>NC_090999.1:2305000-12305000 GCF_041146395.1 Eulemur rufifrons | reverse complement strand
GCATATTGCATAGGTTGGTTGCTTCTTTAAAATGTGGACTAGCAAAAGACAGGGTATAGCAGAAATAGACATATTTAATTATTCTTGTCATTGGGGCAGGCAAAGATAATTTCAGAGTTTTCCATGATTAACTTGAAGGACCTTCTGACACAACGTTGCCAAAATTTGAACAGAATCTTTTTATGAAAAGAATATTGACTCGTATACCCAGTGTTGATCTGTATTACTTTTACTATACTCTTAAATGTTCATAAATATAAACTAAGTATAAACATCTTATGCTCACAGGACTTATTTGGCTATAGAAACAAATTTAAAAATTAAATACAAACCAAACTATAAAGCCAATAAAATTAAAATTAACATTATTAATTTAATGTGATGAATCATCTTGACATGCTGAAACTTAATCTGTTTGAAATTTGAATATCACACTGACTGCCACATCATGGTTTCAAAAGCATTTGGCATGCCTATGCTACTGTGTGCCATCTGGATATTCAATTCACCTACCACTTTTATCTACTCAAACTCATGTGAAACCTTTATTTGTGCAGTGTTTCATGACATCATTTGGCCTTCTCTTCTGGGAAAGCATGGTGTACTTTCTTAATCATGTTCTATTCTCTTTTCATTAGCTGATGACAATCAAAGTGTACTAGTGAAGTCACTGTGCTCTAAACATCAAACAAATATGGGGATTGGTTCTAGTGCAGTCACCCATGCAATCCAACATATGATCATATGATCCAACATCGTTTTTCTCTCTGTGATCATACAAATAAAAGCAGAAAACCAAGATACCACTGTAGAATATTCACAAAACCACAAATGGAGAAACAGAAGCCTAGTGGACAACAATGTCCAAAATAAATTACGTTTCTCTTGGTTTCCAAGACAAGTGTTCTCATAATCCATCTTTTCAGGCATTTGCACTGTTGATTGAATAACCCATCAGCACTGCATCCCATTTCCCCCTTTTCTGCCTTCTCCTAAGGGTCTGAGAAATGCCAAATACTCGTTTTCTCTGGGTCCTTTCCAGGTAGGGTTAGTAGCAATATGATTTATTTTGGTCGATAAGATATAAGCAAAAGACTGTTTTGGATTTGTTGGGAAAGTGTTTTGCTTTTCTGATGAAAGTGACAGGTATAAAATGAAATTGTGCTCTCTCTTCCCATTTTTTCCTGCCTTTAATATTGTTTTTTTTTTTTTTTTAATTTCTGGAGATATAGTAAACATCTCATAACCATGAGGGGCCAAGACATTAAATGCAAAACCTAGAGAAGATAAGAAGAGCTTGCATCCTTGGTGATTTCTAGATATTTTTTTCTAAATTTCTTGTTAGGCAAACAATAAATGTTGATATGGTTTAACCTATTGTTAATCAGGAGTTCTGTTTCTTATAGCCAAAATCATTTCTGATATGGATATCCTATCATCAGATTTTCTAAATCATCACATTTTTATTAGATGAAAAATAATCATGGAACATGATGTTAGAAACAGTCAGTGAAATACATCCCATTTACTCCATGTGATATTTCAATTATATTTAATGTCCTTTTAATACATTAATATATCAATATAGTTATTGAACTTTTAATATATTAATATATTTAATATATTAATATATTTAATTTCTTCTGTTTCAAAATTAACTATCTGTACTTATGTACAATGTTGATACTAACTTGTGACAAGAAAAATGGAAGTGGTGAAAATTGTTGAAATGGTTTTAATGCCTAGTCCTGTTCCTGAGGACATTTCCAGCCCAACTCACAGGACTCTCCATCCTGCCTTGACATTCCAACCATGCAACGGAATTTGTGCTGTGTGGGGATAATGTAACATAATCACAGCAGTGACATCTCATTGCCTGTGCTGTATTCTCTTGGTCAGTAGCAAGTTACAGAGTCTACCTACACCCATAGGGGTTTCCACTGATGAGAATCAAACACCCAGAGCAGTGATTCCATTAAAGGAAATGACCATAAACAAAATATTCATATGAATAAGGAAATCACGCAAACTCTTGCTATGGAAGGAAAGAACGAAGTGTTATCAGAGTATATAATAGGAGAAGCTGTTTAGTAAAGCTCAAAATATCATCAACCAGGGCAAGATTTGTGCTGAAATAGGAAAAAGGAGAGAGAGTTTCATTAAAAGGGGAGGGGAGGGAAAAGTGAAGAATTCTAAGAGTGAACAGTATGTTCCAAAGCCCTGTGATTAGATAGAAGCATGGCACATTTAAGAAAGTGAAAGAAAGCCCATGCGTCTGGAGGGGAGAAGCAGAGGAAGAGGAAGGGCAGGCATTGGATGAGGAGAGCAAGAAGAACGAGCAGACTGAAGATATTTCAACACTTTGTAGGCCTGCTAGTTTGATGCTAAGAGCAATGGGAGATCATTAAAAAGATTTAAAAGGGAGAGTGATCCAATTAGATTTTATTCATAAGAGATTATCTGTGCAATTATTAATACTGTACAACCCAAAAATTGCACTTGGGCATTTAATCCTAGAGAAATGGAAATGTAGATTCACACAAAAACCTTTATATTTAACATTCATGGCAGATTTATTTGTAAGATCTCAAAACTAGAAACAACCCAAATGGCCCTCAATGGGTGAATGGTTAAACAAACTGATGCATCCTTACTATGGAATATCATGGAATGCTATTCAACAATTAAAAAATGCAAATGATAGATACATGCTACAACTTGGATGAATGTCAAGGAAATTATGCCAAACAATAAAATCCAATCCTAAAAGGTTATATATTGTATGGTTCAATTTATATAACTTTCTTGAAATGACAAAAGTATAGAAGCATAAAACAGACTAGTGGTTGCTGGAGGTTAGGGACAGGAGGAGGGGGCAATAGGAAAGAGGTGGGTGGTTAGAAAAATGCAAAAAGAGGTATCATTGTGGCGATGGGACCATTTTTTTTGAGACAGAGTGAGTCTCACTCTGTTGCCCAGACTAGAATGCCATGGTGTCAGCCTAGCTCACAGCAACCTCAAACTTCTGGGTTCAATAACCCTTCTGCCTCAGCCTCCCGAGTAGCTGGGACTACAGGAATGAGCCACCATGCCCAGTTAATTTTTTCTATATATATTTTTAGCTGTCCATATAATTTCTTTCTATTTTTAGTAGAGACAGGGGTCTCGCTCTTGCTCAGGCTGGTCTCAAACTCCTGAGCTCAAACAATCCGCCCGCCTCGGCCTCCCAGAGTGCTAGGATTACAGGCATGAGCCACCGTGCCCGGCCGAGATGGGACCATTTTGTACCTTGACTATGGTGGTGGATACAGAAGCCCTATATGTATGATAAAATTGCATAGAACAAAATACACACACATACACACACACACGAGCATAAGTAATACTAGGAAAATTTGTACAAGATTATTGGATTGTATCAATGTCAATATTTTGATTTTGAAATGGTACCAGTTTTGCAAGATGTTACCATTGAAGGAAGCTGGGTACAGGGTACACGGGATGTCTCTTTATTATTTCTTACAACTGCATGTGAACCTACAATTATCTCAAAAAAATAATTTAAAGAAAGATCAGCTGGTTACAGGGATGGCAATGGGCAAGAATGGATACTAGGAGAAACATTGGGGGGCTTTTTCAGTTGTTCAGTAAAAAAATGGTGATATCTTAGACCAGGGGGCAAAAGAAACGGAGACAAATCAATTGAAGCATAATTCAGGAGAAAAAATTAATCTGACTTAGGAATTTGGGAATCTGAGTGAGAGAGGGAATTATTGGGAGCTGCCATAATTTCTCAAAGCACAGCATATGAAGTTTTCTCACTTTCATGATTTCACTTAGCCTCTCATTCAAAAACTGTCTTCTCCACATGTCATGATGGTGGAAAAGATTTCTTGTAAATACTAGAATTTGGTGTGTACCAATGTCAAAGCCCTTCTCACTTGTGACCTTCTGTTTTATATCTCTGTAAATTCTGTGTTTGCTCCCCGATGATAAATAGTACTTTTTTTAAGACCAGGGATTATGTCTGACAAAAGTGTATAACCCTATGATAGCCAGCACTAGGCCTTCGATGTCATTAGTGTATTTTTCAATGAAATAGTGTATGCATGTGTACATGCTAGGAGCCCATGGAGCTTCGTAACAATTCGATTTGGCTATAACTAACTGCTACAAATAAAATTATAGAAAAAATTAAGACTATTGTTCTTGCTGTTTGGTCTAAGTGGCTTTTGGTGATCCACTGAAGTGTTTATTTAGATCATAGTTCATTGAACCTAAAGTTAAATCAGGTGTCTCAGAGAGGCCTTGCCATTAACCTCATTCATTTTTACAGAGCAGAAATGTCATGTAGCCTTCCAGTAGACCTATGGGCCAAAAGTGACCAAGACCCAAACAGTGACTAGGTCACACAAGAGGCGATTTACTTTGAAGAGCATCAGGTTAGGAGGGATTCATCTCAGTGAGGGATAAAATTTGTTTCTAACCAACTGAAAGCAAATCACCCAGCTATTGTCTGGTATAAAACAGTGTGTCTTTAACAGCAGATCCATGACAGGTTCCACAATGTCTGAGGATCCCTGTACAAAGTTGTGATAAAACCAGAAAAGCCAAAGCCTAAGAAATCATTGCAATCTCCACATATTTGAGCAATACCTATTCCACTTTATGGAAATCCATTATGAGAGAAAATATATATTAAAAATGAAGTTTCTTCTTTAAATAAAGCATATTTTTCTTACTTTAACATAAAGAATGTTTGAGAAATGCCAGAGGAATGTCATAAATGCTGCAAGCAACTAATAAAAGTATGATAAAATTGTTAGAAAATATTAAAGGGCAATATCAGGATATATGGAATGTTGCTACACATACCAGTGGTTTTCAGTCAGTTTGCATGTTAGATTCATTTAAGGGTTTTAAAAATAGAAACATCCAGACACAAGCCCTAAATTTGAGTCATAGTATTTGGGATGACACTTTGTCCTTTATCATGTAATATTATCAGTATTACTATTAGTGTTATTATTAAAGAACCATGGGGGTTTCTAATGTGAAGTAAGGTTTGAGAACCACTGTCATGGAACAAAGGCCAGATTACAAATTCAAAAATGCTGCATTTGGTCCAGAAAAATATTTTCCTCCATTTACCTTACACCCTCTCTTCTTTTCTAAATAATAGGCTTGCTGTAGAGCAAATTTCATTAGTTTTTACCTTACATGTTTGCCAACAATTCTGAAAGTTCAAGGTGAAGGAGACTAGATATCAGCCCATAATTGTTATTTGACTCAAGACAAGGGAATGATTAAAAATACAAGTAGTCCAGTGGATGCTGTATCATTAGACACATAAGGAGAAACATAAATCCAACCTTGAAATGTTTTTCGTATGTCATAGACCTGGATCTCAAAGTGAATATATCCCTTCAGATGGATTTGTGATCCTGGTTCAAAGGTGATAACGTAGTCACAGGAATGACTCATCATGACTCTCTCCTTTTGAAAAATTATCTTAAACTAAGATTATTTAAGGAGGTGCTGGCTGTGCTTTCCAGGTAATGTAAACATTACTTTTTCATGACATCTCCAGACAATATTCCAAAGAGCACTCTGTCACATAATGCCCTGAATAGGTTTGCCTCCAAACGGAGGAAGGGGCCACATCTTTCAACAAAGGAATGCATTAGCACCAGGGAATAGTGAGACCATGACCAAAGAACCTGAACACTCCCAAGATAAAAGGCAGAATAACACCTTTGAATCACTAAGTATCAGATGCATGCTGATTAGTACTAAATTCCTTAAATGTGAAATAGATTTATACCATGAAGGGTCACTGCCAAGGTTAGCCATTTATTCCATTTATGTTGCTTGGGAAAGCTTTGAGATGTGAGAGAATAGAGGTAGCCTGAATAAATTTGGTGGCAATAAAATGGAAAAAAGCTCAGGAATTTATTATACTTCTGATATGTCTGCATTCCTCCTTAGAAGCATGACTCATAGTTAAAAGTTAATTCTTCAGTATCTTTTGAATCCTAAATAAGTCCTTTGGCAGGGTAGGAGTGTGGGGAATACTAAGATCATTTACAAAGCTACTGTGACCTTAAATAACTCACATTCTAGTGAAGAAGTGAGAAAAAATGGATCGTGAAAGTATCTGCATGATTAAACTTTTGATATAGAAGTGAAACTAGAAGTTTCCAGGTGTCAGTCCCAGTGGAATGAGCAGGCAGGAACCGTGAAATACAGTAATCTTGGAATTGCCTCAACCATTTGTTGTGATATAATACGCCCCTGAGTGATCTTAATCAACGTTACATGGTTCAATTTCTTTGGCAGAAAAGTCTGTATATTAGAAACTAAAGATGGGACAGAAACATTGCCCATATTGTGTGGGCTTTCTCAGCAAAATGTTGGTCAATGTAATTCAAAAAGGAATAAAACCCCATGTGTCAGTTCATCTTTGGAGGCCAGAAGTTAAGCCACAGGGTCTGGTCACATGCCCTGTCCAAGAAGTCTGCCTTTGGCTTGATTGGCACTATTATCACCATCATTTGAGGAGGCTCTCCTGCCCTGGTTGCCCAAGCTAGAGAATGTATTATCCATTCAGTTCTGGCCAAACATGAACAATTTGCCTAATGAAGATAAAAAACCACTACCAAGGTCAACATTACCATATATCTGATAATGGGTTAATATCAAAAATATATAAGGAAATATATATATATAACCTAAACAAACAATATATATTTGAATATGTATTCATACAACTGAATACCAAGAAAACAAGTAACAGAAGTAAAAAGTAGGCAAACACCCTGAAGACAATTCTCAAAAGAAGACATACAAATGGGCCAACAGATAAGTGAAAAAATGTTCAATGCCACTAATCATCAGAGAAATGCAAATTAAAACCACAATGAGATATCACCGCACACCTGTTAGAATAGCTATTATGAAAAAGATGAGACAAGGATTAGCAAGAATGTGGAGAAAAGAGAACCCTTGCACAGTGCTGTTGGGAATGTGAATTAGTATAGACATTATAGAAAACAGTATGGAATTCCTCAAAAAATTAAAATATGATCCAGCAATTCCAATTCTGGGTACATATCCAAAGAAAAATCAATATATTGAAGAGATATCTGCACTCCCACATTCATTGCAGCACTGTTCACAATAGCCAAGATTTGAAATGCACGTAAGTGTCCCTCCATGGATGGATGAAGAAAATGTAGTATACATACACAATGGAATATTACTCAGCTTTAAAAAAGAAAGAGATCCTGCCATTTGCAACCACCAAGATGAACCTGGAGGACTTTATACTAAGTGAAAAGCACCTTAAGCCAGGCATAGAAAGACAAGTAATACGTGATCTCATATGTAGATTCTAAAAAAGTCAAATTTACAGAAGCAGAGATTAGAATGGTGGTTACCATGGATTGCAAGGGGGGAAATAGGGAAATTTTGGACAAAGAATACAAAGTTTCAGTTGAACAGGAGGAATAAGTTCAGGAGATCTATTGCACAACATGGTATACAACGACAGATAATAGCAACGTATGGTATACTTAAAACTTGCCAAGAGAGTAGATTTTAAATGTTCTTACTCCACCCAACCCCCACACACAAATAAGTATACGAGGTAATGGATATGTTAGCTCCGATTAGCCATTCCAACATCACAGCGTCAGCATCTCCAAACCTTCAGAGTCAGCCTCAACTCTCTCTCCCTCATTTTCCACAAAGTCCTATTAATTCTGTCCCCTAGACATTTCACATGTTTGTTCTCCACTTTCCACCTCTACTATCATTACCTTGATTCTGACTCTATTTATATTTCTTAATATTGTTTTAATAACCCTTACATGACCTCCAAGTCTTACACCAAGATAACCTTCCCCCTGATACACATATTTCATCATGTCATTCCTTTATGTAGAATTCTTCATGGAATTCTCATTGCTTTCAAATTCTTCATGACCTTTTCTTATCCTTCCAGACTCAGCTATCCTTACATCCTGTACTCCTAAAGTCTCCTACAAGTAGTGTACTTCCTTATGTTCCCCACATTTGTTCATCCTCTACACCCAAGACTCAGCTTATCAAGAACTCATACCAGAACCACTGGAAAATTAACTGGGAGTTCCACACACAGGAGACAATTCCATAGTAGGAGAATCATTATATGGGAAGCCTGGGGTCACATAAGCAGGTAGAGGACCAGAATCATTTTCAAGAAAAATCAAGATCAGTGAGACCTTATGGAAATTCATGGCAAAACAATATTACCCATAAGGAAAGAAATGGAAAGATAGAAATAGGACAAGTTAATTTGTGTTTACAATAGTAAAGAGAAAGAAGAAATAAAGCTCAGAAAAGAAAATTTGGTTAGTAATTCAAACCTGAGATAATACATTGAGAGTCAGTGCTGGCAAGCCACTTTTATTTGGAAACTGAGTCCTTGCAAGGAAATGAGGAAAAGACCAGTGTAACTGCAGAACCCAAGCTGGGATGGCTGGAACACTCCTAATGACTCTCCCAGTGGTCACTTTTACCAGTCTCTTTGGCCATGACTGATTGAATCAAATGTAAAGACATGTGACCCAAGCTAGATAGACCCAGATTCTCTCCCTTAGGAATTTATAAAGTATTAATAAAACAGAGGCAACCAGAGGCAAAAGGCAGTGTGAGTTGAACACATCATGGCAAGGCCCTGGTGAGTTGCTGTTTCTGGCCTCCCCAGAACTATCTTGGCTGCCTTCCTTCTGGAGGGTTGGTTTGGATTGCCCAGAATCTATCACCAAGTTTCCTTTATAACTTGAGTACTCCAAAAAGTCTTCAAATTATTTGGGAACAAAGCAATTTGGAGATCAATATGTTTAATATGATTTCTTTTGTGTGAAAAAGAAGGGTGCCTAAAATTTAGATGTAAAGCAACAAAATAAATCCTGATCTTAAAAACGTGTTGCTCTCCAATGTTGGTGGGAGATGCCTGCTGACTTTCATTATTGTAAGCTAGGATACTCTCCTAGTTGGTGTTGTGGCTTCTAGTTGGCATCATGCAACTTGATCATAGGTGTTGCAGAAATACTCAGCAGAGAAGGGAGGAGTGGCATTCCATTAAGGGCAGGGTGTGTTTTCACTGAACCTGCAATATAAGCACTCAACCTGAGAATCTCTTGGGAAGAAATATTTTCTGTACACCCTGCCACTTGGAGTTAATGAATAGGTCAACAGGTTAAAAGTTTGGTTTCCGGCAGGTAAGTAAATGCAATGTTGGAAGAAATGGACGAGGATTATCTTAGCGAGATTGGTAGTCATAGAATCATAACAAAGTGAAATCATCCCGGGGAGATTTGTTGTTGAAACTGACTGATAAGGCAAAGGCAGAGAGGAAAGCTAGAATTGACATAAACCAGGTTATAACTGGGAAGATAGATTCTGCAACATATCCAAAGACTGGGGTGAAACCAAGATAGAAAAACAGGGGAACAAATGGTGGGAACAATGGTGTTCAGTACAAGGCATTGAGGATGATTCAGGTTGAGTATGAATAGGTGCTGGAAGAATCTTTCTGTTTGAAAACAATTTCTAATATGCCCCTCAATCTACAAGTTCATTACACTTCATGACAGCATTTAACCTGCAGAAACCACTGGCTGCATTATAGATCCCCCCCCAACAAAGCTGACTTCATGGAGGAGAAGGGTTGTGTGTTCATCTTTAGGTGTCCAGCACTTAGCAGAGTACCTGGCACAGGGGAGAACACAAATGTTTCTGTAAGCACATTGAATAAACTAAAGCATTAGCATACTATTAAACATTTGCAGCACAAAAGTCATAGTTGTATCTAATCTAGATAACTGTGGAAGAGAATGGCCAGAAGCAGATAATTAAAATAAAGGTTTTTCTTAAAAGGCAAATAGAATGCCTTTTTGAACATTCTTTTTCAGATTGCAAATAATTGCCATATTCTTCTGAGTAACTTGCAAACATTAAACTGATATTGGAAATAGGAGAGAAAAAAAAGCAAATTCATCTTGCTTGTAGCAAATACAAGTATGCATTTTCTTCTTTTGCCAAATCCCTATGTTCTAGAAGAATAATATCTTTGTACTCCTCCTGCATATTTATGATCATCGAGTGAATTGTTAATCTTTAACTAGAGCAGAGATCAATCACAATGTGTTTAACAAAGAAAAAAGATCCCCTTGCCTTTACACCAAGTAAAATATTTGCATTGCTTTATTGGACACTGAGAACTGTACTTTTTAAAGAACTGTCTATTCATGGTATGGCCATATCTTAAAATGTCCCTGTATCTATTAAAGAACCGTTTATTTGAAAATATCAGTTCCACCTTTGAAACTACAGGATGTAGAATTAAAATCAGTGGAAAATAAACATTAAGGTAAATTTAATTACACTTAAGGTTTCTCTCTTACAGGGATCATAGCAGTCTTGCTATGAGTATCAGCAGGTTATGTGTTCTTCCTCAATTGCAAGCAACAAATTAGACAGGTACAAGAAAGGAGTTTAAGGGTCAATTTTAATCAGTTTCTCTAGTATTTATAGAAAAATAATGAGAAGTGTCAAAGGAATTGCCATGCATGATAAAGCCATTCTCCAGATAAATACATACAAAAGCCTCAGCATTATAGTGAGTTTGGCAGAGCATGGCATTGCATTCTACTTGTCAAAAACCCCAAAATAATAGAACAAGAGCCGCCCCAGAGGCTTAATTCTAATGTTTCAAAATTTCATTTGGTTTGTTTTCTCCTCAATATCTCAATATTCAGAAAGGATCTATCTCATTATGACATAACTTTGGAGATACCACAGCATTGTGAAAAATCATGGTTTTGGAATGAGCTGGAACTCAATCTGAATATCAGCCCTGCTACCCTGGGCTTCAGGCTACTCAGCTGTGAAATGGGACCTGGATGGGTTCAAGAAATTTACCTGTTTGGGAGGCCGACTGATTTTTTTTTTTAATACATGAAGATGTGGAATAGAAAGGGAACAACGTACAAAGCAGAGGAGGAAAGACAAAAACTACGGATTACAAAATAGAAGAAAAGTAATACGGTGGGGTCTAAATGTCACTTGGGGATGAAAACCTGTATTGATTTCTGATGGTGTCACCACAGTCTGGGGTTGGCCATCTCTCCACAACTCCCCTGGCCCTTTGGCATCTGAAAAATGATCCCTGAGCCCCTGAACCTGTGGCTTGATGGATCCAATATGCCTTTGCCAAATCGTTGTTCTGTCTTGTTCCATGTTTCTGCAGAGTGAGAAAACCCTGAGAGAGATAATAGCTGGAATAATTTATAAAAATAGCTTTTCATTCACTGCCTTTTGGACTGAATTCAGAGAATCTGTGTTTTTGCGTATAGTATCTTAGACAAACTCCACTTTGAAAATATTTTCAATTTTTGAAAATATTTGAGGTTGAAAATATTTTCTCTTTTGGATTCATTATCACTTGCATCCCTCTATTTAGCTGATATTTGTGTGCCTTTATGGTTTGGACCTAAGTTTTTCAAACATTTTTGAAATGTACTGTGTGAATGAAACGTACTGTGTGAATAAACATGTACGATACGAGTATCTATTAATTGCCATTAATCCCATCATGTTGACCAGGAATTGGGGAAAAAAGATAAAAAAAAAAAAAAAAAAAGGAATTTTTTTCATGTTGTTGCCCAGAGGAGCACTAATGAGTTATGAAACCTTTCAGAGTCATAGAGCAGGAGAAAAATGGTTGCCTTGGTAACAAGGCAGCCCAGTCAGCTGCATACTCTCTCCCGAGAGCATCTAATTTATTCAGCAAATGCAGGCTAGAACAGGTGGCTAACTTGGACGATGCCAAAAAGCTTTAGCTCCCAAACATTGGCGCCCTCCACATTTTCTTATACACAAAGTTTCATTCTTGTCCCTTATAAAGGAAGAGTTAACAAGGTGCAATTCAGTGTGGCCATAACACTGAACAGTAGACAGAACAGCTGTCTGCATTTGTCACTTGAATTTCTGACAAAAAAAAGGCAGGGTATGTGATTTCAGGAAATGATTGATACCAACAACTTAATTCTACTGGTTACTTTGAAAGTGAAGATTGTTCTAACTCCTATTATAAAATTTCATTATTGGTATTTTAATAAATCAAAGATTCCCGTGAGTGTTAATAGCAAGAGAGTTTATCACTAGACTTCACAATTCTCTCTTTAGATGATAAACATCTCCGGGAATTCCAATTCCTTAAGCCCTCTGAAAGTACACAGGTATTTGTAACAAGATCTGGATTGTCAAAGGGGAAAAGAGGGAATAATGCCAAGCTAGTGAAAGCTCTGTTTATTAGACTATTAAGTAAAATATTATGAAAAACTAGCAGTAAAGTGTAGACTTTTTTCATACTATATAAGGACTTTTATGATCCAGGCCAGTTTCCTTTTCTGACCTCACCTCCAAACACATGCCCTAGTACATCCTGAACCTCTGTCCACAGAAGCCCAGTGAAATCTACTCTTCACGTTTCTGTGCTTTGCATTTTCTGTTTCCTTAGGACTTCCAGGACTAGATTCTCAGCTCAATGCTTACCCATCCTTCAAAGGTAAGATCAGGCATTTTTCTCTGCCCAAAAGCCTTTCTTCACCTCCCCAGGAAGAATTATGAGATCTCACTGCTTTCCCTCTGCAAGTGAATTCACTGTTTTTATATCTACTTTCTTCTTCAGATGGAGTCCCCCCAGACCTCAAATGTGTTCTATTCATTTCTCCTTCCCAGAGTTGTAACTGGCACATAGTTTAAAATCACAGATATTAACAATGAATGAAACTGCTTTATTGACACAAAATGTGCACAATCCTAATATATGACAAGATATTTTCAGAAATTAAAATAAAAATCTCACTAATTTAGACAAAATACAATGAAATATGCGTGTATGACTAACGTGTCTACATTTTTTTAATGAGTAGAATTTCTTCTTCAAAGGAAGTCTTAACTGGGCTTCCCTTCTTAAACCTGGTGTCAGTCCATCCCCAGGCTGCTGATGCTGCACGTTCTAGCACTCAAAGCATCTACCAAAAACCCCAAGTCTCCAAGAATAGAGCTTGAAAAATACTGGGCTCGACTTATTTCACATTCACTTTTGCTTTGCTTCTGCCCACTAAACAGCAATGACATAAGCAAGTGTTTGTTGAAAATGACATTTAAAATAGAAGACAACATCAGCTAGGAAGTTCAGGTCTTGGTGTTTCTTTATTGATCTGCTTTTTAAGTCTTGCAATTGTTTCCAAAGGTGACCCTTGCCAAGTGAGGATGTTTCCTTGGCAACAGGAATGACTGCTTCCAGCATGCACAGAAAATGCATCTCTGTTTGTTTTGTGCTCAACTACCACCCTGAGATGCTATATTGCTGCAAAGAAAGCAAGAACCTCTCATTTTTAAGTACCGTATTGGCTTTCCAGCTCATGGGCTGCACATTACTCTGGAAAACAAGAGGTAATGGTAATTATCTAGCAATAATTTCCTCATTTTGCAAAAAGAACACAACCTCTCCATTGATGCATTTTTATTCTCCCTCCCTAATTACTCATTACTCCACATGTGTGCCTATGAGCACATGCGCTCGCAAACACACACACACACACACACACACACACGCCACATTCTTTCTTCCTTTGTTTTTTTCATTTTCTGTGTTTAATTTCTGTGCTGTTGTCAATTCTCTCATTTGCTTCACTTATTTTCTATTTCCAGTAATGGCTTCTTCACACATCTCAGTTACCAACATCAAACACAACACAAACCGGAATTAAGCATCAACATAAACGGGCTGGGCAGCAGCAACTGACACTTGGTCAGCACACATTGCCCAGAATTATTGCAAAAGGAGATGGAAAAATATAATAGAACTTTAAATTAATGTTGTTTATGATCAAGTCCCCTCAATTCATGTTTGTTCATATTCTTTTAAATAGTATAACAACATTTTATTTGTTGTGCTTTATGCCTCTGAAGAGCAAGTTAAAAATATTTTTCTTGTTATAGAGGAAAATTCTTTACGGCAGTTTCAAACAATTCTGCAGTCATATCACAAGAGGGCTGGAAAACCTACTGCTTCAGACATACCTTTATATTAATGGAATTGTTTTATCTGGATTGGATTTTGTGTTCATAAAAGAGAAGAAAATTAAGTTGTATAGGGTTTTCTTCCAGATACTATAGTTATGTTAATTTCAGTACGCAAGTAAGGAATTGAATTATATTTTTAAAGAGCTCGATAAATTAGATTTTCGAATGACATAACATAAGGCTCAAACTCATAGCCTAGCACTTCAATGTAGAAGGTACAGAATCCGTAACAAATGTGTAATGGCTTCTGGCACCTCCAAAGTACCCTTGGGATACAAATGTTAAAATGTCATTCAACAGGTAGTGTTAAAAATCCATGAATTTAAAATATATTTTATTCTGATTAACTTGGAAATTAGATCTTCCATGAACCTGAGAAATAATGCAATCCCTTATTTCACATATAAGAAAACAAACACCAAGAAACAGTAAGAAATATGCCCATGCAGGTTAGTTGCTGACCTTCAACTAATATCAGAAAGGCTTTTACTTCTTATTGGCTTAACATATCAAATGTTCACCATAAGTTTCTTTAAGACAAGAATTGCATTTTGCCTTCATTGTTACATAAGTTTTATTTTATAACTTCATACTCAGCTTTTGATAATTTCTAACAAATTGTTCATGCATGTCTGTATGTGGCATCAATTAGGAATGTTTCCAACTGAAAATAACAGAAAACATTTAATAAATATTGGATAATTTTTGTGACATCAAAAGTAGCCTTGAAGAAGAGAGGCAGTATTGGTTCAGTGGTTTGGCCACATTGGGACTGGCATCTCTGAAATTCTCTTGCAATTTCTCACATTTGCCTTTCAGCAGTCCAGTCTGCTCAATAAAGAAGGGAGAAGGGTCCCTGCCAGCCTTTACATTAGGTAATGAGTTATTGCATGCTCCAATGTCAGGTAAAGCCAAATCTTTCATAGAGCTCTCGGCAAGATTATGCTCATGTCACACTTTCCAGAACTAAAGCATATAGCCACTCTCACTGGAAAGGAGAATGGAGACCTAAGAACTCAGGTTTTTCAACTGTTACGGCAGAGGTAGTAATGGAGAAATTGATTTGAAATACCTTAGGATGAGTTAAAAAGGTTGGATGCTTATTGGAAGATAGACAGATGATAGATAGGTGGATAGACAGAGAAAATAGAAACTATAAACAGGATCAAGAAAGAAAATAAGAAAAATGTACTCCACTGCAATCTTAAAACAGGAAAATGAATTATCCAAAATAGAAAATAGAGGAGATATGAAGCTACATCTATAATAAATGTTTTTCAAATTTTTCCAGGTGGAAGATCTGAAGCTTGCTCAGTGGACACTCACTTGTTAACCAAAGCAGACCAATGGAGAGTGTGCGGCAATTTCAGTAGACATTAAGAATCTGTGGGTGTTGCCAATTTGCAGGTCAAGGGAAAAGACCAGGTAAACTATTGCCAAGAAACTTCAGCCACTTATGAATGACTAAAACTTAAAATCACCACACTGTATGAATAATGTAAATAATTTTTGTACATTCTTCTTAACACAGAATTTGGCAGGCCTATATTATTACTAGTTATTTGTTTTTTGACTTTAAAATCACTTGCAAGTATTCTGAAAGTGCTTACCAATATTGCAGAAGCTCTCTCTTTTCCACTGGGTCAGTGCCATACAATGTGGAAGCGATGAAGGCCATATGAATGGCCACAGTATAAACTCAGCAGCTTCCATTTCTAGGGTGTTTTTGCCCCTTTATCCTCCTAAAAACAAGTATGAAAGTGTAGCTGCCTCTTCCATCCGGCACCCCTGCTGGGATGCAAGCTTCATGAGGGTAGAGACTCTGTTTGTTTTGTTTTCTGCTGTGTCACTAGTGTTTACAACAGTGCCTGGCACAAAATAGTCATTCAATAAATAGTTGTTGCCTGAGTAGGTAAAAATTAATTCACTCAAGGCCAATTGCCTGTTAGGCAAATATTATTCCACTCTGAGGTAGAAGTCAATAACGTCTGCTAAACTCTACTGCAACACAGATTGTACAACAGAGTTAAATATCAAATCCTTCTTCAGAAAACATCTCATTGATCCAAAGGATTAGACTATAAATGTCTTGAGAGTGAGAACCACATGCTTATCTTTTTGTCTCCATTAACAAGTCCAAAGCCTGATGCATAATAAATGTTTATAAAACAAATTGCTAACCAGATTTTATACTGAGTAACCACTAAAGTGGCGGGAATCAATAGTTTAGTTCACACCCTTAAAATAAAACTAAATTGACATGTTTCCAATGAACATACAACCCCTGAACTTCATTCCAGAGAATATTATTCAAGTTCAAAAGCATTCAGCTTTCCAACCAGAAGGCCAATGAAAATCTCAGAGGAAATTCATAAGACCCAAGTCAGAGCTAAGCATACACTCTCATATACACAAACACATACACTCACATATTCATACATCATGGAGTACTTTGTTTTTGCAGATCATTCTGGGCTAGTACCACTAATTATTTTCAAAGAGAATAAAAGGATGTTATTGAGAACCCTAGTAGGTTTTTCTCTGAGAATCAGAACCAAATAACCCTATGGAAAATAAGATTCTATAAAATCATATTTCTCTGTTAATTTTTATCTATACAATCCAAGTACAATTTGTAACAAGTGAAAATGGAGATAATATGATTCTTTATGGCTCAAAAATTAAAAATATTGCTTTATTTAAATTGGCTATTTTTTTTTATCACTGCTCAAACCAGCCTTAAAGTAAACCTCACCATTAACACCACAGTACAATTTTATAACAGAGCTGCAGATAAGGTAAATGTATGAATTTTCAACAAGTCAGATGCTGCATCTATTGAAACATTTTTGAAACAGGTTCTACTCTTTCAGTTGTGGTGTTTTGACTATGCTGCATGCAACCTTAGGTAGGTGAGCATGAGCCGTGCTAATATTCTGTGAGTATGAAAGTACATACTGCTCTTATTGAGTTAAGTGAAGCCATGAAAAGTGCAGTATCTTTCTTGCATAAGTGCAAGCACAAAGACATATTTGGTTTAGGCATTTTATTCCATGAAATAAGAAGGGACCAAAAAAAAAAAAAAAAAAATCCCAAGCAAAACATGCAAACACAAAAGACAGGAATAAGTCAGTTGGAAACCAGAAGGCTGAAGCGTTAATTGAACATTACCTTTTTTTCCCAGTGAGGAAGATGCATCATGGTCATTGCTGTCTTTTCTCACAGTGCTGATTTCAAACCCCCAGCTGAGAAAGCAGCTGTGCAGAGCAAGGAACCAGTGAGCGCAGCAGGAGTCCTGTATCCTAATGCTACTCCCAGAAATTCATGCTTTCTTTCTCGGTGGCTGTGTTGTCATTAACAATGCCAGAAATGTGAAGTTTGTCCTCTTTTCCATAGCGGTACTAAAAAAAAATCATAGTGATGGTTTCTTTAAAGACTTCAAAAGCCTAAATCACCCTGTTTTTATTGTTATTTATTTTCTATGGAGCCTCCGACAAGCAGGCATTGGCTAGTTTTCAAGATATTTGAAATTCTGGAGAGCTTTCATTAATCATAATGTTAATGGAATAGATGGCAAAACAGACATGAAAGTTGAAGCATATGGCAGAGGGAGCCTGGCTGCTTTTACCCCCCATCCCCATGACAAAAAGAGAAAAAAGAAAGATGCTTCACGGTTACACTGCAATTTTTTTTTCCTAGATTGCAACATTGAAACTCTTATCTTTCAATTAAGGAAAAAAACTGTTTTAAGCCTCAGATAAAAGTAGCAATACAAAATTAACTGCAACCTAAAGTAAAGCTACATTTCTTAAAAGCCCTTGAAAATGGAATTAATTTATATCTGTTCCCATACAGTGGCATTAAAAATGTTTTATGAAGTACTCTGGAAATGACTTGAAAAATAATTATGGGGAAAGTACTGAGCAACATAATGGCTGCAGGACATGATTGATGTTGTAAGATTGTCATAAATGAATAAAGCATGTCATATTCAGAGCTGAGAATCCTGGTGCCATTTAGCCTTCAAAATCAAAGCAAAAGCAATTGTTTATATTTCTGAAAACATCATAGATTTTAAGTATATATATGCTTAATGTATGAAATCACATTTGTACTTAAAAAATATACGTGTGTGTTGATGTGGCTATTTAAAGATATTCAGCTTCAGTATTTAAAATAGTATTTATTGTGTCTCAATACTTATAATAATTATTAAAATACTTAAAATCAAACACCAGCCATTTAAAATATATATTTTATTATTGAGCACATTTTCTTTTTACCTCAAAACTACAATCAGATATAAAAGTCAGTACAAAATGCCTGATAAAGAAAAATATATTCTAAGTCATTTTAGGAGTGTCTTTTGTTAATATTCACTTAATTTTATAAGTCAATCTGGGGAAAGATATAGAGCTGAAGTATCAACATTCAGAAATTCTCATTTTCTTACGGATTTTGTCATCCAAGAGGTATTTATAAGACTATATTTAGTGTCTAGAACTTTTATCACTGTAATTTAAAACAAAGATTACAAAAAACAAAAATTCAGATTCAAACATTATTGACACATCTTCTTTCAGGAAGTTGCCTTTGTTTTGCAAATGAAGTTGCAACAAAAACTATTTGAGAAAATAGAAAACTAATTATTTTGGAGCATGGTGAGAAACACAATTAATAGAAAACTAATACATAGCTATTCTAGAATAGCAAATTACCACAAATTTTTAAGCTTAAAGCAAAATACAGTTATCTTATTTTTGGAAATTTAAATGTACTAATTTATAGAGAATTATGCAGCTCAAATATGTTGTCATAAAATTTTGCTATATACTTATAATAATTTCTTTTTCCTTATTCATTCATTCATTCATTCACACACAATATCTATTGTGATTTCTGTCAATAGTTGACTTTAAATTTATTTACTTTTTTTTAGAGACAGGGTCTCACTGTGTTGTCCAGGCTGGTCTTGAACACCTGGGCTCAAGCAATCCACTCACCTCAGTAGCTGAGACTACAGGTGTGTGCCACTGAGTTCAGCAATAGTTGATATTTTTGCCCTGAAAAAAATTATTTATGTAAGATTTTGTCTAGTAAAACACCATTTCCAAAACTAACAAATATTCACTTTTAACATAAACAAATATATTCAAGTCTATCCAAAGATGCTACTCAATATAAGAAAATGAACTTGATAGCTATTGAGAAATTGAATAGAATAATAATATCTATAATAGTAATATTTTAGAATTGCGTTTCTCACCATGCTCCAAAATAATTTCAAATGAATTAAAGATTTAAACTTAATGGTTGAATCAAGCTTGGATAGTTAGGAAAATGGTAGAAAGGCGTGGTAAAAAAAGCACCAAGAAAAAAATAGACCAATGGAACTATATATAACTTTAATATGCAAAAAAATATTTTTAGACTATATTATAAAAAGTATATTCAACTTATTACTTGAAGAGCTAAAATGGATTTAATAAGAAACACAAGGCCTCAATTGACTAATTGACAAAACATGAACAAATACTCCAAAAAGAATAAATACTCCAAAAAGAACAAATGCAACCCATAATGACACATGTAAAAAAAAAAAAGAAATTTGACCTCACAAACAATTATAGAAACTCAAGTTAAAAATTGGATTCCATCTTCTCCTATTAAATAATCAATTTTTAAAATATACAATTCACAACAATGATGGAGGTAGAGTATATATATTACTGTTAATAGTTACAGGAGGGGAGAAAGGGGAGGGGCAAAAACCTACCTAACGGGTACAATGTACACTATCTGCATGATGGGCACACTTACAGCCATGACTCAAGCATTATAAAAGCAATCCATGTAATCAAAAACATTTGTACCCCCTTAATATTTTGAAATAAAAAAAAATAGTTCAAACTGATAATGCAGCAATTTAGTAGGAAAATATGGCAATAGAAAAGACCAAAGAAAAATGACAACACATTTGATCTTAATAGCCATTGCTGGGATTTGAGTTTCTTTTTCTTTTTTTTTTTTTAAAGCTATATTTATAATTATGCTCAGCATATTATATCACAGAATTGAAAAAGTAGAAAAAGGTAAATGTCCAACAAAAAGTAAATAGTTTCAGAAAATGATCATTGGCCCTGACAGCTGGCAGTAAGGACTAGGCTGTGATAAACACACACTAAATATCAACAATGAGGAGTCAAGGTATGTCTGTGACCATGTCTGAAACATGACAGAGACGAGGGCACTCTGCAAACACAAAAGAGCTAAAAACCCCGCTTTTTATACTAACCCTAGCTACTTCTGCTTATTTACCTGTGACAATGTAGCATTGCTTTGATCCTCCCACCCTCTAGAAAATAATTACCAAGATACCTAATCCCTGAATTGCCCCCCGCTTTCTGACGGCATCCAATTTAGACAGGGTCCTCTCTTCTTAAAGCCCTATTATTAATAGAATCACTCCACACAAGCCCAAATCCTTTTTTTCATAAGCCCTGCCCCAAATCATCCTACTGAGACCGCCACAATTTCCCCGGTGAGCATTCTCCTTTGCTGCAGCAAGCTAAATAAGCCTCATTTTGTTTCACTCAGATGTGTTCGCATGGTCTTTGGTTAGTGAATTTTAAAAGGTCAAGCTGTGTCTATTATATTATTGTTCAGCCATTTTAATGATAGCATGCAAAAAGGTAAAACGTGACAATATCTACATGAAAAATATATAAAGAAAATATACCAAATGCTATGGTTAAAACACTTGGTTTATTGGTGGTATTCTTCCTAGTATTTTTTTCCTTATTTTCTTCTCTGCTTTCTAACTTTCTTAAAATTAAGAAAATTCTATTTCTAATAAAAAACATTTTGTTAAAAATATATGTGTGTGAATAAAACAAAATCTCTTCCCTCAAACAGGAGAGCTTATGTGTCTTATACACTCATTTTTTTCTATTTATTCCACAAGGAATAAATGTGCAATAACCATTAATTGATAGGTATTAGTAATTAATTAATTAATTAAACCCTCTAAAGTTCATAAACATAATGATTGATTAATTCATGTACATGCTTAGTTGATTTATTGATACATATAATGAGTTTACATGCATTAGTAATTATTTGATACATATAACAATGCAATAATCAATTCCTTTACATGTTCATTCATTTATCCTTTTTTTCACTCATTTATTATTGCATCAAATATACGTTGAGCTTCTTTAATTTTTCAGACATAAGAGTAGGTAACAATGAGACAGAGTTGAACACGATGAACTGCCTATTGGAGTGAGCTCACTCTGCAGTGGGGAGGTAGAGAAGGTAGATACAGGTCCGTTATAAAGCACTCTATTCTCATACACAGAGGATGCTCTGGGAGTGGTGTCCAGGGAACACCTACTCCTTGGTTGATAGAGGCTGCGAGTGGTCAGGGAAGACTTCAAAGAGGAGGGATGCTTACCATGATTCCTTAATAACAAGTACATGTTTGTCAGGCAAAGGACAGAAGGAAGGGTATATAATTAAGGGTTAAAATGAGAAAGAGAATTAACACTTGAGCAATTAGAGAAGTTGAGATCAATGTGGGAGCAATCAGTCAAAGATTTGTGAAAGGAGTGGAACTTGACCTAGATCTTAGAAAATGGAGAAATTATGGGGAGGCGGAGAAGATTAAATCTGGAATAACTGTCTAAGCATGTGTTCTAGTCTGTAACACTGTGGGTGATATAAACTGTTATAGTTTACTTGTGTCCATAAAAAGCCATCATATAAATTAGGAAATACAATTTTAGTTTTGCGTCAATAACTTTAAGTAGTTCTATGAATTTCAAAAAAAGTCAGATCTCACATGTGACAAACCTTCATCCCTGTGGTAGTAAATTGTCATTTGATGCAGTATCTTTCTTGCGTTGAGAGAGGTTCCACACACAAAAAGTCAGCTGAAAAGCTAAAGCTTAAATGAGAACTTTCTGATCTAATCCAGTTGTCTCATGAAGATACCACCTGTCTATTAGGTTTGCCCTCACAATGCTGCAAAGCGAGTTTTCTGACACACTGCTACATTTTGGGGTTCTTTGAACTCAGAGTTGGGCCAAAAATGATAAAAAGTAAAAGGCAATTCGTCTTTGAAATTAGTTAGTTAGTTATTTAACTAGTTAATTAATTGAGTAACTAGTTAATTCGTTAACTAAAGAAAAAAAGTGAAGATCAGTCAGATTTTGATGGAAAAAAAGCTATGCCAAGTTCCAAAGGTGTAAAAATACAAAGTGTAGGGAAAGATGTATTTCAAACTTTAAATTGGGTCTGGAAATGTCGCATGTCTGGTTACATATGGCAGGCAAATACAGCACATGCCAAAAGAGGCAACGTGAGTGTGAGAAGGTGTGAAGCTTGATCTGTGCCTATGAAGAACATTAGCAAAGAGAATAAAAAAGAAAATATCTGTATAGCAAATGGGCCACACTTGTATAGGAAAGGGAGCCCAGTGGACAGAGCAGTTTTGAACATGATATGGATAAGAAACCAGACAAATTACAATTGAACAAACTCTTAGATTCTGTTTGATTTTTATTTCCACCTGAGCCTTAATAGCAATCTTTTATTTCTTTATCTACAACCATCACCTTCCTCCTTTCCACTTCATTAACAAAAACATGTGAAAGAAGCCTGTTCCCTTTGGAGAGTTAAAATGTAGACACATTTAGAAGTCAGAAAGCATAGACCAAACATTTATTTTTGTCCTATTTTATGCTCAAAGTCACATTTTTTCCCTTTTAATGATTGGTGAGTCCATGCCAATTGGGGGAAAATCAAATGAAAATGCAATAGAATGACTCATTTGTCTTTAAGGAGCTGTTAAAGAATTTTCTTTCAAGTATGGCACATGCTGTTAATTATTCTGAAAAAAAGTAGAAGAAATAGCATTCTTTTTGTCTAGTTTCAAAACTGTTCTCTTTACAAAAGTCACTCTAGTAACAGGTATTCAACAAGGTAAAAGGTGTTTTCACCGAATTTCAATGTTATCCTCCTTATATAAAAGCAAAAGCTTGTCTAGTGACTCGGTTTTAATGTAATATAGAATTTATATGACTAATGCTGCATAACAAATTAACTCAATATTTAGTGGCTCAAAACAACAAACACTTCTTATCTTACAGTTTCTGTGGGTCAGGCCTCCTGCCATAGCTACTCTGGGTCCTCTGGCTCATAATTTCTCTTGAGGCTGCCATCAAGGTGTCAGCCATGGCTGCAGGAGACATACTTCCAAGTTCATTTGCATAGCTGCAGGCAGACCTCAGGTGCTGGCCAGCTGTGGGCTGGTAACAACAGCTCTATGCCACATAAGCCTTTCTTAAATGAAGACTACTTACAACGGGGCAGTGAGCTTCCTCCAGAGCAGGAGGTGAGGGATAGAAAGAGAGAGACCAGATGAAAGTCACAGTATTTTTATAACACAATCTTGAAAGGGACATCCCATCACTTCTGCCTATTCTATTCTTTAGAAGTCAGTCACTAGGTACAACACTCATTTAAGGGAAGAGAATTACTGAGAGACATGAATACCAAGAAGCAGGATGATTGGGGACCATTTAAGAGGCTGCCATCCAAAATGACAAAAACGGTCCTTAGCTAATCAAAAACCATGCAAACTTCATTTGAAGTAAGATATTTTAAATAACTTAAATTCGGGGATCATAAAGAGATACATTTATTACCTCGCAAAAATCTTACTTCTTATTCATCATTATATTTGATTGGTTATATGGCTAATTAATAGCCTAACAATCCGGCTAAACATGGCATGGTGTCTATTACTCAAAATGGATTGCCAACATCAACTGTAGAATGACCACTGTGGGTGAGGTGTAAGAAAAACAAAAAGACCTTTTCCCACCCTCCTCGCTTACACAGAATGCTTCACCTCTGGTCACCAAAATGTCGGGGAGAGAGAAGTTGTCCCACTCTGCCCAAGCAAGCAGTTCTCCAGCAGACACCAACTGGGTGTCCTTTAATTCGATTCAGTTCTGACTCCATCTACCTGGAGATACCATCAGGTTAAGGACTCAGTCCCACAAGACTGCCCCCACTAGAAATGCCACTTGCAAGTCCAGGCCTCTGGACCTTCTGACAACCAGCTATAAACTGGGGGTTCTCACAACTCCTTTCCTTGGGCTCAATTAATTTGCTGTGCTCACAGAATTCTTGGAAACACTTACTTTTACTCATTTATTAATAAAGGATATTACAAAGGATACAGATGAATAACCAGAGGGAAGGGATGCATAGACCCAGGCATATGGGAAGGGGATCAGAGCTGCCACCCGCTCTCCGTGCCCACCACCCTCCAGAAAGTGCTGTGTGTCCAGCTATCTGGAAATTCTCTCCAGAGACTGCAAGGGATTTAGCAGCCATGTGTCAGAAAGCAGGGATGGAAACCAAATAAATATTTCACAATGTCACAGCCACTTTGTACCAAATTAAAGTACCTTATATAACAGTGAAAATATAAAAAGGGAGTTATACATTTACTCCCCAAGGAAAAACCACTTGTAATTTCTCTGATGATTATATTGAATATAAACTCGTAAACTTAATATTGAGACGTCAAAGCCCCTTACCGTTGGCTATTTTTACTCTTTCTTTCTACTGCTTCCCCCAACAATCAAATCTGATAGGCTTCTCCAGGATTGTCTGATCCATTTTAGCCAAACAAGCCAACTCATTGTTTATAGTTTATCATTTTCTAATTGTCATTTTCAAGGATTCCACATATCCTTACTCCAAAAATCCATGTACTTTTCAACCTTCAAAACTCAGTTGAATGCATGTTCCTTTTACTTGAACTTTCTAGACTAACCCTCATCTGTAGAGATTCTAATTTCTCCAGTGTTCCAAAGTAACAGAAAGCCAGACTCCGAACAATCGTAAATAGTTTTCTGGCACTCCCTTAATCACTCACAAATGAGAAGTCTTTGCATTGTCCAATGGCTTTGCATCCTTGGAGCTGACTCATTCTCAAAGTGATTTTACAGCACCCAGCTGGAAAAAAGTCTCCATCCCATAATATAGCTCCACCTCAGTTCCCACATCCTGTCTGCTCCCAAGCCAGGTATACAGACCACTGAGTCCCCATGAGTCCCCTCTCCCCAGGAGGTTTTTTTCTCACCAAGGGAACTTCACAGTTTGGGACTGTTGCTTTTGCCCAGTCAAGCCCTGCTTTCTGAGTAACTACACATCTACACTTACAAGGCCTGTCCGAAAAGTTTCCAGCCATATAACTGTTCTCACTATATTAACAATGGTTGGATACTTTCCGGACAGCCCTCGTATATAGATACATATTTATATATACACACACATGCAGACATTTTTCATAACATATCATATTATTATTAATCATGCATTATATTTCCTAATTTTTTTCTAATGTCCTTTTCCATTCCAGGATCTCACTCAGGATCCCACAATACCTTTAGTCATCATGTCTTCTAAGACTCTTCTTAACTGTGACAGTTTCTTAGAATTTTCTTGCTTTAAATGACCTTGACAGTTTTGAGGTTTATGGGTTAGACATTTCATACAATGTCTCTCACTTTAAGTTTATAAGCTTTGGCAATTAGAAACTTTTTCAGTTTCCTCCTCTGTCTCTTTGACATATTCCATCATTTTTTTTTAAGCAATTCTTTGGTTTCTAACATTACAAGATGCTCCAAGCTCATCAGTTGTACTCCAGAACCAGCACTAAAATTAGTTATTTTTGCATGAATCCCTGGTTCCTTTTATTGGAGAATGGTATAATATTAAAAAACCACTGTCTGGGTGTTGCTACTGGGATGTCATTGCTCCTAGCTTTCCTAGATGAACAGAGCTTGGAAATATACGTATGTTATACCAATCTGTGCATACACATTATTTAAAGTTATTTCTCTGTAATATCCAACACTATCTACATTAAGCTAAACATGAGCTCATACTGATGTCTCCAACATAATCTAGAATGGCATGGCTCTTTCTAACTTTCTCCCCATACTTCTTTATGTTAGAATAAAAACTTTAGACAAATGAAATATAACAGAGTTTATTTGAGCAAAGAATAATTCATGAATGGGGGGAAAACACTCTAAACTGAAAGGGGTGCAGAGAGCACCACTGTGCAGTGTCAGCAGTGAGCTTTTATAGGCTGAACACAGGAGTAAGTACAGAGATAGGTTGAGTGGTTGCAGCTAGACGTTTGCCTTATTTGGACATGGTCTGATCAGTTGGTTGCCTGTAATTGGTGAAGTTTGGCTGCTTGTGATTGGCTGAGATCTGGCTATCTGTTACAAAAAGTATACTCCTAAGTTAGGTTGTAGTTTGTTATGTAGGAACTCAAGGTACAGAGACTACCTCAGGCAAGAGCAAAACATCATCTCTTAAAAACAAACAACAACAACAAAAATAACTCCTCTTTGTTTTAACTAATCAACCCATCACCCTCCCCAAACCCTGGCAACCACTGATTTAGCTTCTGTTTCTATAGTTTTTTCTTTTCTAGAATGTCATATAAATGGAATTTTATAGTATGTAGCTTTCTAAGACTGACTTCTTTCACTTAGTAATACTCATTTAAAATTCATGCATAACTTCACATGACTTGATAGCTCATTTCTTTTTATTGCTGAATAGTATTCCATTGTATGGATGTACCACAATTTGTTTCTCCATTCACCTTTTGAAGGACTTCTTGATTCCTCCCAGTTTTTGGTGATTGTGAATAGAACCACTATGAACATTCTTGTGCAGGCTTTTGTGTGGGCGTAAGTTTTCAAACCATTTGAATGAGTCCCCAGAAGCACAAGTGTTAGGTCATATGGTAAGTCTGTGCTTAGCTTTATATCGACCACTGAAGCTTTGATGGACACTAAGTTATATTAATATTTTTTAGCATGATGTGCTTTGTATATTTTTGTCACTTCCCCAAAAAATGCTTTCTAATAAACCATAAACAAAAATTGGAAGAGAACAAGTTCAACAATTACTGTAGGGCAGCATTTCATCAATTGGACTCTACTGAGGAGGGGAATAGTGGAGGCGTTAAAGGCAAGAAAAGAGAATGGAGACAGAAAACTTCATTTAAGTTGTAAACACAAAAGGAGTATTTGAGGAAGTAGAAGATAGGAGTGGAGGAAATGTGTTTCATATCCGAATTTGGGTACTCAAATGTACTGCAAAGGAGTAGCAGACAGTCTGTTAAACGTAAGTACTGGGAGAAGAAAAAGAAGTATGAGAGAAGAGAGACACAAAGAATGTAATTAGGGATGGACACATTGTTCAAGACTTAAAATATATTAAAAAAATTAAAGTTACAAAATAGAATGTAACTAGGGAGATAAATAAACAGCAGGGCTAAGGAGAGCACGAGGGTTTGAGTTGGAGGCTCGTCGAGATTGAGAGATGAACTCTGGGACCATGAGAACGGTGTGGATTTGAGTGGACAAACCTCCCGAGAATAGGCCTCTTCGAAAACTCAATTTCTTTAAGTGATAAGATACTTCACTGAATATATTTGACTTGTTCCTGTACCCCTTTCTATGCTGATGTTTTTTATGGGAATGTTTAATGATTCTCCTCGCACTCCACCCACACTCTCTTCTGGTAGAGGTAGGGGCTCTATATATGTATTAAAATGAAAAAAGTCCAAAAAAGGTTGCTTTCATGCTGATTGAGATATTTAAAATGTAATTTAGTGTGGCTCCTGAGATGTTCCTTCTAGGAACGTGTGGATAAACGGTGACTGAGCATGTGGTTCCTGAAGCAATCAAAGATCACATAGAGAGTAAGGAAATGCTTTACCAACAATGGCTCTGCATTGCTGCAGCCGCCACACACAGAGAAGAGCATGCTTCCTTAGGTCTCGCTCTGTCCCTCGCTGCACACACTGTGAGAGACTCTTGGCTGGCACCTCCCGATCTCTGACATGATTACAGAGCGATCTGCCTCTCAGGGTCTCCTGATAGTCAGGAGGCCAAATCAGAGAGCTCATGACAGATGCGTGATTAAGCATGTGTTTCCTTAAAGTGTACAATATGTCCCTTATAAATTTATTTCATTTCTGTTTTGAATTACCCTCTCTTGAACACAGTCGTAATTCTCATTTTTCACAAATATTTATTCATAGCTCTGAATGCAAAGAACTAAAATTATAAACTGAAAAATATGAGCATAATTGAGGTAATTTGGAATCCTAGCTTTAAGAAAATATTACGAGCTGAATCCATTTAGAATCTTCTAATTAAACAGCAATAACCTTTTTTAAGGATAAGCTAATGAGTTTTTGTTTTTTTAACTATTTCTCCACTTTCATCATTCCTATTCTAGAATTACATATATGTACAAATGTTGGGTTGGGGACAGAATTTAAGTCCTTTTGTAATGCCTGTCTTGTGAGTTATCCCTGATATGTTTGAATAAACCTGCCACCATGTCTTGATTTCTAATCTGTTAGTTTCATATTCAGAAGGTTTCCAAAGTTACCACTGGTATGACAGACACAAAACCACCCACGTCTAAAATAACCAAAATTTATGAGTGGTTCAGTGGATTTAGTGGATTCTAAAGGTATCCCTCCATTTCATGGAACACTGAAAGTCTGTGGAACATTAAGCGTGCAGCATCCATTGCATTAGCCACGCAAGATTCCTCTGTCATTAGGTAGAGGCCCTGTCTCATGAAGACAGCACCGAGACATGCAAAGACCCTCAGTAAAAACCCATCAATATTTTCAAAACACATCACATCTCTCTTGTGCTCATTTGAGAGACATTAGCAACCTTATTAGGTTCTCTGTTCTGAATTATCTCCCTGTCTTAATCTTTGACCTACTAATATTTCAAAATGCATTAAGGTAACAATTAGATCCTTCCTTGTTCCTCTCTTTATGCTCATCAGGCATTTGGCACCCTCTTATAAGCATAATAAGACTCATTTTTCTTCTGCTCTGTGTGATAGGCTTTTATTTTAAATAGGTGAATATAGGCCGGGCGCGGTGGCTCACGCCTGTAATCCTAGCACTCTGGGAGGCCGAGGCGGGTGGATTGCTCAAGGTCAGGAGTTCGAGACCAGCCTGAGCGAGACCCCGTCTCTACTAAAAATGGAAAGACATTATATGGACAACTAAAAATCTATATAGAAAAAATTAGCCGGGCATAGTGGCGCATGCCTGTAGTCCCAGCTACTCGGGAGGCTGAGGCAGTAGGATCGCTTAAGCCGAGGAGTCTGAGGTTGCTGTGAGCTAAGCTGACGCCACGGCACTCACTCTAGCCTGGGCAACAAAGTGAGACTCTGTCTCAACAAAAAAAAAAAAAAAAAATAGGTGAATATAAATTACTGCTTGATGTTGTACAACTTTAGTGAGATAATGATGGGAGTAGAGAAGGAAAAAGAGGAGCTAGAGGGAAGGAAATTTTAAATCAGGAGAATATTGATGATTCAGAACAATGCCATTTGAAACCTATTAAAAGAACATTTTTTTACCATTTTTTCACATTTGAAAATGTTTGCATTACTTCCACTATTTTCCCTTCAGATGATTTTCCAGTAAATGATTTTTCTATCTCCTGCCACCACCCACAGATTCTTCTTTGTGATGTTTGTGTTCTTGACGACATAAACCATCGTTTCTCTGTGTATTTTAATGTGCCAAATAGAGTGTCAGGCGTGCACTCACACACACACACACACAAATATGTATATTTGTGTATTTGTATATGTATATAATTAGACATGGAAACAGACTTTCACATACACTCCAAAATTGTTTCTAAATTGTTGCCAAGTTGTTTCTTAATCATGTAATAATTTCTCTGGCCCCTCAAAAAACCCTTTCTATGTCTTTGTACTAGTTCTATATGGTAGAAGGTAATATTAGCTTCCAATCAAAAATGCAGTTATTAATGACATGAATTTTCTTGATGGATTTGTGCTCATGCCAAGTAGAATGTTTGATAGATTATTAAAAAGTAGACCTACTGATCCTGCTGAACTCCAAATGCCCAGAACAACAACAACAAAAAATAGTTGCCAAGTATCCCCTCAAAAACTTTCGACAGCAAGCTGCTGGGCCGTGCACAGACTACTGGACAAAGCATGGCCCAACACAGTCCTTCCGGCCCAGGGGAGCCCACCCCTGTAGTGGAGACTGAGGACATCAGTTTGGACAGAGCTGTCCATGAAGGGTGGTGAATAGTGAGGGGCAGCCAAGAAGGTCTTCAAGGGATCATCAAAGAGCTTAATCCACTTCCTGGAAGTTTGGGTATGTGGATAAGTTATGAGGTGATACTCAAAATATTTAACAACTGCTACTACACAGACATTGGCAATGGCTAGAATAGGACCCTGGAGCCCTGTGGGGCCAGAAATTACCTCTTAATTGCTGGATGGTAGAAGAGTGAGAATCACAGGGGAAGAGGAAGAAGAAAGGTGGTACCTACTTGATTGGGTCACTCAGGGTAACTTATTTATCAAACTGGAAGAAGTATTTTTATATTTTAACTACCTGTAAGATTCTGCCACTGACAGAAGATCAACCTTGACCAACACCTGATTAACACAAGCAACACAGAAGGTCAATAGTCTGATGCTGTTGGCTGTTGGCAAAGGCCAAGAAAGTGAGAGGAAGGAAGAGGTGTGTGTGAGGGGGAGGACGAGACAGACAAAGACAGAGACAGAGAGAGACAGAGGTGTGAATCTGGAATGAGCCGCACTTTCTCACTTTCAGCTGGAGCAAAGCAGAAAGAAACATTAATTTCCAATTTTTGAATTTGATTATTACTCTGGTCTGGACATTTTTATGGCTGAAGTGAGACTATCCTCTGGAGTTTTATTTGAGGTATTATCTAAGTGTAATTGAATAAAACCCTGAGGCAAACCTAAGAGTTCATCCAGGGACAAGGAAAGAACTGTCTATCCCACTATCTGTCTGGGTTTAAAAGGTATGTAGCAGGAAAAGTAAAGTTTGTTTTCTCTTTGTCCCTTAACATCCACTCGATAGAAGGGTTATAATAGCAGGGCATTCAGTTTGAAGTTAAGCTGGTATTTGGACAAAACTGGGCTTGTCTGATAAACTGGTGGGAAGAGCTGGCAGTACTTACTTGACATGATGGTTTGTTGTATTATATTTGGTTGGTTTGGGTTTCGTTTGGGGCTAACACTAGAAAAGAAGCAAATTAGTGAAAATTTAGTCTCACACAGATATGTATTTGTAAAAGAGTAGAATATTTTAGTAGCTCTTTCAGATACTTGATACTTCTTTTGATACTACAGTATAACTCAACTAGTGGTAGTTTCTAAATATTAGTTATATAGGTCTTCCAAATTTTAAATTATTTTATTACACATTACCAAAAAATTGCATTCATTAATATCATTGCCATCTTCTCAGTAAAGTCTTCCTATATTGGGAAACTAGCAAACTCACAGTGGCAAAAACAAGTTTTCCAAAATTCTTATTTTCATGTGAAGTCTCCAACTTTATCACTGGCTAAAAATACTGTCTTTTGGTTTCTTTAAAGTAACACGCTTACACAATTCACTGTTGAGAAATATGTCTGCCAAATACCAAAGTCTGAAAACCACAGTTTGTCTGCAAGTCATTCTTTAGGGTAAAACTGGTGTCCCATGAAACAACAACTAGCTCATCTCACAACTCAGACAATCACACAAGTGTTTTCCTCAAAACACCGTCATACATCATCACCAGCATATTAAAAAGATGCTGAACTCAAGAGTAGAGATTTAATAAAATTAATTATTTTTCCTGCTTTATCAAAAATATTCTCAAGTGAAACTAACATTTTCTTAAATACTCAGAATATGTGGCTGTGAAGACTCTAATGACTGCTAGCACAGTTTGCTGCCACTGCCTTGATTTGTGCTAAGTTGCCATCGGTGTTATGCTCTATTACGTTTATAAAATCTTAATATTATTATGAAAATAATTTTTGACTTTGCAGTCCCCCTGAAAGGGTGTTGAGCATCCCCTGGGAAACACACACCACATTTGCAATCTCCTGGGCTAGATTATACAGTAGTGGGGGACAGGGGGGAGACAAGTGCAGTATACGGAGGAGATGGAGAAATAACATCCTGGTGTCTCAGAGTGAATTGGCATGATCTAAGTTACACAACTTTAAGTGACAAAGCCTGCCCTAGAACCCAGGTGTCCTGGCTTCAGGTACAGTACTGATTTTTCTACACACTACATTCACAATTGTTCCATCCGTTATCTCAGCGAACCTTAGTTAAAGCTACATAGACATAATCTTACATCCTCAAGATTTTCCAATGCCTTACCGAAAAGAAAAAAAAATGTGCAGGATAAGATTACTGCATTGATTTTATGCATAAGATAAGATACTGTCCTGTGAGCACTGTTTAAGTGCATTCCAGTGAAGAAATCAATATTCTTCAGAAGAGGATTTTTGCTGTTACAGCCACAGTCTCTGATACCAACTTGGTGACACAATATTATTAATAGAGCATAATGGTCATCAAAAGACTGGAAATGCACAGAAAGACATAATGGGTTTTTTGAAGAGTAGATAGAAGTTGATTGCTTTGTCTTATTAACGAGCATCCTCTGTACCTGGAAGTGATTGTGTTTATCAAGCAGAGCTTCTTGCCGTTTATGAATTGCAGAATCAAGCACTTCCCCATGGCAGACAGTAAAATGAAAATACTTTGTCTTATCTCTTTTTTCTAGAAGGGAATTTTAAAGAAAAACAAGCAATTTAATTCTGGGAGTAGAAAACATTGTGTAGATGCAGGGTGGGAGGGGTAAGTGGTAATAGGTTTTTGAACCCAGAAGATATTTGATATGAGAGAATTAAAACCTTGCTTGCAAAATGTTGCAAAAAATTTCCTGCTTTGCATATTCATTATGCAACTTGGGTTTTCAGCACTCTTTGGGCCTAAAAATGTTCTCTGCTGATTGGATATGAGGGATGTGAGTGACACAAAAGATGCTTCTACAACAAAGAGGAAGAGTATGTCATGTTTAAAGAATGCATAAAATGCCAAAGATATGAACAAGTTGTACTACTTATATTTTTACACCAAGAAGAGTGCTATGTTTGATCTGTAAGAATGAGACAAAAGTCAACTCCAATTTTATATATCTACGTGTATACACACAATTAATTTTATCTATGTATATATAAATACATACATAAATTAATTTATTACATATAACTAAATTTATGTATATATACATAAATGTATAAATAATTTATACATACAAAATTAGGGTTTGGCTTTTGTCTCACTCCTATGTATGCATACATATGCATGCACATATACATATATGTATTTTTATATATGTGTGTATATATAAATTTATATAATGGTAAACAATCTAAACTCACCCAAAGCTTAAGAGCACAAAAAGATGAATATTTATTATTTAAAATATTTATAAACTTATTGTATAATATTACTTCTTACTCCAATTTCTTTTATCGTCTGATTATTAAAACTTTATTAGACCCATAAATACTGAATAGTTTCTATACTAACAAATTTGCCCTACAATTTTTGGAACTATTAGTTATACTTGCATATATCTTTATTTGTGAGAATTTATGCAAAGCTTGCACATAATGATCATGGGATGTAGCAAATCACTTTGGCTATGTAAATTATTTTTACTTATTAAAAATGGACAGAATGAAGGTACAACATGAGGTAGCATAAGATTATTTTATTAAATACAACTGAAACAATTTCCAGTACCTTTACAATTCTCTAATTGAAAAATTTTGTAGAGATGTTTCCTAAAGCAGTGTTTTTTGTGTTTCTAAACATGGTAGAAGAGATTGAGAAGGAACGTACAATTCTTCAATTGTACCCATAATAGGGGCCAATGTCTGCTTCTTTCAAACCTGCCACTTTGCCTAAAACACCACTGGTAAATACTATACACCAACTCCATGTGTGATAAGTAAGTTTGTTCAGCGACATTTACATGGCACACGTATGTCTCCTTGCATGGAACTGGTGTAGCTGTGAAATTCTGTGATTTTGATAAAAATAAAAATATGATTTCTTTCTTTTGAAGGTCTTTTATTTCAGATACAGGTTTTTAGAAACCTCTATCCTTTTCTTTCTCTCTCGCTCATGCAAGTTAACTGCAGATATGTTTGCCCATCTACTATACATAAAGTCAGGCTCTTGAAAACGCTTTATCAAAGATGCTAGAAGAGTCCGAGGTGAAGGCTTACATGACTAGGTGACACATAAGCACTAAGTAGTGTTCTATTAAAACAATAAAGAGCAAAATGGCACTGGACTTTCTATTCAAATCTCATTCAATGCATGTGATAAATTGATGAAGAAAATTGATTTTCAATGCAAATTTGGAAGAAGAGAGAATAGGTGCTGATTAGTTTATCAAATTGCTTTTTACACAATCTTCATTTTGCTCAAACAGTCCAGTTCTTGGGAATCTCAAGATAGTTTTTTACTGATGCTGAAAATGGGAGAAAAAAGTTTTACTTTCTTTTAATACACATTTGGAAATAATGCTAAGTCAGCTACACTCACGTACAAACCTGTCAATCAAATTAAGAGAAAAAGAAAGGATCACCCACTCAACTGCTAATTACAGAATTAAGTTAATTTATACGATATAACAATAAATGTCTTCAACTGCCACTCTTGCTTCTATTCCACTTCACACTTCCTTCAAGGTACAGAATCTGCTTCCCTTTACATTCTACATGCTCTTGAAGTATAATTTTTTTTCTTCCATGCTCTTTAACTTAGCAAATAAATTTACACTCAATAGACCATTATTTTCCCATATGACAAGTTTTAAAGATAAGCTGTAGTATGATTTTAAGAAATAATTACTGAGAGCCTGCTACCTGCCTGGCATTATTTGAGGCACCACTTCTGATATTTCTAGCCAGGAACTTTTCTTTAGACCATGCCTCTGATTGGGGTGGTCCCAGGAACATCCAGAGGTTAGTCACATCTGCAATTAGTGACATGGTGAGAACTACCTGACATTAATAGAATCAGAACAGATGCATCACACTCACTCCCACTTACTAACATGGTAGAAAATCTGAAGGAGAAATATGCTTATTCTTTTCTTCACTTTTTGCTAGGTAGATAGCCCACATTAGTCATTTAAAAATCAGTTCTCCATCTGATAAACGTTGATCAAGAAATCACTAATGAAACAGAAGCAGCTCTCTGCACTTTCTCTCTATTACTGGAGGTAGTAAATTTGAAACTGGCAATTAAAGTGCTTCTCATCACTATTATTTAAGATCTGAAATGGATGGTATCACTTTAACATGCTAAAAGATTTCTCTTAGCACAACTGTAAGGCCTTTCATTTTAATAGTGAGAAAATGTAACCAATTAAATGTTTCTGTGGTCTAAAACAGCATGTTCTTGAAAACTAGGAACTTCCTGTCACCTTTTCTGACTTTATCTTTTAAATTCTCTGTCTCTATACAAAGAAGGAATAAAGTGCATAATGCCCACTTATTACTTATTCAAAATATATTAACATATATTTTGGGCAAAGCTTTAATCTATGCATCATATAAAAGTCTTAGCAGGACAATACATATTAAAGAAAAAAAAAAGATCCATTTTACCCTCAAAAATAATTTTTAAAGGGCAAACATTTGATCTAAAAAAATTGAAGCAAAATTGGGCAAATCCATATCCATCTCATTTAGGGATAATCTACATAAACAAGATCATTAAAATTTAAAATTTATATTATTTTAATACAGATTACTATTTTTCAAACCTCTCCTTATTTTGTCACAGCAGTCATAGAGAAAGACCTTGAAATAAATACTACAATGCTAGCCCTACAGAAAAGAAACAATACTGGGGCCAAAACTCCAGTACTCTTTTCCCACCAAAAAATTACATCATTTCCTTAAGGGACATTCATTCATGCACATGTGATTTTCCCCCAAAATATTTAATGTCTACCTAGCGTGAATCTCATATAGACTACTTGTTCGATGCTGGTCATATGGGGGCTTTGCTTATGGTAATCATTCAAGGACCCAGGACACTGTAGACTCCACCACCTCATAATGCTCACTCTCAACACAAACCTTTCACAGTTTGCTGAGGCCGGGTTACGACCATGAGGATCACAACGTTCTTAAACAATTTTTTCTGAAAGTGAAGTCTCTGTTCACATTTTGTGACTAAAGGAAGGAGAATGGCCATGCCTAACTTTAAAGGGCAGAGGAATGTAATCTTCTAAGGGGCCAGGAAGGAAAGGGGAATGAGAAATATTGGTGAACCACACAAATGTCTGTCATGATATTCAAATTTAGCTAACCCCCACAAAAAGAGATTTTGACATTAGATTATATTCAATCTAGCATTTTATGATATGTAGTCTAATCATAAAGGATCATGATAAATGATTTTTTACATTTTCCAAAGTTTGGGATACATATTGGACACTCAGTAATACTGGAATTAATTACTGAACAAACAAGTAATAAGCAATTCATTGTCACCTGGGCGTGTTAATTGCTACAGGAAAATGAGATTTTCTCCAACAAAAAATAGCAGGAGCAACATGAGGTCAAGTTGTGCTAATCAAGGCTGGCCACCTGCCTGGGCTGAGTGAATGAAGCATATGGAGTGAGTTGAGAGAGATGAAATCTTGTCTATCCAAAAGTAACTCTCCCACTGCTATGTCATGACACCTTCTCTTCCTACACGGCCTGAAATTCCCACCTGTAACCAGCAGATTTGTGCCTCTCACCCCAAATTTAAAAATCTAAGTGCATTGCCTTGACAAGGACAGAGTCAACATTGTCATAAATGATTGTTGAGTTGGATTTTTTAATAATTATGAGGTTTCTAGAAGGAACAAAAATGAAAGCTTTGACTATACTAATAAGCATGTATGTCACAGTTAGGAAAATCATAGGCCCACTCCTCAGTGCTAACCAGGTCACAGCTAGAATAATTTGCTTTGGGAGCTCTGTTTTAAGAAAGTTTACAATATACTGAAGCTTACTGAAAGATGAATAACCAAAAAGACAGAGCATTGGGAATACATACTGTAAAAAATATTAAGGAAAAGTCTTGAGCATCTTCTGTGCTCAAAATGCTTGGAACTATCTTCTTCCAGGTTATGTGGTCTTATAGCTCTGCTCTGGGGCAAACAGTGACTCTCCCAGCTAAGCCAGCATCCATCCACAATCAAATACATCAATGGCAGGAAACCCAGAGCAACAGAGGATGGAAGAATCCTTCACAGGTATTTTCTTGAGTTACTAATTTAGAACTCAAGTGTCAGTTTCTTCCAAGATAAAACCTGGTGCAAATTTCAATAAAAACAGGACATCTGAGTCCAGTCTTAATAACCATGTGCTCCTTCGATAGTGCCAAGATGATGTGCCAGCATTAATTCCTTGTTGTGGGCATAACTTTTATTTTAATAATTCTAAAAATCAAACATTACATATAAATTAAGATGGTAAAAGAGAAAATTGCATATGAGCATGGTATCCTCCTATCTTACAGCAAAACTGTACTGTACCCTCCTTAAGCAAGAACTTGGTTTTCCACTAAGTACCTAATTGACAGTGAATGGGGAAAAACATCATGTAAGAATTGTAAAATTAGTCCCTTTATAAACATAAAGAAAGGCTTACAACTAAAATGGCCGCCAATAGCAGAACATGCAAATAAATGATGATACAGAAATTTAGTGAATATTACCCCTATACTTAAAATAATTATGAAGACTATGAATCAATACGGTATAATGTTAAGATGAATGGCACAGTATAAAATGTAGGCATATTGAGAAAAATAATGTTTGTTTGCATATGAAAAATGATTAGAAGGAAATTCAGATTTAAAAAATTAAATTTAAAAATGTTAGATTTTTTGATGAGATTAAATTAGATACCCTAATCTATCCCTACCACCAAACCTCTACTAAGTTTTATTCATTCATTTAAAAAAGCCATTGTGCTGTGAATGAGTTTCATTCACTCATTTAAAAAAGCCACTGAAAAACACAAAGAAAATGTAAGCAACAGTCACTTTTCTCAGAGCACTTAAAGGTCTTTGCAAGCAAACAAAAAAGCTGAATAAGCAGGCATCGACAATGTGGTTTGGTAAGAACAGTGCTAGAAACAGAAATTCCCAGGGATCTGAGTAGAGCACATATAAGCAGCCCCTTCAACTAGTCTGGAGTGAGACCAGCACAGAAAAGATGTAGGGAGGGTTTTGCAGAAGTCGGGACAACTGATTGAAGTCTTAAAACCAGGAATTACCCAGGACAAGAGACGGCCGTAGGGAGGAAGTGCTGTTGGGGCTGGGTGGGGACAGCAGAGACTACAGGGACAATTGCGAGTGTCCAGCACAGCTGGAGCCAGAGTCAGCAAGTCAGGAGAGAGGACAGGCGTGAGGAGGAGAAGCTGGCCGGGATCAGATCTCAAAGAGCTCCCAGGGTTTCTCATTCTTCCAGGGAGCTGGGGCCTTGTCCAAGGCAGAAATGCATTCTAGAAAGGCCAGGATCTTCTGATGGGAAATGGTTTAGACACTTGAGATAGAGAGAAAATCATAAAAACCTGAATGAAGACTGTGGCAGTGAGGATGGAGAAAAAGAGCTTGAGACAGTAACGTGTTGGGTAGGGGAGACTTGATGAGGGATCAAATTTCAGGGTGGGGAGAGGAATAAACCCAGAGCGATCCCTACGTTGATGGGTCATTCCACTTGATGCCTTGAGACGGGAAGTTTGGGAAGAGAAGCAGGATAGGGGTGGAGGTGACTTCTGTTTGGACTTGCTGCAGTTAGTGACTGCAGGAGATGCCACATAGATGGCTGGGTGCAGGGAGAGATCGAGGCTAGAAATACAAGCTTGAGAGTCATCAGCATAAAGAAGACATTGAGTCATAGGAAAGGATAAGATCTGCCAAGGAGGGTTTCAGTGTGGTCAGAAGGACATGGGCATATCCTTGAGGAATTCTGCCACTTAAAGAGAGAGTGGAGGAAGAAATGTCCTCAGGAGACTGAGCAGGAATAGCCAGAGAAGCAGAAGGAGACCCTGGAGAGAGAAGATCTGGAAATCAGTGAGACGATCTCAACATGTTTGCGTGGAAATAGGGTCAAGTGCAGCATAGAAGATACTGCAAAGTGTCCACTGGTCCAGTGACAAGACCTGGACGCAGTCAGCGGATGTTCACCAGAGCAGCAGGAGGGAGCAAGTGCACTGCAAGAGAATGAGAGGACAGGAGGTAATGGGAGGTAATAAGGTAGACAGTGAGAAACCTGCTCATAAACTTGGATGTGAAAAAATAGACAAAGCAGCCCGACAGAGGGGCAATGGGAACAGATTAAAGAAATGGTGAGAGAGGAATGACCAGGTTACTTGCCGGTGAAAAGGGAAGTTGCTTCCTATGTCTTGAAACCACTCCCTTTTCTCCAGCCACGGTGACATGATCTTTGTTCCGTTTTCCTCACGTGGGGCCAGGATTATTACCATGGGCACCCACTGCCCCTCTAACCCATTAAATATGCTGTAGTAGAGGAAGGTCTGCTTGTATTTCTTTCTGTGATTTTGTTTTTGAAGATGTGAGACTATTGACAAGGTGAGGTGCTGAGAGAAAAATCCAAAAACTAGTGAAGAATGGAAAAACTAAAAATTCTAGAAAAGGGGACACAAAGTGTGGAAATCTGTAGCAAAGGCCCACAGTTAGCTTCAGAGAAGGGAAATTTCCATCTGTGCAAGAGCAAAGTGGGTGAGGAAGGTACAGATGTAGACAGGTTTACAGGCGGAGGAGGAAGAACAAAGGGGGAGAAAACTCTTTTCTCTTTAAATTTATTTAATCCTTTGCTCAGTCAGCAAGACTTCAGTCATCATCTCTGCTGAGGATATATTGTGATAAATGTTTATTTAAGGCATAGCCCAGCAATCAAAAAATTTACCGTCTGGTTTGTGCAGGGAAACCCAAACAAAGCATCGCTCAGCATGGGACGGATTGTCAGCAAGGCAACGGTGGCGCCAAGGGCTGCAGGACAAAGCCTTTCCAGCTAGATTGATCAGGGATACCCTTGAAAGGAAATTGTTAAACAGTTTGTGAAAATGATTATGAAAGCATTTTATATGTAGGGCATAGCACTAATTAATATTCAGTAAATAATCCAGCCTGTTATGCCCCAAGTTGACGCTTAATGATTCTCTGGGCCCAGGGTGAGTTGAACTGAACTGCATGTGAGCAGGAAAAGGACAAACTGATGAGAGAACTGGCAGCTCCAGGGGGAGGTGTACGGGATGGGCACGGGCAGAGGAGGGGAGGAGAAGTAGCGAGAAGGCCTCCCCGAGCCCCTCACAGTAGTCACCTATAACCACCCTCTCTGACCACCCATAGGGCTGTTCTCGTTCCATCAATCCATCCATCCAGCCTACTCTTCATCTTCAGCGATTTTTGCACGTGAAACACAAGCATTTTAACTTTCCATGGAAAATTTACAAAAATGCTATATATTGGATCTTAATACTAGAATATAGATATCAAACAGAAAGCATTCTCTTTACCAAAATGTAATATAATTATATATGTTAAAAAGAAGAAAAACAAAAACCCTCTACCAATTAAAAATGTTTAAATTCACCATAAATAACACTTGGCTCAAAGAGGAATTCAAATCTAAAGCTGTGGAATGCTTCCAAGAGATAATGAAAAACAATACATTTTGGAACTTATGAGACACAGTTCAAACAGTGTTCAGAAGAAAATGTATAGCTTTAATTACTTTTTTTTATTAACCCAAGAACAATGAAAATAAATGAATTAAATGTTTAACTCAAGAAAATGTAAAAGACATCAAAATAAAATTTTAAAAATAGATGGAAGTAAACTACACTTTAATCAGAAACGAGTGAATTAAGAAATAAGGAACATGAAAAGTGGAACTAATTAATAAATTCAAGTGCTAGTTCTTTGTAAAATATAAAATATACAAACCACCAAGTACCCTAATCAAGACAAAAAGAAAGAAGACAAATACCAAAACTTAGAATGATAAGGTAGAACTAATCAAATACAGACAAAATTTTTAAATTTTGAATTCATTGCTCAACCTCATGCAAATAAACTTCAAAACCTGAATGAAATGAATAGTTTTCTGAAAAAAGTTTAAATTACCAAAACTAACCTCAGACAAGATTTTTCTTTTAATCTAAAAGATACCAATTGGCATTAAAAAAAATTATTGACAAACTTTTCAAGAGATCCCCCCTCCCCAAACAAATAACTGACTCAAAGAAGTTACAGACAAATTTTAACAAGCCATCAAGGAGCAGGCATTTCCAATACTATTTAAACTCTTCTATATTATAGGAAAAGAAGAAAAGATTCCAAATTATTTTATAAAGCTAGGAGAACCTTGATACCAATGAAAATATAACACATAATACCTAAAACAATCCTATGGATCAATCTCATTTGTGAGTATCAAGGCAAAGTTCCTAATAAAACTTTACCAAATGGAATTGACAGCATGTTAAAAATAATAAAAAGGAATATTCCTTGGTGACCAAGTGATATTCATTTTAAGAATGCAAGAATGATTTAATATTAATTTTAAACCTAATATCCATGGGGCAAAGCAGGGAAAAAATCATATGATTGTGTCCTACAAGTTCCCACAAGTATTTGATAATATTCAACACAGTATAGTGTAACATTTGCTTCTGATATTTTGAAACTCCTAATAAATTACAAATAGATGACTGCTTCTGAAATTTATACATCTTGAGTCAAATTCTGACATCATGCTTAATTGTTAAACACTAGTAGTATCTTATTTTATTAGAATCAACAATAAGTTAAAATTTTACCATTATCTCCATGTTTATTATTTCTAAAAATGGTAACTACAGGATACAGAAATAAGAGTTATAAAAATTAGAAAGAAAAAGGCAAAATTTCATTGTTTGCCAATACTATAATTGAATAGCATAAACTTAAAAATTTTAGAAGAAGTAAAAGAAATCCATTGGCTTGTTGCAAAATTAATAATAAAATCAATGCATTTCCTTTACAAAACAATCATACAAAAAATAATAAAAGAAAAGATTTTATTTACAATAATGGCATTACAAAAGAATAAAATACCTAATAAAGAATAAACCTAAAAAAATTCATTCAAGAGCTCTATGAAAAAAACATTAAATCTCTCTTGAGATACATAAAAGAAGACATCAATAAATAAAAATAAATACTGTGCTCTCACACAGGAAGATTAAATATTTTAAATGGTTCAAATATCCCAAAATTTATTGATATATTTAATTTCAATATTCCAAACACAATGCTATACAAATGATTTTTTTATGTTGACAAGCCCATTCTAAACTTTATATTAGAAAACATAAAAATACTCAGGAAATTTTGGATAAAGAGTAACAAGGATAAACCAGACTTGTCTGGTAGTAAAATAGTAATCAAAACATTTCAGTACTGGAGGCCAAATACACAAATCAAGGTACAGAGTAGAGAATTCAGAAATATCTCCAAGTATATCTAGAAATCTAATGTATGATAAAGGTGGCACTTTAAATCTGAGAGGAAAAGGTAGATTATTCAATAAACGCTGTTAGGATAAATGGCTGAATATTGGCAAAAGACATAACCGTATAGATTCAAGAAACTGAGTAAACCACAAACAAGATAAATGCAAAGAAATCCACACCGACGAGATGCATCATTGTCAAACTTCTGAAAACTAAAGATAAAGTGAGAGGCAGAGCACTGGTCAGACAGTACGACCAGGTGCATTTTTCTGCTGTTGCTCTTTTGTTCTCCTTCCTCCTCGGGCTCATAGAAAGATATAGTCAACATTTCTGGGTCTCCCAAATACGACAACCTCAAGAGATATAAAGAGAACATCTCTCCTGATGGTTCTATTTTAGGACTAAGAACACTTCTTTCCCCAAAACTACAAGTAAACATTCCCTCGTATGTCACTGGGCCAAATGTGGTCCTATGCTCATTTCTAAAGCAATCCTTGGACTAACGGAATGCCTTGAACTGATTGGTTAGCCTGGATTTTGTAAATCGATCTTTATGGCAAAGGGGAGGCATTACATGATTAGATTAAAAATGAAGCCCCATCCTGGGGCTCTGGTGAAATAAATCCCTCCCAGTTTTCCAGGAATCATAGTGTTCTCTAGCCATTATATATCAATCGAGTCCTGTCCATGTGATAACAGATTAGAGCTAGGTTAATAAAGGCTATCTTGAGGACACCCTCTTCTTTTTTTAGGTAACATGCAAATCAATTAGTTTTCCTGTAATCAAACTTGCCAGCTTCTGCTGTGCAGTGTTTCTGAGGGTGAGGATTGCAAGCTGGGAAGGAAGGGTGTCGGTGGGCGCACTGGTAACAGAGCCAGTACTCCTTCTTTTGCTCTTCTCTCTTAATTAAACAGTATATTTCTCAATAACTTTTCCCTAACAAGCAAACCTTGCAATGCAGATTACCTACAAGTTTAGTAAATCTAGTGCCCAAAATATCTCAAGACAGCCTATGCAGAAGGAAGCTTCCATTAGCCTGGCGTGTTTCTGAGAGGGCGAGGAAGCATGACCCCAGGCCTTTGTCTGACACATGCACAAGCCCTACTCACAGTCTGAGTTTCTCATTACACAGCAAATATTAATAGGATCCCTTACATTAAAAATCATGTGTCACTCCTCACCTCCCTTCCCCCATTTACAAAACAAAAAACTGAGCCTTAGAGAAAGTATGAGTTTTCTCATTATATATGATATATATTATATATCATATATATTAATCATATAATATTAAACATATATTATATATCATTATATATGTAAACTTGGTGAGTTTTAGGTTCATAATCAGTCTAACTTGGAATTCAGGGCAATCGTCACCCTGTATCTAAAGATTCTTGATTAGCTGATGACATCATTTACCAAGAAAATTTTAGTTCAATTGTTATAACATTTGTTATAAATATATCATAAAAAATACTTTTAAAAAATAGCCCCTCCATCTTAATTCTTCTTAAACAAGATAATTCAAAATAGATGTGCCCGCTGCGAGGATGCCATTGTCACCTGCAGACATGTGGCCAGAAGAAAAACTTCCTAATTCTTATTTAACGTGGTTGTTAATGAATTTACCATCAGAAGGCCCCAAAATATGAACTTCTGAAGCAATGTAATTAATACTGTCAGCTAATTTATGTATGGCAAAGTTTGCGGCTTCTCCCTGCAAATCCTTAGAGTACAAGGAAATCCTTGGAAAGTGTTCTCCCTGAAACATATGTGACATGTGACTTAGAGGAATTTGTACACTTCAAGGTCCTCTAAGAATAACAAATACCTCGCGGCAAGGAAACTCTTTGAATTCAGCAGTTAATGCCTTGATGTCAGTAGTCTGGCTCCAAACTAGGAGGATCAATTCTAGTAATTATTCTGCTATTGAATCACTGTTACTTTGAGCACCTTTTTTCGTGTGGACTTAACATTTTAAGCAGCAAGTTGGAGATACTTTCTAACATAGTGACACATTAGGGGCACCAAGAAATGGCTGAGTTCCCCAGAGTCTGGAAAAGCTGAGTGCCCGTCTCCCCAAAACATCTCCTGGCTGGGGCACTAGCAAACATCAAAAGAAAACTTCCAGAAATTTTTACTTAAGGACCAGTAAGAGTCACAGCATAAAAATATGTAATGATTAGTTAAATTAAATCCAAAGTGACTTTATGAATTTTACACAATGTGCAGCTAAATAACACCTGTTAGTGTTATGTTATAAAAGTGTAGTGTATAGACACTAATAAAAGTCTAAGTTTCTTCTTTGGGTATAAAAATGTATCTAGATCCATCTTAACAAAGTACAGACTCCAATGACACCCAGGAGGAATTTAGCAGAGCCTTGTGGCGAAATGCAGAACTCTTTGCCAAAATATTTAACCTGGATTCAGGGTGACAAACGACTGTATTTCCCACAGCCACCCATAATGAGTCTAGAAGGAAATATATTAAATAGCTTCCATAGCAGCCAAGCTGTTATAATTAATAATAAGTGGGAAGGTTCATAAATTCAGCAAATATGACCTGTTATGGAAAAAGCAGCTGGCTTCAGACTAATCTGAGCGTCCCTGGGGTTTCATCAGTCACCAATTATTTATCAAGCATTTACTATGTGCCGACAACATTCCTGGCACTGCAGATAGAGAAGTAAACAAAATAGTGAGCATACCTTGCCTTAAAAAATTTACATCCTCATAAGTGTGGGGAGAGGGGCAGCTCATATACAAAGAAACTAATAAATAGATCTGATCATTTCAGCTATAAAGTCAGGTAATTTGATACAGACAGGGAGTGGACAGGGACGTCCTCTCTGAAGGTGAGGCCCCTTTTTGTAAGGCGAAGGGGGCAGATATTGGAGGAGGAGTCGATTAACATCTCAAGGGAGAAGAAGTTCAAAGCCAGGTCCTAAAACTGTAATGAGCTTCCAAATTTTTTTTAATGGAATCTCACATCAACCTCCTCTGTGTGTGAAGTGCTTTCACACATGGGACTTTATCTGGTGCACACAGCAACCCTGAGACGTGCATATTATTATATCATCTCTGTTTTGCCTGTGAGAGAAGGGAAGCAACACAGGGATGTTTAGCAACTCTCTCAAGGTCACATGCAAACATCTAGCACAGCGTCAATTTAACCTGGGTCTTCTCATCTCAAATCCTGTGCAACACATGAGCTTTCACAGATGCCGAGGCTTAGTGTGTTAAGGAAAATCTGACACATCTGTAAGACTTTCTTGAGTCATTATTATTGTTATTATTATCCAGGAAAATAATCATGTCCTTTAACATTTTCATCAAAGAAAGAAAAAAATAGGCATCTTGGTTCTTTAAGAAACCAGGTGTTACAGCCAAGGACCTGGGCTGAGGGGAGGTCCCTTGATTATAAAAAGCAGCTGAGACAGTTGATATTTCATTGCATTTACTGCTTATTAAAAGAGATCAGATTCTCTCTGTGGAGGCAAAAGGGATAATAATTCAGAAGAGAGGGGAAGAAATACAGAAGCTCAGAGGCTTAAATTCCAGATGACAAGAGAGACATTATAGACCAAAGAAAATGTCAACCAACTGGATTATTTTGAGTTCAGAATCATCAACAGAGATATTATTAGATGGTAATCAACACTGGTATTGGATGTGGCAGAATTACTGAGCACCAACTTTTTGTTTACTTTCAACTTCTTTGTTTACTTTCAAAACCACTGAGATGGGAATGAAAAACAGAAAAAAAAAAAGAAAGAAGTGGGGAGATTAAAAAATGAAACACATACATAGAAAATTGTCATTATTATAGCAAGGCACCTAATTAGTGCTGAGGAATAGTATTCCATGGCATCTTTTTAGTTCTATGCAAATTTTTTATTTGTATTTCAGATGTAAATCTACAACAAGTATATAGAGGATGTCGATAGCTATCTCTGCAGTATCCCCACCTGCAATATGCCTTTACCTTTCATATGGGAGCAGATTGTGAAGGTAAAATCATAGTGCCAAAGAACTACATCCTTAAGAATCTGTAAGGGCTATTAAATTTAAATGAACAAAATAAAATTTAAAATTTATTTCCCCAGTCACACTAGCCATATTTCAAGGGTTCAGTAGCCACATAGGTTCATAGTTCCCTCGTTAGGCAGCACAGATTAGAACATTCCCACCATCATAAAGAGTTTTCTGGGACAGCACTGGACCAGACGGCACTTGTTGAATGACAGAAATCTCACATCGTCTCTGTTCACAGTCTTTCACGTGTCCCATGTTTTTCACCCCAAAAATACCTTTGCACAAAATCTCATGTGAAGGTCTAGGGTAAGTGCATTCCAAGCACACTCCAAACAGCAAGCATCAAGTCCAGGGAACAAGCTTGGTGTGTCCAAGAAAGAAAAATAAGAGCAGAGTTGATGGAGAAAAGTAGCAAGGGAAGAGTGAAGGGAGGTGAGAGCTGAGAAGTAGCCAAGGGCCAGATCCTGTAGGGCCATGTATTAGTTAACTTACTTCTGTGTAACAAATTACCCCAACATTTAGTGGCTTTAAACAGAATTAATTATCCCACAATTGCTGTAGGTCAGGAATCCAGTGCAGCTGGGCTGGATCTCTGCTTCCAAAACTCCCAGGCAGTGGATTCACTGCCTCCATGCTTCTCATTTTTTGCCCCCACCTCTCCCTCTGTCCTTGCAATCAAGGTAACGGCCAGGGCTGTGGTCATGTGAGGGCTCAGCTCAGCTCCAGAGGATCCACTTCCAAGCTCTTTCATGTGGTTGTTGCCCAGATCCAAGTTCTTCTGGGCTGTGGGCCTGAGGGCTTCAGTTCCATACTGGTTGTTGGCTGGAGGCCACCCTCAGTCCCTTGTCTTGTGGACCTCTCCAACATGGCAGCTGACTTCATCAACATGAGCAAACTGAGAGGTAAAAAGTTTCTAGCAAGATGGCAGTCATGGTCTTTTGTAACTAATCACAGAAGTGAGATGCCATCACTTCTTCCTTATGCTACTTGTTAGAGCAAACGTCAAGGTCTATCCCACATTCTACAAGAGGGAATTGCACAGGAACATGAATAAAAGGAGGCAGGGATCACTGGGAAATGTCTTAGAAGTCTACCTAACACAGGCCGCATGGCCCATGGTAAGGAGTTGGACGTTTAAGAGTAGTTACGAGGCCTTGGGGAGCTCCAATGAGGGAACTGATGTGACCTGATCTTCAACTCAGGACCTGGCTGTCATGTGGAGAAGAGACACAGTGGGCCACTGTGGAAATAGGGAGACAGTAAGATGCTATTGCAGCCGCTCATGTGAGAAGTGATGGAGCTAAAAAGACAGTGAGATGCTGTCGAATTTGAGATCTATTTTATAAGCAGAATCTACACTGTTTGCTGAGGGACTGGATATGGAGAATGAGAGAAAAAGACAGAAACCCTAACAAACCCTGAAATAGGTGGATCAGTCCTCACAGCAAGATTTCCCTGGAAAATCTTCCAAGAGAGAGACCTCGTGTTTCCTTGCACTTTCTCTGCCCCCCTACATCTCTTCTGACACTTCTCTGATGATCTTCACAAGTCACTTCATACTGTTGGTGCTTAGAAAAATCTAGAATTTCCACACTTTTAATATGCTACAATAGGAAGTCACAGTGCTAGAGCTTCAGGGAAGGTGGGGTGTAAAAACTAGTTGTCATTATTTATTGCCCCAAATATGGTACTGTCTCTTAAAGTTTGTGCCCCAGTTTCTCATACTCAGCAGTAGATGTAGATTTAACATGTCCTCCTCATGCCTATATTTATGTAAAAATGGGAATATTTTTATTCTCTTAAAAATGCTAATAAGGAGAGAAAAGAAATTGATTTCTAAAGAACGTTAAGAGGCTGGCTGTACATTTTTAATGTTTGGACTTTAATAAAAAAAAATGCTGTACTCTGAGATCGCAGCATGACATTAGCTATTCCAAGGAGAGTCTGACTTATAGTACCTATCTTCTCTGAAACCACTAAGAGCTCAACATGATAAACACAGCAGTGTACATATTTTATGGGCCTTCTTGATTTACTCCAGGTATTGTCTTAGGCTAAATCTGTGTGTAGCCAAATACCAAACAAACAAAACTCAAATAGGTCATGGTTAATACTGAACAATACAGTTTTTCTTCTTAGCTTTTAATTATTAACCCAGATTGCTTCATGACTAAAGCAACTGATGCCATCTCTGCCTTGAGCAGAATGATAAGATTTCATTTTGGAATTGGTTTTCACTTGCCGGCCCTCTGTCTTCAGTGTGTGTTTCTTGCTGGGAATAAGATCTGCCAGGGATAGTCAAGATGCATAGAAAGAAAAACCCCACAGAGCCCGAGTTTCCCCATCACCCATCCCTGATGCTCCACCCGATGGGTAACCTTGGCAGGTAACTAAAACATGACACCCTCCATTTTATAAGGATCATCCTGTGCACTCATCTAACTTCTATGACAAAGCCTGTGTTTATTTCCACCAAAAGTCAAATTTTTAAATTTTGAAAGAGCACGTTTTTCCCGACTCTCATATCCCTTCAGAAAAACTTTAGACTGCTTCTCATCATAATGATGGTTTCAAGAAGATGTCTGCATTTTTCCTGTGAGTAAGGGAGAGAGAGAGAATATGCATGAACAAGACGAACAAGGTGGGAACACTAAAGTGGAGAGGAGGACAGCGACTTTAGATGCAGTCTTAATAGGCCCGTGATGAGACCGGTCTATTCCACTGAAAATTTGCCAGCTCAGGAACGACTATACGTATGTTTGATCCCAGAATACAGCTATAGACTAGGAGTTTGTCTTAATCCACTTTGTGTTGCTACGACAGAATACCACAGACTAGGTCATTTATAAAGAAAAAAATTATTTCTTACAGTTCTGGGGGCTGGGAAGTGCAAGGCTGAGGAGCTGGCATCTCATGAGGGCCTTCTTGCTGCCTCATCCCATGATGGGGGGCAGGAGAGCAAGAGATGGGGAGAGGTGTACAGGGTCGGGGGAGAGAGAGAGAGCACAAAAAATGGTGGAGCTCACTTTTATAACAAGTCCACTCCCTCAATAATGACATGTATCCACTCATGAGGACAGAGCCCTCATGACCTAATCACCTCTTATAGACCCCACATCCCAACACTGTTGCGCTGGAAGTTAAGTTTTCAATACATGAATTTTGGGGAACACATTCAAACCATAGCAGAGCTGAAGCACTGAGAGTTTGGATGATGGGCCTAAAGCCAGACAGTTAGGGAAAAATCTGAAGAATAACACGGGCCTCTTGCCTGCCAGACTTGTATTTCCAAGTCACTTGTAAAGACTTAGGAACACTGTAGGGGCTGCTTCAAAGATAGTTGCCTTCACATCAATGCTGGGAAGGGCTCTGGAAATTATATGCATCCTTATTTTTTAACTGGATTCCTTCAAAGAGTAGAACTCATGCCTTTCTGGCAAACCAATCCCTTTCTCCTCTACCAATAATACCACACTAAAGACCTGCCCTACCATTTCATCTTGAGTTTAATGTTTGATGTGGCTAAGGAGAGCGTTCCAGAATTACTGGGCTTCTCAGCACCTAGTGACTACATGCCTAGGAGATAAATTAGGAAGGATGTCAGAAAAATATCTCAGCCTATTTGCTGTCCACTCAGCAATCACATCTCTCAGATTGTTGCAAGCCTGGCCACATGCCAGCCTCCAGGTCAGGCTGACTGGGGCTGAAGCCCACCTGTCATAAAGCAGAGGAAACGGAACGATCTATAACAGCAGCACTGAGAGAGGTCTTGCTTGTTTAGTTTGGCTTGACTGGGGAAGGGGTGGCTGTCGATGGGAACGGTCCCAGATTTTCAGATCCCCGAGGGCAAGAATCAGCCCTGACATTTCGTTGTAACCCATCTATTGTACCCACCACATGATTAGTGCTCTTTGCATAGTTTTTTAATAAATCTGCCCTATTCCTCTGCTTCTATAGCTGTGCTGCCGTTGACACTGCCTGGCTTGCACCACTGTGTTGCCACAGCATCTGCAGGTTTCTCAGTTTCTACCTTCCGTGGACTCTGGACAACCCATCTGGCTGAAAACCTTGCTATTTTGTTCTTGATGCCAAGTCACTGCCTGTTCTCTGTTAGACCCAAGGGGTTTCCTTTAAGCAGCCACCACTGTGTTCAAGAATTTCTAAATCGACTGCCTACCTGCCTCCCAGCGTTTGTAGATTTAGTTCCTCAACTGATCAGATCAACCTACAGCACACCCTGTACCTCCTCATACTGCCCCATCTTCCTGATCACCCAAGCTTGCTACCTGTCTGTCATTTATTTTCTGGTTCTTCCAATTTGACTTAAAATCCATTCTCCTGTGACCCGCAGTCTTCTCACTTGGTTTCCTAACCTGGCTTTTGTCTTTCCTTCTGGGCTTGCTACTTTCATAATCACCTTAACAGCCAGGCTTTCTCATCTCAACCCTCAGTCAGCAGGCTTCGCTGGGGGCAGTCTGTCATCCATTCATTCTGGCCGTGAAAAAGAAACCTGTACACCTTCTGCACTGTCCCTGCAGCCTCTTGTCTTTTAGGCATGGTTTGATCTTCCACCCACCCCCGTCTACTCCACCTTAACATTTTTCTGTGCTTTACAGGCCTCAGGGTAAGGGGAGGGCTCTTCCAAGGACTTTTATTTATTTTTTTTATCAGACCTTATTATTTGCTGTCCAAACTCTAACAAAAGAAAAATGTTAACCACATTCACTGGATATTTAAGAAAGCCATTGGCTCAATTTGTGTAATTACGAATAAATACCTCACTGCTTGCTGTCATTCACTGTTTACCTACAAGGGGTAGAAAAAACAGTGATATATTTTTCTTCTTTACATGTTTTTTTGTAAAGAGTTCAGATACAATGGATTTAATGACCCATGACATGAAAAGTTTGTTCAGTTACTTGCTTGTACATTAAGAGCTCCAAGTCCAAATTTCATATTCACTACGGAAGCATAAAAATTAACCCAAATATAGAGTCTTTCCAGATATTATTCTATTTATTTTTTTATTTGTAGCATAGTTTAAAACTGATGAGAATATATTCTCTCTCAGTTAATTTTGAAATCACTCCAGAAAATACCATATATTGTGTTTCTTTGTTCATTGTTCAAAGGCTGCTTTAGTGGTTTGGAAGAGACAAAAGACATCTCCTAGTGAATACTGCCTTCCTCAAGGGGAAAGCTCTGCCGTCTAACAGCTATTTTAAGATGTTGAAGATGCATTACCACAGGCTGCAATTACTCCGTGAATCCCCATTTGAATTGAAGTATCATCTCTCAAGGGTGTAATCCTAGGGTCACATTTCCTTTTACAGGAGAACTAAACCATCTCTTTGACTATTAAGGCCACGGCAGGCAATCTCATACAATCAAAGTTCCTCTTCATCTTTAAGTAAACAAAATTATCTTTAAAAATGGACAATTTGAAATTCACAAAAATAATAACCTACAATGATAGCAAAAGCGAATCAGTCACACACACACACACAAAAATAACTAATTATAGTCCAATATTGAATAAAGATGACATTAACTCATAGAGACTCTTAAAGCATCATATCTATGTGGCACTAAAATAAATTTTATAGGAATATAGCTATGATTCTTTTAAACTTTGAATGGGCTTTTAAAAATCAATAATGCCTTGTCTTTATGCAACAATTATTATTTGGATATTTGTCTTCTTCTAAAATTAATGTCCCAAATGCCTTAATGCCTTTTTCAATCAATGGGACAGAAGCTCCAGACCTGAAATACCCTCTCAGATTTTCTGCTCTTATCCATGGACTTTATTCCCTTCCAAGAAGACCACAGGAGACTCTGGCTCCACATGCGGTCTGTCCAATCACACTATATTCATTGTACAGTAAGAGCAATTTGACATCTTGCTTTGATTTTGTCCCCAAATTAAACAACAACCTTACAGGATATCAGATAAGCATCCCTTCTGTTTACATTCTCTTCTTTGTTTCTTCTACCGCCTCACTGGCAACAAAGGTTAATCAATTTTGCTAAAAGGAAAAACTAACAATAGCTCTCAAAAACAAATTATTAGGAATTATCACCTTTTCAAAGATGATGCAACTGACCTGATAGGCATGAAAATAGGTGTTTTACCTGTGTCTTCTGATTATGAAGATTTATTCGTTCTGATGCTCTCATGTTCTCCCAGTCCCTTGTAACTAAGAGCATTTACTTGAATTATGCCATTTTTCTCCCATCCCACAGCCACCACCTGAGACGAGGTGATCACCCTCTTTCACCTGGGTCCCTGCACCATCTTCTTAATTGGCTTTTTAACTGGCTTCCTTGTCTTTCCCCCAATTCCTACCTGGCAACCCATCCTCTGCACTTCATCCAAGATGAGAACTTCAAACTCTCTCAACCAGTTTACTGAGCCTTTCAATTTCTAATGCTTACTCATACTGACAGCCTCATCACTCCTTACTCCCTGTCAGTCATCCAAGCTCTAGAAATATTGCTATTCTTTTTTTGCTCCTAGAACATATTATGTTCTTTCTCCCTTGCAGGTCTTCAGACGTTGTGCTCCAGTCTGCCCAAACACTCACTTCTCCTTATTTTTTGTTCACTCCGTACACACCTGTGAGGTCTCAGTGTAATTTTCATTTCCCCCCATGTTTTTCTAGATCCTCATTACCCACATAAGAGTTTCTACTCTGAAATGTATCAGAAATAGATTTTTAACAGGTGTACATAATTTTTGAGTACATGTGATATTTTGATAGTTGTATATAATGTGTTATGATCAAATCAAGTTAATTGGGATATCCATTACCTCAAACATCTTTTCTTTGCATTGGGAACATTACAATTCTCTTCTAGATATTCTGAAATATACAATAAGTTATTGTTAACTATAATTTCCTACTGTACTACTAAACACTAAAACTTACTCCTTCTGTTTAACTGTATGTTTGCCCATTAACCAACTTCTCCTCATCCTCCCTTTTCCCTTCCCAGCTTCTGGTAATCACCACTCCTCTCTTTACTCCCATGAGATCCACTTTGTTATCTCCCACATATGAGTAAGAACATGTGATACATGTCTTTCTGTGCTTGGCTATGTGGGATTGGCTCCAGTAGACCTGGAGATCATTGTGTTAAGTGAAAAGTAAAAAGAATAAAATCCTAATGGCAAGATTTGTCGCAAGTGTCATGCTATGTAATGACTGTTTACTTGTCTGTGTTCTCCTGAAGAAGTTCATAAAACTGTGGATAGGATCTTCCTTCTGTGTGTCACCAGTCTTTGCTGTGCCTGGAACGTTACAGAAGCTCAGTAAATGCTTGTGATGGATCCTGGAAACACTGAACAATCGCCCTTTTCTAGCCTGGGACCTGGCCTGTTGCAAACATAGTTGTGACTTCCTATTTTCATCTCACCACTGATCACCACTTTGTGAACCACTCTGGTATTAATGCACATTAAAGGAAGTTCATGTAAATACTAATTAGGCACGTTCTGTATGTTTCTCACATTTGGTGATAACCTCAGAATGTCATATCAGATAGCAGCAAGGACCCTGCATAAGGTAAGCTAATGAAGTTTCTCACATTTGTTATTCTTGGGACCCACCTGCTCTTGGTAAGCCCTTGTAGTAGCTGCGGCAGGGGTCTGCCCAGCCCCACCCGCTTCAGGACTGAAGCATTCACTCCTCCAGCTGCTAAGGGCATTGGTAGCCAAAGGTTCTCAGCTGAGTCTCTCTCCAGGATTTGACCTTGTCTAAACAGAGATACCTGGTCCAAGATCATGCCCCACTCCAGGGACAGCCTGTAAGAAATGGCTGGTCACTGCAGGGGCATGTGGACCCAGCCCTCGTGCTTCCATGTGGGACAACTCCACAGGGCCATTCCAGCTCCAGCTCCAGCTCCAGCTCCAGGGGTCTGCTGAAGCATCCGGTGCAACTGCACTGCCCTGCAACTTCTCCCTCTGCCTAGTCCTGCTTCCTTAACTCCTCAGTCATCTGATGCACACAAAACTCCATCTCAGGGTCTGTTTGGTGGGGACCTCAACACGTGGCAGCCCTCAATATTGTGTAATGCATATCAATGCATAAACATTAATACAACCTCATACCTAAGGATGCATGTTGTAAGGATTATTGAAATTTAAAAACTTGAGCATAACATTAGCAAATAGAACAGATAATCAATTGCAGTAGTACTGACAACTGATTTAACAGCACCATCTCAACTCTAAAGTTCTGATTTTTAAATGTATCTTCATAGAAATAAACTATATATAAGCTTCAATAACAGATCTCATGACTATTGATTCTGTTATCAAAGAAAGAAGTCTTCAGAGCATTATAAGAATTTATTTCAAGGCTCATATAAAACAGGAAATTCTAACATAAATACAAGACTATATTGAGAGTATTTAGTTATTTATGTTCTCAGTGAAGTGTCTGGAAGTTTGAGGTGAGTTGAAACTGGCCATACAAATGAGAAATAGCTTTGCTAACATTAACAACCATTGAAGAGTGAAAATGACCTTAATTTCTGAAAAGGAAGGTCATATTTAATGATCCCCTATTAGCTAACTCCTATGTCATACAATTATAGAGAGCCAGCTCCAGATACAGAATATATGGTTGAAAAATCACTACTCTCAGGTGAAAAGCATTTCATGTTTCATGGTTCCTTCATTTAAACAGATTTTTAATTCCAAGAGATACAAAGACAAAGCTAAAAAGCATTCTCCTTCCTGCCATTCTAACTTCTCCTTAAAAAAAAAAAAAAAAGCATTCTCTTAAGAAAATTCTACTCCAATTACCATATTAGGAAGCTAAATGACCATGCGCTATAAAGCAATTAAGTCTTTTGTATTTGCACAGACACTTAACATAGGAAAAAGAGAAAACAATGACCTCCAACCAACTTATATTGTTTGCCATGACCATGTAGACAATTCAACTGTTTTGTACTCTTAGGCATTAACTATGACAACTATACATTTACATAAGTATAGATTACTTAATTCACGTCCACCCCAATCAAAAAATGTTAATGAAATGCATTGAGATTTGTGCACATAACAAAATTACATGCATATTGAGGCCAAATGTGAAAGGTTAACATCCCAAAGTAAATTTAAGATTCTCTACAAGTGATTTAAAGTAATGGTGCTAATTATTATCTTTTCCATCGTTGATGCAAATTGTAAAAATATGCTCTTTTAAATTGCTTTTAACAGTTTTTACCTGTGGTTTTCACAAGTATTTGAATAACTTAATGACACCATGTCAAGGCAGGCCAAGCTGAAAAATTTCTAGCAAATTCTATCTAGGATAATATAAGAGGTGGTAGATCACCATTGTTTTTTGAAATTGAGTAGCATAAAAAGGAAAAAAAAGAATTATATAAGATTTTATGTAGTTATTTTATCTCTCTGGCCTCAGTTTTCATATTTGCATAGTATTTATCATCCTCTGATCGTTCTATTTGCATCAAGACTTTTCTGGGGATCTTATAATGGTAACATTAATAAAAACTAAAAATATGAAAAAAAAATTTCTAGCAAATTATTAATTGTAATGCAGAGTTTATGGCAGATGACTCTGAGAATGTATATCAGTATCTACAAATGTGATTCCTTTGTTGTCCTTCCTCTCAAACAAATCCATACCTGAAATCTGAGATAATTCACAAATTAATGCCACCTTTATAATACAGATAACCAAGGACCATATGTTTTACAAGAATTTAACATTGTAATCATTTTATCCCAATGATCCAATATAATCTTTTAAACTAATACAGTTCCATTTTCATTTGAAATATAATGTGGAGATAGAAATAAAATTTCATCTCTTCATGAGGACCAGCTTAGGCTAAAAGAACTTTATCTATTGAGTGCTAGAACTGCAAATTTTTCTAGACTATGATAGAGGTTTGGATGTCTTTTTGTTTTGTTTTATTTCTGTTTTGTTTTGTTTTAATAGATTAAGGGGGTACAAGTTGAATTCTGTTACATGTGTGCATATTGCATAGTGGTGGAGCCTGGGCTTTTGGTGTACCCACCACCCAGGTAGTGCACATTGGACCCCACAGGTAATTTTTCATCCCTCACCCCCTCCCGCATCCAAGGCCTGGATGCTTTATTGTAGAATTGCATTCATGTGACCAAGGAACTATCAGAGTATAAAATTGTGGGAAGCCAGGTAGATGCTTCTTTTTGTGAACACATTTGCAATGTGAAAAAGTATCCACTGGTTCTTAGATTCTACATTTCCATACAGCTATCCTCTTTCTCTTTAAGTGTTACATCTATAGGTCAAAACCTACATAAGAAAAGGAAATTATAGACCACTTTAAGTAAAGATGTGCCTGACCTGCCAAGTCAGAAATGGAAAGGTTTTATTCTGAGTACATTGTCCCAAGCCGTCCTTCCAGACTTGGGTGGCCAGTGTCTCTCACTACAGAATTTTCATGCAATTTTTGCACATTGGTTCCATTTGCCAAAATATTCTTCTAGACTTGTTTCATCTCCATTTTTCTGGATTTTCCAATTTGGGAGATTAACAGGTTATTAAATGCCACTCTCCCTGCTTCAGTGTAATCCTTCTGGGGAGAAGCACAAAACAATAAGCTCCAAGGACACCTACATTTTGAAGAGAGATGCTAGTATAAAGCATTTCTTCAGCATTTTCAAAGGGATTGAGGGCAAAGTAGTTCCAAATTGGCCTTTCCAGCATTAGCCAGTCACCGATTTCAGCCTAAAAAAGACTGAAGAACTAAGATTTCTCTAGAATGAGCTGTCAGTAAGCCACATTGACCCTTACACACACCTGTGGGGAAGGGGAGCTGGAGCTTCCCCATCATCTCAAGCCAAGGGAAAGTGACTTGGGAAGGCTCACAGAAATGGAGCCCCAGAAAAAAGAGGGGACACATTCAGTCAAGCTGCATTTTTACCTCCAGAAAGGCTTCTTGAAATCCAAATATGGACACTGCTAGAGGGAAATCCTTAAAAGGGATCCCATGGAAGGAATCTACCTGAAGACACAAAGGGACACCAATAGAGGAGAGGACATTGGAACCCCGGGCAGAGGCATCAGAGTCACAGGTGGCCAACCCAGAAAGGAGATTGTCCTCATCAGGTGAGCAGCAGTCAAGAAGTCTCCAGGAGAAAATATCACCAAGGAATCCACCAAAGCACTGTCTAAGAGAAAAGGAGTCAGTCTGGGATTATTTGCTGCACCTGGCAGACACCCACACCAGATTGCTAGTGCGCCAGCCACCTGTGACTGTTCCTCTGGGCCCAGCCTTAGAGACGGCAGGGACAGAAGCCATCCAGAGCAGAATGAGGGGAGCAATGACAAGTGAAGCCAGCAGGGCCCCTGCAAAACTTCAACGCTTGATTTGGACATGAGCTGGGGGAGGACAGAATACTGAATGAGTTTGCAGTTTGATATTATATCAGACTACACGGGGATTATGCAATTACCATGCCGGACTGAATGCTTCTGTGGTTAAAGTTTTCAGAAGCAGAGACGGACTCAGGTTTTTTTTAGTCCCGGGGTTTATCAACCTGGGGACGCTCCTCAATACAAAAAACACAACATTGTGATTTCAAAATGAGGAACAGAGCCTTGGAAGGGACACATGCAGATGGAGGGCCCTGAAATATTCTCCCAGGTCAGGGAAGTGAGCATGTCTTTTCTAACTTTACTGTTGCTACTGCAAGGATTGTGTCTTAGAAATACAGTTGCTATGGGGAAAATTTTTACTTAAAACCTATTGAATTCTCCAAGAGGCTACAGTCATCTGTTATTGGTATATATATTTTTTTCAATAAAATTGGTTACCTATATAATTTCATACACATATGTGTATATAATTATATGTGTACATATACAAAATTTTTAAATAATTGTGGCTCTTAAATAAAATCCAAACTCATTAGCTTAACTTGTTAAACTGTCTTCATTTAGTGGTTAGTTATTCCAGATCAAATCTTCAGCAATTGTCACTGATAACCAATAATGACCCCAATCCAGAACATTGAGCTTGCAATGGCTATCAAAACCGTCTGCCTTTGTTGTTCCCTGTTCTCATATGAGTTGACACATTTTTATGGATCTCCTAACTCCTTGGCAGCTTCCTCACTCCATCTTCAACTTTTCCTGAAGAATCTAAAGCTCTCCTTCCACGCCCCCTCCTCCCTTTCCTATTCAATAATGGCCTATAGAAAACTTCAAACAAAAGGAAATGTTTACTGTAGAACAATAGGGCCCCATGCTACGCTACCAGACTATGTGGGGTCCTGTATAAGCCTTCAACTTCATACTGTGTCCTTCCAGTAGGGAAAACAATTAGGCAATTCAGTAGTAGGAAAGAGTGAAGTTATTGATGAGCATTGCATTATCTAAACAATTGGCGATTTACAGATTTTTCTCAGTTTTTAACTGGTTGTCCATACTGCAGACAGACAGAGAGACAAAAGATTATTTTCTTGAATTACATTCACCAATCATTCCAGTTGCAAATATAGATTATGTTTTAGGCTTAAAAAAGAAAAGCCATTCAATGGGACACGTTCGACATCCCCGCCGCCCTGCACTGCCCCAGCCCTCTTTGTAGATTTCCCTGGCCTCTTCGCCAACAGCTCCTCTTCCCCACTCCATTCTTCTGGGTAAGATTCAGCATTTTCCAACTTATAAAGGATAATTTACATGTAGGAAGTAGAGCCCTTATGGAAAAAGAGAAAAAGTAGAAGTTAAAGCAGGGTCCAGACCCATGAACCTATTACTCCAGTAACTCCAAGTCTATGCACTTTCTATCTCACTCTCTCTGGTGCTTCCACAGTCACGTCATCCTGCCGAGTATTCACTCTTCCTCATGCCCCTGGCCTCATGTCCTCTCTTTCCTCCTCAACTTTAACCCTGCTCAGCCGCCATCACCCCCTCCTGCATGCGCCCTCCCTCCCTTGTTCCTCTTTGTGATACTTGTCTGAGCAAAAAACACCCACTTACTCTATGTCTGCACCTGTGCAGCCGAACAGGAATAAAGAAAAACACAACCGTGCTAGCCGATCTCGATTTAAACGTGTAATCACTAACTCCCAAGTGAGCCTTTAATGTTGGATTTTAAAGAGGTGCTAAGGGGCTGCTCCCCATCTATTAGTGACATAGAGGTTTCTCTAAAAGTGCAGTGTGGCTCCTCTTTGGGATAGTTGTCTGATCCTGTGCCCCGCCCCCGAGTACTCTCTCGACAGCAGAAGAGCTCCTGCACTGGCCTGCAGATGCCTTGTCAATCACAGAGGATGTCGAACCTGTTCGTGAACTGATCCACGGCATTGCAGGTTTCTGGTGAGGATGCAGAGGTAAGCCATGAGCCTCACTTGGGCACATGGATCCTAAAAGCCTGTCTTAAACGTGACTGTGCTGAGCAAGGAGGCAGCAATACGGAGGACAGGCCTCCTGCAGGATCACATGGTCACAGGCGACCCCCCTCAGCTTCAGAGGCTTTGTCATTTTCCAAGACAAGCTTGACGTAGCTACTACATGTCCCCAGAGCAAACTTCTCCACTCTCTGGACAACCACTGCATCCTTCCTGGCTTTTCTCTGATCAAACCTCTAAAACCATCCAACAATCCTCACTCTCAGCCAGCAACTTTGCTTGCTACCTCTCTGAGAATCGTAAGAAGAACAAGAGACAATTTCACGAGCTCTCCCGCTGCACGGAGAAGGTGCCTGCTTACCTGCATCTGAGTCCAGACTCTGCCCTCATCTTCTTCACGGAGCTCACACGTGTCCTGCCCACAGCAGAGGCCCATCCCTAGCCTGGGCTCCAGATCCCAGCCCTCCCTGCTACTCAGGGGCATTGCTCTCTCTCTCCAGAGTCGGTATTTCCCCTCTCTTTACTGGATCAATCCTGGTAGCCTATGAACGTTTCTTCCAGGGCGGAATGAATGAGTAAAGCAAAAAACTCTCTCGGCCCTGTTTTCCTTGCTAGCTGTTGCTCCCTTTCTCTCTTTCCTTCGATAGCAAAACTCCTTGAAAATGGCCTTTTTAGCTCACTGTCTCCAATTTTTCTTCCTTCCTTTCTGTTAATATCAAACTCTCTTCAATCATGGCTCATCTCCACCACATCACTGAAACTGCTCTTCTCAATGTCACTGGTCTCCATGTCACTAACTCCAATGATCACAGTTTAGTCCTCATCAGATGTGACCTGTCAGAAGCACCAACCCAGCTGATCACACCTGTGTCCTGGAAACACTGTCCTCCCTCAGCCTCCAGATCGGGAACCTCACTTGGTTTTAGGTTTCTCTGGCTGTTGCTTCTCATCTCTTTTGTGTTCCCCTTTGTCACCACATGTCTAAAGGTTGGAATGGCCAGCCAGTCTTTGTATCTCTTCTGTATACTATCTTCACTACTTCTTAGGGATCTCAGCCGGTCCCATGGCGTAAAACACCACCTACACTCTGACAGCTCCCAAATTAAAAGTCTCCCACGGAGACTTCTCTCCAAAATCCAGACCCAGACTCACGTGTCCAGCTGATTTATCCATTTGTGGGCATCTAAACATAACACATTCAGAACTGAGCTCCTGGTTTTCATCCTCAAACCAACTCATCCTCAATCTTTGCTGTCATCGATAATAATGACTCCATTCTCTCTTTTTCTCACTTTCCGTGTGGTCTATCAAAAAATAATCCCATTAGTGCTACCCTCAAAATACGTTCAGGATCCTGTCACTTCACCCCTGTTGTCATCACACTGGTCCAAAACATCATCGTCTCCCTGCTAAGTTACTGTAAAAGTCTCTTGATAGAGTTTCCTGCTTCCACACTTGCCTCTGATCTGTCTCTTCCCAACTCGGAGCCCATGGAGCATAATCAGATCACGGTACTCCTTCACGTGCAAGTCCCCGAAGGCCTCCATCTTATGCAGAATAAAGAAGTCATTTTCTGACCCTCTCCCCCACTACCTCACTCTTGTTCCTCTCCTTCAGTCACATAGAACTCCCTTCCCTTCCTTGACCGTGACAGAATTACTCCAAACGCAAGTTTGCATTCCCTCAGCCCGGAATGCTCTTCCCTGCATGTCTATGTGACTTGCTTCTTCACTTCCTTAAAGATTCTATTTGAAACCTCCTTCTCAGGGAGGACTTCACTGGCCACCACTACCTCCAATAGACATTGTGTACTCACTATGGGTTTTTATCACCTATAACCATCTGACATATTACGTGTTTTACCGAGTTGCCTTTTTTATTGTCTACTTTCCCCACTAGAATGAGGGGCAGAAGATCATGAGAACTGGAACTGCTTCTGTTTTAACCACAGATGTATCCTCATCACTCAGAATGATACTTAACAGAGTTAGACATTCAATAAATATGTGTTGCTATTTATTGGGTTTAGAGGAGGTTTGGGTCGGGATTGGAGATTGGGAAGGGGCTGGGGTTCATTTGGGGTTTGGGAGAGGGACAGTGAGAATGGCTTCTCAGCAGTCACAGGCTAGAGAATATATTGGCAAAGAAAGGAACAGAGAAGAGGATTGTAGATGTGTCTGCAGTTTAAAAGTTAATTCCCCTCCAACATTCTTAACAATATCTATTTGATTGCTTTTCATTTAATTTTATGACTGAACTACATACAGACAGCACACCACTTAGGGCCAGGTTTTTGAATTAAATAAAACTTAATTTTAACAGTTTACTTTTGTGTATTCAAAATATAGTTCTTGGCCAGGCGTGGTGGCTCACACCTGTAATCCCAGCACTCTGGGAGGCTAAGGCAGGAGGACCACTCAAGATCAGGAGTTCGAGACCAGCCTGAGCAAGAGCGAGACCCTATCTCTACTAAAAATAGAAAGAAATTAGATGGACAACTAAAAATATATAGAAAAAAATTAGCTAGGCATGGTTGTGCATGCCTGTAGTCCCAGCTACTCAGGAGGCTGAGGCAGGAGGATCGCTTGAGCCCAGGAATTGGAGGTTGCTGTGAGCTAGGCTGACGCCACGGCACTCTAGCCAGGGCAACAGAACGAGGCTCTGTCTCCAAAAAAAAAATATATATATATATATAGTTCTTATCATTAAGTCCTTATCACAGTTCTTATTAATCCCTGCTGCTAAGCTTAATTCTTTTTTAACCTTTGCACAACCTTAACTCAGGGCGCAGCCCCTCTGCCAGTTTCTTCCTATAAGAAATCCAATTGCACAAAGAATATGGTAATTTGGGTAGGATTTTTGCAGTTTCATTTCAACCAATCCTTAGGATTCCACTAAAAAGAAATCTTCATCCAACTGTCTCTTTTTCCAAATGATGTTTTCCATCCTCCCCCATCAGCGGCCCTCTCCCTGAACAACACTGCACTCCCTTCCTGCTCTTCCTCCCTTCATTATGACAAGGAGCCTCCTTCTTCCCCCTGAAACCTGGATTTAGAAAGCATCTTCGGGATTTTCTTTAACTAATGTGAAATTCATTAAAATGGCATTATTCACAGGTGGAGAGTGCATGGAAGAATTAAATTAAAGCACAAATTTATCTTTAGGAATAACCCATCATAGGAAAAAAAATATTGATCCCTCAGCCAAAAATGTAATCCAATGTATAAAAATTAAATCAATGTCACTCATTGTTATGAGGAACCATCCCTGGGAATGGGCACTAGTTTCCTTAGTTTGAAATTTAAGTTCCTTAAATTCATGAGAGATACAAATGTGAAATTCTAATACAAAAGCAGCGGTGAAATTAGCTGAAGTTTCCTAAGAATAACCAACCCACCTAAGAGGTTGGTTGTCAGTAAGATCTGAGCAGAAACAGAAAGTAGTAACTATGAGCAGTAACAGTTTCGGAAAGTTCCTGTTAACCAGAAGCTTCAGTTACGCAGAAAAAAGGAGGCCTGAATCTCTCTGTGGAAATCGGGTGGCATTTTCTCGGGGTGGCCGCGCGGTAAGTCGCTCCGTTGCACAGAGACATGTTATTAAACCCTGTGGCCTCACTATGACTTTTATCCGATTTAAAAATTGCCTTCTCCTCTTTTCAGGCAGAGCCACTTAGCTGCCTCTTGCCTGAGCCCTGCCCCGGCAGACCAGTCTGGACACACTGTCTGTCGTAACTGAAGAGCCCCAAGGATGAGTTATGCCAGGGGAAGCCGCGTCCTCCCCGCGCTGGAGCTGCCCCGCCCCTGGACTCGGGAGCAGCTGCAGTCAGTATTCATTTTTGTTCATTAGCTGGCAATTTTAGCTTCTGCCACTCAGATAGGCAGTGTTCTCTATGACTTAGTGATTCCACTGTATATGGAGAGGCAACCAGTGGAAGCATCAGGTGACTCACTCAGAAGTGCCCTGAAGGAACACGTGAGGGTTTGGGGAGGAATATCGGGCTGCAGAGCCACAAAAGCCCTCAGTTGTCTCTGGCAGAGACCTAAGCAGCTTGAGCAAAAATAGAAATATATTGATTCATAGAATTGATGGAGCACATAAAATAACACACCTGTTTACTGTGTACTGTTGGAGCGGAATTGGGGGTGCAGGTGGGAATTCTATGGGATTTCCTTGCCCCATATTTCTGCTTTCTGGGTTTATTGGCTTCATTCTCCCTCGCTGCAAATTGGCTGTCTCCACACAGCAAGAGCCATAACCCTGACAACTCATGGTTGCAACATCTTTCTCCTGACTCTCAGATGCAAGGTTAAGTAATACTCCTCTAGTGCCATCTCTGAATTATAAAGGCCGCTTCATTAAGTTTGGCTAGGATGTCCATAGAGCATTTTCCTGGTATCTGTCGTGAGATTTCTGGTGCATGCATGCAATACAGTTTATGCCATTACCCTTATTTGGTGGGCAGGCTAATTAATTCCAGAACAAGATCCATTCTTAGTTACTAAGAATTTTATACTCTTTTGCCCTTTTGAGAAAAAAAGCACAAAATTTCATGACATCAAATGTTTGATCACAAATTGAATGCTTTTAATTTTGTTAACTTTACATATAGAAAAAATAACTTATTATTCATCTTTCCATAACATTGTATCTTTTATTTTACATGATTGTATAATATGCATTTGTTTTTTAACTGAGATGTTTATCTAGAGAATCTGAGATTCCTGCATTGTGTGATGTTTCTTTTCTCTAATGTTCTTACAAATCAATAAATCATTAAAGATAAATTTAACAGCAACTGACTGGTGCATAAAATCAGTTTTTTAGTTTATGTTTTCAATAGAAAAACAGACTTTGTGCAATACTTGTGATCTGGTTTCCTTTTTTGCTAATGAGTTTCAGTTTAAATTTAAGCCAATGGGACCTTTAGAGATTGGTGTTGAACTGACTTATTTATATTCTTGAATTTCTGCATTCCAAATAAGGGATACTGGCAATTATGGTCACATGGAAAGTTATATTCCTGTGATTTAAGTCAACAAATAAACTGCTCAAGTTTATCTTTCATGGTCTCCACCAATCTCAAGTTCCTACTAACTCACTCCTCCCTGGTCTAACTTAGCAGAAAACCACCAAGAAGCCTGCAACCATTATACATCCACCTATAATTTCTAGGGAAAAGTAATGCAGATTTGTCACCATTCTTAAAGAAATTTCTCTGTATTCATTACTTCACTATTTTTTTTTTTTTCTTAAGAAATTACAGGAAGTCCGGGCGCGGTGGCTCACGCCTGTAATCCTAGCACTCTGGGAGGCCGAGGTGGGCGGATCGTTTGAGTTCAGGAGTTCGAGACCAGCCTGAGCAAGAGTGAGACCCCATCTCTACTAAAAATAGAAAGAAATTATATGGACAGCTAAAAATACATATAGAAAAAACTAGCCGGGCATTGTGGTGCATGCCTGTAGTCCCAGCTACTCGGGAGGCTGAGACAGAAGGATCGCTTGAGCTCAGGAGTTTGAGGTTGCTGTGAGCTAGGCTGACGCCACGGCACTCACTCTAGCCTGGGCAACAGAGTGAGACTCTGTCTCAAAAAAAAAAAAAGAAATTACAGGAAGGAGAAGAGGAAATAGACTCTAAGATCCAGGCTCCCTTCCGTAGTAAGGTTCTGAGAGATTCATATTGCCTATAGTTAGAATTAAATCAATTATTAATAGTTTCACAGACATTTCAATAAATTGTGGTTTGAGAGTGGATGCTCTCGAATGATATTTTAGGAGCTGAGTATCTTCTGGTTTCTCAAAAGGGTCAAGGAGCACTTGAGGACCACAAATGGGCATCTTAGTACTGCTTAATCTCAGAGCTTGGGATGTTTTTACTGATGTAAAAAAAAAAAAAAAAGAAAGAAACCTGCTGGAAAAACTCAGATAAAGAGTCAAGCATGGCTGGGTGCGGTGGCTCACGCCTGTAATCCTAGCACTCTGGGAGGCCGAGGCGGGTGGATCGCTCGAGGTCAGGAGTTCAAGACCAGCCTGAGCAAGAGCGAGACCCCGTCTCTACTAAAAATAGAAAGAAATTATATGGACAACTAAAATATATATATACAAAAAATTAGCCGGGCATGGTGGCGCATGCCTGTAGTCCCAGCTACTCGGGAGGCTGAGGCAGTAGGATCGCTTAAGCCCAGGAGTTTGAGGTTGCTGTGAACTAGACTGACGCCACGGCACTCACTCTAGCCCGGGCAACAGAGTGAGACTCTGTCTCAAAAAAAAAAAAAAAAAAAAAAAGAGTCAAGCATATGCATATATTTTTTTAATGCACAGAATGTATTTTCTCCTAGAATTCTACCACCCTTATACATGGATGTCTCTCCATGATTCTTATGGGAACATATATACACTTCATGGGAGGTAGTTGAAATAAATCACAATTGATTTTGAAAAGAACTTCAAAAAGGGTAACTAAGTTTTTTCTGAGTCAACCTTACTAGGCTAGTACTCTCCATTTCCTCTGAGTCAAGTCAAGCCAACACACATGTATTAAAGCATTTTTTGTGTATCTAGATCTGGGAGAAATAACAGGAGAAGCCCCACTTTCAGAAGGAGGATTTGCAGACTAAAAACAAAACCTAAATTCATACGTGCCAAAAGATCATCTTATGAATTCATTCCCTAATTGTGAGAATACATTTTAACATTATTCTGAAGATAATTATTTCCCAGGCTTCTTATTAAAATCTGTTTTTATAAAACATTCTGAAAGATGAAATTTATGCCAGAGAAGCTATGAAATCAACTCATGAAAATGTTAAGAAACAATGGTGATAATGATGATGATGATAGAAATGAGAACTTGGAGCAAGATACAGTCAATTCTTGTTTTGAATGCTTATTTTAACATGAAAATTTGTTCCAACACCATTGATATAGTAGGGAAAAATTTGAGCACAACATAAATTTCATATTTTACAGTCACTTGTAGTTATTTCATCCACAGGGAACACCAGGTGAATGCAGAAATTGGCACTCAGCTAAACTGAGCTTCACAAATATACAAAACAGACACCAAGTACCTACCAATTACCTCAGTCTGCCCATGTGTTACCAGCCATACTCATCTGGTGTTACAACTTTCTGATAACTTCAAAATAACTTTCCTCCCACTATTTCACAATAGCTCACAGGCTATAACTCTTCTACAAGCAAACCTCAGGGTTTTTTTAAAGATAAAGTGCCATGTTTATTGTAGTATTTATTTCTTAACTATTTAACATGTATTTAAGGCTCTGCTACCTGCTTTATTAGGTTCCTATCTTATTAAGAATAAGTGTCAGTGACTTAATTTGGGGGTATTATACCCACAACCCCATTTTTTCCACAAGCTCTGTATTTTATGTTATACAATTTTGCATAGGAGGCTGATTTATAGGAACATATATGTCACAACAGAACTGACAGTACTTATACTTTTCATATTTAAGGAAGGTTCACCAAGATAAAAAAACAATAAACAATTCAACAACATTACAGAGTGTAACATAAGGAAATGCATTCTTGGAGCACATCAAAGGCCATTCATATATTTAACTGAGAGAATCTGTTATAAAATGAATATCTTTAAGCTAGATCCACAGCTTGGGCCTAACCTTTAAAATACTTTAGAGTATTTTAGCAAGACTCTAATGTAGTCCTAAATATCATTGTGTTTTCATTATTAAGGTAATTCCACCACCATCTCTGACTTTTCTAAAGTAGCTTCTTAAGAATCAGCATGTACTATAAATAGCAAGATGGGAGGAGAAAGGTGGACTTGTGAAAATGAAGGACTTAAAATCAGTTTAATGTTACTTAAATGGAATTCAATAACTTAATTCACTTTGTGTTTAATATCCAGAACAGAGCTATCTGCAAATATCCCATTCTTGTATATTTGCAAAATTAGTTCCTATAGTCACATACTATGCAACTCAGCACTATCAAATGGGCTTATGCACAGGTACAATTTATATTATCATAAAAATGTTTGTGTTTTTCATCTTAGGAAAGGAAGGGGAAACCATCAACTAAGCAACTGGCTTATTACTTTTTTTTCTAAGAATTTAATAATATTTTGGTTTTAATTTACAAGGCAATGGTTAAATATGACTGTAGGACAAAGTTCAGATTATTAATAAACTCTATCCAAAATAGATGGCACAACCCCTCCCAAAAGTCTTTGTTGCTATTGTTGTTGTTATTGTAGGTTTTTTTGGGAGGGAAGAGCATGCCACTTTGGTTTTTTTTGTTTTTTTTTTTTTTTGAGACAGAGTCTCACTCTGTTGCCCAGGCTAGAGTGAGTGCCGTGGCATCAGCCTAGCTCACAGCAACCTCAAACTCCTGAGCTCAAGGGATCCTCCTGTCTCAGCCTCCCGAGTAGCTGGGACTACAGGCATGCACCACCATGCCCGGCTAATTTTTTTCTATATCTATTTGTAGCTGTCCATATAATTTCTTTCTATTTTTTTTTAGTAGAGATGGGGTCTCACTCTTGCTCAGGCTGGTCTCAAACTCCTGAGCTCAAACGATCCACCCACCTCGGCCTCCCAGAGTGCTAGGATTACAGGCGTGAGCCACCATGCCCGGCCGACTTTGTAAACTAAATTAGGTTTTGTCCTAATGGTCAGTCATAATAAGACAATAAAAAGGAAAAAAAAAAAGAAAAATATGATCATGGCTACTAATTAAGATGTTAGTTAAACCTTTAAGAGAAAAATATGTTCATGCTCCAACATTCTTCTTTCTATCAGAAAGAAGGGTAGACTAGACAACAAGAAGCAAGGTTAAAATGTCACTTTCTCTGCTCACTTCATCAGCCAGGATAGGACTAGTTTTTCCAGAAAGAATTACCAAACCCACTTCTTGCATCCTACCTTTTCTCCAAACCTTAGGCATCCATGGGTTTAGTCTACACTAGGTCTCAATTATACCATCTTGTCCTGACCAGAGAAGACCCATCACTCATTTGCATTTGCATTTGTCCATTGCCATAGATTTAGGCACTACTGTGTATTAAGGTAGGCTCTTTGTACCAGTTGGTCAGCACCCCACTGCCATCCCAGCTGAATCAACACAAGTGATCTTCTCCCTAAGTTTCCACTCCAAACTCCAACTGGATTCTGCTGCAAACTGGAAACCTCTCCCAATTCCCAATGTCATTTCTGAAGATCTTGTCACTCCCAGCCAAACTCTTCAACATCACCATGACAGCTCCAAACACTGACTAGGATTTTTTCCTTATTTTCAATAGGCTAAAATTAAGTAATAATTGATGAAGCCAAGAAATAAGAAAATAAGATTAATTCTAAAAAGTGATCACATTTTGCAAGGTCACATTCAGGACCTAAGCCTGCAGGATCTGACGAGGATTGGATGGAGTTTGCAACATATCTAAACTTGATCCAAAGTGCCCCTGGTGAGTTATGGAAGACTTAAAAGGAGAGTCAGAAAGGCACGTGTGAGTTGCACATCAAAGCATTTTGAATAAGCAACAGACCTAGCCAGTAGATACAGAATACTGTAGTCCATGGTCAAAGTCTTTCTTTTTGTGGTGATGAAAAAAACAAGTAAACTCAGCCTGTTGCCAAGAAATACTGCAGTTCATCAAACTACCACTATGATCTCATAGCATGCTGGCAAGTCTTCTGATTAGAATTTGGCTTCCCTTACAGGATGATCTATAGGGAGGGAAATATTCGTGCTGAGGACTCGAGTATTCTGGTTTCTAAGAAAATTAAAACTTTCACTGAAAATGGGTAAATCTGCATTCTATGTCCATATATTAGCCTCAATTAATTAACATGAATTTTAACCTTAGAGATAGATGATTCTCAATTGCCTGACAAAATCAGGTTTCCAAGTCTGTTAAGCCTAAGCACCTTGATAACTCTCTAAGGTAATGCCACTGTGGCAGGTATCTTGGGGAAAAGAGCCACCAACAAAAAGGTATCTTGGGGGTGGGGGGAAGACAATGTTTGAATAAGTGAATCATTTCTTATTGAAATTTCTAAATTCCCAACCAATTCCATGTTGATACGACCCACCTGACTTCATACAAGAAAGGCCACTTGAATTTTCTATTATGGGAACACCCACTCACTATCACTACCCCCATCATCATGCTTGACCTCTCTGACATCACATCTTCTGAAATCAAATATAAACCTACCATATTCATTGGTATAACAAAAACTTTTCCTAATGAGGATTACTCAGCCAACAGAGTCAGTTCTTTCTTTCTCACCTTCTCCTGACTCCCTCCCCTTCTAAGAAAACTTTACATAGAGTGTTCACACAGAAATAAGCATCTTTAAGACAAAATTCTCCAAGATGCGCTGCCTGCCTGCCTTAGCCCATTCTAGGCATTAAAATATTGAGTTTATTAATCATAATTTGTACCCCAGCAGGTATCTGTACAAAGAGTACCTACAGAAAATTATGAATGTGACAAATAATTTAGATGGAAAGATTGGAACCATACACTATCATGAAAGCAATACAGAGTTTAATGTTCATAATGACTATGGGAGTGGAATATATTGTGAGTACATATATCAGACTCAAGTTCCTTCCGAGGAACTGGTGATAACTTTCAGCCTGCATGGGTAACAGAAATGTTCTGGAACAGCCTGGACATTTCCAGAGTGCTTCGTCCATTGCACTTGTCCCATAACAAGTGGAGTTGTAGTGTTGGCCACTTGCCAGAAAGCTTATTTAAGAAAGCCTTAGACTTAATAAGGCACCTGATCAAAATACCACTTTTTAGAAAAGAATATTTGCCAACAGATATTTATGGAAGGACTTGTCTCCCTCAAACATGTAAACTACAGCTTTGTCAAGCTGCAGGAACGTGTCTCTAAAACCCAAATATTTTCTGCTCTTTTTTTTTTTTTCATTCTCTTTGACATTAAGGTTTTCTCTAGCTCAATCAACTCTCCTTTTTACAATCACCACCTTTCTGCTATGTAGACATAGTATTGGGCTTAGTGTGATAGTACAAACAAGTTAAAAAAAAAAAGACAAGTCCTATCCTCAGTGAGAAGGTCAGGCCTGGTCATATAAAACAATTCTGTCTAGAAAGAGGAAATAAGCCAGTATCAAGTGATTAGTAATAAGTAAAATGCATCTGTAGCAGAAGAGATAATTTTGAGTCAGGATGGTCCTTAAGATTTCTTAAAGAAAGAAAAAATTGACTTGGGCCTTCTAAGATGTGCAAATTTTAAATAAGCAAAGGACAAAGAGGAAAGAAGAGCTGGGGGAGGGTGTAGGTTGAGAGGGGTGACAGAGAAATGTTATATGCCAGACATGTACAGGATTTGGTGAAATACCAGTAGAATCCATTTGTTGGCATTCCCCTCATGAAGTCATTGATTTTGTAACATGCCAACCCTGACACAGACTCATAATTTTCAAAACAAATGCATTCTGAGCAAGGTAGAATTAGTAAGAGATTTTTGTAGAGAAGATGGAGGAAGGTTTTCCAATGATATAATCACCAACACACAAATAGAGACCTTCACTCAACTCATTTCTTCTCTGGGATAATTTTTTCATCTATATTATTCCATTAGTTAGCAGGAAGAGAGTTTGCTTAGGGAGAAGCATGAAAAATAAAGATGGAAAGTCAGATTTCAACCTAAAGGTGGAGGATTCTTGGAGTTTAAACACTACTGGGGATAATTTAGTAATTTATAAGCAGAGCAGTGACATGATGAAAGAGTGTTATGTGAAAATGCAAGGGCCAAGGTCAGCTTCATAGACTTGTGACCTGTATATTCACACAGGGCCCCAGGTTCAGAAGAGCTCTACACATAGTTTAATGCTCTACTCTCACTATCTTGAAATTCTTAATAATATTTGAACAATGGGCATCATATCTTCATTTTGCAGTGGGTCCCTCAAATTACATAACTGATCCTAGGTAGACTGGTGCCCAGCCCCTAGCAAAACATCTGGTATGGCTGTTTTTTTTTTTTTTTTTTTTCAATAAATTATGCAGAGGAAATTAAAAAGTAAAGATATCAGAATCCAGAGGCCTTTTGCAGATGTCCCAGTATTAGGCACTGAGACTTAACCTAGGTGAGGACATGCAGAAAAGTGATCAAAGCATAGGACTGAGAGTCAGAAGATGTGGGTTCTAGACCCGAATTTCTCACTGTAACCAAAGTCAACTTTCTGAGTTTGCTTTTCTCACAGGTAACTAAAATGGCCTCCATTTTCACGGGGGACTTGTCTAATAATATTTGAGTATGCTCTTCAAGAAGAAAAAGATACCTGTGGGAAATATTGAAAAGGAAAAATAGAATCATTTGAAAATATATTAAATTTGAGAAATAAGAAAGTGAGACCTACAGAAAAGGGGAGGTGAAGGGGGAATGACTCTGCCCACAAGGAGGTAAATTAAGATGGGGAAAGACCAGAACCTTTTGAAGAGCAACTGACCCAACCCAAGAAAAGTATCCAACAGAAAAGAGGCACTCTTACTAGATTGTTTCTTTTTATTTTATTTTATTTATTTATTTTTTTTAGAGATAGGGTCATGCTCTTGCTCAGGATGGTCTTGAACTCCTGGTCTCCCTAAATGCTAGGATTACAGGCGTGAGCCACTGCGCCCAGACTACTAGATTGTCTCTTGAATGAAGTGGTTCCTTCTTCAAACATTTAACAAATACTACAGTTACAGTTTCTGGTCATATTTTACCATCTACTTTCCCCCTTCATTTATAAGTCCAAACAAATCTATTATTCATGGTTTTGGCTTATTTACATTCAACTCACCAAAAATATTATTTGTGAAGAGATATTTGATGCTAAAGAAGATGTGTGAACCTTTTTATAGACCATTTATCATTAGAACTCAAGAAACAGTGTGGTGCCAAATCTATAAACACCACAGACCTACAGTCTAAACTTAGCATCAGCCCTTTCTGTTTCAAAATGGCCTTGCAGCTGGCAAAGGGTCCATTTCTCCCTTGAATCTTTGTTAAGGTCCAAAATTCCTTGAAAAGGGTAATAAATATTAATATACATTTGGTAAAAATTTATTGTAGAGTAGATATTGAATCTGGTCTGTGGGATTGGAACCATAGACCCTATTAAAGCATGCTGAATATCGATTTCTGTGGATCTCACCCGCCCTTGTTAACTCACTCCAAAGGAAGTTTTCTGGCCATGTTGATGGCAGAAACTCAAATGTAAACATATGGTTCCTAGCCTGGCAGTTTAATCAAATCCTGATATCCTCATATTTTGTTGGTCTCAAAATATATACTCACAACTTCAAATATATTGTTAACTACTGATTTTGTTAGTATGTTTCATGGCTGTTTCAAAAATCACCATCAACTTTTACTTAAAACATTTTAATCTGTTGCTAACAAAATTCATTAAAATAAAAGTTAGTTGCTTTATATAATCTTAAATCATATTTTGAAAGCGTAAGAGTACCTGTAGACTAGTAAGCCCTCAATTAGGTAATGTCCCAAGTAGCCAATTATTATTTTTTCTGCATGCCAGTGAAATGGCATTTTCAAATTAAAAAATGACGACAACAACTCTGTGCTCATTCCAGACCTTCAGTCCAGTATTAAATATCAGGCCATCTGTGTACCATTATTGTTTGTATAGTTCTAATAGCTTACTGCTTTACTCACCTATTTATGCCCATTACTATTCATTCTATTATTTATTTGATTTTAAAATATTCTCTATTTTGGTACCATTTCAAAATGTTCTAATTCTATTTACTTCTACATCTTCATCATTAAAATGATTGTGGACATGAGGTTCAAGATCAGGATATTAGAGAATTCAATTTGGCAGATTATTTTTCCCAAATTACAAGTTCCTTTGCCCACCAAAGCAAGAGAGTCAGAGATTCTCCTCCAATCTCGTCCTTCCTTGTGGGCTTGCCACACATCCTTAGGACTTCTAAGTAAAAGTGTACTTTGGTTTTCTTGACAACATTACCTTTTGTGACAGTACTCTCTTAGGAATGAAACCTAGTTTGGCAAATCTCTGTCTTCTTTCAAATAACTACGCAAGTATTTAGAGGCTGGGAACAGATGAATAAATCAACAGGTAGGGGTAGGGTGATTTCAGAGGGTCCAAGAAGCTTTCTAACCTCCATTTCTATTACTGCTCAGTCACTAATGTTTGCCATTCTTTGAATAAAAAATGCCTTTATTAAATATTTAGGTAAGTGTTTACCAACTATCTCAGAAAAGAATAACAAAGTGTCTTTAATTCACACTGGAAGATTATTAGATACTTTGCATGGTGCTAGGTCCTATCACTGTGGCATAAAATGTAATACACCCACTGCAAAGGGGCTAAGTGGTGTTTTCAGGGTATAATAAGAAAAATCTTAAACTCCCTCAAAAACTGGCCAACTCTGACTAAATTCAGTCCCCAAAATTCAGTCTATACCAAGGTCAATGGGCATGGTGTCGTGGTGTTTGCCATTGTAACACACAACTCTGAGGCTTGGTGCTCACACATAAGCTGCATCAGCCCAATTGTGCCCCACAAACAACCTACTTCATCATGGAAATTGCCAGATTCACCAAGCTCATCACAGGCCACAAACTGGAAAGAATATTCTATATGCTTAGTTCTGCAGTCTCACATTCAAAAGGCCAACCATATGATTCAGTGTTCCATGCACTACTGAAAGTGTGAAGCCATTAAACACAAAGCCTTAGTAAAGCAGAAAACAGATGGCCTTTAATCCCAGCTTTGACAGCCAATAGAATGTCTGCTCCCTAGAATGGGGGATGTGTACCCCAGGAGTGCACAAAGCAGAACTTGGAGAGAAAACACCAGAACTTCTGTTTTTATTTTTATCTTGGCCTTTTAAATTCTGTTAGCTGTATGTTTGTAATGTACACAGTAATGGATGTATATAATTTATAATTGTATATATAGCTATATACAGACTATATATACACATACATACATATATGTATAAGACTATAAATATGTATGCTGATAAGGTTTGGGGGACTATGCCTAATAGAACACAACTTTCATATGGATAAAAAAAATCTTCCAGGCAAACTTCAACCCAAACTTCTTTTTCCATCAAAATTAAAGACATTTACAAATCCCTTTCCCACTACAATATTTGAAGACATTTATATACCTGGGGAGAAACATTCTGTGCTAATTGTTTTTTTGGAGCAATTCTCAAGGGAGAATATTTCACATTAGAGAACGATAATAATCCCAACTTTGCATAGAATTTTGAATTGGAAAATAAAAACAGAAATTGATGAGTACAAAAACAGTTGGTATACAACTTTGTAAATAAGGAAGAGACCTTAGAATGGGTGGGGGAATAAAACCAATCTTGGTATTATAACCAGAGAAAGAATATGTTGCTATTAACATAAATAATAGTGCCAGGAAACTACCAGACTAGTATGGGACACAGAAATGGCCAAGTATATCCACAGATGATTCAAACAAGCAAAATAAAAGAAAAAGACAACCAAGGTCAAAATCAATACAAAAAGTCTATCTTAGCCATTCTTTTCAGGAGTACTTAATGCTGACCTAATAATACTGCCAGTGAGATCCAACCCATGCCAGAGTTCCTCCTCAACACTGCTTGCAGGGTCTATGTTGGTGTTGTTAGGGCCATCATCTGTGTCTCATTTGCTAGTGAATATCAAAAAATTTTGACTTATTTATTTTATTAATAATTGAGACAGGGTCTCACTATGTTGTACAGGCTGGTCTCAAACTCCTGGCCTCAAGGGATCCTCTCCCACCTCAGCCTCCCAAGTAGGTGGGATTACATGCCCATGCAACCATGCCTGGCTAAATTTCAACTATTTCAGAAGAAATTTCAAGTGTAATATAAAAGATACTTTAGTTGGTTCCAAGTGATATTTGAAATCACATCCTTGCATAGACAAAACAAGTGGTACTTTTGGTAAATAACTTCTGAAAATAGCCCATCAATATGTGATTGAGTCACATCTTTGGAGAACAGCCACATGATTTGATGAAATATAATTTTTAAAGTGTGTTTTGCTCCACATGTCATTCTGTACTCTCTGATGCCAGGTTAGTGTATATATTATTTATTTATTGTCATATATGGGCCACATGGAACCATAGTTCATCTCATTTCATCATTTCTTCATACTTTAAACCAGGGGTTGGCAAACTCTATAGCCCATGGGCCAGATCTGGCCTGCCGCCTGTTTTTGTACAGCCCGGGAGCTAAAAATAGTTTTTACATTTTTTAAATGGTTGAAAAAAATCAAAAGAAGAATAATATGATATGTGAAGATTATATGAAATTCAAACTTCAGTGTCTATAAATAAGGTTTTATTAAAACACACCAAGCCCATTCCTTTTCATATTTTCTTTGGCAGCTTTCACACAACAGCGGCAAAGTTGAATAGTTGCAATGCAGACTCACGGCTCTGAAAGCCATAAATATTTACCATCTAGCCCTTTACCGCAGAAGTCTGCTGACCCCTGATCTAAATGGACCAAAAGCTGGGACTACCATTTTTCACCTTTCATTTAAAATCAGACTACACTTGCTTTTTAAAAACCTATTTAATTCTTTTAGTAATTTTTCAAACGAGATAAATTCTGAATGGTTTCACCGTGATTAGGCAGGAAAAGAAAGGCAGATTTATCTTACGTATCTAGAACTATTCTAATTGTCTGCATGGATCATTTGTTCCAATGCCTATCTTTACCTTAATTAATTTTAGTAGGTAATTAAGGCTGCTAATTCATTACACATTGGTACCACCCTCTGCAGCAGTTTATCTGAACAGATAGATACAGCCACAGCTGAATCCAAGCCAGCCCTGCTGGCTTAACTCTTACCAAAATGAGCTTAAGGACATGTTTAAGTGGAATCAGATTGGCAGAGGAGACATTTGTCCCCCATCTAAATGCTGGTATTTCTCTCCTCTCCTGAATAGTGTCCACCTAATGGCTTTCTCCATGGCTATTCTAGAGGGAGGACATTCTCAGAAATACGACTGGTCTGAGTTATTCCAGAAACATGGTCTTCACGTTCAACCAGACCTAATGGGACGGCTGATTATAACACAGCAACTTTATCTCTTTTAAAAAAAAAAAAATCACAAAGGACAATAAAGCAAAAGAGATGTGATAGGACAACTCATTACAATAGGCTTGGGATTTGAGCCTTTTCTCTTTCTTATGAGTTTTCTTTCACCTTTGCTTTTTCTTCTCTTCCCAGAATGTTCTCTCCCCTTTCTTTCCTGGCCAATTGCTACTTCAGATCTGGGCTCACATCACTGCTGTAATGATGTCTCTTCTCTGTTATTCCGAAGCACATTGCACAATGTCTTTATTAACACTTGTCACGTTATGTTATAGCTAATTTTTTATTTGTTTTGTTTTTAACATATCTGTATTCTTAGCAACTAGCTTCCTAGAGGAAGAAGCCATGTTGTCTTCATCTTCTGTCCTCAGCACCAGCCCAGTGTCAGAGGCACAATAAGCGCTCAACAAAAATTAGTTGAAGTGAGTTACCTTTTTCTGTTTTACCATTTTAAATATGTCTTTAAATAGTCATTTCTCGTTATCATCCCCACTGGTATAGTGATTGTGCCTTTACTCCAAACAAATATTCAGGCATCAAATAGAAAAACTTATCTGTCCCAGTGAAGCAACTTATCATTAAAAAATTAAATTTTACTTGTAGTACCACAGTGATTCATTTTAAGAGGAGAAACCAGTCAATCTGTCTCTCTCCCGTCTCCCCCCTAGTAACACTCGGGTAATGTAAGAGACATCCACAGCCCCTTGGCTGCCCACACCGTCCAAGTCTCCCCACGAGTCTCTCTGGGGAGTAGCACAGGATGTGAGGACCCAATGGCAGCTTCTCCCCACGATGACAGCGTCGCTGTCCCAGCTGTTCCTGCTGGTGATGCCCACACAGCTCCTGACCTCAGAGTTCTGGCTTCCCTGGGTGTCTGCTCACCTTCCAGACCCAGAACTCCAACCTTGCTCTGATTCCCCAACAGCGTTTTCCAGTCGATTCCTTTCTGTCTAAGATGACAAGTGGTGTTTTCTCTAGTTTGCAGACAAAAATGCTGACTGATAAAGGTCGCATCAGACAAGACTACTGAGGCTGAGCTCAAATTTAGCTGAGTCTAGAAAAACTACCAATGTATTTAATGGATAATAAATAATTATCATCATTATCATTATTGTTATTGTAATTATAGTTTACACATAGTGACCCTTTCCCATGTGGCATTTTCTCTTCACAACAGCCCCATGAAGCAAGGCAGATGCCGTCACCCTCTTTTCATGGATAAGGAAATGAAGGCAGAGGATAAATCAGGGCTGCGCCACCACATGGCTGTAAGTGATGGATCTTGGTGCCAAACATAGACAATCTGTCTCTATATTCTTCACTCTCAATAATAACAATACTTGTGTAATTATTCTTATTAATTGGAATAATACCTAGTATTTGTGTACTTGTTATATATCAAGCACTGAGCATTTATTCCTCACAATGTAATGTAGCTAATAAAGTACCTTATAACCTTATAGGGTACAATCCTTACCGTACAGATAAGAAAACCAAAGAATAACAATGTTCAATGACTGGCCCAATTTCTCACAGCTAGTAATAAGTAGGACCAAAATTCAAAAGCAAACTGTCCGGAGCCACATACCTTCCAATGGCCTCTGTGACGAAGAGCTTTGCAACTGCAAGAGAACTCAAGCTCCAAATCTATCACTTGCATGAACTAGCTTTGTGACTTTGAATGTGACTCAGTGTCTTCATCTGTAGGATGATGATAACATCAATAAGCATCTAACACAGCTTACAAAGCTTTTATGAGGAAAAAGGGAGATGCAATTTTATAGGGCTTTGAAAACTGCTATTCACGTGAACAGTTGTTATTAAAAATTTTCAACCTGTACTTTTAGAGATTTGAAAGTCTTTGCCTACTGGTTAAGAGTCTGAATGTAAGAAAAAAAAAAAAAAAAAAAGAAAGTCTTTGCTGTGCTGTGATTGGAGTACTTAAAAGAAATGTGTGCACAGAGCAGACCCATTTATGAAACAGCACTGAGTGTATTTTAGAGGGCGAGAACTGAGGCTACCTTTCCCCAACATGTCTGTAATATGTTTCAAGAGAGTTTTGATATTAGAATGTGCCACCTTCATGAGATAAATGAATTTTTCCAAAATGTAAAAAACTGAAGAGTAAGATGAGCTACATGATGTGTGCTTGGATCAGGAGTTCTCAAATGAGGGTGATTTTGCCACATTGGAAACATTTGGCAATGTCTGGAACATTTTCGGTTGTCACAACTAAGGGGGTATGACTGGCATTTAGTGGAGAGAGGCCAGGGAAGCTGCTAAGCATTCTAGAATGCAAAGGACAGCCCTCACAGCAAAGAATTATCCAGCCCAAAATGGTAATAGTGCTGAGATCGAGAATCTCTGGTTTAGCCCTTGCATCATTGTTATCTAGAACTTTGTTCCAAAAGAGGCTTTTGGCTGAGAGCAGTATATTTCTGTTAGGCTTTGTGCTTTTTCCTGAAATGGCATCTGGAGATTTTAACGGGCACAGATCTGCTTAGGCCACATGTGGATAATTGGGAATTACCCAACATAATTGCTTTTATGCAGGGCTTCTTGCCCAAATGACTAGATATAAATGCTACAGATGGATCACTTGATACATGATATCAAATTTCAATTACCCACAGTTGAAAGGAAACTCAAAGGGGGAAATTATTGTTTCTTTCTCAAACATCAGAATGTATACCAAAACATTTGATAATGACTGCAAGATGAAGGGGGAAAAGATGAAAGGAGAGAAATGAAAATATTTTTCACTTGTAGCCCCAAAAAGCAAGTTACAGGAAAGTAAGGCTCAGTCCAAAACAAGATTTGCCTCCCAACACAAGAGAAACCTTCTTCATTCTAATCCCCAATTTATTCTCTAGTACATATTTTCCAAATGACCAATTTTGTGACTTAAGTTCAAAGAGATTGGGAATCAAATTGACTTCCTGTTTTCTGCCCTGACATCCAATATATAATGATCTTGGAGTTACCCATGATTTCACTGCTGTCCTTGGTTCTGAGCCTCAGTTTTCCCATCCTTATGCCCAGTGACATGGTTGGTCCCAAGGCCTCTTTCAGCCCTAACGTGCCTCGATGCTACATTCACACCCACAACTAGTTACACACTCAGCTGGTACCTCCCAAGGCTACGCTCCCAGAAAAACCTCTGGAATAAAATAATTCTCTTTTTAGTGACTTGAAATCTGTAACTGTATCATGTAAGCATCCAGGTAAGTATCAACATAATTTGGAAGCTGCATCAGAGATGAAATTGTAAAATTAACTCTCATTATCCTTCCTTATTGTAATAGATTTTATACTTATAAAATGGGTTAAAATATTCTGAAAATTTCCTTGAGAGGAAATCATGACATTTTCTTGAAGAAATTAAACACTAACAAAATTTACAATAAAAAAGTACATATATAGTAAAATGCAAACATTTCAAACCTTACTTGTTTTAAAATAAGATTGCAAAACAAGACCATTTTTTTACTAAGACCCTGCCAGCTTTATTGGCAGATATTAGCCCTCTCTAGAACTATTCTAGAACTAGCCCTGTGGAATTGTTTTGTGGAGCACTGCGCTATTTAGAAGCACAGGTTCTCTATGCAGACTGCCCAGGTTTCAGAACCGGCTCCACCATTTCTTAGCTATGTGATCTTAGATGTTTCTTAACCTTCTGAATCTTAGTTCTGCAAGGGGATAATAGTAGTAACTAATAAGGTTTTTTTTGAGGATTTAGTGAGATCATTCATGAAAAGTGGTAGGCACATAGCCCTAAATAATTGTACTCAATCTTCATCGTTATTATCATTACCTTTATTGGCATTGTTAGCATTCAATTAGCATGACTGTTTTCTACTCAGGGCATCCTATCTTTCTGCCAGATCTTCGCCTCTGCTGCTGGTACTCCTCACATCACGCTCTTGGGATGCTACTATCTATATGCAGTGATTGCCATGGGAATCCTTATCTCTAGGGTGGGAATGAAACATTTCCCACGTTGTTTTTAACCTTTTCAATTCCCTACATACAGACAAAATCAGATAACAACATTAATAGGCTGTACTAGAGGGCAGAGGCCATGGATGGGCTGTGGAGTAGGAAAAGTAACTTATGACCATTGCACAAGCCCAGTGGTCTTGTGGACATGGCTCTCTCTCTCTTACACCTGGCAGCCATCTCCACTTGAATAGTCAAATCATTGTTCCCACATCTCTTCCCTGGGTCTACTCCAGGCATCTTCATGCTGTAAAGTCTAGAAACGAATAACCTCAGAGTGAGCAGATGCTTTTTACCCTCCTCCTGTCGACATCCTTCTCCCAAATTTGCCTTTTAAGAAGGTTGATGACAAAAACACTGAGTGTCTGTGGGAAGCCCAGTAGTGGAATGGTCTAACCTTACAGCCTTAAAAATACAAGTAATTTCCCATTGAAATTCTCACTCTCCAAATCTAGGAACAGATGAGATTCAGATAAAATTGATGTGGTAAGTCTGTTTAGAGGAAAGGTATACATCACCTTCCAAACTCTTACTATTTGGTATCTGAAATTCAGGACCTGAATAGATTCAGATGTACCAGGATACTCCCTGTTATCTGAACTTACTATGGGAGCTCTCACCATCCTAACTTCAAAACTGAATAGATTTGAATAACAAAGAATAAATGCATATTACAAGGTTCAAAGTTGGTGTATTTCCTAGAATCTAGATATTTTTCCCCCCTTATTGGTAGCCTCTTCATTAAGGTAGAAGAGAGGAAATACATGTTTATCTCATGAAGGTGGCACACTCTGATATCAAAATCTAAAAAAGAGAGCACAACTAAAGCAGAAGGAAGAAGTATTAAAAACTAGCTTCCTCATGCTTGCTGTCTGTAGTTAAACAAGCATAATTTTGGGCTGCTTTTCCCTGCAAACAAAAACCTAAAGATAATCAAATATGATATCTCATAATATATGCTTCTGTTCTTCCAAAAACCTTATTTCATTCATCTCCCAAGAGGATAAAGATTAAAAACTCATCATAACATCTGAGGCCAAAAAATTCCTAATTAAAAATCTCTCTAGTTAATTTTATTTTTCAGATTATATCTCTGATCAGGCTCTTTTAAAATTAAGATTTGGATTTATGCCTTGTTTCAGATTTTTTTCAGTATGATTATAAACATGCATTGATCTACGAATGAATACAACAGGGCCCCTTTTTTTTATTGAAACTAGCAAAAATCCACACCACCTAGAAAATTTTTAAAAAATAATGTTTATCAATGGTTAAAGAATAGAACTAATGTGTATCCATGTGTGCATGAGCCGTGGCATGCATAATTAGTGGTACCAGCAGAAAACACGGCCACTGCAAACCGTCTGCTCTTCCCTGAGCCAAGTGACTCGTAGGACTCGGTCCCTTGAGCAAGTGGGTGGATTGGCCAGCTTAGAGCTAGTGAGTCAGATGGGAAATGGGGATTCGGATCCCTGAGAAGGGGCGCAAAACATGTAGAACAGATGCCCACACAGATGGAGGAGCAGGGGACGGCCAGGAACCAAAGTATTTAAAGGGCTTTTAGGTTTATTGGACACAAGAAGCTAATTGAATACGCTAAGGGAAGGAGCAAATGAATAAATACATGAAACCAGTGTTACTATAGAGAAGTCATATAACCTACGCAACCTGCACTTTCTCAATTTTAAAGTAAAAGAGTTGGAGTAGATGAGCTACAAATTTCCTTCTACTTCCAGAATTTAATCATTATACACAAATCATCTCCTTTTACTCATTTGCACTTGAAAACTGTCAACTATATTATTTAGTAAGGGCAAGTAGTGAAATACAAAGGTAAAAAACTTATCTCTAATGAGCTATGACTGTCGTGGTGTAGTGCACATTTAGCAGTAAACTCATGTTTTAATTATGCTATTTATTTTCTGTTTTGTTTTGTTTTTGAGACAGAGTCTTGCTTTGTTGCTTGGGCTAGAGTGAGTGCCATGGCGTCAGCCTAGCTCACAGCAACCTCAAACTCCTGGGCTTAAGCGATCCTACTGTCTCAGCCTCCCGAGTAGCTGGGACTACAGGCATGCACCACCATGCCCGGCTAATTTTTTTTTCTATATATATATTTTAGTTGGCCAGATAATTTCTTTCTATTTTTAGTAGAGATGGGGTCTCGCTCTTGCTCAGGCTGGTCTCGAACTCCTGACCTTGAACGATCCACCCGCCTCAGCCTCCCAGAGTGCTAGGATTACAAGTGTGAGTCACCTCGCCCGGCCAATTATGCTATTTTTTAAATGAACAATTTCACTTCAGGGTTTAATTAAAAAGAAAAGGTGACCCACCCAGAGACAAAACAGTAAGAGAAACTAAAAAGAATAAATAAATCTGTATTTGTATAATATTCTCATAGAGCATTACAAAAATCCATAAAGTATGAGCTTCCTTGTCTCTTGAGCTGTTGACCTTCAGATGGTGCCCATTTTATGTTGATAAAAAAAATTCATTCAATTTTGAGTAAGCCACTATTTCTGGAAACATCTTGCCGTTACCACTTTATTAGCAGAAAGTGTAAATGAAGGCAATTGATAAAAGCCTTCGTATAAAATACAATGTATAACGTTTTCTACTTTTCACAATTTCAATCTAAAGATACAGTTTCAAGATCATGAAGTAAAGGTAAAAATGGCATCAATTTAGGTGGAATAAAATTGTAGAATTAGATCTATTTATTTGAACTTGATTTATTTTTTAACCAGTATTTTATTAGTCTAGCTATCTTCTATCCTGAGGTTATAGAACTTATTTAAATTTGTACCATATAAAGAAGAAAGCATAGTTTTTCCATTTTCATAATGGTTCCTGTAGAATTATTATTTTCTGAATTTCAATTTGATACAAGTTATTCAGAGCAATTTAGATTGTACCAACTGTTGGTTTTTATTGGCCATATCCAAGCTAGTCATGTAGAACTTGGGCTCCTTCAGGTACGTTACAGTAAAAAGAACTGTCCTCTACTTCCTACCTTTTTAGTGAAAATTTGCATATTATTACTTGAACTACTTTGACACTGCACTTTATGTTATTTAAACTTGTGTCATTTGGCATGTGGCCTTGCCCTAAGCTGGCTGACTGATCTCACTACTTCATTTTTATGAATGTCAGAATATCATTTGTAAAGGAAATCTCATTTTTATTACCTGGATCCAACAAATGAAGTGGTTGCAAATGTGTTATGTGCAAGCTATAGATGCCAATAAAATTCATTTTCTGGAAGGAATGAAAGCACACATAGTAAGTCACTTCATCTTTACCAGTCTGAGAACCTGGGCAGCATACGCAAGCAAGGGAAGATTGTGAGGCCAATTGTTTCCTGGGAACTCATAGAGCTCCCCAGAGGAATGTAGGCAAAAAGAGGACAGTTCTGAAAAAACAAACACATTTTAACCAAACAATTTTCTTCTGTTCTTTTTTCAGTGGCTTTATTACTTAACTAATAAGTTTGCTTTGCTATATCTGTTCTCTGATGTTCCTATAGCATTAATCTTAGAGAAGCTACAAGCAAAATGCTCAGACTTTCATGTAAGTCTGAAAAATGTCATTTTGTTTCACCATCAGATAAACTTTCATTTTGTCTGTTTAGATTCCAGAGAAGTTTATGGATGAGGTTTTTGAACACATCCTTTACATAGGTTTGGGGGGATCTATTTCCCATCCTTCACTTTACCTCCCTTTTAGCACTAAGTCTCTTCCACAAATAACTGCTTTTACAAGCTATGAATGTTTCTTTTAATCACTGCAACAGAATTTTCTTTCAAAATACCCTTCTCTGACATTGCTCCCAGAAAAAAGGTGTCATGGTAGATGGAGCATAAAAAGAGAAAATTCTTTTGAAATGCCTCAAATGCTTCAATACCTTTTAGAAGTTCCATCTAAAGGTAAAGAAAAAATAATTAGATATATACCACATCATATTCTCCAGTCATCTTTCTCTTAATTAGCAGAGTCCTTCCCTTCAGATGCTACTGAAGGAGAACACTCCATTTAGTATTTATTAACACAGTAAACATACGGTAGGAGCTGACCAGAAGCCATTTGTGAGTAACAGATTCTTTTCTTGGTGAACATTGCTGGTCTCCAACAGAAAGAAGTGGAGGAGGGCTCTCTCACATTACAACCATAGGATAATTTACAATAAAAGAATGAATTTGGCCAACTGTATTTGGCCATGCATACAAAAGAAGCAAAATAGCTCTATAGACCGTCACACATACAGTCATATCCCTGTTTGAAAACCAAATCAAGTCTTTACTTTCTGACCTTGGAGAAATGCAGACCCCACTTTGTCTAACAGGTTCATTTGAAACAGATTGGACAATATTTTAGCAGTGGAACTCAGCTAACAGGCCGGTCAGAATCATATAGCAAAATCCATGCAGCTGCCCACAGAACTAATCAGAATCCTAGTCTACAGCCCTGTCCAGTAAAACTATTAGGCTTGCTAGAGTCTTATGCCCTGTTCATACAAGGTGGTGGGTGGAGGGGAGGGTGCCATGCTTGCACAGTATTTCCAGCCAAACTATATATCTTGAATGTGAATTCTTTTACCAACATCCACTTGCAAAATTTTTAACTTTCTGGGATTGATCAGACATAATTAGCTGGCACCCTTTTATCAGCCATGTCTGGAGACTTACAGGGCGTTAATTAGTTTTTCAAATGCTAACCCACTACTGCTGGAGCCTGTGTTCCTGATTAGAGTACTACAAATGTTAATTAACTGATCCTAGGGTATAAAGTATACCCTGTGTGTATGTTTGTATGTGGGGTGGGGATGTGTCTGTGCATCCAACTGCCTATGCGAAAGTACTTCAAAACAAATCCCAATCAATATAGTCATTTTCAAGGAAGATCTGGCCTATGAGATGTGAATTAAATGTCACTGAATCAGTCCCTTTCCCCCTAAAAAATTCACCACCCCAGTTACTATAAATTGCACATAGGAATAACCAATAGACATTTCTTGAGTTGAATTGAATTGACTTTTCTCAAGACAAGCAGGATCTTCTCTCACTCCTGTAGGCTGCAACTCCAGAACAGCCAGCAACCACAGTGGAGCCTGATTTATTGTTAAAACAGTTCACTGCCAAGGTCCCAGGCCCCTAAAGTCAGGTTCAAATAGGAGATAAATGCCCCTGTGGGGACTGTGAAGACAGCCCTTGTCCCAAGACTCTGACTTTCCTTTAAATAAGATTTCAGTTTTTAAAAAATATCATTAAATATGTTCATAAGCCTTCATATGCCATGTATTTCCTCTGCCCTGTTTTTATTCTTTAAAAAAAAATGGTTTCCAAAATTGCCATAATTCTGCTCAGAAAAAGAAAAAAAAATATGCTTTTTGAAGAGAGAAAAATTATTCACATTTGATAGTTCTTGCTGTAAGGGTGTTCAGGAATCTGGAACAACCTCTGTCCAAAGCTCTCTGACTTTTACTGCTGGCAGACAATCAAATGGTGGCATGTCCTTAGTGTTTAGCCTGGTGGGACATTTCTCCTCGGCTCCCAAACTACGCAACTGCTGGGAAGCCGGCCAAACCTGAGTGTTCCCTGGCAGGTCTAATTTATCTCACAACTAACCTCTTCTTAACTGGAGCTCTATTTCTTATACCTAACTATGGAGAAGGACCATGGTTGGGGACAGAAGCTTCTTTAGTTGCTCATATTCAGAAGGAAAAAAGATTAATTGACTCCATTCTCTTAGTACTTAGCAGCCAAACCAATTCGATATCAAATCAGCATTCCCAATGCATGGTATTTAGATACGAGTCAAAGGACACCTAACAGTACAAGGCGAACCTTTAACCACACCACCGCTCTGTGCTACCATGAGCTTCTTTCCTACCTTGCTTGAAAAGATCATCTTTACCCCTTGCTGCAGCTCAGATAATTCTCTATGAATAACACTAGTATTAAATAACAACATTGGAGTAAAATTATTTGTTTCTGTCTCCCACAATCAAAATCTTTAAAATCAAAAGATTCGCAATTACATCCTTAGCCCCTAATGCTATGCCTGGTAAATTGTCAGAAACCTCGGTTCTGGGGGTCTTTACACATCATGCCCACTTCGTCTTCCTGCTAGGCAAGTTCTCGGTCCACCATATTTGCCCAGTGACTCCATAGGCCAAAAGGATACGAAATCCAGGCTACAGGAGCAAGAAAAGAGTGGCTTCTCTGCCATGATTTAAATATCAGAGAAGATGAACAGGACAAACGGGTGGTTATTTCCAATGTTCTGTATTTAAATGGCAAAAGCAAGCCTAGGAAGACTAGAAATGGTGTGAATGTCTCACCAGGCAGGGAAGGTGCTTGCAATTTGGGCAGAGGAAATAACCAATTTCAAAAACAAAAGAAAGGATGGAAAATGTAACAAAACAGGATTTCCCTAATGTAAGCAGAAAGTGTAAATCTCTATGGTTAGTTAACACAAGGCAATTTTTCTAACTCTTCCACTATTTGAATACTGGAATAATTATTAGTCAATCAATTATTCATACTACAAATATTAAGTATGATATATGTAAGGGTATATTGATAGATAGATAATCTGCCTTAACTTCAAAACACATGTATAGTTATGTGGACTAGGAAAGAAAAGTTGCCTGAAATCGAGTAGTGAATTATGTATTGACCTCATGCAGAGGAAGCAAGCAACTCTGAATGTGATGTGGGTGCCCGATTTCATATTTTTGTCTCATGTGCTTCCCTTTTAGTTCTTAACTGTCAGAGAAATGAGACAAAAAGACAAAGGCTGACCCCTGTTAGCCTGAATTTTACATGCTGAAAGTCCAAAAGAAGAGAAAAATACAATATTAGAAGGATAGAAAGAGAGGAGCACACCAAATTGAGAGAAGCAATTTTGTTCAAAGACATGAAAATTAGCACAAAAAGAAATTTACTGTTATAAAAATCACTTCACATTCAAGGCATTGACATTTGATTGCCATTAACATGGTAAGATCTATACATTGCAGTCATGACAACTAAGACAAAATGGGAATTAACCTTCCCTAAATCATTGTAGTTGCACAGTTGTGGGGCTGTCAGATAAAAAAGGGGACATAAAAACAGTTAAATTTGAATTTCAGATAAATAGTAATTTTTTTAGTTTAAGTCTCTCCCAAATATTTCATGGGGTATGGCTTAATCTAAAATATTATTTGTTGTTTGTCTAAAGTTTAGAGTTAACTGGATAGCCCCTATTTTTACTTCTTAAATCCAGCAATCCTACATGGATGTCAAGCTGTACCCGAATTTCAAAGCACGTACAATAATACCATTCAGCTTGTCATAAAATTATAGCCAAAGGCCCAAACTCTTACAGATATTCAGAAGCTAATCCACACTTTGCAAAAACTGAACCACGATTACTTCCTGTATGGCAAAAACAGGAAAAATACAGGATTCTTCTCACCCTCCAGTGCCTGAAGTGCCAGCCATTCCGTGGCCCTTGCTTTTACAGTGAAGCGGCAGTTGCAAGTGCAAAGTTGCCTCATCAAGTTCCAGCGTAGTGAATAGGGTGATGTGAATGGGCCACTTTGGGCACAAAGTTTAGGGGGGAGTACCCAAAAATTCAGTAATCAAAATTAATAACATTTTAATGGAATATTGTTAATAGACTTTATTTTTTAGAGTAGCTTTAGGTTTATAGCAGTTTTGAATGGAAGGTACAGAGATTTCCCATCTACCCCTGCCTCTACACATGCATATCCCCTAGCCCCATTATCAACACTGTGGGCACCAACACTGGACTGTGGGCACAACCAATGAACCTATGTTGATACATAATGAGCACCCACAATCCAGAATTTACAGTAGGGGTCACTATTGGTGTACATTCTGTGGTCTGGACATATGTACAGTGGTGTATGTCCACCATTATAGTCTCATATGGAAGAGTCTCCCTGCCCTGGACTCCCCCTACTCATCCCTCCCTCGCCCCCAACCCCAGCAACCCCTGATTCTTTTACTGTCCCCATAGATTTGCCTTTTCCAGAATGTCATATAGCTGGAATTATATAGTATGTAGTCTTTTGATATTGGCTTTTTGCACTTAGTAATATGCATTTAAGGTTCCTCCATGTCTCTTCGTGGCTTGGTGACTCATTTCTCTTTATAGCTGATTAATGTTCCATTGTCCGGACGTGCCACTGTGTATTTATCCATTCATCTACTGAAGGACATCTCGGTTGCTTCCAAGTTTTGGCAATCATGAATAAAGCTACTATAAACATCCATGCGAAAGTTTTTTTTTGTGTGGACCTAAGTGTTCAGCTCCTTTAGGTAAATACCAAAGATATTTTAAAATCAAAATTAATGCAAAAAAAACTATGATGAACAAAGTATCAAAAATTGAGATGAAGACAGGATCTGCCCTAGCATCTGGGTGACCGCTCCTTACACACCTTCCCGAGTCCCTTCAAGACACTGATGAACCCATGTTCACTGTGAAGCTTTTCCTGTCTGCTCCAGTGACAGTGACATCTCCCTCAGCTCCTGTAGTCCCGTCACTGTGTGGTTATCTTTGCAAGCTGGACTTAGACTCCCTGAAACCAGCCCAGGAACACCACCCACACCATCAGACCACAGAGTGCACAGTGGGATTGTACCTAAAGATACACATTTCCATTGTAGCCATCATAGAGTAGGACAATTTTCTGACAGATGAAAATAAAGTGTCTTCATGAAGGGATTTTTTGTAGTTAACATTAAAATGCCCCATGGACAAGTGGAGACTCCATGACTTCCAAGACTGCGTCTTAAAGTGTAATGCAAGTCTAACCTCTCTTAGCCAGAAAGTGCTGTCTTTCAAGATGGAAATATGGGATGTTTGCTTACCCTCATTTTGATTAAAGACAGTCCTTTTTCTAGAGGGGAACATGGACCCCACAAATAGACATGTAAGCTGAAACTATGCAAAGTAATCTTAATAATCAATGGGAAAAATTCCAATTGTTCCATGACTTAAAATTTTTTGTCAAAATAGTAAAAACTGTTTACTATTGGTTATAAATGTATACGGAAATGAATAATAAGTAAAACTACTATCTAAAACATTAGAAACATAGAGAATTAAAATGTTTTACTTCTTTAAAAAAAAAAAAACTTACAAAGATGACCCAGCAATTCCTTCTCTGTATGCAAAGGAAATGGAGTCAGTATCTCATAGAAATATCTGCATGCTCATGTTCATTGCAGCATTATTCATAATAGCCAAGACATGGCAACAACTTAGGCGTGCATAGGTGAATGAATAAAGAAATTGTGATACGTATATTAATATGTATAATGGAATGTTATTCAGCTTTAGAAAAGAAAGAGAGCCTGCCATTTGCCACAACATAGATGGACCTGGAAAGACATTATCCTAAGTGAAATACACATACACAGAAAGAAAAAAACTGCATGTACTCATTTATATGTGGAATCTAAAAAAAGAAAAAAAAAGTTGAATACCTAGAAACAGAGAGTTCTATGTCTGAATTCACAGAAACAGAGTTTCTATGGGGACATGGGGAGATTTGGGTCAAAGGGTATGAACTTGTTATGTAGGATGAATAAATCTAGAGATTTAACGTACAGCATGAGGATAACACTTAATATTGTATACTCAAAATTCTGTAAGAGAGTAAATTTTAGGTGCTCTTACCACAAAAAAAGGAGAGATGATGGAATGTTAATTTACTTGACTATAATATGATGGATATGTTAATTTACTTGACTGCAGTAACCATTTCACTATGTATATCAAAAAATCATGTTGTATACCTCAATATTGTCAATAAAAAAGAAACTACTTATGATCTCCCCACCTAAAAACAACAACAACAAAAAACTTCACCAACCTAAGAGTAGTTTGAACAGTGCTTGCCTTCTTCTCATCTGACAATTTACAATATAAAATGAACATCTTTCCTATGTCTTGGTGAATTGTCATACTCCTTTCTAAGTATGGATTGGCTTTCAACACTTTATTTTTTATGCTTCCAACATCATGCAATATCTCTGAGAGTTCCTCTAAGGTGAAGTTTTTTGCCAGTGTCACTTCCTCTGGGACATTTTCATCCTTTTTGTCACAACCGCTCTCTCCATTTATGTCAGTAAATTCTCAGCCACGAAGTTCCCCTGGCTGCACTGTCCTCACAGTGGATAAATGGGAGCAGTGTCCCCATCTCCACTGTCAGCTACTGCTTCCATAATTCCATTTACTTTCAATGCAAATTTCACTCCAACCTTACCACTTTTTTTTCTTGGATAGACTTGCATCTTTGTTGGTCAATTTCCTCTTCCTACTATCTAGTTTTGTGAAACGTCATGTGGGTTTATCACTGAAGACAAGGAGGCAGCAACACAACCACATACTTAGCTCTTTGCGTTCAAACTGAAAAATCTGATGCTCGGTGACCAACTACCAACAGATTTCAAAACAAGTGACATGATTGATCATTGATCAAGATGCACATCTCTTATTTACACGGTGATTTTTAGACTAAAGAGCTACTGGTGAAGTTTGTACTTCATGCAGTTACACATGGTTAGTATGCCTTAGGACCTGAAATTTGAACCACATGGTGTGTTATTTAACTAGACTGTGGTAACTGAAATTTTTGCCTCTTGGAACTATAAAGTAAGGACTGCCTATATTCTAATCTCTCTCTTAACACTTCTAACATTAAAATAAAATTGGGTGAATATAAACCAGGTTACATAATTGAATTTGGCAGATTTTTCTCCTGTTCCCATTCAAAATGCATTTTATACAATGTGTATTTTCTTGGTTCCTCAATCACTTTCCCCTTCCAAAATAATGTTAACATTCTAATAACTTTATCCATGCTAACGTATCATACAGAAAGATAAAGGCGATTCCTAAGGCCTCTTCTCCTTCCCAGTCAGCATGTGCATGTTTATTGTATTAACCTCAGCAACGATGCTGAGGTCAACACCTTTCCAACCTCTTTCTAGCATGCCTCCGTAAAGACTGGAGCCAGGGAAATTTCAGAATGCTTTGCATAGTCTCCCCTGAAACGAGGATTCTCCAAGTGAACTAACATCCACTAAGGAGATGCAGCCACTGAGACTTGGAAGATGGAAGTCAGCACCGTGAACTTCAAGCTCTTCTGTGGTCTCCTATGGTGGTGATGACAGGAGAGGTTTTTTAAGGTTCAGTCTCTAGTTTTGTGGGTGCCAAGAAGCAGGAGCAGCAGCAGCAGTGGAATTCTACTGAAAGAGTTCCATGCCATGACATAGTACACAAGCTTGGTTATCCGACATTTCTGAAAATCACATAAGCAGCCTTATATCCCATAATAAATCCCTTTCTGTTTTAACAAGCCAGAGTCAAAATTATTATTTACAACAAGCACCCTGAGAGATACAGGTGTTAATTTGCAGACTAGCTTAAATGATGCTCTACAGCCAACCCTTTCTTTCCTGCGTAGATTTTTCTAAGAGATTTAAAAAAACAGTTTAAATGAAAAATAAATTATCTTAGACAGCAAATAAAAATAGTTCAACCCAAATCAAATGAACCGTGCATGTTCTATCTTCAGCTCATCAAACTTCTTAAACTTACATCAGTGAGATAGAAAATTCAGACATTTTTAAGTTCAAATGTTCTGATTTTCCCACTTGATTAAAAATTGACTCCCTGAGCATCTATATTTCCAGCTCCTTATACCTGCCCATGATGATTTTCTCTTAAAATTAGAACCCTTGTCTTCTACTAATTGCCAGGCCCACCGAAACAAGCAACACAAAAGGATGGGGATGAAGTAAAGTAAAGATTGTACAAAAAAACTATAATAAATCGACTGGCTACTTTATCCATTCAAAAGAGATGGACCACAGTTATTATAGTTTCAAAAGAAGAGAAAAAATTAATAAATAAATGTCTTTTAAAATGTCACAGGGACATTTATCTCCAGTAAAACCTCATTTTTACTTATTTAGTCTAAAATGGTGAAAACACCATATTTCTTACCTTTCTCCTTATTGCTATAACTAATGTTTAGAGTTAGAGCCAGGCGGGTGAAAGACCTACATTTTTATCCACATCCGATACCAACTCTGTGAATTTAGGTCAATCATTGAAACCTGAGTCTCTATTTCCCAACCTATAAAATGAGGACTGTGGTCTAAGTGGTCTCTATGATTTCTCCTAGTGCTAATCTAGTTTCTTTCCATGATTTCCAGTGTAAAACGTATATATGCCAGAACCAAAAAGTGCCATAAGGATTACGATCTCATTGTATGTCTCTGCAAGAGAAAGTAGCCACCAACAGAATGGCAGCACTCAGCTCTCTGCAGGATTTCTTTTTTTTTTTTTTGAGGCAGAGTCTCGCTTTGTTGCCTGGGCTAGAGTGAGTGCCGTGGCGTCAGCCTAGCTCACAGCAACCTCAAATTCCTGGGCTCAAGGGATCCTACTGCCTCAGCCTCCCGAGTAGCTGGGACTACAGGAATGCGCCACTATGCCCGGCTAATTTTTTCTATATATATTTTAGTTGGCCAGATAATTTCTTTCTATTTTTAGTAGAGACAGGGTCTCGCTCTTGCTCAGGCTGGTCTCGAACTCCTGACCTCAAGCGATCCACCCGCCTCGGCCTCCCAGAGTGCTAGGATTACAGGCGTGAGCCACCGCGCCCGGCCAAGGATTTCTAAATAATAAAATATTTTATCATTCTGGGTTATAAAATTTAATTGTGCTCTCTTTACTAAAGGTATGTTTTCAGCTAAATGAATTATTTTAAACTAATATTTACTGAGGAATTACTATCTATCAAACATCACCAATACTTTATATGTGTGGTCTCATTTGCCACAACAACCGTATTAGGTATTGTCCCCCCTCCTTTTTGTTACAGATGAAACAACTAAACAGAGAAAGGATGATGAACTCAATCCAGCAAATATAACTACTGAATAGAAATGCAATACACTTATCCTTCACTAACCAACCTTAATTGATTCCTAACAAACTGCCACCAAGTGAAAAACCATTAAATGAGAATATTTATTTTAACAGAAAGAAACGTAATATATTCTATCCAACATAAAATATGCAAACACTTTTATAAATAAAAGAATGCAAAAATTTTTTTTTTTTTTTTTTTTTTTTTTTTGAGACAGAGTCTCACTCTGTTGCCCGGGCTAGAGTGAGTGCCGTGGCGTCAACCTAGCTCACAGCAACCTCAAACTCCTGGGCTCAAGCGATCCTACTGCCTCAGCCTCCCGAGTAGCTGGGACTACAGGCACGCGCCACCATGCCCGGCTAATTTTTTCTATATATATATTTTAGTTGGCCATATAATTTCTTTCTATTTTTAGTAGAGACGGGGTCTCGCTCTTGCTCAGGCTGGTCTCGAACTCCTGACCTCGAGCGATCCACCCACCTCGGCCTCCCAGAGTGCTAGGATTACAGGCGTGAGCCACCGCGCCCAGCCTCAAAAATTTAACAATGAAAACAAACTTATGTGAGTAATAAAAAAGTTGGAAGAAAATAAATTTAGTACGTAAATAAAAAATTAAGAGAAAATATGGGATACATATAATATCATGATGGTTCACTGCAGTCAACCAAAGAGGGTGTGGTGATGGCTGACGAAAAGAGGAAGGAGGTGGCACACTTTGGAAGGTCCATTTTTCCCTCTGCACCATTTTATACGCCACGTTTTTCTATTTGGGGATGGGGCCTCATTATCATCTCACATGCAAAGTACATTTAGTTACAGCACAGGAAAAACAAATGTAAGGAAAAATAAAAGCTAAACACAGCATTTAAAACACACAAAGCAGTGCCACAGACTGAGTCAGGATTCCTCTGCTTCATCTTCCTCATTTGGCCACATACACAAAAGAAAACTTATTAGGTGCTTCTAGTAACGGCACATATTTCAGGAGCATTCTGTTTGTCGTTACACAACTAGCACATGCCATGATGAGTAGCAGGTGAGTGTGCTTTTGCTTGAAATATTAATGTTGAAGTATAAATTGCTTATAGCATATTTATTTAATGTGTTTGAGGTAAAAAGTTCATACACTGACAAAACAAAAGTTGTCTTAAAAATGGTATAGCTTTTTAATAACTGCTATAGCAAAAACTAGTTCATTAAACATTGATAACACGCAGAAAGTTTGCATGACTTCCCAGCTGACATATAACCACGTCACTCCAAGGTCAGATGCCATTGGCCTGATAGACAGCTATCTGTTAGAAGCAATAGAGCGTAGTAGCTTTGTGATGCCTAGACTTAGCTCGGCTGAATTACGGACTCCAGAATTCCCTTCCTATATGTTTCTAGTTGGGATGAGCTACAAGGGATGTTCTCTCACAAGAGATGGAGCATGGAAGGGAGGCAGCAGCATTTTAGCATGCACACCTTTTGCCAGGTATTCAACCAAACACTAATGCAGGTACTGCTGTGGAGAGATTTTGCAGATGTACGTAAAGTCCCTAATCAGCTGACTTTAAGTTCACTGAAAGGGAAATTATCTTGGGTGGTCCTGACTTAATCAGCTGGAATTACTTCAAAAGATGGCTTAGATTTTCCATAGGCCAAAGGCCCCCAACTAGCAGTTGGGGCTGCAATTGCCCCCCCTTTCTCGTGGATCTCCCTTCCTGTCTGCCTGTTAAGCACCCACCTAGACCCCTGGGGCACCAGCCTGCACGTGACCTTCCCTTCCTGACTGCCTGTCCTGTGGTCTTTGGGTGTGCTCAACCACCTGCACAGTTATGTAAGCCAATTCCTTATAATAATTTTCTTAAAATACTGTATCTACTAGTTCTACTTCTTGGTTGAACTCTGATACATAGAATATAGTTGTAATTTGAAGATTAATTAGAAAACCTGTTGTATCAATGGGTACATACATTCCAGAGGTTGAACAGGTTGGTTTGTGGGTATAGGAATAGCATGTAAGACTACCCACTTCTATTTATGTTTAACTCACAGAGAGAAATAAAGTAAAGAAAGAAATAAAAGATCAACTCTGTCGAAACTATTCAACTCTGCCATTGTAGCACAAAAGCAACTCTAGACAACATGTAAACAAATGCATGTGGCTATGTTACAAAAACGGATAATGGGCCAAAATGGGCTGTAGTTTGTAAGAACTTATAATCTTACCATAATTTACCTTGATCTGAAAAATAGAACTCATGGCTAGCGAGAGATTAGGTATGTGTAGCAAGAAATGAAACCTAAGTTAGTGCCCAGCACACTAAATGTTTGCTGAATTAATAAACAGGAAAGTCATGTATGAAGTCTGTGAATAATTTCACATCTAACAAAAAAGGATAATACCTCTATAAAAAATTATTACAGACAAAAACATAGCAAGAGAGTATTTTCTCTGTGTTCTCACTAAGGTATAAGAATAGCTGTGTTATATAAAACAGGAGTGGGGACTCATAGAAGAAAAAATGTTGAGATGAATGCACAAATGAAAAGGGAGCTGACTAAAGAAACTCAAAATGCAATCACAGAATTTATCTACTTTCCAGGCAATAAAGTACAGAATTAAGATGTATTCCCACACGTCATTTTGCATTTTCTGATTACAAACGAGGTTGATTATTTTCCTTCTAATTCAGCATTTCTCTGATAATTTATCAAAGATTAATATTCATTCAAATAAGTTTGAGTGCCTGCCATATGCCAGACACTGGGCAAGGAGCTCTCCATCATTGTCTCATTCAATCACAACAACAGTATGAGTTCAGTACATTCCCTCCCATTTTACTGATTCTGAAATGAGAGCTGAGAGCAGTTAAGTAACTGTACCAATGTCACAAAGCAGGTATCTTACTTAGAGTAATGCTCACTGTTCAAAAACATGAACTTACTGGTAACCAGCTATAATATATAAAACATGTAAACTATCTGGCTATTTCAGTTATCTTTGGCACATATTAACAACTAACCACTTTAAAGTCTCTGATGATTCTTTGAGTAGAATGGTGGGTGCTCCTGTTCCCTGTGATTGCTGCTGGACAGTAGCTATATGAGGGCTTGACTGGACCGGCTCCTTCATGCATAGAGAATGACCCTCACTGCAGGCTCAAGCTGAAGATGTCAACTGAAGATGTCTCAGTTCTTCTGCATGTGGCATGAGCTGCTCACAGTACGGCGGTGGGGTTCCAAGAAGCAGGAAGTAAAAGGTGCCAGACTTCTTGCATCCTGAGCTAGAACATCTTTTCTGCTGCATTCTGTCAGTCGAAGCCAGCCAAGATCAGCACAGATGCAAAGAGAGGGAAATAAGCTCTACCTCTTGATATGAAGAGGGACACATTCATACCAAAAATGAATAAATTATTGGTGGCCATCTTTAGAGATAATCATCACACAATAATTCATACTATTAGATGAGCAATAAACACAATACAAATTATTTCTCATAACAGTCTAAGATGAAGGAATCCTGGTCATCAGGAATCATCTGCTCTTTTCAGGAGTGATTCGGAGACCAGGTTCTTTCTACAATCTACAGGCTCATAATCATTTTCATCTAGCAAGGGGAGGGAAGGACAGCATAGAGAAGGCACCCCACTTCATAAAAGCCTCTGAGGAAGTGACACACATTAATTCCATCGACAACTCATAATCAATAATCATACAATCACACCCAGATACATGCAGGGCTAGCAAATCTTCTTAGTCACTGGCTGGACAACCATTCCACCACTCTCCCCCTCTCCCAACTAAGCCACTTTGGCTAATCATCTTTGCCAAGGCTAGTAAGAGGAAAATCTAGGACTGGAACCTAGATCTATACAATTCTGGAACACACGTTCTGCCCATTGTGCCTACAGGAAAGAGAAGTGCCTGCTATAAAGACCTTATAGGAGGAGGACAAATAAACTGAGTAAAAACTAGTATAATTGCTACAATTAAGATACACATTAGGTATATGGGAGAAGATTTTGGCATAGAAGAATATGAGGAGTGGCTGAAATTGAGGTTAGAGTAATAAGAAGGAAGCAGAATGCAATGAAAAAGTATAGAAAACCATACAAGAATTTTAATGAGGGGGAATGATCTGGTATGTCTTTAGAAATATTATCCTGTTCATATGATCCAATGTAAAGATTAAACAATGGGTCCTCAATAATACCTTGAATCCTTTTGTCATGACAAAGGTAATTTTTCTGTGTGAGAAGATATTTCATGAAAAGGATTCAAATTATCTCTATTATTGACAACTTGTACATTGTTTCTCTCATAACCTGTCTATGCTATTCTTTCCAGTATGAAGATCATTTTTCTAAGTAGAAAAGACAAAAGGAAAATAGGATTTGAAAAGTTTTTTCTCTTACAAAAAGACAGTTTGTTCTTTCTGTTTCACATATAGCTTTACCATTTTAAATTCCCATAGAATCCTTTAGCATTAATTCCAACTGAAAGGACCAAGTAAGATATCACAAAACACTTGAAATAGTATTTAAAAGATGAAGCAAATGGTCTGACAATGAAACAAAGGGTGTGCACTCATGAAATCCCATGCAATCTTTTTGGAAAATGCTAAGAAGTTGACTTGCTCAAGGATAGTTTCACAGAAACATAATTTAAAATATGGCAAAAATATTTTGAGACCATATATAGGAGTTCCTGGAGTGACATAGTTATAAATTTTACTCTATGCTTTAAAAAATACAGAAGCATTGAACAGCTTTGTGGAGATTCCTCCTCTCCAAGCTGTGTTTTTAGAGGGTAATTGGAGTATGGTTTGAAAGAGTAAGAGAATTAAAATTAAGATACCTAGACCAGTTAGCAGTTTATTACAGTCATAATAAACTACAGTCAGGTTGGGGGCATGAAAGGGTGGACCAGGCAGTGGCAGGGGAGAGTGTACAGTGCTGAGCACTACAAAAGAAGTTGGGGAAATTGAAATCAAAGCTGAGGATTCTCAGTAAGGAAGCCCAGTGGATGATAATGCCATGAACCCAGGTAGGTCACATTTGAGCTTGGGAGGTTTAGGGGGCAAATTTATTTTGACAATTTGAAATATAGGTGGTGGCAAGATATCAATATGGAATAGCAAAGCAAAGATTGGAAATTCACATCTGGTGACCAAGAAAGAGATCATGGTCACATAAATTTGAAAACAAGCACAGCTGGTCCTGGTTTTCTAGCTACTGGTTCCTGGAAACTGATTTTTGGCACTATCTCCTGAGCTCTAGTCAACAAGGTCTTCCACTTACATGCTGTTTATTTGCTTGGGATTTTAATGATGAAGGCTGTATGTGGGTGTGTGTCTGCACACACATGCACACATGTGTGCATTTTTTGTTAACTAATGGAAGAAAATAAAAAGAAATGAAAATGATAAAAATTATTGACTCAATACCTGCCAAGTCACTAGTTTAATGCCCCAGGACACTCAGCCCCAGGCCAATAACAACTGAATCATCCATAACAAGAAGATTATATTTTCTGCAACAGTAAAAATTGCCACTTAACACAAATTCTTTTCCATTGCTGTCACTTTACCTTTACTTGTGCTCTAAAAGATTACCGCACAGCAGAAAAAGCACATAGTCACTGTGGCTATATAACATTAACTTTTTTATATCCCCCAAATCACAAATTCCTACAGACCAGAGCATCGGCTACTGGATAAAAAAAAGAAAATGTGATCATGAAACAAAACTCTTTAAAGTGCTTATGAAATTTGAAGTCAATAAAAGTCACATGAAATAATCCCTTGTATATACATATCTATTGATTTACATTTTAATGAAAATTGAGCACTGCTTAGAAAGGATAGACTTTTAAAAGCATCTAAAAAGAAATTCACATCAAAACACAGGCCTGGATTTCTGAAAACTCTTCTGGTCTTTTAAAACATACATCCTCAGAAATTCTTCAGAGAACTAGAATTTATAGACATATTTCATTCCTCCTATCCCTACTCCTTATCTCCTTTTTTTATCCTAATTTGCAGCATTTGCCGAGCCCAGATAGGGTGAAAGTAATATAAACAGGCAGCTATGGGCAGATTTTGTTGTAAATATAGAAACTAAGGGCTTGGAGCAATATCTGAATCCTGTTCACTTGGCACTGATGTAGATGTTCAGACAGGACAAACTTTCACTGGAAGGTACGGCTATAAATAAAAATTTTCACAAAGAGAAAGTAACAAAATGGCATCTCTTTCTACATGAGCCTGAAATTGAGCTGGATCCTCTTCTCCACCCTGGTAATCAGACTTGAGTTGGGTTCCCTAATCGTTAGATGAGAGACATTTAAAATCCTAGTTATAACCTGGAGCAAAACCCCTCACTGTTTGTAAGAATTAAGACATTTTATAAGTAAGCGGTCAGAGAAACTTAAAGGCAGTTCAGCTAGTTGGCCTAAGGATGAAACAGAGGATCATAAAGGTGCTTTCCATTGGCCCAGAATCCATCACCGCCACCACCACCGCCACCTCATAGGAACAAGACCACTGCCCTGTCTTGCCTTCTGTCACCTTTGCAGTCTCAACCATGGCAATGGTAATTTAAAACCATTTTGCTAGGATAAAAACTGGTCCAGAGAACTGACTGGTCATGCAATTTGTAGAGGTCTCCCTGGTTGAAAACAGCGATGACTCAGAAATAATGAGTAACTGTAACACTTTTCAAGGAGGAAAAGACCATCCTCTTCAACTGGAAATGTATGTGACTCATATATTTTAAGAGCTAGGAAGCTAAAAAATGATCAGTGTTGACACAAGAAAGGAGAAGTAGTGTCAGAGGCTGCTGGAAGATTAAGGAAGAGGTCAGAGGACAAAACCAAAAATTCATATTATCTAGATAAACAGCATATTGAACTGGCCTAGTAGAGATGAGGAAGTTGATTGAGAAATAGAGATCTTGCTTTTGTTCCCATCCTGAGGGCTCCGTACGTGATCTGAAACAAGTCCCCAGCACTAAAGTAGCCTTTCCAGGCTTTCAGAAGGCACACCCCCTTTGCATAAGCATCAGAATCTCATACCATTTGTTTATGGCATAGACTGTTTCACCGGTGTATACTTATCTCCAAATTCATCAAGTTGCATACATTAAATATGTACAGCTTTTTGTATGTCAGTCATACCACAGTACAGTTGTGTAAGCATTTTTTAAAAAAACTCATATCTTCCTTTAATACAGAATTGTATAAAATATAGATATTTCATCTTTTTTAAAATATAAAATAATATGTCAAATGTAACATGTTAAACTACACACACCACACTCAGACAATGTACTTGGTTCTTCTAAGAACATTTTCTAGAATCTAATAGTCAATGGGTGTGTCCTTCCAGGTGATTAGAGGTGCTAATTTAATTAGCCATTATACTGCTGCATGCTACAATGTAGATTAGATGCAAATTGTCAACTGTAGATTCTGATTTGGGAGCCAGCCCCACAGACACTGGTTTTCTGGCCACACTGCTGCCGGAGTTACCATTTCCCCTCAGAAAACAAATCTGATGGCATTATGTATCCACTTTATAAACTACCACCTCCTTCCTTTTGCCATGAAGATGAATTCCAAACTAAATGCAATATATACAACCCTTTACAGTTGGCGCCAGCTTGCCGTTTTCATCTTACCTGCCATTACCCACAACTTTTTACAAAACCTGAACTCCAAAACCTGAACTCCCTCCCTTCCATTGATGACTTATCTGTATAGTCTATTATTTCTAACAGAAATAAAATAGCCTTCTTTTCTCCTTGTTGCAAAATGCATGTGTCTCAATTCCCTAGCAACTGGAAAACTTCAAAGACTTTGGGGCAAGGAAATATCAGGATTAGAGTTGCCTTAAGTTCAGTAAAAGGTCCACAGGAAACTTTCAGGGATTAAGAAACTATCTGTGGTAGCTTTAAAAAGCAGAAGAATTCATATGAGCACTGATAAATTGCTAGATTCATATTAGTTCATAGCTAACTAGAATGACTGTCCCCAAATGATTCCACAAACTTCAGCAAGGAGAATATTAAGAAAACAATTAAAATTTCTTAAATCATACCACTTGGCCATCCAAGATCGATAAAATAACATATGTGCATGTTTGAGTTGGGATAAACAGGGGAAAAGGCTGTTGCTGTATTATATCAATACAAACTGTATATTGAATCAGCATGACTAAAAACGTAATTAAGTAAAAATGAATTAATCAAACCAGTTCACACCAAGTAGGTGAAGCAATTGGTGCTGTGAAATTTTTTGTTATTTAAATGTTTGTTTTCTTTTCTGCTGGAGACCAGACTTAGGGAATCTCTTCAAGCTCATAGTGTTGGAAATACAGCCAAATCCAAAATGTTTACCTCCAAATTCCTGTTTTAACCATGTCATCATTAAATTAAACAATAATATTCAAAACAATGGTTCCAAATAATATTTTTAATATATTCTTATTATACAGAAGTTAATATGGTGGTTTATTTTAACATATTGAAAAGAATAATCTTCTCAAAAAAGCAAAGTAATGATATTTGAACCTAATGGGGGAAAAACATCTTTATATAGGAAATAACAATTAGACAGATGGACTTTATCAAATGAGAAATAGAAGCCTGAAAGGGTTATGACAATTTCTCAGTAACCAGGAAACACTTCAGTTTTGCAAGTCTTAAATTGATGATTACACTGATATCCAATAAGATACATTTAGTTGTGGAAAATGATATATTTTTACATGCAATTAATTACACTTCAAGCCTCAACTGACCTATTTTTAACAGTAACCACAGCTGCTTATGTTCATAATAAATCTAGAAATAAACCAAATGCTTTGTCAGCTTTTTTAAGTTATAAACTTGGTTTCTGCTATCTACAAAGGAGAAAAAAATTGTACTAAATCATTGGTGCTACAAAAGACAAGGCTAAAATTCTACTCATATTTTTTCCCCTATTTCCAGGAACATATGTTAATTCTAACCCAGGATTAAACCACAAAATTTAGAAGTCAGCAAAATTCTTAGATCACATTATCCTCATTGGATTTTCTCAGGTTAAGAAGAGAAAAGTAACCATTAAGGAAGAAATATGTATCTCCTAACGGCCTAAGTTAGCAGCCACTGCATGCCCAAATGCCATTAACTCAAAAACGGATTTGCAGAAAATATCTAAGAAAATATATGCACTCACACATAGACATATAAAAAACACACAGGCACTAAACCCCATTCTCAGAAATTTAAAGAAATTATGCACAACTGGAATGGCAAAAATTGTAAAATTTAATAGTGTTTCTGTGAAGGGTCTTTTTGGTATAATGCTTGCAACATTAGTTGGATCTATCATGCCAGGATCCTAATCAAAACAACTCCCAAATGGACTGTTTAACATGAAATCACGTAAACATAGCAAGATGATCATTTGAGAGCTGAATGAAAAGTATTGGGTGTATGGTATACACATCATTTAAGATATGCTGCTACTTTGGATAATAAGTCATACATGAGAATAATTACAGTGTGGTCCTGGTGTTAACAACTGGCTTCCCTTGCCCAGGGTCAGCAGTCAGGGTATTCCCCTGGAGCAAGAGGGCATCATCTCAGCATGGTCCTCTGCTGCCCACGGTATGGGCCTGCCTGCACTCTGTCTCTCGCTGCCCACTTCTTCCTCCTCAGCTCCCCACACCAAACTAATCACTTCCTTGAACTAAAGCAATAGACTGACTGCATGCTGTTATTATTTGTCAGAAATTGTTCAAAGTCCAATTCTTAAAGTATATGTTTTCTCCCTCAACCACCAATAGCTCTTGTTTTCTATTTCTGCTTCTTTTGATACTGCCTGTTTTTGTCTCTAATTACAACAATTAGGAAATCTGTACAATGCTGGAACCACAGGAGGTATGACAATCCTGAGTAACTTCTGTGGAATGAAATGTGTTTTACTAATGCCTTCTGTTACGACTGTCATGGGAAAAATTCTGTATTTTTTCATAACTTTAAAATCAGGAAAAAAATGCTATCTTTTGGAGGTAACGTGCAATATATCTTCCCAATGGTTAAAAAACCTTTTTCTCTCATTTCATCCTATCTCAAGTCACAGAAAGAGCTAAAGTTAAAACTTATTCCTTAGGATGTCGTTGTTTCCAAATTTCAAATCTGCAATGTGTAGAGAACATATTAACTTGTTTTCTTCAGAAAAAGTTTGAAAGCACAGGAACTGCATTGTGTAGATAACATGAGTATTTGTCCTGAACAGATTACTCAATATGTATTTATCGAACAACTATTATGCATTGAGCAATAATAATGTATAAGTCACTGGAAGATTATGCAAAAAAATACAAGATAAGATTTGTGCCCTCAATGAAGTTGATAATCTGTTTATGAGGATAAGAAACAAATTAATGAAAAGATAAACAACATGAATGCCAAATGAGGGTATCAAGCCTCATACCTACTTAGCACTTTTCAAAGTACTTTCATATCCATTATCAAATTTAATTCTCACACATCTCTCATAAGATAGGTAACTCCATATTACTAAAGAAAAGGCTGAGATTTAGAGAGGTGAAATTAGTTGCTCAAAGACACAGTCAATAAACAGTAAAGGTGGAATTGTTTTTTTAAGTTCTTTCAATACTAAATATAGTTTTTCTACTATGTCACTCTATCCATTAGGGTCTAGCTGGAAAAATAGAGTTCATGCCAAGAAATTCCATAGAAGGAATTTGACCAGCTAAACTAATTACAAAGGTGTTGCAAGAGCAAAATGGCCAAACAGGGAAAGTTGCAGCATGCCAAAGGTTAGCAACAGCAAATATTACCTCTAGGTCTGGAAGGACACAGAGATAATGGGATTATGTTGCCAAACCCTGGTGGCCCGGGGCCCACTGGCGTGAACAAGTGCCACGGTGAAAGATGCCTGGTAGGGCTGAGACCATGAGAGACGGGCTGCCTAGAGAAAGCTGGAACCCAGAATAGTCATCACCTGAATCAGACTGGAGAGAGTCCAGAGGGAATTAAAAAAATAAATAAATAAATAAGACTCTGGGACCAAAGAATGAGCACTTAATAGAAGTGCCAGGTAGTAAACCTGACCTAACACAGAAGTAATATTCTGGGGGCTGAGTCTTGGGAAGAAAAATAGTAATTTTTTTCAAAGTTGAAAAACATAAAAAATCTCTGTCATATTAGGAAATTAAAGTGTCCAATTGCTATGGATTGGATGGTGATGCCTGGGCTAACTAATTAGCAATTGCGTGAACTCTGGGCTAGCCATCGTGACCTTTGCAGGAAGTCGTCTTTTTTACACACTCAGTATTATGGTTATGATGCCCCCACTTGTCTTCACCGTGAATGTGAGATGCAAGATGCAGGATGACAGTGGTTCAGTGGATCTTCTAGCAGGAGTAACGTCTTCTCCAGCACCAGCAGGCTGGACAACCACATGGGGATCTGTCGCCGTAACCTCTCTTCCTCTCCCTCTGTAGTCTCCCTCCAAGGCCTCCCATCAGCCTAACACGGAGGAAAGCCATTTGTCAAGGGAGTCTGGCAAACACAGTTTGCAAAGGCCAGCGCTCTGAGATACAGAACACAGTAGAGAAGGGGCAGAACATGAATCCATGTGTGAACAGGCAAATGACAGGCCCAATTTCATTGGAATTGAAAAGAAAAATTGTAGCACTTGAAGTTTAGAGGAAGAAAAGTTCTTTTATGCTAAGACAGAAATGACTTTTTGGTGAAGATGGCCTTTGATGTAAGCTTTGAGTAGCATTTTAGAAACATATAGAAAAGAGAGGAGGACATGGGTAGGACAGAAGAAGAGTAATAAAAGTTACAGAGTTTAAGGGGAAAAAAAATGTCTGGAGATGATGAACAGCCCAAGTCAATGAGTAAAGAAGTTGGCAGAAATGTTGGAAGCTATTGGAAAGAGAGATTGAGATTACATTGGGAAAAGACTCAAAGTCTAAACTGAGAGGCAGATGTTATGTCCATGCAATGTGCAGAGGCAATAGCAAGAAACCTGGTAATCCAGGCGAATGAGACAGCAGAACTGACAGGAAGCCCAAACAAATGCATTAGATCATGCAAAATTTTGGCCACTCATATCTCCTGAATCTATCAACCTGTCTCTGTCCCCACAGCTGAGACTCTATCCAAAGTGCCATCATCTATCACATTGTATTTCTAACTAGTCTTCCCACAGCTTCTCCCATGTGTCATTTAAATTCTATTCCACAGAGCAACCAAGATTATCTTTTAAATTTTTAAATGAACCCAGTCACTCCTCTGCTTAGAATGCTTCATTGACCCCTGATTGCATTTAAGACCAGAATCCTTAACATGCCCTATGACACTTCCCATAATTTGATCCTGCGTCCCTCTCCACCTCTTTCTATACTACACTTTCTCTTGTTCTTTCTGCTCTAGCCAAACTGGAGCTCCCTTAGTTCCTCAGCTCCGCCACCTGACTCAAGGCTGTTGCTCCCCTTGCTAGGAACACTTTCCTCCTGCCCCACCTAACCACATAACCCAGGAACTTAATTCTTCTAACTTCAAGCCAAAAGCCATTTCTTCAGAGAATCCTTCCCTGAATACCCAGACGAGATAAATTCTCCCAGTTATATATTTGATACTACATTCATAAATGTTATCACAGTTGAAATTGTATAATGAATGAAGAGGATGCCAAAGAAGGAGTCAAAAATAATTCCTACATTTCCGACCAGCATACAGTAATAAAATGGTTGAAAAGGCTGAGAAGAAGGAAGAGATTTGGTGAGGAAGGTCAAGAATTGTGGTTTGGACATGTGGAGCTCGAGGTGTCTCTGTGACAAGCAGAAGAGATTATCAGATAAGACGTTTGGGCAGGGTGCGGTGGCTCACGCCTATAATCCTAGCACTCTGGGAGGCCGAGGCAGTAGGATTGCTTGAGCCCAGGAGTTTGAGGTTGCTGTGAGCTAGGCTGACGCCACAGCACTCTAGCCCAGGCAATGGAGCAAAACTCTGTCTCCAAAAAAAAAAAAAGACGTTTGATGTCCCCGTCTGAGGCCCAGAGGGGAAATCAGATCAGGAATCCTTATGATATCATTGTACTGAAGCCAGTTCATATCCAAACTGGGACTCACCAATCTTCCATTGTTATCCTCAAGCTATGGCATGAGTTCTCTTGCCATTTAACTTTCTTTCTAGATCATTTCTTTCTTTTCTCTGGTTTTAGACTTTATGGAGACAATCCTAAATTTCCTATACTAACCTGATTCCTCCTCAGGGTACCAATATCTAGAGGGAATGGTAGTATTTTGAAACACAGTGAAGAGAAGAGAAAGTATTCTATGAATGTATCACAGAATTTTTAGTCAAGGTGACAAATGAAAACCCCGGTAACAAAAATAACAATTCTAGATTATGTACATTATAAATAATCATTCATATACTTCTAAATTGTGATAAGCATTATGAGAAAAATTAAAAAGAGAAAATAACAAGTAGAAACCTACCTTTTTTAGTTTCTCAGAGGGCAAAGCAAGGTCCTTCTGAAATTAAGCTGAACCTGAGAGATGACAAGGAACAGGTTTCCAAGGATGATATGTTTGGACAAGGTTAAGAAGCGAGAACCAAGTGAAAAAGAGAAATATTTCAGACAGAAATGCAGCATGCATGAAGGCTCCAAGATCAGAAAGGTCATGGTGGGCTTGAGAGGCTGAAAAAGTTCCTGCGAAGGAGACAACACGTGGTGCACAGGGAGGCTGGAGAGGTAGCTGGGAACGAGGGTGGGAGGGTCTTCCAGGGTCACCAGCACCTTGGAGCACCCTCACAGCTTGGTCTAGATGGCCCTTCACCATCACCTTCTACCACTCTCCCACACGCCCTATGCGGCAGCTGTACATGTCCTCTTTGTCCTTGCTGGAATGTTCTCTTCTCTTATCTCCCCTTTCTCTTTCAGTCTTTCACTCATCTTTCAAGCTTCAACCCAAATAGCAAGCAGAGGTAGTTGCTCTATCGTCTGATGTCTGTAGTTACGATGCTTTGTTTATACATCCATTTTCATGCCTGCTGCAATATATATGTAATTGACCTTTTATAGACTGTAATATATGATATCCTCTAGTCCTCTAGTTCCCTGTTTAACCTTATTTGTCTTTGTATCCTCAGTGTCTAGTCTTGGCAAATAATCAGTAAATGTTCCTGAAAACTGAACAATTTGTAGGCAAAAGACAAATATTAATTTATAATTATTGAAATATTATTATATACATATTAATTTATATATTTATATATGAATTGTTTAGGCAGATATAAATTATATGGATTACATCAAAAAGCATAGTGATAATCAATTCCATGTTTTAAATTCTATGCATAAGGGCTGACATAATTTGCATTTTTCTGAGCTGAAAGAGTCTTGTTCTTTTTATTGGCTGCTATTCTAAGAAAGATGACTTTTTAAGCCAGTCTGAGTCTTTGAACCATTAGCATAAACATCTTCTTTTGCCTTCTTTGATTGCTTCTTTCTATTCCCCATCTAACACAGTAACATGTACCTGTTACATCATTATCTGGATGATACTCAGGAAATGAGAGCTGGTGTGGTAGAGTAGACAGAACAGAGGCTATAGAGACAAAAGGCAGGTGAAAGTCCAGTTTACCTGCTCCCTCTGTCCTTGGCAAACCACGTGAAATAGTGATGGATTTCACCACCATCCAGTTCTACCTAAATACTAGAGTTAGGGGGTTTCCTTTCTTTCCATATCATACCCCCCCTCTGAGGATGACAGGTAAAGCTATCAATTGTCCTAGCAATTGAATAGGGGAGTGTCCATATAGGTCATTTTGGATGGAACTCAAAAAAAAGAGAGGTAACAAGGCAACGATCCTGTCAAAAGGTCATATCAGGAAGTCATGAAAGAAAAGTTCTGTGGTTCCTTAATACAGCTAACATGCAGACTTCTCTTGGATGACAATGGGGCATCATCGTCATTGGCTGGGTACTCACACACTCACTGGCTGTTTTTGGTCACAGACAATGTGGGAAAGTCCCTCAATGCTGACTTGACTCTCCAGGTGAGCCCCCAGGTGTGGTCCACACACCCAAGGACACACCAACCTCCTCCATGGCCAAATCCCACCCATGTTTTTCCTACCCCCAGCCAGCACACTCTCACCTGGTGCCTTAGCAAGCGGGACTCTTGAAAGATTTTCTATGCCCTTCCAACCCACTGTTACATTAACCCTGTATCCTGCCTCCTTCAGGGGTCTTCCTTTTTTTTATTTTCAAGAGTATTTGTTTTCTCAGCAAAATCAGCCTCTTACAGACATTAACAGATTCTTTCTCTTGCACTCCTGGTACAAAAATCACAACTCATCTTGAGGTAAATGGATGCCTCCTTGGTATCCCCCCTTTGAAGGAAGAATCACATACAAGGAAGTGCAGGGGAGGAAAGCACAATGATTAATAGATAACTTTTCAAAGATTATCCATGTATGCATGTAAGTTCTCAGCCTTATTTACCCATCCTGAAAATGGAGATAATACCTACCTTTTCTATTTCATAGGATTGTTGTGACAGTCGCAAGAGATAATGCATAAAGATATGTAAATGGAATCTTATCTTTGTCAGAGATTTGGTTCCTAAAGAATAAGATAAAAATCCTATATGGTTAAAAAAAATTACTTTGGAAAATTTCTTAAGGTTTTGTGCCTAAAACCTGCACCATCATTTTTAGGCACACTAAATGTGGGGAACCACTGAGCTAGATGAACAGAAAAAAACAAAAGAAAAATCTATATGCAAATTTTCAGACATTCAGACCATTTTGTATTCAAGAAAACTACCAAACTCCAGAGAATGACTAGAAAATGGGCAGAGATTTTTAAATGTTCCATTTTGCCTCCCAGATTTAGTCCATTCTAGTTAATGTTAAGCTACTATATAATAGCAATAGATTTGTTCTGGTTGTAAAGGTTTAAGAAAACACTATCACAACCCTTGCTTTCTATTGTGGCCATAAATTTTAGAAGACACCATTGCCAACACTTTGACACAATGTGCCAATACAATGTCAGGACACAGCTCAGAAACTGGGTGTGTACCCAAAGATCATCTTGACCTGCTGGCAGGATCCTCTCAGCCTGGGCTACACCTCTCACTGCATGAAGAGGTTGGCCCCAATCACTTAATGACTTCTTACTCTTAAAACCTAATTTTCTTCTATACTCAGACACCAATAACTCACTTCTCACTTAAATGCCAGATCAATGGTGACAGCTTAGAGGAGCCCCTCAGTGTGGACACAGCTGGCAGGCATTTTTCTCTAATCACAACCATCTGACACACAAAATCTAAAGAGTGTTCTGGTGTCTTTTAACTGGAATGTTTTGAACGAATATAGGAGAGCTAGAGGTAAAACTTTCTTAGAGAGTCTAGCTAAAGCACTGGCTAGACCTTTTAAAACTGGAATTACCTCTTTCCATATTACTGGGAAAATAGGGAAATGCATGCCTTATATTTAGCAATCACTGCCCCTCTATCGTGCTATGTAAACAAACCCCATCTTGTACAAACCAGTGCTTTTATCTTACCTTAAATGGCAGTAAAACCTGCTCACTGTAGATCTAGTGTCCCTTAGGAATATGGTTCCTCACAATCTCGTAGCTCTAAATTTCACCTTAGCCAGTATAGGAAGGGTATGAGCTCTGATTAGCAAGAAATAGGCACATTCCCAAAAATAAATGGCTAAAGGTTCAGTGATAGGGACAAGGAGGATAGATGTTGAGATAAAGGGAGGAGAAATCTTTATAATAACGGAACTATTCTGTATCTTGATTGTAGAAATGGTTACACAAATCTATACATGCAATAAAATTGCGTAGAACTTTATATACACACAATTGAGTGCTTGTAAAACTAGTGGAATATGATAATGTTCTTTGGATTGGACTAGTGTTCTTTTCCTTGTTTTGATATTGTGTTATATAATATGTAAAATATCACCACCAAGGGTGAGCAGATGAAGGATACATGCAAACTAAATTCTAAATCCTAAAGGCATTTATTTTTTGCCAGTTAGTAGTCAAAAATTGCTATATTCAATTAATTACTACAATATCAGAAGCTATATGAACAGCCTTTTCTTTTTTTCAGCAGAAAAATATTAGAACTTACCTTTTCTCACTTTTTTGCATAAAGGTATATAAAATGATGACTCTGATAGATTTATAACCTTAAAACTACATGATCTTGCTAAATCTTTCACAATTATGTGAAATGTAACTGTGAAATATAAAAGTACGTCCTGAAAGATGTCATGCTTTAGACAGAAAAATGCAGAGCCTATTACAATAAAATTACTTTTCCACAAAGCACCACAGCAAACTAATACAGGAATTCAAATAGAGCAATAAAAATAATATGAGATCACTGTACCTTGTTATTTATCACAGCAGATATTTGTGTTTGCTATGAGGAAAATAATTGTGGGCAATGAAGAAAGTATGATCATGGCATTCACTTTCATTAGTTCACTAAAAAAAGTATGCATTAAGTGCTTACAAAGTGCTGGAGGTACAGCAGTGATGGAGACATGAGATCTCTGCTCCCAGGGATCTCACAAGCTGATAGGTGAGATGAGAGGTGGATTTACTCCAAAGCTACTGAAGCAAATCTTCAGATCCATTCACCTGGACAGGTGTTTTGGAGACGTCTTGTACCTAATTTTGTACAGTAAGTCCTCGTTTAACATTGTCAATAGGTTCTTGGAAACTTAGACTTTAACCAAAATGACACATAATGAAAACAATTTTCCCAGAGGCTAATTGATACAAACAAGAGTTAAGCTCCTGTGGCAAATTTCTGGTAAAGAAAGATCACCAAACTTCTAAATAAAGACCCAAAACACTTATAATATTAAACATTAAAATAAGCAGGAGCCATACACATATTTAAGAAAGATTAATAAAAACAAGCAAGGTAATTATTTGTCCACATATTCCGGTTCAAAATTCCTCTCCTCGCTGCTCAGGGTGTCGGGGGGAACCCACCCTGGACAGGATCCCGTCCCGTCGCAGGGGGCGCTCACACACACAGCCACACTCACGCTCACTCAGACTGAGGAGCTGCGGGCACGCCAATGACCCTAACTTGCACAGCTTTGGAACGTGGAAGGAAATCAGAGGACCCAGAGTAAACCCACACAGACACGGGGAGAATGTGCAAACTGCACAGAGACGGTGGCCTCTGCCAGAAATCAATTGTTTTTTCTCATCAACATTATAAACAAATGACATTGAATGAAGCAACATTATTCAAGGATCTGCTGTACTCATCATTGCGAATTATTTTCTTTAAAATAATCACTAAAATTGTGCAAACTTCAGACCCCACAAAACCTGGATTAAATAGATGATGAACAAGTAAAGATATAAATAAGCCAGATAATTTCAGGTACTGACAAGCGCTCTACAGGAGTGCGAGTAAGTTGATCTGATAGAGTGTGACAGGACTAGTTTAAAATAGGAGATCAGGGAAAAATTCATGAACTGAGACCTAAGTGAAAATGCCTTAGATGAATTTGGAAGAACAATGACCAAAAATTTTTAAACATTATTTTGCATTGAGTTTATTTACACATTTAACAGGTAGTAAATAAAAATTTATTCTTGCAGTAAAATGATGTGAAATTTAGAGAGATTAATTATAACTGCAGAAGTTAAGCACTGCTCATATTTCATTTTCCACAGGTGTGCTCAGAATTCAGAACTCACAAAAATTTCTCTTTTATAACTTGCAGACTTAACAATGAATACTTTTCTGTTTGTTCTAGTTATTTTTATTCTATGTCTGATGACTCTTACACAAACATTTGAATATTTAAAAACAAATACAAATATATATATATATATATGCACGCACACATATTTTTTGGTGAGACTATTTTAGCAAGCCCAGTAAGCTAAATCGTTCTGAATTAAAATATAATGTGTGCTTATGTGTATATAATTCTGGCTTTATAATTATTTTGACTATTTATTATTATCTACAGGAAAAATAAACAAAAAAAATTGAAAGGAAAGGGTAGAATTAATTTTCAAATATCTTTAAATGGCTTTTATATCTTCTATTGTAAGTGGGATAATTAAGAACTAGGACGTAGTTGGGTTCTAAATACCATTTTTCAGCTCTAATAGCAATATAAAAATACCTGTAATGGTAGTTTATGGTCATATTAATCAAGTAGGATTCTTTGTATCTTCTTATATTAAGAACTAGAGAAACCTTGCCTAAGTCAGTGGTCCTTTCCACCCACCCCAAGTTTTTCCTCTATAAAATGTTTTTGTCCTGTGCATAATACTAACACCACTACAGCTATACTTCTCCCGAGTTCCACGTCCCCAAGTAAACATTTATAAAGATGTGTCTTACCTAATGCTACCTTCCAAATCAACACATTTCACGGTGAGATTTGAACATATCTATGTTGCTAGAATTTATTAATCAAAATAACTTCCATCAGACCTTCATCTGACTCCAAAATTGTGGTTTCCTTTGTAAAAATGAGAAGCATGATGAGGTTGCAATGATGCCTACAAGAGTTGAAGAGGAGCAAAACATTTAGAAAACGACTGAAAGAGAAAGATAAAGAGTTACAGGAAGAAAAGAAGAGATGGAAGGAATAATAGGGAAACCGATCTCTACAGGAAAGGAGAAGCTCAGGATTGAGAAGGCAGGTGCTGGACAGCTTAGTTTGGCTTTTCTTGTGTTGGTGAGCTGCATTTCTACTCATTGTTAATCAAAGTAATCAACTCCACTGCTGGTGCCTCAAATTCACCTCTGAGGTCAATGGCAGTCTTGTGTCTTTTAATTTCCTTCCATACTACACACCATCCAATTTTCCACAACCCCCTCTTGCAAAGCAATCAATCCCTAATCCATGATTCAACATCTGGACTCCTCCTGGTCTTTGAAAATTTCCAGGTCATAAAATCTTATCTGACTCTTAATAGGCAACTCTATGCTCCTTCTCTTCAAGGCATCTCTCTTTAGTTAAAAGAACACTGCATTTTTTTCATTAGTACTAATAGTGACGTAGTATTTCCCCAAATGCAATAATTATATGTTGGACATATACAACATATATATTTGACAGAACACAGTCTTTCCACAAGATAAACAATAGTGCAATAGCATTACTCTCTCATTAGCAGATCTACAGTCTTTTATGTTTAGAAATACAATATAAAAATTCTAATTACTGTAACATTGTATAGCATAATACTAAAATAGTCTATACATAATTATAATATGTATACGTATGTATTAGTTCAACATGTCAAGCCAGTTAAAAGCCGAAGTGTTGGCCGGGCGTGGTGGCTCACGCCTGTAATCCTAGCACTCTGGGAGGCCGAGGCGGGTGGATTGCTCAAGGTCAGAAGTTCGAGACCAGCCTGACCAACAGCGAGACCCCGTCTCTACTAAAAATAGAAAGAAATTATCTGGCCAACTAAAATATATATAGAAAAAATTAGCCGGGCATGGTGGCACATGCCTGTAGTCCCAGCTACCCGGGAGGCTGAGGCAGTAGGATTGCTTAAGCCCAGGAGTTTGAGGTTGCTGTGAGCTAGGCTGACGCCACGGCACTCACTGTAGCCCGGGCAACAAAGCGAGACTCTGTCTCAAAAAAAAAAAAAAAAAAAAAAAGCCGAAGTGTTGGTAATTGGACATTATTGACCTAGGGGCTCAGAAAAACAAGGTACTACATGGCCAAATAGGAAAAATTAAATTACACAGAGAAAGAACACTGTTGATTGGAGGAGTTAAGAAAGATGTAGTGGTTATGGTATGAGGAGAGAAACAGAGAGAGAAAATCAGTTTAGTAAGTTAAGAGTTGAATGAACTTTTTGACCTTAGGAAAAATGCATTCTCCACAAAGATAATGCCTTAGATTAAAAGCTACTGAAACAGTTGACTTGTTTTGTGTCATAGAGCCAGACCTTTGTTGGTCCTCTAGTCCCTGTTATGCAAGGTGTGGCCTGCAGACCAGCAGCAGCAGCCTCACATGGGAGCTCATGAGAAATGAGGACTCTGGGGCTCCACTCCATACTTATTGGATCAGAACTAGTACTTAACAAGATCCCCAGGTGATTTTTATGGACGTTAAAGTTTGAGAAACACTGTTTGATCCTACAATCTCAATGATAACCACACCTGTACCTGTATTGCTGTGCTGTGAATGTATTTGGAACATTGAGATCTGTTACATTGTTGATTTCTGGTAGCCACTGAATAGAAATTATTTTTATAACATAATTTAGAAATATTAAAATTAAATAATTTTTATAGAACTGAAATATAATAAATACACCATGGATACCATAACAAAGGTCATTTATTAAGTAACTTGTATATCTAAAACGTTGAGATCAGAAAGATAAAGAATAGGAAAAATAAAACCTTTGTTTCAAAAATAATTTCTGGATCTTGATAAGAAACTACTGCTGTTAATAGCAAAGGTGCTGACATTTTCAGATAGAAAGGTGAATTCTGAGTTCCTAAAGACACCTATGAACAATGACAATATAATTAGTATGCACTTAAATGTCGAAAGATTAACCTTTTAGTTTCTACAGCAGTGATTATCTAATTATCAAGCACCATTTATGATGTGTTAGACAGTAGCTACATCAATTCCAAACCCAGTCCTTCTAGCTCCTTCCTAGATGATTCCATATGTTTTAGTAGATTTCATTGGTTTTTTTCTTATTCCTATATAAGTAATCTCTAAAAGCTATTAATATACTGTACGCTACAAATGTCAACAGCAAGCCAACAGAAATAAAAACCAATATAGTAAAATGATGTAGCCACTATGGAAAACAGTATGACAGTTCCTCACAATATTAAAGACAGAATTACTATTTGATCCACTTCTGAGTACATACTCAAAAGAATTGAAAGCAAGTCTTAAAGAGATACTTGCACACCCATGTTCTTAGCAGCATTATCCACCATAGCCAAAAAGCAGAAGCAACCCAAGTGTCCACCAGCCAATGGATGGATAGATAGACAAGATGTAGCATATGCATACAATGGAATGTTATTCAGCTTTTAAAAGGAAAAAATTCTGTCAAATGCTACAACATAGATGAAACTTGAGGACGTTATGCTAAATGAAATAGGCCAGTCACAGAAAGATAGAGACTGTATGATTCCACTTATATGAGGTAACTAGAGTAGTCAAATTCATAGACACAGAAAGTAGATTGGTGGTGGCCAGGGGCTGTGGAGAGTGGAAAACGGGGAGTTGATGTTTAATGGATTTGGAGTCTCGGTATTGCAAGATAACGAAAGTTCTAAATATTGGTTGCACAACAATGTGTATGTAGTTAACACCACCGAACTGCACACTTAAAAAGAGTTAACATGGTGAATTTTATGTTACATGTATTTTACCACAATTATTTTTTTAATTTTAAAGGGGAAAATAAACCAATGCAGAAGAACATACGGGGGGTGGGGGGTGAGCGTTACTGCAGCATTATTCACAATGGCAAACACTAGAAGTAAAGTGAATGTTATCACTAGGAGAATGGCTGGATAATTTCTGACACATCCATGCTATGGCATTAAAAAAGTGCTCTCTAGTCAAAGAAGGTTGGCATTCATAATATTAATAATATGAAGACATTAACTTAAGGTCAATTAGTTGATTTGAAAGTATTTCTACCAGGTATAACTGAGTGAGGAAAGTAAGATGAGAGAATTGTGCATATATGATACACGATCACATTTTGAAAAGTAATAATAATAATAATTATTAGACTAGTCACTGACATTACTGAACACTCATTTTATACCAGGTACTTTCTAAGTACATGGTGTGAAATAATGCACTTAATTTTTACAACATCCCTATTAGCCCACTTTACGAACAGGGAAACTGAGTAACTGAGAGATTAGAAAGTTTCTCCAAGGTCACACAGTAAGAGCCAGAGCCAAGGCACAAGTCCAAGAAGTTGCCCTGCAGAAGCTTGCCCTTAAGTGTGTATACATGTGTGTGTGTCTCTTCATATATGATTCCAGATGAAATATACAGAATAATATGGAATACATTGATGTGTATTCTCTGGACTAGAGACAGGGATGCTAATGTGGCTGAAAAGGCAAGGAAATGCAAGGAGTGAAGTAGAAAAAAAAAAGGAGAAAACCAAAAGCATAAATGATATGACCATATTGTGCATTTTATGTAATATCATCTATGTGTAAGAGTAAACACTGAAGCTCCAAAAAAGGGCAATGACAAATTTATTCTTTTTCTTTTTTTTTTTTTTTTTTTGAGACAGAGTCTTGCTTTGTTACCCGGGCTAGAGTGAGTGCCGTGGCGTCAGTCTAGCTCACAGCAACCTCAAACTCCTGGACTTAAGCGATCCTACTGCCTCAGCCTCCCAAGTAGCTGGGACTACAGGCATGCGCCACCATGCCCGGCTAATTTTTTGTATATATATATTTTTTAGTTGTCCATATAATTTCTTTCTATTTTTAGTAGAGACGGGGTCTCACTCTTGCTCAGGCTGGTCTCGAACTCCTGACCTCGAGCGATCCACCTGCCTCGGCCTCCCAGAGTGCTAGGATTACAGGCGTGAGCCACCGCGCCCGGCCCAAATTTATTCTTGAGAATAACTTTTTTTTTTTTGGCTTTTTGAAACCTCAGTGATGCTATTACTTTTCTTTTTTTTTTTTTTTTTAAGAAAGGAATTAACAATTTATTTAAAAAAACTGAGGCAAATCTCCTGGCTCATAAAGTCTGTTCAGCTATAATATGTTTCTGAAATGAGAATTAGCTGGCATACAATTCATACAAAGGTGAATTATGTCAATATAATGTCAAAATTACAATAGTATATGCATGTTTTCTTCCCGAAAATGTTAGTTTTTTGCATCACAGCCAGCGAGTGCATAGGACACTAGCACAGAGAAGTGCAGCAGGGATGAAGGAGAACAACTCTGAACATGATGTCCAGGGTCCTCCCATCCTTCCTCAGGGTCTGTCAGGTGATCCATCTTGGAAGTGATTACATGTTCCTCCCCAATTTTTATACAGTTTCCCTTTCCATTCTTTTTTTTTTTTCAGAGTATTATAGGGGTACAAACACTTTGGTTATAGATACTGCGTCTGCATCACTGAGTCAGAGCTACAAGCGTGCCCATCCCCCAGACTGCCGAGTTTGGTTGATTCTCGGCAATGCTAGTTCTGAAAATGAAATTTGAAATTTTCAGGCAACATCATAGATTTCTATAGTTGCATTTATTTTGTATATTTCAATAATTCAATGGAAATCAAATATCTGTGACATTTTATATATGCCTTTTATCTTGTTTTGAAAAGTCTAAGATTAGTTATACCAATGGTTAAAAAAAATAGCAAATATGAATCCATGACCTGTAGAACAGTAATAGGTGTTCTGAGAGGAGAAAAATATGCTTCATAGTCAAGCCAGTATGGAAGACACAGGGATAAAGAAAATTAAACAGATTATTTTTATTCAGCTCATTTACCATGCTAATGTTTATTGCAAATCTCCAAAAGGGATTAACGTTTGCATCATTGTCCAACGTTCTTTGACTAGCGAACACTTTTTTTTTTAAACCATGCCTATTAAACATTTGTCAAAAAAAAATGAATCCACATGGAAGAGTCTAGGAGCCACTTAAATACAAAATCTTTTCTTAACCTTCAAAACAGCCAGAAATCCCTTCCAGAAGGAGGCAATGGTATGAATAAATAGAGAAATTTTGCTTTTCCTTTTTTGCAGTTAACCAAATTATGTTCTCACATTTGATATCTTATCACGCACAATATATTAATACCAGAAAACCAAATATGAGCTCAGCCAAGTGTTCCATCTATCTTTTTGAAAATATCTTATTATGTTTGCTCACATAACAAGTCATTTATCGACCCGCGATTTATCATAGTACCTGATTTTCATCTGTGAGTTTCATATTATTTACAAACGCATCTGTCTAAAGCTATTTTTATGTTAATGTCAATTTTATGTCCTTTCACTATGTTGAAAGCATTGGTATCAAATCTTAACACATCAAAGTAATGGAAAAGCCCCCAAATAACTCAACTAAGACCCCTACAGAATACTGCTCTCAGCCAATCCTTACCACTTAGGCAGTAATCAATATTAAAACTTAGATGAGATTTACTCAATACCTATGTTAAAGGTGGTATGTAAGGGCCATATGAATACTAAAACACCACTTTATATTCCCCTCCAGGTGTTTATAAGGGAATCAGAAAATCTGTAGTGTTTGAAATATGTTTAAGGGAATAGAAATAAAAAGAAAGAAGAAAGATCTTGTCACCTGGCCAAAGAGATCACTTCTGCTAATGAGCTGCCTTTTTTAGAGGCTTGACAGACATTTAATTGAAAAGGCCCTTACTGCTGTACTTCCTAAAGACTAAAGCTCACTTTTAAGACTGTCAGGATATTCCTGCTCTTTGAACTTCATTGGGTTTTCTGGAAGATCCAAATGGTTTCAATGTGTCCCCTCCAAAATTCATGTTGAAACTTAATCCCCATTGTGGTAATATTAAGATATAGGAGCTTTAAGATGGTGGTATTAAGCCATGAGAGCTCCGCCCTCATGAATGGATTAGCACCTTTATAAAACGCTTGAGGTTAAAGAGAGGACTCTCTTGTCCTTTCACTTTCCGCCATGTGAGGACACAGCAACCTGGCCTGATCTTGGAAGCTGAGAGCAGCACTCACCAGACACCCACATTGGCACCTTGATCTTGGACTTCCAACCTCCAGAATTATACGAAATAAATTTCTCTTCTTTATAAATTACCTAGTCTAAAGTATTTTGTTCTAACAGCACAAAAGAACTAAAATAAATGAGAAAATGGATATGAAAGAACTTTGAAGATTTCTTAAACATATTTAATAAGATAAATGTATCATTAAACCTGAAGATAATGCTTTTGCTGCACAATTTGTAGGAATGAACAGGGTTCAATGACAGAGATTCCCAGTTGTCCATCAAAATCTGTCCTTCTGTCTTCTGGGCATGTGACTGCCAAGCCTCATTTGCAGTTATGTTTGGCCACGTGTCCACTCTCAGACCAAGTTCCACCCTTGGGCCTAGGTTGCAATTTCATGGGCAGTCCCCTTCCGCATTCTCTTCTTAGTGTCAACTAAGTTTCCCTCATGAAAATGATAACAAGAGGGCAATGGAACAATCTGATTGCAATAAATCTACAACCCTGAATCAGTAATGGTGTCAAGCAGAGCTACTCGCCAATCTGGAAAACTCTACCAGTCTATTAAGTGGGAAATATATAAATGTGAATTATTGAATTACACTATACAGAAAGAATTTCACTACCTGAGTTGAAGTCCCAGGTTTGCTACTGCCTCACTGGGTAATCTCAGATGAGTGGTCATTTTCTAATATCTAAAATGAGAGTGTCTGGCTAGATCAGTGTTTTAACAACTGTGTTTCACAGAACCCCAATGCTCACATTTTTTAAATTATTTCAGAGGGTACTTTTGGTGGAAGAGGAAAAGATGGAGGCAAGTGGAGTGAAAAGGCATAAGAATCATCAGAATGTTGATTTACAGACCCCAGTTTTTCCTCCCTCATCAACCGATGCAACCCTCTGCTTTATATACTGAACATCCAAAAAAGTATCTGAATAAAGACTTCTGCAATTAAAAGTATTTGTCAAAAACCACCAAGCTGTAAAATTACCAAGATACATTTACATTCTGCAAGTCTATGTTTGCAGGTGTTTGGTTTCTTGGTCGTGATGACGGCTATTTCTCTGAAACAACTATGCACTTTTACTCAATTGCACTTGTGATCAGTGACACATATTTCATAAGTGACCTGGCAAAGTTAGTCATAGAGCCCATTGTAATGAAATGTAATTTTCTTTGTGAAAATTAACTAGGCTATCCAGGGAGCTAAGATATGATCTTGACCTCATTAATTTTGTAATTGAATCAACTTACCAAAAAAAAGGAGTAAGAAATATCTCGCTGTATTTAATGATTTCATTCATATCCATTTGGTGCCATTTCAATTTGTTTGTCAGAATTCTGGAAAATAAGTAACAAAAGTAATTGTTTCATGATATATTAATGTCTCTTAAACTCAATACCCCAGCCCATATCCCTTGTAAAGGTGTCCATTCTTTATGTCATTCTGTCATATTGGCAGCCACTCCTTTGATTCACAGGCAATCAAAATCCAATCTGCCTGGATTCTCCAGGGTTACATTCAAGAGTTATCATTTCTTGGCTGGCGTGGTGGCTCACACCTGTAATCCTAGCACTCTGGGAGGCCGAGGCGGGAGGATCGCTCGAGGTCAGGAGTTCGAGACCAGCCTGAGCAAGAGCGAGACCCCATCTCTACTAAAAATAGAAAGAAATGATTTGTACAACTAAAAATATATATAGAAAAAAAATTAGCCAGGCATGGTGGCACATGCCTGTAGTCCCAGCTACTCGGGAGGCTGAGGCAGAAGGATTGCTTAAGCCCAGGAATTTGAGGTTACTGTGAGCTTGACACCACGGCACTCTAGCCCGGGCAACAGAGCAAGACTCTGTCTCAAAAATAAAAGAGTTATCATTTCTTTGTGGGTCAAAACTTCATTCCTCTAGATTATATAATTTAACACTCATAAATTTCTATCTAAGATTTAAATCATTAACACTCATTATACCATTATACCACTACATGAATTGAGCTAATCTTATTTTTAACAATTTCTCTATATTCACTGTCTTTGTAGACATGTTCAATTGTCCTTCCAGACTTTTATTTATTAAAAATCTAAACCATCCCTGACATTGAATATATATGAAAAATAATAGCTACAACCCCCAAAGCACTCAAAGCTAATGCTATGGGATTTAGCCCATAAAAATATATTCTTTTCCATCAAATCATTATTATTAAAAGGCATAATAAATATACATGCAAAAAGTAATGGTATTCACTTATTTTGTGACTATAGATATCATGGAATTTCTTGTTCTGTTCATGGTACATGCATTGCATAGGTGGGCATTGCTTTCTGCTATAAGTATCAGAAATGTCTATTAACAATGGATTGAGACAAGTTTGGTTTTTTGTTTTCATGGAGCCAAAATTGTGAAGGTAACAGCTTGGTTCAACAGCTCCTGGAGGTCAGCACTGGCTTCTCTGGGCCTATGGCATTTCCATCCTGGGCAATGATATTAACAGGATGGATCAACCCAGGCATAACATCCAAGTTCAAAATGGAAAAGGAGCCAGGGGGAGTGTCAGTGACAGTCATATATGATCATTTGATCAGGAAAGCCTCAGCTTTCTCATGATGCTACCAGCAGATTCCACGTGTCACTTTTGGGAGAAGAAATGTTACAGGATCGGCCCTGGGAGTGAAAACTCGGCAAGACCAGTGACTATTTTAGCTTCCATATTCTCTTTCCTACCCACGTTCACCATTACAGCACCAGATAGACAAATTAACGCATCATCAGTTGGAATTTGACGCTTAAGACATTTGTCTTAAGTGCATCTGCAAAAATGTCTGATTTCTACCTTGACCGTTTCCATTATTATCGTGAACTGTAAACTTTCAGAATCTCTGTGACAGGCAGAATTCTAGGTGACCCACCTACCATCTCTCCCGTGATGCCTACTCCAGATGTCTGCCCCTCCCTTGTGGGTGGGTAGAACCCAGGAACCTGATGGGCTTTCACAGTCCTGATTAGGTTACAAATCTGTGAACCAGTAAGCATACTGGGAGGTAACCGGGTGGGTCTAATTCCATCCTCTGAGCCCTTTATAAGGGACTGAACCTCCCTGGGATCACAGAACATCTCCAGACCAACAGCCAGAAAGGACGGGCAGGCCTGGGTCTCACAACCCTTCGTTCTCCAATTCGGCCACCAACCTGAGTCAGCTTGTGACCAGTCCCTTCCCTAGTCAAGGCAACCTCCACGCAGCGAGGCTCACCCTGAACGTCCCCGATGCAGAGGAGACGGTCCTGCAGGGTCAAAGTGACTCTCAGCAGAGGCGGCGGTCACTCGGAGCATGGGGACCTCTGAGCTGCAGACTGTGAGCTGGTAAGTCTGAGTAGGGTGTGAGGAGCCCCATTGTGGGGGAATGTCTTCTACATGCATGGCCACTAACAGACTGAATTGTGTCACAGCCGCACCGCCCTCGCCCTCTGACGCCAGCGCCGTCTCCAGCGCGCCCAGCTCAGCCAAGGAGAAGGAGCGAGGCCGGAGCCCCGCACCATGGCGCGGACCAAGCAGACCGCGCCCACCGCCGCCACCGCCGAGGGCAAAGCGCCCAGGAAGCAGCTGGCCGCCAAGGCCTCCGGCAAGAGGGCTCCTCCTCTGGGCGGGATGAAGAAGCCCCACCGCTACAGGCCGGGCACCGTGGCGCTCCGCGAAATCCGAAAGTTCCAAAAATCCACGGAGCTTCTCATTCGCAAGCTGCCCTTCCAGCGCCTGGTGCGGGAAATCGCTCAGGCCATCCGCGCAGACCTGCGCTTCCAGAGCGCCGCTGTGGGTGCTTTGCAGGAGGCCAGCGAGGCCTACCTGGTTGGACTTTTTGAGGACACCAATCTGTGCTCTCTCCACGCCAAGCGTGTCACCATCATGCCTAAAGACATGCAACTGGCGCGCCGCATTCGCGGAGAGCGTGCTTAAGATTTTATGTGCATAAAAACATCTCATTCTCAAAAGTGTTTTTTTTCTCCTCTACCTATTATTGGTAGTTCTGAATCGTTAGATGTTTTGTTTTGTTTCCATGGGGTGCAAAGTTACCGAAGCCTAGGATTTGGCTGGGAAATTAAGGGACAGAAATTAGGTCCTGGCAGTTTTTCTGTTTTCTTGTTTTTGCTTTTTCTTTTTCTATGTGAACTTTTAATATAGTTTAAGGGATGTAAAGTATTTATGCAGGGTCCAAATGTCTCAGGGAACAAATTTCAGCAGTTCAACTCCATAATTACTGTAAATAAACCTGTTCATTTCTTTTTTTTGGACAATATTAGCACTTGTACTTTTAAAACCAAATAAATTCCTTACTGATGGCAACTAAATGGTGTTTGTGCATTGTATCAAACAGTAGATTGCATTCATACATTTGAGTTACCCTATATGCAATCCATGTTTCCAGTGTTCTCAGTTTGCTATTAAAATATATTAAGCTATATTTAAAAACTATATTCTCAATCCACAAGTTACTTCATTAAAACTGTGTATGTGGATGTGGATGGGGGAGAAAGGGTGCTATGCCCAGTTGTTGCTAAACAGCACAAACCTAGTTGCAAGGGTGACCTTAAAACCTTTCACATTGTAGATCCATAATCAGACCACCAGAGCTCCAGGGTCCACAGTGCAGCCACGGACCAGGTCTATGGCACCACCCATGGACACAGGTGGGCAGACAAATGTGTCTTGTGAGACACCCACTTCACTCTGGGGCCTGGGACCACCAACAAGGGTGGAATCCCAAAGACCCAGAGAGGAACTTGGAAGAACCTACAGATCAAGGAGAGCCCTGCAGACAGAGGATGGAAAATAATAGATAACCAAACAAAAGAAAGATGAGGAAGATCCTGGATACAGAGGAGGTTCAGAAAATGACATTCCTGCTGGAGGCATTTTTCTGTGTCTTCCTGGTTGTAAGAAGAAACATACATGGCCCTTGAGCCTTCTGTGGGGCAGGGAGCTGCTTTCAGAGACAGAAACCCCTTCTGAGAGACTCTGATGGTTTCACACTGAAGCCTGAATTTGCCAATGACTCAGGACTTCGCTTATGTTTGGGTTTAATTCCCCATTCTCAGGTGATAGTTCATCTTTGCTGTTAAGTTAGGGGAAATACAAGCATTATTGAAGAGATTATGGCCTTCTCACACATACAACTACTTTGGTGAAAGTGCAATGAAATTAACAGCCTTTAAATTTCCTAATACTTTTCCAGTAAAACAGCTAAACATGGTATATCCAGGTGAAATAGTAACAGATATAATTCAGCCTTTTCTGTATTCTTTTAGAAATTGAGAAAGTTCAACTAGCAACTAAGCAAACACACTCTTTCAATTTAAGTGGTTTCATATTTTTTGTTTTTAACTAAGTTGCAGTAGGTCCTAATGAGTTGGCAGTTCACAGGCCATTACAAGCAATTTTTGAAAGTAAATGTCTGTACTTTTGGGAGTATGATTCAGAAGAAATTTGAATAATTGAGTGGCCTTGTTTTGAGAAAACAAGAGTTTTCAGCTCTTACATCTTTAAAAACAAACTAATAAAAACAATGGGCCGGGCGCGGTGGCTCACACCTCTAATCCTAGCACTCTGGGAGGCCGAGGGGGGAGGATCGCTTGAGGTTAGGAGTTCGAGACCAGCCTGAGCAAGAGCGAGACCCCATCTCTACTAAAAATAGAAAGAAATTATATGGACAACTAAAAATATTATACAGAGAAAAATTAGCCAGGCATGGTGGCACATACCTGTAGTCCCAGCTACTCGGGAGGCTGAGGCAGAAGGATTGCTTGAGCCCGGGAGTTTGAGGTTGCTGTGAGTTAGGCTGATGACACAGCACTCTAGCCTGGGCAACAGAGTGAGACTCTGTCTCAAAAAAAAAAAAAAAAAAAAAAAAAAGTTGAAAAACGTAACATGGAATCTTATCTCATTTTAGCCTAAAGTGGCATGCTTTCTTGGATATGTGACATACTACTTAAGAAAAAACAACCTCATCTATCTTATTAATAGGTTTACAACAAAATATTACTTAAAAAGACTACTAGGCGTGTCTTGATATTCCTGGACTTGAAGCTAACTTAAAATTTTGTGAGGCTTCTCTCCAATATTCAGGTTACTTAGGAAACTGTCATACAGGATTGGACTCGGTTCATTTTGTGAGAGCCTTGCCCCCTTCTGCACTGTGCATGATGACTTTGCACTCTGCTTTGTGCCCTCTTCTGTAGAAAACATAAGCCACCAGTTTATCATTTAAACTTGTCTAGTTTGGGTACAACTTTTTGTTTAGTTGCCACTGATCTTTGTACTTTTGAAGATAAGACCCTAGATAATATGTCCTTGGGAATAGTGGAACTACACTGCTTAAACTTGAGCACATGCTTACTGCTCTTTGGGGTAAAGGTATGCAGGGAGGATGTTAAGCTTATCCAAGAGTGATACTGAACTATTGAAAATAGCAGTCAAGTGCTGTCCCTTTATTTGTTAGGCATCCTGTCACCTGAATAGCACCAACCGAGACCACATTTTCCTGCAAGTATCCAAACATGTATCATGACATAGACTTTAAGAATGGTAATGAAGCTCCAGGCAAAATAAATTCTTAATAGCATATGATATAACCATCTATGAAATCTGTCAAAGATTTCTCCTGGAAAGGTACCAGTTTCTATAGATTCCCTTTTCTTTTTTTTTTTTTTTTTTTGAGACAGAGTCTCTCTCTGTTGCCCAGGCTAGAGTGAGTGCCGTGGCGTCAGCCTAGCTCACAGCAACCTCAAACTCCTGAGCTCAAGCGATCCTCCTGTCTCAGCCTCCCGAGTAGCTGGGACTACAGGCATGCACCACCATGCCCGGCTAATTTTTCTATATATATTTTTAACTGTCCATATAATTTCTTTCTATTTTTGGTAGAGATGGGGTCTCGCTCTTGCTCAGGCTGGTCTCGAACTCCTGAGCTCAAACGATCCACCCACCTCTGCCTCCCAGAGTGCTAGGATTACAGGTGTGAGCCACCACGCCCGGCCTAGATTCCCTTTTCAAGAACTGTGGCTGTATATCACATATTGAGAGGGTTTAGAATGTGTAAAGATTCTGAACCTTCTCAGCTAATCTGTTTTCCCCCTCTGTGAAAACCATGCTGCGGCCCTGCTCCCAGGCTGACCTCTGAGACCTTGATGGGAACCTGCTTCTGTCCTCGGGGGTTCAGGTTTACTCACACCCCACTGAAAGCATTGAGTTCTGTGGGTGGCCAGAAACCTTCTAAGCTACAAGTCCAGTCACCACTGTCACTGCTGTCTGCAGATGCTGATCTCACCCCTTTTGAGAGCCTATAATGGTTTCACACTGAAGCCTGAAGTTGCTATGGGCTGCCTGGTCAGGTTCTCTTTTCCTCCAGTATTCGGAGAGCCACAGACATGCCACGGCTTCCAGAACACAATTTCTGCGATTCCCCACTGCACCTGCTAAAGAAATGAGCTAGGAGTAATATAAAGATTGGGAGATATTAAGTCCCTTTATGAGGCTCAGAATCTTATTTCTTTTAATTACTCAATCACTTTAATTCCTAAGAGAGCTGTCCCACCTGGTCTAACTTGTTATTACTCCTTTATGTAGGAAGTTGGTAAAATAAAACGGGAGTTAAACAATGTCAGACTGTGGTGGTGTGACATAGCATTTGCCCATTCTCGGTACAGTTCAGAAACCTCTATAATACTCACTTGAACAATAATAGAATCAACGTATGATAAGTCCTATTTTAAGAGCAAAACTTGAGTGTAAGAAGAAATAAAACAACATTTTGTGTGGAAGTATGTTTGGCTGCAGGAAGAAAAACTGGGTTATTCTCCACTCAATGTTAGAGCTGAACTATAGGGGGTTTAGAGCCTTTTTGCCTGTGCTCTGTGATTTAGGCAGCACGTGGCAAAGGTAAACAGGCTGAAATAGCACTATGGATATCTGCAAGCTGACCTGTCAATGTTCAGAGTGATGTGATAATGAACATCAAGTCTTTATTATTTTAAAAAAGCACTTTTTTCTACAATAAAAGTAGACTCTACACAAGTAAAGTATATGTAATAACTTCATGATTCTTAATGAACCTACTCTGCCCCATATTTTAATAATTTGTTTTCCTATCTTGCTGTGCTCAGGTTTGATTTTCTGAATGTATCCTCAGTTGAATGAAAAAAAATCAAGAATACTCTAAAGTAATGACTTGAAATAAATTTCGGTGCCTATGGAAAAACTGGAACTATCTCAGAGTATACCAAACATGAACTATCAATAGGCTCGCTCTGTCTGCATCTGTTAAACTGCACAGGTGATCATTACAAATGGCTGTTTGCAGAAAGGTGGCTTTTGGGAACCTGTTTTTCTCGCTCTAGTCTTTTATGAGGCTCAGAAACTATGTTACTATTCTAATACTGTAAAAGATCACTCACTGAAATAAAATCCAACTGGCAGGTATATAAAAACTGTCACTTTAGAGAAAAAAATGCTTTGTGATTTTATTTTTATTTTTGCAGGTTGGAAAATAATTTAGACGACTCACAAAAATCCATAGGAGAATATAAAATATGTACAAGAATAACAATTCCAGTGCTCCTGCTCAGTACATGGCCTTGAGGATAAGTATCACAAGGGAAGTTTCTGGATGCCTCACCTGCTTAAACCCAGATGTATTAATAGCATAAAACCTAAGACACAGCAACTGCAGGTTTCAATGTGAAAACATCATAGTCTCTTGGAAGGGGTTTCTCTGAAAGCAGCTCCCTGCCCACAGGATGCTCAAGGCTGGTGGACCTTTCAACTGCTAAGTAGCAAGAAACAGGAATATGGCTCAATATGCCCTAAAAGGGTAAAATATTTAGTTGAAGTGATTCTAAAACAGGCTGCTGCCTACATCTACGTGAAGCCAATATCAGAGTTTGAGAAAGATGTCAGAGCGGTGAGTAGATCCAGGGTGGACTGAGATAGAGAAGCTCCAGGGCACACAGTGTAGGAAAACCAGAACCAGTACTTCCCCCTGCATGATCAGATCTTTCTATGCAGGCTTGCACCTAGAAGAACACTTTTTTTGTACCTGGTGTTGGGGAAGTGGCTCTTGGACTTAAACACCCAGACAGCCTCCCTCAAATACATGGGTTGCAGTGGGGGAGTTTCTCCCCACGTCTCCAACACATCCAAGGCCGCTTCCACCACCTCCCGGACCAAGACCATGGCCATGTTTTTGGTGATGGACTGTATCAGACTTCTAATGGGTGCCTCCAGGAAAGCTGACCAGCAACACAGATCATAGCTGACCAGCTATCCCTCAGACAAGGATGACAGCAGGATTGTCATCTTCCAAATTTCCTCTGCATCCACAGTCAGCCTCCTCTCTTTCTTTTGTTTAGTAAGTATTTTCAGTCTTTTGTCTGCAGGAGGATGAGTATTTCCTATCAACTGCTATTAAGTTTGAGATGTCCTGACTCCTGAGCTCTCCTTTCTGATCCTCAGGTTCTTCCAATTTTCCATCTGGGTCTTCAAGGATTCCATTGGTGGTGGTGGCCTCTAGGCCCCAGGCCGTGGTGGGCGTCTCGCCAGCCACACCTGTCTGCCTACCTGTTTGTGCTGGTGAGGTGCAGGTCTGGTGCATGGCAGTGCTGCAGAGGCGGGAGCTCGGGCTGAGGTAGTTTGGTAACAGATCTACCATGAGAATGTTTGAAAGATTTTAGCTGTCAAACTGGCTGCTGAGTTTGTGCACACCATAATTTAGCAACAACTGGACACAGCTCCCTCTCCCTGCTCCCACACACAAACATACACACAGTTTTTCTGCCTTCCACAATATGAAGAAACTTGTGGAGAGAGAGTATATTCATTTTAGATCGATGTAGAAGACATTCCCACACATGGAGCATCTTCAAACCCAACCCCAGACTTACCAGCTCACAGGTCCACAGCTCAGAGGTCCGCTGCTTGAAGTGACCCACTGCTTCCTCCACTCCCGCTCATACCAGGGACATTTAAGGGTTTCAGCTGCCTGGAGGTTGCCTCGGCTAGGGAGGGATCTGGATGCAAGCTGATTCTGGTTAGTGGCCAAATTGGATGCCTAAGGGTTGTGAAAACAAGGCCCACCTGTCTTTTCTGGTTTTGGTCTGGGGATGATCTCAGCTGCACTCAGGTCTGAGAAGTTGTGTTCCCCTGGTCTATGCTGCCAACAGCGAGGAATCTCTCTCTCAGGCCATCTCTTCCTGGCTGGGGAATGTCTATGACCTCAAGGAAGTTCAGTCCCTTATTCAAAGCTCAGATGATTGGATCAGACCCATCCAGTTAACTTCCATTGGATTTACTGGTTTGCATGATTGCTAACCTAATCAAGGACTTGAAATCCCATCAAATTCCATGAGTTTCACCCATACACAAGGAGGGGCAGATACAGGGTGTGTCTCTCCGGGAGGGAAAATGTGCAGGACATTTCAGAATTCTGTCTGCCTCAGAGATTCTGCAAGTTTACATTTCACGATAATAAGGGAAAATTTCACAGTAAAAATGAGACATTTTATAAAGTTGCATATTAGAAAACTTAAATATTTGCCAAAAACCACAAATGATAAGTCCTTTATCAGGTACTTTGAGTATGAACTGGGGTGGTGAGGGGAACATGAAAATATTTATTTCAGTTTTTACCATGTATGTATACATCTGTTGCAGAAAAGCTCAAAAAAGAGATCAATAAAATTATTTCAAGTATAAAAATATATATCACCTTTGGACAAAATTATGTTGGAGAAAAGGCATAAAAAGTAGGTCAGAAGATAAAGTAGACACAAAAATATCTGATTTTAAAGAGCTTTTTTTGTATTTACAAATATTTGGTAGTAGATATGAAATTACTATGTTGTTGGAATTACATTGAAGATATTTAAAAGAACGGTGTAACTATTTTATTTTTAAATCACAAAATTTATAATATGCTAAGCATCCTTTGCAAGAATTTAAACTTGTAATGAAAACCTTTAGATCTACATATGTGAAGGATATAAAAATTTTTTAATTCTTTTTTTTTGTTGTTGTTGTTGTTGTTGAGACAGAGTCTCACTTTGTTGCCCAGGCTAGAGTGAGTACCGTGGCGTCAGCCTAGCTCACAGCAACCTCAGACTCCTCGGCTTAAGCGATCCTCCTGCCTCAGCCTCCCGAGTAGCTGGGACTACAGGCATGTGCCACTATGCCCGGCTAATTTTTTCTATGTATATTTTTAGCTGTCCATATAATTTCTTTCTATTTTTAGTAGAGACGGGGTCTCGCTCTTGCTCAGGCTGGTCTCGAACTCCTGACCTCGAGCGATCCACCCGCCTCGGCCTCCCAGCGTGCTAGGATTACAGGCGTGAGCCACAGCGCCCGGCCTAAAATTTTTTAATTCTTAAAGATTGAGAACCATTGCCCTTCACAATTTATGCCATTAATTATTAAACTGAGAATTATTCAACTTCACAGTTTAATCAATTAGTATAAATATTAAATTTAGAATGAGTCAAATCCAAGCAACTTGCCTTCTGGGCATTTCTTCCCTAATTTTGATTTTGCTTATGCAAATCAAAGATCCTAAAAGAACCTAAGAATGTGGCAACACCTCTCTGCATATGACAGTGTAGGTCTGTACTTGAATCAAATGACTGAGGCTTTATTTTAATGGGTTTTCTTTTTTTATTGTATTGGCATCTAATCAACATTGCATGAAGTACTAAAGAACCTAGATTTCAATATTTCAAAGTGAAAATTGGTCAGTGTTTGATAAGGGCTTCTTTGACTTGCCTTCTGGTATTTTAGTGAATGCCACACACAATAGCAAGAGCTAGGACTCATGTGACAATTATATTTAACAAAATTTCATTTAATATTGAAATTACTGGATATTTTATTTGCTATAAAATCAAGGATAAGGTAAGCACTCGAATTGCTGGAATAGGGTTAACACTGAAAATAATAGCTTGATGGTCTTCAAAATCTAGAGCTTAAAATCGAATTTGTAATACTGAGAATATTCAATATCCTGAAGATTTATCAGGTTTTGATACTATGTAACCAGTTTTACTTAATAAACATGAGGGGGAATAGATTTTTTACAAGACCACCTGTGAAATTCATACATAGTCCAAAACCTTCACTTCCCCTTCTCTAGCAAGACATATTTACTATTCTCCATGCAAGAAAGGCAAGCTCACACAGGGCCTTCCTATCTCAGCATTTATTATCATTAGAGGCATGATTGGCAGGTGATAAGCAGAAAGAAACTGCAAGTCAAAGGATAAGAACCACCCATAAATTGAAAATTAACCCCAGAAATAAAACAAACACAGATACATAAGCTTTTGATAGAAATCAATTATAGTATACACTTCTCTCTCACTATACTCTAAGGAAAGACTGGATTTGTCTAAGTTTGTTATATTCCTAATTTTTCTCTAAAATCTATGTTTTATTTTTAATTCCAGGCTAGAGAAAGGCCTAAATTAATGATTTCTAAAATGAAGTGAGGATGAGGAGGATATACCCAAGGAAGTGCACAAGAAAAGGCATAAAGAAAAATATTGATATTTCTATTTATTTTTATTTAAAAAGACAGAATTAAAAAGTTAACTAATATTTAATATACAAAATGACTATAGGACATGAATAAAGCTTATAAATAACAAGATATATGTTGGCTTATTAAAAAATATTTTACTGATAAGATACATGATTTTAAAAAGTGGGAGGTGGCTCCTAGATTAACTCTTCAAAAATATAAACCTAAGAGATGTTAGTAACATGAGGTATCATTCTTTCCTGCATAGATTAGGTAGTCTTTCATATAAACTATCATCGAGAGGGGACAAACAGCTCATATTTTATAGTGCTCCAGAGAAAAATTCCAGGCACTTTGTACTATATAACACATTTAGCTGCTTTCTAAGCTTCAGTGTCGGGATAATTTTTGAATTGCTTCAAAAAGATAAAAGCTTCCAACCTTTTTTTTTTTTTACTAAAAAAATGGCATCATCCTTCATCCCATTACTAAAATTTTTGCTCTGAAATCTGTAATTTTTTAAACATTTCTTCCTTTTCTGTCCCATGAACAATTAAAATTAAAAAAAGAAAAAAGAAATGGAACTTAATTAAACTAAGATGTTTCTGCATGACAAAGGAAATAACCAACAGAGTAAACAGACAACCTAAAGAATGGGAGAAAATATTTGCAAACTATACATTCGACAAAGGGCTAATATCCAGAATCTACAAAGAACTCAAACAAATCAGCAAGAAAAAAGCAAATAACCCCATCAAAAAGTAGGCAAAAGATATCAGTAGATTCTTCTCAAAAGAAGATAGACAAATAGCCAATAAACATGAAAAATACCCAACATCACTAAACATCAGGTAAATGCAAATTAAAACCACAATGAGATACCACCCTACCCCTGTCAGAGTTGCCATTATTAAAAAATAAAAAATAATAGATATTAGCATAGTTGCACTGAAAAGGGAACATCTATACACTGTTGGTGGGAATGTAAACTTATACATCAGATATGTAAAGCAGTATGGAGATTCCTCAAAGAATCAAAAATAGACCTACCATTCAATCCAGCAATCCCATTACTGGTTGTCTACCCAAAAGAAAAGAAATCATTTTGTAAAAAAGACACCAGCACTCAAATGTTTATCAAAGCACAATTCACAATAGCAAAGATAAGGAATCAACCTAAAGTTTCCATCAACTGCCAAGTAGATAAAGAAAATGTGGTATATGTATACCATGGAGTATACTCAGCCATAAAAGGTAATCAACTAACGTCTTTTGCAGCCACTTGGATGGAACTGGAAACCATTTTCCTAAGTGAAGTATCTCAGGAATGGAAAAACAGATACCACGTGTTCTCCCTTATAAGTGGGAGCTAAACGAAGGATATATATGGTCATAAGGAGTAACAATGGACATGGGAAACTACGAATGGGGGAGGATGAGAGGGAGTGAGGGATAAAAATCTACCTATGAAGTACACTATTCTGGTGACGGGTAAACCGAAAGCCCTGACTTTGGCATGATACAATTTATCCACATAACAAAAAACACTTGTATCCCCTAAATATTTTGACATAAAAAAAGAAAAACTTATGTCAGCATTTTCATCATTATTTTAAAGAATGTTTTCAAAAGCTTTCATGACAAACAGAGGCTCCCTGGATGCAACTTATGGGGTGCTGGCAAGGAAAAGTGGTAAAACCATTACTCCCCAAAATAATGATGCATCCCTAATTTTCAAATTAAAAATAAGAAAGATGGAAACATAAGAATTAGATGGCTGTTCTTTAGATCCTTGACATCCTTTTTTTAGGCTTATCTTCTTTTTAGGACTACACACTCAAAAAAACTATTTTCAACAAATATTTATTGAACATTTTTCTACATGCTAGGTACCCAGAGGAAATGTTACAACTATGTATAAAATTCAAACTCTTCCCTTCCTAGTGATAAAAGGTCTGATATTTTAAAATATTCTTTTGATTGTTTTGGTTTCTTTTTTACTTTATCAATGGCAGGGGAATTTCTTAACTGTCATGGTCTTTCACAAAACCAGTCAATGTCTTGGTGGCCCTAAATCTACCAAGCATAGCTCCAGGCTTTTATTTCCTCCTTGATTTGTCCTGTTGTACTGCTTTAATCATGACACAGATATTTAATACAGACACATAGTTGAAAATATCTAAGATATTCAGAGACCATAAGCTTTCTATTGTATTGTCACAGAATTTCTTGGGTAGAAAATAGGTATCAGCCAAAGTTAGCTCTGTGATGACTCTAAAATGAATCTGCGGTTAAAAAAAAAAAAAAAAAAAAAAAAACAGCACTGTGCTTATGAGCTATTTTCAGGCTTCCTTGTTTAGCTGAACAATATAAAAGGGAGAAAACTCAAGCTGGAAGATACAGATGAGTTCCCTTCATGGTGAACATAGGAGTCCCATGGTCTGGGAAGACCATCCTGACTCCTTATTCCTCCAGATATGAATTGGTTCTGTTCTCCAGTGGCCACCACCATTCTTTAACTTTTGGATACAAAAAGATCAAAACAGAAGAAAATAAAGGATAGAAAAAGAAAATAAAGGAGAGAGAAATGAAAAGAAAAAAAAGGGAGGTCCACTCTAGAGTGAGCGACATGTCCTGAGAGGTGGAAGAACAAAATTCAAACACAACTCTGCGGACCCTCAGTCCCTGAATCCTCCCCTACCCAAGCAATCTGCCTCTCTGAGCCACCACAGAGACCTCGAACAATGCAGTGCAAGCTTTCCCCTGCCGTGTTCATCTTAAGACTCTCCCTGATCCTAGGATAATGAGAATCAGCTAAAGAAGCCTGGGTGTATGAGATTTGCATGCTTCACTCGTTTTTAGTATTGGGCATGAGATCTGAGGAGGTGACAATCATAGCATAACAAAAAGCATACATATTTATCTCTAATTGTCTTTGCATGAAGTGAAGCCCCAGTCTTAGAGTTGTCAGAGCCATTGAATGACGCTGTGAGAAAGTCATTACTTTCTCACAGCATGTGTGTCAACGTGGGGAGGAGGAGTGTTTACTTTCAGATGAAACACGTAGTGCATTTAAACACTTAACCAGTCCATGCAGTGAGCAGAGCAGTGTGCTGCCACTGCTGCTGTGATGGAAATGGCTACAGAGTGGCCCTACGACCTTCTGTGACTCGCAAGGACGCTTAGGGCATTCTGAAACAGCACTGCCTCTATAATTTGCAGGGCCCGGTGACAAATGAAAATGAGGGGCTTCTTGTTCTATTAATAAAGTTATTGAGAATATCAAAACAGCAGAGAATTAAATCAAGCACAGGGCCCTTCTGAGAATGGGACCCCACGCAACTGCGCTGATGAAATACCAGTGAAAACTGACGCCGCTTGGACATAAGATCCAGTTCTATTCAGGAAGAGAGGGCATGTTCAGTGCAAACCTCCAGAGGTTACTCTTCCAGAAAAAAAGAAGTTGGAACAAGCTTCCCCTACACTTCAGTGTGGCAGAGACCCAGGGGCAGAATACACTGGCAGCTGCAGGAGGACACAGAAACTTTCAGAGCAGAATATATAAAACTCTTTAGCTAAAATATTTAATATCATATAAATTATAGTAGATACAATTTTATTCATAAGACAATATTTACTTTATATATAATGCTATATATTTCACATATATTATACTAAGGAGGGACCTGATAGAAGCAATGAAGGAAACATTTATACCAATGGATTTTAAGGTGGCTCAAAAACAGAGCAACAGGCCGGGCGCCGTGGCTCACGCCTGTAATCCTAGCACTCTGGGAGGCCGAGGCGGGTGGATCACTTGAGGTCAGGAGTTCGAGACCAGCCTGAGCAAGAGCGAGACCCCATCTCTACTAAAAATAGAAAGAAATTATCTGGACAACTAAAAATATATATAGAAAAAATTAGCCAGGCATGGTGGCGCATGCCTGTAGTCCCAGCTACTCGGAAGGCTGAGGCAGGAGGATCACTTAAGTCCAGGAGTTTGAGGTTGCTGTGAGCTAGGCTGACGCCACGACACTCACTCTAGCCCAGGCAACAGAGCAAGACTCTGTCTCAAAAAAAAAAAAAAAAAACAAAAAAACACACACAAACAAACAGAGCAACAGTGAGAGAAATGAGTGCTAGAGGCTCAAAAGAACTTGTAGAACTGGAGAAGCAGATTCTAAGATAAACCAAAATAGAAAATTTTTCTTTGTTATGTCCAACTGAGGGTTTTCACTAATTCTCTAAGGAGAAGGCAATTGAGTTTATTATCATATGCAATAATATTTAAAGGTTTGTATCAACTTAAGTTTGCGTTAACTTTTCAGTAAAATGAATGAACTTTATATCATATGATGTAATTCAATCATACTCACCCAAACTTTTATTCATCTTCAAAATGCCAAGAGATTTTTTTTAAAAACTGTATACCTCATAAACCTATTGAGATAAAATTTAAAAATATTTTTAAATGTATAGAGATCGTTATAGAGAGCCATGTAGACTGCTGTATATATTCTGCCATCAAAATCTAGCATTCCAAAATAAACAACTCTGGGAAACAAGAGCCCTTTACAGAATGTTATTAGGAACAAAAGTGTATTTCCATCTTGGCACTGTATGTATTTCACTAAGTACAGGGAAGGATGGAATGAAGAGTCAGATACGGGCCTTGCTTTGGAGATCTTACACTCCAGGAACGAAAACAAATATGGATACCTCTAACCAAAAAAGAAAAACAATAAATTTCAATGGAGCCTAAAATTTTGAAGTTGGAATAAATAATCTCACTAGTTCTTGAAACTCTCAAAGTTGTCAATTCCCTCATTCCAACCCAAGTACTATGCATTGCCTGTATTCTTTTGTCTGCTAATATATTGATGCATCTTCATGATGAGAAATCTCCTGGCTCACCAGGGCCCAGTTTCATTTTCAATAATCGAAATCCTTTTACTCTGTTTCTCTCAGAGGAAATCACCATCATACTAATAGCTAACACTGATTGAGCACTCTCCTAATTCTGTGAATGAATTATCTCATAAAAACACATAAGGGAAGTACTTTAATGTTTGCATTTTACAACTGAATGAAGTCCAGGCAGTTTAAGAAATTTGCCCAGAGTCACAGGTAGTAGGTATAGGAGCTAGGATTCAGTATTTGTGCACAGTTTAAGCTCTTACTCTCTCTAGTATACCGCCTCTGGATTAGGGAGAACTTCTGTACTCCCAATAGGTGAAATATTGTCAACACACAAATGCATCGGAGTGAGAAATACTGCTCAGAACCGGGCCCAACATACAGTCAATCCTACCTGAGTATTAGAGCTTGCATTCTGTTTTTTTTTTTTTTTTTTTTTTTTTTTTTTGAGACAGAGTCTCGCTCTGTTGCCCTGGCTAGAGTGAGTGCCGTGGCGTCAGCCTAGCTCACAGCAACCTCAAACTCCTGGGCTTAAGCGATCCTACTGCCTCAGCCTCCCAAGTAGCTGGGACTACAGGCATGTGCCACCATGCCCGGCTAATTTTTTCTATATATATTTTAGCTGTCCATATAATTTCTTTCTATTTTTAGTAGAGATGGGGTCTCACTCTTGCTCAGGCTGGTCTCGAACTCCTGAGCTCAAACGATCCACCCACCTCGGCCTCCCAGAGTGCTAGGATTACAGGCGTGAGCCACCGCGCCCGGCCAGAGCTTGCATTCTGGATAGAGCTCCTTTCAGTGCTTCCTCATCCTCCCTTTTATGTATCTTATGTAATTCCTTTCTATACAGTCTGGCATCAAGATCTAGATTGTTCTTTCACTCTTTTGTAGATTTTTTTTTGTAGAAAATTTGATTATTCATTATGTGTTTTCCCAAGGTTCAAAGTGTTGAAACTTTATCAGCGAAAGAATTGCTTTATCCAGTTTGCTCTGTTTTTCTGGGAGTAGATTGGGGATGGGAGTTCTATTCACATCATCCAGCATCTTCCTTTTTCTTGGCAAAGTCCTTTGTTCTGGCTACCTGACTTTGAGGCTGCCTCTCCTCCAGCTCCCATACCTCTCCCACCTCCCAGGTTCTGCAAGCCACCATTCTAAAAGTTTGAACCCTAGAACTCCTGTGGCAGGTAGGCAAGAAATGGAACTACTCATTTAGTCCAAGCTGAAAATAGACTCTTCTATTTTGTGAAAAGATGTAAACAGGATTACTCCTACATAACACCTTTGAGTACCGCTGGTCTGAAGCATCCTGGAATCACTCCTGTCTAATTCATGTTACTGTCAACATCACCTAGGTGACATTTATCATGAATATGTGCTCTTCTTGTTACAATGAAGGTACCCAAAAATGCTGCCTAAGTATAAATGATCAAATTATCTCGCATACATACACACACACACATAACACAAACACACACATGATAGATTCCCAACAGAATACATGCACTTATGCCAAACAAGAGTTTTTTAAAAAGGGAGTGAAATGTGTAGAGTTCTGGTATGTTGTAATACTTGTTTAAAGAATGGAATATATGGCCTTGAATTCCACCTGGACACTAGCAACCTAGAGTTACAAACAAGAGAACAGAGTACTGTACTTGCATAACTAAAACCACTCAAAGACTGTAAAAAAGTAAAGCAATATATAATATACTTAGCAAATCTATGAGTCAACAATCTTTGGCTTTTTATTACATTGATGTTCTTAAGATAGAGGCCTCAAACATCTCAAATATTCTGTCTAGAATATCTTTACTTAAGTACGTACTGTTATTCCACTTTTTCATAGCCATCACCATTTTATTGTTTTTTTCTGATTTTTTAATTTTTACTATCCTTTTAGTTTATTCCTTTAAATAATTTAAACTCATCTTACCAGAGGTATCCTAATCTCTGAGTCCACATCTCAAAACAAACCAATACAGACACACACTCACACACATCAAGATGCTAAAGGATGAAACCAAATTCACAAGATTAATCAATAGCAAAACAGACACACTTAAGTACAAATATTTTTACATTCTAATTCAATCAATGCTCTGCCCACTGAACCATGCTGCTTTAGTAGGACATCCAGTACATTGTTCCTGAACAGCGATTGCCAAATGTTTGACTACCAGTAAAAATAGCTTTGTGTTCAACCTATGAATGATACCCAGGTCAAAGCAAAACTGCTTCCAAACACCACATTATTATCCTATCTATTGTTCTATTGTCCCAAATTCTATGCTGTAGCCAGCCAACACAAATCAGCCTTTCTTGGTGGGTTTATTACCTTTCTGTCACAGCCATAGCTCCCCCAGCAAGAATAGCAGCCCTGACTAAAGCAAATCACAGTGCCACCATTCTGGAAAGACGGGCGTGAATGTGGAAAACCACCAGCACCAGCAGCTCCTGCCAGGTGAAAACACAGTGCTGCGTCATGGGACTTCCAACAAAGACATGTTTGGCAACCTCCTGACACAGAGGGTTAGACGTGACTCAGTAGATATTTATTGAATTTGACCACTGTTTTTCATTTCATTTCTACATCAAGCTTTCCCTGTCTGGAATTTTCTCTAATGAACTGAGCTTTTTAGCAGCATCCACTTTACTCCCAAATCATCAGTTTATAACAGGGTTTACTCACAGGCATAGGTGCAGTTAAAAACTTGTTCCAATGGTACACTTTTACTTTTGATGTTTGCATATATGCTTTATTCTAGTAACTGTTCTAGTCTCTTGACAGAAAGCAGAGAAAGGGTATTTCAAGGAGGAACATAACATGATTTTTTTTTTTTTTTTTTGGGGGAGACAGAATCGCTGCCTGTCGCCCAGGCAAGAGTGCTCTGGTATCAGCCTAGCTCACAGCAACCTCAAACTGCTGGGTTCAAGCCATCCTCCTGCCTCAGCCTCCCTAGTAGCTGGGACTACAGGCGCATGCCACCACACCCGGCTAATTTTTTCTATTTTTAGTTCCCCGACTAATTTTTTTTCCTATTTTTAGTAGAAACAGGGTCTCGCTCTTACTCAGGCTGGTCTCAAACTCCTGACCTCAAGGGATCCTCCCGCCTCGGCCTCCCTGAGTGCTAGGATTACAGGTGTAAGCCACCATGCCCGGCCAATAATCTGACATTTATAAAACTTTGGAGGTAGAAGGGCCTCAGTTCCAACTTTTGTCTTGTAGGGTAGAAAACTGAAGCCCAGAGAAGTTGAGAGGGTTTCAGGCCACACAAACGAGGCTGATATTTGAAGCTGAAATACAGTTAAACTTGTCGTCTACCACAATGTGTTGTTCTTCTTTACACCATCCACATGAAGTATCCATTATCTACAACCAGTCATTAGACATCAACAAGTGACTTCCATGGAAGTATTAGCTTTTATTCTGATTATTGGCTGTTTATTGTCTTTATATCGATTAACAAAGATAAAAGTATTCCAATAGCTCTTGGAAATTTACCTATTCGTATTCATAAAACAAGTAAACAAATACATAATTCTCATTACAGGCTAAGTAGAAATAGTCATTACACTCATAAACAACGTTGCTTATATCGATAACAGTAACCAGAACCCTTAGTAATGGATTGGCTTTTTAAAAACTAATTTGAGGTATTCAAGAAGTCTTTATTTCACTATTAATCATCAAAATGTCAATATATGAAACATCTTTTCATTCAATAATTATTTAGGAAGAAAAAATAAAATTGGCATTAACTGATCTGGCCATAGGATTTATTGACAGTTGGTATCACGGGAAGCATGGCATAGCACAGTGGTTCTCAGCCTTAGCTGCATGTTTCAAACATCTGAGGAATTTCTTAAAATCTCAATAGACAAGTCATAGTTAAGACCAGTTATATAAAAAAATATCTATTGGGGTATTTTAAAAGTATTTTTAAACCTCCCCAGGAAATGTCAACCTGCAGCCAAGTCCAAGAATCACTGACCAAGTCGCAAACTTTGTATTCAACTTACTTTATAAACTTGGGCAAGTTTCTTACCACTCTGTGCCTCAGTTTCTTATTCAATAAAACAATAAAAATGATGATGATACTTAACCTTGTAGTGTTGTTATGTGGGCCAGTGCTAATATACGTAAATCTCTTACACAGTACATGACAAAGGACTGGAAGTTCTGTTTCCATTTGTGGTAGAATAGCTTGTATCAGACAAACTCTCCTGTAATAACAATTATAGGCCGGGCGTGGTAGCTCACGCCTGTAATCCAAGCACTCTGGGAGGCCGAGGTGGGCGGATCGTTGAATTCAGGAGTTCGAGACCAGCCTGAGCAAGAGCGAGACCCCATCTCTACTAAAAAATAGAAAGAAATTAGCTGGACAACTAAAAATATATAGAAAAATTTAGCCAGGAGTGGTGGCACGGGCCTATAGTCCCAGCTACTCAGGAGGCTGAGGCAGAAAGATTGCTTCAGCCCAGGAGTTTGAGGTTGCTGTGAGCTAGGCTGACTCCACGGCACTCTAGCCAGGGTGACAGAGTGGGACTCTGCCTCAAAAAAAATAAATAAATAACAATTATAAACTCTAGACAAATATAAAAAAATGACTGTTGGAAGGCACTGGTGTACCATCCAAAGCAGGCAGTAAGTGAAGAGATACAGTAACTCCATCATTAGGTGTCTTTTCTCTTGATGACACTCTCAGGCTCGTTGCAGTGAAGGAAAAAATAGAAATCAATCAGGAAACAACATCCTGTTGGGAGTTCAGAGAGTCGAGCATAGCAGAAAACTGGAAGAAAAATTTCAGAAAGGAGGGAGACACAGAGAAAATAGCCCCAGATCCACATACAAGTTCTCCTCAATTTTGCAAAATGAAGGTGAATTAAAGTCATTTTCAGGCAAAAACTGAAAGAATTTATTGCAAGCAAAACCTCACTACAAAAAAACCTAAACAAAGTTTCTCAGGCTGAAGGAAATGACACCAGATGTAAAGCAGGAAGGAATAAAGAGCACAGGAAATAGTAAGTATTTGGGCAATAAAGGCCAAATAAAGGTCAATTGATTGATCAGTCCATTGGCTGGTTGGTTAAAGAATATTATCAGAATCTTAGCACGCTGAGGTGCTCATGCCATGAATAACATCCAGGAACTGAAACAGAGATCGCAGCTTCACGTCACCCATCTCATTCTCATGGCAGGGCACACGCTCACCGAAATGTGGAATGAAAGGCACAATCTTTCTCAATATGTAAATTCTTATTTCTACCTATTTTTTTTTTTTTAGTCAAGAAACTGCATATCTAAAAGTGCGTATAACATGAACCCATAGTGTCAGCAGAGAGTTCATTCTTGATAGCCTAACTTAAGCACTCACTGGGTCCTAGAAATCAGGAAAGGATTCATTCACTCCTGAACAACTTAGGACATTAGCAACAAAGATAATAAAGATACATATTTCTTATAAATTTCCTATAGCACTTTTATTTTTACTTTTCCCTTTTCTCTTTTCCTTTCCTCCATGCGCCAAACAGGTGGCACCTATACAGTTACCCATCAAAAAAAGACACGGTGCTGAACTTAGTTTGAGAATAGAGGATCAGATTGAAGAACACTGAAATTTATAAATACAAACTGTCCTAATAATTTAACTCAAGAAGAAGAGTCAATGTGTGGTGGCACTCCACTTGCACGGCAAATCTGTCCCTGCTCCTCTCACTTCCCTTTCTGAAACCTTTCCCTGCTATTGCTTCTTGTCTGTGGCTCTTACTACTGCCAACACCATCTTGCCCACTTACTGCCCAAAGTCCCTCACCTTTACAAAAAAAAAAAATCAAAAAAACAACAAAAACAAAAAAATCTTCTCTTTCTAAATCCCTACCTTGACTTTTTATCTGATTAAAATAATATATATTTATTCTGATCAAGGAAAAAAACTACAAAACCTCCGGGGAGAAATTTGTAATTTAAAATAACTTGCTACTCAGAATAATCTTTGCTTATAAAGGAGCATTCTTGAGTTACTGGCTTATTCCTGCTACCCCAACACATTCTCTGTCATGTTTCCACATATACCCATGCACACTCACATTGTATTAAAAAGAGAACTAAATAAAAATAGTCATTCTTTCGGGAGAATACAAGGGCTGGCTCAACAAACCACAAGTCACAAATCTGAGAGTAAGGAGAGCCTTTTAGACTTTATTTTTGGTAAACCACTTGAGTCAGTACCAAAAAAAAAAAAATGCCGTTATATTTTTAAATTTAGTATTCCCTGCTAAAATTATTCAAATAATAAATATACAGGAAGCTGCTAAATTGATTTCTTTTCATCCAGTTAGGGGGTTTTGAGCAACTTCTATACAGCTATACAATCAATCACAACCTGACCATTATCATAGCTAAGTGGTTCAGTTAATACATTCTCAAATCAATATTTTAGTCATAAACCATCACCTCAGGCTCTTAGGATCTTATACTATTTCTTTCCACTGTCATCAATGTTTTCTGGTAAGTTTCGTTATTCCCCAGAGCTTGGACTTGCCTAAACAGTTGCTTCATTTCTTTTTTTTTTTTTTTTTTTTTGAGACAGAGTGTCACTCTGTTGCCCAGGCTAGAGTGAGTGCCGTGGCGTCAGCCTAGCTCACAGCAACCTCAAACTCCTGGGCTCAAGCGATTCTACTGCCTCAGCCTCCCGAGTAGCTGGGACTACAGGCATGCACCACCATGCCCGGCTAATTTTTTGTATATATATATATATTTTAGTTGTCCATATAATTTCTTTCTATTTTTAGTAGAGATGGGGTCTCGCTCTTGCTCAGGCTGGTCTCGAACTCCTGAGCTCAAACGATCCGCCCACCTCGGCCTCCCAGAGTGCTAGGATTACAGGCGTGAGCCACCGCGCCCGGCCAGTTGCTTCATTTCTAATTGTTAATATTAATAGAGAGATGGACTTTCCATTATTGAAAATTGAAGTAGACAAATAATGAAAGTGAATAATTAAAGCTAATTTTGTAAGATGTTAAGCACATTGACACATAGTAGACATTTAACAAGTATTTGTAGGATTTAATGTAAAGGAATGAGAAAAGAGATTCCACCTATTTTTAACCTGGGCATTTTCATCTACTTTAAGCATGTCCCTCTGGTTTTTCTTTGTAATTACAAATCTATTCCAGTTTTGGATTATGCACCAGAAACTTACCTCTCTCCATGTGTTCAAACACCCTGGTCAGGGAGAACTTACCCTCTGCAAACTGCATGCTCAGGCCTTTGCAAAATTGCATATCCATTCTGTGCATACGCAGAAAGGAGAAGACCCTGAGGCACTTAGGTTAATTAAGCCTTGCCTCAAGCTTCATTCTTATACTTGGTACCCCACAGCTCAGGCCATGGGATGCCAGCCTGATCCTTCTTTCCGGGAGTCTTTGGCCTTAGTGATCTTTTATTCCTAGACCCATGGGTCCTACCTAGGCTTTAGGTTCCCTAGGCCTCCCCTCTTGGTTTCTGATCCCTGTTGCCTGATTTCCCTGCTGCCTGCCTCAGCTGTGCACATTGACTGCTCCATGACCAGCTAACTTCTCAGGGCCAGAAATCTTGACCTAGTCCAAACCTCAAAACTAATCTCTTCATCCTTTTGGGTGCTTTTGCCATATCCAGCGCCACCCAGTAAAACCAAGGCACATGCTCTCTGTTTACCAGTTAGTGCCTGACCTGGCCTTTATCTTTTCTACAACCCAGTTACAACTCTTCCAACCCTCACTACAATTTCTCAGTCTTCCCTAAGCTTTGCTTTCTCAGTTTTCTCAGTTCAGTGAGCCACTTACTTGGTTCTTCCCAATTTCCTTCATTTCCCAATTACAACTTGGCCCTCCTTTTTGGCCCAGTGCTTCTGAACTGCACAGGAGCAAAAACAAACAAATAAAAATAAGCAAACAAATGTAAATAAACAAAACAAAAATGTCTTTTTCTTGGATCAAAACACTTCATACTTAAGAACTGCATGGATAATACCGACCAGGTATGATTCAGTAGGGATCTCAGGCCTAAAAAATAATAACAATGCTTCCACTGCAGGAGAGGAAGTGAGATAGCCTTAAACATCAATCTTTGTGAGGATGTGATGGCCGCCTACTCCCCCAATGTTCTGAGGTCACGTGCTGCATCTTAGTGCAAATCAGACAATTTTCGTGTTCAGGTGGATGATTCCGAAAAGTAATCTCTCTCAGCATTTGATGCCCCGCAAGTTGATTTAATTCTAGCAAACAGAACTCAGGCCCCACCCTAAGCTGAGTACTTCCTAATTACAGTTTATCTATAGTATGATATTTAGAAATCTAGAAACCAGTAGAATAATGTTCTTAAGTATAATAAAAGTTATAAAATCTGTTTGTGCATGTGTGTGGAGCAGGCCTCTCCAGTCCCCTCCCCCTTCAATTCCGATTAATTATGGCTCCTTGTGGCCAGCTATGTTTGGAAAAGGCACAACAATTGCTCCAAGGCCTTAAGAGGTTTTTTTTATTGTTATTCTTATTTTTATTATCCCATTACTAACAAAAGACATGCACGCTGCAAAATGGCATGAGAAATGCAAGCAGACACACAGAGATAAAATGTGCATGCTGCCGGGCACGGCGCCTGGCACCTGTAATCCTAGCACTCTGGGAGGCCAAGGAGGGAGGATCTCTTGAGCTAAGGAGTTCAAGACCAGCCTGAGCAAAAGTGAGATCTCATCTCTACAAAAAATAGAAAAATTAGCCAGGTGTGGTGGCATGCACCTGTAGTCCCAGCTACTCGGGAGGCTGAGCCAAAAGATCACTTGAGCCCAGGAATTTGAGGTTGCTGTGAGCTACAATGACGCCACTACACTCTAGCTGGGGAACAGGATGAGACCCTCTCTCAAAAAAAAAAAAAAAAAAGTGCATGCTGTGGGTTTCCACATGTGTCTACTTGAGCATTTCCAGATGCAAAAGGAAAGAGATAGATTGCAGACTAATTAGATGAACTTGCTTCATTCTACATTTTTATAGTTGCTGTGTATTTTTCCCCTAAAACTAGGAAAAAACCCTCATCAGTGAGAAGTGGGAGGTTGGAGGAGAAGTGATATAAAAATCCTAAATAATTGACTTCAAGTATTCCAAGTATTCCAATTTAGAGTTTTGCAAACCATTTTGGGCATTTCCCTCTTTTTAGGTACAGCAGACAGAAGACTCTGATTTCCATCCAAATGTTGAAAAGTAAAGTTTACTTTCCAAACTGATGAGAGAAGAGAGAAAATTCTTGCTTTATAAATTAGAACTTATATGACAAATGGGATAGCTGTAACCAAAGATATCTCATAGCACTATTTTATATTTGGAATTACAACAGGTAAGTGTCTTGTGCTTCACATACAAGTAGGGCCATGGGAAAGTGGCTTTGTGATTTCTGCTCACATTTCAGTCTCTGAAGGATCCCAAGACAAATGTGACCCATGTGACCCATTTTACGCTGCTGAGAGAAATATACTATTCAAAGCACATCTTTGGATTTTGAGAGCCATGATTATTAAAAAGCCAGGTGAAAACATTGAGAAAGCCTTCCCTAGAAAATGTGTCAATTATTGAGAGAAGGAAAAGCCCTAAAATCAAACACCATGATTAATGTGAATAAAGAGGTATGCATTGGGTGTGTAATTCATCATTTACTTACACAAAAAATTAGTACCATTCTTTGTTGCTTAGATGATCAATTACCATGCTCTAGTACACTAACAACCACCTTCTTCTTCCTGTGACTTTTCTTTTACTGCAAGGCAAATTAATCTTGATATTTTTCAAATTCATATTACTTATCCCATTTATATGAGCTCATGAAAATAGCATTCAGTCTTTCTGCTCCAAGGGATATGAAAGAAAAAAGACTAGACAGAGAACCCTTAAAAGAAAAACAGAAGTCAGAGAAAATAGCCAAGAGAAAAAAAAATCAAATATTAATACTTACAGTGATTGAAAAAGGAAACAAAATGGGAAATCAGCAAAAACTCCTCAGTAGAAATTATTCCCAAATATCCCGATGTAAAAGGCTCACACATGTTATCAAAATTCACTTAGGATTGAAGGGGTACTTGGAATCCTTTGGAGGTGATAGAAATGATTGTATCTTGATTTTGATGGTGGTCTTTCAGCATGGTCAACTGTCAATACTCATCAATTGAACACTTTAAATGGATGCAGGCTATTACCCATAAATTATACCTAAATAATTTTGATTATAAAAAGAAAGCAAAACATTTTTCTATGATGCTTAAATAAAAGCTAAGTGCACTAAAAATAAATGGACTGTGAACAATGGTAAACATTCACATTTCACAAAAGCTATTGCTTTAAATGTTCTCTTATACTCCAGTATTTCTTGGTGAGAAATTTTAAAAATTGTGATGTATAATAAATGGGAGGTATCACAAACATCATAGTCATTTGCAATCACAAGAAATATCACAAGAATTATCACAAGGAAAAGCAAATGTGTGATCTTTGACTTTTTGTTATTTCATCTACAACTTAAGTATTCTACCCTATCCATGCTGGAAATATTGAAACGTTTCATATTTTATGGTAAAATATAGAGTCTGTGGATTGGAAGATAAGACACTGAAATGTAGTAACTGTCAAGAACCTTAAAGGAGCTGAGAATTCGCCTTGCTCATAAGCTAAGTTAGCCTGCTGAAAGTTTCACAGATGCTGGTAGAAGACACAAGACTCCTGGGTCACGGATGAAGGACAGTTTATTACATGGCAACAGTAGTAGCCATAGTATCAGCAATTTTTGTGCCAGTTCCCTAGGCCTCTATTTTTGCAAGGTGATACAAAGAAGGCCAGATGGCAACTGCGTGCATACTGTTTGTGTTGTAGTGGCAGAACCCTGAATTCAGGGAACTTGAATCTTTTGTAATGGGCAGTAAGTATCCCTTGCCTCTGCTCTATCTTCCAAGGCAACACAAATACCCCTAAAAAGATGGTACTGCCGGTGTCTCACTCACAAGACTTGCAGAAATACAAAAGGTCTGTGGATAATTGTCCTCCAACAATAACAATTCCATTGTCAGAGGAGGAAGCACTTCAGGGTACATTGAATTCTTTAAAGAAAATTCTAACTTGTTAATAACCTCTGGTTCTCCAGATCCAAGTTTTAAATTAATATATTTATATAAAAGTATGTATGCATTTGCTCAATTTGAGTCAAAATACCAAAACTACACAACAAAATGTATATTAATAGTCAGAAAACAGATATGGAAGGATTATCCCACTAGGTAAGGTATGCACTGAACTTCCTCATAAATCACCTCGTGCAATCAATGGCAACCCAACTATTAACGTTTCTTTCAGTCGGCTCTTGTGCTTGAAATTCATTTCTCATCCATCAGGTAATGGGGTAGAAATGAATCCAGTCTTCAAACCAGCTACTCAAAATCACAAGGTACATTTCATTAATGTGCTTAGAGTCAAAATTGGAGAGTTCTATTTGGCTTCCAGCCTGTCACTATTTAGAAATAAGGTGCCAATATATTCCATTTTGAAACAATTACACCCCTCATCAGCTCAATAGTCCAAGTCAGAAATCTGTATATCACCCTAGATTCCACTCTCTAGTTACCCCTCTCACATGTAGTCAGCTGTCCACCCCTGACACCTTTATTTAATAAATAGTTATCATATCTTCTTTTAATCAGGGATGTGCCTTTTATCTTAGTATCAGCTGTACCTCCCATTATGTTGGACACGTAGTAAGTACACAATAAAGGTTTGTGAAATGAATAGATCTACTGCTTTATCAATATCAGAAAACAATGCACATGGGGATGTACATTAATACAGCCATTATGGAAAACCATATGGAGGTTCCTCAAAATATTAAAAATAGAACTACTCTATGATCCAGCAATCTTACTACTGGCTATGCTGTGTATGTATTGAAAGGAAATAATATCAGTATTTCAAAGAGATACCTGCACTCCCGTGTTCACTGCAGCATTGTTCACAATAGCCAGGATACGGAATCAACCTGAGTGTCCATCAACAGTAGACAGATAAAGAAAATGTGGTGTATATACACAATGGAACACTGTTCAGCATTAATGAAGAAAGAAATGTCTGTCTTTTGCAACATGGTGAACCTGGAGGCATGGAAAGACAAATACCACATGATGTCACCCATTTGTGGAGTCTGAAAAAGTTGAATTCATAGAAACTGAGAGTAGAATGGTGGTTACCAGGAGCTGGGGGGTGGGAGACAGTGAGATGTTGGTCAAAGTACACAAAATTTCAGTTGGATGTGAGGAATAAGTTCAAGAGATCTATTGTACAGCATGGTAACTATAGTGAATAACAATGTATTGTATTTTTGAAAATTGCTAAGAGAGTAGATTTTAAGTGTCCTCATCACTAAAAATTAATAAATATACATATGTCAATTAGCTTGATTTAGCCATTCCACAATGTATACATATTTTAAACATCATGTTGTACACAATAAATATGTATAATTTTTGTTTTAAAAAATTAATAAATACGTTTTTAAAAAGAAAATACTTTTTAAAAATGAAAATGAAAAGGAAATTTTAAATCAAAACAAAAAAGAAAACAATGCACAAAGAGGAGTAGAGAAAAATTTATTTTCTTGGCAAACATGGGCTCTACTTTTTAACAATTGTGGATAATTTCACATAAGCAATAATACAATCATACCTTTTGTACACTAGCAAACACAAACCCATTCAAAATGGCAAAATTTTTCCTCTAGCTCCTATCAGACAATCTGATGGCATTTATCTGTTTAGACACTAGTTTCTTAGAGCAGGAAGTACTATCACTTCAAACTGCTGCAGACAAAATGCTCTACAGGGTGTATGAATTCTAGATAAAACCTGAGCCCTGAGCTACAAGGACCCTGGTGGCCTTCTCAGCCCAGTTCATTTGACACTGTGAAATCTATGCTCATACCAGAAATGCTCATTCATTCTAAAGTATGTGTGTTTACTTAGGGATATTTTGCTTATAACCAAGCGGTCAGCCTCAAAATATACAGCTACTATGGGAAGGATAAAGGGAGAAAAAGCAAAGGTTAATCTCCAGTTCTCATGGGAAAAATCTTAAGAGCAGTTCTCCTTGTTAAAAGAAAAAGTTAATAAAAAATGTTTCATGGAAAGATAAGATCCAGACGTTAAGACAATTTAATCATTTTAACCTGATATAGTAGCTTTGTCTAACAGAGATACTGTGATTACTACCCAGGGAGATAGTGGCTTGGGAGAGTCTTTCTGGAAGAGCCTTTAGTTAGTAGCTGCCTGGTTTGGAATTAACCTCAGGAAAAACAATGGCCACACGGTGAGCTTTCCCACTACTCTCTTGACTACACAGCTTACTCTAAGGCAAGTAAAACACCAACTATGCTTTCAGGATGCGGGTAAGGAAAGGCCCCATGAAAAAAAAAAATTATATTCTAAATTAACTTAAAATATCTGTAAATCATTTTACACAATTTGCTTCATAAGTACTAACATTCATTCTGTCAAGGATAAACTATAAAATATTTGCAGTTCAAAAAATTTTAAAAACTGAAGCACGATTACAGTTGGTAACTATCAGAAAGCTTATTCAGAAAACAAATTACATTCATCATTCCAACCTTACTGTAAAATATTTTTCAGGTTTTGATGCAATTTTTCTACATACAAATTTAGTTTTTATACTTTAAATCACACGAGTATTATTACATGAACAAATTCTTATTCTGAAAAATGTAAATAAAATAACCTTTCAGCCTACCCACCTTCACACTCACCCCTAAGCACTTTTTTCTACACATTTTCATAGAAAGTGCTAGAATGTTAGAGTGTCTACCATATACGGTATCATTTTCTCAATAGGAAGAGCCACCAAAAGTGAAATGGCATACGTCAGAGGAGAGTGATTTAGTTGTTGCTGGATCACTTGACTGTGATTTGGGAGGAGTGTTCCAGAAGAAATTCAAAGTTTGGACGAATGCCTGAGAGTATGAATTTTAAGATCTCTTCTTACCTTAATCCACATGATTCTAACCCATCCGTAATTAGCTCAGTTATCTCTCTCTCTCTCTCACACACACACCCACACACACAAACACACACACACACACACACACACACACTTCCCAAACTTCACTGAAGCCCACTGTCTCCTAAGGATACTGCATCTCTTCTCAACTGGGGGCTGAAAGCTGTGTTTTCTGTCAAACTCCAAATACCCCACAATCAGGAGTGGAACTAACGCAATAGCCTCAACTCCCTGGTGCCACTTGTAGACAAATGGTTGCACTCTTTCGTAAGCTGCTCCTTTGAACAGTTGGCAATAAGCTGCTCTTCTCCCTCTGGTGCCCTTAACCATGTGGTCATTCATTAAAGAATTTAGCACCCACAGTCTTCCTTTCACCCCATCCCACCGTCGTGCTCTGCAAATTCGACATCACACACATACATGCCTTGGCCAGCAGCCCCCTACTCCCCTTACTCTCTCTGATCTCTGCCGTCACTCGACCTCAAGCACCGCCTTCCACAGTCACACCACAAATTTGGTTTACATTAGACACTGAGCTCCAGATAATTCCACAATAACACATTCACACACCCTGCACCTTCAGCTTCTTCCCTTTCCTGCTGCCTGCTGCGGTCCCCTCACCCCAACACACCTCCCTACATCAAGCCATGAGATTCAGTGACACTTCCACTTTCCTTCTGTCCATCAGCCTGCCCAGTTTGCCACACTTCTCTCCATCAGCACAACTGATGTCACCTCCTCCTCCATTTCAATCCCTGGCTCCTGGCTCCATATTTCAGCTGGGCTTCTCCAATTTACCCTACGGCCTTATCTTAAATACCACTTTCTTAGGAAGGACTATCTAGACTTCCAAGCTAGATGATGGTCCCCTTTTAAACCATCTTATTAGTTCCCTGTACTTTCTTCACTTTTCTTCAAACACAACAATTATGGTGTAAATATGTCATTGTGAATTTAAACATAGAAGGGCTGTTTATCCTAGATTGTAAATTGGTTGAGGGCAGAGATATGACTGGTTTACCCTCAACTATATGGCTCAGCTAGCACCATGCCTGGCATGTAAAAGGTACTGCAGGAATACATGTGGAATGACACACACGTAATTATACACAGGCACACACATACCCTCATACACTGACACTAAGTTTTCTTCCAGTAAATGAGTATCTGTGTTATGCAAGTGATGTTAAATTAAAAATGAATATTTTCCATTTTCTTACAGCCTAACACCACAACTAATTGCAGCTACTTTTTAAAAAATGCAATAACATTATAAACAGCTTCTTTTTGATTCTTAGGGTAGACAGGTCTCATTCTCTGCTGAACATTCACCAATTGAGAGGGACGCTGGCCAGGAGGCTCAGCATTTTCTGTGGCATAAAAAGTGATGAGAAGCAACAGGGATAAAAGAAAATGTGGAGAGGAAAAGTAGTCAAAGGCCCTTGCAATTCAAGGGTGCCAATGACAGTAGTGCCATTAGAGGCTGTGTAACAAAGCAAGGAGAAGGGAGATCTCAGTTTTATTGAAACAGCAGAATTCTTTAAAGATAGCTACATTAGCAATAGGATTTCAAAAATGGTGGAAACAAAAACACCCCCTTCTCATTCAGGATAGGTGGCACCAGCATAGTTTCTCTAGACTGGGAAAGTGGAGGAGTCTTACTCCCCCTTCCCTTCCAACCACACCCCCCACCCAACACCAGATCCCACCAGTCAACCCTGCATCCCTCAGCACACTACACGTCACTCTGTCCATAGCATCATCAAAAGATATCTTCCTCTAATTCTTAGAAGCAGTCTGAAAGAAGAGGCAGATGGGAGGGGAAGAAAGGGGGAAGTTCACAAGTAGTTTGCATTCATCCCACCAAAAAAATCTCCAATATACGTGGAGAAATGAATGACAGGAACCATCAGAGCAATGTATTTCCTCATTACTCCTTCAACTGGCCAGGGCCAAACCAAGATGTATGAACAACCTATGCAGCTGTATACTCTGGCACACCTTTGCTATGTAAAGATATCTTCAACATTGATTCAGAAAAGAGGCTGGGAATTGCATGGAGTGGGACCAGGAAGAGATAGGAGGGGGGAAGAAAATAGAAATAACTGGCAGGGGTGCTCATCTGCATGGCCAATGTCCTAAGCTTTAGCCCCAGAGTTCTGTGTCCCACTCAGAAGCCCTACAGGGCAGAGGACCCATTCACCCCAGAGGCAATGTATCCTATTCCTTTGCCATCTCAGCCCCACCCCTCAAGTGGTACCAGAGCACCCTCCATTCACATCGATTGCTCTCTTTGTAAAGAGCCATAGTAGATTTTTATCCACATTTACCAATAGACAATCTGAAGTTCAAAGGCTTATATAATTAGCAGAAACATCTGGGTCTGCACACTGCTGGATAATAGAACCAAAAAATAAGAAATAAAAATATACCATTACACACAATACCTATACACTGGTGTAGGGCCAACAGTGAAATGATTTAAAGGAGTTTGCTTTGATTTGGTTTTAATCAGTCAACTAAGTACTTCTTAATTCAGTCACTTTGGTGGGGTACAAACAAAATCTTTGAAACTATAACACATCTTAGATGCAATAAATACCACTGCCATTCACTCGACGAGGAAGGTTACAAATAAATTTGCCAATACCCCAGGTGTAAAGAGGTGTTCTAACAAGATCTGTTTGTATGAAATCAAATCACTGGACTCAGGCATCTGATTTTTCTAGTATTTACTGAGAGCAACAGACAAAAAGACAAGGCTTGGACTTTTTTATGCAACACTCTGCCTCAGGTAGTCAGGGGAGGAAGGAGTGCAATGTAATTTGATCGTGGATAAATTTGCAAGCAAAGGAGACTAAAAAAGAAATGTTATGGTGACCCAACGCTCACAGTTTACTTTTTAAAGGTGTGGGCAAAAGACATGGCAAAGCTTTCTATTTTGGTAAACTTTTGTTCTAAAAATTTGAATTAAAAATAACAATACCTAATCATCCCTAAATTACTTCAACTAAAAACACCACCAAAGGCCTTATAGTGTTTTTTTAAAGAATTCATTCTCATCATTTCTTCCTTGGCCCTGAAAATGATGGTTTAAAAATAGCTTGATTTGCATCTTATTCCTTTACTGCCTTTCTACAAATACATTTTGAAATGCTTGCTTATGGGAAAGCTGTTGCGTGCTTAGCTTTCATCATCTATGCAATCTCTCTCTACTTCCTTCACCTCAAACTGTCATGTTCTCTGTTTCCAGCTACATGAAGGACCACCCAGTAAGGAATATCTCTTGCTAAACACTGTGTTTAAAACATAGCTACATGTATTTTTAAATGCATAACTGATTTTTCAAGAGAGAAAGATGCCAGAAGCAAGGAGAAGATTGAAAGGCAGATCTGGAAACATGGAGGCGGCCCAGGGGCAGCTCTAAATATGACAAAATGCTGGTGTTATTTAAGACACCAACACAATGCCCCTGACAACATCTGCATTTCTAGCTAGGGTACACAGGGTATTTCTCATATACCTACAAGCATCTGGCTAATACATATATCTTCAAGTGAGCGTGAAGTCATGCTGAGCATTTACTTGCTGAAATAACCACTACATTATAGTCAAGAATTGTATTTTTAAAGCATGTATGTATATAGCTTCAATTGTAAAAACAACCATTGTTTCAGAATAGAAAAACTTATAAAATATTAGGTTGAACCATATGAAGCTGCTGATGTTTTATAATTTTTAAGCGACAAAATTCTCAAATGGGACTCTTGACTCCAATAAGTTTCCTTTGCCCCATACAATTGACCTTGTCCTCAACAAGCGTGGAAGTCCTTCATGCACATCTTAGTTCCCTGATGTAAGTGGTGTTCTCCCAATTTATCAGAGCATATTCCCTAGGAATCACCACTCCAAGTCTCCATTCTTCTTGCCTTAGTTAGACATCCAGTCATTCAATTCCATCCAGTTCCCTCTAGATGGACCTAAGGGGAGAGAAAAGGTATCCAGTCATGAGTGCAGTTGAGGTTGTTGAAAGAGAGGCAGGAAGGAACATAGACCTCACTAGGGCAATTCAGGTGGAGCTACCTCTCTGAGATCATCAGAACCTTCATATTTCCAAAGATGATCAGCTCATGCTATATGATGATAAGACAGTCTCTATAAATTTCTCCACTTTGGGTTGTTACATAAGTCCCCTTTCTGTTATCTAACCTTGGTGTGTGCAGGGCCCCAGAGAGGAAGTTATGGGAAGAGGCAAAATGTCTTTCCATATTTATTTGTGTGGAATCTTCACTTTTCAACTATATACCAGATGTAAGGAAGTGGTTTTTTTTTTTCTCCAGGGCCATCTGTCATCTTGGAGCTAGGATAGACTCACATAATGATCTCGTAGAAAAAAAAAGTAAAGTGACCTGGGTTTAAATCTTGTCACCCGCTGTTACTGATTATGCTTCACTTCTCAACCTACAGTATCCTTGTTTCTAAAGTAGAACTTGGGAGCCGTGTCTATCCATGTAAGTTCATTGTAAGAGTCAAGTAAAATAAAGTCTGTTAAGTATTTTGAAATTTCAAGGTACACTATGTGGTCAGGGAAATTTAGGTGGAGAACAGAGTTGGGATATCATGATGTTAGGAAAAAACAGAGAGAAAACCAGAGTAGGCCAAAGTTAGGAGCTCTAGAACTTCAATTCCAGAAGTAATATTTATTCAGAACACATCAAAGGATCTACTGAAATCACAAACGCAGGTCCTTAGGGATAATGACAGCCAATTCCTTAGACGTAGGTCCTCTGAGTCAATGGATACTTTCCACATCCCACAGGCTCCAGACTATCATCACCTTCTGCACCAGTGTTTGCAGGGGAAGCTCCCTGTATACCCTGTACACACATAGACAGAAAGGGACAGTCAAGGTTTTCATGTGGGTAATCCCAGTCCCAAGACCTTTAAGGTCCCATTATGACCTATAAGATTCAATTTGAAATATTTCAGTATTTCCCTATATAAGAATCACCTTAACAAATATTTTTCATATTGAAAAAAATGAGCGATAACTGTGGCTATTGGAGTATTGTCTTTATATAATAACTACATATGACAGGAGTGTAAGCTATCAGGGAATATAATTCTGTTTGAACTTTTGGCACACAAATTTAACTTTGAAACTCAGTTTGTCACATATGTCCACACTTTTCTTTGTGATGGTCTTATCCAAAGCTCCTGGAACAGGTGAAAACTCCCTTATAGAATATGAGGCTAGAAGGACACAGCTGCCCCAGACTTCTTAAAAGTCGACCCTAAAGGGACTTCCAGTTACAGTTAGAATGCAGTTGGTTGCAGGAGAACATATCCCTGTTACCAACTAAAAAAAGACAAATTGATTGCAAAAAAAAATGTTATTTAAAGAGATCTGTGAATTGTGGAAACACATAGAATTAGATGAACAGAAATTCCAGAGAGCAGAGAGTTCTCCCGAGGTGAGCTGTCTTTCACAGGTTGCTTCCCTGGGGCATTTCCTGATTCTCAGCACAAATCAGACCTGGTTCATGCAGAAGCACCTGTAAGAGGAAAAGGAGAAACCAGCAAAGCTTTTGGCATTGATACAAGTGACGACAATGATTTGGAAGCAAAAGTATCTCTAAATGCTTGGCTGGTGTTCCTTATAGTACCTTTGCCGAATTCTGAGGCTGAGCACAAGGTTGGAGAGTTTCTGTAAAGTAGGTTAAAATGTCCAATAATCCTATAATAATTGGGAGAGAAAGTTCCACTTGAGGAAAGGGGTCTGGCTCAGAAACAAGGCTGGCCTTCCCAAAATGTTTATCAAATTTGGGTGTAGTGTAAGGCAGTGTAAGATACCAGAGAACAAACCAAATCTTCCACCATCCTTCAGAGCTCTCAATCAAAAGTATGGGAGAGACAGGGCTGAGGAATAAAAGCAGAACTAGAAGTAAAGGGAGTCTTACTAAAATGTCAACTCAGTCTTGATCCAACTCAGTCTCCCTTGGGTTAAGGTGATGGGATCCTCACTTTATCTGCCTCACAGAGGAAAAATGGAGCTGAGTCTGGTAGGAGTAGCATGACACAGAGTTTCCACATTTGCTTTGTGCATAATATGTGGCATATGGCAACAAATTACTAACACAAAAAGAGGCAAGGAATTGTGATCAATTACCAAATGAAAAAAACAAACAATATAAGCAGATGCAAAGAAAAGAATGAATATTGTATTTAGCATCCAAAGACTACATTTTTAAATAGATTTAAGGGGTACATATTTTTTTTGTTACATAGCTAAATGGTATAGTGGAGAAGTCTAGGCTTTTAGTGTGCCTGTCACCTGAATAGCATAACATTGCACCAGGGAGGTAATTTTTCATCCTGTACCCTCATCGCAGCCTCCCCCTTCTAAGCCTCCAATGTCTTTTATGCAAAGACTACATTTTGAAATGTTAAAGAAATTGCAAGATGATATAAACAAAAGTGACAAAAGATGTGGAATTTAATCAAAGAATTGGAATCTGTAAAAATTAATCATCCTAAGACTGAAAAATACAATATCTGAAACTAAGACCTCATTGGATGCGTTTAACAGCACAGCTGAAGATTGTTAAATGATCCCAAAGACAGATCAGCATAAAATATTTGACTGAAGTATGGAGAGAACAAAAGAACACACGTACCAATCACATGCAAGTCATCGTGCAAAACCCTGTGTCATCATTAGAGTTACTGAAGAAGAAAGAAAGAACAGTGCAGTATAAATATATGAAGAAAACATAATCAAGAATTTTCCAAAATTGTTAAGGCTAGCAACGCTCACGTTCAAAAATCTCAGCTAACTCAGGATAGAAGGAAGGAAACCATAACTAGGCATCTCACAACAAAACTGCTGAAGACAAAAACCACTCTCTGATTCTAGTGGGCTGGATGGTCAAGGTTCCAAAGTCCTTATTTTAAACTCAAATGAAATGTGCTACAAATTACCTTTTTAGTACTGCTAATTTAAAAGAGAAATTCACTTCAACAAGTTCGAAACAAAGAACATGTGAAAGATGAATAAATTGCTCTTATCATTTGAAGATTTTAGCTGCTTTTCAAAACAAATAGATACCATTTGTTTCAAATTGTCCCCTAACCAAGACAAAGGAAACCAATTTCAAGAGGAAGTTCCATGCCTGAAAAATGAGTCAATTGGAACATTGAGAAAATAATTCAAAAGGAGTAAAGAATATTGTCTTAACTCTTTGTATATTGACTTTAGAACGCACGGGTATCCACTACAGAAAGCTCGGCTGAGGTTCTCACGATAACAGAGTAATAGCGAATCAGGCACAAATTGGGGGTGCAATCAGAGGTAAAGATCCAACATTTATTTACTGAGCCCTGAACAGGTGCCAGGTATTATGTTAAACTCCTTACAAAGATCATCATGGCTAAGAAACGAACTGTGCATAGATCACACATGGGTATGAAAATAAAGTCATTTATTAACTTGAACCTCCCTAAGGTAAATCATTTCAGACAGCCCAATATCTTCAAGTCCATTTCAACTCTTTTTTCCTTACTGAGAAACAAACATTCATTCTCGCTGCCAGCTTCTGGATTTGTCTGGAGTGTTGAGAATCCCAGTGGAATCAGCCTGGGTCCCCACTTCGTCCCTTCTTCAGGCACTTGTGTCACTCCCCTCCTCCCTCTTCTCAAACTGCCCCTCCCCCCTTCCTTTGCTTGCACCGTCCTCTCCCCATCCCCATGTCTGGCTATGAAATGGGATATAGTCCCCTGACTTTTTCCTTCTCTTCCAGGACACAAGTTCACTTCCTCGACTGTTTCCACTAATCATTTTGAGAAACAGGAATAATTAAAATCATAAACATTGAAGGGATTAAAAAACTCATCATATGCTGGCAGCCATGCTTCCTTGAACCTTCTTACTCTACATCTGAAATTATAACTAAGTGCAGTTGGGATTCTGCCCCCCACTATCAGTCACCTAATTTATTTCTGGGTTCTATTTGTTGGTTAAATTGAATCCTGCTGACGTCATGAAAATCTGATGTTTTCTGGATCCAAGTTCCTAATTTACAACTCTGAGGCTCCCCAGAAAAGGGATCTGCTGACTTTACCAGCTATTTCCTCCAAAACATGGGAATCTCCAAGGTAAACAATTTACTAGCACTTGGTACCTCTCATTCCTCTGCCTCTTTGGAGGAAAGAGAAAGGAGAATTCAGAAGAAAAAGATTCCCAAAGCCTAACAAAATGAGATTTTTGTCCCCTTTGGACAGACCCATGTACTCATCTCCCATAAATAAAGCTACACAACAAGAATTTTGCCATCTGTTAAGAAATTCCTGAGCTCCTAGCTTTGAAACCAATAATGTATATCTCTCCTGCTTCACTCACCTGAGTCATCATCTTTCCAAGCTAGACACATAGGAGCTATCTTTTCTTCCTTCTTTCTCCTCTACAGTGGATCTAAGATCATCACTTATTTCCCTACTCATTTTATAGCCCTCCACGTCCTCACACTTTTTCTTTTTTATGTTGAATATATTTGCTAGTCACATGTAGTCACTCTTGAAGTATCTTGGAAGAAACTGACACCAGTTGATGTTTCAAAGGTTGACTTTCTATACCGCTCTGTAATTTCATTTTAATGATGGTTCATTCTATTGTTTCAGGTTAATACTGTTCTTTCATAAATAACTTTCTCCTCATAAAGTAGAGTTTTTCCAGCAGCTCCTGCTTAACTCTTTATAAAAACAATAACATAGGCAAAAGGGTACTTTATATCTACCTTCCACTGCTCTAGCTTTGATGCCTGGCATTGAGCATGAAAAGCAAACAGAGGAGCACAAGAGTTAGCAACTTTCACCACTTTTTATCTCTTCTTCCCTATTATCAAATCTATCTAAAGAAGATATCACTCTGACTGCTGGGAGATGTCAGGCCTCAGAAAGGAAGTTTAAAATTATGTAAGAAATGAGATCAATGACCTCCATTTCCTTGCCTCCTTGGTAAATAATTTGTGGTTTTCCGAAACTGGAAGCATATTTTACAGTTCAAGCAGGCTTGGCAGTAAATTGTCCCAAGGCTCATAAAAATGTGCACAAAGGGTTTTGCAGACACCGAATTAAATAACTAAAGTGAGGTGAAACCAAAACAGAGCAGACGCGTGTATGCACAGGAATATCCCAGCCCCAGGACTGCAGACAGAGTCGTCTGTCTTTTACTGTGCACCATAAATTCTAGAGTATTAAACAGTTCAATGGTAGGTAAGTTGTTCAAGTTGCTCATTTTTTAACCCCCAAAATATTTCTAACACCAGTTTTGACTGCCTTAACGAAAGACATGGCTTAGGATTTGCAGCCTGGAACTTGAGAACAATCGGGCCTAGCAAAGCCATTGTCCTCGGGTCTGCACTTGCTGGCGGAGGCGGGGACAGGCAGTCAGAGCTGGCAGTAAGTGACTCTGAGGGTAGGGCTGAGGTGAGCAAAGGCACACGCTCCGCCATTGAAGAAAAAGAAAACAAACTTGGGGATGCCATCAGGCTACACATCATACGGAGTAAGAAGAAATTGGCTCAAACTTATATACTAAGCATTCACTTTTATTTCCCTTTCCAATAAAACATTAGGTCATTGTACCAAGACCCTGTTTATCAGGACATAACCCCACTGTAAGTCAAGGAGTATCTCTCTATATTTAACAGAGTGAGAGAGAGAAAGAGAAAATAAAGAAAAATCAAAATATCCATGGCTCAATTTGAGAATAAATTTGTGTAATGACCTTTTTACCCCAATTAAGAAGCTAAAGAAGAAGCAGGCATTGACAAAAACAAATACCAAGCACCAATATTGTACTTAATATTTTCTCTTTTAATTTTGTTTATTATAACTTCTTATGAAATAAATTATTTGTCAGAATGTAGGTTGCTTGGGGGCCAGGAATGTTCAGACATTCATCAGTCTGTCCTTTGGATCTAATAGCAAGTTGTTTGCTCCATGTTTGCATGAACCAGTAACCAGCACAAGTGCAACAGAAAAACAGAAATTTTAGAATATAGGCTGTCTGGTGTTGGAACTTGAATTGCATATCTGGAAGGCATCTCTTCCTTGATTTGTGACTTTAAGGATGAGTGGACATTCTTGAAAAGGTACATGGTGGTTGCTTTGTAGTTGAGCATAGAGTCCCTGGGGACTCAGGGTGTCCCAGCCACAGGGAGCAGTGTGGGTGGCAGAGGAATCTAAGGGGGTGAGGGCAGTAATAGCCAGCAGGGAGGTTCATGAAAGCTGTTTGATCTAGCAGATGCTTTTTTAGAATTCTAAAAGACTGGCATTTTATTGCCTATTTAGTCATTTAAATCCTCATGGACTTTCCACTTGTTCAACTGAATTTTAAATCACAAAAAAAGAAAAAACAAATGGGTAGAAGGGATTTGCTGGTGAATAAGAGTCTTTGCATGGGCTTCCTTGAAAAATAAAACAAAATTAATGTTACAATAAAACAAAATTAAAAATTAGACTAATAATATTGTCATCCCTCCCCTCCACTATCCCCAACCTAGAAAAAAAATCAGCATTAAAGCCCTGGATAGGGGGCGGCAGAGAGACTGAGTATTCCTTTTGTGTTGTTCTCTTTTGATCATTTCACTGCTTCTACTTTATTTTAATAATGTGCCCAAAGACTGATTCAACCTCTCTCTCCCACTTTAATAAAGGTTCATTAGTGGATTAGGAGAGATTTGAAACTGAGCCCAGTGGAGTCAGCAGAGACAAGTTCCAAACAGCCATCCAGGGCATTTTGAAAAACGCCAAGCCAGCAACCTGGAAAAGAGCCACCCATAAAACGTGGGTGTGCTTGTGGATGTGAGCCCCACTGGACAGACAGAACACCCCCACTTCTAGATGGGCAGGAGGGGCCCCATGACCCACTGAAAATGAGCAAGGCAGAGATTGCTGTGTTCTCTTTGAGCCAACCTTGACAAAATAAACACAGCCCATCAGCATGGAAAATACGGGTGATCCACACACATTATTGTAATACAAATAAACAAGTGGGTACAGCCACTTGGCCTGTGCTGCCCTGGGAGCCCACCATCCTCTTCAAAATCTGCAAGTCCTTCTCAATAGAAGCATGTCCCGCAGTCCCACCCAGCCTCCAAAGATCAGTCACAGACGTTTGCAACAGTGCAGATGATTCACTCATGAATATGTGTCTCGGTTCCTTCTAAAACATCTCTGGGGGTGAAACTAGGGAGGGAGTTGTTGACTTCTTCTTTTTTCTCCTATTTCCACAGCCCTTTCCAAAATTATTTCCAAAACTGATGACATATTTCAATATGCAAGTAAAAATACTACTTCTATTAATATTACCAGGAATGATAATAAGCTAACATTTAAGATCTTATGACTGTTTCTAAGAACTTTACAGCTGTTCGGTCATTTAATATTCAAAACAATCCTGTAACACGCTATAACCCACACTCTTGGTTGTCTGACTCAAGCCCCTTTTTCTACCAAATTCAAGCAACTGTGGCCAAGAGACAGGATTCGGGCCCATAGGTGAGATTCTGCTTGTTGGAACTTTGAGGAAAGCTTTGATTTTCTAATATGAGGGCTGACCCAGCCAAAGTTCTCTCATTTCTTTCTCTCCTTCTTTCTGCATAAAAGGTTGAATCACACACAGTGTGGCAGAGACAAAAGAGCCCCATTTCTCTGACACTGCTAGTCAGTAGCACCTACTGTCTGGACTGTTCTTTGTTTAAACTGCAGTAAATAACAGTTGCTGTTACTTGCAGGCAAAGGTGTTCCTGTCGGTTGCTTTTATCTTTGCCATCCACAGATGAGGAATCTGGGACACAAAAAGGCGACACAATCTTTCCCAGATCACCCAGATGGTAAGTGGAAAAGCTTGGGTTTAAACTCAGGCTGCCTTTCCCCAGAGACCATGTTATTAACCACTATGGCACTCTGAGATGCTCGTGGTAACTGTTAGTTTAGAAATATGGACATTTTTAAATCACAGTAAGGTGGGGTTTTTCCCTCACATTTCAAAAATGTACCCATTACCATGATTATTTTACTCAAGTTCTCTGTACAGTTTTTCTTATCAGCCACAGATACACAAAGACAAGCTCTGGATCGCCTCACCGCACCTTGCATCTCTGTCGCCATCTCTCCCGGGGACAGCACCCATCCTGCATCTAGGCAATGCTCTCCTTTAATTCTTTAATCTGAAATCCTTTTAATCTGTGGAACACGCCAGTAAAGCAAACGTTCCCTGACTGTATTCATTTGTAGGACGTGGAAGGAAGGAAGAAACGGAGGAACGGAAACAGAGAAGGGAGGAGTGAAGGGAAGGGAAGAAAAGAAAACACTGTTATAACTAATTTTACCAGAATTGATACATAGTGTTGGGGTAACTTTTTAAAACTTTCTACTTGGAAATAATTTCAAAGTTACAAAAAGATGCAAAAATAAGACTGTGTAAAGATATCCTTTTGCCTTTATACAGATTCTGCTGTTAACAGTTTACCCACTTGCTTTGTCAACGGATGATAGTTGATCAATAGATGAATTAATCATTCAGCCAATTGCTCATTCAACAGATAATAGACAGATAGATAATTTTTGTTTCTGAATATGGTTCTTTACCACTAAATACTTCAGAGCATATCCTAAGTAAAGGGATATTCTTTTATACAACCACTGTATACTTATTAACATCATACATTTATATTGATACGATGATTCTATCTAATCTACCAATCATATTCTAATTTTGTCCATTGACCTAATAATGTTTTTTATTAAATGTTCTCCTGCCAGTGTAGAATTATCGGAGCTTCATAGTAAAAGCTCTTTTTTGTTGTTGTTGTGGTTGCTGCTGCTGTGGTAGTTGTTTATATATTAATTCAAATCTTTAGTGAATACTTTCAGCCTCTTGAATAGGGTTAACCATGAACACCCCTTCTCAGGACGCAGACTTCCAAGTACAGTTCACTCTTGACCAAATCCCTTCCCTGACTTCCCTCTGTTTTACCCTTTCCACTCCCTTTTTTTTTTTTTTTTTTTTTTTTTGGAGACAGAGTCTCGCTTTGTTGCCCAGGCTAGAGTGAGTGCCGTGGCGTCAGCCTAGCTCACAGCAACCTCAAACTCCTGGACTTAAGCGATCCTACTGCCTCAGCCTCCCGAGTAGCTGGGACTACAGGCATGTGCCACCATGCCTGGCTAATTTTTTGTGTGTATATATATATATATATATATATATTTTAGTTGTCCATATAATTTCTTTCTATTTTTAGTAGAGACAGGGTCTCACTCTTGCTCAGGCTGGTCTTGGACTCCTGACCTTGAGCGATCCACCCGCCTCGGCCTCCCAGAGTGCTAGGATTACAGGCGTGAGCCACCACGCCCGGCCTCCACTCCCTTTTTTTGCAAGAATTAACAGAAAGTGATGCTGACTTTAGACTCAGGTAAGCTGGGCTCCTGCCTCAGTCCTCAGGCTTCAGGGCCCCAAACTGCCCCATTCCTTCCATGACACTTTCTAGGACCCCCACCCCAGCCCTCCAGTGCCTGGGTCTGGCTGGAGCTGGTAGTGTTGTCTGGGCAGGTTGCCTGAACCAGCTGGGGACTTGCATGTCCCACCTCCCTTTCTCCCGGTTCAGCATTCTTTGCAACCCGCTACCTTGAGCACAGGGTAGACCCGGTACTCTGAGGAGCTCCAGAACTCATGCCTGTAGGGTCGCCCTGGGGCCCTGGGGCTGAGCTCCAGTTCCAGGAAAGCAGCCTGGTGAGTGGCTCAGTTCTGCTGACTGGCACAGGATTGCTGCCATGGGACGGCATGACATCAGGCTGCCAGAATGGTGCTGACATCCTGATTCTGAGTGATTCTCGGTCACTTGGACACAGGATGAGCTCAGGACTCTGGGCTCCCAACAGCCCTGAGCCGACGCTTGAGTCTGAGCTGCATGTCTGGCTCCCTGCATCCTCAGTCACCCCCAGTGCTGCCACCGGGGTGCTGCCTCTGGTCTACAGCACCCAAGGTGGCAGGCAATCTTTACCCTGCACACCCTGTTGCTGCTGGCACCCAAGGCTGTCCCCTTATCCTTCCACAGGCTCTGCACCACAGTCCTCAGGGGCTGCTTCACCCATGCCCTGCAAAGGTTTTCTAGATTGCTGCTCTGCAGCAACTACAGGCCCTTGCATTCTGTGCCCATTCTGGCCTCCAACAGATGTGTTGACTTTGTGCTCTCCCAGGTTAAGCTGAGGCAGGTAAGGGGCAAGGATGCCTTGCATGAGTGGGACCACTCTTCTTGCTCTACCTGCAGGCCCCTCCCCTGTCCTCCCCACTGGAGACAGTGTGAGAAAACCAGGGGTGCAATCAACATAAAACGAGCCCACATTTTAGGAATGTTGTGATTACAGCCTGAGCAGTTCAAGAGAAGACACAGTTGAAAAATGTGTTGTTCTATATTTATAGCATAAAGTCCCAAATGATAAATTTAACATGGTCATAAAATAAATGCTTGCACACATTTTCCTGCATGCTCTGTGCATTTGTGGTCATCTTCAAAACGGCACAGAAACAACCTCTGAAAGAGCCATCGGAAGCTAGTGTTCACAGGCAGCAGGACGGATGGTGCAGCATCGTGAGTAATGATGTAGCCAGCAGGAAACAAATGGCATCGGGGACCTTAGAGGAAAGAAGAGCTATAATGTTTCGGCACAGACAGGTTCTGACTAGCTACAAGACTTGAATGATAACAGCATCGTTACCTTTTTCTCACAGTGGGAAATAAGAAATTACCTGGGAACAGCACATTTGACACTGTATAAAGAGACGATTCCTGGCTCTGAAGTGAAATAGATGGCGTCTGGATACCATGAAGAATCATCAAGTATTCTGGGCAATAAACATATCGGTGCCTCTTCTCTCCCCATCATTCTGTATCTTCCATGAAAAATTACTGAATATATAAAATTTGTAAATATGTGTTTACAAATTTTGCACAGTATTTTTGTAATAAATGGCATTGCTATAAACAGGGGACCCACAAAAAACATTTGCCCAGGGCTCCACACGCCCTATAGTGCTGCCCCTAAAGCAAGACGTGGAGTAGAGACATCTGCCATGTCCTAGCTCTGAAAAGTGCATGACAAAGGATGAGAGCAGTACAAAGCTGACTCTGAGATTTTTGTCATCTTGTTCAATTCTCATTTTTTAAGAATCCTGGATCTGGGTGATGGGCACACTTACAACCCTGACTCAAGCCTAACAAAATCGACACATGTAACCAAAAACATTTGTACCCCCATAATATTTTGAATTCATAAATAAGTAAAATATAATAATTCATCATTTAGATATCATGTTATGGGGGGGGAAGAATCATGGTAAGTAGAAAAATTACACCTGGAGAATTTGTCTAGAATACAATTCTCATTTTCTATGGCAGGCAGAAATGCCAGTTGAAGCTTGACACCAGTGCAGGAGAGACTCTGACTTCAGCCCCAATGAGTAAAGTCCCCAAGGCCACATAAACACCCTTTGAACAAAGAAGAAAAAGTAGGGAAAACATGGTTGTGCAACCGTACCACTTGAGGAAATAGCATATAAGGGGACAGGCTGCCAGTGTAACTAGAGAATGAACTAGACAATAACATCACTGCAAGCCAAGAAGAAGGACAATTCACCATGACAAGACAGTTCTGTGGCAATGACTATGTAGTCATGGTAGTTTTATTCAATGTTAAAACAAAACTTGGAAAAGAAGTTGATCTGTTTTCACTACTTGTTGGGTCCTAGTCACCTGTTCTTTGGAAACCGCTTCATTTCCTCCAGGACTTTTTTTTTAAAAAAAAGTATTTACAGGGGTACAAATGTTTTTGATTACAAGGATTGCTTTTGTAATGCTTGAGTTAGGATTATAGTATGCCTATCACCCAGACAGTATTCAAGAAAATGCAAATTAAGACCACAATGAAATAAGAGCCATTCTTATCCCAGTTAGAAGGGCTCTTATTAAAAAGTCCAAAAACAATAGATGCTGGTATGGATACAGAGAGAAAAGAATGCTTATACATTGTTGGTGGGATTACAAATTAGTACAGTCTCTATGGAAAACAGTATGGAGATTCATCAAAGAACTAAAAGTAGACCTGCCATTTGATTCAGCAATACCACTATTGGGTATTTACCCAAAGCAACTGCTTAATTTTCCTTCCACTCCTTTTGTGCTACACACACATTTTCTTTTCCCACCATGTCTCCTGTTTTATACTGTAACAGTGCAGCCCAGGGCAGTATGTTCTGTCCCTCACGAACAGCAACACTTTGACATTGGGAAGTGCTAAGGAGTCTTCTAATGTCAGTTGCGTTGTTTTGAAGCATAGTTATTCCCTTCTTTGCTTTGTGATAATTATGCCCATTGGTGTCTTCACTCACTTTTCAAAAGAGCACCAAGAAATGCGCAACCCCAGAGCAACAGGAGCAAAACCCACTGCTACTTCCTTTTTCTGGAGTCTTTTGCTCAGATCAAGCTACCACTTGCTGTATTCATATTCTGTCAGGAAGAATTACAAAAGTAAATAAGTTTTATTTGCACTAGAACTCTACCTTAGGCAATTATTAGAAACCACAATTAATTCAAACAGAAGCACTGTGCAATGACTTCAATATTTAGAAAGGCCAAGTTATTCTATCCTTCCTTTATTGAGTCAATCATACTCTTCCAAGGAGTTAGCAATTTCTGTATTCCTGTCACTTAATTGGTAGTAGAGAATGCCTACAGCTTTTTTTTTTTTTTTTTTTTTTTGCAAACTTCAGACATGATAGGGAGAAGAACAAAAATTGAAGAATATAAAGAATAAGGTAAAAGGAGTCTGTGAGAGTGAGAGGAGGGAACAGAAAAATAAAAGAAACATACCCAATAGGATGGAGTAGAGTACCACCAGGAATGGCTCATATATTAGAGAGAGACTCCTGGGATGCAGTTATCGGTCAGGTGCTGTATGTTTTATTTATGTAACTGTGACAGCAACAGCAAGGCTGTGTTTGGGAAATGAATTGGCTAATGAGGATGTACTGCGTGTTTGTCTGACTCAATGCATACGGAAGATTGCAAGCCCAATTGTTGTAAATTGGTACTATTTTTTGTTGTTGCATTTCAATGTCCCTCTTTAGATCAAAGTGAGGATGGTGGTACCAGGAAAAGGAAGCCTGGGTTCATCTAGCAGAACACGCTTTGTTCCCAGCAATTCCATCAACATAACAATAATTGTGCCAAATGTCATAATACAAGTGCCAACAGAAGAATTCGAACACTTTGTTTTGATTCTGGCTTTAGGAGGATTTCAGTATATGAGATTTCCTGGCTTAAATTATTTACCTGAAATGTTTAAATAAGAGCTACCATTTAGTGTGTGTCTGTGATGCTCTGGGTATGCCTTCAGGTACCTTAAATGGAAAAATTTAAGTAACCCTCACAACATCCCTACCCTTGGTTTGCAGATGAGGAAACTGAGGCTCGGAGGGACTAAGCAACCTTCCCAAAGTCTAACATCTCATTAGTGATGGAGCTGGGTTATAACCACAAACTAGTTCATTCAAATATATTTTTGATCTCTCAGACATTCCAACACATTAAATAAATTAACATCAGCTGGGAATGTTTAAAAAATGACTTCTTGATTTAATTCTATTCACTGCATCTACCACTAATGTCATTCATCTACAAAATAAATATGAACTGGACAGAACATGAAAGAATATTATCTCTGGTCACCCTCTAAAATAAGAAAAAAAAAAAAAAAGCAGAACTTTTTATTGCCTGTACCAGGTGATACATCAAATGCCTTTATAGGTATGTCCATCTGCACAATCAGTGTTTCATTTTTCATTTTAAGCCCCACCCTACACCCAGCAGAAGAGAGAATTTTCTAAACCACGCAGACCCATGTTACGTTTATAGTAGGGCTGGTGAGGGCCTGGGGTGCTGTTCTTGTTTAATTCTGGAAACCACACTCACAATGGAAACCCAATCCTACAAAACTATACCTGTGGGACAATATCACCTTTCAGTCTCATAACCTTTAATTGCCTGTATAATTCACACTTTTATAACATAATTATGGGCTAATATCACATTTGCACACAAACTTCACACAGGCAATAAAATGGGCACCACAATAAATCAATTACGGCAGCCTGAAAAAATCACGTCTCTGAGGTAGCTACTATGCGTATGCCCATTTAGAAAAATTTCCTCTCCCTCTTTAGTTTGTCTATTAGCCCACAGCTAAATCCAGAAAACTGGACCATGCCATCATTTCTATTCAAACTAATGTAGAAATATTTCAATATTAATAACTAGCCTTCAGTGGGCTTTTTAGTTTGGAATTTACTACCTCATATATTTTTCTTATAACACACCAAGCAACTGTGTGAAATGTCAGGCATGTGATTATCAACATTTTACACATATAAAATTGTGAACTGAGACAGAGGATGGAACATGCTGACTGGCCACATGGCTAGGAGATACTGCAGTCCAGATTCAAACCTAGGTCAAACCCACTTTAATATAAAGCAGTCCATATTGACACAAATTTTATTAAACAGAAATCAAGAAAATATTCTAAGGGTAGACTGTAAGCACTCCCCTGAGGTATTTCTATAAATCCAAGCACACTACAGCTCACCACCACATAAAAGACAAAGACGTGAAACCAGACTCAAAATGAAAACCAACATAACTATTTTTACTGCCCACGCTCTGTATAAAAAGCAGGAGGAGGAAAAAGCTTGAAGATCAAATGACAGAGAACTTTCTAAATCTGTCACTTAGTAACATATTGCCAAATTCGTGTTGTCTTTGCCCCAAAAAGTTTAAATTCCACATCCCAGTACAGATTTCATTCTCATTTTCTTTCTCTCTCTCTCTCTCTCTCTCTCTCCCCCCCCACAATCCTCCCACCTCAGTATGCCACATTCTTGGACAAAATGGGAGAATGACAAAGTTACTGATTAACACACGTGTAATACAAAAAAAAAAAAAAATGTGTAAAGTGAACTGTTTTCCTATCTTTGACATTTTCTGTTTTCCTCCCATTTTTACTTGTTTTCCACAATCACATTGTCTAATGAAGACCTGAGGTATTGCAGGGCCAGATAAAACACAAAGACAAAACTTATGCCTCCAGAGATGCGTATGTGCACACAAAAACCTACCCCTGAGCTGCTTCTTTCTCTGTGTCTGCACTTCAGACCATCTACCATCTATAAAGCATTGGTGGGCAACTGGTAATTCTTTCCAAATCCAAATTTAACCTTCTAGAGCCACATTAGTGAATGGAGCTTTGGCATCAAACCCTCCCAGTCAGGAGCAGAGAGGTGGTGCTTGGGCAGAAATCAAGCCTCATTGAGCTGTACCCACAGGACAGAATAGAACCTTCCAGAGGCTGCTTGGCATTACTTGCCTGGCAGGGCTGAGTTCCTGTACTTACTCAGGGCACTCGGAAATCCATCCACCTGAGCCAACAAATCATGGCCAAAGCTCAGGCTAATTACAGTCTGTGGGTGGCCAGTGCAACCCAACTATACGCCTGTGATTAAACCTCAGGGGGCTTCTGAAATGTCTGTAGGCACAGCCTGGCCACCTTCTCCCTACAGCATCTAGGTGTCTTCAACAAATTGTTGGACAAGGTTACAGGAGACCCTCCCTTTCCACATTTTATATTTCTGTAATAATTGAGTCTCTTATTTAAAGCAGAGGTCAGAAAAAAAATAAGATCCTTAAAAATTACCTCTGGCTCAATATTCTTCCTAATCATTGCTATATTTGAATAACAAGTACAAATGAAAACTGTCTTGCCTCTGTTTAAGCTGAGTCATGATAACGCAGAGCTGAGCTGCTTCCAAAGACTGCTAAGAATGGGCTCCAGTTCAATTTAAATGATTGTCTCATTGTGGAAAATGAGTGGGTTCTGTGGGGGGTCTTCGGGTCTGTTTCTAGGTTGCATATGATAAAGGCTGTGCCCTTCACAGCCATGAGCAAAAGGACAATTTGTAAATAAGTAAAATGTAAAATTGCATGTGCTATAATTTGACCCTTTCATTAGAAAGCTGGCTTAATTCTGGAAATACCTTCAATAGATTGAGTTGGAAAATTTCCACCAAACTATACATTGATTTTATAAATAGAACACACAGTATCACACATCCAGTGTTAAAAATGCTCCTGGCTCTACCTTCACAGGTAACCTAACACCCAGCCAAATGCTCACCACCTCTATTGCTATCACACCGCTCAAGCCCTTGTCTCTCACCTGGAGTATAGCCTCCTTGTGGAACCTACATGGCCTCTCACGGGTCTATTTAAAACACATGATCCTTTGAAAACATAAGTCAGGTCATGTCACTACTCTGCCCAATATCCTGCGATGGCTCCCTAGTTCCCTCTGGGGAAAAGCTAAAACTCATAAATGGCCCCCCTTGAATTGGCTCCCAGTAAAGCTGAATCCTCATCCTGGATCCGACGTACTGGTCAATTACACTTTGGCTGTGGCTCCTCTTTCTGCCTAGAAGCCCCTTCTCTGGATATCTGCATAGCTAATTCCGTCTTCCTTCTTCAAATCTTTGCTCAAATTGTCCCATTTCCACGAGGCTTCCCCAGGCCACCCTATTTTAAATTGTAACCACTGCCTTTCTTCCTTCCCCACTACCCTACTGTACTATTCCCTTTTCCATAGGATTTAGTCTCTTTTGGAATATTATATAAATTGCTAATGCATTATGTTTAGTATTTGTCACCTGTCTTTGTTCATTTGGTTCATTCATATATCTCAAATCACCTGGAATCCTGCTTGATCATAGTAGGGGCTCTGTAAATATTTGACTCATGACAAACACCAATGTTCTCACTAATAAGTGGGAGCTAATAGATGGGTACAAATGGGCACAAAGCAACATAAAGGACAAGAGAAATCAAGAAAGGGGAAGAGGGAGGAGGTTGTGGGATAAAAACTTACCTATTGGGAACAATGAACACTATTCTAGTGATGGGCACACCAAACACCCTACGTAAGCATTATATAATACAAGATACCCATGTAATAAAAAACACTTCTTCCCCCTTAACATTTTGAAATTTAAAAAAATATATTTGGTTAATGAATGTTGAATGAAAGCCTAGTTGGAAATAGAAGCTAGAATTTTCACTGTAAGCATCATGACTTGTAAAGCATACCCTGACTGAGAAACACTGCATCGCTGTCTCTTGTCAATATAATCCATTATGAATTTAGAAATTTCCTTTTTCTTACATGAAGTTCTCAATATTGATTTACCTCTCCAACACAATCCCCACAGGAATGGAAGAAGTTCTAGTTACTCTCTTTCTATTCCAACCAAAGTCATATGTTTTGAGAAGACCAAATGGAAAGTAGGCATATGAACTTAAAATTTTTCAGTCGTGCCTGAATGTTTACTGATGTATATGTGCCATTAGAATGGCCTCATAAATTGTGACAGCAAGTCAGAGAAAGCCAATTTTGATATCCAAAATTCAACTAGATATCATTTTAAATATTCATCGAAGTTATAAGATCTTAAGACCATGAAAAAATACAGAATCACATCAAGGAATAAAAAGATCTTTACCACTTACTATAAAATGTACTTTTAAATATCTTGAAATTCTATAAACTGTCTTAAAATAGTACAATGGTCTTAAGAAATCAAGGGAAAATATATGCACAAATCTCACAAACCAAAAAAATATGAAGTTTTGTCAAGTGATAAACCTGGATGAACCTGCAGATTTCTGTGAATAAAGAGAAGGATTGGGGAGCATGTATATAACCTGAAGACACAGGTGTAGGCCACAGGACCAAAGAGACCTACCTTTTTTATGTTTTAAAGCCCACGACATAACAACTATTCCATAGGGCTCCACGAATCCTGCCAAGGCCAGGCACAAGAATCTCAGCTCTGCCCAAACAGGGAGGCTACTTTCCATAAACAGGGAAGCATCTCTTAACCTTGGGAAAACATAGAATTTATCAAAGAAAATTTTAAGAGCATCAAGACCCTCATATATTATTCACATTAAAATGAAATCCAGAGGCCAGGTGTGGCCCCAGCTACTGGTGAGACTGAGGTGGGAGGATCGCTTGAGCCCACAAGTTCGAGCCCAGTCTGGGGAGCATAGGGAGACCTCATCTGCAAAAAAAATTTTAATTCTTTTAATAAAAAAAAAAAAAAAAAACTTAGAAGAGTGCCTGGCCCAAAATAAATGTTCGGTAAATATGGGCAATCATTATTTTTAAAAAATGGATTCCATGTGTATTGAATGTGTTTTTTGTGACAAACTTCTCAAACCAAACATTCCAAAGTACTTGGAATGATTTGGCCTATTGAAGTGACAGTCTTATGATGTCAATTTAAAATATGCAACTGAGTCATTGACTTAAACTTAGGGTCTTAAGTTAAAATTATGCTAAGTCTGTGCATGCTAAGTCTGTGCAAAGATAATTAAGATCCTAAAGTTTCTTTTTGTATTTATAATAGTTATCTAGCACGAGAGAAAGTTTTATTTTTAAGGAAGATAATGGAGTGCTTAAAGAAAAGTAAAAAGTATAAAATTTGTAAGTGCCTGCTTACTAGAGTAATATACTAGGTTGAAATGGGGGTTATCTAGGTTCATAAATGGAGCCAACATTATTCAAAGGCCCCTTAGAAATTATGGTGAAATCTTCTGAATAGTATAGGATAGAATAAAATAGAATAGAGTACTAAGGTTTGTAAACTAAACTTTAAAGATTCAAAAACAAGTGGGGTTTTGAATGCACAACTTTTTTAAAACTAAATACCAGTTGGATCAAAATAAGAGTAAATCATTCATTAGTCTTTTCTGAATTTCCTGCCTTTTTCTGCACACCGAAAACACTTTGGGAAAGGTGAAGAATGATGAAGACCCAAATGCAGGACTCTGAGCCAAGGAAAGCTGGTGTGAGGAGGAGGGGTGTCCTGAAGATGCTCTTTAGGAATAGTGGCAGTTTCTAGACGAGTGGCCTGAAAATGTTAGTGTTATGGGCAGAAGGGGAAGTTTTCCCTGAAAAATAAAAAGTGATATTAATTATAACAATCGCAAGAAAATGCTCAGAAGTGCTCCAGACACCATGCGTGAGGAAGGGAACCCGCGTAGGACTTGCCAGAACTGGGAAGGGAAGGAAGTTGCTCAACCCAAGCTCTTGGAGAACTACGGCTGTGACAGAGGACAGAGTCAGGGACTCCTGATCTGAGCCCCTCTCCCCTCTCCAGAAGCCCCCTTTATCCTGACACTCTGCCGTTGCAACCACAAGTAAACCGAGGGGATTTATTGGGGGACAGTCTATGGCACACACTAAAGAATGAACGTGTGTGGATGATACTCTCTGTTAACAAGTTCATTTTCCAGGATGATTTAAAAGAGCTGAGCTCTAAATCCTAGCTGCTGAAAGCTTTCTTGAATTCAGAGGGGCGTCTACAGTACTTAGTAAATCTAGCAAAATTTAGTTTAAAAAAAAGTTATAACACCTCACATGTCTACAGGTGCATGATAATAATACAGCTGGTTAACCTTTATTTAGTTTACAAAAAGGTTTTTTCTGCACTGTCTTCTCTAATCCTCAAAATGGCCCAATTCTCAGGGGTACAACTCAGGTTAGTCTTCACTTGATTTTGCTTAATATTTTAATTGTGTGACTAAATACACACACAAGTACACACACCCATTTTCTCTGATTCTCTGCAGGGGGACCAGCTGCCGGGAGAGGCTGGGCTCAGCAAGGTCCCTGTGCCTGGGAGGGTTGGGTTCCCCTCTTGGATTTCAGACAATCCAGGTTTCTGAGACTGTGGGGCAGGTGTTGACAGTGACTGTACCAAGGTGGGGACTTGAGGGGAGCCTCTCTGGCCAGCCAGGACGCCTTCCCTGCGTGACCTAGATCCCATTCTCTCCTTCAATGTCCAGATGGAGGAAATGTTCTTTCTGCATTTTGCTGTGCTGGAATGAGAAACCTCCCAGCGCTGGAGGACTAGAGTTCTCTTTCTTGGCTCATCACTCACTGGCTGGCGATTTTAGGCCACTCGCTCCATCTTAGGTGTGTTTCCTCACGTGTAGGATGGAACGTTCTACAAATATGAATTTGAAAATATCAATATTATAAAACCTGAGCACAAGGCATAAAATAATAGTTCTAAGACTACTGAGATAAGTGGGTGTTACTATTTACCAAGTCCTTTTTGTCACATCACTTCCCTTGAAGGCAGGAAGGCATCCATGGCAGCGTCTGTCTCCTTTTCTAGTGCTGAGGTTTCTCCTTCACAGAGAGGCTGATGGACGGGGCATGCGTGGAGGTGAACACTGGTGAAATGGTTCCTGGCTGGCTGCGGAGAACCAGACCCTATGAGCATCCCCAGGTGGAAACAAAACATGCAGGGCCTCGCGGGTGAGTGTGAACGGGGCTGGCGGAGAGAAGCCCTCCGGGGTGGGCGGAGGCAGAGGCAGAGGCAGCGTGGGGACCCAGCAGCGCTCGCTGCTTTGTACCTGGGGCCCCGTGTCTCCAGCCTGTGTGGCTACAGCTGGCCACCCACCTGTCTGCTCTCAGTGCCATTTGGGGACAGGATAACAAGAAGGCCAAACCTAAGTGATTCTGCTTTCTTTTTTTTTTTTTTTTCCCACTAGCTGCTAATAGCTGACAAAGAGATTAAAAGGAGAACATATTAGACCTCCCTTTCCAATCCTAGCAGCAAGGAATACAGACATAAAGATATTTTATGGGAACTGCAACTGCTACCAAATACTAACACTCATTTAGCTTGACAATGAGCCTGCTGCATTCCCTATGCATCCCTGAGTGGCTGTCTTCTCTGTGCCTGTCCTTCATATACCCTACTTTCCTTTCAATAAAGGTTAGCGTTTAGCGTTCCAGAAAGAAGTCAATATGAGATATTTGAGGTTCCTACTATTTTTCTCTAAATAACTTTTTAATTTAAAAAAATTTAATCTAATATTCTGTTTGGGTGCTCATGTTTTAGAACAGTTAAATATACGTATATTTTTTTTCAGCACACTCCCAGAAAAATTATAAGATATATTATAATAACTTCTTTTGTAGGCAATCTATCTTCTCTGTAAAGTTTAAGTAATATGCTATTTTTTTTTTTAGATGAACATGCCTGGTAACTAAACTCTGAATTAGGTAGGAAATAATGTGCTTCTATGTTTACAGAAGATGCTTTATTAAGTCTTCCAGATAAATGGGGATTTTCAAAGGAAATATTCATGAAAATAGTTTTCTTTTGAAAGAGCCAGTGTTACAAAGATGGCCAGCCAGATGTAGAAGGGCAACTCTAATATCAAATACACCTTTTTATTGTCATGTTCTGTGTACCAGTTTTTATTAAGACAATATGTGGTAATACAGAGAATGGCAGAACTGGACCACACATTGCGGCAGAGAGCAATCCATTTGACTGCACAAGGCACTGAGGATCAGAGAGGTTTGGTGCTTTGCTCAAAGCTACACCTGAGTTTGTGCAAGTGTTAGAAGCAGGGCCCGGAGCTTCTAACTCCTAACTGGGTGTTCCTTCCTGAATTATGAAAGCATTTCCTTACTCCTGAGGAAAGGTAACTCATAAATGCATGCTTCTGGGAAACCTGACTCTGACTCACCGCCTTAACCAGCTCTTTCCTTGTGGAGAGAAAAGTGGGCTGGCTGGGGCAAGGCAAGATTTCTGCTCGAGTCTGTCTGCACGTTCCCTAGGGCAGAAAAGCCAGTGAAATCTTATTATTATTTTCTGAGATTTCCAAGTCAGAGGTTCTAAACCTGCTAGTGTAGGTGTGACCTCTATTCAGGTGACGTCCATGAGCTCTCTGCCCCAGACCCTTTGCTTTTCAGCCGGAGACTCCTCCAGCTACAAACAGAGGGCAATGTCTGGCATCTGGCACGCTGATCTTTCCACGTGAGAGGTGTGAAACCAGGCAGGTCTCCCTAGCATTTCCATCCAGGGGGTGCTGGACAAATGAATGTTATGAGCAACCCTGAAGGCCATGAGGGGTCCCAGACATACACCCTGAGACCTGAATGGAAAGAGCGAGGGAAACCCAACATGGAATCGAGATACAGCCTTTGCCCTTCTCCGCTAAGCCGCTTCTTACTCTCAGTTGAGACACTCAGAGCTGGGTGGAGAATGAGTGAATCTGTCCGTTCTTTCTCACCCAAAATAAGCCAGTGTTCCAAGATGGAGCCAGGATCCTCGCCCCCCAGTCCACACCAGGGTGAGTCATCTGTTCCTCCTGAGCACTGCCCAAAAAGGGGCAGCCAGTCTATGTCACCTAGTACTTGGTACTTAGCTTAATTCTAGCAGCTCCATCAGGCGCTCAGTCAAAAAAGAACCAGGTGACCAGTGTCAGGAATGCATAGATTATCTTCTTCCTTTCTTTTTGGATCTTATTGAATAAGCAAATCCTTTCCTTCATGTGTATCAGGTCACGATTTCCAAGAAGCAGACTCAAAGGTGGAAATAGATATTCAAGATGGAGGAGGCCGGGATACCTCTGAAAGATAAAGGGGAGGGGAGAGAGAGGGAACAGGAAGATGTCAGGGACGGTCCTCAGACTGAGATGCAGTCTGACACCTGTGACAGGGGAGAGAAAGATGCAGGATGTGGCAGGAGGAGCTTCAGCCTGGAGCAAGCCTTGAGAACATGGTGTCCGGGCTGATGGTGAGACCTGGCGCAAAGCTTGCACATCAGAGGAAAGCCCACCTTCTGCAGGAACGACCTGGGGCTGGTACTCCTGCTGTGCCAGGAGTCACTGGCTGGAAGCCACCCAGGGAGAGTGAAGCCTCTGTATGAAAGCCCCAGCGAATTTGAAGATAAAGCAGCTGGAGGCTGTTCGCTAACCTCCCACCTTGAAACAAGTCTTCCTGAAGGGAGAGCTGAGCAACTCGCATGTGTCTCGCAACTCGCAAGACCACCACGCATGTGTCTGCTACCTCGGTGTTTTCACAGCTCTACCCTGGAGTCTTCCCCCGTGAAAAGGAGCAATTCAGCCCTCAAGAAAGAAAGAGCGTTAGCAGTATAGGGTATAAGCACACTGGTAGTGCTTTTTTGGTTTTGCTTTTTGGCTGAAAAAATGATTCCTGTTCCCGAAATAAGAATATTATATTTTTTCATGCAATTATTGTATTTTAGAGATGCAAAGGGCCTTCAGAAATAATTGAGTCAGTTTATATTTGAGGAGAGCTGATTCAAATTAAATAGGCTTTCTCCCCTAACTCTGGCCCCCATGTACTTCTGGAGCAGGCTTCCTGATCTCTCTTCCAGATTGTTCACCTAGAAGCCAGACATCTAGGTGGTATGGTTTGATGGCCCAGATATGACTGCTTGGAGGAATTCCAGGACTGTACTTATTTTGGCACAATTCTAGTAGAGGCTTATGTGTGGATTTGATAGCCAGTGGATCATTCTGGGCCTCATCTAAATTCCAAAAATGATCTCACCCCATAGAATTCCTCAAACTGTGATTATTTTATAGAGATAAACTGTGCTTATCTTTGTCCTGTGCTCCAAATGCAGATGGCACTGCCCCTTCTCTGCTCCTCCTTTTGATTAAAATCTACCTTCATGCTATTGATGTCTGCATTGACCCAGCTATGGTTGATACTGGCCTCAGTATTGTATTTTTTCAAATAGCTCAGAGTATGTATGTTCTCTGAGTTCTTTGGTCTTCTACACTCAGCTGGAGAATGTTTTCCAAAGCTTGGCAACCTGATTCAAATTGCCTAGAAAGCCTTTAATAGTGGCTTGTTTCTCAGGCACACTGACACCAAATGTGTTCAATAATCTGCAATGAACACTGGAAAGCCCATTTTTTGCTTTTTTTGGCAGAGCATAACTGGAACAATCAGATCATGTATTTAATTGGCATAGCATCAGAACAGATTTGCTTCCTTAGCCTAGAAAAGAAATAGGAATGTTGCACTAACTGACTTGGGTTCATTTCTTACATCAGACTGGTTTCTCCTTGTTTATGTAGTACTCAAGACACCTAGTCATAGAGCAGTAGGTTTCAGGATAAGGGCAAGTCATTACAAAAATGCCTTACCCAGTGCTCATTTGCATACTTGCCTATATCAGTCTAATATAGTGACTTAACTTGGTTCTTCCTTCATCATACTCTCACTTTTTCCTTAAGATTCTTAGATAGCTCAAAAAATATTGAGTCTGTGTTAAGTACTAGGTACTATATTGTAGATGCTGTGCATACAGGGGTAAACTGAGCTCTCGTATACTATAATGTAGGTTCCATGAGAGTAGGGGCTTTGCTTTGTTTATTTTTGCTCCTTCCATACCTTGGAGGAGAGGAGCTACTTAGGGTCAAAAAATAATTATCTTTCCCAAGAATGATTGTGGATTAGAGAGCAATTCTAGTCAGATACCTAGACAATAATAGCTAATACATTTATTAAGGGCTTATTATACTATATTCATAGGCACTACTTTCACATCTCTCTCTCTAAATATATATATGTATACATACATATATATCTGCATCTTTATAGGTAGACATACATAGATATTTATATGCATATATCTATATATGCACACATATATACAATTTATTCTCATTATTTGTAGTCATTATGCTCTATAAACTTGCCACAAAAACTAAATTAGGAAATACTAAACAACTGCTCCTTGGGGAAATACAGGGTTAGATTTTTAAGAGCATCTGGTCACAGCATTTTGATCAACTGATCAATTCATAACTTTGTTTTATATATGTTTCTCATTTAATATATAATATTGATTCATTAACATTAAATTTAACAGCACTGTAACACATGTCTAAACAAAGCTTACCTAACACATGTGTTTTCCCTGTAAGGCGCATCATAGCTTTCTTGCACTTAGGAACACTAGACAGGACTTCAGCACTGCATTTAGAGGGCATTTTAAATGAAAAAATCATCAAAAAAAAAAAAGCACAAAAATGTGAAAAATGTGGCATTAAATGCATTGAGAAAAGGACACGTGCTTATAGCAGGAAAGCTGAGACACAAAGGCAGAGTCTTGACTTGTTTGAGCTCACTGGGAACGTGGGCAATTCTCAAATGTTTTGCTGCCCTTTGCACATCCACAAATGACCACAAAAGTGCCACGAGCATTGATTTGGGGGTTTCAGATAAATTTAGCAAATAGATAAAATGGCAAATATGAGACCTGTAAACAATGAGGATTGACTGTATGTGTATATGCACACACAATACATATGTCTTTATGGCGGGTGTATACAGACATTTAATGCTCACAACAGCCATCTGAGACAGATGATAACCCTCTCTCTATTTTATAAATGAAGAAATTGAGGGCTAGAAAAATTAAGTAGCAACTGAAAGCTATATAGCTGTCAAATTATCTGACGCCAGAGATTTAGATTCCAGAGTATGTCTACCTAATGTTCATCATTAACTATTAGTTTTTGTCTTGGTTTTCCTTTATTTTCTAAATGAATTTTTATTGAAATATAGCATGAAGGCAGGAAAGTGCACATATGGTAAGTGTACACTTGATGACTTTTCATAAAATGAAGAAACACAGACAACAAAGACTGAAATCAAGAAATAGATCATATGCCCTTGAAACCTCTCAAGGACCACTTCCAGTCACCACCTCTCCAACAGCAACCACTGTCTGGACTTCTAAGTATTAATATTAGTTACCATTTAAAATAAGATCCACACCTAGCATCTAGACCTTAGTTTCCAATACCATTCTTCAGTAAAAGGAACCAGGGCTCCTTGGAGGAGTGGCTGACTCTAAGATCAAAGCAGGAAATTTTAGAGCATCTTGCAGTGCCAGAAATAAAGAGCGCAAAGAAAAACAAAAAGCCCACAATGATAAGCATGTCAAAAGAACACAGGAGCCAACTGACCAATGGCCAAAGCCATTTGAGCAAGAAAATAAATAAAATCTGTTGGATTATGACCCAAAATATAAGATAAACACTCATGAGCCCATACTGATATAAATAAATGAGTGAATAAACAAATAAATGGAGAAGAACAGACAAATCTCCTATGCAGAAGAATTCCAAACAATCTATGTAGATAATCCGCCCTCAAGAAGGTGGGGAATAACTCTTCACTCCTTAAACGTGAGCTGTGTGCAGTTACTTCCCTCCAATGAGTACAGTTCTTCAGTGCTGCCGCCACCCTGGAAGCAATCTCATGTTTACTGGTCTGCTCTTTAATGGCTTTCTCATGAAGGAGAAGAATTCTGGCATAATAAAAATACATCAAACTAAGATTCCAGAGACCTGGGTTATTGTCTTAATTCTGACACTTACTACGGGGCTAGTCGCAAATTTCTGATCCTCTGATTCCTTTTTGCAACACTGAGGAGACAATTTTCTTTTGTCCTCATAGATGTTCATAGTTGTGTTTATGTATACAAGTTCTTGAGACTCAGTCAAATACTGACGCTGACACTTCCTACCTATAGGACCCTAGACAAGCAATTTGAGCTCCTTCAGCTTTAACATTCTCATCTATAAAATAGGGTTAAGAGTAGTGCTTTCTGAGTTTTTATGAGAATTAAACAATATAACATATAAAGTATGTAGAAAACAGCCAATACATACTAGAGGCTAACAATAATAAAAATAACAACAATCCCCCATCTGTTGGACACATTCTTTCCTTAAACATATTGGTACATTTAATTGACCAAGAGTTAAGGTCCTACTGGCCTCCGATCATTCTTCTCCTGATGAGTATGTTTGCAAATCTCCACCCTGCTGCCTTATAACTCAGTTTCACTGTGTGCTCAGAGGACTTTCTCATTTTTCCTAAATCAACATTCTTAAGGAACTCATTGTAGTCCCCAATTCGGTCATAAAAACTCTGACTGCAGTATCTCTGTGGTTTCTTTGAGTACATGAGTAACTCCATGGTTAGATTTCAGTTACATATAATACATAGCAAACGTCTACATGTAGATCTTTAACATTTGATACCTAAAAAGAGATAAATCAACTTAAAGAAAATGATGGACTGGTACCCCTGCAGGTTGAAGAAAAGTGTTAAGCACAGCTATTTCTTTACAGACAAAGGCAGGTGGAAATGAAGCATCTTATTGTGGGACTTTATTCAGTATGTAATTTCTATGTGCACATCATATGCACTAGAAAATAATAAACTGAGGTTCCAACACTAAATCCATATATAAATTACTTCTATATTAAAATGGTTCTTTATTAAAAAACCAAAGTGAGCTTTGGACCTTCTGCAGCTGACCCAGACCACCATGGCAGGCAATTGTGAGATCCTCCAATCTCCGTCTTCTCTCTCATGTGAATGTTTGCATGCCAAATTTCCATCAACTGGGCAATTTTATAAATTTTACAAATTGATTTACTTTCTTATTAGTAGTCATTATCAAATGTTTAAAACACACAAAAAATATTTGAACACCTATGTAACAACCACTAGTGAAAGAAAAATCAGATGTTGATAATGAATGGAGCCCCACCCCACCCAATAAGACTATGAAGGGTTGAAGAGGTAATTTTAAATTATCCTCTTATAAAGATCAGGAAATATAATTTGACATTCAGTAACATGCCCAAAGTCATAATGAGGCAAATGAATGTCCAGGTACAAGTGACTATAAAGGGAAATTCACCCCCAGGATTTGTTACACAAACCGTGAGCAGAGTGAGTCCAGAAGGTTATAAGAGAAGCAGGGCTTTAAATAAGAATAGGGAAATTTTTCAAAGTGGGTAATGTACATTATTACTCCACAGTATGTGTATTTATTTCCCAAATTATGGCCATGTGAGGAGATAGCAGGGCCAGGAAAACACTGGGCTTGGAATCCAAAAACCTGGGTTTAAATATCCACTGTACTTACTAATCAAACATAAGACTTGAAATGAGTCAGAAAAAACGCTGTGATGTATCAGTTTCGCATTCAGCCACCAACAGGGGCGTAAGCACAGCTAACTTGTTCTTTTTTCCTTTTTAAAATTTATTTTTTTTGTCATCAAAGAGAATGTCCAGAAACATTGAGTACTAAAGAATTTGTTTACAGCTAACTTTTAATTATATCACATACAATAAACCCCCCAGGGAAGTGGTTTTAAATTTGGTCCAGTAACAAAGTGACAGCATCAGAGACATGGGTTTTCTTCCTGTCCCCCCTTGTATCCTTTTTATCTTTCTTTTATCTTCTATCATCCCAAATATGATGAGTTTTTGTTCTTAGACCTGTTGTCTCATGGTCTCAACCAAGATGGCTGCCACAGAGCCATCATTTGCCCCATAACTGATCCAGGGAAGGAAGATTGGAGAAGAGGCAGAAACAGAGAGCCCTCTCCTGGCACCTGAGCCTTTTCCTAGGAAGGAAACTCTTTCCCAGAATCCCCCAAGTGGAATTCTACTTATATCTCATTGGCCAGAACACATGGTTCTGTAAAGATGGTTACCTTTCACAGCAAGGACAATAATTCAATCCTTAGGAAAGAACTTTTCAAGGAAGGAAAGGAAATGATTCAACTGCTTGATACTCAACTAACAGTGCCAAAGGTATGCCTTGTTATTATTAATAATGTAATTTCATGTTAATTCATGTCTATCCTTGTATGAGTCCCACATATGTTTTGATCATAAAATAATTAAAACACTTGTGCTCTTTTAGCAGATTGATAGAACAAAGTAAATAGGACCAAAGGGAGATTTCTGCCCTTCTCAAAGAAACAAAAATATACACATATATACACACACGTGGCATTTTAAGAGTACTTTAGAAATAATTTGCTAATAACATAAATGTTCCTTAAACCTTGCACATGTGCTTAAAAATTATAAAACCATTCATGTAATAATCACAATTTTAGCCATATGAGTCTTGACAGATTTTTTAACAATCATTGGGGTTTTACACCTGTGATCAAATCCATTTTTAGTTTCATTTTTAAGGCTTACTACATTTTTTTCATTTTTTGCTTTTTAAATAATTTGTTAGAGGAAACATATAACCCTTTATAAAAGCAATTTCAGATGTAAATTGAATTTTTCTCATTCCAACTCAGACTATTTGTTACTATGAAGGAAATTAATGCAAATTATCAATAATATAAGTAGCTAATAAGCTTAATTTCTCCTGGGAATGAGGAAAATTATTTTCCTCTTATAAGAAAGAAAAAGTATTCACCTCTGCCAAGAGTCACAGAAATAGTTAATATTCACACAGGGATTTGTCTCAATTGACTATAGGCCATCCTAAGGAAAAAGAGACTTAAAGAGAGAAAACAAGAAAGTTGGGTAGATACAAATCTTTAGTTGTATCAAAGAGGTAAGAAATATATAAGAGGAAAACCAAACAACTAAACAAAGTAATTCAGGGAATCTGAATGCCATATTTCTTGGGAAAACAGAGCTATTATTTGAAAATGTCTAACAAATTCTAAGGATTCAAGAATGAAAAGTACACTCAGGTTAGATTAAGCAATGGTGGCTAATGATTAAGGATTAACAATCACACCTAAATATTAACTTGTTTATATCTTGTACACACACTGATCTTTGAAGATGATATATTATAATGCAGCTATAAAGAGTTGCTCATTTTTTGATTGGTTCTTAAAGGAAAGATATAAATTTAAGCATTCAAAAGTCTTACTAAGACTCTACACCTACTGTCCATGAAAAGGACAGTTTCTAACTTGATCCCTTTCATACCTCCAGCATCTAGCACACAATAGCGCTCAGGCAATATTGGTAAAAATGAGCACATACCCATGAAATTATGAATATGAAACTACATTTTACTTGAAGGCACACTGAGAGACATAAACTTTCAGTGCCGAAATTAGAGATATTGACAAGCAAAGAACACTGCAAATATCTCAGTAGCCCAGGAAAAGCACAAAAAGACATTGAGTAACCAGGATCTGTTACTCCATACAAGAGTCATAGCTCTTTAGGCAACATTTAGTAATCATTTCTGAGCAACTACTTACCTGATACTTCTAGAATCCTTTAGGTAGAAAATTCATAGATTTTCTTCCCTTAAACTTTGACGTAACTCAACCCCTCTCAAGAGGAGACAACTCAGCCTCCCACCTTCCTCCATGGGCAATTCCTGTTACTTCCTTATCGCGCCTCCAAAGCACATCTCCCCCACCTTGAAACAAAAACACCAGTGTTGAGGCTCACAGTAACCAGCGTGATCCATCTCCTCTGTCCAACTCCTGACTCTCCCTGGTATTTGTGGAGGACTTGGATATCAGTAGCCACCAGTTTTTCTTCTCTACCTCTATTGCTAAAAACACTGAAGATGATATCCATGTCTTAAGAGCTTTGATTGATCTTATGTTATACCTGGCCTTGAGTACTTACTACCCTTGAACTTCTCAACTGCAGACTTTTACCTCGAAAGCCAACCAAGCCACCCCAATCCATGGCAACCACAGAATTTTGCCTTCTGTTCCTCCAGGCTGATAGTCTTCTCTGTCACTCCATGCTTAAAATCCTTCACTATTTTGTCCTAAATTTAAAAATCTAGCCCACAACCCTTATCTCAGTCCATACAGCCCTCAGTAATCTGTCCACTGTCCATTTATCTCCCCTCATTTCTTATCCCACACAAACAGACTTTCCTCTTTCAGACACCCTGAAAGACTCGTTTCCAGTGCAGCTTCAAACTCCAAAAGCAGTGTTCTTTTTGTCCTGCTCTTTCTCTTTTAGCTTACTCCTACTCAGTGCCTCCAAACTGGTCTGAAAGTATTTCATTTCTGGTAAAAAGCCTTTTCGCGCTCCATCTGCCCAGTCTAATTTATTTACTCCTCCTCCTGGCTCCCAGAATATCCATTATATAACTCTAGGATACACTCGCTAAGGCTGCGAGTACATCTTGCTCACATTAGTAACCACAACACCTGGGACAACATTAGGTGGACAGTATTTAGGTCAAGCAAGCTTTGAGGATGCTCTCAGGAAAATACTGAGAACTGACACCAGAGAAACTGGAAAATAACAGTAATTCCCAGTTTAAATTTTTGTACTCTATATACTTTACATTGGTTTCCTAATACCATTAGGTATTGTTAGTCAACTCTAGATAGTGATTGCGTTTTATTCCCTATTGAAGATAAACACTGTATTGTTACTGCACAATAACGATGGACAATATTTAAAAGTTGAATGGAGGGTGATCAAATGAGGCTAGGCTTTCAGATAGGAAAGAAAGTAGGGAATGGGAAAAGTAAGTATTCCTACGCATTTCTTAATTCAACAAACATAATTATTTCTGTTTCTCGTGGAGTGTTCTGAAAAATACAAAGCAGCTTACCACTTGGTTAAATTTTAGTCATCCACTGAATTGTTTAAAAGAAGAAATTTGAGTTTGGTTCCATTTTCATACAAGAAGCAAACCAACAAAACAGGTCTTTAGAATTACCATATCATAATTACGTAAGAAACAAAGAATTTATTAATCTCATCCAATTCACATGTTACTGTACGGTTATTAAATAGACGCAATGAGAAAACATGGGTGATTACTGCCATATAAGCATTTGTACCTTAAAATAGAGTTGTAGCTGGCACATATAAAGTCTATTTCTCCATATCCTAGTACTCTTTAAAATCCCCACCAGGACCCTGGTGGTAGGAAGATTAGAGCCGTAACTCAATCTGGGCCATTAGTCAATTAGCCGATCGGGGTCTGTTTCCTCATTTGTAAAATGAGGAGAAGAAATTAGATGAGTGTTTTTTTTTTTTCAAATGTTTTGTTAGTTGACAGAATTCGTTTCTTTTTCCCAAAGGAAATACTACTGAAAACCCTAATATAGGAAACCTAAAAGATTCAGCCTCCGCCTTCTCCCTCCAGACACACCCCAGAGCCTTGGAAAAGAGAGATGGAAAACTAGCCACACAGGATGAGAAGTTGGGTCTTTTCCAACAATCCTGACAGGTCCTTTGGTGGACCTGTACGTAAAGATGAAATTAGGTCAAGTCCACTAAGCTGAGCACCCACCTTAGTGCAAGGGAAAAACAGCACATTTTTCCTAGTTTTAAGTCTGAAGGTAGAATGAAGGATCTGTCCTGAAATGGCCTTGAAAGACTGTCTCCGCTTCCCTGGTTGTGATGTTGGTTGCTTGGATGGTATTTCTGGCTGCCTTCCCACCCTGTCTCCACTTACTCAGTTTCCCTAAAAATCTGCCCTCTCCAGCCCCTGATCCCCACTGGTTCTCCTACTCCTCCTCCTTCCCTTGTCCTCCTCCCTCAAACACCTGAAACTTGGCCCAACATTCCTGCCCTCTAAGACCCCCCCACAGCAGGTCACCCAGGTTCAGAAACCCCAGTGATGGTCACCAGGAAACTTAGATTCCCCAACAACAATAGAGGAAACTTTGGAACAAATGAACTCATAGGCCCTAAAAGAGTTTTACAACCTAAAATCTCCAAATCTCTTGTATTACCCTGTTCAATTAAGTCAGAGCTTTGTGTTTCCTCTCACCCACATTCCAGTGCTGATGGCACTTAATTTTCCTCACTCTCCATTCCTAAGACAAAGTGAGAGAGTGCTTTCAAAGCTGGCTCTAAATTTGGCTCATTTTAACCCTTTGGGGAAAAAAAGAGATAGAAAGAGAGAAAATCTCCTTTCTCTGCTTCTACAACTTATTTCAAAATTCAAAAACAAATTCCCATGAACTCTTTCAGTTAAAAAAAATAATAATATATTAGCCCACAGAATCCCACAAATTCTACGGCACCCAAAGCCCAGTAGGCAGCTGGTGCCACAGGGATCACTGTCATTCTCCTACTGTGGGATTCGCTTGTAAAAGCCTCACGCACAAGTAAATATATGTCAGAGAGCAAACACAAAGCTCTCTCCAAGCTCAAGAAGTTATAACTCCTGTTACTTTTTCTGTTCACTGACTAAATGTTTACCTGTCCCTTCAACGTTTTGAACATCCCAAACATGTGCCTTAGAATCCTGTATTTTGAAAGTGAGAAGACAAATAACGCATTCCAGGGGTCTCCAAGGTGATCCCAGCCAGCCCCATGGCAATGACCTTGATCCCTTCAATGGACCCTCCTTCCTCCTCCAAAACCAACTCCCCAGGGCTCAGCAATCTCTTTTGAAGGGGCCAGAGATGGAGTGGCGTTAAACTACACATCCCAGACTTGCTGTTCTAATGAGGTTTTGTTGGTGTCCATTTAGTGAGTAAACAACAGGTAGGAAGGCAGTTGGTTGTGCTGCTTGCTGGGATGATGAAATAACAGACTCTTGCTCACCCGCTTCCCCTTGCTAAAGTGCTAGCTCACCGCAGGGCTCATGCGGCCCCCTCCCCCGTGGGAACAGAGAAAGGGATTACTTGTGAATAATGCATGAGCACAGAAAGCCCTAGAAATGTGTGCCTGAGGCCTACTTGAAATGGGGGAGTGGGAGGGGGAGAGACAAGTCACTTGGTGACACATATCAGATAAAATAGCTTTCTCGGAGCCTACATTCTGCTAAGAATTTTTATTCAGCAAGCTGACTTTTCTCCTACTGGCCTTTCCACCTTCTGGGTAGATTTCAAACTTAGAAATCCTGAAACAGGAAGGGTAGTAAATACAGCTCTTCCTCTGGAAAGGCAAGGGAGGGGGAAGAATAACATGAATCGGGACAGCATTGATCATGTATGTGTGTGTGTTAGAGTGTGTGTGTATGCGTGTTAGTGTGTGTAAATGTGTGTTAGAGCATCTTTATTTTTACTCCTTTCATTCCTCATTCTTCAACACTGATGTCCCACAAATTGTCTCCAAAGCACTGATAATAATTTCAAGGCGATGATTTTTTCCATGAAATTTAATTTCTAATTTTTTCATCTCAAGGGTGAGGTACAGCATAATTTCCAATGAATTTTCCAATATTTCAAGGAATCCATGGCCCCATATAACACGTTTACAGATCACTGAATTTAACCCTTAACTCAAACTTTGATCTTAAATGAAACACCTCATGGATCATAAACTTCTTTTCTTTTTTTTTTTTTTAGTAAAATGCACAAGCATAATTCAGACATTTCTTGATACCTGAAGATCATCTTTATGAGCCACTATTTTTTCATGCTGAAATGGAATCAACTTCCAATGGGCCACAACGTGTGACAGGGTGAGTTTCTGCACAGAAAAACGGTTCCGGTTTTCTTCCACCCAGACCTGGCAGCGGTACCTCCTGTCCCTGCCTGCTAGTCGCTGAGAGCCTGTGTAAATTACAGCCTCCATCTGCAGCCAGTCAGTCCCCACTCCTGTCCCTTCCTGCCAGGCTGGGCTGCTTTTATTTTATTTTGATTTATTTTATTCTATTTCTGCTCCCTCCTCCACGCTTCTTTCCCCTCACTCTGGCCTTTCCGCGCTCACGCTGGCTGCAGCCGAAAGCTGTGCCTTTTGGGTCTGCTCTGATAAGTGACAATTTCACTACCTTGTGTTCAGGTCTCTCCAGTTCTCATTTGTTCAGTTTTTTGTTTGGGGGGTTTTTCTTTAACCTAGCTCATTTTGCTGTTGACAATACTTTCTTCCCCTCCTTGGACACCTTCCACTTTAAGGTTTGGTGTCATTCTGAGAATAGGAGACTGCCCCCAAAACTGCCCTCCAGATGACCCAGCCTCTGCAGTAATTTCCAGATAGGAGATAAGGAATTGACAGTTGGAGAAATCAGAGCTGGCAGCTCTTTCCTTAAAAATACATTAAATCCAAAAACAGATGAAATAGGCATATTTGGGGATGAACTAGCATTTTTTACTCTAAAAATTAAAAGCCTAATATGAAAGGCAGTGGATTCAGCAGAATATACGCTGTCCAAACCCAAAAGCTGCATCTAGTCTCCCAACCAGCAACCCTCGATTCAACAGGGATGTTCACCGAGTCCGTTCTCTGGGGGTCTCAGCTCACTTCGGGGCCAGACTGTGTTCACCCTCCACAGTCAGGGAGCACCTTCCCACTCTCGCATTTCTTTCTTTAGAGGAGGAACAGCAGAAGGCTGTGACAGCCTATGGCATCTTCCACAACCCTCAAGTCACCAAAATTGTACTTTACAACATTTTTTTTTTGAAAAACAGACATAACTGCCCCATTTTCATTTGTCTATTCAAATGTCCAAGCCACCTTCCTAGAGAAAGGTTGGTTGCAGTTGCATTTGAATTAAATTTTAAAGTAATGGTGGGGGAGAGGTACATCTATGAGTTATTCATTCATTTCCACATTTCAGTTCCTTTAAATGCTAAATAGACATGATGATTCTTAGTCTGTCCTATTTCCCTAGATTATTAACAGGTGAACCTAAAAAATAAGTTGAATTTTTCTGGGAAAGTACAGAATATATGTTATTGAGGCATTATATGATAACAGCTTTAAGGAGTTACTTTTCAATTTCCTTTAATGACTAAGGTCACCCACTACCTCTTTTCTTCACTCTCCAGGTCATCGCTTAAGTAATTAGTTCCTCCATGAAAAGGGAACATATTCTGGTCCCTAAATGAATTAAGAAACATCCACCATAGCCCATCAGGTCCCAGGCGTAGCTGTATGGAGTTTTCCACAGCCCGCCCCACACACACACACACACACACACACACACACACCCCTGAGGGGAGGACAGGTAGCCCATGGTTAATGGATCCCTGGCTGATTCAAGATGGAAAATACACAAACCTTTGCAAACCAACTGTCAAAGGAACAACCCCATTTCATTCCACCCCAGAAGGTAATGCTGCTTTATCAGAAAAAGAAATGCAGCTCATCTCATTTATGACCAAATCTGAAGGCAAAGCTGCATGACCCAACCATTAGAAATGAGCAGGAATTTGACTGCCAATGACAGAATTCGTTTGTCCTCACAATAAGGTCGATAGATAGAAAGCTGTCAGGCATCAAAGATGACTCCGGAAGGTGAAGACCTTACATACGGTTCAGAAACAACAAAAATTTCATTATGATCTACACCCTGGAAAAATCATGAATGAATATTTAGTAGATGAGTCAAAGCATAAAGGACTTATAGTAAATGGGAAGTGGCAGATTTCTTCTAGAGTCTGTGACCAAGGTACAGCCCTACAAACAACCAAGCTTAGGGCCACAAAAGCTGGGTTGCACATTCCAAATTTGATTACCTGATACATCAGTTGCCTAGTGATGCCATAACAAAGTACCATAAACTGGATGGCTTAAACAATTGAAATTTATTTTCTCACAATTCTAGAGGCTAGAGGTCAAGAGGCTAGAGGCCAAGGTCAACATGTTGGCACGACTGGTTCCTTCCCAGGGTCAGGAGAGAGGCTCTGTTCAATGCCTCTCACCCAACATCTGGTGGTTTGCTGGCCATCTTTGGTGTAGCTTGGCTTGTAGAAACATCACTCTGATCTCTGCCTTCACCTTCACACAGCGTTCTCCCTGTGCGGGCATCTGTGTGACCAAATTGCCCCTTTTTATAAGGACATCAATCATACAGGACTAGAAACCACCCTAATGACCTCATTCTTCCAAAGCCCATATCCAAATAAGGTCACATTCTGAAGTACTGGGGTTAGGGCTTCAATATATGAATTTGGGGCCAGGGGGACATAATGCAACCCCTAATATCTACCCTAGGGATCAATGCTAAGGTCCAAGGAAGGAAGCAGTGATGCAAACTAAGATAGAAACCTACTCATCAAATGGCCATTGAGCATGTTCATGGAGGCACAGTTGAAACTGACACATATAAATGTGTAGCTAGGTGGTGTTTTTCATATCCTAGCTTTGGTTTAAAATCAATGAGCTTATTTTATTCCATATTTAGAATTCATCTTTACTTCATCTGAAGATGAAAATACATTCAAAAGAATTTGCAAATCTCTTTCCACTTACTTCCATCATAGTCCTGCATAGGTCAATATTGTTGGGCGTTTTAGACAAAAGATTCAAGACAGCCAACATGGCATCCAAAGCAAGCATCAGAAACAGTACAGAAGAGTTTGCACCAGGCCTTTGTGTAAGTATTATACTTCCTGTCTTCATGCACATGAAATACAGGTCCACTTAGATTGCAAACATTATCAAAATATGATTTTGAATTCCAAATAAGCAGGAGGTGAAGCTTTATTTCTCCCACACCCTCAAGCGTGGGCTGGACTTAGGGACTCACTTCCAAAGACAGGGAAACATAGTAAATTTCTTACCAGTGCAGAAAGCTAGTAAGCATGATCTCACCCAAGTGATCAAAGGTAACATCTCTAGTGACACACGATTACATGTGGACATCAGGTAACCTCTGGCACAATGTGACAAGGATGACATTTGTCTCTGGGTTATTCAGCTTCAAAACCCCTAATCCCAGTCTAATCATGAGAAAAACATCAGATAAACCCAAACTGAAGAATAGTCTATAAAACACCTGACCAATACCACTAAAACTGTCAAGATAATGAAAAACGAGAAAAGACGGAGGAACTATCACAGACCAGAGGAGCCCAAAGAGACGTGTGAACTAAATGCAACGTGTTCTCCTGGATGGGCTCCTGGAACAGACAAACGGCATTAGGGAGAAATGGGGAAAACCTAAATATAGGCTGGCGTCTAGCTACGAGTAATGTACCAGTGATGGTACATTAGTTTTGACAAACGTCCCACAGTAATGTAAGATGATAACATGAGGGAAACCAAAGCTGCGTGAGGAATATATGGAAATTGTCTGTTCTATCTTTGGAACCTTTCTATAAACCCCAAATTTTTCCAAAGTAAAAAGTTTATTACAAAAATTGTATATATAGATAGATGTATCACTATGAAGCAGAACATCAAGCCTTATTTTCTACAATATTTACTAAGTCTGAAGATAAACCCACGTTTAAAATTCTATATGTAATATAGAATCTGAAGTATAAGGCTTTAAATTTGAACAAAAAAGTAGCAAGACGGTGCCACTTGTTTAGTTTATTAAGACTTAAAAGTTCTCCTGTGTTCCAGAATGTTAAAGGGTCACGGACCATGTCAGGCAGGATTATGCATGACACAAAACATACTGGAACTCCCTGCTCATAAAAGCAAAGCTCTTGTTCTTGAGATAATTCAAAAGATATCTCCTATCACAGAATGTTACCCATCCTGTACCAAACAAAAAATACCCTACTGGGTTTTAAAACACAGTTTTTCTGCCCCAGATCCTGAGAAAATCTCAATTTAATGACTTAGCATTAAAGTTAGCTTTGGGATATGGGATGATGTTAGAGAGTTTGCCTGTGTCTTTCTTTGAATCTCAAGTACTCAATTTTCTCATAGTTGTTCAAAATTTAAAGCTCTGGTTGTTTAGATCAGTGAAACATTTTGTTTACATGTATATGAAGAACACTAAGCAAAAAGAATTTATTTCAAGGTTCATGGAATTTTCAAAAGAAATAAAGCAGACATCCACTGTAAAGTTAAAGCATCATAAACTGTCAAAGCATCATTAACTAACAAAGCATCCCACTCCAGACCGGGGGATGGGGAGAGAAGAGTCTTTATGTTGAAGAAATGTAGAAAAGAAAAAGCCCTTTTATGAAGAATCTACCCTGTTGCCTATATCTTGCAACAAACTTTGAAAAACCTTTAAGCTAATATCCACGGGCACCCAGCCTTTCCTAACCCCATAGTCCTGTTGCTTATTTGAGACCTAGAAGTGGGTTACTTCAGCCAAGTCATCATTCACACACATAATAAAGTAGAAAGAAAACCTTCTTCCACACTCTCCTCAACATTAATTAACTTAGGTACCTGAGTAAGACACTTCTGACCCAGACCACAAATAACACCAGTAATGGCCCTGGTTGTTCTACCTCCTTCCCAGTTAGTACCACTCACACACTTCAAATTCCCTTGAGTATCTTCCATGTTCCTCCCTCTAAAATGTCATTTGATAAGCAAATATCTGACAGCAAGATCCTGCTCCATAGCTGCTCACTCAGAGGTTATCTCCAGCAATACATCAACACATGCTGCTAAATATTTATCCATGTTACCAGGACGTGCAAACTTCTCAGGGCCCAGTTATTGGTCTTCTATCTCTTACCTCCAAGAGGCCAGCAAACAATTATTTGTTCATCCCCTAATATGTCTGAGACTCCGCCAACATATAAGTGCTACTTGGTGAAGGAAAAACTGTATAATTCCTATTTTCAAAGAACTGTGTTTTTATGAAATCACAAATTCCCTAGGAACTGTGGTGAGCAGAATAATAATGCTTCCCCCCTCCAAAAGATGTCCTTGTCCTAATCCTTAAAAACTATGAATATTCTAGGTTAAAAAGCAAGGGAGAATTACCATTGTGGTGACATTAAGTTTGCTAATTAGCCTATTTTAAGATAAGGAAATTATCCGGAAATATCCAGTTGAGCCCAATGTAATCACAATGGTTTTTAAATGAGGAAGAGGGAAATCAAAAGGTCAGAACCAGGGGCATGCTGTTTGAGAAAGACTCTACTGGCCATTGCTAGCCTTGAAGATGGAGGAAAAGGTCAAGAGCCAAGGGAGGCAGGAAAAGGCAAGAAACCAGATTCTCCCCTAGAACCTCCAAAAAGGGATGTAGCCCTGCCACCATCTTGATTTTAGCCCAGTGAGAACCAGTCCAGATTCTGATCTCCAGAACTACGTGATCATGTATTTGTGTTATTTTAAGCTATTAAGTTCGTGGTAATTCATTACAGAAGCAATAGGCAACTGGTGCAGATACTAATCATAATGATTTTTAAAGTTCTATTCTGGTCACTAAACTATCTCTCTTTCCTCCGGAATCATCATTGTATTATCATCTTGATGTTTTTTCTTTCATGTTCGTAATTTTCCTTAAATGTCTTGGATCCTTTGTTAGCCTGTTCATATTTAAGAATATAGCCTGGCAATATGAGACTTTGTGTGGTTCTTTTTCTCCACCAGTCCTCTCTTCTGATTAGCAGTACTGACTCCTAGCGCTGTGCACACGGCCAACAAGTAGCAACGGCAACACCTTCTTCAGCATGCAAGTGTACCTACCCACCACCTTTGAGACAGAATATCTGCAAAACTGGTCACCAACAATCTCCACCATCCATGTATATGCATGAGTATTAGGGTTCTCCAGAAAAAGAGAACCAACAGGATGTATATAATTTATTGTTTATCATAAGGAATTGGCTCACAGGATTACAGAGGCTGGCAAGTCCCCAGATCTCAGTTGGCAAGCTGGAGACCCGGGAGCACCAAGGTGTAGCTCCAGCCCAAGGCCGAAGGCCTGAGAATCAGGAAAGCCAACAGTGCAGGTTCTGGTCTGAATGCCAGGAGGCTTGAGATCCAAAAGCTCACATTTCAGTCCAAGTCCAGAGGCTGGAAAAGACCTATATCCCAGCTCAAGTGACCAGGCAGAAGGACTTTCCTTGTCCTCAGCCTTTTGTTCTATTCAGGGCTTGAAGGGAGCGGATGAGGTCCATGCACATTAGAGAGGGCAACTCATTTTACTCAGTCTACTGATTCAAATGTTAGTCTCATCCAGAATCACACTCCATAGCATGTTTAGCCAGATATCTGGGCACCCTGTGACTCAGTCAAGTTGACCCATAAAAGTAACCATCATACATGCCACCCCTTCCATCAAATGGTAAAGCCTGTTTCCCCTCCCCTTGACTCTGGCCTGGCCTGTGACTTGCTTTCACAAATGGAATAGAGTTGAAGTGATGCTGTGTGACTTAAGGGACCTTGCATCTCCTGTGTTTTGCACCTTTGGAATCCAACTACTATGTGAAGAATCTTAGATTGGGCTACAGAATGATGACAGAAAACGTGGAGAAAGAGAGGTGCAGCAAGCCCACAGATGTTGCAGAAACTTCAGCTGAGGAGCCAGACGTGGGAGCCAACCAGTGAATGAATGAAATGAGGCTGATTGCTGAGCCTTGCCAAGAATTAGAGTCAGAGAAAGTCCTGGTGGCGCTTAAGTCCGTGGTTTCAGCCATCTAGATGCACTTTCTCTTTCTGCTGTTATACGCGTTGTGATAATTTGCTTCTAATAAATTCCCCTTTTATTTCTAAGCTAATTAGGGTCACTTCAGAACAAATAGGTCCTGGATAATGTTTGCTTCAAGAGTCATTAAAAAGAGGTTTATGAATTTTCACCCACTAATTTCCCTTGTAGAATTCTCTCCTAAGAAAATAGTCAAAATCCTGGAAATAAAATCTATGCTCATAAAAATACATGCATTACTACTTTTGTCTCTTTTGTAGCAATAAAAAATAGACATAGTATAGAGAGTCAGATATGGAAATTGTTAAATAAATGATATCATCTTCATAACCAATATCTTTAAGAATATTATGTGTCCATTGGGTATGATACATATTTACTTTGTTTCTAGATATTTTTGCTATTGTAAACATAAGAAACATTTATAATATTAGGTTTTAAAAAGTCAGAGTAAATTATAAGCACAACATGATTACAATTGTTCCAAAAAATACGCATTGGAAAAAAGTCTAGAAGGAAATAAACCAAAATTACAGTGTGAATAATATATGCTAAAGCTTCTGGCCTCATTTCACATTTTTACAGCAAGTAATCATTGGAAAATTGTTAGAAAATGAGTAGTTATCAATTACATAAGTGAAGAATATGGCCCTTTCTGTCATTCTACACTCACAAGTATAGGAAGTAGAGGGGATATTTTGGCCATATGGTGTTATAAATACTATATTCTGATTTCTTGAATTCTTAACCATCATTTAAAGATGCAAATTATAGGCAGTTCGCTGCTCTTTGGTATTGGGTTAATGTATTTGTGCTTTAGAGAACCAAAATGCAAATTGAGATCACCACTGGACAAGGTTCGCGTTATCCATGCTGTTACTGTATCTGAATCATGCAGTTAACCACCTAGGGTGGCCAGTTTTTCGATGTCCCGTAATCATTCCATTGGGGTAATTACATGTTCTCCAGTTTCATTTTTAAACGGCTGTGCAATGGAAAATGGAAGCAGAAATTCAACACTTAAGCCAGTTTTCTTTTGCCATGTGCCTGGACACTGAATAAAATCTTCTCTTTGTCCACCAATTGCTGATAACTTCCAGTTATTAAAGAACTCTTCATAATTATTTATAATAATATTAGTGCAGTATGCTCATCTTTGCATTAAGAAAGAAGAAAGAACAAAATGAATTCCCACCCAGTAATTAATACCTGTGACTCATTCTCCCAGAATAGACTCACAAAAGAAAATGCTAGACAACTTTTAAGGATACTCAAATTGCTGCTCCAGTATTATTAAGGTAGTTATTACCAGTTAATTGAATATCAGTTAATGATACAAAGGAACATTTACTGAGGCTTTTCAGGGTGCAAAGATTAAATTCAGCAGGTAGCTAGCTGTTCAGGTAGTACTTTTATTTATTTATTTATTTATTCATTTTTTACTTTTACCTCAATGTCTAACTACTCTACATGTGACCTGGTTACTCAAATCAGTTAATATCTATCTGTTTAGTGCTTAGTATGTGTCACATACATGCTAGAGAGCTAGAGAGGAAAACACCAGAAGTTTCCTGCCCAGATGGAGCTGGTTTTCCACCATCCTCTGATTTCCCCATTTGCATTCAGGATCTCACATAGTTCAAAACTCACACACTGCTTTGCGGTGGAGCCTGTGGCATCTTTTATGGGCCCTGGACAGATCAGAAACATGTCTGTAGCCCTAGCAACTAAGCAACACCTTTGATTTCTTCGGGAAGCTTTCTCTTTCTAAAGGACTGAAATAAAAAACGACTTCAGCCTTGGGCTGTACGATATTCACCCCGAGCCAGGCTGCCCACATCAAGCAGAGCAGAAGACAGCTGCCAAGGTAACAGCACCAGCTCTTTCCGTCTGTTCTGTGTCAGGTAAACGTTATGTTAGATCATCAGGAAAATCCTGCATCCTTAATGGTTTGTGCCTAATCAATTTCTCGTCTATGTCAACCAGGTTGGGGACATTGAATTGGAGTTAGGATTTTGAAAGATTTAAAGTGGGAGCAAAATAGGGAGGGAAGAAAGTCCAGGTGTAACTAACAGCCAATTAGAGAAAAAAATGCATAGTAAGATATCTAACTTTGTATTTATCAGGTGCAAGGAAAAGGTTTTAATTCAGAGATCAAACATGTCCTGCAAGCTGTCTTCATATGTCTCTTACTTTGCCTATGAAGACAATGGAAACTGGTGATGATGGTGGACATCATTGCTACCACAAGTAAAGAGTGCACCCCAGAATAACACCAGCTGAGCCCAGACATGGAGACACAGAGTCCCATTGACAAGATTTGTACACCTGGATCCAGCCTTAACTGAAGCTACTGCACCCCCTTGAAGTTGCCCTTTACATAAGAAAATAAGATGCCTCACTTGGCTTAAGCCAGCTTAAGTTGGTTTCCTATAATCTACAGCCAAGATCTGACAAACAGAATCTTACAATGCTTATCTAAAGACAATCAAAACAATGAAAAAAATAAACTATAAATAGAAAATCACCAACAGGAACCAAAAAGTAAGGCAATATACTTTTATGCCATATTTTATTTAAGTGATAGCCAAAGAAAGAAATAGAAGCTTTTATCTCAATACTAAAGATTGAAGAAGGTATACTAAAAGAATAAAGGTGAATTCAAAATTAATTTAAACATGAAATTAAAGCAAAACAACTTTGGAATGATAATTACAGAACAAAATGCAATGTTATAGCCTCACAGTGTAACAATAATAATGTAGCCATCAAAAATCAGCAGATGAAAGAGAAGTGAAAGTATAAATGAGAATCATTAATACTGCCAAAAATTTAAATATATTGTTTTAAAAATGAGTTCAATTTATTAAAGTTATTCCAAATCTTTTTTTCTTAACTTTAGAGATACCTTTACAGAAAAAAAAGTGAAGAATTAATCTGAAGTTCAGCGATTCTTTCACTTTCTTTTCTTTCCAAATATTTTAAGTGAAAGTTTAATCAACACTTTATTTGAAAAATCATATAGAACATAATACAATTTTCTACAACTAAATATGTGTTTGCCTTAGTATTTATGACAAGGAGATTTCAAAATGATAGTCATGAGATGTTCGTAATTACTTATTCTGAGTAGTCAGATTTGGGGTTAGGTTTTCCATTCTTCTATATACTTACTTATGACTTACATAAATGTATTAGAGTGAGCTTATATAATTTTTATAAAAATAATAACTATTATCCTTGAGGAATTATATATTGCTATTACCTATTGATTTCTGATTTCCCTTTTATTTCTCTTGGTGACAAATATAACCGAGAACAAAGTGCAGTCACCCCGCTCAGATGGAGCCAGGGTAGCCCGTCCCTTACTCACGTTTCTGTCGTCCTTTGCAATAGTCCAGGGGCATATTTGTTTTATCTCCATGAAGAAGGAGGCAAGGTCACATGCTGAAGGGGAGGATGCGGGCGGTTTGGGAGCAAAAGGAAGGTTTGAGAAAGAATACCTGCTAGAGAAACACAATAGGATCACCAGGCAAGGCCAAATGGAAGTTTAAAATAACTTGAAAGTAAAATACTACTCAGCCCAATTGTGTGATTTTCTCCAACAACTTTCAGCTGCCAGGGAACTAGCTCAGACAAAGTAGCAAGAGATACATGCCAACTCTAAGGTAGGAAAAATTCTTCATCCACGTGTGAGTGCAGCCAAGAAATAATAGTGTGAATTATACTCATTTACATTTTTCTCCATCTGATTCTTCAAACCCACCTTGCCCACCAGGACTCTTTCTACTGAGCAGCTAACAAATTGCACAGCCTGATGTGTGAGCTTTTGATACAGCTCTCTTGGATCCATGGTGCATGCTAATAACCTGCTTTTATTCCTGTCTGCCTCCTGTATAGCTGCTCAGTGGGCAAAAATCTCCAGGACTTCAAAGGAGATCTGCAACATGGAACAGACCTCCAGGGGCCTTGTCTGCACATTGCAGATAAATATTGATGATAATGAACTCCAAAACACCACTAGATCTTCCAAGCCAAAATTGGCTTTTAAATCAAGATAATATTTATGACAGAAAACATATAACACTTACGAAATAGCAGGCTCCCGTACGCCTTTTAAGATATCCAAATGTTGGTTGGTTGGTTGATTTGTTGGTTAGGTTTAAAGTCATAGAAAAAAAAAAAATAAGCCACATAAAGATAGCAAAAAGACAGCGTCCCTCCCCACCAAATGCAGAGACTTGCTAAGATGAACACCTCATCCCAGTTTGACTAGGACTGTCCTGGTTTTAGCAACGAAAGTCCCAGGCAAACCGAAATGGTTAATCATCCTAATTTACCTATTAACTCAGAAGTAGTGCAGGAGCAAAGCTGCACCTGAGAAAATTCCTGCAGCTGATCTTGCTGTAATTTCTCCTAATTCTCCACACAACTCAAGCCATAGCTCTTTCCTGACACATTCGGTCCCTTATGCAAAGCTGACAGTTTCCTAGAAAGAAATGATCTCTTAGCTTATTACTGTTTTCACTTTGGAGTGAATCAAATCCATCAAAAAAGATTTATTGGATGCTTATTATTTGCAAAGTACGACAGATGTGTCTGGGGACATGGAAATATAAAAAACTATTCCTGTCCTTAAGAAACTTATTTAATTGTGAATATAACAAAAATCCATGGGGTGAAAAAAGGTCAAATAATAATAAAACTAACTTGGAGGACAAGCATTTAAAAAATCACAAATCAAAATATGATTCATTGCAACTACAGCCTTGGAAAAAGAGCAGCTTTTAGACTCAGAAAAATTTTTTGCTTTACTTGTTTAATGATCTGCTACCACTGGCTGAGCAAAGGGGAGGAGAGGACTGGGTGTCACTTCAGACAACTTTTTAAGCTTAAAAACTGTGGACAGAGGCCTTCAAGTGAGACACATCCGAGTCCCAATGTCATTGCTGCCACACACTAGGGCAAAACAGAGAGTAATTGTCTATCGAAGTTTGCCACCCAGCAAGCTAGCGAAAATTCTCAAAACTTTTCAAAGGTTAAATGAGCATCTGGTAACGACAGTGTCACATCAGACATGGAGAAAGGCTCAAGTGAGAGAGGAAACAGGAAAAAGCCTGTAGATATTTCTAAGTGGAAACTGGCTTTGAGCCAGGGGGGCATCCTCTGCCCTCTCCGGAGAAGCCTTGCAGAGTGGCATTAGCCAGTCATGGGTACACAAGGAATAGTCGTTGACTGAACGAAGAAAACTGGGTTTGTTTTTTCTGTATATTTGACACAAAATCTATTGTCCTTCAGGGGCAAATTCATAGTAACCAAGTATGTAAGACAATGTATGTCCTTGGACCTACAGAGGTCCAGTTGACTCGCTAAACAGAGAAATGCCATGCATACCTGCACGAGAAAGAAAGAACTACCTTCAGAAAGTGGCCTAGTGAATTTGGAATCAGAACAGAGGGAGTAAGATTAACTGAAAGTGTTGTGTTATTGGGCTATGATCTCTGACAGAAAGACAGTGGTGTCAGTTGGGGTCCTTAGCCCTTAAAGTTTTTTGGCTAAACTCGCTTTTTCCAGGAGTTCAAGACCAGCCTGAACAAGAGTGAGACCCCATCTTTACTAAAAATAGAAAAAACTAGCCAGGTGTGGTGGTGCATGCCTATAGTCCCAGCTACTTGGGAGGCGGAGGCAGCAAAACCGCTTAAGCCCAGGAGTTTGAGGTTGCTGTGAGCTAGGCTAACGCCACGGCACTCTAGCCAGGGCAACAAAGTGAGACTCTGTCTCAAAAAAAAAAAAAAAAAAACTAATTAATTAAAAATGAATAAATAAATAAACTCTCCTTTCCTAGGTCATGCTAGATGAGTAATACCATGTTTGCCTGCCATTCCCTTTATCCAAACTTCCATGTGGGCTCAGCCGCTGTTTAGAATGACGGTAAGTCACACAGCTAATGGAAAAACGTTTTCTCTGGGTTAGAGGGTTGTAAGAGCCATTTTGTCTTTTTTAAGAGTCCTTCATGTAATATTCTAATCTCATACGAGATGATTTCAAAGTGAGAAATTTTTTTCCAAGTTCCAGAGGAACCCCCAAGTGTAACAATAACAACTGGCAACTCAGCACCTATAGCAGCCTGAAATTGTGGGCCAGTCTGCATTCTTGGATGAGCTACAAAGCCATAAAGCAGGAATCAAAACACAGAGACCATGTAATATATACCTTCTACCAGCTCTTAGAACGTCTGATCAATAAATTGCTGCATTTGGCAGCAAACGTGGAAAATGGATGAGAAACATGGTCTTCAAGCACATAATGTATATATGGTCAAAGAGTCATGACTCATGTGGCCACATAACCGAATGATATCTTTTTTGGGCTTTCTTTACAACGGGATAAGTAGCAATGGGGTAGAAATATATTTTTCTCTCCAATTTAATTATACCTCTGTTATTACTTTTCTCATATGCACATAAGCAGCAAATGTAAAGTGGAAATTGTAATAAAATGTTCGTATCGTGTCTTTTTGTGTGTGTGTGTGTGTACAGAATTATATAAAAATGTGTCTTGTCCTTTTGCTGAGACCATTTACAAGTCTGGGGGCAATTATACAGAGTGTTTCAGAGTTAGCCACACAATCGCCTAATGGCAGCTTGGCCCAGAGCCAAGCGTTAAGCCAAACCTCAGGGAATTTAAATTTAAAAGTCAGCTACATTAGAGGTAGTGATTCAGTTTGGAGAAGATATCACTTTTCGTGATTTATTACAGCCAGTGCTTTCAGTACATTTAAAAGATGATCTGGTTTAGTTGCATTTTCAAGGCAGCACTACTGCATGAAATGAGAAACATCTGAGCTGGGAGTTATCAGCGTGGAGGAGCTTGACGAGGGCTTGAATTATGCAGAGAGCATAATTTTTCTTAGAAATAAGTCTTCAAACACCCAAGAATCTGCAAAAATTAACTATACTTTCAACCCCCAATATCTAACTTGTGACTGTTTGGTAGAGATGAGTCTGTTATTGCCAAGCTATTTTTAAATGACTGTAAAGACATTAGTTTCCTGTGTGCAAAGGAATCATTTAGTATCAAGAATAAACATATGATTTAAAATGTGAGTCTTGCTGGTGCCTGTAATCAATGAGTAAGCGGTACTTTCAAAGAGGACCACGAATCTCTCTCCTCTCTGCAGCCCAAGAGAATCTGCTTACGACTTACGACCTTATGTCTTCTCACTGGTTTTCCCCAGCACGGGTCTTTATGTCTCCTAGCTCAACTGCAGATACGCCAGTGAGTCAGTAAATCTTTTCAGAATATTTATGTTCTTTAATACTCAATTCAGCTTTGGGGGGAAAAAAATAGGAGCTACGGTTCTATTTAGAACAAAGCAGCTTAGAAAAAATGTTATTTCTGTAAAAATAAATCTATACATGTATTTTGTTTGGAAAAAAAAAAACACCACCATGAACTTCAAGTCCATTTCCCACTAGTGTCTTCATTTTTATGTTTTATTGCATTCCACAGTGGTTTTGCAACCAGCTACATCAAGAATTTCCAAGAGGAATGTAAACAAAGCCTGTGCAGTGACTCCCACTAGGCCAGAGGAATATGACTGGGAGGGAAAGATCTCCACTGAGCTGTCTGAAGACGAACGGTTGTGCTACATACCAAAATCTGCCATGCACGTCAGGAAACGAAATCTGTCTGCCGGGAAGGAACTGGGCAGAGACTCTTCTACCTTTAGGAAAACACCACCTCCATTTTCATAACAACGTGTGAATAGTGTCATTATCACCCAGTGCCTGTATATCATGGGACAGCATTGGGAGATATTATGATCCAGGTATTTTTTTCTGGGATCTGTGGCCCCCTACCCCTTTTCCCAACTCAGACCACTTCCGCTGCCTCAAGAAAGGAATAACTCACAGGGCAAGAGGGTCAACTTCACTCATTTATTCACCCATTATTTCAATAATATTTATTGAACACCATCTATGTGCAGCACTGTCCTAAGTGCTGAAAATAAAGCAGTGAACAGATGATGCCTCGTCTTTATCTCTATTGACCTTTATATCCTAATGGGGAGAAGTCAATGAATAAACAAAGTAAAATTGAAAATTAAAAAAAAGTATGGGCTGATGAAAATGCCGTGGAGAACAATCAAAGCAGACCACGGGAGAAAGTAGGACGGAGGGACAGAAGGCAGGCTATTGCCCTCAGCTGCTGAGTTTCAAAAGCCTGGATGAGTCCAGGCCTAAAAACACTGGGAAGAAGTACTCACATCAGGCAGGTGATTTTCTCTCCCCATAGGTGAGAAGCAGTTTGCTCAGGTGAGAAGAAAGAGACGAGAGACAGATTCGGAGGAGACAGGAGGATGCAAAGCTGGTAGGTGCCCTGCCCCTCTCTCCTTCCTACTGGTGGGCTTGGAACCTAGACCCTCGTCCTGGATGGGCCCAGCTGGGTCCTGGGGGAGCAGCTGGCCTCTGTCTAACTGGCCCCCTCCCCAACTCCGCCCCCAACCTCAGCACCGTGAGGGAGGAACAGAATAGGACAGTTGTGAAGACAGGAGGTAGGTCTAGGCGGCCCTTCTGGAGACAGAGGCGTGTTTTTCTGGGGCCGTGCCTGGCAGGCATTCGCACAGAGAACCAGAAGAAGTTCAATCTGCACGAACTAATGAGGGAGCAGGCAAGAATGAGTGTCCTCAACAAAGGGTGCTGTGGATTGAAGCTGATGACAGACAAACCCCCTCCCACCCCTGCCTGGCAGAGTCCCTAGGTCAAGCTCCTTGGAAATGAGGCTGGATCCCATTAAGAATATGGAGAGTGGGTAGGGGGCTAAATTAACTTAGATAAAGGGGTTTTTTTGCCTGGACAAATGAGAGATTGTAATAGGGATTAAATTCCATTATAGAAAAATAAGTTACATTTCTTGCTCTCGGGAACTTGTGGGTTTTGATTTGCACCCACATAGTCTTATATTGAGAGAGAGACAGACAGAAGAAGAGAGGGAAGAATGGTCAAATTTATTTCCATGTCCAGAGAACACAAAAGTGAGAAACGAGAAGAGCCAGAGGTGAGTCTGCCCCAGGCTGCAGCAGAGTCTCAACAGCCTTATGCAATCTCAGCTCCCACAGCAGGAGTTGGAGTTGGGGGTTAGTGCACATTTTGCAGCTGCAAACCCAGAGAGTAGCCCATTGCTGAATTAAATCAAACTCAACCTGCCGCTCACCCAAAATGTCTACTGATCAAGGTAACAAGATTCATCAGATTTCTCACAGAGTGGATTACGATAATCAAAAAGAATATGATCTGTATTATATAGTTATTAAGCCCATAATGTGCTTGTTATCATAACAAAGACTGGAGTCAAGTGTAGGAGACAGAACGTAAACAAATAATAACAGTGTGCAAAACAGCAGATCCAACAGTCGATCTAAAATGAACATTAGATGTTTGTGCTCTCAACCAAAAATAACACAAGTGCAAATTCTCTTAATTAAAAAAAAAAAAAACCTCAGATAAAGATTTTTAATCCAAGATCCGGGAAAAGGTTTTTTGTTTATTAGCCCAGAGTGATGCACAAGCTACGTTGTTAACTAATTTGTTTCTAGTCCTAACATTCTATTATAAATCCTTGGCATAGAGAAGAGTTCGGAAGAAAGAGATAAATGGGGTAAAGAACAGAGGATGAGGGTATTGCACGGTCATGTTTAAGAGGCTGAAAGATAGTAGCAAATGTCTGGGGCACAGTCTGTTAGACATTTCAAATATTAGACAATTTAAATATTAGATCACTTTGATCCCTACCATTATCCATTGTCAAAGTCCATGCATTAGCTCTTTCTGTAAAAGTCAGAAATACACCAGCAGCTCTCAGAGACACAAGATGTTAGCTTGGGACCTGCCTGTGGGCCTGTCACCCCCTCTTGCTGCTTAGGAATACAGATTCCCATTTAGGGCCTCCCAAGGCAGTTTCTCATATTTAAACAGATCGGCGCAGAGCCCTGAGGACCAGACAAGGCTTGGACTTGATTCGCAGTGAAGACTGTACACCAGACACCAACTACACTCTGTTAAGTTTTCTTCTCATTGTGATAGAAAGAAGAAGGGGAAACAGAGAAGTTCTCTAAATCCTGAGAGAATCAACGTTTAAATAGTTAGGGATCAGCAGTTTCGAGAAAGAATTGCAAATTAGGATTCTTTCCCATAAGCAAAATCAAATGGAAATTAATTTGATTTTGGGGTAAGCCCCAAAGCCTCAAAGGGTAAGCCCAATATTTGATTCCCATAACAGCCGTAGACAGCAAGCAATCTGATACACAGGACCACTGCACAATCTGTTGGTAGACCTTGGTTAAAGATTCTAAAGCTCCCATTCTAGGCCGGGCGTGGTGGCTCACGCCTGTAATCCTAGCACTCTGGGAGGCTGAGGTGGGCGGATCATTTGAGCTCAGGAGTTCGAGACCAGCCTGAGCAAGAGCGAGACCCCATCTCTACTAAAAATAGAAAGAAATTATATGGACAGCTAAAAATATATATAGAAAAAATTAGCCGGGCATGGTGGTGCATGCCTGTAATCCCAGCTACTCGGGAGGCTGAGACAGGAGGATCCCTTGAGCTCAGGAGTTTGAGGTTGCTGTGAGCTAGGCTAACGCCACGGCACTCACTCTAGCCTGGGCAACAGAGTGAGACTCTGTCTCAAAAAATAAAAAAATAAAAAAAATAAAGCTCCCATTCTAAAGGAAGCAGTTCCAAAACCTTAGCCCATTGCATGCTGACTACTCAACTCCTGCTTTCTTTACCCTCAAAAAAAAAAAAAAAAAAAAAATTGTTTCTTCCTTTAACAAGAAAATTGAGACAATTTGCCTTGTGTTAGCTAAACAATACTCTGCTATCACCCCCATCACACAAGGTCCCCCATCCTGATAGAACTAAAAATTTATGAGAATAATTTCAAACATACCAATAAACTAAAAACAGAGAACTAATTGGAAGGAAAATTATGCCTATGCTATGACGCCTCCAACAGCAATTCTAAAAGTTGTTAGCAAGTAGTTTAGAACTTCAAACTTTTGACTACATAACACATTTTTAAGTTGATATCTAAAATTTTTTATTGTTAAGTTTACATGATTACAAGGGATACAATTTCTGGCATATATCATATATTTAAATTGTGATATTTTAAAATAAGAGTGCTGATTTAAATATTAAAACAATTTGAACCCTATTGTCTTTCATTTTTAAAATATATAAACAAGCTTTCCTTTATATAAATTTTATATATTTTACACTATTTCTTCTCTCCTTGAAATTATATTTTTATTCAATTTTCCATGCAATTTGCCATAAGGTGATATATTTTTATATTTTAATATTTTCTCTTGATTACCCTATCATAAGTGATAAAACATACATAATTTTGAGTTTTTCTAGTGTTTAAGTCATTGTGCTCATATGATTCTAAGTGTTAAAATTTGGGGGGGCAGAAGTTCTAAGAATCAATAATATTATTATTAGTTCACAATTTATCAAAATAACATAAACACATAATATATTTTGGTAATTCATAAGCAATAAAAAGTAAAAAATTTTGGAAATGCATCACTTAATGAGATGGATAGGCAAAGCTTTGGTGCCTGGACTATAAAAAAACTTCTCTGACACCAATATAATATTTTGAGTTGTTCCTTTGTTTGGCCTTCCTAAAGTTTATTTATCATGAATAAGGCCCTGTATTAAGAACGGACATACGAGAGGCCACACTGTTCTTTATAAAGCAGCAAAAATGACTTTGCAGGAAGCGAGAAGGAGAATGGCTCTGCACCTTCATGAACATTTTCTGAGGCAGATCATTTTCCAAGAAAGAGCCTATATGGAAATTGAGTATCTAGAACCGAAATCCATTAAAATTTTCCAGGCTTCCGCCCAAACTTTGGGAAGTCCGCACCTGCTGCCCAAGGTGTGCACACCCCGATTTGAATATCACTGGGTGAGATCATTGCCTATCCATGCACAATTGACCCTCAGTCACCTATTTTCTTTGTATTGCCTTCCCCAGGCACGACTGAAACAGGAAATAACCTCCAGCTAAAACACAAAGGTTTTCTTCTCCGTGGTGGAAACAGAGTAAACTACACTAGTCAGGCAGCATAATGCTTGGCATGACATTTTCCCTGTATTCATCCTGGGGCATGAGGCCTTAAGAGTAGCAATGTTTAAAAGGTCACATCTTTAGTTTTCCCATGGGCATAACTGCATGGAAGTATGAAGGTTCTGATGTCAAAGGTCACCTACCAGATGTGGGGCACCATGCTTTGGGGCAAGCAAAGCAGGCCAGTGGAATTATCATTGAAGTCACTGTCACGTTGTTTATAATTACAGGGAACAACTGCAGAGATATGATTGCTCACGATGAGCAATGGAAGGATATGTAGCAGCGAGAATTGAAAAGATCGTGGCGTGTAAATATCTCAAATGGTCTCCTGCCCCTACTGGAATCCAGAACAGAGGTCAGAAACATATGCTCAGCCACTGACTGCTTCAATGCAGAAGACCCCTGTGAAGGGTCATAATCTGGGGCGATTTGCCCCAATTAGTCAAAATCTGGGGCGATTTGCCCCAATTAGTCAAAATTATGCTGTCTCATGTTTTTCCACAGAGATATTTTGAGTTACTGGGAATTAAAACTTTCAGTTCTTTTCAAACATCTGTTCAAGAACCATTTGGAAACCTTCTTAAAATTTAAGTTACTAGGCCCAACCCGAGACCAACTGATGCATAATTGGAGATGAGGAGGAATAGGAATTCAAGAATCACACTTTTAACAAGCAATCCAGGCTCTGAGGACCAATGACTTAGGAAATCAGTCTTCAAAAAGGAAATGTAAACCTTGTAAACCTCTAAGATTTCTAGGTCAGGAGTCACAGATATTTTTATTTTTCAGTTATACTTATTTTTATATTGTACACATTCATCATGCTAATATTATAACATCAAAAAATAGAAAAGTTTAAAGAATGGGACTTTTAAAAAAAATAAGTGTAAATCCTAATATTATCCTCTCATAGCCAAACAGATCATCTGGGCACCCCCACACCCAACCCAGACACCCCACTTGAGAGACCACCGGCTTCGAGGCAAACAGAGAACATGCAAGTGGAATGATGCCTCCAAGAGAAGGCAACATTATGAGGAAAAGGTGGCCACTGGAAGAGGAAAATTTTTAAATGGACATTATTGTTCATATTTCCTCTCAAACAGCTTCTCTCTGGCTATGGGTTATTTCAGTCATTCTTACAGTTTCCTCAGATATATGGATAGCCTTTCAACTCACTACAAAAATAAAATTAACCACTAAAAATTGACTGGAAGCATAGAAGAGCCATCCATTCAGAAATTGATGAGAAAGCAGATTTCTTATCTAAAAGAGAAATATTGGGTTGAGATCCTGTTCCTTATAAGTCAAGCTAACACTTTTTAAGATATTAAATGATTTGGGGTTTTTTTCAGTGTTTTTCCCTTTCCTTTCCAAAATCCCCCGGCGTCTTCCCCCATCCCACCGGATTTCACACAGAGTCCTGTTTGCATGAGCTGAGAAGCTTGGAGCCTCTGGTTTCCTAAAGCCCTATTTCCAGACTAAAGCAAAGGCCATTTAGAATTTACACTGGTGCCATACAGAATGAGAGAGAAGGAAACCTCTGGCAGAAATATCCCTGAAGAAGGGGTTTCTCCCCAAAGATCAGAAAGCAATTCTTCTAGGTTAGGGAGATAGGGAGATACAAATGAAAACAAAGAGGTTTAGGGGTCCCTAGGAAAAGGACTGGGCCTAGAGAGACCATGTGGCACAAAGGAGAGGTGCAAGGGACTTTGCTTGAGGCCCCTGAAGCCTTGGGAGAGCTGAGGGATCCACCTTCTGCAGCCCCTGCCGCTGTCATGCCCATCAGCCCCACCTCTGTCCACAGACAGTGCTGCTGTCCTGGCCACCCCCAGCCCATAAGGACGTCCCTTCCTCAGTAAACAGCCTCTGCTGGCCAGCCGGAAGGATACCCCACCCTGCTGCAAAATTTTGTTCACATAATGTCTTGAGCTGTTAAGCTCAAGAAAATGGAGACCAATACTCGAGATGAGTATATGGGTAAGGAGACCCCTGGAAGTGAGACAGAGGCTGCCTCATGGCGGGGTTTTGCCCACACACACGCTCACGTGCGGTCTTCATTCCGTTTGTATAGTGGGCATGAAATTACCAGTCAATTTGAAATTTCTAAATATATCAGTTAGTGCTTCTAATTATTCTCCTTCTTCCCAGTATGTTCTCACCATCCCTCACACTCCACCAAAAATGCTGGGGACAGAATGAAATCTTGTGGAGAAATCTAACATTCGTTGAGACCATAACATTCAAACTATGTCCTGTGTCTCTGTTGTCCAGTAAGCTGAGACCACCAGTACAATTTGGCAATACACAGACATGAAAGCTGGGAATTATCCATACTTTCCTTTTCCAAATTCCCCACACTCAAGCCTATGAATTCAACCTCCAGTATAGTGGTGCAATAAAAAAATGTGTTTGGCTTTTGTCCCTGTTCTTGGCACAGAGGTCCTAAAACCCTTGAAATTCCCTGAGTGATAGGAGCGCTTGTCATTCATAACAAGCCCCTCTCAATCATACCTGGGTTTCTGTTAATAAGGTGACTCCTAGCAGGGCCCCTTCAGGATGGGGTCTGGTCTGGTTGCCAAAGAAACCAGAAATGTTATTAGAGGGTTGGAATTTTCACCACCTCCTTCCAAACCCCAGAGATGGGAGAGGGGCTGGAGATGGCCCTTGATCCTCAGTGGCCAACAATTTAACCCACTGTGCCTGCATAATGAAGCTTTGATAACTACTCTGAAACAAAGACGCTAAGGGAGCTTCTGAGTTAGTGAGTACATCCTCATGCCCGGAGGGTGGCACATGCCGCCCCTGCAGGGACAGAGGCTCCTGCGATCAGAATTCTTCCAGACCTCATCCTACAGCCTTCATCTGGCTGTTCATTCCCGCATCCTTTACAATGAGCTGTAATAGTAAGAAAACACTCTCCTGAATTCTGTGTGTCGTTCTAGCAATTATCAAACCTGAGAGGAGTCGTGAGAACCCCCACATTTGTAGTGACAAATATACCCTGAAGAACCTGTTCATGGCTCATGTCTAAAGCGGGGACAGTCTTGTGGTACTGAGCCCTTAACCTGAAGGGTCCATGCTAACTCTGGTAGTTAGTGTCAGAATTGAATTATTAGACACCATGTTGGTGTTGGAGAAGTGGGGAATTTGTGGTTGTTAGAAAAAAACCACACAGGCGCATATCCCAATTTTGGCACCACTTTCTGTCTCTACTGCTGTCATTCTATTCCAGTCTGTCGTCATCTCTTTCCTGGACTTCCCTGCCTAATAGGCTCCTTACAAATCTTTCTTCCTCCTCTGTTGATCATACAATGCAACTGACACTCAGCCTGCAGAGTGGGAATTTTAAAACACAAAGCACAATATATCCTCTGCTTAAAGCCCTCCAAGGCTTCCTATGACATGAAGAATAAAACCCAGCCACCTTATTCTGGCATTCAAGGCCCTTGGTGACCTGGCCCCTGACTCTTTGGCCAAACCTTATCTCACACCACACCCCCTTGCTCACTGAGTCCTTTCCACATTGCCTTGGTTCCCGGTTTTCTATTTATTAAATCCACCAATCTTCTCCTCGTGTTGGCGCTTTTTTGTTCATTGCTTCCTTAGCCTGGTATCCTCTCCCTCTTCCCAACATGCGAATCTGAACTATTATTCAGAAGTCAGCTCAGACATGCCTTTCCGGACCACCCAACCAAGGATCAAGAGTCTCCATCACAGCAGGCTAGTCTAATTTTCTGCATATCCTTCTAAAACCTGACCCATTTTGTGTTTATTTATGTTTATGGTCTAACTACAGGCACTAGGACGAGACCTCCCTGAGAAACAGGATCTTGTCTGTCTCATCCTTCACTCCAAAACAGGACCAGAGATGCTTGGCCAGCTGATGAATATTTGAAGACTAAGTGGTTGAAGAAAGCCTTCACCCAGAAGGTGAGACACCAGGACTTACCAATGACCGAATTCACTGGGAGAACAGCAGAGGCCATGATTACTCTCAGCTGATTCTGTGCTGCAGCGTCCAACTGGTGATGAGAACGCACGCTGGGAATGAAACTATTTCAAGGATTTGCTCCATGAAAGGGGCTGTTTATTAGAGCATCAGCAAATATAAACAACTTCTGTAAATCCAGACAGGAGGGCCAGCACCAAACAAGGTTGCTGGCAAGTTTCCTTGCTCAGTATGTCCTTTCAACGCTGTTCCCATGAAAACCATTCATTCTGCTAGGCAGTCAGCATGCTCTCTCCTTGAGCACTAATTGCTCTGCCTGGTTAGACAATTTAAAAAAAACACTCCACTTTCAACACGATGTCAGGGAAGGGGAAAGGGGAGGGCCTGGCTTTTCAAAAGTAGAATGAGTTCCGATAACAAGAAAACACAGAAAAATATTCCAACAGAGGAGAATGTGTCTAAGGGGAAATGAACACCTCATCCCATACCAGAAAGGGGCTTCGGTCCTATGGCTTCAACATCTTCTGAGAAGCCCAGAGTCCCTGCTGTTGCAGTGGGGAACAGAGAATTAAGACATTTCTTGAATTTGACATCTGGAATGGTAAAGGCTTTCCCCTAAACAGACACTTGCTATTCAAAAACAAAGATACAACTTGGTGCACACTAATAGTCAAAAGTGCAGTTTCCATAAAAATATGGCCAGCAGCTAATGCTAAAAATGAATTCTGCGTATTTTTTCATCTGCCGTCATCACCCATCTCACAAGCGAGATCTCAAATTTCCAAATGGTTTACAGAGTGTGTTTAAAGCCCTTAAAATGGTCATGGCTTTTTATCTAGAAATTCCACAACCAGAAATTCATGCTGAGAGGAAACACTAGGGAATGCAGGCAAGTATGTATTCTGAGGAATGTTTAAAATCCTAAAAAATTATGAACAACCCCAATGTCCATCCACAGGGAAACAGTAAAGAAATATTACTAACTGTGCCTGCGACGGAATGTTACATGGTCGTTAAAAAGCATGTTCGTGGGGAACTTTTAGAAGCACACTTGTGGTTTAAAGAATTCCACTATGCTTCCAAAATGTTCACAGAAACACTGGTTAATCCCAAAGAATTTCTGGGCTTCCTTATATCCTTTCTTTCTTTTTTTCTCCTTTTGAAATCAGAGATGTTGCCACACCATGGTGCTAAAACAGGGGGAGTTGGTTAGGGAGGAATGTAATCCTCATGTAAATCTATATCCACACAAAAAAATGAATTCCCCTGTCCTTGGAAGAAAGGAAGTATGGCAGAGTCAGGGTTTTGAATGTTTCTTCCTGCCATCTGCTGATTCTATACTTTCAAAGTGTTTCTTGAGCAGCTGCTGGGCAGCTGTTTCAGCCTCCTGAGATAGGTAGAGAGGAAAAGAAATAGAAAAAGAATAAACACCCTATAGATATCTCTGCACCATGCAGACTCTAGGTGGAGTTATGCTATTTAACATTATGGAAACAATCACTAATTCCCTAGATGGAGACCCACGTGGTTGAGTAAATGCTTGGGTAGGTCTACTTGGTGGTGGGCCCTCCAGTGCCTGTGGATTTGCCAGTTGGAGCCGATCTAAATGGCTCTGCTCATGAATGGGGAAGTTGAGGCAAGGGGGTTAGTTAAGAGCTACATGAATGAAGGCTAAAGAGAAGCTGGAAGCTGAAGGACTTGGAGAGAGCAAAAATATCTCATCAACCTCCCAACAGACCACCAGAAAACAAAGATGCATTTACTAAACTTCCTGTAATAGAGGAAAACTACACTTGGCAGAGCTTAGCAGTGTCTCAACTTGGGAAACTTCAGAAAACATGGAGTTTGGGGGCCTGGGTGATTTTAAGATGGGTATCGCAAAGTAAGGAGATGGTTGGATTGGCCAGCATTTCTGACATAATAGCAATGGATTGAGAAGCACAGTGAGGTGAGGGTTTTGAAGGAAGCCCTGAAGAGCGAGCCAGTGTAAGAACCGGTTACCCTCAGTCCCAGGAACAGATAGGCAGAGTCACCAAGGCTGCAACAGACAAAGGAGTTTATTTTCTAGCCTAGGCTAGGGTCCAAGGCTCAGAGCACCAGCGCAGTGGTCTCTCCACGAGCCCGGACCTCGCCCTGGGGTGGAAACAAAGCTTTTATACTTATCGATAGGTTACATGTATCGGGCACACCCCCCCACCCCCCTTTTAGTTCATTTGTTCCCTCAAAAGTGGCCGATAGCTTTGGCTCCTGATTGGCCAGTTTCCAAGCCAGAGCTTTGGCTCCTAATTGGCCAGTTTCCAAGCCAGGGCCCTCAGTTGTTACCAGCGGCATTCCTGGGGGGGGAGGGCCTGCGTTGGGGAAACCAAAACTTAGGCCTTTCCTAAGAGGTCCAGTCTGTCATGGAGTTACTCCTGTTTTCCTTCCTGCTCTACACCAGCTGCTCTGATAAGTAAACTGTTTCAGTGTTTCACCATCTTGTCTTCAAGAAGCAAGTATTTCCTGGAGCAAGCAGCTAAGATTTTTGCTTGTTTGTCTGGGTTTTTTGGGTTTTTCTCAGTGTTGTTTAAGGGGAAAGTAAACCCGATCTGGATATTGTTTAACACAGAAACGAGGAATTATATATTGGTGTTTAATCTTTCTAGGATTTTAATGAAATTATTGACTCTGAAATTAACACCCTTTCCTGTACATCCCTGGAAACCTTTGGTAAAATCTACTTTGCTCACTAATGCTTTGTGAACTGCTTTCTTTGGTGGCTGTAGGCAAGCATGATGCCCTGTTTTCAGGTCTGTGTAGTCATCAGAGACCTCTGTCGTCTGTGTAGACGCAAGACCATGCTCACAAGAATGAAAAGGTTATGCTGGAGAAATAAGAATTCTTGGAGAATGAAGGTAGACAAAACGTCTCTGGAAACCAGACAGAGGTTACACTGAGAGTTTCTGAATAGCAACGGCAGGATAAGAGAAATTATTTTTTAACAAACACGTCTATCTAAAGTCTTCAGCTTAGACTAGAAAAAAAAGAGGAAGAAGCCAGTGAGAAGGCTGTCACACAAGGCAAATAAGCCTCGGGCAAGGACATTCACAAAGTTAATGAGAAAGAGAATAGATACAAGGTTCATAGCTTGCATCAGAATTTAAAGCAGGCCAAATATGGATTAGTAGATACAAAAAAGAGTCACAGAAAACTCCAAATTTTGTGGGGAGAATAATGATTCCTTTGAGAATGAGGAACATTAGACACAATAGTGCAAGAGGGAAAAATGCATACATTTGGGCGGGCTGGGTTCCTTCAAACACTGAAAGGGGAACCTGCGGCCTTAGGGCCCCAGTGGCCTTGTAGGTCCTTAAGTGCAGCCTTTTGACTGAATCCAAACTTTACAGAACAAATCCTTTTATTAATACATTTTTGTTCATCTTTTATATTTTTATTTTATTTTTAAAATGAACATATTTAAAATACCAAAGAATAAAATAAGTTTCAACAAAATAATCCCCCCAAACAATTAGAACATTAGTAAGCCATAGGGCTAGGTTGACAGCTGCTATGCTCATGATTTAGTTCTAACTTCCCCTGCCTGGCTGGTGTCACTACCATACAACGATGGTTGGTGAGTTCATGGGGGTCAAGTATGCCAGTCTGTTATCAGCTTTTGACAACAGTGTGCTGCATTACTGTTTAAAGTGGAATCTGTGAATAGTTGCACAGCTTGACAGTATTTCTTAATTCTGTCTGCTTCACAGCCCACCATGTCAAAGAAGACCAAGAGAACGCTGAAGGAAGAAAACAGATTTTTTTAATGAGGTTTGGGAATTGCAATATTATCTTGTTTCTGCTAAACATAAAATGATTTGCTTGCTTTGTGATATCAACATTAAAGAAATTCAATGGGGCGGGGGCGGGCGCGGTGGCTCACGCCTGTAATCCTAGCACTCTGGGAGGCCGAGGCGGGTGGATCGCTCGAAGTCAGGAGTTCGAGACCAGCCTGAGCAAGAGCGAGACCCCGTCTCTACTAAAAATAGAAAGAAATTATCTGGCCAACTAAAAAATATATATAGAAAAAAATTAGCCAGGCATAGTGGCACATGCCTGTAGTCCCAGCTACCTGGGAGGCTGAGGCAGTAGGATCCCTTAAGCCCAGGAGTTTGAGGTTACTGTGAGCTAGGCTGACGCCACGGCACTCACTCTAGCCTGGGCAACAAAGCAAGACTCTGTCTCAAAAAAAAAAATAAAAAGAAAAGAAAAAAAAAGAAAAGGAAAGAAAAAAAGAAAAGAAAAAAAAGAAAAAAAAAAGAAATTCAATGCTCATCAGCATTATAACCCTTATAAGGGCCACAAATATTTTAAATTAGAGGGAGAGGCTCAAAAGGTTGTATTGCAGACATTAAAAGATGCAAAGCAAAAGCAAAGACAATTCTTTCAAGCAGCAGTATGACCTGGAAATAATGCCACTGAAGCAACTTATAAAGTAGCTTATAGACTCAGGGAAATAAGGGAAGCCATTCAGTGATGTAGAAATTGTGAAAGCATGCATGGTCCAAGTTGTAGGGTGCTTAGACCCTGATAATGTTTCAAACTACAAACAGCTGCCTCTTTCAAGGAGAATCATAACTAATTGGCAGCATGAACTAGCCTTCAACTTAACAGAACAACTTCATGCAATATTTCAAATGGAAAATCTGTACCATTCAATTGTTTTGGATGAATCAACTGATACTACTGGCTAGGTGCAGGTTTTGTAGTTCATTCAGGTCATAACAGAAGATTTTCTTTGCCATGAAGAGTTACTCACTTTGGGCACTCTTGCAAACACACAAGGAATAGATATCTTCAACAACTGTCAAGATAAATGTCGTGAAGTTGGACTGAATTTGGTAAATTAAGTGAGCAGTGCACCTTCCATGACAGGAAAACGTAAAGGTTTATTGCACAGATAAAAAAAAGTATTAACAGATCCAGATGCATTCATTTCTTTTCATTGTATCTTGCATCAGCAAACTTTCTGTGCTAAAGGTAGTATTTTAAGTGTCACTTTGCAACAAGTTATAAGTATTATTAACTGTATTTGTGCAAATGTAAGGCAGCATCATCAGTTTCATATCATGCTAAAGTTGAACAATGGGGTATTCAGTGTGGATTTACTGTACCATTCTAAAGTGCATTGGCTATAACAGGGACAAGTGTTCGCCAAAATTTTATCTCTGTGAGAATAGGTAGTTAAATATTATGAAGAACAGAATCAGCAAGGTGAATTATTCAAAGAGAATTTCTATAGGAATGTAGCATTTCTGTGTGATATCATGTCAAATCAAAATGACTTAAATATTTCTTTGCAAGATAAAACTAATTCTACATATGATATGTGGCAAAAAAAATCCAAGCATTTTGAAAAAAGCTATCTTTCTTTAAAACATGTCTTCTTCAAAAGGAAATTTCAGATGAATATTTTCCCTAGTTAGCAAAAGTCTTTGATGAGCAGGGCAATACATGCAAACCATTTGAAGAATATGCAGCTGTTATAAACCTATTAATTGGAGAATACAATGAAAGGTTCACTGACTTTGAGAATCACAACATCACATTCAAATTAGCATTTCAGCCTCACCTAGTTGATATCACCAAGACACCTAAAGATCTACAAATGGAATTAATTGAGCTCTCAGGAGATGACATTTTAAAGTCATTGTTTGATGCTAAGAAAGATCCAGTTGAAATACAGAAAAATGCAGTGGAATACTCATGCCTTCAATGCCCAAAAAATGCTTTCTTGCTTTTCAACCACTTATTGCTGGAATCTACATTCTCCTAATCAACACACACTTAAGGTCACAAACAACTGATATCTCCCTAAAGGACCAACTGAAACTGCAGACCTCCATGCTGCAACCAAATATTCAAATGCTTTCTAACAAAATGCAGACACAACAAAGTCATTAAAAGGTTAGTCGACTTTAAAATTAACAAATAGTTTTCATTTTTTGAAAGTATTACATACATACTAGTTAGATTTTAACAAAATAATGTACATTTTTAAGTATACCTAATTGAAGTTTCTTGAATGTGGCCTTATTTGTTTACAGCTAAATTAATGCAGCCTTCCAACATGAAAGGGTTTCCCACCCCTGATCTAGGTTATACCTCCAGAGGGCAGTTAGAAATATGAGTATGATGCTTTGGTGACATGACAGAGGAGAGATTATAGCAACCACTACATCTCAAGTGCATCCCACAGACCAGATCCTATGGTACGTGGTCACAGGTGAGATCTCTGCCAGCTTTACAATTGCAGAAAGAACAAGCAGGTACAATTCTCTCCCAGGAGAAAACCTGGCAAACATGCAAACTTCACAAACATGCAAAATGAGAAGGATCTGTGAAAAGCAAGTCTATACTTTTCCCAAGGGCACCTTCCGTTCCTGTATATGGAGCCCACCGGAGCTGCAGGAAGTGTTCCCTGGATTGTAGTTTCCTCATTCAGAAGAGAACGGAAGACTTCTGCCTCCTCCTGAGAGAGACAGAGGGGAACCCCAACCCTGAGGGGCTGCCTCAGGCATGGAGCCAGGAACAAGGTACCCAGAGGCCATACCTGGCAGCATGTGTAGGGAGAAACCAGGCAGGAGAGGCTGGGCAAGGGTAGAACAGAAGAGCAGAAAGAGAGGGAATGAGATGCGCCCAGGGAAGCTGTTTTCCTAGTAATGAGGAAATTATTTCCTAAAGTGATTTTATTCTCAGGGGCTCTTAAATTTCATTCCATAAAGAAGAAAGTGTTTCAGGAAACTAGCGTGGGAGAAAGAGGAGAAATGGGCAGACCAGAGGAAGAACAACTGGCAGAGACATACCTTCAGGAAGCCGAGTGCTAGAGGGGTAACTTCAGCAGAAATGCTGGAGGACAAGGGCAGACTCAGAGTCACTGGACTTGACAATGAGGAGAAAGATCATGACCTTCAAAAGAGCAGTGTCAGCAGGAAAGAGTCAATGCTTTGCTTGATGCAATTCACCCAAAAATCATCCCCTCTAATCCTGTACTTCCTGACATGGCTTTCCCAACTGCTTATAAATAATCATATGTCAGACTCCCAAATTCTATTGCTTAACTCAAGAAAGCAGAAGAAAATTTTATGTGAGTAATAAAACCATGGGTTTGGTTGTACTCGTGTTCATTTGTAAAACCACATTTTTAACACCCATGCAGACAATTGGCCTTCAAGACACACTTGTTGCCAGTTTTCTGTTCTGTGTCACAAAGTGGCTCCAGGTTGAGTTCCAAAAGCTGCAGATTTGTGGCTGGGTTTCTGGAGTGGTGCTAAGAATGAACTCTACACTCAGCCTCTCCTCAAGCAGATTTCCACTGGCCACAATTAGGAGAAGGTGCATTAATCAGTTCATACCCTAACTAAACATCCATGCTATTCTCCATTTTAGTATCCTTACTGAAGAACCAAGCCACACGCTCAGCTAGTGTTTGTTTTTAAACCAAGCCTAGTTTCTAGGATCCTCTTGTAAGGTACTGAAATTCCATGCAGGTACTTTACCACACGCTTTGACCTTCATTCAACTGTCATGACAAATATTGTCCCCGTTCACAGATGCTTCCATTTACAGAGAGATCCATATCATTTGCAGTTGGTCATGATTTTAAGCATTGTCATTAGTCTAATTCTGTTACAAGAATCTCAACTCTAAGAAATATTTGTCAATTAATTCTTTCAAGTATTAAATGAGTCCCACAGCCAAACAAATTAATTTTTAAGATGGTACTATCCCCGTTCAATTCTACATTTAATCCAACACTCAAAAAGTTTTCCAAATCATTAACCATTCCCAGTAAAAGAGCTGTCTGATCTAGGCAAATAGGTCCACAGCATTATGGCCTAAATGACTTCTTTTTTTTTTTTTTTTTTTTTTGCCAGTGTTTTTTTTTTTTTTTTTTCCAAAGAGTCTAACAGTATATCTTGTTAGATACAGTATGTCCTCATAATGTATACATTATTTCTTGTACAATGATATGAAATAATATGGGAAATATTCATGATAAATTATTAAGTGAACAGTGCAAGTTAAAAACAATAGTTTCATATTTTTTCCCCACCCCCCCTTTCCCGAGTCAGCACCTTCAAGTGTTACCACTCCCCAAACGGTGCGCAATGCACTCATTGCTAAATGACTTCTTATGTCCATTAGACTATGCAACTTCATAAAGACATCTGATTTTATATAACAGATATATTCCAAGTTCAATAATGCAAACGGATTAGTCAAACAAAAGCAGTGTGTATCATTCAGGGTTCTCTGGAGAAACAGAATCAATAGGATATATCTATATATGAATATATAAATATGCATATAAATATTTTTATATACATACAGATTTCTTCAGAGATTTACTTCAAGGAATTGGCTTGCATGACTGTAGGGGTCTGGCAAGGCTGAAATCTACAGGGCAAGTGGCAGGCTGGAAACTCAGGCAGGATTTCTCTGTTACAGGTTTGAGGCAAAATTTCTTCCTCCGGAAGCCTTAGTTTTTGCTCTTAAAGCTGAAGGTTATTAACAAGGTTAATCTCTTTTACTTGAAGTCAATTGATTGTAGATATTAATCGCAGCTACAAAATACTTTCACAGCAACCCTTAGATTAGTGTTTGATTAAATAACTGGGTACCACGGTCTAGCAAAGTTCACATAAAGTTGACTGTCACAGTGTGGCAGTTCTATGGATCCAAAATATAGTTTCAGTGTCACCAAAGACTGTATCAGATGGGGGAGGATGTTACCAAGACACTGAGGCATAGCTCCTGCTATGCAAGAGAATATTATCTGAGGACAGAAACTGACAGTCATGGAAAAGTGCAGGAATGTATATGCGCTACCACCACGCAGGCTGCAGAGAGATGCCTGCAGGGCCAGACCCAGCACAGGCTAACTCATTGATTTTAGTCCTTCGTACACTTTTGCTGTCAAAGCCAATCATCGTTTCTTTTAAGCAAACCATGCCACATTAACGGAAGAGGTTATCTTAAGGTGAAAAAGTCTCCAATTATACAGATTTTAATTTTATCCAGGATATATAGTAGTTCTTTATTGTCAAGGCAAACCATTATGTTTTTAACACGATGGTACAATACAAAACAATTATGAAGCAAATTGTGATCTAATTCATCAACTTACTGAAGTGAATATTCTTTCCAGCTTCCCTAATGGCTTTATCACATAAAAGTGCTCTAATAAAGGAAATGAAAAAAAATGAAAGATAAGGAAATTGCTAGAATGATTAGAATCACTTTTATTCTAGTTGCCTTATTTCTTTTACATCTGGTTTCACTTTGTTTTTATCATCTTATTGTTTGGTTTTTTTGTTTTTGGTTTTTGGTTTTTTTTTTTCTTTTTTGAGACAAGGTCTTGCTTTACTGCTGGGGTTACAGTGCAGTGGTGTCATCATAGCTCACTGCAACCTCAAACTCCTAGGCTCAAGCAATCCTCCTGCCTCAGCCTCCTAGTAGTTGGGACTACAGATGCTCACCACCATGCCCAGCTAATTTTTCTATTTTTTTTGTAGAGATGAGGTCTCACTATGTTGCTCAGGCTGGTCTTGAACTCCTGGCCTCAAGTGATCCTCCCACCTCAGCCTCCCAAAGTGTTAAGATTACAGGCATGAGCTACTGTGCCTGGCCTGTCACCTTATGTGATCACTTAATCATTTGGAGGCTGTAACAGCAATGACTGAGGTCTTCCGGTCTTCTAATCTTCCCAAGAATTCTCTTCAAGACAACACTGTAGAAACTCTGCCTGAGTTTCCAGGCCGCTGCCCTACAAAGTTCAGTTTCAAGACTGCTACATCAACTCTTAGCTAAACGTCCAGCCTACCAGCCTGCTCTACCAATTACAGACTTGTCAGCCTCCAGAATCATGGGAGCCAATTCCAACCAATCAATCAATAGATAGTTGCGTGTATGTACATGCAACAGGTGTGTGTGTACTGTTTCTCTGGGGATCTTTGACTAACACAAGTTTCTTCATTAGTTTTCTCATAAATATTTTAGACAAGAAATACATCTTATTATAAAAAAATTTCATTTATATACCTGTTTTATTATTAATTAGATAATTTATTTCAGTGCTGTGAGATCCCATGAGTTTTAACCTGAGAGTTTTGGTACGCATTTAATATTTATTTTACATTGTTTGCCCTTTTGGGGAGCCACATCCCTGTTCATTCGTAGACTGCAGCTGGTGAGATTGGATCCACTCTGTTCCCCTTCCAAATACTGCTTCCTTAGTGCCCAAGGCTTGGTAAGTAATGGATACTGGCCAGTCTAAATGGACACCAGGTGTTCGACATGGAACATGCATGCCTATGCCTGGAAGGGATACAGATTTACTGTGATGTGACTTGGAAACCAAAACAATATGGTAACTTGGGATTGTCAACTGTGACTGCTTAGGATGGATCCTTTCATTATGATGCTTTCTTAATGTCTGCTCCTGTGGAGCCATTCAATCAATTGGCATTCACCTAATTAACAATCTGAGAATTACCATGGTTAAGGAAAGAAGGAAAAGCATAGCAGACATTTAATGATGTGAACATTAGTCTCTCATGAGACTGCTTTATTGATTATGTTTTGCTGAAATGGGTAAGATTTGCCCTGTTTCTAGGGCAACCTGCCTACAGGAATAACCAATCTATACATCATTCCAGGAAGCAGTCTTTGCAATTCAATAAAGGAAAAAATAAATGTAGCTACAGACCCACATCAGAGAGAAGGTAGCAAAATAAAATATAGAAAGGAAAACAACAATGCTTGGAATGATGGTTGTTGGGTTTGAAGATTGGAGTTAAAGGTATCATTTTCCCAGAAGAAAGCCAACTTTAGGAGGGACACAAAAGACATGTGAGTAGTATATGATTTTCCCCCCTTGCTTTGCCTCTCTGATCTTATGTCTTGCCCCCTCCCCTTGCTCTCTCCTCTCCAGCCTCATTGGACTTCTTGCCATTTCTCCAGTGGGCTGTCTTAGCTCCCATCTCAACTCTATGTTTGCTCTTTTGTTTACTTAGAAACCTCTTTCCCTACACACACACAGTTCCCTCTCTCTCTTATCCTATAGGTTCTCTTGTATGAAATATCTTCCTGCCATCCCCAACACTGTCCTTCTTTATTACTTTACAATACTTGGTTTTTTCTTCAGAGAATTTATCACCACATGATAATACACTTATTGTTTATTCTCAGTCTCTCTTGCTAGAACGTAAGATCCACTCAGAGCAGATTATGACTCTCTTGGTCACTGCTCTGTCCTTACCATCATGCACAGTGTCTTATTCCTTACACATGCAAATTATTATCTGTTAATAAGTAAAGCTCTGTTCCCAATCTTTAAAAATCCAGTTAAGGAGATAAAACTAATACAAATATTAATAAACAAGTATATAATATTAATATGATAGAAATTAACAAGACAAAAGCAAACCCTAAATCAGTTGCAATGGGATACAATATGGATTAGAAAAGAAAAGAAAAGGCATGACTGGGGCCATGGGACTTTGGTCACTACCATAGAAATTTTTCCAGAAGAGCACTTGCATCCCCCGACTCCTTAGCCAGATATTGTCCATCGGTTCTTAGCAGGGGCTAGAAGCCTGAAAACTACATTTCACCAATTCCCATCCCGGCAGGGTTCCAGTTGAGGATCTGCCAATAGGAGGCTTTCATGTGACATTAGATGGTGGAAGGAGAGTCCAGACCTCTCCTTTTCAGGCCTTAGTAGGGGTTGCAGGCTCCTAGAGTGCCCACAATATACTCGGGCTAGCGTGGAGCAACAGGCCACCACAGGCTCCTGTGTGGCCACTTAGCATAGACAGGTACAGACACCTGCAGGGCTGGCAGCAGATTCCCGTAGTTCCTGATCTCTGAAAATCACACGCCACTTTCTGCTCTTCCAACCTTTCCAACAATTTTGTAATCTAATTCTCCATATTAAATACCTCTCTGATGGAAATAAGTGGTTTTGTTTTTCTGATTGAATGGAAGCTGAGAACTACTTACTTCTTATATTGGTTCTAGCCTTCTTTAATTCATATTCTAAATTCTAAAGTTAAGTTTATCTGGTGGGGAAGAAGGCTACATGCTAACCACCCTCAAGAAAGCTCTCCCAGACTGAGCACAGTGGCTCACCCAGCACTTTGGGAGGCTGAGGTGGGAGGATTGCTTGAGGTCAGGAGTTCAAGACCACCCTGGACAGCATAGTGAGACCCTGGCTCTACAACAAATAAAAAAGAAAGCCCTTCCAGATGGCTCCCTCTGGCCATGGTTCACCTGTTCTTTGTCTGAACTCCTAAATTATATATGTTATAGTCAATAGCCCACAATTTTCACTTAATTCCACCCTGTCATAGCTTACTCCATACTGTTTCTTAAATACAAATTTTCACTCTCCAATTAGAATTTTTTTTTTTTTTAGATGAGGTCTCACTATGTTGCCCAGACTGGACTCCAACTCCTGGACTCAAGAAAGCCTCCTTCCTCAGCCTCCTGAGTAACTGGGACTATAGACACATGCCTCAGCTTCTCCAATTAGATGTTAAGAGTCTAGAAGGCAATTCTTGGAGCTCTTACTTTTATTTCTGGTAATACCTATGACAGTGTTGGGCATTTTGTTGGTACCCAATATATAAACATTTGTTAGTTTCACTTGAAAGGGATGAAAGAGTATTTCTCACATCAATGTGGAAGGGCAATGATTTGGCCACAGTTGTTTATTACAGCATCCTTTTTGCAAACCTGTCATAAACTACCTTAAGCCTCAGTAACTGCAGAGTTGAAGAAGTTGGGGAGAAATAAGAGGTTGGAAAATATTAGTACAGAAAAACAGCTAAACGACCCTTGCTTTTGCATATGAAAACTATGGTTTCAGTTCAGTAAAGGTAAGTCTACTAACAGCTGGAGACTGACAGTTGTTTTTAGACAATTTTCACTGATCTCAGGCTTGCCAAAATGTCACAGGATGCTTTCCTAACTTCCGGAAAAGAAGCTAGCATCCTACTTCACTTCAACTACCTTGATTAATGATCTCATCATTTGCTTATTTTTATCTGTTATTTTCTACAAGGCACAGATTTGTGATTTGATAACAATAATCAATCTTTTATGATTAAAGAGATTATTTTCTGAATGGTTAATTGATTCTAATATGTAGTTAATTTAATTAAATAGGTTTAGACAAAAAGACAAGAAAGCTCTCAAAGAAAGGATCTGAAAAGAGGAAAATGGAGCTACACCAGCCAGGGACCTCCTGAGAATTCTGGAGCAAATTGTCACAATGCCATGAAAGAAAAACCAGCTAAATTAAAAGCCAGAATATAAGGTCTAGAAATTTTGAAATTTGAAACCACAAACAATATTACTCCTGTATCAGAACACAAAAGAGGGAAAGAGAGAGAGAAAAAAGGGCTGCACCAAGGCTTGTATCCGAAAGATCTTTCCAGCACCTCATATATGATTCCAACAGGAATTGATTTGTTATTCAGTGTGCAAAGGTAAAGTCAATATCTTCTTATTGCTAATAAAGCCCTGAATAAGCTACTAATTTGAAACTGGGAAGTATCCAGGTAAGAAACTGAGAAGTAAAGATTTTATTTTTAGATTCCAGAGAATATTAGGGTGGGTTTTTAGGTAAGGTACATCTGCTTTATTTCCATAATTAAGACACTGCTATGGTGCCCTTTAAAATTGACACATGCCTGTGGCTTTGGCTTGGCTCTGCCAACCAAATCAGATGGTCCTTACTGTGATAAATTACATTATTCAGGGTTGTTAATTGCAAACAACAGTACATTGTCTGTTTAAGTAGAAAAAGGATAATAGGTAGTTCTCAGAATCTTCAGATGGATCAGGGAATGGGTTTATAGGCAATGTGACCAGGAACCAAACCTAAGTTACACCAACCGATGGCCCCACAGGCCACTGACATTGTCCCAAAACAAGGGCTGAGGTAAGCAGCTACTGCCTCTGAAGCCAGCCATGCTTCCTCCATTTCTGTTCTCAGCTGTCAGTTTCCCAATCAGGCCAGCAGGAAAACTGCATGCAAAGCCCCTACCTCCTTTGGTTGCTCTTTCTAAGTCAAAGTCAAGGGCACCTCATTCGTAATAGTCTGGGTCCCATTCTTTCACTTAGTTGCAAAGGCTACTGCCATGCCGGGCCACATTACAGTCAAAAGCCAAAGGGAAAACCTATAATGCTGATCCTGTCTTTATTTAAAAGTTTGTCCATCATGGATTTTTCGAATTTTTTATTTTTTTAAGTATTACATTAAAGGGTCAGTCATGGTGGCTCACACTGGTAATCCTAGCACTCTGGAAGGCCGAGGCAGGAGGATTACTTGAGGTCTGAAGTTGGAGACCAGCCTGAGCAAGAACGAGATCGTGTCTCTACTACAAATAGAAAAAATTAGCTGGGTGTGGTTGTGCGTGCCTGTAGTCCCAGCTACCTGGGAGGCTGAGGCAGGAGGATTGCTTGAGCCCAGGAGTTTGAGGCTGCAGTGAGCTATGATGACGACACTGCACTCTAGCCAGGGCAATAGAGTGAGACTTGGTCTCAAGGAAAAAAAAAAAAAAAACTATATTGAAATATCATTTATCTTGATTACTGAGTTTTTGGGCTCTCCTTAAACTTGTCCTCCAAGTTGAGTGCCTCACTCGCTTCACCCTGGGGAAGGAAGCTGGGAAAGTGAGCTTCTAGGTGGAAAACCGAAAGGGGGTGTGGTACATGGAGGAATGGCCCCCAAAGAGGTCTGTGTCCTGACCCCAGAACCTGGGAATGTAGCACCTTACACGGCAAAGGGGACTTTGCAGATGTGATTAAGGAACTCGAGATGGGAAAATTACCCTGGATTATCCAGGTGGGCCTTGTCAAATCACAAGAGTCCTCACAGGAGGAAGGTGGGGGAGGCAGAGTATGAGAAGGAGAGGTGACAATGGAAACAGAGGACAGAAAGAGAGATCGTCACATTCTATGCTGCTGGCTTTGAAGACGGAGCCGGGCCATGAACTAAGGAATATAGGCAGCCTCTAGAAGCTGAAAAAAAACCAAGGAGGCATATTCTAGAGCCTCCAGAAGGAGGAATACACTCCTGCTGTCACTTTCATTTTACCCCAGAGAGACTGATTTGGACTTCTGATCTCCACGACTATAAGATAATGAATTTGTAGTTTTGTAAACCACTAAAGTTTGTGGTAATGTTTTAGAGCAGCAATACAAAACTAATACAGTTGTGGAATTCTGCAGATATTTGAAAAATGTTCAAAACATATGGGGTAGTCAGAAAGCATGACAAATGCCCAACAACACCTGACAATTTTAAATGTTCTACCTATATTTTCATCCTTTCACTCAAACTCCAATAATGACATACTTTTGTGATTCTTATAATCAGGCTACAGACAAAAAGCATTCTGTGAGGTGAAGTGATGAATTCTCTGCTCTGCCTCTAACCATCAATTCACCAAATGTCTTGAGTCATCTTGTGTGCATATGTTCAATTGTCTCAGCTTGATTTTCACTTGTTAGAGCACAGGAGTATTGGTGTCTATGCTTCGCAAACGATCAAGACCAAAACACAGCACCCAGGCCTTACTTTCCTCCCAAAAACAACAGCAACAGAATGCAGAATAGCTCTTCTCATGCTTTTTAAAGTAGAAAACAATGACTTTATGTCTTTATTTAAGGTGCTTCTAACAATATAATGTAAGTCTCCTTACTGGCATAAAAATAATAACAAGAAAGCCCACTTTAACTGTTTCATGAAAAACTAAAACACTATGACATTATAAAAAATAATTTTTTTGTTTCTTAGAAAAATTTTATTTGACTTCACAAAGCTGTCAGAAAAAGAAAGAAAAATTTTGTTCCTCTCAGGACAAGTAGATAACACTGTGCTTTTAACACCTAACTGAAGGCTACATTTATGAATTTAATACTTAAAAGCTGGTCCCTAAAGTAAATACAGATTATATTCCAAACATGCATTTGTTAGTAAGTCATTCGGAACTGAAAATTCATTTTATCATAGTCACAGTATGATTGTTAACATGTAACAATCATTGTAATCACATAGTAACAACATAAAGTGCTGCCTTTGTAGAAGTTGATGCATGAATTCCATCTCAAAGAGGAATCAGATTTGTCCAGAAGATAATTTGAGGAGTACATAGCAGGTGTGCTCTAAAGGAGGCAGTAATTAGACAGCAATTTTGGGTGAGAAAGGACATTGAGAGAGGTGAAGTCGAATTCAAAGTTGTGTGAGGAACGGGGTCTCTGGATGGCAGGTGAGAGCGGAAAAAACAAACATCTTCTGGGGACAAAATTTCTAATAACTTTAGTATTGCTCACTAATGGCTTTGGCGTGGGTGGGCTATTGTGTGGTTGGGGAAGGGGCAGTGAGGTGAGTGGGTATTATATGCCACATAAAGCCTGGCAAAAGACAAAGAAATATCATATATCATATGTGGAAATCACCACGCCTCTGGGTTACACTCTAGTATAACCATATTCAGTAAGAAAAAGGAAAATCTCTGTTCTTAGCTCCCAGTCTCACCTAAAATCTGCTACTCATCCTCCACACCTGAGCCATCAGTCATGCAGCGAGTTGCTTAATTTCAAATTATTTCCTGTCTCTGCAGTTTCAAAGACCCTCACTCAAGGCCGGGCGCGGTGGCTCACGCCTATAATCCTAGCACTCTGGGAGGCCGAGGCGGGTGGATCGCTCGAAGTCAGGAGTTCGAGACCAGCCTGAGCAAGAGCAAGACCCCGTCTCTACTAAAAATAGAAAGAAATTATCTGGCCAACTAAAATATATATAGAAAAAATTAGCCGGGCATGGTGGTGCATGCCTGTAGTCCCAGCTGCTCGGGAGGCTGAGGCAGTAGGATTGCTTAAGCCCAGGAGTTTGAGGTTGCTGTGAGCTAGGCTGACGCCACGGCACTCACTCTAGCCCGGGCAACAAAGCGAGACTCTGTCTCAAAAGAAAAAAAAAAAAATTTAAAAAAAAAAAAACAAAGACCCTCACTCAAGGAAAAAAGAAAAAGAAGAGAAAATTAAGACCTAAGCCAGAGTCGCTGTACTGGAAAAGATTCTTGAAGACAGACACGCACAAGTGCACACACACATACACACGTACCACCTTTTCAGTGTATAATTCTGAACTGTTTGTAATGGGACACAACTCCAGAGAATTTAATACAAATGGTGACCCCTAGAACTGTGCAAAGAGGTGCTCTGGAAATGAAGAGAAATTTATTTTTTCTTGGAGAACTGTCAGCCATAATGCATGTTAAAGTAAATAAAACTTGAAAACTGTTATGTCTTCAGTCTTCAGTCAAGAAAATATTAATACTACAGTGCTGCAAGGCTACGTGAGGACTGGGCTATGCCTTGAGCCACACCTGTGCTCACGGCCCCACACTGTGTGTAGCACAACCCAACTCATCAACAAGTCATATCAATTTTACCTTCAAATGCATCTACTTCTCTTCTTTTCCACCATTGCCTACAAATCCAAGTCACCAATGTCTTATACCTAGACCAGTGACTTCCAAAACCTTTTGATTGGCCAGGCATGGTGGTCACACCTGTAATTCTAATACTTTGGGAGGCTGAGGAAGGAGGATCCCTTGAGCCCAGGAGTTGGAATTTTCAGTGAGCTGTGATTGTGCCTCTGCACTCCAGCCTGGGCAACACAGCAAGATTCTATCTCAAAAAAAAAAAAAACAAAAAAAACCCTTTTGATCACATGCACATCAATAAAATATTTTTGAGCACATGCAATTCTCCATTATGTATGCTGATTTATTTAGGAGTACTATATGTACTATGGTGTCTATATATTATACATATTGTAACATATAAATAAGAGTTTTAAAGAAAAAATTTAAATATATGCCACTATGGCCTTAATGTTTGTGTCCCTCCCCCAACAAAATTTATGTTGAAACCTAACTTCTAATGTGATGGTATTTATTATTAGGTAATATCTTTGGGAATTGACTAGGTCATGAGGGTAGAGCCCTCATGAATGGCATTAGGCCCTTATAAAAGAAAAAGGAAATCCCCACAGAGCTGTCTTGCCTCTTCCATCATGTGAGGATGAGGACACAGCAAGAAGGTCCATCTAAGAATCGGGAAACAGGTCCCCACCAGACACGTAATCTGCTGGTGACTTGATCTTGAACTTCCCAGCCTCCAGAACTGTAGGAAATAAATTTCTGCTGTTTGTAAGCCACCCAGTTTATGATATTTTGTTATAGCCCCCTGAATGGACTAAAATATATACATACATACACACATACATATATACATATACACACACACACATATATTATTTTGTTTTTCCATGCTATGAGATTACTCCGCACATTCTCTGAACCATGTGTACCCTGCATTGGAGGCCCTGGCCTAGCCTACTATGATTCCCTCCTAATTGATCGTCCTACTTCCACTCTTGTTTCCCATAATCCATTTTCCACAGAACAAAATTAAATTAGATCATGGCATTTCTCTGCTTAAAACTCTCCAATAGCCTTTCATTGCACTTAAAATCTAAACTCCTGCCCCTGATCTGCAGTCGTCCATGGTCTAGACTCTGCTCCCTTCTCTGAACCACTGTCTGAAACTCCTCCTCTGAGCTTTGTCTCAGACACCTTCTTTCTAGTCTCCACCACCCAATCTTACTAACACCTTGGGGCCTTTGCACCGACTCTCCTCTCTTCCCTGAATGTTCTTCCCTGGGTCTTCACAATTCTAATTCCTTCAGGCCATACAGACTTTGCATAAATGGCTTCTACTAAAATACAGTGTCTCCAGCCCCCTCAACTCAGATACTGACCAGGCCACTGCCTGGCCCATCACCGTGGGTGAATTCTCAGCCTGGCTCCTAACTCTACCTGTTGTTCATTTGTGTATGTATCCATATGTTCGCGTGTGTTTGCATATTCCTATATTGTTATATAAGAGGAGAGAACTTATCACATCAACTATGATACTTACCTTATAGTAGGCCCTCAATAAATATTTGCTAAATAAATGAATAATTCATTAATAGAAACTTGATGAACTGATTTGAAGTCAGTTTAGCTGAGTGGAGAACAGTTTTATTAAGCCTATTTTTACTTAATCTCTTCTCTTAGGCAGCCTATGGGGGAAAAAAGTAGGTGACTTTATAGAAATAGCCCGCAATGGCTCAAATTTCTTTGAAACACCTACAAGCAAGGGAGTCTGAGGCTAACAACAGGATCACAGACTTCCAAAAATAAATGTCCTTTTAAACATAGGCAACCTGCCATGCTTTGTTAAGGGAGCTCTAAAACCCAGGTACTGAGCCCTTTCTAGGAAACCTCAGTGATGCGCATCTTATCCAACAGTCTTTAATTGGCTGTGTTCATAAAGGGCTTTAAAATAAATAACAGGCCTTATCTGATCTGAATTGTATCCAAACGTTGTCATTTGAAAGAGATAAGGCTCTAGCGAAAGATATAACATTGGGAAAGGAATGTTGAACTTTTCTGAGTCCCTGAACTAGATATTTGAGAGAAAAAAAAAGTTAACTTGTATGTTCCTATTTAAAAGAATTAAGTGCCTTACAGAATGCAAAAATCCAAATTGTTAAATAGCCAAAGACATAAATAGTCTAAAAGAGTTCAATGTCTGGCTCTATATTGTTATTCTGCAGACAGAATTCCCATTCACGCACATGAATTATATGTGGTATAAAAGCAGAATGAGAATTTAATGTCATCATCAGCTCTAGGTAAAATTGCTTATTAGGAATTCCAGGTCCATGTGCCTAACCTTATTCACACACACAGACACGCATGCCTGTGCACAACCGTCACCCAATAAAAAAAATCCAAGAAAGCATTTGACATGACGTATTAACATTTTAATATGAATTTACACCAGAGTCCTAAATCTTGCAGAAATCTTTGTATCTGTCTCTTTTTAATCATAGAAGAAAACATTTTGTCTCCGTCAAAGTCATTTTGATATTGGACATGGAATTGAGGACATTATTTTGGAGCTAGAAACCTGTCCTTTCCCGAAATTATACCATTTCATTAGCTACTCACCTACTCCCAGTGTGTCATGTTGGAAAAACAGAAATCCTACCCTCATCATCCAGTTGGATGGAACCATTAACAGAAACATTGACTCAAAAACTTCCACCTGTCATCTGGAAGCACAAACACACCCACACCCTCATCCACCTTCTTTTGACTAACAGCTCAGATAATGCTGCTGAGTTCAGTATCAATTTCTTAATTATTCATTCTGACTGTACTTCGGGGAAAACAAAGACTTTTCTAATCCCCTTGTTTTCTCACATTTTCCTTCAAAAGAAAGCTCCTGTCAGAAACTACTATGACTTGTGAGAAATCGAGTGCTTTTCAGCAAGGTAGATGCTACTCAGAACACAGCTTAGGAGGAGTTTCTTAAGTAAGGAACTGGCATTTTATTACAACAAAGCAGCCTAGAGCTAACTGGTAGACCCAGCTAAAGACTAGAGGAAAAGAACTAAGTTCAAAAGGAACAGAAATGCTACAGAGCCTCGCACAACCTGAGGGCCCACCCACACCCTGCCTGCCTCCCCCAACAGGCAGAGCTGTTTGCAAGCAAGGTCTTCAATTTGCGATTGTTTCAGGTCCACAAACGGGCTTCTTAACCCTCCTGCCCTTCCCTCCCAGTCACTGCCGTCTCTTTAGCAGAGAACCTGCTTTTTGTTTCCAGCACCGACCCCAGTGTCTGCCACAGTGGCAACACCTAAGGGGGGTTGGACAAAAGAATGTTGATGGGTCCAGAAATCAGGCTGGACCAAGCAGAGCCCTTCCCTTAAATTTCAAAATTCGGAACTACACACAATCACCACCTTTTACACAGTAATCCGCAAGCTGCAGACAGCTGCCAGAAGCTGTGTCTGAGTAAACGAGGTCAGTCAACACGGAGACAGAAACAGAAATGAGAAATGGGCAGGAAGAGACCTAGTGTGATTCATGCCTGGCATCTAGCAGTGCCCAAACCCCTGCCCCCTGGCCCCTGCCCCATGCCCCCTGCCCCTGCTCTTCTTTGAGCTACACACAGCTTCCAAGAAATTCCCCTTTTTGCCTAAGCTGTGGTTGAGTTGAATTTCTGTAGTTCCGTGAGAAGATTCTAAATACCTTAGTGTGTGTTCTGTTTCATTTTCTCAATCATAGCACAAAGATCTTCAGGAGAGGAGTTCATCTCCTAGTGTTTCCATGAGCTCCGTGGCACCCACTATGGCGGTTAGTACTCAGAAGGCACTGAGTCAACGTACGGATGCTCTCCTGATGCTGTGCTCAGTGTCTCTCCTGTTTCATGTTCAAACGAGACAGTAGAGGAAACATTTAGGTAGATATGGAGCCGGGAGAGTGTTGGGCGCCCAAACCGAGGTGATGGCTCCAAGGGTGGGCAGCTGCTATGGTGGCCCCAGTGAACCCCACCTCCCAATACTTACATCTCTCATGGTCGCTTTCTGCACGGCATCTGGGTTTGTCTTTGTGACAAATAGCATACAGCAGCAGTGATGGGCTGCCGCTTCTGACATTCAGCTATAAAAGACTGAGGCTCCCAGCTTGGACTCTGGCCAGCTCGTTGGCCCTCCCTCTGGGCATCACTGGCTCTGGGGAAAGCAGCCTCCATGCTGGGAGCCGCGTGGTTCTGGCTCAGGGTCTCTTGAAGTTGTGGTTGAGATGTTGGCAGATGCTGTAGGCCTCTCAAAACGTGACTGGGCTAAAGAATCCACATCCAAGCTCATGTGGCTGTCAGCCCGAGGTCCTTGCTGGCTGTTAGAGACTTCAGTTCCTGCCAGTAGGGTGACTCACACCATGCAGCCAAGCCACTCCCAGATCCCTGACTCCCAGAAACTATGAAATCATAAGGGTAATCGATAACCAACACAGATCCCGTGGTCCTATAAATAAGTCTAAGATAAGTCTAGAGGGGCGAGGTGATGATGGAGCATAGAGGTATTTATTCCATGGACTCAGTTGTCAGGCTTGACATTAGGGGCCGGAAAGTAAATAACAAACCAAACAACAGCAACCAAAGAATAGGAGCTTGATGGAAGCCAGAGATCTTGGAGATAAGTGCAGATGGAAGAAATCTGTATGTCATTTTTGCTGAACCAGACAAGGCTTTTGGAACCAGGAAATCAATGCCAAAGTGAGAAAAAGCCCTCTGAGATCTCAGTGGCTCAAACACGCAAGTACCTAAAACCCAGAAGGAAATGAGCAATCAGTGTAGGAGAAGTCTTCATCCTAGGATGAGACTTGCTTGTCCTGGACTCCACTGACCTTTGTACTGATTGTGATTGTACTGCATGTGATTCTATCTACCAGAAACCAGAGCAGAAAGTTACAAAATATGATCAGGTGTCATTCACTTCCGTGGCAGGGGCTGACTTTCAAGGCTCTTCTTTAAAATTGTTTCAGGAATTTCCATTTGCTACTTGTCTAGCATTGGACACTTTCCAAAACCCACAACTCCTCATTTCCTCAATATAGACACTTTACTCTCAGCGGTTCACTGACACTCTCCCTTTCGTGTTCCAGATTCGATCACCTATCCCTTCTTTTGTGACTTCTTCATGTACTACTAATTCTCTTAGACTCAGTTTGTGCCTTTTGTCATCCCTGAAACTTTGACCAGCTTTCCAGCCTACACCTGTCTTTGCTTTCTCTGAAAGCTTCTAGCACTTAGATTGTAAGCCACAGAATCTGGCATTTGGTTAGACATTGGATTATTGACTTTTCCCCCAAATATCTTGCCTTCTCTAAAGACTGTAAGATACAGTTCTTTGCTAAAGTCAAGGTGAATGGTTTCCAAATCCAACCACATGTCAAAATCACCTTTGATGCCTCTTAAAAGAACCCTTAAAAAGATACAGATTTCAAGTCACCATGTCGAATTTATTGATTCAGAAGTGTGGGGAGTGAGGCCCATGAGAATGTCAAGTTAACAAGCTCCCCAGGTGATGGTTTTGCAGCTAAGCCTACATAGCTCCACACAATCATGTTAGACACAACATTAAATGCTCAAGAAGCATTTTTTGATAAACTGAACTCACTCTTCTAATCTGTCCCACTGGTCTTGCTCGAAAGAGATGGTAGATGCTACGGAAACAGGAAAACAGATAGCATAGGCCTAACCAACTGGAACGCTGACTATATAAAATTGATTTTGTCATTCCTTGCATAGTCAGAATTAAAATCTTTACATATCCAAGGTAGAAGAATGAATAGATATGTGATAAAGCAGATAGAGTAAAATGTAATTATAATTGTGCTATCTAGGTGGTAGGTATGTGGGTGTCTATTTAAAATTCTTTCAAATTTATTGTACATTTAAAATGTTTCATAATAAAAGGTTGAACTAAATTTTTTAAATACACATTTAGGAAATCCAACCAAACCAAATCTATTCTCACTGGATTCTATTTTTCCTTCCTTTTCTTCTTCCCTTCTTTCCTTTTTTTTCTTTTCACTCTTGACTATTGTCACTGAAAAAAAAAAATTTTTTAAAGAGAAGCATTTGTCATGAAGATTATGGTTGTTGGACCTGAGCTGCATTGGTTATTTTATGAAGGAAATATTTTCATCTTACAAAACATCATTTCTGACACTTGAGCTATAGATGCTGCTTTAGATGCTTTATTCAAACAGTCAATCTACATAAAATAATTCCATATTAAAAGGTGAAAATTATTTTAAGTATTTTAATGGGTTCAATGAAAGATGTTACAAAATAAAGAATATATAAAATACTCAAGTTGTTCAATATTATTTTAACATATCAACCCCCCAAAAAGATAAGCTGTGACAACAGTAGATATGATTTAATAAATAATTAAATTTAATATGATACAAGTACTTATCTATTGATCCGAGACTGCATATTTTCTTTTGCCTGGTCAATGAGTGTGTCCCAGGGGCTTAAAATGGGCAGTGCAAAGAATGAACAATCTATCAAAACAGATAAATGCTGTATGATATCGGGTAAGTACTGCAGGGTATCTGTTTAGCTTGAAGTGCTATTTTAAAAAACTGGGAGAGAAGATGTAAAGGGATTCTCTGTAGAGAGTATGACATATGTCCATGGCCTTGTACTGTCTTAATTATATTTACGGGTAGATCATGCTAATGACCATATTACGACTGTATTAGGAAGGGTTCTTCAGAGAAACTGAGCCAATAGGATATATAGAGAGAAAGATAGAAAGAGATTTATTATGAGAGATTGGCTCATGTTATTATGGAGGCTGAGAAATCCCATGATCTGTTGCTGCAAACTAAAGGCCCAGGAAAGACAGTGTTGTAGTTAGTCCCACCCTGAAGGCCTGAGAACTGGGGCTCTGATGGTGTGAGTCCTAGTCTGAGTCTGAAGGTCCAAAAACCAGAAGCACCAATGTCCAAGGGCAGAAGAAGATGGATGTCCGGCTCAAGAAGAGACAGTGAATTCACCCTGTTAAGAAAACTTTCAATTGGGAGGCCATCAGCCTGGGGTTGCTCTAATGTTTTAAGTTCCTGCATAAGCCAACATAAGCAGTAAAATGAAACTAGAGACTTTACCAATCAGAAACTACCAGCCACCCTCTAAGTAGGCTCTTTCCACTCTAACCAATCAAATATATTTTCTTTGTCTTACTCCTGTGCCAGCCCTAGAAAAGCCTGCTGCCCATGCTGCTATAGAGGAGCTGTCTGTACCTCTGCTAGTCTGAGTGCTGCCTAATCTATAAAGCATTCTTTGCTCTGATAAACTTTGCTAAATTAATTTTGTTTAAAGTTTTTTTTTTTTTTTTTTTAAACAATCCTTTCTCCACCTTTTTGTTCCATCTGGGCCCTCAACAGATTGTATGATAACCCGTCTACACAGGAGAGGGCAATCTCCCTTACTCAGCCTACCAATTCAAAAGCCAGTCTTATCAGAAATCACCCTCCTGGACACACCCAGAGATGTTTTACCAGATATCTGGACATCCTTTAACCCAGTCAAGTTTACACATAAAATTAACCATCACAAAGACCATACAATGCATAAAGAAGAATCAAGTATATACCCCTGTTGACCTAAAGGAAGAAGCTGAGGCATAAAATGTAATTTTAAAGAGTTTGCTTGAGCCAAGATGAGGACAGCTGCCTGGAAGACTCAGTTCCAAGTACCCTTGTATATGAGCTCCCTTTGGCCTTTGCTACAAGCAGATTTTTAAAGACAAAAGAGGGGACAAGGAGTGGGCTGATACAGTTGTTTGTCAGGAATTCCTGTGGGTTTACAGACATAACATTGATTAGTGATTGGCTATACATTGTTCTTTGTATCACAAATTCCAGGAACATGAAGATAATGGGTGAGGGTCACATTGTGCAACTTATGGTAACATTTTGGGTAATTTATCGTCTAGTCTGGGAACTACTAGGAAGAAAAGAAAGAACAAAATGCCTTTAAACAAGTGCCCCTGGGCATAGAGTGGTGGGGGCATGTGACTGAAGTCTCATACCGGTCTCTCTGGGCCCCATAAATTTTGCATACCTCAAATTCCTCAGAGTGCTCTGAACTATTTTTCTTTCTCATCCCCAACTAGTAGTTACATTTTCTCAACATTACCTATAAGATGATTCTAAAAAAAAATGTATATACCAACACACGTCCCTGGTAAAATGACTCTAACACACTTTTTTTCCTCATTAAATACTCGCCAGTACTATTACACCAACGAACTAAGTTATTTCCTATTCGTTAAACACACCCTGCACTTTTGTGCCTCCATGTTTTTATGAGTATTAGCAATACTAATATTAGAGTATGAGTATTATTGCCTAGTACTCTAGTACTCCTTCTCCATCCGCCCACCATTTTTACCCCCACCTACACTTTTCGGCCCTATCCAATCACTCCTTTGTGGCACTTTCAGACCACTGCATTCCGGAATCATTTCACCCACTTCCGAATTTCACTGATGCACATGCTCTCCAATATTTATTTGAAAACTAATGAGAATTTATTTCTCACTTATATTTCCCAAATCCTCACTTACTAACTTATGATTCATCTCACCAATTGTTTTGAATCCTTTTAGAATGACTTTGTCTTACATTTCTTTGTGAGCCCAACAATGTCTTACAATTGGGAGGACAATGTAGACTTGTTGCCTCATTATTGTCAATTTTTGGAAGAAGGACTAGGACAAGGAGACACCAAAATGATAATTAACATTTACTAAGTGTTTAGCTATCTGCCAGACACAGTCCAAGCTACTGTTCGCTTATTTCATCACTTAATCTTCCCAACATTCTACGAGATAAGATATTCTTATTATCCTCACTTTATGAATGAAAATATAAGGCACAGGGGGGTTGAGTATGTTGACCATGGTCTGGTCCTGCAGCTAGTAAGCGGTGGAGCATTTGAACTTAGTCAAATGATCACCTCCAGCGCCATGTGCCTAACAGTCAAGGGAGAAGGGGAGAATCTCCCAGGTGGGAACAGGTAAGTGTTTTGAGGAGTTTTTAACCCCCATACAACAAATATCTCAGGCATGCTGTGGTTTGAGAAACCCACCAGTTTTCAAAACGAAGCATGTCCTCCGAGAAAAATGTGCTTCTCTGCACCACTGAGCCTGCCCCATTACCCCAGCCGCCCCCAGGGTGCAGTTCAGGCTTTTGATGAATCCTAGCAGTTCTGCCCTACCTGAAAATCTGGTTCAACTGAAAATGGTCTTATCAACCTTGCTTCTAAACCTTGGGGCAGACACAAATAGCTCGGTCCTACCTGTTCCCAATTAAGTTTGTGGTAAGGAATAATAAAAATGCCAATGTTAACAAAAGGTAGGCAGAAAACCTCAACTTTTGAGACTAAAAAATAGTAAATTATATATAATATTTTGCATAAGGCAAAATACTTGATTTGCTAAGAGCAGTTGCCAGGATAACCCCCAATTCTTTTTTAAAAGGCAACCATTTATGGGCTTGACAAATACCTGTAGATTTCCTGCAATAACTGATTTAAATATCAGAAACTCCCAAGCCATCATTTTTGCTCATCTTGCTTTGACCTATTGCCTAAAATCCACCCAAGGAACTTAAAAGATTTCAAAAAGCATAGCAATAATCATTAACCATTTCCATCTTAAACACAGCTATTTTAGGCTCCAGAAAATCACATTTTAAGAAGTGAAGCAAAATGGTAGCCATAATATTCAGCTGCCAGAAAAGCCTCTAAAATCTAAACAGCACTAAATGAATTGATCTCTCCAGCCCTCCTTTAGGGGATATCTAGGCCATTCTTATAAGAAAATTAATTATGAAATAATGCATCCAGGAGTTTCCCTGTATTCACACAAAAAATTAACATTAATAGCAATAGTGTCCCCTTCCACAGCACCTGCCCCCGACTGTCCCAGTTAATTAAAGCTTACACAGTGGCTTTCGCCTTGGGCAATCTTTTGAATCATATATTGTACTATCGTCTTCTGTACTCAGAGATGTGCTGACAGTTTTATTTCCCTGATGAACTAAAGTGATTGAACCAAAGAATGCAAAACAAGCAGTCTTCACTCTGTTGTTTTTTCTTACAGTCCGTCCTTGGGTGAAAATGTAACTACTCTCTCTGGCGGACTTGAAAGTAATTAAGAACTTTAACAGGAAAGTGTTTAACAGAAATACTGGTTGAAGTGATGATTTGGAGGGAGGCTTAAGGCATAATTTCAAAGCAAAAGTTTAAGTTTGTGATTAAATTACACATTATGTTGTCCCAGTTTCCTAGATGGTTAAACTGATGGCGAAGCTGCATTAGGAAGGGAGGAAGAGATTGGTGGAGGGAACCACAAAGTCAGAGTCGCTGATGCCCAGAATTCTGAGACTTGTTCTCATCCTGGTTGTAGTTAGTACGTTAGGCCGCAAGCCTCCAAAGTCAAGTCTATCACCAAAATTTAAGTGATAGACAAGGGACACATGGGACACATGGTCAAACGGTACTTCCTGGTATTCACTTTGCACAGCGAGTCATCTGACCAGCCTCAGCCAATGAGTTGTAAGGAATCCTTTACTTGCCAGCGCCATGCCTGCCAGCAGTCTTGCACATGCCATGCACTGCAAGCAGGCCGGCTCCAGATTGCAGTTCCTGTCTTGGCCTGGGTTGCAAAGTGAGATCAGCCGTGATGCAGAGCCGAGCCTGCAGCTGACCCATGGCAGACATGTAATGTGAGTAAGAAATAAACCTTTGTTGCTTTAAGCACAGCAAACCCTAACCCGGTGGTTCTCAAAGAGTGGGTGTCAGCCAGCAGCATTGGCATCACCTGTGAGCAATGCAAATTCTCAACCTCCCATCCAAGGCCTACTGACTCTACAACTCAGGGGTTGGGGCCCAGCCACCTGTCTTAACCAGCAACCCCAGGATATACTGATGTTCACTAAAGCTGGAGAGACAAGGACCTACTAGTCCTGGCCGGTCTGGACATAGAATTACATGCCCCTTCTCCCAGTACCAGGTGGTAGATTACAAAGAAAGCAAGCCTTAGTCCAATGTCTGAAAACTGCAGAAATGTTTCCTAGCAAGCAGGCACCTGAACTTTCTCACAGTTCAGGAAAGTATCCTCTCTGACACTCTAGCCAGCACCTTGCACAACAGTTGCACTCAGGAAGAGCAAAGGATGTCTTGCAGACATGACCCTCCAGGTCCTGGTGAGGTGTCAGTGTCCTCCATGAAGCAGAGCAATGCCAGACCTTGAGCACTACGCTGACTGCATCAGCCCCCTGGGCCTCCTGGGTCCTATATTAAACTACCTAACACTGGGACCTAACCGATGTTTCTAACTCGCCACTGACTTAGTCCATTTTGCATTGCTATAAAGAAATATGTGAGGCTGGGTAGTTTAAAAAAAAGGCGGGGGGGGGCGTTATTTGGCTAATGGTACTGCAGGTTGTAGAAGAAGCATGACACTGGCATCTGCTTCTGATGACGGCCTCAGGAAGCCTCCACTTATGACAGAAGGCTAAGTGGGGGCAGGAGTGTCACATGGCGAGAGAGGGAGCAAGGAAGAGGAGGGGGTACCCACGCTCTTTTGAACAGCCGGCTCTCACATGGACTAAGCGAGAACTCACTCATTACTGCGGGGAGGGCACCAAGCCATTCACGAGAGATCCACCCCCAGGACCCAAACACCTCCCACCAGGCCCCACCTCCAGCATTGGGGATGAAATCTCATCATGAGATTTGGAGGGGACAAATGTCCAAACTATATCACTGCCCTTGAAAACTACTCACTTCACCACTGAAAAACCATTGCCTACATCCCAGTGGCTAATTAATGGATCTTTTAGTGTAAATTTCAAGAGATGTGAAGTAGTAAGTAAAGGAAGAGTTGGTTTCTCATTGTGATGCTTCAGTGTGATGCTTCACTCTACAATGTGGATTCTGACTAAGACATTTCAACTGCCTCTAGGGTGTGGATTAAAGTTCATTTTAACACAGATGCATCACATTACTTGTATGCAAGAAAACATTACTATACCAGCCAGCCACAGTTTCCATGGGACCCAGTGAAAGGCAAACCAAAGAGTCTGCATCCGTTAGGGCATCAAACTCAAGAACTACTCGGAACAACGATTCTAGCAGCCAGGGCTGACTATCTGGATGGAAATATTTGTAGCGTGCAAAGGACAGTTTGTCCAGCTACTACAGTTTCTTAGCCATATCTGTTGGTAGAATTCTAGGCTCACCAAGCAAGCTTTTGTTATTTGGTCTCCTCATATGACCTATTGCCCTGGCAAAAGAGAGTATCCTAAGTAAAAAAAATAAAATATATATATATATAAATTAAAATTTAAAAAACTGGGTCCTTAAATCAGTATATTATAAGTTTAGTTAGTGTGACAGGCTGAACAATATCCCCCCACACAAACACACAGGGAGGCCCACATACTACTCCCAGAACCTATGAATATGCTACCTTATGGGGCAAAACAGATCTCACAGATGTGATTAAATTAAGGATCCTGAGATGGGGAGATTGTCTTGGATTATTGGTGTAGGTTCAACACAATCACTATGGCCCTTAGAAGAGGAAGCCAGGAGAGTCAATGTCAAGGAAGGGGAGGTGATGATTGAGGCAGAGGCCGGACAGCCAGAGAGGGTTTGAAGATGCTACAGTTCTGGCTTTGAAGATGGAGAAAGGGGCCAGCACCAAAGACTGCAGGTGGCCTCGAGAAGCTGAAAAAGACAAGGAAAGGGATTCTCCCCCGGAGCCTCCAGGAGGAGCCAGCTCCTGCCGTCAGCCCAGTGAGACTAATTTTTGACTTTTTACCTCTAGACTGTAAAATAATAATAAATGGTTATTTTTTAAGCCAGTACGTTTGTGGAAATTTGTTAGAGCAGCAATGAGAAACTAATACAGTTAGTGTGATTTAATTTTCCAGAATCTGATAACCTCTGAATGAACTAAAAATTAAATTTCTGATAAATGAAACTAAGCCTTGGGCCTATGATAAACCCCTATGGTGTCCTCAATATCTCTCTATCTCTCTATCTCTTTCTTTCTCTCTCTCTCATCATGATTATCCTCACAGCCTGAAAAAAAAAAGAAAGTAGAGATTCACTCTAGAATTGTATTCCTTACTTTGAGCATTCAGATATGATAGAAGAACACATCATTTCTGTAGACTTTATCTAATATCTTCAATTACCTATAACAGAAAAAAACATGTCCAGAATTTTAAAAACTGGACAAATCAGATGTAACACATTCCATTCACTAAGTTTCTTCTATTTAACCCCTAGGAGAGTATCTCTGTGCCTACAGACTCTTATTTAAGCTATAACAAGCTTAGCGATCTATTTGTCTTGCCCATTGTAAAATGTAAAATCACAGATAAGAAAGAGGGGTAAGGAATAAAATTGCTAAAAGGGACAAAAATAACTGCAAAATCTGGAGTTCCTTATCGTGAGCCTAAGTTATTGATATAGCATTAGATTGTGGTTTTTATAAAATCTTAATAAGGTAGAGTAGTATGTTCCATAGCTTGTAAAGATAAATATATGTTTTAGTGCTTAAAGGGGCAAGATCTCTTAATAATTAATACTTAATAGGAAGCTTCTCACTCCCTAACTATGCCAAATAAATGAAGTGTTAAAATATTATTAAATTAATTCCATGTTAATTAGTAATACTGAGAAATTAGAATGCCTTTTACTCCCTCTTTTGAATCTCACGAGTTAGAGAGATTGAGGAAATCCTACCACCAAAGTCAAGAGCCTGCTCAATTCATCATCTCCTTCGTGACGTTGCCAACAGCCACACAGGACATGATTTGAAAGAGCAGCATCATTGGCAAGATTTTACTCATCCTAAAAGCTGGAGAATTGGCCTGGCAAGCTCTATAAAAGAGGTCTGATCCTGCCCCTGGAAGGAGGAAGAAAGGTGTAACCAAAAGCGGTTCACTCCTGAGTTCTCATTTCCTGAGGCACTCAAAACGGTATGGGAGGCCACCATTAGGTCATCAAGACAGGATGTCAGATGTCAGATGTCATCTAAAGTCAAGTTTTAAAAAGTAACTTTAAAACTTTAGCCCTAAGCATAGACACCTCTTCCAAATGAAAGTGAGGCCAATTTACATGACCCTACAGGTTTGCTAATGACCTAAGCTCTTTAAAACAAGAAAATGAAGTCATATTTTTGGTGTCTAGCAGATCTCCACCACCCCCAGCCCTGAGTTTCCTCAGGCAAGCATTAAGTTCCGTGAACTGATGTGGTAATCATCGCTTTGCATGTCATAGAAACTAGTATGTTAGATAAGTATTTACTATTCCCTGGGGACTCTGTTGGCGGAAGGAAGTGGGTAAGTAGGCACAGCCCCAAACCAGAGTGAAAAGACCTGTCAGACAACACGCTGGATGACTCTGCAGCTTGGAGTTTCATAATTTAGTTTCTCATCTCCAGGCTCCAGATAGTATCTTACCGAACGTCTCCAGTAAACCCCATTCTAGAAAAAACGATAAATGTTTCCCAAGCTTCAAACTCAGAGGAGAATATGAGTGAAAATAATATATCAACCTGATGTGCAGGTACATGGGGGTTTTATTACATCCTTTCTAGCCAGGCTTAGAGACTCTTTACTATAATGTCATTCCCCAGGACGGCATCATAAAGCCCCTTACAGGTCTTCCTCTATACAAATCTCTGGTCGCTGAGAATACACCAGTGGATAATATCTGCATAGTCCTTGCCCTCAAATAGCAGATAAACTGAACAAGATGAAACTACAATAAAATGTGAACTGTGCCCTGACAAGAATAATACGGCACCCCATGGGAGTGTCTACGAGGTGTTGCATCATGTGTGAGCCTAGAAAGGTAAGTGGGAGTTATCAGCGGAAGGTGCCAGCTGGGGGTGGAGATGCCACAGGAGGGTGAAATCGCAGGAGCAAAGAGCTAGTGATGACGATGTGGATTGAGCACTGGTACCACTGAAAGGCTCAGGTCGGTCCCCTTAGAGCCCATGTTAGAGCATTTAGAGTTGCTGCAAAGGACAACAAGGGTTTTGAAGGGTTTTAAGTGTGGCAGATATCAACAGGGTTGCATTCAGAAAGACACCTCCAGCTGTAGGATAGTGAACTGTGGAAAACCTGGGAGGAGAAGACCTATTAGGAGATGGAAGAATCTCTCCTAGAAGACCCTCGTAGCACCAGAGTGACAGGGAAACACAGTCCAGTTAGTGTTTTGACTCGTCCTAAATTAGGTTCAGGGGTACCAGGAGTACCAATCTGACATCCCCACAGGTCAAATCCAGTGATAAATGCATTTTTTTGACTGCATAGTGATTATTTTTAAATGAACTTAGAAATTTTTTTAAAGTAGGACTTGAACCCTCTATCACTCTCTTCTTTCCTAACGTTGACCCAAGTTAAACATTTATCTTACCAGCATGGCCTCTGTGGGCATTTGAGTTTGTGAACCTCTGAAAGAAAACATCAGTCATGTTTTTTACATTCAGTCTATGAAATCATCATCATCCTTTTGGACATTTGGGCCACTACTATGGGAACAACTGTATCATATTCTAGGCAGGCACATGAAGTTCAGAGAAGTATAAAATGTTATTCCTATCCTTTGGAGGCTTTGCCTTTTTTGGAAAATGTATAAAAAGATAATAAGCAAAGGATTTGAATAGACATTTCACCAATGAAGGTATACCTTGAAAACAGGTCCAATATTTGCCATTAGAGAAAAGCAAATAAAAACTATTGTGATTCGGGAGGATTACTCAAGTCCAGGAGTTTGAGACCAGCCTGGGCAACATAGTAAGACCCCGTCTCTACAAAAAATAGAAAAATTAGCCAGGTGTGGTGGTGTAGTCCCTCCTGTAATCCCAGCTACTTGGGAGGCTGAAGCAGGCAGCTTGCTTGAGCCTAGCAGTTTGAGGCTGCAGTGAGCTATGATGATGCCACTGCACTCTAGCCCAGGCAACAAAGTGAGACCCTGTCTCACAAAAGAACAAAACAGAAAAAGAAAACCCACAAAACCACAATAAAATATCACTTCACACCCACCAGAATGGCTATAATAAAATAATGCAAGAATAAGTGTTGATGAGAAGGATGTCGAGAAGCTGAAACCCTCACACATTGCTAATGGGATGTAAAATGGTGAAGCCACCTTGGAAACAGTTTTGCCACTTCTTAAAAGTTAAACGTGAAATTGCCATATGACCTAGCAACTCTTAGAAACTTATCCAAGAGAAATAAAAACATGTCCACGTGAATGTGCATGGTTGCCCTATTCATGATAGTCATTTGTAAACAATCCAAATGACCCTTAACTGGTGAATGGATAAACAAAATGTGATATGTCCATACAGTGGAATATTACTCCGAAACAAATGCAATATTAATACATACTACAACATGGAGGAACCCAAAACCATATGCTAAGTGAAAGAAGTCAGTCACAAAAGACCATGTAAGGTATGATTCCTTTTATATGCAAAGTCCAAAAAAGGCAAATATATAGGGATAGAAAGTAGATCGTTGGTTGCCTGAGGCTGGGAGGAGGAACAGAGAGTGACTACAAATGGGCACAGAGGATCTTTGGGGGAAAATAAAAATGTTTTAAAATTGCATTGTGCTAATGGATGCATAACTCTGCAAATTTACTAAAAAAAAACTTTAATTGTGTACTTAAAATGAATTAATTTTGTGGAATATAAATTATACTTCAATAAAGCTATTTTTAAAAAGATAATCATATATTATGAGACATGATAAATGTCAAACCAATGGTAAAAAAATATATAAACCATCTCCAAACTTTTAATATCATATTATCATGTACCTTGCATTAAATCTGTGCCTGTACATCATTATATGTGCATTTATTTCTTTAGATACAATAACATGAATTAATGTACTAGTATCTTATATACAGTAATAAATAGGCTCCAAAAGCAAAACTGAAAGATTTCAAACACATAAATAGATAATATTTGAATACAAAATTACTGATTTGATTATAAGATTTTTAAGAATAAAAGAATAAGGGAGTTAGAATTAGTGAACAAAGTGAGCTCCGGAGTAATAAACATGTGAATATGAGAAGCTGCCAGAATCGACTGGGGATTATGTTATGGACAGGACCACCCCTGGCATAATAAACCCTCACAACATTCATCAAATTGAAAGTTATGTTCAAAGAGATGCTGTGTTTGCATGATGAGCAATGGACATCAATCAAAATAAACCCAGCTGTTGCAAGGATGGCAAATATTCAGAAACATGGGACTGCAGACCCTGTTAATAATAAATATCAAAAAGAGAGCTCAAAAGAAGAGAACAGAGAAAGAACAATGGGAGGAAGGATTCTTATGAAGATGAAGCTTCCTACACAAATGTGACCTGCTTCCAAGTGGGATGAATTTAGTCACATCACACTGTCTAATTACCTATTGTGACCAAAGAGTTCATTGTAAGAAGGATTGTGCCAGATTTATGCGGACTTATAACAGCTATCAAAACTTTAAATGTTTGCTACATCCATTGGTGTTTCTCCTTAACCTCTTCCCCCGAGGTTTCACATGACAAAAATAATGATTTCTGTTGGCTTTGATATTTACAGTGCAATATATGCAGGGAGTTACAAACAATAAATGCATATAATCAATACAGAGGGATTCTTATTAGTGAGTTATAAAAGACAGAGAAAGTTAGATGGAACAGATCCCCAAGGACCTTAGAAAAAAATTAGGGAGTTCAGACTTTTTCTCTGTAGCCACCATAGGGGCCATTCAATGTTTTCTGAGCACAGACAGGGCAATCTGAGCTAAGTGGTTTTTGGAGGGATTAACAGAGTGCCACACACAGCGTGGACAGGTGCGGGGAGAGATGAGAGGCTGCATTCTAACTGGTCAGAATTCAGACAGAACACTAAGCCAGTGTAGTCTGGAGTTAAGAGTCCTGACCAAGGCGGTGGCAGTGAGAACAGAAGGAAGAGTGCAGCAGAAAGTGAAGACTTTACAGATGGTTGACGGTGATGGAGGAGTTTGTAAATCTTGATGCCAAAAACTCTCCAACACCCGGCCAGAGGGCAAGTTCAACTGAAGTGCACAAAGATAAGCTAATGCTCCACAGGATTTAGCTGGGCCAGATGTGTGGCCTGGGGGCTTTGGAGCAGCTTGGCGGTCCTCTTTCTTCCATGCAGTCCCATCTGTCCCCTAGTGTTTTCTTGCCTCTCAATAGCACTTCTAATGAGGCAGAGGAAAGTATTGAAGGACATGTCGCTAATTTTTTTTTTAAGTGGTAAACAAAATCATGTAATTTTGGAAAAAGGGACTTCCTCTCCATCCATGTTTGAGGAATTTTGTAAGAAAGACTTAAGTAAGAATTAAAAGAGCCATAAAGTCCGTATCTAGTGATTTGAACTTGAGTGTGTTGTGCTTCACGGTTGTCTTCATCCACTCTGGAAGAAACAAGGCTATGTTCTGTTCAGGATCCTGATGTCTACATTTTCTGCTCTTGAATGAAAACTATATCTAAGTGACTCAAATAGATATGATAATCCCTACATTTTTTTTTTTTTTTTTTTGAGACAGTTGCCCTGGCTAGAGTGAGTGCCATGGCATCAGCCTAGCTCACAGCAACCTCAAACTCCTGGGCTTAAGCGATCCTACTGCCTCAGCCTCCCGAGTAGCTGGGACTACAGGCATGCGCCACTATGCCCGGTTAATATATATATATTTCTATATATATTTTTAGTTGTCCATATAATTTCTTTCTATTTTTAGTAGAGACGGGTCTCGCTCTTGCTCAGGCTGGTCTCGAACTCCTGACCTTGAGCGATCCACCCGCCTCAGCCTCCCAGAGTGCTAGGATTACAGGCGTGAGCCACCGCGCCCAGCCACTTACACATTTTTTTTAAAAAGCAAATTTTTCATCCATATATTCTCACTGTCACCATGGAATCACTCTGAATGACACCTACTTGGAAATGTGTCTTACTGTTCCATTTTCTTACTTGAATACATAAAAATTCAAAGGTTTGGATGTTAGTAGTGAACAAAACTGAGAAAACAAACATAAAGAAGGATGATATTTCCTATATCACCTGGTAATAAAATTCAAAAATTTAAGATAAAATGTCTACCAGCTTTATTCTTCTACCTTCTAACACCTAGGAATTTTCAGGTTGGTTAATGGTGATAGTCACTCAGTCAAATTGTAGACCTTGGCTTGCTTCATCTGAGTAGTCATAGTTGCCAGACATTTAGCTTCCTGTAGAGTCCGTGCTAAAGATCACAACCATAAAAGTCACCTTCATCTTTCATTTCCCTTGTGGAACCCCCTCTTTGTGGGTTTTAAAAAAAACATCCTCCTGCACTAAAGCTCAAGAGCAGAAGCCACTTCTTCTGGTTATTAATCAGGCACCATTCAGTCTCCCTGGTTTGGAATAGACAAAAGGTCCCTTTTTGGGCAATGTATGTCCTTCATTGTCACAAGAAAATTGAACATTTGGTACATGACCAGATAATGTCAAAATTTGTTTAATGTTTTGTGATAACAATGAAATAGAAAATCTTGTCATGTAAATCTTTATGTTATCATTATTCTAGGCTATTTCAAGACTGAAAATTAAACTCAAGCCTTGAAACTGTCTTTCCCTAAAGAAAAGTCAGCCATCTAGCTTCTTTTTTGAATATTCTCTGATCTTATCGAAAAATTTATGGGATACTTCTTTCTGGCAGTACAGTCACCATATTACAGAGTGTCCCAAAAAACGGGAACATAGAAACTCTAAAAAGCCAGCCCAATCCAAAACTGGATGAGTTCTGATGTTTTGCACTGAACTTTACAGTTGCAATAAAGTCCAGGGTCCTTCCAAGCTGGGAGTCTAACAGGAGACCTTTCACCTAAAGCTGCGATTCCAAAGGTAAACAAGAACTATGTCATGCACAAAAGGAGATCAAAACCAAATCAAAACAAAAACTATATACCTACCTCGAAATTAGAATTGGATGAATAATTTAAAAAAAACTTCTTTTATGATTTTGTAATCAGTCTGGCCCTTATATGAGTTTCCAGTCCAAATGTATACTACCTATGTTATCTGAAACATCTCAACAAGAACTGGATTAAAGTAAGCCCCGCTTGTTGTGAGCAGAAGCAAGATCCTAGTCTATCCTCTCTGGAGGATCTCAAGTTCAAAAAAAAAAACCTCAAAGAATTCCCACTAATAAATTTCCATGGAAATGGAAAGCTCTCATTTAAAATTCAGGAAACACAAAGAACAGACTTCTTGATGAGAATCAGCAAAAATAACAGCTGAAAGAAATATAGAAAATTTTAGATATCAGAATAATTAGGCACAAAATAGATAACAACTATATTTGATAGTTTATAAAGGACTTTTTTCAAAGAGGCTTTAATGTATGAGTAGGAAAGAGGCAAACTTTAAAAACAACACAGAACTTCCCAAAGTGAATAGTATAATAGTTGAAATTAAAACTTGATAAACATGAATATTTGATAATATTCGGGAATTATTGCTAATTAGTATAATAGTGTTATTCAAGGAAGTGTCCTTATTTAGGAGGGATGCATGCTAAAGTGTTTATTAATTAAGGCTTATGACATCTGCAACTTATTTTCAAAAGGCTTTAAAAAAGAAAGAAATGGGAAGATAGGTTGTTGGTTGGATGTAATGGGAAGGATAAAGAGATGGAGAGTTATACAGACAGATGAACAAGGAATGGCTGGACAGATGGATAGACAGATGGGCGGATAAAGCAACGGAGAAATGTGAAGACTGTTAAATCTGGCTGGGTGGATATATAGGTGTTCATTGGACTATTCTTTCAACTTTCCTGTATTTTTAAAAATTTTCATAATAAAAGTTGCCAAAATAAAGATCATCTGTATAAATGGAACAAAGACCTCCTTCTCAGTCCTAGAGTCTTTTCTCTTCCCAAAGTATCCATGATTTCCCTTCTTCTTTTCACCTGATACTACCTTCTTCTTCTCTTCGCAGACAGCAGGAAAGTAAAATGCAGTTTCCTACGTTCTCAGTGGGCATGTTCAGAAAGCCACTCTCTGTGGGGAGAACTGGGTTGTCTAAGATGAAACTTTTATTAATATTCAGCCATGACTTTTATTAAAATGTAGACCTCTTTTTGTATTTGTTGCCATTTGAAATTTCCCTAATGTGCTTTCTTCTCCACTATTGCCAGGTCCAGAGCTCAAGCCAGTCTTCTCCTCCGTAGAAGACACAGTTGCCGTGTACACGTACACGAGCACACCCACACAAGTGCACACACGCTCAGTTCCCCCTTCCCTCCTCCTCCCACTGCACTGAGTCAAAGCCCGGCTGGCCCTATTAGAGTGGAATAGTAAGGTGATGAACAGACCACACGAACACTCTAAAACTGTCTCCTTGGAAAGAAATTGAGAATTCATTCGTTGACATCTCCCCAGGGAAAAGCGAAGTGAAATCATGTCATTCTCAGACACTCACATAATTAAATTAATGTGAAATTAAAACCAAAATGAAATACTCCTCTTCATGTTAAAAGTAGTTCACTGGAGTAGTCCGTGTACAATCAGCTGCCTCTGCAGCACATTAAGTGATTTGAAAGATTAATTTTAACACAGATCACAGTTTCAGCAGTTACTATGCTAGCATTAAGCAAACAAGCACACTGCCTCAGAAAGCAGCTGATGGTTGCAGGGCAGAGGAAAGGAACAGAAACATCTTGTCTTGCCACGGGCAGTACAATTGCGTCCATATTCCCTGCTTCGGTTTGCAGTGTGCATGTGAGTCTTTAATTCATGAAATATTAGGAAAGTATCTTTTTCAGGAAGTGAAAGCCTGAACTTGACAGACATATAATCTCATCTAGAATGACAACCAGCGAGTTCCTAAACCACAAATATTCATTTCAACAATTTGCAATAATCTACCATGTGCATGCCAAAGCATTCTAGACAGAACGAACAGTAGCAGGCTGGTCTTCTGCCTCATAGCATTTTCCTCTAAAAACAGACCCATAATCAAATGCTAAGAAAATATATGCCCTAAGCCCCAAAACAAAAATGTGAATGCAAACGATGCCAGAGTAATGTTCTCTCTGGGCAGATATGTGTAAATCTGGTTTGCATATGGAAATCAAGATTGCTTTGCTTCTCTGCGCAACATTATGCTAAAACAAAGGTTAACAATCTCTTTGACCTGGATCCCCTAGCAGATAGGAGACTATCAGTGACAATGAATGACACAAGCTGGCCTCAGATGGGAGTGGAGAATAGAGATAGAGGAGGCAGGAACAAAGGGTTTAGAGCTGAGATCAGCAAACTCTTTCTGTAAAGGGGCAGATAGAAAATGTTTTCGGCTCTGTGGGCCATATGGTCTCTGCTGCAACTACCCCCTCTGCTATTGTGGTGTAAAACCTGCCATAGACCATAGACAATCCATAAATGGATGGGTGTGACCATGTTCCAATAAAACTATATTTATGCACAAACACTGAAACCTAAATTTTAGATAATTTTCACAGCTCATGAAATACTATTCACTTTTTTTAACCACTTAAAATATGAAAATCATTCTTTGCTCACCAACTGTACAATATCAGGCTAAAAGCCAGACTTGACTCATGAGCCAGTTTGCAGACCTGATTTAGAGCATTGATTCTCGAACTTGAGCATGCATCAATCACGGTGGAGGATGAGATAAAACAGAAAGCCTTGGGCCTCACCCCAGAGTTCCTGATCCCGTAGGACTGGGATGAGCCTAACCACTTGCATTTCTTACAAGTTCCCAGGTGATACCCATGCTGTGGAGACCACAAAGAAGAACTGTGGTTTAAAGACAAAACAACAAGAAGGAGAAGAGAGAAAAGAAGTGCCCACGTTGGCCAGGATAGGACAGCAATAATCATTTTGAAAAGCCTCTACAAATTTTGTGCAGAAATTAAGAGGCAGAAAATAATGAACATAATAAAGTTTCAATAATCAGTAATATCATCTGTACCTCTGCCTAAAAAGTTCTACCCTCAGATATCTCTTACCTTCTTCAAATCTTTGCTCAAATGATACTTTGTCTGTGAGGCCAATTATCCCAAGCACCTACTAACACTGTGATCTCCCCCACTCGCCACACCTAGGGCAGTCCTCCCTTGTTTCTCAGCAGTCATCCCCTCTAACACACTGTGTAATTAACCTGGTTATTATGTTTATTGTTCATTGTCTTCCTCCCCCCTCCAATAGCTCCTAAATTCCTAGATTATAAACTCCACTAAGTCAAGGAAAACAGATGAATATGTCTAAATCGCAAATGTTGAGAAACATCCCTAGCACTTTTATAAGCACTTAAATATTCTCTTTTTTACATTTCAAAATATTACAGGGGCACTTAAATATTCTTGAATGAATGAATGTAAAAGCAATACCAATCTATTTGGGTTTAAATAAGAAAACATAGAAAGAGTGACATTTTCAAGAATTTAAATACAACTTTTTACTTGTTCATAGTGCATCTCAGAGACCCCAGAAAGAAGTTGAGGTTGCTGCCAGGCATGGTGACTCACACCTGTAATCCCAGCACTTGAGGAGGCCGAAGTCAGAGGATCACTTGAGGCCATGAGTTCAAGACCAGCCTGAGCAAGAACAAAACCCCCATCTCTACAAAAAAACAGAAAAATTAGTCAAGCGTGATGGTGTGCACTCGTGGTTCCAGCTGCTTGGGAGGATGAGGCAGGAGGAACGCTTGAGCCCAGGAGTTTGAGGTTGCAGTGAGTTGTGATGACACCACTGCACTCTAGCCCAGGCAACAGAGAGCAAGACCCTGTCTCAAAAAAAAAAAAAAAAAAATCAAAAAAATTAAGTGTATATTTGATCTTATTGTTAAAAAGCGGGGGGGGGGGGGGGAAGAAAGAAAGTGAGGATGCAGCCTTCTGTAAACTTTATAATCTAGGGCTGCAAGTTTAGTCTCGAGCACCACAATTGAGCATTAGAAAGAGCCTGGGCAACCCTGTCATCCAACCACTTCCTGTTATAGAAGTTCATAGTCCTTAACTCCAATCCATCCAAAAATCCTAATTTCATGACCACCACTGTCTTAATCTGCTCGGGGTGCCAAAACAGAATGTCATAGACTGGGTGACTTACTCACAGAAATTCATTTCTATAGTTCTAGAGGCTGGAAATCTAAGATCAGAGTGCCGGCACGGTTGGGTTCTGGTGAGGGCCCTCTTCCTGTCTTGCAGATGACCCGGACGCCCGCCTTCCCACTGTGTGCCGACATGGCCTTTCCTAGGTGTGAGTGAGCCGAGGGAGACAGAGCAAGCTCTCTGGTGTCTCTTCTTACAAGGACACTAATCCCATCATGAGGACCCCACCTTTGTGACCTCATCTAACCCTAATTACCTCCCCAAAGCTCCATGTCCAAATTGGAAGTTAGAGCTTCAACATGTGACTTTTAGGAGGACTCAAACATTCAATCCATAGCAACCACCTTTTGTCTTCTCCCTCTTCTCCCTGTAGTACCAACTCCATTAATTATTTAACACTAGCAAGATTTACAATCTAGGGATTCCACCAATTTTCAATGTACTTCTCCTTTCTGATGTCCTCATTTTTCTGCCTATGTAGCTTAAATTCCATGGTTATTCATTTAAAGTGTCCCCTTAAATACATTCTCAACCACCAGAATCCCTTCCATCATCCTGTCAGGCGAATATTATTACAATATCTCCATTTGACAGGTAAGAAAATTGAAGTACAAGAAGAAGGTCCCAGCCTGGATTCAAGCCCAGACTCCAGAGCCTCTGTGGCTTCTTGTTTTATTAAGGTTTATCCACCTGGTTTTTACAGCACTTGGTTTATTAGTGGTTACACTAAAGAAGTCGTCTAACCTGCGTGGCTGCTCCAGGTGTGGCCCCTAGACGGTGCCTTCAGGGAACTGTTTGTCACTAGTCCTTGACAAGGTAGGTTCAGAAAAGAGATTCAGCATTTAGAAACATAATTCAGCACAGTAATTTTATGTCTGTTGATTCTAGTAATAAAAACTGATGTTTCATTATAATACATATTTTTATTTAATTTTTCTAGCAATTCATTTAATTGCATTTTATGGATATAACAATCCGAGATGGATTTGGAAATTAAAAAACAAACTAAACCGTTCTTTTTCACAGATAATTTGAAAAGCACTAGTTTAAACAACTAAAAGAACAAGTTTGTTTATTCTAGTGTGTTCTGGATTCTAGTTATATTAAAAGACAAAAATCTCTCCTATGTGATTATTGGATCTATGAGCCAATATGTTCAAAGTAAATGACACAAATAAATTTAATTAATACAGAAAGCTAACCCAAAAACTTTTGAAATAAAAAAGTATTCAATATATTTCCCAATGTTTTTTTGCTAGCTCTTCACATCCACCTTGTAATAACTCTTTTCACCTGATTCTGTGAATTATTATCATTATGGAAATATTTTCCATTTCATGAAAAATAAGAGTTTGACTTTTTTTGTCTATTCTGCTATATACGCCACAATTTATTCTTATTAAAACTTAAAAATCCTAATTAGAGCAAACGAAAAGCACATGGTCTTATAGTTTTGCTTGGATCAGAGCGTTTCAGACTTGAGTGTGCCTCGTAGTCACCTGGAGAGGCTGTGAAGACACAGAGTCCTGGGCCCCCCGCCCCAAAGATTCTGATTCAGTAGGTCTGATTCACGAGGCCCATGAATTTGCCTTTCTACAGAGTGCCCAGGTTGTGCCAATGCTGTAGATATGCCCACATATTTTGAAGAGCACCAATGTAGATAATACCAAAACCACCAGATTATTTTGTGAATTCAATCAAAATATTAATTCATTCCATTTTTGTATGGTAAGTATTTCTGAATATTATTTAACAATTTTAAAATGTTTTTGAACAGATTTGAATTAAATAAAGCCCAAGACATTTGAGAAGAGTCGGTTCTTGAAGACGACTTATGCCAATGCTAAACTTCGCAGACTCTCGAGCACATGGCATCTTGCACATTGAAGATGCTTCCTAAATGTTTGCAGAAAAGAAAGGAAGTCAGGAGGGACAGAGAGAGCATGGGGCCTCTTCTGGTTCAATAAAGCAATTATAACCTGGAGCTACTGATATTTGGGATCATACATATCTTAATCTAGTCCAGCATAACCATGTAAATAAAATGAAACCATACTTAGCCAAATACTGTTTTTCCCTAATTTGACCCTTTCTCCAGTTCAAAAATATTGCCAAGGAAGCTCCTCGAATTGTTTAAGATATCATGAAACTCTTAAATCCCCACTGTAATTCCGGGCTTTCCCATTCTCTATCCGCCCCCTTTTCATGCACTGTCCCAAGGAACACACCACATACCTTCACCATCTTCTGTTTCGTCCAGGCTTCGTCCACAGGGTTGCCTTTAAAACCAAACCAAACTACTACCAAGGGGCATTAACTTTTCCAAAAGGCATGACTCCTTTATCTTTGACCTACATACACATTATTTACACAAACACATTAAAATGTTCCCACCCCTGCTGACAATGAGATTGTGAATTACCTGCAAGGAAGCATTGGCTAAGAAATGTAATAGCAAACTCTACCATTCTTTGATCTGTCGCTCCCTTGGATTCCTGTTCATTCTCGTTAGTATGAACATATTTTATAAACTGATAAGGGAGTTTCTTTCACTTGGTTATTAACCTATCAGCTTCCATAGAAATGGATGGGAACTCTCCGAAAAACAAAAGCAACTCAAAGTTCTAATGTGCCATTACACCCCAAATGCCAATTTATTTTAAAGGGACTTCTGGCTGTCAGTTGCTTTACATATGGCAGTGGCCATATATAAAGAATTGGGATGCTTGGATATTGAAAGAAATTAATTGCAACTCCTACAGTCTCATATTGTTTGGGCTGCGTAGAGCTGTTTTGTTATCCCCAGGAGAAATGTCATTAAAAATAGCTTGCATTGCATAAGCATCAATACTCTTCCTTCAGAGTTGATTCGCTGTGATGCAGAGGCATGAAAAAGCCTATTCATGGTGCGTTTTGCACAGACACGCATGAGCGTTTAGCCAAACGCATCTTTAGTTGGGGCACCCATTATCAATCTCAGAGTAGTAAAATTCCAGGACAAGTAAATTAAGTTTCCCTCCATCTGGGCAACACTTACTTAGGTAAATAATGAGTGACTTGTAAGAGTTCATTGCCCTCCAAGTTCTGGCAATTAGTCCACGGGATTATGGAATTTTGAGGGGGGAGGGCTCTGTTGCTCAGGCTGGAGTGCAGTGGTGTCGTTATAACTCACTGTTGCCTCGAACTTACAGAATTCTTTAGGTTGAAAATATCTCATTTACTAGGAGAGCTGGTGTAAACACTATAGGTAGAAACCTTTAAGTGACCAGGTTTTCCATATAAACTGATGTAAGGTTCTCCTGGGAATTAATGTTCTCAGCGGTAACCTGACACCTTTTCTAAGGGACTACCCTAATTCTGAGGGTTTCACCCCAATCTGTGTGCTGCTTTCATATGCAAAGTCAACTTCCAGTGTTGCTTGTCACCACTCAGCTCCTAATTGTGCACCTCGATGCAACTGCGTAGGAAGGCTCTTGTCTTTCCATTTACAAGCTTCTCAAATGAACACGATTAGAATAAACATGACTTTATGAGGTATTTCAGGTTTGGGAATTTTTCGCCAGGTTTGGGGTTTTTTTTCAGTTTCTTATTTTCTGAAATTGTCATGACTTCTGATTGGTGTCATTCAGGTGACGCAATCTACTATTCTAGGGTCTTCCAACAATGTTTGAGGCAGTTTCATTTCAGAAGTTTCATACCGATGATGAAATACTGAATACTAACCTGTTGTTAAGAGTGTAATTTGGTCTCTAATTCAATCTCTAGTAGCAGGCATCCTCTCTGACAATCTCCCAGCAGATGTGCTGAAGTCTTCTGGATTAACCCATTCATCAGTTTATTGTTATGGGATATCCAAGCCAGCAAGTAGGCATCTTTAATCCCTTTATTATTTGATAATATATAAAAATATTACCAAGTTAAATATTTTGTCTGAAGCTATCTCAGACTTGTTATTCATCCAAGACCACTTTTACAATCTTTCAGCAAACCTTGCATGTCCAAGCAACTAAATAAACATTGAATTTATGCTCATACAGAGTCAACTTAATAAACCACCACCTACCAGCCATCTGTATCATACACCATCATTCTTCCTGACACCTGTGAATTACAAACACAACCAATAGTTTCAGCAACGAATCCAAGAGGCGACTTATTCATATTTTACGGCCTATAAATTTTATAGAAAAAGAAATGGAGGCCTGGAGAATTTAACTAATTTATACAATGGAACAATAGTTGCAAGGATTATAATTGAGTGTTTGCTGTCATTCTACTTATTTGATCAAAGTAAGGAACCCTACCCAATATTCAGCCAGAGTCCATATAGGTGAGGGATGGGAGGGAGTGGGAAGTCAGTACCAGGGACAGAGGGAAAATATATATGTGTAAATATATATAAATATATATAATGTAAATAAAATTGTAAATTGTATTTCATATATGCAAAAAGGAGATATATAACTACAAACAGTATGAAATAACATTTAAGATACAGTATGGAGAAAAATAATCATGCACATTTCAAAAGAATACAGAAAGTGGAAAGAAAAATATGTTCTATACAAGAATAAGGCAGAAATGTTGTCAAAGGAGAGAAAAAAACTAAGAGGGAGAAATTGTTCATATATTGGTCACATTTATACAGTGGCCTTTAGACTTTTTTTAAAATTCAACCCCATTTTTATTTTCACTGCAAACCAGTGTGTGTCCCAGAGTATGCCCTCAATAAATGTTTGTTGAATTGAATTTAAATTACTTTCGTTTGGCAAGATTACTTCTTTTTCATAGTGCTCGGAGGGAAAAATCATTAAATGGATTTTTATCCTGCCTTTCATAAATGTCTTCATAGTGATGCCCAGTTGATTTTTCCTTTGCAAAATTATTGTGTTTTGCTTCTGTCTGTTGCACCTGCCTTCTCTGCTCCTGTACTAACATTGCAAGTAAGAAAGACCCGCTGAGTCCCTACTGTCAAACTTCAAAGATCTCGGCAAACACGTCGAGTGTCTTGAATCCAAACAGCTTCTTCAAGGAGCCAGCTGAACCCAGAGATTTGTATGTTGTTGCTGTTGTTGTTCCATTTCAACCACCCCAGGCAGAAAAGAACAGAGTTCCAGAGTTTGCAAATGCCTTACCCATCATTAGAATCCAGAGAAATCTGTCTTTAGAACTCCAGTTGGAGAAATCATTGCAATCAGACCTTTCAATGATGGGTGGGCTGAAAGATCCACTTAGGATTCCATCAGCCTTTAGAGTTGTTTTTAATACTGTGTTGGTTCTTGAAAAGTTTACATGAGTAAGTCAAACATGAACTCACCGCTTTTCTAAGTAAGGATTGGTGTCTCAAAAGGCTTTGAATATAACTTAGAACTCATTCTCGCCCACATTTCACAAAATTATACTAAGCAAGAGATTTTATGTTTGGAAGAAATTTTCTTCAGCTTTCTTCTTCTTTTGACCTGTCACATGATTAGGGTGGGGGAAGAGTAACTGACCTGACCTAGGATAAGTTTCTACTTCTTTAAATGCATAGCATTGTTGTCCTTTGCCAAACATGTGCATAATAAGCAAAGTTTCCAACGGGTCAGAGAAACCATCTGGTCTCACCTTCTAAATTTACCAATGAGAAAATTTAGGCCCAGAGAGATTAAAATCCTCTCCTGAGGAAAAGAGCCAAAATTAGAAATGAAATCTAATGGCTCCCAGATGGTTCTTTCTTCCTCTATGACATCGTGTTATTCTCCTGCACTGTTGTTAACTTTTTGCTCACCTGTCTCATCTTTCTAACTAGATTATCATTAGTGTAGTTCCAAAACTATCTAAAGAGCATCATCTCTGCTCTAGTTGGAAGCAAAAGATAAATAAGAACACCTCCTCTTCTCTAGGAAATGCTATGTTTTTATGGTACTGTGATGGTTAATTTTGTGTGTCAGCTTGGCTCAGCCATAGGATGCCCCGAGAGCTGCTTGAACATTATTTCTGGGTGCATCTGTGAGGATGTTTCCAGAAGAGATTTCCATTTAAATCAGTAGACTGTGCAAAACAGATAGCCCTCCCCAAGGTGGTGAGCATCATCCAATCCACTGAGGACCTGAAAAGAACCAAAAAGGTAGAGGAAGATTGGATTTCCTCTCTGCCCGAATGCTTGAGCTGGGGCACTGATCTGCCCTCAGCACTCCTGGTCCTCAAACCTTCTAACTACACTTCCAGGTTTCCTGGGTCTCCAGCTTACAGACAGCTGATCCTGGGTCTTCTCAACCTCCATAAGCACATGAGCCAATACCTTATAATAAACCTCTTTTACATATATGTTCTGTTTCTCTGGAGAACCCTGACTAATAGAGTACCTATGATGTTGAAAAAAAATCAGGACTCAATACTCAAGTTCATCCATACATTTGTTTACCAAATATGTATTGAGCACCTGTCCTGTGCAGGCCATTGTTTAAGGCACAACAGAAAATAAAAATATGAAAGTACCTGCTGTCATAGACAGTATATGTAATTGGGAGAAGAGGCAGAAAAATTAATAACAAAAAATAAGTATCAGTTTGGGAAAAGTGCCACAAAGGGTGAAAGGGACAAAAAATGATGGGACACTGTTATAGATGGGCCAGAAAGGCCTTTCTAAGGAGGTGACTTTTGAGCCAAGACCTGAAATAACTGAGATCAACCCAACTTCTTATCTCATTCACCTTGGGCCTGTCAGGAGTGCTGAGAGTTGGAAATGCAAAGGTGTGAGTTTAAGGAGTTATAAAATATTAGACTCCTTTGATTTTATTCTATGTTTATTCTTTCTTTGTTATTATTATTGAGGTGAAATTCACATGACATTGAATTAACCATTTTAAAGTGTACTCTTCAGTGGCATTTAGTATATTCACAGTGTTGTTCAACCACCACCCCTTTCTAGTTCTAGAACATTTGCATCACCCCAGAAGAAAACCCCGTACCCATTAGCAGTCACCCCCCATGCCAGCCGTTGGCAGCTATCAACCTGTTTTCTGTTTCTGTAGATTTACCTATGCTGTATACTTGATGTAAGTAGTAAAATCATGCAATATGCAATCTTTTGTGTTGAGCTTTTTTCACTTAGCATCATGGTTTCGAATTTCATCCACATTTTAGCACATATCGGTACTTCAATCATTTATGGCTGAGTAATATTCCATTGCATGGATAGACCAAAAATTGCTTCTCAGTTCATCCATTGATGGACACTGGGTTGTTTCTACCTTTTGGCGATTGTGAATAATACTCCTATGAAAAATCTGTGTACGAGTATTTGTTTCAGCACCTGTTTTCAAGTTTATTCTTTTAATGCTCCTTCTTAATTCATTTTCGAGTCTGTTTACAAGTCATATTTGAAACTTTGAAAAATGTTTTAAATGACCCCACAGTGGTGAAAGATCAAATATATTTAAGCCCCTAAACGAGTGCCTGGTATATAGTATGTCCTCAATAAATAGTAGTTGTTATTATCAATAATAATCATTAACACAGTGTTAAATAGCACATAGCTAAACGCAAACTTTATAGAAAATTGTTTAGATCTGGAAGGCAGGTGTGAGTGGGACCAGTCTCTTGTGGAGAATGAAGCTTCTTACAGTCTGTGCCCTACAGCTGTTCACCAACCTCGTACACTCCGCAGCGGTGGGAGAAATTGGCTAGAAGTTTTTCTCAGCGTTTGTGTCATTTATCTGCCATATTAGAAAATAATTTCTAGCTCCCAAATTTGCCAGTGGACTTGCTCTGGGTTTTGCCCTGAAGTTACACAAACCTTGTTAAAAGCAAATAGAAAGAGATTGTTGTCTTTCTGATTGTGTAACTTGGCATTAAAGGAATCTCTAATTTATTTATTTAACACGCAACTGCTGACATCATTGCCTGAAACAGTATCAAGCCAGTCTGATCCCAGCTTGTTCGCCACCCAAAGTCAACAACATATAAATGAATTGTGACAACAAAAATTCCATTTTTATCTAGAGCCAAATATCTGCTCAAGTAATCACTCAGTGATCATTTGAAGTGTTTGGATATGAGGGATGAACTAGCGAGAGTTTGGGAGACCTTGCGATATTCCTGGTCCTGCTGTGACTTCTTTTGTGACTCCAAGAGCATATATCCCAGGCATCATTCTACTTCCTCAATGTATGGAGGTTATTTTTGCTGATCCTGTGTACTTCGCTGGAGGTTGCAAGACTTATCCTGCATTTATGTTTACCGACTCCAGGTCAATTCACTCAAAATGGTTATGAGCTGTACAAGTCATTACTTAAGACCATATTTAGACTTCCAATATCGACTATGCCTTTTTAAACAAAGTTCTAGTAAATTCATTTATTACACTATTAATCGTGTTGGTGAGAGAGAACTGTGATAACTGGATTAACTGTGTGATTTGTTTTTCCTACCAAATGCCGATTTAATATTCTTACAGAAGTGACAGTTTTGAGAGACATGTTATCTTCCTTAACCAAACAAAGCATTTCTCTTTACAACAACGAAGATCCTTATTAATGCATTTGCCATTAGAGCTCCTCCACTTGCAGAAACTAGTTCAAGCTCTGTTTTTAGACATGGTATAACCTACCTTCTCAACGTGTCATTTTGCAGACAGATGGAAGCTTTTAGAAAACTCTCCCGAATGGTAAAAGAGAAACAGGGCAATCAGAGATCTTCACTATCTCAAAACTGAGTGACCCAACTGAGTTATCTTCGTAGCTTAGGTCAAATTCCAAACAAAACAAACAGCATTATAAACAACTTTTCTCGACAAGAAAAATATTTCCCAACCTCGCAGCCTTGTTTATCTTGACTCCGTACCACATACCATGCAAACACGCAGTCTGCCATACATTGACCTGTGATGCTGCAATTTCCACCTTCAACTAGAAGGTCTTTAAGGGCAGGAATTTGTATCTCTGGTGCCTGGTAATGCTGTGATGCCAAATGAAGATGGAAATGAGCTGCCGCTGAGCAAATAGGTTCAATATATCCCGCTTTCTAGAACTTGAAAACTCAAGGAATGAGTAGTTGCCAGTATTGCCAAGACTATCAAAAGTATTTTAATCTTTTATTTGCAAGTATTGAATTGGTTTTTCTGGGGGGGAAAAAGACGAATCATGTTGTGAGAAAAAGCCATTTTCATTTATTTCAAACCTGCTCCAGTGTTTGTCTGTCTTCTCCACTTAACAATAAATTGTTTCAAGGAAGAAACTACAGTAGATCCCCCTTATCTAGGGTTTCACTTTCCAAGGTTTCGGTTACCCGTGGTCAACCACAGTCAGAAAACATTAAATGGAAAATTCCAAAAATAAATATTAATAATTCCTAATTTTAAATTGCACGTGGCTCTGAGTATCATAATCAAATCTCATGCTGTCCCTCTCCGTCTTACCTGGGACATGAATCATCCTTTTGTCCTTTGTCTCCATGATGTCTGGGCTACCTGCTCCTTAGTCGCTTAGTCACCCCGATGATCAGATCAAAAAAAAACACAGCATATCTAGGGTTTGGTTACCATCCGAGGGCTCAGGCATCCACTGGGGGTCCTGGGATGTATCCCAGGCTGATAAGGGGGAATTATTCTATAGCTTATATATTTATACAACTGTACTGGCTAGTGCCTAGTTCCATAGTGATTTCTGGAACTGCTCTGTTGTTGTTAAGCTGAATCTTTATGGAAATATTTATAAATGAGTAGGGTGGGATGGGGGCTCCACGATGAAAAGTAATTCCCTGTAGACTGCGAGTTTTGTACAAAGGGGACTGGGTCTTTTCGAGGCTTTTGTTGAGGGCAGGCTCCCCCACCCAGCATAAGTGAAGTGGCAGGAGATTTTGGTCACCTCAATTTAGAAAGATTGAAAATCTTCCCCAAGTCCTGCCCCCATGGTGTCCAAATTCAGAGTCATTATGTCCTGAATTGATTTTTCAATGGAATGGAGATTTTGTAATAGAATTCCAGTGCTTTCCTGGAAATAAAAATTATCACATTTCCTTAAATGCAAGAGGATCTGCTGGAAATCTCACCATAAAGTTAGGGTCTCTGAAACAAAGGATGTTGCCTGCTGAAATGTTTTCTGATTCCAACCCAACCCTTCCCCCATTCTCAGGTTAGTATATTGGACCAATCCCGAGGCAGCCCAACCCCTCTGGGCCTACTGAGGAAGGGTAGGGGCTACAGAGGAGGGTCCTTCCCACATCGGAGGCCCGGAGAAGGGAGAGGGGCAGAGCTCCTTTGCGGGTGCACTACTAGTAGTTTCTCCAAGATGAAAGGTTGGGTCTTCCAAAAATTGTGGTATAGTAGAAAAAATACTGAGGGAGAGGGAAAAGAGAAAGCAAGGAAAGGAAGGAGGGAGGGTGGGAGGAAAGGATTTTCGTAAATCTGATTCTCACGAGTAAATCAAAGCAAGGGGTTTTATTTCCATTTTACTAATGAGGAAATTGAGCTTCAGAAAAGTTGTTTAATCCGAATCTCACAAAGTGGTAGAGACCCAAACCCATAGAGACTTCTGCTCCTGTGGTCTTTCTGCTACGGATATTATAGCATCTTTCTTTCTTCATTTTATTAATACTTAATTATGCCAACTTAAAATTTCTGAGAAAGATTATTGGCATACAGATGACATGGCAGGTGTACAGGGACATTTACTGTAGCAGAGTCTGGGATCAAAAGATTGGAAGTTCTTCAATAAGAAAATGGTTAAATAAATCACACCATGTAGTCCTTAAAACCCAGAGACAGTTTGACGTGCTCTGATATGGGCTCATCTCCAAGATATATTGTTGAGTGCTAAATAACAGCCTGCACAGTATCTGCCTATGGTTCCCAAGGGTGAAGACTTCTCAACCAAGGGAGGAAAAGGAGTTCTGCCCTTACTATGCTGGAATCTGCTACAGCTACAGCTTTTTGCCTGCTCTCCAACCCAGCCAGGCTTCCCAGCTGTGAAAATCACTCATTGTTGCTTTGGGAGCAGCTCTGCAAGAGTCTGTGCTGTATCTCTGGAAGGAGAAGCCCTCTCCACACAGAGCTTCTACATCAAGCAATTTACTCCATCCAGGTACTGTAGGCTAATAACAAGAAAAGAGGACTCTTTAGCAAGAAGACTTCATTGCAGACAAACAAATCAGAGTTATAAGACAGAGCAGAGCAAAGTAAGTATAAAACAGACCTTAGGAGAAACCATGGGGCCAGAACAGAAACAGGGACCTTGGTATTTAAGAGGTGGCAGTGCCAGGGGCAGCCTCAGGGCCATGGTTCAAACTACCAATTGGCTGCTCAGCAAAGAGCTCAACAAATTTGCCTTGGAGTGATGGTGAATTCTTTGAAATACCCAAAGTTGCAAGGCTGGTGAAGAAGTGAAGATTCGAGGCTGAGAAGGGACCAAGGAAAAGTGGTGAAAGTATGTCAGCGTGAGCTCGGCCTCCCGGGAATGGCACTCCCAGGTGCCAGGCAGTGTGACTCATGGCCGTGCTGACAGTCATCAGGAAGGCCCGGGGTTGGACATCCAGGAATGAGGCGTCCTGGGTTCCTCCACCCTCCCCCAGTCCACACAGTGCCACAAAGCCAGCTCAAAGCTGATAAAAGATCCCAAAATTATTTCTGCCTGCAAGTTTTATTACCCAAGACTAAATCTGGGGTTCTTAGGCATACATCAGAGGGGATAAAAGGAAGTTTTCATTGACAGGGATGACTATGTGACTTTTCCAATCTTTACCGAAGCCAAGAACTTTGCAAAGGGGTTCATATGAAATTGACAAATTCATATTTACCAATTGAAACTGTTGGTAATACATCATGTACGTGATAAATATATGTAATTTTATCGATTTTTAATATAAATAATTTTTTAAAAAAGAAACCTGATACACCAAACAAAAATGTCAATAAAATGTTTTTCAAAACCAATATAATGCATTCTGACTTTGCTATTTACATGATTTGATTAAAATTCGTGTTTGATGTACTGTGAACATGACCGTAATTACATTTCTCTTAATCAGAATTCTATTCCTTCCATCCTAAATTTGCCCCAGGCTACATTTTAATAGTTTAGAGAGGTTTACAATCACTGTAGAATACTAACTAGAGCTTTATTTTGTTCTATTAATATTATGAATTCAAGTTTTTAAGAACAAATTATGTATAAGCTTTCCATCTCCCTAATGCACCATTTATAACTAGCATATATAATCCTTTTGAGAAACATATTCCTGTTCAGGGTTATATAATTATCACATGCTATTATTATTATATCATATTATATACTATTATACAAGCGTACTTTTTAAATTTAACTTGAAATCATGTCTTAATACACATCTTTGTCCTTAATACACATTTAATTGGACACAGGTGAGGGATGAGGGAGACTCAGAGCTGGGGTGATTAGAAAGATAGATAAGGCCGAGGTGACAGACTCAAATCTATGGGACAGATTTGTCCCACAAAGGGTCATGTTTGGCTCACACATTTTTAAGTATTCCATTAACTTGATATAAAAAAGTTCAGAAATTTCACATAAAAATTCAAATTGGGTGCTTCTCTTGAGAAAAAAGTCTGGCAATTCCGGGCCTGTACTCAGTTATAGCAAGGTGTCCTGGGGAGTGGGCAGCAGGTGGCTCAGAGCAGTTTGGCACAGTCCCCAAGGGGCCCCGCCTGGCTGCTGCAGGCACCTGAAGTAACAGCCCCTGGGCTAGGGTTGCAGCTGCCTCGGGGAGCAGGGGGGGTGGGGGCAGTCAGGGCTGGTGATTGCAGGCAGCTGGCTGGCGGGGCAGGCAGAGTCACAGGTGACAGTCTGTATACTCACACGTTTTGTGAAGCGCAGTGATGCTATAATTTGATGTAACAATTTGTTACAATTTGATATGGCACCAGATTGTTCCCTTTAATGTCAAAGACCGCCCCGGGCTTGGCCCAGGTATCTGCGGACCTGGAGCAGATCAAAGGAGGAGCAGGATGGCGCTCCGACCCAGGAGAACAATCAGCGTCTGGTGCGTGAAGTGATAAGAAACCGACCTGTGAATGACCTTGAGCGTAATTTAAGCTTTTCCTTGTGATTCGGTCATCTTTACACACATCACATATTTTGCCGTGCACCATAGCACAAGGGTGCTTTCAAGACCTCCTGCGACATGTGGCACCTCTAGCCCATGCTGGACGGACTCAGGCTGGCTCTGACGGTTCTGTCCACCATAGGGAGCTGTTCTTGTCCCCTCTCCCTGCAGACAACCATCACTGTATGATCAGCTCCCCGTCTGTCTTTCTCATCCACTCCCTTATTTACAGACGATTGTCTCAGTGAGGGACTGAGAGCTTCTGGAGAGCAGGACCTGGGCTTCACGACAGGGACTTTCTTTGCTTTTTGTTCCTGGTTTTCTTTGGCTTGTTTCTGAGTTCACGTCTCATGAGTTTCCATGAGCCTGACCCCACCCCTCCCCTATCGCCAGATTAGAAGGATACCAGAGCTGAGGCAGCCACAATCTTCACAAAATACATTCATCATATTTCACTAGTAATTTTAAAAATCATTTGTATTTTTTGTATTTCTTTGAAACAAAAAGCTAATTTTTACTGTTGGAAATGTGCCTGGCTGTAACTAATAAAGTGCTTTGGTTCGTAAATTTACTATTTTAACTCCAAATATCTTCTTATGAAGGATTGCTTCCTCAATTTATGAGTGATCCAAGATAACAAATATATTTTCCTTGAGGGCTAGGCAACTTTATAATAAAAACAACTTTGGAAGGTCCAATCCTATTTCCATTCTTAGTTCTACTCTGGTTTTATGGAAAAACTATATAAATTGGTTCTTCCACAAACTACCATTAACATTGCAGTATTTCTTAGACTGCCAGCTTGGGAGGGCACAGAGGAGAGCAACAACAGCAAGGTTCCTGTTCGTGTATTGCACTAACTGTCAGTCAATCCTTTGACATGATTCCTGACTTCTCATGTTAATTGCACACACCTTCCACGTGTTCCTTTGCTTTCCACCTACTTATATGCAAACAAACATATGCAGACCTGCTCTCCACCAATTGTCACTTGTCTGTCCACATATAAACTTAATCTAAAGTACATGTCTGAATCTGCAATGTCTATTTGTCTTCCCTCCTTCTGTCTCTAGTAAGTATGGAGATATGAACCATACCCTTATTTGATCCCATTATCTATAAACAATAGCCCCTCCCAAACCATATTAGTACTTCTCCAGGAATGTTGCTGTTTTAGAGGTCTGATTAACTAGACAAACAGGGCAGGGAAATCCAGCCCATATTTCCAACACAAAAAGTAGTCTTTTGTCCTAAATTATGATTTTTGCCAGTGAAAATAATGAATATAATTTATAAACAGCAAAAGCATAATATCTCAAGGCAGTAGTTTGATGGCATCGCTCTTATTCTGGTGGTCAAACTTTTGGAAAATCTAGCCATCTTGAACACAGATATGAATGTGGAACTATGGCATCAGTATGGAAAAATCCAGAAGATTATCAAGTCAGAAAGTATGCCTACTGTTGCACTCATCTTGCCAGCTGCTTGCTAAGCATGCACCAAGCATGTTTATGCCCAGTGCTCATTGCTTTCCCCCTTGCAGTGATTCAAACAAGAGAAAAAATTACTTGCAAATAAAATGGCTATTCAGTCAAGAACAAGAAAGGTTTTAAGCCAGATTTAAACTAAGACACTAGCCATAAATCCACAGAAAGTCAGGATACTAGAAAATAGCAACATAAAAACATTTGGATGCTGCCAAACATCCATTTGAGATTGAGATTTCCATATAGCAAAAAAATAAACAAATAAAGAGCAAAAATGTAAGCAGCACTTACCAAGGGCCTGGCACAATTAACCCCATTTATCCTCACAAGAATAGCATGGGGTAGGAACTACTACAGTTTTACAGAGGAGGCTGAGGGTAAGTAACTCAGCCAGGACTATCAGTGGTTAAACACAGAGCTAGATTCCAAACTCGGTGAGTGAACCTCTGAGTCTGTTTGCAGCGCTATGCCATCTGCTTACCTGGTACCCAGGAGCACGAGAGACAAATTATTACTTTTTACCTGATGGCAGGTTTTTTGCAAGGACTTTGAAAGGTTAAAATATGGTATGTATTACTGTATTAGAGCTCCTCAGAGAACCAGAACCAATTGGAGATATATATATATATATATATATATATATATAAAAATATATATACACATATATTCCATTATGTACTTGTATACCCACACATGCCCTAGGATATATAAATGCAGTCGTGCACTGCATAACAATGCTTTGGTCAACGACAGGCTGCATATACAGTGGTGGGTCCATGAGATTATAATGAAGCACATACAGAAACCTGACATATGGCATTTGATGTGGCACTGCAAATCAAGCAGGGGAAGTGATGGATATTCAGTAACGGTGCTGGGACATTTGGTTTTCCATATGAAAAATATAAAAAAATGAAAAAATTTATATAAATAAAAATATATATGCCACCTAGGTTTGTGTAAGCACACTCTGTGATGTTTGCACAAGGACAAAATTGCCTAACGATGCATTTTTCATAATGTATTCCCGTGGTTAAGTGACGCATGACTATATATACACATACAGATATAGATATATACACATATACAGAAAGGGAGAGAGAGAGAAAGTTATTCTAGAAATCGGCTCACATAATTATGGAGGCCAAGAAGTCCCATGATCTGCCATCTGCGAGGTGGTTGAACCAGGAGAGCCGGTGGTGCAATTCAGTCCAAGTCCAAAGGCCTGAGAACCAGGAGTGTGGATGTCAGAGGGCAGATGATGGATGTCCCAGCTAAAACAGAAGGAAATCCACCCTTCCTCTGCTTTTGTGTTCCACCCAGGCCCTCAACAGATCAGGTGATGCCCATCCACATTGAACATGGCCCTCTGCTTTCCTCAGTTCACCATGTCACCAGAAACACCCTCACAGACAAATCCAGACATAGTGTTTTACCAGCTAGCTGGATATCTTTTGGCCAGGTCAAGTTGACACACAAAAGTAACCATCACAGATAATTTTCTTAAACGTATCTCTGGCCTTTTCTTCAGGACTTTGTATTTTATATTCAGGCCAGTCTCCCTCCTCTGGAACATAAGCACAAAAGGTAAGTATTTAGGACAGGCCTTACCAACAGGCAAAAAAGACAGTCATTCTTGCAACGGGATTTGAGGATGTCCAGTTGCCAAAAATATCTCTCTCATCCAATGATTACTCTGCCTAAAATTGCACCACCAGAAAATGTGTAGGAATTGTCACGGTTTAACGTAAATGTGTCTTCAGATTAATTGCTCCCATCCCAATTGTTCCACAGAAAAAGGCACTAGGATAATGGGATATTTAGTACAGCAGTGTCATAGCAAAGATGGTCCTTTAATCACCTTTTCATCCCATTGGTGAGGGAAGGATTCTTGCCCGAGAGTTATAAGGATGGCCATAACTTTTTTTTTAGGAAGAAAAAGTATCTAAAATGCCAAATTGTTTTGATAAGATGAGCTGTCAATGCCCAATGATAGTTCCATGATTAAACCTCTGTTTCACAAAACCTCTGTTTTTCCTGAGAGTTAACATAGTGGATGATCAAACACATGTGCTCTGTAATAATTTCTAGAGATTGTTAATGGTGTATGAAGAAGATGAGCTTTATGTCTCACAAACATGAGAAATATGTGGCTCATGATTCTGAGAGGCCATCCAGAAATCAGTCAGAGGAATCTTCCCCAAAACTTCTGTAACATCTTCATCTCAGAATTTTAGGGCATGGCTCTTCCACTGGACGATGGCATTGTCAAACCCCAAAAGCACCAGCATCCACCTCCCTGGAGCCCATGTCTCATCTCAGGATGTTGTCAGGCAAAGTGAGATTCACTGTGATGGAAAGATCAGGCTGGAGGAGGTGGGCCCTTGAAGTGGGGAGCCTCAGAGCACCCCGACTCCTGCCAGTTCAGGGATACAACCGAGACTTGCAGCAAAACTCAGAGAATTTGGCATATTTCAACAAGTCAAGGCAAGTGGTCCCAGTGTAAGGATGCTAAAGGTGGAATAATAATAACAGCTTCATTTGTACAGGTAAGGGTGGGGCAGGGAATTCTAGACAGGTGAAATTTAGAGATTCTGTAGGGAGCCTCTGCAGAGACTGGACAACCTGTGTTGGCTGCTGGCTGGGATCCTGCCACTGGCAATGGGGCTCAGGAAGAGAACTGTAAAGATCTAGGTGAGGCCTCAATTCTCCAAGAACACGGTTTAGGAGAACGTAAGTTCTGGGATATGCTTCTGATCCTCTTACAAATACAACACAAGACTCTCTTCTAAATCTTCCATAATCCCAAAACTCTTTCAAGGAAGAACATAGAGCCAGTATCTAAGATATAAAAAAAAAAAGAGGCAAAATTCAAATTAAAAGGATCTTTAGGCTCGATACAACAAAACCGTGTCTGATTCAGCAAGACTTTGGCCCCCTCTTGCATTTGAGAGTGGCTTGTAGCTGGTGTGAAACCTCTCATCAGTATGAATTTGTGCCTGCTGCAGAGAAGCAGGGGATGGGGAAAATCTTCGGGAAGAATTCTGATTCAAACATCAGAATGACTTTGTGTGAGTGAGCCTGAGCTATGGAGTAGAGATGGTTAGGCAGGCGTAAATATCCAGCCAACAAAATGGTGGTTTTCAGAAAAAGGAACCAAGATCAAATCTAGCCAACTGAGAGTTGTAGACCACTGATAGATCCTGATGTTTCCTTGAAGATCGAGATTATAAGAAAATATCAATCAAGGTAGATAGATAGCTCAACTACCCAGAATATCTCCCTAAAATCAAACTCCCAGTTTAAATGAAGCCACAACCAATGTGAATATATTTTCAAAATTAAATTATCTATTGTACTTTAAGGGTTTATGCAGATTATTTTCATTATATTATAAATTTGGTAATTGGGCATACTTGTTCATAATAATAGGATTCTCTCTTTTCAAAAGTACCACAAAGGTGTAGCATCTTTTTGTGTATTTTGTGTAAATGAAGAATAATATTTTTAATTACTAAAATATAATGAAGAGATAGAGATATGCATATCAGCATGCTACAATTGATAGAAATAATAAATACAATATTTTTCTGAGGAAAGAGAAAATGCTAATAAAAAATATATAAGAATATCATGTATGTTTTTACTAGCAGTTTATGAAATCACCATGCAATACATATAAAGAGAAGATAACATTTATGCTAGTTTATCATAAGGGGTCTGCCAGAATGAACTCATTCTCTGGTTACTTAATAACCCTTATGAATTGATTACAGATTTTGCATGTAAATTCCTAGTTCCTTATTTAAAAAATATAAAGCTATTTAATAATTATTAGTTGTCTTTAGAGAGACTGAGAGAATTAGGTAAGGAAGCACCACTTTGTCTAATCAGTTTATAGTATTCCATTGAACTTCTAATACGACCTTCAGGAAAAGGACAAAACTCAGATTCTAAAACAGATATCAAATTTACAGGAACTCATGAAAAACCCAACAATAAATGTTACTTTATCCAAAGAATATTATGCAATATAGAGACTTTTCTAGTTTTTATTTTGTCCAAATTTAAATTGAATATCTCAGTATTTTCAACAATATCACTACAAGGCCATCTACTCAATGCCCGATCTCTTATTAAGATTATTGGAGATTCATTGGAATATTTTTGAAGACAGAAAGCTTAATGGGGCAATTCCATCAACATCTTCATAAAATAATACTGCTTGTCTTCAATCTGTGATTCACAGGTATGTTTATTTATAATATTGGAATTAGGACAAGCACTTACATGTCTTCTTTTTCAAATACAAGAGATTGTTATATTTTAAATTCATGGATAAGATAACAAACTGGGTTGCCACCAAATACAGAATTGGCCTTATAAATCAAGGGAATCAAAATGGCCATAAAAGATAATGTAATTTCAGTGGTTCTAGGATGACCTTGCCAACAGTACTACCCCCCCCAGAAAGTCACCCTACTCTTCCCCCAAATTAATAACTTCTCCTCTGCCTGACCATTACCTGAAATTGGACAACTGAGAGTTTTTGTTTCCTTGTAAAATGCGAATAGGTCTGGGAGAAGAAAAATGTGTCGTATTACATAAGTTGTTTGTATCTCCACAAATATTTCGAAATATTTACTGAGCATGAAGCAATGTTCAAGGTGCCAGGAATAAGAAAATGGGGGTGTCCCTGCTCACAAGTCACTCACAGACTGGTGGGGGAGACCCACCTGCTTCTGAGTGGGAGCTGGTAAGTGGCTGTGAGCACAGGAACGTGGGGGCGGTTGTGCTTCTGCCCTCCTGAGCTGGGAAGTGCCCCAGAGCAGCTAACAGCCAGACAATGAGTGGAAACTCGCAGACGCTCGCTGGGCAGTTTCGGGGTGGTGAAGGCAGAAACAGAGGTGGGGATTATGAAGGAAAAGAATTCCAGGCATGTTCAAAGACATAGCAGTGAGGATGTGGTGGATTTGAAAATGTCCAGTGTGGCTGGAGTTTAGGGAGCACATGGGATGTGGGGAGAGACGGGGCTGCACGCTTTCTTTAGTCTCTTGCTAGGTTTCAGGTACTGTGCTTTATAGCAATTATGTCATTTGATCATATGACAATCTTGTGAATTGAGTCAGATTATCATTCCCATTTCAGAGATAAGGAGCATATAAAGTACAGAGGCTCAATAACTTGCCCAAGGTCACTGGGCTCATAAGGTCTCACAGCCAAGCTTCAGACCTGGGCAACTGGTAGCATCTCCTCAGTGCAGGTGTGAGAGAGGGAGGGTCGAGGAGCATAGAGACACGAGAAGTCTTCAAAGGGACCTGAGGGGTGGAACCGTGCACACTTGGCCCACTGTACAGGAGGCTCATTTGTGCTGGTTTGAGGGCCAGTCTATTAGTTCTACTGAGGCAAAATGGAGGATATCTTAGAGAAAATAAAGGGCTTCCTTCTTTCCACTCATTAAGATAGCATCAACCTCCAAGAAGTTATCCCCCAGAGCTGTGCAAGGGCAGAATTCCCCACCCTATCCAGAAGCTTAGCAGGACCTCAACCCAGGTCTTGTGACTCAAGACCTTTGGCCGTTTGGCCCTGGGTGCACCGTCCTCCAAGGGACTGCTAAAGGGGAATCTCCACGTCCCCTATCTCCAACTGCCATCACTCAGCACGCAAGTGTCAGCTGCCATAAACAACCTTTGGCTGCAACACTAGCCTCCCCATAACGTATTGTGCATTTCCTTGTCCCAGACTCATTCCTGCTGCACATAAGTCAGATTTATGAATTATGCATTGTTGGTTGATTGTTTCTGTAATTGTTGCATCCTCTACCGTTGACTTACTTATTCTTTCAAATAAGATTTATTGACTGTCTACTCTGTCCTAGACACCGGAGATACAGCACTGAACAAAAAAGACAAAAAGCTCTGTCCTGTGGAGCTCATAGTTTAGTGGAAGGAAATATACAATAAACAAATTATTTATGAAAAAGGGACTGGGTGTGGTGCTGTCATCCCAGCACTTTGGGAGACCACGGGGGAAGGTTCACTTGAGACCAGGAGTTTAAGACCAGCCTGGGCAACACAACAAAATCCTGTCTCTACAAAAAATAGAAAGATTAGCTTAGGTGTGGAAGCATGTGCCTGCAATCCCAGCTACTAGAGAGGCTGAGGCAGGAGGCTCACTTGTGCCCAGGAATCTAGGTTATAGTGAGCTGTGGTCTGGCTGCACTCCAGCCTGGGCAACAGAGCAAAACCCTCTCTCTTAAAAGAAAAAAAAAAGTATCATATCTTGATGATTAACATCATATTGGAGGAAATCATCGGGAACCTGGGAGGAAGGCAAGATGTATGTGTGAGAAGGGGTTGGACAGTGAGTTGCAATTTAAAATAAGATGGTCAGGGATGACCTCATGAGAATGTGACATTAAGAAAAGTCATGAGGGAAGTGAGGGGGGTTGGAAAAGCCCCAGGCATAGAGCCCAGCAAGCACGAAGGCCTGAAGGCAGCAAGATGCCTGCAGAGTTCATATGGGAGGACCAGCCAGCAAGCCAGCCTGGTTGAGCAGAGGGAAAGGAAGAAGCTGGAGTCAGAGATGGTGGAAGAAGACGAGGGAGGGAGGCTCTGTGGGGACCCTGTGGGCATGTGACCTGGGCAGTCATGCAGGACCCCGCACTCAGCAGAGCCCCGTGCTGACTCTAATCCTTTGCTCTCTTGAAATTCTTAAAAGGATTTGAGAGAGACCCAGCAAATTTTACAGCCAGTCCTGCCTGTAGGATCAAGTGGGCCACACTCCCTCTGCCAGGGCTAGCCTAGTGAAGACCTTGGCTCTTGCTCTGAGCCACATAGAGAGCCAGTTGAAGGTTTTGAGCCAAGGAGTGACAGGGTCTCACTTACACTTCACCAAGGTGCTTCTGGCTGCTCTAATGAGAAGAGTGTAAGGGTGACCGCAAACGAGTTGGTGAGAAGGCTCTTGCAGCAATCAGAATAAGAGATTCATGGTGGCTCAGGCCAGGTGGCAAGAGTGGTTGGATCCTGGTTATGGTGGGTATGTAGAGTCAATGAAATTTCCTGACATGTGGAAGTATAAGACTGTCAAGTAGAAGAACAGGAGATGAGTCAAGGGTGGAATCAGTGACTTGGTGTGAGTGTCTGGAAGATGACGTTACCATTAAGTGAGCCATGCAAGGCTGAAGGAACAGGTGTGGGGGGAAAACCAGAAGTTCACTTTTGGATGTGTTACCTTTGAGATGATTATAATTATTTGTATTTATGGGGTACAAAGTGATGTTATGCTTTTTAAATACAATATGGAATGATTAAATCAAGCTAATTAACCTATCCATCACCTCAAATATTTGGCATGTTTTGTGATGAGAATATTTGAGATTTACTCTTTTAGTTACATTGAAATGTAAAGTACTCAGTTATTAGCTATATGCACCACTCTGTGCAATAGATCTCAAAAGAAAATCAAACTTATTACTTTTATCTAACTGAGGCTTTGTATCCTTTGATTATCATCTCCCCCTTCCCCCTCCCCACAGCCTCAGATCACCACCATTCTACTCTCTGCTTCTGAGTTCAATTGTCTTAGACTCCACATAGAAGTGAGAACATGCAGTGCTTGCCTTTCTCTGTTTGGTTTACTTCACTTGGCATAATGTCTTCCAATTCCACCCATGTCGTCACAAATGACAGAGTTTCTTCCTTTTTTAAGGCTGAAGTGTATTCCATTATGGATATACACCACGTTTTCTTTATCCATTTATCCTCTGGTGGCCACTTGGGTTGATTCCATAACTTGGTCACAGGGAACATGAGCATGCAGATATCTCTTCCACATACTGATTTCAAATTTTGTAGGTAAATACCCAGAAGTGGGATTTCTGGATCATATGGTAATTCTATTTTTAGTTTTCTAAAGAACCTCCATATAGTTTTCCATAATGGCTGTTCCAATTTACATTCCCACCAACAGTGTACAAAGGTTCCCTTTTCTCTACATCCTCATCAACACTTGTTAATGTCTTTCACTATTCTAATAGTGGTGAGGTGATATCTCATTGTGGTTTTAATTTGCATCTCCCTAATGGGCTCTGTTTTTATGCTCATTATATTCCTACCATTTGTGGGAATATAATGCCTGGAAGATAGTAGCTGCTTAATAAATAATTGGTGAATGAATGAAGCAGTGTAGAACACACTAAGAGAGTTGACATTTAGGGAAAATGTCATATATACAGAATGAATAAAGACCAAACCATTAAGTTAATCCACAAAATCAGATTTTTTCTTTAAGAGAAATTGTTCAGAAAAATCGGGGTGAGGGAAAAGAGTGACAACCAAGATCTCTCTTATTGTGACTTGTTCCAGAAGGAAATGCACATCACAGGTGTGCATCTATTTAACCAATGCTTATGTACTAGGCTTCATGCTAAACATAACCTTCCATCCTCCCCGTAGCCCCCAAGGCTGATATATCCTCCAGTTCCTTAATAAGCACATTGAGACTCTGAGAAATTAAATCTGTCCTGAGGTCACAAAGTCAACTAAATAATAAAGGTGGGGTTTCAATTACTTTACCTCCCATATACAAGGGCAATGGCTCACATTTTAGTTGTCTCTGTAATCCAATTTGAATATTTTTGGAAAAACTATCTTGGATTTTGACTTCTATACTCCCAAAATGGTTTCCATACATTTGTGTATTTTATATTTCTCCTACAAATTAGGCAGTCCTCTGTAGGAAAATTTGTGTCTCAATTCCATGGTCTTTGTCACTGTATTCCCAAGAAAACATTAAGAAATGTCTTTCTGTTGCATATTCCTTTACAACTGAAGTAGAGACAGGTCGGAGCTTATGATCCCAGATTGTATTAGGAAATGAAGTCTCTGCTGGAATAGCTGTGGTTCACTGAGTGTATATCATAAGCCAGTTACTTCCAGGTCTTACTGAAAATACAGCAACTCTGTTGTTGTTATTATTTTTTCCTTTTTTCTAATGAGGTAATTGAGCCTCAGAGATATTAAGTAATTTAGTTAAAATCAGAGAACAATCCACGAAACCCAGATTCCAACTCAAGTCTCTTTGATCCTAACCTTATAAAAGCTGCAATATCCAATATCCCAGTGGATTCCCAAAGAGGGGATTTGTGAAACTTTTGCCCCACCCATATATACCTTCCATAAGAACCACTGAATCAGTGGAAATCGACCAGGATGGAGTGGGAGAAGGGCAGAGGCAAACCCACCCAGTGAGTACAGTGTGCTCATCAGTTAGTTCCATCACAGAGGTGTGAATATGTGTGTATTATATGGGAAAACATTAAAGCAACGAGAAGTTATGAAATAAAAAGAATGTCAGGAATAAAGTCACATTAAATTTATTATTTCAAAACTACTGTATTAAACAAAATTGGGTGGAACAAAAATTAACTGAAATGAGATATAAAATATTAATAATAATAATTTAGTAATATCAAAATGGATTAATTATATGATTGGCAAAGATCTAGACATAAAATTATATAATATATAATGTTCTTAGAATGATCTGGCACGTAGCAGATACTCATTATTTATTGAATGAATCAGGAAATAATTCTCAGTATATATGGACATTTAATATATGACAAGGCTGTATTTCAATTTAGTTGGAAAAGGTTGGATTATTGAATAAATGGTGGCATAGTTGTCTATCTACCTGGAAAAAAAAAAAAAAGGACTACTGAATCAGGATTACAGCTTGGAGGTTGGAATCTCTTTATTTCTATGTCCAAGAAAATTCTTATGTAGCCAGGCTGTATGGCATTCAGGAACTGCTGCCCTGCCTTCTGAAACAGAGCTCACAGCTTCTTGTGATAGAACCTCCTTTTTTTTTTTTTTTTTTTTTTTTTTTTTAAGAGACAGGGTCTCTCAGACTGGCAGACAGGATCACAGCTCCCTGCAGCCTGGAACTCCTGGGCTAAAAGGATCCTCCCACCTCACCCTCCCTAGTGGCTGGGACTACAAGCATGGCCACCAAGCCCAGCTAATATTTTCTTTTTTTCCTTTTTGTAGAGATGCGGTCTTGCTTGCTATGTTGCCCAGGCTAATCTCAAACTCCTGACCTCAAGCAATCCTCCCACCTTGGTTTCCCAAAGTGCTGGGATTACAGGCGTGAGCCACTGCACTTGGCCAAGATTCTCTTTTAATAAGCACTACATCAAGGCTATTTCAAATTACCTTAGATCCTAAACATATTCTCTCTTAATCTCCATGTTATTCTTACAGATAAAATTGGTGGGGGGCGGCCGGAGCGGGGATGATAAGTAAAGTGCAATTAAGTTCCAAGTAAATTATATTTGTTCTTCCTGAACAAATGAAGAATGAAGATTTTGCAAAGTCAGAAAAACCAGTACACATAAAATGTGTTTAAGAACTATACACTTAAGGTATATGTAATTTTTATAGTTCTGGTCCAATGTAAGCATTTACCTCAGTGGAAGGAAGGAAGGCAGGCTATCGCTATGGAAATTAATTAGATAATTATAGCAATAAAAAAGAAGTAGGGAACTTGATGGGAAAGACAAAATGTAGAGCAAACAGAATATGGAAGAGAGGAAATAAATAAAAGACAGAAGAGTTATAATGAAGTTCTGACTAGCATCAGAAATGTAAGCAACCTTTTTCATATACTCTAAATAGTTTGTCTTCTAATTCTATTAGTGTGGTTTTGTTGTTTTCACTATTGTGTGTGTATGTGTGTGTGTGTGTGTGTTTTATTTTGAAAAGGTACAATTTGCTCTGAATGTCAAGGCAATTTCAGATCCTGAAAGAGACGGCAGCTGAACAGATAGCAAACGAAATATAGTCGCTATCCTTCTCAGCTCAAGCTCAAAAAAAAAAAAGGAAAAGAAAAGGAAAAAACCACCCTCTGGGGAATTTGCATACTAGTCAGACTCCGGTGCGCTGCAGTGGGTGGTTCCGGCTGAGCGTTAGCTCTATTCTTAGATGTCTGCGCTGAGGCAGAGTGGGACGGAAATTGTTCACTGCTGCTGTAGGACCTTACAGTCATTTCTTTTAATGGGGTTCAACTGTCAAATCAAATTTCTCAAACCTGTGTAAAAGGCTCTTATAATTAGACGTGTCATCTCTTCTTTTCATGGCAGAACTCAAAACTGGGCTGTTTCTGTCAGTAAAGTACTGAAATGTAGTCTTCCTCTTCCAGTGAGAGGGTTGCTTTCTTTTTAGAGGGAGGGCTGGGGATCTTCTTTCCCATTTTGCTTCCCCACTCCTTTTGTTAACAAAAGTGTATGACAAATCAACACTTTTCTTCAAGGTAAAACAGGTGCTTTTCTTTCTTTGAGGGATAACATGACGTGCCTCACTTTCTGGTTGTGTGGCTCTTAAATACAATCCAATCGACATTAGAGATTAATTCATTCAATGACAAGCCAAGAGTCTTTGGTGCCTATTCAGACATATTTTCTACTTGAATAAATTCATACCCTGAAACACCAAAAGACAGTGAGGTTGCCAGTAAGAAGCCTTTCTTTCTAGTGTTTGGAAGTCAGTCTTTAAGATCATTTAAAAAAAATTTATCAGAATATATGTTAAGTTTTACAAAATAGATTTCTTTTCAAGCTTTCACATAAGATTCTACAAGAAAGGTTTCGAGGAAGCCTGTAGACTAACAATGTTTTGTTTTTATTATCTAAAGTTCTGCTTCAGAATTAGTGAAATATATGAAAAAAAATTATATTTAAGATGAGAATTCCCCCAAACAGCGTTATTTTTGATACCCTTTGACTCTTACTCTTTTAAATACTGGACTATACAGTAAGCAAAAAACATAAGTAAAGAAAGCAAATATAAGTGGTCACTAAATGATTCTAAATCAGTGTTAACCCATGATTTTATCATTTAACATTTTAACACATTGACATGATGGAGTTAAAATAAAAGAAATGGCCGTTATACGAGAACAATTATTTTATAAATGAATGATATTAAAGGTGAATTTTCCTGGACCTGGAAGGAAACTCAGGGAAAATACAAAAATACCTTCAAAGATAATACAATGAGGAATAAATGTGATGTCTGGACCTTGGGAAAATAAATATGAACGTCAAGTGTACATGAGATAGACAGATATGATATTTTTATTTTGTTTTTCTACTTTAATGTGTACAGTTGCACTAAGTATTTTTCCTAAAGATCATAGTTCTTTTTCAAAAGGATATTCTCTCTAGGAATTTTCTTAAATGTGTATGTGAATGGAAGCATACAGCTTCAGAATGAAAATTGTTCTTAATAATATGAAGACTAAGAAAAACTTGGAGAAATATGCTCAACCAGTAATTCCCCGAACTTTCAGATTTCATACACTAATAAAATTTCTGTCATTAAAAAAGTGGGAAGCATAAAGGCTCATGGTAAGGGATATTTTTTTCTAAAAATCAAAGATATATACCAAGTTAAAAAAAAAAAAAAAAAAACTCCCTACATTGCCTTTTATACTTTTCCATTAGCAGACAGCATTAAAAAAAAATGTGATAACCCTAGCAAAATAGCAATCCCTGGGCTAAATATTTATAATATTAACTACTTGGCAGCCCAATCAGTATCAGTTACAAATCAAGCAAATTGTGTCTTCTTTTATAAGGATGCACATAAAACTCATCTGATGAATCCCACAACTGCTGGTGGTACTGCCATTTGGTATATTTTTAAGATTACTTCCGGAGCATCCAGTTTTCACTATTATGCAAATTAGTTAAACTAAAGTTCAAAATAACTGCACTGTTACCCTCTCAAAAAGCAGAATAGAAATCAAAAAGATGGAGGTTAATCTCATCAATCCTGAGACAAGAAGTTGAATAGTAAATTTTATAAATAGATTTTTGGGGGCCCAAAAATGAAACTTGACTGAAATTTGCTGTATGTCAAAGCATTATATCTGTAAAGGAACAACATAAGAACACCAGCTCTGACAACGGATGTTAAGTGACATGTTGTGTGTTTCAATGAAGATACTGTTTCACTATACCATGATGTTTCATTCAATGAAAATTAAAGTTCTAGGATGCTTTATGGAAACAAATTCTGTGCAGCAATGCAGCACTCTTGGCTATGCTGGAAACTAATAATTTACCCAACTTATATAAAGAATTTATGCAGGTAAAGAATATCTAGATTTAGTCATCAACAGAGAGTTGACAAACAAATCCTTACTGTTAGGCTAGGTCCTGATCCCACTGAGAGAAAGGAGCTTCTCTAAGAATGGCGAATGACCTTGTGGGATTGTGCCAGTGTGGCCTCTGCCTCGATGGCCAGGAATGGGCTGAAGATGGCCTTTTCTTAGGGTTGAGGCCAGGGAGGGCCACCTGGGATGCATGGCACGCTCCAGCGCTTGGGGACTTGAGTCCATTCCCACCATGCAGAGGCAGCATCCGCCATTGGACAGGACATTCAGTGGAGGCACAAATGTGGTAAACCCAGACAAGTGCCTTAGGATTCCTCTTCGTTTCCTCCTTGCACTATGCACAAAGGCACCCAACAAATATTACACCCTGCAATCCTTCACTCTTCATAGAGATGTACATGCTGAGTTAGTGAAGCAAATATGTGGTAAGTTCCCAAATAGTTCTGACTTGCCTGTTCAGCACAGCCTGTGCTTTGCTTCCCTTCATTTTAAATCATTCATGAGCAGAGAACAATCTAGGTTAATCCAAAATTAACATGGGTGCCCAACATTATTCCTGGCTGAGCCAATTACTCCCACACATACTACATTTTCTGCTGAATATACAACTTCAAACTATCTCTTAAGTTTTTTCCTATGTATGATAAAATTAAATATTATGAACCATGGCTATGTTAAAATTCTGATTTAAATATTTGGGGGACCACATTTCTAATACCCTTTAATTGTTTGAACACCTAATAGAATTAGAAAAGAGGAAAATATATGTGCCTCAGATTTTAATTCTCCTATTTGACCCAACAACTCTCAGTATAAATAAACTGAGAAAATGTCTCCTTAGTTTCATTTATTCCTAACTGGGAATTTATAGTAATAAACGCTAATCTGTGAGGCTGATTTGATTATCCTAATCACCCAAAAGCCTAGTGAATTTTTTTAATTTTTAATTAAAATTAAAAATTTTAATTTAATTGAAAGGGAAAGCTGGGGGAAAACAGTGAATTCATAACACCACCAAGCACATTTTTCACAAGAAATGCATGGCTTTTAATATTAGTAACTACATAAAAGCCCTCCATGGTTCATTGAATCTGTTACCGCTCCACCACCACCACCCAGCTCCTGAGCTATTTTATATATGCTAGGACACACGGTTAATAATTTGGACACTCCCCTTCTGTTTTTCTTATCTAAAAGTTGCTTGGTGGTTAATGTGTTTACAGATTTCTTGTGTGCTGTGCTTTCAAGCACAAAGAGTTTAAATTTATCTCACCATAAAAACAAGAACCCAAAATGCATAAAAGTAATCATAAACATCAATTGAACCCAACAGGTATAATATTTGCCAAACGCTCAGTGTTACCATTTCTTCTTCCCTGATTATTACCCACTGACAACATCTTAGGTGTGGGACAGAGGACAGGCAACTCAGAAGACAGTTGGAGAGGATTTTTCCCCCATTTTTATTTAATCATGTGTATTGCCACCTGTAAGAATGGAACCAGGTTCATCTGTACCCACCACATTGCTAATGTCCCTTTAAGAATTAGTTCCACTACATTAGCCTTCACAAATATCATAGGAAATTATGTCAGAGTTTTCTAAAGTATGAAATTGTTATTTATTACTCTGGGTAATGACCACTCAATCCACTGCCTTCAAAAACGTGATTATTTAACCGATCCAAGCATGAGAAGTCTTTGTAGTGGCTAGGAATATTTTGTGTGTGTGTTTTATATTTGAGATTTGATTTCCAATATCCAATTGGAAAACACACCAATGTCTACCAAGAGATGCAAGAGACAACTGCTTCTTTTCTTAGGTGCAAGGACTGATGTGCATTCCTGGCCATTTCATAACAGTCACTGTTTCCTCGAATCCTCCAACCCCTCCCTCCTCCGTCTGCAGCATGGAGGGAACCGGAGCACACTGAGGGTCACTATTTGAGCTCTGAAGGAGAAATCAAGAGATGGAGGTGCATCACATCTGCAGGTGCATACCTATGCTTCGGCATATAAAATGTCACCAGGCATACGCACAAACTACTAGTTTAGAAGTCATAATGTCCATGCCCTCTTGTAGGTAAAACAGGGAGGTCTGGAGAGGTTAGAAGTGACTTAAAAGCCATACAAGTCATTAGTGGCAAAACCAGGACAGAAATCCAGTCACCGTAAAGGCCACTTCCCTGCTTACTTTCTCACTGCCTGCCTCACAGCACTCCGGTCGCCTTTCCTGGCCCTGTGATGAGTGTGATAAAAATAAACACCCAGGGAGAAGTGGGGGGCGAATAGAATGGTCATCAGTGGTTTCACAATTTACATCCACAGGATGTTTCTGTAAGATCCTATCATTCTTTTCTTCCCATCCTTTAAGATCGATTCTATTTATTGCCTTTTCATGAGTTTTATTCAAAATCTTCGTTGTTTTTAAGTAAATTAATTATACCCACATTAAATTATAGGGTGCATATCCATAAGTTTTCAGTTTAGCTTCTGAGACAATTTACTGACACTGATCCAGCTATCTTTTTGAAACAGATAATGTTCAAAAAAAAACTGAAGATCCTGCTTTATACTTCTATCCAAATATATTCGGGAAAATACTCAATACAGTGCTCTGTTCTTTAATAAGGTAGTTACCGAGGGTGACAAAGGGGTCGTAAAAGAAAACCAACAGTCTATCTCTTCTTTTTAATTGTTTAACTTTATTACTGTTGCACCATTTATACAATTACATATAATTTCAATGCATCCATTGTACTTTTTTTTGTTTTTTTTATTCATTTTTTTTTCCATTTTCCAATGAGTGGTGTGTTGGTGTCTGTGACACAGAATGGAAGAGAAACTGGAACTGCAATGAACGCAGACTTTTTTTTTTTTTTTTTTCATTTCCACTGACCAATAAACAGAACTACAGGTGCACCCAACCACGGACATGCATTAACTCGTCATGAGAAATCTAGGTAGGCTAAATAGGATGAGAGAATGTTTGTTACTCCCAAAAATATCTGGAGAGGAAGAATGGAGGATTGGCATCGAGATACATGTGGACAAGCTAAGTGGGCTCTGTCTGAAAGTTGGCATTCATCCACAACATTAAAAAAATATCAAAATAAGAAAGGCCGTAAATTAAAAAGAAAACACAGAAAATACTGCTTTCATAATGATCTGATTGCCTTGGCACAGGCCCTGTGGGCAGAATCAAACGCATCACTCCCAACTGCCCTGGTAGAAGAAAAGCCATTCGGATCTTAGCGGTGGAACGCGCGACACAGCAGTCAGTTCAGGTACAAACGATGTACTGCACTTTCAGACATTGATCTTTAAAATCCTGGACTTCTTGGTAAAGTTGACTGAAGGTATATTAGATATTTCCCCACAAAAATACTATTTGGATTCTCCCCACCCCCTCCCTCCCTCCCTTGATGGGACACATCCTTTTTTTTTTTCCCTTGGGCAATACATTTCATTACTTCCAATTCGAAACAAGTTAGTATAGGACAGAGAGAGAGGAGAGACAGAGAGAAAGAAAGAGAGGAGACAGAGAGAGAAAGAAGAGAAAGAGATAGGTTTTTTTTGTTGTTTTTTTTTTAAGTGGTATTATTTTTTTCCATAGGCTGTCCTTGTCACTCTTTCACTGCTACGGTTTGATCAGAATTAGCTGCCGGGGCCTCGCCAGCCTTAAGCTCTTCTGCGGGGGCTGCAGGGGCCTGGGCCTTGGGGGTAGAACTAGGTGCTTCCGTGGCTGCGGGGGTCTCCTTGTTGGAGGCGGCGGCCTCCGTGCTGCTAGGTTTTGAGTCTGAAGCCGGGGCCCCGTCACTTTTCGTCTCCTGGGCGGCAGGGGCTGCGGGAGCCTCAGTCTTTTTGGGGTCCCCTTCCTCCTTGCCCGGGCCGTCCCCGGCGGCGGGCGCCGCGCTCTCGGCCTGGCCCGCGGCGGCCTCGGCAGCTTTGGGGGCCTCGCCGCCCGCAGCGGGGCCGGAGGCCGCGGGCTCCTGCTCGGCCGCCTTCGCCGGCTCGGCCTTGGCCTCGGCCGCGCCCTCCGTCTTCTCGGGCTCCGCCTTCGGGGCCTCCTCCGAGGCCGCCGCGTCCTTCGCGCCCTCCTGCTCTTCCGCCTTGCCCTCGCCGTCCTGGGCGTCCTTCTCCGCCTTCTCCTTGCCCTCCTTGGCCTCGGCGGGCTCGGCGGCCGCCTGGGGCTCGCCCTCCTTCGGGGTCCCCTCCTCTTCTGTCCCCGCGCCTTCAGCCTTCTTGTCTTTGTCCTTGGCCTTCTCGTCGTTCACATTGTAGCCCTTCTTCTTCTTGCTGAGCTTGCCTCCCATCTTGGAGATCTGGAACCAAGCACAAAACAAAACAGAAAAGGGAGTTAGGCAGGAGTGAAAACAGGGGGCTTCGGCTTACAGAGTGAGGGGTTCAAAACCCTGCTGAGCCCCATGCCCCCAACATGGGTGACATGGTGAATTTCACTTATTACATATAATTAAATTATTATAGAATACAATTTTCACGCAATTGAATATAAAAAAAAAATTAAAAAACAATGCATCAAGAAAAATTCAGGAGCTCAGTTAAGTGGATTTTACCGTAACTAAAAATTAAACAAACAAACAAAAAACCAATGACTCAACTAAAGAGATTAAAGAGCTCAGTTGTAGAGCTCTGATGCACAGCAAGTTGAGGGAATAATAAGCTCAGATCAAAGAATAAGTGATTAGAGACAAAGCTCGTCAATCGCAGAGAGGTGGAGCACTATTTGTTTCTTATCTGCCTTCCCAGGTCGCCCTCACACACCAAGTATTGAACACTTGTGTGCAAAATGGCCGTGACAGCCATTTTAGGTCTGTGCTAGAGCTAGTACAAGCCTTCTTAATTTTAAAATACTTTCTGGAGAAATTGCACAGCTATAATAAGGCACAGATCACAAATTTCTAGAAAAAAATCCAAACCACAAACTCTTTTTAAACTCCACTATTCATTTATCAGTTTTATATAAGCAAACACAACTTCAAAGACAAGGCAAGTAGGATTCAGTCTGTCTTGTTATCCAGCAGGAGCAGTTATATAAAGTATAGTGTCTCTAGCTATTTTTAGTTCACTAGTTGTGTCTGACTTGTATTCATGGCCTTTCAAGGTATTTTTAGCTTGGAAAAAAGTTGCGTAGTAATATAAAATTGCTCTTCATTATCAATTTCCTGATTAGAATTCAAACTATATGTGTAAGTTAAGTGGCCATTAACAGCCTTTTCCACTCAAAAGTTAAGTTTCCAACTGTCTTGAGGCTGTGACTTTGAAGGAGTAAGGAGCTCTGATTGTATTTGAATCCTGAATTTTTCTCCTCTGGTACCAAAGCATTAATCCAGATAAATAATAAATTGTAAATGTATAAATAATAAATTTTATCCAGAACCATGCCAGAGCTAAGCAGACTCGTTTTTTTTTTTTAATCTTTGTGTGCATTTTTATGGCATCACATATCAGTGAGAACCCAGGGAAATGTTGCTCTTGTGAGGAAAATCAGTTACTTTTTCCTGATGAAGCATGGCAGAAATCATATTCCACTAGCCCCTTTAGTCCCCACAAATAAGAGAAATCCAGAAGAGGGAGAGAGTCTTGCCTGGACCCCAGAAGAGGTTAGAAAGTGCAGAAGAGACCACCTGGTTCTGGCCAGGGCAGCGTCCCCTGTAGAATTGTACAGCACTCCTTGACTAGCCTTTTTGTTTTTGTTCTTTTTAAAATAACATCCATTTAGAACAGAAAATTTGCTATTTATTCATTACACTCCTTGGAATCATGATTCATGATAGTGAAATAACCTACATTTATCTTATTTAAAAGTCAGGTGTTGGGTAGGAGAGAACTATTCTTCAGTCAAAATTCTGTCTTACCACTCTATACTAATTTCCTGTCTGGAGTGACTTTAATAGCTAGGGGAGAAAAAAAGCAATAAACTGAAAGATGACTAAAATACTATTCCTATTCTCAAAGCAAGTCTTTATTATGTTATCCGAGAAAGAATTTATTTTATATGTTTTTTTAAAAAAGGAATGGCTTTTGGTCAACACTCACTTTGGACATCTGATGGATTCTATTTGACTTAACTTTTATTTCTCCCTCTAAAGTAGGAATAAACATATACTTGTAGAGCAAAAATAAGTATACTTTTATCCTATAAGCAATTACAAAGCAATAAATGAAAATATAAAGAAGTAAACTGAACCAATATTTTAAATTGCAGTTTATAACTCTTTCACTGAATTCTTAATTAGTCAGTATGCATGAATGTTCTACATCAAATATCCGATATTTGAAGATATATTTGGGTACATTTGGTTAGGCTAAATAAGAAATAGGAAACCTGAAAAGTGTGCCCTTAGGATCTTCTCTCAAATCAATAATAGAAACCCATATACCAGCTTAGAAATTACAGACAGTAAGAGAAAGTGTAAATGCAGTGGACTTTTTGTAGACATAACATAGGGGTGCCGCTTTCTGACACCCACAGCATGAAATTCTATACAGCAATCCTCAGGGGTTTAAAGTCATCTTGGCTTGCAAACCTAAAATCTGAGTTACTAAAATTGGTTTTCAGAAACACAGTTAAGGCCGCATTCTATTCTTTGTTTTAAACTCAGCTGCCATTTGTTTCTGGGTCAAAAATGAATGCACATCATCAAGTTGTAAGGAAGAAGTATGTTTGCTTTTCAAACACAAAGTTAACAAATGCCCCCTGATTTTTTTTTTTTTGAGACAGAGTCTCGCTTTGTTGCCCAGACTAGAGTGAGTGCCGTGGCATCAGCCTAGCTCACAGCAACCTCAAACTCCTGGGCTTAAGCGATCCTACTGCCTCAGCCTCCCAAGTAGCTGGACTACAGGCATTTGCCACCATGCCCGGCTAATTTTTTCTACATATATTTTAGTTGGCCAAATAATTTCTTTCTATTTTTAGTAGAGACGAGGTCTCGCTCTTGCTCAGGCTGGTCTCTAACTCCTGACCTCAAGCGATCCACCCGCCTCAGCCTCCCAGAGTGCTAGGATTACAGGCGTGAGCCACCGCGCCCAGCTTTGCCCCCTGATTTTTGCTAATTTACCTGTGTTAGTTACAGTGAGGTACCAGAGGGAGGCTTATAGAATCCACTAGAAGCCTGGAAAAGCAGAGTCACCTGGCTATTTCCCAAGACAATATGGGTGAAGACCTTGCTGACACCCAGGGGTAAATTAAAATTACGATTTAAAATCTAGTAACAGTTTCCTAGGTGTTGGCCACAATCCTAATCCCAAACATCTTACAGAAATTATTTAATCTTCTCAACAGTACCATGTAGTAGTATAACATTACCATTCCCCTTTTACCCATAAGGAAACCAGCTGTGTTCGTGGAGCTGTACGATAAACAGAAAGCCAAGTCCACAAAATTCAGTATGCCAGGAGGGCACCACCTAGGAGGTGAAAGGAACTGGCAACAGGGGCTGAGAGCTCTGCCAGGAATGTTACCCACCCTGGTTATTAAGGTTGGTGCCACCTGTGCTGGCTCAGAACTCAAGATGTTAAGAGGATAAGGAAGAAATTCAGTATTTCAGGTACTCTAGGCCTCTAAGCTTTTCATCTTCCTATTGGCCAGAGGAGCTTCGTATCAAGAGAGAGCAATGGACATACAGTTTAATGATTTCACTCATTTCTATTACTCCTAATTTTGAAAGAAATCATTTGGTGTAGAAAGTTAGAAATTGGCACTTCTAAGTTAAGGGGGGGGAAAGCAGTTAAAAAAAAAATTACAGCAACAGGAAATCCACTCTGGAAATTATTTAAACCTAAACCAAAGCTACCCTAAAAGAGCATTTGTCCACATTTAGGACATTCACTAGCCATGAAGTAGCCCAGCAGGAAAACTCAAACCAATGCTGAATGCACTGACCTAAGCTCCTTGTGTTTACAGACTAACCAAACACTGAAGCCGATCTCTTCGTCATGACATCTCAAAGGAAAGCAAATTCGGGAGCTGTCCTTTAAAATCTCAAGAATATCCTATGTCACAAGTGCCAAAACCATACCCTTATGTCTTGAAATTGGCATAGAAAATAACTAACTATAAACAGCAGCAGAGAGGACTTTTACTGAATTTAATCTTGTAAATACTGGACAAGAATTATTTCAAGAAGACTTTGGACATTGGGTCATAGTAGGCCCGTAAGATGCTGATATAGGTCCCACCTCCACAGCACACCCACCCGAATCCTCGGGCAAGTTTTTAACTGCATTGTCCCACCATTTCCTGTAAAATAAAAAATGTCAATCTCATAGGAATTTAACTTGAAGCATCAGCATAACGTTTGACATTTTCACGGGCCTGCAATAAATGTTAGTTCCTTTTCCCATCACTTAATTTTACAATTCTTTGATAATTCTTTGCTTATAAACTCAAGCAAAAACAGGTTCCACACACACAATTTCTAGAAACAGGCATCAGAAGCCCTGTAATTAAAAGAAAATTTAAAAAATAAAAAACTTCTAAAAATGTCATCAAAAAGATGTTTGGTATGTGTGTTCCAAGCATGCTCCTGCTGACTCTATATATGGGGAAAAGAAGAAGTTTACAGTTATATCTGTCGTCACCAAACCATCACCATACTGCTAATAGTAAAACTGATGGACTTCTTTGATATAAATATTTTATGTATTTAAAATTCTCAAGAGGTTATGAGTCTTTTTTTTAACATATTAACAATCTATTCTACCAAGAAATATTCTAGACAGAGGTAAAAGTTAAAAATTAATCAAATCCATTCCTCCCCATTTGCACTAGTCCTGGAGTGAGTAGGCTGAGAAATACCATTTCATCTGTTACTGGATTGTGACCACCTCTTTATCACTTGGTCAAGGAAATGAGAGAAAACTCCATGTCTGTCACCAAGATGGAAAAAGAATGCAAATTCTTAAAATGAGTTAAAACTCATTTACCGCAACAAATTTTATAAGTAAAGGGTAAAAAACCTGATCTACACCTTATCTTGGCTAACAAAGCTAAACAGAAAATATTTATGAGGAAAGCTAACATTGATTGTCTTATGCCTTTTTTTGGTCACTCCGTAGATAAATTTCTTTCTTTTATAAAAATGTCAAATAGCTTAATATTTTTAAGGTACTAACATACATATTTAAAAGTTCCCACAAATGTCTCGTGACTAATTCTATATGCCCCCTCCCTCCCTTATAAAACCAAGCCGCTATCGAATTAATCCCACTTGGTTATAAACAGATATTCCAGAAGAACTGTGTTAGAATTCTGCTTTTTGGTGAAGAGGAGAGAAAATACCATTCTAGCACTGTTAGTTGATCAAAGCAATCTGGGCTGGAAAGCAGGAAAATCAGAGGAAGGCCTTGAAAGGTTGGAGGGAGAATCAATGGCAGTTATTGATCACACCAGCCCTGTTCTTTCTTACCCACGCCTATCAAGAAGCTCAGAAAGAGTTTGCGTGTAATACGCACCTACCACCTCCTGTGGCAGACTTCATAAAATTGTTGTGAGCTTAGACTACACACTCATTCCCCACACAAACTTTGTTTTTGTTTATTGGCAGCACATTATTTTTCCTAATAAATGAGCGTGCATTTATGAACTTTCATGACACTTCTAAAGGGGTGTTTCTCTAACTTTTTCAAGCCCAGATAAAAGAGCAACTTTCTAGCTAGGTAGGCAAGGTAAGGTTATGATTTTTATTTTATTTTTGTCCTCAGAAACAACAGCATAGAGTTAAAAAAATGGCCTAAAAGATTAGATTTTAATTCTTCCTTCAAAGCAAATATTAGAAGGATTCCATTGAGTCCTGTAGCTGACACGTATTCCTTTTCTTACAGAAGAAAATTCTGGTATAAGCTAATGTTCAACTTTATAGGAGAAAAAAAAAATTGTGACCCTATGCACTGCCACTATAGTAAACCTTTAATAAAGCAAATTAATTCTTACTATTGAGAGTTTAAATTTTATATGAAAATTTCTTTGGGAGGTGGAAGGCAAGAAATCATTTGAAATGCTATGTTATAATCAAGACCCTCCTTAATAGACTGAGACAATCTCCTCTACAAAGTTTCCCAATTGTTTCTTCCTCTCACTCCAGGAAGCCTGGCAGGGATCACAGAAGATGTTCCTTCTGTGTTCTTATCTATTCAAATCATCTAGGTTGCAGCAATTTTGTACACACAATCCACAGGACACACTGAGCCAAAATCACCTCTGTGCGAGCTTAGAGACTCACAGAATTTCATTAATCAGCCACAGTTCTCACAAAACTGTAACATGATTTGGCTGCTGCTATGATCGGCTCACCCAGAACTTTCCTAATATGTACCTGAATTTTTTCTTACTTTAAAATAAACTACTCTATCAGCACAGCCTACTGAATTAAAATTTAGTCTTTCCATTGGGGAAAATAAAGGTAGAAGGGCAGATGACAAAATGCCATATAGGAAAAAATTAAGTAACGTATAAAATCTTTTCTTTAAGACTTGTATCAAAAATAAGCCATCTAGTACTGAGTATGACGTTTGCTAAAAATGGCAAGAGTGCTCGGGGCTGGGCTCCGCTGTCAACAACTTGCCATGAGACTGAGTAAGTCACCTCCCGCACTGGGTCTCAAAGTTCCTAGTTCCTAATCTCTACAAAGTTCATTCTCCTTTGGGGGGGGGGGACTGCAATAATTTTAAGAATGCTTATGGTGCTAAATAAAATGCTATGCATGAGAAAAAAATGTGGTATTATCTCGGAACGCCTGGCCTCAAGCAATCCTCCCACCTTGGCCTCCCATGAGTTCTGGGATTGCAGGTGTGAGCCACTGCCTAAAAATGTGGTTTTATAGATAAAGTTCTAGCTCTACTCCTACGAATGACTCCTCCTTCTCCTACTAATTACGCAGCTGATACGTTACTATGATTGAATGTCTTTGTCCATGATTTCAACATGTGACGCTTGTTAAAAATTAGAAATAACAAATAATTAAAAAAAAACTTAAACGTGTAAAACAACATCCAAATATTTATTAAAGAATATTTTAATGTTTTCAGTTCTATTTAGGAAATATTTTCAGAATAATGTGTCAGCTCTATAAGTCATGAGTCAGGAAGGAGCTGCCCACTGAAGACATCTCAGATAGAGTCATAAGTGTCAGAAAAAATAGGTGTCATTAGCTTCGCTCATGCAGAACTATTTCACAGGGTTGTGATTGTGAAAGACACTCAGTTGTTTCCTTTACCTACCTTTGACGGGTCATCTTCCGACCACTCATGGTCCTGCCTAGCAAGATCCGCCTTACTCACTTGCCCAATCTCTCTGAGCAAAGGTGCTCCCTAAAAATAACCAAACCCTCTTTCCCTTTTACTTACGCAATGCTTGCCAATACCAACCTACGCATATTTTAAAATTATCATTTCAAATACAGTTTAAATCAGTCCAAGGGGGGCTAATCACAATTCTCCCAAACTAGGGTGACATTCAGTTTAGTGTTATGTAGAAACAAGAAAAACAAAGTGGGAAAAGTGCTCCAGCCCAAATTTCTAGAACAATATAGCCACCTAACACTCTTAAAAAAAAGTCAGTAACTTCTAACTTAAATAGAAAAACAGCAACATGAAACAATTACCAAGCTCGTAAAGCTAAATTAAAACAATTTCCTTTTCCAGCTCTGTATCATGTAGGAATCATTTAAATATATAAATTCAGCATTTAGTAGTCTAAGATTAATTAAGGAATCTGTTTTCTGTTTACAAAATCCAATTATAAAACACAAGCAAACTTGTACGAATATAGAAATTATTTTCCTGCCACCATCGTCTCCACTACCGCTTCCAGAATTAGCTGATACAGTGGACGGTGCTCGCAAATCCTGCAGGAACACAAGCTCCCTGCAAATGGAGGACTTCTCTTGTTTCTAAAGCGAGATTGTGCTATTTCATAGGACGCTGATACTGAAAGCTGAGTCACATGTGACCTTCCAACATAGTGTATCTTGTCTGCCCGAAACCTGCTTTCACCCACATGCTACCAGCCAGTGACACCAACTAAGGAGTGAGCTGGATTCGCTGCTTCTTCCATAAACACTAAATTTCTCAATATCCTAACCACAGACTGCTTTGCCCCCAAGAGTTTGCAAAAGATATTTAAAATATGCAGAGAAATTTTGTTTATACCTCTGTTGATCTTATCAGGGAAAAAAATGATAAAGTATCTTGAATTTTATGAAGAAAGGAGATCTGAGACGGAATAAATGTTAAGATTGTCCAAAGCCACCAAAAAAATGGTTTGAATTTTGCCAAAGTTGAAGGTTTTAGCTGTTGACTCATTCATTTTCCTTCCTTCAACAATTCTTAAGGGCTTAACACATAAACACTGTTATCCCCAATCAATTACACCACTTATTTTGGGAGGAACCATTTTTTATTTTGTTTTTAATTGAACCCAAAAATATGGAACATCTCTTCTATGGGAAAAAAAAAAACGTTCCATCTGTTTATAAAGGTCCGTACTTTTTCATGTATTCTCTTTTATGTTCAGAAGCTGATTAAATAGTTTTATCTAAGAAATCTCTCATGAATTTTTTTTTTTCAAAATAAAGGGCTAATTCAATTCTACATTCATTAAAATGGAAAAAGCTACACAAACAAAACAAAGACATGTCACCATTTTTACAGAGCCATCAGGAGGCAACATTTTTGGAAGATCGTGCTTGCAGTGCATAAGTTGGGAAAGAGTTCCAGGCCAGTTATAGCTTTTAATGCCAACAGCTTTGCTTTGGGACTATCAACAGGAGGTCATGGTGTATTCAAACACAGTGAGGCCAAAGATTCATTATCCTCACAGGAAGGAGAGAACAAGAGTGAGAATGAGATAGGGAGCGAGCCAGGAGGAAAGAAAGAGAGAGGGGGAGAGAGGGGAGGAAAGAGAAAGAGAGAGAGAGGGAGAGACAGAGGAGGGAAGGGGAAGATGGGGGAGGAGCAAAGAGAAAAAGACAGCTTCTCACTTTGAATAAAGTCTTTTCACCCTTCCTATAACTGCTTCTTCTGAAAATCTACTCCTCTACTAGATCTAATCAACTTTTCATTTTAATTTAACTTATGAACACTGAAGCCACAAACTCTGTCTCTTAAGCTTCTCTAGCAGGACACCGTCAGAGGCATACAGGAGTCAAAGGATCCAACAGTATGGGGTTTAAATCTTACCTCCATTCTGCACCAAAGAGAAAGCAATCGTGCTATGAATCAGGAGGCCCACTGGGATAGCTTCCCTCGCTCTCCAGTGCTACCAGAGGAGCCCAATTTGACCGACAACAATTGCTATGATGAGTAGAACCACTGAGCTTGACCTGGTCCTCAGCAGTAAAAGAACACACTCATTGTGTCCTTTACAGAAGACACTTCTGCCCTTCAGTGACTGAGGTTCTCAAATCCCATGGCTGGGACCCAGTGAAAATACACTGACTGCCTATACATTCCTCTGGTTTGGGTGGAGACAACTGCAGTGTTCTAGGACATGGAAAAGCACAACCTTCCATTGCGGGATAGTGTCTAATCAACATTTGAGCCATCATGGAAGTTGTTCTTATAATAATTTTCCAATGAAATGCTAGATTTCTGGGAGCTATCATTTGCTGTTTCCTTTCTTTAGACCTTTAGATAAAAACACTTGTTAAATAGCAGGTGCGGGAGAAAGGAAGAAATGTTGGATCAAAAAAGCATGCTGAGTAGGAGAAACAACAACATTTCATCATCAACTTTAAGAAGACGTCAGTCCTCTGTGGCAGGTCTAAGTAATAGCATGCCTTCAGGCTTCCTAGAAAATGTTCTCTAGAGACCTGGGTCATCCAAACGGCTTTCAATAACCCTTCTGGATTTTGGTGGTAAGCAAAATTATTGGCAATTAAATATTGTTTATCCCAACCCATGTACTGAATTTTAGATGTTTGGATAGACCACCATTTGTAATTATTGCTGAAACTTCATTTCAGTAGCACTTCCACTTCGCTGGTTATATTTATTACTCTGTTGCCCAAGTCTTTGGATGAAAAATACAAGCCCCAATCACAGCATTGCTCCTCTTCAGAAAATGCAATCTTGCATAATGACACAGTTTCCAGGCATTAACTACCTCAATACAGTGGGGATTACATGCATTGTGGTCTTCCTACAATTACTACCTACTCCATGCTACCTCCAATTTGATTTCCCATTAGCATGCTTTTACATTTAGCTCTGTGACTTAATGAAAATCATCGGCATCCATTAACTGGTGTATAAAACAAAACAGGGAAATGATATCAAATTTCTCCCTATGATCTGAAAGTTACTATATTCACTACTTTACATGCTATTCCTATTTATGTCTTCTATCTCTGCACTAACATCTAGGCACTTCCTATGCAGGACAGTTTGAGTCATACACAAGTCCCATCCACTGCCAAGTTTCTATTTTCAAAAATGCAAATTTGAATTACTTAACCAGTTCACCTAGAACCAGCAGAATAGAGATCTTAAGGATGACATCAAACAGATGACAATGAAGAGGACGACTCCAAGTCTCCAGCAAAAACCCAACATAAATATGCAACAGTATGTGTCAGAGAGTGGAGTGTTATTTCTGGTTTGATTACAGCTTCATCATGTGATCAAGACAAGAAGCAATCTCCTTTTGATTCTGTTTCCATCTTATAATCAAAAGAAAATATATCTGCCTTACAGGGAAGCTGGGAATAAATCAAAGTTTCTTGGTGAAGTTCCGTATGTGGCTGCAGCATATTAACTGTGTATCCTTGGACAAGCAATTGTCTGTCACTCTGCTAATTCAGAGCTGCAACATTTCAATAGGCTTACATGCCAGGCAGTCCACTATTGATTCATACAAAGTTGCAACTGACTTGTGAGTTGCATCTGTGAGCAAACTCATTACCAGACAAGTTGGGTTTATACTTATATAGGTGGAAAGAATCAAGTTATTGGTCAAACCTACCTGAAGCAAATGTTGGGATAAGAGAGAGAGAGGAAAAAAATTTTACTTTAAAAAAAGACTTTATAAAGAATGAAGAAACACAACACATATTAAGTGTTTTCAATAAGACTAGAGGAAAGAAAGCTAAAAGATTTGGTTATGTCCAGCAATTTCTAATTTCAACAAATGACTGGCCCTTTTCTTTTAAAGGCTCAACATTTTTATTCTAAAAGGAATAAATAAAATAAAGATAATGCAACCTATGTGTGTTTTTGGTATTCCTACAGGTATGTGTTCTGTCACAGTGATTTGCTATCAGAGTTTCTTCAATGCCTGATGGTAATTTCCATTGTTAGAATTATAGTTGTCAGTGTCTGATTTCATCAAGGCTTTATATCCCATAATCCTAACAGCATCACCAACATTTCGGGGATGGGAATGTCCTCTGTGGAGAGGAAACTCTATTAAGAGTTGTCAACCATGTCTAAGTTTCTAAGGTAAAACTTTTCAATATCATGTGTAAAAATTTAGAGAATATGTTTTCAATTTATTCCCTTGTCACCACAAAAATGTTTAGCATTGTAAAAACATACTGTAAAAATACACAAGACATTTTAGGGGAAAAAGTACGCACACAGAGATGCACACATTCACTTCTACGACCAAATTTTTTCAAAGAAGTGATTAATTAGAATGAGTTGGATCTGCAAAATCAGAAAGCTCTCTAATACAAGAGAAGATTAATCACAAGTGACTGGTCCATTCTTCTTCTTGAAGCCCAGCCTAGCCCTACGGAAGCATCGGCAAAGTTTCTTTGGGGATTTTTCATTAAAAATCCAACATGCATAAATATTTGAGGTGATGGATATGTTAATTAGCTAATTCAATCATTCCACACTGTATTCAAAAATCGCAATACCTCTTTGTACCCCATAAATATATACAACTATAAGTTGTCAACATATAATTTTAAAAATCCAACATGCAAAATGGCCTCAAGAACTTCAGATCTTTGGAATTATTCCAGAAAAATAGACTTGATCTCAGTGAAGAAAGATCTTTTTTGAAGTGTTTACTAAGTACAAGACATGACAGCGGCATGAGTCAGCAAAGAGCCTACCCTAGTCTAGCAGGAAGGGCAAGACATATAGAGACAATTAAAATATACATGCAAGTTAAGTGTTTTACGAGCGAGAAACACAATAGTGTTTCACCAGATGATGGGTTAGCTGAAGTCAGGGGATCAGAAAAGGTTTATAGAGAAGGTAGAGTTTGAGGTAGTAGAAACCTAAAAAATACTTATACATGTAGTACTTACTCTGCCTAAGACTGTTTTGATACTTGATCTTTAATATCAACTCATTAACTGTCTCTTCAATCCTATAAAAAAAGGAATTATTCCTATCCCCACTTCAGCATGAGGAAACTAAGACACATAGAGATAAATAACTTACCCAAGATCAAACAACTGGTAGTTTCTGGAGTTGTGAGGTGAGTCCAGGCACTCTGACTCACTCAACAGGGTTAAGGTTAAGGTCTCTTAACCACCATGATAAACTGCCTTGGAAGACGGATAAGCTTTCTATAGACGAAAATGGAGAAGTGCACACTATTTTCTTCAAAGGGAACAAACAGGAACTGTCCAGTTGAAATGATCAGAAAACCTCAGTGATATCTAAGAGGAAGGTGAGGACTCTCGTTTACCTGGAGTGAGGAAGATGAATATAAACCTATAAAGGTTGCCTGGTAGGGGAAAATATCTACATTTAGATGGTAGAAAGCAGAAAAGACAATTTGATGTGCAAAAGTAAAGCAAACAAGCCTATTGCATTATAAAAAAAGTTTCACAACTCACCTTTCAGCAGTAGAAAAATAAATATGCTAAACTATAACTGAAATTTCCATTCTATTAAATGAGACATGGCCACTTTCCAGGCACCATCCATGATAGCAAACTCTCTGCCACGGGGACCTATCACATAATTAAAGACTAGAAGGCAGAAATCACTGTTACAATATTGTCAATATGTTTTTCTTTTGTTACTATGTGCATATTGTAGAGACCAGTTTTTCAAAGTGTATCTCCTAATGGATTGTACAATTATAGCCATAAAACCCCAAGCTCATGATGCTGCTATAAAGGTGGCAGATGATAGTTAAGCTTCTTGAATGTTAAGGTTGACTGAATGTAGACACTGGGCAGAGGTTTTCTTCCTCCCTTTTAATATATCCTGCCACATGCAGCAAACATTATCAGAAAACATGTATTATTCATTCTCATCCATAGTCTAATATGCTTTTAGAGGCTGCTGTGCGTTCACATTGTTATTTATTTGCACTTAACGGGTGGTCCTTTCAAAAGCCCCAGTTGCAACATCCTAACATATGACTTTATATGAATCACCTGCTCTTTTAGTCAATAAAGTAAGTCAACCACAACCAGCTCAGGAAATGCATGCTGTGGAGATCATTTCTGAATCATTTCTCTCTTCCATAGACCCAGGAAACTAAGATGTCCTATCACCGCAACTAATTTAGAACTCTTGTAACAGAATTCAAAATAAAGCACAAAGAAAACACTCAGAGCAGCTGAGATATTTTTGCTGCTTATTAACGTACCAGACAGGCCGTGATGGGCTTAGGGCCACGGCAGACTCTCTGGATGTGGCCACCCAACAAAGACAGGCCCACCTACTCCAGGAATAGCTGTGATTTATTTCCAGTAATTTCTATCTGGGCTTGTTCACACTTTTTATGACCCCCTAAAATTCTTACATATTGACACTTTAATGTATCTTTTTTTTTCTAGCACCAACAGCAAATTTAGTATTTCCAGTCCTAAAGCTATTTCATATTTTAATGATTTTCAATGAAAACCATTCTAAAATTTTTTATACATGCCCTTGATGTAGTCAACAAATAATTTGCTTTTGTGTGTCGTGCTCAGCACAAGTAGGGGTTTGGTAAATGTTTGCCGAGTTAATGAAAGAATGTATCCAATCCATAGGTGAATAGTTTGTGCCCTGTCATCTTCAGCACTCTACTGCAATGCTGCGTTCAAACAACGCGATGTGATATTCAATGGCATTTGTCATCTGGGCCCCTTCTTACGAATTCACATTATCCCCCCAAATTTCTAAACCAAATGTTCCACTCCAAACTGTCCACGCTCACACTCCCCTCCACACTTCCTTCTTCCAATTCGAGCCTCTTAGTTACCTAATGAGTAATGAGGCAAGGTTTGAGTCCCAGAATGCTGTGAGATTTCAAAACATGACTGAGGGTATTTCTTCCCCGCAGTTGGGGCTCCTAAAGAAGAAGAACCATGTCTTTCATCCCCAGATTTGGCACACAGTAAAACCTCAACAGTTATCTTTTCAATTTATGAATGAATGGGAATGAATTCTAACGGAAGCAACTAGAATTCAATACCAATTGCCCCTTACTCATGCTAAGACTTGGAAGGGTCACTTCAACCTCTCTTATTTGCAATATTTCCATACAGTGTGTCAAATAGTAGTGAAATGTGTGTATATAGAAATCATCTGAGGAGCTTGCTAAAAAATACACACTGGGGAGGGTCGTAGCAGGCCCAGAGTGGGTCAGTCCTACAAATCTATTTTTACCAAGTTGACCAGGTAAAGATGAAACAAATAGTGCAGGGACCACAGGTTGAGAAATATAGATACATGGAGTTTGCAGTGACTTTTACATCCTCTGTAAAACCTCAAACATATAAAAATCCCCCAAAATAAGCGTGATTGTTGGTGGTCGCAAAGCTAGAAACAACAATGGCAGAAAACCCAGCTGGATGAGGGTGCAGGGGTAGGGTAGTGTCAAGCCCAGTGAAATGTCACCAGCTGTGGAGATAAACTGCCCTTGAGCTGTCTCTGCCACCAGAGCCTCAAATAAATTAGAATTGCCAGGACTTATTCTCCCTACCAGAAATTCCCCACCACCCCCAATCAACCCCTCTCTCGTTAGTGCCACAGTTTAGCCCTAGGGGTCAAGACACAAGGAGTTTCCTATGGCAAAGCAAGGCTCCCGACCAGAGAGCAGTTTCATCAATTTTTGAGAAGCCCCCACGCTCACACCAGGCCGTGGGCGGTCCCTGGTTACCCCAGCCACTTCTGTCGTTGGTGGGGGAAGCACAGGACAGGCGCCACTTGGCTCTGTAAGCTCCCTTCTTACGTAACGTGAGGCTTCAATTGTTGTTCCAGGTTTACAGCCTGCCCTGGGAGACAATGCTGTTTTCAGAAGCATCCATTTTATGTAATTAGAGTTCACGTTTCAGAAAACAGGTTTTTCTCTTTTAGTTCAAATGGGACTTTGATGGCTTGCCAATAAGTTTTGAATTTATGCTCTGAGGAAAAAAGCATACGGAGACCATGCTCACGTTCAGCTGTGAAATGTGAGGCAAGGAGTCGGCCTCGGCAAACCCAGCCTCGCCTAGAGAAAGGAAAAGAGGGAGGGGAGGTGGTCAATGCGTGCGGTGCAGTATCTGCAGTGAAGGGTAGCTCAGCTCTCGGCACGCAGCAGGTAATGAGTCCATCTTCGTTTACTTTCTTTACCTAAAGCCATGTCTCACATCTGTTCATGTGTAAGGGACAGTAACCCTGGATTTCAAGATCAAGTACAATAGAGGTGGACCAATTACTGTATTCAAAACTAGCAAACAAACAAACGGGTATTGGTTCAATTATAGTAAAAATAATCACTTTCCCTAACATTTAAACTCTAGGTTAGAACTTGCAAAATCCATTATATAATCTGTAGAGTCTAAGAGCAAGTGCATGTTACTGAATCTTACAATGATAAAAGCGGCCGCCTCACGCTGCTAAAAGATGAACGCCAACCAGGAATACCAAATGACTGAATCCAGTACGTGCAGAAGAACGTTTCAGGGAACAATCAAAAGGAAAAACATTAAAATGCATTAAAAATGTGATTTAAGTCCCAAGAGAGACCCCATTTAAAGCAACCTCAGGAAAGGCTCTTTCCCAAACTCTAGTTCTGTCTTACTTGCTTTAGGTTAAATTGAGAGGTTGTGGCAAAGGTCCACGCACCCTACTCTGTTTCACTCAGTACACCTGTTTGGCATTCGGTAACAGTTGTCAAGTTGAAATATCAGTGAACCTTTTACCTAGGAATATTTTTTTCCATCCACAGCTAGAAAATCATAGATTCAAACACAAAGTGAAGGCAAGAATTACCAGATATCCTTCCTCAAACTTAGCATAAAATTCGGGCCAGAAGTCAGCCACCACTATTTTTTCCTATAGGATCAGAGAAAGCAAATCAAGAAAACTAGATTGCCCTAATCCAGGAGCAATTTTCTGGGAATTAGGGAGCGTCTAGAGAATGTGGCCTTGCATTCCAAGCCACACCATTATCATGTCGGTACTCACCCTGCAGACCAAGCGCTAAATACCATCCCGACATGTGAAACTTAAAATCTGGCACCAACGTAACGCCTCAGTGGAGTCCGTCTTGCAATATTAAAGCTATATAATAATACCCAACTCGCTCTCCTTAAAAAAAGAGCTAATGCTACTTGTCGTACGTGATTTTTTTAACTTGAATCTTTAAGCAATTTCTGTTCCACTTGGGTTTGAGTCTTACCATAGCCACTAACTGGCTGCTTAGGTTAAATATGCCACTTTTAACTCCCAGAATTGGTTATTTCATTTCTAATATAAAGGACTAAAGCTGTATCCCTTAGGTCTATAAATTTTAGTGTTTATACAAATATGCAATAATGTATATGTTTAATTAGACTCAAGCATTCAAATTCATTTATTTCAGAAACGGCACAAACGTCCAGCCATTGTGCCAGATGTAGGGCACCCAATGAAAAACAAGGTCGACTCCAATCACCAATAGATCTTTCCAGCCTAGATCATAGGAAAACTATGCCTCCAAAAAGGGCCAAAGGTAACAGAGCAAATGCTAGCCTGTGGGCTGAATTCTAACAGTGTGGCTTAAACAATTTTAATAAGTAAATGACAACAGAAAGTCAATCTATTTTGCAAAAGTAAAAGTAGAAAAGAACTAGGCAGGCTCCCAAATCCTTCCTAATGAGGCTTTCTGGGCTCTCCTTGGGATATCCTTCAAACTTTTTGTGCACTATCTGAGATAAAGGCCAAGGTAGAAGGTGCTAAAAAGTGGGGTGCAGGAAGGCAAGCAAGGGAAGTCATGCAGATACCAGATAAATGAGGAACAAGTGAAACCTCAGATGTCAATAATAGAACATCTCAAGACTCCCTCAATCGGGTGCAAATTCTTCCGATCAGTAGACCAAGTAAGTGTCCTACCCTATGCACTCAACCCATGTTCCCCACGTGTGGGTATCTGGAATTCTCTGTCTAGAAACCTATTCTGGTCTGAAGGACATTGCTAAAAGGAATATATGGCGACAGCGCGAACCTTAAGCAACCATGAAGTTGCAACAGATCTGTCTGAGGAGAGGTGTACTGTCCGAATAAGAAAGGCAAATGCAAACATATTATCAACTTCAAACAGAACGTGGAAGTGAAAGAGATGTATTTAATATGAGAAAATTTATCCGGCTTTTACAAGCTGGCAAAACTCAGCCCCAGCGAAGCTTCTGAGCGTACCACCATCCACACCACAACCAACACCCCCACAACTTCCTACCCTGTGACACCGTCAAGAGTGGGGGGTTGCAAATTACGACATTTCCTGATTGACACCAGGCATCCAATGTGGGACAAGCATTTCAAAATATGTAGCAGCTTCAGATTGCTACAAGCACCACAGATTCTATATGACTCTCGGATGTTACCTTCCAGACTAAAAGCTTGGAAGGTAATAGTAAGCTATGACTCACAAGTCTGGTTTAATGGGGAAAATCCTAGTGAACTTATTATAGTCTTAAGTGGGTAGATTACTATGTCATTAACATGAGATGGAAGGACCTAAAATAGAATAAATTGAACCAAAGGGAAGGAGAATCTTCATTCGAACAGCATCTCCTGGCTCTTGTGACCCTCAGCGGTCTTTCACATCTCTGTGCCTCCAAGATTTCTTCTATAAAATAAAAGGATTATGCCACTTCATCTCTAAAATTCCATATATCTAAAACACTAATACAATGTTTGGAATAATGGGTCCAAAAATATAAACAAAATGTTGCTGATTAGAATAAATTATCACATAGCATGAAGGAAAAAAAAATCAAAGTTATGCCTTCAGTCATTTGGAAAAACAGCAGAGGAAGAAGCAGAGGGTGAACCGAAGTCACTTAAGACCACCCAAAAGAGAGGGACCGTCTCTATCAAAATAAAGATCAGTGTCAGAGCACCCTCATTCCTTTGGTGCCAACTAAAGTAGATTGTCCAGCGTGGGATCTACTGAAGGAAGAATATCCAGCACTGTTTGTGCTTTAAGATTTACTCTCTCCATTTTTATATGGGGCCTCTTTTTCCCATTTAAACCTAAAATGTCTTAGGGTCAGTACCAAGCATGGTATATAGTAAAATTTCAGTATGCTAGATGATGTGATGACTCAAACACGGGATTTGAAATTCTTATCGAATTAAAATCTAAGAAATAAATGCAGTTATTCAAAAATTTCATTGACTACTTCATAACATACTGAAGATCCATTGCAAATTGCATGTTTTTGTTAACTTACCTCACTTTCCTTATTCACAGACTTATTCTGTTTATAACATAGCTTTGAAAGTAACAGAACTGCACTTCCAAAACAACTATGCTAAAATCTGAACCATCATGTAAGTCAGGCAAAACGGTCTCCCATTACTTGCAATCAGTGAAACTTAATTGCCATAGGTGATCATAATAGATTAATAGGACCCCCCCCAAACCCAGTGTAAATTCGTACCCCTATATCACTGCAGTCATGCAGCCTGCCTGGAAAGGAAAAGGCATTTTTAAATAAACTCAAAAGATGGATTACAATTATGTTAGCTGATATTTGTTTCTACAATTACACATAAATGAGAACTGATGAAAAGAAAAAAGAACCTGCTTGTGAGTCTTTTACAAATTATACTCATTTGTCATAATTAGCACTCATTTGCATACAAGATGCTAACGTTTTCCTAGTTTGTTCTATTTTATGAAAAAATAATTTTCCCTTACAGACCCAGTCCAGTTAAAAATACCAATGCAAATGCAAAATACCAGTATAAATGAAGGTTTGCGATTTGAACACATCATAAAACAATCATGTGCAAATTCTACTTATAATGCTTTTCCTAAGATACCTATGAACATCTTCTGCATAATACAAATAAAAACATAGATATAGTAATTAATGTTGAAGGATTTTTCTGTTTCATAAAGCCTCCTGAATGTCTTGGTGGTCTTCTCATCATTGATGAGTTATTGTAGATGCATGTAAATTTGCTAATAATGTGAGTATTCAAGCTTTCCCACGGCCAGATTCCAGTCTAACGCCAGGTATTGGGGTGCATATAGATGACGATCAAAGATTTAGAGGGTAGTTCTGAAAGATGTAGATCATTTTGAGAGATTGGGAAGAACCTTGATTACTCAGAATTCCATCAAGACTACACAGGAGAAAATAAAGCAGAGAACAAAGTGGTGAATTGAATTTCATATGCATCTATTTGCCTAAAACCACCCTTACACGTGTAAAAGATGATTACAGAGATAAGTCAATTTTTTAAGAGTAGCTAAATATTTTGAATTCTGGAAATGAAGAAATATTAACACTGACTATTTTCATAATTTTGTTGGATGATTTTACTTGCTAGATTAAAGCCAAAAATTCTAGAATTTAGTCCTTTCTTCTAGAGTAGGTGTTAGCACACTGGGCTGCCTGCTTGTTTTTGAAAATAAAATTCATATTGAAACACAGCCACGACCATTCACTGACATGCTGTCTGTAAAAGCTTTCACATTTCAAGAGCAGGGTTAAGGAGAGTTGAGCAGAGTTCCTCAAGACAGAAACCATACGACTGGTACTTTAAGAAAAAGTTTGCTGACCCCTGTCTAGAGTCTTAGATGAACTACTTAACCAGTGACTCAGTCCCTATCATCAGATGAGAATGTGATTCAAGTCTAAAGGATGCTGAAAAGATTAATCAGGAACTTTTTTGGTTTGCAACAATATTATCAGTGACAAAGAATGTCACATGGGAATGTTTTAAGATAGGGAAATGAGATAGCCTTTTTTTTTAAAAAACTCTAATCACTTATTCTATGCATAGTAGAAACACAGCACATCTGAGGTCAAAACTCTGGACAAGTCATTGACCTCCCGAGAAGGCGTGGTCCTGTAGGACAGACTTCTGAAAGACCACAACCAAAAATCGTGCCTGGGACCCAAGCAAGGGGTCCACCCCATTCTGCTGCGCAGCAAAGAGTGAGTCACTGAACCTGTGAGTCTTTTTTTCCACAAGCACAAAATAGGGATTATACCACCTTTACACAAAAGAGGATTTATCAAAATTAAATAAGACAATAAAGACTTGAATGCTTCTCTTGAGCAGATGATGTGGTTTTGTGGTACCCTTCTGATTATATCATGCCTGGCCTTCTCTGAAGTTAAAATGTTCATCTTTGAGACGTTTCCATGCTATGAGGCAATAGCCCAGTGGCGAAAGTGAAGCTACAGAGTCGTAGGCTTACCCCACCCCCACCCTAGTAAGAGCTTTTTGCTTCTCCCCAGACCTGTCTTTCTCACCTTCAAGCCCTAACCTAAGGGCCTCTCCTTTGTCCTCTATGACTCCCTCCAAGGGTTCTAGGGAGTGTCATCAATTCAGTCTTGCTGCACTTCCTACATTCTCTAGCTCACTGCCTGTTATTTCCTGAGCTTCGGAGTCACGCACACAGCAGTACACCAGTGACCCAAGGTGGATGTCCTTCAGGTACTTCAAACTCAAGACTTCCCCAAGTGTGCTCACCGCTACCTTTCTCAGCGACTGAACCTACCTGTTTTCCCATGTTCCCATAAAGACTAGAACCATCCATCATCCACCCATCACTCTGCCAGAAATGTGGGGGCCTTTCTGGACCAACTTGCACCACGTCACCACCACTACCCTGGCATCCAGTGTTTATTCTTCCACTTAAAAATCTGTTCATAACTCCACCGCTGAGTGCTAGGACATAAAATAGGAGCTAAAAGTATTGTCCGACCTTCTGAGAAAGCTTTTGTTATTCCTTGTTTCCTCTTGCTGCTAGACAAAGATAGCTGGAGTTCCAGCAGCTGTTTGGCCATGAAGACAGAAGTCAACGATGAGACTTGGAAGAGATGAGAGAGAGAGAGTCTGGAAGCTTCCTCACACCACTGAACTCCCACATCAGCCCTGGAGCCCCTCTCTGGAATTTTACGTAAGAAGCATTAAATATTTCTCTCATTTAAGCCATTATAATTTAGGATTTTCTGTTCTATGCAGCAAAATCTAATTCTAACAGAGAGTTGATTCCTCAAAATCACACCAAAAATTCAGGTTAAATATAAATACATTTGACAATAAATCATTCCCATGACTGACCTCCTCCCCGCCAGCTAACTCTCAAACATAGAAATTTCTCAATTATTAGTGTTCAGAGTATGGTACCACTCGAAAACACCAAGTCTACTAAATGAGTTCTCCATGTGAAATATATCCTGATGCTGTAAAAAAAAAAAAATAGTAATAAAAAATTAGGTTGATTTGTAACAGTGACTGTAAAGTCAACACAAAAATTACAGAAAAGAATAGACAAGTTAATCAAATAACACACTGTTCATAAAGTACAAAGTTTTTATAAAGAACAATGTGACTTTTCATAGTCAAGTGGAATATCCATCAAGTTAAAATAGAAAGCTTTTTTTAGTATAGGTGGAAAAACAGCACAGGCAAGATGCGTCTCAGTAGTAAGTGAAAATGGAATCCTAAAATCACATAAGACACCTTAGGGATGGTCTATGACTTAGATCAAGGCTGGGCACGGTGGCTCACCGCTCTGATCAACACTCTGGGAGACCAAAGTGGGAAGATCGCTTGAGGCCAGGAGTTCAAGCCCAGCCTGTGCAACATAGCGAGATGCCATCTCTACAAAAAATACAAAAACGAGCCAGGCATGGTGGTGTGCACCTATAATCCCAGCTACTGTGGAGGCTGATGCAGGAGGATCACTTGAGCCCAGGAGTTCAAGGCTGCAGTGAGCTATGATCACACCACTGCACTCTGGCCTGGGCAACAGAGCAAGACCCCATCTCTAAAAATAACAACAACAAAAAAAGACTTAGATCAAATTGTGGGTTGAAGAAAAATTAATGAAGTAGGAAGGTGTACATCAAGCAGAGATATAGAAATGTTAGTATATATAAAACAGAGCCATTTGTAGAAAACAAAATGAGTCTAAATTGAAGTTTAAAAAAGGTAAAATGATTGTGTATATCAAGTGATTCTAAGTAGGGTTAAAAAAAAAAGTATGTTGGGAAAATGCCTTAGCATTGACTGGAAAGGTCTCATGGAAGTATTAACCGCATCTGGCTTTTCAAATTCCTCATCAGTTAATCACACCCATTTTAGACTCTTGCTGGTCCCAAAGCTTGGGAGGGAAGTACCATGCAGAAAGCCCTGCAATCCAAGGACATAAAAACCCTGATTTGCTGCTACAGGCACATAAGAGAGGAGCAGATGGCTTCTTGCCTTTGACCAAATTTGCTTCTGGGTAAAAGAAGGCTGCAGGAAGACCGACATTTACTGCACCCCACACAGGACAGACCCGCCAAGAGGTGAACAAATGCGAGGCCAACAACAGGGATGGTTCTTGCGTGAGGCCCTGCAGACATAGGGTAAGGGTGTCTGAGCTCACCAGGGCCCTGGAAAGTGTAAAAGTTTGACTTCTCAAAAAACAAAATAGTACCTCCAAAAGATAAAAAAAAAAGACCCCCAAGGTTTTAATTAGTGTTTGTCTACAGTAACAGTTATGCCAATTAACTTGTATATCTCAACACATTTATAATTACCCAAATTACATTTTATTTGGGATGTGTGTGTTTATGTGTAATGACATGGAGCAAGCCCTCCATAATTTTAAAAGAAGCAAGAGCCCATGGAATGGTGGTATATGAAAGGAAAAAGGAAACCAAGGAGCCCTAAAACAGGTGCATCAATATTTAAAAGTGCTTTAAAAGCTATAAAAGGGCCGGGCGCGGTGGCTCACGCCTGTAATCCTAGCACTCTGGGAGGCCGAGGTGGGCGGATCGTTTGAGCTCAGGAGTTCGAGACCAGCCTGAGCAAGAGCGAGACCCCATCTCTACTAAAAATAGAAAGAAATTATATGGACAGCTAAAAATATATATAGAAAAAAAATTAGCCGGGCATGGTGGTGCATGCCTGTAGTCCCAGCTACTCGGGAGGCTGAGACAGGAGGATCCCTTGAGCTCAGGAGTTTGAGGTTGCTGTGAGCTAGGCTGACGCCACGGCACTCACTCTAGCCTGGGCAACAGAGTGAGACTCTGTCTCAAAAAAAAAAAAAAAAAAAAAAAAGCTATAAAAGAAGCACAATTGCAATGTGGTCTATATTTTTTCCAAGAGATTACAGTGTCAAGAACCATTCTGTGCCATCTTGTTTAATGTGGGCACCTATAAACACGCTCGTTTTAGGACACACTGCTACACTGCAGGCCAGAAGTCACTCACATCCTACACACTGCCCCCCACCCTTCTGGGTTTGAAAGAACACTGTGCTATCCGAACTTTGTTTCATTAACCCTTTTATGCAACTGGAATGTTCAATCGTAGAATAAACTTGAACCATCTTATGGTAACGATGATCAAACACCATTGTACTCCAGTCATGTCCAACTCAGGCTGAAACAGGTTCTTTCTAATGGTGCTGCTGCAGCGGTCTCTCCATTTAAATTCATGCAGCAAGGTCCACCATAGAAGTAAGGTCACATATGTGCTGACATTCAGGGAAAATTTTTAATTAGGAAAGCCTTATCCAGCACACACAGCAACAGCATATGATGAAAAAAACAGTCTTTTATTTTAAAGCATGTCATAATTGTTTTTCACATCAAATGAATACATTCAGCTCACAACAGAGGCAGCTCTAGCTAGTAAACATTAGAAGTGAACCAGGTCCTTTAATTTCAACAGTTTACAAGCACTGGGATAAATTTAAGTGTGAGCCATAGGTATCATTACATTTATAGCTCAAGTGAGGATTCTGACAATATGACCACAGGCAACCACGTAAAAGATATTTACTAGAATACTGACTAGCATGAAACTATCTATCCACTATCCCATATCTGAAATATTCAAGTATTTTACTTGAAATAATGTTAAGCAACTGAGAACAAGACAGAGGAAGCCTGATGACCCCGGGCTATTTATTGGCCAGTCTATACCTAAGACAACTTCATGGTGGCCTAGGATGCAAAGAGGTTCACAATTTCTCTGATCACTAATATCCCTTTCCAGGAAAGAGAATGATACTGCTAAGGAGACCACAAAAATGCCAAATATTTTCCAAACCCTCTGCAATATATTTATTCCTTGAGTCTCATGACATGAAGTCTACTGATTTGTTAAGTTAAATGTGGGGCATGAATTTACATATGAAAGCTAGCACATTAACATGGCCAAACTTTATTCCCACCACTGACTTATAGTGAAGCAGATACAATTTCTTAAATTCAACTGAGGGGTTGTGCCATGAAAGGCAGGCTTAAATGAGGGCCAGGAACTTATTAGGCCACATCAAAGTTGATTTCCAATCACTGGCACCTTTTGAAGCAGCAGCATTCATAGTTGGAGTTATAACTTTGGATCAGTCAAATCAATAGATTTCTTTCATACTTGAGCGAAGATGTAGTAACGTTGATGGTTTCTGATTCTCTAAAGCAAGTGAAAACATCACAGTAACACGGCTGACCTGTATGAAGTCAAGATCCACATCCTTTACAGAACCTACAGGGCACTTTTCTTACCCTCTGGGCACCTGGATCAAACGCCCTGAGATTCAGTGGCCTATACTTTGTACGTTCAGAACTTGACTCTGAGTAAGAACTCAATGTTCACAAATCCAAATGACTTTTATAAGATAAGTGATAGAAGATAGGGTGGTTGTCAATGATCACAGCCAAAGAATTCAGATACTCAGAGGCTAAGAGGGAGCAAAAATGCAATTTCAAAAAAGACCTTTTATAGAAGGGTTTGTAAAGCAAACTGGGAAAATGGGAAGTTAGAGAATGAGGCCCCCCTAGACTTTTCCAAGTCACAAATAGCCTTCTAAGTCTGTATCTAGTCATAGAGAAGTGAGTTGACCCAAGCATAGCACCATTTCTCTAACAGCAAGTTGTATTTAACAAAGTTCACCTTGCTTTTCAGGGTTGTCATGGACCCTGCGATCTAGAATCTCTTTCCAAAGCTCTTTTTTATTTTACAGGGTGTGTTCTGTTCTTCTCAGGACAGTCTCAACTATCCTCTGAAGAGGCCAAGTCCATTGCACAGCTGGGACAAGTTGTGGATATTGTTTCTGGCTGAAAGACCTCCTCCAAATACCGTGGAGTATCATGGCGCTCTACCACGAAGCCTTCTGCAATAATTCTAGAAAACACCTAAACTTTTCATTTTCTGCAATCCTTCATGATATTTTTTCTCTATGCATATATTGCATTGATATTATTCTACTTACTAGTAATCTACCACTGTTCCCCCGGTTTCACATTTTGACTCAGTGAAAGCTCACACACAAGCATAAGGATTCCACAGACGTGGCTTTGAATCCCGGGGCTTCTGTTTAACACCTGAGTTATCCTGAGTGATGTATTTATGCACTGTGACCCCAATTTCTTCTTTTATCTCTTTCCTTTTTGTTCTTTCCTTTATCCCTTTGTCCATTTTTCCCCACTCCAGCAATTTCTGTCTGTATTTTGTTTTTAAAAGAGTGAGCCAAATAGTAAAGACCGAGAAGATTCACTGCCCAAAGAAAAAAATATAACTTTCTATACAGAGCCTAGTAATTTGTAAAGACCTATAAAATTACAAAATTTATTCGTCACTAATCACAAAATCATATATATTCAATTGCTGAGGTGAGAATGTTTATAAAAGAAATAGAACTCACCATGGAAACAAAGTAGTATTTATATTAACAGATTTTGTCTCCTGAATACAAATATATTATATATTTGGCATTTAAATTTAGCATTTATAAAATATCTGTTAACAATTAGAATAGTAGTGAACGAAACAGTATTAATGCACTATCTCTGAGTGAAAATAGTATCAATAATGATAACATAAACTCCATCTTTAAAATGGGAGAGAGCAAAAATAGTTTCTAATCTAATTTATTTAATAGCTACTACACAAACAAAGTTTTATTTCAACATTGACATTTAGGCACTTTTTAAAAAACTGTAATTATCTTCAATGTACATAAACACAAATATATATTCAATGCCTATCTAAGTTAAATCAAGTCCTATCTAAGTTAAAACAGAACTTTAAGATCTGATCTTATATACAACAGCAGTATGCTTGCGGGTCAGTCCTCGAACCATCTGTCACGAGCGGGAGGTACCAGCTAGAAGGTAGCCCCCCAGACACTGATGGATAATTAAGCCAAAATATGTTTGCCTGATGTTGTTTTACTCATGTTCGAAGTTTGATATAATTTTTACCTACACACATAAAACAAATCAAACAGAAAGTGACACCACACACAATCCTGTCTGAAGTTAAAGTACATCACTCATAAGAATAGATCCAATTATGCTGGCATGGGCTACATTACTTGTTTGAAAATAAATACACACATGGGACTAACACTTCACTTAATTGTTCTGTCCTCCAGACTTTGAGAATGTCTAATGCATCATACATCCTCATCAAGAAGGTATATGTTGGAAATATTTTGATGTACAGACTCTCACCAAATTGAAAGTTATCTTCCAGTATTCGAGAACCTAAAATATCAATTAGAAATCTTTAATCCTGTTTTACAGTTTACTACTTATAAGGATATATTTGCAAAAAAATTAACTTCATCCAATTCCACACAGTGCCCAGAAATTATCACACTTGAAAAATCATACCTGATGAAGGCTTTGGCAAGAGCTACAGTGCTTTGTTTTCTGCTAGCAGTGGACAAACACTGAGGACCCAGGTGCACGATGTTAGAGACACAGCCATGCATGAGACAGACACTGGGCCTGATGGCACAGAGCCTACATGACAGGCTGGCAAGGGGAATGGTTAGAGTGACACACAAACAAGACAGGTTCGCCAACAATAGGACCACATCGTAAGACATAGTCCACAAACAAGACAAATTCACAAAGTAACTGCAATGTGTTGTAAATGCTATAAAGGAAACAAAGGTCTAGATTAGAGCAGGGAGAGGAATGGCAGGAACAAACACTGCTTGTTGAGGGGTTACTATGTACCTGGCTAACCTCACCTAATGCTAATCCATAGCATGAAGCAGACATCATTAGTGTCGAGTTAGACACAGGGTAACTGAAGTTAAGAAGGTTGGAGGAACTGGTTCAAGCCAAGGAAGACATAAATAAAGGACGAGACAAGGATTTAAGGCCAGGTGGGTTTATTTTTATCGTGGTGCCCTTTCATCGCCTACCATGTGGGCCAGCTGGAAGCAATATACTACAGGTGTTCCAGAGTGTTCCCTTTCCCTCTGCACACATGATCTGCTCTCATACCCAAATTTTAAGAAAGGGACAGACTTTTGAGACTAGGAGGGCTTATAAAAACATAATTCTATAAGAACATGTTCACTAATTTAAAGATATGACCTCCACCCCAAAAAAATCCTTTTAAAAGGAAAAAAAATGCTTACCTTTTTTTTAAACTGAGTTGATTTTTTTTTCTAGACTTACTTTCACTGCTTAAGGACATTAGCAAGCTGAGCAAGTATGTGCTATTACAGATAACAACCACTTTTTTTGTTGCTTACAGTTATAATGCAAAGCATTACAGATTCTTTAAGCAGATTATAAATAGGCATAATGACATAACAAATGTACTTACACTCATTTAATCTCTCTTAAATTAAAATAAGCCCTGACTTGAACATGTATTAAGAGACGCAGTGATAATACTATAATGGTGGATACATGTCATTACACATTTGTCCAAACCATAGAATGTGCAACACCAAGAGTGAACCCTCATGTAAATGGTGGACTTTGGGTGGTGATTATGTGTCAACACATCAACTGCAACGCATGTATCACTCTGGGGGGGAGGTTGATAATGGAGAGGCTAAGCATGTGTGGGGAAGGGAATATACAGGAAATCTCTGCACTTTGTGCTCAATTTTGCTGTGAACTTAAAACTGGCCTAAACAATAAAGTCTATTGAAAAAGAGAGAGACAAAACCGTAAGATCATTCTCACCTCCACTCATTGCAGTTTGTATATAAAAATCTCTACCATTCCTTGTCTTTTTATTGACAACCAAGTCATGGATAAAATTTAAAAGAAAAAAGAAACTACACAGTCACTGTAGTTGATAGAAATTGCTAAAACTCTGAATGGTGCATCCACGAGTGCCTTCTTAGTCTAAAGTGCAGCACTGCAAGTACAATTTTACTCCCTTCCTGATCAATCAAGAAAGCATTCAGAATAGGGGTGTCCGCTTATCCTTAAATGTGGCAGACTCCTCATTTTGTAGAGACACAGTGTGGTTCAAAAAATCTGTCAAGAGCCATCCCCAACCCGCCCCCCCACCCCCGGCAATTTAATTAAAAAAATAAAAAATAAAAAGCTGAAGGTTGAGTCTCAGAAACCCCCAGTTTGCGTGCTGGCTCCATGTGTTAGTTTTGCAGCCTTGCCCTCCACTCCTCTGGCTCTTGGTTGGAGCCAATGTTTTGTGCCTGTGAATTGTCCCAGAGGCCTGACTCTGGCCCAGGGCAGTCACAGGGACATCCACGGTGCTGCACACAGATCTATGAAAGCTGCAGGGCCTCATTCATTTCGAACAAATGCAGCTAATGCACAGCACTTATTTAAAGAAGCCAAAGAAAAGTTACTCAAACTGGAAGCAACAAATGAACTTTTGTTGTTAACTGACATGCTACTATCAAGTTAAAAAACATGAACTAATTTGTCCTGGGTCACACTGGCTACATGACCTGTGATTTATTTCTCGGTGCCACAGTTTCCTCATTTGTACAATGTGACAATAGAACCTACCTCCTCTAGTTGGTGTATTTTAAAATGTTAATCTTTGTGAAGCTTAGAACACTGCCTGCTTGGCACATGGTAGGCCCTATGCAAGCCCATGTTCAATAGACTAAAAGGTTTTGTTTTGCAATATTATAATTAAAAGAAACTATAAAATGTTTTAAATGCTATTTAAAAAATAAATCTTTCTCTAGTTTCACTTTCTCTATAATGATGGTTTTATGTTTTCAACTTAGGATCAAAGTCACAATTCAGTCATTTTGTTTTAGTAGGATGTCTTAGTCCATTCCTGCTGCTATAACAAAATACCTTAGACTGGATAATTAATAAATAATAAAAATTTATTTCTCATAGTTCTTGAGCTGCAAAGTCCAAGATCAAGGACACAAAGGGACTAGTGCACTCCCTCAACCTTTTTTTATCTTTGAATATATATATTTTTTTGCTGAAGAATCTTAAGGACTATCAAGCCCTCAACCTTTTTTTATACAAGCACTAATCCCATTCATTAGGGCAGAGCACTCATGACTTCATCACTTTCCAAAAGGCCCCGCCTCTTAATACTATCTCGTTAGGTATTAGGTTCCAACATGAATTTTGGAAGTCCACATACATTCCGACGATAGCAGAGGGTCATTTTTTAATTATATCTCTATAAACAGTTCCAGCTATGGAACTAGACTAATGAAGAGAAAAAGCAAACACCACCACAATACTGGGATGACTTTTCCAAAAACTCCACTGCTGTGGTTACCAGTAAAGAGGATTCTGAAATAGTAAAAATTCTCAGATTTTTGGGGAATCCCTGCTAGAAGAGTTTTACTTCACTAATTTAAGCCTGTGTTTTCAATTGTGAAAGGACATTATCAGATGCAAATACACCACACATATCTGAATTCCTAACTGGGTCCTAAGTAGGATCAGCTTTACTTTGCAAGGCTCTGGAAAAAAGATAACTGAAGTTATATTACCAGATTGATGACCTAGGCTATCTAAACACATCCTAGGACACGAAACAAGACCTGAGGGTGAGCGTGGGGTCAATGGCTGTCACCAACGATACAGCCTTCTGTTCCATGTACAAACAGTGACCTATTTTATTTAGACCCTGAGTTGGTTGACCTAAAAAATTATTTACCATAGCGAATAAGGGAACTTTTCACATATGCCAGACCTTGTTTTAGAAAGAGCTAAAGGCACTGTGTAAGTTTTAGTCAAGAGTTGATTGATTAGTCAGGTAAGGAAAGGAGTCACGTGGTTTTATTCCCCAACTCATTGATACATTCTATTGGATAACCAAGCTAAACTGGCTTCTTACACGGCTAAAACAAGCAAGGATTAAACCCATTTTCCTTTCCTACCCATTTGTCAGAGAGCTCGGAAGTCCTCACTTGAGTGGAAAGATATTAAAATTTTACCAAAGATAACCAAAGTTGAATAGAAACTAGGCGATTAATAGTTGACACTCAAAAAGAAATTCCCACAGTCTTTGAAAACTCATGAAGGCTCTTAGATATTTAAATACAACTCACTATGAGTCATGTTTAAGTAGTCCCAGAATTTATGCCACACGTCAGATATTGATCAGAAATTATGAACAGTTCACAGTGCTGGAAAACAGGATGACAATCTGGGGGAAGAAGAAACAGCAGGAGATGAAGGGGAAAGGTGGGTCAAGTTCAGATTTGAGCTGAATGTGGCCTCAGTTCGGTACATGCAGTTGAGACTATCTGGGCTCAGGAAATCGTTTCTGTCCCGGCTCTCGGGGCTCCACAGAGCACACGCATCAAATACTAGACATAGAATATTAAAGGTTTCTCCTTGCTGTTCCGAACCTTGACATTAGTCTCATTAACACTTAACTACATGTTTCATTAAACAAACATCAAATAATTTCCAAGATAAACACTGGTAGGTGTTAGTTGAAAGACAGAGGCGAGAGGCTCAAGCTTCTTCCCTTTCTTTGAAGTTTTATTTTGGTTTCAATAAAAACTCAGCCAGCTATAGAGATTGAGTTGGTTGAAAATAGTGACCACTCTTTCTGCGTTAGAAAGCTGAGACGATGAGGACAACCAAACGAACCTGGAAGATTTTAAGGAAAATGTCCACTGCTGTACTGAAAAAAGAGAGGAGTTTAAATAGAGAAAAAATAGAAAGGCGCGTATACAATGAAATAGGTATCGTTCACAAAAATATTTCAAGTCACAAACCAAATGACGTGTCAGTAGGAATGTCAAACTGCTTAGATCCATCCAAGAGAGAATGTGACTGAGAACTGGGAAAAACAAGAATTCCCCAAATAAGCATTTCTGTAATTAAAAAGCCTCTTAACACATACAACGTGTTTTGTACCGGTTTGGTGACACTGCGAACTACAGGAATCTGACTCTAGAACGCAGTGTCAGGGGACACCCACCTAACAACAGCCAGGTTGGAGAATCCCGTCAAGCATCTCATCCCCAGAGGCTACCCCTGTAATGTCTGCAAGTTCAACCATAGATTTAGGCAGTTTTCCTTCTTCAAGATGAACAACATCCAAGTTGCTAATGTGAAGAACAAACCCTTAGTCTATGCTTTAATTCAGAAAAGCATTCCAGATGAGCTCAAGAACAGTTCTCTGGGTCCCTAATCGGACCACAGCCTTATTAGTTTTCCTTACAATACCTCCATGAAGAACTCGTGGTTGTTTACTACAGCCCAGGCTGGAAGATCCTATTAGCAAGCTTTCAAAAGATACAGAAAAATCCCAGCTTTTGAAAATTCCAGGGGAATTACACAGTAGCACAAGCAGCTTTTTTGACATGCAGAATTGTGATTTATTTATATCAAGACTGCCTGTTGAGACTTTTTTCTTAAGATATGGGTCTAATTAAAGCAGCACCATTACTCACCACATTTGAACCACTCAACTCTTAGATATCAGGGTCTTGATATAAATCTTTAATTCCAATTATTAAAATATTTCTGGGTTTTTTTTTTCCAACAATGACATGAAAACTAAATTCTTAAGACATGCTCTTAAGACACATTCAGTAGCCATCTAACATCAACAGAGAATAAACACGTTCGTTTATCAACCAGGAAACTAGCTAATTTATCCCGATTCATCAACCAGGAAACTAGCTCTCTGGACAATCTGCTCAAGATCCCCACAAATGTGAACACTGGTTTAAACTACATGTAACAAGAAATCATTTGTGTTTTTCTCCCCCGTGGTAGAATAGTCTCAAAGATTAATGCATTCATTCACATTGAGCTATCACCCTGGGCCAAGCACCATCTCAAGTTCTAGGAAAATGGAAATCAGGCAGACAGTGTTCCTACATCCAAGTTTCCATGCGAGAGGAGAAATAATCATCCCTTAGAGATGACAGGTAGTGCAAATCAGGCTGGAAGGTGAAAGTTGGAAGAATGGTAAGAGACTCGTTACCAATCAGCCCTCACGTTGTTGAGAGACGTGGTCAAGAGTCCAGCTACTTCGGTAAGCTATTTGCATTTCAGGAGTCAAGAGAAACCAGCATGTGGTAGCAAAAGTGACATCCACATCTGTCTAGCTATGTAAGGAAATATAAATCAAAAACATTAATGGAAAAATGATCAGTTAACATTAGCACTGTAAACTCAGCCAGCCCACGAAGAAACTCTGAAATTAACATTTCCAACACAGGTTTTATCAAACTAAAATGTTCTCTTTGTATAAAGACACCTCTTTCATTGTATGCCATAAGCAATTTCAGAGTCATGTCTATGCACCCTCAACTTGTCTTCCTGGAGGTTATTTATTCCTCTAGAACAAATGACAAACACTATTTATTCTATGGATTCCTTGGATTTTGGGAGCAACTTCCCCAGAGTAAAGATTTGAAGGATCTTCCAAACTACTGTGAATTTTTCTTAGAATCTTGACTATTTTTTCTTTTTTTTTTTTTTTCTTTTTTCTTTTCTTTTTTTTTTTTTTTGAGACAGAGTCTCACTCTGTTGCCCAGGCTAGAGTGAGTGCCGTGGCGTCAGCCTAGCTCACAGCAACCTCAAACTCCTGAGCTCAAGCGATCCTCCTGTCTCAGCCTCCCGAGTAGCTGGGACTACAGGCATGCGCCACCATGCCCGGCTAATTTTTTCTATATATATTTTTAGCTGTCCATATAATTTCTTTCTATTTTTAGTAGAGGTGGGGTCTCGCTCTTGCTCAGGCTGGTCTCGAACTCCTGAGCTCAAACGATCCGCCCACCTCGGCCTCCCAGAGTGCTAGGATTACAGGCGTGAGCCACCGCGCCCGGCCTTGACTATTTTTTCTGTTGCTCAAGCTGGCTAGCCAGTCTTAACTCATTGGACTGTCAGGAGGGCGCACCCACTAGGGACATATCCCCAAGGGGTCCACCAGTTTCTGTAAGGACACTGCTCAAGATCTAAAGTATATTCTTAATGTGCCTTAAGACACACAGCTATTCTTGGAATTCTTTTCCTTCAATTTCTAACCCCTAAGCACTTGGGTTTTGATGGAGATTTAAGATATGTAAATATCTTTTCTACCTAATGATTAAGACTTTTGAACAAAATGTAATTAACGCTGAATTCTCCCACATTCTCTAAAGTGTTATTTACATAAAATTTTTTAAATAATAGCTAATTGAACTGGGATATCTCACATGGCTTAGTCAAGTGAAAGAGATGGATCCACAAACAGAAGAAAAGGGAAAAGGCAGAGGTACTGAATGATCTGAGTAGTTACTTTAATGACTAACTGCTGGTTAATCTCTCTACACTATGTAACTACAGACCAACACTTGTCTCACTGTAATTACTGGTTTATTTCTTTGCCTTCACGGTAAGCTCCTTAAAGGAAGATAACAGGTCCTTGTGTCTCCCAACTCCATCAATAAACAAACATTAATTCTGCAGTATTTTAATATGGTTTGTATTTTCCCACGTTGCATTTAATGGAATAGAAAAACCTCATGTGTTCATTCGTGTACAGAAAAGAAGTTTTCAACATACACTCTTGGAGAGCATTCTGGAACCATTTGAACAGCTTTTAAAAAGCTTAATCTGAGAAATATGCTTACAAATGCCACTGATGTTTCAGTAAAGAATGAATTTACCACAAAAGCAATACCTGTGCCTTTTAACTATATAAAATACTTTTAAAACTTATGGTTAAATGCGTATGTGTACATCAGGTTCATTGAACCCAGTAACATATGTATAGGAAGAAATAGAATAATTTTCACATAACTGAAGAGGGGTGAAATACAGTATGTACAATTGCAGAAGACTAGGACCCATGTAGAATGTTTCCTGGAGGTGGGAGACAGCAGAATCTAAACATACACCAATCATGCCTTGGGCTTCTGTCTCTATCTTCCCATTTTAAAACCAAAATGACACCAACACTAGCAAGCCACATCAGACGGTAAAAAAAAAAAAGGAAGGAAAATATCATCTGCCTGGAAATACACATCAAAAGGCATATCAGTCACACAGTTACTCATCTGTGTCATAAACTGCTGCTCAACCATCAGTACCGTGTCATTCCAGCTAATTACATACCCCAACTACATTATCTATAACGTGAGCCAAGGCTTCCAAACAAAATAGGAAGTTCGGTATGTGAGAAAGCAGGAAGCAGTATGGTGAGCTAAGAAGGAGTCTAAACAGTAAAATAAAAAATTAATTGCAAAGAGCTATCACTGCCTTTTTTATTCTACTACCCAACTTAAATCAAATTGACATGGCTCTAGGCGATCCGTAGCTGTGCTCTACATTTTCCTGAGGGCTGGCTTCTTCAGCCCTTGTCCATAGGAATGTCCTTTGTATACTGGAGGAGGGACACTAAGGGATGGAGGAGGAGATAAAGGAATCTCAGCTGAAGAGGATGCCACTGCCTAATTCATGAAATGAATTCATTTAAAATGGGACAATTTTAAGACAAAATACTACTTAAACTACCAAGTGTTTATGGTATAGATCCTACCCATGGTATAGATGTGTAGCTCACATGCGTAGACAATAAAGACCCTACAATCACCTCAACTACAGCTACAGTTTTAATATGTAAAACAGAAGCCTATTAAAATAAAAACTTTGCAAATAGAGTATCAATATCTAGGAATGTTTTAGAATAAGTAAATTGTACTGCTAGAATTAGACATGGTTACTGGAACGCTTCATTATTGTGTCTTAACTACAGGTTACTTTAGAAATCAACTTCATATCATTATAAAAAAAATAAAAACTACAAAAGTTTTTTTATTTAATAAAAATTCTATCAATAAGAATCAGCTGAAGAAAACTAGACATTGACCTGATCCAAGATCTCGAGGTGGACAAGAAAATATGTATCTCTAAAAATCTTAGATAAAACTAAGGCCAATGACACTGGAAGATGAATGTTGACCATGGAGGAGTATGTGAAAACGGAAGAGGGGGAAGAAATCACAAATGCTGTCCCAACTGTGCCCCTCCCTCCTCCAAAATAAACAAAACACTAAGATGTTTGCTAAAGGTTCACTAGGAGCTGGCTCCTGGGTGTGAAAGTAAAGCAAAGGACAACATTCTGAAATACGCCTTACGTGCACAGCATGATGTCACATGGCCTGGCTGTGAAACATGCCCTTCCGCGCATTCAGCCGGGCTTGCAGGTTCGTGCTGGAAACTGACATCCAAAGATGAGCAAGGCAAGGTCCTGCCCTCAGAGAATTCTACATTTCAGGGCAACGAACAGCATCAGGGCTAAGTTCCTTTTTACTTGGTTAGATTTATAATCGACTCGTGTAAAGATTTCAAACCACATGCTCATCTAGGGGCCTAATATCCGAGACTTCACACAGGCTGTTACTAAAATGAATTTGGTTAAGTTGCTTGGTAATGACTGATCCGAAAGACACCAGTCACATTCAGTGACGTGGAAGAACGGACCAGCAATGTAACTAGGATCTGCCCCAGCTTTCACTCATCGTGTTGTATTTCTGCAAAGTTCCTACAATGTAATACCATGTGTTTCCCAAAATGATACACGATTTCATTCTTCGTTGCAGACTCTACCTTGGGAGGAAGCTCAGATGCATGAGCCATCAGTACTAATTACTTGTAATGTCTCAGGGCTTTAGAACAATTACTACTAAGGTTACTGCCTGGAAACAGAATAATTACACTAATTGGAGTTCATCAGCTATTCATCTTCATAGTAAGCATAACTGATGAGATGAAATTTAGTGTCCATATATGGGAATCGTCAGCTGCCAAAGGCAACTTTCAGAAGACGTGTGCCCTCCATGAATATAATGTACCACAGATAAACTTCGACAATGAACAAATACGGGGTGCTTGATATGTACCAGAAATTGTGATAGGGCACAGTTACTGGTCTACAAAACTGACACATTCCTGCTTCCTGGGTGTTAATCTAGAGGAGCGGAGACATTACATAATCACATCAGTTTTGGTAAGTGCCAGGAGGTGTGGGGGCATCTTTGTGAAAGTGGCATTTAAGCTAAGATATGAACTCGGAGTAACTTCGACAGTGGGGAAAAGAATATTCCAGGCAGAACAGTGGGAATTAGCGTGGAGCACTGGGAGACTTGGAAGGCTGCCTGTGTGGCTGGACCCCAGAGGGTGGGCAAGAGAGTGAGTAGGAACAGCGGTGGAAGAAGGAAACAGAAGGTGAATGTCCAAAGGGCTTTGAATTTTATTCCAGGTGTAACAGAGAGTTAGGATATAAAGTCTTGGGCAGAGAGTTGTCATGCTTGTATTCAGAAGAGTATTAGGCAGTGATGCAGGAGACGGATAGGAGCTTCAGCTAGACTCACAGCTTAGGGTAGAGAGATATGGACACAAGTGAGAGCCTATTGGAAAGGCCACAGAGACACACCTAGTTTTCTGACATGACTGGAAGGAGGGGCTATCGACCAAAACAGTGAGCACTAAAGGAAGACCACTGACATTGAGTTGAAAATAGATGTTGCATAAACCAGAGTTAAAATTTTTTAATTCTATAATATCTCACATCACGTGTATTATGCAGAAGATAATTCACTAGAGAAAACCGTTATAAAAGATATTAAGCAGCATTAACTTTCAATTAGTTTAAGGCCAGTGGTTTGTTTATCTGGTATAGTGAAATTAAATTGGATAAATGAGGAACTATTTATATTGCCATGGTTAACATGATGTGACCTGAACTTTGCAACAGGAAAGCAATGACTGAATTACTTGAGAAGGTACCCCCAAAGTTGTTAACTATTTTTCAAAAAAGAGCCTCTCAAAAGTATTATGTGTAAGACATTCTCACATCCACATTTGCGGAGAATGCCCCTCAAAAGAATCCCTTTCAGTATTACTACTTGTTTTACTGCTTGGAAAGGCCCACAAATTCCTTAGTCTTGATCTTGGTAGTCAGCGAAGATTTCATTGATTCCTGACACTCAGACTTTTCCCTCAGTGTATTGTAACCCTTCCATCAAAATCCCAACCAATCTTCCTACTCTTGCTTTTGTTAAAGCCCCTGTCTTCTAACGTCTTCAACCCTGAATCTCTATCCAGTAAAACTTGTTCCATAATAAGAGCCTGTTTGCTGAATCCCTAAGGAAAAGCATAGATGCTTGAACAGGAATTTACCAGCCCATGCACCTGGTCAATTCTTCTACCTACAACAAGGGGGGCTCTCTACCACTGCCACTATTGGTAGGAGATTTAAAATAAGCTTCCCCAGAATGCTTCCACTCTCATTTAGAAAACTCCAGGCTGCCTACTTCTTTATGCTACATGTACTAAGCAAATCTTCCTTTCTTTCTCTGTCCACCCTCTCGTAATACAGTCAGGTGCTGCATAACATTTTGGTCAATGACAGACCATATATACAGCATTGGTTCCCTACAATTTTAAGACTGGATTTTGACTGTACCTTTTCTATATTTAGAAATGCTTAGAGTATTCAGCAGTATTCAGTACAGTAACCTGCTGTATAGGTTCGCAGCCTAGGAGCCATGGTAGCCTAGATGTGTGGTAGGCTGCACCATCTAGGTTTGAGTAAGTGCACTCTCTATCGTGTTCACGCAATGAAGAAACTGCCCATCGATACATTTCTCAGAGAGTATCCCTGTCATTGAGGGATGCATGACTGTATTTAAGTGTATGGAAACCCAAATGGGAAAGTCTTCAGGTGGAGGGAAAACATGGTAATAGCACAGAATGAAAAACAGGTGTCACCATGTGTTAATGCCCACTGATGGGTGGCGGCTGCCTACAGCACTGTGTTGGGGATTCTGAGGCCTCAACCACGTGCCTGTGTCTATAATGAGTACAACAGTGGAAACGAGACCTGCACACACCCCTGGCCTTCCTCAGTACAACGGAGCCACAGGACCCTGACTATGAATCCCACACTAGGCTCTACTTTTCCTAGCGATATGAATCTTGGGGAGATGAGCTTCTCTGCATCTCACATGTCTTATTGGGACCCTTATGTTTACCTTACATGGATTCATGAGGATTAAACCAGGGCTCAAAGGTTGTCAACTCTCTACACCTCCTTCTTCTTGAGGACAGGGACTAATGAGGCAGCATTTTAGGCAGGAGCTTCTGATGTCCTTCGCTGTAGACCCTCTTTCGTAATATGAAATAGGAATTGTCACCAGCTGAATTGTGTCCTCCCCCCCCAAATTCGTATGTTGAAGCCCCAATCTCCAGTACCCCAGAACATGGACTATATTTAGAGGTAGGGCCTTTAAAGAGGTAATTAAATTAAAGTGAGGCTGTTAGGGTGGGCTCTAGTCCAATCTGACTGGCTTCTTTAGAAGAAGAGATGAGGGTATGCAGACCCCAGAGACGAGCATGCACAGGGAAAAGACCACATGAGGACGCAGTGAGAAGGCAGCCACCTGCAAGCCAAGGACAGAGGCCTCAGGAGAAACCAGCTCTGCTATACTCTGATCTTGGACTTTCAGCCTCCAAAATATACGAAATACATAAAAAAATACATTTCCGTTGTTTAAGCCACCTGTCCTGTGCTACGGTGTTCCGGCCTCCCAAGTGGCACAGGAGCACAGCACTGGTGTGTCTCCCACTTGTGTCACTGCATGTGCATGTCCCACTCTCCCCTCCCGCTCTGTCCTCCTTTTCTCCCTGAACGTACTATGAGAAGGAAACGGTGGGGCCCAGGAACAAAAGGTCAATTGACTGGGGCCTAGAACAATGTAGTTTGGCTTCCTATATTGTACTTACCAGAAATCCTGCCCCCATATGGGGAGGGACCTGCACACTCCCAGCAGCAGAAAGGAAGGGTTTTCCCCCTCGCCAGCCAGGAATATGGCTGCAAAATTACTGTGCTCAAATTTCCCAAGTACAACCAATTCCTCCTCTGCAGAAGGCCTTTCAAAGCTCAGTATTTAACAAGGAATGCTACTGCTCACAAATGTCTCTTCCTCTCTCAAGACTGCAACTGTGTAATTAGCTAGGGAGGTGGTTAAATGTGTTAGCAGAATCAGATTTAAATGGATTTTCATCCCCCACCTCATTAAACCTCACACTAACCATGGTGCACATTAGTATTCTAAAACCTTTGGTCTATGTATTAGATATTTTCTCTACCAGGTAAACTATGCAAACAATTGCTAACATGTCAGGGCCTGCTAGTTTGCCAAGCTGTGTGCTGCTAATACTAAAAACTGTCTTAATGCTTTAAGGGTATTTTTAAAGATTTATCCCCCACCCTCTTCCATCAAGAATCACGCCCAACTCAATACTTGAGTTTCTTTCACTCCTCTTAGAAACAGCAGTAACATTTTTTGCAGTATTACATCATTCTGGGCTTCTCTGACCTTTATCTGAGATTCTTGGCTAACTCACTGAAGAAATGACAAAGGGTCCTCCTTTGGTGGTGCGCTTAACCAATCAGGATCAGTACAGCAACGAGACCCACAAGTAGTGACTCCTGGTCTAAAGAAAGCAAGTTAAAGGAGTGACATGAGTATGTTTGTCCCACTCTGCCAACTGCTTCCTGTTTCCATCCCTTTCTTCTCCCCTTGACATGGCATATTTGTTGCTGGAAATGAGGATACGGTCAAAGAATGTGTTGCTATTGACAGCACTAAAGTTTAAAGTTCAACAAAGTGATTTTATTCAGCAAGAAGGGATAATTAATGTGGTTTGGGGGCGAGGTGGCAAGACGTGAAGTTGGTTTACTTTCAAATTCACTTTTTGTTAAATTCTCTCCATTCAGAGTTAGTAATAAGTACAACATAATATCTTAGGAATATTAATAGAATTCCTTTCCCATTAGGAGTTCATTCCATTGAAAACTACAACTCTTACCTTAGTGAAATCATTTGCTACCAAGAAGTGTAGTTACTTCTTTCTGCACTGTGGTCAGTTGACTTCTCTTACAATGACACCCAGTGCCCCTCACCCCCCAACCCAGGAGACTTCAGTACAGATGAAATCAAAGCTAAGCTCTCTGGGTGGCAGAAATAAAACTAGTTAGAATAGAAAGGTAGAGGTAATTGGAGTGAGCTATTAATATTCTGCTTTTGTCTCTTCCACCAACGAAAAGATAACCAAACCTTCAATGAGACTTTTCATGAGTCAACCATTGGGTCAGAAGAGGGAAAATAGTAACATTCAGCTGTGAGTCAGAAGAAGAAACACATACCTGGGAAACAGCAATCTCGTCTCAACAACCTTCCGCAGCACATTTGTACGAACACCTGTTACTATTTGTCTGAAAACCAAACACTCAAAAATTCTGGAACCAGGTTTTAAAAGTCCAGTTGGGCAAGCCCTGGGCAATCAGAGCTTGAGGTCTCAATAAAAGATCACCAGGGCTACTGAGGAAACCCTAGTGCCACCATAGCCTCTGTCAATAGTCACCCTGTTTACCTAAGGTCGGGGGATTATGTGACGGCCCAGGAGCTACTGTCACCACCAATTAATTGAGATTCTTTCCTTTTTCCTTAGGAAAATGAGTCATTCGGAGAAGATTCCAGGACACCTTGTCGAGTCACAGTAACGTCTTTAGGAAATACCTAAGTGGTCACCTAACCTCACCCTGCCTTCTGAGAGAACCACAGGATAAAAGAGAGGGGCATCACCTCAGATCTCTCCACCTGTAAATCACTGATCTCTCTAGATTTTCCTTTTCTCCAATGATCTTACGCCTGAGGCACATACAGCCTCTGTTGTCCTCTATTGAAACAGCTGAGAACATTTGTAAAGGTTAAAGACAGCAAATGTTCCTACAGCCCGGAGAGTTTCCAAGGCAAGCCCAGAGAGCCTAGGACAGCTCTCCACTGAAGACCCAACAACTCTGAGACCTTTCTTCTACATATTCTTAAGAAATAGAGACGGTCTCACTGTTACTAGTTACTGTTTTTTTCTCCTTTTGATACACTATTTCCCCAATTAGATCTTGTTACTATTTAACTTGGTTATTGTGTCAGTCTATGTGGTAATATTGTTTTGAATGAACTGTCAGAGGCAAAATGATATGGCCTTTCCAAAATCACTTTGCAGAGCAATCCAGGAAACTTGTTATTTAGGAAGTCCAACCAGGAAAAGGTTTTCTCTAACATCTACTTCTTTATAAATTACAAGAGAAGTTTTAATTTGGGTTTATTTTAGGAATATATCCATTTCTGAATCTGCATAACTGTAATAATTAAAAGCATTATGAAAAGTGAAGTCATTTATTGCAAGTTTCTCTGGAAAAACATGAATTCATCAAAGCTCCCCTTATTGAAACTTCTAAATAAATCATTTTAAATATGAAATTAAAATTGTGTCATCTAAAACTGAACTTATCTCAGTTTATCCAAATACAAATGCACACAAACGGTTTGCAGTGCTATTAATATCGGTTTCAAACATCCCAATATTACTCTTTATAAAGTGTTTTAGCAACTTAAGCACTTAAGTTCCATATTCCATATTAAGTTCCACTACTTCAGTACTTTACAGCTCTTTTAAATCCTCTAAATCAGGCCAAATACTATAAATGCCAATTCTAAGGAAAAATGATTAAATCTCCCATTCTATGCAACTGTCAAGCCAATAAGCCAGATGACACTAATAATTGGCATAAAAGCTCTCTCCAGCCATCCCCTGTCCCCAAAAATGTGCACCCGGGACCCTGGATCTGCCAAGACTGTCCTGAGCATTTCCGGGGCACAATACTTGACTGTTCCACTCATCCTACAGCCCTCAACTAAGTCTAAAACCAACGGGCTTTCCTTTCGAATGTGTACCTGCCATCACAGCGCCCTCCCCCCCACCACCCTGCACCAATGCTCATTTTAGGAGAAAAACAAAGATGTAACACTAAAATTTAGTTTTATGGGAAATTTCCTTAATGTACGCTGTATATTCTTCGGCATATGAAGGAAGCCACGTGCATACAATGTAAGTAGCAGAGAGGGGTAAGTTGTGGGGTGGCGGGATGCGGGATGCGGGGAGAGGGGAGATGACACGTGGCTAAAGCAGAGGCAGGTGGTAACTGGAGAGTCCCTGCTCATGTGGTGTCTGAGAAGGCAGGAGAGATCCCCCCTGGAGAAGACAGTGAGAGAGACACAGGATCAGGACTGGATTTTCAAAGAATACTATCAGAGTAAAAAAATAGCAGGAATTTTTTTTTAAAGTTGCAGGCAGTGAGTAAGAGTTTGACTCAATGAGACATTCTCTGCCTCTCTCTCAGAAGGGACAGGCAACAGGAATGTGGCTTCATTGGGAAATAACCTGGGTTTTCATTCAGCCACCAACCAGCTCATGGGACCTTGAGCAAGCCACCAACGTCTCCAAGATCCTTGAGTTCCAAAATAAGTGTTTAGTCATGGGCTTTCAAACCTTCTGCTCCAATGACACAAGCACTTATTAATACAAAGGACTGAGGTTAGGATAGTGGTTAACAGCAGCCACCACCAACTTTCTGTAAATGAACCCTGCACGGAGGCAGAGTGAAAAGAGGTTAACAAATGCAGGACTTGTTGTTTTTCTAATCAGGCAACACTAACTATACAGCTGATAGAGTATCTACTAATATCTAACCCCTGTCTCAAGAGCACAATTACAAGCAAGGCATTTGGGGCTAGTACTTTCACCTGTGAAGTGTAAGGAGGCCCATGAAGGAGCCAACCAAATCCATATTCATTTATAGTCTTTAATGACAGCAACCATCATCATACTAGAGAATTTGACATAAGAAGATTAGCCAATGTTCACTATGATAAGAAGCACCTCTAATCCACTGGTAATTTAATGTATTTACTGATTAAATATTTAAACTGTACACTGGATCTTTCCCATGATATATAATTTTTCACTGAAGAAGTTAGTATTGCTCTCTCTAAATGAATATTGAAGATGTCACTTTGTTAAAGGGTTATCTCTTTTATCCTCAAGAGACCATGTTACTTAAGATAAAATGGCCAAGGCTTATATGAGAAGTACAGGGTAGCATGGGCAAAGGGAATAGGCTGAAAGGCCATCAGACATGGATTCAAATCCTACCACCTTCTGTTAACTCTGGGATCTGAGGTACAATATTTAACCCTCTATTTGCCATCTACTCACAGGTAAAATGCATCTTACAATTTGCTTGAAGGGATAAAATTCAGTTAAGCATATGATATAGAATAATCAACAAATGTCATTCTCATCCCTTAATTCCTCCAAATTAAAAAAAAAAAAAACTTCAATCAAGTAAGCTTTTAAAGAGAGACAACCACCATGTCTAAAACCTGCTTCCTCAAGTGAACACCTGGCAGATAAGGTAAAATATAACTTCGCTCCTAAATCCCTAATATTCAATTACCTGTTTAAAAAAACTATTAAAAAATAATTTACCCAAAATGAGATGACTGACTACCTTTGCTCAACAGCAAAAAACAAGTGTCCAATGGGACTAGAGCAAATCACATGGGCGGCTCCCTGAACTAAATGTCAGAATGATTACAACCAATTCCAGGATTGATCCACCCAAAATATTTGAAATTCCAAAAAAATGCCTTTTTAAGAGGCCCGTGACTAAGGTCTCCCTGGGGGATAACTGCTTCCAAAGATTTGTTAATAGGTGACAAGACCTTTACATGATACAAGCTTCAGTTTTACTCCCAGTATGGAAACTGATGTTCCTCCTGCTGGGGGCTGGGGGTGTTGGATGGAACGTTACTAGGTAACACTTAACACAGGGGTTGGTTTACCAATCGTAGTACTAATGACTAAGACATTTCTTTCAAATGTGAAAGAATACATCTTGATTCAGGACACAACAAACCTAAGTATTTTCAGGAACCTGAATGAATTATGTCTATACCCAAGGTCAAACAGCTAATCAAGCTGAGTCCAGGTCTCAACATATCCAAACAGTGAGCCTTTCTCTGAAGGTCTCTGAAGTTTCAAGGACTTTCACTTTTTTTTTTTTTCCATTTAAAAAAATACCAATTCGGTATAGAGGCTAGAGTTGTACTAACCTTCTACCCGCTGTGGACTTTTGAAACTTAGTACCTGTCCTGCCAAGACATTTACACTATCATAACTACGCCTGGAGGATTTTGCTAAACCAGACTTCTATGTTCTACCCACTACTGTCCAAGGCACCACCAGCAGCCTCTCTTGTAACAAGGAGCTCTTTAAACCAAACATATGAACAGCTATAGACATTGACGATGAAGAAAATTGACTTTATGGTGAATATGGTTAAAAAATGCACTTAGTATGCATGAGGAATTGTCCTAAGTGCACAACACTTTCACTTAATCCTTACAATAACTCTGCATTACAATCCCCATTTTTATACATGAGGATTGAGGCGCAGAGAAGCTAAGCAATTGCCAAAGGTCACACACCCAGTAAATGGCTGAGAGAGGATTTTAATCCGGTAAATCAGGCTCCAAAGTCCAACCCCACCATGCCTAACCCTCCCAGTCATGCTTTCTAAATATCATATTCCCTACACAATGTACAAACAATTGCTGAAATATATATTTCAAAGAGAAGTTCAAAAACAAACCAGTGAAGTCCAGTCCTTTTTCCTTCATCCAAAATGAACAAAAAAAATTGAAAAGTTCATGAAATGTTTAAGCGATAAGGGAAAAATACTGTGTAAATGCTTTGCTTTCTCCACTGAACACCATTTTCCTATATTATCTTGAAGTGTTTCCTTATGCCCTGGGCCCCTGTTGTGCTTGCAGATGGTTTCTATTTCTAAATCTCTAAAGCTTTCAGGAATGTATTCCTAGACTTCCAAGCCGGCTCAATCGCAGCCTTCCAGCACTGATGGCCTTGGCTGGTCAAAAAACTCTCTGCTTTCCCTGTTTCCGTTGAAAAACCTACTGACTATGGAAAGTCTGTAAAAAATTAAAAAATAATTGTTTAAGTTACTTAAATCCTTAGGGTGCAGAAAAAGAAAAACACACTCTTTGATTCTCTCTGCCTCCCATTTCAACCCATTTCTGACTTCTAGAGGGAAAAAGAGAATGCTGTTTTCATCACACTGCTTCTTGGGCTGTGTCGCCTCAAAATTACAATTTAACTATATTCTGATTCATTTGACTCTTTACGGTTGTCTTTTACCCTTGAGAAGGTTCACCAGACCATTTTTCTCATGCGACACTTACCTAGATGTCTGTCTCAATAGCTGTGGAAGGAAAAGCATTTCACAAAAGCCTCCCTTTGCTGTGGTTTTAAGACTACCCTTATGGGTTCTCAGAAGAACTTAAACGCCACCTCTTGAGCTACATAAGCAGCCCTGGGAAATTCAAGGAGGGTAGCCATCGTGACATCACGCCATCTACTTTTGGGCAAATTCCCATACTGGTACCTCACAGAATTTCAAATATGCATGCACGGGAGGGCAGACAGTAGGATATATCAGGACACCTTTGAGACTGAGATATCCTACTTCTGACTGAATACTCCTGAAGTCCTCAGGTCATCAGTGATCAGCCTGGAACAATATCCTGAGTTCAGCATGTACAGCGCAGTATACCGAAGGCAGGTAGTGACGTCAATTATACTGACTGGTTGAAAACATAGACTGAGGAGTCCAGGGGCCTTAAGAGTCAGCCATTGTGCTTATTCCTTTTTAGACTGTGTGGTCCTTAGTACACTCCCAAAATAGGAATTATTATCCCAATTTTACAACTAAAGAAAGTGAAATTCAGTGAGGTTTGAAGTCATTTGCCCAAAGTGGACTAGCCAGTGCCTAGAGATTTTTCAAAGTGAGACTCTCTACACTATGATCTGGGAAACCTCCCAAAAAAAATCTCCCCTAATCAATTTTTTGTGTTTTAAAAGATTCTGCCTATTTGTAACCTCATAGTTATTTCCTGATATTTGTCCACTATAATTAGGCCAAAGAGAAAAGCACATGTTCACTAGCTTATCTGTATAAAGTCTTAAGAGATGGAATAAACGAGAAGAATTAGGTGAGTTGAGAAAACGATGATAAAATGACAAAGATTCCACACCCATCCCCCCGCCCCAGACTGTTCAATTTGTCTATATACGTTCTCAGGGTTTTTCCTCAGCAGTTACCTGGTTTTTAGTAGTTTACCAGCTAAGACAGTCATCAAGAAGAGAAAGGTGTGAAATGAGTAGGTAAAAACTACATAAGATAAAGGTCTAAGCAAATCAAAGCATTTTTTTTTTCAACAGAATCAGATACCGAAGGCAATTGCTTTTGACAAATAATCAATCATTCACAGGTCTTTTTTGGACATTTTTGAAAACAAAATTTTACATGAGATCACAAAAATAAGACAGAACAATTTTATAAATCCTTTATTTAGTAAACATTGTTTATTCCAGCTTTTAAGGTTCATTAGTTTTTAAGCCTATAAATGAACATCTTAGCTTAAGGTGCTCAACATAACCCATTTATTTTAGGGATACACTGGGAGAAATTGGAAATGAGCTCATTAGTAAACTAGCTAGGCTTTCCCTTTTAAATACATATTTAGAAAGATAAAAATTAATTATTTTCCAAAAACCAATATGAAAGCACTATAAAATATTCTATACGAACTAGTTTAGTTTCCAGTTAATAATATTTTATTTTATAGTATGTATACATATACACATATGTATAAAATGGTATTGAATCTTGCAATTTTTACAAAACTACTGTAAAGAACACAGACATCCATTTTATAGTGATCAAGTCTCCCCCAAATATAAGTTTTTCCCTGATATTATACTCCATTTATCTTGACCATAGAATGAAAATGGCTTGAAATTGTTCTTAATGTGAAATTAAAAAACGAAACAAAAAACCTAAAGTAACAGAACATATCACATCTTAGATCATAAGATGGTTTGTTCTTGTAAATCCAGGAAGACTATGGAGAGGCCTCCAAGGTTAAGGAACCTAAATGTATAAGGGTCTCCCATTGGACATTTAAATAATGGTGACGTGGGGAGAGAGAAGGTTCCCTTCTACATGCCACAATGGCAGCCCGAGCACCAGTAAGAATAGAAATGCCACTGTCACTGTTGGTGCATTTTATCAAAAGGCTCAATTAGCTTTCTCCACCTGCTAAGGTTTGGCAAAAAGCTAGTTGGCAAAGGGAATAATGGAACTGAAAATAATTTTTTAAATTTGATTTAAAAATTATCTGGTTAAAAAACCTAAGACTCATTGAATTTGGGGCATGTTCATATATATTTGCTATTGAATTTGTTCTATATTCCAACACACCCCTCCCCCAAAACACGACCCAAAGGAAAAGAAAAAAAGCTGTACATATAGCCCTTTAAACCCTAACAAATCACTCTGTACTAAGGAGCAGAGAGGGTATAATCCCTGCCACCCAGAACATAGCCAGGCAGCCACCCTCGAAAGTATAGGCCCTTATACATTAAATGTGGTCAACACCAGCTTCTTACTAAAAAGGACAAAAGAGATTTCCATTTGCTGCCACGTGTGTTATTCCACCAGGATGTACTGAGAATACTTAAGTATAAAATCCTGTCAAATGCAAGCTACATTGAAAAAATACATTATTAGCTCCTATTTGGTATACACAATAAGTCCTCTTTTGGTTAGTAAAAACAAACTAGCCCAAAAAGAAGTCTAAACGACCCTAACCCGGAAAATACATCATTTGAAAGAAAATCAGCCATCAAAGGTACATCATGGCTTCTGTTAGATATTGCAAAAAAAAAAAAATTTTTTTTTTTTAAAAGGAAGCATCATGAATCTAATCAACCATCTTCACCCCACCAGCTGCCTTCTTCCTCCCTCATCAGTAGATTTCCATCTCCATGGGGTTTACCTTTTGGAATTCTTAATGAAACAATGAGGCAGAGATCAAGAGAAAACAGAAAGGGTTAGGATCCTGATAAGGTAACCATTTTCTTCTTCGCTCTGGTTTTTGTAGGCCATCTTGTTCGTATAAACGCCAAGATGTCTTAATTTTTCCCAAGTCAGGGCAACACCCACTGTCAGTTTTGAGACCAACGTCCCTTAATCAAATGACCAGCCACAAAGATCTGTCAGGCAAACGGTTAATTGATGCAAATTAAGAAAGCTACCATCACTGCGGTGCGATATGTTACAGGCAAAAGAACAATGGACAGTATTAGAGAGGAAAATAGCACAGTGCGGTTAAAGAATCCTTGATACACAATTTGCCCTCATCATACAGGCAAATCTTAATTTTGGTCAATTGAAATCAGTAAGAAAGCAAAAGATGATAGCCTGGAAAAGAAGAAACATAAACACAGGGGAGGAAAACTGTCATTGTGTCCAAGGGTTTCACGCAACATTTAGGGCAAACGCCTTTGTTCCTCGGCTTCGGAGGGGAGTAGGTGGCTGGATGATGGAGAGATCGGATGGGGCTGCAGGGCCCTCCACACCCTGCTCTCCGGCGCATGCGCGAGGCCAAGACAAAGGAATAGGTAATTACTGTCCTGATTCATTCATTTTGCCCGCAGTACCGGGGGTCTGCTAGCCCCGGCGGCAATCCCCCGGGAGCGGGGTGTGGACCCACACCCGTAGAGCAGAGGACCACCTCGATGCTAGTGTTTGATTTTAGCCCGCCACACGGTGCTAGCCGCCTCGGGGGAGACAGAGGTGTGTCAACCCTGCACAAGGCACTGAAAAGGCACCCATGTGCGCGGTGCTCATTTCAACAGAGTGAAAATTACACGGGTAAAGGCTGTCCACGGAGTTCGTTTCAAGGCGGAAACGTCTCTGGGGAGGCAGATAAGGAGCCCAGCCAAGCGTTCGATGAATATTCATGAAAAGAATGCGGTTTGTAGCCGCGCATTGTGTGTGCGGTCGGATCCAGGGATTCCGCAATTTTTAGGTTTCTAGGGGCGGAGGGTGGACAGGGGAGGAGCGGCAGGAACCGGGCGTCAGGTTTCAGCGTTAGCGCTTTAGGCAAAACTGCTAAACCCCAAAGCTTGGCTCCCTGCGGGGCTGAGCCCCGTTAGGGCCGCGCGCTGTCAGGTTCAAGCTCACACGCCCACCCCCGGCCGGGGCTGAGGGTGGATGCGCCCAGCGCCTTCTCGGAACCGAAGTCTCCAAAAAACAAGAAGCTCCAAGGCAGCCCGCCGCTCCGTGGGAAGGCAATTCAGCCACGGACGAGGCTGGGGCTTTGATCGCTCAGGACGTGCTTCTGTGTGCAAGCTGTCGTGCGAACCTCGTATTCCTTGGCCACCTCAAACCAGGATTCAGAAGCCCCACGGGTCGAGGACGCCCATTTGCCAAACCCAAAGGCCACCCCCTTCCTTCCGATCAGACCAGATTGCCCGTCTTCTTTCTCCCCTTACTCCCGCCCTACCCCACCCCCATCCCCACCCCACCCCCACCCCCACCCCACCCCCACCCTCCATCTTTTGCTGCTGCGCCCCTCGCACCAGCGCTTTCTTCCCGGCGGAGAACGGCTGCGGTGACAGAAACGCTGCCTTAGCGCACAAAACAGTCTCTTCGGGACTCAACGCGCTTAAAGGGTTTCGCATTCGGCAAATTCCTCCTTCCCCAGCGGCTTCCCTCCCCGATAGCCCCCTCCCCGCCTCCAGTTCCGTTTATCAGCCCCGTCACCCCCCTCATCCTCCCTACCCTGCAAGTGGCCGAAGCCGCCCACCTCGGGGATCCGCCATCCCCCCGATCCCCCCGATCCCCCAAGTGCGACCGAGCCCTCACGGAGGGACCCCACTCCAGCCGCAGTCCAATCCGGCCCCGCACCCCGGCTGCCTGCGGCGCGGACAGAGCCCAGGGGCTTCGGGGTGGGGCCGGGAGCGGCGGGGGACCGAGGCCCCGGGGTCCGCGGTGGCGGCGGGGGCAGCGGGCGCGCCTCCTTACCGGCTCTGGGTGCCTGTGCCGCCCCTGGGTGAGCGCGGTGCCGCCGAGGGGCCCGGGTCGCTGGCGTCGTCCGGCCGGGTGCCTGGCCGCTGGCGGAGGCTCTCTCCCGGCTCGACGGCGGAGCCCGGAGCGAGGAGCCAGTTGGAGCGCTGCCGCCGCCGCCGTCGCCGCTGCCGCTACTGCCGCCGCCGCCGCCGCTGCAGCCTCTGCATTTCTCGCGCTCGCTCCCCCTCCCCTTCCTGCCCAGCGCCCTCCCCCGGCGCGTCCGCCCGCCCAGCCTCCCTCCTCCCGCGGACCCCGCCCGCCTCTCTCCCCTCCCCTCCCCTCCAGCCAGGGGCCCCACCCGCCTCCCCTCGACTCCCCGCCACCGCCGTGCTCCCGCACCTCCCCTCCCCTCCTGCACAGCCGCTCCCGTCGCTCCCCTCCCCTCCGGCCCGGTGCCCCGCCCGCCTCCCCTCGACTCCTCGCCATCCCCCTGCCCCCCACCTCCCCTCCTCTCCCCTCCAGCACAGTCACCCCATCCTCTGCTCCCCTCCAAGCTGGTCCCTCCCTCTCCCTCTCCTCCCCTCGCACCCAGCGCCCCACCAGCCTTTCCTCGACTGCCTTCCATTCAGGTTTCCCACCCCGCACCCCGTCCCTTCCTCCCCTCCACTCCCCTCCATTCCCGTGCTCCCCCCTCCCCCTCCGCGCCGGGGCTGTCAGTGGGCTCGCGCTCGCTCGCTCTCATTGATTTGGAACGGTTGGATAAAAAGTGCTCAGGCTCTCGCTCAGACTTAGGGGGCTGGCTCGAGGTGATGAATGACGCCCCCTGCCACCAGCTACCCTTCTCAGCACCCCAATCCCGCCCACTCCCGCGGGCCGGCCGAGATTCCGCTAGCCCGGCCGGCGGGGAGGTGCGGCTGACCGTCTGGGCGGCGCCTCGGCGGGCGCGTCGCGCACCTCGGGCCGCTCCGGCGCCCGCGGGGCTGAGCCCGACAGGCTGCAGCGCTGGGCCAGCGCTGCCGTCAAGGTCCAGCTGGCGGGGCGGGCGGCGTCGCCCCTCCGAGGATGCTCTCGAGACTTGGGAGAAGAAGGAGGGAAGAGAGGAGCCCGAGGAAAGGGGCCGTCGATTTTTTGATGTCTGTGCTTTAATGGAGGCCACCAGTTCTCAGAAGACAGGAATAGCGGGGCAGCCCGCACGATGCTGCTCGGAAGGCACAAGTCAAAGCTGTGGCCAACGCGGTGTGTCCGGGTGTCCCCGGGGGTGGCCACTTTGGGTAACACCTGGGCACAAAATAGCCACCGGGGTCGGGAGATATGCTCACCTTGCTTACCTGTTGGCAAGAGGGAAATGCAAAACAAACAACAACCACAACAACAACAAAAAAAAAACCCACAATGTGACATCGTTTACAACGGTAGCTCTTTCATTAGACAAAAGCCAATTTTACCTTCCGGCACAAGCCATCTGAACCGTTGGAACTTTTATTTGCGGCATTTTGGCGCCCTCTGGCTGTCTTTGGCTTGTTTTCATGCTTGCTTTCATCCCGACAAAAGAAAAAAAACGATTGAGTTGCGTGTTGTCCTACAGGATGGCTCTGCTCTCATAACCTGGGCGTGAATTTGGGGACAGGGTCGCCCTCCAGAATAGGGGTGACAAAATGTAACTATATTTGGGGGAAGACGCCAAAGGCAAGCGCATCCGAGGTCGGCTGGAGAAAGGTAAGTGCATTTTCACCTAACAGAAAAATAAACTTATCAGAACTTTATGTTTAAATTAAATTAACTATGTTTAAATGTCAGTCTAACTACACTAGCGATTTTGCAGTGGGAACGCTTGACGACCCTGCCGAACACGTATTTATAGTTCATATCAGGCAAATTAGATCAATGTATGCAAGCTGGAAATGTTCAAATTTTAACCAAAGAGCAGCAAGAAAAAGGTGGGAATTTGTTTTCTTTTTTCTTTTTTCTCTTTCTGCTATTTAAATGAACTAAGAAATAAGTATAGTAGTACAAGAACAGGGAAAGGAATTGCAGATAAAATTGCCTCCAAAGCATTTTACTCATTTGAACGTTTATGTCGGTCACACCAGTACACCAAATATAAAGCTAGAGGCGAGGCAGGGTTTCTCAACGTCCTTTTTGAGGCAGGATAATTCTTTGTTGTGGGGTCTCCCCAGGCATTGTAAGGTGTTTGGCATTCATTGCTGGCCTCTACTAGTAGCCAATGGCACCCTCCACACACGTGCATGTGTTCACGCAGACACCCTCACCACTGCCACTGCCACCATCACCAGTTGTGACAACCAAAAATGTCTCCAGATATTGCCACATGTCCCCTAGGAGGCAAAATCACTCCAGGTTGAAAACCACTGGGCTATAAAATTTTAAAACTTTATGAGAAAATCTCTAGGTTTTTACCTTATGAAATTAGATGAATATTTGCAATTTTATGGTCATTTACTGAGTTTGTTAGAGGAACTGAGTAGTTATTCATTTAGCATTCAGTTTTTTCATCTCTGTGGTCCCCCAGGCATGTAAATCATCCTAAAATTGGCGAATATATGTTTCTTTTGTATTTATATGATAAGCCTGTGAGTGGTGTCTTCTTTCTAAATTCCCTTTTTCCAATTTTTCAAAAAAGAAAGACAACATAAAAATTAATGTTTAGCACCTTCAGTGCTTCCAACTAAATTTTCATGATGTAAAAAGCAAGCCTTTCAAAGGTGTGATTGGAATACAGATCTCAAGGTTACTATAGAAACTGGAAGCAAAAGCTTACACCAATGAAGAGAAGCACTAGTCTCCTCAATTTTGTCTTCCATCTGATTTAGTTGTTCTCTTAAAAGGTGTCTTTTTTTTTTTTTTTGGAAAAAAAAGGAGAGGGGAAGGGCAGAGAATTCATTTTAATGAAATAATGACCCAAATGACAGATAGTGCTGTTAAGCCTAAGAATAGAAGCTTTTCCAGAATTTGTAGACATGCAAGAAATGGTAGCCAAAATGTTACATCTAAATGCAACCACGTTACTACATAAAATCCAATTTGGTGATATTTTTAGTCTCATTTTTAGTTTTTCATCTCATATCTCACATTTTTAAGGTGTATACTCTTAGAAAATTTTTTTAACTTAGGGAATTAACGAATAAGCACTTGAAGCTCTGGATCTTAGGAAAGGGTTAACATTAAGTATTGTGGATGTCACGTAGCTGTTTAGATCACAGACTAATGAACTCAGGGGCATATGTTTGGGGTGCAATTTGTGGTAAATTTAAATAGCTTTCACCATTACACTCATGCAAAAAAAACTACTCTCCAAATGGAATGAATATATTTTCAATAAACAAAGCTGGACTTTATGGGTTATAAACTGAATGCCATTGTCATTTTAAATTGCCTGCATAACTTGCTCCAGTGAAGCATAACCTGCATTATGAAAATCTTTATCCAAAAGATAAATTATTCTGTGATTACCGATTTTTGTTATAGATCTGCTTGCAATACAATGGACTCATCACTTAAATCATTAGTCATTTTACAAAAACTTCAATGTGTGTTCAGCTTTTCAAATCTTGTATAATGTGTCAATTGAGACACCTATAATAGATAATTATCTAGACCTCATCTGACCTCCAAATCTCACCCTTGTCATCTCCCTACTCCCCACATCACCCACCTAGGCCTAGCATCTTTCTCACTTCCTTATGCTTTCCTTCCAACAGCAAAAAAGAGAATTAAAATCTCATATAAAAGATGTAATAACATGAATAAATCAAAAGCATGGTGACTGCAGTGTCACCTAAATGTGACTCCAGCCACCTTTCTTGACATCTTTCTGGATATTTCCTGTTTAAGGCCACTGAACTAAGCCAAATCATCAGAGACCCATTTAGAGAATTTGAAAGTAAATCCAGCTACTGGTAAGTTTGGGGTGGAGGACTGCCTTCCTGCAAGTTGTTCACAAAATCTCATCTATGAATTGCAAGCAAAAGGCTAGAGAGTTAGTATTACATGTGAAAGTGTACAGCTTTTTTTCCTTAAATATATTTATGATTTTTAATCAAAGAAGAATATCGAAATCTGTATATTTACTTCATGTTTCTCATTTCCTACTCTCTCCCTTCAATTCCCATATTATAACCTCACCCTTCACACAGCCAAGTGAAAGGACTTCCTTTGCTTAAATCAGGGGTTCCCAACTGGGGACTATTTTGCTCCCCAGGACATTTGGGAATATCTGGAGGTATTTTGGGTTGTCATTATGGGGGTGGAGAGGTGATAAGAAAAGGGTGCTACTGGCACCTAATGGCACACAGGACAGCAGTCATCTGGGCCAAACTGGCAATGATGATGGGGTTGAGTAATCCTGATTTAAATGAGCATGAAGTTGCTGCCCAGCTGGAAAAGGCCAGATTTTGTTTGTTTGTTTGTTTGTTTTTCCTCAGAGTAGATGCTGCAGAGGGAAGCTTCCTCTTGCTGTGTTTCAGGAGTCTTCAGCAGGGCAGCAGGCTGGAGGTACAAAATTTAATGGAGATTTCCCTTTTAACAAGGGCCTGCCATGTGCAGTGCACACTGAGGCTTTGGTTAAGCCCCTTCTTCCACTATTACTGCAGGTGGTCCCCAACTCCTGGGCCAAGGACCAGTACCCAGTTAGGAACCCGGCCACACAGCAGGAGGTGAGCATCAGTGAGGGAATGAAGCTTCATCTGTATTTACAGCAGCTGATCCCCATCTGCTGGCATGACACCTGAGCTCCACCTCGCCTCCTGTCAGATGGTGGGGCATTAGATTCTCGTTGGAGCCGCAAGCAAACCCTGCCGTACACTGAGCATGCGAGGGATCTAGGTTGCACACTCCTTATGAGAATCTACTGCCTGATGATCTGAGATGGAGCTGAGGCGGTGATGCTAGTGCTGGGGGCAGCTGCAAATACAGATTATCATTATCAGAGAGGTTTGACTGCACAATAAATGTAACGTGCTTGAATCATCCCGAAACCATCCCAGTTCATAGAAGACTTGTCTTCTGTGAACCCCGTCCCTGGTGCCAAAAACGTTGGGTACTGCTAAACTATAACACAAATCAAGCCAATAATGCAAAGAGCAATGTCAAAGATCAACATCAGGGATTTTGAATTTCATTCCTTGTTACTACGCGCTGAGTAACTAGAAGAAAACAGCTTAACCTCAGTTCCCTATTTTACCTTCTCCTTTATGTACTGTAAAAGGATAGCTGGGAAACCTGAGCAAACATTTGTTTACTACACAGCATTGGACTTAAAGAAGGAAGAGGCTGGCCTTGGTGCTACTCTAGGGACATTTGCCCAAACTAAGAGGCGGATAAAAACAATCTTATAGTTGGCCTGAATGGTTGTCATTCCCAACTCCCTTCTCCCTTTCATGGACCATAATTCTCCCACCTGTCCTTTCGGTCGCGAAGTACTTTTCTCTTCACTAGCATTTTCGATTAAAAAACAAAACATAAAACCCACGGTAAATGGTGTTTGCCTCACTAACCAGTGAGGGCTTTCTCCAGGCAGCGCCTACGTGTCCCTACAGACACCAGGCAGGGGATTAGAGCAAGGGAGCTCAGCCTTGGGAAAACAGACCTTAATTGTTTGGCTACCCTTCCCCCATAATCACCCATTAAACCCTTCAGAGAACAAGTCACCTTACAATAGCGTAAGGAATGTTGTAGAACAATTATTCACATGGCTCCACTTTTGAATAAATGAGGCTGTAAAGGTTCCAGTGTTAAGTAGTGTGAACGTTAAGTCTAACTTTCACACCTGTTTCTACTTTCACATCAGCCCCTACCCGTAATTAAATTATTTAACTCGAATGCAAGGAATGCTACTCAAAATAAATTGCTAAGTGCAAAAGCAAGTTGTGAAACAGAATGCAAAGGATGAACACCTTTATTATAAATGAATTAAGGGATTCTGCTTTGCCTACTTTTCCAAGTGCAAATATTGTCCAAATTCCAACATCTACCTAACTCTGCTCTTGTGATCAACTCCCTAAGACTCCCAAGCAGTTGCCATAACCCTCCTGCTTCCAAAGCCCAGGAATCTCCCACCAGATAAGCTCAACTCAGTGTCAGAAAGAATGATTTCTCCCCCCAGAAAAGAAGTAAGCTGGTAAGAAATGAGAGAGCCAGATTTGAACAAACAAAACCAGCTACCGTGTCAGTAGTTTTTAGGGGAACCGAATGCCATGTAATAAAATGAACAACAACAAAAACAAAATCATGGTTACCATCTTGAAGCACCAATGTTCCTGGAAAAACTTGGAACAAAAAAGAAAAGCAATTTTATTGTAATGAAGATATTAATTTTACCAAAATCAAACACAAGGAAAGATGTCAAAAACAACTTCTTAGGTTGCTTAAAGCAAGTTGCTAAACAGTGTGTATAGTATTGTTCCATTTATGGTACGAACAGATACTTGGGAAAATATGTCTGCAGGGTTTGACCCCAGACTGTTAACAGTGGGTCTTGCTGGGAACTGGTGTCATTTCAGAGGTGGAGTGGAGGGTAGCTTAGCTTTCTGATACCGTGTAATAAAATTCTATGTTGATGAGTGTGTGCAGTGACCATTTGTCACTTTGGTAATCAGAATATACAAGTTTGGGAGTTGCTCAGGAGGTTTGAGGGTAAGACATCCCTCCTTGGAGCCTGCCTTCTCATCAGCTTTCCCTGGGCTGTTTTTTAACATCCTACCTCTGCTTCTTGCCTCTTTCTGCTTCTTCCCCTTCCAATGAGTGGCTCCATTTGGGGGAAGAGTGTGGCCTCGAACCTGGCACTTCCCTTAGGCTTTCTCCCCTTATCTCCACTCATTCCAGCCTCAGAGCAAACAGATATTCCAGCCCTGGCTCAGGTCTCTGGGATGCCACACTCCAGTCCACTTCTAGTGCAAAGGACTCCCCCATCCAGCTTTGTTCATTCTGAGGTGATTGATCAAATGAGTAGTGATTACAGGAACAAGAAGATTTTAGCCTGTAAGTAGTCCCTACCTACTCCATCCATATATTAACCTGCTTTGGGAGTTGCTAGACCCATAACACACACACACAAAGTTCTGTTTTCTATATAACATTGTGGTTTGTGCCTTTCCTGGTATATCTGAATGATCTTTCATTACACAGCATTTCTGCTGAATTAAAATCACTTAAGCATTTTATCTGCTATAGGAGGCCAATTATTCTCCTTTCCACTTTTTATTGCTAGTAATACTGCTATGACAAGTTGAAACACATAAGAGTTTTCACCTTTTGAAATATTTCCTCAGTTTAAGTTTCTCGAAATGGGGTCCATCAATCCAGGCTATCCTGAGTTTTGTGAGTTTTGTCCTCCAATAAGATTAAACAAATTCAGTGCAACCAAAAGAACCTGAAAGAACCGGTTTTTCTAGCGCTCCAACATCAGTGCATTTCACAACTTTGTATAGGCACAGAATGGTTTTAAGTTGCAGATATTTAATTATTGATAAGATTAGATTTTGTTTTCCCAATGTTGGTTCACTGTTGGGGTTTTGTCTGGTATAACAGTCTCAGTCTCCTCTGAAAAGGTTAATATCAGTTCTACAGATAAAAGTCTCCTCACTGTCCATCCTTCTGATCATTTTTTCAATGGGAAAATTGATTCTGGTCCTACATACCAGTTCTCCTCAACACATGTTGAACTCCACTGGAACATGACTAGGGAGATAGTTCACTGTAGTGGTTGAGCAGACAAGCATGGTTGTTAGATAATAATAGGTTAAAATCCTAACTTTTTAATTGAAGGTAAAAGTCCTCCATTTTCTAGCTTTGTAAGTTTGAGCAAATTCCTTCATCTCTCTTAGCCTTAATCTTTTCATCTGGAAAAATGGGAATATTACCAGCTTCCTTGGATTGTACTGAGGATTATATAAGAAAATGTATGTAAAGCCCTTAGTCAATTCATACAACACCCTCAGAAAACGTGTCCTAAAGAAGTTGATTTTAGCACCACCAATAGGAAAAGTAAGGAGAGGATAAAACCAAACCCAAGTACAGAATCAGGCAAGGCAGAGGGCACAGAGAGCTATAATGGAAAAACTGAAGAATGTTCCTCTGTTTGCACAAGGAACTTAGCTCTCAGCTTCCTGGCAGCCAAGAGAAAAAACCTAAAATTAAAAATATGGATTATTTAACTCCTATCATCCAATAAAAGAAAATGTTTCCAATGTGTCAGGAGGGAAAATCTTCCCAGCAGTCAACTCTGAGAGGACTGTATTGATGTGTCCGTTTATGTAAAAGATACTCAATTTCTTCAAGAACAAGTTTTCAATAAAGATTTTTACTGGAGATAAAGATATTTTCTCATGAGGCCATTTATTACATCAACCTCCAAACAGAAGAAACCATCATATTATAATTCTACTAAAGCATTTTTCTGAGAAGGTAAAAGTAATGTCCAGACAGGCACCTTTGTGCTAGAGTTTGTAGTGAGGTTCTCCAGGGGATGGAGGGAAGGAGTGGGAAGCCTCTTTGAACAGTGTCAGCATTTCCAAGTTGGGGAGCAAGTTTTCTTCAAAATATACGGCCCTCAAGCAGAGCTTTTCAACCTGGGGACCCCGGTGTCCTGGGTGATTTGGAGATGGACATTAGGGAGTTCTTCTATACCCCCCACCTTTAGATTCTTCTTACTAAATGCCAGGCATTTTGTTGTGAATTTTAAGCAAACACTGAAGAGCAAAAATTGACTTCTCAATTATTGTACTGGCAGAAAAACAATAAAAAAAATTTTTATTTTAAGGGCCCTTTTCTTCCTCCTCTTGTTCCTCTTCTAACTTTAAGACTGTGGTTTACATTTTGGCCCACCATTTCTGCCTAGAAGGGCACCGTGGGATTCTCACAATAGACACCCCACATCTTGTTCAATAGCTGTTTAAATCTGATCAAGGGTGAGAACATTTAAAATCTACTCTCTTAGCAATTTTCAAGTATACACTATATTGTTACTAACATCATAATGTGCTATAAATCTCTTGCATTTATTTCTGCTGTTTAACTAAAATTTTGTGTCCTTTACCAATATTTCCCCAATACTACAAAAAAATGATAAGTATGTGAAGTAATGCATATGTTAAAGAGCTTGATTTAGCCATTCCTCAGTGCATACATACATTAAAACATTATGTTGTACACCATAAATTTATACAAATTTTACTTTTCAATTTAAAATAAAATAAAAACAACTGTTTTTTTGTTTTATTTTGTTTTAAATCTACTCAAGGGTCTGCAAATTGCTGAGTGGAAACCCCAGAGGCCAGAAGCACTGGGGAAGGAAGAGGAAACCCGGGCCAGGAAGATTTTTGAGGGCAGCTGTTGATAGTCGTTTCCTGTCAACCAGCTGGATGGCCTCAAAGCACCCTAAGCGCTCCTGGGGACGATGGGGAGGAGATTCAGGCTGGAAGATGACGGGCATGAGGTCTACACGAGCTCCATTCCAGGGTAGGGGACGCTGAAGACCCCAGCTGAGGGTAGAGAAGCAGAGACACAAACATTTCTCCTTCAAAGACTAAGAAAAATAAGGCGAGACTAAAGGACACATGCAAGTACTGATATAAAAGGTTAAAAATGCCACCCACTGCATAAACCTGTGTTTGATACTGTATTTCTTAAAGTTGTCATTAACGGATCACCTCAAAGTCACTGATATATATTTTTAAGAGCAACTAAAAACCAAGTTTAAGCATAGAGTCTACGCCTTCAAAAGTGCACAGTCGAATGGAGACACTTGCAATCTAGAGCAGGAGTTAGCAAAAGTTTTCTTAAGGAGCAGAATAGTGAATATTTTACGCTTTGATGGCCATGAGATTTCTGTTGCCACTGCCCAACTTTGCCACTGTAGCAGGAAAGCAGCCATAGACAATGTGTCAACAAATGGACACAATGGCTGTGTTCCAATAAAACTTTATTTACAAAACACATGGCAGGTCAGCCTTGACACAAAGGCTGCCTGTCCCTGATCTAGATTATTGATAACATCCTCCTGCTAAAATCACCCCTAAACTATAATTAGGTGAGTTTGAAGCTTCCTTTCAAAAAATTCAATTTGCTTTCGTATGTGTTATCTACCTTAGGAAATTATTTGGGAGCAATAAATAAAAGGGGGGTGGGGAAGAGATCTCTAACTTTTTTAACATGCTATATACGGAATTTCATGTGAATATTTGTATTTTCCCAAATCATTGTCTTATCTTCTCCCTAAGATAAACTCTACACATTCTTTCATGTATTCAAATCCATTCCATTGTTTCTTCATCCACTGAAAACATTCAAGACTGTCTGGTATATAAAGTGATGAAAATTTGACTTTAATCCCAATTTCCATTAAGAAGGGTTTATACTCCTTTCTGAGGTTTATTTTATTTTAATCTCATGAATTTCACATTATTCCCCTAACTGAGATATAGCTTGAAATATCTGCCAATCTTGTCTGGAATGATGTCCTTGTGGAGATGCAAACTGAGGGGAAAGCAAGCAAGTGAAGCTGGCCAACTAAAAGAGATGGAAAGATAATGCATCTTAAAGGGACATAAAATATGAAGCATAATAAATACCAGACTCAGTGCCGGAAATTTTTCTGAAGGGAACATTTTTAAATATTACACTATAGAATACTTTCGCCTTATGATATAGGATATCAGATGATCCTGGTTAAATAAATAGAAGCAGATTTACTTGCATGTATATTAGATAGATTCCTGAAGACTGCAGTTATAACTTTCAGTCTGGATTTAATTCTTATTCTATCATTAAATGTTAAGGACCCTTCAAAAGTTTAAGTCTAGTTCAAATTTAAAATTCAACTGAAACAACAACGTTTTGAGAGGCTGTCTTTTTAAATCACTCTTTGACATTTAGAGCTGAAGGAAACCGTGTTGTCCAAAAATACACAGCCTCATTGCCTTCTGCATCAGGGTAGACACTGATACTCCATCATTATCAATCAATCAAAGCCTTCTTTCTGTGGCCAAAAAAATCCTTTGTAATACTATTAATATATCCCAGATTCTACTGCCAATTCATCTGATCTAGTCCCAAAGCTGATATATCATTGTCATCTCCAATGTCCAATTCCCTCATTTTACAAATTAGGAATCTAAAACACATTACAGCTAAAGGATATTCCTAAGAGCTAAACGTGATTCTCCAGTCAGCTCAGTGCCCCCTCCTGATTCTGTTTTCCAAATTTCAGGTTACCCCTAGGGCTGGGTAGGAGTGGTCATTATTGCAATATGAAGTCTAAACACATGCAAACTGGATGTATTTATGGAGCACCTACTAAATGCCAGAAACTATTTCTGAGTGCTGGGGATTCAGCAATACACAGGGCAGATGAGGTTCTTGTGGGCACTAGGGATAAAAAGAATAAGGTGGCTTCAGCCTGTGATTCCTCTCTGAAGAATCACGGGCTGAAAATGAAGAGCTCTCTAATGAATGGTCAGGGAGGGGTTGGGAGAATGAGCCCTGAATGCCGAGAGCAGCCCTGCAGACGGGACACAAGGTCAGGGGTGGAGAGAGAACAGCTGGTTCAGAGCGAAGCCAGTTGGGAGGAGACAAGGTGGCAGCGAGGCACTGTGTGTTGAGAGCCAGCAATGAGGACCCAGAGGAACGGTTTGGGCCTGGGGCGGCGTGTGGCCTGGGCTGGACAGCTTTCAGGGGAGTGGTGATGACAAGAGGCCCTGGATTAAGGCGAATGGAAAGGAATAGAGACAGTAAACTTTTGAGAAGTTTTGCTGTGACAAGAAGTAGAGCAATGCATCATGAGCTAGAGAGAATTTGGGATTAAGGGGGAAAAATGTGATGAAGGCCAGGAGAGCAGGTGTCTATGTTGGTGGGGCTCTGCAAGGGAACGAGAGCGGGTGATGTTAGAGAAAGAGGAGACAATAACAGATGCAACATCCTTGAGTCCTTGAAAAGGCAAGGGGTGTTTGTTCTGGAGAACAGAAACAGGGAAGGCCTTTATAGGGACAGAAATATTTCACCCACCTACAGCAAGAGGAATGGTAGGGAAGATGGGCACACGCGTAGACAGGATATCGGGTTAGCAAATCAATGAAGGCGGACCATGTTTCTAAATATTAATTTATATACACATTTTCTGATGCCATAGGACATACACTCCAGCAGGATATGGATTCTTGTCCATTTCATTCACTGTTGTAAACTCAAGGTCTAGAACACTCAATATGTTAGGCACTCGATAAGTATTTATGGAAGGAAAGGTATTGCGGAGCACTGGTTTTGCCAGGCTGGTTTTCCAAATAACCACAAGGTGGCAGACTCTTCAAGAAAACAGTGTCTGCTTGTGCTAACTTCTATAGTATAATAAATGCTAAGCCCAGAAAGAAGATAACCTGTAAGTGAACATTCTAATAAACTGGAAAACAAAGTACAGCATTAGGAGGTGCGTGTGCTTGTTTGTCTTGTGGCAGACAACTTCATGCAACCATGAGAAAAGAAATAAAATGCAAAGATTAGTTTAGTACCCAAAAGCTTAACCTATACTTCCAGTGATGTGAAATTATTTCTTTTTAAAAATTGTTTCCCCTTAAAACAACAATACTTACTGCCTCTCAGTTATTTCTTACATTTGGTAAATTTCAAAGTCACATGATAAATGTAAATCACTAGAAAATTCCCAAAATGAAACAGGATCCTCTCTGAGAACACCTAAGGTGTCTGAAATCCAGATTTTAGAATCTGAATTTCATTTGGATAAGTAAGAATAGATTGGCCCTTTTGAAAAGAAATCTGTTGGTGTCATTCCTCGTGGAGAATATCTTAACATTTTGTTTTTCTTTCCTACTACACTCCCAAATATTGAAAATTCAGGTGAAAGTTAATTTTTTCTTTTTTTTTTTTTTTAAGAAAGTGGCATACAGAGTTTGACTCTAACACTTCTGCATGATTACATCCTCAATACTGCATATTTGTTTTGTTTTGCTTTCCTTGCATTTTAATTAGAAAAAATATTTGCAATCTTTTAGGTATTCAAATCCATTGCTTCCTTTGTAGTGTTTGAGAATTGGCTGGCGTCCTTCCCTTGCTTCATCGTCCTCATCAGTGAAATGGAAATAATAATAATATCTATCTGATTGTTTTATTCAAAATATTTGCCGCCCCTCCCTAGTGGAGGATTGTACTTCCCCACCCACTGATATCAGAAGTGGCCCTGTGATTTGAGATGCTCCTTCCTGTGATAGGATAAACCTCCCTGCCTCATCGAGGTCAGGAGTGACCCTGTGACTTGCTTTGGCCATTGGATTGAGGGGACACGTGACATATGTCACTTTTGAGCAAAAGTTTAGGAACCAGTTTCTGGTTCTCCATTCCTCCTCTCACTTCACCTTGAGGCTACCAATATCCAACCAGGTGCTGCTCTACCTTCTGGGTCCCCAGTGATACAGCCCCACAATGGCCGTGTCCTGTGGATGGGAAATAAATGTGAGTTGGTCTAAGCCTCTGAGATCTGGGGGCTATTTCTTAGTGCAGTATAACTTAGTCTAAGTTGCCTAATACAATCTATGGTGGCTTGAGAGTTAGTGAGCTATTATCTGTAAAATACTTAGCCCCATGTGTAGTCTATCTTAAGCAATGGATACATGTTAGGTTATTAATATGCATTCATTTTACCTGCCATATTGATGATTAAAGCACATTATCTAATTTCCCTTACAAGATGTTGGCATCATTCAGAGGTTTAAAAGAGATTTAGAGTCCAATCAAGAGGCTAAGACCTCTTCTACATGGAAAGCAGTGAAGAGTACAGATGATTAAGTGCCCCCATAGAACACATATGCTCAAGAATATTTATTGGACAATTAATGTTAATTGCCCTGACACTGCTACGCTGCCTTTGAGACCTCTATTATTCATAGGGTACACGTTTCTTTGACGGTTAAACACAACCAATAAGAAGAAATTACTTAACCTAAGATATTCTAATTTTTTTGATTCAATTCCATTGAATAATTTTCTTCTTCCACTTAAGAGTGTGAGTTCTTGACACCTAAGAAAGGAAAATTCACAGTCCCCTACCTGCGCTTGGGCAGAGTAATAAAGCAAAGCTTATTTTGTGCAAAATTAGAATTACTTCTAAATCCCCTTGTCGTCTCTGAGTATCAAGAATGCAGGAAGATGCATTCTAATGTCCCAAAGAATGCAAATTTACTTTCCAGTTGAGGTCCACTTAGTGTTCTTAGCACAGTTTTGAATGTGTGAATGTTAGAAACAAATTTCCCAAGTGATGTAGAGTCCAAGCGGCAGTTCCTGCTGATTCTTTCAACCCAGATCAAGCATCACGAACTCCCAATTAGCCCCTTTAATGAAAAGGAAAATGGTTTTACACTGTGATTCTTTCAAAGGAGGGTTTGAAAGGCAGCCACCTACAGAACAAAGCTCAGGACTTGGAGGCAGGAGAGACCAAAATGTTGCAGGGGTTCCTTCCCAATTGTCCCATACAGGCAACACCTTCGAGCTCCCCAGCTCCCACCCTTTACTGGAAACATGGCCGGATAAATTGACTTTAAGAGCTGCCAGTCTAATTGTTACTGAGAAGCACAGAGGAGGGAGGTTGAGGCACAAACCTGAAAAATAGAGGAATTAATAGGAATCAGCCTATTGATGATAAAGTGTCCATCCTATTTCTCATAGCCTGATCCAGGAGGCTGTAGCCAGGAAAATACCCACCCAAAGGAAATTGAAGGCTTCTCTGGAGGCCTGATTCTCTAATGGAAGGCCAGCTGGACCCTTATCCAAAATGTGTTTGGTACCTACCATGCAGCCCACTTGTCCACAAGCTCTGCCCACATGCCTCGAGCTTGCAAATTGCTATTAAGTATCTTAATCTTAACTATAAAAAGACAACCAATGATCACCAGGTATTTAAGAAAATTTGCAACATGAACTATGAAAATTTGCAACAGGAGCCTGGTGGGAAGGACTTCAGAAGAAATAGATGATGCAGGAACTAGAGATATATACAAAATATTAAATATCAATACCCTCAGAGCCATTAGAGAAGGGAGTATGTTCATGAAATAAGAACAGGAATATATGAAACAAGTTCAGAGAGCAAGAGAGATTTCTTGGGAATTAACAATACGAAAACCAAAAAATAAATTTTAATATAGGGTTAGAATATAATATGGAAGAAATTCTAGAAAGTAAAACAAAAACATCAAGAAATAGAAAAAGGATGTTGGACAGATGGGGCGGGGAGGAGGGGATGGGTATATACACAGGTAATGGGTGCTGTGCACACCGTCTGGGGGATGGACACACTTGAAGCTCTGACTCGGGCGGGGCAAGGACAACATATATAACCTGAACATTTGTACCCCCATAATATGCTGAAATAAAAAAAAAATTAAGAAGGAAGGAAGGAAGGAAGGAGAAGAAAAGAAAGAAAGGAAGAAAATGGGGGTGAAAAGAAAAGACAGAAGTCCCAAACAAGAGCTCGAGCATTTCTGAAATTCCAGAAAGAGAACAGGAGGGAAGAAATTACCACAGAGATTATAGAAAATTTTCCCCAGAACTAAGCATCACAAGTCTCCAAATTTAAAAGGCACACTAAGTGCCAAGCATGATGAATGAAAAGACCACAAGAAAGCACACTATCTTGAAATTTCAGAATCCCAGAGAGAAAGAGAACATAGATGCCAGAGACTTCCAGAGAGGAAACAAATGAATCAGGAATCAGAGTGGCAATACTAGAAGTAAGAATACAAGACTCTTAAAATTCTAAAGGAAAATTGTTCTCCGTTTAGTATTTTATTTTGTTTTTTATTTTTATTTTTAGAGACAGGGTCTTGCTCTGTGATGCAGGCTGGAGTACAGTGGCATGATCACAGCACACTGTAACTTCTAACTCCTGGGCTCAAACAATCCTCTCACCTTAGCTTCCTGAGTAGCTAAGGACCACCGGTACAAACTACCACCCTCGGCTAATTTTCAAAATTTTATTGTAGGCATAGGGAGTCCTGCTATGTTGCCCAGGCTGGTCTCAAACTCCTGGACTCAAGTGATCTGCCCACCTCAGCCTCCCGAAGTGCTGGGATTGCAAGCATGAGCCACTATGCCTGGCCATCAATCTAGTATTTTATACACAATCTACCCATCAAAAGAAAAGGTAGAATATATATTTTAAGACTTACAAAAACCCCATCAGAATGAGGATCAAAACCAAGTAGGAGGAAGACATGAAATCCAAAAAGGAGGGTGTCCAGCACAGGAGAGCATCAAAGGGGAGTCTCAGCGTAACAACAGTGCAGCCGATCAGACAGCAGCTGATCCAGAGCAGAACAAGGGAACCAAAAGATTATATGATGCATTTGAGAATTTGGAAAATAATACTGATAGACACTTGGAAATAAGAAGTAATGGTAGTTTCAGAGATAACAAAACAAATGTGAGAATGTGGCAACTTTAGTAAAAACAAAAGTTGGTAAAAGGAAATCAGCTCATATACTCTGTTTGACTCAATGGTAAACTCTATTTATATAGTCATAGCAATGTAACTACTGACTAATAATTTAACAATAAATGATGATCTATTAGGAAAATGCAAGGGTGGAAAGGGAGAAGGAAAGCTGGGAGAGAGAGCTATCAGCTTACCCTATGCACATGTCCCCTAACAGAATTCAGTAGATGATGTCTACAAGTGACAACTCTAGAACCACAGAGAGACCAGTAACATACGGAGGAACTTTCCAGGAACTAACTGCGAATGGAAAGAAAATGTCCCTAAAGAAGGTGAAAAGAAAGATGAGAAGGAATGAGTAGAGGAATTGTGTTTTTCAGTATAAGCTCTTTCGTACTGATAACATTTTAAATTATGTGCACATTATTACCTTGTTTTTTTAAAGTTAATTTTTTTTAAAAGAGTGGTAAAACACAGGTTTATCATCAAGAAATTACCAATGCAGTTGGGGAGATAAGACAGCAGCATGTAAAAATAGAATAAGAGTAATAAACCTTTAAATAACAGTTAAAGACAATAATATAACCAGGCAGCTCAACTAATTGCCAAAACAATAATTGCAGAGTCAGAGAGAGGAAAGCTCACTGCAGCCGTGAGGTTATAAGGGAAGACTTTGCAAAGAAGTAAGATCTGGCCTGGGTTTTCTTGGAAAGGGCAAATTGTGTACTTGAACATGGCAAGGGCAGGCCAAGAATTCTTAGAGGCATAAACAAGACATGCTGGGGGCAGGGGGGACAATGAGAGATTCATTTAGACTGAAGTCTAACTGCTGATGCCTAGTTTGGATGCTCCAGGAGCTGTCTGAACATCCAACCAGGAAAGGTCGGTGGAGTCCAGGCTCCAGGACATCTTGGAAGCCAGGCTAGAAAGTCTAGATTCTACCTGTAGGCAGTGTTCTCCAAAGAGTTGCATGTCTACCCTGAAAATGCACAAAATGAGAGCCAACAAGAGCATATTGGGTCTTCCGTTTTGTTGACATTAAATATAATGGTTGACACGACATTCTCCCTCAACCTATATGTCAGATGATCAGTGAGTGTGTGGATTTATCCCAAAGTGGTGTGGGCACCTCCCTACTCTTCCACTTTCCATTTATTGTCATGTTTTGTAGTGCACATGGCTCATGTTTTAGCTCAATTAACCCTCAAAAAATGGACAAGTGGCTTAAAAAGTTTCCTGGAAAAAATAACATAGAACATAGGATAACTAGAGCAAGAACAGACAGGCAACAAGAAAATGGCAGAGCAGAGTCACCCACACCTCAGTGTGAGCTAAGAGCAATGATGATCAACTCACCTTAGCAATAAGATGGGTAAATAATTTTAAATTACCAGGAAGGCACGTTGTAATGAGGATTTGCAACCACTGTTATTAAAGACAAACCTCAGGCTAAGTATTTTACAAAATGCGCCTTTAGGTGGTAGCTGATGACAAGTTTGCACACCATGATTAGCAAGACATTTAGAATTACTTCCTATTTCAGCTTCAGGTTACTTTTCAAAACTTTGTATTGTGGTGTGTTTTATCATGTACATATAATTAGTATAATAGTATTTGCATATTGTTTATATAGCATGTTGATTATTTTTAACTGACTATGCAGAATTAAAAGACTTTCAAGGCCACTGGTATAAACTATGGGAATTTCACAAGGTTCGGGAACTGAAGAATGCTGTGCTCAACATTCTGTTGAAAAGAAAATACTTACTCATATGCGGATGGGGCTCATGAATATTTGCAGTAGTGCCAGCATGAAGCAATAATGATATTAATCAATTAGCCTTTGAATTCAAATGATGGAATAAATTTGAGAAATACTGCAAAGGATCAAAGAATGAGACAGGGTAGCTAATTAAGGAGGACATTTGTCATTATACTGCCTGCTAAGTAGGGCTATCACAGTACAAAGCACAATAATTAATACTGGCATTATGAGCACATCATTTCTTATTCGTCCAAGTATGTACAATGCTGCTGAAAACCCTGTTTGCAGGGCTACGAAGGGTTATGTGCCTTGGAGCACTTTCATGCTGCTTTTAGCCCAAAGGAATAATTTGGAGTCATAAAAGCTCAGTTCCTCCCATATTTAAGGAGCTTTTACACTAGTTAAATGTTTAAGGCATAAAAGCATCAACAATAGTTAACACTTCTATGGTTCTCACCATGTCCTGGTGTTGTTTTGAGAACTTTATACATACCGCCTCACTTAATCCCCACCAAAAAACCCTGTGAGTTGGTATAATTATTATACCCATTTCCCAGATGTGGAAATCAAGGCCCAGAGAAAATAATTGCCCACAACCAATTGTTAAAGCTGTATTCCAGCCCAGCAAGGCCAGCTCCCAACCATACACTAACTGCTGCAAGAGTACAATGAGTGTAAATGCTCAAAAATACTTTCACATGACTCATATTTCCTTTCAAAATGTCAAACTATTCAATTCTATAAGTTTTCCAGGTTTTTGCTACAAAATTCGTGACTTAGAAACAAACCAATTTATTTTCTGTTAACCGATAAAGACACAGAAGTGTCCAATTCTAGACCAACAGCCCATATGTTGGCCAATAAAATGTAATGAATGGAATATACAAAATGACTGAGATTTGTGACCTAAAAGATGGAATAATAAAAAAAATAAAATAAAAGTAGATGGTTGGGAAACAACATTAAATAAGAGAAAAATGACTGACACCTTATAGGAAATATGTTGAACATAGGCTTGGCGTAGTGGAGACTATATTAGTTTTCTGTGGCTGCCATAACAAATTACCACAAACTTGGTGGCTTAAAACAACAGAAATTTACTCTCTTCCAGTTCTGGAAGCCAGAAGTCCAACGTCAAGGTGTTGGTAGGGCTACGCTGCCTCTAGAGGCTCTAGGTGAGAATCCATCTCTTACCTCCTCTTGTTTGTGGTAGCTGTCAGCATTCCTTGGCTTGTGGCCGTATCACTCCAATCTCTCCTCCACCTTCACATCTTTTCCTCCTCTATGTCTGTTTGCTAAGTGCATCTCTCATAAGGACATTTGTCATTGAATTTAGGGACCACCAGGATAATCCAGGGTGATTTCTTCACCTCGAAATCCTTAACTATTGTATCTGAAAAGACTCTTCTTCCAAATATGGTAACATTCCTATGTTCCAGGAGTTGGGATGTGGACATATCTTCTGGGGGGCTATCATTCAACCCACTGCAGAGACATTAGCCAAAATCAACAAACTGAGTTAAATAATCCAAATATACAACTAATTCAAAAGTTAGGAAGACAAAACAAAGCAAATTCAAAAAGATACACAGCAAATATATACACTAGTAAGAGGACACCTTGTGTAAGAGTCTATACATTTATGGACTCTTACTATGCACAGAGTAGGAGAATGCATAAATTGTGTAAATGTTCAGTGATAATTGGGCAGTAGAATATTGTAGCCCATTTGGAACAACACATGAAAATGAAATTTAATTTGGAAAAAAATCAAACAGTTAGATATTTATAAAATAAGGCCTTTACATAACAGATAAAAAAATTTGAGTATGAATAAGGGGAGGCTCGGAAAATAAAATAACGGGCCAAGCCCAGCAGATGAAGGCTCTGAAGAAAGGAAATGTTGACTTTTCTTCTGCTGAAAGGTGGGACAGGTTAACATTGTATCTCAGGGGATAGGGGTTAGGAGTGAGGTCATGCATGGAGAGACCCAAGCCCCCACTGCCCCTGCCCACTATCTGAGCTGCGTGTCCCGTTCAAGGCTGCAGTGTTGGGCTTTGTCAATTGTACACAGAATAGTGTTGGTCTCTCCAAAGACAATATTACCAAACCCCTGCTTGTCCTTTGCCTCTTTGAGGCTAAATATCTACTTTGTAATATGAGAAAATTCAATCAAGTGATTTTAGGCCCATTCTGCCTCTAAATCCCTGATTCTAAAGGTCTGTAAATTTCCTTTTTGAGAGCGAGCATTCCTGAGCATTGGAATGCAATGTCCAGGGAGGCTCTGGAATCCTTCCTCCGAGGTCCTGAACGTGAGGACACGTTCCCATCTGTGTGGAATGAGTCATGCACGGTCCTGCACTAAACTGGGAGGATTAACCATGCCCACCACACAGGTCCTGTAGTTCCCAAAAGTCTCTAAGGTCTGACCTCATGTGCTCTCCACGACAAGCCAAGACCAGCAGGGAGCAAGTTGTGTAACTCAAGGGCGCAAAATCCCCCTTTACACAGCAACATAGTCCTGCGTCCTAATTTCAAAGAAATAATTTAGTGGAGACACTCTCCAAATCACACCAGGGAACATGAAAGTTCGGGGACAAAGTTCTCATACCGATCCCCAAATGCCAGAACACAGACAGCTGCCAGTTCAGGACAAACTATGAAAGAAAAGTAAGGATGATTGTGTGTGTGTGTGAGTGTGTGTGTATATGTATATACACACATATACATACACACACACATATAACATATATAAAAAACATTTTTGGGGGGGAAGAAATGCCCTAAAATTCTGTCTGATCTTTTGCATTAAAGAATTCTTTCTTTTATGAACTAGTGGTGACAGGTGATGGCAGTTTGTTAATGACTAATTTATTTTTAATGCCATTACTTGGAAAAAAGTTTTGTTTTGTTTTTTAAATTGGACTTCTTTTTTAAATCCCCCATTAAAACCTTGCTTTACTTTTTGGCTTGTTTGTAAAATCTCAAAGTCTGGGAATTTCTGCAATAGCTTTCCAATTGCTTCGGAGAAGCCTTTGAGAACCCTCCAAAGCTGTGCCCTGTACAAGACACGGCAATCCCAGGACTTCACTGCCCTGAGCTACAATACCAAGAAGTGAGGCAGGACCTTCCCCCCACCCCAGCAAGGCAGGAATGAGAGAGAACCTGCAGGCAGCCGGAGGGCCTGGTCTTAGCTGAATCAGTTAGGGATAAAGTCACAGGCAGGACAACCTTTATGCAAAGAAGCGAGCAAGTGGCCTTTATCTGGAGCCCCGCCATTTCCTCCCCAGCCACTTGTCACAAACTCTCTAGCATTAGATAGATGTCAAATTCTGAGTTCAAATCCCTAGCCTGCTTTTAACTTTTTAAAAATCATAATAATCTTACTTTTAAAGCCTCATCATAGTGCTATTTTCAGCATTTTAGCTTTCTAAATACATATATCATGTTCAACAACAGTTCAAAAGGTTTTACGGCAATTTCCTCATGTGCCCGTTTTATTACGTCTCCCTGGTCTCCTCTTCCTGAGAAGAGAAAGGGGGTGTGCAGAAAATTTCCTGTCAACAGTTAGAGGATTGGCCGGGCGCGGTGGCTCACGCCTGTAATCCTAGCACTCTGGGAGGCCGAGGTGGGCGGATCGTTTGAGCTCAGGAGTTCGAGACCAGCCTGAGCAAGAGCGAGACCCCATCTCTACTAAAAATAGAAAGAAATTATATGGACAGCTAAAAATATATATAGAAAAAATTAGCCGGGCATGGTGGCACATGCCTGTAGTCCCAGCTACTCGGGAGGCTGAGGCAGTAGGATTGCTTAAGCCCAGGAGTTTGAGGTTGCTGTGAGCTAGGCTGACGCCACGGCACTCACTCTAGCCCGGGCAACAAAGCAAGACTCTGTCTCAAAAAAAAAAAAAAAAAAAAAAAAAAAACAGTTAGAGGATTATACTTGTATACAATTTTGTCATGTATTGAAGCAAACCTTAGGTGGAAAAAAAAATACATGAAATAAAAGAGAAACGCACTGTCAAAAACAATGAGTTTGTTAAAATACATTATTACATTTCTGTGGAAATCGGTCAAGGTAGAGAACATTGTAGAGTATAAAAGTATCCACTAGGGGGCACTGCAGTCAAAGCACACACGAATGGACTCAACAAGTCTTAATTTGTGTAAACTCAGGTCGTTTTATTAATATTGTCAAACGTGAATTGCTTTTGCAAAATGAAAGGTCACTATTTTTCAGATATGATTAGGCAAAAATTGCACACGGCACTTTTTGCGGAGGGGAAAAAATCCATTTTCTGGCAGCAGAAGTTAAAAAGTAGCTGACTCCAGGCATCCAGAATTGGCCCCTTACTGAGGTCAATACGAATGTGCTCGGGAAACCTGAACTCACACAAGAATGTGCACCAAGACGGTCAGGCCAGAGATAACATGCGGGTCTTGTAAATGTCAAATGTGCTTGCTCTGCTCAGCTGAAAACATCCTCCTCTCCCCACCCCAATCCTCACCACCCCCCACTGTCCCTGCTGACATTCATAAACAAGACAATTTAAACGACTCATAAAACCTTGAAAATAAGGTTTAAGAGTGGAGGACATTTAATTTTATAATGCATCTGCTGTCACCAGCGGACTCCAGCTGAGGGAGGTCATAACCTCCTAGAAGCTGTCCCTGAGCTACAGCAGGTCCTGGGTGCCCTCTTTGTGGCTGTAGCAGATGGAGGGGAGGGAAAATGAAGCTGCGTGCAAGAGGCTAGAAACAGACGTTCTGATCCATTTTTGAAAGCATTTGATTTTTTTCATTAAACTAACCATTTTTTTTTTAAGTATTTAATTTATTCGTTAAACTAAAAATAACTTTTCTGGACTGAGAGTTGAAGACCAACTGAGGGTTAGGGGAAGGCTTGATGGGGTCCAAGAAAGGAACTACAGCACGCTCAAGCCCCATACAACACTGAGCTTCCTGGAGAGCCCAGTTAAAGCAACCACTCAGAGGCCTTATCCACTCAGAGAACTTGCCAGTGCCTGGGTCACCCAGGAACAGTGAATGTTTTTCTTTTACTTGGTCAGTGTTTTCAGTTGAGTTGTACCCCTTCCCCTAAAAAGATGCTGAAATCCTGACCTCCCCCCATCCCCTTACATGTCCATGTGACCTTACCAGAAACAGGGTCTTCGCAGATGTAGTCAAGTTAAACTGTAGTCATTAGGGGACCCTAACCCAATATGACTGCTGTCTGTATAAGGAGAGGAAATGTGGACACGGAGACGCAGGGAGAGGACGCCACAGGGCAACAGAGGCAGAGATCGGGGTGATGCGTCTACAAGCCGAGGATGGCCAAGGACTGCCACGACCCCCCACAGCTGGGAGAGACGTAAGGACCTCCAGAAGGAGCCAGCCCCGCCCACGCCTTGGTTTCAGACTCTTGGCCTCCAGGATGGTGAGAAAATACATTTATGTTGTTTTAAGCCCCCCAGTTAGTAGTATTTTGTTACGGCAGCTGTAGGAAACTAATACCAATGACCAAATTCAGAAAAAGTAGGGTGGAATTCTGGGAATGGCAATGAAGAGAGATTTAACTGACAAAGCCCAAGGTTTTAAAGATTTTTTCTGTGTCTTCTTTCCTTCCTCGCTTTTTTCCTGTCTAGGACAAGTTAAGCATCTTGTCCTAAATCACACAGCCTGTCAGTGGCTGGGCAGAGCCTGGAAGACAGGTCACCCAACTCCTTGTGTAGCCTCTTGTGAGTATCATACAATTATATTTCATTCTTCATTATCCACCTATAAGACAAAATGAATAAATTCTCCAGTGGTCCAATAGTAAATCGAGTGTTGCCTTTTGGGGAGCTTTTCTGTATTTTGAATAGAAATTTCTCTGATGTTCTGGGAATTCATAAAACCTCAAAACGGCACAAGTGCATTGTCATGTTCTGATTTTCCAGTGCCCACAAGAAATTCTTCCTTCCTTGACATTCCATTCCAGGAAAGAGCCTTCACCACTCAGAATGACGGGAAGACCAGGCACAAGCTGAGCTAAACCTTCTCCCCAAACTTCCGGGTTCCACACATCCCTGGGACAGAAAGGTTATCAGCTCTCTGCCACCATCCCCCTTGCCCTAGTGAGCCCTCAGGCCGATTCCCTCTGCATCCCAAGATGAGCTCATCCCAAAGATCCAGCCCCAGCTGGGACAAAGTCCTTTGCCCTGGCTGTGCTTCAGCAGCATTGAAACAGACTGCAATTTCCAAAAGTACTAAAGAAAAATTAAAGGGAAATCAAAGAAAACCATGAAAGTACAGAAACGCAGCAGAGTACGCGCCACAGCTCCTAGGTCCTGTCCTATCCCTCGTCCCAGCTCATCACTCGATTCAGAAGACCACCCTGTGGCCTCCTTGTTGCCCAGCCACTGAGTCAATGCCACCGAAAAGTGCCACTCACCTCCCCGGCAAGCCCATGTCCTAGGCAACCTGGCCCCTGGGATTAAGGGCATTACTGACCTAAGGCCACATCTCTAGCTGAGTCAGAGATTTTCTGATTCTTCACATGCGATCTGGCTTGTAGGGGGTGAAAGGAAGTGGTTTAACCCATATAGACCCTTATAATGGAAGAATTATGGAAAATTCAGCCATAGAATAAACATGACGTTCATGCAGGATGAATCACACACACATCACAGCCTGTGTCAATTTCAGTGAAAGTAAACGGTCTGGCCATGGTGGAAGAGTTCTGGGCTACAGAAAGACAAGCACCTGATGGCTAGGAAGGAGGGGAACAGGCAGGGAGAAAGAGCAGGTAGACGAGGCAAAGTGGGGCAGGCATGTAGTGGGCACGCATGCCCTACAGTAGAGGAAACCGGGAACAGGGTTACATAGATCCAAAGGGCATTGAAGATTCCCAAGATGATGGTGGGATTTGGGAAGAAAAATGAGCAGCCCAAATATGATAATAGTCACAGAAATGTGCTAGACACTTTATGTGGAGCTTCTCATACAATCCTCACAGCCACCATATGCTATAGGAAGTACTGTTATCCACATTTTATGGAAGAGTGAACAAGCCTGAAAATGTTAAGTAACTTGGCCAAAGTCACACAAACTAGTGAGCACAAAACCAAAATTAGAACCCAAGTCATTGGATATTGCAGCCAGGCTACTTAACACTACACATACACACAAACACACACACACACGCACACACATTAATTTAATCAGAGAGGTGGGAGGGAGCTGTCACCAAGACATCACATAAAGGACAGCAAGGATGACAGCATGGGGAGAAGAACCACAGAATATCAAGGACTCAACAGAGCAGGGATGTTTTCCTAAAGGAGGAAGAGCAATAGAGTGCAAGTGTCATGAAGCGTTAATATAATGAGTCCCCAGCCCAGCATATGAGATGTGGAAAGGGGGAGAACAAGGCTGCTCTAGAGAGAGCGGGATGCCTTTAGGGTGGGCATGCTTTGAAGACTGAGGACACAGAAGGGCTAAGGATCCCAGACAGCCCAGTGGGAGGGCTGGCATGGGGGGCAGAAGAGGAGTCAGGAGCCCCTGGGAAAGCCCTGGGGGGCAGCAGGGTGCGAGAGTACGCAGAGGAGACAGATTACCGGACGGGCCAGAGTTTGGGTGATCCTTGGAGATGACAGGATGGCAGGCCAGAAGGGACTCGCTTAGTCTCCAGGGGACCCTCAAGCGTCCCGTTGCTTCCTTGTCCTCTGAGCTGCCAGGGCGCTGGAGCACTGGGCCTGTGGTCAGCTGGTCGCTGCCCCAGTTAGAAGGGGAACCTTTGGTGCCACAGGACGGGTAGGGGAGGAAGGAGCTCTGCTTGGCCCAACTGGTGGCTGGGAGCTGCCAGACCTTGAGGGAGAATTAGCTGGTCTAGGAAGCTTACCCTGGCGTGACAAGGGAGGTAAAATAATCTGCCTAATGTGCATTCTTCCCTTCCCCTGGAAAACCCGAAATAGAGAGCAATTTGCTCTAAGCATTGTAGTGCATTCTGCTTGATTGGAAGGGGTCAGATAAGGAGTTCCCCCAAAAGAGCAATACTTGTAGTAACTAGAATGTTTAAGAACCTAAAACTATCTCCATGGCCTCCAGGTAAAGCAGGCAAGGTGTGGCAGTCATGTGACTAATCTCAGTCATAGGATCACTGCTTTGGGTCTATTTTTCTAATCTTCCAACTGTCAATTTATATTTAGAAACTACCTCAACCAGCCACTAACTACATGTCACAGGCTTTCTCAACCGTCTTGTACGCCTGCCATCTCTCATTCCTGCCAGGCTGGATCACACTAAATCAGCTTTTAAGTGTGTTTTTTAGGTTCCAGCAAACACTTTCCTCCTAAGAAAATGCGTTTGAGCTAGATGCAATTCCTGCTTCTGTTGGGTTCTCTGCTATGGGTCTTTTAAGCTGAGAACAGCCCAATGCTAGAGCCAGGATCATTTCTCTTGGCCCACTGTTTGCTTTTGCTTTTTTTAATTACGGAAAATTTCAAACATGCACAACAGTGTGGAAGAAAGAACAGGACCCTATGTACCCGCCACCCGGCCTCAACCTTCAACAGTCATCGGCTCATATTGGCCACGATGTTCAGTGGGTGACGGGAGGGAGGGAGGGAGGAGAAAGGGAAAGAGAGGGGAAAAGAACAAAAGAATACATCAAATAAAGTGTGTTGTACAAAATCTGGAGCATGTTCCCCACTTCCTCCGTATTTCCTTGATTTGGAACCCAGATTGAAATAGTTCTCACACAAATTACATACAACTGGTTTTGCAAAATTCTTCCTAGATTCCAAATTTCAATTAGATTTCAGGGAAATCCCTAGGAGCCTGGTTACAAAGAAATCTGTCTCATTGTAACTCGCTATTCCAAATGTGGTGCAAAAACAAAACCGAATATTTGTGCCAAGCTCACATTTTACTTGTTGGGGATTTTAACCGCATGCAGCAAATTCCAGTAAGAAGCTTTAAAAATTTTTTCAGCTAAAGAAATGCTGGTGTTTGGTGGGAGTGGTGGAAGACGGGGAGGGGAAGGTGGGAACAACCTCTGATTTCTGAAAACTCCTGACAAGTCCCAAAGTTTACATCTCAGACTATTTAAAGAAAAAGACCTGATGGAAGATCATTTTAGGGTGAATCAAGGGAGGATTCTGGAGGGAGCTGTAATTAGCCACTAGTCTTGAATAGAGAGGCCACGTTGGCCTATCTCTTTCTCAAATGCAGTGTGTGATTTCCTTCCTTCCTTCCTTCTTCCTTCCTTCCTTCCTTCCTTTTTCCTTCCTTCCTGTCTTTCTGTCTTTTTTTTAGGAGTATGCCTTGACTGAGAAAATAAGAATTCATATCATCAATATTCACAATTGTATAGTCACTTGCCAAGGTCCTTCATTTTCTGTTAGAAGGTAAATGTGCAAAGGGGGGAGGGAAGGCAAAAGGGAAATACGGACAATGGATGTCAATTTTAGCTCAAAACCCAGCCATGTCATATATTTACCAGAGTCGTTTGAAACCTCCTGTTGTGGAATTTGGTGAACTCAGATGACTGCCCCCAAATACTGACCGCGTCTGCATAACAGCAAGCATACGTTTGGCATGACTTTAGTCCAGGCCTGAAAATCTTGACCAGTGGTTTCTCCACTTCCACGTGGAATCCTCCCTGGAAAAAAATGATGAGGACAGAGCAGTCTCTGAAATGCATGCAGGCACATGGAGGAGGGGCGGATGCATAACTTTCACACGCATGCACACGCATGCACACACACTTTACACACATGGAAAAGAGGTGAGCCACTCTCTGGGAGCCTGAATGCCCTGGGAGGCCCCCACCAGCACCTGGTCCTCACAGGCACGTCAAACATCCCAGGTGGGCTGCCTCCACTGGCACAGCCCTTCCCATTCTCCACCATCTACAAAAATTCACGGAAAAGACCACACTCCGGGGAGTTAGTGGCCGGGGTTTCCTCTCTACTGCGTCAGGGACAGACAGGTATTCAAGCTCTAGGGCCTCATTTCCTTCTGCTCTGACATAAGAAGAGGAAGTAGACCAGGTGATTTCCAGAGGTCTAAAAGCAGCTCCATACACAGTGAACCACACACAGGGCAGGGCTTCGCAACTGCCAGCGTGAATTCAGCACTACTCCACGCTTCTAAAATGCATGACCGTGGGAATGTCACTTGATTTCTTCTAACAGCTAGAAAGATGAATACTTGTGTCACAAGTTCTTATAAGGACTGAATTCTTTAAGCATATATAAAGTGCCTGACTGAAGGAATGTGCCATAATGCTCGTACCCTCCTTCTCAAAATGCTGTGATTTCAAACATCAAGGAATCCGGGAAGTTTGCCTTTTTGGAACATAACTAGACAATTTGGTCCAAAATATTTCCCACTATAACTTATTACTCACTGGTGCATGACACGTACACACATTTGGGTCAATAGCACTGGAAAATACTCATGAGACAGAAGTATTGGATAGTCCACGTTTTAGGTGAGATATTTTAGATACTTTCTTTTTCTTGTTTGTTCCAAGTCACTTCAAAATAAAAGAAATGGCATGAGTGAAACCAAGTTGGGAAAGTGAAGTCTTCACAAAGTTTATATTGCTAATTAAATTAAGGTCTCTAGCAGATCAAGGACAAAAAGCTGAGTTCAACAAAATATTTCCTTTGATCTCAAGATTTTTTACTTCAAAGACTCACCAGCGGGAGCGTGCAGGCGGCTGCCAGGGACCCCTCCTCCCCTACAACGAGGGGCTCCTGGTGAAAGGAGAACCTTGGAGCAGCGTGAACGCCTGCGGTGGCTGGCCCTGCCCAGGCTGGACTCTGCGGTGAGCTGTCTCAGGGGAAAATAAACGAGTCAGAAGATGTGAGTTTGAGGCTTGAGTCCACCCCTTACCCACATCCCATGAGAAAGTCACTTGACATCGGCCTTCATGTTCTCCCAAGAGAAATGGGGCAATAATACCTAACCTGTTTGTCTCATGGGTTTGATGTAAAGATAAGGCTGGGATCTGGTCTTTGGATATACCAAATCCTGAAATAAAATCAAGAAATAAATGCCTGGAGGGATCCTCAAGCAGTTTCCTTTTTCTCCCAGGAAGAGTTTTTTCCACCACTTAGTAGGTGCTCAATAAACCGCTGAATGAGTGAAGGTGTGAATGAAGACTGTGGTGGGAGGTGGGCCCACGACACTCTGCCACTGAGCTGTGTTCTGCCCTCCTCTTCACCACCCCCCCCATTTATTGTGCATTGCACCCCTGGCTCTGCTTAACCCTGGGATGCGGTAACAAGGCAATGCCAAGTCATGGAGGGAGAAGGACAGCGGGGAGGTCACAGAGAGAAAGGGCCGCCCTGCAGCCAGGAAGGAGGACAGCTATGGGGGCGGCAGGGGACTCCTGCAGCTGCCTTTGGCTGGGAGCCTGCTCTGTCCCCAGCTCAGCATGTCTCGTGCTACCTTGGACCAGGGATCTTCAGTATTATTCCCTTAAGTCCATCTTTGCCTCTGACTGAATGGATTAAACATTCATATATTTCCAAATTTTCGTAAGCCTGGAAAGACAAACACCCTAGTAATCAGAGAAATCCAACGTCAAGTCATCCTAAATCCTTAGTCACGAAAGAGGGCTTGGGGCACTGAGGAAACCCGGACGCTGACTGTGGGATGAGAACATGATGAATAACAAGACCTGAAATGTCCACACATGCACCGCAGCCTTTAGAGACGGTTCTAAAGCCTCCCTGGACCTTTGAATGTCTCATTCCCACCACGCCTTCGGACAAACTCTCTTTCTCAGGATCAGAGAACACAGGCACATGCCAAGGGGCTGAGCTTTGCCGTGGGCTCCGGGGTGGGGCACAGATGGAATCCCCCTGTGGTTGTCACCGTTTGGTATTGCCACATCGGTGTTCCCGTGCCTTAGATGGAGGGCTTTCCTTTTGGTATGGTTTCCTGACCCATGTCTGCAGTGAATCAGCCATTGATAAAGGAGTGAGTCAGTGGACTACTATAGTCGGGTGCCCTGGATGAAGGAGACACATTCAAAGATACTATTAATAGTATCACTTGGGATGTTTGAGGCTGCGAGTCACAGGAGACCCAACCAAATTGTCTTCTAACATAAGCAAGTGTATTAATCTCACATAACAAGATGTCTAGAGATTGGTGGCTCCAGTGTTACGCAACTTCTCTGAAATTCTTTTGGTTCCAGAAAGGCAATGTGGTGCAGCAACGAGGAGCACCACAGATGAGCCTCTTCCATTGATCTCTCTCCCTGAGTTCAAATCCCAGCTTTGGTGTTTCTCGGCTGCAGAACTTCCCACAAGTCACTTAACTTCTCTGAGCCTCAGTTCCCTCCTCTGTCAAATGAAAAGAACAATAGTATCTCCCTACCATGGTCGTCGTTAGCATTAAATTAATTAATACCTATAAACTGCTCAGCCAGGGCCTGGCATGCAATAAGCTATGTGAATGTTAGCTCCCCGTCATCTTTATTTATTTATGTCACACCCACATTGTCACACGTGGATTCCAAAGCAGCAAGATTTCACACCACATGCAGGGCAGGAAGAAAAGTACGGATGGGATGAGAATGACATGAGCTTCTCTTGGGCATCTCCCCTTAAGCAGGGAGAAAAATCTTCCCCAGACCCCATGCTTTTCTGTTGGATCCATAGGTCAGGACTGGGCCATGTGGCTCTGTCTGAGTTAGTACTTGGCAAAGGGGAATAGAATTATCATGGTTTAGAGTCTCTGTGTAGACTCTAAAGACTCTGCGTAGACTCTGTGTAGTCCATGTGGTAGCCACTAGCCAAATGAAGCAATTTAGATTTAAATTAAAATTAATTAAAAATACATAAAATTTAAAATGTAGTTGTCCAGTTAAACAAGCCACATTTCAAGTGCTCTATAGCCACATGAAGCTAGGGGCCTTCACAATGGTCAGTGCGGGTCTAGACTGTTTCCATCCTCAAGGGAAGTTCTGTTGGACGGTGCCAGAATCAGAGTCCCTCCCCTGGGACCGAATGAGAGGTGAACCTTCCCTGAGCACATTTTCTCGTGGTGTCCGAACAAAGTCAGAAGAAGAGGTGGCCATGGGGTGGGTAATCCACAATGACAGAGGAACAGGAGGAGAGACCAACCTAGACAGGGGTGAGATTGGAACCGTGGGTGTGGGTGTGACCACAGCGGGAGAAGTTCAGCGAGGTTTAAGTCTCGTTAGACGTCAAGGTTACCATGCTGGCCTCTCCGCCCTTGAGGCTCCCCTACACATAGGAATCCAGCTATTTGATGGTGGTGGAAATTGGAATTAACAGGAAGAATTTGTTAAACATTCACTCCCCCAATCTAAGTAGTTTTATAATAGTTACTAAAGAACATAAATGAAACTCCAGCCTGCCTACATCTGAGACCCCAACCTAGCGTTATAATAGGACTATGTAAATCACCAGGCTGATGTTGCCTATTTTTATTATTGTCACATAAAATGGGACAAGAAACAGCATTTTCCACATTAGTTATCGCTACAAGGAACAATGTATAACATGCCGAAGGCTTCAGGAAAGGAGCAGATCTACCTGCAAAACACAGTGACGGGAACCTCCTGGGCTTACACAGGAGCCTTCGGGGGCAGTAACAGTTGTTAGAGTTCCCCCGAGTGTTTGAGGTGTTGATCGGCTGTGTCAAAAAATGCAGCTGGAGTAATAACAACAAACGTGCAGTGAAGTTTAACTATATGCTGGGCATTTGCCCAAGGTCAGGAAGTGGCAAAATGGGATTTGCACCCAGACATTCTAATGCCAAAGCCCAGGCGCTGCCACACTTTCCCCCACCAGGACTCGAAATGAGTAAGCTCTTTGGGGATCAGTTGGAGCCATGGTTCTCAATTCAAGCATGCATCAGAATCATCTAGATTCCTGGCATGTAGTGTGCTGGGGCAAGCTCCTCCTATCAGCTCAGGAGGGCTCTTGTGCACATCTCTTCTCAGCTCTGCATTCAATAGCATCATGCTGGCAGCTTAAAATCAGTCATAGTAAGAGAATTTAAACCACAGGAATCAGCAACTCTAGGGAACATGTTCCCTATCGAACTGGTTGCTAAACCTTTACCAGCACACCCCTGGCCTCAACTGTAGTTGAGAGTCCCTATCCCTGGAATCTCTGATTCAGTAAGTCTTGGATGGGGCCTGAGAATTTACATGTCAAACAAGTTCCCAGGGGATGATGATTCTGCTAATCCAAGGAGCACACTTTGAGAATCACTTGGAGGAACATTTCAGAGAGCCCTGATTGCGATAACAGATCCTTCCTTCCAGACTAAAGCATAAGTCATTTCCCAGAGAATGTAGGTGGTGTCATCAAAGACTATCGGCTGTAGATGGCCCTGTCTAAAATTGGTACTAACAAGAGCTAATGTTTACACAATGTTGACTGTAGGCCAGCTGCTGCTCTCGTCCTTCCGTGCATTAACTCATTAATCCTCCCAAGGACCTTAGACAGTAGGGCCATTACAACAGTTGAGGCTGAAGCACAGAGCAGTCAAATAACTTGCCCAAGGGCACACAGGGAGTGCGGGAGTCATGGAGACGTGAACACGAGCAGTCTGGCTCCAGAGCCTGTGAATTTAACTGCCGCACCACAAATCACAGATGAGAGCTGACTGTAGTTCTGCCAAATATAAATCTAGTAACAGTTCCCTTAAAAGAACAAGAACATCAAAGAAAACACACAAAAAAAGGGAATTTGAATTTGTTTCTCCCAACTGGACTTTCATGACTTAAAGGAAAATGGATAAAGAGGTTTTCAATCCTCTCACTGTCCGTCCTCCAACATCATGAATGTGTCTGATGAGAAAGTCATTTTTCTAGATCAGAGGTCAGTAAATTTTTTCTGTAAAAGGACGAGATAGTAACTAGTTTAGGCTTTGCAGGATAGACAGTCTCTGTTGTATCTACTCAACTCCGCCTTTGTGGTTTGAAAACAACCACAGACAATACGTGAGAATGAACATGGCTGTGTCCCAGTAAAACTTTGTTTACAAAAACAGGCATTGGGCCCTCTTCAGCTGTGGGCTGTGGTTTAATAACCTGTCCTAGATTCATCTAGAAGCTGCTTTTTATTCCTAAGTAACTGGCAGAAATTACTTCATTAAAGAATGAAGAATATACTTCATACCCTGGCAGAACATATGTCATTAAATTTAGGCAGAACTTTACGAAAACAAAACAAAATACCAGTATATCTAGGTAATCACTTAACAAATACCAGTGGGAACCCTCCTCAGAAGACGATCCATTTCTCTGGTTCTGATTTTGGAATAGAAGGTCTTTCTTGGTTTTAGATGTGATCGTAGGCTCAGCTGGCTGGAGAATCCTGCTGCTGAGGGAAATGTCCGCAGATCCAACACGTAGCTCCGCTTTCGTCCTCTTGGTTGAAAAGAAAATGAGCTGAGCAGGAGAGTCTGCTCTCATTGATCATCTCAAATATGCATTGACTAGCCTAGAACCAATGCAGAGTGTAGATTATAAATCAGCAAGGTCATCTTTCTTCTCAAAAGGTAAAATACTTATTCATTCCATTTTATAAACCAGCACAATGCCAAAGAATATGATGATGGGTCTGTAAGGGACTTTATAACAGTGTGTCCCAGAGTTGTCCTCTACTTAATATTGAGATTGCCAACATCTGGGTAAATGTCCCATAACTTTTCTCCAAGGCTCTAACCTGTACTTCCTGCCTCTAGGCTCTCACTGTTCCTAATCAGCTTTCCTAATGTACATCCCCGATCCTTTTGAACTCGAGATCAATCCTGTCTGGATTACTACTGCATAATGACTTAAGGCCAAACTACATCGCCAGCTACATCGCCTGGCACTCAAGAACTGATACGACCTATCTTCTTTTTCTCTCTCCCACTTTATCTCAAATCTATCTAATTTCTATACCTAGATGTTCATGTCTTGAGGAAGTTAGTCCTAAGGGGTCAGTCAAATGAGACAGGTGTTTTAACTAAAGCATCTAGAACAACATGCAAAACCTTAGGAGAACCATATTCATAGCCAAGGGAAGGACAAGGCTGTAGGCAAAAAGATAATCCAGGAGTCAAAGGAATAGTCTGAGACAACTTTCAGAAATAGGGCAACAGAATATGACATTTCCCCTTTTCTGTGGTAGCTGGTACATGGTGCCTGACAGATCTAGGACCCTTAAAGAACAACAGGGCGGCTGCCCTAGGTCAGTGCTCTTCAAACTTGCATTTCCCTTAGAATCATTTGGGTGGCTTTTAACTGTAATATTAGTAGACCCCACCCCAGGTGCAGGAAAAGGGCCAGGAAATCTGAATTTTAATAAGTGCTTAAAGTAATTCTTGGTTGTTCAAGTTTTGGAAAATGCTGACTCCACATTAAAATCACCTGGAGGCCATGCAGAGCGACCACATGGAGAGGTTACATGGAGGGATTCTGGCTGACAGCCCCACTAAGGTTCCGGCCAACAGCCAGACTCAACTGCCAGACATGTGTGAAGATGCACCCAGATGACTCCAGACCCAGGCACCAAGACACCCCAGCTGAGGCCCCAGACATCGTGGAACAGAGACAAACCATCCTGTTTGCCCTGTCTGAATTCCTGACCAACAGAATCCAGGAGCCCAATAATATGGCCACTTTACATATTTTTTTAAAAGCATCTGGTGCACTTTTAAAAAAATACTGTGGCTTAGGTCCTGTCCCTATTACATCTTGATTTATTTAGTCTGAAGTGGGATCTGTTATTAATTTTTTCCCTAGTTTTTGTTATAAAAATTTTAAATATCAAGCAGAGTTGAACAAATAATACATGAAAATCTGTAGACCCATCACAATTGTGAATATTTTGCAATACACTGGATTGGTAGGTAGGTTAGATAGATAGATAGATAGATAAATTGACTGATAGATAATCAATCAGGTAGATAGAAAGATGGTAGATGATAGGTGGGTAGATAGACAGATAAAACTGAACTATTTGAAAGTAATTTGCAGACATGACATTTGACCCATAATTTCTTAAGCACAGAACTACCCAACAATAAGGGCACTGTCCTATGAAACTACAATACCATTATCATGTCTAATAAAATAGTAATTCCCTAATGTACAGTCTATATTCAAATCTCCTCAATTGTCCCCCAAATCTGCTTTTTAGCTGTTTTTTAAAACCAGAATCTAATCAGATTTCATACATTGTATTTGATTGTTAAGGTTCTTTAATCTATTGTTCTTATTTTTATTAATTTTTTCCATTACACTGACTTTTTAATGCAATCAGGGCAGCTGGCTGTATTATGGAATAGTCTGTATTGATCTGTCTCTTCTTGGTGTCATTTAACTTGAATGTGTTTTCCCTGTCAGTCCTATAAACTGAAATTGAAGTCCAAAGAGTCTGCCTATACTCAGATTAAGCATTTGGGACAAAGATAATTCATAGGAGAGGGCACTTCTCATCACAGCAGGTAGTACATACTGTTGTACTTTTAGTGATGCTGGGTTTGACCCCTTAATTAAAAGGTGATCGTCATATCTCTTCATTACAAAGTGTTTTTCTATTCGCAATTAGCAAGGAACACGTGAGGCGATACTCTGGTACGGGAATGTGCTGTTTCATTTCACTTGGGTAAAAACTTAGTTACTGAGTTGTTTAGTAAAAATGTGTGCTTAACTTCATAAAAAACTGCTCAATTATTTTCCACAGTGGTCGCATCATCTTATATTTCTACCTGCCACGTATGACAGTTAAATAGTGGTTTGAATTCTGGCATCCTTTATATTTCTTAGCTGGCATTTCCCATGGTGAAAAGCACTCCCTTATCAACCTGAGGTGGACTAAAGATCTGTTTATAAAGTCAGCATAAATGCTAATTCTTTCTACCTCATTGTGCATTTCTAGAGGAAAGAGTTCTATAGTAGTCAGCTCCAGTGACTTCCTTTTTTTCTTATTCTTCCTTTCTTTTTCTTATAACTACAGATAGAAATTTTTGTTTACTCCGTATTTTATAATCAGTAATCCTTATTTTTTTCATGCTAAATTTTCCTAAATTTACCCAGTGGGAAGGCTGTCAACCTTGTCCTATAACCTTTCAACATTATTTCCTTGGCTTTTGACACTTGTTTGCTGTCTGACACAATAAGATTTCTATTCTCACCTTGAACTTACCCTGACTTGAACCTAGAGTCAGCTATTTCTCCAAGAAGCCTGATTCCTTTCAATGATACTTAGACACCAAGTCTGGGCAGCAGGTGTCTCAGGGTGACCAGGTGTCATCACTTCTAGGTTCTTTCAGTAGAAATACACACGCACACGCACGCATATATTTTAAATCAAGAACTGGGAGATATACATATATTCAAATTATAAATTCATACCAATATTGCCAATTAAAATTTAACCTTCTGAACATCTTTCATTTTTTAAATTTGTATCTCTTTTCCCTTATACCAGAAATCTTGATATCTTAATAAAAATTAACATATTTACTAATTTGCTGTATCTCCTAATACAGATAAAACAATTTCAGAATTACAATGTCAGTCTTATGGCTATTAATAAAGCTGCTAATCCCAGCCTGAGCAAGAGCGAGACCCCACCTCTACTAAAAATAGAAAGAAATTATATGGACAGCTAAAAATATATATAGAAAAAATTAGCCGGGCATGGTGGCACCTGCCTGTAGTCCCAGCTACTCGGGAGGCTGAGACAGGAGGATCGCTTGAGCTCAGGAGTTTGAGGTTGCTGTGAGCTAGGCTGACGCCACGGCACTCACTCTAGCCTGGGCAACAGAGTGAGACTCTGTCTCAAAAAAAAAAAAAAAAAAAAAAAAAGCTGCTAAGGAGAGCTTAAGATTTCTTCTGCAGTTCTTTTTGACCTCATGGTATTTCCCATTAGCGATGTCTAGTCGGAGTGCTGAGTTCAAAAGTACTGAGTTCTCTCTCCATGTGGTTACATTTGCACTTTTTCTTTACAGCTCACCGCCTCCATCCACAGAACTCTCTTTGATCCCACAGCAAGAGTAGCCTTTCCCTGCTCTGGACTCCAGTGGCCTTTTAACCATTCCTGGTAGGAATCTTAAAATATTCTACTTTGCATTACAATCCTGCATCGGGGTCGTCAAACTTTTGCTGTAGTCTTTAAGGGACACATAAAGTCTCTGTTGCATACTCCTTTTTAATAATCCTTTAGATTCCTTACCAGCAGGGCTACAAAAACAGGTAGTGTCCTAAGATACAGCCCTTGGCTCATAGCTTGCCAGCACCTTCCTCACGCCATCTTGTATTTCAACTGCGTTGGGGGCAGGAACAATCTCTCACTCATCCCTGTATGCCCTGCTTGTAGCAGAGCACAGCGGAAAGGATGCTCACTAAAGGTTTGTTAAAGTCATGAATACACTTTTTTTTAATATACATTATTATATACGGCATACTTACAAAACTTTGTTATTACTCCAGAAAATGGAGACTACAGAGCTATAAAAACACTATGTATAAACACAAAGCATGAGTTACAGACAGTAACCTGTGGGTAACACCACTCTACATGTTCAGTCACTTGTCTAACCTTCGTCTGGGGTGGGAAGAGGGTGGCGGTGGTTTATGGGTGCATATCGCCACAGCATTGGGAGTCCTTGGGGTAAATACAGGTCTCCTATGGAGACACTCTGTGGCTACAAATGTCCAAGAACAGACAAGGTAACAGAGGCGGGAGAAACGAAGCTTCCCTCCTTGTAACCCAAAAAGCAGCTCCCACCACCTGTGAGGGTTTTACCCCTCTCTCCCCAGGGGAAGATGCCAACGAGATGAGAAAGGAGCTCTGGTTTCGGATGCCTGACTCCATTTTCGTCCCTGTCTGAAAGAGGAACAAAGATTGATACCATCTGGAAGAAAACGGAAAAAGACCTGTAGCTGGTTTCCAGTGCTTCAGCACTGGGAGTTCGTTAGGGCTAAGGAAAAGAAAATAGGTCATGATTAGTACTGTGAAGGAGGACAGAGTGTGGCACTAAAATAGCCTCTCAGAGCACCTTCCTGAAACAGTTCCTGAATTTACACGTCAGTGCAAAATGCTAATTTTACTGAGAGAGGAAAAAAAGCAAAACTGGAAATGCTTTTTAAAAAATGTGTCGTCTGTGTTTCAGGAAGCTTCTACTGGTACTAAATTTCCACCTCTGATCCAAATCCTGGTGTCTTGGTGGTGTTATTTCCTGAGGCCCCCACCCTGAGCAACTCACATCTCACATTAACAAGTGGATGACTTCATGGTCGTGGCCAAGGAACTTAACAGTCTATTGAAGCAATTTTAATCTAAGAAAATTCATTTCCATGTGTAGTTGGGATGAAAAGTATATGAATTCCATTCAACACACAGGTGCTTTCAACTACACTGTTTGAAGTTACAATTCGTTTCTTCCCTCAGCTTGCCGGGTCTTAAGTCATATGTTGCTGTAAATTAAAAAGAAAGAGGGCATTTAAACCAAATGGTTTGTCTGAATAGCATTAATCCCCCTCAAGAGTAGTTTGTGACAAAAGCTAAAGATTACACGGTTGCTCGTTTAAGCACAAGCAAGTTAAACATCTGAACTATTTCTGCTGTCTCTTAAATATTAAGATGTAACACATTTGTGATGTTTGTTGACATTTGTTTTACTTTTGATGAACAATTAGCCTGCAAGAATATTAACAGGAAATTCCATTCATGAGATAAGCAGCTGTTTGTGCAAAGCTTCAGCCAGATCATGGGACTAAAAATCTTCTTTATGCAACTACTGTTTATTGAATAGTCAGCATTCCTTGAGTGTCCAAAAGGAAATGCTTTGAGAATAACTTTTATGGCTAATTTTGATTCTTATATTTTTGTAAGCAGAAAATAACTTTTATGGTTAATTTTGACTCTCATACTTGCAGTTGTAAAATATGAGTATTTAATACTGTCCTTTATGGCCATATAAATTTCAAATAACAGCCATCAACAAATGACCCACATAGTCATTTCCAAACCGTAATGCAGGATCCTAAGGTTGTTCTTAAAAACCTTGATTCCACAACATATCATAGTGCATTATTATTTCAGTCTTGAAGCAAAAGGCTAAGAGCACCAACAATTGTATGAAACTCTCTCTTATTCAAAAATGGCTCCCTTACATTTTAGAACTGTTAAAATATTTAGTGTAATATTTGCATTGCAACAGTTATTTAGCATCCAATAAATTACCGAGCATATAGCTCCCAAAGACTAAGGAGGAAAAGATTGGTAAATAACTGGTTAGATAACACCACCATAACACACCTGATGGCAGTTCTAGGGAATTGCTCTAAAGGCAAGAAGTTCTCCAGAAAGGGGTTAGGGTTTTTATCAAAGATTCACTCACAATTCATCAAGCACCAAATCCTGTAGAACTTACCTCCTAAATACCATCCCATCAGCCCCGTTTCCTTTATCTCCACTGCCCCAGCTCCCCCGTCCTCTCCTATCTGCAAAACCCTATCTGCCTCCATCTAGCCTGCCTGTTCCTTGTCTTCCAGACACACCAGTGATGTCCAAACTGCTGGGATCATGTGTCCCTATCAGTAAAAGATTTCTGAGCAGGCATTTCCAATATGACATTTATTTATCAATTCTACACATATACTACTTGCTGTCAGTAAAGCTTAAGGTCTTTCTTATCTTTTTTTTTCAGATTAAAGAATATATGTGTATCCAGTTTTCTTCTAATATTTTCTTGCATACTTTCCCGGCAACTTGGAGACTGCTGCTCAAAACGGCCACCAGAGTAAAGTTTCTGAAATGATATCAGGTCATAATAAAGACCCTCTCTGAAATCCTGCAATTATGCTCTTTAGCTTTTACTTTAAAATAAACCCAAGGCCCTTCGGTATTTCCTTTTTTGCCCATGAGAGCCTCAGAGCTGGCTACGAAGCCAAACAGGTATCTGCTCAGATGAACAGACCCATTTCACCCTCATCCTCATCCTCTCGCACCCAGCCCTTTGCTTGAGTCCTGCTGAACTCCTGGCAGAGAAGCAATTAAGACAGAAAAGGTGCTGCCTGCTAATGCCAATTCTTGACTGCTCTGTGCCAAATTGTTTTCCAATTGAGAGCATCCCTGAGGTTTAATTAGCCAAAAGTCTGAACTATAATTTTTCAAGAGGATTAAGACATGTCCCTTTTAAAGCCAGGAGTGTGAGGCGAGCCCTGTTACATGACAGGTAGGACGTGGGCCCATGCACCTTTTAACAGCTCCAACTGGCTAGAATTATCAACCATAAATCCAACAGGTAATTTCCAATATGCACCCTAACACCTGAAACATTCCACACTGTTTACATGGTTTCACGTGAATCACGAAATCATGGTTTCTCCCCAACTCCGTAAACCAGCTCCTCCTTCTGCAGTCAAGTTCTCCATTAGCGATACCACCGCCAACCCTGCCTCCCACCAGCAAAGCGAACATTTGTGCTCAGTTTCTCCCTCTTCCTCATGCCCCATCCATTTACCAACATCCCCCCATTCCACCTCAAAGAAGTCTCTTAAATCCATCTTTTCTCCTCTGCCACTAGTTAGTCTAGGCCTTCAGCATTTCCCCCTTGAGTAATTACAATCGTCTCTTAATACTTTGTCCACTAGTCTCCAGGTTCTCTGCCCAGTTATCATCTTAAAAAAAAAAAAAGTTCAGCTGATGTTCTTATGCCTCTTTTAGTAAAAAAATTTGAGCGCACATCTTTAGAACATGATTATTCAGTAACTATGGACATGTATTACTGTGCTGATAATATTTTGCATATTATAAAATAACACATACAAAAATAATATATACATGAAAATATAAACTTAAAAATATGACATAATCATGGTGTCATTTTTGGGGGGTGATGAAATTGTCCTACATTCTGACTATAGTGATGCCTACAAGAATCTCTATGTATGTGTTAAAATCCAGATAAAATTTATATACCAACAGAAACTCAATTGTACTGCAGATAACTTGAAGATTTAAATTTTAATGAAAGTATGATATAACATGCAAATAGTTTTAATATATCTGCCCACTCCCAGTTGTATTACATTTTGTGTCTTCTGAGTACACACATAACCCATTTGGGAATCACTGGGTCACAGGATTAAATTCAAACTCCTTAGATTGGCATTTTGGGGCTGCTATTGTAAAAGAAGTAACAGAAAAGCCTCAAATCACTGGAGGGTTTTTCTACTCATTTTGTAACGACTCCACCTCTGGTTCCGTGGTGTTATGGAAATACGAACAGGGGGTGAGGATCATTGTGTGCATAACCGTTATAAAATAGGTTACTTGTGTTACTTTTCTAGAACATGTAATTGGGCTAAATTTGCTTTTGTGGCCTGCCCAAAGTAATGACAGAGAAAGGCACTGGCTGGGAGTGATAAGGTCCAGGGAAGAAATAGCTACGATGCTAAGTAAAAATCAGTTATCAAAGTAAGAGACCTGAAACAACAAGAATCTAGACGGAGAGAAGCGCCACAGAGGAGGTCAAGGAGGGGAGAACAGGATGGATCCTCTCCCAGACAAGGTTCATTTTAAGCCAGTTCCCCCAAAGTGGAGCAAAATCAGAAAACTCCACCTGAAATTTCACCAAGGTAAACCCATATGGTCTGCCTAGTTACCAAACTGAGGAGAAATTGTGCACGAGTTTGAATGGGCGAGCAAAAATTAACTCACTGTGTGTCCTGCATAGCACATGCTTCAGGGTCATCTGATTCTATAAGGGCCTCACCTTTCATCATCTTGGAGCTATTTCCCAACTCGGTAAGTTATAGAAAACTGAAAGTACTGCAAAGGATTCTTGTCTACAGAAGGGCAAGTGAATTTTGTTCACTGGAGTACAACTGATAATGTTGTCCTGTGAACATTGACCAGTTTTGCATCTATTTTCTTAGATTCATTTTAGCATTCCTGATTGTCCACATATGTCAGCGTTATTTGAATTTTCTTTTGAGCCAGTTGTAACATCTTACTAGTTCTCTCATTAATTGGTAAGTTAAATAAAATCTTTGACAGCATGTGTTCATGATTTCATGATTATCCTGAGTTTTCCATGTGTTTATGTGTGTGTGTATGTATACACACGCACTTATCCTTGAACACTAAGAACCCAGGAAGACCTCAGGGAATTACAAGAAAGTGTGTCTTCTTGGTAAGCAAGCAAAGAACCAAAAGAAATTTCCCTTCCATCATCTTTCTGATTTCTGCATAGAGAGGTGCTGCAGTTTGAGGGTAGAGGGGCTTAAGCTTCCTTTGAAGATGTCAACTGCCACTGGATTTTGTTCTCTGATCTTTAGTAGCCTTCGCAGAAAACTCTCTGTTAACGGCAAAATAAATAAAGACTGTAATTGAAGTTTTGACATTCACACCTATACCGGCTCTCAGAACCTGGGGCCTAGCCTCTCTCTTCCCTTATTGCCCAGTCTTCTACAGCTAGGCCCCCTTGCTGCACACAAGGTATTTTACTTTACCACTCAGGTTACTTCCTCCGCATAGAATCCTTCAAGACTCTGTGAAAGAGTTACCTCCTCCTGTGAGAAGGCTTTATTTATATACTTGTAGGCATGGCTACAGGAAAGTCATAACTTTCCTAAAACTTCACAGAATTTGTACAAATCTCGTCTGCTTAGATGCTAACAGTTAATCTCTTTGAATGAGTATCAAGTTCAGAAAACTCATTACTCCCAAGTAGCTCTAGCTAACTCTAGTTTCACTTTGGGAATGGAACTATGTTTGTATAACGGGTAGAAGGTGGGGCCTTGAGGGTGAAATTCAGAAGCAAACTACAAAAATGTAGTTAAAGAATTCTGCTTAATTAGTGGGAGAGAATTAGATGGATGGAGTGAGTGAGTTAGGGGAAAGCAGAGAATGGAGGAAGAGGAGGAGAAAAGAAAAGGGGAAAAGAGGGGGCAGAAAGAGTCCACATCAAAAATAGTGGTGGAATGAAATTAAAGTTGGTGGAAATGCCCAAGTAACAGTTTGAAGAATAGAGGGGTCTATTATTTGATTTTAGATTAACACATTAAATGCCATGTGAGTTGTATTTAACGCACGCTAGTTTTGAGCACAGGGCCTCATGAAGCACATGTAAGTCACACCCATCTCTTTACCTTGGGAGCCGTGTGGTGCGCAGGCAACTCACGCTGCCATGCTGTAGCACACACGTTACGTGATGGGTGGCCCCCTGGGCAAACCCTGCTGTTGGTTTGTGAAAATCTTACTTGTTGATGTTCTTACTGTTACAATTAATATTGACAATTTAATTGCATATAACTCACACACAGAAAACAGTAAAAAACTTTTCATTAAATTAGAAAGAATCGTTTGGTTTTGAAGTTTTTATGCTATTTTCATAAAAAAACACTGTGGCCCCAAGGAAAAAAAAATTTTTAGTGTGGCAGTCAATGTGTTAATTGCTCTATGGCTCTGCAATGTGACCTTCCTTGTCATCGTATTGCCAGCAAGAATCTAGCACAGACAGCTGCATCATGTGCATTGTATTTTAATGGAAAGAGCAAATAATCAAGGGTTGTACCCCATATTTGGGTTGACTCCAAGGAAAAAATAAAGGAACAGCTGCAAGACAGAGAGTGGAGAACAAAATTTCAGCAGAAGCTGGAAGAGGAGAACAGAGATGACTGGGAGTGTGATAGGAATATACAGAAATTTTGGCAAAGTCATTGAACTCCCACTGTCTGGTGGGCAGGGCATTTCATCAGATCTGATTCGGATCGAAGAAGCGGGTGGTGGGAGGCCCAGCTAACATCTGGCTTGCTCAGATATGTGGTCTTAAACTAGGAACTTCTCAAGGACAGGAGCCAGAAGTATTCATTTTCTCCTAGCAAAGTGCTTGCCTCATAATAGGTGATGACAAAATATTAATGCATCACCTTACAAGTTTTATTAATAAGTACTGAGATGTCACTTACTATAGTTGGTAGCCTAATATTCTGTTGTTAACTTAAGCTATTTATTATCTAAAGGCACACGGGCTTCTTATATTTATTATATAATAATATACGATATTATTTTACTTATATTATTATGGATTTTTTCTGGGATTAAGACACACCTTATTCTTTCATGGTATCAAGTAATGTGTCAACCCCTTAAGGCTGTCATCATTCTTCAACATATTAAGGAGCCACATGGAGCAGGGCCACGATGGCCTAAAGAAGTTTGGGTCCCAAGCACCTATCAGTGGCTAGAATAAGCTCAGTCCTGTAGGGATTGTTACGGGCTGAACTGTATCCCACCCACAGTTCATATATTGAAGTCCTAACCCCCAGTACCTCACGCTATAACTGTATTTGGAGATATGGCATTTTAAAAGGTAATTAAGGTAAAACGAAGTCTTAGGGTGAGCCCCAATCCAATATGACTGGTAAGAAGAGAATATTAGGACAGAGACGTGTCCTAATATAAGAAAAAGACCACACAAGGACACAGGGAGAAAGGGCAGGCATCTGTAAGTCACAGAATGGCCTCAGGAGAAAACAAACCTGCCAACACGCTGATCTTAGACTTTCAATAAATTCTTATTGTTTAACCCAACGAGTCGGTGATATTTTGTTTTGGAAGCCCTAGAAAACTAATACAGGGACCATATTTTCCAAACTACAAACTCATAGACTCAATTGACTGCAGTGCCCTATATTAGAAACCCAGCCGTACCTCACCCACAATTAATCCACAGTCTTGTTTCCAAACAGGACTTTACTTAATCCTAGAAAAATACTTGTACTCAACTCAGTATACACTCTCAGAAAAAATGGTTCTGGCTGGGCATGGTGGCACTTTGGGAAGCTGAGGCAGGAGAATCACTTAAGGCTAGGAGTTCAAGACCAGCCTGAGCAACATAGTGAGACCCTATCTCTACAAAATATAGAAAAATCAGCTGGGCCTGGTGGCACAAACCTGTAGTCCCAGCTACTTGGGAGGCTGAGCCCAGGAGGTTGACGTTGCAGTGAACTATGATGATGCCACTGCACTGTAGCCCAGGCAACAGAGCAAGACCAGAAAGAAGAAAGAAAAGAAAGAAAGAAAGAAAGAAAGAAAGAAAGAAAGAAAGAAAGAAAGAAAGAAAGAGAGAGAGGAGGGGAGGGGAGGGGGTTCTATTACCACCACTGGAAATATATCAAATCTCAATTCTGGAATGGAAGCTTTACCACCGTGCATTATTTTAAGGCCATTTTAAAATCAAACAAAATATAATTTAGAGAGAATTGAGGTCAGAAATCCATGGCCTTTTCATCCTTAACATATAAGTAAAATTATTGTAAGGGCACACTGTTCTATTGTTAGAAGAGAGTGCTGCTTGCCTTCAAGAAGACGCCTCCTGGGCGAGGAATAGCTCGGGAAGCATTTGCAGACTCCTAGGCCAACCACCTATATAATTAGAAAGCACCTGGGGGTGGGAGTGGAAAGGAGTTATTTTAAACTAAATAATCTCTAAGGTCTACATCAAAGAATGAGTTGGAACCTGGCCGTAGTTGTTGATACAGTGCATATTAACCACATGCCTGTTTTCTCCCTCAGAGCTACAATAAAAAAATCAAAGTTCTTATTTATTAACATATACTATAAAAATGCTAAGATATATAAGTTTAAAAGGCCATTGGGAATCCAAGGAAAATGATGAAACATGTGGGATCCTCATGAAATGCAAGCCAGGTGTGAATTTTTTTTGCCTTTCGCCAGAAAACTTCAGACTCACAGACCTTATATTATATCTCAGCATTTCAGTTCTTTCCACAGGTTAGAGAAAGATAGCCAAGTAAAAAGCAAAATTAACTTTGAATGTTTCTGGAAGAAATACAATTATTCAACTCTGGGGCAAGATGACAAAGTGAAACCAAATTATAAGATTGCCTAATTCACAGAAGACAATGAAGAAAATGTTTAAAAGCATAGCTAGAGAAAAATAAATTGCATCGACTATCCTTAAACAGACGAGGAGGGAAAATCTCGTGCTAAATCTTTCAAAAGTGTTACCCAGAAAAACACAGGTGTTCCCAAAGATGGGAAGGTAGCTCCTAACCTCATCTCCGCAGAAGCAACACCAAAACAAAAAGATGACTGGGTAAAATGTTGGAAGAAAAATTCTCCTAATTTCTCCCCGATTTAAAGGGAAGCGACCAGAGAGGACAGGCAGGTAGCCCAGGGGAAAGGAAGTGGAGCGTCTCCCGGGAACAGAAGTCTCGGCCTATCTTCCTCCTGACTCGCTCACCAGGACTGTTGAGGGCAAAGGGAATGTGCATGAAAGCCCAGACACGATCATCTCTGTTATCAATAGGGGTTTCCGAGGCACAAAAATAAAGACACAGACAAATTTTCTCGAAAGAGAAAATAAGACAAAACGGGCTGAGGTTGTGTAGGTCCAAAGCATGGTGTACACAGAAATCTCACTTAAAATCCTCAGCCTCTCATGAGACTAAAATTGCCATCACAACAGGTGGGATAGAGAACAGCGTCTTAAGGGACAGTCTCTGGAGCCCAACTGCATGAGCTCAAACCCGCCTCTACTGCACAGTATTAGTGTGTAACCTTGCGCAGGTCACTTAGTATCTCTGGCATCAGTTTCCTTACCTGTGAAATGAGAATTATTATACTACCTATATACAAGGATAAAATTAGTTGATACAGGTAAAACACTAAGAGAAGTGCCAGGCATATGGTAGACACTATGCTCATGTTAACTGTGACTATGGTGATGATTATTGTCAAAGTCCATAAACCCCCTTTTCTTACCTTCTCTCTCCCCCAGCCCTCCCTGCCCCCCACACCCAGAAGGATATGGAAAGCCCATGATAGGCCAGGCATCATGTAAGTTACTGGTGATTTAAGATAAAAAGACTCAATTCCTGGCCTAACTAAGCACTCAGCCTCGGGGTGGGAGAAGCAAGCACGTAATTCACCCAAGCTGCAGCCGTGGCTGTCCCAGTGTGTGTGCAGCAGGGAACTCAAGGCCTGGGAGGAGTCTACGTGACAGCTCCCCACTGCCAACAAGAGCCACTCACCCATGAAGATATGGAAGAGCCCGCACTCCATTTTTGGTAGCCAATGGTTTTTTGGTCATTTTTAAACAGTCTGCTTACGTCCTTCCAGCTCTTCCTGCTCAGGTGTTGTCCACTCACATTGCCACCCCAAGCCACCCCATTACTGCCCTGCCTCTTACACAATTTGCCACATATGCATGGCACATCAAAGCACAGCAAAGCAGAGTAGATAGGAGCACAAAGCTTATCTCTTAAGCTTCCATGCTACACACATAAGCATTCTGACCCCCTCTTTCCTCTGGAGTTGGCACAGCATTCCAGCACACATACATTCTACATACTACATTCTTTGCCTTTTCATGCCTTCCTCCCCATGCCCATGACCCTTACGAGGAAAGAAAGAAAAAGTTCAAAAGCAGGGCCACAATGTCAGATCACGTCAATTGTGCACCGTTTTGTGAACAAGGTCCCTGGAGTTATGCAGTCTACAATCTGAACAACCATATGCAACAGTTCTGCCAGCATAAACTCTAACAGAATGTGTACTTGGCACACTGGGAGCACAGTAGATAGAGTGGTCAACTCTATTTGGGGAGGTCAGGGATAGCTGGACAAAGCAAGTCATCATTGCCCTGAATATGAAGCATGAGTAGTTCTCCATTCTTCCAAAAGTCTGGGAAGGGTGTTGTATGGAGAAGCTATTCAAGAAAAGGCACAGAAGCATGAAAGAATGCAACATTCTAACATGACAAGAAGAGCTCAGATTGTGGAATATTTATATCAACGCGGATAAAGGAAGGAGCAGCTGGAGGTGAAGCTGAAGGGGGAACCCTGTGGGGACCAGCCTGCTATGCCTACGCGTGAGAGCAGGGGGAGCCCAGGAGGGGCTGAAGCTTGGAGGATTGGGTCACACAGGATCAGACTGGTGCTTTAGAAAGATCAATCTAGCAGTGCAAATACCAGACTAAAGTGGGACTAAGCTGACTTGGGAGATTACTTGGAAGCTCTCACCGTCGTCTGAGAATTAAAAATGAGTCTCTATACTGGTTAATGCAGAGATTTCAGAAACATTTAAGAAACATAACAGATAAAGCTACTGGCATGGGCAGTATGTCAAAGGAGACCAGGATAACTATCCGAGCCCTCACTTTGCTAACTAGTTCTAGAGGAGTAGAGGAGGAGAAGCAGGCTTGAAGGGGGAAGAACAGATTGAATTAGAGGAGCCCTTAAGATATGCGGATAAATATACGGAGACACCGGATGGTTATTTGGGTCTGGAGTTCAAGAGGAAGATTTGCTCTTAAGGTCAGAGTCACAAGGGTAGATAAGAAAGCAATAAAATGAGAAATAAAAATAGCCTCTATGGGCTATTTATTTGGGGGAGTTTATAAAGGAAAAAAATCAAGATGCAAGGTTGAGGAAGGTATTTTTCCCAATGAAATCCGAACTATTAATGGACATGAGCAAGGAATAAGGTAAGAGGGAGAGAGTGAAGTATGAGAAAGGTGGAACCATCAGGGCGAGATCAAGGAAGGATTACAGTGAAGAGCAGCGTTAAGGGGATTTATCCAGATCAGAGACCCCTGACACTGCAAGTCTAGGTTGGGAAAAGAAGGCATTCACAACTAAATACTCTATTTTCTCTAGGAAATAGGAAATAAGTCATTCATTAATAACATCATTCTTTCAATCACTATCTTCTGAGCACCTACCAGTCACCCTGGCACAGTAGGCATCATTCTTATCCTCTTGGAGCTTAAAATCTGTGGCGTGGCAGGCAGTAATCAAACAATCATACAAATAAACACAAAATTACAACTGTTATAGATGCTCTGAAGAATGATATGTTTCTGTAAGAGTTTGTAGTAAAAGGAATTGACCTACTCGGGTGCCAGCAAAGCATTCCTTGCTGAGTAGGTCAATTCTTCTTGCGATAAATTCTTATTGGGCTCAAGTGCAAGTCTTATTGACACAAGGAGAACATGTCACTTGATGAAGTGACATAACTACCAATCCACAAGTTGGAGTCAACTAGAGGGGAAAGACACGGGGTGGGCTCAGCATGTGCAAAAGTCCTACGGAGGCAAGAGTACCGAAAGTCTCAGGCTCAAAATGTTGTCAGTGTAGCTGGAGCTGAAAAAGTGAGGTAGGGTGTGCTGAAAGATGAATCTGGGGACATTAGTAGGACCTTGTAGGTCATTTCAGAAAGGCTCACCTTAATTTTCAAGCACTAGGAAGTCATTGAAGAGTTTTAAAGGGGGTAGATGGCTGAGATCACATGATCACATTTGTATTTTATAAATGTTCATAAAGTTGATTTTAGCTGCAGAATGGTCAGAGGCACCAGAGGAGACAAGGTAGACTGGTGGGGAGTCTTCCACTAGTCTTCCAATACCTTCCAGACTATTTCTGGAATCTTGGAAAGCGATGACTATAGCTCAAAAAAAGTGGCCGTGTTGAAAATTCAAAGAGAAGATAATTTCAAAAGACATTTAAAAGATGAAATTCAATGAGGGTAAGGTGGAATAGTGTTCAGACTGGCCCATAGATTTTAGATCTGCACTGAGTTGTGTGAATTACCAAGATGGAGTACACTGGCTGTGGGTTGGCTTTGGGAGAAAGAACATGTGTTTACTTCTGGGTATATTGATTTTAATGTGTCCTTGAGACATTCAAGAGTAGATATCAAATAGACCATTGACCATATGAGCCTGCATCTCAAAGGAGAAGTCTACACTGCAGATACAAACAGTAGGCAGAGACAGGATAAGATGGTCTATGAAGCAAGTATGGAGAAAAGGAGAGGGCCCAGGACAGAATCTTGAAGAGCACAAAGACTCAGTGGCTAGATAAGAGACCATGGAATTGCAAACGGAAGTCCAGAAAGGTAAGAAGAAAACTGAGGTAGCTTCACAGCACAGAAAATGAGAAGTGAGAAAGTTCCAGAAAGAGGGCCTGTCCAAGGATGTTGCTAAGAAGAAAGATGAGAGTAGAAATGTCCATCGGGTTGACATTGAGGTCAAACCAGAGTAACGGAGCCGGAACACTGAGGAGCGAGTAGGAGAAGAGAAAAAGGAGACAAGTACAATAAACAATTCTATCCAGAAATTTGACCGAGTCATTGGGAGTGAATGAAAGGAGTGAAAGCTGAGAAGGTGTCTCTAGGAGGGGGCAGAGTTCAGATGAGTGGCTGAGAGTCACTAAAGAGAGACCTGCCCAAGAAGAAAGCTGAATAAGTAAATAAACCAAGGAGACAGACTGCCATTAATCTGTGGTGGCACCAGTGTGCCTGGGTGGGCAATTGTCTCTAGTCATCACAGTCTGAGTTTGGTTGGGAAATAACAAATTGTGGTTAAAAAAGAAAAAGAAAAGAAAAAAAAACAACCCACACAAGGAGACAATGAAGTTGAGGGGCTTGAAAGAAAGAAGTTCTAATTGCCTTTGGGATCCAGGTTCCCTGTGGAAGGAATTGTCCCCAGGAGGCCAATAATGAGCTGAAAATAAATGAGTCAAGGGATTAGAGGCCTCAATAAAGAGGAAAAGCAGGTTTAGGGGAAACACAGGTTAGGACAGCTGAGATAATAGGTGGAGTGAATGCTGTCAGTGAGCCCTGATACCTGCACAGCCACTCCTACTTCTGTGCCCTCTTCTCTGGCCAGACTGTCCCATCTCAACTCCCTTTCAGGCCAGCAAGAAACCCTCAGGGGACTGGGTGGCCACCTAGCCCAGTGCCTTCCCTTTCCCCAGGTGGATAACTCTGGGATGTCCTACCCTGCTCCCCAGAGTCCCAGCAGGAATAAGTTCCAGTTGTCCACAGTGGGCGTGGGCTTGGCATCGTGCTCTTTATTGGCTTCTTCCCTTTGGTCCCCCACCCGCTGCTGGGATTAGCTTCCCATATAATCTACTTGCATTGAAATCCGTCTGCTTCTGGGGGGACTCAAACCCAAACAGTAGGCTATTGTTGCTGAAATTTTCAGAGGCGAATCTCTGAGGGACTAAAAAGGGTGCAGGATGCTCGAGTACAGTGGAGGCGAGTGCTACTGGTTCTGAGAAAAAGAAGCCTTGGAGGCCACCATGTTTGGGCTTATCTGCGTGGATGTCAAGTTGACCCTAGATGTTGTAGATGGTGACCTAGGGAAGGAAACCATGAACCAAGTACCAAGGTTTTCTATGATGTGGGAGACAGATCGGGACATCAGTCAATGACAGTGATCCACAGGCGGGGGGTGGGGCGGGGTAGATTAGGTGGATAGCATGACCCAAAATAAAGAGGATTTTTACACAAGGGAAATGAAGTAGCACCTAAGCATAGGAAAGGCGAGTGAGGACAATGTTGACTCCCCTTTCTAGATTTAGCACATGCAGGAAAAAAAGCAGTCCCCACTGGAGTGGGCCTAATAAAAGAAAAAAGTGTCCCTAAAGGAGGACAACTGATCAGTCTACAATGGGTTGGAGATATAGGGAGAGTCTGTACAATGAAAAGGACAAGAGGTTCCAGGTGAACCAAAGAGGACATCATGGAAAAGGGCATGAGTTAGGGGCAGAAATATCAACCAGACACCGTCTGGGGGATGGACATGCTTGAAGCTCTGACTTGGGTGGGGCAAAGGCAATATATGTAACCTAAACATTTGTAGCCCCATAAAATGCTGACATAAAAAAAATTTAAAAAAAAAAGAAAAAAGAAATATCAACCAGAGGTTGTGCATTTCGAGCAGCGCCTCAGAGTGAAAACCTTCCACCACCTTCTGAGGCAGCTTCCTGCACACACACAGTCACACCCTGGCGGAATCGGAGAATTGAGCTGGGCAGTCTGGCTCCTTAAGGACTCTCAAAAACAGAGGCCAATTTTTTACCTATATCATAAATTCCTGACCTTTTAAAAAAATGATGCATGGCATCAATACACAAAATAATTAAGCAATAAATTAATAATAATCTTGTCCATACTCTGGCACTACTGCCATTAAAAAAAACCCAGGCCTGTGTTTTTACTGCCAGTTTGCATCAAAGTAAACAGAATTAGCACCCAGCGGCTTGACATTGAAAGGATTACTATTATCTGTGCACTGTTCATTTCGAAAAGAAATCTGCCACATTGCAACTTGTGAATTGGATTCCATCCATGTTCTTTGAGGCATTAGAGAAGTTAGTGCAGAACAGTTTGATCTAATAATCTCCTGCCCAGAAGGAACTGAGAGTCCTGGGAAGATGGGCTGTGATGTTCCCCATGGACTCCCCCTCAGGAACAGCTTCCTGCTAGCTGTGCTGCCGACCCAAAGTCCTCCCAATCTGCACCCCTGTGAGAATTGAAAGGAGCTTCTTCACTCAAAGTCACAACCCCACCTTGGGATCCCTGTATCCAATGACTATCTCCATGGGGGAACAAAGGCCACTGTGAGTCAACTCCACAAGGCCACCCCAACTTCAGAGCTCCTGTGGTCTCGGCTGAGGCCTTCATCAGGACTGCATCACAGCTCAACTTCTCCCTCACTTAATCCTCCTTCCTTCGTTTCTCTTTTACAATCTCTAAAACATTCCCTAATAAACATCCTTCATTTAATCCCTGTCACAGAGTTCTGAGGAGCCACAATGATGCGGCTCCTGAACAAGCAAAACTTGAGGAAACCTGACCCGATACTGCAACACTGGTTTATAGAAAATTTAACATCATGTGCTGGGTATTGAAGGAGGGAGGGAAAGAGCTGGCGCTTACTCATTTGGACTTGGAATTGAATTCTCACCTTATATTTTCTCTGGGGAAGAAATATTCTCAAGAATAATGAGATAAAGTATGCTAAGAGTACGCTGGCCTAAGACTGGCCTCCATTCTGATGTTTGCTTGTATAAACAACTTTATCTTCCTGAGCCTCAGTTTACTCATCCACATAGATGATCTCCAGGGGAATAAGGTAACCCTGGCTGCCATTTTTGGAGCACATGCCATGTTCTGACATCCTGAATTTTGAAGAGGTTGTGCATGCCCTTTCTCAGATGATGGATGGAACCATCATTTCATTTTGGTGAGGAATTTTAAAAGATGCTTTGAACTATAAAATCCACTCCTAAAATTTTTTAATCGCAGGTAACTTTCAAATATGAATATAGGTAGTCTCCAATTTTTAAACAAAGTATATTATAAATGTAACTCAAAATCCATTCCCTCAATGGAAGTAAGAATATAAGTAAAGGTTAGTTTGGTAAAACTATTGTGAGTGCCTGCTGTGTCTCAATCATTGTGCCAGATCCAGAAGCAACAGTTCTTCTTCCTCAAGGGGCTAGTATTTTGCAATGGGAAGCTTCCTAGGCCAAAGCCAGAAGTCTGTTGAACCCATATACAATTCTGGCACCTCTAACCATCGCTTGTAACAACCTGTTACTAAGGGGAAAACATTCTTAGTTAGAACTCCGGATATCAGAAGCATATCTCTCCCAACTCTTGTAGAGACAGCCTACAATGCTTCCAGAAAGCAGAAACGTGCTTAATAGAAAGTATTGTCCCATATATTACTTCAAGATAACAAAGGGTAGCCGTAAGAACATTTTCCAACTATGTTTAGCAGTGTTAAAAGGTATTGCCCAAGGGTTCCATGGCCAAACAAATTTGGAAAAAAAGTAATTTTTAACAGATTTCTTTGCTGAAGAACTTATTAAATGCCTAAATATGTTATTATGCCTTTTATATCTCTAAAAGATAAAAACACAACAATGCAAATGTATTCAACATGACTGAAATGTACATTTAGAAATACAGTCGTGTGACACTTAACGATGAGGATACGTTCTGAGGAATGCGTTGCTGGGCAGTTTTGTTGTGTGAACATCACAGAGTGCACTTACACAAGCCTGAATGGCATAGCTCGCTACACACCTAGGCTGTATGGGCTGGCCTGTTGCTCCCAGGCTACAAACCTGCACCGCAGGCACCGTGCTGAATACTGTAGGCAACTGTAACGCAGTAGTAAGTATTTGTGTATCTAAACATATAAAAGGTACAGTAAAAATAAGATATTATAATCTTATGTGACCACCATCGTATATGGGACTCACCCTTAACCAAAACACCACTATGAGGCACATGACTGTAGTTAAGATGGTAAATGCTAAATTATGTATTTTTGACCATAATTTTTTAAAAATGATGAAAACAACAGGAAGTAATTTCTAAAATTCTTTGACTACAGAACTGTTTCTCTTAGGGCAAAGAGCAGGATAACTAACCATCTTGATTTTCCTAGGCTTATGGGCATTCTTGGGACTTTCAGTGCCAAAATTAGGACATTCTGGGCAAGTATAGACAATTGGCCATGCTACCTAATGGAGCCCTGAATACAGTTTGGAAATGTTGCTCTACGTCAATACATTTGGGAGTGTTTGGAATAGAGAAGCAAGGGTTGTTTCCCCTATGAGGGCAGAGAAGGGCTGGAATCTACCTCCCCCATCCTCTCCACACCCACCTCCACTGCCCATTTAGATGCATGGGCTGGTCTTGCTCAGGCATCTGTAATTTAGACTTGGTTGTGTGGGTGTTTTGTGATACTAATGAGTCCACATGAGAAGGAAATCTGTGTTTTTCTTCCAGATAAACTGGGGCTTAAGAAATATTTTGACCTACCCAAAGTTCTGAAAGAAGACTGCCAGAGTCAGAAATCAACATTAAATCGTAAGAAGCCTATTACAATCCACTTATTTCCCTAGTTAACTAAACATCTAGAAGGAAAATGAGCCAAGTGGGTAATAACTCTGTCTCAGCTAGCTCAAAGATAACCCCTCCACCCCCGCTGAACTTTAGGAGGTGCCCCACTGGAACCTGGAGCAACTCGGCAGGTTGAGACCAGAGAGTGGGTCCCTTTCCTGGACCGGAAGTGACTGTCTGCGGGATGGACGGCAGTCCCCAACACTCTCAGACACTTCATGTTGTCATGTCCGGGATATCAAGTTTGACTACATTAGCAGCAAGGATGTTCCTAAATTGGAATCTGCACCCTCAAATGGGGAAGAGGGGGGCTCTTTAACTCACTGCGGTGACGTTGTCAATCAGACGCCGGCAGTGCTCTTACTTGGAGCCACACTGAAAGCGTAGGGTGCAGGGGCCCTGGGCGCCTGCGTCTACGCGTCAGCACGAGCACATGGTCTCGGAGTGGGCAGGCCCTGCTGCAGGGACTGTAAACCCCACCATTTACATCCCGGACCCAGGACAAAGACTTTCACACCCTGGGTGCATAATAAATGTTTTCCAAAATAAGTGCAACTGTATACTTCTTTTTGGGGCTTGCAGTAATGGATCACATCACAGATGTTTCTATGATCTTGTTCCTAGCTACCAAGAATAGACTAAAATAAAACAAGGGGAAATGCAGACAGATTTAAAAAAAAAAAAAATTGTTGGGTTGGTAGATCCTGCAATCCCTGTTTGTCCGCCAAAATGGAAGTCCTAGTGGCCGTGGGGGTCCCAGGAGCCCAGAGGAAACTCTTTGTAAAAACCTCCCCAAGTAAGAATTCTATCAGCAGCATTGACCCGCTGCTTCAAAAACCTGCCTCCTAAAGTTGCCTTATTTGTTTCTCGAAGCCTTCAAATATAGATTCTCTTACCCATAGCAGATTCCCACGCAGATCTGCCGTCTCTGTGAGTCACGGTGAGGGGAGGCCTTTGACTCTGCTCCTGGGGCTTTCCCCGCAAGAGAAGGCATCGTCCCGCGCTATGAATTGGGGGAGAATGTGCGTTAGAGAAAGCGGGCAGCAAGGTCATTGGGTAATGACACAGATCCTGTTACAAGCATTCCATCACCTGTTTATTTTAACTTCTCCAAGCTGTGAGAAATTAACATTTAGGCCAACAATGGGTGCTCACTATTTTGAATGAGTGGTATTTATTTTGCATTTTCGGACTATAAGCATTTGGCAAGCAGCCATGAGCCAAAAGGACACAAACACACAAAGACTGAAAATAATTTTCATTTTATTTCTACTTAAATGTGTAATTCAAACTGTTTTTATTGCTATTTGTTAAAGTAATCTTACTCCCAGAAGGTGCTTATAAAGCAATTGAATTCCCTGGGTATCAGGTATAGTAATAAGTCATTAGTCACTACACATACATTCAAAAGAGTAAGACAACTTAATATATGGATTAGAAGAACCTTTACCTAAAGAACAAAAACAAGGGAAAATAAGCAACACATACATTAGTTTGCTAATCCAACAGTTTACATTTAATTGTTGGTTTCATTGATTCTATTCCTAACTCGCTGTAAGATTTTGCTTAGTTCCCTTGTTAAAATGACAGCATGAAAACATGTTTTTCCAACAGAAGTCTTTGGTATGTTTACTAAAAGGTGATAACACGTGCGCACACATTTATCCAGTTATTGTCATCCCCCACATTAAGATGAACTAGATTAGCATGGGTATTTCATGTGTTTCCTGTGAAACTAGTTGTTTAGTTGGCATTTCAAAATGCATTTCATGTTTTATACTGAGGAGATTAACACCATCTATGTGGAAATAGTGTCTACCCTGGCCAAAAGAAATTGTTTTAAAGTTCAAAAGAAAAGGGTGACATATTTTTCATTTTTGCCTCCAGGTTTGATGAAAATAAAAAGCAGACTTTATAAGTAGATACCATGATTTCATAACAAGGAGGGAGGGGAAAACATTTACAGTAAGAAGAACCCTTGGGAAGCTCTTGGCAGTTTGCGAAACTGTAGTTGGGGTGGAATTAGTTTGACTGTACGTTAGATATTTAAAAGCAGCTGCTTGTTTTTGTTGTTGTTCCTGAAAGAATTTTGTTTCCAAACAATTTTCCTGGTATTCAAAATGGCTTTTGCCTATGCCATTTGGAAAATGCACTTCTCATTTCCCAATTTATTCATTTATTACTTATTCATTTGTTATTTATTAAAAAGAGCCTCATGTCCATCATTGTTACCTGATAGAAAGATGACTATAAACTTCCCATGCTGGCATCAGGAGCAATATCCTAAAGAACCTCCTTTTTACTATGGTCCCATAGAGCAGTGAGAGTAAAAACAAAATAGATGAATACAATAATTCAATGAAACAGAATAATTTCTTTTTAGATGAATGAGAGAGAGCCACTTTTTAATTTTAAACTATTTAAACATTTTCTGAGGTAACATCTTTGGACAGGCAGTAGGTGAGACCCTATGGCTAAAGTATATTTCCTTTTTCCTGTGGCTTTCAGATTTTTCTCTGCAGATGAACCCTATCGGGATTAAAAGACTTCAAGAAGCCAGCTATCACAATGTCTACTCCAGGGCTTGAAAGTTTCAAGGGTTTGCTTTTGTACTTGGTTTGCTTTGGGCTCTTAAAAATACAAACCTTTCTCCAACTAGATATAGTTTCTAAGTGTGATGTAGCAAAGCAACAACAAGATCTGCCCCTATCTGTGAGGTCTGAGAGTTACGATATTTAAGAAGTTAGACAAATCCAAATTATAGAACAAGAAAATTTACATACACACAATTGCATTGAAAGATTTTTTAATCTAATTAGGCAAGTTAGATAAAGGAAAGTAGATCAAAGAGAACTATCTCTCATCAATTAGTTTTGCTGCTTAGCAAATTATCTCAATATATAGTGGCATCAAATCATAATTCTTTATTTAGCTCACAACTGTGAGGGTCAGTAATTTGGGTTGGGCTTAGCTGGGTGATTCTTCTGGTATTTTCTGCTTCAGTCACTCGTGTGTATATGATCAGCTGCTCATTGTGTGGTTAGTGGGTGAGTCTCAATCACATGTCTGGCAGAAGACTGCCTGTCACCTGGAGTACCTTAGTTGTCTTCCATATGGCATCTCATCTTGGAGCTGGCTAGCCCAGGTTGGCACAGGGATAGAGTGGGGGAGGGAAGGAGGGAGAGAGAGAGAGAATTGGAAGGTCTCTTGAAACTTAGGCTCGGAACTGACACAGATTCCAGGTTCGAGGAATGGAGAAATAAACTCCATCTCTTGATGGAAGGATCTTCACTGACACATTGTGAGAGCGTGGGTGCAAGAGGGGACAGAATTGGTAGCCATTTCCACAGTCTACCAAAGTATCAAATTGCTCGTTTAAAAACAAGAAGCATCAGGGCCTAGAATATTTAGAAGCTATAATTCAAACTATTAAGTTACACTTGACTTTACACAAGTTAACAAACTCATTATTGCTTTAATTCCTTTCTAAGTAGGAGTGGTCCTGCTGCTAGCTTTTATGGCTTTTGCAGAGACAAACTTCCAAAAGTTCCTACTCTGTGCAGCTAAGCACGTGAGCCTTTGTGTGCTGAAAACAAGTGTCCCTCCTTTGGTTGGATGTGGACAAAATCTTTCTTGACAGATTGAATAGGAGTGTGAGAGAAAGAGAGGAGTCCAGGATGACTCCAAGGTTTTTAGCCTGAGGAACAGGAAGCCTGACACTGTCATGAACAAGATGGGAAGCACCATGGATAAAGCCAATTTGAGGGAAGCCTAGAAATTCAGTTTCAAACATGTTGAGTTTGGTGTATCTATTAGGTATTCACATGGAGATATCAAGTACAGTAGTCCCCCCTTATCCTGGGTTTCACATTCCTCGGTTTCAGTTGCCTGAGATCAACTGCAGTCAGAAAATATTAGGTGGAAAATTCCAGAAATAAATAATTCATAAGTTTGAAATTGTGCAACCTTTTGAGTGGAATAATGAAATCTTACACAATTCCTTTGTGTCCCACCCAGGACATGAATTATCCCTTTGTTCACCATATTCATACTGTCTACACTACCTGCCCATTAAGTCACTTGGACTTCGCAGCCTCCAGAATGTGAGAAATAAATGTCTGTTGTTTAAGCCAGATCAGGTGTCTGGTGAGGGCTCTCTTCCTGGCCTGTAGACAGCAGTCTTCTTCTCACTTTATCCTCCTGTGGCAGAGAGCAGAGAGAAAGGAATCAAGCTCTCTTGTGCCTCCTCTTATAAGATACTAATCCCACCCTCATGATTTCATCTAACCCTAATTACCTTCCAATGGTCCCATCACATTGGAGATTACGGTTTCAACATATGAATTGGGGGGCAGGAGGATGCCGCAGGCTCAAAAGCCACGTGTGGCTGGCAGCTACCACACTGGACCGTGCTGACCAACAACACACCTGACTCTCAGAAAACCCCCGAGTCTATGGCTACACTTCAGGGATGGGGACAATGGCAAGGATGAAAGGTGGACACTGTTGGTCCATATATGAAGATTTAAACCACAGCAATAAATGATGATGAATCTTGCCATATAATAAAAGAGTAAAGGTTTAAGATCAGAGCCCAGGAAGACTTCTGCCATGAGGAGGCTCCTGTAAAGCGCCATCAATGAAGCTGAGTATTAGATTAATTCCTGCGATTTGCATCTGAAGAAATTGAGTTCGTTCTCCTTTTTTAAAAAGCTATTGAGTCTTCTTTGATTTCTTTCATCATCACTTCTGTAATTCAGCAAAAACCTGTGCAATAGTGTTCATAGTAGCTCTTATTCAAAACAGCCAAATACTGGAAACAACCCAAATGTCTCTCAGAGAATCATGAATGGCCAAACTGTGGCATATGCATACCGCGGAATACAACTCAGCCGTGAAAAGGAATGAACCATTGAGACATGCAACTCGGATGGACCTCAAGGGAATTATGCGGAGTGAAAAAAGTCCATCTCAAAAAGTTATGATTCCATTTATGTAACATGTTCAAAATAACAAAATTTCAGTGATAGAAAACAGATTAGTGATTGTCACAGAGCAGGTGTTGGTGGAGGAGACTGGCTGTGGGTATGAAAGAGTAGGACGAGACAGTCCTGTGGTAGTGGCACAATTCTGTATCCTGACTGTGGCTGTGGTTACACGAATACCTAGATGTGATAAAATTGCACAGAACATTACACACACACAAACACACACACACAAATGAGTCTGTGTAAAGCTGGTGAAAGCTGAATAAAGCTCTAGATTGTACCGTCAGTTTCCTGGTTCCAGTGCTGCACTGTGTTTATGCAAGACATGACCATCGGGGAGGCTGAGTGAAGGGTACGTGGGATCTCCCTGTCCATTTTTTTTTTTGCAGCTTCCTATGAATCTATAATTATTTCATTAAAAAAAGAAACGTATATTCAAAAAGGAATGATCTTCAGGAACAGAAAGAGCTCTTAGCAAAGCCAGCTTGTACAGAGAACCGCTCCAGTAGGAAACTCAAGAACAGGATTCTCAAAGCCCAGGCAAAAAGGAGAGGTTGGCTGAACATCCATCTCTTAAATCCAGAAATAAATGCAGTGGAGCAAGGAGAGAAATAATTGATTTTGTGCAAACCCAACCAGTTCTTTTCATCCTAGACTGCTGTGCTCCAACTACAGGAGTTTACTGCCTTCCAAATCCACAATGTTTTATGGCCTTAAGGAGCCAAATTGTATAATTATCATCACATCATGATGCAACACCTAATTTTCAAAAACCCACAATAAAGTCGTGAAAAAAAGGGAAGTTACAAAACCTATACACTGTGATTGTTTTTTGGCTTTCATTAAAACCTGTTTATAATTAATCTGTTTCAGTTTTCTCAGAATTATGTTAAAACACTGCTTTGTAAATTTGTATTATCCTTTTTCTAATGGTAAAACATTGGTAGAAATTGGTTTTGAGGCTTAAAACATGAGTCCAGTTAAAACTAAGCCCTGAAACTTGGATGACAAAAGCAATGCAGTGCATTTTTCGGTCTGACCACAAGAGGGCTTCTTTTAGTTCTTTAAGTTCCACGGAAAAAAAAACAGCAATCTTTAATTTAGAATTTGCAAATACCCTACAAAGGAAAATGAGTTGAAAACCAAGTTCCTCCTGCAAACACCAAGACTTCCCTGACTGTACAGTTTTGTAAAAGGTGAAATTTACTGAATAATCTCTAATATATGTGTATATGTTAGAGACACAAATACACACACACACACACACACGTACACTTCAAAACTCAGTTTCCTATTTTAACGTTGGCATTTATGTGATGGAAACCAGCCAACCTCTTATAACACATGTTGATGACTTCATTTTGAAGTAGGGCCAAGCGCCATCTTTATTTTCGTTAGTTTTGTTATTAACATATAGAGGCCCAGCATATTGCTGTGGTTCAATAAGAGCTCTACAGCCAATGGCTGTATTATTCATTATTCATTATTCAGGATAACTCTGCCATGCTCGAAATGAATTTCCCTAAGTGTACCCTACGCCCATACCAACCCCTATTTATAGTTTTCAATCCATTTAATTGTAAAGCAAAGGTTTGAGAAGAAAGACTCATATTCCTCCTCCAATGCAGCCTAAAGTTTCAGGAGAAGATGGTTTAGAAGTCAGGTTCCAGGAAAGCTGGTAGAGAAAGCTCTTAAAGGACATGTAGACTCTTGTTTACAGGATTTGCTTCCTTCATCCTCAACCCTACCCAGGGTTCCCCTAAATCTACATATGCCACACCTTAAATTTAGGTCCCATTCCTCTATTATTTGACTACTGATGACAGCTAATAGAACTAAAGCACAGGACCACACTAAGTTGGAAGCTATTATTTTTTGATTCATTGCCCAATTTATAGAACTCTCTAAATTCTATTAAAGTTTTGCAAAACTCACGCAAATGAAACAAAGTACCTATTTTTTACACATTATCATTCCAAAATTTTCTGGTGAACCAAACTGAAACACATTTTCATCAAATCTTTTTATTTTTTTTAATCTAAAAAATACAATTGAGAACGAAGTCAATGAATATACCCAACCTACATCTTTGTCAGAAGGGAACTAGGATTAACTGTTCTTTCCTCATATATCCCACGCAGCAACTGATGCTCTCTCTGTCCCTGGCGCTGCCTCCAGAGTCCAGGGGAGGAAAAGGCAGAGGAGAGATCTGATGGAGGATGGGGCTGAGCAGGGAGTTGCTGGAAGTTGAAGTCGCTGGTTCACTTCCAACACTGCCCCCATAGTATTGGCCATGAGTTAAGGCCATCAAATGAGCCTCTAGGAAGCATGACCAAGATCTGCTTTGGGGAAGCCTGGTCAGATTAAAAGGCATGATTGCTAAAAACACAAAATCTGTGGCTTGTGTAAAGGATCCTCAACTGGGAAACTTGAGGTCTGGCTTCGAAGCCCTAGTCTGCCATCATGGGGCTCTGTGAACTGAATTCCTTGCCAAGCACCATTTCCCTGCTATGTGAAATAAAACAAATATATAAAATTATATTGGACATATAATTTCTAAAGCTCATCTCAGTAAACACTTCAACCCAAGACTCAGTTTGTACTATACACAGCCCAACAATTATTGTGTCTTCCTGGAGAAGCAGAGCCCTTAAGCCAAATTCTCTTCCCATGTGATTAAAAAGAATATTTTGTGCTAAAGACTAAACTGAGAACTTCAGTTATAATCTACAGGATGTGATTTTTTTTTTAAGCATAAATCCACGAGGTTCTCCCTGGAGGCACATAGTTTAAGAGATGGGCCTGGAAAATGTTGGTGTTTGATATTTCTAAGGAAATGTTCAAGTGGCCCAGTCAAGTTCAGTCCTGTCTAAGTGTGAAAGGTCAGAGTTTATTTTTCAGCTCGGCCTGACTTTAGTGGGGATTTGATGAGTACATTTGTTTTGTGTGTTTCTGTGTGCAGTGTGCACTTTCTTAGAGTCTATTGGCTCCAATGAGAAATAAAAACCGAGAATGTTGAACATTCTATAAGCCTCATCTACATTCATGAAATTAGATCGTTGTGGTCAGAGCTATGGCTGCAGCCAACACTGTGAGGGTGCTGGAGGGATTGCTCCTTGGTGACTTTCTCTGCACAGTCCTCGTTGGCCTTGAGTTGTGACTGAGCACTAACTGGCCAGGTCTGGGCTTTGCGTGGTGGGAGGCGAGGGCAGTGGCTATATCAATCACTGTGTTCGGGATTGCTTGTTTTTCTTCATTAAAGTCTACAAGACTTTGCCTTTGGTATTTATAGTTGCCTGGTCAACTCTCCCAGAAACCATTGCTGGGGTTGCAATCAGTTAGGAGGGAAGTGGAAATCTAACGGTGCACAGTAAGAGAGAAGGGGCTTCTGGTGGGGCAAGGCGACAAAGTAAACGTGTCACTGGTCCAAGCAGCAGAGGTCGCATTGATCCCTTTCAAATTACAGATCCTCAGTATTGGAGCATCCTCCAGGTGATCCGAGGGACCAGATGACAGTCTGATGCTAGGTCCTCAACATTTTCCTAAAGGGTATTCACATAGAGAAAGTAATAATTATTTCTTCTTGGGGTCACAATTTTGCAAAGAAACAGCGGTTTTTCTTTTAAGGGATTCTTCACTAGGCACAGGAAAGTAAAATAATTTGCCAAAGATGACAGAAAGTCTACTAGAAGTTGAAGGTTTTTTTTACCTTTATACATATTTTCTTAAAAAAATATATGCCGCAGTTTGTCACGTTCATGAGATTTATTTTCTTATTGGATCAAGAGTTTGCTGTGGATAGGGAAAAAGAGGCTTAGGGAATTTTTAAAACTCTCCTTAAACAGTCAGGGTTATTAATTCTCACGAAGAGAAATATTGACTTAAAGAGCTGATTCATCATATTATATCCTTGTGAACAAACATACCAAGGGGTTGAGTATAGGGAGGAAATATGGGGAATTAGTAATGAATAGGGCAGGAAGGAAGAGGAGCTGCCAGTTATTAAGCACCTAGTGTTGACAGACATTATTTCATTCAGTCTCAACCTCAGGTACCAACTGCATCTCCATTCTGTAGATGTGGAAACTGAGGTGCAGAGACAGTAAGTAAGTTATGCAGGTGACACATAACAGATCAAGGGCCGGAACCTAGGCTGGCTCAAGGAAAAACTCTTTTCTACTGCGTGTACCATGATGGACTCAGGTGTAGGGAGGGCTGAGCTGTAGGCCCAGCTCTGCCACTGGTGGACGGGGCAGCCTTAGGAAAAATACCTCGATTCATCTGGGCCTGGGCTTCCTGAGAGATGAGGGTCCATAACTTGAATTAAGGTACAAGTCCACCACTTTTTTTGCAGAAATAACATTTATTGGAACAGGGTTGTGGATAAAGTAAGACAGAACAGAGAGCAAGAGCTTTATCATGCTCATCTCAGCACCCACTAATTAATTAACTAAGGCATAATTTAAATATCATGAAAGGTACAGATCTTTGTGATTCAAAAGAGTTTGACAATTGTATACACATAGGTAAGCCACCACCCAAATCAAGTTAAAAAACCTTTCAACACCCCAGAAAGTTCCCTCGTGCCCCTTTCCAGTCAATTCCATCCCCTCCCGACCCAAGAGGGAAACCACCAGTCTGATTTCTGTCCCCATGGCTTAGTTTTACCTGTCCTAGAACTTCATATATGTGGCATTGTATGCACCGATCCATTTTCAACGCTGGAGAAACATCTGCGGTTCCAGGAGGTAGATGGCAAATTACCTCCCCATTGACCGCGGAGTCAGCTCTGCGAGGCCCGACGACGGCAGAGCGAAGGCCAGCTGGGATGTCGGTATTTGCTGCTTCTCCCCAGGATGCTTATAAGTCCTTCAAAAACAGGATCTGGTTCTTTTATAGTGTGGAACAATAAACACACATACTACTTTCTCAATTAATATTTAATTAGGTGATGTTTATACATCCTCTGCATTTATTCATCATTTATACATTCATTCATTCATTCAGTAAAAATTTATTATTGTCCAACTATGTGCCCGGGACTGTCCGATGCTGGTTACAAACAAGACGCACTGTCTGTGTCCTCTGGGGGGACAAACGATGAACCTCCTGCCCGTTGCAAGATGCAGGACAGATATTGCTCTGTTGTGGCTGAACATGAACAAGAATTGGAGTCTCAGGGCCACATGTCATTACTCATCCCACATTCATTCACAGCCTACCGTGTGCCGGGCATGGTTCAATACTGAGACGATACAAAAATACGTGAGGCTGGGTGCTATCCTCAAAGAGTTTACCTTTTAGGAGTTACTGATCTCTGGCCAGAAGTCTCTGCTAAAAAAAAAAAAAAAAAAAAAAAAAAAACCTATCTGCTTTCTCCAGCATCATGTGCATCGAAAAAAATAAATCAGTGCATCTTTTCCATCCAATCCACATTTCAGTATGTTTTCAAGAGTCATGCCTCAAGTGGCTTTAATGGGAGTCACTGGGCAGCTTTTGGAGAGGTGTAAGGAACCCACTCTGCCAGCAAAGGTGGAAGGATTTCTTTCTTGCAATATTTCATGCATTTCACAGCCTCTCAGTCAGTTCACTGTCAGCACAGGCTTAAGAAAATAAACTGCACACTACAAGGTATACTTTGGGGATTTTGACCATTCCTTGAAAACACGGCAGAAAGTGTCCCAAGATAATAAAGTCAATGCCCACCCCTTCCAACACTCCTCCAGTACACACACGTACTCTCCCTCTCTCGTTCTCTCTCTCTCCCTCTCTCTCTCTCAAGGTTAACCATTGTAGCCACTAGGGGACAAAGGGTTTCAGATGTGTTCCGCAGATGAATGTTTGATATCATGGGACAGGACAGAGCAAGAACAATCGCCTCCTCTCTGGCCAAAACTTTCCCATTAGTGTATCAGAAATGTGCAGGCTCTGATTGCAGAATAAGTAAACAGGACATAATGGGTTTTCAATAAATGCTACCGAGCCAGACTCCAAGTCTATTTGGAGAGGTTTACTTGACACGCAGAGCCTGCTGGGGGAATTGAGGACAGAAAGGTAAAGGGAGTTGAAGTTCACGGATGAAAACGCGTCAGCGTGGGTTCAGATCCAAGTGCAAACTGCAAAAAGGTGAGACTGTTCTGATTGGAACCACCCAAGGATCCGGACCAACACCTTTGTCTGAAATATCCAGGTCTGTCAGAATATTAGAATCTTAGAAGGAAACGGCATTTAGAGAGCTTTTGGACTCCTTTCTTCTGTTTGCTTTTTGTTTATGTAGTTTTGTTTTGTTTTGTTTGCGGGGGAGCGAGGAGTCATTTTTAAAAAGCTGAAGCTAAGAATAGTAAGAGGCCTAAAATCACCCAACTCATTGAACCAGAATCTGACCGAGCTCTCCCAATTCCCAATCCTCCCAAACACTCCCAAAGAGTGTTTTCTAACCCACTTTGTCCCTTTATTCTTCTGGTGTGTATGGAGCACAGGGTACAACCATAAGGAAAGCATTTGGTATGAAGAAAAAAAAAATAGTTTATGTTCTAATAGACTGAAATTAGTTTTTAACAAGACTGAATTTCTTTCTGATTTTAACTGGAAAAAATTAATATACATGCACATTAGAACTTATGTTAACTTAGACTTCTTTAAACTGTGGAAGGCTGAACAACTGGGAAAAGGAGAAGGGCTTTATTCCCAGATGACACTTGGGGACTCTCCCCCACCCCCACCAAGGCCTGCAGAACAGACCGTCCTTGGGAGCCCTTGACTAGCCTCTCTGTTGCCTGGGTATTAACTCTCCACTAACAAGTTAATGAAATAATCAACAAAAGACTGGCACATTTGGAACACAATCCAAACATTGTTTCCTTAGTGCCTTTGTGCCTTTGGTCAAGTTCCCTAGAAGCAGAGTGTGAGACCAGGATTCTGGTGCTTGGGGATTATTGAGGGAAATAACCCTTGAGGAAAAAACATGTAAGGAAGTCTCTTAGTTTGCTAGGGCTGCCCTCACAAAATACCACAGACTGGGAGACTTCGATGCAGAAATTTATCTTATAATCCCAGAAGCGAGAAGTCCGAGATCAAGGTGTGGGTGGGGTTCGTTTCTCCCGAGGCCTCTCTCCTTGGCTTGCAGACGGCCACCTTCTTGCTGTGTCCTCATGTGGTCTCTCATCTGGGCCTCCCTGGTGTCTCTTTGCATATCCAGATTTCCTCTTCCTATAGGGACACCAGTCAGATTGAATTAGGGACCACTCGAACAGCCTCATTTTAACTTAATGGCCTCTTAAAAGGCCTTATCCCCAAACACAGTCACATTCTGAGATCTGGGGGGTTAGGGCTTCAGTACATGAATTGGGGACACAATTCAGCCCAAAACAGGGATGAGAGAAGGGGACTAGGATGAGGAAGGTGGGGCAGGATGTGGTCTCCAGGGAAGCCCAGGCTCAGCCCAGTGCGTGGGGTGGAGGTGGGGGTGACCACACGGTCAATCAAACCTCAGATCTGTCCCACCTTGACATCAGCATGCTGGGTCTTTCTGACCCGGCATCTGCTAGCCTGCCGGCCAGCCCCCAGCATATATGTGGTAGGGGGCCAGGGAAGATTTTGGCGTATCTACACAGACACCTCCAGGCAGGGTGGCTCCTATGGGTCAAGGGCATTTTTCCAGAAAGGGTCACACAGGGGTAGGCCACTCAGGTGCTCCAGCAGCTGGGGAGCAGGCACTGCCACGCAGAGGGTCCTGGGTTTCTCTGGGTGTTGCAGAAGCTTGCCAGTCTTCTGGCTCCACTGGCTAAAGCCCACACCTCCAGGTACAAACACAGGACACCTGAGACTGGGGAAAAGATGGCGCCATTGTCGTGGGCAGAACAGGCCAGACCCCTCTCATTCTCAGTGCAGCTGCTGAGGCCCGAACCCTCGACTTCAGCCATGAAACCCATTAGCCCCACCTGTTTAGGAGCTTGCAGATCCCTCTCCTCTCCTTTCTCCCTGCCCTGGCCTCAATGCAGGGATCCATCACTTCTCACCCCCACTCCCAAAGAGCTTCTTCTCAGACCGCCCCACCTCTAGCCTAAACCCACCCAACAGAGTCTGACACAGCAGCCAAATACGAGCACTTCGCTTCCCGCCACAGGGAAGGCAAGGACGGAATCCGTCTGGTTAGTAGGTGTTGCTCCAATTTCGGGTCTCTGCTCTGCTACTTAAGAGTGTGTGGCCTTGGGCCGCCTACCCCTTCTGTGTCTCCGTTAACTCCTTTGTAAAACGTGAATAATGTAGCACAAGGCACCTTAGAGTTTGGAGGCTTCAGTGGGCTGTACACGTGTGGCACTTAGAACAGCGTTGGGTGCACAGTGAGCAGGCGTGAGGGCTGGCGGTGACCATTTCTACTGCTGGTGACAGGGTAGGTGCAGCCACAGCAGCCTCAGTACCCCGCACCGAGCAGAGTGCTGGGCACAAAGGTGAGAAAACAGAAGGTGCCAGAAGGGGCCTGGCAGCCCGTTTGGATGAATATCACTATTATTTCTCCTGATATTTTTGCAGGTGGTGAAACCAGGAGCATGTGCGATCCCAGTTTCGGTCGTAATCTCTGACTCCACTGGCCTCCAAGGTAAATATTTAAAGTTAGTTTATAGTTGACACTATGTTAATATCAGATAAGGGCAAGAAAACAAAAATCCTCTCATCAGAAGAGGTGATTAGGTTACAATGAACCACAACAGTTACACCTGATGTTAATAATTTCACAGGGTAAAAATAAACAGCGTGGCAGTATTTGCGAATTGGCGTGAAATCTGTGCTCACCTGGCTGTTTTGGTAACTTAAGTGCAGCCAACAGGAGCTTGAGCCTTAAACCGCATCTCTCCCGTGACCCCAGCAATCTCACCCACCCCGAATCCCAATCCAGCTGCCCACAGCCAGTTCTCTTCAAGATCTGAGCAACTCGGACCCGGGGCTGGGCTCTGCCCACTCACCAGGCCACTGGACCCCCTGGAGAAAGGCCTCCCAGGGGAACCCTCTTCCATCTCTGGAGCCCCAGTACCCTCCTCTCTTCCCTCTGCCTCCTCGTCCACACAGCCAACCCTACTGCACAGCCTAGGAGAGAACCTTTGCCAACATGCCAAGAGCAGACAGCAGATGATTAACACATCTTTCATACAGAACAAGTCTGGGCCCGTAAGTCCACAGGTAGAGCATTTTAGAGTTGGACACCAAACCATTTCCTTTGCATCAATGCAAAGGCAGGAATAACCATGCTAACAGTGACTTTCTAAATGCCATTCTGTACACGTCACGTTTTCCTCAGTGTTGTTTCTATGCATCGTTTCTTTCTCTGCCTTGAATCACCCTCTTTCCCCCTGTTTTGTTCTCTTTTTCTTGGTGGTGGTGGGTGGTTGTTCGTTTTTACCCAGTCTGGTCTACCTGCTTGAGTCCCAGTCTCTCCTGTGGTTTCCTCACTCAGACTGTGGCGCTATCTGAACATGTAGCCATAAAAAATCAGAAGGAATCAGACCCCACTAAGCAGGGCTGCCCGCCCTGAGTACCCTGTTCTGGAGAGTTCTGCCATCCGCCTGATGCTCACAGACACCGGAACATGAGTCATCACTGAGATGCTGCTGCCACCCGCCTTTCTCCCCAAGCCTCCCTAAAAAAAGAGGAAATGCCCTCTGACATTGGGATGTACAAACAAGAGCTCCACACACAGCACAAAGCCTGAGAACTTCTGCCTCGGACTTCCGCACTGGCTATGGGATGCTGGTCTTGCGTTTGGGTTTCAAACCTCAAATCTAAAGAAAAATGTCACTTGAAGTATGATTTGTAGAAAGCAATAGGCTGATTCAGAAGGAAAAGCAAAGGTTAAATGGCACTGCTGTTTATGACTTCTGTCATTTTAAAAATAATTATACTTTTTCAAAGGAACGTTTTGGCAATGGAGAGGATGGAAATGAAAAGAGCTGTAATTGCTCTTAAAGAGCATAAAGCAATATTATGGAAGAAAGAAGATCAATTAGGCAGGCTGGTCAATAAAGCAGGAATGAGGTGTAATTAAGCTGGTTCAAAGAAAAGTTTGATTAAAGATTACAAAAAGCTCTCTAATTATGAGGAGAGGCAAGGAAAATCTTAGGCAAGGATGCCAAAGGAGGCTGCACACTTTGTTAACCCAACAGATTGAAACAAGAAACCCGACAATTAGAGATGATTAGGACAAAACAACATCATTCCAACAATGGAGAAGCTCCACTCTCTAGTTAAAAGGATCTGCAACCAGCTTTAACATCTTTAGCCATTTTCTTTCCAGATTTCTCAGAACCACGCGAGTATGTACGGTGAGACCAACTCAGCCCGCTCCACAGTGAGTGCAACTCGGCGAGGAAAGGGGACCTGGGAGCTTTTCTTCTCCAAGCTTTCGTCCCCAGGATGCCAAACAAGACAGGCTGATAATGGGTCCAGCATCCACAAAGTCGTCTGTGACAAATATGATTTGAGGCAGATTGAACATGGAAAGGATGAGAAATGATTAGAAAGTTAGCCTAGAACTATAAAACCATCTATGGTTAAAAACTATTTTTCTGCTCCCTTTTATTCCATCAGCAATCTATTATAGAAAGAAATTATTTTCATTAGTTATTCAAAAAATGTTAGCATTCAGAATTCAGACATCACCCTCTTTTTTTTTTTTTTCCCCCTTGTTTTCTCTGCTGAGGGGAAGAAGACACACTGCACACTCTGGAAGGAGGATGTGTCCAAAGCTCAAGTAGCTGTGGCTAGTTCTGGCCCCAGAACCCACCAGGCACTGTGAGTGTCAGAGCAGACTTTAGAGATGTTCATATAGACTGTGGACCATCGACCAACCAACAACTCCATTCTTTGAAACCATCCCCACCTCTCCTACTTCAAGGACCTGCCATTCCCATCTCCTCCTTTGCTGCAAAAGAGCAGACTTCTGCAACTGGCAGTAAACTCTACTAGTGTCATAAAATAAAAGAAAACCTGTTTTAGAGAACAAGCAGTCAATTCCCCAAAACAAACACTTAAAATTAAGCAGTGTCTTTGTTATAGGCTACTAGCAATGAAAGGGCATATCCATGTGTGAATTTGCATTTGAATTCTCACCAGGGAGGCAGGCTCAGCAAACCAATTAACTAATTAAATCAATTAACCAAATGTGTAATTAACCTTGAGAACAGAGGTGTTAACAGAAGCACAACAAAGTACCCTCCTCCTCAAATTATCTGGTGGGTTTAAGCCTTTCAGTTTTCCATCTTAAAGACATAGCCACAGAGGGAGCATATTCCCTGGGCATAAGATGGGTGGCCAAGCGATGTCATCCCATAGACTGGATGGAATCAGACCGAGGGCAGCGTTCCCACCCACTCCACTCCAGCATCTGTAAGTCACTGTACAGGAGTTTTGGAGAATATGGTCCATGAAACAGTGTCCCATTCATGATCATTTCTTTTGAGTACCCACATGTCCATTATTAAGAAAAGGGTAATAGCTAGAAATTTTCAAGACAGATCCCTCCCTAAAGATGATCAACACCTGGTCATTCAAGCAATTGATTCTAAGAAGAAAGAAAGCAAGAGAGGGCTGACAAACTGTGTCAAACAGTCATGGGAGGTCATGGTTTGGACTGAACTCTTACACTGGGCCCCAGCAAACAGGACCAAACCGGAATGGAGTCACTTATGCTAATTGCCATGAAATCAAAATGAACTCTGAAACAGGCCAGTTATCCAAAAACAAGAGATTCACAACAACCAATCAAAAGAGACCTAGTTTACCTGAGCCCATCTGTTTTAACCCTAAAAGAAAAATAACTTTGAAATGACCAATCTGCTTTTTGTTCCCTGTTTTCTGCTTTCTTCAGCCCTTTTCTGCCTATAAAGCCAAGCTCTTCTGCTCAGCTCATCAGAACACTCATTCTATTGTACAGAAGGAGGTGTAACTCCATTCTAGAATGGCAAATGAAAGCCAGTTAGGGCCAGGTGTGGTGGCTCATGCCTAATATCCTACCACTACCACTTTGAGAGGCTGAGGTTGGGGAGGATCAATTGCTTGAGGCCAGGAGTTGGAAACCAGCCTGGGCAATGGCAAGACCCCCACTTCTACAAAAAAATTTTTTTAATTAGCCAGGTGTGGTTGTGTGTGCCTGTAGTCCCAGCTTCTTGAGAGGCTGAGGCAGGAGGATGGCTTGAGCCCAGGAGTTGGAGGCTGCAGTGAGCTATGATGATGCCGCTGCACTCCAGCCTAGCCGACAGAGCAAGATTCTATCTCAAAAAAAAAGTAGAAAAGCCAATTAGAACTTTAAACTAAAATTGTTGTAATTTTATCTTTTGACAACTGTTTGATCTGTACACAAATCCCTGGGAAAGATGAACCTGTGGGTCTATAGGAATTCTAAAATGCTCTGTGCAATTCTGACACGTGGAAATTCATCTTCACCAAAACAATAAATTAAGGCCTTGCCATAATTACTGTTAAGTAGCTCACCTTATAAAAATTTGGTTTTCAAGTAGCTTCAGGAACGTTACTTGGAATTAATGGTGTGAAAGACCCTAAGCTAGGCCTGATGCATTTAAGTGGCTGTCATTTAGGGCTGGTGTGGAATTTACTCAGAAACAAAATTGCCAACAAAGAGTTATATGTTAAACAGCAAAGGGATAACACAGACCAGAGGCAAATATCTATTGACTTAGTAAGATAGATTGACTTAGACCATTACTTATACCACTTCAGAAAAACCAAAATCTCGAAGGAGAGGTAACACAATCAAATCATTAACAGGGGAAGTGAAAGCTAGTGTTAGGAAATGGGAAGCTTATCAGGAGAATAAATATGTATGTGAAATCTCATACTGGATTTTCCTGTTCCTTTTCTATAAAAGACGCCGTTTTTTGACGTTGACCTCGGGCAAGATCAAAGCTCACCTGCACTAAGTCAGCACACAATTCTTAATCCTTAAGTAAAAAGATACACTTGTGAACCGTAAGGCTCAGCCCGGCTCACAGGCTCTCCACGCAATCTGGGACTTAAAGTGCAATTTATAACCAGGCCAGGGTGTTTGAAGAATCGAATTCCATTCACTAAAAACCCAAGGATCCCATTCCCACCCCAAGTGCGGAGAAAGCACTCGGAATCCTTTCAGTTACCCTCTCTGGGCCTCAGTTTCCTCATCTGAAAAATGAAGGGGCTTTGGAATAGGAAATCTCTATTATCTCTCTCATGATTCCGGGAGATTATTTTTCTTTTCCACCAATAGAGGAAGAGAATTTCTGACAGCAAACATTTCTATTCCTACTATTTTAGAAAATTTGGTACGGAAAGCTTTTCTTAAGATAAAGAGATAACATTTCCTTGAGAATAATTGCCAGTCTTGTTGAAACTTTAGCCGAAGAACTTATCAAAAAGAAACCACTCCATTTCAGACCGTGGGCTGAGTCCAGGGAAGTCAGACCCAACGCCTCATGGGAATTTAGAGTTACACAGTTGTTGGTCAAGTTGAGAGTAAAGAATGTGAATTTGTTTTTCCAAGATTCTCCAAGACCGTATGAGCTGGGACTCAATTTTTTCTGTACATCTTATAATTGAAGAAAACAAACTTCTAGAAAAAGATACCCATCATCTCTGCAAGGCCAAATACTGCCAAGTGAGGACTGGTCTCTACTCAGTATGTTTTTGTTTACCGCTATCTTGTACCCCCACACAAGCTGTTGTCCCCACAGAGAGCCTTGGGGATGTCTGGTGGCAGCAGGAGGCTGAATTCCAATTCTAAGTTGCTTCATACAAATAAAATACGTTTTATTCTGTCTACCCCTGTGCAAATTAAGTGTGTTAATACTGACATGACATGGATTTGTTAAGAATTGTAATGATGGGTTGATAATATTAAATGTGAGGTGTTAATGTTAAATATTAAATGTATTGACATTAAAATTAAATGTAAGATGTTAATGTTAAAATGTTTTCTTAATTCCATTGAATGTGTTCTGAGGCGATCCCACAGAGAGAAAAAGTAAGTCCAAGACAATTAGCATTAAAATGTATAAAAACATGTACATTTAAATGCTATTTCTCTTGGACTTACTCATTATCTAAACAATGGCTTATTGAACACTTGCTAAGGGACCACCTAATTCTATTAGTAGAAATACGGATAAAATTGGAAAACAGTTCCTACCCTCATGGATGTTGTAAACTATAATTACATAAAGATCTTTATTTGTATAATTAACACAAAGTGTCAGTATTTAAAGCCACAAGAATCTTAACTTTTATATGCTGTGATTTGTGAATTGATTTGGGGTATCTTGTTTCCTTCTATGACAGGAAACATAGGAAAATTTGATAAAGTATTCAAGCATGCGATAATGTACACAATTTTTAAAAATCATTGTAAGACAAATGGCAAATGAATTTTTAGGACCCTGAGCATTCAGGACTTTAACTGCAGTATTAGGATCAACACTAAATGTTTGCCACTAGAAAAGAAAATAATGGTAATAGTTTTAAAGACGGTATTCAGCTCTAATTTGCTTGTATCCCACAAACTAAAAAAAAAATGCTAAAACGTTTGTTTATGAAGTGATATTTTTTCAACAGAAGGAATATAGAAATAAAAACTAGAAACAAAATATTCAGAGCCTTTTGCAAGTGGGGAGTCACCAGGCCAGGATCTCATTTCCAAAACTGATGGGCCACACCAAGGTCAAACTACTTCCTCAGGGCAGCCACGAAGCTTGAGAAAATTCCCAGGATTCCTGGACATTAGCTGAGCTTCTAAGAAGCCACCGTCCTCACCCACCCTCCCTACCACCCGCAGCTGGACTTCCACTCTTTGCTTTCCAGCGCCAACTGCAGGGCTGCCCATCCTTACGTGGGATTTAACCCTATCATGCATTTACTTACATGAACTAAAATAAACATCTTCCATCAAAACATAAAAAGGCTGAAAGTTATAGACTAGAATGAATCTCCTTCCTGCCTCACCTTAAAATGTTTATAGAGCTAACGTCCTTTACATATATGTACTGACATCACTGCATTTAGTCATTAATTCCTGTTAGACTTTTTGGTAAGAACTATGATTGACTCATCATCCTCCCTTCAACACGTAGATCTGAATGGATTTGCTATAAGAAATGAAGGTTGTAAAAGTTCCTTTTAGACTCTGAGACTGGGTTTGGGGATAAAATTAAAGTAGTATGTTAGTAATTCATCATTATCAAGCTATGACAGTATGTGATGGCACTACTGGATTTTAGATCTTCGGACTAGATTAACTTTCTGAAAGCAAAGGCCTGTTTTGTCCTAAATGCTAGACAGCTCTCTCCCTGGAAGCTGGTTCAGTGTAGCACATGCTACATTTAGCCTCTGTCCCTATTATCACAGAAACTTCTAGAGAGAGTTTCTCTGCAGACAGTGCCATTGTCTATTTGAACATTCACTACAATTAATGTTTTCTATACTTAGAAAAACACATATATACACATTTTAGAGTGTTTACAATTTAAGCTTTTGCTCCTAAATGGGAATAAATTTCTGGAAATTTCTTTCATAAGGTACTAACTTCTACACAAGATCTACTAATGGGAGTGTAATGATGGGTTAAACAATTTACTTGAAAATAACCCTTTTTATTTATTTATAGGATTTGGGAATTAGTATAAGTATAAACACTGGTAAACAAGGCTAGAAATAATTATTCCTACATATAGTCTTTTTTAAGTAGACCATTTGATTTATAAAGAAAGTAATCATAATACAAATCCTATTCAGGAAAGAACATACGTAAATGATTAGAAACTATTGGGGTATTAGTCTGACATATGATATGTTCATGGCATTAATAGCTACTAAACTGTGTGGATATGTCTGCTTTCAGAGTTGCTATTTTGCATAAACTCACTCAACTTAATAAATAGAGCTTAGGCATCTAGAACAGATATTCAATGTCAGCGAAAAATATAATCGCACAGCAACAGGCCACCTTGACTAAGAGGAGGAAAAGAATGCAAGGAACAGAGGGGCCATGATTACTTCCACTGGCAGACCTATTTTTAAGGAAATTCTTTCTTCCTTTCTTCTTCCCTCCCTTCCTTCCTTCCTTCCTTCTTTCCTTTCTTTTCTTTCTTTCTTTCTTTTTAATTAAAAAAAAATACATTCTGCCAGAAAAAAAGAAAGATTTTTTTAGCCAAAATACAAACTTCCCAGAGAGGCTAAAGGCTCACACTTAAACACATTTAAAACAACTAGCACGAATAGCTCTCTTCCCTAAAATTGATATGTCTTTGTTCTAGGTTGGATAAATGGTTATTTAACACAGCATATAATTTTTTTTCATAGAGAAGTAATTAAAATGAATATTTTTTCTAAAATGAATAAGCAAACCAACTTGTATCATTAAAGTATTGACTCCAAATAAGTAAGATGTACTGTAACTAATTTGAATTGGCAAAGCACTTTAAGACATTTAGAACTCTTTAAGTCATTCCTATAATCCCCTAATGCATCAAGTCATTGTCACTAATTTAACTGAAAAGATGAAAAGTTTGCCCAAAGCATAAACTAAGCGTAAGGAAGGACTCATTCTCTTGTTCCTCTTTTTTTTTTTTTTTTTAAGTTAAAGCAGGGGGAAAAAGTACTGGTTCTATTTTAAATAATTTTTTTTAAATACTTGAGGAAATACTTATAAGCAGTAAAAAGCAACAATTTGGAAAAAATACTACAAAAAGGGGAACAAAAAGAATTCACAGTTACCTAGGGGAAAATCCCCTATGGAAAGAGACTCAACACATCTCCTCTGAATAAGGAAAAAATATTGAGTAAGTGATTGAAGTTTTCCAGAAGAGAAAATGTGAAAACGGTTCGTCATAAATAATCAGGAAACCAATATCAGATCCCTGGTAACCAACAGGGCCGTGATGTGGAGAGTCATGTTTTGCCCTAGAATGGAAACTATATCGCATGGCATATGGCACTCGATTCATCTAAACTTATATTGACAGTGCACGTTAGCAATTAGGTAGACAGATACATTTGATGGTCTTCCAGAATGGGGCTCTAAATTATCCACTTAACTCACCTCTTCGTCCACTGTCCTTCAGCCTTAGGGCAGAGGGTGGGTTTGCAGATTCCACAATTCATGGCCCTTGGCTATGAATTCTAGACATACTACCCTGCTCCCTTGTGTCCGTTGCTAGTGGGTCCCCAGGCCTCAAAGCGTGGGTGGTGTGAACTGTGCAGTCCAGATTAAAGAACAAGACATCTTTCCCTTCCCGTCTCTTTCCTTCTCCTGCCAGTTTATTAATAAAGTATCATCTATAGAATATTTACCACTAGACTAGCTATTTTTATGAACCACAAGATGAGGGAAAAGGTCACCATGCCATGAAAGTGACACTGGGTTATAAATGGGATCCTTAAAGCCCAGGGCTTCTTTGCTAGACTGTAACAGGCACAGCTTTTAGCCATGGTTAAAACTAAAAGTTACCAACTTGTAAAGATGTTCCAGTAGGAAATCTCCGTATTGAAATTGTGATGCTTGACGGTCAACCCCAGACTTGTTGGCTTTTTATGGCAAATGAACCTTTTCACTGACAGCCGTTGACTCTCCATAATTGTAGTCATGCAGCTGTATTCGTCATAACCATTATGTCCTTGGATAAATGTAAATCAAACACTAGGTACGTTATTAAGCCCACTATTTAAAGGAATGCTCTGGCAAATCCTTTGGCAAAGCAATAAAATTTTAAGGAAAAGCATGCCGTTCAAGTGCCTTTTTATAAGTCTATTGTTTCACATTGCTAGGTTTGCTTAAAATAGCGTTTGCATGTTGGTTATGGACATTTTTTCACATCAGTCTCCTACCTTGTTGCTATTTATTTCCTGCACTGGGAGCAAGCAGACCTCATGGTGATGCAAAACATCTGCCAACATCTATTAAAGGGAAACCAAGTAAGAATAAACTTTGCCACCATTTTGGCAACTCCTGGTGTAGTCGCGTGTAGACGCTGGCAAGTAACAATCAGAGAGTGTGCTGTTGCTTAAATGCACACCCTGGACTCTGATGATCTGGCTTTAAATTCCAGTTGTGCTGCTTACTAACTGGAATTGTGCACATCTCCAAACTTCCCATCCCACCTCTACAAAATGTAGCGTACTGAGCTGTTGTGAAGGTTTAAATTAGTAACATAATGAATACGGTAAATTTAGCACAGTATCTGGCACATAGTAAATTGCTGCATTAATGTTAGCTGTCATTAGCAGCATGAAAGCCTACCAATTAAAAAAAAAATAAAAGTAGGAGGCTGGGCATGATGGCTCACACCTGTAATCCTTACACTTGGGGAGGCCAAGGCAGGAGGATTGCTTGAGGCTGGGAATTTGAGACCATCCTGAGCAAGAAGGAGACTGCGTCTCTACAAAAAAATAGAAAAATTAGCTGGACATGGTGGCACCAGTAGTGCCAGATTCGGGAGGCTGAGGCAGGAGGATCACTTGAGCCCAGGAGCTTGAGGTGGCAGTGAGTTATGATGATGCCACTATACTCTAGCCCGTGCAACAGAGTGAGACCTTGTTTCAAAAAATAAATAAACGAAATAAAAAATTTAGAAATTTTTTAAAAAGTAGCAAAATGCTTAGAAATAGCCCCGAGTGACATTGCCTCATCCAAGGCAGCCTCTGCACCTTCCCTAAGTCCTTTCTCCCTCTCCAGCTGCAGAGAAGATTTCTGGATCAGAAGTTTCCACCAGCTCTGAACAAAGGTTGGCAGCGGTTTCAGGGCCTTCATCAATCCCGCCCTCATTGGCTTCCATCCACACTGTGCCAAGCAGAGTATCAACAGGATGTGGAGTCATCTTCCGTGGTCCCAGCTGGCTTCGATTGTGCTGTGATGACTTGGCTGTTGCACATGCCAGATTGAAAGCATGTCTCAACTGCACCTCTTGAATGCAACGCTGTTTATATTTGCCCAATACTTTTCTCCCCCTTGAATCATTTGAAGATCATGCCAAACTCCTTGTTTCTTTTATCTGGATAGAGTCTTCCATAAAGATATTTGAGCATAGTTATTCCCATTGACATTTTGCAGATCTGGAAGAGTTTTTATAGCCACACAGCTGTTCCCTCACCACAGCCTGGCTCCACACAGAGCAAAAGTGATCCTTCCGAAATCTGAGCCGGATCATGTCACTCCTCTGCTCCAAACTCCTCGCTGCCTGCATTTCAGAGTGAAAACCAACGTCCTTGGACGGCTTACAAGGCACCCCACGATCTCCACTCGCTCCCATCTCATCTTCTTCACCTGGCTTCCTTGTTAGCCTTTGAATACCTGCTGTTCCCTCCGCCTGGAATGGGCTTCGCCCCACATCTCTGCACAGCTCAGTTTCTTCCAGTCTCAATTCATTCGTCACCTTCCCAGGCAAGCCTTCTCCTGTCAGCCCCTATAAAATAGGACTCTTCTTCTCACCCTCTTTATTTCCTTGCTCTGTACCTATCAGCACGCACATGTATCTCTTTATCAATTTATCAGATGATTTCTGCACTAAAATGTAAAGTAGGTACCACGACAGCTTTTGCTGTGTTTGCCACTGTATTGCCAGCACCTAGACCCCGGGGACACCAAGAAGGTGCTCAATAAATATTTACCAAATGTTGAAAGAACTGATCACTAAGGGATTCGATCGCAAGTAGGTATCTCATTCTGTCTGCATATTTGCCCTTCAAATTGGCGCATTGCTAATATCCTTTGTATCAGTCTAGTTATTTTTCTTAACTTTCTTGTATTTTTAAAAATTTCCTTCTATATTTCTCACACATGACTCCAGATTTCTTTTCTTACCAATAGTCTGCGATACTTTATATCACCCTCTATTCCTTGACTCTTTTTATAATAATCTACAGAACACTGTTTAACAAACTGTACAAACACATCATCTAGCTTTATAAATGCCACTGTAGCTCAAGATGTTTTCCACAGCTGAGCTTAAGAAAAAAGTGCTTTTTATTCAAATGTAGCACCTGATCTTGCCTCATAAGGTTTCAGGCCACTTCCCCCTCTCCTTCCACCCCTGTCATACCAATAGGTATATTCTCTTGGCCCACATAGGTAGCAGCACTTCTTTGGATTTTGCCTGGGCATTTTGGTGGTGCTCTGAGACTATAGCAAAAATGCATTATCGCTACACATATGGCAAATTCTGCTGGTATAAAGCAAAGAGGTTGGATGTTTTAATCTGGTTGTATCTTGCTTTGCTGTTCCTCCTTTTTTTTTTTTTTTTTGAGCTAGTGTCTCACTCTGTCACCCTGCAGAGTGCAGTGGCGTCAGCCTAGCTCACAGAAACCTCAAACTCCTGGACTCAAGCAATCCTCCTGTCTCAGCCTCCTGAGTAGCTGGGACTACAGGTGTGCACCACCACATCTGTCTAATTTTTCCATTTTTAGTAGAGATGGGGTCTCGCTCTTGCTCAGGCTGGTCTCAAACTCCTGAGCTCAAGCCATCCACCTGCCTCGGCCTCCCAGAGTGCTAGGATTGCAAGGGTGAGCCACCACCCCTGTCTCTGTTCCTGCCTAAAAGCATTGTCAAAGCAGAAAGTAGGTGGCTATTGTGGAATTTAAATTTCTCTGAGAAAGATAAGGAGGGAACAGGATGAAAGTGCTGACAGGGCTGCATTGCTCAAAGGCAGAATGCTGAGAAAGAGAACTTGCCCTGAGAGCACTTTCAAATAATAATAATAACACACTTATCAGAAAGAATGATAACAAAGATAACAGGGAAATCTGGAAGAAATGAAAATAATAGAATTAACTTTGATTTTAGGGATTTAATTCATAAACATGCTAGAAAATTCCAAGTCTAACTCACACATCCCCAGCTCCCTGTTCCTTCTACTCTTTCAATTGTCAAGACTGCCTTACTCTTCTAGAACTGCCCCCGCCTTGGGGAGGAGATAAAAAAGTGAAAAGATATTAATTCCCTTCAGCCACTCCAGGGGCTCACTAGCAAGGGTTCTGGGACTCCCTATCAGGCTTTGAAACCTGACTCTACCTCCTACTAGCAGGGCAAGCTACTCAACTTCTCTCTGCCTGCCTTTTCCTATCTGTTAGACAGCAATATTAATATTAATAATAATAGTAGTATCTGCTTCTTAGGAGGACGGCATGAGTTGGTACATGCAAAGCACTTAGAACAATGCTGACTGCATTGAAAGTGATCAATAATGGTAGTAGTATTCCCAGTGGCTTAGGAATTTCTTCACTTTTTATTCATCAACTTAAAGTCAAAGATTTGGGATCTGCATTGACTTTAAAAGAACAATGAACTTTCTCCTTCTCACTCTAGCTACATAACCCTCACCCAGAAAGAGAGCCACCCAACTTCTCTCCAGACAAGGAGGGAGCTTTCCTCAAATGCAACTTCTCTTATCGGCACAACCAGGGGAAGTTTGCCTTCCTCCAGAGTATGCATATGTGAAGCATGTGTGGCATGCTGCTCAGAATTCTGATCATGAGACTGTGTTCAGAGTGGTTAAATGTAGGCATTTTTCTACAGCTACCTGCTAGCTTCATTTTTTCCTCTCCACCTACAATTAGTACACAGGATTATAAAGGTTTAAAGCAATTGTGTCTCTGTACCTAGAACCTTGGCCATACAGAAAATACATAAAGCTTAAAGGAAGAAGCTGTGTAGAGGAAGATCCTAGCTCAACTCCTCCACAATATGCTTTCCCCTCACCCAGCTGACCCTGAGTGGCACGAATGAGATGAGGGGGCATAGCTCTTTGTTCCTAAACGACGAGGCAGTGGCAGATGTTGGTGCCACTTGGTCCAAGCAGCAACAGAACTGACAGCCCTGGCAAGCATCTGAAAAGCCTCAGCACAGAGCGTCTCATAGAAAGTTAGATGATATGTTTACGCAATTTGTTAAACAGTGTTGCATGACTACTGTAAAAAAAACTCAAGGAGTGGAGGGTTGTATAGCAATAATAATCTAGCATTGTACAGCTCGATACATGCTATGACTGAGGATAAATATGCAAGGTAATGTCTTGGCAATGGGAGGAAGGAAGCTGTAAACTTCCAGGCAATGTCTTTGTAAAAAAGAGCCATCACTCGGGAGCCACGACACAGCTTATGTCACAATGGGAGGGACATTTATTGAGTGGTATTACATGTGTTGAGGGCACATGCAACAAATATTACATAAATTGTCTAAACATCAAACAATTGTGTGAATTAGCTATTATGATGTCCGTTGTAGTAATGAGAAATCTAAACTGGTACTTAACTTACCTGTTCAAGTGTCACTGATTGAGAAAGGTGAAAGCCAGGAATGACGGATGGGGAGTTTCAGGATGGGTCAGGTCATTCGAAGTGATATGTGCAGGGATATTAATCAACGCCGTACACACAGCAGGAATCCAACTGAAGCAGGTTTGCTTCTTCAAGTTGCTTGACCACAATTACGTTGACAGACCTTGAGGTTAAAGAAAGGGCAAAACAGGTGAATGAAACTGTGGCAAGTGCAAACAATGGAAGCAGGCAGGAGCCTGGACAATCTTGAATTCTGACAATAAGCTTAGGTGTGTTCGCAGAAATAAATGCCATGGTCGGACAAGACAGCAGGGCCAGCAGGGAGCAGATGCCCAGGAGGCTGGGTTTGGTGCGCAGGTGGCCGCCGAGAGGACATTTGCAGGTGAAGGAGGACTCTGAATCGATTTGCTCTGAACTTTCTTACACCTCCTGAAACAAGTTGGTGACTGGAGAACAGGGAAGGGATGGGGAACACAAATGCTTTTAGGGAATTCTCCTGCAACCAGCAGCGGGGTGGGAAGGGAAGAGCGAGTCCACCAAGAGCAGTGGCACCTGCTGCTCCCACATGTGGCTTTAAGCCGTGCTGCCCGAGGCGCCAGCCGCTGGCCATGTGTGACTCTGCAAATTTTAAATTTAAATTCAAAAGCAAATAAATAAATTTCAATTCCTTAAAAGCAAATGAAACTAAAAAGTCAGTTCCTCAGTGGCACCAGCCACATTTCAAGTGCTGTGTCAGCGCAGATATCAAACACGTCCATCGTCACAGAAAGGTCTACGGGACAGCGCTGCCTCTTAGACGTTTTCCTGGATCTGCTTCTGGATCATCTGCACGGTTTTCAGGCGAGCACCGTGACTCTCTCAGAAAAGGGACGTGGTTAGGTGGGTTAGGTGTGGCTGGGCTCGATGGTTCACACGGCATTCGCATCAAGAGTTTGCCCCCCTCGCTGTTTCCTTTGTCCTTAAGGTTATAAGAGCCACTCTCCCAGCTGCAGCAGTGCATGACAAGCACCCCCTGGCTCAGATTTCAGATGCCGTTTCCCATGGAAAGAGGAGTCCCTGACTCTCCTCTCCACTCTTCTGCCTGTTTACCCACCTTGAGGCCCTGAGCCAAAGGAATTCCCTGAGAAGGCAGTTAAGGGAGGAGCTGGAGTCTAAAGGGTGGAAAGTTCCCTCTGAGATTTATCATGGCCCTCAGATGAACCACCAATCATGCATGAGTGCCCTCTTTCATGTCAGAAGAAACAGCCCTCCATGCCGACAGGGGACCGGGAGATGCTCAGATATCACTCTTAAATCATCATGTGGGTGCACAGATTCCAGAAGAGTGAGGATAGTCTGGAGAAAGCAAGGAAGTCCTGGATTTCACTTCATTAGTTTTCACATCAGCTCTGACTCATCACATTGATTTAGAATCTTACTGTGGATTGGGGACGCACATGGGGGAGGGAATATCGGCAGTGTACTTCTTCCATATAAAACGCAGGTCTGTGGGGGTCTTGAGATTTTATAAAATCTCAAGGTAAGTAGCGTTGCCTAGTCCAAATCCCACCAGATATGGGAATCCCCACATCAATCCCAAATCCAAGTTCTCTAGACTCTGCTTGAACATGGCAGAATCCGTTTCTTGTTCCTTCAAACCACCCAGGATCAGCATAAATGTGTTCCATCACTCTCTCCCTGCTGGATTTGTGTGGGGTATGTAGGTGGATGAAAACACATGCCTCTAGGTTCAGTATCTCGTAATCCCTAACCGTCAACCAGAGTGCAGGCTCGCCCTTTTGTTGGATGTGTGCAGTTTGACACTTCCTCAGCCTTTTCCCCCACAATGAGAAGATAAACTTCTCCTTCGTCTACTGCGTGATTCTAGAGAATGGTTCCAGTCCCTCTCTGTTGCCAATTTTCAAAAGTGTGGGTGGTAGAGATGAATATAGGCAGCATTTCTATACTGGCAATGACCGTGATTTTTATATTAGAAGCCAACTCTTGTCATCTGATACAGCCTCAGGAGCCAAAACCCTGGCAGAAGGAAAGCTGATGAAGGCAAGTCAGAGAAGTTCTGCCTTTTCCATGGACTAGAATAGGATGTTTGTGTCTCCTCTCGAGCCTGGTAAACTTGTACAAACGGCTTCAGAGCCCATTACAACCAAGTGGTTGACGGGTACAGCAAACATACATAGTTCAATGTTGAGAGCACACTTGCTTTCCTTGGTAAAACAGTAATGAAAAAAACAATGAACACAAAAATATCCCTGCCTTAAAGGGAAGTATATAATATATAGTATCTTGATCATGTTAATTTTTTAAATGAAGAAAATAAAATAATTCAGGATGTATTGAAAGTTGGTGTTAAATCAGAATTTATTCTAATACTCCAGAATTTGAGAATTTATTAAACTGCTAAATTGAGTAACAATATGGATTCCTTGAAAGTCAAAGGATTGACTAGGACCTAATGTGTTTTAGATGTTTATGGGCATCATATATTTAGTGACAGTTACTCCTAAAAGAACTAAGGAATCACTCATGAATCACCCTATGTTTCCAATGATCAATGGTTATGGAGAAATTTCTGATCTTCTTTTGATGAAGGTCTAGTGATTTTGCATAAGAGGTGCTATTGGCCTTGTATTTCTATGATTTGTTGCAAACCTATTCTCATACCTTGATGTTGGACATTAAAAGACCAAGGATGTTAGGGGAAAGAACACATATATTGTTTGCAATTCAATACTAGATTTCCATGACTGCTTTTTGGTTTTGGTTTTTTCCTCTCAGGTGGTTGGGGCAACATATTCCTCATCCTTCTAAACCCTAATCCGCCTCCTGCTTCCTCTTCCTCATTCATTCGTCTTGGTCTCTCTTCTTTTCCTGACCCTCTTCCCCCACAGATGGCCTAACTCCATAAAAAAATCAGAGCTGTGTTCTGAGCCAGCTCTGGATTCGGGGCCCCACTTTGGAAAACCTCTAGTGCACGAAATGTGTGAGCTTACACCCACCTCTGCAGGGCCTGGCTGCAAGCTCCTCGGAGCAGAGCAGAGCGACCACTCTCCCTGCAAAAACTCAGAACACGCACTGGCTTCTCACCTTCTCCTTTCAAACCTTACCTCTGTCCTTCATGGTGTTTCCACCCAAGTGGCTTCAGTACAAATCTCCTAACTTTGTTCTTATGTGAAAAGAGGACACAAACCAGTTTCAGATCCCAGAGGCACCGTCTGCCCCCTGATTTGTTTCCATTTTTAAAATCAGCCTGACATGCTAGACAGTTGATCCAATAAATCAGGTGTAGGGAGTCAAAGGAACCGGTCTCCAGGGGTTGGTTTTCAGGCCGCGTAGCATCCTTACCCTAGAAAATATGAGCTGTTGTGCTAACAAATACACTCTGGGAGGAGATGTGAGGTCAGAACACAAGTTCTCCATCGTAAAGTCAGCTGGAATTGAGTCTCCAGCACCGACATCTTTTTTGATGAGCAGGACTTCTCCTCGCTTAACCATACCCAGGAGGGCCCCCTAGCGCAAACCTTGACAGTTCCCTCTCAGATCCCTCTACTGTGGCTGTTTTTATGTCCTCTGGACCATTTGGAGTTATAAAAATCTTATATCTGCACATTGCACCACAGTTTTCAAAGGGCTCTCACGGACGTGATCTCATTTAGCTTTTGCAAGGGCCTGTGGCCTCATAGTGACAAACAGAGAGAACTGGACACAAGGCGGCAGTGCCCTCCCGGCCAGAGCGTGAGCTCTGGGATCAGAATGACCTGAATTCAAATCCTGACTCTGCCATTTTCTAGCTGTGTAGCCTTGGGTGGACTATTCTATGTTTCTAAGCCTCACTGTCCTTATTTTCCAGAGGGAGATAATAATCGTACCTGCTTTACAGAGTGGGTACGGGGCTCAAGGAACCCATGGCGCGTTAGCCCAGGTGACGGAGTGAGACCCTGTCTCAAAAAACCAAGTCTTTTTTAAAAAAAATCAGACAAATGTCTAAGCCCAGCATAAAGTAAATACAAGCCGAACAAGCTGTTAAACTTCAGAGAAAGTCCAACAATGTCTTCCACGCTGCTTATACTGGCAGTAAAAAGGGAAAGAAATAATCACGTAGATTCAACTCAGGATGTCTTTCAACTGATAGTTTTTCTCTGGGTATTTTCCTGTTGGCAACAAGAGAAAAGTTCTTTTCCTCACCCGTTGATTGACTTACTGGAGCATAATGGGGATTCCCTCCACCAATATCAGGGGTTGCCTTTGAATATTGTCAGCTACCATCCCAGTCCCAATCCCTCTCTGGTCCTAATATTTACCTAAATCATAAGGATTTAGTGAGAGTAAATAAAGCAATTTGAGGAAAACTTCCCCTCCCCAAGTTGACTAGATGAATACACCAATTGTCTGTGAGAAGTGAATTGATTTATTGATCTTGGCCCTAAAGTAAAACATGAGTTTGGATGAGTTAACAGCATTTTTAGGTGTTTGCTCTTATCCGGGATGTATCTAAAGTTCCTGCAAGTAAAACTGCCTACAGACTTTCTGTACACCCCTTTTTAATTGATCCTAAATATTTGGCCTTCTGTTAGGCAGAAACAGCACACCTGAGAGAGACAAATTTGTGTTTACTGAATTTTACAAACTTCAGTTTCTTGAGAGGTCACGTACCTCATCTGTGATCAGTCAATTTAATGTGTATTTGGCTGAAATTTTTAGCCCTAGTACAGATTTATTATAAATATTACAGTATAATGGAAGAGAATGCTGTCATTAATGACATCCACTCATATCCAAATGAATGTTCTTTCTATTTCCTGTCTTTTGCTAGAATACTGTTTGTTCTAAATTTTGTCAGATTTTCCAAATAATCAAATCACATATCTAAATAGTTGATGTTTGCTAAGTACTGACATTTCTGCTACTTTAGACATGAGGATAACTTCCTTTTAAGAAGTTAACAAACGTTCATGTGTGTGCACGCATCTATGCTCAATCACTGCCCACTAGACAATAAATACTACCCCTCCTTTTGCAATCTAAGCAAACACTGAGGAGAAAAAATAACTCTGGCTTACAGGCACATCTTCATTCTCTAGCAATCAGCTCTACAAGTTTCCAAATCAGACTTCTTCCCAGTAAGTCCATGAACAAACCTTGCTTCCCTTTGTAACAAAGGAGATGGAGGGAAAGCTCAAGTCGCATTTTGTGTAACGTCATGCTGCATGGTCCAATGGGGCACAGTATGGAGGCACAGTTGAACTAGGTCTTCCTTCTGTGGCTGCCTCCTGGCTGCTTTGATCTTTTGAATATGAGGGCCTGGCCAGGCAATGGTGGAGGAGTAGGCTCCTGAGCCAAGTTCAGGGACATGAGAGCACACGACATCTCCCCTCCCCACACCACCAGTACTGCTCCAAAAAGGAGCGGGCCCCCAAAGAAGAGGAAGGCCAGCACCCAGGAGCTGTCAGTTAAAGGGAAGGTACAAAGGGGGAGAAAAGAGACAAGAAGAAGTCTGTAGAAAATATTTGAGGTTTCTTGTTTTAATGAAATATGCTGGCTCTGTCAACACTAGAATTGCAGCAGAATTCCATCCTGCACGATGCAAACAAGAGTTTGCAGGTCTGCGGATATCAGTTTTTCCCATCTTCTAAGGTAACTATTTTATTTTAAAACAAAGCTAAAATGTTCCCTAGTTAGCTCAGTGCATGCTATTAGAAGTCTTTTGCAATGTAGCATCTTCTGGAAGCTCAGGGCTGTACCAGGGGACGACTCACCCTCAGCCAGTGCTGGCTCGCGTTGTTTCCTTAATGGATCTCGGTTTACAAATGGGGATTTGCTATATGGAAAGGGCTTGTTTGACATCAGAACCAAAGAAAGAGCCCTACATCCTTCCCGTACCTTCAGAGCTTACCTTTCTGAGGTTTATTGACTATATAAAATAAAAATCTTCTTATTGTCACCAGGCAGGGATACAACACGGTAACTCTCTTTATCTAAAATTAAAAGGTTTCTTTCATCAAAGACAACTCCTGCCTCATCCCAACCAGACCCACACTCATTACCTCATGAAATATATTTTTAATTTAACATAAATAATCATGATATTGACAGCATAGTCTGAACAATCATAACCTATGATGCTCTATCTTTATGAAACAGAAAAGAATTTCTTTTAAGGAACCATATATTAAAATGGGAGCACAAGGCTTTGTTTAGTCTAATGTCAATGGGAATCAAACAAAAAGTGGCTCTCGAGCTGACAACATCCAGAGCATTTTGTAAAGGCAGCTTCACAGTCTGTGGAGGCCAGGTGGGACTAGGAAGGAAACCTTGATTTCCTCTTCCTGCTGATTAAGAGTCTAGCGCTTCAGAGCGCAGCTCCAGACGCGGAAGGAAGATCTTATCAGGGCCATTGGACAACCTCCATGGTCACAGTGGTCCTTGTTTCCGCCACGCCAAAAAGAAAGAAATAATATTTAAAGTTCATTCTGGCTTGTCAGCTGTTCAGATCCCACAGTCCATTCCTTATCAACATTTTTTGAACCTGTGGGAATATTCTGAAGGATTGACAGCTACCCACCCAGTTACCCTAAAGAAGCTGAGATCCTTCAATGAAATTTTAATATCTCAATTACATAGTAACCTTGGTTGTCCCCATGTTCACGAGCTCTAAATTAATGGAGGAGCTAAACCATTTATTACTCCCTGCCAATAAAAATGTGACATTAAATTAGGTTCCACTAGTTTAGACAGAGCTTTCTTCAAATCAATGTGTCTATACGTTAATGAATTCCAGTTTTACTGGAATATGAGCAACGAATATGGCCTCCACAACTTTCACTTCCACTTTTTGGAATTTATTAATGTTTTCTTTGTGGCCAGTTACATGACTGAGTTATGTAAATACCCACAGTCATAAAAGAGCATATATTTTCTGCAGGATATAAAATCATATATGTATAATGTTGACAGTGTTAATTATATTTTTCATACCTATTCTTCCTTATTTTTATCTGCTTGGTCTATTAAACTCTGAAAGAGAGATAGTACGATGTCCCAGAACAATTTTTTTAAGTTCTCTTTATGTATCTATGAGTTTTTGCTTAATGTATTCAATTTTTATGTTGTTTTGGCATAAAGACACCTGACTATAATAAATTCTTGTGGCTTGTATATTTTTATCATTAAATAATGTTTCTCTTTGTTCCATTCATTATGTAGAGATGTTTTCACTGAAGCTCTATAGCTTCAAATCTAATTTAAACCGTTTGGTGAAATGACATGAGAGTTATCAAATGTAAAAAGAGCAATATTTTCTCTGAATTATTCTGGACAAAGACTAGGAAAAATTAAGATAGGTTAAGCAAGTGTATTATGAGTTAATTATTCTTTAAATGCATTTTTAAAATTCTGATTATATTTGTGCATTAAACTAAAATAATTTTCAAATTAGATGAATATTTTTCTGGTTTCTAGTCACTATTGATAGGAATAGGATAATAACCATCATCCCAGAAAAGAAAACTCACCTATTGTTACCTACAACTTCCCTGCCATCTGTTCCTTATCTGTTCATCATCAAACAATTTAATTTTGAAAATAAAGTAGGTGTGTCTGGCTACTGCCTCTGGGCAATAATTAATTTCATTAAAGCCACTCGTATCTAGTCAGCTGCATTGCTTCTCAGAAGGTGAGGAGTCATCACAACGCTAAACGAGTTGGAAGAAGAAGCAACCCACTTAATTCTTTGGCTTCTTCTCAATAAACTCTTTCCTGCTCAAGGGAACAGTATGACTTTGGTCTGAAAAGGCTGGAACAAACTGATCCTTTTTGTAAATATTAGAAATAGGAAGCTGGGCAAGACTGTATAGACTAGAAGTACAAGGCGTTCTCTCCATTGATAAGTTGGATAGGCTGATAAATGGGCAAGCCAACACTGCTTTACTTTTTGATTTGACTTTCTGAGAGATGGAATAATGGCTGCTGCACTCTCAAGCAACAGAATGTCGTCAGCAGGACAATTTTGTCAGTACGTAGCCATGTCCTCTTCCATCCTTTAGGCAAAGAAGCTATAAAAGTTGGTGTAATATTTCCAATATTCCACGGCCCTAGAAATGTCAATAAATGCATTTATCCCCATTGTATACTTAGGCAGGGCACGCAAAGCAACTCTGTCAGTAAACAGACCTTTATCATTTTGGGTGACAGCTGGAAGGAAATCTTTAGAAATTTCTCTAGGGGATAAAGTAGGATGTCAAAGGAATTGCAACTTTTAGCAGGAGTCTCAAAGCAGGAGTCCCAAGTTCACAGATGGCTGTAAGATGTTTAATCCCTGATCATGCAAATGGAAACGAGATGATCAAAAGGACTGGAGAAGGTACTGGTTCTATTAACTCGGACTAAGCTCTTGACATTTCTACAAAAAGTATTTGGAGATTACTTTTTATTTGTTTCAACTGTGTACCAAATAGAAATGTTCTAGATACAGATCACCTAGGGAAGAAAAACACACAGAAAAGAAAGTAATTAATACTCAACAATGATAATATCATTTTATTTATTTATCTTCTTACAGAAACCTATACCAAGGAAAGAACTGCCTGGAACCCTCAGTACATCAAAAGGTTTTTTCTGATTGCATGAAATTTCAATGGTCAGAGGCAAAATTTTCCCTCAGCTAAGTAAAAACAATTACCCATTCTTTTCCATCCATTTCTCTATATATTTGATGTTCAGTCTGCTTCCAAACATGCAAAAAGGTCATTTGTACACCCATGCTCATAGCAGCATTATTCAGAATAGCCAAAAAAGGTGGAAGCAAACCAAGTATCCATCAACAGATGAATGGATAAGCAAAATGAGGTGTATGCATAAAACAGAATACTATTCAGCCTTAAAAGGGAAGGAAATTCTGACATATGCTACAACTTGGAATAAACTTGAGGACATTATGCTAAGTGAAATGAAATAAGCCAATCATAAAAAGACAAATACTGTACAATTCCACTCATATGAGATCCTTACAGTAGTGAAAATCATAGAGACAGAAAGTAGAATGGCACTTGCCAGGAGCTGGGGGAAGAGAGGAATGAGGAGTTATTACTTAATGGGTATGGAGTTTCAGTTTTACAAGATGAAAAGAGTTACAGAGACGGATGGTGGTGATGGTTACGCAACACTATGAATGTGTTTAATAACACTGAACTGTACACTTAAAAATTGTTAAGTTGGTAAATTTTATGTTATGTGTATTTTACCACAGTAAAAAAAAAAAATTGTAGGTAGTTGCTGATTCTGGAAAAGAAGGTAAATTTCCTCAGGAGAGGCTAACAGAGTACAATTCGTGATCAATGTTGTTGGGAGAAAACAGCTTCTCGTCAACCAGACATGCCTCCGACCTGGAGATGCTGAAGCGCCCTTGATGTGCGTGTGTTTCATTTAAACTTAACTGTGCCTTCCTGGGTCAAGCCAACATCCAAAGTGTTCAGAGAAAGCAGAACTTCATGTGATGTTTTGAGTCCAAACAGAAACAGGAAATTCCAGCGACCTCTGGAAAGAGAACAAGTTCCCTTGAGAAGTTCTCACTTAGTTTTCCATATTGAATGAGTTCTGAATGACATCCTGAAACACATGTGAACTGTCTCAATCTCCACATATCCTCAGTGTTGAGTAAAGTTCAAACAACTCGGAATTAAGACAGAAGAGATGAAAGTGGCTATTCATATTATTTATGTGATCTGGCCTACCCGAAAAATGCAATCAATTAAGCATAATATGATGGTGTTCCTTTTTAAAATAATAAGTCACAGGAGGTGGCCCATGCTATCACCCAGAACTTTCCAACTAGGTTAATTACTTATCTCTTAATGGAATAGCAATGAGGAAAGGAGAGGAAAAGGAGAAGTAACATTTATTTAGCTCTTTCTATGTGTCTGTATTCAGCTAAATTCTTTATGTTACTTCTGTTATGGAATCCTTGTGACATCTTGATAAAATGAATATTATTATTTTTTAATTTCTACAGTTAAGAGAACTGAGACTTAGAAATGTTAAGTAACTTGTCCACAGCTTTCTGTATCCATCCAGTGTTTGAAGGAGGAAATGAATACAAAAGGAACAGGGCAGCACTGCTCAATAGAAATAGAATGTGAGGCATATATGGAATTTTAAATTTTCTTATAGCCACAATAAAATGTATAAAGAAGTGGTAAAATTAATTTTAATAATATATTTTATTTACCCTGGTGCATCCAAAATGTTATCATTTCAACATGTAATTGGCAGAAAAATTATTGAGACATTTTACGTTCATTTTTTTCATAATAAGACTTTGAAATCTATATATAATTTGTATTTATAGCTCATCTTAATTCAGACTAACCACGTTTCAAGTGCTCAACAGCCATGTGGCTAGTTGCAGCCATATGAAACAGCACTAGAGCACTGACATCTTGCAGGTTTATACTATTCACAAATTCGATCATTATAATTTTGTCTTCATCTAAATTAATTATTAAAATATTGACCAAGACAAGTTCCTCAAAAGGTTAACTTAGAGTTGTCATATGACCTGGCAAGCTCACTTTTAGGTATATATCTGAGAGAAATGAAATGAAAACGTTTAGAGAGAAGTGAAAACACACACATGTATATAAAAATATGTACATGAATGTTCATACCAGCATTACTCAAAATAGCCAAAAAGTGGAAACAACCCAAATGTCCATCAACTGACAAATGGATAAGTAAAGTGTGGTATATGTGTAGAATGGAATATTATTATTCAGCAATAAAAAAGAATGAGGTCCTGATACATGTTACCACATGGATAAACCTTGGAAACATTGTGCTAGGGGAAGAAGCCAGTCACAAAAGACCACATGTAGTATATGATTCCATTTTTGTGAAATATCCAGAATAGTTAAATCCATAGAGACTGAAGGTAAATTAGTGGTTTTCTAGGGCTGGGGAGATATGGGGGGTAACTGCTAATGGGTATAGGGCTATTTAAGGAGGTGTTGAAAATGTTCTAAAATAAAAAAAAAAAAAAAAGAAAATGTTCTAAATTATATTGTAATCATTACCTGCTCTAAAAACCTGTACTATTTAAATGGGTGAATTGTATGATACATGAATTATATTTCAATGAAGTTGTTACATTAAATAAGTCAACAAATAAACAAACTCATCTGATCCCTTAAAAAAATACTGAGCAAAGCAAAGGCTTAAATAGAAGCTTTTAAATAGGTATTTATCTGCTAAGCGATAATCATTAGATGTGATGTTTCTAAAACTACTGGTAGTCCTCCCTGTACCATTGTTGATCCTATGTTCCTGGTCTTGTCTTTGAGGAGAACATCCATCCCACAAGCTATCTGGAAAGTAGACATGGAAAGAAACAAACAAATATAAGCCACTGTGAATAGTGCTAAACGGGGAACCAGTATATAAGCTCATAGAGTACCCACGGGAAAATAAGGTCAATGTAGCGTTTCCTGGACCTACCAGTGCAGTGACTCTACCAAACAGATTGATTAAAATAATACGCCATGGCTTATTTTTAGTGACATTATACTAGGTCATGGGAACCTCATTTTCTTTTTAAGTACTGTACCCTCAAGTACAGATCACATCAAATTTTCTGTTTCAGAATTTTTCCGAGTTTCCTCATCATGCTCATTGGTCAATAGATTCCGGATTCCAGTTCTTCCCACTTTTTAAAAATGTTTGGCAGTTCCAGTCTTCCGGACTTTTCTCATTTGCTGACGATTCCCCAGTGACAGGAGTCGGGTGAACAAAGAGCTGTCACCATTCAACTGACACTTGTGCACTAAGAAATATGTTTACACATGTTTTCAGCAGCGCCGTTCATAAAGGAAGCAATTCAAGTGTTTCTCAACAGTAGGATGATTAGAAGGTACCGGTTTTCCACAACGTGGACTATTCCACAGCAGTGGGATGAATGGGCCTGTTTAGCGCACCGGTATGGCTGAATTTCAAAAACAATGTTGACAAAGAAGCAAACTATACTGTGTGGTTTCACATAAAGTTTCAAAACAGGCAAAACTAAATACCTGTACACTATTTACTGGTATACACACACACACACACACACACAAGCAAGGGTATGATTAACACAAAATTCAAGACAGTAGTAATCTCTGGGGGCAGGTGGGAGAGGGTATGTGATCTGGATGGAGCACACAAGAAGCTTCTAGGGTGCTGGTGATGCTCTATTTCCTGGCATAGATGGTGGTTTAAAAGCTATTTATCGTGTTGTTTAAGCTGTACATATATATTTTCATGTGCTGCTTGTATATTTTGCAATGAAACAGTGAATTCACATTCTGGCACATGAAGCAGGTTCTCATAGACATCCACCATTTTACACCCATATTATTCTGGTTTATTGGTCTGTAATAGATCCTGCATTAGCTGGATTCTGGAATTCAATGCTACTTAAAATATATAGATTTCTTTGTCAGTGAGGAGTTTTAGCGTTGGCAAGATATTTGAGATAGAGGATTCCTGGAACCTCAGAAGGGCTGCCAGGGAGCAAGCACAAGCCTCTCGCCTCAGCCCCGCTCTGGCTTATGGCCCGGCCAGACCACCCCCAATGCAAGCAAGGTCAGGGAGCAAGCAGAAGATATGCAGAGAGGCCTGATACCTTCCTTTATTAAATCTTTATACTTGGACATCAAAAACTCCCAAAAATGGGGAGTGGAAATCATACTGGCCCCTTGGGCAAACAATAATGGAAGAAACCCCAATCTGCCTACTCATCCTGATCATCAATTGTGCTTCTAGACACCTGCCTGAACAGAGGCCCAAAAGAAACTTTGGCTCAGGACTTGCCTTTGCACCGAGTGGGCTGGTTTATCTGCAAGTGCACGAGGCTGTTAGGTTGAAGGAAAGAATGGTTGCCGCTAACTCAAGGATTCTCACTCTCCCTGTGGCGAACCAGCCGGGCAGAGTCCAAGTGCAGATTGCAGTCAATTCTAAGTACAGCAGCAACCACGCCCATTTATATCCCCACAAATATTCAGAGTCCTGCTTTGTAAGAAGTAATATTTTTATAGGGTAGAGATCCACTGAACAAAGAACAACAAAAGCTTTTAAACTACTCCACAGTAAGGTACTCCCCAGAAAAGACATTTGGAAAAGACACACAGGCAAAACAATGATATTTCAGGGATTCTAAAATTGTTTTTAAGTAAACGAAGGTATCTTTTCTAAATCCAAGTTTGCACAGGTGTGCATATCTGTGGTTCCCAGGGCTCAGCTGTCTGTCCTAGATCAGCTGTCCCCCAATGAATTCATGACCCGGAGGTCTTGCACAAAATACCTAAAATAACCCAATTCTGTCCTATTGTCCTCGAAATATTGATTCCCGAGAAAAAGGCATCAGGGTGCAGATAGGATATGACCTCCCATTTCCAACAATCAGTGTCATTGGAAGAACATGTTAGGTTTATAGTCACCCACTGCAGATTCTGATAGGTGTGGTCTATCCTTCCAACTGTTTGGGACCAGAAAAGGAATTAAAACTACTATGTTTACATGTGACTTTTACTTCAATCCTTAGTGTGACTAAATGGCCATGGCCTTCACCTGTTTGAGTTTGTTCTATCTCATAGATCCACGGTTCTCAGGCCTGTCTGCACATCAGAATTGCCCAGATAGTTTTTTGAGTTTTTTCCAAAACAATCAAACAAAAAACAAAACTACTGCCCTGACTGAATTGGTCTGTGGTGAGAGCACAGGACCTATACTCTTTTTTTTTTTTTTTCCAGAGACAGGGTCTCCCTCCGTTGCCCAGGATGGAGTGATAGGATCATAGCTCAATGCAGCTTAGAGCTCCTGGACTTAAACAATCCTCCCTCCCTCCGCGGCCTCCCAAAGTGCCCGGATTACAGGTGTGCTCCACCGTGCCCAGCCCCCAAGATCTGTACTTCGTTAAAACTCTCCAGGTGTTTTCTTAAAGCAAGGCCAGGGTTGAAATCATGGTTTAAGGGCCAAGTGAAAACATGGGACGATCAGAAGGAACCATGAACCAGAGGCTTTTTACTCAAGATGTTTCCTGGCCGGGCGTGGTGGCTCACGCCTGTAATCCTAGCACTCTGGGAGGCCGAGGCGGGTGGATCGCTCGAGGTCAGGAGTTCGAGACCAGCCTGAGCAAGAGCGAGACCCCGTCTCTACTAAAAATAGAAAGAAATTATATGGACAACTAAAATATATATATACAAAAAATTAGCCGGGCATGGTGGCGCATGCCTGTAGTCCCAGCTACTCGGGAGGCTGAGGCAGTAGGATTGCTTAAGCCCAGGAGTTTGAGGTTGCTGTGAGCTAGACTGACGCCACGGCACTCACTCTAGCCCGGGCAACAAAGTGAGACTCTGTCTCAAAAAAAAAAAAAAAAAAAAAAAAAAAAAGATGTTTCCTTATTTCTGTTTAAATTTTGGGAAAGGAAGAGTGGAAGAAGGGACGCCTCACTGAATCTCAAAATGATGCTGTGGGATAGAATATGGAGCCATGAGCTTGAGGAAATGCCTGAACTGATTTGATTCTGCCACTTTGCAGGTGTGTAGTTTGGGCTAAGAAAGAAAAGACAGGAAGTGATGGAGAACCTACTTAAGTGTCAGTGAGGAGGAGACTTAGGAGCTCCATCCTCCGCTGGCGACCTGGCTGGGAGTATAGATAATGATTAAGCTTTGGAGTTAGTTGGACTTAGGTCCCAATCTGAGTTCTAATTTCTTAGCTTCCATGACCTTGACACTATATATTTTCACCTATAAAACTGGAACCTTGACAGTAGATATCTCCTAGGGTTCTTGTGATTATAAAACAAGACAGCTCCAGGCACATAGTAAATGCTCAGTTAATAGCAGCTTGTTTGTCCAGATACAATTGGATTCCTGTGCTCCCATCCCACCCTGCTCCTCACTGATAGTGAGAATCCCTGAGAGTGAATGAGGGAATGTCTAAGTGAAGAGTTAGTTGACAGGTTAAAAAAAAGTGTTCTTGTTACAGGCTTACCAGGTTCATTGCCCACTGGGGAAGGAGGAAGCCAATACACTGAGACAGCAAGGGTTACAGCAGAGAAAGGGTTTCATATTGTAGGTGCCATGCAAGGAGGTGGGAAGACCTCAAATCTGTCTCCCTAAGAATTTGGGACAAAGAGTTTTTAAAGATAGTTTGGCAGGCAAAGGGCTAGGCAATTGGGTCTGCTGATTGGCTGGGTTTGGGTGAATCATGGGGGTGTAGAAATTGTCTTCTTGTTCTGAGTCAGTTCCTCAGTATGGGCCACTGGTCTGGGGTTGAGGGGGACCACTGTTCTACTGGAAGGCAGGGCCTGAAAGATACCTCAAAAACTACCCTTAGGTTTCACAAGGCTGATGCTATCTATGGGAGCAATGAAGAAAGCTAAGAATCTTTATGACCATCTGCTACGTGACTCCTGAGTAGTGAGCAATTACAGGAAAGCAAGCTTGGGAACAATGGCTGGTTATATGTATATATGCATTAACTATGCCTAACCCTTTATAGATTTCAGGCCCCTACCACAGTTCCCACCTTGTGGTCCTTTATTAATTTTATAAGGGGCAGTTTCACTCTTAGCTGGTTAGGGAAAAAAGCTCCATTTATCCATTGACAATATTCAACTAACATTTACTGAGCATCGTGCACAACTTTAGGTCTGTTGTGAGGGTAATGCTGTGATGCTAATATTGTTATCACAGCCACTGCACAGATGAAGACGTGGAGTCTCTCCGCAGTTGGTTACAGAGCCGTGTTTGTTAAAGCTGGAATCTGGACCTAGACCCTCCAGCTCCAAGGTTATGCATACTTCCTCAGCAAGCTCATCCTGTCTCCTGGCTTTAAATGTCATCAATAATGCTTGTGATTCCCAAATTCAGAGTCCCTCTAGCTCAGACCTCTTCCTTGAACTTTCGATTCATACATCCAATATATATATATTTTGTATTTCTGGTGGGATGTCTAACAATTGTCTAAAATTTAATGTATATGAAACTGAGCTACTGATAACTATCCACTTCCTCCAACCAACCAGCTCCTCTCAAAATCTTCATCAATCTCAGTAAATGGCAGCTACATTCTTAGAGTTGCTCAGGCAAAAACTTAAAATTATCCTAACTCTTCTCCTATAGCCCACGTCTAATCTGTCAGTGAATCTTGTCAACTCTCCCACAAAGCATATACAGAATCTGACCACACCCCACCTCCTCCGTGCCACCAACCTGGCCCAGGCCACCACCCTCTCTTGCCCGTATAACTTGCTGGACCTCTTACTAGTTTCCCTGCTCCCACCCTTGTCAACCCATAGTCTATTTTCAACCCTGAAATCAGAGTAATTTTGTTAAAACACGTCAGATTATACTCTTACCTGGGCAAAACCATCCAACACTTCCCATCTCATCTCATGATCTGTCCATGATTAGCCCATAATCTATCCGTGACCCATCCGTGGTCTGTCCATGGCCTCCCCCATCCTCACCTCCCTGTCTTCATCTCATAGGCCTCCTCTTTCACCCTCCAGACATATTGAGCATGGCAGGGGCAATCTTGCCTTCTCGCCTCTGCTCTCTCTTCTTTTGTGCTTTTATGCTGCTTGGTGGGCCTTTCCTGACCACTCTATTTAAAATTGCAAAGCACCTCTTCACTGCTGCCTACTCCACCCCCACCCAGAACCTCTCTGTCACCACATAGATTGTCCTGGTCTATCTTATTTGCAGTCTGTCTCCTTGCACTAGAATATAAATTCTGTGAAGGCAGAGATCTTTGTTTTGTTCAAAACTGTCTCCTTAGCACCTGTAAGATTGCCCAGCACACAATGGATGTTTAATAAGTATTTACTGAAAGAATGAGTAAACAAACAAATGGAGCACTACCCCTTACAAACTGTACCTAGGAAGAGAGCCACGTGAAAACTCTAGAACTCTGATGTTAAGGGAAGGATTCTGTAGTCATGAAAATATTCTTAACCGTTGATACAAGAAGCCAAGAGGGCAAAAATATAGGAAATAATTCAGACTACTAGCCTAGAAGCCAGAAGGGAGATTTCTGTTCTTAGTTCCATGCCACCCAGCAGCCAGGGCCTCCTTCCAGAGCCTCAAGCTTCTTCGAAAATGGAGATAATAACAAAGTTTTCTGTAAGTATAAGCAAAAACAGTGTCCAGAAACTGAGCATTAAAAAAAAATTTATACCAAAGAATTTATTGGAGAATTATTTAGTAACTTAGCTAAACTCAATCTTTAAGATTAGAAAATTGGAATGAAGCTTGGTCTAGATATTTGGGCCAAAGTGTCACTCTACCAATGTTAGGGGAATTCCCATAAACTGCCAGCGCCTGGGCCCTGGCCAGGAAGGGCTGATCTCCAAGACAGGGTTCCTGAATGCCTTCCAGCCACACCCACCACCCCACGGTGCCCTCTGTATATGCCAAATGCCATAGTCTACTCACGCCGATTTTTATATTTTTGAAATATGCTTTTGCAATAGTTTAGGGAGAGGGTAGAAAATAGACTTTGGGGAAGGAGCTCTCCCTCCACTCGGCTTCCTCAAGGCTCGGAGATTCCTGGCATCTGGCTTAACTTTCAGGCAATGAATCTAGGATTTTTCCACTTGAAAGCAAAGCGGGAAGACTTAAATCCTGGCTGTTTGCAAATCTCTTCATATCTCCAACAAAAGACCAATTCTTAGGTCATATCAGTTATTAGAGTTGCTTTCTCTCAAATTTACATATTTCTTCTCGTAGAGGAGATTATTTGAAATATGGGATTTATCTATTTGTATTTTCCCCTTCTGGGAAGTTGCCTAGAATCACACCCCTATTTGGACTTCCTTTTGTACTTTAGCTACACCGTGTCCCTGGCATTGAAATGCAGGGAGAAGCACAACCTCCGATATACTCTCTTCTCTTGGCCACATTTACTCTTTAAGAGTGGAATCTCATTCAAATCAAAGTGTCCAGACAACCAGTTCAGCAAGTTTTTTTTTCCTTTCTTTCTTTCTTTTGAGATTCTGGCTGCCCTGTGGAGCTGTTCTACATCAGCCTAATCAAGGAGTTGTGGGGGTTTTTTTGGGGGGGGTGTCTTTTTTTATTTATTTATTTTTTCAGCTCATTATGGGGGTACAAAAGTTCAGGTTATATATATTGCCCATGCCTCCCCATCCCCCCGAGTCTGAGCTTCAAGTGTGTCCATTCCCCAGACAGTACACATCGCACTCATCATGTAGGTATACACCCATCCCCTTATGGCGCTAGGTGGGACATTTACTGGCTAAGGCCAGACTCAGTAACAGACAAGGTTGTCTAGACATTGGCAAATCCATCGGATGACCCTCAAGTTCTTTATCACGTCTATTATAAACACTTGTCTGCTTTATGATAGCCGCTTTCCTCTGGCCTAATATGGGACAGCCTGTTTGCCAAGGTAAAATGTGGCTAAATTCATTTCATCATAACCAAGACCTTGGTAAATAGGAAAATTTTTACTCCTTCCCTCCCTGTGTTTAGGTGGAGATTCCTACTAAAGTAAACTGAACTAAATCCAAATCAACGCTGATTAATATACCCCAAACTGCCCAGAAAAAGAGCATCATTTTAATACACTAGTGTCAATTTTCTAGTTTTTTCTTCTCATCATTTCACTTATCTACTTTGGAATTACAGAAGAAATTTTCTTTTCGCTTGCATTTTTCTATTGGGGCTATTGCTGGTCATGACTGGTATACAATTGAATATTTAAATATTGCATTTAAAACTTCATTTTAATAGCTTGCTCAAGTGAGATGAATGATTTCCTTTTATCCTAGTATTTAAAGAAACCCATTCCAAAGTATTTTAATATTATCAGCATTATTCTTATCAATATTATTTTTAACATTGTCAGCATTCATCCTGCTATTTTTCTTTTTCTTTTTTTTTTTTTTTTTTGAGACAGAGTTTCTCTCTATTGCCCGGGCTAGAATGCAGTGGCATCATCATAGCTCACTGCAACCACAAACTCCTGAGCTCAGGTGATCCTAATCTGCCTCTGCCTCCCAAGTAGCTGGGACTACAGGTGTGTGCCACCACGCCCGGCTAATTTTCCCATTTTTAGTAGAGATGGGGTCTTGGTTTTGCTCAGGTCCATCTCAAACTCCTGACCTCAAGTGATCCTCCTGTCTTGGCCTCCCAGAGTGCTAGGATTACAGGCGTAAGCCACTATATCTGGCCTCATCCTGCTATTTTAAAAATCGCTACCATATATAAGTACTTTTAATTTAATGATCTCATATCACGGTTAAGGATAGGAACCTAGAATTCTAGAAGAACCACAAAGTTAAATTCTAGTCGTCACTAAAAGGAGCAGAGAGGTGGGTATTGGATTTCAGCAGGATGATGCCAGAGGTGGCTTATGTCTCTTCCTGACATAGCATCACTGGAGAAACTGAAGAGATAGAGCTTTTCACAGTGGTGTTTCTTACATTAGGACATTCCAGAGATTTCTTTCAGAGCAGGAATCACCACCAACGTGGGAGACAAACACCACTTCCTGGTTGACCTCCATCTGCCGTAACGTGACCACCGGCCACGGAGACATCTCTAAGCAACAGCTGTTCCTCAGATGCCTCGGATGCTATGTGTCTACTTGTGTCCCAGAGTGTAAGCTCCTCCCCCAATTAACATTGACGCTGAAGAAATAGAAGCCTATAGCTGACACCTATGAAGATTCAAGACCTTCTTGTGGTACTTAACTTAGAAGAATGTTCTCCAGCTCTATCCAGGATAATACAAGAAGTGCTAGATCACCATTGTTTTTAGTGGCTGAGTAGTACTCCATGGTATACGTATACCATATTTTATTAATCCACTCTTGTATTGATGGATATTTGGGTTGTTTCCACATCTTTGCAATTGTGAATTGTGCTGCTATAAACATTCGAGTGCAGATATCTTTTTTATAGAATGTCTTTTTTTCCTTTGGGTAGATGCCCAGTAATGGGATTGCTGGATCAAATGGGAAAAACAAGCACCACATGTACTCACCATTAAATTGGTACTAATCGATCAACATTAGTGTGCACATATGGAAGTAACATTCACCGGGTGCCAGGCAGGTGGGAGGGGGGTGGAGGGAATGGGTATATTCACACCTAATGGATGTGGTGTGCACTGTTTGGGGGATCGGGTGGTGCAGAGGCAATGTATGTAACCTAAATGCCTGTACCCCCACAATATTCTGAAATAAAAAAAGACATCCTGTCAAATAATCAGGTGAAGCAATTTAGAGGGTTTATCTTCCAGAAGTGTAATGCAAACACCAGTGTAGTTCCAAGGTTTTTGCATAGATTTACCTAGCCAATGTTTAATTTTTTTGAATATATAGAATTCTTCAGTAAAGTCTGTTTTTACAAAATTTTAATCTGTTCCTGCCAACACAAAAAAGAAAACATGTCTAAGCAGTACTCGAAGAAACTTAAATAGAACAATTAAGTTAAAATTCCTCTGAAGTAAATATTTAGCTTGCTTACGCAAAGATTTCCTATCTTTGTTTGCGTGGGCACAAAACAATAATGGAGGGTCCAGATACGGATTACTAGAGTGGGGCTTCTTGAGGGAGACAGCCCAGCCACACAGCAGTTCTGTTTGGAAATGGAAAAGACACCACCGCAACAGCGTCTGGCATCAGATTCTTAAGGCGTCTGTCCGTCACTAGCCTTATATTCTTGTTTTTATTTCATCCATATTTATCTGATGCAAAGGCAAAATTCCAAACTGTTCTGCAAAAGTCTGTGGTTAAGTCCCAGTAAGAGGATACAAATAAAAGCATCTAACATTTACAGAGCAATTCTGTATGGGCCAAGTTCTGCCAGACTCTATTCAAAGTGTTTTGCTTATATTACCAGGGTTAATCTTCAAGGCATCCATAAGTACTGATAACTTCACCCCTATTTTGCAGATGAGCAAACCGAGATAAACGGGGTGAAGCGATTTGTCCTAACCCTCAGGGTGTGAATGTCAGAGCTTGGTAGGCCAGTGCCTGAGCCATCTCCTAGGCAGGAGGTGTCTGGACAGCATGCCTAGCAAATCACAGTTAATGAAAGAAAAAAGTCTTCATAGTTAATTTTCAAATCTTTCAGATATTCTATATATAAAGTCTTAAACTTGGATGGAAGCTTATTAAACTTCCATATTCTCTGTGTTGTCCCAGTAAGTATCTTATCACCCCATGTCACCTAAAGCTTTATCTTTTGGGGGAAAAAAATAGTGCCTGAATCTACATTAATAGTCTATCCCAGTTAAATACATTGTTCAGCTCCACACTCTGCTTTTGGATGCTCAACATAGGAGTATAAAACATATATTTCACCCAAAAATGGAATTCATTCAATCAAAATTTATGAAATTCCAGAAAGTATGTCAACATAAATTGCATAACTCCCAGTGTGTTTAAGGAAAAACATAAGTTGTTTCTACTGTTGACAAATAGTCAGCTTTGATTAATAAATACATTATATTGAAAAGCTCAAGAAACACCACACATATATCCTGGGGGAAAACACAAATAATTTCATTATTATTCACTTTATCTTCAGAAGAAAAAGTTGTGCTATGTCGGTATGTATAGTATAACTTTTCATATCCCGACAGTAATAGTGGTATTGCAGTCAAATATTAAATGGTAACAAGACTTTGTCATGGCCTAAAGAAAAAGATTCCCAGCACTTTCTACATTAAAAGCTTCTTTGAAGGACAAATTCTATTTCACACAAATGTAAGAAGTTCAACATTTACATCTCCTCCCACCAGTAAGCACTAAACATAAAACAGTATTCTCATCAAGGACCTCTGTGCTCTGATAAATGGTGTTAGGTTTTCCCACACCACTGGGTCTGCCTTGCTTTCAGTAGTATTGTTCTACACATTGCCGCAAGAATGCAAGAGCTGCTAAACAAATCTTGGCACCCATGCTGATGATGTGAACCTGCAACGTGAGGTCATGCTATTGTTGACAGTGTTTACTTCAGCAAATAGGAATTTGTATCCTGCATTGTTCTTCAAGTGTCAACAAAATACAGAGAAATTTTTTAATTTAATCATTCAAGTAAGTTAAATTAGTTAAGTCCATCCATTAATTTGTAAGCTGGTTGTGAGCAGGGACAATTTTTGCTTTGAAGTCTATCTTTGTATCCTCGGCTGGGTGCCGTGGCTCATGCCTGTCATTTCAGCACTTTGGAAGGCCAAGGCAGGAGGATCACTTGAGGCCAGGAGTTTGAGACCAGCCTGGGCAATACAGTGAGACCCCATTTCTACAAAAATAAAAATTTTAAAAAATCTTTGTATCCTTCACAGGACTTAGCCATAGACACTAATTAAAAATGTACACACACATGCACACATACATACAAACATATATAAATGTTTATAGTTGAAGTGGGCAAAGTGTACAGCACTTTAAAGACATCACTCTAACTTTAATGGAATAGAGCAGAGCTCAAACGGAAAAGAGAGTGCACTTAAAAGACTGCTATACTGTTCCAGACAAGAGTGGTAGGAGCCAAGGATTAGGAAAGTAGCCATAGATTTGAAACCAGGATTCAAACCAGATCCTCCAGCTTCAGAGTCACCTCATTATACTGCCTTAGCTTGGGCAACATGCCTAGAAAATTACAGTTAATAGGGCAGAAATGTCACTGTGCTTAATTTTCAGATCTCCCAGATATTCTATATAGTACATTCAATTCTAAACTCGAATGAAAGCCTATTAAATTTTTATAATGTCTTGTGTGTCACAGTGGCTAACTTATCATCCCACTTTACCTAAAGATTTTCAATTTGGAAAAAACAAAAATGTAGTGATTTACCACATGAGTAATCTATTCCAGTTAAGATGTTCTAGGGAGATATTTAGAAGGTAGAATGGATGGAATGAGTGGTTGATTAGATGAAGGGGTAGAGAGAGAGAGAGAAAGAGATCCAGGGTGACACTACCCTTTTCTATTCTGGGTAGATGGTGGTACATTTATGAAGACAGGGAAGGCGGGAGGAAATATTTCCCAAATAATGGTTACCAGAGCGTACCTTCCCTCTCTCCTGTGGGGTTTGCCCTGAGTGTCGGGGTCAACTCTTCCACGGATGCCATTAGTATTCTATTAATGATTAGTTAATAGGATGTTATATATTGTATATATATTAGTTAATAGAATATTAATAGTTATTTTATCCAAATATTCCTGACATACTCCAAACAGGCCTGATCAAGCTCAAAAGCATCGTGTGTTACACAGTGAACTGAGATATGTCCTACTGTCCAGACTGTCTCTGCCAGAACTGTTTGCATCGTAGCACTACTAACTGATATTGTCATATCCCAGCTAATCATTCTGCTGTGCTAAAGTCTGTTGATTTCTTCAAATCCATAAGCCTTAATCCTAATAGGGTTGAATTCAAGATGATAAGCTATTAATACCTTTTCTATCTTAGTGCATCTTTAACATACTGACTGCCATGTGAGTTGTATTTAACTCACACTAGTTTTGAGCCTGGGGCCTTGTGAAACAAAACTCTAAAGTTGGTTCATGAAAATCTTGTTGATGTTCTTATTGTTACAATTAATATTGAAAATTTAATTCTAAAATTGTGGATTGCATTGCCTACAGCTCACACACAGAAAACAATAACAAATAACAAAGTAGAAAAGATCATTTTGTTTTAACAAAACACCATGGCCCCAGGGGAAAAATTTTTTTTCTAGTGTGGCAGTCAGTGTGTTAATTTGAGTAAGTAATGTGTTTAGCTTTCAGGTGGAGCTGCAGAATTACCTAACTAACGAACTAAGTGCTAAAGATGAGGCAGTATTCTGATCCTCAGTAGAATTTACCAAACCCACTTTGAAATGGCTGCAAGGCAGATCTAGCAGATATCAAGTTCTGCCCAAGTCCTCCTCTGGTTATGGAGACACCAACATGTATAAATGTTTATCTGTCGCCAATTTGAGAAGCTCATATTAACAGAAAAAGCTTTTTTCCCATGTGGGTTATTGTGTTAACAATTAAAAACAAAGTCTGTGCAGAAAATGAGATATTCCTAAAATAAGTAAGATCCACAAATAGATTTTGACTTTTACAACACCAGTATCTATGTTACATCTCTCAATTCATAACCATATTATAGGGAGTTTACATTTAATACAAATAAACAATCAAAACCTCTCAAGTGTCCAAATGGTTTTTAACATGTTTTGGAATTTTTCTCTTTTTCCTTTTGCCCTGAGAGTAGAAGAAATATTTAGGAATCATAGGCTAAAATGTTAGCATTGGAAAGACACCTCCAATACCTCAACTTTGTAGGTGAGGTTAGATGTACTTAAAAATTGAGGCTGGAATTTAGGACCATTGAAAAGCAGTCTATGAATCACTCTTTCCTAATCATGAGTAAGGTTAAAATTACATTACAAAATAAAAAATATACCCAATGACAAAAATGCTAACCTTTAAGGTCACTTTATAAGCACAAATGTATAAATGGTTTTGGAAATTTATTATTCCTGTGGCCCCACCTTGGACTTTGAAGTTATGGACCTAGATACATAGCCGGCAACTAGACATAACATTTCCTATCTCAGAGGAAAGCAGTAAGATATTTGAATTTATTACAAATTGTCACTGGACAATCTTTTAACATTTTGATTCATCTACAACAGTGTTTCCACTATTATTTATGTGGGCAAATCTGAAAGCAGAGCACTGGTCTTGTTCAGAATCTAATTTTTCGTGTTTTCACTGGGCTACCAGTTTAACTTTCAATTTACTTGGAGAGTATCACTGTTTCGATTTACTGTTATGTTTTAAATGACAACCAATTGTGGAGCACATGCTCAAAGTGTTTCGAAAACAAAAACCACAAAGAGACAAAAAGCAGCTTCTAGATCAAAGAAGTAAGTTTATCTTTTTATATTAGTTTAGGTACTTGGAAAGGGGAAAAGAAGTCATTTTAATTGACTCATGAACTTCTCTTTGTTATTTAACAGGATGCCTTCCTAAATAATGGTCTACTCAGTTGAAGAATGTTGCACAAGTCCTAAAATTCTCTGAGGAAATCTCCTCCTACGATGAGTTCAAATCCAAAAACTAGATTTAAAAGTCTTTCCTCATATGCATATGGAACACCTGTCCAGACAGCTGTGAAATCTTAGTCACCTGCTGACATTGCTGATAACATAATAGTCCTCACAACTGATTGTGAGCCCACCAAGTACATAACTGCAAAATCTTTATGTGGCGAATGCAACTGCAATCGTGGAAAAGACAATAAAACACAATGATCTAGAGCAGTAGGGAATGTCAGTATATTCTGTGAAATGTCAGTGAAAATGTGAATCTATAGTCACAAAAGTAATTGTTAAATAACAGCTGTAGGGAAGAAGAGAAGCTAAAATATCATTCTAATTCTGTTTTAAACTATTAAGAGTTTTTAATGCCTTCCTATGCTTGCCTCCATGTCACCTTCTCATCTTCTTGTCTTTCTGTATTGCCTGCTGGGTCAAGGCCTCAGGTGAGATTTTCGGTCCACACATTCTCTCTTAAATCCTGCTGGATTCGCTCTTTGATCTTTCAAGATTTTTAAAGACTTTTATTTCTGGAAGTTTTATTTAGTTCTTTTTCAAACATTGCTGGTATTCTTGATACAGTATTGCTTTTTTTCTCATACGTCCTACGTATTTTGGTCTTTTATCAATTTAAACAAAAATCCATTCTTAGTATAAATACTGAGTTCCAGACTCAGAGCAGATATCTGTGAATAACCCAGACAAAAATCCTTATCTCCATGGAACTTACTTTTTAGAAGGAGGGAGGCGGACAGCAATAAGTAAGTTATGCAGTAAGTTAAAGGTAAGGAAAAGAAAGTGGAAAGACACTGGAGGGGTTTGTGTAAAGAGAAACATGAGTTGATGTACATTTAAAGAGGATCATTAGGGCTGGTGATTGGCATGAGACTGCAAGGCTGGACGCAGGGACCTGTCAGAACACTGTTGCAATAATCCCAAGAGAAATTATGGTGGATTGGACCAACACAGGGATAGCAGGATAGTGGTAGGAAGTGGCTGGGTTTTCAATTTATGTTGAAAACTGAGGCAGCAGGGTCTCCTAACAGACTGGTTATATCATGTGAGAGAAAGAGAGTTACCAAGGATGGTGTAGCAGGGAGAATAATTGCTCCCCAAAGATGTCTATGTCTAAGTCCCCAGAACTTGTGATTATCTTAGGTTACATGGCAAAGAAGAATGCGTTAATGAATTAAGGTTGCAGATGGAATTACCGTGCTAAACAGACGACCTTAACATAGGGAGATCATCCTGAATTATCCAAATGGGCTCAATATAATCACAAAGTAGAAGAGAGAGGCAGAAGAGGGAGAATCAGAGAGATGGCAGCTTGTGAAAGACTGAGCTCGAAGTTGCTGACTTTAAAAGACAAAGGAATGGAGCCTTGAGCTTCCTTGAGAAATGGGACAAAGCAAGGAAACATCCTCTTCTACAGCCTCCAGTAAGGAGCACAGACCTGATGACATCTTGATTTTAATTCAGTAAGGCCTTTGTAAGACTTCTAACCTCAAACATGTAGATAAATGGGGGTCGTTCTCAGATATTCGGTTTGTGGTAATGAGTTACAGCAGCAGTTGGAAACCAGCACAGATGGTGCCAAAGTTTTGTCTCGAGCAAGTGGAAGGATGGATTTGCCATGATGTGCCAAGTTTTGGGGGAAGAATCAAGAGTTCTGCTTGGAATATGTTCTGTTCCTAGAGAAAATCTGCCACATGTGCGCCAGGAAGCACGCATGCATTTTCATCACTGCATAAGAGTAAAAAAATTGAAACACCCCAAATGTCCATTGATAGGAGAATGAATAGGCAAATCGTGGTTCAGTCACGCAATGAAATATTATGCAGCCAAGAAATGAATGAACTGTATGTTGCACCAACATGGGTGAATCTCAGTGACATGTTTCAAAGAATAAGACTCTTTTGTGTGTATCAAATATCAAATAATGGTATCAAAATAGTCCCTCGATTGGTTGCTTGACTGGTACTCTCTCTCCTTCCTCTCACCACCACCTCTCACCAAGCACAGCTGCAGAAATCAGCCACAGTCAGGCTCTCAATTCCTACTGTGACTTTGGCCCCAAGGATTTTTGTTACTGTCTTGAGAGCTCAGCTACACATTTAAAAGGAAGTTATAATAGTTTGTCTGGCATTCCCAGGTATCTAATACTGGGAGGATATTCTAATTATCTACCCCTCTCCAGAGCTTATTAAAAACCCCCAGACCTTAATGTCTTAATGAATAAGTCGGGATTTCTGGGTGGGGTCTAAAGTATCTCTACATTTTTAAAGCACTGAGTACTTATAAAGCAAAGTCTCTGTAGTAAGCACTTAATAAAGCACTGACTGACTAGTTGGAAGAAGGAGCAGGCTGTCCTGGCTTGAACCTAAACTATGTCTAATCCTGGAGTTGAGGCCTACTTGGGCACATCTGGTGACCTGATGGGGCAGACCCGCCAGATGTCTGTTGCACAAGGAGCCAAAGGGTGCCAGGGAAATAATACAGCCTTTCCTGAGAAAAGGAAAAACCAGGCACAAGATAAATTCCAAGTAGAGTTTGGTGTCTGTGACTCAAACCTATGCAGGGTCCATGAACTCGCCTCTGATGGGTCAGATACACCAAGTCCAAATCCTCTGTGATCTTGGCTTTTACTTACCTCTTAAGGTCTCAGCTTCCTTACTTGGAAAATGAAGATACCAGTAGTATCTCTCTCCTGGGGCTTCTGGAAATACTAGACCATGCTTGTAGAGTTACTAGCATGAATTATATTATGCACTTAGTGAACATTAACTTTATAAATTAAAATGGAAATAGTCCTTTCACTAAAACCTCTTATTCTCTGATTGATCTTAGAGCAAACCACAAAAGGAAGAGACAGAAAGGGGAACAGAAGGAGTCACCCCTGAATGGCTGAGGCCATCAGCTTTGATACTTCTTAGGCCTCTCTCCTGCAGTAGCCACAGGTGGTACCTGGCAGGGGACAGGAGTGCCTGGCACACACCTAGGAGGTCCCCAGCAAAAAGGATTTGGGCATCTAGTAAAGGCCTCATTGCAGGAGCAAGGACAGCAACAAATTCTCCAACAGGTTTGCTTTGAATCCCAGTGTGGGCACCATTGTGACAAGCATAAAGATGAGTGATCCTAAAACAAACAGTATTTTCAAAAACGGCTATTCCAGAGGAGACAAGCTCAGTCAGCGGGGCCTAAATTGAAGCTCTGTATTCACCTAAATCCAGTGGTGTGATATAAACCAGCTCTCAAAAAATAAAAAATAGAAAAGTCTTCACTTACAGTGTTTGCCAATTTCCTCGGTGTAAATTCTTCTACTATGGCTAATACCAACATAATGTTACCATGTACTGAGGTGGGAAGAGATGTGCTCAACTGGCTCTCACGTTCTTCTGAGCAGCACAAGCCAGCTCCAATAAACAACTGTTCATTCTTCCAATGACAGGACCTCTAAAAACCTCTAAAAGGTGTAATGACACACCTTGTAGCATTGACACGATTATGCCGTCCTGGAGTAGAAACATTTCTATTATGTAACATAGCTCATCTGTATCCTGAGACTGCCAGATGTACCCAATGTATTCTCTCTGCCTGGCAGGGACATTTACTACTCATGACATGCTATAAATAACCTGCACTTCAGCCTGCATACTGTCTGATGGCGCTTTGTTCTCCTTTGTTATGGCTCTGGTGTCTTTGTAGGAAATAGAATATTTTTTAAGGTGCTGTTGGAGAAACAGTTTATCATGCTGTCAAATTATAGATCTATTGGGATATGGCGTTCCAGTTGTGGAAGTTATACCTGAAACTCAAACTGTATTGAGGAAAAATTGGTCAGAGGATTTTTTTTACCAAATTTTACATAGAATAAAGATTCATTAGAATGTCACGACCGAAAAATTTGAAATTATGACAAGCTTCTATCAGCATGCATCAGAATCCATTGGCGGGGGGCACTTAAAAAACAGATTTCTGGGCCCCAACCCTAGAGTTTCAGATTCAGCAGACCTGGGACCCAAGAATGTGCATTTCTAACAAGTTTCTAGGTGATGCTGACACTGCCAGTCTGGGGATCCCATACAAGGGCCACTGCCTTATACACAAGATGCCTTAGAGCTGATTATTTCTCCTGAAGGAGCTACGGATAACTAGAGTGTTTCAATTACACCACCCATCGAACTGCAATGGAAGTTTCATGTTGCACAGGGAACTGTTAACACATTCTTCTGGTGCTGTGCTTTGTTCAACTATCCAGTCTATGCTTATTAAACAGACTGCAATAAAAAGTTTAGAATCTATGCTTGGAATGACATGAAACGTCCAGAACACTGATATTATTAGCATCAAGTTTTAAATGACATTTGTTTTAGGAGTTTCAAGGCTACGTTTGGTTCATCGACTTCCTCCTAGTAGCGATCATTTTATCCTTAGCCTCGGGAAGCAGAACAGTGACACAGCTTGAGACTGTGTAGCAAGCAGTGCAGGATGGAGCTGTCTATCTTCTGCCCTTTCTTAGTGCCTAGAACGCAGTAAGTGTGCAAGAAATGTCTGTGGAATTGTGAAATTGTTGGAGGAAGGAGGGAAAGAGCGAGGGAGACACAATTCCAGCAGCATAAATCTTCAAGGTCATCCGTGGGAGTCAGAACTGGGTCCTCACATTGCTGAATTATTTTGCTACTCTCTGAAATTCCCAACTTCCCTTTTCCTGGGATGAAGTCGCTCTGTGTACAAAGGTGGTTAGTATCATAGCCGATGTCCAGGAGAGGCTAAAACAAAAGCCCAAAACAAAAGCTATTTTTAACAGCTGGTGTAAGCAGGATGTAAAAGTCATTGTTTTAAAACCAAATCACCCAACAAAGAAAAATAATCTTCATGGAGCATGTTGTTTTGGGTTTTTTTTTTTTTTTCCCTGACTTGCTCACAATACTATCGCCTCATTTTCTAACTGGCCTAGAAACTTAATTTCACCCTTAGTATTTTCTTGGGTTATTATGCTTTTAAATAACCTTGAATGGAATTAAGATCCACCACTTGCTTTTTAATTTTACCCATATTAAACAGGACTGTCAAGCAGCATCTCCCTGTCAGGTTTCAGGGTCATTTTGCAAACGCCACCCCAGAGGTCCCCTTAGTCCAACTTATATGACCGCGACAGGGATGCGTCAGCAAGTTGGAGCCCAGGCCATGTGCCCACAGTGTATACACAGGCCCACGGCGCTGCCTACACATTTTGTACATTCCTTCCTGTCTGTAGCCTACGAGCTGGCCAGGTGTCAGAGGTTTGATTTCTGTTCGGTGGTATTGTTTGATTTTTCTCCTATGGGTCTGATGGCTTTTAGAGTCAGTGGTGACAGGCATTTTAGAAATGAGATGTGTTTAGAGGGCTTAGGAGTGTATAAACCATTCTGGGGATTTAGTGCAGCCATTCGTCCCTGACTCTCAGCTGGCTACGGGCCTCAGGGTGAGCCGTCCCTCAGGCGACTGATCAGGGCGATGGGACTCAGGTCCTTATTTTATCCTCTGTCTCATGAAAAAAAAAAAAAAAAGATCCTCTTTATTAAAAAAAAAATTGTTGTTTCTAGAACTTGGGATCTTATGTAATAGCTGATATTGCTGATGGCTACTGTTTATTCAGATTCCCTCACCTGTCAGAGGATGCCCTAAGCACTCTGTCTACCACGACCCCGGAAGGTTCGTATGATTGGTTCCGGGTTACGTAAAGGAAGTCATGATGTAGCGAAGCCAGGTGACTTTCTCTATGAGACTTAGTGGCAGCCAGTTCTGTGTCCAATAATAGCTAATGTGTATCGAATTCTGTATGTGAATCCCTCTATGCGTATTATTTCTTATTGAAATAAGGAAGGAAGTATCCAGGTCACATAGGGAGACTGAGAAAGCGCCTCCAGTTCCCAGTCCACTTGTGTCTTTCTCTTCTGTGACACAAAGTTTTCCGTGGAATTGGAGTTCTAGGGAGGAGTCAGCAGAAAAATTGGTCCTTAATATCAAGGCACTGTCCCTCGGTGGTTAGGTGTGGGCTCTGGAACCTGCTGCTTGGGTTCAAGTCCCAGCTCTGTACCCATCTAGCTGTGTGACCTGGAGCAGGTTACTTAACCTCTCTGTGCTTCCATCTCATCCTCTATAAGTGAGATAATAACAGTATCCTCCTCAAAGGGCTGTTGTGAAGATCATTCTAGTAAAAAGGTGATCTTTTGATCAATTATTATTTCTTATATAAAAGAGAAAAGATATAGTAGATTTTTCCTCATTTTTTCTGTTCTGGAATAAAACAAAAAGGATGTCATAGAAAATGTTCTCGTTTTCCTCAGACAGAACTTGATGAGATTCAGGTCATTGGGATCATTTAAAGAACAGGTAAGATACTAACTAAAGAAATTAGGGTAAGTAGCTAATTAAAGTCTTGAAAACACCACATAGAGATCAGGCCACATCTACAAATTCCAACTCCCAGCATCCCTAGGGTTCTGAGTCTTCTAGAAACACCAGTAGGAAAGGACAATCCAGAAGAATTGTCCCTTTAAGAGGGAAAAAAGTGAAGCTCAAATTGAAGAGATTTACTAAAGTTGGGACTGGTGTGAACTAAAGTATTAATAATTGGGCACTGGTATAAATGGTGACTTTAACATGATGACTGATACATGTATGTATGCCATTTTCAAGGCTGCATGACATAGGCTTTTGGAATAAACTGTTAAAACCAAACTAGGGGATAGTGGTGATGGTTGCACAACAATGTGAACGCACTTAATGCTGCTGAATTGTACGCTGAAAAATGATTACAATGATAAAAATAAACCCAGCTCACTCTTGTCCGTTCATGTAGAATTATACAAAGGAGTTTGCCCTCACAGCACAGATTCTCACACTCAAACGTCCAGCGAGACCTGAGCTTGGGGGTGACAAATGTTGTACAGTAGTGAGCGAATGAATCACAAATCAAACAGTTCCTGCAACTCCTCTCACATGTTTCTGGACGAAGTTTAACTGGTCACTACCCTGAGATTGCAAAATGAAGTGGTTGTAAAATGTTTGTAATTTTCTCTTATTTAGCCATATCAGTCAGGATTTTTCTCGATACTGTGCAGCCAGCACAAAATGAAGGCATAAGCAGAGCCCCGAGGCTGACAGAACATGGCCAGGGTCATCCGTGACGCCCAGTTTCCTATTTGGGGGTAGCCAAATAGTCTCATTTTATTGTCTGCTAGTTTTATCTAAAGTTGTTATAAATCTGAAACGTATATATCTTGTGCTAATAAAATGTCATTTGAATGATTATTTCTAAAACCAAAGTAGGACAAATTAGACAGTAGTTAATTGTCTCAGCAATTCATCAAATAATGATTTATGTAGTCAAAGAAGAGCTATGTGTGCTGAAACCCCGTTTTTCACCCCTCGGGATAATCGTACACCTCAAACTTGAGGCCCAGCCATTCCCCAAAACTGCAGTAAAAGGGACCAGGAGGAAACAATCAGCTCCCTGGGTCACTGCTGCAGAAAAGGGCACAGATGGAGTGAGCTCGCCTGAGATGCCAGCCTGGCCCTGGGAGCGGGGTCCAGTTGGGAAGTCTCGGTCCATGTATGAATTCTCCGAATGGGGATAATAATATTGCAAATTTAAAAACAAATGAAGAGGGAGGGTTTTGAAATTTAACTTCCATGTAGAAAAAAAAAAAAAACCCTTTCTTCCTTTTTTTCTTTCTCTCTCTTCCTTCTTTTCTTTCTCTTGACTTTAAATTTCTCTGTGGCAACAAGATGACAGCACATTTACTTTGGATTCTTCTGTGTCTCCAGGGAAGTAGGAGAGCCACTGGACAATGGGGGACCATTCACATGGCTCATTTTTTTCATTGTCAGTGCTGTATGATTTGGGGTTATTCTGTAAGCCAACGTTTGTCATTTAACTTTGCCTGGTGGTTAGGCTGGACAGATTAAATAAAGGTAATTTACAATGGGAAATGATGTCGGGGGCTAATTCTTAGTCTAGAATCAAGGGTGGCCTTGGAAAGAACTCAAAGCCCTGTCTTGCCCTATTGTAGAAGTTTCTGAGGGAAGTGTCAAAGGGGCATTTGCTGATGGGGGTGGGAGGATGGCACCATCTAATCATTGCTCTCAGGAGGAAATTCTGGGGCAGGGGGGAGGAAGAACAGCCTGATACTGCCCTGATCTCACCTGGGGGATGATGGGGGGAAGGTGTTTTCTCAAGCCTGACTGTGAAGCCTACTGAATAATCAGGCAAAGAAACCCGGGAAGAAATTCAAGCACCTCTCTACTCTTCTCCCCACCCAGAACTCTCTCCTCCCCTGGGTTGAATTAGCAAAAAAGGTAAATAAATACACTCCACTCCTAAGCAGGAGTGCTGATCAGGATGGGCCAAATGCTAGGAAATTATATTAGCCCCCGTCCTAGAGCTGGGGTCTTCCGGGGGATACAGGTGACAGTAGCTGTGGTGGTGTGGATTCTTCCTTTCCCTGAGGCCACATTTTAAGCAAACTTAGCCTTCTTTTCTGTAACTAGAGAAAAATTCTATAGTACTTATTTAGCACTCACTATGTAGGGCAGCGTTCTACCCCCACGGGACAGAAACCATCATTATCATCCTCATTTTACAAATGAGGAAATTGAGGCACAAAGTGATGGAGTTGACCAAGGTCACAGAGCTGGGATGCAGACACACATCATCTGGCTCCTACGTTTGTAACCCTAACCACCGTGCTATACACTAGGTCATCACGCTTTACTGAAATTATTTTTATTCATTTATTTCTTATTTTTAGAGATACAGTCTCATTCTGTCACCAACGCAGGGTGTAACCCCGAACTTCTGGGCTCAAGAGATCCTCCCACCTCAGCCTCCTGAGTAGCTGGGACTACAAACACATGCCACCATACCCAGCCATTTTTTCCTATTTTTTGTAGAGACAAGGTCTTACTATGTTGCTCGGGCTGGTCTCAAACTTCTGACATCAAGCAATCCTCCCAACTCAGCCTCCCAAAGTGCTGGGATTACAGGCATGAGCCACCGTGCCCAGCCACAAATAAATTGTTCATAGCCGTGTATCAGTGTTCACAACAAGGACACACTCTTCATTCCCCTTCCCTAATTAATGTTTCTATAGCACTTACCTCCGTGTAACGTATTATATATTTTTATATTTATCTTTTTTATTAGTTCTCCCCCACCACCACTAGAATGTGTGATTCACAGGGGCAGTAATTTGTGTCTGTTTTGTTCACGACAGTGTGTCACTTAAAGGTCATTCCATTAATGTTTGTTAAGTGAATGATCTATGTACACTACTCAGTACAGCTCCTCATTTACTACTGTTGATACTGTTCACAGTATATTTTGTTTACTGTTTACTACTCTTAATAAAAATAATGTAAAAACTAAAATGTTTATGGAAAATATTTACCAAGATGAGATAACCCAAGGCAAGAATGGGAAGTGACTACTATGGGACATGGGGTTTTTATGGGAGGGACAAAAATGTTCTAGAACAGGATTGTGGTAATAGTTGTACAACCCTGTGAATATATGAAAAAAGTAGATTGCACACTTTAAGTGGGAGAATTGTTTCTATACAATGCTGTTAAAATTTTTAGCAATAGGAACCATTCAGTTCTGCTGACAAAAATAGCTAACTTTATGTTAACTTTAGTTTGTTAACAATTAATGGCTTCTGGGGAATGGAGGGGTATCAGATGGTCATTTCTAGTCCACTACTCAGAAGAGACCACTTCACTGAGCTCGGCCTCCAGCTTCAGCTAGATACATAATTTTAATCCTCCTTTTTAGAAACTGACAAAAAAAATCAAAATAAATAACTAAATAAGAAACTGCTTATCGTCAAAAGTAAAGTAATTATCCATGAGAGCATCAAATAACGTACCCTTGGATGGAAATATGTCCTTCTGAGATCACAACAAATCCTGTGTGTGACCCGGGAGCCCATTAATAATACCTGCTGCTCAACTCTGTTCCCCAGCGTGTTATTAAACAACTTAGTGGAGAGAGACACCCTGGAAAGAGCCTCCCAGGACTCGTACCTTCTTGGTAGCATGTTACATGCCTATACAGACTCCTCATGAATCCCACAGTTTATTTTAACGGCCTCCCCTTGCAATTTAATGCCTGCTCAGAGTTGATGAATTGTCACCTATATTAACACACACAGAGATTCAGCATAGCATGTCCCAACACTGATACTTGGGAGCTCACTAAACGTAACACATCTTTTCATCTGATAACTTTTCAAAAGAAAAACTGAAGTCTACAAGCACTTATACAGACTATTCCAGATAGCTCCTTTGGACAAGGATGTGTTTGGATATGGTATCATTTTCCTGGACGTGCAGTGTCAGATCACTATGTTTTAACTTATGTTTTATGAAAGTTAGGTTTTCAGAAAACATGTTTTCTGAAAAGAGTGCTGTGTCTTCTAATCACTACCACATAGACAGTGCTGCCCCCGAGGCCAGCAGGTCTGGCTGTAAAAGCAGCTCGTGGTGACTTATGGACTCAGGCTGTAGCTAATTAAGAATTTCAATTAAAATATGCGACACTGGATACAGCTCCAGCACTGGCCTCTTTCTGGCTATTGTCCCCGGTTGTTAAGGGTATTGCTGTTTCAGAATCGTGGGAAGAACAAAGGTTAATTTACTGGTCCTTTTTCTTTCTCTTTAGTGTCAAAACTTAACAATTACAGGAATTGGGACTGGACTTCTGGACCTTCTATATCATTTTCAGTTTTTAACTTCATACAGAGTTAGCAGCTGTAAATGTCTTAAAGTGTTTCACTATGGTTCTCATGAGAAGTGAGGTTATTTGAGCACACCATTGAAGGCTGTCTGTCTCTGCTGTTCTCCAAAAGTATTCCACTAGGTTGTTTTAAAAGTGAGCATCACATTAAAAGATATAATTTAAATTGCATCACCTCTCCCCATAGAACGTAACTACAGCCTCCAAATTAAGCAGAACAGAAAGATCAATCATGTTTGCTTGATGCTATGATAGAGTGATTGGTCAATGATTTTCCCCTCACCTTGTTCCAAATTGGATTTTCCAGTTTCTAAGGAGAATCCTTTAAGAGGCAGCCCTCAACTTATCCTGGCTTCCTTATTCATTGTGACAGATGAACCAAGTGTGCTTAACCTCTGGTCCGTAGATAGGACTATGTTCCCCAAAACTAGTGCAAAATTTTGTGTGCACTACCTTTTTCTGGGAAAGGAGTCTATGGTTTTCATCAGATTCTAAAACGAGTTGGAAACCAGTTTGAGGATATCACTGCTCACACATGGCTAAGAGCAACAGCGTCTCTTGGAGTTTCCTTTTGGACCTGATCACTCCAGACCAAACAGGGGCGAAGGGTTTCTGGATAAATGATGGGGGGAGCCAGGCCACCCTCTGTCTCACTGGGTTAGAGCCTCTGTAGAGCCCTTTTATTTGTTGGGCAAAATTTCTCTGCTCAATTAGCCCTTACTCTAAGTAATGACAAATTCACAGTTCAGAAAAAAAGCAGCTCTTCAAGAGCCCTGACTTGTTGAACAACTTAAGATATTAGGAGACTCATTTTGGAGAGGCTGCATTCCCCAAGCAGAAAGCTACTCGGAAGCCTCCTTCTAGGAGTTAGAAGTCCAGGTGTTTTAAGAGCTAAGTGTCACTTTCCACCAGTCCATGACTTGTATGCACCATCAGTGTTGTGATAATCCCACCCACTTCTACCACCAGCGTGGATGGTCATCACACTTGTATCCTACTCATCAACATGACACTTGATATGCATCAAATTCAATCTTCAAGTGGGGAAAATGTCTCAAAAAGACTGCCCAAGGAACACTATGTGAAAAGCAGGACTCAGTGTTGGAGATCAGGAATTTGAAATGGGTGGCTTCTATGGACTGCATGTTTGTGCCCCACCTCCAAAATTTACACAGTAAAACTTTAATCCCCAACATAGCAATATTTGGAAATGGGGCCTTTAGGGAGTAATTGGGCCATGAGGGTGGAGCCCTCGTGTTGGGATTAGTGTTCTTAAAAGAAGCAGCATGGGAGAGCTTGCTTCTCTTTCTGCTCCCCACCATGTGAGGACTCAGCAAGAAGGGTGGCTGTCTGCACACCAGGAAGAGAGCCCTCACCAGACGTGCTGGCATCTGATCTTGGACTTCCAGCCTCTAGAACTGTGAGAAATAAATTACTACCATTTAAGGCACCCAGTCTATGGTATTCTGTTATAGCAGCTTGAACTAAAACCGTGGTTTGGAGATTGAAGCACAGAAATCTCTTTTTTCACATCAGCTACTAGAGTCCCAGACTCCAGCAGCAAATGGACTTCTCACGTGGCTGGACAGAGTCCAGCATGGAGCCTGAGAAAAGACAGCTAACACTGAGATTAAGAATTCCCACCATCTCCTACTCTTTCTTACCTCTCTTCTTTCTCCCTCTTAAATGTTACAAGTACAATATGGACTTAAATGTTGCTTCCAATTCTTCTATTTATTGTCATTTAATTTCTCTAGGCCTTTTAGTTTTTCATCTGAAAATAATAATGCATACCCTGCAGAGGTGCTATAAAGGATTAAGTGTAACAATGTACATAAAGCTGTTGGCATACAACTTGGCACTTAGTAAGGGCTCACAAAGGCTATTATATTAAAGTTAACTTCCAGCCAATTCCAAATTGAGCCCTATTCCAAATTAGGTGTTACCCTGCTCCTTCCTCCAGAACAGCTCCACACATCCTTCTTCCCACCCGCCCTTTTCCTGTCTAACCCTGATTCACCCTTCAGCTCCGGGTTTACATGTAACTTCCTTGGAAAAGCCCTTCTAGAAACTCTAGTCCAGATTATGCTGCTTGTGATGCTAATCCATGGCCGTGGGATATCTTGCCATTTTCTTCTATAGAACTACACACAACATTGTTTGTTTATTGCTGGGTATTCCCCCTTTCCTCTACTCCACTCTAAACTCACTGAGGGTAGAGATTAAATCTTCTGAATTGTCTCCCCAGCAGTGAGCGGGGTGTCTGGCATTTAGTGTTTGCTTAATAATTACTGGTTGCAAGAATGAGTCAATGAATGGATGAATCAATTCTTACTGAAGACTGGGCAGTTGTGTGAGCCTCAGCCTGTATATGCTAGTTGTCCTCTATGCCTCCCTTTCAGTCCCCTCCCCAAGTATTATGGGAACATTATTTCCCCATTTGAAGCTAAGACACTTGATACTGGACATCAACTCAAAAAATCCACCCACTCTGGGAGGCCGAGGCGGGCGGATTGTTTGAGCTCAGGAGTTCGAGACCAGCCTGAGCAAGAGCAAGACCCCATCTCTACTAAAAATAGAAAGAAATTATATGGACAGCTAAAATATATATAGAAAAATTAGCCAGGCATAGTGGCACATGCCTGTAGTCCCAGCTACTCGGCAGGCTGAGGCAGGAGGATTGCTTGAGCCCAGGAGTTTGAGGTTGCTGTGAGCTAGGCTGATCCCATGGCACTCTAGTCTGGGCACCAGAGTGAGACTCTGTCTCCAAAAAAAAAAAAAAATCCACCCAAAAAATCATCACATTCAACATAGATATTAGTTTGTCCTAAGTCAGTCCAGAATGTTTTATTTTCCTTGTCCTTAAAAAGGCTCTGTGGACTATTATAAATAGACACAGGTAAGCAATAGGAGACCCTCCTGCCCTCAAGCACAGGCAGGAGGCCATGCATCTGAGAGCCAGGGGTGCCTCCCGGATGTTATGACCCCCGAGCTTCCTCCAGGGTGGGGATTTTCCTCCACCGCTTCTGAGTTTGTCACATCTCAGTGTGACCAAATAATCCTCTTAGCTTGTAATGAGGGATTTTTCACCGGGCCCAATTCCCAGTAAATGGCTCAAAGTTAAAACTAAAAGTAGAGTGGGTATACCCAGTCTTTGGGTACGCCATCCGCGCATGGCCCTAACGAAACAGTGAACATCTCTTTGGCCCTTTCCCTACTCTTATCAGTTCCTTTCCCCTTTAAGAATGTACTTATTTTTTCTACATCAACATGTAGCACTAACATATTAAATGAATTACCTGGCTCTTTACTTTTTCTAGGAATAGTCTTCATCCAAGATCTATCCACAAACCCCTTGAGAAATAGCCCTCCTCTTACCTACACAAAGAAGTAATTTGAAATCTTGCTTAGTAGTATTTGACTGATTTAGTCTATATAGGAATAATGGATAATGTAGATATTAAAAAATCTATTTGGGTTAGAAATCATTCAGGGTCACTATTAACATTAATAAAAGTAGATGAAAATAGTCTAGCATCTTAGCAGCAAACTAGACTTGTAAATTTAATAGAGGTTTAAAACCCATCCAGTCTCAATTTACCCATCTTTAAAATAAGCACAATAATTTAATTGATATAAAGCAACTCGGTTCAGTTCATAAATAATAACCGTTGGCTATTGTTATAATTGTCATCGCCCTAATCCTCACTAAATACCTACAGTTCAAAGGACGCAGCCCACATGAGGAATTTGGCTATTATTCACTTTACAATATGGAATGAGTTTGCAGCTGCCTTGAGTTTTCAACTAAATAAACCACCATCCATTATTAAATTCCAAATGCTCAAACTGATCACAATTCATAGTTAGGAAACTATTTAACTGGTTGTGCAATATTTAGCAAAAAGGCACAGATATTTTTGAGGAGTTGTGGGTGTAGGAATCTAAGAACAACTCAACAAATCCACACTTAGGATACAAAAATAGTCCCCCAAATTGTCAGTGCTTTGTTCCTGCATAATTTTAGTTCTAAATTTAGTATTACAAATATTACCAGATGGCATAGATTAACACTAAGCCCACAAAGGTCACGTTCTTACAAAACATTTCTGAATTCTCGGTGGAAGTTGTGGCCACTTCAAGTATCTTTGCAGACCTGCCTGGTTTGGGTTGACTATAGCTAACAGGCATTCATGGACCTCTAATCCAAATGAGGCTGAGTGCATTAAGGCTGGAGAGAGCTGTCCTGTGTGTTAAGTTTTTATCAAGAGAAGTATGGAAGTAACATTCATCGGGTATTGGGCAGGTGGGAATAGGCAGAAAGACATGGGTATATTCACATCTAATGGGTGTGGTGTGCACTGTCTGGGGGATGGACATGCTTGTAGCTCTGACTCGGGCGGTGCAAAGGCAATGTATGTCACCTAAACATTTGTACCCCCGTAATGTTCTGAAATTTAAAAAGAAAAATTTATTAAAAACAAAAAAGAATGCAAAGACATTTTGAACCACATGACCCCATACCCTGCTTATCCTATAAAGCAGGCAATTGATACCCTATAAACATATCAACCAAGTAGTCCATGCCACGTGCCTGGGATGCCCCCCAGCTTCCTTCTCTGACAAACACGTGTTCACCCTCCAAGACCCAGCCTAAGTGTGACCTCCTCCTGATGCCTTCCGCAAGTCCCTCAGCCAGAATTAGCTGCCCTGTTCTCATTTCGGTCAAGCCTTTCATAAGTTCCTCTGTTATAAAACTCACAACAGTTACACATTTGCCTGCCCTAAAACTCTGCCCCAGTAGTGTGCTGATAAATATTTATTACCAAGCCTACGGCGAATGCCCCTTTCCTTCCCAGAAGCTAGCACAGTGCTGCAAAATTGTACATTCTCAAAAATTCTGAGCTGTTCTCATTTGCTGATAAAGGGGTCACATTCAAGTTCAGCACTAGGGATACCATGAAGTAGAGCATAGGATTGTCTTTGGGAAACTCTCTACTTTGTATATTCTTTCTTTTTCTTGAAGGTTTTGCTCTTCCTAAGGCTCATCCTGGCAGTAAAACTGATTCAATAAACAGATTCAAAGAAGACGTTAATGAAAAATCTAGGTGTTAACAAGTAAAAATATGCAATACAGTAGTCACCTTTTATCCGAAGTTTTGATTTTCACAGTTTCTATTACTGCAGTCAACTGTCATCATCACGGCTCAATGGTCCTACTTCTGACACATAGTCAGAAAGTCGATCACAGCCTAATGCTATGTTACAATGCCTACGTCACTCAACTCACTTCATCTCATCTTATGGGTTTTGTATCATCTCACATCAGCACACAAAAAAAGGGTGATCGCAATACAATAAGATATTTTGACAGAGAGAGAGAGAGACAACATTTACATAACTTTCTTCCAGTATTTTGTCATAGGTTTTCTATTTTATTATTAATTATGGTTGTTAATCTCTCACTGTGACTAATTTATAAATTAAATTTTATGATAGGTATGTGTGTATAGGAAAACACATAGTATATATAGGGTTTGGTACTATTCACAGTTTCAGGCATCCACTGGGGTGTTGGAACATATCCCCCAAGGATAAGGGGGGATGGACCACTGTAACTTAAATAGAATGCCCGTACAAGGCCATGCTTAGTCCCAAATCACAACTACTCAGTAGTAGAATTTCATGCATTTTATTTACATCATTGAGGTAGAAATATGGAGCCTAAAAGTATTTTTACCAGAATACCTCAAGTCATATAAAGCAGCGATAGTTACGCTGTATGATAGTCCAATGACTGCATTTCAAATCTGGAAACACAATTAGCTTTGTAAACCCTATAGCAGAGTAGAAGTAGAAGCTCTCCCAGTGGACTGCCACTTAACCAGCTCGTCTGGGTTAAACAACACTCTTTAATCTATCTGTAAGGCAAATTGATCAGGATCACAACACGCAGAAAGCTTGAAAACTAGTAGGCTTCCCTCTGGTGCACGACAGACACAGGTAACATTGATAAGCACACAGCTCACCTATCAAAGTCAGTTATGCTTGTACCCAAGTATTTCTATCTGAAATGGACTTGTTATTTTAATTAAGGATTTCATCAAATCCAACTATTATGAAAACGAATGAATTATCAGTGCAAAAAGAATGATAATTGTTTTTTCTATGAAAACAGCGAAATACTTTTCAAGGATGGAATAAAAACTAACAACACCTGCTGTCAAAGTAAATTTTGGTGAAACAGCCATAAATGACAAAAGGTGAGCTGAGTCATGAAAATCTAGAAGAATTATGTACTTTGATTATTTCTCAGATGCCTTTAAATTCTATGTTATAAGGAAACTGAAGTTAAAGCTCATAGATGACATATTAGGGGATATCATTTATTCAAGAAAGATGACACTGTATTCCAATCAGTGGGCCCAAACTAAAAAAAAAACAAACAGAACTCCTTGGTCCTACATCAAAAGATTGGCAAAGGAATGTACACATATATATTTTAAGTAAAAACATTTAAAAGAAATTGCATTACTCTAACAAAAGGGATTCCCTGTTCCTAACACAAAGGAATGATAAATGCTTGAGATGATGGATACCTCAATTACCCTAATTTGGTTAATACACATTGTATGCCTGTATCAAAACATCACATGTACTATATAAATATATACGGCTATCATGTACCCATAATAATTAGAAATAAAAATTTTTTTGAAAAAGGGAACTGCTTTAGTTCCCTTCTTTAATTAAATGAATATCCTCTGGTTTCATGCAGTTTCAATCACACCAGAAGAGGGGTCCTATAAACTCCTTAAATTTATCATCATCAACCCAATACTCATGAGAGTTATTCTCCCCAGCGTTTGGCTCTAATCTCTGTCCATTTCCTTATCACCTTTCTTTCTCAGATCCCCAACCTCCAAAAGGAAGAAAGGGTAGGAAGGGACTTTTTGATTACTTTATTCCTCCAAAGTGTGACTCAGCTGTGGCCATGTCATTCCACACAAACAAGACTGCTTTGGAATTGAGGAACAAGAAAGAGGAAGCAACAGAACCAAATGGCTGAGAAAGACAAACTGATTTGGCAAGGCAGTGAGGAGGAGGATGAATAAAGAAGTTGGGAAAAAAGGGACTCAGGTATACTCAAATGCAAAATAGAGATTTAATGGAAAGGGTGAGAGACTGTAATTGGAAGCCTAGAAAGAAAACAATTTTGTATTTTTTTTTTTTTTTTTTTTTTTTGGAGACAGAGTCTCACTCTGTTGCCCGGGCTAGAGTGAGTGCCGTGGCGTCAGCCTAGCTCACAGCAACCTCAAACTCCTGGGCTTAAGTGATCCTACTGCCTCAGCCTCCCTAGTAGCTGGGACTACAGGCATGCGCCACCATGCCCGGCTAATTTTTTTTTTGTATATATATATTTTAGTTGTCCATATAATTTCTTTCTATTTTTAGTAGAGACGGGGTCTCGCTCTTGCTCAGGCTGGTCTTGAACTCCTGACCTCCAGCGATCCACCCGCCTCGGCCTCCCAGAGTGCTAGGATTACAGGCGTGAGCCACCGCGCCCGGCCTCAATTTTGTATTTTGAGTGTTAAAAAAAAGCTTTAGACAAATTCAATTTAACAAAGTTTAATTGAGCAAAGAATGATTTGTGAATCAGGCAGCCCCTGAACCAGAATAGGTTCAGAGACACTCCACGTTGCCCTGTTATCTGAGAGGATTTGTGGATAAAGGAAAGTGACATACAGAAAAAGGAAGTGAGAGGCTGGGTTCAGTGGCTCACACCTGTAATCCCAGAACTTTGGGAGGCTGAGGTGGGAAGATTGCTTGAGGCCAGGAGTTTGAGACCAGCCTGAGCAACATAGCGAGACCCCATCTCTATAAAAAATAGAAAAATTAGCTGGGCATCATGGCACACTTCTGTAGTCCCAGCTACTCTGGAAACTGAGGTAGGAGGACCCCCTGAGCCCAGGAGTTTAAGGTTGCAGTGAGCTATGATGATGTCACAGCACTCCAGCCTGGGCAACAGAGTAAGACCCTGTGGGGGAAAAAAAAAAAAAAAAAGACAGGCAGGAAGGAAGGAAGGAAGGAGGGAAGGAAAAATGGAAGTGAGATACAAAAACAGCTAGATTGGTTACAGCTGTGTGTTTGTCTTATTTGAACACAGTCTGAACAGTTGGCGCCTGTGATTGGCTGAAACTCAGTGACTGGTACCTGAGTAGGTTACAGCCCATTTACATAGCCAGTTAGACTACAGTTCACTACTGCAGAGAAACCTGTAGGCCCAATCTGAATTTACAAGGAGGCAGCTTTAGGCTAAACTTAACAAGTCTCACTCCCATTTACCCAATTGGCCTCCTAGTCTTGAAGGATCGGATATAAATGGATCCTACATTGATACTATAGGCTTCCTTCAGGCTCTTCAAACTCTTCCTTTTACTCTCATTCAGTCTAATTGATAAATTACCATACTTTTGAAGTGTCACAAAAGTTAAAAAACAACATAGGCCGATTAGTACAATTGAACATAAGAAAAGTCTACTCAGGTGGACCTTAAAAAATGGAACTAAAAGTAGAAAATTCTGGTCTGAGAAAAGGCTGAACTCAGCAGCCCACATAGCTTATCTTCTTGGCTGGGGTGGTAACTAGTAAGCCAAAATAAGCTCTCCGGGAGACCTCTCTCATCCTTAGCCATTTGTCATTTGGATCATGTCTTCTTATAATCATGGCAATGCTCTCAGGAATCAGGTAACATGTGCCATTAGCCCCATTTGTCCAAATTAAAGTTTTACAATTTTTCCAACATTGAAAACCAAGGTTCCATAATTGGAGCACAGCTGATGGACAGGACCCAGGACAGCAAGCAGGAAGAGCCAGAAACTTGCCACATATTGACAACTTCCAGAACAATTCTATAAGCCTTTCTCTTCCTAATGTATCTTTTCTCAATGACTTGTTTAGGGGGGAAAAAATTTCTTTGAAAGCAATTATCCTTCATATTTCTTCCTCTTTGGTTAAAGTCTTAGGTAATATTTAGTACTGCAATTATTGGAATTTATTTTAAGAGATAGTGGACACACATATACAATTCCTAAATATCCATTTTTGGAGAAATGGCTAACTGTCCAACCAAACCTGGGCTTCCTCTCATTGTATAACTTGGTGGCTAAGAAGTAGTTGGCAACCAGGGACTGGCTTCCCAGCCTCCCTCAAATCTCAGTGACTGGAGCTCACCAGTGGAATGTGGGCAGAGATAAAAGATGCCACTTCTTCACCAAATTGGTAAGAAGCAGTGTGCCTTCTCCTCCCAACCCCGCCCAGTCTGCCAGCTTGATACAGCTGAGCCCAGGGGCCTGGAAGACACAATGAAGAGGGCAGAGCTGCAAGATATACAGAGCCTGGATCCCTGGGTCATTCTTGGAAGTAAGCCACAGAAATGTCCATTTTAGACTTTATGTGAGTGAGAAATAGACTTCTATCACGGTTGAGCCATTGTATATTTTTGATTTGTTTGTTATAGCAGCTAGCATCATCCTTTCTAAAACATTACTCCTATTCAAAATACATCACTGTCCCTAATAGTATGAGCTTAATTGCTGATCCTAAAAACAAATATTTCAGGGGAATAAAAGTCATCTGTTTATTGGGGGGAAAAAAGTTTCTAAACATAATAAAGGAGTATTTATTTTAGAAATAAAAACCTCTCTGTCTTTTCTGTCTAATCATCTATGAGCCTCAAGAACATTCTGTTGGACCCTCAAATTACGAAATTACGTTAGCACATGACTTATTCTCAATGTTTATTCAATCCTCTGCCATCATCTTCTCATACTTCTAATAATACTCATGCCAGTGACACTTTTAATACACAAGTCTCACAATACCTCAATTTCTTCTTTAATAACTTTCATGTCCATTTCATGTAAGATACCCAGTAAAGGAGGCCATCACTGGAATCCATCAATCACCAAGATATTATACTCTAATATTCCTTGTCTTCTACCTTTCTCCCTTCTCGTGTGCTGAATATATTCTATCATTTTGAAATCTAGTCCTTTACCCCAATTCATTATCCACATGTATCCTTCTAGTCATAAATGCCAAGCTTACAGTTCACCCCAGTGACTATTTTACTATATACTAAGGGCGTAAGAATGAGACACTCAGCACCCTGAGTCACAGGTCTCTACAGAGGAAAGAAAGTTCTAATACATATCCAAGATAAAACAGCGTACTTTCCCCTTACAACCTCAAAAGCTTCTACCCTTTCTCCACCTCTCTCTTTCTACCCTACAGCGGGGAAGAGTGCTTTATCCAGATGACCCCAAGTGGAGAGCAGTCACTCTTCCTGTTCCCAGGTGGGAGGGACACTGGCTCAGAGTCCCAGGCCAGCTCTCTTTCTGTAAACAGACCTGGAGGTCCATGTCTACAGCTCACTCTCTCCAGCACTCAGTGTGGTGTGAGGCAACTGGTGCCCAATATGGAATCAGCATTACTCCAAATGGGTCTAAGGTCTAGGCACATGGGACTATGTTTATGTGGGATTAGAGTAGGGTTTAAATAATTTTCTGAACCAAGATGGATCTACTCTGCATGTCCCAACAAAGCACATCAGAAGTCTTGTAAGTGGTGGTAGAAGGCATATGTCAGTCTCTGATTCTTACTTGAGGCCATATCTGATCAGGACCCCAAGAACAACAACAAAAAAAAGAACCGTAGTCCCTGACCTAATATATGGTCTCATGGGAGACACAGACATGGAAATCAACGGTTATATTAGCATGTGTGAGTGTGTGTGTATGTGTATTAGATGTGATAATAGCATATGCATTCATTGCTATGTAAACTAAGGAAAAGAGAACAGAAATTCCCTTTGCCCAGGAATTAGTGGGGAACAGGAAAGAAGAAAATATCAAGACAGGCTTTCAAGATACATAATGCCTACATTTGAGTCTGCAGGACATGAAAAAGTTAGCAGGGAGAAAGGGAGAAGGACTTACCAGGCAAAGGGAACAGTATGTGCAAAGTATAGAATCAAAGGAAATCCCAGCACTTCCAGAAATTTGCAAGTTGTTTTGAATGGGGCAATTTTTAAGAATCAGTAGTAATAATCTAGGCATTGTATGGCATTTTTATCAGAATTTTTTTCAGAAAATGCTGCATACATTTCTTTTTTGCCCATAAAACCCCCAAAGGAAATATATAGCAGAATTTTAAAAGCTATCCAAAGAATTTTGCAAAAGCCTCAATTCTCAAGCAGCATGTGGTATTAGTCTAAAAGTATTTACGACCTTTCAGGGTGTCTTGGGTCTTTAATTAAAAAAGAGGTATTAATATAATATGAGTCTGAGCCCATTTTGGCGTTGACCTGCTGACAGCTTTTGAGTGCCAGCACTCCCCTTCCCTTTCTTCCCCATACCTGGGCAAGCTGATGAGGAAGCCAGGCGCTCCCTCTTTGACACCAGCAGAAGTTCAGACCACACAAACTCTGGGATGTGCCTGGAAACCCTTACCCCGCCACCTCCTAATCATACAAAAGGCCAAGCTGCTCTCCTCTCCCTGCTCTGTCATGCCATTGACCTACCTGCCTGGGGGTCTGCCGTGCCCTCCCGAGAAATCCCACTATGTGAGTGACAAAGCTTTTCCTACCCTCCTGGTGCTGGTGCGGTGCCATCAGTATTGATGGCCGAGCCAAATTTTGGATAGGGTCCCATCGTGTCTCCCCAGGATGACCACAATGAGGTGACACTTTTGTTTCTTTTGTTTTCATGAAATACACAAGAAAAACTCATTTGCCAGGTGATCCGCACTTGTAATTACGGTACCATCTCACAAATCACCCTGACAGGCCTGTGCCTGGAAGTCACTTCCTTTGGGAAAAAGAGACCCATCTGCTGTCAACGTCCGTTTGGTTCTGGCCTATTTTACTGAGTTGGGACAATAGTAAGATGGCCCGTCCACTTCTATCTACTAATACACAAACACCAGAAAGTTTTTGGAGGCCTGTGGACAGCTCGTTAATAATGCAGGACAGATTTGAGACAACCAATCAGTCCTGAAGGAAAGCATTTCGAACGGTCTATCACTGGAAAAAAACTCTGACAAAGCAAGGATTAGAGCGGGCTCTAACCCTCAGGAGTTCTAACGTAGAAAAGAGCGCAGCTGCACTTTAAATCATCAGAGTACCTACATTATTTAGCAACTCCTTTTGTAACTATTTGCACTGCAGGTGCCATAAAAGGAGGTTAATTTTATATGCCGGGGCATTGCCATTTGGTATATGGGTGTGTCATATGATTCATTCTGAAAACCCTAGCTTGAAAGCCCTAGTTAAGATGTTTCTGTCAAAGTTAAACTGGAACAAAATACTTTTATTCCATTCCATGGTGAGGGGATACTCCGTCGTGTAAGGCAGGGAATTTTCTCATTAATATTTCTAAGCTCTGTAATGCTTCCATTTTCAGCTGGGCTAAAAATAAAAGACATCATAATAGCGCCCACAAAGTATTTCTATCAGGGCAAGAGTAATAAGCGACCGGAGAGGCTCTGCTGGGATTATCATATTACATCCACGGCAAACCACCAGCGCAACCCAGGCGACATTCAAGTTTGCCGTTAAAAGTAATATATAGTTGTCTTGTGCTGAGGTCAGACTAATCTGGATAAGAAAGAAAAATGCTCTAAAGAAAATAAAATGAAGAATGGAAAGAAAGACAATATTCCCCTTGTTGGCTTGTTCCTCGAGTTGGGGCCAGTCCAATATGCACACCCTGCTGCTTCCTGCTGGCATATTCGGGGGGTGAGAATCAATCCGCTCTTTGTAGATATTAAGAAATTGTGGAGGCATTAAAAAGGGAAACACTGAATAGATCTAATGTAGTGGGAGACAAAGGATTTAAGTGATGTGGAGGAAGAGGGCAAGAGGAGAGCTGGTCAAGATCTAGGGCGACCTGTGTCCCATTGGAGGGAACGGGGGACTTGAGGTCACCCGGGAGTCTACCCTGCAGCTCAGAGGTGACTCTTGTTTCTACTCCTATTAATTAATGTTTTGTGTCACCAACCAAATGCAAACAGCTGATATTACTTGGAACTAGATTTAAAAGGGATTTTTACAAAATACCTAAAACTCTATGTTTCTTAAATGTTCCATTTTAAATTAGTGTTTGCGGGGGGGCAGGTGTAGTTCACACATCCTATATACAGTGGTGGGAATATATTCTCCTTTGCCTTTTAAGAAACACAAACTCTGTATACATCAGGTCTAAGATATATATGTATTTTAGACTTGAGGAACAAAATTGTTTTAATGGTGACGTAACTGTGAGCCAATTTTGACTGTTAAAAGTTTTCACTCTATGCTAGAGAATAAAACAGATTTTTTTTTCCTAAGTGAACGACCAAAACGTTATTTTGCTATAGCAATAAACCTCAGCTATAAATCATGCCATGCAGGAAGTAGGTCACTGAAAACTAAAATGATATCAGATGTAGTCTAGGATTTCAGTTTAGCAAGATTATCTTTTGTAATTGCTATTAAAAAAATACAAAAACCTGTTTTTACTAAAAGCTTGGGAGAATGCTTGAGTGTTTTTAAAGCTATGTTACAGCACACAGATCTTGCCTTTAATTAAAAAAAAAACAACTATATTACAGAAAAACAGTCTTCTTTCCATGACAAGTATTTATAAAAATGCATCAGTTCACCTCCCTGATTTAGTAAAATTGTGTGCTGGATAGAATTTTGACTTTAAAGGTCATAAGTTTGGGGTGCCACAGGGCCACTGTTAGTAAGGATTTTCTATCAGGGACTGTCATGCCTTTCCTGGAAGTGCTACACCATTGAGTAAACAAAGAGAAAAGGAAGGGAGGTTTTTCTTTATAGGATTTCAGCTAAAGAAAAAAACGAGAGCATTTGAGTAGGACCACTTTACAACCCCAATAAATGAATGGCCCATTGAGCACCAAGGGCTGAGACCATCCCAAAAGGAGAAACCACCAGACATATGGCAACGCCCCACACTGTCTATGGAGTAGTCTTGCCCCATCCTCCCCAACCTCTCCAGAAAATTGAACCTTAATCTGAACAAGATTTTGGACTTAATTAGATATTTATAGGAAATATAAGAAATAGCAGATAAGATAATGTTATAGGACACCATGGAGATGCAATCAGCAAAACCCACTACGGAAAATTTACAAGCAAATAAATTACAAGGAATTAAAAAAAAAAAAAGATGAAGGGGACATGTACATAGATAATTAAGAGACATATATCCATCACAAGGTGTGCCCTCATATGCATCCTGATTCAAACAAACCAACTAAAAGATAATATGATATATATAAGATAATTGAAAACTGCCTGGAAATTTTATTATAGTTAAGCAACAATTGTTATTTGTTTTAATAGTAATAATAGCATTTTGGTTATGCTAAAAGAGAGAAAAATCCTTATCTTTTAGAGACAGAGTGAAACATTTATAGATTTTTTAAAATTAATTTTTATTTTACAAAGCAGATATTTTCTGAGATTACTTCCTCCAAGAATTCTGACTATTCTTCCCCTCCTTTTTCCCACTGCAAGCCGAGGTCCCCCTTCATCGTGTCTCAGTAATACCTTGTACATATCCCCATCTTTGCACCTGCCTGTTGTAAAATAATCTCTTCATGTGAGTGTTTCTACCACTAGACTGAGCGCCATCAGGTCCACGGTCATGCCGTAATTGGCTAGGTGTCTCCAATGCCTGACAGCGTGGTCAGTCAATAAATGAATGAATGCAGGAATAACTCATGAAAACCAACATTTTATTTTCAGCTCTACATGCTTAGAGCAACCAGGAGTTTTGAACTCCTTAATGCAAATGCTAAATGCTCTCTCATTCACAAATTACAGAACTGCAGTACCAGCTTTCACCCTCACTGTTTTAGCCATGTCCTCCTCCAAAGAGGCAACAACAGTCACCAGAGCTAACTTTTACAGCCCACTTCCCACATACCAAGTGCTGTTCTGAGTATTTCACGTTTTAAGTAATACTTGCACTACAACCCTATGATGTGAGACCTATTACAATCATTCCCAAGTTAGAGATGAGAAACTGAGGCACACAGATGTGGGTAAAGGTCCAGGGTCTCATCTTATAGAGGCAGACCTGAGATTCATGCCCAATGTCTGGCTCCAGAACATCTTTGCGTAACCATGCTCAACAGCAGGCCTAAGAGAACTAGATCCCTGCCCACAGAGTAGCTCTGGACTTCACAGAAAACGGCAACTCTGGGCCATGTCAGTTCCAAGCACTTGATTCATAAATTATCCCTTTTTCCCAGAAAACACTCAGAAATAAAGGCATCCTTAGGAAGGTAAATCGGAATACCGTACCAGAATAATTTAAGATTTTCTTCAGACATCTAGCCAATCAAGTTGCTTCACACTTCAGTCCAGATACATTGCCCAGCTGGTTAAAGAGTGTCTTTTCCCGGACTGAGACCAGATGTGGCATTGACTCCACCCATAGGACATCCATTGTCTGACTGGGTACAGAAATGGATTCCCGACTTGGCTCTTCCCTTCTCGCCTCTTGTCCCCATTGGGGTACTCCTTCTTGCCTGGAATAATAGCACAGTTAGTCAAGGTTACAAAAACACTGAACATTCCTCCCTTACTTGAGGAATTTGGGGTTGGCCAAAATCATTGTTGAACAAAATATCCAAAACAGAATGGAACAGAATTTACTCGATCCTTCCTTTTTTTCTTTTTCCAAGGAAGAAAGAGTCTGACTGACTCCAGGATTCTTGGCTCAGCCATTACTCAAGCCACAAATACTTCAGTTATCCAATGAGTCAGCGGCCTTCAACCGCACTTTAAATAAAGGCCTTCTATCATGATATTTTTCACATGTGTTTCACTCCCAATTGCATACCCTATAAATGCTAAGCTGTTGAGGCTTTTTTCATCATTTGTTTCGGGAGAAATAGGCCTGGACAGTTCTTTCAAGAGGACTATTGCTTGTTTTCTAGTAAGTCTCAAACAACAAACATTCTAGTTAATTCAACTGGTAGCTTCTTGTAGCCAATTCCAGCATTACTCTTTTTTTCTTTTTTCTTTCTCTCTTTTTTTTTTGCCTGTGTTTATTGTGGTGCAATATATATACGTAATATCTACAATTTTAGCCACTTTGAATTGTACAGTTCTGTAGCATTAAGTACATTCACCTCGTTGTACGGCCATGGCCACCCCCATCTCCAGAGCTTGTTTCCTCTTCCCAAACTGAAACTCTGCCTCGCTAAACACTAACTCCCCATTCCCCCACCACTGGGGGGTTGTCCCAAGCAACCATCATTCTACTTTCTATCTCTATGAATTTGTCCTTTGCCTTTTTGATGGTTTCCATAAATATGATAATCAGTATAAGGGCAGTGGGTTGCTTAAAAAAAGAAATCTATATCTTTTTATCTTTAATTTTGATTTTTTTAAACCTTCAATTTTTAAATTTGTAAATGACCCTCACTTTTGATTCTCTATTTCAATCCATTTGCCAGACTAGCTTAGGTTTTTTGCGGTTTTTAATATAATCAAATATTGGGCAGGAAAAGGAAGGGGCCCTAGTTTAAAAAAATAAATTTAAAGTGTGCTGGAGAAGCATGTTCCATCATCGGTTTACTGACAGTTTTAAAATTATATGTATTTTGGTGACATCTCTCTTCGTGGACATTATTAACCATAGATAATTAAGGATTTTCTAAGTTTGAGGCAGTCGATTGATTTCCGGCAGAATAGAAGCTTTTACTCATTTATCAATTTAAAAAAATAATAACTTTTTCTTTTTCTCAGATGTCTCTGAGCTGGCACATCAGAAAACAGGCAAAACGGTGAAACTGGGAAGGGAATAAGCAGGAAGAATGAAATAAGTCAAGAATGAGCAACTGGCAAAGCAACTTCTCAGCACCCAAGGGCGGGTGTTGAGGGAGAAAAGACTCCAGCTCTGTTTTCAGAGCTACGCGGGCAGAAGGCAGAGCCCTCGGGAGGAGCCCCTGCCACACGGCAGACACACGAGGGGAGCCCCGCAGGCAGGTGAAGAGCCGGCAGAGTGGGACACGCGTCACCTTGGTCCTGAGGATCAACTGTCACAAGAAAGAGTCATTTTTTTTCTCTGATACAAATAGAGAAAAATACAGTTTAAATAGTAAAATGTATCCCTATTCCCACCCCCTCAACTCTCTCATAGAGTAGAAATTTTTTAGAAAGAATCAATCACCTAGGGTTAGTGGGGAAGTGGCTCTCCAGTGAGTTCTCAGGAGCCTAATTTAATAAAATACCTTTTGCTACCATTGGTGTCTTGTTTTAGAAAACTCGGTTCACCCCCCAAATCTCATCTGGGAGACAGTGCATACACATGCTTAAAATCTTTAAACAACCTTTCTACGCATTTTGTGTTATTAAATGCATTGTGATGCATAAATAATGCATTAAATATAATACATACATTACACATGGTGGAGAGGAGGGATGTGGGGAGAGAAAGAGAGACCTGAAACGTGACCACTTCAAAGAAATCAACAAATGAACCACTGCTTTTTGGATATTGCTCTCTTGATATGCAAAATATGAGGAAAGGGGATTTTGGCCTTGGTGAAATTCTCCTTAGGATAAGAGGCCAAACGTTGATCAATCAACAGTTCCACAACCCCTTTAATAAAGGGGAAAAGATGTTCTGAGTACATTCCTAAGAGGGTAATGACAAGGGACTTTCTACCAGAACAGTCTCTGCTTGTCTTTCTACACACTAATTATCCTTCCAGGGAGTGGGGTTTGCCTGAGGTCCCTCCACCCAGACCCCCAGCTGCTTCCCTCTGAGGACGGCATTCATTTCCTTCCCGCCCAGGCCTAAACTGTGTCATATTGTATTGCCCAGGGCTCTTAACAAGTCCAGAAACAATCACATCTGTGGTGTGAGGATCCCTGGAAGGCAGAGAGGAGAAATGGTATAGAGCCCCCAAGCTCCTTTCTAATGACAACAAAAAAGCCATTGGTCTTAAAAAGTGATGAAAATCCAACAGTTTAAGAGTAAAGATGTTACCCAAAACCACCAAATACTTGCTGAAATGAAACAGAATTTTGAGAAAAAAACTCACCAACCAAACTAAAAATATGAAAACATTTGATGGTGAACGTGTACAAAGCCTAGAGCCCTTCCATCTACTTAGACAAAACACGTCGATTTTCCTTCCGTAAACTGGACACAGCTAAGCTGTTTCTGCCTTCTGGAAGTGGTTTTTTTTTTTTTTTCCTCCTTCCTTATCCTAACATCAAAATGTAACCACAAAGAGAACACAACATCTCAAATCCCAAATGTTGTTTCCCTGAAAGATCCAGCGCTCTCTCCAGCTGAGAAGTTCATCATATCCCAATTTAGTAGCCATTCTTTTCCAATCTGCAGTAAACATCGTAATAGACACAAACACACAGTACAGGTAGTGAGAAAATCACTGCCAAAAATATCACAAGCACCCCCCAGGCAAACTTCCTTTCTCTGACTTTCTTTAGTACTTCAAGGACCTGCATGCGGCTGCCTGCCACCCAGCAGAGCACACTGAGGCCTTTTATGGAGGAACGTTCCTCTCTTTCCTGCCCAAACTACTGTGTGTGTCGCTGAAGGCCGGAAGCCCATGACCTGGGCCAACAACAAGCCCTTGTGGCTCAGGGATGACTGCCCATTAAGAGGAGAGAAGAGGTCACTGGAAAAGGAATTCTGCTAAGTGTCTTGCTCAGCAAGATGTAATGAGTATCTCATTCACCACACAGAGATCAATTTTTACAACAGTCTACTGGAGAACAGAACATTAACAGATTTGGAAAGGAGGAGAAAATGTGCCTTTTCTCCCTCCCCCTATCTGCCAGCACACGTTCTGCCTTCTGGCTGGAGAGGAGGGGACAGTGCCCAGTGATTGTCTCCCCAGCCCTGGGCACCTCCTTAGCCAAGGGATCTCCACAAAGCCCCCAGCCCGAGCTGCAAGACAGAAAAGGGATTTACAAGGAATGAAGCAAAAGTTTTAAACATATTCGATTTTTAAAACTCACTTGAAGCACGTTAATAGAGAAGTAAAAAATTAACCACTTCTAAAAGCTCTCTTCATTGTATCTCAGGAAACAAGTGTAGCCAGAGACACATGTGTCTTTCTGTATTTTTTCATCTGATTTCTACTCTTCATTCTAAATTCTTGAAGGACAGAGACCAAAACTAATTGATCTGTATGGTCCGTGGGGTACTGCCAAAAACATTTGCATATAGTGTATTCTAAGTCAATCTTCGTTTGTTCCCTTCTTAAAAATCAAAGTAAACCTTTTCCTTTTCTTTCCCATTTTCTCCATTTTCTCTTCCTTCCATCTCAGTTCTTCCTCCTGTTTTCTGTCTTCTTTTGATTCTCCTTGTTCACATCCACCTCCCTCTCCCCTTTTCCTTCAATTTGTATTTCACAAGCAGACTTCCTTCTAGAATTAACTCGGGCTTTCAGAACAGATCTGACTAGTTATGAGAGAGCCAGCAGGTGCTCATTGACGGAATTGATGGTTGGATGACATTGCCATCCATTCAGACACCTGAGTCTGCTCTAGACCCGAGACAGAAGAATGAGAGGGAAAGTAGCTGGAAAGTGAAAGAGGAATGGAATTCTCTTGGGAAAGAAGTGGAATTCTGTTGGGAGAGAAGACCGGACACTTCCCCTCTGTCCTGTTCTCCTGCACGAAGAGGAAGAGGAGCGGATTGCCGTATTGAAATAATGGACAAGTCACGCCCGCCTGCAGGAAATGAGCAAGCGCATAAGAAAAAGTCCCTCAAATAAAAACGACAGGAAAAAATGGTTATACGCCAAACAAAAGTTGCCAGCTCTCCAGGAAAAACTCATTCATCAGTTGGAACAAATTGGTGCTCATCTACTTAAGGGCCTAGGAAGAGCTTTCTGCGGGTAACCTGTGCTACAAAGACCACAAGCACAAAAGACCAACAGAGGGACTTCCGTGAAGTGCCGCAAGTGAGAATGAAGTCACTTCACGCAGCCAGGCAGGAGGCCACCACCACACAGGTGCCTCCTGTATACACCCAACCATCAGAACAGATGTTACAATGTTCTGTACTGAGAAACATGAGTGTTTTACCAAAGCAAGAGCATTATATCCTGTCCAGGGAAGAAAACCTATTTCCCTTTTCTTTCGTTTTCTCATTTTAACGCAACTGATTGCATTGTTGCGTCTTCATGTTCTGGGCAGTTCCGCGAGTGGTCAGCACCAGGTATCAGGGGTCATTTCTGCCTGTCCTGCCTGTATTCCACTGCCACACCCCAAATTAGTCACAAAGCTCAGCAGAACACCAGCCTATTCGGAAGCTGACAAGCAAAATTCATTCCAGGAGGCCTGGTTTTCCCTCCCACCGACAGTTAGAGTCATTGTGGTCACATCTAGCCATAAAATCCTGCCTTTCATCCGCACTGAAAATGAGCCCATGTAGGTTGTGGTGGGGATGAGATTAAGGGGAGAGATGGAAAAAGGAAGAGTGAATGGAAAGAAAGATCATGTGTCTCCATTTTTTTTTCTTATAAGGAAGAAATGAGAAAATAAGTAAATAAGGTCCTTTCTGAAAATTCATTGATATAAACCTTTTTTCTTGGCAAAATAAAAATAAACATTTGCTAATTCTATGGCATATACCCCCACACACATACTTTTTTTTTTTTTTTTTACATTTACTCCTCTGTAATATCTAAAAGACTTAGACCACGGGCTCCACACAATTTCTCAAGTGTTTTTCTTCCAGGCAGAACATGAATTTAATTGCCATTTTTTTAAAAAAATCATATCAGCTTCACAGGTTTTCAAATGATGACAATAACTTCCAAAAAACAAATGCTCATGGAAGGAATACACTCTTATCCATTACACTGTACTCTGGGCTAGACTTTTTACTGACCCTCTGTTTCCTAAAAGTGTTTACTTTAAAATAAATCTTGGGAGAAAGTTGAATACGCTCCAGAGGGAGCCCCGCTCTGTAGCTGGTGGTAACTCATACTTTCTAAAAAGCCATGTCTCCAAAGATAAATGAAAAGTATTAATCCTGAACTACTATGACATTTTAAATGATTCCATTTTAGGCTAGATTAAGCCCACTCAGGGATCATTTTCCTTCTCAAAAAATCAAAGTGCTTTATAGAGATGAACAAATTAAGCCTCACAAATCTGCTTTTTGAAGGTGAAAAAAAAAATCACACTTGCTTACAGAAGGGCAAAATGTTGATTTTCCGTTCTTTTTTGTTTCTTTCTGGTGATAAAGGCAGAGGGTGACAGGTGGGCTTAGAACTGTGCGATGTGCTGGAAAGAAGGTGGTGGATAAGACCACTCTATCCACTCACTAGGAAATGAGCCAGGCTGCCCCACACCTTCTCTGTGCGCAGAGAAGAATGGCTCAGAAAGTTTCCCAGGAAAACCACTCTGGCTGGCAGTGAAAGTCTCAGAGTCATCGGACTCCCAGGCTTGTTGAAACTTGGTCCATTGGGTTCCTAAGGGACTTTTTCTTTCTTTCGTTACCTCAGTCTGCATTTTGCAATTCAGGGCCTTGCTGGAGGTTGCGTTTCTGTATTTCCTTGTAACTTTTAAGTTTGCAGGCTGCTCCTACCCCCCAACTATATGCAATGTATCCGTAAGAGGGAGGGAGCAAATCTTTTAGAAAATAGACCAATTGTCTTCTCATACTTTCTTTCTCTTTCCCCTATGCCCTGTACTTAAATAATCCCATTTATTCTCTCAATATTTCAGTGTCATTTAAGAAAATGCTCTAAGAAGAGTTAATATGTTAAGTGCTTGGGAACCTTGGATAAAGGGTCTAAGACGAACAAGAAAAAGGAAATGCAAGCACATCCCATAAATTGTTTCAACATCCATGCTGAGAGATTATGAGCGGGCAGAGAACAAAAGGGCCCTATGAAGGATTTAAGAGGACTTGTGTCCAGATCTACAACTGTAGAGTTGTTACAAAGGGTTCTTTAAACATTTCTGATGGGAATGAAATGAATTATGGCTAAGGAGAGGGGGAGGAGGCTGGAAAGGGCAGATGTCAGGTAAATGGAAGTGCTGCATTTCCTCGTCCACCCCACCCGCTTCGCCTTGTCAGTGAGCTCTTTTTCCCTTTTTAGTTAAGACTTGGAAGCTAATTTTCCTTTGCATATTTTGTTCCTCACCTCAATGTAATCTCATTCAGAATTGCTTCTGTTTTGATCACCCCCAAATTTCATGCATTCATGCACAAATCCATTTTCATATAATTCATTAAAAGACGTTCATTTTTGGAAGTTTGGAAAAGGCTCTCACCACTCATCATTGATGCGGTCATTGGACAAGCTTTTATACAGAACCACATATATGCCAGGCCCTGTGCTGTGGGCTGGATTTCCTAACACCCCTGAATTACGTTATAATTGGAGTCATTTTTATCGAGACCTGGGCTGCATAAAATCCATGCTAAGAATAAATCCAGCATTGTCAGTAACTAACATTTGAGAACTATCTGCATTATCATTTAATATTCACAACAACCCTTAGGAAAATGAACATCTGTTATTCTACGCTGCAGAAGTGGAAACTGAGGCACAGAGTCGCTAAGTAATTTGCCTAACGTCACGTGGGCCACTTACCCCGCTGTGTCTGAAAAACCCACGCTTTCCTTCACTGCTACCCACCTCTTTGCCAGAAATAGTGGAGAAAGGCCAGATCCTGGATCTTTAGTCTTTCAATCCAACTTGAAGCAACCCATTTAAAATACTTAGATAATTTTAAATTTCTGATGTTTAAAATTTAAAATGACCATGCCACTACTTGGCACCAGGCTTTTCTGGGTTTTGTTTATGGTTAATTTATTTGTTTTAACCAGGAAAAGGAAAAGCAGTTTAAACTCTATAAAGTGTTTTTTCTTTCTTTCTTTCAAGAGGTCAACAGCAGAATATACGTGTAGAAACCCACTGGACCTGCGCATGCCTGGAGCTGCCTCTCTGCTCACACTTCTGCACATTAATCCCGGAGTCAGGGAGCTTTTTCTGTCTAGGGCCAGTTAGGAAACATTTTAGAGTTTGCAGGCCGTAAAGTCTCTGCCACAACTACTCAGCTCTGCATTTGGAGCTCAAATACAACCACAGATAATATAAATGAACAGGCGTGGTTGTGTTCCAACAACTTTATTTAAAAAACAGCCTGAGGACTTGATGTAATCCACCCTCTACTGCACTCAGTTATATGATTATCTCTACAAGATCTCCTTTGATGTCAAAGTTCTTAACATGGGGTCCATACGCTTCAAGGAGTCTCTAAACTGTGAAATCATTTGCAAGATTTTGTTTATATATCTTTTTGTTTGTATGGTCATTTTTCAGTGGGTGAGGCCTGTCACTCTCACCAGATTCTCAAAGATTCTGTGACTCAGAAAAGGTTAAACCTGAGACCCACAGTTCCCATACCAGCTGCTGCCTGCAGGGTGAAGTCACAGAAGGGCCCTCACACTCTGCTGTGTTTTAGTTACTTTTCCCTGTGATTTATGGGCTCTGCTCACACTACACTATTATCTGCGTCCCCAAAACACCTTGCACAAATTCCTTGTCTCTGAGCCTTTGCAAATGCTTTCCAAGCTGTTTGACATGAACCTGCAATTTAATCCAATTCAATTCATGAACAACCATTTATGAAGCAGCTCCTCCCAGCCAGGCATGCGTGTGTCCTGGGACCAGGGACCCAGATCCTGGGTGGGAGACAGTCAGATAAGCAAACGTGCAACTGCAGTTTGGCATGTTGGGGAGAGTTAAAGGTACTGTCACGCTCAGGAGAGGTGTCTACCCCAGATTTGGGGGTCAGGAAATGTATCCTGGAGGAAGTCTTCATTACCCTGGGGCCTAAAGCATGCATAGGAATCTAAATCTGGAGCAAGAAGTTTGCTGAGTGAAGAGAAAGAGTGTGGGTAGAAGAAGACACATGCCAGCATCCGTAGACAAAGCACAATTGAGTCTGTGGGCACATAGAGCAGGGTGAAAGTAGCCAAAGATTAGACGGCAGAGGGGAGAGCGGTTGTATCATCTATGTACGCCACTTAAGTGTTCATACTTTCGGATAAAGACCATGAGGAGTCCTCTTATAGAGATACACGCCCGCTACTCGGTGTGGTCAGACGGCTAGCACCTTTGGCATAACTGAGAGCTGGTTAGAAATGGAATTCTGCACCCAGCCCAGACCCACTGAATCAAAATCTGCATTTTAACACACCCCAGGGTGATTCATGTACACACAGAAGTTTGAGAAGTTTCTTTATCCTGAGTAAACCCTATCCCCCATTTCAAGTGACAAACTCCTACGTACTGAGGTTTCCCAAATGGCCCAAGGGTCAAAATTCCCCAGGGTACTTGTTAAATTTACAGAATTCTGGGCTCTCCCTGGGAACTTCTTATTCAGTAAATCTAAGCTGGAGCTAAGGAATATGTTCTTCTAGCAAGCGTTCAAGGATGATTCTTAATTTAAGAAAGTTTGAGAAAATACATTTTCTGATCCTCAACTTAGCAAAATGAATTGCATCTATGTGCTCCTAGCACTTATGAATATGATTTTACATATCTGTTTTCCTTGGTAGACTCTTCCCTGTTGACTGCTTGTGTGTTGCCAGTGCCTGACACAGTGCCTGGCAACTCAATAAATGCCCAAGTGCATCTGTGAATAACCATGTCCACCACATGGCCACTGATGAGTGTGAGTCCATTGGGCTGACCAAAGGTCAAACGTGGCATTAAAACGAAAGTAGCTTCAGTTGGAATGAGCAATTCATCAGTAAGATTTTGTTCTGAATATCCAAACCAAGGTCAAGAGTATGCTCCTGTTACCAGTTCAAGCTGAAACTTTTCTTCGCTCTAAAACTGGACATTTTGTTCCCTCTAGCAGCTGACAATTAGGGTAGCTCCTTCCTGCCACCCAAGGTGACGCTCCCTTCCTCCAGCAATCACCCCCTGAAAACGCCCTCATTTCCCTGGCCTTCCAAGCCACCCAAGGACTGCGTTTGACCATTTGACCTTCTGTGACAGCAAATTCCTCCTGCTGACCACAAGACACAAGAAGAAGTTATTTCCTTTTATTTGTTCTAAATTTCCTTTTTAACCCATTGGCCTCCTATAAAGGAATAACTTTTAAAGGAGAAATTAATTCCATCGTTGTATTGTTGTTGTGGGGTAGGAGAAGCTGGTCAAGGGATGTAAAGATTTTTTAAAATCCCTTGCAGCTTCTCTGATTTAGTTTTAAATTATATATATATTTTTTTCCTGGACATGTAAATAATACTTGTTCATTTTGTAAAACAAAGAAAAATGTAAAGAATATACATCCTACCATCTAGATTGTTATATTATATTATCTATGAATAGAATTTAGTCTTAAACGGTCACATTAGCATTTTCTCCTATGTAAATGCTTTTGTCATCTAAGCCTCACGCAGCCAGAATCAGAGACAGGGCCGTGCAATGCTTCTGATGCCTGACGGGTCCCTGCCTTCCAGGCAGAAAAGTGACATGAGGGACTCGACCAAGTCAATTCCGGCTGAGGCTCCAAAGGAAGGCAAGGGACAGTCTAAACTCCCAGAAAGAATTCTTACTTCGGGAATGAACCTGCTAGGAGGATTTGTCACTCCAGGAAGAAATCAAAACACAGCTACAACAGTATGAAAAATCTAGCTCCCTTCCCCCATGTTCTTGTACTTTCTAAAATCTGTGTAAATTCTTCTTTCCCTCATTGATCACTTCTCACTCCCAACCTCTTGAGCCTCTGAAAGAGGTATTCAGTTAGTTAGACAAGTGATAGCATACTCTCTGTTTACTGTTTTACAAGGAAGAAAACTCACATGGTGATGAGTCACTTAAATTAGCCCATGGGAGAGCTAGGATTTTTTTTTTTTTTTTTTTTTTTTTGAGACAGAGTCTTACTCTGTTGCCCTGGGTAGAGTGCAGTGGTATCATCACAGCTCACGGCAACCTCAAACTCCTGGGCTCAAGTGATCCTCCTGCCGCAGCCTCTGGAGTAGCTGGGACTACAGGCATGCACTGTGATGCCCAGCTAATTTTTTCTATTTCTAGTGGAGACAGAGGGTCTCTCTTTTGCTCAGGCTGATCTCTAACTCCTGAGCTCAAGCGATCCTCCTGCCTCTGCCTCCCAGAGTGCTAGGATTACAGGTGTGAGCCACTGCACTGGCCAGAGCTTGGTTTTTTGATTGGCAAGCTAGGATCCCTTTCCTAAGGAGGCAAATAAAAGGGCTTTCTCAAGATTGGGTTTTTATGGGCATGTTTCTTTCTCTTAAATAAGAATGACTTTATTGTTTTATTCTTTAAAGGCACATACACATTGTAAAACACTTAAGTGATGAAGAAGAATGCAAAGATTAAAATATGAAATCATTTAACACCCAGCAACACCCAGAAAAACTACTGTTAACATGAAGGTGGCCCTCATTCCAGACAACCCTAGACTCATATATTCATGTATTGAAATATCAAATAAATGTTGACAAGGGTGTGCCGAATTAAATGGTTATTCAAATTAGATTATGATAATAAAGTATTTTTCATGATTTTAGCAGAAGAAAAAGGAATTCTCATGAAACAAAAGGAAATGCTAACTTCAATCTCCCCTCCCAAGATTTTGATAATTATACAATTATATTTTGTTTTGTAAAGGCTTAAAATACTTATTTTTGCCTTTGTAAGCATAATTTCCACAATTCTTTAGTATTAGTCCTATCTTTATATGAATTTAACACTAATCATAGGATTTCTAGGCCAGCATATTCTTCATATTTGAGAAAGACTGCTTCCTTTGGACTTCAATAACAACTTGGCATAAAACATCTGTGTCCTACTTTCCTTCCCTCAGAACTAGCAGGCATTTCTCCTGTGTCTCCTGACACTACCTTTGCTGTCAAGAAATATCAGGTCATATTTTCTCCTTGTAGGAGACTTATTCTCTACCTGGATGTTCACGAAACCCTTTCTTTATCCTTGAAATGCAATGATTTAATCAATATACGCTTTAGAGTTAGTTGTTCTACATGAAAATTTCCTGGCAAACAGAGTAATTTTCCTAACTGTAGATTTAGTTTTTCTTTTATTTCAGGAATATTCTCTGTTGTTATATCTTTGAATATTTTTTCTATCTCACTTTTCACTTCTCTGCAACTAGCTATTCTTATTTTGAACCATGTTTGTCCTCTGTGTCTATTACCTACTCTTTTAATAAGCTTAAAGCTATGTCTTCTCCCTTCGCATTGAATGTGATTGTCACAAGACTTTCCTCCATGTAACTAATTTTGTTTTAGGTCTGGCCTCTTCATTCACTCCTGTGTTAGTCATCGATGCTCTAATTGTAATGATTTGATCCTCAATTTGTCTTATCAGTGCTGTAGTCTCCCTTATTTTATTCAATTGTTTATTATTACATTTTTGACAACTTGCTCAACTACTTAAATTATTCCAAAGCATAATAAAGATGTTTAAAACCAGGCCTCTGAGATTGGACTACATAGGTTAATTGACCACCTCTGGCTGTGAGTGATTTAACCTTACTTGGTCTACAAAATTAAGATAGGCATACTTACTTAACAGCATGTACAAGGATATAATATGTAAAGAACTTGAAACAGTGTCTAAAACATATTAGACACTCAGTCAATGTAAGCTATAATCATAGCGCAAACATACTAGGTACATTCTCTTGTTACTTGGGTTGACAATGGTCATCTATCTTTTCCATGCTATGCCTCTTACTTTCTTCCTGTAGCACATTTGCCTAGTTGCCTGACCATATCTGTTCCTTTTGCTAATGCCTAATTTAGGCAACTCTGTTCGGAGCTCTCATTTTTCTGATATAAGGAAGGTAAATTCTCTGTGATTTGCCTTCTCACCTTTTCTGAGACTTGTGTGTTACATGTCCTTGGAGCCGCCAAGGTCTCAATGTTATGCTAGTGAGATGATGGTAGAAAAGAGAGCTCAGCTAGAGCCGACCAACCTGGGCTCTGCTCTTCCAGGTCGGACATCCCTAGTAGTCCCTGTGGCTCCATATAGGATGTGCTATTGAGCCTCTTCATACTGCTTATCTCATTTGGAAACAAAAGAACACTTGCTTAAGATAGTGTTTTAGTTTTCTATTGCTGGTATAACAAATTACCACAAATGTAATGGCTTAAACCAACAAAAATGTATTATGGTCCATAGAGCCTGTTACACAGAAGCTGCTAAATAAATCCTTGTTTATAGGATTAATCCGTCCATAACAGAGCTGATTTCATGGAAATGCCTAGAACAGTTCCATTCTGGAGGGCATCACAGAGACTACCTAGCACCAGTGTCAAGTAAGGCAGCCTTTTGGATATTCTTACCAAGGTCTCTGGTGTCATAATTTATCCTATTTCTTCTTCCATACTTGAGATAGATGAAATTTATTATATAATTTTTTAAATCTTATTTGAAGGCTTAGTCTTTCATACAACTTTCTATATCTAATTGCTTCAAACCAGGAGAGAGATTTTTTTTATTAAGTCTTGTCTTAGGGTTTACAGCAATAGTAGGTCAAACATGGAAGTATTACAATGCATGATGAAAGTGCATATTCAGTAGAGTCAGCAATTAAATGTGACTAGATTCAATATGAATTAAGACTGTCAGTTTTCCATGGAGGATGCAACTGCTTAAACTTTCTCTCTATTCTGAAAGACACCTCCTGGAATTTGTACTCCACTCCTTGACAACCATCTTAATGCCCATTTGGAAGATCATGGCTGCTGTGGACTGAATGTTTGTGTTCCCCAAAATTCATGGCTTGAAATCCTAACCCCAAATGTGATGATATTAGGAGGTGAGGCCTTTGGGAGGTAATTAGGTCATGAGGGTGGAGCCCTTGACTTAATTACTCAGAACCTGACCATGCTGCACCCTGATCTCAGGCTTCCAGCCTCCAGAACCATGAGAAATAAATGTCTTTTGTTTATAAGCCACCCAGCCTATGGTATTCTGTTGTAGCATCCCAAACTAAGACAATGGGTGTTGATGACAGAAATCAAAGGAAGAGAATCTTCTGCTAAGTATTACAGAGCACCACAACCAGTCCAGCAGTGACTTAAGAACCTCGTTTTAGGAAAGATGGAGTAGTGAATTCAGAGCACAAAATCATTCTCTTATCTATTTCCTCATGGAATGGATGAAAATTAATAAAAGTCAGCCAAAAAAAAAATTTACTGCCAACAGCCAAACAAGGAAAAAAGTACAGCCTCATGCCGTTACCTTCACAATGGAGTTGGAGGCCAAGAAAGGGGACAGAAGATTCTGGAATAGTTTTGCTCAGCCACTAAGAATATTCATCAAGCCTTTCCAGTTTGGAAAGATGGGGATGGAAAGGGTAGGTCCAGAGGAAAAATAAGAGAGAAGTTGCAGGAACCAAGGTCCTACCTTACCACTCTAGCTTTTAGCAGAGAGCAAAGGATATGTTAGGGTTTTCCATTTTCAGGGCTTATTACTGAACACTGGGGCTGAGCTCCATCCTGCATAAATCTCCATGAACATAGGCCACCCCCAATGGGTGGAGTGAACCTTGACATGGACCATTTAACATGAACTCAGGAGAGCAGAGCCCAAGTTGGTCGGACCTAGCTGAGCTCTCTTTTCTACCATCATCTCACTAGCATAACATGAGACCTTGGCAGCTCCAAGGACATGTAACACACAAGTCTCAGAAAAGGTGAGAAGGCAAGTCACAGAGAATTTACCTTCCTTATATCAGAAAAATGAGAGCTCTGAACAGTTGCCTAAATTAGGCATTAGCAAAAGGAACAGGTATGGTCAGGCAACTAGGCAAATGTGCTACAGGAAGAAAGTAAGAGGCATAGCATGGAAAAGATAGATGACCATTGTTTGGGAAGAAAAGCAACCCAAAAAATAAGAGAATGTACCTTCTATGTTTGTGCTACAATTATAGCTTACATTGACTGAGTGCCTAATATGTTTTAGGCACTGTTTTGATTTCAGTTCTGGAAGTTAGAAGTATGAAATGAATCTTTCAGGGATGAAATAAAGGTGTCAGTAGGGCAGGTTCCTTCCTTCCTTTCTTTCTTTCTTTCTTTTTTTCTTTTTGAGACAGAGTCTTGCTCTGTTGCCTGGGCCAGAGTGCCATGGAGTCAGCTTAGCTCACAGCAACCTCAAACTCCTGGACTCAAGCGATCTTCCTGCCTCAGTCTCCCAAGTAGCTGGGACTACAGGCACACGCCACTATGCCCAGCTAATTTTTTTTTTTAATACTTTTAGTTGCCTGGCTAATTTCTTTCTATTTTGAGTAGAGACGGAGTCTCACTCTTGCTCAGGCTGGTCTCAAACTCCTGACCTCAAGTGATCCTCCTGCCTCGGCCTCCCAGAGTGCTAGGATTACAGGCATGAGCCACCACACCCAGCCCCTTCCTTCCTTTTCAAAGCACATCACTCCAATTTCCATTTGTCTCCCTGTTATGTAAGGACCCTTGTGATTACATTAAGGCCCACCCAGATAATCCAGGATAATTGTCCTATCTCAAAATCTTTAAGGTAAGCACAGATGCAAAATCTTTTTTGCAATATAAGGTACCATTCACAGGTTCCAGGAATTAGGACTTGGATATCTTTGGGGACATTATCCAACCTACAACAGATACTTCAGTCAATGCACTCTAAGACTGCATTACCATTGCCATCAACCATGTCCTTCTTGGCCTATGTTGCTTTTGCCATCAACTAAGACCAAACCCTCCGCACTATTTTTGACACGAACAGCTATTGTGCGGGTTTAACCTTTGATGATCATTAGGGCTATTCTCTCTCTTTCTGGACACCGGGTAGCAGTGTTCTTCCCCTGCTTTCTGTAGAGTTAGGTGTGGTCATGTGACTTGCTTGGCCAATGTGATGTGAGATGAAATGTGTTACTTCACAGGGAGCTTTAAGAGCTATTATGAGATTTACTCAGTGGCTGTTTTCCTCTGTCGCTGTGAGCAGCAATGTTCAGATGATAGCTTTCCATGAGCCTGGATCCTAGAGTGAGGAAAATGGGGAGCAAAGGTTCCAGAGGACTCAGGGTCTTCTGGGATGTGTAAGGTGAATTAGAAATAAAACTTTGTTGCTCATGTCACTGCAATTTGGGGAGTTATCTGTTACCACTGTATAATCTAGCCCGTCTTAACTGATATAAACTCTTTCTATAGATAAGTCAATGTTAAAAATCAGAGAATTTCCCATTTATTCTCATTAAATTTCATATTTTCTGTAGTGACCAAGTCTTCAAGGCTTTCATAATGTCCAGGAATCTTGATCCAATTATGCTATATACAATGAATACTTTATCATTTCAAAATCTGATAAAATATTTTCTGTGGTTTTATCAAAATTATTCATTTGAAAAAAGCTTATTAGGACAAAGCCGAGTGCGTGAACTTATGGCATGCCACTTGAGAACTCTCCCCAGATTGATATTGATCCAAAAATAAAGCTCTTACGATGTGGTACCTATGGACGCATTGTCATTCGGCCTGTTTCTTCTTCTTAGCCATAACCATAGGATTTTCAAAATGCTTAGTACAAATTCCTTATCAGAAAATGATCAAGTTTGGCAGAATATTTCCATCATCATTCTAGTAGTCCTTTAAAAAATTAGTTTAGTATAGCAATTTTGCTCTTTAGAAATCCAGGCCAACTCATAGCAATCGATATGTTTCTTATATTATACTAAGTGTTCCTGGATCATCTGATTAAATAATCATTCTAAAATTATACAGGGGTTCATGTAAATATTATTAATTTATATTTTCTGAGACTACCTAAAACATCAGGTGTTATAAAACCATTTCTTTTTTGTTGTTGTTTATTTTTTACTTTTATTTATTTATTTTTAAATTTCACCACTATACAGTACATAAGATCATTTCTTAAGACTTGGGACAGCAAAGTAAAATTATGTTCCACTCTAGTTCTTGCCAGTGATTTTAGCTTGAGTACAAAAATCCTGAGCAAAGGCCAATGACATTGGACTTGTCATACTTGACTATATTTACCTTCTTCTATACTTCCTTTTACAATTCAAACATAGCAGGTACCCAGGCATAGTCATCCTTGGGAAGAAAAGGAGGAAAGACCCAGGCAGAAGCCCCTTTTTCTAATCTTAATCTCCATATATAGTAGCTAAAAGAATTGTGTTACTTTAGTAGACTCTTGGAGAAGCAAGTGTGGCACAGTGATTAAGTTCAGTGGGTTCTAGAATCAAAGTACCAGGGTTTAAATTCTGTCTTTATCACTCTCAAGTTTTGTGAGTTTGGACAAATTTCTCAAACTTTAACACATAGTTTCCTCATCAGTAAAAGATAACAATAAAACCCACCTCAGTGTTGTTGGGAAGATTAAAGTAGATAATCCAGGTAACTTGCACAAAATGAAGTAAGTGTCTTTAATGCTACATAAGGTTTCCTCTCATATTGCAGGGCATGGAGAGAGATAATCCCTAAATTAATTTACTGGTCAAGAGTACATAAAAAATGACCACCTATTTCTCACCAAACTGTTACAAGATATAAGCAAAATAATGAAGAGTTAAGTCTAGATGTTTCCTAGTGAGTGCTTGGGCAATTTGGCTGCAAATTCCTTTAAATGTGAGTTTACATGCCTTTGCAATTCTTTCTTCCTGACAAATGGCACTGATTCAACATTACCCAGGTTGCAAAGACTAGACACATTTTGATTACTTTCTTTGGTGTCACCTGGCTATCTTAACTGATAGGAGATCAAGAGCAGCAATCACTGCAGAAACCCAGGAAATCTCCCCATTTCTCTTCGTTTTCTCTCTCTAGGGAATCCAAGTTTTCTCTGTAAAGACATATTTTGGATTCCAAAAGAAAGAGGAGGAAAAAGAACTTTCAAAGTCACCAGTCCAAGATAGTTCATTGTTACTTTTAGGGTACCTTTAAAGAAAACAAACCTTTAAAAATTGTCAAAGGAGCAAAATACTATTAAATCTGATATTTGTAGGCTTACTTAAATTTCCATAAAATATTTATGTTAAAAAAATCTAAAAGGATGAGACATGATAATTGAGCTTATTTTTATTTTCTTGATCAGTTAAAAATAAAGTCCTCTTAAATATCCTTCAGACTAAAGTTTTTGCTGAATTTTTGGATGAAAGAAATAATATATAATCTTTCATATTTAACAATATCAATGATATAAAGTCTATTATCATTATTTTCATTTATAATTTTTTAACTATATTTGTGAGATGTTTTATATTTACTAAAAAAGAAACCTCATCTGTCATAGCCCTGTGCTCTCTCCTTTAAAAATTTTTTTTTTGTTTTTGGTATAGAATATCTGTCATTCATTTGGGTAGGAGAATGCTGAGACAGTTATATTGAAAGCCTGAGCCTCCCCGCTCTTTCATCTTTGTACTTATTTTCTGAAGTGCAATCCTTCACAAAATCACACTCAGCCCCACCTTTCCTAAAATGACACTGTGACACTTTAAAATCTGCCTCAGCCCTCCCCCTCTAACCTAACTACACATAAAACTACTGTGGTGTAGTATCGAGAAAAGTGTGCTGTGAGGACTGCCACACAATTTATAGGGCCCAGTGCAAAACGAAAATGCGTGACCCCGTGTTCAAAATGCAAGGGAAACATTACCAATAAAAGTACTGTTATAAATAAAAAGCTTTTTCCTTTCTTCTGCACTGTCTCCCTTCACTTGTCATGGTGTTCTTTATTTGCTCTTTAATGTCATTCCAAGTAAGGAAAAAATAAACTTTTAAGTTATTAGCAGGAATTTCATCGTTCATCTTTGTATCATGCCATGCCAATTTTAAATGAAAATATCAGAGCATTTTACTCATGTGGAATCACCAAATTACACACTTCACATTTAATTCCTTGTATATGCATGGGATGTATTTTGTTCTTCCAAGAACAGTGGGAACGCCACACAAAACTCCCTTGACCCTTTTCATTTCACTTCTTGATGCTCGCACCTTTTCCCACCGCTCTCTGCCTTACCGGTGAGCAAGGAAGGACTCGAGGACAAGAAACCACGCACTGCCTCATCTTTCCTTTCTATACCACTGTCAGCACGAGCACTGCAGTTGGCTAATACAGGCAAGTAGCATGATTAAGAAGGGATATGATGGAGCTCCTTGGTTTTTCATGTTTCTATTAATAAAAATGCCATTGCCTTCTTTAGGCATTCAAAGCAGTTTGGGTTTGAACAGAAGTAGGGCGTCTTGGCGTAGAGCCTTGCTTAGCCGTAGGCATCACACGCTAACCTTATGCTCACTTTGAGCCTCGCGGAACTGACTTCTGGCATCCTGGGTCCTTCTGACTTCCATGCTCAGCGGGCATTGTGGATGCTACACAAAAATGCTGCAACAAGGGGTGGCTGGAAACACACACACTGTGCATTTCTCCTCTGCTCACATGCTCCATCATCCCATCAGACTTCACTTGCAAAATGCAAGTTCAAAGATAAAACTATACAGAAATTCAAGCCTGGGCCCTTATCAACTAGAGTCCTGTGCACAAGTCACATGGCCAAGAAGCCAGGGTGCTGTCCTGTTGGTGCTCAGTGGCTGTTCATGCAGAACATCATGACCACGTTAGTTAGGCTGTAAAAAGAGAATAGAGAAGGAGGACACCACCACCTGCCCTGGGGGAATGATGTCTTTCAGTCACAATCACTTTACTTCAGGGCCTGGTCTGCAACTCCTTCTATCTTCTGCTTCGCTCTGCTCTCGAGGTGGAAGGATCCTCAAGTTAAACATTTTCATCACTTCAGTTATGACATGTGTGCACCAAATTTGTGGACATGGATTGGAAATAAATTCGGAGAGATCGATTTTGATAGTTCACAGGATTCTTTTTGAACAATGATTTAAGTGCCTAAAATAACACTTTCTCAAGTCTAGAGAAAGTTCACTTCCTTTAACATGCATACAAATCAATACAAATCACCTGAGGAACCTGCTGAAAGGCAGTGTTTGTTTTGGGGTTTTTTTTGAGATGGGGTCTCCCTTTGTCCCCTAGACTGGAGTGGGGCGACCACAGCCTTCTGCAACCTCCAGCTCCTGGGCTCAAGCAATCCTCCCGCCTCAGCCTCTCGATTGCTAGGACTACAGGTGTGCGCCACCATGTCCGGCAGAAAGGTATATTGAATGAGACCAACTCATACTAAAAAAATCACTCATTGCTTATTTGAAATTCAAATGTAACTCAACATCCTAAATCTCTATTTGCTAAATCTTGCAACTCCATCCCTAGTGATTGTGATGCAGATGAGCCGCTTATAAAATCCTAAGTTTTCATGAGATGGAGCCATTTATAACTCCCTGAAAGCTTCTGAAAAGTAGATTTGAGATTCTTTTTTTTTTTTTTTGAGACAGAGTCTCACTTTGTTGCCCAGGCTAGAGTGAGTGCCGTGGTGTCAGCCTAGCTCACAGCAACCTCAAACTCCTGGGCTCAAGCGATCCTCCTGCCTCAGCCTCCCGAGTAGCTGGGACTACAGGCATGCGCCACTATGCCCGGCTAATTTTTCTATATATATATTTTTAGTTGTCCATATAATTTCTTTCTATTTTTAGTAGAGACAGGGTCTCGCTCTTGCTCAGGCTGGTCTTGAACTCCTGACCTTGAGCGATCCACCCGCCTCGGCCTCCCAGAGTGCTAGGATTACAGGCGTGAGCCACCACGCCTGGCCAGATTTGAGATTTTTGACAGTGCTGTGTCTGAGGAGAGTGGCTCTGAAAGGCATCATGATGAAGTCCCAGAGACTTCCCTACAGCCGGCAATATTGTTCCTCAAAATATTCCTCTCTCTGTCTCTGTGTCTGTCTCCGTCTGTTTCTGTCTCTTTCTTGCTTCCACAAGTCCTCCTAGTTTCTCTCCTTCCTCATTGGATCCTCCTCGTCAGCCCTACACAGGGTGGATCCACGTTTTGTGGGGCCCACAGCCACCCTGTGCAATTTGGGGGACTCTCTTTCTAAAAAATAATACACAATTACAAGTACAAAATTAGTCCAAAAGTGAGTACTATGTAGAATAAATAAAGAAATCACCACAAATTGCAACTTTTAAAAAGCTTGTTACTAGTGAACACTCATCCATAATAATATTTTCCTACAATTTTCTGGCTGCATCTCCTTAACCACTTCTTCAAACGATAGCTTGCTTTGTAATAACATTTTCTATAGACAGAACAGAATGACAATTCAGTCTTGCCTCTAGCATGATGAAGAGAAATTTGCTTTCTATTGTTGATAGTATAGGAGAGTTTCTCTCTGCAAAGAATAAATAGGGATGTCATGAATATTTTTAGGATTGTTGGCAAATTTGGGCAGACTGCATTCAAATTTCTTTTATACAGGAGCTGTCAGATTTGGAAGAACTTTCCACAAACTTGCTTTGTTTATCTCAAACCTACTTTCTCCCCCACTTCTGGTGCTTGTCTTGGTAAGAGCGCTGGCCATGTGTTCCCAGGTCTCCTCCTGGTAGCGTCACTGATGTACCAGGCGGGAATGTTCACTGAAGCAAATCCTACACTCAGGACAGCTAGCATTCATTTAAATACAAACACAATATATTTTAAAACACAAAAATATATCCCACGTGTAATAGCTCATTTTATAGGTCAACTTGGCTAGTCCATGGTGCCCAGATATTTGGTCCAACGTTATTCTGGATGTATCTATGAGGGTGTTTTTGGATGAGATTTGCATTTAAATTGTGGACTCTGGAAAAGCAGATTGCCTCCCTCATGGGGGTGGGCCTCATGCAATCAGATGAAGGCCTTACTAGGACAAAGACTGACCTCCCCGAACAAGAAGGAATTCTGCCAGCCGAGAGCCTGTGGATTTGAACTGAAGCTCTTCCCTGGGTCTCCAGCCTGCTGGTCCACCCTGCGGATTTTGGACTGACTAAGCCTCCACAATTGTGTGAGCCAATTCCTTAAACCAAATCTCTTTCTATATATATACACATCCTGTTGGTTCTGCATCTCTGGAAAGCCCTGACTAATATGCTACTAAACTCCCCCTTACTCAGGTCTCAAAAATCCTCCTGTCTACTCCAATGTTCCCAGGATGTGGGTGAACTTTGAGTGGAAAGATGCAGCAATCTTAAGGTAAATTATTACAAAGAAAATAGCTTGTAAAAGATTTTCAAAACCATTGGAACACATTCCTAAGACCCCGCCTGGAAGTACCTGTACCAGGAAGAGGCCCTCGAGCTGAAGTCAGGGGAGTTCCTGTCCCACCTCCAAAGCTGGGGGGCTCTTTGCCTCTCTAAGGCCCTCCCTCCTAGACAGGTCACACGCTGTGCGATCTGGGGGCCAAATCCCCTCCCCTCTCACCAACTCAAAGGCATTCCTTCCCCCATCCTTCTCTCCCTTGTATCTACCCACTTCCCCTCTCAACTAGTCCATTCCCATCAGCAACCAAACATGGGTTCTCTTCCTTAAAATTGAACCTTTTGTGTTTGCCTTTCTCTCCAGGTACCTCCCCATTTCCCTGCTTTCCTTTATAACCAAACTCCTAGCAAATCTGAACTCAACGCAATCTGGTCTTCTTCTTCCAATGTCCCTTAAATCCATTCCAATTAGCTTGATAGGAAGTAAAGGCCCTGGAGGGCCCCAAGAGCCTCGGAGTCCCTGCACCAACCCTAGATGGTTAGTACCTTATTTTAATGAGAGAAGAAATAGACTTTGGCTTATGGAAGCCCTGATTACTTGGGTTTTCTGTTTCATTGTGTGTTCATGTATGGCTGGGCTTCATCTGTAAGAATCCTTAGGACATTGGGATGAGGAAGAATTCTTCCCTAGAGGATCATATCTTTTTGATTTTAGTTTTATTTTTTTGTAGAGATGGGGTCTTTCTATGTTGTCCAGGCTGGTCTCAAACTCCTGGCCTCAAGCAATCCTCCCACCTTGGCCTCCCAAAGTGCTAGCATTACAGGTGTCAGCCATTGTGCCCGGCCACCCCTAGTGTCTTTCTGTGTGTTCAAATTTCCTCTTCTTATAAGGACACCAGTCAGATTGGATTAGGGCCTGCCCTAACAGCTTCATTTTAACTTAATCACTCTTTAAAGGACCTATCTGCAAATACAGTCACATTCCCAGGTACTAGAGGTTAGGGTTCAACATATGAATTTTGGGGGGGTGAGGGAACATAACTCAGCCCATAACAGCATATATTCCAGCAGTAAACCAGAATAAGAGCTGCTTATGTTTATGAGTTCTTAGGGGAGCTTCCATGTTTTATACCAAATCAAGGCCTAAATTGACAAATTATCTTGTCAGGACCTTTGACAGGAGTTGGAAAAGTCAATGTTATGAGTTTCTGGGAGTGTCGTCCCTTGAGGGTCCCTGCGTTATGCAAGAATCTCAGCTCCGGCTGTTCCTTCACTCCTCATCAGCTGGGGAACCACTTGCCATTTCAGGTTTTGTGGTGACTCCCTTTGGGCCTTTGCAGATTCCCCTTACTTTCCTGTGAGCAGATTTATGGATTTTTAAAGAACACGCTTTGGGGAGAATAACTTTAGATTTACAGAAAAGTGGCAAAGGCAGTACAGAGAGTTCTTTTTATTGTACTGACATCCTACATTACTTTGGTACATTTGTCAAAACTAAGGAAGCAATGTCGGTATGTTACTATGAACTAAGTCCCAGGCTTTATTCAGATTTCACCAGTTTTTCCACTGACGTCCCTTTTCTGTGCCAGGATCCCGCATTACATTTAGTCATCGGGTCTCCTTAGCCTCCTCGGTCTGTGATGGTTTCTCAGTCTTTCCTTATTTTCAATGACCTTGACAGTTTGAGGAATACTAGCCAGGTATTTTGTAGAATATCCCTCAATTCGCACATTTGTGCACGTGTGAATTTTAAAGGATGCCTGTTGGTCATATCCAACACATCAAGGTGTATGCGGGAAGAGGTGCTATCTAATAATTCAACATGGTACTGGGAGAGGAAGCCTCTCCTCTCTCATTCTGTAAGCTGCCCAATAATCTGCATGTAAATTCATTCTCCCAGCTTAAGTTTGCCAGGGTTGGTTTTTCTTGCTTAATTCAAAGAGCCCGTGACTAATCCTCAACCCATAATATATTACCCATAATATATTACCACAGCCTCCTCACCCCATCCCCACTCAATACTCTTTGCCGGCAACACCAAATTTATTACATTCTTAACATTTTAGGATTCCTGCAAAACTCATCAAGACTTTCCCCATTTGCATCGTTTTCTGCGCTTACTCAAAGGCCAGTGCCAAGACCGCAGGTAGTTGTATGGCCTGCTGGTATGGCTTTCTGTGTAAATTTCTGCGCTTGTCCTGGAGCAGTGATTGGGACAAGGGTACTCCTATGGGAAGGTGGAGGCAGAAGCCTCAACAGAACTCTGTCTCAAGCGCAAAGCAGTTGAAGGGGTGAGATTGCTTCCAATCGAAATTAAAGGGCCAGGGTCAAAGAGGAGAAGGCTGCGAGGGAAAGGCCTTGCCAGGTTTCCAGCCCAGCTGTGAGGACACAAGCACATCCCCTTTGCCAGGCAGGAGAGCTGCCTCAACAGCTTTCCACCCCCACCCTGCATAAGGGAAAACTTGTCCTAGTCATTGTCCTAACAAAGAGGGAAGGGAACTGACATTTTTGACCACCCACTCAAAGCTGAAGGAAACACTCGTGCAAGGGTCCTGAGGCAGGATCAGGCTCGACGGGTAGGAAGTGGAGGGGAGAGAGGCAGGAGGCAGGTCCTGCAGGGCTTTGTCATCCTCAAAAGCAGCTGGCGTTTCATGGCAAATGTAAGGGAGTCTCTTGCAGGGTTTAAGTGCAGTAGTAAAGTGTTGCTGGTTCACGTTTGAAAAGATCACTTTAGCTGCTGTGGAGCAAAGACATCATCACTCCCATTGGCAGTGGAGAGGAGGGAGGGCTGAGGAAGAAAGGGCAGGAAGGTGGCGGAGGTAGCCGGGAAGGGAAACGCTTTGGAGCTCTGGGCTGTGAAGACAGTGGTGGGAGCTGGAGGGTGATGCGCTTTAGTTGAGAGGTTTAAAGATGGGGTCGCTAGAGCATGTCTTCTGCTGCTCAGAAGGGTGGGGAAGAAGATGACGCTAGAGTGAGAAAGGACAGGACAATGAGAAAATATGGGACCCAGAGAGATCGGGGTGGAGGTGATGATGTCTGGCGGAGCTTCGAAAGGGAAGGTAGAGGGACGAGCCCCTATGGGGTGCTTCTGTGAACTCAGGGAAGTCTGGGGTCCCCAGCCGGGCTTTCTGCATCTCCTTCCTTTGAGGACTTCCCATATGTACCTACCCAGACCTGGTCCTGAACCACCATGGATATTCTGTCTTTCCCGTCCCCACCCCTCTCACCCAGTGGTTTGTACTTGCCAGAATCCTTTCTTCTCTCACTTACTCCCGTAAGGCTGCATTGCTCTAGCTTTCAAGATAACAACTAGTTAGCCTAGTACATTGATCAGAGCAAATTATGCAAATCACCTTATCTTCTAGTTGACTAAGAAGCTGAGACCGTATAGGGCATCCAATTAGAAAACTCCTTCATTCATCTCCCTTTCCATCTCACAATCTCCTCTCTCGCTACCTCTTTGGAGCCTTACATCTTTCTTATCTTCTTCCTGCATTCCCCAAATTACTCTTACCTCTCTTCTTGAAGGATCCTCTCTGTGATGGTTGAAATCACCACTACAGCCACAATCATATCAAGTTCCTTTTTTAACGTGTGTGTGTGTGTGTGTGTGTGTGTGTGAGACAGAGAGAGAGAGAGAGAGATCTCTTCAACCAGATAAAAAGCATTTATCATGTGTTATTTTTTAAGTCCTAACCCACCAAGCGCTAGCATAATAACCCATGAAATAGTAGATGTAAACAGGTGTGTCCTCATACCAACTCACGAGAGCAGATTGTTAAATTTCCAGGAATTTTGCAAGCTGGTTGGTAAACACAGCCATTATTCAAAATTAAGTTACATAAACTTACAGTTAAATAAATTCTATTAAAACCAAAGGTTGTAAATACTCAAAACTCATTGTTTCCAAATTATTCTGGTACCCATGGCTATTATCTATGCATGCAAGGTTATGATGTCTATTGCACCTGTTACAATGGAAATGCTAAATGATGCTGTGCTAACTGTGCATCTCTTCCCAACTTTGCATTTGGTGAATCATGTTGGTAGCTTGAAACCGCCCATGGTGAGAGTATTTACCCCAAAGAAACTGGTGATGTTGTAAATCAGAGCTAGCCTCCCCAAAGAGTCAGCTGTTAAAGATTTCCTAGCATACTACTAATTGTAACCTAACTTAATGGAAGTTTAAAGCAAACTTTCCAGGTTTGTCTCCTATAGCTCCACACATGCTCTCTCTGCCCTAAGCTCTGTGATCTTGGTACCCTTTGCTGCAAATGCTTATATTTATAATATCTTTGAGTCTTTCCATATGCCCTTTGTCTAGAATGTGCTTTCCTCTTTGCAACGTCTTGTGGACTGCTCCTCATCCACTGAGCCCTCGTTCGAGTGCAACTTTCTCTGGGAATTTCTTTCCGACTGCCCTGTATTACTTCGGTAGGACTGCCACAGCAAAATGCCACAGACCGGATAGCTTATACAACAGAAATTAATTTTCTCACCATTCTGGAGGCTAAAAGTTCAAGATCAATCAAGGTGTTGACAGGTTTGGTTTCTCCTGCGACCTCTTTCCTTGGCTTGCAGATGGCCACCTTCTCTCTGTGTCCTCACATGGTCTTTCCCCTGTGCACGAGCGTCCCTGGTGTCTCTCTGTGTGCCCTCATCTCCTCTTATAAGGACGCCAGTCAGGTTGGATTAAGGCCCACCCTAACTGCCTCATTTTAACTTAATCACCTCCTTAAAGGCCTATTTGCAAATAGTCACATTTTGAGGTACTGGATATATTAGGGCTTCAATATATGAACTTGGGGGACACAATTTAGCCTGTAAAACTCCACAGGCATCACTTTTTATTTTGATATCCCTTCTAGGTTTGTGCTTACTTTTATTACAGAAATTTTCATAGTCATTTTAAAATTACCTCTTTGTAGTTGGTCTTTCAATTCCCTTAGCAGTAGAGACCCAGCCAGGCACCCCTGCCTGTAATCTCAGCACTTCAGGATGTCCAGGTGGGAGGATTGCTTGAGGGCAGGAGTTTGAGACTAGCCCGGGCCACATAGCAAGATGTCTACTCTCTACAAAAAATTAGTCAGGCATGCAGCTGTGTGCTTGCGAGTCCCACCTACTATTTTGGGAGGCTGAGGCAGGAAGATCTCTTGAGCCCAGGAGTTCCAGTCTGAAGTGAGTATGATCGGGCCACTACACTTCAGCCTGGGCAACAGAGTAAGACCTTGTCTGTAAAAAAAGAACATAGGAGAGACCCTGTATAAATCATCTTTATATTTCTTAATGCCTGACATCATAGACACAAAATGTGTATTTTTTTAATTATTCAAAGGAAGAATAGACGGATGAAGTTCTGCTGTTAGAGAAGAAATGTGTATTTTAATTGTCAAAATAAAAATGACTTTATGATTGCATAGATATCACCAAAAAATCAGAAATATAGAAGAAGGTAAAAAATAAAATGTAAATTGCCTTATCCCCACCATCTGGAGATGACATCTGTTAGTCATTGTCTGCTCTCACTTCAAGCTCTCTACACATTTAATCTTATCACAACGGAAGACACAGCCAGTTGTCTCCTAATATCTCTTCTTTCCTTCTTCTAAGTATTAGTTTTTAATTGAGTAAATAAAAATACAGAATAAGTATTACATTTCTCGGTATTCCCTGGGCAATGGAACATGAGTACCTATGAGGTGTGACAATTTCTCGGCTTGGTCCTTAAGAGACAGCAGGTGGGTTCACTGTCCTTCCTGCTGCCGAGGAAGCAGAGGCCGCCTTCCTGAACTGCGGGGCTGAGGCCCACATGGGACCACTGCTGGGAGCCTGCAAGGAGCCAGCGCCCCTGAGCACCTTGGGGACATCCAGCCCTCCCAGCTTTGTCTGTGAGAGAAAAATAAATGTCTGCCTTAGGCCACTGTGTTGCAAAAAAAAAAAAAAAAAAAAAATTCTGTAAGGTACAGATGAACCATGTCATTCTGTCACTTTTCTTTTACTTATTCATATCTCCACATCAATACATATAGATGTACTTCATCGTTTTAGCTGCTTGATAGTACGTTGCATCAAAAATGGCCACAAAGGAAAACAGTATGGCAGTTCCTCAAAAAGTTAAACATAGAATTACCATATGATCTAGTAATCCCACTCCTAAGGATATTCCCCAAAGAATTAAAAACAGGTTAAATGGATGTTCACAGCTGCACTATTCACAATAGCCAAAAAGTGGAAACAACCCAAATGCCCATCAACTGAGGAATGGATTTAAAAAATGAAGTATATTCATATAATGGAATATTATTGAACAATCAAAAGGAAGTACTGATACATGCTACAACATGAATGAAGCTCGAGAACATTATGCTGAATGAAGGGAGCCAGTCACAAAGGTCACCTACTGCATGATTCCATGTGTATGAAATACCCGGAATAGGCAAATCCACATAGACGGCAAATTAGTGATTGCTGGAGGCTGAGGGCTGATGGGAATCAGAGTGATGAGCATGGGCTTTCTTCTGGGGTGATGGAAATATTCTGGAACTGGGTGGTGGTGATGGCTCGCATAACATTGTGGATCTCCTAACGGCCACTGACCTGTATACTTTAGAATGGTGTCTTTGGTGTTACGTGAATTTTACTATCTGTCCCACAGATTCTTTGCAGCTCCTTTCCTCAAGAGAGTCTGGAATCTGGGCTGGCCTTATGTCAGGCTTTGGCCAATTAAAGGTGGCAGAAGCAACATCCTGTGACTTCTACACAAGTTCTCAAAGGTCTTGCAGCAGGATTCTAATGGAATCCTGAGACCTCCATGGTATGAAGAAAGACCTCTTGGAGAGAGTGGAGCAGCTGTCCCAGCTGTCCCCACAAGGCTCTGGCCACGTGCGAGAGGCCGTCTGACTGCAGTCTCCCAAAAGATACCCGCACAGCAGTCAAGCCCAAAATTCAAGCTACAGAATTTTGAGAAATATTAATAATACGTCATTGTTGTCTTCAGCCGCTTGGTTTTAGGTGGCTTGTTACACAGAAAAATTCATAGAAAGATTATACTGCTATGCACATTTACCATAGTCTACTTAACCAATCTCCTTCAGAGAGGCATTTAGGTTGTGCTTAGATTTGTAACTATTCTAAACAGTTCTGTCCTAGATATTCTTATATAAACAACTCTGCACTTATCTGATTTTTTCCCCCTAGTGCCCTCAGCAGCGGCACACTTGCATTCGATGGAAGCTTTAGGAAAAAGAAAATCCAAACATATTCTCAACTCATTCAAGAAGTAAAATTGATAGTGGTGACTTTTTAACAATTATAGGTGAAGAAAATAAGGCCTTGCCAAGGTTGCTAAAAAGAGCTTGCAAAAGGTCAGGTGCAGTAGCTCACATCTGTAATCCCAGCATTTTGGGAGGTTGAGGTGGGAGGATTGCTTGAGGCCAGGAGTTTGAGACCAGCCGGTGCAACACAGTGAGACCCCATCTCCACAAAAATTTTAAAAACTAGCTAGGTGCAGCAATGTATGCCTGTAATCCCAACTACTCGGGAGACTAAAGCGGGAGGATTGCCTGAGCCCAGGAGTTTGAGGTTGCAGTGAGCTATGATTGTGCCACTGCCTTCCAGCCTGGGCGACAGAGTGAAACCGTGTCTCTAAAAAAAAAGGAAGAAAATATTTGCATAAAATCAGGCCTATGGTGTATTCTGTGAATCACACCCCCAGGTGCCTCACTTAAGTGGCTAAAATTTTGTTGTTTTTTTGTATTCCTCTTTATGGCTTCCCTTTGAGTGTGTGGGACCTGCAGACAGACAAAATTTGATTAAAAAACATAACAAAAATGTGCCTCTGCCATGATCTGAACCACCAAAGTTGGTGCTCTGAGCCTCCCGTTTCCTCATGTAGTTTGTTCCCGAGATCAAACCTTGACTGTGTGCATCGATCAATAAATCTGAAGTCACGCATTTGGGACAAAGGAGGCTTGGAATTGTCCGTTGGATTGAAGGGATTCACAGTTCTGGGATAGATTCGCATATGGATAAGATCATCACAAGTTTTAGGGCAGTTCTGAATGACAGATATCCTCTCATCAAGATTTGACTGGATAATGATTATTCCATTAATAAATACAGGGAAGTTGGTAGAAGTTGATGGAAGAGTGAAGAAGGTTTATTCTCAACAGTGTGAAGTACGAGCAGAACGTCACTAGGGAAAATTCAATAGATAATTGGAAATTCGAGGCTGGGGCTCTTTTAGGCTTGTTATCAATGTGGGAATTATGTATGGAGAGACAGTAGTTGAAGTACAGAGAATTCACAGGCAGAATGTAAGACAGGGAAAGAACACATGCTGGGAATGACCACATTTTGCAGGAGGGAGGGAGAAGAGGAGCTTGCCAAAGAGACAGAAAGATGTCAATGAGATGGGAGAACCAGACAAATACAGCATGATAAATAACAGCTAAGATGGACCAGCTTCATTATTTGTGGGGCCTAGTACAAAATAAAAAGGCAGGGCCCTTCGTTCAACAATTCTTAAGTATTTTAAGGAAGCAGCAACAGAGTATTAAACCAAGCACGGGGAGCATAGGGCTCTGCACAATTAACCATACGGGTTGCACAGCTATGAGGTTGGCCCCGAAGCTAAGAAGTTAGAGAATTTTGAAAGAGGAGATGCCGAGGAGGATGCAATTTGAGAACAGGTTGTTGAATTTGATTATTTTGAGATCACAGTGACCTTCCAGAGAGTGGGGTAGGGACAATCATCAGATTATGAGTGGTTGAAGGGTTGATTGCTTGGGGGATGAAGTGTAGACAGTGAAAAGTTAGGAGTTTGGAGAGAGATGGTCTGGCAGTTCAGAGAGCAATTGGGTGAAGGAACAGCTGTTTGCAAATCGAGTCATCACAGTCACGTTTCTTGGCTTGGATAAAGAGCGGGAGAGACTGACGATGCAAGCAAGGGGACTAAACGATGGCACAAGGTTTGGAAGTGGCAAACGTGATTAACAACAGCGGTGGAGAGATGATAGCCTATGAGCCAGTCTGGAGTAGTGGAGGAGAGAGGGGCATGAAAACACAGGAAATTAGGAGAGAAGGGACATGCCACACATAGCTCCAAGCGGGCTTAATATATATCATTGCAGAGCTTTTCAGTTTTTCAAGAATTTTTATATTATTTATTTATTAAACTCAACAGGACCAGCACCACGCGCAGAATGGATTAATTTATGAAATAACATGTCATGCCTGTGTGGGATATCACTTTAGAAAGCATTCTTGTAGTTTGAAGGGACAGGGATTTAGTTAGAATTAACTACTCATGGAACGTTCTCTGATGAGGTGAATTACACTCTAGACTTAGCTCGTCTTGTTTAGAAAAATGACTGCTGGAAAAATGAGTTCTTTGAGTGTCTTATTCTTGTTTTATTTCTGTGCTTATTTTTCCATACTTAACTAATTCTATTACAATGTGAAACACTTCAGGTATTTTTCCCCCAAAATTTATTCTTTCTACAGAAATCATTCATAACTGTTTTCAGTTTCACAGGAAAAAAAATCTCTTTGAGGATTTTTGAATTGTAAGTTACAAAACGTAAAAGAAATACTTGTCTAAAAATTTAAAGAACATTTTAAAAGGTCCCTTCATTTTTGTTTGTTCAAAAAGGCAAAAACAAGGCCAGGCGTGGTGGCTCACACCTGTAATCCCAGCACTTGGGGAGGCCGAGGTGGACAATAACTTGAGGCCAGAAGTTTGAGATCAGCCTGGGCAGCACAGTGAGAGCCATCTCCGTAAAACAGAAAACCAAAAAGGCAAAAACTTTTGATGTTTTAAACATCTAAGACTATAAGTGAGCAGAAAGGATGGACAGCTGTTTAGTTAAGCATGAAAGGATTTTAGAATGGTCAGTTATTAACTTCTAATTTGTGTGAAAGAAACTTTCAAAACTTTCCCTTTCTGTAGCCAGTAATTAACCCATTACTGTGACTGGAGCAATTAAGAGGTGAGTATTTAATAAAAATAAAGATAAGGGAAAAGGCTCGACACCCTAAATACACATCAAGATTAGGAATGGCAGTAGCAGCAATAACAGCAACAACAAAGGAATTAAATTTGAATCTACGAAGAAAATTAGACAATCCATTTCAACTAAAAACAAACAAACTGTTGGCAGAGAACAAAAACAGAGGAAGATTATATTACTTAACTCATAAATATACATATATAACTCTCCTTTAATGTGGGGAAATGATTCAATCTACATTAAAATAAAATTTTGTCAATTATAGATTAATTTATGACACTAAATAAGAAACCTTGAGCTTTTTATTTTGGAAATGGAACACCTCATTAGCCTGGTATCTCTGAAAGATAAGTAAGTAGGATATTTGAGAAGGAACTTTGCCTCGGAGAACTGTACCCATCCTGGCATTAACATTCTTGAGTCTTTGTCACTCTCAGAGGACAAGGTTTAACCATTTTAGGCTAAACTGCTCTCTCCTGTGGGTAGCACGACTCCCTCAGAGGAAGCACTTAGCTTCTAAAAAATGGCAACGAGAGTGGATATTCTTAGAAATTGATTGATTTTAAAAACTTCCCTGTCTCTGTCCAATCTTGTCAAAATCCTTGTAAATTTCACAGTCCTTTTCTTTTCTTTTTAAACATAGTTCTTTTTAACAACTGATTCAAAAATACTTGAGGGTTAGATACTCTATTTAGAGTGCTTAAAATAACATGCACTTTAGCGTTTGTTCAGCAAATAGAATCTTACTGCTACAGTTTATTTTTACACCTTTTTGAGAATACGGGTGTATACAGAAAAGCTGATGAATTCTAATAACCTAAAGCAGCCATTTTCAAACTGTGCTGATTAAAATGCAAATTGAGTGGAAAATACAGAGAGCTCATAGGCCCACTTTATCTCTCACCCTCAGTGTCCCGTGTTTTTAACATGTTGGCATTAGTGTGGTACATTGGTTACAATTGACGAGCCAATATTGGAAACAGACTTTTGAAGTGACATGGCAAGATTGCCCAATATATCAGTGGCGGGGCTGACGGTGGGAATGAGGCCACACCCATACACTGTCTTGAACAAGCTCCCAGGCAATTTCTCTTGCAGAGATGTTGTGTGCAGATTAATACCATAATGACTGTAATTGTTCTGCTCCAGTATCTGATCACAAGTGGCAGCAGGACTCATTTGACTAAGTACTTTGGTTGGTGCCTGGGATTGTTAGTATTTATCCTGACTCCATCTTCATTTTCCTTGCAACCTTGGACACAAGCTTTAATGGCTGAGAGCCTTAAGTGTTGTAAACCTGTGAAACAGAAGTATAGTGTTGCATAATATAACGAACTAATTTATACCTTGACTCTTTCCAAAGGGAAGTGAGGTGGGAGCAACAATATTAATGCCGAGGAAATGTATTGGGATAAGTTACAAATATGCTTGAATTTTCATGTAAATAACACAGAAAGATGATTCATTTATTCATTCATGTTCTGAGACCTAGTCTGGGAATACAAATTTTAAAGCACAGTTCCTTCCTTCAAGGGGCTTCTATTCTTCAAGAAAAAGACTCTTATAACATGATAAAGTTTCCTCAACAGTCTTAGAAATAAACCCCAAAGAATGGGCATATTATAGCCCACTGGTTAGATAGAGCTTGTGGTAGGGTGAGTGGAATATCTTTGGGAAGGCCTCCCCTGGAAGATGTGAATTTCTGAGCTGAGTTTTAAAGGTTGAGCAGTAGTTGGCAAATTCCCTACAGGGAGCGTCTCAAACCATTTGTGGTGAAGAACCAGTCATTTTTGTTCCCCATCTGCCAGGTACCAAAATGCTGTGGTGCCAGGTATGACTCACCACGTGAGTCTGACAACACCCAAACTGGTTTATACTAGGTTCAAAGAGTCCACTGATCATGTGCTTGATGACGTGGCATTGTTAAGCCGCTACCAAAGTTTCTAAACCTTTACTCTTAATTTCTCTACTTGTTACAGACAGGCTTTATTTAGTTTAGCATTGGGCCAGGTACCATTTGAGGGGAACCTGGAAGCCTGTTATTAATAGAAAGGTTCACCCTACGGAATCCCAGTCTGCGGTCTAACGAGATCCCCAGGCGATTCCTGTGCACGATAAAGTTCGAAGAACTGACCTAGAGGAAACCAGGACTCGTACCAGGGGGTTTGATCATTCATCCATCTCAACGCCATCTGCCATCTCTGCTTCCTTGAGGTTCCGGAAAAGGGTCACGTTTTTAAAGGTGCTATGGCCCATGTCCCCTTCCAGTTTACAAAACTACATTTCCATGCTGTTATGAAAATTTCTTTTAACCTGACTGCAGGAGAGAAACTCAACCCGGGAAGGCAGCTTCCAGAAATTCTGATTCGCCTCCGTTTTCGGCTTTGATCTGGCCCCGCGGCCCGGGCAGCTCCGCGGACCGCGCTTCCTTCCCCGGCACCGCTCATCCACCGAGCCGCATTTATGAGATCCGCGTTGAGCCGGAGCCAGGGTCGGCTAAACATCAAAGGCACAAAAGCAGCCCCCAACCCTGCCCCTCCTCCAGTGCCTATTTAGTCTCTATCAGCAGAGGGAAGAGTCAAGCACTCCGCGTGCGCCTGGGTCGGGAGGCGGAGAGACCCTGGGGAGCCGCGCGGTCCTCCCCCCAAGCTAGTCCCGGAGCCCGTCCGGGTGGGAGCCGCAGAGTGGGCGGGGCCTGGGTGGAGGTGGGGGCGGGAAGCGCCGGCCGGGCGGGGCCAGACGGTGTGGCCGCGCGGAGCGGGGCAGGGCTCCTAGGGGCGGGGCTGGGGCTGTGAGTAGGCGTGGCTTTGCCCCGGTGGGGCGGGGCCGGGAGCGGGGGCGGGGCCGGGCGCCGGGCTGCAAGTCTCTGCGGGCGTGAGCTGGCTGAGCCGCGGCGCGGGAGTGCTCGGCTCGGCGGCGCTCGCACGGGGAGAGCGACTCTGGATCGCTTTGTGGCCGGCTGTCCTCCGGCCAGCCCCGAGTGCCCCGGCCGGAGCGCAGAGGAGGGGGCGCGCTCGCTAGTCCCCCGCCGCCCTCCCCCAGCGCGGGGGAAGAATGTGCCACCACCAGCTGTTCTCCGCTCGCGAGCGCTTCGCCTAGAAGTGAGGAACTTGGAGGAAGAAGAGACAAAGGCTGCAGTTGGGACGGATGAGTTAGAGACTTGGGTTTGGGCAAACAAAAGGTGAGAAAGAAGAGAAGGGATCGGGCGATGGCAGCGGGGCAGCCCCGTGGGCTCGCGTTCCTGGGGGTCGCGTCGTGACACGCATGGTTTCCCCGGACCTGCCGCTGCGCTGACTTCCGCGAGCTGGGAGCCGGACTCGGCAAGTTGGGGGTGCTCTGGAACAATGGATAACTTCTTCCCCGAGGTGAGTGCGCTCCCGGCCCGACCTGGCGTCCCGAGCCCGGGGAGGGAGGGTGGGATGTGCCCGCCGCGCCGCCCGCACGGGGCACCTTTCCCTACGCCCGAGACGGCTCAACTTTCTGGGAGTCGCCTGAAATCAACCCTCCCCACCCCCCAGTCTCCGATGAGTAAGCCGAGGCAGGTTTTGTTTTGTCCCGCGCTCCCACTTTGCTCGGCGAGGTAGGAGGTGCGTTTCCTCTTGCGCGGGTGGCTGGTCTCGGGTGCCCTCGCGGCGCACCTCGCCAGGTGAGCGCCGGGGCCCGGGCCGGGGGACACTGCCCGCCCGGCTGCACGGCTGTAGGAAGCCCCATAAAATGTTCGATGGGGACGTGCCTTTCTCCAAGAAAGGTCTGGTCTGGTATTTCCTTTGCAAAACGTGCCGGCTTCCTGTGCAGGGGTTCAAACACTTCCAGAGGAGACGGCTTAATGAAGTGTGAGAAGAGGAGGCTAGGGTTTAATCGGTCACCGTTTTCTCTGCCTGCCGGACCTCGGAGTCTAAGTTCTGTGCTCACCCAGAAGTGCGCTTTTAGGGCTTGGGGCAATTCCAGAGGGTGGTACCAAAAGACCACATGTATTTGTACTGACTGGCCTGGGCAGATTTTGAATTCGAATAGAAAGAAAATTCGTTTATGGCAAACTGGTTATTTTAGAAGATGAAACTGATGCCCTCTTTTCGGTCCTGGAGGGCGGGATCCCGAAACTTGACTTGAGAGCGCTTTTTCCCCCCTGGGATCGAGAGTTGCTGTGGTTTCTTGGCTCCTTTTCCTTTCTTGGTTGTGTTTATTTAATAAATTCTGTTTAAGTTTGAGGTTTGAAGTGGCTCAAAGTAAACTTAGTTGACTAAGAGAGTCTGATGTGACTTTCGTTGAAAGCCAGGGAATGTTTTGTGAATCCAGAAGAGTCTTGGAGTCTCCCAGCAAATCAGATGGTGCGGGTTTGCCCCTGTGTGACCCAATTTGCTTTATCTCGCTTAGTGGAATATAATATTTCGAATAACTCTGCTTTCTGGATGCGCACTTACTGTGTTCTCAGACAACTACTTACAACGGCAAAAGCAATGAATACATTTTTGTGTTACAGTAATATCCAGTTTTTCAAAATGGTGTTTCAGATGTGATATCCAGATTCATTGTGGAAGGAAGACTTGAAAGGAATTAATCATCCATCAAAATATATTTCCTCTTTTTAAAAATATATGTATATAATTGTGAGACGCTAGTATTTTCTAATCCATAGAACTTTGTTTTTATGCCTGTAAGAAGGCACCAGAACTTTTTGCAAGGGTTGCAGGTTGACTAACGGTAAAGGACCCTGGGGCTCCAGTGTGTTCCGGTTTTTAATTGCTTGCATCTGTAAGAAAACTGAGGTTCTGCCTCTAGGGCAGTAATTCTTAACTTTGGTTTTGTGTTCTGGGTCCCTTTGAAAATCTGATGAAAACAAAGAATTTGTATTCACTCTGTTTGGGGTCCCAGTCCTCCTGAGGGCTGTCAGAGCATCGCAGGGGGCCGTGGCCTCCCGTTGGGAAGAACTCTGCCCCCTAGTGCAAGTGGGGGGAACTTCAGGTTAACGTGCTGCAGTTGCTCTGTCCTGACCTCACGTTCCGGTTGGACTTTGAAGTCTCAAAGTCCCCCCCTTTTTTTTTTCTTGCACTATAGCGTAGTTTAGTATGAGACCTGGTTGTTGGATTTTACTTCAGTGATTAATATAATATTGAGTTAGCGATCATCTACTCTATCCTCTTGAAGAGCTAGCTTGTTGAATCCAGAACCAATTTCCTTTGCCACTGGTGACTTTGGTATTTCTGGGAAAGTTTCATTTATTTAAGTTATACTTTTAATTTTGTGACATATTTGTATTACAGTATTAATTTCTAATTAGCCTTCAAAGTTCCACCCTTAAACATTATCACTTTCAATGGGAAGCAAGCAGGGCTTGCTAAACTGGTGTATTAATTGGAGACACCTGACATAGATCCCCTTTCCTCTCTCGCTCTCTGTAATATCTTATAATAGAGCATCCTTTTGTTAAACTGTCCAGTGAAGAAAATATTGTCATGTCCTGTAAGAATAGAAGCAGTGAGCATGGAAGTGATGTATATTCCCAAGGACAGCTAAATTGCAGGGCCTCCTTATCACTAAGTAGTATCACTAAGTAGTCAGTTCTTTGCTGACTTTTCCCATTGTGGTTTAGGGATAATGACTTGTTGCTTATTGGACAACAATTTGAAACTAATGCTAACAATTGGTAAAAAGAAGTACTGAACAAGATGCTGCATGTATTAGCTTTATGTGTGAACAACCAAATGGTAAGGAAATGGAAGCTACTTGCAACTTGCAGCTGCTATTTAGAGCTAGACTAGGGTTTCTCAAACTGGGTACCATTGCCAGATAATTCTTTGTTGTGAGGGGCTGTCCTGTGCACTGTAGGACATTGAGTAACAACCCTCATGAGATGCTTCCCACCCCCAGAAGCTGTGACAACCCAAAATGTCTGCAGACATTGCCAAATGAACCGGGGGAGCAAAATCAATCCCAATTGAGAGCCACTGAGCTAGACCCATGAAGCAGTTGCCTAGTGGTATTAATTCCTGTGCATGTTGCAGACACTGCCTCCTTGTCTGCACTTGCCTGTTTTAAATAGGATCTTGCTGCTGGCCAGCGGGGAGCTTTCGAGGCTTGTGCCAGTCAGCTGATGCCTGCTGACTTCAAAATGTTCTCCAGGATTGGAGAAACTGAGGGTGCCAGACTCCCGTTTCAGTTTCTTCATGGTCTTCATTAGATTTTTATGGCTTCTCTTGAGTTGACTGTGCGTGCACTTTGGGGGAACTTGTTTTTTCAGTATTTCTAAGTTAAAAAGTTTACTTCAGGCAGAAACTGAGTTTAGGTATGTCTATTACCAGAAGCAATTAAAAAAAACAGCAAACTTTTCTGTTTGGCTCAACCCAGCAGAGTGGCAAGATTACTGTGCAAACTTGTTGATGTTTTGAAGTGGACGCTGTTTCCACATACTCAGGGCCAAGTACAGTGCCTGGAATACAGTAGGGGCCGGTAAGTACCAAATGAACTCGACTTTTTCGTTTTCCATTTTAGGCAGAGGTGTGGCATAATGGTTGTTCGAGCACCCTATCCTTTGAGGATTATTAATGAGACATAAACTCTTTGAGATTCAGAATAAATATGTAAACTGTACACAAATAGATACTCATAAACACAAATTAGAAAGCAGGTATTAGTGTTTAAGGGATAAATTGTCAGTGGAAAATATTCCAGATGTACCTATTTCTTACAGCCTCGTTCCCTCTGGGTTGGAACAAACTCAACTCGACAGTTGTTGGGTGGAAACACCCGCCTCTTCCACTTAATTTGACACAGGATCTTGGTTTTGGTTGTTACCTGGAGTTGTTCAAATAGCTTTTTAAGCAAGAAATAGAGTTTCCAAGCATATTTTTCTCCCCATTTTGTAGCATATTTTTTGTTTGTGATTTATTGCCATTTCTTTTCTTGTTAGAAAAAAATTGAGACATTGTTATTTTTGGCAGCCCCTCCTCCAATCAGCTCTGGAGGGATGGAGGGGAATTGCCAAGGACTTCCTTGTCCCACCAAATCCTGAAGGCAACCTCTTCGAAGACTGTACAGTCATTATCAGGAAATTAGCCGGGTCCCTTTTCCTTTTCTCACAATGGAGCTTTAGCGCCTTGCCTTTTCTGTGTAGTTCAAAAGATTTCTGTTGTCAAGTACTCATTTTTTTGCTCCTGCCATGTTGGGGACAGCAAAGCCAGGGGAGCAGCTGCAGCAGGACAGTTGTTGCTAGCACAGAGTGATGAGCTCCGGGCCAGGGCCGGCACGGAAGGACGGCTTCTCCCCCATATCATGCGGCCTGCTGTTCTGGCAGAATCAGGCACAAACCGGCATGGGCAGGGCCTTCACTGTGTAACCGGAGTGGTGGAGGGAGAGAGCAGAGTGTTTGCTTTTCCAGCTCCACTGGCTTTAAGTGGCTTCACCTTTGAGGACATGAACCTTGAATGTGCTCTTGGCTGTTGGGATTGACAGGACATGGAGTACCCTATTATTAATGAGTTTCAATATTTTGCATTCAGAGTACTGATATGTAACATTTTCATGTCACTAATTTGCAGGTGACTTTCAAGAATGAGCCACCAGTGAAATCTATATTAAGCATTGCCCCTAGCCTAACTGCCCCAATTGGCTGAGTGAAAAGCACCCTCCACCTGCCCCCTCCCCCCATCTTAGCGGAGGAGCCAGGCTCCCCGCTCACCTCCTATGGGATATGGGATCGCAGCCAGGTTATCCGACCTTCCTGGGCTTTAGTTCTCTGGCCTGTAAATGAGCACGAGAGTGTCTACCTTGCATAGTTATTAGCAGAATTTAAGATAAGATTTACAGAGCACTTGGCACATGCTAGGTAAGTAGTAACGAAAGGTTAGTTACGGTAACTATACTTAGGAATTAAGACTGAGCGGCCCTTGATGGTGAATGAAATACCAATCCTTGTGGGTGCAGGGAAATCTCCACCTTACAGCTGGTTCTTCCCCAGGATTCTTTCCTGTGCTGGATTGCATTTATTTCTTTTCTTTTCTTTTTTTTTCAGTTTGTATACTTCTGGCAGATTTTGCATTTCCAGAATTCTGTCTAAAGCATGTTCTTATTGCTTATGAAATCAAACTCTCATTCCTTAGCCTGGTATCCAAGGCCTCCTGATCCCGTAACTCACTCTTTATTGTCTCCCCACACATGATCCTGTCCTGAGGCCCTGTTACCCAGTCCCTCTCCATCCTTTGTGCGTGCGGTCCTCCCTGCCGATCGGGTGTCCTACCTGTCTGGCTCCTTTTTGAAACTGTCAGGTCTAGTTCACGGTGACCCCTATTCTCTTTCCTTGTTCTCTCTCGGTCTTGTTAGATGGAGTTCACCACTGTTAGGTAGAGGCTTTGCTTACTTTACAGACCTCTCCCCTACTTTTCAAATGAGTAAACTGAGGTTAAATATCTCATTTATAAATAAGTTTTATCACCTTATTTACACTGAAAGGTCCTCAACGTTGGGATTCAATCTTTGCATAGCAGTTATTTTCCCCAAAGGGCAGATTATTTTATGGGGGAGGAAAGATGCTTTTAATCTCGATTTTGAGGCATTTTACAGTTCTTTGAAGGCAATGATAAATATGGCTAGCGTGTATTGGATACAGTCAGCCTTTCGTATTTGTGGGTTCCATGTTTGTGTATTCAACCAATCTTGGATTGAAAATAACTAGAAAATAATTGCATCTGCACTGAACATGTATAGACTTTTTCTGTGGATTTTGGTATCTGTGGGAGGTTCTGGAACCAGTTCCCCAGGGATATCAAGGGACAACTGTACTCATCATGTGCCAGGCACCTTGCTAAACACTTTACATTTAGTAACTCATTTAAGCTATTTAACAACCCTGTCAGTAAGGTTCTTAATTATAACCACTTCATAGATGAAGAAAGTGAGGCACAGAGAGGTTGAGTAACCGGCTCGGTGTTACACAGCTAGAAAATGATAGGATTTGAACCCAGACAGGCTGTCTCCAGAGCCATGGGAAGTTCTTCACTGCCATGCTTTTCTGTCCTGTTGGTGTCATTTGCCTTAAACATGCATCATGTCTTCTATTAATAGGTTCTTTGATGAAGTGCCCTATACAGTAGGCAGTTAGTATTATAAATGATTTTTTTTCCAGGTATTCAGGAACAATAAATGATTTTGGAGTTGAAAACTGCATGGGGGTTTGGGAAAAACAAGTTGTCCATGCCCCAGAAATACTGAAAACCCAGCAGGAAAATGTTATTCTGCTTTTGAACATGCCATTAATTTTTATTTGGTTTGATTTTTACTTAGGGAAGATAAATACCTTCTGTTTCCTTGTAAAATGTGGTTTCTAAAGTTGATGGCCCCAACCTCGTGAGAATAGTAGGAAGATTTACATAATAAGGCACTTAAAAAACTAAATTTCTGAGAAGTGTTTATTGTATTAAAAGACAAGGTAGGACTCATTTGTCTCCCCAATTCTATCAACTATTGCTGTATTCTTTGAGGTTTTCTGATAGCATCTTCTCTTTCAATTAAAGGTTCTGACTGCTTTGCCAGTTTCTTTGTATCAGTTGTCTTTTATTTGTCAGTTTATTAATGCCCGTGGAGCGATCATGACAGCACATTGGATCGTTTCTCAAAGAGCATTCCTTGAGTAAAACATTTTGCTGCTTTGCTAAGAGATATTCAGAAAGTATGTCTGCTTGGCCTAAAGTAAATCTAGCATCTCATGTCATATGACATCGTGTCATCTGACTCTGCCAGTTACAGGAAAAGGTGATAGAGTTCTTGGGGCAGAGCTAGGACACGTCTGTTGACTTACAGCCAGAGCAGGGTAGTAACCAGGGAGGTGTACAACTAATAGCTCCTCCTTCACCCAGTCTTCCGTATCTGCTCGTAAGGATTAAAATTTCCTCCATATAAAAGCATTTTAAATTATGGTAATTTAAAAAATGACATAGTTATGTTAGAAAAGGTAGGCAAGGTTGAGTTTTTGCACTTTGGGGTGGGGATATTTATCTTTACCGTCTGTTGGTGCTTTAAGGGCCAAGATAAGACAAGATGTGGGGATGCTGGAATAGAATGGAGATTTTTAAGCTGGATTTTCACTCAGTATTGACTTCCAGAAGAATGCTATTATTTTTTAAAATGTCTTTTGTTTGTTTGTTTTCGGGGCGATCAGTCAATAATATGTGAGTGGTGCCATTGACAGTGGCGTACACTGTGGAGGGAGGTGGACTTGTCTGTGTGAAGAATCTATGCTTATGAGATCTACTTTGTGTGTTAAAATTCTGTTTAAAAGAAGTTCATCCAAGAGGCTGCAAACAGATTCATTATATTTTCTTCACTGTACTTTTCCATGTCATTCTTAAATTCATTTTTATCTTACCCTACCCCTGCAAAGAATATGTAATAAGTTTAGAAAATTTAGAAAATGCCATAAGCAAAAGACAAAAAGAAACTTTCTTGGTCCTGCTCTTAAAGTTTTGTGGTAAATGCTTTGTGACTCTATGCCTCTGTATATATGTTTCTTTTCAAACACACTTATAATGTTTTCCACTTAATAGTTGATTGAAAAGCTTTAAATACCAGGAAACTTGCAGAGGTATAGGCAGCCCCTGTCATTGGTGGGGCCAAGGGCCCCATATCACATATCTAAATATTTAAAAGTTATAAACCAAGCTCACAAATTGGGAACTAAACTATTTTCTATTCTACCTTGACAAATAAAGTTTCTTTAGTATAGAATCAAAAAACATGTTTAAAGTTATGGGTTTTATTGCTGCAAGTCAGCAAATATCAAAGATGAATGAATTTAATTATAGTTGCACATGTCTGGGTATTCTGTTGATGAGCCAGTGATATTCGCATGAGTAATAAATATATGTACTCCATAATATAGTTTCCATAAATCTATTTTTATTGCCCCATTTTAGCAAAATCACTAGTTATGTGACTATTACCAAGATTTTCATAATAATTTATGTTTTATGGACAGTAATGCCAAAGTGAAAAACCTTTCTTAAGTCATTGTAGTTCTTAGATTGTTCTTTTATTAATTTAAATCTAGAGAAGGCCTGCTTTTCTAAGGCAAGACAGTAGTTGCTGATATTGTCAACAAAATTCATAAAGCAATATTTAGATTCAAAAATAAAGGGTAATTACATCTGAGAGATTATTGATTGTAAAAATTACTACAAAATATTTTAATTTCATTATACAGATTGAGTATCCCAACTGAAATATCTGAAATGTGAAATGCTCCAAAATCTGAAACTTTAAAAAAAATTATTTATTTTTTATTTATATATATATATATATATATATACACACACACACACATTAGGTGTACATATTTTCAGGGTACATGTGATGGTTTGTATATTCATGTAATTAAATCAGGGTATTTGGGATATCCATTGCCATAAATATTTGTCTTTTCTTTATGCTAGGTATATTCGAATTACTCTCTTCTAGCTATTTTGAAATGCACAATTGATTAATGTTAGCTATAGCCACCCTCTTGAGCACTGACGTGCCACTCAAGGGAAAATATTCATTAGAGCATTTTGGATTTTGGATTTTTAGATTAGGGATGCTGAACCTGGTATCGTGCAAATATTCCCAAATTTGAAATGCTTCTGGTCCCAGAAATAAGAGTATCTCTTATTTCGGATAAGAGATACTCAGCTTGTATAAGTCACTATCAATTATATTGTGATTTTTCACCATTTCTTAAATAAAGGATTTCCTGAGTTCTTTATACTTTTCAGAGCTGTGTACATTATAACGAAAACTGAAAACAAAAGTTAATTCACTAAAAGTCTGTTTTCAGAGGAGCCTATAGCTTAATGCATATTGACTAGAAAATAGTCTACATGAAAATATGTTTTGGGATTATGTCTGTGTGACTTTCCTTCCTAGTCATGCAGATGTTTTTGTTTCTTTATTCTGATTTTTAAATATGTTTTTGAAATATCACTTTTGTTGCATGTTTCATATGCAGTTCCTTTTTGATTTGAGGAAAAAGTTTTCTCTAAAATTATTAAAAACATGTTTTTAAAGCGAAATGGCCAAATTAGTTCTGTTTGGGGTTTTGGGAAGCTTTTGCCAATATTATTAATAGTAAATGATAATTTATACTTAATAACTGCTCCTAGTGCAAATTCAAAATTAATATCACTTTCCACCAAAGACCATGATTTGCACTTTATTTGAGGAACTTATGCTTATTTACTTACTTTTTGTCTGTGTGATGTGTGGGGCACTCTGAAGTCTTCAGCCCGGGACAGAGGTCCTAGATGTCCAGGTGTAAGAGTAGCTCTGTGAATTCTTCCTGGGAATACATCATCGATTATATTACAATTTTAGGTTGTTGCCAGAGAAAAACAGCACATGAACATATTTGTACCTAGATCATTGCACACATGTTTATTTCTTGAGGATAAAATTTTCCAGGAGTGGAAATGTTCTGTCAAAGAGTTTGCAGATTTTTACTTGGATTATTTGGTAGCAATAGTTTTATGAGAGCTGTCAATGCAGCTTGTAGTAGGCACAGCCGAGATAACCCCATCATGATTAATTTAAGATCTCAGGGATTTTATAACTTCTTATTAGAATCTTAATGAAATGCATTGATTAGTGGAGGAAGTTAGCTCACGATACTAGATTTACACATCTACTCTTAGGTCTTATGTGAGACCCAGTGGAAGAGAGAGGCAGTTTTTTTCTGTTAATTATAAGCAAGGCTGTTGATTTGCAGACTCCGCATCCCCCACCCCCAGCCTCCCCATCCCAGCGTAGTTAGGAATAGTCATTTAAGGCCAAAGCACACTCAGAGGGCTCGGCTGTGCATTGCTCAGGGAGCCATTGGACATTTATTTGGAGAATTGTTTGTATGGGTTTTTCTTTTCATTTTTACTTCTTTGCATTACAGTATCCTTGTGAGTTAACCCTGGGCAATAACAGTTGGTATGTGGTTGCTGTTCTAATTGTGGGGATTTAAGTAACATACAACAGTGTTGGGGTGTGTGGGGGGTGGTCAGGGTGTGTTTAAGGCTGATTATTTATTAACCCTGGAAATTTGTCCATGGACTTTCCTTTGACGACGTATATACCATCGTCATTTAATACAGATTTGATTCTATGTATTTCCACCTATGTTTTGTTCTTTAAGCAAGTATTGTTGTAGTGTTGTGATCCCCTGGGGATTTAGCAACTTGAAGGCTGAAGAAACTAGAACTCACTGTTGCAGAAAAGAGCAGAAGTTCTCAAAACCTCCCTGCTATGGGCGTGGCTGAGCTAACTATTCTCAGAAGCAAAACTGCAGCCCCAGAGCGGACGTGTTAACACCTTGCCTTGGCACAGTGTCCTGACGATGGTGACCAGGGTCCCGCTGGCTGGCTTTGCTTCCCCTTTCGCCTGCTGCGGCTCATACTCTCCTGTCCTTGACCGTGGAGGCTGCTGAACAAATGGCCCTTTGCACACACCCCTTTTTTAGACTGACAACAAGTTGAGCAGTTTCAGCCTTCCCCTTACACTTCATTTTCTAGAGAGCCTCTTATTGTTTTGGATCTTGACTTACAGCTTCCAAAATTTGGGGGTGGTGTTTTTTTCATCCCTCTGATCTTTTGCTGCCACTGACTAGATTCTCTTTACATCTGATTGTCTGATGACTGTAGGAGGCCAGAGCTGAGGGCCAAGGTGTGCAGCCCTCAGATTTTCAACCTCAGATTTTTGCATGTGGGCAAGCGTGCCATCTATTTATGTCTTCTCAACCTCAGCACCCTTGACATTTTCAGCTGGGTCAGTCTTTGTTGTGTGTGGGGTTGGGGTAGCGATGAGTTGTCCTCTGTGTTGTAGTATTTTGAGCAGCATCTCTGGCATCTAATCACTAGATGCCAGAAACACCCCTCACCTGCTGGTTGTGACAAAATTGCCCCCAGTTAGGAAACACTGTGCTGTGTCTACACTCTTAGGGCTGCAGATTAAACTAGGATCTTCATAGGACTTTTTTCACGCTTCCTCATCTCTGGTCTTTCCTAATAGTCTTTCACATTAGGAAATGTGTGGAACACCATGCATTTATCAGTGCTGAATTTTTATTCTATTAGGGATCCAAACTCTCTCCATGAGGTTTCGGCATTGACAATCATTGTTTACTATCCAAGTCATGTTACATTGTTCAGCCTAGTTAAAATATTCCCAGCCAGCCGGACCCTCTGCCCCTAAGGCTGTCATTGGTCCCCCCTCTGGGACCCCTCACCCCCCAAGTGCTCTTTGAGATCCTCTCCCTAGAGCGTTAGAGAAATATTTATTATGCTGAGTAATTAAACTGACAGTTGTTCTCCATTAGGAAAAAGAAGGTTGTATTCTCTCATGAAGCTTTGGGGGTGTGTCAAGGTAAGTCATAGCTACTGTCCTCCCTCTGTGTATTTGTATAATTTTATTCTGGTATACTTTTAAAAAAATATATAGACTCAGAAATTGCCCAAATAGTGCAGAGAGATCCTTCCTGTGTACCTGTCACCCAGTGTCCCTGGTGGTGCATTTTACATAACAATAGTACAGTGTCAAAACCTTGGTGCAGTCTACAGGCCTTATTCAGATTTCACCTGTTTTACATACATGCACTTTGTATGTGTGCATATGTAATTCTAATTATATCTTCTAATGAATCAAGCATCATACAAGATATTCGTGTAACAAAAACACTTGTACCCCCTTAAATTAATATTTTGAAATTAAAAAAAAAAGTGAGTTTGAGTTAGTCATTAGTGGCGGTGGCAGGGAGGGGATCATTCCAGTAAAAGCTGTGACAAGAAAAACTAGAGTAGGCAGGGGACAGTCTGCCCAAAGGCTTGCCACTCTGCAAAGAGCCGTGCCACTCGGTCCTGAGAACGTGTGCTGCACAGGGAAGGAGCCTCTGCAGGACGTGTGGGTAAGATGCTCTATGAGGGGAGACGTGGAAAAGCGTCCCTTGGATTCTTTAGGTCACTCTGGTCCTGGGCCTTGCCTGCTTGGGAGGAATGCCCGTGAAGGGGAGCCTGGTGTGGCAGCCAGGGGAGTATTTTTCCCAGTTCTTTCTTACGGGGCAGGGGCTTTTTCTTATTGCCCACTTCTGACTGCTTCTGGCTCCACGCCTTTAAAAAGAGAGTAGTTTATTGGGCACAGGGCAAAAAACAAATAAACAAAAGCAAACAAACAAAAAAAAACTTAGAGAGACACATCCCACTCAAGAGAACTCTAACTTTTTAAATTCCCCAGGTGAGGGCCACTGCCCAGCCTGGGATCGGGCCGTCCCAGCTACCCCAGTCCTAGAACTCTCTGTCTGAGCTGCCCTAACCTCACTGCCGATTTCTGAGCCAGCCTCCTCCTCCTCCTGTCTCCATTAGATAGATCTCTCTTCTTGCTTCCTTTTCCCTTCGAAATTAAAATCTAAGCGGAGATTGGTTGGAGCCCTAGGGAGACACCCTGTATTCTGCTCTCACCACTAGGCTGTATGTCAAAGTCAAGTCAAAGAATTTCTCCACATACTTTTCTTTCGTAATAACTCCCTGTTTTATATGAAATATGCCTATTTGCTCTTGCTTTTTTCCACCAAGTATGTGTATAAAGTGTGTCTGGTGTTTCAAGTAGGTGAGCTGTTCTCTCTCAAGTATAAAAGAGATACAGACTTTTTGTTTAAATAGTTTGTATGTTTATGATAAATGTAATATATATCTTGTGTGTGTGTGTGTGTGTGTGTGTGTGTGTATATATACATGAGATCTGTCTGGAAAGTATCCAGCCATGTGCTATGTTCTTGTTATATTAACAATGGCTGGATACTTTCTGGACAGACTTCGTGTGTGTATACATACGCGCACACACATTAGATTTAGTACTGGGCTTTTAGGGTTCTGGCTGAGACAGTCACAGCTGTTGGCATGGGATATGCAGTCTCTTACCAAGGCCATGTTGCCTAAGGGTTTTTGCCCACATCTAGCAGACACGCTATTTGTTGTAAAGAAGTGAACAGAGTATTAAGTAGGCACTATTTCTGAGTTGCTTGTGGTTTTCTAAAAGACAAAAGCAGCCTCTCTACCTTTTTATACACACTTGCCATGTTAGGATAGGGTCATCAGAATACTGTTTTGTCAGTCCTAGGAACTGCGTTTCCAAAAGATTTTCATTTTTTAGGGATTCTCTCAAAAGTAGGTGTCAAGCACAACTGCAAGGATATGAAGTTCAGGTGTAGACTAAATTCTGGCATTAATTTTTTCAGAGCTTGAAAACCAATGAAATTCACCAATGAAATTTTTCTCATGGTGTCTTTTCAGGTATAACAATCTCCTTCTTGCCTTTGGGCTGATCTGGTAGGTTAGCTTACTATACTTTAGTTTCTAAAACCATGTCCACTTAAAGGTTCTCTTAGAAAAGGCCAGTGCATCTTTGATGTAAAATATTTAAAAGATGGAATCTCCTGTTGTTTTTAAAAGTATGAACCAGAAAAAAAAAAAATCTGATGAAATGAGCTCTTGGTTATGAAATCAAGAGGATTAGATTCTGCCATATAATATTTTGCATATGTTGTGAAAAGTAATTTCTGCAGCTGTCTTTTCACCAGGGTTATTATTTTCCAGTGTTTTACCATAAAAAGTTAAAACATGAGTTGTCAGTTCTAAGAGTAAAAATGGAAAGCAAAAATAGTTCTAGCATGGCTGCCTTAGGCTTGTGGATTGTGTGTAGTGTTAAGAAAATGTGCTTCTAAAATTGAAAAATCTCTTTCAAGGAGTTCAGAGGGCTCTTAAGGGAATGTAACTTTATCTTTCTTCTCATGTTATCTTTGAGATTTCAAGTAAATTTCTTTTACTCTGAGCCACCTGAGCAAGGTTACTTTACCCAAGATCCACCATCAAATGATGGGGTCAGAAATATAACTTAGGTTGTTGTGTCCTCTGAGTCTCTTAAAATCTCCGTTGTCACTTAAACCTCCACCAGATCCCTAAATGTGAATCTTCAGAGTTGGCATGCGCCTGTGAAATAATGAAATGAGATATCCTCAGAAGCATTAAAGGCTCATGTGAGGGTTTTCTTTTGCCTTGTTATGAAATGGTTGATGAAGTTGAATAGCTATTCCCTCATGAAAAGCAGAATTTTGGAAGCGTATTTTAAGAGATAGTATATCCTGTCTTTATCATAACTCAGCTTAGGAAAAATTACCTTTTTAAAAAAAATGAAATTTTTGTACTTTAACAATACTCTCTGATTCAAGTTAATGGTTTATTTGTCAAGGGAAGGAAATATGGTGTATACTTAGGATTTGATATAGTATGGGATTTTGGTAGCAGTTTGAATGAATGGAACTGCCTCGTTCTGTTCATTCAGCCTCCATGCATCTGCATTTTCATTTATCCATTTTTTAGCTTGTGCAGATTTATAGAGCACTTAACCACGGGCTGGGACTGTACAGAATGTTTTACATGAATTAATTCCTTTAATCTGCCCGGTAGTCTTTACGCAATTGTACTGTTTTCATCTCTGTTTTACATGTGAGAACACAGAGTTGTAGAGAAGTTAGGTAACTTGCCCGAGTTCGCACAGTTGGGAAGTGGTAGAGCCAGGATAGGGACCACAGAGGTCTGGCTCTAGGGAGCATGACTTTCTTTTGGGGAGGACGGCAGGGGTTCTTGGCGGTTTGTGAAAGAGGGGAAGATTCCATCTGTGTGGAAATCTTTAGGAGCGTGTATGTGTTTCTCTGTACGGAGCAGACCAAAGTCATGTAATACAAGCCCAAGAGGAATTATCTGTTTTTGCCAGCAACAGGAACAAGGAATAGAAATTTTCCTATAATTAAACAAAGCAAAAACAGACCTTCTGCTTGTTTTTGTGGTGGCAGCAACTGCACACTCCTCCTGAGTGGTCGGAATAAGTAGGAATTCTGTTCTGCATGAAGATTCAAGGAAGAGTTCCAGTGAAATGTTTGTATGTTTCCGGGCAGAACCCCTTCCGAATGCTAAGGGCACATGGAATGTCCTAAATCATTTTTCTGGACTCCGTCTGTTTTCTGGTAAACTCCAGATTCCCATGAGGTGATGTTAAGAGAAAGTGTGTTTGCTTTGGAATCTGTGAGCAGCTTGTAAATTTTGCTTGTAATCTGCCGAGCTGATGCTTCTGTCTGCCTTGAAGACGTAAGTGACACTCAGCTGTCTAGTCACAGCTTTGGGCTTTGGGATTGTTCACGTCTTCCTCACCCAAGATGGATAAAAGCGCTATTTCATTCGAGTTTAGTGATAAAAATTTTAAGAAGCCATTTTGGAAATTGACTCTCCTCCTATCCATGTACATACAATTTTAAAAGGTAATGGATAGTTTAATAAGCAAATGGCTAGCGTGGTTAGATCAGCAGATACATTCTTTGCATAAAGTGTGTAGCCTGGATGTTGCTAAGGGATGGGTACCTCATTGGGGATGGGGTTAGAGTTATGTTTCATATAGAAGAGTAGTTCTCAAGTGGGGGCAATTTTGTCTCAGTGGGAACATTTAGCAATGTCTGGAGACATTTTCAGTTGTTACCACTGGTGTGGGGAGGGCACTGCTGGTATCTACGGGTAGAAACTACCGATGCTGCTAAACGTTCTTGATTGTACAGGACAAACGTTCTTGATTGTACAGGACAGTCCCCGAAGTGAAGATTGATCCGGTCTAAAATGTCAGTACTGTCAGGGTTGAGAAACCCTGATACACAAGATTGACTTGTTTCTATGAGAGTCTACCCTATCGTACTTTGTCATTTTAATTTTCTGTGTTTTCTAAGTAAAATTATTACTCCTGAAGTAATTTCCTGGAGTGTACTTTTAGAAGTGTGTGTGTGAATGATGCATTCATCTGATTTTTATTGATTTTAATATCTTCATTATATTTAGCATAACTTGGCTATATATCTAGATCTCTAGCTATATCTTAGTTTTATTAATTCCAACATTGATTTCTGTGGTGTTAGTGAATAGTTGGGATATAAAGTCATTTATTTTCTAGGCCTTCTTCTTGAATATGAGGTTTCACATATCCTAAGAAGCAAAGGAATAGGCAATAGAAATCCTATATGTATATTTCTGAGATGGAAAAAAAGTAGAAGGCTGGCATTTAGCAATCTTATACTCTCTGCACTTCTTCGTGTCATTTGGTCATTTTAGTTAATTATCAGATACTTGGGTACCCGCCCTGATAATGCAAGAACCGCCTCTTTGAATGGGGTAAGTGAACCTTTCCAAACCAGCTCCACACCTTCTCTTTTCTTTTCCTCTTCTCCCGAATTTTGATGAGTAAGTGTATGATTTTTCCTTCTGCTTAATTTTCACCAAGCATGTTGTTTTCTTGCCAGCCACAGTAATGAATCACTCTAAAAGCTTGGTAAGGGCAGTTGAATCAGCAGGCAAAACTCTTATTTGCTGAAAATAAATAGAGGACTGCTTATAAATTCACACCTTTATTGCTCTCATCAAATCTTCAGGCAGGAGAGAAATGAAGTTGGACCATCTTAAAATTACTGGATTTAATCTATGATTTAGGAGTGAGTTCTTTTCCATGTTCCTTGCCTGTTTTCCCTTTCTAACAGGGGGAGAAAAAACGAAAATAATTTAATCTGACTTGTATTGATTTCATGGCTTTTTTTTTTTTTTTGTTGAGACAGAGTCTCACTCTGTTGCCCAGGCTAGAGTGAGTGCCGTGGCGTCAGCCTAGCTCACAGCAACCTCAAACTCCTGAGCTCAAGGGATCCTCCTGTCTCAGCCTCCCGAGTAGCTGGGACTACAGGCATGCGCCACCATGCCCGGCTAATTTTTTCTATATATATTTTTAGCTGTCCATATAATTTCTTTCTATTTTTAGTAGAGGTGGGGTCTCGCTCTCGCTCAGGCTGGTCTCGAACTCCTGAGCTCAAACGATCCGCCCACCTCGGCCTCCCAGAGTGCTAGGATTACAGGCGTGAGCCACCACGCCCGGCCTATTTCATGGCTTTTTGACATTGGAAGATGCTAAAAATCAGACATCTTTCTAGGTGAACTTTATTGTCACACCCGCTTTGTTGATTGAGAAAAATATAAATGGAAAGACTCCTTAGGACTCACAATGGGATATTTAATTTGTTAGAACAAGAGTCTGTACACTGTCCATTCATGGTGAAATTAATTTGCTAAGTGACTAATTTGTTGAGCATTAGCTGACCTTGACGTGGCAGAATTAAGGTCTCTGGAGATGGTTCACGGTAGAAATCTGGGCTTGATGGGATGGTAATGAGGTCTCAGTGATGACATCTTTACCACGGCTTGGACTTAACACTCAGGGGACTGAGTGATTCTACCGGTAAGGGACATGCCTCAAGTATTTATCACCTGCTCTGTTAATCCAGATTAATGATAAGAAATGTGAGTATGGCGAGTCATTTCTGTGTTTCATCGATCACTGCTCATTCAAGACCGATGTTGGTGGCATTCACTGTGATTCACTTGTGCCACGGGACCTCTGGAGGACTTGGCATGCTGTGAGACCAAGGCTGTCCTGGCAGCTGGGAGGACACCCACCCCTGCCATCTCTGAGACCACCATGCTGCAGAGGGGTAGTCAAGGATGCCAAGGAAGTGTGATTGATTAACCAATGCACCTTGGAAGGTCCCTCAGATTTATCTAGAAACTATAAACATCTAAAACAAATAACAGCAACAATAATAATAGAGGACACCCATGGGGCACTTATTTGGTGCCATTTGCTGTGCAAAATGAGCCCTCGTTATACAGATAGATACACAGTATCCTGTCAAATCCTCTGCATGTTAGAAACCATCGTTAATCCCGTGCAAGTTGAACAATCTGTAAGTACCTTGCAAAGTCACACAGCTAGATGGGACTCCAGGTCTCTTGGCTCCTCTTGCACCTGTGTGTTTATTTCTCCTCTCCCAAGTTGATATCTTAAGAGCTTATCACAGCTCTTATGGGCGCGTGGCTGGCCCGTCCTGAGGACTGATGGTACCCGTGTTTGGACTTTTTCTAGTGCTGTATGATATCACACTAGGCAGCAATTATATTTCATGGTTATTTTCATGGCTTGAGTACCCAATTGAGGGCTTGTTTTGTCTAGAACTCCCTCAAGTGTAGGACAGACATGTCTTGGGCTAGAAACTCATCATTTATACACAGGCAAAAGAAAAATAGTAGACTCAGCAGAAAGAAAAGGTCTGCAGAATTAACAGTGGCATAGATGGGCCATGTTGCTTTTGTTTTGGACAGCACTGGTCCCAGTGAGGTGATGGTTATGGGATGTATTGATTTGCTTTTCTGGTGGCTGCTGTTTGATGGTGTAGGCTTACCAGTAATGGCTATTAGGTTCTCATAAGGGAAGGGGTCCTGCGGGCTTCATAGGATATTCCAGCATAAGCTCCTGAAGGTCCTGGGAAGGTTGTCACAGGTTGGAATCCCGTGGAGTGGCAGTGAAGGAAAGCCACATGGCCAGCAGGTGGGTTCTGCAGAGCCGGCTGTGGGGGTGGGCGCCCTCAGCCTGGCTGCCCGCATGTTCCTACATGTCTGATAAAGCACCTTGGTCTGTACCCAGCTTCCCCTGGTGTCGTCTTAAACACGTGGTCCAGCTCATGATACCATGCTGGAACATTAAGGTCTTTATTGTTTGGTCAAGATCAGACAGAGTGCTCATGTGCCTTTGCCTTTCCTGACCCTCCTTGCCACCAAAGCCGATGTCCCCAGGTGCCTGTTTCCAGAGAGGAGCTCATGCTAGCTGAGTGTGTTGTATTGTTTCTTACCTGAACGAAATCCTCTAAAAGGTACAGAGAGTAGTAACTCACGTGGTCAAGGTCAGTGTTCCTTCTCCTGGTGCCTCTTGGCTCTCTCCTTGTCTTTTTGAGCAACTGTATCCTGACCTCCTCCCAGCCCCTACCCACCACCCCTTGTTCCCCTGTAGTCTAGGCTCTGCCTTGCCTGTTGTACTTGAACCCCTGATTTTTGACCACTTTGTTTCTGAACTTCAATGTGTACCTGTGTATCATAGTTTTAACTTGACTCTCTTGTTCTGACTCGAGGTGTTGTGGTTCCTGGCCATGCCCAAGTCCCACATTGCACACCTGCCCCTGCCCCTGCCACACTGGTCACTGCCCCGGGTTGACCCTGCTTCTGTGCTGGACTGTCCTCTACTCCTTGCCCTCCCTGGCACTCCCTACCCTAGTCACCTCCACAGTCCATGACTTGCTGCCACCCTGGGGTCCTGGTAATGACATGTCTTCTCATCGTCCTTCTTCAGCTAAACGATCACCCTGCAGATGCAATTTTGTAAAAGATTATTTCATTTACAAACCGGTAAAGAAAGAGATTCTCCAATACCAGGGTGGAACTTGAAATTGATCATTCAGTCGTGAGTTTCAGACAGCCATACAAGGAGAAGCAGGGAGTTGTAGTTTATGACGTTCACAGCAATTCGTATTCTAAACGCCTGGGTTCCTTCGGAGTAACCGAGTGTGCAGCCCTCTGCTTTGTTGCAAGTGAAAGAAGACTTGACTGTTACTCAAGATTTGGCTTTTTTAAAGAATCAATTGACAAGAATTTTAAGAGAATATTGATAGCTGCTTGTACTTTTTTGATTTAATGAGGTTTTAGCACCTTTGAATGCTGAGTATGGGAATGGTTTGTTTTATAACTGGGGAGAAAGAAATGATTTATATTTGTGTCTGACGTCAATCACAAAAGAAGGAAAGCACTGTGAGAAATGTAAGCTCCTTTTTGGTGAACTTTATTAAAACCAACGGGAAGATAGAATCGGCTTTTATTTTTCATTTTTTTTGAGGAGCACACAGAATTTCCTTGCGTTCTGGTGTTCAGTTGGCAGGTGGCCAGACAGCATGCCTATGGCTTAGGAATCATCCCAAACCAAACTAACGGAAAAAGTCTGACTTGCTGGAGGCTGAAATTCAATATCGAGGAGGTGACATGGGGTGTGTGTGTGTGTGTGTGTGTGTGTGTAGGTGGTGGGGGCAGGGTAGGAGGTGAACAAAGTCTGGAAGCCTTGCCCCTTGGCAGCTATAAATAGAATACTTACTCACTTGGGTGGCTAGGGTTTTTATTCTGCCATTTGGTCAGAATTAAGGTATGATTCAATATAGTATGTCCAAGACTGGCCTAAAAACATACTCATTTTCCTTTTGATTTGAGCCAAGTTTAATCAAGAGCACTGCTTGACAAGCCCATTAAATAACTGAAACTTCCTTTCAAAAGCTTACTCTGAATGGAGGCATTATGTACAAGATAATGCATTTTTTAAAAACCAATATTGAGACCCGGACTGTGTGAGGCACTGTGTAAAAGGTCACAGTGCGTTACATAGTCTGGCACGGTTACCTTTTTTACACAGAGGCCAGCAGCTAAGGAAGATGAGGGAAATGAGCCAGGTTGTGGGCAATAGAGAGTGGTGGGGATTGTGGTTAACTGGAGCTCACAGACCTGGGAGAATTAGGGCTCAGTGTTGCCAGGCCTTCTCTCATTTTTAAAGAGAGACCAGAAATCTAGATTTCTGTGAAATGTTCCAATTTGTGACATGTTGACAAGTAATGTAAGATGTTTTGGTTTTTACTGAGTGGGCCAAACAAAACTTGGCTGGGGCTCGAACTCTCTTTAGATGGTAAAGAAGTGCTGCTTCTTAGCCTTGGAGCAAAGGAAGGGAATGGAATGGCTTATAGTTTGCTTTGGGTTAGTTTAGGTTAGTTTTAACCTGCTTCCGAAAAGTAATTACTGCAGGGTAAAGCCATTTTGAGAGAGTGGTATCTCGGTTAAATTTCTGCATTTTCAGGTCCCTTTTGTATTTTGGCTGATTTGTGTTTCATTGGGTAATAAAAATTGGGATAGAATTTGGGATAGAAATTAGATAACCTTGACTTTTGAAGGGGTGGAAGTTTTACTTTTCTATTTTAAAAGTTTACTCAAATTCTTTGTTTGCAGGGTTGTGAGGTTTAGAGGACTGGGTGTCATACTAAGATTCTGTCGCATACTTCTGATGACTTGGCATTCTTTTTTTTTTTTTTGAGACAGAGTCTCACTCTGTTGCCCAGGCTAGAGTGAGTGCCGTGGCGTCAGCCTAGCTCACAGCAACCTCAAACTCCTGAGCTCAAGGGATCCTCCTGTCTCAGCCTCCCGAGTAGCTGGGACTACAGGCATGCACCACCATGCCCGGCTAATTTTTTCTATATATATTTTTAGCTGTCCATATAATTTCTTTCTATTTTTAGTAGAGATGGGGTCTCGCTCTTGCTCAGGCTGGTCTCGAACTCGTGAGCTCAAACGATCCGCCCACCTCGGCCTCCCAGAGTGCTAGGATTACAGGCGTGAGCCACCACGCCCGGCCGACTTGGCATTCTTTTAACAACGGAGTGCCTCCTCCATAGAGTGCCTCTGACAAAGTGTAGCATAGATAGGAAGGTTCCAGAAGCAGAGCACCTGGCTTTGAACCCTGCCTGAATGCTTGCTGGGTGTGTGGCCTTGGGGAAGCCACGTCCCCATTCTGTGCTTCGTGCTCCCATATGCAAACTGGGTTTGATCCTAACTGTACCCACTCCATAGGATTGATGGGGAATGAGATAATGAATGCATTTACAATGCTTAGAGAAAGGATGGACACATAGTGAGCACAGAAGAAGTAGTAGGATTTATTATTATTAGTTTTTACTACTAAGATGTTAATAAAATATTTGAGAGCCCATTTAGAGTAGGACATTATCATAGGCATTCTCACATCATTTACACGTGATCTTTACAACTATATGAACAAATTATCGTCTCCATTTTACAGATGTCACACTAGTTTTTATGGGAAAAGAACATAGGGCAGGAGACGTGGGCGGAGCTCTGATCCGTCAGTTACCAGCCGTGCAGACCTGGGCAAGTCACTGTCTTCCTGGACCCAACTCAGGTTCCTGTGTGTAAATGGAAAAGCTGGACTTCATCGCCTCCGAGGATGCTTTCAGCTCTGATTTATAAGCGTTTTGTTTATTTTTTGAGGTGAAATTCATATAACATAAAATTGACCATTTCCAGTGCATAATTCAGGGGCAGTCAGCGCATTTGTCATTGTTGCGCAGCTACCACCTCTATTAATAATTTCAAAATGATTTGTTACCCCAAAATAAAACCCCATACCCATTAAGCAGTCACTCCCCATTCACTCCTCCTCCCAGCCCTTGGCAATCACCAGTTTGCTTTCTTCTCTGTGGATTTACCTGTTCTGGATATTTCATGTAAATGGAATCATAGGACAGGTGACCTCCTCTGCTTGGCATCTTTTACTTAGCACCATGACATTTTCAAGGTTCACCTACATTGGAGCGTGTGTCGGTACTTCATTCCTTTTGGTGTTTGAACAGTATTCCTGAGTTGGCTCCGGTTTTATATAATGTGTGTAAAGCACATTGTAAAAAAATACTTATTTAACCATTTTATATACATAATGTGTATATTTTTATATTTACGTTGACTTTTATCTGGCAAGAAGGCCTACCTTTAAAGAGATTGGAAAAGATCTATTTTTATTAATGTCATGGTACCTTTTCCAAAGGCTCTGCTTTGTACCTCTATTTTCAATGAGTTTACCTTACAAACTTATTTTAAACAGTTTATTCTGCCCCCCCACCCCAATACTCCAGTAGTAAGAGCAGTTTACATAACCTTATCTTTAGAAACTTAATGGTAATTCTGTTCACTGAGCCTGAGGCCCATGTTCCAAGGGCCGGCTTAGCTGGATGTGCATGTGTGTGATTGAACACGCACCGTCACGTGGCTGCATGTTGATGACGTCATTCACCTTAACTGTGTGCCAGTTGATAGGAATATACAGACACTCGCTTGAAACAGCTTAAGAGAACATTCAGAGATGATTTTTTGCTTTGGTTTTAAGTGATCATCAGTGTTTTGCTTTTTTAATAAAAGATAAATTTTTATAATGCATTTTCGAGTAAAATGTAAAGCTGAGAAAAAGGAAGTCACATGTGTATATGCTGCACTCACCCTCATTTCCTTCTCAACAACTGAGATCTGGAAATGCCAAAGCATAGATGTCCCATTTTTTCCATAGTAATTACATTCAAAACCACACCATAAAGATACTTTGCTTGCCTTTTTCCACACTGAGTTGTGTATTCTGTGGGTTGCTTTTTAAAGAGGAAGTATGTGTCTCCTATGTAAATGTTGTAACAAAGTATTTTTTAATATTGTCTGCATAATCCTTTTGGATATGGTAGTACTTGGAGCTCATTTCAGGCTGGATGAAACTGTCCTCTTGCGTAAGCTTTTTGGTTTTTGTTTTTTCTCTTTTCAAGAAATCACTGTAAATGAAAATGCAGTCTCTGGTGACCTGCTGATTGACAGACTTAGTGATCAGTGGTCTTTTCTTTGGTCCTTTCTCTGGCATTTGGTGCTTTGTCCTTGGCTCTTCTGAGCCTGTTGGGCTTCCTGTGACGACACCATCCTTTTCTGGTTCCCTTTGTTGCCTTGCTCTGTAATTACAAGAGCATGTGCCCTGGAATTACTTCTGTTTGGAATCCTGGCTCTACCATTTAATAAATAAAAGTTGCAAAGAGGCAAATAAAGAACAGAAACAGAGGAAGTGAAGTTTTTTAAGTGGCTTATCAGAAATGGCCATGTTCTTCAGGGTTCTCGAATGTAGGTGTTTTTTTCCTTCTTCTCCACATTAACCTAGGGGCTTGAGAGGAGAGGGGATGGGTCAGGAGACATCGCCAGGGAAGGGCTGATGGGATGGACAGCATCTGGCACCTCTTGGGTGTGGGGGAAGGGAGTGTTAAGAATGTCCCTTTTCTAGCTTGGCCAACCCAGCGTGGGTGGAGACCCTCAAGATGGGTGTGGAGGAGGAGGACGTTTGGAGAGATGACAATGAGGTGGTTTTGGCGGAGCTGGCTTCTGGCTTCTGATCCAGCCCTCGGAAGTTAATGATTTAACAGTTTCCAGGTGGGGTGTCACTGGGCCTGAGGAAGCAGCCATCTTTTCTTTAGACCTGGTTCTCTACCAGGTGATTTTGCCCCCAGGGGACATTCGGCAATGTTTGTAGATATTTTTGCTTGTTGCAACTCGGGGCAGGGATTATCTAGTGAGTAGACGCCAGGGTTGCTGCTAAACTTCCTACTGTGCACAGGACACAACAAAGAATTACCCAGCCCAAAATGTTAATGGTGCCACTATTGAGAAACCTGCTTTAGACCCTTCTTGAACTAAAGGACTCAGGTTCCTTTAGTCCTAGGAGCGACCTGCTGGCTCCTCATCTCAGGAGATAGTGTTGAGGGGTGGGGGGCCCATTCTGGCCCCTACTCCTAGCACCCAGCAGGGATGCCCTAGAAGTCTGCTAATGGCATGGGGGCTGGGACAGCAGCTGTCCTGCCAGGCAGTAGTTTTGTTAATGGATATGAATTCTGTATGTATGACACTGTTATCACATTTGTAAAAATGCCGCCTGTAAGAAATACCGGGCCAGACACAGTGGCTCATACCTGTAATCCCAGCACTTTGGGAAGCCAAGGCAGGAGGATCCTCAAAAGAAGCAGACAGAAGATCACTTGATGTCGTTGGGTTCTTGAGGGCCATAAAATGTATTTGAAAGTGGGTTGCATCCAAGGTAACCATCTTTTTCTTTGGCAGACCCTAGAATGGAACTTTCTAGTTTTGTGGCACTTATCAGTGGAGACCTGAGATGGGTCCATGGCCCTGGCAGGCTGGGGGCAGTTGGGTTTCTGGGAGGCGGCTTTGATTGCAGGGAGAGCCGCTGGCTTGAGGATGGGAGAGTTTTCCTTCTGTTTATCCTTCCCTGCAGCTGTGCCCCTCCCTCTCTCCTGGTGAGAGCTGTAGGGCTCTGGTTCCTGGAGCTTGCTCAGTCCCACACAGAGATGGTTTGGGAGAAGAGGGCTTCAGGGTCAGTGAGGGAGAGTACTGCCCTCAGAAGACAGCAGTAAGCTTTGCAGAAAGAGACCAGACTAGGAGGTGAGGTTGAGTCTGCCAAGAACACTAAGTCCACGCTTGGGGGTGTGTCCCTGGGGGGGGTTGGGAGCCACATGTGTGTGGGTTAGGTTACAGATCATCAGACCGTCTCCAGGACAAGGGATGCAGAATGCTTTCTGTGTGCCCCACGTGCAAGACTCACGCTGTTGATAGAGGCACCGAACTGTTCTGATGTCGTTTGTGCTTTGAGCGATTTAGCCCAATATTAAACTCAGCATTCTCAACTCAAGACTATAGAGGGATACACAAACTCAGTTCTCCTACTGTGCCCTCACAACATGCTTCCGACCCCAGCTATGGGGGTGGGGGGGTTTCTCCAGCCACCAAGCAAGCAATCAGTTCTGCAGTGGACACCAGCTGGTTTCCTCCAATTCAGTTCAGTTCTGACACTGTCTCCCTTGAGTCAGATCCCGCAGGCTGAGGGCTTAGTCCCTCAAGACTGCCCCTACCTTCAGTGCCAATCCCTGGCCCCAGGTTGTTTCACCTGTGCTCCTGACTGACACAGGCTGTGAATCGCGATTCCCATACCCAACCCACTTCTTAGGTTTGATGAATTTGGAGAGCAGATCACAGAACTCAGGGGAACCCTGGCTTGGGTTTACTGGTTTCTTACAAAGGACATTGCAGAGGAGGCCAATGAACACCAGCTGAAGAGGTGCACAGGGCGCGGAGCTCCCATGTCTCTCTGGGTGCCCCACCTTCCAGGAACCTCCACGTGTGTAGCTGTCCAAAAACTCTGACCTTTTGGGTTTTTATGGAAGCTTCCCTACACAGGCATGATTGCTTAAATCGTTGGCCATCGGTTAGCCTTCAGCTCCTCTCTCCTCCCTGAAGGTTGGGGATGGGGCTGGAGATTATCACCCTCGGATCCTGCCTGGGTCTTCCCGGTGACCAGCCCCGCCCAGAAGCTACCTGGGGGCTGCCAGACCTCAGCCGTTCATTAGCATACAAAGGCACCACTTGGAAGATTCCAAGGATCTCAGGAGTTGGAGGAAGGGAGGTAGACCAAATATTTATTTCACAGTATCAGACAAGCCAGCCTATCATTTCAAATACTTTGGCTCAAGGAAAAGCCTACAGGTCCTCACTCCCATTTAAACACACAATTGCCCTTTGTATTTATGTGCACTTCTTGTGTGATTTCTCTCTCTCCGCATTTTATTATGGCTATTTTCTGTATTTATGAGTTTTGTTTCTGATTAGATTAAGCTCTTTGAGAGCAGAACCGGCCTCTGTTCACTTTGCAGGCGGTTGAGCAGTTAGTTCCCTATGCAGGCTCTAGGCTGGGCGGACTCACTGACCTTCATTCCCTTATTTAACCCCTGATTGCTGGGTGGATTCGTGCTTATCATCTGCGTTTTGTGCAGTAGGAAGCCGTGGCTCAGGAGAGCTAACTGATGGGAGAGATGGAATTGCCTGGCGTTGCGAGGATGGACTTGCCTGGGTTCAATTAATTTTATGGTATGTAAATTATGCATCAATAAAGCTGTTTTAAAAAACTGAAGAAAAACCAAACCTGTTCTACCGCCTGTTAGCTCTGGGACCTTGGGCAAGTTCTTTAACTGCTCTGTGCAACCTGTAAAATGGGAGCTTTATTAGTTACTTGCTTATAGGGTCTTGTAAGAATTAAACAGGTTGGTGCGTGTGAGATGCTAGGACAGTGGCTTACACACACACACACACACACACACACACATCTGCTGTTACTATTGTTCTCCAAGGTTACGCAGCCAGTGGGGAATGGGGAGTCTGATCTACTAGATTCTGAAGCCCGTGTCCTTGTCATTGAATCCTGTGTCTTCTTGGCCCTGACACCGTGCCTTGTCAGCCACGAGGGCTAAGTAAATATTTGTAGCATGAATGAATGCATTTGGAATTTTTGATGGTGGTGGTTCTCCAGGTAAAATGAATTTGCTGAAAGAGAGAACACACCTTGGAATGCATGAAAGAAGCAGAACCCCAGGTTAGAGTTCTGGAAAATACCTTTGCATACCTTACTTAGCCTGGGCTGAAAAAGCAAACAGCTTCTCAAATCAGTCGTTTTAAATTAACTCATGCCTGTGTGGAAAATATGGCTTCATGATGGTCTGGCTTTAGAGGCTGCCAGGGAACTGAGGAGTAGGGGTGGGGGCAGGAATCCCTGTTGCCTTCGCTGCATCTAGAAAATGAGATTCTGCGCTGGGGTTTGCACAGGCGGGCAGGGCTTGAGTGAATCAGGTGCTGGTATGTATTGAAGGGAACCCTAAAAGACGGTGGATGTCAGTAGATAATTCAGGACAGGATGTGTTTTTAAGGTGTAGCTATTATCACCTTTATTATTGGTTTCTATAAATGAGAACCTTACAATCTGTAATAGGAGTCTTCTTACCTATTTAAATGCTGTAGAGGTAAGTTTGGGAAAGTGAGTTGGATACGAAAGGTCAAGGTCATTGTTAATAGGGCAGGGCTGGTAAAAGACAGATACCCTCTTCTGGCAAAGTGCTGAAGTGGGTGGAGTTTATGCTAAAGTCTACCAGGTTCTTGGATCTTCGTTATAAATTCTCCCTCCCTCCCTTCTTCCCTCCTTCCTTCCCCAGGCACAACTCAGTGTGCTGGGATCCAGGGACGAACTAGCAGAGGTGGTTTAGCAGGGAGGGCTGGCATCAAAGGAGTTATTTATTTACACACCGATTTCTCCATCAGGGGACAAAGGTGCAGAGCCAACTCGACTGTGGTGGGAAGCCCAGCAGGCAGCGAGGGCCTCCCAGAGGTGAGGATGCCTCGGTGTTGTCGGCAGAGCCACAGGCAGCGGCTCGGGGCAGGCTGGGGTGAGACCTGAGAAAAGTCCCCGGGAGGGCGGCTGTGACCAGGCTGCAGGGGTGGGCAGGGACCAGGTCGTGCACAGTCTGTGGGCTGCTCTGGAGGGATTTTGTTAGAATAAACAAGGCTTTAAGCAAGGGAGGGGTATAGGCTTGGTGGCAGAGACTGAAGCGGGATGGGGTGGGTGTGGGGGGCTGGGGTGGGGGTTCGACCTGGGAAGTCGGTGAGAACAGATGGCCTGGCTGGCCTGCTACTCCAGCCAATTGTCACCGGATGAAGCAGCCCCCGTCTTTGAAAAGCTAATTTGCTTCTCTTGAGGCTGCTCACCTCCCTGCGGGTGCTGTGGGGAATTTACAAGTTTTTCTGCCGTTAGTGTTCCCATCAGCCACATTCTGGGCTCCAGAGCGGGTTTTTTCTGTTCAGGCACACTGCGGCGTCCAACCTCTAGCCTGTGGAAACGCCGATTAAAAACACATTTGCCTTAGGCCGCTGTTACTAAGTCTGCAAGACTCTTTCCTCTTTTTGTTATCGCATTAAAAATATCCGAGCATGGTTAGGAGGTAGAAAGGGCAGTTTTGAGGTGAAAGCCCATACTTTCTGCTGCTTGGTATGTAATTAATTGTCTAGTTTTATTTGTCTTAACCTTGAACCACCAGTAACTCAGATAACGAGCTGACATGTGCAATTAAGAGTTCAGGAATTTTAGAAAACATTGCTGCTTACACGGCCGTGAGTTTTGTACTGCAGTACACACGTATGTTTTCCTGCCTCCCTTTGGTAAAAAATGTCATGGGGCAATTTATGTACTGAGTTTCCCAGAGCTGTTTAAATCATCTTACACAGTGGACATGTAGAATTTACATTCTTGGAGCAATTCTGATTTATCACATTCTTGTATCATTTCCGAGGTAGGGAAAAGGTTTTTCTGCTTCTCTCCTCAGGTAAATGTTGAACTAAAGTAGATTGGGGTGAGGCAGGAAAGAGGATGAGTAATTCATACGTACCTTTACTGGTTGTCACTGGGGAATTTGGTACAAATGTTCCCTAAAGTACGGAAAAGCAAACATAATAAAAATATTGCATTTGTGGCTGATATCTTTGCTCATACATTTCCACCTTAGCTCATCTCTAGATTCTGGAGTCTAGAATTGAGCTGTGCGATACTTTAGCCATACGCCACGTAGCTTTTGAGCACTTGAAGTCTGAATCCAGATGTGCAGGGTGTGGAAAATACACACCAGATTTTGAGAATGAGTGGGGTGGGGAAGAATGTCAAATCCCTCATTGATACATTTTTTTATATTGATGACATGTTGAAGTGATAATATGTTGGCTCCATTGGGTTAAATAACATCATATTAAAAGTAGTCTTACCTGTTTCTTTGTAGTTTTTTTTTCCCCAAAAATGTGGCTACTAGAAAATTTAAAATGACATACATGGCTTGCATTATTTCTGCCAGACAGCGCCGATCTAAAGATGCATTTACTCTGCAGACAAGGAGGGTTCCTAGGGAACCGATAAGCGGTAAGTGTTGAGCAGGGAGCTCCAGAAAGTTTTATCTCTGGGGCCCTGGAAGCTGCTTGTAATCAGTGGAGCTGCTGTTCCCCCAAGGAGAACCGCTGTGCAACTGCCTTCCTGACTCAGCCCAGCTGCTGGGAGCCTCCCTGCCTGCCAGCAGCGCTTTGTAGAATTCAGTTTATCTCCCAGGCTGGGATTGATGAGAGCAAGAGGGCACGCACCCCTATGTCTGTAGGTCAGCTCTTTCTTAGGACAAAAAGAGTTCAAGGAGTTCTTGAGATTATAAGGGTCTGTGGAGTTTTAATCACACCCTTGAAATGCTCCAAAGCAGTAAGTGGGTAGTTGCTGAGGATGGTTCTGAGTTCTGTTAGCCACCTACGTGGTATTGGTTTTTGCTCATTTTTCTGTGATACATTTAATTTTAAACCTCTTCTGGGGGATACTCAAATGAGGGATTTCAACCCTTTCGGCTCTACCCTTCTAAGATCATGCTAGATCTGGTAGCCCAGGACAGAATGTCCCCAGGGAGAGTGGTCAGTCTCGCCTATAGATTGAGGCCACGGAGATGACTAGTGGTTTCTCTAGATTTCCAGGGTCTGTTGACAAACCTCTGTGGCACTTGTATGGAGAACAGAGAAGTTTGGATTGTGACTTACGAGGCTTTACAGTTTGCTGGTTTTAGCAAGAAAGAGCAGCACATCCGCATTCTATGGGAATCTGCAAGGAAGATTTATTGCCCTTTGAAAAGCTGAGGTGTGGGCTTACACACAGATTTACAGTGGACTCTTCCAGGGGTGCTTGCTTCAAACACCAGTAGGGCACATTTGCATATGTCTTGGAGTAAGATGTTATGGTGTTTTATTGGAATATTTGTAGTGATATGGCAAAGTCCCTAAATCATGCTTATAAAGGACACTTTTTTCCTTACAAAGGGTAAATTTCAGAGGATATTTAGTACACATTTTATTATAAGTGTATTCTTGTAGGAATGTCTAAAATAATTTTTAAATGACATGTTTTAAAATGACTGGCCTTTCAACTAAACAATTTCAAAACAAATACTTGGATTGCAGTGAGCACTAATTATCGGAGTAAATCATAACCACCGAGGTGTATACCAGCATTTTGTAGTAGATTACTCAGAAGTAGTGCATTCTCTTTTGCAGACAGAAAATCTATGTCTGTGGTCCCCAACCCCTGGTATCATCTGTGGCATGTTAGGGACCTGGCCGCAGAGCTCACCACCCCCCCGCCCCGCCCCCTGCCCGTGGAAAAATTGTCTTCCATGAAACTGGTCTCTGGTGCTAAAAAGGTTGGGGACTGCTGATCTATGTGATTTCCTTCTTTCCTTCCTTCCTTCCTTCCTTCCTTTTCTTCTCTTCCTTTTTTTCTCCCCCCCCTTCCTTGTTTATTTGGGTACCATTGGAGGGCTCAGCGCACAAATGCTTTTCTACCCTGACTGGGCCCCAGAACGATGGGGGAGCTGCTGGAGAGCCAGCCCCTGTCAGTCCACTAATGCCCATCTGGAGTGGTTCCTGGGCCTGGTCCTCGGTACTGTTGATTCTGCTGTGAAGCCCCCCTTCTAGACCATTCCCAGCCCGTGAGAGTATATTGGAAGTGTGCCTGACCATTGGTGATTTCGGCATCTGAATCATGACCTTACTCTGTAGCATCTTTCCTTCCACGAAGCCTGTGAAGGAGAGAACGTCTTCCCTGGAGTGTTGAGGCGGAGGGGCCAGGAGCTGGGACTGCAGTCCCTGGGCTTAGGAGCTAGTCCTGACTGCCCCGTGGAGCTCTTGCCAGCTGGTGTGTAGCTCCGGGTCCCTCCTTGGCCCCACCCTGTTGTACGGGAGGATCCCCTCTTCCTTAAGGGCTCTCCCTGGGGGGGGGTGGCGGTTACAGGTTATTGCGGCATGCCCTTGCTTCTAGCTAGGGCTGGGGGTGCTAGAATCCACCCCTGGGAAATTCCTTTGGGTTCCCCAGCATTTTGCTGGGGAAGGGGCTTCCTAGCTGGCTTGAGTGTGCTGGTGGTTCTTCCCACGTGTCCTCAGGTGTAGAGAGGCTTCGTGGGATCAAGAAAGGGGAAGCAGAGGCCTGATTCTTCTTGGGCCACGGCCACTGTGGTCTGGAGGGGGCCTGTCCCCATGGTGGAGGAGAGGCTGAGGGGGAGCTCCAGGGAGGGAGCCGGGAGGAGCTCTCCTTCCTTAGCTTCAGGCCTCAGGAACTTGTTGGACAGGCCTCTGACCTCCACCCCCTGGGCTCCACGTGGTCTCTGTTCACCCCAGTGGGGTCTTAACAGCAGCCCTGGCCCCTGCTTCGCCCCCCATCATCCATTCTACTGGAGGGGATCTTGACAATTCCCAAATTTTGAGTGACTAAGGGTCTTTTGAACTGAGAAACAATTAATAATTGATCCTTCAAAATGACTCGGCTACTCTGTGTGTGTGTTTTTAAACATAATTTGAAAAAGGTATATTGGATTGTAAAACGAAGTAATTTTGCCCACGTTTTATTGGTCGGGGTAGAGGCAATTTCAGTCCTTAGTGGTTTCCAGAGCTTGGCGGATTCGAGGCTGAGACTTTTTCCTTGGACGGGACAAAGGTGAATGCCTTCATTGTTTAGTTGTGTGGAGCTGTTAATAGTTTATGGATGGTGATTAAGTAGAGCTGCAGAAGCCAGTTTCCAGTGTGTCTCAGCCTACGCCGGCACTGGGCAGATCTGCAGAAAATCGGACCTTTCCGCACGAGGCTTCCTTCCTCTGCCCGGTCACCCCTCGGCACCCTGCCCTCGGGAGCCCCCTCATTCCTTGACAACACTCCCAGGCTCCGGTACTCTGTACAGATCCCCAAATTACAGGCATCACGTTTAAATGATCTGTTTAAACTCCATCCTTATCGGACTGCAGGCCTCTGGAAGTGAGATTTTTGTGCTAGTCTTCGCACCAGTGATCCTGGCATAGCGTCTGTGTCGCTCAACTGGGAATCAGTGGCCACCGCTGCTCTCCATGGAGACTTTCTGGTTGTCCACGCACCATCCTTCTCAGAGTTGGCCTATTCAACCCGCACAGTTCCTAGGAGGTAGACTGTATTTATGTTTCCCCTTCTGTTGAAAAGGAAACCCAGGCCCAAGGAGGTTAATTTGTCCAAGGCCATGCGGCTAAGACGTAGTAAAGCCAGGCAGTGGGACCCCCTGGCTTGGGCCGTCACTGAAAACCACGCACTCCGGTCTAGCCATGAGAAAAACTTCTGACAGTCCCCAATGGCTGACAGAGCAACATTCTACAGAATACCTGACTGATACTCCCCAAAACTGTCAAGGCCATCAAACAAGGCAAGTTTGAGAAAGTGTCACAGACCGGAGAAGACCTAAGGAGCATGATGATTAGATCCAATGTCCTGGAAGAGGGCCTGGGACAGAAAAAGGACATTAGGGAGAAACTGGAGACATCTGAATGAGTGTGGCGTTGAGTTCACAGTAACGTGCCTGTGCGTTGGCTCCTTAGCGTGATGCATGTGCTAAAGTAACGTCAGATGTTGACAACAGGGGAACCGGGGGAGGGATGCACAGGGGAGACTCCCTGTATTAACTTTGCAACTTCTCTGTAAAATCTAAAACTGTTCAGAAATGAAATGGTTAGTTCACAACAGCAACACCCCCACTGACCCCCTGCACCTCACTGTCACGCTCCGGATGTCCTCTCGCTCCTCACTGCCTGGTGCCCACACACCCTGGAGAGGCCATGTCCTTGGAGAAGAGTCTCCGATGTCAGCACACATTAGTGACAGTCACGGGGCTGTCGAAAGTGCTGCCTTTTATTGAAAGCAGTGTCAGTCTGTTCCCAAATCTCCGTAGAACCCAAGAGGAGATGGAATATCGAGAGAAATGAAAACGAATGTTGGTGCAGGAGTGAAATAATTTTATGTAGGTAAAATGTTGGTAGATTTTAAGAGGAACAAACAGGCATTTATGTCATTTAAATGTTTCCCGTCCTCTTCAGCCTCCCCATCACCTTCCTGTTGGGGGTGGCTCATATGTGCACGTTATTTTTGAATGCTTTGTGTCTGGAAAGCAGCTGAGGTTGTAGTTTTTGGTGGTTTGGAGGAAAGGTTGGTGCACATGTTAAAACGAGGCCTGTGCATTCTTTCTTTCTGTAGCAAGGCATTCAGAGGAAAGTTAAATTAAAGCAATGCCATGGCTGAAAGCCATCTGGGTGTGACCCGGGAAGCTCCCAGTGGCAAAGACCCCAAATATAGATACCAAGCCATAGGGTTGAAGAGCCCTATGGCTTTGAAGCACTTTGATACACCATCTCATGTGGTCCTCACTTGCTTGTTTGTCAGAAAAACTAGGTGTCAGCTCCTTTTGTGCAGAGAGGTCTTACGTAATTAATAATTGTGCTGAGCTATAGGTAGCAGATCTGGAATTTGAGTACCTCTCTGCTGGAGGAACACCCAGTGCCATCTCCACGACCTCATCCTGAAATCTTCCTGCCTGTCTGTGAGCAGCACGGTTCCTATAGATGCTCCCGAGCATTCACTAGACATTCGGCAGAGACCGAGATAAAAGTTGGGACTGAGAATGAATGAATGAAATACGTAGTCCTCATCTCACGTGTCTGGCCCTGTTGTAGGTGCTGAGGATTCAACAGCAAGTAAAATAAATCCACTTCTGCCTCCCATGATACAAATGACATAAACGTGATCTACATACTAATATAACATACAGCAAAGCACTGAAATAACTTGTTTTGGTGTTCTACGGAAAGCATATTAAAAACCAGTTGTGGGCCTTCCAAATGGGTCTCTTGATGAGTGTGAATTGCTTTCCAGATGTTTTCTGAAAGTCGTAATATTTGTGTGTGACAAAAAGTAGCTAAGTCGTAGTATTTGTGTGTGACAAAAAAATAGCTGATAGTCCTTTGTAAATGACGGATGCTTAACAATAACTTGTGTGAACTGAACGGAGTACTTTGTGGGCGTGTATTAATATACTGTGGAAGGTCAGGGATGAAGATGGCGCTTGATGGCTGAATCCAGGGAGGGGATGAGGTCAGACAGGCATCTGTTTTTCTGCATAGTTGTTTGTCTCTATCTCTCTCCCTCTCTCTCTCTTTTTAAAATTAGTGATATAATTCACACATCATGAAATTCACCCTTTTAAAGTGTGCAAATCAGTGGTCTGTGTAGTATCTTCACAGAGTTGTACAGCCAGCACCACTATCTAATGTCATCACATTTTCATAACCCCCAAAAGGAACTGCATACCTGTTAGCAGCCACTCCCCGTTCTCCCCTCTCCCAGCCCCTGGCAGCCACCAGTCTGCCATCTCTCTGTGTGGATTGATGTCTGGACATTTCCTGGAAATGGAATCATATAACACGTGGCCCTTTGTGACTGGCTTCTCCCACTTAGCATGTGTTCAAGACTCATCCATGTCGTAGCGTGGATCGGTTCTTCCTTCTTTTTTGTTGTTGAAGAATAGCCCATTGCATGGATGGACTACATTTACAGAAAACTCTTCATCAGTTGATGGGCATTAGGGTTGTTTCCACTTTCAGGCTATAGTGAATAATGCTGCTATGAACATTTGTGTACAAGTTTTTGTGCGGACATGTTTTCATTTCTCTTGGGTATATACCTAGCGGTGGAATTCCTGGGTCATATGGTAACTCTATATTTAACTTTTTGAGAAACTGCCAAACTGTTTTCCGCAGCAGCTGCACCATTCTACATTCTTACCAGCAATATAAGAGGGTTCCAGTTTCTTCCACATTCTTGCCAACACATTATCTGTCGTTTTGATTGGACTAGATTATCTTTCACACACCCTTTAATTCAAGGAGTGTGATTTAATTAAAAAAAAAACAGTAACTTTTTGAAATTTAATAGAATTCTGCAAAGAAATTAATATGGATGGGACAGAAATGAGAAATAGCTGTTTCAAGTATATTTATTTCCTACTGTGTTCTTGGGTCATTCATTTTTATGGAGTAACAACAAACTCCTGTTCTGAGTAAGTTTGTGTATTTTTTCTAAAAACAGATGGTAGCCAGAACACAACCAGGGTTTCATTAAAGATAATCTTATCAGTTTTTTTATTTGCAGGTTTTTTTTCCCCCAAAACATTATTCTTGTCGAGAGTAGGAAAGGACAATAAACTGTAGGCAATAAGAGGTGGAGGATCTCTGGCATTACATTTCACGCAGAGTGCAAACATCTTGTGAGGGGCTTTTTATTGCCCTTTCTGTTTTGTACCTCCTACTGCTTCCACTGAAAGGAAGAGTGGAATGCAGTTCTAAAACTAGCTGTTTTGTTTTGTGTCCCTTAAAGAGGGTTTCCCACTAGTTTTTGAGAGTTATTAAAATTGGAACAGTTTTCTGCATTTTATAAAGTCTGTATGCCATTGCCCATTTACCTGCTTCTCTCTCTTGCCTTGTTCTACTGCTTCTTACATTACATAATTATTTCCTGTGGAACAAAGAGACCAGATAGGGAAGGAAGAATAGGCTTAGTTTAGGCTTTTGTGCTGTTTAGAGCTAGAACTACTTTATATGTTGTCAAATACTTTTTTTTTTTTTTCTTGAGACAGAGTCTCACTTTGTTGCCCAGGCTAGAGTGAGTGCCGTGGCGTCAGCCTCGCTCACAGCAACCTCAAACCCCCGGGCTTAAGCGATCCTCCTGCCTCAGCCTCCCGAGTAGCTGAGACTACAGGCATGCACCACCATGCCCAGCTAATTTTTTCTATATATATTTTTAGTTGACCAGATAATTTCTTTCTAGTTTTAGTAGAGACGGGGTCTCGCTCTTGCTCAGGCTGGTCTCAAACTCCTGACCTCGAGTGATCCACCCGCCTTGGCCTCCCAGAGTGCTAGGATTACAGGCGTGAGCCACCGCGCCCGGCCTCAAATACTTTCTTATGCCTTGTACATGATGGGGGCGGGTGTTAAAAAATATTCTTTGGAAAGATGGGCAGAAGGATGGGTGGGTGGAAGGATGGATGGGTGGGTAGATGGTGGGTGGATGGATGGGTGGGTGGATGGATGAGTGAATGGATGGATGGAAGGACAGGTAGCTGGATGGATGGATGGAGGGATGGATGGGTAGGTGGATAGATAGATGGATGGGTAGGTGGATGGAGGGATGGATGGGTGGGTGGATGGATGGATGGGTGGGTGGGTGGTGGGTGAGTGGGTGGATGGATGGAAGGATGGGTAGCTGGATGGAGGGATGGATGGGTAGGTGGATAGATGGATGGATGAGTAGGTGTATGGAGGGATGGAGGGATGGAGGGATGGATGGGTGGGTCGGTGGTGGGTGAGTGGGTGGATGGATGGAAGGATGGGTAGGTGGATGGAGGGATGGATGGGTGGGTGGATGGATGGATGGATGGGTGGGTAGATGGTGGGTGGATGGGTGGGTGGGTAGAGCAATTTACAGACGGACAAATGAATTTTAGGTATGTTGGCTGATTCTTTAGTTCCATTTTCTCTTTTCTTTTAAACATTTGTGTTGGCTATATGATGGTTCACTAATAGATGTACTAATTTGATTTTGTTCCTTGTATGGTCACATTTCTACAATGTTTGAGATGGTCTTGGCAACCCAGAGATGTCTCAGTTCTTTCAGTGCTAAATTATATCTGGGATTATTTCTAGTCACTATAGTTTAAAAGAGTAACTGAAAAGGGGTTTTAAGGAATTGTGGGGAAAATCAGAATATAAAAATCAGGGCTGAATCAGTTGGCAAGTTGGAATCCCATAACCATGAGAATAAACTCTTTACAGAATCATGCATTCATAATTGAGGCATCTTGACATTAGCACAGTTAGTTTTGCTTTTTGCTTTTGATTGGGAGTGTGGATGCCAGTGGATCTTTGTATCTTTTCCTGTGAAACATTGGCTAAAGGTTAGTTTATTGTTGGTGACACCTTTTACCATTTGTATTCCTTTTTTTCCTCCCTTTCCACCTCCTACTATTCATAAACTTTTCATATTATCCTCTGGATGGAAGCTGCTCTTCCTAGTGGTGACAGAGTGTGACATTAGGGGCAGGATAATGGGAAAGAAGGGGGGTGCCATGTGGTCCTTCTCATCGAGTGCACCAAAGACACGGGACAAAATTGTCTGTGAACTTTAGTTGTGAATGCAGGCGGGCCTCAATTTACAAACATACCATGTTTTTCAACCGTGTTTGTGAGTTAGTTTGGAACACTACACGTCTTCTGTGGCAATAGTGTTATAAAGGATCCTTAAGCCTATAGGCAACTTAAGAAATGATGATGATGATGATGTAGCTGAAAGCTACAGATACATTGTAGCTGCAAATAGCTGAAATACACTTCTTATAAAAATGTGTAGTATTTCAGCAACACCATTAAAGACTTCTGTAGGCCAGAGAACTCACAAATGTTCTCTTGTTCATGAATCTGTAATGAGAACCTGCCCCACAGAATGATATTTAAAATCTGTCACCATCTCTTGGTAGTTACCCAACACTTGTGGCACAGTCCTTGAGGAAAAATCATGTCCGAGTTCTGAAGCAGGATGGCAGCAACGTGTCTTCTACTGAAATTTAATGGTGGCATCAGCTCTGCTGGGCACAGGCAGTTCTTGGGGTTGCCTCGACAGAACACAGACACCTACTGAAACCACCCGTGTTCCATTCACAGCCTGCATGGCCATGGCTGAGTGCAAGCTGTCCCCGTTGGAGCTGGCTGCAGTTGTTCAGAAATGCTTGCCAGCCCCAGGTGTAAAACCCGGTAGTCAGGAGACAAGGAGATGAGTCAGGGGGGCTTATTAGCTGTCGTGAGACCCCACTTTCCACGCGTACTGTATGGCAAGGGCATATAAAGGCCACCCACTGCTGTGTGAGATGCCTGGGTGTCCAGGGATGCTCTGGAGAGAGTGGCTGCTGTCACCTCTTCATGTGATTTCCAGGTCCCCTGTTGAGAGTGTCTGTCTCTGCAGGGGAGAAGTCTGAACATTCCACCTTCCCCTCTCGATTCTAAATCTCTTGGTTCTGTCCCCAGCAACTTATCCTTCTCTTTGCTCCTCTCTACATTCTGGTCTCACCGTGGCCAGGCTTTTTGACAAGTTTTGCCTTGGAGCTTGCAAGCATTTGGGGGTTGAAAGAGCGCCAGGGGTTAAGGAGCACAGCAGACAGGTTCTGTATGGTTCCAATCAGCTGCATGAAAACCTTAAAAGTCAGTTCTCCATTAAAAGAAAAAAAGAACACAGTGGACAGAGAAGAGAAAAAGAAGAGCGTTCCTCTAGCACCACTGGCAAGCCATCCGCCTCTGTGACCTTTTCGCTTATGTTTGTCAGAGGGCTTGGATTATGCTACAGAGGCCACTCCTCTTCCGTGCACACCCAGCTTTAATGATTCCAGAAGCTAGGTCTGCCCCAGGTGTACTTTATATGGGTTGATTCTACTTCTTGAGGTTGTTGAAGTTCATAGAATTCAGAGTAATGAAGTCTGCTTGCAGTTAATTAGGTCACTGCCAATGAACGGTTTTAAAAACTCCTGCAGTTTGACATGGTTCTAGAACTTTGTGTTACTCTAGAATAGAGGTTCTCAACTAGGATGATCCCTACCCTCACCCCCCAAACCTAAAGAATTATCTAGTCCAAAATGTCAATAGCACCGAGGTGGAGAGACCTGTTTTAGAACCTGGTATTATAAAAGCCATGCGTCCCTTCAAGTGGGCTTGATTAACAAGAATTAGAAAAAAATAGCATCTGTCAAGTTGGAAAGGCTCTTCTATTGCCAACAGGAAAAAAAGAAAGACTATAAAGTAGGAGAAAAAGTGCTGTTTAAATCCTTGGTGCTATAATATATTATCCATATCTAGTTTCTGGAATTCATCAAAAACAAAGACCCACACTCCGTAGGCTTCTACAGCAGATTTTCTAAGCCAGGTGACTTCCTCACTAAGTAACTTCAGGCAAAAAGAGGAAAACTTTCTTTTGGCTGGTGAGTTTACTGCAGATTTAAACAGCCACAGTAATTTATCTTATGCATTGAGAAATTATTTTACCGCTGTGTCTTTAAAAAGAGAAAAAAAGCAGGTCACATTTCAGGAGCAAATTGTGATCTTGTCCTGTGGGTGGCTACAGCATCCCAAACCACAGTACTTAGGGAGGCGAGGCGAGGCGAGCTGTCGTGGGAGGTGACAGGGCCTGTTCTGGGGCTGAGACTGGGTTGTGTGTTTGGCTAAAGAATGTTCTCTTTCTCGTGAATCTGTAATTAGAACATGCCCTGCGGCACGGTATTTAAAGTCCTTCATTATGTCTTTTTAGAGTTGTTTTTCTACCTTATTTTTGAACTTAATTTTTTCAGTCAGAGTTCAGGAAAGAAAATCAACTTTAAAATCGGAAGAGAAATATAATAGTTTTTAAAAGGGCAATAGTAGGCTGACATCTATGATAATGAGACTATCCTCTTTACGTTAAAGCAGGGCCAACAACCTTTTTGTGTGTACAGGGCCGGGAAGGTCAGTATTTTAGGCTGTGTGCAGGGACTTCCCTTTGCCTCTGGGTGGGAAGGAGCCACCGACAGTAGGTGACTAATGGGCCAGGCTGGGGTGGCGCCGCCTGGCCGGGAGTTTTATGATTTTCTTCCAGAGAGGGGGATCATTGAGCACCATGATACGATCTACCACAACCTCATCCTTGGATTAGCTTGGGCAAGTCTCCTGTGTGGTCTCCTGGACCCCCAGTCTTGTTAATGGAGAGCAGGAACTTGATGAATTTAACATGGCTCTTCAGTTTTAACACAGCATTTGGCCCTTACATTTAATCATTATGTGTTTTGGGGGTCGTAGGGAGGGTATGTTCCTTGACACCTCGATTGCTCAATCAATTACAGAAACGGGATTGGATTTTCCTACTGTGGAGTGGTTAAGAATGTTTGTGTACAATTGAGAAGCATGCAGGCTGGAAAATCAATGTTTGAAAAGTGTTTTTAAATTTGTTAAATGATTTGAAATTATTGAGGTGTAATTCCATATAGTAAAATTTACCCATTATAGGTACCCAGTTGAATGATTTTTAGTACCTTTATACAGTTGTGGGGCCATCACCATGGCACCCCGGAAGTGCCTTCTTCCCCATTCAGTGTACCTCTCGTACCTAGCTATGTCCCGCCATTTATCTACTTTCTGTGTCTGTGGCTTTGCCTTTTCTAGAAACTTCGTTGAAAGGAACCCTACAATATGTCATCTTTTGTGTCTGATGTCTTTCACTTACCATGATGTCTTTGTGGCTCATTCTTGTTAGTGAAGGTATCAGTGATTCATTTTTTCATTACTGAAGAGTTCCATTGTATAAATTTACCACATTGTGCTTATCTCTATACCAGTTGATAGACATTTGAATTGTTTCCAGTATTTGGCTATTATGAATAATGCTGTTATGAATATTTGCATACAAGACTTTAGAAAAAATTTCTTTTGAGTAGGTAAATATCTAGGAGTTGAGTTGTTGGGACATATGGTAAGATTATGTTTAACTTCTTAAGAAACTGCCAAACTGTTTTCCAAAGTGGATGTACCATTTTACATTCCCACCAGTTTCTCTACATCCTCACCAACATTTGGTAGGGTCAGCCTTTTTTATTATAGTCAGGAAATCATTTGTTGGCAATAGAAAATGGAACCTCTATGAACCTCATTTATGAAGAAAGGGATGGTATTACTTTCCTCTCTGTCTTATAGGATTGCTCTAAAGATCAAAAGAGATGGCAATTTATGTGCAAGTGCTTTGTATTGCAAAAATGTTACTGGTGATTATGTGCAAAAAAATTTTTAGCTGTGAAATTTAACACCCACGTATCCATCTCAGAGAATAAGATAAAAACTTGTCCAAGTTTTAATATAATGTGTATGTTTTGATCAAACTTGTTCCACCTGCTTATAAAGGCAATTTTTAATCAAATCGTGAGCTTTCTCCATATGCTAGGTTGCCTATATTGTGTATTAAATTATCAGCCTTATTTAACAATGACAGAATATAATGGTTTGCATATGGTGGGTAAGTTTTTCTTTCCCTCTCAAACTTGGATGGTCTGGTAAATGTCTGCCTGTGATTTGTGTTCAGATGCTTGTGGGTGGCCTCTTTTGGACCTGGGCACATGTGTTCTATTCTAATAGAATGGAAGTAGAAAGTTTGGGGGCTCAGAGAAAACGCCAAGGACAATCTATGTAAAAATATCCATGTCAGCGGTTTGACTTTGCAATTCTGATTCTATGAAAATTGCCAGTTTATACTTTTTCAAAGAACAAAGGGAGTGTTTTGAATATGTTTCCCTCCTTACCTGTGGAAGACAGCTGTTTATTATAGATCTAAGGAAACTGGCCAGTGGCCTCTAGATTTGAAATCTGGGCTGTATTTTGTAAAACTCGCTTATCAGCAGCTCTTCACACCTGTTGGAAAAGACCTTTGGACTACAGAAGCTGAACTGTGTGTTTGATCATGTAGCATTGTGTCAACAAAGGGCTTTGTAGTACTTTCAAACGAGAAGGCAAAGAGAGCCACAACTAGACGCTAAGCCAGTCAGAGAAACTGCATGCTGGAGTGAAAATATGCTCTGGGTGGCCTCTGGAAGTTGGGAGGTTCATATTAATCCTGGTGACAGTTTATATTAATTTGGTAATGTTGCATAATCCTAATTTCATTCTTATTAAAAAGTTTTAATAAATTGGGAAACAGGTACTTGAAATCCTTTTTTTGTTTGCTTGTCTGTTTCTCTTTATTTTATTTTTAAATTTCAGAATATTATGGCAGTACAAACATTTTGGTTACATATATTGCCTTTGCACTGCCCAAACCAAAGCTACAAGCGTGCCTATCCCCCAGACGGCATGCTCCGCATCCATTAGTTGTGAATTAATTTACCCATCCCCTCCACCCTCCTCCCACCTGCCTGTCACCCGATGAAAATTACTTTCATGTGTGCACCTAAGTGTTGATCAGTTAGTACCAATTCCATGGTGAGTACATGTGGTGCTTGTTTTTCATTCTTGTGATACTTCACTTAGTAGAATGGGCTCTAGCTCCATCCAGGATAATACAAAAGGTGCTAGTTCACCATTGTTTTTTATGGCTGAGTAGAACTCCATGGTATACATATACCACATTTTATTAATCCACTCACATATTGATGGGAATTTGGGATGTTTCCACATCTCTGCAGTTGTGAATTGTGCTGCTATAAAGATTCGAGTACAGATGTCTTTATTATAGAATTATTTTTTTTCTTTTGGGTAGATGCCTAGTAGTGGGATTGCTGGATCAAATGGTAGTTCTATTTTTAGTTCTTTGAGGTATGTCCATATTACTTTCTGTAGAGGTTGTACTAATTTGCAGTCCCACCAGCAGTGTAAGAGTGTTCCTATCGAAATCCTTTTTGACGAAAATGATGCCGGTGATGGTGGCAGCAAACAGAAAGCTTTAGGCTCAGGATTCTGGGGTGGAGGTGCACTGGGAGTTTTTTTTTTTCTGACTTTAACTTAATGAGTAAAAGTTCTCACCTTATATGGCTTTGAAAATATTCATTTGAGTGGGAGTGTGTGTGCACGTGTTATGTTTGGAGGTACATATTTCAAAGCTTTCAAATGTTGCAGTCTGATACGTGAATTAAAAAGAGGATGAAAAAAGTCATCAGGCACTTGGAAGTCTTTTTCTAGAGCATTACAAATAATGTGGTTTGGGTATGGAATTATATTTGTGAGAGCCATCTTAACGGATGCCTGAAGTCGATGTTGTTTTTGGAAGCAGCTGTTTGCTAATAAAGAAATCAGGACTGACAGGCGGTTGTGTCATTCTTTCCATGTGCCACCAGCATTTCTTCCCAAAGTGGGAGTCAGAGGGAGCATGTTGGACTTGTGTAGAAATGGGAACTTGGCCCCTGTTGGTGTTAATGTGTGTTCTTTAAATAGGCGCAGGCTTCAGCATTTATATAGAATACTTCATATTCATCTTTGATGCTGTTTTCCACTTTGGGGACATGGTTGAAGAACTATGGATGGGGTCAACAAGTTAAAATCCCCATGATATGGGGGAAATGAGTGCACATGGAGAGGGCCTTGTATAGGGTTTTGTCATGGGGGATGCTAGGAGAGCTGTAGAACCTGCAGGGAAATTGTCTGCGTTGGTCAGTGGGGGAAAGGGGTCTGTTCCATTTCAGTCTTGGGGTCTCCAGCCACCTTGATCTTCTTGGAAATGCTTGTAGAACCTCTTTCTGGGGCCCCAGGGTCTAGCTGGCTGGCTCCAAGTGTTTTTATCCAACTCAAGGTTGACTTACTAGGGATCCCAAGTAACAGGGGAGACAGCCGGCACTGGAAGCCCTGGCTGGTGGATTTCAAACAGGTTCATCACTGGCACTGAGGGAGTAACTTTTAAGTCAGATTTTTATATTGTCTTAAATTTTCCCTCCTAGGGGATGAGAGGGAGCAAATACATGATACGTGATAACTGGCCATTTAAAGTGACCTCTGTGTTGTTAGATTTTAATTGTTGACTGATTTATGAATGCATTTGATTTATTTATGAATTATTTCCAGGAGACAAACAGAGTCAGCACGATGTGTAGAAAGAGTGTGGGATTAGAAATTGGAGAGACCTGCCCAGGTCACTGGCTGTGTGGTTTTGGGCAAGGCTAAGCCCCAAGCTTCAATTTCCTCATGGAGGTGGGGGGTTCCTGTCTTACTGAAGGTTAGTATTCAATAGAATGTCACTGAGGCTCTTAGCACACGAGTGTGATACATCACGGGCGCTCCTTTACTGGAAGCTACTATTTTTGCTGTTGATCAACGCAGTTGAGAATAGCAAAAAGTGATGAGTTTACTTGTATGTTATTTCTCACCTGCCACCCCGCGTCAAGAATGGAATAGTAGCCTTTTCAACTAGAAATTGAACATACTATAGCCAATATATTTCAAATCTTTCACTTATTTCAAATCAAAATGGAAATAAAATAGGAATAAATGAAGTTGAAAATTTTAGAAAAAAGAGTTCAATTGAAATGTCATTTCCAGTGATAATTTTGTTACAGTACAGCCACATTAATACACTGATTCATGAGGATGTGCTCCGTTAGTGTCCTTTCTGTTGGAGTTGACGAAATTGTTGTGCAGAGTAGAAGTAGTTTAATGAGATACTAAAGCTCGGTGTTGCAGTCCATCCTATGGGGACACATCAGGCGTCATAAAGGTAATTCTTGATCATTCAAATGACCAGTGAACACACAGTAATTTCTTCAAACTTTATCACTTGTCTTTGGAAATGAACGGTTTCACGCTGTGAAGCCAAAGAAAGAGGAAATTGAGCATCGAAAAGCCAAATATTATGATATCTCATTGTTCAGTGGAGAAGTGAAAAATGGAAATGGAATCAATGCTCAGGGTTAAAACAATCTGGTTAAAGTACAATCTGGAAATTGCTATTATATTTTTTGGGCTGTAGTCCTAAATTTTGAAGTTCGTTAGGTGTCTGGTATAATCCTAGCACAGCTCATACTGGCAGAGTTCTGATATTTATCAGAGATTTCAGTCTCTCTTTTGGAGATTCCAGTTGCCATGCGGATTTTGGGACAGTAGGATGTCAGAGGAGTTGGTCTAATGTCCGCCAGGTGGGCAAGTGTATGGGGCTTTGACCTGGGAGGATGGGAACCACTAGGTCCCAAATGGTTCTCGAAGAGGGTGAAGCAGTGCAGAGACCTGGTTAGACTTGTGGTTTCTGGAGCCACCTGCCTGGGTTCAAGTTCTTGCCCAGTCTTGGTGATATTGGGTAAGTTACTTTACCTCTGGGCCTTTGCGTCTCCATCTATAAAATGGGAGTGATAATGGTGCCTGCCTTACTATCTCAAATGAGTGATCCACTTAAACTGGTTGTATAGTAGGAACACAGGGGCTACTGTCTTCTTAGTCCTGTCTTTGCTTTCTTTGTCTGGTGGGGCTCTCTCTGTGTCACATTTGTGGATAGTAAATAAAGGCTGTGGATGATGCTTCCCGAAGATTTGTTCTTTGTTTGTTTGAGAAAGACATTTGCCTTTCAAAATGTTTTTTTTTTTTTTAAAAAGGAATGTAGGAGTCATGATAATTTTGAGGGTGGTGTTTTGCCACAGAATGCAATTCAAACTCATAGTTAAATCTTGTTTGTTTTGTTTACAGGGAACACGGGTCTGGCTGAGAGAAAATGGCCAGCATTTTCCAAGTACTGTAAATTCCTGTGCAGAGGGCGTCGTCGTGTTCCAGACAGACTATGGTCAGGTGAGAGCAAGTCCCTGCAGCTTCCTGCCATCTGTGCTCTGCTTTATAGATGGTCTTACCCAAGGGTGCGCGTGCTTGCCCCCCTCCTCCCCCAAACACCTTAAGTCATGTTTCTAAGTGATAAATCACAGTGGGATTCCCACAGTCCCAGTGGGAATGTAGGATGTACACATTGTGAGTGTGTGATGGATACTCTACAGTTCTCCCAAATGGACCACAGCAAGGGCTCCAGCCAGTAGGGACAGAAGAGCACACACTGGCCCAGTTTCCTTCCTGAGTATCTTTTCCACCTTCTTGCACCTTTTTCAAGAATCAGAAGTGTAATTTGAGACAAAATTCAAATATATTGATAATTGCCAATTGATTATCACTTTCTCTTAAAATTCTTAAACTTTCATAGTGCCTTAGTCAGCGCCTTAGTCCTCTGATGGAATACCATAAACTGCGTGACTTGTAAGCAGCAAACATTTATTTCTCACGGTTCTGGAGGCCGGGAAGTCCAAGATCAAGGCACTGGCAGTACGGTGGCTGGTGAGGGTCCCGCTTCCTGTTCATAGACAGCCAACTTCTCACCGTCCCTCAAGTGATGGAAAGGGCAAGGGAGCTTTCCCAGGCCTCTTTTAGAAGAGCACCAATCCCATTTGTGAAGGCTTCATCTTCATGACCTAATCACCTCCCAAAGGCCCCACCTTTTACTGCCCTTGCATAGGGGATTAGGATTTCAACATACGAATTTTGTGGAGGACACAAACACTCAATCCGTCACACAGAATTTTGGAAATACTGGCATGCCAGTAGACTTTAGAGTGGTGGCATCCTGTCACTGTTATAACAAGACTGACTCACCCAGTTAAGCTGAGCTTAGTTATCTACCTTGCTGACCAGCTGAAGAAGCGTCTTCTGTATAGGGAATGACACTGCTCCTGTTCCCACTCTTTAGTGTAAAACGCATGAAGACCCATTTCCCTGAAAATAAAAGTGAAGGGAACACAATATAGAACAATAAAATAAAAAGGAACACAATAGATAACAGTATAATTCATTTAACAAAACTGTGTTCCTGAAAGCATTGTAAAATAGATTTTTAATGGAATTCTTTTCCTTTCTTATTGAATTATATATTATTTTAACCCCATAGCCTTTCCTCTAATTCTTTGCATAAAAAAAATTTTTTTTTTTGGTAAAAAACATACAACATTAACTTTACCATGTTAATTATTTTTAAGCGTATAGTTCACATTATTGTGCAGCAGATCGCCAAAACTTATTCATCTTGCAGCACTGAAATTCGTGCCCACTAAACACTAATTCCCTCTGCCCTCTACCATTCCTCTTTCCGTTTCTATGATTTTAATTACTTTAGATACTTCATATGGGTGGAGTTATACAGGATTTGGCCTTGTGTGACTGGCTTATTTCACTTAGGTTTCCATTTCTGTCTAGCTAAGCCTCGGTTGGCAGAGGCTCCTAACACGACTCCCCCAGTCCCTCAGTGCGACTGCCTTTGCGTCTCAGTCAGCAACCTGTGCCACGTGAAGCCCTTGCTGACCACAGTCGATGGGCAGCTCTCGGTGAGGTTGGAGTGGAATGGGTTGGTTAGGTCAGTAGTTCTGCTCATTTTCGACAGTATTTATATGGATTGTGGGTTTAGAAAGAACTAAACTGGAATAACATGTACTGGAAAACAACACTGAACCTTGACCTCTAATCTTCGGTTGGTCATCAAATACTTGGTTTTATGTTGTCCAGTCTGTCATTCCCAAATATACCAATTATAATTAGCCTGGTGATTCGTGTAGGAATTGTAGGGTTTACAGAGGAAAAATGAGGCCAGATTTTAAAAATTGGGGTCAAGCTTGGATCAAGAACTGGCACTGGCCAAAATACTGTAGTTTCTTTTTCCACTGACCTGCATAGTCCTCCCCCCTTACCTCACAAGTTCACTGTAGGACGTACAGGATAACAAGTTCAATAACTGGTCCTGGTGCCCAGGACAGGAACACCTGTGCTTTAACTGGGCAGGGACAGATTCTTGAGGGAATCAGGGTCAAAGATTTAGAGCATGGCCTTGTTCTGGTCAAGCCCATCTCTGGTTACTTTTTAAAATATTAGTTAATTTTGACTCAGTTTGGTATGTTATTAAAGGATGTTAAGATACTGGTATTTCTGGAGGAAGGGGAGAATGGCAAGTTAGTAGTGTTTAATGGGTACAGAGTTTCAGTTTTGGAAGATGAAAAAGTTCTGAAGATGGTGGTGATGGTTGTACAACAGTGTGATTGTACTTAATGCCACTATGCTGCACTGAAACACATAAGCTGATACATTTTGTGTTAGTATATGTATATTTTACCTCCCTCCCCTTCCCACAGACTCACCAAAATATGTCAGTCAGGGTTTGAGGTCAAATGGTAACTGGCAGAAATTGTCAAATGGCTATTTGTAGGTTTAAAAAAATTTCTGTGAAATTTTTACATTACCGAAATATGACATCTTAGAGTCCTTAACTGGCTTACAAAACTAGTAGTGTAATTTTCCTTTGACTTAGAGCAGTGCATCTGAAATGTTACTGCGTATGGGTCACCTGGGGAACTTGTTAAGATGCAGATTCTGACAGGCAGGTTGGGGTTTGGCTGGAGAATCTGCATTTTTCACAAGCTCCGTAGTGACATTGATGTGCTGGACAAACCACGTTGGAGTAGTAAGGATTGAGAAGATATTCCTGAAAAACACCTTAGGGTCATGGTTACCTAAAATGAAGAGCAGGAAGCACGCAATCCCCTACATACACCACCAGCACTTCTGTTTTGGAGGAAGCAAAAATAATGACAAGGAGGAGGGCTTTGGGCAAAGTTTGGAAGTTTTTTTCTGGCCCTTCGAAGCTTTTCCTCTCTTTCTCATTCTCTGTGCCCTCCCTTCCAGTGACCATTTCATCTCGAGTGTGGCAGGGGGGTTGGGCTAACTGCAGTATAATAATTCTCAAGTGGATTAAAGAGCACTTAAAAAAAATCCTCTTTAGCGTTAGAGACCCAGCAGAGCTATGCATAACTAAAATCCTAAAGTGCAACCGCAGGGACACCGGGTAGGTGGGAGATAATAGTGTTTTGTTTTGCATGAGACCATGAAAGGGCACGCTTTCTTACTTCGTTCAGTCTTGTAGGAGAATTTTGCACATTCATTCAACTGTCCTTTTTTTGCCAAGGAGATCATTTTAATGTTAATTTAAAATTTCATGCTACTCTGAAATTTAAATTTAAATTACTGTAGGTAATTCGAAGGCCACAGCACACAGGCAGGTCAGCACATGCCCTGCAAGTTAGAGAGTAGTTGTCTTCTTGGACAACACGCTTTGGACAGAGTTTTAGAAGAGCAGATTTTTAAAAGCACCATAGTTCTGCTGGGCGCAGACTCAGCTGAAAGATCAACTTTTATGAAAGGAGAAGAGGGAAGATGGCCCTGAACATTTGTCTTCCGGAACATTCAGGAGGTGCACAAACAATCACTATAGCACCCTTTAAGAACATTGTAGAATTGAGTAATAAGTTCTACATTAGACTTTTCACATTGAGAGTTTGAACTATTTTATTATCCTTTTCTGGAAAGAGTCTAATTTGATTGCTCTGAAACAGCCTTAGAATGACATCAATTTACCTAATTGTATTTTAAGGGGTAGTTAATTCAATTTACCACAGGAATTTAATCAAGACGATTACATTGTGCAGTGATTTCATTTGGTTTTCTGTTTGACTTATCTCTATATGGGGTCTTCCAAAATATTTACTGATTGGGAATTTGATCGTCCTCCTCCATGCCCCTCTCTTTTTATTTGAAACAAGTATAACTGAACTTGGCTTTAAAAGTTGTTCTCGTTTTATTAATTCACAAAAAGGCCATTGGATTGCCTAGTACTTTCAACTTGTCCCCGTCCCCTAAGAAAGTCAGACATCTTCAAGCCACACTGGGAACACAGTCCTAATTACTTACAATCACATCTCCCGCTTAGAGCCATCTCTCACCCCTTTGGGTTGACATTCTGGTTTTGGCTTGTTGGAGTTAATGTCACGGACCCAATTTTGTGAAACTTAATAAGGAGTTAGTTAGTGTGGTGACTTTTCACTTTTCATTGCTATTTTTGGTCATTTTCGCACACTTTCTGCCCTGTTCAGCTGTTTTTCTCTTGCTATTTTTCTCCCTCCACTTGGCCACCATTGGCGTCTTTTTTGTGCTTTGAATGTCTCGTGGATGTGGGCCGCCTTTTGACCTCTTTCCAACGGCCTTCTCAATATACCGTCTGTGCACACTCCTGTCTCCCGGAAAAGTCTCAAGCTTGTTGAACGCAGGGGAGTGGTCAGTGGGGGACCGCCCAGCAGGGGTCCCCTTTCAGAGCTGACTCCCACTGAAGCCTCGGGAATTGGGCAACTAGAACCCAGCTTTTTACATTTCAACTTTAAGTGGCCAGAGAAGTGAGATCTGACTGCTGAGGGGAAGTGGTGGATCCTAGATATTTGAGCAGAGTGAAAAATCTCCTCCGAGAGCCCAGGAGGCTGGAGCTTTCCCCACAGCGGGGGAAGCTGCATTCCAGGCTTGTCACGCAAAGCCCTCTGGGCAGCTGTGGAGGGGCCATGATCCCACTAGCTCCTGCGTGGAGCCCAAGAGGGAAGTGAGCAAGCAGCTGGCCTGGCCCCCCAGGTGGGACAGCCAGCAGGAGGGGACCACCTGGGGTCCGGAGGGGAGCTCCACCTCCTGGGAAGATTGGCTGGGCTTTGAATTGTGCAGGGGGTGAGGGGACCGGCATCCAGGCAGCTAAACTTGTGAAGATGGAGGAGAAGGAATTTGGGGGCAACATTTATAATGCAAAAGAAGTGTCCCTAGGACACAGTGGCTCTTTAGAACCAAGCTCTGGCACAGAAGAGATAGATTCTTTCTAGTCAGCTGGCCTGGACATAATTGCCTGGCTTTTATGTTTTGTTTTGTTTTGTTTTGTTTTTTTAAATGTATATTCTGTCCCCTTCTCAGCTTTTTTTAATCTTCTTTTTTTGTGTATGTGAAGGAGAATATTTTCATTTACTGGGGACATCATACCCATTTTTTTCCTCAAGAGGAAGGGAACGTAGGGTCATTTACATTTGGGTTCACAGCGCCTCTCAAGTCTCCAGTGTCCCATATATGGCAATTGCCGCTTCCAACCAAATTAACTTCTGGGTTCACCTGGACCATGTGAAATTACAGTTTCTAGAGGTCTTGAAGGGTTGGATATTGGCAGTTATGTGTGATTCAGCGTAACAGCTTGTTAATGGCCCTTCATTTTAATTTTGTGATTTAGCTTATCAGTGATCTGCTTATGATTTAAAGATGGGATTTTTCTGATGGCTTACAGGAACGCTCAACAAAGTAGCAGATTTTTTTGCCGTCTAGTTGAGTGGCAAAGCATATTCCTAAAATAGTACGCCAGCTTTCATCCTGTTGCTGTTGCTGTGTGTGTACATTTTCTAGCAGCTGTAACGTTGGTATTCCTTCTGGGGTTTTCGCTTTTTCTGGTGGGTGTCTAAAGGGTTTGCTATGATTAGTCTCCTCTGCAAATACCCAAATTTGAGTTGAAAGAAAAATGAATAAATACACAATTTTTTTGGACTGGAACTTGGGTTTTCCTCTACTGTTCTGTGTGTGTTTATTGGGATAAATTGACATTACGTAAAACTTAGCATTTTAACCATTTTAAGTTTACAGTTTGGTGGCATTAATGACATTCATCGTGTTGTGCCATCACATCACTATTTCTAAAACTTTTTCACTACCCCAAAGAAAAACTCTGAACTCATTAAGCAGTAACCCCCTTTGTAATTTATTTTTAAACTACTTTTCTCTTGCATGTCTTTTCTTGTGCTGCTTTAAAAAATAACAGCACATTGGAAATTCTGGTTTGTATCTTTTCTTAAGGAATAGATCAAGGAAGATCGCTTGAGATCCCGCTCTGGATTCCTGGAATGGAGAATCCAGTGGTCCAGCTTAGGTCCCGGGACCGCTCAGCCTTGGCCACATGCTGTGCATGTAGGGGTGGATGGTGCTACCACTGTGGATGGATGAGGGGCCTTTCTCAAGAGGAAAGTGACTTGCACAGCCATCCTAAAAGTAAGGGGAAATAGGGGTATGCTGGTGACAAGTGACAGATAATTTTTAAAAATTAGATGTACACTCTTTGGCTTCTTTTGTTGAAACTTTAGTAGGGCTCCATCTGTTTCCTTGGAATTCACTTCAATCGAAACAGTGCAGCTGTATTAAAAAGATAGCGCTGAGCCGTGAAAGCTCTTAAATTCTCTTTGTTTTTCCCACGTTTTGGTATTGCTCCTGGAAATACCCCTCTCTGAGATGGACATTAAACACCAGCTTACGGAGTTTCTTAGAGTCAGAGGTCTGTGCTCCGGAGACTGACACCACTGGGACTTTTAGTCTTGCTTTCAAGACCAATTAACATGCAACTTGTCCAACTAACTTAGTTTGGAGCTAAAAAATGTTTTTACGCTCTGAAATCCATGTGGTTCTGACTCTCTAGACCTCTTCCAAGAATTTGGTTTGGCATTTTGTGACTCAAAGATGGAAAGTCAAATGTTTCCATTAATTTTCACTCTGGGACTATAGAAAAAAAAGTTTGCTTGTTTATTAGTGCACTTAGCTCCAGGAAAAACACGTGCGTGTTTACAAATCCGCGCAGCTCTGCATGGAAGGCTCACTTAATGCGATCTGGGAGGAGACTCCGCTCAAGCAGGCCAAGCCCTTGTTCTTTCTCCCACCGGGAATCTGGTTCCTGCAAAGATGTGTCCACCTCCCCGGCCTTCATTCAGGGATGAACGTGCTGATGTGATCTTCTCAGAGAAGCCACCTCCACTTGAAAGAGCCACCTTATCGATAATTTTCTGTCTCTCCTCACCCAGGTTTCTGAGAAAGGGGACTTGTCACTGCGGCGTTCCTAGCACCCAGAACCAGAGCCTGGCCCAGGAATGCCCTCAGTAAATACTGAATGGATGAATGAAACTCCATTTGTAATCAGCACGAAGCCAAATAAGTCATTGGAATGCTGTGGGCTTTGTTAAGCACGTTATTTTATGACATTTTAGTAAACAGGTTAACAAGTCTTAAGGGACTACAGATGACCAAAACGAAAAAAGAGCTGCAAATCATAAGAGTCATGGTGGGAGTTTCACTACGTTACTTCTACCCTGGTAGTGTGTAGACCACCATAGACCACGGGACCAGAATGAAATAAAGAGGGTGGAAGAAAGACTTTCTCAAGGGAATTCTTTTACTTGATAGACTCTAGACACATAGAAATTGCATTTTCATTTCTTAGGGGGAGGGGTGGGTGTGTTGACTTTGGTTCAGGGTCATTTTTCAAAGTCTGGCATTTTCAAAACCTGAGATTGTTATTCCATACACTTCAACAGTCACACTGAAACAGGAAACAGTGACAAACATTATAAGCTACCTTTCTGTCCTAAGGAATGTGGCTGTGCAAGGTGTTGCAGACTTTAAGCACGCCGAAGGTGTACACTGTATTCCCAGCACCGATGAAAAGCCCGCTGGTAAGACCTCCCGGTCTCTGGGGCCTGTTTCCTGTTTCTTTAAGTGAATCCAGCTTACTTCTGACCCTTTTTTCCAGAGCATGGCTTTTGTCTTCCCATCTCAGTCCCTTTGGACTGAACAGGTGGGTTCCTCCCTGCCTGGCTTCCCCAGAGGGTTGGGTGGATGGGTGGGAAAGGGGATTAGATCTCTGTTGGCAGCATTTACTGGCCCTGGCAAGGCTCTAGCTGAAGACGCACACATTAGCTACTTTTGCAAGGAGAGCAACTGGCCTCTGCCTGGGTCATGACCTTCTTTGGCCTCCTGCCCCGCTTTGGGCCCACTTGTTGATTTTTTCCCTTAGTGGATTTTCCTGGACTTTGGCCTCCTTTTTCCTCCCTATGTCCACTGAATGTACCTCTTTTTCCCAACCCTTAGGGATGGTCTGTTTATCTGGACTCAAACATGCCTCCAACCTGCCTGAGCCTCCCATCTTTGTTTGACGTCCAGATTCCAGGCTCAGCTTCTAGGTGGCTTGGTCCACTCACACCTGTGCAAGCCTGTGGCATTTCCAGTTCCTTCCTGCAACCAGCGAGGCACCTGGTCTTGCAATGCTAGTGTCCGGGCACAAAGAGAAGCGCTGATGTCTGGTGCCATTGGCCCCACTGTTGCTTTTGATTTTGTGTTTCATTTTAAAAATTAAATTGCTCACATTTGAAAAGAAGTGGGATACTATCATGTATTTTTGATACCCAGGAATACTGAAAATAATCAACTAATTAATGCCAGGTGCTAAGCTCAGGCCAGTCAGCAATTTATGACTGGAAGACACGAAATAAAAAACTGGTTAAATCAAACTGAATTCTTTTATTTTGAATGCTTAAATAAATACTATAGCTTTATTATAAGTAACATTTTGTGATAAATGTGAAGACCTTGTTTGGAAACAGAAACGACTCCAATTATCTCTGGGAATCAGATACGGCATCATTTACTGCCGACTGCTGGGTGTGATTTCAGTAGAAAAAGCAGAGGCAATTTGTTGGATTTAGGCAGTTGTCCGTTTGGGAATGAGTTGCATTCCATTCTAAAAATTCATTTATAGGCCTGTTATTTGGAACAAATTTTTCCAAAGACTCAGATATACATGATGAATTGATTATCCAGCTGGTCTACACAGACCTCCTCGGGCATCCACAGCGTGCCCGGAGAGGGCTGATGCTAGTCCTCTATTGCCTGATTCTGACTTTAGCCCTGTTCAGATTCCAACCTGGGATGCCACCGCGTGACAGTAGGGAATCCCATCCTTGCCATGACCCCCTCCCTGGTGAGCGGTGGGAAAAGGGGCACCCCGGTTCTAAACCATGTCCTCCTCAAGGTTGATGAGGATGAAGACCTCGTCAGGGTGGCCATTTCAGATGGGGAAAGGGAAGAGGATATTTGCTGGGTGACATCTCTCCATCTGGCACCATACCGGTGCCGTTCTGTTTGTCCTGTTAATCCTCAGAACTGCCCTGTGAACCAGCCACACTGCAGTGACACGGCAGTCGAACTTAGGTGTGATGACAGGTCCAAGAGTCCACGCTTGGCCTGCAGTCAGAGCCAGAGCTGGGGTTTGCCTCCCGAGTGTGTCATCTCTCCACTTGATCATGTTCGCGCCTCAGGAGGGGCGTGAATAAGGCAGGGTCAGACTGCTGGGTGGTTGTTGGCTCCTTTGCTGTGTTCATTCCTTTCCTCTCTGTGGGCCCCAGGCAGTTAGTGTACTCTCCTGTGCTTTCTTGTCATGACATTTATGCTCTCTCAAAGTTACTCTTCAAGATTGGCAGGTTCCCATGCCACCTCTCTGCTTCCCTCTACTTTGTGGTAGCTTTTTTCTTCATTTGGTTTAATTGCTCTAGGGAAACAGAAGGGTTTCCTAGGCTTGTGTTCAAGTCTTGCATCCACCATGCTCCCTTAGGCACGGTGGCCCCCAGCCCCGGCTACACGCTGTCATTCACTGCGAAGCTCTCCCCGACAGCCTTGGCCCTGCCCCAGAACCAAAATATCAGAATCTCAGGTGAGGCTCAGGCCATGGTGTGTTTTTAAAAAAAGCTTCCTGGGTGCTGTTTAATGAGCAGCCAGGTTCAGAACTATGTCATGGACTGAATGACCATCGTATCAAAACATTACTTTAAAAATTGTTGAAAAAGCACAACTTTTGCAGGCTGGACTTAGAAAGTGCCTAGCATTGCTTAATAGCTAGGCCTTGGTTTTTCCCAGGGAGCTTCTTTTTTGGCCATCTTTTCTGTGCAGTAGCTCCTTCTGTCTGTCTGTCTGTCCACCGGCCCACCCATCCATCTGTCATCCGTCACTGGACCCTTGTCTGCAAGGGGCCCTGGAGTTCATCCTTGTGCTCTCTTCAGAGCCTCGACCTGCTTTTGATCTTCCCGTCTCCCCCTTCCTTCTCCCACCTTCTCACGGGACACTGTTAGAGTGGGATGTTTGGGTTGAAGCCTCCCAGCTGCTAACGCAGTGTTTCTGCAAGAGTGAGTCTCTGGCCTGCTGCTTCAGAATCACTGGGGCCCTTGTGAAAAAGTTCCTTGGCCCCTTCCACGTTGCCTGAATCCAGCTCTTGGTGAATTGGGTCCTGGAACCTGCATTTAACAAGCTGCCCAGATTTTATTCACACTGACTCAGTGGGTACTTTGATCTGAGGTGAATTGGAAAGTTCTCCTTCCTCTTCTCAGCCGCACTTCTCACCTACTTGCCATTTACTTCAAATGGGGCTACTCCCTGCCCCGGCGGTAGTGGCTCTGGGGGGAGGCCAGCCTTCCTCATGGTATAAATCTTCAGAGAGGTTTGAATCTTTCATTTTTTCCCCTCTCTCTCTCTTAGGCTCTTGCCCCCTTTTCTTTCTGTGTCTGAAACAGAACTTGATGTTTGGACACTTCTTGGGAGAGACTGTGAAGGTTTTTCTAATTTGTGTTTAGAGACATCCAGTGGTGAAGCGGCTTCCCGAAGTCCGGCCGTCAGTGGTCTTTGGGTTCAGATAACTCAGTTAAGTTCTATTCATGTTCCCGAGGGGAACCTCGCCTGTTTGTATCTCAAGGAGAGAAGGGGGACTAGGGCCTGAAGGAGGGGCAAGGCCTTGGGAGCAGGTGGGACAGGGACACTGCTGAGGAGAGGACAGACCCTGGGGGTGGGTGAGGGTGGTGTCTTGTGAAAGGCGTCTTTGCTATGGTCTGAATGTTTGTGTCCCCCTAAGTTCTTATGTTGAGATCCTGACCCCCAATGTGATGGCATTAGGAGGTGATGCCTTTGGGAAGTGATTAGATAGATCATGAGGACAGACCCCTCATGAGTGGGATTAGTGCTCTTATGAAAAAAGCCTGAGGGAGCTTGTTTGTCCTCACACCACATGAGGACACAGCTAGAAGGTGCCATCTATGAGCCAGAAAGCAGCCCTCACCGGACACTGAATCTCCTTGTTCTTGGACTTCCCAGTCTCCTGAACTGTGAGAAATGCATTTCTATTGTTGAGAAGCCACCCAGTCTATGGAATCTGCTATAGACCACGGCTGGCTTGTTTCCTCCACTCTCCTCCCGTGGAGCATCTGCCCTCCTGGGCTTGGACTAAAGGAGAGTGCAGGGTGGAGAGCTGGTGTGTAAATCCCAGGCAGCCCCCCCCCCCCCAACTGGGGAGAGAAGGAAGCTTACGCCCAGTGGATGCCCATTCTGGTAACTTCTGCTCAAGGAGCTTGTGTTACTTAGAACTGCAGGGAAAGTGTGAACTTACGGCTTTTATTTCACACCATCTGATTGTGCTGCCATTTTAAAGCTAACAGACGTGTAAAAAATTGAACTCAATGGTTACTTTGGAGGGACTGAGCTTTCAAAGGTATTGGAAATGCTCAGGGTATTGTTGTGTATGGTTCATCAAGGCTGTAGGTTTTACTGTATGTAAATGAAACCTCCATTTAAAACAAAAGTAACACCTGCCTTTTCTGAAGGCAGCTGATTATGAAATGACACATGTCACCAACACAGCATTCCTGGGTAAAGTTCATGCGACAATTCCAGTGTTTAACTTCACGGGGGCAGCGAACCACAGCCTGATTTGTACAGCCTACAGTTTCTTACATTTTTAACTATTTGGAAAAACTCACAAGAAAAAGAATATTTTATGACACATGAAAACTATATGAAATTCAAATTTAATAAAGTCGTATTGGAACACAGCCATGCCATTCATTGGCCTCTTGTCTGTGACTGTGTTCGCGTCCGTTGGTGTCTTCTGGAAGGGCTTTGCTATGGCCTGAATGTTTGTGTGCCCCCAAATGCACACAGCCAAGGACTAGCAAAACCTCAGGTATTGACCATCTGGCTTTTTGCAGAAAAAGTTTGCGGAGCCTGAGCTAAAGGCTCATTTCCCCAATTACTTCTGAAATGATATTTAGTGCTGCAGGGGGCCGACCTTGCAGAGGGTTCCCATTCTGGGCTACACATTGGAATCCCCTGAGGAGCTACTAAATGAGATTCCTGGGCCACTGTGCCATGCCAAATGGCACAACTTCCCTGGAGGTGAGCCCAGTACTGTATTCACAGCCAGCACAACCAGCGTCGGGAGTCTGTGTTTGAACCCTAATGGATTGCTAGATGATCCACTGGTTCCAAAGCCCTGTCGTTTCCCCAGTGAGGGGCAGTGCCTTGCCCAAGAGGGTGAAAGTAGTCTGCAGTCAGTGGCAAAACTCATGCTTCTTGCTACCTGTAGGGAGGGCAGTGGCTCTCAAAGTGGAGCTGACATCAGAATCCCGCGGAAGGCTTGTTAAACCACTGAGTCCTGGGCCTCAACCCAGAGTTTCTGATTCAGCAAGTCTCAGGTGGAGCCCGGACCTTTGCATTCCTGACAAGCTCCCAGGTGCCTGCTTCCTGCTGGTCTGGAAGCCACACTTTCAAAATGGGTTTGTAGGGGTTGGCAGACTGTGTGTGGATTTTTTTTTAATCCGTGTTCTACATAAAAGCATCTGATACACCATCTTCCTCCCAAAGCATATTCTTTGAAAACACAGATGGTCGCTCACACAGCCCAAGTACCTTTGGAACTGCCACAGCCTTAAAGGAATCATTCTTGAGCAGTGTTGTTCTTAGTTGTAAATGCTACCAACACCTGCCAATGGTTTAGTCTGTAACCAGGTGTTGTTTTCTGCGTTGGGTTAATGGGGCGCCACTTCCAGGCACAGCAAAAATAGGACAAGCCTGTGTGTTGTGTGTTCATTACAGCCCAAAACATTTCCAAGGAAGGTCTATGCGTTCTGGAAGTATTTCAGAGAGCGACTTGATGGTGCTTCTGCACTTCCAGAAGTTGCTGTAGAGATGCTGACCCCCGTAATGCTTATTTTTAGTATGGAAGAGCAGTTCAATTATAAACTTATCGTTTTTGGTGTTAGGCTGATATATAGTCCTCATTTTTAAGCTTTATTTATTTCTATTACTATTTAGAATCTGCTGTTAGAACTCCCAAAATTTCCATAGGTGTCCAATATGCTCTTGTAGTCCGTTGTCTGGACCGACTGGCAGAAAGAAACCAGGAAGAGGCCCAGGCTACCAGGGCGAGGCAGGTGAGGCCCTAGGGTAGAAAATGTGAAGAGACACTCCCTGAGGGTCATGAGCTCCCCCCAGCGTGGGTGCATCTTTAAATTGTGCACGTTTGCACCTGCGTGCCTCACCCTAGGGAACCTGGAAGCTTGAACGAGACTCCCTGGGACAAGCGGCCCCGTGTGGGACCCAGCTCGCCTCTTCCACTTGCTTTGCTTGCCTGTTTCCTCCATACCTGTAACACACAGTCTGAGAAAGGACTCATGTTGAACAGTTCTGTCTCTGGTATGTTTTCAGATATCTGTGTCAACGCACTTTTGTGAACGTGTTTAGGATGGGATGGCTGCAGTGCACTTTCCCACGTGGAATACGATGGCTTTGATTATTCCAGTGAATTTTTGAGGGAAAAAAAGATGAAGCCTTTATAGCAGGCTTGTGCAATCTCACATAAAACGATCATATTATGTGTGTAAATTCAGCCTGTGGCCTGTATTAGAAGTTCCCAATGCAGTTGCTTCATTTCAGAGGTTGAAGTCAGTCTTTCATGTAGCTGCTGTCTGAGCGTTCCAAATGGTTCTGGGAATCATTCTGAAATAATTAATAGTAGTCTTAAGTCTTCCAGTGAGGGTAACAGGGTAGCTAACCCTTGAGAATTCAGCAAGTATTTCAGTCTCCTGGAATGATCTGCTGTTCTGAAATGTATCCATCTTCCTGCCGTGTCAGAGTTCATCGTGCCTTGTTCCAAGCATCTGCTTTTGCTTGTGCAAACAGAGCTCATGACAGATGTTAACTGGCTGAGCAGAGAGACAGTCACTCCTGTGACAATGGGCCGAAGCATATGCTGCCCCCAGGTTCAGGAAGGCTTTGTAGCAAAGGACTCAAAAGAGATCAGGCCTCCGGGGAGCGTTGCCAGCGTGCCTTCGTAAAGGGCAAATCCTGTCCGATTAACCTAATTTCCTTCCCCAAGCAGTGATAAACCAAGGAGATTAAAATTGCAGCCATTTCAACTTTAGCATTTATTTCTTTTTACGATATTAAGATATATTTGTAATTAAAATTTGAAGACGGTTCATTTAAAACATTTATTCTGCTTTATTTATTTATTCTTCCTCTACCAAAAGGTCACAGCTTGCCACGGAAAATGGTACCTGGGCCTCGTGGACATTTGGAGGTAGCACTAGTGAATGCAGGTGTCAGCGTCCACATCCCCACATGTATTTTGTGTGTTCCCTGTTTGGGACCTTCTCTGCAAGGGCAAGATGATGTAAATACCGTAGAGAAAATAATTCCTGCCGTTTGAGGAAAGCCATACTCAAAGTATCCATTATTGGCTCGTTGCTATCTTTGATGCAGATTTTAAAATAGTTTGCAGATGTTACTTTTAGCTACAAGAGCAAAAGCAGCTGAAGCCACATTTTAGCACCTAAGATTTGATTAGTTAATAACTTTCATAAGTTTGAGCTGGGGTCTGCAATGAAAATGAATAGTTTTGGTTTTTTTTTTTTTTTTTTTTGAAACAAGGTCTCACTCTGTTGCCCAGGCTAGAGTACAGTGGCTTCATCATAGCTCACTATAAGCTCTGACTCCTGGGCTTAAGTGATCCTCCTGCATCAGCCTCCAGAGTAGCTAGGACTATAGGTGTGTGCCACCCCACCCTGCTAATTTTTCTATTTTTTGTAGAGACAGGTTCTTGCTCTTGCTCTGGCTGGTCTCAAACTCCCGGACCCCAAGTACAGGATGGTACGATAGCAAATAAATGGGGTGACAGCCTTTGACAATATATAGCTGGCTTCTCATCTGTCTGCGAAAAGAGCAATACCATAGGTTTTACACTTGAGGATTGCCAGGGCTCATTTTTCTCCTGCCTCTTCTGTCTAAGCAGGTTAGAGGCTGTCCTGAATATTTCCTTGCATGGGTGAGATTTTGTGTTATCATCTTGACCCCTGAGAGATAGACGGTGACCACTGCAGCTTGCTTCAACATTTATTTGGCAACACTGCGGAAGTGTAGCAATGTTTAAAGAGAATGTATAACTTTGAGAATGACATGATACATGATCATGAATTTTTTTGTTATTTTTAAGAGACAGAGTCTTGCTCTCTCCCTCAGGCTAGAGTACAGTGGTATCATCATAGCTCACTGCAGCCTCAGACTCCTGGGCTCAAGCGATCCTCCTGCTTCAGCCTCCCAAGTAGCTAGGACTACAGGTGCACACCACCATGCCTGGCTAATTTTTTTATTTTTTTGTAGAGGCAGGGTCTCACTATGTTGCTCAGGCTGATCTTGAACTCCTGGCCCCAAAGGATCCTCCTGCCTTGGCCTCCCTAACTGCTAGGATTGCAGGAGTGAACCACCGCACCTGGCCGTGAATTGTTTTTATAAGGGATCTTTGAAGCTCTCTTTTTAAGTAGTGTCTAGTCATTGCTTATGTCAGGTCTAGGGTGAGGATCGTCCCATTTCATTTCTAGTTCTCCCCTTGCTGGTCCCCATGTGGACAGCGTCCTGCTGTCACTCCCCAGCTTCTCTATGGTTGCCTCACAAAGGCTTTTGAAGAATTCCTGGAAGAAATTCCCGGGAGGTTTACTTGGGTCATTTTAATCGAAGGATTTATGGGGCATCTGTTGAACTCAGGGGATTTGGGGCAGGAAAATACTTCCCAGATCATTTAGTTTTGCTGTGTCATTTGACATGTGACCAGAGTTGGGCCAGACCACTTTGATCCAGGTCACATAAGAGAGAAAACGGAATCGGGAGAAATGAGCTCTCCTCGTTTATGCATCGGGCCTCATTCGGTTTTGTGGGCTATGTTCTGCTTGAGGGTGATGAGGACCAGCTAGTCCACGTCTGGGAAATAATACAAACGAGCCCTTCCGTAGTCAGCCAGCTGCTTAGGGAATCACGACAGGAATTCACAATACCATTAAGAATTTGATTAGTATGTGAAAGCCAGAGGCAAAAAAGTAATTTAATTTTCTTGTATCTGCATCCCAGTTAACTCTTGTGAATGAATGCATTTTGGATAAAACTGAAAATAAGACCCTAACTAATGAATGAGTTAATTTGCATATGCATAGAGAGCAGGACTTTTTCTATACATTAATGACTAAGCCAGTGTATACAATATTCATAGACAGCAATAAATAAATGTCATGGTGACCTAGAGAATAAAACTTTTTGTCACTTTGTGACTTTTTTTAAACCTATACTCTCAACTGTGTTACCCTTTTAAGTTATGCATAGACTTTCTTTTTATTGGGCTTGTTCAGTGTATCTGTCTGTCCATCCATCCATCATCACACCAGTGATCAGCAAATCTTTCCTGATTTCTTCAACTAAATTAACCAGGAATATCATAATTCACATATTAATTGATATTATTTTCTTTTAAGTTTGCATTATGTGGTTTGCTCTTCTGAGAGGACCCAATGTGGCAATTAAAAGAGGAATTGGGGCCGGGCGCGGTGGCTCACGCCTGTAATCCTAGCACTCTGGGAGGCCGAGGCGGGTGGATCGCTCGAGGTCAGGAGTTCGAGACCAGCCTGAGCAAGAGAGAGACCCCGTCTCTACTAAAAATAGAAAGAAATTATCTGGCCAACTAAAATATATATAGAAAAAATTAGCCGGGCATGGTGGCGCATGCCTGTAGTCCCAGCTACTCGGGAGGCTGAGGCAGGAGGATCGCTTGAGCCCAGGAGTCTGAGGTTGCTGTGAGCTAGGCTAACGCCACGGCACTCACTCTAGCCTGGGCAACAAAGCAAGACTCTGTCTCAAAAAAAAAAAAGAGGAATTGGGAGGACAGTTTTGCATAGTCCCAAAGGGCCACTGACCCCCAAATTAGTTCTTGAGCACTAGTAGGAGATCACCTATGTGGAAAGTGCTTCTCCTAAACCTTACATTTATAGAATTCTCTGCCGTTCATAAGATATTTCATTTGATCTAATTTTGATCCTCATAACAACCATGTGACCCAGGTTTCCGAGTTTTAAAACGTTATTGGTAAAGATCTGTTGATTGACACTTTTCTGTTGCCCAGACAGAAGCAATTTCAGGCTCCATCAGTGCTGGAGACCAGACTGCCCAGGACAAAACCTGGAGCCAAGTAGCGTAGCCGGGGGTGACATTCCCAAGGCCTGCGCTCTGGGTTTCAGTATAACTTTTTCTTAAAAAGTGTGAAATCCTGCAGAAGAACAAACAACAAACAAAAAAGCCACCAGCACATAATAGCTACTTTTTCATTCTCTCCTTGAAAGACTTCAAGTTTGGAAATGTACAGTTGACCCTGGAGTAGAAATAAAGTTTTTATGCTATCTACTGTTTTAGTTAGAGGACATTTTACGTGGCGGAAAAACCAAGGGTGAGCTACTTACTCCGCTGCCGCCGCCTCCAAACTTTTTAGAGCGATCACCTGAAGGCATCAGAATTGCCATTAGGTGGAACTTACCAGTACATGGCCTTTTCCTCCTCTCGTTCTCTTGCCAATGTCCATTTCCGGTCTTATATTCTTTAACTTAGAATCTTTTATTTTTCTTTCTAAAATTAAAAAAGAATACATGAGCAGCTGGAGGTCGGAGGGTCAGGTTGAATACATCAAGGCAGTGTAAGTAAGAAGTAGCCGAATGAATTTATGGGGCTCTTTGATGAAGACATTTTCCCCAGTATTGCTGGGCTGGGCAGAATGGACTATAAGCTGAGGGATAGCAGTGTAGACCAATTAATTTTTTACTTGTCTAAAAGCATTCCTTTTTGTCTTATGGAAATTCCAGGTCTAAAATTGCCATTAGCATCAGACTCGCTGAATAAATAGTTTAGATGTCAGTCTTCTATGTTACTTTGTGTAAAGAAAATCTAAGCCATCTGGGCTTTTTGTGCTTTTATTGTGCTGGCTCTAAAGACAGGGCAAAACGGCTTTTGTTTTTGGGTCAAAGCAGATGTACGCATCCTGCCATCTTAATTTCTTTTGTATGGGTTGGCGTGTATTTTAGCTGCTTGGAAATGCTGAAAAGATTTCAAGCCAAGATGGGGAAGAGCAAAATAAATTGATGAGTTTGTTTTTTTTTTTCCCCACAATTAAGGGTACTAGTTCAAATATTTTGTGAACAAGTATCCTCTGAAATAAGTACATTTACTTAATATCATTTGGATGTTTCTCCAGGTTTGTTGTTAAGCCGTTTCTTTGGCCAGATGTTTCTCTTACATCTGAATCACGCAACTGGGGTTTGGTTTCAGCATACATAAGAAGAGAATGTCAGAACCTGAAATATCTTGGTACTATATGAATGTAATATGGGGAATAATGTTGTGGAATAACGTTTGCTCTCCCAATCACAAAACCTTGCAACAAATTCTGGAAACGTAGCCTCCAAATTCCACCTTACCTTGCTTTGCTAACCTGGGCTTTTGTAGATACACACTTTATTCTGGCGGCAGAGACACAGACTCTGCTACTAAGAAGCATTTAGTCATAACTGACTGTCATGTGACTCTGTTACTCTGAAGATTGTGCCTAGAAACCGTCTTTTGAATTTATTTTTAGTTACCTGTGGGAAAAGCCCTTACATTACAAAACAGGGAGGGAGGATTACATCTCTTCTATTGTCCAGTAGCAGATTAGGCTGCAGCAATCGGCCAATGCATGTCATGTGCAGATTATGGACTGAGGCTAGTTTTCAGTTTCAAAATGGAAGGGGAATGTGCTTCAGAAATAATCAATTCAAATAAGGAATCATTTGCTGTTTTTCTAGTTGCTATTATTTTGACCTTCCTGAGTAATATTCATATTTCCAGATGTGTAGTTGAAAAAACTTATATGCTCACAAATTATGCTGATGCTTGCAGCAAAACTGAAGCTTCCCCAGGACTTACAAACTAAGGCACCACTAGCAACCATGGCACCTGCCACCAGCAGCGGTGGGGATGGTGCTGATGTAGACACTGGCCTCTTGAATTGTCTGCCGGAGCCTGGCCCTTCTGTCCTTAACTGGGACGTATCAACTCCAGGTGTTTTACTAACAGCAGCCACAGCTACTAGTGTTTCCCAAAGCCAAGTCCTAAATGATGTTGGGAGAAGCGGGTGGGGGATGGGTTAAATTAGCTTTGGGAGAGGCTACATCATCATCATCATTTTTATTTTTAGGAATTTAGAGTGGCATTTAATCTTAATTTCAGCAGAAAAGGAATGTATTCACTTCTTTGCTTAATTATGCTTTCCAAACAGCAAGAGAAGCTGTTCAGAAAATTAATGCCCATGAACATGTATTCACTTGGGAAAATGCTGGGCTAGATGATGCTTCCTTTTTTGTGGCTGTTATTTTCATGTGGGTTTGTATTATCAATGTTAATCAGCTAAGCTGGGCTGGGTGGCATGCGCCTATAGTCCCAGCTACTCGGGGTGCCGAGGTAGGGGATCGCTTGGAGTTCAAGACTAGCCTGGGCAATATAGTGAGACTCTGTCTCTTAAGAAAAAAAAAAAGGTTGATCAGGTAATACCAACATTGTCTTCTCTAGGATATGATTCCTATATGAGTACCGTTCAAATATTTTACTATTTTTAAATAGCATTTTTTATTTTTTTAGAGACAGGGTCTTGCTATGTTGCCCAGGCTGGAGGGCAGTGACTACTCACAGGCATGATCATAGCACACTGCAGCCTCAACTCCTGGGCTCAGGCGATCCTCTCAAGTAGGTGGGACTACAGGCTCGCCCCACTGTGCCTGGTAATGTTTAAGTAACTTTTAATGCTCTGTTCTTACATCTGTGAAATGGTGATGCTAATACCTTTTGGGGTTGGTTTGAGGGATAGGGAGTGGAAGCACAAGAGAGTGCTTTAATGTGCCTGATGTGAAGACAACACCTGCCATGTGTTAGGACTGGTCATCCCAAACCCAGGCCCTAGACAGTGAGAATGACCTTCCCCACGATTCGATACCAACTGTGCTTATTATGGACCTGTTGGTGGCCATCCGGCTTCTCTTCATCCTGTTTTAGCTACTTTTGACAGCAAAGAACCAAGGCTTTGGGTGTTAATCAGTGAAGCCTGTGCTCTTTCATGGTTACCCAAATCTGAGAGATTTTCTTTTTATGGTGATAGACTTTGTGGAGCCAGGTGTTAGCCTTTATGCTTGGGTGTGGGAGGGAAGGAAGAAAAGGGAGTTGGCAAATCTATTCTAGAGCATTTTGTCTCACACCCAGAAATGACTGTCACCCTTGAATGAGTTCAAGGTGGTTTTTAATGTTGTAGAACGCTTGGTGTGAAGGAAACTTCATCCAAATCCTGTTTAGTCTTATGACACTTCAAGACAGTCATGTTATAATTAGTAGCTTGTCTTGCCTGTAGCTTGTCTTCCTGTTTGGTCTCATTTCACTTTGAAAGCAAAATCAATATCCAGCCCATGAAAACAGTTTGCCAAGATCAGTCAGCACTTGATGTTCTTCAACACCTGGATACCCTAGCTTCGTGCGTGGTTCCCAGACCTTTGTATTCCTGCATCCAGAAATTCTAGGAGACCAACATGAAGCTGTCCCATTCTTTTTTTTTTTTTTTTTTTGAGACAGAGTCTCACTCTGTTGCCCAGGCTAGAGTGAGTGCCGTGGCGTCAGCCTAGCTTACAGCAACCTCAAACTCCTGGGCTTAAGCGATCCTCCTGTCTCAGCCTCCCGAGTAGTTGGGACTACAGGCATGCACCACCATGCCCAGCTAATTTTTTTGATATATATTTTTAGCTGTCCATATAATTTCTTTCTATTTTTAGTAGAGATGGGGTCTCGCTCTTGCTCAGGCTGGTCTCGAACTCCTGAGCTCAAACGATCCGCCCACCTCGGCCTCCCAGAGGGCTAGGATTACAGGCGTGAGCCACCGCGCCCCGCCAGCTGTCCCATTCTTAATTTTGCCAGGCAAAGGCATTTAATAACTCTTGTCATCACTTTAATTTTAAAAGACAGTTTTAACACACTGAGAAAAGGACATAATCTCAGAATAAAGGACAACCTTTTAGAATTGAAGAAATTGAACTTTATGAAAAGCTCTCTTTATTGTCTTATATTTCTCATTTGGTTATTGAAAATAAGTCTCAGTTAAGTGTTGGGAAATTTCTGCTGCAGATAATTCAACAGTCGGGCTCCATTACCTACCAGGAGATAGATAGATGCACTCCCAACTCCAGGTACGGTTCCTGGGCCTTTTCTCAGGGAAGGGTTTAGTTTTGTAGCTGGCACTTTAAATTATTCTTGTTTCCTTTACGGAAGGATAAGTTTTTTGAACATTCTAATACATCAAGTTAAAGTATCAAGAAATAGGTTTTGATAAGATAATTTAGCTCAGTTGTATTTGAAAAAGGAAATACATATGTATCTGGAATTCCGTTGTTTGAATAAAATCTTGCTGGAGAGTTTACAAATTTTACAGGCAGTGTAGGAAGAGGTGGACAGAAATCCCCCCATACCCCACATTTTCTTAACTGTGGTTTCTGTGAAACTTTTAGAGTTCTGTAGATCTTGATTTGAAAACTATTGCTTGAGAATAATCTATAGCACTGGTTCTTAATATTGGAATGACTTTCACCTAGTTTCACAGTGGAGTTTACAAAAACTAGTACACAAGGTGAAACTTAGAGTTAGGAGTTGCATGTGGATTAGGTACTGGAATCCTATTTATACCAGTTTATACCAGTTTTGTGTTCTAAGGTGCTCCAGGGCTACCTTTGATTTTCAAAAAACAGCCAGACATTCAGTTCTGGTAGATTAATTTTATTAGTAAAGAGTTAAGTTGAATAAATTTTTTTGCTTAATTTTTTAATATTCTTCTTTTCTTACCATAATTACTTTCGTAACTGGCTGTTTGCCCTTTTACTTTGTGACTGTAGAAAAAGAGAAGAGCCAATTAGATACATGCTTGAAGAAAGTGTTGTGGATAAATCTTGAGGCCGTTAAGGGCTGTGCTCGTGTGCAATGTGGACCTGAGAGTAGGGAAATGATAATGTCTTCTGTGGTTTATGTAAGATCCTCAGAGATTGGTCCTGAATTAGGTAAATAATTGATTCTTCAAAGAAAAAAGAGTGGATAAAAATTGTTTGGAAGAAAATTATTTGCTTAGTAATATGATTTGAGAAATCAGTTTAGGGATACTGAGCGAACGCTGGATGGAAAAATGGGACAGAGTTCTGCAGGTTTATTGCGGAGTGGGGGGCAGGCGGGAGAATAGGAAGACAAAATAAGTTGATTGTGATTTGTCACTAACTAGTCAGCAAGAGATTGATTCATTGAGTGTCAGGACAACTGCTTATCTTGTGCCTACTTTTCCCACTTGTGTGTCAGTCTTTGTGCTTGTTGGGAGAAATTATAATGATGTAATATGGGTTAAGTATTTGAAGTTCTTATACAACCATGTAATTATCATTTATTAGTGTCTGCATTTAACCTTCCCAGGTTAATGTGTGCAAACCAGTTTTAATGCTATTAATGAACTTCAGAAGACCCAGAAGCTTTTTGGTTCAGTGTTACCTTTCCATTTCTCATGACTGTGGGTCACTCCTTTTTTAAAAAAAAATCTTTCTGTAATTTACCCATTACTGTATATTTGAGGTGCTTATTCTTCGAGAGCAGTGGTCCCCAACCTACTGGTCCAGTCCGAGGCCTGTTAGGAACCAGGATGCACAGCAGGAGGTGAGCAGCAGGGGAGCAAGTGAAGCTTCTTGTATATTTACAGCAGCTCCCCATTGCTCGCAGCACCGCATAAGCTCCGCCTCCTGTCAGATCTTCAGCTGCATTAGATTCTCAGAGGATCACGAACCCTACTGTAAACTGCGCATGTGAGGGATCCAGGTTGCGTGATCCTTATGAGAACCTAATGCCTGATGATCTCAGGTGGAGCTGAGGCAGTGATGCTAGTGCTGGGGAGCAGCTGCAAATACAGATTATTATTAGCAGAGAGGTTTGACTGCACAATAAGTATAATGCACTCGAATCATCCCGAAACCATCCCCCCACCCCCTTACATGGTCCCCGGTGCCCAAAAGGTTGGGGACTACTGTGTCAGAGTCCAAATACTTAATGCAGTTTAAAAATACTGTTACATTTTAACTCAATTATTAGCAATGGATAGGCAAGAGTGATGGGCTTAGTATTGTCTAGGAAGTTAGGCAGGGGAGTCCAGGACCTTATGAACGTATTTTGGAACAGGAAGCTCTAACATGCACTGGAGGTGCCCACTAGCCTGCACTTTGGCCTGCTCCCATAGATGGGCGGTGGACTCTCAGGCCTGCCTGCCACATGTTAACCGTGGGAACTTGGCCAGGGTATTTAGGCTCTCTGGGCCTCAATTTTCTCATTTATAAAATTGGGAGAAGAATAGCACCTTCCCAGAAGACTGCTTGCCAGATACAACATAGGTATTCGTCAGGTTATACAGATAAGAATTGCCATAATTATATGTATGTATGTATGTATTTAGACACCCACACACGTGTACAAGATACAAAAATATTAGAGTAGGTTATTACCATAGAAAGCTAGAAAATAAAAGATTCTGTGCTGTGTGGAGGCCAGTGCTGGACTGGGCTAGCCGGGTGTGGTTTCGGCTGCTGTGAGGCCTGGCAGGGGATGGGCAGGTGAGTGTGTGATGAGAGGCTCAGGGTGCAGGGGAACAGGAAGGACGAAGCAGGGCCAGCAGAACCAGGATCCATAGCAGGATTTCCAAGGAAACAAGCCTTGACAGCCTCACGGTGGAACCAGTGGGCCGACTGTCCACTGCGAGCAGTCGTCTTGACAGCAGCCTGCGTTTCTAAGGTCCTTAACCCTGTGCGTTGTAACCACTCCTCTGATGCTTACAGCAGCCTTATGAATGATCGAACGGGGAGTTAGCCTTACCTCCCTTGGACAGCTCGGGAAAAGGAAGGTCCCGAGAAGAGGTCTGTCGCGTGTCAGGCCACATCCCACAGTGAGGGGCCTTTCGGGGGCTGCAGCCGGGGGCTGGCTCGGAGCTGATTTCCCTGGCAGAGTTGGTCTCCCCCTGCCTGGAGCCCCTGTGCTTTGATTGCAGCATCTTTTCAGGCACTTTCGAGGATCAGTTTCCCCATCCGCTCTTTCAGTACTGTTTCTCCTTTGTCTCTGTTTCCATAGCTTCTCAGGCAGTGCCGGTCCTGGAGTCAATACATTTTGAACAAAAGAGCTTTTAGCAAAAGGCAGGCATGTGGACGACTTAAACCCCCATCGCATGAGTCAAAAATCACACTCTTACCTAAACTTCGACAGGCCTGGAAACGCATTATCTAGATGTGCTTATCCACGGGAAAGGTTTTCTATAAGGTGCTATTTTCTGAAGTTTTATTTTATACTGTGAAACCAGGAACATTCTTGCCACCTGCTTTTCTGCTTACTATTATCCCGCCAACCCCTCCCCCGCAAGACTAGTCTCATGCTTTTTATGATCGAGTCCTCTTTGTTCAGTTATCAGATATTGTGCTAATCTCAGCAGGAAATATTGTGGCTGGGCCTGGGTGTGGGGAACTTAAGCTAATATGTTCGAAAAAACTCCAAGGCCCCGAAACCCCCCCCCCCCACCCCCGGCATCTAGAATAATGAAGCCAGGACAAAGAGATCATGGGCTTTATTATTAGACACACTTACAAGAAAGCTTATTAATGGAAAACAGTTTGTGAGAAGAGTTGGCAAACAAGTCAGCTGCCATTGTTAGAAGTTCAAATAGAACGTGGCTTTGTTGAAGGAGAGTCTGAATTGGTTATTAGTGTCTCAGACCACAAAGGCTGCTGCATTTTGATGGTCTATGGAGCTCATGAAACATAACCGTCCTTTCTGTCTCGGAGAAATGTTAAAAATTAAACATTTTCAAATGAAAATTAATCTCCAGCTTTGCTGTTTTATGCTCTTTCATGCATAATTTAAAGAGTATTAAATTTGCAGAGATAAATTTTGTAAAAGACATTTTAAGCCATTTTTTTTTAAATCTGGAAAATTCTTCAAACTATCGAGTTTTTGCCTGCTTAACAGAATTGTTCAAGTTGTTAGTAGTTTGTTCTGATCTTTGTATGGAAATATTGCTTCCATTTTAATAGGAGTAGCTTAACTCACAAAATAATTATCCTTTTTTTTTTTTTTTTTTTTTAATTTTTTTTTTTTTGAGACAGAGTCTCACTCTGTTGCCCGGGCTAGAATGAGTGCCGTGGCGTCAGCTTAGCTCACAGCAAATAATTATCCTTAATATCTCAGTTCTTCTAACACACAGTGAAAAGACCTTAACGACTATAAAACTGAATTCATTCGAAAATTTGCATTGTTTCTGAATATTTTTTTCTGAATCTGTCTTCAGGATTACATAAGCAGCTTTCTAAATCGCCTCTTTAAAAAACCTTTTTTTAAATTTTTTTTTTTTTTGAGAAAGGGTCTCTCTTTGTGGCCTAGATTGGAGTGCAGTGGAATGATCATAGCTCACTGCAGCCTTGAACTCCTGGGCTCAAGTGATCCTCCTGCCTCAGCCTCCCAAGTAGCTGGGAGTACAGGCGGGGGCCACCATAGTTGGCTAATTTTTAAAAATTTTTTGTAGAGATGAAGTCTCGCTGTGTTGCCCATCATGGTCTCGAATTCCTGGCCTCAAGTGATCATCCCGCCTTGACCTCTCAAAGCACTGGGATTGCAGGTGTGAGCCTCTGTGCCTGGCTACTTTTAAAAAAAATTTTGAACAAAGACAGCCTTCTTTATGTTGAATCCATTTCCCTCCGCTTCTTATATATTGGTTTTAGCTTTATTTGTAGGAACTAGTCAATTTAAATATGGGCTTACAGGGCTGGGCAATTGCTTGAGGGCAGGAATTTGAGACCAGCTTGGACAACAGTGAGACTCCATCTCTATAAAAAATAAAAGGTTAGCTGGGTACGGTGGCGCCTGCCTATAGTCTCAGTTACTTGGGAGCTGAGGCAGGAAGATCACTTAAGCCTGGAGTTCAAGGCTGCAGTGAGCTATGATTGTGCCACTGCACTCCAGCCTGGGCGACAGAGTGAGATCTTGTCCCCTTACTTGCCTCCAAAAGGGCTCACAGCTTGTTTTTTGTTGCACTTTATTAATAATTGTAACATACACTCTGAAGACATATATGCATTTATATATTTGATTTAGTGAACAGTTTTCCAGTAGCAGCTCTGTTCCTGGTATTCATAAGTGCTAGAAATTACAGTACTTTTTGCAATGGCTTGTGAGAATGGAAAGAAGCAAATGCTACTAGTACAGTGTAGAGCAAAGGATTTTATAGAGTAGGCATGCTTAAACTCTTCTGTTTGTTCTATATTTTTAATTGCCATGTTGCAGTCTACTGGTAGGAAACCTGTTCAGAGATTGTCAGAGCTGTGCTACCCCTGTTCCTTTTCATCTCTTTCTTTTTTTTTCCTTTTTTGGACCCAGGCTGGAGTGCAGTGGTGCGATCATAGCTCACTGCAGCCACAAACTCCTGGGCTTATTCGGTCCTCTTCCCTCAGCCTCCCCAGTAGCTGGGACTACAGGCACGTTCCACCACACCCAGCTAATAGACTAATAGATGGGGTCTCATTATGTTGCTCAGGCTGGTCCTAAACTCCTGGCCTCAAGCGATTCTCCTGCCTTGGCATCCCAAAGTGCCAGGATTACAGGCATGAGCCACCACCCCCAGCCTTTCTCATCTCTTATACATACTGGTCAGCCCATCTTTTACCTGGCTGTCCAGACTCTTACTTTCTTCCTTCCTTTTCCACTAAACTTGTAACTAAAATACAGATGCCCCTCGACTTACAGTGGGGCCTCTGTCCCAACAAACCCATCATTAAGTCAAAAATATTAGTCGAAAGTGCATTTAATACTCCTCACCTACTGAACATCATGGCTTAGCTTAGCCTACCTTAAACATGCTCAGATCACCTACATTTGCCTATAGGTGGGCAAAATAGCTAACACAAGGCCTATTTTATAATAAAGTGTGGAATATCTCATGTTACTTATTGAACACTTTAAAATCATATTGTTCTGGTATCACTGTAAAGGCAAAATATGTAAGTTCGAAACATTGTAAGTCAAGGACTGTCAGTACAAGATAGCCTCCTAAAGCCTTTTCTCCCAGCCTTTTTCTTTCCTACACATGCACTACTGAGTCACCCAGGCACATAAATCCTGAAACCCTTCTTCTCTGATATTCAGTTGGTTAATATCCTGCAAATTCTATTCTTTTCACACTGACTGTGTCCTAACTTAAGACCCACATTTGCCCATGACAACTGTTTCACGCTCCTTCCTGGATTCTCTTCCCTCATCCTGTGACACCGGGCTACCTAGGCGTAGCATCAGTAATAATAATGGCAGCTACTGTTTGTTGAACACAGCCGGGGACCACACCAAACTCTTTGTAACTGTTATCTCGTTGTCCCCTGAGCCTTCTGCTTGATTATCTTCAGTGTCATCTTGTGCAAGCAGCAGGGGATTTCAGATTGTGCTTCAGGGTGCAGGGAGACCTTGGTTTCAGGTGCTGTTCATCGGTTCCCATGTGTCACCTGCATCCTTGTCTTCTTAGCTGCTTGCAAAAATCCAGTTTATTGTCTCCACCCTAAACCTTTACCATGTCAGAATCTCTGAGGAAGGGCCCAATGGACCGCACTGTCCACAGATTCTACTGGGAATACTTTGACACAACAGGCTGGAGGATGACCCCCACCATGTCTTGCCCCAAACTGGCCTCTGTTCTGGGTCCTGCACTCTGACCCCAGGTCCCCAGATACTGTGCACTGATTCTAACTAGCTGTTCAGGTGAAATTGTAGAAACTAATTCAAAAAGCAAGGTAGCAGTGCTGATTCTATTTATACATCATAGTGGCTATAACACTAAAATGCATTGTGGGTTGTCTCCTGCTCAGACACAGTGTGAGTATTAAACCGATGCCATTTCTCTGGGCTTTCCTAGGACACACTGCCACCCACCCACCCACCTGGCCACCTGCTGTCCTGTTACTTAATTTCCTGTGCTACTTTGGTGTAGGTATTCACAGTACGGGGACAGGAAAGTTACTATATGATGACTCTTAGTCTAGTGTACTGACCAGTGTTTATCTTCCAGTTTTTGGAGAAGATGTCTTTTGTGAAAACCTATTCAATATGTTGGTGATATTTGATGCTGTGAAGATTATTAGTTTTCAAATGGCATGTCTTCTTAAAGAGGTATGAGCTCTGAACAAGATTCTTAGCCTGGAGTTAGTCCAGAATTCTGTAATCCTTGGTAGTTAACAAAAAGTATAAAAATTTCTGGAAGTTCAGGTTTTACCTTGTTTCTGTCTGAATAAAGATTGTATTTGAGAAATTGGTTGTGTGGAACAAAGCCCTGTACTAATTCAATTCATGTGACATTTTATTCACAACCATCATAGAGAGAGGAGAAATCTTGCAGTAGAAAGTAGTGTGGGAAGACCTATTGGCATATATTTCTGAAATATAATTCTCAATCAACTCCATTTAATGATTTTTGAAGGATAATCTATTAAGTATTTATTAATATGGCTCTACTAATAGATTAAAGAAAGATTTTTTTCCTATAGATTAAAAAAATATTGATCCTATTCTCAGGTACCTTGCTACCTTGCATGCAAACAAGTTGGATTTCCTTGCACGATGCCTTTTTGCCTTTTAAATTTTTTTTTACTTCAAAATATTATGGGAGTACAAATGTTTTTGGTTACATGTATCAACTTTGTTATGCTTGAGTCAGGGTTATAAGTGTGCCCATCACCCAGATAGTGTTCATTGTACCTGTTAGGTAGGTTTTCACCCATCCCCTCCTCCCGTCTCCCCCATGCTTGATTTCTGCGGAGTTTTACTTCCCTCTGTGCACATGTGTGCTCATCACTTAGTTCCAATTAAGTAGCCAGTACATGCGGTGTTTTTCCATTCTTTAGATACTTCACTTAGAACAGTGGTCTCCAGTTCCATCCAAATTGTTGTAAAAGACCTTAATTCATCCTTTTTCATGGCTGAGTAGTATTTCATAGAATACATATGGAATCCACTCATGAATTGGATGGGTACTTGGGTTGATTCCACATTTTTGCAATTGTGAATTATGCTGCAATAAAAATTCGAGTGCAGGTGTCTTTGATAAAATGACTTCTGTTTCTTTAGGTAGACACTCAGTAGTGGGATTGCTATACCAAATGGTAGGTCTACTTTTAGTTCTTTGAGGAATCTCTATTCTGTTTTTCATAGAGATTGTACTAATGTGCAGTCCCACCAACAGTGTATAAGTGTTCCTTTCTCTCTGCATGCACTCTGGCATCTATTGTGTTTGGAGTTTCTAATAAAAAACCATTCTGACTGGGATAAGGTGATATCTCATTGTGGTTTTAATTTGCATTTTCCTGATAATTAGTGACATTGAGCATTTTCCCATGTGTTTCTTTGGCCATTTATGTATCTTCTTTTGAAAAGCTTCTGTTTTTTTTTTTTTTTCCCACTTTTTAATGGGGTTGTTTGTTTTTTTCCTCACTGATTTGCTTGAGTTCTTTGTAGATTCTGGTTATTAGCCCTTTATTGGATGTATAGCTTGGGAATATTTTCTCTCATTTTGTAGTTGTAGATTTGCATTGCTGGTTATTTCCTCAGCTGTGCAGAAGCTTTTTAATTTAATCAGGCCCCATTTATTTATTTTTGTTGTTGCTATTATTGCCATTGGGACCTTCTTCATAAATTCTTTGCCTAGGCTGATATCTAGAAGACTTTTTCCAGCATTTTCTTCTAGAATTCTTATGGTTTCATGTCCTACATTTAAGTCTTTTATCCATCTTAAATTAATTTTTGTGAGTGATGAGAGATATGGATCCTGCTTTATTCTTCTGCATGTGGCTATCCAATTTTCCCAGCACCAATTATTCAATAAGGCTCCTTTTCCCCAGTGTATGTTGTTGTCTGCTTTGTGAAAGATCAGTTGACTGTATGTGGATGGTTTTATTAATATATGCTGGGTTCTTTGTTCTGTTCAATTGGTCTATGTCTCTATTTTGTGCCAATAGCATGCCATTTTGGTTACTATGGCCTGGTAGTATAGTTTGAAGTCTGGTAATGTGATGTCTCCAGATTTGTTCTTTTTGCTTAAGATTGCTTTGACTATTTGGGCTCTTTTCTGGTTCCAAATGACGTGTAGAATTATATTTTCTAGATCTGTGAGGTATGACGTGGGTATTTTGTTGGGATTGCATTGAATCTATGAATCACTTGGGTAGTATGGACATTTTAAAAATGTTGATTCTACTGATCCATGAGCATGGTATGTTTTTCCATTTGTTAGTGTCTTCTGTGATTTCTTTCATCAGTGTTTTGTAGTTCTCTTTGTAAGAGATTCTTCACCTTCTTGGTTAAGTATACTACTAGGTATTTTATTTTCTTTGTACCTGTTGTGAATGATATTGAATCTTTGGTTTGATACTCAGCTTGACTGTTATTGGTGTATAGAAATGCTACTGATTTTTGTACATTGATTTTGTAACCTAAGACTTTACTGAATTTCCTTATCAATTCTAGGAGTCTCTTGGTGGAGTCTTTGGGGTTTTCTAGATATAAGATCATATCATCAGCAAAAAGCTATAGATTGACCTCCTCCTTCCCGATTTGGATACTGTTTCTTTCTTTCTCTTGCCTGATTGCTCTGGCTAGGGCGTCCAGCACTACGTTGAATAGAAGTGGGTTCACCACTATGGCTCCACTGTGGTCCCTTGAGGGTGTTGATGTGTTTTGATTTTTCATGTTGCCAGGGTTCTTTTGCTGGTTTCTTCTCATCTGAAACCTTTTTTCTCAACTGAGGGCTAATAGGTTTGCAGAGCGCCTGTTCTTTGCTAAGAACTCTCCTACAAGCACCATCACAAGATGGTGCTTCCCCCCTGCTACTGTGGAATATTGATGTGGCAGGGGAGAGACATGTGCACTAGAAGCCTGTAATGCAGCTGTTCTGATTTGATCTGTTCACCTGTGATTTCCTCTGTTCAAGCCTGTGCTGAATGCTGTTTGTACTGGGTGTTAGGCTGTTCACCAGATAGTTATAGTATGGTTGAGTTTGGGGCTGGGCAAGACTTTGTTCAAGGAAGCTGTTGTGGGGACTGCTCTGCCTGGGGTCTCCCTGCAGAGGTGACAGCAGCAGCTGGGTGAGGCTATCCAGCCAGTGGCTGTTAGTTCCTGGGCTATACGCATTTGCTCAAACCAGGTCCCAGTGTACTGGCAGCTTGATGCTTGGGGGCGGGGGCGGGTCGGGGGTTGGTCCCTGGCAGGTGTTGGACTTTGGAGCAGTTCTTGCGGCAGTGGTGTAGGATCTGGGGTGGGGTCTTGGGGCCCAGGTACAGCATTGGGGTGGTGCCCCAGGCCTGGCAGAAGCTCTGGAGACACAGAAGCAGAACCTTGGGCTCTGGTGTGTGGCCTCAGAACCGTGACTGGAGGACCCAGAAGCAGTCTTTCTGAGCAGGGCCTCAGCCAGGAGCAGGGCCTAGCAGGTGGCGGGGCTGATCTGACCTGGAGGGTGGGGTCAGGCCTGAGCAGGCAGCAGGCAGTTGGGACCTGGAGGGTGGAGTCAGGGCCAAGCAGGTGGCAGGCTGTTCTGTAGGCTGGGAGACTGGGTGCCAAGTCACATGGGCAGGGGTCAGTTCCAACTGCCCAGGGACCTCGGAGCTCTCCCCGCACCCCCAGGGTCCCCTGAAACAGTTGCCTCCCAGGCCAGAGTCCACGTGCGGGAAAGGCGCTTGGGTTCCAGTCACCAGTTACAGCTTAGAGGGGGCTTCCATTGGTCCGCTCCCTCCCCAGCCTGGTGGGGGCAGTGTGAAGGCTGCAGCTGCAAAGCTGACACCCTGCACCTGAGAGCCCAGGATGGCTTTAGCTGCTGCCGATCCCCACTGCACCTGTTGTCTCGTGCAATGACTCTGCACAGACTCCAGGCAGGTCCCCCATCTGTAGCAGCAGAGAGACCGCTCACAACTTGGCCACAGGGCCTGCAGGCTGAGCATGGTGCCCCAGCGCTCTGTCCTGCTACTCTTCCCCGAGAGTGCTTTGATATTTTCCAATGTATTGCTCCGTCACCTGTTTTGTTCCCCTACACTGAGTCCCACGCAGCTTCTCTGTGGGTTCACAGTGTTCCTTCCGAGAATAGCTGTCCGTAGGTAGGCACCTGCTCCCTATCTGCTCCTGTTTCCTTGGGCGCTGCAGGTTCGTGGGCTGCTTCTAATCCACCATTTTTCCGCCTCCTGATGTCTCCTGATGGTGGCTTCAGGATAAACTCTTCCAGTGGCAGCGTCTGGACCCCACGCCTACACCCAATGGCAGCCTCGGGGGAAACGTTCCTGGGGCGGAGAAAGTGCTTGCAAGTTCTTTGGCGCGGACTTCCTTTCCTGCTGTGGTCCCTTTTTGCCTTTTTGTCTCCACGGAGTAGCATTGTGGAAAGAAAGAGTTAGGGTGCTGGGGAGATTTAAAAGAAGTCCTGTAGCAGTGCACATTCACCTTACGTTCTGAACATCCGTCAGTCTCTGCCGCCTGCCTCTTGATGTCACGGGCCCTTGCATGTAGAACAGAAAAGTGGTGGATGAACACTGGCTTCATGCCTGGGCAACACAGGACAACAATAACCCGCACTAATTTGCACTTGTGAAGACTGTTGGCCTGAATTATTATGAAGCCTGAGGTTTATAAGCAGTTTAACTCTGCAAAACACTCATTATATTATAACATGGACTCTGAATTGCAGGAGCTCTTGCAGACTGCTCTTATTTTGGCCCAATGAGACATTCTTGCTGTCAAGAGTAGCAAGTATTCATCAAGCATTGACTCTGCAGCAGGGATTGTGCGAAGTGCTTTGTGTGGCTTAGGTCACAACAGCCAAGAGGCAGATCCTTGTATTTTCCACACTTTCTAGATGTGGCGTGAGGCACAGAGCAGAGAGGCATCTTTTCGAAGGCCACGCAGCTTTGATATGAACTCAGTGGGATACCAGAGACCCCTAGTCCTAACGGTGACGGTGGGCACGTGGCACCTCCTAGCTTTGAGGTTGACTCATCACAGTTACTGTATGTACTATAGGTTAAGCAAGTGATTTGCTAGTGACTTATCAAGACTTTGAAGTATTCTGCTTACATTGCAGGTGTAGCCTTGTGTACCTGTATCCACCTGATTTGGCCACACTAAAGACACCCATGTTTGTTGAGCTGACAGCTTTTAGGCCAGGGCATTTGGAAATGTGCGGGTTTCAAAAACTGAGGCCAACAGCATTTAGGTGCCAGGGCCTGGGTTCTGCACACAAGCAATGAAAAACTCCCTTGTCCTGATGCTAGAAGTGCACTTGTATTTTGGAATAGGTGCTCAAGATGGAGGCTCCCTTGTTAGTGTTGCAGTTCTTTACTCAAATAGGTCTAAAAGCAGAAGGGATTGGGTTTGAGGCAAGACGGTGGAGCATCAGCGGTTAATGTAGAAGACCATCAGGGGACCAAGGGGTGGGGGGAGGCCCCCAAGTTAGAGGAGCAGAGTAGAAGTGACACTGCTTGTCCTGTTTGAGGTGAACTTGGGTGTCCTCAGCCTGTTGTTGTCGGCCCCCATCTGTCATCCTCTCCCACGTTCCTGGCCTCGGGCCTCCTTGATCAGCTGAGCTTCTAATTTTTGCAAGGCAGATTCACTTGTCCCGCTCAAGCTGACCTTCCTCATTCTGGGAGTTCTGGTTTTACCTAATTTCTGCCCTGGTTCCTTCATGTCCCTTTGGCATCTGCCTTTTTATCAGCAGAGCAGTGATCAGAGTGACACTTGAGGGGGACTCCAGCTGGTGAGTTTCAGCACAGGCACAGAGATACTGCAGGTTTACAATCACACAAACTTTTTGGTTTCCCAATGCATAAAAGTTATGTTTATACTATATTGTTGTCCCTCAAGTATGAAATACACTTATGTCTAAAAAACAATATATATACCTTAATTTAAAAACATTTTATTGCTAAAAAAAATGTTAATGATCATCTGAGCCTTCAGTGAGCCATAATCTTTCTCCTGGGGGAGGCTCTTGCCTGGGTGTTGATGGCTGCTGACCCATCTGGGTCGTGGCTGCTGAAGGTGGGGGTGGCTGTGACAATTTCTTAAAATAAGACTGGCAGCAATGAAGTTTGCTTATCGATTGACTCATGAGAAATCTTTCATGAAAGGAAGCGTCAATGCAATGCTGTTTGATAGCGTTTTACCCACAGTAGAACTTCTTCCAAAATTGGAGACAGTCCTCTCAAACTCTGCCCACCGCTTTCTTTTAACTGTTTATATAATATTCTCAGTTCTTTGCTGTCATTTCAACAATGTTCACAGAATCTTCACCAGGAGTAGATTCCACCTCAGCAGCCACTTTCTTTGCTCATCCATAAGAAGCAGCTCCTCATCCATTCAAATTTTATCATGGGAGTGCAGCAGTTCAGTCCCATGTTTAGGCTCCAGTTCCAACCCTAGTTCTCTTGCTATTTCCAGCACATCTGGAGTTACTTCCCCTGGAATCTCGAACTCCTCAAAGTCATCCATGAGGGTTGGAATCGTTGTCTTCCAAACTCCTGTTAATGTTGATATTTCAACCTCCTTTTATGAATCACAAATGTTCTTAATAGCATCTAGAATAGGAAATTCTTTCTAGAAGGTTTTCAATGTACTTTGCCCAGATCCGTCAGAGGAATTCCTTATGTATGGCACTAGTTATAGCCTCATGAAATGTATTTCTTAAATAATAAAATTTGAAAGTCGAAATTACTCCCTGATCCCTGGACTACAGAATGGATGTAGTGTTAGCAGGCATCAGAACAGCACGAATCTCCTTGTACATCCTATCTCCATCCAAGCTCTTGGGTAACCAGGTACGTTGTCAGTGAGCAGTAACATTTTTCTGAGCAGGAAGTCTCAATAGTGGGCTTAAAATATTCAGTAAACTGTGTTGTCATCCAGGTTTTGTTGCTCCATTTATAAAGCACAGGCAGAGTAGATTGAACATAATTCTCCAGGGCCCTAGAATTTTCTGAATGGCAAATGAGCATTTGCTTCAACTTAAAGTCACTAACTGCTTTAGCCCCCAACAAGAAAGTCAGCTTGTTCTTTGAAGCTTTGAAGCCAGGCTTTGACTTCTCCTCCTCTCCAGCTATGAAAGTCCTAGATGACATCTTCCTCATTGTCTTTGACCCTGGCAAGTCAATGAAGGTGGGGCAGTGTTGATGAATGAAGATGCAAACCACTGTAGGTGTGTTATACTGAAAGTAGCAGTGGGGAGTTGAGTGTACAGCATTTTTGTCTGTAACAGTGGAGGACAAACTGCTCTCTAATGGGAATATTGACCATTTGGTAGCAAGTGAGGGAGTGCCAAAGTCCTTTTGTCCTAGTACTGTGTTTTGATTCTATCGCACTGTAAAATGGAAATTTGAAGAGATACAATCTTATAAGGGTGCACTAGAAGGAAAGGATCTTTGAACTTCCTTTGGGAGAGCTCCCTGTGGGATGGGAAGCTATGCAAAGAGTGATGATATTGACGAAAATATGCCCCTGTTTATCTCTCCTAACCTTTGCTCTTAGGAGGTTTCAACCGGATTCCCATCAGTTTCTCTAACACGCAAGTGCTTTGTCTCTTAGATATTTAGACTAGATTTCTGGTGCAGAGTGTGCAGGGCTTTTATATCCTTTGCATTCATAAACACTTACAGAGAAATAGCAATTCCTTGTTGGTACTTTTGGAGTGACGAGGGGCACTGTACAAGCTTATGTTGATCATGGTCCATATCCTAGGAAAACTGTCTCAGTGCATTTTTTGTACTTTATTAAAAATACTAATACCTTTTTAAAAGAGACTTTTACCCTCCTTACATAGTAACCTACTTTTTTTTTTTTTTTTCAGTCTTTCCTCTTTCCAGCCTTCTGCCTTTTCCTAGCTCTTCCATTAATTCAAGTAGCATTTTCTTGATATTTCTACAGATGGGCTTGGCAGTGGGAATGGGGTTGGTGGACAAGGAAAGTATGGGAGACAATTATTTCATGCTCCAAGCTGTACTGCTTTGTTATCTCCTGGATGACAGTTTCTCCTAATTTTTATACCATTAGTTTGAGCCAAGCTGACCTCTTGCCACTGTTGTATATATTTCACCAAACAGCCAAAAATGGTTTGAGTTTGGAATCCGGAATCATTCTGACTCTATTTTTGTTCACTGGATTAATAAATACCGTGCATGTTGTCTCTTCATTCATACTTGACATTTGGAAATGTGTTCCCATGTCATGGGCAGCATGGGAAGCACACAGTGCTTAAAGCCAGGGTTCATACCTAACTGATTTTTGACTCTGGTTTAGAAATCAGAGATAAATGGATGCATATTTGGTTGGAATGTATCTTTTTCATGTCACACAAGGTCAGCCAAGGAATTGCTGTCCTATTACTCAGTTTAAGACAATTTCAAGGCAGCCAGTAAATGAAAAATGTTTGATTTACAACTCGGCCTTTGGAGTTAGGTTTTAGATGATGCATCAAGGTCCACATTCTATGATCTCAGCACTGTAGATGAGCAGCTGATAGTCATCCCTTTAGCAGACAATTATTAATATTAAGCAGCTACTGGTTGCAGACATTTGAAGAGGGAGTGAGATCCCAGAGGGTTTCGTCCTGGTCCTCACAGATTGGGCTGGGCCAGTACAAGGACGGCAAGCGAGAGGCGTCCTCTGCCCCCTTGCCTGCTGTACACCAGGATTGTCTTGCCCTCCTTCCCCTCGGCCCAGGTGCAGCCCGAGATTGTCATTGTGCTGCCCAGGACATCAGCCACTTGGACACCTGAGCTGAAAGTTTTGCCTCCCTGATTGATTATCAGGCAGAAGGAAGGAAGGCAAGATTACAATGTGGGGTGGTAAGTGGCCTGACAGGTTTCTGTCCAAGGTGCTGTGGGGGAGAACGGTGCGCTGCTCAGGCCAGGCATGGGGGGGGGTAAGGTGCAGAAGAGGGGGACTAGGCGGGCGGGGTCACCCCAGGAGAGTCTCTCCCAGCAAGGCTCTGAGTCAGTCTGATACAGCTGGGGTCAGCCCAGCCGAGAGGCTGCAGGGCTGCCCAGAGACGGCATTGTAGAGAAAACGTGTCAGGGAATTGGTACTTTATCACACAAGTGATTGGGAACAAACTGTGATAGAATTTCAATCAGGGTATGATCAGATTCCATCACTAATGACAGTAACTCGACTCATTGAAATACTTGAGTTGCTTACTCGGTAGCACAAACTATGCAAAATTCTCACTACGAAGTGTGGGTATTTTGCTTGTCCTCATAGATGGTGATGCTGAGGATTGGAGAGCAGAGTAACTCGGGCAAGTTAAGATTGCTCAGCCGGTGAGGCACAGAGTGGAGTTCATTGCCATCAAAGCTCGTGCTGTTTGAACTTGAGCAGTTTCCCCTTAAAGGGGAAAAGTTTCCAGTGGGTCCTGTTTTAGGAAATACCAGCTAAAGAGACCATTCTCATCTCTGAAAATACCTTTCCATTCTAAATTATCAGTGCCAAGAAAAATTGTCATTAAACCTTGTGCAATATTTTTTAAAATGCCATTAAAATTAAAAACTTTTTTAAAAAAGTTATCTTGGACTTGAATTTGAGAAACTTTGATTCATTCCACAGGAAACTAGAAGCAGAGAAATGAATTTGGAGGCAGTTGTAGGGGTCCTGATGAAAAGTGTGAGGACCCAAGCTGCGTCCGAGGCAGGAGGAAGAAAGGGGGAGAAGATGGATTCTAGGTGGTGTCGGCTGTCCAGTCACCAGGACGGGGAGAGCAGACGTGGTGGCTGGCAAAGGGGAAGGGCTTTAGGTTGGACCGTTTCTGGCTTGGGGAGCTGAGAGTGAAGGTGTCAGTCCCTGAATTAGCTGCAGGGTGCAGAGGAGGAGATGAGTTCTGTTTTAGTTTGTTAGTTAGTTTGTTTGTTTGTTTGTTTTGAGATGCTTGTGAAACATTAAGGTTTGGGGAGTTGTAGGAATAGAGGTTCTATAGCAGAGTTCAAGTTCATGCTATTGTCATATTCTGTGAGGGGGTCTGGGCTGATGACTGGGAAAGGAGGGATCTGAAAGGGAAACTTAAAATTAGAACAGAGACCAGGACATCAGGACGGGGATAAAGGAGCCCCAGAAGTGAGAGCTCATCCACCGGTGGTTGAGGGGTAGGAGCCAAGAATCAGGGTTCCTGGGATGATTTAGTCCTGTCCCTGCTTCTTGCTTAGTAGAATTTCTCTAGGCTGAAGCTTATTGTGCTTTAAACCAGTGGATTACAGGAGAAGCCCTGTTTTTCCTTCTAAGAGCTGTGACTCTTGGTTTTGTTTTCTTTAGTTTTTGTTGTTTTGAAAGCTGTTCTACAATGCTTATTTCTTAAAAATGTATTCATTCTCTTGTACTTATCCAGATATATTCATTGGTAGTGATTTTGATTGGACCGATTTCCCTTTTTAAGCCTAGAAATGTTTAAAAACTTTAGAAAATAAGGAAAGTGTCATAGAAAAATGTAAAATATTAATAACACCTATAAGCTTGCAACCCATTATTGGATTTTTGGTATATTTTCTTCCAGTCTTTTGTTTATGTGTATTTCAAAACTTTTTAAAATTAAACTTTTTGTTTTGCTATAATTGTAGATTCACATGCCTTTGTAAACAATCCTCCAGAAAGATTCCATGTCTCCTTTACCCAATTTCCCCCAGTGATAATATCTTGGAAAACTAGACCTCAATGTCACAACCAGGATATTGACATTGATGCAGTGGAGATCCAGAACATTCCATCTGCAGCCGACCCTCCGGTGTCCCTGTAACAGCCACTTACCCTCCTGCCCAATCCCCTCTTTAATCTGTGGCAACCACTAGTCCCTTTTTCATTCTCTGTAATTTTGTCATTCCAAGAATATTATATAAATGGAATCACACAGAATGTCACTTTCTGGAACTGGCTTTCACAGCCTTTGACTATTACAAATAAAGCTGTTAAGAATATTTTGTGTACAAGTTTTTGTGTAAACATAAGTTTTCATTTATCCAGAATGAATGTCCAAGAGCACAGCTGCTGGTGGGGGGTGTGTGTGTATTTTTAAAAATATACCTAGGATTATACTATGTGTGTGCATACTGTAATTTTATCATATATTTATTTTAGTGTAGCTCCCTAATGAAAAAACATTTTCATATACAGTGATCCTTTTCTGCACACTAAATTCTTAAATGTGGAAAGACTGGCTTAAAGGATTTGAACATCTTTTTTTTCTTGATAGTTTTGGCCACATAGTGGCATAAGGAACAAGAAAGCTTTTTATACATCTTAGCAGAACTGGAACAACAAGGGTGATTTTCTTTGTGCAGTAGATTTTTCCCAAAAAAATTGCACATAAAATTTTTTCTTGTGAATAAAAAAGTAGTTTAGCATTGAAGAGAAATCTGGAACCAAGCCTCCTATAAAATTACAACTCCCGGCCTTGCATATAAATGCAGATTTGAGGTCTAGTTTTCCGTAATATACAAATTTCCTAGTATATTCTTTAGTATGTTTGCATACATGTGTTAATCAATCCTTCCAACTGTGCCAACTCGTAAGAGCTAACTTTTTTCTCAAGTTTCCCAAGAATGGTCAGGGTCCGTGTATCATCGAGGTCTTTCTGGTCGGCGAGCAGTTGCCGTGCAAACGAGCTCCTTGCGTTTGGCACCTTCTGTTGTGTGGCACGGCCCTGCACCTCCACTGGCAGATGGGTTGCTCCCGCGTTAGCTTCCTGGGTGTTTTAGACTTCTCAGACTCCTAATCCTATCGGTCTGCCTGCCTGCAAACCCTGCAGTGTCATCGGAAAGGTTTGAGATCCTTGGTTAAGATTCAGTGACTGATCTGCCAGCAGCATCATGGTGTCATGCATATCGTCACTGATACTTCTGGACGTGTATTATTTGTAGCAGAAAGAAACCCTCCCTTGGGGGGACAAAATTGTAGTGATTGCTTTTAGAAGGGGTTAAGAAAATTCCTTCCTAGGAAGTTTCTAGCAAGTGGGTTTCATTGACTTCCATTTTCCAGTGAGATTTATTCTTTGTATCTTGTCTCTAGAAAAACAGTCTCAATGTTGTGCTGCTATTACAGTTGTCCATGACGATGAGATGTCCCCTCTTGAACCGCTTATGTGGGTTTAGTTCCATCAGGTCCGAGGCTGGGTGCCAGGGCAGGGCACGGATTCCTCACGCCCCAGCCCTCCTGCCCTGCCCCTGCCGCAGCCACACTCAACTCCAGGATGCCCTGCGCCGCCTGCTCACCTTTGCATCTGTTGCCCTCCTGGCTGTGGCCTGTCCCACAGGACTTGCCCTCAGCGTACCCTGGGCATGCCGTCCCTTACAGCCCCTGGCACGCTGTCAGCTGGGCCTGCTTGGCTTTCAGATCCCTCCGGGGACCATAAACTCTAGGAAGGGAGGGGCCGTTTCATTCATCTCATTCTCAGGGTCCAGTGCACAGCCAGGCACGAATGACTGAGGGAACTTCAAAGAGAGCAAATAAATGAAAAATAATGGAATAATTTAATGAGATCAAGCCTAGTCCACCGGAAAGGCGACACAGAATGGGCTTCCCCTTCCCTTCTCCTCCCCTCTCTCTCTCCGTCAAAGGGCTCTTGGCGTTCTTCCCTTTTGACTCCATTCCCAGGGTCTCGACCCTGGGTGATCTCTTGTCCTTCATATTTGTGATTTCATCACACCACACTCTCCCTGTCTGTTTAGAAGAGGAACAACCCAAGAAAAGTACAGGACTAACTGCATAGTAGCCCAGCGGGCCAGGCTCTGGGTGAGGCACGCTTCCCCCATCAACTCTAATCTTCATAGCATCTCCGCAGTTGGAGAGAGCAATACCTTTAGTGTCCACATTTGCAGATCAACTCAGCCTGAGGAATGTGCCCGGAGCTCACAGCCAGTAAGTGGCAGAGCTGGAATTCAAAAGGCTGTCTTTGAACAGGTGTACCTCTAAGGTCTGATTCCACCACATGTGTTCTTCTGTGACACCCAGAAATTGAATGCTACCTGTGCTGTGTCCTGTGGGGCAAGTTTCCTAACATCTCTGATCCTCTGGGAATTCATCCTTAAAAAAAATGAGCAACCATATTTCCTCCCCTTCTGAGGTTCAAATGAGGTCACAAGCAATGTGCCTGATGCATGCAGCCAGCACTTAATAAGGTGCCCGTTCCCTCTACCTGGCCCTCTTATTTTGTTTTGGTACACAGATGATACACTGGGCATTGAAAGCCTGATGACAATGTAAATGACTTAGTCTCACACGCTAATTTGAGTCTTTGAAATAGAAAATAACAATCTTTGTTTTATCTGCGTTTAATAGTTGGTTATCTAACAAACCCACCCCACAGAGGTTAAAATAACAGAATATTTATTTGTATAAACATCATTTCAATCCCCTGTGCCACAGTAATTAGAATGCTAAATCTCTGACAACTTCGAGCTGAAAGCAAGGTGCTGTTGCATTTTTTCCTTGCACGCTGGGAGAGTAGACATGTATAAGCTTGTTTGTGATGAGATTCCAACGTAACTTTCTGGTGGACTTTACGTTTTTGTGCCTCAGATACTTTCTCAAGTCTCATGAGGCAGCGGCAAAAACAGCAGGGTGCAAGGGGCTGGGCCAGGAAGGAGCAAAGGAGTATTCTCAGAAGCAGAAATAGGAGGGACCATATTGCTTGAGCTTAATGCAGTGCAATTATAGTAGAAAATACTAACAAAAGTGTAAGCTCACCCCGTTGCCTAGAAATCATCACCATCGTCATCACCTTTCTTAACTTGGATCAAATAAGAATCGAAAACTACATAATATTGTCATGGTGATTTTTATTTTCTTCTATTCAGTGTTTTTATTTCTTTGATTGTTTTTAAAAGACATGCTTTTATGTTTTATATAAAGCTTTGCTTATAGGCACTGGCTCATTATTATCATTTTTTCTAATATCTACACAGACATCTGGCTGTTTGGCATGTCAGGGCATTTCTCGACAATCTCAACCTTGGCACCGTTGACATTTCGGGCTGGGTAGTACGTTGCTGTTTATGTAGCAGCATTCCTGGCCTCTACCACTTAATGCCAGTAGCATCCTCCTCTTCATCCCCAAGTTGTGACAACCAAAAATGTTTACAGACATTGCCAAATGACCCTGGAGGGACAAAATTGAAAACTGTTGCTCTAGAAGAAATTCCAGGCTAATGTGAGATGAAGATGCCTTCACTGAGAATATCTCTATCCCATCTGTCGATCATGTTAGGATTTTTTTCATTTTTATTTCTCTAAGTTAGGTTTAAGGAAATCTGTATATCACTCTACACTGTCTCATAAGCATGGTGGTGGTTTCCTTGCGACATACGTACTATCTTAAGGTTAAAAATACAAGGAGATTGGCTGGGTTCAGTGGCTCATGCCCGTAATCCCAGCACTTTGGGTGGCCGAGGTGGGAGTTTTGCTTGAGGCCAGGAGTCCGAGACCAGCCTGAGCAAGAGTGAGACCCCCATGTCCACAAAATAGAAAAATTAGCCAGGCGGAGTAGTGCATGCCTGTGGTTCCAGCTACCTGGGAGGCTGAGGCAGGAGGATCACTTGAGCCCAGGAGTTCAGGCTGCAGTGAGCTATGGTCAGCCACTGTACTCCAGCCTGGGTGACACAGCGAGACCCTGTCTGCAAAATAAATAAATAAAATCAGCAGGGATTGATGATGGCTGGCTGTTTTTTTAATCCAATTAATTGACTCTATGTCTTTTCGTTTTTCATACAGAAGTGGACCCCTGTGTTGGTCACGCCTTCTCTGCTTGTTTTTCCCCTTTGTTCTGCCCCCTTCCCCGCCACGCTAATCCACTCACCTTGTGACCAGTGGTTTGTAGGTCTAGAACAGGAGCTATTTGTTCTGAGGCCCCATTTTCTCTAAGTGGATTTCCTGTGTATTAATCTTCCATATTTTGCTCATTTCTTTACTCTACCTCCTTTCTCCTGGTGCGTGCTCCACTGAAGTGACCCAGTTTTTTTCTCAGTTCGGTTTTTAGAAAGACATCTTATTTCAGTATTGTGGCCCTTGTTTCTTCCAGGAAAAGTCCTGTGAAAAGAATTCTGTTCTTTAAACCTAGAATTTTTTCCCCTGCTGTTTGGGAATAATCTGTACAACAAATACCCTGTTAATTGTTGCACCTAGACATGACTTTTGATAATTTAAGAGGCTCTCGTTAAAAATTCTTCAATAAGGTTGTGGGTCTTACCAATCCTTTGAAATCATTCCAAATTAAATCAGGTGTTCATTCAACCAATAATGTATCAAGACACTAGAATGCAGGGGGCTGGTTCTGTCCCTCACCTCCGTAGGGTTTCTCCTTTGATGTCACCCTGTCAGTGAGGCTGTCCCCAAATACCTGGTATAAAAACACCTCCCTCAGTAGCCCTTAGTCACCCTTTACCCTCATTATATGAGACGTTCATCACCACCTGTGATACTATGTATTTACTTGTATATTTGCTTTTTACTTTCTGCCCCTGAATTGGAATGTAAGCTCTATCCCCAATGCCTACAACACACCAGCATAATAAATATTTGCTTGAATGAGTGGATTTTCTAAATTTTTAAATTTACCAGACACTTATCTAGCACAGTCTGAATGCTAGGCACGATTCTAAAATCTTTACAAACGAGAATCCGTCACTACATGGACCGTTATCCTCGCCTTTCCTGCACAAATGTATTTTTCTCTGCTATTCCAGTCCTCTTCCTCGAAATAATCATTTTCAGCAGCTGCAATGCTACAATCTATCTTGACATGTTTCTTTTTTCTGTTCATAGCCTCCTGTTTTGTTGGTGTAACTATTATCTCCCATCATGATTCTGTCTCTACAAGGTCATGAGAAGGAATGGTTCTAGTTCTCTTGATTTTCCCACCCCTGGAATGGGCACAAGCCCACATTTTATACACAGTGTGTTCCTGAGAATATGATGAAAGGAGGTCAAATGTACAAAGGTGGGGAACTCTATTTACAGCCATATTTTTAGTGACTACATGCCCAGGTCTGAGCTGTCTACTTGAGTTTATGCATCGTTTTGCCATTCCAAGTGCATTAAAAAAGACAATGAAATGTTTACATATGATGTAAATATTAAGTCGTACACATATGTACTATGTATTAATTTATTATAGGGTGTGTGTGACTTTTTTCCAGAAAGCAGAATCAATATAAATACAGACAAATATTCTAAATCATTTCTGTCTTCAAATTCTGGATTTCTCAGTGTGCTCAGTGACTGATGGTGGTAAAAGAAGTTGTTTGCTTTCATGCTGGGAAGGACTTGAGCAGGTGATAGTTGTGCTGGTTTTGGTGCCCTGTCTTACCTGGAAGAACATTTTGGAGCTGAGCTTGAGTTGTGTTGGCAGGAGCTTCGAGCCACAGGGTGGGACGAGACCCCCCAGGAGTGTGCAGGAGTAGGGAGGCCACACGGGCCCTTTGATACACTCATCAGCTGCCCAGGAGGTAGCCGGGCCAGGCAGGGTCTGCCTCTGGCCCTCGCACCAGCCCTTTCTATGAAGTCCCAAGTACCCTGCCCAGTTGTGTTGCTTCTGAAAACCTACCTGGACTGGCATCCCAGGAATGTGGCTAGCTGGGGAAGGGCAGAGGGTTTCAGTTCTTTGGCTTCTGGGAATTTCTAAGCTGCCCCAGGCTACTTCTACTCTTGGCCTCAGTTTCTGTTTCTTTAACTTTTTGTCTTTGTGTTTATGATGTAAAAGGAAAGGTCTGCATGTTTCTTCACTCTTGAATGTCCTGTCCCTTCTTCTTTAACACCTTGTTAATCTGGGGGTGCGCGCCCCCACCTGCACTCCACCCAGCCCTGCAGGGCTCTTGGCCTCTCTGCCAGCAGGCAGGGCCACTGGGGCTGTCTCCTCTCCTGGGGCAGGTCTGGGCCCAGGAAGCAGCTGGGGACAGTGGCTTTTCCACAGGAGAGGTGGGCGGGTCCCTGCCCTGGCCTTGAGCAGTTTCTCAGGATCGGTTTTGACAACTCCTGTGGTTTATGTGGCAGAAATGCCACTGCTGAAGTTTTAATTTTTCTCTAGAAATATAAAACATGTCATTTGTCATGGCTTATGAAAACCTTGGGATTGGTACTTCTGCATTGCTTAGTGTGTCATTCTCCTTTGCAAAAACATACCATTTGTTGCCATGTAGGCAGCTGGTGGATATTTAAAAATAGAATCCCCAATCAAAAAGTGCTGCAAATATGATTCCAGAAAGTTATTTTGTGTGCTCGTATGCACACGAGCGTGTGTGTGTGCGTGTGTGTGAGTGAGTGAAAGTGGAACATTTTTCATATTACTAACATCCTTGCTTGTTTTAACTTCTTGGCATTTTTATTTTACTTAAAGGATAATTATAATCCAACTAGTTTAAAAACTACCAGACAGTAAGTCAGTAAATATCGAGTAGAACTCTGTGATCAAATGATTTTGTCGCTGCACAGCTTGTGTGTAAAGCTTGCTCCCCAGATGGAGCTTCCCTTGATACGGTTAATCCCGTCCCAGATCACTGACCACAAAAGAGCGGCTAAGTTCCATGATCCGTCCCGCAGTGTCGGAGTCACCGCACGTACGTGCTGCAGCGTGTATGTAGCGCTCGTTGGTGGTGTTCGGAATTTTAAGGAAGATAAGTTGTCAAGCAAACAAAGAAACCAATTTTATTTTAAATCTGAAAGAGGATTTGTTTTGCCTAAAGATCACATGCATGCTGTGTATCACAGTTGACAGGAAATACCGTTCAGGGATATTTTCTAGACATTCCTGTGATGATGTGCTCCAACCTTTGAGCAGATACGTGGACTACTTACATAACAAATAAGAATTTATGTAATAAAGTACTTAATACTTTTACATTATTTAAGTCGTAGAACTTTGTCATGAAGCTTTGAAGTTATCATATGATCCAATATGAAACATCATGTAGGGAAACCAAATTACTTTCTAAAAACTTAACCAGTTTCTTAACTGTTAATGATTTATATCAATTAGAGAAATATGCAGAGAAGTGAACTAGAAGTGTATAATTTCTGTGATTCTGAAAGGATGGTTAGTATTTGAACTAATGTCTTTTAGGAATGTATAATTATTGTCAAGATAATTGCTTCCTTTAGAAATATATAGGTGACATAAAGAAAATGAAAAAGTTCTTTGCAGTATATTTGGTATTGCCCAATTCAGGATCTTTTTGCCAAGATTATACTGAGATTGTATCGTCAGTTTGGGAAACTTCTGGGAAAATCACTTACTGCTAATAGCTAAATAAATTGAATCATTTCTCTCCCTCAGGTATTCACGTACAAGCAGAGCACGATTACCCACCAGAAGGTCACTGCCATGCACCCCGCGGATGAGCAGGGCGTGGACAACATGGCCTCCTTGGCAGAGCTGCATGGCGGCTCCATCATGTATAACTTATTCCAGCGATATAAGAGAAATCAGATCTATGTAAGTTCCTTTTGTAACGCCTTTAAAAAAAATCCATGAAGTTTTCAGTGAATGCATATTTTTGGATTCAAAGAGTACTTCCTGCCTTTTGAGAACCTCAAGTTAACCTAAATAAAACTATGTGTTCAAGGGTTTTACCAAATTAGGAACTTGGTTCAATAACTCATGTTGTCCTAGTATTTATTGCCTAGATTTTATTACAGGGGATTTACTTTCTGTTGAAGGGTCTTCTGCACCTTGAGGTCATTTGACCTTTCTTCTTGTGAATACACTCTGTTGTGTTGCGTTTGTAAGTGTTCTGTGACACAGAGAAGTCACGTGGAGTTGTTTGACTTCTTCTATTAAGGGCTTGGGGAAAATGTTGACTTGCAGACATGAGTACCTGAACTGAAGCTTTTACTTTTTCTTGATTTTTCTCTTTTTATGGATTTTCACTTATTTCTCCCCTGGGTGGAGCCCACCCTGGGAGATATTTGCAATCAAGGGAACCTAGCTTTCTAAGTTACGGGATTCCTGGTTTGCTAAGTGAATGGAGAACTATGCATAAAAAGTAGTCATGCACATTTTTCTCTCAACTTTTGTGAAATGTGACCATACCTATATTATAAAGTCATATTTAAAAATCAGTTCTATAATAACTCATTTGACATTAAAGTACAGATATTACATTCTCTGTCAAGGTGGATTGACCTGGACATTCTATCCCTTTTTCCATCTGCCTGTTTGCAAGTCTTAATAGTTAACTGAAGCAACTGCTTATACGTTTATTTTTCTTGTCAAGTTCAAATCCATAGTTTTCTTAAAAATCCAAAATTACAATACTTTCAAAACCCTTGATCTTTTAGTAATTTTTATTCTTTAGGAGTTGCATTTAGATTTACCAGTGTGTTTGTGATTACGATTACTAGTAATAGCAGGCTTGAAAGTGGATAGTAGGAGCTGAAATGCAGGGCATGCTTAGTGTTCAGGTACCTCCAATTTATCTCCCCTGAGACTGGGAAAGAAGAGTTAAGAAAAAAGAGGAATTAGATATTTGTGGGTTTGCTGCTTAATTTTCCTCAGCTTAAAAAAGAGAATGTATTTGCCCTTTTTTTCGACATTGTAAAAATGTCATTTTTGCCAGATAATGCTTGCCAAATGTTTTCAAACAGCCCTGTCGAGAGAAATTCAATCATGTTGTAGTCCTCTGACATGCTGAGCTTGCTTACCCTAAGTCTTTAGATTAAAATATTTTCCATATGTTCAGAAAAGGTAATGTTTATACATGTTTATATAAAAGTGGCTCTGTATTCTGTGTTTTGCATGTGCTGGCAGAATATGCATTATTTATTCCTCTGTTTCCATCTCAAAAATCTCCTTGTACGTGACCAGTGAACTAACCGTCTTCTTCCCATAGAACACCCGCTACGCAGGTATCCATGTTCCCACTGCCCTGTGTGTATGTTTTTATTATTAAGTATTTGACAGTGTCATCTAACTATTTGTTTACATAGCGATTTCCTTGCTAGGTTTGTCAAGGACTTATTTTGTCTTCTTTGAGCCAAGGACGCTGCCAGGCGCTGGTAGTTAGTTATGCAATAAATGTTTGTAAAATAAATGCCTTTCGTATAACAGATAGTCTGTTGTAGTTGATAATACAATGTGAAGCTAGACTTTAAAAATGTTTGTTGGTATTTGTCTCTTGTAGATACGTTCAGGTTGAGTGTCTCTAATCCAAAAGTTCAAAATCTGAAATGCTCCAAAATCCAAAACATTTTGAGCTCTGACATGATACTGAAAGGAAATGCTTGCTGGAGTATTTCAGGTTTTTGAATTTAGGATGCTCAACTGGTAAGTGTCATGGAAATATTCCAACATCCAAAAAAATTTGAAATCTGTAACGCTTCTCTGGTCCCCAGCATTTTGGATAAGAAATACTCAACCTGTATTTCCAAATTCATACTCTTCTGTCTTTAAAGAAAAGACATAAGTCATGTGTGTTTGTGTGCCTGAGAGAGAGAGAGAGAGAGAGAAAGGTCTCGCTATGTTGCCCAGATTGGCCTCAAACTCCTGCACTCAAGTGATCCTCCCACCTTAGCTAGCCTCCTGTGTATTTGGGACTATAGGTGTGCACTGCCAGGCACAGCTAGACACAAGTTCTTATTACACATTTTCAATAGTCAAGGAAAAGTAAGTCAATTAGAAGGAAAAAAACTACTCAATAGGTTTAAAAGACAGAGCCTTTTAAAAAGTCTTTGCTTTTCCTCTTTCCATGATAATGTTGTTAAACCTGATAGCTCAATTGCCCAATAAATACTGTGACTAAGATCTTGGTCTTGGGGTGATAGTTTTTTTTTTCTCTTTCGAGGGAAAACCACAGGATTTTTGTGCATCCAATTTGCAGCTCAGTTCAGTTAATTATGCCCTTGTATGCCTTCCTTTTGAGATGTGCATAATTGTATTATTATCTATAGAGCAGCCACCATGATTTTCTTATTACCATTGAAGCTATTTGCAGGGGATGCCAGTACCTGCCAGACTCCGCTGGCATGGAAACAAGACCACCGCCTGTCAGAAGAGCCACAGCTCCCCATCTTGTATCCCTGCTCCGAGTGATGCCCGTCTGTATCTTTACAGGACAAAGAAAAACCAACTAACTGCATGGTACCTTGGGCGTTGTATTAGTTTTCTATTGCTGGCATAACAAATTACCATACACACACCAGCTTGAAACAACAAATTTATTCTCTTACACTTATGTAGGTCACAAGTCTGGCTGGGGTCTTTGGAGGCCAAAATCAAGGTGTTGGCAGGACTGCGTCCCTTTCTGGAGGCTCTGGGGGGGGTGTGGGATCCATTTCCAGCTCATTCTGGCTGTTGGATGAATTCAGTTACTCACCGTTGTAGGACTGAGGTCCTTGTTTTCTTGCTGCTGTCACCTGAGGCCTATTTCCAGCATCTAGAAGGCACCTACATTCCCTGGTCCCTTGATATATGGTTCCCTTCCCTCATCTTCAGGGGTAGTCACCATGGATCCAGTCCCTCTTGTCGCTTCAAATCTCTTCTTCTCCTTTCTCCTCTTTCCTGCTCTCTGACTGTAGCCAAGGAAGGTTGTCAGCTTTTAAGGACTCATGTGATTAGAATGGGCCCACCTGGGCAATCTCCCCGGGCCGCCTGGGTAACCTCCCCAACTCAGGGTTCATAACCTGATCACATCTGCAAAGTCCCTTGGCCTTGTCACATCACCTTGTCACAGGTTCTGGGGTGAGTGTGGGTGTCTTTGCAGGGGGGCCGTTGTCCTGCCCACCATAGGTGCCCTCCTTTGCATCATGTCATTGAATAGGGACTCCTGTGATGTTTCCCCCTGCTGGAGTCTGGATTGTCTATTATTTGTTGACTTTCTGTTCCGAGTTGGCTGCTGACAAGTTGACTCATCTCCAGGTAGAGAGGTCTCCTGTCCTCTCCTAAGAAGGAACATTAGCTTTTTCTCCTTGGGGGCTAGTCTTCTTGTCTAAGGACTTTATTAGAACCTAGTAAAATATATTTTTTTCCTAGCTTTTGAAATCCTCTGTTGAAATGGGGTAAAAAGCGATAGAAAGGTAAAAGCACTCAGAGTAAACAAATCAGAGTCGATCTACCCCTTTTCTCTACTAACCCCTTTGGCTCTCTATTAATAATTTAATCTTTCTGAAAATCTGTTTTTTAAATTTATATTTTTTAAGAGGTCAGATACCATCACCCTTTCTAGCTGACAGGGCTGTTTGAAAATAAAATAAGTAAATAAGTGGAAGCTCTAGAAACTTTAACCTTTTGCACCTTTCTCCCCATTTTACTCATCCCATACCAACGAGAGTTTATTTAGAAAGCTCCTGCCTTGACTTTGATGCGTGTTGAGGGGGATTCAGAAGAGGCTGACAACATCATCCCTAGCTTCAAAGCTTGCAACTTAGTGGCGAGATAACACCAAGGCCAGCTCACGGCACACAGCCTTGAATAATGGAAGCAAGTCTCCCACTGAGTGCCAGGTTGTGTGAGGATGACACAGATGCGGTTGTGACCCTGTCTGTGAAGCCCTGAAACCTTAGAGCTGGGCCCCTTCACTGTTCCTGTGGGTGTATCCCTGCCCCAGGCTCGTCCTTGAGGGCACGGAAGCCACACAGACTTTGATGTCAGTGTCTTAGGTCCCAGTGATTGAGCGTGGATCCAACACCAGGGTTAGAGCAGCGCCACTCTTTCCACACTGCCCGTGCCCTACAGCTGGAGTCCCTTCCTGCAACCCCGGGCTCTTTCCACTTTGCCCACCCTCTGGGGACTTCGACTAGAGTCCTGCTCAGCACTCCAGCTCCCAGCTCCCAACCCCCGGCTTCCACCCTGAACCCCTTGGGTACGGGCTTCCTGCCAGTGGGGCCGTAGGTTCTCCTGATTGTGCCCCCTCCTTGGAGAGGGTCTGATGAGAGTTCCAGCCTCCTCTGTTTGTTCCAACTACCTGATAAGACCTGGTGAGACGAGTGCACACACCTGTAAGTTCCTAAAGACTTAAGGAGACGGGGGCAGGGTGTGTATTTGTGGTGCAAAGAGATAGCCTGTAAGTGGGTCAGAAAGTCCGTGGAGGGAGTGACAGTGACGACACTACAAAGGCGGGTTAAGAATTGGTTAGGAGAAGAGGCGAGTGGAACACCATACACGAAGATGGAGATGGAGGTGAGTTTGGTGTGACGGCCCCACTCCATTGGGAGAAGGTCACCTTTGCTTAGGAATCAGATGTTTGTTGGGGAACCTTAGATGGGTGGGCAGGGTGGGGTTAGAACACCTTAAAGCTTTGGTTCTCAACTAGAATGATTCTGCATTATGTGATGGTGTTTTTGGTTGTCATAGCTAGAGGCACAGGAAGCTGATGGTGTCCAGTGCATGGGGGTCGGGGTGCTGCTGGACGTCCTGCAGTGCACAGGGGCAGTCCCTTGTGACAAAGAACTCTCCAGTCCAAGACGCTGGTAGGAGCCGAGGTGGAGAAACCCTCCCTTACCTAAAGCTAATCTGGAAACTTTGGGGTTGATGTTAACGGTATAGAGATCCCACTGTCTTTGTTAAAGGCTTTTGAAGGTAGAATTTTCCTGAGAACAATTCTAGAAGAGTTGAGAGGGAGATGATAAGAGGTGGGACAAGAAAGAGCAGATGGGTGGGGAGAGTGTCGCAGTGATTCTGTGGGGAAGAGATGAGGGTCTGGGCCCCAGGCAGAGATGGGTGGAGTGAGAGAGCAGGTCGTGAGCTGGGGGCGGGCGGGGGGCGGGGTGAAGACGCTTAGCATTGCTCACTCCAGGCCTTGTCAAGCCCGATGCCATGAAAACAAGGCTCTTACAGACCTGGTTGCTCCTGAAGGAACGTGAGACAAACGAGTGCATTTCAGGTGCCTGTGTTCTATGGCGTCTTGATCATCTCAAATTGTTATGTACCCAGCATCTAAACACAATGTTGACAAGGGCAGATGAGGTTTCTGTTGTGCTGAAGGTAAACTCCATGTCCAGAGCACGGGGACTGCCATCTCCGAGGTGTGGCAGTTTTGTTTTCTGCCGAATGAAAGAGAGAAGCACGTTCCCTCCATCCCAGGGATCGCCGAGCTCCTGGTCAGCTGCGTGGAGGAGACTCCTCCGCAGTCTCCGAGGAATGGCTCCAAACCACATCACGGGGGAGCCGCGGGGAACGGCAGAGATCGCCTGCAATTATGGTGTCGAGGATGGCTCCAGAGGAAGCCGTTCTCTGTTCCACCCAGCCCTTTGGTTAGTTTGTTGGTTTTATGGAACAAACAATGCAGAGATCGGAATCAAAGGAGCCCATTTTTAAGCAGTGGGGCTGTGTCTAAAGATAAATGCTTCCGTAAGCACAGATGATGCTTCACAGCTAATGTATTTTTAGGTGTTTCAAAAATATCCTCCTTCGGTGAGGTGGCATTCCAGCCTGAATCTGCAAATGTGTTTGATGTTGTTCCTGAATTAACTCTGAAGCCCGCTTCTGTCGAGCATAACGTGTGAGCAGACAGCAGCCAGTTAGAGGCTTATTGATTTGAGCAGGCAGTTGGCCTGAGTTCACCTGCGGGGAAATTATGGGCTGCTTGCTGGGTTAGGACTGGGCAGACCCTGCCTTGGAGTATACTGTGTGCAGGGCATGCAAATCGAAATCTGTGTCTCATTTCCTTGGGTTGAGTCCAAAGTAGACTTTTTTTGGTTCGTTTCCATCCGTTTCCGAAGCTAGTGTCAAGTAACAGTGTGCCTTTCGTGGACGGAGGATGGCTGAAGTCCGGATGGTTGGTTAGCGCAGTCTTGGCGTGGGACTCGGACCGGGAACAGCTGAACGCGGTGCGGTTTGTCAGGGGTTTCTTGTTTTTTGGGATTTTTTCTTTTTTCACATGAAATCAAGACTCATGTTGCCAAAAGATGATTGTAACCATCTGTCTGACTACATGTATTTTTAAACTTTACCAAACATTTATGCTCTGGAGTGGCGACTTCCACATCAGCACATGAGAGTGGCAATTAGGAACTTTGTCTTCTGTGGATTTTTTTTTTTCTCTCTCGTCTCTCTTTGGGTTCAGATTCCTTTCAACAAGGAGGAAATTTTAGTCAGAAATTCACTCAAAGGAAGTGGAAATGCCAACATTTCTAAATTTAAGAGCTTGACTTCAGCTAACAGTTTATCTGCTGTGATGGTTTTCTTTTCAACAAACTCGAATGCTTAATGGATTTTTAAAAATTGTTTTCAAATGTTTTTACTCATTTAATTGGCCCATGGCAAACAATTTTGTTATAAAGTACACGGATGCCATTTTGCCTGGTACCGGCCCCGTGCTAGGTGAGGCTCAAGGATGCAGAATTACTCCTATTTACCATAATGGTTTGTTGAAAGATTGAATAAATGAAAGACAATTAATTGGTGAACACAGACGCAAGTAAACCTTTGACTACAGCTCAGGGTAACAATGAGTGTGATAAAAATACTTACCTGGGAGCACAAAGAATGAACATCAGCATGAGGAAGCGAAGAGAGGGTCAGAAAATGCTTCTGGCCAAGGCACTAGCTGCGCTGAGTTTTGAGCATTTGAGGGGAATTTGGCCAAGAAGGAGGGTGTCTCTCCTGGCAGCGGATCATCTTGTGGAAAGACATGAAGCAGCGCGATGCGTTGGTATTTAATATCCAGTGCAGGACACTGTGGACACTGGAACGAAGGTTGCATGCTGGTGGCTGGTAAGGTGCTTGAGAACAGGAGAGGAAGGACTCGCTCTGTGCAAGTTAGTGAGCTTGAGCTGGGTTGTGAAAGCTGTAGGGGACAACCTTACACATGAGTTTTGGGGAAATTCACTCGGCCTCACAGTGGTAGATGAGTGCAGGAGGAGTCAGGTCTGGGAGGAGAGGTAACCAGTAAACCAGATGGGAAATGAGAGGTTCCCAGTCAGGGAGAGTTAGGGTATGAGATACTAAGAGGTAGAATCCACGTGTTTTATTGGGTTTGGGGGGCAAATAGGCTGAATTTCTATAGGATTAGTGGATTACCCATTTGGGTAGACCATTTGTCAAGAAGAAACAGGTGTTTGGGGGAGATTAGTCTTGGCCATGCTGAGTTTGAGCCGTCTAAGAGACATCCAAGGGAAGATGTTCAGTGGACCATTGAATATACGGATATGTAACTTAAAGCCAAAGTTGCCCTCGGGGTAATGGTTTAGGAAGTCGGTCATTGCCGTATTTAGCTAAGATGATCGAGAGAGAAGGAAAGAGGGGAATGGTGGGTGGGAGATAAATCTGGATAATGCGACTCCTACTTCCTAACAATTTTTCCCCTTAGGAAAGTCTGCCTTGGCACTGACTTTAAATAATCAGTTTCCCTAGTGCATTTCAAATTACTTATCTATGTCTAGCTTTTCAGGGACCACTTGATGAAAAGCAGTTGTGGTTTGAGCTTCATTAATAATAACAATAATAAATACTTCTGATTTGTGTAGCACTTTCTCACAGTAATCATGTAGGATGCCTTGTAAGTACTCATCAGAATCTTGGGCCCAGAGTGTGCCAGGGGAGGTATTAACAGTTTCAGGGCTGAGGACTTTTCGGACCAAACCATGTCTAGGTGAGCTATTCCTGTGATGGAATTGTGACATCCCACCTGCAGTATGGGTCCTTTTGTATCTACAGTTAGACTGTATCAGAGGCCACTGGGTCATTTTAAGTTTTCTTAGTTACACTTGATTTAAAAAAAATTTTTATTGCATGTATTTAAGGTGTACAGCATGACGTTTTGGTGTACATATGCATAGTGAAGTCAAATGATCCTTGGTTTTTTGGGGGGGTGGTGATAGGGAGTTAGAAACTAAGTATTATCCCCCCTTTGAAAACCTTGAATGGGTGGATTTTGGATTGAAGAAGTGCAATGAGTTTCTCCCACCATTTTTAGGCAGTACGTGCTACAGCTGTTCCAAATTATTAAAATGGGCAAGGAAATGTATTTTTGGGTGAGTTATGTGGAACTTTTCTGACTAGAAAACGTTTTTATGTGCTTCAAAATAGAATGCACTTTCTATTTCTGAAAAGCCGTTATAATGACCAGGCTATTTATTCTTGTGGAATTTGGAATCCAACATGAGGAAACCGGTACCTGGCCCGGCCTCATGGCGGGGAGTTGCGTGTGTCCGTGGTCTTAAGCTGCATGGAGTCACCATGGCCATTTGTGGGGCAGTAGTGATACCTTTTTATAGAGTGAGAAATGATATAAGCACACTACGAATGTTGTCTTACGGCTCTTAGGATTTGTCGCCACACTTCATCTTCCCTTCCCTTGATACTCGACAGCGAGGCTCTCCCCGCCCCCTCTCCAACTGCCACTGCTACTAACATTGCATGTGGAACTTGCTTACGAGTCCGTGAACCTCCTAAACATGCAGCCTGCGTTTCAGTGACAGAGTCATGCATGAACAGTGAAGAGTGAGGTGGGATATTTAGGATAGTGGGGGCAGGGGGTGGGGAATAAGATGTCCTTGATTGTAATTATTTTTGCCGAGGAACCTCTGAGATGTCAAATAGTTTGCCGTTTCTACTGGGAACTATTACTATGGTTGCTGTTTTGTTTTACACCTCTGTTTTAGCAGGTTCAGAAGTGCCATTGGCACATACATGGGCGCAAACAGCAAAAACTCAATAGTAAGTAAAGATCCTAACATGGGCTGAGGCTGCCCCACCTCCTTGGGTAACCTGTTATGAGAATAACTTGTTAGGACTTGGGCTGTTCTATCACCCTTTTGGTGATTGGATTGAGGTGGCAAGACCATGAGGGAAATCGTGGCGGACACAGGCTTTGTGGAAATGTAGCTGAAGCCAGGTGAGGCCCTGAGCAGAGTGGGGCAGCGTGGGTGGAGGGAGAGGGTGGCTGGGTTCTAGAGGAGCACTCAGGACTTGGACGACATTGGCCTCTGGGGATGAGCCTGGCAGAGCTGGGCAGGTGGGTGGGTGGTGACGGCGTGCGCTGTGCATCCACAGTGTGGCTCACTGTCCAGTCCAGCTTCCCGTCCTCGAGTTCTGGGACTGTAGGGACAGCATTTTACTGTCCCTTTGTTCCTTTGTCAGCTGAGGCAGCAGCAGTGACCCTGCCTGCCCATCACAGGGTTAAAGCGGAACAAATGAGGGGTGTGCTGATCTGTAAACAATCCTCTTGGATTACCAACTGTCAGTTAAAGTTGTTTTGGAAGCCTGTGGGCTTAATTGTCATTTAAAATCCTGTGAAGAGGAAGAAATTTCTGAAGCTCAGAAACTTTTAAGCAATGACTGAGGTCATTAGTGAGAAGGTAAAATAGTAAAACTTTGTGTATTCATGATTTAAGAGTCTTACTTACCCAAGTAGTAAACGGAGGTACGTACTCTAAGGGAGACTTTTTAATTAGTGAGGCAAAGTTTCCTCTGTAATCTTAAAAAATAAAAATAAAAAATCAGGTTTTCTCTCCATACCAGCCAGACACACATTTTACATTATTCTTTGCCTTTTTTTAAGAAGAGATTTCAGATTATTGAGATTTAGCTCCAATTACGTCTGGTCAACGTCCCTGTTGGTATGTAGAAGTGTATTTGTTGAATTTAATGCCGGCCAACTAATAAATAACATATTTATTAATTGTTTAAACTCTAATGAGATTATTTTCTCCCTGAAAAATCTCAATGCCTTTTGTTCTCCCCGGTACTCAAAAGTCTATAATTTGTCATCAGAGCATTTTTATTTCTTAATTTGAGTTAAAATTTGAGGGTGGGTATCCTAAAACTTTTTATTAGGGTTAAGGAGCATTATACTTCTTATTATTTACCCCTCAAGTCTGTGCTTGCTTTTAAATCTCTATTCACACTTAGAAAAAGAGGGTGATATAGTCTGTCCAGCACCAAAGTTCTCAGTATTACTTAATAGTAATTTTTTCCTTTTTTTAAATTAAAGAAGTTTTAATTGTGGTAAAATACACATAACAGGAAATTTATACTCTTACCTATTTTAAAGCGTACAGTTTAGTAGTGTTAAGTACATTTATATATTGAGTAATAATCTCCAGAACGCTTTTCATCTGCAAAACTGAAATTCTATATTCATTGAACAACATCTCCCTGTTCTCCGTCCCCCAGCCCCTGGCAACTGCCACTCCACTGTCTCTATGAATTTGACCAGCCTAGATACCGCGTATAAATGGAACATACAGTATTTGTCTCTTTGCAACTGGCTTATTTCACTTAGTATAATGTCTTCCCGGTTCATCCATATTGTAGCATGTGTCTAGATTTCCGTCCCTTTAGGGCTGAACGATTCCATAGTATGGGTATAGCACATGTTATTCATCCATTCATTTATCAGTGGACACTTGGGCTGCTTCCACCTTTTGGCTTATTTTATACAGAATATTTTTTAGACACTGTATAAAGTTTGAGAAACCATTCTTGACTCAGGGGAAATATGCAAAAGAGAACAAGAAAATGCTTGGAGAACATGAATTTACGGAAAATCTTGAAAACAACAGATCCAGGACATGTTATGAATGTATGTTAGTTTTCACTTTGTTTAAAGTATTAAATATGGTCTAAATTTAGAATTTTTTTTTTAAGAATATGAGTTTTGTATGTTGGAAGCCCCAGTCACGAAATGAGAAGGACCACAGTAGTAGCACCTACATTCTTTGGAAGAGTCACGTTGGAATATAGCCAGATAGCATTAAATGCTTGATCTTTTAAAATCAGGTGCAGCTGTTTATTTTATACAAAAGTGCTGTCTCTCTACCCAACAAGGAGAAGGATCCTGATTGTTTTTGAGGAATTTGAGGGAATTCAACTCATGTTCTGACTTAAAGATATAAAAATGGATCATGGGGCATGAAGGATGGTCATGAATTTGAGGCAGGCATCTTCTAAGGTGCTCATACTTTAATTTATTACTTAGCTTAAAAGGCGATAAGTTTTAAAAATTGAAATGCAAATCATTTTTTAAAAAAATGTTTTTTTATTAGATACATTGTATGGTGTGTAAAATGAAAAGTAGAGTAAAAGTCTGGCTTGGTGCTTTGCATTAAATTATGCAGCAAAATCACCTTTCATCTGCAAATACTGTTCAGCACCTTCAGCCATCCCCCTGACAGAGCAGACCCTGGGAGGAAAAGTCTTTAGCCTTTTATTCCATAGGAGATTTGGGGCCTCCCTCAAACGTTGCCACTGGTGGAGAATGCAAGGCAAGGTTGAGAAGGGGCAGTGTGGCGCAGTGAGGCAGGTGGGAGAACAGCGGAAGCAGAGGAACCTGGGGTGGTTTTAGCATAGATTAGATGACAGTGTCTTCCTCATTCGCTGTGGGCATTGTGTTTATGGGCTGAGAGCCTGGATGAGTCCAAAATCCTCAAAAAAGATTAAATCAGTCACACCAATCCGGGTTTAAGAACACAAGGGCTTGTACTGTACCCTTCAGAAGTTTCCCATCAAAATGGGGAAAATTGAGGCTTTCTTGCATAAAGCACTAAAAGTCCTGTTACAAGCAATATTTATGTGCAAGTTTTAATTTCTTGACAATGTGTGATAATAAAAGCCTGTGTTTTCTTCATGGAAACTCACTCGGCTGACTGGCGGATAAGGAATATGTCTTCACCATCTTGTAGTGAGAGTCACACACGAAGGTCGGTAGTGTTTAGGAAAAGCGCACGGCCACCAGAGCGTGGTGCTCGTTAGCCAGGACTAACGTGTTCCTATAACTAAACCAACTTTGATAGTTTTGCTCTTTTCACTCTCAAACTATGTGCTGTTTGAGGCCGTTTGTTAAAGTGTTCTGTTTCATGCCTTGCACGATTTTCTTCTCTCCTGAAAGACAGTGGCTTAGCACTGCGGTCCCCAACCCCAACCCCCAGTACTGGTCCATGGAAAAATTGTCTTCCATGAAACTTAGGAACCGGGGCTGCACAGCAGGAGGTGAGCAGCTGGTGAGGGAGCAAAGCGTCATCTGTGGGGCTCCCCATCACTCACATCACCGCCTGAGCTCCGCCTCCACCCACCCCCAACCCTGATTCCGTGGAAAAATTATCTTCCATGAAACCGGTCCCTGCTGCCAAACAGATTGGGGACCACTGACGTAGTACTCCATTGGTCGCACCAGTGCAGTGTGGCAATGACTCTCCATTAAGCAGTCACTCTCCATTCCTTCCTCTAGCTGTTCCTAGCAACTGCCAGTCTTTCTGTTTCTATGGATTTACATATTCTGGGTATGTGAACTTCATGTCTGACTTCTTTAACTTAGTTTGTTTTCAAGGCTCACCCACATTGTAGCATGCATGTATCAGTACTTTATCCCTTTTTTGTGCTTAAATATTATTTCCGTATATGGATATTCCACATCTTACTTATCCATTTATCTGACGATGGGCATTTGAGTTGTTTCAGCCTTTTTGCTATTGTGAATAGTGGAGCTGTGAACACAAGCGTACAAGAATTTGAGTATCTGCTTTCAGTTCTTTTTGGTATATACGTGGAAATGGAATTGCTGGGTCATATGGTAATATCTTTTATGTGTTTAACCTTTTTTGGGTTCAGATTATTTCCAAAACATATTACAGTTTGGCTATCCCTTATACAAAATGCTTGGACCAGAAGTGTTTTGAATTTTGGTGTTTTTCTCCCATCAGATTTTGGAATATTTGTATTATACTTACTGGTTATGCATACCTAATACTGAAAATCTGAACTGCTCCCGTGAGCATTTTCTTTGAGCATCATGGTGGCACTCAGAAAGTTTTGGATTTTAGAGCATTTTAGATTTTGGATGTTTGGATTAGGGATACTCAACCTGTATAGACTTATTTACATTTGAAAAGTTATACTGAACATATAGTACTTTGCTTGATGTTCCTGGCAATTACTATGAATATAAATTATTACAAATTGCCATAATATGAGATGGATACTCTCAGGATGTTTGGACTTTTTGTCTACATTTGCTTGATTTGTCTTTTGGATTTCTTTTTCCCCTGTGTGTGTGTATGAATGGTATCTTTTTGTTTCCAAATTTCCTCTTCTAATATAAGGAAACCAATTAGATTGGATTAGGGCCCACCCGAAGGGCCTCATTTTAACTTAGTTACTTCTTCAAAGGCCCTATCTCCAAATAATAGTCATATTCTTAGGTACTGAGGGTTAGGACTTCAACGTACGAATTTGGGGGACACACATGAGCCCATCATTGCCCACAAGGCCCTTGGCACGGTGCACAAGCTCCGTGGCCTGGTGGTTGCAGCACTCTGCTTCTACCCGTCTGATTTGCCTTCTCAGTTGTGTTTGAGCCTGGAAACCAGGTAACCAGACCGAGTTAGCATTTCTTGCAGAAGTACAAGCTAATAGTTATGTTCATAAGGAGAGGGCCCCAGGCATTAAGGTTTGGTAAGTCTGTAGTCTCGGTTTTGCTGCTTTGAAGATGTTGCTTAATTGCTAGCCTGATATTGTCCCAGATCAGTAAGATTGTCAGTCATCTAAGTTCCAGATAAATTATATGACACTTCATGGGGTGTTGAGATTACTGAAAGAATACTTAGCATTTTCAAGATGGTCTTAAAAGCTGTAGCTAACTCTGTATAACATAAAAATTGCCATTTTGGCTATTTTTAAGCGTACAATTCAGTGACATTAAGTACATTCAGTGTTGTGCATCCACGGCTACTAACCACCTGCAGAACTTTCCCATCAGCCCAAACAGCAGCTCTGTACCCATTAAACCATACTCCTCCTTTTCTCCTCCCCTACCCCTGCTTACCTCTCTTCTGCTTTGTGTCTCCTGTCACTTTTTTTTTTTTTTTTTTTAAGTCAGTGTCTTACTTTCACCCAGGCTGGAGTACCAGTAGTGCGATCGTAGCTCGCTGTAGCCTGGAACTCCTGGGCTCACATGATCCTCATGCCTTGGCCTCCAGAGTGGCTGGGACTACAGGTGCACTACTGTGCCTGGCTAATTTTCTCTCTCTCTCTCTTTCTTTTTTTTTTTTTTTTTTTTAATTTTTATTGTAGAGATTGGCTCTGGCTATGTTGCCCAGGCTGGTCTTGAACTCCTGGCCTCGAGTGATCCTCCCCCCACCTTCCTGAAGTGCTGGGATTACGGGAGTGTGCCACCGTGCCCGGCCTATTGTCACTTTTTTAACCCTACTGTTTCATCATAGCCACTTGCCGAGGAAGGAGGTTGAACTGGACAGTCCTTCCTCTTAGAGAAGGAAGGAATTAGGATTAGGGAGGTCAGTGGGGAGCAGGGATTTCGGCCGGGCTGCCTCGCCATCTTCCTTCTCTTGTACACCTTTCACCAAGAGCCCTTTTTGAAATGGCTTCGTTAGTTTTTACGGAATGTCAAAGAGTTCGTACCCAAGAGGTGCAGGGACAGTGTGTACAGGGAAAGGACTTCTCTTTCCGGTCAGCGCACACTCAGGTGGGTTTTGGTGAAGCGAGGCCCCCTGCCTGGAGTGCACGTGTCACCAGCCCTGTGTCTCCCCGCCCCTGTGCTTGCAGACCTACATCGGCTCCATCATCGCCTCGGTGAACCCCTACCAGCCGATCGCGGGGCTGTACGAGCGCGCCACCATGGAGCTGTACAGCCGGCGCCACCTGGGCGAGCTGCCCCCGCACATCTTCGCCATCGCCAACGAGTGCTACCGCTGCCTGTGGAAGCGCCACGACAACCAGTGCGTCCTCATCAGGTAACCGGCCACCGCCAGGCTGGCGCAGAGCTGCGAGGTTCGCTTCGGGACTGGGACGGCACCTGAAACGTGGCGGGTGGGGGTTGGGCAGAACCAACAAACCGGGGGTCCCCCAGGCCTTCGCCACTCCCAGCCCCAAACCTGCTTAGAGCATTGGCGACAAAAAGCTTTTATACCTACCTGAATTTCTCGGAGGGGGTTGTCCGTTTGAATAGCTTGGCAGCCACAGCTTTCAGAAGATACCAGGAGCTCGCTTAGCAAAGCAGGCGGACCACACTGCTTGGCTCCTGTCTTCAGAACAATTACTCCATTCTGTTCCTTCTTAAACAGCTTTTTCATTTGCCTTAGTTATTCTCTGGTTTATTCAAGTATGAAGGCAGGGTTCTTCAATCTATTTAAGGAATGCTTGCATAGTCGTTCTTTCAAATTTAAATGTTTTATGTATTCTAGAATAAACGCTAGTCAAAATGCTTGTATATTTGAACAAGGTTTCTTTTTTCACTAGTATTAAATATAATAAAATTACTCTAGATAGAATCTCTCAGATTTAAGAATTTTTAATAATTGGGTGCTCCAAAACTTTTCCTTTGAAATAGCTACAGAAAAGGAGCTTACTGTGTGTATAGTAAGGGGAATTATACATGGGCGTGTTTATTGCAGTTAATCCTTTTGGTGGGAGAGAAGGTACTTGGCATGTCTATTTTAGCGAGTCTTCCTCAGTTTTTAAAATAAACTACTAAAAGCCCCACTGTCAAAACCTTTATTACTAAGAACTATCTAAAAAAGTAGAATATATATTTTTTAAATATTTCTTAATTTTTAGGCCGGGCGCGGTGGCTCACGTCTGTAATCCTAGCACTCTAGGAGGCCGAGGCGGGTGGATCGCTCAAGGTCAGGAGTTCGAGACCAGCCTGAGCAAGAGTGAGACCCCGTCTCTACTAAAAATAGCAAGAAATTATCTGGCCAACTAAAATATATATAGAAAAAATTAGCCAGGCATGGTAGCGCATGCCTGTAGTCCCAGCTACTCGGGAGGCTGAGGCAGTAGGATCGCTTAAGCCCAGGAGTTTGAGGTTGCTGTGAGCTAGGCTGACGCCACGGCACTCACTCTAGCCCGGGCAACAAAGCGAGACTCTGTCTCAAAAAAAAAAAAAATATTTCTTAATTTTTATTATTCAAATTGACCTCATCACGTATATTCTAGTGACATCCTATTGAATCTTCTTATTAATTATTTATATTGGAATCATGTTCTAGAGATGATTATTATCACACCCCTGGATGATATTCAAAGCAGGTGTGAAAGATTTTGACATCTGTTCGAGATGGCTTTCTACTCCAACTTCTGGCAAAATAATTATTGTATTACTTCAAGAGGAAAAGGTTATTTGGATTTGGGGGAAGGACAATAAAAAGACCCCTCCTATTCCCCCTCCAGATTTCTGATTCAATGGAAGGAAGGCACAGAAGACATATGGAGAGCCATATGTCAGCTTTAGACTTGCAGCCAATTGGGCTGACAACCATCGCAGCCCCAGATTAGACGGACACACAGACCCACCTAGTCGTGGGTACAGCCAGGTAACCTGTAGCCACGATCACTGTGGGAAACCAATTCCCAGATGGCGAACAGCAAGCCGGAAGCGCCCAAGTGAGCCTGCTCAGCCTTTCTTCCCAGTGCCCCTTAGAGAAGCCACCCCTGCTCCTGTGGTGGCGAAGGAGACCTGCCCGGGTAGGCCCCTTGCTGAAACCCCAGGGAGGAGAAGTGGAGAGTGTTCCCACTGTCCCTGGTGCCAGAATGAAGATGGGTGAGAAATAATGGCTGGGGCTTGCTGAAGGGTTATGGCGTGTTGGACACTGTGCCAAGAACTTCTCGGGCGTGAACGTATTGAAACCTTCTGACAGCCCTTTGATGGGGGTGCTCTATTACAGTATCTACAGGTGCCACACACAGAAAACAATTTTCAGGGAGTGTGTTCTTCTTACTGGCAGTTTATCTTTTTGGTGATTCTTTGCATTTTGAACAAATGTCAATTACATGTATATGGATAGCTGATCTCGCTCACTCGCTCTCTAAGGGGAGGGAAACATGGGCAGTGCACTCACTACTCTTTATCACTTTAATGGTGCTAATGTGTTGGGATGTGGAAACAACTTGGTTGGAGGGATTGTCAGTGTATTCAGTTAAGCAAATAGGCGTCATTAAAACCTGCAGTTAATCAAAATGAAGCTACTTGCTTAATAATGGAAACAGAGCTTTTAAGACTCACATGCCCAATAAAATAACTTGATTTATGACCAGAAGCAGCATTTGTGGGCTCTTTTAGACTTCATAAAAGTTCAAGCGTTAGAATTTCAGATCATTATTTCAACATACAGAACATACTTTAACGAGATTAACAGGAGAGAGAACTTGATCTATTTTAAGAAGATCAAATTGGTGTCCACACTTAGGTACTTTATATTTGCCATTGATAATTGCTTGTGTTTATTACATCAGTGGAAAAAATGTGAGCATGACTAATATATCACTTGCTAGACAGAGCAGCCTAAGAGGAAAGCAAAAAATCAAGTGAGATCATTGTGCGTGTGTGTATATATATATGTGTGTGTAATAAAACGGAAGGGGGTTGGCATTTTCATGGTATTTAAAAATGGGGGGAGGGTGAATCCCAAACAGAAAGTTCCCATTATATGTAACGCTGATGTGAAGAGTAGCTGTATTTATCTAATTTAACTCAGGAAACAGGGAATTTAAGAATAGATTTCTCATTAAAATGTGTTTTGGTTTTAAAAGATCTCTCCAGAGGTTTAGTTTTAGTGGGGGTTGGGGCTGTGAGAAGTAAGAGAAAATTGAGTATAAGAGGAAGAATTGCTGGGAACAGGGACCCAGTTTAGATTTCCTTGGGAATGATCTGCCCCCTGGTGGATACAATGTGTGTCACTACTTTTAAAATACTCTTATGCCATTGCCTTTAAAATCAGAAAATAAGCCTATTTGGAACTAGGCAGGACTCCATGGGTTAATTTTTCTCCCAGTTTATGAGCAAACATCACTTAGCTAAGGTCTCCATCTGCTTGGTGGCAGTGCCATGTCTCTAGGCTTCTAGTCTAAGCTTCTGTCTTTGATCTCATTTTCAAGATTGTAGCCTCTTAAGGTCTAATTTTGTTTCACCACTTTGTGCTCACTTAAAAGCATGCTTATGCTATTATAATTTTGAATATAAATATATAAAATATGTAAGCATATATAAAGCTAAAACTCATCTGAGAATTTTTTTTCCGTCTAATGAGGTCAGTATTTTGTTGATCTAGTATATCTGACATTGACTTTAGTTTTTCATACCTTGTCTAGAATACACAAGGTTTAGTTTATTATGGTCTTTTCAGTATATATGCCCTTCTAAGGTACACAGTGTAGGCAAGGCTCGTGGCTAATTCGTCTTGCAGCCCAGTACCCAGGACAGTGTTGTGTAGAAGACCAGAATTCAGCAGCTGCCAATCAAAGGGTGAATATACAGAATGACTGTTGGTTCAGAATCTCTGCTTGCTGTGTGTGTTTTGGTTCTTCAAAGCTGGAGCAATTTCTTTTATACCCTGGAATGATAATTGAGTGTTTGGTCTTTTTCTATTTCTAGAAATGTATTGAGAAGTGATGGCATTGGAACACTGAACAAAACTTGGGTCCTGGGTTAGAAAGACACCAAGCACAAGACAACAAGGCTGGGACAGGCTCAGGCTGTCCTGTAAAACAGCAGATGAAGGAGGCCGTGTGGGAAAGGCAAAGAAGAGGCACTGTTCATTGAGCGACTCCTCGTGTCTAATCCTCAAGGGGTCCAAGAGGCATTTTCTTTAGGGAGACTGAGGCACAACTGTTGAGTGACTTGCTACAGTTAGTAATAATCACAGGATTTGAACTTCAATCTCTCAGACAGGAAAGTCTTTATTTTCAGAGCAGATTCCTACTTCCTGGTACAGCTTTACACCATAAGAGCTTTGTTTGGCTTGCTGAGACCTTTGGACTTAATCCTTTAGGCAGTAGAGAAGTTTCCTAAGTCTTCTAGCAAGTGAGGGAGTGATCCTATTTATATTAATATTTTGAGAAAATCATGTGAACCAGGGGAATTTGATTCACAGGAAGAGGAATATTTGATTGTTGGGTGCCAGCAAAAAGTATTGGGTAAAGACCCAGAGAATATATATATTTTAGGCTTTGCGGGTGAGACCACCTCTGTCGCAACTACTCGATTTTGCCCTGGCAGTGCGAAAGCACCCACGGGCAGTATGCAAACGGTGGGCCGGACTGTGTTCCAATAAAACTTTATTCATAGAAACAGGGAGCAGTCAGAGTTGAGGGGTATAGTTTGCTGACACCTGCACTGGATCTAGAAAACGGCTAAGAGACAGCCTGTCCAGTGCAGAAAGGGTCCTGTTCATGTCAGATTCCCTTTCCTTCCAGTGTGTTCTGGACCCTTCCTCTCTGCTTTCCCGGAATGTTACTCTTTGAGCTTTGCTGCCTCTGATTTTTTGACCTCTCTCCTCTCCTGGATCATTAGCATTATCATTCAAAAATTTCTAGTTCATTTGGTTCCAAATCCTCCTTAAAACAACCTTTGTCTCAGCAAGCTGCCCCACCTCCTCCACCCCACCTCCTTCACCCCAGCTCCTCTCTCCACTCGCTCTGCTTCTGGATTTCTGCCGAGTTCTCTGGCCACATCTTGGCTCCTTGGTTATTTTTCACCTCTTCCTTTTCTAAACAACCTGCCCTTTCTTCTCTGAGTCTACATGACTCCCAGATTTATGTCTCCCCCAATATACCAACTTCTTTGAGTCCCAGACTCAGGTCCACGTGCCCTTGAGGTATCCCCATGGAGATGTGTCACAGGCACCTCAAGGGTGGCATGTCCTAAACTCAGCGGAATTTTCTCCCAGAAATGTGTTCCTCCCCTTGTACTTCCCGTGCTCAGCCAGTGAGCCCTGCACCCTGCCGTGTCCCAAGCCTGAGGTCTGGAAGTCACTCTTTGATCTGGAAGAGAAGTCATTCTCTTTTTTTCTTCAAATTAAGGTAAACTTAGATATAGTGAAGTGTGCCGATCTTACGTGTCTAGTTCGTGAGTTTTGACAAATGTGCAGACCTGTGCTACCGACACCGGATCATCATGCCGGCAGGCTCTCTGGGGGCCCAGGAGTCATCCCGGACCCCTCCTCATCATTTCCTGACCACCCTCCTGCCCATCCTCCCTCCATCTTTCTGGGCATGTCCCTGCTCTCTGCTGCCTCACACCCCATCCTGAATCACCCTTCTGCGCTCCCTGGCTCCTCCCTCGTCTCCCTCTGTTCCTTCTCCATACATAGTTTAAAACCTTAGACCTGATCGTGACACTCTCCTGCTTAAACACTGTTCTGTGACTTTCTCTCGTGCCTGCGAAAAATTCTCAAAAATTTTAATATGACCTATGAGGCCCCACATCAGTGCTTTAGGTTATTTTTCTTTCTTTTTTCCATTTTCATTATTATGGTTACAAAGAATTTTTTTTAAAACCGTATAAGCTACTTTTAGTTTTTGTCTCTTGGCGCCCTGAGGCGTAGGGCTATAATTACCCTGGGCTGATGAGAAGTAGAGTGCAGGCAAGGAAGGAGGAAGAGGAGGAAGGTTAGACCAAAGTGTTCTACCTACAGAGAGTCTTGTTACCTTGACCTTAATGTCTGGGACATCTGGCATATTTCTAGGTTTTGGCAGTTTGTGAGTTATTTAATTATTTTTATTCTTTGCCTTGTTTATGTGACATTTCCATGGCCCAGTATATGAGTAGTCACCACTCATCTCCTGGTGCCGTTTTGTCTGGATCGTGTGAAACTGACTTCCAGAGCAGCAGTTCCAACGAGCACGTCCTTTGAGCAGCATGTTGGCACCCAAAATGTTTTGGATTTTGGACCATTTCAGATTTCGGATTTTTGGATTGGGGGTACTCAATTTGTATATTGCAGATATTCAAAATACAAAACTCAAAACACTCTTGGTCCTAAGCATTTTGGATAAGGGCTACTCAACCTGTATGAGAGATTGGCAGAGGCTGATACCCATGACTCCGTCCATCCCCAGTGATATTTTTTCTCATTGTATCATACGTCTTCGAGCGTCTGCTTTAGGGACATCTTTATGACAGTGAGAGTCTCGGGTTTTCTTTCCCTTGATCACGTCTTTGTTGTAGAGTTTGAACGATACATTCTCCAGGATTGTATTTTATCCACGTTATGTCAGTCAAGGTAGGCTAAGTGCCGTAACAAACAGCCCCAAACCTCAGGGGCACAACGCAGGAATGGCTGTTTCCGGCTCCTGTAGCAGCCCCTGGTGGGGACGTGAGGAACTTGACTCTGCCCTGCAGGCTTCCCGTCCCTGGGGCACCCAGATGTCAAGTGGAAGGGGAAGAGCCCGAAAGACCATGAAGGAGTTTGAGCCACCAGGCACAGACGTGGTTTGTATCCTTGCACAGCTGTCCAGCTGGCCACATCCAGTCCCCTGTTCCTCACTGACTCTGTCTTTCCTGCAAGGGAGGTTGGAACATGGTCGACCTCTGTGTGCCGGAGGGTACAGAGTTGGGTTTGGGGAACACATAACGTTGTTTCTGCCTCATTCATTTCAACCAGCGAACTTACCCCTTTCATTTTTGTTTATGTTTTGAACAATTCAGTCACCAACAACTGCTAGCTAGATATATATTTTTTGAAATATGGAGAATTATTTAAATTTGTCCTTGAAACTCTCTTTCTTAGTTTTGATGCTACTCAGAGTGCCTTGTTGTTGAGTCCTTCTGTGAACCAGGTGCTGAGCTGTGCTGGTACCAGTTATTCGAAGATGAGAGCCAAGCCCTGTGCTAGGAAGATTCTGGTTCTGATAAGGGAAACCTCAAACCAAAGCTGGCCTAACTTACCCAGGCCTTTCATTATGTCATCTCAGACAGCACCGGGCAGGGCAGTTGGAGGGTTGTGAATTCAGCCTCTCCCCTTGGGCTTGTCTCTGATTTTCTTGCCTTTTGCTTTAGGATCTCAAGATAGGTGTGGATTCTCCAGTATCGGTTGTCTGCAGCAAGGGGGCCATTTTTGCCTGGGCTCTGTGGGTGCTTGTGCGTGAGTGTGTCTGCGCACAAACCTCCCCGGGAGCCCACAGCACCCTTGACGTTACGGCTCTTTGGCTGGAATCATGACACTGGCCTGTGGCCACGCCTGTCGCTTGCAGAAGAGAGGGAATGACTGTGGTTGGCCTAGACCAGCGGAGATGCCCGTGTGTCCCCGGCACCCAGCCTGGCATGTTCGGTGTCATCTCTGAGTCATTTTCTCTTTTATCATATGTGATTAATCATTCACCACATTTTCAGTAAAATTGCTCTTTACTGATAACATCTGAGGGCTTGGAGCTCCACAGGCCTTCTGTTTAGGACTCAAATGGGACTTGTCTGCTTCTCCCACCACTTGGCAATTATTACCATGCTACCTGGTGATGGTGCTTGTGTGCTGTGCTGTTACTCATCCCTTCGGTTCACTTTTCTTATAAGTTCCCGGTGTTTTTGCGGCTTCTTTCTCCCCACAGTACCAAGCATGGCACTGTGAAACTGATTGGGTTTCTCTTTCCAACTCTCTCACATGCCCACACCTTCCTCTCCAGCTGGGCTAGACGTGCCCAGGACCCGGCCGCCGTAGGCATAGATGATAGCAACTGGTGGAGACCCCTTGAGTCCTGCTAGAGTGCTGCCCCCAGAGCTGCGTTCTCTACAGCTGACCTGGGTGGGGTCCGTCCTAGCCTTCCTCCTCCTGCACTTGCCCCTGAACCGTCCAACCCAATCTGAGCCTGTCTCTCTCTGCCGCCTCTAAGCCCGGAGCACCCGACCTAACCAGCCACAGATCTCATTCTCCAGTAAGGTCTTTCCAAGCTTATCTGGCTTCTTGCTTTAACTCATCTTATCACCTTACCTAGAACCCCTCACCCTCCCCCTTTGCCAGATGTTTGCCAGCTCCTAAGGCGTAACTCACCCCTTATGTCTCTGCTTGGACTCCCTTCCCTCTGAACTGCTTTGTTTACTTTTCCTTAACTATCACTAATGCTTGACCTCGGCAGGACTTCGGAGTCAGACAGACCTGGTGTTAGGGTCCAACTTGTACACTCAGCCATTGCCTCCCTCGTGGGGTTATTGTGGGAATGAAATAATGTAGTGTGGTCGTGTACCTGCAGGTTCATTGCCTTGTCCCCTCAATCGTGTTTGAATGATCGCATTTTTACAGGCGTTTACCTGCTTTAAGTCTCCCAGAAAGATACTGTTAATGTGCTTGTTCATGTAACAAACGTTTACCGAGTGTCTGCCAGCAGCCAGGCACCGCTGGGGTGTTTGGACACACAAGGACCCCGACTCTTGCCGGGCTGACCTTCCCTTAGTTCTGTTACCTCCTGTGCCAGAAGAGCTACGTGTGAGGCCGGAAACGGGGTGGCCCGTAGGAAAAAAGACTTTTACTCGATTTTTAACTCTGCTCTGTTAAAACAGGCATTTTTATCTCCCCTTTCCAACTTTTCAGCAGTTATTCTATTGAGAAATTACAGAGCCATTGACCAAAGCTATTTTTGTGTTTTGTTTTTTTTAATTCTACTTAGAAGCACAAACTTCTGTGTTTTGTCTTTCAGTGGTGAAAGTGGGGCAGGCAAGACTGAAAGCACTAAATTGATCCTCAAGTTTCTCTCAGTCATCAGCCAACAGTCTTTGGAATTGTCCCTAAAGGAGAAGACGTCCTGTGTTGAACAAGCTATTCTTGAGAGCAGGTATTTCTTTATCCGTTTTCTTGTTTCCATCCGATAGTGTTCACGCTCCGCACGGCATGGCTTGCTTAAGGAGAGTTAAAATTAGTTGGTCCAGTTTCTCTTTTTCTGGACTTGTCTTTCATAGTTGGTAAAGGAGAGGGCTTGGCGTGCACGTGGCACTTTCTGATAACTTCAGCGGCAGCCCCTTGCGGTAGGCGGCGCCCTGACCCCTCCTCGTTGGGCCGGGTTTGCGGTGGGGACTGAGTGTTGCCAGGGGTGTCTGCAGCCTCCTCCCACCGAGAGCCCTTGACTGCAGCTGCTCCTGCGTTTGCAGGGCTGAGGTCAGATGGGATGCTCACATCGGAGGGAGTGGGAAAGGGCAAAGCTGACCAGAGGCCTGGCAGCAGCAGGAACGCCGCCGACCCCGGCCACTGTGCGAAAAGCTGAGCTGGAGACAGCAGGGCTCAGTTCCCTGTCCAGCCACTTGGAGGCTTAATGTGAACAGGGTGGGCTCTGGCAGAAGGTCAGTGATCTACCAGGGAGCCCCAGCGCTTTTCAAAGACCACTCGGTATTGTCTGAGTTGTTATTTAAAATGTATACTTGCCCGATGCATGGTTTGTGCCTTATAATCCTTTAGAACGGGTAGGGACTTCGCAGATTCTATTATTTAGAGTTCCATTTGGGTCGGCAAACTACAGCCTGGTGCCTATATCCTGTTTGTTTGTTTTTAACATTCAAACACTTCATTTTTTTTTTTAAATTGTGATAAAACATACCTAACAAAGTTTACAGTTTTAACCGTTCTTCAGTGCACAGCTCAGTGGCATTGAGCACATTTGCACTCTTGTGCGGCCACCGCTACATCCGTCCGTGGAACTTCATCTCCCTCCTGTTGTAAGTTTTTATAAACAAAGCTTTGTGTAGGAGCCCAGCCACACTCACGGGTACCGTTCACAGCTCTTCTAAGCTACGGCTGCAGAGCTGAGTAGTTACGACAGAGACGTGGCCTGCAAAGCCTAAAGTGATTCCTCTCTGGTCCTTTAAAGAAAGCGTTTGCCGACCCTGATCTAGTCTGACTCCATTTTACAGTTGGAAAAGACACAGAGAAGTTAAATAAGTTGTCCCCAGGACCTAGAACAAATGGTGAAATTTCCAGAACTGGAACTTTGTCAGGTTCTAGAATTCGAGTAGGGGCTGTTTCTGTGCAATCCCAGGGTCGCTCGTATGCAGGGACCAGCCACTGCAGCTCCTTAACTGAGAACATCCTTTGCCCGCACAGCCTCGCTCTCGCTTCACTGGGTACGCAGGATAAAGCCGTTTCACAAGGGTTTTGAAAACCTGTCTCTTCTGAAAACACACGTAGTCACCTTCGGTCCTTTTGGCTTTGGATTTTTCTTGCAATTGTATATTTTGACATTGGTGAGAAATTCACTTGCTGCCTTCTGCTTCTCCCTGATTAATGCTGTCTGCTGTCCTCACTTTCTCCACAGCCCCATCATGGAAGCGTTTGGCAACGCGAAGACAGTGTACAACAACAACTCCAGTCGTTTTGGGAAGTTTGTTCAGCTGAACATCTGTCAGAAGGGAAATATTCAGGGCGGGAAAATTGTAGATTGTATCCTGTTTCATTTAGTTCTTACTTATAGCATGTGATTCTCTAAGTAGAAACTGTTCTCGCTTATCCTAAGGACCGAAAAAGAACGTGAGACATTTCTTTCTGCCTAATTCTTCCCAGTTAGTGCTCTAAGGCTTGGTGGCCCCGGCCTGTAGTCCCAGCTACTCAGGAGGCTGAGGCGGGGAGTATGGCTTGAGCCCAGGAGTTCGAGGCCTGCTTGGACAACATAACAACAGCCCCATCTCCTAAAAATAAAATAAAAATTTTTGAAAATTATTCTATGAGACAAAGAATGGTATTTCTTTTGGCCGTCTCTGATATGTCCATCATTTGAAAAATTGAATTCCTCGTTTAACATCAGGTATTTGTTTAAAATCAGTTCTGTCAAATAGTTTGGCAGCTGATAGGGTACCACGTGTCACGTTTGGGATTGGATTTAGAGGAAATAGTCTATGTTTTGTTTGTCTTCTGGCTCTAGAAGTTTCACTGCCAAAGGAACAGGAGCTGTAATTATTTGGGTAACAAAGAATAGAAAATTGAAGACTAATTGAGCATGTCACGTCCTCGTTTTATTCCTTGACTTACCATTACTTTTCACATGAAGATTTATTAGAAAAAGTAAGTATATGTGATTAATTCACAGTTTCTTTCTTCCACAATAACAATTTTCAGAAATTACTGGTTTGTGTGAATTAAGCAGAGAAGACGTTGCTGACGAGAAATCTGATTTATCTCCACAGAACCGAGTAGTAAGGCAAAATCCCGGGGAAAGGAATTATCACATATTTTATGCACTGCTGGCAGGGCTGAAACATGAAGAGAAAGGTGAGTGAGGGGGACAACAGCAGAGAAATATGAAGTGGCAACTCATTTTCCTTTTAAAAACCATCAGTAAATGAGCAGACATCTGTTTCGATGTTGTTGACATTCCACCAATTGCTGTGAAATGTATATGAGAATACCAAAAGATGCTGAATTCCTTTTTGAGCCAAATAATAGAGGGAGAAAATTACCAATAGAAAAATGTTGAAATTTTTAGAGTCTCGGTACATTTTTAATTTAAAAGATATTTATCAAAAATATATTGTAGCTGATTTTACTTTTAAACCACACCCAAATGAAGCTAATTTCTAAAAGTTTGATCTTTAAAGAAAAAATGATAAAAATTGGATACTCATCGATTTTTTTTTTTCCCCCTAGTAAACATTTTCTACCATCCTGTTGAGTTTAACTTAATTTTTTCTATTTTACCTAAATAGTAATTAAGAGAGAACTTTACTATCTCAATAGTGGGCTGTTAGGGGTATAGAATTATGTATATACTTTGTTTTTTTATATGATAGAGTGAAAACTCTTTTGTATTTTATCTTATCTTTGCCAACTGTGATGTTACATTTTTCTTTCCTTCTGTAGAAGAATTTTATTTATCTGTGCCAGAGAACTACCACTACTTGAATCAATCTGGGTGTATAGAAGACAAGACAATCAGTGACCAGGAATCCTTTAGGGATGTTATTGTAAGTTACTTTTTAATTTTTCCCTATTAAGGATGACTGATTTCATTTACTTTCTGTTTAAAAAAAAAAAGAATTAATTACATTTGGACCAATGTGTAAGAATAGGTATTTCCTCCTTGTTCCAAGTCATGATAAAGAATTTCTTCCAGGCTGGAAGGGAATTTGAGGAATCCTCTTTCTTTAGAAGACGAGTGAATGTCTGTGTCATTCAGGGCAGATGGGAAGTTCACTTGGAACAATGTGTTCAGAATGTATACCCTCCGCCCCAAAAAACAAAAATATCACAGGCTTCACACCGGAGCAAGCAGATCTTCCATTTTTGAGCTTACAAGTTAGATTTCTTTTGAAAAATGGATTCCACAGCTAAAAACAAATCTGCTAGCCGTTGGACCAGGTGACGGCTAGGGTTTCATCCAGATCTCATGGCCTCGTTGTGACAGCCATTTCTGACCATGTAAGCAGTGGTCATCTTAAGACTCTGAATCACGGCATGCCGCGGTCTCTTGCAGTTCTGGAATATGTCACGAGGGCTTTGTTATAAGGTGTCTGCCTTTAAGAAGCCTGGTCGTGAACATTAACAGCCCCGCCTGATTGAGTTTAGCCAGGAGATCTCATCCTTGTGGTGCTAATTCCTTTGCCAGAGTCCTTACTAGGAGAGCAGGACACAGTGCAGCCAGGGCTGATTCATCATCGTTATAGTCATAATCATTATAAATGCGGCTAACATTTATCGAGTACTTACTATTCTGAACTTTACGTGGACTTTTCTCTCTGATCGCGCTTGCCAACCCTGTGAGGGTAGGAAGTGTGGTTGTCTTCATTCTAAGACTCAGAGAAGTTGGTGAGCGGCCTCCCCTCACCCAGTGCCAGTTACACAGTCTAACGCCAGATCCCACCGTCTCTCTTCTCTCGAACCTGTTAACAAAAAGCCTCTTACAGACAGCGCCTTTTGGTGTACACCTGAAGAGGCGTGGGATTTGGCCCTGTAAATTGGATTTTTTATGAAGAGCTCTTCCAAGTATTTTGAATTATCTGCCCCCTAGACTCTCTCACTGCTCAAACCTTCTACCTTCACAGTTCATTTATCATTGTCTCTGCTGCAAAGAATCACGTGTTAGAATAAGTACTCATTCTTAGTTTTGATGATCAGGGCAAAGCAAGACTTGTCTCAGGATTTTTTCCCTGATTTCATTTTTCTTGTTTCTTTCTTGAAGCTGAACAACAATGATTTGTGTTCAAAGGATTCAGACAAGACTAACTATCCAAGGCATCGTCTCACTGCAGGTCCCATAGCCGTGAGCTCGCTCTCTGGCCACTAGGGTGCACTTGGCAGTGAGGGATGCCTGTCCTGGGAGGGCCTTGAGGAACCACACACTCCGTGGTGTTACTCTCTTTTCCTCTTGGGGCACCATCCGCCAATTCAGAACTGCCCTTTTTGTTAGCTACAAGTAAACTTTTGGAGTTTGGCTTAGTTTCAGTGATTGCTAGCTTTTATTGTTAAATTGAAATAATAGGTTTTGGCACTTCAAATTTGATCTTATGACAAAAGGATATATCAATTATATAGAAAAGTAGAGAGATTTATACATGAAATTGACATAATGAATGTACCTAACAAACTTACTCTAGTGTATTCTATTTATAGAATATGTTTATAGATCCTTAAACATTTAATTTGCAATTACTTTTTAGTGTTGGCTCCCCAGAAGTATCAGTAAAAACTTAGCTGATATTTATTAGGGTCATGAGTATGACATTTTTGCTATTATTATTTAACCTTGTACTAGAAGTTCTGAGCAATGCAACAAAAAAGAAAGAAACAAACAAACAAAAATAACTGTGCAACTTTTGGTAAAGAAGGAGGAAAAAATATTCCTTTCTATATACAGTATGATTCTCTCCCCCCAAACCTAGGAGAATCAAGAAGTGGGGAATAGTTGAAATAATTTGTTATCCTCATAAAATGAAATCCATTGCAGCAAGTACAACACGTATTATTAAAACGTATTTAACATATTATTAAAACATATTTAATAATATGGAAAACTTTGCTTATTATGTAAGAAGTGAGAAGGGCAGAAGACAGCACTATATAATCCTTTAATTTAAAAAAATAAGCACTTTATATCATGTCTATATTGCAACTATATGTGCAGAAAAAAAGACTGGAACAAAAATATAGCAAACATGTTATCTCATGTGGCAGAATTCTGAGATTTTATTTTATTCCTTATCCTCTCCATGTTATAATATTTTTACAATGATATATCAACTTCGATGGTTATGTGATTACTATATGATTACATTTCTTACATCATAATTTGTATAATACAGGAATACAATCACAAGTGTCATTATCAATACCAGCTGGTCCACCTTATGTAGCATCGTGCAGCCAAGAGTGACACCGATACAGCTCACAAACAACACTAACCTCTTCTGGCTGAGGCTGATGTTAATACACTCACCATATTTGAACACTTGCTGTGTGCCAGGCACTGTGTCAGGCACCAGGGAGACCACATGAACAAGTCAGATACAATCCCCACATTCTGCTGGAGAAATGGAAAGGATCAGACCAGATCACACTGTTGTGTTTTATGCAGTTTGTCTCAATATTTTCTTCTAATATTAAATACCATTTAAATTTATGTCTTCATACTTTAATTTCATAAAGCTCCTTTTCCCAGATGTGGTGGAATCAAAGGAAAGAGACCACATTCTACTAGGGCTCAAAGATAGTTTGTTTGCAGAATGTGTTAAAACTTTAGTGGAGATAAATTATTTGTATGAATTATATATGAAAATGTCACTTTCGGTGTTCATTTTTAGCCACTAAAAAAATCATTATTTTTTTTTTATCAGTTTTGAGGTCAACATACTCTGGCAATAGGACCTTTTAAGAATTTTGATTATTTCATTGAGAATTTGCTTTATGTGTAATGTTTTTTAAAATTCATCATTGGCAACTATTAACATTGATATAAAGTAAAGACTATACTTTCAGGGATCATTTTTATAGTTCATTAATATATAGAAGTACCTGGGAAATATTCTGAGCAGCTTTGGGAGAGAGCTGGTTTTTCCTGGGGCAGAGGCAGTGAACCTACGCTAAATTTTATAGTCATTTTTCATAAGCCTTCCAAATTGCACCATAAGTTATTCGGTCAGGAGGACAACTAATTTGTTTTATTGCCTGCATTTGACCACCAGGATGCTGGCTGATGAAATGTGTATGAGGTAACAGGAGTCTATGCTGAGCGATCATCTATTCATTCTCTTACTCCACAAATACTGAATGTTTACAACAAGCCTGGTGTGGACCAGGGCTGGGATTGTCTGACTCCATAGACCTTACTGAGTGTATCCATGGGTTTTGAATGGTGCATGGCCATGTGTGTGTGTATGTGTAAATTTATTCATCATGAGTTAGATTTTATTAAGATTTAAAGGACTGACTTTGTACTTCAACTTTGCCAAACTTGGAAATATCAGTCTCTTTTAGTCTTGAAAAACTTGGAAGCATAAGCAAATTTTATGTTACAAAACCTTACGGTATTTTTAGAATAACATAATATTACGTATTAAAACATAACATAACATAGTAAATTATTATCAGATTATTTATTTGTAATTCACTGGACCCAAAATAGCCTCCCCTTCCACCCTTTCTTTCAGTCATACCATTTGTTCAAGATCCATCTGAGGTCCCTTTGCCTTTGTGGCAGTGACTCTTCTCTCTGTTTCTGGTGTGACCAGCCGAGCTCCCTTCATGCATGATGGTTGGGATTATATCACATATTTATCAAACCTCCCCCCACACACATGCACACACATATTCACAAGCATCTTTTTTTTTATGTGCTTAATAAAGACGTTCATTGCGAATATTTTTTATGACTTTGTGTCAGTTTTATAACTAAATTGCTGCTTAGCACTTCTGAACCATACTGAGAATTATTTCCCAGGGTTTTTTCAGCCTTGAGCCATGTAGTTCAGATGATAAAATAATTATAGTAAGCCTTAAAGTGGCTACTCTTGCCAAAGGGGTGGAGATTGCTTACTACAAAGATTGTAAATAGGACAGTAAGAAACAATAAATGGAGGCTCTCGCTGGGCTGGCTGGCGGTTTTAGCTCACACGCCTGTGCTGGTGATAATTGGTTGCAGACATTAAATTACCCCCTGGGACAATTAATGCAATCACCACTTATCACCACTGCTCCTAACTAATTAACCAATCACTTGGCGTTAGACTTAAAAGCAAACCAATCACAAATATATTAATATAGTAATCACATGGATTCTGTTCATTTGCTTTCTCATCTCCCTACACAAGCTTTGTATGTATTTTAAGAACTTAACTAAGAATATTTTTTTTATGGATTATGTGTCAGTGCTTTTTATTGGAGTTAGAAATTTTCCACTTATGGAAACTTATTTTTTAAAATCTATTTCCTTTTAGTATTAGATAAAGTCCAGGTCAGTCACTTAGTCAAGATTTTCATTTCTGTGATCATTGTATAATTGGCTTAGAAAATTTTTATAAACTATCTTTGAATATGTCTTATATATATAAGGAAAACGTTAATTATAGAAAGGGAAAATAGTAACTTATACACAACATAGTTACTTTGTAATTATTTTGCTGATGTCAGACATGGTCTTAAACACTTTTAAAAGTCTTGAGAATAACAAATTATTCAGTATTTCTTAGCCGTATTTCTTTACTTTTAGCTTTTTAGAGTAAGTCACTGATAAATACCTTTAAATTTGAATAATGATTTTCCCATAGGCTTTTTTTCTTAATTCGTAAGCCCTTGACAAATAGTTCTTATTCTTTGTATCCATTTCTGTTTGTACCCATGAAATGATAGTCTTCCCATCTTTAATTATGTAATTCATGGTCTTTTAATTTTTTATAATTGACTTTATTGAGATATAAAGCACATGTAATAAAATGTTCCCATTTAAAGTACACATTTCGATGAATTTTGAATTTACACACCTGTATACCCCCAACTATGATCAAGATAAAAGACAATTCTATACCCCAAAAGTTCCTCTGTGCCCCTTCTTAGGCAATCCCAGCCACCCATCCCAGCCACCCGAGGATACCACTGACCTAAGTCCCTCTAGTATAGATTTGTCTTCTCTAGAGTTTCATGTAAGTGAAATAATACAGTATGTATTCTCTTGTGTCTAGCTTCTTCCGGTAATCCACATCACAGATACCAGTCTTCTTTCCTTTTTTTGATATTCCATTGAATAGACAGCCGTTTGTTTATCCATTCACCCATTAATCTTCTCACTTTTTGTTGTAAAATTACTGCCAACAACATTAAAAGATGTGATAGAACATACTGTTCATGAGCCTACCAATACCATGAACTCACAGTTAACCCTCACAGTAACTATTACAACCATTCTCAATTTTGTAAATTTTCTTCCTAGTCTGAATTTTTAAAATAATTATGATACAAAATATAATTTTTTACTTTTTATATAAAACTATAATAGATATAATTGTATTTCTATGTAATGTTCAAAATTTCCTTTGAAAACTATAAAATATTCTTATGTTTATTTGCTATATTTGTTGTCTAATGGTAGGATAGTTAGAATTGTTTTTTTCTTTGAAAGTGTTATTAGGGTAACCCTGTAGAGAATATTTTATAAAGCTTTTGTTTTGTGCTATTGAGATTTTCCTTGGAACAAATTTCCAGCATTGAAATGATTGGAGATTACATAGATTTATCTTTTATGTCCTTGGAAAGTAATAGATTTAGGTGGATAATAGCTTCCTAGGCCTTGAATCAGTTGGGCAACCCTTAGGAAAATTATTTAATCTCTCTGAACATTGGTTGTTTTGTTTTTTCAGATATTAAAATTATAACTTGTACATATGTGACCTAGCACAATACTGTCACATAATTACATTGTTTTCCAAAAAGATTATACTTATAGTACTGACCAGTGTATAAATGTCCCTTTCCCACCCATCGTTAAGGTTATCATTCAGAAGTTCTTTGCTAATTTAATAGAAGTGATCTCAGATTGACTTTAATTTACAAATGTTTGATTTCAAGGAAGGAAATGCATTTACTGTGGATTTGCGTTTCTGCCTATGAGAAGTGCCTGTTTTATTTTCCGTGCTCATGCATCTTCTCGTGGAGCTTTTACTTGTTTCTCTCTCCACTGTTTGCCTTTTTTTTTTTTTTTGGCAGTATTGCTTTTTCCTTGTAAAGAAATTAAACTTTTTACATTTTAAAACCTGCAGTTGTTTCCTTTTGCAGTTTCTATTGCTTCAAAGTGGGGCATGGTTTCCTTCTTCCCGGCTTCCTGTGGTCATTGTATGGGTGCGAGTGCTCTTTGTGGGTCGTTTTCATCATCGCCAACAGTTCTGCCCTCTGTTGTGTGTGGGTGGTTTTCTTTTTCTTTTTAGTAGCTTTTTTCCTCACGAGAATGTGTCCTCCATCACAATAGAAAATCAGCAAATGTGAGATATGATTCAGAAAACACCTGGCTGAAGTTGTTCTTGTTGGTGACAAAGTCCCCTAAGTGTCTGTTTTTATTTTTCCCCAAACAACATTATGTTAACTTCCACTCAGTATCCTGAGGCTAAGATAAGACCTTAAAAATCCTTTGGAGAAATTTGAAAGAGAGCTGTGATGAATGTCAAGGGGAAGACAGAGCCAGATCTATTCAGATTTTCTATCAGTGCCTATTATAGAAGAGCAAAAGGCTCTCCCCTCCATGGAGTTCCTGACAGAATTCTGTTCCCCCTGTTGGGTTCCCTAAGGGACCCTATGACAAGACATTTAACCACTAAGATAAGACCCCAAAGTTTACCCTTGGAGGAGTCTCATGAAATGCTACCCCTTGCCCCTTCTCAAATCCTGCCTCTGAATTTTTATGTGTAAAGAAAACGATAAATGTTCCATATGCTTTGATAGCTATAGAAAAAAATATTTCTTTATCACTGCTATTACGGTGACTCCCTGAGGTAATTGCTTTACAGCATAAATAGGCTTGTGCATAGGGCAGATATGTATATTTATTTCATTGATTGGGTTACCTCTGAGCACCCTACAGCTCTTTATCTCTCTTTTCTCATGTGTACCTGTGTAAAGTCTTTATCATTTTAAAAGCGAGTGGTTACGCCTCTATTTCTTATTTCCTTGCCTTTAGAACAGCACCCAATAATTTTATGGTCATGAGCATTCTTTATTTTCTTCATTGTGAAAAAAACAACATACAATTTAATATATTTATCCTCTAGACGGCAATGGAAGTAATGCAGTTCAGCAAGGAAGAGGTTCGGGAGGTTCTGAGGCTGCTTGCTGGCATACTGCACCTCGGGAACATAGAGTTCATCACTGCTGGAGGGGCACAGGTTTCCTTCAAAACAGGTAAGATGCCGCCTGCCTGCCTCCCTCCCTTCCTTGGCTTTTTTTCTCCTAGAAAATTTAAACCTCAATGATTGGCCTTCTACAGAAGAAGTGTTCCGACCCCTGGAATAGAGATCTATAGAACTTTAACTGTATCTGATGTAAAGTGTCAGTTAGTAAAGGGTCACAGCATGTGAAAAGTTACTACTGAATTGGGATAGGGGCGATATTCTCGTTCTTACTAGGAAAAGAAGGAACATGGGCCAAATAAGTGGAAATATGAGCAACGAGGATTTGATGTAGGAAGAAATGTGCATCAGGCAGCATAATGCTTTGCCATAGTTTATGGTAGTTATTGAGTGCTGGCGCATAGAATAATGGTTAAGATGGTCAGCTTTGGAAGCCAGAATGTTGGGTTCATTGCCCAGCCTGGCCACAAGCTGTTTCCTGTGTTACTTATCCGCTCAACACTAGTGACTTCTCACCTGTACCGTGCCTCTAAGATTTGATGTCAAGATAAAATGTGTTAATACACATCTAGCCATGTCACTTGTCATTTTCCAGTTGTAATTTATGTATTTATTTTTAAAACTTTTTTGATGGAAGTCATAGATGAGGTCATGGCAGCTGGGAATTAGATCAGTTCAAGTTCAAAATGGTTCTAGAGGAACCCAGGACTGTAGGTCAGTAGTTCTCAAACGTTTGGTCCCACTCAGTACCTCTTAATCTTCTCACAAGTCATAGGGTCCCCAATGAACTTTTGTTTATGTGGGCCATATCTGTTGATATTTACTGCATTGGAAGTTAAAACTGAGATATTTAAAAAACATTCATTAATCATTTAAAAATAGCAATAATAAACCCACTGCATACTAAAATAAATATTACGTTTTTATTTAAAAGACTACTTTCCAAAACAGAAAAAGTCAGTGAGAATAGTTATATTTTCTTATCTTTTTGCAAATTTCTTTAATGTCTGAGGTTGTCAAAGACAGCTGCGTTCTCATATCTGCTTGTAATCTATTGAGATACCTCATGTTGTGTAGCCTTTGAAAAACTCTGCTGTATGCTGGTGAGAAAATGAGAGTGAAAAAGCAAATAACATCTTATTGTTATTAATGAAAACAGTTGCAAACCGCTGACAGGGTCTCGGAGACCCCACAGGCTTACCAGATCACACTTTGTCCAAGCACCAGGTTCTATGCTACTAACTAGAGTTCATGGCAGGAGTGAATAACTTAGCAATATAATGTGGGTCCCGTGAATTCTGCCTGAGGGATTCAGGAATGTTCTCTGCTTGTAGGAGTCGCTGTGTGTGGTTAGCCTCCTGGGGACTGTGGGTTCACCTTTGGTTATTCTTCACTTTCAGCTTTGGGCAGGTCTGCAGAGTTACTTGGGCTGGACCCAGCGCAGCTCACAGATGCTCTGACCCAGAGATCCATGTTCCTCAGGGGAGAAGAGATCCTCACGCCTCTCAACGTTCAGCAGGTGCACACCCTTTGCCATCACAGCTTGTCTTAAAAGATACCCCTGGGTTTTCAGATCCATGGCTTGGATCTGAGAAAGTAACTACAGTGAATTGTTGGAATGACTTTGGTTCATGATCAAAATATAGAAGTATTGGGAACAGACAACACTATTGAATTATGGTCTGAGAGACAGTGTAGCCTGGTGTGTAAGAAGGTGGGTCTAACACAGATTGCCTGAGTTTGACTCTTGATCCTTACACTTACTACTGTCTATTTATTCACTGTGCCTCAGTTTCTTTCTCTGTAAAACTAGGAAAATTATCATACCTAATTCATAGGATTCTTGTAAGGATAAAAGTAAATATATGCTAGGTATTTAATGTCTGATGTGGACTAAACACTAAATAAACAGTAGCTACAATAATTGTCATTATTATAATGAATGGAAACAATGCAACAGTATGTTGTATTTATTTTTGCCTCTGCTACTGCCTTGAGCCAACTTCTGTGTGTGAGCCCTCCTGTGTGTTTCTTAATTGGATAAGTAAAAATGCTAACCTTCTCATGAGCAAAACCTTTATGTGTACAAAATAGAACTGAAAAGATGACAATAAAAAAAACTCAGTTCTTAATTATTGTTTTAAACCTGAAGACATTTATACCTGTATATATAGAGTCAGATTCTTTCCTATAACTCAATGTAGAAAGTTGAATTTGGAAGCCCAGTATTTAAAGGAATTCGTGGTGACTCTCAGCATAAGTAAGTGAGCTCCAGTTTGTCCTTTCTTTATATATCCATATTGATTTACTTCACATCCGGGGCCCAGTTTCGTGTGTGTCTCCCAAGTAGGGCAGGGATAGACCCGCCGGCCTGGGATGCCCGTGGTCACCTGGGCCTGCACGTTCCTGTCCCACAGGCAGTAGATAGCAGAGACTCCCTGGCCATGGCACTGTACGCACGCTGCTTCGAGTGGGTGATCAAGAAGATCAACAGCCGCATCAAAGGCAAAGATGATTTCAAGTCTATCGGCATCCTCGACATCTTTGGATTCGAGAACTTTGAGGTAGGTTCCACGAGTGGCACACGTGAATTCTGTTCCGTCCATTTATGAGTTGCTGTTAAACTAATCTCTTGCAAACACTGATATTTTTCTCTGCCGAATATTTTTTTTGGTCTTTTCTCCACTTTTATATGTAATTGTGAGGTCACTAAAGATTTCTATTGACTGTTTTCCCCCTTTAGGTTAATCACTTTGAACAGTTCAATATAAACTATGCAAATGAAAAACTTCAGGAATACTTCAATAAGCATATTTTTTCTTTAGAACAACTAGAGTACAGCCGGTAAGCACTCAGGATTCCGTTTCAATTTTTTTAAAAAATCAACAACTAAGTCTCATAATTTTTAAGTGCTATTTGAACTTAACTTGGCCCTTTTAAATCTTTCTACAGGGAAGGATTAGTGTGGGAAGATATTGACTGGATTGACAATGGAGAATGCCTAGACTTGATTGAGAAGGTAATGTATTTTTAAAGAATGGGTACAGTCCCAAGGGTGTCCAGCTGGACTGATTCATATTTATGGGAACAAAATAACTTGTGCGAACACGTACATCAAAGATGTGAATGTTTAGAACACAATGGGCCATTTGGAAACATAAATGTAAATGTGCAAGGTTGAATTTAACTACTTGGCTACTTCAAGCCTATTGTCCCATTGAACTCAGTATCCTAGACTCACCAGGGTGTGAATTGGCTTCCCTTAGATTTTAAGTCAGCAGCAAAACCATGGCAGTACCAATAGTAGATTTGCCAGTTGTAAAAGTCTTATCCACAAAATTGCAATGGGTTCAGCTTTTAAAATCGATTTATATAGCATTTAAATGAATTGGATTTCTTTATAGTGTATCATTTTGAATTTTTTATTCCAAGAAATTACTATACCTTTTCTTTTAACTAGTCATTTGATAGAGAGTGAAGAAGGAGCTCTAAAATAGTTTGAGAGGCATACATTCACCTTTTAATTCACTCAGTCTTTTCTTCCCTCTTCTAGAAACTTGGCCTCCTGGCCCTTATCAATGAAGAAAGCCACTTTCCTCAAGCCACAGACAGCACCTTATTGGAGAAGCTACACAGTCAACATGCTGTATGTCCAAACCTGCCAATTCTTATCCTGTCTGAATAGCAAATCTGTGGGTTGAGATTACATACAAGATGTGTCAGTGCTGTTGGCGGAACTGTGCCTCCCACATTTAATTTTTTTCTCAAACCAAAGCTGTTCTGTTACTAGAGCTAAACTGAAATAAAGGGTTCGATTTGGGGCTACTTGTCGGAATATGCCCAAGTTTATTGTATGAGCAGAGAGCTTAAATTTTTAATGTATTGTAATGACACAGTCAAGAGTTCCATGGTTTTGATAAAGTGTACCATATGCTATATCCTAAAATTCTGACACATGGCAGGTTTTGAAATTGTTTTCACTGTCCGTTGTATTTAATTTTCTTCGGAAGTCAAAGGAAATCAGTGAATGAAATAAGGCTTTTTTTCTCTTTAATTAGAATAACCACTTTTATGTGAAACCCAGAGTTGCAATCAACAATTTTGGAGTGAAACACTACGCTGGAGAGGTAACTTCTTGTTACGATGGTTATTCGTATTTGCCCGTTTGATATTTGGAGAAAATAGTAGTTTCAAAAGCTGATCATAAATCTATTAACATGCTCAGCTACTCAGGAAGCTGAGGTGGGAAAACCCCTTGAGCCTTAGAGACTAATCTCTTAAAAAAATTACTAAAATGATTTATTTTCATGGGCCTAGCTCTGAAAGGAATTGCTTATAACCTGAAACTATTCTTTCGATCAATTCTCACCTCTCTCTTATTTTTTAAAACTAGGTGCAGTATGATGTCCGAGGTATCTTGGAAAAGAACAGGGATACATTTCGAGATGACCTGCTCAACTTGCTAAGAGAAAGCCGGTATGTCAGCCTCCTCGCCAAGAAGTCATTGGCCAACAAATTAATGTTTGTGCAAATGCTTTTAATTCAGAAACATAGAGCATATTACTATTATGTGAGAAACTTGATGTCATCTTCTGCAAGCAATATTTCATCAATAAAATCACTCAAAAGATATAAAATAATAATAGTAGTGCTGACTGCCATCTAATGAAGTACTGAAATAAATAGCAAACCCATGAGGAAGATGCTGTTATTAATCCTATTACACAGATGAGGAAACTGAGGCTTGGAGCAATTATGTGACTTGCCCAAGACCCCTCAACTGGTGACCAGAGAGCTATAGAGCCCAGTTTTGATCTGGTCTGCTTGGCTCAAGCCCCTAAGATCTTAACCAGTATAACCTATTTTCTTTATAAAAAGCTTAGAGGTATATGTTAAATTGATTTTAGCCTTGGTGTTATAGGACCCATGTGTCTCTAGTTAGTATAAGAGATGTCAAGGAAAATAAATAAGTCTTAAATTCAGCTAAAATTACAGATTTATTACACATTCATTTATTCATTCATGAATTGTAAAATCACACCATTAAATCAATAGTTAAGGAAAACATTCAGAAACTTTTAATGATTAGTTTAGCTATTTGTATGTATTAAACCAGGAAGGTGTTCTATTTTTAGGAGGCTTTGGAGGGAGAAAGGGTTTGGAGAAAACCCTTCCCTTGAAGCTGTCAATATTTGCATCAGATCCAATGGGAATCTATGACAGAAACGAATTTTTAATATCCAGGGAGGGAAAGTGGGAGAACTGTTACAAAGCTGTAATTATTTTTTTGTTTGTTTTGGGGAGCTTTTTGGATTTTTTTTTTGTGTGTGTGTGTGTGTGTGTGTGTGTGGTTTTTTTTTTTTGTTTGTTTGTTTTTTGTTTTTGTTTTAGGAGACAGGATCTCCCTCTGTCACCTGGGGCCACAGTGCAATGGTGTCATCATAGCTCACTGCAACTTCAAACTCCTGGGCTCAATCCTCCTGCCTCATCCTCTAGAGTAGCTCTAACTACTGGCACTCACCATCATGTCTGGCTAATTTTTTCTATTTTTTGTAGAAACAGGGTCTCACTCTTGCTGGTCTAGCACTCCTGGCCTCAAGTAATCCTCCGGCCTCAGCCTCCCAGAGTGCTAGGATTACAGGTGTGAGCTACAAAGCCCAGCTGAAAGCTGTAATTCTTTCAGAATTGTAAATACCAGATGGCCACCCTGTCACTTAGCTAGCTATGAACTGGGGCAAAGAGAGCCTGTCTAAAATATTAGCTTAGAAACTCAGAATTTGAAGCATTTGATCTTTAAATTTATTTAAACTCTTCTGTATGTAGACTCAGTATTTACAACATTATCAGCTATTCTATTTTTAGGTGAGTTTTCAGGCCTGTAAAAATGGTGGACGTCCACAGCATGCCGTCTGTCAATGCAGTTTCATAGTTGTTAGACTTCAAGTGATACATTTTGAATAAAAGCCCCGTATTGATTTTCAACAGAAGCAGTCTGTCGTAGTGAAAAGATCTCGGGCCTGGAGACCAGCAAGAGGGAGTCTCGCCAGTTGCTCCTGTCCCGGTGATAAATGGTTTTGCGATTGGCTTATAGATCTTTCTGTTCCAGCCCAGGTTTCCCTCTGCAAACCCAGGAGCTTGGGCTGTTTGCGGATGCCCGCAAGTCCTCCCTGCTTTTCCTGGTGACAGCTTTATAGCCCATAACGTCTTCCAGGCAAGAAAGAGAAAAAGTTGTTGGGAAGCTTTTTACTTTTATTTTATTTGCTTGCTATGTATCAGGCACCATGCTCTCAGCCTTTTGTATGCATTTTCTCATTTCATTCTCACCCTAGCATTGAGGGATAAATTGGAAAATTATCCCTATTTTCCCGATGAAAAAACTGAGGCCTGCAGAGGGATGAAGTGCTTTGCCCCAGCAACACAGCTAGGAAGTAGTCGAGGCAGGATTTGAACCCTCGTCTTCCCTACCCCAGAGTTAAAGTATTGCTCAGAAACACCTTTCTATGGGTTAGCTGCTTGGATCTTCGCAACGCTGTGAGATGAACAAAACAGAAATCTGACTTCTGCAGGCGAGGAAACTGAGGCTACAGAGGCTTAGGTGGCATTCTAGGAGGCACAGCACTCCTAAGTGGGATGCCAGCCTGGGTCACTGTCATGCCAGTCTCCTTCTCTGCAAAACTCTGGTCTCTGATACTGGCACGTGTTTTTGGTGCCTGAAGCTCTTTGGCAATGGTTGGTTGGAAATCTTTGGAAGCTATCTAAGTTCTTCCAGGCCTCAGTGTGTTACTTTCAATTATCAGTGGGAAAATGCACCCTAATTACAGTAACCTGGCACCTAATTATGGGTGTGTACACCTCATTATCCTCCTGCCTTGGCCTCACACAGATTCGACTTCATCTATGACCTTTTTGAACACGTTTCAAGCCGCAACAACCAGGACACCTTGAAATGTGGAAGCAAACATCGGCGGCCCACGGTCAGCTCCCAGTTCAAGGTTAGTCTCCACTGCCGGCTTTGAGGAGGCCATCGTTACTATGAAGTTACAAATTGAAAAGAGGAGATGGGTATATGTGAGGTCTATGAGAATATTTATTTAATTTTGTTTTATATCGTGCTTTTAAACCAGACAGTGCTTTAGATATAAAATAAACTTTTTCTGCCGAGTCAGAGGGAAACATGTAGACCCTTTTTTAAAAAATAAGAAATAGTTACTTAATCTAAGCTTTCAAAATAACAATCTTCTTAAGGCCAGTTGAGAGCACTCTGACTTGTATTTAGAAGCTCAGAGGGTGTATTTCTAACCGTGTATGGATGGTTGCATTTTTCCCAGGTGTATTTACAGTGTCATACCTGGGAATATTGACCAAACATTTAATTAAATAGATTAATGACACTTGTCTTGTCCAGATGTTCAGAATTCAGGGAAAATAAGCAACTTTCTTATTTGCATTTTAAGTACGTAAACGTTTTATGTAGTTTAGAGGTAAAGCATATGAAGTCCATTTCCCTAACTTGTCTGTTTTATCTTCAAGTGAAAAATCCCAGTAGGAAGGGGAAATGGAGGCACGTCCATCTGCAGACACTTATTAAATCTGCCCTCTGCGAGGCCGTCTTTCACTGGTTTTTCCCGGGTGGTGCACGGGGCCTGTCTTACAGTGTGGGGAGATGAGCCGGGTCTCACCACCGTGGCTGGCGGTGCTGGGTGAGGCAGTATGAAGGGCGACTTGACCCAGCTGGGATATCCTGCTGGTGGCCACCATTTATTAGTATTTCTTGTGTGCCAGTCACTGGGCCGATCACTTAATAGGCATTGTGTTGTACACTCCCCACATAACTCTATGAGGAAACTGAGGTTTACAGACAGGTCCCACAGAGGACTGAAGCTAGGGTTTGAAATGAACCTAGGTGTGTCAAATTCTAAAACCTAGGCTCTTAATCTTCCTGTGGAGGTGTTCAGTTTTTTTTTGTTTTTTTTTTTTCCTAGAAGGTCAGTTTTACCTGGAGTTGTCCTGAAGGGTTTTGTGAACGGTTGAGATTTAAACTGGACTGAGGGTGAGGGCCAAAGGGTGGACAGGCCTTCCAGGCAGAGACAAGGACAGGAGGAGAGTCGAGACAGGGGTGCGAGTCCTCAAAGGGCTGTTAGGAGACAACAGAACACCAGCGAGACAGGTCACCGTGTGCGAATTTAAGTCGGTAGCAGAACAGGAAGGGCTGTGAATGCCAGGACGTTTTGTCCTTTGAGAAATCCGAAAGCTTTCTGAGCCGGAGAAGTGACTAATCAATGTAGTGTTGTAGACAATCCAGTTTTCTTCAGCAACAAAATTTTAAGAAGAAAAAAGAGACAGAGATGGAGGGAAAACCAATGGATTAAACAAGACTAAAAGATATATCAACCAACTCCAATTCATGAACTGTATTTGCATTCTGATGCAAAAGAACAAACCATTTAAAAATTAGGAAATTTGAAACAGATGAGCACTTTAATATGAAATGTGAGACCATTGCACATTTTAATATTAGTTTGAGAAATTAATGTTAAATCTTTGCAGGTGTGATGATATTGTGGTTACAAGTTTTAAAGTGTTGTCTTTAATGATAATACTGAAATATTGATGGGTGAAATAATACGATATCTGGGATTTGCTTTTCCACAAGAGGTGGGTGTAGTGTACGTGGGGACAGGGATCAGATGAAATGAGATTAGCCGTGAGCCCACAGCTGGTGACAAGGACTCATACACTTCTGTTTGCTTTGGTAAATGTTGAAAATTCTCCATAATAAAAAAGAACTTGAAAAAGAAAAGAAAGTAGTATTATAGATTGATCTGGAATCTGTGGGCCTGGTGATTTACAGGTAAAAGTGAGAGACTGCAGCTCAGAAACCAATGAAGTGCTGGCATAGGCTGCCATTTTGATAGAAATAATGAATTAGGAGGAATAATTGCAGTGAAAGAGTGGCTACTTCTCAGCTTTTCTGTACTAAACATTGAAATATCTTAGGGTTGTTTTTGTTTGTTAACAGAATGTTTTTTTTTTATGGTACTATTTCAAAGGAAGTGATAAATGAGTTTTGTATATTGTGGAATAATTTCAGTTATAAGGAATTATAATATCTTTTGTTTTGTTTTATGTTAGAATGCTAATGTAAAATGAAAAACTTTAAGTTACTATTCTTATGATTTATATTGTTTTGTTTTTTATTCTTGTTTCTGATAAGTGCCAAGGGTGCTAAGAAATTTAAAGAATGACATAGTAAGAGTCTAAATCAACATATACTTTTTCCTTTCTAATAGGACTCACTGCATTCCTTAATGGCAACACTAAGCTCCTCTAATCCTTTCTTTGTTCGCTGTATCAAGCCAAACATGCAGAAGGTAAGATTTATGACAGTCCTCAGCTGAGAACTGGTCTTTAAGGACACAGCCTCCTGGGGAGTGGTTACTCACAGATTTGGTTTCTCCAAAGTCCTTTCATTGTAGATGGCTGGAAATGGATATGACATTATTATAACCTGACATTAAATGAAAAAATGAAAAAAATTCCCTTTGTCCCTTTAGACTTTTAGTCTGCTTTTGAATAATGTCATTAATCCATAGGGAAATCTACTTTAAAAGGAAACATTGTGATGCCTTCACTTTATTTTTGTGTTAAGCATATGTTTTAAAATTCTTAGAACAAGTTTCAGAGGGAAATATACCTTTTCAGAAGAAATATTTGATGTGTTTTGTGGGGTTTTTTAAGTTTTCTTTTTTATATATACATTTTTCCCCCCCTTTGGTCTTTCTTTTTTTTTTTTTTTTTTTATTTATTTCATCTTATTGTTATGGAGGATACAGAATTGCAGGTTACATACGTTGCCCATGTACCTCCTTTCCCCTCAAATCAGAGAAGTTTTCTTTTTTAGATTTATTGTTAAACATGATGAAAAGGCTTTAATCTAAGTAGTAGTGCTAAATTTTAAGTACTTGATAGTTCATTGTAACTAATTAGAAGACAGTTGTGGTAGTTTTAATGTCTAGGCTCTTTGATTTTAGCTTTTTAATGTCATAACCTGATTAGAAACAATGTGAGTTTAAAAAGGAGAAGCTACATAAACAAAATATAATATATGCAGTTGCTGAAGGGTAACTTGCCTTAAAGTGTTAACAAATTTAAATTATTTTGATTTGGCAAACATTAGCCTCTTGGGAACCCTTCCTATGAGAGAAAAGCCCCACAAAATAGTAATTTCCAGAACTCCTCATGTCGAAGAGCTAGATGCTGTCCTCCTGAGGATTAAGATGAGAAATCTGATCTCAGCTGTTCCCATGAGACTCAGGTTATAGCCTGGCAACTTCGCTGATGCCAGATCTTATTTTTTATATTGTTTACTAATTGCCTTTGACTTGGTAGTACGTGAATTCCTCATTTACAGTTTAAAGATGTGTACTCACAAGAACCACAACGATGAATTCTCTGTCTTCCAGAGAGGCAAAACTGGGCATCTCTTTACGAAAGAGTGACCTGTTCAGTTTGTTACTTACTGTGAGGTGTGAGGGGGAGAATTTGGCATTTGTATGGCATGAAGTGGACAAGACGGGTCTTCCGTAGACTATCTGTGCTGACTTGACTTAATGTGCACCATTCTGGTATTTTTAAAAGTACCTCATCATTCCATTTTCCAAATTTCTGTTAAAATGCTTAAGGTTATCACAAAAAATGGCAACATAAACAATACATAGCTTTTTTTTTTTTTTTGACACGATGTAGGAAACTAATAATTAGGAGATCTCTTTCTGTACATAGCAATATGCCACATAAACCGGTTTCTATTCCACTTGCTGTGCTTTAGAAATCCCAATGGGCAGTATTTACCAGGCAATATAAATGGGCTTGTGGCGTAGACTCCCGGGAGCTGTGCTTCTCTAGCGCTGTTACCATTTTTATAGTAGGGGTGATAATGCCATGTTTCATCCTTCAGATCCTTCAAATGCACAGGTTATTTTTTTCAATTTAAAGTCTCGGGTACTGGGAGGCGCCTTACAGTTTCTGGTAAGCCATAGTTCAACTGGAAGCTTTTTTTCCCCTTTCTTCGTGGTATGAGACGTCATTGTGCAGTTTTACAATCATGGGCATCTTAGATTCCCACCTTGACAGGGCTATGAGAAATTTCAGTGTGAAAACCTCAGTCCCCCTCCCCCCCCAGTGTTTTGTTTTCTTTCCTGGACGGCAGAGAGGTAGTTCTTCCTTCATAGTGTAACAGCTTTTGAAGTGAAGCCTGCTTGAAAACACTGCAGCAGCCAGAATATTGAAGACATTACCTCTTTTTGAGGTTTGCTTGCCATGCTGAGATCTGATTGTACCTAATTGCTTTGGTTTTTGCATTTTAAAAACGATCCAGTTCAGCCTCATGCTGCCATTTGTGCCGGCCCCTCTACATCCCCTGATTACTGCAGGCGCTAATTAATGACACACCAAGAGATGGACAGTTGAAGACTTGGAAGAAAGGTCTTGGTGCCGTTTTAAAGGCACTCAGAAAGTAAAGGCACGGCACAAGAGCAGACTTGTCTGGGGCCTAAGATGTAGGTGTGATTTTAAGTGTCAAGATGCTAATGAGCATATGGGAAGACTGTTCTGAATCAATTAGCATTCATTTGGTTCCATTGAAAATATCGGATTACTGATGATGTGCTGTGAATTGTAGATAAACAACCCTCATTCAGAGTTTGTTATAATTTTCTTCAGTCCAATGATAGATTCTTCTAGAAATTCCCTAGGGAAAAATCTTGCCTTCTTTCTCCCCAGAGATGGGGAATGTGTATTCCGGCATAGAGGAATGGGGCAGCCTCTCTTCACCTCATTTTCCTTTCCAGACAGTTCATCAGGAGGGCTCGGAGGGGGGTCGTATTGAAATCTGTGTGTAAGTTGCTATTTTGTGCATTATTCAGGATAAGGATCATGGGTTTTGGAAAATTCTAGAGGTTTTTGGTTTTTTGGTTTTTTTTAGATTCAGTGACCAAAAAGATAAGAACAGTAGCTGTAAAATCCGTTTACCTAGATAACTGTGGCATGAAAACAACTGAAGTACCTGTAGATGCTTTTGTGCTTTTTGGAGCATGTCTGAGACCCCCACGCTGGCCCAGTGAGTGGGAGCACGCACCCCCCGCAGCTCGTAGGACAGGCTGCCACCCTCCTCGGCAATTATTTTAACCCCAGAATGGGCATCTGGGCCTGGGCCTAAAGAATTTAGAAATCCTATGTGGGTTTTTGTCATTTGGGTTATTTGTTAATTTTTTTTTTTTTTTTGGTTGTTATTTGGGTTGTCTGTTTTGTTTTGGAAAAGCAGGTCCGAAGAGAGAGTCTATACCTGGAGTACGGGAACACACACAGAGTCAGCCATCACCACATGTGGGCTTTTTTGTTTTTTTATAAACAGCCTTTTACAAATCTTGTGTATTGATAAAAGGCACATCACCAGCCTCAGTGGCGAGTCCCCGGGGCGCCGGTTATGAAGCAGATAGAAAAGCACGCGGTGTGAGAGGCGCTCGTCTGCAGCCAGGCCTTGGCCTTGAATGGAATCCTCCACTGAGCTCAGAATTCTCGGGGTTCACAAGGGGCAGACTTCTCCATTAGGTGGTTTTTAGCTGGTGAGGAGGCCTTTTAGCTTTTTTCCATTGTGATTTGCTTGGGCAGTAGCAGTAGCTGGACAGAAGTGCCCCAACCAACCGCAGATTTCGGTGTGATAGACAGCCTGCCTCAGAATCTCCCCCCATCCCCAAGGGCGTCCCTGCCTGGTATTTTAGCAAATAAGTTCTAGTTAGAAAAGTCTCTCATTAACATTCCTCAGAAAAGCCCTGAGGAGGCTCAGGACAGAATTAAAGAAGGGAACTGACTGATAAATATCAGGGAAACTTCCTAGGTGTGAGAACGGTTGTGAGCCCAGAGCCTGCTTCCCGCAGGGCCAGCCAGGGCTGTCTCTTGGCTTTCCTCCCTGTTCTGTCTTTGGTTTTGCTGTGACAAGGACTCGGGTTCTAGGAGGGAAACATCCTGGGTTCCAGCAGTAGCATCTTTAAATTTTTGAGGGCCAGGTGAGGTGGCTCACGCCTGTATCCCAGCACTTTGGGAGGTCAAGGCAGGAGGGATGCTTGAGATAAGGAGTTGGAGACCACCCTGAACAACATAGTGAGACCCTGTCTCTAAAAAGAATAAATAAATAAATAAATAAATAATTAGCCAGGTGTGGTAGTGTGAGCCTTAGTCCCAGTTACTTGGGAGGCTGAGGAGGGAGGATCACTTGAGCCCAGAGTTTGAGGCTGTAGTGAGCTATGATTGTGCTGTTACACTGTAGCCTGTGCAGCAGAGTGAGACCCTGTCTCAAAATACACACACATATATATACATATATATGTATATATATTTAGCTTGACTTAACAAGACCCTCAAAGATTCAGTCTTCTCTAAAAACTCAAGGGCTTAGGTCACCTAAATTTCCCCTCAACTAGGGGCTGATGGAAGAAGGCTTCTAGCACAAGTGGCCTCTTGGAGTACGGTTTATCTAAGGCTGTGGTCCCCAAACCCTGGGCTGCGGAGGTGTATTGGTCTGTGGCCTGTTGGGAACTGGGCCGCATAGCAGGAGGTGAGCAGTGGGCAAGGAAGGGAAGCTTGGTCTGTGTTTATAGCCGGTCCCCATTGCTCACTGCACCCCGCCCCCAGCGGCCCCGCCCCATCCCGGGAAAAATTGTCTTCCATGAAACCAATGGACCCTGGTGCCAAAAAGGTTGGGGGACCGCTGATCTGAGGGAGGAGGGCAGGATGTCTACGCTGAGGAGAGCTGCAAACCAGGCCCCAGAGGAGGGAAACCAGAAGGTCTGTGGTTGCACTTCAGCCGCATTCGCTGGAAAGTGGAATATCAAGTGAGAGGAGGAAGCTGGAGATGTGTAGTTAGCCAGACCGCAGGGGGCTTTGTCGGCTGTGATCTTGAAGCCCCATCTGTCCTCTGTCGCTGTGCTTCAAGACAGGAGGACGAGTAAACTGTCTCACAGAGAGGCCTTCTTTCAGGGACTTCAGAGGATGTCAGCACCTTTCGCTTAAAGAGACCTGTATCCCTCTCTTTCATGGAGCTGCGTTCTACGTTCTACGTGAGGCTCAGTTCCTCATTCAATAATATCCAGACAACTCCTGAGCACACGCATCAGTGAGACGTTATAATGCAGTGAGACGTTATAGTGTTTCTGTAATGTGACAGGAGCCTTTTGTTTTCACAGGCATAAAAATCTGATGAATGAATTTAACGAATCTAGCACATTTAATCCTAGGGATTTATATTTGTGTAATCCATGTGCTGTTATCTCCTTTTATGCATCTTATTTCTCAGTAGCCTTAGTAGACTTTCTTTTCGGCAACCCTTCACATTTCTTACTAGGATTAGGTCTCTCTGCCCTAATCCTATTGGTGAATAAGATATCCCTTAGATACACACAGAAGTGCTGGCCGAGCACAGCTCTGCAGAGCCTGTCTTTTCCTTGGTGCCTGCTGCGTAGCTCAGTGGCCAGGCTGCCGTAGTGCTCAGTAGGTGTTGAATTGAATTGCTCCTAAAGGTGTTAATACACTGCAGAGATGCTCATGGGGCGTGAGTGCTCAACTTTGCTAAAGATGAAGACTTGTGCCCTATCTTTAATTCTTATTGCCACAGGTTCCATTTTAGTTTATTTAATTTATTTTGCTTTGGGCATGTTTTTCTCTTTTGATCGTCTTTGATTTGTGTAGTTGGGAGTTACCCTAGGGATATACCAACAGGTTAGTACTGGCGCGATATCCTTAACCTGTATAAACCTTTTTATGCTGATATGTAACTTTGCCCTGTCTACCTCCCTCAGCTGACCTCTTCTCAGACACGGCCCTGATAGGGGTCAGGGCCCTTTTGGAAAAGCCAAACGCAGCACCAGGGGCTCATTCACAAACACCTCTTCATGTGGGGACTGGTGCTCCATACACCAATATACCCATCTCTAAATGGGTTGCTCCCCCGAAGGCCTTCGCTGTCTGCCATGACTGGGCGAGGAAGTCTGGGTGTGAGATCTGCCACTTGACAGGGGTTTAAACTGAAACATTAAACGTTGGATTTTTAACATTTTGCTTGAACATTCTGGAATTATAGATCATTTACTCAGTGCAAACATTATCTATTGCGTATTTCATTGACTTTAAAATTCCCTGCATACAAAATGCACCGTCGTTGACCTGTTGGTGTGGAAGCAAAGGCTCCCCCTATTAGGCTTTCTTATCACTCTTGCCTGTTGCTTTACAGAAAGTGTGAAATGGAGTCCTTAGTCCACCACAAATATACACCTTGCCACTCTGTTTCCAGGCCTTTCTGCAGATAAGATAACAGTTCTGTTTCACTGATGGATCTGTAGTGTAGTATTTTGGCTACACTTATAGGACAGCTGGACTTGGTGTGGGTGGTGCCAGTAGTGTCCATAATTTGCAAAGATAGCATGAAAAGCTATGATGAAATTCACTCACATCCCGGTACTGGGTTACAGCGTGGTGGCTGCTTGGATGACAGCGAGTCTGAGACGCATCGGATTTCAGGCATGTCCACATGGGGACATATTTGCATTAACAATTCATGAAATATGGTCTATTCTGTCTTTTAAATGTCCCGCAATGGGATCATTCTCCCTCTTCCTAAGTAACCCTTAGAGACAGAGAATTTACCCTTTCCTTTGCACCTAATGGCAGCCTGTTGCTTTCTTTCCTTCTTTTTTAGAGCCCTTACTATTTATGGGAAAGATCTTATTTGCACTGAATGAAATCTGCTTTTCTGCATCTTCCATTCACTGGTTTTTACTGGCCATTTGAGATTAAAGTGAAAATGTCAGATATTCATTCACATGAGTGTGTCAAATATTTTAAAGCTCTTAATAAGAATACATTTTCCTGCTCCAATAAACAGCCTCCAGAGCATAATTTCATCTCAGAATTTTCATTCAAACAGCACATTATGCAATATGTTCTCAAGGCTCTTCTGGGCCATTGGGGTTTGTAGAGCTCTGCTTGCCTTTTTACTGAATGTGTTTGTTTTCATGTTGTTTATTTTTTTTGTTTCTTCCTTGGTGACTATTTTCCCACAGCCACGTTGACCGCTACCCTACCTGCCCCCAGCCCCAGCTGCTCCCTGCTCTCCCTCCGAGAGCCCGCTAGGTTACCTGCAGAGCCTGGGTGGCTCGGTCATGCATGTTCTGCACCAAGGGCACAGGAGGCCTCACACCAACCCTGCCAAGGCACAGGGAGTCAGGGGTGCTCTGGGTCCAGCACACTGTGATATACACCATAGTCCTGTTGGCGTGGGAAGAGGATTGCAAAGCTGCCCGGGTGCAGGAGCCCATAAATCATGGGATGAAATAGATCAAAGGCGTACGGCCTTGTGTGGCCGGGGGATTATTTCCTTGTCTCTAATGGCTTGTATTGACAGTGCTGACATAGGAGGATGGTTATATGTATTAGATGAGATCATGTGGACGTGAAACAGCTGTATGTTACTATATGCAATAATGCATACAGACATTGTACATTTAGGGTGGATAACACACTCAACATTTTTACAGCTTACTTCATCTTCATAAGTTTAACCTCAAATTTAAGCTGAATCACAAGAAAATCTAAGACTATTGTCAAACCTTTTCTCTTTTGAGTTTAGTTTTAAATCATATACCTCTGACAGACTGCCATACATAGCCTTTTAAATTTTTTTTAATTTCCTTTAGTTTTTGACATCATTATGAGATAAACGTTTTTATTTCAATCTTTAAAAATTAAGACTTTAATTTTTAGAACGTTAAAAATTTGACAGCAAACTTGAGCATGTGTTAATACAGAGAGTTCCCGCATTACACCCCCAAACACAACACATGATTTCCCCTTTTAATAACATCTTGCATTAATGTGGTACATTTGTTGCAGCAATGATAAACCAGTATTGCTACATCATTTCTAAAGTCCAGAGTTAACATTAGGGGTCCACTGTCTGTGTTACACGGTTCTTTGGGTTTTGACAAAGACATATTGTCCTGATGTGTCGAAGTGCCAAATGTTCATAATCTGTTCATAATGCGAGGAACATTCATTTGGAGTTGTATTTTGTAAGAAAGGGGGTAGTTTCTGATTGGCCAAAGGGTGAAGTGCTGAGAGTGAAGTTTCTATTGCACGCAATAAAATGTGAATGCTGTAGAAGAGATTAATGGAAGACCAAGGAGGGCAAGAGCATCAACTGGGAGCTAGAACTTTTAGAATCATCCAGATTGTCAGCTTCTTTGACTCCTTCCTACATTCAGTGAGTCTTACACTCTTGGGATGGTTCCATTTCCTCTGCAAACTTACTGGAACGTGCCCACTTGGCATTCAGGAACCTCAGTCATTCTTCAGTTCTCAGTTGGTTTGACCATCTCCTGCAACTGGAGCACCCATGGCCAGCGTCATCTTTGACTGTTGAAAATAACTCCTACAGAACGTATAAAAAGACAGCTTTACCTTTGGAGGAAATTTTAGTAAGGGAAGCATTAAAGCAACCATTCTTCTGCCTAAACAAAACAATCCCAGTAAACCCCTCAGTGGTCACTTCCATCCTGTTTACCGAGTTGGCATGGCAACTATTCAGCAGCTCTGTAAAGATCAGGGTAAATAGCCATCAATGAAGCTCAGCTCGAGGGCGGAGTGTTGTTCTGGGGGTGTATTTTCCGAGATCAAGACTAAACTGCTTGATTTTGTCCTGGAACATTTTCTTAAAAAAAAAAAAAAAAGTAGATTATCTTTTAAAATCAAGAATCTTAGGGCCCTCCAATGTATTTACACATTTGTTGGTGTGTGTAAGATGCTTAATTTGCTCCTACAGTCAAAAATATCTTCAGCAATTACTATCTCGCCAGCCTTGCCAGACTGGACTTCCTTTGAGTAGAATCAGGAATGAATTAAGCAAACACAGCCCAAGACACCACATAAAAGGCTGGGAACACCAGCGAGCTGAAGAAAGCCCGTTTTTGTGTCTGTCAGCTTAGATGCTCGCAGCCCGGACTGCTAAAGATGCAGCCATTTACAGTGGACAAAAACTGAAGGGGGGAGACGAAACCCAAGGTAGGGGTTTTTATTTTGTTTGTTCTACTTGAAAGTTTCACGTACCTTGCCACGATGGTGGTGGAGTAAAATTCTGCAGAGGTCAAACATGAGAGGAAAAGACTTTGCCGATTCTCTAAGAACCAGAAGTGTTTAGTTTCTAAACAGATGGGTAAGTGCTGATTTTGATTGTATGTACAAATTTGAACTATTAATCCTTTGTAATAATGAAGAACTTAATCCACCGGTCCGTTAAGGCATTGATAATGCAATGTATTTTTAGGTGGAATTCACTTTTTATAGGAAAAATCATTTTTAATAGTAGGTCGAAAAAGGAAATTAGTGGTGGTTTCTTTTGTTTGAACTTGTTATCTCAAGGTATTTTTCTTTAAAAGCTTATACATTTCAATCATAGAGCTTTTCCCTGCCTTGCGCTTTGTAGAAATTTTGAAGGAAATCTGCACAAGAATAATCTCTTTTTAAAGTTACATTGTAAACCGGTTTGTATGCAAATATGGAAGTGTGAGACGTTACGGGAGCTGAACGGTCATCTGTTGAATGTTATGTGCTTGCTTCACACATGCACGCACATGTCAGAATTTTATAATCGCCTGGAAAAACCTGATGAGGCGCATTTTGTTGGGATTCTCTTATTCCCCAAAGTAGAGATCCCCCCAAAAAGAACAAAATAGTGACTGAAATGTTAATCTCTGCCTCCAGCAGAACACAGGACGAGTGTTCAGGGACGTCTATTCAGTTGCTAAATGTGTCCTGCAAGGGAGGAGCTGTTCTCATTGTGAAGGCCGCCTTTCATATTAAATTGAGTTACATTTGAAAGAAAGGAATAGTCATGTGGCTGGCTGCTATGTGGCTAAATCCGCTTTCATTAAACAGATAAAGATTTCTGGTACTAAGTGCAAACCAAATGCCTGAATGTTTTGTTTTTGCCATCAATTTTTAAAAGTAATTAATCTGACATACACTTACTACCCTCCTAAGAGAAAGGTGAAGCGCAAGTCATTTCATGGTCACCTACCGTGTATTCCTACCTCCTTGACAACGTTAAACTGGGTTTTCTCATTCCTCACTCCTGTTTAGTTTAAATATGTGGATCCCCAGCTCCGGAACCCCGTTGCTATTTGCAAGAGAGCTTGGGTGACAGAGTGCAGAGATATTTTCCTCTTTCTGAGGATGCCACAGCATGCTAAAGGATGCGGATGGGAGGATGATGCAATTAGAGGGACCCCAGCCCCTCCCTCCTGGGCGGTGCCGACTGCTAAAATGGTGTCCCCATCCCTGCAGCCTCTGGCGCTGTGTTTTTTACTGTGGCTCATCGTGATGAACTTCGGGAATAGTGTCCAATCGGAATGGCAGCCCCACGCCCATGTTTGAGCCAACCCAGTCCCCGCCGTCCCTCTATCACATGCAGACTGAGATTTCTTGGTCCCCCAGCATAAGTCGCCCTGCGATAACATTCTCACAAGCAGCCCCCTCAGTGTGTGATTGCTGGTAGTGACCGTTCTAAAGCCCACAGTGCTCACCCAGCAGCTGTGCCAAGGACCAATTCCCAAGTCCCCGTCAGCCTCCCAGCTGTTACTCCCCTTGAAGACTTGTCTGGAGTAAGGGGGCCAGGTCTGAGCCTGGGGGCCGGACGTCGGGGCTGGGGGTGGCTGGCTCACTGCTTCAGCTCAGGGTCTAAAGCTCCCTGGGGTTTCCTCTCATCCCTGTAGATGGTCCCCTCTGCCTCTGTCTCTTCTTTTCATTGTGTTCTCCTTTAACCTGGGGGGAGTCTTCTTGTTCCTTTCTCAGGCCACTTCTTTCCCTGACACCCAAAAATACACAATAAAGAATAGTAACAACAATAAAAATGACACCACATTGTTACTGGGTTTTGCCTCCACCCCTCCCTGATATAAAGGCTTATTGATTATAAAATATTTGAAAAATATGTGAAATATTTAAAAATTTATAGTTGCCCATAATTTCACCATCCAGAGACAATCTTGTTTACATTTATTGTATATATACTTTTTTCCTTTAGATTCTGTTTACATTTGTTGTATATATACTTTTTTCTCTAAATTGGGATCATAGTTACCTTAGTTTTGTAACCTCTTTTTTTAACTTAATATGTCTTGAAACATTCTTATGCATTTTTTGTGGCTATAGGATTCTGTCAATGGCTATACTTTCAAGTAAGATTTCTATTATTGGATTGTTTCTTTATTTGTTGTTGCAGACAATGCTGCTGTATTATTCATGTGCACAAATACTGTTTCCTTGTTTCAAGTAAATTCTTGAAAGTTTACTTTCCAAATCAGGATGTGACATTGTTATGACTTTGTATACATATAGACATAGCCAAATTGCTCTTGTTAAGGCTAACAACAAACAGGGAACATTTTGTGCAGTGTATACAACAATGGATATATGGCCTTAATATATAAAGAGCCCTTACAAATCAATAAGAAAATGGCAGATGTTTTAATAGAAAAGTAAGTAAAACATATAAACAAGAAATTTTCAAAAGGTAAAATGTGAGCAGAAAATAACCTCCCATTCTCATTCTCAGTAGTATAATCAAAGAAGTGAAACTCAATGAGGTAATTTTGCCAATGTGAGGATTGAAAGGGATTTTTAGTTTTGTGTTGCCTTTTTTTTTTTTTTTTTTTTTTAAGAGATGCAGTCTCACTATATTATCCAGGCTGGAGTGCAATGGCTACTCACAGACACTATCATGGTGCACTACAGCCTCGAACTCTTGGGCTCGATAGATCCACCTGCCTCCGCTTCCAAAGTAGCTGGGACTACAGGCATGCACCACCACTCCTGGCTATGTGTTGCTTTTTAATAATACTTCTAGGAGCCTGTGACTACTTGAAGGAACTGTCATTAATATACTCTGCTGCTGGGAGTTTACATTGTTGCAGCCTTTTCTGAAGGACAATCTCACCTTTGTTTTTCTTTTTAACTTTTTCTTGCCTCCTCTGGGAGATAATACAGAGATATAGACACACACACACACCCTTACTGCAAAGGGAGGGGAAGTCGGGGTAAAAAAGAACGTGACTGGGCTCTCCCCCTCCCCCCAGCAATCTTCTCTTCACTGCTAAGCATTTTTAAAAGGAGTCCGTGACTCTTTTCTTATTTCCAATGCTGTGCAATCAAAACTGCCCTTGCCACCTTTCAGCTGAAAGCTTCCCAGTGTGCTTTTTCTCTGCCCTGCCTTCTTAATCCCCACCCCCTACCCCCAGGCCTGGGACACTGCAAACCACCCCTCCCTCCTGACACCTCTCTGACCAATCCCCCCACTCCCCTTCCCGGTCTTGACTGGTTCCTCTAGATGTAGGCATGGGCTAGGTTCTGCCCTCACCTCCTCCCTTGCCGGCTCCTAAAGGAATACTTCTCTCCTTCAGCTCTGCGCTAGGTGAGTACCCCTTCACTGTGTATTTCCAGCCCAAAACTCTCCTCTGAGCTTTGCCCTCATAGCCTACTTTAATTAGTAACCCACTTTTTTTCCTCTAGATTTTCTGGTTCTGCGCTGGTCTGCTTCACCTGTCTGGCACTTTGAATTGAAATGTGAATAATTAAATTTCACACCCCTTTCCTTCTGACTCAGCCACCTCTCAAATAGATGATTCTTGCTTAACCATTTCCTTATTTATCAGGTTAAGGTAGGAGGTTCTCAGCCTTGATACTACTGACATTTTGGACCAGACAGTTAATCCTTTGTTGTTGAGCTTTACCCTGTGCTTGGTAGGATGTTTGGACGCCAGTTAACACCCCCTCTCCCAAATGTCTCCGGACATTTCCAAAGGTCCCCTAGGGAGCAAAATTGCACCTTTTTCAAAACCACTGGGTTAAGGTGTCAATGCTGATTATTTCATGGTTTTTATTCTTATTTTTCATTTGCTCTCAGTAAAAATAGCATCTACATACAAGTGAACTTTTATTATAGCATTTGTTGCTGCTTTTAACCATGTATTTTACTAATAAGCATATGGTGAAAATAGAAAATTGTATACCATTAAACATTTTCCAGATGTATTTAGTCATTAAGTTTAACATAAATTGTTTCCTTTCCTAGTAAGTAGTGTTAGGAAATGTAAAGTGGGGGGGGGGGGTGATACAGTCTGCTTTGCACCATTGTGTGATTACTGTGTGCTATCCACTTTCTCAGATGAATGGCTGCCCCAGTTTCAGCTACTCTGAAAGGATAAAACAGCTCATTAAAGTGTGCCAGATGCTTCATTTGTCAGTATTTCACTTAAAAGGGAGTACTGTTTAGCTTTGGAACTATACTGGGATATACTCAAAGTTTGCCTCCAAAAATTAAAGAAAAATGGTCCTGTAAAGCTATTGTGGCATCTTTTCCCCTCCACATTTATGATGGTGGAAAATTCACTAGCAAATGAATGTTTTAGATCTCTTCAGATAAACATGAACATGAAGTACGAATAGGCATAAGAAGTCGGGATATCTGAGATTTCAGTTTTTGAGCCGGTAGGCAAAGGACCACGGTTTGAATATGAACTCTTTTAGGCATACTTTGGCGTTGTTTTCTTAGGGGACCGCATAGTTTAAATGAGGTTATTATAATACTTAAGTAGAGGACTAAGACAAAGTTTGCTGAGCCAAAAAGAAAGAAAGAACTCCCACCGGATTATGAGAGCCAAATGGAAAGCATTGTTACTATGTTAATTGTGGTTTTAGGAATTGCAGAAGGAAAATTAGCCTACCTTCTTTTTTTTTTTTTTCCTCTTTCTTTTTCTTTTCCTTTTTTCTTTTTCTGGTATTAACTCTGAAATGTTGACCTATGCATTTGATTCACTGACTGCATCACGATTCCAGTAAAGTTTGAGCTAGTCAGTTTACATTGTACCGCAAGTACACACAATTGCAGCTCTTGGAGGCTTTTAATCAGAGGTACCTTGCAAATTAGGGCAATGAGGTCCTGTGTGGAGGTGGAAGGGCAGGTTGGACCTGGTTGTGACATCATTTAACTTGGATTTCCAGGGTTTTCTAACACAGCCTGCAAGCACTCAGGCCAGATATCAAAGGAACAAAGAGGTGCACATGCTGCAAAGCTCTAACTGCCTGTGTTTTAGACCAGCCGCTGTTGCAGCCTCATTGCATCAGCAGATGGGCCACTTCTATTCAGTTGCTCCTGTTATCTGGGGCGTGCTAGAGGTGTTTCCTGGTTTCCACAAACGAGGGGCCTCTGCCAACGTCCGCAGAGTTAAAGCCTTTTCCTTCCCATGCTTAATTAAAAAAATTAACCACAATACAATTGCCACTTGTTCATTACTCACCTTGCCTCTTCACAGCTCATCCAGTCTTCTTGTCCCAGCATGTTGCTATAAAGCGTTTATATGATTGAGAAGACGGGTGGGAAATATTCAAAGAGCCTTTACGGACTAGCCCAGGTGCACAAGCCTTTTTTGTTCTTTGTCAGGTCATTTTGGTAAAGGGGCAGTTTGCATGCCTGAAACACAGATCGCGCTCTATTGGGTGCTGTGGGAACTAGAAACGGCCCTAACCTGTGTGCATAGATCAGTAGAGACGTTTAAGTTGAGAGTTAATTCTATTGAGCGGTTGGGTGCCAAAAAATATAGGAAGGAGTGAATTGCTGAGCAGATCATTTCTAAGTTCTGTTTTCACCGCCCGGCCTCAGGTCATGGTTCATGAGGCCAAAACATTGATGGGGGAGATGCACAGGCTGGTCCTGAGGGTTCACCAACACATGATGTGTCATAGTAACGTGTCCAAACAGTGTTCACTACTGTGACTTGTCCCACGATTTTGTCATGTAAATCACAAAATTTAAACTCTACCCTACACATATCCCCACTAGCATGGTGACTCTATAGCAATTCATTTAGCAGGGCCTGTTTTTTTTTATGGGGGGGGGACGTTGTGTTTTTTTTTTGTTTTTTTTTTTTAGCCTATTCTGGGGCTAATGGCATATTTTCATAATTCTCAAAGAACAAGTTGATCCTGTTTGCCCGGCGAATAAAGCCACCTGTCCTTTGGATGATACATGGTTAAGATGATACAACAGGTTACCCTTTAAACATTTCTGGAGTAGGGTGATTGGTGAAGCTGTATCTGGAAGCCGTGCATCACGACAGACTGAACCAAGTTGTGCAGTGAAAGCCGCCTGACTTTCACCCGCCACGGGTCATTGGTCTGTCACTTAAGTACTCAGTTTTCTCATCAGGGAAGTGAGGACAGATGTCACCCATTTTGTAGGGTGGGTACAAGGATTAACTGTGAGCTTGTCTGTAAAACTCCTGGCTCAGACTCTGGCACGTGGTCACCACTGATGGCCATGGTGGCTGATAAACAATAGTTGTCATATTCATCATATGGCAAGAAGCATGAACTCCTTCATTCTCTTTCTCTTTTTTTAATCTCTTTTATTTTTTAACATCGTGATTCATCTGTGGAATAGTCTTAAACCTAAAACTCTTTCGTACTAATTCTCGGGCTCCAGTATCTTGGAGAAAAGTGCCAGGCTGCAGATGAAGCCAGTGCGAGGCGTCACACATTGGACCCTTTCCTGAAGTGGGGCGCTGAGGGGTGGGAGAGGGGCACCCAGACTTAAGCAGCTGGCGTCACATGGCTTAGAAGCCTGGCCTCACAGTCTGGGTTGGATGCCACGAAGCTGAGCCTTCACCGCCTGGCGCCCACCTCTCCAGGAGTCTGGTGTGAAGAGTCCTGGAGGGGCCCCCAGGATGGGAATAACCTGGCCTTTGAGTGTCTCCTGACCTCCCGTTTCCTAGCAACTCCCCACTGCTCGGTGGAATATTTTGTGGTGTTTCTAATTTTTACTTAACAGATATTGGCTGTGATCTGAGGCTGGCTAATTTCCCATTATGACTTGCAGGCAGCCACTTTACTACATGAATAAGCAAGAGAAAGGACTCCTAGGAAGCTGAGCTCACCAGTAGCCCCGTCCCGCCAGGCCTTCGTGCCTTCTGGAAAGCAGAATTTACCAAGGACTTGCCAATAAATTACCATTTATCTCAGAGCAGACGGCATGGAGCAGTTTTCAAGGAAAATTCCCCTTTGATTTTTTTTCTCTGGTATCTCGGTATATATTTGTGAATATTTATAAGTCCACTATATCTTCGATCACAGAAGTAACTCTTTTCTTATCTGTACATTTTTAAGCAAATGGAGAGTGATCACTTCATCCGAGTTCCTTCCTGTAGAAATGGGATGATAGAGTGGGGTGATTTCTCAGGCCCCTTCTAGCACCCCACTGACCAGAACCTGCTGACATTGTGCTCTAATATCTGACATGTTTGGTGACTGGGTGTTGGATTCACATTTTTCTGAGTTGCCATTTTCACACTTTTTGTGACAGTTCAGACTCCTCAGTCCTAATTTGGTTCTTTCTTTATCTGTCTTGGAGAACCATTGCTTTTCTCTATATCGTAACCGAAATTCTCGTGATTATTATCTAGACACAGACTTACACGCCCCCGGGGGCATATCTCTCAATGCTGTTAGTGTAGCATTATAGAAATAGTCGCTCTGGCGAAGCGTTGTGAATCTCCCAGCTCTGGACCTCGAGGACTCCGGCCGCCCAGTGTGTGCAGCTCTCCTCGCCATCCTCCTCCTCTCCTGCTCTTTTTCTCGCCTGGCATCCTTACTGCGGTGACACAGCTCTGGCCATTGTAAGTGCCACAGCTATTTTAGCATTTTAATGACGGATTTGGGCCTCCTTGCCAGTGTCTGCAAAGAGAGACAGCCGCCCTCCTAATTTGTATTTCTCAGCATGATTTTTCGGAGCGAGTGTGAATAAAGGGGGTGGTGACCTGCTCAATATGGTGGACGGAGAATTGGAAATAGAACAGCGATGAATGGAGCCAAGATTGAGGTTTAGTTCAGCGAGATAGAAAGGTTTCATTAGGTTCATTAGATAAAACGGTGACACATTACACCCAAGAGGGAGGCTGCCCTGTGAGGGTTTCCAGATGGGATTGATGCTGAGGCCTGAACCTTCTGCCGTCTGGCCAGGGCGTTTGGTCCGATTGGGGACAAATCTTTATTCCCTCCATACCGTCCTCTTTCTCTGGGTTTTTCTGAAAGTCTCTTTCAACGTATTTTCAATTGACTCTTAGGGTCCATTTTTTTAATGTTGAATTACTAAACCCCTAATTTTGAATTCACACAGCCTGAAATGTAACGTTTGCCCCTCGATCCCACCTCATCCTTCCGAGATGAGTGACCTTGCTGTGTCCCTCACACGGACCTCTCAGCCCCGTGTTGCTCTTGGTGTCCCCATCAATCCCCTTTGGAATTTCAGTTTTTCCTTGCTTCATGTGCTTTACTGGTGAGCTTTAAGAATTGTTTTCTAATTGCAGCATAGCACATATATAAAAAAGTGAATGCTCCAGTCGTAAGCATCCAGCATTGCACGATCCCAAAGTGGACACGGGCGTGTAACTGTGTCCCCAGTGGGGGAGGGGTGGGGAGCCGTACAGCCCTGAGCCGGTGGCCTCTGTAACATCCCAGGGCTCGCTGGCCTCTGCTCCCTCCCTTGCCAGCCTTTACTTGGACAGCGTCCACGCTCTCTCTGTCTCACGTTCCACAGGCTTGCTGGACAGTGCCAAGAAATGCGCTGTGATCGATTCTAGGACACCTCTGTGCCAGCCTGGGAAGCGGCCTCCCCACTCATCAATAACTCCCCCGACCCCTTCCCACACCCCTGGACCCGATGTCAACCTTCCCACGCCAGCCGTGACCTCACCTGCCATTAGCCAACGCGCCCTCCCTCCCACACCTTTGCTCTCAGTGCTTTCCCCTTTGTTAGATCTCACTGTATTTTGAGCGCTGTGTTCCTGAGACCCCACCCAGGTTGCCTGGGCATTGGCCGCTTCAGGTGAGCCCATCACCTGCTGATTCTCGCCGTGGCCAGGGAACCTGGGCTCCTGTGTTCTGTCTTTGGTTCTGACTTACCTGTCCTGGGTTTGAACTTGCCCATTGCCCCGTGATGTCCATCTGGCTTTGGCGTCACGTACCAGCTCATGTCACCACTGCTGAATTCCGTTCCATACTGATTTGCCTTCTGAATATTTTTGAGCTCACAGTATTAACCACTAAAGAATTTTAAACTGTACACCAACCTTGCAGTGTCTCTACAGATCTAGATCTTACTGAGGGCTAAGCTCCTTTACCATGGGGTCCCCTACTTCCCAGGGGTTATCCATCCCTTACTCCACGGGACTTCTTCCATCTCCCAGCAGGCTGTACAGGTATGTCACACACACCCTCAGTCTCCCTCTGGGTGGGCTCCAACTCTCAGCAGTAGGACAGAATAACTCTGCCAGCAGTGGCCTGTGCATAGCACACTTAATAAGAAACATTTGTTTAGAGGGACCGCAATGTCAGGGCTTCAGGTCAATGGCATCTGCAATTCTCTTGGTCCTTTCTCTTGGTTGCAAAGTGGCTGCCATAGCTGCAACCATCACATCCTCACTGTCATTCAATTTTTTTCAACAAGTCTTTTTTGAGTACCTGTTACGCTTTTAGGACACATCTCTGAATAAAGCAAACAAAGATCTTATCCTCTTGGAGGAAACATTAATCCTGGAAAAAATCAGGGTTGGGCTAAAAGGGACTCTTCTCGGAGATTCCTCTCCTTTTATGAGAAAGGAAAATCTTTCCCAGGAGCCCCTCGGCAGGTTTGCCTCACACCTTCCTGGCTTCTCTGCTTGGTTCTGGGGCCAGGACTGGGTCCCGTGGCTGTCTCGCTCCATAGGAAGCTAAGGAAGTGAATACCTGGCACAGGTGAATGAGTTTGCAGAGTTGGCTTTGAATGATCTCACCCCCGGGACAGCTGCCCTGAGTCCAGTTGCAGTTCCTTCAACAGGGGGCAGTTGACGGCCCCCACCAGGAATAGAACTTCAGATGAAGAGCCAATTGGGGAAGATGGAAAGAGAGAATTTCTATACAAAAATGTCTGGGTTTTATCTTGTGTACAATTTGGAGAATTTTTAACAGGGACGTGATATCAGGTTTTCTGAATAGACATTTTATGCTTATGACAGTTTTGAGGAAGGATTTAGGTAAATACACTTTCCCTGTCCATTGAGCCTGATTTGATGTTAAACAATGGAAAGAGAAAGAAGTCTAGTACTTCTGCAAAATTACTGAATAATATTATAATAATGGTAGATTTGTATACACACTAATATGAAGAAATATTTTACAAGCACTACTCAAAATTGACATTGGTACCTTCAAGAACAACACTTCTCAAAAAAGGCAAAAGAGCCTTTGGTGTCGGTCTCATCATAGATGAGCACCTGTTTGGGGCCACGCTTGGAGTCCTCTTCTGGTTTTCCTGCAAAGACAAAGATCACAGCAGCTGGACACAGGTCCTAGTGCCCAGTGGTTATGTGACCTTGGGCAAGCCACTCCGCTTGTATCTGTGTCACTGCATATTTAATAGAATAATATTTCTGTCTTGCCCACTGGCCTTAATAGGACTCTTTGAGATTTGATTAAGATAAATGAAAATCCTTGGTACATACTAACCCATATTTACATATTAAATGCTGCCAGGTGCGGTGGCTCACACCTGTAATCCCAGCACTTTGGGAGGCTGAGGCGGGAGAATTGCTTGAGCCTGGGAGTTTGAGACTATCCTGGATTAACACAGCAAGATCCCATCTCTACAAAAGGTTTCTAAAAAATTAGCCAGGTGTGGTGGTGCTTGCCTGCGATCCCAGCTACTCAGGAGGCTGAGGCAGGAGGATCTCTTGAGCCCAGGGGTTCGAGGCTACAGTGAGCTATGATGGCACCACTGCACCCTAGCCTGGGCGATGGTGCAAGACCCTGTCTGTCTTTAAAAAAAACAAAATTATATGCTGTTTCACTTTTAATTCAGGAAGGAGACCATAGCTTTCCTTCAGTGTTGCACATTAAACATCAGCTCCCCCCTTGGAGATCCAGGGGTCCCCCGTTGCAGGAGTGGGTGTCAGGGGAAAGCCCCCAGGTGCCTTGTCTCCAAAGAGGGAGTTGGTGTGTGAGGAGTGAAGCCTGGGGCCTGCCCTCAGGGTGTCCTGAGAAAGGGCTTGGGAGGGGAGAAGGGAAGCCCGCAGAGTGCGGTGGTCCTCGCATGTGGCCATCCACGAGGAGGGAGAGGAGGGCAGAGCCAGAGCCGCAGGTGCAGGGGTGGTCAAGGCAGGAAACCCGGGAGGAGTAAGAATGGAAGGAAGAAGCTACGCCGGAGGGCCCGCTTGTGTTCTTAGAGCTCAAGGAAGCATTCGACCAGGTGTTCAGATTTTCAGGCCGTTTGTGGGTTTTGGAAACAAGTCTGTGGCAGGGCACAGTGGTAGCCGAGATTCAAATGAGTGAATGTCCCACGGACAATTCAAGGGAAGGGCTTGTACTGAACGCTGGAGAGCTGTTAGGCACAGCCTTCCCAAGCATGTCCTTGCCAGTTCTTGGGGAACAAAGGATCGGTGTGTGTATGTGCCCCTTTTGGCCTGTTTAATCTAGCTAATCTGGCGTTGTTACAGATTGCCCAATGTTGTTCTTTTTCATCATTCCCATAGGCACTGAAGATGCTGGCTTCAACAGTTGAGGAAAGCAAAAAAACAAACTTGGTGTCCTAGGAATCATGGGGGTACCTCTGGAAACTAAATATGAATGTGTTAGGAAAAATAAAATTAATATATGTTGCTTGAGAATCAATGTCTTGATCTTGAAAGATATTTCATATTTTATTAGACATTAATGGAAATTCTTCATGTCTGATTTATTTGTTCCGAGTCATTAGCCTCATGAGAACTCTTCATATGGGGCTTTTTATTTCACGTTATTTCCGTGAACATTGTTTTTCATCTTTGAATAATAGATAACGTTTTTGGTGAGAAGTAATATGTTTTAGTCTCTAAACTAAAGAGAACTTGACAGTTCATTTATATAGCACATGCTCCAGGTATCATACAAATGCAAATAGAGTTATAATTTTAAGCCTCATTATTCTTTTACTCTTTAAGTCCTTAAAAAGGCCCTAATTTCTTAGAGCAACACTGTTGAGTAGAAGTATAATGTGAGCCACATAATTTAAATTTTTTCCAGAGCCACATTTAAAAGTATAAAAAGAAATTAGTTTTTGCGAAATTAGTTTTAACAGAATGTATTTTTAATTCAGTATACCCAAAATATTGTTATTTCAATGGGTAATATATTTCAAAATTATCAGCAAGATATTTTACGTTATTTTTTTCATACTGAGTTTTTGAAATCGGCAAACTTTCTGTAGCTGGCAAAATAGTAAATATTTCAGGCTTTGCTGTGGTATCGTGGAAGTGGTTGTAGACAATGTGTGGCTGTGTTCCAATAAAACTTTATGTACAAAAACAGGTGGCAGGCTGTGGTTTGCAAACCCTCGCTCTAACTAAATGTGTTATCGTCTGTGGGTTTTATTCCTCAGAAGTTGGTTTCTATTTTGGTCTGCTACCAAGATAGCTATTGTGAGGAATTTCATTCAGGAATATTCAGGAAACATGTACCAGGAAATAAACTCCATTGCTAAACAATAAATACTTTGGAACTGCAGGAACTCCCCCACTCCTGCACTTGAACCTTGCAGGAAGAGCAAGTTGGCTGGCATGCTGCCTGGATATTGAAGCTTGGCTGTGCCAAGTGTGAGCTTTGTGATGCTAGACAAGTTAATTAACCTCTCTGTGTTTCAGGTTGTGCATCTGTAAAATGGGGATGATAATAATACCTACCTCATAAAGTAGCTAAAATTACATAAAAGCTAGCATAGTACATGGCTTACAATCAGTCCTTGGTACATGTTAGCGTTCATTATTTCTTCTGTCACTAATGCTGCTGCTAGTAAGTACTGCTTGTACTGTTACTACTAGTAGTATTAGTACTGCCGTTACTACCACCACCACCACCACAGAGATTCATACATACAGACCACTCTATGTACCTGAACAGAAGCATGTTGACTTGATGGACCATCTACAGGTGATCATAGTGGCCATTCATGTGGTGTCACTTTGGACTGGAACTTGTCAGTCAGTAGAGGCACTACTGCACTCGGGGAGCTTGACAGGATTTGCAGGGATTCTAATATTAAAAGCCTTGGGTGCCTGTTGCTCCTCTGTCCTGGCAATTGCTGTGTGATGTGGCTCAGAGCACTCGTATTCTTTGACCCTATTTAATGAAAATACTAATAGCTGCACTATTATGTTCTATTACAACATAATAGAAAATTGTCAGAATTAAATCACTAGTCTTCTCATTGTCAATAAGTACTTTCTGACCGATAGATTACTATGTCAACTAATATCAATTGGAGATTGACACTTTATAAACTGGGAGCTGAGCGAGTCCAGGAGTGTGATGTTTTCTACAAAGGAAAAGCCTGTCCCGCACAAGGCACCTTATTAGTAATAGCATTTCCTTAGAAGGAGAGCTGGGAGGGAGACAAGAGGTTCTAATGCTTTGCATTGGAGTGATCATCTTCTAAACCAGTAGCCATCAAAAAGTACAGGACTGCAGTCACCACGGAACAGAGGATTCTTGGGGGACAGGGGATGGTATTGACAGGAAACTCTCTGGTATAGGGACTCCATGGTTCTGCTTTTTTATTTCTTTTCATTCACTAAAAATTGGATGAGAAAACACCAAAGACTAGAAAACAATCTAAATGCTCATTATCAATAGGGATCCAATTAAATGCATTCAGGTAATGACATACTGAGCAATTGTGACAAAGAAAGTGCGAGACCTCTATGTCCTGGAGAACTATCACTAAGAGTCTGTTAGGTGAAAGCAGAAAAATGTGGCACATGTTTTTATTTGCATTTTCATAAAAACTGTGTTTATCTGTATGCACCTGTGAGCAGGTATGCACACATACCCTTGCACACTGTTGTTTGTGCGTGCATAGAATGTGTCTGGAAAAAAGGCACAGGCAGCTGGTAAGAGTGGTTTTCTCCAGGAGAGCTGTGGGATTTTTAACAACAACAAATTAGTTAATGGGGGAAAAGAGATCATTGTCATCTGCCAATTTCTTTTGCGTCTATCCTCGTTAAACTCTGTACTGAAAAGTTACTTCATTGCTACATCTTACAGCTGAACCATTTCTCATGGAAACACATTCCAGTCATGTCATGTAAGTAATTGCAAAAAATAACCAGGTGTTGAAATGTGATTTGGACATGTTCTCTAGAAACACATTTTGAGGACCACTCGGACCTTCCAACTGACATCCTTAGAATTACAGTTGAGCCAGCCTCGTGACCCTGGCGTTTTCTGCTGCCGTTTTCATGAAAGTAAATCAAATCTAGTAGGACAGCATTGGTTTCATTTAGGTTTTCGTGCAAAATTCTCACTCTCGACAGTGAGAAACCTGGCTCCCACCATATGACACCCAATTATTTAATTGTTGAATTACAGTATATGTGTACAGTATCAATCAGCGACATACAGCACAGCACTTACCTGCAGTTCTTTTTGCTTTTAGTCTTCCCCCATACATTCCCAAAGTTATGTAAATCAGGATCTTTTCCACCCACCCCCTACAGTGAGGGTAACTCATACATTTGTAATACATTTAGATTCTCTTATGACAATCTATATTATTTCTTGGTTTTCTCCAAGGTTTACTCTTGTGTTTTAATGTTCTACAGGTTTTGACAAAAGCATAACGTCACGTGTTCACCCTGACAGTATCGTACAGAAAAGTTGTGCCACCCTAAAATTCCCTGTGCTTAGCTGTTCATCCCTCCCCCAGCCCCTGGCAACCACTGATCTTTCTACTGCCTCTGAGGTTTTGCCTTTTTCAGAATGTCATATAATTGGAATCAAATAGTATATAGCCATTTCTAACTAACATCTTTCACCTAGTACTGTGCACTTAAGGTTCCTCCATGTCTTTTTTGTGGCTTGATAGCTTTTTAAAGAAAAATCTGTGAATAATATTCCATTGTAAGGATATACCATAGTTTCTTTGCCCAGTCACCTATATTGAAGAACACCTTGATTGCTTCCAGTCTGGGGCAGTTATAAATAAAGAGGCTGTAAACACTTATGTGCAGGTTTTTGTGTGGACCTTAGTTTTCAGCTTAAATGGGAAAATTGCTGAGAGAGCAATTGCTGGATCATATGTTAAGACTATGTTTAGCTTTGTAAGAGACTGTCTTCCAAAGTGGCCGTACCATTTCACATTCCCGCCAACTATGCATGAGAGTTCCTGTTGCTTCACATTTTTGCCAGCATTCGGTATTGTTAATTTTCTGGATTCTAATGATTCTAATAAGTATGTAAGGGTCCCTCCTTATTGTTTTAATTTGTGATTCCCTAATGACAAGTGATGTTGAGCATCTTTTCATGTGCCTGTTAGCTATCTGTGTGACGTGTCTGTTCAGATCTTTTGCGCATTTTTAAGACTGCATTGTTTTCATAGTGTTGAGTTTTAAGTGTTCTTTGTATATTTTTGATATAGTGTTTTTTCGGATATGTAGTTTCCAAAGTTTTTTCCCATCTGTTGCTCGTCTTTTCATTGTCTTTACAGTGTCCTTCTAAGAGGAAAAGTTTTTAATTTTAATGAAATCCAACTTAACAGTTTTTCCTTTCGTGTACCATGCTTTGGTGTTGTATCTAAGTCATCACCAAACCCAAGGTTACCGAGATTATCTCCTATGTTACTTTCTAGGAGTTTTATAGTTTTGTGCTTTGCATGACATGCATAAGTCTATGATCCACTTAGAGTTAATTTTTGTGAAAGTTGTAATGTCTGTGTCTAGATTATTTCTTTATATGTTGATGTCCAATTATTCCAGTTATTTTTTTTGGAATAATTATTCCAATTATTTTTTTTGTTAAAAAATAATCTTTTCTCAATTAAATTGCCTTTGTTCATTTGTCAAAAATCAGTTGATTATAGTTTTTTATATATATGCATAGTTATATAGATGTGCTTTTAAAATCAAGTATCATTTTCATTTCTTGAAAACCTGTGACAGAGGCAAACCTGTTTAGTGTTAATTAAACAAATATGTTGGAAACAGATGTAAACAGAACCATAATTTTATTTACACAATACACCAGCATGAGTATATATCTGATATGTCAAGTCCGATGCCAGGCAATTTAGTGAACTCAGAAATTCATAAAATTCAGCTCCTCTCCTGAAAAAATGTATAATCTGATGGGGAGTTCACGTGGATATGCCTAATGGGTATCCAGAAATATATGATGTGAAAAAGAGAGTGATCAGGGTCACATCATAAGGCTTGTCACAGCGTGTGACAAGGGGAGAAGAAGGTCACAGATGGCACCGTTCTGATGCAGTCGGGAACAGTTTTATGGAAAGAGGAGCATTTGAGAGACACCTAAAAGACCCATCAGACCCAACGGTTAGAGATGGCAGGAGAACATTTCAAGTGGAGAGACTAGCTTCAGCTGAGATGAAGACAGGATATGATCATTTTAGTCAAGAAACAACTAGAATTATCTATAATTGGACTAAAACACAGGGTTTGTGTTAGGGGTGTCTTGACTGGGAAGGTAAATTGGAGCCATACTGTGGGGACATTGAATGTGAAATTGAAGCCTTTGTCCTCATTCGGCATATCCTGGAGGTTTGTGAACAGGGATATGATATGACAAAGCTAAGCCTGAGAAAGGTTTGCTGTGTGTGTGCATAGTATTTATTTTCAGATTTTTCCTTTTCCATTAAGTATTTGAGGTAGTGTGGATCTGCGGTAAGCACGACGCTCCCAGCTTTCACAGTGTGAGTTTTCCTTGGTTAGGGTGATAACCCTGCTCAGTCCCAGGAGGGGCGTGGTTGAAGGCTGTCCTTGGTGAGGGAGAACTCTCCATACTCTATAATCTGACCTCCAGGACTGACTCACCTCGCCAGGATGGCAAGTCATGTAACTGCTTAGCTTCCTGTTCCCGACCCGAGGGGGGGGTTGCCTCTTCTCTAGCAGAAATTAGTTTCTGCCTGTTTTCTAAAACTGTGAAACTTAACAAGTGGCAACAACTGTGTAAAATGTTTAACAGCCCAAGAGTGAAACGACTGATGTAAGTACAAAGAACTTTTGTCAGTAGTTTTATTGAATTTTGTTTACTGCCTGTTCAAGGTCAGGAAAATTGTATTGCTGCTTTAGTAACCGTGCTTTTGAACACTGTCCAAAGCATAGTAGACTTATCCGATGATATTTATGCACCACTCTTGAGAGTTTGTTGCAGCAAAGAAAGCAAAGACTGAGATAACTTGCAGAGTCCTCTTTGTGAATTAGTAAGAGGTGGGCATGGGAGTCCCGTGGTAAGCTTTTCTCAGGAACTGTAGGGCTGGGAATGGTATTTTATTAGCGTAACATAATTGACTTTGGGCAAGTGCCTATGGAGTCTTTAAATTCTTAAGTAGAAGGGGCGTTATCAACAGGCAAAGTTTGTGTTTGAAGTTGAACGAGATAGAGATGTATCCCATAATGGTAATGCAAATACAAATTTAACAACATATTAAATCCTCTCTGTAAGGCCAGTTGCAGTCCCCACCCCTCCCCCCAAATAGTTGCTTATCAAATAAAGAATCATGCAGTGGCTCTTTTTACTAAATAATCAACATGTTATCTGTTTCTTAGTCTACCAGGGACTAGTGCTTTATAATATGATAACTATGTAATGAGTCTCTCAGTTGCAAACCTAATATATATGTAAATAAAGTTTAAAGTATTTCACATAAAGTAGTTCAGGATCCATTTAAAAATATAACGTGGAAAAGTAGAACTCTTTAATTCATGTTAAAATGTTATACCACTATCTTTGAGAAATAATCTATCAATGTGGGGTTTTTTTTAAGTCTTACAAGACAAAGTTTAAAAAATTAAAAAGACTAATAAATTAGGATGTTTTTAATTGATTAAAATAATAATTAATACTTAGTTTTACATAATCTCTAAGACATTTTGATCATATCGTTTTTTTAGACTTTGAATAAATTATCTCCAAAATAGGTAGGAAAGGACCCATTCTAGAAATAAATTATAACTTGTGTTCAGAAGCACCCAGCTTGTGTTTGGTATTTGTTATTAGAGCAAAACTGGTCATTATGAAATATGTTGTCATGTGCGGGCGCATTGTGAGGGACGCGGTGCCACACGTTGTGAGTGGGTCCCCTGCCCACTGGTGCTCAGACACCACCCTTAGCAGGTACCCGAGGAGGAGGGAAGAGATACAAGGGGAGCCAAACCCCAAGTGGGTCAAAGAACATTTGAATTCTTGGTCAGTTATCTGAGACTGAGATGCACAGATAGCCTGTGATTGTCTGTCTATGATGTAACCGAGGTTGGGTTTGTTTGGAGCTTGCTATATGATTTTCCAGATGTCTTTCATTCGCTGGTATGTCCATAGGCAGATACTTGGCTGAACTCACAATGTAGCAAACTAGTTTCTCATCTGTGTTGCCATGGCCCTTAAAATTGTGATTTTAAAATCACTTGTATTAGATGAGGTCAACATCTAATACAATTTAGGAACCTAAATTGGTTCCTAAGACCCCTCCTAGTAGTGAAGTATTCAGAGAACATCTTTGTGTTTCCAGAAGATGGCTTGCTACTGGGACGATATGATATGGAGCATACTCTATGCCTGGATTCCACCTGAATCTTTTCCCTAAAGAAGTTTTCATTCCTCTCAGAATTATATGCTATAGAAATATACCCGAGTTGGTTTTTTTTTTTTTTTTTTTTTTTTTTTTTTGAGACAGAGTCTCACTTTGTTGCCCGGGCTAGAGTGAGTGCCATGGTGTCAGTCTAGCTCACAGCAACCTCAAACTCCTGGGCTCAAGCGATCCTACTGCCTCAGCCTCCCGAGTAGCTAGGACTACAGGCATGCGCCACCATGCCCGGCTAATTTTTTCTATATATATTTTAGTTGGCCAGATAATTTCTTTCTATTTTTAGTAGAGACGGGGTCTCACTCTTGCTCAGGCTGGTCTCGAACTCCTGACCTCGAGCGATCCACCCGCCTCGGCCTCCCAGAGTGCTAGGATTACAGGCGTGAGCCACCGCGCCCGGCCTACCCAAGTTTTATAATATGTCAGTAGGAAAATAAGTTTGGTGCATACAAGTTTGATTCACTTACTAGTTTTCAGGAATGTGAAGTTCTTTGAGGCTTACTTTCCTACTTGCTTTATTTCAGCAAATATTAAAACTGGTTTGAACAAGTCATTTGACCTTGTTCACTTCCAGTTTCCTCATCTACAAAATGGAATAATATTACCCATCTAAGCCACCCATCAGGGTTTCTGTAATAAAGTGCGATATGAATTGAAGGATTGCTATCCATTCTTCTCACACATGAACAAAGAGCATGTGGTTTGCTGCAAGGCTGCGAAGCAAGGATTTGAAATTCCATGTGTGTAATCAACAGCAGAGGTAGAATAATAGAATTTGAGGATAGAATAACAGAATTATTTTTAAAAAAATTATTGTCTCTAAACATTTTGATGGTTGTTATCTTAGACTTCAAACATAATATATACTTCTCATGCTTCTTAAAGGAATTGAGATCTATTGATTAATATCTATAAAAAGTCATTCAAAAATGAAGGCAAATTAAATACCTGGTTAACGGTAATTACTGATGTTGAGGATTAAGTTTAACCTTGAGCTTTCTTTCCATCAGCCAAGGCCAAAGGGAGTCTGATGCATTTTCTACTGTTTTTTACTTTTGGTCACCACATTTATTTTTGGTTTATTTAATCTTGCCTTAATTCATTCTTCTTTGGCAGAAGGAAGGTAGGGCATAGTAAATTACAGAGACTTACATAGGTCTCAGTTTACAAAATCACAGTCAGATGTCAGATGTGCTGTTTCTGCTAAAGAAAATCATTGTTTCCCTTCAAACCAATTTTTTTTTAAAAATTTGGTCTCCTGGATCCATGTTGAAGTGACATGTAGCAATGGAGGATGGCAGAGTGGAATAAGACTCAGTTATGCGCCAGCTTCACCTCCTTACTTAGCCTGCCCCTCCCGCTCAGTACGGTGAACAGTATTATTGTTCTCTCCACGAGACCTCAGGGTGTGGCGAGGCTCCCACCTGAGCTGTGGTGTGGGATTGCCTTGCGCTGCAAGTGCTTAATCAGCATGTGCCTGACTTCCGCCTTCTGGGCGTGGAGAGAAGAACCTTCTCCCTCAAGCCCTGGCTGGCCCTGGCCAAACCCAGTGACCCCTATGTGGCTGGCTGGATTCCCACCCCCTTCCTGGGCTCTTCTCAGGATTCCTTGGTTAGTTTTTATGAGATTCTCAAATGCTGAAAAGAGTTAGAATTTCAAGGATCCACAGATACCCTCACTCTATTTTCTTTAATTAAATAAGCACAGATAACGTTCAGGGCAATGGGATTCCTTCCTGCATAAATGTGTGTATTTCTGTCCTTGGTTGTAAAGCCCTTCCCCCTGGTCTTTGTGTCTTTGGTTGTCATCACCTTTGTTACCCTTTATTTAAATTTTAAGCTGCAGGAGGTGAGGTTTGCACATAATTGATGTTTGTGGAAGCTTTTGTGTGTCCTGTCATTGATCATTTGTTTTTATCTAGGCATTCTGAAATCTTATTTTTTCAGATTGTAGTAAAAGAATTTTTTTTTTTTTTTTTTTTTTTTTGGACACACAGTCTTGCCTGGGCAGTAGTGGTGTCATCATAGCTCACTGCAGCCTCAAACTCCTGGGCTCAAGGGATCCTCCTGCCTTAGCCTCCTGAGTAGCTGGGACTACGGGCCGGGCCACTACACCTGGCTAATTTTTTTTTTTTTTTTTTTTTTTGGTAGAGATGGGATCTCTCTATTGCCCAGGATGGTCCCCAACTCCTAGCCTCAAGTGATCCTCCCGCCCTGGTCTAATTATTTTTGGTAGCGTTAAATTACCCAAAGTGTATCATTTAAAACGAGATAGATTTCATCCTGTCTCCAGGATGCAAACTTTCTCTTGTACCCATCCCTTCTCGTCCAGATTAAATGGCTCACTGTCAGCCTGGCATTTGATATACTCATTTTTATTTTTAACACCTTTTCTGAGATATAATTCACCTACCGTATAATTGACTTGTTTAAAATATATATACCATTCAGTGGGGTTTTTAATATTCGCAGATTTGTGTAACCATTACCATAGTCAATTTTAGAACATTTTCATCACCTCAAAAAGAAACCCGCTCACCCTTTAGTTACCCAGGCCCTGTATCCCTGTCTGCTCTAGCAGCCCTAAGCAACCACCAGAATCTACTGTTTCCGTAGACTTCCCTATTCTGGATATTGTGTATGAATGGAGTCACGTGATACGTAGTCTTTTGCAACAGTGACGTGCTTCTTTCACTTAGCATGATGATGTCAAGGCTCATCCAAGTTGTAGCACGTATCAGGACTTCATTCCTCTTTATGGCCAAATAATGTTCCACGGTGTGGATTTATTCTACATGTGTTCTCTGCATTCATGGGCGTTGGGTAGTTTCCACTTTCAAGTACCCTCACAGGCAGCAGCGTCTTGTCTCTTCTCCCTGCAGGACCTCCAGAAGCCATTCTGTATCTGATTGTTTTCCCTTATTAAAAAATATTATTTTTAAATGTCTTCAAAGATACATAGTCCTACAGATATTTTCATGTCATGTATGTGACTACTTCTTTCTTTTAGTGCAATCTGATTTTTTCCCCTTTTTCTGAGCTGGCTCTTCCCCACCCCACCACCCAAAGCAGTGTCTCCTACTCAATAACACCCTAGCCTGTGTCTTTCCACGTTCTCTTTGTTGTCATGCGAACATCCCAGAGTGTACTTACACAAACCTAAGTGGGGTCGCCTACTACACACCTGGGCTATATGGCACTCCAAGGCTTACAAAACTGTACAACATGTAACTGTACGATACTGTGGGCAATTGTAACTCAATGGTAGTATCTGCGAATCTAAACATAGAAAAGGTGTAGTAAAAATATGGTATTTTAATCATGTAGGGCCATTGTCATATATGTAGTCCGTTGTTGCTGGAAATGTCATTATGTGTCACATGACTTTATATTCATACACATATACATAGATAGAGCAGGGGTTTTGTAGGGGAGGTGTCTTTTTTTTTTTAATTAAAATGAGATTGTTGTGCCTACTTTTCTGTGGCTTGCTTTTCTCACTCAGTAATAATTTATGAAAGGTCCCAGAGTCACCTGATGTGTCTTCAGTTTAGTCTTATTTTTTAGGCTGCGTAATACTTTATGGTGTGGTATTGGAATATAGTCAGCCATCCCTCTGGGCATGGTCTTGTTTCCAGTGTTGGCACTGCCACCAAGGGGCCCCGTGTCAAAGCCTGTGCGTCTCCTGCTCCAAGCCTCTCTATCTGAGCACAACGACCATCAAACAAGCACTGTGTCTATCTTCTGCCCAGGACCCTCCCCACCTCCCCCGTTCTGTCCCTGCTTGAGGACTGAACCTGCCAGGGTCTTTTTCCACCTCATGGCTTTCGTGCTGCTTTTTCTCTGCATGGGATGTCTCTTCTTTCCAGCATTTGAAGAGTCCAAGCTCTGGTCTGAATCCATGCTATTCCCATGTCCCTCTGTGTTTTTCTGTCTCTTGTGTCCCCAATGAACTTAATCTTGAATATGGTTTAATTTAGGCTTTCTACTGTATATAAGTAGTGATGTTTGGTGTACCTGTCACCCTCCTAAACTTCAGGGTCTTTGGAAATAACATCCGGCCCCAAGCTTTTTTAAATCTTCCCCTAAGCATGGATCATGAAACCTTGCATATAGTAGGTGTTTAATAAATATTCAGTAAATCGATCAAGCTCAGATTCCTTTGACTAGAATTGCCCTGGGTTAAGGCTGTTCCTTCCAAAATCTAACTAGTTTGTCGCCATCAAAACTTCACTGTTAGCACACTGCAGGCAGTCTTTGTTGGAGGGAACTGAGTTCTGGAAAACTAGTTATCAGTCAAGACTGGAGTGCCTTAGTGAAGTTTTGAAAGGAAAAATGCCTTTAAGTCATTCCTTGTCCAGCCTCCAGCTGTGTCATCTTTAAACGTTCAATTCACCCGAAAAGGAAATTGCAGCTGAAAAGAGAACCACCAATGGAAATCCAGGTTCCCCGCTCTGGTGACGGGGGTGGGGGGGTGGGGGTGTTGCCCAGGGCGACAATCAGCCTATAGATCCCCTTCCCCTGGTTAAATTACTGGGAAGGGGCAGACATACAATCGCAATGGGAGCCTGGAACTCGTGGCCTCTCCCAGTGGCTCTCTCCTTCCCCTCCCTGGGCTGTATCAAATCCTACAACCACACCACACTAATTAGCCCGAGAATGGAAGGGGTTGTCATGGCGACCGGGCACTTTTTAAAGCACAGGAATGGTGTTCATTATTGTTCCACGTCTTTAGCTGTGGGGAAAAGGTCAGTGTGGCAGTTGGTTTCCATATGAATTTTGGCCCGAGAGCCAAACTGAAGGTGGAATGTCCCTCAGAGAGACGGGAAGATGGTGAGTGTGGCTGAACTTTTTGGATGGGGAGGCCTTTTTAGTAATGTCTTTTAGAGTGTTTTAAGAACTCAAGTGCCGGGCTAAGGGATTGTGCGGATTCTGTTAAATAGACACTGGAAGAAAAGAAACAAGGAATAAAAAGAGTGGGTCAGGAACAGCGAAAGCTTTGGAGATAGAGAGAGATACATAGATTGAAGTCTTTGAGCATCAAATGATTAAATATTAAATTTAGAAGGTTTCTCTGATATTATGAATTTAACAAAGTTGAATAAGTCTGATACTTTATTCGGTGTTCGTTTTATATTAGCACTACACCAGTCTTTGTGGACTGCTAGTGGTCAGATTATATTAGCAAATAAATATAACAGAAGCATTGTAACCAAATACCTTTAGAACAGTTACCCATCCCTATTTTTTAATCCAGAAATACAGTGTAAGAGTCACCAAGGGTAATTTTGTTTTCATGTTTTTATGCTTTTCTTACTTTTCTAAGGACAGTTTAAATGCTCAAGACCTAAAAACCAGAGAGCCACAGTTCTTTGGATGTTTGCCCTACTTTGTTGGCTGCACTCAGCTAGAATACTGCTAAGTAAAGACAATTTGACCGCAGTGTTTGTAGAAGAAATTAAATATGAGGGAAGTCAGCCTGCTAGAGCTGATGGCAGCTATTCCATCAAAAGTTGTAAGGGAGATTTGCAAAGCATTCTTTAAATTTATTTTTTGCCGATGTTGAAAGTGGGCAGAGGAACATGGCTTTAAGCCTAATTTTGTGTTAATGACTGACTGCATTTTTAAGGGTCACAAATTAAGCCACTTTGCATTTTTTTGTACTTTTTAACAGTGACATCCTTTGGCACTGTTTTCCAGTTATTTTATTCACAGTTACTTAGGATAACAAAATACAGATCAATCAAAGAGTGGATTAAAAAAAACAAGTCACCATCCAAAAAGCCGTGAATGGGAAATGGCCCACTTTTTTGCTTTGCCCTGAAAAACTCTTGTCCTGGCACCAATGCCAGTTTGAGAACTGAGTAGATAAGGGAACACATTTCAGAACGTTAAGTCTTGGTTTGATTTCCTCAGTCTTCAATTTGTATGTTCTTGGGCTCACTTTATTTAGTGATCATGGTATGGAACTCACAATAAATGGGGTATTTGACTAGAAATTGAGCAAATTTAAATTCTTCTTCATTTTTGTCTCTTTTCTTCGCTGGGGCTGGCACTGTTGCCCCCCTTCTCCATTCTCGTGTGTGTGTGTATGTGTGTGTACACGCATGTCCCTAACTGGAGCACTGTATTCTTTAGCTAAAAAATGCCTTTAAATGCCTTTAAATTGAAGTTTAAAATGTCAAATAAAGTGATACTTATGTGACACTTTAGATTCTTTGCGGAAAAAAATCAATTGAAAAATGGTGGTACATTTATGATATTTGTGAGACAGAAGTTTGAACAAGGATATTAATATGAAGGAATTATTGGTATCTTTTGTATGGTAATGGTGTGGTTATATCGAAATACGACATATACTAAATAAAATATTTACAGACAAGAGGATGTGATGGCTCAGGCTTTCTTCAAAAAATATAAGAGGAAGGAGTAAGTAGGTAGGGCCGTGGATGGGGCAGCGTCGCCGTGGGGTGATGGAACGGAGGTGATGGGTCCACGGGAGTTCACTCTCTGTTCTGTATTTCTGTATAGATTCAAATTTCTTGTACGTGTACAGGGGGTGTAAAACAGTGGTGGGTGGCCTTGCTGACTCACGGTGTCTAATTCCATCTTATTTGTGTCCCACCTTTTTTGCACGGTTTAGATGCCAGACCAGTTTGACCAGGCGGTTGTGCTAAACCAGCTGCGGTACTCGGGGATGCTGGAGACCGTGAGAATCCGCAAGGCTGGGTATGCGGTCCGAAGACCCTTTCAGGATTTTTACAAAAGGCAAGAGGGAGCTGAATGGATCCTGTTTCTTTTCAAAGGGATTGGGGAAGATGGACCCATAGCAGAAGGTGACACTGTGTGTTTCTTATGCCACAGGTATAAAGTGCTGATGCGGAACCTGGCTCTGCCCGAGGACGTCCGAGGCAAGTGCACGACCCTGCTGCAGGTCTACGACGCCTCCAGCAGCGAGTGGCAGCTGGGGAAGACCAAGGTTCGAATCTTTTGTCTCCCTGTTACTGTTTTGTTTGAAGTCCTTGACTTGTCAGGGACTCTGTTTCATTGAAGAACACACTGAAACTTCTCATCCTAATTGGGGGTGTGTGTGTGTAGCCAGGCAGTCAACAGATGTTAACAGATGATTGATTCAGTGTCCTGCAAGTACTAGGCAGCCCCCTATGTCTGGGAAGTGAAAACCCAGACCCTTCTAACTTTCTGTAATTCAAATGCTGGCTGTTGTCCCTGCAACCACAGCAACTATTGAGTGAGAGAGCAGCAGACAGTCTGAAATCCTAGAGGTTGCAGAAACTCGGTCCAGAAAGTGAAAAGTAAAATCCACTTTGGAACATGCCGCTGTGATGGCAGCCCTTAACCCCGTATTCCAGACGGGAGCTGGGTAGTGGGCAGTCTGGCCAGAACACCAAAAATTAGCCATCAAATTAGTTGTCTGACCTCTTCTCCCTACATCAGGGAACTGCCAAAAATTTCGTTTGACTTTTCACTCTTGTTCCCCACCCACCTGTAATAACTTATCACATAGGAAGGAGAGAAATGTGACTTTGGACACAGAAATGCAGGCAGCTGGGGGTTGGCCTCTGAATATACCTGTGTCCTGAAAAAGCAAGAGCTGATCCCTGTGCCCCTACGTGTAGTAATGCAAAATCTGAGAAGTATTTTAAAGTTTTCATTTACAATATGTTATTTTTAACCAAGGAGTTTCTTTGTTTAAAAGAGGGAAAGAGAGAGAAGGAGACAGGAAGGGCAGGAGGGCAGGAGGAAGAGAGAGAGACCTGTATCTTGCAGTTTGACCAACATGAAATGGATGACATGTACTTAGGCATCACCCCACGGCCACTCAGCAAGGGAAAGGCATGATGCTCTGGAGGAATGTTTAACTGCCGAGGGATTTGAGATATAAACGTTTCACAGGGTAGAGAGGACATGCAGAGGTATTGCATTCGCTCTCTATTGCCATGTAATATGTTACTGCAAACTTTGTGCCTCTAACAACACACATTTATAATCTCACAGTATCTAAGGGTCAGAGCTGGAGCATGGCTGAGCCAGGTCCTCTGACCAGGGTCTCATAAGCCTGCAATGTCTGTGTCTTGGGGCTTCATTCTTTCTGGAACTTAAAGTGCTCCTTCAAGCTCACTTGGTTATTGGCAGAATTCAGTTCCTTGTGTTTGCAGGGCTGAGGTCCCATTTTGTTTCTGGTTGTTGTCCAGGGCCTGCTTGCAACTCCTAGAGGCTGCCTAAGTTCCTTGCTGTGTAGCCACCTCACAACACAGCAGCTCACTTCTTCAAGGCCAGCAGGAGAATCTGCTGCTCCAGTCCAAGACAGACGGAGTCTCATTTAATGTAGTGCAACCACAGAAGTGACATCCCATTGCCTTTGCCATATTCTGTTGGCTAGAAGCAAGTCACAGGTTCCACCCACACTCGGGAGGATTGAACAAGGGCAGAAGGCACTGGGGGGGTCACCTGAGGGTGTACCTGTCCCAGGTTGATAGGTCTGTCTCCTGGGATCTTACTCTCCTGGGATCTCACTTCTGCCTTAGCCAACTCTTCATTTAGGTCTTGGCTTAGATGTAGACTTTGACAGGAATCTTTTTTCTTTTTTTTTTCTTTTGAGACAGTCTCTCTGTTTCCCTGGGTAGAATGCAGTGGAATCATCATAGCTCACTGCAGCCTTAAACTCCTGGGCTCAAGCAATCCTCCTGCCTCAGCCTCCTGATTAGCTGGGACTACAGGTGCACACCACTACACCTGGCTAATTTTTCTATTTTTAGTAGAGATGGGGTCTCACTCTTGCTTAGGCTGGTCTGGAAGTCCTGAGCTAAAGTGATCCTCCCACCTCAGCCTCCCAGAGTGCTAGGATTACAGGCATGAGCCACCGTACCTGGCAGGAATCCTTTTTTGACATTCTTCATTGCACCCCTAAACTGGGTTAAACCCCCTCCTCTGTCATCTCAGGCCATCCTCTTCTTAGCCCGGTTGTAACACCTAACAGGCTGTCATGCTATCTTGCTGTTGACTTCTCGTAGTCACCCAGTGGAGAACGTAGAATTAATTGTTTTTTCTACACAGCGCGCACAGTAGGAGCGCAGTCAATATCTGTTAAGTGCTGAAAAACCGTAAGGGGTAACACAAGGATGTTGTCGTATATTTATTCACTCAAGGAAAACTTTCTAAAGAAAATGGCTCAAGTGGAGCTCTTGTTGGTGCAATATAGTCTGCTCTGATTTTTTTTTAGTCAAAAACAAATTGCATTCTCTATAAGCTCATAATGCCCCCTCCTAGCTCACTGCCTTGTACAGTGCAGTAGCATCAAAGATTGTTATGACGCACCCCAGACATTAACAGTCTCTTCTCTGAGCTCCAAGTACCAATCCAGCTTCATTTCCAGCAGAGGACACAGAGACATGGGTGTTGTCCTCGGTTTACTGTGTTGCTGGAAGATAAGACAGCTACATGCAACAGATGAGCTAAATCAAACAACACCATCTCTTTAAGGAGTAAGGAGACAGCTTCTCCAGAAGAGAAATCCCTGTGGATTTGAAAGGATCAGGGAAGCATTCAAGAAGAGGAAATCTTTAAAGCGCAGTTAAGTTTTAACTGGTGAAAAGTTGAAAGCAGAAGTTGGATGGAAGCTTATCAGTCCCAGAAACATTAGGAAGTAAATGCAAACATTAAAGCATTTAAACTGTCCTCTAGATGGCTTTGACCTTGACCAACATTCCGTTTAATTATTTGCTAACATTTGTTTCAGTGTGTGTTGCCACCAGAAGGTCTTTACATTTAAAGCCTTTAACCGCTCGTGAACTTCCGGGTCTTCTGGCAAAGGCATTTCCGTGGTACTTACACAACCGAGGGAAATGTGGCCAGTGTTGAAAGCAGCAAATTAAACATGGCCCCAGGTCCTAATTGGCTGGATGATACAGACCTGTGTAGTCCTTGCAAGGCAAGAATTCTTACCTGGAGGACGAGAGAAGCATTTCTAGAGCAGGGAGGCTGCCTGTGCCAGGCTCCGTGGAACAGCCTGTCCCCGCGATTGTGATGTCCTTCCCCACTGAGACGTTGCATTTAGGGTGGCTGAGGTGGGCAGCCACTCCCCTCTTCTTCTCTGGTTTTGACTTTTCCTTGGCCTCAAGGACTCCTCCAGACCGGAGACTTTCGCTTTGCTGACCCTCTGGAACTCATTGCCAGACCTTCCTTCCTGCATTCTATGGCAGTGAAGCCTGTGGGAGGTATTAATATTTTTATAAAGACAGAGTGCTGGAATAATCCATAGGATCTTACGCTGTCTAAGATGAAGGTGAAGAAGAGCCACATAAAATTGTTCATGTTGGATACTGAGTCAAGTTCAGCCAAGCAGCACCTGAGCGGGTCCCGGCCCTTTCCTAACTTGCTCAGCAGGGCCTCGTTCCAGCCGCTGGGTCACACTGACTCAGTCTTGGCCGAGTCCTGGGCACACGGTGACACGACACAAGGACTCACTGCAACACTGTCCACATGTTGTCGCACAAATTAAGGATGAATGTTCTTAATGAACCAGATCAGGTCTCTAACAGCGTTTTCCTCCATTTATTTGCCCCTCAGGTTAGTGAAGGAGACTGTAGGTAAAGGTGTGGAGTATAATGTAACAGGCGGAGCAGAAGAGCTGTCTTGTTATTAAAGTTTACGCTAAAGCAAGTATTTCTCTGATTCCGATTCCAACCAAGACATTCTTTTGACTTGTGCTGGTAGAGAACACCTTTGTTCCCTCATAAAGGTTTCCATTTGTTCACCTCATACATGTGTCGCTCATGAGAATCGACACTCTTGTTGCCTTGTGTCACCACCACAACTCTTCCCCGAGGGTTGACTTTATTACTTTTCCTTTTAAACACTCACAAGAGCAAAAGCATTAGAGTAAAATATGTAATACCAAAAAATAATCTCAAAGAGAAGCTTAAATATTTCTTTAAAGTCCAGTCTTTGAAAACTGCTTTTGATACCCGGTTTTGATAAATAGAGAGAATTCCTATTTCTGTCCATATTTAATCATTATCACACCCAGCAGGCTTCATACTTGTATCAACAGAGCATATTAATTGCAATTATAGGGAGAGGACTGTATGAAAAGCTTTCCCAGGAGAATTATTTGTAGTAGAGTTTTACCCAAAGCAGGGATAGGTATGGCTTCTGTGAGTCACAAGGTCGTAGGACTCTATTTGCTTTTTTGCCCAAATGTCATGGAGGAGACAGAGCAGAGAGTCTGGAAAAATGTGCCATTGAGAAAAATGGAACATAATGCACCACTACAGGCAAGAATGACTCATGGGAGCATAAAGTAAAAAACTGTGGAGGCACCAAAATGCCTCTATGCTGACTGTTAACAAAAAAGCATAAAAATATTGGGCACTAGTTTTTTTAGGGAATAATTCAAAACTTCTTATGCATGTATTAAATCTGAAATGATAAAATTAAAAACTACCTTGATTAAGGGAGGGTCCTAATATTTTCATATCTTTTCAAAATCTAGGAATTCTGATGCAAAGTGCCAATTAGCAGACATACTTACCTTATTTGACAGGCGTAAGATTGAGGTGCCCGTTCCCAGAAATCGGCGAGCAAACAGCTGCAATTGATTTAGTTCCAATTCTGCTGTACTTATGACAGCTGGACCAAGATGGAGCTGAAATAGTTCAGTTCTCATTTCAAACTCGGTTTTCAGAATTATATTCTTAACGTCAGTATTTTAGGTGCATTTAAGCTGTTGAATCCAAGATTCTCTGATGGTGATCACTTAGTAGGCATGAAGAGAGGGTTTCCATGTGACAGCAAAATAATGTTTTAGAAATTTCCTGGAATCCCTCCCTTCCTCCCTCTTCTTTCTGTATCTCTGAATCTGTTACTACTTAGACTTAATGTAGAACCAGTACTAGTCCATGAACAATTAATATTTGTCCCAGCCCACAATGAGATAAATGTTTAGAAACTTTGATAGCAATTTGGCAGTCATGCTTATTGAATCTAATGATAATAATAACCAAAAAATGGGAATTGTATTTATATATCCTTTTTGTTTTTCCTATCTTGTAATATATCTTTATCGGATTTGCAGCTACATTAGCCTATCACAGATGGGACGTTTAAAAAGCCCTATTCTAGAAAGCTTAGTTGTGTGAGTTTGGAGCAGACTTAAGGAGAGAAAAACCTTGCCCCCAAAAGAAATCTCTGACTCAGAAATGCCTTCCTTCTACCAGCCACGTTCTTTGCTTCTGACATGTGACTCCCTCCTGGGCAGGTCTTCCTTCGAGAATCCTTGGAGCAGAAACTGGAGAAACAGCGGGAGGAGGAAGTTACCCGCGCGGCCATGGTGATTCGGGCCCACGTCTTAGGCTACTTGGCACGGTAAGGACTACACCGAGAGGACAAGGCATTAGGCACCAGGAGGGGTCCTTCCTCCATGTGTGTCCCCAGCGGAGTAGCCTGAGTCGTTTGCTTTGAGAGGAGTCCCAGGTCAGGCCGCCTAAGTAGCCGTGCCAGAAACCTAGTTTGCCTGACCCAGGCAGAAAGTAGGAAAGGGTGCTCAGCATTTTTCGACGCCTCAGTTAGAACAATGGCTACATTCGGGAACTCTGCTGTGATATTTAAATCGTTTACCTAGTTCCTCTGCATCACGTACTGAAGCTGCTGCAGCCCCACTGTTCACGTTTTGTCTGCTAGAGGCCCATTCTCCAGCTGTTTGCAGAATGAGGCAGCTTCCTCTCCTTTTAGTTTAGCATTTTCGTTCTGTCCATTGTGCAGAACATCATGCCACATGAAACCCCACTCTTAAACTTTCTGAAGTACGAAGCTATCCTGCTGTGATTTTTTTTTTTTTTTTTGTATGAACACAAGAATATTTCAAATCCATTTTGGTCCTGTTTACCCAACTTCCTGCCAAGACGATTCAAAGTCTACATTAGAGGTTGTGTGTTTATTTAGCCAAGATAGTGATAGGGTTCTTACTTTAGTTTTCGTTTGTTATTATTCTTTTGTTTTTCTTCTGTTTTGTTTTGACCGGAGGGGCCTCCTTATTCTCTCTAGTCTCCATAATGAGGGTATAATTCCAAAACTAGGTCCTCTTCCTTTGTCTCGTCTCCTTACTGTGAGCTCATTTGAGTAGCTCAAGCCTCATTACCTCAGCGGCTAGTCTCGTTTTCTTTTCCTCTTCAGAAAGCAATACAGAAAGGTCCTTTATTGTGTAGTGATCATACAGAAGAATTATAGAGCATTCCTTCTAAGGAGGAGATTTTTGCACCTGAAAAAAGCAGCCATAGTTTTCCAGAAGCAACTCAGAGGTCAGATTGCACGCAGAGTTTACAGACAGCTGCTGGCAGAGAAACGGGAGCAGGAAGAAAAAAGGAGACGGGAGGAAGAAGAAAAGAAGAAAAAAGAGGAAGAAGAAAGGTATAGTATCTTTCTTGCTTGGAAGAAACAAAAGGATACATTTTGAGTTTTATGTTCAATGTCTATCTATGCAGCAAGAATTCCCAGTGGATACTGCAGAACCTATTATTTGAAACAGTAACTCTTGGCAGCTAGACTATAAAATTCCTTGGCAGCAGGGAAGACTCAGTTCTCTGTATATTTTTATTCATGCGTAGATTAAAATAAACCCAGGAAGAGGCTCTGACCTTCATGCTTTCTGTCTTTTTTTTTTTTTTTTTTGTTGAGACAGAGTCTCACTTTGTTGCCCAGGCTAGAGTGAGTGCTGTGGCGTCAGCTTAGCTCACAGCAACCTCAGACTCCTGGGCTTAAGCGATCCTACTGCCTCAGCCTCCTGAGTAGCTGGGACTACAGGCATGCGCCACTATGCCCGGCTAATTTTTTCTATATAGATTTTTAGTTGTCCATATAATGTCTTTCTATTTTTAGTAGAGACGGGGTCTCGCTCAGGCTGGTCTCGAACTCCTGACCTTGAGCAATCCACCCGCCTCGGCCTCCCAGAGTGCTAGGATTACAGGCGTGAGCCACCGCGCCCGGCCAATGCTTTCTGTCTTTAGCAGAGCTGTTTTAAAAAGTTAGATCTGGCCAGGTGCAGTGGCTCACGCCTGTAATGCCAGCACTTTGGTAGGCTGAGGCAGGAGGCTCACTTGAGGCTGGGAGTTGGAGATCAGCCTGGGCAACATAGCAAGACCCTGTCTCTACAAAAAAATTTTTTAAATTTAGCTGGGGATGGTGGCATGTGCCTGTAGTCCTACTAGGGAGGCTGAGGTGAGAGGATTGCTTGAGTCCAGGAGTTTGAGGCTACAATGAGCTATGATTGCACCATTGCACTCCAGCCTGTGTGAGAGTGAGACCACGTCTCTAAAAAAAGTAATAATTAAGAAAGAAGTTAGATCTCTCTGAAAAGTGGTTCTAGGATTATTGTTATTATTGATTTTCACTTCTTTTTTCTTTACTATTTTTAGAGAAAGAGAGAGATTGCAAAGAGAAGCGGAGCTCCGCGCCCAGCAGGTAATGAATGCTGTGACAATTTGGCCTCTCAGTTCTCTGCTTCCTTCCCACTTCTAATGCTTGGACTCTAGGATTCAAAACAAATGGAGTAAAAAAATAGAGGAAGAACAACTTGAGCGGAAATGTTCACGATGCAATTTCTGATCCATTGCAATTGGGTAAAGCTTGTGAATGTCTAAGATTTTAGTGTGAATCACAATAGCATAATTTCTCTAAACCAGTAGAACCAGTGTGTTAGTTTGCTAGGCCTGCCATAACAAAACACCACAGACTGGGTGGATTAAATGATGGAAACTGAGTTTCTCATAGTCTGGAGGCCGGAAGTCCAAGATCAGGGTGTCCTCAGGTTTGGCTTCCGCTCAGGCCCCTCTCCTTGGTTTGCAGGGGACCAGCTTCTCCCTGGGTCCTTCCATGGTCTTTGCTCTGTGCATATGTGTCCCTCGTGTCTGTGTCCTAATCTCTTTTGATAAGGACACCACCAGTTAGCTTGGATTAGGGCCCACCCTAATGGCTTCATTTAATCACCTCTTTAAAGGCCCTATCTTCAAATACAGCCGCATTCTGAGGTACTGGGGGTTAGGACATCATCCTGTGAGCGTGGGGGACCCAGTTCAGCTCATAACAGCCACATCTCATCCTGGTTGCAAAGGTGGGCTGGGGGACGGCGCTGGCACTTTTTGTCATGAAGCATTCTAAAATCTACCTTCCCTTTCTACCCAGGAGGAAGAAGCCAGAAAGCAGCAAGAACTCGAAGCCTTGCAGAAGAGTCGGAAGGAAGCGGAACTGACCCGCGAGCTGGAGAAGCAGAAGGAAAACAAGCAGGTGGAAGAGATCCTCCGCCTGGAGAAGGAAATCGAGGACCTGCAGCGCATGAAGGAGCAGCAGGAGCTGTCGCTCACCGAGGCCTCCCTGCAGAAGCTGCAGCAGCTGCGGGACCAGGAGCTCCGCAGGCTGGAGGAGGACGCGTGCCGCGCCGCCCAGGAGTTCCTCGAGTCCCTCAACTTCGACGAGATCGACGAGTGCGTCCGCAACATCGAGCGCTCCCTGTCGGTGGGCAGCGAGTTTCCGGGCGAGGTGAGCGAGCTGGCCGGGAGCGCGTGCGGGGACAAGCCCAACTTCAACTTCAGCCAGCCCTACCCGGAGGAGGAGGTGGACGAGGGCTTCGAGGCCGACGACGACGCCTTCAAGGACTCCCCCAACCCCAGCGAGCACGGCCACTCGGACCAGCGCACAAGCGGCATCCGGACCAGCGACGACTCGTCCGAGGAGGACCCGTACATGAACGACACGGTGGTGGCCGCCAGCCCCAGCGCGGACAGCACGGTGCTCCCGGCCGCAGCGGCGCACGACTCCGCGAGCCTGCACAACTCCTCCAGCGGCGAGTCCACCTACTGCCTGCCCCAGGGCACCGGCGACCTCCCCTCCCCCGACGGCGACTACGACTACGACCAGGACGATTACGAGGACGGCGCCATCACCTCTGGCAGCAGCGTGACCTTCTCCAACTCCTACGGCAGCCAGTGGTCCCCGGACTACCGCTGCTCCGTGGGGACCTACAACAGTTCGGGCGCCTATCGGTTCAGCTCCGAGGGCGCGCAGTCCTCGGTGAGTACCCCTGAGTGTCCGCCTTGGACGTGGGGTCAGTTATCCCCAGCCCTGGTGCATCCCCAGGGAATTAAGACATTCCCCCCTGGGATGTATAAACATTTCAAAGCCGTGGTCTTAGAGATAATCTTAACCGCCTTTCTCTTTCCAAAAGCCATGGCATTTGTAAGTGGAACTTTGATGTGTCCTTTGCAGTGAGCACAAAGCCCAGAACCGAATTGTGCCCATGGCCTGACCATGTCAGCTCCTTTCGTGGAGCCTTTAGCTTCTCCGTGTGGCACGTTGGGAAACGAGGCACACACCAAACTGGAACCAGCCTGGCCAAGGGCATCTTGGAGAAATTTCCTTACTGGAACTTCAGCATCCACATCGCAAAATATTATTTCTTATACTGGTTGTGCGGGAGGGATCTTTGGGGCATAAATACCCTCTTTCCAGTTTCTGGATTTATTTGTCATTTGTTTCCTTTTATTTTTCCCCTTTGGTCACGCATTGAATACTCTCTTGACTTTCAAATGCTTGGAAATATTTTTAGCGTAGTAGTTCAAAAGAGGTTAACTCTTGCATGGTTTGATTAAAATTACAGCCTTAGAGAGCAGTGTGTATTTTAGGATAGACAGCCTTTGCATTAAAGTGCATCTTGTGTTTTATATCTTAGTTCAACTGACTATTTGACTTTAAAGGTTGGTATTTTGTAATTCTGGATTCCTTTGATTGCCACGCTCTGTAGTGTTGTTACGGATCAGAAGTATTGCTTCTTTTCAGTCATCTTTGTTTTCTCAATGGTGGGTATTTCGTTACTTGCTTTCTGTCCTTTTTGCTCACGGTTGGTTCTTGCTCTCTCCTTGTCCAGTTTGAAGATAGTGAAGAGGACTTTGATTCAAGGTTTGATACGGACGATGAACTTTCCTACCGGCGCGACTCTGTGTACAGCTGTGTCACGCTGCCGTACTTCCACAGCTTTCTGTACATGAAAGGTACGACTGCAGCCGCCCCGGAGCCCGGGTTGCGGGGAGAGCAATGGAAAACTGAATGGAAAACTGTTGTTTTCCCTGAGCTGAGTGACGGGGACTGGGAAAGTTACTCTACCGACCACTCAGCTCCGTGTTGGGCCACTAAGGGGAATGGAGGACACCGTGCCACACTGGTGTTACGTGGCTGTAACGTGGGTGACGTAATCCTACCAGGATGCACGTAGCTTTGACGCCCCTGGATTTATACACAGTGGGAGGACGAAGCGTTTGCAGCCACTGCCTCCATTTCAATCTGTCTCTCCTCCCTGCCTCTCCCTATCTCATCCATGTTTCTTTTCATTTCTTCCTTCCTCTCTTTCTCCTTTCTGCTCTCTTCTCTCCCTTTCCCTCCCTCCTTCTCTTTCACTCTAAGTCTCTCTCACACACACGTACAAACCAGTGTGTGTGCTGCTGCTGCTATAATTGGTAGAGACCCATAGCTTGCTTAAACTGCTCACTACACCTACTGTGTGATGAGAATTTTCATTATATATTTTAATTGCTATTAAACTTTGAATGTTCTGTGTGGAACCTTAACACGTGGAGCCTTTGAGGCATACTCCTTTTGGAAGATTATTTAATTAGGACTTCAGGCTCATTCCTTATTCATGTCTTGACTCTGACTCCTAACTCAGCGACAGGGATCATAAGAAACTGCGATCATCACCAGTGTTTGGCAGGAGTTTTACATGGACGGTCAAAAGAGGGACCACCTTGTTTCTTGCATGGCCCTAGACTAGATGGGGGAAGAGTCACAAACTGGGGTGTGGGGCAGGGGTACAAGAACCTTTGTCCCCAGGTCTCCCTTTTCTTGCTTTCTGCCATCTTCAAAGTTTTTAAAATTTTTCTCCAACTTTTTTCTTCACTTTCCTTTCTACTGCTATCTTTCTTCATTCACTTGTCCTCTTCTTCTTCTCTCCCCTCCATGAAAAACTCCTTTATTCTGTGTTCCCTTTCCCTGTTTCTTATGTTTCTTTGCTTCTCTCTTCTGTTGTCTTATTTATCTTTTTTCTTATGTCTTTCTTTTGTTGTCCTTAGTATTTTTTTCTGTTCTTATTCACTTATAGGTTTTTTGTTTGTTTGATTCCTTTTTTGTTATATCTGCTCCTCTTCTAAAACCTGGCTCTTGTGACTTATATCCATCATTTGCCTTTCAAAGTTCTGCCCTTCTCAGCTCAGGTCCCCGGGGTGCTCATGAAATCCCCAACAGGTCTGGTGCAGGGGAGACTTTTTTGTTGTCCGAAATCACGGGTTGGTGCAGATTTTTATAGAAATGTTGGAATGAAAAAAATTGAGGGAGTCTAGCCAAGTGATGTAACCACCATCGGACTACCTGACAAGGGAAAAAATGTCATCACAAATCAGAACCTAATGGTCCAATAAGTATCTAATCACAGCATCAAACATTTCTCAGCTAGAAGCCATCTGAGCTATTTTTATTATTAATAGATTTCTCCTTCTCCAATCAAGTTTTAGTCCCTGAAATTTGCTTTAAAATTTTCTATAATAGCCAGGCGTGGTGGCTCATGCCTTCAGTCCCAGCTTCTCAGGAGGCTGGGGTGGGAGGATCGGTTGAGGCCAGGAGTATAAGACCAGCCTTATCTCTAAAAATAAAATAAAACTACCTCAAATGTCACTGTTTTAATGTGTGATATTGATTTATTGCATAGTTGTATAATTAAAACAAGATTAGGAAAAAAGTAAAGATATTCAAAGTATTAAATCAGAGTTCAAGAAGGCAAGCTGGTGAGGTTCTTGGCATCTCTTAATGAAAGAAATTATTGTATAAATGCAATATCATTTAATCTGTAATGAGACTTAATAAATTAGGGCCAAAACTTTTCAGAGAAACCAATGAAAAAGAAAATACAGTCACCAGCTTATAGGAGGTCTGTCCGGAAAGTATCCAGCCATTGTTAATAGAACGAGAACGGTTTGCGAGACATGGATATAAGCTGACAGCCAAGGAGAGTGGACTGGGATGCGCATGTGTGACCACGTCACTGTGTCACTGTACTAGTCAGTGGGGCACTAGGTGGCGTTGAGTGAGCGTGTGTGCTGTGTGGCTGTAGCATTCTAAATGACTGAGCAAGTAGAGCAACGAGTCTGCGTCAAATTTTTGCATTAAGCTTGAATATTCCTCCGCAGAAACTATTTGGATGATTCAGGGGCAATGCAATGAGTGAGTGCAGCGCAAATAAATGTGTGGCATAAATGCTTCAAAGATGGCTGAGAATCTGTTGAAAGTGACCCACATTCTGGAAGGCCTGCAACAGGCAGAACACCTGAGAGTATTGCATGTGTGTGGGTTAGGTTAAGAGATGCTGGGAGAACTGTGTGAGGACCCAGGGTGCCTACTTTGAAGGGGACTGAGGTGTCATGATCCTGTGTACAGTGTTTCTTATATCTAGTATCGTCTTAAATAAATGTCACCGTTTTTCTTATTACGTGGCTGGATACTTTCTGGACAGACCCATATTTTATGGGTGTATATGAGTTTCACCAGCTAAACAACCTACTAAAGGTGTTTGCAATTAGGAAATTAATAGCCCTGATCAGATTCTCTAAATGGTTAAGTGTCAAGAGAGTACCTGGAATTGTAGAGGGAAGGGCATTGTAGAGGAATTGTAGGGAGTAAGTGCTATTAATAACAGATTAGCAACAGATTAAATAAACTATCGATGAGGGCTATTGTGATGACTGTTCTAATCTTTGAATCCACTGTGAGTAAGCTTTATCATTTAAAGACGATAAGATAATAGAATAAGTTTGCACTACATTTTCCTCTGGGCTTGTTTTAAGAAACCCAGATTAAAGTCACAAATCAAAAAACTAGTAATGGCCAGGCACGGTAGTTGAAGCCCGTAATCCTAGCACTCTGGATGGCTGAGGCAGGAGGATTGCTTGAGCTCAGGAGTTTGAGACCAACCTGAGCAAGAGCAAGACCTCATCTCTACTAAAAATAGAAAAATTAGCCAGACATCATGGCACGCACCTGTAGTCTCAGCTACTCTGGAGACTGCAGGGGGATCACTTGAGGAGTTTGAGGTTGCAGTGAGCTATGACACCACTGCACTCTACCAGGGGCAACAGAGTGAGACTCTATATCAAGGAAAAAAAAAAAAAAAAAAAAAAAACCAACTAGTAATGTTTCATTCTAGCAGTGCTTAGCAAGTTTGCTGTTGGCTAGGAAACAGCTCTGGAGCTTGGCATGATCACCAGCAATGTCTCAGCTAGGGACATTGTGAGCAGGGAATGCTTTGGATACAAGGGAGAGCCATCTATATAGTTCAGCAAGCAAATGCACTATCTGTCCTTTGCACACTGATTGCAAACCAGTGGCATCGTGACTTCATTTGTTCCAAAATAAGGCCTAGATCTGTAATTGTTGAAGAAATCTGGAAAGGTCTGTTTCATATTTATTTTTCAATCTATAAAAGGAAAGTATTTTATTAATACTTTAGATAGCCATGTTTAAGTGTCTCTTATTTTTATTAGTAGTTGATCAAAAAAATAACGGTTGGGCACTTTTGTAATAGGAATGGATTTTTGAATGATGGTGGTAAGATGTCACTCTTGAACGCCCTTGGAGAATCTAGAATACTAAGATAAAATTACCTTGCTGGAAGAGTATAGAAATATTTTTTATCCTATAACATCTGTATTTTCTTGTCTAATTTCTCTCAACCAAAAGAAGTTTTCCACTAGATAAACTGCAGCTATATTTTCTATTTTTTTTAAGTTCAATCACAATGCAGTTTAGACTGTTGCTTTTTTTCATAATCTCAATCTTAAACATTATATCTATAAACCATTTTCAGATGATGATGTTTTTTTTAAAAAGATGTGTTTATCCAAAAAGCCATGTTTTCTTTTCCTATGTAAGTTAGGCTTTATTGGTAAACTCTGGAATTGCTGATAATTCTTGTTCCCACATTGATCAAATAAGGAAGGAAACATAAACTTTGACAGCATTTTAAAATAATTTCCCCTCTCTGGGCATTTGGAAATGCATATGAAAATGACTGACTCATTCCTGGGTTAGAGTGTCAGTTCTTTACTTGCCTTTCTGTTAGCTCCTTACAAAAATGTCTCAGCTAAGTGAGTAGGAGCTGCCTTGGGTAAGAGGAAGGGACAATATTCTTGTGTGATCAGCCAGCCTGGTTTGATTATCTGTCCAGTGCACCCTGAACATGAGCTCAGGTGCATCCTTCACTGGGGGGTCTCTGTTTCAGCTGGGGATAAAGATAGGCCTTAGGACCTGCTCTGGAGGTTGTTGTCCTCTGATTTGATTGACTTTTCTTAAACCTTTCTCTACCCAATTTTGGGGAAAACAGGTGGCCTGATGAACTCCTGGAAGCGCCGCTGGTGCGTCCTCAAGGACGAAACCTTCTTGTGGTTCCGCTCTAAACAAGAGGCCCTCAAGCAAGGATGGCTTCACAAAAAAGGCGGAGGCTCCTCCACGCTGTCGAGGAGAAATTGGAAGAAGCGCTGGTTTGTCCTCCGCCAGTCCAAGCTGATGTACTTTGAGAATGACAGTGAGGAGAAGCTCAAGGGCACCGTAGAAGTGCGGACGGCCAAGTATGTCGCTGGTGCCTGGGTGTGGCCCCTGTGGGTGGTGCTCTGGGTGGCTTGATCATTTACGCCAGTGGTCAGAGGACTGCACTGTGCAAGTTCCTTACAACAGTAGCCTGGGGTGGGTATTCAGTGAGTCCCGATAATTCAGCTCAGTGGATTGAATTATTAGGGAACTGGGAAGCAAAACTTAATCTGTGAGTGACTTGCTTTTTGTGATTACACTCAGACGTGTGGCTTTCATTTGGAAGATGGCCAGCTGGACACAGAAGTAGCCCATTGGAAATGAGATTGTCTGTTTGCAGGAAGAATGATGTGAATGTGGAACAACTGGTTGAGAGTCTTTTTATGGGTTAACGTATCACTTGCAATTCCTCAATCCAGCTGTTGCCAACAGATAAATTAGCTAAATTGGAAGCAGACTGACAGTCTGGAGGTGTTTTTTGAAAGAATCATTTGTCTTCTACCAATGTTAAATATGGTAGCCACTCCTATTCCCAGCAATGAGAGGAACAGGGCTGGTCTTGGAATCCAACACAACCCCTTTTTCTGCCATCCCAAAGCTTTGGACTATTGAGGGCCTATTATTTTTATAGAAAATTAAGTGATGTTTTCAAAAAATTGTTAGAGGCAGCTGGTTTTCTTGGGCAACCCAGATACTAAGGCTGAAAACTTGCTTGACGATAACCTGTAGGTATACTCCACTCAAAACTGAGTGACCACAAATATTTAGAAAACTGGTAAAATAAGTTTTGAGACGCTTGAAGTCATGAGACTCGAGAGTGAAAAATGTTTCTAATCAGCCAGCATCAGCAACTTCAGAAAATTATTCATTGGAAAGTGGAAAATTAAATGAGGAGAGGAAAGTCTTTTATGTATTTGATTTTAAGTGCAAATCATGTCTGTGCAGACAGCGGAGTGTTGGACTTTTCCAGGCTGCCCCTTTGGGGTTCATTAGGCAGAGGAGTGGGTTTGTGGGAACTCAGGTCTGAATCCTGCAATAACACGTGTTCACAGCCAGGCTCAGCTCTGTCGCCTCCTGCCACCTTCTCCCAGCCCACATCCCGTAATGTTCTCCTTATTCATCCTATAGAAGGCGCCACCAACACAGAGAGGCAGCAGGTGGCGGCATTGGTATTGACTCTCACCAGAGTAAATTGGTGTATATTTCTTTCGCAACTCCGTGTGTGTGCTGCTTGATAAAGCTCTGTTCTTCAGGTACTCTGTCACAATTACCCTGCATTATAGAAACAGGAGCTCTTACTCTGCCATTGCTGTCACATGCTGTGGAACAGGGACAATGAGTTGTTAGGGTTTTACCCATTAAGATCCTGTTTTTCCATTTTATATTTCGAAACATTTTATTATAGAAAACTTCAGTCGTGTACAAGAGTAGGTAGAAGAATAAAACAAAACCCATGTACTCATTATGCAGCTTCCAGGGGCCGCGCACCCGCGGCCAAGAGTGTGGCCTCCACTGTCCTACCCAGCCTGGTGCCCCAGCAAACTTCTTTCTTTTACAGCAAGTCTCTGACATCATGTAATTTCATCTGTAAACATTTTAGTATTCATTTAGGGATTCTTTTTAATACATAACCACAATACCATTATCACATTTGAAAATAATATAAATTTCTTATATCACCCACACTCCAGCCATTTGCCTTATAAATGGAGGTGGTAGCGCTCTTATCGGTTTGGGTTGGTTTTATAGTTTCATTCTTCAGGAATCCAAGTAAGATCTAGACTTAGTCATTGCTTTTCAGATACTCAAGTCTCTTTTATTTATAGATGCCCTCTCCATCTAGTCTTTCACTTGCTCTCTGTAATCGAAGATGCTAGCTCATTTATGCAGTGGTTGCTGGACTTCACTGATTGAATATCGGTGCATTAACAGGTTCCTCTTCCTAGTTTATTTCTCTTGAATTCTAGCTGTTTTGAAATACATAGTAGATTATTGTACTCTGTAGACACCTTATTGGTCTGTCGAACACCAGGTCTTGTTTCTTCTGTCAAACTGTATAGTTGTACCCATTAATCAACCTCTCCTCATCCCCCCCAGCTGTTTTAATTAATTTATTTTTCCAAGTATCACCAGGAGCTCATGGATGTTCTCACATGAAACGGTTTGTAGCCATTGCAGCTATTCTCAGGGATGCTCACATTAGCCCCATCTTGGCCAGGAGGAGCCTTTTCACGTTCCTTTGTCTTTTCGATGTAATCCCGGTGGTTTTAGGTATCTCCTTTGCTTTGTGATATGGCAAGATGTTTCCTACCTCCTTTTAAGATGCAGGCACTATGAACAGATCTCCGGAATGTTTGCTTTATTATTTTGAACTTCAGGCTTGTAGGGGGAGTCCTGAGTTAGGACCCAGCTACATTGCTGTAGCCCTGACGTCATCATCCTTCCCTTCCCTTCCCTTCCCTATCTCAGGGACGCATTTTAAGAATACAAAACCCTGGCCCCAACCCCGGGGGGGCCTTCCCTGGGTTCTGAGGGGCCACTGTGGTTCAGAACCACCACCTTACGGCTAGATCATAAGGTCTCACCCCCTCCACGAGGTGTCCAGGTTCCCGAGAGGGAAAGTGGTCTGTCCACCCTGACACAGTGAGGACAGTCTTCCCTGGGGATTATGGACCTGCCCAGGAGGCTTCGTTGCCAGACCCTGGGGTCACTTCTCTGCTTCCGCTCAGAGGAGGTCCGCAGACCACTCCTCCTCAAATTCCATCTCAATTTTTTAAACAAATATTTTATCTCAGTCTAATATTTATTTTTTCTGGCTGGTTAGACTGTTTAGTTTTGTTGCCATAAAATAAATGTTTCATTGTGAACATTTGTACTGCTTTAGTTATCAAGGCAAGCTGGCTTTATCCAAAAGACCCTTCTTCATCAAATGTATTACCATCTCTGGTCTGATCCTAACATCTGCTAGTGTTTTACCCTGATTTTGTTAACTGGGTCCACCAATTTTATTCCTCTAATGTTGTTTACGGAGGATTGGGATGAGATCAAGATGGTCTTAAGAACCTTCTCTTCACCCCCAGAAGCCCTAATGGAAACAACAAGTGTGTATCAGGCAGAGTAGGTCGGACCCTGGCCAAGGCCTTAAACTGCGATGGAAAGCTGTGATGAGCCAGGGAAAGGACTCACACCACACCAGGGCGCCTTTGGGGTGTCTTTCCATTGCAGAGGAGTGGGTGCTGCTGCCCCAAGTGTCTCTGGGCCTGAGCGGGGGCCGGCATTGGGGGGCCAGCGTGAGGGAAGAGAAGCCCATCGCTAGAGAAGGCAGGGGAACACCAGAGAGGAGCCTGGCTCCCCCTAGAGGGAATCTTCATCATTTCTAAAGGAAAGAATTGTGGGTTCAGTCCTCCTCTGTATGGTTCCAGGACCACCACCCCATCCCCTACCTCCCACGGATACCAAAATCCTCAGATTCTCAAGTCCCGGATATAAAATGGTGGAGTAATTGCATGTAACCTGTGCATATTCTCCCATATATTAAATCATCTCTGGATTACTTATAATACCTAGTGTGATGTAAATGCCATGTAAATAGTTGTTATATGGCATTGTTTTCTAATTTGTGGGGATTTTATTGGCTTCATATCTTGCTGCACTGCTGGTTGAGTCCGCAGATGTGGAACCCACAAATGCTGAACTCACAGATACAGAGGCCGACTGTACACAATTTCTTTCGTAACCATTTCCAACTCAGTCATTAGTTTCATGAACTTGCCTTCCTCGGTTATTATTGAGAATTCTGTGCTCCTAATGTGCACTTGTGGCTTTTGCTCCTGTGCAGAGAGATCATAGACAACACCAGCAAGGAGAACGGGATCGACATCGTCATGGCCGACAGGACCTTTCACCTGATTGCGGAGTCTCCAGAAGATGCCAGGTGAGGTCTGCGCTGTCGACTTCGTCTTACCCACATCCTCCCTCGTGCACAGGTGTGAGCATCACACAGAGCACTGTTCACCCTACTGGCTTTGAAAAGGTGTTCATTGATTTTCTAGTTGGGTTTTTCTATTAGGACGGTTGAAGAACTGAAGGTCATAAGATGTGTACTCGTCCCTTGGGGGATACTCGCCTTGGCAGATGTGTTCAAGTACAGTACGAGGTTCGGGACTTCTAGCCTCATACGCCTCTAGACAGACGCCTTGTTATCTCGGCTCAGGCACGCATTGTCACTAGCAGCGTGTGCAAACTGTGCAGCCACGTGAAGCTGAAAACCCACCCTCTGGAGGCTTCTGAGCTTTGAAAGTGGACAGCTTGTGTTCGCATAGAGATCAAGAGAGCAGAGAGCATTAACTGGTGGCTGTTTAAATAAATGACAGTGCCGTGGCCTTTGGAGCGTCTTCAAGTTCTCAATATTGAAGGACTCAATAGAAAAGATATTACCTTACATAGAACTTACTATATTTCAGGCAATATTCTAAATGTTTCACATGTATTAACTCATTTAAGTCTCATGACAGTCCTGTGGGATAGGTACTAATATTATTACCCTTATCTGCATCTGCAGAACAGGCGACTAGGGTACAGAGAAAGGACAGTATAATATGTAAGCTCAATTCAGTCGATTGGATGCATTAAGTGTCTTATATTTCTTTCTTAAGAAGCTTTAATTTTTGACTAAGATTAGGGGACAGCGGGGTCCTTCATTGGCTAAGTAGAAAAGGTGTCTAACCTTTGTGGACCTTGGGTTTCCATGTTGGAGTGCTGGAGAGACACAGCACAAAATTAAGGAGGATTGTTATTTGTTCTTCAGTGTGACACACCACAGGGTCACATGATGGATATGACAAGCCAGAACGTCTGTCCCTTCTGTTCCTGCTGCCTTGTGAGTCTGGAGGGTTATGTCTGAGGTGTCAGTCATCTGCTCTGAGCAACTCTAGGGAATATCTTTTGATTTATGAGGGTAACATCCAGTAGCCTATATTCTTCAATTCTCAGCCCAGAAATCATTAGAACCTTCTCGTGAGTTCTCAGGACCTTTCACTACCCCTTGCTCTTTGAATGTTTCTGGGTTGATACAACACCATGGTAGCAACGTTAAGGGTGAAGACACCAGAAAATAATTCTTCCCATGGGAGCAAACTAAAACCCTGCTTGTACCATAAATTCTAACACAAACTGGAAAAACAAGCAACCCTGGAATTACAGCCCATCATTCTGTCTGGGACTCCTAGAGACCACATGTGGTTTTTTGTGGTCTGGGGAATGCCCACAGCTTTTGGCTGAATTATAGGCCCAGCGTTTGGCAGCTGCCCTGTCTGTTTTGTGCCATAATGAACCTTCTAAATTTAACATTTGGAATATTTATCCAAGTACTTTTTCCCCTGACTAGTGGAGCCCATTTTTAAAAATATCTTTCAGATTCTGAGTTATACTTGATTCAGGGGAAGAAATTTAGAAATTTAAGAGTATAATCTATGCAGATTGAAAGTACAAGTTTTATGCCTTTGTGTGTGTGATTCCATGTAATCCTACATCTTCAATGTATTTTTTAGTGTTTGATTTGGGATATTTTTGAGCTTAGTGAAACAATGACTGAAGTCTTGTCTTTTGGTTAACCAGAATTGTTGGAGCAAATTCATGATAAGATGTTTCCCGTGGTCTCCCAAAGAGTCTGTATATATTGAATATTTTCAAGCTCTTGGTCATATTTTTCTCCTTCAGGAATCGCAGGAGATAGATTTTAGTGCTTTGCTGTAAATAATTTACATGGCCTTCCTTTATATACGTGTGCTGTTTTTTCACTTGAATATCCCATTGCATGCTGAGTACTTTCCCTCTGCCTTAAATAGTGGGCGTGTGTGTCTATGTCTCATGAGCCCCCACAGAAGAAGGACGCCCTAGCATCTCTCACATTTTGTAGTTGCTCAATTTGTCAAGTGGTTAGAAACCCCATCCTGGGAATGCATAGAAAAATAGACACCAAGTGGTCGTTCTGAGATGGTACTCTTACATTGTCAACCTTCTCACTTTGAAATTTACTTTTTTTTTAAAAAAAAAAAAAAAAGTGACTGAATGTACCCTAGGTTATAAACAGGATCTTCAGTAAAGATTCTTGTTATAAGTGTTTTGGGTGGAACTGAGGGTTTCATTATTTGCTGCCAATTTCTCAAGGAACTCCTCCTCCTCATCATGAAACGTCTGTAAAGGTCTGTGGGACCCGGAGCGAAAGTTCTTCCATTGACCTAAAGTTGGAACATACGGTACTTATAGGTACTTTGGCTACTTCTTCTAACTCTACTCCTTGGTCGTGTAGAACTCACATTTACCCACGAGAATTAGGCACATTGAAAGCAAAGGTGCTCAGAGGAGATGTCACTTCACAGAGGACATGGAGAGGGGCGCGTTGCTTTGCAGTGCCGAGGTCGGCGGCTCCCTGACTGTCATTGCTCTGTCTTCCCCGCAGCCAGTGGTTCAGCGTGCTGAGTCAGGTCCACGCGTCCACGGACCAGGAGATCCGGGAGATGCATGACGAGCAGGCAAACCCTCAGAATGCCGTGGTGCGTGAGCGTGGCTGGGGTGCAAGGGGGCACCCTAAGGGGGCAGGGGCAAGAGAATGGTGATAGCGAGAACGGGGCTGGGAATTTACAGTGTTTTTTATTAAGTAAAAGTGTGATAAAGGAGATAAACAGGACCACTTGCGTTAAAAATCATGCATGAAAGCAGTAAATTATAAAAGATAATAAGTAGTAATACTTGGTAATTCTCCCACCTCAAACCTTTAAAAGCAAAAAAAAAAAAAAAGATCCCAGTTTCTATGCTGTCATGGAAGCACATTATACTTTTCTTCAAAGGACTTGGTGAATTCTAAAGTGAATACTTTCTACTTCACTCTATCCAAAACACATATACAAAGTCATAAAGTTCTATTTTAGACATAAGGTTTTATTTCCTCGTAAGAAAAACTGAAATAAAATCTCTTAGCAGAGTAAGTATAAAAATCTAATGAAAGGTCACATATAAATCAGAAAATTTGCACTATCAAAAGAAATTCATAAACACTCTTCACTGAAGATATTTTAGGAACAAGAGCGAATAATTAATTCATAAATTTTCAAATAAGTGGACTGTAGATTCTGCCCTGTCCGGAGGCTGTTTGCCCTTATTAAACGAAAGGAACCTTTCTTAGATAACTAGTATTTTGCAGTTAACTGAAAAAAGGAGCCTTTTCTGTTTGCTTGCTCGTGGAGTTGTAAGCTAGGGATGTCACTATAATGTGCACCTACTTGAGTGGTTCTCGCATTCAATCTGCTTTTTGCTCCTTTCCAGGGTACTTTGGACGTGGGACTAATTGATTCCGTGTGCGCCTCCGACAGCCCCGATAGGTAAGCTCAGACATGGCTTTGAACAAAGGTAATTAAGGACCTGCAGGTGCCCACAGGTCTCTGTGCTGCGGGGCCCACTCCCCGCTTACTGGGCTGTGGAATCACCCCAGGCTGTGTGTCTCACCTCGTCAGCCCCAGCAATCCGAAGTCCTCCTGCTTAGTGCTCAATATGACATTATCCAGAAGTCTTCCTCTCCGGCTGTCATTGGAGTTCTGGGGACAACAGTGGAAACTTAATTTAGACAATTAAGAAAACACATAAAAGTAAGATTTTTTTATCTGAATACACAAACTTGGGATTCATGTGGGAAGAAAATGCCTGTTTAGGAAAATGGTGTTGCAACATGGGGGAGGGTGTAGTTCCCCTTTCTGAACTTAATAATGAGCTGGCAAAGGATTTTGATAATAATGTATATGCTGAGTATTACTAAATCAAACCATACACATTTATTTTCCTTGACATTTCTACTTTCTCTATACCCTTAAAATAGCACGTTGTGTGTGGGTTTTGTTTTTTGAAGGCAAATCATCTTCAGAGATGGTCTAGGAGTCTTTGTTCCCAGTGAGCTTTGTCTTTAGCATCTCTCTTTTTCTATGCTGCTTGTAAAGTCTATTTCTGGCCTGCAGCAGACTTTGAGAAAAGTTGTCCTAGGACCAGAGTAAGAATCAATTGACTTCCGCCCTCAGTAAGATAGCCAGAAAGTAATGAATGCATTAAGAGGGACAAAAAAAATAGTGCGTACTTGGCAGAGTTAGAGTTTGGAGGTCTCTGTCACCCTGCCATTGGCAAAGGCTCTTCTGAACCATGGAGCCTTTGTTTTTTAGTAGTCAGCCTGCACTGTCCTACACCTGGCTTAGGAATCTTTAACACGTCCATGTCATGTCGATAATCAAGCCCAGAATCTTCATATCCTGGTGTGTATGTTCCTACCTTACCTTCCTGACATCTTTCTTCTCCCACCCCGTTCACTCCTCCCGGCCAGGCACGTGATGGTCCATGCTTAGAATCTGCTTTCATCCTCAACTGCCCACCTTTATCCCTTCCTAACTATAGAAAAATCCTTTTTTTTTTTTTAATAATTTTTAATGGGCACCTCAAAAAGTTCAACCTTTTTGCATAGCTTTCCTTGTCTCCTGCGGTCCAGTACTTCTTTTTCTTGAATTTTCTCAGCACTTAACTACAGTGACTATTTGAAGACTTGCAAGAAAAGTTCACATTTACCAGCTTACGGGGTTCAATAGAGGAATTAGTACACGCGAGGGCCCCTCAGAGGTTCAGCCAGTGCCAGACAAAAGAGGTGAGGGAGAGAGTAAATTTCCATGATCACGTCATCCGTGACTGGGAAATGCACCCCTGTTAGATTGCTTTGGAAACGGGGACCCAGGTGGCTTTTCAAACAAGACATAATCAGCTGTTTAAGATGTTCCACCTACACCTATTTACCGATCCTCTTTTATTGCTGGTGTCAGACATTTTATTACCTACCCACAGAAATATTATCCAAGGCAGAAAGAAATTGACTTTGGAGAAGCATCAAAAAAAACTTTTCCCCCGTGGTCACCTTATTTAGCCTTCCGGGAACTGAGTTCCATCTGGAAAGTTTTGCATGAAGAAATGTTTTCCTTTCCAGGACCTTCAGAATGAATGTGTTGCTCCAAGTTTAAAGGTTAATGATGCATAAAATAAATCCTACAGAAATGAGCAAGGTTTGCCTTGATATAAAATACAAATAGCACAGCAGCGTGTATCCCCGTGACCCTCTTCCCCAGGAAGAGGGCATTTAGTCTTGGTTCAGACGGAGGTGATGCCAACAGTTGGGCTGAGAGGCTTTGCTTCCTTCCCCCCTTGCCACGCAGACCCAATTCGTTTGTGATCATCACGGCCAACCGGGTGCTCCACTGCAACGCCGACACGCCAGAGGAGATGCACCACTGGATCACGCTGCTGCAGAGGTCCAAGGGGGACACCAGGGTGGAGGGCCAGGAATTTATAGTGAGAGGTGAGCGCCTTCCATGCTTCCTGTCTCTTCATGAAGCCTTATTTGCCTTTGCATAGACATCTGCAGGATTTTTATTTTGAGCAGCTTTTCAAAGTCTTTTTGACTCTTGACATTTTTTAAAATAATCAGATAAGAAATGATCCTGGCCATTTTCTGGCAAATAGGTAGAAACGCAGCCCAGATGTGAGCATTATGCAAATGATTGTGTGGTATTCGGGGTTTCTCTTCGTACTTTGTAATTCACACTTTCATCTTCCTTTCTAGGATGGCTGCACAAAGAAGTAAAGAACAGTCCAAAGATGTCTTCACTGAAACTGAAGAAACGGTGGTTTGTGCTAACCCACAATTCCCTGGATTACTACAAGAGCTCAGAGAAGAACGCCCTGAAACTGGGCACCCTGGTCCTGAACAGCCTCTGCTCGGTCGTCCCCCCAGACGAGAAGATATTCAAAGAGACAGGTAACCCGGCCGCGTGCGTGTGACCGGCTGGGCCCCGGACTCCGGGCCTCAAATCTTAAAAGGCCCGGGCTTGTTCCGAGCAAAGGATTAAGAGTCCTACCTAGTGTGTGTACTTTGTTTCCCCCCAAAAGAAGCCCTGGTTGATTTATCTTCCGAGACTGTCTGTGGTTAGCTGTATGAACACTCAGTATTCATGCCATAGTAAAGAGATCTTAATTTACGGAGTTGTAAATAGAGTCTTAAAAGGACAGGAAAGTGTAAACAGACTCAGGTCATCCTACGGGAGGCTCTGTTTTTACATACCTGTATTTTTGTCTTTTTCACCCACAGAAGATAAATCCTGACTGTCAGTGAACTTAGCCTAGTAGCATAAGAGGCAGACACGTGAGCAGAGGGTTTTTCTTTTTCAATTCGTGGTACTATAGAAGTATTTCTAGAAGATTGTTTGTTTTGATTTTTGTTGATAGTGCTGTTAGTTTGTTTATTAACATAGTTGCTCCATTCCTGTCGTGACTAGGTGACGGTTCAGACAGCCTGTCTCAGAACACACAGATTGCTGTGCATAAGTGTTTTCTTCTGAAGAGACAGACTCAGAAAAGGAAAGGCAGAAACAGGAAGTGAGAAGGAAAGTCAGAAACCTGAGGGAAAACGTTTCACTCTTGTTCCAAGGCCCAGAGAGAGACATTAGCTTATACCCATTTTGTCTTGCAGAGCAGAGTTACAATTTACCTTTATACGTTTAATTCTGGGTTTATTGTAACAAGGGTTGTCTTCCCCTCTCAGCTGTAAACTCCAGTGCAAGGGACACCTGTTTTTTGATCATCCCTGGATACCCAGTGCAGGGCAGGACACATGTAGGAATTCAGCAAGTTTTTGTTGATTGAATGATTAACTTAAAGGGACGAAGGTCAGAGACACCATAGGCTTCTAGGAATGCTGAGTTTCTGGGACTTTGGCGCAAGAACATCCCCGTGGTCCCCGAGGCCAAGGTCAATGTGCGTGTGCTGCTGTTGCAGGTTATTGGAACGTCACCGTGTACGGGCGCAAGCACTGCTACCGGCTCTACACCAAGCTGCTCAACGAGGCCACCAGGTGGTCCAGCGCCATTCAAAACGTGACGGACACCAAGGCCCCGATCGACACCCCCACCCAGCAGCTGATTCAAGACATCAAGGTAAGACAAGACAAGCCCACCAGGCTGGCTCTGTGCTCACAGATTCTACCCTTGGAGCATCAAGACCTCAACATTAGTTGAGCTTAATTTTTATTCTGTAATGAAAACTAGTGTTTGGTTGATTTGGGGCTTGAGTACCCTACTTTTAGGAATCTGAGGTTCCAGGTGAAATTTTACACCAAAAATGTTGTCTCTGCGGAGGTGCTAGGGGCAGCCCCACCTGTTGGGCTCTGTGGGCAAGAGGACATTGGTCTGCAGTTTACGGTGTAGGACTCCCTGCCCGCCCACGGGGACGTAGTGATCTGTGTCGGGAACCTGTGTCCTGCCGCAGGTTTCACCTCAGCCCCCCTTGGAGACCTCCTAGGCGACACACAGTAGTTCTGCTCTTACTGCACAGTTTTTAGACCACGCGAGAGGATTCAGAAAGAACCCAGATGGGCCTAGAATACTGGGGATTTCTGTCAGGCACATCCAGGCTCCCAGAAAGTTTAGTTGCCCAGTGAGTGTGTGTTACACGAATGATTGACTAATTCGGCAGCAGCCACGAGCGAGGAGTCTTGCCCTCGGTTTGCAGGAATGGAAAGGGAGACGCGGCTGTTCCGGCCGTGTTGCTCACGGAGCTGCTCGGTCCCCGTGCAGAGCCCAGTCACGGGAATTATTCCGGCTGCCGTTTCCACAAGTTTCCTGTGCAGGCAGCTTCTCAGGGCAAGGGACAGAACTGAGGCTATGACAGAGAAGATGCTAGAATGATAGTGAGGCAGGCATTTTACTGAAGGACATCAGAGGAAATTAGCTACTCGGATCCAGGAGGCAACTCTGCTTTTGTGGAGGTGGGAGAGGGTCTAAGACCAGTGGTGTATAATTTCCCACCAAATTCAAGTTGGCCTCCGGATGCCAAAGTGATACGTTTTCTGGGTATTTGGAGCCAGTTTCCAGCAAGCTGGTGATTCTCCAATACTCCAGAGCTTTCCATGGAACCCAGGGTGCTGGATACAAATAATTTCAGTTTTACCCTTAAAAAATGACTTTTTAAAGCTTTCTTTTGAGAAAGGAATAAAAATTTCACATAACACCAAACTTGCTCTTCAAAGCTATATCTTATCTGTTTTTGTATTCTCTAATTGATTTAAATTCAGACATTAAAAGAGTAAATAAAATTTTCCAAATATGAAACAATACGTCTTAAGAAATGAGTCAAGTTACCCTAAAGAAGTACATACAATATTTTCTTAAGTAATTAAAAAAAATTTTTTTTGGCTTTCTGTTGGATGTTATTGAAAAGGTTTTATAGTGGAAATGAACTTAGCATGATAGAATGATTCATTGCCTCTCCTCCAACTTTTCTGTTTATTTAAAGGTCTAAAAGTAACTTTGGCTTTTTCATATCCCAGATTAACATTTTAGGAGTGTAAATACATGATGCAATTCTGTGAGAAGCTGTCTTAAATTTCAAGGGTGGAAGGGCAGGCATGCATGTGGAAGAATTGTCTCCCCAGTGACGTACTGTCACATGTAGTTTTCAGGTGCAGAGAGAATACAAAAGGACAGTTAAAGAGGTGGCAAAACGTATTTTTAAGTGAATTATAGATTGACATGATTGATGGCTAAAAAGAGAAGTTTAAATTAATTTTTTTAAGGATATACAACCTCCCGACGGGGAAGGGGGTGGTTAAATAACTTAGGAAAATCTACGCACACAAAATGAAGAGAAGGAGCTATAAGAAGAATGTATTTTTGTGATTTGTCTTCAAACGCAGATTGTGGGTATCTTCCTGCTTGAAATGATCAACTCTAGATTCCTCTGCCATTACTCCACCAGGCTTAGGGATATGAGACTTTGGAAAAATATTCATATGTAGGAAAATACGGTTAATTTTGTTCATTTTGGTATCGGCTTTTCACGGTAAGCTTGCTTTCTCTCTTGTCGTGGCTCCCGTATTTTCAAGGAGAACTGCCTGAACTCGGACGTGGTGGAGCAGATCTACAAGCGGAACCCGATCCTCCGATACACCCATCACCCGCTGCACTCCCCGCTCCTGCCCCTCCCGTACGGGGACATCAATCTCAACTGTGAGTCCACAGCCCTCCTGGACTGCTCTGCAGAGACCGCCATGTTCTTTTCCCTGCTAAGTCTTTAGCTCTAACATAGTAGCATTTATTTTAATTCGAAGACTCTTAGTGATCATGAATGGGGAGAAAAAGATAAAATATGGTCATTGGTCATTCCTGAGGCAGGGATTTTAGAGTGTGGTTGTAGCAATGCAAGGATGGATTGTTGCGGTAAAAGAAAAGATTTAAAAGGAAGTCAGCAAACGTCAGCACTGCCCATGAACTCAGAGTAGCCTTCAGTATACTGCACAACCAGAACTTAAACTATTTTGCGTTCCAAATATGGAACCTATTTGGCAACAGATTAACTTTTAAGTAAGCGTTTTATGTCATAAAAAGTTCAATCATATAACAAAACATTGTCACTTACCCACCTCCGCATTTTTAGAGCTTTGTTCAGCTGACTTAAATATGTAGGGAATGTGTGGGCACCGTATCATGAAGTGGCTATCTTTCACCATTTATTGTTTCTTTTATCCACTGCTCAGGTTATACTCTCTCTAAAGCCCTTGTGTGACTTCTGTGTTTATTTGCTTGTCCTAGTGCTCAAAGACAAAGGCTATACAACCCTGCAGGATGAAGCCATCAAGATATTCAATTCCCTCCAGCAACTGGAGTCCATGTCTGACCCTATTCCAATAATCCAGGGCATCCTACAGACAGGGCATGACCTCCGACCTCTGCGAGATGAGCTTTACTGCCAGCTCATCAAACAGACCAACAAAGTGCCCCATCCCGGCAGTGTGGGCAACCTGTACAGCTGGCAGATCCTGACGTGCCTGAGCTGCACCTTCCTGCCAAGTCGGGGGATTCTCAAGTATCTCAAGTTTCACCTGAAAAGGTAAAGCAGGCGGGAATGTGCGGTGAGCTGGGCAAGGGGTGGTGTGATGGGTCCTCGTTCAGATAAAAAGGCTCTTGAACAAAGACACCTCGAGGCCAGGCGAGGTGGCTCACACCTGTAACCCCAGCACTCTGGGAGGCTGAGGCGAGAGGTTCATTTGAGCTCAGGAGTTTGAGATCAGCCTGAGCAATACCAAGACCCCATCTCTACTAAAAATAGAAAAAATTAGCCGGGCACAGTGGCACGTGCCTGTAGTCCCAGCTACTCAGGAGGCTGAGGCAGGAGGATCGCTTGAGCCCAGGAGTTTGAGGTCTCAGTGAGCTATGATGACTCCCCTGCACTCTAGCCGGGGCGACAGAGCAACGCTCTGCCGGAAAACCAAAAAAACACGGAAGACATTTCTAGTGGAGCAGGAACCGCCAGATCAGACTCTTAGGTCACCTGAGCAAGCTTAGAGAATGCAGACACCCTTTTTCTGTTTAAGCCACACAAGGTTATTTTCAGGGACCCAGTCACTTTTGGTTGTAGCATCCTAATGTGTAGGACATTGGATACATTTCATTACCACTACTCTGTTAAAATAGGGGGAAAAAAAAACAACATGGATAGTTGTTCCAGATCAAACAGGTGGAAATAATCTGGTTGATATTTCAATTCGCTATGGGAAGACAATATTCCTATGACAGTGTGAGGCGTGACTCTTTCAAATATTGACAGTGCTGCGGAGGGGAGCTGGCAGCAGAGGTGCCCCCAGTCAGACAGTGGCTCTGTGGGGTGGATTTTGTGTTTAAACTAACCCTGCACAGACTGAACTGGGCCCCTGCCAGGAGGTCACTAGTGCTCTGTTCACCGCTGGGGGCCCGTTCACCGTGCTGGTCTGCACAACCTTGACACGGCCCAGCCCCCGGCAGCCAGCCCTCCTCGACCTAGCAATTAACGGTCAATGTTTGTCTCCTAGGATACGGGAACAGTTTCCAGGAACCGAAATGGAAAAATACGCCCTCTTCATCTATGAATCTCTTAAGAAAACCAAATGCAGAGAGTTTGTGCCTTCCCGAGATGAAATAGAAGCTCTGATCCACAGGCAGGAAATGACATCCACGGTGTATTGCCACGGTGGAGGCTCCTGCAAGATCACCATCAACTCCCACACCACGGCCGGGGAGGTGAGGCGGGCGCCGCTGCTTCTTGTCCTGTTTGATGCATTGCTGCTGATACGCCCGGGTCAGGAACGTGGCGCATCGTTTATTGTTTGGCTAGCATGCACGGTTGCAATTTTCATAGTACAGCTGCTCAATGAACAAGGGAATAAGTGTAACGCGCAACCAACCACATGTATAGAGAGACAGAGATATGTATTATGATGAGCGGAAACACAAAGTTAAACTCCTGCCGAAATATCTGAGACATAATCTTGCTAATCTGAGAAGCACCCGAGTATCTAGTGGAGATTGCAGACCTGGCTCAGGTATACCCACTATGATAAGAGTTTATTGTATTGCTTCTGCATCAAAGTGTTTCTGTTTGCACATGATTATCCAGAATGTTGGGTCAGATGCACGTATTCTTTTTAAATTTAAACTTATTATTAGAAAATTAACTGACGAAAAAAAAAATAGTGTAATAAAATCCTCCCGAAAGGCTTCTTGTGTAGAAAAAATGTCATCTGAAGTCACTTTGGTTTCTTGGAGTTCGTGAATTTATCAGATAAAAGACAGGGCTTCAGTTTTTTATCTACTTTTCCTGCTAATGTGGGTTTGCAAGACATCAGCCCAGCTTCTGCCCCTACTGATGAGCAAAATACCCTGTGTTCTTTCTTAGCAAGGAAGAGATACGACTAATTTCAAGGGAATAGGAGAAAAACAGAACCTTTTAAATTCTGGAATGACCACATATGATGGTTTTTGGGGACTGCTTGGAGCCTTACCTGTGCGGGCAACTCCCTCCAGGTTCAGATGAAGACACGTTCTAGAACCACGTGGTGGGACCACAGCCTGTGGAGCTGAAGCCCCCCTGATATGTCTTCCAGGTGGTGGAGAAGCTGATCAGAGGCCTCGCCATGGAGGACAGCAGGAACATGTTCGCCTTGTTTGAGTACAATGGACACGTGGACAAAGCCATTGAAAGCCGAACCATTGTGGCTGATGTTCTAGCAAAGTTTGAAAAGTAAGTTCCTTTTCCCTAATGTGCCGGAAAAGTAAATAAGAGAAATTAAGAGCCAGGTTGAGGATTTGAACTTCCGTTGCATTTTTGGCTTCATTGTGTATTGGAGTTAGTTTTATTTTATACATGTTGAAGCATGTTTAATCTTCTGTTTCTCTCTGTTAGCTGTTTTTCTTGATTCCTAGATAGTGACGATCTCATGATTTAACTTGTCAGGGGTCCTATACCCTATTCTTTCTCCCAGTCCCCTGTAGTGCTCATTTTCTTGGGATTTCTTAATTTTTAGGTTTCCACTTGTCATTAGCTTTGTAACTAGGCTAATGGACTCAAGCCAACTTTCAAACTCTTCAAACTACATTTTATTTCTACAGTATAAAATGGACCTACAATATTTGATCTATGATTTCACATCCCATATGTAGTACAAAAGGTATTTCTGCGTAGTGTAAACACAGCAGAAATACAAGAATATTCATGTCATTTATTATAAATGTTATTGTAATTTCTTTGAGGCTTCGTAAAGAAAATAAAGAAATAGGCTTTGGGTTTTTTTCTACTTATAGATTCAGTGTAATGCTTAGCTAGTGCTAATTAGAGTGGCCCTTGTTAGCTCAGTAGTCAACTGAGGCTGCCTGTTTGTTTTCTTAAGTTGAGACCAGAATGCAAGGTTAGATCCGATCTCTGGGCACTCGGATAAGCCTCCCTATTCTTGTTCTGTTTGCTCCCCCATGCCTTTGTCCACGCTGTTAGCCTGGACAGAGTGTCTGTACCCTTAGAGAGAATATGCCATAGAAAGTCAGCTCCCTGCGGGTCACTGAAGGCCCCTCTCTCGTTTTGCCTTCTGAGTCTGTCCTGACTTCTGTCCATAGGCTGGCGGCCACGTCAGAGGCTGGGGACCTGCCGTGGAAATTCTACTTCAAACTGTACTGCTTCCTGGACACAGACAACGTGCCAAAAGACAGCGTAGAATTCGCATTTATGTTTGAACAGGTAAAAGAAACGTTCAGAGACAGATTTCTTTGCCGGCAAAAGAAAGTGAATTCCATTAACACAACTTATACATTTACTGCTAGTCCTTAGATTTCTCAGCAAAAACAAGGCTGGCTGCTCTTTTCATTCTTTTGTAGAATGAAGCTTCTACCCATTTTATTTGAACATCCACGCTAGGAAGTGTTCTAATTGGTGGGAGAGAGACCACAAGGAATAAAATATGGGACATGTGTCAGATAGTATCTGTGCTGGGGAGAAATTTAAATTTGAAGCTGCAAAGGGGGTTAGTGTGCAATTTGCACAGGGCAATCTGGGAAGGCGACAATTTGAGAGCAACCCTGATGGGTGAGCAGGCCATGGGGCATCCTGTAGCACAGCAGTGCCTTGACCTGAAAGCTGACATCCGCTCCTTTCAGGCCCACGAAGCCGTCATCCACGGCCACCACCCGGCCCCCGAAGAAAACCTCCAGGTTCTCGCTGCCCTGCGGCTGCAGTACCTGCAGGGGGATTACAGCCTGCACGCCGCCGCCCCCCCTCTCGAGGAGGTCTATTCCCTGCAGAGGCTCAAGGCCCGCGTCAGCCAGTCCACCAAAAGCTTCACCCCGTGCGAGCGGCTGGAGAAGAGGCGGACGAGCTTCCTGGAGGGGACACTGCGGCGGAGCTTCCGGACGGGCTCCACCGTGGTGCGGCAGAAGGTGGAGGAGGAGCAGATGTTGGACATGTGGATTAAGGAAGAGGTCTCCTCTGCTCGAGCCAGTATCATTGACAAGTGGAAGAAATTTCAGGGAATGAACCAGGAAGAGGCCATGGCCAAGTACATGGCCCTGATCAAGGAGTGGCCTGGCTATGGTTCCACGCTCTTTGATGTGGAGGTGAGAACGGCCGCTGGTGGTCGGGGAGGGCAGGGTGCCGGCGTCTCGGGACGTGGCTCACGGCCGAGTCCATGTGGAGGGCAGGCGAGATGGAGAGCTTTGCTCTCTCACCCTTTTTCGTTAGAGCCCCCCAAGTTTTACCATTAACACCCCCATCTCCCCAGAGTTTTTGTCCTTTGTAGTAAATGCTTCTGTAATATTAGGAATGAAGGCAAAATTAAGATGTCATCTATTCTTAATTAACTTCTACTCTTCCTTATGGAAGCTGTACATCTAATTTTAAAAAAGGCTGATAAAAATCTTCATGTAAGAAATAAAACATCTTTAGAACTATATATACAAATTAGAAACTCTGGATATACTTGCATTTTACTTTTTTGTTTTCCCCCCACACCCTGTTTAAAGGGAAGAATTTTTATTTCATAATTAAAATTTATCCATTAGCATCAACCCAGTACTGATTTTTTTTTTTTCTTAAGTAGACCATTTATTGAAAAGAAATTTTACTGATGGTCTAGATAAGGGTTTGGCAAACTGTGGCCTGTGGTCAAACCTCACCTACCGTCTTTTTGTAAATTAAGTCTTATTGGAACATAGTCAAGCTCGTTCCTTTAGGTGTTTTCTCTGTTTTCATGCAGAAACTGCAGAGTTGAGTAGTTGTGAAGAGACTGTATGGCCCAAGACGCCTAAAATATTTACTATGTGGCCCTTAAAAGATAAGTTTGCCAGCCCCTGGTCTAGATTAGCTCCATTTTTCTTATGATCACAATAATACAGCGTGTTATCTGGTGACTTTAAATTGAGGCTCTGTATAAATCTAAATATTGATTACATACTCTGAGATCCCTTAGTGGCTTTTCATTGGTTACCGTTTTTGGTTTGGTTGGCTGCTTGCTTCAATTATACTTGTTTTTAAGTATGAAAAAAATCAAGTGCTTTGTACGATGCACCTCTCTTTTCAGCATCCCTGACTGATCCCCCTCCTGTTTGTACTGGTCCAGATCAGCCCCGTGTTGTTATCCTTGCAAATGGGCTCCTGTTTTCTTCCCTCAGTCTGCACAAGGAAGCCTGTAGTTAAACCAGTGACGTCCCTGTTGCTACTCTGTATCCAAGGTCCTTGCAAAGAGCAGCCGGCACGGCTCGGCATAGACTGATTTGAAGAATTCTCCTCTGAGATCCAGGTTTTGTGTTTGAAGAGTAACCATCCCAAAACAGCACTGGAGGCAGAAATAGGGAGAGAAGAGTGGACCTGGCCCAGGCTTGCTGGGGGTCTTTGTTAAGCTCTAGGTCACTTCCTTGTAGCTAATTCAGATGACTAGTAGTAGAAAGATGCCGAGAAGTGAATAGTCAAAGCAAGATGTTAGACTTTGCCAATGAGGTTTTCTCAAATGCGTGAGATTAATTAAATCGTTCAACCAAGATAGCCACAGAGGTGCCACTTCTCGTTTTTCAGTCCCCTCCAAGCATGCGTGCGCGTTGAATGCATTCAGTGCTCTGTGCTGGACGCAAAGCCTGTCGGATGGTTTATACGCGTTGTGTTTCTTCCTGCTTTGGGACTGAACTCTTACACTGACTCTCCTGCCCACCAGTGCAAGGAAGGCGGCTTCCCCCAGGAGCTCTGGCTGGGTGTCAGCGCAGACGCCGTCTCTGTCTACAAGCGTGGGGAGGGACGACCGCTGGAAGTCTTCCAGTATGAGCACATCCTGTCTTTCGGGGCACCCCTGGCAAACACGTACAAGATCGTGGTCGACGAGAGGGAGCTGCTCTTTGAAACCAGTGAGGTAAGAGGCAAAGCGAAGTAGTCTTTTCTTGCATGGCCTTGACAGAACAGAAAAACAACACCCCATTTCCTGATGCCCTTGACCAAGTCGCTCTCTTTGAATATTTCTCTTTAAAACGTGAAAATACGATGTGGTGGTCCCTCCCCAGGTTCCAGTTCCTCAAAAGCCAAAATCCAACAGCCCCAAATTTCTTCTGTATACCTGTGCAACACAGAAATTCGGTTTCACTGGATCAGGGGTTCTTAGAGGAAAGGAAGAGAAAGGGAAATGATGTAGACGGCCAAGAAAAAGTGTATAGTTCGGCAGTAAAACCTGTGGAAGTTAGTTGACGATTATGGCAGAGTCTCGGCTCTGAGACTGAGCTCTGGCGGCGTCTGCGGAGCAGGAAGGAGCCGAGGGGCTTGGCCACTCCGGGCATAGCTAATTCTGGGCCACAAAATCACACACACTAAAAAAGCCTCTAAATAGGTGGGCTCTCAGCTCCAATATTTAAAAAATGTGATAATAATACAAGCGGCCCATTTTGGCCCCCATAGAGGGAGCTGCTGGCCAGCGCAGGTGGTGTTGGAAATGAGCTGCCCGCTGCGTGACGCGGGGGGCGAGGAGGGCGTCCGAGGTGCTGGGAGGGTGGGCACAGCCGGCTCAGCAGGCTGACCGGGAGCTGGGCAGCCAGAGGGTCCCAGGTGTCAGGCTGCAGGATTTGATCAGATCCAGTAGACAACAGGGAGCTTTGATCGCGTGTGACGTAACCACAGTTGGTTTTACAAACAGCAGTGTGGGGTGGGGTTGGAAGGAAAGAGAGAGCAGGGAAATGGAAGCCAATAGTGATGGTCTCACAGGGATCCAGGCCAGCCGTGAGGAGGGTGGGCCAAAGGGGTGGCAGTGATGGTGGCATCGTCGGAAGGAACTGATGGGAGAGCCTGGCGTGAGGTGGCTGGCGTGGAGCAGAAGGGGCCTGGCGTCCGGGGAGCTGGCGCAGCTCTCCCAGCCCCTGAGGGCCTCAGTTCCCTGTGGCTTCAGCTGCACCCTGAGCTTTGACTAGTATTAGATGATCCAGTCTTTAAGGCTGTGCTTATGGACCGTCGTTTCACACTGATTTTGGGTGGGCATAGTAATCCCAGCTCTTGTGATACCAACTGACTTCAGTGTCCTCGGGTAGGTTTGTTTTTTAATGTGCAAAATCTGACAATTCACATCAAGCAAAATTGCCATTTTTGTGTGCAAGAACCACCAGGTGGTGCACGTTGTATTTGGAAAAGCCACAATTCCCCTGCTGTCTGACCAGGAATAGGGAGAAGCGCTCAACTCAGCTTCGTACAAAACTTGGGCTATGGATTAGCATCAAAAGCTGCTGGCTTTTGCGTGGAGGATGGACAGAGAACATTTGGTTGTTAGGCTGGGCCCTTTGCCCGGGCAGAGGCTCTTGACCATGTCTGTTCTGCTCGGCCCTGGCAGGTGGTGGACGTGGCCAAGCTAATGAAAGCGTACATCAGCATGATCGTGAAGAAGCGCTACAGCACCACGCGCTCCGTCAGCAGCCAGGGCAGCTCCAGGTGAAGGCAGGAGTGAGCCCACGTGTCTTTGCTGTCTGAACGCATCGCCCTCCGCTGGCCTCCTCCGGCCTCCCCTGGCTCTGGTGTGCCGAGCCCAGCCGGGAGCAGAGCTGCCCAGGCTTTCTGGAAGCCTCTGGTCGGAGGGAGGTGTCTCCAAGGGTCCTTTCGCCCTGCCGACTTCAATGATCCTGTATTAAGCTGTCAACCTTAACAGTCTGCACAATTTCCAAAGCTTTACTACTCTTAGATGACACATGCCTTAAAAAAGAAAGAGGGGGAAAACCACGCTGCCGCCAAAGCAGCCAGAAGTGCCTTAACTTGTGGAACCAATACTAATCCACCTTAGCTGTGCTACTGAAGGGAACTGCTTCCCCCGCTTTGGCGGAGACTTACAGAGCTTGGAAGGGGGGCCTTATTCATCTCTTATGCACTAACCTCCCGGCCTGATTTCCCTGAGTTTGAGGGAAGGTGAGGGAGCGGGGAGGGGAGGCCGAGAGCACGAGGGGACAGTGTGTTTGAGTCGGAGTGCTGCTGGCAGCCTTCCTGGCGGACCTGTATTGACATTTTTCTTTTTTGTTTCATCTTTTAAGTGTACGTGCTTGCCTGTGCGTGCATGTGTTCATAAACTCAACACTTTAATCATGGTTTCATGAGCATTAAAAAGCAAAGGGAAAAAGGATGTGCAATGGTGTAAACAGTCTGTCTGTATATTTTAATAGCGCAGAGTTAAGAATCTCAATTGTTACTTTATAAGGTGGTTTTCTTAACAACCCGGAATCCTGGATTTTCCTGTCTTTGCTGTATTTCGAAAAACATATTTTGACTCAGTTAGTTTTGTTTTACATGTAGCAAAGTCTGCGATCTGTGTCTGCTGTATTATAAACAGATATGTGGCCTACAATATAACTGTATTTATAAACCACTCTCCAACACCTGGCTCCAGTGCTGGTTTTAGAAGAATAATGAAGTCATTTTGGAGTCTTTCATGTCTAAAAGATTTAAGTTAAAAAAAAATGTTTCTTTGAAGGTTAGCTTGTATCAACCACCCTGGGTAGATTACAGATATTACCATGTTGACTATGGGGGAAGGTGCTGCATTCCTGAAAGGTATAACACGGGAGCAAATCTTTAAAGGACCCTGATATTAAATGCTGAGGCTTTAATAAAATACACACATATTTTATTCGAGGTTTATAATGGTGGTCTGGACAAGACACCTGTAAATAAGTCAGCATTTATGACCAGAAGAAGAAGAATCTGGTCCTGGACTTTTATTTTTATATGGAAAAGTTGTAAAGACTTGGGCCAACTGAGCCTACCCACAAAGAAAAGAAATCTGCCTTATCCCTTATGCACAACCATGGGAAATTGTTGTTGGCTCCCAGAAAGTCTGACAATAAAAGATATTAGCTAACATGCCGTGTGTTTCCTTGATCGGAGGTGGCTCCAAATACCATGGGGTGGGGGCTTGTTTTGCTTTTGGTTTTTTGGTGTTAATGCTTGCGGTTTCAGAGTGTCTGAGCGTTGGGTTTCGTGTACTTGCTCACCAGGGCTAAACGCAGACCTGTAGCGATCTCAACTGTTCTATTAGCTGCTGAGTGTGGCACCAAGACAGCCGAGAAGGTAAAAGAAGGACTGGTAAATGAATCACACGAATCTGAGAACTTGAAATGTGGTTATGTCAGACAGCCCCCTATTGCCTACCCCAAAATGTGCCTGCTTTTGAAATCTGTGATCCTAGAACCTGCCTGCACCTCCCTGTGGAGTAGAACGTACAGGTCTGCAGTCTGGTTTTCCATTTACCCAGAGGCCCAGCCCAGGAGATGGGGACCTGTGGAGGCCCGGAGGCCGGGCGTCAGGCATAAGCGAGCGCCAGTTCTCTTGCAAACCAGATTGCCACCTCTGCTCGCGCCGGGAACCTGCCGCCTCCAGGGACCAGAAGGAAGGCGGGCAAACACTCAAGATATTGTGTTGCTGTCCTTGTTTTCACTTTAGGCCGGGAGAGAATTTGGTAGACACACCCTACCCACGCTCCCCACGCAGGATTCCCTCCCTGGAAGGCTGCCCCACCCCAGTTATAGATGAGGAAACAGGCGAGAAAAGGCACAGTGGCTCAGCCGAGTGGTCAGAGCAGCGCCACAGCTAGAACACAGATTTACACCTGAGCCTTTGCGTGGCAGCAGCTTTGGTTTTGTTTTAGCCTTTTATTTAGAAACTACAGATTCAGAGAAAGTCGGAACAGAATGTGCAAGGAGGCCCACTTGTTTCCCCCGGTGGGAACAGCCTGCGTCGTTGTGGAACAGCATGTGTCACAGCTGAGTGAGTGACAGTGAGCTTCCTCCATCCACAGTCTACTCAGTTGCCCTGGTTTTACGTGCTCTCGGTGTGTGAGATGTCAGTAGCTTTGAACAAGGTCAGTGAAGTACGGCCGTCCTCGGTATCCATGGGGGATCGGTTCCGGACCTCCCCCCAAATGGTTACCAAAGTCCTGAGATGCTCAAGTCCCTACCAAAATGGCCTCATATTTGCACAGAACCTACGCACATCCTCCCGTACACCTCAAGCCATGTCTAGATTACTTGTCATACCTAACACAATGTTAGTGCTATGTAAATAATTGTTATACTGTACTTTTTTCTAACTTGTATTTTTCTTGTTTTTTTTTTAATTGTTTTTATTTTATTTTTTTAACATTTCAGTCTGCAGTTGTATACAGACCCTGTGGATAGGAGGGTTAAGTGTAATTTTGAATGTCTATTTATTACTGAGGATGACATCAGTGTAAACAATGGAATCACTTCAAACTTGGACAATCCAGTTGTATTTTCATTGGTTTTAGTTTTCATTCTTTTGGAAGAGAATCCACATCAGTAATTTTTTTAAAAAAAATTCAAATACTAGAAGTAAAAAATTACTTTTCCTCCCTGCCACAGCCTCTCCAATTACCCATTTTTCTTCCCCAGAAACAGCTATTTTCACCACTTGAATATTCTCCCAGAAATGTTTTAAATTGCCCAAGCATATACTCATATATATATATATATATCCCTGTCCTTGTTTTTTTAAAAATATATATGTATATATAAAATCATAAACTCCTGTACCTTGCTTTTTTCCCAGAATAGTATTTTAGCTCTCATTCTGCATTAGTACCTATAGAGTTGCCTTATTCTTTTCAACTATTATACAGTCCCCAGGACACATTTGTGGGGGAAAAAAATAGGCCACCTACTTTCTCTCTAAAAATAGTTCAGAAATCTAATAAGGCAAACAATTATTTAGTTAGCAGACTTTTTATTTAGATAGCACACTAAGTTGAGGTCAAAAATATGTCATAATAAAGTTCTGTAATAACTACATCATACATTGGGGTCTTTGCTAAATTCTAGAAATACTTGTGCCCATTGGGTATAAAAGTAAGTGCTTTAAAGACTGAAAACACCTACCCACCAAGTGCTTATACTGTAAAAGGACGTCAAAACAAAAATACACAAAACTGAATTCAACCAGCACATTTATGGCTGTTTCATTCAATTGATCAGAGAAACATCATGATATGCTGCAAAAATATTGGACCTGGATTCTAGGTTTGGCATTGACATTTTCAAAGTATGTAATCTTTTAGGTCAGGGGTCAGCAAACTACAGTCCAGAGGCCAAATCTATCCTGCCACCTGCTTTTATAAATAAAGTTTTATTGGGACAGATCTATTCCCATGTATTTGTGCCACAGTAACAGAGTAGGAGGCAACAGAGGCCTCCTACAAAGCTGAAATATTTACTCTCTGGTCCTTTATAGAAAGAATGTGCTGATCCCTGTTAGGTAATTATAGAAGTATAATGTTTCCTTTATAACCAATTGCCTGCTATGGTTAGAAGTTTGATTCCACATTTTATGCAAGGAATATAGTCCCGTTTTGAGGTTGTTCTTGTGGTTTTTGTCCCCTATTTTGAATGAGTCCCCTCCCTCCCTCTCTGCATTTCTTTGTCAGCACGAACTGGCTCAGCATCACCTCTCATTTCTATTTGATCAATCAGCAGATTGGTTAAAGCTTCTCCAAGACAGAGATTCTATTTTCCCTCCACATGCCCCAAGAAATCCAGCATCATGCCAGCCTGGAGCATTTTAGGGGCTCAATTTAGTCATAAATAGTGAAGAAGTCACACCCCCAAATTTCAGCAAGTTTATTATGGTGATCAGACAAATGCACGTGAAAATGCTAAATGAACACACAAGGTGGAGTCCTGTGCATATCAGGAAGTCGTGTTCCAGGTGCCCGCGGCAGGTGGCTGAGATAGCCAGGGGAGGGCTCAAAGTGGAGACTGGTGGGCCCTGAGCTGACCTTGCAATACGGCAGGACTTGGGCTGGGAGAGGAAGGAACTCCTGGTGGAGGGCCCAGAAGGAATACAGCACAGGTGTGGAGTTGCAGGTGGGCAGGGGCAGGTGTCAGTGGGGAGGTCAGACGCTGTGCTAGGGCTCTTTTGTCCTAGCCCAAAATAGCGTGTTCATCGATCTTGCGTCCACCCTTGTCCCACCCACACCCGTATATTCTATTCCCCACAGCCTAGATACCCAGAGAGAGCTTTATAAAACATAAATCCACATCTATCCCTCTCCCATGCAAAACTCCTATAACTTTCTGTGCCACGGAAATATAAATCTCTATGCCTGTAGAGCCCCGTGTTTGCTGCCCCTTCGTGCCACACCCGCCTTGTCTCACGCCACTCTCCACCTCTCCCCCATTTCAGCCACATGTGGCCCAGCAGCCTCGTCTCAGTCACGCTTTCATTGAGTCCCTGTGTCATCAGTCCTCCAACCTATAGTATTCTGCTGTGTATTTGCAGTGTTTGCTGATTTCCATGGTGTAAATATTCCCACCCTGGTGAATTTCAAGCTCCAAGTTGGTACCACTGAATATGGAGGTGGCACGAGACGCACAGTCAGCTCTGGCAAGCTGGTAGGTGCCAAGTCCTGCGCACCACTGACAAGACACATAATAATGGGGAGGAGATGATCTTTATTTTAATAAAAAATTGGCATTTACTTATTCAGAAGAAAATCTCCGAATGGAGTGTAAAGAAGATACTTTGAAAGCCCTAAGCACTGTGCGTGGGGGGAAAAGTAATGTGGGAAAATTGAAGATGTTTTCAAAGTATAGAATCTGTTCCTATTTTTAGTTTTCCCAGGGACTTCTATTCTCCCTTTCAAGTAATAACAGGATTATAGTCAATAGCAGTTTGAGACGTAAATAGGGTCTGCTACCCCTGAGGCATCCAGACGTTTGCGTGGTGGGAACCGGTTGCTAGATTAGAGTTCTCATCATTCCCTCATGCATGCTGGGGAAAAAACGAATAATTCCTATAAATCTGGTCTCCTGGGGGAATGGTTCTCTAGGAGTTCACTGAATGACTTGGCACTGAGGAAATTGAACAGGCCTCTTAACAGGAGATCAGATAACCCCAGGGATCAACACCAATCATCTCTATTAAGCTGCTCAGAGCTTAGCTGGGAGTAAAAGATATAAGCCTATGAAACAGCAAGGCACTTTTGACACAGCAAGAGTGTGTGGACCATCTGCATATGTGTTGAAGGGTCCAGAAAGGAAGTGTTCAAAGAGGAAAGTTTTGAAAGAAGGAAAATATTGAACCAAAAAAATGCAGATTTGTGATGTGGAGTGTGAGCACATGGCAGTGTGGCGGAACCAATGAAGGATGAAAATTCACGAGGCAAAATGAGCAGCATGTGGACTTCTGAAGCCATTCTTTCTAACACTCTGAGTTACCGCTTTGATCATCTCTCTGATGTCATCAGTGGCCTTGGTTTCCATGTGCTCAGCACGTACGTTTCAGGCCTGGGGCCAAGTGTGCTGCCACCAGCATCTCATTTTGCCCTCACAGTAGCCGTGATGTACACGCTATTTACAGTCTATTTAAAAATCTGTTTTACAGTGAGGATATTGAGATTTAGAAAGCAATGTATTTAATTTGCTTTCACAGCTTTTCTGTGTAACAAATCACCCCCACATTCAGTAGCTAAGATAACATCCATTTATTCAGCTCATGATTCTATCTGCCGTCGGTCTGAGCAGGCTCACCCGGGCAGTCTCTCCCTGCTGGGCTCACTCATGGCTCTTCAGTTCACCTGCAGCGAGGTCAGCTTTGTTGATCTTGCCTTGGCTTCTTCCCTGGGGGCCTCTGATGAGATGGTTGGTTCTTCTCCGTATGGTTTCTCACCCTCCAGCTCGCTAGCCTGGGCTGGTTCACAGGGCATTTGGCAAGGTCTCAAGAAAAGTAACGAGAACAAGCGAGCCCTCTTGAAACTTCAATTCAAAACCGGTGCAGTGTTAATTCCACTGCATTCTATCTGTCCAAGCAAGACACAACGCCAGACCATAGTCAGGAGGTGGGGAAATTGACTCCATATCTGGATGGAAGCTGCTGCAAAGCCACTCAACAAGAGGTTGGGGAATTGTGGCTATTTGTTGTAATCTACTGCCCTTGCTGAAAATCACAGTATTACTATGGACAGAGAATTTAGATCCAGGTTCATCTGACTCCAACATCTTGCTCTTCATCACAAAACTATACTAAATCCAAACACTTTCTGTAGTTTTCACTGGCCTCCTCCTATGTCCACACTCACCGTATGTGGCATAATTTAGCACGATCTCATCACCAGCTTCCTCAAATTAGACACACACTTTTAGCGCAAACACTCACGTGCCCACCGTATTATTCCCTTTCCCAAGTTTCTGCTCATATTCTTCTCTTGCTTGCAATGGCATTTCTTCTTATTCAGATTCTCTTCATCCATGATAATCTATTTCAAGTTTTAATTTCAACACGAAGCTGCCTGCAACAGAGACTTCTAGCCATTCCCCCATAATCTGGCCATTCTTTCCTCTTACCTTTTAGCAATAGAGTTTCTCTACATTTTAGCTTGCAATAAATGCTTGGCTACAGGATACATTTCCCAGCCTCACTTGCCATTTAGTGTGCATGGTCACTTTAAAATAAAACATGTTGCAACTTGTTGTTATCTCTCCCATAAAAAGGTGAGGTCTAATTTTTATGAATACGGACGAGCCATAGTGATTCACTTCTAATGAATAGAGTAGGGTGGAAATGATGCTGCATGACTTACAAGCCTAAGTCACAGAAAGTGACTACCCTACCTACCCTTTCTCTTGGGACGCACATACACTCTGAGCTGACATGTAAGAAGTCTTGTTGGCTTGAAGTTGGGGTGATGAACAGACTATTTAAGAAGGCCACATAGAGAGAGATGCCTGACATGCCCCAGGTGTACCATCCCTCAGCCATTTGTCTTCCCAACCTCCACTGTAAGATGTGTCAGGGAGTCTTCAGACTAGGGGACTATCCACCCTCCCCTAGCATGGAGCCCGCCTACCTTATGCTGAGGGGAGCAAAGATGAACTCTGCCTGCTAAGATCTGCCCAAGTTGCAGTTTCACTAGTGAAATAAATGCTGTTGTTTTAAATGGCCACTAAGTTTGGAAGTGGTTAGCTTCACAACAGTAGATAACTGGAACATATTTTGGTACTAGATGTGGGCTGCTGCTGTAACAAATCCTAAAAACTGTGGCTTTGGGACTGAGCAGTGGGAAGAAGCAGAACTTAAGAAACATGTTAGTGAACCATAAAGGACTTCAAAGGGGTCATTAGCAGAAGCTTGATGACCCCAAGGGGTTGCTCATGAGGATGTAAAGGAAGGTGAGGAGAAGAAAGGGGTCTTTGTAATGCAATGGCAGAAAGTTTAGCGACACTGTTGCCTGTGGTAACGTGGGAAATAGAAAATGTACCGAATGAACTGGATGTTCTAGCTAAGGAGATTTCTAGAGAGTGTTGAAAGTACCACCTGGTTTCTTTTTGTTGCTTACAACAAAAAGGGAGAGAGAAGCTAAAGAAAGAATGTTAAATATAAAAGAGACTGGACTTTGTGTGTTGACAATAAAATTGTTTTTTATTCCCAATGTCTCCAATTGACAAATGATTGCTAAAATTAAGAAATGATTTCTGGAAGATACAAAATGCATTGCACTGTCAAGACAATATAGTCTGAAGATGAATCCAAAGGTGTGACTGTAAAACCCTTTGTTAAGTTCTTGAAAGAATTAAGGTGGTGGCTCAAACAGATGAACGTTCCTCTAGGGATCGTAAGGGTAGGCCTCGCAGATCCTCTCTGTCACACAGTTTGGGCTTCCGAGAATCTTGAGGGAACTATTCCACAGCAGCCTTTCAGGGATCCAATGTAGAGAAAGATTGACCCTGACAAACGTAAGTGAGGCTTTTGTTTAGTGGAGTGAATTCCAATAGGGTAAACACTAAACTCAAAATTTTGTAAGAGAATTGTATTGAAACAAAGATTCTACAGGCACGATGCAGGCTAAAAAAACTAATCTGATGCAAATGTGACTACATTTTATAGGGGAAAAAAAAGGATGACTCAGAGGATATATCTAAGAACCCATGGAGAATGATTCCCAGTTGGTGGATCTGAGCCCTGATGAAGGAACTGGCAGCATGTGTTCAGCTGAATTTCAGAAACACTGTATGGACTGATGACTGCCATGCACCTCCTATGTCCTCCCTTTTTGAGTTAGAGTGTGTCTGGCAGTTATTTTAATGCCAGTCTCACTATCGTATGTGGAATGGGGGCGGGGGGACAGAAAACATGTCTCTTTAGTACACAGATCTTCAGATCAAGAAAATGTTAATCAATGAGCTATCCCAAGGAACTACATCCAAGGAGCCTCACCCACATGGGAACGTGATTTAGGTGACAAGATCCTGAGCCTCAGGCCTAAACCTGATGTCTTCATACATGCAACTTGCAGTGGATTGTGGGAGGAAGTGAGTATATTTTGCCTAAAGGAGAAATGTAAGAAATTTGGGCCAGAGAACCGATTTCGGTCTGTTTAAAATAGCGGTCCTCAACCTTTTAGGCACCAGGGACCGGTTTCATGGAAGACAATTTTCCCACATACCGGGGTGGGGGAGTGGTGGTGCGGAGCTGAGGCGGTGATGCGTGGCCCATTTCCTAACAGGCTACAGGTTGGGGACCGTGGTTTTAAAACATATTCACAAATTCTTTGATTCTCCTCCCATCAAAAGGTGGAGTCTAACTCTCCTCTCCTTGAATATGGTGACTCACTTGTAACAAATAGAATGTGACAGAGGTAGTACTGTGTGCTTTCCAAAGCTCCGTCATAGAAGGTGACACTACAGCTTTGGCTTGTCTCTTTCTCTCTGGGGACATGTGTTTCTGGAGCCCCAAAGCCAACAAGCTGGAGAGACTGCATGGAAAAGCCACACAGAGAAAGATGCCCAAGGAATCCCAGCTGTGCCAACTCTCAACTATGTTTTACCAACATCACCCACCAGACGCTTCACGTGACTCTAGTTCCCAGGCTGCCTGGCCTGATGCCGAGGGGAATGGAGACGTGCTTTCCCCATTGAGGAGGCTCCAGCCACTTCAGTAAGCCAAAAAGAGAAAGAAAGGTGTGAGAATGGAGAAGATATAAACCTATCATTATTTGCAGCTGATATGATGAAGCAGCTAATTTGTTGGCTGATCAAGTTAGATTTTCTATTAGAATTAATGAGTGACTATAGTAAGATTACTTGGTAAAAGGTCAATATTGTTAAAAATCTGCATTTCTACGTGGGAGCAACAATGAACTATAAAATACAATTTTAAAATAGACATTAAATATTTTTAAAAATTTAATGTCTAAGAGAAAATGAAAATCTAAAGGAAATATTACATCCTCTGATTCAAACCCCATGACTTCTCCTTCCTCCTTCAGCCTGAATGAGATGTGAATTGATCCACAAAATACATGAAATGAAAAGTGGAAATTACTACGATACAAATAGCCAATCATAAAAGCAAAAATGTGTCAGAGATAGAAGGGAAAAGGAGTATGTAACCCAATTTCTGTGTTATACAGCTGAGGAAGCTAAAGCTTCATAAATCCTACTTTGATGGTCCTTCTAAATTATGCTGAGTGTAAAACAGAGTAAGAAAATCTAACTTCTGGCCAGGTGAGGTGGCTCACACCTGAAATCTCAACACTTTGGGAGGATGAGGTGGGAGGGTCGCTTGAGGCCAGGAGTTGGAGACCAGCCTGTGCAACATAGTAAGACCCTGTCTCTAAGAAAAAAATTTTTAAATTAGCTGGGCATGGTGGTGTGTGCCTGTAGTCCTGGCTATTCAGGTGGTTTAGGCAGGAGGATCACCTGAGTCCAGAAGTTCAAGATTGCCGTGAGCTATGATCATGCTGTTGCACTCCAACCCTGGGTGACAGAGCAAGACACTGTCTCTAAAATAAATAAAATAAAAATCTAACTTCTAATAATAAAATACATCCCTTCACTATAAAGAGAAAGAAAGTCCCATTTATTGGTTAGTAGAGAGCTTTTGCTTGAAATGTTTATTTTGTATTTTAAACCAGCCAGCCTTCTGTTATTTGGTAGAATCATGAATTTTTTAAAAGTAAATTTCTGCTGCTATTCCACTAGAGCATGCCACCTATCTAGAATCATCCAAGTGTGAAGCACCGTGATTGCAAATTGATACCTGCTGTTAAGAGCACCACCCCTTCTCCTGACTCTGCACAAATGGTTCTTTGTCATTCAGGCCTCAGCTTAAAATGCCATCTCTGGAAATGCCTTTCCTCATCACCAAATATAAAACAGCTAGTCCTTATTGCCTCATCATGTTTTAAATAGCACTTGTTGCTAAATGATATCTTCTTATTTGTTGAATGGTATATTGCATATCTTCCCCAGTTAGAATGGAAGCTCCATGAGAGCAGAAATCTTTTCATATTTATAACTATCATGCTGTTAACTAGAACTGTGTCTGAATGTAGTGGGTTCTCAGTAATTATTTCTTAGATTAATGAAGGAATACATTGTGACTTTCAGTTGGGGGCCACCCCAGCTGAGATTCCCTACAGAACAGAGCACAGGCAGAGCTGTACTGCAGATGCGCTGGGAAGTGCGATCCCAGAACCTGTGAACGTTGCCTTATGGCAAAAGGGACTTTTACAGGTGTGATTAAGTTACGGATCTTGAGATGGGGCGATTATTCTAGCTTACTCACGTGGGCCCAGTGGAGCCACAATTGCCTTAAAAGAGGGAAGCAGGCGGTCAGAGTCAGTGTAGGAGAGTTGGCAGAAGCAAGAGGATGGAGTGACGGGAGAAAGGGACCCCAGGCCTGGGACTGCCAGCAGCCGCTACGAGCTGGCGGAGGCATGGAGCCCTGGGGAGGAACCAGCCCCGCCAACATTTGATTTTAGACTCTCACAATTTGTTTCAGGATTTTGACCTCCAGAACTGTAAGAAAATTAATTTACATTGCTTTAAATCACTGCATGCATGATAATTTGTTACAGCATCAATGGGGAACGCGCCCTATAGGCTAGCTAGCGTGTTATCGAGGTCTGTGGCGGGAGGATCCAGAGGCTCCAAGTACGCAGCTGGTCAGTCTCAAGGGGTGGAAAATTGGAGGCCTGTGCAGAGTCACTTGGCCATCTTGGTGCTGAGGTGGACCATGCTGATAAGAGCCCAGGGGACAGATGAGGCCAAGGGAATCTGAGAGGTACATAAGATATGCAGAATCCAGGGGCCTATATTTAAAACAACCGCTTTTATTAAGAAGGTGTGGACAGGGAGAATGTGTATATGTTGGTTGTGTTAACATTGCCTTTTATTATCCAGTTGTCCCCCGGTAGCCTTGGGGGCACTGATTCCAGGACCGTCCACTCCTCTTCCTGGGGCACGTGTCTGGGGCACCGTCTTTCTCGGCACCACCCTTCTGCCGGAGACTTCCTTCTCATAAACAATCCATCCAGTGCCCCAGCTCCTTGGTTCTCTGACCTCCTTACTTCCAATAGTCTCCCCCTTCCAACCTTGAGCATCCTGTTCCCAAACTCTTTCATTTCCATGTGTTCTCAGCACACTCCCCCTAGTGGCGCTTCTCTAACGATGCCACCCCACGAAGGCCTCCAAACCAGTGAGGCCACCGCTTTCTTCACCTACTGCTTCTCCCTTTCCCCGGTCCACCCTCAGCTCCCTCCTAGGCCCTCCCTCCCCTACACTTGTCTCAAAAAATCCCACCTACCGATAAAGCCAACTCTCCAAGTCTGTCTGTGATGGTTAATTTTATGTGTCAACTTAACTGGACCTCAGGATGCCCAGACAGCTGCTTAGACATTGTTTCTGGAAAAGATGAGCATTTGGATTGGTGCGCTGAGTAAAGCACATGCCCTGCTCAACGTGGGTGGGCGTCACCCAACCCACTGAGGACCTGAATAAATGAGAGCACAGAGGCAGAGGGAGATTGGCCCCCGCCCTCTGCTGGACGCTCCCGCTGGTCACTGATCCCCTCCCGCCCTCGTGGGTCTCAGGCCTTTGAGCTGTGCCACTGGCTTTCTGGGGTTTCCAGCTTGCAGACGGCAGCTTCTGGGCATCTCAGCCTCCATCATCATGTGAGCCAATGCCTTATAATAAATCTCTTTTTGGATATGTATCTAGAAACATATATACATCTATATAATATATCCTATTGGTTCTGTTTCTCTGAGGAACGCTGACTGATACTGTATTTGAGCAGCTGGCTATCGCTGGAGAGACACACAAGCTTGCTGACTGACTCTCACTTTAGGTTCATGACCATGGTCTTCAGAAGCCAGTGGCCCCTTCACATTTGTCTTCCCACCCTTCCATAGTGAATTTGGTCTCCCATGGTATCCTGTGCCCAAGACCGATGTCTCAAAACTCCTCTCTTTTTAAACTTTCTACAGCCTTCCTTCCCATCCTTCATTTCCTATTTCAGTGTGAAAACCCAGGGACAGACAGAGAACACTGGCATCTTCTTGCTATCCCATCTTCTAACTTACCCCATGTATTCCCGGGCTTTCATGTCACACAGGTGTTGGCTTTCTCTCCCCTGAGCTTAAGGTCTTTATATTTGATCTCCTACTTGGTGTCTCCACCTGGAAGGGTGTTAGGCATGTGAAGTAAAGCGTGTCCAAAAGAGAATGCTGGATTCTCTCTCCCCAGACTTCCCCTGTCTCATTCAGCTGTTATGACTCATCTGAGTCCTCTGTGTCCCTGCCACTCCACACTGAGTCCTCTAGCAAGTCCTGCTGGCTCTACCTCCCAATGTATTCCAAATCCAACCATTTCTCAGCACCGCCTCCACCACCATCCTCTCATTTTGTGACTACTGCATCTCCTTGCTGCCATGCTGTTTCTTCTTCAGGGTCCAAAGATGAAAACTGGATCAAGTCACTTCCTGCAGAAAATCCTTTATTGGTTTCTCATCAACACTGAGAATAAAATCAAAACTCCTTGCCCTGCATCAGTGGTCCCCAACATTTTTGGCACCAGGGACCAGTTTCATGGAAGACAATTTTTCCACGGGGGATGAGCCGGGAGGAGGAGGTGGAGCTCAGGTGGTGACTCCGAGTGATGGGGAGCGGCTGCAAATACAGATGACACTTTGCCGCCCACTGCTCACCTCCTGCCGTGTGGCCCTGTTCCTAACAGGCCGTGGACCGGTACCTGTCTACCGCCCGGGAGTTGGGACTGTAGCCCTGCATGACCGTCTGCTCTTGCTCTTCCACCCCAGCCTTGGCCTGCTCTGTGCTCCTTATTTTCTCCTTGTTGTTTCTTGAGCACTTCAAACTAGTTCACATGACTGCCTGTGTTACCTTATTAAGTCTCTGCTCAGAAGTCACTTCCCTGACCACCCCGTCTATTAAAGCCCCCTCTTGCAATGTAATTCTCTTTTTGCTCTATTCTATCTTTCTTCATTGCATTTAACATGTGTTGAATGGTCATGTTAATGAATGAATTCCATGTGTTGTCCCCTCACACATGGACCCTGAGTTTAGCAGTGTGATTTGATTTGGCCGTTGGGACTTTAGCAAACGTGGCCCAAGCAGAGGCCTGATGCGTGCGTGCACGTTAGGGCTTGCCTTTGTGACACCCCAGCTGCCACATGAGGAAGGCTGAGCTAGGAGAGGCCACGTGGGGGTAACTGTGCACATCAGCCAACAGCCCAGCCCCAGGCTGACGTGTGGGTGAAGCCATCCAGCCCCTGCCAGTTGGTGACAAATGTGTCAACAAACCCAGTGGCACCACATGAACCCACTGAGATCTCTAACTTTGGCTCATTAGAAAAACCCATCTCCTGAGTGTCAGTCCCAAGTGACCACTGGACATGGCCAACTGAACCTCAACATCTTCTGAACTGATGTTCTTTTTCTCCCCCCAATTTATCTTTCCTCCTCTATTTCATATCTTACTAATGGCACCAAAATATAATCAATCTTTTAAAGGTGAGGTTTAATTTTATGTATCAACTTGGCTAGGCTATGGTGCCCTGCTGTTTGGTCAAACGCCAGTCTAGACATTGCTGGGAAGGTATTTTTTAGACATGATTGACATTTAAATTGCTGGACTTTGAATAAAGCAGATTATTTTCCATGATGTGGGTGGGTCTCATCTAGTCAAGCGAAGACATTAAGAGAAAAAAATGAAGTCCTCTGAGGAAAAAGGAATTCTGTTTTCAGACTGCCTTTGAACTCAAGACTACAGCATCCACTCCTGCCGGAATTTCCAGCCCGCCAGCTACCCTGCAGGTTTTAGACTTGCCCACACTCACAGGTGAGTAAGCCCGTTCCTTAAAATGTTTCTCTCTCTCTCTCTCTCTCTTTCCAAACACACACACCACCACCATTGGTTCTGTTTCTCTGGAGAACCCTAACACAGGGGTTATCTTTGACGACCCCTCTCTGTCACCTTCTAGCATCCCTCAGTGACCGTGCCCTGTTGTCGCAATCTACCAACTGTCTCCAGCATCCACCCTTTATCTGTCTCCACTTCCTCTGTTTTGTTTTAGGTGCTCAGCATCTCTCACTGGGACTGTCACAAATGTCTATTAACCAGTCTCGCCACCTCGTCTTCTCCCAAACCACCTGCTGTTCCGCCACCAGACTTATTCCAAGGTAAGCATCCGACCGTGTCCCTTGTCTCCAAAGTCTCCCCTTGCTTCCCATCTCCTACAAGGTACAGCTCAAGTATCTCAGTATGGCATGAAAGCTGTTTATTAACTAGCCCATGTTAAATTCCCGGCTCCATCTCTCTTACTCCTGCTACAAGTATCCTGCCTTCCAGCCCTATTTAACTTGTCCATCTCCAGATACGTCACGCTCATTCCATACCTTCATGCTTTGGCACATGCTGTTCCACTTGCTTGGAATCCTTATCAGTTTGTCTGGAAAACCTTCTGACCTTCAGTTGGAGCCGTGGCTCAGAGGTTCTCTTTGTTCTGAAGCTTTATGGGCTTGGTCATAATTTTTAGAACATGATAAAGATGTTTTCATAAACCTTATGTAATATATTGAAATTAATGTATTTGTCTGTATTTCCCAAAAGACAAGGGACTCTTTGATGGTCTCTGTATCTTATTCATAATTGGATCCCTGGTGCTAGTGTTTTGTTTAGTTCATACCAGCCACTCAAAAATGTTTGTTGAGTCAATTTTTATGGGTTGGATTTTATATCCCTAGAAGGCAGAAACCATATTGTTGTTCATCTCTGTATTAATGTCACTCCTCTCTTAGGCTCTTGTTCATAGTTGAAGCTCAATATAAGAAGTTTAAATTTAAAAGATCAGCTTCAGTTCTCTGGAGAAAATAAAAATATTTCATTTCCTGTTGCTACCAGACATGTCAGTCATCATGGGATTCCCTGCTGGGTGGTGTCACAGTGATTTTAAGTCAACCAAAGTTCATGGAAAGGAGAAATCACGGTCACTGAGAGTCACAATCGTGGTGAACAGGAAATAGAAGGAAACTGTCTTTTAAAAAAATTTATGAGAACTATCTCTATTTCCTATTCTCTCACGTTGTCTTCTGAAAAACATTTTTTTTGTTTTGTTTCAAAGATTTTCAAACCCACAGAAAAGTTGAAAGAACAGTACAATGAACACCTGGATACCCCTCACATAGATTCATCAACATCTTGCTGCACCTACTTCCCCTCTCTCTCCCCGCTGGCCCCCACACTTCCCTTTTGCTGAAAGCCAGTGGCTGTCGGCTTGGCATTTCACCCCTAAATGTTGCATCTTGCATCACTCAGAACTAGGACATTCTCTTACATCACCATAACACCATTATCTCACCTAAGAAAATCATTTTGTTGTAAATTCAACAAACTCACCTAACGTATGGTCTGGACTCAAAGTTCCCTAATTATCCTCCAAAATGTCCTCACTAGCTACTTTTTGACTCAGAATCCAATCAAAGTTCACACCTAGATTTGGCTTTATTCTCCCCATATTCTGCCTCTGTTCTTTATTTTTACTTTTTTATTTTTATTTATTTTTATTTTATTTTTTTTATTTTTTATTTTTATTTATTTATTTTTGTTGTTGTTGTTGAGACAGAGTCTTACTTTGTTGCCCAGGCTAGAGTGAGTGCCGTGGCATCAGCTTAGCTCACAACAACCTCAGACTCCTTGGCTTAAGCGATCCTACTGCCTCAGCCTCCCAAGTAGCTGGGACTACAGGCATGCACCACTATGCCCAGCTAATTTTTTCTATATAGATTTTTAGTTGTCCATATAATGTCTTTCTATTTTTAGTAGAGACGGGGTCTCGCTCTTGCTCAGGCTGGTCTCGAACTCCTGACCTCGAGTGATCCACCCGCCTCGGCCTCCCAGAGTGCTAGGATTACAGGCGTGAGCCACGGCGCCCGGCCTTGCCTCTGTTCTTGACATCCAACCCTTTGAAGACCCAGGCCAGGTGACCTGCAGAGTATCCCACATTCTGGAGTCGTCTGACTGTTCTGTCAGGATTTGATTTGGTTCAAATGTTTCTAGCAAGTTTTGTTATGTGATATGCTTCCCATGGCATCAGATCAGGGGTGCACAGGGTCAGATTGCCCTGATACTGGCCATGCCAACCGTAATGGGCTGCAGATAGGGTGAGATGGACAGATCTCTCCAATGCAAAGGCATGCTGTGCCTTTGTTAATTCATCAGTAACCTGCCAGGTTGGGTAAACAGCCTTTCCCTCGACACTCTTTTTTCCCCAGTGGATCATGTCATTCACTGATGATCATTGCTTGTATCAATTATTTATTACATTGAGAATCACAAAATAGTGCTTTCCTAAATCTAAAATTTAGTCTACGCACACTAGCTTACAACTTTTTATAAAGCAGAGCGTGTTCTTTCTCTCTCTCTTTTGAGAATCACTATGGAGTCATGAAATTTTTTTAACTCAATGCATTAGAGTCATTTACCAGGATTATTCTTTTTGATCCTTAAAATCTCTCAGATCTGGTCAGTGGGATTCCTTTTGAGTTGGCTTCTATGTCCTTTTGACATGGACTATTAAATAGTCTGTGAATGTGTCTTTGCTTTCAGGCACACAAGATGTTCCTAACTCAGACCTAGTGTCAGCCAATTCTCTCAGCATCCTTGGTTCCTTTTGCCAGGCAATAGTATTCAGAAAGCAAAATCTGGTCCCTAAGTGAGCTTATTGCTATGGGGTATCATTCCTTCTAGGCTTTTTCAGTGGACAGAGCTAGAATATCAGATCATGATCTTCTACTTAATGATAGCTTCAATTCAAATCCTACACAACAGGCGTCTCCATTCCTCACCCACATTCCCCGTTCTAACTCCCTTCACTGAAAACTCTCATTAGTTCCAAGAGCAAGAGGCAAACACAACACTCAGTGATCTGGGCTTGGAACTTCTCTGTGGAGACTGGGCCTCTCCCCTGGCGTAGCGGCAGAGGAAGCAGAAAGAAGATTGGACCCCAGGTAGGCTGCTGCCAGGGCCTTCTTGCAGTGAGCAAACCTTTATACAGAAAGGAGAGGGAGGACCCTCAGAAGGGATGAAAATTGTCCAATTAGATGTTATGAAAACATGCACCTGTGACCCAGTTCTTAAGAAACCTACCCGTGAACTTTTCATATAAAATAAGCTTTTGAAGATTTTCTACTGAGGAATAAATTAGGGACAAATTTGCAAATGACATGTTTCTAACAAAAAGCTACTTGGCCCACTACCCCTGGAGAAATGTCCCCTTTAGCTATTTCCTCTGAACAGAGTTCTCTGTAGAGTGTTGTGGTTAAACCACCCCTGCCAGTGAGACAGACAAGTTTCTCCTTCTGACTTTGTATACTGCAGAGAATTTTTTTTTTGAAATTCAATTATGCAAACTTTGGTGTGAGTTGCAACAATTTTCCATGTGGTACAGGTTTTCTCAAGAGATACTGGGCAATCCTTACAAAATGGCTGGATGTAGAATCCAGATTCCCACGGAGATATCCCCCCCCCTGGGTCTCAGAGGCAATGATTTCAAGTAATTCCTACAGCAGTCTTGAGATTAGGTATTATTACTATTTTAAAGATGAGGAAAGCATCAGTAAGTCTGTGCTGTAACATAAAATCACGTAGCTACTATTTTTTTGTTGAATCTAAGATGCTTACGATTTTAAGGCACATTCCATTCCCAGCTACATTAAAATGTGGGGGGAAAAATCAGTGAAACACAGTGGTTAGCGGTAGGCCTGGGATCCAATTCAGATGTTCATAGCTAGGAAATCTACTCTGTTTCCATTCCATCAAGGGTTTGTGGAAGAGGAGCGAGCAGAGCTACCGAGAGGAGAGGTGGGGTCGGAGGATGTTGAGAAGACAGGAAGCGTTTACAGTGAGGGCAACAGTGTGGATGTGAAAATCTGCTTGGAGGGTAGACTCCGTGAAGAGCTAATCTGGTGATAGCGAAGTGTTCAGATTAGGGAGCAGCGTGAGACACGGCCTTTAGAAAGAGATTGGCCAGACAAACAAGTGCTTTAGAAGGTGGCTGGTGATTATTTAGGTTTAGCAGTTCTAGGAAACTGGGCATCGCTGTATGCACGGGGGAGGGGGGGGTCTGTTCTATGTTGAAAGCTGTGTTTACAGGAGTAGTGCACCTGTGTATTGGCACAGGAGATGAGAGGCTGCTGAAGTTAAGACGGGCACAAAGCCCTGAAGCTCACACAGGGATGGCAGCCCTGAGACTGGAGGGTGAGGGCTGGGTGGGGGTGGGAACACTGAAGGGGGGAGGTCTCAGAGACTGTTGACAGCCTGGAGATAGACGGGGAGCCCATGTGATTTATCATCCAAACCAGACACCTCTGAGAAAGTGAAGTGCTATTAATAACCACGCCAGACAGCAGGCATTAACCAGGACTGTCTGGGGCAAACCTGACATGGTTGGTTACTCCAGATGGGACCAGAATCCAATCTTCTCCAATATTTCTTGCCTTGCCGACTTCGGGCTACTGTAGCTCATAGGGTCGCTGTAAATGCTACCTCTTGTGCAAGGCCAGTCGCTCTGTGATCGTCCCCTGTGCCCGCTAACAGAGGTTGTGGGGAATCACACAGCCTCTCGTAGTATGAGGCTGTGCTGGGGAAACTGACAAGCCAACGTTGGGCAGAAGGCATGTGATACTCCTCTTCACCACAGAGAGAGGAGTGTGCCAGGGCCGGGGTGTTCTCTGGGACCCACTGGGGTGGACATGCCTGGGGAAGGACCCCCTCCGCTGCAACTCTCTGTCACCTCCCTCTTTTATAGGACAAGAGTGAGAACAACCTTGTCAATGGGAGACTAGTCTATAGCATATTAGATGCCAGCAGTTTGCGGAGTTGTCTGGGAAATCCAGCTGCCCAGTACCTGGGGAATTTTGTTACCCAATCAAACTGGGGTCCCCTCACCCCGCACAGTAAATCCAGACACTGATGCTGAGATCTGTAGTGGGAGAAAAGGGCATTTATTGCATGGTGCCAAGAAAAGAGAAGGGGCAGCTAATGTTTAAGACGCACATTCCCCAATGGCTTATAAACAAGGGTTTTTAAAAGCAGGGGCACCTTTCAGGGGTACATTCTGTCTATGTAAGTTGCAGGCAAAATTGCAAACCAATACATGGAGGTTCTACATTGGTATGGCCCATGGTTGTCGCGGTATCACTCTCTCAAGTCCACACTGGAATGAACAAAGAACAATGGTCAGAGTTAAGTCCTCAGTATTCCTTTATCTGAGGTCTATGTGATAGAATTTTCCATATGGTGAGGGTTTCTGAAAAACAACTCACAACATATTCTACTATCTTGTCGTTTCTACAGGGAACCAAGCCACTTTGTGAACTGGCTTGCTTGGGAGACTACTGTTACTGTCTTGGTTATCAAGTTGCTCATTTATTAATACTTTTTAAGGCTAGCTAGGTGCCTAGAATTTCCTTTGAAGGGATTCAAGATTTTTCCTTTATTTCCATGCCTGGGGGAGCCCAGCCGGCCCCAAGAGGAGTCTCTTCTCGGTCTCAATTTGAGGGCTCTTCCCAAGTTGGTTTTGGAAGGGAAACTGCTGAGCCTGTGGGACCCTGGGTTTAAGTGCATCTCCTCTCCCTGGAGAAAGAAAAAGGGCCTACAGCCCCAGCCAGGACCTTGTCCAGGCAACCCAGAGTGAGCTCCCATAGCTATTTTGGACGATATTTCTGCTTGTGACACCAAAGTACTTTTTGTTGTTACTTTTGGGTTACTTTTTGCTGTAAGGATTAAAGCAGAGGGAACTTCATTATATGCCCAGTGAAACTGGCCTGTTGGAGAAATTTGGCTGTCTCCTGGTTTCTTCGTAGGTCAGATAAACAACTCGGCTTCGGTTCGGTGATGCGGAACCTCAGCATGTGTGGCTGCATTTCAATCTTGAGTCCGGTCTGTAGGGCCTTAGTGCAGGAGCTCATCCCAGAACAATGGCCTCGTACAAGTTTTATTTAACAAGAGGTAGAGAGAAAACATCAATTTTCAATGAATTACGGCAGGCAAATATACTGAACTGTGAAGTATTATAAACATAACCCTAATATTTCCTTGATGGTTCAGAAAGCACCTGAGTCTTGCAGTGCTTACGGGCCCCCATGAACTCCTCTGGCTGTGCCGCAAACACGGCTGCGCCATGTATGCATGGCCTAAGGGGACACGTGTGATGCAGTCTATGGGGTGTGCAGCCATTATCACGGCCTACACAGTCACCAGATTTTGTGCCTAATTTCTGATGAACTAAAATTAGTAACAGGCGACACACCAAATGCACCCCTGGAAGGGTTGTTTGTGAGATGTCACTTTCAGAGCTATTCCATTGCATTCCACTAATCTAATTTTAGCATAGAAAATACCCCTGGAGACTGGAGGCCTGATTTGGAGACCTGGATTTGGAGACAATTATACCACAGTTTTGCTTTGATGATGGAAGTCACGCTGGAGTTCCTGGGACCTCAGGAGACTGCTGTTTTGAATCTGTCACTTCCTTGGTAAAAACAAAGGAACAAAAAAAAAAAAAGAAATCCACGAACTTCAGGAACTCTCTACTTCTCACAAGATCATGTCTAAACTCCTGTGACTGATACTCAAAATTTTCTTCGATTTGATCTGTTTATCCAAAAAGTCTTATATACTCTGCCCCGTGCAGTGGCTCTGAGCTGGCCAGGGCCTCTGGACTCTCCTGGGTCATGCCCTCTGGCACTTTCCGGCACAGGCCCTTCCATCTACTTGGATCTGTCTCTTGTTCAGGGCTCCTGTTGGTCTGTGAGCTATAGACCCCTGTATCCAATGACCTAAGCGACATCTCCAAAGATACCCAAAAGCAGATCCATTTTCAAAAATGAAACTCATCAGCTTCCCTCCCAAACTGGCTCCTCCACCTCCCCCATCCTAGTGAATGACAAGGTAAAAGTCCTCTATAATGTCTCTCCTCTGCAAGGCTCTATTTAACCCATTGTCTGGAAATACCTTTCTAAAACAAAAGGCAGGTCACTTCCGCCTCCTGCTGCAAGCCCACCCATGGCTCCCAGTGCTCTCAGGACAAAGCAGAAACTCCAGGCATCACACAGGAGGGGGCCCATTGTGCCCTGGCTCTGCTCAAACAGCCCTTTCCTCTGGCTCAGAACTCAAGTTTTCCTCCGAAGGCCAGGCCGGCTTCTCTCCCGCCCCCAGGCCATGCACATCATTCTCCCAAGTTCTCTTCACCTGGCCCCTTCTTCGGGCTCTTTATCCCTTGTCTACATCCTAAGCACCATGAGGCAAATACATGGTCCTGTTCATCTTACCAGAAGCCCACAGTCAGCCTTTCAAGAATGTTTAATGACCAGGGAATGAAGAAATGAAAGATTCCAAAGTGCAATGAGGCAAAACTAGGATCACAAAAGGGGCGGGGTGGGGTGGGGAAGAGGCTGCAGACTAGGACCAGAGAGTGTTTGGTCTGCTGGCTCAGGCGCAACTGATGGCCTGTTGGGAAGGGGTCATCTTTGCTGATCATACGTGTGTTTGTGTGTGTCTGTTTGGAGAGATAGATAGGTGTCTTTTGGGGACACACTCATATTGAAGTGTGACCTTGGTTCTTTTTAAATAACCATTTCTGAAGCCTTAAAAAAAAAAAAAACCTCTTTTGTGTATTAGGGACCAATACTCAGACTGGGAACCCCAGCTGGTGTCTGGGTGGCCACCGTCTTGGTGTGAGCTTATTCACTTCTGTTAAGCACGTCCCTTACAGAATGCTTGTCAAACACGGACTATTCTAGTTTGGATATTTCAGGTTGTACATGCACGACAGACATTCACCACAAACAGAAATAGTGGACTCCTTGTGAGAGCCAGGCTCTGGGCGAGGCCTTGGAAACCAGGTGAGAGGAGGCCGCCACCTGGACAGGATCTCCCTTTCCATTGGTGCTGTGTTGCTGCTCTTGTGTGAAGCTCTTTTTCATCTGTGCTGACAGTGAACTGTCTAGGCTTAGTGACAAAAAATTAGGGAAATTTAGCAATAAGGAGTAAAGAATATGGCAAGAAGAGGAGGGTAGAATTGCTTTAATAAAATTATCAACACACAGAAAACTATCTGCAGGCCCGATAAACAATACAACATGTACACCTGGCTCCTTTCGTTCAAGGGATCACGGACTTAGTGTAGGATTCGAACATGAAACATTTAGGGGAAAAAGTAATAATACTGGGGCATTTCTCCCTCATTCTAAGGCTTAGCTTGATTTTGCCCTAGGAGACCTCCTGTAGTGGGAATTAATTATTCATTATTTTTCTCTCCTGTTACAAGCTTTCTACATACTGTTAGAAGAGGTGAGTGGCCTCTTTTAGGGAGTTCGTATGTGTATTTGGACTTTCTTCCCTGGCGCTGTGCTATTTTCTAAACTCTCTCTTAGATTCACTGGCTATGACTGTTTTTACATTCTGTTTTTCTTTTTTTTCTCAGACACACTCCCAGTTTCCTTGTTTTTTTCAGATATATATTGTCAAATCGTCTAGCTCATTAGTGTTAATCACTCTGTTCCCAATAGACAGCAATAAAAACTTCAGAAGAGAATCTTAAACAGTATGGTTGCCACCAGGAGTTCAGGAACATAGCATGTTCTTGAAACTAGGAGACAAGGTTTATTGCAACTACTGTTAAGCATTATTTTTCTGTTGTCTTAGCCCTGAATAAATTACTCAAGCACCATAAAAACCATTAGATAAAGAAAAACACACCCAGCAGCACCCATCTGTGTCTATGCCAGCGTCTACTCCTGTCACATGATTTGTTTGCCAGTAATTATTAGGGATCAGAGGTGAAAAAGACAGATAAGAGCAATTAGTCTGGCCTTTTATGCAACACAGTTTATGTAGCCTTTTTTTCATAGTGATTTTAAGAGAGAGAGAGAGACAGAATAGACTTTACAATGCAGAGCCGTGCACAGGGAGATTTAGCATTAAACAGAGATAGTAAGTGTTGCAAACCACACATAGCAACTGGAGCTTAGCTTTTATGTGTCTTGGATGCCAACAGCTTTTACTACTTCGACAGATCCTGACAACAATAATTAGAATTCAGGGAGAGCAGGAGGCATGTGACGAATCTTGCAAACACGTTTCTGGAAACACATCAACACTAGTCTGAACAATGGGATGCCTGGCCCTCCTTTCCTCTCCATTCTCCTTTCTGCTGTGCCTAGAGACAAATTTCACCCCTGGTTGTTTCAAGTGCCTAACAAAGGCCAAATCACACAATAAAGGCATCATTTATCTTCCTAAATCTCCTCTGGTAGGGCCAAAAGGAAGGACCCACACCTGGGAAAAGATACTCTTTCTTTAGTGGATAAAAAACCTGAATTGTTTCCATGTTGCTTTTTCATTGACTCCCAGGTAATTTTCCATTGGGTTGTCCGAAGGATACTCCAAAAAAGGTAAGTCAGAAATGCCAGATACACTGTGTGCCTTCAAGTTAGAAACCAAACCTCCTGTCACCAGTGGACTATTCAAGGCCTTGGTGAATGTATTATGTGTAAGGAACTCCATGCCTCCTCTCACGTCCAGCTGCCAACCCCCTCTGTACTTCCCATACCATTCCATTTGGAACAGATGCCCCAAGATGCTGCCTGAAACCTCATCCATCCACTCCTTCCCTAATTTTGGACTCACAGTTGAAGTAAGGAATCTTTTAGCACTTGTGACAATAGTTATTGGCTCCTCCTAGGACTGTGGAGTTCTGTGGGTGCTATGCCGTATCCACAGAGCTTAGCAATGTGTTGCGTACACAGTAGGTGCTTGATAAACCTTTGAGTGACCGCTGGGAATATAATCTCTTGGGGTTCGGTAGACATACAGTTAAGCATACACGCTGCAATGAATGTACAGATCAATGCATTTTTACATAAGTATACACAGGGGTTTATAATGGCCACGCAGAGGAGCATTACAGACCATGTCCGCAGAGGCTCCCTGGATGCAGGGGTCTTTAATTGCTCTGGGAATGAGCCCGTCCATCCGGTGCAGGCAGGCTGGTTGCCCGTAACAGGCTATGACATGCCCTGATTCATCCACGGATGTAACGTTCAGGATGGGGGAGGGGCATTTTATTCTAGAGAAGAAGATGGGATTAAAGAAGATAAAAATTAAAGAATGCAAATTGTAAAAAGTAAGCATAAACAGTCACCCCTTTCCCCCTCTCCCCACATTCACGCAGAAGCAGGGCCAAAGAGACCCGGCATGGGAGGTCCCAGTATCCCCTGTCACCCCACCACAGCCCAGACGCCTGCGTGAGGCACGGACACGAGAGGCACTCTGGAGTAGCCAGACCTCGTTCCACACGTGCAGAGGCGCAGTCTCCGCCGGGGTCTTGCTTCCCAGCTCCCTGCTCACCTGTCCCTTGCACAGAGCAACGTGCACTTCTGAGCCACATCAGTCAGCCACAAGGAAACCGAGAATCAGAGAGAGGAAGCGCCTTCCCCCGTGGCTGCAGCTTGGCCTTTGCTCACGTGTGAAACGAGAGGGCCAGACACTCCTTAATTAACCCCAAATGGTTTTTCTTCCTTTCTCAATCCAATATTTATATCAGCACGTTATTCCCAGGGTGCCAAAGACCCCTGCTATGGACGTGCCGCTGTCCCTGCAAGGGCATGGGTCGGGGAGGGGTGTCCCCTGGACCTGAAATCCGCTGCCAGGGGCACGGGGAGCCGGGTAACGCCCTCAGAGGCTGCAGGATGGGCGAGCGATGGCTCTGGCTTGAGAAAATGAAAATTGTCCAATTTATTTTGCCGGTAATCCCGACCCCCTTTTAGATAAGTAGCCGGGCAGCGGTCCTCCACTTCGCCCTGCCCGGCTGTTGCAAGGAAAAGGGGGGTCATTTTCCTTGGGTCCCTGGCAAGGCCATCGAGGGGGCCCGCGCTCCCGGGAACGCCGCCCTGCTCGCACCCACCGCGCGCGGGATGCCGCCCAGCCCCTCGGCGCCCCGCCCCGCCCCTGCGCGAACTTGGCCGCACCCACTTCTCCCGGGCGGCGCCCCCTCCGCGGCCGGGGCTGACGTCACAAGGCACCCAGCCGCCTGCGCCCCGCGGTGCGCGCCCCGCGCCGGGACCTGCCGCCGCCCGCCGCCCTCTCGGCGCCGCCACCCAGGCGCGCCCGCGCGCGTCCCCGTCTCTGTCCCCGCCTGGAAGCACCGCTGAAGATGGCGAGCCCGGAGCCCCGGGAGCACGCCGAGGAAGGATGCCCGGCTCCGGCTGCCGGGGAGCAGGCGCCACCGCAGCCGCCGCCGCCCCGGGATCCCCCGGAGAAGGAGAAGGAGGAAGACGCACAGGAGGAGGGGGCGGCGGCTGTGGCCGGCCCGGGGCCGCAGGTGGAGGAGGCCGCGGGCCCGGTGGCCGCCGCGGTGACTTGGCTGCTCGGGGAGCCGGTGCTGTGGCTGGGCTGCCGCGCCGACGAGCTCCTGAGCTGGAAGAGGCCGCTGCACAGCCTGCTCGGCTTCGTCGGTGCCAACCTGCTGTTCTGGTGAGACATCGGGCTGGGTGGGGGCGCCCAGGAGGGCAGGTGACCTTGGGGCGCCCGGGGACCCATTGTGGGGGGTGCACGCTGGACACTGCGGAGGAAGAAGTGTCAGCCCTGCCCCACTTTCTGGGCCACCTGTCTCAAACAGGTAGACACTCGATTCAACTTTCCTCCAGAAGCATTTCCCTGTAAACAGTTGTCATCCCCCGTGAGTGTATCCAGTTTCAGATGGGAGGTGGTCGGCTGACCCGCGGGCACCTGTGCCTACAGGTGTTCCCAGCGTGCATGAAAACTTCGGCCCCTGCTTTCTAAAACTCTCAGGTCTTGACCTGCTCGCCTAAGCAAGCCGGAGCAAACGTGCTTGAACTTGTATTCCTTCTTGCACCCCCAGCAGGCTTATCTAGACCAGCTTAGATGCACGAGACTGCGCCGCCTTCACCAGCCACCTGAGATGGGCACTGAATGATTTGTTTTTCCTTCCCCTGGAGGGTTGGGTTTACTGTCTTTGCTCCCTGATGGGAAGACAGGAGCCAAACAAACAGGTGGCTTGTGCACAGCACCCCGCCTCCCGGGGGTGCGGTGTGGAAAACAGTCGCATTTTTAGGTGAAGTACGGGAAGAACACACGGGAATGCTCTCTTAATAGCCCCTGATCAACAGGTTTGTCTCCCTAAAAAGCGCTCTTCTCTGATAAGGACAGGGAAGTGTCTGGCTCCTTCACTGAAGGCTGTGCCCTGTCTGAGGGCAGAGAAAAACCTTCTTGGTTTTGCTAAGTGTCCTCATAACACACATGACCCACACTGTGCAAGATAAGCGGAGCTTCAGGAACAGATACCTTGTTACAGGACATAGATTTCTTGAAGTTGAGAAATAAATAAATGCAGAAAACAGACACGGCCTGTCACTTTCTAGGTTAACTTGAGCAATGTGAAGATTTTTCTGCAGATCTGTGCCAGTCCTGATTTTCTCTTAAAACGAGCTGTATCTTGTAGGGGGGTCCCTACAAGAATGTGAATTAACTGTACTTTCGGTCTCTTAGCTACCTGTGTTTCTAGAATTTATTCCACTATCTAGCTTGTTAGGAAGTCATGTGAGCACTTCAATGAGGGGGACACATTGTATTATGCTAGATTGGGCAACTGTCCAATCGTTTGAGGGCTGTGTCTCACTAATTTTTTCAGGGGTGTGTTTCACTCATTTTTTCAATGAGCGACATGTTTTTAAAATTTTATTTCTTAATTTAAATTTTTGTTTATTTTAAAAAATAACTAATACAGTCTCACAGTTCAAAAGTTTAAAGGTACGAAAGCGTAAACATTTTGAAAATCTCTTTCTCGTGCCTGTGTTTGGCCACCCAGTTTCCTCACAGAGGCAACTGATGTTCCTAGTTTCCTGTGTATCTTTCCAGATAGTGCGTACTTCAGCAAATACATAATATCTTATGCAAATTGTGGAATACCATATGGGCTGTTCCTCTTCTTAGTATTACAATCACTTCCTGGTTCTTTTTCAGCTGCATAGAATGTATTGTAAGGATGTCTCAAATTACTTAACCTGTCCCCTACTGAGACACTGATGTTGTTTCCAAGGTTTTGCTATTTCAGTGTTATAGCTAATGGCCCTGTACATGCATCATTTTTCATATATGCAAGTATTTTTGTAGGATAAATTCTCAGAAGTGGAATTGCTGGGTCAGAGAGGATGTGCATTTGTAATTTCGATGGATATCACCATATTGCATGCACTTCCTTAGGGTTCTACCAATTTATACTCCTGCCAGCAATGTGTGTGACTACCTGTTTCAGTACACCCTTGCCAAGAGTATTTTATGAAACTTTTTGATCTTGCAAATCTGATAGGTGAAAAAGAATATCCCAATATGATTTTAATTTGCATTTCTCTGAAATTGTGCATTTTTTCTTATGTTCAAGAGCAACGGCCAGGCGTGGTGGCTCACGCCTGTAATCCTAGCACTCTGGGAGGCCGAGGTGGGAGGATTACTCAAGGTCAGGAGTTCAAGAGCAACTATAGTTATCTTTTCTCTGCATTGTTTGTTTATATTAAATAACTTTTGTCTATTTTTTCAATTGGGCCATTGATCTTTTCCTTATTGATTTGTAGGAACTCTTTTTATATTAAAGACTTTTGCCTAATTTCTATAATATGAGTTGCAAATATTTTTCTATATATTCTTTAATAATAGCTATTAAAAATAATGTTTTTGCATAAAATAATTAAAAAGCATATTTGGTATTATTCAGGAGTGATATAGCTTCTATCCATTTTACTTATGACTATGATGGAGAGGTGAACAATGGCCAGGGATTCAACCTATTATAGTTATAACCTTCTCCTTATCTGTTTTATTTCTTCTCCTGTTTTAGTATCTGCATTCCATGCATGTATTTTCTTTTTCTTTTTTTTTTTTTTTTTTTTTTAGACAGAGTCTCACTCTGTTGCCCAGGCTAGAGTGAGTGCCGTGACGTCAGCCTAGCTCACAGCAACCTCAAACTCCTGAGCTCAAGCGATCCTCCTGTCTCAGCCTCCCGAGTAGCTGGGACTACAGGCATGCGCCACCATGCCCGGCTAATTTTTTTTTTTTTATGTATATATTTTTAGCTGTCCATATAATTTCTTTCTATTTTTAGTAGAGGTGGGGTCTCGCTTTTGCTCAGGCTGGTCTCGAACTCCTGAGCTCAAACGATCCGCCCACCTCGGCCTCCCAGAGTGCTAGGATTACAGGCGTGAGCCACCGTGCCCGGCCATGCATGTATTTTCTTTGACAAAGATAATAGTCCTGCTCTTTAAATTCTGAAATATTTGTTCTTGCTGTTGTGTTATAATCCTTTGGAAATAACCCATTTATTAATTTCACTAAAATTTTGGAGTTTTTCCCCTTTTATTTGTTACTTTGCAGTTAAAATGCTTTTTAAGGACATTGAATTTTCTTTAAACAGTGTATTTCTTCTCAAATGATCTTAAATTATGTGATGCCCTAACATTATGTGTCCCAGGAACTTTAAAGCACTGTATTTTCTGTGAGAAAAACAAACAAAAATCAATATTAGAAATATGGGGGCCGACGTGGTGGCTCACGCCTGTAATCCTAGCACTCTGGGAGGCCGAGGCGGGTGGATCGCTCGAGGTCAGGAGTTCGAGACCAGCCTGAGCAAGAGCGAGACCTCGTCTCTACTAAAAATAGAAAGAAATTATCTGGCAAATTAAAATTAAAAAAAAAAAAAAAGAAATATGTGAAACTCATATCTGTCTTAAGCAATAGTGATTCTGTTTTCACTTTAATTGGTGTGATTTCATTTTTATGGAAATATACTTTTTAAACATATATTTTTGAATGCTTTCACACCTGGTACTAGCAATAGCTTGTAGGATTTTGAGTTCAACTCAAAAGCTTCAACATTTACTACTTGCATATTATCTGCAAGATTTCACTGCTGTATACTGGAAGGACAAAAATTGAGACATGACCATCACATAGGGGTTTAAGGTTGGGGTCACAAGGTTGCATGAAGCAAGTGTGGTGGAAGAGTCAAGAAGGGAGAATTTGTTTTGATATGGTTTTGGGGGACAGTGGCATTATGGATGGAAGAGACTGTGGGGATCTTCATAAGGAGATCATACTTGAAGTAGACTTTGATGGACAGGAATGATTTGGATATATCAAAGCATTCCAGCCCTAAAGAATAAAATGAACCAAATAGCATCTTGAGGGTATGCTTAATATTTCAACCGCAACAGATGATATGGCAGCATGAATTTGTAAAGGAAAATAGTGGGGTTGAGTAGGTGGTTTGGGGACACATTTGGGGGCAGTAGGTGCCTCAAATGCTATGTTGCATGTTTCGATTTGTTTTTTATGTGGGCAACAGGGACCAGAAAATGCCTTGTAGAAGTGTCCATAAATATTTTAATGGATAAGTAAATTGTGGTTCATTTATTCCTACCATAGGGTAGGTAATATATAACAGTGAAAATAAGCTATAGCTTTGACAACAACATGGATGAATTTTACAAATGTAATTTTAGGCAAAAGAAGCACTAAATAATATATACAGATTGATTCAATTAAAAAAAACACTTTACAATGTGCAAAACTAAACAGTATTGATTAGGGGTACATACATAGGAGATAAAACTACAAAGAAATTGAAAGACATTCTTGAATCAGATATGCACACACACATACATATATACATTCCTATCTATGATATATCTTATGAAAAATACTACAGTATAAAAAAATGCTAGAAAAGGGGTACTCACTGAGAGCTCAGAGGAGGTTGATAAAATGCAGACCACTTATAGTACCTGTTTCACAAAGCAGAGTTTCCACAACTGAAATAGATTGGGCAACAGTCCAATAGTCTTATGGCTGGGAGGGCCACAGATCAAATTATCTCGCCCATTTTACCAATTAGGAACATGTTTTTAGAAATTTTCTCCTTAATTTTAAATTTTATTTATTTTTTTTAAAAATAACTAACACAGCTTTACAGTTCAAAAGTTTAAAATGGTAAACATTCTGAAAATCTCCTTCCCGTGCCTGTCCCTGGCTACCCAGTTTCCTATCAGAGGCAACCCATGTGACAGCTGTAATCACATCCAGAAATAGAATGTGCCCAATGAAACAGAAAATGTTGCGTTTATTTTTGTTTTTAAGGAGTCAACTTTTTGTGGTTTACTGTCAATAAAATGCACACATTGTAAGTATACAGTCAGATGAATATACCTACGTAACCACACTGGCAGTCGGGGTCAAGATGTTCCGTCACCCCAAAGGGTGTCTTTGTGTTCCTTTCCTATCAGTATCCACGCCTGGGGACTGATCCTTTTCTATCATTGTAGAGTAGATTTGTCTTTCCTAAAGTTTCATCTAAACAATATCATGTAGTATAATATCTTTTGTGTCTGGCTTTGTTTAGTCACTGCAAAGTTTTGAGACTCAGCCCTGCTGTGTATACCAGTTCTTTTTTCCTTTTTATTGCTGAGTAGTATGTCACTTCAGGGATAGACCAGAATTTGTTTATCCACTCCCTAGTGGATGTTCATTTGGGGAGTTTCCATGTTTGATTGTTATGAATAAAGCTATTGGGAAAATTCAGGCACAAACCTTTGTGTGAGATGTCTGCTTTTGGTGAGGAAGGTGGTAAGCTCTGACCCGTGTTTCGGATGGCCATGTGTTGGTTGCCTTCGATAGGCAGGTAATGGAGCAAAATGCCCACATTCTGTTCTTCTTGCTGGTAATAATACTGAAATTTAATGGCTTACTAGGAAGCTACTTTTTTGGGACACTTGTCTCTGCAGCCTAGAAAGCCACTCGGATGTGATTTGGTTTTGAACCTCCAGTTGAAGACCATGAGATTTAGAAAATTCTATGCATAGGCCTTTTTCCTCAGCGTATCTGGCATTACAAGATGATGACATCACTTTCTTTTCTTTTCTTTTTTTTTTTTTTTTTTGAGACAGAGTCTCACTCTGTTGCCTGGGCTAGAGTGAGTGCCATGGTGTCAGCCTAGCTCACAGCAACCTCAAACTCCTGGGCTCAAGCGATCCTACCGCCTCAGCCTCCCGAGTAGCTGGGACTACAGGCACGCGCCACCATGCCCAGCTAATTTTTTCTATATATATTTTTAGTTGGCCAGATAATTTCTATCTATTTTTAGTAGAGACGGGGGTCTCACTCTTGCTCAGGCTGGTCTCAAACTCCTGACCTCGAGTGATCCACCCACCTTGGCCTCTCAGAGTGCTAGGATTACAGGCGTGGCCACCACGCCCAGCATCACTTTCTATTTGTATCTAGTAAAACAGTAGGAAAGTGATTTTCTCGAGGTGACTGCACAGGGCACACCTGGCAGGAGACTCTGACTTTCCCAGCGTCTCAGGCGGGGCACCAGGCAGTCCAGAATGCCAGCAGGGCCTGCGGGGGGTGTTGGGAGCACTGGCTGTAGAGTTGCTTTGGAAGCTTGCAGGGTCTGACTTCCAAGTTGGTATCAAGTGCCCCTTCTCTGCCAGCACTAATGGGTCCTTCTAGCTTGCGTTAGAGCTGTGCCCGTCAAAGTGTGGTTCTGGACGCTTTCACTGGCATCACCTAGGTGCTTGTTAGAGACCCAGATTCATGGGCTTCTCCCACACCTACTGAACAGGAATCTCTGGAGGTGGGGTCATGACATCTGGGTTTTCTTCAGCTCTCCAGGTGATTTGATATATGTTCATGTTTGAGAACTACTGTGTCCAAGCACTTTCTGAAATTGTGACCTCTCTTCTCCATAAGGCGGCATTCCCGTCGTTAGACAACACTAACTAGTAAGTGTTTTCCTTACATTGAGTTAAGGCCATCTCTTGGTTATCCCTGCAGCTGCCCAGGATCCAGGTCCCTCCCCAGGACAGTCCTTTGTCTGTTTCAAGATTCATTCTGTTCTTGGTTCCTGCTGAATCTTCTTTTCCTTCTCCGGCTGAGAGATCCTGGGCTCTACCACTCCTTGTCTTCCTGTAGGGTTTGCAGACGCTTCTGCACCTGCTTCAATTTGTGTGTATTCTGCCTGGAATGTAGCGTTCCCGAGACGGTGGGACCAGTGTGTACTTTCTCCCCTCCTCCTGGACAGCAGCCTTGTAGTCACATAGCCTGAGATAGAATTTCTTTATTTCAGTTGACAGTAACTCCCTTTGACAGCAGCTACTGTTGCTGGTTGGTAGACTTTCCTCAAACTATAACTACATAGTTATATATACCCACTAAGGTACTTGTTGCTCCCATTTTCCACAAGAGGAAACGAGGCCCATGGAATTTAGCAGTAAAAGATGACTTTGTCCTGTACTGTTCAACAGAACGTGTGCAGTGATGGAAATAGTCTACATTTGCGCTGTCTGGTACGGTAGCCAGTAGCTTCTTGCAGCTGTTGAGCATATGAAATGTGGCTAGTGGGACTCAGGAAGTGTAGTTTTATTTTTATTTAATTTAAATGTAAGTGTAAATAGCCACATGTAGCTAGCGGCTACTGTATTAGACAGCACAGTGCCAGATAACAGTGCTGGGGCTGGGTCATGTGGCCAAGTCCATTTTCCATATATTCTGTGTTTTCTTCTACTCTATCACTCTAAAGAACAGGAGGAGACAATTAGGGCTTATGTTTTTCTTTTCTTTTCTTTCTTTCTTTTCTTTTTTTTTTTTTTTTGTGACAGGGTCTTGCTCTGTCGCTCAGGCTGGAGTGCAATGGTGCGATCACAGCTCACTGCAGCCTTGAACTCCTGGGCTCAAGCGAGCCTCTTGCCTCAGCCCCAGAAGTAGCTAGAACTACAGGCGTGCGACCACCCACAGCATGTTTTTTATTTTTGGTAGAGGCGAGTCTCACTTTGTTGCAAAGGCCAGTCTCAAACTCTCAGCCTCAAGTGATCCTTTTGCCTTAGCCTCCCAAATTGTTGGGATTATAGGCATGAACCATCATGCCTGGCCATATTTTTCAATATTACAGAATTATGCTTAATGATTCCATCATAGAGTGAAACAAATTATATTGGGAGAAGTTTGCTTCTGCATTAGTAGAGATTTTTTTAGTCTGTTGACCAGTCTGGACTAAGTTCCTTGCTGCATCTCTGCTCCGCCTGGAGAGTCGGCAGCCGTGGATGAGGGTCTGCTCTGTGCCCAGTGTGGTACCAGGACCAGGGGCCACACCAGAAGTCCAGCATCTGAACTTGCCGCTGAGACCCTACCCTCTAGTTTAGGAGATGTGACTGCTTCAGTGAATTGATTGAGATAGTACATCACGGTTCTAAATTGCATACCACAGTCTCCAGGGCTTTACAGGTTAGGATAAAATGGGGATCGGGGGTTTTGGAAAAGGTGATAAAGTTCTGTGTGATTTATTGCATAGGCCTGGAAGAAAGGATGTAATTTTAAAAGCAAGGTTAATGGCGCGAGCTTTCTTTGTAGGACAAACCCAGGAGAAAATGGGGGGTGAGTGCTGAATGTTGTCAGGATGGGGAGACTCACCTGACTCCCCCTGAGGGGATGTTTTGGGGGGTGGAGAGTTAATCTTGGATGCCTAGATCAGCACAGGATCTGAAACGTTGTAGATGTTCAGAAAACTTTGGTGAACTGAGCTGGACTGGAGCATATTCCTCGACTGTGGAAGGGGTGGGGCTAGTTTTATGGGCTGGGGGGATACCCAGGGGGGAGGTGGGGAAGAGAAAGGTTTGGGCCAATTTTTGAAGAGGTCACTATTGGACTGTGCCAAGGAATTTGGACTACATCAAATAAGCAGTCTCCATTTATTACCCAAACACAAATACCATCATATTCCTCCTTCATTCAAGACTTCCATTAAAAATAATGCAGCAAGTATTTATTGAGTGTCTACTATAGAACTGACACTGTTCTAGGTGCTAGGGGTATAACAGTGGACAAACAGATAGGGTCCCTATTCTCATGGTGCTTATATGATAGTGGTAAAAGTGGTGAAGGAAACTAAAGCAGGGACAAGGAACAGAGAGTGACCAGGAGGTACTGCTTCGCTGGAGTGGTCAACGTGGGCCTTTCATGAAATGACCTTGAGCAGACACCTGAAAAGCAAGTCAGGGAATAATCCAAGCAGATAACTCTGAAGTGGTCTGTTCCAGGCAGAGGGAATGGCACTTGCAAAGGCCCTGGGGTTGGAAGTGGGCTTGGGGTGTTTTCAGAACAGTGAAGACCATTGTGGCTGGGGCCGGGTGAGCCAGAGGAGGAAGCGTTGGTTCAGCTCAGATTTTCATGCTATGACTGTGCCAGATTCTGCTTGTCAGCTTTCTGTTGGTCCCTCTGGTTGAATTAGGGGAGCAAAAGCCTGGGGCCAGGGACCAGCGAGGACACCATTGCGGGACCACATGGTGATGTGGAAAGGCTGAACTAAGGTAGTGGCAGTAGGGACGGGGACGAGGAGATGGGTTCTGAGGTGACTCTGGAGGTAAAATTGGTAGTACTGAAAGATTTGGTGGGTGGGGGAAGAGAGGATGAGGAGTGGCTGGCACTGTCATTAGCCAATGACAGTGTTGCTGAAGTTGCCCCAGGCTGGGGCTGTGGGGGTGGAGGGTGATGTGCTCGTGTTTGAGGATGTTGAATTGGATGTGCCTATAGCTCATTGCGTGAATTATCCACATACATCAGTAAGGGTTGGACACGTAGACTGACGGCGTGGGGGAGTCCCAGCAGAGGGTTGTTCCAGAGAAGCCAACTGCAGTGACCACTGCAGTCATCCAGCACCTGGGTTGTGATTGCTCCTTCCTGGCCTTAGCTGAAGCCGTTTCTACAGGGGCTTGGTGGTCTTGAATTGCACCAGAAGGGAAGGATTGTCTCTCCCTTCCTCCATGGCACCACCTCCTTGGTGCAGCACCGCAGCTCAGGGGAGGACAGGCTTCCCTGCTCTCTATTCCTAAGCCTCTCTGTGAGTTGGTTCTCAGGATAGCTCCTGACTTGGCCAACAGGAATTCAAGTAGTTTAGGAAATCTTTTCTCTCTGCCATGGTCTGAATATTTGGGTCCTCCCAAAATTCATGTGTTGAAACCTAATCCCCAGTGCAATAGTATTAGGAGGTGGAGCCTTTAGGAGGTGAGGAGGTCACAAAGGAGGAGCCCTCATGAATGGGATGAGTGGCCTTATAAAAGGGGCCTGAGGAAGCTTGTTCACGCCTTCCACCATGTGGGGGCACAGCTAGGAGGTGTCATCTGTAAAGCAGAGAGTGAGTCCTCACCAGACGCTAAACCTGCTGATGCCTTGATCTTGGACTTCCCAGCCTGTAGAATTGTAAGAAATAGATTTCTGTTATGTTTATGAGCCACCCAGTTGATGGTATTTTTGTGATTGCAACCCAAACAGACTAAGACACCCTCTCTGTAATGCCTGGCTTTCACCTTCAGTGACATCCCCTATTTTGAATGTCAGAAGCTGCATTTCAGCTGTGCATCTATTTACATTCCTTCCGTAGTGTCCTAATGCCCCTGCCATGCCATTTTCATCTGGGTGGGGGGTACTCCAAAGGACACTGGGATCTGTGGGGAAGGGGCCAATGGAAAGGCAAGGTCAGTGATGTGGGAGGGGGTGTGATGGCGTGAGGCTCTGAGGAAGAGACAGGGGCGGGCTGGGAAGTGTACCTTTCCCCTGATTCCTGAGGACAAGGGAAGGATGGGTGTGCCTGCAGCAGAAGTGGTGGGGAGTCACGTGCTGGCCATGGCGTCCGATTTCTCTCTGAAGCAGGAAGATGGTGATGTGCTGCAGCTGGGGAGTTGAGGCAGGACCAGTTACGCGCAGGGACTGGCGGTAGCATTAGCGGGAAAGAATATCTGCAAAGCACAAATGATTGGGAGGAAATACTAGATGACACTGCTTTATGTTTGGCCGTTTCTTCAGTGAGAACATTTTGTATTAGATTCCTATATCGTCTTCTTTGTCCTCATAGACCAATTTTTTTTCGAGGCCCATTTTTTAATAGAATAGTACTAAATTTAGTATTGTGGTCACCTCATACTATATAAGCTTAACAGTAAAATATCTTATGGGGAATTTCCCATTTGCTAAAGATAAAATGTGGTATCCACGTGTCAGTCCAGATGTGCTGTTAGCAGCATGCAGCTCCAAAGTTGTTTTCCTAGATTCTGCCAAGTGATTCAGCACGGTGTTCTTTGTTCTCTGCTGATTTCAGTTTATCTGGGAAGGTTTTTGTCTCAGGGATGAAGATGGCAAAACCTAAGAGAAAACACGTTGGGTGAGACGTGGCCACTTCTGCACACTTTCATTAATATTTTGACAGTTTTGTGGCACTCTTTCAGTGGCCTTGTATAATTTGATCATTGATAACTGCAGTGACCATTTACTGGGCTCCTACTTTGCTGGGCACTTGGCAGAGTTATCTTATTTAAGTTTCACACCACACGGCAAGGTGTCATTGCGCCATTTGGCAGAGGCACGTTGAGGCTCAAGGCATTTAAAGTAACTTGTCCCCAGATAACAGTATGTGGCAGTTGGGGGAGTCCAACCAGTTTTCTGTGTTTTCCCCCACAAACCAGACTGTACTACAATGGGAGGTTGCAGTATACGATTAGAACATAATTCTGTACAGCTTCTCCCCTCTGCTTCTAGAGGACAAAGTTAATTTACTTCTCAAATGAAAACACCAGCGGTCTCCCACATCGCTTGCTATCTCTATCTGCTTTGGAAAAAGAAGTCAATTTATTTTTCCAAGTAAAATTTCAGCACCAACCACAGCTTCGTCCTTTCAGAGGGCTCTGCGCCGCCGCCCTTGTTTTCCATTTTAGGCATTAATTACCAAGGCAGAGTGTGCATTTCTCTGAGTTGTCAAGCGGCCCGGTTTCATCATATTTCAGTGCCCTTTTGTGTCTGCCCTTTTGACCCGGGGCTGGGTCTTTCCTGACAGGTAAGATGTCGTGTGGGCCCTCGCCCATTCTTTGCTGATCGCACCGCTTGTGGTGGAATCAGATACACACGTGGAATGTGTGTGGCATGGGATGCCAGCCTGGGTGGATCTAGAGTTTGGAGAAATAACATGTTGTCCCGAAGGAGCACCTGGGCCACACCGGGAGTGGGTGGGCGGTGGGCATGGTGCCTTCAGGGAAGGAGCCCGGGAGGTCACTCTGCGAAGCCGGCGCTCTGCGCGGCTCCTCGCCCTGGGCCTGCACCCTCCTGCCTCCATGGCCCCTTCCTTGCCCTTCTCTGTCATTAGGCCCTACTGTCACCTCCTCCTCAAGTTTGTCCCTGGCCACCTTGCCTGTTAATTTTAACTGTTGTTAATATTATTCTCTTAGCTCTATATAGACTTTTCTAAATAATATTCTTAAAATGCCATTTCTTGATTTAGCAATCTAAGACATTAATTTTTATCTTTGCACACCGATTCACATAAACTCTTCCCATCCTGATCCTCTGTAATTATATCAGAAGTTTTGGTTAAATCATTATGACTATGTAAATAGCATTTGTACGTGACCTAAGCAGAATGCCACGTTTACATTTTCTTTCTTGTACAACTTTATTTTGCTGTTCCTCTTAGCTTTTTTAAAAAATTTGATCTTTTTTTTTTTTTTTTTTTTTTTTTTTTTTAGACAGAGTCTCACTCTGTTGCCCAGGCTAGAGTGAGTGCCGTGGCGTCAGCGTAGCTCACAGCAACCTCAAACTCCTGAGCTCAAGCGATCCTCCTGTCTCAGCCTCCCGAGTAGCTGGGACTACAGGCATGCGCCACCATGCCCGGCTAATTTTTTCTATATATATTTTTAGCTGTCCATATAATTTCTTTCTATTTTTAGTAGAGATGGGGTCTCGCTCTTGCTCAGGCTGGTCTCGAACTCCTGAGCTCAAACGATCCGCCCACCTCGGCCTCCCAGAGTGCTAGGATTACAGGCGTGAGCCACCGCTCCCGGCCAAATTTGATCTTTTTAACTCTTTTTTTTTCCTTGTTAAAGAAACAGAGGGATGGGAATAAAATGGATTTAGGACACCCAGGTTGAATTGCAGTTTACTTTCCTTCTGACGCGTGGCCAGGCTGTGGTGCCAGACCTGGGCTGCCAGCCTGATGGGCAGGGTTGTCCTTGGCACTTACGTGTGGGAAGGAGGGTTTTGTCTCTTGAACGTGGCTGCTTGGTAAGGAAAGTTGTAACTGTCACCAAGGGAGCCCTGGGACCTGCCACCCCTCAGATCGAGCTTGTTTTATGTGGCAGTGGCCCGAGTGGCAGGAACAGGAGTCTGGCATGCCCGGGCCGGCTGAGGGTAGTAGGGTTGCCCACCGCCTGCCTCCCTCTCGCCTGGAGCAGGTTTCTTATGCCTTGGCTTGAGCTGAATTTGGGTGATGTAAATTCTTTTGCTACTTGATAAAGTGACCTCTAGGTATTATAGAATGTGAAGGCAAACAGTTGCAATAAATGATCTGTACAAGCAATGTGAGCTATTTTTTTTTTTCAGTTGATAACAGGTCAGCTGGACATGTTACTTCTTGAATAGGTTAAAGTAACAGCTACTGTGAACTTTAGCAGTTTCTTCTATCGCAAACTAATGTCTTTCCTGGTGTCAGGCTTAAAGGGTTCTCTCTTTTCCTTTCCTTTGGAGCCATCGCTTCAGAGTCTTCATCCTTCTTGGAACCCTTACCCTCCTGCTCTGATCTCCGTCTGATGGTCTACTGGGCTTGCTGTCCACTTAGGACGTCTGTATCATCATCCCTTTCCTTCTCTTGTGAGCTGGAGCCTCTGTTATCCGGCCCTTGCCAAAAACGGGTGTCAGCACAAAGTCAGCATCATGAATGGGGAGGCCCACATTTTTTCTTCTTAGCAATCTTAATGGTGGTTCAAGGTTTTCTTAAGTTTGTTCTGAGTTCTTGATTTCTGTTTGTTTCTCTTCTGTTCCTCAAGTCTATCTTGGTGCACTCTTGTCTATTGGGAGAGCACATTGTCTAGATTGGCGGGAGTACAGAGGGAATACATGGTTTGAGAATTTGTGTGCAGAAAATATTTTCATCCCACCATTGGCTAGTTTGCTAGATCGCTAGTTAGGCTTGACTTAGAATTCTGGGTTGGGAATAATCACCATTAGAAATTTGTAGCATTGCTTCCCTATCTTCTTGCCTGCTTCAGTGTTGCCTTTGAGCAGGTGGAAGGCCTGCCAACACCCGGTCGCTTGTAGATGCCCTGGTTTGCTTCCCCTAGAAGCTTCCAGGATTTTCTCTTTATCCTTGATATTTCAAGTTGACAGACCTCTTTTTTTCCCCCATTTATTCCAGGTTTCATGAACCTTCTTGGCTAGAAGCTTAGGTCTTTCAATTCTGGACAATTAAAGTATTTTTTTTTTTTGATGATGATGATTTCCTCCTCTCTGTTTTCTTTCTACAAATCTTGTTGATCCAACACCGAACTTCCTGGATTGCTCCTGATTTTCTCAGCTTTTGTTCCTATTTTCACTTTTGTTTTCTGTTCTCCTTTCAGAAGGATTCCTTGATCTTTCAGTCATTCTATTGGTTTAAAATTTATGATCTCACTTTTAGTTCTAAGACGTTTTTTCTCACTTTTGATTTCTCCTTTTAGAATGCCCTTGTGTTGGTTCTTGGGTTTTTCTCCTCCTTGATAAAAAAGGAGGAGATGGTTTATTTAAGGTTTTCTTAGATGTTTGTCCTGAGTTCCTTATTTCTGTGTGTTCGGTACTCTGTTAGATGTTGGAGGCTTTAAATATCTCGGGCCCTTGGGTTCCTGTTCCCGTGTCACAGTAAAGGACTGCAAAGCCGATTGGAGCGCTGTGTGCAGGGGTGAGGTGTGGCCACTTCATGGAGTCACTGTAGTTCATCAGGTGAGGATCCACTCTCGTGGGGGGACGGGACAGGGAGCAGAAGCCTGACTGCTGGTGTTCTGGGGACTGGGCAAGTGCGGCGATGAAAACACCGGGGAGAGGGGATGCCTGTTCAAGATGCTCACTGGTGTCAGCCCCCCTGTTCTCAGTGTGGTTCCTCACCCCTGCTCTCTTCTGTGCTAGCACCCCCGCGTCTGAAGCCCCAGCGCTTTAATTTCTCCAGAGAACAACCCCCGTTTCTATCATGGCGGATGAGGGGTCCTCTCCTGACCCTGCAGGGTAGACAGTAAAATCTGAGGTTCGACCTGTTCATTGTACAGATTTTCAAACAATCCTCCCATTTTCAGACCTGTCCTCAGCCCCTGCCTTCTGCTGGTACCTTCTGTTCCTGTGCTTTTCTGAGTTCTGCAGCATAGGGACGTGATTTTGGGAGGCCTTCCCTTTGCATACCTGTGGTTTCCAGCGTCATTCACGCTGTTTGCTCAGTGGTCACTCTTAAGCTTACTTTCCGTCTTCCAGAAATCTGTTGTTATGTCGATTGTTGACTCCTTTTCAGCCCTCTTTCTGTCTCATGCATGCATATCTTTGTCATTATTTTACCCTTAATCTGGCATGGTTTGGAGACAAAGAGGAGAAAGATATGCGTGTTCACTGTGTGGTGTCTGACATTGGGTCTGTCCTGCCCACCTGCCTGCGGCTCCGGGACACTGGAGCTGCCCCTTCAGCTGTGTGTCCTCAGCACCATGGCATGTAGTAGGTACTCAATAATTGAGTAAGTAAAACTGCAATGACACTCGCAGCTTTTTCATCCATTTCCTCATGATTCCCCTGCTTGTGGGACAACATAAGGATTTAAGTCCTCTCCTCACCTCCTTAAGAAGGATAATTTCTGCTCTTTTTCCATTTTCTTCCCAAAATCCTGCTGGTGCGGTCATGAGAAATCATACCCAAGCCAAGTGCAGCACTTTGTAGATTTTAAGTTGAAAATTGGCTTGAAGGTACTTTATTACTGAGTAATACATATCTGGATTTTGAAAAGTTTACTAAGTAGAATATTCATAAATAAGGTATACTTGGTTCTAGCTAGCCTTGTTAGCATGAGAATGGTATTTTGTTAAAGCATTTTATCTGTAAAATTTTTAAAAATAAACTAAACAAATAGAGCATGACTTGATGAACGAGGGGCCCCTGGTATCAAACTCTAGATCCCAGGTGTCTTCAGGCTGCCTGGATCTGCCATTGAACTTTAGCTGGCAGGGGACCTGGGGGTGGGGTCCAAGCCTTCTAAAGGGTGGGCGGGGTAGTTCTGGTCCCTCCTGCAATGTTAGCGCCACCAACATCTATCGATCTTGGGAGAGATGACAAGTAAAGCAGCAACTACAGTTTGGTATGACAGTCATGAGCAATGAGTACTCAGGCTGTTTTCTAAATCCGGTGACCCCAGGGAGGTCACACTTCCGCTGAGTTTTGAGTGCCGTGTAGAAGTGGTTTGGGTGAGTAAAGGTGAGAGGGGCCTTGCAGGCTGACGGAGTGTCGTGGAGGCTGTAAGAGGGTGACAGTGAGTAACTTGGCCCTGGTTCTACTCACTGAGGACGTGTCAGGTAGATGTCACTGTGCTGGACGCTGGGGGCCGCCACCGTGCCTTCCTCCGTCGTGAAGCTCGCAATCTGGGGAAGAAACTCAGGTCAAAGAGCCTTTCCAATATGTTCTCATCGGGGTCATGCTGGGGGTATGTAGGAGGGGCAGCCGCGGTGCTTGGCGGTCATGGAAGACCTAGAATAAGTGACGTTTTAACTGAGACCTAAATAAAGGGTCAGTAGGAGTTGGCCGGGTTGCGGGGGCTTGCAGGAGATGGAATCGTTCCAAGGCAAGGGAGCAGCGAGTGTGAAAGTCCAGACGGAGGAGCACGGACTGCGGAGTGAGGTATGAGAAATCTGGTGTGTTTGGGAGGGCGAGGAGGGGAAGGGTGAGGGGCGCAGCGAGGTGGGGATGGGGCGTGACGGGCTGGCCATGAATGGGTTTGGGCTTTGTCCTAAGGGCAGTCAGAAGCAGGCACTGCCCAGACCCCCCCAGAGTGACACAGTGACCGTGAAGAATAGTGTGATGATTCCCAACTAACGCGTGTGGAGTGCTTATCCTGTGCCAGCTGTTTTAGGCAGTTCGCCCGTAGTGTCTCCTATTCCATCCACGTAACAGCTGTATGAGGAGGAAGGTGTAATTGCTACTATTCCCAGTGATGCTGAGGCCCAGAAAAGTGAAATGACTTTCCCAGGGTGTACAGCTCGTGTGTGGTTGTGGCTGGTTTATACCTGTGTAGTCTGACTGTAGAGTTTGTCCTCAACTCCCTGAGTTGTTTTGCCATTCAATGCCTTTGCCAGCCTGCTCGTTCGATATTCTTCCTGCGTCCAGTGGCGTAGATGCATTTCTCTGTAGTTGGTCCAACTATTGACTGTTGATTTCTAGTGTTTCAGTGAGCAGGGAGTCAGCCAGACAGACTCCTGTGTTATCATTTGTCATCCATTACATCTTCAGGGAAAGCTTAAAGCATTTCTTTTTGCCTTGTGTACTTCTAAGACCCAATGGTTGCTTGCCATATAGAAGGTGCATGTGATTTTTGTGGTCCATTCTCTAGGTGGATAGAGTTGAACACAGGGCTTCTGTGTCGTGCATCTTCAGGGCACTCACACGGAAAACAGCATGAGCTGCACCCCCGGAGTTGGCAGTGAGGCTGCCCTGGGTGGATCTTGTGGGCTTTGCTGAGTTGTGCCCTGGGGATGGGTGGCTGTCAGGCCAGTAAATTGGCTTGTGATCCTAGAATAGATTGCACTAATTCAACCAAAAGGCAGAGAGAATTCATACCTTGGTCTTAGCAGCACAACTTTCAAGACAAATATCCTAACCCACCGTTGACTGGGATGCATCGAGCTGAGGGAGCGTCCTGCTATTTACATTTTTGGTTTGGTTTGGAGCTCAATGCTACATAGGTGCTCATTTCCCTTGTCAGCTTCCAAAAAGCCACCCTGGCAGTTTTGCATGTGTTTTGCTAATCTGTGGCCCTGAAAGAAGTGTGCCTCTGGAGTAGCAGATTTCAGTCGAAGAATCACATTTAAATCATCTAGGACCCCAAGCTGCCCAGTTCTTTGAAGGTACTAACCTGTCTTCAGCATTTCAAACACTCAATGGAAGATGCTTACTTCTGTGATAAGTTGCACCAGCTCTGACCTAGTAAACCATGTTATTTGTTTTGTTAGCAGCTGAGATCTTGCCACAGAAGGCATCTGTATGATGAAATGAAAGGAGAGGAAATCTTCATTCCAGTTTAACCACCTCATTTTAGAGATGAGGAAACTGAGTCCCAAGGTCCCATAGTGAGCTGGTGACAACATGACCTGTATCAGAGCCTCCTGGCCCTTTTGTTAAACTGCATGAGGCTAAGTGTTGAAACAATGAGCATGATGAAACTTAGGAGGGCAAAATAATAGTTTCCAAGTCCCCGGATCACTGATCATAATTTGCAGGTCAGTGTGGGAACTTTGCTGTGTTGATCCAACCACATCTTTGGGGGGCTTGACGGATGGTGTATTGACAGATGTCCCCATGATCCGACAGGACCTAAAAAGCTCCAGCTGTGAGATTCCGGCCTTTGCCTCAGACTTCTCCATCCCTTCCTGCTCCCCTGGCAAATGCACCAGAGTTTGTTAACAGTCACGTTGATAAAGGAGGCAACGGAGGGCTTTCTTTTGCTCTCAGTAGTGATGGCTTGTGTTTGACCACATCTACTTGGAACAAGGTGTTTAACATCCAGCTAATGGCAATGCAGCCTTCTTTCAAATGGTGAGAGCAAGTCCATCCTGGAAAACCTTTCACAGGAGACATTCTTGGCAGCTGAAAATGCATTTACTATTCAAAGGAAACATTTTTATGTGTTCTTAACTACAAATTGATAACTGTGTTTGCTAAAACAACACCAAGGCCTGTTAAAACGGACATGGTCACTTTGATACAGTAGTTATATTATTTATCATAACGCAACTTGAGGATTTGTTTTGGTTAATAAAATTTCTCTAAAAGAGCTGTTGACCTATTTTCATTAAGCTCTTCTGCAGCTATTACACTTAATATAGGGTATCTACAAACAAAAAACATGCATGCGCTCAGTGCTTAAAAAATTCAACCTTTCTTGTGAAATAAAAGCAAAATATAAAAACAGGGACCATTGAAGAAGTCCATTAGAATGGCGAGGTTTACTGGGTGTGATATGCAAGTCTGCACATCACTGCCACCCTGAGGGGAATTTGCCCTGAGTCAGAAGGTGGCTTCGTGGTCTCTCGTCTGGGGCACAGTTGCTTGGGAATTGCGTAAAATCCAGATCCATCTTTGCGTATGAGGGAAATAGCTCATACGCTCAAAGAGGTCCGTTATATGAAACTCCTGTAACCTGAATGGGTATATTTTGCAGTACTGACTGCAGTATAGAAACCTTACTTCATTAATTTCTTCATCTTTTTAGGAATGACTGTGTATCTTGCTAGCATACCTTTTGAATTCAACTTCCAAATACCTTCTGAGTAAATTCAAAAGAATAGCTTGTATCCTTATGCCATCTATAATTTTTTTCCTGTTTTTTAGTGGGAGACTTTTAACCAGTTTATTATCATGGTTCATGAAAAATGATATGTTACACTTTTAACCTTTTTCTTATGAAAGTTATCTCAATATTGAAAGATATTTGACCATGAAATTTCACATTTGGCTCAAGTTCTAAGAGTGTTAGCATAGGTTTTTAAATGAATGGATTAAATGAATTCTTAAATAGAATGGAAATGAAAAATAAGATTTAAAAATTGCTTTTCTGTTCTTTTTAATTCACTAGTATTAGCGAACAGTAGCTTTTACTTATCAAAATGAAAATTGGGCTTTGGGAGAAATTTTGATATATCACTGAATATAGCTGAGAAGTTCAGCACATTTGTATATTGATGCTGTGTGTGACTGAGGCATTTGATTCTGTGCACGTGCCAGCTTTTTGCTGTGATGTTGCCCAGGGAGTCTCTGTTGCGTGTGGGTTTTGCCTGGTGCAGAAAGGTGGTATCTTAAGTCTCATGAGACTGTGATCGATTACATGCTTGCTGGGAGCGTGTGGCATTCAGGAGTACGGATGTTGGCAAAAGAACCATTCTGGGGTTACAATCCCCCCAGTGTCAGTGATGATCTTTGGCTTTTAGTTAGAAGAACTACCAGAGGTCTAGAAGGAAGCCCAGACCTACACTGTATTCTGTGTTGGTGTTGCTTTCACAATAAACATGGCTGCTTAGATTTGAGGGAGATACGTCTGCTACAGCTTCTTTGGTGATGAGGATGCATGAGTGGGCGGGGTGCCGTCTTCTTTGACCTGACCAGCCACACCCTTGCAACATGCAACATGCCGCCTTAGCGTGGGGCAAATTAGTAGAGCCAGACTTACTTCTGAGAGCATCCAGGTCCTCTGATAAAGAGGAAATCAGATTAGTCTAAGCCAAGATCCAGGGGCCATTCGTGTTCTCTGATACGTCACAAAAGGTCTTCAGAAATGGTATAGACATTTTAATGCTCCCCATACACTTTTTTCAGTTTGGCAAACTGTTACTGTTATGATAGTGTGCTTTAGGGAATCCATGATTAATGAATGAGCTCGTAGATTACATGCATGATTAATTAATTACATTAATTGAATCACTCACCCAACAAATACTGCATGAGCAACAACACACACAAAAATACTTATTGAGCACCTGCCATTGGCTAGGTGGTGTCCTAGTGCTGGGGTGATAATGGCAAACAGGAGAGAGTGGGCCCCTCCCTCACAAAGCTTGTAGTTTGGGCTGGGAAGGACAGACAGACGGGAAAAATGGACAAGCAAACAAACATACAAGTGGGGACCCAGGAGACTGTGAAGGAAAAGCCCGTTACTCTGGGGGAGCGGAGGGGTGACCTAATTTGACTGCGGGCTGCCAAGGAGCCTGGGTTGTGTTTCCATTGCTGTGCCGCTGTGCTGCGCATGGGATGGTGAGTCCGCAGCTCACCGTTGTGCCTTTGCCAAGCTTTTGAAACGCCTTTTGCCAAATAACCCGCATTCTCATTTCTCAAAACCATCAATTCCTGTTGGGTATAGTGGCTTTGAAGTTCTGATATGACTGAATGCACAATTGGGGTTATTTTAAAAAAGCAACTTGCTCGACCGAGGGCATTTCTCTGTCATTAATTTTACCGCCCGTTCACTTCTCATTTGATTGAAAGATAAGCTTATGATTAAAATGTAGACCCTATTCTATTCCAAGTTCACAGTCCTGATTATGAACTGGAGCACTTTGTGGTTGAACTGAAGCATTTTCTTTTATTGTTTGGGTTTAATGTCAATTGTTACAAACCCAGAAGCTATGCTGCTCGTTCGGACAGCTTAATGAGAAACTGCCATCTTTTCTTATTATGTATTCTTCTTGCTCCCTGCATTGTTTTTCATGGCTTTGTCTGTCTTGTTTGGAGCGTAAATACGGTGCTGGAAATCTCAGGTGGAATTATCAGGAGAGACGTATGTTTTCCTTTGGACTTGGTTAGGGCCAGTGCTAAGGGAGGGCTTTGTCTCGCTTGTTTAATTAGAGAAAGTTGTTAGGACCGTCTGCACCCCTGTGTACTGCACGTGTGTGCACACAGAGGGAGCAGCGAACGGCCAACCCCTTGGGTAAAGGGAACGCCTTCTAGCAAACCCATGTGAGTTTTGAAACAGTGTGTGCTGGAGAGGGTGGTAACACTTGTCACCACCATTTCTCTTGTTCTTCCATTTCATAGCTCCTTTTTGGCAAACAGGGAAAAGCATTAAAAACAAACATCCCAAGAGATTCACTTTTAACAAATCAGGGTGGTATTGCTGCTGTTCTCTGGCCCTACAGTAAACGTGGGGTGGGGCCGTCTGTGACATTCACTTATTTTCTAGGCTTGCTGTGTTTTCATGATTGAATCTTTCCATATTAAGAAGATATGGAAAGTTTCACTGTGTTAGTTTGTCTTCTTCGCCTGTTAGGTTAAAAAAGGGTTCCTTTCATGATGAGGTATCAAGTTCTTACCCTAAAGAGGTCATCTTAGAGCCAAATTTGTCATCTCAACTCATGGCTTGAATTCTTATGGGCTAAACGTCAACCTGAGTCATCTTCTTTTCCTCGGTTTGTTTTCCTTTTGCCCAATTTCCTTAGTTTTTTGTATTTATTCTGTGTTATAATAGATTCTTAAGCTTTATCAATTGGTTTTTGGACTGAAGTATAATAGAAATAAATCATCATGGAGGTAGGCAAGTGTGTGTGTGTGTGTGTGTGGGTGTGTGTGTGTGTGGGTGTGTGTGTGTGTGTGTGGCCGGGCAGGAGGGGTTTCTGGAAAGAGGTGAACTACCTTCTAGCTGGATAAACGCAGTTCAATGACTTCATCTTTCTGAGCTTTAGTTTCTTTATTTGTGAAAAATGGGTAATGCCATCACCTCATGGCTAACAGCGAGGCCCTGGGAGGCAGCCCTCCCTGGGAGCCCCCTCCTGTCTGAGACACGGTACCCTTGTGCTGTGGTCTTTCACAATCACATTTTTCCACTTCAAGATGTTTCATTAAATTTTGTGTTATTGAAAATTTAAAATTACTGAAGGTTGTTTTTAAAAAACAACAAAATGTGAAACAGGACATTAAAATATTATTTCAAATAAAAGTACCTTTATACCCAAAGGAAGCCTGGTTTGTAACTTTGCTTGTACTTCAAGGTCTAGGTTCAGTTAATCCGGCTGCACAGGTTTGTGGTTTGAGGACTTTTCTGTTGCGGCAGGAGTGTGCTTTCGTGCTTCTCCCTCCGCCAGAGCCGGCGCCATCACCTGCTTGTGTGAGTGGCTCCTCTTGCCCTGTCCTCACACCCCGCTGAGGGATCCTGGAGGTCCCAGGATTGGGGCTGAGGCTGGGGGACCCAGAGAAATTGACAGCCATCAAAAAAGATTCATTCTCATCCCAGGTTCACTCTCAGTTTGGAATGTTCTAGAAACACAGAGTCTAGGGAACTTAAGGAGTAGGGTCCACAAGGCAGCTACCAGTCCTCTCTCATGCTTGTGCTCTCATACATGGGTGTGTGCTTATGCTTTCTCTCTTTCTCGTTCTCTCCGTCTTCTCTTTTAATTAGACCCATAGGAAAAAGTCAAAAGGTGTTTTCCTCCCTGGGATGACACAACATAGTCTCTGGCCTTGAGGTGGCCCTGCCAATCAAAGTTTAACTGGAACGTGGTCATTGGCATGAGGCCCAGAGTGGATGTTCCTGATATTTAGTATTGGTGCCCAGATATTTGTCACCTTTTGTGCTGTCTCAGGATTGGCCACAGAATAGCAGGGAGTCATAGCTCCCCAAGCACTGGAGTTGATGGGCCACGGTTCTTCCCTTCCATGCCAGCAGCTAGGAGGGCATTCACTGGATACACTGCAGACCCCTTTTTTTTTAAACTCAAGTTTTGAAAACATCTCCCACCCTGTGTTGGTCAGGACAACTGCATCCAGTGGGATTATCATCCCCAGCTTTGAATTCTTTATCCCAGGGTTGCCTTCCATAGGGACAGATGCCCAAGGGTATCATCACTGTTCTGCCCCCTGAATATGTCCGTGGAAACTGTGATGACAAGAGTCCGTATCCAGTGTTGGGTTTTATATTGTTTCTCCAACATTTTGGCATTGAATGAGAAATAAAAGTGGGTGATGTTTTCCAGGAACAACTACTGCATATGTGGTCCCAGAGATTAAACAAAGTTCTGTGTAAGGAGGCTGCTCGCACATCCCAGGGATACTGTGTTCTCAGCAGAGGCATGTGCATGAGTGGCGTGACCCAGGTCAGCTCTGCTGAGCAGTGAACTTCACCATTACTGATAAAGGACTTGACCTTGGCCTTCAGATAACAGGCCCCCATAGGATGACAAAATTACTAATTCACTTCTCAGTATATTTTATGTTGTGGGCTTTTGAAACAAATTAGGCAGTTGCTTCTCTGTGTCATGTGTTCATTTAGATTTTTAAGTAGGATGAACATATAATTTATTGTCCAAACCTAAGTAGGCCAGGACATGGTATAAACCAGGATACTGTGGCTTCTTTGATCTTAAGTAGCCTGCTAGTTCTAATCTACACAGTTTCTTATAGCTTGTTCAGATATTGCAGCCTTGTTCTAGTTTTGTTTACTAAGGGTAGCAGCCTGAGAGAATGTTTGCATTTCCAGCAGGGAGTTTGCGAGGAGACAGGATGTGTCCTCACCATTGTGAGGCTGACAGGGCACATCACAGGGCTTCTTAACCTTGACATGGGAGTGACCTTGGAGCTGGCCGTTGTGTGGTCCAGACATTTGGTGTCATGGGCCAAATTGTTTTCTCCGCAAATTCAAATATTGAAGTCCCAACCCTTAGTAGACCTCAGAATGTGACTGTATTTGCAGATAGGACCTTGAAAGAGGTAATTAAGGTTAAATGAGGTCATATGGGGAGGCTCTGATCCAATATGACTGATGTCCTGATAAGAAGAGAACGAGACACCAGGGAGGCACATGCACAGAGGAAAGACCATGTGAGGACACAGTGAGAAGGCTCCATCTGCAAGCTGAGGAGAGGGGCCTCAGAAAAATCAAACCTGCAGACACCTTGATCTTGGACAACAGTGTCCAGAACTGTGAGAAAATAAATTTTTGTTGTTTAAGCCACCCAGTCTGCGGTATTTTGTTATTAGCAAACTAATACACTTGGCCCAAGAGATGTAAAAGCCTCAGCCCTAGTTCTAGAAGTGAGTACCGTGGTTTCAGACTGGGAGCGGGAGGGTCTGGGCAGTGTGAAATCTTACTGTTGAGTCCAGGCGGGAACTTGGCAAGGAATGGTCTGTCTCCATGTGGCTGTGATCTTGGACAGTGGGTTATTAAGATATGATCAAGATATGATAAGATTCACCTGGAAAGGGGTTAGCTGGGGCTGGGTGAGCAGACCCCTGGCAGGGCTTCTGGCAAGGAGGGGAACATGAGGAGTCAGGTCGGGATGGGCTGGAGAACCAGGCAGAACCATTGAGCACAACCAAGGCGAGAGTGGGTGCCACGTGGATGCACCTCGGCCACAGCCTAGTTCTTTGCATTCTTGGTTTTTTGGAGGGCGGAGTAGTTGGGGAAACAAGAGGCTGGCTCTTCTACAGCTGTGGCAACGCTATCAATCTTGGAACTGCAGAGTGGCTGAATTCCTTTCTGGGACCCTGGACAGGGTCAGGTGCATTATAATGGGCTCTTGAATAGACTGTGCACGTGAACTGATGAGTGGTTGACCACAACTGGATGGGAATTTAAAAGATAGGTGCTGACATGACAATTGGATTTTCAACTCTGCTCTCTAGAGCGTTCTGTCACTTTAAGATCGATTGCTTTACAAATGGTGTGTAAATAGAGCAGTGGACTTGGAGTCAAGAACACCAAAGTTTACAGTCTGACTCTTTCCATTATAGGCTGCATGATTTTAGACACATTGTTCCAACCTAATCTAGTTATGGATGTGTAATTTCCATATATCTACATTCATCATGTTGTTTAGGAACATTAAATGAGATAGAGATGTGAAAATATCCAGCACAAGGTGGGTACTCATTACATATCAGCTTCTTTCTTTCTTGGGCATACCCAGGGTTCCTTGAATTTATTAGTATGTGTCTTCCCCCCCAAGAACTGTTCTTCTTAGAAGCCTCTTTGACACCTATCGCTGTGCCGAGAACCTAGTTGCAATGAACTGAATTTATGTACCCCCCACCCCATCTATATGTTGAAGCCTAATCACCAATATGATAGTATTAGGAGGTGGGGCCTCTGGGAGGGGATCAGGTCATGAGGGTGGAGCCCTCATGAATGAGATTAGTGCCTTTATAAAAGAGGCCGTAGAAAGACCCCTTCCCTCTTTCACCATGTGAGGACAGAGCAAGAAGGTGCTATCTATGAACCAGAAAGCAGGTCCTCACCACACATCAAATCTCCCGGGGCCTTGATGTTACACTTCCCAGCCTCTAGAACTGTGAGAAGTAGATTTCTGTTGTTTATAAGCCATTCTGTCTATGGTATTTTGGTGTAGCAGCCTAAATGGACTAAGACACCAGCACATACATTTATTTATGCATGCAGGAAGAGGCCTTGAAGCTCAGTTTGATACTTGGATCAGTTACATGGCATGCTCTGGAACTAGGGTTTATGGACTCAGAGAATGTTGAAAGGGAAATGCCCTGAGAGATCCTTGCAGTCCAGTGGTCTGTAAACCTAACTATTAACATGTAGATTCCTGCACCTGCCCTTAGAATTCTGATCTGCCAGGTCCAGAGTCGAGCACAGAAATCTGTCATTTTTAGAAATGCTCCAAGTAATTCTGCTGATGACAAGGCAGTTTGGGGAAGGGCTTATCTAGTCAATGCTTCAACTTAAAGGTGAAAGTAGTGAGGTGGAGGAAGTGAGGGTGTTTCTCACTGGCCATGCTGGGGCCTCTCTGCACATCTCTCTGTGATTAGGGCCTGAAGTTCATATTAGAAGTTCCCAGTGGGAAGATACTTTGAACATCTCCTTGCCGTTTGCAAAAAAAAAAAATACAAAGAAACTAACTGGGCTGCCTATGACCACAGCTTACTGACTTTCATGTGTTTATTCTTTCTTCTCCATACCTCTTGCTACCCGTTTCTTCCCTTCTTCCCTGTAACTGTCGTGCACTACATTTCGATGTATGACTTTTATCTGATACTGTTTTTTCTTCTGGTAGCTCCTTTCTGTGACTGAATCTGGTTATATTTGACTGGTGACTCAGCTGGAGTGGGCTGCAGTGGTTGACTGACCTGTCCTGCTTGGCAGTCCCCTTATCTGCCGAAGGAATAGGTGTGGGCAGGACAGGTCAGGTGGAAGGTGTGGGCAGTACGACAGGGCAGGTATTCAGTGTATACAGTAGGTGGAGCTAAGGAGCCCATTGCACTTTCCTGGGACTTGACTTACCTGTGGCTTTTCCCATACTTCCAATGAGAGCAAGCAGAGTAGACCATGCCTGATTCCACTTGGCCTTGACCTCAGATGGGCTTGGTTCCACTCCAGCCATGCCTGTGGCTTCTCCCATTCCGTGGGCTCAAGAAAGCAAAGAGAATGTGAACTCCCCGCGGCTCCTCCACACTGTTCCCTCTGCTTCTCCACCACGCCTTGCTGACCTGGGCACATTCCCTGAATTCACTGAGTTATCACGACCTATTTCTCCTAGAGCAGGACTGTTTCCCTCCTCCACTGCATGGGCTCTTGCTGATTGCTAACACCCAACATTTCCCTGCTGATTGATGTCTTCCAAAATTCCTCATCTGCCTAAATAGAAAGAAGACCCACCCCCTTCTCCTGTGTTTTTTCCCTTTCTTATCATGCTTCTAATTCGCTTTCTTGGTCATTACAACTAAAGAAGTACTTCTCTAGAAAAAAAGGCTTTTGAGTGTTGTTTAATCTCTGATTTATAATTAACTGACATTACTTTATATCACTCCATTTTATGATGTGCTTCTTCTTTGCAAATTATTTAAAACTTTGTATGTTGTTGATTTTTAAGAAATATATCCCCCTTCCCAACACACGTGTGTGTTTTAAACAGCTCTGAAAATGGGATGCATATTACAGTTGGGAGGATCATCATTTATTTGATAACTTTCTTTCTTAATGATATATAATTTAATTTCACACTACATCTTCAGTCATTAATTTTGCAGAATCTGTACAAAACCCCAGGAAAAATTAAGGCCAATGTTAGTTGAAATTCAGAATTTTGTGATATTAAGTTATTAATAGATGGCTGTCAGTGTGCCTAACTCTTGAGAAGATCACTGTTTTCCAGTAAAATGTGATGATCTGGACCTTGAATAATGTTTAGTAAATCATACCTTATGAGACCCCCTTTCCTTTTGTAATTAGAGCCGCTGTGAGATCATATACAGCCAGCAGACATTAAGGAGTCTGTCTAGGCTGTCTTCAGTTATATGTCTTTCAGTAAGGGCACACAAAACCTCATTTTTGGATCTCTATTTTAAAAGAGTTATAAAGCAAATAATGCAGATTAATTCCCACATCAGAATTATGAACGGTTCCAGTGCTTTTTTCTGTAGACCTTTCTTTTATGACAAAAAGGATGTATATTTTAGCTGTTGGCACCATTCATTTCATAGTACTAAGTGAGTTGTGCTTTACCCAGAAATGAGGATTTGGTTTTTCACATGTGGGAAGAACTAAATTTCATCCTTTTCATCCCTTACCAAACAAGTTTTGTGTGTGTGTGTGTGTGTGTGTGTGTGTGTGAACTGTTCCTTGCTTTGCTGTATAAGAAATTTATCTTATTGAGCCATTCAATTTAGCCTTGCAAAACTCAGCATGGGGTAATAGAAAATTTTCCTTGTCAAATGGATATACAACTAGTCAGAAAACATTTTTTGTAGTTAGCCGCTGAGTGCAGTTCCACTGACGGTTGCTCTAGCACCGTCACCTTCTTTTTCATCATGTAAATTGCCCACACAGCACAATGCCTGTCCCCACTCTCTGGCCAGCCTAGCCACTTGGCCGTGACTTCTTCCATTGCTAAGCCTGAGCAGACACAGGTGTCTGCTTGGAGCAGCCGCAGCAGAGCTCCACACGTGTATGGAGTGCTTGAAAACCAATAAAGGGACTATCTATAAATATAGATCTAAAGTATAGATCTAAAAATAAAGATCTATAAATAAAAATTATATTTTATAAATATAAAAATGATATAAAGAAGGTAAATGTTTCTTCCTTTAAAAAAGAAATAGAAGTTGTGTTGTTAATGTTCATATTACGATGCCACTCTTTTAAATCATGCATCTGATTGAAAGGTATAAATATCAATAAACAGGACTACTCAGTTTATCAGCATTTAATATCTAAGGTGAGTTGGGGGTATACCAGGGGTAGGCTATTACAGAAGATAATTGGCTTGGTGTTCTAGAAGTTCTTTGATCCAGAGGTAGATGCAGCTGGAAAGCAGACAGAATGGATTGCCAGTTAATCACACGTTACCTCATTATTTGTAGAAGCCATGAATTTTGTTCACAAGTAGGAGATTCATAGGAGCAAAACCTCTAGGACAGATGAAATTTTTCCCCTGTTGCAATGGAACAAGAGTTGTTTTCAACTCTAAGGCACATTATTTCATAATGAGCAGGATGTTTTCTTTTACTTTCCTCCCTTTTCTCTCTTTCTCTCTCTAATATGTGGAATTTTCTAATATATGGAAGTGTCATTCTGAGAGCAATATTTAAATTCTCAAGAATTGACTTCTAGTGTTGAGAATAAATTCAATTTCAATCAAGTTCACGTTAAGTGTTGCTTTAAAAAAAGTTGAAATCGTTCTTTACCTGCAAAGAATCAAAACCACGTGAAATGACTTATGAGTTGGAGAGTGGTGAGCTGTGACTACTTTGCTGACTGTTTAGGATGTCATTGTAAATAAAGGTTTCTATTAAAAGAAAAGGGAGGGGGGACAAGAAAGAGCCATGGCCTTGGCAGGGCTCTGAACGATCGGAGCACGGAAAGGGAAGATGGCGGGTTCCCTGAGAGCAATTTCGTCCCCAGCCTGTGGTCTTCCTTGTTGAGCATCGTTGTGGAGTGAGTTCCCTACTCACAGGCAGCTCATGAGAAGCCTGTGCAGACCTATTTTGATATTGGCCAAAGCCTGTAATTCGATAGGAAAATTTTCTTCTTAAAATCATGGTGCATTATGAAATGGAAATAATCCAGGGGTTACCCAGGCCCTTACAGGATTTGAGACTTTCTGGGGATCCTCACCTGCTAGGCTTTCACTCTCTCTGTCCCTGAGCATGTGGCGTGCGGCTTACTTCTTAGCCTACCCAGATAACTGGATACAGACTAGTCCCATAAACTATCCCAGCACCTGGTTGCTTGAAAACCAGATTAAAATTCAAAATAATGTTACTGAATCTGGGGATGGAATAGAAAAAAGTATAGAAGAAATAAAAAAAACAGTAGAAAAAACAAATAGATTTAGCCAGTATAGGCTGTGGTAATCACAAGCTAAACATGAGTCACTCAGCTAATGTGGTATTTTTTTTTAAAGCAATCATCACATTAAGATGTAGAGATAGGCCCTAACTTGCTAAAAGAAAGTACACATAGTGATTTACAGAACTGTGCCTTTCCAATAGCAGCCAAACCACACTGTATGTCTTCATAAGACAAATGGGGTATTATTATACACATAAAACTTTACGTGTTTATATATAGCATAGAATTATCATATGTAATATTTACCTATCATGATGTGTATATTTATATTATAATGTTTGCTTATCTTAGTTTCCAAAATCTGAAATATCCTTTATCAGATAAATATTATATGCTATGTCAGCCAAAAGAACATGTAACTCTTGTAGTAAATAAATGATATTTTTAATTTAAAAAGGTACAGTAGTTTTTTTTTTTCCTTTTCATTGGTTATAAAAAGCCCATCAATCTACAGAAAGATGTTTCTGATAGCTGGAGACTGAGGGCTTGTTGCAAATGGTGCTTCTGAATCCTCTTGGCTCTAAGATCCATTGATGCTGTCATAGGTTCCCAGGCGAATCTGGATAAAGACAAGGGTCAGTGGCCTTTTTCACTGAACTGAAAACTATTTTAAGGAGATGAAAAGCCTCTATTGGTCACTGTGACGGGGACCTCACCTCGAAGACAGAGTGAGGGCAGGGCTGGCTGAACAGACGAGTGACCTGTACAGCCACCTGGGGCCTGAGCTTCAGGACGCCCTGCACTTGGGAACTAATGCTCCGTGGTTGTCGTCTTCTTAGTGCTTTCTTCTCTGAATGTGTGTTTTGTAAGTGAAGTGTGGTGGGACGTTGGAGCTTGCACAGGGGCCTGGAGCCTCAGCTCACGTGCAGTCCTGCATCCCACTGACCCACCTCCCCCGGATGGGTTCTTGGCCGTCCGCTCCCTACCACTTGGTGCCCCCTGGGAACAGCCTCTCCCTCCCCAACTCCACCCTGTGTGACTGCCCAGGGTGGTGGCCAATTGCATCAGCGGGGAAAGTTTGTGTCCCATTTTGGCCATCTGCCCCTAGAAGGGGCCTGAGCAGGAGGGGCTGAGTGCCCTGCAGCTGCGAGGCAGGTGGTGTTCGCCCTCACCTTGGCTGGCAGTGAAGTGGTGCATTCAGTGGGTGACCAGGCAGGGACCTCCCACCTACCCCGGATCCAGGTCCTGACTGTGCCTTGGCGTGGAGGTTGCAGTATCTTGGGGATCTCCTATGTGTCTGTGTCGGGGCAACAGAAGGGTGGGAAGGGGAGTGTTGACTTCTCCAGCCCAGACGATGTCTCTGCATTTTCACTTTGTCCTGGACCTCAAAATCATGGTGTTCCCTGGGTGATGATGATGATGTCTATCCACAGACCCCCACTGCAGCATCTGTACTGGATCACTGTGCTCTCATTATCTCCTGGGCATCCTGCATGTTGACTGCAACACCCCCATGATAATGAAATCACCTGTGTGTGGCCGTTTTTGCCTCTAAATTCCTCCATGGTTACCACATTTCTGTGAATTCTGTGCATGAGCAGATCAGCAAGGTTACCCTGAGGCTTTGGCTCCAGCTGTGTCCCATGATATTTTTGGCAGAGTCTAGTGGTGTTTAGTTCTTCTGCAGAGAACTATTACACACCTCAAAGTAATTTTCAGCAGCAGTCAAGCACATCAGCACTTGCAGACACTCTTAGACCTTAGGAATGCAGTAGGTCTCGGCAAAGCATTTAGGAAAAGCTCTTATTCTGTCTTTGTGAATAAAATGGAACGATAGGGACAAGAATACAGCAGCAGACTGGATTGTCTGCTGTACTCACGAAGTGCTGATTAATAATTCTAGGTCACTCCGCTAATGGAGAATGACGGGACTCCAGGATGATCAATATCTTTGATCAGTGGTCTCGATGAGGACTGATATCCAATGTGAAGCTGGACAAGAGAACAGATGTGATTGATGCCACCATTAAAGTCTGTAGGTTTGAATGATGGGCCGTGTCAAACGAGAACAAATTGAATAGGACATACTTTGATTCAAAAGTGGCATCTGAGAAATAGAACCCTGGGGGATTTTCACTGCCTGTGAATTCAGCACAGGCCAGCATGCTGATGGAACTGTTAAAAGAAAAAAGGGAGATTGTGCCAAAACGAACTGAAAACTTACATCCACACAAAATCCTGCACACAGACATTTACAGCAGGTTTATTCATAATTGCCCCAAATTGGAAGCCACCAAGATGTCCTTCAATAGGTGCATGGACAAATTTTAGTATAACGTATAATGGGATATTGTTCAGTAATCAAAAGAAATATGCTCGCAAGCCACAAAAGCACCCATAGGAACCTTCAATGCGTCCTGCTAAGTGAAAGAAACCAGTGGGAAAAAGCTGCATACTGTGCGACCCCAGCGGTTCATAGATGACATTCTGGAAAAGGCAAAACTATGGAGACAATAAAAAGATCAGTGGTTGCCAAGGGCTTGGGAGAGGGAGGGATGAATGGGTGGAGCACAGGGGATTTTGGGGACAACACAACTGTTCTGTAAGATACTGTAATGGTGGATACATGTCATTATGCATTTGTCAAGACCCGTAGAATGCGGTAAAAACTGCTCTAAAGTATAAAAATTCAAATTACAGAAGAAAAAGCCTATAAGTTGGTGCCAGTCTTTCCTGCTCTTTCCATGTGAGAGTGGGCAGACCAAGAGGCAGAACTGGCGTCCAGCAGCCGTTTGGCAGAGTGGCGATAGCTGGCTCCCAGCCAGGCTGCCAGATTCATATGCTGGTCCTGCTTCTTATCTTGGGGCTTTGAGCAAGATTCTTAACCTCTTTGCTCATCTGTAAGATGGGGATAATGGTACTACTTCCCTCAAGGTATGGTTATCAGGATTAAATGAGTGAACACATGTAAAGCTCTTAGAGCAATGCCTGCGCTCACTGGACATCAGCTCTGTTATTCAGCCTGAATTTGGTTCTGGAGGGCATAATTGGTACCCTTGGTGGAGGGAGGCAAAGTCAAGGGCAAACTTTCTAACTCTTAGGCTCTAGCCTCGTTGCTGTCCTGCAGTTCCCTTTGTGTATGCTGTTCCCCAATCTGGGATGCATTTGTCTCTTTTCCACCTGGCCAAATCTGACTTCTTTGGCAAGTCAAAGTTCAGATGCCACCTTCTCTCGAGAGCTTTCTCTGACTTCCTTACACAGTTTTCAACTCTCTTTCCTGTTCCCACAGCATTCTGAATAGCACTTGGGTTAAACATGGTTGGCTCTCTGTCTGCTTTCCTGGCTTTGCAGGGGCAGGCTGGGGTTTAGTCACCACTGTTTTCCCAGCAACTAGCCCAGTGTCTGACAGATGCTCGTTAATGGAATGAAAACAGAATCCCCCCTCCCTCCGGTAATAACAGGATACTGCAGGAAATTGGATGCTGCAAGAAATGTTGTGCTCCCTGGTATGAGATGTGTTTGAGTGAGTGGGTGATTGCAACTCGGGGGATTCATGGATGAGGTGAGAGTATAAATCAGATGACCCCAGAGCGTCTTCCAGCACAGTGATCCTGCCACAGCGCTTCCCTGAATGGTGAGACATAGTCCTGGCATCAGAGCCGCCCATGTCCAGCAGACAGGTATTGCTTTCTTGATGTCCTTAGATTGGTTGGAAACAACTTTGTTCAATTACTTTTTAAATAACAAACTTTGATTTTATAAAATTGTAAATTCCACACGCTCATTTTTCTTTCAGCTTTCCATCATAGCTGACAGAACATTAGTTTATACATCTAGCAAATTTTTTTTTAATTTTGCAAATTTTAACAAGCATTTTTAAGAGAGTGTTTGGTGAATGATTAGTTTCATTAAAAGGTTGAGTTATACTCCCTTGAACATTTTAAACTGCATTTGTAAGTTTGATATTTTCTATGTCCTATTAAAGTACTTCACTGTCCAGATAACTAAGGTTGTGACAAAGGGACTTGGGGGACAACCTGAGTGAGCTCCCGGGGGACAGCTGGAGGACCAGTAAGAATGTCACTGTGGTGGACTGAAACACGCCAAATGTGTGCGAATTCCTGAGTCTATAGTAATAGGGGGAAAAGAGAGAATGAGGAAAACGTTTAGAGGGTACTAAGTAACTGCCTCATTATCTTAAAAAAAAGAAAAAAAAAAAAAAGACCTGGTAAATAGAGGGAAAGAATCAAGAATTGATCCTGCCTTTCTTATGAGCTCCGTCTCTCAGGGTAACCAGACATTGGTGAGCGGGAGTTTCTGTTTACAGATCTGATCCAGCTAATACCTGAAGGAGAAAGGAAGGGCTGTCACCCCCGTGTAGCCTCTGAAGAGTTAATCACTAGGCAGTGACCATCTATGGCTGCCATGTCACAGAAGTGTAGGCACCAGACATCTGGACAGTGTATGTGCTTTTTGGTGGAAACATATCACCACCTATCATGAGGTTTTACAGGAAAAAAAAAAAAACAAACAAACCCAAAAACTCTATTTGATCAAGCCTCTGGATCCAACTGCCAATTTATAGTCTGCATGAAGGGTAGAGGAAAATGTTAAACTAAACCACAATGGTACCATAAGTGATTCCAAGAGTCTGGAAAACTTTACTGGACAAATGAGGCTGTTTCTTCCACAAAAAAATTCAAAAAAAAAGAAAACAAGAAACCCAGAAAAAAACCCCAAAGATGGCAGGGGACCTATAGAGACCAGGAAACTTAAAATAAAATCTACCAATTTCAATGTATGACTTTTTCTGATCCTGTTTCATTGTGTGTGTGTGTGTGTGTGTGTGTGCGCGCAATGATTGGGGAAATATGAACCTTGACAGAATATCTGATGACATTAAGAATTAAAATGCTTTTTTAGACATGATAGTGGTATTGTTGCTTGTTTAAAAAGACCCTTTTTGGACGATAAATGGCAATATTTTCAGATTACATAATGTTTGGGATTTGCTTCAGATAATTTGGTAGGAAGGAGCTGCTTGGCGGGTGGGAATATATAGTATTAGAAGAAACAAGATTGACTACGAATGTAGAGTTGAAACTGGGCTCATTACAATCTGGCCTTTCTTTCTGTATATGTTTGAAATGTACCAAAAACAGAAGCTTTTTGTAAACTACTTCAATTGTCTAACAACCTAAGCCTTCTCAAATATTAGATAATACCTGTAAAATGAATAAATGAAATTCATGTTTCCAAGATTTTAATTTCAAATCACAATTCTAAATTACCCAACCAGATATTTTAAAGTGGAGCCACGAGACAAATGATCTTCCACATTATAAATAATTAAAATACCAAGTATGCAAAGATTTTTCTAAATACCAATTATTCATCTTAGGGATTTATTTCTCAAACATTTCTATACGTCATTCTTAAGGCTAACAAAGGCAACATACCAAGGAATCGATTATATAGTCCCATACAGTCTCGGCATTAGCCCTCCCAAGCAATCGCTGGGCCTGCCTTCTCAGCTGACTGAGGATTCTTAGTGACCAACAAGACCTTGGCCAGGATGCCAACTGGACCCTTGCCCAGGACACAAAGGGAACAGACATCCCAGTGCTCTTTGGAGCTGCTATGGCAATGCCTTCCAAATGAGGTCTGGCAGCCAGGTCTGTGGGTCAAAGTCCTGTTATTACCTAATTTTTTATTCTTTTTTGTATTCTCAGTGGAAGTTTGTAACTTCCACTGAGAAAATAATCAATGGTTTTCACTGCTTCCGTTGGTATTGAATTCCCCTGTTTTTTAAAAGATACTTAAATGGCTTTCTGGTTAGCACCAAAGACCTTTAAACTTAAGGGGACTCTCTCTGTCTCTGCAAGGAAGGCCATTCTGAGGAAACAGACTGGTTCCCTGTCACTCGGTGTGAGCCAAACTGTGTCACAGCTCGTTAGCGGGTCCTGAGTCAGTTGTGAGTCAGAGTCAGCAGTTAAACACCTAATAGAATCGAATGGAAAAGATTGAAAGGCAGTATGAGTTGTAAGGGTAGACAATTCATTTTTTGAAACCTGTTTTCATTTATAGGTGTTTAGATGTGAATGAATTTCTTACTGTGGGTCACCATCAAAACCTTTGAAAACTGCCTCTCCCACGTGAGGTGGGGAATCCGGGGGAGCCCAGCACGCAGACAGCAGCAAGAATTAACCCTACACGGACAGTGAGGAGGCAGGCCCTGAGCAAAACAAACCCCAAAATGCAGCCTCGGTGAAAACAAGCGTAAGGGCCACAAAAACAGAGCAAGTGGTGGCCCCTGAGTGGAGAAACAAATGATTGTTGCTAACGGCATGGATTATGGCATTTTTATTAATTTTGTTAATTTTATCTTTTTTGTCTGCTGCTTCTCTCTATGATCCTTATTCACCAGTTATTCCCTTTTGGTAGCACAGTGCGTGGCCCAGTGTAGCAACCCATAAATAAGTATTTATTGAATGCAAATACTAGTAATTAGACCACTCGTTTCAGAGGGACGGGGGGAGGAGGCTGGGGCCTAGGAATCTGCATTTTATCCAGCTTTCCCGGCAGGCAGCCAACCTGGCAGCGGTTGTGCATCAGTAATTAAGCACCGACCTAGTCCACCCGCTCATTTTGCCGGCCCAGGCCACACACACGGTGAGCATTAGAACAGAGCTAGCGCTTGCATCGTCCGCCTTCCCGTGGAAGTTGGTGCCCAGCTTCGCCCAGCTCCTCATGCTGAGCCACTTCTCACCAGACACACTGCATAGCCTGGGCTCTGGGCTTCCTCCCCACCTCATGCTTTCTGCCGTCCCCCGGGCCTTTCCCTAAATTACCCACATTTCATTTTCCTGCTCTATACCTTTGGCTTTCTTTATTGTCTGTAGCATAAGACCAAGTGCCACAGCCTGTGTGGTGTAGGCACCTTCCCCTTCCCCTGACTCTGAGCTTCTGTCCATGCTGTGTCCTCTAATTGCATCCATCCTTCCAGACCAAGGTCGAGTGCTGCATCTATAAAACCTTCCCTGCTATGGTGTGATTCCTCTCTCTGTGCTCACCCCACTCTTTGTCCATATTCTACCATGGCGCCTAGGACTTGCCTTAGACTTTGTTAGCTCAGCCTGTGTTTGATGAGAAAGCGAATTTAAAGAAGGCAGTATTCGTGTGTCCTTTACTTCTCCAGACAGCCTTGCAACCAGTATTAAACATTTTTAAAGTTAACTTTTCTATGAGTTTAGATTCTATCATTGGCAGCTTGGCCAACTAATTTGTATGAAACAGTAGTTTCAACCTCTGGTCTCCCAGGAAGGCTCAAAGCTCCTTGTAACTTCTTTGCCATTTTATTCCTTTATAAGCCCAACCCAAAAAAGTACTGCAGGGTTTGTGTGCTGTTCGTAGTAAAGCATTTTCATAGTTTGTTTCACTCCAGAGAGGAGGTAGACAGGTGGACAAAAGAGGAGTGATCTTAAAGAGAAAGAGTTAGCAAACTGGATCGTTAATAATGGCTGTTTTGAAGATGTGGGGGTGTGGTAGTCAGAAAATAGGACGGGGCTAAAAGAAAAACATAAGACAGGGAAGAAGGGGCATCTGCCGTAGCTGCTGTGGGTCTGTTCGATGGCTTTCCAGCCCATCCTAGCTGTTTCAGGTCGGTTCCATTCTCCATCTGCTAGGGGAGAAGCTCAGCTCTCGGTGCAATATGGGGCCATACCCAAGATAGCAAGTCTTCTGCCCAAATTAGAGGGTAGAGCAGAAAGCCTAGCACAAAAGTGCATCTGGGCTCAAGCATTTTTATTTTGCTGACTTGGATGCCTATTAAATAACGTCCATGCAGTCACGTGGGGTGATTTCCAAAAGTGAAATCATTATTGAATGCATTTTTTGTTTCTGTGGCAGGAAGTAAACCTAATTTTTAAAAAGGATTAAAATCCTCCAGTTGAAATAATGATCGGTCTGCTTTGCTGTTACAGGTTCCTTGCGCTGACTCCATGGAGAGTGTATCACCTGATTTCCGTCATGATACTGGGGCGTGTTATTATGCAAATAATAAAGGATATGGTTTTATCTAGAACAAGAGGTAAGAACACCCACATTTCATTTTTATGATATTTAATTTTCTAGATCCTGAGTTTCTGGTCTTTGTGTAGACATAGTAACCAATTAGTCTTTTGGATGGGAGCAAAGTAATAGATTATATAGGCATTGACTTGGCTATTTTCAGTCTAATACTTTTTTTTTTAACTAATGTTATCTCTAGTCATAGCTACTGCTCCTGGGCCAAAGGTTTGTGTGTGCTAGTTCGTTTCTTGGCTTGAAGTGCTATTTTAAATACCATTTTGATATCTGAGTAGGCTACAGTGAAGATAACAGTTAAATATTTATTCCATCCTACGTGATGGAACTGGGCTGCAGAAAATGGACAAGTATATAAAAATTTTCTCTGCCTCAGTGAAGAAAAAGCAATGAGTTCAGGGTTTCACAACAATTAAGTGATAGTTAAATAGGTTTTGAAAAATAAGTTAATGGTGAAAAATGAATTAATTTTCAGCATTAAGTTTAAAAGTGAGAGCTTGAATTATTTTTTTTTTAATTTGCTTAAAGTGTTTTTTGAGCAATTTAACTGTGTTATAAATCTGAGTCAAGCTTTTCCGTATTTGAAGGGGCCTTGACGACCCGGGTTTGAGCTAGTTTTTGTAAATGGGCAAAAAACCCTCCTGGAGGTAATTGACCTCTATGAACCAAATGTAAGAAAGTAGATTTGATCAAAAGTACTCAAGAGGAGGTTACAATGAGGCATTTAATTACGCCAAATGTACCCCCAAACGGAAGGATGCTTTTGGTTGAGGTCCATGTGTGTTGAGGGGCGTGAGAACTGCCCAGCACCCTGGTCCTGGTAGGGATACTGAGGCCTGCGTTGTGGGAGGCGCCCTTCTCTTCCCTGTTGCCAACTGAGACAGGGGTATAAGCGATTATGGGTTTCCCATCATGATCTTCCATGGGTCTGCTTTAAATCCAGTTTATATTTTAAGTCTACACTGTTTTTAAACCAAATCTTCATGTAAACCATTTTTAGAAAGGTTGTTTTACATTGGTGCATTTCCATGTTTGAAGGTAATTCCTTCCCAGTGTTCTGGGAAGACACACAAATGTGTTTTTGTCCAGTTGCTTTTCATGAATCTGTGGATTTAGGTTATATGCTTGTGCACGATCTTCCTTCTCTCCCCTTGCCCTTCATCTTCCTTTCTTCTATTTCAAAGCACAATATTTAACTCCCCAACTTTTAGCCTAAGCAGGCCCTTGCTCTAACACCTGTTCGTCAAGGATGTACGAAGCCGCCTGGAGGTGGCCCTCTCCATGCGTTCGGGTTTTGTCGAGTCGGTCAGAGCAATCCCTGGAGATCGCCACGTTTCAGCCCTGATTCGTGACTGCTGGAGGAGAGCCCGTGTTTCTCAAACAGGCTTTGTGATATTTTCACCCTCGTAGTACCTCCCTCCTGGGACTCTTAGAAGATAAAGCCACTCACCCATTTATCCACAGCCATTTCAGCTCGGCAGAGCAAGTTCACTCAAAAGCAAACCAAGCATCTCAGTATTTTCCATGTGTGTCAAATTTGGCCCCAGTCAGGGCACAAGTTATAAGGAATAGACAAATGTGGAAGCCCAAAGATGAAGTTGAAAGACTTCAGAACTGTCCTTTTCTCGCTCCTAGCCCCTCACACAGAGATTATTTCCAGTGTAGACTCATTGGCTGGATATTCGTGCAAATGTGGACACTTCATACTAACAAATTGCAGGAAACCTTTACATTGCAAAGATTCAGTCCTTTAAAAAAATTGAGGTGGTAGAGTTAAAAGAATCCTAGCCTACAGAGTCTTTTTTTTTATTTATTATTATTTCAGGATATTATGGGGGTATAGACATTTTGCTTACAAGTAATGCCTTTGCCTCGCCCAAGCCAGGGCTAGAGGCGTGCCCTTCCCCCATACAGTGCACACCGCATCCGTTGGTTGTGAGTTTACTCAGCAAGAGTCTAATTCTTCAGCTGGTTCATTTCATTTCCTAGCTGTCGAGAATCCACATAATAGACTCTATTTGTTTCCTATGGCTGCTGTAATAAATTGTCACATACTCGGTGGCTCTTCTTTTGTTGTTCTAGAGGCCAGTAGTCCAAAGTCAGCATCACTGGGCCAAAATCACGGTGTTGGCAGGACTGTCCCCTTGCCGAGGCTCTAGGGAAGGGTCTGTGCCTTTCCTCTCCCAGCTTCTGGTGCTGCTGGTACTCTGTGGCTTAGAGCTGCGTCGCTGCAGCCATTGCTTCATGGTCCCTTCTGTGCTGCCTGTGCCAGGTCTCCTGTCTCTCTCTCGTAAGGGCACTTGCCATTGCATCTGGGGCCTGCCCCGACAGTCTGGGGTAATCTCATCTCACGTTTCTTGACCTCATCACAAATGCAGAGACCCTTTTTCCATATAAAGTAACATTCACAGATTTGAAGAATTAAGACTTGATATCTTTATGAGCTGTTATTCAGCCTGCTCTACCATCTGAACCTTTTTGTCTTGTAAAAGGGTAGAAACTCTCCTCCTACCACAGGGTTTTATAAGGGTCCAATAAAGGCATGAAATAGACATGGCTTCAGCACAGTATCAGCCCACTTTGTCCTGCTGACGCAGCATCGGGGCCACCTGGGCTTTGTTCGTTCCTGGGTGAGTCTGTGTCGAACCCCCTCTGTGTCCAGGCCTGTTGCAGGCACTGGGGTGCCAGGGGGATCCAGACACACTCCACCCTGTAGGGCAGGCCCTCGTCAGAGGCCAGTCTTGCTGTCGGGGTTCTCATCCGGTGACATTGCTCCAACTATAGCATTTCTACTGCAAAGGAAAAAAAAAATAAATAAAAGACACGGGAATAATTACTCTGCATTCCCAGAGCTCTGTAGCCTGTGACTGAAGAAACACTGGTGCTGGCTTCTTCCTCCTTTAGTGAAGTCTTGCGGGACAAAGACCCGTCTGAGCCCCGTGAATAGCTGGCAGCGGGCGGCGTGTGCAGGCCTCCGAGCGCAGGGCACTGCCGGGGGAAGTGGTCTCTGCAAGGCACAGTCTGGCTTCAGGTCAGACCCACATGCAGTTGTGGTCACTCCATGGCTTCGGTCAGAACTGCCAGCCGCTCTCGTTAGCTATCTCGGCTTGTAGCAGTGACAACAGCAGCAGCAGGACAACCACGTCATCAGGGCTCATCGGCCTCTACCTCCTACCCTCTCTCTCAGCTTCGCTGCTTCCCGTATTTTTTGGCTGAAGATATTAAACTTTTATCGTTAAGAGTTTAATTGTACCCCTCCCCCAGTTACTATTTTTTTTTTTTTTTTTTTTACCCTCTTAACAAATTTTTAAATGCAAAGTATTGTTGACTGTGTGCTCACTGTTGTACAGCAGATCCCTAGAACTTTTCATCACTGGTGGCTGGAACTCTGCACACACTGAACAGCCAAGTCTCCCTTTTCCCCTTGCTCCAGCCCCTGGCAACCACCATGCCACTTTCTGCTCCTCTGAGTTTGATTGCTCCCGGTTATTATCTTCGATACATCTTACATGCTTAATATGAAATGGATGGAAAAAAAAAAAGCAGAGATACCATCTTGTGAATTACCTTTGTGAAGCCTGCAGGAACCCAGGTGTTGTGAGCACCTGTGCAAACAACTGCTAGCTGCGACGGGTCTCTCTTACTGTGTGGGCCTTGAGCACGTGCTTCCCTGCATGAGCCCCTGTGTTTGGGCTCCGGGGAACTCTTCTGTGGCCTGGAAGACTCCTCCTGCATCCTTAAACTTTTCCTTAACCGCCTTTTCCCCCTCTCTCATTGAGATAGAATCAGTCATTTCTGCCACTGGCTCCCTTGAAGATCCTCTTCAGCTACTGCCCTGTGCCGTGAGAGGGGGGCTCAGAAGGTGGCCCCGTGGCTCCCCAGCCACCTGTGAGCATTTGCAGCCACTGCCTCTTTACACCATCCCCTCCTGCAAAATCTCCATGGTCCGCTTATGCCACCTCCTCAGCACCCGGTTGCTAATGACTGTGGACCCGTCAGGAATGGTGGCCCAGGAACTTTTCCTGCACTCTCTTCTGCCATTCCGACTTGTACCCCAATGGCTTATCTGATGGCCTGGGTTCGGTCACCTACTAGGTAGCCTCATCTTTGACCTTGGCCTTTGGAAGTACTGTGTCTCCAATATCTGCAGAGTCTGAGAGTCGGTTCCCAGCACACCCTTTATCCGCCCTTCCCTGGCCTCTTGCTCCTGTTGAACTAGCTCTTTGTCCATAAGTTTGACTCTTTTCCTGTTCAGCCTTTTGCCATCCGTACTGTCCCACAGGCTTGTCTTTGGCCTGACTTTCTCCCTCTACACAGCACCTGCCTAATCTCTACTCAGTGATTACGGAGATGCTGTCCTTGCCATTCTAAAGGTCCTTGTTTCCTTGTCCATCAACCATACTAATTTCTCCAATTTTTAATAATAAAAGGAGCAAGCAGACATCCCATACCATTATCTACTTTCTCCATTCTTGAATTCAGTGTTGTTAGAGAAATGTCAGATGATGAGTTGATGCCTCTAGACTTTAGTCTATCCAACTTTCCAATTTTAGTTGAGACCTCACTACTGCTCACAATTCCCTGGGTTCTTTTAAGTTGTTGATTTGTTTTTATATGCCACCTAACTCCAAAATGTGTGAAGCAGCTCATTAGGAACATAAAACACAAAACTGTTTAAAAGAGGTCAAGTAGAAAAGCAGGAGTCTAACGTGGTGACCATGATTGAGTAACAGATTTATCCTCGTGCTTACTGGCAGGCAAGGCACAAAGGGAAATCAGATTAATTGCACAATTCTAATCGACTAAAAACAATGAAACAAGCAATTCTGGGAAATTTATTCCTGGAAGTAAATATTAAAAAGAATTTATCACCATAGATCTTTGAATGGGGATATTGAAGAACATAAGGAAACACCACCTTTGGCCTTTTGTTTGATGGAAAAGGCAGAAATCTTCTCATGGTTATTTCTTATATTGAGCTTCATTAAAGCTGATAGCTTGGAGTTTAATATCAATGCGTAGTCCAATAAAGACATTCAGTGGAAAATTAAGAAAGCAAATGAGATCTAGGTATATATATTTTTTCTGTTGATTTCATTTGTGCCTAAATATAAGCTCAAAATGTCTAAAGAATGAATAAGTAAAAATCTCCCGTTTTTTTTTTTTTTTTTTTTTTTTCAGATAACAGTTGTCTTAGTTTTGTCAGGACCATGTCAATACTCACCTTAAATGCCACTTCTGTTATTGGCCCTTTTCTGAGCAGCCACATTTTCTCTCTTCCCTTGAACTCTCCTGGTTTGTGCCTCTCGTATAGTTCCTATGCTACATACCTTGGTTCATATTTACTTGAGTGCATATTTTGTCTGCCCCACTGGACAGCAAAATCCCTGAGACGGGGACCAGGTATCACAGAGCATTCCATCTCCCACAGTACCTACCCAAGTGTTTTGTATGTGTTAATAGTAGGATCTCAATGGATATTTGTGGACTAATTGCAGTATTATTTGTGGTGCATTATATATGCACCACAGTTTGGAGTGAGGTGGCACCATATCTATGTGAAGTATATATACACTGTATGGTTTGATTAGTTTCTAGAGTTTAAAGATCTAAGTGTTCCACCTTAAATAGGTTGGAATATTTCTAAGTTGAAAAATGTCTCAGGAGAAAAATACCTCGGTTAAAGTTTCTCGTTTTACCTCTCCCTGTTGCAGGTGCACAGTTGTGGAGAAGTCTCAGTGAAAGGTAGGGAAGCCTCCTTCGATGTCGCGGTTAATGGAGGGCAGGGCGGGGAGAGGGCTGAGCCACCAGGATGTATCTCTGAACTAATAGTTCAGTGACAGGGACCTAAATCCTGGGGTAACTTACAAGAAAGGGAAAATGAAGAACAATGCAATCAAACTGAACACAAGGATAAAATTGGGGCTCATTGTAGGAAATGGTTCATGTTTTGCTACAATATTGAGCAACATGAATCTGTGAGGTTGGCAACATGTGAGGATTTGGAAGTGAAGGGAGGGAGGCGTTTTCATTTGGAATTTCCACTTAGGCTTCATGTTGGGGGCATGAGCAACACTGCCATCCTGGGAGAAGAACAGGGTTACGCTGAGTCGGGGAACTCCGCTGGAATCTTCCTGACGGGTTGCCCATGCTGTCAGTTCAGAGGACTGTGGCATGAGAGGCTCATAGGGATGAGGGTGCAGGAGCTGTTGACCGACCTCTTGACTCCCTGCCCAGCCAGGGGCAAACATGGGCTCCCTCTTCATGGACCGCCCATCATCCACCCGTCCTATGGTACAGGTGCTATTTCCAAATGGAAGAGAAGAGAGCTGGGCCGGTTGTGTGGGGAACATCATTCACTCCACCAGTTGGACGTATGAGAAGTGGAAAAATGAAGAAAATATGAGGATTAATGTTCTAGTGAAATAATTTTTGCAGGAATTTATTTTTTTTTAATTCTGCCTTAAAAATATACTTATATTACTTAAAAAGGATGATTGAGGTGCCTGACCCATATCAAAGTAGACATTGTGAAATGAACGTGCAAAAAAGGAGGACAAAAAAATGCCATAAAAATCCTCTAGTATTTTATCTAATGTGCCTTCGGAAGCTGTGCTCGTGGAAATGATGCTTTCTTCAGGTGTAAAGGCTAATGTTATGGTCAGTTTATGACTGCTTGCTTGTTCCTTCATTTTGGATCCCAAATTTTCATGGGCAGAATGCAAACTTGCCAAGGAACTCGGGAAAGGGTGATGTTGGATATAAGGAGAGAAATCTGGTCCCTGGTGGTTCTCATGGAGGTGAGAGGCTGCCTGGGAGGGGCCAGCACAGGCATTTGTCTTGCCCCGTGTTCTGATCTGTGTGCTGTGCACAAGCAGTGTAAAGTTCTCTTTATATTTTATAGAAATTCCCTATGGACGTGTAAAGATAAAGAAAACTCTAAATTACTCCTTTGAGACAGTTAGAGAAATAGCTATGTGTTTTGGAATTGGTTGAAATGTGTTTTGGGTTTTGCTGTCCATCTGCTTCTGTGCTCCTGTGTGCTTTTCTACACTGTCACCTTTTAGGAAAAGCATTTACATTGAGAACGTAAGAGAACGTCTTAGCTGGAAATAACATCCAGGTTCCTCATAATGTTGGAAGTCAATAAAAAGACATCCGTGAAGATAAGGAATTTCATACGTTTGTCCAGTATGAATTTCTAGAATTATTTTAAGTTTCAAATATGCACAGACAATAACTTTCTTTACTATCAAACTTTTATAAAGTTTAGTAAAAGGGAGGATGAAGAAGAGAAGGAAAAGCACCCTGGGGACTTAAAACGTGGCTCCTAAGCAGAAAATACATCTGTGACCCAGCAGTTGCGTACATGGGACCGATGAGAAATATGCTTAAGTTTTAGATTTCTTTTAAAAATGAATAACACGAAAGCTTGAATTCATTTAATAAAGTAGTTCGTATAATTGGAAACAAAGTTAAGATATATTGCCAATGGATATAATGACATAATTCCTGCAATCATACATAATAAAATGTGTTCAGTGACTCATTTAACAGAAGTTTCCTCTTTTCCAGGATTTTAATTTATCCGGCAAATAAAGTCTGAAATACATGAGAAAAAGATTTTCTGTTTTTAGGCCTTATTGATAGAAATAAAGGTTAATGTTTTAAAGCCTTTTCCATAGAAAAACATTTCCATCTAGGAATATAAATTACATTTTACTCACATAGGTCATCTTTTAAAATCAAATTTTCATAAATGAATCAATTAGTTTAGAAATTAATAACTTGATAAGGGATAGAAACTGGGATAGGGTTACCGTGAGCTCACAGTTTGTTCTCCAGCTCCACACATGTTAAAGACACTCAGTTCTTACCGAAATTTCTAGACTCTGAGGAGCGATTCCTGCCAGCTAAAGCCCCAAGACAAAAATGTGTGAAGGCGAATGAAGTAGATCCATCTCTGCTGAGGAATTAGACTGTCCAGTGCATTTGAATCTCACAGTAGGTGGTTTCTCTTTCTCTCTCTCTAGTAGGCTTTATTTTTCTTTAGAACAGTTTTAGATTTACAAAAAAATTGAGAAGAAATAGTACAGAGATCCCATTTACCCCTATGAAACTAAAAGAATCAACAAGGTCAGAATCTAGCATAAAGAAATTTTATTCAAGGGCGAAATTTGAGGACAGCTATCCAGAAAATATAGAATTCCAAGGAGTGGAAATCAGTCTTCCAAAGTGTAGAACTTTGAAGTTCCTTATTATAGACAAAGTTTAGGGAAGCTTAACAGAATTTCAGCATCTTTCTATTGTATATAAGGCTTAATGCATAGTTATGATGATCTGATTAGTTGAGGTGGTCTTTATCTTTCAGGAAAAGTATATGTAACATTCTGCACTGAAGAGGTAACAGCCATGGGGTCTTTTGTGCCATCTGGCCCGAGTTAGGTGCAAGACAGTAAATAATCTAGAGCAATAATCTATAGCAAAGATCAGTGATTGGAAAGGGGAAGGCCCGGTCTCAGGTCTCTCCTAGTCATTTATAGAACAAGAACTATGAGGAAGAGAGTTAATCTGTAATCTAAGAAGCAGAGGTTACAGCTACGTGCTCCGTGACTCTGATCACAGTCACAGCTCTCTCAGGACTGGAAGTGTTTTGGGGGGTTTCTTTAAATTTTGTTCATTTTCACACCCCTCTACCCTCACACACAGTTTCCCCATTCACGGCATCTTACATTTGTTACAATATATGAAGCACTCATTGATACATTTTTATTAACTAAAGTCCATACTTTATTCAGTCATTTTTCTGTTCCAGGATCTCATCTAGAATATTTCATTGCATTTAGTCATCATGTCTCCTTAGCCTCCTCTTAGCTGTGATGGTTTTTCAGAATTTCCTTGTTTTTGTTGACCTTGACAGTTCTGAGGAATATTAGTCAGGTACATTGTAGGATGCCCCCTCTTGAAATTCGTCTGATGTGTTTCTCAAGATTAGAATGGGGTTATGTGTTTTGGGGAGAAAGACCACCGAGGTACAGTGTCACTCTCGTCACACCCTATCAAGAGTATATGCCGTCAGCAGGATTTATGACCGTTGATTTTAACCTTGATCACCTGGCTGAAGTAGTGTGTGCTGGGTTTCTCCAAGTTGGTTCTCTTTTAATCAGGGTAATCTATTAGGGAAACCGAATTAAGATTAGAGGGCTGTTGATGAAAACAGAACCAGAGAGAGGAATTAGGAAGTTTGTTAAAGATGCTAGGCACGCTCCCACCCCTGGCCTGGCAGTTCGGGCCACCACAGATACGCTGGGCCACCTTGGGTAAGTGTCTTAAGCTTTCTGTGCCTGTTTCCCCATTTGTCAGGTGAGGAAATTGAGGCTTGCTCTCTAATTGTGGTTGGGGAAGATTAGACCAAGTGATCTAGTGTAATTTCAAAGGATTTTGAAAAAGCACTTTGTGCTCTTCGATGCAGAGTTCTTTCAGATTTACTGATACACAATTTGACCAGAGCATTGTCTCCTCTTTCTTGGAGCCCGTGTCATCCACGGCGCTTCTGAGTGCATCCACGATTTGCGTGTGACAATTTCTGCTGTGTGCTTTCTCGTAACACAGAAGCTGTTTGAGTGCCTGATGATAATTTGGAAAAAATATTAGCACCGCAGGACCAAGGGGCTTACTTCACTAACAGTCTGGTTTTGTTCATGTGTTTGTCTCCTATGGGGAAGTGCTCCTGAGCCCCAGAGAAGGCATGCAATGGAGATAACCTTTTGTAGGAAAAGTCTCATTAACTCCAGAATCACCTGTGGGTATATCCAGGCCCAACTAATTTCCACCCTTCCCTAACCCTGCAGCTGTTGATCTTGCCAAGTTCACTTCTCGTGGCCTCAGTTTTCTCATCTGCTTAGTGGGAGGTGAGAGTGGATTATCTCAGATATCCCATCCAGCCTGAAAAGTCTGTTGTGGTGCAGTTGGAAGCATTTGTGGGTCCCTTTCATGCTGTTGTTATCTTTTTACATTTTGGTTTGGCCAGTGGCTCTTTCAAAGTGATTCAATTTATACCCGAAGGGACACTTTCCTGTGTTTGTCCACTGCAGTTTCCAACATGTCACTGTTCATCACATTCGAAATGTGAAATTAAAACATTTATTCTTTGAATTTCTTTGATGATGATTTGGTAAGTTGTGTGCAGTGATTCTTAGCGTCTGGTACTGGGTAGTGCTTATGTTAATGCTGAAAAATTTAAAAAACCACTTTATCTTAAAGATGGAGTATAGTGGATAAAGTGGATAGTGGCTGATAAGCAGATCTTTGGAGCCAGAGAGAGGCGCAGTTTCTCTCCTGTGGGCCACCCTCGTCCTTTTCACGTTCGCAGGTGCTGGGCTCAGAAACCTCCCTTCACGTGGCTGTACGTCGAAATCATCTGCCACTGTCCTTTGGCCGCCCGGCTGAGATTCTCAAGTCAGTCAGCCAGGGTTAGATTTTCCTCTTTCCAGCATCGTGCTAGATCAATTTTCGGTTTGTGCTCGATCTCAGAATAAGCCAAGCCTTCTCTCCAGGGGGTTTTAATCAACACCTTTAAGCGGCATTCATAGCATGAATTTCACTGTTAAAAAAGTGAATCGAATAGTGGACCATTTACCACTCATAATGGTGAATGCTATTTTAAGCCATTAAATGAAAAGGAACTGCTTCTTTCCTTCGCTACAGTCCTAATGGCTTGTTATTCACAGACTGTTATTTACTTTTTGGGAAAATTTGCTTTTGTCATCTGAACTAAGCTCAAAGTATTTCCTTCAAAATTTAGTATGAAGATGGTGGTGGCTGTGTACACGTAGGCATGCAGCTGTCCATGTCTCTGGGCAGTTAAAGAGTATTCATACAGTTCACAAGTGTTATACTGAACTAGTGCATAATACTAAAGGCAGGGTCTGATTTCTGGTGGCGCTATCAACAATAAAGTGTAGATAATTTTAATCATGTGCTATTCACATGTCCATAGTTGTACCTAGAAAATTCATTCGTGAAAATATGATTCTCAAAGTGTGTGTGTTCTGAGAAGGGCTCCTGCTTGACCTACTTCTTTAATAAACACGAACTCTACAGTCTGCGAACAGGAGTTATACAGAGCTGTCAGCTGAACCAAATTAACATCTTTTGTGGCTCGTTCCTAGTACTGTATTGAAACCTGATCGATAGTATCATAACAGCTTTTCATTTCTGCTGAAACTACAGCAGCTGATTGAATAAAGTCCTCTGTTAACAAATGCGAATGTGCGCACGTTACCTTTTCCTGTGCACATGTCACCTTTTAGAAACATAAAATTGCCACACTTTTCTAAGTATAAATTAGAAAAAAAAAAACTTTACATATAACAATCATTCAAAATTTCTTTATCTAGTTCTTTAATAGTTGGTACCATATAACCCAGATTAAGGAGTTAGTATCATCATACATCTTGTTTTACTGTTCAGTGCCGATTTAAAGAAAATAAATTTTGTTCTATGGCAACTAAACTTGGAAACTTGAAAACGATGGCTGAGAGCCATGGAATTTTCCAACAGGCATTCCAGGAATCCAGTTACCTCCAGCAGTGTGTTGTCTGCAGAAAGTGGGTAGTGGCTTTCCAGTGATGAGACCAGGGCTTCGCATCTCGTGGCCTTCCCTTGAGCTGACTCTGGAGAGGCAGAGCACAGAACTCACAGGGTCAGTTTTTCTAGAGCCATCAGGGATTAGCAAGAGAGTCCTGAGCTCTTTGCCTCTAACCTCAGCCTGTCTCTTTCCCTCTTGAACTCTTGAGACAAGCAGCTGTGTGGCTCCAGTTCTTGGGATGAAATGCCCTTTTGTTTTGTGAGCTTCCAGATAACTGCCAGTGAAAATTGTTCTAGCTGGTTGTGTTTTGGGGGGATAGAGGGAGGCCAGGAACCTTTGGTTGTAAAACCCAAGTCCTGACGTTGACCCAGCTTGTAGGCCCAGAACTAATTGGAGCATTTAAATCAGAGATGTCTAATAAGTTAAATCCTTGAGCACAATGTTATGCCACTGTTAGAAGTGAAGAATCATCTAGTGTTTGCTAAATTGTCTCCTGTGATGAATGAAACTTAGTGAGAAAACTGTGTTTATGTTTATGACTCGTATCATTTATTCATATCATATTTTGTAGACAGGGTGGCTGATTTGAATTCCCAAGTAAAAAGCATTAAATAGTTACCTGATAGCTTAAAAGGTTTACTCTCTTTCCATGTTAGGCATAACAAAATTTCTAACTTTCATATGTTGAAACAGTTTTAATTACAGTTTTAATTTTTTTCGAATGTGTCTTAAAGCCCCCCCCCCCCCGCCCCTTTTTGAGACACAGTCCCATTCCAATGCCCAGGGTAGAGTGCAGTGGCATCGTCATAGTTCACTGCAACCTCAAACGCCTGGGCTCAGGCCATCCTCCTGCCTCAGCCTCCCGAGTAGCTAGACCTACAGGTGCATGCTACCATGCCTAGCTAATTTTTGTATTTTTTATAGAGACAGAGTCTCAGCTATGTTGCTCGGGCTGGTCTCAAACTCCTGGCCTCAAGTGATCCTCTCACCTCGGCCTCCCAAAGTGCTAGGATTACAGATGTAAGCCACTGCACCTGGCCTAAAGTTGCCTTTTAACTTGCACTTTGTAACCTTGCACTTGTACCTTTGTAACTTGTACCTTGCTAATAAGGCATGCTATTAGTTTTATGTTTAGTCAGAACTATAGACAGGAAGCCACATCTCAACAAGTTTTAAAAGGAAAATCTTGCTTTGAAGGATGCACTTGTATCTTAGTCCATTTTATGTTGCTATAACAGAATATCTGAGACTGGGTAATTTATAAAGAAAAGATATTTATTTCTTACAGTTCTGGAGGCTGAGAAGTCCAAGGTTGAGGGGCCCACCTCTGGCAAGAGCCTTCCTGCTGCATCATCCCATGGTGGAAGGTGAAGGGCAAGAGAGTGCAAGAGCACAAGAGAGGGTCGAACTCATTTTTATAACAACTCATTCTTGAGATAACAAACCCACTCCCCAAGTAACAACTTTCATCATCTCTTAAGGGTTCCACCTCATGAATAATATTTTCGCAATGGCAATTACATTTCAACATCAGTTTTGAAGGAGACATCCAAACCATAGCAATTGGATTAAATGAAAAAAAAAATCTTCATCAGGAAAAAAAAGGCACTTAAATTCAGAAGATGCTGGACATATGCATTATGTGTAAGCATATCTGTGCTTGGGTAAATCTTTGGCTGAAGAAGCCTCGGCAAGGCTGGGAACTAAGCACCACTTTTAAAGTCTGTACCCTGCCAAACTAAAAACTCAAATAGGCCTTTTATTCCTTTTTTCAAAAATAATAATTGAATACAATTCTGTAGTCATATATTGCACAATGGAAAGTCAAAGCCCTTTTCTTCGTCTCCCTGATGAAATAACGGATCCATTCATTGTATGACAGATAGAAGCCCTTAGCCAGAGCTGCTGGGGTTTGGTCTGAAAGTTTCTCAGAGTTCTACATCCAGATTCCAATCTGTTGTTAATTTTTTAAAAGTTGTGCTTTGAAAATTAGATCCGTTGAAAATGAGTATGAAACAAGGGACTGCAAGCAGGTTTTAAAGCTGTTTTGGAGGAAAATGTTATGGAAAATTATGCTTGTTATCTCTCACCCTCAGTGCATACCTACATAAAAATTTTTCATGAGTTTTTAAAAATGTCTCATGCTGAACATTTAAGGGCCACTCTTTTCTCCCAGGAGTCTGTCACACTATAGTGAGTACATGCCTAGAATGTAAGTATGGGGAAAAGCCCTCTAGGAAATGGACGTGGCTCTCCATGACAGCCACAGATACACTTCTTAAGGCATTAAAAATAAAATGAAACAGGAAGCACATTTCGTATTCCAATTGCTTCATTGACAAGGGTGGCAAATTTTCAGACCTGTTCCTGGTTGAATATTCCTTTCATAAATATGTATTCTCCTTACATTCAGACAGATTTGTCAAGTCAAAATACAGGCAGAAAATCAGGGGTTTAAGGTTTTTGTGGCTATAGCAGCAGGAACATTAGGTGACTCCTAAATGACTTGATAACTCAGGATTCCCTAGGCGAAAGGCACTCAATATTATACTTTATTATAACTTACAATTTTTGTTGTTTAGGATAGTTTTCCACATTCCTTTAAGTTAATGTAATTCTATAATAATCTGATTTAACATGAGTTCAATAACCCGTTTTTTTCCCCCCATTATTTTAGGGCTACTTCATCTGTGCTTAATTAAAAACATTATTGAAGGCACTTCCTTGGGTCTCTATAGCTGCTTGATAACAAATGAAAGTCACAACTCTGATCACTTTATCTGTTTTCAGTTGTCTTAACCCCAAGTTTATTAGGTTTGATTAGTCAGTAGATCCTGAGTTACTAAGGATTTGAAATGAAGTTCATTTATAAATATACAAAATAATTAAGCTAGAATAATTAAGTAACCCAATAGCATGGTTGCTTCAATAAATTTAAATTACCAGAGAAGGAAGAATGATCAGTAGTTAACATTTCTTTTAACTCAACCTGGCCTGTGTTGCAATTATAAGAATATAAATTAAGACTTCACAGGTGGTTAGAAATCCCTTTCTCTTATTTATTTATTTATAGTTGCCAAACATTGTTATTTATAGTCATATTTGCCTAGTGGTATTTAAAAATAACTAATTTTTTTCTGATTTTGAAAGTAATACCATGCTAATTTAGCATAAATGGAAAATAAAGGAAACTTTACAGAAGAAAAACCAAATCACTTACAAACCCATCACCCAGAAATTAAACTTACTTTCAATTTTTAGTATATTTTCTTCCAGTCTTTTTGTAAAATTATATGTGTGTGTTTGTTCATTCATTCATCCATCTTTTCAACAAATATTTATAGAGTACCTTCCCTTTTTTTTTTTTTTTTTGAGACAGTGTCTCACCCCGGGTAGAGCTTGGTGGTTGGATATTAGCTCACTGCAGCCTCGAACCCCTGGGCTCAAGCGATCCTCCTGCCTCAACCTCCCAAGTAGCTGGGATTACAGGCACACATCATCAGACATGGCTATTTTTTTTTTTTTAGAGATGGGGTCTTGCTATGTGGCCCAGGCTGGTCTGGAACTCCCGGCCTCAAGCGATCCTCTTGCCTGGTCTTCCTGAGAAACTAGGATTATAGGCGTGAGCCACCCCACCCAGCCTGAGTACCTTTATTGCCAGACCTTCTTCTAAGCATCTGTGGAGGGGAAAAAAAATAAAAATTGACAAACAACCCTGTCCTCATGGAGTTTACATTGTACTGAGTGAGAATGATAAATAATAAATAATTACATATATAATGTCAGCTGGTGAACTGTGTTCAGGGGAAACTAAAGCAGGAGAGGAGGGTAGGGAGTGGTGAGGGGCAGGGAAGGTCCAGTTTGTAATAGGGTGTCAGGAAAGACCTGAATTTTGAGCAGGGCTTGAGTTTTGAGCAAGGACTTGAAGGAAGTGAGGTTATGAATCCTGTCCGGATGAAGCGTTTCGAGGCAGAGAGAACAGCAAGTGCAAAGGCTCTGAGGCAGGAGCTGTATGTGAGGGGGATTGTTGTTTTATACCTGTAAGTTTTATTTTGTTTTGTTTTGTTTGTGGTGTTTTGCAGCCATAGTGACTGGAATGAATGGAATATTATGTAGCCAATAAAGATTACGTTGCAGAAGAATATTTAAGGATATGAAAGGTCATCCTTTATTGCTAAGTTTTTATAAAACATTATAGATTTAAAGTAAGCACAGTGAGGTATCATGCATAGTACCTCAGTTCTCTGTTGGTACATAAATGTGTTTATCTCTGTGTGAGGGGAACATAGGTTTTTAATTTCCCTGAATTTGTTTACCCTTATTACATTTTTTCCTCATAATGAACATACCTTTATCAAGAGGGGAAATAAAAGATACTCAGTGGAAGAGGGAGTGTCCCAGCAGGCAGGAAGGATATGAGGAAGCGACGAGGTATTGCGTGCGCAGGGGCTCTGGCTCCGGGGCTGCCGTCGGGAGACGGGCTCTGGTTACGAGGAGAGAGACTGGCACAGCGCGGTTGCTGGGAACAGAGGTCAGGGCTGAAGTCCAGACAGCTAACCTGGGCCGGGAGGAGGGAATCCAGCCTCAGAAATAAGTCAGAGTCGTGACAGGTGGGGCCCAACTAGTCCAGGTGTGGCTTGACGCAAAGTATCACAGAATTGGGGGGAAGGTAAATATTCATTTCGAAGGCCCGATGCTGTCCCTGAGGAGTGGGATCAAAGCTCATCAATGCTTCCTTTCAGAGGCTGCGACGCAAGCTCCAAGTTGAGCCTCCAGGGACAGGGGATGTGGCCTAAATGCATGTGCTCATGATTTAGCTACACTCCCAAGAATGTTTCAAGTAAAGATTTGGAAACTCTCTCTACCATCCAGGGTAAGATTTCAGTCTCTATCCTTATGCTCCAAACTGGAGTCTTTGGACGATTTGAACAAAAATGAGCCTGAGAGGACATCGGGTTCTCTTCTCAACGACCTATCCCTGGATTCTATCGGTGGGCCGGTCTGTCTGTCTACCTGCATATATTCCTTATATTTTAATGATCATATTGAATATGTTGAAGAATACATATAACATATACGTAAGTTGTAAAACATAATGAAATGAATACACATGGCCGGGCGCGGTGGCTCACGCCTGTAATCCTAGCACTCTGGGAGGCCGAGGCGGGTGGATCGCTCAAGGTCAGGAGTTCGAGACCAGCCTGAGCAAGAGCGAGACCCCGTCTCTACTAAAAATAGAAAAAAATTATATGGACAACTAAAAATATATATATAGAAAAATTAGCCGGGCATAGTGGCGCATGCCTGTAGTCCCAGCTACTTGGGAGGCTGAGGCAGGAGGATCGCTTGAGCCCAGGAGTTTGAGGTTGCTGTGAGCTAGGCTGACGCCACAGCACTCACTCTAGCCTGGGCAACAAAGTGAGACTCTGTCTCAGAAAAAAAAAAAAAACAAAAGAAATGAATACACATGAACCAACCAGGACTGATGCAGTTGCTACTCCCCTTCCTGTCCTGCTGCCAAAGGCAAGCGTGGTCCTGAGTTTTGTGCTGTTCATTCCATTGCTTTTCCAAAAAGAGAGGAAGAAATAAATAAGAATAGTTATACATTTAAAAAATTATATTTAAATTAAATTTAAATATTCATATATTTAAATCACCTATATGTATACATAAATAAAATCTTTGGTTTTGAGGTCTATAAAAAATGGTACCATATTTATGCACTTTGTGAGGACCGGTGTCTGACCCTAAACATTTTTTTTTAAAAGATCGATCTTGTTACTGTGTAGAGCTGTAGTTCATTCAGGTTTTGCTGCTGTACATAATATTCCATCATATGACTGTCCCACAACTTATTTATCCTATTTTCACTGGACTTAGGGTATTTTTGTTTTTTGTTTTCATACTGCCCACTGTTTCTGTGCGTTTCTGAGTTTGCTATAATAGCAGCACAAAAGATCACGGAAAAGAAACAGGTAAACGCCAAATGCATAAAGTGAACACTTTCCAAAGCCAGAATATTGTATCCATGAAAGGCTGTGTAGAATCTATACCAGTACGTGGGCTCTGACACCTGTCATAGAAGCATTTCAGGCGTTCTTGAGTCTTTCTCCTGCGCCCGCTCAGCGGCGTTCCAGGGCGGGCGCCACTAGGGGGGGTGTGAGAGATGGGACGCCTCCCTGCTGTCGGAAAAGCTCAGAATAACCTGGCTCCTGCTCAGAGCTAACCCTGTGGCTCCAAAGCGTTATTAGTACTGGCACATTTCTGCAGGGCAAGAACATTAGTATTAATCCACTTCCAAAAAGAAAGTCCACTGAAAGGTTACGTCTATATCTGTACCTGTGTGCACATGGACGCATGGATACGCGTGTTCTAGTGTTGTGGGGGAGTGAAATAAATAAATCAAGACTGAGGACAGTGACAGTAGGGTGCATGGAGGCAGAATAATACAGAGACTGGGTGGGGAGGAATTTCACTACTGAATGGCATGAATCAATGACAAATGGCTGGGCTTTTTAGTTGAGAAAGAAGCTTAGGATTTTCAAGGCCTCTAAGAACATAATGGTACTTTGAATTCATGACCCTTTTATTGCTTGTTTCGATCCACTGCCTTATAAAATCTTTTGAATGTTCTTATTTCTGTGCTCTCAAAAGTCTTTCCTTCTCTCCTTTGTCCTTGACTTAGTACTTTTCCTCTCTCGGAAATGAGAACTCTAAGTAACCTCAAATCATGATTCCCAGAAAATAGCTTAATTTTTGAGTGACTGTGTAGAAAGAGGATGTATTAGTGAGTTATTGGCCCCAGGCATACATTGACCTGTTGCTTTTTGTATTGAGGGCAAAGATCCCTGCTTATTAGAACAGTGTACAAGAGCAGTGGCTGCCAAAGGACGACCTCAGGATCCTGGAATGGTTGGGACAGGCTGAATAATCCCGTCCCCTCACCAAAGATGCCCGTTCCCTAACCCCAGAAGCTGGCCTAACGGGGCAAAAGGACTTTGCAGGTGTGATTAAGGCTCTTGAGATGGGGAGATGGACCCTGTGTAATCACAAGGGTTCTTTTAAGAGGGAGGCAGGTCAAAAAGGAGAGAAGATGTTAGGCTGCAGGCTTTGAACGTGGAACATAAGACAAGTTAAGGAATGCAGGTGGCCTCTAGAAGCTGGAAGAGGCCGGGAAACAGATTCTCCACCAGAGCCTCTGGAAGGCAGACTGAAGAGTCTGGCCACCAGAACTGTAAGATGATAAATTTGTGTGGTTTTAAGCCACGTAATTTGTGGTAATTTGTTATTATACAATAGCAACAGGAAACTAAGATAGTGTTCTTCATACTGTGAAAGAATTAACTTTCATTCGAAAATGTTGAGGGGGGTTTTTCCAACTCACGTCTTCATCCACTGAAGAAATGCAGTTTCACCCCAATTTTTGGGAGAACTGCATCCTGAAACCAGGAGGGCTAGAGTATGCAGGACAGGCTAGCCACGTTCACCAAAGCAAAGGGAAGGGCAGGGAGACACAAATGGGTCTGGGAGAATGTTCCCACTGGGCAAGCGGAAAAAGAGGGGTTGAAAAAGGGGCCAATGTGGCCAGGGTAGTCAAGAACGGTCATGAACATGCCATGCTTGGACACCATGTAGTGTTTCAAGGAGGTGGCCATCAACCGGGGTTCTAAGAGCACTGAGCGAGGTTGCTGGCTTGCATAAAAATGTTTTTGGAGACCCTTATAAATAGTTCTCCATGCTTTTTGTTTATGTGTCTGGAGGAAGAGGTTTTTAGGAGTGAAAAGCCCAAATTCAGGGGGCTTACGGATGAGATGTGGGCTGAGAAGGTGGAGGTAGGTAGTGTGAACCACATGTTGGAAAATACTACTGGTGAATGAAAGGAGAGAAATTAAACAGTGCCAAGGAAACGAAGAGGCTTGGTTTTTGTTGTTATTGATGTTAAAAAGATTTTTTTTTAGTTGTGGTAAAATACATATAACATAAAATCTACTGTGAGTGCCATTTAGTATATTCACATATTGTGCAAACATCACGACCATCTAGTTCCAGAACATTTTTATCACCCCGAAAAGAAACCTGTGACCATTAAGCTGTCATTTCCCATTTCACCTTCCCTCTAGCTCCTGACCACCACTAATCTGCTTTCTCTCTCCGTGGATTTGTCCAATTCTGTATATTTCATGTAAGTGGAATCGTACTACATTTCACTAAGCATGTCTCCAAGGTTCATCCATGTTACAGCGCTTAACAGTACTTCATTCCTTTTCATGGCTGAATCATATTCCATCGCTTGGATATACCACATTTTGCTTTGTCATCCATTGATGGACATTTAGATTGTTCCCATTTTCTGGCTATAGTGACTAGTGAGCAGTTTGGTTTTATCTCGTTTGGCTTTGTTTTCAAAATACAGATGTGGCCACGCAGGTGAAGGAGAAGGGGTGAGCAGCTGGGCTTGGACATCTTTTGCCCACCAGGCAGAGCATTATGCGTGCTGCCCGGCCACGGAGAGCACTTGAAGGGAGAGTCTGGGTGGCCGCTTGGGGCAGGGTTATGTCGGGTGCGGGGGTGGATGGGGCACGTGATCGGCTTTGCTCATCATCCACAAATCTCTATTGGAAAACTGAAGACAGTGTTAGGTGACTCGGCAAATGCCAGAATGTCAGCTGGGGAAGTTGAATTCTAGGCACATTGGTTCCTCCAGTGGCAAGAGCATTGCGTCTAAAGGAGGAACCCAAGAATGTGCCCTTCATTTGTCATTTAAGTCCTGTTTCCTTTTAATTGTTTTTCGGAAGAGGAGGGAGTCTGCAGGAAGGAGGGAAATGAGGGGGTTGCCATTATCATTTAGAGGGATTTGGTCAAAGGAGAAAGAGGTACACGGTGTAGTATCCTTACTGGGGTATAGTGCATTATTACTCATGTGCTGTTTATTAGTTCTTTTGAAGGCTATTCTTACTTGTGCCTGTTTTTAATACCTGAACAACTGGGAGAGAGGACTTATAATCCCGCAGTCATTTGGCTTGTATTCTTAGAGAGTATTTTTAAACTATAACATTTAGAGCCATCTCATGTCACTTAAAGCCCAAGAAATGCTTTCAGTATTTATTTCTCCTGAGCTATAAACTTTAGATTTTGACTAGTTTTTTTACTTCCACAGTAAACACATTTTCTAGATCTTTTCCTTGATGTTTGCCGTATTTTGGGGGGTCAGTTAATGCCGTCCTTATTAAAATGGGTGACGATATTTCCAGTCATGACTCAGGAGTCATCTGCTGTGGAATGAAAACGGTCTGAATTCCAAAGCTCATCAAGCTGGACATCTTCAAGTCAGAAATGCTGTTTATTTTGAATAAATTGCATATTTAAATACTTTTTTTTTCCTGAGGCTAAGTTGGGATGAAATCATCTTGCTTCCAAGGGCTTTTAATGGATGTGTCATGTTTGGAATATATAATAGAGACTCAGTAATTGAGAGAATTTCTAAATGGAACAGAAACTTATATTTTTAAATTGAGAAAAGGATCTAAAACTGATATGGGACCAAAACAGGACTGTCCCAGGTTTTTATTACATAGAAATAGAAAATCCCATCCTTCTGCATAATCTTTCTTATATATGAGCTGTTCGATGCTTATGTAGGTAATTGAGTTGGACCATTTCAGCTTGGCTAATGGAAGAGGGGAAATGATCCTGGTGTGTGCAATTTGTGCTCTTTGTGCAGGGCACTTAGAAAGTTAGAGCTCAATTATAAGTTTGTCTTGTTTTTTGACCAAGGCATGGAAGTCCTCCAACAGTGAAAGAATATACGGCTCATAATAAATTAATTTTCTCATGCTGGTTAGAATATGGGTTGGTAATTTAATCAATAGCAGGAAGGTAGTCAGCTGAATTCTAGAGAAAGCTTTTTCTCTGGATACTGCCAACTGATTTCTGGAATAGGGGAAAAAAAACTCTTTTCTGGTAAGCAAGTGATTTAGAGAATTAGAGGGAGGCTGGTGAAAGGGTGGTGAGGCTGCTGGGCTGGGGTTTTTGACTCTTCTCCTGCGTCAGCAACACAGCTGGTGCCCACTGCAGGGACTTTGTGTAGCCTCTTGGCCTTGAATTCTCTTTGCCTAAGTCTGCTTGGGCTGCTATAACAGAATACCACAGACTGGGTGGCTTAACAACAAGTGTTTATTTCTCACAGTCTTGGAGGCTGGAAGTCTGAGATCAGGGTGCCAGCGTGTTTGGGTTCTTGGTGAGGGTGCTCTTTCTGGTTCACAGAGGGCCGTTTTCCTGCGTCCTCTCATGGCAGACAGAATGCTCTGGTCCCTTCGTCGCTTCATAAGGGCACCACTCCCATCATGGGGGACTCCACCTCTGTGACTTCATTCAAGCCCAATTACTTCCCAAAAGCCCCACCTCCAAATCCCAGCACATTGGGGGTTAGGGCTTTGCTGTGGTTTGAATGTCCCCTTCAAAACACATGTTGAAATTTAATTGGGAGGTGGGGCCTTTAAGAAGTGATTAGGTCATGAGGGCAGAGCCCTCTTGAATGGATTAGTGCCATTATCCCAGGAGTGGGCTCTGTACGAAAGGATAAATTGGGCCCCATTTTCTCTGTCTCGCCCACTTGCTCACCGTGGGATGCCATTCTGTCATGCAATAAGCCCACAAGAAGGACCTTATCAGATGTGGCCCCTTGGTCTTGGACTTCCCAGCCTCTAGAACGGTGTGCCAAATAAATCTCTTTTCTTTATATATTACCCAGGCTGTGATATTCTATTACAGCAGCAGAAAACTGGTTAAGATAGGCTTCAACATAGGAATTTGGGAGGGAGGGGGACAAACATTCAGTCCATAGCATTCTATTTCCCTGCCTGACCCATTTCCCCCTTTCAGATTTAATAACTAGTGTAAGTAGAGGGATTTAATTGTGTTGATACAATCCATAGGAACGCACAGTTAGAAAGCAGGATGAAGCTACAGATGGTCCAAGCCTCTGGAAAGGATCACAATGAAACAAAATCATAAGGATAGTCTGCCCTGCCCTCACATTCCTGGGGATTATTCGCATTGGCCTTTGGTTAAGTGGTTCTTGCATCTCACAACCCTCTTAGATACAAAGAAGAAATGTTCTTTTTAGACCCTTTTTCCTGCCTATTACTAACGAGCTCTGGAGCCCCTCAATTCAAGGGAAGTTATGGATACTTTGGCTTGGACCATGGAGGACTAAGCCATTTTCCGTTGCATATACAGTTTTTGCTCATTTGTATTCTGATGCCTTGGGAAGATAACTTTATGGCCACTAACAGGGGTCTAACTTTGTGGTAGGCACTTGGCGGGAAGTGTCACATGGCAGGGTCATCTGGCATCAAGATAGTATCAAAGGTGGAGCCACTAACCACTCCTGATCACATCCCCTCCCCCAACCCTAGAGTCTGATGGATCCTAGTGTCTCATTCATGTCATAGAAGGAGAGAATCCAAATGAAATAGCAAAGTGCATCTGTATAAAGCATTTTCAGTCAAAAAGGTTTATAATGCAGTGTTCTCAAGATCCTGTAAATCCTTTAAATTTTTCTTCATGTGAAAGCAAACGGAAGCAACATTAATAGTGAATGCATTATGACCCCTTCATTTGCTGTACTTTTCTTTTTATTACATAAGAACTTGTCATGGCCAGGTATTGCTGTGTTACAAACAAGCGTAAGACCTCAGGGGCGTACAGTGTGCAGTTGTTTCTTGCTTAGGCTTCTGTGGGTCAGCTGGGGTTCAGCTCTAAGTTTGGGGTTGCATCCAGGCCTGCTTTACAGTCTTTCAACCTCGTTGGACCAGAGGCTACCCAAGCGTATTATTCTCATGGACAAAGGCAGGAGGAGCACAAGAGCACAAACCTAGTAATTCAGGCACATCTCAAGCCTCCTCTGTTGGCTAATATTCAGTAGGCCAAAGCAAGTCACGCGGCCAAGTCCAAAGCCAAGCAGGGGAAGGTATATCTGGACACCACAAGGCCATGCAGGGTATGGACGTATCATACTCCTGTGGGAGAGTAAAGAATTGTCTCTCATAATTTAATCTGACCTTAATTTTTTTACATTCTTAGGTGAGAATTCCTTTCATATAGTTATACGGATTTTTATTCTACATTTAGTGCCTTGCAAAAGTCTTCAAAATAGTTATTTTTTGATGTATACATATATATTTTTCACTTATAAGCTTATAATCCAATCTATTTATTTTTAAAGATGGCTACTTTAAATACTTTTTTCTAACCCTTAGTATTTTATAAGTGTTGCTTGAATTTTTTTTACCATAATTATTAGTTTTACCCAGCCTGAATTTCAAGGAATTTACTCAATACCTTATTATTTTTTTTCTCTTTCAAAACCAGAACAGTTTTGCCTGCTAATAATTTCAGGATATAAAATTGTTGGCAAATTTGACATTGTAATGGTGCATTTGTGTGTGTTCATATATTCAGAGCTAAAGGGCTTTGTAAAACCTGCCGTGACATGACTCTGAACACATCTTGTACCTGTGTATCCATAGAAGAGCCTCATTGTACACGTTGAAAGGGGAACTTTGAAGAATCAGATATATTCTTTGGCAAAATCATCTATCTATTTCTGTAGCCTAAGTGAATGCTACTGAAACACAAGTTATTTATTTTTGGATTGTAAACTAAATTCCCATTGTTGCTAACACTCTTGGTTGTTCAGCAAAAGTTAACCGAGAGCTGACAGTTCGAGGCTCTGCAGAGTGTGGTTGAAAGGGAATTGTGAGTGCCCTAAAGATGCTACTTTTATTCTGAAGAAACCAAATTCTCCTGTTTCCTATTTGAGAGTTTATTTAGCCATCTGTGCTTTCCCTGGCTAAAATATCTTTTATCTTGGGGCTGACTCTGAAATTCTTCTCTTGAATTCCTTGAGATATTTGCAAAGGGATGAAACACTTTATACATGTCAATCTTTTTGTTTCTGAATAGAGAGAAGGCGGCGACATTTTCCGCTTTGCATGGTCCCCTGTTGGTCGCTGAAAGAGCTGCTATTTTGGATTCCTGCTTAAACTTTGGGGCCACATTGCCTGCAGCGGGCTGGAGCTGCAGTCAGTGGACTCATTCTTCCAGCATTTATTAAACACCTGCTGTGTGTAAGGGAGACGCTACTGGACATGTAGCATAGTACTTCACCTCATGTTAAGATTTTGATGTATTTCCCTTGACATTGGAACATGAGGAAAAGGCTCAGGTGTCAGTGAGGTGGTAGAAAGAACAGGAGAGTTGTACAGTGTTGGGCTTCGTAGAAGCTGTGTGAATTCACCTTTCAAATGATTCTAAAGAGATTCTGTTGCTATTCACGCTACATAAAGAGAGAGCGCCTGTGCCACCGGCATAAAAATAGCTGTCGAGTATTACATCATCAGAAAAAGTCTTCACTGGCACATCAGGCCTTGAAGGGAACAAGTCCGTGGTTATATTTAGATAGGTTCTGTTTTGCTCATTGAAATGATCATTTTAAGACAAAGGAAGGAAAAGGTGAGAGGGGGAGGGATGACTGAAGAAGGCCACCACATTTATTTTGTACATGTTGATTACTATTTTAATTGGAGTCTGGCATTCATTTTTATTTATACTGAATCAGCACTCTTTTATTCCTGTTTTCCAACCACCTGTTATAATTATGATGTCTCCCATTTAAACTATGAAAGCACAGAGCAACATGTTACTTCTAATGACTTACCTCTTTTTAAAAGTTGAATGTTAATGTATCTCAAGAATATGAAATTTCAAGATGTGTGCAGTAGAAAAACAGATGTACCAAAGGAAATTGTTTTCTTTTTAGTGTTTCTTTCTTCCTGGGGATTTCAACCATTGCGTTTTACGACCTGTGCAGACCGGGCTCGTTCAGGCTGTCTCATCAAGGGAGAAAGGTTTTAGCTCACCGCCTGCAGGCTGCACTGCATCTTGTTGTAACCCAACGCGTCATCCCCTCTGTCACCCTCTCCGGTGCTCCTTCCCTGGCTGTCTGGAGTGGGGGGACCCTGTGACCCAGAGGAGCAGCATCCTGGACAGGTTAGAGCCACGAGCCCGAGGAACTAGTTTACCTGTCTTTCAAGAAAGCTTCTGTGATAACAACAAACAGAAACCCCATCAGTCTAGCATCAATAAAGGAGGCATTACTATGGGGGCTCAGGGCATATCCTGGAAGCTGAGAGAAGGAAATAGAAAGAACAGGAACCGGGACGTTACCGGGAGCAGAAGCAGCTTAAAGCCTCCCTGGGAATCAGAGGACACTGACAGGGAGCTTGGAGTAGAGTCAGGGGCACTCGGGAAGGTGGAGGACAGTGGATGATGAGGATGATAAACTTTGAATAATGGTCGTCTGTTCATGTTTAATATCTGCCAGGCTCTGTGCTGAGTGCTTTCTGTGTCGTACCTAATTTATCCTCAAGACAATCTCACAAGGCAGGAATTAGTGGCCCCCTTTAAAAGACAAGGACACCAAAACTTGGTTAAATGACTCGACCAGAGTGAGGGATTCCACCCCCGTCTCTCTCCCCTCTGGCACCAGTGGTCTTCGCCTCGGCGTTCTGCATCCCATATCAAACTTCCCCAGTACGTAGCTTCTTAAACAGTATTTAGGAAAATAAAAGTATGGTTAGGAATTTAAGACAAGAATTTGAAACGTTCTCATCATGTGTCAATAATGGGGAAGCAAACAGAATGTTGGTGTCATTGGTGTTTAGGGACTAGAGAGGGTCAGAGACCCTGGGAACACCTGAGCTGGGGAGAGACAAGCCCAGGCCCTGGGGACTCAACAAATATCGCAGAGACGAGTTATGCTCTTTGTGCCTGAAATGTGTTTCTTTTCTGTTGTTTAAAGCTTATGTTTAATAGAGTTAAAGCTTGCTTTCATACAAAAATAAGGTTGTATTTTTAGTAGAAATTTATGTGGATCTCTGTCGTAGCAGCTAATTTTTTTCTTGGCATAGTTTGTCTCCTTACATGTAAAGTGTGAAATGTTAGGAGATGATGGGGCACCAGTGGAAGAACCTGGACTTTGAGCAAACCAGTGCAGTGCTCCAGGCCTCAGTTTCCTTACTGGTAAAACAGAGTGGGCTTGTTATAAAGCTATGGTAATCAAGACAGCATAATAAATGGATCAGGAGAACAGAGTAGAGAGTCCAGAAATAGATTCACACATGTATGACAACTAATTTTCAGAAAGGTTCAAAGGCAGTTCAGTGGTGAATGGATAGATGGTCTTTTCAACGAATAGTGCTGGAAAAGTTAAAAACCCATATGCGAAAGTATGAACTTGGATGCATACCTTGTATCATATATAAAACCTAACTCAAAAGGGAACATAGGCCTAAATGTAAACCTAAATCTATAAAACTGCTAGAAGAAATCATTGGAGAAATCCTTCATAACCCCAGGATAGGGAATGACTTCTTAGATTCAATACTATATGGATAACCCATAAAAGAAAAATTTGAAAAATTGGACTTGATCAAGATGAAAACTTCTGCTCCTTAACAGACAACGGTTAAGGAAATGAAAAGTCAAGCCACAGACTGGGAGAAAATATTTGTGAATCATATATCTGATAAAAAAAAAAAAAAACCTTACAGCCAGAATATATAAACAACTATTAAAACTTAGTAATAAAACAAAGTACCCAATAAAAAAGTCCAAAAGATTTGAACAGCACTTCAACATAGAAGGTAAACACATGAAAAGATGCTCTACATTATTAGTCAGTAAAACTGCAAATTATAGGCCGGGTGTGGTGGCTCATGCCTGTAATCCTAACAGTCTGGGAGGCCGAGGTAGGAGGATCACTTGAGCTCAGGAGTTTGAGACCAGCCTGAGCAAGAGCAAGACCCCATCTCTACTAAAAATAGAAGAAAATTAGCCAGGCGTTGTGGCACCCTCCTGCAGTCCCAGCTACCTGGGAGGCTGAGGCAGGAGGATCGCTTGAGCCCAGGAGTTTGAGGTTGCAGTGAGCTATGATGATGCCACTGCACTCTGCCCAGGTTGGCAGAGTGAGACCCAGTCTCAAAAAAAAAAAAAAAAAAGAAAGAAAGAAAGAAAAAACCCTTTCAGATCATAACCACAATGAGATACCACTACACCTATTTGAATGGTAAAAATGAAAAAAGATTGGCCATACCAAGTGCTAGTGAGGATATAGTACAATTGGAACTATTATATTTTTCTAGTGGGAATGAATATTAAATAGCACAACCCTTTTCTAAAACAGTTTGGCAGTTTTTTAAAAAGATAAACATATACCTATGTAATTCAAGCACTTCTGCTGCTAGGTACTTACCTAAGAGAAATGAAAGCGTATGTACACATGTGAATGTCTGTAGCAGCTCTATTTATAGTAGCCAAAAACTGTCAGCAGGTGAATGGATAAATTGTGGTCTATCCATACAATGGAATACGGCTCAACAATAAAAAGGAATGAATTATTGATACCAAACACCATGAATGAATCTCACAGTAATTATGCTGGATGAACGAAGCCAGACAGAAAAGAGGGCATACTGTCGGATTCCATTTGTATGACAGTTTTTTTTTTTTTTTTTTTTTTTTTTGTTGAGACAGAGTCTCACTTTGTTGCCCAGGCTAGAGTGAGTGCCGTGGCGTCAGCTTAGCTCACAGCAACCTCAGACTCCTCGGCTTAAGCGATCCTACTGCCTCAGCCTCCCGAGTAGCTGGGACTACAGGCATGCGCCACTATGCCCGGCTAATTTTTTCTATATAGATTTTTAGTTGTCCATATAATGTCTTTCCATTTTTAGTAGAGACGGGGTCTCGCTCAGGCTGGTCTCGAACTCCTGACCTTGAGCAATCCACCCGCCTCGGCCTCCCAGAGTGCTAGGATTACAGGCGTGAGCCACCGCGCCCGGCCTGTATGACAGTTTTAAAATGCAAACTAATCTGTAGTGAGAAAGCAGATCAGTCTTGCCCTGAGGTGGGGAGTGCAGGGAAGGATTAAAAGGGGCACAAGAAAACTTTGGGGGGTGATGGAGCTGTTCATTATGTTGATTTTGGTGATGGATTCATGGCTATATACATATGTCAAAAGTACCAGATAATATACTTTATACACGGTTCATTGTAGGTCAATTATACGTCATAAAGCTGTTTAAAATAAAGCAAAGCAGGTACAGCAGTCAACACTAGTACCTGAGTGGGCGCACCACAGAGTAGGAGCTGTCCTGCTAAGCAGCAATGCCGTTAGACTGTCTCTAGGTAATTCCAGAGCTGGTTGTGACAGCCTTTCACATTGCGGAGACGTCACTTTCACATGTGCTGTGTGGCACATATTTCCTTTAGTCAAAATGATTAAAAGGCCCTTTGACTTTTGAGAATAATGTATTATTTTAATTTTTTTAAAAAGATGGCTTACAGATTCATGGTACGAGGATGAGTAAGTGTGGACCTGAATTATGAGCGGAGTGCACTTGGGGGCGATGGCTCTGGGCCTCCTTGTTTGCATGTCATAAAAACAAAATCCAAAGGGATGGGGGTTGGTTGGAGGAAAACAGGTTCTGTTGACTATCTTCTAATGTTCAAAAGCCTGTCACCTGCTACTGTTGCATATCAATGAGCTAAATGAGACCTGCACTTGCTGCAACCTCCTCTCCGCTGAAAAGCCTTCAGGCAGAAGTCAGGTGGGGTTTTTGTTTGCTTGTTTTTCCCCCCTAGTACCTTTAAAGCTCCTGCCTTTACTAATCTGCAGGGACAGAAAGCAGAACGGTGGTTTCCCTTGTCCACAGAGGTGCCTGAAGCGAGGAAGGTGGGTGGGTACTTTCTGCAGCGGGCATTGGAAATGTTCTGTATCTTATTTGCGATGGTGGTTTCATGAGTGCAGACATCTGTCAAAACTCACCACCTTTTCTGCTTTAAATGGATGCAGTTTATTCTCTGTAAAATCTACCTCAGTAACGTTGTTACTTTTCAAACTCCACACCTTTCTGCTCTCAGGCTTAAGACATAGTGGGCCCTGCACCCAATTATTAATAAAATAATCGTCTCATTGCCTCCCTGAGTAATTTTTTTAGGAAACAAGACTAAAACCTCTCTTTTAGTTTTTTTCAACCATAGGCACATAGATTAGTTTTTATTTTTAAACTCAGATATTATTTCTTTATATCTGTATTTCTAAGGGCAAAGTCAAGTGTGAAATTGAGGCAATTTGCTTTAGCTAATTGTCGTAGTGCAATACGCTCTGGCTGCGATAATGAAATACTTGGCATTGGGTCATCTTTTATTCACAGTTCTGGAGAACTGGGAAATCCAAGGTCAAGGCACCGACACAGTCAGTGGCTGTGAGGGCTCATTCCTCACAGATGGCGCCTTCTTGCTGTGACCTTGTGTGGCAGAAGGGACGCGGCAGCTCCCTTCAACCCCCTTTATAAGGGGACTAATCCCATTCGTGAGGGTTCTGCCTTTCTAATTTAGTCATTTCCCAAAAGGCCCCCACCTTTTAATACTATCACATTGGGTATTAGGTTCCAATGTATACAATTTGGAGGGACACAAACATTCAGACCATAACACTGAATATGACAAAAGTGGGATTATTAGTCTCGTCTCCTCAGATGTGTGAGCTCTGGGGCAGTGTGGGGACCGAGGTGGTATTCTTCCCGGATCTCAAGCACAGTGATGGTGCACGATAAATACTTGTTTCCTTGTCAGTTGACTGAATCCTTGCTTTTCCCCCGCTTTACTTGGTCTGAGTTACCCACGACAGCTGCTCTACTCCCCAAGCCCCATGGTTTACACAGGCACAACTAAAAAGACACATGTGACAGATGAGCCAACCATTAAATGTCTTCGCGATGTGCTTTGCATCTCCTCTTTTTGTTGCCTCTTGCGCTCAAGTCCTTGGGAGGCCCATGGGTGGTGTGAGGGCGACCTGTGGTTTCCTGTTTGGTTCTTTGGGGGATGGGTGAGCGAGTGCACGCGGAGCGCCTGGCACCCGTGGTAGTACGGAGCGGGCAGTGTTCTTGCTCCTTCCTGTCCCTTTTATATAATCATCCGTTAGTTCCAAATCACTCATTAACAACTCTATCTTTTCCTGTAAGATCTGATTTTCTTACAGTGACGAAGTGAATCATTCACTGGTATGTTTGTGAATTTCCTAAAAAGGACAGAATCAAAGGGCTTGAGACTCTCAGTTTTCAAGATCCTCTCTGTAATAATTGAATTCACGGTGGAAATGAATCTGTCGTTCAGCCCTGGCCTGACGTCTGCAGAAGGCTCCTGAGCTCTTAGTCAAGCCTTAGCAGTTCTCCCCATAGACACTCTGTCCTTCCAAGTTTTATCAATTATCCACTTTCTCAATGACGCTGCTCCACAAACACGGCTAATGAGGGTAATTGATTTGCTGTTAAGAAATTTGCAAGTGCTTCACCCGCATCAATAGGACAGAGATTATTGCCATAGGAAATAAAACTACATAAAAGCCTGCTTTGGTGGTAATTTTTAGTTGGGGGATCCAGGCTTGGATTAAGAAATCCACTTTGGATTCCCAGATCTCCATCAAAAAGAGTTTCAAAAGAACTGTTTTTGCTAAATCTACTCGTTAAGTGTCTGTAGTCTTATCAGGGGCCAAATCCTTTGTCCTAACCAGAAAGCACTCAAGAATACAAATAAGATAATCATAAGCTTTACATGCTGGAATGTTATTAGAATGTGCACTTCCTTCGGGAGGAGATTCTTATCTGTTCATTTTTAAAATGTCATGCTCATTTTCTGTGCTGAGGCAACATTTAAAGAGAAAAGATATTTTAAAACATGTCATTCAATGTAGTCATAATTGATAAGTGGAGAATCTGGTACAGTAGTTATTTGACATGTAAATGTCTGGTGAATAAACTACTCATTAATTTCTGACAGTTACTCAAAATATGTTCAAGGCAAGTCAAGGAAGTGATGAAAACGTCTTCGTACAAATGCACGAGATCCGCCTTCAGCAATAGTGCCGTGACGGCAGGACCCGGGTGCCAGGGTGGTTGGTTTTCCTGGTGGTTGATTGGAAAGGACGTTGAGGATCAGATGCGGCAGCAGAGTGTGGAGCAGCTCGCGTGGGCAGCAGGAGACCAGGCTGCGCCGGGCAGGAGAAGGGGCTGTGTTTTGACCTTTCCTCGTCTCCTGGCGCACTCAGCCCAGGCCCTAGATTACGAAACATGTTCTGGAAATTATTTCCAGAGGGCACACGTCCCTTTGGTGACAGCTTATTTCTGGATTCCTGGTGCAGATGCCTGGACTCTGATGACATTCAGGGGTGTGTTTCGTGGCCCATCATCTGATTAGTCACTGAATTCTAAGGACTTTCCCTGCTGGCCTTTGGTCAGAGCACATGAGCACAGAAGCAAAATAACTTGTTTATTCCTCCAGGCTCTTTTTAACGGCTGTGAAGTCAGCCCCCCTTCCTTCCTTGGGTGTCGGCCTTTATGGATGTACCTGGCCATTTAGAAACGAAATACTCTGGCCCTTCACAGGAAAATGGCCTTTATGGCAGAGCTCTTTGAGGCTCTTTACAGTGATAAGTGAGCTTTATGTCTGAAGAGATGATTTTGGTCGCCTCTGGAAAATCTTGGAATACAAAGCGATTCTGTAACATATTCTTGCAAATGACCCTCAGTGTTGCTTTGAATAAGAGTGCTTTTGCTCTTCCTGATTGTGAGGTTTTGTCTGCCACCCCAGAGGTACACGGTGTCTCTGTAGGTCTGTGGTTACACTGAGAGGCAGGGACGTTGTGGTTTAGACAGACTTGAATTCAGGCTTCTTTATGCCTTACCGTGCTAATCTTTAAAATGGGTGTAGTGACAGAAACAGCTCTGGGGAAGATTAAATGAGGTCATGCATGTATAGTACTTGATAAAGTGTCTGGCATGTAGTATACATTTGGTTCATTTTAGTGATCATCATCATTGTTGTCTGTTGTTATCTTCATTTTATTTGAGAAGTAAAAGAGCCTCTGATTTGAAGCTACTTCCATGCTAAGAGCAAGACTCCGGGGGAGCCAGGAGCAAGCACTAATCCTGCAGCTGCCGGAGCAGTCACATCACAGGCTCCTTTTGTCCAAAGCTGTTTCGTCTCGTCATTTTGTTCCCCTAAGGGTGACGGCTTGGTCTCCAGCGTGGGAGCCAGGCGCCATCTGCTCCCTGCTTCAGTTGAGGCGGGTGGTGTGCGGTGGGGAGTTAAGTTTCTGGGCCTTCTCCAAGGCTCAGGGCTGCACCACAGCTCTGGAAATCTTGGTCTGATTGGGGACCCTGCTTGACCTCCATGTTTGACCTTGTGGACATCATCTCTCTCGTGCAGGCCACAGTCAAATGGAGGGACTGAGCTAAGCTGATCCCAGGTTCCTTCTCCTGCTAAAATTCTGTGGTTCTAGGAATATACTTGAGAGCTGAGGTCAAGGGGGCTTCATTTGCCTGATATTTCCCCCAAACACTGTGGACCCTGTGGCGCAGGGTGAGAACAGTCCCAGGCAGGGACGCCACCGTCTGCTCCTGGGTGAAGGGCACCACGTCTGGGAGTGGCACCCCTTTCTCCCGCCTCCTCAGCTGTGCTTCACATTGTCCTTTTCCCTTTAAAGAACTAACGCCTTTGTTGGATCTGCAGTCAAATCCACACACCATACACAAGGCATTCCTGCCACCTGGGCTGCTTCTAACTGTTGCCCGTGTTGGCAGCTGGCAGCCTTGCTGGGGACCGGCTGCCTTGGCGCCATCTGCAGGCGGCGGCCAGGGGTGGATCCCAGCGTGGACTCTGAGCCTCAGGCCTGGGGTTTCAACACAGCTCTCTCTCTTAACAGGTACCCAGCCCCGGACGAGTTACAAACCCTCATTTCTTCACTTTTAATATGTGGAAACTACTATTTAATTTGGGAGGTCATGGTGTGGCTGAAAGCACACGGAAGCTTGTAACGTGCTTGGCGCAGGGCCTGGCCCTTGGAAAGGGCTCTGAGAACAGAGAGCTCTTTGATTGGCACAGCTGGTGCACACAGACCCTCGTCCTCGTCCTCGTCCTCGGAAGGGGCGAGGCAGGCGGGGTGGGATCGGCACGGGGCTGGCCAGGGGAAGAGTAGGGACGAGGAGTCGGTTGTCACTGGCCCTTTGGTGTGACCCCTGCCAGCGGCAGCTCTTGCCATCTAGGACTGTGGTGGCTTCAGACCCGGGAAGAGCTGCCCTCGGCTCTGGAGTGTGCTCTTCCCCTCGCTGGGCTTTCTCCTCCCATGGCCCGCAAGCAAATCCATGTTGGAAAAACATGATTTTAATCCGCCAGAATGTTCCCACAAGACAAGAGTCTGAGATGAACGTTGAAGCCCATTCATTTATAAAACATTCCAACTCTAATTTTAATTTGTAAAAACATGATCTCAGGCATTCGTTTACTTTGGTGCCATCGGCACCTTGCGCCCATTTCCGGTCTTTTGGCAAACAACTGTCCCACCCCACGGTGATTCGTGACTTTTCCATCTGATGCAATCTGACACATCTGCGGAGTTAGTATTTCCTATTGGATGGGCTGAGGGAACAAATGTCAGAGTGTTGAGAAAATGAAACGGGAGATATATGTTTGTCCTGCGTCCTTGTGTCTCTTCGTGGCTCCTTGGGAGAGGAGTTAAAATGTGTTGAAGTGTTGGCATGTCTGGCTCCAAGGGGTGAACCGGGTTGGCAAGTCGTGTCTTGTGAGTTGATCCGCTTATGCTGACGAATAACCCTTGTCACTCCCGTTTCCCCTGTGAGTAATTGAATTCTTCGTATTTGCTGAAATAAGGAGTACGTTTGGGTTTTTATCAGCACTGTCCAGCTTCAGGGCATTTTGTGAATGCTTCTCTCTGGGAGTGAATCAGTGGGCTCCCTGGTTTCAGGGCCACCTGGGGAGAGGCAGGATTCTTCCTCTGTGAAAGCTGTCCTGAAAATTCTGATTCCTAGTTTTCATCTGGATGGTCCATTTCAAGCAAGAGAAGTGAAGTGAGTGGGTGGGGGGGCTCCCAAAGAGACAAAAGAACTCGCCATACTCTCGCTTTATGTGCTCCTGCGCGATATTAGACCAGGCAGGTGCACGTGGCAGGTGGCTCTTCTGCCCACCCGAGGCAGCACGCACGCAGTGGCCCCAGCTCCCGCCTTGAGAAGGGCTCTCTGCACTTGGCGTTGCTGAGATTGAGGGGAGTGCTCACATCTTGCAAGGATTGACCCCAGCCAGACAGCCTAGGAGTGAGCTGACTAAAAATATGTTTGTATGTTTATGAAATATACACTATATGTAAAAATATATTTGAGAGGGAGTACAAAGAATAGGAAAGCAATACGGGCATTCTAGTTCAAAAAACAAAATTGAGGCATGAACCTCCAAAGGCTCATATTTTTTTTTTTGCATTTTTTAGTAATAAAGCATTTTTGAATTAAAAAAATAAAATAAAATAAAATCCACTTTATTAAGAACCCAGCTTCTTGTAGCAGCTTCCTGTTCCTCTTAACAAGATGGGTCTTTGTATATTTATCTGTGTCTTCACTTGTTTTATGTCCAGCTTCTCTGTCACCCTGGGAGCTCCATGAGGCAGAGAGCGTGTCTCTCTCATCCACCCCTAGATCTCCGGGACCTTCCTCAGCACCTGGCACTTAATAAATGCTTAGTAAAAATACTTGAAGAGCGAATGAGTGATCTGGCTTCCATAAAAGAGACTTATATACAGAAGAAGAAAAATGGCAGCAGAAGACATTTCCTTTCAAAGTTTGGAAGGGCTATATCGTCAGTGTTCCCATCTCTGGTGTGAAGTATAGTTCTGAGGGGGATTCTCCTCTCAGCCAATTACTAAGATAGAGGTTCTGAGTCTCCTGTGAAAATTCAGAAAAGGAAAAAGGCAGCTGGCTGGAACTGGAGTGTGAATGTTGACATGAGCACAGAAATACCCGGGCTACCCCTTCTGATTCATTCGCACATTATCACATGATTGCCTCGGCCTTGATAAGGTCGGCTGAAATGAGCTTGGTAATCTCTCCTCTCTGCCTGCTCTATACATCCTCGCTCGCCAGAGAGGCTGGACGAGTGGGGAGCCCTCTGCAACTGCAGGATGATAACCTTGGGGTCACCCCTTCCGGTCTGTTCCCACTGCTTAAATCAGTGGGTAACTCATATCTCCGTGCTGAGAGTATGTGTAGACGATAATGTTCTCACACATAACCAAAGTCTTAGCTACCATGAATGTACTCCGATGCTAGGGGTTTTTTGTTGGTAAGAAGTTCATTATTGTAAATCAGTAGAGGCAGGGAAAATGTGATATTCTTTTTGGTTGCCTGGACCTTTTGAAGGACTGCCCCATGAAGGGGAATTTTCTGACTTATGAGTCCATGCCTTTGCAGAGTAGGAGCCGAGCTTCCCTCCCCAGCCACCCTTGAAGCTAGGGTGTAAGCACGTCACCCTAGACCCCACCAGCCAGGTGCATTCTCGCCAGACTTTGCATTAGAAGCTGGAAATGAAAGAGGCTTAAAGGAATTGGTTCTGGCCAGGACAGTGGTCAATACATCCATTTTCCAAAATAGTGAAGGTGAAGGCTCTAGGATGTGCAGCCTCTGGGAGCAGCACCAGGCACTTCCTTTGGTATTTCTGGGGGAGCAGTTCTGTGGTGTGATTTGAGTAACATTTGTGACCTGGTTCTCCGGCCTTCTAGAGACTCCCTGAGCTACACCGCATGAATTCCTTTCCTACTTGAACCAGCCAGAGTAAGTCGATCCTACTGGCCACCAGGAACCCTGGCTGATGCTGTGGGCCATTTGTGTCCTAGAACCCACAGGGGTCTGAATTATCACCATAATCACTTTGGGGCTCCCTGTCGGACACCTGCTGGTTAACACAGAAAGTTCTTCTTCATTCGTGAGCATTAGTTGAGAAAGGCTTAGGCCTGGGGACCCCTAGGTTGGTCTGCTTTGGGACATACTTCCTCCCCACTTGAAATTTGGCACTTCTCCTGGGAGGTGAGGAGGGATGGGGGCAGTGATTAGACTCTTGGGTTAAGCAGTTAAGAGAATCTTAGATCACTCAGACTGTGTTCCTCTTATCAACCGCTAAAGCGTGCATTTCACATTCCCTCCAACCCTAAAGTTTAGAATCCAGGATGTGGATCTTCCTAAAACGGTTTTCTTCAGATCTTTCCAAAGTACCACATGCAATGAATTCAGACAGCATATTGTATAAATGTATGTTTGCGTCTGTGTTGGGATTTGCAATTTGTGGGACAAGATAATTCTTCTAAATTATCTGTCTTCAAAGTAGTTGTTGTTATTGTTTTACATTTCACCAGGCCTTTACGTGAGCTGTGTTATAGGAGTTCTAACAGTTTATAAAACAAACATACTATGATGATAAACAATGAAGCCAGCTTGCTTCCCCGGCAACTTCCTTACATGTGGTCTCTTAGACTGTAACTTTATGTGGAGAATTCCCACAGTTATTGCATGGGCAGGTGATTTGTGAAAGTGTCTCCAGAAATTCGCAGATAGTAGCAGCACACTTTGTAAAACTCAACGGCATCTGGGCAATCGCTTTAGTCTTTCTCTTTACTGTCTGCACAGAGACTCTGTGTAACGTAACAAAACGAGTAAAAACAAACAGAAAAGCCTTCAGAACACTAATAAGTAAGTTAAGATAAGACCTTGGATGTTCTAGAAAACTGTGCATCAGACCTCAACCCCCAAAGACTTGAGTGAAAAACTAGCTATTAACATTTGATGTCACTGGGTCTCCACTGGATATTAGGAACTATTGTTTAATCTCCATGTGTGTCTTCCCATATCTGTCATTTAAGGAAGGTTTCCAAGGCCAAGGAGATCCTGGATCTGTTTCCCCCATCCCAGCAATCTAAGTACCTTAACAAGACAGACACAGCCCCGCATGGTCCGACACATTCATGGTGCTCTCTCTCCTACCTGGTGTAAAGGAACCTTGTAATCAGAGGCAGGTGCACGGAAACCTTCCTACTTTCCTCCCTGTGTGTTGTGAAAGAGAAGCCAAAGTCAGCGATGGCCCAGGCTAATTTGTTAAAGGAAACTCCTGTTCAATGAATGCTTAGTGAGGATTCACTCCCTCCCTTTCCCCTTCAGCTCTATCTAACCATCCCCCTTCGCAGGTCCTCAGATGTGTCTGGTGTCATCTTGCCTCTGCCTGGAATTCTCTCCACTTCCAAGCCCCGCACACCCTTTAGCATCACCGAGGCATCCCTTCCCTGCGGCCGCCAGACCCCCAAGGCTATCTCCTGTGCTCATTTTGTGGATTTCCGTAGCCCTTTGTATTTTCCCTGTCCTAAAACTTCTGTCACCTTGCTTTGTAATTGCTTGTTGATTTGTCTACCCCACCAGACTTAAAATTGGTGATGACAGGGACCATTTCTAATCTCTGCCCTCCCGGTGCTTGGCCTGTAATTGGCAATAATAACCAGTTGTTAAATGAGTCAGTCATTTAACCAAACTTGATCATTAATAAGTATCTATAATGATGAGTCTAGAACTGTACTGTGAGCCATAAGGGACTCGAGAGAAGAAAAACACGGCTCCGGCACAGCCATTTCCAAGCTCTGTGACATCAGGCAAGATAGGTACTGTGCCTCTCTCAACCTCAGCCTCTTTATCTGTGAAATGGGAAGGAACACCTTCCTTGAGACATTAGAGGGATTATATAAAACAATTAACATAAAGAACTGGGTGCATAGTAAGCACACTTTAGCTGCTGTGATTATTATCTGTCATCAAGGGGTGAACTGGCCAGCAGTAGTGAGGGACCAAAATTGAGAGATTAAGAAATCTAAGAAATAGTTCGTTCCCTCCCTCCCTCCCTCCTTCCTTCCTTCCTTCCTTCCTTTCATTATTCATTCATTTCTTATGTTGAAATTCTGATGAAAGTCAGAGAAAGGAAAGATTATTGTGATTGGAGAAAGCAACAAGGAAAATGTGGGATTGGATCTCTTTACCTCTTGGGTATTTTTGAAAGCAGACACTTCAGTGAGACGGTCAACATGCCAAGCACTGTTCTGTGTTTTGCATATGGTTACATTCTCATCCAATCTTTATACTTAATCCAACCTAATCATACACTTAATCCACTTTACAGACATTTACATATGTATTAAACCTTCACAACAAATATATGAAGTACTGTTATCCCCATATTACTGATGAGGAAGTATGCACAGAGAGGTAAAGTAATTTGCCCAAGATCACACAGCCACCAGGGGGTAGAGCCAGCATCAGAACCCAGGCAGGCTGGCTCTAGGGGTCAACTTGGCAGAAATGCCCCTGGGAGCATGTGCACTGTACCCAGCACAGTGAGAGGACTGGATGCCAGGGACACTGCCCTTTCGTGGTGGACTGTTCAGGCAAAGGGTTACAATCGCGGTGGGAAGTGAATACAGTTTAGATGCAGAGGAGTGGCCTATAGCCAGGGTGGGTGTCGCAGAAACGAACTGAGAGATGGAGATGGGCTTGTAGGATGTGTATCCGGACCTGCACCTGGGAAGGGAGGAGCAAGAGTAAGAGAGGAGAGGCGGGGAGTGGGGCTGTAACGTGGCCCTGGCCTCCTGGGGCAGGGAGAGCCTTTTCAAATGATATGAAGAGTAAAGGGTGCAGCTCTTTGGACGCAGGTCAAGCTACATCAGCCTATGCTTAGACTTGCTGCTGATTAAAACAGAGAGGCCAAAAATTAACCTAACGACGACCATGCAAGATGAACCTGAACGGGAGAGACTGAACTTAGTATTTATGCACCAAAAGGACACCTAGGGTTAAATTTCTACCCCATACCCTATTTCACGTTGGTTGGACTGACAAAACATGAAGTAATGCAATTAAGGGTGTAAAAAGTTAGGCCGAACTAGCTGATACAACTAAGAACTTAACTACTGTAAGCTTGCCATTGGACAATGATGCACAATAACCCTGGTGTGTGTTTGGTGGGTGGTCATAACATTAAATCAGATGTTGATACATGAAAACGGTGTTTCTGATTTGTTAAATTACCACATTAACAGCAAGTGCTGCTGGTTTGATTTGCACCTGATATGATAAGAAGCTAATTATATGACAGGGTGACCCACGTGGCACGGCAATTTCAGTCCTAGCAACACAATATTTATCTGGACAGAAAACAGTCAAGCTGCTAATTCAAGATGCAATCTTTTCCAGAGACTTAGCCAATGCAGTAAAAAACAACTTTCCCCATTCCTCATGCAGATACTCTCCAGGTCTAGGAAATACAACTATAGCTTATTTTTATTTTTGTCATTTAGAAATGATTTACTGATGACCTTACTTCTAAGTATTTTTATATTAATAGTCTCAATAAAAAAGTGTGATCAATGACAGGACACCAAAACAGAATCCTGGACTTGTTTGCATGTGCAGATTTTTAAAAGATAGAATCTCAGACTTTATTTTTTATTTATAGGTTTTATTTGATTGTACAAGGAATTCATAGGTGGGGAAATTTTTTTCAAAATACTTGAAAGAAAATAAGAATCATAGAGATAATCACTGTTAATATTAGGGTATGTGTAGTTTCTTCCAGATGTTTTTTTTTTTCTTTAATCAGTTTCAAAATAGGTAACTGTTTAAGTAAGTTATACAAAGTGTGTGTGTGTGTTTATAAAATGCAGGAGCAGGCAAACTATGGCCCACCTCATTTGTCTGCTCATGCTGCAACAGCAGAATTGAGGATTTGTAACAGAGACCACACGGCTGCAAAGCTGAACACACTATCCAGCCCTTTACAGATAAGTTTTCCAATCCCTGTTTTAATATGTCAAGGATCCCGTGCCATCCGCTGTTCTTCCAAAATGTGCTTTGAAGGTCTGCATGGTGTTCAGGTGAGTGGATTGAAGTCTTACTTGACTTCATCTTGTCCCTTACTGCACACACTCTGTCTATGGGTAAAGCTTCTTGGCTCTGTCTCCAAAACGTGTCCCCTGTGCCCTATTGTAACTCCTCCTGGCCCCCTGCTCCTTCTCTTGCCCTGAAGAGGCTGGTCCCCACACAGTCAAAAGCTAACAACTTTGGTGACTCCGTGTTCCATGCAAATACAATGTATGCCTGACACACGGTGACCTTGAACATGAGGTAACCACCCCCTTTCCATTGCCAAGGTCCAGGTAGAGCTTTTGGCCACCTTGAATATAGGCTGCCAGAAATACAAATGTAAAGCATCACATTTTCTATTCATACTAATTATAATCTCTGTAAAATCACTGCTAATTTAATTATGTTCATATATGTAAAAATTACGTCTTCACATAATATTTTAGTTTTAAAATGCTGCTTTTCCTATTCTCTCTTTATGCCTGTTTTATTGAAACAAGGGCCACTTTTTGAGTCTAATACATTTTCCAGAACAAATTGTCTTCACTACTAAGTTGTGATAGAGCAGGTTAAAGAATTAGAGTCACTGGAAATTATACTAAGCTGTGAACAACTGTTTTGATCAGTGTTCATCACAAGACCTCTTACTATATTACTTTTGAAGAAACTTTTGAAAGGCTATTTATAATGACACTTAGCCTTTTCACTGGTGAGATGACACCCCCACAAGGAATTATGAAATCTGTAATAAATTTCTTTTTCTACCTCTCTTTTTAATTATTATTATTGTTCTTATTGTGATTTGTACCAATTCTATCAGGAACCTCTATGATATCTACAAGGCCCTGAGCTAGCATTGATATCATTTCAACAATTCTTTCTTCCCAGTACTGTTCTATTCAAAATAAATGGAATGTATAGCCCTAGTACATGACAGATGTTGTAAGATCACATCACAGTGTCTGACCACATCCTATGTCTGGGGATAGTTTTGGGTAAAAAAAGCAAAGCAGAGAAACTTTGCCTTGAAATCAGATGTGTAAGATGAAATCTCAGCTCCTCACAGCCCTGCACAGCCCTGCCTGAGGAGCAGCCTGACTTGGTGGTTTAGAGCTCCACCCTGGAGCCATATGGCCTGGGTTCAAATCCCAGCTCCTCTGTTTACCAGCCTTAGTGCTCTGTCCCCATCTCTAAGGTCCCCCAGGATTCTGACTTGGAGATTAACAGATTCGATGGGGAGTGCTCTTGGGGTCACCAGCAGGGAGGGGAGAGGAAAGAGGCAGCGTGGGGCAGAGGGAAAAGCTGAGCTGTGACGAGGTCCCAACAAAGGCCACAGCCAGCACCACGCAGAGTCGTCCCCAATGGGCCAAGGAAGCCACTGTTTTGCACCCGTGTGCTGATCAGTCACAGGCTCACCCTGGATGGAGGTGTGACATTGGGACAGGCAGCTTTCTTCAGCGAGGACGGTACCCAGAGAGGGCTGATGGCTGAGAGCCGTTCTCTGCGTTGCTCCCGTAGCTGCCCAAGTAAGTCCCTCATCCCCGAAGCCTGGCCGTGCATCACAGGGTGCACCGTGGGGCCAACAACAGTCCCTTTCTCACAGGGTTGATATTGATGATTGAATGGATTAATATATGCACAAACGTTAGAACAGTGTCTGATTCACAGTAACTGGTATGTTTGTTAAGCAAAATTAAAATCTTGGGCCTGACTCATCTCCTCTCACTGTCTTCCTAACTGCACTTCTACTTAGGTTCCAGACCCTATTTCTGGAATATGCCAATTGCACTCCTTACTCGAGGCTTTTGTAGTTACTCCTGGGACGTCTGTTCTTGGGCCCACATTTTCCCACGTAATGCAGGAGGGAGCCTTTGAGAGGGGGCCCTCTAAGCCTTTCCTGCTTTGTCCTTCCTCCTAAAGGAGGCAGGTGACACTGCCCGGAGCTGGTCCTGACTTGTTACACCATGTGGGATTGCACAGAATATGCCCCAGTAAGTACGTGATGATTGGACAAATGAGGCTTGAGATTTTATTGTCTGCTCAACAGCGTGCCTATTGATCAAGATTGATTGGTTTTTCTCGGAAGCAAAATACTTTCCTACAGAATCGATTTGAGCCATTTGCTACCCACAGCGAGGGCCCTCCATGAACATTGGGAGGTTTCCCTAGTGTGGTGGTTAAGTTTATGTGTCAGCCTGGCCATGTTACGGTGCCTAGTTGTTTGGTCAAACACCAGTCTAGATGTAAAGTATTTTGTAGGTGCGATTAGCATCATTAGATCAGACTTCGAGTGAAGCAGATTCTCCTCCATGATGCGGCTGGGCCTCATCCAGCTAACTGAAGCCTTAGGTGCACGGACTGAGGTCCCCCAGGGAGGAAAGACTTGGCCTCCAGGCTGCCTGCACGCCCAGGACGGCACCTTCTGCGGGGATTACCAGCGTGTCGGCCTACCCTGCAGGCTTCAGCAGCCCCATGGTCACGTGAGCCTATTCCTTAAATCTTTCTCTATGCTCCTATTGGCTCTGGATTCCTGAGGAACCCCGACTCATACACCCAGGCACTTGGTATGTGCTCAGTCTCCAGCTCCCTGTTTTGTGGAAATTGCTGCCATGCCTGTCTGAAGGGCAGGAGAAGGCGCCATCCCACTGGTTTAAGCCTGTGTCCCAGCTGACTTGCCCAAGAGGAGCCCTGCTTTTGCCTTTAGGGTTTGCCATGCTGCATAATCGTGAAGAACCTAGGAAGGGTTGTTTCCCATTTTGGGAGGGACTCCGTGTCTGTCTCCGCACGTGTGGCCAGCTGTACTTGCGTGGGGGAGAAGGGGACCCAGTCATCCTGGGGGACAGATGTAAACGTAATGTCCCCACTCGCACAACCGTCCGCAGACGGTGTGGAAACTCGTCGCCTCCTGGCCTCTCGTGTGGTTTCCGACGCAGCGTATCTCTTTCTCATCACTTATATTTAGGACTCAGGTGATGTTTAGATTGTAGTTGCTTGGGACAGGCACAGAAGCTGCGTCGGAAGGCGTCTTAAACAGGTCACTGCCCTTTAGTTTTCACCACAACTTGTGATTTCATTGTCTCATTAACAAAAATAATATAAAATCAAGTTTGACAGAAAAATTCACATTGGTTATAAATACTCAGACTGAAAGCAGTGTCTGTCAGTGTGAATCTACCATGAAAATTTATGATGAACTGTGTGTATGATGTTGCCATGGTTTGATGCTAAAAGTAGGTGCACATAAAGAAGCCAAGTCTCCTTTCTATTTTTAAAGCTTGGGCTTCCTCTGATACTCAAAATAGGAAAGGAACACGAAAGGTAAGGATTTATGGCACGCAGGGAAAGGAAATCTGGACTTGGTCGGAGTGTCGGAGATATTATCAAAGGGGGGAAATGGGCATTATGGTTCACGGCTTTCCTAGGACCACGTTGGAAGTAGTTCATGCAGCCCACTGCTCTGGGTACACTCATAGCATCAGGCAGAAGCGCAGGGTCACCTTGTCTCACATGTGTTCGCGGCGATGGGTGCACAGGGTGTGGCCTGTCGCTGGTGCTGATGCCGGCGGGAGGGAAGCGACATCATCGTGGAGTGGGCTGGGTGCGCCGTGGTGAAGGCCAGCTCAGCTGGAGAGGGTGGGCAGGGCTGGGCGAGTGCAGGGGGCCCTGCTGAGAGGGTAGCTGGGGGCACTGAGGCAGGGAGGTGGCCCTTCCAGGTCGCCTAAGCGGTTGGGGGCACAGAGGCAAGGCAAAAACAAGTTCATGGCGGGAACAATTTGAGCAACAAAATAAATAACATGGCGCCCGATTATCACCCAAAGTGTAAGGTAAATACACGAATCTTTGCTGTATAACTAACTGACTGAACAACTAAGTGGGGAGAGGGGAGAGACGAATCTTCCCAGTGGAAGAATTCCAAATGCTGTGTGTCGACACCCCCTGGCTCTGGAGTTAGAGTTTTGTCCCTTGCGCCACCCTCCCTCCCCCTGTGAGTGAGCATGGGATTTAGTGACTTGTTTCAAAGACTAGAGTATGGAAAGGGAAAAATAAAATCTGTACAGTGGGCAAACCTGGCAAACACGATGTTCTCTGAGTGATCAAGTTAACACCACGTGGACCTCATGAACCCCAGCACGATGAGAGGAGACGGGCACTTCGCCTCCTGGTTATTCCTCCCCAGAACCCACACTCAGCCCAATCGTGAGAATAACATCAGACGAAGCCAAACCGAAGGATGTCTACAAAATACCCCTCAAATCTCTTAAGGTTGTGAGAACCAAGGAAAGCCTGAGGACTCTCAGAGATCCCAGGAGACTAAGCAGATAGGGAAACTGAGTGCAGTGTGCTGCCCGGAAGGGATCCTGGAAGGGAAGAAAGATGCCAGTGAAAAAAGCCAGTGAAGTACAAATAAAGTCTGCAGTTCAGTGTCTGGGAATGTACCAATGTTGGTTTTTAGCTTTGACACATGTGCCACGGTAACATACAATGTTAACATGGGGAAAAATGGGTGAGGGGGACACGGGAATTCTCTGTGCTGTCTTTGTAACTTTTCTGTGAATCCCAGATTATTCCGAAATAAAAAGTTTATTGAAATACAAGAAGTTCGTGTGTGCTGGAGGAGAGGGCGCCGGGTGCAGAGGACACAGGGACGGGTGTGCAGGCAGGAGATCAGGGAGTGACCCCGTTTCTCTTCTGGGGCTCTTCAAGATTAAGTTTTGGGTTTGTTTTATTCTATTTTTAAAACTCATCACTTTTCCTGGTCACTGAAGGCATTTCGCTCATACCCTGGTAGACATGAAGCCACTTGTGGGACACCTTCAAGTTGCTCTATCATTTGGAACCCTGAAGTGTCCTGAAGGACATAAAGCATGTTTCTGAGAGGGTGTGTGATAAACCATCCGGAGACGTGATTTGTCTCCAGACAGTGACTGAGGCGATAAGGAAACGACAGCCCATTAGGTTATCGGAGGAATCTGCTCTTCATAAGAAGCAGTTATTAGGTCTCTTAATTTAGGGCCCTCTTTTTCCTACCTACCAAGATCAGCAGGGAGCCCAGCTCCTGGTAGCAAATGCTTCTAAAAAGGCTGGTTCCTCTTCACAAAAGCCTCGGGGCTGTAGGATGTTAGCCTGGGAGCCACTTCCCCCCACCCATCGCCTGGAGGAGAAGTTCTTTCGGTGTCTGAGATCTCTCATCCCCATCCAAGGCTGGGTCAGCAGGTGGCGCTCCCCTGGCCAAAGCCACAGTGTCGCAAGATGGCACATGGCGGCCAGAAGAGGCGTTCCAGCCGCCGACCCACACCCTCAAAGTGAATATGGAAATAATGATTAAATGACAGGGCTGTGGGGCTGAAAAGTCTCCCTTTCTCTTGGGCTTCTCCGCAGACGACGGGACAAATGTATAGGTAGGAAGCATCTTATCATTTCCCATTCAAGGAATGAAAAGGTTTTTAACACTGACACAAGCAAAATGTAATAAGGAAGATCAACATGTACCCAAAGTATTACGTAACCCATCGTTAAGCAGAGGTTGTAGGTAATTGCCCCTGTATTGCACGGTGTTTTTAAACACAAGAGATGAGGTTTGTTTTGTGCCGTGTGCCACCCTTGTTGAGTCACTCCTGTCTTTACCATCCACAAAGCCCTCTGTCTCCGCGGTCTGTGGACTTGGCAAATGGCCACTTCCTTATGTTTGCTAAGAGCAGGGAGACCTGCCAGAGTTCTTTTGCTGCTGTGGCTATTTGTTCTGAATTTCTTGGAACCAAAGATTCTCCGTCAAGGAACTTCACCCCTGAAATACACATACTGTGCAGCCTTAAAAGAGAGCTTTGAGGAAGAGAGAAGGCAGGGAGATCATTCGGGAACAGGGGTGTTCCCTGGAGGGCAGCTTGAACCAACTGGTAATATTGGCCCCCCAGGGAATTTGTTGTCCACAAGTGTTTAAACTCTGCGGGGGTTTTATGGAAGTTTTTAGTGGGTGGGATGGGATGGGGAAGGACGAGAAGGAAGAGAGATAAAGAAATTGGCTTGATAGCAGAGGCAGAGCAGCTGTGTTTTAAGGATGGAGGAATGAGGAAGTAAGTAGGAAAAGAACCAGCCCCAGGTGACCGACAGGCCTTCTGAGAGGGAGTCACACACTGGGGTTTGTGGAGAGTGCAATGAAATGGGTCTCAGTAAACACAGGGCACAAGAAAAAACAAGCCGGTGACGTCGGGTGATGTGAGGCGTGAGGTCTGAGCACCTGCCCTGTTTAAAAGCTGTCACCAAGCAGCCTCCTCTTCCTCTCTGTGTTTCCCGAGACTACTCCTGTACCCCCAGTTCCCCGCCACTTCCAGCTCTCCTTCCCCACCTGCCATCACCCCACCCTGCCCGCAGTGAACCCCTGAGTGAGAGCAAACAGGTCACAGCGGACTTTACACCTTGCATCACCTACTCAGATGGTCATGAACTCCTAAATATCACAACTTAGAATTTAGCAACATAAAATGAAATTTTATTAAGAAGCATATTTGATCAGAAAGTCAGGACATAAAACATACTGCCACAGAGATCAGCATGACAAAATCTCCTGGAACAGCACAGCATCCTTGGAGGCTCTCGAGGCTTTTACGATGCTCCCCGGTGGCCTCTTCCACTCCCTTTCGCTGGCGCCACTGTCAGACTCTTCTTTCATATTTCTGTCCTTCCTCATGCCCTCGTCCCTCATTACCTTCTGCAAGTCCGTGTCCTCCACTCCTGGCCTTTCACTTGCACTGGGCTGGCCTGGCTTCCCTGTCCAGCTCCCTGGGTGTCTGCACGCTGCTCTGTACAGACCATGGTGTCAGCCTTTCCAGATAGCGTCGCCTCAGCAGATCCTTTTGGGAGGCACAGTTCAGCCCAGAACGGGATCGGGCAGCAGGCATGGCAAGGACCGGACAGGAAGGGCGTGAGAGGCACCCGGCCAAACTGAACGGTCCGTGGCAAAGATGTGGCACCAGTTGCTGGTCCCAGCCAAGACCATAACAGATTATGTGACAGTCGAGGTATGACATTCCAACACAAATGAACACAGTGGAAGTTCTGACAATCAGGGGTAAGAAAATGGTGACATATTGGGTTACCCTACAATTCACGGCCTAGACAGACACCAAGGAGAGTAAAAAAGATTTGTTAATAGTTGTACTAGGACAAGAGGTGCGACTGGGGACTGTCCCAGGCAGACCGGGCAATAGCATGACGACAGCGATGTTTCCAGAAAAAGAATGGAAGAAGCCGACAGCGGAGCTGGGGCAGAGGCAACTTCAGAGGCTCAGGGTGTTGGTGTGAGAATGCTGCCTATTTGGGGATGAAAAGAACTTTGAGGAAAACAGTTCCTGTGCTAAGCTTAAAAAAAGGTAGAAAGATAAAATGGGTAACTGGGTTAAGTCTGATCTAATTATTATGAAAAGAGGCTGAGAAAAAGTTTCCCTCTTTCTCCTGCTGGCTGTCCGGATTCTCCCAGCCACTGTTTCCAGCTGTATCTTGCTCAGCTCTGGGTTTCCAAGGACCTGAGTCAGGGGCCGCCTCTGGGGGCATCGAGGCCACGGTTCAGTGTCCTGCCCCATTTAAACCTCAGTAGCTCTTGTTGGCCTGGTGGTTGTGTCTTTTACATATTAAGGTTTGATATAACATAACATTTGCTGGGGGAAGTTTATACTGCTTTGAAGGCCACTGGTCTAGGACAAGTGTCATTATGATTCCACCAACCAGAAATCAAGAGAGGGGGACACCGTCTCACCCTTGGTAGTGTGACTGACACAGTGATTATCCACCAGATCATCGTTACCAAGTGGCATCATTTACACCATCGACATATGCTCATTTGATCCTTTGATTTTGCTTTTTTTTTTGGTTTGATCTAAGGTTTTTTGGTTTGAAAAATGTCCTCCTCTACTTTGTTCCAGAAATATACTTGGTTTGCTACTAGTTCTGTACTGTTCTTCCACTTTCACGAAGTGTATAACACGTATCTGAATTTTTGTGGGGAGCAAATTCTGTAGCCGTGACGTTGGAAGTCTTTGGTGGGATGTGGAAGGGAGGGGAAGGGGAATTCTTGCACTCTCGAGCCCACGGGCGGGGAGTTTGCTTTGCTTTCCTTTCTCTCATTCTTTCAGCCAGTGCGTGTCTTTCACCAGTCCCCTCCTGAAAGGTGGAGACTCCTACTGGTCGGCCGAGCAAAAGTCCTGAAGCCGTAGAGGCGGCTGGGGACGGACTCCTGAAGGCCGTGCGTCCCAAGCGAAAGAGAGGACCCTTCTTTCCTTTCCTGACAGCCCTGGAAAGTGCCCCCTTCCATTTAAAAGTAATCTTTTCCCTTTTTCATATTTTAAAAGTAATTATTTGTTCATATGGTAAGAGTAATCTGTATTTGTTGCTGAAAAACAAAAAAATGCAAAGAGTAAAATTAAAAATAATCATTATTTTTCTAAGCCAGAGAAGAAAACCACAGTGAATACTTTGGTGTTGGTCCTTCGTACATGTCCTTCCAGATATTTTCATCAGTATACAAATGTATATTTTCACACGAATGGGATACATTTTGCTTTCTGTTCTATCTCTGTCTTTCTCTCTCTCTCTCTCTCTCCCCCTCATTTTTTACAACTATATTAGGAAAAGACTTTTATAACAATCTTATCCTTTTTAATTGCAGCATAGGATCTCATTGAACCATAATTTAATTAACCTCTTACTGATAGACCTCTAGATTGTTTTTGTTTTTTTACTGTTTTAGAGAAAACTTATATTCATTTTATCTCTAATTTTTTTGTTTTATGTGTACAATTTATGAAGTACATAATATATTTATAAACAATATATACATTGTAAATACATTGCTCAATAGCCCCATGTGGCCAGTGGCTGCCATATTGGACAGTGCAGCTGGTTAGAAGAAAAACTTCCGACAAATTAAATTTAACAGTTGAGTTCAACTGAGCAAAGGACAATTTGCAAATTGAGAAGCCCTCAAAACCAGAACAGGTGCTAAGAACTCCAGCCTGCTGTGTGGTCACCCTGGCCTGCCTTAAGCAAGAATCCTGTCAGGTCAGTTTAGCAAAGAATTATCCTATCCTCTGTCCAGCCTCCTCACATCCCCATCAATGGTTGCAGCCAGGTGAGCCCTGAGCTCACCTGTGTAGCATACTTTTCCATCAGAGGGGTGGCCTGGCTGCAGGGCCTGGTCACAGTCACCTTTGTCTCCTAGGGAATCTCCAGGGCCTTCATTGTTGGTAAAGTTTGGGTGGAGCAGGTCTAAAGGAGTTCCTGTAACCTGCTGCCCCTCAATGCGTAAGATGCCCGGGCCAGTCCTGAGGCACCAGAGGGGGTCACTTCAGAGTTCTTGAACAGGTTCATTCTGGGCTCGAACACCTTGAACACCTTTACTCTCCTTTAACTTCCCATCCCCTTATCTCAGACCTGCCCTCTGTGGTCCTGTAGACTAGATTCACTCGTTCTTCAGCAGGAGCCCCTTTACATTTCTGAGCAGAGCTCTTGCGTCGCTAAGGTCTTTTCCCTGAGTTCCCCTGATTTGAGTGATCGTCTTTGAAATATAATTCTCTATTCTGGGTCTTCTCTAGAGCACACACCTTACAAACAACAACAACAATGAACTACTGACTTAATGAACCACTTCCTGGTTGTCATCGGGAACCAGTCTCAGAGGCCTGAGTGAGGATCAGGCAACAGGGGGCATCTGGCTTTTTTCCTCACACATTGAGATTGCTCTTACCATGTGACCTGAGATGGAAGTCTAGTGTCCTTTTTGTTTTAACGGTTTTGTTTTGTTTTAATGATTGTTCCTTATACTTTTGGGAAAATAGTTTAGGGTTAGGTTTGGGTGTGAGTAATGAAGTCTCAAAGTAATAGTGGCATAAATGTTATTTTATTTCTCTCTTACCTGAAAGTTGAGAGGTAGAAGGTGTCTAGGGCTGTTGACTGTCCTCAGTGCCTACTGGCCCCAGGCTGCTGCTTTTGTGGGTTCTGCCATGCTTGGCCTCTATTGCACAAGTCACCTCATGCCCAATGTGGCGTCTGGGGATCCAGCTATCACATCTGCATCCCAAGCAGCATGAAAGTGGAAGAGATGAAGGGGGTGTACCAGGTGTCCTTTAAGGAAGGTTCCTGGAACTGCCTAATATTTCTGCTGACATCTCCTCAGTCAGAGCTCAATCACAAGGCCTTGCTTGGCTCCAAAAAGGCTGAGAAGTATAGTTTTTATTCTGGAAGGCTATGCATACAGATAGAAATTGAGATTTCTGTTACCTGGCAAAGTTAGGAAGGGATATGAAGAGACAACCTGTCTCTACAGCATCTTCATTTGGCCACTCATTGCTAATATTGTCCTGTAATCACCAAGAGTGGGAAGGTCCCTCCTAGTGTTTCAGATAGAAAGTTCCAGAGCTTCAATCAAAGCTGCTGTAGAAGACATAGAAAGAAACAAAACAAAACTCAGACCAATGATTGTGTGAAGAGGAAAATGGCATTAAGAAAAGTAGACATTTAGCTTTGAAATGGCAGTGATTTTCTTAAACCATACTATTTGATTAAATTGGAAAGGAAAATAAAATGCTCATTTAAAGTATGTTACTAAAATTAAATGCATACATGTTTTGCAAGAGTGTGAATACAAGAAAATTTAAAAGATGGAAGTATCAGGCCACATGGGCTTTTGCAAGAATGTGTGAGCTCTGCTGGAGAGAAAGATCCCTCAGCCAAGAGACAGTCAGCCTGCAGGCTACTCCTGGCTCTGTCACCAGCGGATCACCTAACTTTGCTGGGTCACAGTTTCAGCATCTGAAAATCCTGGCGATAGCTTCAGTGGCCACATCTGTCTTCTGTGAGTCCTTAACTTCTGGATGTCTGCTAGATTTCAGGTCAGCATTGGTGAAGGAAACTTTAGCACCTTGGTCCCCAGCAAGACAGAAGGTGTCATCAGGGTGAGGAAGCCACAGGTAGGACCTCAGTGGGAACCCCCGTGTCAGTTGTGTAGCTACACTCTGGTTTTATCTGTGCCATCCTCATGAATTTTAGAAAACTGTGTTTTCCCTCTTTGTCCTTGTAAGTTTTAGAAATCACCATGGGTGTACCCAAAGGGGTTGGAGCAAGCAATTTTAAAATGCTTGGAGATTACTTTGCATGATGGAGTGGGGAAAAAATGCTTGAAGAAATGCTTGAAGGAAGTACAGATGTTGCTGCACTTACCACAGGGTTATGGCCTGATAAACCCATCATAAGTTGAAAATATTATAAACTGAAAATGCATTGGATACACCTAACTTACCGAACAGCACAGGTTAGCCAAGCCTGCCTCCAACGTGCTCTCAGAGCACTTACATTAGCTCACAGGTGGGCGAAATCCACTGGCAACACAGTCCACTGTGGAGTGTCGTTTTTTTACCCTTGAGACAGGGTGAGGGGGGGCTGACCAGGAGCTGCGCGCTCTGCCCCCACCTAGCATCTAGAGACAGTATCCCCACTGCATGGCGCTAGCTCGGGAAAAGATCGAAATCCGAAGTACGATTTCTACTGAAAATGTTTTGCTTTCACACCATTATAAAATCAAGCCATTGTAAGTCGAATCACCATAAGTCAGGGACCATCTGTATTGGTAAATATTTCATGGTGCTAATAGATAATTCATCTGTGACAGCACTAATCAGGTAAATGTCCTGTAAAATTGAGAGGCAGGTTTCAGGGATATATTTGGTTCTGTCGTAACCAGCAGCTATATTTAACAATGGTCACATTCAGACAGTCAAGAAATAGTAAACTAGGAGTTAAGGAGGAAGAAAGGTAAAATTCATGGACTAGAATGGTAGAACAAGAATTAGACAAGAGAATTAGTCTTTTGTGCTGATAAGGTTTAATACAAATACTGAAATATTATCAGTGATAATATTTTCAGTATTTCTGCTTCTCAATTCCTTAACACAGTAACTACCATGTGAGTTATATTTAACTCATGCTAGTTTTGAGCCTGGGGCCTCGTGAAGCATATGTAACTCACACGTCTTTTACCTTTACCCTTATGAATTGTTTTTCAAGGTGCGTATGTATATAACTCATGCCCAGAAAATAAAACACCCAAATTTTTCATTACATTAGAAAGGATTGTTTTGTTTTCAAAGTATTTATTCTATTTTTGTAATAAAACACCCAAGAATTTTTTTTTCTGGTGTGGCCGTCAATGTGTTAAAAACCTGGAAATTTCCAACAATACAGCACATTGCTTGGCTTCTAAGAGGCTCCTGCACACCCTGATCTTCAGAACTCAGCTTATGACTATTTTCTTTCAAGTTCCTGGTACTTGAGTTGTGTGTCTGAGTAACTGGACCTACTCAACCCTAGACTTTGAAGTGTCTAAGATATTAGTTCTCATGTGAAATATTTAATCTTTTAAAGAATTGTTTCTAATTGTGACAAACACACATCACAAAATAGCTAATGTTATGCAAATACTATATTGTTTTGACATTTCACTCCCCTTAATGCTGTAGAAAATCACTTTGACAAATATAAAAGGTAAAACATGAAATATAGATATCTTGCTAGGATTAGCTGTAACATATCAATGAAACACACATATTTTTAACAGGGTATTGCTTCTTAATAATTAGATCTTGCTTTCTGCTTCCCCTAATATTCCCAGTCAGGGAAAAAAGATGATTTCAATTTTTTATCCCAAGCTTTCAGGGTATGTTCCTAAAAGAATCTCAGATCTCAGTAATATTTCTCTGGGCTTTTTTTTTTTTTTTGAGACAGGGTCTCTGTTCTTTAGCTCACTGTAGCCTCAAACTCCTGGGCTCAAGGGATCCTCCCAGCAGCTGGGACTACAGGTGCACACCACCATGCGCAGCTAATTTTTTTATTTTCTTTTTTGTGGAGACAGGATCCCACTATGTTGCTCAGGCTAGTCTCGAACTTCTGGCCTCAAGTGATCTTCCCACCCTGGCCTCTCAAAGTGCTGGGAGCCACTGCACCCAGACATCTCTGGGCCTTTTTGAAAGCAAGATGTGAAGTGACTTTTGTCCTATGCTTAAAACAGTAGGGAAGTGGGGGTAGCTGGTCATGGATAACTCCTAGGCAGTAGCGAGGTAAGCTATGAGAACCCACAGCCCGATGACAGGGACATCTGGGGGAGAAAGCATTTTGTCCACATGAACACATGGACTCAACGTTTGTGTGTATTCTGGGTTGAGAAATCTAGATGATCTGAAGAAAGATTTTCTTGCAAAACAACATCCCTGAAATCCCGCTTGCGTACTGGCCTTTGTTTTTCACTATTTTGAGAAAGGATCTTTTTGCTGAGTGGCGGGACGTCCTGGGAACAAACAAGCTCGGCTCTCACAGGTACAGCCCGTTTTGCTCTCTGCTCTCCGGCTCCCTCCGGTGACTCAAAAGAGGAGATTTGATAGCCCAGGGTGAAGTGTCAGCCTCCTGGTGCTCATGCCAGGGGGAAAAAAGGAGCGGGAAAGGGCAGGCAGGCCTCGGTGAAGTCATCCAATAAAGGTTAGCAGCTGGGCAGGGCACCTTCTCACACGACTGCAGAGAGAATGCTGGAAGCTGGGCAGCGCTTGCTCCCAGCTGCCTGTCACGGTACTGGGAGTAAGAGGTGACCTAGTTATTTTTAGAAGGGGGCAGTCATAATAACCCTGCTCCTAGCTTCATTCAAGGCAGGCAGACGCTTTGGAAGTTTGTAAACACCAACTTTCTGAGTAAGGGAGGAGCGCTTTTTTCCCAAAAAGGAAAGAACTTCACTACTGCGGTTTTTCCTCTCCTGATATTCAGCTTTGGGGTGGAAAATAAACTATTGTTTGGCCTCATTAGCTGTGGGGAGCAGGTGGCTAAAGCCTTCTCCACTGGTATTATTTTTAAAGGGCAGAAATGCCTGAAGGTGAGGACTTCGGACCAGGCAAAAGGTAATTATGGTATATATGCACTTACTTTTTCTTGAGTCTGTTTCATTAGCTGGTTATCTTTTTGAAAATATTATCACTAATTTAAAAAGTAGTTTAAAATAAAAAAATAAGAATACAATCCTTAATTCCAGGAAACTGAAATTTCTTTGGCATGAACTACCTGAAGAGATACAAATAATATATTCATAAAAACATATGCAAATATGTTTTTCCTGATTGAGGAAGTGGTAGTCTTAATTTTTTTTTAAAGTGTTTCTCCATACATAATGTAAAGTCTAGTTGAATTTTTTGATGTTGGATTTTTAACTTTAGATGATAGTAGTTGGAAATCTAAGCTAATGAACATTTTAAAAACTGTCTGCATTTTAAAGACTTGTTGAGCATTTCTAGAGGCTAAATAATGGACCAATATACCAATTTTGATATTTCAAAACTTTTTGTTTTTAACCACAGGTCTTACCTTTGAAAATGTGATCAGTTGGCCCCCCATATGTGGTACATTAATTGTATCAGTGTTTTTATTAATATCTAATTCTAGATATTAATTTTATTAATATCTAATTCTAAGAAGGGGGCATCGAGAGAGGGGAAAGGAAACTGGCAATGAATTCCTGCTAATGTGAGCACAACTGAGCCGTATGGAAAGTGTCCATTGGAGCCCATTGCTGTTAACAAAACTTGCATGACTCAGATGTCTTCATTGGAATTCCAGTTGGGGTCACTGAAATTTGGATATGAAGAAGTAAAAAGAAAACTATTAAACAAGGAAAAGGGGTCATTGAGAACTTTATTGTCAGAGAAAGTGGAAACTGGTAACTCTCTAGGAACAAGAGCACCAAAATATATTTTTGTCATTGTATTAAACACAAGCATCCCCTTTCAGCCATGGTATGTGGAGCATGTTTGTGTGGGTGGTGATTATCATCAGTTGTAACAGTGTCCTTCAAGACTAATGTTCTCTTTCGTTTTCTAGCTTTTATTTTCTTACAAATTCCTTCCCAGTACGTCGACGTTAAGTTGACATTTAATTGAACAATGAAACAGCTTTCTACATAAAATGAGACAGTAAATCAGTTGCTGGACGATGACATTCATGGTAGTGTCCATAGTGGGATATGGGTTAACTAACTAGTAAGGAAAACATTTTCGAAGACATGTAAATGTCAGTTTTGGTTTAGAGGTGATGGGTTGATCTGGTGTTGTGTGTATCCCCTCTGTGACATTTCAGCTTTTCCAAAAGCAGAACTTTCCTCTTTCTCTCGGCACCTAGGCATTTCCACCAGCTCTCTGCATAGAATTTTGCACAGAATAGGCATTTTTAATAAATACTAAATAAATACTTGTTCAATGGAATAATACTATTTATAAGCCGTTTTACATTTGTAGTACCTATCTAGGGAGGCTGGTCATTATAGAGACTGAAAGGGAGGAGAGATTTGACAGAAATGTGATAAGGGTTAGTTTAATGAAATACAATATTTTCACAATTAAATAGTAATTAATTATTGATAATATTTTAAATTAACAATTTGTGATATAGACTAAACAAACATAAGAATTTTTCTAAGAATGTTTTTACTGGTTAAAAAGGATAAATAAACAAGGAGAATGTATATATACTCTCTATATATTATATAGCGTATAGATACCCACATAAATATATATTATATACACATATAATTATTATTACTAAAGTTAATAACATATTTGATTGAAAATGGGAAATTCCCTTTCAGTAGCATATTCTGTCCCCCCCACCCCCGTTTTATTTTGATGAGATTACTTTCAGCTCTTAACAGTGGTGGTTTTCTTTACAATATACTTTGCTTTACTTCATCCATTTGTTTGCTTTTTCTCTATTTGTGTAGAAAGAAAGGGTATCCTAGACTGGGGAATGTTTAGAGCTAGGCTAGAAATAACATATTACAATTGAGAGGGAATTTTACTCTTGCTAAATTTGAGATCAAATGCCACTGGACAAGTCCTTTGGTGCCATGTCTAAAAGAGAAATAACTATTATAAGTTTTGTATCTGCTGACAGAGCCTGTTCTAAGAGCTCAACTGCAGTAGGTTCTAGCTGAATCTCATGTTGGGGCTTATTGATGTTACTTTAGTCCCGTTTTGGGACTTGGTGACCTGGATTGCTCTGTAACTGCCAGTGAGCTAAACCTGAGTTTGGTCTTTATTTTAGTTTTTGTTATTTGTTTTTAATTTCAGAATATTTTGGGGGTATAAACATTTTGGTTACATAAACTGCTTTTGTGCCGTTTGAGTCAAAGTTATAAGTGTGCCCATCCCTCCAATAGTGTGCGTTGTACCTGTTAGGTATGAATTTACCAATCCCCTCCTCCCCCCTCCCACCTGCTTGATTTCCATTGAACGCTGAGTTTGGTCTTTTAAAAAATCATTAGGAACGAAATACTATGGAGCTTCATGAGTGCATCTGGGTGTGTGCCGCAGGCATCCCAAACATTGCCTGCTTTGTGCACCGAAGGTCCAAGGCTCCCAGGCACCATTTTATAGTCACTAAATGGACAAGAGTGAACCAACTGCTTGGGAGGGGGGCAGGCGGAGGGGAGACCCTCCTCCTTGCCAGCAATACTAGGTTCTTCTCATAGTAAGAACCTGCAGAGGCTCTGTGCCATTTTCAAGGTCAGAGGGGAGGCTAGAGGGTGACAAAGAATGACGCTCTGAAGCAGGCGAGGAAGGCAGAAACCCAAACAGGGAGCATCGCGTGCCAGAGAGGAGGGAAAGAGCAGTGGGGGCAGCGACTCGGGAAGCAGACGAGATCAAGAGACAGGAGGAAAAGTGTACCCTGGCCAGAGGCCTGGCTCTACCATGGTTCCTTGTCCCATGTCATTTTGGGCCTACCTTGGAGCAGTGACCCAGCAGGTCCTCTGCAGTGCCTTCAGCAGCCTGGGCGGAGGGCTGTGCCAGCCGTCAGGAAGGGAGAAGGAGCCCAGGCACCAAGACTGAGCACTTACTGCATCTTGTCATGGGAGCCCTCCTGCAGTGGAGAGTTACGTTCCCACATCCATTGGTTCACTCGGCAGGTATTTATAGAGCTCTGAATTTAAGCCAGTTGTCACGCCAGGGAACAGGGTGATGGATTCGGCCCCTGCTGTGACAGGGCACACAGCCTGAATGGGAGAGACACACAGCAAGGTAAAAATAAGTAAGTGAGAGAATTCCAGACAATAAGGGCTAAGGATATAAAAATGCTAATGTGAGAGAGGACCTGGTGTGTGGGTTGGGGGTGGGGTAGGGAACGTTATAAAGCAAAATGTTGGCCACTGATTCAGGACTCTGTGAAGCGCTGTCCTTTGACCTGTCATATGGTAAAGACTTAAACGTTTGTTTGGAAGCCCCCTGAGCCTATGAAACTGTAACTTCGCAGTTTTGGCCACTGAGAGAAGTTTTCGTTATTCCTTTGCTCGGGGTGGGGGGAGGGGGTGAAGTTGCCATCTCTCTCTGTTCAGGGTATACAAAAGGCTGTTGTATTTAAGAAAACCAAAGCTCTTTTACAGCACTACAGTCTGTTTTGTATTTGGAAATGTCATTAGTAATTGCATTGCATTTTATTCTTGGAAGGTTTAAAAGAAATTGATTTTAATGTATTCTTTAATCCAGATGTTCTAATAATTCAGGTTGGCCAGATGGTAGGCTTCATTTACATTGCGGATAAAGCCTAGCATCGATGATACCCTTTGTTTAAAATATAAGGTGAGGATGAGAAAAGCCTCTCACAGAAACCTGACCAGGCTGCTCCAACTCACGTTTGTGTGCCTCGACCTTCAGTGGAGATGGACTCCTCTGAACGAGCATATTTCAACTTTTCCATGTTTAAAAAAGTCCTTATGCTGCCTTTGGTTTTGAAATAGGCACAGAGAGATGAAGTAAATAAACAGTCATTAAGTGAAGGAGTTGCGATTTGAAGGCAGCGAGCTGACTCCTGCGTCTGTGCAAATAGACTTGTGTATAGTAGTTGCACGGCGGGGTTAACACTCAGAAAGAAGGTCGGTGTGGGTCCAGAAAGGCCAGTGGGATTGGCGCACAGGAGAAAGGAGAGAGTGGCTGGAGATCAGTGGGAGCCCCTCACGGGCCCTGTAGGCAGTGATGTGCTGGGGAGAGCTGGACAGCCGGCTCCTTGGGGAGGGAAGCCCTGAGCGTTAGCATTTGCTGATTCCTGCGGTGTAAATACTCCCACTGTGGACGACTGCACGCCATGCACCCACACGAGGCCACTGAAAGCAGAGAATCACGACACTGGCTCTCGAGAGCCTGTGCTCAGCCCCTGTGCTCAGCTCCAGCACACAACTGATTGAGGCCCAGACGAGAGTTAGCATTTAATTCTGTGTTACATCTTCTCCATTTACATATCTCTAAGGCATAATAGACATTCAGCAAAGATTTGTTGAAGGAATTAATGATTTATTTTTCTTCCACTCTTCTATACAGTCATGGAAAATGTCTACCAGGTGATGGAAAATATTTACCACTTTTGAAATCCCACTTTGACCCAGCTGGGCTAATATTTGCTATTGATTAAGAACACGTGGAACAATGCAGTCTGTCCTTGTTGGAATAGAGTTTGTTTGGTGTGAGATATCTTAATCACCAGTTAATAAGTACTGTGCTTCCTAAACCCTTGCAGCTCCCCAGTTAGTTTCCAGTAATCAAGGCCCTGTTAAAGCTGATTTCTATTTTATAAACATAGGGTGACTAATTCTTTGCTGCCGTCCCTAAACTGTGATGAAGGTCTGTTTGGTTTTCAATACCCAAGGAGGGCTGCAGCTGCGGTCTGGTGGGTCCTGGTGACTGATAGAACAAAAGCCTCATTGTGTGGGCTTCCCCTTGCTCCCTGCCCTTGTCCCTTTATGGCAAACCTGTGTCCAGATCCATTCGGGCGTCTTGCTGTTCTCCACACCAGGCTACTCTGGGTCCTGCAGAAGGTATGTGAGCACAAAGGCTTGCCTGAGGAACAAATCTCATACACTATCACTAGTATGTTTTAAAAGACAACATCCCATTAAACAGCTTCCCACAAAATGATGTTATAGCTGTTCATTTGGGGATATTAAAGTAGTATCAGGGAAAAAAAGATGAAAAGATCAACTGTAAGCTTAAAACCCTAAAAATATACTGTTGTATTGTTTTCTAGTTCTTCTTGGTTGTATTTTCTTGGCAAAGAAATACATATAATATTATAATCATATAATAAGTGTACGATGCCTACACTTGTGTGCTGTTTTTCTCCCTCATAAGCATTCCCAGTGGCATCTGAACATTTTAGATGCATTTTTAAATGCCTGCAAATATATTCTGTCCTTTGGATTTGTCCACCTGTATTAACCATTGTTATTAAAAATCGCTTTGCATTTATCAATGAGAGTGGGTTATGGCACTGTGTTTTTTCTAATTAGAGGAATGATGGGATCAAAAGATGGGAAGTACAAAGTGCTCATTTCCTAAGGCCTAGGCCCGGAAACCGGCAGAGCATCGTTCCAGCCAGGTTCTATTGGTGGAGCAGCCCAAGAGCCTGATTTGAGGAGAGGGAAAATAGAGCCCACTTTTCCCTTGGGAAGAATAATAGCAAAGAATTTGGGGGCTTTATTTTCCAAATAATGGAAAGAGAAAAAGTGCCTACTTAATATTTATTGTTATAAAATTTTATCAGTTGTCAGGGGAAAGGATATCTACGGTGAAATTTGCTATCTGGCCTCTCTCTGCTCTCAGAAAAATTGCAGTCTGATGACCTGTCTCCCTAGCAGGTGATGCTCCAGTGGTCTAGTCTCTTGATGAATATCCTCATTTACATAGAATAACTTTCTGGTTAATTGAAGCTCACATTTTTAAGCATAAACGAGTCTAGCCATTTTAACCATTCTGCAGGGTGGCTGTGAGCATGGGTTTTGGAATGATGCAAAGGTGTTTTTGATCCTGGCTGCAAATCCTACCCTCACCATGTCCTAGCTGGGAAACCCTGGACAAGTGAATTTCATTTTGTTATCAGTAAAATGGGGATAATAATACCTGCTTTATAGGTTTGTTTTATAGATTAAATATGGTAAGCCACATTAAATAGCTTAGTGAATGGCTCATTGTTAAGTTCTCAAAAGTGATTGTTAATAATAATAATAACACATAAGTTATGCGTTCCTTAAGCAATGCAAAACAGGTCACACTTGAGTGAAAACATCTCGACTATCTGTGGTCTATCCCTTGGGCATATCCTGATTGCTAGACATAAAATGTAGGGAGTGTCCTCAACACGTGCAGTGTATCCACTCTCTCTAGGTGGTGGTCTCAACTGAGGGTGTGGAGTTGCCTGCCCAACACCCTAAATAGCTCTCAGGCGCATTCCTGGTTGGTCTGGTCTGGATAGTCTATGGGCTCTTTGTGTTTGGGAATAGGACTGTGAAGGGTGAGTGTTTGGTTCACCTTGTTTCGACACTTCCTAGGATTGCTTTAGCCCATGTGAATGTTGGTGCTATGGCACGGACCTCCTTGAGTGAATGGCAGTATTTACCCCTTAGGGGGAAAGCGAAGATGTTGCCCAATGCATCTTACAGGGAGATGAATATCCACATAAGGACTGCAGGCTCAGGACGTGTCTCTTGTATAGTTGGTTTGCTTTAATCTTATGGGCGCTGTGAATCTTCTAAAGGGTCCTATTTCCATCTCTGATTGAGCCATTTGAAAGTTTGGAGCTAAAATTATAGTTCCTCTCTAGAAGGTGTGTAGAACTCTCTGGAATGCACTTCCATATGTTCTTCTTTTGCGTGGCTTTATTATCCTGTTCCCTTCAGGTCCTTTATCCTCATTCCTTGTAACACCTCCCCCATCCCCGCCCCATGGTTGCATAGGTTGTGTGCTAAGCCAGCCAGCTGAGAGAGCCAGTGTGGGGCTGCCAGTCATCCCAGGCTCTGACCCTGGAGCAGCAGATGTCCTGGCTTCGGGCTCATCTCCTGGGTAAAGGGTGCCATTTTCTGTGTTGCACAAATGCATCCTGTGGCTCAGAGAACAGCCTCTGCCACGTGCAAATTAAGTATATACACGCACACACACACACACACACACACACAGACAATGAAGTGTCCCATTCACCTAGCTTTAAATTTAAGACTAGGGCACGAAAAGCATTTCCATTCTAGAGAAGGTCAGTTAAGGGTTTGTGATACGGAGAAAGAAACGCAGTGCCTCAATTTTGCTTGTCAGAAAGTGGGGCACAGCCTACAGTGCTTAAAGATTGCTTTGAAAATCAGTATTTTATTCAGCAATCAGATGTCTCCTTCAACTAAAATCCAGGGAGTTTGATTTGTTTCTGTGGCTGGTCGGCCCTGTTGCAGCCTACATTCTTAACGTACACTAAGAGCCCTCCAAAACTCAGAAGAAAGACCTTCAGGCAGAAGTGAGTTTTAGAACTCTGCTTACGATTTTTTCAGCTGTTCTTATGAAACCACTTGTCAACTCTGGGAAAATAAAAATGACCTCCTGTGGGAACACTGGCCTAGTAGGAATAACCTCATCTAGTGTCTTCTCTGAGGAAGATGAAATTAGGCAAGACATCTCTACCCCGATAGGCTCTTACTTGCATTTTTTCTAATTTCTCTCTCACACTCTTGCTTATCCCCATAATCTCTCATTCATCTATTTCTCTTTAACCTTCTCTCTGCTCCCTGGTCTCTTCACACCAGTGAGCTGCCTTCTCAAACCCATCGAACCTGCTGTCTCTGGAGCCCCAGTTGACAAAGGGAAGAGGCAAGACCTGGATGTAGCGATGCATGGCAATACATCCAGGTCACAGTGTCCTGAGGCAGAAGTTGGGAAACGGTGGGGTAGGGAATGTCCCATTTGTTCCTGGGAAATGCACACGGGGTACGTGATGACCAAGGGGACTGCTGTGTTGCCTGGCTTCATGTGGACGAAGTAACCCGCTCATCAGGGAGACAAAGGAAATGCTAGTCTCAGAGGGAGGCTCCTGTGAGTCTGCCAGGCCGGGCCACACCCTCTTTCCTGCCTCAGCCTCATTTTTGCAGAGAGCCTGCCCTGGGAGTAACTGTCACCCCATGGCAAATACCATGGAGGGCCATTAAAGATGTTGTTCTGTGGCCCTTAGTAGTGTTTGGGGGAGGCATCGCCAGACTGCAGATTCTTCGCTTTGGAAGGGGGGATTGCAGCTGTGAGTGCCTGATAAGGGAATAGGTGAGTGCAAAGGGTCAAAGCCCAGAATGTTCTCTCTCCCCGGCAGCAGTGATTTATGAAGCATTGCTGTGTCCTCAACATGCAAGTGTTTCGTGGGTGGAGGCTGGTACTCCCAGAGTGGGGCAGACACGCACACAGGATGGTGATGGTGGTTAATGAGAGTCACATAGTAATTACCATCAGGATGCGGCCTCCTTGCTGGCCTATAAACAAAACAGAAGCAGCTGTGCAGAAACACTCCTCTGACTCAGGAAGTGGCATTGCAACCAGGTGGTGTTTTGGTTGAACTATAAGCAAGTGCTTTATTTTGAAAAGAAAATAAACCCATCTATCAGTGAAGCATCTTAAAATTATACCTATAAAAATGATAAACTCCATCTTTAGATTAGGTAAGGGGATTATAGATGTATTTATATTTCTTAGCAATTACTAGTTTCTACCACTCATTCTATGCAGGAATCACAAATTATGTGACATAATGTTTCTGGAGTAGCTTATAACATTAGTGGTGGATAACTTTCCCTCCAAAGTAATTGGAGTAAACTCCATGATTGGAGTAAACGGAACAGAAATTCTGAATACAGTCATGCACTACATAATGATGTTCTGGTCAATGACAGATCACACGTATGACAGTGGTCCCATAAGATTCTAATGGAGCTGAAAAAGTCCTGCTGCTTAGTGATGTCTTCATGATCTTGACCCTGGGTAGGGCTAGGCTAATGTGTGTGTTGGTGTCTTAGTTTTTAACAAAAAAGTTTAAAAAGTAAAATAAAATTTAAAATAGAAAAAAGTTAATAAGGATATAAAGAAAGAAAATAGTTTTGTACATCTGTACAATGTATTTGTGTTTTAAGCTCAGTGATATTACAAAAGAGTCAGGTCAGGCATGGTGACTCATGCCTATAATCACAGCACTTTGGGAGGCTGAGGCGGAAGGATCGCTTGAGCCCAGGAGTTCAAGACCAGCTTGGGCAACATAGTGAGACCCGGTGTCTACAAAAAATTAAAAATTAAAAAAACCCTAAAGAGTTAAAAAGTTTTTTTTAAAGAAGTTTATAAAGTAAAATAGTTACGGTAAGCTAAGGTTAATTTATTACTGAAGAAAGAAAAAAGTTTTTAAAAGTTTAATGTAGCCTAAGTTCTCATTAAGTCTTCAGTAGTGCGCAGTGACGCCCTGGGCCGTCACATTTACTTGTCACTCATTGACTCACCCACAACAACTTCCAGTCCTGCAAGCTCCCTTCCTGGTAAGCACACTATGCAGGTATACCATTTTGTATCTTTTATACTGTATTTCTACGGTACCTTCTCTGTGTTTAGATATATTTAGATACACAAATACTTACCATTGTGTTACAATTGCCTACAGCATTCAGTACAGTAATATGCTGTGCAGCTGTGTAGCCTAGGAGCAATAGGCTATACCCTATAGCCTAGGTGCACGGTAGGCTATTCCATCCAGGTTTGTCTAAGTGCACTCCATGATGCTGGTATAAAGACGAAATCGCCTAATGACTTTTGTTGGAATGTATCCCCATTGTAAAGTGACATGTGACTATAGTCATAGTTTCTCCATCCTGAAACATTGTGAAAACTACCTTTTAGAAGCATATTTGTTCTTGCTAAGGAAGGCTTTGCAATATAGATTTTATTATAAAATGAATACATGCATAGAGAAATTATAAACCTAGAATGAATAGACTTGCTTGCTGAAACAAGAAGAGATTTAATAAACTAAGATACAATAAACATTGGCATCAGTGATAAAGGAAGTAACTGATAATCCTTTTCTTTGGGCACAGTAGAGGGGAAAACTGGAAGCTGTTGTATCCCATAAGGCAAGTGTTGAGCATTTGACGGCAAATAGCTTCCTGTCTCATGCCAACTCTTACCAACTGGAAATGGCGCCTGGCGCTTCTGATAAGGATCATGAGGGTTTGTTGGGAATTTTCTGGAAAGAGTACTATGACACATTAGCACCATCTGCCATGTGTGGGAAGAGAAGACTATGCCTTCCCTGGGGTGAGAACAGGGGGTGATAATTTTTCTTTTTACTTATTTAGATAAACTTTGAAAGACCCTACCAATGTTCAGTGATGTTGGTGGCACCTTGACTTTCATCCCCTCCCCATTAAGTTACCAATGTTCTGACGCTTAAGATCCTGGAAGCTTTACCTAGGAAAATATGAAGGTTAGGTGCTTCCTTGCTAAAGCTGGGATGAGTATCTAGGGCAAGTGCTATTTTTAAGATTAGAGGGAAAACTTTGTCATTGTAATACTTTACAAGTCAAGTCTGGCATAACACCTTTGCCAGTAATATGACAAGAAATTGTGTGCATTTATTTCATGTATTGTTAGCTGAAGGATGATCTCTCATTCAACTTTGTAGAAGAACATTGTTTCGTCTGGAAGAGAACAGGCTTGGGAGCCGGGGGGTTGGAGGTGGAAAGACTGTTCTGATCCTGGTGTTGCCACTTCTTGGCTGTGTCTGCTTTCTCATCTGGAAAATGGAGGCATTTTGCCCACCTTGTCAGATTGTTGTGAGGATTAGAGAATATAGATAAAGCTCTTAATGTAGTTCCTAATACTTGGTATGTGCTCAATAAATAGGAGGTACTATTATAGTAGAAGCTCTCTTAATAGTTCCTAGTAGTAGCTTGCTGGGTTAATCAGTGATCTCCAACATCTCTGTACAGTGACATGTCTGAAACCATGACACCCTGAACTAGCAGACTCCTGTGGCTTGGGCCAAATCCACCCTGCAGCCTGATTTTGTAAATCAAGTTTTATTGGATTATAACCGCGCTCTTTCATTTTCATGCTGTCTGTGGCTGCCTTCTTGCTACAACGGCAGAGTTGAGTACAGAGACCATATGTATCGGCAACAAAGCTGAAAACATTTACTATCTGGCCCTTTACAGAAAACGTTTGCCTAACCTACTCTGGTGTATAACTGCTTCCACCATTTGAGTCGTGTGCTCACTAAGTCAGTTGTGTTTATTCTCAAATCTCTTTGTGCCCATTGTTGTTGCTATGGTACTTGCATAATTTAATTATAAATTATGTAAACTGGTGAAATGAGATCAAAAAGAGTATTGTTATGGCAGATTCTGCTGGTTGTTCTCAAATACCCAGCTTCCCTTTTTTCCTTGGGTAATAGAATCCCACGTTTCAGCTGGATGGTGGCCACCAGCAATTGAACTATGTTTCCTAAACTCTCTTGAAGCAAAGTGTGGCCATGTGACTATGTTCCAGCCAGTGGGAGGTGAGTGAAAGTTGTATGTGCAACTTGCAGGCCCTGACTTTAAAGAGAAAGGGGAATGCCCTTCCCTTTCCCCCTTCCTGCTGGCAGCAATGTGGGTGGGGTAACAAGAGCTGCAGTAACTATCTTCGTCCATGGGGTGGCAGTGTGATTGGAGAGTGTCTGAGCAACAAGATGGGCTGGGCCTCTAACATTATGGACATCCCATGTCAGCCTGGACCTCTAGACTCTGCTATGACAAGAGGGAGAAATGAACTGCTCTCTTGTTTAAACCACTGTTGCTTTGACATTTGATATAATAGGTGAACTTATTTTTAATACAGACAGCTGTTTATCTGCATGAAAACTAAGTCAGTGCATTGGAGAGAGTCAGTAAGTGCAAGTTGCTAGTACTGCTATTTAAAAAAATGTGTGGACAAAACAACTGAAAAGGGTTGGTAGGGATTGAGCATAAAACTTTAGAATTGTCCTTTACTTGGGTTTGACTTATGTCATTACATTCTTGCTTCTTTTAAAATAAATGAAACTAGAAATCATGCATAATACATGGGGGTGTGTTTTATGGAAGAACACCAATCTTTGTTCCAAGCTCTAAATCTGTCGGCAATTTTATAACTTCCTCAGCACCTATACATAAGTTAATATTTATTGGATTACATTGAATACCCCAGCGGTGTACTGCTTGGTTTGTTAAGTCCCTAGTCTGCATTAAAGTTATAGCCTGAATCTAAGAATATTCATACCAATTTCTTGTTAATATGGTTTGGAATTAATAGCTAATCTATACCATCTTAGATAAAGGAAGGGGATGTTATCTGATACTGAAAAAGCAGCTTAAAAGTGGCCATTGTTTGCAATATATAAGGACAGGATATAGTAGCCCTTTTAAACTTCATGATGAAAATCTAAGAATGGAAGGTTTAATTACTCCCAGGAAATTAGGCCCTGACATGTAGCAGCACCTATTGTTTTTAGTAAATTTGCCTTTACCTTCCAACTCCCATTTATGAGATCTCCAGCTGCATGTTTCCAATGAAATCAAAGACCCTTGCTTTGATTAAACCCAGAATTTCTGGTTCTATATTTTACTGACTTTGCTAAAGAAAGATAACATCAGTGAAGATCCAGCCGGCTGAGCCTACAGGAGGCAGGCCAGCAGGACACCTGCTCTGGCCACGCTGTCCCCAAGGGCCTGAAAATCAGCCTGGGACATCACAGAAATCCATTATAAATGAAAGATGAAACTCCTTATGGCTTAAAGCTTTTCCATTACAGGACCACAAACATTGGAATAACCTGGGTCTGACATTTTACATTTTAAATATCCTCACAGCATCAGAAAATGGACGTAGGCTGGGCCTTTCTCCGCACATTAGGAGGCCTGTTGGCTGGGAACCACTTTGGTCCTGAGATCTGACACTATAACAGTGTTGTACCTGAAGTGTCACTGATAGCTACTGTCTATTCTCATCCCCATCATTATCACCAGGGATGTTTTAAGGGATATTGTCGGCATTAAATATGCCTCTCTCAAGTTAATACCAATTTCTAAATCCATTCATTATGTGAGAAAGTAAATGTTTATTTCTTAGAAGTAGAGGGCTAAAGGTATTCAGATTTTTTCTGAATTCATATTTTCAAGTAAACGTGAATAGACTCCTTCTAGATTATAAAATCCTAGTCAGACCTCCACATGGCCTCCCAGTGACATCTGTGGCCACCATGCTACTGTGATTTGTGTTTTACTATATCTCCATATTCTTTAGCATAACTGGTTAAAAGAACATTAATTTCATTTGCTCTTACAATTCCAAAGGGATGATTCATATCAGAATTCACAGAGTTGATCCATTCCTGGCCTGTCTGGCTGTGTATTCAAAAAATCTTCTGTTCAAGAATTTGATTTTAAAATTAGGTGAACCCAAACATATACTTAGTCTCTGACTGGGGTGTCCTCTGGCTGTGATACTGTATGTAGAGGGATCACCCAAACCTTGTTAGAACTGGATGGTTTCGTTATAGACTACATAGATCAGAAGCAATGGCATGTATCTGTCTTTAAAAGCAATCACCTTTTACAAACCCAACATTTTGATGAGCCATTTTTCCATTTTATTGAAAATGCATTATGGTAACATGAACAAGGAAAAAGAGAAAAAAAGGAAGAATGTCCATGATAGATTCAGTTCTGGTCAAAATGTAATTCAAAGCATAGAGTATCTTTCAGGGCAGTGATTAAGGTATCTCTCTGTCTGTCTTCCATTGAATGTTGTTTATTTAAAAGTCACTGTTCATTAATAACAGGTGATTTTCTTTTGACCCTGGCTGGCTCCATTGGTTTCATTTTGTCTGTGCTACTTCTCTGAAGACTCATCCCCTAGGGTTATGAGCATCCAAGTAGGTTGGGATAAAATGTTTAGCGCCACCGGTGGATCCACTTAGCTGGGTGGAAACAACTCTGGGAATGTCCAGGCCCATGTAAATGCTGTTCCACAGTAGTTCTAGTCCTGTGGTTCTGGGTGGTTCTCACAGAGGAAAAGTAAATGAGGCTGAATAAAGCATTTCAGCTTACTAGAGGATCTTACCCAGTCTATTTCATGTAACTAAAATGTAGAGTACAAACAGAAAATGTAATAATAATTGTCAATCATTATTACAAACTGTGTGTGTCTGTGCATCTGTGTTTGCCTGTGTAACAAATAGAAGACATTTAAAATAATTTTACTGCCCGGAAGATTCAGTACACAGTGCCCCAGAGTGAGAGGAGCAGAGGTGTGGGTATGGCCTTGCACCTGAGGGAGCCGTGGTGGGTGAGAACACACACACACATCACCTTCCTGTGAGTTCTGATTAGTGAACACGGCTTCCTGAAAACAGTGTGGGCTAGCGGATGAGATGATCTCCAGTGTGCTGGCTTGGCAGTTTAGTCACATGTAAAACACGAGTGGCAGCCATTAGGTTTTCCTGCGCACCGCTGACAGAAACTTGAGCTCTGCCCTAGAGGCAGAGATGAATGCCTGCAACAGGCAAAAATGAAAGGGGATGGAGTGGATGGGCAGGCATCTCTCTCACTGGTGCAGCAAGGTTCAGCCTAGATCAGTCCAGCTTCACTTATTTGCATTGCATTACATTTCACAAAGGAACACTAATTTTTAAAAATGAGTTTTCCTGAGCAAATTAATACTGTGAAAAACATGTTGGAGGAACTCTTCAAATATCTGTTTTGAGGAACTCCTTAAATCACATATAAAATATACGATGAGGCACCTTGATTTTGGACTTCTAGGCTTTAGAACTGTGAAAGAATAGATTTCTGTTGTTTTAAGTCATAGTTTGTGGTATTTTGCTATAGAAATCCTCAGAAACTACTGTATCTTAGAAGTAGAAACTATAAAATATTAGGAAGAAAATTAAAATTATAAAATCAAGAGATAAAAAAATACAATGAATGTTATCACGATAATTAGAAATATATTGAAGGGCTGGTGCTTTTCAGGTATTTATTAGGCAAATTCCTATTGCTATTCTGTATCACGAGGAGAGGCCAGGTCATGCCTGTAGTCCCAGTGCTTTGGGAGGCTGAGGTAGGAGGATCACTTGAGGCCAGGAGTTTGAGTCCAGCCTGAGCAACAGAGCAAGACCCCATCTCTACAAAAAAATTTTAGCCAGGTGTGGTGGTGTGCACCTGTAGTCCCAGTTACTCGGGAGGCTGATGCTGGAGTATCGCCTGAGCCTGAGAGTTCAAAGTTGCAGTGAGCTATGATGACGCCACTATGCTCCAGTGACAGAGCAAGACCCTGTCTCTTAAAAAAAAAATTTAAAAAAAAAGAACCTAACAGTAGGAGAAATAACGTCTTGTGGAATATGCCCTCACTCCATAAATATCCGCCAGTGCTCACCCACCCTAGGCACAAGCTTCCTTCCCAATAGCACGTTTCATGTGCTTTTATATATTTCTAACTTCTCTCCCACACATCTCTTGCCTCCCAAAAACTATCTCCAGACTCTTCACAACACTTCAGCAATGTGACCTCCCACCATCCCCTTTCTTGTTTGTGCCCTCTGCACCGCCAGGGACACGCCAGTACCCATCTTCCCTGCCTGCCGTTGCTGAGTATTGCATTAGACTGATTTACCATTAATACACGCACTAAGCACACGGTAGCTGATTCTCAAAATCTGCTTTTGAGGGAAGCTGAGGGCAAGTTTAGCAAGCATCAATACATCATAATGAGATTGTCATCTTTTCTGATAAGGACCTGATCCTTTCTGTCAGAGTGTTTTCCTTTGAAAGGCACTGATTATGTCATTCAGTGGCTGACTTATAAGATGTATATGAAGATAAATGAGAGATGCATTCTTTAAAGGACTAAGGTGGGAATGTGGCCCATAATGAAACAGTCTAGCATCTTGATTGACTATCTCAATGAGCGGTAGGCACTCCAGGTTTATCGTAATTGAAGTTATCTCTTTGTATCGCGAAGGTGGATCACAAATTCTCCAGACAAAATTGATTTGAATTGACACCTTGGAGGAACTTGATGATTCAGTCTGTTTATACCTGCTCAAGCCCAGTGTGATGGGTACACTCTCTAGAAAGCAAAATTAGGAACTATATTGTTAGTGAAATGTTTTGCAGTGTAAGAAACATTTTTTAATGTTGCGGGTTTCATATAACTAGGCCAAAGGTTAAAGAACAGGGAGGGGACATTTACTTTTGACTCCAACTACAGTAAAACCTGGATTGTAATTGATTGAAATTGTAGATCCCAAGTAGAATACAAGGAAGGGTTTAAATCCAAATTAGCAAACTTGCTTCACAATAACAGTTTTCTATTTTCCTGGAGGAATGTTCCTTGACTTATCTGATATTATCTGTCCTTCAGGGATAAACTAGGAATCTTTTCTTCCCTCAGGGATAGGGATGGAAGCAAATCTTAGCGTTCACAAATGCAAAGGTGTTTAATCTCCCGCAAGTCTCACGTAGGTGCTTGTCCCGAGCTAGTGATGGAATTCACACTGTTCATGCCCTGGGCTTATGCAAGCCTAGTTATTAAAAAAGTTAACAGCATTAAAAAGGATGGAAAGTGACTTCTAACTGGCATGTTGTTCACAGAAACTTGGAACTGTAAAACCTCAGTGACGCGATGGGCAGTTTAGTGTCAGCCGTCCCGGTGATGCGGGCAGGTCTGATAACTGATGACCACTCAGGGACGTAGTCGTTTGAGATGGACGGGGAAAGGGACAGTCTCACAAAGTAACTGATCTCTGATTTGTTTCCAACGTGGTGTAAAAAGAGAGCGGGCCCCAAATAGAACACTAAGCTGCCCTGGGAAGGTGGGGCTCAGCTTCTCTGGGCAGAAAACCCAGGCTCTCGGCTGGCGCCTCCCGGGCGTTGGGAGGAGTTGTCACGTGGCTAATTGGCCTGGGAAAGTGAAGACTTCAGGTTGAGTGCTATGTAATTTCTTAATCTTGTGTTTGCTTATTTAATCCTCCACTTGACAAATCTCATTTGCTTTGTCATGGTTCTAATTCTGTGAGCGCTCATGCAGAGAAATATATCCGTGTTTTTATTTTGTTTCTCTGCCTACGTACACTCACACACAAACACACGCACACAGCAAGGTACATTAGTATCCACAGGATTAAAAAAAATTCTAGCACATTACTCTAAGAAATGTTAAAATCTGTAACCAGATACTGACTGACCTTTCTAAGAAAAATTCGACAGGAATTAGCATCGACAGATGTCCACTACCAATAGCGAGCATGAGACCCTTAGTCACTAGCTGAGAATGAAAGGTCTCCAGGCCAAAGCATATTTATAGGTGTGATCGTTGCAGCAGCTGTTTGTCATGGTTGCCAGGTGACAACTTAGGTTATAACAAATCCTTTCTTTTTATTTCAGAATATTAAGGGGGTACGAACATTTAGGTTACATATATTGCCTTTGCACTGCCCGAGTCAGAGCTACAAGTGTGACCATCCCCCAGACAGTGTGCACCACATCCATTAGGTGTGAATATACCCACCCTCGCCACCTCATCCTTTTTTTTTTCATTCCAATATAGAATGTTGACATAGCTAACTTTCTGAAAAATATTGTTTGGCTTCAGTTTCCATTTCCTATAGATTTTAAAAAATCATAAATAGTGTGAAATAATGTATATTCTCTGGAGGTATTATGACAGAAATCTAAATATCTTTGGAAACAATTATTGCAGCGTGAATTCATAGAGATGTGAAAAACCTAAAAAGTGACTAGAAAGGGGTGTGTGTGTGTGTTTGTGCGTATACGTGTGTTTGAGAGAAGACTGCAATATCTGAAACTGTTCTCCAGCAGTGAGGTGGCCCTACAAGAACTTGGAAAATACAGACAAGGGACTCATTCTTCTCTGATTTCTTATGTGAAGGTTGAGTATCCGTTGATCTTCCCATTCTTGCCCTACTCAGTTTAGGGGCCTTGGTCCTGGTCTCCACTGGTATCCCAAGTGCTGGCAGGTCCTGTGGGAGCAATGCCTGTACTAGGTTCTTGGGGATCCAGGGCTCCCCTTAGGGAATTCAAGTATTAAGGCCCAAGTTTGCCAGAAGGAATCCTACATGAAATACTGACTTCCCATTCTAGAAAGTCTTGGACTATATGAGGCATAATTCCTAATTACCTAATTTTGAAGACAGTTTACTGCCCATTTGCAAGAAAGAAAAAAATAAAGCAAAAACTATTCCATATAGATGAAATTGGTTTCCAAATTTTTAAGAGAGCTTTTTGTTTATCATTTTATATATTTTTATGCATATAAAAGTGTGCATGCTGATTATTGCCAATATGTAATATATAGAAACATTGAGACAAGTGAATAAATATGGTGATATTAAATTACCACTATTGACTATTTTTGATATTTGGATGCTTGCTGTTTATATTCATTTATTCATTCAATATTTTTATGTGCCTCCAGATGTCAAGCTCTCTGAGCTACTGAAGACAGAGTGGTGTCGAAGAATTCCTTCATGGAATTTAAAGTCTAATGGGGAGTCAGTATTACCAACATCATAAATTAATTGCAATTGATAATTGCTACCAAAGAACATTGCAAGATGCTATGGTGGTCGTAACGAGCAGGAGATCTGCCGGGCTTTAGACCCTTTACAGCCTCAGTTTTCTCTTGTGTAAAGTGGAGATAACACTAGTCCCCACTTGCAGGGGTTGGGGGGATGGAGAGGAGCTCACATGGTGGAGACTAAGTGAGACAGTGAAGGCAGAGTGCTTAATTTAGCGCCTGGCACACGGTGATAGCTCAGCAAATGGTAGCCACAGTCATGATTATCATGGGCACATGCAGTAATTTAGGTTTGAGAAGCTGAGATTGATGAGATTATGGAATCACTTAGTGGGTACTAATTTAGAAACAGCTGAAGGGGTTGAGAGAGAAAATAGGACTCTAAACTCCTTAGACCCAAGGAGTTTCACATGGAAACCAAAGCTGCTTGTTAGCTATTTCTTTTTATGCACCTTGGCATTTAGGGATCCATAATACTGCCCTGATGTGCTTTCCCACTCATCTTTGAAATGGTCTCTGTGTTCCAATCCAGAGTGTTCTGTCTGTATATCACCTCACAGTAGGAGCCTTCTCAGTTCCATGCGTTACTTCCCTGTTCCACTGTGCATTTGTTCTGTGACCTTGAGCAAGATACAGTTAATGTATCTGGGCCCTCACGTCCTCATCTGTTAAACAGGAACAATACATAGTAGCTCACTTACAGGTTGGTTGTAAGGATAGTTTACAAGATACAGAGGATTGCCTGGCTGCTGGTAAGTGTTAGCTACTGTTCATATTTTACTCTGCCTGTAACCCCCTATACTTGAATTGTTAATAAACTGCCTTTATCGAATTATTATTCAGCCTATCTGCAGCTTTCCTTTCTGCTAAAAATTACCACCTAAATAAAACTGTCATACTAATCTTTGCAATCTTATTCTATAATTTTTTATAGTCCTGCCTACCTAATAATTGAAAATCTACAATTTTCCATTGCTGGCACTGAAAAATGCAGCACTTTATTTTATCTTACAAATGCCTGAAACCAGCTTAGGGCAACAGGGAATTGGCTCCAATCGGGGGAGTGTCCGTGGGTGGGTGTGCTTCGCACCTCGCCTCTGGGGCCTAACAGGACCCGAGAACTCCACCATCAGAATTCTGTCATATTCTCCTCCCCACACGATTCTTTCCCCCCTTCCCTCTTTTTCCATCCACTCCAGGTTGCCTGTCTCATTGGTAATTATCTCCTTAAATCTAAAGCTCAAGAAATATGTGAAACGATTTGAGTTTTGATATATTAAAAAATAATTTTTGCATTGCAAATAACTTTCTCAACTTCAATAACTTTCAAAATACTTTCTTTTGACTTTTAAGTTCATTAGTATATGCTAAAAGGGTTTATTGTCCTATAAAATGTACAATAAAATATCTTGTAGTTAACAGGTTCTCCTCCCAAATCCAATCCCCAACTTAGTTTTCAAATTATTTTTTTCTCCAATAGCCCTAGATACAATTAAATGCCATTTTTAAAAGATGAATTTCCTGTATAGTGTGTGTGTGTGTGTGTGTGTGTGTGTGTGTATGTGTTCTAAATCACTGTGAGGTCACATGTAAAACTTTATTGGTTGGGGGCTGTGCCTCAGTCATTTCTAAATTCCTGGAACCAAGAATGGTGACAGTTCACATTCACTCAATGCACATTTATTGAAATGAACAGAAGTGAAGTGAAACGAGACCGAAAGATGTTATTTATTCTATGCCAAGATTCATTTGTTTCAGCATGATTTTTTCTAGTGCTCAAAGACACTTTGGGTGAAGGAGATGAATAGGCTGCTGGCATACATTCTCTCTTACAGAATTACAATCTATTTTTAAGGAGCACAGGCGTGTCATATTTCTCAATCTTACAGAACCCCCTAATGGAGAATACTGTGTGCTGCATTCTGAAACCACAGACGAAGTACATTAGAATTCCACTGATGCAGCCAAACTACACAAAGACAAATCTTTTAATGTAACATTAAAACATTGTATTTGATAAGTATATTTTTAAAGGAAAAAAGATACACAAAAATTTAAAAGATAAAACATATGAAAATAAAATAAGTAAAATCATTCTGATCCTACTTTGTCTTAGTTATTTGGTTCATAACAAAACCCACCACTTTGTATTCTTACAAATGACAGCTGAGTTACTTAAAATCAGTTCTATCCTTTTAGGGCCTGCTTTTAAGACTTGTTAGAAGCAGAGCAGCATTTAGTTTAGGGCTGACTATTCTCTCCTGCTGAAGCAAGACCCTGCTGAGTACTCTACCAACGTTCATGCATTTTTGAGGTTTTCCAGTATAGTTGTGGGGACCAGGAATCATTCCTCGTACAAGACACTGTCCCTTGTCCTTTCTGATGACTCTTTTCCAGCCTCTGGGTTCCTCTCACACACACCCCAGTCAGTCCTCAGCCGAAGACTCCAGGGGACCCCCCCACAGATCGACAGAGCGTGATCTCTGCACAGCATTCTGACCTTGACACTCTGTCCTGCAAACTCTGGCTTCTTGGGTCACCTCTGTTTTTTTTTTTTTAATGTCAAAATATTAAGGGGATACAAATGATTTAGGTTACGTGGATCATTTGTGTAATGCTTGAGTCCTGGCTATAGGTGTGCCCGTCACCCAAATAGTGTTCATAGTATGGGGTCGCCTCCTTGGACCCTCAACTCTTGTCTCCTCAACTCAGGGAGTCACCAGGCCCCCCCAGGTGCCCCCGCACAACTCCAGGGCAGCGAGCTGGGTGATCATAGGAAAACTTGCTGGTTTCCTGGCTCTCAGGGGTCACTGTCCTTCCTTGCCTAACGCCCAGGGTTTTGGAAACCGTAGTTTCTTATTATATTTTGTCTGTTTTTTCGGTTATTTCAGGTGGGAGGGTATATCAGCTCCGTGTCCCACCATCTTGCCCAGAAGCAAAAGTCTCGTCTTCTGTGTAACTCTGTCCAGGCTGTTTCTCACAGTGGCTCTCAGGGTGAGAAATGCCTGCCTCAGGATTACCTGGGACACTTGTTAAAGGTGCAGATTTCTGAGCCTCACTCAAGCCTGTTCCATCAGCGTCTCTCCAGCGAGGCCGGACAGCTGCTGTTTAAGCAGTGCCCTGGGGGTCTCACAACTCCGTCTTTAGGGACTGCACGAGGGCCTACTTGGGCCCGACCACCTAGTGTATGTAACTAATTGTATTCTAATAGGGATATGGAGGCAGAAACAAGGGATGTTAGCTTCAAATTCTGCCAAGAAGCCAAAGCTTCTTTCTGTGGGTGAAGTGAGGCTGTTTGTCCAAGAAGTCATCTTTTTAATTTTTATTCCCTTAGAGTTTCACATGCATAACCTCTGCAGCTGCTGAAAAAGCACTTTGCTCTGGCTTAGGGTTCTTTGGTAAATAATTGCTTATCTTGACTGCGGAATGGCCTTGTCAAAACACCTGACTAGTTTTTCTTAAAGAAGGAAAGCTTAATCAAATGGCATCTGCCGATGCCTTTTGGGGAAGCATTTACAGCTGGTGATCCTTGGGCAAACCCCACTGGAAAGATGGCATGTCCGTGGGGGGCTGGGAATTGTAGTGACTTCTCCCTGGGAACCACTTGGACTGGACTTGCCGAGAGTACAGGAGTTGGGGGTGATGGTCTTTGGGGGTGACTCTTACATGGTCCTTATCTTGTGGCTGGAGTGTGCAGTAAGTACACTCAGTAGTAAATACAAAAGTGTGAGAGAAAGTTAGGAGGGAGACAGGATGTTTGGAAGGATGAACTAAAGAATCTTGTTTTCCCCTAAACCTGGAAAGTGCATGTTCTCTCTGAAACTAAGGAGGAAATATTAATAATGAAGCCATTAGTGACTAATTTTCTCCCTTAGATGAGCTTCAGTCACAAAGGACTCGTACTCTTTGGTTAAGAACTTGGTAAAAACTCAAACTATTTTGAAGCCTTTGGCATGCTTCAATTCCTTTTATGTTAGTTGGGCCTATGTGGCGCATTGACCAGTGCCAAGGATGGTGGGGAGACGGCCACACACGGTGGAAAAGATCTGTTTTCCAAGCCGCGCCCAGCATTCACAGGAGAGCCTTCCTCTGGTCATGTGTTTTCCAAACAAGGCTCTCTAGGAAAACCTAGAGTTTCATTATGGAGCAACTCTGCTTGTGTGTGCAGATGTCACCTGTATTAAACGTCAACCAACCACCAGGCATGAGTCTTAGTTTCTGCTGAGTATTTGGATTCTGCACACGAAGTTCTCTATTTTCCTGGAAAGGGCTGGTCTTCACATGATGCCACGTGGGTTTGGTCAATCATGCCTCATCCTTCCTGGTTCTAGGAAGCAGTGGGGAGGAACATGAAATGTTCTTTTTCATTCTAACTTACAACGTGGTGTCTTCAAAGGATGTCATTGAATTTATTTATTTATCCTTTGAAGAGGGCACATGTGTTAAAGCAGTGGTCCCCAACCTTTTTGACACCAGGAACGGGTTTCTTGGAAGAGAGTTTTTCCACAGTTTGGGGGGGGGTGTGGGGAGGGTGCGGGGATGGCGAGCTATGGGGAGCAGCTGTAAATATGGGGAGCAGCTGTAAAGACAGATGACGCTTCTTTTGCTTGCTCACCTGCTGCTCACCTCCTGTTGTGTGGCCCAGGGGTTGGGGACCATGGTTTTACAGGAAATAGAACTGTACTGGAAATCAGGAGTCTCAGCCATGGGTCTTGGCTTTGTCCCAAATATGCTGATAAAATTTGAGTTTTATGTTCTTCATATATAAAATAAGGGAATTTGAAAAGTTGACATCAAATGTCCCGTCTTATGATAAATTAATAACTATATTACTTAAATCATATATATCTCCATTAAATTTTATTCAGCATAGTCTGAACATTTATTTTTTTTCTCAACCATCTATTCCAAACCCACTTGGTTAGATAAATTTTCAGGTTGTACACAATGAATTTCTCATTCCGATTGTAATAATTCAAATATCAATTATAATTTGTTATTATGTTAATATAAATGTAAGTAACAATGGAATTTATTGTTCAAAAAAACTATCAAATGGGGCTTTTTCAAAGGGAAGAAATTTAATTAAGAGTGTTTTCTTATAGACCTGGAAAATAGTCACAAGGTGAATATTCTCTTGTTTCTTCCCACCAACCAGTGTTTTCTATAGACACAGAAAGGACTAGTGCTACAGGCAATTCAAGTTTTTGAAATAACAATATTTTACACATTTAGTATAATCCAAGACACAAAAAGGGAACTTGATAACTTTTCATTGAATAAATGAATAAATTAATGGATGGATGGTATCCACTTAAAGTTCACTGTGGAAAATAGTTAAGACCCTTAAATGCAAATGAGAATTTTTAGTTATTTCATTGTGATCTCTGTAAAGTACATTTAGTTACATGAATTCTTTGCTCTAAAATTATCTCTATAGTGGTAGTTTAGTATTAGACTAGGCTCTTTCCAATTTTTGCTAGCATAATAAAAAGTATGTATACACATACATATATTTGTAGCTTTGGGAACAGTAGGAAGTGGATTCTCATGTATTCATCACCTAAGTTAAGAAATAGCCCATGACCAATACCTAAGAAGTTCCTACATGCCTTGCTCTAGTCACATTCTCTACTAAGCCCCCTCTCCTGAATTTTGTTTTTATCATTTCCTTGCTTAATCTGTTTAGTCTACCACAACTCTGAACTTTATATAAATGAAATCACACTGTATATATTCTTCTGTGATTTCTTCTCAATAGTATAATTATGAGGTTAAACACAAACATAGAGTTTTAAGTTCACTCATTTTCACTGTTGTTTTGTCTTCCATTGCTTGAACACAACTCATCTTATTTGCTCATTGTCCTGATGAAAGTATATTTTAAATTTGTTTCAAAATATGAAATGTTCATTTATTCCATCTTTATCTTTTCTTCTTCTCTTTTGTTAATGTTGGTACCATTCTAATCTTTAAAAGAATGTTAATCAAATCCTTCCGTCATAAGTTTTTCATTGATTTTTGTTAGAATTATATTTGCCAGACAGTTTAACTGAATCCTTAAATAGCTACTCAATGTACATACAGAACAGAAATTAAAATCTGTGTTTCTGTCTTCATGGTCTCATTAAACTGAACAGTAACCTCGCCTGTCTGTGCCAATTTGCCCCAAAGCCTGTGTTGTTCTGAGAAAAGAGACCACAATTTAATGACCTTACATTTCCTTTGCCATGCAGCTTTTGCTCTCCTGTGCAAAATCTTTTCCCATTAAGCAGATGTATTGGCAACATTTTGTTACAGATATTGGCTTCTTAGCCATTCACTTAAAGTGTTTTTTTGTTTAAGAGGTCTGGAATCATTCACGGGGTCTGCAAACCTGGTGCCAGATTTGGTCACCAGTGGAAACGAGTTTGCTCAGTGATTTAAGAGGAAGTAGAGTTCATGGAGACATAAACTGCTCCCTGACAGCTAGACATCCCCGAAAGTGCATTTCTTATGACAGGCAGAAAATCCTTCTGCGAATGTCTACCTGGGGGAGTAACATCTGGACAACTGGTAGCACAGTGACCTTCTAGAGCAGTAGTTGAGGCTGATGGAACCAAGAGGAAGAAAAATTAGATTACTCCCCCCACCCTTTTTGATGCTATTGTGCTCATTTAAACTCGAATTAAAAATTGTATTTTAAAAAGGAATTTTAATTAATTTACAAATTGTCATACTATTCAAAATATATTAAAAAGTGACAGAATCTATGTACACAACTTCTGTGTAATTCAGCATGTAAGGGCCCACGTAGTTTTGATTTGTCCTAGGGGTATGGGAGTTCAATCCAAAGGTCACCTTCACTCTGATATTTAATAATCACAGCTCAGATTAGAGGTTACTGATAATTTTTATCATGTGCTAGAAACTTTGCTGCATTTGTTTATTGCCGTATCCACAGCTCTGTGGCAGTGTCTTCAACATGATAGGCACTAATTATCTCTTGAGTGAATGAATTTGAGGGCCCTTGACACAGCTTGTTTGAACATGTATAAATTAGGATTGCAAGAGCAGGAATTAAGCTTGATGCCATTGGAATTTTAGGGAATGACATGTATTTGCATACGCATGTCTTCTTCCCGGAGTGGTGGCTTCTAGTTTTTAGCTTTCGGAAGTTCTTGTGGAAAAATGAGGGCAGGGTCACAGCACATTTCCTGGCCTGTGCATCACATTCAACACATTCTACATGATGATCGGAAAAAGATAACTCTAGAAAATAGGGAGTATTGTGAGATCCTGAGTTTAACAATGTTTTATAGAGTTGACCAACCACTGTGTATATTGAAAATATACTGTTGGTGTTTACTAATAATTATTATTATATGCTTAAGGCCAAGATTTCTTTGTAAGTACTGTGGCTTCTTGATCCTTAAGGTTTAAAACGTTTCTAACAAGTCCTGTACGGCCCTGTACAGTCTAGGTCCCTCGTCCTTCCCAGCTTCCTACATTAATCTTCTGGGCCACTTTGCTGGAGCCACACCGGGACACCAATAGGATGGCACCATTAGCTCCTTCCCACCCAGGGCCTCTGCGTATATTGGACATTGGTCTCTCTGGAGCCCTTATGGTGAACTGTGAATCCATTCCGGATCTGAGTTTAAAAATGACTTCACAAAAATATAGTTAGATAACTAGACAGAATGAACAATATTTGATAGCACAACAAAGTGACCATAGTCAACAGTAAGTTAGTGTGTACTTTAAAATAACTAAAAGAGTGGAATTGGAATGTTCCTAACACAAAGAAATGATGAATGCTTAAAGTGATGGATACCCCAGTTACCCCAATTTGATTAATGTACTTGTATGCCTGTACCAAAACATCACATGTATCCTATAAAGATAGACAACAGTTATGTACCCATAATAGTTAAAAATTAGAAATTTAAAAAATGACTTCAGAAAAGATGTCTCCAAGCCCCCACCTGGTCCTTCCTCAGTGTTTCCCTTGTTATAATTGTATAATTAATGATATAGCTAATTGTTTCTTTTGGCACATGAGCTTCCTGGAGCAGGTATCTGGCTCGTTCACCTCTGAATGCACAGGGCTCTTCCAGGGGCTGTGGCCAACAGTAGATGCTCAATTTGTATTTGCTGAAGCCGTGAATATTGACTGAATCATCTAAAATCCAGTTACTTTTTTTCTGTCTGTCTCTCTCTTTAGCTGGGAAGTTATCAATTCCAAACCAGATGAAAGGCCCAGACTCAGCCACTGTATTGCAGAATCATGGATGAATTTCAGCATATTTCTCCAAGAGATGTCTCTTTTTAAACAGCAGAGCCCTGGCAAGGCAAGTTTTACAGTATAAGAATGTGTTTTAAAATGTGCGACATACTTGGAAACAGATGAACTAACGTCTTTTATCAGCTCATAAGATATTCCAAATATATTAATAATATACTAGGAACATGTTCCTTAAGCACTGGTATCAGCGAGGTTCAGAAATGTTAGTGTGTGAACACTAGAGAATCCTCAACCTGACATTTGAAATTGGATTGGTTTTTATACATATTTATCTAGCTCATAAACTAGAATGAATGGTGATTGGTCTTATCAGCCAGACCAAAGAGAAAAAGTCTCAAGACTTTCGGTTACCATATTTAGCCTGGTGTTGATGTCAAAGGGAGATGAAACGAACATGTAGTCCTTTCAGGGTACATTCCAAGATAACTGAGTCTCACTTTCAGTCTAAAAAGTGGAGATTCTCGTATGATTTATTTCAGAAAGAAAACTTTTGACAAAGCATCTAGTGATTATATAAACAAAAAGTATTTTTCCAATTAAGGTGCAAATCCATGAGGGGAAGAGTCTTGAGTGGCTGGAGAGGGATTACATGGCGCAGTGCACACACTTGAGTTATTTTATGTGTAGAGGCAGCTCTAACTCAGATCGACTGTCTTGATAGCTCGGGTGTTGCTTCCAAGTTTCTCGAATATCCACCTGTAGTTGGAATGAAGAACTAGGAATGGCCGGGCGCGGTGGCTCACGCCTGTAATCCTAGCACTCTGGGAGGCCGAGGCGGGTGGATTGCTCAAGGTCAGGAGTTCGAGACCAGCCTGAGTGAGACCCCGTCTCTACTAAAAATAGAAAGACATTATATGGACAACTAAAAATCTATATAGAAAAAATTAGCCGGGCATGGTGGCGCATGCCTGTAGTCCCAGCTACTCGGGAGGCTGAGGCAGGAGGATCGCTTGAGCCGAGGAGTCTGAGGTTGCTGTGAGCTAAGCTGACGCCACGGCACTCACTCTAGCCTGGGCAACAAAGTGAGACTCTGTCTCAACAAAAAAAAAAAAAAAAAAAAGAACTAGGAATGTCAGCATTTAAAATCCCTCTCATTGAACCATGTACAGGCAATCTCACAACTTCACTAGTATTAAATAATAGAATTATGTTTGGAGACATTTTGAACACATCAAAGTGGCAGTGCTATATTTGGATATATTTTTTAAATCAATGAAGGTAATTTTTAGAATAGATATCCGTATGGGAGGGTACGATGTATTGTTGATGCCTATTTTACTGAAGTAATTAAGCATATTTTTGGAAGATTCTAAACTTCAAACTTCTGCATTTGGTTGCATTAATGTGCCCCACAGCAATTAACTTAAGATGAAAATGCTGCAAATCTAGGGGATGATAAGAAATCCCTTGGCCGGGCGCGGTGGCTCACGCCTGTAATCCTAGCACTCTGGGAGGCCGAGGCGGGTGGATCGCTCGAGGTTGGAGTTCGAGACCAGCCTGAGCAAGAGCGAGACCCCGTCTCTACTAAAAATAGAAAGACATTATATGGACAACTAAAAATCTATATAGAAAAAATTAGCCGGGCATAGTGGCTCATGCCTGTAGTCCCAGCTACTCGGGAGGCTGAGGCAGTAGGATCGCTTAAGCCCAGGAGTTTGAGGTTGCTGTGAGCTAAGCTGACGCCATGGCACTCACTCTAGCCTGGGCAACAAAGTGAGACTCTGTCTCAACAAAAAAAAAAAAAAAAAAAAGAAATCCCTTTATAAAACTAAATTCTGGACATAGTAATGGTTTTATTCACTTATTTGTCCTTTTGACTTTTATGGCCTTTCCTTTTCCATTATGTTTCTAGAATTCCAAATTCTTTCAAGATCCCTTGTTGTTTGAGAAGCATCTTTTTATTTTGTTCCACAAGTTGATCAGTTCCCCTTTTGAGTAGTGAATTTATTGACCCTCTGCCAAAGAATAACAAATCAGTTAACCTTAAATTTAGACCCCCTTGCTCTCTTAATCAGTTATTTATCAGAGGCTGTATGCCTGTTTCATGTGTCTTTTGGAAATTCCGTTAATGAATTTTCTTTGCTTGCTTCTCAGTTTAATTAAATACCACAAATAAAGATAAAAAGTAAGATAGTTCAAGACTGGAGTGTGGAAATTACATGAAGACTTTATGGGACAATTTTTCTGTCTTGATGTTTCTAATGGGAATTAAGGAGATTTTCTGTAGGTTGTTTTTTAATTTCTTAAAACAACCAAGATTTTTTTAACGGTAAATACCAGAGAAAAGGAAAATAATCAGATTTTACCGTAGGAGTTTCATTTCATTTGCATTTGGTTTCTAGGTGACATAGAAGTGGGGTCAATTTGAGTGGAGGATATGGTTAGGAGGGAGGATAGTAATGGTCATGGATTTATCCCAGAAGATCTCCAGCTGTGTAAATTACATTAGATTTGCATAGATGCCTCTAATTTCTGTAACATGTTTTGTTGTGTTTTTATGAATTTTGATGGGCTTATAGTGGTAGTCTGAACTTGCAGATTTAGTTATCTGGCTGCATTACTTTCATTAAATGATGCTGAATAAAAAGGGTTTCTGGGGACATACTACTCTTCTGTTCTCTTATATCTGGCAGTAATACAGTCACAGGCATGAGTAATGGCAGTTGTCGTTGTCAGTGTCAGAAATTAGCTCCTGTGCCCTCAAATGATTATTACTAAGTGCTGAAGTGGACTAAGGCCGGTTGAATGCAACAGTCATTAGAACTAAATGCAGAAGAATGCTGTTTGAAAAACACTTGCCATAACCTGACATGTCTCTTATAGATACAATATTGTGTATGAATCCTGTGCTCCAAAATGTCAGTGCTATGCATAACTGTCTGTGTTATTTCTAGTTTTGTCTCCTGGTCTGCAGTGTGTGCACATTTTTTACGATCTTGGGAAGTTACATTCCTGGGGTTATACTCAGCTATCTACTATGTAAGTATATAGTAGAACATTTGGCTAATTTGTGTGATAGATATGGTATCATTTATGGTCAACAGACCTTCTATAGTTTGGAAGAAGAGGGATGAGTTCTTAATTATACAACAAAAAGGAGATTATCCTTTATTCTCTTGTTCTGCAAAGTTTCTTCTTTTTTCCTAGAGATATTTTTATATATTTTAAAGTTGGAAGAATAGCTAGTGAATATACAGTGAATAATTTTATGTTCACTTATGTCAGTAAAACTATAAATAAGCTCTATGCCCCACCCCCACAAAATACACCAAGACCTTTGTCTTTTGCATGTTCTGTAAAACCAAAATGAGACACCATTGCACCCTCACCAGAATGGCTAAAATACAAAATACTGACTATATGAAGGCTATAGAACAACCGGAATTCTCACATACTGTTTGTGGGAAGGTAGAATGGCAAAATCACTTTGGATAATGGTTTGGCAGTTTCTTAAAAACTACTATATGACTCAGCCATCCTACAGGTAGGTGTTTACCCAAGAGAAATGAAAGCATTTGTCTGCACAAAGATTTGTTCGTGAATGTACATACCAGGTTTATTTGTAGTAGCCAAAAGCAGAATACAGTCCATGTGTCCATCAACAGGTGAATGGATAAACAAACTGTTACCATATACCATTATGTGGTATATCCATACAATGGGTTACTGCTGAGCACTAAACATTAGTACATGCAACATTATGGATAAATCCCCAAATAATTAGGCTGAGTGGAAGAAGCCCAATAAGAGAATATGTATGTACATATATTATATGATTATATTTATATATAATTCTAGAAAATTCAAACTAATCTTTAGTGACAAAGCAGGCCAGTGGTTACCTGGGGATGAGGTGGGTGAGTGCAAGGAGAGGCAGGACAGAAGGATTAATAACATGAGGAAGCTTTTGGGGGTGGCAGATATGTTCACTATCTTGATTGTGGTAATACTTTCTTAGGTGTGTACATATGTCAAAACTTACCAAATTCTTACCACTTTAAATATACAATTTTAATTTGTCAACTATAAAAAAATGCTGTTTAAAAAGTGTAGAATTTCTGCTTCTCCTGAAAAATATGAAGATCTGGAACTGTAACCTGGACAGTTACTCTCCACTTAATTAACTCTCATATTTTCCTATTTTTCTCATATTGGCTTTTAAATTTTACATATAATTTCTTGGTCTCTAGAGATATTTGAGTTTGCTACTCCTATTTTAAAAAGATAGTAGGGGACATTTCCTAACAACAAAGAAATGAATTTAGGAATACAGTACATTCAGTGTGGCCATCTTCATTTCTTTTTGTATTCTTAATGCATAATACAAATGGCAAATGGTTGGAGCGAAAATCTGTTTTCCCAGATAGAACTCATATACAATATAATATCAGGCCTCTTTGATCTACATTATTTAGGAGTTAAAGGAGAAGAGGGCTGGGGAATGAGAGTCTAATTTGGGCAAGGCTTTATTTAGATGGTTTGCATTAATCTCATTTACACTTCACAATAACCCCAAGAAATAATGTTATTATCCCAGTATTACTGATGAGAAGCTAGTAGATAATAATAACTTTCCCAATGTAAAATGGCATTTAATAAATAGAGTTGAAGTTTTAATCCAGGACTGTTGTCTGGAAAACATGTAACCTTTCTATAAGTTTTGAGTGTAAAAGGATTGAGGGGAGGGAGCTGATCTAATTGCAAGTCTGAAAACGATGACTATGAGCATGGAGCATGTGTGTGTGTGTGCGTGTGTGTGTGAGTGAGTGCACGCACGTGCGCTTGTAGTATTTAATAGAAAATGTTTACAGGAGAAGAATAGAAATTATAAATTTATTTTACAGAGGCATTTCCCTAAAAAACCAAAACTTCTATTTTTTTGGTAAGAGAACATATTATTTTGTGAAATACTAAGATGTAGCCTTTTAAAATGAAGGGCATTTTACCTCAATTCTCTTCCTTCTTTTATTTCAGTACTGTGTGCATTTTTGTGTCCACTGTTTAAGTGTAATGATATTGGACAAAAAATATACAGCAAAATCAAGTCAGTTCTGCTGAAACTAGATTTTGGAATTGGAGAATATATTAATCAGAAGAGACGTGAGAGATCAGGTAGGTAAAGTCTGAATTTTAGATTCTGTGCGTGAAATGAGACATTAACAGGCTCTTTTTATGAAATCACCTTTAATACAGTTCAGGGTACCTTTAGCCTTTTACTAAATATTATGATAGAAGCTAAAATCCCCACAAAGTAAGATATATGTATGTATATATATATATATATATGTATATATATATATATATATATATATATATATCCTTTCCTATTTAGACTTTTGTTCTTTTCTCAAACATACAATTAAATAAATTGACTTTTAAATCCAAGTTGTCTGGGGAGGGAGAAAAGGCCTCAACACTTTATATTTTGCTATTTGTGATTTACTTTGTTTTGTTTTGGGTTGGACTATTACTGCAAATAAAAAAATAACACAGGTAGGGCTAAGAGAGTGGGAGCCATGTGAGAGGGGATTGAAAGAACAGGGGAAGGAAAAGAAAATAGAGGAAAAACCAGTATGATCATTTTTCACTTTTTAACTTGGCCTATGACCTTCTGGGTTCTCAAACATGCACCAGAGCCACCTGGGAGGCTTATTAAAGCACACCTTGCTGGGCCCCACCCCAGAGTTTCTGATGCAGTAGATCTAGGGTAGGGCCTGAGAACCTGCATTTCCGAAAAGTTCTCAGGGCTGCTGCTGCTGGGGGTTCAGGGACCACACTATGAGAGCCACGAATGTGGACCATTTCCTTTAAATCAAACATTTTACAGATATGTGAGGTTTGTTACATGCACACAGTTAATTATATGGAGGTCTTGCAGAATGTGGGGTAAGAATATATAATGAAATAACTACACCATGTCCAAGCCGGCCAAGAAACTGAAAGCTTCCAAATTTTTTCTCAACAGAAGCAGATAAAGAAAAAAGTCACAAAGATGACAGTGAATTAGACTTTTCAGCTCTTTGTCCTAAGGTATTTTTTTGTTTAGTTTTCAATTCCTGTGTGGTTTGACTGTAAAATTATTTACATGTACCAAAGATGAATGATTTTTCTAATAGACTCCTCCTATTTCTGTAACATGATTGAATGATTTCAAAAGGAAAATACTCATCTAGTTTTTATTATTCTGACATTTTGGGGGTTAGTATGGATCTTTCAAAGTATTTCCTTCAGCAGTTTAAAATGTGTCGCTGGTATTTATGTTAACACAGATTAGCCTCACTGTTGCTGCCAAAGAGTTATCTGTGTCTGACACAGACGTCTCAGAGGTGTCCTGGACTGATAACGGGACCTTCAACCTTTCAGAAGGATACACTCCACAGACAGACACTTCCGATGGTATGCTAATATTTCTGGATATCCTTATTTTTATTATTATGAATGCATGTGAAAATATTTACCTTGTGTCAACTATTGAATGGATAAATAAAATGTGGTATATCTATACAGTGGAGTAGTCTTTGGTTATAAAGATGAATGAAGGCCAGGTGTAGTGGCTCATGCCTATGATCCTAGCACTCTGGGAGGCCAAGGTGGGAGGATCACTTTGAGGTCAGGAGTTCGAGACCAGCCTGAGCAAGAGTGAGACCCCCCCCCATCTCTACAAAAAATATAAAAAAAAAAAATTAGCCGGCCGCTGTAGCTCATGCCTGTACTCCCGGATACTAAAGAGGCTGAGGCAGAAGGATCGCTTGAGCTCAAGAGTTTGAGGTTGCAGTGAGCTATGGTGATGCACTGTACTCTAGCAAGGGGGACAAGCAAGACTCTGTCTGGAAAAAAAAAAAAAGTGAATGAAGTACTGATATTTGCTATGATATGGATGAACCTTGAAAACCGAATGCAAAGTGAAAGAAGCCAGACACAAAAGGTGCACTTACGTGAAATGTCCAGCACAGGCAAGTCCTTATAGAGGGAAGATAGGTTAGTGGTTGTTAGGGACTGGAGGAAGGAGGGAGTCCTGAGTGACTATTAATTGGTGTGAGTTTCTTTTTGGAGTGATGAAAATGTTCTAGAATTAGCGGTAATGGTTGTGCAGCTTGGTGAATATACTATAGAAGGGTGAGTTTTTTGGTATATGAATTATATCTCAAAAGCTGTTACATTTTACAAAGTATGAGGCAGGGGCAGGGGGAGGGGGCGGAAATCTAACTCATTGTCCAAATCTTTTATTTTGAAAAGAAAAAAAATCGAAACATTTTTAAACATTACCTTCTGAAATGTCTGGTGGCATTGCTTATAGCAATAACGAGAGGAGAGAAAGAAGCTAGTCCTGTCCATTCAGGACCAGTCCTCATTGAGAGGAGCTAAAGTACAGAAGCCAAGTTGCCCGAGTACAAAACTGACTCCAGAGTTTCTCATATGTGTCTTCAAAGTTTAAAAAGCTTCTTTGGCCGGGCGCGGTGGCTCACGCCTGTAATCCTAGCACTCTGGGAGGCCGAGGTGGGCGGATCGTTTGAGCTCAGGAGTTCGAGACCAGCCTGAGCAAGAGCGAGACCCCACCTCTACTAAAAATAGAAAGAAGTTATATGAACAGCTAAAAATATATATATAGAAAAAATTAGCCGGGCATGGTGGCGCATGCCTGTAGTCCCAGCTACTCGGGAGGCTGAGACAGGAGGATCACTTGAGCTCAGGAGTTTGAGGTTGCTGTGAGCTAGGCTGACGCCATGGCACTCACTCTAGCCTGGGCAACAGAGTGAGACTCTGTCTCAAAAAAAAAATAAATAAATAAAAAAATAAAAAGCTTCTTTGTTTTTAATAATTAGGTTAAATACAATTTAATATAGGAGAACACAGGGTTGTTTACTAATGCAAATTCTATCTGTAACCTCAAATGAGAGACAACGCTTGTGCAATAACTTTTGTTAGTCTCACTGGATTATTTTAAGTGGTCTTAGCCATATACTGAACACATGAGCAGACTAGATGAATAAACTGTTTCATAGTTATTTTCCAAGAACATTCTTTCTTTTCTATAGCAAAGAGGGAGCGAGGCTGTGCAGTGTTTGAAAGAAGATGGGTTTGGAGCTTGGGAGACCCAAGTGGAGTCTTGCCTGTGTCACTAGATGACTATATGACCTTGAATAGGTGACATTTTTGTGGGCCTCAATTCCCTCATCTTTAAAGTACATTAGAACAAGAAGATCACTGAAGCTTATTCAAGCTCTACAAGTTCAAGCTCATTCAATTTCTACAGTTGAGGTCATTTTAAAGATCAAGATAATGAGTGCTTTGTTCTTAAGCATCCTATCTCCAATTTACACAATAAAAGGGACAATAATAATAAAACTCAGATGTAAGGCTTTTCACTAATTGAATTGATTTCAAATCACTATTATAAGGAGTTAACTGTTACAGTGAAAGATTTTCTATGAAAAATAAAACCAATATAATCAGTTGACCTCCTAATCTGACATTTCAAATATCCTAAATCTTAGGATGATCAATTTCAGCTGTAGTTACAGAGAGACAGATGTTTCCATAGCTGTTGCGCTGAATATGGAATAGAAGGAACAGTATCTTCTTTTCATTGATTTAAACAAACACAGGTTTCAGATACTCAGATAGCTCTCCATGTATGAAAATACTGAGGCTGGATAATATTCACTATCTGATATGCCAGAACCCATGAAAACTTCCAATTGAAGTATTTTTTATTTCATGATAATCCATATGCACATTGGCTTAAGATAGTTCCCCACCTAGGAGCAGGACGGCATTTTTATAGTGAATGCTTAAACTGTAGTCAAAGCCTCAAGCTAATATTAGACAAGGTTGAATATTAAATCATTACTTACAGTGTTTTGCGCTTAAGAGGAAATCTAAAGATACAGAGGATGTATCTTTGGGAGGGGGATGTGTTTGTAAAGAGAGTGTTGCAGATTTGGGAGGGGTCCAGTATGTGGTTAAATTGATTCAGGTTGCCTCAGGAGGATAGATGGATGCCAAAGTTGCCCAGAGGGTTCAGATTAAAGTCAGGTATCTTTTAGACAGCTCTTTTATGTCAAATTTGTTATGGCACTTAAGCATGAACTTCTGTTATACATTTCACAGATCTTGACCGACCTAGTGAGGAAGTTTTCTCTCGAGATCTTTCGGATTTTCCATCTCTAGAAAATGGCATGGGAACAAATGATGAAGACGAATTAAGCCTTGGCTTGCCCACTGAGCTGAAGAGAAAAAAGGAACAGCTGGACAGTGGTCACAGACCAAGCAAAGAGAGGCAATCAGCAGCTGGTCTCAGTCTTCCTCTGAACAGTGACCAAACCTTTCACTTGATGAGCAACCTGGCTGGGAACGTCATCACTGCCGCAGTGACTGCTGCTATCAAAGACCAGTTAGAGGGTGTGCAGCAAGCGATCTCTCAGGCTGCACCCAGCCCAGGAGAAGACACAGACACTGAAGAAGGTGATGACTTTGAACTACTTGACCAGTCAGAGCTGGATCAAATTGAGAGTGAATTGGGACTTACACAAGACCAGGAAGCAGAAGCACAGCAAAATAAGAAGTCTTCAGGCTTCCTTTCAAATCTACTTGGAGGCCATTAATCTAGGAATCAGCAGCTTGCAACAGAGCACCAAAAAAACCACCAAAAAAATTTCAAACAAGCAAAAAAAAAAAAAAAAGAAAGAAAGAAAGAAAAACAGAAAAAAATTGAACTATAAGCTTTAATTATTACTTTAGATTTTTTGTTTTACTTTCCCTTCTGCAGTGAATTGATTGGATATATATCAGCTGACGCTGATAGACTGATATTTCTGATAGTTATTTTTATGTAATAAGCATGGAAATGAACTTTATATACACACACACTGTGTTGTCAGAGATAAATATTGGGGGTTGTTTTTAAGCAAAAAAAAAAAAAGAAAGAAAACCAAATTATTAAAATCTTCCTATAGGTATTCTTTCTTTTTTCTTTACAATTAATTTTTTAAGCATGCAAAAACAGTTTATTATAATTTATTGAAAAATATTAACAATTAATTGTGAATACATGCTGTATCAGCTCCCTTATTCCTAATACCTGGAAACAGTTTAAAAAAAAAAAACTGATAGATTTTGATGTAAAATGACAGAAATTATCACGGTACCTTTAGTTAAAGGACTTGGGAAATACTATCAAAATTAATTTCCTAGGAAAAAATTTAAAAATATATTTAAGTATTCTGGATAGGCTGAAACATTTCCATGTTATTTCTGCAGTTGTAGACTTAGGCTTACTTGTGAAGTGGCATGCTCCGTTGACGGCCATCTCTAGTCTTGCAATGGGTGGTATTAACCCATCGAAAGCAAGTAGTTATATATCACATAGACAATGGCTACGATGTAAACAGATTCAGCTGTTTTGCTGTTCATTTGTCATATGTTTGTAACAGGGATGTTGTGAGTGCAGATCTATTCTGCCTGCTCTGACTTAAATTAAACCTTTATCTTTTATATTGTGTCATGGAAAAAGTCTCCTAAAATTCTGAAACTAGTGCTTGATATGTTCTGAGTGATGTGGTCATCAGCAATAAAGAAATAATAACTCCATTTTCTTAGTCTGTATAGATAGAGGAGAGGAACTTGCTTGGCTTTATATTTATTTGCCACTGAAGTCTAAATATGTAATCTGTTTATTCTTGGGAAAATAGAATATATTTTTTTCTTTTATTTTAAACTTTTTTAGATCACTTTTAAATAACCAAATTTGATTTATGGTTTTTAACAAAGGACTAAAAAGCAGAAACCAAGCTAGTTTTGTTTTTGTGATACAAACTTTAAGTGTTGAGGGACCATGTCAGCAACTACCAAAAATCTCTTAAATCTTCAGGTATAGCTGGCATTTCTGCAGATGCACTCAGACATCTGAGACCCTCAGAAAGGAAGGATAATCTAAGAATATAGGAAATTTGTGTTCTCTTCCTTTCATTTTATCCCTTTTCTTATATTTTTAAAGACTCATTATAGGTAATCTCACATTTTAATGTAGCCTCTCTTATTTATTTTTTCTTTCTGAGGTGTTAAAATATCTAGACTGAATTTTGCCAAATGTTAAAGGGAGAAAAGTTACTGAAGACTTTGAACACTTGCTTTTTGTGACTGACTATGCTTATGTGTCATCAGTGCCTCGTGATTGTGTTGGATGTCCTTCATTGATAAAGTGAGCCTGTGCCTTTCTTATCTTGCCCATTTTAATACAAATGGAAACCTGGTGTTAGAACATCTCTGAACCGTGCAAGTTTTGGAGGAATATACCTGAATTCTATTCAATAAGAGTTTCTGGACATGAAAAAATACAGTCACATATTTATAAAACAGTTGTTACCAGGATTCTTTTATTTATGTGTATGTTTCTTCATTTTAAAAAATATCCTTTGTCACAAAGTCAAAAAGTTTAAAGCTCATTTCAGTTTTTTCATTGAGGAGAAAACAAAGTTAAATAATTAAAGAATGTATTGTAATTCACTGGACAAGCTTACAAGAATATAAACTCAAGGGCTGATAATGTTTGATGGTATGAACAAAAAATCTAGAATAAAATGTTATAAACTGTAAATCAAAAGGGGTTTGAGAATGGGGGTAGTTTGGTAGGGTAGAAAAATGTGTTATCAGCACTACGGAAGAGACATACCAGCTCTCAGTGGACAGTAGCATTATAACTATATATGTACTTTAATAATATTTGTATAAGAATATATGATTGCAAATTTATATAATACAATAATGGTACCTTTCTCAAAACTTGTAATTGAAACAAACACAGGAATGTTAAGGGTGTGTGGGGCTGTGTGTGTGTGTGTGTGTGTGTGTGTGTGTTGGTAGGGAGGGCACTGTTTCTGATGTAAGACGTAGCAAACTTATGATTAACTAGGGAACTATGTATCCTTTACCATCAAAATTTATATCAATAGTAATATTTCCTCAATATTGAAACAACTGATAAAGAATGGCTTGTAAGATCTCACTGGAATCCAGTCATTAAATGTGAACCATGGATTTTTTTTAAATTTAAGAGCTGCAGAAAGGTTTTCCATACATCCTATAAAGTGCTGAGCAAAATCATACAACGGGAATAGTATTCACCAATCATGCATTTTGATCTAAAACAATAAAGCAGTGCTCAGAGCTCAAGGCTTGCTTTGAAAGGTCAATTCAGGCTTGGATATTCTCATTCTGAAAACCTTTGCTTTTTTCTTATCCTAAAAATCTTCAAAGTCGATTTCTTAAAAACTGCCTCCTCCCCAGTTTAATAGAACATTGGGAAAATAAACTTTTATAAGGTTGAGCAATTTGCAAACATCCTCAACATATTTAGGCATCTCACTCTTATATTTGAAATAAGTGCAACTTTCTTCCTTTTAAAAAAATGGCAAATTCCAGCATGCTACAGATTTTAGGCAAGAAGCGAATCCACATTTAAGAAAAAAAGTGATTTTTTAATGTTTTATTATGTTTATAATTTAGATTGGTGTATTTCTTTACACTGTTGCAGCTATGTTAGTTGTAAGACAGGAAATTATTCTGAAAACCCTTTCTGAATTACTGTTGTCACATATGATTTGCGTCATGATGAAGTTAGAAAGTCTCAGAACTGTATTTTTGTGTATTATTCCTCCATTTCTACCACAGCATTTATGGTAGGAAGGAATGCAGGAAATATAAGTTCTGGTTCTGATGTTAACATTATGGCCACAAACACAATGTCAAAGTCATATAACATCCCCAAGCCACAGCTTCAGTTTCCCCCAAAATTATTTATTTCCCCATAAAATAAGGAAGTTAATTCTCATCGTTTCACACAGGGATGTTTTGGGAATGAATGATAAAAAGTATCTGACGCACTTTGGTTGGGGGGAAGTCTGTGAAAAACCAAGATACTGATTTTTTTCCTGTGTGTCAACGAAGCCATCCTTTTAAACATTAAAACAAAGGCAATCAACAAGCAACTGCTTACAAGAAAACTCTGTAAGGTTATTTTAATGGGCCTAGCACTGTATCGCCTCACTATCCAATAAACGCCTGTGGAATAAATGGATGGAAAGTGTTGCAAAATGTCTATTATTTCAGGTGGCTCTGTGAACCATGTGTAAGGTTCTAAACTAGTCTTTTTTAATGGTTATAACACTTAACTAGTTCTCAGAAAATCACCTAACAATTCCGTACCTGTTTCTCTCATCTACAAAATAAAGATACAATAGATGTTGCAAGGATTAAATGTCTTAAGGCTGGGGTTAGCAAACTATAGCCCATGGGCCAAATCTGTCTTGTCACCTGTTTTTGTATGCTAAGAATGATTTTTTTGTTTTTTTTGGAGATTGTGTATGTTGCCCAGTCAGGCTGGGCTCCAACTCGAAAGCCTCCTACTTCAGCCTCCCAAGTGGCTGGGACTACAGGTGCGCACCACTGTGCCCGGATTTTTAACATTTTTAAATAGTTGAAAACAATCAGAACTATTTTATGACGTGCAAAATAAATGAAAGTCAAATTTCAGTGTCCATAGATAAAGTTTTATTAGAACATATCCATGCTCATTCATCTATGTATTGTCTGTGGCTGCTTTTATGTTGTAATATAGGAAAGTTGAATAGTTGTGACAGACCTACAAAGCCAAGCATGTTTACTACCTGACCCTTTTCAGGAAAAGTATGCTAATCCTTAGACTAAGCCATAGAAAACACTCAGTTACAGTTAGGATCCTATTTAATCCTCATGACTCTATAGTTAAGTGGTACTAAGAACATTTTGCCAAAGAGTAGGGTAAATAAATTGTCCAAGGTCACCTAGCTAGTAAGGGGAAAAACCAGTCTGACCCCAAAGCCTATTCTCTTTCCGATATATCACATTATCTAATACTTATTAGCTTTATTTTTTGATGTATTAAGAATGATCATAATCTTAAGTAGTTTAACAGAATTTTATTGAATATTAAATATTGGTTTATTAAAATTTTCTTTTTTCAAAGAATCCAGAAACTAGTTGATCTACACTGTTTTAAATGCTGCAATAAACAGGCTTTGCAGTAAATTCCAATTCCTTATTAAATTAATAAGAGAAGACTTTATATATCTAGATAGCCAAAAATGATTGACTGAAAATCTTTCATACCACTTAACATTTTTATGAACACAGAATTTATAGAAATTGTAAACCATATGATAAATGTATTTTAGTTTTTATTTCTTCTATATTTGTTACCCCCCAAAAGTTAACCTCAACCAACCCAATCTCCTTTGTTGTTTTCCTTTAAAAAACAACAATAAACGACCCCCAAGGTGCCACTGCAATATTTGAAAAGCAGTAAGCCTGTTACAAGAGACTATTGTGATCAGTATATCAATTGACTTGAAGACAACCGTATTAGCCTTTATTTTAAATTCTGTAATTATCAACGATTAATATCCCAAAGTCTTCCAAGACTGAAACAGGAGCCACATTATTGTGTGAACTGTCACTTCCACAGTGCGCACCATAACTTGTGTAGTCTGAGAATTAAGCGACCTATCTTAGGGGCTATGTCACAGTATCCAGAAGGAATTCTAATTTTTAATATTTTCAATTTTTTTGTTATGGGTTGTCTTAGTTTGAGTTCTTCAGTAGAGTGATCAATTTGGTAATAAAAATTTTTAAAGTAGTACTGCTAGCAGAGAGTAGACACATTAAGATGGTGCTGTGGATGCGCTGCAGAGAGATCTAACTCAACAGTCCCCTGGTTTGCATTTACCAAGTAACTATTGGGAATCGACCTGCTCCCTTCCTGTATTTCTCTAACCAGTTCCAGATACTGCTACTGGATCTACTCAAGGTCGAATTCTATTCCTGATGCCTATATCAAATGAAATCCTCTGTGACTCCCTACTGTTTACCAAACAAAGAATGAATAGCAGACACTAGAATTCAAATCTCTAGCCAGTGATACCTTAACACTTTCTAGTCTTATTTTTCCTTGTTTGCCTGTATCCTATGCTTCACCCAAACTAGACGTAGTTGTATGAAATGTGTCCTTTATTTTACTCCCTCCACAGTATTTATTCTTCCTGTTCCACCTTCCTTTTTCCACTTGCAGAAAAAGTCCTCAATCCTCTCCTCCTACAAGACCCATCTGAAATGTCAACTCCTTAATGAAAACTTTTCTGATTTCTCTAATTGGATAAGATTTCTCTATTCTAAATGCTCACTGCCCCTTTCTTTATATTTCACTGTAGTAGACCCAGTCTTCATTCTATTAAAGTCATTAAATATGAAATGTGCGATTTTGAATCAAAAGTGTAGTTTATTATATCTCAAGAAGCAGTACATGCTAGCTCCACAAGTGGCTGGGGAAAAAAAAGCAGTAAAATTAAAGTATGCACCTCAACTATTGACACCGTTTTGCCATCTTAACGGTAGCTTGTTTATGCCAGCAGCAAAGAAGCCTGCAGAGTGAGTGGCAATGAAATCACGAACGGCATTTTCCACAGCTTGTAGAGAACTGAATATTTTTCATTGCAAGAAGTGGCCCAAAGCCTGGAAGAAGTGGTAGTCAGTCGGTGCAAGGTCTGGTGAATACAGCCGATTGACAGAGTTTCCAAGTCCAGCTGCTATAGTTTGAACAGTGTTGTTTGTCTGACATGAGATAGTGTTTCTTGCAACAGGATTGGCCTGTTTCTGTTGACCAACCTCAGCTGCTTAATTGCAAGCATCCTAATCATTTCATCCAACTGGGTGCAACAGACATTTGCTATAATCAACTGACCAGGCTTTCAGGAAGCTGTAGTGGATATCACCAGCACTGGACCACCAAACACCATTAGCTTTTTTTTTTTTTGATGAATATTCAGTTTTGGACTGTATTTCCACATTTCATCTTTATCCAACCATTGTGCCCAATGCTTGTGATTGTCAAAAAGAATCCATTTTTCATCATACGTAACAACACAGTATAGAATCGGTTCACATTTATGTCGTGACAGCAAAGAAAGGCAAACTTCGAGATGACTTCTCTTCTGATGCTTGTTTAATTTATGTGGACTCCATCTATCCAGCTTCTTTATCTTGCTTCAAATGGTCCAAAATTGTTGGAATAGTAATGTCAAACCTTGCTGCTAATTCACACATAGGTTGAGATGGATTCGCTTCCACTACAGCTCTCGCCTCATCATTATCCATCTACCTCGGTCTCAGGTTGCCCAAGTGGCTCATTTTCAAGATTAAAATCACCAGAATGGAACTTCTGGAACCATCGACATACTGTGCATTCATTTGCCACATCCTTTCCAAACACTTCGTTGATATTTCGAGCTGTCTGTGCTGCATTTGTTCCAGGATGGATTCATATTCAAAAATAACATGAATTTTTGACTCATCCATGGTTTTACAAAAATTGCTCAAAAAAAATTTGAAAGATAATCACAAGCCAACACATGCATTTGCAAGACGGAGGATGTGCCTTCACAATAAAAATACAATAAGAAGTGTCAAAGTGAAATGTCAGAGATATCAACTGTCAAATTTAGTACTTAAGGCAATCGGACATTTCATACTTGATAATGTAATTTATTATAGTTAATTGTGTATTTTTTTTACCATCCCTAACAAATCATAAAAAACTCTTTGAGGGTAGGAATGTCTTAACTTAGAACCAGTAGACTATTATAAAAGACAGATACCATGGGGGAGAGATTATGGGAGATATTGAAAGCCAGGCAAAGGAATGTAAACTTTATCTTATGGGCAATAGGCAACCATTTTTTTTAACAGAACAAGTGACATAGGAAGAAAAATGCTACAGGAAAATTATATTTACTGTAGAGTAGGCTCAGGGGAAAGAGTAAGGTCACCTTGGAGACTGCAGAAGAAGAGGAGTACACTGGAAAATTAATATGGTGGAGGAAACAACCCTTAATAGAGGAAAAGTAAAGAACCTATAGAGAGCTCAAAGATGCTGAAATGGGAGGATCATGAAAATACACTGGGGGAAACAGGGAAGAAATAATGACCTGAAGAATGAACAGATGCGGGAAGAACCATATAAGGATGATAATACGAAAGAGTAAAATCAGAAGTTCTTTACTTTATACAGCCATCTTCTGCTTTATTTTTTCGGGAAGCTTGAAAATACACACTGCTTTGCTTATTCCAGTTGATGACTAATATCAGCCACATTTCTTCAAAGTAAGTTTTCTGGAATAAAAATCATCATCAGATTCAACTTTTGCATTGCAAAGATTCATTTAACAAATACTGAACAATCTATGTATTAGCACTGGTCTAGCATTGAGCTATACAACAATGAAAGAAGTGCCTGCTCCCACAGAGCTTATAGTCCAGATGCAGATAACTAACAGGTAGTGTGACTAGCCATCCTGGTTTGTCCAGGATTAAAGGGTTTCCTGGAATGGAAGACTTTCAGTGCTAAAACTGGGAAGTCAGTGACAACAAATGTGAGTGGTAGCCAGTCTCCCAAGATGATCACAAAGACCACCCCTCTTCTCCCTCTCCTGGTATTCATGCCCTATGTAGTCCCCTCCCACATTAAATAGGGCCAACCTGCATAAGGAATGGCACATCGTGGAAATGACTGTGTGACTTCCAAGGCTAGGTCAAGACACTATGGTTCTACTCTGCTCTCTCCACGGGAAGCCAATTGCCATGTATAAGGATACTCAAGCAGTCTTACAGAGAGGTCCACTTGGCGAGGAACCCAAACCTCTTGCTATTAGCCATATTAATGAGCCACCTTTGAAGGCAACGCTCCAGCCACAGTCAAATACAGTCAAACCGTCAGGTGACTTCAGCCCTGGCAGGGATGTTCAGTAGCAACCTCATGAGATCTGTAGTCAGAACTACCCAGCTAAGTCACTCAAATGCCTAACTTACAGAAACTGAGATAAAGTTTGATGTTAAATTTTGAAGTAATTAGAAACACAGTAGTAGATAAATAATACAATGCTATAAAGAAAAGTTATGCCTGTTAAGGACTTTGAGGGTAGGCGCTATTTTTGACAAAAAGGTTTGGATAAGCCTCTCTCACAAAGGCATTTGGGCTGAGATATAAAAAGTAAGGGGGCTGGGCGCGGTGGCTCACGCCTGTAATCCTAGCACTCTGGGAGGCTGAGGCGGGAGGATAGCTCAAGATCAGGAGTTCAAGACCAGCCTGAGCAAGAGCGAGACCCAGTCTCTACTAAAAATAGAAAGAAATTATCTGGACAGCTAAAAATATATATAGAAAAAAATTAGCCAGGCATGCTGGCATATGCCTGTAGGCCCAGCTACTTGGGAGGCTGAGACAGGAGAATGGCTTGAGCCCAGGAGTTTGAGGTTGCTGTGAGCTAGGCTGATGCCACAGCACTCTAGCCCAGGCAACAGAGCGAGACTCTGTCTCAAAAAAAAACTAAGGGAAGCAAACCAGCAAAATGGCATTACCAGCATAAGAATAAAGGACATCTCCCATCCAAGTACTAACCAGGCCCCACTCTGCTTAGCTTCTGAGATCAGATAAGATAGGGTGTGTTCAGGATTGTGTGGTCTGTAGATGGGATTTCTAAGACTTAGTACCAACCAAAGATGCTTGCTTAGCCTTGTTAAAAGAACATAGAAATGTCACTGTGCCTGAAGTGGGGTGATTAGGGTGGGGAAGTGGGTGTGGTACGAATTCAGAGGTAGGGATAGGGCGGTAGCAGATCCTGTAGGGTCTCACCGAATAAAAAGGTGTTTGAATTTTATTGAGTCAAGGGAAGCCACTGGAGGGTCTTGAGCAAAAAGAGCAGCACCACCTGTCTTACATTTTTAAGAACGTCCTTATCTTTTTTGGTGCTGTGGTTAGCTTGGATTCTAAACATGCAACATTCGATTCTGTAACGGAGCTGACTCTAGTTCTGTCTAGGCTCTTGCAGATGAATCTATGACCTCCCCAAGCCTTTAAAGTTCATGTTTTCCATAGAACTGTGCTGTTCGATATGAATGAGGCTACACAGGCAACTGGGCACCTGAAATGGGGCTAGTGTAAATTGAGATGTGTTGTTGCTTTTGAGACAGAGCTTCACTCTCTTGCCTGGGCTAGAGTGCCGTGGGGTCAGCCCAGCTCACAGCAACCTCAAACTCCCCGGCTCAAGCCATTCCCCTGTCTCGGCCTCCCGAGTAGCTGGGACAAGTGCAAGCCACCACGCCTGGCTAATTTTTCTATTTTTTGTAGAGATGGGGTCAGTCTTGTCTCAAACTCCTGACCTCAAGTGATCCTCCTGCCTCAGCCTCCCAGGTAGCTGGGACTACAGGCACACACCACCATGCTCAGCTAATTTTTTCTGGTTTTAGTTGTTTGGCTAATTTCTTTCTCTTTTTAGTATAGACGGGGGTCTCGTTCTTGCTCAGGCTGGTCTCTAACTCCTGACCTTGAGTGATCCGCCCGCCTCGGCCTCCCAGAGTACTAGGATTACAGGCGTGAGCCACCGGGTCCAGCTGGGAGATGTGTTGTTAATTGTTAAATACACACTGGATTTCCAAGACTTAGTACCAACGAAAGAATGTAAAATATCTCAATTCTTTTATATTGATTACATGTTGCAATGGTGGTTTAGATACACTGGATTAAACAAAATACATCATTAAAAGCAATGTCACCTATTTCTCTTTTGAAAAATGTGGCCACTATTAGATTTATTTTTTTTTTAATTTCATCTTATTGTTATGGGGGATACAGAATTGCAGGTTACATACGTTGCCCATGTACCGCCTTTCCCCCCAAGTCAGAGCTCCAGGCGTGTCTGTTCCCCAGATAGTGTGCCTTGCACCCATCATGTAGGTATATATCCCTCCCTTCCCCACCCCCCCTTCCCGAGTCAGCACCTTCAAGCGTTACCATTCCCCAAACGGTGCGCAATGCACTCATTGTGTAGGCATACACCCATCCCCTCCCCCACCCCCCATCTCAGTCTTATATCCGATTGGTGTGTTCCCAGATGTGCATTTAGGTGATGATCAGGGAAACCAATTTTCTGGTGAGTACATGTGATGCTTGTTTTTCCATTCTTGGGATACTTCACTTAATATAATGGGTTCCAACTCTCTCCAGGAAAACCATAGAGATGTCGTATCTTCATTATTTCTTATACCTGAGTAACATTCCATGGTATACATATACCACAGCTTACTAATTCAATCATGTATTGATGGGCATTTGGGTTGTTTCCACATCTTTGCTATTGTGAATTGTGCTGCTATAAACATTCGGGTACATGTGTCTTTGCAGTAGGGTCGGGCCTGGTTAGTACTTGGATGGGAGATTTAAACTTACACATGTGGCTTGGTTTACATTTTTATTGGACAGCGGGACCGTGCTATTTGCACCTAGCAGGCACACTTTTCATTCAAGAGTTTCGCCTGTGGACTTCGCTGGAAGGGCCTTCTCAGAAAGGCCCAGCCTCCAGGCTGGGCTCTCGGGTTTCCTGGTGAATCCGTCCAAGACAGCCCAGCGGGGACTCTGGTGGTTCCACAGGAGGGCGAAAGAGCAGCCCTCGCTTTCTCGACATCCATTCACCGCGCTTCAGGGCCGCAGCGCGCAATCCTCAGAGAAAACCCGCGTCACCGACTGGACCGTTCCTGGGCACCTCCCAGGGCCAGGGGCAGCCCCGGGCCCCGCACTCCTCCCTTCTGGCACGGCCGTCGCCTTAACTGCGTCACACCGCACGGCACAACCACCAAGGAAGGTAACTGGGAGGGCGCGACGCCCTTCTAGCCACACCCCCCTCAGGCTGACCAGGCAGATCCACGACCTGGTTAACCCTAGGATTCCCCTGTCTTCCGGGATCTCGCCGCGGCGGGGGCGTGGCCACAGGCTGAGAGGCGGGATTTCCTGTCCAGCTGTATAAAAACTTCCGGCATGTGCCGGAAGGGCCCTCAGTGAGAACCGGGAAGTCCGCTCGCAGTGTGGCTCTTCGTGGCCGCTGAGGATAGTTAAGGTCTGAGGGTATTGTGTGGACAAGACGCTGATCATTAGGTTCTTGGCTTGGTCGCCTCTTATTTCTCGCCTGGCGATGGCGACGTACACTTGCATAACTTGCCGGGTGGCGTTCCGCGACGCGGAGATGCAGCGGGCCCACTACAAGACCGACTGGCATCGCTACAATCTGCGGCGAAAAGTGGCCAACATGGCTCCGGTCACCGCCGAGGGCTTCCAGGAGCGAGTGCGGGCGCAGCGGGCCGTGGCGGAGCAGGAGAGCAAGGGCTCCGCCACCTACTGCACCGTTTGCAGTAAGAAGTTTGCCTCTTTCAACGCCTACGAAAACCACCTCAAATCCCGGCGGCACGTTGAGCTGGAAAAGAAAGCCGTGCAGGCCGTGAATCGGAAAGTGGAGATGATGAATGAAAAGAACTTGGAGAAAGGACTGGGCGTGGACAGCGTGGACAAGGATGCCATGAACGAGGCCATCCAGCAGGCCATCAAGGCTCAGCCGTCTATGTCTCCTAAGAAAACGCCCCCAGCGCCTACAGAGGAGTCCACGAGTTCTGTGGCCATGGCTGCTGGTGGCCGTGTGACTCACGACCGAGACCCGACCGAGAAACCGCCCCGGCTTCAGTGGTTTGAACAGCAGGCGAAGAAGTTGGCCAAGCAGCAGGAGGAGGACAGTGAGGACGAGGAGGACCTGGATGGAGACGGTAATGGCTCTGTCCTGGGCGGGGCGGGAGAGGGCGGAGAGGAAATTGGCTCCCTTTACGTTTCCAGGTTTATACTCGAGGTGGGGATGTCGGTGTGTGTCAGTTTTTAAGTGAAAGTGTTGAATGAAGATAGGTTAGACGCTTTCTGAAGTGCCTTATCTGGCCAGCATCCCCGCAGGGAAATTTGTCTGTTTAGTTCACTGTTGTAGATTCAGGGCCTAAACCTTACTTGGAAAAAGAATAGGTGCTTCATAAATATTTGTAGAATAAATTGATGTCCTCTCTGTTTTGGATGGGGAGGTGGCTTTGTACTTAATTTAGTTGATTAAAACAGAATGAGGAGCTCAAAATCAGCTAGCAACCCTGAAATGTGGAGCTTGAGTTAGCAACCTAGCCTTCTTGATTTCGTGAGCTATTTATTCCTTCCTTTCCTCATACCACATCCTATTAACGCTGGTATTGTATATGTTAATGTCTTTATGCTGCTATAACAAAATATCTGAGACTGGGTAATTTATAAACTAAGTAAGTGTATTTTCTCACAGTTCTGGAGGCTGGCAAGGCCAAAATCAAGGTGCTGGCTGATTCAGTGGTGAGAGGCCTGTTCCATACATGGAGTTTTCTTGTGGTATGCTCACATGGCAGAAGGAACAGAGGGCAAAAAAGGAGCTAGCCAGTTCCCTTGAGCCCTTTAGTAAGCACGCTCATCTATTCTTGAGGGTTCTGCTCTCATGATCTGATCACCTCCGAAAGACCCTGCCTTTTAATTCTATTCCATTGGTGATTAAGTTTCAACATAACTAATTTTGGAGGGACACAGTCAAATCATAGCAGTTCATACAGCAGCCCGCCACCACATACATACACACCATGGTACTCCTATGAAATAGTAGATACAGACATTGTTCTAGCAGTTTATAAAAATATTCAGCCAGATTTGAGACCACTTAACTATGTATTCAGCACTAGGAATCCTGTGTACTGGAAAAGATTAAGGAGTTTTTTAGCCATGCACACTAATTTGGTAAAATGAATAGCTATAATTGAAATCTTGAAAGAGGATTCATCCCCAGGGGGATGTAATTGGCATGCTGTGTCCCCAGGTATAGGACTATACTACCTCATGTGAATCTTTATGGTATCTTTGTGACTAACACTTATCTTAAACTTTGTCAAAATTTTGGTTTGAAGATTGGGAAGATATTGATTCTGATGAAGAATTGGAATGTGAGGATGCTGAAGCAGTGGAGGAGCAGGAGGCAGAGGAGGAAAAGGCTGGAGAAAGACCACCCCTTGGAGCCATCCCTGTAACAGACTGCTTATTTTGTTCCCATCATTCAAGCTCACTCATGAAGAATGTGGCTCATATGACAAAAGTCCACAGCTTCTTCATTCCTGATATAGAATATCTTTCAGATCTTAAGGGACTGATTAAATACTTAGGTAAGTACAATAATTTTCTGTTTAGTGAGGAAACTGGGGGACTGGTCCCAAGGGAACATTAGTTTTGTTTGTCACCAGCCTTTGATTTAATTACTTGCTTATTTTTGTGAAAACCAAAAACTTGATGAATGTTGTTTGAATTGTGGACATAAGTGGTGAGAATTAGTCTGGTTGCAAGAAGCTTCTTTCATATTTTCTTCTCAAATTATTTTTCCAGGAGAGAAGGTTGGTGTTGGGAAGATTTGCTTGTGGTGCAATGAGAAAGGAAAATCCTTTTACTCCACAGAGGCTGTACAGGCACACATGAATGACAAAAGCCACTGTAAGCTCTTCACAGATGGCGATGCTGCTTTGGAATTTGCAGATTTCTATGATTTTAGGTAAGTGTGTTTTGAAATGTGAGGTAAGGTCATCATATTTGCATTGAAGTGATGATGTTAGATGTGCCAGTGACAGATATGTGACTGGCCCTGTATAATACGTTCTTGTTTTGTTTTCTTTTTGAGACATAGTTTTACTCTATTTCCTGGGCTAGAATGCAGTGGTGTGAGTGACCATAACTCACTGCACCCTCTAACTCCTGGGCTCAAGCAATCCTCCTGTCTCAGCTTCCCAAGTAGCTAGGACGACAAGCACGTGCCACCACTGCTGGAAATTTTTTTTTTTTTTTTTTTTTTTTTTTGGTAGAGATGGAGGTCTCAGGCAATATATTGTTAATAATCCTTATAACACCTCTATCTAAGGTGGTTATTTTCTCTTATTTTGTAAGTAGGAAATTCAGTTTGACAGAGTAACACATCTAGTAAAGAGAAGATCTCAGACCTAAACTGATGTTTTTCTGACTTGTTTTGGGGGTTTTTGGTGGTTAAATCATCAGGAATTCAGTGTTGCCAGTTACCCCATGAACAGAGGAACAGAAATTAGGTTGCACATTTCGGGTTCCCTGAGAGTCCTTGAATCACAAGCTGTCTTCTGAGGGAGTTGACATTTGGTGATGAGATTATCCCATGGGCAATCTCGTCCCATGGGTTTACTCCTAACTAGAATCTTGAATAATTTATACATCGTTTAACAAATGTGTGCTAGGTGCTCATGAACAACTAGTTCCTATTGTCAAAATTGCTGTACTTACTGCAGGAGATAAGCAGCTGTGTATAATTACCATGCCAGGCATGCATAGTCCAAGTAATACAGGTATTCAGAAAAGTCTTAGTCTTTTAAGTCTTCCTTTTGCGTTTTCTCCCTGATTTCTCATTTTGCAGTTGGAGACTTGCCATCAATAGGTGTCACTGGGTAGGGGTGGTTGGGGGTTGGGGATGGGTTAGAGGTGGTGGCAGTGGAGAAGACGATTGAGTGTCTGCTGGAAGTGCAATGCATCTTCTTCCAGGCAGGAGACAATATTTATCCCTCTCAGGGTTCCTTTCAAACAGCAATTTATGACCTTTTGATTGATGTTATAATCAGAGTAGTCAAAGCAAAAGCATAGGTGGAACTAAGTGGCTGCCACCAGCAGCTGGCTTAGGCTGCCGCAGCACTCGGTCTCTCACAGATGTCAGCACCTCCTACAGGCTCATAACTCCCAAATTTATGTCTTTAGTAAAGGCTTCCCATAAGGCTATCTAAGCTCCAGACTTAGATACCCAACTGTCTCCTTGTCATTTCTACTTATGTGTCCAAAAAACATAATTAATTTAACATGTCCAAAATCAAACTCCTGCTATGCGTCCTAACCTGCTCCTCCCTAAGTATATGGCAACTCTGTCCTTCTAGTTACTTAAGCCAAAAACCAGCCATGTAGTCATCTTTATTCTTGTTTTCTTTCAGGCTTACATTAAATCCATTACCAAATCCTGTTTTATCTACCTTTACATCGTCTTCAGAGTGTGACTACTGCACTGTGACTACCTGGGTCCAGATCACCATTATCTTTCACCTGACTTACCAACCCCTACGTTCTGTTCTCAAAACTGTAGCCAGAGGATCCTTTTAAAATACTAAGTCAGATCAAACTACTCAATCTTGCAAAGACTTCCTATCTTACTCAAAGTAAAAGCCAAGTGTAGTGACCTACAAGGCCCTGCATGATCTGACTCAGCTATAGTTCCCGTGTTTTCTGTTTCTTGCTCTCTGGATTCCTAGCTATTCCTCTAAGGTATCAAGTGTGTTTCTCAGAACCCTTACTGCCATTTTACATATTATATATAATTTGTTTATATATAAATTCTTTCCTTCTAGAATCTAAGCTTCAAAATGGTAGGGCCTTTTGTTGTTATTACTGTTTACTGGGTGTTGCTCAAACTGTTAGTTTGAATTAAAATATGTAACTGATGTAAATGGTACAAGAGATGAATTTCCCTTAGTCCAAATGATGCTTTTTTGGACTCCATTTATTGAGTTTTATTCTATTAGTGCCTAGAAATGAGAAATTTTGTGAGTCTTCCTAAAAATGAATATTAAATGATTTATTTCCTTTAAAAAACCAAAAGTTGGCTAGGTGCAGTGATACATACCTATAGTCCCAGCTACTCAGGAGGCTGAAGTAGAAATATCACTTGAGCCCAGAGGTTCAAGGCCAGCCTGGACAACATAGTGACCCTGTCTCTAAAAAAAGGAAAAAAAAGTTGATAGTGCTTAATAAATGGAAAATAAAAAACCTTCACATACAAAGCCAGCACCTTCCCAAGATAACTAGTGTTAATTTATTTTTTACTTGAAACTTTTTATTGAAGAATAAACTTACAGAAAAGTGCACATATGTATACAGTCAGCCCTTTGTATCCATGGGTTCTACATCTGTGGATTCAGTTCACTGTGGATCAAAAAAATGGCATCGGGAAAAAAATTGCATCTGTAGTATAATAAACATACACAGTCTTCTTTTTCTTGTCATTATTCCCTAAACAGTACAGTATAACAACCATATATAGCATTTGCATTGTATTAGGCATTAAAAGTAATTTAGAGATGATTTAAAGTGCATGGGAGAATGTGCATAGGTTATATGCAAATACTATGCCATTTTATATCAGGGACTTGAGCATCTGCAGATTTTGGTATTCAAGGGAGGTCCCGGAAGCAATCCCCCATGGATACCAAGGGATAACTGTACTTTTGATATCATAATTCAGTTCAGTGAAGTTTTAAATATAACTAGTATTTAGATGAAGAAACAGAACATTAATAATACCCAATGTTTCCTTTGTGCGTCCTTTCATGAGCTACCCCTTCTGTTTCCAAGAGTAACAACTATTCTGACTTACAGCTGCATAGATTGGTTTTGCCTGCTTTTGTACTTTATATAAATGAAATCACAAAGTATGTACTCTTTTTTTTTTTTTTTTTTTTTTTTTTTTTTTTGAGACAGAGTCTCACTCTGTTGCCCAGGCTAGAGTGAGTGCCGTGGCGTCAGCCTAGCTCACAGCAACCTCAAACTCCTGGGCTCAAGCGATCCTACTGCCTCAGCCTCCCGAGTAGCTGGGACTACAGGCATGCGCCACCATGCCCGGCTAATTTTTTCTATATATATTTTTAGCTGTCCACATAATTTCTTTCTATTTTTAGTAGAGGTGGGGTCTCGCTCTTGCTCAGGCTGGTCTCGAACTCCTGAGCTCAAACGATCCGCCCACCTCGGCCTCCCAGAGTGCTAGGATTACAGGCGTGAGCCACCGCGCCCGGCCACAAAGTATGTACTCTTTGGATCTGGCTTCTTTTGCTCTACTTTACATTTGAGAGACACATTCACACTATTTTGTATAGTTGTAAATAATTCATTATCATTGTTGTAGAGTATTCTGTTTAGCACCCACAACGTCTGGTCTACTGTTGATGTGCATTGAATTGTTTCCAGTTTGGAGCTATTACAAATAATGCTGCTACTTCATTCTAGTATGTGTCTTTTGGCAAATGTATATGTATACTTTATCTGTTGTGTGTATATGTAGGAGTTGGACCAGAGAATGTACATATGTTTGGTTTTAGAAAATACTGTCAAATTGTTTTCCAAAGTGGCTCTCTATACTCCCACTTGTAGTGAGGGAGAATTTTTCGCTTTAGCCACATCAGTGGGTGTGTAGTGGTCTTAATTTGCATAACCCTGATGATGACTACTGTCATCAGGAGCCTTTTTATGTATTAATTGGCCATTTGGATATCTTTTTATGGAGTGTCTGATCAAGTCTTTTGTTCATTTTCCTGTTGGGTTGTCTGGCTTACTGTTAATATTTGAATGTATGTTTTCTCAATTTTCCATGTATATGTGTGAATATGAATTTGTGAATATTTCTAGGAACATAGAGATTCTTCTAGACCTACACTGTCCATGGACAAGTGTACTTAGGTAGCAATTTAATTTACAGTTAAATTAAAAAATTCAGTTCTTCAGTAGTTACACTACCTGCATTTCAAGAGTTGAGTGCCTGAAAGCCTGTGTGACTAGAGCTACCATATTGGACACACAGACATAGAACATTTCTGTCACAGAGTTCTATTGTACAGCAACTTGATTTTGTAATGGTTAAATTGAATAGAGCTTCTTCATCTCTACATTCTCCTCCTCTTCCATTCGGAAACCTTCCTAGGGAGAAAGAATACTTATAAGTCATTTGCTCACTTTTACTACAAAAAAATGTTAACAAGTTATTTTCTTCCCCAAACTTTTCAGCTGGCAGTCCCTACAGCTGTTTTCCCCCTCCTTTAGGTAGCTAGCGGGTTTGCCACATTGCAAATACAGTATATGTTTTTGTGGTTCAGTTTGGGGTATTAGTGTATTTATTAGTGCCATTTCACCATTACAGGAGTAGCTACCCAGATCACAGGGAAGGGGAGGATGCCACTGAGTCTGAGGAGTTGCCCTCAGAAAAGAACTTGGAATATAATGATGAAACCATGGAGCTGATTCTGCCTTCTGGTAAGTGCATTTGTCAAAAATAAATAGCTTAATGTCCTCGGGATTGAGGGGGAGACATATCTCCATCAATTACCTTCCATACTGAGGGAAATGGATCATAAAACTTAAAATGTATGTTTGTGTTCTCATGTACATGATAAACTCTGAAGGTTGCCACTTTAAGTTGGCTGTTTTGTTTAAACTGGATCAGTGTTTTTGCTCACTTCTGTTATGACTCAGAATGTTTTGATCAGGCATTTCTTTTCTTCTCTCTTTTTTTTTTTTTTTTTTTTTTTACAAAAGGTAGACCTTTTCTAGTCTATTCATTATTTTTTTGGTCCCATCTAAGTTTTTCTTGTTAATCTTAACCTATCAATCAGTTCTTTGAACTAATTTCTGTTTCCTTGTGTCGCTTAGACTTCCAAATGGTAGTCTGGCGTGGGTCTGTCTGACTCATGATAGAAATTTATACCAGGTATGAAAAGATAAAGAATAACCATGAAAATGAGAAGCACCCACTGTTATTTATTGTGTGGGAAGAAAAAATTTTTGCAATTAGCTGATAAGAATAGGGGAAGCTACAAAAGACATGTTTGAGATCTGAAAGAGAATGAAAAGGTAGAGCTAATAAGATCTTAATAATACCTGGTATTTTCTGAGCAATTAGCAAATTCTGGCAGATATTTTATCTTTACAGCAAACCTGTGAGTTAGATTTAACATCTTGATTTTATATATAAAGCTTAGAGAGGTTGAGTAACTTACTCCAGATCACATTCCTAGTCAGTGAAGCCTTTTCCCCACTTCCCTACACTTTCTCAGGAGAGTTGCAGTAATGGTGCAGGCAAGAGTACCCTGCCAGTAGAGATGTCTGTAATGAAACAAGCCTGTAGTAGGGGTTTCCACATGGAATATCCCTGCTTAGGGACAGACGGCCATCATTAACTCAGAACAATAGTGCTTTAAGGTCAAAAGCAGCTTTAAAGTATGACAGTAGAAGGAAAGGGCAGGCAGAACCTGTTTAGAACATGCAGTTCCTTCTACAGTGGTAAGAAAGTTACAATGCAGTACAGTACTGTGGCTTATACAATACACAGTGGCTAAACCTAAATACAGTTACAGAAAGCCTCTTCTAGTCTTTCTCTGGTGAAAGTACCAATACAGAACATCAGAACTATGTTTAGTGACTTGTTTTCCAGGACTGTTTGTTTAGCTTGTTGTCTCATTAGCTTCCACTTCCTAACTGTAAATGGAAATAACAGACCTTAAATAAGTTGAATGAGATAATCCTTGTAAAGTAGTGTCTGACATGTAGTAGGATCACTATAATATTTGATTCATTTTGCATCTACTTTGGCATGTTATATAACAAATGTGCACAATAAGTATATCCTATTTAAGAAATACAGTATATTTGAGAGAAGTTTTCATCTGTACTTCAAGCTTTTGAAACTTGAAAAAAATAAAGACTCCTCAGCTATGTGGAAAACACATTTTCCTTTTGTGACTGAGTGTTCTAACATTAGCCAAAGTCAGAACTAGGTATCTTTTTAGGATACTCTCTTCATCTCCCACATCAAGATGATTTGGCAGCTCCTAAATGTCTTCTGAATATTTTTTCGTTCCCTCTTTGTTCATTTGTCTGTATCACCATTACAGCTTCCCATCTGGCCATCTCCAAGCTGGTTTCCACATGCCACCAGAACATTCTAAAGCACCAGTCTATTTTCTTTGCCCTCTGTAATTCCTTCAGTGGGGGCCATTGCCTTAAGGTGACTTTTAGTTACTCCAGCTCTGGTCCCTCAGGTGTCTTGTGCTATTGCTTTACCCAGCCACTTGCAGTTTTCCTCCCCTGGGCCTTTGCATGTGTGCTGCCTCTGTGTTATTCCTGCTCCTCCCTCCGTAACACTCAACTGACTTGAGTTCAACCCTCCGGGAAGCCTTCCTGATTCCTCTCCTGTCCACGTGCTGGGTGATGAGAGTCTCCTTTGCTCCCAGGACACTTGCATATCTGTTGTCACGTTCACCTCACTCCTTTGTGACCACTGGCTTGCTTGCCTGGCTTTCCCCATTACTTTTGAGAAGAAAGACTGCTTCTTTTTTCTCTTAATCTTAGTACAGGGTCTCGGACACATAAGAGCCGGACACATGTTTGTTGGCTGAGAAGGTAGAGGTAACTTTTAAAAGGCAAGCACAGCTGATTCTCTTGTGCCTGTGTAATAAAGGAAAAGGAGAACAGAGGTGCTTTCAGGGATTAGTATCTTATTTGCCTACAGTACCCTTTTAAGTCCATGGAGAAGATTGCTTTGCCACTATATTACATAGTCAAAGAAGAAAGTGGCCTGAGATTAGCTCAAAGGTCCATTTTCTCCGCTTTTTAAAGCCTGGGTTGCCTTGCTCACAACTGCAGGTCTAATTACTGACCTGCAGTAACAACTGAGTCATGTTATTTGAAAGGATTGGACAATAACCTCAGGACAGCTCTTTGACATACACTTGGAAGCAGTGAGGTAACGGGTTTGGTATGAGGGTACTGCAAAATACTGTATTTTTAGGTAGAATCAGTAAAGACCTAACCAACAGCCAGAAACTGTCTTATTGCAAGAGCTCTTAATTAGGTTATGCACATATTTTTTTTTTCCTGTGGGCATGTGCATTTTGAGGGGGAAAGGCCATAGTTTCTTAAAAGCTCCGTGACCTGGAGAAGACTAAGAGCCACTGATAAAAATATCCAAATCCAAATTATTCACTGTTCTCTGGGATCAGCACAGATGACCAAGACCTTAGAATAGATTGTGTTTAAATGGCAACTAAACAGATGTCTGAGGAATAAAACTCTACCACTGTTCTGAAAGTTCTTCCATCTTTTAATGTCAGCCATACTTTCACCATCTCAGATTTTAAAAAAACCAGTCATGTGTTAGTCAGTCATGTTTACCATGAGACATGACAGTCCATTGGTTTGCACCTGTGTCTCAATATTCGGTTAGGGGGGCTTGTAATGACCCAAGAAAATGGGAGGTCTCTGAACAAACAATATATAAAAATATAGTAGCATCATATATAATCTCTTATCTCTGAACAAATTTACCATTCAGAAAGCTGTTTAATTATGTTCTTTTGTATGACTGGGTTATTTGGAAAGGATTCTGATGTATAGAGCTTAGTGATATTTAATCAACTACTCTTAGAGTCTGCTTTAAACTGGTTTCAAAAGCATAAGTTTTGATACTTGAAATCTAGTTACTTAGATAGGACTTTAGTAAAGTCCTCAAGTTGCTGATCCCAAAGCCAATGACAAAAAGCATCCGGTAGAGGGCGCTGTGAGCATGTATTTTGAAAGTTGTGGCCTGGCTCAGCTCCTTGCCTTTCCTTCATTGCTCTTCAGCTCATATGGAGTAAGCTGGTGTCAGAGACCCATTCAGTTAGCTACTGACAAGCCAGGCAAAACTGTTGGTAGATCCTCAAGAGATACATAATTAATCTTCTTAGGAAAATTATAGTTCGAGACACTTTTTTCTTTTCCAGTATCTGATGTCATCAGTTGTAAAGCTATTTCTTAAGAAGGTGTGGAAAGTTTTGAGAGCAGTTACTGTGGAGGTGCGAGCTAGATGGACAGGCTGTAGGCTTCACCATGACTCAGACAGAACCAGTCCCTTACTTATTGGGCAGTCACACTGTTCTAGAAAGTATTTTTCCTTAATGAGGGCCTTCAAGTTGAGCTGTCCTTAGCACATTATACTTGGTGCTAATGTCAAGTGGTCACTGTCATTGACACAGGGCAGGAGTAGCTCTAAACACTTTTAGCTGTCAGAAACCTTGGCATTGAGCCATGAAGCCCTTTCAGGGATGTTTTAAAAGGCCACCCTTCAGTAAGATGTATTTCCAAATGCTGCAGAAGCCTACGAATATATTGATTTATTATATACTAATGACCAGCATTACCATTTCATGGTTTGGGGATAATCCTTGCAAACCTGGAGCATCCAGACCTAATATTGTAAATCACAGTAAGTAGTGCCGGGGTTTCCTGCTAGAGCTCCCATTTAAGCTTGTGTCTTTATCCATCAGTTACATCTCAATTTCTTGTGCTCTAGGAGCTTTGTTAACTCTTCTGCTGCCAGAACCATCAGATTCAGGGAAGCATGTTTTTATCCATACTGATATGCAAAGACCATATCTATGAATTGAATTTGTCATTTCTTGAGTATTATAACAAAACAAGCAACTGAAAATAACTACTTTTCCATATCTATGTAGCAAGTAAATTATTTTCCAGGTGTCTTGCCAGGTATGGGGACTTAACCCGACAGCATTTTCTCACACAAATTAAAGGTTTAGATCCTAAAAGCAAATACAACCTTCCACAGTATTTATATTATGCTATTCATGTCTTTTTACACAAAAGGTTCTGAAAGAAATGGTTTTATATATGTATATGTAAAAGTAAAACTTTCCTGGAAACTCTACACAGGGTTCTATGGCCATATTCCCTTTTAATTTTCAGTGGAAATGGCTGTTTTATGCCTTGTATATATGCTGTTGTTAAATGTCTACATGTTTATGTCTGTCTGGGAAGGTATTTGATGGTTTATATCCTCAGGAATATTTTTGTGAAAGCATAGCTTATATTCAGTAAGCTCTTAGGTGATGCTGATACCATGGGCCTGGGGACCACCTTTTTTTTTTTTTTTTTTTTTTTGAGACAAAGTCTTGCTTTGTTGCCCGGGCTAGAGTGAGTGCTGTGGCATCAGCCTAGCTCACAGCAACCTCAAACTCCTGGGCTTAAGCCATCCTCCTGCCTCAGCCTCCCGAGTAGCTGGGACTACAGCATGCGCCACCATGCCCGGCTAATTTTTTTCTATATATATTTTAGTTGGCCATATAATTTCTTTCTATTTTTAGTAGAGACGGGGTCTCAATCTTGCTCAGGCTGGTCTCGAACTCCTGACCTTGAGCGATCCACCCGCCTCGGCCTCCCAGAGTGCTAGGATTACAGGTGTGAGCCACCGAGCCCGGCTGGGACCACCTTTTGAGAGCCACCGCTCCGATGGAGCTGGGAGTTATTCAGCCCTGGGGCCTGCCCCCTCAGTTGCTCTGCCCTGAAGCTAAGACACAGGGGTTGGGACATTTTTCCTAGAAAAGGCCAGAGAGGCAATTGTTTAGACTTTGTGCACGCTATTCTTTCTCTGCAGCAGCTCCTCACCTCTGCCATCGTAGTACAGAAGCAGCTAGAGGTGATACCTACACAGATGGGCATGTGTAATGATAAATACATATGAAAGTAATGAAAATAAGCTTATTGGCCAGATTTGGTCCTATGGCTGTAGTTTGCCACCCCTTGATTAACATATCAGATTTGCCTCAGCCTTACAGAGAAACCTTGAGTCGTTCCTCCAGTAAATGTCTTTACTTATCTTGGTTTTTTTTTTTTTTGCCCGGCTGCAGAAGTTCCAAAGCTTTTTGTGGTCAATACCTTCGTCCCGTAGTTTTTTTATTTGAAATGTGCAGGGTCTCTTTTTTACCACTATGTTACAAGTTGATAATAGGCCTATGGGATAATGATATATACAATCATATATTGTAATGATGTCAGAATACATTGGAAATTAAAATTAGAAATTCATTTCTGAAAGCATGATTACTGGATCCCTCTAAATAAGCAAAAGCTGTAGAAAGAATTGAGCTTAGTTATCTTTTTATATTCTAGTTCACCAAGTGATTTCCATCATTTAGGAAGCAATAGAGTAGGGTTTCTCAACTTTGCCACGACTGACATTTTGGGCCAGGTAATTCTTTGTTGTAGAGGGCTGTTTTATGCATTTTAAGATGTTTAATAGCATCTCTGGCCTCCACCCACTGTATCCCTCTAGTTGCAATCACCAAAAATGTCTCTAATCAATGCCAAAAATGTTCCGTGTGGGGTAAAATCCACCCCCATTGGAGAATCACTGCAATAGAGAATTTAAGCAAAGGAAGGGTGGGTTGATTTCTATTTTAGACCCTGACTGTGGCTTGTAGACCTAAACGTCAGGACTGTTCTCTATGTTTAATCTTCTTTCTATTAAAAAAAAAAAAAAAAAAAACGCGAATCCCTTACCTGCTGGGGCCCTATTACCTGTATTAATGGGGGCTGCTATGTGAATTTCTGGGGAGGCATATCGTAAGTACAAGATGCTGAGTTTTCCACTTAACAGTGACTTGCCATTTTGCTATTTTTAAAAAATCTGTCTATTCTTTGGTTTTCTGTTTCTATCTGACTTTCTTTCACCTTTTCATTTTTATTTTATATGCTGCTTCCTCTTTCTTTAGTAGGTAAAACACTGTTTCTTCTGGTATATCCATTTCCCTCTAGATATACTTAAAGATCGGATTTGAAAAGCCCTTGCTTTATAGCTCTGCCTTGATAAAACTATTCAACTCAGTGGTTTGTTATTGCTCTTTTGAAAAACAGGCGCCAGAGTGGGTCATCGTTCCTTGATGAGATACTACAAACAGCGATTTGGCTTGTCAAGAGCTGTGGCAGTTGCTAAAAATCGGAAGGCTGTGGGCCGCGTACTTCAGCAGTACAGAGCCCTGGGATGGACTGGCAGCACAGGTACCCCTATGTTTACAACTGCAGACTTGCACTTGCCTGACGACTTGTATTTCTAGAAGGCGCTTGGGGAAGTCTTTTCCATTTGGGTTGTCCTTGGGATCCCCTCTAGGGCAAACTTAACCTCTTGGCGCCAGGGGCTTTCATTACCACGTGATAACACACCTATGGCAATAAGCCCAAAGCTCCATGAGTTAAAGTTTTCATATTTCTGACACAGCAACTTTATGTATACCATTAACTTTTTCAGAAGATAATAGTTACAAAAAGAATTTTTATTTAATCATCATCAAAGGTTGAAATTATCCTGGAGGCTACACAGAGGAGTTAAATAGAATCCTAGTGGTTAATAGGTTGAACTGTGGAGTCAAACGTGACTTATATGATATACTTATAGGTTCTTATACTATGGGCATGAGTAATTTAATTAATCCAATCTTCCATTTCCTCATTTATAAAATGGAGATGATAACGATGGGACCTGCCTCTCAGAGACCAGTGGGTTGAGTATCATGCGTGTGTGATAGGTGCATGCACGTGCTAAAGGTTAGCTGTCAGTCCCCCTTTTTATAATTTTTCCATAGACTAGCAGTCCCCCAACCTTTATGGCACCAGGGACTGGTTTCATGAAAGACAGTTTTTCTACAGAACTGGCGTGGTGGGGGGAGCAGCTGTAAATACAGATGAAGCTGCGCAACCAGTACACCCCCACTTCCTAAGTTTCATGGAAGACAATTTTTCCAAGGGGGTGGGGTTGGGAGTGGAGGCCCGGTCTGTGGCCCAGGGTGTTGGGGACCACAGCCATAGACAACTTAGAGTCAGAAGAGTAAAGTAGGCCACTGAAATTGTTAAGGTTTGAAACCTCATCCATATGATATATGATGCTGGTTATCCTTAGATCTTCAGGGAAAACATCCATCCAACCAGAGGACTGTGGAGAGCGTTAAGAGAGAGCTGCCTTCTGATGGCCTGGGAAGCTCTGGGTGACTAAAATCCATTTCAAATGCCACTGTCGATGCGTGGTTTTCTTCACTCTGGCTACTTGTTGGCCACTTGAATCTGGCAGTGACTGACTTCATCTTACTCTTGTCAGGAATTATTGTCTGACTCGACTTATAGTTTCTGCCTTTCTCTGTCCTCTTAGATCAATTGGGCTTCACCTTTTGGGCTTACAGACTTCCAGATGATAAAAACTAAAGATTAGCGCCTCAGAAAAATGTATATATACAAAAGTTCTGGTGTGCAATTCTGACAAGCACAGAGATCCCTGAGGCCCATTTCTTAAAGACCTCAAGTTAGCAACTCTTTCTAAAATATAAGAACCCAGTTACTTCAGACTAACTTTTAGATTCTCTGCCAAGATTGGGTTTTCTCTGATCACAAATAAGTCTTTTGCCTCATTTCTTGACCCGCTTGCAACCACAGGAGCGGCTCTCATGCGAGAACGAGACATGCAGTATGTCCAAAGGATGAAATCAAAGTGGATGCTGAAGACAGGAATGAAGAACAATGCCACCAAGCAGATGCACTTTAGGGTCCAAGTGAGATTCTGAGAGTCTGCGGCATTGAGTGATCGACCTCCTGCTCAAGCTTCCTCCTTCGTCTGAGGACCGGTGAAGGCCAGATTGTGTGATGGGCCCTTTTGCTGCTACTCCATTTGTTCTGACCTAATAATAAAACTCAGAATCATACTGGTTTTCAAATGTCATCTTGAACAGTGTTTAAAGGTTATGTTTTCACAGAGTGAGTGGTATGTCTGTAGACCTGGGACCTGCACTGCTGCTTGGCAGTTGCTTCACTGCCTCAGCTTTGTAATGATTTATGGCTGTCAGAATAATGTGCGCAACTCAGGAGTGACTGATCTGCTTCAAACTTAGTTTAACTTTCAGAACAAGTCACCATGCCTCAGCACTGGGGCCTAGGTGAGGGGGCTTTGAGGTTTATATAGGAGCAAAGTTGAATGTCACTTGTGGAATGTGTCTTGGCTCAGGAGGTGGTGAATGTGTCTGGTCCCTTTCATTAAATCCAGACAAAGTTAAAGAGCACGTCAATGGCTTGTGGTAAAGGCTTTTTATTTCTAGATGTGAACATGTACAGAATGATAGTGCTGTGCCCTCAGACTCCCGTGCTGCTTCTGCTTGAGCAGTTAGCTTAGCAGGAAAGTAAAAGTAAGATGCTAAGATACCATTTTAGAAAAAAAGATTACCTGGGGGTTAAGTATCTGAAGAGAGTCTCAGTTTATGTGGCTTAGGGGAAGGTATAACATATTGGAAATGAAGCTAAACATGAAGTTCAAATCCACTGACTTAACTTTGTGACTTTGGAAAAGTGACTTGGTTTTTTAAAATCAACAAAATGGAGGTGTTTATTTCACAGGTGGTTGTGGGGGTTAAATAAATCTGGCAAAGGACCCATCACTCATTCCCTAGCACAAAGTTAGTGCTTAAAGTTCTTTATGGAGCAAATGGATGCTGCACCAAGTAAGGCCGATGTTCTAGTCAGCACAGTGTTCTGAGTCGTGGGTTCCAGATGCCAGGAGGACATGGTTGTCCTTACTGGCCCTCGTTTGCTTGAGGGACATCTTTTTCTTTAAACTATGAGTGCAGAATTGAATTAATTATAGTCTCTCGGACTTAGGTCCACTCTTACGCAACAGTGGAGGACTCTCTGGTTTTAATTTTGCTCCTTCATTCTGTTTCTAACATTCTCCCCACCCAAGTACCCAACCTCTTGTGTTTAACACATCTTTAATCTGTATCTTGAGAAAGTGGTATAGTGCTTTGCATGTGGTATGTTTTTAATTTATACTTAACTGAATGTATGTGATATTATGTCATAGCTCTTGGTTTTATTTTTCATTCCAACATTTTTACACTTAACATCTAGCAGTGTCTGGATCATTGCTTCTGGCTGCTACCTGGTATTCCATAGTGTGTGTCTACCACACTGTTCTTATCTCTTTCCCTAGAGCAGATGCCTTGGTTGTCTCCAGTTCCACATTAGCACGCCAGCCCAGCACTATTAGAGTGTACCTCATTGATATACATTTATTTCCATACAGGCAATGAGGACAGTATGTGTACTCACCTGTAAAATACTAATACTACCTATGTTTATTTGATTAGCTGCTACTTCCAGGCTTCAGGAGATACCCTCTTAGTTTTGATTTTGGGTGTGTGGAACAATCGTCTCACTTCTATACAGATTGTAATTTATAACATTCTATTTATTTGACTTCCTGGAGTAGAATTCTATTTGCAGGAGGAGGGCAGAGAAACAGATTTAAACCTCACCTCCTTATGGTTAAGTGAATAAGACAAGAAACCTGACAAATGGATTTGTTCTTTAGGGTGAACCTCTTTGCAGTGTAGGAAAGTATGGAAATGTCTTTGATAGCTTATTTGCTTATCATTCCTTTGGTGTGTGTTTATTTTTCTTTCTCTAGGTACATGCTGTTGTTCCCCACTCTTTGTCTTCTGTATTAGGATTCCCTGGGCTTCCTAGTCCATTCCCGCATGATGTGTTATCTGCTATCAGTTCTCCCTGTCTTGGTTTTTTCATAGCTGCATGTTCCTTTCCTGGTGTCTTATGCCTGTAACATTGGAGAAGTGAACACATGCATGAACCTGCCCAACAAAGCTACAAGCCTAAAGTGTAGAGGATGCTTACACCCTTAAATTTCCCTATTTACAATATGGTGTTGACATAGTGTTTTTCTTCCTCTAAATTTTTATTCTCCGCATTTCTTTTTGATTGGAAGAACTAGTCCAATCTGTATCGGTATTTCCCCCCACCCCTGACACCTGTTGTCTTTAAGACAGTTGTCTAAACTTACAGGGACACCAGAGTAATCACGTTCAGGGTTCTTTGTCAGGACCGAGTGGGCGCTGTCTGCTGCAGCTGGCTGCCAGCGACTTGTGTGGAGTCTTTCCCCCTGGGAACCAGATGGCCCTGGCAAGTTGGTCTGTCTTTAGCTTAAGACATCATGGCCGGGATCGAAAGCGAGGGGACGAAAGTTTGTCCTCTCCATGAGTGTTACAGGAGCCCCTGGAGGCCTTGCTGCCTGTCTGCATACCAGGCACTTCGCCAGTGTTTCTTTCTCTTGGCGCAGGATGAATTTGTGTTTTACTGAGTAAAAAGTGCCATTTTACACTTCTCCACTGTGAGGTGTAGGTAGTATTCCTATTTTACAGATGAAGAAATAGACTCAAGGAATTTCAATAACTTTTTAAAGGAGACACCAAGGGAAGCTAGAGATGATTTCTTGTCCAGAATTCTGAGTATTGCCACACACTTGTGCACTGTGCTCAGCATCATCCCATCCTAAGGAGTACCTTCAGAGGGAGAAGGTGAAGCTATAAAAACTTACTCAAGTCCATTAAATTTGCAGCAGCTGTCAAAAAAAAACCTCTAGAAATACAATTTAATGTTTACTTAATACATAAAAGAAAATATCACCTTTCCTAGAATGCAAATGGTTTTGGTTATTTGTGGATTCTTAATTGTTAAGCTGTTTTCTTCCACCTTGATTATCATTTCTAAGCTCTGGTAAGATCTCATTGGACATACTAATTTGGACTTCAGAATAATTCATACGCAGGAGTCCAGGTAAGAGCTGTGTTGCCAACTTTCAATGTGCAGACATATTTGCAAGAGAATTGCTGGCAGTCCTAGAGAAGTTTGTAAGTTCTTTGAAGAATACATGTCATTTAATTCAGATTCACTTGCAGTTGGCACCTGAATTATTTATGACACTGAAATTGATGGAGATTAGGAAGATTTGATTAGCTTGCAAACATTTGAATGTTAGAATAATAATTTAGTGATCATTTGTGGGGCAGATGGTTGTTTCCCTAATCAATTCTCTCCTTCCTCCCACGTGGCTTCCCAGCCAGAAACTATTTCTCATCCTCCCTTCCAGCAAGATGTGGTCATGTGACTAAATTTGGGCCAATGGTTGTGCACAGAGTCAAAGGCTGCAATCCTCTCCAACTCTGAAACAAGCTGCTTTTCTAGACTTTGCCTCTGTTTCCTGAGCTGGAAGTGAGGTGTGCCAGCATTACCTGTGCATGTAAGGGCAACACCTTAGCGAGTGGCAGAGCAATAGCATGGAAGGAGCCTGGGTGGTGAAATGACATCATGGGGTAGAGCTTGCCTGCTAGCCCGAGCTGACTGGACTGCTCTAGGTGAAATAAATCGAAGCCATGGTGTTGTGGCATTTCAGTGATTGCAGCCTAGCTTATAATCTATTAATAATAGTGAAACCGTACAACAATGCTAATGTGACTTGGCATAATGCAAATTTGTTTGAGATGGAATTGGCGATTGCTGTTTATTACCTTCCCTTATGTCCCTGTTCTCAAACTGAGGTAGGCTAAATTTTTATGCAAGGTTGGACTTGGGGACAGTTAGGAAGTCCCTCAGGATCGTTTGGGACTTTCTCAGGTCAGTAGTTTTAGTATTGTCTCTTTTTTTTATTCTTTCTGAGACAATACAGGCTGAAAAGTAGTATTTTTCATTAACCTCACATGGCAACTTTACAACATGCCAGCTAATCCTTGGACACTCCTCCCATGGCTGCTGGGTGGGCCTTACTTGCTTGCTCATTACCAATAAAATGCAGCTGGAGTGATGCTGCTGACATCCCAGCATAGTCAACAAAATGCAGCTCAGCTCCCACTTTGCTCCCTTGGATTCTTGACCATTGTAAGAATTCTGACTGCCCCGAGGAGAGAAGGTCCTGCTGTGCAGGATCCCAGGCCACGTGGAGGTGGGGAGATCACATGTGGTGGTCGGTTTCATGTCCCAGCTGAAGTCTCAGTCAACAGCCAGCACCAACTGAGAGCACCGGCTTGCATGTCCAGTCAGTTGAGCCTTTGAATAACTGCAGCCCCCACCAACATCTGACTGCAACCATATGACAGACCCAAGCAAGAACTGTCCAGGTGAGTCCTTCCATAGTTTGTGACCCACAGAATCTGTGAGCATAATAAAATAGTTTGACACCACTAAGTTTACACAGCAACAGTAACTGGAACACCTCTCCATTACACCGTCACATGTTTTGCATTGTTGGACTTTTTGGATTCCACTTACCGCCTTGTGGTGGAGTTTTCCTGTCAATCTTTTATTTTAATTTTTTTTAATATAAATTTCAGGGCCAGTTGATCGAGCAGGTGAGCTGTTACACACTTCATAGTAGATCCTGACTTCCATGGCCACAGTCCTTCCTGTCAATATGTTAGAGGAAAGGGCTTTACATACATTATATTGCCTTATTTAATCTTCACAACACCCTTAAGAAGTAGATACAATTATGATTTCCATTTTACAGCTGAGGACTCTTGGGCATAACAGCACAAGGTCATGCTGCTCTTAGTGACGATGCTCTCTATAGTCTATGCTGGAAAATGAGAACCTTCTGCAGTCACAGAATTTTAGACTTTGGTGGCACATTTGAACTGATCTAGACCAGTTCCCTCGCATTGTGATGACATGCCAAAATCTCAGTGCTCCAGGTGGTATAATGTAACTCATCCATGGTCTGCGTTAGTAATTGACAGTGCAAGAAAAAACTTCCTCCAAGTGTGTGTGTTAGTCACTATGCTACTCTGCAAAGTCAAATTGTTTTCAAGTACTTCAAAAAATAATTTAGTATAAACTATTATTTCCAGAGTGATATGGTTTGGAAGATGTTTGGCCTCTCCAAATCTCATGTTGAAATTTGACCTGCAGTGTTGGAGGTGGGTCCTGGTTGGGGGTGTTTGGGTCATGGAGGCAGATCCCGCATGAATGGCTTGGTGCCCTCCTGTGGTAATGAGTGAGTTCTCACTTTGTTAGCTTACAGGAGAGTTGGTTGTTTAAAGGAGCTGGCACCACCTCCTCCCTCTCCCTTGCTCCCCGTCTCTTCACGAGACACACCTGCTCCCCCTTCACCTTCCCTTCCGCCATGATTGGAAACTCCCTGAAGCCTTCACCAGAAGCAAATGCTGGCATGATGCTTCTTGTACAGAGCTGCGAGTCAAATAGACCTCTTTTCTTTATAAATTACCCAGCCTCAGGCATTTCTTTATAGCAGCACAAAATGAACTGAGACACTGAGTAAGCATTAATGCACTTCTTTAGAGGAAAAGAATGCATCTATATTTAGCACATACGTAGACCTATATTAAAAGCAATAAAACTATATTAACACCAAATCCGTGCTTCTTAAGGAATCTACAATTTTTATTTCATTGAATAAGACCTCTAAATCCTGAATTGAAGGCATCATGTTTTGTTACTAATCACCGCATTTGGTATTCCAATCTCATGTACCATTTTCCCTTGGGGTGACGTGTCTCAGACAGGTTGCCCTGCCCTAGTTTACCCGTTTCCTAAACACAGCATCTGCAAATGTGGAAAATAAGACTCTATTTATAAAAGTGGTGGATTTTACCTTTTCTGAGGAGATTTTTATAATGCTTAGCACCAGAGAATGAGAATATTCAATTGAGAGTAAACAGTGTAAATGAAAACTATTTTAACATTTCTGCTTGAAACATGACTCCGGTTCCAAGATATCTTTCCCATTTCTAATTCAAGTAAAAGAAATCTATTAATGTTTGGATAATTTAGTAGTTTATTCTTTTAATTCATCTTGAAACTTGAGGGGATTTTTCCTTGAAATAAACACAAGTATACAGAGTATGTAAAAATTCAATAACAATAACCGCTAAAATAGTGTATTAAATAACAGATGCTGTATGTGATTTACATGTGTTAACTTTTAAAGTCCTCACAACAACTCTTACGGGGCAATATATCATTTCCGTTTTCTAGGTGGCGAAACTGAGGCACAAAGAAGCCTCCATAGTTAGTAAGTGGCAAAATTGGGGTATGAATCCAGTTAGTCAGGATTCAGAGTTTGCATTCTTACTACACTTGGAGTTCTTACATTTTTTTGGTCTCAGATCCCCGTCACACTTTTAAAAACTTTTGAGGATTCTGAAGAGCTTGTGTTTTTTTTTTGGTCACATCTATTGACATATACACTATTAGAAATTAAGACTGAGAAAATTTTAAAATGTTAAATCCTCTAAAAGTAATAAAATCATTTTATGTTAATATCAGTATATTTTTATGAAAAATAATTATGCTTCCTTTAAAAAACTATAGTGAAATGAGTGGGTTTATTTAAGATTTATTGCAAATCTCTTTAATGCTGGCTTGACAGAAGACAACTGGGTTCTCCTATCTGCTTCTGCATTCCATGGTTGTATTAATATAATATTAATGCATGCCATGTCGACTCTAGGTACTCTACAGTTCTCTAATGGGAAAACAGGATGAAAAGGGAAAATAACATCTAATGATCATTACAAAAGTAGCTTTGGCTTTGCAAACCCTCTAAAGGGTCTTGGGGATACCTGGACATCCCTGGATCACACTTTGAGAACTACTGCACTTTGCTTTACTGCCTCTCAACACACCAGGAAAATGGCTTGGCTAAATACTAAATGCTCCTTAGGAAACATTGTTTCTTCAAGTAAATCCCAACCTGCTGTAGTAGGAGCAGAGGCTGAGAAGTCAGAGATTGGGATGCAAGCCTGGTTTTGTACTTGGAAGTTCTTGACCTTCACTAAGTTACTTCATTTCTCTCTGTCTCAAATTCCTCATCTTTAAAACAAGGCTCATCACCAGTCCCTTGCAGGGTCATTGTAGATTCCCAAAGAACACGTGAGAAGGTGCCTACCAGGTGCTGAAGCATAGAGGATGTCTGATCAAGGGTGGCTTTTATTTCAGATTGGCTAGTGATGGCCAGGTGAGGAAGGAGAGAGCCCACAACCAGCCCAAGGAAGGAAAAGAGAGCCAACAAGAACAGGTCCACAAATTCTTACCAGAATTGGAGCCGTGGTGTCTGACTTTCTGCCTATGGCTGTTGCCTGCAATTTAAAGTCCAAACAATTATTTTATTTTGGTGGGGGAGGAATTAGATACGTGGATTATACTTGTGTGTGTATTTCAAAATGAACCCAATAGCATCAACAAATGTCTTAATGAATGCATAGAGAGCTTACATTTAGCTTCTTGAAAAGCCACCTAACCAGGAGCCTAATTTCCTAAAGAATAAATAGAAGGTAAAATGATATATTTTGGATACCAATAAGATCCCTTACCCACTACATTCATAGAGATATAAATTGAACACATGGCAACAATTCAAAATCCGTAAACAAGAGCCCAAACTGATTGTCTCATGTTTATAATCTCCAACTTACAGAATTTCACAGAGAAATAAATCTTAAAGTTGTTTGAAGATAAAAGTCCTGGCTAGGAATTAATGTTGAACAATATGAAAGGATTACAGGTACTTGGAAGTAAACTTCTGAAGAATTCATCAGAATTTCTAATTACACAATAATTAATATTATGACAATGCTTGAGGATCTTGAGAAACCATTTCAACTATTGGTTTTCGTGGGAGTCTATAATAATTTGCAGCTTCAAAGACAAAATAATTTAAAATGATTTTTTTCTGATGGTACCTACACTATTATGCTGATTTAGGGAGAATTAAATTACATTTATTTGGACATCTATGCATGCCACACACATTAATAGGCACTTTGCTTTGTTGATTCCAACTTAAATACATATATATTTTAAAATTGTGGTAGACCTGTGCCACTGTCACACATTCAGCATCGTGGTACTTAAATGTCCTCTCCCCAACCCTGCCAAAAAGCAGGAAATGTTGTTTGTTAAAAGGCAGGGAAGTAGAAAGCCCAACGTTTTATTATACCTGCGTCCAGTTAAGTAGATACAGCTGCTCTAGTGAGTTGGGAGGTCTTGATTTTTCTCCACTTACCTTTTTTCTTTCCTTCCTTCCTCCCTCCTGCCCTCCCTTCTTTTCTTCTCCAGCGCTTCTCCCAGTATTCCTAGTAACTAGGAGGTGACAGTAAAACTGGGCTCATGGGTGCCTATCTGATCTGCTTACTGTGGATACATGAACTCGACAACTCCGTGTGTGCCCGTGGTGGACAGGGTGGTGTGCAGCCCCCATGTCCCCTCCAGGACTCCAACACTCACTCCCCCAGCTGCCAGGAGTGCTGGCCTTTGATGTCTCACAGAAGAGTCCCTCCGTGGGGGATCCTTTCCTTAGCAGAACGGAGCTGCCCTGCTCAAGGCCACACCTCCTCTGTGGTTGGCAGTGAGGGGACAGTAGGTATCCTGTGGCTGGCCCGTAGCCTTGACTGGACAACTGACAGCAGTCCGTGGATTGCCTAAGGCCTTTAGTGCAAGTGAATCATAGTTTGACTTCTGCCTCTGTAGAATCCTTTTGCTCTTACTTTCTTACAGGTATTGATCTCCAAAGCACTCCTCAATAAAAGTACTGCAGGTAAATCTCCACTTCAGAGCTTATTTCTTTGGGTGGCATACCTAAAACGGTAGGTGCCAGGAACGGTCTGAGGAAAGAGACTCTAAAATGGGATTTGGAGCCGGGTCACCAGCTGGCTGGCCCTCGGGGAGGATGGCCCCTGGCAGGCTGTAGCTGTGTAATTGTTGGGACTCTCACTTCCACAGTGTGACTGCTGGAAGGGAACGCATTGGTGGGTCCAATATCTGAAGTATTTGAGAGGTTCAGGGGAAGTGGTAATTGTAAGTACAGTGGAATTGGATGGCTGTGCTGAGTGCTTTAAAATGAATTAGAGAAAGGCAATGGAAGGTTGCAGCGATTAATCACCAATTTAAGGCTAAGTGTGAAAGCCAGAGGACCTGTGGCAGTTTATAAAAAGAAGCTCAGCTCCTGTAGCCAGAACTGAGCCTAGGACTTAATTAAAAGGGCAGTAGAGCTCCAGAGAAGGTTAAATTTTCAGCCCCTGCAAGTGTGCTGCACCAAGGTCAGGGCCCTGCTTGGGAAGGAATGAGATGCTGAGACTTGGGATGGGGACATATCTGTCCATGCACCCAAAATCCCGAGTCCCCAGATTCCCCTGAACCCTTCACCCTATTAAAAGCTAGCACTGATCCCTTGCTTGAAGACAGTGCAGAAGCCTCTGCCTTGCAAGACAGCACGTTTCCAACTTAGGATCAATCTTAGCTCCATTCCTGGACCCTAGACCAGTAACTAGGATGGGGCAGCAACTGGAGCCCACTGGCCAAATCCAGCCTGCAGTCTGTTTTTGTACATGAAGTTTTACTGCAATACAACTACACCCATTCAGTGACATACGAATTCTCTGTGGCTGCCCTCATGCCACAAGGGGAGAATTGAGTAGTCGCAGCAAAGTCCATATAGCCCACAGAACCTAAAATATTTCCTGTCGGGCTCTGTACACGCAAAGTTTGCTGAGCCCTGAAATAAAGTTATAATAAAACCTAGCAGGGGAAGTGCTGGTCCTAATAAGGAAGGAAAGGGAACATACACCAAAGAAGATGCAAGACCGAGCAAGCAAGTACCAGCAGGAGTACCTATGGGAGTGAATCCTGCGGGTTCAAGAGTCTGGATTAAGGAGGATGGAATGTATAGTTGGGTAATGGAGAGTTTATCTACATGGGAGCACTCTCCTGAGAAACAGGACTTAGCACTCTGCTTGGTTGATTCTTAGAGTCTCTTAGCTGACTCTTTTCTTTTGTAGAAAAGCAATGACCAGTGGGAGGAAATATGAGAAATGCCTTAGCAGACAGTGAAGAAAGAGAACAAAAGGCCCAGGGAAGCAGGAGTGCTAGGGTGGACAGTCAGCCCTGCGGGTTTCACACCCACGGATGCAACCAACTGCGGATCGAAAATACAGTATTCAAAAAAATTGCGTCTGTACTGAACATGTACAGACTTTTTTGGGTCATTATTCCCTAGACAATACAATGTAACAACTATTTGCAAGGCATTTACATTGTATTTGGTATTATAAATGATATAAAATGATTAAAAATATATAGGAGGATGTGCAGAGGTTACATGCAAATACTATGCCGTTTTATATCCGGAACTTGAGCATCTGCAGATTTTGGTATCCAAGGAAGATCCTGGAACCAATTCCCCGCAGATACTTAGGAACAACTGTACAGTAGTCTCCCCTTATCCACGGTCTTTCTTTCCACAGTTTGTTACCCACAGGCCAAAAATATTAAATGGAAAATTCCAGAAATAAATAATTCACAAGTTTTAAATTGTGCGTTATTCTGAGTAGTGTAATGAAGTCTCACACCATCACGATCTGTCCTGCCCATGATGTGAATCATCCTTTTTTCCAGTGAATCCATGTTGTCTACACTACCCACCTGCTAGTTACTTAGCCATCTCAGTGATCAGATCGATTGTCAAGGTATCACAGTGCTTGTATTCAAGTCACCTTCATTTTACTCAATAATGGCCCCAATGTGCAAGAGGAGCAAGGCTAGCAATTTGGATATGCCAAAGAGAAGCTGTAAAGTGCTTCCTGTAAGTGAAAAGGTGAGAGTTCTTGACTTAAGGAACGAAATAAAGTTGTATGCTGAGGTTGCTAAGATCTATGGTAAGAACAAATCTTTTATGTGTGAAATTATGAAGAAGGACAAAGACATTTGTGCTAGTTTTGCTGTTGTACCCTCAGACTGCAAAAGTTACAGCCACAGTGCCTGTTTAGGGAAAAAACATAGTATACATAGGGTTCAGTACCATTCAAGGTTTCACGCATCCACTGGGGGTGGGTGCTGTTGGAATGTATTTGTCACAGATAACAGGGGCTGCTCTACTCTGGAAGACTGGAAAATCTACCTGTTCACTGTGTGTCACAGGGGCACCCAGAAGACACCGTTACCAAAGCTGTAAGGGATGAGCAGATGAGAGGAACACTGGCATCTCTGAGAAACTCAGTGGTGGCCATCCTCTGTAGGGCAGGGCTGATGCTATAGACGACACTGTTGTAGAACTGGGCTCCCCAAAAGCAACGGGGATGATAAGATTCCAGATTGATAGAGGCCAGGTGGCAGAAGCAAGGGGGGTGCAACTATTATGAGTGGCAAGGTTGGAGTGGCTGCTCTAAACATGCTCAACACTGCAAGAGTGGTGGTCCTCATTGTGTTCCCATTTAATCCACCATTCTGCCCTCTTCATTCACCAGGGGTCCTGATGATTGAGAGTGGATCAATCATCACCATAAAGTCAACTAATTATCTAATATATCTATTGCCACTACCAAACATCCAACCTGCCAGCAACAGAAACCAACCCTGAACTCCCCAAACACGGTCTCCAGAGACCAACCAGCCCACTTCCTAGCAACTTGATTACATTGGAGCTCTTTCAGTCTGGAAGTGGTAGTAATTTATTTTGATTGGAATTGACACATATTCCAGAACTGGCTTTACCTTTTCTGCCCACACGGACTCAGGCAGCACAACCATCCATGGTCTTACAGATTATTTGATAAACTGGCATGAGATCCTGCATAATGTGACCCTCTACCAATGGTCCCATTTCACAGCAAAGGAAGAACAACAATGAACATATGACCATAGGATCCACTGGTCTCATCACATATACGCTGCCCAGAAGCAATGTGTCAACTAGAGCCTTTTAAAAGCACAGCTAAGGTACCAGCTTGGAGATGATACCTTGTGAGGATGGGCTGGCATGAAATCAATGCCCATAATATAGTGCCCTGTTCCCATTAGGTGGAATTGATGGGCTCAGAAAACCAGGATTGGAAGTAGGCCTGGCTCCACTTACCATGACTCCCAGTGAGCTGCCTGAGGAATTGGCACTTCCTTGTCCTTGCACATTTAGTCTCTCACGTCCTGGTCCTCTAGGGGAGTGTGCTCCTATCTGGGGACACAGCAAGAATTCCATTCAATTTTAAGCTACAGCTGCTGCCCACTTGTAGCCATAGCCACCTAGGCGATTCACTGAGTTGTCTTTTGCTACTCCTTTGCCAGATCTTGATGAAGAATGAGCAAGTGCAGTAGCCATGGCTTGAACTTGGCCCTTTGCCACCTCACAGCTGTGCCCTCACAGTGATCCAGGGCTCAGGGTTCTCAGGGATGGGAATCACCCCATCAGGTAAGCCACCTACACTAGCAGCAGTGCTGTTAGGTGCGATAGCAGAAGAGGGAGATCGTGAAAAAGAGATCATCCAGAAGCATATGGAGCTATTCTAAGTGGGGTGAACTTTCTATGTGAAGGAATTAGATCTGGGAGGTTCCAGGGGTGGGTCATGATGGATGGGGAGGTACACTCCCCAGACCGCCCCTTCTGGATCAAAGCATTCATTTCCCAAGCAGTCAGGAGAGTTGACATCTGACCCCTGCAAAGGGACTCCTCAGTGAGGCCCACTTGGGAATGGCTCTTTGCCAAAGGGAGCTACCTCGTCCAATGCCCATTTCCATTGGCGTCCATTGACGGGTTTATGTGAGGATGCAAAGGCCTGGCCCTTTTGCCTCTGTTGGGAAAACTGAAGGGCCTTTCTGCTCTGGTTTCCCTGCAGTATTTGCTCAGGTCTCTTGCAACTGCATCACAGTTTTGTGTCTCCCTGTGCCCCAATCCGCTTCCCTCGTCCCTCCCAGGTGATGTTTCTGAGAACATTCCCTAATAACGTTCCTGCACGTGACCTTCCATCTCAGAGCCTGGCCCCCAGGAACCTGACCTAAGAGTGTGCTCTGGTTTAAGCATCTTATAAATGCCTTTATTTTCCTAATTGTTGTGATTCTGTGGTTGAAAACAAACTGGTGATCAAGAGTAAATAATTTTTCCCTCAGAAGCTGAAAGTTAAAATATTCAGTCGTTGCATTCAGTGGAAAACATTTTGCTGGACACAAAGGGCTTTGTTTCTATGGGTAGACATCTCCACATAGCATCTTTCCTTTAATGAGCTTTTGGTGTTTCCATTATTTATTTTTTAATCAAATTCTAATCCATTGTTTATACAGATGTTTCTGAAGCATTTTTTAAATGTAGTACGTTTGTAAAATTAGATCTCCATCTGTCATTACACGGAATGTGTGTGGGCATATGGTGAATGGACTTATTTTTACCCCTGAATGCTATTAGTTTGCGTAACAGTATCCCTGGAAAAGAAGTGTCATTATAAGTGATCTTTGCTTCCCTTTACTCACAATTAATTTTGCTTCCTTTTGTAATCCACAGCATCAGATTTTTGAAAAACCAAATTACCACCTTAACCTCTTTAAAGAGGATCACAGACCAGCCTGAGCAAGAGTGAGACCCCATCTCTACTAAAAATAGAAATTATATGGACAGCTAAAAATATATATAGGAAAAATTAGCCGGGCATGGTGGTGCATGCCTGTAGTCCCAGCTACTCGGGAGGCTGAGGCAGGAGGATCGCTTGAGCTCAGGAGTTTGAGGTTGCTGTGAGCTAGGCTGACGCCACGGCACTCACTCTAGCCTGGGCAACAGAGTGAGACTCTGTCTCAAAAAAAAATAAAAAATAAAAAAATAAAATAAAGAGGATCACAGAAAATTGATCCGCAGAATTTTTGTCTTCTTTCCTTCTCCAAACTATTTCTTTGCCATGGAAGAGACATGCTCATTGAACATATCAGAGACCTTTTAATTGACTAAATTTCTTTCTTAGGTTAATAGCTTTGATGCTCCTTCCATTTAAATTGGTGGTAGTGTTAGGTGCCAAAAGAATGTGGAAGGTGATTAATCTTTTCATCATCAATTTCAAAATGAATCAGATATTAACATTTGAGTGATTCCATCTGAAACATGAATAAGAAATCAGCATATGGCGTAGGCTTTTCTGACAGATTTTTTTTCAGTTATTTATTCCATGTTTTTCCAGTCCATGGCATGTATGGAATTTCATTTCTACATGTTCTGATGTCTGTATAAACATCATTTTTTAGTGTTAATTTTTGTTTTTATTATGGAATGTTCCAAACATACACAGAGGTAGAGAGAATAGTATCATGAATCTTCAGGTACTCATCTTGCAGCTTCAATGATTATCAACATTTTGCAACTCTTGTTTCATCTACCCACCTCCACCTTCTCCCTCCTCCTACCACCTACATAACCCCCCATACCCCACACACATATACAGACACACACACACACACACACACACACACATTTTTTCCTGGAATCTGTAAGGCAAACACCAGATATCATATTTTCCTCATAAATACTTTATATGCATTTAAGCAGTAAGACTTTAAAAAAATACCTAGGTAGTATCATACCCAAAAATAATATCTTAAATATTCTAATAATCCATATTCAAATTTCTCAGATTGTCTCAAAGTTGGTTTTTTTTTTTTTCTTTTTGGAGACAGTCTTGCTCTGATGCCCAGGCTAGAGAGCCGTGGCATCAACCTAGCTCACAGCAACCTCAAATTCCTGGGCTCAAGCAATCCTCCTGCCTCAGCCTCCCGAGTAGCTGGGACTACAGGCGCACACCACCACACCCGGCTAATTTTTTCTATTTTTAGTAGAGATAGGGTCTCGCTGTTGCTCAGGCTGGTCTCAGACTCCTGAGCTCCAGTGATCCTCCCATCTTGGCCTCCCAGAGTGCTAGGATTACAGGGATGAGCCACCGTGACCAGCCAATGTTGTTGTTTTTATAGTTGGCCTACTCAAATAATAAGAACCAATAAAACCCATTAATGGCATGGCTGTCATATCTGCTGTTTTAGTCTACACCATCCCTCCTCCTCTCTCCTCAGTTGTTTTCACACCATTGAATGTGTTGGAGAAATCAGATTATTTATCTTTTAGGTCCTATATTACAGATTCATATGCTTGTTTCTCTGTAATGTTTAAACTTGTTCCCATGTTTTCTGAATTTCTTATAAACTGGTAGTTAGACCTGAGCCTTGATTTGATTAAGGCTCAAATGTTTTTTAGGTCATAGTATTTCTTATGTGGTATGCTTCCTGTGGAATCATACCATGAGTCATGATGTCTGTTTTCTCTGCTTTCAGTAATGACAATCAGTCCAAATGATGTTAGAGTGCTCCATCCTCTGCAAGTCTCCTAGGAACATTGCTCCTATGGTTTTAGCATTCACTGACAACTATTGCCTAGATCCAGTGTTTTATTAGGGATTTGAAACAGCAATTTTCTTATTCTGCCCTTCCCTCTGCATTACTTAGCCATAATTCTTCTATAAAGAAGAATTTATCCCCATCAATTATCTGGCTTCCCTGAAATACAGTTTATACAAGAAAGGCAGGACAAATCCTTGATTCTTTCTATATACATATTATTTTCAGAGTAACGAGCTAGTGCTCTTACAAGTAAGTTTTTTAAAAAGTGTCATTATGAACTGATCGATTTTTATATTTAATATTTTAATTGAGTGTGATTATTCTTTTTGATAGTCACACTGTGCCATTTTGGCTAGTGGGACCTTTTTCAAGTTGGTTATCTTTTGACATGACCCATTTAATCTTTGATAGTTTCTTGCTTTTTTGTATCTGAAGTGGTCTCATCCCAAGCTCATCTTGCACATTTCAGATTCCGTATTGATCCCCAAAAGGTGATTTACTGGGTCAAAAGGATTAACTATTTTCAAGGTGGTTTGACATAGAGGAAAGAATACGGGGTTGGAGGTAGGTAGATCAGGGTTACAACCCAGGTCTGTTGCTTATTATTATGGCTCTGGGGTCTTGGAAAAGGCTTAACCTCACAAACTGATGGTAATACGAACTGCTATTAGGAAGAGGAAGTTATGATAACAAATTGTTTGACTCTAGTGTAAGTGGAAAAAGCAGGATTCACAATGATATAAAATGCATAGAGAAACGATTAGGATCAAATATGCTAAAATGTTAATGGTGATTTCTTTTGATGATCGGGCTACAGGTTATGTTTCTCTTTTTTTATGCCTCGTACTGTACATTTCCACATCACATAGAATAGAAAAAAATAAGGTAACTTGATTAAAAGAAAAATAAGCCTCTACTGTAAACCTTATAGTGTTGATTAAAATTCATTTGAGATATGATTCATCACATACTCCTTTTGTATCTCTCATGGTCAATTTAATCCACTTGTCCTTTAGCAGAATTTAATGCAAATTATATAATAAAGAAAAATATTGATGTAACTATACTCCACCATCTGCTTCCTTGCTCTATGCCATGTTGTATTGATTTCAAAAGACCAGGTCAAAGCTGAGTGTTTCCTGCTTTCAAGGCTGGCCTCTGAAGGCCTCATGCTATTCTGCCTCCTTGCTCCCTGGGGAGAGCTTCTAAGTTCTTGGTTGACAGCTGAAGGCAGGGTAAAATAAAATCTCCATTTGACGTGCTTATAAATCAGTTTTCCTATGGGACAGAATAGTTGGTGTTGGGTGCTCATTGAAAATAGTCTTATTGATCAGAAAACTAAACCAATTGGTTCTTTATTCACGCAAGGATTCAGATTGACTTATCAAAGATTCATTCGTCTTGTAATCTTTAAAAAATACGGCAAATAATAAAATAACTTTTGTGGAAGATGCCTACAAAATGCCTTCTAATCTAGGATTCAAATTGATTTTTAGGAATGGTATTTTAATCTTGGAGTTGAGGGTCACAACACAATGGACAATAAAATTCAACACATATTTGGATATAAGCGAGAGTGATAATCACAGATTTTTTTCTTTATATTTTTTTCTATTCGAATGTATCTTATTTCAAAAGATAATTCTTGATTTTAATTTTGAAATAGTGTAGGGGATGTCCTGCATTGTGGGAACTTGACCACTGTGTCCTGCTCGAGGAATTCTGAACAATCAGTTGCCTTTGATAGTCTTCAGGTGGCTGTTTAAGCAGCAGCCTGTAAAATACAGCATCCTGGGAACTGAAAACAACTGGTAAGGGTTGCTTTCCTTTTTCTTTTTCTTCACGTTCTTCCCAATTGATGAGCTCATTTGGATACTGATGTATAGATGAGCCAAACCCGAGCATTCGGCATCACGACCATTGTCACTAAAAGTGCAGCTTCATTCAACAATGCATCTTTATTGAGCACTTGTTCCTGGCGCAGGTTCTCCGTTGAATGTTAGATGGACATCAATGATGGAGACGTGGTGCTGTCTCACAAAGACCCTACAGCCTCGCTAGCAGGACTGGACACAGGGACAGGCACACCGGTAGATCTGAGAATAGCAGAGGCTACACCAAGCGTGATGAGTGGTGATGAGTGGTGGTGTGTGGTAGTGGGGAGCCAGTCCTGTGAATGGTGGATTAGTCAGGGTTTGCCAGAGAAACAGAATCAATAGGATCTCTCTCTCTCTATCTCTCTCTCTCTCTCTCTCGATGGATTTTAAGGAATTGGCTTTTGCAATTGTGGAGCTGGCAAGTCTGAAATCTGCCAGACAGAGGCCAGTGGGCTGGAGATCCAGGGGAAGGTTGATGTTGAAGTCTCTAGTCCCAGGGCAGTGCGGGGGGAAGAATTTCTTCTTCCTCAGAGGATCTCAGTCTCTTTTCCTTAAGGCCTTCAACTGATTGGATGAGCCGCCCACATTAGGGAGGGTAAATCTGCCTTACTGAAAGTCTGCTGATTTAAATGTCAATCTTGTGTAAACACTGCCTTCACAGAAACATCTAGACTGGTGTTTGACCACACATCTGGGCTCTATAGTCTGGCCAAGTTGACACATTAAATTAATTATCAGAGGTGGGGAGATACTTCATGGCGGGAGGCTAGTTAGGGCACAGACCAGTATTCAGAGAAGCCTGAAAATCTAGGTCCTCCCAAAGTGCCTGAATGGACTGCCCGTCAGAAATCAGGAAGCCACCCAGTGGAGAAACCTTTTCCCCAGCAACAAGTGCGTGAACATTTGCCACGTGTTGAGCAGAGGGACACAGCTCCTGCCAGAGGCTCCAGCGAATGTGACTGGTCTCATCCTGGCCTCGCCATCTTCCTTAGAAATGCCAGTTCCTTTCTCTGCACATTTATCTGATTATCTTTTCATTGTTCTCTGCAGATCCATGATTTTCAATTGGTTCTTCTCTCTCTCTCTCTTTTTAAAAACATGAACTTTTTCTCTATTTAAACATCAATATTTTAAAACTTATAATTATATATTATTTATTTCTTGAATATGTAATTCATTCCTGTGGCACAAATTCAAAAGATTCAAAAGGGTATACAGTAAAAGTCAGTATCCCCCTCGCTCCTGACTTTAGCCCACCTTAAGTTCCTCCCCAAAGGCAGCAACTATTATCTGATTGATGATTCTGTTTCAGAGATATTCTATGATATGGAAGCAACTGAATATAAATACCTTTTAAAACAACATGCCAGTGATAACACTTTGCTGTTTTTCACTTAAGAAAACCTGTTTTAGATTTCACTTGAAGTTAGTTAAAGTTACCTTTTTATGGCTACATAATATTCCATTGTACAAATATATGATAACTTATCCAGTCAGTCCCCATGTAGATTGTTTCCAGGCCTCTGCTTGTAAGACAATACGGACATAAATACTCTTGTGCACACACTTTCCTCCCATTCTTTAGGATACATTCCTAGAAGTAGAATCGCTAGGTCAAAGGTACGTGCATTTGAAATTTTGACATATCAGCGATTGTGCTCCATGGAGGCCGTATGAGTTAACACACCTACCACTGGTTATTTTTAGCTCCAACTTACAGATGTGCAAACACAGCATCCAGTGGCCTTATTATAAAAGATGGTGATGGATTTTGGTGGATCCATTCTCTCCTTTTCCCTCACGGCCCTGGTGGCCAGTCACCCGTACTGGAAGTCCGCTGCCTGGGTGTGGTCTGAGGGAAGGCAACAAAGTGAGGGCAACTTGCCCGTGGTGACACCGACCCCAGAGATTCACCTTGTTACTATTTGGATCTGGTTCAGGTACAAAAATAGAGGTCTCCTCTTTGTGACTTGCCCGAGTTCACACAGCTCATAGGTGTTGGGAGTAGAACTTGAACTGTGCTCCAGAGAGTCCTTGTGACCCTGGGGGCCATAGATTTGCAACCACACCTAGAGAAGCCAACCATGTGCATTGTTTAGGACAGCACCCAGTCCATGGTAAGCACTCAGCAAAGTCAGCTGTTGTCATTCTGTTCACTAGAAGGTGGCATGAGTGGGTGGCAGGGGCTGGAGGGCATTAGCAGTCTGGATGTTGTTGGGGCTGAGGGCTGACAGGTGGGAGGTGGCTTGGGTGACCGCCCCAGTCTTTCCAGCTGTGTAACTCAGACAGCTCCAGCTTGGTGGCTGCACTCGAGTCATGGGGGTAGACGAGCATTTTTCTTCATCGAGCAGGATCTAATGAGAGCTATATTTCTTTGAATCTGCCCACTGGATGAGAGCAAACATTAATGACCACTGGGCTGGAAAGGCCAGATGCAGTTTACCAAATAAGAGGGCATCTTCCCCCATCAGTTCTAAAACAGCGCGCAGAGGACCGACGCATGCTTTCCGACAGCCAGAGCCCATCAGCGGCTGCGGTGTTAAATACAGAGCGAAGGCCCCATAAACAGGCATTCACGTGTGAAACAATTAAATGTGGCGCTGCCCCTGCAGCAACGTCCCAGCAGCCGCCTCTGTTGGAGCTTTCAAGGCTCAGCAACTTGTAGGATGACACAGGAATGACAATGCGCTGGTTTTCTTTGCGGACACAAAGAAGACCACAGCTGGGGAGCTCATCTCTCCTAATTGGTGCAAGATTCAGACAGCATCGTCACCTGGCTCCCAAGGGAAGGCCAGAGCTAAGCTCTCCCCGCCGGGTGGCACCTCCGGCCAGCTCCCTCTGCCAAAACAGACTCTCTAATCTGCCCATGGACACACCTGGTGGGAAACACAGGCTGCAGGAGGGCAAGAGTGCTCAGACAGCTTCTCCTTCTGATTTTTTTAATAGTATCTGCAACCTACCATTTCACACTTTTCATCTCCCATTCCACTGAATGCCCAGCTTCCCTACTCTAGCTTGGGAGCCCAGAGAGCATTTCTAAGTCACTGGGGCTCAGTGAGGTTGGTGGTTATTCTGAGTAGGTTTTTGAGATGGAGCAGTTAGCTTGTTTCATAACAGTTTAACTCCCTCCATTTAATGCCCATAATTTGAGGTATTGAGGATATTGGCATTAGCGCAGAAAAAGACAGGACTGAATGACATCTGGCCATGAAGGCAGAATATTGTGAGCTTTCTTTCTCCTCAAAGCTTGGAGTGTGGGTGAGTCTCTTCAATACTAACACCTGTGTCTCCAGGGCATGCCCAGGTGGCTGCTGGGCCCGTCTAAGCCATCTTGGGTGTGTGTATGGGTGTGTCTGGGTGTGGGCACCTTCTTGCCAGAAGCAAGCCTGCTGGCCCTGTCTGCCGCACACTCCCGGTCTGGTCCGGGGGCCACTGCAGAACCTTCCCTGAGGCGTCTGTGAGATCCTGCTCCACTCCATGCCCTAAGGGCTGTTTACCTCCTAGGTGCTAAGGGGGCCAAGCAGCCTCCTGGGTTTCTGGGAAGAGCAGGTTAGAAAGGGGTGGGCTGCTTCTATGTCACTCCGGCTCCAGAAGCATCTGCCTGCGAAACTGAGGCAGTATTGATGAGTGGTTAACACTTAACCGTCTCTCTTAGAATGTTGGCTCCACCTCTTACTGTGTTTCTGTGGGGGGACTGCTTACCCTCTCTGTGGCTCAGCTCCCATATCTGTAAAGTATGTGTAATAATAGTACCTACTTTGTAGGACTGTAGTGAAAATTAAGTGATACCATGCATGTGTAGTGATTAGAAAGGTGTTTTCTGTATAAGGACCCTTCCTCCCACCCCCACCCTGCCCCAGTCCTTGAGCATCGCTACCTCATGCTTTCACCTAAAACCTCTTTCTGGGGCTCAGATCTAGTCTGGGTGGGATGGGGTGGGGCAGGCAGGTAAGCGAGGACAGCTGCCAGGTTGTCCCGGGCTCTCCCTCCTCTCTTCCCCTTGCACACACGACTTTCCTCTCTTCATGCTGACACAGAACACTTACAAGCTCCCAGGCATATCAGCGTACGGGCCTGGGTGCCAACAGGGGCCCAGCTCTACACATTGCATGTGTGACCCAGCTGGGCCTCGCTAGGCCCCTGTGAAGTGCCCTTGGCTCCTGCGGGGGGGTCCTCCGAGGCCTATTGCACATCCACGGACAGCCCTGTGGGGCCTCTCACCCCTCTAAAGCCATCTTGTCACTCCCGAGCATGTTGCCATGATCATCAAGCTGACTCTCAACCTTGGGGTAAAGACATTTTGGCATTTACACACATTCTCAGCCTTACAATCAGTTTTTTGCAGGGCACCTGGACCCAATATTTGTCGGCTATGCCTCAAAAGGCTGTTCCCTTCCAGAAGAACTAGTACTAGCTCACCTCTCAGTGCTGGGTGGTATTGTCCTCGCGGCAGCAGAACTCTTGAATCTCTGATTCAGGAGAGCTCTGTGGGCGCTTTTGTTCTCTCTGTGCTCTGGGGCGGGGCCAGATCTCCCGGGTTTTCTAGTCCTGTCCTGATAGACGGTGAGGTCCGTGGCTCATTTGCCATGATTTTTGGCAGGTGAATGTCAATTATAATGATTTACTTTTTAAAGAAGCAATTGTGGTTCCTATTCCCTTCCTTTTCATCTTCAAATGAGATAGTCTTCTTTTATCTTTCCCTTTGAGTTACAGCCTTCTCCCCAGTCTTTTGTATTCTGAGTTTCTCTCTTTTTACATTAAAATATTTATTGGTTATTCATTTGATAGTACGCATTTGTACTTTTAGTATCAGTTGAATCAAACTGTTCACCAAATAAAAATAGCCAATAATGTAAACATATACATTTATTTAAAAATATTTTATTTAAAAAAAAGAAGTTCATTGATGGGATAATTTATTAACTGAGCACAACCACTGCTTTAAAGAGGTGAGTCCTACAGTTTGGAAAAACCCACTGCTCGCTCGCTCTCTCTCACACAGAATCATTGATGGTAATCAGCAATCTGTGATTGTTCTTTTTTCTAGCTGAACCGGGGTTATAGTGTAGAGACAAAAATATGGGCTACGGTGATCCAAATTCCGGACTGGCCACACTCACTGGCCACACGCCCCTGGGAAATCCACCTGGTCGTGCTTAGCCCCAGTTTCCTCATCTTTAAAATGAAGAAATTTGACTTCTGATTCTGTAGAGTCACTTCCGCCCTTTATGTTCCACGACTCCCTGGATTCTGCAGACCAGGGCTCCGGTTTATAGTGGTGATTAATCCGGGAGCAACAAAGGCAAGTGCTTATTTGCATGCTAATAGAATGCTAATCAGGAGGACAAGCTCAACTGAACCAAGCTGGGCTGTCAGGACACCATCCTCCTGAAGGTGCCCAGACAGGGCGAGCGAGCGCAGGCAGGAGGAATTAAATTTAGCAGGAGTAGTGGAATCTATCAGTTATCGCAGCCCCAGGAACACCAAATGGCATCTGGCTCCGGCTTGATTAGCAGGGGAGCACTTATCGCTCCAGTCCTGGAATTTGGAACCATTATCTGCTAGAGTAGTGGGATTAAAAATAATGTTTGGGCTTGATGGACAGCGGTTAACAGCCGCGCGGTGCCTTTACTGCTCGTGGAAAAGGAGGCTTAGCAGAGCGGAAGTGAGGAGGCCAAGGTGGACAGAGTCCGGACCACTAGCAGATACCCAGGGTCCTGTCGGGAAAGTTCTGTAAAGACTTCTCTGAAACTAAGTTTTAATCTTCATTTTGTAAATAGTTATTATCCGAATCTTGTTATAAGAATACAATAAGGTGGCAACAGCTCTCTGGAAAATTGTAAATGCAATTGACCCTTGAACAACACAGGTTTGAACAGCACAGGTCCTTTTATATGTGGATTTTCTTCCACCTCTGCCACCCTGAGACGAGACCAATCCCTCCTCTTCCTCATCCTCTTCGGCCTACTTAATGTGAAGCTGGTGAGGACGGAGAGCTTTATGATGATCTATTCCACTTGATAGATAGTAACTATATTTTCTTTTCCCTGTAGTTTTCTTAATAACATTTTCTTTTTTCCAGCTTACTTTATTGTAAGAATACAGTATATAATACATATAATGTACAAAATATGTGTTAATGGACTGTTTATGTTATCGGTAAAGGCTTCTGTGCAACAGTAGGCTATTAGCAGTTAGGTTTTTTTGAATCAAAAGTTACATGTGGATTTTCAACTGTGCAGCGGGCCCAGTGCCCCTAAATCCCATGTTGTTCAAGGGGCAACTGTCCTGTGAAAATTGTCAGAACCCAAATGGAGTCACTTGTGTCAAACTCTGGCAAATGGAGCCAGGGACAGTCATTAAGGATGGTTCTCACACATGATTTTCCAGATAACTGGAACTAACACAGAAATCTTTTCAGACCTCAGCTAACTATTATACATGAGTCATATTAACACAAAGACAGCTAGTGGCACAAGAACAGCTAGCCACTTATATAAGAACACCTGCCTGTTCCAAAAACTGTCCTAAAGCCTAGCCCACAACTACAAGGGCCTAACCAGAACTCCAGGATTACAAGTCCTACCTAGCAACTGCTGACACTTGCCAATCAGAATTCACCGGCTCCTGGAAGATGCTGCCGGGGCCAATAAACTTTCTTTTAAAACTACCTGAACATTTGTACCCCCATAATATGCTGAAACAAAATAAATAAATAAATATTTACATAAATAAATAAAATGTTAATATGTATTTTGAGGAGGAAAAAAGGTAGGTGGAGATTGGAAAGTGATTTAAACTCCATGAAAGAAAAAGGCTGTAGAAATCCGTATTTTTAGTGGTTTGTCGTGAGGCTCCTCACGTTCAGGAGGGATGTCTATCATGGGTGGTGGAAGTGCAATGTGAGAGAAATTTTCCTGTAGGCCCCAATTCAAATAGGGCAAGGAGTCAGCCCCAACGAGGCAGACGGCAGACGGGACTCAGAGACAAAAGGAACCATACTGAGCTTGTTCTGCACTCCAGACAGGGACCCGGATAGAGATTGATGATCTGGCCCAACCTCTTCCGCCTGAATGTGGGGTGGTTGCATGACCACAGGTCATACGTCTTTCTGGGTCAGCTCATGGCACAGATCAGGCTATTTTTTTTAAAAATGACATTCTGACCTGTTCATAAACCACAGTGCAAAGTAACAACCCAGAAACACCAGGAAAGGGATCTGTAAATAGATTTGCTCACCAGGTCAATTAGAAAACAAACACCAATAAAATTCTTGGTAAGAATTTCATTGTTAACTCTATTTTTGTCCTTTAGCTGCTGCTCCGCAATTAACAAGTAACTGTCCGTGAGCACTTAACTATCAGGGAGCAGCAACCAGGGATGGGTCTAGGTGAGGTGAGTAAGGCACTTGTGTTGGGAACAAAATTTAAGGAGGTTTCAACAAACTCAGTAATCAAGATAAATCATATTTAGATGCAATATTAAAAAAATAAAATTAGTAAACTCTGTCCCTCTTGTTATTGCCAATAAAGCTTTAGCATCTAACTGATGCCTATAAGTGCTTTCCACACATCAACGCCTTTCATCCTGTTCTATTTCTGTGCATCAACTCGTCATCTTAGTCAGCTTGGGCTGCCATAGTGAAGTCTTACAGACTGGGTGGCTTGCACAATAGACAGTTACTTCTCACAGCTCTGGAGGCTGGAAGTCCAAGGTCAGGATGCTGGCATGAGGGGGTTCTGGTGAGGGCTCTCTTTCTGGCTTAAAGACAGCCACCTTCTTGTTGTGTCCTCACTTGGTGGAGATAGAGAGCTCTGGGGTCTCTTCCCCACATCAGGCACATCAGAATCGTTGGGTGGAGAACTTTGCAAAACCTGCACGCAGACAGCCTGAGCCCCACCCTGCTCCTACCCCTGCCTGAGATTCTGATTTAGTAGTTTGAGACATTCTAACTTAATCAGTCCTTGAAATTTATATTTTTAGAGAGATTTCCGGGTGATTCTGATGACCAGACAGGTTTGGGAACTTCAAAAAGAAGCAGTGTCAGTGTTGGCAGAAGGGCGTGGAGCAGGTGGTGGATGTATTGGGGTTGACAGGCAGCCAGGCCTCTGGGATCAGGAGTCAAGGATGTGAACTCCATTCCCTGGCAATGTAATTTCTCTAGAAATTACAGGCTCACTCTACAGTGGGCTGACATCAGCAATCCTGGGGAAGGCATTATATGCATCCGTTGTACGAGGTATGTGCTGGTGTCCCTGTTTTACACATGATGAAACTAAGGTGCAGAGAGGGTAACAGATTTGCCCAAGATCACAAGTCCAATAAATGGTGGAAATGGGAAGTGGACTCTGGTTTTTGTTTAGCCAGTGACTGTGGGAGAGTGACTCGAAATGTCCATGGGGAACTGACTGTGTGCACCCAGAAGAAATAGAAAGTGGAGAGGAGGCAGACAAGAAAGAAAGGGAGAATACACTGGGCTTAATCAGAATGAGAGCACGGCAGTGTCGCAATCTGTTTGGGCTGCTATAACAGAATACAGACTGGGTGATTATAAACAGCAGAAATTTATTCTCCCATGGTTCTGTTCTGGAGGCTGAAAAGTCCAAAGTCAGGTGCATCTGGTGTCTGGCGAGGGCCTTCTTGACCCTCACGTGGCAGAAGGTGGAAGGGCAAAAAGAGCCTAAGCTCGTTCCCTCCAGCCCTTTTCTAAGGCACTCACCGGTTCCTGAAGGCAGAGCCCTCATGACTTAATCACCCCCCGAAAGGCCACCTCTTCACACGACCACAGTAGGGATTAAGTTTCAACATGAATTTTGGAGAGGACACATTCAAACCATAGCATGGTGGAAGGAGAAAAAGTTATTCAAAATGAGAAAAGACTCTTGTTTTCTTTCTTCAACTGCATTTATTCATCACTTATTTATTATTATTTTCACAGATATACCTTATTTCCTTAACTCCTCCTTCCTCTGAGTTCCAGCTTCCCAACTGTGTGAGTTCCCCACCCCCCATCTCCCCAAAGCCTTAAATTTTTCCTTATTCTCAAACGTGTTATCACCGCCTTCTTGTTGCTTGGCCGGACGTCGTGGGACGTGGTGGCTCTTCAGCCATCTTGGTGTGCAGACTTCTTTCCAACTCGATTCCTTCGGGCACTCAGACAGTGAAGTGGACTCTTGGCTCTGGAAGGAGTAATGAATCACTTTGTGGGGTATTGGCTTCTTTTATTTTATAAATAATGCCTCTTCAGCAGCCAAATATAGAAATGACCCATTTGTCTGAAACTAGGCAAAAGAAATCTATAACTAATTAGTTTTTCTGATACTTTTTGGATCTCCTGATACTTTGTGCTGAGAGCCATAGAAACATTTAGGGCTCTAAAAGTATAAAATTCAACATTATCAATATATTTTATAACAGCCAATGCGCCATCTGAAGCATCTAACCATGAATAATGGGAAATCCAGGACAACTGGGCTCACCGTGCTTTCAAAAACAAGAGGAAAATGCCATTTGCTATGAACAGTCCATGAGACATTTTACAATCTTCTGTTCAATTTGAAGAGTATAAAAAATAAACTTTGTGCCTAGTCTTCTTTTTAGGGTTTACTTACCAACAGCAAGAACTATGTTCTTTAGTTTTCTGCAATAGACATTTTGTGCAGCAATATATTAGACCTTAAATTAAAACAGCAATTAAAATATTATGCTAAGCATTCCCTTATTTATAACATACTAATTTATTGTAAAGCAGTTTACTTTCTTCTATGGTTAGGTTTAATAAGTTTCTTTGAGAAGAACCATAAAAAGCATGCCCGGAGAAAGAGACAGAGTTGTTTTTTTCAATAAGCAATGAGGCTGTCACCACATGTTATGAAGATTGATTACTAATGCATTTTTAATGCAGATAATTTATTAGATAATAAGTTTTTTTCCCCCCTCTAAATTTCCAGTAGGAGGAAATCACAGAGTTTTTCCATTGTAAATTAAAGGTTTTCTACAATTGTTTTTTTGCTAAGCCTTAAAATGGATGATGAAATTCAATTATGTAACAAACACACTTGGGATGAAGCTGATGCTTCCCTCTTATGCTCTATGTTTGCTTGAATGTCAACAAACCTGTCGAGGGCAAGAACCAAACAAGAGCCATAACCCAACCGAGGTGCCTAGTAGAATGCTGTCGATATATAGTAAGTGATCCATGAATGCTTGTTGAATGAATAAATGTCTTGAGCTGTATCGTTTGTTTGTTTGTTTTGGTGGAAACACCAACTGAGAGATTCTTGCTACTGAGTATGCTTGCCCTGGCTTGTTTATCGGTGATGGATTGCTATACAGGATTCACACTTCCTCATGTCTCTCTCTCTGTTGTCTTCCAGCAGCCAGGAAGAGAGGCAGAGTGCAGAGGGTAAGAGTGAATTAGCCCATCTGCATCCCTGTTTTCTTCAGTGAAGGAAGTTGCAACTCTCTTGTCTTAGCAACACCAGGGGATCAGGCTGCAGTTCAGCTTCATTGAGATAGCCAGTGGAAAATTTCCTATTCAAGGTGATTAAGAGCTCTAAGATGACCAAACTGAAGCTGCCACAGCAATTGTTCTTAAGCTTTTGTATCTATTGGCAAAGAAGTATTAGTTATCTCTGAGCGAGACTGTGACACATAGCCCAAAAGAGATTATGGAAAGAAGAACTTTTCCTTGAAGTCTCTTGTTCTATTTTAAAAATGCATACAAGTTTGCATTGCAAGTCATAATATACCTCTGTTATAATATGATAAGATAAAACAAAAGAAACAAAGCAGAAATTTCTGACCTATCTTTGTTTAACATCAAGTTGAGTATAATTTCTTTTTTTTTTTTTTTTTTTTGAGACAGAGTCTCACTTTGTTGCCCGGGCTAGAGTGAGTGCCATGGCGTCAGCCTAGCTCACAGCAACCTCAAACTCCTGGGCTCAAGCGATCCTACTGCCTCAGCCTCCCGAGTAGCTAGGACTACAGGCATGCGCCACCATGCCCGGCTAATATTTTTTTTATATATATATTTTAGTTGTCCATATAATTTCTTTCTATTTTTAGTAGAGACGGGGTCTCACTCTTGCTCAGGCTGGTCTCGAACTCCTGACCTTGAGCGATCCACCCGCCTCGGCCTCCCAGAGTGCTAGGATTACAGGCGTGAGCCACCGCGCCCGGCCTACTAAGTTGAGTATAATTTCTAGAAAGGTAGACTAAGTTGAAAAGAGCTGATGTTGATACCAGATTCACAGCCTCTATTCGATGTCCTTCTTGCCCTTGGGTTTACACTATGTTGAATCATAGACTCTCAAGAAAATGATACGAGATCTCGTCATGTTGTTCAAGCTGGTCTTGAACTCCTGGACTCAAGTGATCCTCCTGCCTCAACAACCAAAGTGCTGGGATTACAGGAGTGAGCCACCATGTCCAGCCAGTTTACATCTCTTAGTAGACCATGTTCCCCAAATCTCTTCCCTTTTCATTACAAATTAGTCTGGAATAATGAGTCTCTAAGTCGGGAATATTTGCCTTAAAAAAAATCAACCCCCTTGAACATAGTAAGACACAGAAGAGGCAGACAGGTGGTCTTGGTGAAAGAGGCAGTAGCTGCTACCTTCTGAGACACAATGGTGCTCCCAAATTTTGACTGCTCTGATTAGTCTTCACCTCTCATACCCTCTTACTTTTTTTCTAGTTGATACACCATTAGTGATGACTCACTCTTTTTTGGACTGTGTAGTAAGAAATAAAAAGGCCTAATTGTTTTCAGGTGACACATCTGGGCGCTCCTACAAAAGAGTGTATTTTCAACATGAAAAAGTGTGATTCTTTGCATTCATTTCAACATGGAATGTGACAACATCTTTTGGGGGCAAAAATTTCAGGTTTTCCTTTCAACAGTTGATCAACTCATTACTCCTGGGCATATGTGACATGCTTAAGGCGGTTAGGAGAAAGATTTAGGGTGGTTCTCAAGGACAATGGCCCTTGCTGTCTGTTTGGTTATATCCAAGGTCAGAGGTGGGTGAAAGAAAACATCTTTTGAAGGAGAATACCAAGATGACTGTATCTGTGGCTAAGATTTATGAACTGGGTGTGTGTAGTAGATTAGTAGGTCCAGTGAATTAAAGGACTAAAGGTAAGAGAGATGATCAGAGAGTAACAATTCTGGCTGTCGGTCTCCAGAAACGTTGCAGAGATTTCAAACCGTCACGATTTCAAACAATGGAACTAATTGATTGTGTTGGCTCCAGACTACAGGGTTCTTGTTTACACATCTTTATATCCTCTGATCTCTTCACCCAGTGCCATGTACTAAGAAGATGATCAATAACAGTGGTTGACATACCCCCAGACGCTTTAATTTGTACAAATTAATGAAGGGAAATGTGAGGTCCATTGTCACGGTTCCCTTCTGTGCTGTACACACCCAAGCGAAAGAGGCTAGTATAAATATCAACATCCTAGAAATGTGTTTAAACAACTACAAAATTTTTCCCACTGCCCAGGCTGTTCTTTTACATACGTTAAACCATACTGAAGATTGATTTAATTAGCAAAATGTGAGTAAGAAAAACACAGCCGGTTAGCAGGATGGATGCAATAATCTAGGAGAGAGAGTAGGAGATGAAAATAGAGACATGAACATCTCCTTTGGAGTCGGGGGGGGGGGGGTACATGTCTACCATTAGGACCAGACTGAGAAGCCAGTCGTATTTGCAAGTAAAGGAGATGAAGAAATCTAAAATGATACTGTTACGTAGATAGTTAGGATCTCCGGCTCTTCTCCACACAAGGGTTCCCTGTTTTGGTGCTGTTTAGAGCAATTGCTTCACCTGGGGAGAAGGATAAGGGCAGGCACTCCATTTTGGTGCTGCCCCACCCTTAATCCTATCCCAAGAAACCACTACACCTGGGGAAGGAGGGCATGCTTTATCAATCTAGGAATTCCCCGGCCCCGGCATAGTAAGATTTAGAAAGTGACCTAGAGTAACCTAAGGGTAATTGAGATGCCATTAGCTTGAGTCTGCATTGGGGTTCATCTCTCTCCCCAGGTGGGCTTTCTTAGAGGGAGCTCATATATGCAGATGGCTTTTGAGGACACCTGTTGATCATTTGCTAACATCCTGCACCTCCCAAGCGCCCTCCTCCAGACTGGGCTAATAAAAGGGAACAAGAAGTCAGCAGTGAGAAAGTGAGTGGGCCGGTGAGTGAGTGAGTTGGTCTGTCTCTCTCCACTCTTGGAGACAGACCCGTTTTATTCTACAGTGAAGAGCTGCTCTTATGAAACTGCTGCCTGCCTGAGGCTACTCTGTCATGTTGGCCCTGCTGGTGATTTTTCTAAGAAAGGAGTCAGAGGAGTGGGATAGTAGTCTGGACTTGACACTTTGGTGTGTCTGGTGATTCTTTGGCCAAGAGCACACCAAAAACCAAGCGAGAGGCCGGGCGCGGTGGCTCACGCCTGTAATCCTAGCACTCTGGGAGGCCGAGGCGGGTGGATCGCTCAAGGTCAGGAGTTCGAGACCAGCCTGAGCAAGAGCGAGACCCCGTCTCTACTAAAAATAGAAAGAAATTATCTGGCCAACTAAAATATATATAGAAAAAATTAGCTGGGCATGGTGGCGCGTGCCTGTAGTCCTAGCTACCCGGGAGGCTGAGGCAGTAGGATTGCTTAAACCCAGGAGTTTGAGGTTGCTGTGAGCTAGGCTGATGCCACGGCACTCACTCTAGCCCAGGCAACAAAGCGACACTCTGTCTCAAAAAAAAAAAAAAAAAAAAAAAAAAACAAAACCAAGCGAGGACAGACTCCCACCCTGACATCTTTGGTACCGAAACCCAGGATTCTGATGATACTAAGGTTTTAAGGCAATGAGCAGTTAGCCTTAAAAACTGCTTGATTCTTTTGTAAGAGGAGATGATAATTTATGTTTTAGGTATAATGAGTTTGAGATTTAGTGGGGGTACTTAGGTGGGCACTGGCAATGTAAGGAATGTAGGAAATGTAAACTTATTGTTTGACAAGAGAACTTGGGAAAGGATAAAAGATAGGTAGACTCAATAAAGGATATACCATGCAGGTTGTTCAGGGCCTACTCATAACTGCATGTTTGCCTTAGAGTTACTTATGTATACAATGGTGAAACACAGGGTGACACTCAAAGGAGTGCAGTTAACTGTAATAAAAATTCTGAATTGAAATCAGGAGCAAGTCAAGGATGCCCATATCACCACTTACCTACAACACTGTCCTGGAGGTTCTAGCCAATGGATATAAGATTAGGGGAAAAAATTATGTATGAGAAATAAAAAGGAAGGAAAAAACATGTTATTATTTGTAGGTGACAAGTTCAAAAACACAAAAGACAAATCATTAGAATAAGACAGAATATTAAAACAAAAAATTAATTACATTTTTATATACCAGTAATATGAAGTTAGAAAAGCAACATTTATAATAATAAAAACATAACATACCAAGAACTAAAACTAATAAAAGAATTGCAAGACATTTATAAACCAATTTTTAAAACTTTATTCAAAGACTTTAAAGAAGACATAAATGAAGAGATGTGCCATATTCATGGTTGCTGCTTCTTAGCAAATTGATCTATAAATTTAATGCAATTCTCACCAAAATCTCAGTAGCATTTGTGGTAGACCTGACAAATTGGTTATGGACTTTTCATGAAAGTGCAAAGGGCCATGAGTAACCAAGGCATTTCTGAAGAACAGATCTGAGGGACTTGCTCTACCAGATGTCAAGACTTAGCAAGAAGTCTAGTTATTTCAAAAGGTAGTTTTGGACAGTGTTAGATAAGGAAACAGAATTAAGAACCCAGAAACAGATTTACACATATGGAAACACTGCATATCAGATTTTAAAGGAGGAACAATACAAATGGTGCTATGACAACTGATCAGCTATCTGCAAAAAGAAAGAAAAATAGGAAAGTGTTTCACATCATATAAAAATCAATCTCATTTGGATTCAGGATAAGAGTATAGAAATAAAAATTAGAACTTCTAGAAAACAATATTGAAGAATATCTTTATGAACTTGAGATGTGAGTAATTTTTTTAAAAGACACACCTCAAACAAAAGATTGGTAAATAGGCTATATTAATTATTTGAATTTCTGTTCTTAAAAAAGGAAGTTAAAAAGTAAGCTATAATTAGGGAGAAGATATTTTAAACACACATAATCTGATAAATAATTCATAGCTGAAATATATCCAACAGTAAGAAGTAAAAAAAAAACACCAAAGAGAAAAATACTTCAAAAGAAAAATATATTTTCTGTCTAAATATTTAGACAATAATTGGACAGACTGCAATGTCTGTCCAAATATTTCTATCTGCCCTGTAGAAAAATGAGCAAAGAAAAAAAATGAGCAGGTAATTCATAGAAGAAGAAACAAAAATGACCACTAGGTTTATGAAAAGTTTTCACTAGTAATCAAGGAAATGTAAATGCAATGAGATGTCATTTTTTACACCTACCAAACTGGCAAAAATTAGACTAAGGATATCAGGGATGGTGAGAATGTGGTCAATATCATCAATTATGTAGGAATGGAAGCATATACTGGTGCGATCAAGCTGGAAAACAATGTGGCATAATCTAGTAAATTTGATAACATCTGGCTATACATACTCTCGAGCAGCACTTGCTTATATGCACAAGGGGACATAAATACATGTCTGCAACTCAAAGCAAAAACTACACAACTGCTCGCCAACAAAATTCTGGCTAAAGAGTTATGGTATAGGCCGGGCGCGGTGGCTCACGCCTGTAATCCTAACACTCTGGGAGGCCGAGGTGGGTGGATTGCTCAAGGTTAGGAGTTCGAGACCAGCCTGAGCGAGACCCCGTCTCTACTAAAAATAGAAAGACATTATATGGACAACTAAAAATCTATATAGAAAAAAAATTAGCCGGGCATAGTGGCGCATGCCTGTAGTCCCAGCTACTCGGGAGGCTGAGGCAGTAGGATCGCTTAAGCCGAGGAGTCTGAGGTTGCTGTGAGCTAAGCTGACGCCACGGCACTCACTCTAGCCTTGGCAACAAAGTGAGACGCTGTCTCAAAAAAAAAAAAAAAAAAAAAAAAAAAAAGAGTTATGGTATAGTCATACATTGGACTATACCGAGGTAGGTGAAAATAAATGAACTATACTTACAGACATCAAAACAGATTAATTTCACAGCCAAAATTGTCAAAAAAGATGAAGTTTAGATGTATATTGAAATGTACATGCATATTTTAAAATAATTCCATATATATTGAGAAATGTATAAAAGTAAAATATGTAAGGCTCAGGGATGTATAGTTATAGTTGATTCTCATTATTTGCCATAGTTATATTCTATAAGTCAATGGAAATACTGAATTAACATATGTTGCACCATTGTTCTTAGGGAAGATAAAGGGTTAAGTTGCTGTGAGCCTCTCTGGTCACAACATTTTTATCAATTGGTCTATATATAACTTTGTTTTATGTGTGTCTTTAAAACACCATATTTAATATATACACAGGCGTACCCAGTTTTATAACGCTTCACTTTATCGAACTTCATAGATACTGTGTTTTTTCACACATGGAAGGGTTGTGGTAACCCTGCATGGAGCAAGTCAATGGCTGCCACTTTTCCAACAGCAAGTGTCCACTTCATGTCTCTGTGTCACATTTTGGTAGTGCTCACAATATTTCAAACTTTTTCATTATTATTATATCTTTTATGGTGATTTGTGATCAGTGATCATTGATGCTACTATTGTAATTGTTTTGGGGCACCACAAACTGTGCCCATATGAGACGGCAAACTTAGCTGATACATGTGTGTTCTCAATGCTCCATCAACTGGCCATTCCCCTTTCTCTCTCCTTGGGCCTCCTTATTTCCTGAGTCAGAACAATACTGAAATTAAGCCAACTAATAACCCCACAATCAGCTCTGAATGTTCAAAAGAAAGGAAGAGTGGCCTGTCTCTCACTTTAAATCAAACGTCAGAAATAATTAAGCTTAGTGAGAAAGGCATGTTGAAAGCCAAGGCAGGCCAAAAGCTGGGCCTCTTGTGCCAAATAGTCAAATAGTGAATGCAAAGGAAAAGTTCCTGATGGAAATTAAAATTGCTACTCCAGAAAACATATGAATAATAAGAAAGCAAAACAGTTTATTGTTGATATGGAGAAAGTTTTAGTGGTCTGGATGGAAGATCAAACTAGCCAAAACATTTCCTTAAGTCAAAGCCCAATCCAGAGCAAGGCTGCCATAGGTAGTCATTCCTCTGATGGATCTGGGCAATATGAGTTGAAAACCTGGAAAGGATTCACCATTCTAGATGTCATTACGAACATCTGTGATTCATGGGAGGAGGTCACAATATCAAAATTCGCAGGAGTTTGGAAGAAGTTGATTCCAACCTTCATGGATGGCTTTGAGGGGTTCGAGACTTCAGTGGAGGAAGCCACTGCAGATGTGGTAGAAATAGCAAGAGAACTAGAATTAGCCGCTGAGCCTGAAGATGGGACCGAATTTCTTCAATCTCATGATAAAACTTTAGCTTATGAGTTATTTCTTACGGATAAGCAAAGAAAGTGGTTTCTTGAGATGGAACCTACTCCTGGTGAAGATACTGTGAACATTGTTGAAATGACAACAAAGAATTTAGCATATTACATGAACTTCATTGGTAAAGCATTGGCAGGGTTTGAGAGGATTGATTCTAATTTTGAAAAAAGTTTACAGTGGGTAAACTGCTACCAGGCAGCATCACATGTTGCAGAGATTTTTTTCAGGAAAGGAAGGGTCAAAAGATGCAGCAAACTTCATAGTTGTCTTATTATGAGAAATTGCCTCACAGCAAAACCCAACCTTCAGCGATCACCACCCTGACCAGTCAGCGCCATCCACATCAAGGCAAGACCCTCTACCAGCGAAAAGATTATGACTTGCTAAAGGCTCAGAGGATCATTAGCATTTTTTAGTAATAAAGTATTTTTAAACTACAGTATGTATATTTTTCAGACATAATGCTATTACACACTTTATAATAGACTATTGTATATTGTAAACATAATTTTCATGTGCACAGGGAAACAAAATAATTTGGGTGACTCACTCTGTTATAATATTTGCTTCGTATCTCCTAAGTGTGCTGTATATTGTTGATCTGTTACCATTGCACACACTGCCAAAGCACTCTAACTCATGCCTGAATGAAGCTTATCTAATACATGCGTTTTTGCCATAAAGCACATCATAGCCTTCTTGGACTTATGCACACTAGGTAGCGCTTCAGCGTTACGTTTGGGGGGCCATTTTAAACAATGAAATCACTAACAAAAAGTCCAAAGTTGCAAAAAAATGCGCTACTAAAGACCACAAAAAGGCCACCTGCCTACAGTATGAGAGCTGAAACCAGAAGGCAGAGCGTCGCCTTGCTCAACCTCAGCTGGGGACGAGGGCACCGCATGGGGTGGCTCAAAATTTTCGCCACTTTGTGCGTGTCTGCACATGATCAAGAAAGGGCCATGAGTATAGATTTGGGGATTACAAATAAATTTTAGAGAGTAGACGAATTCACAAATACTGAATCCCCAAGTAATGAGGATCAACTTTCTGTGGTAAAACCACAAATAAAAGCAAGGAAAGGATAAACACTAAATTCGTGATATTAGTTATTGCAGTACGGGGCGGTAGACCGGGAGGCAATTTGGGAAACACACATGGAGAGCTTCAAAGACTTGGAAATGTCCTATCTGCTCAACTGAATTTCAGTTGTTTGTTATAGTATTGTTCTCTTTAAATAATAAGTCTAATAAATAAATATAAATTCTTTACAGTATTTTATATAGACTCTTGATGAGCTATATTTTGTAAACATAAAATATTTTAAAATTCTACATTGAGATGTCCATTTAGACATTAATTTATTTATTCACAATATATTGTCAGCTTGTGCTATATGACAGGCACTGGGCTTTGTGTATGGAGAATCATCATTGCCCTCTTGAAAGTTAGTGACAGAATTCTTGTCACTAGGATTCTGGGCCCTGGCTGGTACAATGGGATTTTTCCTAGGATGGAATAGTGTCCAAATATATGAGTGTTGTGTAGTTGCTGGAACTGAACTTTGGCACAAACCAGAGCTTCCCTACTCATTGTGATCACCCATAGTGCCTGGCATTGTCTGGAATACAGTAGGTGCTTAATGATGCCTGTGGAAGGGAGGAGGGAGGAAGGCACGGAGGCAGTGGCACATTCACTGGTGATGCCGGGCCGCCAGTGAGATGTCCTGCTGGCCCCAAGTTTCCCCGGAGCACCTGTGCTTTCTCTTTGTTGCTCTCTTTATCTTGCCCTCTTCTTATTTCTCCAGACTCCCGCCATCAGTGGGAGCCTCTTCCGTCCCTCTCAGCTTCCCGGGGTTCACTACACCCGCGGAAAGGACAGCTCCCTCCTGGGCGTCCAAGACTCTCTTAGCCTTTTGCTTAGCAATGTCTCCTTTTCAAAGTCCTGTGATCTCCTCCATATCCCAGCCCAGCAGGCACAGATGCTTTTTTCTTTCATAGAGTGTTATAGCCAAAGAACGAATTTAAAATGTGCCAGAGAGTGCAAATGTGTGACAAATACAGGTACAGGCTTTATTTTAACGGTTCTCTGAGCCCGAATATGAGTTTGAACTTCTAGGTTCATGTCTGAACTCATGCAATTCAAATATTCAAAACGTTTTGGAAGTTACGTTTCTGAATTAGGAAACGTATGTTTGTTCCTATATGGAGGTGACCAAGCGACTAAATTGGTACCACATTATAGGTGAGGTCACGTGTCCTTGTACCATTAGTCTGGTGGTGACGCAATTCTGTTGTGAAAACAGCGTTAGAAATATTGAAGCTTTTCCAACTATTTGGAAAATATGTTTATGTTCTACCAGGCTCTTGGACTTTAGGTTCTCATCATCTTGTTTTTTGTTTGTGTCCGTAGCCAAAGAAGGGGTGAGTCAAACAAGAAATTTAGAGGGCATGATTTTATCCTTAACAATCTGCTCCTTGCCTCAAAAAAGCAGCAGTTGTAAATAGCTTACATTCATCTGACCTCAAAAATATGCTACTTCTGTGCCCTAAGCACTTGGCTTATTTGAGAATACATCCTCAGCGCCTACAAATCCTTTCCTTTACCTCCTTCCTGGAACTGACGGCCATCTTCCCTTGTTTTCTACTCTGTTCCAAAGCTGCATGTGGCAGAACACATTTGTTTGCATGAAACCCAGTTGCTCTGTTGGTGGCACATGCCACCTGCTGCCTCCCAGTAAAGAAGTTTCCAGAAATATTAAGACAGATGCTTAACTGTGGGTAGATTGGCACTAAAAATGTTTAAAATGGTCAAGCCACTTCTCCTACATTTCTAAACATAGGACATTATGAGGAGGGGCATCCCTCTAAGGATAAAGCGTTCAGTCCTGTTTATTTGGGATCACAGCACCCCCCTAAGCGACAAGGGGACTGGTGGTATATGTCAGAGATCTGTAAACAAGAACCCACTGCTGCTCCGGAATATTCATTTTCTTCCTGACCACTTTCAGTTAATAGAGAGAAAGTTAAAAGCATCCAACTCATGCAAAAGCTTTTATGAAAATGAATGTATCAAACAAATGGATCTTTAAAAAAATCCGAGAGTTGATGCATGCTAATAATATTAGCTTCAATTATATTTAGCCTTTTTCAAATAAAGCCCTTGCAAATAGATAAGAGAGAACTGCTTCCATTTCCGCTCCTCCCACCGCCATCCTCCCTCTCTGCGAAGGATGATGACTCATGGATTAGTCTGAGGCCCAAGCAGCAAGCAAATGGATCGACAAAAGCACAGAGGGAAGGTGGTGCCTCCCTTTTCCCTTCTTTTAAGTGATCACACAAAGGTCTCCCAAGAGATGCTGAAATTGGTCAGGATGTTGAATTCTATCTGGCAAATTTTATTCTTTTATGCTTATTGTCTTCCTCTCCTAGTTGCCATTCTCTGCAATTAAGTAGAAATAAATGTTAGCATCAATAGGAGGCTGAGATAATTCCTCAGTGCATACTAATTCGCCCTGGTCTGTCTGCAATGTGTTTTCAAATCCCAAGCCCAGCTCATTTTGTTTCTGGATCTTTAGAAAACACTATTTATAACATGAGTTGTCACCTCTGTTGGAGACACTTTCTGTCCACCTCTGTTGAAGTGATAATGAACCTTGCCGTGTTTATACAAGAAGGTATGTCTCAGTAAATCACAGCCTTCCCTTTGCATACCATTAGTGTTATCAAGCCAGCCTGGACACCTGCAGATTGGGTGGGAAAAGGAAAAAACCCGTTTATAAATGTCGATCACTAGCCGCAGAGACTTCATCATGTTTTTCCTAGAATGAATCACTTGTCAGAGGAAATTATGTTGATAACTTTCATGCAGTTACATTGATAACAAATCAACACTCCAAGTCACTGTGTGCATTAATTGTAGTGAATGCAAGCCAACTTCCCTGCTGTTTGTTAATATCCATCTGGGTAATAACAATTTCCATCACTGAGCAGGGACAATAGGGAGGCATCTCTCACCGTCTGGAAACTGACACCTTTATTTCCCTATTTTCATTTTTCCATTCCCATCCTGAGATTGCTGGTTGCAGTCTCATGGCAGTTTATGACAATACTACTGATTAGAACACAAGGATTCTTCATTGATTACATGTGGTTTACATGGATTGTTGGAAATGGATCACGGAGCATGCAGATAGAAGTTGTAACTGCTAATGAATAGTAGGCCTACAACTACCTATCTTGGAAAGCAACCACAGTATAGAGGAGCGATTTAAATCCCACATACAGGGCTAACTCACTCATATTCTAAAATGAAATAGTCAATTCAGTAAAGCAACTGGTTTGATGAATTTTAAAGTTCAAATCAGCTAATCTAATCAATCGAGTCTGTAAATTATCAATTTTTTAAAATTTCGAAATATTAATTAAGAGGGTACAAGTGTTTTTGTTACATGGATACCTTGTATGATGCTTAAGTAGGGCTTTTGGTGTGCCTGTCACCAGAATAGTGTTCACTGCACCCAATAGGTATCAAACTTGTTCTTTATGTAACCATAAGCCCAAGAATTTTTTTCAGTGATGTCTTTATCATTTTGGTTTTATGTACAAATAAAAATGAGCGTCACTTTGACAACTGTATTGGATCTTTCTTTTTCTTTCTTTCTTTTTCTGAGACAGGGCTTTTCACTGTCACCCAGGCTGGAGTGCAGTGGCACAATCACAGTTCACTGAAACCTCTAACTCCTGGGCTCAAGTGATCCTCCTGCCTTGGCCTCCCAAGTAGCTGGGCCTACAGGTGCATGCACCACACCCAGCCTACTCTGATAACTGTAAACTCAATTAACAGCTTAGCAAAGAAGCCCTGTTCTTTCAGTTATTCTATTCATAAATCTGCAATCGGCACTCAGCTAGTAATTGTATGTATACAAAACCAAACTTACTATCCAGAATATTCCTAGTTAACAGGTTAAACTCAGCTCCCCCCGGCCCCTTTACTGTTGATGCAGGATAAAGGCAAGACTATTTAAATATACTTTTTTAGACTCTCAACATATTTGAAATACCTTATGACCGGAAATGTTGTTTGGGGCAATTCAATATCACTTTAAGTAATTTGCAGGAGAGAAAAGGTTTCTGTTTTTATTTTTGTCTTTTAATTTTGTGGAGCTTGGGCTTTTGTGGGAAAAAGTCATCAAAGTTTGGCACATATCTACTGAATTAACATATCGCGTTAAACCAAACTATACATTAAGATCATATATCAAGTAACTCGCAAACTAGGAGTTGGTCCGATTTCTGGAAGATGATTTGTTATAAATTTATGGGGAAGTCCTCTTAGGGGAGGTGAGGAGCAGGGACAACGAGACAGAGAACACCCAAGATTTCAATTACCTGATGCAATAAATATGGAATTTATGATCATTGGTCTAGAGGCTGGGCTGAAGTTTAGCTTCATATATTAATAACAAAATATTTAACTAATATAAGGAATAACATGAAAACTGTTTATGTTTCTGAAATTAAAAAATTCAAAGAGCTTATTATATACAAACACATCGTATGTCTTAATTATATGTGGTTCTTAAATAGTTATTAAAGCAAAGTGAGCTGGGCTTCCACCAGCCTATATTTTGTTGATCTGTTCAGGTTGCTCTATGTCCCTGAAACACAGAAACTGGACTTCTGAAGTCTGAAATCCAAACTTGCCTTTCTCCCCATGAATGTGTATTACTAAACTTTACCATGATAATTTTTCTCTGTTCCAGGGCTAGAGTGGAGCAGAGCCCAGCATATCTGTTTTAGGTTGACTTCCATGGAGTTCTGGATTCCATTCCACATTGTCCTTCAAGGAAGAGTTACTAGTGAATTTCCGTACAAAGTCACTTTACCAGGTGACCCCTTCACCATCATTGCAGCAATTTTCCAGGTTTTCTAGGATCATCTTAAAGGCTACTTTTCTCTCAGTTGTTCTTACACATTGATGCTAAAAACACTCCACTAAACATGCTCATTTATCATCATATCATAACCTGCATTAAATTTCTCCAGTCCCCGTCAGGTGCTCAACATATCTATCTTCTTGTCTTCATTCTCTGTACAACCCAGGCAAATTTATGGGCTGGTATCCTTGCTTCCTTTCTAAACCATGCTTTTATTCCAGCTGTCTCTACCTCCCACTGAAATGGTAAGTCTCTTCTGACAGCACTTAAAAATTTATATCCAACTCCCTACCACTCCAAGTAAAGGCAGAGTTAGGTTAAGACCTCTAAAGAGGAAAAGGGCAGGTCAAAAGTGATAATCTCATTTAATATGGTGAATCACTGTCTGACACCCAAAATAGCATAAATTCCCCTGCTCTTACCTGATAAAATAGACTGGATGAGGTTAAATATTTTATTTTCACTCCTCAAACTGCAATTTAGCTGTGTGCTAATGAAAAACTATACATATTTGCCACTCATAATAGGAGATAATGCTTTTTGCCAAGTTTGGAAGTGAGGTGAGCAGTGACTAGTTAATACTTAAAAACAAATCCAAAATTATGGTTAGAATTCTGTTCTTACTGAGCAAATCTTAATTAAAAAAAATAATAAAAATACCCAGTAAGAGCATTGATAGAGCAGCAGCTATGCACCAGGCTTTGATCATAGTGCTAGGGCACATAGTAAGTGGTCAGTAAATGTTAGCCACTATTATTACTTTGCATTTATTAACTTATTTTAGTTTCATGCTATGGTTTGGGTGTTTGTCCCCTGTAAACCTCATGTTGAAATTTGGTCCCCAGTGTTGGAGGTGGAGCCCAATGGTAGGTGGTTGGGTCATGGGAGCGGATCCCTCATGAATAGATTAATGGAGGGTGAGTGAGTTCTATTCTATTAGCTCCTGCAGGAGCTGGCTGTTAAAAAGAGCCTGGCACTGACTTCTCTTTCTCTCTTGCTTCCTCTCTCGTCATGTGATCTCTGCACATGCCGGCTCTCCTTCACCTTCCGCCACGAGGCCCTCACCAGATGCAAATGCCCAGTCTTGAACTTTTCAGCCATCAGAATCATGAGCCAAATAAAACTTCTGTCTTTATAAATTACCCACTTGCAGGTATCCCTTTATAGCAAGACAAAACACACTAAGACATCTCACAACTACCCTATGATGTGAACTGAATATCATCCCATTTAACACACGCGTTAGTTTGCTAGGCTGCCATAACAAAATACCACAGACTGGGTGCCCGAAACATCCAGTAGAAGTTGATTTTCTCATGGCTCTGGAGGCTGCACATCCAAGACAAAGGTGTCAGGAGAATTGGTTTATTCTGAGGCTTCTCTCTTTGGCTTGCAGATGGTCACCCTCTTGCTGGGCCCTCACATGGTCATCTGTCTGCATGTATCTGTGTCCTAATCTCTTCTTCATATAAGGACAATAGTCCTATTCCACTCTAAAGACCTCATTTAATCTTAATTACCTTTGTCAACACCCTGCTTCCAAATATAGTCACATTCTGGGGTAGAGGAAGTTAGAACTTCAACGTATACATTGGCAGGGGGACACAATTCAGCCCACAACAGCAGATGAGGAAGCAGGCACATAGAGAGCTGAGCTGTGATTCCAGGCAGTCCGGCTCTGGGGCCTCGTCTGGACCACTACCTAGCCGTGCACTTTGAATGAAATGTAAGACCAATACTTGCGGCATTTCTTACTGGTTATCTCACTGTACTTTCGTTTCTGTGTAATTGATATTAATTAAAATCATCGGGAAATTAGATGTCTGAGTTCATTTTTTTCTAATTCATTAAGCATCAAGCATAATATTTTTGATTTCATACTTTGTTTAAAAAGATCCTAGGCTGCACATCTCCTTTCATTCTTTACTACACAGACTTTGTAACAATGACTGAATTCTTATTTTATGATTGAGAACTTCATTTTATGACCTGTGAACAAGGTGAGTAACACTTCAAATTGTACAGTGAAGGTGTCACTGAAGGTGTGAGAGCCTAGATAAACCATTTGTCAACCAATCAACCATTCTCATAGAATGAATATGTACATATATGCACATATGCAGTTAATTGAGGGTGCAGTTAATATGCTAATTTGAGGATTTTAGTCCTATCTAAAAATACAGAAATTTTGTTGGGATTTAATTCTACAAATTATTGCATATTTCTTTCTGATGACATTTTCTTTTGCCAACAAAAAAGTACCCATACGCCTAGGAAAAGACTAATTATTCTGTAGCCATGGTAACAAGTAACCACCAAAATGAAGTTTAAACCTGCTTATTTAAAAAAAAAAAAAGACAATTTTATAACATCAGAACCAGTTTTAAACCTATTTAATCAAGCAACAACTCCCCTCAATGAATATGCTTCTGAAAGCCAACTAATCAGCGTCAGCCTCTAGCTTTGGAAAGTCAGCCCATAGGAAATGGACTCACTCCAGTAAACAGGCTTCTAGAAGACCTATCCAAGATGGTCTCACCTGAGTAGTTGTATTTCTACAGCTTCCATCACTCCACTCCTGCCTCTAAACGTCTACCAATCCCTGAACCCCACACTTTCCGAATACCCTATATAAGATCAGGTACCTACTCTTCCTGAGAGATTACTCCCATCCAGCATGACTCTTTGTCACTTAAGGAAGTAAGAAATTGAGTTTTGTGGGTTTTTGTTGTCGTTTGTTTAAGACATTGAGCAATGGTCTTTGACACTTCATTGCTTCTTAATAGCACTCAGATATTGACTTGTCTAATGCCCATTTTGCCCTCCTTTATGTCCCTTTTTGGTAGACCATGTGGAACAAAAGACAACTTGGCCTTCTTAACTCCTTTTTTCCAATCGTCTTCTTTATTGATTGAATCTCAAGCATAAGACATAAGTAAATGACTTGTCTTCCTTGTGGCGTAACATAAGATAGCTCCAACTTCCAATTTCTGCAAAGTGGCAGTTTTGCCACTGAGAGAACTTTCCCAGTACAGAGCACCTAAAAATGCTGTATTAAAAAAATCAACCTCTCCCATCTTTGAAGATGCAAGTAGAGCTTTGAGAAAGTAAAGCAATTTCTTAGTATCCTTCTAGAAACCTCATGAAAATAGAAATCTAAAAGAGCAAGGTAGCAGCGCTGAAGCCAGTGTTTGCCCAGAGGTATTTAGTAAAACCTGGTACCTGTTTTTTTTGGGTGTAAATGGGACAAATGCACAGAGACAAAGCCTGCCTTAACAGGGAAAAGCGTGTCAAGTCAGAGTTCCCATATAAATCTAGCACCTCTAAGGTGGGCACATAGAAAAAACAACTTGCCTTGCTGATAAAGATGTTGGAGATGTGAGGATTTTTCCCCACACACCAAACAGCAGACACCAGCTGGGCATCTTCTAATTCAATTCCGACACTATCTATCTGGAGATAGCGTCAGATTCCACAGGGTGAGTGTTCAGTCCCCAAAACTGCCCTTGCTCTACCGGACACCAGTCACAAGTCTGGGCATCTGGAACTTCCGACCTACTGGCTTCAAGTTGGGGTTCAGTTAACTTGCCAGAGTGGCTCACAGAACTCAGGGGAGCACTTACATTTACTGGTTTATTATAAAGGATATTACAAAGGACACAGATGAAGAGATGTGTAGGGCGAGGTTTGGGGGAAGGAGCGTGGAGCTGCCATTCCCTCCCTGGGTGCACCACCCTCCAGGGACCTCCACGTGTTCAGCTATCTGGAAGTTCCTTGAACCCTGTCCTTTGGGCCATTTGTGGAGACTTCGTTGTTTGTCCATGACTGAAGTGTGGACAGCCATGTTGAAATGTGATTGGAAATAGATACAGCAATAGTAGCAACACAAATATGCCTAACATTTGGAGAAGCCAGTGTGGGACAGATTTAAAGAAAATATGTGATTAGACAAAAAGTACATGATCTAAATCCAGTAAGATCTGTCCCAATTCTTCCTGGCCTGTCCGTGCAGCCTTCCTTCCTCCAGGGTATGGAGCAGGACTCTCTCTGGAATGAGGGTCTTTTGACTCACAGTCAGATTAGAGATTAGAGTCCTGCCTTGGACAGGTGAAAGGAGGACAGGAGAAGGTCAGAGAGAGAAAGATTCTGTTTCCTGAGCCTGCTCCTGAGCTCTGAAGCACCCCTACATTGTAACAAGAACTATGGGTTAGGACCCAGGAACTGTGGAAAACAACCAGTATATATATCATAGCACCACAGGGGTAATTTGTTAAGCAATAACAGATAACTAATATAGGGACCATATATTACACTTTTTGGGTTTTTCCATATATCTTCTCGTTATGTATCTTTGTACATAGGAAGTAATCACTAAATATGGTTTTTAATATAAAAACATGCATGTAGTGAGCCAATTACTTGTGAAATAGGTGGAGTAAAGCTTTATTTTCTTTGAATTGTGGCCAAAGAAGAAAGGTGCACTGCCACAGTCAGCAGCAGATGTAGGATTCAGATGGTCTGTGGATGCTTATGAGTTTTCTATTACAGACGCTTACCTCTCATTTAGGTGAAGTTAATGAATTTGGGGAGATAATGTAGTTCTCACAGCTACTCTCACCCTGTCTCAGTATATTATGTCATCCTACTTCTCCAGACTATACACCTTCTTAATGTAAAGAAAGCCACTAAGTTTTAATAAATCCAAGCATATACTTTATAAGCTGGTCATCACTAGAAATCAGAAAGAAATATTCTGTCTAATTTTGAATACCAGTTCACACAAGGGAAGACAATGCAGTGCTGGGATAGTGTCCCCTTAACTAGTTAGTTCATTCATTCATTCATCATGCATTCCATACATATTTATTAGTGAAGGTACTGGTCTTCGTGCTATGGAAAAACACAAAGTAGAAGCAGAGTGATGGAGTGGTAAGAGAATGGCCTCTGGAATCAAATGAATCTAAGTTTGTCTCACAGTATTTGAGACAACCCAATAAACAACTTCTGCTTCCCCACCTGGCTTTTGAACATCCTGAGAGGTATGGCAAAAAGGTGGGACAAGGTATGGGAGCCCGTATATCACTACTTTTACAGAGAGAGAAAGATTCTGTTTCTGGAGATGATTTTGGAGAATGTGGCTTATATCCATGAGAAAGTTGACTTCTTAATTCTGAACTTGGAAATTAGGCAGACTCTTATACCAATCACTCCCTGGGGCTGGGAGAGAAGATAACCCATGCTCTCTGGGCACTCCCATGAGAAAAAGAATAGGAGCCACAACAGAACAGTTCCTTACTCCAAAACCACCAACAGACGTGTTGTAGCACCTGCCCTGAGGCACAGTGAATGCCAGGGTGGTGGAGGGCAGAGTGTGTGCTAAGGGCATTCTGTCTCAGGAGAGGAAACTCCAGGAGTTGAGAGGGAGCATTTGGCCCTGGAGCCCAGCAGAGGTGTGGTCGTTCTCCACCTGAAGGAGACCCGCTGGCTCTCGGGAGAGACCCCCTCATGCTTCTGATGCTGCTCCCATACCAACTATCATCTTTTGGGCACCCCCTGATATCTCCAGGAAAGTAGAGATTTTGCTCAAAGAAGTTTCTGGTATGAGTCAGAAAGGTGGATTAGTGAAATCAAAGCCAAGGCCACTCTGAAATCAGTAAATTCAAAGCCAAGGCTGAAAATGCAATCCTCTTCCATTTCCATTTTAAATTATCATTAGCCACACTGTCCAAATTCAGTTCATTCTGGTGTCTCTAATACAGAGATTTTGGAATAAAATTACATGACAAATAACAGCAAAGTACAGCAATATAGTAAAACAACATAGATATTTCAAATTTAACTCCAAACCTTCTCCCATTATAAATTTCCTAGCAAGAGATTAGAGTTGAATGATTAAATCCCCTTGCAGATTAAAGTTTAAGCATACACACGAATTAACATCTGGAAGTAAATTCTGTTTTCCGAATGTGTTAAAAATTCAAAGATATTAGTCCCCTCATCCCTCAATTTCTTATTCTGGCTGTTTTAGCCGGAGGGTTCTCACTGTCTATGTCAGCAGTTTTCAAACTTTTTAATCTCAGGATTTCTTTAAGCTCTGAATAATTATTGAGAACACCAAAGTACTTATTAATATTTATTATATTATAAATTAAAACTGAGACATTTAAAAATACTTGTTCATTTAAACATAACAAAATAAACCCATTACTATTTAACACATATAACATTTATGAAATGGGGTAAGGAGCGAGGCTGGTCAAATTGTACGAAGACTCAGACACAAGGAATAAGTTTTGGTGATCAATTATTGCACAGGGTGGTGACTATAGTTAAAAATGTACTGTATATTTCAAAATTGCTAGAAGAGGAGATTTAAAATGTTCTCACTACAAAAACTGGTAAGTAGTTGAGGTGATGGATATGTTAATTAGCTAGATTTAATTATTCTACTATGTTTATATATATAATCTCCACACATCACATTATACCTAATAAATATATAGTTGTTATTTGTCAATTAAAAATAAATTATAGTGAAAAAGAAGGGCTTTTTCTATGTGTTTGCAAATCTTTTTCATGTTTAGTTTAATAGAAGACAGCTGTATTCTGCTTTTGCATTCAATCTGTTGCAGTATGTTATTTTGGTTGAAGAATCTGAAGAAAATCTAGCCTCACCCAGAGATGCTGTTGGAAAAAGGAGGTCTATTTTATACTTGTTTCAGATAATTGTGGATTTTCTTCTTTAATATTATGCTGATACTTGGCAAATGGTAGTTTCTTAAAGGTTAGTTGCAATGTTTAATCTGAAACTATACCAGTCAACTATTCATATTTTACTCCATTAAAATCCACTGAAGTATCTTGCATTTTGAAAAGATATCTTAACCATGCATGAGTTTGTGAACATCATACATTGGTCACTTGGAAAATATTGATTCACCAAGTTGGGCAGATCTCACAAATGTTGACACATTTCATTATATCAAAAAATCACATTTGTTAATATCACCACCCATTTCATCAAAAAAGTCTTTAAGTATTGGGAAGCCATCAAGCTCAAGGTGGTAGACATATGTTTTTTAAAATTCTAATTTTCAGGATGCTGGTACTTTCAGATAAGAATCTGCCAGCTTTCTTATTTGTCGGCAAATTAATAAACTCATCTTTCCTTCTTGTCAAATCACTTGCCCTCATTCTGTTCTTCTGATGCAGGCTTGGGGACAAGTGCTGGACTTTAGGTAACGGAATTTGGCATCCTTGGGTGGGCCGTCGGCACCCCAGTGGAATTGCACCCCGTGAAGAGGCAGAGAGCAACCCTGGGTCAAAGCCATGGGTCTTCATGGGTAGGAGCAACTTCTTTTGGAAGTAAGAGAGCAAGAGACAGCGCCAGTAGCTGTCCGAGCCTGTTTTAGCTCTGGGGAACTCCCAACTTTTTCTTCCTGAAGTAGATGCAGCTCCCCCCAACCTGAACAGAGTTGAGGAGAAGAAAATGGATTTGGAAACATCCGGATGCCAGCCCTTTTGTTGGATAAGTTCCCCGGCCTGCATGCCAAAGACCCTAATTCTACCCATATAGGGGGTTTTCAGAACTTCCTGTTGGTTTTGTTTATTTTCAGGCACATTTTGGGGGTGGAAGTCATGAGGTTGAGTGGAACTATGGGACCTGGTTTGAATTTGGAGCTCATTTTTGGTTCCCAGGGAATGGGGGGACTAGGCCACCATTTGGGAAGGGTTTTGAACCTTCCAGTTGGGGTGGTGTATATCCCCTTTGGATTCCCATTTGTTTGATAGGCTCTGGAATTTTTGTATCTCCTGTGTCATTATTTGTGAGTTTTTTTGCAACATAAGGAAGTTCTATCTCAAAGTCCCTTGGGAAAAACTTTGGCTGAATGGTTAACATGTAGCTATGAACCCATGTGTAAAGAGAACGGTGCTGTATTCCAATGTACATGCTGGAGTGTGAGGGGAAGCGGCTGTTAGATAAAATTTCCCATTTGATTGATAGGCTGTGGCATTTTAGATTGTATTGGGAATTTCCTATACTGTTTGTATTTGATTGTGATTTTTTGTCTCTATGTCTGATGATTATTGTGATACGACTTGTCTGGCGTGTGAGGAAAATGGTGGTTGGTACTGCTTGTTCGGAATGTGAGGAAAAGTGGCAGTTAATGGACTGTGGTTTATTCTGAGCTGTTGGTTCTTTTAAAATTCAGAGCTCAAATGGCCAACCTGCTACTATAGAGTTAAAATGTTGAGTCTCAAGAGCTCTGCTTGAGATAAACTCCTTGTTTAGGGTATACAAAATGATCTGTGTTTGTATGATTTTTGATAAATGAGGCCTGCCTGTCCCTGCCAGAACCCCCACAGCCAGCGGGGCAAGGTGCTGGGCGGGGCCACAGCTGGACCCAGCAGGAGGGAGGACCGGTGCTTGCTGCCCGCTGCTGAGTGACACACAGCAAGGAGGAAGGAACACCTGCCCCTGCCGCCATCTTGGCACCTTGGGAACGGCCCGGGAGGGCACTGCCTGAACTAATTCTTCAATCCCACACCCATTAGGTTATGCCTCAGGGTTGGGAATGGTCTCTCCCTACCCAGCAAGGGACTGAATTTGGCCAGAGGGTGCCCGGAGCTGGGGCAGGGCAGTTTCCGTTGTGGCAGTACTCCATAGGAGCCTTGAATGCACAAGGGTAGCCGACAGGCTGTTACTAGACTTACCCCACATTTTCTACCTTGGATTATGTCAACAGACACCCCATCCTCAATAGGACCCAGGAGCACACTCCACGGAGCCCTGGGAATTTTGAAAGAATAGGGACCCTCCTTTGGGGAAGAGGTAACCCAACAAGTAAGCAAAGCCCTAGAATTGATGCAGGAAACTCATATGAAGTGGGATAAGGTATTGCCGCTTGCCCTCCTCTGGATAAGGGTAGCCCTTTAGAAGGAGGCTTAAATTAAGCCCCCAAAATAGTTTATGAGAGACCCTTCCTAGCACCCTGAGGTAAGTGTGGTAATATAACTATGAGTAAAGAGAGCAGAGTAAAGCAATATGTCCAATGAGTGGGTCAGATGCTAACCACTGTGCACGAGTCTGCCCCTTTCAGGGCTCTGCCCCCCTTGGAAACAAATACGTGAAAGAGACCTCTGAAGTGCCTCTAACAGCTCACACCTTGTTGAAATTGTCAGAAATGCAAACCTTGAGTCCATCACATCAGGAAGAAGAGGACCCAAGCCCCCAGTGGAGGGGCCAACCTTTAGGCAATCTAAAGTACCTATTAAAGGAAAAGTGAAAAATAGAAATGTTGATATTTTTACTAATTTGTTTTGTCTGTAGGATGGATTTCTATGTTTTGTCTATAGTGAGGATTTCTCTGGGCTATCACCTCTTCTGTTAATCTATCTTGCTGCTGGGTTCACCATCCTAAACCTTGTTCAGTGCGGTATATGATTTCTGAATTTGCAGAAGCCAGTCTCTCAGATGACCCACAGGGTGCAACTAACAGCTCTGCACTCAGAGGTCCCATGTTTCTTTCTAACCCAGCCTTATATCGGACATTGTGTGCAAGGCAACAGTCCATTTTGCCTTGTCAATCCTCACTGTTGTAGTTATTGCTTATGACCTTTTCCCACCTGGTCATCTGTTGTTGGAAATACACTGCCAAAGCTTTGCAATGGCACACGTAAGTATAAACCTTCCATCTAAAACATCACCCCAATTCAGCAGGAGCTATGTTGCCCCTCCTCCCATACATATGGAAGGGTAATATTGACAGGGGGAATATGTAACAGAAGAAATGGCTTGAGAAAAATGGCAGAAATGTTTTGTGTGTCTCTAAAGCATCCCCCATTCCTTCTGGAGAACTGGGACCTGCATCTCTGCCTCAGACCAGCAGTTGGAGGGGCAAGGGAATGTCCTTAGTTCTTTGTGCCATAGAAGATGGTATTAATTAGGCAGAGGTCACAAGATCATCTTAGCTGAAGAGGGGATGAATCCAGGCAGAGGTCACAAGATTGTCTCAGCCAAAGATGGGACTATGGGATTAATCAGAACCTTTAAAAGCTCTGAACTTCTGCTCAGAAGCAGGACGCTGGTACTTTGAGGCGGAAGTCAAACAGCCTCCTCATTTGCTGGCTCCTCAAAAAAAAAAAATTCTAGTTTTCACTTGAATGCTTGACTTCTATTATTGGCAACAATTATTGTCAGCGCTTTTGCTAGAACTGACAGGCTTTCCCTGTTCATTTTGGAGCAATAGTTGTCAAATACCCAAATTTGAGCAATTATAAACTTGATTCCTTTAAGTAGAAAAGATGATCATTTTTAAATAAAGGAAGAAAAAGACTAATACAGCTCTTATTCCAAATAATTGCACAGTGCTTGCCCTCAAAACAACCTTTGAACTTTGGCAAATTGCAAAAGTAATCTATGCAAATTTCCTGTTTTGTCATACAGAATATTAAAATGACATGTACTCAATGGATAAGATTTAATAAAATTAACAATTTTTACAGTTTCATCAAGGACATTCTTAAGTGAAAGTGGCTTTAAAAATTTTTTTTGTGGGTGCATGGTGGTGAGGAATTCACTGCCTGCTAATACAGCTGGATGCTGCAGGGGAGAGAAGGTAACATCTTTCCCTGGATCATTCCAAGGTTCATGGCTGAAGTCCCCTTAACAGAAGACAGATTAACAAGAGAAAAGCATACAAATTGATTTAATAAGTTTTACTTTATGTGACATGAGAGCCTTCATAAGGCAATTAAGACCCAAAGAAACAGGCACACCTGTGTATTTTTATGCTACGTTTGATGAAGAGGTGGGTAGTCGCGGAGAAGTATGATTGGACAAAAGGATGTGATATGACGGTAATAAACTGGGGGAACTTAGCAAGGGCTGTTCAACTTCTCTGTGTCCTTGTGTCTTCAGAGATAAGGATGTTCCTTTCCTTTAGGTATAGGGTGGGGATCCTTCACATGAGGGTCTTATGACCTGCTTTAGAAGGTCAGAGAACTCTAGGTTTTATGGCTTGATTTAGGGAAGAAGGGTGGGAAAGGTGAGAGAGAAGTTCCTCTGTTGTTTCTGCTGTCTCCCCAAATGCCAAGTGACTATATTTGGGGCAGCGAGTCCTGAACCCCATCAGTGCTATGCCTTGATTTTCCTAAGGGCCAGCAGTTTACCCACCCTTGCTCTTGCACCAACAGTGCTAATGTCAACAACAACAACAACAGCAACAAAAATATCTTACTATTGTAATGAAAATAGTTTTGATCTGGCAGATTCCCCCAAAGGGTCTGGGGACCCCTTAGTTGTCTGTGGGCCGTGCTTTGAGGACTGTGGTCTGGGGAGATGATTAGCCGGTTTCTATCTGGAATCATTGCTTTAGCTGTGCCTGATTAGGAAAGTCTACACCTGTGTAGGTCAAGCGCACACTGGTGCACCTGTACCCAGAGGCCACCCTCACCTGCTAATGGCCCACACCTTTGCTGAGGCCTGCGGGGTCAGTGTTGGCTCCAGGTGACACCATCTATGGAGGACACCTGTGCAAAATGTACACACCTTTGCTGAGGCCTGTGGGGTCAGTGTTGGCTCCAGGTGACACCATCTATGGAGGACACCTGTGCAAAATGTATTTGGCCGGAGCCCTTGTGCTTTTTGGTGGCCACGTGGTCCCCTGTGTCTTTGCTAATCCTTGTGCTGCCTTGCTCTTTTTTTTTTTTTTTTTTTTTGAGACAGAGTCTCACTCTGTTGCCCGGGCTAGAGTGAGTGCCGTGGCGTCAGCCTAGCTCACAGCAACCTCAAACTCCTGGGCTCAAGCGATCCTACTGCCTCAGCCTCCCGAGTAGCTGGGACTACAGGCATGCGCCACCATGCCCGGCTAATTTTTTGTATATATATATTTTAGTTGTCCATATAATTTCTTTCTATTTTTAGTAGAGACGGGGTCTCACTCTTGCTCAGGCTGGTCTTGAACTCCTGACCTCGAGCGATCCACCCGCCTCGGCCTCCCAGAGTGCTAGGATTACAGGCGTGAGCCACCGTGCCCGGCCTGCCTTGCTCTTTTGATGAAGCCTCTGTACGTTATCAGCTTTTGGCACCATGCGAGCAACCTGCCTCTCTGTAATCAGTCAACAGTCTGTGGACAAAGCAGGCATAAGCTGCAGTCACTTACCAAGGTCAAAATACTATGTAGCCTAAGGCTCAAAGCTTCTGCCCAGGCTGCAGCGGTTAAAATCCAACTGCACAATTGTATTAACCATTGTGTATGAGCCTCTAGAACTTCCAAGGTTGAAACACCTGTCATACACTAAAATCCCAGGCTCAAAGCCACTTCTCTGGCTCAGTCACTCCATGTATATTTTAGTCCCCTGGAGTTTTACTTCTGGTTTCTTTCCTAAGATTACTGATGTGCTGTGCCAGATATTGGTGGGTTTGAGGTTATATCCCCCACACTACAGTCCCCCATGCCCTTGGCCGCAGGAAGTGGGGCTACTCCCAGAAGATTTACGGTGATTAGAGGAAGAGGAGAACTTGTGCTTCATGCACCAGAGAAATGGAAGGGAAAGGAAGAGAAGGGAAGAGGAAAGTGCTGTCCGGATTCTCCTTCCAGACTAAACCATCATGAAGACCTGGGCAGGAGGGAGCAAGGGGACGGGAGAAGCCTGGAGTTTTAGGAACCATGAATGGGTTTCTCTGCTCCTGAAGGAAAACACCAGGGGAGGAGCAGAAGTATTTAATATTACCTTACAAACAACATCTTAGTTCAGCTTCTTACCCACTGTGTGTTAATTTAATCTCTATAAGTTACAGTTGTCTCATCTTTAAAATGGGAGTATTAATAGCAGTATCTACGTGGAAGGGCCACTATGTGGATCAGAGATAATACAAGTCAGTCGAGCTGCTAGCACAGTGGAACACAGCAGGCCCTTAACAAATACGTCCGTGACTGGGATGCAGTCGCAGCCCAGAGGGGAGAGAAACGTGCAGGAGCATGTATATTATATGGCCAAGTGTGTGTTCTAAGTGCTACAGTGAGAGAAGCCATGTCCTCTAAACACCCGAAGGAAAATTTAATTCTGACACGGACTAGGGCGGGAGATACTGTGGAGGGTTTCATGAGAGGGGGGGCTCCGGAGCTGACTGTGAAGATTTTATGAGGGGGTCTCCCTTCATCTGAGGAGCATGTTGTTTTGCCTGAGACGCCCTTGGCCAGCAGAGATGTAAAATATAAATAACAGAATTCTTGGATCTGTAGACCTAGTGTTGGGGAAACATCTCTCTCTCTCTGTCTCTCTCTCTCTCTCTCTCACACACACACACACACATGCACGCACATACATGGTTATGGTCTGAGTATTTTTGTCCCTGCCAAATTCACATGTTGAAATCCTAACCCCCAAGGTGATGGTATTAGGAGGTGCAGTCTTTAGGAGGCAGAGCCCTCACGAATGGGCTTAGTGCCCTTACGAAAGAGACCCCAGAGAGCTGCCTGGCTCCTCCAGCACGTGAGGACACAGAGAGAAGGTACCATCTATGAACCAGGAAGTGGGTTCTCACCAGGAACCCAGTCTGCTGGGTTCTTGATCTTGGGCTTCCCGGCCTCTTTTTTTTCCTTTTCTTAGCCGTCGATGTTGCTTGAAGTTAGACAGAGCAGCACCCAACCTCTAGAACTGTGAGAAATAAATTTCTGTTCTTGAGCCACCCAGCCTATGGCATTTTGTTAAAGCTGCCTGAACTAAAGACACACACGCACACAAGCACCCCCACCCTACCCAAGTGCATGCACAGCACAGACCCGAGAATAATCCAAAGTACGTGTCTATGCTTCACGTACATACGTGCTGGTTTGGGCAAAGGATGCAGGAGGGACGAGTGTGGAAGGGCTCATCTGAGATGCTCTCCCAGAAGCCGGAAGCCTTAGTGATAAGAACAAAGGAGAAAAGGATGGGAGAAATGTTTGGGAGCTGGGTTACTTAAGGCCTGTGGCAAGAAAGTAAAGCAGTGCATGTGGTCAGAATAAAGAAGGCTATTGCAGGAGGTTTCTTTGGAGAAGTTTGGTCCTACACAGATAGCCAAGTTAGAGTGAAAAATCCAGATACGAATCGAAGGGCGGTAGGGAGCAGGTGGTTGGGCAACAAGCCACTTCCTAGCTCTGTGTAGCCGTTTCCTTCCCACTGGAATATTCCCTTTTATATCCAAGATCTTTAAGATCATGGCCTTATCACAAATAGTATGTCCATGTAGAAAGTCGCCAATGATGCAGGACCTGTTTCTCCTAGGGAGAGAAAGAGACCACGACACGATGTTTCAATAATCCATCATTTATGTTTGAGTATGGACATGTTTTCTGGCAGGTAAACTAAAGTTGGAAAGTCAATAGTATTTCATAGTTTACCCTTATGCCTACTTTGTGAGTGTTTCAATTTCCGTAGAGAAGTTCAGTGAAAGGAATACATACATGATGTCCCGGCCTACCAAATGGGTGGAAGTATGTTTAGTGGCCTTCAGTGCCATGGCTTCAGTCAGATTTCTCAGAGATCCGAAGAAAAGTAAATTGCAGGGTCTCGACTCAGCAAACTGTGGACAGTATAGTCTGTACCATACACAATTAAGCTCGTGACCGGGGACTCATCCATGGGATGGGAGAAGAATTCTTGCACCGTGAGAAAGGAGCCCTCTCTCCCCAGCCTGACAATGCTGCCCCTCAGAGAGCTTGCATCATTTAACAGCGATGTCAGTTTATTGACCATCATAAGCATAAGTCTCACTGAAGCACGAATAAATAAATTAGTATCTGGAAAGTACAGAACAGGAAAAGGAAGTAGAAAATAGCTGCAAGACCAAGAGTGCTCTAAAGTGCAGTGGTTTGGATAATGCAAACGTTGACTCAGATCTTCCCCTGCCCCCGTGTTCCCCTAAAAATAACATGGGCCGTTTGTACAGACGGACGCCAATTCCATTGACCCACGGGTATCTGGGAAGGAGGGCATAGGGAGTGTGTATTCCTGCTGCTTGTTGTTATAATTCTCCTCTGTGGGGGGGGGGTGCAAATTCCGGAGAATCGACTGGGGTGTGGGTTACCTCCTGTGGCCTCAGAGTAGAGCAAGGCCAAGGAGCCACCTGGGGCCTGGTCTTGTGCTATTGGTCTTACTGGTCTTCAGAAGGGCTGCTCTCACAGGCTCTTGGGTGGGACCTTAAATTTGCTAAACCAGGTTCACTGCAGTCTCCCCTCACACAGGAGTGGGTGCCTGGAGTGACCCCATCACTGGACTCTGTTTCCAGCACCTCCAAATTGGCTCTATGTGTTTTGGTAAGAATGACTTTGAAGCTACTTGACTCTTTGCTCTCTAACTGTGGGAGAGAGTAGGTTTCTGTTCAGTGTTCTAAATGCTACCTGCCTGGCTATATAAGGTTGTAGTGACCACTGTGGATGTTTTATTGAAGCCTAGAGTATCCCAGAAAATGTACATCTCTCTCTTTCTTATTAAATGATGCATACGAACAGGCTCATCATCATCCCAATTTGATTGCAAATTGGTCTGTTTAATTAATTATCCCTTCTGTATTCCTATTTTCCTTTCTTACCTCTAAGCCCCCTCCTTCCACAGAATGGCAACATTCTGCCTTAAGATAGAGACCAAGTTGATAGGAATGTGGCTAATTGGGTGTCCGGGGCAGCGTCATTTCCATACACCGATTTTCCCTCACTTGAGCAGTTACACACGAAGCAAATTGGCAATTAAAGTAACCACACAACCCTGTCGCTGACACTGTGTTCTGGTTATTTCCATTATTCAGATGTGCTGCCAGAGCGTGTAAGGAGACAACCAGCGCAGCTGGGGCCAATTCTGCCCCATTGGCAAATTCTTCCCAGGTGATCTGGATAATGCACTAGCAGGGCCGGAGTACACAAATGGAGCTGAGCTTTCTGGAGCCTTTCTCTCAGAAGGCATCAGGCTCAGAAAGAACTGCAGAGGCTGCTGTCAGGAGTACTTGCTGCACCAGCCTCCCCTGTTGGCAGGTACTTTCTTCTTATACTGTGGGATGTCCAGATTCTTCCACAAGTACGGTTGTCAACAAGTGGGATCAGGAAAGACTTCCAGCAGGAGGGGTGGAATGCGGAAATGCAATGCCACTGATGTAGCAAATCCCAGTCTTCCTGGGCACTTCTGCTGGGTGCCATAAACCACAGGCTCGTTTTCCCTTGTGGGCAGAGGGCCAGCTTGACAGACGGTGGGGCGGGTGGGCCGCTGCCCAGAGACGGAGACTGTATCTGGAGAGGTGCACTGGGGAAGGGCAGGCTGCCCAGTTATATAACCTGAGCTCTTCCACAAAGGTTAGAGGAGGCATGGCTGGAGTATCTCGTAGCTAACCAAACATGTCGATAAAGAGGCTGGAGGCATTTTGATTTGGTGTTTTGACCTTGCTTAATTCCAAGGGCTGGCAGGCATTGCAGTAAAACCATTCTGGTCTTCATCACCATTCTTGTCTTTATTAGGGGTGGGGGTTGTATTCTGGCCTGGGGGCCTGGGTGAGGCTGAGCGTGGATGAATAGGGTGCATGTGAATTAGAGCCTTTTCTGAAGCAGGTCAGTGTCCTTGTGGATTAACTACTCTGGAGCATGAGATTCATTTCATGTTTGGTGTTGGGCAAGGATTGAAGAGCACAGGTTTCACAGAGACCATGGGGTCCTAAAATGCAGCTCAGAGGGCTTTCTGGCCAACTGGGTTAAAGGAAAGGGTGTTTGGAGGGGCAGAGAGTGATGCCGATGCGTGCGTGTGCTGAGGGTTAGGAAGGAGGATGACTCCGATTCGGCCGGGTTTCCCAGCTCCCAGGCTGAGATAGTTGCACACCTCTGAGACTAAGTGCTGAGGAGAGGCTCTTGCCCGTTTTTCAGTCCTGGCCCCAAGAAAGAGACGAAAGCTGACAGGTGTCTCTCAGAACCAGCCCGTCCTGTCAGGTTTGGTTTCTGGAGCGGAGAGGAGTCTAGTCTACCAGGCTTCCGGGTGGAACCCAGCCTCTCTCCCAGAGCTTCCGCGCTTGTCCAGCTGCAGGAAAGCGCCTCGGTCCTTCTGGGCTGATCCCGTGATACTGGCCAAGCACCTGGCTTGGGAATGAGGGGCCCTGGCACTTATTGTTGTGTTCTTGGCCTTTGGGACATTGGCCAACAGTCAAAAGTTCTGTTCCAACCTCCACTTACATACTTCCTCCCAGAGCAGGGCAATGGGGGAAAATGGTTAAGGAAATGTACCCTGGGGATTTAGTTCACGTTAAAGAATATTACTGGGCACTCAACAGAGATGCAAGAATTTACCAGTAGCTGAATTGAAGTGGGTAACAGAGATGTATATTAACTAACTAATTAATTTGGCAAATACATTAGACACCAACTATTAGTCAGACATTTTATTGAGCATTAGAGATGCAGCAATTTTTTTTAAAAAACCAAAATTCCTGCCCTTGGGGAGCTTACAGTATGGAAGGAGAGACTCAAAGCAAACAAACTAAATAGGTTAAGTAATGAAAGCACGGCAGGTAGGACCGTGGACTCTCCAGCCAGACTGCCTGGTGATTAAATCGTGGCTCTCCCACTTAGTCATTTTGTAATCTTGGGCAAGCTGCTTAACTTCTCTGTGGCTCAGTTTCCTCATCTGTGAAATGGGACAATAGGGGACCCGCTCTGCATTGCTGCTGTGAAGGTTCCATGAGACAGCGTATGTCAAGCTCTTAGAACAGGCCTGGCATGTAATGGGTCTTCTCGAAAGGTTTGCTATGACCCCGTCATGTTACGTGGTGGCAAGTGCTCTAAAGAGAAATGAACGGACAGGGGTGGGGGAGGGGAGGGGATGGTTTAAGTTTCAGGTGGCGCCATCGGGGAAGGTCTTTTTGAGAGGGGGACATTGGAGCAAAGCCTGAAGGGGTCTGAAACTTGAGGCTGGCCAGGGGAAGAGTCCACTGGGTCGAGGAAGGTGCAAAGACAAGTGTCCTTGCTCAGAGGTCGTCAGGCAGACTGAAAAATCCAGTGAGAGACCAATGTGGCTGGGGTGGGCAAACGGGAGTGTGAAAATGAAGGGAATGGTAAAGAGTCGCGAGGGCCTTGTAGGTCACTGTAAAAAGGTAAATGTCTGGAAAGATCCCCTGACCTCAATAAGTTGATTGCTTTCTTGGCAGAGGTGACAACCTGGAGGCTGTTGTTGACAATGTTCCTGGGGTTTTGTATTTTCAGAGTCCTGGGGATGTAATTAAAAATTTCTCCTCTATAGGTTTAACATTTGGGATGGATGGGATAATAAGTCCTTGAGTTTCCTACTGAGTTTATTCTTTTTCTATGAACAAATAATAATTTAACCTCAATAAGGGGAAAAGATGAAAGAAAAAAATTACCTATGATTCCGTCACTCTGGCAAAATAACTTTTGATTTTGCCACATTTCACACTGGAAGCTTATAAATAAAATGAGGATAAGAACATCTTGCAAAGTTGCAGAAAATGGAATCAATATTGTTTGACTATGAATAGGGGTGGGGGTGGGTATTGGCAACACCCCCGTCAGAATCTACATAAGCAGTGGCTTGGGGCCGGGCACTTCCCCAGGCTCAGGGAACCTCCACTTTGTGCTGCTACTGGTCTGAATTTGGGGCCACCCACCGAAATGGAAGATGGGGAAAGGATTGGAGAAATCTTGTGATGAGAATTCTTGTCATTGTGATTTAGCAAACAGTTGCTTAAAGGAGGGTGAGAGAAGGAGTCAAAGCGAACTCCAAGATTTTGGTTAGGGGCAATTGGGAAATAGTAAATTTATAACAGAAATAGGGAAATCAGAAAAAAAGTCCTGATTTGTGGGGATTCCCTTTTGGACATGCAGAGTTGAAGGGACAGGAGCTATGTTTCTTAACTCTGGGGCACTTTGGAATCCTCTAAGTTGTTAAAAATTTTGGATGCCCGGGCTCCACCCAGACCTACTATATCAGTATTCTGGGGTGGAGCCAGGGTGCTGGTATTTTATAAGAGTTACAGTGATTACAACGTGAAGTTGGGGGTGAAAACCTCTGCCCTGTAGGAAAATTCAGGTGCTGATGCTCCCGAGAAATTTAAGAGCCAGGGAGAAAAACCTGGGAGTTGGTTGCACATACGTTGAGAGTTGAAGTCATTGGACAAGAAGGTTTAAGGAGAGTAAATAAATAAGGGAGGCCTGTCATTGTCTCAAAGGAAATTGGGGCAAACAGTATGAATGGTTTCAACAAATCCTTCAACAATTGTGTGAAATCTCAAAATCTATGCTATAGTCACAAAAGGAATAAAGGAAGAAGTGCAGGATTGAGAGTTGGGACATCTGGATTTTACTCAAAGTCGATACTAACTAGTGGTGTGATCTTAACCATTCACTCAACAAATGTTAAGTGAGCACCTATTATGTACCAGGCATTAATCCTAGGGAGTGGGGATACAGCGTGAATAAAACTAGACAAAAATTCTTGTCCCCCTTGAGCTTACATTTTAGTTAAAGGGACTGGACTGAGTTGACCCTCAGATTCCTTCTTGCATGCCAAGAGTGGGGGAAGCGCAACTCCCTCGTGTTCCCAGAAATAGTGACAATAAAGATAAGAATAATAGCATGGGTCACTTGCCCTTCCAGGACCACTGTACCCTTCTCTGCACCGTAGAAGGTGATTTGTGTGGGCTGCATCAGTGGGTCTCTTGTCCCCTGGCTTCTGGGTCACTTTGACCGATAGGAGTGTGGGCATCGCTAGGCACGGAGTTGGTGGAAGGACAGGGAGGTGCAGGCATTTATTCCTTCCGCTCTCCCCCCTGGCCAAGCCACCAGGGGTTTGTGTATCCCCCACTGAAGGCAAAGAGTCCTGGCAGGTGGTCTTTGTCACTTCCTGTCCAGGGTGTTACAACTGCTTCCTCCCCTTTTAGGTCTTAGAGTGATACAACATTGTCCCTTTTTGGCTCCCATAAACTCTGCCCACATCTTTGTAAACAGTCCCTTTGCTAAACTCTTCCAGTGCACCAGTTTGAGTATGCCGTGTGCTTCCTGCTGGGCCCCTGACAAGTGGTTTTAATGACTACCCAAAACCATTAGCCTAATGCTAAACATTTTAAAGTAATGATAACATTGCTGGAATAAATGAAAACTCACTGACATCCTTCAACGTCAGCTGATGAAGCAGCTTATAGACCCCCACACCTACAGATTTTGGGAATTATGGATGCTGACTATGAACATAATGGTCTTGGCTCTTGGGAGCCTTCCAGCAAGGGTTAGGTGCTGCTCATACTTCGGGGCATAGGTGTTCATTTTATGCTCTTGGAAAGTACTTTTTCCATCATCTCCAGTTCCAGGCAACATAGATAGTGAAAGGTCTGGATAGAGACAGTGTCAAGGGAGGACAAGCACTGAGAAGGGGTGCACATTCCTAAGAGCCTAAGAAATACACCCTAATCACCCTGAAGAAAGAAGGAAAGAGATTGCTTGCAGAAAAGCAAGCTCTTCAGCTTTCTTCTCTTCAGAGATTCAAGAGAGTGAAAAGCAAACACCAGCCCTACAGAGAGGCCATTTGAAATGATGTCTTGGAGATAGTCTATTGAAATCTTTAAGCAAGTGTTGAACAACCGCCAATATATGAGTTCTCCTCGCCATGACATTGGCCACACCACACAAACATCCTAAGTGGGTTGGAGTGTGCCGTGGGGTCAGCAAGGCAACAGTTGGCAGCCAATTGTCCAAGTCAGCTGCTTCTAACATGGGCCAGGGATGAAGCCATTGAACACATGGCAGGTGAGATCCCAGTTTTCTTTTTCTCCTTTCCCGAGAGCAGGGCAGGAGAAGCTCATGCAATGGATGGCCAGCCCATCTTGGTTTGCCCGGACTGTCCTGGGTTTAGCAGTGAAAGTCCCGCTTCCCAGGAACTCCCTCAGTCCTGGGAAACCAACCTAAACTTTAAAAATCTCTAAGAAATCATTTGTGAGCATGTCCATACATCAGATATAGTGTTTCCTGGCGATGCATAATGTATCTTCCATTTTACAATATACCATTCTGTCATTCACGATCAATTAATTAGACTGTTAACATAGTTTTTGTGGATGTAGTTATTTTTTTAAAGGTGTCGAGGAAAAAAAAAATCTTTGAAATCTGATGTCATCTACCCATAGACCGAGCCAAATATTCCTGGGTTTTGAGATGTGCCGAGCTAGACGCAAATACTTTCAGAGCCCAGCACACATCCTCTCTCTCTTCCATTTGCTCCCCATCTCCTGCTCTCTCCATCTCGCCCTCCTTTCCCCGCACCCTCCTCCCGCTGCCTTGGTGGGTTGCTGACTTCACAGCAGACACTGTCCAGCCCCTGCAGGCACAACGCAGTCTGCTCGCTCACTCCAGGGTGCGCCGAGGCCAGACATCTGCCATCGCCATCGATATCAGGTTTCATTTTATGCCCAGGGGACCCACGGTACACATGATCTCAGTGAAAAGTTCTTGTACCGGAATAAGGAGAAGCTGGAGAAGCCAATGTCTGATAATCACTCCTGCTCTTAATTGTATTTCTCTGTTTCCACCAGACAACGCCCATCCTTCTTTCTCCACTGTCTTTCAGCTCCCTTTCAGATGGGAAAAAATAGCCACTGGTTGGTAGAGTGAAAGAAAAAGGAGAGTGGAGACAGGGTGGGGAGGAGAGAGGAGTGACGCAGATGGGAAGTAGCAAGAAGGAAATAACAGCAAAGCACGCCAGTCACCCAGGTTAGAACTTGTGACATGAAGGGAGAAGCTGCCGCCTGCTGGGAGGGGCCGTGGAAGAACGGGAGTGACTGGGAGAATCTTGTTTCAAAGGATGCTCTGATGAGCAAACCATAATTTCTCTATTCTACCTGATTTTCCCCTTATCTTTTTCTAGTTTTGCACAACTGCTACCAATGACTCGGGCACATTATTATGCTATCAGCCAGTGAAAAACTTACCCTTCCATTCTGAGCGTTGATCTCTGCCTAATGCTGGATGGAGATTTTTCAAATCCTCATTCAGAGAAGCAGCTGGATTGCACTGGGAGAAAAAGAATCACTCCTACTCCTAAATCTTGATATAAAAATGACAAACTATCAGAGCTGACAGGCCATAAAATCATTTAATCCAGCCCTTCATTTTCCAGAGAAAGGAGCAAGACACAAACATTTTGAGTGCACAGCTGTTTGATGGAAGAGCCCAGGATAGGGACTCTTCTACTGAGTCATGACAAGAGGGGTGAAGAGGATAAAGTTAAAGAGGAAGAAAAAATGATGAGGTTGGGGAAGCTCGTGTTAATAATTCATTCTGTATTTGTGTTGTTCAGAATTTGAGAATGCTTTTTGATAAATTATTCATGGCGGAAGGTAAAGAAAACATCAGACTCCGTAGTACATCTGATCTGACCCTTTTGAGATGAACGATTTCCTGGGTCCGGCATAGCATAATGAAATTAGTCCATCGGGGGTTTTTGAACATGTTCAGCGAACATTTTCCGTAGACATCCTGAGATACCCCAGAAAATAAAGACAGCCTCTTCCTCAAGGGACTGCTGTGCATCCACTTGCATAATAAGCACAAAGAAATGTCTGCTGCTTCCAGTTAGCCACGCCGCCTCCGAGACACTGACTGGGTGAGTGTGAACTGCTGGGCTCATCACAAAAGCAGGAGTCATTCGTGATGATACTGTGTCAGCCCCTAGCACACTCCCCTATCATTAGGAGGGGCCACAAAAAATTAATGAATGAAATTCGAATTTCGTGAGTTAGTGAATGAAAGCTAGTGGCCACTTTCAGTGTACCGAAGATAAATTTCCCAGCACATAAAGCAGGATTATCCAAAGTGCTAGACACATATTCTTCTTTCTTTTTGTTCTAAGGCTCTTAGTCTTGGAAGATTATGGGCTGCGTTTGAGATAGAAGAAAGTCAATTTCAAGTTCTATCAGATTAAGATTGTGTGTGTAGCTCCTCTACTAGTTGGGTAAGTTTAAGAGTTCAGCACAGGGCTATGTTTCAGGAGTGTGGATTAAAATTTTGAAAACAAGTTATAAATGTTTTAAGAAACAGACATTTTAATGAAAGAGTACAAATGGTTTCACTCAGGTAAGTGATTGGGCATAATGTCTTGGAGAGATGTGAACATTTTTTCCTTCTGACTTTTATGAAAATTACCTCTTAGGCTGTCTAAACTCAAGAAAAGAATTCCAGAAGAGCATTTGTAGATTTCTGCTTAAGTAGATGCCCAAGGATCTGGAATAAAAGAATGGAACAACATCATAGGATTGAGTGAATTGTATATAACAATATATTTAGAAATGAATAGACAGACAAATTTCTGCACGTAATACTATCGCTAAGCTAGCAGAGTTTCTTTCCTTAAAAGGTAAAATGGAAATAAGTGATAGCGCGGTAGTGCAATTTCTGAGATGGAACTGTATTTTTGTATAGTTGTATTTTATCTGTAGGTCTGTGCAACAGATGGAAGTAGGTAGCACTTGGGCTAGTTCACTTTGGCCTCCGTGTCTACCCCTCCTCTCCCCCCACCTCTCACATGGCCCCAACCAAATCAATGAATTCGCGAACACTGGGTTGGCATTCAGCCAGGAAGATCTGAAAAGGCCGTCTCACGTTGCCTGAATCTATAAGGAGGAAATTATTCAGACGATTGATGCTCCTTAGGGCAGAACATTAAATTGATCCTCTGGCAAGGAATACCTCGTGGAACTTAACACAGCAGTTCCCATAAATATCAATGTGATTATCAACCAGAAGTAGGGCTTACCTATTTCTCAGAACTAGGCAAGAAGGATATGTGTGTACATTTTTGTGTAGTTGTTGAGTTTAATATGTGCGTATCTTGACGTGTTCAAACCCACCATTACATAAATCACACTAATGAAACTGCTTTGTCAAGCATGCAATGCGCTTGATGAAACACTTCCATTATAAGACTTTGTTTTTGAGTACTTACCTTTCAAATAAAATTATTCCCTGGGCTAACATTTCTTCCTCGCATTTTCCCAGCTAAGTGCAATTCTCTTCTGAACAGAAAGTTCTATTTTAGCCCCTTCTGTGACATTCCTGTATTTTAATGATTTAAGCTTACAGAAAATACATTTTAAACTACTGCTTTCTTATTAGGAACCAAAAACATTTCTAAAACTTTTCTTTCCCTGGATGACATTTTTTGCATTCCTTTGTTTCGTCATGCTCTCATCTGCTCACTCATTCAGTAAATATTTATTGAGTGGCTGCTTTGTTCCAGATCCAGGTTCTAGGCATTGGGTGCTCGCTAGTGACCAGAGCGGACACAGTCCCAGGTAATTGATAAAGAAAAAGAAAGTAGAGTGGTTTAACAGGTGATAGGAACATTGGGTGAGACAGGGTTGCCGGGACAGTCCTCTCCAATGGCGTAACATTTGATTAGTGACCTGAAGTAAGGAATGAGCCAAGCAGAGGTCTGAGGGGAGAAGGCTCAAGGGAGACCGAACAACATGTGCAAAGACCTCGGACAGAGAACGTGACGGGTATTTCTAAATAAAGTGCACATGGTCTACCCTTTACCTGTTGAGAATGCCTTTTAAAAATAACTCTCTCAGTTATTGACCATGTGGAATTTAATTGCTTCCTGATTTTGAATAGAACTCCCGTCCCATTGACCATCAATTTTGGTAAGCGTGGCCGTTTCAGGGCTGGTGAAATGGATATCCCCCATTTGGAGAGAGAAGCGGTGGATGGGAACGTTGGCATGGGCTTGCCTTGGCAAAGTTTGTCACTGAAACAAGAAGATGAATAATTAAAGGCTACATGATAACGATTTCATGAGGAGATTTTGAAAATGTTTCATGTGAAAATAATTAAAATAACACTTTCCTCCAATCACTGTCACGCATTTAAAGATCTGGCTTGTGAAACGCTTCACGGGGTTTAGGGAAAGACCATGTTCCTTCCTCACCGACAGGAAATGATCTAGTTGTTCGTTTTACTCCGTGGCTTTGTGTTTGTGTTTGTGAACTAAATGGAAGGCAACGTCATAGAGTGCTTTTGGCGGTGGGAATTTTACAGGCTTCAGGCAGCTCTCTCTGCAGATTGTTGGACAGATTCTCATTGTTTCAGTCCCCGAGACCACGCTCGTACAGAGGGAGCAGCTGGCTGCCGTGTGGCTGAATCCAGTGGTTGGGTTTGTCACATCTCATGGACTCTAACGGACTGCACATGTGGCAGCTGAACCCACCTAACCATTGTCTTCTTGGGGCGGTTCCCTGTGTCCCTCTCCTCTTCACAGCATCACTCTTTCCCCTTCCTCAACATTGTAGCTCCCGGCTCACCCCCTCCCACACTACTCTGTCTGACGTCTTGAGGATTTCGGTACCTACGTACCCTCGTACCCTCGAAGTACTTTAACTTTCACTTGCTAGTGGCCTTAGCCTCCTCCATCCAAGCCCCTCACTCCTTCCTTGTCATTCAATAACTACCAACTCTGCGCCTCTCCCACCTCCCGCCTTTACATAATAACTCTTCCTTCTAGTATCTGATTTCTGCAATCCAACACCCTCGCTACCCACAGGGCCCTACCATCATTTCACTATCCCTCACTTCTCTCGTGTCCTCACTTTGCTCCTTAACTTCTAGGGTCGATCACTGAAATCACTTCCTTGCCTGTATCTTCAGCTCCTTTGTTCCTGCCTTGATTAGAAGCATTTCCTTGGCCTCCTGAACACGGCTGGAAAACACACGGTGACGTGGATTGGTCTCACTCTAACGCCACATTTACTAGCGCCTCCCCCTGCCCCAGCCCGTGCGTGCTGCTTGGCAGTCGTGCTGTCTCCCAAGGTCATCAGCCTCTGGCCTCCGGAGGACAGGTTCATCCCTTCTCCTCTCTTCTCAGACCTCTGAATCTCAATTTGAATAATCAGAAGAGAATTGTCAGAAGCTCCTGCCACCACACCTACCCACCTGTGCCCTCGTAACCTCACTTCTGTCCCCTTACCAGGGATGAGCAAACTGTGACTAGCCCATCCACTGGTTTCTGCAGTGGATCTTGCTCCAGCAATCTCAAACCCTCTCTGATACATGGGCGGTTTCCTGGATCACATCCATCTGCATCCAAGCTGTTCCTATTTCTCTATTATTAGAAAAAAAGAAAAAACCTTTTGACCTCATTTCATCTTCTAGCCCTTGTCTTCTCTCTCTCCTTCCCTGAAGGGAAGCAAAACTTCTTGACTATTTTGTCTACGCCCTCCATCTCCAATATTTCTCCTCCAACTGAATGGACTTCAGCAAGGTCACCCCTAGGAAGGCACCCAAATTACTCCTACCAGGATCATTGGTGACATCAGCATTGCTAAGGGCAGTGGTCCTTTTTTGATAGTTGCATCTGGTGAGGTGTGTGTCTTCATTTGGTTCATATTCTAGTGGAGAAAAGGTGAGAGTGCAGATAATAAACAAGACAGAGATAGCTGCTGCTAAGGCAACAAAAAAGAAGTGAAGGGGGAGAGAACCAGGGTGCAGGGACCACAGAAGCACAAGGATAAGGGCAGGGGACCAGGCAGGACAGGAGCATCAGAGATGAAGTAGGAGTCTGAGCATCACAACCCCAGTTTGGTTTGAACCCCTTGGAGAAACAGGGAAAGATAGGATTGGAGGGGAGTGGGCTGGGCCTGCCACATGGATAGGTGGAGCCTGACAGCTGCCTGAGATGAGGTGTGGCTGAGTAGGAACAGCAGCTCCAGGCAGACAGAGGATGTGCAAGGAAGAGACGTGTCACACCTGTGAGCCAAGGGCGGCCCCTGTAGGTTGCCCCCGAGGCTGTTTTCTTGCTCACACCAGAGTGATATTTGTTAGCTCAAAAGCTTGCCAGTACCAAACTCAAATTTTCACATATCAATTGCTTTAAACATAGCCCAAATAAGCAGATTTTTAGTCATTTAGAACCTACCTGCATTGCACACCCCATGAAACTGTGCCCAACACCTGCTGGCCATTGTTAGGATAAACCCTGGGGCTGTAAAGACAGACCCCAGGCTGCTGCTTGCTGCCCCTGGGAGCTCTCTGACCCAGAGACTCCCTGCTGCGCTGCCGAGAGACATCACCTAGGTGTGTAAAGCGCTCTCCGATGGTCCTCTTGCATGGGAGTTCCCTTACCCACCCCTATCCTGGATAGTGGCCCTCGCACTATAGCCTCTGGACAGGCTCATCCTGCCTGGAAACTTGTCAAAGTGGCACCCAAATAACGCTTGTGTGTGCTACGGCCACCTAGTGGTCACATATTTTTCTTTGCTCAGCTCCCCAATCCCTTGAACTCCCCACAAATGGGAAAGCTTGTCTGATCCACGAGTGGAGGGGTGTCTCCTTCTTGGGGGCCACAAAACCAAGGCAGTTGGAGAAACCTTGAACCAGAGAAATAAAGGGACTTGTTTGCACTCACATACTGTATTTGTGGGAGGGCTGGAGAATCTCTACTTCTGAAAATCATTTTCTACTTGTAGTTTTTGGGTGAACTTGGTAGTTATATAAAAATCTACAATCCAGGTATATTTAAAAGTGGGTCTTAAACTTCTGACCTTGTGTGATAAACCTTTGTTATGTAATTGAGTGCTTTCATTTTTGCCGTAGTGGAAAGGGAGTCAATCTTCACGCTTCCAGTGTCAAACAAGGGAACGTGAAACGTGTGAACACAGCTGCTTTAAACTGTTCATTTACTGTAAACTTCGGACCGTACACCACTTCTAATCTAATGGCATAAGAATAGTTAACTCTGCTGGGAACAAGAGGTAAACTGTCTATTGCATTCCAAATACAAAGCAACTTCAACAAAATTGATTTTTTTTTTGGATAATGTCTTTGAGACAGAGAGTTAGCTATTAAGCCAAAGTACAGGACTCACACCATGCCACAGTTATAACTGCATGCCCTCCTGATAGCCCCATAAGCACACATTAGCCATTTTGAGAGTTTCTGTATTTTTTGAGATTTTCACTTGTGTGGAATGAGACAAAGCCTGAGTTAGCAGGCAGGGGCAGAGCAGAACATTATCTGTAGAGTGAAGAAGTAAGAAAGTCAAGCAATTGACTGTTCAGCCAGACACGTGGATAAGAAGAATAGCTGTTGAATTTTCAGAGTTCAGCTTTTGATTGAACGCCATAATTCTGAAGATTGGTACCATATCCGAAGATAAGGCACAAGACTCTTCTAAAATGACCAAGAGCAGTGGGAGACAAGAGCCGGAAAAGGAGGAGACTGTAAGAATCTTCCAAAAAAGAAACTGTTGTTTGATTTTTTTACTAGGATGTGATTTGCTGCATAGGTGTGCAGCTTTTTTTGTTTTTTTTTGTAAGACTAAGTTTTATTAAGGTGTCAACTAGTATCACATCGTGCCAGGTGCCTCCTGAGAAGCAGAATTTAGTAAGAACTCTCAGTTAAAATCACTGAAGTTTCTTGGCATTGGAGTTCACTGACATCGGAGTTGTTCTCTCTGTAGAAATTGACATCCAGAATCGATGCAATCTGTGCCTGATTGCATGTCACCCGCAGCAGCCCTTGGGCTTCTACATCATACTGGTTACTTAGTCTTTGCACAGGATGTGGGAAATCTTCAGATTCAGAAAGATGTGCATTAAAATCCTGGCTTCAAGCATTTCTCTTATGTTTTCTTCTAGTAGTTTCATAGTTTTGGGCTTTAAATTTAACTCTTTAATCCATTTGGAGTTGATTTTTGTATATGGTGAGAGGTAGGAATCTAATCTTGTTCTTCTGCATGTGGAAATCCAATTTTCCCAGCACCATTGATTGAAGAGCTCTCTTTTCTCTATTGCGTGTTCTTGGTAAATTTTACAGCCACTATGGAAAACTGTATGGAGGTCCCTCAAAAAATTAAAAATAGAACTACCACATGGTACAGCAATTGCATTACTGGGTATACATCCAAAAGAAATAAAATGAGTATGTCAAAGAGATCTCTGCACTCCTATGTTTACTGCAACACTGTTTACAATAGCCAAGATATGGAATCAGCCCAAGTGTCCACTAACGGAGGAACTGATAAAGAAACTGTGGTTTACATACACAATGGAATACTGTTCAGCCATAAAAAAGAATAAAATCCTGTCATTTGTGACAATGAGGATGGGCCTGGAAGACATCACGTTAAGTGAAATAAGCCAGACATAGAAAGACAAATACTGCATAATCTCACTCCAGTGTGGAATCCAAAACAAAAACAGCTGACGCTACAGACGCTGAGAGTAGAACAGTGGTTACAACAGACTGGGGAGGGGCGAGGGAAGGGGGTCCACATCTGATCTGCCAGCTTCCAGCCCTGGGGAACAGCCATCAAGCCCTTTCTCATCTTCTGCTCCTGGGTGCAAGAACTCTCGGAGAAAAGCTTATGCCTGTGTCAGCTGGCCTCACTACACTCACACTCTTTTAACAGTGAAGATAAAATATTGAATTTAGAAAGAGTCACTTAGCAAGATCCTCAGTATTGCTCCCAAGTTTTTTGTGTGTCTCCGGCCACTTCCCTTTGGCATGTCCCCAACCCTCACCATCCCTCAAACCTCCACTCCACCCTCATTGACCCCTGAGCTGAAGATGAGACCTTCTGGCAAAGCGAAGATAGGCTATTTGACAAAACCTTGTACCTTCTTTCTTCTCCGCTTTAGAATTAGAAGTGACTCCTGCCTCAGAAGAACAGAAGTCCTGGGTCTTTCTCAATGCCAGCCTTTCCTTTTGAGGGCCGTATTCCCTCCTGTCACACCTCGTGCCACACATTCTCTTTTCTCCATCTTCACTATCCCCTCCTCCCTCTTCCCTTCTGCCTATACAATTACAAAATTGTTTCCCATTGAGAAATACCTTTCTGTTTTTACTCTCCCTTGTTTTCAAGTCATTAACCTGTTTTTCCCCTTCCTTTTGAGGCCAGCCTTCATGAAGGAGTATTCCACTCCGCATCCTCTTTCTACACCCCCCTCATTCCTCAACCCGTTCCAACGTGTCCTCTAACCCCATCCTACAAAAACTGTTGCCGCCAAGGTTATGGCTGTGGACTGAATGTTCGTGTCTCTCCAAAATTCATATGATGAAGCCCCAGTCCTCAATGTGATGGTATTTGGAGGAGGGGTCTTTGGGAGGTAATTAGATAATTAGTTTTAAATGAGGTCATGAGGACCCGGTGAGGCTGCTGTTTAGAGCCCTCGTGATGGTATTAGTGCCCTTATAAGAAGAGAACAGAGAGTGATGGTATGTTGAAAATGTCTCTCTCTCTATATAAAATATGAATAAAATATAAAAGTACATTGTATATGTTATGTATATATCATATATAATTAATTATATGTCTATATTTATGATTTATAATATTTTATGTGCATAATACATAATTTCTCTTTTTATATATGTATGTGTGTATATTTATTTTATATATATGATACATAGACTATGTATTCGTATGTTTATGATTCTGATGGGGTTTAGGACATGCTACTCCAAAATATGATACTTTGGCCTATTGAATATTTTAAGCTTAGAGAATCTGAGAAACAGCAGGTGCAGGAAGGACTCTCTGAACTTGCCCTGAGCAGGTCATAAGACGGTGAAAGTCATCAACATCCTCATGGAGGCAAAATGTCAAACCCTAGCAAAATGGAGCTGGGAGGCCCTGACGGAGCCCTCACGCACCTATGGCTGTGGCGGGACGTGTGCAAGGAACTCACCAAAACCTCAGTGTTCCAGATAAGCCGCTTGCATAAGGGCACTTGCCTAACAATGGCTGTCCTCCCAATGAGCCAATGCCAACTCTTCGACAAGTGCCTGTAACCAATGGCCTTTACTTCAAAACATTTATGTGGACTTCTCCCTTGTGTCTGCAAAAGCTTCTCCTGCCCCAGCCCCCTCAGATCCACGTATGATCCGTCGTAGCCCATGTATCCCAGATTGCAATCCTGCTATTCCTGAATAAACTCTTTGCTTTGGAAAGTCAGTCCCTTTGTCACTCATGTTAAATTGACAAGATGGTTACAGGAGAGGTGTCCTCCCTATACCCAGAGGAGAAACGCACCCTTGTCTCTGAGGGAGGAGAGAGATGCAGAGAGGAGTCTGAACACACAGGGCTTGCTAAGTGTCCCCCGTCTGCTCCTCTCAGCTGGTACCCCGAGTTCTCCTATCATGCCTTCCCACAACTCTCTACTTCATCAAACCTAGGAGAAAACACTCAGTCTTAACTGTTTCTTCAGGTTTTCATTTCCTTATGGTGGCTCCTGTGTCACATAAAACATATATGAAATAAATTTGTATGTTTTTCTCTTATTTATCTGACTTTTGTTACAAGAGTAGAGGGAAAAGATATTTTCCCTCCCCTACAATACAGCTACGTCAGTTGATTGTTTCAGAACTATAATATGCAGGCATATTCAATTTTTTAATATTACTTCTTAAAAATACAAGTTCATTTTTTTTTTTGCAGAAAACTTTGGAAACAGAATAAGCCAAAAAAAAAAAAAAAAGCAGTACTCATAATACTCACTGTTACCATTTTATCCACACGATGAGTGCGATGTGTACCGTCTAGGGGATGGACACGCTTGAAGCTCTGATGGGGAAAAGGGGGGCAAGGGCAATATATGCAACCTAAACATTTGTACCCTCATAATATGCTGAAAGAAAAAAAAAAAAGAAAAAAAATCATTGATTATAAGATATACCATTAAGAGAGATAAAAACAACCAAGTGGGAGACTAATAGGAGCCCCCCTCCCTGCCACTGCCCAGCCCAGATAAATCCAGGTACAGAAGCTCCTTACACACCATGCAGAAAGGAGCAGAAGGCAACTTTTATTATAAACTTAGTGCTGGGAATAGGAAGAAAAAAATCTTTCCCCTGAGAATTCGTATGACAAGCTGGTACCTATATGCAGGTTTGTGGTCTGAATTTACAGCTCCCGTGTGGTCCAAAAATGTTAAAGAAGATAATTTAATTTAATTAAAAAACCGGCAGAAGCAATTCCAAATCCTCTCTGGAAGAATTCAACCTCTATACTCCAGGCTGTCAATAACTGTAGGACACACACGATTATAATATATAAACAAATTGCAAAAAAAAAAAAAAGTGCGTCCTAGAGTAGATGAAATAGTTTATTTTGGCCACATTTTTATATTTTTTTCCTTAAAAAAAGAAAAGATCATATTGTGTATGTTTTTTCTATATAGTGGTTTAGAGCGTGAATTTTAGAGTAAGACAAACCCACATTCAAACCACAGCTTTGCTTCTTTCTGAGTCTGTAACTTTATACAAGGTACTTAACCGCTTCGTGGCTCAGTTTCTGCATTTGAAATTAGGTAGCAATAGCATGTACACGGCTTGTTGCAGGGGTCAAAATGAGAAAAGCACAGTAACCAGCACACAGCAGGCACTCCTGATATTTTTTAAAATGTCACCATTATTCTTACTTCTCACTTGGCAGTGGGTCACGAGCATTTTTCCATTACAACAAATGCAGATCCACACTTTCACATTTGAGAGCTGCCTGATAAACTGAGGGGGCGAATAGGATATTTCTCTTGTTCAACATTTAGCTTGTTTCCAATATTTTTTGTAAAGTATAAGCGAAGCTGGAACAGAAATTCTTGTATATACATTTTGGCATAATGTAACTTTTTAAGAAAAGTGTCTAGAAGAATGCCACTCAGTCTTAAAATTATTTCTATTTTAAACTGTCTTTGTAGCCAGATATTCACCTGCTCTGCTTTTAAAACTGTTCCTCATTTCCTTTGAATGGGACAATGGACCCCTCAAATTTGTTCCTTTATGTGACATCTCAAAAACTTTGTCTCCAACTTCCTCCAGACTTAGAGGCTGCATTCATTATTGTCAAACTGTTTTGGTGGGACTTGGTGTTCACGACTTTCTTTCATTTGCAAATCTTCGTTTTTATCCCTCCTCATTTTAATTTGCTGGTTTTACTTCCCAGATATCCTTGTCTACTACGTAGGAATCTACTTCCGCTCCTACCCAGGTATTTTCCTTTTTGCAGTTGGAGATCCTCTTACCAAAGTATCTTAAGTGGAGTTTTCTAGCTCCCAGAGGCCTGGCCACTCAGTTTGGAAAGGAGAGTCAATTTTCACTGAGTCCAGGTCATAAATCATGACTAAGGTTTTGTAAAAGACCCTAATATTTTCTTATTTTACCATGATTAAGAGGCAAGCTACGTGCTATAGCAACCACGGCTACCAGATTCCAACAATGATTTCTGAGGCTGACATTTTTCTTCAACTTGTTGACACTACAACCTACCAAATATCAAAACAACAGCTAGCTGTACAATTAAAATAATAAATTATGTGAAAAATAAAACTAATTTCACCAGTAGTTCAACTGCTTTGATATGTTATGCTTGGGTTAAAATGGTAGAACAATAAATATAGGCAAAGATTGCTGAAAGAATGGTAGAACCAGGCTAACAAAATTTCAAGCATCCTCAGACAGCACAACCAACAATCCACCAGATAATGCAGAGCATAAAGTGACCCTGAGTAAATGTCTGTCACTAATTAATGGATGCTGTACCAGCACAAGGAAAAACAACACCGCCACAGAAAAGACAAACAAGGTCAAAGTCATAAGAAGAGACAACACTGTGCTTTAAATATTGTGAAAAGCAGATCAGTTGGGTGAACCCAATAAAGCAATCCTAACAACAGAAACTGAAACTGTTTAGAGACATTTGCCATGACATGGCATAAGTGGGTGAATCAGGCATTTTTTTGTTGTGTTTTGTTTTGTTTTAATGCCGTGTTACCAAATTACAGCAAATTTAGGGACTTGGAACAACACCCATTTATCAGCTCTCAGTTCTGTCGGTCAGAAGTCTTGGTGAGCTTGGCTGGATTCTCTGCTGCAGAATCTCACAAGGCTAAAGTCAAGGTTAGCAACATTGCAGGGTTGTGTTTTTTTGGAGGCTCTGGGAAAAAATTCTACGTCTAATCTCCTTTAGGTTGTTGGCAGGATCCAGTTTCTCACAGCTGTAGGACTGAGGCCTCCTTTTGCGGCCCCTCCATCTGCAGCCAGAAATGATGTGTTGAGTTCCTCTCATGCCTCAAACCTCTCCGACTTCCCCTTCTGTTTTCTCCCACCTTCCTCCTGTGCCACCAGCAGGAGAAAGTTCTCTGTTTTTAAAGGCTAATGTGATTATATTAGGCCCACCCAAATAATCTCCCCCTTTTTAAGGTCAACTGTGCCATGTAACACAACACAGTCAAGAGAGTGATATCACATTCACACGTTCTGGGCATTAGGGTGTGGAATCATGGGGTCCCTTCCAAGAAACTCTGCCTAGAAATTCAGTGAGGTATTGAAAGTACATAGAAATCTCTAGCCTTGTGGACACAGAAACCAGAGACTCCTATAAAAAACACATTCGTGGAGAGATTTTTTTGGAGAGCTTTCTTTTAAAGAGTATTTCTATTTGTAAAATAACTTCAGTTTAAGCTTTTGTAATTATTTGAACATTTTTAAGATATTTTTTCTGATTAGTTAGCCACTGGACTTTTCCAACAATATTTTTTTTTGTAATCAAGGTTACCCTGGATTCAAAATAGAAGGGGCTAGGCTTCTTTTAAATTAAGGCTCCAGGATAAATATAAATTCTGTATATAATAAAAACGTGGAAATATTAATAGTAATAATAGTATTGATATTAATTTAATATTAATTTTAATATTAGTTTAATATTAATACATGTAATAATTATCTTAATGAACTATGTCTTCATACTGCAATATGTGTTTGGGAATAATGTCTCCATATGAGGTAGCATGGGCTGCTAAAGTTTTCTTATATGTATGTAGGTTTTTATAGTGGTCATGATTTGATCTGAGAAATATCTGAATCTATGGTAATATTGTGACAAAGTTTAATCATGTAACTCTGGGATTTTATTACTTGCCCTTTCTGTCATAACTTTGGGAAATGTCAAACAATGAAGGCTTGTCTCGCACCTGCTTTTTATCTCTGGTCATAAATACTATTTCCTTTCCTTTTCTCCTTGGCTCTTATCTTCCCTGTCATTATTTACTTGTTTCTTGTATATCTCTCCTCTGCCCACCAACTAGAACGTGAGTCCATGAGAGCAGGGCCTCTATTTTATTGTTTCTATAACTCCTGTGCCTAGCACAGTGCCTGCTGTATAGTAGGTGCCCAATACTATTTGTTGAATGAATGAATAATTGAAAATCAGATGGGACACCAATTTTCCTACAAGTATAATACTTCAAGCGCATGGAACTATTTTTTTAGAAGCTCATGTTTGTATAGGGCCAAAGGAAACTTTCCTTCTACCCTCTGAAGGTTTGAGTCTCTGGAATACACTGATAGTAGACATATTAACAGGAGAAAAGGCATACAAATATATTACAGGCATATTCATGGGAACCTTGCAAAATGAAATTCAGTGGAGAGCCAGATGACTGAAGTTTTTATAGTACCTGAGCTAAAGAAAGAAATAGGGGCTTACAGTTTCTAGGGGGAGGTGGTAACAGGTCATGGGAGGTTGAGGGGAGGAAATGCATGGTGAACAAAAGCTGTGTTGTCATGCAGACTAAGTCTCTCTCGGACAGGTGTCCTCTCCTTTCCCGTGGGCTAACCATCCCCATTAGGTGAGATTATGGGGCTGGGGCTCGTGAAGCTTGCATTCCTTCTGGAGGAACTTTCTTAGCCAGATAAGGGAACGTCAGAGAAAGCCTTTCCCTGAATTTGCTGCTCCCAAGTTGTTCTCAGTTTGAAGTTCAAAGCAGCATGTTTTAGGATATCATTTTCTGAGCCTCAACATCAGGACAAGTAAGATGTTTCTGATGATTTAAGCACCAAGAAAGGATGTGCGTGAAGTTTGACTCTTATACCTAAAATGAGAATCACCACTGCAGGGTACTTCAGGGAGAGAGGCAGGCAGGTTTTCAGGGAATTGCGACTCCAGTCAACCAGTGGGCAGCCAGGGGTGGGCATCACCTGGCTGCCAGGACTCATGACCTAAGCCATTTTTGGTGACCTAGAGACATAGGTGAGCATCAGCATTAAGAGCACTCTAGAATCAAATGGTCTAGATCCAAATCCCAGTACTGCCACTCACAGCTGTGTACTTTCAGGTAAATTTCTCCACCATCTTGTGCCTTGGCTTCCTCATCTATTAAATGGAGAAGATAATAGTGCCTCCCCCAGAGGGCTGTTGTGAGGACTGAATGAGTTGGCACACATAAAGCTGTTAGAACAATGCCTGACACAGAGCAAGAAATATGTGTTCTCTGCAGTTGCTGTTGTAGTTGTTATAATAACTTCTGTTTTACTGGGTCTTGAACCTCCTCTTAGGATGTAGGATCTTATTTCCCTGCACAGTTGACCTAAAGTATTTCTAAGGTTTCTGGATATCATCTTAACTACCCAGAAGCAAGGTGTGCCAGTATCTGGTCTTCTATGATGTGCTTTCCTCTTCTGTGGCACTTTGCCTTAGTCAGCTTGGGCTATTATCACAAAATACCATAGACAGAGTGGCTTAAACAACAGACATTTATTTCTCACAGTTCCAAAGGCTGGGAAGTCCAAGATCAAAGTACAGTAGGAGTCGGTTTCTGGTGAGGGTTCTTTTGCTGGTGTGCAGATGTTTGCCTTCTCACTGTGTCCTCACATGGCAGAGAAAGAGTGATCTCTTTATTTCCGTCTTCTTATAAAGCAATGATCCCATTATAAGGGCACCATGTGCATGGCCTCATCTAACCCTAGTTATCTGCCAAAGGCTCCATTTCCAAATATAGTCATGCTGTAGGTTAGAGCTTTGGCATACACATTTTGGGGGATACAGAGTTCAGTTGACAGCACACCTCCATGTCAGTGGGACATTGTGCTGCTTCTCCTGGTGTTTGAGCTCCTAGTGGCTATGGCTGACATATCTGCCGGGAACAGTCACATCTGCCTGGCCCTATCATGAAGCCAAGAACCACAATGTCCACCCCATTTCTGAGATACCACTGTCTGCCACTGAAACTCTGGCCCTCAATGTGTTTTCAAAGTTGTACTCAGCTCTGATGCAAAGTAGTATAAAACATGGCTCTCTTTCCAATTGTGTGTGCTTCTTATCTCGATGTCTTACCGTATTTATAAGTAAATGGCTCACATCAGGCAGGTTTTGTCACCAAATGTTGCATGTTAACCACCAAATCTCAGTAGCTTACAACACACATTTTTATCATGCTCAGGTCTGGAAGTTGGCTGTGATTTGGCTCATCTCGGCTCTATCTAGTTGGGCTGACTGAGCTCCAGGATCAGCTTGGGTTTAGGTGTTCTCTGTGTCTTTAATCTGGTACACATGTTGAAGAAGGTACAGAGGTAAGACATGGTCTTCTCTTGGTGAAGGGTATCAGCTGAATCAATGGATGCTTAAGGCTAGAATCTAGAATCCAATGCCAGTAGAAAATAGGGATGACAATTAGAAATGAGAAGCCCAAGCATTTGGCCAGTAGTCCAGGTTGGGGAAAAGCTCATCGCACCTCACTGAGCCTGGGTCCCTTTGAATCAGGGCCTGATTTGGGCTGAATCTGCATGTGGTCCAAAGGGCAGGACCGGGAAGGGATTAATAGTTGCAGAACAATACGAGCCCGGAGAAGCCATCTAATGGCCTAAACTTCAGGGGTGCTGTCCTGGTTCATTCAGGCTGCTATACGAAAATGCCACAAGCTAGGTGGCTTATAAACAACAGAAATTTATTTCCCACAGTTTTGAAGTCTAAGAATTCCAAGACCAAGGTGCCAGCAGATTCATTGTCTGGTGAGGGCCCATTTCCTGGTTCATACACTGCTTTTTACTGTAATCTCACATAGTAGAAGGGGTAAAATGGGTGAGGGACCTCCTTGGGGTCTCTTTTATAAGGGTTCTTATTCAAAAGGATCCAGGCTCAGTGATGTGCTATGACCTAATTACCTCCCAAAGGCTCTACCTCCAAACACCCTCACATTGGGGATTAAGTTTCAACATATTGAATTTTGGGGGTGATACATCCAGTCTATAGAAGGAGCTAAGGAAACCAAAGTTCAACAATGATGACCCAAACAGCTAGTATTTCTTCAACAACAGAGATTATTTGGTAGTTAGATTATCAGTGACATTTCATTATTACAATTGGTTCTCAGAGCTGGTTCTATAGTTTCCTTCAAATTTGGACTGATTGTTTTTTTATAAAGACAAAACTAACCACTGTAGTTTTGTCTTTATAAAAACAAATCAGTCCAAATTTTTAAAAATAATTTGTCTAAATGAAGGGTTCACAGATTCTTCTCCATTAAGGGGTTCATAAATAAAATTCAAGGACTCTATGAACTTAGTTAAAAAAAAGTTTATATCATTATTTTCACTGATCTTTAGTCAAAATGTAGAATTTCCTTTGATTATAAATGTGAGTAACAAACCATAGTATAATAGTATTCACATTATCTGTAACTTTATCACCAGTAGAAATCATAGATAAGTTCACGCCGTATTACTTTTGTTGCAAATATCTTAAAATACTGTTCATAATCATTCATACACTGAAATTTTTGTTAACATTAGACCTGTCATTATTGTGTTAATAAAGAAACATGTACATCACTACATAACAAATTTATGTAATTTATTTTTTAAATTACTATTAAAAACTGGAACAAGACAAAGATGCTCACTGTCACTACTTCTATTCAACACAATACTGGAAGACCCAGCCAGAGCAATCAGGCAAGAGAAAGAAATAAAAGGTATCCAAACTGGGAAAGAGGAGGTCAAACTATCCCTGTTTGCTGATCTTTAACTTTTTTTTTTTTGAGACAGAGTCTCGCTCTGCCCGGGCTAGAGTGCTGTGGCATCAGCCTAGCTCACAGCAACCTCAAACTCCTGGGCTCAAGCAATCCTCTTGCCTCAGCCTCTCGAATAGCTGGGACTACAGGCACGGGCCACCATGCCCAGCTAATTTTTTCTATTTTTAGTTGTTTGGGTAATTTCTTTCTATTTTTAGTAGAGACGGGGTCTTACTCTTGCTTAGGCTGGTCTTGAACTCCTGAGCTCAAGCGATCCGCCCACCTCGGCCTCCCAGAGTGCTAGGATTACAGGCGTGAGCCACCGCGCCCGGCCCTCACTGGATATTGTCTCAGATCCAGGGTGCTGTTTAAAGCAGTTTAAAACGCTCATTGCCAGAATAGGTGCTGGGATATGTTTCTGGCCAGCCTCTCTTTCTCAACAGCTGCTCCCAGCTAATGAAGAAATGCACGTCTCGGTGCTGGCTAGGACCCGGAGAGAGGCACTTGTCGGAGAACTCCAGACAGGGAGTGTTCATCTTTGCTTCTGGCAAAGCCTGCTGCTCCCTTTGGCGAACCTGATGCCATGCTAGAGGGCATTGCTCCATTACGACTGTCGTCAGAACCCAGGGTGCTGGTGCTTTGCAGAGAGGCCAGAGCAAATTAAACGTCTAGCAGAGAAGAATGTGTGTTGACAGAATGGCCTGAACCCATTTTTCCAAGTAAAAACTGAAGCTGCGCTTTTGGAGGAAGATAGACACGGATCACTGAAAAAAGGTTTAGTTTAAATGAAAGAAAAGTAATAAAAGGGCACATCCCATTTCTTGCTTTAGCGCCTCTATTTCTACAAAGACTAATACAAGAACACAATCTAAGGAAGCGGCTCCGTTTCCACTCGTCTCCAATTACATAATTTACATACCAGTGAGGCTTGTACCTCTGTGAAAATGAAGCCACCAAAAAATTCCGTGGTTTCTTTATTCAAATTATTTTCTCGTTAAAATGGTTGGGCAGAAGAAGAATTTTAGAAATTTTTTTCAATGGACAACTTAAATAACCTTCAGCGATCTTTCATGTCTTCTTTCCCATTTACTGAAGAGTGATTATTCATCTAGGATATTCTGGCAACGGAGACAGAGGCGAACAGAGCTAAAAATGTCCAAATGACTCCTAGCTGTTCTAGTAAATTTGCACTCCCTGATAAAAAGAATGTCTCATAAATGAACCTGCATATGCTAAAGAGAAAGAAGAGAAAAACTGAGGAACTGCTATATGCGTGGCTAAAAGAGTGTACTTAGGATTTAGCTTTGGTTCAGGTGTATGGCTTAAGCACTTTTGATAAGGAGGAGAAGACCAAGCAGTTTCTACAGACATAGAGCAATACTATGGTCCATCACTCTACTTTCCCTGACTCAAAAAGTGTGGCTGATTAAGGAAAAATGAAGAGAAAAGCATAGAGGTTTGGGTGGCTCACTAACTTTGTTTTCATCTTACCTGCACTGGAGTACTTTATATAGCATTACTGGTTTTGGGAAAAGACCATGTAAAGTTATGTAGAATTAGTTATTTATAGATGACATTTATTTTCAAAACATTTGGAAGAATAGGAAGATTATGTGCAAGGCAGAGAGGAAAAAAATGCAATAAATCTGGTAGATTGTTTTAAAAAAAGGAGCCTGAATAAGGAGAGAATATTATGTATATCATAGACATAACATACACACTTCAAATTGACTTTATCAGGGCTTTACCTGGTGTTCAAGAACTATATTATTCAGGGAAGCTGAAAACATAGACGAGAAAAATGACATTCTAATTTTTCCTAAGCTCTAACTTACATTGTGCTTTTCTTTCAATTATGAATATAGGTTTCATTAGATTGTTAAAGAGATTTATGGCACAAAAAGATAAAACCTCTGGAATATTAGTATCATCACCAACAAACTGGAAAATAAGAATTTTTCATGTTGGGACCCAAATATCAGTGTATTCAGCTAGTAAATACATGAATCTAGTAAGAGATATTATAGATCAAAGGACAGTGATAATGTTACCTACAACATCCTAAATATATTAATATATCATCATACTTTCTGCAACTGATTATTTTCAATTCTGTTCTATTTGCTTATTGAGAATCTACTAGAAAGCAGATATTATTCAAGGCTCTGGGGGCTACAGTGATTGAAAAAGCTTACAGTGTTTTGGAGGATGATGCTGTGTACGTGGTGACTTTGATGAAAGGAATGATGTAATAATGTTTTTGAGAGAGATAAAGAGCAATTATTTAGTGACTGACTTGGACTCTGCATGTATTGGCAGGGAGCATAGATCCTCACAGTATCTACATATGCCTTCTTTCTTCATCGACCCAGTTTTTTGAGCACCCACCTTGTATAAGGCATGAAGCCAAAGAAGGGAACAAATATTATTTTGATAGGTAGTAGGAGACACATTCACACTCCCTCAAAACTCCCAAACTAACACACTCTTCCTGGTGGTCTCATGCAACCCTCGCCAGGTAAGCTCATCTCCACCTCCCTAAATCCCTCATCCCATTCTCCAGGTCACTTGGCCCAAGGGATAGGAGACTATAGAGAGATCATCACAACCCATTCATTCTTCTGGACCACAAATGAAAACTCACTTCCCAACAGTGGCTGTACAGAAGTTTCATCTGGGTCTTCAATATATGGTCCTTTGGAACATCAAGACCTTATCAGGCTTTGGTAAGCATGGTTCATTTGATTCATGATCTTCATTCAGACAGAGATAATTAATGGGAAGATATTGGATATTTCAATATGCTATGCTGAGTCTCCTGATTTATTGCTGAGATAACTACTTTAACTTTCAGATCAAAGTGTAAATGCTGACTCATATGTGCCAATTCAGCTATAACAATATTTTAAGAATAATCAGCTGAAACAATAGAAAACTAAGGTCCATTACCATGTAAGCCTTATGTAAACTAAGCTGATTTCATGTGATGCCTGTTAACAAACGTAAGGTATATTTTAAAAAATCCTTATGTTTGTCACCTAGCATCTCTTGCCCAGGTGAGGATGTGCACCTCTGTTCAATATCATGAGGAATTTCTCCAAGTCCTGGTTCTCATATTATTTCTCAAGCCAAGAGATGGATCAGTGGAACCAGGACTCTCATTGGCTTAGAGTTTCAGTGATGTGCTGATTTCTAGGCCCTTATTAGTTCTGTACATGCAACATGATCTTGGGCAAGTTCATTTATCTAAACCTCAGTTTCTTCATCTGCAAAATGGGCATAATAAAAATAGAACCTATTTCACAGGATTGTTAAGAAGATCAAATGAGATAATTCTTGTAAAATAATTAGTAGAATGCCTTGCTTTTATTATTTTATTATGAATAATTGCTTTTATTTTTCTTATCATAATTGCTAATATGCACCAAAAATAAAGCCATGAGCATGTATTTTTACCAAGTTCTCAGTCTTTCTTCATCTATAAATTTACTTTCTCCCATCCCATACTTGCATTATTCAGTTCAGTATGAGAATGAGGTGTACTTTCTCTTAATGAGCGTCAACTTTCCATCTCTATGATTGACTTTTTTCTCTTCCATTTCTTTTTTTCCCCTTTGATCTTCAATCTCTTCTTCTTTTTGCCTTTTTTCCATTTAGGCTATAAATATTGGCAGATCCATTCTAATATGAACCAAAAAGCCCACAAGACACTTCCTCTAAGCTTATAGCCTGTACCCACATTCCCAACTACCCTATCTCTCTTCTATACAAACTTCTTAAACTTCAGAACACACAGTCACAATGTCGTAACTATTTCCGGCTTCCCACTTTGTCTTCTGAACACAATATCTGTATCTTACCATTGAGTTTTTGCACAGGTTCTTTTCTTGGTCAGGAAATTCTAGACCTCACTTCTTCATCTGGATATCTCCTCCTTACCACAAAAGGTTCATCTCAGTGGTTACCCCATCAAGAAGTACTCCCTGGCCATAATGTGTACATGAAAGAAAGAAAAAAGAAAAAAAATTACTCCCCGTCTCTCATAGGCATTGGTTACCAGAACTTTGTGAACCTATGTGCTTTCATCTCTCCGCTACAGAACTTATCCAATGTCTCATAACCATTCGTGTCCTTGAAAAAATGTTTGCTAGACTTAGACTATATTTGAGAGCTAACCTTCATGGTATCTTTTCTAGGGTGTCAAACTAAGTAAAAAATTCAGTAAGTGAACAAGTAAAAATTCTCTCTCTTTTCTTCCCCAGAGAAAGTAGCCATTGGTTAGTGTAAAAACCTTTAGCTGATAAATAGTAACATAAACACATTTCATCAGTTCGCTCATCATTAATGAGCTTTAGTTATTACATATGTCAATAGATGAATTGATAAATAGATGGATGTAGGAGATCACTAAATGATCTATGAAATAGGAGACCTGGGTTCTGGTCAACTGTGTGAGACAACTCTGTGATTTTAGAAAATACATTTTCTTAATTTAATTTTAATTAATTTCTCCTTACTAATTCCTTTCTTAATCTCACCATCTACAAAGGTGGAAATAATAGCATTTGCCCTGTCTACATGACAGAGTTGTTAAGAGGTTTAAATGGGAAAATATGTGTGAGATCTCTGTGTAAATGGTCAGAGTGTCTATAATTGCACAGTATTGGTATTAATGTAGATGATTATTACTCCCAAATAATTTTATTCTTTAATAACTTACAGTTAATCAGATGGTTCTTTCTATCACTACAGTGAAATCATACCAAGACCTGCCACTATCTCTGTGACTGTATTTGCTACTGTTATATGAATATTTTCAAAGTCATTTAAATTCGTACCCTGTATGTCAGAGATATCTGGGCCACAGATTTATTTCTAGGCAAAAATCCTTAAGTGTATTCTTAAGTGTAAATAAACACCTTGAACATCCCATTATGTTTTCTAATTAAATTTAAAATTAAATTTGAAACTCAATTTAGAGTTGTTAATGGCTATTTTTATCTCATGTTACCCTCACATTTTCTGTAGATGTTCACTTGGTAAGGGAGTTGACGTGGTTGGTTGCCTAGCCAACGGCCATTTTCCCTTTTTTCCCCTCCCTCTGACACAATGCCAACTTGACTCAGGAACCTGACACAGCATGATTTGCTAGTGTCAAACCGCAGCGGCCAAATCATGGTCATTCTACGGCAATCTTAGCCTCCCCACCAGTGACTGGTTTTGGGGTTGGGTTGTGACTCAGATCTGGCTCATGAAATCTGAGAGGACAAGTGTTGTTGAGGGAATGGAGGGTGTTCTGAGAAGATTTTCTTCCTAGATATTATAAAAAGAAAGAGATATACAAGAAGAAGCCTTCTTCCTACGTCCTTGTTACTTTTGGATGTTTTTATGAGAGGATGTCTTGATCGTCACTGTGGCAGCTATTCTGAAACCATGGAGGAAAAAATCAGGAGACTACAGAAAAGCTGACCCTGGAAAGCATCTGACTTAACCAACTCTGTAACTGCTAACTTCTGACCTTTTATTATAATAGACAATAAGCTCCTATTATTTAACAGGAACAATAATAGTAATAAAGATAATAATATTTACAATAGGAACAGCCTCCTATCATTTAACAACAAGTCTGTTAACTTGTATCTGAAAACATCCCAACTGATACAGTTAGGTTAGAAAGGTTCCTGCCAAACACATTCTTCCAATTCTTCGTGAGATTCACCTGCCAGGAGTCCATTATTTTATAAATCCCAAACCATAATTCAGAAATACAGTGCTACTTATTTTGTGTGTGCCACCATTGATGTAACTAGTTACTTCTAATATCTTCTTTCCTCTTTCAAAATTGAGATATTCAGTTGGATAAAAGAAGTGGACAGGCCCGGCGCGGTGGCTCATGCCTGTAATCCTAGCACTCTGGGAGGCCGAGGTGGGTGGATTGTTTGAGCTCAGGAGTTCGAGACCAGCCTGAGCAAGAGCGAGACCTCATCTCTACTAAAAATAGAAAGAAATTAGCTGGACAACTAAAAATATATAGAAAAAATTAGCCGGGCATGGTGGCACATGCCGGTAGTCCCAGCTACTTGGGAGGCTGAGGCAGAAGGATTGCTTAAGCCCAGGAGTTTGAGGTTGCTGTGAGCTATGATGATGCCACAGCACTCACTCTAGCCCAGCCAACATAGTAAGAGTCTGTCTCAAAAAAAAAAAAAAAAAAAAAAGAAATGGATGTTAATACTTGGAATGATTTTCACATATGAGTTATGATGTAGTCTTAATCCTGAGTAGAAAAATCACCATCGTTTTCAATGGGAAATGGTACCATGGCATAAAGACTCTGGTGTTTGGTTTGATTATTAAAACATGATTTTTAAAAGTTTTGTCCTATAATTCAATAAAATTTAAAAATCATTGAAATAAATGGTGCTGGGGCAAATGGACATCCACAGAGAAAAATGAATACTGACTTCTATCTCATGCCATACATGAAAATCAGTTCCAGATGGAGTGTAGTTATAAATGGAAAAGATAAAATTATGAAGCTTTTAGAAAAAAATAGAAGACTATCTTTATGACTTTGGGGTAGACAAAGATTTACTAAACAGGACACAAAAAGCAATAGTCATAAAGGAAATGGACAAATAAAAAGACATTAAAATTTTAAATTTATCTTGAGCAGAAGTCATCATTACAAGACTGAAAAGGTGGATACAATGTGGGAGAAGATATTTTCAACAAAGACTGTAGAGAACTCTTAAAACTCAATAAGAAAAGATATAAAAAATAGGTAGAAGACTTTGAACAAGCAGTTTACAAAATAACATATGAAAGTTGACTATAAATATATGAAATAGTGGTCAACACCATTGGTTTTTTGAAAAATGCAAATTAAAACTGGAGTGAGATATTACTGTATACCTACCAGAACAAGTGAAATTAAAAAGACTGACAAAACCAAGTGGTGGTGAAGATTTGGAGAAACTAGAATTCTCATAGACTCTTGTGGGAAGAATAAATTGCTAAAACCATTCTTGGAAACTCTTTGACACGATCTACTAAAACTAAAGTAATGCATATCTGTTGAACTAGCAATTCCATTCCGTGGTACCACCCAATAGAAATGTGGACATGTGCTTACCAAGAATATTTATAGCAAAGCTCTTTGCAAAAATCCCAAACTGCAAACAGCCCAAATATTCATCAGCAGTAGAATGCATGCATACATTATGGTATATTCATAGAATGGGATACTAAACAATAATATGAATATACAAACTAGAGCAACATGGGTAAATTTCATCAACATAATTTTGAGCAAAGGAATCCAGATATACTGTGTGATTCCATTTATATAAAGTTCAAAAGCATGTAAAACTAATCTCTGTTCTTAAAAGTCAGTCTCAATTTATAGTTGTGAGTCCTTTTCTATCTCTAAATAATATATTCTCTTAGACACATAAATTTAGTTTGTGATAATTAGACTAATTTACTAACAAGTCAATGCATTCTCCTATTATATAAAAATACTGCTTTAGATATAGCATATATAATCAATTTGGAATGTAGGTGAAGAGTTTATTAACTAACAAGTTTAAAAAAATTGTTGTGAGCCCTTGATGGCTTCCTTTTCTTTGAACTCTTCTAGTATTAGCCTCTAATCCACCTTGTTTACCAATGAGTTGTATTTTGCCTTGGGTTGTTGGCAAGTCTTGGTTTTTCTTTTTCCCTATGTGTGCTAGTCTTGACTCCCCATCTAGACCATAAGCTATTTGAATGCAAAATCCATGTCTTATAATCTTTCCAAAAATTCTCTCACCTTGGACTTTACTTATAGCAAATGTTCAGTTTTCACTGATTAATTACCAGCCACTCTCATGCTTAGGTCAGATAAGAAGAGCATGATCATGGACAATTAGCAGAGAATTTTTTTTTTTTTTGGTAGCATTTAAAGATAAAATAGGCATGCTTCTAATTATAGTCTTAATGGAATCAAAGAAATGGACTAGGAAAATCATGGCAGTCTCTATCATTTCTATAGCCTGTGTACCTGACAAAAATAAATGACTTAAAAAATTAGACAAATTATTATTTGGCCTACTCAGAGCAAACAAATAACATATTTAATTTTTTTTTTTTTTTTGCAAAATTGACTACATTACCCAATTGTTTTGTCTTTGGGTAGACAGAGCCTGGGTTTCTATTGATGAAACTCTATTTCATGCTCATGCTCTGAAACAGCTGTAGTTCAGCAACTTGAAATAACTTAATGAGGTATCGATTGTGTCTGTTCAGCACTGCTCTGAAACAACTACCAAAATTATGGAAGGCAACATCATAAGTGAGGAGGGAGAAAGAAAGGTGAATTTCTAATGAATACACCAGATGAATTCCTGTCAACTCGATTATGTGAATTGGATGCTTTAGAATTAGAGAAATGAATTATTTAATTGTAGATGAAAAATATGAGTTCATTTTGCTCACTTGGAATTTGGAATTGGAACTGAATCACAGGCGTCTCAGGAAACATAAAACTTAAAAGAAAAACTAGCTTGGAGATGAATTGTAGTGGCGAGTTTTTCCAAGCCAATTTTCAGTTGTTCAAACTAGGAGAAATGGAGAAAAACTTAGAGTAGAAATAAGGCTCTCGGGGAAAGGAAATAAAAGAACTGCTCCTTTTGCATGTTTCCTAAATGCTCCCTGGTGGCTATTAATGAGCTGCATTATTGCGTCTTGGCCCTGGAGTTGCACGGAGCTCTGCCACAAATTAGCGGGAGGCAGGGAATTTGAATGAGAGTGTTGCAGAGGCAGGCACAGTGGAAACCTCTCCCCATATTCCGTTTGGCTGGATTCTGATTCCATGGATGAACGGTTGGCATCCTGTGGGCTATCTCCAAGTTACCCAACTCTGCAAAGAACTTTCCAGAATCCCTGGGCCAACAACTATGCTAAGCAGGTAAATTAATGTTGACCAGGCACATTTACTTAAGCCACTTCCTCACTCCCCTCCCAGTCACCCTCATCTCCTTTCGTTAAGAAAACCCAGCCATTGATTATTTATCTGAATGAAATAAATTTTGTGTTACCTACGAACACAGAGTGCTTCTGTTACAAAACAGATTAGAACTAGAAAGGGTGGCCCAGAATACCACAGGAGGAAATCGTCCTAAAGCAAAGCAAGAGAGGTTGGAGGGTCACAAGGAAGAATTTCCAGAGAATTCCATATGAAGAGGCCTCCGGGGTCAAGGGAATCTCTGGGGAGGAAATAAGCAGCATCTATTCCAGGTGGTTTGACATCTCCTACCCTGAGGAAGTCGTCCTCTCAGGGCCCTTCAACTCTCACGTACTTTCTGAAATTTAAATTTGATTTGGCTTCTTGATTTAAAGCAGATACCTTTAAAGCAGTGGTTTTCAATGTGGGCCGAGAGTGACTTTGGCCCAGGAAACATTTGGCAATGTCAGGAGACATTTTGGTTGTCACAGCTGGAGAAGGAAGAGGTGACACTGGCATTTAGTGACCAGAGGTCAGCGATGCTGCTAACGTGCTAGAAGGGACAGGACGGTCTCCACAACAAAGATTGATCTGGCCCCAAATGTCAAGAGTGACAAGATTGAGAAACCCTGGAAGGGAGGATCAATTTTTGTGGTCATGGAGGAATTAATAGGAAACCAGGGAGGACTTAATTTCTACTGCCTAAAGAAGGGAAAGAAATATCAGCAGGGAGAGGCAAAGATGTGACATGATGGATGATTTCTTGTCAGGTGTGTGGGGTCACATGATATAGATAACTGGACTTTGTGGCTTTATTTATTTATTTTTGAGACAGAGTCTCACTCTCTTGCCTGGGCTAGAGTGCCATGGCGTCAGCCTAGCTCACAGCAACCTCAAACTCCTGGGCTCAAGCAATCCTCCTGCCTCAGCCTCCCAGGTAGCTGGGACTACAGGCACGTGCCACCATGCGCAGCTAATTTTTTCTATTTTTAGTTGTTTGGCTAATTTCTTTCTATTTTTGGTAGAGATGGGGGTCTCGCTCTTGCTCAGGCTGGTCTCGAACTCCTGAGCTCACACAATCCACCCGCCTCGGCCTCCCAGAGTGCTAGGATTACAGGCGTGAGCCAGCGCGCCCCAGCCTCTGGACTATGTGGCTTTGAATCACTTTGCCTACTTACCCAGAGCCTCAGGGTTGTAACTGATTTGCACATAAAGGTATGTTTACATAAAATGTGTAGTTATAATAAATCCAAACAATAGTGGGGTTTTTTTAATGGATCTCTTTCATTGTCAGATATTAATAATTATCATTTACTGAGGACCTACTGGGCTCTGGCACTGTGTTCAATATATTTTTTAAAACTGTTCACATTTTTGTTTGTCTGTTTTGTTTTAAAACAGCCAACTCCCTCAATGATCCTCATAAGGATAGGTTAATTGTTCCAGGAACAGAAGGAACTTCTGTTAGGTCCCTTGATTTCCCACATACAGAGTAAATTAGTACAGAGGAGACACAGTTTCGGGATGAAAAGACTTTCAGGGTTTGTGCACAAGGGAAAATGGGCCTCATGCACTTAAAATATTAACAGTGCTAAGGAGCTTAAAGGGATTTGCACATCACAACCTTAAACGTTATTCCAGCTCCGTTTCCTTAGTCTAAAATGAGAAGTTGGCTCTAGTGAGCTCTAAAGTCTCTTCCTACCTAAGAGTCCAGATTCTGTCCTTTTCTGCCGAGCAGTTCTGGATGAGACAGTTGGGTCACACACGCATCTGAGCAGGCTGCAGGATGTGATAACTGTTTATTTCAAGGAATTCAGAAAGCTGGTAGAATTACATGCCAAACTTTTTGAAGATGATAATAGGTGTATTTTCTGGTGAGTTTCCATATCTACATGATAATCTAAATAGTCCATGGCTCTAAAAAAGTTAGGAACCAATGCAAAAAGAGTGTGATGCTAATAAATCCAGGATTATAAACTTCCACTCTCTCTGGCTGTTAGAGGTAAATGGAGAAAACTCTGTCCTGTAATCTTGGATCTCAGAATTGCCCCTGAGAACTGCATACAAATGTGTGCTATTAGTCACAGAGGGACAGAGGGAAAACAGTACATATGGGTCAGGATCTCCCGTCACCTCTCCTCAACGTTGTAGTCGCTGATAAAGAAGAGTTGTTACAAAACCTCATCAATCAGAGCGTGGAACTCCAATAAATGACACTGATCTTTCTCTCCAGATTTTGGAGTCAGTGGAGAAGACAGACACATGGGGAATAAAAAGAAAGTCACTTTTATTATTGATGAAGCTGATGGGAAAACATGGCTTTCAATGTGAGCCAAATGAGTTTAATAATACTCCCCTTAAATTCAAAAGACATGCTACAGCTATCCTGGGCCCAGCTGAACAACCGTAGGTGAGCTCCTTCTCTTCAGCTGATCAGAATGCCTAATCTGCAGAAAGTGACCTTGTCTCTGAAGCAGCTGAACTTGGCCTTGCTTCTTACTGTCTCCTGATCTCACCTACCAGGTATTCTCTCCTCCCAGTGGGAGTAACAAGTCAAGGGTGGAGAGCCATTTTCCCCAATAATTTTCCCTCTGGGGTGTTGGATGCATGTTCTCTATTCTCTTGAGAACATAAGGAGTTAGGAATAAAACATTTTTTTTTCCAAATTTAAGTGAATCTCTGCATCAAATGCAATTAAAATCAATTCTGGTGGAGAGCTATCTTGAGTGGCTTATTTCAGAAAGTGGAAATAAGAGCCTGGCAACACCATGTAAAGCAGAAAAAGTATCAGAGAGGTTTCCGAGAGACTGCCCAGAGTAAAGTAGATCTCTTTGTCAATATCTCTTACGGCCAAGTGATGAGAATTAGATATTTGCAAGTGAGCTAAAATTTGCTAGAAGGAGGTGCTTCAAAGTTAGAAGTGTAGGAGTGAGCATCAGAGTGATCTCTCAGGAAAAACTGTGAACTGAAGATGTGTCACATTCTGGGAAGGACTCTTACTTGTGTTTTCCTTCTCTAATTTTATCTTTCTTGACTCTACAAAAAGTTCTTTGGCTTTCTGTTACACATTGTGTGAAATTTAAATGCTTTCAAATTGTCATCCTTCCCAAATAGTAACAGTAGTTGCCTTTTGGAAGAGTTGGAAGACCTAGACTTTGGGGAGAGGCATGGTATTCTCAGGGGGCTTCAGGGTCCTTCTCTGTATGGTTCCCCAATTTGTCTGGCTCATCTCAATTTATACCTGAAGTCCTCATATGTCTATTAACAGTCCTTCCATTCACTCTTAAGAGTGTCCTAGTTTGGATAATATAATAAATCATATGGACACTACATTTTTCCTTTAATGCTTAGTTTTTTGTTGTTACCTGTGTAATTAAAATTAGTTTTATAAAAAGCCATAACACAGTTTTTGCCTTCCAGGAGAATCAATCGATTGTAGTAATAAAGCAAGCATCATTATAGGGCTTTGAAGCTTACAGAAGACTTCTGTAAGTATATTTAAAGGGTTCGATGTATTTGAATAGATAAGTGAATGGGTGAAATTGGTGTGATAGGTATAGACATTGATATATTAGCCACACAAAAATTGTCAACATCATCTCATAATCTTGTACTTTTGTTCCCACCTAACCTAGTGACTCTACTGTGTGGAACTTTCTTCTTTCTTGACTTTTTCTAAGTGGACAATGATATTTGAAATTGTGCTGGTCTTTCAAAAAGTCGGCACTTTCCCACAACCCTAATTTATACTTTCTTTAACGTCTAATTAAAGCTATTTTTCCAGCTTCCCTTATATTGCCATTTATTATAGGCATTACTGTACAAAGTGAGATAAAATTGGTAATTAGGTGAACATCACTGGTCTCAAAACACACCCCTGTGGGGCCCTGTTTCTCAGTTTCTTCTGTTTCACATGGAGTCACTGAAGACACTCTTTGTACGTGACCCTCCAGCCAGATCTTCCCTACCATGTTACGGGGTCTGCCTGTTGTGTTTTCATTTATTAATGTCGGGTTACATAGACTAGAAGGAAGCACTTAGATAAGTCAAAAGAGATCACGTCTCTCCTTTCCTCCCCTTTGAACTCACCGTCTGGCAAGAGGGATTATGCGGTTGCAATGCCTAGATTCACATGACTGGTTGTTCCCAGGACTGGTAGCCAAGCCATAGTCTTCAATTATGGTAGTATTACTTGTTAAGACAGGGAACTACTTCTGAACCAATTGATAAATAGCCATTTCCCCCAAAGTCTTCTAAGTTGTCCTGCACCCAGTTTTTTGGACTCTCCTCTTAGGCATCCCTGGATATCCCCAGACCCAGAAAATGTGGGTCAATATCTATTAAAGCAAGGGGCTACTAGGACTTTGCTCCAATACATCCTAATTAGCTGGTGCCTGTGGCATAGAATACCACCCCTGGTTGTCATCCTGTATCTCCTTTTTGAGGTCCTTAACCATGAATTTGGCAAGACTGTCCACAATTTTAAAAATAGAAATAAACCAGTCCTTTGTAATTGAGCTTAATTCTTTCCTGATTGTGTGTGTGTGCATATGTACATAGCAATGACTCTAACTCATTGTCTATCTTTTAGGATATCTCCAGTTAATATCGCTACTCAACAATTTGGCCAACTGTTTTGTTTTCATAGAAAGCTCCCTTTAGAGGTATTCTCAAACGAAAACATGAGCTAGTACCTAGTTGACAGTCATCCAATTTCTGGTTAACTTTGGTATTGGAAAGTTGACTAGCCTGCAGGTCCTTTTCCCCTCAGAAGTAAATTACACAGAACAACCTACGCTCATTTCTCAGAAATATTCTTTATCACAAAGAGCCGTATATGATAGTCAGCAAAAGGATTAGTTTCTCTTTGCTTAAAAAATATTTCTCTGGGTAATCTTCTCTTAGCCTTTCTCTCCATGTTCATATTCATGGGCACTTGGTAACATTTGAGAAATGTCACAAATCGAAGGAGACCACCCAATCCTGATTCCTGCCTTTCAGCTGAGAAATATGCTTTGTACATATTTAGGTAATCAGTCATTCCTATCAAAGCAATGAATGAATGAAGAACCCTAAGCAGAAAATTTTTTTAGCCTTTATAGAAAATTCCCCGAGGATGGAAACTTCACGAACTTTGGCCTATTTCAATATTTTATCATAGCAATGATCATGTCTCCTTATGCCCTACTGAAACCTCTCTAGCTTTAATATAAGCTAATTTCTTCTTCTCAGTACCCCAGGTGGGTTTCCTTTGTCTGGCTACATTCTGAGATCAGCCTTTGTTGTTGGCATGGCAGAGGCAGAAGGAAGAAAGGTCAAACATGTATTATATGAACATAGTGTGCTAGAGAATTCTCTTACCAAATTTATCTTCCCATATAGTAAAGGGAAGCATTTTCCTTTATCTTTCTAGATATCTGATTGTATTACAAAGAAAAAAAATTGCTATTCACTTTCCTATGGCAAGAGAGACCAACTCTTTTCGTATACCAGGTCATATTTAAGCTTTGGATATTCAGAGAGAGGGAAAACGTTGTCATTATAAGCATGTAGGGGAAAGTGTTTTTTTAAATTTTCTAGAAAAATGGTATGTTACGATCGATGCTCAAATCTAAAAGTAAAAATAATGTATTTTGCCTCTTGACGCTCTGACTTCTAATTAGGCCAATTAAGACACCCACACTAACCTTCCCAGAGGAAAAACACAGAAAGAAGTTTTACCATGAGACTCCTAGTTATAGGACTTTTAGTTCTAGTTACGTAGAGAAATATATTAATGAATTATTTAAGGGCAAATCTCATGATTTTTATTCCAACTTTCAGTTTCTATTACTTTTGAAAGGATGCTTAGTCTAAAAGACTTTAGAGAGTCTGTGGCTTAACCTTTTGCTTTGCAGAAGAGGAAACTGTGGCTCGTGCATTGACCATAAACAAATATCCTTTCTCAAAGGACTGAGCATTGAGGAGCAGTATTGAACAATATCATTTACCTCTTTGGATATATCTGGATCAGATTAATCTCCTGCTGTCCGACTTCCATGGCATCCCTCAGTTAGCAATACGCAGAAAGGAGGACTACAGTGCCTTTAGTGGCTCTGGCTTGGTGGAGGTGTCCCTTGAAACATCTAACCCTTTTAAATTTAATTCTATGGTTGTGAAATGGCCTCTTGATCTCTCAGCAGGCTTGCCTACGAGGAGAGAACGTCCTAAGTAAATAATAGATGTAGATCATTCTCCTGATATAAAACAACAGATTTAAAAATCACCATTCTGATTTTAAATGGTCCTGTGAGTTTGATTATTTTGAGAAGTAACAGGAGGTATGGGGTGTTAAGGGTTCAGAAAACAGAGGACAGAGTGAAGCAGATGGATTTGAGTAGCATTTAGGAAGCAGAGACATGAATGAGAAGAATAATTTAAGTGAATGATTAGACACGTGTAATAAGGACAATTCAAGTGTGACTTCTTGAATTTTTGGTTTTCTGAATTTTTGATTCGGCCCACAAGAACTCTGAAGACTAGACTCTGGACCTGTGTAAGTCCCCACCCTCTGTTTCTCTTCCTTTCTTCAAAGCCCCACCCCCGGTATAGCCACTTGGCTAGCTGGCCAGGTATCTCCTGCAGCCCTCATTTATCACAGGTGGGATGGTGTTTCAGTAAGACTGTCAATAAAGCCATTGAACCTTCTAGATAGGTTTCAGTGTGGGATGACCATCTTCTGAATTCTATTCAACCATGAATATTGCTACACTGAAAGTACAGGAATGATCATGTCAGAACTATTAATGGCCGTGTCTACCTCATGCTACCAACTGATCATTTAACTCATTCAAACAACTATTCCACTCCAATGCAGGCTTGAAATTCTGTTATCCTTTTCCAAATTGCTTGTTGTTCAAAGCTGGATTGCACATCAACCATTGCTTTCATATTGTGAAAACGTAATATATCTACGCCCCCACTGAGTCAGAAGGGGACAATTGGGATTAATATTTTATTATTTTAAAATGCTTCCAAGATACTGTCTGATTCATTCTCATAACAATTTGGGGAGACAGGAGGAAAGTAGGTAAATGCACATTTCATGTAGTTTTTACTTAGTGGCAAATTTAGTGCTGTTTGGTCAAAGATGAAAAATGAAGAAATTATTCATGTGGAATCTAATTTAAGATCATCATTCTTGATGACATTTATGACTTGCTTCTGGCAGAAACTTTGTTGTACTAATGTGAGGAATATTCTACTCTGTATTTGAAGGTGACACCACTGTCTCCCCATTAGTTGCACATGTGCTTTGAGATGTTTTTCTAATAGAAAGGACGGATTTTCATTAAGCCATTTGCACTCTCTCTTGACATTGCGGTGATTGACACACATTTCTGATGTCTGACTTGGGGTAAGTATTACGGCCATCACCACAAGCAGAGAAAAACAAATTGCCTGCCTAGGGATTTGAACTTTTGCCACCGGACTCATCACTGTGGTGCGCTAACCAACTAAGGTAGCCACGGGCATGCAATTATAAAACAGCATGAATCAAACCTGGTATAGGGTTCTGAAATTTAACTTTTGAATATATCCATTAGCCTTGACATATCTCTATGGAAGAAGGTGGCCTTTCTCTAAAGATATTTACTGCAAAATGGTTTGTTGTTATTCTTCATAGAAATTTAATTTTCAAATTTAATAAAGCTAGAAACATTAGTGAATCTTGACAAAATAAAATTTAGTGTTTCTCTAGTACTCGGTAGTTATTTTTTTTTTTTTTTTGAGACAGAGTCTCACTCTGTTGCCCAGGCTAGAGTGAGTGCCGTGGCATCAGCCTAGCTCACAGCAACCTCAAACTCCTGAGCTCGAGCGATCCTCCTGTCTCAGCCTCCCGAGTAGCTGGGACTACAGGCATGCACCACCATGCCCGGCTAATTTTTTCTATATATATTTTTAGCTGTCCATATAATTTCTTTCTATTTTTAGTAGAGATGGGGTCTCGCTCTTGCTCAGGCTGGTCTCGAACTCCTGAGCTCAAACGATCCGCCCACCTCGGCCTCCCAGAGTGCTAGGATTACAGGCGTGAGCCACCGCGCCCGGCCTATTTTTGAATGATATTTACAAATATTATACATCATTCATCTGTGGCAATTGCTTTTAGTAACTTATTTTTAATGACAAAGGTATGCATGAACCACATCTGAATTTATGTTTATTCACATGAGGGAGGGCTTAACATTTAAAAATTAGATCAGAAATATCAGGATGCTACTCAAAGTGAGAGCTTCATAAAAAGTGGAAGGAGATCTATGAATGCATTATTTAAAAAAAAAGCAAATGCTTTGCAGTCAACACATTCTTGTAAATTACTTTGAAAATGAAACAATTACATTATAATTATTAATGATTTAAAACCAGTGGAGGTTTTATGGATAGAAGACCATTCAAGGGAGTGAAGATGCTATGGAAATGACATTATATTTATAAGCTGAAAGAAGCTTGATTATTTTGATTGGCAAAACAATTCCTGTGTCTCTCTGACTTCCCTTATTCAGTAGGTCACCAATTCTGGCTGATTCTTTGATACCATCCAAGTAATCCAAACTTCATGCCAGGGCCACTGTGCCGGTTTAGACCACCGTCATTTGTCACATGGACAATGGCAACAGCTCCCATCTATCTCCTGTCTCCAATCCTGCCTCCCTTTAATCCCCTTCCCATAATTTATAAAATGGAAATGAGATTATGTTAATTCCTTGCTTCAATTCTTTCCAAGGATTTCCATTGTTTTTATGATAAAGTCCCCCATCCCTATCATTTCTTCCAAGGAAGGCTTCTTACATGGCTGTTGTGTGGGCACTAGGTAGTGTGTGCGAGTGTGCACAAATGTTTTGGGGGAGGTGGTCTCATGTTAATTAATGAAAGACCTCCCATTTGGATTTCTTGCTTTACCTTTAAATGAGATTACTTCCACAATCATTGAAGTTGATGTATTTGTGCTGAAGCATCAATTTAAGGGGAAACATTTAAAATATATAATTATTATAATCCTCTTTTGACATTTCTTCATTTTTTAACACATTAACTGCCATGGGAGTTGTATTTAACTCACACTAGTTTTCTGCCCGGGGCCTCGTGAAGCATATGTAACACACATGTCTCTTCACCTTGGGAGCTGAGTGAACTATTTTTCAAGTTGCATAAAACTCACAGAAAACGAAAATAACAAATTTTTCATTAAATTTGAAAGGATTGTTTTGTTTTCCAAGTTTTTATTCTATTTGCAAAATACAACACTGTGGCCCCAGGGAAAAAAATTTTTTTCCAGTGTGGCAGTCAACGTGTTAAATACACTAGGAGCCTAAGGAAAAACAAATCGAATTGGCCTTGACTTCTCTTAACTGAGACTCCCTGCTCACAGGCAACTGCATATTCCCCCAGCCCTCCAGGCGTATTTCTTTCTCTGCCTTCTGGGCACACCTGCAAATCCTAAATTCTAGCTTCATGAATGTTTTTCCACTTTCTTAACTGTGTGATGCTCTCTCTTGCCTGTGGAATTTCCCACAAAGTGTTCTCACTTATTTTTTTCTCTTTCCTGGCTGAATTCTACTCATATTTTGATCTTTCAGGGCTTCGTTTAAACATCACTTCCTCTTTCTGGAATTTTCCTTGATAAGGATAGGTGCTGTTATCACATGCCTCTCATTCGAGCTTTGGAATCTCCTCTCCTACCTCCCTATGCTGGCTGGTTCACGTTTCTCCACCTGAATTGCAAACTCTTGGCCAGCTTTGCTCAACGTGGCGTCCCTGGAGTCTAGCAGAGCCAGGCGTCTCACAGGCACTGCGCACACGTTTGTTCCAGAGGAGCGCCACGGGAGCAGGGTTCCCTGCCCTATTCCCCAGCACCCACGGCCATGCCAGGCACATAGTGAGTGCTCAATAAATATTTTATGAGTGAATCTCACCTGCATAATGGGACACATGTGACACCACTGAGATCTTTGTTAAATGCTATAAAGGTGCATTATTCATGTCAGGAGTCAGAATACAGATGTCATCCCCTTGTCAACATTGACACGTGAAAGGGCCAGCCCACCATTCTCCCGTCTACCCTGATAGCCCATCGGTGCTTTGTCCTCAGACAGCAGAAAGACAAGCTTGTCAGCCACCAATTTTTTGACCTTTTTTTTTTCTTTTTTAATGAATTCACAGTAACTTGCTTCAGTGGGGAAAAAATAATTGATGACAATTATCAAAAAAAAAAAGGACAGTCTTTAACTTTGTCTCATGAAAATTTGGCTGCATTTTTGCCTAGATGAGAAAAGTTCAAATTATTGAAATGAAGGTTGACCCTAATTAGCCAAGAATACCAGTACAGCTTCATGTTGAAATTTTTTCTACATAGTTCTGAATTTATAAATGTAAAAAGAGGAAAGACACCCACATGGTTTCTAGTGCATTAAAAATTAGAAATAACTTGGGGGGATGGGGGCATAGGCAATATATATAACCTGAACTTTTGTACCCCCATAATAAGCTGAAATTTTAAAAAAAATTAGAAATAACACTTAAATGCTTAAAAATGTTTTCCAAGGCTCAGTTTTCCAAGTTCTGTGTCTATGATTTATAAAATTAGGAAGTAACTCTAAATGTTTTTTTATAAAAGGCTATAAAATAGATTTACAATAAAAGTTGACCAAATTCTTAGAAGCTAAGATTCTTATTATGTAAGTGCTTAAGCAGAATAATAATTTATAACAACTACTAATATTTGCATCTGTTTCCAATTTACTGTTACTTTTACATACATAAATATAATTGAATCCTCATACTTTTTCTGTAAGTCAAGTATAATTATTATTTAATTTTTTTTTCTATGTATCAATTAAAAAATACATTTGATTTTTTATTTATTTATTTTATTTCATCTTATTGTTATGGGGGATACAGAATTGCAGGTTACATACGTTGCCCATGTACCGCCTTTCCCCCCAAGTCAGAGCTCCAGGCGTGTCCGTTCCCCAGGTAGTGCTCATTGCACCCAATATTATTTAAATTTTATAGAAAAGTGACTAAAGATCAGAATGGTCGAGTGGCTTTCCCAAGGGCACACAGGATGAGGTAGTCGTGGAGTGCAATGCCGTTTGTCTAGTTCAGACCTTTCCTCTGAGTGTGTCTTGGACTCCCGTTAATGATTCTGCAAAGATCTGTCTACATTATCATTGTTTAGCTATTATTTTGCTGTATCAGATATAAGTGGGCTATCAGGGAAAATTTCTTAAAGAGCAGTGCACACTCAACCATTTCTACTTTCTCACCTGCTATTCAGCTTCCATTTAATGTTTTCACTAGTTTCATAATTGACCTCCAGATTGGCAAATCTGATGGAATCACTGTCTTTTTCTGTAGCATTTGAAATGACCAACTCACCTTCCTTTGAAAAACTTTCCCCTCTTATTGGCACAATCTCACCACACCTCTGTGGTCCGTTACAGACCGTATATTGTATTGCTTCCTCCACAGCTTGTTTGGCTGTTCCACAGGCATTTCCAACCCAACATGTCTGAACCTAATTCACTGTTTATGGGTCAACTTGGCTAAGCTGTGGTGCCCACTTGTTTGGTCAAACACTAGTCTAGATGTTGCTATGAAGGTATTTTGTAGATGTGATGAACATTCATAATCATTTGACTTTAGGTAAAGCAGATTACTCCCTGTAGTGTGGATGGTCTCATCCAATCAGTTAAAGACCTTAGAGTGAAAGTTGAGTTTCCTGGGGAGGAAGAAATTCTGCCTGAAGACCGTAACATAGAAATCCTCCCTGGGTTTCCTGCCTACGTGGCCTGCCCAGTGGATTTCCCACTCAAGACTGCAACGTCAACTTTTACCTGAATTTCTAGCTTGTAGTCTGCCCTACTTAAAATCATTCTCTTTCTCTCTCTCTCTTTATCAATTATTTCTTGAACCATTGAACCATTGGAGGGTAAGTTCTAGTTTTAGTTTATTTCTAAATATTTCACATGTGTTCCCTAGCAAGAACAGTTCAATTACCAAAATCAGGAACTTCAACATTGATGCAATACTATTATTTAAGTCACTGTCCATTTAACATTTTCCAATTGTCCCAATAACGTCATTTATAGCTATTTTCGTTTCTGGCTCAGAATCCACTCCAGCATCACGCATTGCTTCTAGCTGTCATGTCTCTTTAGTTAGGTCCTCAGCAGCCCTTTGTCTTTCATGACCTTGACAGTCTTGAAGAGTGCGGGCCAGTGAGTGTGTAGACTGTCTCTCAATTTTTTTTTTTTTTTTTTTGAGGTTTCCTGATAATTAGATTCAGTTTATTTGGGGCAGGAACACAACAAATGTGTTCTTCCTAGATGTGATCATAAATAGTTTGGAGCCCTGAAATGAGGCTCCTTTGACCACTCTAATTCCTGTCCCTGACTCCTATGTCCCTCCTTCTCCCCATCTCAACTTGGAGGTAACTGTTATTAAGTGTGAATCTTCCCATCCTTTAAAAATATATTTAAAAACCCTATGTATGCATTAAGAGATAATTTATAGTATTGTTTTATACTCTTAAAGTTATGCAAGCAGCTATACATACAAAATGTCTGTCATGTGTTTGAGACCCATCCTTGATGGTACATGTAGATCTCACATGAGTCTTTGACCATCCGCCAGACTTTACAGTCTAATGAAGGCCAGGGAATTTTTCCAGATGGCTAGAAGGTAGATATGATTCTGCAAAATCATATCTATTCTGTTTACTTCTATGTCCCAAATCCAGGGCCATTCCGTCATAGGTGCTCAATTAATGTCTGCAGAATAGACCGGGATAAAGTACCTTGATGAGAAGAATCTTCTGGGCCAGTTCCAGGGCAGTTTCCCATGCAAGGCTCTATGAGCACCCTGAGGACTTACTGATCCCACAGATTGTGACACTTGGGTTCTGATGATTATGAGGGTTCTGATGAAAGAAATCTCATCTCTCTGAAAGTTTTCTTAAAAATTTTATTTTTGAATTCACTTTGAGAGAACAGAGTTAGTAGTCAAGATTAATGTTAGTTGTTGGATGCACACACTTCCTTACTGTCATAAAGAACATTATTAGTATTTGAGAACAGCAAGTCTCCATATATTGCTGCTATTAAATCTTCAACACAAAGCTTTTTCAGGATGTTTTAATGATCAGTGAATGACTTAATGAATGTTGAGCTGCAGGCTATTAACCCTGACTCTGACCTCTATTAGCTATGAATTAAGGCAGAGATGTAGGCTGCTAAGAAGGGATCAGAGTAAGTAGGGAGAGTAATTAAGCCTTAGTGGGTCCCTGGATTTTTGCATTTCTCATTGTAGTAACCTGTGTAATTGCCAAAGACAGCTGATCACTCTGAACCTGGACAAGAAAAGATTTCTTATTCTTTGATTCTTAATTTGCATGCGAATGAAATGGAGGACATTCTTCTTTCTCACTTTGAAGATAGTAGTGGGAAAAGAAAGAGGCTTCAGTAGATGTAAAATTGATGATAGAGGGAAGCAACCACATGCTTTCAACTATGTAATAGAATTGTCTGGGGGAAATGACTTAGTATTTATGTTTTCACCCAAATAGACTTCTATAATTGGCCAAGTGCAAACATAGAGGCTTTCACCTTCTCGCGAGAATCAGGCAAAGCATATTTCTTCTAATCAACAGGGTATCTGATTAGGTAGTGTGTTCATCTCTGACATGTCCAATTCAATATTCGAATATTTTTGAGTCATTAGGAATTCTATTGGTCAACATATTTACCCTGTAATATTTTACATTTGTCTGTAGTTTATAGCTTTTGAACCAAAGTCATTTCCTAAAGGTGATATAATTTGCAGGTAAATTTCTCTGTTTTATGAACCAAATTTGATCCAAATATATTTCCTTACTTTTACCAAGTTTTCCAGTATAGAACTTTAAAGTTCTGGAGATTTTTTTATCCCAGAGGAATAAAAAGGAAGGAAAGAAGGTAGACAGGAAGGAAGAAAGAAAGGAAGGAAGGAAATGAGAAAGAAAATAGGCCTTTTCATAAAATTAAATTCTTCTTTTAAAGTTCCACAAAACTTCTACTTGCATAGAGGCACCCTAGGTCCCCCCTGAACTATAGATGTGAAAAATCACGTGAGAGGTAGATTGTTAGTGATCGGGGAGTCCCTACCAAGGAGTCTCTTTCCTCTCTTACAACTCCCCCTTTTCCCTTTCTGTTGCTTCTCTTTTTTAATCTCCATGGATTTACCACATTGTAAAATACTTTATATTTTAATTATTTAAAAAAATTATTGTCTGACATCTTCTACTAGATCATAAGCTTAGTGAAGGCAGAGGTTTTGTTTGTTTGTCTTTTTTATCTATTCTGTTTAGTGCCCGGTGGATGGTAGTTGCTCAGCAAATATCAATATTTGTTGAATGAATGAATGAGTGAATGTTTTAACTACCCAAAGATGCAGTGAAGACCTTGTAAGGGTGGCATTCATTTGACTCAGGCATGAATTGTAAAGTGTATAAGAATCTAGTAGACTACGCTCAGTTTGAAAGACTAATTGAATTTAAGGAAAGTTTCTGCAAAATGATGTTGGTGTCATTGTTAATTTTTTAAAAATATTGAAAATCTATGTACTGTTCTTCTGCAAGAAAACAGTCCCTGACAGGATGCTCCCAAAGTGACTTGGGAAAAAATATGTCAAAATCTATCCTACAGAATTCCAAGGTATCTGAAACCTGAAAATACACTTAACTAGTAGCGAGTGAGGAAAACATTGACTTATTTTACTGCTATCGTGTCATTGATTTTGCAGAATTTATCCAGCAAGAACAGTTTTTAGTCAGAAATTTGAAAGTATCTGATTGTGTTGACTCAAACAAGTGTCTCACTGATCATCTTCTTTGTTTTTACCCCAAAATATTTCAAACAATTAGAAAAGCGTAGGTTGTAATGTAATGAGCACTCAGATTCTCATCAGTTTGTCAAATAATAACTATTTTTCCATATTTGCTCAAGTTTTCCTTTCCTTAAGAAATTAAACCTGATGGATATAGTGGATACTCTACTCCTCTCCAGTTAAGTACTATCCTAAGTTTGTTTCTGCCGTACCCATGCATGTTTTTATATTTTTATTAGTACGTATGTATCCATAAGCAATTTATAGTTGTTTTGCAGATTTTAAAACTTCATAAAATTGAATCATACTGTATATATCCATCTGAAATATTCTTTTCTGTTGATAAAAACTATGTACTTTAGAGTCATCCACGTTGATACATGTGGCTTTGGCTACTGTAGGATTCTGTTGTACAAATATATCTTTTTCACCATAGTAAACAATGCCACACACATTGTTCCTTGCACTTATCTCCTTGTATAGGCAAAAGTGAATTCCCTAGGACTGCCATCCAGCAGAGGTCTACGTATCCTCCACTCTACTAGCAATTGACTGATTGTTTCCCAAAGTAATTATGCCAGTAGTAGGCATTTTTCATTAGATTATGATATATTTTCTATGAACTTACTTTTTGTACAAAAATGATGTCACTGTATCTTATTACTTACCTCATACTCTGTTGTTCTTTCTGAGTGACTTCTGACTCTATCCAGAATCCAGGAAGTACATCCACACTCAAAGGTTAAAGTTTTATCTCCACTAAACAGTTTCTAAAAAATTTGACATAGAGTTTGAAAATAATTTCATGAAAGGAGCTCAACAAATATTTTAAGCAGTAGTATCATCATTTGATAAACTATATATTTTCAACAGCTTATAACGCTGAAGGACTATGTCTCATCTTACTGGGCAAATGTATTGTTTGTTTAGAAAAAGTCGTTACTTAATAGATATCATAGTAGAGAAAGGTGGGAAAAAGGCTAGGAACGGAGGATAAATGAATATATCCTAAAGTCTATTTAATCAGCATCACCTGCAGATCCTTCCTCCAGCCCCGTCCAGCTGCCCATCCACTGATGATGCTCGTGGTGTGGTGGACACAGGGAGGGAGGGAAGAAATCAATTCTGTGCTGCTTTCTGGTAGCAACTTTTCTTATATTGCATTATTTCAAGCAAAAGTAAATCTCCCACCTTGTCTTTTTAGCCCTCTCGCCACCATATTTTGCTCCTATTGTTCCCTGATTCTATTACCTTTCCCTTCTTTTCACTTTCCCCTCTGTTCTCAAAGTGAAAAGTTCCAGGCAGAGGACAGCACGTGGGGACCAGCTAAGATGGAGAGGTTGTATCCATGCTCATGCTTGGATGAGGCTGGAAGAAGGATACAGTCTTTTACTTCACCCCAATTTTTGCCCTTGTAGAGTGCTGAAACAGCCTTTGTCTCACTCCTTTTTAATCATTCAGCCTTTTAAATTCAAAGCCTTTTTGGGCTAAACAATGACTGAACCTCTCCAGACCTTCCTTTCTCACCTACAAGAGTAAGTTATATTTCCTTCTGTGCCTTTCTGCAGTGGGAGAGAACGGGGGTTGATAGCTGTTAAAAAAAAAATCTTTGAAATAATTTGTGCATAACACTAAAGGCCTATTAGTGAACAATGTCGTTTTGGTAAAAAGCATCACTTTAATTCAAAAGAACATAGTCCAGCTGTCAACCTACAGCTGCTGCCATTTCCCACATCCAGAAAGTGAGATTCAGGAGGTCATTTGGTAGAAAATGACTTTGTCAGTACCATGCTAATGGCACCACCATGGCAGTGTTCTACTCTCCTATTCCAAAATACAAATGGACTTTGTAGAAATGCTTGGGTGGATGGAGGTTAACATTTTTCAGAACTTTAATGGAATTCCTAAACTCACTTTTCTCAAAGTAATAAGAGCACTTGACCTCAAAGGAACAGCCATTTAGAAAAATACATGCAGGTTTCCCAGCTCTGCAAACACTAATGGGGAGAAATGGGGTAAATTGAGGGATTTATCTCAGTGTGTGCAGGTGGTTGCAACAACGTTGCTCAGCTTTTATGTCACTCACGTAAGGCCTATTAGAGTAGGAAAATGGTTAAAATGGCTTTCTGAAAATTTTTTTATATGGACAGAATAAGGGTCTGAGAAATTTTGCGCTCATAGACTTGAGAAGTGATTGGGTTAATCAAAATACATTTATAAATTGCTGAACACATGCCCAGCATCATAGGTGACTCTCAGATAGAATACAATTCTGAAACCCTGGTCCCTTTCCCCAGCAAACTTTTAATCAAGGGTACTAATTTCCTGGGGCTGTAGTAATAGGTGGGGGCTTAAAACAACCGAAATTTATTCTTTCAAAGCTCAGAAGGCCAGAAGTCAAAATCAAGGTGTCAGCAGGGTCGATTCCTTCTGGAGGTTCTGAGGAAGGAACCATCCCATGCCTCTCTTAGTTTCTCGTGGCTGCCGGCAATAGGCAATCCTTGGCATTCCCTGGGTTGTAGACGTGTCACTCCAATCTCTGCCTCCATCTTCACGTTGCCTTCTTCTCTTTGTGTCTCTGTGTCCTCTCCTCTTATAAGGACACTTAGTCATTGGATGTAGGCACACCCTAAACCCAGGATGAAATCATCTTGGGATCCTCAACTAATTATATCTGCAAATACCCTATTTCCAAATAAGGTCACATTCTGAGGTTCTAGGTGTATATGAATTTTGGAAGAATACTAATCAACCCACTATACAAGCAAATATGTAAGAAACAACCTGAACAACACTTCCTAAAATACAGCCTGGGGGCCAGAGGTAGTTCATGAAAATACTCAATGTATTTGCCCTCAGCTGCTCTGTGAGCTGCTTGTGTTCATGTTAAGAACACACAATGATACCACCTCTGTCATCCACGCAAATGCCAAGCCCCAGCCCAGAGCTGAGAAGTAGACCAGATCATCTGCAAACTTTCTGAGCATCAGATCTAATTATCATGCATTACAAGCCACCGGAGGTCTAAGTGTCCCAGGTCATCCATCCTTCCCAGACACTGATGCCCATACACACCCAAATCTGACCAAGCACACAGTCCTGCATCTGCCACCCACTGGTATTAACCATCTGCCTCAACTTCTTGATCCAACTGATACTCATTCCTTAAGGACTCTGATTCCCTATAAACTGCTCATATGGTGTTGTTTTTCTTGTACACACCATGTACCACATGGCTTGGAGATAGGACATTTTTGTTTTTTATTTTTACGTATAGACAATATCTCTCCTCTCTTCTCCTTCAAAATCCCTAAACCCCTTGTCAGAATCCATCACCCGCTACCTTTCCTGGTCATAGTCATCCACCAAGATGTAGACATCCTGGACACATCTTCATTCATTAAGGTTTTTATTCCCTGGTTCATGGTATTTTTCTCCAGCACTGTTCCTGCTGATCTCAGCATTCGTGTACATAATCCACCCAACACCCTGGCATCTCACTACCTTGGCCTTACTTCCAGAGATCTTTTCCCCAACCCCACCACAATCACACTTCTAGTGTAGTACAAAGGAAATAGAACGTGAGCCACAAATATAAGTCATATGTGCAATTTGAAGTGTCACAGTAGCCACATTGAAAAGTAAAAAGAAACTGGCTGTGGTGGCACTCACCTGTGGTCCTAGCTACTTGGGAGGCTGAGGCAGAAGAATCCCTTGAGGCCAGGAGTTTGAGGCTGCAGTGAGCCATGATCATGCCACTGTGCCACTGCACTCCAGCCTGGGCAACAGAGCAAGACTCTGTCCCTTAAAAAAAAAAAAGAAAAAGTTAAAAGAAACAACTAAAATTAATTTTAGTGGCAAATTTTGACTCAATATATCCAAAATATTATCATTTCAACATGTGATAAATACATAAGTATTAACGATACGTTTTACATTTTTTCATACCAAATCTTTGAAACTTAATGTGTATTTATACTTGCAGCATATCCCAGTTTGAACTAGCCATATTTCAGTCCCAGATAGTCACATGAGGCTAGTGGCTACAGTATTGTTAATATATAGGTCAGCTCTAGAGAACGATTATACTCTAGGTCTTGTCATAACTAGTCACTGAACACCATCAGCAATTGTCATCCTAATTTCGAGGGTCCTGTACCTAGACACTACCTCCTAACTTCCTAGCCCATTGACCCTAGAACTCCCAGTCCAAGAATTCTTACATCGATGAAGACCTCCCTTATACCTCCATTGTCCACACTTTCTTATTCTACTCACTCTATCTATAGACCATCCTATAGATATGTACACCTGTATACGCCATTCTACCTATTCCTATTCTGTCTCTATTCCACCTGCTCTCTCTTATCAATAGCCTCAGTCCTTCACCCTGCTCCATTGCGTATGACCGGTAACGCCCCATCTCTAGCTAGACGCAACTCCTGACTTGTTTGTTGCACACCTGCACCAGAACAGCTGACTGTGGCTGGAGAAAACATATGACCACAAGAATCTCAAGTGGGACCTCAGAATTGCCTTGAAATATCCCACATTTCCCTATTCAGTGGCTTCTCCCATTCTCTGAGACAGCTGTTGACATTTGTGGCTCTTTTCTCAAAATGATTATCTCATTCCTCATTTCGGTTAGAAAATAGAAGCAATCAGAGGAGAGCAGCCTCATTTTGCTACAGCAAATCTATCAGTCTAACAGCATCTAAATCCTGCTATTCTGCGTGTTCTGTTGACAGGATGGAGACTGCCTGCTGTGTCTCAGGCCAACTTCTCTTCCTGTGCTCAGGCTCTGTCCTGCCTCACTGACTCAGGGACTTCACTCCTACAACTATTGCCTTACTTCCCTACCTTACCAGTTGTTACCTCGCCCCTGGATCCGTCTCCTCAGCAGACAGAAAGGCTACAATGTATTGCAAGGTCAAAGAAAAATCCTCCCTTGACCTTAGAATCTCCTCTAGCAACTGCCTCGTTTCTCTGCTTACCTTTTTTTTTTTTTTTTTTTTTTTTGAGACAGAGTCTTGCTCTGTTGCCCCTGGTAGAATGCAGTGGCGTCATCATAGCTCACTGCAACCTCAAACTCCTGGGCTCTGGCCATCCTCCTGCCTCAGCCTCCCAATAGCTGGGACTATAGGCATATACCACCACGCTCAGCTAATTTTTCCACTTTTTAGTAGAGACAGGGTCTCACTCTTGCTCAGGCTGGTTTTGAACTCCTGAGCTCAAGCAATCCTCTGCCTCGGCTTCCCAGAGTGCTAGGATTATAGGCGTGAGCCACTGGGCCTGTCCTCTGGTTACCTTTTAAGCAAAATTCCTTTAAGGAGTTGTTTACATTTGCAACCTCTAATTCCTCTCTTCTAATTTCCATTTAATCTCATTTATTTAGGCTTTTATCCTTTATTCACTCACTGCACCACTGAAAATCCTCTTGTTAAAGTTGCCAATGACTCCATCCATCTGGCCAGATCCAGTGTAAACTTCCCCATCCCCATTCACGTGAACATTCAGCGCCTTCGACACAGCACTCTCTTCTTGAAACACTTTATTTGCCCTCTATGACTCAACTTTCTCCTTGTTTTCCACTTACCTCGTTGAGTCCTTCCCTTTTCCTCTCTCCAAGGATCCACTGTCTCTCCCTTTCTCTTAATGCTGGAGTGTCCCACGGCTCAGTTCTCAAACCTCTTCTCTCCAGCTGATCTCATCTAATCTCATAGTTTTAAATACCCCTACCTGGTGCCGTCCCCAGTGTTTTCACCTCTCACTGAGTGCTGCCCTGACCTCCGAACTCTCACACCAGCAGCCCCATTGACATCCTCTCCTTGAGGTCTGGACGGTGTCTCCAACTTAATATTTTCAACCCAGACTTTCCATCCCATCTTCCCCAAACCACTCTCCCTCCAGTGATTCATGTCACAAACTTAGGATTTGACTTCTGATTCCTTATTTTCCCTCATATGTTATTTATAATCCATCAGCAAAGTCTGTTGGGTAGACCTTGAAAATATATTTGACTCTAACCCCAATTCTTATCACCTCCTCCTTTAGCTGTCTCGCCACCGTGGCCATAACTCCCACAGAATGAACCTTTAAAAAGTCAGTCATCTTTTTCCAACCTAACCCTATCACACGTAGAATAAAGTCCAGACACGGGAATATGGCCCGTGAGCCCCCCATGATCTGGCCCCTGCCTGTCTCGCTGCCGTCATCACCTGCCATCCTTCCCCCTTGCCTTTCCCTGTCCACCTACGTTGGTTTGCTTGCTGATATCTGCGTACACATAGGTCATTTCTGGCTCAGGGATTTATACTTTGTAGTCCTTTTTCCTGGAACGCTCTTTAAAAGGGCTTTAAAGAGCTTATTCTTAAAGATTATTTAGGTCTGTTCTCCAATGTTCCCTTCCTGACCACCTTAGCTAACAAGGAGACAAATGGTCACCCCACACATTTGTGGTTTTTTTTGTTTTTAATCTTGGTTTATTTTGACTCATTGCACTTATTGGGACCTGACATTACATTCTATACTTATCTGGTTACGTGTTTATGTTCAGTATCCTGTTCTCAAATTTTAGTTATCTGTATGTATGCACTTGATCTATTTTATTTACTGATATATCCATAAGACCCAGAATGAGACCTCAATGTTTGGAGCGTAATTGATGCTCAGTAGGTATTTACTGAATAAATGGATGAGCCTAAGACCTATTTTCTCATAACACTCCATCACACCATAAATTATCACTGTATAGGTTCATATAATTTATGCATTAAATCACATTTCACAAAACACTTGGCCAGTGATATCCCTTATTTAAAAGAAAAAATAAGCTAACATTTTTTTTTGTTTAGCTATTTGACCTCATCCAAAAGGGAAAAGTTGCACCCAAATGGGAACAATGGCATTTAGACAGGAAAAATTGCACCCACAGAAGAAAACTGCACCACAGGGGAAGAGCTGTTCAATGGCAAAGGAAGGGCAAACTGTGTGGCTATTGCAACTAACAGCCTACCCTGGTTGGAGAGGAGAAGTGGAGATGCGAATGGGAAGAATAGAAGTCATGACTGGTGGAGATTCTTGCATAGAGCTGTCAGGGAGGAACGATCAGGTACTAGGGAGCCAATAGGTTCTTGAGGGGGAGTACTGACACAGCAAGCATGGCATTCGAGACCCATGGCCCTGTAAGTTATGTGTAGGAAGGACTAACAGACCAACGGAGATTCATCCTGGGACCTGGAGGCCACGTGAAAGGGTCTGGATAATACTGACGTTGAAACTCTCATTTATACAACGTGAGAATTTACCTTTTTAAAAAATTGCACTATCAAAGAGAACGCCATATATTTTTAAAAAGGACCCGATACAGCATTGTTACTTTCTGACTTCATTTGAGCAACTGGTAGAATTTCCAGGGTAGACAGGAGGAAAGTTAAGTAATTTATCATGATTGAATTTATTCTGGAGGCAGAAAAAAGTGACCAAAGGAAAGAAGCACATTAATAACTTGTCTTTTTGTAGGATCCAAACTACACTTTTTGCAAAGAATAAGAGAAATATCCTCTTCATTGTCAGCTCAAACTCACTTTCTAGTTATTGTTTTTTAGACAGATATGCTGAAAAATTTCTGTATAAAGTTATATGATTGCCTCATATTTGCTTTAAAATAATCTGAGGCTGTGGGGGTGACAGTGGTGGTTATGGATGAAACAAAATTGCCGAAACAAGAAATTTATCAAGTTATTTTCTCTACGTCTGTATAGTTTTGAAAGTTTCCAGTCTAAGAAGTATAAACAACAATAAAAAAACATCTAGGAGTTAGACTGAGTTTTCAAGATATCCACAAATGAATAAATAAAATGTCTAGAATTACAAAATACAAGCAAACGCCTCTCACCTTCTGGGGTAGTGTTTTCCTGGGTCCCCACCCCTAGGGGATGTCAGTGAATGTCTGAGCTGCCCTAGGACAAAGGAAGGACCTTCAACATTAATTGAGAAGAACAAGAACGAGGAGAGCGCCCTCGCTAGACCCCGCTGGAGGTCTTACTATCCCTCCTGCCAAGACACAATTTTGGTGCCATCTTTGTGTGGCCTCTGAGTGTTCCTCACTGGATGCGGAACAGCCTGACCGGGAGGTGTTTGCAGTCAACTTTCCGAGCCCATCTCTGTGTCCTAGCTTTTGATTTGCTGTCTCTCTTCCTCACTGAGTCTTTTTCTTTAATGTGAACTTCTACCTTTTTCTCCAAGGTCATCTCTACCTCAGAAGGGCCGCTTCTTTTCAATTATGGTGCTGCTGTACCTGTGGTTTGGCAGATTATTTTTCCATGGACTTTGCCTGATAGTCATCTTATCTACCCGGCTGTGTAGCAGAGAAACATTCATCTGCAGGCTTGTCACCAGCTCCACGTTTCCAGCACCTAGAGTGGGAATAAAGCCTTATGGGCAACTGTAGGCAGGGGAGGTACTCACACTACCTAACAACCGGTGCAGAAGGACACCTATCATGGCATGAGCTGCCTGGCAACAGCTGAGCAGGCCTGTCCCCTGGGGACCCCATCATAGCAGCCCTGCTGCTGGAACTTTCCTGATTTTCAAGTAGTAAATCCCTACTGGAAACTGAAGTTCCATTTTCAATTGATTGAAGAGGATCCAAGGAAGACACAATCATCATCATTTATGGGAAGGTAGAGAGTGCTTGCCTTTGAGTAGGTTTAGCAGTGCCTTGGAGCATGATATATTCTAAAAGGAACTATAAAGAAAATGTATGTGATAATGAAGAAAGTTCTGAAATTGTATGGCCTTAGTCTCCTTCCCAGTCCAGTGGAGGTAACTTGAATTCCTACCTCGCTCACCTGTTGATAATAGGCATTCTCATATAGGTGTTATCAGACGTGCATTACACTGTTGGTCTACATTGGCTCAGAGGTGTCACTACCTATATAATTAAAAAGTAGTGCAAATGATTCTTTTTAAACACACACCAACATGTACCTTTCCACAGGATTACCATTTTTTCACATGGATGCCGGACAGAAAACACAATTCAATGGTTCAGGACATTTCCTGAAGCTCCTCTTTGGAAATGGCTTCACATAGTTCCTTTGGAATATTTGTGATCATAGTGTCAGGCTCTTTTACTGTGAGGATAGATTCAATTATTTGAAACAACTCTATTAGGTGGGATTTTGGTTTGTCCTTCAGTAAATCTGGTCATATGACCAAGCCTAGCTATCTGTACAGAAGGTGGAAAAATCTGTCTTTATTCTCTGTGGTCATGTACTATATACTAGCTAAATATCAGAGGGTTTATTATCACAGAAAAAGGGATAAATTACTATTGGATAATGACAATGGGCTTGGATCATCCTGTTGTATATTATAAACATGGATAATACACATTAATGAAAAGTAATCACACAAATAATCTAGAATGATAATATTGTAATCAGCTGGCTCTAACATGCAGGTGTGTATGTGAGTGTGTGTGTGTGTGTGTGTGTGTGTGTGAAAGACAGAGATAGGGAGAGACTGAGGGAGAGAGAAAGATAAACTCTTGTATGACTGAAAAACTCCCCACAAAGAGGAGTTCAAAAGGGTTTAGAGAGCATTACTGGAGTAAAGCTATAATCTCCTAAGGGGATGACTTTAAAGAGGACATCAATATTCTGAGCTCCTAACGCTTGTTATGTTTGTACTAGATACAGCTGCAGGAAGATGAACATTATGCATCGCATACTAGGAACAGAACATGAGTTGTACCTGCATAATCAGATATGTGCTATAACAAAGAGCTTTTTAATTTCCTCATTGAAATAAGTGATCACGACTGTAAACAGATATCAATATGATTACAGGGTTTGGTAACACCTATGGATGATGCCAGTATGATTTGGGGTGTGAGGATTCCTCCCTCCTCCTCCTGCTTTAGCTTTGCCTCTGCTGCTGTTAAATGTTATCCTTTTAATCAGTCTTGATTGCTGCGCCTTGCGTTGAGACTTGCTCAGGGACACCTCAGAGGCGCATTGTTTCGTGGGAGACAGCTGTTCTTATCCAGCTCAAACGGATGGGTGTTATATATAGTGATGATAATAATGAATTGTCTACACATACACACACACCACACGGGGACCCACTGATGAAAATTAGTGTTTTATGGTGTATGGCGCTTGTTGGCATTTATAAACGCTCAGCTTAACTCTTCCCCTCCACCCGCTGCAATGAACCCCTTTAGTTCACAAAGGGGTTGAAAGTTGCCCCCTCAAACTCTAAGACTCCGTCGAAATTTCCCAATTAACACATTTCTTGTTTAAGTCCCTCTTCCTATTCTATTTAATAGAAAACCATACAGATGTCTAGGATTTTAGTTCTGCTTTTATTCTGTAAATATAAAGCAATTCCCACTTCCAAAAATGCAATATGTTACGTTTGTAAAATTCAGCTATTATTTCCTCTTCCTATGAGGCACTGGTGAGTATAAAAAATGAAGGGGCCCTTGGTTTTAAAATATTGATTACCACTGGGAAGAAAAGTGGAATCAGATCTTTCCTAATGTGTTTGATAGGAGTTCTTCTTTGTTTAAAATTACCAATCCAAGTTTCTTCATTGATCATACAGGATTTGAAATAAACACATACTAAAAAGAGAAACCACTATTTGGAATAACATATAATGTAGTATCATTTTAAAGCCCCCCCTCATGTGCTGTGTATTTGGCCATGATGCCAATATAATCAGATCTCTTAGATGCAGACAAACGTTTCCCTCACTACTGTATGGAATGTCTCTAAAGCAGAAACACAATTGTTCCCCACACTGGCATTTCAATAGCAATCTAGTCTGAAGTTGACGGTGGCATTAAAGGGCATGATATTTACACTGTGGTAAGCATTCTTCAGGGCCTCTTCTTCTTATTTATTTTTAGGTTTTCATATAAATGTTGCTTTTTCTCTTTTTAGTTTTGCATATCTTTATGCTAACTTTTCATTGGCATCAAAAATTCCATTGTTTCTCTTTTTTTGTTTTTGTTTTTTTCATTTTGTATATAAGGATATGATGTCATAGTATCGTTCTTACCATAATTTACCCTACTGTTTACCAGAGCAGTATAAATTGGGGCTATAATTTTTCTTTCTCCCATTTGATTTCCACTGGGACCATGATGGCAGAGTGAACCAGATGTCCTTCCCCAAAAGAGGGAGCAACCAGCGTCCGAGCCCAGAGATTTCCACACCGGCCACACTGCATGTGGTACCCAGGCATGATGTGGTCAGTACCTAAGCAGAAAGTGGCTTCTCTTGTTTAGAGCCTTCTCTCTATTCTGGGTTGGCCTTGCTCTTCCTGTGTGTCCAGCGTGTGCCGCTGGCAGCTTTCTCAGGATGCAGAGCAGGGGGGCTGCACCGGCCCCATGACCGTGCAGATGCCTTCTGCTCTGGCCACCATCTCTTCTTACATCAGTTTTAATAGGAGAGATGGTAGTTCTGAGACTATTGACTTATCTTTAAAATGAGTATAGTGTAATGGAAGAACCTTGGGATTAGGCAAACTAGTTCTAATTTTGGCTTTGCCTGTTACTAGCTGTGTGACCTGGAGCAATTTCCCTTTTTTTAAGGGGTAAGGACACAATGTATGAAGTGAGACCTGCCTTCTGTCAGAGGTTTACACTTGTTTTCTGCCTCCTTGTCCCACTAATCCCCCACCATTTTCATGAGTGTCTGCTGAGATAATATGAGAGAACATACTTTGAAAACTCTCTGGTGGTGTGCAAATGGTTTTCAGTGGTGGAATATGTACCCAGAAATATATTTTGATCAGATAGCCACAGCTGATGACAATGGTCACATCAAGAGGATGCTCACTCCTGGCCCATCCCAGTGACTTTTAGAAGATTCCATGTGGATCAAATCCTTGTATGTATTTTGTTTACTCCTATTTTTGTTTTTCAGTAATCCTGAATAATATGTGAATTTCATGGTGTGAAATTAAATCTGAGTGATTCAAAATTATTCCATGTTATTCAGCTTCAATTGCAATTGCTCAGAGGTCTGCGTTTGTCCAATGACACCTGAACACAGCCAGTAAAATGAAGCCAGTTAAGACTTATCTGTTTTTGCCAACCAGCCGGTTCAGTATGTTGGCCGTTCTCCACTTGTCCCCTACATTCATTCTCTAGCCTTCTCTGCCCTGCTCTGTCTCTGCCCTGGAAGGCTGGTGCCTGTGGCTACACCCCTGGGGCTCCTCTGTCCTTCTGCTTGGGTCTGGTCAGAGAGGGGCACTGGCGTGGGTGGGAAGAGGGCAGTGGCCAGAGCACTTCCTCTTGCTTTTTCAGTAGCTGTCTCTTCCAGTAGCTCCGTGACTACAGCCATGGTCCCACTCCAAGGCTCGGGCTCTCTCTGGGCTCCTTTGACACTAATTCCTGTCCCTGCCCCTCCAGCCCTAGGAATGGTAAAGACCTTCTGCTGTTGATGCTCTCTTGGCACCTCACCAGCTCTGGTCCGTTCCCTCAGCTCTTCCCACAGCCTTGTGGGTGTCCTTTCTTCAGAGCCACCACATTGATCATCCAGGGCAAATTGTGTTTCTTGCTGGGACCCTGATATGCACGCTCAGTGCCCTCAATTCACCAGAAGTCCACATGGGGACCCGCAGAGTCATGGTTTCCTATTCTTAGATCTGTACCATGTTAGATCATGGAAAAAACCTCATCCCTGGGCTATAGCTGGTCATTCCTGCTACAAATGCCTTTAATTAATTGTAGCTTTATATTTTTACCTCAATGTGTGAGTGGTGGGGGTGATGGGGTTGAACCACAACTACAAACATGAAAAACATTTCATTGCCTCTAAAATTGTAATATAAGCAAATGTCCGAAAGCATTCAGGTAAGAATCTACATGATAAACTTCTCCACCATGAAAAACTTTCTTTTTTGTTTCAATAAAATGGGATAGTTGAATATGTAATTCCTCTGAACAGTCCCCAAAGCATTCTAGGCAGTAGCCAGGGTATAAATTATACATAAATAAAATGACATTAATAATATTTTTATTATGTGATGAAGTCAGAGGTCTTTTGGCAGACAGCAATGCTGGGAGAATGTGACCTCCTCTCTGGCTAGGGGACCCGCCAGTTCTTAGTGTTATGGGAGTAAGAACTAAAATGGGGAAATAGTATGAAAAGTTGAGGGGAATAAATATCTATATAATACTAAACTCACCACAATATGGAAAAGACTTTTATATTAAAGCAACAAGAGGAAGAGAGAAAAAGGACATGTGGGTGCTCAGAGTGTTTAAGAAAATTGAGAAGCAAGGTATAAAAGGACAAAGACAAAACATTATATATGGAAAAAGGTCAGAGTTTTACAAGATCTCGTAATTTAGGCTAAATGGCCTCCCAACCCTTTGAAAACCTGGCTGAGAAAAAAAATTAAAAGTTACTCAAGGCTTCATGGAAAAGGTAAAGATATATGAGGAAGTTTCATTAAGTAAGAAAAGACAGATTATTGGTAATTAAAAAAAAAAAGACCAGAAATTAGCCAAGAAATTAAAGTTTAGAGGGAAATAGGTAAAATATATGTGGTTAAAAAAATCAGAAAATGAACATAAAGCAAAGTGGTTGAAACAATTTTAGAAGCATTTCCAAAAATATAGGAATAAAAAAGACCCTCTAGAGAAAAATAAATATGTTAACAAATGAGACCTTATTCTATGACATGTTTTCAAATGACTTGGAGAAATCAATATTCAAGAGTTCTTTTCTTTCAAATCTGTTTTATAAAATAAAAAGGGATATACAATCTTCGGTATAATGCCGCTAAAAAGAGATTGAAATCATCTCAAATGTAAGAGTCAAAGAGGAGCTACCCCAAGTGATCTTGCCACTGAAAAATGCAAACTAGTTCAGTTAATAAGCACTAAGAAATCATAAACTGATGTTATGGGTTAAGTTGTATCCCCCGAAAAATATAGGTTGAAGTCCTAGCCCCCAGTACCTGTGAATGTGACCTTATTTGGACATAGGGTCTTTGCAGATATAATCAAGCTAGTATGAGGTCTTTGGGGCAGGCCCTAATCCAATATCACCGGTGTCATTTTAAGAAGAGGGAAATTTGGACACAGAGACACACAGAGAGAGAGAGCACAGAGTGTAACAACAGAGGCAGAGATTGGAGGGCCGCAGCCAGAAGCCGAGGCATGCCAGGGATGGCCAGCAACACCGCAAGCCAGGAAGAGGCAAGGAAGGATTCTACCCAGAGCCTCAGGACTGTGGGAGAACAGATTTCTGTTTCTTAAGCCACCAGCTTGTGGCTCTTTGTTATGGCAGCCCTGGCAAACTGATACAACTTCCCTTTTCTTTTTCTTGTCTTTCATGACAGTGGCATCCGAAAGGTAGGGCAGTAAGCATAGTCTACCCTGGCTACAGGCAGTAAGGGGTGCATTGTTTGTGGAGAATTTATAAATGATAATAAAATTGGACCAAAATGTGGTCTGCTCTGTATTCTCGCTATGTGCCAGCAATTCCAAACCGTGTCAGCAATCATCAATTGCTTCTCCCTCTGAAAGTGTTGTTGGTGTAAGATTTAAACATTTTCTACAATTATCGTTGAATTTTTAAAGTATATGTGTAAGCTTAAAATTAGCACATTTGAATTCTGTGTCCTTTAGTGAAGACTGTGCTCTACATGGGAGTTAATTTGGAGAACTATGGAGCTACACAGTTGGCCTGCAGCCCATACAGACTCAGCTGCTCTCATTGCTTTTGGAATAAGTCCCTACAACTTAGAGTTGCTCGAGCTCTCATTGCGTCCGATTTGTCTTCTACCCCTCTGATACTTCATGTGTCTGCATTTAAACAGTAGATTTACACTAAACAGTGATAACACTGTGATTGTCAAGATGAAACTTGAGTTACTTTAATTCTGCCTCTTTCTGTGACCACTTGGAGTTTTTATTTGTGTTTAAAATTTTTCAATGCGGGGAGTCGGGGGAGAGGGAGGAATCTGAAAGACCCTGGAAAAGATAGCAAAGACAGTGATTTCTGGAATTTATTGTGCGATAGGATTATTATTAATATATCTCTAAAAGCTTATTCTTGCATTTCAGATTTTCTCTAACCACAACCATTACTGTGACTAGATGGTCAGATCTGATTATATTGTATATTGAACACAAATATGTGAAGATCAATGTTGGCTAAGTTATTGACAAATTTACAAAGCTAAGGCTTGAAAGTAGAAACTGTTGTGCTACTATTCATTAGTGTGACAACAGACCAATATATAGGCAATTTTTTGCCTTTTTAAAAAAATACAGTTTTTTGTAATTAAAAAGTACTAATCTATTACTATAGTAGTGTCATAGGGTTGCTGTTAACACATTATGAAAAACCGGGTGGCTTAAAACAACAGAATTCTTTTTTCTCACAGTTCTGGAGGCCAAAAGTCTGAAATCAAGGTGTTGGCAAGGTTGGAGGCTCCGAGAGAGAATCTGTTCCAGGTCTTTCTCTTGGATTCTGGCAGCTGTTTGCAATCCTTGGCTGTAGGAACATCACTCTTATCTATGCCGTAATCTTCCCATGCCTTCTTTCCTGTGTGTCTTTCTCTCCTTCCTATAAGGACAAATCACTGGATTTAGGGCTTATCCAGTAAATCCAGTGTGTTCTTACCTCCAGATCTTTCACTTAGTTACATCTGCAAAGATGCTGGGATCAAGGGTTAAGAATGCAACATATCTTTTGGAAAGCCGTAATGCAACCCAATAGGAGGACTGTTTTTCTGTATTTTACTGTAATGTTTTAGTTTTTATTATTTTAACTTCATTGACATAATTTTATATACAAACCTTCACAAAGAAAAATTTCACTTTTTCTTTTTGAGAAATTATTTTTGTTAATTTTAGTTTCTGATTATTACAAAAAGTACTAAAGATAATTATGATGTATAGAGGATTGGGCTGTTAAAAAGTATCTGGTTTGAATGTCAAATAACTGAATGTGAATTGTTCGTGGGCTGTGATGTCAGAGGAGCAAAACAGAAAGATGAGCATAGGCTGGAAAGGGAAGGTTGAGAGGAGCATGAAGAGTTGAACGGTATGTGCAGTTCGCGCAAGTCTCCTGGTGGAGACCTCACAGGATGGGCTTCAGAGTCTGCCAGTCCGATCCACAACCTCAATATGCTGCACTTACAAGAATGTCTGATCTGTGGCAAAAACTTTAAATATCTCTGAGTTCAACCAAATACGAAGACTTTCCAGAAGGGGGTGCAGGGTGGGAAATTCATAATCTTTCTCCTGTGTATGTAGGTGTACTGGTCAGAGTTCTTCAGGGAAATAGAACCAATAGAATGTGTGTGTGTGTGTGTGTGTGTGTGTGTGTATATGTATCAATCATATATATGATATATAACATATATATACATACACGCAATGCTATGTCACTTAATGATGGGGATATATTCTGAGAAATGGTTCCTTAGGTGATTCTGTTGTTGTGTGAACATCATAGAATGTACTTTCACAAACCTAGATGGGATAACCTACCACAGACCTAGGCTACCCGGTTTAGACTATTGCTCCTAGGCTACAAACCCGTACAGCATGTTACTGTGCTGAATACTGTAGGCAATTGTAGCACAATGATAAGTATTTGTGTGTCTAAACATAGAAAAAGCACAGTAAAAATATGGTATAATCTGGCTGGGCGCGGTGGCTCACGCCTGTAATCCCAGCACTCTGGGAGGCCGAGGTGGGTGGATCACTCAAGGTCAGGAGTTCGAGACCAGCCTGAGCAAGAGCGAGACCTCATCTCTACTAAAAATAGAAAGAAATTATCTGGACAACTAAAAATATATATAGAAAAAATTAGCCAGGCGTGGTGGCACATGCCTGTAGTCCCAGCTACTCGGGAGGCTGAGGCAGTAGGATCGCTTAAGTCCAGGAGTTTGAGGTTGCTGTGAGCTAGGCTGACGCCACGGCACTCACTCTAGCCCGGGCAACAGAGAGAGACTCTGTCTCAAAAATAAATAAATAAATAAATAATAAAATAAAAAAATATGGTATAATCTTATAGGACCGCTGTCATGTACGCCATCCATTGTTAACTGAAATATTGTTATGAGGTGCATGATTGCGTATATAAAGAGATTTATTGTAAGAGATTGATTCACATGATTACAGAGGCTGGGAAATTCCATTATCTACCATCTGTGATTGGGAGTCCTGGGAAAGCTGGTAGTGTAGTTCTAGTTCACACACAAAGGCCTGAGTATCAGGAGCATCAAGATCAAGGTCAGGAGAAGGTGGGTGTTCAGCTCAAGTACAGAGATGAAATTTGCCCTTTCTCCACCTTTTTGTTTACTTGGGAGCTTCAACAGATTGGATGATGCCCACCTACACTGGTGAGAGCAATTTTTTTTTTTTTTTTTTTAAATGAGGTCTTACTATAGCAATATATTGTTAGTCTCCCCGCCAGGTAGCTGGAACTACACCAAGCCCACTTGGCTTCTTTTTTACTCAGTTTACTGAATCAAGTGCTAATCTTTTCCAAAAGCACCCTCACGGACACACCTGGAATCATGCTTTACCAGCTATCTGAGCTTCCCTTAGCTCAGTCAAGTTGACACAAAAATCAACCATTGCGATAGGGGTGCAAGTGTGGGAACTGGGTGAGCCCTGGAGAACTTGTAAGAACAAAGCAGATCTTGCTGCTGATGGCAGAGGGACACTGGGGTTGAGAGGGGTGGTCTGGAAGAAACACAAGACGACAGGAGGGCATGGGATTGGGGAGGAAGGAGCTGGCTACCCTGTGTTTATTGCAGTGTTTTTCACCTGTGATGGAAGATGAAATGAATGAGATACATAATTAGTAAGCAAAAACATTATCAATACTAAATGGGCCTTTAGAGAAGAAGTTACCCAAACCCTTCGTTTCGTTTTTAAGTCCACAGAGGTCAAAAGTGTTATCTAAGAAGGCTTATTGCCCCGGTGTGGAAACCCCGGTATTCCTTGGTGCTGGAGAGGAAATTTTAGTACTTGTTCAGTAAATTGTCATCATCTGACCTGGAGACTTTCCTTAATTCTCTACTACATATTTATAAAGACTATTTGGCCCCAAGAAAATATATCTATGTAAGTATTGCATTTATAGTCTCAAATTTTATTATTGGAAAAAAATCAAAATAAAGTGAAAAACATCAAAAATGAACTGAGTCAGATTACATACTATTCTCAGAAATACTTACCTTGTATAAATTTAGTCTCAGATATGTTAAATGACAACCACTTAGAAATGCATTGCAGAATTCCTTTAATAAAATGTAAAATTCAGGGTTAATAGCTATATATATTTTAATGACACACATTTATTGCTACACATAATTCATTGCATACATTAAGCATGAAATTTCCTGTGGGCAATAATAAATGTAATTTATAAGTCACAAATATATGTGAAGTCTATTTCTTATTCTCTTGAAGACAGTCCCCCACAAACATCAAAAATTAGAAAAAAAATTTGAAAAACTGGAGATTTATTTGTTTGTGAAATCATCTTTGTTTTAGTTCATACTACAAAATATATTTAAAAATAAAATTTACATTTACATTCTTATCATAAAAATTTTACCAAAGCAAAAATGTGTAATTTTAAGGCTTTCCTCATTTTATTCACCAGAGGTATGATACTAATTTTTTAAGGTTTTGAGTAAATAACTTCCTTCCGTATTTTTTAAATTAAAAATGAACTTTTCTTATTATAAAATCAATAAATACATGTAAAAAACTTAAAAATCAAAAATGAGAAAATTAAAACTTTATATTCCCAACACTAATGTCATTTTAATAAATATAGCTTTAATTTTTTTTTTACAGTGGTATAAACATATTTTATTCAAGTACTATTGCAATAGGGGAAAAGATACCTTGGTATAGAATTGGGCTTGATTCTGAATACAGCAGGACAAGTGAGGATTTATAGCCCAGAAGTAAGAGTCAGGAGGAGGGGGAGTGTCAGTGAATAGATACATACACATTTTGAAATGAATGAAATAGTATGATATATAATGCATAGCCATCTGCTTTTTGGTTAACTTTTTCTGCTTTTCCATATAAATAAAACTGTATCACATCTAGTATAGAAACCACATTACAATTGCCCCAACTATACCCTAAATGTCTTTACAGCTGGTTTGTTACAAGATGCATCTACGTCCAGAACATACATTACCTCTTGTTGTTATGTTAGTTAAGCCTGTAACCTAGAACAGGGGCTCAGGCCCAATCCATCAGGCTGCTTGTTTTTGTAAATGAAGCTTTATGGGAATACAGACACTCTCATTTGTCTAAGTGTTGCCCATGGTGCTCTCCCTACAAAGGCAGAGTTGAGAAGTTGTGACAGAGGCCATATGTATGGCCTGCAAAGTCTAAAATATTTACTGTCCAGCCCTTTACAGAAAAAATTTGCTGACCTCTGATCTAGAGTCGTGTTTTTTCATGACACTGAATTGTTGATGCATCTGAGCTCATTGTTCTCCAGAATGTCCTACCTTGTGGATTTATCTGGTTGTTTCTTGCAGTATCTTAGCTTATTCTTTTTACTGAATGTTTTTGCTAACTCTGCTACAGTAATCTCAATTACCTTAGTGTCAGTATGACCAGTCTTTTTATTATAGTTTAAAAGGATACATGAAATGAAATGAAATGAAATGAAATTAGGGAATTTCCTGGTCCTGCCAAATTTTTCTTAGTTTATTTCTGAAATGCCTTGGACTGGGGATAAATCATTTTATATAACATATAATGTATCTTAATGACAGAAAAAATTAGATTAAATTAAAACATTAGATTTAGAGTGAAAATACCTTGGGAGAAAGCATAATGGAGGAGTTCGCATAGGCAGGTGGCTGGGCTTTAATGCAGGGGATGAGGAAAGGGGGAGTAGATAGAGCACTGTTGGAAACTGGACCAGTGCAAATGACTGAGTGGACCCAGGCCAATGGACAATAGAAGACTACGGGAAGGTTTTGGTTCCCTCAAAGAGTGGAGAAAAAGAAAAACTACAAGGAAGAGAATATGGGAATTTCAAAGAGAAAATCTGTCTATTCCAAAATTTTCCCTGGGGCCAATCCTGAGGAGTAAATATTGAGCAGGTAAGATGGATTGCAGAGACATCTCATTCATCTTTCAGTCTTCTCTGCAGGTGGCACCGAATAGCCATAGAGAGGAATAAGGAAGACAGACATATCACTTGCCTAGTATAATGATTAGATTTTATAATCTTATTACCTATAAACTCTAATTATCCTTTAATGATCTCTTTGCTTAAACTCATAATATGCAGTATTCATTATCAGCCAATGTCTTTACAGAAGAATAATTTGAAAACTATCATAACGTTTGCTACACTAGCTTTTCAAATACTAGATAATTCTTTTGTGATCTTCGATTATAGCATATTGACTGACTCCTGTCCAAAGCTGATTTTACTAAACTTCCTGCAGCAAGAGACATCTTTACTTTGTCTTAAAAGAGGAAGTTAGGGAAGGATTTTTAAAAATAGGGTTTTGAGGTCTGGGCCAAGTGGTTTAAGATGAGTCGTTCAAGGCAAGGACTGGATAGGATTGGGCAACGTTCATGACATAAAAATATAGGTTTGGTGAACAGAGCAAAGCCAGGTCCCGATGAGCAAGCTGTTTGCACAGGTGAGCGCATTGTTCTGATAGGAAAGCTGTTTGCCCAGATGAGCCAACTGTTTGTCTTGATAAATTGGCTTGCAAGCTTTCCTGAAGCAAATGGTGCAGTTAATTATTTTATAGTCTTATCTTCCTGGGCATGAATTACCTGGAACAATCAGGTCATATTGACATAGGTGGTCTCAGTTCTCAGTCCCAATGGCCGAGTTATGTTGACTCAGGTGGTGTCATGTCTCAAGCAAGCACTTCATATAAAGTGAAATTAAAAAAATTGAAGTTATATTATTGCCTTGTTTTTACACACGTATCAGAGGCATTTGTTTTGTGTATACCAAAATTGTGTTATAAATTTTCCAATTTGCTCTCTATATAATTATTTTATTTTGAGCGACCTGATTTGTCATTTATAAAAGCAAATATTAAAGGTATGGAGATACAGGGTCATTTCACTTACTAATAATTGTAGGCTTCTTGACAACTTTTTAAAATTATTATTATTTATTATTATTGTTGTTGTTATTTTATTTCAGCATATTACAGAGGTACAAATGTTTAGGTTACATATATTGCCTTCCCCCGCCCCCCCAGTCAGAGCTTCAAGTGTGTCCATCCCCCAGATGGTGCACAGGGCACCCATTAGCTATGAATATACCCATCCCCTGCTCCCCGCCCCACCTGCCTGACACCCAATGAATGTTACTCCTATATGTGTACATACGTGTTGATCAGTTAATACCAATTTGGTGGTGAGTACATGTGGTGCTTGTTTTTCCATTCTTGGGATACTTCACTTAATAGCATGGGCTCCAGCTCTATCCAGGATAATACAGGAGGTGCTAGAACTCCATGATATACATATACTGACTGCATTTTATTATTCCACTCGTGTATTGATGGGCACTTGGGTTGTTTCCACATCTTTGCAATTGTGAATTGTGCTGCTATAGACATTCTAGTGCAGATGTCTTTTTTATAGAATGTCTTTTTTTCCCTTTGGGTGGATGCCCAGTAATGGGATTGCTGGATCAAATGGTATGCTGAATCAAATGGTAGGTCTGTTTGTAGCTCTCTGAGGTATCTCTATACTACTTTCCACAGAGACTGTACTAGTTTGCAGTCCCACCAGCAGTGTATGAGTGTTCCTATCTCTCCACATCCACACCAACATGTATTGTTTTGGGACTTTTTAATAAAAGCCATTCTCAATGGAGTTAAGTGATATCTCATTGTGGTTTTGACTTGCATTTCCCTGATGATTAGAGATGTTCAGTATTTCTTCATATGTTTATCAGCCATTAGTCTGTCTTCTTTTGAAAAGTTTCTGTTCATATCCTTTGCCCACTTTTTAATGGGATTGTTTAATTTTTTTCTTGCTGATTTTCCTAAGTTCTGTATAGATTATAGTTATCAGTCCTTTGTCGGATGTGTAGCATGTGAACATTTTTTCCCATTCTGTAGATTGTCTGTTTGCTCTCATGAAAATTTTCTTGGCTGTGCAGAAGCTTTTTAATTTGATCAGGTCCCATTTTTTATTTTTGTTGTTGCAGTGATTGCCTTTGGGATCTTCTTCATAAATTCTTTGCCTAGGCCAATGTATATAAGAGTTTTTCCACATTTTCTTCTAGAATTCTTATAGTTTCATGCCTTAGGTTTAAGTCTATTATCCACCATGAGTTCCTTTTTGTGAGATGTGAGAGACGCCAATACTGTTTCAGTCTTCTACCTGTGGCTATCCAATTTTCCCAGCACCAGTTATGGAATAAGGATTCTTTTCCCCAGTGTATGTTTTTTTCTGCTTTGTCAAATATTAGATGACTATATGAGGATGGTTTTCTATCTGGGTTCTCAGTTCTGTTCCATTGGTCTATGTCTCTGTTCTTATGCCAGTACCATGCTGTTTTAGTTACTATAGCCATGTAGTATACCTTGAAGTCTGGTAAATTGATGCCTCCCAATTTGTTCTTGTTGCTTAAGACTGCTGTTGCTGTATAGGCTCTTCTCTGGTTCTATACAAAGTGTAGAATTATTTTTTCTAGATGTGCAAAAAATGATGTTGGTATTTTAATAGGGATTGATTGCATTGAATCTGTAGATCACTTGGTGAAGTATAGACATTTTAACAATGTTGATTCTGCCAATCCACGAGCATGGTATGGTTTTCCACCTGTTTACATCCTCTGCTATTTACTTCCTCAGGGTTTTGTAGTTCTCCCTGTAGAGGTCTTTCACCTCCTTAGTTAAATATATTCCTACGTATTTTATTTTCTGTTGTTGTTGCTACTGAGAAGGGTAGTGAGTCTTTGATTTGGTTCTCAGTTTGACTGCTGTTGGCGTATAGGAATGCAACTGATTTCTGTACATTGATTTTGTAACCTGAGACTTTGCTGAATTTGTATATTGAATACAGTAGTCTCATGGCAGAAGCTTGGGGGTTTTCTAGATATAAGATCATATCAGCAAAGAGTGATCGTTTGACCTCTTCTTCTCCCATTTGGATGCCCTTGATTTCCTTCTCTTGTCTGATTGCTCTGGCTAGGACTTCCAGCACTATGTTGAATTGAAGTGCTGATAGAGAGCAACCTTATCTGGTTCCAGTTCTAAGCGGAAATGCTTTCAAATTTTCCCCATTCAGTATGATGTTGGCTGTGGGTTTGTCATATATGGCTTGTATCATTTTTAGGTAAGTCCTGTCCATGCCTGTTTTTTTAAGCATTCTTATCATAAAAGGGTGCTGAATTTTGTTGAATGCTTTTTCTGCATCTTTTGAGAGGGTCATTATATAGTCTTTATTTTTACTTCTATGTATGTGTTGAATTACATTTATAGATGTTCATATGTTGAACCATCCCTGCATCTCACAGATAAAGCCCACTTGGTTGTGATCAATTATTTTTTTGATAAGCACCTGAATTCAGTTTGCTAAACTTTTTAAAATTAAAAGGATATATCAAAGCTAACAAGCTCATTGAGGGCTTCTGAAGTGTTGTTTCTAGTAAAATATGAGGGTGGAATTTATATTTTTGAATGGATATTTTAAAACAATTTTGCCAATTAAAATTATTTCTTAAGATACTTTCTATTTTAAAAAGTCAGTTTTTCATTCATATTTTCCCTCACACTTAGCAGATATTTATTGGGATATTACCATTTGCAAGGCACTGTATAAAGTCTCTAGAATACAAATGTGAATTTTTCCAAGGTCCTGCCTTCCAGGAAGTGACAGTTGAGCAAAATGTATGGCACAGAAAATTATTACCACAAGTGAAGTAGGTATTATGGAAATTAAGAGAAGTCATATAAAGCACTTTCAAATGATGGTGTCAAAGTATAATTTGCAAAAAACTTTTTATAAACCCAGAAGTCTCATGCAAATATGGAATGATATGAGTCAGAGGTTTATTAATTCATTAATGAGTTGAACACTTAGATGATACAGCTGATCCAAAGAGCATTTTGTAGAACTGGGTAGGTTAGATAAAAAATTGGTTAGTGTCCTAACAGGACAGCAAATTCATAACCTTGAGGATGATCATTTTCTATCAGAGTAAAAGCAACAAGTACACATGTAATTTCACAGAGTCTAAGTCCTTAATTAATAGTAAATAGTAAAGTCAAATGTAGGCATTCCCTGAGATAATTAAATAATGTTTTTATGAGACAATTATATATGACATTGTAGTGTTTTCATGTGGGAATTCCTAAAGAACATTTCTTAGGGATATTATTCTAAATCTTGAATCCCTGGAAAAATTAAGCAAGATAATGGGAATTATCCACATCATCAGAAAGTAAGTGCAGTACATGATCACACACAGCATAGAAGGTTAAGGTCAATGTTTCTAGGAATCAGAAAAGTTTCAGACATTTTTTCTTAACAGACATCAGAAGGAGGATCAGAAAATATTCTTAGAGAAAACTATGGGCAAGGTCTAATTTAAACACACGTGGGGTATGGGTAGGGAAAAAGTAGGATTTTCTAACAAAGAGAACTCTGTGAACAAAGTAGAAAGTTTGGAAACTGTTGGGGCTCTATAAATCCTAAAAACAAGAGAAAATTAAGGTGGGACCAGATGGTAAAAAGGCTGTAAGTTTTGAGATAGGATTTCGAGTTTTGTTCTGTGAGGAGACTGGTTACATGATTACAGACGAGTTTTGTGTAGATAATTAACGCTGCAGATTTTTGGGACTGGGATGAAGAAAGTTAGGCTGAACGAGTGATGAGACTGGGCTTGGGAAGATGGCTTGGGACCATGTTGGAGCGCTTTAGGTTTCATGTAACTCTGGCCTTATCTAGGCTGGGGGCAGGAGGAATGGACATTAGGGGAAAACAGATACGCTGTTTTGGTAGTAGATTCCAAAAGGCATCTCAGTGCTTCATTGCTGTGTGGGCTGGAAGAGGACTGGTGAGAAGGGAAGAAGAGTTTAAAAATGACCGTGAGACTGGAATACTCACATAGGAAGCATGGAGAAAGTAGCAGGCATTTTCAGTTATACACTTTGCCATCAAAATGACTTACTCTGATGATCATCTTATCAGTAAACTTACATATTCATTAAAGAAAGAAGTTTCTGTAAATTATTAAAGATTTTCTGTAAATTATTTCATTTGAAATAAATTTTGTTTCTGTGTTAAAATGATCAAAACATGAAATTTCTAAAATATTTTTACTTTTATAAGAGAAGGCCATTTAGATAATGACCAGCATACTGTGGTTTCAGTGGTCTTTGGAAATAAACCAACCTAGATGGCAAGGGACTGAACAGAGCCCCAAGGAGTGGAATATTCCAAACTTGGGTTCTCTTCAAGCTTGGCTGTGACTTGGTCAATACCTAGTGGCCATTGGCATTAGGAATGGGCAATGAGAGAAACAAGGAAAAATGTTTCGGAGACAGGAAGGGAATGTGTTGGGGGGAGGGAGATCTTGGCAGAAAAAACTTTTTCCTCACATTGGGCGGCATAAGAAGAGATAGATCAGACTCTGTTATCAATCCATGAAAAAATTGAACATTAAAATCAATACTAACACTATTCACTCCTCAATTCATTCAGCCCTTTGTAATTTATTCTTATTATGTATGATCTTGGATCCGTCCTCTGTTTTCATGAAGTGTTTTGCTTCTTCTACACTAAAGAGATTTCCAGATATCTTATATCTTGATTCTCTCTTTCTCTCTCTCTCTCTCTCTCTCTGTGTGTGTGTGTGTGTGTGTGTATAACACTGACTCATAAAAGAAAGAGCAATATATAGAGTGCATATATATATACACACACATTCTCCATTAATCAATTTAGTTTAATTCTCATCTAAGACATAAAGTTAGCTAAGGACTTTGGAAATTATATTCAAGCTGACATAGTACAAAATATAATTGGTGTTATAAAAATGTTTGTCAGAATCACGTTTCAATTTATACATAATTTTGTATTTTTTATATTCCTGAATATTATATAGAAGTAATATTAGTTATCTAATCAGTAGACCAATATAAATAGTTTAGGAAGTCAGATTAGTCTCCTTATGAGAAAACGAAGCCAAATAAAATAAAATATATTCTTGAATTACATGTTGCATTGATAACTTCAAGGAAAAGACATAAAGTTGCTATTATTTGCTTTTTAAAGTTAATTTCTTTAATTGGAAAATAAAAATTATATATATTTATCATGCACAACATGATGTTTTGAGATATGTATATATTGTGGCATGGCTAAATTGAGCTATTAACACATGCATTATCTCACATACTTTTCTTGTGGTAAGAAGACTTAAAATCTACTTTCTGAGAGATTTTTAAGAATATGATACATTGTTATTGACTATAGTCCCCATGTTGCACAACAGATCTCTTGGACATATTCCTCCAGTCTAATTGAAATGTTATACCCTTATTTGTTTTTTTTTAAACCAAAATTACTGTACCCATCTGACTTGTCCAAAGATTCACCTTAAATATGTGAACCTGAAATCCTGTTTTAAAGAGGTCTCTGAGCCAGCAGTCTCTGACACCCAAGTTATTTTTTTTTTTAATCTTCAAAAGTTGCATAATCAAAGTATTAGAAATCCAGTTTCTTTATTTTCTGGAAGTTTTGGTGAAAAAAAAATTTATATAAGCATATATTTATTTTTATAAACCAATCAGAAGTCCTTTAATTTAAGGGGTGTTATACAATCTAATTTCATAATTACTGCTGGAGGTAGGATAATATTTGAGAACAGGTAAATGTCTTTCTCAGTTACAGACACACAAGTATTCAAAGAGCTTATAGCTTCAGTCATAGAAACCCAGGTCTCACAGGTCAAACTGAGCACAGACCCATGAAGACTCTCACCTGCCTAGGTCTCAAAGAGCTGTCTTTCTTGATTTGAGATCACATATAGGCAAGAAAACAGAAAAGACCAACAAACTGGAAACTCTAATCTTTCACCAACTCAACCAACAGAGCTCACCAAATAGTCAAACCATCAAACTGCATTCCCTCTATTTATTCTGCTAAGGGAAGTGATGTAATCGCTATGTGTAAGCACACAACCACACAGACAAAATGAGAGCTTACAGCTTTTCACACAAACCAGAAACAGAACCAAATTTGAACAAGAACTGTAAAAAAAAAAAAAGGGAAAATACAGGCAGTTCATGTTTAAAAAAACAAAGAAAGAGAAGAAACACTTATCAAAAGCAAGTAAGATTCTAGCACTGCTTGAGAATCACTCTCAGGTCCCAGAAAGGACAATGTCATGAGGAACACTTTTTAGACAACACAGTCTAATTGGTTCCAGCATGGGAGTCCACTTGGATATCTTGGACCAACTCCAAAGCAAAGTTTATTTTTGGAAAAGTTAAAAATATTATCTTCATTCGTACATAGAATGAGCACATGTCAAAAATTTTATTCTTATTAATGAATGAGGCAACCATGATCAGGATCACAGACTGATTCAAAGAGAAGTTCATGGAACAGAAAGTCAAAGAAATGCAGAAATAAATTTTCTAATAAGTACATGATTGGTTAGTGTCCTATGGGACTATAGAAGTATAATAATCAGAGTTATCTTTTCTACTTGACTGAAGTCGGCAAGTACACTTCTAACATCATAATGTCTATGCTTTAATCAAATAGTGAACAGTGAAGTCTCCTGAAGGGACATTTCCCTAAATAATTAATTCTTGGGTGAGCCTGGGAAGAATAACATGTGGGTCTTGAAGGCCTTGTATAGACTTTGGATTTTACCCAAAGCGCAATGTTCTCAGGAGAGTGATGATGGTGGCTTGGATTAGGGTATTGGCAAAGGAAACCGAGAACGCTGTGTGGATTCAAGATATATTTTTCAAGGAGGAAGCTATCTGGGATGATTGTCAGGTTACTGGCATGAGCGACTGGGGTATGTGGGTGTCAGTTACTGAGATACAGAGAACTGGAGGGAGAGCAGATGGAGAGGGGGTGAAGGGCGGGATTTGGGAAGCAGCAGGTTAGAGACGTCTGAGAGATAACCAAGAGGTTATTTTAAGTCGACAGTTGGATATTTGGGTCTGGGGCTCTGAGGAGAGGTCAGGATAAGACATAATTGGCAGTCTGGGGTCTGGTAAAGTGCTGGGCCTAGATGATCCCAACAAGGAGAGACTGCAGAGTGAGATGTGTGCTCAGAATGCAGACCCTGGGGCTCCAGTGCCGAGAAGTCAGGTGAGAGAGGGGGGTTAGCGCACAGACTGGGAGTAAGGCACCACTGAGGCTGGAGACCTGGAGAGTCAAGAGAAGACAGTGGGTTTTGAAGGTTTACCAGAGAAAACTAGGAGACTCCTTCACTGTTATGGGTTGACTTTTGTCCCCCCAAAAGATATGTTGAGGTCCTAAGTCTCCGTACGTCAGAATATGAGCTTATTTGGTCATTGCAGATGTAATTAGCTAAGATGAGGGTATAATGGAGTAGGGTGTGCCCTTAATTCAATATGGCAGGTGTCCTTACAGGAAGAGGAAAACCCCAGGTGAGGACACAGACACAAGGGAGAAACACCGTGTAATGACAGAGGCAGGGACTGGAGCGATGCAGCTACAAGCCAAGGAATGCCAAGGACTCACGGCCACCATCACAACTAGGAAGAGGCAAGGAAGGCTCTAGCCAGAGACTCAGGACTGCGTGAGAGTACATTGCTGTGGTTTGAAGCCACTCAGTTTGTGATACTTTGTTATGGCAGCCCTGGGAAACAAAGAGAGTTACTGCCAGCTGCAAATCCAGCGAGACAGGGAAGGGAAATGCCCTTTGGATTAGTAATATGCTGAGCATTAGGGACTTGAGCAAGAGCCGCTTTGCTGAAGACAAGGCCAAGCCAGACTGCAGTTGGTGGTGCAGTGAGCACAGGAGATGAGCACATGAAGGCTGCTTGTGTAGAGCAGGGGTCCCCAAACTTTGTGCGTTCACATAAACTCTAAGAAGTTTTGGGAACTGTGTACTTCCAACACAGTTGTAAGGTGACAACCATTTTCATCATAATTTTAAGTAATTTCAAAAGATATACTTTTTAGACTATTGTAATCACAGAAACTTAAAGATAAAACTATTGCATGGTGCTTTAAAATATACCGGGGAGAATCCACACACAATTACAATTTGATATCCAGCAATTCACTTAAAATATTCATGAACAAGTTCTTTAACAACTGGAAATTTTATGCCATTCTTTTCCCCTCGTAATCTTATTTCCATTTGATTTCTTCTACAGAATTTTATTATAATATATCTCAATGTTTGGAAAACATTTTTTTTTGAGCAATCTCTGCAACAAAATATAGAAAGTGAAATTAAACTTCAAAAAAGTCCTGTGACCATAAACTTTTAAGTGTTAAGTATTTTTTTCTGGATTGAATTTTTTATAATTAATATTTGCATTCAAACGGTCAAAACAATATAATGCATTATAAAGTGATAAATGATTACTAAACATATAAAAGTTACTGGAAATGTATCTGTTCATGAGCTAGCTGGAGTTTTTCAAGTAGTTTAGGTATCCATGGATCAATATTATTTTTTGTGAGAGTGAAACAGAGTTCTGCATCAATACTTTTCCTACTTTTTCTTTTTATTAATATAATCCCTGAGAAACCTCTTCACACAGGTAAGTAGATGACAATGGAAGGACTTTTTTTCAGCATTATCATTCTTTAAATGCCTCTGATTATATGGCAAAAATCAGGGTGTGTGTCATTAAAAATCATTAGATGACCCATTGGTTGACAAAAGGATGAGGTTCTCCTTTAGTGCTGAAAGTAATAATTGGAAAAGAATGTGTTATCCAGTTACTACAATTATTCACTTTCTCAACACCTATACTGACATTTTAAATTGTCCTTTGGTCTGATCTGGGTGGAGAGGGGTATTGGTATTATATTATACCTGAAGGCAATGAAGCAAATGAGGTTTAAGCGTCACTATCCCCACTTGCACCTGCCCCAGCGAGTGATGAGAGTCGAGAGTCTTGGTGCTCGAAGCGTAGGTTGTGGCTGGGTGACACCAGCATCACTTGGGTGTGTCCTGGGTATTATTAAATATGTACAATTTCTGGTGTCACCCAAACCTAGTGAATCAGGATCTACATTTTAATAAGTCCCCTGACATTCATATGTGCTTTAAGATTTAAGAAGCACTGTTGGGAATTCTAGGTTAGGAAGGGACACCAGGTTACAATCAGCAAGGATTTCTAGTAAATTGCCTAAAGAGATCTCAGAAGAAAAGGACCTGGATTCTCAAGACTCTAGTATTCGGTGTGTTTCCACAGATTCAGTTTCATAACAAATTTTATATTTGTTAACTTTTTTCTTAAAGGGGACTGCCAATACTGTATGACCTTCAGGGGTACGAAACCTGCTGCTGTTCGGGAGCAGAGGGTAGAGGGGAGGGCAGGAAAGGCTGGAGGCAGAGCCAGCCCAGCGGGGAAGTGCACCAAGACGGAGCGTGGTGAGGGTGACTGGGTATGTTGGTGATACCAATACAGCTGTGGGATTTTCTTTTTTATTTTTAAGCAAAAACTGGAGACAAACAGGGGAAGGTAGATGGGTATGTTCTTCCTGTGTGAGGGTTACTGGGTAGACACAAGAGAGGGAGAAGAGGGATGAGAAAATCAAAGCTATGTGTCTCTCATTTATCCTCATGGTACCCTTAGGACAGGTCAGGACGTACTATGATCAGCGTTTTATAGCTGAAGAAACTCAGACATGTTTCGGTTACTCAAATAATTTTCTAAAATACCACCTGTCCCTGAGCCAGTGTATCACCTGTCCAGATTCACCTAGCTTCGCCTGCCTCCTGCGACTTGGCAACTTGCTCGGTGGAGAGAGATCACTGGCCCTCTGAGCCTGGAGGGGCAGGAGGAGCTGGTCTCTGGCATGGTCTTCATCCTGCCTGTGAGGGACGAGCCGCTTCTGTCCTCAGAGGCAGCTCAGCCTGGCTTAGCCATAGGCTCTGGGCCCCCGTGAGGCCCAGGCTGTGGGCAATGCAATATGGCTCCCCAGCAGCTGCCCAATGGGGCCAGGTAACACCACTTACGTGTGTGGGAGTCGCTGCCCAGCGGAGGTATTGAGAGAAGAGACACAGGTAGGATCCAAAAAGCTAGTTCCTCTCCGCTGATGGATGGGTTCTCCGCGGTCCATCTGGATGACATCCTGTGTCTTTATTGGAAGCCGTGGCTGTCCCAGGAGCAAACCACCTTCAATTTGTTTTCTGTCTTTTCTCCCTCATTCTCGATGCCTTGGGATTGTACCTCCCAATGAAGCCTTAGCACCCAGCTCTGCCTCAACTTTTGTTTCCCAGGAAACCCAGGCTAGGACATTTAGCAGTAGAGCCAGCAATAGAAGTAAACCCTTACTTTTGAGCACCCACTGTATTCCATGCATAGAGCTAAGCTCTAGGAATCAAAGCGAAAACAGCAAAGACATGATCCTCTTTCTCAGGGGGCACAAATCCACTTTTCCCCATCTCCTGGCCCCCGTTCTTTCTAGACAACATCATTGTGATTACAATGGACACTCCATCTCTGAAAACTGGATGGAATGAAAACTCTCCCTAGATGCATCCTACTGGAGAAAGCTAAATTCCTCCTGTCACACTTCTCGGAATTCATCAATTTTGTTTTCTGAGTAGAATGTATGTGAAAGTCCAGCTTTCTCTTTCGGTGTAAATATAAAATAGAAAGAGAGCAGCAAACTCTACACCCCACAAAAATAATTTACCTTAAATGGGGAGATTCTTTTTTCTCTAGAAGACATGCTTTTCATTAACTCTATTGATATATCTGACAAACCTGAAGATAATCTAGGCTCTGAGCCATTCTAACAGTGACTGAATACGTATCAGGCTTTTCATTTCTTGTCTTCCACATGAATGTCATTATTTGCACTTGATTCATTTGCTCATTTATTTATTCATTCATTAACAGAGAAAAGGTTGCAGCACTGAATTTAACAAAATGAACTATTGACTTCTGGTGTCATCTCAGCCTTTGGTGAAGAATTTAGCAGCCCTGCCTTGAACAAAGAATTTGGACATTTGGGAGCATTCAAAGCTGGCATATAATAAACCATAATGATCAACGTTTTACGCAGCAGGAAACTGAGTCCCAGGGAGGGTAAGAGGATACTGCAACATTAGTTAGTGGTAGAGCCAGAACTATAGCCTGCTCAGGCCCTCTTACCACGACGATGTTGGGAACTGTCTTCTTTACTAGGAAAAAATTTCTATTTTGATATTCAAGTATTCACCCACCTACTGCAATCCTCTCTTAAAAGTGAACAACTGGGATGAAGTCTACTTCTTAAAGAAAGGGCCATAACCTTGGACTTAAACATTTATGAGGAAAGCATTCCTATTTGCAACTGTTACATAAGAATTTGGGAACAGCTGTAGCATAAGATGATAGCATATAATGCCTCCTGCCCACTCCAGTGGCAAAGCCAAGGCTATCTTGGCTAAAATTTTTAGTTGATTTCTCTGGCTTCACGTTTTGTCCAGATTAAATGTATCCAGAACACCCTACATATAATTTTGCAGAATTAACAATATTTAATGATGATAACATCTTGGTAATCATTACTTTGAAAACATACACCTAACTTCCTGGCCTGAGTTAGGGAAAATGTTTCCCTAATTTTAAAGTAGATCAACCCACTAAGAAAAAGTTTATATGAGATGATTCTGGTTTTTTTATTTTTCTTACTTTAAACTAATTTTTTGAAATATGCTGCATAAGAATAATGAAATTAACTCCAAAGAGATTAATTTAATATAATGCTTTCTATAATTAAATCCCAACTTAAGATCAGTACTGCAAATATGAGTAAGCAACCAAATTAAATACATTTTAACTAGGCTCTAACAATCTAATACAAAAATCTAGGAACAAAGAACTCAGGTATTATGTAAATGAACACTTCTCATATGATATCAAACCACAAAATGGAAATCTTTGCTAAAGTTTTCACAGAAATCTAAATACTTTACCCCTTATATTTTAAACGTATCTTCCCATCCCCTGCAATTTTGAATACTGACTATTTTGTGTAAAAATTGGGAATATTTTCATGGTCAGTGTGTAATATTTAGAAGAGCCCTCGATTTTGATTCAGGGGACTTAAGTTTTAGTCCCAATTCTGCAACAAAACAGCTTCTCGACAAAGCCACTTAATCTGTTTGCTATCTTTAAAATGAGGGTTGTAGTCTATTAGACAATATCTGTGCTTCAAATGTCTCTCAGCCTAGGTGACCTCTAGTAGTTGTTCACTTCAATGTTCCCAGCAGTTTTTCTTTCATCAGTAGTTGTTTTTTTTTGTATCACCTATGGATTCTTCCCCCAAGCATGCAGAGTTTTGCATTGGACCCAAGACCGGGGGAAGCACAGGCAGAATTCTGGAGTTCCTTTTCTGCAGAGCTTTCCATGCACATCCCACGATTTCCATCCACTCAGCAGCCCAGGGGTGTGATGTCTGCCTCCTCAGGGAAGAGACCTCTGCCCTCTCTTTCCTGTCCAATCCCACTGCAGTTTGGATGGTGCCTCTGTGCAGAAAGCTGGGGTACCTATGAGACTCGTCATGTTTCTTTTGCTCAGGGATCGCAGACCTGTGCCACCTGTTTTCTAACATCTGCAAATAATCATTTCATATATTTTGTCTAGTTTTGTAGTTGTTTCTGGGGAGAGGGCTGGTCTGGTACAAGTTACTCTGTGATGGCCACAAGCAGAAGACCTCTAATATGTTTTGAAATAAAGCTTGTGAGGTTATAACTTAGTCATCTTTGCAAGTTTTAAAAATTCATTTGTCTTATGAATATTACATGAAGAATAGTTTTATCTCTTTTGACAAAATTGACTAGACTCTCCCAAGTCCCAAAAAGAAAAGTTCTCACTGCGTAAAACTTGGACACCTTCCCAAGGTTTGCCCTTTCAGAACTGCAGTGGCAGAAAGAAAGGAGTAACCAAAAGTCGACAAGCAGATTTATACTCTGGCTATCCCAGTGTAACCTGAATGATGGTTTATAAAAGGCAGAGGGAGATGAGTTTCAAAGAGTACTAGATGAAATATTAGAAGATTTGAGTCTTGTCCTGGTTCTTACCAATCATGTGATCTTGAATAAAGGTGACAGTTTCCTCATCTGTGAAATTACATCTGGTTTATCTACCTCATGAGATTCATATGTGGCTTAGATATAGTTAAATAGGTTGAGGATATTATAGACCATAAAATACTATATAAATATAAGATATATTGTTCCTCATCCCTTGAGAAAAATGAGCCAAACTTATGAAGAAAGATGACAATGTCAAGGGCAAACATTCAAAGCAAAAGGAAGGTAAGTAATGGAATAGAAATAAGAACTTATTTAGAAGGGATAACTTATTTATTTATTCTTAATTTGTAAAAAAATTAATTGAAAACCACTTTTGTATTCTTAGAAACAAAGAAAATTTCTGTCAAACTAATGAAAATGTTTACATGTGCTATGATCAATTGTTTTATGGTATTTTAATCTTATCTTAGATTTAATCATGGGGCATATTATGGAAATAGTTAATACACTAAAAATATCATTGGAGAAAGGAATATTTTAATAGTTATAATTTATTCCAGTATTTCTGATATAATCACAGATGCTAGGCCTTCAACTTTTTACCCAAATTTAAAAGAATATATTGTTGCTCTCAAGTAGTCATCTCAAAAAAAGCAGTCATACTTTCTAAACTTTCAAAGATTGAGATTTGCCCCATGTTGCTAAAAATAAGCTATTCACATTTTTGAGCCAAACAATCACTTCAGGACATCATCAGAGGTAGCACTTTCCCACCCCAACTTAATGGGCCTATTTATCTCAAAATCATAGAATCATAAGCCATGAGATCCAGAAGAAACCATGAACTTGACCAAACCCAGGTTCCATTTTATGGATTAGCCACTGATGGTGACCAAGTGGGGAAGTCCATGTGTGATGCTGGTAGACAGGGACCGAATATGATGGGAAAATAAATTATTGTTATGTCCACTCATGACTAATAGAACATACCACTTTGTTTTTAGGATTTTTAAAAATCTATTAATATTTTTGAATGCTTTTGTCATCATTAGTACAGAGCACTGTAGTCAGTATTTTGAGAATTTGCAAAGGAAGTGAATGATAGGTATTTTTCCTTCAAATATTGTACCCTGAGAGGAGGAAGTCTTATCAAGTTTGATAAGACTGAGAATAATTCCAGAGGATTGTTGGTAACTCTAACAATCGAAACAATGTGGGCAATATCCAGATGGCTGTGGAACAGGGAACAGATAGGAGTTGAGCAAGGAAAAGTATTGACAACATTTTCAAGAGGCTCATTGAAAAGGGAAGAGAAGATAGGAGACACTGAAAGATGTATAAGGGCAGGGAAGAGTTAGTTTTCAGAATGGGAAATTTTGTAATGTTTATAGCCGGAGGGTCAAAAGTCAGGAAAGAGGGAGTGGTTGCAACTAGAGAGAGTGATTTATGGGGCAAGTCTCAGAGACAGTAGGAAGAAGTAGGCCTGAGAAGCAAGAGGAAGGTTGTGGCTTCGAGTGGCAAGGACACATCATTCCTGGCTCCTGGGCAGTAGGAAGTGAGGAGTGCAGTCATACAAATGAGAGGAAGGTGTGGACAGCAAAAGCCAGACAAATGAGGATATTAGTCTTTGCCCACAAGTGGGAGAGAATTTTGTTTTTGGAGAATGAAGGGGAGGGTGTTGCCTTGGAAGCAGGAGTAGCCACATTCTGCGACCTTGGAAATGCTCCAGCAGCTGCCTCTTGGCTGACTGAGGGGTGGAATGAGCCCAGGAATGTGGCCCTGTTAAATCATGCATCTCATTGCATCCGCATGAATGACAGGCCACTGGATTTGTTGCTATAATTAGGTTAAAGTACATGCCAAAGGACTCGCCAAGATTTGTAAGGGGTCCCAAGAGATAAGTGGACATCTTTTACATAAAAAAGTAAAAGATAAATTAATATGTTAAAGATAAGGATGCAATTTTGTAAGAATCTTAAAAATGAATAGTATCTCTAGGATTCAGTTTCTGTGACTTGATTCTATCAACCTAGTATCTAGACACATGGAATGACAAACAAAATTTTTTATTTTTAAATTCATGGATAGCAATTTGAGCATAAGGTGTATTTTTTCATCCTTCTGGCATATTTAGGCCATTTGCCCTGGAGAAAGCGGGATCCTGTCACTTCGGTAACACTCTTGGGACAGGCAGGCACCCTGGTGGTTCCCAAAAGAGATCTTGGGCCACTTGTTCAAAATGTTAAAAAGTGAATGTAGGAACTGGGCATGATGTTATTAACTATTCTTTTCTATTGGTTTATTAAATGACATCAACCATTTGGGCTTCTCTTTGTTTATTCGCTGTACTTATTTGGTAATATACTGCTGTGTAATGAATTACACCAAAACAACAAAACCCACTTTATTATTTTCTCTCATAGTTCTGGGTGTTAACTGGGCTCAGTTAGGCAGTTTTTTCTGGGGGATCTCTAAGGATGTTGCAGTAGATGGTGTCTTGGGCTAGAGTTATCTTGGGGTCACCTGCTCACATGCTGGGATTATTGGACGGCCATTGGCTTAGATCCCAACTGAAGCCATAGGCCAGAAACTTACACCTGGCCTCTGTGTGGTCTTGTGACTTCTGCATAGCATGGTGGCTGGAGTCCAGAAAAGAGTGTCCCAAGAGGATCTGGTAAAATCGATACTGCCTTTATGTGCTACCCTCGGAAGTTCCATAGCATCAATTCCACTGCCATCGTAGACCCTCCAAGATTCAAGGGGAGGAGGAGGAGGAGCAAACACCCACCTCTCTACAGGAGGAGTGGCAGCATCACAAAGGGAGAAGGAACAAGGGACGGAAGCTCTTTCTACAGCCGTTTTGGAAAATACAATCTGCGTATTGCTCAATGGACAGAGTGGCAGTCTGTCTAGACTACGGTCTTAAGGCGAGCTCTTTAAATCTCTTCTGACTCCACCATCCCCTAAACCCCCTTTGGAGGTTTTTGTCTTTGTGGACCCACTAACAGTGTCTGCTCAGGCCATAAATGGCACCCGTATATGTCATCTTGGACAAGTTAAGGCTGGGATTATTACTTGCCAGAGATATTTTTTTTAAAGTAGAGTTTATTTTTTAAAGCAGATTTAGGCAAACAGCAAAATGGAGCAGAAAGTACAGAGAGTTCTCTTATATTCCCGTGCTCGTACGTGCGCAGCCTCCCTCACCATCAACGTCCCTCACCAGGGGACGTTTGTTACAGCGGATGAACCAACATGGACACATCATCATCACTCAAAGTCCATGGTTTACGTTAGGGCTCACTCCCTGCTGTGCATTCTGTGGGTTTTGACAGGTGCATAATGACGTGTATCATACAGAACAGTTTCACTGTCCTAAAAGTCCTCAATGCCCCACAACCGCTGAGACTTTTAACCAAGGTGCGCTGACACTTCTTCCTGCATCCGGTCTCTCCTTTCTATCTTCCTCAGCACTCAATAACTAAGTTTGGGGATTACAGATCTAGAAAGATGGTATTTTCTTTTTCATATTCCGTCCCTCCATTCCTAATTGACCTTCTTTCTGGGACACAGGGCACATCTAGCTCCATTCTCAATCCTCAGTCCAGATGAAGCTAAATTAGCAGAAAGATATGCTTGGTAAAACTGGAAAAAAAGAGACACTTCATGCACAATAACAACTTCAAGTTATGCTGAAAACTTTGTCTGCTAGATTCTTCATCTTGGGGGTCTTGGTCTCTCATATCAGAGAAGACCAATTTTTTTTTCCTCCTTGCCTTCAAAAACTTAGGTCCTGTCTGAGACTCATTAGCAGTGGACAGGGGGAGGGATCTGATAGTTTCAAATAATGGACAGTCTGCACTGAAGTCAGAGAGTAGCAACTAGGATTCTTTGAAGACAGCAGAGAATTCTACAGACCTCAAACAGGAGGAGTCCACAAACTACAATCAATCGTCCAAAGAACTTATTCGTTATGTAACTGACAGTTTGTACTCTTTGACCAATATCTCCTCATTTCCAGCCCCCAACCGTTTGCTGCATCCCCTGGCAACCAGCTTTCTACTCTGTGCTTCCATGTGTTCAACTTTTCTAGATTTCACTGATAAGGGGATCCTACACTATTTGTGTTTCTGTGTTTGGCTTATTTCACTTAGCATAATGCCTTCCAGGTTCATCTGTGTTGCCAAAAAATGGAAGAATTTCCCTCCTTTTTATGGCTAAATAATATACCACATTTTTATCCATTGTATATGCATATATATGTATGTGTATATATATATTTGAAATCCATTCATCCATTGATGGACACTTAAGTTGCTTCCATATCTTGGCTATTGTGAGTAATGCTGCAATGAACATGCAGATATTGCTTAGAGATACTGATTTCATTTTCTTTGGATATCTACCCACAAGTGTGATTGCTGGATTGTATGGTGGGTCTATTTTTCATTTTTGGAGGAAGCTTTATACTGTTTTCCATATTGGCTGTACCAATTTACATTCCCAGCAACAGTGTGCAAGAGTTCCTTTCTCTCCACACCTTTATCAATACTAGTTACCACTTGTCTTTTTGATACTATCCATCCTAATGGGTGTGAGGTGATCTGTCACTGTGGTTTTGATTTGCATTTCTCTGATTATTAGATGTTGAACACCTTTTCATACCTGTTGGCAATTTGTACGTCTTCTTTGGAAAAATGTCTGTTCAGCATCTCTGCCCACTTTTTAATCAGGTTATTTGGGGCTAAACTTTTTACTATTGAATTGTGTGGATTTCTTATATATTTAGGATATTAACCCCATATCAGATATATGGCTTACAAATATTCTCTATTACTGTGGAGGTTGCCTTTTTATTTTGTTGACTATTTCCTTTGCTGTGCAGAAGCTTTTTAGTTTGATATAATCCTATTTGTTTATTTTTGCTTTTGTTGCTGTCATCTGCTTTTTAAATAAAGTTTTATTGGAGCACTGCCACACCATTCCTTTAAGTATTGTCTGTGACTACTTTCGTGCTATAACAGCAGCATTGAATAGCTGTGACAAAGACTGTTTGGCCTGTGAAACTTAAAACGTTTACTGTCTGGTCCTTTTTAGAAAATGTTTACTGGCCCCTGATCTAGAAAACCATGGTGAGGAGAAACGGTGACAGGAACCACAGAGAGGAGGCTGCCTCGGGACTCTCCAAATGGACTTGTTATAGGATGAAGGGCCATCGAAGGGAAATGCACGGGCTGCTTGGCATTAACCTCTGGATTCTGCATGCTGGTGAGGTAGTAAGACGCATTCTGGAAAAGCATTATGTGTTTATGCACTTCCAAATCACGACAACAAAAGGGATTGCAAAAAGAAAAGTAAGACAATCTGTCCTTTACAGTTTATCTCCCACTTTATGCCTCTGAATGCTCTATATATCCCTCACTGTAGCCTTCTTCCCAGAATGAGACCTGCTTTGTTCAAGTTCCTTCCCCGGTCTGTAATGCTTTTCCACTTTGTTGAAAACCTTGTAGCTTTAGCTGAACTGCCACCTCTCCAGAGAGCTTTCCAGAAAGCTCCACATCCCTACCACCCCCCCCCCCCCCCCCGCGGTGGGTTTGAGCTGCCTTTATACCACTTAGCACAACTTAGTTTATTCCCGGTTGTTAGTGTGTGCTTTTTTCTCACCCATCCGATCAGCAGCAGCTGGAAAGGCAGAAATAGGACTTTTTTTGGTTTGCTCTCATTTTTCAGTTCAATCTCCTCTACTCCTCTAATCCCTATTTTCTAATTAATATAGTGCCTTATAGACGGTAAATATTTGGTAAATATTTACTGATTTGAAAGTGAGAGTTTTGAAAATAAAATCTTCTTAGTTCTGTTCGTCTTTCTTATAGAAATCTAAAGAAAGGGTACTTTGGCTCAAGAATATTTTGTGTAGCTGTTTTTGAAAAGTAGAAATTATTCTCTGACAAATGCTGCAGATACCTAAAGTCTATCATCTAATGAAGAAATGGAACCCATGTGAGAGGGGCTGCCATGTCCTAAAAGCGTGGGCTAAATGAAGGTTGTGACTGGCAAAGAACACTGCTGTGGTAGCTGTCATCCCCCTGCTCAATGGAGCAGAGACCAGATGCTCCGTCTTCACGCACATCTACTCTGTGATTCCCGCCTTCAGCCAAGATTAAATCAGATGGAAAGCTGAGCCCAGGAAGCCTGAATGGTATTTTGCTATCCCCGCGAGTAAATTTGTGCTAAGAGGGAAGAGAGTACTGATTTTGTGCTTGAAATAAATGGATCCCATTCAAATATAAATTAATTTCCTCTCCTCAATGATGGTTGCCATTATCCCAAAACTGATGTCATCATTATTCTCATTTTGGGGCTTCGATTGGCATAGGAGAAAATGACTAAATCAACTATATCAAAGTATTCCAAAATAGCATCATTTTAGACCTGGACATATGATGGAAAGTTTTAATCCAAAGCCATTATTGCCATTATTTATTTATTTGTTCTTGCATTTTATGGCTTTTTAAAAAATTTTTTTTTTATTTTTAGAGACAGGATCTCACTCTGTCACCCAGGCTGGAGTGAGGTGGCACGATCATAGCTCACTGCTCAGCCTCAAATCCCTGGGCTCAAGTGAACCTCCTGCCTCATCCTCCTGAGTAGATGGGACTACAGGCATGAGCCACTGTGCCCAGCTGAATTTTTAAATTGATATGTCAGTGTTGTACATATTTTTGGGGTACATATGATATTTTGCATAGATATACAATGTGTAATGATCAAATCAGGGCAATTGGGATATCCATCACCTCAGATATTTATATTTTCTTTGTGTTAAGAACATTATGATTCTTCTCTTCTAGATATTCTGAAATATACAATAAATTATTGTTAACTATAATTTCCCTACTGTACTATCAAATACTAGAACTTATTCCTTCTATCTAGCTGTCATTTTGTACCCATTGATCAACTTCTCCTCATCCTCCCTTCCCCCATTTCCTTCCCAGTTTCTAGTAACCACCATTCTACTCTCTACCCCCAGGAGATCCACTTTTGCAGCTCCCACATATGAGGACAACATGTGATATTTCTTTCTGCACCTGGCTTATTTCACTTAACATAATGACCTCTGGTGTCATCAATGCTGCTGCAAATGATAGGATTTTTATTCTTTTCTATCGCTGAATAATATTCCATGGTATATATTAATATATACCACACTTTTTTATCCATTCATCCCTTGATGAACACTTAGGTTGATTCCATACCTTGGCTATTGTGATTAATACTGAAATGAACATGGCAGTCCAGCTATCTCTTCAATATACTGGTTTCCTTTCTTTTAGATGTATACACGGCAGTGGGATTGCCAGATCGTATGGTAGTTCTATTTGTGGTTTTTTGAGGAAGCTCCATACTGTTTTCCATAATGGCTGCACTACTTTACATTCCCACTGACAGTATGTAAGGATTCCCTTTTCTCTGCATCCTCACCAGCATTTGTTATTTTTTGTATTTTTGATAGTAGCCTTTATAACTGGAATGAGATGATATCTCCTTGTGGTTTCAATTTGCATTTCCCTGATGATTAGTGATGTTGAGCATCTTTTTATATACCAGTTGTATGTCTTCTTTTGAAAAGTGTCCATTTAGGTCTTTTGCCCATTTTTTAAATGGAATTATTTGGGTTTATTTGCTTTTGAGTTGAGTTCCTTATATATTCTGCGTATTAATCCCTTGTCAGATGAATAGCTTGTCAGTATTTCCTTCCATCCTGTGGGTTGTCTCTTCACTTTGTTAATTATTTCCTTTGCCGTGCACAAGCATAGAAAGGAGAATTAATGTTAAGAATTGTAGGACAAAAAGCCTTTCTACAGACCTTTATAACCCTTATTGCTCTAAATGCCATATAGCTTATTTTTATTCTTGGAGTTTAGTGTGTTATCAGCCAATAAGGGCTGAAAGGACAGCACTCAGCAGCATGGACATCACAGGGGCATTCGCAGTAGCGACAGCAGCAGGGAAATTTTACACCGTTGTTTTTTTCTAAAAGAGTGAGCAAGCACATTTTGTTTTAGAAAGGCTTCATGTTTAAAGTAAAATCTATGTAAAAGTTTTAAGAGAATGTTTCTTTAATGAAACACATTTTGTTCTTAGGAGTCTACTATTTCAACATCACTTATTCCCCTAATAGATTTAGTCATAGAATATGCTCTATTCTTATTCTAGTGAGGAATTATAATGTTCATTGTGATACGAAGAGCAGGAAAAAAAGAACATTACATGTAGGAATAAATCCCTAAATAATATTCTGTTGGAGCCCATCATCTTGATGGATCCATCAGTGTTTTTCTGGCTTAGCTCAATGAAGGTACAACTCAGTGCTTGGATCACAGCCAAATTCTCTCTAATAGCCATGAAAGTACAGACACTAAATTTCCCTTTGCTCAAATATAAATCCACTGCCTAATGTTAAGCAATCTTCGTTAAATTGATGTTTTTCCCTCTCAACTTATTTTACTTAATCATATTTATTAGAGAAGTTTAGCACATCAAAAGTGCATTTAAAAATGTTTCTTATTATTAACCTTAGGGCAAAAAAGTTAATGCGATGTATATTGTCAAGTTCTTAACTATCTTCTTGATGAGCTAACAGCTGTGTGATGAAGACAGCAGCCATCAATTAAATGAACAGTGATCTTGAAAACGGAGTTTTCAGCAGGAAATAGTCAGCTAGGTTGTGGCATTGAGGAGCAACCACTGGGTGGATGTATTTCCAAGCATTTTAGTTGTATGCTTTATGGGATATTATTTGTAAAAATATCCAAGCAAATTGGTCAATTTGGAAAACCAAAACACATTTACATGGTTTGGGAGAACTTTAACAAAACATCGATTTTTAGAATAGCATTTAACAAATCACATAATTACATATTCACATTGAAACTTTGTTATTTATTTAAAATATGGGCAGATGTACATAATAAGTATAAAATATCAAGCTTGCAATTATCCTTATTCCCTTACAGAAAGATGCTGTTAAATAGAAATACTATTTAAAAGAGACTGCTAAAACTTATATAATTGGTATATTTTTGATGAAGCAGTACCCTATTTAGGGGACAATAGTTGACTAACATCTCAAAGTAAAAAAGAAATGTGTGTGAGTCTTATGTTTAAATAAATAAAGTAGTACATTGTTGCATGGTTATCCTAGGGAAGGAATCATTGGCCCTGGAAATGGAATGTATCACACTATCTCTGTCTTTTCTTTTAGAGATTCAAGAGGGTGGAGAGAGAAGTTGTTCAGATGGTGATGCCTATAAAAGGCATATTCCTGAAGGGTCAGAAACACTTGCCGAAAGGGCAGAACACTCTTCTGGTCATTATACTTAGAACAACCCCTGAGCAGTCTATGTGAAGCATTTAGACAAGGACCTGGCACAAAGCAAGTGCTCAAGACATTTAACTATTATCATGATTAACCTGATAAAAATCATGGCATGAAATTTCTAAGTTGTTGATTCCCACCTTAAGGAGACTAAACCTTGATTGCTATAACATCAAACTAGTGAGAGAAAGAAAATCAAAGGTGTAACATGAATATTATCCCTTGACTTTGCCCAGGGAAAATGAAATTCTGTTTAGCCATTTATTGCAATTAAGTAGTTTCATGAAAGCTGAGGTCATTTTATCCAAAAGAAATACAAAGTGTTATTAGGGAGGAGAATGTTAATTTTATATCATACATCCATCAAGAAATCTATCCCTCTAGAGAGAAAAACAAACAAATGTTCTAAAAATACTACTCTTGCCTTGGATAGCAAAAGACGTTTGTGTTCATCAACCACTTTTACTAAAGCTGGCTTTGGATGTATTAGAACAGAGCTAGACATTCATTCACTCATAAAGAATATTAAGTCCTTCCTCTTTTCTAGATTATGAAGAATCTGCAGAGAATATGAAAGCCAAGCTGCTTGCAAGAATGGGAGACTGGACTCATCCTCTCTCTCAGACTTTGCTTACAGAAGCTTAGAGATCTGCCTCCTACTGCTATCAGCAAGAACTGAGACAGTTCTTAGAGAATCTGGGATTTGTGTGGCAAGGAGGCTGTTGCTCACCTTTGGTTGGAGAAGTCTAAAGATAGGAAGCTGGCTGGAGATACTGGCAATGGTAGGATGAGAGGAGAGCACAGCTGTGAAAGATACCGCACCTCCAGGGAGGGGCTGGAGGGCCACAGATGTCAGAAAGTGCCCAGCTGGCCATAAGGGCTCTGTGGGAAGACAGCATGGCCTGAGGCTGCCTGAGAGGACCCCGCCCGATGGCTGCCTGCTGAGGGAGAGGACCCCAGCGGTGTGCCAGGGGACGGATGAGTGGTGGAGGTGGGCTGAGTAGCTGGCAGAGAATGCATTGCTCACACTGGGGACCGGTGCCCTGCGGAGGCCCCTGGGGTAGTGGCAGTGGAGAAGGGTGTCTTTGAGGGTGTTCCCTATGAGGCACAGCTAGCATTTAGATGGTGTCGGCCAAGACAGAGGGCATTTGAAAACAACAGACAACCTGAGTGGCTCCAGGTGTGCACACCAGTTGTGCCTTCCTTTCTGCTAATCCCTCCTCCCTCTGTCCTCAACCCAGAGGAGCCAGATGCCAGAGGAGAGGAGACGGAGCAGAATGAGAGAGTCCTGAGCTGCCCCTCCTACTGGCTCCTGAGGCAGACCTGAGATGGGGGAGCCGACAAGCTTTCCACCGGGGCTGAGACTGTACTTCTCATTTAGAAAGTGAGCGGACAGCTGAGCACGGTCTGAGCTAGCTTGAAGCAAAGGGAAGGGAGGTTCAACAGAGCGCCTTTCAGAACAGTGGTGGGTGAAGAATAAAGGGTCTTTCTGGTTATGCCTTCCCACATTGAGCCCATTCAACTAACCAGTTACAAGCTCGAAAGCCCTAAGGGAGGAACAGGTTTGTCATGTTTGAGGATCTGAAAGAAGGCAACTGTGGCAGGAGAATAAGGGCACAAAGCAAGGGGAAGAAAGGTAGGAGATGAGAGAGGTGGGTGGGGTGGGTGGGGCGGAATCTTGTGTTGCTTTGCAGCTCCAGAGAAGTATTTCGAATTTTGCTCTGAGTATGTTAGAAAGCCACCAGGGAGTTTTAGGAAAAAGAGTAATAGGATCTTATTTTCATTTTTAAAAACCCGTCTGGCTACTCTTTGGGGGATGCATACAAGGAGCTAAGGGTGGAACCAGAGAGGAGGCTGCTACGTCATTGAGGGGAGACAGGAGATACTTAGGAGATGCTGCCAGATGGAAGGCGTTAGCTTTGAAAGCGTTTTGATGATGAGATAAGTGAGAGGTAGATTTGGTTATGTTCTTTGACAAATTAAAGGCCACTGGGACAGTTAGGGGTTGGGCAGGCCAGTGCTATTTTTTTCTATTTTTCCAGTGCATTGGACTTAATGTACAAGCGGCTGTCAGATTTCATCGCACCTGTGAATCCCCTGGGAAGTGGTTAACATGCACATTCCTGGGTCTCCTCCCCGCCTCTCCTGATTCAGGTGAATGGTGTGGGGTCCTGGAAGCTGCCTGGTTAAAAGCACCCTGGAGAGGTTCAGGGACTCTGAAAATCCCTGAGTCCTTGCTCCAGTTCCTTGTGATTTTGGCTTTCTCAGATGGCCAGTTAACTCTGTACTTTGAATTTCAACGGGTATTAAACACTTTCTTTCCTTGCTTTCTTTTTCTTCATCTCTTTTTTCCCCAACCCTCAAGCTTTAATCACATTGAGGGCTAACTTTCTTTCTTTTCCTCCTTCTTTATTCCCTCCTGTTAATTTCCCTTCTTAGGGAACAGAATTCCAGGTGCATAAGTACTCTTTAATTGTTTTGAAAACAACGTAGCCCCCATGATGTAAAATCATTTCAAGGAGAATGTATCAATTACAAGCTGAGCAACTTAGAGACAGAAGAAATGGTTTAGTACCATTTGATCCAACAATTTCACTTCTGGGTGTTTACCCAAAGGGAGAAAAGACAGTTTATAAAAAAGACACTTGCAGCATAATTGACAAATCGCAAAGATGTGAAAACAACCCAAGTGCCCATCAACACATGAGTGGATTAATAAAATGTGGTATATGTATACCATGGAGTACTATTCAGCCATAAAAAAATGGTGAACTAATGGCTTTTGTAACAACTGGGATGGAACTGGAGACCATCCTTTTAAGTGAAGTATCACAAGAATGGAAAAACAAAAAACCACATGTACTCACTGCTAAACTGGAACTAATAGATCAACACTCGTGCACATATGGTAGTAAAATTCAATGGAAATCAAGCAGGTGGGAGGGAGAGGAGGGGATGGGTGAATTCACACCTAATGGGTACAATGCACAGTATCTGGGTGATGAACACACTTTATAATTTTGACTCAATCTGTACAAAAACAATTCATGTAACCAAAACGTTTGTACCCCTGTAATATTCTGAAATTAAAAATAAATAGATACATAAAGGACCAATTTTCTCTAGTATATAACAGAGATAGTCTCCATCTTTTCCCTCCCATAGCAAAGGACATTTTTGGAGAATAGACTTCCAAGTCATGGACAATAAACGGTAAATGAAAATATACACATATTTATCAGGCATTTTAATCTGGAAAGTGAAGAACACCCCTAAGGTAGCAGACGTTTAATGCTGTGCTATATTGGGCCTAATGTAGGACGGCTTGCTTTTACCTACAACAAAATGGAATTTGCTCCAGATATCTGGATAACCTTGATGCAGTAGGAAGTGTGTGATTCAATCATATGGGGCATAATAACTCATACTGGTACAGGGCAAATTTGGCAAATGTTCTACACTGTCCCAGACAAGATCATCTAGAGGCAGATGGGAGAGGCATTGTCGCCTTGATGCTTATCCAGAGATGGAAACAAAGCAAGGTGTTACAGAGGGCCATTACTTTCTTCCAAGTAATTACCTTTGTTTTTCTTTCACCAAAGGAAGTCCAAATGATACTTTCAGAACAGAATATTTTTCTAACAAAATTTGTATATGAAAAATCAAGAATTAGTTCTATCTATTCAAAGCACTTGATAAAAAGAGAGACATAGACCTCAGAGAAGCACCATGAGTAAATGAAAATGAATTTTTATTCTCTGATTGTTTTCCTCAGCCCAGTAATAACGATTGGATCAGCAAATTCTCAAAGAAAACTTCTTCACCCAAAACTGAGGTCAAATCAACATAAAAGAGCTAACCCAAGTGTGGGCGTGTTTGCTACACCCGGGGAGCAGGTGGGATACTCCTGTCATAGAAACCTCATGAGGTATTCAGCCTCTTGTTCTACGCGGCTTTTCCTCAGATGGCAAGACACATGAACTGCATGCCCCAAACTGAAAAGAATTCAATATGCCTTGGGTGATTGTTTATTTGACTCCTACAGACGGCATACAAGTGGAAAGGAAATTGGCATTCTGTCATTTCTGTTTCAATAAGCTAGAAAAACTTCAACCTCAAACAGAACTAAAGTTACTTTTCACTTGCAGGCTAAGAGCCAGAGAGTTCACTGAGACACGTCTGGACTATATTAGCAAATTTTGTGTTGGAAAATATACTTTTCAAATAATAAATTGTCTTTAATATGACTGAATTCCAAAGTAGAACATTATATTTTTTTGACGTCCATATTTACAGAAACATAGAGTGCTACTTTTTTTATTTCTTGAGGAAGACACCTCCTTCAGGAAAAAATGAATGATAAAAAGTGCTATAAATATTAATATTAAAGCATCGTCTCTGCTATAATGTGGAGTCACAGTGTTAAGGGAAGAAGTGAGATATTTGTTGAGCTAATCAAGTTTTTTTCAAAACTCTAAAACTTATTAATAATTATTTATAAAATAGTTTGATGCCTCCTTGGAAATAACATAAAATACAGTAAATTATTTCAATAGCGTTAAAATCAAGAGGATATAGAAAGGTTTGAGATGATTGATCTATTATCTCAAAGTAATGTCTCTGCTAGAATCTACTTGATAGTTGACTTTTCAAAAATTGTTCAATTTGGAAAAAGAAATTGACATGTCTGGACTATGTCTAGAAGCAATAAGTCATTCATTTCTTTTCTCAGAAAAAAATTCTTTGGGAGCAGAATAGTTTTTATTTTAGTGTTATCAGATTGATCAAGCCATTGGAGCACAAGTTTTCAATTGAAAAAGGAATGTGTCCAGTCTTGTTAATTAATACGTCTAAATTACAATGGGCAAGCCAGGCTTCTACCATCAGAAAAGGACCTTTGTGGGAACACACTTTATTACCTCTCATGTCTCTGGGAAGTGTATAAATCAGCAAGCAAACTTCAGGAAAAAGGAAATTCTATTTAACTTGGTGATTTACAACATTCTCCTGGGGGGAAACTCACACTTCATCCATCTTTATATCCTTTGGTTCATCAGAAATTCCCTTCAAATATTTTCCTTTTAAAAAAGGATATTCTCATTTGCCCTTCGGCCTAAAACCACAGAAGAGAAGTCCTGACGTAGGCAACAGGAAACAACTATACACAACTGAGACTTTTTAAAACTGGCACAACTAAAACACACTCTGACTTTGCCATGCCGTGGTCTGAGATTATGAGTGCTACCTGACAAGTGGATGGAAATTTTTTTGTCATCTGAAAAAGTTCAAGGAGATATCTGGCCAACATATAAAAAAGGAGAAACCACTGTTTAATTTTGTTTGTTTGTTTTTGTAGCTAAATAAAGTGATTGTCCTAGATATGCCCAAATTTACCATCTGGCTCTCATTCCGTAATCTCTTGGTTTAAAAAAAAACACTAGATCTAGGACTGCCTATTAGGGCTATTCTGATTAAGAAGAGATGGGAGGACAGATGGTAGAATTGTGCAGTGGAGAAACCGATGGGGGCAGTGAACTATTTACCGTTATCGCTCTGCTTCCAGAGAGGCTGTTGAATGGTTGGATGGAAATTCTAAGTTGAATGTCACGTCTAGAAAATTTCCCTTGCGAAAAATCATCACTAACATAAAGTAAAATATCAAACCAAAACGTACATTAATATAAAAAACCTTTCCAATTATATGTGGATCATTATTATTGCTGTTTGTTGCAGTCAGTGTTTATTGAGAATTTATCTTTGATTATTATTAATTACTATTGATTATTCTTATTGATTTATCTATCTCGTTCACTTCTCAACACTAAGAACTAGGTATTTCTACTAGTTCAGATTTTCAGACCAAGAAACTGAGACGTTGAGAATTACATAACTTGCCCAAGGTCAAACAACTAGTAAGTGGCAGAATGGAAGACTCAAAACAAGTCTGATTTTGAAATTCTCACCTACGACGCGACATTGCTTTCTGGAACATTTAATAATTGCTAAAGCAGCCAGGTCATATGTATCTGCTTTATTCCTCCATTCTGCTTGTTTTTGCCAATGTCAATCCTCTTCTTCCACTCTTCCCTTGATATATTGCCTTTAATATCTTTGTAATTGAGGGATTTTTCAAATTATAACACATCCATCTAAATGCCTTTCCTTTACATCAATCCTTTACATTTCCTTTCCTGCAGTACTTCCTTACCTGCTCTACAAAATAGCATTGATCATTGTCTAGCCCATCTCAGTTCTGCTAACACACACGATTAACTTTACCCTCACCCTCAGGCCTTCTAGGACATTAATATTTGACTGGCTTCACTCATCCATTGACAGTCTATGTTTTGAATTCGTTTTTAGTTCTCAGATATATTAGATTGTAACTTGCCAAGTTGAATTTCAGTTACTCTGTGGTTTTCTCCTCAATTTATTCCTTTGTTATTGCAGCAACTCCCAACTTAGAATCAGATTTCATTACTGTGGTGTTTTCGCATTCTTCCAGATTGCTAATAAAGATGTTAAACCAGACCAGACCTTCAAAGTGACCCCTTGGTTTTTCTTTGTATGCTCTTTCAGGGAGACCATTCAGGAATAGCTTAAAGTGAATACAAACTGTGAAATCGAATTGCTAGGAGCTTCTAAACTTGTTATCAAGGGTCAAAATAATTCCCCATGTGGCAATCAAATGGAAATGGCTTGGGACAGCAGGAATAGAACATGAAGTTACAACTAGAAGACGTAGGGGAGTGGATGAAGCCATTTCAGTGCTTGCTGCTAGAGGTGACACAAAGAACAATGTCTATAATGCCAGAGTATTGTTCTGAAAAAACAAATGATGTTTTCCCCAACATTAAGAAATAGTTAATGTCATATTACTTTCACAGCACAGTTTTATTTTCCATCTCTCTGAAATCACGATACCAGAAGGTGAACATTATTTCCCTGCAGTGCACAGGGACAGTGGTGCACACGGCGGCCGGACAAAGTTACTCTCTCTTTGGCATCAGACCAAGTCCATTAATCACCCCTAGATTCTGTCAGGCATCTGAAATACAGTGATGCAACTAAGTGGCCTGTACATAGTAAGTGCACAATAAATATCTGTTTACTAAAACATTCTTTATAATCAATCAAGATCTGTCATGACGATCGAAGAGATGTTTTGATAAGATGCAGAGCTCGCTACCTTGATCCGATCCTTCCTTCCTCTCTCCTTTTGCCGCCTTCCCTGTGGGGCATTTGACTTCTTTAAGTTACACCTGAAGGGAAGACTTGCTGTCTTAACCTGCTGGGGCTGCCATGACAAGTACCACACACTGGGCGGCTTGAACAACAGAACTTTATTTTCTCCCAGACCTGGAGGCTGAAAGTCCAAGTTAAAGTGCTGTCAGGGATGGTCTCCGATGAAGCCTCCGTTCCCAGCTTGCAGACAGTGGCCGCCTCGCTGTGTCCCCACATGGCCCCGCCTCTGTGCCTGCCTGAGGGAAAGGCAGCTCCCAGGCGTCGCTTCCTCTCTTTACAAGGAGGTCAACTCTATGGAATTGGGGCCTCACCCTTATGACCTCATTTAACCTTAATTACCTCCCTAACATCTCTATCTCCAAATACAGTCACATTGGGAGTTAGGGCTTCAACCCTAACATTGGGGGTTGGGAATTTTGGGGAGACACAATTCAGTCCATGAACCCTGTTGATGCTGCCTGTCTCCTCCACAGCCGAGACGTAATCCCAAATTAGGTGCACTCCACCTTCCCTCTAACGGCCTCGTGAAGTTGGTGCAGTCCCAGCCCTGCTCCCCAGGGTGGAGTGCTAGAGTCTCCATGCACGAGCAGTCCTGCCCACTGCACCGCGATGCCCTGCTTCAGAAGACAGGAGGCAGCTCTCAGCCTCACATGTCCCGGGCGACACCCCTGCCTGAGCCCGTGCTTAGTGATTCTGGCCATGCAAGAGAGAGCAGTCCCGTGCGGAGAACTGGGCAGACCCTGTGGCTGCTGTACTGAGTTGAACAGTGTCCCCCTAAAATTCTTGCCCACTCAGAACCTGTGAATATGACCTTATTTGGAAATAGGGATTTTGCAGATGTAATCAAGTTAAGATTCGATCATACTGGCTTAAGGTGGGCCCTAAATCCCATGATTGGTGTCATTATAAGGAGAAAGACATTGGGACACAGGGACATAGATATACGGCCACACAGAAGAAAGATGGCCATGTGAAGATGGAGGCAGAACGTGGAGTGACGCAGCTACAAGCCACGGAAAGCCAGGGATTTCTGGCAGCCACCAGCAGCCAGGAAAGAGGCATGGGACAGAATTTCCTTCAAAGGCTCCGGATGGAACCAACCCTGCTGAAACCTTGATTTCAAACTTCTGGCCTCCAGAAATGTGACAGAATAAATTTCTGTTATTTCAGGATACCTGGTTTGTGGTCCTTTTATGATGACAGCCTTAGGAGGCTGTTACTGTTGCCATGCCACCCGGAGCTGCAATCCTTCCTAACACATCTCACACCCTGGTTTGCCCAAGTCCTTCCTCCCAGTGACCTGGCATCCCCTGGACTGTGCTCCCTGTTATCTGGATGCGTTTCTACTCCTGCCTGTCCCAGCCCTTCTGTATGCCCTATTTTAAAAGTCTCTCTTGAGAAAGTCTCTTTTCAGTTCCTGATCTAAAGTAGCCATTTGGTCAGATCACAATCACGCTGTTTAAATTCTCTTCTTTGCCCTAAACCATATCTGATTTGTTTTCTTTATTATTTGTTCATTTTTTCCCCTCTCCCAGCCAGAATGCACGTTCCTTGGGAGCAGAGACTGTGACTGTCTTGTTCATTGCTGTGTCCACACACAGTGCGTAGGACTCTGCCCAGACCGGTGAGTATCTGTTGGACAGTGTAGTAAACACGATTTACATCCATCACCAAAACCTCCTCTGTATTCCTTCTTAGCCTCTTTCTTCATCTTCTTGCTCCATGACGCTACCTCTCTGGTAAACATGCTGAATAAAGGATTTTTATTTGCCCACATTCTAAAAACTTTAGGACCTGGCATTGAGAGTATCTTGCATTTTCTTGGTTGCCACTTCCAAGCAATTTCTCCTTCCCTCTCTTCTAAACCTCCACCTCCTTGTGCCCTTGCCATTAGACTGTAATAGCTGCAATCCTTCTTAATTGTTGCATTCAACTGATATCTGGATACATCCCTTTTTGTTGATGAATTGTTGATGAGTTTAACACCAGACTGTCTCATTTTTTTCAACCCTGCACCATTCTTGATGACTTCAACATCCATGCATGGGATCTACCTCACATTCTGGTTTCTCAGTCCCTCAGCCTTTCGCCTCCATTACTTGTCCTCCATCCACTCTAGCAATTGTCTCTGCTGGCTGTACCCTGGACATGGTCATCGTCAATAATGAGACCACTTAATAACCTGGACATCAAGCATGACCTTCTGACGCCCACATCCTCTCCTTCCAGCCCACCTACACTATTCCTTCTACTCGAGCAATTTTTCCACCTCAATTTTTCCATCTATGATTCCAACAAATTCTCATGATCAATTACAAGCCTTGTGCCATCACTTTCCTTCTTATGCCCCTTTGATTCCAGATCCTTTATTTTAATTACTCCATGAAACTCTTACTTTTCTATGTTGCTCTTATTTACAAATCTCCCCTGTAGGTCCAATTCAACTATTTACTTTCTGCATGCCTAACTCAAGCAGCTAAACGTTCCTGGAGAAAAATATACAGTGATGCTGATTTGTTATACTCTAAATGACTTTAACTGCTCATCAACAAATCTCAAATGAATAACCAACATTGTCCCATAATCTCACTGCATTTCGCTAGCATGTTCAATTTCTCATTGTCCAAAATATCTGTTTTATACCCTTTAATCTCTCTTCAAATATTCTTCTCTTCCCCTTAGCAGATGGCCTTATCTCACAGTTCATTAATAGAAGCAATCACATGGAAACTCAGCTCTACCCACCATCAAATCTGTCAACGTATCTCCATCTATCCTGTATTTCCGGACTTCCCTCTTTTTGCTGTGGATTAAGGGCTTCTGTTGCTTGCTAATGTCACTCTATCTACTTATACCCTAGATCCCAACACTTTTTGATTTCTCAAGCTGTTTGTACCTGCCATTATCCACACCCAACTCCTGCATCAATTTCTTTCTCCACACCGAAACATGCCCCAATATCTTCTATCTAAAAACAACAACAACAACAACAACAACAGCAATAACAACAAAAAACCTTGGACCTCACATTCCTCTCCAGCTATCTGTTTATTTCTTTCCCCTTCAGGTCTTACATGGCTATCAGTTGATGTCGTCTCCACTTCATACTATAGTATTCAACTCATGCTAACTGCACTGTCATCAATACCACCCCACTGATCCTCATTTTGTGAAGGTTACTGATGACTGCCGTATTGCCAAGTCCAATAATTACCTTTATCTTTTAACTTCCTTTATCTTTCAGCTGACTCTATCCTCCTTTTTGAAACACTTTCTTCTCTTGGCTTCTATGATGTAATCTCTCCTGGTTTGAGTTCTATTTTATGAAAGTTTCCTTCTCAGACAAGAAATTATTAGAGTTCGCCACAGATCTCTCCTATCCCCTTTGTTACAGATGCCACTACAGATCTCATCTACTCCATGGTTTTAAATATAATCTATAAGCCAGGGACTCTCACATAATTATCTCTGGGCTGATGCCTTCTTAAACTCCAGGCAGACATATCTCACTATCTAATCTGCATTCAGATATATCATAAACATCTCAAACTTAATGTGGGCAAAGAGAACTCATATCTCTTTACATCCCCTCAATAAACTTGTTCCTCCCTGGTATCCCCATCCTAGTTAATGCATGAACATCCACTCAGTTCCTCCCGCAAAAAAATTATGATTTTGTTTCCCCTCAGCACCTTCCTATCCAATTCATAAACAATACCTGTTGAGGGCACTTCTAAGATGTGCTGAACCTGATCACTTCTCATTATCTCTATTTCTATTGACCTCATGTAAGCCATAATTAGCTTTCATTTTGGCTACTGTGATAGCTTGTGAACTTCTTAGTTTGATAGCTTCTTAGCTTGATAGCTTCTGAACTTCTCTCCGCTTTCACTTTTGATACCTTATGACCCATTCTATGCATAGCAGCTGATGTGATTTTTTAAAAATTTAAATCTGATTTCATCACTTCCCTTTTAAAACCCTAGAAAAGCTTCCTAAGTAACCAGAATAGAATTCAATCTCTTTTTCCTGCTTACTCTGCCCACTGTCCATGATCTGGTCTCTGGCTACATTTCCAATTTCACCTCATGCTTTCCCTTCTCATGAACCACATTCTAGCCACACGGACCTCCTTCCATGCTTAGGTCATCTATTTCCTCTGCTTGGAATCTTCTTCCTCACAGATCTTTACTTGACTACTTCTTATTGCTGTGTTTACTTGCTTAATTGAACTGTTACTTCCTTGAAGAGATCTCCGCTGCTCACACAAGTTAAAATAGCCACCTAGTCTTGATCTATCACATCACATTACTATATAGCACTTTGTCACTAGCTGACATGTTTCTTGTGTATTTGCTTGTTTTCCTCCTTCATCTGTAAGGTAATATCCGTGGAACGGGTACCTTTCTCATCTTGTTTACTCCAGAAAACAAATGCTATAAACATGGTTTGACACAGAGTAGCTGCTCAGGAAATATTTCTTTATGAGTAAATAAAGGACTGATGAAATTACTGCCAAGTTATATTCATGGAGATTTCCAAAGATTACCAAGTCATAGAGAATCTTTCTTTCTTTTGCTTAGATCGCCTATAGCCCTCAGCTTTGACGATGGCCATTACATTATCCAGTGTAATGGAATTTTTGGAATATGCTTATTCTTTTATTACCCTGAATGTTTCACTTATTCAATTGTAATATGGATAAGTTATCAGCATTGTGAAGTTATAATTTTTGCCAGCCTCAAAAGCTGCAGGATAATTAAAAATATATAGAATATACACAAGTGATAGTATATGATAGATTCTGTGGGCTTGGGTAAAAAACTTTCCTGCTCAGTCATGCATGAAATTGCTTTAGCTGGGCAAAGCTTTTCATTCTAAATCAGAGATCATGTTTAAAGATAAAAGACCTGAGAAGCGATTTGGTGGGTGAGCATATATTTGGCATGTGAAGGGGGGGATGGGGGAGGCCACCGAGCAGGACAAAAAGAGCAGCTCCTGCATATGGACTCCTTTAGCAATTTTTATTCTGGTGTGGAAGTAAAAGCTTGAGTCATGAGAGCTGTATAATTCCGAATTGTTTATAAATAAAGATATAGTAATATTTTATGCAACATAACTGTCTTTAAGTCCCTTTCTTTCCTTGTTTCAGTCAAATTTTGCTCCTCTCTTGTTATATATATTCTTTTCTTCATTTCTCCAGGTCTTGATATTCCCCTTCTTGCTATAAATTTTATTAGGCTGCTTCTTATATGTGAAAAACATTTCTCTTAGGCTTTTCTTAGCAAAAATCCCTCTCTTGCAAATTTGCTTTCAGAATTATGTTTGACCAAATCTTTTGAATGAGGTCCCCTAATAAAATTCTCCCCCTGTGAGAAGGGATGAGAGATGGCTCGAGGAAGAAGAAAAATGAAACTGAGAGCCAGTAATATCTCATCCGGGAAGTTAACTTTCCTTCCGACTCATGTTTCTGATTTACTTATTTAGACTCTTTCTTCTTTTGTCCTTCAACCACAGTCCCAGTGGACAAGGGCTGTCCCTTCTTTATGTTCTCAAAAGCACCTTATTTATAAGAGCACCTGTTTTGTTGTCGTTTTCTAATGTTCTTTGAATTGCTTATCTTACACATATTTTTTCACAATGATAAATATCCACACTATCCTGACTCAACATCTATTTTCAGTGAGGGACACAGAGTTAATGTTAATTCAATTGTTCAGTGCACAGAGCACAAAACCCAAGATATGGATCTAAATGCAGTACTAGCACATCCTTACTCTGTACCTGAAATTGAAATCCAAGCCATATTTTATCTGAGAACCTTTATTTTATATGTAAGTAAAAGAAAAAAGGCAAGGTGAGAGTTGAGTTGAGACTCTAAAATAAAAATAGGTGTTAATAGAATCAAAGAAGATAAGACACATAAATTCACTTTGTAATATGTATTTGTGTATAAATATAAAGTAATAATGTATTATACTGACAGTTGATTTTTTCGTCTTCAGACTAGGTGATTGTTTTAATCTTTCAGAGAAAAATGCTTCAAATTTCCTACCAAATGGAAGAGGGGGAAGTCATTAAAAGATAACTGAGTTTTTTCCTCTCTATAATTCTGGCTGGGGGTTGTTGCAATTTGCTAAAGAAAATGGATGGAGAATTTACTCACTTATAATCCTAATATGTTTCGATTATTATTTTATTATGTTTATTTCCTCAAGTTATGCATAGGCCAGTCAAGTTTATATATGTCCAGTATATGTTCTACTCTCATAAAATTATTAATCTATTAAAATATGCCATTAATCAGTAATCAATTTAATGTTAATTGAAATAAATTGAAATTGTCCAATTTATAATGTCAAAAATACCAAACATCTGACTTGTTTAAAACCTTTATTTTCTTTCCCATTTATTGCAGTTAAATCTCAACAATATCTCTGGGAAGAAGGGAAAGCAGAAGTATTGTATCCACTTAGGGATGAGCCAACGGAGGGCCAGGGAAACATATAATTTCTGATAAAATCAGTGCTGTTTTGTGAAATGTTTCATACCCAGCTTTCCTGATGAGGGGTGGCGGTAGACCCCAGAGCCCTGATTTGTAGCCTTTTCCAATTCTTATGGTGTAAATACTCCCATCATGGCTGATTTTAAGTTGTCATTGTGAAGTCAGTGGACATAAAGTTGGCAAGACTTATACATAATTGGTTCTCACAACTTCAGCTCAGCACTCCACTGTATCTTGACAAATGAGTACAGCACCTTGAAAAAAGAAAAGGAAGAACTTCTTGGGCAGATGTATTATATGGTAGTATCTCGCAGAACACACACAAAAAGCTGACCTACAAAAAGGGCTTATGATGTGTGGGGACTGTGGTGGCTCTGGGGCCTTGGCAGTGAACTTGGAAGGTCTCCTTCTAGAGTGCTGCCTTTGACCTGCCTCAGTTACTGATAACTCCTAATGCTTTTATTCTGGTTCAAAGTTGAAACTCCAAGGGGAGTTCATCTGATTGATCCAGTTGGGTCTATTGCTCAGGGTCAAGGGCATCCACGGCACAGATGGTGTTGGTGGGGCCTCACCCTCATGTGACAGTAGCAGTTTCTAGAGAAGCAGGAATCACCATTGTTACAACCATGTCCTTGGAGCTCCCCTTAAATTAGGTATTAGGTATCTGATACGTTTTATTGCTCAGTTGTCCAGCACCCAGGCACCTTCTTCCTGTCTGTACAATGTCAACACGTCCTCCCCATGGAGGCCAGGCTTTTCAGCATCCTGCATCCTAGGCCTAAATTGTGGATCTAACCATGACTGGTGTTCCCTGTATACAACCACTGGGGAAAAGGAGAAAAGAGAAAGAGAACTTCTATTTTTAAATGGGGAAGAAAATGAAAAGAGAGACTTTCAGTTAAACATGTAGAATTGATTACACATGTATAATACCATGCTGCCCCTTCCCAAACCCAAACAAAGATGACAACTATAGAGATTTTGAAAAGCTAAAAACCCATAAGATAAAAAAAAAAAAAAAAAAGTAAGAGTGGAGAGAACAGCAACACAATTTTGGAAGCTACAAAGGAAATAAGCAAGTGGTAACTGAATTAGCAATTCAGAGGAAATTGAAATATAAGCTGAAGAAGGAAAGCCAAGTCAAGTTACATCACAGAGGTCCAGAAATGGAAGTTCTTGGAAATGGAAAGCACCTACCTCCAAAACTGGGGTTTGTGTGGGGCTAGACACAGAAAGATTATCTGCAGGTGTTTATGAGAAACAGTTGCCCCCAGGCCCTCTCCCTCATTCCATTTCCACCTGGATTCCAGTCCTCCTTCCTGGTAGAAGGCCACAGGTTTATTCTATGGAGAGTCGGAAGCAGAGGAAACCCAGGCTTGGGAATTCCTGGCTGAGGAAGTGGGTGCTGAAAACAAGGACATTAAATGAACCACTGCATACTTTATGTGGACAGTGAGACCTCCCCACCCCTTTTCAATACCTGGCTCTAGAATTCTTGCGCCTGGATTTATATCCCCGAGAAGGAGAAAAGCAGCCCCTGGCAGCTGAGAGCTGGCCTGGCAGCATCCGTGGGTGGTTGGCATGGCTGGGAGCCGGGCTGGCTGTATGGTGTGCGACTGGGTGGTCACATGAGACCCTGTGCACAGTAAGGTCCCTCGCTTGGGGATTGATGCTCTGCAGATGCCATGCTGAAATTCTGAATCATTAATGAAAGTGAATTTGTGCTTTGCAAGTGAAGCCAATGGGCCAATGCCGCGCGGCTATGGGCTTGGAGCCTCAACTCAGGTGTGGATCCGCCCTCCCAGAATGGGAGGCCCTGCACCCCACCCGTGTCTACACCCTGCACCTGCTGCTACCCTCTCCAGGGACTGAATCTCCAGCATCAGCCAGGAGAGACCACCCTCTACCTTCAGCCGGGGCCTGAGCACAGGTATGAGGAGGGTCAGACCGGGCGCCAGGCACTGGCTGACAGTGCCATGGGGTGCTGGGGGGCCGGTGACTCCAGGGAACCTCTCACCTACCCCTGTCCAGGTGCCAGGAGGGAAGTTGCAATCCCTCGGTGGTGGTGGTGGAGGGTGGGCAGGATCTCGTGGCTACAGTGGGTTGTGCTTTATTTTCTTATTTATTTATTTTTAACTATGATTTTCTTATTTTCCTTTGAGAATTGTAAAAAATTCTTGAAATCTGAGATAAAGACACGGTTTTCCAGGCAAATTTAGTGGTTCTTTTTCAGGTGCAGAGGGTTGTTGCCCACTATATTAAATAAACGTTTCTCAAGAAAAGGATGATATTAGCATTTTGGATGGGACATTTCTTCATCATGTAGATTTTGTGTCCCTGTTTCTACCTGCAAAATGCCTGTAGTGCATCTAGTAATTATGAGAACCTAAAAACATCCCCAAACATTTCCAAATACCACCTGTGTTAGGTGGTATTAATTTCACTGGATGAAAACCCTTGTTGTAAATTAAATTTTGGGCTTGAGGCTTTTAGGATCTCATGAGGAGTTTGAATTAGGGCTTTCCATGCTCACGGGAACCAACTAGTAGTTCTAAAGTCTCAGGGGCTTTTTTCCTCTGCACTCTGCCCAGAGCCAGGCTGATCTTTCCTGCAGCACCAGAGTCTGAGAGTGGGGTATTTATTGCTTTTCCCTACACTGAATTAGGTTGTAGCCCTTTGGGATCCTGTCTTCCTCTGGACCATCACCTGTTACATCCCACCTGGGGCCACCCCTGGGCATTTTTATTCTATTTCCTATATGCCCTGAGGCTGTGAAAACTGAAACTGAGTATACCTGGTTTGGCAAAAGACCCCACTGAAAAAGCTGGCTCCAATGCTCTTCTGACCTCAGTTCCTGGCCTGAAAATTGATTTCTTGCTTTTCACTTTTTCTCCAAGATTCTAGTCATTTTCAGAAGCTGGAGCAGAATAGCAATCTCACTTACTCTATACAAATCTTTTAAAGAAATTTTTAATCGCAAATCTTTTAGCTTGATTAGGAAAACATGTTGTAAGATATGTAATAGCACTTTTATGATAAAGGCGAAGAGAAAACATGGGGTTTAGGAAGGATGCCAAAAGTGTGGTATAGTGCAAAAATGAAGCGTGTAGGAGCCTGAGAAATTGGTGTTTGAATACCTGCTGTACCACCTATCACCTCTGTGACCTTGGTAAGTTACTGACTATCTTTAAACCTTGGTTTCTTCCTCTGTAAAATGGAGCAAAAATACCCAATTTTCAAGGTGGTTGAGAAGATTAAAGAGATGGTATAATGTATGTCCCTTTCTTTCCACTGCAGTTGTAGGGCTCCCCGAGTCCCCGAATGCATTTTCCTTTTCTTTTTTTTTTTTTTTTAATTCTTGTTCTTCATTCGTTTTTGCAATGGATCTATCCAGGAGAGCTGGACACACTTGGATGCCAGATTAAATTTCAGTTCAATTTGTAAGTAGGAGCTCAGTTAGGGAGTGAATTTAAGTATATTTTCAGAGACAGCAGTTAGACTCTCTTAGAAGAAGCCCCAGTTGTAAGAGAACAGGGCACTTTCCACATTCCAAGCACCCAATAGACTCCTTCAGATATATTAATATATCATAGTGGATACCATTAGCTATTTAAAAAAAAAGGACAGTATTCTGGAAATAGAATTACAGATAATGCCATCAGGAATCTCTGTTATGTTCATTAAAATATGGAAGAAATAGATGAATCCAGTTTGCTCTTATGTGACCAGAGTGAGAGAAGTTCAGGAACAGAAGTCAGACTTGAGATGGTCAGAAAAGGAGAACTGTTGGAATGGGATGAATAGACAGACACGCTCTGGGGTCCAGTTGGGTTTGTGATAAGCTATTGAGAACACTTAAGAAAAGCTCCATGTAGTCACAGAATATGCACATGTAACTACTTTGAATTATCTAACTTGGTGGAGACAGAGACAGAAATACAGACAGAGATAGAACATTGTGGTGATTCTACCCACTATTCCACCAAAGGCAATGGAATAAATAACTCTACTGTGATTAAAATCTATATGTTTCATACAATAATCAATATATTACTTTGATTAGTAAAAACAAATGTGTTTTCATATCTTCTATAAAAGACTACAAAACTATAAAATACTAGACATAAATTAGGTGAAATTAATCAACAGCTGAAACAATCTACCCTCAAAATCATATGAAAACCCTCTTTGCTTCTCAAATCTCAATGTAGGTACAAGCGTGTTTATCAAATATTGAGATTAAGTTACAGCTACTATAAAATGTTAATAAATGTTGATGCATCTAATTGTAGCAGGCCATAGGTAATGTCTTAAAAGATATATGAAATCTCACAAAAAAGAAATTTAGAATCAGAATTTTTCATGACTAACAAAACACTGTCCAGGAGGTAGAGAAGGAATTTTTTTCTTTTTTTTTTTTTACTTCCTATCACCCATCGATAAATAATGCATAGGCTTGGTGAGCACACAATTGCAGTAGAGAAAGTTGAATCGTTCTGTAGGCTATTTTATCCAAGTTGTGGTAGATTGGACATTCTGGCTATAGAGAATTATCCTCCTAGGAGGCCCTGATTGAAGATAGCAGGCACCTTAGTACAAAATCCTAACAGGAACAATGCAAACTATTAAGTGTGGACTATATGCCAAAAGGTTTGACAGCAATTTGCTGTTTGAAAGGATGCATTCCATATAATTATGAAAGTTGCACTAACCATCTGTTTCAATATCATGGCATCGTGTTGTTGGTCAGCATTGTAAAAATGAACATTTTGTTGTTTTTGGTGAACACCATTTAGGTTTATCTGGACATATGAAGCACTAATGGTAATTTAATTCAACACATTGTGTGCCTAGAATGTAAACAGCATGGTAGTAGACAGTGGGAGACAGATTCGAAAAAAAGAATTCTAAAAGTGTTTGCAGGCCAGCAAAGGAGACAAACAATGTGTGCAAATTGCTCTCCTAGATGGTTCAATTGGATTATTTATTTAAGACATTTATTGAGCACCCCCTATATGCCTAGCACTATGCTTAGAGCTGCACACACAGGCGGAAGAGACACAGTCCCTGCTCTCAGGGAGAGTATGATAAGGGTGCCGGGGAGATCAGGAGGAGGCAGGACGATGGAGAATGACAATGCACTGTTCTAAATGCTATAGCAGAGAAAAAAACCCGGGATATGCCAGGTGACAAGAGGGAAAGGTCCTGCTGTATCCTCTGTTGGGAGCATCAGGGAAGGCTGGCCAAAGAGTTGACAACTGGGCTGAGTTTTTTCCGACTGGGCCTAATTAGCCAACTAAGAAAGGGGTAAGATGGAAGAAAGATATGCCAGAAAGAAGAAGAAGAAAATAATAGAGCAAAATATCACATTGCCAAAGTGTAGACGCAAGAGCATGTGATATGTTCAGGATCTGCCAACATGTTTAGTGCGGCCAGTGTGCCGGGGACAGTGCAGCATGAGGTGGGATGGGAAAGGCTGTCGGGGCTGATCATGACCTGCCTGCCAACTCGAGGAACTTGGACTTGGCTCTCCAGGGCATTTACTCCCGTCACCATGATAATCAGATGTGTACATTAGAAAGATGAATTGGGCAGCCGAGTGGAGATTGGCTAGGAGGGAGGCACAGTTGGAGGTGGGGTTGATTAGAAGGCTGCTACAGGGGTCCGGGGGAGAAGTGATGAGGGCCAAGCTATGGCAGAGTTCGTATAGAGGACATGAGCCCAGAGTTTGGTGGCTCTGTCAGGGCAGCCCAATGGGAGAGGTGCCATCCCCCGAGATGGAGACCACAGTGGGGACTTGCTCAAACAGCCAGAGGAGAATTTTGGTCTTGAATGTGGGGTGTTTGAGATGTCAGGGGACAGATACATGAATGTCCCCAGGAGGCAGCTGACTCTCTGAGTTCAGGGCTCCGCAGAGTGGCTGGGGCTGGGGAGCATCGAACGGGGAGGTCTCTGTGGTGACTGAAGCTCTGGGAGTTCTTGAGAGCATTTCTCTCAGTGAGGACAGAAAGAGGAATAAGAGAGAAGAGAAGAGAATATTATTTAAGTGCAGAGAAGGAGAAAGAAGAGCCCCAAAAAGAGACAGAGAAGGAGGTGCAGGGTGAAGAGGGGCTGGTATCTTGGGAAACCAAGGGGGTTGTAAGCAGGAGGCAGTGGGTGACTGTCGACTGTAACAGAGGTTAGAGAGACAGAGGCAGGAAATTCCCTGCTAGTCAGCAGCAGTGGGGCGAGTGGCACCTTCACCAGGGACGCTGTGGCAGAATGTGTGTGGGACAGGATGCTGAGGAGCTGTGCGTAGGGATGAGGAGGGAGAAGGGTACCTGAGGTTGGAGAATAAACCAGGGATTAAAAAGAGACAGGATAAAAAAAAGGACCCTCCCCTTTCTCGGAGGAGAACCATCAGTTTATTATTTTATGCTGACGCTAGAGGGGGAGGAGAGGGAGAGAGGCATTTAGGAGAAAAAGGGAGGCTGGCTTCCAGGGGGGAGGGTGAGGATGGGCATGGGACCTGCGGGGGAGGTGGAGTGGCTTTCAACTGAAAAGGGAAATCTTGTTCAGCGAACATGGAGTTACGAGGTATGGCGGGGTTGCTTGCATCACAGATGTGGGTGTGTCCGTGAACTGAGGAGCTGGACATCATCGGAATTTGGAATCCGATGCTCCTGGGTTCCATTTGCCCTGTGAGGTAGGAGGAAAGGCCAGATCCTGAGTGAGGACCATAAGATGCACTATTAGGAGCCGGGGAGGGGGAAGAAGAAATGAAAATTCAAAAAAGGGATGAAAGTAATTCTGACTAATGCATTGAAGCTTTTGCATTTGTGGACAAGGTGCTATTGGGTTTGGCCCTAATGTGGGCAGGATTTAGGAAAATGTAGGGGGAACAAGATGATCCAGGACGAGGACTGCCATGAGCAGCAGCGAAAAACAGAAGAGTGAGGTCACGTCAAGGTCACTAACTCACAAAAGTGCGAAATGTCGGTTAATCACAGTATACACGAAGGAAACCCCACAGATACAGTGATTTCTGAGTGCCACGTTTAGCCATGTGTCTCTGGCATCCAGCATGGTTCCTGGCACAAAGATGGGTCCTCAACAAATATTTGTTAAAGGAGTGAGAGGGTGAAGGCATTTTAAAAAGTCATTTGCTCTGTGGAAAGTTATAAAAATTAAAATAAGCATCCAAAGATAAGCAATGAATACTAGTTTCCTTTTAAAAAAAAATAGTAAAACATCATTAGTCCACTCTTCATCTATATAGGTGCTCAAGTTCTTATTGCTGTATAACAAACCATCCCAAGACTTAGTGGGTTAAAACAGCAGCCTTTTTAAAATTAAATGTTACCGATTCTGTAGGTGAGGAGTTCAGGCAGGGCTCTGTTGGGAAATTCCTCTGTTTTTAGTGACTGAGATCACTGAGTGATACGCGGCTGGTAATGGGCTAGTCTGGAGGGTCCAAAATGGCTCTACCCCCAACTCCAGCACCCGGGTGACCCCAAGGGTGGTCGGAAGGCTGGGCTCCAGCTGGGGCTGTTGAGGGACCTCCAGTTGGCTGTCTGGACTAGTTGGGCTTAAATGTGGCTTCCTGTGTAGCAGTGGTTCTCAACCGGGGTGATTGTGCCCACCTAGGAGACAATTGGCGATATCTGGAGATGGTTTGGGTTGTTACAACTAAGGGGAGGGTGGAGACCAAGGATGCTGCTAAACATCCCACTACGCACAGGACAACCCCTCCCCACACTACCCCCAACAGAGAATTATTCAGCTCAAAATGTTAATCATGCTCAGGTTGAGAGACTCTGTAGTAGATCAAGTGACCCAAGAGAAACAGGCATCAGCTGCAAGGCCTTCCCGATGTCCTGTGGAGTCACTTTTACCAAACTGTACTGGTTATGAGAGATTCATAAAGTCAGTCTAGATTCAGGGGGAAGGGGATTGTCCTCCACCTCTTGGTGGGGACAGGCAACGTCACAGTGTACTAGAGCATGTGGATGGCATATTTTTGGAAAATATAAATTGCCACAACAGGGATAGAAACATAAAATAGATCTCTTGGTGGAGGGGACATTTAATGGCAGAAAGGCCAGAGTTGTGACTATACGTAAAATGCAGGTGGGAAAAAGGGATGGGTCCATTCACCATGTTTCATAGAAACAAACCTCTTTCTAATAAGAAAACTGAGAGGGAAAACTGCCTCTTTCCCATCTCTGGACCAATTGACAAGCAATAAATCAGCAACCGGTGGGCCCACTAGAAGCGGCACCTTCTGCTGGTCCCCGGGGACACCGAGGTCTGTACTGATGCTGACAGCCTGAGCTGGGGCCACCAGCGTCTTCTCCAGAGATACTCCCTGAGCTTAGAGTGCCCGAGAAGATGGCAGAGCACAGTTCTTTGGCTTTTATTCAATCTTTTATTGTCCTCCTCCTCAAACCAGGAATCGAGTGTGAGGCCTTGCACACTGGGCTGAGGGCAGTCCGACTGACGGACTCAGTTCTGTGTCCAGGCACCTCTCCTCTCTTTCCTGGGCCTTCCCTCCTGCCTCCGAGCCGCCACGCTGCCTTCCATTAGCGGGAGGGCTTGGTCTTCTATGTAGAGGTCACCAACTAGCCATGTTTGATTTTCAGTTGCATTCTGCTTACTTTAAAAGATTTATTTATAGTGAATCTTTAAAAAAATATTTGAACAGGTTGTCAGTACCTAAAAATTAGGAGATTTTACACACAAAAAAGAGTCTTTCTTGCTTCTCTTAAAGCACTGGAAGATCTGGAAATACTGGACCTATGATCTTGATGTCAACAATTGTCTGCAGTTGGGTAGAAAAAAAAGAGAAAGGTAATAACATCACTTTATGAGATGATGGATATGTTAATTTGCTCAAATGTAGTAATCATTTCACTACATATGTATATAAGGAAACATCGTATTGTATACTTCAAATATATACAATAGATTTTTTTAAAAAAACACATGGAAAGTTTTTAACTACACAAAACTAGAGAGACTAATTTGATAAACTCCTCTTGAAACTAAATTCCCACTTCAACAATTATAAACTTATGGCCAATACTGTCTCATCTATTCTGAGAGAAAATATTTCCAAAATATCTGAACACGGCCACCCTATGAGATACAAGGTATGTGTCTGTTTTTTTAAAAAATTAATTGATTCTTATTCGATTAGAAAATTGATGTAAAGTCCTTTTAAATTTTTCCTGAATACAGTATTACAAATGAGGCAGCCACGCTCATGCATCAAACTCCAATCCTTTCAAAATCTTGGCATATTATTTTAAAGACTGCTGTAGATTAGCTGCACACTAGGAACTCAATCCAGCAGTCTTAATGAAGAGAAAATTCCCACTTGGATGAAAAGAAAGTGCAATTAAATTTAACTGCTAAAAGGAAAAAGTGAACGAAAATACATGATAAAGACTGAGATAATTTCTCTATGTGAAATACAGGTAAAATTATTTTGGAGCAAAGATCAAAGGCCTGACATTTTTCGAGGTAGCAGAAGAAAGCACCAGGTGCACGTTGTGATTGCCACATATGCAGACCTGTGGGCCTATGTCCTCTCGACTGGATAGCTTCTTTTAATGTAATTAATTTGATTTCTGAATCAAGTATAATTTCAAAGGACCAACATTTGAGCATTGTTCCTTGCTCTTCAAAGCTGTTTACTATGTAATGCATTTACTGTCAAGATACCTCTGCCAACAATTTTGCTTCCATTCTTTTTTTTTTAATAGCCTTCATTTAGTTTATAGAATTTCTTGGGAAACTTAAGATCAAAACCTGTACAAAAGTCACATTATTCCTGCCTTAACTGTCAGCATTAAAATGTACAAGCAAAACAGTTGAAACACCTGTGAATGAAAAATGGGCAATTGTATTAAAGCAGCCTCATTAAAGCTTTGTAATTTTGAAATTACGCATATGGCCAAATAACAAATGTTACAAAGGGGTATACAGTGAAAAATAGCTCTATATTCCACACTTTCCCACCTGCTTCTTCCAGGAGTCAACAATGCTATTTGTTTCTTACATCTTTATAGAGACACTCAATCCACACACAAGCATTTAGACAGGTGCCTTCTTTTATTTCTCTCACTTAGAAGACAATTCGATATAAACACAACCCAACACCTTGTTTTCTTTTCCCACTCTTTCCAATATGACTTGGCAATCACTCGACATCAGAACTAGAGTAATCTCATTGTTTCAAATGTTGCGTAGTATTCTGTTGTATGATGTACTATAATTTATTTTATCATTCCCCTACTGATGGATATTTAGGCTGTTTTCAATCTCTTGGTATTATAGAAAGTGCTTCAATTAATAGTCTAGTACATTGTTTTTAAGCATATGTGTAAGTATCTGTAGGATAAAAATCTGAAGATAAATTGCTGAGACAAATGGTACACACATTTTAAATTTTAATAGATAGTGACAACTTTGGTAGAGGTTATGTAAAAATTATACCACTAATAACAATGTATGCCATGTCTATTTCTCCAAACATTTGCTCAGCCAGTATGTCACATCATTTTGCCAATACTATAGGTAAGAAATGTTATCTTATTGGAGTTTCAGTTTGTAATTCTTTTATTTTGAGGTTAATCTTTTCCTAAGTATAAAAATTATTTACATTTCCTTTTCTGTGAATTACATATTCATGGCCTTTGTTCAATAAACACAATTGATTTCTTCCTTATTAATAATTTATATTAAAATAATAAATTGATAATATTTATCAGAACTGTAGGGGAGGAAAAAAAAATCTTTTTTTCCTACCCATTTTAGGTGCATTGGCTGAGGGCTTGCAAATCACACGGACCAAAGACAGACTAACAAGAGAAACACATACCGATTCATTTAATGTTAAGTTTTACATAACACAGGAGTCTTCCTAAGAAAATGAAGATCTGAAGGAATAGTTAAGCCTGAGTGTTTTTGTACTACGTTTGGTGAAGAGTAGAAAGTTGTTGAAAAATATGACAGGACAAAAGTTTGTGAGCTGTGGGTGGGAAACAGGGGCAGAGTTAGCAAGGCCTGTGTGCTGAGTCCTCTGGTGTCCTGCTGTCTTTGGAGATAAGGGTGGTCCTTTCCTCTGGGTCTAGGAAGGGCCCCTGTCAAATGCCGGTCTCATGACCTGTATCAAGGGAAGGTCAGAGAGTCCTTCCTGTACCTGTCGTTTCTCAGATTCCTTCAGCTTAAGATATTAGATGTGCCAAGGTGCCATATTTTGGGGTAGCAGGTCCCAAACCCCATCATAAACAATATATGTTTATGTAATTGAGGACATTAACCTCCACATGAATATTGCCAATTGTTTTGCAGTTTACTCTTTGTCAGTTGACTTTATTCATGTCGTTGTGGAATTTTTTAAATATGGATTACCTACTTTATAAGCAACCTAGTCTACCTTTGAAGTTTCCTACTGAAAGTCAATACTCTAAAGGATATATTATACTTGTTCTGAGAATTTAGATTTGATCCATGTTTAAAAAAAAAAATGTTTGCCAGGGGTCATGCACACCACCATACTTTCCAGGTTAAATCTGAGAAGATTCTAACAGCAACTAGAGGGACAGTGAGCACACTCAGGTAGAATTTATCCTCAAAACGGTTTATTTTTGAAACAATTCTGTACCTTAGGTGAAAAAGAACATAGCACTTAAGATATAAGAAAAAGGTTTACATTTAAGAATATTTACTATGGAAAACAGAGGTAAATGTGGAGAAGCATTTGCTTTTATGGCCAATAAAATTTAAGAGTAAGTGCAATTCTGTGAAATAATAGATTGATAATAGAAAGAAAATTCCAGTTTTCCATGAATGGGGATATAGCTGAGAGGTAGGTAGAAATAAGATAACTGGATGAGATAAGGAAGACTGAAAACAATATGAAGATAAAATTGCACAAGTCAAATTGCCATTGAAAGTCCAGTTAATACTGCAGAAAACAAACCATAAGGTGAAAGACAATCATGAATATCTCAGAATACACAGAGAAAGGACAAAAATACGATAAAGATGAGAAAAAAAGAAAATTAAAACGTAGAATGGAGGGCAGAGACGGAAAGCTGCTGACCTGAAAAAGACACTAGAAACAAATGGAGTTAACAGGATAATGAGAAGATTATAGCATTCAAATTTCTTAGCTGCAAGCTATGGAAAGCAACGCTGGCTAATGTAACCAGGAACGGAATTTACTTAAAAACACTGGTTAGCTCACAATATCTCCAAGAAGATCCCAGAATCAGGCTTGGAGTCTAAGTTACCAGGAACTGTGTAGATAATCCCAGACACTGCAGCGTGGACCACAGAAATGTTGCACGCTGGATCTGGAATGCTTCCGGGCACCGCTGCATCTCGTACGTGGATGTGGCTGTACCTATTGCTGCCACATGCTTTTCCCTTAAGTGGCTTTGGTTTCAAAGTCAGCAGTGGTACAGCTAAGTGGGCAAGTATAGACCACGTACCTGTATCCTAGCTACCAGGAAGGCAGCGAAAGGTGGTATCTGCTGATTCTGCTTGCTGTGGCGGGAAACAGGTTCTTCCTCATTCAAATGGAGATTCTTCAAATATAGACAAAGCCTTGACTGTGGGCCAGACCTTGCAACTCATTGCTAACAAACAGAATACACAAAAGGGATGGGATGCCACTTCTAGGATGAGGTTACCGGACACTGGACTTTCTCTCTCTCTCTGGCTCTTTGCACTTGCTCAGTTTAGGAAACAGCTGCCGTGTTGAGCTGCCCGCATGGCAAGGAACTGAAGGCAGCCGCAGGCCGACAGCCAGGGAGTAACTGAGGCTCAGTCCAGCGTTCTGAGGAAAAACTGAATCCTGCCAACCACAAGAGTGAGCTTGGAAGTGGATCCATTCGCAGTTGAGCTTGGAGGTGACTACAGTCCTGGCTGACACCTTAATTGCAGCCTGGGAGACTCTGAGCCAGTGGCACCCTACTGAGCTGTGACCAGATTCCTGATCCACAGAGAAGGTGAGATAATATGTGCTGTTGTTTTAACCCATTAAATTTCAGAGAGTTTGTTACTCAGCAGTAGAAAACTAGTTAAAAGAATTTTAAAAAATTGACTTAAAAATACTTCTTAATGATTTTTAAGTCACTACTGAAGCAAAATTAAAATTATTGATTACTTAGCAAAACATAGCAATGAAAAAAAATTACATATCAAAACATAGGGGTGAGCTTTCACTTTTGATCTTAAAGGAGTAGTTTGTAGCAGACCCCAAAGCCTCAATGGGAGCAACCCAAAAAGCCTGATACATTGAAAAAAGAAGGTTTCAGAAACTTCCGAGGCAGCTTGTACTTGAGGGGCCAAATTCCTGGAGAGAAGCAAGCTTATTGAGTTGAAGTTCTGCAAGGCTGGGAACTGAAGGGCTAATATCCCAGAGAAAAGGAAGAAGATGGAAGCCGGTAGATAAAATATTTCCCCTTCCTCACTCTCCCTTTTCTGCCCCCTCCATCCACCTGCCACCCTCACAAGACCATCCTGAGGTGCAGTTTTTGTAACTCCTCAGAGTGGGTCCCTTGCACTGAGCAAGCCAACTTAGAGGCAGCCCTCCGGATAGGACACACATTGACTCTCTCGTCTCCTCTTCCTCTCCCTTTGGCTTCATTCCTACTCCTGGGATGGGAATTCCTAATAAAGAAATAGCTCATTAGCCCCTCTGCCTGAGGCTTTGCTTAGTATTTAAGCTAAATTCAAAATAAATGAACGGAAACTAAAACATTTTTAAGATATCAGCAATAGCTAATTAGGAAACATAATGAAAAAAATAACCCAAAAGTTTTATTATGTTGTGTTTTCATCATCAGTTCAAAATATTTTCTAATTTCTGTTGTGATTTCTCCTTCTGAACTATGTGTTAATATATGTAAAGTGCTTAAAAGATACATGGTAAGCACTATGTAAATGCTAGCTTGTATTATTGCAAAGCATAAAGATAAATAAACAAACGCTCACACCTACACACACATACACATACAATATCACAAGTAGAGGGCAACTTTTACAATACATGAGGTCTTCAATATACATGACACAAAATGATAACAATGGCTAGCATGTATGGGGTATCCTCCACATGCCCTCTATATGCCAATACTTGAGGTATGTACTATTATCTACATTTTACAAATGAGGAAACTGAGGCACAGCAATTTGTCCAGATCATACAGTTGGTAAGTGATGGAGTTTTATTTTGAACCTAGGCAATCTTACTATATGAAGAGCTTTTAAATTCTGGTCCAGTTTAGATAATTAAAGGCATAGTTATCACTTTCCCTTCTCAAAGCCCTAAAATAATATCTAGGCCGGGCGCGGTGGCTCACGCCTGTAATCCTAGCACTCTGGGAGGCCGAGGTGGGCGGATCCTTTGAGCTCAGGAGTTCGAGACCAGCCTGAGCAAGAGCGAGACCCCACCTCTACTAAAAATAGAAAGAAATTATATGGACAGCTAAAAATATATAGAGGAAAAAATTAGCCGGGCATGGTGGCACATGCCTGTAGTCCCAGCTACTCGGGAGGCTGAGACAGGGGATCGCTTGAGCTCAGGAGTTTGAGGTTGCTGTGAGCTAGGCTGACGCCACGGCACTCACTCTAGCCTGGGCAACAGAGTGAGACTCTGTCTCAAAAAAAAAAATAAAAAATAAAAAATAAAATAAAATAATATCTAAGTAAATCTATAAAATATTGAAAGCCTGTGGGGTGCCAATGGCATAATAAAAAAGGAGATTTTGGAAAATATAAAGCAGCTGGTAATAGATTGGTAGCAAATGCTAACAGAGCTGACAGCCTGTAACCTCACCACACTATAACTTGAGCTCCCAAAAATCGGTTACTCCCCAAGAAACTTTGGAACTAGCAGAACTAGGAGAAAGCATGGTCTGGATACTGCACAGGCAACAGCAAAAGAAGAGCTGTTTTGTCCTCAACTGTACCCCCAGAGAAAGCTGGCTCTGGAATAGATTTCCCCGTCACCATGCAAAGTGCAAATTCTGACCCAGGGAGCCCTGGGAAGGGCCCTGGGCTGGAGATGCAAGGCTCCTAAGGATCCCATGATGCGAGGTTCCCATGGTCCCAGAGGCCGGGCTCCGCCCTCTCCCCTTCCCCATACCCCATCCAACACAGCTACCAAAGCCTGGCCCTGCATCACCTGCAGGCGAATAGCTCTTCTCCCCTAGGATGCAGAACAGCAACACCAAAGCTGTGTATCCAGATCATCATCTCAGAGGGTGATCAGGCAGCTAGGAGCCACCAAATATTTGAGTAAGAGTAACAACATGAAAGAAAAACATTAAACAAACTAAAACGTCATCTCAACCCAAATTACTCCAGGCAATAGAATGAACTTAATAATAATTATAATTATATTTATATTAAGTTATATATTATATGTTACTTATTTTATATTGTTAATAGCAACAATTATTATATTAATCTTGTAAGAAAAGAATATATATAAAATTGTATCTGTATTCCACATATAATCATATTGAATATAATTGTTATTAATATTAATTAATATTAACTATAAATTGATAATATATGTAATATTTATATTAGTAAATAAAATTTAAAATATAAATACAGAAGCAGAAATAAAATAAGCTTAATAATAATAATAATAACTGGTATGTTAAGTGAGATTCAGTGTATACCTAAATGAATGGAAATCCAACAAACTTACGAGATTTTAACATTTGTCTTAGAAATCAGCCTATAAAATAGAAAAAAATTAAGTGATAATATACAAGACTCTATACCAAACAAAACAAGAATATGCCATGTTTTTCAACACGCATGAAAAAATTACAAATATTCACCACAAATACCAGGCTGCATAGAAAATCTTACGTATTTTAAAGTATAGAAACCATGCTGATCACATCCTCACTGCTAAATAAAGTTTCAACAAACAAACAAACAAACAATAAAAGCTATGGCCTTTTCTTAAATATATCATCATCAGAAATTTTTAAATAATTAAAAATATTATTTGAGTGAAAGAAAAAGTTAAGGCAGAGACTATATTCTGGTTAGAATTGAATTAAAATACTCATTGGGGTGCAGGCAAATAGTACTCCAAAGATTATTTGCAGTTTTAAAAATAGAAGAAAAAATCTAAATAAAGTAAAATGAAATTAATGAAATCAAAACTTTACTCTTTGAAAAGTAGCAAATAAGATAACACAAATAAAAAAAACATTAGGCTTGAGAAGGACATAATGATAAATATTTAAAAAATAAGATGTGCAACTTTATTTTTTAAAACTAAATTTTATTGTGTCTATTTGAGCTTCAGAACATGATGTTACAGGAATTATGGGATACACACAGATAGTGAAAGGGTAACTTACCTCTAATCATTCTTCCGCACAACTGTGCATAAAAATACGCACTTTTCCCCAGATCTTTGGGTCTTCATTTCTGAAGGCTCTCATGTCACATAAAACTTTTATTAAATAAATTTGTTATGCTTTTCTCTTGTTAATCTGTCTTTTGCTATAGGGGTTTCAGCCATGAGCCTTGTAATGGTGAGGAAATGATATTTTTTCTCCCCTGCAGAAAGTAACACAACCTCACTGGTCATCAGGATTATGCAAATTAAAACAAGAAGACACTAGTTATATGCCCTGTCTACCCACAGTAGATTTTCAAAACTTCAAAGGATTGATTATATCCTGTTCTTCTGAAAGTGGAGGAAAAAATTGCAGGTGGAAGATAAGTTAATAAAAAAGCTTTCAATGCAACTGGGCAGAATCTATCAAAATTTAAACTACACTAACAACTATGGTTTGGATGTGGTTTGTTTGGCTCTGCCAAGTCTCATGCTGGTCCCGATGTTGGAGGTGGGGCCTGGCGGGAGGTGTTTGGGGTGAGGGGGCCGATCTCTCATGAATGTGTGGTACCATTCTTGTGGGAGTGAGTGAATTCTCACTTTTAGTTCCCGGGAGAACTGGCTGTTGAAAAGAGCCTGGAGCCTCCTCTGCTTTCTCTTGCTCCCTCTCTGGCTATGAGATCTCACTGGTTCCCCTTCCCCTTCCACCATGAGTGGAAGCAGCCAGAGGCCTCACCAGAAGCAGATGCTGCTGCCATGCTTCTTGTACAGCCTGTAGAACCATGTGCCAAATAAATCTCTTTTCTTTATAAATTATCCAGCCTCAGGTATGCCTTTACAGCAATCCAAGCAGACTAAGACACTATTTACCTTTTGTTTTAGATTTCCACTTCTAGAAACCTTCTGTATGGAAATATTCACACAAAGATATATAAATAGAAATATTCTGTAAGAAACGGTGGGCACAAATTGTTAAATAAATTAAGGCACATTCATAATACGGATAACTTTACAGCTTTAAAAAAATTATATCTGGGCACAGTGGCTCACCCTGTAATCGCAGCAATTTGGGAGGCTGAGGCTGGAGGATTGCTTGAGGCCAGAAGTTTGAGACCAGCCTGGGCAACATAATGAGACCTTGTCTCTAAAATTTTTTTTTTTTTTTTTAATTAGCTAGATGTGGTGGTGTTCATTTGTAGTCCCAGCTACTTGGGAGGCTGAGGTAGGAGGATCACTCAAGCCCAGGAGTTTGAGGTTTCAGTGAGCTATAATGATGCCGCTGTACTCTAGCCTTGGTGACAGAGCAAGAACCTGTCTCAAAAAAATGATATCCAAGGTATTTTGGAAAGAGACATTTGATGTAAATTCAGATCATCTTTTAGAATGCCCTCAGACACTGGTATCAAAAGCTTTCATGCTCTTCCTTCTGCCATCTTGATCCTGTGTTCCCCTCACAAAATGCTCTTAGAAGCTACAGAAACTGCCCCTGCCACAGAGCAGGAGTTGCCACAGCCAGGGCTGAGACAGGGTGCGGAACAGGATCTGACATTGATGAATCAGTACCAGAACTGGAGGAACCAGATTCCACACAGGCAGCCACACAGCAAGCAGGGCTGGCAGCAGCAACTGGAACAGATGAAGAACCAGCCAGTAGAGTGAAGCAATTCTGAGTGAGCAGAAGGCAGGGGAGGCCATGTCCAAACTTGGTCTTTGACAGCTTATAGAGGTTGCTACAATCACAACCAGGAAACCTAAGAATATCCTCTTTGTCATCCCAAGGCCAGATGTCTACAAAAGCGCAGCTTCATATACCGTTGTAATTTTGGGGGAAGCCAAGATCAAGGGCCTGTCTCAGCAACCACAGCTACCAGCTGCTGGGAAACTCAAAGGTCCAGGTGAAGCCATCTAGAATGCTCAAGAAAAATACAGACTCCAATTGTACGAGAGGAGAGTGAAGAGGTGGGGTTCCATGAAACGAATGTGGAAGTTAAAGACATAGACTTGGTCATGTCACAGGCAAAAGGGACAGGAACAAAGATAGCCAGAGCTCTGAAGAACAACAAGAATGATAATTGTAAATGCTACTATGGAATTAAAAATGTAACCATTTGAGAATGCGAATGAGGCCTCTTTTCTTTATTTGTTTATTCATTTTGCTGTTTCAAAAGAGTAACTGCAGCTTGTTTAAAAATCTGACAGTTTCTATTGTTAATACAGTTATGGCTTCTTCTTGGGAAAAATAAAACACTTCACTACTTCTTGGCCCATCAATACTACTTTAGCGATTTTTTTTTCTTTAGGAAATAATAAAAAATGCAAAGAAGAATTTGCTTATTGATGCTTATACAAACATTATTGATAATAGCCCTGGTCCTCCCCTCCTCCCAATAAAAAACAAAACCAGAAAGAACAGAATAACATCAATTTCCTAGAAGCAAAGAGATAAATGGTATAACCATGTAATGTAGCACCATGTCCCCGTTAAAAAGTATATTTTGGAAAGATGTGAACATGATCAAAATATATTATCTGTGGAGTAGGATTGCCTTAGTTAAGTCACAATGTTTGGAAGGACTAGAAGACTTGGTTAATTAAAGGAAAGCTCTTTGGTGGATTAGGAGGCATTCCTAAAGACCAGCTTGTTGAAAAGATTTCTTTCTTACATTAAGGGTGTTCTTGGTCCCATAGTTCCTCCTATGGGCATTGGCCAGTCTCTCCTCTCTGGCGCTCACTGCTGTACCTTGACCAAAACCCATTCTAAAGTTTCCTCCTCTTTGCTCGAGTTTATAGATTGGCACTTGGTTCCTTCCAGTTCAGATGAGGATGAAGCGGCCTGGGGGAGGACTTCCAATTCTTCTGGTCCTTCACAGAGAAGCATTTACAAAACAAAAAGACAACATTTGCAAAATTTAACTGGCCCCTGGGAGCACAGACTGTTCTCTGACCCTACCTGTGGTGCATTACTATTCCGAAGGAGCCCCTGTGGCTCTTTTCTTCTTCTCACCAAAATCTTTCCTAGGAAAGGGTTTCTGGAGGGGAGAGAAAAGGTACTTTGCTACAAATGCACATTATTTGTTTTTCCCAAGTGGTAGAATTAGGAGTTTTTTTCTGTTTTGTTTTCTACAGTTTTAAAAATTTCAATGAATCACATGTATAAATGGTGAAATCTGAAAAAGCACAATGTCACATTAAAGATTTTCTTTTTATCTATTTAAGAGTGTTAAAGAAAAAGCTATTCAGTGATACTTGTTAAAGCAAGTAAGGAAGACTTTATTCAGGGCCACCGTGGTAGGTATAGGGACTGCTACAGTGGGATTTTGCAGTGGGGGAGAGGGCCTGTGCTCAACTCTAAATACAGACTGGGCAATTGGGAATTTGAGTAGGGGAGGGGATGGACAATTACTAAGAGAAAAAATCAGGGGTGAGGGGGATTCTGGCTAACCTGACTTAACAGGAATCTTGCTGAAGACAGGCCAGGGTGACCAGACATCAGTCCCCTGGGAAAGGCTGGAGGATGAGGAGCCCAATCAGATATCAGATATTGAGGATGAACAGATATGGAGAGTGGGGGAGGGGGGAGCAGTTATCGCTAAACTGACTTTAGTTTTGCCAAACTTGTATTTACAAGAAAGTGCACAGATGGGCCTAGGAGAAGGTTTGACTAAAGTTTGGTCAAGCAAAGAATCTTTGTCAAGAGTTACTATCCATGGGCTCTTTGAATACAGGGAATTTCTTCTGCATGTGTTTTTGGTTTTAAACCTTCTTGATTAGGATCATACTTTCCTGCATCAGTCAATTTTTTTTTTTATCACTGTCGCCTCTCCTAAGAAACACTGTCATTATTCCCATCACTATCATCAAAATTTTTGTTGTTGTTTAATACATGGATCTCAGCGTAGATTATATATGCATGTTCCTATATTCTAGGAGTTTTAAAATCTAAATTGCTGGGGGTTTATAATTTTTAAAGTCTAATTTTTGGCTTCCATAAAGCTAGTTTCAAAACCAAAATATCCTTTGAAATCAGTGGGAAATCTATTCACAGAGCATGGAAGCAAATGAAAAATAAGCTGAAAGAAAGTGACTCTCACCAGTCTGTGATGGCTTACCTCCTGCATATGCATTGCTTTTAATCTATTTTAAATTGGTTAGCTTTGTACTTTAAGCATATGCTCTTATATTATGCATAGCTTGTCCAATTAGTTTTGGGCACTATCCTTCGTTCCTAATTGTTTCTATTTCTTTCAAGTTAAAAAAAAAAAACACAACTCTAATATTTAAATTATTATTTTTTTCTTCTGAAACTTTTTTTTCAGAATACTCTTCTTTTTTTGTTTCAACATAGTCATCTTTGTCGGTTCCTCCCCTTGACCAAGTCCTTTAACATTTCCCTTGCAGTGGTGTTTTTAGAATTTTAACTATTTCTCCTACACCTATATATTGGAGAGAGTTTTGCTGTTATTAATATTTAGCACTGTTGACATTTTGGGCTGGACAAGTCTTGGTTATGGTGGGCTGTTTTCTTGCATTGTAGGATGTTTGCCAGCATCCCTGGCTTCTATCCATCTTCATGTCAGAAGTACCGTCCCACCAATTGTGACAACCAACAATGTCTCCAGACGTGGCCAAATGTCCCCTGGGTGTGGGGGCATGGAAGTTGCCAAAGTTGCTCCCATTTAAGCACCACAGAGTTTGGATGAGTTTTAGGCCTGTGTTATCATGTTCAATCATGATTTATAGATAAATTATTCTCTGAAACATGAAAGTGAATAGAACTTTTATAGGAGGATTTTTTTTTCCCAGCCAGCACGCAGATAAGTGCCTAGGAAATGGCCACTTTTTCAACTCAATGACCCTCTACTCCTATTATTTTCTCTCTGCCAGTACCATCCAAAAACAATTTAGAAAGAGTATGGCTGTGATAATTCATGCTATAAAAGGTCAGACACAGAACCCCTGCCACCCGTGCCCATCCTAACTTTTCTTGCTCTTCAGGGGCAGCGAGGTGAAAATGTAGGTAGGAGCCAAGTGTCCCTCCAAAGTCCCCTGTACCTTCCTTCCCCTTTGCTTCTGGCTCTTGTCCTACCACCCAGTTCTCTTGGGTCTTGATAAATCTCCTTTTGCTAGATTGGCTCAGAAATGGAATTTTTTTTTTCTTTCTTAGGCATATTCATTTTCCTGAGTCTCAGATTCCTCCATTGTAACTTGGAGACATTAATATACACCTTGCAGGACTGTTCAAAGCAGGGGCCAGCAAATCTTTTCTGTAAAGGGCCAGATAGCAAATATTTAAGGCCTTGTAGGTCACATACCATCTCTGTTGCATGGTCTTCTTTGTTGGCTCCTCCAACCAAGTCCTTTAAGACTGTAAAAATTCTGGTTTGGAGGGGTTTCAATACACCACTGGCACCACCCCTTGGATATTGGTATCTAACACAGGGTCCCATGTCCCAGTCCTGGCTAACGATATACAGGTGGCAATAGAGACTGATGGAGTTCAGGACACCTTACCCCCGAATATGGCACCTCAGCATTTGAGAAAACAGTGAAGCAGGAAGGTCTCCCACCTGTCTCCCCTGAAGCAGGCCATAGAAGAATTCTCTGACCTTCCTCTAAACAAGGTCATAAGACCCTCATGTGAGAGATGCCCTCCCTGTACCCACAGAGAAGACTCTGAACAAATAGGGCTCACTCAGTTTCCCTAGTACATCACCATTAGATCACATGCTTTTGTCCAATCATACTTCTCCATGACTATCCACCTCTTCATAAAACCTAAGCATAAAATACAGTTTTCCATGTTTCTTTAGGTCTTTATTCTGAAGGTTTCTATACCATGTAAAACTTATATTAAATAAACTTGTGTGGTTTTCTCTTGTTAATCTGTCTTTTGTTATAAGGGTCTCAGCCATGAACCTAGCCTTGGGTGAGGAAAGAAATATCTTCTTCCCTACAAGACCCCATATCAACTTGTCTGTTTTCTAGAAAATTATTTTTGGTAAATATAGTTAGCATGTAATGCAAAAAATGACTGTGGAGTTATATGCATTAATTGTGATTAAAGTACTGGTGTTTCATTCCTCCTGAGCACTGGGGTGGTGGTGAGTCATTTCTACCCTGGATGAAGATGTGGACAGGCCTGATAGCTTCTCTGCTTGTTCTAAGGTAATTGTTCCACAGCCATTTTCTCTTTCCCAGTCTTATTTCAGGAATTAGGAAGCCCAAACTCATTTAACCCATATTGTTCTTTACGCCCTTGAATGGGCACACTTCTAGAAGGAAAATTGCATGTGGAGAGGGAGGGCTTGGTCCATCTGCTTTCAGCTCTCTCCCCACGTCCCTCTTCCCCTACAGCCCAGCTCCCCCATGATCCAGACCCTGGCCCAGGTCAAAGTGGGGGGAAGGGAAGAGAGGTAAGAGGAGTCAACAGCTCTTACTTGCTGGATGCATTTGTCCTTCCTGGGTCTAATGTGTACTTGAAGATGGCAGTACCCAAATAAGCCTCACCAAAGCTGACTCCTTCCTGCTTTTTTGAGCTCTTTGGAGGTTCCTAGTTGGCCCATGGCTCCCTTGAATTTCAATTCTGGATGGTTCCTAATGATTCTTTTCTTTGCCCATGGCCACTGGGCAGTCCAGGTGCAGATTCTTACCTTTGAGGTTTACTTGGTCCAAGGGACCCAGATGGCAGGTGCCAGGAAGACACGATGTTGACCCTCTGTCCTGTGTGGCTCACATTTGAGTGAGGCTCAACATGAAAACATCCTTTGACATACAACCCGGAAGGCAGGCAGAGGCAAGACAGCAGCATGCTTTTGGCTCCAGTACCAAAGCATTTGGCCTTCTGGCCCTCGGGATTTCTTGGGCAGTAGATTCCAGCTCGCCATCTATTTGACATGCATTAAGTGTAAGTCAATCACCAATTAGCCCTTTGTGTCTTCTAATTGCAAAGAGGTTCCCTGATTGGAGGGGTTCCCTCAAAGCTCTGCTGGTAAGGCTTGGGGTGAAAAGAAAGCAGCTTTTCCTCAAAGCAGGGAGTACAGGAGACTCACATCTGTTATTCTTTCTACAAATATTTATTCAGCACCTGCAGTGTCTAGACACTCACTGTTGCAGTTGCTGAGGATATAGCCCTCAACCAAACCCCGGCTCCACTTCTAGTGCCAACAGCTCCGCAATCTTTTCTCCAATCCTGCCGCCCCCATGGTGGGGAACGGGGGAGTCCAGAGTTGCAGCATCAAGTTTAGGTGATTTTCTTGGTCAATTCTGCATATGGGGGTGGTAATTGGCCTCACACACACTCCAGAATCCTGGTTATCATATTGGTACTTAGGTGGAAAATGAGGGAGGATAAGACCTATGATAACATTGAAAAAACACTTTAAGCCTAAAAACATGGCTCTAGTGCTGGAAATTTAGTTCTCATGAAAGGCAAATTCAAGGGAGCTTCAGGAGGCTTGTGGGAACCTAGAATTTAGGTGCTCCTCGTAAACTGGTCACTCACTTAAGCAAGGAAGGTTCATATACAGCATTACAGAAATATACCCCAGGATTTAAAAAGCAATTTTTTTATTGTGGTATAACATACATAACATTAAATTGACCTTTTTAACCATTCTACGTGTACAATTCTGTGGCATCAAGAACATTCACAACATTGTACAGCCACCAGGGCTTTTTGTAAACTGGTGAAGTTTACACTGATGATCTCAGCCACTTCTTGTAGCAGTGAGTTGTACAGGTTTCTTTTTTTGGTCTGCTATGAATAAAATAACACCGGAGACATATGACAGAGTGGATAAGGGCATGGGAGTGTGAGCCGGACTGCCAGGGCGTGAAGGCAGCCCTGGCCACTCGCCAGAGCCCTGAATGGGTACAGAGAATCCCGTCTGGGCCTCACTGTCCCTTTCAGTACCATGAGGATAACAGCGCATGCTTCATAGCACTGTGGTGAGGATTAAATAAATTAACACGTGTGAAGTGCTTGGAACAGTGCCTGACCCAGTAAAGGATCAATCAATTTTAGTTATCATTGGTAAGTGCAAAAGAATGGTTCACGTAGTGGAAAGCTCATTCATTTTTAATATAAATCTTCTTTAAAAGTGTTACAATCACTTCATTCTCCTTTGTTCATTATGTAAAGCTTTTTTGAATACCCATTATGTGCCAAGGCATTTGTACTAAGCACTGGGGACAAACTATAAATGTTACATGAAGATAAATGACTTGCCCTCGAGTGACTTACGATCCGCCAGGGGAGGGGGCGACAGCGCTTGCTCACAGGGGCACTGAGTGGTCTCGGTACAGTTTAAGAAAACTTTTTAACCTGGTTACTTTAAGTGGTAAAAATTTGTAATTAACCATATTGAAAGGGAATCTCCTAAATCCATGTCTTGCCATCCTTTACAGGTTCGTCAGCAGACGTAGCCCAGGCTGTAAACTTTTCTTGGAGACTTAAAGTCATTATGAATACTGGGAATTGTATGATATAACCGGCTACAAGGCAGTAATATTAATACCTCCACTGGCTTACTCAACTGTGTAAAGAGCTGTTTGCTCTTAACCTAACTTGTACTGCTGAGACTTTTAAAATTATTGGGTCTGCTTTCTTTGGGGCAAGGGCAGGAATATTAGCTGTTATTTTCTGATGCTGCTGCTCTGCTTAACATTTCCAAATTTTTTGTTTGTAATCTGTTTGTGACCCATTTTGTTTGTAATCTGGACAGGTAATTTAGGTAAGCATACTTATTGGGATTATATTTAAAATCAAATATTTCAGTTCTATTGATCTCACCTGACAGGAAACTGGAAGCGTTAGTAAGTGGATGCATATGTGATTGTGTGTGGGGTGGGCTGAGGTGGTCTTTTAGAGGCTCATTTCCTTATTCCCGGGTTCTCAGGTTATTCTAGTTTGCATTGGATGGAATAGTGACTTCTTGGTAATTACCTGGTCTAAATTCTTCTTACAGTGATGTTTTTCTAGCACAAGGTGCTTGTGTTCTAGTATTTCAATATGTGGTAGGTTCCTCCTACTTATTTATACTTTTATCCACTTGTCATCATTTTTTATGAACTTGAACCATATCCTCTCTCAGCCTTCTTTTTCTTGATAGACCTCATATGTAAGTTTAATAACCACAGCAGTTTCTCTCTCCCTTTGATTTTGTTAGTGTCTGAGATGGAGCACAGTTGGTACACTTGGCATACTCGTATTTAGCCTTCAAACCCCCAGCTCAAATAACCCACTCTGAGGAACTGTCTTACAATGAAGCATCTTTCCCATGCAGAATTGTTATATCTCTGTACTTCCATAACACTTTTCATCCTCCTACCAATGCTCTTAATCTGCGTAACATGTTTATGTCTATGTGCCTGTCTTCCTAGCTGTACTAGGGGTTTCCTGAGGTCAGGAACAACCACATATCCCTTAAAGTGCATTACCAAAAATTTCTCACTTGCTAATTGTTGATTGCACAAACAGATGGTGTTTTATTTTTTGCACTCAATCTTTTTTGATGACACTCATTATTCGTGGGATCTCCCCATCCACCCATTCACCCACCCACATATATATTAGTACATTGGGTGCATGCTCATAATGTCAAATATTATTTTTCTTCACTTGTATTAACTAATGCCCATTTATTCAAAACTTCCTGCATTTGAGAAACCTTGTGTAAGGCTGCAGTTTATAACTCTTGGTTTTGCATTTCAGTAACCATTCAGTATCTTTTGGAGTGCAGTTTCATGTTGATGGCTTAGCTTAGTGGGGAGCAGGTGAGTGAGTTCAGCTGGACAAGAGGGGAAGAGCTGAAAAGTATCATAAACTGTATAGGCTAGAGGTCAAATGTGAAGATATGGGAAGAGTTGCATCTCTTTTAATATGTCAAGCAGTCATTCCCTTGGAAACAACATTGCTCTTCCTTTGAGGAATTACTGTTGACTCATATCAAATATGTAATTTTGTTGAAGGGACCTTCAGTGGCTGGTCAGCAGTAGCTTATGGTCCAGGCTGCAGAAATCATGATCTTTTACTGGGTTTTAAAGTCTAGGACAGGGGGTGGAGTGGGGGTGCTGTGTGAGGTTGGTGGTCTGGTGTAAACATGGAGCTGCCTCCTTTTCTTGTCTGCTGGAAGACTCCCCTAAGGTGGAGGCCCCATGAAAGAGGCAGGGACCCTACGGCAGCCAGGATTCAGGCCAGCATCCAGTGGAAGCCAACACTTTCCATAGAAGGATTTGTCTCAGTCTAGCAAGTTCTCTGTCTAGTAAACCAGTCCTTTGCTCTCCTCCCACACTCCATGAACACATAGCTATATTTAAGTTGCTATTTGTATGGAACTCATTGATAACTTTTTAAAAAGTAAATAATAGTTCTTTTGAATTAAGATTTCAGTTAATATTTATTTATTTAATCCACATTTACTGAGCTCCTACTAGTGTCAGCTATCATACTCACTAAATGCTTCAGAGACAGACTCAAACCAAGTGGCTTACAACCTAGCACAAGGGGAAAAACCCAGATAAGTGCACACCTAACCCCACAATGGAAGGGATAACATGATAAAGATCATGAAAATCACAATGTGTGAATTTGGAAGAAAACTAGATGATGTCAAGCTGAAGGGAATCAGTGCTGGCTTTATTTGAGATCCTTCTAAAGGTTGGTGGTCCCAGCAGGTCAAATTGATTCCATTGCATTCACAGGTATGGGATATACTGTACACGTGGTCATTCAATGTGGTTTAATGCCTTCACCTCTCTCATGTAAAAAGCATTTCTGTATTTCCAAAGTTCAAGGTGAGGGAGAATAAGGGACAAAGCAATGCTTGGTTATTATTATTTTTTAAATGCAATATGATCTTTTAAAAAATCAAACGTTCTTAAGATACTATTTCATTGTTTTGAAGGTCTCAAAACATTTTGGAGGGAGGTCGAAAGAAGTGTTTTGGCAGGAATTAGTGAGCTTTGATGGTATTTGTATACAGAGTTTAGGTACCAGTGAGCTTTCAGAGAAGATACCAGGTTCTTGGAGAAATGCCAGGGCAAAGTCAGTTGCTGAGGACCAAGGCACCTAGTAAGGGTAGAGAGGGGACTGGCTTATTGGCTTAGATTTGGAAGCCCTTATGAGTGGAAGAGCCAGCGGGGACAGAAAACAATGAAGAGATGTCAGAAGCAAAGCTAGAAAGATTGAAGGAAAGAATGGTACCGAACTCATGAGTAGAATTGACCAATGCTGGGATGTAGGGTAGTGTAAAATCCTATCAGGGAGCACGATGGATGATCAATGAGATTGGTCGGATTTGGGACTATCCATTCATACTCTTCACTTTGGCTCCCTGAGGACCAGTGGTGTGAGTTTTCAAATTTCTGACAAGTGCCTTCAATGGACATGAGTTGCAAGGTCATCTTTTTTTCCCTCTTTCTCTCTCCCTTTTTTTCTATTCCTGTCCCTTCTACATGCAAGGTCATCTAAGATGTTGACTTCACTTATACATAGTAGCAAATGAATGATTAGGCAGCAACTATAACTTACCACAAGAACAGAATAATTTGGGTTAATTTGGGTAAGCAATGAAAAAAAAAATCACATCACATGGAACACACCAAAATGCACTGCATCCTTCATTTTTCTGCAGATTGCATCCCCACCTGGGAACAATGGTTTAACCAGCTGCATGATGCTTAAACACAGAGGCTGGTTAACAATTACCTGCTTGATTGTCTGGATTATCCATATGTTCAATAAACATCAGCTGAGCACTAACTCTGGCCAGGCACTCTTCTAGGCACTGGTAACAGAGCAGTGAACAAAATAGTCCCCAATGGAGCCAGAGTTCTGGTCAAAGATGTTAGATGAGAAAACAAGCAAGCAAAATACACACAATATGTACGTATATAATGTTGAGTAGAAAAGTGAGATGGAAAAGAGTAAAACTGGACCAGGGTTACAATTAAAATGGGAGTAGAGGATTATATTTCAGATGGAAAGGCTAAGAAAGGTCTTCATGATGAAATGCAGAGATCTGGCTGAGGTGAAGGATGAGCCATACTAACTGGAAGAGTGACGAGGGGGTGTACACAGGGCATAGCCGGGAGGCCAGGTAGCAAAAATGAGTAACAGGGAGAGTGGATTGGTGGGGAGGGTGTGGAGACATTTTCAGAGAGATAACCAGGGGCTAGACTGAGCACTTGCAAGGCATGCTAAGATTTTCAATATGACACAAACTGTGGTGAGAAGCCATGACACGACTGGACTCACACTTGAATGGGTTCATCCTGGCTGCCATAGCAGACGAGGCCAAGTGTAAGAAGCACAGGGATAATTAGAAGGCTGTTTTGACAGTTCTGGTGCACTGGGATGGTGGTTTGAACTGGGATGGTGGAGATGGAGCTGAAAAGCAGTGAAATTTGGCATATATTTTGAAAGTGCATTTGGAAGAATTTTTTCATATGCTGAATGTATTATGTGAAAATAAAAGTCAAGGATGACACCAATAATTTTGGCTTGAACAACTGGATAAATGAACAACTGATTTACTGCCATCATGAAGACTGGGAAAACGTTTGGTGGTGGTGTTTTCTTTTGGACCTGGTTAGTTTGCAACAGTTGTGAAGGGTGCAATTTGATACATGAACCTGGAGTTAAGTGGAGAGGTTAGAATAGGAGATAAATTATAGACTTGTTTGCACATGGTGTTGTGCTGGCATGGTGCTGACTCTGCTTCAGGGCTGGTGCACAGCAAAGCTGGGCTCTGCATTGAGTACTTACTGGTAACGCACAGACTGCACTTCACTATCCTCTTTAAAAATAACCCTCCCCCTGACACACGCGGCATAACCTTGTTGTTCTAAAACATACCTAGAGTTTTAATTTCTTTTCTTTCAAATATTTGAAGGTAACTGAGAATTCTGTGTATTGGGCTCAGTGGCCACAGAGACAGAAGTGTACCCCAAAGGTGGATATATATGGGTTTTCAACTGAGCAGGGAGTTGGTACCACTAACAAATGAACAATTTTGGAACATCTCTAAGAGCTAAACTAAAAAGAATTGAAAAGCTACTCTAAAGAGCTCTCCAGGCTAACTTCTGTTGTTTGGAGGGCATATTGAGGTCACACCTAGTTCAGCTTCAAGATAATTCTGAAAGCACTCTGCTGTAGCCTGCATCCTATCCTATCTGACATCCCTGAGAATGTGGTCATTCGTGAAGTCCAGGGGAAATATTCTACAGATATCCACAAACATCACTAAAGAACTTTTTGGAAGATAATTGCCTGGACCCCTCCCATCTCTCCCCCATCCTTGGATTCAACTGAAGAAGCTCCTGGTATTTAAACGGTTTGCACCATCATAATGAAGCATCCATTTCAGTGAATCGTCCATTTTACCGTGCGTGTGTGTGTGTGTGGGGGGGGGGGGGTAGGGGGTGGGAAAGGGCATGAAAATGGAGACTTTTCAAGCAGTTGTTGGCATTATTTTTATCTTTGTACTCATTTATATAGGTTGAGGCAGGTTTGATGTGCCTTTCAGTATTTCCTCAAATTGGACAAACTTGTGTTTCCCTCATTCATTTTTCAGTTGGCAGATGCACATTGCCTACTGATGGCTGTCAGCAGCTGCTGGTGCCCTGCCTGTCTTTATCTGATGTCTGTGTCTCCATCTCTCTTGAACTTGGGTGCCAGCAGCTGAGAGTGATTCATCCCCTCTGTGTTCCCCATTATTCTATAATTTTATGACAGACAATTTAGTCAAAGTTACGAAGAAGGTGCTTTAACTTAATCCATTGAAAACTCATTTGGTTAACTGAAGATTGTGAACAAGTTTTCCTTTCCTAGGAAGGAGTCAGCTTTGGAGGTTATCGAAGCTGGGAAATGTATTTATGTGGTTAACTATCGTATCAAGGAAACTTAAATTTCTTTCATTAGGAGTATATTTTTCAGAAACAATTAATAGAAAGGATACTTCTAGCCCTGTGGCCTTTTCCTCCTTCATCCATGCTACTTTGCTGTCTGATTTATTCTACATTGTTTATAGAGAACCCACAGCTTTTATTCTGTCCTTTAAGTAATAATGTATTTTATCACGCCTGGTAGAAATTTACTAGTCACAAATTGAATTATTTAGAGGATTTTGTACAAGTTTAGATACCCTTTAACTCAAGAACTTGTGATGAAAGCTTATGATTATCCTAAGACTGTGGCAATATACAAACTTGTGCAAGTCATTTCGGCAGGTGAAGACTGAAAATGAAAGCTTATCTACAACCACATTTCTTCAATGTGATAAGTTCCTAGGGAGTTCAGGGATTATTATTTTTAAAATGTGCTTGCTGACTGCCACTGTGGTACCAAAAATAGCTAGTCTGAGGGGGCTAAGTGTTAAAGGACATTCCTGGAAACTATTTCATTGGAGACCATTTGTGACAAAGCATTCTTGAGTTCTTTTTCAGTACCTTCTTTCTCTGCATTCTAATTTCTGTAAAAGGAACTCAGCCTTCTTTTTTTAATCAAATATACTTCTTACTGCCAAAATGTCTAATGGAAAAATTAACTTAAGCTGGTAGTTTATCTCAACCATTTCAGAACATCTAATTATTGATGGAATTCAGTGCCACCAAACACACCATGTACTACATACAATACTATTTTAGGAGGCAGAAGAAAGGATTGAAAAGAAAATTATTGGTGTTTGAGACCGGAAATCTGGAGTCTGGGAGTTTAAAAGTTCTCTGTTAATAATCCAGTGACCTTGAACAGGTAACTTTGCCTATCTGATCCTGGGTCTTCAGCTATGAAATGCAACCAAAAACGACTGCCCTGAGAGCCAGTCGTTTGTGTCAAAGTGTTATATCAGTGAAAATCACCACTGATTTGGATAGACACATTGCAGTATATGAATCCGATGCTTTATGATTTCACACTACACGAATTTGGAAACTACTGCATGCGCATCGTTTCCCGTGTAGTTCCCTATAGATGAGGGAGTTTATTAATATTTTGGGGAAAAAAAAAAAAAAAAACCTGGGAGGACTGTGGCCCTGACCCGAAGATGTGTCCCAGAGAGGTTTTGCAGGGTAGAGTCATAGAGAAATTGACTTTGGGATGAGCAAAACCGAAATCCTGAGGTTGCAAACACTTTTCCCGGGTAACGAGTGGTGTCATTTGCTTCCTTTATTCGCAAGTATGAAAGTGACCACAAGCCACAGAACGTGGCACCAGGGTTCGCTATTAGGAACCATTTCAGGAAATGACCCTCAGACCAAGATATTTACAAATAACCCGGGATACTCACTGCAGGCGAGAGGCGGTGAGGGGGACGCAGGGAGGATTCAGGGGCGGGCCAGACAGGGGGAGGACACAGGTTCCAGGGACTTCTCCTTTAAGGCTCTCCCGGATCGGTGAGATCGCCCTTGAGGAAGAAGGTTCGGAACGTGGGGCGCGACCGCTAGGAAGCGGCGGTCGCAGTCCCCAGGTCCCGCGCGCCCTTTGCCCCTGCTCACCGGTTCGGGCGCGCCCACTCCCAAGCGGGTCTCTGCTTGGACCGTCGCGCCCCCACCCGGCCCGCGCCGCCGCATCCCACTTGCCCACCAGTAACGGTTTCTGCACCGGCTGCCTCCGACCCCTCCCCGCGGCCCCGCTCACGAGAGCCGCAGTGCCGCGCGCTTCGGAGAGGGTCCTCCGCCCCGGCACCGACGGGAGCTGCCCCGGGGCCGCGGCGGTGGAGGCGGCTGAGGGATCCCTCAATTCCTGGCGGCCCTCGCCGCACCCCATCGCGGGTTGCCTCCCGCTCTTCCAAACCCCCACCCCCGGACCGCTCCCGCAGCCGCCGCGCGCCTCCCCCTGCGCACCCGGCCGCCGCGCGGCTCCTCCCGCCCCCCGTCCCCCGCCCCCTCCGCGGCGCGGCTCTCACGCGCAGCGGAATTCGGCGCTGCCTCCGTCAGAGCCGAGCCGGCGGCTCCGCGGAGCAGCAGCAGCCTCTGCCGCCGCCGCCGGGCCCTCCGTGTCCCCTCCCCGTCCCGCCCCCCAGCCCCTGGTGCCCCGTCCCCGCTCCCCACCCTCCTTCCTTCCTCCATCCTCCCTCCCGCTCAGCTCTCCCTCTGGCTGCAGCCCGACCCGGCCCGCCAGCCGGGCCGGCAGGAGGGCGGCGGCGGCATAACCATGAGCTTTGAGGGCGACCACGGTGGCAGTCGGTGTCGCGGGGCGGAGAGCGGGGACGCTGAGCCGCCTCCTCCGCCTCCCCCGCCGCCGCCGCCGGCAGAGCCGGCCCCGGTCCCCGCGACCCCGCGCTACCTGCCGCCGCTGCCCGTCCCCCCCGAGGGCGCCGCCGGGCCGAGCGAGCCGCCGGGGGAGGTGGCCCCGCGGCGCAGGGGCACCGACGAGCTGCCGCCGCCGCCGCCGCTGCCCCTGCCGCCCGCCGGCCAGGAGGTGTGCGCGGCGGCCGGCGACTCTGCGGAAGGTCCGAGGCGCCTCCCGGAGTCGGCGGACCCCGAGGCGGCGGCGACGAAGGGCGGCCCCGGGGAGCCCGAGGCCAGCGCCGGCGGGGAGGGCGAGCGGCAGGGCGCCGGCGACCAGCCCGAGACGCGCTCGGTGTGCAGCAGCCGGAGCAGCAGCAGTGGCGGCGGCGACCAGCGCGCTGGGCACCAGCACCAGCACCACCAGCCCATCTGCAAGATCTGCTTCCAGGGCGCCGAGCAGGTAAGGCCCGGCGGGACCCGGGGGCAGCTGGCGGTGGGCTCCGACCGCGGCCGGGCTGGTTCCCGCTAGCAGTGGTCCGGCGTTCAGCACCAAGGACAGAGCACGCCTCCCGGTTTGTCTCCTGTGGGGCTTGTCTGGTCCTGCTTTGTGAGAGATGGCTCCGGTGTTCCCCTTTCCCTTTCTGTGAAGGCAGATAAAAATGTCCCAGTGGCGAATACAGGGTTTAATTTGATCTACACTTTTTTCCCTACCTGGTTTCGCAGCTACACGTTCCTCAGGTGCTTTAATGATAATACCGTAAGTATTTCTTTTGAATTACTCAATGGATTTGGTTTATACATAGAAGCGAACCTATGGGATGTAAAGTGAAGTCTGTTTTCTACAGATGTATTCTGAGACGGATAGTCTTAGAACACAAACTGGGCGTGAGTCATGTCACAGACAAAAAGAGCAGGTTCTTTCCTTATTGCAATTTTGGTGACTTAATCTCACTGATGTGAAAAGTATGTTACAGTTTGTTCAAACCAAATAGGAATATACTTTGAAAGAAAGGCCACTTAGCCAGCGATGTAATTTATATTTTGTTAGGAACACAATTATAAAATTATAAATACCATTAGAGGCGCATGGAAACTTAAATGAGAGTAGTCATGCAGAAGAAAGGATAATATATCTCTTACAATATGTGTGGTCTGAGAAAACATTAGGTTTAATATTTTTAAAAGTAAGGAAATTGCATAATAATATGCAGGCTTTCAGGAATATATCACCCTAGGTCAATATTTATGATGCTACATTTAGAAAAAATAAAAGCATAATGCTATTGCAAGCTGCTTTCTGGGATGCCATGCATTTCTTCTTTAGCAATGATTAAGAATAACTGCAGAGGAAATGCATCTGACCATCCACTTAAAAGTTATTAAAGAGATTTAATAGTACAGCTTTTCCCCAAGGGTATTGGGAGCTATATCTTGCAGACATTTTGTATGTTGGTAGAACATTTATGTCATAACTCTAAGCAATATCTTTGAAATAGTTTTAAGACTTTAGCTTCATTCCCATCAGAGGTATAAAATTTTAATTTCATTTTCTAGGATAGAGCTTGAAGCCTGTATCCTTCTGGGTAAATGGCTTTGAAAGGAAAGAAAGCAAGCATTGGAGTTTTAAAATAGAGATGCAGACACAAATATTCATACTGAACTGTTTTCTTTTTAGGGTGAGCTGTTAAATCCCTGCCGATGTGATGGGTCAGTGCGGTATACACATCAGCTGTGCCTGCTAAAGTGGATCAGTGAGAGAGGTTCCTGGACCTGTGAACTCTGTTGTTACAGATACCATGTCATAGCCATTAAAATGAAACAACCGTGCCAGGTAAACAGTTGTAATATTTATTATTTTTTTTAAATAATTTTGTTAACATGAGTGCACTTGAGTTTAGTTATTACTAAGGATGCTTACTTATGCTGCTTAAAAACATTTTATGCAAATCAGCATAAAAATCAAGATTTAGAATTTGTAGAGATGTGTTTAGAGAAAGCCATGACATCTTATCTGAGAAACTCAAAAGACATTACTCAAATGGTTTCCTTTATTAATTTCTTATTTATTGATCAAATTATACCCATCCTTATTTCTGAAGGGGCAAGTTGGTAAAATGTTTTATACTCCACTTAAATCAATTTTATTAATTAGAAATGTTACATAATTAATTTTAGTAGTGTTTTGTTAATTTAAGCATTTAAGCCCTAATGGCTCCTTTTATGGAAAACTTTACTAGTGTGGAAACTTTGGTTGAATATTTTCACTTCGCCAGGCCTTCTTTTTCACATGATGTTTTTTCACAGTTAAATTTTGGCTATTTTCGTTCTTTGTTGTGTTCAACTACATAGTAGATGCGGAAGTATTCCCAACAATTACTTTCAATAATACCACTGTCTGTATTCGTAAACTTTTTGTGTATAATCATATAATAACAATACCCGTAGTTCTACAAATGCTCTGGAAAAATAGGTTTTTTTTTTTTCTTTTTGGTATGCTCTAACTGATTCAGGTTCTTTGAATAGGCTGGTGGAAGGTAAAATACAAAACATTAACAAAGTCATCTTAAAGAAAAGCAGACTAATGTGTAATTAGTGAGATCTGGTAGGCTGAAGTTAAGCAGACATAAAAGAGTAGGGTTGAAACATGGAAACAAAGGAGTAATGGAAGGAAAAGGAAGAGGGAATTGAAAAGTTGGGAGGGAAAAAGTAATAAAATCTAGTATTCCCTGAGCAATATAATGTAGGTGAAATTCTTAGTATTTGCAGAATGAACCTGGAAGCAAAATTGCTATTGCATTAATAATTTAAATTTCAGTTTTAAATTTGTGCATCCTTTATATAGTTTGCAATTAATTTGCATCTCTAATAATTGCCATTTAAGGCATGATTAGCAAGCATGAAATGAAAATATGAATTTCTTAGGCTGACCTGAGGCTTATAAATAATTTGGAAAGAGAAAGTATAACTAATGTGGATGAGTGATATTATCATGCTGAAGACAGACACAGACCTGACACATTTTCCCAGAACCTCTAATTGGTTGAACTACTTGGGTATCAGGTTATGGATCTGTCATAATCATCCTGAAGATTAGATGAAACTGTGTCCAAAGACAAGAATATGGGTAGAATAATTGGATCTACAATACTTTTATGAATAGAAATATGTGGGAAGATCACAAAAAGGGAGAATTTGGGGGCTCCAGGGAAAAATCCCATGAGAAGGACTATGGTCAGATGCTCAAGAACTGAAACAGAGTGCTAAGTATTTCAAAAACATTAACTTATGGCTACTATATATTAATTCATTTGGGATGATTAATTTTGAAGTAAATAGAAATAGATCCTTGATATACATTTTAAAATAGAGAAGAGACAGAGGACTGGGGCAAAAAAAATACTATATACTACTATATATTAATTCTAATCATATAGAAAAAAGAATTGATTACTACTATCTTTTACTTCATAAAAAAAAATTCAATAATTAGTTTAACAAAAGCAATTCCTAAACTATGCATATGATATGACCCTCCTCCCTCCAGAAAAGTACCAAAAACAAATCCAGTATCACTGACACATTTAGGATTAATTTTATTGTAATGTATATAAATACTACTGAGATCTGTAATCTGATCTGATTGTTGCAGTGATCTGAAAAATCATTTTTAGAAACAAAGTTGATATGAATGTGATGACATCATGCTGGAGATGAAATAACTTTCCAGGACTACATTAGATATATATAAAGTTTGGTACTCATAATGAACAGAAATCAGCTATAAAGTTCTCAAAGTGTGGATTCTTACACGTAGGAGTAGTTCATTCTAAGATAAAGTTTAGCTATTTATCTAACATTTCTGTTATGAATGACTCATAAACTAGCATTCACTGTGATTCTTAGTTTTCTCCCTTGCTGGTGTGAGGCCAGTCAGCTGGGAGCAGGTGGTTTCTTGGATGTAGAGCAGAATAAAGAATAAATAGCAATATTAAGACAGAACATTTACTGAACACTAACTCTGTGCCAGGCACTGTTCTAAGTATTTTTTATATATGGATACTGATATTTAATCTTCATAACAAACCTGAGGGGAAGAATATTATCTCTATTTTGTACAAAGGGAAACTGAGGCACAGGAAAGTTAAATAACTTATACTGGATACATATGTAGTAAAATGCAAAGCCAGGTTTCAAACTCAGTCATTCTGGCTCCAGGGTCTATGGTTTTAGCCACCATGTTGGAAAATGTTCTTCTCAAACCCACCCTAGACGTCTCAATGTTTCGGATCTATCATGACTTGTCCTATATAAGGCTGAGGCAAGCAGGAACTGGTTTCAGCCTGGGCCTCTAAGGTTATTTGGAAAGGTTTTGACTACCTATTGCTGCATAACAAACCACCTCAAAACTTAAACAACAACTAGTATTTATTATCTGTTAAAAGTCTGTGGGTTGATTGAGGTCAGCTGGGACGTCTTTCTCTACATGTGGCATCATCTAGAGCTATAAGCATCCAGAGATTAGGCTGGGTTGGAACATCCAAGATAGCTCATTCATTCTACTTGTTCTTGGTGCTGGCTGTTGGCTAGAAACTCAGTTGGAGCTGCCAGCTGGTGCCTCACTTCTCCTTCCATGTGATATGTGCTTCTCATACTGTGATAGTTGGGTTCCAAGAGTATAAAAGTGGAAGTTACAAATCTCTTAAGGCTCAGCCTTGGAAGTGACATGGTTTCACGTCTGCTGCATTCTCGTGTCTAAAGCAAGTCATGGGACCAACATAAATTCAAGGGAAGGGAAAATAGACTGCACCTCTGGAGTCCGGTATTTCTTTTAAAGAGAGTGGCCATCTTTATCACCAGAAGAGGTAGCTGCTAAAATGCTTTGCTTCCTGCCCTGGTATCTGCACTTGGTCCTCGTTAAATCCAGATAGATCAGCAAGCATCACCATAAATTTCTCCCAGGATTCTGAACCAAAGGAGATTAAAAAAATGTGTGGGAGATTAACTCACCAGTGGTGCTGGATGTATATCCTCAAGCACTGTTGGAAGTGATTACCATGATATATCCCCTGGTGCTCAGAAGGAGATCGGGACAGAGAAGGGCAAAAAACAGTCAGGAAGCAGGTGTGTATGAAGGAAACGTGCCGCAGCGAGTCTAATGCCTTAGTTTTACTTGTTTTTCTCATTGAGATTTGAATTTTTTCAGAATTGGGATCCAAACCTCCCAATTTCATTGGATTTCAGTGATGCTCAGCAACATGACTCAATAGAAAGCTAGCGGATGTATCCTCTACAACATATTTAAACCTTAATTGCTGCATCATTAGCAGTAGGAGTTAATTAAGACATTTGAGGTAATTAAAATGCATTTACCTTCCTACCTACTTGCAGAATCTATTTTATTTATTAACATATCCAAGATGACGCATTAATGATATTTTAAGAGTAAAAGCTAGTGCTGTTTTGAATCTCATAGCATGATCTAAAATTAGGGAAATGCAAGAGCATATATGATCAAACTTATTTTTAGATGGTGGTGACATTATACATTAATTAAGCTATATTCCAGTTTATGAATGCTTTCAATATTTTTCCAAGAGACATGGATGTTTCTTTGAAGAGATGACATATGCAGGATAAAGTACTATATGGGAAACTTTAAACTTGCTATGAAGGACAGGCTATACTGCCTAAACATGGAAAAATATACGTAAATGGAAGGTAATGGCTATGTTACCTTAGACAAGCTACTTAAACTTTTTGCACTTCAGTTAACTCATCTTCAAAACGATGACAATGACACCTGTCTTATATCTTATTTTGAGGATTAGTACATGTACATGAAGTGCTTAGAATGGTGCCCTGGCCCATGGTAGTTGCCATTTTGATGTGGCTGTTGTTACGATCACTTGCTGTCAGCTAGGAGGCACGGCCCTTCACCTCGTCATTGTTCACACATCCTTCTTGTTCCCTTCCTCTGTTGTCACCAAAGTGGAGTTAATGGCTCCACTTTCCATACCATGCTTTATCCCTCGATTTTTACCCACTGCTTTTTCTGGGAACCCATCTCAGTTTTCTGACCAACTTAGTTATCATCAATAATGAATGAATCAGCATTTTTAAAAAGCAGATGTAATGAGACATAATGATCTCAGTGCAGTGAGCATATTTATTCTCCAGATGTCCCTCACCATGGGTCTTATTTACGTTCTTATTGGAGTCTACTCATAATGGAGTTATGAGATGCTTTTAAATGTGGCCAAGCAGGAGGTGCACTGTTCAAGGTCAGGCAGCCATGGTTTGTTTACCCTTTGGAACTACCCGTGTGGGGTGGAGTCTATGTGACCTGTGAGTAGGAGGGAGGTCAGAGACGTCTCAGAGATCCCTGGAGGGCAATCACAAAGGGGTAGGAGCTGAGCACCAGTCACAGAGAACTGTGGTGACCACCAACTTTCCTTCCTCCTCTGGTGCTCTGATAGGACTGGTGATAGCTGCCTGCCTTACCTACCTGGGAAAGGACTGAGACTCGCATGTGGTCCGTATGCCTTTGCAGTGATTAGGCTCCTGGGTTGTAACATTTTGATTAGCCTTTCCCTTCCTGCTTTTTCTTTAAACAAATGTAATGTCAGCAACAGATCTTCTTCTAGTGGTAAAAATGACTGAAGAGTCTCCTAGGAAGGAGAATGCCTTGAGATTATTTTTCATTTTTACTCATATTCTTAGTACTCTGGGATTCATCATAATAAATTTGAATTGGGAAGTAATTTGACACCAGGTGGGTTTGTCTTGGCTGTCCTTCTAAGGTACAGCTTCTGGACCTTTTATAAGGCATTTGTAGAACTTTAAATAACTTTTTGATGACCCTGTGGTCATTATTTTTTTAAATGAGGCCCCACCATGGACAGGGTATTTCTACCTTCAGAACTGATTGCTAATATAATGTAGCTGCTGATGCATTAGGAGAAGCTGACAAATTATCATTGAAAATTGACTGTGATTTTGAAAATTTATTAATAAAACATCAAGCATGAACTATATCAGCATTACATGCTGTCATTTGAAATCATTCAAAATATTTATGTTTTATGACTTAAAAATGTCTGCATATGTGCACCCATGTCACATAGTGAGCTACCACTTTGACTTTTTCTCTGTTGTTCTTGCTAACATTCTCTGTAGGTTTAATAGCCAATGACAAGCTAAGGGGGAAGACTTTCATTACTGTGCATGAATAACTGAAAAACAATGTTCAAGTGTAATATTTAAATGTATATACTGGCATATTTTATAGGTAACTAAAATTGTCACAATAAACAAAGAACACATCAGGTATTAGTTTTGTTTCATTTGCTTACTAATTGTTTCAGAACACACGAATCTTCATTTTACTCACTAGAACAGATGAATGATTCTCCACTGAATAAAATATGTAAATTATGCTTTATATAATACTATTCCCATGTTGTTTACTATATAGACTATGTGTACAGTGAATTTACAATTTGTCTCAAAGCCAAATGGTTCTGAGACAGTGGTAAAAGGAGGTGAAGGCCATTTAGGGCATTTTACACTGGTGCTTACTTTTAAATTTTATAGCGCTTAGGGACAATGTGGACCCTATGGGTGACACCGTCCAGAACTTTCTTCTCCATACACGTCTTCTTTTCTGTGTTTTCTAGCTCTTTTTAAAGTACATTTCCCTTTGGACACCTTTTTCTTCTTTGCTTTCTTTGCCCTTCCACCCAGCTGCCTCTAGAAGAAAGAACCCCGTGCTGGGCAGAAATGCATAGACTTTTTGGTCAAAGCAAGCCAGGGTGGCAAGCATTGGCTGCGGTTGTGTAGAGAAACCTTGTCATGGCTCCAGAATGTCTTCACTTGATAACATTGTCTTGTTATTTAAATCAGAGGTTAGCAAACCATTTTTCTAAAGGCCCAGATTGTAAATATTTTAGGCTAGGAGGCCATTATAGCCACTGTCCTGGCACAAAAGCAACCATGGACACTAAATAAATAAGTGAGCATGGCTGTGTTCTGGTAAAACTTTAATTATTGACATTGAAATTTGAATTTCATATAATCTTTATGTGTCAAGAGATAGGATTTTTAAAAAAATTTTTTCTCCTACCATTTAAAAATTTAAGAATACATAGGCTACACAAAGCCTCATGGTGAGCTGGATTTATCCCAGCTGCATTTTGTGGTATTAAACAAATGGAATACTGATATGGACTTAGGTGTTTTAGGACCTCTTAGAAAATTAAATGGGTGAAATGTTTCTAAATTTTTATGTTACTTTGTAATTATGCGTGAAATCATCATACACTTACATCATGTAGAAAACGGTGGCACTTTAGTTCCATAATGAAGTGCTATTAACTTCTTAACATTAAATATTAAATACGAAAACCATTGTGTCTTCTAAACAGTGTCTTCATTGTAGCGGACTCAAATCCTGCATTCCAAGGAGTAGCTTTAGTAAAGTCATTCAGTGAACATTTGCGGTATGAATGAATGAGTGAGTGTTTAGTAAGGTGGCCAGAATCATGGACATCATGTAATTTCTGCAGTGAGAACACGGCTCAAGGAAATAAAATTTTCTTCATTATTCGCATATTAGCCATCTACTGGCTGTTAATTTTCAACTTGTTCTCAAGTTGATCTTCTAATAATGCTATTCTGAATCTGTCTAGGGAAGTTATGTTCAGTTTCTTCAAACTACAGGAAAAAGCCTTGGGAGTAATGGAGGGATCTATTTTTAAAAACCTAGAATTTAAAAAAAAAGGCTTCCAGTGAGACATATCTGCTCTTTTCAAAAAACAAAATGTCATGGAAAAAGACTCAGTGAATATGGAATTACCCATGTGTGACATACTCACTTTCTTGAGATTGTCACTGGTTGAAGGGTTTCGTCTAGCATTTGTTCAGGGAATTTGAATAATTTGTTGGAAATTTTACTGTATGATCATGGGTGCAGATGAGCTGCTGAGAATATCTACTGGATATAAATTTTTGGTGTGAAATCTGCCACCTGGTTGAAAACAAGGTGACCGTTTTTGATGAACAGTTTGTACAGTTGTAACGTAACTTCGGAAGTGATTTTCCACTGGTGAGTGCGATACTCCAACCCCAGGAGGTGATGCCAGAGCTCAGGCTATTTTCCTCCTCACTTGTGTCCTGCTTTGCCTTGGCATGGGGCTTTACTGTGATGTGACCAGTGTTTCGCTAAAGGCATTGGAGTAGAGAAAACTCAGCTTCCTTCTATTTTCGGACCTTCTAAGAGTAGAATGGGATGACTCTGAAGGCAAAATGAGAGTGCTTCCAACCCTTGAGAATGGCAGGGAATGGATGGATGAGTAGATAATCACCTACAATTACAAGTAAATGGATGGCAGACACAGAGGACTCAGCCAAGAAAAACTGCCTCATGGCTTGCACTTTCTGTATCCTTGGATATTTGACAACATCTTCCCTGTGAGCATAACTCATAATTCAGCAGCTGTTCCATACGATTTAGCCAAATGAGGTTTTATATAAGCAGAGGTGAACTGAAAACAATTGCTTGGGAAGACATGACAGAAACCTGGAAACATTTCTATGTAGGCAAAGTCAATAATGGAACTTATTGAGGAGGCATTTCTTAATTCCATCCTTATCTTAGGCATGGTGTGCTTTGAAAACTACCATTGAAAAACCTGCTCTCTGCCCAGTTTTTACCTCTTGGAGTTAAGTCATTTTGACTGCTGACGCCTGGGCAGTGAATGAACATATCTTTATCGTAGTAACAGAGTTCCATTGTTGCCTCACTTTGCCTTTTCGCTTTGCTTCTCTTTTTGGTATACTAATTTTGTGCAAATTGCCAAGTGCTTAATTTGGGCACAGGGGAGTGGAGCTGCCCGTGAGCATCCAGTTCTTACTCCAAGAACTCCCTGGCGCTCCTTTGTTATGTGTGGTCTTGCAGTTGTGCCAAATGTCATCTCCCTGCTCAATTTGTGTCATGACTCTGAGCTATAAAACAGTTCAAATGAACAAGGAACTATTTCAAGAAATTTACACAGGCTCCCTTTGGTGTGTTCAACCTGTTAGAAAAGATTTTAAGAAGGATAGCATCTTGCACAAATGTCAGAGATTTTACTTACATTCTTATGAAAGATTATTCCAGAAGCCACAGGAAATACTTTTGCCCTCTTCTCTTCCCCAGCTCTTTCCCCAGTAGTAACTTGTTTTCTGTTACGTGAATATGTGTGCAAGTGACCTATTAATTTTTTTAAAAAATAAAGAAAATAAAAACCTTATAGCAGTCGAGAGCACAGGATTTGCTGGACATATATTGAGCATTCAGTAGATATTTGTTTTATCCTTCTTCCATCTCTTTCTTCTCTTTCCTCACATCATCTTAGTCTCATCTTTTGTGTGGGGATGAGTAGATGGAAGGTTTCCAGTGGGACATCCAGTCCCTTAGAGAGAAGGACACAGTGAGGAGGGGTGAAAGTCTTTGCCTATGCTGTATTCTCTAGGACCAAGCATGCCCAAGCTCAAACCTGGAAGCTGAGAGAAATTTTGAAGCAAAATCACCTTCAATCTCCTCCCAAACAATCTTCCTTTGTGTTCATGGTGGTGTCTCAGTCATACTGCCATAGCCTCTATTAAATTTATTTTCAGATCTAGGTAAGACTTTTCAGTAATTTGAGAAGTAGTTGAAAGAAGTTAAAAAATGCTAAGCCCACAAGATTACAACTAACTGTGCCAAAATTCATTGAGTAGCTTTGGGCGACATAGTTCTTAGGCCAAGGAGTAAAAGATTCTTCCATACTGAAAACTTTTTGAGTGATTTGGCAAAACATATAAGGATGGGTGACGAATCTCACTACCTCCTGCCCGTCTCCTCCCTTTGACCTGCACACTGCCGAGACTGAAGGTAATATTGATCACAGAAAAGGAAACTTGAAAAGGACATATGCTGCTTCATTTTGGATATGATTAAGCTCTGCCATAGTAAACTTCAAGGGAAAAACATGAGCCATGTTTTGAATTGCCTATGGGGAAAATGTCAATGTTAAGTGATGATGAGTGCATGGAGATTATTAATATAACGGACACAGTAACGGATCAGTATGTGTATATTTTTGGTCTGGAAGATGATATTACTCATGTTCTAGGGTTAGCCTCAAAATACTCCATTTGTCTTATTTTTTTTGTACTATGAATTATGTAGTTAATATGTTTTAATTGATTTTCAAAATTTATTCAACAAATTAACCACTACTACATAGGAGGCACTATTCTAGACCCTGGAGTTATGGAGTTGGTTAAAACAGGTAGGGTCTTTGCCTCTAGAATCTAAATTATTGATGATAAGGGATAGAAAATAAGTAAGCAAATAAATACAAAATCTACATAATTATAGATTGTGTTAATGACCCTAATGGAAATAAACTGGATGTGATGGTTAATTTTATATGTCATGGAGTTCCCAGACATTTGGTCAGACGTTATTCTGGATATGTCAGTGAGGGTGTTTCTGGAGAGATTAACGTTTGAATTGGTAGGCTGAGTAAAGCAGATAGCAGATTGCCTCCCAATGTGGGTGGGTCTCATCCAATCAGTTGAAGACCTGAATAGAACAAAAAGTCTGACCTTCTCTTGAGTAAGAGGGAATTCCATCTACCTGAATGGTTTCATGCTGAGACATCATGATTTTCTTGCCTTTGAACTTAAACCGAGTCTTGAGTCTACCCGCCTTTGGACTTGTAGGCTTTCAGGACTATAGTGTCAGCTTTCCTGGTTCTCAGGCCTTCAGACTTGAACTGGAAATACACCATCAGCTCTCCTGGTCTCCAGCTTGGGGATTCAGATCTTGGGACTTAGCATCCGTAGTTGCGTGAGCCAATTCCTTGTAATAAATCTCATCACACATATACATGCATACACACATTGTATATTGTATTAGTATATATTCAGATGGTCTCTGATTTACAATGGCCTGACTTAACGATTTTTTGACTTTATGGTAGTGCAGAAGTGATATGCATTCAATATACTACTCAACTTACAATGAGATTATTTTGGGACATAGCCCCATCATAAGTTGAGAGGCATTTGTGTCTACACATACACACACACACATGCACACATCCTATTGGTTCTGTTTCTCTGGAGAACCCTGACTGATATACTGGGTGATTAAAATGAGTATGCTAAAATGAACCACGTGGTACATCAGTATAAACTGATGTTTTGCTTAATACAAATGGTTGCATATAGAAATATATATGAATATGTGCTAATACACAGGTACATACATATATTTCCTAGCTCTGTCTGTTGACAGAGCCCAGTAGTAGTGACACCCCAGTAACAGTAAGCTCACTTAGCACCAGATCTTGGTTTCTGATACCATTCTACAACAAAAGAAACCAGTCACATACAAGATGAGACTGAAGCATCTTTTAGTGCCAGAATGTAAAGAAATCTTTAAAAAAGAAAAAGATGAAGCCATGTCAAAGGGACACAAGAGCCAACTTGAAAGAACCTCTAATAACTAAAGCTGGAATAATTTGAACAATAATTATTTATTATAATGTAGTATTGGATTATAATTTAAACCAGTGGTCCCCAACCTCTTTGGCACCAGGGACTAGTTTCATGGAAGATAATTTTTCCATGGACCTGGAGGTAGGGGATGGTTTCAGGATGACTTTGCAGCCACTCCCCATTGCTAGCATCACTGCCTCAGCTCCACCTTGGATTCTCATAAGGAATATGTAACCTAGATCCCTCGCATGCGCAGTTTACAGTAAGGTTCATGCTCCTGTGAGAATTTAATACTGCACCGTTGATCTGACAGGAGGCAGAGCTCAGGCAGTGATGCAAGCGATGGGGAGCAGCTGTCAATACAGATGAAGCTTCTCTTGCTCTCTCACCTGCCCCTCACCTCCCCCTCACCCCCTGCTGTGCACCCCAGTTCCTCACAGGCCACGGACCAGTACAGGTCTGTGGCCTGGGGTTTGGGAACCACAGATTTAAACTATAATATAAATATGCACAAATAGATACTGATATAAATAAATGATTGAACAAATAAATAAATTGGGGAGATGAGCCAAATTTCCCTAACAGAAGAATTCCAGATAATTTATGTATATAATCTCCCTTCCCTTCCAAGAGTTGGAGCTCAACTCCCTCTAACCCTTGAGTGTGGGCTGCACTTAGTTGACTTATTTCCAAAGGATAGATGATAATAGGGTGGAAGGAAGGGGAGAAGCTTGGCAAATACAGCTTTAGCTGGGAGTGATCAAGTTTAACATTATCAGTGATAAGTCATGTTGATAATATGATGTGATGAGACTATTTCACCTCTGTGGTCTTTTTCCCCCAAACTCATAACCCTAATCTAATCATGATTAAAAAAACCTCAGATAAAACTAAATTGGGGAGCAGTCTACAAAATAGCTGACCAAGGCTCCTCAAAGCTGAAGAAAAAAACAAGGAAAGTCTCAGAAACTGTCATAGACCAGAGGAGACTAGGGAGACATGATGACTAGATGTAATGTGGTGTCCTGGATAGGATTCTGGAAAAGAAAAAGGATATTAGGAAGAACTAGTGAAATCCTCGTAAAGTATGGAGCTAAGTCAATAGTAATGTACCAGAGTTGGTTTATTATTTGTGACAGATACAACATAGTAATGTAATATATTAATAGGGAAACTGGATGTGAGATATATGGGAACTCTTTGTACTACCTTTGCAAATTTTGCATAAATTAAAAAAAAAAACTAAAGTTAAGTTTATTAAGAAAAAAAGAATGTATGGAAGGCCATGTGTAGCTAGCTGAAAGGGTAGGGAAAGTTGTTCTGAGGAAGTGACATCAGAGATTAGAGCTAAAGTTTGATGATGATCCAGCCTTATTGAAAAATTTTTTGAAGAGCATTCAGGAAGGGGAACAGGGAAACCAAAGACCCTGAGCGTGAAATAACTAGGGGTGTTTGAGGAAATCAAAAGAAGGCTGTGTGGCTGGAAGATTGTGTTTAAGGAGTAGCAGGAGCTGTTGCTGTGGAGATAGGGCTGTGCCTTGCCACATTAGGTCATCGGGAGAAACTTGTGTTTCATTCTAAGAGAAGTGTAACATCATTGGAGGGCCTCAGGCAGAGAAATAAATCATCATCATCATCGTCATAATAGATGCTTTTGGTTGCTTTGTGAGACTTGGCCAGAGAGAGGCAGGGCTGATGGCAATTGATGCTGTTAAAATGTTCTCTTGATCGACAAAAGGGACACAGTAGTGGTTTATAGTAGGATGATGGCAGAGATGAAGAAAAATTTATCCATTTAAAAAATGCCTTGAATGTAGAAGCAACAGGTTTTTAATTTTGTTTTTGCTTTGTAATTTATTTGGTGGCAAAACATCTGAACTTACTTGAAGCTATTTATAGTGTCTATCTCATTTAGTGTCGAAAGTCATATGTTTTGCTGTAGCATTAATGTGATTGGCTACAGGGTTCTGACCTGGACCCTGCTGATGGTGTAGATGTTCCATAATATACTGAAAATGTACCATGTTATATTTTAAAAATCCAGACAATTTGGAATTCTGAAACACATATGGCCCAAAGTGTTTTGGGTAAGAGATTTTGGCCTAACATATGGTCTATCCTGGAGAATATTTTGTGTGCACTTGAGAAGAATGTATATTCTGCTGTTGTGTATTCTGTACTTAACACTATTCTATAGATGTCTGTTTGGTGTAGTTGATTTATAGTGTTAGGTGTAGTTGGTTGGTAGTGTTGTTCAGGTCTTCTATTTCCTTGTTGATCTTCGTTGAAAGTGAAATAATGAAGTTTCCAAGTATTATTGTTGAATTATCTAGTTTTCCATTCAATTCTGTCCATTTCTCCTTCGTATATTTTGGGACTTTGTTGTTAGGTGCAAATATGTTTATTAAGTGTTATATCTTCCTGATGGATTGACCATTTTATCATTATAGAATGTCCTTTGTTTCTATGCCTTAGTCCATTTAAGCTGCTATGACAAAATATCTCAGGCTGTGTAGTTTAATGACAAACAGCTCACAGTTCTGAGGTTGGGAGTCCAAGATCAAGGTGCCAGCAGATTTGGTGTCTGGTGAGGACTCGCTCTCCGCCTCCAAGATGTTGCTTTGTTGCCTCATCCTCCAGAGGGAATGAATGCTGTGTCTGCATGTGGTGGAAGAACAAAAAAGAGTAAACGCACTCCCTCTAGTCCTTTTATAAGGGCCTAATTCCATCCATGGGGGCTTTGCCATCATGACTTAATCACCTCTTTAAGACACCACCTCATTGGCAATTAAGTTTCCATGTACCAATTTTGGAGGGAAAAGCACCATTCAAATCGTAGCACTCCAGTGACAAGTTTTGTCTTAAATGTCTATTTTGTCTGTTAATATAGCCACTTCAGCTCTGTTTTGATTACTGTTTGCAAGATACATATCTTTTTTTCGTCCTTTTACTTTCAGCCTATTTGGTCTTTGAATCTAAAGCATGTCTCTTGCAGAGAGCATATTAGTGGCTTATTGGGTAAAGGATTTTGGAACCTGTATAAAACTATCCATGGAGTAGAGACTTACGAAAATCAACAAATATTTTAGGGATTGCTTTCTGATTGCGAAGTTATCCATTTAGCAAAGTCTAAGTATCTACTATCATGGAGAATATGTGCTGTCTGAGATTAAATGTTTTAAATCCCTAATTGGAATTGTTGTGAATATTCTGCTAACTTGTGCATTTATGCAATTATCCTCTTTTCCCTATTTTCTCTCCCCACCTCCAAACTATTTGAGACCTGGTGTGAGTAATTGAGGAGTTGTAGAAGTCTGTTTTTCTAATAAATAGGAGATTCTTATTGTCATTCATAAATAGTCAATTGCTTTTGCATCTCCAGAGCTTCCTGATTATGAGGTCATGTTGAACAATTAGTCTTTGTAACTTAAGCCTCACCTTTTTAAAATGTGTTATACATCTTCCAGAAGAGTTGAGATTATATGAGAATTGGTATAATATAATGGAGAGAGCGTATGGGCTTTGGCAATATGCAGATCAGAATCCAAATTTTAGTTCAGCCTCTTTCTAAGTTGTGTGACCAACAGTGAAGATACATGTATTAACTCCTTAATGTTGTTGGGATGATTAAATCAATTAACGTTTTTGAAGTGCTTGGCATTTGATAGCCTCTTATTGATTCCTGACTTTTAACCTGGTTAGAACAAAACTTATGATATATATAATTTTGTTAGATTTTGGATTTGCTGGTTATTCACTTACGTATTTATCTGTTTAATAATTTAACAAATATTTGTTAATTACCTACTGGGTGCCAGTATTCTAGGCTGGGGGGATGAACAAGAGTAAACAAAAAAAAAAAAAAAAGAAGAGAGAGAGAAAAAAAGAGAAAATTTCAGCCTAAGGGTCATACATTCCAGAGACTGGTAATATATAAGTAGAAATTCCAAGTAAAAGAATTAGTGACAAATGCTAAGAAGAAAACACTGGGCAACAGAGGGGGATATGAAATGTTGAGGGGTATTGTTAAAATTTTAGGCAGGGTGATTGGAGAAGGCTACCAATCTATAATCGTTGACTTGGTTGACAGAAATTTTTTTATATATTGCCTTCTGTAAATAGGCAATGCTAATGAATACTTACCATGATTAATTTTCCTACTGAAGTACATTTCATTCTGGGTTTTAGTTTTTCATGAGTGAACTGAGGAGGTCTATATTTATAGCCTACAGATTTATAATTTGTATCAATATATTAAAAGCCTTTATAAAGCCTCAGTTTCCTTAATCTATTTTATATCCGGTATATCATAGAGAAGACTCAAGACATTAGTTTTAGGGCCAAGGAAAAAGAGTACAATTACTTAGACATTAGGTGAAAAAGAATAGAGGAAATGTATTCTGGATACTAAGAAACACAGATGCTCAATTTGTTCCTCCTAAGTCATTTAAAATATTTATTTATGTATATGTTTCTAGTTCAACTTACAGAATTAACAAAGTGGTAGGATCTTAAAAGCCTTCGTATAGAAGAAATTAGGTCTACCCAGGATCATATTTATTTTTAATATTGATTTTTATAAATACAGTGATAATAGAGTAAGTGAAAAACTGATTTTGGACCTATTTTCTCCTTGGACAAGTACAATTTTTCTGTCAAAAACACTATTTCTGAGATGAATTGTTTTGAAGAGAAGCTCCATCATCTCATTGAATGCCATCTACAAACCTGGCCATTTGGAGAATGAATGTTTGAGGCTGTAATTTTCAAGATAATGTAATTGGGAGATATTGAAGTGGCTCATATATGACTTGGCCACTATGAAAGACACACAATGACTTAAAGAGGGGAAATGACTTTTTATGTTGTTCCTGGAGCGACACAAATTGATATTTGGGCTTCCAAAATCCATTTGAAATAAATGGCTTCCATTTGTCAGTGCAGTGGGTTGCTAAGCAGCCTGTATTTTTTGAATCTCTGCCATTGGCAGTAAATATGAATATAAAGGAGTTTTTAAAGGTGAAGATACCTTCCTCTTCTTCAGAAAACTTTTAATAATATGGAAACATTTTGTTTGAGCTTATGGTACTAAGTCAACCAAAATGTAATTATCAGTTTCCCAAATTTGATGGGAAATGTCATCCGTAACTTAAAACCTTTAGCTCTCAAAGGCCATAAGCATAAGCGGGTTATTAAGAATCTTTTATTCAGGAGAAAAGTGATGGTCATTTCATGGGGAATAAGATGTGATATTTATGAATACAAGCAGAAAGGAAGATAGATTGTTCTTAGAATAAGTATTCTCCGTGGAACTCTTGCCTGGGTTTTCTGTGTTTGGTTGATTGCTTTCATAGTGCACTAGTTTAGATCATCTGTTAAAAGTTTAAACCCTTTCAAAATAAGTCAGTGTGTCTTGATGGTTTATGTGAGCAAGGGTATCATTTTCCCCCAGTTAAATGTCAGAAGAGCTTCACTGTGCAACTCTGCCCTCTAGTGTTTCACGTGAACTACAGTTAGGTTCTTGGAATTTGACCCAGGGTGCATAGAGTTCCAATAAGTTAGGGGTATTTTTCTTTCTATATTTTTTTCATCTTGTTTGAAAATAAATTTAACTCAGATTCCATTTACTTAAAAAGCTTTATCATGTGTTATTGCTCACCTAATTTGCTTGAACAAATATCTATTTTTGTATTTGATTAGATTTTGATTTAATCAAACATTATCTGTTTTCTTTATTCTACTTTGCAATTTGGGGGATAAAATCTTACTGTGTTCAAAGATTTTGAAACAACTACTTCTTAAATATCTTAAGAATATAAAGAATGTGAACTCAGGCAGAATGTTAAATTCATTAAAATTATTATAGGGGGTACATTCAAATTTTGATTGCTCATTGTGTATCTGGGTGCAACAAGTTTAAATAGAAGATAATTATAACATCTGGTGGTCTCTGCCAAAATATTTGTAATATATTGATTATCAAATATTTTCACTATTTTTGTCAATCAAGAAAAAATCCTTTAGATTCTTTAAAGATTTAGATTTTCAAAGAGGGCATTTTTATTTTGCTTAGGGCAACATTTTAAAAGAGAATTAGATGAGAAGCAATTTTCATGATGTAAAACTTATGAACTATATTTGAAAATGAGGTTTTTAATTACTAAGGATTGTTTTACTAATGGCAAGCCATCTTGCTTGAAGGAGAATTTTTTTTTCCAAGCAGCTTAAGTTCTTAGTTAACAACCAGAGGAACATTAATTAAGCAGTAACTGTTGCGGCACCGACCATCTCCTGAGGATCAGGCATGGGCGAGAGGATGTGTGGAGAATGATTCTCTCTGGCTGGTTGTGAATCTCAGGGAACAGCTCTGTACCCTGCAAATAACCAAAAATAACAAAGAAATTGAAGAAGAAAATAGAGAGATATAAATAATTTTCTTTTTCTAAATGGGAAATATAATTTTATTTCAGAGTTATGATGCATTTCAAGAACAATAATGGGTATTAGACAAACTTTGTCTGGAAGCACATGCATCCCTTTTTCAGATTAATGAGACCAAAATTGCTACTGTTTTGATGCACAGAAGATGTGACCTTTTAGTTACTGAAAATGAATAATTTGCAAATAGCTCTAAAGAACTTGGTTTGTAGTACTGTCCTTGCCTTATTGTCTGACTAACTCGTTTATCAAGTATTTGAAAGCCTGGCAAAAGGTGGAAGGAATGTTATGTTCTAACAGGGAAACCATTTCAGCTCTGTGGTTTTTAAGGGTCTTACAGGTGGAGCTTGGGTCTATAGGGCTGACTTTAGGTGTATAAATCTTCTGTTATATCATGGCGTGTCCATAAAATTTCTTAAACCTATTTTATTCATTTATATAATTTTTTCAAGATAAACCATTGAATTTTAATGTTACTGAGTATGAAAAGTTTGTTTATATGTGTTTTGTATTTTAAAAAAATAGTTATTTTAAATTGACAAAAATTATATATATTTATTATATACAACATGATGTCTTGAAATACATATACATTGTGGAATGGCTAAATGGAGCTAATTAACATATTCATTACCTTACATTCTTGTCACTTTTTGGGGGTGAGAATACTTAAAATCTACTCTTTTAGCAACTTCCAAGAATACTATACATTGTTAACTATAGTCGCCATGTTGTAGAATAGATCTCTTGAACTTGTTCCTCCTATCTGACCAAACTTTTATGTCATTTGACAAACGTCTCTTCACCCTCAGTCTCTGGTAACCACCTGTCTGCTCTCTGCTTCTATGAGTTCAGTGTTTTTAAATTCCACATATAGGTGAGATCATGTGGCTGAATAATATTCCATTGAGTATTTATACCACATTTTTAATCCATTTATCCATTGATGGACACTTAGGTTGTTTGCATATCTTGGCTATTGTGAATAATGCTGCAGTAAACATAGGGGTCCAGATATCTCTTTGAAATACTGATTTCATTTCCTTTGGACATATACCTAGTAGTGGGAAATTGCTGGATTGTGTGGTAGTTATATTTGTCATTTTTTGAGAAATCTCCATACTGTTTTCCATAATGGCCGTGCCAATTTACATTCCCACCAATAAAAGTTGTGCAAAGGTTGCCTTTTCTTCATATCACTTGACATCTTTCATCTTTTTGATAATATCCATCCTAACAGGTGGGAAGTGATATCTCTCATTATGGTTTGATTTCCATTTTTTTGATGATAAGTGATGTTGAGCATTTTTTCATATATCTGTTGGCCATTTGTACATCTTCTTTTGAGAAATGTCTATTCAGGTCCCATGACTATTTTTAATCAAGTTACTTGCTTTTTTCTGATTGAGTTGTTTGAGTGCCTTATATATATATATATATATATATATATATTGTATATTCACTCCTTATCAGATATGTGTTTGCAAATATTTTCTCTCATTCCATAGGTTGTTTCTTCACACTGTTGATAGTTTACTTTGCTGTGTGGAAGCTTTTTAGTTTGACGTAATACCATTTGTCTATTTTTGCTTTTATTGCCTGTGCTTTTGAGATCATATCAAAAAAATCACTGCCCAGATCAATGTCATGGAGCACCACCCCCCCATGTTTTCTTCTAGTAGTTTTATAGATTGAGGTCTTATGCTTAAATTTTTAATTCATTTTGAGTTGATTTTTATATATGGTGTGAGCTAAGGGTCTAATTTCATTCTTTGGCATGTAGATATCTGGTTTTCAAAAAATCATTTATTGAAGAGACTGTACTTTCCCCATTGTGTGTTCTTGATACCCTTATAAAAAATCAATTGATCATAAATGTATTAATTTACCTCTGGGCTCTCTATTCTGTTCCATTGAACTGTGTGTCTGTTTTAATGCTGGTACCATACAGTTTTGATTATTGTAGCTTTGCAGTATATTTTGAAGTCAGGTAGAGTGGTGCCTCCAGCTTTGTTCTTTTTGCACAGGATTGCTTTTGCTATTCACGGTCTTTTGTGGTTCTATACAAATGTTAGCATTGTTTTTTCTATCTCTGTGAAGAATGACATTGGAATTTTGATAGAGATTGCATTGAATCTTTAGATCGCTTTGGGTAGTATGGACATTTTAATGATATTAATCTTCAATAAATGATTTTTTTGAAAACCAGATATCTACATGCCAAAGAATGAAATTCTTTGAAGATTTTTCCAATCCATGAACATAGTCATGGAGCACCCCTCATGGCACCCACCATGAACATAATGTATCTCTCCATTTGTGTCTTCTTAATTTCTTTTATCAATGCTTTATAGTTTTTAGTGTACAGGTCTTTCACTTTCTTGTTTAAATTTATTTTTAAGTTTTTAAAATAACTATCATAAATGGGATCATTTTCTTGATTTCTTTTTCAGTTTGTGTATAGAAATGCCACTGATTTTTGCATGTTGATTTTTGTATCCTGTAAATTTACTGAATTCATTTATTAGTTCTAACAGTTTTTTGATGGAATATTTAGGGTTTTCATATAAGATTATGTCATCTGCAAATGGGGAAAATTTCTCTTCTTCCTTTACAACTTGGATGCCTTTCATTTCTTTCTCTTGCTTAATTGCTCTGGCTAGGACTTCCAGTACTATGTTGAATAGAAGTGGTGAAAGTGGGCATCCTTGTCTTGTTCCTGATCTTAGAGGAAAAGTTTTCATGATGTTGGCTGTGGGTTTGTCATATATGGCCTCTATTGTGTTGAGGTATATTCCATCTATGCCTAGTTTGTCAAATTTTATCATAAAAAGATGAAGTATTTTGTCAAATGCTCATGTTTCCTTATTGATTTCTGTCTGGATATCCTGTCCTTTGCTGAAAGTGAGGTATAGAAGTCCCCAACTACTTTTGTATTACACAGTCTATCTCTCTTTTCAGATCTATCATAATAAATTTGCTTTATATTTTCAGGTGCTTCAATATTGGGCACATATATATTGTTATATCTTCTTTATGAATTAACCCCTTTATCATTATATAATGACCTTCTTTGTTTCTTTTTACAGTTTTTGACTTAAATTCTATTTTAAACCTATTTTAAATAGGGATACAGTATGAGGGATTTAAAATGAATAAATAAATGTATACATACATTGTATTTTACATAATGTTGTGTATATAGTACTTTTGCCCTATCAAAAATTAAAATATATTTCTAGGCCAAAATAGATTTCAGAGAGTACTTGAAAATCTACACATGATAAAAATTGCATAAATAAGTGTGGTTAATTTATAGTTGACTGTCTTGGTGGTGTATATTTTAGTTTGGACATATAAAAAATGTTCTTCATCAGATTTTGATATGGTAAGAAAAATGACTTTTGTTGCTTATTAAGTGGCTCTTCTCTCAGCAGCAAACCCCAAGGTATTAAATGAAATAACCACATAGTAAATTAAAACTTGTTTTGTGTGGTCAGTAACATGTTTTCAACAGTTAAACCTTTAACAAAATACAGAGCATATTAATTTGTTAATTATGGTCATGCATTGCATAATGATGATTCAGTCAATGATGGTCCCATAAAATTATAATACTGTATTTTCACTCTACCTTTTCTATGTTTAGATACACAAATATGATACTTACCATTATCTTACAGTTGCCTCCAGTATTCAGTAGAGTAACACGATGTACAGGTTTGTAGCCTGGGACAGTAGGCCACACCATAGAGCCTAGATGTAAGCTCTACTGCCTAGGTTTGTATAAGTGCACTCTGTTTGCACAATGACGAAATCACCTAACAACACATTTCTCGGAATGTATACCCATCGTTAAGTGATGCATGACTGTAATTATTATTGTTATTAATATCACAGCAAAGGATTGGTACAAAACTGGGACAATTTTTAATGCAATAGTATAAAGTCTCATGAGAGTGAGGAGGAAAATTCTTACATTAATATGTATCCGATTGCATGTTCTATATGAAAATATATTTATTGAATCATTTCTTAGCAGTTCCTCACTGACGTAAGAATAGTATTCTCATAAAGAACTAAGATAATATTGGGTACTGTTGAAGGCAGTTTTAGTTTATAGTTTGAACACAAGGCCCTAAACTTCAAATAAGTTGCTAACTATATATGGGTGACAATTCTACGATATGAAAAGTAATACAGAGCTTCTTATCATTGTGAGTCAGAATTTGGCCACCACTTTGGAAGTAAGAGAGCTCATTTCTCATATCTTATCAGAGTCTAATAATAGAATTTCTTTTAGATGTTTGATCAAAACCAGTGTCAGCAAAGTTACTATACAGTGATTAAATTATACAATTGTTAATGAAGTATATAGTATATATACTCAGAACTCCGTGCAAAGAATATATTTTTTACATACTTACAGATATTCATGGATTAAAACTAACTATTGCGTAGCAAACAGTGATGGAAAGTGATATAGATTGGGCAAGCATTTACTTTAAGCTAATCCCAACGTGTCATTTCCAGGACTGAAATATTTATTAAATTTGGTTGAGAGCAGTCTGGAGGAGGAAGTTAAGAGTATATTTGGGCATCTCCCTATGTACACACTTTCTCAGGCTGACTATGGCTGAACCTTTGGTGAGCTCAGAAGAAAAGTACATGCATTGTAAAGTTTATGTTGCAATACAATGACTACTTCTAGAAATGCTTACTGACAATGATAATAACTGCCATTTATTGAGCTCTTATGCATCAGGCACCTTGCAAAGTGCTTAATAGGAATGCCTGACTTAATTCTCAAAAATATGATAAGAACAATCAGTTTAGAAAAAGTGTTTTTTCCTTTGAGGTGCTTCAGTTGTACCAAGTACAGGCCCTCTGGAATTCAGAAACATTTAATTCAGTTTGGGAAAATGGAATGAACACTTCCAATCAGTTAGAGAGGCCAAGTCCTAGTTCATGCACACCACACATCACTAAGGGATTTGGGATAAATCTAATAATTTACTAAACTGTTTTTAGCTACATAAGTAATTCAGGAAAACATAATATTGTCAAAATGTATATTAGAATTTAAATAATTCAGGTAATATAGAAAGCAGTAGAGTAAAAATGGATAAGCCCTTCCTTTACTTACACCCCAGGCCTCAGCCTGGCCCATTTGCTTCCTGGTGATAATTACTGTGAAGAGAATGGTCTATGGGTCTTTAAGATTCTTGAAAAATGCATTTATATGGATATACATATGTTTCTGTGTATTTATAGTATTTCTTTCCCCCCAAATGGGAAATTTCTACCTGCCTTGTTCTGTAGCTTCTTTCACTTAACAGTATATTAAAACACATATTTCTCTATTCTTTTAAATCAATGTATTATCTTCTTTAGATTGAATCTAATAATTTGTTTAACAGTTTTCCTATTGAGGGACATTAGGTAGTTCCAATTTTTCTCTAAAATAAAAATGATGCAGTGAACTCTATGCAGACGTTGAGTGTATGACTGTAGTCAGATGTGGAAATGTTGGGTTGTGGAGTATGAGCCATTAACCTTTCGAAAGATACTTCCAAATTGTCCACGATCAACACTGTACTGGTATGAATTTCCATCAGCGTTGTAGGACAGTGCTTGTTTCCCATCTTCACCAATACGGAAATTATAAATGATTAGTTATTATTAAATTATTGATGTTGCATAAAAGTGATACCTTGTTATTTTTAATTTTCATTTCCCTCAATACTAGTGAGGTTGAACATTGCCTTCCATTTGCTGACCATTGGTATGTCTGTGTGTGAGTGCACGTATATGAATTATATGTTCATATTATTTGCCTATTTTTGATTGAAATAAAACTTATTAATTTTTAAATGTATATTAACATCATTACAAACTTTTTTTCTATTTTTGTTGGGGGTGCAGCTTGATCTGTTAGTTTCTGTTATAGAACTTACAATCTGATTGGGAGATAGACATTAACCAATGATCACACAATTACTTTTTAAATATCAGAGGATTACCTTTGTGTTATTGACGTCCAACTTAGTTGCCTTGTGATTAGAAAATATACTTGGTATAAATTCAGTCTTTTAATATTTACTGAGACTTGAATTTGGGCCAAATATATGTATAATTTATGTAAATGTGGCATGTGTGCTTGAAAAGAATATGTTTTCTTCAGTTGAATGCAGTTTTTTGAGTTTAATTGGATTGTCCTGTATGGCTTGCTCTACCTCTGACAGAATTCTTTGAGTTCCTGAGGTGAAGCTGACAGATTTGCTGGACATGTAGCTACAGAAAAGCCCCTGGCATCACTTTCCCAACCATATCATAGGATTTGTTTTAGATGCAAATCATAACAATCCAAATATCTAAAGCTCAGAAAAGGCCAGAATTTCTTTTATTCCTCCCTAAAAGTATCAGATAAAATGCTCCAGGGCTGTGCTTCCATGTCATGAAAGTCCAGGCCCCTCCTGTCACTGTTCTGAGGTATGTGGCCTCCATTCCTAAGTTTTTCTGATTGCCCAAGATGGCTGCTTCAGCTCCAGACATCACGTACACATTCCCTGTGGAGCGTGGAAAAAGAGGGGAGGGGACATCCTTCTAGGGATGTCTAGAAAAGTCTAGAGGACATTTCTCAAAAGATGCACATGGCACTTTTGATTATACCACAGCCAAGTCATGTGATCACATCTGTTAAATAGCTGCAGGGCAAGCTAGGTAATGTGTCCATTTCGGTTAGCCTGTGACCAGCTGAATTTTGGGAGTTCTTTACTAAGAAAAAGATGAATAGATATTGAACAACAATAAGCATTCTCTGCTATAACTAAGTCTATCAATATGTACATCCATCAATTATTAATAATAGTTTATTGAATACAAGTGTCTTCCAGTGTAAAGGATACTGCACTTAGTGTGTGATCTTTGCTAAAATACTTAGAATTCTACCCTTTCTACCTCCTAAAACACAGCGCTGAGCATGCCGTACCCTTTCTTAAGAGCCTCTTTAGCAACTGCTAGTTGCCTGCAGAGTGGCAACTGTACTTCCCTAGCACGATAGTCAAGGTCTTAACTGAGCTGGCCACATCTGCAGTTACCAGGCACACGCTCACTTCCTGCGCCCCGTGTAACCTGTCATCTTGCCGAAGAGTCATCTTTGCTTCCCCAGCACAGCCAGAAGCCCATGTTAGTTCCCGTGCTGACAACGCTCCTTTCTCATCTAGTTGGTGCCTTTTCTCTGCTGTTGACGTGGAGAAATCTCCTCTTGCTTTCCACGTCTGATCCAAAAGCCACTCGTTCTCCAAGCCATTTCTGATCACTGAGTGTAGTCTTCTCCCTGTGGAGCCTCCACGGCCCTTTATCTTTCCTGTGCTCCTGACATCGTGCCACACTCTTGTCTCTCTGCCTCACTGGTTAACTTATTTTCCCATCCACTGTGGTGCCTTGGCCTGTGCAGAGCGTTAGATGCTACGTCAACAGAGGGTGTCAAAGTGGAAGATTTATTGCTCCTAAAATGTGTGCATCTAGTGCCATAATATTTATTTTACACAATCGAAATGATCATATTACATTAATGTAACTTGTACTTTGTGTGGTCCCAATGACATTATTGGTGCTTAATCATAGTAATAAGTAGAGAGATACATTTAGTTGAAAGATAGCATAACTAGCTGCAGGTGGTGAGGGAACACATGATACCACTTACTGGCATGTTTTAATATTTTAACAGATTTATTCTTAGCCAAATAGAAGAAGCAGAATTTAGAAACAATGCCAATTCCTGAAATTGGATTCATCAGGGGCACTTTATTTCGTAAACTTTGGGAGGAAGAAGGAAACATCTTGGGCCCCACTTGTGTCTCCAAATTGGGATAAGAAATGGATATCCGATTCTGCAGTGGGAACTATTTGTAGATGATCTTATCCTGTGCTCTTACACTTATTCTTCCTGTGTCAGTCAGGATTTTTTTTTTTTTTTTTTGCACCAGACTGAATCCTAACAAAATTTGTCTTGGTTTCTTTAAGATGAATTAATTAACAGGGTTTGATACAGTTTGTGACATGGATCTTGATAACAGCCATTACTTTTATATCATAGATATACTTGGAACATGTGTTTTAGCTATATTTTTGAGCCTTGGCCCAGAAACTTGGAACAAATCTCATCTTTTGACAGAAACAGAAACAGTCCTTTGTTAGACAGCTGAGGAGGCAGGTAGGAACTGTCTGGCTTATGTCACACCCATTGTAAATTACCAGTTTCTGTGTATTCATCTTGAGAGATGCAAAAAAAGGTACATTTGGTAAAAGTCATTTGTTCATAATATAATAGAAAGGTAAGTAAAATAGAAATAAAAATACAATGCTAACTAAAAATCTCTTCATGCTTAATGAGTGAGGTGCTAGAAATATAGCTATTAAAATTAGAATCAATACATGAGTGTCTGCTATCACCATTGTTATTTGACATTATTCTGGAAGTATTAGCTAACGCAGTTAGGAAAGAGAACAAAAAAATGGGTATATGTGTTTCTCCCTACACTTGTATTGACAGAGAATATTACTTTTTGTCTTCACCCAGAAATTACAACAACAAAAACTAAACCAAAAACTCATTATCATTTTATTTGCATTCCTTTGATTAATGAGAGATTGGTTTCTTTTCATATGTTTTTTGACAATGTTAAGGATGAAATATGAAATGTTTACTTGTGGCAATAACTGGAGACAGGGAAGGAAGAATTCTGATTGGCATCACCCTTGAATAATTCTACCCACCCACGCACCCATCCCCACATGCACACACACATGCGCGCGCACGCACACACACACACACACACACACACACACACAGACATACTCTTGAGGCAAAGATACAAGAGTACAGGCTGCCAGGTTTTTGTTCTGGTAGGAGACAGAAAAAATGGATCAATCTGAAAGGGTGGGTCGTGGCAAGGGAGTGGTTCTGAGAAAAGGATTTGTGGCCTTTGAACTGATACTGTGTTTTTGGAGAGTGGTCTAGGGAATGTTTGTCTGAGTATAAAAAGTGCGACTCTTTGACTTGGCAATGACATCTCAGGGGATGTACTCTAAGGGTATAATTATATAAGTCTGAAATGATTCGTGTACGAGGATATTGATTTCAGTCTTGTTTATGATAGAGGAATATTGGGAAAGGCCTAAAGCCTCACCCATAAGGATTGGTGAATGGTTATGTAAATTGTGGGACCTCAATACAGGGGGTTACTGTGAGGCCAGTGAAAGGTATTGACTTGGAAAGATTTCCACATTCTTTTGTCGAGGGACAGAAATCAGGTTATGGGATACATGTGTACTCTAACCTCAGTAGTTGAATAGATAGATATCTAAACATTGCGTGTACAGCAATAGCTGGAGAAGACATTTACTAAAATACTGACATTGGTAATTAAAAGTTAATTGGGAAGATACGTATAAGTATGAAGCTGTTAGGGAGTCATGGAAGATATTTACAATGAACTCTTAAGGTCACAGAGTTTCAGAGAAGGGGAAAGTCAGTGTAGCACCAGGGATCAAAGAGGGTCTCATGCAGAGGGAAACACTTATCAGAGTTAGGATTTGAATGGGTGGAGAGGCAGGAATAGCATTTTAGGTATGGAGATCAGTGGTTATTTCACAGTGTTCTTGGGAAGCTAGTGCCAAGAACCAATATAAGTGATGGCTTAGACTCAAGGAGCTAACAGTCTAGTGGAGAATAAAAGCATGTAAATGACAATCGAGTGTGGTGAATGCATCATTAAGGGTGTGCCCAGGGCACTGTGGAGTACTGAAAATGGGTATCTCCTTAAGCACTGGGTGTGGGGGACAGAGGTGGGAGGCATGGGGCTGCATGGGGGAAGTTTCTGGAAGAGGTGAGCATGAGCTGAAACTCAGAGGATGAGCCAGCTGTGTGGAGAAATAATAATACTGGAAAAAAACCAGGAGTGTTCACCTCACACTTGACCATTATGCTGATACAAAAGGCCATCTCCAACTCAGCAGCGGGAATGAGTTAAACCTGCCTGAAAATCCCAACACTTTTTCACTGGCAGAGACAGTGCAGGCTCCTCAGGTCACCCGCGGGGGCCACTCAGCCTGTGTGTTCTGCAGCGCTCACTACGCATTGCACTTCTGAGGAGGATTGAGTTTTGGATTTGGGGAGGCGGGAAACACATTTCCTCTCATCTCTACTCTCTCCAGCTTGGTGACGACAGGCTTCCAGGGCCTGAAGAGCCGGGGCTCTCCATACATGCTTGTTTCAAGCAGTGAAAACTGCAGCAGGAATCGGCTCTCATAGCTTCCTGCTGTTCCTTCTAAATTCCAAGAATTCTTTATATTATGTGATATAAAGGTAATTGCTATCAAAATCAATTCGTTTTATCTGTTTATGGACTTTGTTTAAATGGAATCTTATGGTGCTTACAGTGTTGTCTTGGCCTTCGTTAGCTCAGTATTATATTTGTGAGATTCATGTACGTGGTCGAGGGCAGCAGTAGTTTTTTTTTTTTTCTTCATTGCTGTGCAGTATTCTGTTGCGTGGATATACCACAGATGCAGGCCATTGGTAAGCTATGCTGTTCTCTTTCTCCTGGGCCCAGCGGGCTACCCAGGGCATGCTGTTCTTAAGGAGGTGGTTGAAGCCTAAAGGAACATAACAGAGCATGAACGAACACATCTGCTGACGTTCCATCGGCCAAAGCAAATTCCAAGGCTGGGTCCAAAGTCAAGGCACACGGAAATGCATTTCTTCTATGGAGGGAGGAGAAACTGCAGAGTTATGTGGCTAAAGGCGTGGATACAGGGAAAGGGGAAGACCTGGGGCCCTGATGCATTCAGTGATGCTGGGTCATAGGGCATATGTATGTGTGGCTTTAGTAGATACTGTCAAAGAGTTTTCCAAGTGCTTGTACCAATTTATACTCCCACCGGCAATGTTAGCAAACTCTAGTTGCTCCACATTCTCGCCAACACTTGGTGTTGAATTCTTATGATTTTTGATTCTAACCATAGCAGCCAGGAAGCATCCATGATATAAAAGGATTCCCTCCTCACCTCAGCTTTCCATTACACTTCCTCTTCATTTCATTTAGACCCTAGGTCTTTAAAACAAGGTGCATTTAGTGACTTTCTAGGAAGACCTCACTTACATTTCAAAGGAAGGTGTTGGAAGTTGAGGTCAGGGCTTGGGGGAGGAGCAGTGCTGTGCAGGGTTAGGGGGAGCTGGGTGAGCAGATGGGAGGGGACAGCTAACAGGTGGCTACATGTGGCTGGAGAGGGATCGGTGGGTAGGGCGGTAGGGACAGGCAGTGGAACGGGAGGGGGTCACGTATCTTTCTTCCCCTTTCTCCATCACCAAACCCACTGGTCTGCACTTGCTTTTGGATAGGATAAATAATGATCATGGTTGGAAGTTGGTACCAGGGAAAGATCGCCAAATGCTAGTGAGGAAAGAAGGAAAGAGGAGAGGAAAATTCCATGTAGCCACTGAATTTGGTCAATTTCTGGGTAGCCATTCTTTTATAATGGGTGTCTAAAAGTGGTATTATGAAATATGGTACATTCATGATATCTACATGTTATTACCCATTATGTATATTTTCTTCCACAAATTTGATCCTATGAGTTGGTTTTCTATTATAAAAAAATAAATTCATGCCCTTTGTTTCCTATCACTTTGAGTACTTCGTGCTCTGATCATTTATTAAATGGATGTACTGTCGAAAGTGATAGACTGCACTCTCCCCCGATTTTTCCTTCAAATTTCCTAAAGCATGCAATGTAAAAAAGAGGCAGAAGTTTAAGAAAACACACATTATGGAAATTTCCCCATGATGTGTTGGTGCTGTGTAGACTTGATGGTGGCGCAGACATTTACTGGCATCTGCAGTTGTCTGAGCTGTGAACCAGCAGTCCCTCCCTGGGTTCTGTCACTCATTTGGTGTGTTAGGTGTGCTCATTGAATGTGTGCAATAGGCGAGACAGTGGCAAGGCAGAGTTGAGGGCTACAATGATGAATTATGCTTCCCGTCTCGAAGAATTTCTAGTAGAATGTAGACAAGGGGCCCAAATAACTGCAAACTGAGGTGCAGAGTGTTAGGATTGCTATGTTGCCATGCAATATTAGTTGCATGAATAAATCCAGTGGACTCCACTGTCCAGGAATGACTCCTCTGAAACAACTAGGGACAGATTCATGGTCATTCAGCATACCTGGGAGATCCCAAATTCAGATTTCCATGGACACATTAAAGATCATCCTAGACCAAGCCTCTCCATTCAGAGAGCAGATGAGGTAGCCAAGCTCCCAGAGATAGATAGTGGCCAAGCCGTGTCTAGAACCAGGACCTGCTAGTTTTTACAAGCAGTTTCACAGTTGAGGACATGGTTTAATAAGCCCACCAATCAGATTTTGAGTCTCTCTGCATTTACTTCCTTTGTAACCTTGGACCAGTATTTTTTTTAGTTGAAAATACTCTATTTTATTTTATTATTTTTTAATATACTTTTTATTTCAGAATATTACAGGGGTACAAATGTTTAGGTTACACATACTGCCTTTGCCCCACCTGAGTCAGAGCTACAAGCATGCCCATCCCCCAGACAGTGTGCACCACACCCATTAGGTGTGAATATGCCCATCCCCTCCTCCCCTCTTTACCTCAGTGTCCCAGTATTTTTGGCTACAGTGAGTGGGGATAATAATAGTAGTAACTGTGTCATAGGGTTTTGGGGAGATTAAATGAAATGATGCACATAATGCATTAAGCAGAGTGATACATGGAGAAAACACTGAATAAATGTCAGCTAGCTTTAGCAGTGATTTTTAAATAAAGGGCTTTATAGTTTATGCATAAAGAAAGACTAAGTACTGGTTCAGGGTGTTCTTGGAACTCCCTACATATTGACCAATCAAAACCTGTTCCACTGTGGCCGACCCTGCCTCTAAATCCAGTCACGTCAAAGATGGTATCCACTATGATACCAACTGAAAGGGAGTGCTTTGAAATGTTCCTTTCTTTTGAAAAAATTGATCTGAGAACTACTGAGATACTTCCACTATTTCCATTCTGGTAAACTTAAAAGCAGTCTCTCTCTCTCTTTCTCCTCTCTCCCCTCTTCCTTTTCTCTTTCTCTCTCTTCCCCCCATCAGTCTCTATCTCAAGCTCTTTATGATTTTTAGCACAAAATAGCTAAGCTAGAACTTCCAGTTATTTTCCTTGATATCTCGTCTTCTGCGAAGTGCTATAATGGAAGGCAAAAGATGTGTTTCTTAAGAAATGCGGCTGCTACAGCCTGCACGGTCTGCTGCTGTGCCACCTGGCCTGCTTTCAAATTGTGTTATAGTTGAAAGCTAAATTGAGATTATTGATTGTCCTCCCAGTTTAGCTATTTTGCCACAAACTTAAAAACTTGGAAACAACATAGCCCAAACAGTTTCTTCTGCTTCTAACAGCCTTTCCAATCAGAACTTTGAATTAGTTTCAGGTTTTTAGTCCTTAGAGCTGCAAGTGCCTTAGACATCATCTATGCGAGACCCCTAAAATCATAGAGCTTGAGGAGTGAGCCCTGAAGTCCTGTCCCTGAATCTTGGAGGGTCTTATTTCTATTCTCCAAGTTGTGGTGAACCAGAGAGAATTCTGCAGTTTTGAGTTAAGGTTGTCCTCAACATGCATACTCCCTTTGAAACCGTCAGAGCTGAGGAGAAGAATTAGAGTGCTTTCAGCAAATGAAGGGCTTTGCTCAACTGCACTTTGTTTTGTTCATGTGTAATGTCAGTGGGTAACAGGCACCAACTTCCATGGGTTAGAATGATTTGGTATAATATAAAGAAGGCCATGGCAAGGGGTTACAGGGACACTGCCTGCTCCTTTATTTTAAGAAAATAGAAACAAAAAGGGTCTTGACATTTGGACAGTGATATTAACAAGATCATCACCTATTCGTGACTGAGAAGTTTGTCCTTATGTCCCAATTCTTTTGATTATTTACAAAATCAAGGAATTGTCTCCTGTTTTTAAAAATTATTACGAGCTTTGATTTGAAATGTTCAATACCTGAATAAAACTGGATGCTACACTCACTCCATTTATGGAATTTGTGAGGGGTGTATTTGAATGAGGCAGAAGGGATTTGAAACACTTTTACGGAAAACCCTCTCAGAAGTTTGGTCCATAAAAAAGGTAAAATTTTATCTAATTATTTACTTTGGACAAATAGGACAAAACTTACCTAGAAATGTAAGGAAGTTTACTATCTACTTGAGGGTCATCTGTTGCATGAATATGAAAATACGGAGATAGTGATTCTGTGAAAAGTGGCATATCTTTATTTATTTTTTTTTTTTGTAAAAGCATGTGCTGGAATGAGAAAAAAGGGAAAGGGACATGGTTTATATTTTTCCAAAATCCATTTCTTTCAGTATCTGGTCTTCTAAACACATTTATCATATTGTATAGAGTACGTATGTTTGGTCCCTTATTCTAAAATCACCTTTTCTTTCATGAAGAACTGTTGTTAGTCTGCTTGGGTCACCATAACAAAACACCACGGACTGTCGGCTTAAACAACAGAAATTTATTTCTCATGGTTCTGGAGGCTGCAAAGTCCAATATCAAGGTGCCAGCAGATTGGATTCCCGGTGATGGTTCTTTTCTTGGTTGGGGTTTAGGTTTGCAGATGGCTGCATTTTTGTTGTGTTTTCACATGGGGTGGGGAGGGCAGGGGCATGGGTAGCGGGGAGAGAGAGAGAGATCTCTTTTCCTCTTCTTACAGGGCCACAGTCCTGAGATTAGAGACCTACCTGTGTGACCTTATTAAACCTCAATTACCTCCTAAAAACTGTTTCCAGATACAGTCACATCAGGAGTTTGGGCTTCAACATAGGGGTTTTGGAGAGACACGATTAAGTTCATAGCAGAAACTTACTTTTGGTCTTAGTAGGTACCTACAAATCTAAAGCATTTTAGTTGTCAATTTTATTTAAAGCCTGAGAATGACACTGAAATTTAGTTTATAAATTCCATCCAGTTATCTCGATGAAGCCTAAGCCCTCTAGCATTCCCTAGGCATGATGGAAAAGTCCAGAAAAGTTTGCTTTGCTCCCAAATTTGTATACCTTTCCCCACCAAAGTCACTTCTTTTTCTGTAAACATTACTCTGGGTGGCCTATAGATTACTTGAGAGCTGTTGATAGATTAGCACCAATAAAGAGAACAGAACCTCTCAAAGAACAGGGAGTGGAGGTGGCGGACAGGGGCCAGGAAAGGGGCCAAGCTTTGGGCCCTGTTTGAGGGAACTGGCTAGAGAGGGAGACTGGTCTTTGACAGTCTGGTGGCTACAGAAGACACCCAGCACCGGGGCACAAAGTAGGACAAGGAAGAAATGGAAGAGAGGCAAGAACTAGAATTTGAGGATACAGAAACAACAACAATTACATAACATACCTCCCCTCTCGATTATTCTAGCCCTGCAAAATGCTTGCAATGTAAGTAATTAATGTGTTTAGTATTTTCCAATTTTTAGTGATCTCTGAAATTTTTAAATAAATTTTTAATTTTAGAATAGTTTTAGAATGTACTGAAAAGTTGCAAAGATACCATAGAGAGCTCCTGTGAGGCCTGCACCTAATGTTCCCTAATGTTCACATCGTACAGGCATACCTTGTTTTATTGTACTTCAATTACCGTACTTCGTAGCTACTTCACTTTTTAAAAAATTGAAAGTTTTAAAAATTGAAAGTCGATCAAGTCTATCTATCAATGCCATATGTTCATTTCATGTCTCCGTGTCACATTTTGGTAATTCTCACAATATTTCAGTCTTCTTTATTATTATATCTTATGGTGGTCTGTGATCAGTGGTCTTTGGTGTTAGTTACTATTGTAATTGTTCTGGGATGCCCTGAACCATGCCTGTACAAGAATTAATTGATGAATGGTGTGTATGTTCTGACTGTTCCACCAACTGGCCTTTCCCCTGTCTCTCTCCCTCTCCGGTGGCCTCCCTATTCTTGAGACATAACAATATTGAAATTAGGCCAGTTAATAACCCCACAGTGTTCTCTAAGTGTTCAAGTGAAAGGAAGAGTCACATATCTCTCACTTTAAATCAATAGCTAGAAATGATTAAGTTTAGTGAGGAAGGTATGTTGACAGCCTAGAAAAGCTGAAAGCCAGGCCCCTTGTGCCAAACAGCCAAGTTGTGAATGCAAAATAAATAAATAAATAAATAAAAAATAAAAAAAAACAAACCAGTTGTTGAAGGAAATTAAAAGTGCTACTCCAGTGAACACATGAATAATAAGAAAGCGAAATAGCCTTATTGCTGATATGGAGAAAGTTTTAGTGGTCTGTGTAGAAAATCAAACCAGCTACAACATTCCCTTAAGCCAAAGTCTAATCCAGAGCAAGGCTCTACCTCTCTTCAATTCCATGAGGGCTGAGAGAGGTAAGAAAGCTGCAGAAGGAAAGTTTGAAGCTAGCAGAGGTTGGTTTATGAGGCTTAAGGAAAGAAGCCATCTCTGGAACATAAAGGTGCAAAGTAAAGCAGCTGGTGCTGATGCAGAAGCTGCATCAAGTAACCCAAAAGATCTAGTTGAGATAATTGGTAGAGGTGGCAACACTAGGCAACAGATTTTCAACAGACTGAACACCCTCTGTTGGAAGAAGATGCCATATAAGACTTTCATAGCTAAAGAGACGTCAATGCCTGGCTTCAGAGCTTCAAAGGACAGGCTGACTCTCTTGTTAGGGGCTAAGGCAGCTGGTGAAAATTAATGTGAAAGCCAATGCTCATTTACCACTGCAAAAATCCTAGGGCCCTTAATGAAGAATTACACTAAATTTTTTTCTGCCTGTGCTCTATAAATGGTATAATAAAACCCGGATGACAGCCCATCTGTTTATAGGGTGATTTAATGAACATTTTAAGTCCACTGTTGAGACCTACTGCTCAGAAAAAAGATTCCTTTCAGAATATTACTGCTCACTGACAATGCACTTAGTCATGTAAGAGCTGTGATGGAGATGTACAAGCAGGTTAATATTTCTGCTCACACAGCATCTATTCTGCAGCCCATGGAATAAGGAGTAATTTTGACTTTCAAGTCTTATTATTTAAGAAATATGTTTTGGAAGGCTACAGCTGCCACAGAAAGTGATTTCTCTGATGGATCTTAGCAAAATAAATTAAAAACCTTCTGGAAAGGATTCACCATTTTACATGCCATTAAGAACATTCATGATTCTAGGAGTTTGGAAGAAGTTGATTCCAACCATCATGGATGACTTTGAGGAACTCAATGCTTCAGTGGCGGAAGTCACTACCGATGTGTTGGAAATAGCAAGAGAACTAGGATTAGAAGTGGAGCCTGAAGATATGACTAAATTGTTGCAATCTCATGATAAAACTTAAATAGCTGAAGAGTTGCTTCTTATGGATGAGCAAAGAAAGTGGTTTCTTGAGAGGGAATCTACTCCTGGTGAAGATGCTATGAACATTGTTGAAATGACAATAAAGGAATTAGAATATTATATAAACTTAGCTGATAAAGCAGTGGCAGGTTTTGAGATGATCAACTCCAATTTTGAAAGAAGTTATACTGTGGGTAAAATGCTATCAAACAGCATTTCATGCTACAGAGAAATCTTTCATGAAAGGAAAATGTGGCAAGAAATAAATGTGGCAAACTTCATTGTCTTATTTTAAGAAATTGCCACAGACATCCCAGACTTCAGCAACCACCAACCTGATCGGTCAGTAGCCATCAGCATCTAGGCAAAATCCTTCACTAGCAAAAAATTTATGACCTGCTGAAGGCTCAGATGATCACTAGCATTTTTTTGGCAATATAGTGTTTTTTACTTTAGGGATATACTTTGGTTTTTTTTAAGATATGCTCTTGCACACTTATTAAACTACAATAAAATATAAACATTACTTTTATATGCATTGAGAAACCAAAAAATTCTTGTGACTCATTTTATTGTGATACTAGCTTTATTGCAGTGGTCTGGAACCAAACCTGCCATATCTTGGAGTTATGCCTGTATCTTACTATGATATACTTGTCACAACTAAGAAACAAACACTGGCATGTTATTATTGACTAAGCTTCACAACTTACTAGGATTTCACTAGTATCCTTTTTCTCTGCCAGAATCCTATCCAGGGGGCAAGATGCCATTTAGTCCCTTTTACTTTGTCCTGTCTGTGACAATTTTTGATGGCCTTGATAGTTTTGAAAATTACTGGTCAGGTGTCTTATAGAATGACCTTCTATTTGGGTTTGCATGATGTTGTTCCTATGGATAAATGGGATTATGGTTTTGGGGAAGGAAGACCAGAGAAGTGAAGTGTCTTTCTCATTATATTGTATCAAGGGTGCACGCTGTCATTGTGACTTATTACTGTTGATGTTGGTCTTGAGAACTTGTGTCTTAGTCCATATTGTGCCACTCTAACAGTACCACAGACTGGGTAATTTCTAAAGAACAGAAATTTATTCTCTCACAGTTCTGAAGGCTGGGAAGCCTAAGCCCAAGGCACCTGGTCTCGCTCCTTCTAAAATGGTGCCTTGAGTGCTGTGTTCTCAGAGGGGAGAAATGCCATGTCCTCACATGGTAGAACAGCAGAAGAGAGAGGAAAATCCCTCTTGAAAGCCCTTTCCTGTAGCAGCATTAATCATTCACGAGGGCAGAGCTCTCACGACCTAAATAAATACCTTTTGTGAGGCCCCACCTCCCAACACCGTTGCACTGGGGATTAAGTTTCCAACACATGAATTTTGAGGGACACATTCAAACGATAGCAACTTGGCTGAGGTAGTGTTTGCCAGATTTCTGCACTGTCAAGTTATTAATTCCTTCCCACCTCCTTTCATAATCTACTCTTTAAAAATAAGATGGTAAATGCAACCCACACCCAACGGGTGGAGGATCTTTGACTTTTTAAAATGAACATATCAAACTCTCTTCTGCTAACCTACCGTGTGTACTCGAACCCCAGTTCTTCCCTAATGGGAAGATTTTGTCTAATGATTTTCCTATAAGGTCCCCATCCAACCTCTTTTTCTCATTTCTGTCAGTTGTCACTTTTAATTTTGCTGATTTTCTACGGTATGCCCATGGCATTTAAAACCCAGATTAAGAATGAAAAATCTAGTTAGTTATCCCCATGTTTCCACTTAATTTAAATGTTTGCTTAACAGCCTAAAAACTCAGATAATGAACTGAATATTATTTTCTAATCACAGTGTTTGGCATTGTGAAGTGATATACTTACTTTGGCACCATGAATTCCTTACTTGGCTATTAAATTATGGCATAATTTCACTGGCTGTGAAGCCATGTGACTCATATCTGTGCATTTCTTTGTGTGCTCAGTACACAGATTGCAATATGTGGTTTTGATTAAAAATCAAAATGTGTGCTTTAACCAAAAGCTGAAACCCTCAGATCAATCAAACAAGCTGATGGGAAACAAGACGGAGGCTTGTGGGATAAAGAGGAGAGTTGGGCAATGAGCAGGTGTTTAAGAGCTAGTGCTGGAGAATGAAGAAAAGGGAAAATAAGAGTTTGCAGAGTGGTACTATTGGAAAGTGCCCTGTCACGTACGGGGAGGGCAGGGAGGACCTGCGGGTGGCTGAACCTCAAGATGAATAATACCCTGGGAGTGTGTGTGTGATCTGGGCATCCAATTTGTTAAATTCTATTTTAAAGGGCACTAGTGGTCATCTTAATATTTAGAGACTGACTGTTCAAGAACATATTCTTAGCTGTGTTTTTTCCTCCTTTCACGGCATTCATTGAGTTTTTCTTGGGAATAACAATTAACATTTTCTATGTGTAAATTGCTTTCACATGTATTAGCTCAACAATTCCTTATTAAAATATGTGCTGTTAGTTTTATCATTAGTCCCATTTTACAGATGGCTCTCTTGAGGCTTAGGGAGGTTAAACAGTTTATTCTGGATCACTTGGTCCGGGATAAAGAACTGGGAACTTGAGTTGGTTTTAATTAAATTCAGCTGGTTTCAGTTAACACGGATGGAGTGAGCGTGGTCACTGCGAGGGCCTGCTGAACCCCAGGGGTCTACAGACTGTAGCTCTTAGACTCTAACACACTGCAGTTCACCACTTAAATCAAACTATGTCTAAAGTCCCGCCAGTATTTTGAAGAGGTTTTGCTACCAGGATGTCCAAGCTGAGTGTCTTTCTGGGGAAACTCACCCATACCCAAACCTCCCACTCTGAGCCACACTCCTCTGGACCTAGACACGATTTTTTTCAAATATCTGCCTTCCTCTTTTTGCCTTTCCTTCGTTTTGCTATTAGTCCCTCTTGATTTAGGCAAAAAGATTGAATTAGAGTTGGTGGAAAATGCCTGTGTTCGTTGGCGTGCTAGCTGGGGCTCAGTTCTTGCTCGGGATGGTTCTCTTCCAAGGGCACATTCTTGTTGAACAGTGTGTCAGGTTAGCTGCGCAAGGGATCAACAGAACGATAAAAAAATAAGACAAGAAGTTCCTTTTGGATGGGAGGAATGTCAGCATTCAGTGGCCTGGTGAGCCAGCTCGTGGGAGATGGGGAGGAGGAACAGGCCGGCTAGAGTGGACCAGGGCGGCCAGATCGCCTTGGCCCGTGGGACAGACCTAGTGGTGTTGGAGGGACAGGGAATGACTGGGAATAGGAGCTGTGGCCAGATCAGGACTTGTCTCCACATCGGCTGCCCTCCTTCACCCCGCTCTGCCTCGCCGACTCCAGTGTATCCGCAGTGGCCTGAGTCTACGCTCTGCTACTTTGGGAGTCAGAGATAGAGACAGGACAAAGGATCCCTTAGAAGGACTTCAAATAGAATGAAGGGCCAAGGACAGGTGAGGAAACAGGTGCAGAGAAAGGAAAAGGCAAGGGATATGGACACAGGGTATTCTGTCCTGTTTAAAATCTGACGCTAGTGGCCTTTATACATTAAAAGGCAAAATACAAAGAGTATAAACAAGGCATTCCCTGTCAGTGGTGCTAACACAGGAGACGAGGCAGGGGTAACAGAAGCCGTAACTGTGAGCGTCCCCTGGTCACCAGACTGCACAGCACGCCGCGCTCCACCGACACCTGGCATCCAGAGCTTGTAGGCAGTGGGAATCCTCAGGGCAAAAGCAGGCTGTGTTGCAGGGCTCTATTTTGTTATCTGGTTGCCTTATGAGCTGTCTTCTTGGCTCGAGATGCTTTTGGGCTCAGAAGGATTTTGAAATGCGCCCCAGTGGTCCTGAAGTGGAATCACTTCCAACCTCGTTATTTTTACAAGGAAGGTGAACTTGGGTGGAGGAGATGAGGACATAGGTCCGAGGCTGGGCAGAAAACCATGTTATGATTGTTAAGTTCTTGGATGCTTTTGCCTCTTAAAATCTTACCTTAGAAATGGCTTGCTTTTGTAAAACATAATACAATGTAATCGTTTCCCTCCGATTTTAACTACTTGTTGATAACTCTTTTGGTTTTGGAAATAGTGATGCCAACTCTTCAAGTGAGGTTTTAGTCGTTTTGGCCTGAGCGGATACTATACGACTAAGATAGACTCTGCTATTTTTCCTCTTTAAAATGATCACAAGGTTGTCTTTTAAATTTTTGACTCATGTGGAAACCATGGGTTGGCTCTGTTTTGCCTTTTAAAAATCTTTATATGAGAGTGATTTTCCAGAAAAATGGAAGGAAATCCCCCCCAAATCAAGCAACGTCCTGGTTGTTAAAGGCCTTGAGAGGGTCCTTGTGCCACTGAGGTAATGAACATGAAGAACCTGGACGTTGGAAAGTACAGGATACGTGTTTTGGAGGCAACGCCGCTCTTTTTGCTCAAGGTCAGAATATAGTGTACTCATATATTTCTTGTCTATTGAGTTTCAATTCACATTTTCAAGGTGAATGGAAGTAGATTTTATTGGATTTTAAAAACATCAATTTTCTTCAAAATATTATAGTGATCGTGCTATGTAGACAAGGGTGTCCCAAGCCGTTTAGCTTCTAATGGATGTGTTTCTCTCACACTTGTGTTTGATGACTTTCCAAGGACATCCTTCTTTTATTTTGCCAATAAATCACAGCAGGGGTTTTGCCGAGTATCAGTTTCCAGATGGCCTTCGCATCCCTGTGGACACTCTGGGCTCCTTAGGAAAGGGCCACAGCTTTGTTTTTATTTTATTCCGTGCCTGAAACTTTGGGAGTGTTTATTGTTGATAAAGAAGATTTGAGCTGTTAAATGCCTCTTGCCTTTAGATTTAGGGCCAGAAAGCAAGGTAGATGAGGACAGGATCTCTCTATCAGTGGACTTCTGGCGCCTAGAATTGTGTTTGGCACCTGGGAGGCACTCGGTAAGCATGTGCTTGCCGAATGAGTGCACCTGCCGTCTGGTACGGCGTGCAGCAGCCATGGGGTAAATGTAACGCAGAGGTTCCTTCCTCTGTTGGTTTGGTGCCTAGACAATTCCTCCAACTTTCAGAATAAATCACGAGTCCTACAGCTTTGGCCATTCCCTGTACCTGCTTTGGTCCCACTGCTATTGCTTGACCTCACTGTTACTTTAGGGAAAAAAAATTTTTTTTGAATAGGTACACATCCACTTGGGATGGCAGGAACATAACAAGTACTATATAGATGTTAGTATTATGATATTAGTAATGTCTCTGTGTTTTTGTCTTATTAGGAGTTCCTAAAAATCATGAATGAGTGAACTTTAAGTTTTATTAAATGTTGGTAAACTCCTGAGCATTCATGGAGAAAATGAGATTTCTCTATTTTTACTTACTAAGGTTAAGAATTGTATCAACATATTTTTTAATGTTGAATAGTGCTGCACAATTTGGTTTGCACAGATTTAGTTTGAGATTTTTGTACTGAAGACATAAGGGAAATTTGTAGTGTGTGTATATGTGTGTGTGTGTGTGTGTGTGTGTGTGTTTGTGTGCGTGCTGTCTTTGTCAGGTGGTATAGAGGTTATGCTCGTTTCATGGAAAGATCCAAAAACCTTCCTTCCTTTTCTATATGAATTATAAATAACATTGGAATTATCCATTCCTTTAAGGATTCATAGAATTCACTTGTGTGAAATTGATTTTGTCTGGTGCATTTCCAGAGGAGTGTTCTTTGAAAATGTATTGTCGTTTCATTTGTGCTAATTGGTTATATATACAATTATCTATTCATACAGGTTTTTACATTTATTATAATATTTGTGAGCCAAGTAGTTTTTATGATTCATATATTCCAGGAATAATCTGTGGTTATTTCTATATTCTGACTTCTATTTTTTTTCTTTATTTTGATTATTTAAGGGTTTAATCTCAATTATTGGCCTTATGTTTCTTGACTTGGATGTTTAATTCTTTTAAAAAAGTCTCTTTTTTAAAAAAATATTAATATAGTAGTTTGGGCTGTGAATTTTCCTCTGAGCACATCACAACTGTATCCAGAGATTTCAATAGAGAACATTCCACTTTCACTATTTTCTGCATATTCTGTATTCTTGGTTTTAATTTCATTTTTGATGCAAAGTTCATTTTGGAGAATTAAAATTTGTACAAGTGGCAGGGTCTTTGGGCTTTCTGGTTTTACTACAGAGTTTTAGTTTTATTACACTGTGAATAGAAATTATTCTCTGTTTAATTTCTACTTTTGTAATTTATTGAGGCATTGTTTTGGCCTAATAAATAATCTACACATTCCATAAAAAATGTAAAGAAGTTGCATTCTCTGTTTTATGATATAAATTCCATTTATGTATCTATTAGAATGATTTTGTAATTTTATTGTTCACTTGATAATTCTTTGGCAGAGAGAAATTAATCTCAAAACTTCTGTAATTCTCATACTTATATAGTTCATATAGGCTCTGCTATGTAAGTGCTGCTGCCATTTTTATAATTGTTAGGTGTTCGTTGTGGATTGCAATCTTTACAATTTTAAAACGTGTGCTTTTTGGGGGTCACATTCAACCTTACAAATATACAGTAGGAGACTGCTTATGAGAATGGCTGTGCCAATTGACATTCTCACCAGGATTGTGTGTGAGCGATGCTCTTCCCATGCCGACCTTAGCATTCAGCCTTATGAGTTTTTAAATTTTGTTTTCAATTTAATAAAGGAAAAATGACACTTCATTGTTTTAACATTTGTTTCTTTTATAAATGGAGTTGAGTAGTTTGTGATGATTATTAGTCATTTGTATTTCTTCTGTGAATTTTCTGTAGCGGTCCTTTGCCCTGCTGTCTGTGGGGTATTAGAGTTTTGCTTATTTCCTTTAAGGGCATTTCAAATATTTCAACATTTTTCATATTTTTGCAAATATGTATGTGGGTCTGTATATGTGTGTGTGTGTATGTGTTTGTGCATGTGCATGTTACAATTTTTTTATTCCTATTTAGGTAGTTAGTTAGCTAGTGCTATGTAATAAAAGAATCTAAAACTCAGAGGTTTACAAAAATAATCCTTTGTTGTTATTTGTTAGTCTTTAGGTAGTCTGTGTGGTTTTCTGGTCTTGGCTGGACTCTTTCATGCCTCTGTGGTCATATGTGGGGTAGAGATGTTTCTGCTGATGTCAGCTGAGTTCTGTCATATTTTGGGCCTTGGAAAGCTGGCTGATCTCTGACAGCCTAGACTAGGGCCACTGGGCTCTCTGCCTTCAGTTAGTTAGTTCTGCTTGTTCAGATGGCAGGGTTCCAGGACAGGTTAGGAACTGGTACTTAGCCACTTCTGACACATTCTCTTGGCAAAAGCAAATCAAGCCACAGAACCAGACCAGATTCAAACAATGGAGAACTAGACTCTACTTCTCAATGGAAGGAACTGCAAATTTTATATATTGCAAAGGCCATGATTACAAGGTGTGGATGATAATTGGGGCCATTTTTTCAGTCTTCTACAGTAGGTTACTTTTAAAAAATCTTTTTAGTATATTTTTTAATTCTTTTGATTCAGTATTTTTTTCTTGGATATATCAAATAAATATTTTGATTAATTTTACTCTTTTTATTAAGTACATGAAGGCTTTCTTCACTATGTCTTTGATTATTGAACCTATTCCTATTGTCCATGTTAATGTCAGTTTCTCACTCCAGTGTGGATTTTGGTTCGCCTGTTACATTTGATTATTTCTTTGCGCTTATTTATCTTTTCCTCTCTTGCAACTAGATGTGTTTCTGTCTATTCCTACTGATGTTTCATCTGAGGATTTTCTCTCCTTGTTATTTTCTGCTACTATTTCTTGTAGGACATAGCTTTTTTCATAGTGGTGAGACTTCCAAGAAGTTTTCTAAAATGTTCTTTGGATTTTTTTTTTTTTTTAACAAAACATCAGCTCTCTTATTCTTGGTCTCTGGGCTAACACTCTACACTATCTTGTTCTCTGACACTTTGAATATAAATTATCTATATCCCAATAAAATCCCTTGTTTGCTCCTTACTCAATTTTTTTTTTACCCCATCCTAGTGTTTTACTTTTAAAAAAACTCTCCTTAGACAACTGGGTTTCCATGTACAAACTTTCTATCATTGACTGTGCCAGTTCAGACACTGTAGGAGCATAATGAGCTCCACATTAAGGGGGAAAAAGCCAAAGACAAACTTGAATTGGAAACTCCTAGACCAAAAAGAATGGAACCCTGACATATGTATAAGTTGGGCTGTCAGACACACGTGGCTGGCTTGAAGGTTGAGATCAGACCAAAAGGAACATATCCAGCTGGCCACTCATCACACTGCGTCCCTTCTCCTCCTCTGCTGTATAATTATTTCCTCTCATTATCTTTGCTCTTAAGGCTATTTAAACACCTCGAGAATAACCAGTTTTGTACTTGGTTCTGAGCATGGCAGTAAACCTGCTTTGTAGCCTTACAACAAATCCTATATCCTCCTGCACCATCTGGGTGGGCTCCCAGCCACAGTGGTAGACGTTTTGAGCTCTTGCCGGGGGCTCTGGATCCGGGATGAGATGAATCCTCTGTAGCCAGTCTCTGAAAGACACTCGTGGTTTGCAGGCAGTGGCTTCTTCTCTGCTTTCCTTTTTTGTTCTCCCTACATTGGGGTACTTCATCCTACCACAGAGCATCTGCTACTTAATTACTGTATCTCCCTTTTATTTATTTATTTTTTTTTAATTATTTTTTTTTTTTTTGAGACAGAGTCTCACTTTGTTGCCCAGGCTAGAGTGAGTGCCGTGGCGTCAGCCTAGCTCACAGCAACCTCAAACTCCTGAGCTCAAGCGATCCTCCTGCCTCAGCCTCCCGAGTAGCTGGGACTACAGGCATGCGCCACCATGCCCGGCTAATTTTTCTATATATATATATATTTTTAGTTGTCCATATAATTTCTTTCTATTTTTAGTAGAGACGGGGTCTCGCTCTTGCTCAGGCTGGTCTCGAACTCCTGACCTTGAGCGATCCACCTGCTCGGCCTCCCAGAGTACTAGGATTACAGGCGTGAGCCACCGCGCCCGGCCTGTATCTCCCTTTTAAATGATGCAACGTCACTGCTGTTTAATATCTGACATCAGATGCCAGCAAAAGTTAGAACCAAGCAGGTATTTAGAAAAAAATTAAAAGGAAATTTATTCCGATTCTTAAGCACAAAGTAGTGATCTTTCTATTTAAACTGCCCATCATGAAATGGCAATTTTCCTAGAATATTTGAGCTGAAGGGGATCTGAGAGATCACCAGTTTCAACCTCGTCATACTGGAGAAAACTGAGCCCCAGAAGGGTTGAGTGACTCATTCATAATTCCAGAGTGGGTAACTGGAAGACAAGACTCATCCAGGTCTCCCCAGTCCTCTGCTTCCCCCACCCCCCGGAGCCACCCGCCAGTTCTTCTGCTGATACATTAATTTTAGATTGCATTTTTTCTTCCCTTTCTGCTACCAGACTCCACATTTTTTTCTACTTTGTTCCAGTATAAGTATATATTTGTATATTTATTATATTTCAAAATGGACCAAAAATGTTTCTAGAATCTACTTCTTTTTGTCTAGAAAATTATAAATAGCAAACTAGTTTATTGTTTTCTACTTCTGTTTCTCCATGGAAGGTAATTTGAGTGGGATTATGTTACTGCTTATTGACCCAAACTACATTGCTGTATGCTACTTCTTTCATGATGATTGTTCATTTTCTTTTTTAAAAATTAATTAGGAGTTATTACAATTGGAATTAGAATTTTGAATTTTTTAAGGAATTACTTTCAACCGTTGTAGCACTTCCTTTATATTACATGTGAATTTGTGTTAATTCTTTCTGCTTATTCAGACTATCCTCTGTTAAATGGAATATTAAAGGTACTGCTAGATTTAACATGTATATTTAAAGGCATATGTGAATATTCAACATTATTTTATCTATTTAAAATGAAGGAGCCATCAGATCATATTGGCCTGGTAAATTAACATGAGCCTTTAGGCATATGGGTTAAAATAAGTTGTGCCAGATGGAGAAGATTTAGGAAGTGAACTAATTTCAATGAGCATGGAAAATGTGGTACCTAATAAAAATGATATAAACATATTTGGAGTTAGACTGTCGGTTTATGGTTTGATCTCTGGCAGTGGTACTAAGGTTGATTTGTGATGATGTTTGTCTTCTGCCCCCAATAATTACAATGCAAATTAGGATCATACCTTGAGCATCTCTGCCTACCTTCAATGATACTTTCTGGATTGTTTTTCTCTATGAAATTGCTATTGCCGTTTGTCCTTTTATGTCTGCTCCTTTTATATATACACCATCATCAGGAGGATTTTTACCAGAACCAAGGTTGTTTATCCTCTCTGCTTAGTAGCACTCCGCACAGATTATATTCTATAACCACCCAGCCAGAATCTCTACAGATGTCTGAAAACTGCAAAACTATATTTATAATGCCCAAATATCACCGGCACAACATTTTGCATCACAGTATCCTAATTTGTGAGCACATTTAGCATAGCAAAAGTATTCAAGTTCAAGATCTGTGCACACTCACTCTTATTGAAGCACTCATTATCTTCATTGGCAGTAACATGGAGCAGTGGTTCACAAAAATATGAACACATCTATCATGTAGGGGGTGGTATGTGTATCTGAAATGTATGGTCTTTTCATTCGCATGGAAGTTCGCATGTAATTTCACATGAATTGTTGGCTGAGAGGTGGGCTAGATTTCCAAAATTGAATCTGGTTATAATTATTAAATTTGTTAAAATGAGATTTTACCTGTATTTACTCAATGAAGTTAGACAAAATGTTAGTGGGCAATAATTCTCTCTCATTTTCTCTGTAACTGATAAAATCTTTTGTTTTTATTGATTTCCTAGGAAATATGTCTTGAAATGTTAAAAAAGGAAAGAGGTAGAAATTTTGTCTATTTTGAATTTCGTAGCGTAAATTTGACTGCATGTTCTTTTTTCAGATTTTCATTTATTTTTCTTTTGGTTCTTTTCTTATTGATAATCAAAGCTTTCCTCACTCTTGCGACATATCCCCAGTGCTGTGAAAGCTAAATGTGAGTTGGGGCAGAGTCACACAAAATGACCTCAAACAAAAATAATTACATAACTGATTGGAATGAATGTTGATTGGAAATCACAATATCTCTGTTGAAACACCAGAAAACAAACTCAAGAAGGATATTACAAATAAATATCTTACTCTACAGTTAAATTTTATGTTTTTTTATGGAATTGCTGAAACTCAGTGCAGACATAAAATATTGATGAGCCAGCAAGTTTTCTGAAATATAATTTACTTAATTAAGGCATAATGGGAATATAAGATAACACTAAAATAGATACTTTCATGTAAACATCTTTATATTACATTAAATTAAATTTGGCACAGCTATTTGAATATAAAACACTGGACTTAAGGAATTTTTTCTCATTGTAAACTGTGACTTTAACATTTGTGTATTCTATTAATAAAATATTGCTTTATAGAAAAAAATGATAGATACAAAAACTATATGCTGGAAAAAGCCTCCTGAGCAATTCCAAGAAAACATTATCAAAACAACACTGATAATACTGAGAAGATGATAGAAAACGTTTCCAGCCATTCCACAGTCTTATATTCCTATAAATGTCTTTGGAATGTCCCAACTTACTCTGTTAAATTTGTAAGGTACCCGGCTCTTCAGAAATGAAAATAGCATTTTGCCCAGGTATGCAGCAGGGTGCCAATGCATGTCATTTTCATGCCAGTTGCATGCACTGTCCTGAGCAATGCAAAAGTTCTGGTTGCCACATGGAAGGACTGAATGACACTGCTAAAAGTGACACTGGCATTAAGCTCGTCTTCTAATCAATCCTCATAATCAAGGGTTAATGGGACTTCTTTGTGTAAAAATGTAAATGTCAAAAAGGGTATGGTCATACATACAAAATAAAAGTTTTGAACTTGAAAAGAACTAGACATAAAAGGGCAGAGTAAGTAAATGTCTAAGGTTTAAATATCCATCTGCAACTGATGTTTTGTGAATTACAGGCGTGAACAGATGGCCAAGCTTGCGCGTATTTTTTTCCTAAATTTTTGAATATTGAATAAATTTTCACACGGACTTTGAATGACACATTTGAAATGGTGTTTTCATATACACACACCACACACACACCACACACACACACACACACACACACACACACACACAGTCTGGAATGTGACCAGTAAACTAAAATCCACTCCAAGGAAGTTATTTCTTTTGTTAAGACACATTTTCCATTCGGTGACTTTTCCCACACCACCCTCTCCTAAAAAGGATCATGTTCCCAGGCTTAGAATCACATAGGTGATAACATCAAGAACATTAAATTCTATTTCTCAGTCTCTTGTCCCTCCTTCACATAGTGGGATCCTGGACGATTTCAAACCCTTTCTCATCTTTTTCTGAGTGCCCCTACAGGCCATCTCAGTGGGTTGGAGCATGCCTTGGCAGCTAATAGCTGTTCAGCAATGTGCAAAGCTGTGCAGAACTACCCAGCCACAGCCTCCTGTGCTGCATCTGAACTGCCTGCAGACAAGCACCACCTCTCCCTGCTGGGTCTCTTTGTCTCCAGAGGCAAGGGTGTTGCTGAGTCACTCGCTAGAGCCCTGAGGTGCTGGCATGTGTCTGGCAGCCTTCAAATAGCCAAGCTGCATTGGGTCTTGAGTCAGAGTAGGGAGAGCACCTCACTTTGTGTGTTTGCTTGTGCTTCACCCAATAGCGCAGCCTTGTGTTGTGATGTCTTACAGAAATTTCAATAAATATACATGCAGCCTTCATCAGCCTGATAGGAAGCAGATGGAGCCCTCAGGTTTTGTGGGTGGTGTGAACAGGGTTAGGAGAACCCACAAGAGATGGCAGGCACCCAGGACTGCAAGAGCAGCTGGTGAAGGGGCAGGTGGAGAGTTACTAGAGGCTGTAGCCATGGAAGAGGGGAGGAGCCCGGGTGTAGCCACTGTCAAGTCCATGGCCAGAGAGGAAGCAAGTGGAGCAGATACCTGGACTTCACTCCCTCCCTCTGACCTCCTAATGTCCTCTCCATTGGCTGCATCCAACCAGAAGCCAGAGGGCAGGGGAGCTCCTGTGACTGAGAACAGGCAGACGAAGACAGACATGAGGCCTGGAGGGCCAACCTGAGAGTATTCAGCACACACCCTCTCTGCTCCCCTCTTCTTTCCTAGGACACCCCAGACATGCATCCTGTGAGCTGGGCGGGGGGTAGAAATCTGCAAAGCAGATGCCTCACCACATGCAAGATGGTCCCTCCCGCTGTGAGGCAATGGCACATTGTAATTGTGGTGCTTGAGTCTGGTCCAGCTACTCATGCAAATAGCCTTCTGCTGTGTGGAGCCAGGCAGTTCAGCAGATCTGTTCAGACGTGCCTTGTGTTGGTCAAGGCAGGTTAGGTGTGATGTGGGGGTGATTCTCAGTCTCAGTGGCTTAACCCAACAGAAAGTACTGCTTGCTCATGTTCCAGTCCAAGACAAGTCTAATGCTCGCCGCCTTCTTGGAGACAGACCCTCTGGAACACGGGTCTCTAGGGTCACCACGAGGAAGAGGAGAGAGAGGGAGAGGCTCACATAAGATGATTATGAGCAGCCCTGGTGTGGCTAAGGCCTAGTCCTCACATTTTATTGACCACTCAGTCACATTGGTCCAACCTGACTGCAAAGGAAGACAGGATGTTTGAAGAGCATTGACAGTCTGTGTCCTGTGTCTAAATCCCAGCAGTGAACATAACTTAGCGCAAGCTGGGCCTCCGTAACACCTGCTAACTGAGTGCTCAGCTGCTCTGACTGTTCGTACCAGCTAAGTCCTGCTGTCCTAGGAGTTTCCACCGTACTCGGGGAAACGTGAATGTTTAACCAGTTACTCTAGATATGCTACTTCAGTTATCTCTGTAATTCATTATTTGGAAGAACCAAGGGGAGATCCTTTTTTTCTGACTGAGCTAAGATGATGTAAGCAGGTAGATTTATGTTGTTATTAAAGATTTATCACTCTTTAAAACTATTCCCCCAATTTTTAATGCTTGAATCAAGTGATTAATTTGACTCCTAATAAAATGTCCATGCCTATTAAAAGTAGATGCTAATGAAAGCAGAGTTTTTGAAAATACCATTCCTGAAGGTTGGAACAAACAATGAATTGTACTATGGTGAGTGGTTCATAGGGTGAATTGATTTCATGTCAGTGTTCATTACAGTCTTACCTCTGTATGTCCCATTGCATGAAAACTTTTGAAATATTTGAAATGCTGTACACAGGACCAAAGACTGGAGAAAGAATATAATATCTTTTAGCTTTCTTTGCCTTAGAGAATTTAGGACCACCACATAGTGATGATTTATTTTTTTCATTATAAGCAGTTAGTTCTTATTTGTAAAATGTCTGTGCAGGGCACAAAGAGGTAGCTATTATAACAATACGAAGCATCAAGTAGGGGCTTTGCAGTTAAGAACTTAAACTTAATTCCAGATGCAAAGTATTATAACTTGGAATAAAGTGCAAAATAATTCATGTGTTAAAAATTTAAAATTAGTTTATCTGCCAACATTTTCTAGTAAATGATTTGGTCATTAATTAGTGGCATTTATGTGAAACATTCTTGGCATGTGACTTCATGGAACTGGTGAGCACTGTGCAGATCAGAAAATGATTTATCTTAATTCTCAACTCTCTTTCCCTTCTTTACATGGCAAGTGGTCCCTGCCCCTTTAGCCCACCAGCCCAGCCAAAAACCTTCTGTGGCTTATGTCACAGTGACAGATCCTTTATTCCTTCATTGGCAATTGCTCGCTGACTGCTCTAGGTTATGACACTTAGTGCATATAGTACCTGTGAGCCGGAGTGATGTTATTTAAGAAACTCAAACTAACAACTATGATAACTGAGGGATTCGTCTAAATCCTTTAAAATAAACACTTATTTTGGTTGCTTTCTAAGGATTTGCCAAGCAAGTTATGTTCATCAGTCAAAATGAGGAAAGTCTCATCATATTGACTTAGTATGTACGGATTCCAGGGGCAGCATGTCTTTGCCCTGTCTTCCTTCTCATGGAGAAAAATAAAAGTGCAAGTTACCTCACAGGCCCACTGGTGTTTATCAACTAAACCTGCAAGAGACTTGTATTAAATTCCCTCTCATTTATGTAGCTTCTCTCTCTCTCTCTCTCTCTCTCTCTCAGCAAATGTAGCTAGATTTCCTCATTATCGGGACACTTATTCTTGGTTTCTTGACATGAGTCTCTTTGAGAGAGTAATGAAGCGGTGGCGAGGAGGAACTTTGGTGTGCAGGGTTCCCCAGGTGAGAGGTGACCGTGAAGGAGCCGGCTCTGAGATCCCGGCTGCTTGTATAAGTTCCACATCTGTTCCTGGGGCCGGACTTGGGACTAGATTCCTTATGGCAGCCCAAGCATTGCTGGGACGTTCATTCTATGCTTTAAAACCCGCATGGCAGGGGGGCATCTGGGGGACTCTTTACAGCACCGACAGCTCTAGGATAATGATGACATTACAGGATGCGCTGTACATGTGCCAGGCGATATCCTGGTTCTAGGGTAGTTACGTGTATTGTCCTCAATCCACACGACAACATCTTTACCAGTGTTTATCACACAGATTGGCTTTGGAGCCCAGTGCTCAGTTCAAACCTCAGATGGTCGTAAATGCGCCATCAGGAGTGTTGCCCTCACTCGCGTGTTACATTTCAGCCTAACGTGGCATATCGCGGTTATTGGGTTCCTGTGAGTTGATACTGCCGATTGCAATCTATGGCTTACACTCTGCTTTACCATCACATAACTGACAAGAGGCTGAAATATATTCCTGCAAAGAAATCTAATACTGAAGACAATTATAATAAAGCAGACGTAATCAAACAATGAGCTCCTAGCCAAGCTGGCATTCCTAGTACTAAGGTGACCACGTTACCATGTTTCTAGAGAAAACAATGACAATCAAATGTGAGAACACATCTGCCGAAAACTTAGAAATGATTAAGAGATAATTAGAAATGTGTATGTGCATCTCCTATTGTTAATTATGAATCTTGCCCCTAAGTGTGCCTTGTGTTCAAGATATAAACTAATGATAAAAACTCAGTTTTCATCTTGAGATTTTAATTGCCCTGAATTGGTGACTGAATTTCTAAGAATTTTGGCTACCTTGGCTTTTAAGTTAATGATGCAACTAAGATGAAACAGGCTGAGAACACTGCCCAAGCACCCACCTCCCTGGAGGCATCGCTTGCGTGAACAGGTGTGAAGTGCCTTGGGACGGCATCTTTCGCCCTCCTCTGTGGGACACAGGCCATGCCTCCAGTTTTGACTCCTTTTCTAGAAAACATACTCTTGTATTTCCTGCTAGCCTATTTTTCAGATCCATGTAGCACCTCACTGGTAGCTGTTTGCACCCTGACTCATACTTCTGTCTTCTCCTGGGGTCATGAAGAGAGATCATTTTTGCCTGGATTCCTGACTCTCACGTTTGAGTTCAGGTTGAACTAAAATCTCTGAAATTCTCTCTCCCACTGCATTCCAACAAGTGATCCTCTTCAACCATTATCTAGAGCTCTGTGTGAACTATTCTTCCTCTTCTGTAACAGAAATAATTTCCGAAAGTGTTTCCATCAACCCATCCAGCCTTCCTCTTCCTCTTTTCTAACTTGTTCTTGCTAATCTCTCCTGTGAGTCACTTTACATAGATACTTCTATGTTCAGAAGGCCCCGTTCCTAGGTAGCAGCTTCTTCTTCTTTTCTTCTTCTACTTCTTTTCCTCACAACTTCTCATTCAATCCCTCCATTGTTTTCAGCCCATTCTGCCTCCCATCCTGGGTCATTCCATGCTCAGAAGCTTTTAAAATGAGCCACCTGGCCCACAGAACCACAGCTTCGCTTTCTTTGTCTTCCAAGTTCAAACACTAGCCTGTTTTAAAGATTTACACTCGATAGCTTTGTAAACATCAAGACCTGATGCATCAGGTACTGTATTGAACTTTTCCTAGGCAGTCCTGATTTAAAGGTCCCATCCCACTGACCCATGTGTACCTGTGCATGTTTCGTGCCACATGTTGGCTTGTAAAAAAACAGGTCTTTATACTTATAAATTAAAGAAGGCTGGATTTAATGTTTAATGTGGCAAGACTGCACATGCTAAAAATGGTCACTTGCAAATCTGGTCTTTCATTTTGCAAATTCTGCTGAGCAATGACATTATGGTGATATTGGAGATGCCACAGCAGATAACTGAGGTAATATAAGAATACACAGTTTCTGGCCTCATGTCTTGTTGTAGAGATGAGCCCACAGAGTTTAAATAATAAAGTTTATTATTTAAGTATGAAATGTCCAATTTCCTTAAGTACTAAATTTGACAGGGATATCTCTGACATTTCATTTTGACACTTATTGTTTTATATTTATTGTGAAGGTACATCCTCATCTTTCAAATGCACATTTTGGTTTGTGATTATCTTTCAAATTTTTTTAGAGCAATTTGTGTGAAACCATGGATAAGTCAAAAATTCTTGTTATTTTCAAATATGAGTTCCGTCCTGGAACCAATGCAGTGCAGACAGCTTGAAATATCAACAAAGTGTTTGGGAAGGATGTGGCTAATGAATGCATAGTACTTCGATGGTTTGAGAAGTTCTATTCTGGTGATTTTAATATTGAAAATGAGCCATGTGGGTGACCTGAGACCAAGGTGGATAATGATGAGCTGAAAGCTGTGGTGGAAGCGAATCCATCCCAACCTATATGTGAATTATCAGCAAGATTTGATGTTACTATTCCAACAATATCAGAACATTCAAAAAAAAATCAGCAAGGTAAAGAAGCTGGATAGATGGGTACTGCATGAGTTAAACAAGTACCAGGAGAGAAATCGCCTGGAAGCTTGCCTTTCTTTGCTGTCATGACATAAAGGCAAACTATTTCTACACCGTATTGTTACATGTGATAAAAAATGAATTCTTTTTGACAATCACAAGCATTTGGCACAATGGTTGGATAGAGATGAAGTGCCGAAACATAGTCCAAAACTGCGTATTCACCATAAAAAGGTAATGGTGTCTGTTTGGTGGTCCAGAGCTGGTCTATCCATTACAGTTTCATGAAGCCAGGTCAGTTGATTACAGCAGATGTTTACTGCAGCCAATTGGGTGAAATGATGAGGATGCTTATGATTAAGCAGCCGAGATTGGTCAATAGAGACAGGCCAAGCCTCTTTCAAGACAACTCTTGACCACGTGTTGCACATACAATGCTGCTCAAACTACAGAGGCTGAACTTGGAAACTCTCTGACATCCACCATATTCACCAGACCTTGCACCAACTGCCTACCACTTCTTCCAGGCTTTGGACCACTGCTTGTAAGGAAAAATATCCTATTTTCAATAAGCTGTGGAAAATGCCTTTGTCAATTTCATCACCACTCACTCTCCAGGCTTCTTCGCTGCTGGCATAAGTAAGCTACTGCTAAGATGGCAAAACTGTGCTGAAAGTTTAGGTGCATACTTTGATTAATTGTACTGATTCTTGTTTGAGATATGATAAACTACACTTTGGATTCAAAATCAGACATTTCATATTTAATGACCCAATACATTGCACCCATTAAGTAATTTCAAGTCACCCATTCCCCTCCTGCTCTCCCACAGCCTTCTGAGTCTCTATTGTCTATCAAGCCATACTCTATGTCCATGTTTATACATTATTTAGCTCCTACTTATAAGCGAGAACTTGCTACATTTCACTTTCTGTGTCTAAGTTGTTTCACTTAAAATAATGGCCTCCAGTTCCATCCATGTTGCTGCAGAAGACATGATTTTATTTTTTTTAAAGACTGAATAATATTTCAGTGTATGTGTGTATGTGTATACACACACACACACACACACACACATATACACCACATCTTCTTTATCCAGTCATCCACTGATGGACACTTAGGTTGATTCCCTACCTTTGCTATTGTGAATAGTGCTGTGATAAATATCCAAATGCAGGTATCTTTTTGATACTGAGATAGACAAGTAAGGTGGTCACTAGGCACAGAGACAAGAAGTTCATTTGGTGAAGCTTTTAACATTTGTCTAGTTCTGCTTGTCCTAAAAATATTTTCCTTAAATATTACTTATTTCTGCTGGGCTTTTAAGATCGTAAACATAAAGACTACATGCATGGTGAGCACTGGTGTTTCAGGTTGTTGACCAAAAGAGGATTCCGGCGCTTGGATGGCAGGTGGCACAGCAAGACTGGCTTTCATTATGAACGTGGCGACGCCTCATCCAGTTCTCCCCTGGGAGGAGCTCCTTCTTTCCAGACTCTTGCCCTCTGCATGCTTACGTGTGTGGGGGAAGAAGAGGCAATCAGTTTCAAGGCTCCCCAGGGAAATCATGATGCTTCGGTGCCAGGGCCCAGAAGTTTCCTTCTGTCAAAGTTCTGGTTAAGGCACTGGGATTGATGTGAGGCAGTGTACAGTGGGAGGCACAGGGTGGGGGCATCAGAGCCAAACTGCCTATGTTTAAATCCAGCACTGCTGCTTTTCAGCCTTTAGACAAAGTGCTTACATTTTCTGTCTCCTGGTTTCTAGGAGGCTAATAAGAGTACCAGTGGGTACTAGAATGAGGATAATAATGGTACCAATGAGTCAAAGCCCATACTGTGCCTAGAACAGTAACTGGCAGAGAACAAATGCTCAAAAGAGTCAGCACTGTTATTGTGGACAAGCCGCGATAGTGTAGCTGTAAGGATATTTGTGGTAGGATTGATGGAGCGGTCAGGATAAAGTCTTCCTGCTTCAGGATGGGCAAGTTTATTTTATTGGGCATAAAAGCTTTAGCCTGGCCTTTGGATCTGTGAATGGAGACTGTTCCCTGGGCCACTGTAGCACAGTCAGCTGCAGTTGGGAACAGCAACATTGCTGGGGTAACACTTACTTGCAACTTGTACCTTCTGTATTTAGAAGAACTTGAATTTATTTAGGTGTCCACTCAAATGTCACCTGTTCAGTGATGCCTTCTGTCACCACCAAATCTAAAGTAGGCCACCTGCTCACTACTACCTAATAACCTTATTTTAAACCTCTTTCTAGTAGTTATCACTACTTTATATTTTCTGGTTTGTTTTGTTCATTCATTTACTTATTCATTTGACCAATACATACTGTGTTCCTACCATGTGCCATCTTGTTAGTTACTGGAGACACAGAGGTGAACAAAATGTGAGAAAGTCCTGGTCCTCATAGTTCTTATAGTCTAATGGGCAAAGCAGATTAAACATGGATGGATAAGTAAATACATAGTAAATACAGTATGTCAGATAGAGATAAACCCTATGCAGAAAAATAAAGGAGTGCTTGGCTGGCGTGGGGTAGGTTGGTTTGCAATTCTATCTAGTATGTTGAGGGAAGGCCTCACTGATGGCTCACAGTTGGGCAGAAATCTGGAGAGAGTGATACATTTGGATATCTGGATGAGGGATGCTCTTAACTATCAGGAATAGTAAGCGCAAAGGCCCAGATTGCAAAGTATACTTGTTTGTGTTCATGCGATGGTAAGGAAGTCAGTGTAACAGGAACAAAATAGATAAGGACAGATATGTATCGGTTAGCTTTTGCCATACAACAAACCACTTCAAACTTAATGGTTTAAGACAACCACTGTTTATCTAGCTCAGTAACCTGTTTGCTAGCAAGTTGGCTCGGCTCAGCTGGGCAGTTCTGCTAGTCTTGCATGGGCTCATGCATGTGTCTCTGGCAGCTGCCAGGAAGCTGAGGGCTGGTTGGTCCTGGAGATCTCAAGTAGGGTGGCTCATCTCTGGTCCACATTTGTCTCTTGTCCTCTGACAGGTTATCCCATGTTTATTCACATGCCAAGTCACTTCTGCCACATTCTGTTGGTCAAAGCCAGTCTCACAGCCAATCCTAGATTCAAGGGGCTGGGCAGAGAGACTGTGCCTCTCAACGAGAGGAGCTGCCTCTCGCGTGGTGATTTTTGCCATCTGCCTAGGGGAAAATGGCAGGAAACAAAGTCAGAGAGTAGCGGAGCCTTGTGAGTTGTAAATGCGAGTTTGCATTTTCCTTACAATGTCAGTTGGTAATGGAAGCAGGAAAACCATCTGAGGGTTTGAGACAGAGCTTTAGTGTGATATGACAATAGTTGACCAGCATCTCTCTAGCTGCTCCGTGGAGAACAGACCAGGGAGGGGTCCAGTGGAAGGCGAGTGGCCGGGGAGCAAAGGCTGTGGAGTCATCTAAGTGAGACCCGAAGGTGACTTGAACGGGGGTGGTAGCAGTGAAGGTGGGGAGAAATGACCACATCCCAGGTGTACATCGACTGTCTTCCCTGTTTATTGCTCTCTCTGTCACCTTGAGTGAAAGTTCCCTGTGGGCAAGACTTATTTATTTTCCACAGTGTTTTCAGTGCCTAGAGCCATGGCTGGCACATCGTAGACATTCAGTACATATTTGTTAAATGAATGAGTGAATGAATGTGTGAGATTTTAAATTTTAAAGGCGAACTTGCAGGAACCACATAGATCCCATTCTCAGAAACTCCTTGGGAGTTTCTGGCTCCTGCACAGATGCGGGCTCTGCTTGCCGTCCTTGGGCTGTCTGCTGGGATGGGGGTGTCCTTGAGTTGGGCGCTTAGCAGCATCTGCAGGGACATAAAGCCTAGGGGAATCCCTTTGGGAAGGGTTATTTAGTAATGCATTTTAAGGGAGTTCTTTTTACTTCATTGCATTCTGCACTGTTTATTTGAATCTGTAGGTTGAGTTTTTATTACTATAAATAGAAGTAATAAAACACAGAGCCTTGGGCTTTTTGCCTTAGAGGAATAATTGGTGGAATAAACTTAGAATTTGAGGCTTCTTAAATGGTATTGTCAGCAAGTCAGTAAACATAATTGTTTTGTTGGCTGATAGGACCTCAGCCTCCCAAAACATATAGTGTTCATGAATAAGCATTCTTTAATATTTTAAAACCTCAAGGCTTCCAATTATCACGACTCTAGGGATTCAGAAAAACTAAAATAAAAAATTTTTCTTGCCAAATCCTATGTAGAATGTCAGGGTTGCACCCGCTGCGTGATGTCTCTCCACTTGGTACCAGAGAGGAAACACCAGTCTCTTCAGAGGCAGCCTCCCAGTCCTGCTCCAGAACTCAGCCCTGCCCACATCTAAAGGTTTTGTTCCTCAGTTGTGTCCTCTCTTCCTGACTCTTAAGTATCTCTCTTTGTTGGATTATTTCCAAGAGTCATTATATATAGTTATATAGCCTCCCACACCCTCATACTAAGAAACAGAACAGAAAAGGCAAAAATCTAGCAGTCAAACCTTCCCTTGACCCTGAGTTACAAACTGCTGTAATTTTCTTGTCCACACTTCACTGTTTCCACCTCTTCACTTCCCTGTCCCCCATTAACCCACCCTGGACTGACTTATTCCTCCAGGGCTTTCCTGAAACTGCTCTAGCTAAAGCCAACCGTGACCTGGAGGAAGGGTCTTAAGACACCTCGGAGCACAACACAAACACAGAGTGTCCCCTCTTTTATTGCTCTTCTGATAACTCCCTCTTGGGTTCCCTTTCTCCCTCTAACTGCTCAGTTTTGTTTTTTTTTTTTTTTTTTTTTTTTTTTTTAGAATTCTGGTTTCTCCTCTATTGAATGTGGTAATTCATTCATGCTCATAAATCCAACTCCCTACTTGACATCATTTCTTGCCTGTTTAATGGGAACTTCAAGCCGAATGTGCCCATAATAGAACTCTTGATCTTTGTCCTAAAACCTTCTCCCATCTCAGTGCATTGCACCTCCGCTCACTTGCCTCCTCAAGACGCCATCTGGTTCAGGTCATCGCCACCTCTTATTGGGACGAGCTGAATGATCTTCTCAGTGAATTTTCTGTTTCTCCCCTGCTCAGAGCCAGTCTCCATACAGCAGTGAAGGAAACATCACTTCTTGCTTTAAAAGCCTTCAGTGGTTGGTTCCCCAGTGAGCTCGGGAGAAAACTTGAAACACCCTGGGGGGACTCACAGGCTCTGCCTGACCTGGGCCACGCCTACTTCTTTGAGCTCCTTTGGGGGTCACTCATTCTCTCACCTGTGCATTCCATCCGTCACTCATTCTCTCACCTGTGCATTCCATCCGCAGTTCTACTTGTGCCTCAATCGCCACAGGTGCTCAGCACTCTTCCCTTTGCCAGGCACACCTATGCCCTGCTTTTCTCTGCACGGATTCTTACCCATTCATTCCTCAGCTCTCAGGATACAATCCCTTTTGATTAAAGAGGCTTCTCTGAACCCCCAAGCCCAGATGGGTCCCTCGTCTTTTCTCGCTTCCAAGCAGCCTGTGCTTTCTCCCAGCACTGTTCAGGTTTACGGCTGTGTGCTGACTTGCTCTGTGCCATTCATGGCCTCACACCTGCACCTTCCACTAGTCTAGGCACCACGTGAGCAGGAACGTGCCTGTCTTTTCACAAATGTATGACCGGCAGCAAGAACAAAGTGAGCACTAAGTTACTAGATGATGAAAGAGTGAATTTTATTTGCTGGTTTATTTTGGAAGACCACTGAATTTAAAGAAAGTAGTCATCACCTTCTGTGGGCCTGCTGCCTTCCTGTGGGGCCTTGCTACAGGAAGCCAAGTTCAAATATTGCTTTGCAAAGCACTACCTATGTGTATGAATGAAAGTTAGTTTAGGAGTGCAAAGAAGGAAGCTAGTCCTTATGTACGTCTACCCATGCGAATCAGTTTAAGAAAAGTTTATACCATTTTATCAGTTGGCTTTAAAAGGTTAGTGAATAAACATGCCAAATGGGTAGATAGGAATAAATAATTCATAGCATCCCAAATGAACTAGATTATAGCGCAGCCGATTCAGTCATATTTTATTTATCTCTGTATTGAAGAAAATCAATTTGAGAAATTTCCAGAGCAATCCTGGTGCTTATCTAGTCCCCCTCCCTCCTCTGTTTGTTAAGTTAGGTGGATCTTTTCGGACAGAGCACCTGCAAAATTCATCCGTTCTCTTGCTGGTATATCTACTCCTCTGGTAAAACCCCTGCTGCAGTTACTACTAATGTTCACTCTTCTCCTTGAACTCTTATCCTTGTGCTTGAAAAAATTCTTAGCACCTCTCACTGTCCGACCCTGTATGGAGTGGAGGATTGTTTCAGGGAAAGCAGCTTCTGTTATGAAGATGCTGTTTGTGCATTTCCCCCAAATCCAGTTTCTTAAACATTTATCCGTAGGTTTAGATATTTTTGTGCAGCTGTTCATCACTGCATGATATTATAGCTTTGAATTCCTTCCAGATATTCCAAAGTGTGATGCTACCATGCATGGTAGGCAATAGCAGCTTTTGGTTTTTTTTAAATCCCAGTAGCCCAAGATTAATTTTTCTGTAGTCACCATGGGATCTTTTTACTCTGTCAAAGTAGACAAAATGAAACTAATAGCATAGCATTTCTTTTTTTAGAAGTTAACATGGTAGCAGAAACTATTTTGTAAATCACCTATAATAACAGTTCTCAGCAATTTGGGGTTGGGGGTGACATTGAATGAGCTATTTGAAATAATCAGAGCTGTTTGATGCAATCGCAGGCATGGGAAACTGGGCAGTCTCTCAGGTCCTTGTTAGATGGACCACACGCTGGGAGGTGGGGTAGCGGATGCTGTCCGTTTCCTGGCGAGAAAGAATCCCTCAGGCCCTGGCACTGAAGGCTGGTCAGTGTCGCGCCGCAGTTGCCAGCAAGTACGACACGACCAGTTGGAGTTCTTCCAGCAGTAGTTTAATGAGGCATCTACAACAGTTACATGGCGAGAGACCTCGAACAGGAAATGCAAGCTGCTTTTATAGCCCCGGATAGGTGTGTCCCACAAGCGTGTCCCACAGGGATAGGTGGAGGGCCTGACTATGCATGTCCTGGGCGGATACACTAGGAGGCCTAGACCGCTCCCCACAGGTCAGTTTGATCTCATAGAGCTAGATTCAACTTTGTGGTTATAGAGAGTTACACAGACAGACAGACAGACAGCCTCAAGTGATTGAAATGCTTCATTTGAGGATATTATCTTTAAGAGTGCTGTTCATTGACTTGATTAAAAAAAAAAAAAAACAGGATGATGTTCTTTATTGCCTACAGTGTATTTTCTGGCAGTCATCAGCAAATACATTCATGTTCCAAAGGCTAGAATCCTGCCATTAAACTTTTGCCAACTCACTCCTAATAATTCTCTACCTCACAAAATGCATGCCAGTCTGTACTTACAAGAGTATTCAGTGCCCGCAGACGCATGTGAAAAAACAACGTAAACACAAGTGGCTTTTATTGAAATTTTCCCAGGAAAAGATAAGAATGTAAAAAAGTAAATGAGCTCCAAGTTTCAACTTAACTGGTGCAAAATTTTTATATAAATATAAATTTATATATATGTAATTTTTATATAAATCTTTTTATTCCTTCCCTCTTATCCAATGTATTGAAAATACTAGATGCCTGCTAACATGTAGGCTTTCTGAATATGCTTCTCTGATAAAAGACATTCTCGCTGCATGCCACTGCTTCTATCCCCTCGTCCGCCTCCCAGGGCTCCTGGTTCAGATTTATTGATGAATTTGTTCTTTTCCCATAAACGGATGAAGCTGTGACTTCAAGCTCCACTTGACCGTGTTCCTCAGCTGGGGAGGAAGCCAACACCCAAAATGGGAGATTCAGGGACGTACAGGAAGTGGTACCAAATGCATATCTAATGCCAGTGTTAGGAAGGAAATCGACACATTAAGGAATAAGAGAGCACTCATTACAAAATAATGGCTTAAATTAGACTCACAGATTTTGTCTTAAGAAGGAGATTGGCTAAATATTGCATTGAATTTCATTTTATTCTTCTTGCAAGATGCCTTTGCAGAGTCCCACCTCAGCTTCTGTTAGAAGTGTCACTGCAGAGTCAAGACTCGTAATCTTACTCCTGAGCCTCACTGATGGCGAGGTGTTTTCTCACCACAAAAGGATGAAATACCCACAGCAGCATGAGACACGATGTGCAGTTAAATGCTATAAATACACATTATCAAGTAGCAAAGCTTAGATAGATTGTTTTTGATTCCACATCACAGGTTTTTAATTCTTAAAATGACAATCCAAATAAAGAAAATTTAATCAATGGCAAACATATGAGAAGCCACATTATATTTCATATTTAGAATAATAATTATTGCAGCCATTTCTTCTTTTTTAAAAAATTCATTTCAAAATATTAAGAGGGTGCAAATGTTTTAGGTTATATGGATCGTTTTTGTAATGCTTGAGTCCTGGCTATCGGTGTGCCTGTCACCCAAATAGTGTTCATAGTACCCATGAGGTTGGTTTATTCCCCTCCCCTAACCACCCCCTGGTTGCTTTCCACTGAGTTTTGCTTCCCTCTGTGCACATGTGTGCTCATTGGTTAGTTCTAATTTAATAGTGAGTACATGTGGTGTATGTTTTTCCATTCTTGGGATACTTCACCTAAGGAAGATGGTCTCCATCCAGATTGTTGCAAAATATATTAATTCATCTTTTTAATGGGCGAGTAGTACTCTATGGTGTACGTATACCACATTTTTATGAATCCATTCATGAATTGATGGGCACTTGGGTTGTTCCACATCTTTACAGTTGTGAATTGTGCTGCAACAAACATTGAAGTGCCGGTGTCTTTCTTTTTATTTCAGCATATTGTGGGGGTACAAATGTTTAAGTTACATATATTGCCCTTGCTCCCCCCCCCCCCCCGTTCAGTCAGAGCTTCAAGTGTGTCCATCCCCCAGATGTACCCATAGATACGTACAAATATTATGTATCAATACTGTATCACATTTTATTTATTTATTTATTGAGTCTCACTCTGTTGCCCAGGCTAGAGTGAGTGCCATAGCGTCAGCCTAGCTCACAGCAACCTCAAACTCCTAGGCTCAAGCGATCCTCTTCCCTCAGCCTTCCAGAGTGCTAGGATTACAGGTGTGAGCCACCACGCCTGGCCTGTATCACATTTTAAAGGCTATTATCGGCATTGAGATTCTAAGCATCATTCTTCACTTAAAATTATGCCCTTTTTATAGCCTCATCCAAATACATGTATATTTTATCTAACAAGGGAAGGTAGCCTTTGATCTATAAGACTATCTAAAAAATCCTATGTTTTTGTAAGTTAGGCAGTAATAACATATTGAGTTTCTTCAGTTTGTTCAGGAATATTCTTCCAAATTTTAGTCATATTTTTCATTTGATCACTAGCCAACATTAATTATGGAGATCGTATTGAAATAGCAAACTATATGTTAGAGATTGCCTCCTTGGGAATGGAAACCTCCCCACTCTCCAATGCTGAAAGAATATTGCCAATGCAATGAATGTATAGAGAGCTTTCTGTAGATCATGGTATCTACCAGTGATTTTCAGGAAGAAGAATATATCTACTGGAGCCAATTTTACTTTAAACACATATCAGTTTTCAGTTTACCAGTGGTTTTGGCTAAGTATTAGCAATTTCCTATCACGAGCACCATAAAAGTCATGCTCTCTGGCTGCATCATTCTTTAATTTGGTAGCTTTTGATATGATACAAATTATCTTGTTAGACCTCAAGGAATACAGAAACTATTACTTCACAGGCTGGATATTAGACATATAAGTTCACACCATTTTCTGAGTTGACTGTTACTAATTTAAAGATCTGCAACTTTTACTATGCTGACCACTGACTAGCTGTGTGACCTTAGGTATGTCATCTTACCTTTGTCCTCAGTTTCTATAAAATGGGAGTCTGGACTAGATTATTTATTTTTTTAATTTTTTTTTATTTCAGCATATTACGGTGGTACAAATGTTTAGGTTATGTATATTGCTCTTGTCTCACCTGAGTCAGAGCTTCAATCATGTCCATCCCCCAGACGGTGTGCACTGCACTCATTATGTATGTATACACCCATCCCCTCCTCCCCGCTCCCATCTGCCTGCCACCCGATGAATGTTATTGGTATATGTGTACTTAAGTGTTGATCAGTTAGTACCAGTTTGATGGTGAGTACATGTGGTGCTTGTTTTTCCATTCTTGGGATACTTCACTTAGTAGAATGGGTTCCAACTCTATCCAGGGTAATACAAGAGGTGCTAGATCTCCATTGTTTTTTGTGGCTGAGTAGTACTCCATGGTATACGTGTACCACATTTTATTAATCCACTCATGTACTGATGGGCACTTGGGTTGTTTCCACGTCTTTGCAATTGTGATTGTGCTGCTATAAACATTCCAGTGCAGATGTCTTTTTTATAGAATGTCTTTCGTTCTTTTGGGTAGATTCCCAGTAATGGGATTGCTGGATCAAAAGGTAGATCTCCTTGTGTCTCTTTGAGGTATCTCCATGTTGTTTTCCACAGAGGTTGTACTAGTTTGCAGTCCCATGGACTAGATTATTTCTAAGTGCCTTTTTTTTTTTTTTACTTCTAATATTCTGTAGTTCAGATAAATAACCTCATATTATGCTGTTATGTCGTATTGTGATTGTGCCCTTCAGCTGTGAAGATGCTGCTCTTTGCCCATGACTAGCAGCCTGTAAGTTAGTGGTGGAAAGATGCAAAAGTAGATGGGCCAGACAGTCTCAGCACTTTATCTGTTCTCCTCTGAGTCCAGTGACATGATTTAACGATTTATTTGTGCAAAACGATTTTACAAATACAGAAACTGCATTATGTGATCTTAGTCTCAGTATACTAACCAAGAACTCTTTGTATTATCATTTTTGAGTCTTAAAGGGTGCCTTTAAAATTGCAAACATAAAATTTTCTAGATTAATTGAAAAAAAACTGATTATAATTGGCCTGGTTTTTCTGGACTTCATTTCGCCAACCCAGAAGTTCTCTGAACCTTGTGCTTTTGAATTTTTGATGGAGGCTTCATTACATAGGCATGATTGATTGGCCACTGGCAACCAACTCAACCTTCAGCCCCTCTTCCCTCCCTGGAGGTCAGGGATTGGGGCTGAAAATCTCAACCTTCTAATCACATGGTTGGCCCTAGCAATCAGCCCCCACATTGGAGAGGCTATCCAGGAGCCCCCAGCCACTAGTCATCTTATTAGCATACAAAAAATTGTTATCACTTTGGAGATTCCAAGGGTTTTAGGGTGTGTGTGCCAGGAAATGGGGCAGAGACCAAGTATCTGTATTTCTTATTATGTCACAGACACTCACACAGTGGTCCTCTGATGTAGATATTATTATCTCTGTTTTGCAGATGAGGAAACTCTGGCCCTGAAGGTCAAGCACATTTCCAAGGTTATATAGGAAATGGCTTAAAGGTCTAACCATTTCAAGGCTTGTGATGTTGACTGTCATTAACACCAGGTGGAGAACACAGGCCTAGTGTCACACAGGCATGCACACACTTCACAAAGCACTGTAAGCAGAGCTCTGCTCCTGCAGCTGCAGGAGGGAAGCAGCCCAGAGCACAGCTTTCTCACGGGACTCAGCTACCTGGAAATACACAGTCCTTGTTTTGTGTAGCCTTCCCCACGCCCCATGCAAAGTAAGGCCAGGGTTGCTTCCCAAGATGGATGGGGCACCTGGGCGCGCTCTCTCAATCTGTGGCTTTCTAACCTGCCCTTTTCCCTCTCTCCCCTGCCCTAGGCCTGCTGAGGCTCCCAGAAGGAAATACTTCTGGTCATCTGGGCCCCCACTTTTCTCCACCTGGAGCTTGTCCTGCCCTGGGAACAGTTCTGGTTCCAACAGGTCCCCTTCCCTGGCTGAGGTCACGACACAGTCTTTCAAGTTCTGTTCTCACCTTCGCAACTCTATGACTGCCCTCCCTCTCCCATTTCTTAGCTACAAAATAACTAGATATAGACTTATTTCTTTTAGTAGAAGCACATTTAAGATTATTGCAGCTATTTAATAATTTATTACTTGGGAAGCAGAAGTTGCCTTACTTTACTATTTGCAAAGTATGCTCAACTCCAGTACTTCTCATCACAAAACTTTTGTCAAAGAAGTTTGTTGAAGAATAAATTATTCTTTAATGGGAACATAACTGCCTAAAAGGCAATAATATGGTAATCTGATTTAAAAAAAAAATCAATAGTACTTCCCTCAAGCCCTCCTCTCTTCTCTGAATCACTTAGTTAATTTTTTCACTTGAAGCACCTCTTGGGGGAGGGAAAACTCTAGAAAATTTGCCTTCACATCTTCTGTCAGATAAATCCCATTTATAAAGTTGCTTAGAAGGTGGTTCCACCATGATGTGGATAATTTCATATTCATTTCCCTTGTTATGTTCGTTATTTTGGAATGTTTGTTGGGATAAATGGAAATTTCATAAGAAGTAGTACAGGTACAGCTTTGTAAAATACTTCACCTGTGGCCAGACTCCCGGCCACCTCTGATGCTTGTTGTGTTAGATCCGGTTCCCCTTGGCCCCAGGAACAGAGAGGCAGAGTCATTGAGGCTGCAAAAAGGCAAAGGAGTTTATTGGCTAGCCCGAGCCAGGGTCCAAATTCCAGAGCACCAACGCAGTGGTCTCTCCAGGAACTAGGACCCTGCCCTGGGGTAAAGGTTAAGCTTTTATACTTTTCTGTATGCTAGTTTTCACACGACACGTTAGTCTGCACACGACACACTAGTCTGCACACCACACACTAGTCTGCACTTCATCCCCCCTTTAGTTTCTTTGTCCTTTTTTTTAGAAGTGGCTGATCGCATTGGCTTCTGGTTTGTTGACTCTAAGCTTCGGGCTTTTCGCGCTGGCGCCAGTTGTAGTTAACCTCATCCAGGGGAAGAGGAGGGTCTCCGACGGGGGAGAGGGGCTGTTGTTGCATACCTTCTAGTTTTTGGTTACAAGCGATACTGGGAACACACGCCCTGCACAAGCCGTTCATGCGCTGATCATGTCTTGCTCTTCTTATCTACTTAGTTGGTTGGAGGGCCCCTGGACTCTCCAGCCCTTTATCAGGAAGTAACTTGCGGTTATCTCCCCAGGGCTTTGTTTTCCTTTACTTTAGTGAAGCCTGCCATGGCTCCACTTACGCTAAGCACCAAGCCAGCAAGCCATATATACAGAAGCAGAACTAGGCTTCTCACATCCAGGAAGCCTAGCCTATCATGGAGTTACCTTTGCTCTTATCCCTGTTTTTCATTCTGATTAACTATATTTATCAAACAACTAAAAGCAAGCATAGTCACAGAAGCGAATAGCATCAGTTAGAATCAAAGAGAGCACACATTTTCCTACTATCAATTCCTGTTCTTCAGTGGGGCAGGTGGTTTTTGCCACTTCTATGAGCAATGGCCCAGTTCCCTTGGACCAGCAAGAAATAATTAATTCATAAGAGTAAGAAGATGGCATAAGTGAGAACAAGAGAGGTTTCAGGGTAAGTTCAGAGGCATCGTGGCAGAGTACCAGGAGCCAGTGCTCTCGTGGTGATGTTGACATCCCACAGCCAGCTCAGTGGCCAGGCCACAGCAATTCACATCCCTGCGTGGGCCACTCTGTTCTTAAAATGAAGGGTCTCTAAAGAACTTTTTGCCTCCTTCCAACTGTGTCTTTATGAAGACTAGCTCTAAATTCTGTGTGTGCATATCTGGAATAGGCTGAGTTCTGTCCTCAGTGGACACACTCTTCATCCATGCCCACCGTTTATTTCAGAACCAGATTGCTTTTGCTTTTCTCTCCTATCTGAAGAACTATCCCTTCTCCATGACAATAGTATCATTTAGTCTGTAGGGCAGTCTCCTCTCTCTGAAGCCTAAAGGTGACCAGACCCAGGAGCTGTTTGGTGCGAGAATGTTAGCATCACCTTACCCTCTTTGGATAGCTTTCTTCCAATTCCTAATCAAAGTCAAGAAAGGGCCAACTGTTTTCCTAATCTGGGTGGAGACACAACACGGGATGGTCATATAACATTGTGGACATTATAGTGACCTTGGCTGTGGCCTTGGATGAAGGTTAAAGCTCAGCCTGTCTTTCTATCTGTCTATGAATGCATGTATGTGTGGATCCATCCACCCATCCATCCTTCCATCCATCTAGCTCTATCTGTCTATATCTGTATTCATCTATCATGTGTCAATTCATCTCATGTTATAAAGAAATTTTTCCTTAAGTAATATGTTTTCCTCCTTCATCAATGCTTCATTGAGTCATCTATCATTTATTTCAAAAATTAACAGGCTGTGCTGTGTATATATATGTGCTTATTGCATTCAAAACCACCAAGAACTAGAGCATGTTTTTAACTAGTCACATTGAACCTATCAGCCCATTAGTCACCATCTGCCATTGTCCTCCGTGTACCACCTGTTTTTCACGTATTTCTGGACATGGTCACTCTGTGATGCAGGGTGCTGGCTGACAGGATGATCCAAGACACTTTGAGTATCACTGCTGCTAAGTTTCCCAGGAAACAAGGGAAGTTATCTTGAAAAGTATCAGATTTCTTTCTGTTTATTTATTTTAAAAGATAAGCATGCTTTAGGTTCGAAACAGAACACAACCAGAATACTCACAACCCAAGCACGGCTCCTGTTTGAGTCCTCGTGTGATAGACTGGAACTGGGTTTCTCGACATCTGCATGACTGACGGGTTGGGTCACATAGCTTTTTGTTGTGAGGTTTGTCCTGTGCATCACAGGATGTTCAGCAGCATCTCTGGCCTCTTCCCCGCTAGATGCAAGCGGCACCATCTCCAGTAGTGACAACAAAAAATGTCTCTTGGTGGTGTCGGTATCCCCCAGTGATGGGGCAGGGTAGGGCAAAGTCACCCTTGGTTGAGAATAACTGGGCTGGAGTTAGCAGTTAAAGTGACTTTGGGGATCCTTTCATGCTGTCAAAACAAGTCACTCACGTAAAGAGACAAAACAGAACCACACTTTGCTCCTGGGCCTGGTGTGTCCTGAGTCCTGACGCGGTGCCGAGGCCCGGGGCCACAGGGCAAGGACTCAGACGTCAGTAGGGTGCAGTCCCTGTCTGCAGAGAGCCCACAGCGTGGTGGGAGAAGTGGACGTGTCAATGGATGACCATATGTCTGCGAGATTTATAGGGAGAAAATTAGTCATATTGTTGGATGGTTTGTAGATAGATCTATCAGATTGTCGACCACACTTTTTACTCTTCACATGGTTCCTCTGGGGTCCTGCAGACATAGCCTTACTTGAAATGGGGCACCACAGAGGCATCCCTTGCTCAAGATACCTGAAGTGGCTTCTTGGAGGACGCAGGCCTCCTGTGAACGGCAGGGAGAATTGGGAGGTGAAAAAGTCTGAGATGAGACCTTCCCGACAGGAGCAACCTGAACATGACTCCAGGAAACCGTTTTGTGTTGCTTTGGCTTGATTGATGTGCATCCACCCAGCTCCCATTACGCAACGCACACTCTCTTCCGTGCAGCTCGTGGCTTAACAACATGCCGTGCTGCTTGGCCCCTTGGTTTCCAGTGCATTGATCTTACCAATCGAGTCAATTGTGGGCTATGTGAAGGTAGGAACCAGATGTGATATTGGATAATTCACGTGAATAGACTAAGCAAGTCACTATTTGACTGTTTGCTGTTGACTTGCAAAACTAGGCATGGAGGAGAACTCAAAAGCATTAGGGAAGGCAAGTGAAAGATAAAATGAGATTAAAGAAAAACAGAAGGCCAAAGAGTAAGGGGTATTGGCCTTCTGACAGGCACATTCTTCTACTGATGCTTCCAAACCTCAGAGCCCATGTGGCCTCCTCTGTGCTTTCTGTGGCTTGAGATTGCTCAGGGAGTCCCTGCGGCATGGCCCTGTGTCTCCTCCCTCCCCTGACAGTCAGGTGTTCTGGGAGGGGCTGCGGTGTCTCATTGCAGTATCCTGTCCTGCACTTCTGCCCGGCCTGCCTGGCAAGTAGTGGGCTCTCAACTAAAATGGGAACAACTGCCCTAAAGTTTAAGCCAGGGGAAGATCTCGTTAGTGAGGAAAAGCTTGTTCTTTGTTATTCCTGTAAAACCCCTAATGATGGGAAAACTAAAGGACAATGAGGAATTCTAGGAACTAGCAGGAAGGCAATTATTTGTTTGTTGTATTAAAATGTTGCTCAGAGTAAAGGATAAAATATGAGAAGATTTCACAGCTCGCGTGCTCGCTCGCGCGCTCTCTCTCTCTCTCTCTCTCTCTCTTCCCCTCCCTCTCCTCACCCCTTCCTGGGGATTAATGAGCTGCCAAATCTCACGTATGAGATTCACAGTTCTTTATGGAAGTGGAACAGATTTCTTTGCACTTCAAGCAAAGTGATATGCAAACCAGGGCAGGATGTCAGGAACAGGGGACGTGATTGGGGCTGTGACTGGGAGCTCAGCTGAGCAGCCATGGTGCCCAGACCCTGGCCATCATTCCCCATCAGACTTCGTCTAGAAACACCTAGAAGTGGAGTGCTCAGGGATTGGCCTTTCTCAGAGAGGTTATATCAGTTGGGGCTTTTTTGCCTTTGAAGAAAAATTATAGCTAAATGAACACCCACTATGTGCCCAGGCACTGTGGTCTGTAGTGTGTGTGTGTGTATTTTCATTTAATCCTTGCCACAACCTTATGAAATAATTACTGTTATCCCATTTTAAAGGAGGAAACTAAGGTCCTTCCTGCCCAAAGGCATACAGCAAGGAGATGGAGTATCAGACCGTGAATTCAAATCTGACCTCAGAGTCTGATCTCATTGGCCAGGATGCACTTTCCAGGAAGAGCAAAGCAAGCAGACTCTGTTTAGGTAAAATGGCCTTCTTAGGAGTTCTTTCTTTGTTGGGTTGTGCCAGGAGTTATATTTAATTTAAAAAATTACATGCACTTCAAATATTTTATAATAGAAGATAAACACATAATTGCCAAAAGTATTTCATTCATTTTGCTATTTTAAGGATTTTTTCCAGAACTTTAAAAAAAGTAGTTTCATTGAGTATAATTTACATACCATAAATCTCACTCATTTTAAGTGTGCAATTAGGTAATTTTTAGTAAACTTATAGACTTGTGCAACCATCATCACAATACAGTTTTAGAACATTGCATCACCTCTGAAACATCCCTCATGCTGTTAATGGGGTTTTTGTTATAGAATTCCTAAGGTGGGTGTGGGGAGAAGCAGTTGGAGGAAGAGGGGTAGCAGGAAAGTGGGAAGGAAAGAGAAGGTTAAATAACAAAGAGAAGTGAGTATTCCAGGGAACTGGAGGGCAGAAAGGAGCCATAGAGAGACTTAATCAAAATGTTCATTTTAAAGATGAGGAAGAGAAGGGGTGAAGTTGGGCAACTCAGCTGAGTTGGTGATACACTAAGAGCCTGGTTTCCTGAATCTTAGCCTATTTCTCCTGTGGTTAACATGATGCTCTCTTGATACTTAGTGGTTTCAAATAACCATTTTTATTTTGCTCATGATTTTGTGGTTCGGAAGGGTCCTGCTGGGCGGTTTGTCTGTGATCAGTGTGGCGTCTGCTGAGGATTCTGGGGCTGTGGGATCCACTTCCAAGAAAGCTTCTTTACTCACACGCCCAATTCCTTGGTGCCCCTTGGTCTCCCTCTCCGCATGGTGTCCCATCCCCCAGGACCTCTCCCACGTGGCTTGAGGTTCTCGTGACACGGTGTTTTGGGGGTAGTTGCACATTTTTCCTTCCTTCCAAGAGGGAGGAAACCGAAGCTGCCAGGACAGTTAAAATCTGTGCTTGGAATTGGTAGAGGGTCACTTCTACCAAGTGCCATTGGTCAAAGCATCCCCTATTCAAGGAGGTGGAGAAGTGGGCACTCGTTCTTGATGGGGATTGGCAAGAGCCACATGGCAGAAACACATGTGGATTGGGATGTACTGTTGTGTCCTTCTTTGGAATATACAGGAAACAAGAACAGGACTAGGCAAATAAACCTCTGAGACATCCTGTCACATTCTGACCTGGTTTGTTCTTGTAATTTTGTAGTAGGCATTGCCTCATAGGATAAAATTCAAACTCTGTTCTAGCAGTAATAAAAAATCTCACCGTTTCCCAAACACGCCAGCTCCATCGCACATGCTTCTTCCTGTCGGTCCTCCCTATGTCTCCCCGTGTCGTCAGCTCTCTCTCCACCCGGCCAACTCTTCTCACTCATCCTGCTGCACTCAGCTCAAGTGCTTCCTTGCAGAACAATTCCAGCAGAGGCAATTTCTCCATTCGCCAAGCACCCCGTTCACTTTTCTCTGTGAGTACACACCAAGGAGGGGTAAGAGGAAGGTGGGAGCACAATCTGCATTGTGATTTTTAGACTTTTGTGGGTTTTTTTCTGCTTAGGCAGTGATCTCACGAGCATAGGAATTTTTCCATATACTGGTGACTTCTATAGGGTCTGGCATGTACCAGACATTTGTTAAGTGCAAATTGAATAAATACATTTATTGTGTATCAGATACTTAAAGGGTGCGGAATTCTATATGCACTTTTACATTGGTCATGTCATCCCACGCTGAGACTTCTCTAACCAAGAGCTGAGGCAAAGCCCAGTTCCATGTGGTAGTAGACACTGCACGTTCGGTGCTCAGCTCATGGGCCGTGTCCTTGCTGTCACTGACTCAGCCACTTCCTGGTCTTACAGCCATTGGTTCGGTCCCCAGAGCCCCACTTCAGGAAGGAGGGCAAGGCATGGAGGCATCAACACACAGTTATTCTAAGATATCTCATAGCAAATGCCATTTTGTAGAGAAGAACATTGAGGTCTTTATGAGAAGAGTTACTTGCCAGGTCGTAGAGCCAGGTCACAGCTCTGTGTGTCCTGGTGTAGTGTGCTCCTCCCACGGCCCAGGGAAGCCCCCTTGTGAAAGAGTCTGCTTAAGCTCTACGGAAGGGTGAGCTGCCTCATGCTATGCTCCTAATTACAAGGGTGCGGTTCTGACTGACAGAAGAATATACAGCGTTTGGCCCACGTGAACTGAAGTATTTCAAGTGGGAAGTTGCTTTTAGTGAAAATTCTGCCCCAAAGCAAGGTTGAAAACAGCAATAACCTATTGAGAGTTTTAATAAGCTCCTTTAGCAAAGGTAGCTTTCAACTCCTTGCGGAGAGAACAAGTAAATCCAGTACGGCCCCCTACTAATTAGTTAGATAGAGTTCTCCTGGGGAGCCTGCACTGAAACATAATTAATAATGAAAACTGAGAAGAGTAATGAAATAAAAATGCATTATATGCAGACACACACTCTTAATTTATATGAGGCAAAATCTAGTTACCAAGACTAACTATATTAGACAGTCGACACTTGGGGAAAATTTCCCTGATTTGAAGTAACAGATAGCACCTGCTTTTCTCACAAGAAACGTTACAATAGAGAAGGAGAAGGCAGCATAAGCTCTTGAAATCTGAAGAGCTAAAGTGTATTTTTACTTCAACTTTTGGACTATTAAATCTGTACTATAAACCTTTGACAAGTATGAAAATCTATAAAAACCAAAACAATTAAACAAGAGATAACATTGAGAGATGAGATATGGATGGTTCTGGAAGAATTCGAGAAAGCATATGGAAAACTAATTGTCTTTTTCTTTAGTGAGATCAGAATCTTTGGTATTCACCATGCGGACTCCGTACCCCACAGTTGCTAAATTAATGCTTGTTAGTTCAAATAGTTGTTGCTCCTGCCAATACTCAGTTGTCCCAAGGATTTTTCTCCATTAGACATAACCTCCCAACTAAGCATCCTTATCCATTTTAAAGAAACTTTTCACACATTTAACTGCTTTGGTCTGCTTTTCTTCCTGTGAATCTGGAGCCAGCAGATAGGAGAGCCCACAGGGTTCTGTCTCCTGTCGCCAGCGCCTTGGCATCTGGGTAGAGGACAGCTTTTGTCAGAAGGCTTTTCAGGGTAGACACTTCTTTGGAAGGCTCATCGTGCTCGTGTAATTACCGTCCTGGTCCCTGGCCACTTACAGATGCCTCTCCCATTCAATGCCACGCCTCACTCCAAGTCCCTGGGCTCCGCTCATCGTGAGTCTCACTTGATAAACATAATCTTCACTTTTCATTAGTTCCTCCCCCCACTTCCTGGAATTGAATTTTGGAATTTTCCAGGCTTATCCAATCACTACGGCCCTCGCCTGGTATTCTTGGTCCCTTTGCTGCTCTAGGTGGCCTTGGGCCAGTCTCACCTTTTCCCTGATTCATCCAGGATTTGAATCTCCTGGTCCTGAAGTAAAAGGGCAGCCTCACCTATTCCTGTGTCACTCTTGTTGAGCCTAATTGTCACGAGGAAGGCTGGGAAGAAACTCGTTACCTGAGCAAAGTCTTCTTAGAGGCCTTCTCCTCCCAGGGGCTTCCTTTCTTGGGAAAGAAAATTTCTCTCTTATTTTGTCACCCTAGGACCCAGGCACATGGTCCTGGACATTTGTGTCCCAGAAGCTGCTAATGTAACCTTTACCTCAAGGTGTTTGGTTTCCTGTCCCTGAGCTGAAAACATACTGGGCATATCGCCATAGTCCTGGGACATGGCCCGTCAAATTTCCTGAGATTTCCAGGTTTCTGGAAGAAAAATTTGTATCGACATTCTAAATTCTGTATGATAACATGAAACCCTCACGCCATTCCCCAGTGCACATGGGGAACTGCCCACCCACCTCTCTGCTTTTCCGTTGGTCACATGACCTAGTTCCAGGCATTTTAATTAAACAAAGTGATGATCTACGGTCAAGACTATCCCCTGGAGGACACACATCACCAATAGCTGAGGAAGTGGGAGTGAGGATTGTTGCACACCAGAAACTAGGTCAAGAGTGTTTTCTCCTGCCTAATTCTTGTGCAAATTGCAACCAACAATTTTCCTTTTTGGTCTCTGTGAATTTAAAATTAGATTGATTGACATCAACTGATTGATGATCTGTGGTCTCTTTTTAAAAAATGAGAGCAAAACAAGAAACTTTTGGTTTTCTGATGTTATTTTGCTTCTATTTTAATTTTTGAAGTTAAAATTGGGGAGAATGTTTATGTGAACAATAATGAGTCTTCTTATCCATAACTGCAATTTATTTAGGTCTTTTTTAATTTTAGTTAGCAATAGTTTGTCAATTATTTTTTTAAAAATTCAGTCATAAGTCATTTATGATTTTTGTTCTTTTAGGTAGTATTGTTTTTGTAATTTTAGTTTCCAAATTTTTGCTGCTGGTATTTAAATGCAATTTATATTTGTTTATTGACCTTGTATTTTGAGGCTTTGCTGAATTAATGTACTAATTCTGCTAGGTTTCTTTTAGATGCCCTGCGATTTCTAGACAGATAATCATACCATTTACAAATAGTAGAGACGATTTTATACTTCTTCCTTTACAATCTTTATACCTTTCTCTCTTTTTTATTGTTTGTCTTATTGCATTGACGAGGACATCTAGTCTAGTATTGAATAGGAATAATGAGCAGGAACATCTTTGCTTAGTTCCTGATGTGACAAAAGAGGTTTTTATTTTCTGCAATTAAATATGATCCTACCTGTAAATGTTTTATAGTTGTTCTTTTCAGGTTAAGAAGTTTTCTTTCTTTTCCTAGTTTTCATCATGAATTGGGGGTATGTCAAATGGAGGGGGTTTGTTTTTTCTTTTTTTGTTAACATGGTCAATTACATGGATTGATATTTGAATGGTATATCGACCTTGCATTCCTGGGATGAACTCCACTCACTCATGCTTCATTGTTCTTTTCATGTATCTCTGGATTCAATTTACTAATATTTTGTAGAGGACTTTTTTTTTTTTTCCCAGCCATGCTCATGAAGAATATTGGTCTGGATTTGTCATTTCTTGTAATGTTTTTATCAGGTTTTGGTAATAGGGTTGTGCTGGCCTTATAAAATGAGTTGTAAAATGTTCTGTCCTTTATATTCTGACAGAGGATATGTAATATTGATACAGTTTTTTCTTTAAATGTTTGATAACATCTGGTGAAACTGTGGTCCTGGAGGTGTTTGTTATCTTGTTTGTGGAAGACTTTTAATTACAACTTCAGTTTATTTTATATAGAGTTACTCATACATTCCATTTCTTCTTGAGTCAGCTTTAGTAAGTTCAGTTTTTCAAGGAACTTACCTATTTCATCTTATGTTATTGAATTAATTTTCATAGAGTTATTTATCCCCTTACTACTCTTTGCATCTTTAAGATCAGTCATTATAGCTTATCTTTCATTTAACCAATTGTTACTAATTTTTCCAAAGAAGTGGTTCCATGTTTTCTAATTATTTTCTTTAGGTTGTTTAAATTTCAACTTTCTCAGGCAAAGCAAATTCCTTTTGTCTGATTTTTATCTCAGCTCTGATAAGTTTATGAAGATGCTTTTCGAGCAGAAAAGACTCATCCCAAACCATGAAATCACACTCTTAATGTGCAGCCTATAAATACAGCTCTACAAAGAATGGGCATATAATTAACCGAATGTTGCATATATGTGTCAACTTGATTACACATTGAGATGTTTTCTGCCAGCATTTCAAATCCCAACTCTAGTTATGCAATTTAAACACCATCTAAAGATGATTGAATATAGGTGTTAGCTAAATTCATTTTTCTGAGGAGGACACTTCTTAGGAGCAGGTGTTCTCTCCTGTGACACTGGTGAGTAATCCCACTTGTCACAGTGCACGGCATAAATCATCATACTAAAAATCTATTAACTTATGATTCATATCTGGCCTGCCTTATAAAAACAAAGATGAAACAATACTTTAGACTGAATGATTAAAGGCACACTGAATGGGTCTACTGTCTTAGAGTGCAGCCTGGTTCCTTCTGAGCGTGTGTTATTTTCAGGGAGGAAATTGGGTTCTACATTGAGAAGGTGAATTAACTCTTTCAGACTATGGAATGACAGGTCCATTTTCTTCTAAATTTTCTTCTCTCTAGGAATTGTATGTCTTTCTCAAGTGCTTGTCGCACTGGATGGAAGGGATTTGTGCAGGGGATACTGTGGATGTCCTGTCATTTTGTTAAGAAAATCCCTAGCTTTTTCTTCCACCCTTTCTTCTCCGAAGGCAGTAATAATTAGTCAGATTTCGCTGATAAGAGCACAGTCTTTGCCATGGTTTCACAGCTGTCTGTGATAATTACTGGAGTGCTTACCTGATTTCCAGGGCTAACCTGGGCCCTCACACACAAGCACACCCAATCCTGGGCCACCTGCCTCGTCCAGATCTTTGTAGGTCCGGGGGACCTTATTGGTGTATCTCTGAACAGTTACCTGTAAAGAGAATATTAAATCATTTCCAATGTGAGTTATTTACCTTCTTCCAAACTTTCATTAAAATTAGAGATGTAACTCCTTGAGATTGTCCTCTTCATGTTAATATTAACAAACTGCAGCTTTCAGATTCAAGGAGTATTTAAAAGATGCCATTTAGAAAGCTGTGGGTCAGATTTTGGAACTCTGCTGAACTGCTTTTTGCATATACTGACTTTTTCCCATCCCCACAACCACCTTTTAGATAGGTATAGTTGTGCCCGTTTTGTTTTTCCTTTCAGAGGCAGCATGTGTTAGTTTAAGCAGGCAGAGTGAAAGGGTGGAACAGAGAGAGAGAGAGAAGGCAGAAAGACGGGCATTTTAGAAAGAATTGAGGCTTCGGAGACAGAGGTCTGAGTTGGAATTCGCACTTGTTGACTAAGCGGTGGTTTGGCCAGAGCCGGGACTTCATGCTGCAGGCGGTGATGGAACGGCCGTGGGGAGAATGCTCATCTGGCCCGATGGGCAGTGGACACTAAAGTCAGGATTCCGTGCGTTTCCAGCACTCCTGGGTGTGTTCAGGTGGGTGGGGAACGTGAGGCGGAGACTCAGTCTCTGCCATGGGGAAACCTGCAGTCCCTGGACAGCGGGGAGGTCCATGGCTGCCTGGGACCCAAGCGAGAAGGGAAGCAGCAGCCAGCACTAACCAGAAGTAGGAACAGTGGACTGTGGGGGCCCAGAGAGAGGGGCCTGTTTAGGAGAGGGAGGGCATGAGGGGACGGCTTTGTAGAAGAGCGTCATTAGAGCCAGGTGTGGACAGGTGAGGAAAGAGGAGAAGGCATGGCATGCCAAGGACGGAACGTGCTCACAGGCACAGAGGGACCACAGTAAATGGTACACGGCATTTGGGGGAATAAAGAGAAGTCAGATGATGCTGAATTGAGGGGTTGAGGGGTGTCCTTCCCTCCCTCCCTCTTTTCCTCTCTTCCTTCCTTCCCTGCTTCTTCCCTCTCTTCCTCTTAGTCTCCTTCCATCCTTTTTTTTTTAATCCTTGTGCAACGATTACATGCCAGGAACGGAGGGTATGCGAGGAACCAACATTTAGCCCTGTTTGATGGTGCGTAGAGGGGCAGCTCCCCTCGTATCAGGAACGTAGATTGCAGAATTATATTGAGGAGCAGGGAAGGACTCAGGGCTGCAAGTCCGGCTGGAAAGCTCTTTCAGCAGACCAGAGGGGACAGACTCAGAACTTTGATCAGAATTGTCTTGGCACTGCAGAGACAGGGGTGTGTACGACGAATTGTTACCAGAGCTCAGCAGAATTATGACATAGTCTAGGGTAAGTGTTAAGAACATGAACCTAGGAGCCAAACTGTCTGGGTCTGTATCTCAGCTCTGGTCCTGACTAGTTATATAACCTTGGGCAAGTTGTTTAGCCTCTCTCTGCCTCGGTTTACTTATCTGCAAAATGGGGATAATAATAGTAATTCCCTCATGGAGTTGTTGTGGGAATTAAATGAGTTAATACATATAACCTCTTAGAAAAATGCCTGGCATGTATTGGTCATATACAAATATTGGCTATTGTTAGCAAATTACTTCTAGTGCACTAAATGAGGGTGAAATCCCAAAAGAGGAGCCAGTTGGTCCCACTTTTACTAGAACAATAGGTGCAATAATTGGTTCCATTGAAGTGAACAGCTTTTCAGGAATATAAAAGAGTCACACATATGTAAACATTACGGAATGAAATAAAACAATGGCAATTATTTAGAATCAATCTGGTTATTGTTATATTACTTTCCTTTCCAAACATGGGAGGAAAGTGGAACAAAAGACTCATACATGTACACACACACTGCCCCGCATGTATCTCTTTAGGGGATAAGTGTGTTTAGCCATTGAAAATTTTTGTTCAAGTTTCAGAAATACCTTACAAACTTCAATCCAGGCCTTGGATACCATTGGGGTAGAGAGAGAAGCCCTAAGAGACTCATCTTCTACTTTTATTGTCCAAGCTAATGGTCCATTAACACAGCTCCTTGAGGCTGAGCTGTTAGATAGTGTGAGCCTTCCCAGGGCAAGGATGCTGGGTGAGTGTTTTCCACTGGTGGAGACAGAATTATTTTTCCTAGGGGAAGGATAAGAACAATCCCCCTTTTTGCACATACTGATAGAAATAAGAAAGCACAGCATATAGTGGGCAAAAGAATTGCCAAGAAAATATCAGTGTTCAAGGGGAAATTCCTAGGTTCATAATAAAATTTGATAATTTCATTTTTAAAAATAGGTTGTCCTCATTAGCTATCCAATGAAATGAGGTTAATTTTAAGGTTCATCAGTATATGAAGAGCATCTATTTACTTTTGAACACATTTGCTTATTTGCATTATTTTTATATAAAACCAAATTCTATAAAAATTTTTGTATCAAAATTTCAGGGAGCTTATTTGTATAACGTATTCTTTAAAAATAAGCGTCAACAATCCCAAGTTACAAAACCAAATTCTATAAAAATTTTTATATCGGCCGGGCACGGTGGCTCACGCCTGTAATCCTAGCACTCTGGGAGGCCGAGGTGGGTGGATCGCTCGAGGTCAGGAGTTTGAGACCAGCCTGAGCAAGAGCGAGACCTCGTCTCTCCTAAAAATAGAAAGAAATTATCTGGCCAACTAAAATATATATAGAAAAAAATTAGCCGGGCATGGTGGTGCATGCCTGTAGTCCCAGCTACTCGGGAGGCTGAGGCAGTAGGATCGCTTAAGCCCAGGAGTTTGAGGTTGCTGTGAGCTAGGCTGATGCCAGGGCACTCACTCTAGCCTGGGCAACAAAGCAAGACTCTGTCTCAAAAAAAAAAAAAAAATTTTTACATCAAAATTTCAGGGAGCTCATTTGTATAACGTATCCTTCTTTAAAAATAAGCATCAACAATCCCAAGTTACTTCTTAGATTTACAACAAAAAAATAATTTCTATGATGCTAGTAAATAATTAGGCTTCCCAGTGTACTATAGTCAAAAGTTGTTCTTTTTTCCCCCTAGTTTCCTGACATAACTTTAAACACATCAATTCTGTTTACAACGGCCAGGCATTTGAATTGTAAACCATTTTAAATTTGGTGTCACTGAAACAAGCGTGAAGGGTCAGTGTTTCTTGCTCCTGGTAAGCCTCCACTTCTCTGCCAAGGAACAGCTAAACCTCATGTGTCAGAAGCTTGCCATACAGGAATAGAAGTGGCTTACCCTCCACAGTCGGTGCTCCCTGCCCTGATTTTCTGTGTCCTGGGAAATGCCACAGCCACTGTATCCAACCTCACTCCTGTGTCCAAGCTTCCAGGAGGGACTGACCACACTGTGCCTGTGGCCACCGTGTTGTTACTGAGCTATCATGCAAGCAGGCTTGGACCAATTAATTAGTAGGTATAACTGAAGCTAAATATAATTCATCATATGTTATTGAGCTATTCAAATTTAACTTCACTAAAATTACATCATAAACCTGGAACATGAATTATTGGCAAAAGGAAAATAGGTATCAGTAAAGACTGTTTGTTGTTGGCAAATCCTCCTCACCCACCTTTGATTACTCAAGACTCCTGTGATTCAGGCATATGTATTTTGAACTTGTGACCCACCATGTGAAAATCAAACACATACACCCACACACAGCTTGGACACCTTTGCCTGATCTGCTTAAGTATGCTTTGTTTTTGTCTGTTATGATTAATAAATCGGTAACAGGTAAGATAATGCATATAGACATGGCAACATCCATCTAGAATGGATGCTATCTGTAGGTAGTTTTTTTTTTTAATTGCTTAACACTTTGTATTCAAAGCAAATTTTAACGAGCATTAAAACTGAACAAGAACAAGAGATACTGAAACTTCACATTTGTTTGGTGATACCAAATTTAAAATGGTTTAAGATTCAAATGCCTGGCAGTTTGGAATGAATGTGTTAAAAATTATGTCAAGAAACCAGGGGGAAAAAACCTCCAAAAACATGCTTGAAATACAGCATCGATTCATTTGTAATGACAAAAATACCATCAACTAGTTTATTCATTCCAAATTGTAAAAGCAAGAGCCATTTTTCAATAAATCAATCTTCACATTAAAATTAATGGAAATATCTTATAGTATTTCACCAAACTTTATTTGTTATTTGGTTCTGATTTTTAAAAGAAAAATAAAATAAATGACTTTGGACAATAAAATATTTCAAATGTATATTGGTATTTAATCTTTAACAAATGTAGAATTTAATAGTATCCATTAATATGCAGGGTCAAATGCATATTTAAAATGTTACATGTAAATTATTTATTTATGGTGTGTCTGTGTATGTAAAAGAGAGAGAGACAGACAATGAGGGAGAGAGGGAAAGTATGATAGATTTGCCATTTGGGGTTACATATGTTCAGACTTAAGGTAAGTAAAGAGTTTAAGGAAATTAAGCAATGGACACAGATTGCTTAAGCTCATTTTTTAAAACGATTATTTAAAACTGTTTAGAAATTTTTCTGAGAAGCCATATGTTAAAACAGCCAGAGCTCTTTCACACAAAATGACATTATGCAGGTTGCTTTGAGTTTCATTGTTTACTGGCAAACCATAACAATTCTAGTTTTGTTTCTGTTTTAATTATGCAAAAGTGAGAACATGACTAATTAATCCTCTCAAGGTGATATCACCCTGGAAGGATTTTTGATCACTTGTGCTGTAAATCCTTTCAAATATTGATATTTAGAACACCAAATTATTTTCCCCATTGAAGAGTCTGTGCTAAAACAGTCTGTGAGTTTCAAAGATACTCCATTTACTTACAAATTCTAAATCTTGACAAAAATTCTTCATGGATTACCCATTAGATAATAAAAAGTCAGTAATATCTGAGTATATGAAATGTACCAATAACAGATAATGTACAATTTCATAGTTCCCTTACAATTATCCTAGTGTGTTATCTTAAATGAGTTTTTTTACTGATGTTCTTATATAACTTATTTATTTGTTTTTTAAATTTTTTCTACAAAAACAAGAGATAGTTCCTTCTTTTTGCATTATCCAAATGTGTTAAGAGCAAAATAAATTACCAGAAAGAGGAGAGCTCACCATGTATGGTCAGAGTGTATTTAATTTCATGCATGCGTGAAAGATAATAATGTGATTTCCAGGTACTAAATATTCCTCAGCCATTCACACTCCGTACTATTATCTGGAGTAAAACTAGATTAAACTTGCAGAATGGTGAATTACTGAAAATAATGAAGTTAAGGCAATTCATTAATCTTTATCTGCTTGTCTATGTTTTATAGCCTGGATGGAATGGAAAAATTCATTTGGGGGCCAGATTGCAAAGGGTCCAACATTATGAAGAGAAACATGGGGCTGAAAATGTTTTTTTTCTTTTTTAATTATACACAGCACCTCTTTCTTACATGCCTCTGTTTTTCTTTTAGTGGCAAAGCATTTCTATAACACTGGTTGAGAAAGTTCAGATGATTGCTGTAATCCTAGGATCCCTGTTCTTGATAGCGAGTGTGACTTGGCTCCTCTGGTCAGCCTTCAGCCCCTATGCAGTGTGGCAGAGGAAGGACATCCTTTTTCAAATCTGCTATGGAATGTATGGTTTTATGGATCTAGTGTGCATAGGTAAGACCACGACCTTAAACATTAACAAACTGTCAGTATAATCCGTTTCTTTCAGCGATTATGTTTTCACCAGTCGGATCTAACATAGGATGCTGTGGTTTGAATTATCACGGTTCACCAGTTAATTAACTGTCTGCAGGGGTCACAATTTGGCTGCTTTTATAAAAAAGCGTAACATTTTTATATCCAAGTAGTTTTTTGGGGAAAAAAAAAAACAAAAACAAAAATCCAGGATAATGCCCAAAGTGACGTATTTTGCAACCAAAAGGAAAGAGCTGAAGAAATTATTTAGGGTGAGCAACGTAAGAAGAGTCTTTTATTTCTAGGGAATGAGGCAAATCAATTCCCCTTTACAAAGCAGGGCAGCGTGGACTGGTGCAAATGGCCTCCTGCATTGTGCGTTTGGGGAGGGGACAGACAGCTGGATGTCTGTCTTTGTGGTGGTTGCTCAGATTCCCCAAGGGTGTGGAGTGCTCCTTGGAAGGTCAGGGACTTGGGGACAGTTTTTCTTGCCAGCCCATGTCTCTTTGCTTCATTAAATAAATTCGGTGGCTGAGAGAAGAAAAAGTATCAAACATTTTAGCTAAAATAGGCCCCACTGGAAGATTACTTCTGTGTTTCACTTGGCCAAACTGTCTTTTCCCTAATACCGTGAGAAAACGGAAGCTATTCATGCAGTACTTATGTGGCGCGTGGGCGGTGCCACAGGCACTGTGATGGTGACCGGTTGGTGGCAGGTGAGAGTGGCTGGAGAGGGACATCGCAGTATTGAAAGAATTCCTCTGCTCTGAGGGGGTTTACAAGCTTACTGGAGTGTTAAAGAGCTGAAGGAGGGCGCCATGATTTGAAGCAGCAATTCTCAAGTGTCGTCTGTGAACCACTGGCAGCAGCAGCAGTTGCCTCACTTTTAAAAAAAATGTACATCTCAGGCTCCACCCCAGACCTACTGAATGAGAGATTTCAGGGGTGGGGCCCCTGATAGGCTCTGATGCACGCTAGAGCTTGAGAACCACAGACTTCAGGTAAGGGGAGCTCAGCTTGGGATCAATGACTTGGTTTCTAATCCAGGCCTCTGCTTGGGCAAGTCAGCTTCATCTCTCACCTGTAAAAATGGGAATAAGAATCCCTGCTGTGCAGGTCGGAAATAGAGGAAATAATGATTATGAAATAATTATGTTATTAATTAGAAGTCATAGATTTGAATGTCAGAAACATTGAAATAACTCTGAAATAAATTAATGCCTCTATTTATTAGAGTCTCAATTTAACTAGCAATTTAATTCTTCAGTCTTTTTTTCCTAAAAGAACTGTATAAATGTTTAAAATGGGATCAGCCTGACTTCTCCCTATTTTGTTTTCTTTCCTCCTTGTCAGTAGTGCAAGACTAATAGGAAAGAAAATGATCAAATTTCAGGCAAGAAAGAAAAAAAAGCAGGGAGGGAAATGTCATGAATAACATATAAACTGAGAAGATGTTACCTAAATAATTGGGCTGATCATGTATATGAACATTCGCATTCAAGGTGATAATGCATATGTAAGCATTTGGCAATTCTGAATCTCTATTCAAATACAATCTCTAGGGCATCACTCTAAATAAAGAAGAATCATAAAATTGTTCTACAAATTGAATCCCTCAACAAATTCAAAGATAGTGTTTACTTTACAGTATGAATGTTATAAAATGTGGTATTCCATTGATATTAAAGGGAAATGCAAAATAAAAGAACCACTAGGATCCCAATTCAACCTGGAGGGAAAAAAATTCCAGTTGACTTTCTTTATATCATTATAATACTTAAAAAGATCATACATTCCATGGTTAGAAAATAACCGTTTTTAAAATTTCACAACTTGCATTTAGTGTGGAGTCATTATATCTTGAATTTTGATTGGTAATGTCAGTATTTTAATCAAGATTGTTAGAATTCTGGTTTCAAGAACACGGACATATGAACTCCAATGATCCTTCAATGATAAATGACAAATTTGAGCTTCTCTTGAAATTTGAGCATTTGCTCATTTTATAAAGTCAGATATCTTAGAAACAAAAACAGCTGCCATTTTTTTGGAGACATTTTGGAGCGTAATTTTTTATCTGAGTTTTAAATATTGACAGTACTTCTTATTGTCTTTTGGCTCATCAAATCCAAATTTCATCATTCAGTGATCTATTTGTATATTTTTAAAAATATTAAAGAATTCAGATTGAACATTGTTTATTTCACTTGGCTACCTCACTAATTAGTCTATTTTGGCCCAGAGAAAATCTTAATTTTTTTGTCAAGAATTTTAGAAACACAGTAAAGGAAGCACAATGCACATAGGCTGCCAGTAGCCACCTGGATCACAGTAGCAATAGCTCCTGCTGACGCTTCGGGTTAATTCAGATGTCTGCATACTAAGTGTGGACAGTAACACAGATCACGATTACGTTGATTATACCTTAAATATTCCTGACTGGAAGTCTTACAGTGAGAGTTAGAGTGAAATCAGATTTACACCTTGGAGTCCAATTTGCTCAGCTCAGTTTAATAATCTTTATCGGGAGCTGTCTATGTCAGACACAGCACTAGGTTCTGGGAATACAAACACAAGTTGGTCACTTTTCCGCCCCCAAGGAGCTCATGGCCTCACGGGACAGGCATGCAAGTCATTAGAATGCAGGTAGATGTGCACCATTAGGAAGTAAGCGGAGGAAATGGCAGTGGGACAGGGAGAGGGGAAGATTTTGAGCAGATTTTGTGGGGAAACCTGGCAAATGGAGCGCTGGCCGGCTTCTCACCATTGGAGAATGTGGGATCGGCCGGCCATTCCAAGGGCTTTCAAATACTGGGAAACACCCCCTCATTCCTATCTGTCTAAGCTTTTCGAACTTGATTACACCTAAATAAGAAGGAACAGATTAGCAGCTTCATAAATAGATGAAATAATTCTGAAAATCCATAGATTATATCAGAATCCAAAAATGTTATAATCTAGCCAGTGCCTATAATGCTTAGGAAGAATTGTATTGTTAAATAGAAATTTAAGGATTCGTAGAACACTTATTTACTTGGGAAAATTTGTTTACTTATTTTCAGATGCAGTGAATTTGTTTGTTGATTTCCTTCATTAACTAATACATTTTCTTCTTTTCCAAGACATAGTTTTTTTTCTTGCTATTGATGTTCTGAATTCTCCCAAGGGTCCAGGTACTATTATAGTTGAAATATCTGGATCAAGGTGGTTCAGTAGAACTTTCTGCAGTGATGAAAATGTTCTATATCTGTGCCGTCCAGTTCCATAGACACTAGCTAAATTTGGTTATTGAGCACTTGGAATGCAGCTAGTGAGAATGAAACTAAATTTTAAATTAAATTTTATTTAAATTAATTTAAATTTAATTTAAATGGCCATACGTGGCTAGTGACCACTATATTAACAGCGCAGATTCTACATAATGGAGTGGTAAGTGTGCAGGGGCTGATTAACAAGTTTCACCTTGTCTTTATAAATGGGTTGTATTTCCTAAATGATAAAGAAACTGTTCCAAGAGAGGTGAATAAAGTAAAAATGAGCTCGAGAAGTTTAAAAGTAAGGCGTTAACGTGAGAGGATGGTTGCCAAGAGTTAGGCAGAGAGCCATAATGGGGGATGTTTGACAGATGACTCTTTTTGGGTACCGAAATTTTTCAGAAGACTTCTGTGGGTCAAATATATTTCAATCTACATTTATAAAAGTCACATCTGTTTTAAGGAAATTGAAGTATGAAGAGATACAGCTTTATATTATATTTGGGGAGCTCTTTTAAATATTTAAATAGAGAGCATTCAGACTGTGATTGTACATCAGGAAAACTAATATAAAGGATTTAAATCACCAAGCTATTGTAGCCAGTGGCAGTAATTTAGGAATAGGTAATGAATCAGGTTTTTGTTGGCTCCTTCCTATAAAGATTTGCACAGGGGACAAAGGGAGATTAGCAAGCCCAGAAATGAAGAGCAAGTGCATAGCAGAAGGCACTGGGCAGAGGATCTGGTTCTTCACTCCATAACTGTGTGCCTTGAGAAAACAGAAGACCACCACTTCCGTTGGTTGTGTGATACCAAAGGAAGCTTGTGCCACCAGAGGAATATATTTATTAATGACGAAAAGTTTGAGGGACTAGGAGAAGGCCACATGAGGATAGGGGTCACTTGTATAAGAGCAGTTACCAACTCATTTTAGTGTCTGGTAGAACCGGATTAGGTGAATTCAGTTTCTTGTTACAGAAGCAACAAACCAAAACCCTATTACATTTAGTGGTATTCCCGAAATACAGATGGCAGTGCTTGCACCTAATCTGATCAACACTGTAAATTAGTTGCAAATCCAAGTCTAGAAAATGTTTTGATCTTCCATGAAATATTATGGGAAGGAATTGATTATGGTTACACAGTTACACACATGCATTGCTTTTGTTTTTTTTTTTTAATTTTCTTAATTATCCACATAACACACACATACACACAATTTTTGTTTATAATTGTGTAATCTATAAAGTTACAAAAAGACCATTTCACTCACATGCCCCGTTCTGCTATGCCACTCCCTTTGCAGAAATGTCCCCTCTCAACATTCTGATGTATCTTCCAGATTTTTTTTGTTAGGTTTACATGCCTATAGGTACATAGATACTTATGTAATTTTTTTCATGTAAGTGGGATCACACTATATAAAGTGTTGCGCAAATAGTCTTTTTCATTCAATAGTATGATCTAGAGATTTCTCCCTGTTATGACAGATACATAACAATGTATTTAGCCTTTCTTCTGATGAATATTTAGGTGGTTACCTATTTTTTCCATTGGGGACAGTGCTGCAAAGACATCCTTTTATGTGAACGTTTCTGTTGGCACAATTCCAAGGAGTGGAAATTCTGGGTTGAGTAGCAATAAGCACGTGTTATATTTTGATAAGTCCTTTTACAGTGCTCTCTACAAAGGCTTTACCAATTTATACTCCCCTCAAACATGCGAGAGTTCCTGTTTTCCTGCACCTTGCCAGCCATGGGCATCACCACTTTCTTGACCATTTAATTGGTGGTTTTAAGTACATTTAACACCATTAGAGTGGTTTTCTTAAAATTAATTCTATAACTATTTAAACTTGTGGAGGAATTTTCTTTAAGAAAATAAAAATGACCACACTGGAATGTGATGTTCAGGGACATAGAGTAGGTGTGCTCTCTAAACACTCACAGAAACACTGTAGGGAGAGATTGAGACCAGAGATCACTGCTTCTCAAAAACCCTGCATTCCGCAGCACATTTTAGGAGCTCTTGGGTCAGTTTCTTCTATTTATTGTACTTTTAACACTGAGGGGATTTCACTTCTCAGTCTCTTTTTGGTGTAGAAAGTACTCCCTGAAATTGCCTCAAGAAAAATGGCTTCCCCTCGATTTGTGGCTGAAGTTCTGATTCTGTTATTGCTTGTTCTTCATACTATTTTATTCCTCAAACTAAAGCATAAGCATGCAGAATGGGGGAGAATAGACACACACACATACACACACACACACACAAATACATACTGAAATACCCACCAGGAACCAAAAATATCATCTCCCAGGGCTCTTTTGAAATAATGAAATAAAGCATGATGTAATTGTTTATGCTTTCTTACTTTTGAAAGCTACAGAGATTAGAGAATTTAAAAAAATAACCTGAGATATACTAGAATGAGTATAAACTCAAAATGTCTTCTCCTGACTGTACCAATTATAGTTCATATTGAAAAAAAAATTCTCCTTCTGTAAAAATTTCATACTCTCCAACATAAAGTTTTATTTTTCCTATATTTTGAATTAAAATAAGTTTTCTTTCTTTCTTTTTTTTTTCTTTTTTTGAGACAGAGTCTCGCTCTGTTGCCCGGGCTAGAGTGCTGTGGCATCAGTCTAGCTCACAGCAGCCTCAAACTCCTGGGCTCTAGGGATCCTCTGCCTCAGCCTCCTGAGTAGCTGGGACTACAGGCATGCGCCACCATGCCCGGCTAATTTTTTTATGTATATATTTTTAGTTGTCCAGATAATTTCTTTCTATTTTTAGTAGAGATGGGGTCTCGCTCTTGCTCAGGCTGATCTTGAACTCCTGACCTCGAGCGATCCTCCCGCCTCGGCCTCCCAGAGTGCTAGGATTACAGGCGTGAGCCACTGCGCCCAGCCTAAAATAAGTTTTCTTTAAATCCCCATAAATTCTTATAGGTATTATAGCCCCTTCTAAAATCTATTTTTCATATTTGATAATATATCTAGCTAAAGCTATTTGGGCACACACAGGAAAACTTTAGAGTTACCAGTTGGTAATATATTCACATTTCATTATAGAACTTCAGAATAAATAAATATAATACATTCCTGCAGTTTTAGATTGATTACATTAGACATATATTTACATTTAAAAAACCTAGGATAATATTTTCCTCTTGCTTTCGATATTATTTCACTCTGCTATTTTTTTCCAGGTGGAACAGCTAAAGGTAGCACATGATTTAACATTTTGTTGACCTGAAATGTAAAATGTACATTTTCTAACTCTGTTTCTGTCATATGAGTCACAGTAAAGAATTTTGACGAAGAATTTCAGGGTAATGAGGCTGGTGATGACAAGTAAGTTCCCAGTTGTCTATTTAATGGCCGGGTGGCCTCCTCCTAACATGGTGCTTTGCGGCCATCTTCCTCCCTGCAGTTTGCTTTCTGTGAATATAGGCCAATTAGCATAAGCAAAGCATAATTAAGAGGGTAAATCTACCGCAAAAGAAAAGGTTTTTAATGCATTCCAAACGAAATACAAATGACTTTTAGACTACCTCCTTTTAAAAATTCTCCATGCCCTCTGGCTCCTCTCAGCGTGACTCACTAGTTGACAATATTTCTTAAATTATTTTAGGTTAAAAACATTTGAAAAGGGTATCTGCTGGTAAGATTTGTAAAATGTGCGGGCCTTGGGCCATTGTTGATAGATGGCATTTTTTAAAGCTGCAAAATATTTATGGATAAATATAAAATGTATCAAATAGTTTCAAGTGAAGAATGTAAAATGACTGAGAGAACAATTAGAATGTTCCCTGTGCCCCTTAGGGCCTCTGTCCCACACAGAGTGGGCTGAGGATGTCTGAGAAGAGTAAGCTCTTTCCTAGGCCTCCCAAAGTGAGTGTGGTCTGACGTGGGCCACCTCCTTTGAAGATGCTTTTCCCTATGGGAAGTGGGGACCACAGCTGCCAGCCCCCCCAAAACACACACTTCTCAGGGCTGCACAAGCAGGGCAGCTCCATCCCATTCAAAATTGTCAGCAATTTTAATCAAAAAACTTCACACATATGTAAAGTAGTTTTTTTCCCCTGCAAGACAATGGAGCCCAGATCCGACCTTTCATCACACCCGGATCACCACCACCGCTCCCACTTCTGGAATCTGAGCTACGGGGGTCACTCAGGAAAACCAGGCTTTGAAAGTCCACAGGCCAGCGTCCAGCCCTGGAGCGGGCTGCGGAAGGCTGCTTAAGGGCTGCGGTTGCACTCTGGGTTGCAGTGGTAGGCAGGTGGCGGGAGGCGTTGTTGCTGTATTTATCTCATCCCGAGTTTCACAGGAAGCACCAAAGTGGATACGTCTGCATGAATCATACGGTGTGTGAGAAAAGCAGCTCAACTTAAACACTGCTTGGCATAATAGCCATGAAAGTTGACTAGCCCAGTGTTCAGTATTTCCTTTTTGAATCTTCATATCACTATAATTTTTCCCTCCAGACGTATGAGCCACCTCTGCTCCAGGAAATGCCTCCATTTCCTGATCTATAATTTGAGTGGGGACCTCCATCTCCCCAGTGCCACGCTTCGGCTACTTAGGAGACCTTTGCGCAGCGCTTCTGTAGGGAGGACAGGAACATTCTCCTCCTCTTGCCCAAGCCCCTCTGGGTTTCCCTTCAAACTTCCTCCCAGGCAGAGCCCGGACTGCAGGTGAGCTGCGCCCGCGCAGCCGAGACTGTTGCAGATTTGCACACTCTGCTAGCTCGTTTGGAATCATTTCTTAAATAGAGTGGAATTCCTTTACAAGCACAGATCTTATTCCTGGGCTCAGAATAGCTTAGCATGTTTCATGCCCCAGGAAATGCCTCAGCTTCATTTAGAAAGAGTCTGATTCAACACGGTGAGCCCGAAACACAAGCAAGAGTCCTCGGATCTCGACAGTGTGAACACGCTCTGGGCCGGCCCCTGGGAGGCAGAGGCAGAGTGGCCCTTTGTAATTCGAAATTGTCAGAGGAAAAGCCAAGTTTTATCCTTCACATGCTTTGAGAAGCAGACCATTATTATTTCTGTTCTCTGGCGGTACAAATTATAGGCTTTTCTATGCCTTAATCATACTGATGTTTACTAATTTCTCTAAAGATTATTATCGTAGTTGATTATTAGTGATATTATTGCCTTTCAAACCCTGGGAAATAAAATAGAAGGGAGCTTGTTGCATATGCCGCTTGCCCTTCAGTGCTGTGAGTGGAAGGGTCTCTCTGAGCTAATTAACTCTTTATGCCCTCTAACGGGAGGGGCCCATGCCTTACTCTTATGACACTTTCAGCTGTCTCCACCAGTTGGGGACAGCCTAGCCAAGGAGGTGTCAGTTATCTACTGAGCCCACAGTCCCTGCATGGTTCACCGTGTGCCAAGCCTCCAGTGTGGGGCAGGGATATAAACAGAACAAGGGGTGGCAAATTGCGGCCAAACCCAGCCAATGATCTCACAGTGGATTTTCCATTTTTAAATGGTGGAAAAACATAAAGAGAAGACTCTTATTTCATGGCATGAAAATTATATCGAATTTAATCTTTAGTACCCATAAAGTTACGTTGGGACACAGACATATCCCTTCATTTGTGGGCTGTCACCGAGTTTCGGCAGAGACTGTGAGGGTAGCACAGCCCCAAGTACTTACAACCCGGCCATTTGCAGAAAGGTTCGCTGAGCCCTGGAATACAACATACTCCCTGCTCTCCACCTGCTTCCGGGAGACAGTCAGGAAAATGAGCAGTTAAAATACAACATGAAAAGCGCCGATGGAGAAACGTACGTGAGAACTAATGGGGGAAGATGCGTCATGCTGGTTGGCAAGGTCCGTGGAAGAAGAAAATCTTGATGCAATTTTAGGGAAGAGCAGAAACTAGGAAGGGCCCAGACGGAGGCAAATGCCTAGACCTATAAACACACAAATCATGGGATATTTTTAAGGAATCCTATGTGGCGTGGGGTGGCAAGAATGAAAGATGCTGTTGAAGGGCAGCAGCAGGGAAGGGGCCTGTGGGTGGCGCTTGGGACTGAGACCGCACGTGCTGGGTGTGACTGACCAGCCTGACACTGAGGACGGTCTCAGTGGTGTGGAAGCTGAAGGGGAGGGGCGGGTGGAGAAGGGGAGGGACAGTGCAATAGCCCAGGCCGGTGGTGAGGCCTGCGTTAAGAGTGGTGGGAAGCTGCTAGAATTAAAAGAGATTAATCAGGGCAGGGGAGGGGCCATCAGGTGTGACTCACAGGCCGACAGGTAGACAGGAGCAGCAGTCACTGAAATGCTGGGTGTCAGAACAGGGCCAAGGGAGAGAAAAGTCTTAGGTTCCTTTTGCGCATTTTCTTTTTGTAGAATTTCTGGGGAATCCCAAGTGGACATGGCCAGTAGGCAGCTGGACGTAAGCGTGCGGAGCTCAGGATAGAGGCTGGAGCTGGAGATTTACATGTGATGGTTGGAATCAGTGGATGCAGGGAAAATGCTTTGGCCTGAGGAACACAGACACGGCGAGACGTGAAGGGTGGCAGGGCCAGAGCAGGAGAGAGTGGGGTCGTGCACGGCGAGGAGGGCGGATCTTCTAGGGGAGGAGCCAGTGGTCCAAAGCGCAGGTGCAGGTGCAGGTGCAGAGAGGTGCGGTGGTGAGACTGGGCCACACTGAGGTTTTGTTCTGCAGGGCTGCTGGAAGACAGCAGCAAGATCAGCCTGCCTTTGACCACAAGCGGGGAGAGCTTTCCAGAAGGGGCTGAGCTTTCCCAGCTGCCAGAGAAGGAGCCAAAGCCAGCAAGAAGCTGGCACATTGGGAAAGGATCGTTATTTTGTGAATCTTCATTCACTTACTCTAAATTAATAAAGCCCCACACATGCAGAAACATTAGTAAGGAGAATGGAAAACATGGGATATACCATACCAAAAGCCATTTCTCTCTTCTCCTCCTCTGAAGAGAAACAATTTCCTGACAGGAATTATCTATGTAAAGAATCACATCGCAGTCTTGAAATTTTTTACTAGGTCACAGAATAGAATATTAAGGAAACTAATATAAGAGCATTTTTATATTCAGGTTAAACATTCCATTAATATTTTTAATTATAAACATCTTACTCATGTCATGGAATGAAATAGAAGGGTTTATAAATTTTAATTTATGGGTAGATGGTAGGTTCTGTTTGGAATTTTTATCCACTGCCTATATGACTTAAGAGAAATGAAAAATGAAGCCAACAACAATGAAATAGCCTATTACAAGTCACAAAGGTAAAGAGATTTTAATTAGACATTTCAATTTAGATCTTTTAAAATAATTATTGTCACTCCTCCAAAATAGAACAACACATACATGTGTAGTTTATTCTGAAAATTATTAAAATCTTATTTTGTGAGTCTGCAGTAGACAGTTTATTCACTGAAGAAGAAATGGAAAATTAGTTGTATCTATTTTCTTTCACTTGCCACTAAAGTTCACTAATAGTCTCTTTCTAAGAACTGGCGTTAGTTCATATACTGGAGTGTGGGAAACAAATGGAAATCTACCAAATCCTAAAAGCTTTAATTAACACAGAAGATAGACATTGATTGATATGCTTTTTAAACCAAATGCAGTTTTTATTAAATGCAGGTTTGCAGAATTATTTATTTTTAGAAATCATGAGGGTTGTTATAATTCCCCTGTCTCCTATCCAAATGTGCTACAATGTACCCTTTAGGATAAAGATCAGAGAAGAATTTACCCATCTCAGCCTTTGGTGTTACCCAAAAGATATTTTGATCCTATCTACTTCTTAGTCAGTATAATATCCCTTCTGGCCACTGACTATTCAGCAGGCAGAAGACACTGGTGATGACTGGCTTTGGCCAAGGATGCTGAGGTCTGAGCTCTAGCAGAACAAGCACACCGGACCCGGCACCAAGAGGCAGGCTCTGATTCTGAGCTCAGTCACTAAGTGTGGACCTTGAGCAAACCATGCCTCATAACTTCCCTGGGTCTCAGAGTCCTCATCCTCCAAAGTGAGACAGTGGGATTAAATCATACCCAATATATTTTTTTTATTTTAAAATTCAGTGACTATGTTTGTCCATCAGGTTCTTTTTGATCTTGAATGAGAGCTCTGTGATATATGAGGCTACTCCTTTGCTAACAAATTTTATCATCTGTCCAAGGATGGAGGAGCAGAATTGAAATGTCATTCAACTGAAATTAACTGATTCCATGCTCCCAATTATAGGAGAACTCTAGGATATCTTTATTATCTATTAATATAAAAGTATTGGGCTCATTTCTTTCTTCTATTGAAAAACCATATCCATAGAATTTTTTTTCTCAAGCAAAGCACTGTTGGGTAGAAACTTAGATAATATAACAATTCTTCTGACTAGTGAATTCTTTTAATCCTTTTTTTAAAAAAATTCAACATACTGTATCTTTTGTGATGTGTAACAAAGTTTGCACATTATATATATTATATATATATTTGCACATTATAATATTTGAGGAATATTCTTTGAATATGCCAATCGTAGATTTATCCTCCAGGGTTATTAGTAGAAAGATCAAGAGAGTGTCCTATCTATCAAAGAATAAAAAATATAGAATAATTGATTGATGGATAGGCTTCTTAGAAAAACAAGTGATCAGATGAATGGATGTTGCTTCCTTTTTACTCTCTCCATTTTGCCTGGAAATAGCAGGGAGGAATCCTTATCTGCCTCGCAGGTTTAGGCCTGGGCACAACCATTTTGTCACTATCAGGGTTCACGACTGTTTGATGCAGGCAAACATTTGATGGCCAGGCCAGCAAGACAGGAGGAGACTACAGTTTACTGGGGCTGAACACAAAACCTTTTACAGAATTTTGGCTCTTTTGCCCCGTGCCAGGCCCTCTGCCCACATTTCCTCTACCACCCCCCACTCAGGGCCAAACACACTGTCATGAAATATGGACCCCATCCCTAAACCCTTTCCAAATCTAGCACTGGACTGCATGTGTCAGTTTGTCTTTGATGTCAGAAAATATTACTTTAATGTTTCAAAAAACAATACTCAACACCCTTTTCTGTTTTCATAGCACAGTCACAACTATATTAAGTCAATCTTTGTCCCTTAGCTCCCAGTGATGATGGCTACTCTACTCTTTCTCTCTCTCTCTCCTTTAGCAAAGATTGGCTGAGTTCTTACCACGGGCCAGGCACTGCAGTAGGAACCGGTACCCAAAGGCAAACAAGGCAGGGTTCTGTTTCAGGGAGCACACAGCTGCTGAGGGACCACAGGCACATGAACAAGTTGGTGCAGCACAGGCAGTAAGGAGATCGACGTAAATCAGTGCAGGCATTTCCTGTGTGGCATGGTAGACAGCAGACGGAGGGAGTGATTGATTTTGTTGGAGTGCCTTGGAGAAGAAATTATGAGAGAATCTGAATCTTGAAGCATGATTAATAGTTCATCATGCCAAAAAAAAGTAAGAGAGTGGGAATTCTAGGAAATTCTGTTTTATGATTTTAGTTTGGATTTGCTAAGGCGCCAGAATTAGCAGAATTCAGTGCAAGAGGAGAGAGGAATTGTAGTGACCTCTAGATTTCTGGTTTGCATGACTTGGGGGATGGTCATTAACTGAAATAGGCATGGCAGGATAAGATCAAACTCAACCTGCGCCAGAACCTTTCAGAAAAGCTTCATTAGCTGTCACGTATTAATAATGCAGTATTAGACTTCGTCTGACAATTGGGCTTTCCCATCTTGTTCTCTTTCCAGAAAGCGATGTCATCAGCATTGGAGAGCCAGCACAGATGTGCCCTTTGCTTCCAGGCTGATGACTGCAGATGTCATGGAAAGGGGGACATTGAGAGTGTCAGAGACAGAATGAACACTAATTCTCTTTTGTGTGCTCTCAACAAACTCTGTCATCATTTAGGGTCTTCACTATTGTACTAATCATTTCTTCGTGTGTGCTGTTACCTACTTTGGGGGTGGGGTGGGCTGGATCATCAATATTTGGAAGTTATCTAGACCCTAATGTGTTTTGTGTCTTGGGAAGTTTCAGAATAATTTTTTAAAATTTTTTATTGATACATAATAATTGTACATATTCATGGAGTACATGTTATATTTTGATACAAGCATATAACTTATAATGATCAAATCAGGGTAATTGGGACATGATTCACCTGAAACATTTATCATTGCTTTATGTTGAGAACATTTGAAAACGTCTAGCTATTTTGAAATATAATAAATTATTAACTGTAGTTGCCCTATTGCACTATTGAACACTAGAACTTTTTCCTTCTATTTAACAGTATTACCCATTAAACAACACCTCTTCATTACCCCTTCCCACCACCCTTACCAACCTCTAGTAGCCACCATTCTATTCACTACCTCCATGAGATCAATTTTTTTAGGTCCCATATATGAGTGTGAAAATGCAATATTTGTCTTTCTGTGCCAGAATAATTTTTTGTCCTTGTCTTGTTTCTTACACAGAAGATGATATTATCGATGGTAATGATGAATCTGTGTTTGAGCCCTTGAGCTGTAAGCTCTCATCATCAGCATGCCATTCTCAACCTGGTTTGTGGAATTTTACTTGGTTCTAGGCATTTGTGAGCAGAGCAAAGCTCTGTACCATTTATATTTGGTGATAGAAAAATCAACACATATTTTACAGATGTCAGTGCACTTTATGTGGGCTATCTCTTTACATTATTTGTTCCAATATGGACAACATTGGAGATATGTATTCACAAAATTCCCATATGTCATTAGGACACTGTAGTTTCCAGAGGCATGGGTTTTAGGATATTAATTTATGATAGCTTTGTTTTGTGAGCTTAGTGACTTTTGCAGTGACATATATTATCTTTCAGTCTTCATCTCTCTAAGTTTTATCTTTCTGCATTTTTTGCATTAAACTTCATATATTGTTCAGTCAAACAAAAACTGTTCTGAACATACAAAGATATAACCATGGCTTATGGTTATATCTTTGATTTATGTTAACAAGATTCAACTATGGGGCAGTTACTTTTGAAGTGATTACCTCTATACTCACATCTAAGTTTCTATAATTATTAGGCATTTGAATCTGGGGTAGGTTGGAAAATAGTGCCAAGGAGATTAATGCATTTTGTTACATTCTAGCATAAAGATCGTCACAACAAGGGTATCTTGGACTACTGTTTCATTGGGTTGATTTTCTTTGGAGCAACCATACTCTGGTTTTCACCAAGTATCAGTGAAAATTAAGGAGTCAAAAGTGGGGCCAATTTATGAGATGGGCTCTAAACCATTCTTCTAGCACATGGAATTAAACAGAACCCAACCCGCATTCTGTTTCCAGTGTACGCTGACTTCCCCGAATGACATGGGTTATATTTATAAAGCTTAGATATATATATATATATATATATATGTATATGTGTGTGTGTGTGTGCACCTTTATATGTAAATGAGAGAGAGAGAGAAAGAGAAAAATCTTGGCAAGAGAGAATGGTGAAATTTAACCTAAAACTCTTGAGCATTTCACAATCAAGAGCCTTTTTTTGGCTGCTGTGAGCTGTGAGTTCTTAAGCTTTCCCAGAGGTCATTTGGATTGAACAGCACACGGAGCTTTACTGTGTTCCTCTGTGGTCTCACCACGGGCTTGCATTCCCTGGGAAAGCTGAGGGTGAGTGTCACTGCCCAGAGGAGGCTCTCACCACTGACAGTATCACCTTCAAATGAGGCTCCCCAGCCCTTTCCCTCCATGGGTGGGGAGGATAAGAAGTGGCTGTTTCACTGGCACCTCTAGTGACATAACAGTGTTGGTGACACACAGGATATTAAAGATGGCAGCTAATCCTATAAACTTCACTCAAATCACAACTTATTCATATTTTAAATGACGGTGATGTAGTTTATCCACAAGATCTGTTTTAGTCAGTTCAGGCTGCTAAACCAAAATACCATGAACTGGGTTGCTTAAGTGGCAGACATCATTTCTCCCAGTTCTGGAACTGGGAAGTCCAAGGTGACAGCAGCATATTTGGTGTCTGGTGAAGGCTCTTTTTCTAGTTTGCAGACAGCCGTCTTCTCGCTAGGCCCTTTCCCACGTGGCCTTTCTTTGGTGTGTGCACATAGAGAGAGAGAAAAAGAGGAAGAGATCTCATGTCTCTTCTTCTTTTTGTAAGGGCAGTAATCCCATCTTGAGATGCCCACCCTCATGACCTCATCTAACCCTGATTACCTACCAAAAGTCTCACCGCCAAACACTATCACATTGGGGATTAGGGCTTCAACATATGAATTGAGGGGGCACAAATATTTAGTCCATATTAAGCTCTTTTAGTTGGTGATTCTTTAACTAGAGGAGACTGCCATACTTTGAAGATTTAGGTTGGATAGGACTGTAGTACTCAAGGTTTGCATTTAGACAAATTTGGGTTCTAGTTTCAGCTCCAATTCTTATGTCTTCCTGATGTTGGACAAATTGTTAAATCTCTCTCGGTCTCAATTTTCTCAACTGTACAAATTGTTCAATAGTAGCACCTAATTTTAGAGTTGCTGTCAAGATTAAATGCAAGTCATGCATGTAAAGCTCTTAGCACAGTCCTTGGCACAAAATAGAACCTTGGTAAAAACTTATCTTATAAATTATGGGAAACAACCAAACCTGTCCAAGTAAAAGCTGAGACTGGTAACGCAAGAGATGAAATTGTTTGACCAGTGCTTTGGTGATTAACATAAGATAAAATTTGTTTGTATTTGACTATAAATTTTGCAAGTCTCTGTTAATTATAACACTTCAGGTGTTAAAGTAAACATAGACAAATGGTTGTGTGTGTGTGTGTGTGTGTGTGTGCGCGCGCGCACGGGCATGTGAGCATGTGACCATATGTGCCTTCGTAGCATTCCCGTCATTTCTTTCGGTAAATAACTCAGATTATACCACCATAAAGAACTTCCACTAACACACCACTTCAAAATTTAGAATATATTTTATTTACTTAAAAACTGTTTTTTATTTCAATTAAACCAGAATATATTTAAGCCTGCTTTGCTTTTCAAGATTATTCCCTGACAAAAATGTTCGTTTGTACACCGCTAGGAAGATGCTCCAATTAAATGTTACTGGCAAGAAAATGACAAAAACCAACCAACCAACCATACATGCACAAGCACACTTCCCAACCCTCCAAATTCCCATAAATCACACTTTGTGGACATTCATACCATTAATAATGTAGCAAGCATCCTAAAATATTTAATACTTACATTTTATAGAAATTACAATTGCTTTTCTCTTCGGGCTTAGTGACTCAGATGAAAAAGTAAATCCAAGTCTGCACTCATATGACCTGAAATGTCAAGGTGACAAATTCATTTGATCATCAGTAAGAAGGCAGAGCAGCATGGTTTTTAAAAGCTGGATTTCCAACACAATGAGCCAGAGCTGAATGGGTCCTTACTCTTGAGTGATCATAATAGCCATATCTTCTCACTGTGCCTTTTATAACCACTAGTTTTGTAACTAGTGGTTACAAAAGGCATTTGCCACAACTCCAGAACATTTAAAGAAGAAAGGGTAAAAATGCACATTACAGAGGACAACCTTGGGAGTGGGATGGCGTTCATTGTATTGCAGTAAAATTTAGGCTTCTAGAGGGCAAGGACTTCTTAAATGCTCGTGAGGAATAAAACAAAGTCTAAACATCATTCATAACTTAATGTAATTAAGAGGCAGCAGCCCATAGAGCTGGAAATTCAAGAGGATTATGTCTTTATGAAAACTTCAAGAAATTCTCTCTCTTTAAATTCAGTTCAAAATATACTATAAAGACCTGTAGGATTTATTTCTGCACATTGGGTAGATTTATGTATTTAGAAAAGAGCTACCAGAAATATATTCCCAGAAAGTGACTGTAAGCTCTAGTGAGTGATCTGATTTCTGGCCTTGCAAAGGAAATCAATAAAAAAGAATAGAATCCTGTGAAATGAATGGTTCCCCCCTCGGTGAAGCTCTCCCTACCCACCCCTATTGCTGCTCCTACCCAGAATGAACCTGTCTAGGGCTGTAATTGTTTTGTGATTAGTGTGAATGAATGCTCCTCACCACATAGATTCACTATTGATTTTTTAATTAATAATAATGTCTTGTATTTATATAGTTACTATCTCAGAGGAAATCTGAGTGCTTTATAGTTGATGAATTCCAATTTATCTTCATACTATCTGGCCGAATGTAAAGATTAGGTATTCCAATTTCATTTTAAGGAGGAAAAATTGAACCCAAAAGGTTTAATCATTGGCCATGGAGATTCAGAAAGCTAATAATATTATCACCAATTAAAATCTGGTAGTCTTGACTTTTGATTCGAGCTGTTTCCTGAAAACATCTGGTCAGTTAGGTCAACTTTAGATTATTCCTTTGGAAAAAGAAGTAGATCGAAACAATTATTTGAAATTGTTCTGATTAATGGAAGTTTACATTTCTCCTCATTATTTTGGTGGTGTACAATAATTATGCTTAAGACATTTTTACTTTCTAGACTACATGCATTTTTTAATGGCCTGTGTCAATATCTTTGGAGTGTTTCTACATCACATGAATCAGAAGTTTATCTCCTGGTAAGGGAGTAATTAGATTGGTGTGATTCTTCAAGGACTGGTATCTCCCTCACCTACCTAGTATTGATTTGACTAACAAAAAGTGAAATAAGCTCCCCAACAAAAACATGCTCAAAACCCTTAAGTCATTGCATCCTTCCAGTCACCCACTCCTCCAGCCTCACATATATGGAACTCTGATTTCCTCCTTTCTTCCGTTACAATTCCTATCAATTTTGCCTCGGGGCTTATTGCTTTGTTTCTCTGTGCTCTCCGTACGGCCACCACTCTGCTCTCCACGTGTAAGTCAGCAACTTCCTTCATTGTCTCCACACCTTCCTCAGTCCATCTTGTATTAACTTCCTGATAAAGTCCCTGTAATTTTTTGAAGTTTTGAATTATTCAGGCACAAAACACATACAGAACAGTATGTGGAACAGCCATATCTTCACCACCCGGTTTGACAGATGTGACATTCGAGATAAAAGTTGAAATCCCTCTTGGAAGCCCCTCCCCACTGTCATGAATCAGCTGTTATTGTTCTCATGCCTGCTTGTATGCGTTTACCATATGTATGTGTATTCATAAAAATGTATGGTATTCATCCACTCCAAGTGTTTCCTTTTGCAACTTTCATTGTTTCATTGTGACTTTGATATTTTCATTATAGTTTTGAGATGTATCCATGTTGATGCATATGACTTTATTCCCTTTATTTCATTGCTGTAGTCCCTTGGTTCTACAATTTTTCTATTCTTTTGAGGATGGATATTAAGATCACTTGTAATTTTTTCCTCACATACAAACAGTGAGATGTAATAAATGTTTCTGACTATGCTTCCTTTTTCACCTTTGTGAGAGCTTCTCTAGGGCATATACCCAAAGGTCTAAATGCTGGGAGGCAGGAACTGCTCATTTTCAAATTTATCATTACAAAGTGGTTGTGCCAACTGCCATGCTCACCTGCCTTACTTCACCAAAAATGGGCCCTTCCTTGGCCTCTGCATCGACTTTCCCTGGAATTTCAACCTTCTCCAAGAAAAGAGCTCTTCCTCACGGCTCTCTCTGAGGGACTCTCTCCAGGGACTCGTTTCATGTGAAGGGTCACAAATTCAAAAGCATCTGGACTACACACTGAAATGTAAACGTGTGGCAATGCAGCGTGTGTGGTAGGGCTGGGGTGGATGGTGATGGCCCCGTGTGCTAGTGCCTCATACCTGACTTATGAGCCACCAGTTCATAGTCCCCGAGTTTCTCATATTACCTTATTTATTTTCCTGAGAGTGTCTCAGAAACATGTAATCATCTGATTCCCTTTGTAGCAGCGAAGAGCAAGGATCTTGGAACCAGCCTGGCTGAGTTTAAATCCCGGCTCCTCCACCACTATTTGTGTGCTCTTGAGCAAGCTCCTTCACATCCCCGTGGCTTCATCCTGTTTGTGAAACAGGGGAAATGCTAGCACCTACTTCCTAAGTCTGTGCTGAGAACCACATGAGATAATTTACATGAAGCTCTCAAATAGCTGTTCAATACAGTTTTGTTGAATTGCTGAGCAAAGCACAAATAACAGTCATATTGTTCGTACTGTGTGTCAGGCATTGTTTAAGGAGCTGGGGAGACAGCACCCGCAATACCTCAATGTCTCTAACTCAACAGAGCAGAAGAATCAGGGTTGTAGAACGTGAATCATCACGTCACTCCTCTACTCAGATACGTATCCCTAATGAGGTCCCATCACACTGGGAATGAAGTCAATGTCTTTGTGACGTCCCACAGGGTCCTACGTGATCTGCCTCCAGTTGCCTCTGATGGCAGCTCCATTGCTCCTTACTTGCTCAGTCTGGCTCGTGTGGGCTTCCAAATGTGTGAAGCAACTTCCTCTTAATATCTGTTAGCTGTCTCTTTCCTAAATTAAGTTGCCAGCTGAGTCCAAGCCCCTAACATTTTGCTTGGCACACAACGGGCAGTCAAGACATGTATGTTAAATCAGTAAATGGGCCTAATGATTCTCCTAAGACCATGTAAATGCCCAAGGCATATTCTAAGCCATCACAGAGCAAGTAATTATATCCATGATAGCTTAACTCTCTGCATGTTACTGTATCCTTATTCTTTAAATATAGATTATCCCTGTTTAGCATGGGTAGCACCTTGCCATTAGCCATAATATTTGGGTAGACAGTATGTCATGTTCTTTAGTGAGGGTGAATAACAGAGAGTTGACTATTTCTTGAATCCCTTGTCTACAAAACAACATTCCCGACCTTTGATTATCACCAGTCTTTTTCCTTTTCCCTCAAATTTTAGGTCTCATTGTCCATGAAGGAGCTGCAGTTTACAGGGTTTTTAAGCGCTGGCGAGCTGTGAATTTGCACTGGGATGTATTAAACTATGACAAAGCCACAGACATCGAAGAGAGCAGCCGGGGAGAGTCTTCCACAAGTAGGACTTTGTGGTTGCCATTGACAGCTCTGCGGAACAGAAACTTGGTCCACCCAACACAGTTAACCTCGCCCCGGTTTCAGTGTGGGTACGTGTTGTTGCATCTGTTCAATCGGATGAGGCCCCATGAAGATTTGTCGGAAGATAACAGCTCGGGGGAGGTTGTGATGAGAGTGACTTCAGTGTGACAGAAGCATAAGATGATGCAGTGTGGACCACCCTGCACCTTTTGGAATGTAGTTGCAATGAATGGTGAAACCATAGCACTTCTAAAAACAAACATCTATAAACTTTTTAAAATTTATGCTTTTTATATGAACATTTGAATTGCAAATACATTTTTCTGAAAAAAAGAGTCCTCTTGTTCTTTGTTTTCCGATTTGTCACATCTTTTATGAGTTGGTACTTGAAATCATTATACATATAATTTTAACTCTACTTGGTTAAAAGAATGATGAAAGTTATCCTTAAGGCTAAAACTATTTTTTCCTGCTTGTTTTAAATATATTTTTATCAAACGTTTTGCTCCACGTGTAATTTTTCAGACATGTGACGCATGGGTAAGAGTTTAGAATGCTGTGAGCAGGTTCCAAAGTGCCTATCAAGTACGCAGCACAGAGGGGCTGCTCCTCATGCCTCGTGCTGGTTGGCAAATCTGAGCATGACATTTTTGCTCTGATGAAATAGCCTGTCCCCAGGAATGCAAGTTCTAGGAATTATGGCTTGTTTCCTAATTTTTGAAACAATACAGAGCGCTTGTAGAAATATAAAAATAAGTGGAATAAAATAGTTTTACTTCAGTACGTATTACATCAGCAGGGCAAAACCCTCAAAGCTTACCAAAATGTTGCATCCAGTACCTGTAATAATAATACAGCCTAACACTTGCGTAATCCTCTAATAGACCTATCACAATTAATTTAGTTAATTATTAGTGTCTTAAAGTCCATGTGCACCATCTTAATTAGATTTTCTTTTCTTCTAAGTAAAGGCTTATATACCACCTTAATCACTTAAACACTAATCCTATTACTTGGTTTAATGAAGTCCTATGAAATATTTTCGCCAGCAGTGAGAAGTCTTTCTCTTTCACCAGATGAGTATTTTTTAAATGAAAAGAGGAAAAGAAAAATGAGCCTATTGACTCCCCAGGAACAGGCTGCTAACTATTGGTATCTGGGGATTTTCCACCTTTTTATCCACCTAATGAAGGTAATTGGCACATTTTAATGAACAATGGCAGAGCAGCTGAGAAGGCAGGAAGTCACGCTTTCCGTAGAAACAAGAGTTGGACATGCTGGTTGTTTGAAGTAATTAATGAAGTAATTAATGAAGTAATGAAGTAATTAATTAGATTTAAAAGCATATAAAGTTAAATGTTTTATATTCTATTTTCTAAAAATAATTTTTTAGTGATTAATAGTAGAATAGATCATGACATAATACAGTAGTTCACAGAGTAGCACTATTATATTATGTGATTCCTCCATAGAAAATTCTCCCAATACTTAATATTTTTCCAGTTAAAAAAACGTTTTACAAATGACAATGATGTGACAATTTGCAGAAATGTGAAGCATGAATCATGAAGTCACAAAGGAAGGAAAATTCAGCCATTATTTAGGAGCAGATATAGGAGGTGAGCGTGTTAAATGTTCTATTTCACACTTGCTTGTTGTAATACGATGTTCCGTGAACACCATCCTGGGTGAGGTTCCTGGACAGTTTATTCACTAAGGCGAGTAGTCAACAGCACATTTCATGGAGAATAATTTTGGTTACTAATGTCATTACATTTAGAATAATTTGTGTTAAAAATGCTGCACTAAGAGACTTTAAACACAGGTTAGACTACCACTTCCAGTGTATAGCCAGACTGCCCTTTGAATAAGTGCACACCTCACTCAAAAACCAAAAGGGAGAGAGAGTGAGAACCCCTCTCCCTGTGATGTCTGTGTGGGTGCATGAGTCCCCGTGACAGGGGACATGTGCCCCAGCCTCCCTCCCTCCCAGGACCTTGCCCTTGGATGTTAACTTTGTCTACACCCCATATTTCCCCTCACCTCTTCATCCCCCCCCCACCTCATGACACACACACACACAGCCTGAATCAATCTTGGGATAAGAAATCTGGCAGAATTTCCACTCAACATAATGTACCATCCATGATGTGATTGCAGAGAAACTCAAAAAGAAACCTCCAAGGGTGGGGAGTGCATTTAGAGAACTAAATTCACTGCTTTAAAATAATTAAAATTCTTAACACTGCACTATATAAATTATGATATAAACAATTAACTTTTCAATTGTGAATGCCATAATTCAAACTCAGGCCACCTTAAATGTAAAAAAAAAAAAAATGGTAAGGAAATGAGTGGGAAATATTTTAAATTATTATTTTTGAAATCTTTTCCAATGTTACACAAATTTAGAACCTGTATGCAGCCTGTCTCTTTTCAGTCGTGAATTTGCAGCACAAACCTTTACCTTCTGTGTGCTGGGCAAGCCAGGTTCACAGGGAGGCTCCACATCTTGTGTCTACATACAGGTGAGCTAAGAGAAGTGGCAGTTCAGAGGGGTGGCCATTGGTCCCTCAGGCACCTGGAGAAGGTGTCACTGAGGATCTGACAGGACCTGGGTCTTGAAGGGAAAAAGAACACTCTGGAACAGCTGGGGTCAGAAAGAGAGGCATGCTCCAGCAATGGAGAGAACTCCTGTTGGGGGGAGCACAGGCTATAGGTGAAGACATGATCCCACCCTACAGGGCTGGCTGGGTGCCTGGGACCGAATCCCACACAGAAGATGGTGTTCAAGCAGCAGGTGGTACCATCAGGCAAGGTCATTTCTGGGGGATGGGTGTTCCCCACGACTCGCTGTAAATTCAGTAATGCAGTAGAAATATTCTGGCATCAGATGAGCTGTGCTGCTTTCCTCCCCTCTCCCAGGAGACAGCAAAACCCAGAAAGCACATCATAGATCTTGGGATAGCTTCTCCATTTTTAAAAATGCCCCCAGTCACTTTCCAGAGTAAATAAATTTTACCATCAGATTTTTCCCTAAATAATCAAGTTATCATTTGTTATTCTGTACATACCAATAACTAAAAACATGCCCCAATAAAGCAAGCTCTCTCCGTTTCAGCCCGGTACTGCTTATCTTTTCCTTTCCATTTTTTCCCCCCATAGGTTAGTGATATTAGCATGACCTATTGGTTTTGATGATGCGCAAATGCTCCAACCTCCCTTGTCTGTACAGTTAAACAGCAAAATAAATTTATCTCTGCTGCTCCACAATTAGATCAACTGTCATCGAACAATTGATGTTTCTTTCTTTCTTTTTCTTTTTTTTTTTTTTTTTTGTAGAGACAGGGTCTCACTCTGTCAACCAAGAATGGAGTGCAGCGGCATAATGATAGGTCACTGCAACCCCAAACCCTTGGGCTCAAGCAGTCCTCCTGCCTCAGCCTCCTGAGTAGCAGGGACTGCGGGTGGACACCACCATGCCTAGCTAATTTTTCTTTCTTTCTTTTTTTTTTTTTTTTTTTTTGTGATGGAGTCTCTCTGTGTTGCTCAGTTTGGTCTCAAACTCCTGGCCTCAAGCAATCCTCCTGCCTTGGCCTCCCAAAGTGCTGAGATTACAAGAGTGAGCCACTGTGTCCAGCCTGATGTGTGATTTTTAAACACAGGTCATGCTCTGTCCATATTTTTCTTTATAGCTTTTTTCTAACGTACACATTTTAATGACAGTGGGTTACAAGCATCTGATAATTTAAATTTTGTTTTCAAGTTCATCCTTTTTCCAAAGGAAAAGTTTGGCAAAGTTTGTTTTCAAATTATATATAAAATAAATATAACATATATTATACAATATGGATAACATAATATATAATTATGTATATATTATATATTATTTATATAGTGGCATGATTTACAGAAAAATAATTTCATGTTCTATGTATTAAGACATAATTGACCTTAAAGAGATACTTTAGGCAATTAGCTCAGTGCCAGTTTATCAGTTAAGGAGAAAACATTTCCATCACGTGTGCATGATGCAGAATTGCAGCAGATGCTATGATTTATAGCAAAGCTCAAAGTTCTGGGCCCCAGTGCTATCTAGAGACTAATTCATTAGCTTCGTAAAGGTGCCATTTTCCGCACCATAGATTTAACTAGTTAATTAGTCAAGGAGTTCCAAATTGTTTTAAGGCATTTTCTCCCCAGGAAATATAGGATACTCAGAGCTAACGGGAGAATGAAAATAATGCACACTTTCTTACAAAGTTTTGGTGGTGTTTTATTTTAAAATCATAAACCTTAATCCAAAGCATTTTATGATAATTTTCCAAAACAGGTCAGCAGTCACTAAATTTCCTTGCAACTTTTCATATTTTTGAGGATTTTCTATATTCAACATGGCTCTTCAGGGGAAATAATCTTTTTCTGATATTACAAGTAGGAAGAAAAAGGTTTGCTCTGAGATGCACGGAGAATGGAGCTTTATGCATGTAGATGCATAGTGGGGACCTGGGCATTTCACAATGCCTGTGAACCCATGGAGCAGGGATATTCGTGGCAGCTGCTGGACCTCAGAAGGGGCATCAGCTGTGGGCGAGAACTGTGGAGAGAAGCACCTTTTTACAGTGGCGCATTGAACTCTCCATTATGGTGACTCAGGGGCTTTGGGACCACGGAGATCTGCTCCAGAAGCTGCTGTGGCAGCAAGGACTCTAAATGGGGTATCTAAATACTTAGTGGGACACTCTTCCCATTATACTCTTGAAACCATCAGGATTTAGTAAGAGGAAAGAACCAAAGTATTGATTAGGAAACCAGGAGAAGAAAAACACCGCACCCTCTACAATGCTACTGGTTTTGTTAGCTGCAGCTCTTGGGATGCTCATGTCTGTATGTCCCCATTCTCGTTCACTAATGCTGGCATAGGCAGCTGAGGTGGCATTACTTCCGTCCTGCCATTGGTGACGCTCACATGAGGCCCAGCTTGCTCCTTTCGGGCACATTCACAAGGACTCGCTCCCCACATGAGCCGGGGAGGCTGCCCTTGGAAGGAGACAGTAGCAAGTCAGGAGCTGCAGCAGCAATGGAGGGGACCAGGAAAAGGTGGGGCACAGCAACCATAAGCCCCAATGCCTCCTGTGAGGTGACAAGAAGGGAAGGCTGCCTGGGAACACAGGACAAGGGACAGGCTGATTTCAAGAAGTTTATGGTCTTGTGGAGGATGAAGTCAAGTCCACTGACTTTCAGAACAAAGTCGTTCAAGTGCTGTGTTGTGGAAATGAAAATTTAAGGAAAGAATACACGGGAAGGACAAATGACTCAGACTGAGAGTTTGGGGAAGGTTTCCTACAGGAGGTAACCTCTAAACGGAGAACCTGAAGAAGCAGGAGGTGGACAAGGCGGCGGAGGCAGAGTGTGCACAGGAAGCAGGCACATTTGGGAGCAGCAGAATGACTTGGCAGTTTACATGTAAGGGGCAGAGAGAGAGGAAACACGTGAGAGCCGCCCAGGATGGCTGCTGGGACTGCAGGGTGAGGGAGCCACATGCCAACCCTGAGACAGAGAGCTCAGGGAGTAGGAGGTGGCAGAATGATCCTGAGGTCTCTGGTGGCTTTGCTGAGTTTGTGCGCCTGTAGACAGTGACATGGAAGTGTCCAAGAGGCAGCTGGATGTGTGAATCCAAAGCTCAGGGGCAAAGTCGCTGCTGGAAATGTACACGTCAGGGGCTTATAGATGGTCCCAACACCTAGGGGAGAGAGAGAGAGTGAGAAGGAGCAGACAGAGTGGGGAGAAAAACCAAGGGAGTTAGATGTTTATAGAAGCTAAGGGGGGAAAGACAGCTTCAAAAGAGAAGGCAAGGAAAGAGCATCAAATGTCATTGAAAAGTATGGTCAGGACCACAAAGTGTCTGGTGGCAGTTATCAGCAAGGAGGGCCTCAGTGCTCTGGATGGAAGCGGTTTCAGCGGAATTGCGGTGGGGGAGAAACCGTGATCTAATTGTGGATGACAGTGACAGCAGGAGGTAGCTGCTTTCCCAAAGCAGGATTTCCATTTCTTCATCTCTTTTTTCCTTATTATCCCTTGGTTTTTTTTTTTTTTTTTTTTTCCTTCTCCTTCATTTCATGACGTGAGCTCCTTAAGCACGTAGAGATGGGGTTGGAAAGGAGCCGGGGGTGGGCGCTCGACTGAGAAGTTGACATAGGAAATAAGTGAGGGAGAGGAGTGTTATACTCGCTCCCCGAGGAAGGCAGAGAGGGCGGGATCTGGAGCCCTGAACGTGTTTGAGTTGCAGCTTCACCCGGAGCAGAGGGAGGGAACACGGGAGGTTAAGTGTGTGGCTTTGGTAGAAGGAAGTTGGGGCCCCTCTGCCTGGAACTCCCATTTTCTCTTTAAAACAGGAGACAAGTCATCTCAAACCCAACCTATCCAAACCAGAACTCTTTGTTTCTTCTTGAAAACCTGCTCCTCTGCCATCTTCACAAACAGAAATTGCATTCTTGCAGTTGGTTGCTCAGGCCAAAAATCTTGGTGTCCTTCCCAAATCCTTCATTTCCTTCTATCCCACCTTCAATCCACCTTCAATTCTATTGGTTCACTTGTTAACCATTTTCCAGAATCTAATCACTGGTCATCACCTTCCTTGGTGGTATAAGCCACCATTATGTCTCATGCAGCTGTTGCCATAGCTCCCTGAGGCCAGTTGTACTGGGTGGAATTGTGTCCCCCTGAAATTCATGTCTACCTGGAATCTCAGAATGTGATCTTCTTTGGAAACAGGGTTTGCATGTGTAATTAGTTAAGATGAGGTCATAGTGGATGAGGACAGGCCCCCCATCCAGTGGCTGGTGTCCTTGTGAGAAAGCCATGTGAAGACACACAGAGACATGACGAAGGGCACCATATGATGCTGGAGTGACAGAGCTGTGACCCCAGGAGCACCCGCGCTGTAAGCAGCCACCAAAGGTGGGAAGAGGCAAGGAAGGCCTCCCCTAGAGCCTTCAGGGCAAGCGGGGCCCTGCTGACACTGTGATGTTGGGCTTCTGGTCTCCACAACTGTGAGAGCATAAATGTCTGCTTTTCAAGCCACCCGGTTCTTGGTGCTTTGTTACAACATCCTCAGAAAACCACTAGAACAACTTAGCAGTAGGACTACTTTTGTCCCTCGCAGTCCTACCTCCACAGAGCAGAAGAACCGTGGCTTTAGAACATAAATCATCATGTCATTCCTCTCCTCAGATACCCCCCAGTGAGGTCCCATCTCCCTGGGAATGAAGGCAACGTCCTTCCAAAGTCCCACAAGGTCCTACGTGCTCTGCCTACAGTTGCCCCCACCGATGTCGGCTCCCACTACTCTGCTCACTTGCTCAGTGTGGCTCGTGTGGGCTTTCAAATGTGTGCAGCAGCTTCCTGCCAGAGCTTCAGGCTTTGCTCTTCTCTCTGTCCAGAACTCTCGCCTGCATGTCCTCATGGCATCGCTTTGTGTTCTTCTTGTCATGAGGTCCTCCCAGAACACTCTAAAACGGCACCCTCCTCCCACTCTCTGCTCCTTTACCCTGCTTTGTGTTCCTTGTAGAACCTTCCAGCTCCCAACACACTATAGGTTTATTTGTTTCCCTCTTTCCCTGTGCTAGGACACAAGCTCCATGAGAGCTGGACCTATATTTTGCTCTTCTGGTACCTAGAGGAATGACAGGCACAGAGTGGGTTCTCAAGAAATATTTTTTGAAAAGAATTGATAAACAAATCTGCTAAGAATAAGAAGGGAGGCATTGGGATCAGAGGAGGTTGTTGAACATTTAGAAATTGTAGAGAATAGGAAAGAAAGGGAACTGAGAAAGAGAAGGCCTGCCTGGAGCAGTAAGGTGATGGTTAATAGAAGAACTGTGAATTTATAGAGTCATCCGTGTGAGCATTTCCACACCTGGATATAAGTATAAAGCCTTGCACAAGGTGGGTTAAACTGGGCAGAAGGATGCTGTGCTCAACACTGTGTACATTGTTAACTGGACAGCATTTGCATTTTAAAAAATCATGTGACAATTTTTAAAGCAAAATAAATCACTATTATCCACCTGCAGGAAGATTGTGGTGCATCTGCTTGTCAGATTACGTAACTGCCAAAATCTCTTTTAGCTTTAACATTTGCCAGTTCCTCCTCCTTCACAATTTGCTTCAATTTCTTCTTTGCCACAACACATCCCTTCCTGGCTTCCATAATTTCAGAAACAATGAAGGAATATAATTTATATGAGGGCTGGAAAACATTTTTTCTTTCCTGAATAGGTCGTCTTTCCAATCGTTGTTCTGCCAGCTGGGATCCTTGGAAAAGCTCTACAAATATCTTCAGGGCATTTGTGCATGGAATAAAGTCTCCTGAAAGGAAGAGAGAATTAGTCTTTTGGAAACACCCTAAGATAGGTTGTCTACAAGCTCCTGGTTGAATGCATTGGGCTGCAATTAATATTAACACTGCATATGTAGAATTGATCTAATGGCTATTGAATAATCAATTACTCATATCACTTTCCTGGAGATTCCTCTATGGGCTGCAAAAATGCCTATGCAATTAATGTCTAAATGTCCTTTGTAGCATATTGGTGATCAACAGAGTCAAACGTAATTACATAGAGGTCTTCGCAGTTGGAAAAAGAATGAGGGTCGGAAAGAGCCATGTTGAATGGTTCAATGTCAACCTTGAAGCACTTGATATAGGAGTTTTCAAGACAGTTCTTTAGTGTGGAATAACTTTTCACACTGTCAGCTGTACTGACACTGAATGCATATGGAAGACAGTGTTTAAACATTTTTTCCCTAAATATTCTTCCAAACTCATAATGTATATGGGTCAGAAATTTAGATTTGGCAATTGTAGCTTATCAAGACCATGCTTTGAATGAATCTGATCAACTCACGGTGGATTTCCACAGCCCCACTTTTGGATGGGTTTTGCTGGAGTTTGAGCAGCCACCGCTTCCTGGTGTTCAAAGTAAGCATGATGAAGAAGGACTCTATGATGCTGTTTCTGGTGCCCCATATGTATCTGGAGATGCTCTACCACCTCGACCCAGTGCCTGAGGAAGAGAGTCAAGTGGTGTGTGTGTGTGTGTGTGTGTGTGTGTGTGTGTTTAGGGGGTGAGCAGACAGATGTGATCTAGACAAAGAACCAGAAGCTGTGGCAGTTCATGGCTCAATGTTATAATACTAAGTACCTTATTATTACTTAATAAGTTACTTATTAAGCAGCCTGGCTTCCTTTCCAAGTGAGGTTGAATAATTCATGAGAGGGAGGATGTTGAGACACATGACCATGAAACAAACAGAAGATAATGTCTTAGTTACCTATTGCTATAATAACAAATCACCATGTACTTAGGGGCTTAAGACAACACACATTTATTAATAATCTTACAGTTCTAATGGCCAGAAGTCCAAAATACATCTTAAGGGGATAAATTAAGGTGCCAACAGAGCTGGTTCCTTCCGGAGGTTCTAAGGGACAATTTGATTCCTTGTCTTTCTTTTCCAGTGTGGAGAGGTCCCCCACATTCCTTGGCTTGTGATCCCTTCCTCCATCTTCAAAGTACACCACCTCAACCTCTGTCTCTTGTCACTTCTCTCCAACTTTGACTCTCCTGTCTCCATTTTATAAGGATCCTTTGGGCCACCCACATAATCCAGGATAATCTTCCCATCTCAAGTTCCTTCATTTAATCACATCCACCAAATTCTTTCTTCCATGTAGAAGCATATTTACAGCTTCGGGGGTAGGCATGACACAGGCACCTTTTGGGAGCCATTTGTCTGCCTACCATGATGTGCTCTTAAGTCAGTGTTCACATGCAAGCACATCATTCTGAGTGTTTAAACTTTTGTTAAGGCTGCCTCTTCCAAGATCAGGTCCCAGTTGGGCACGGGTACTGCTGATCATAGTTCTCTGTATGAACCAGGTGTGTGTCTGGAGATGTCTTCATTATATTCAAATCATCAAATTATTTACAGTTAAGTCTTAAATGTAGAGTCTATGTCACCAACTGGACCAACAAGGGAGGAATGGGGAAATGGGAAATACTGTTCTGCACTCACCGTCTGGACCAAGAGCTGCCACTGCAACCAAGACAGAGTGTTGAGAGTGCTGGTTTCAGCAGTCTTGCTCAAACTGCAAATTGCTTGCCTGCTCATGCTCCGTGAGGACCCCATCATGGAGCAATCTGCTTTAGTTTCCTGGTAATCCCTTTATGGCAGAGAGCTCCCAGGGACCACTTCTTGAGTTAAGATGCCCAGTGGAATTCATTGGCAATGAAATGAGGTCAGATAGACCTGTAAGGAAAATCATGTTGCTTTCCAATTTTTTACTTGCTTTCATAGCTATTTATTTATTTATTTGTTTGTTGTTATTGATATTTAATTTTAGAAATATTTTAAACATGTGATTTGAAAATTATGGATGAGGATGGTTTTTAGAAGGCACAGCTTTAGAATATAAATCATTTGCTGGGTGTGGTGGCACACGCCTATAGTCCCAGTCAGTTACTTGAGAGGCTGAGGCAGGACGATTGCTTGAGCTCAGGAATTTGATTACAGCCTGGGCAGTATAATAAGACCTTGTCCCCCCTCTTCCCCCACTGAAAGAATATAAATCAGCTGATTACATTTTTAAATGTAATTTTCATTATAATAATTAAATATAATGACTTATTGGAAGATCCTTACAGTACTCGAGTTAATCAAAACAACAGCTAACATTGAGTCCCTGCTCTGTGCAAGTCACTGTTTGGGATGTTTATTATTTCTATTTTATGGAAGCCTCTAGCATAAAGAGGCTAAGTGAAATGTGGAAGGCAACCCAGCTACCGAGTGGCAAGCTGTATGCAAACTCAGGCAGCCTGATTGAAATTCCCTTTATCTTCAACTCAATGATATTCTTCCTTCCATGTAGTTATTGTAGTATCATCCAAAGATAAAACTTTCCATATCATCTGCTCTCTTTTCTCCTCCTTTTCCCTAAATACCCAAATAAAGGAATTTTTAAAAATCTATCAAGTCAAGGTTTTAAGACCCTGCATAGTTCCAGTTCCCCACCTACATGTCCCCAATATTCCTCATCACTAACACTTGTGTGTTGCTATGGACTCCGCAAACACTGTTGCTTGACCAGCCCAACACCCATTCCCTTTGGTGAGGGGTGGCCACATGCTACAGTTCTGGGCAATGAGACATTTGCAGAAGTCAGTTGGATGAGCTCTGGGACAGTGATTTCCTAATAAGGGGTCAGACTGGTGACATTCCCTCCTCCTTCCTACTTTGAATGGCTCAACGGCTAGAGCTGAAACAGCAGGCCAGGCCATAGGATAAGTGAACTTCAGATATGTTGGTTCTGACGTCATTGAACATTCAATCCATGCCTCACTGCTGATCTCTTACCTTCGTGGTACGTAAGAAAAAAAAAAGAAAAATTCTACTGAAGAAGTTAGATTTTCTGGTTTTGTTTTAGTTTTGCCTTTATAGAAAAAAAAATTATTCCTATTGCAAATAGAACATCAAACTCCTAATTTTCCTCACCATTATATTGTGAAATTTTCAGCCAACAATTTCCTTTACTCTTTCTTGAATCCTTGTTTTCTTTAACTCCAGGCCAAAACTCTGCTAAGTTCTAAGACCTAAAACCCACCAGGGCCTTGGCCATATCCTCCTGAATGTTCCATGAGCATCTTAAAGTAACATGTTGAAGGCTCAACTTGTAATCTTCCTTCCTCCAGGCCCTCAACTTCAACCGCTTGATGTTCCTTTCCTGTGTAAATGGCGTCACAATCCACCTGGTTGCTCAAGCCAGGCTATAGCATCATTGCTTCCTTCCACCTTCCCCACTGAGTCACTTCCTTAGCATCGTTCGGTCCCACGCCCACTGCCACTACCCTCATAAACACCCTTTTGATTTCTTGCCAAGCTTTCTTTAATAGCCTCTGTCTACTCGCCTAGCTTCTAGTTTTGTACCCTCCAAATTATATCCCATCCCTCTGCCAGAGTGATTTTTCTAAGGCATAGATCTAATCTTGTCATTCCCCGAATACTTAAAATTTTTCCAAGCCTCCACTTTGCCTTCAGGGTGAAGTCCAGACTCAGCACGGCAGCCAGGGGCCAGCCCTCTGCATCTCCCAGCTCAGTACTTGCCATGACTCCCCACGAACCTAACACCCCAGCCAGAATGAAGACTGAAACCTAAACGGCTCAGGTTTGGAAAGTGTATGCCGTAACCGGAAAGGTCAAAGACAAAACAAAAAGGAACTTTCATTTTTACGGTCCTGGGCCTCAAGCTGTCCTGGAGTCTCCACTCTCATTGTGGTGGTAGCTGGGTAGGGAGGGACATCTGAATTGGCCAGTCAGGATAACTCAATTTATTCTGGTTTAAAACACAATTTTCTAAGTAAAAACTGTCTCTTTTGGGCAAATACCTTATTTTAATTAAAAATAGGAATTTTAACCCTCTTTCTTTTGCTTCCCTTTTACTCAAGAAGGCAGAAGGAGAAAGGGAAAGAGAGGTTACGTAATATCACAGTGGTGGGAGAGGTAGCATTGGTGGGGTCTGGTCTGCACGTGATCCTATTGTACAGGCCTCACTCACCTCCACCTGGGTGTAACTAACTGCCCCAGTCTCTGGGCATCAGCCTAGATCCTCACTGCATCGCCTGGTCCAGAGGCCTCAAGGGCTCCTCTGTCACTTGGTCTGGCCTGGAGTTTGCTCCAAAGCAGTTTGACCGTCGCTGCCCGCTGTGCCTTCCCCACCAGGGCTCTCAGTAGGGCACCCACCATCTGAGTCGCACCCAGGCCCTGCAGTTAGGCTCCAGGCTTTGGGCCGTCTATATTATGGGATTTACTTCCCCAAGTCCTTGAAAACTTTCTTGGCAGATGTGCTAATTCATTTTTTTCTTATAAGGTAATCTTATTGAATTTTAATGTACATACCACAAAAATGCATATGTCTTAAGCATATATTTGACAAATGTATACACATGTGCAGCAAACATCCCAGTCAAGATGTAGAACACATTCATCACCCCAGAAAGTTTCTTTATGCCCCTTTTCAGTAGGTTTCTGCGCCCCCCACCCAGAGGCAACCACTGTTGTAATATCTACTGAGATAGATTAGTGCTGGCCGTTCTGAGCTTCATATACATGAAATACGTACATACCATATACTAGAGTATGTATTTTTGTATTGGACAGTTTTTACTCTTCAAAATATTTTTTGAGATTCATCCATACTGTTGGGTATATCAATTATTTGTTCTTTATTATTGCTGAGCAGTATTCTAATAATATTCCACGAATATATCACAATTTGTTTATCCATTTTCCTTTGATGAATATTTAGGGTGTTTCTAGTTTGGAGCTATTACAAAGAAAATGGCTGTGAATTTTCTTGCACAAATCTTTTTGTGAACATGTGTTTTAAAATATTAATGTTTCTCTGGATAAACATACTTAGGAGTAGAATTTATGGTTATAGTTTAATATTTAAGTTTTGAGAACTTGTTTTTTCCCTTTAAGTTTTTAATCGTACAGTGTATAGCATTTTGTTTGTTTGTTTGTTTTTCCATTCTTTTTATTTCATGTAAGTACGCCAACTTTGCCTTTTTTAAAAAAAAAAGAATTGTTTATTCTTGAATCATCACATTTCCACATACATTTTAGAATCAGCTTATTGATTTTGCAAAAAACGTCTGTTGGGCTTTTGTTTGGGGTTATACTAAAGTTATAGATGAAATTGGGACAAATAGACATTGTAACAATATTGAGTCTTACAATACATAAACATTTCTTTAGGATTTCATTAATTCAATTCAACCACATTTTGTCATTTTAAGGGTAGAGGTCCTTTACATCTTTTGTTACAATTATTTTTAAGTATCTTGTATTTCTGTTTTTGTAGATGGTGTTTTAATTTATTTTTCTAATGTTTATTGCTAGTATATAGAAACAAATTGACTTTTCTATGTTGACTTTGTATCCTGACACCTTGTTCACTCATTAGTCTGATAGGTTTTATTGTTGTTGTCTGCTTCGTATTCTCTACACAGTCAGATCTGTATCTGCAAATAGTGACTGTATTATTTCCTTCCTTCTACTAAATTCAGGTTTAATTTTTCTCTCCTTTAACTAGCCTCTTAAGGTGGAAGCTAATAGAATGGACTTTAAGCCTTTATTTTTTCCTAATATAAAACTTAAAACTATAAATTTTACTCTAGTGATATTTTTATTGCATCCCACAAATTCTGATATTTTTTTCCTTGTCATTCTGTGCAAAATATTTTGTAAATTCCCTTACAGTTTCTCTTTGACCTATAAATTATTCAAAACTGTGTTGTTTAATTTCAAAACATATGTGGATTTTCTAGATATCTTTTGATTATTGATTTGTAGTGTTTACAACTTAACTCACTGTAGTCAATAAAGATACTTTGTAGGATTTAAATCCACCAAATTGTATTGAGATGATTTTTATGGCCAAGTATATGGTCATTGTTAGGTATCAGCAATCTATTAGAGCTTCACAATAGGCTACCCCAAAACTTAGTGGCCTCAATACAACAATTGATTATTTTGAATAATTCTGCTGGTTGTCTGCATGCTTCTTCTGCTAATTTCCCTTGATCCCTCTCATGATGCTACAACCAGCTGGAGTGTTGGCTGGGGCTGGCTCAGCTGGAAGACCCCACACAGCTGGGCCTCGCTCCGTGTGATCTTTCAGGCTCACGGAGGAGGTTAGCTCAGGCTCTCTTACTTAGTGGCAGCAGCATTCCAAAAGGGTGAGGACAAAGGGGACAGGCACCTTGAGGCCTTGCCTCATAAGGAGTATAACAGCAATTCTGCCATACTCTGTTGGTCAACGCCAGTCACATGATGAAGGAGATGGGAAAATAAATGCTATCTCTTGATATTAAGAGAGATAATTAATTTGTGGCCATGTTTAGTAACAGTTACATGTAGAGTCCATGGAGTTTTGAAAAAAAAATGCTATTGCAAATTTTGAGTGTGGTGTACTCTAAATTTCTATTACCACAAATTGGTCAATATTGTTCAAATCTAGAACCTTACAGATTTTTTTTATCTACATTTTTTTTACTTCACTATGACTATGGATTTGTCTATTTCTCTCTTTAGCTTGTAAGTTTTTGTTTCATGTGCTTTAAAGCTATAATTTTGGATATAAACATGTGTACATATAGGATTATTATATCTTCTTGATAAATTGATCTTTCGTCATTATGAAATGTTGTTTATCTCTGGTGTGAAAACTTACTTTGTCAATATTAATTTTGCCAGACTAGCTTTCTCTAGGAGTTCCAATTTTGCCACCCCCCAGCCACCTTCAGAGTGGGCACAAAGGGAAAACTTTTATAAGGTGTTCATGGAAGCAAGACAAAGAAAATATTTAATTGGTTAAGGTGCAAAGTCCCTCATTAGAGGTTATTTTTTGTGTGGTACTGTTAGAATAACTAATTGAGAGGCCATTAGGCTGGGATGGCTCTAGCACCTTGGGTTTCTAGATAAGCAAACCAAAACCAAACTCACTGTAATTAGTAAAACCAAACTTAAGCTTAACTAATCAGAAGCTGCCAGCTAACCTCTAACTAAGAACATTTTCTGTGGAGCCCTGAGCCACTTGTGATCTAATGTCTGATTCATGGATCGCTTAATGCTCAAATAAACTCTCTAAAATTTTAATGTACCTAAGTTTACCTTTTAACAGTATATATCTTCTCATCATTTTACTTTGAATTATTTGTGTTTTTATATTTAAAGTTTATCTCTTGTAAACATATAGTAGAATCCTACCTTTTATTCACTCTGAAAATTTTTGCTTTCTAAATCCCTTTTGCCATGTCAGGTAACCTATTTTCTGGTTCTGGGGATTAGAATTTGGAAATAATTGGGGAGCCATTTTTCTGCCTAACAAACATCTCCTTTCTGCATGCCTCAGTTTCTATCCCTTCCAGGATCCAGTGTAATTCTCCTCATGGAAAGTAAATAATAATAATAATAGACTAAAAATAAAAACAAACAAAAATATCCGTAACAGAAAAAAATGCAAACACAGCCTTGGGGATGGGAGAGAAAGAGAATTTCTTAGCCTTCCATGGAAATAGAGGGGAAATAATCACTACTGATAGTTCAACAAATAAATTACCTCTCCACATTTTACTTTCTTATGTCTCAAATTCATGAAACTTCCTCAAAATCTCTAAAGATAAAAGTACCATTTAAATCATCAGTTTATATAATTCTTTGTCAACATTTATGCCCAGAGAAGCAATCATGCGTTTAGGCAGAGATGGATTTCTTTGGAAGCCAAGGGAAGTGTCAAATGTCAGAAAAATGTCCAGGGAGAGCATGCACCATTCATTTCTCACAGGTTTAATCTCTGTTGTTTGCTTAGCTTCAACAGCCTGACAGGAAACAGAATTCTAACTGCACTTTTGAATTACACCCCAGAAGAATTATGCCTCAATAACCTCTACTCCATTGGAGATCTTCACACAATCATGTTTATGAAGAATTTGCATTATCCTAATCCCCTTCCAAATAAATTAAATTTACTCACAGATATGTGGGATGCTAGTGTTCTTTTACTTTTATTTCCACTTTTACTTAAAATACTCTGGGGTATAACTTAGACTGGTCTTTTTCTGCTGTTAGTAGAATTGATTCAATCAAAATGACAGGTAACCTTTTTTTTTTATGGGACTTGATGACTCACGTTCTTCATGTTTGGACTAAAATAGTATTAAAAGACCTAGTCCCAATTAACTAAAACAGATGCTTCCGTGAGTAATTTCTGGACATAACAGAGAATGTGACTGAAAATAAAAAAAGTATGTGAATTTGTGTGTGCAACATACGCAGACTTGGAAGATCTGCAATTTGCAGGTCTGGTGAATAACAGTGTACAGCTCCCGTTATCGGTTTTGGGCATTGAAAGTTCTGTGGTTCTGCAGAGGCTGCTCTGAAAATATAATAAGGATGAGTAGTTCTTGTAAAAGAAATCTTTTAAATGCATAGTTGCCACAGTCTACAGAACAGCAAAGCAACCACTAGCTCCAATCATTTCCACATTACTTGGTTGTCATTACCAGAAGAACCTGTGTCCTTGGGGAGGGAAGTGAATGGTCTCAGCTGGGCTTGGGCAGGGGGGAGAGATCACAGCAATTTCTCAGTGTCAGTTGAAATGTCATCACCAGGGCAAAAGGTTGGGACAGTGCTCAAGGTTTCATTCTCAAACGTCTGGTGTTTGCTTTGTGCCACCAGTGGTTGAGCCAAATCTAATTCTCACCCATTGTGCTTGCTCTTTAGAGCCACTTAGAGTCGATCCTAGCCATGTTCAGAGGTGAACTGAAAGTCTGGCTCCTGTCCTAGCTGCATGACCTCACTCAGGGCTGACAGCTTTAAACCTTAGCAGTACCTAAGACTGAAAATGGAAAACTTGCCTTTGGAAACTGGCTACTTTATTGGGTAAATATTTATGGATCTTCAGTCATGAGCCAGACATCCTGACAGAGGGTGAGGGAGAAGGTTTGGAGAAAAGTGCCAACTGGGATGTGGGGCCAGTACTGTCCTTAGACCTGCAGAGAGGAGCCCCTGCCATGAGTGCCGCATAGGACAGGGTCCTGCTCCAGTCTTCCTATCTGCACTCTCCCCATGACATAGGAGATGGGGGGCTGAGGGCACGTGCCCACCCACAGTACTGCCAGAGTCCACCTCTCCTTCCAGACCACGCTCCAGGCACCAGGATCTCAGCATTTTCTACCCAATGGCCCATGTCTGCTTCCTGAGGCTGCATAGGCCTCTTGTCTGGGTTCATTCCGGAGCCAACCATCCTCCAGCATGGCCATTCCTAGTACCTAGGGCTGGCCAAGAGGCAGTTGATGGGGCAACAGGAAGTGTGAATGAAGTTTGTATGTGTAGGATAGAGGATATGTGACCCTTTTAGTGAGGGAGGGATCCTGGGGTGGGCAGAGAATGAGCATAGACCTGGAATCCAATTCCAAATTCAAATCTGGCTATTCAAGTTTCATAAAGGTATTTGTAAAGTTAAGGGAATAAAATTTATTTTATTTAACAACTCTTAATTTTTAACTATAAACATTAGGTATTGTATTAATTTGTAATCTTGCTTTTGACCCTTTAAATATTAGGAACATATTTGTAATTATGGAGTTAAGAAATCAAATAAAATTATTATGTATCATTAATTTCTATGTGGGGCTCAGTAGAGGACTTTTATAATTTTTTCAGGGACATATTAATATAATTCTGGCCGGGCGTGGTGGCTCACGCCTGTAATACTAGCACTCTGGGAGGCCGAGGTGGGCGGATCGTTTGAGCTCAGGAAGTCGAGACCAGCCTGAGCAAGAGCGAGACCCCATCTCTACTAAAAATAGAAAGAAATTATATGGACAGCTAAAAATATATATAGAAAAAAGTAGCCAGGCATGGTGGCGCATGCCTGTAGTCCCAGCTACTCGGGAGGCTGAGACAGGAGGATCGCTTGAGCTCAGGAGTTTGAGGTTGCTGTGAGCTAGGCTGACGCCACGGCACTCACTCTAGCCTGGGCAACAGAGTGAGACTCTGTCTCAAAAAAAAAAAAAAAAAATATATATATATATATATATATATATATATATATATAATTCTGCTAGACTTCTAAGTTCAAAACTAGGCTTTGTCTCTTAACACTTGTGTAATCTTGGGGAAGTTAGAGTAGAAGTAAACTTAATAGACCCTCTGATTGACACCTGCTCTCTATCCCCTCTGTGAAACATATCCAATGATACCGCACACACTCATTCCAGTTATTTTCTGCTGCATAACAAAACCACCCAAGCTTAATGACTTAAAATAATGTCTCTTTTATTTTGGTCACTGGTAATGGGGCAGTGCTCAGCAGAGATGGCTCATCTCTACTCCACATGGCATAATGTAGATTGGTTTGACTGTGTCCCCAACCTTTTTGGCACCAGGGACCAGTTTCATGGAAGTCAATTTTTCCACAGACCGAGGATGGGGGAATGGAGTATCATGGGTGGGGGGAGGTGGTGCAGAGCTCAGGCAGTGATACGTGGCCCATTTCCTAATAGGCCATGGACCTGTATTGAGCCATGGCCTGGGTGTTGGGGACCGCAGGACTGGAGGATCTACTTTCAAGTTAGTTCATTCACATGGCTGACAAGTTGGTGCTGGTGTCATCTGGGAGCTCAGCCAGGGCTGTGGGCTAGGGGCCTTGGTTCCTCTCTATGTGTACATCTCTACAGTTTGTTGAGCTTCCTCATAGGAGGCAGCTGGGTTTCAAGAGGCAGCATTGCAAAAGAACAAGGGAGAAGTCCTGGCATTTTTATATTTATGATTTAAGCTTGGAAGCCATATAGCATCATTTTCACCATACTCTGTCAAGGTAGTCACCAAGGCCCCTCTAGATTCAAGAAGATTGGACATAGATTCCATCTTTAATTTAGGAGTGGCAAAGTTCTAGATGAGCCTGTGAGATGGTATATGTAGTTACAGCAATTTTAGGAGTGTAGAAGTCTTTATAGTAGACCCACACATTTCTGCTCTTACCAGGAGAGTTACCTAAGAGTCAGTTCTTAAATCTCTTAATAGCAGTTGTCATAACATAATTTAATTACATATAAATAGCTAATGATGAAATCTGAATATGAAAAAGGTACTTTTTCCCCTGTGAAAACTAGGCTGAATGCCTTGGAAGGAGAGGATGTAAGCAAGCCGTGCAAATTAGGTATTACACAAATAAGTATAAAAGGTTAGAGAACAGGAAAAAAGGAAATCTAGAAGGATTCTGCATTGGATTGCTTCACACATGTCTCCTCCAGGTTTATTTCACATCAAAGGAACCGAAACTAGAAAATGGTGAGCATATGTTATGTGCGTGGCTTCTGCCAGAAAGCAGTGCTGAATTACAATTAGCAGACCCTCTACTGAAAGAAATGTCCTTGCCAAGTTGATGTACATTCATATGTTTTAAAGAAAATAAAATGTGTAAGGTTTGCATGAATCAGTTTCAACAATTCCTTTTTTTCAACTGGCATTTTCAATTAACTGACTAATTACCAATGCCTATCGCATTCAATAAGAAGGCTACCATTGGATTTGACTGCCTTTCCCTCCATCTCCTCATCTGTAAGATGGATAGCATAATCATAAGACCTACTTCATAGTGTTTCTGAAATAAGTAACTAAACAATTTACTTAAAACATTTGGCAGATAGTAAGCATTTGATTATTGTGGTTGTTATTACTACTTTACATCATGTGGAGGAGACAGGTTTGTGATGCCTCTGGTGATGGGGATTTAACAATGAACATTTGGGGAAGTGAGGAGGTCAGGGGCCTCCTAAGAGTGGAAGCATCATTGCAGATCCTCAGGAGCTCTAGTGCCCTCTTGTCCTCTCTGTCAATGGCACCTGCTGGGACCTACTCTAGTGAATTTGTCATTTTCAACACTCATCATCTTTTCTAGCTGCTTTTCCCTCCTACTCTTGGATTCTCGCTACAGCTGCCCTGCCTCTATTTCTTCCGTCTACTTCTTTTCTCACTCATTCAAATCCTCCAGAGAGAGGCTCTCATTGGGTTGGCCGCTCTTCATCCAAAGAAAAGAGCACACTTATCTGGCAGTTGGCCACCTTGTCAGCCTCGTGGCTTTTAGTTGACAAGCAAATCTCTGGTTGAATCAGTTGTGGCCAAGATATCTGTGTCTAATGACACAGAGCAAGACAACACATGTACTTCCACTCTGGCCATAGGTGCAGTAAGGGTGTAGAATCTCTGGAATGTCAGTTTATAGCTGACGTTCAGCCCAATGCACAGTTATGGCCGTGGTGGACGTTTATACTAGTGCCATGCTGTTTGATCAGTATTGGGGCTCTACCAGTTGTCTTGACTTTCACCTCTGAATGCGGATTGTTGGATGATAACCACTTAGAAGAAGAAAGGAATATTGTGCAGTGGAACATGGGTAGGAGTCAGGCACTGGTTTTTAATTTGGTTCCTCCACAAACATCTAATTTCCCTCTCTCTTTCGGACACACACACACACACATTACACTTCTCATTTTAATCACTCCTAAACTAATTTAAAACAAAAGTCATGTATTACTGTTACAAAATAACCTAAAGCATGCACCTGAGCAGAGGTGTGGACAAATCATCCTGCACTTTCTTCTTGTGGTCCCTACCCTGCCAGGGTTACTGTCTCAGGGGCCTCACAGAAACATCAAGGAAAAAACAAGAATTGAAGCCATTTGTCGAAGTGAGACCAGAATGTGGCAAGATTTGCCATTCTAGTTGCTTAATATTTCAGCATCTTTCAATCTTTAGTGAATATGTTCTATCTTTAGAACACATTTAGAGAAAACAATTCCAAAAAATGATACAGAGAGAATCCATCTGGAATCAATTGTTTAAAATGCTCAGCAAAACTCCTCTTCTCTTTGGAACACTCCAATCCCCGAAATGGAGTTAAGATGAAAATAACTCTCCCATCTCACCCCTGGCCAGAAAGTTGAGGGAAAGGGATGTTCCAATGTTATGGAGTAAGAATTTCCACAGAAGATGTCGATGTGTTATGCCCCATGCCCAGCTGATTTCTTCAGGACCCAGCCTACACGTCTCTGGTCCCTTGCATGAGCCTAGCAGTTCATTTCTTTTCTAAATAGAGTAAAGGAGTAGTGAGTTCACCGCAAGAAAGACAAGTGAGCACCAGGAGGTACAAATAAATGGTCAGCAATCTAGAGGCTATCTGGGCATCACACCAACCTCAGTTAACAGTATCCAGAGCATTGCTCAGTGGTGTGCGTTTTATCACTTGGGGCAGAAGGAAAAATGTCTTTCCATGCAGGCTCGGCCAAAAGATTCACTCTTTAACAGGGAGCCAAGCTCACTCACTCTTCCCAGCTTGGGCCTTTAAGGCTCCTTCACATCAGGTTTCCTGGCATGTGGTTTCATCAGAAATATCCTTGGTTCTTACTACATACAAATTTGAGGGCTTAAATAATGAAGCAGACATTACACGAAGTGATTTTCCAAAACATCAGGAAAAATATATTTCGTCCCATCAAGTGGCTTTCCTACCCATCATCCCAAGCTTCACGTCTCACAATGTCTCCTTTTATTCACCCTAATTAGCAGTAAGTGAATCCAGTTGCATTCTGTGGTCAGCCAATTTACAATTGGATTTTATGTGCATTTTAGACTCAGCAACCTGCTGTTATCCAGACCCAGATGCCGCCTCATCTATGGGCAAGGAGAGTGTCTGCTTTTGATTTATTTCTACCCAGCAAGCAAAAAGTGGATGCTGTGTGTATAGCTGACACGCTGCTACCTTGCACTTTTTATGAATTTCTGATTTTTGAGAAGGTTAAAGCTATAACATGCAATGGCTGGTTTGTGTTTGTTTTGCTGTTGTGGGGAATCTGCAGGGTGGGCACCAGGATTTGTTCTGTAGAGAAAAGCTATCAGAGGTCACTGTGAAAAAGCAAGTGGGATGTAACCAGAGAAGGGCAAGTATGTTGTCAGTTCTCCAAGCTGTGGCCTCTGAAGGGTCTTTCTGGACAAGGAGTCCTCTCTGTCATAAGCTTACCTTACTGGCAAGCCACTTGGGAACATTCTCTGTCTCCTCTTCTCTGTTCCCCGATCTTTACGCTTGACACTCTGCAGTTGGGCTTCTTTGAAGAGGAAGAAATGAGTTCTGCATGTGTAATGCAATTCAGGACCAAAAACTCGCTCAAAATTAATGATTTGCTCATGGCTCATTTTCAAATGAAGTAAGGCAGACCCTGCTTCCTTCGGGCGCTATTCTTTATGCCATGCTGGGCCCAGGCTGGGCCCTCTGGGATTTCTCAGCTGCTCCTTAGCGAGAGAGAGGGGACGGCCTAAAAGCCCACAACATCCCACCGGGTTAGACCCGAGACCTGTGAGCGATAAGCAGCACCAGACTCACAAAGTACCAACCCCCTGGGCTCCCATTGTCCGACAATGCTGAATTTCATATCCACAGTGAAAAACTTGACATTTTTATTTAGTTTAAATAACAATAAGTGAATTTCTTCTAGGATCATGTCCTTGGAAGAAGCTTGAGAGGGAAAGTCTCCCTGTGGTTTGGCCAGAATTTGACCTGAAGGAGCAAACCCCTGTTACACAGCCGTTTGGGAGCAGCCCCCAGGCAGGCTGACCACACACCATGGCCATCGGCTCATCCTTCTTTCTGGTGGCCAGTGTGGTCCTTGTGGCCTCAAGAAAAGTGCTTTTTACTCTGTCCCAGGTTTAACATGAAAGTCGTGTCCTACAACAGCCTCGGACCAGGACTGGCCAAACAAAACCCTGCCACCTGCACTGGAGGTGTCTGCTGACCCTGACCACTCATGGCCCCACTTATCATAATGTCCCTTACCATCCCCTCAAACTGCACAATCAGAGGCCCATGAAAAGGGCTCCTGGAAGTGGCCATGTGTGTTTTTAGCCTCTAAGGGAGCTCGCTTACAGCCCCACTTCTCTCTTGGTTTACGCCCTTCCCCCCTACAAAGACCTAGTGTTATCGTGGATGTCACAGTCTAGGCTGGTCAGTCCCAAATCATCTGTGCTTGAAATACTCTCGGTGGGGGGAGGAAGGAGCTGGATATAAAACTGTGCATTCATTCACACTAAAAAATAGTTATCGAACACCTGTTATGGGCAAGACGTGATGGGTGAGTGAATTGTAGTAACAAGGAAGACACAGTCCCTGACCCTAAGGACACAAGCCAATATGCAGCCTATGTCGAAGAGGGCATGAGAAGGCTTTGGAGTCCGACCACACAGTACCAGGGTAGCAGAGGCCACCATAAGACGTCCAAACACCTGTGTGCTGCTTCAAGCATTGTTTATGGATTGAGTATTAGTGCCACGGGCATACTATTCTTCATCTGTATGAAGTTACCTTAAAAGTGAGACTGGGTGTGTAGAATCCTTCTGTCCTGTGTGACTCGGTCCTCAGTGAAATCACCCCTACAATGGACACACAGCTTCCTGTTCAGAGCAGGGGCCATGGAACGAGACAGCCTGGGAGCCGCCTCCCCTCGCTCTTACTGGCTGCAGGACTTCGGGTGAGCGCTTTAACTTCCCTGTGCCTTGGGTTTCTCATCTGCAAAGTGGCGTGATATTGTTTACTTCATAGAGATGGAATGAATATTAATGGAATTAATACACAGATAGGTCTGCTAAGCATGTCAGCTACAATTATAACCACATGAGAGAGACATAAAATATTTTGTGGTTTAAAATGGGCTCTGATTAGAAAAAAATATAAATCAAAACTGCAGTGAGGTACCATCTCAGCCCAGTGAAAATAGCTACTGTCAAAAAGACAAAAGTAACAAATGCTGGCGAGGATATGGAGCAAAGGGAATCCTTACACACAGTTGGTGGGAAGGTAAACTAGTACAGCCACTATGGAGAACAGTTACTCAAAAAACTAAAAAAAAAAAATTACCACTACCAATCCAGCAATCCCACTACTGGGTATTTATTCATAAAAATCGAAATCAGTATATGAAAGGGGTACCTGCACTCCCATGTTTATTGCAGCACTACTCACAAACAAAATAAGGAATCAGCCTAAGTGTCCATCAGCAGATGTGTGGATAAGAAAAATGTGGTATACATACACAATAGAAAACTATTCAGTTTCAAAAAAGAACGGAAATCCTGTCATTTGCAGCAACATGGAAGGAGCTGGAGGTCATTATGTTAAATGGAATAAGCCAGCACAGAAAGACAGTATCACACGTTCTCACCCATAAGTGGGAGCTACAAAAGTTGACCCCAAGAGGTAGAAAGTAGATTGTTGGTTACCAGAGGCCAGGAAGTGGGAAGGGATGAAAACAGCTTGGTTAATGGGCACAAACATACAGTTAGAGAGAAGGAATAAGTTCTAGTGTTTGATAGCACAGGAGGGTGACTCTAGTTAACTATTTCATTATATATTTCAAAATAACTAGAAATGTTCTCAACACTAAGAAATGGTATGTGTTAGAAGTGATGGATTTTCTAAATGCTCGAGTTTGATCATTACACATTGTATTCATGGACCAAAATATCACACATCCCCCATAACAACATACAATTATGTAGCAATAAAAAGTAAATAACCAAGAACAAAAATAGGCTCTGATACTGGAAAAGATTGGAAATGAAACTTTATTTCTAGGAATCTGGCTGGGAAGAACTAAGCCAGTTCCATCAATGGACATAAATCCCGTAAGCTTTGCCTCTGGTCCCAAGGCAGCAACACATGGGTCTACTCTGCTCAAACTTGGCACATTCATTGCTTACCTGACGCTCTGTGTACATTGGCAGTGGCCAGTGAGGGTGCCACTGCCTGAGGCTCCTCCCTGCTGGAGGTGTATGAGATGTGGGCAGATTATTCCAGGACATCCAGTGTTGCTGGACGCTTCCCTCCCATGCCCTCTCTGCCAAGAACCAACCCATTGCAGCCTCTACCCCAATTCACCATTTAAAAGCCTTAGCATTCCTGGGTTCCACACAAACAGTAATTTTAGTTACTTCCCAGCTACACAGCAAAAGCTGAGGGCACGGACACCTTGGCAGGGGAGAGGAGGTGTGGGGGTGAGGAGAGGAGGGACTTACTGAAGTCATGACAGAGTTAGGGGGCTGGAAACTGTACAATTAGAAGGGGAAAATCTGTGTTCTTTGCTCTCCAATTTTTGAGTCCATTTTTAGTATCTGAGTAGGGGTTTACAATTTTTCTTTCTTATCCATGACTTCCATTTTCCCATGCCTCATTACTCAGTAACAAGAAAGAAATATAAATAACCAGGCCCTGCAGTCAAACCTCCTAAGTCCAAATGTCATTTGCAATTACTCAGGCTTTGGATTCAGCAAGATTAAATGGTGATGTCTCATAGAGGTCTGGGTGGGGCAAGAACAATACCTCAATCTTCTATTTCCCTGTCTATCTATCTGTCTGTCTGTCTACCAAATCTCTGTCCATGGATGCATGTGTCTACCACCTGTCTGTCTGTCCATAGGCCTGTCTGTCTCTCCTCTCTCTCTCTTTATCTAATTAATGTATTACACCTTCAGAAATGACAATAAGAGTGTTTCCAAGAGATCTGGACTTTGGGGATCATGACAGTTGCTGGAAATGTGTATGTTTAGTACAGGTACAAGGGGCGAAAGCACGTGAAAATCCGCTAAGAAAATAAATTAACTAAGCAACTGCTCTGCTGCTAAGCATTGTCCTCGGTGCCTTGGGTAGATCATCTCGTGTATCCTCATAACGACCCTGTGTGGCAGGTCAAAATCTCTCTGTTTCACAAGAGCAGAAATAGGAAACTCAGAGAAATTGTCCCAGGGTCACACAGCCGAGAGGTGGTAAATTAGTCCCAATTTACTCCCCTGCCACACAGGAAATGGATTCAGGAGAAGATAATTGTCAAACAACTAAAACATAAATTAAATAGAAAACCAGGCATGAATGCGTGTGTTTGTGATCCACGTGGTCCCCCCAGATGCATACAGTAATTTAGTGCTCGGGACCCAGCAATTTGACATCCTCAACGTGTCTCTGCATCGCCTTTCCTCTCTTTCACCTTAGAGAATCCTTTTACCCACTGCGCCTTCCTGGGCAAACTCCCTCCTCTGTCAACACAGAGCACCTTGGCCACTGGCTGCTAGACCCCACCCATGCCGACTCTGGGATTATTTCAGGACCCCTCACCAGGACAGAAGACCCCTCAGAAGCTGCTACGATACTTACTTCTTAGCCAACTCTGTCCCCCCAAATCCTCACAAGTAAACGGATAAGGAGTGCCATTTTTGATGCAATTTCAGTAAGGCGGCATCTTTATAAATATTAAACATTTTAGATAATTTTTTTTGTTCATAACAAAACTATATTTCCATAAGTACTTTAAGCCCTGTGAACTAAGAAACAACCAGAGTGCCTTTTCAGGAGCTACAGTCAAGTTCATCAACATCCATTGTGCTAAGCTGGAACTGAGTCCTTGAGGTTAAGCCTTTGTCATGAAGATGGAAACCAGGCAGGCCAGCACTAGAAGGAGAGACTGGGGCGCGGTGAAAAGAGCATGGGGCATGCGTCTCCCACCAACTATTTTAACCAGCTTCGTGACCTTGGTTAAGTCACCTTTCTGCCTTTCTTTCCTCCCTGTAAGATAAGACACAGGAGGTGCATCCTGTTAGCCCCAAAAGGTGCTATGTCAATCAAATGAGATAGTGGATATGGGAGAGTGTTTCAAAAATTATTTTATATAAGGAATATTATATACACAACAAACACGATTTCCATTAAGCTACAGGCTGAGTCACTCAGACTGGCAATGAGGCAAAAGATGAAGGAGAAAAGGTCATGGCAGATCTAGATGTGATCCTGAGCTGAGTCATTCTCCTTGGGCCCTCCTTCCACTGGGGCGAGTCAGCAGAGGGTGACACGTGGAGGGCATGTCAGCTGAGCAGTCGGGCAGGGAGGGGGTGGCACTTTCGTCTGGGGAGTGACTCACAGGGAAGGTGAATGGACAGGGACGCATAGGCTGGCAGCTGAGCACAGTCCATTAGTGAGAGTAGTGGACGGATAATTCATCCCATCAAGCAGTCACTCTACTGACATGCAACAAGCACCTGCTATAGACAAGGCACCAGTCTAGCTGCTGTGGGGATTCAGGCTACATGACATAGATCTTGCCCTTGGTCATATAAATAACAAAGTCCAGTGGGATGCACTGGACTGGACGCAGGATGAAACGAATGTTGTAAATGAGGTATGATCATGTCTCCATCTCTGTGTACATTTAAGGCGAGCTCAAGACACCACCCCAAGAAGGCATGTAGTGCTGGCCATTCCTGCATATGGAAGGGTTAGATATTCCCATCTAGGGGCATGTGATAGGGAGGTAAACCGGGGGCAATGCCAGAGTAGAGGCACAGACAGCCTTCGGATTGGCCTGGTGGAAGGAAGTCAAGGGGGCAGTTCAGTTCTATTTCTGCTTCCAGGGTGCTGAATTTCATGAGCACTAATCCACTAACTAACTAATCCATTTAAGCCCTCAGTGTCGCTACTTCCATGTGTAAAATACAGATCATGATATCTACCCTTTGGGAGTGCTGTGACAATGAATATGGTAATACGTGTCGATCAGCAATCAAGTGCTCAGTAGAATTCATGACTCCCATGCCACCTTTTCCCAAAGAGCTGATACTGCCTCAGTTATTGTCTTCTGGATGTTAATGTGGTTAGAAGGAAGTTGATCTTAAGAATACTTTTCTACTGACTACAGACCTTCATTTAAAATGCCATATCATTAGCAAACACCACCACCCTGGCTTTTTTTTTTTTTTTTTTTATTTCTCAATATATAGCAAGGACTCCTTCCTCGCGGAGATCCAATATTATTCTTTACCTGGTAGAATGCATGATAGGTTGGGTTAATGAACAGAGAGGGCCCATGTCTTGCTGCCTCGGCATTTATCCAAATAGGGACAAAATATTTGGAAGTGTAATTTTCAAGGGTATTATTTGACTGCTCCTTGAGTCTGCAGTAGGTTGCAGTGGATGGAAATAATTTCACCTGCAATATTTAGAGCTGGGACTAATGAATCTTCATATCTTTTCAAACTCATCTGTTCTGATTTAAAAGCGATGAATAGTGGCAGTTTGGAAAGGTGTACTTGTTCATTGGCGCAATAAAAAATAGATGGCATTGCAGCACAAAAGTTCTTAATGTCCTTCCCCAAGGGGGAAAATAATTACTACAAGGATTTAGAATTTAAATCCTTGCTCTTATTCCTTCAAAAAGGTTCACCATCACTTTTATTTTTTCCCCCTATAGTTTACCCAATTTAAGTGTAGAACATTTTATGCTTACATATATACACTAATATTTTCTTATCTATGTTTGGCATATTGATACCAAAAGGAAATTTCATTTTATTGAATTATTTTTCCAAAGAACTCAAAGGGCTTTAGAGACTTCAGTTCAACATGCAGAGTTCAGACCTTGGGTATACTCCCACAAATTTACAGGTGGGTAAATAGTGCCAAGAGGTGACCCTTATCTCAGAATTTCTAACATGCAAAGAGTCTCAGCAGAAAACGTTTCTAAGTAAATGCAAAGTAAACATGTCCTTGAGGGAAGAATGGACACAAGCGTGTCAGGGAGGGAAGAATTTTAGTACTACTTTCTGAATTACAGTTTCATTAGAGAATGAAGACCACTATTACCATCTGTGGGGCAGAACTAAGTTCTATTCATGCTCAAGGATAATTTCAATGTGTAGTAGAAAAGAGAGTCTGGATGTATTGATTCTGACTTTGGCTTTTCTGTTAAATAATTATGTGATCTTGTGAATTGCTTTTAGTTGTTTTTTTTTTTTTTCTTTTGATTGTTTGTTTGTTTTTGAGCTCAGTTTCCTCATCTATGAGAAAAAAAGAGTTGGACTTAGAGATGGAAAATACCCAGCACGTCGTACTAACGTTCCCCAATCTTGTGCCCACATCAGACGTCAGTGTCAGACTTGGCATTGCTTCTCATCCAGCCCACATGTGGCCTCAGCGCATTTTTCAACATCATGCCCTACATAGCCACCATCAGCTGAATTAACAGTTGGAGTAAAATCTATCTGCCACCCGTGGACTGGAAGATTTCAAAGGTACTATCTAAAACCCTAGGATTCTCTTCCTTACACAACCTGCCTATGTTTAATAACAATGATGTAAAACTACTGGGCATTTGGAAAGCACCCATACTATCTTTTGTTAGATGAGAGCCCAAGGGAGCAGGGCCCCAGACTAATGAAGTTCTTAAAATGTCACACACATAGTCCATGGCAGTCCGGTGCTAACTGATGGGCTATGGGGTCTGACCTCAGGATATAGAGATATCATCTGGTTTCTTCTAAACATAAGCTGCACTACGTAATTTCAAAACTATGCCACAAGCAAAGGAGAAAAAGAACATTTAGCAATAAAAAGATCCAGCTATTGGCAGCAATACACTATTAAATCTCTGTGGAATTTTTGAAGTTGCTATTGTTGAGATGACGCTGCAAAGACATAGAACTCTGAGTACAACCCCAGTCAGCCTCCTGGCCCCCACTGAGAAAGGACTCATTAGCAGTCTGGGTCTATGAAAAGAATTACATATTTGCATACATAACCCAAAGTAAGTCACTCATAGGGAACACATTGTTCAACAGTTGCACTGATTAGGACTCTGAATAGACACTGATATATGTCCTGGGTTGCTTTATTTTACTCTAGACTCTAAGTTTCTTTACCTGGAGAAATCAAGACATTCACAAAAGAAACAAGACGTTTTGAAAACATAGTATTGATTTGTATCTGCAGATGGACAGTAGCTTCCTGGGGAAGGAGGGCTGCTCTTCGTTGATGCGTTACTTTTGGTATGATTTAAAGCTCAGACTTCTTCCAAACTGAATCTATAAATTAATATAGATGAGGATGCTCTGCTTTTCCTCTGTCTGAAAGTAGCTGCAATTCTGTCTAGAATGTCCTCGCTGACTTAAGAAGACCCAACAGCAGTGCTGTGACTCAGGGAAGACGGAGTCACCCAAGGTAGCCCAGGGGAGGCCGATCCAAGGAGGGAGCTGGAGCCACATGTGATTCATCCGAAGTGTCCCCTGTGCACGTTCATTTTTCCCTCTGTGCACTTCTCATCTCTGTACAGCAAACACACACAAGCACTTGTGCCAGTAGGCTGGGGCTGCCGTAGCAAAATACTCACAATGGGGGCTTGAACACCGGAATTTGTTTTCTCACAGTTCTGGAGGGTGGAAGTCCAAGATTAAGTTGTGGCAGGGTAGGGGTGGTTCCTCTGAGGGCCATAGGGAAGGATCTATTCCAGGCCTTTCTCCTTGGCTTGCAGAGGCCACCCCCCTGCTGCCTCTGCACATGGTCATCCTGACTCTCTCTCCCTTCCTCTCTCTCTTTTTTTTGAGACAGGGTCTCACTGTGTTGCCTGGGCTAGAGTGCCATAGCGTCAGCCTCGCTCACAGCAACCTCAGACTCCTGGGCTCAAGCGATTCTCCTGCCTCAGCCTCCCAAGTAGCTGGGACTACAGTAGCGCGCGCCACCACAGCCTGGATAATTTTTTCTATTTTTAGTAGAGATGTGGTTTCATTCTTGCTCAGGCTGGTCTCCAATTCCTGACCTCAAGCGATGCTCCCACCTCGGCCCCCCAGAGTGCTAGGATTGCAGGTGTGAGCCACTACGCCTGGTCCCTTTCTCTCTCCTCTCTCCTCTCTCTCTCTGTATCTTGTAATTTCCTCTTCCTCTAAGGATACCATTCACAGTGGCCTCATTTTAACTTAATCATCTCTTTAAAGGTCCTGTCTCCAAATGCTGCCACATTCTAAGATACTGGAGCTTCAACATATTAATGTTGGGGGAACAGAATTCAGCTCATAATAGCACTCATTGCGATCTAGGTTCTCTTTCTAAATTCTTTTGCATATTATATCATCTAATCCTCACAGCACCCGTGGCTCACAATGAGCTAGGTGCTATTACTGGCCCATTCACTGGGGGAGGAAACAGAGGCCCAGAGAAGGGAAGAACTTGTCCAAGATCCCAAATATACATATATGTAGTTATTTTATTTGATAAAGATTCATTTCTTAATTTTTTGAAGCATGCTACAAATAAGCTTCATTGTATTTGCTAAAATATTTAATAAATAATAAATCTTATAATTATGTATATCAACTTTAATCATCGCCCTTTTTCAGTACGTATGTGTACATTGGTATTCCTTTTTCTATTCAGTACCTTGCATTTAGTAGATGCTCATTATTTAATCATTTGATTTCAAGGGTTTTTGAAGGCAGAAATAGAATATAGAAACTTCTGGAAGAGATGAGAGTGAGGGGACTAACCAGATGGCAGTTTACTCTGCGGCAATAAAGATGCTACATGAGTATCAGGATAGTGAACCTACGATCAACACATGTTTTTGAAAGTTTGGCGAACGTACCGAGATGTTATATTTTCCTTACTATTATGAAAAATGTTGATTGGTAGTGTCAGTGACACTTAAAAAGCTGGAAGAAATAGGCATAATTTTTATCATTTTTTCTGGTAATTATCTTTATGTAATTGACAGAAGAGATGAAGTGCAGGAGGAAAGTTACTACTTGCCCCAGGTCACGAAGCAGAATGGAGGTGGAGGTGGAGCCCACACTCAGCACAGCGTAATATGTAGATACACATTAAAGAGTTTTCACTATAGGGGTCTTAGTGTCCAATACCTCAATTTCTTACGCAGTCACTTTGCTCCAGTTAAAATATCTGCCAGGGCAGACATCATTTCCTCTTACTTGCACATATATAATTTAATGTGGGAAAGTACATGATGGATGTAGACACAGAATATTTACATAATCAATATGTAATTGTTATTTTGCTTATTCAGGCAGGGTATGTGCTCGAATTTGAAGCTTCCATCAGTAGCCCTATCTATTCTCACACAGCTCCACAGCAAAATGTTTTTCTCTCTTCTTTACCATAGTCACAGGAAAATCCCTAAGTCCATTTCACAGACAGAATTTATTTAGATATAACTTAAAGGTTTCCTTTTGTTCCAAATCCACAATACCTAGACGGGAAACCCATAATGTCATTTCTTGGGGTTTTCCTTGCTCTGGTCTCCCTTCTAATTCCCCCTAAGCACAGTGATGAATACCACCATCTTTTTTATTCACATTTTCATCTCCCAAGTTCTTACTCATTAGAAGTTCCAGTCCTTTTTTTCAAATACAACAGCTTAGAAAGGAATAGTGGCCCACTCCTAGACTCAGAACTGACTGCAAGGGATAAGAAAATGAAAACAAAATAGAATCTTGAACTCTACTCTCTGCTTTCCAGGCCTTCAGCTTCAGGTCTCAAAATGATCAGTGATCAAACAACCCAATATAAAGAAGCAGATGCGTGGCTGAGCTTCACTGTCACGTGGGGTGTTTGGGGGCTGGGAGACTTGGCGTAACCTTGGCATTACCCAAACTTTGATGGATGAAAAGTCAGGCATTTAATTCTATTTTAATGTTTATTTTGAGCCTGAGACATGTATTTACATATTGTATATAGGCATGGCTGCTTGCAAAAGTAAATCCCTGTGATCATGACTTTTGTTTTGTTTTAGAAAGAAAGATTACACTTGTAGTCATCAATAAACTTCTAAACTTTTTCTCTATGAAGCCAACAGTTTTATCTGGCCTAGTTCCCAATTTATTTCCCCAATCTGGCTTTGATGTGAGGTAGATGGCTTCTACAAATGTTATTTCCCTTGAAGTCATCCTTTGTCTGATCTCACTGTGAAGAAATAGCTCTATCTGTGTCTACCTTATTCTTCAAAATCTATTTGTAGCTAAAAAACCCAAGTTTATTTGTCTTAAGAACACACATGCCTTTTTATAGCTTCGTATGCCTGGAATTCAATATGAGATTGTTTCTCAGGGTAATGGGTAGAACAGTCTGCTTGAAAACTGTGGCTTCTCTGCACATCTATGGCCCTTTAAGAAACCTAACTGCATGGCAGGACTAAGTCAGTTTCCCAGTCGTAGGCTGTGGCTGTGTTTCTCTTGTGTCTCTCAAAAATCCAAAGAGGTCAACAAACAAACAGAACTATAAATATTATATTGAAAACTGTAGGCTAGCAGGAAAATGCTTTATAATATAATCGTATTTCCCTTTTGGATAATGCAAGCTTTCCCCTCATTTTCTTAGTCTGTTTTGTGCTACTAAGATAGACTACCCAAGATGGGGAAATTTACTAATATAAAGAACAGAGCTTTATCTCTCACAGCTCTTGAGGTTGGGAAGTCCAATACCAAGGTGCTGGCAAGCACCTGCTTAAGTCTAAGCCAAGATACTGAAGCTTATTGGTTAGGAACTTATTTTATCATCAAAATAATAATGATGATGATAACAGCAACTAATGCTTATAGAGTTTATATTATGTGCCTGACACTACTTTATGCAGTTTGCATATATTAAATGTATGGATCTAGTCTCACCCCTTAACAGTAAGTGGACAAACCCATGCCTGTAGGCTCATGCATGAACCATCTTTAGCTACCAAAATAGAAAACAATATGGAAGCTCAAGATCAAAGCCTTATTTAGCAATAAATTACCACACTTCCCTGACATTACTCTGTGCATACACCCACCAGGAAGCTAGTTTGAAGGTAGGAATCTGGCCATATGTGTTTCAACAGACACCGTGATCATTTCATAGAATGTGTATATTCTCAGCTGCATCCTTTTATGCCCCATCTTTTGGGGTAATCTCCCAGGGGTCTGGTAGGCAGTACAGGAATTTAATTTAGGTAAAAGTTAACATTCCTAAACACTCTTCCTACTGATCAGCTCTGCGTTCACGTAGAATAAAGACACAGGTCACCCAGGATAGCTATGGTGGTGACAGGAAATTCCATCATTTCTTATGCTATAAAAAGGATAATATCCATTTTATTCACAGAGTGCCTTAATGTCTTACACTTACCTTTGTTTAAGGTTTGCTCATATTACATTCAGCCTGAGAAAACAGTGCTACTACACAGGGTATATTTTCTAAAATTTGGAAATAAACTCCTGAGAGCATCTATTAAGAGGCTGAGATATACAACAGAAGTATATCTCTTTATCCAAGAAATGACTGTTATCTCAGGAGATTGCATAGTGCCAAAACACCTCATTAAGCCAATAAAAACTCTCAAGCTACCCCACTCTCAATCTTTTCTTTGGCAGGTTTTTCCAAAGCCCTCTGGAGAGGGAAGCAAGCATGCCCCTTAACAAGGACGACCCATGTGCTCTGGAGGAGAGGATGAAAGTGGGTACAGGTGTGGGGTTGGGTGAGTCTTGGGATGTCTCGGAGGGGCGGAGGGGCTCTGTCTTCTCTCCTCTGTTCTGGGTTGGAAGTGAACTCTTGTCCTGCTACGCCCACATCCGGGAGGTGTGGGCACAGCACAGCTATGCTGAGACAGCAGGCAGAGATTAGAGGCTGTGTCTTTTCAATATCCCTGCTCTGGGGGTTAGGGTGGGGCCAGGGGACCTGCATTTTCCACTGGGGGTGAGCTGCCACTAGAAGCACCGGAATCCAAATTTCCAGAGGGTGAACTAAAAACTTCACAGCTGGACACAGTTTCACAGCCTCCCCCTCCATTCTGTGAGCCTCAGTGAAACCTACCAACTGCTTGGTTTAGCCTCCCCATAGTTTATCCTGAACAGCCAAAGAACAACGGATTCAACTCAGAGATTTAGCCTCAAAACATACATGTCACTTCTGTAAGAATAAAAGTTTATTTTATTGCAACTATTTCAATTTTTTTAACATACTATATCTTTACTATCTGATTTTTAAAAACATTGCAGTGAAAAATAATCTTATTTTGATAACTTGTGATCATAATTATGAATGGTGGCCATATATAGCATGTGTTACACAGCATCGTGGAAGCAAATTCAGGAGGTAGATAGAGTACACTCTCCAGAGGCAGTCCTGGGTTCAAATCCAGACTCTTCCATACATTATGTCTTCATCCAAAAAATGCAGTTAATAATTCCTTGCTATGTAAAAAGATAATATACATAAAGTGTGTATTATGGTGGCTGCCACATATAAGGCACTCCATAAATGTTGGCTTCTCTCTTTCAACTTCCTTCCATTCTTCTTGACCTATCTCCCCTGCAATTTCCTCCAAACTTAATAGAGGTATAGGGTTGTTCCTTAAGTTTCTCATGACAATGGTGGTGAGTAACTGATGTCTAATATTCCGATATTCTCCAGGTGGGGGAGTCCATGTAGAGTGAAGTCCTTTCTTGTCCCCTACCTTAATGAAAATACAAACAAAACAATGACTCAGGCTCTCATGAAGGAGGATTTCCTGCCCCCAGATCTACACATGTGTCAGTCTAAAGTTTGGCTGAACTCTCACACCCAATCTATGGATGTAGGAATTCAGGATTTTGTTAGCAGCCCTGTCCTGAGGAAAGGAAGGAAGCATATTTTCAAAGCTATACATAGTTCATCTACATTTATACAAAAATAAAGATGAGAAAAACAAAAGCTAACATATATAAAGTCTCTGTTGCATACACTTTACAAATATTCACTCACTTAACTCCCACAATAACCCTATGAAGTAGATGTTATAGATGAGAAAACTGAGGTCCTGAGAGATTAAGTCCAAGGTCTCACACTAGCAAGGGGCAGGGGCAGGATTTGAACCCAGGCTGTCTGGTTTTGGAGTCCACGCTTTTAATTTCTACGTTGTATGTCATAACTTAATAGATATGCATCATAATCTTACATATGGGTCATCAAGTAAAATTTGGAAAATACTTTAAATTTAACTGGTAATGACTTAGTCAATGTACAACATTCATGTCTTAATGTGGGAGGCAGCTAAGAAAAAACACAAGGCAATATTGGAGACAATAGAATACATTCTGGCATTGCAAACAAGCAAACGGCCATACTCAAGGGAAAAAAACAATATTTCAAACTAAAAAGCTACCATTTAGGGGATTCTATGAGAGAAGTGCAGCCCTCTTTATCCTCCCCTGTAGGTGCCACCCATCCTTGGACAGCTCCTGTAGGTATCTCCTCTCCCACCCCTTTGGCAGCCGGGTCAAGCAACACATGGGGAGACCCATGAGCAACCAATGTCAGAAGGAGGCCACTCTTAGGTACGTGTCATTTGTGACTCTCACTATACTTACCCTCTATAAAGAGATGTCCTGTATGGAGGAGAAAAATGGGTAATTAAAGGCAGAGAGGTGGTATTCAGCTAAGAATTTTGCCTCAGCTATGTAGACCCTTGAAAGCCAAAGTCAGGTGAACTGGTTCAGCCTGCCCTGGAATCAGGTACCTGGGGGTTCTGCTTCAGTGTGTCTGGGTTGGGACCCAGTATCTGTATGATGAAAAGGATTCTCCATTGATTTTTCTGCCTGTGATGTCTAGATGCATCCAAAAGACTATTGTCTGCTTGCGTTTCACATCCAGTCACAGACTCCCATATGGAACTCTGGGAGGTCTGGTGTTTGTTTTAGTACATTAACAATACCATTATGTTCATAAGGGTGTCGTGGTTAATCTTGTATGTCAACTTGACTGGACCATGGGATGCCCAGAGAGCTGGTTAAACACCATTGCTGGCCGTGTCTGTGAGGGTGTTTCTGGAAGAGGTGGACATTTGAACTGGTGAACTGAGGAAAGCAGATGCCCTCTCCAGCGTGGGTGGGCACCACCCCAGGGATGAGGGTCTGGATGGAACACACAGGCGGAGGAAGGCTGGGTTTGCTCTCTGCCCAACGACATGTGCCAGGACATCAGTCTTATGTGCTCAGCCCTCCTGGTTCTCCGGCCTCTCAGACCTTCACTGGAATAAACACCATCGGCTCTCTGAGTCTCAGGACTTCAAACCAGAGCTCCGCTGTCCTGGATCTCCAGCTTGCAGACGGCAGCTCATGGGACTGCTCAGCTTCCATAATCATGTGAGCCAATTCCTTAGTAAATCTCATTTATATATCTCTCTCCTATTGGTTTTGTTTCTCTGGAGAATCCTGACTAATGTATACAAAAAGCAATGCTTCCATTAAGTGCACATTTTGCCTAATCTGTTCTTATACAATAAAGATACACTATGCAGCTGACCAGCTCCCTAAACGGTCTTGCAAACCATGCAATTTCTCCTCTTCCCCCATCTGGGCTCGAGCTCTGCTCATTTCTCCTGATTTCTGACTCTTCTTGCTGAATGCAGAACCTCTCCGGGCCCCGCCCGGGGCAGAGGGGCTGTGGCAATAAGAGGCAGAGCAGCAGAAGAGCATTAGCGTTAACTGGTCAGCCCTGATGTCATGTTCCAAATATCTGACTCTGGGGATAAGCGTAATTGAAAACATGCTTCCATTCTCCAAACACCATGGATAGCACTAATTGGCTCTTACTCTGTAAAATTTTTCTCCAAGTGTAATTGTCAGTGTATCAAGGTTTTTCCAAATATAACGGTTTACTTTATCCTGTCCATATACAAGGGCAGCATTCAGTCACTAGGTGATTAACCCACTTATTCCCATTTTCTGCTCCCCAAATGTCCTTAATCTCTATTCACTATTTCATACTCATACATGCGTGAGTATGAGTATGCACGTGTGTGTGTGTCTGCATACATGTGCGCGAATGTATTGATCACGCCATATTAGCTTAAGTGTTTCAACTTAGTCACAGAATGAAGACTGGAATGCTGGTGGAACTCTTTATTACTGTTCAAAATAATATATCATGTCACCACATAGACATTTTGAATTTCACAGAGAGTCTTAGACTTGGAAGAAATACGAGAGATCATCTAGTTCAAAATCTTACACTATTTTTCATGTGACAAAATGAAAAGCAATTTTTAAAACTCCCAAATCTTAAGCCCATGATATATTCTTTCGAAAAGAGCCTGCACTTTTTGCTCGTGCTTTCTTTAGCTCTATCTTCATTTTATTAAGCTTTTAAAATCTCACCTGCATAGATTATACTTTGCATGTCCTTATTTCCTCTGCTTTGGCTGTTGCTATATCTGACTACTGCTCCAGTTTTAAAGGCATCATTTTTCTTGCAGACTTTTATTTTGTTCTACATTGTCTATGTCCTCTTTCCCTTTTAAAAAATACAGTATACCCTAATGGATCTGAATTAGGAGAAAAAGAGAACCATGGATCTGGCTACCCTCATACCAACCTCACTCCCTGGTCGAATGATGAATACTTCCATGACCTTTGGAGACTTATTGTGAGATAATTAAAATGTAATTTTACCAGGGGATCCAATAATGATGACATTCAGCTTCAGACTCCTCACTTTCCCCAAAGGGCCTCAAAGGAAAAAAGTCTCAGGACAGTGGTTTACAAATAGAAGGTAACATTAGAGTGTAGTTGGCTTGGACTTTGTCACCAAACCCCAATGAGAAATGCTTACAATGCAGTCGAGCCAGATGGAGAGCTTCTAACAGGCCTTTTTATCTTCGAAGCCCAAACCCAAATCTGTGACTTCATCACTGAGTAAGATCAGGACTACCCAATGTGTATGAACCAGGGCCAGGAGTGTAGGACTTGAGGCAGACACTGCACTCCAGGCCCATCTTACCTGTGTAGGTAGGAGGGCGGATGCCCACACATTTAAATTTAGCTCTGAAAAAGTCTACTTCTAGAAACAAAAGGAGAGTTCATGAATGTCCTGGAAACTGATAATACTGGTCGATACTCTCTTTAGGTTTAGGGAAAAAATGTTTAATTCTGGCAGCTAGAGTAATGTGTGGGAGGCAGGTCTGGGGAAGCAGTGGAGAAAGGAAGGTTTGTATCAACATTTTAAGCTTCTTTTAGGTCCTAATACTAAAATGACAAAAATTTTTCTGGTTTTAGCAGTTGTAAACGTTAGAGAATATCCTATCCAACCAGTCACTGGATTGATGGTATCAGCTCTAAGTATAAAGAATATATTTTTTATTTTTTTACTTATTCTTTAATTTAAAAAAGAATTTTTTTTCAAATTACAAAAACAATACAAGCCTGTATCATCAAATAAAAAGGCATATATAAAGGAAAAGCAAATTATTCCCTGTCCACCCTCCCCTACAAATATTAATAGCATTCGATTCCATTTTTCTTGTGCAAATACATCACATATGTAGAGATTTTATTGATTGGTTGATTGATACTAAAGTAGAATCATGCGATATACAAACGTTGCAATTTGTCATCTAGCATTATTTTGTTATTTAGCAATATCACATGGTCGTTTTTACAAGTGGGTAGTTTTAGTTCTAACCTTACCTTTTTTTCTTCTAATATCTCTTTGCATACATGTAAATAAATTATCTAAATGAAATTATATTGTATATGCTATTTTCCTCTTTTTTTCTGACCTCCCCTCTGCCTTTCCCTTATCCACTCTACCTCCGACACCCCACTGCCTGCCCAACCACTAGGCTGTCGACCTGACGTGTATCTTTCTGTACATTTTCCATATTTATAAAATCACATCATAAAATGTGCTTAATAAATATATGTATAAGCCTATGTTTTTATTTAATATTTAAACAATTTTGGTGTCCTTAAGGAACAAATTCATTTTTAAGGCAACTTTACGATGATGGAATAACTTAGATGGTGAATTATAAAGAGGAATTCTGTATGTTCGTAAAATCCATATTTCTCTAGGATTAAAAATTTTAATACAAGATTGCTAAGGACTTTGCATATTTAAGATGAAACGGGAAGAACTCTGTCCTGACGTAGGAAGACTTAACGTGTTTCATGAGTTGCCAGGAAAGAGAAGCTGCCATGACATCAGTTAACAGAGCAGGTCATTTGCAAACTTCTGATATGTGGGAGAAAGGCTTCCCTTCCTTGTCAGCAGAATGGCTCCAATTAGGAAATCTTCTGATAGAGAGGGAAACGTGAAAATAAGTCAATGTGTGTTGAGTGTCCACTATGCATCAGGAAATTTGCCATATTTTATTTTATTTAACTCTTGCATCAAAAACCCTGTGCTGTAGACATTTGCATCTTCATTTTACAGACAAGGAAACGGGGGATAAAAAATTTCAGTAATCTTGTCCAAGACAACATAGCTATTAAGTGATGGAAATGACATTTCAATTGGGTCTGCCTGGCTCCAAATACCATGCAATGTCTGGCACACCAAGGATATGATCTCTACTGAATAAAAAATTGTCTCTTCCGGCAATACTCACATCAATGACTACATAGGGATGTGCAAACCTTGGCATGAATGCCAGGGAAGGTCACCGGAGGTAATTGTCTAACTGTAGAAGTTCTTTTTCCTTCATGTCTCTTCCTTTTCTATCTTTCTTTCCTTTTTTCTGTTTTGAAGACTACCAGTGACATCCATGGGGATGTCAAGGTCAGCACACAGTAAAATAGTAACACAAAAAACTTGTCTTCCTTCAGGAATGTTCTTTGTTCTCCACCCCATAATTACTTGCCACATCTTGTCCACAGGTGTCTGGCTGGACAAATAATCTACATTATTGGGCTAAATAAAAAGACCAGAGGAGTTCCCTCTCCATTCTGGGACTCATTTTATGATTATTTTCCCTAGAATTTAAAGGAACAATGCTGGTAGTGGTGATTTCTAGCTTGATAGGATAAGAGGACAATAGAAGGGGAAATATTTGGGGAGGAAGACTTCAGGGAAACCCACTCCTGGGTTCCACCAGGCTGCCAAATTACCATTGTGAGTAAGGACCACTTTAGGCATTGCTTAGCCTCCATCCTGACAACGAGGTCAAAAACAAGATTTTTGAAGCTGCTCTTCAGACATTGTTGGTGGAGCAGAGACTGCCAGCTGGTGATCAAAGCACACAGCACAATTCACCAGTCCCCTTGTGTTTAGCTATATCCATGTGTGGAACTTTTGAGCTGATGATATTTAGATAAAATTTTGGATTTTGGTTAGTCTGGCTAAAGGTGTGTTTATTTTGTGTATTTTTTCAAAAAACCAACTTTCCATTTCATTGATCTTTTGTATTGTTTTGTTTCAATGTCATTTATTTCTGGTTAGTCTGAGAGAGAAGACCCAAATGAATAAAATCAGAGAAGAAAAAGGAGACATTACAACTGATACTGCAGAAATCCAAAGGATTATTAGAGACTACTGTGAGCAACTATATGCCAATAAATTGGAAAACTTAGAAGAAATGGATAAATTCCTAGATACATAAAACCTACCAAGATTGAACCAGGAAGAAATCCAAAACCTGAATAAACCAATAACAAGTAATGAGAGAGAAGCAGTAATAAATTGTCTCTCATCAAAGAAAAGCCCAGGACCCGATGGCTTCACTGCTGAATTCTACCAAGCATTCAAAGAAGAATTAATACCAGTACTACTTAAACTATTCCAAAAAAATCAAGGAGAAGGGGATACGCCCAAACTCATTCTTTGAGGCCTGTTTCACCCTGACACCAAAACCAGACAAAGACAACAAATAAAGGAAATTGTAGGCCAATATCTCTGGTGAACATAGATGCAAAAAGCCTCAACAAAATACCAGCAAACCAAATTCAACAACACATCAAAAACATAATTCATCATGATCAAGTGGGATTCATCCCAGGGATGCAAGGATGTTTCAACATATGTAAATCAATCAATGTGATACATCATATCAACAGAACGAAGGACAAAAACCATATGATCATTTCAATTGATGCTGAAAAAGCATTCAATAAAATTCAACACCTCTTCATGATAAAAAAAAAAAAAAACTCTGAAAAAACTGGGTATAGAAGAAACTTACCTCAGCACTATAAAACCCATATATGATAGACCACAGCTAAAGTCATACCGAATAGGGAAAAACTGAAAGCCTTTCCTCTAAGATCTGGAGCAAGAGAAGGATGTCCACTGTCAACACTGCTATTCAACAGAGTACTAGAAGTTCTAGCTGGAGCATTCAGACAAGAGAAGGAAATAAAGGACATCCAAATTGGAAAGGAAGAAGTCAAATTATCCTTTTTGCAGACAATATGATCTTATATCTAGAGAAACCTAAAGTCTCCACCCCAAAACTATTACAACTGATAAGCAAATTCAGTAGAGTTACAGGATACAAAATCAACATACAAAAATCAGTAGCATTTCTATAATATATGCCAACACTAAACAATCTGAAAAAGAAACCAAGAAATGATTTCATTTATAATAGCTACAAATAAAATAAAATACCTAGGAGTAAACTTAACCAAAGAAATGAAAAATATCTATAATGAAAACTACAAAATAGTGAGAATGCAAAAATGGAAAGATATTCCAATGCTCATGGATTATAAGATTCAATATTGTTAAAATGTCCATACTACCCAAGAGAGAGTTAGAGGGAGATATGCCAGACAGGAAGAAAGTGCCGTGACCATCAAAGCAAGATATTACACCACTGGCTTTGGCCATGGAAGAAGAGGGAATGTATATGGTACTCACAGCCTCTAAAAGAGATAGGCTACCAAAAAATCGCCAAGGTGATTTTTTAAAATAAAAGGACAGTAATTGATAAACCACTGTTTTGAGAATTATTATGTGTAATGATATATAGATATATTATTTTAGAGAAACTTTGGTGGGTTCAAGAGGAATCAACTTGTCTTTCTGGTCTATTTCTGCCATTTATAAATATAACAAAGGAAAAGTTACTGGAGAAAAAAAAGAGAGAGAAAGAAAGAAAGGGCAAGATCAGCCTCCCTGGGTATTTCACTACCCCGCCACCACCTGAGGCGAAAGGGAGGCAGCAGCCAGTCCGGTCCAGCCTCAGCTCAGCGGCTGAGGGGCTTTTCTGGGCCAGGAGACAGCTGTCTGTGATGTCAACTGTGCAAAGAGGGAAGCTTCAGCTCGTGCTGATTCACTCATCCTCCGGCCTCCTCTTTCTTCGGGGTGTTCCGGAGGTGCACAGAGCCGTGGAGCAGATTGCTCATTGATGTGGGAAAGCCAGTGTAGGAACTCAAAGCTGTAAAGGGTGGTTGTGACGTGATGGCACTTGGCTGGTTCCAGGAGCCAGCTGAGATGCTCTGTAATGCCAGGCAGAGCAGCATCCGAGAGGAGCTGGCCTTGTTTTCCCTATGAGAGCCGAATCGCATCCACAGCCTTTTCACGAGTGCCTGTTTGGACACAGCAGTCGCAGCCCACGCGAATCTCGGCCGCTGCCAAGCCTGCTTTAGGCTTCCCAGCCGGAGACCAGGAGCAGCCACCGCACCGGGTGTTCTTCCAGCGTCGGGAGCCCGTGCTCTGCCTTAACAAATCAATGCTTTCGATTTTCATAGCATCCCCATTGTGCAATCTTGTCCGTTCAGTCCATAACCAGGGTAGTTTGATTTCTATCGAGCAGACCTGCGGCTATTTTCCCTTTTGTTTTGGAGAATAGTTGCTAAACTTTCACTGAGACTGCAACAGGATTTTTTCTTTTGTTAAAGAAAAATATTGTATTAATCATTATTTGCTCAGGGTTAGCATTTTGGCTGGATAAGGCAACATGAAGGTGGGCTGGAAGATTTAGGTTTTTTTTTTTTTTTTTTAACAGTTTATGTAAAAATACTTTGTAATTGTCAGACTGTTTTGCAAATAGTTATTGTTATTTCTGTTGCTTTCATCACAGCTGTTTATCACTCCCCCACAGAGGAAGGAAGCTGCAATTACTGAAATGGAAAATGATTGGAACTCTTGCATGCCAACCCTGACTGGCCAATGCCAAAGAAAAAGAAACATTCTTTATGCGTTCAAAGAGGTGGGAGGCCAGCTTTTTAAGTGCGAGATGTCAGTGTAGGTTGCACAGCTTAAAGGAATTGCTTTCAGGTCTGAAGGAGAAGATGATTAAAAGTTAGAGCACTTGTTCTGGGTACAGGATAACATCAGCAATGAACCTACTCAAGGAAGGCTTTTTATAATTACTATGTATATGCACTGGAGTAAGATAGAGAGAACATATCCCATTACAAAATGCTAGTTGTCAACACTGTGGATACCTCTGCTTGTCTGTCTGGGTGACAGTGAGCAAATAAAAGGGCTCAATAGTAGATGAAATCTTGGCTTTGCAAGATGTTAAATAAGCTTTCTCTTTTTTTGTAGATGAGATCTTTTATTTCTCCAGGCACCCTTTGTGATATTGATTACAGAATAATTCTCAAGAGGAACAAAGCCCATGCCAGTCAGAACTCATCACTCACTATAGAATTATGTGCAATCATTTTATATGATCAGATATTACATTTGGCTAGAAAAGTTCAAGCTAAATACTTCCATTGCCTGGCACTGCAGCATCCGTGCCAGTGTTTTCCAGGGAAGAGGTATGTATGTGTTGCCCCCGTGGACACCAGTCTGAGGGAGGACTTTGTTTTGGCCTTAGCTTGTGAACTTGAACTGAGAGCTAACCTTGCCTCTCCAAAGAGCTGGTGCCAGGCTGGGTCAAAACTGCACAGTAGGTGCTGCTGGAGCCCAGTGATCTCTGCTGTGATCCACTGACCCATCCACTCCCCCAAGACCTTCATCTGAGTCTGTAAGAACCTAGAATGGCTTCCACTCAAATTTTTGGACACTGGAGTGGGGAAGAATTTTAGCAAGTATCCGAATGCTTCTTTTAAAAATAAAAAGGGCTGGATAGTAAACATTTTAGGCTCTGCAGGCCATCTGTCTGCAACAATGTGTTGACTACAACGCACCATGAGGTGGCCACCTCGTGCTGAGGTTGAAGGAGAAACAAGAGGGAAGGAGCTGGAGACTCTAACAGCCTGGAGCCCCACACCCGCCACCCTGCACCGCCTTATTTTATGGGAGAAGGAAATACTCTCCTAGCTTATATAAGCTATGGACATTTTGGGTTTCATCACTCTCTGCCTAATCTGTTTCTCATTAATACAGGCACCTAAATTGTTACTTACTATACTTTGAGTAAAACTGATCCTATTCTACCTTATTGTTTATTCCTTCACTCCAGTTGGAGAGGAAAGGCAGAGATAGTACAGCACTTCCCAAGAAAAGGTAGAAAATCAGGCTAGAAATGACATTAGCATAGTAGGAGGAAGGTTGATGCCCCCCTTGAATCACATAGGGCTGGAGGTTACATGACCCCAACCCCAGCTGTGCCACAGGCCACACTGAGTCCCCAGTGGGCCACATAAGAGTCAGGGGTCTCAGTTGCAAGAAACTAAAAAACAAAACCTGAAACACAGCAAGAAAACTAAAACTTTGGCAGACTTAAGCAGATCGTTAACTTATTGAGAAGACAAGAGGTAGCCCTAAGAACAACCAGGAAGGCCACAGGACAAGGCTCAGAAAATGCTCAGGAACGTAAGGCGCTGAAAGCAGATAGGATGATGGCTAAAAACATGCGACAAAACCAGTCAGGAGGACACCACTGTTGTCTCCAGAACAGAATAGGAGTAAGTACCAGTATTGCAGCACCGAGCATGGAGTGCCTGGAAACAGGGCTGACACCACCCACCATCAGAAGGGAATCTCCCTGCTTGTCTACGCCTCAGGTTTCCAAGGCAGAATTCTGGACGAGTGCCTTTAATTAGTGCAGCCGTGGCCACGTGCCCATGCCTTCGCTGCAAGAAAGGCTGCGGATGTGAAAGTTTGAGGTTTTCAGTATCTAGGAGATGCTGGAAATCAAGCTTTGTCTCCCACTGAGACTCGTGAACTAAGGAATCCCCCATTTGCAAGAGAGTTTCAGATACCCAACAGTGGGGCAGGGGAGAGAGAAAGAGAGAGATTCTACAATGGCACTCCATTTTCTCATCCTCAAAACGAGCAGGTTGAATTAAATGATCTCTGAAGTTGTTTTAACTTTTCAAATGTTCTGATTCCAGAGCAGTAACACCTAGATGCTTGTCCATATTATGAATATATTTCTTATCATTTAAAAAATATAGGAGAAAGCAGTACATAGAACACCTGCTTTCGGAGCTCCTTGAACCTGCCTAAGAATCTTGATGGCATATAGGTTTCATCTTGGGTGTTAATATCTATTGATTGATTGTGGTTCCAAAACTGTTATGCAAAAAATAACTCAGAAAATGACCCTATATTCACCAGGAAAGAGAGTTGAGGTCAGTTAGCAGGGACTTCCACACAGCACCAGGAGTGGGGCAGGGCAGTACCTGTGTGACCTAACTGTAGCCTAAACTAAGAACTATTAGGGGTTGGAGCCTCTCCTCACATTGCCCTTTCACATCAAAGAGAGAGCTGTAAGTGGGAACCAGTCCCTGAGAACAGCTTCAGATGGAGGTGGAAAGTCGCCAGGGCTGTGCCCAATGGGGACAGAGGTGCACTGCTGGGCCAGATCGACTATCCCACAGTTCTGCAGCCAGGTCACCAGTCACAGTGTAGACACTTGTCCAGACACCTTTCCAGTGGTGTCTTAAGTGATCTCAGCAGAGACATTTTGAAAGACCTGAGTGTAACGATCACGGCCAGCTTTGTCTACGTTCGGGGAATTTTTTCCCTGGAGAACAGGTGATGCCTCTCCGGGGTGGATTTCAGAACAAATGTGCATGTGCTGGGTGGAGGGATGCTGGAGCAGGAGATCCAAGAAAAGGTATAAAATTCTTGGCCATAGCAATCTGGGAACTCGCCACACAAATTCTTTCCTGTTGGTGGATTCTGTGTTCTTTTCCAATTCATCTGTCTCGCTCACTTTTGTATTTGGCCCCTCTGGACTAGACTAATTGGTTTGCCAGCATGGCAGGCGCACCAGTGTTAGAGAGGACCGTTACCTGCCTATGCTTTGGCACACAGACCATTCATTAGTATTTATTAGTACCCGCCAGGAATGTGAATGTGTCCTGTGGCATTTGGTTGGAAATGTGAGACTCCAGTTACAAAGGAAGTGGAAGCTTTGATCACTGGCAATCCTCACTTGCTGTGGCTCCCTGCCAGTCAAGTGTGAGTCTTGAATAGATAGAATTTATCTTTTAAGGCAGAGAAGATGTATTTACTATTAAATAGACACTGGCTGTGAGCAAATCAGTAGGAATTAGGGAAGTAAATTATGAGATTCTGAAAACAGTTGAGAGGAGGTGGCTTTTTGGGAAGCTAGATTTCCAATTTTTTATTCAAAAATTAATATTTTAAAAATATTTTTATTATGAAATATTTCAGACTCACCACAAAGGGCAGAGAACATGACAGTTATCTATCTTGTGTATCAACTATCCAAGAAATGAAAGACAGGTTCTAGTGTATTTGCAACTAACGCATCAGACATTAGGCTTGAAAAAGTCCTTTTCATCTCTAATCTCTTCATATAATCTAGAACGCATCAATGCAGATGTCAGTGCCAGTGTTTGAGCCATGTAAGATTCTCACTCATTGTATAGTCTCCTCTCTTTACTGGCTCTGAATGACTTCTGGTTGTTTCTAAAAGTCACAACAGCTCTGAGAAGATGACGGTTGTTCCCTGTACAAGGATGTTGAAGGGAGGATGTTACATCTCTGAAGGCTGTTTTAGGGATGAGGTACCAAAGAGAGTTTGCTCAAAAGTAGTATCATTGGAATCAGTGCACAAATTCCCAAGGTGGTAACGTTGAGTGGATGACACCCACTTGACTGTGTAAATTCTTGAATAACTAGAAACTTCCATCACATAATTTTATAGTGAGTATTATCTTCAAAGTCTTCATGGAAAGAGTTACCATAAATTTTCACAGTAAGATTTGTAACTCTTCCCACAGGGACTCTCTTTTTTATGTCAACCTGAAACCTACTCTCCTGCAATCCAGCTGATTGTACCCTGCTTGCCCCTGACTCATAACAGTTGCTACTGTTGGAACCTGAATGTGGCTCTCTGCCTATGAGGTGCGTACTGCTATAGCCCTTGCTTACAGATGGGTAGCATCAGGTTTGGTGAGATTCAGTACTTTTCCCAAAGTCACACAATTAGGAGGGAAGAGAGCTGGGGATTCACACCAACTCATGTTCTGAGACTCTCAACCATTGTTCTTCAGGTCCCTGCTAGAGAAAAAGTCTTCTCAGACACAAAAGCTCACTTTTCTTGGAGGTAAAAATAGACACAGATTTCTCCAACACATAAAGAGAACTAACTCATTTGGTTGGGTGGCTATACCTCAAATTCCACCAGGTCTTGCAAGTCTGATAAAAGTGAGTGGCCCATGGCAGAGCTGTACATAGGACATTTGTCACACATCCACAGCAAGCTATCATCTCCAAACGAGGCTTCCCTGGAGAAGCCTAACTCTTATTTCCTTGGCAGTAGACAGACTGGGCTCCTTTGCGCTGGTTGCTAGGTGACTCACTGCACCAGCCAGCCAGAATTACAGATGCAAGGCAGAATGCAGGCATGCCTCATTTTATTGGGCTTTGCTTTATTGTGCTTCATAGATACTATGTTGTTTTACAAGCTGAAGGTCCATGGCAACCCTGCCGTCCAACAAATCTATTGGTGCCATTTTCCCAATAGCATATGTTCACTTTCTGTCTGTATGTCACCATTTTGGTAATTTTCACAATATTTCAAACTTTCTCATTATACCTGTTATGGTGATCTGTGGTCAGTGATCTATGATGTTTCCATGGTAATTGCTTTGGGGCACCACAAACCGTGCCCATGTAAGATGACAAACTTAACTGATAATTGGTGAATGTGTTCAGATTGGTCCACTGAGCAGCTGTTCCTGTCTCTCTCCCTCTCCTCAGGCCTCCCCAGACCCTGAGACGCAAAATATTGAAATAAGGCTAACTAATAAGCCTGTGACAGCCTCTAAGTGTTCAGGCAAAAGAAAGAATTGCGTGTCTCTCACTTTAAATCAAAAGCTAGAAATGATTAAGCTTAGTGAGAAAGGCACGTCGAAAGCCAAGACAGGCCTAAAGCCAGGCTCTTGTGCCAGTTAGTCAAGTTGTGAATGCAAAGGAAAAGTTCTTGGAGGAAATTAAAAGTGCTGTTCCAGTGAACAGAAGAATGATGAGAAAGTGAAACAGCATTATTGCTGATATGGAGAAAGATTTAGTGGTCTGGAGAGAGAATCAAATCGGCCACATTGTCTTCAACCAAAGCCTAATTAAGCACAAGGCCCTAACTCTCTTCAGTTTCCTGAAAGCTCAGAGAGGCAAGAAAGCTGCAGAAGAAGAGTTGGAAGCTACCAGAGGTGGGTTCATGAGATTTAAAGAAAGAAGTCATTTCCAGAACTTAAAAGTGCAAGGTGAAACAGCAAGTGCTGATGTAGAAGCTGCATCAAATGACTTTGAGTTGAAGCCAATCCTCATTTACCATTCAGAAAATCCTAAGGCCCTTAAGAATTATGTTAAATCTACTCTGTCTGTGCTCTATAAATGGAAAAACAAAACCTGGATGATAGCACATCTGTTTACAGTATAGTTTAACTGACTAATTTAAGTCCACTGTTGAGAGCTGTTGCTCAGAAGAAAAGATTTCTTTCAAAATATTACTCCTCATTGACAATACACCTGGTCACCCAAGAGCTCTGATGGAGATGTACAGAAAAATTAGTGTTATTTTCATGCCTGCTATAACACAGCATCCATTCTGAAGCCCATGGTAAAAAAAAGTAATTTCAACTTTCAAATCTTATTATTTAAGAAATATATTTTGTAAGGCTATAGCTGCCATAGATAGTGATTCTTCTGATGGATCTAGACAAAGTACATTGAAAACCTTCTACAAAGGGTTCACTATTTTTGTGCCATTAATAACATTTGTGATTCATCAGAGGAAGCCAAAATATCTACTAACAGGAGTTAGGAAGAGGTTGATTGGAACCCTCGTGGATGACTTTGAAGGATTCAAGACTTCAGCAGGGAGGTCGCCGCAGATGTGGTGGAAATAACAAGAGAACTAGAATTGGAAGTGGAGCTTGAAGATGGAACTGAATTGCAGCAATCTCGTGAGGAAACTTGAACAGAGGAGGAGTTGTTTCTAATGGATAAGCAAAGAAAGTAGTTTACGAAGTGGACTCTACTCCTGGTGAAGATTCTGTGAACATTGCTGAAATGATAACAAAGGATTTAGAATATTACATAAACTGAGTTGATAAAGCAGCTGCAGGGTTGGAGAGGACTGACTCCATTTTTGAAAGAAGTTCTACTGTGGGTAAATGCTATCAAACAGCATTGCATGCTACAGAGAAATATTTTTGTGAAAGAAAAAGTGAACCAATGTGGCAAACTTCATTGTTGTTTTACCTTAATAAATTGGCACAGGCACCCCAACGTTCAGCAGCCACCATCCTGATCAGTCAGTAGCCATCGACATCAAGGCAGACCCTCCACCAGCAAAAGATTTATTAATTGCTGAAGGTTCAGATGATCATTAGCATTTTTAACAATAAAGTGTTTTTAAAATTGAGGTATGTACATTTTTTAGACCTAATGCTATTCTACACTTAATATACCACAGTATAGTATACACATAACTTTTGTATGAGCTAGGAAACCAAAACAAATCAGTGTGATTAGCTTTATTGGATATTTGCTTTATTGTGGCACCCCCCAATATCTCTGAGGTATACCTGTAGTTTCATGATTTTCTGCCATGCATATTTAGAATCTGCTTCTGTAATACAAACGTACACTTATAAATCACTGAGAAAAATCTCAAAGATCAAACTATACAAATGTCAATAACTGATGGATCCCTAACTGGTTGTGGATATTACCCAACATATTAATCTTACAGTGTCAACATCTACCTCCTATACCACCTTAAACACTCCCTTGCTTCTTGGGAACATATATAAGCCTGACCGTCCAATCCTACCAATCTCTACACCAGTTTCACTCAAAATTTTCTTTTCCAAAAGTCACTTGCTGACTTCTCTAGTTTGACAACTTATTTAAATCTCTCTCTTTTCTAGGCTATTATATCTTAGGAAAGGTTTTTCCAGCAGCCTCTCCACCTACCAATCATTTTAACTAAACTTCTTCTGGACAGCTGGTATTCTTCTTCCACTTCAGTTCAATTGGAGAAGCTTGAAATATTGGTCCAAATGTTTCACTGCCCTGTAGTATTACGTTCAACATCAGCCACAGCCAAACAGTAGGCAGAGTGGCCTTCCTCAACCTTGGACTTTGGGATTAGTCATATGATTTTCATCATCTGTAGTAGTTTTCTATCGCTTTCATAACAAATTACCACAAAGTTATTGGCTTAGAGCAACTTCCATTTATTATCTCACAGTCTCTACAGGTCAGAAGTCTAGTGAAGTCGATTTGGCCCTCTGTTTAGGGTCATATGAGGTCTACATCAGCAGAGTTGGGCCTTATATGTAAGTTTTGGGAATGAATCTATATCCATCCTCATTCAAATGGTTGATTGAATTCAGTTCCTTGCAATTGTAAGACCATGATCTCTATTTTCTTGCTAGCTGTCACTACGGGCCAGTCCTTGCTCTTATGTGTTGTCTGCAGTTCTTCTCTTGCCTTCCAGTGGTGTCTTCCAACAATGGTGGGTGAAGTTTCTTTCACATTTCAATTCTCTTCAACTTCCCTTTTGCTGCATCTTTCTCTCTCTAGCTGGAGAAAGTTCTCTTCTTTTAAGGACATGTAATTAGATGAAGCCCCCTAAGATAATCCTGCATAATATCCCTATTATGAGATTCATCATTAATGACATAACATTAATTACATTTGTAATGTCGCATTTGCTGTGCAATGTAACATATTCACAGGGTACAGGGATTAGAGTATGGACATCCCTGGGGGCCACTCTGACTACCACATCGGCTAATGGGATATTAGCAGAAGAGGTGCAAGCAGAGGCTTGAAATGTGCCTATAAGAATGGCTTGATCTCTGGTTCTTCAACCATCATCATGAGAATGACTCCCCCAGGTAGCCAATGGCCCTTCTGTCTGAGCCCCAGAATGAATACACTTGGAAGAACTCTGAGCTCAACACATAGGAAGGATACAAGATCAGGTGAACCGGTAGCTAGAAGCAGAGCCACCCAGCTGAGCCCAATTTGGATCAATCTGTCTGCCATCAGTCAACCTACAGACCCATTACCCTGAGAATAAACACTCATTGTCGTCCTCCACTGAACAGAGGGAGGTTTGTTCCTGAAGAATTATGGTGGCAATTGCACTGATATAGTAATTGACATTTAAAAGTAAAGCAAAGAGCTGTTTTTTCCTTTTCCTTTCTACACCCACTCAAAGTTTCATTTCAAAATCTGTTCCAACCCTAAATCACCCTAAAGTCTGAGCTTTGGTACAGTAAAAAGTTTCTGGCCGAGGACAGTAAACTCAGGCTGAAATTCTGGCTCCACTTTTCATGTAATCTTGCCCAAATCATTTGCTCTCTATATATCTCGAGTTCTTTGCACATAAATCAAATAAATCCAAACTCATAGGATTGTAGTAAGAAAATTAAATAAAATAGTGAATTCACTTATTCAATTGCTCTTTGGTATAGTCATAAAACTAATGCTTACTGAGCTACTACCAGGAGCCAGACACTACGAACAGAGGAATCAAAGATAATTAAGACACATTTCTATCTTCAAATTTACATTCCAGTGAGAAAAGCATTTTGTAAATGTTAAAGCAGTCTACAAACCCAGGGCATTGTTGTTCCTCTTCCTTCTTTTCTTTCCTCCTTCTCCTCCACTTCCTCCTCCTCCTCCTCCTTTTCTTTCTTCCACCTCTTCCACTTCCTCCTCCTCTTCTTTCTCCTCCTTCCTATCACTGCCTTTCCATACCTCTTGCTTTATTTCCTCTAACCTGTCAATCAACCATTGGCTTATTATAAAAATTAACATCTCTCAAGTCCCATCTTCATATTCTTTACATGAAATAAAAGATAGTTACCCTTATGCATTGGGAAAGAGGCATTTGACTTCAGGGAGATGCAAATTCACTAACTCCTATAGCTACACATAGAAGCTTTTCAGGTGAAAAGGGTTAGTCATTCTTAGATCTATTTAAAATCTTCGTATTTTATTTACTCATAAAATGCATCTTAGGGTATATATGTCTCAATACCAAACCCAACAACAGTACAAATGAGTTACATGCAATTCAAAATAAAAGATTATAATGGAAATGGTTTGACTACATTTGCTGCTATAATCTTCCAAAACCCCACCTATTAATAACTGGCCATCTTTTCATCAGGATGGGAGCATGTCTATAAATGCTTGTGGCCCTCAATAGTTCTCTTTTCCAGACACAGTCACTATGCAAGGTTTGTTAGACTCCTGGAGAGTGTTTCTGGAGCTTGAATTCCCACCATTTTCCATGCTATTGGAGCTTTTGGTTTGTTTCCCTGCCTCTTTCCATTTTCTCTTCCTTTTATATTATGTCCCCAGACCATTGAAAACTTTCCTTTTGTTAGGATGCCCCTAATAGTAAAAAATAATGCTAAGTGTGCATAGCTTGACCTGTTCTAGAACAATTCACCAACAGCCCAACTGACAGAATATTGGCTTTGAAACTTGCCTGACGACACAGCAACACCGCCCCCCACCCCCCCCCCCCGCCGCCCCACCCAGAGTTGCCAGGAGGGCTGCTACGCTGTGATAAAATTCTCCTTCCCTTCAACATCAAAATTGACTGGGTCCCATGGAGGCCTCTTAACTCTGTCTTGACAAGGGCCTCTGATCCAGGCCCAAAGTTCACTCGAGTCACTGGGATGGTCACTTAGTCAGGTCCCTCACTGCTCTCAAAGACTTTCTTACCTTGAAGGTACTTCAGTGTAGAATGAATAGATGCTAACGGGCACTCAGCACCATCGTGCTTTTAAAGGAGACAACCAACAGGGTGGAAGTTGCAGCCGTGCTCAGTGAAGGGACAGGTCACTCACTGGTCAGGCAGGGGTCCTCTGGGAAGTGTGGTGTGTTTCTGTCATTCCGGTCATCACATGTTCCAGAATATGGTACACATTTGGGCATAAGATCCAGAAAAGATAGGATACATCTTGGGAATGGGAGGTACCATCAACCGGTGCTGGCCTTGTGGGAGCATGATGAGCCACATCAGAGAGGCCAGTAATGGGGTTAGCCCTGAGCACTTGAGTCAGGAAAAGGAAACATTCCTTGTGCAAGGCAACGAGAACATGCAAGGTCAGAATCTGGAGGGACAGGTAAACAAGCAAAAACCAGGAGACAGAAGGAGGGTTGCAGAGATGCAGAGAGCACAGAGATGGAATGAAATATGAGTTTAGAATAAGGTGGTTTAGGGCAATCCTATTCTCTGACCGCCCCATCTCCCCTGAAGCTTGGTGTGCAGTGTCCTCACTAGTCAAGAGTAAAGGTCCTGAATTGGCAGGCTCCCAGCATACCCCATGCCCTGGTCCTGTAGCATACACAGGAGGGTTCCATAGACGTAAGACTCCTTCAGATTCCTTCAGCTTCCTCCTGACCATAGTGCATGACAAAATGCAGAAGACTGGTTTGTCTGTCAATGCCTTATGGGCTTATGGTTAAAAGAGACCTCAGAGGCCATTTGGATTACTCTCCTGCCTTTAAGCAGATTTTTCTTAACCATCCAAGATTACTCTCCATATTAGTATGAGACCTTTAGTATACAAGTCAAACCAGAGAAATTATGCCCCCCAGCAGATATGTGATCAGGGCCTTATCTCTTCTTGAGGAGGGTCTCATCAGCAAGCCCCTGGGTCTTGGCTGATTTAATTTCATGACCAGATGGTAGCATTTCCAAGATGGATAACATCACTTATTCTTACTTCTCTGGTCTCAGGCTTTCCAGTGCTTGGCACAGACTAGGTGCTTCAGAAATGTTTATGGCATGGAGGAAAGACTCAGATCCTTGGCTTCCCCAGAGCTGACAAGGTCAATTAAGAATTGTAATCAGACCAGGCCATACCAAGCATGAAAATCTTCACCATGAAGTTTCCACTACTGGAAAATGGAAACCATTCTGGCGCTTATTAGGAGGGAATATGGTTTGCATTTCAAAAATATCTCATGGACGTAAGCTGTGGTGGATAAGCAGGTGGGCAAACAAGGAGCAAATACCTCCTGGTAAAATCAAACACATATTCTGAAGCATAACCATTAGCAAGTTGTGTCTGTGAAACTGGATTAATAACAAAAAAGTTACATGACCATCTCAACACTGCTCACATGTAGAATGGAGACTGGACACAAGGAAACTGGCTTTATGGACTGAGCTGAGTTTTAGATGCCATGTGACCTAGAGCCTCAATCTGGAAGCTGAGCTGGGGCTTTTTGATTTTGTGACTCAGGGACCTTTCTCCATAGTCAAGTCATTTCTGGTTGCCTCATGGTCCCAGGGATAGATGTCACAGAGGACACTGGCTGACCCATACAAAGATGTCTTTTGCAAATTAGAAAAAGGGCCCACTCTTGACGGGTGTGGTCCAGTGTGGGGTACATGATCTGGCAAGTGGGACATGAGCTGGACTTCAGTCCTCACTCACCTCTCTGGTCTGCCACACTTGCACTGGACTCAACTTACATGCCTGAGTGTGCTGGCCTTGGTGATGTGGCCGGGGACTCCAGGGTTCATCCTGAAAAGTCAAGGAGATGGAGAAAGAAGAGGATGCTTTTCTTGGTTTCTGGGTCTCTCATTTCTGAGGTTTTCTAGATACAAGAGAGGAATCTGAGTTTATCTGATCAAATTAGAAGTACTTAATATGGGCATCTCAAATTCTTAAGCCTCCACAGACAGGCCTCTTTAGGGCTTTTCTGAATTTTCCACAATTTAGAAAGCTTTTGTGAGCATGTGAATATAAAGGTTTTCCTATAAAAGGATTCATATGTTTTGCCAGCATCTCCGAAGGATCAGTAACCCCCAAAAGGTTAAAATTATTGCTCTAAGTATCTGTTATAATTCAAGGATGAAATCAATAAACATGAAAGAGAAGGGAAAAGAATCTTCCAAGGACTTACTCTCTATTTCACTTTAATTGTCATGGTCCAATGAGCATAACATAAACGTAAACCACTTTGCAGACCTGTTCAAGAAAACTTACTCTCCTTACCTGCTTCACACAGCCGGGACTGTAGCTCTTGGCCACCCTAATGAACATGTTATTAAATTAATAGATCTGAAACTCTTCCAAACACAGAACAAAAACCCTTTAAATATGCAATCCTTTAGAATACCTGGCAACAGCCATGTGCCCTGGGCAGGCAAAAGGAAGTCCAACTTGGGATGGTTAGGGGACTCCTGTTTGGAGTAAAGTTTAATTCCTGTCCCTGGTATTAACTAATTAGGGGCTGGTAGGCAGGGGACTTAAGCAACCGAGTTAATTTCTCAGATGCAAAATAGAGCTAAGTAAAATATCTGCCCCACCTCCAGAGCTGTTTTAAGGGGAAAATGAAACAATACGTGGGAAATGCTTTATACAATCCTTGACACATAATAAGAACTCTATAAATGTAAGATGTTTGATATTTTTATTTTTATTATTGGAAAATTTAACCTATTAGAAATAGATTGGGGGCTTTAAAATTTTTGGTGGCATTTTCTTTTCCTTTCTGCTGCTTTCCTCAGAGATAGTCTCATTTTATATAATTTCAGAAGCAAATGACCAAATTTCTAAGATAAGAGATACATTCTCCTTATTACACCCTTGAGATCTGTTAAAGTAAATTTAACCTTTCAATAGTCCAGGTGTTAACAATGTATAGTGAATGGGATTCAGAAGAGCAGACTTTGATAGATGGGTAGAAAAGTAAGGATGAATTGGAAGAAGGAATATATCCATTGGGTGAAATGATGTAGTAAGATCAGAAGCAATTTTATTCCCCTTGAATGTGGGTTTAGGGCCAATCTTGTACTCTTTAGGCTTTGAGGATCCCTTTGAATTTAGAAAGGAGAGTCCAAACATCGAAGACTGAATGTCCCAAAGATGTGATGGCTAGCTTAGCCCTGAAATTCTCTTTAGTCCCAACGGTCTTTCTTGTGTGGACAGTGCACTTTAAATGTCCGAGGAGACTCTTAAATGTATTTTTCTGGTCTTTCCTCTAGTGATACTCAACAGATGGTGTCTGGGTGGTAGGCACATTTATTTTGAAAGCTTTGGGGATATAGTTCAGCTAAACTGTGAGGGGCAGATCAGAATTTACAATAACCATTAGGCACGTGGGTCCAGTAAGTAGTTAGATAGTCGTTTTTAATTCAGGGTGCACCTTGCAACCAATAAGCACATATGTACAAATAGGCATTCGTGGGCCTGACCCAACGTGGGCCAGTGTAGTAAGTCTGTGGTGAGACCTGGGACATCTTCAAAAGGAAAAGAAAAAAATATTATTTTACTAGAACAACATAACGAAAATGAAATTTCCATACCTTTTGAGGAATCACCAATGAACACACACTCGCATGTTTCAGTGGCAATGTAGGGCTATGAGTGACAAACAACATGAGCTTGAGAACACAGGGACATGATCACCTACACTCTGCATAGAATAGGACTCAGGATTGGAAGCATCGATGGACGGGAACCCCTACTCAACAGAAACAGAGTTATACAAAGGGAGATGAAAGAGTGTCAGGCTCCTGTGGGTCTTCCCTGGTCCACTTCTGTGCCATTCTCTTCAGTTGCTTTAGGGAACTATTTCTCCCTACCCCAACTCTGTGATGCAAGTGGGAAGTACATAGTCTTGTCTTTCTGCCCACAGAGATTGATGTAAGGGTGGACACTTCCCTCTAGGTGGGCCAATTGTTATATCTCAGCCCCCAGGTCACAGTGACCAGCCTGGAGTTGTGCTATCCAATATGGCAGCCAAGCCACACACTCAGGCAGCACTGGAGGCTGTGAGAGTCTTTTTCAGGATTTGTTGACATAGAGCAGGCAAATAGTTGCCCCGTTCCTCATAGATGTCAAAGATAAGAAGCTGGGAAGCTGTGGAAGGTTGAGCTCCCTGGGAAGTAGATCCAGAGAGGGAGATTAGCTCACTGGAAGGTTTTTAGGGAGGGGATCAATAGTTGTGGAAGGAAAGGGACAGAAGCAGCCCTGAGCAGTGGGCAGTGTTGGGCTGGAATGTCTTCTCAGTGAGGACCTTGGCTGACCGACCACAAGGGAGCTGGGAATAAGGTAGGCTAAGAGACAAAACTGAACACTACATGGACTAGTCTTTGGATGTGAGCTGCCCTGGAAGATGAGCATGAACTTGGGCTAGGTCTCTGTAGTCAAGGCAGTTCCTGAAGATGGCTGACAGAGGGATCTGGAGAGAGAAGTATTTTAGTCCTGAAGGTGGTACGTCACAGAATTCACCACAGAATCCCAAGACTGCTGAAAGAGGAAGAAATGAAAGCCAAGGAGAGTTCTGATGTTATGATTCTATACATCCTTGCACTGCCTGTAGTTTGTTTCCAAAAGCTAATAAGGTTCTTTTTATCTCTAACCTCGTTCAAATTGGGTTTCCCTTATCTTCTACTAAAAGAATCACATCTAAGACAATTAAGAATACATATACCCGCTTGGAAATCTATAAAACCAAAAATGGAAGCATATCAGAAAGTACACGAGAGCAGTTAAAAGGGGAGAGTAGTAAAATTATTATTGTTTGAGCATACCATACATACATCACTTCACCGGGTAGAGGAACTGGAAGATGTTTTGCAGACAAGGTAACTAAGTAGGAAGTAGGGAGAGCTCTTTGAGGGAATTCAAGCTAAAGACTGTCTGCTGGAGTATCTCTGGGTTTAAAGCAGAATGTCTGACTTCTCCAATGAGGACTAGCTGACTGATTCCTTTCTCTACTACCCAGGGAGCACGTCCTTCAGCAGCTTCCCATCTTCCCAACAGGCACATGAAAAGATGCTCAACATTCCTAATCACTAGGGAAATGTAAATTTAAAAAAAAGATATAAATGTTGCTAAATATGTGGAGAAAAGGGAACCCTTCAACATTGTTGGTGGGAATATAGATTGGTGTAGCCACTGTGGAAAACAGCATGGGGTCCCTAAAGAAATTAACAATAGAACTTCCATATGATCTAGCAGTCCCTCTTGTGGATAAAAACCCAAGGAAATAAAATCAATATCTTATAAAGATATCTGCACTCCCATGTTTATTGCAGCACCGTTTACAATAGCCAAGATATGGAATCAACTTGTGTCCATCAAAAGACGAATGAATAAAGAAAATGTGGTATGTACATGCAGTGTGATACCATTCATCCATAAAAAGGAATGAAATCCTGTCATTTGCAGCAGCATAGACTGAAGGTCATTATGTTAAGTGAAATAAGCCAAACACAGATAGACAAATATCGTATGTTCTCACTCATATGGGAGCTAAAAAAGGTTGGTTTTAGGGAGCTAGAGAGTAGAATGATAGTTACCAGAGGCTGAGAAGGATTGGGGGTGGGGGCGAAGACAGGCAGGTAAATGGGTACAAACATAATTAGAAAGAATAAGTTCCAGTGCTCCATAGCACAATAGAGTGACTATAGTTAGCAACAATTTATTGAATAGTTCAAATGGCTAGAAGAGAAGATTTGAAATGTTCCCAACACAAAAAAAGGATTAATGGTGGAGGTAAAGGGTACTCTGATTTTACCATTACAAATTGTATGCATGTATCAAAATATCACATGTACCCCCCTTAATATGCACAATTATTATATATCAATAAAAAATTTTAAATCAAATGCACAGATGGAGAGAATAAAATCATCATTATCAGAGGTGCAGGAGCAGAAGAGGAAATGGGGAATTATAGGTCAATGCATACAAAGTTGCAGATATGTAGGATGAACAAGTCTAGAGATTTAATGTACAACATGAGGACTGTAGTTAGTAATATTGTATTATATTTGGGATTTTGCTAATGGAGTAGATTTTAGGTGTTCTTACCACAATAAAACAAAAGTGTAACTATGTGAAATTACAGATATGTTAATTTCCTGGACTATATAATCATTTCACTATGTATATACATACCAAAAAATCATGTTGTACACTTTAAATATACACAATACAATAAAAAAATTTTAAAAAGACACCATAGAGCTTGCTTTCTCTCACCACCATGTGAGAACACAAGAAGGTGGGTGTCTACAAGCAGGAAGGGAGACATTACCAAGAACTAAATCCTGCCAGAACCTTGATCTTGGATTTTCCAGCCTCCAAAACTATGAGAAAACAAATTTCTGTAGTTTAACCAAAAAGAAAAAAAAAAAAAGCAGAAAGTCTGATACACTCTTGAGCTCCTGATCAGTCTTTCTTCTAAAATGACTTTTCCAAAGAGAGCAGACATAAATAGAATTGTTCCTATGGCCTTAATTCTGATAAACAAGGGTTTAATTGCAGAGGAGGAAGTTAGAGGAATCATTGAATGAAGTGACTTTATTACTTTGGAAAATTGCTGGGAAGATAAGGCTTGGCATGTGTGGGATCTATGTTAAAGGGAATGGATAATTGCATGCTATGAGAACTGCATGGTGAAAGGGCTCAAGATGGTTGGGCAACTCTTAAAACTCAAATTCTGAGTATGCAGCTCCAACGCAGAAGGAAATTGAGAGGAAGCAAGGTTGTATTCCCAAGACAAGTAAAAGCTTTAAGAATTGTGCCAATGAGACTAAAACCCTAAAGATGGTAACATTGGCTTTCCAAATTCTCTTTAGAAAGGGATGATCATGGAAAGGATGGATTCATAGTTCAAACACACCTGGTATAATTGTGTTATATTGCTCAACCACAAGGAAATCACAACCCTCAATAGCTTTTTTTGTTGTTGTTCTATTTGTATTTTCAACAGACAGAACCCCCATTGGTGGGATGGGAATTGAAATATAAGATGTTTGCAGAAATGAAAATGAAACTGGCTGTTCTACTTTCTTGGCTCAGACTATTGCCTTCCAGGACCAGAAGTAATAATAGCTATGATTTATTGGATTCTTACAAAGTTCCAGGCATTGCGCTAAGTGTTTTATGTGAATTATCTCATGGAATCTTTACAGAAATTCTTTGGGAGTAGGTATTCTTTAATATCCTCATTTTACTTGTGATAAAAGTCAGGCTCGGAGAGGTTGTGTGAACTATTCCAAGGGGCAAAGATGAAAGAATACAAAGCCAATGTTCCCGACAGTTATACAGAAAAACTTGCAAATGAAAATGATAAATCATTTTCCTTTATCTTTGAGGGGTTGTGAAGAAAAGGAATGGTGCTCCTTAGGATGGAAGCAGAGCATAAGGGTGACAGAAGCCAGTGTCTACCAAGGGTTGAAATAAACCAACTCTCTGTTGGTGAACAGGCTGTCAATCCTGCAGGGAAATCTCAGATGAAGGAGTTCCTCTTTCTATCTGGTCTACCCACAACGGGTCTATTTTGCAGTTTCTCTGCTTGGAAGTCAAAACATCCTAATTCTTACAAAAGTACTTTGTGCTGTAGAGGTCCAGGACCAAAAATGGAATAAATCAATGAATGAGTGAATATGAGATGATTAAAGAAGAGAGAAAATGTTAATGTGCTAATGCAATTTGCAACAAGATGAATAAGGTATTAATAGATTTTGAAAACCAGCAGCCAGTGCAACTGACTTCTATCCTGGACAAAATTCCTGGAAAGATTTATTAAGGGAATGATTTGTAATGCAGTCTTCCACTGCCCTACTTGTCTGAAGGTAATTTTTGAACTAATGAAGTCGAGAGCAAGAGTTTCATTATGTTAAACACCAAGGCTGGTAGAGGGAGTCTTATATAGAGGTTAGCATGTGTGTTTAAAATATATATATCTGTGTGTGTTTGTATGTATTTATTTCAAGACTCAATAAATATTTGTTGAATAATGAGTAAATGTGTAACATGAGGATAAGTTCAAAATGAGTCCACACATTGATACAGTTGTCTTCAAAATTAATTTGGCCCTAGGATATATTAATTGACACAGTTGACAACCATGATCTCATTCATTTGGTCTTAGGTTCAATCCTTAGAAAAACCTTCCTTGATCTCAAAATCTAAATCGTATCACTCCCTGTTATTTTTTACCAAATTACCTACATTTTTTCCCTCACATTCCTTATCATGAATTGTCATTTATCTCTGCTGGCTTATAGTCATTCAAAGCTGTTCACCACAGCAGAGGCTATGTCTTGTAGGTTACCCTTGTATATCCAACACTCAGCACTTAGTAGCTGCCCAATAAAATTTTAGTGAATTAAAAATATGAAAAAAAAGAGAGGGTAAGATCTCTGCTTACTAGATCAGCAGATCACTGGGGCATTGCTGTCATTTTGGATGACACATTTGAAATGCATATGGACAAAGAGGAATATATTATGCTGGGAAGAGAGAAACCATCCCATTGCCAGAGTTAATCCTGAGCTAGAGGGGAGATTTGATTTGCAGTTATGTGAAGAAATGGAGTAGTTTTGTCCATTGAGAAAAGTCTCAAGCTGAGTAGCAGGGCCATGAGCAGTGACAACTGGCTAGTTGCATACAGATATTGCAAGGGTTGTCTCTGTGGAAGTGAGTATTCACACACACACACACACACACACACACATTTTTAATATGGCCTTAAGGTATGGTCTAGGACAAATGTTGCCAATGATAATTCTAAAAGATAAACATCTGGACTCAATTAACAAAAGATTGTTTTTAATAGTTAAATCTGCCCCCAAATAGAATGGACAGCTTTAGGAAGTCTTCAAACCTCCAATTAGATAAACACTTAGTAGGTGCTTTAGAGCAGAGATAATTAAGAATGGCATGGGTGCTGGACCAGTAGGAGAGGTACAGCACTGGAGCCTTTTGTCTGGTAATATTAATAGCTGCCTTGACTTTGTCTGGGCTGGTCAGATGACCTTTGGCTTCTTCTAACTCCAAAGTTCTGCAGAAATGATTGTAAAACCCAATGTTTCTTAGAACTTCTATCATCTATGCCTTTCTTGAAAGAGGCTGAGCAGAAATTCTGGCCTTTTATGTTTGAAGTATACAGGGCATGGCACTGAAACTGCAGTTCTTTATAAACTCATAACAAATGGGTTATGATTTAATAAACTTCACTTTTTCAAATGGAACATGAGAAATCTAAGCAATTGCCTCAAACCACATAGCTGTTAACCTTGATTTATTGGTAACAAAAGCAATTACATATTCTTGGTAATATAAGCACTATCTAGACATGGTATTAATACTTATTAAAACATTTTTTTCTATACAGAAAAAAAGAAGTGAACTATTTTCTTTCTAACAAACAAAAATTCTGCAGCATTTTGGCTAGATAATAATATTGTTACATACAACTGTGGGTATATAACTCAGACTTTTTATCTTTTTCAAATTCCACAATCCTTGATTAAAGTGCAGTGAACTGATTTCCTAGGAATAGATACCGTCCTAGCTAGTTGTCTTGGTTCTTCAACTTTGTTCATGATGTTTAGGGAGTAGAACGTGTGTTCCAATATGCTGGAAAGTTCCTATCCTTGGGATGTAACAAAATGTTTTAATATTTTATTTTATTTATTTATCATTGATATTCATTTTCCTCCAGCATCTTACCTTTCTCCACCCCTTTACTAAGTCCTATTTGGGAACAGAGCCACCTGACACCTTTCACAGTCTCTGGCTTTCCTAGGTTTTGCATTATTTTTTCTATCTTACATTTTTACACATATAATTACTGAGAATATTATTTTAACATTTGCTACTCATCAGATCCATATGACTAAAAGCAGTGATCAGACTTCTGCTAGTTTGAGGGACACTAGTTTTATCAGTGCTTATGTGCATAAATGTGCCCTGGATTTAACAAGGATGTTCCCTTCTCCATTACTATTAATACTGCACAAGTCCTGCTGCCAATTCTTCTCAACTCATTTTTCCCCTTCAAATTCCTTTTTAATCTTGTTTCTTTCCCACAAATTACGAGGCAAACTGGCTGTGCTGAGGCAATATTCAGTATCAATAAATCAAGGGTTCCCATAAAACTGTACAATTTCTGGCTGATGGCACTTGAAGAAAAAAGTTATTAAATCATTAGTCATTTAATATGAATTTTTAGGATGCTCAAATCCTTCTCAATGTACTTTGCTTACTACAATCATGGAGTAGAAATTTAGATATTGTTATAGAAATCTGGGGCCAAATCTTAATGACTTTTAGGATTTAATACTTGATCTGCTATTGCTAATGACAAAATAGCTGAGCAAATTACTTTCAAGAATGTCTGCTTTCCTTAACTATAACATCCAGAGTCTGATGTCCTACTACAATGAAAAAATGGGCTGGAGTCAGGGAAAGCAGGTACAACACCCTTGCTGAGACATCTCATGGAGCGGGACTTATTCATCTTATTCAGCTCTGCATTCCCATGGCTTGGTGCTACATGCAACACATAGGTGCTCACTGTTTAATGAGATAAATTTAACGCTTAGTTGTTAGAGATGGGAGGCGATACACAAACTCAAAGAGATGAACAGAGACGGTTATATTTCCAGGCAAATGGGCTGATCCTTTGCTTTTCTTGGGGGTAGTGTGGCTGGAGTGGGGTTTCCTAAAGTGGGAGCTGTGAGCTCTGCAGCTGGACCAAAGATTCCTCTCCAGGAGGCAGGGCTTGGTCCCGGAGAGCACCTAAGATTGTGACAACCCTGGAGCATGAGACTTCAAAGTTTTGTTCCTAGTCCACAATTAGGAGACATCAAAGGGGAGAAAAGCCTGGCTCCACGCTATAATTTTATAAAAACTCGCTCTGTTATAAACTCCAGGAGTACACATGCCTCTCTGTGGTCAGAAATAAAATCTCTTAGAAGCTAAGTCTTAGTCTTTAGTCTTCCAGAATCCCTTTTGCTACACTGCTGTCCATAGCACTGAACAGGGCTTGCTTAACAGCATGTGTTGAGTGTCCGAGAAAGCTGAATTTTTTCTCAGTGTTGTATACATATCATAAAGACCCTTACACAAAGACCCTTTATGCTGTATACACTATAAAGATTCATCAACTACAACAGTGATACAGTTTTATTTATATAACCAGCCACAAGGGTAGGACCAACCTGTTGGAAGGCAAAGGATTCATCCCATTTAGGGATCAGTATCTAAAATTCTACCATTACAAATTCATTTCTTTTTCTTAAATATTGTCCTCTTCCTTTAGTTCTCTTTCTCTAATAGCCAAAATGAAAATTGATATATGAAATCATTAACACTTGAGGGTGAACGAATTTGTCAAATCCATGGCCAGTAGGAATAGACAGGGAGAAAAGAAGCTTAAAGTAGTTGTGGGGGAATGTAAAAAGGTTTAAATAAAAAATTATTTCTTTTACCTTGGATGACAGCATCAGAACCCATCTGCAAGCATAAATTTTACCAGTTTTCTTGTTCACAAGCACAGTTTCTCAACCTTTTTAATATGGTGGGAGAATTCCTTCTCCGGAGGAACTGTCCTGTGCATTGTAGGATGTTTAGCAGCATCCCTGGGCTCTGCTCACTAGATGTTAATTGCACTCACAACCTAATTATGGCAACACTGTCTCAAGACATAGCCAAATGTCCCTGGGGGGCAAAATTCGCCTCAGTTGAGAACCACTAGTCTAATTCTAATGTGCATTACAATGTTCAAGGTGTTCAGGGTAGAAGTACATGTAATTGATTTCCCCCATAGATGGAGCTCTTGTTCAACAAAGCACTTCCTTAAAAGGGTAAAGGCAAGTTTAACCAAAAAGAATGACACAGTTCACCAGCCTCTTAACCAATTGCAAATTGTTCCTTGGTTTTGTCTCCTTCTGAATCAGCAGGAAATGGACAGAACTGGTGAGTTCTGGTTCCTAATGGCTGCCTTGACCTTCTAGGGCTGGTCAGAAAGCCTTTGGAAGATGGTAGGTGCTGGCTGCCCAGGCCTGCTCTCAACCAGAGGGACTCCGGGAGGGGCTTGGATAGATGCCAAGGTTTACAGAGACTTGCCCAAAGCAGCAGGCCACTCATATGCTTTTGATATTGCAAAACCGTTCCTCCTTACCCTGTACATTTTGTCTTTAAATTGCTTTCATTGTTTTATGTGATCTGTGGCACACACCTCATTTCTTTCAGCTTGCAGCCATAATATTTTCTAGCGGTTAGCTCGTTTAACATAACTCCCTTGTATTTTTAGGCCAAGGAGTCAACATTAAGTCAGGGGGTGGAGGTGAGAAGTTGGAATACATAGCCCTGAGATGAGCGGGAACTACTTCCAATAAAATGTGCTGCTATCCAAAGAGAGAAGGTATGTTCTTTGAGCTCCCAAAATGATACTCAAAAATTCCTTTGTCATTTTGCTGAGATTGTATGGGACTGATTATGCATTAAACAAATTGAAGTTCTCACTCAGCAGCCCAGGGGCAGGTGTGATGCTACTGAGAAGCAGCAGTGATACTTCATTCAAGCTGATGCACATTGTAATCCTAATGCATTTCCCTTCCACCTGTTAAGTGAAGGGGTTGACAGGTATTGGATAGAGTAGACACTCAGGCTGACATTCTCTTAATCTGTCACTCGCAGCAGCGTACACAATGTCAAGACTGAGATTTGTCAAAGCTGGAAACTGTTGACCTAGCCTATTACCAGTAAACTCTTTTTAACATTCCATAAGGGCTTGTGTTGCTCAGATAAACACTCCAGAAGCCAGAGGTTCAAGCCCATAGGGGAAACCTTCTTTAGATTCATTAATTCAACAACTACTTTTTGAGGGTCTACCATGTGCAAATATAAACTTTGTTCCCTCACTCCCAGACACAAGGACTAAGCACAGCCCCACTTGGGAGCACATCAGGCCGTCTGCAGGACTTCACTGTGGCCACGTCTGCTGTCCAGCACTCCAGAGTCTCCTTTCCAGACCTTGCTGGGGACCTTTTTCTTCCTTCACAGCAGCAGCAGTGCCATGTGACAGGATGGTCTACCTCTAATGGGGTGTGTGGAGTTCAACAAAGCAAATCAAGTAGACTATTCCTGTTAATGCTATCCTCCATGACCAGCAGGAGACAGAAGTAGGAGCTTTGCAAGCCACCGAACCTGATTTAAGTCAAGTTTTGTGTTTTTACAAATCTCCTTGGGTGTTTCTTATACATGCAACTAGCTTAGAACCATTATTGTGACACAGAGATTCTCAACCCAAGCTGTAACCTGTAGTCACCTGCGGAAGCTTAAAATATACTTCTGCCTGGGCCCCGAACCTAGAGATTCTGATTTCATCAGTCTGGGGGGGATTTTTCACCATGGAAAAGTAATACATTTTACATCAGTGGCTCTCAATCCTAGCGACACATTAAAATCACCTGGGGACACTTTAAGGCTCCTGATGTCTGAATCCCATCCCAGACCAACTAAAAATAAACCTCTGAGCAGAGCAACAGCATCTGTAGTTTTTTTTTTAAGTTCCTCAATGTATGTGCATAAGTAAGTTTTGGCCCTTTGATGCAAATTTGAATATTTTCACATGAAGATAGTCTATACCAGCAATCAAAAAGGCAGAAAGCATCAGTAAAAATTGTAAATACAGATTGATATGGTTCTTTGTGTGCCGAGAGTCGAAAAACAGACATTTCTGCTGGAACTCATGTGTGTGTGTGTGTGTGTGTGTGTGTGTGTCTTTGTGTATATATAAGGACACTGACATGACAGGTTTTGCACAGCTGCATGAACAGGCGTAGAATGCCCATGATTAACAAAAAATAAATTCTGCACCCAAAGCATGTCTTAACATCTCTTATATGCTAAGTGGTGTCCCGGAAAATAAGATGAGTAAGATTTAGTCCTTTCTCATGATTATGAAGCTCATATCCTCAGAAGGAAATATTGCTTTGACAGGCCTACTGGAGTGAGAAGAAAGCAAGGCAGAGGGAGGACCTAGATTTGAGTTTATGTCCCCCAAATCTGTCATGTGTATGACCTTGGAGAAAGTTCAATATCTTTCCAAGCCGCTGCTGCTCACCTGTTGAAGGTCCCGGTTTGTTGGTGATTCTGTCTCCCTTTCCCCTCCATTCTAAATTGCTCCTCCCTCAGAGGAACTTCATACTGTCTCTACATCATATACCTATATTCACCTGTGTCCCCTGGTCCAGACTTATTCCTGGGCCCACCTTCCACCTCCCTCAAAGGACTCGTTCTGTCTTATATGTTCTCTTCCCTAAGGACCCTGTAGTCAAGTTCTCAGTGGCAGTTGATATGTCACAAAATTCTCCCAGTAAAAAGTGGGCAAAGGACATGAACATATATTTTACAACAGAATACATACAAATGGCCAAAGGGCATTAGAAACAAATGCTCAATGTCACTAATCATCAGAGAAATGTAAATCTATAATGATATATCATCTTAATCAGAATGGCTATAATTAAAAAGAAAAAAAATAACAGCTTTTGGCAAGGATGCAAAAAAGGAACACATACACTATGTGATAAAGTAAATTAGTACAACCTCTATAAAAAATAGTATACGGATTGCTCAAAGAACTAAAAATAGAACTACCATTTGATCCAGCAATCCCACTACTAGGTATCTACTCAAAGGAAATGAAATCATTATATCAAAGAGATATCTGCCATTGTACATTTATTGCAGCACTATCCACAATAGCAAACATGGAATCAATCTCAGTGTCCATCAATGGATGATTGGTTAAAGAAAATGTGGTGTATACACATACACACACACACACACCCCCACGCACAAAATGGAATACTTTTCAGACATAAAAAAGAATGAAATCATGTCTTTTGCAGCAACATGGTTGGGATTTTAGTCCATTATCTTAAGTGAAACAAGTCAGACACAGAAAGACAAATACTACATGTTCTCACTTATAAGTAGGAGCTAAGTAACGTGTACACATGGATGTAGAGTGTGGAATAATAGACGTTGGAGACTTGGGAAAGGTAGGAGTGTGGGAGAGGGTAAGAGATGAGAAATTACTTAATGGATATACTGTATATTATTCAGGTGATGGTTATACAAAAAGCCCGAATTTTACCACTATGCAACATATTAGTGTAACAAAATTGCACGTGTACCCCATAAATTTATACAAATAAAAAAATGAAATTATCTAGAGGTGAGGTGCTAAAGAATAATAACAGGATACTTTGTTTCCTTCTCAAGGACTTTCTATGGGAAGTAAAATATCCAGAAAGCATATTTTTTTGGTGGGGGTTGGTGAGCTGTTTGGGGAAAACGTGGACTTCTCTGTGAAGTCCCTCAACGGACCCCCAAGAATGAGCTCTTTGCTCTGCCTGAAATCTGCCTCTGTGAGGGGCCTTTCAGTGGGCACATTCCCTAACTCCAAAAGGCTTAGGTCCTGCTACAAAGAAAGAATGAGTCCATGAGTCTTCTTTACTCTGCCGGGACTTATCAATGTAGGAAATTTGATAAGGTACAAAGCCCAGAATATTGTAACTTTGAGAATAGTAACTCATTTCCAAACCAAAAAACTCCTTTTTTGATTGAACAGAATCTAAGGTGCTCTGTGAAGGTAACAACATTTTTAGAAACAGATAGTGATATTATTGAATATGTCTTTCTACTAAGGTGATGGGAAATACTACTTAGGTCAATTTGCATATAAAATTAAGGATCATGTACCACCTTGTTGATAAAAACTCTTATGTTATTCCAAGAAATTATTTTCTTCTTTGAATTACTGTAGAAATTTATTTCTATTTTTTAATGACATGGCACTTTCTACTCATATGATAGTTAGGTACATATGCTATTTTTTTCAACTAAACTGTAAACTCCATAGGAGAATATCCTACTCACAAAATAGTACTGAGCTCCATGCTGTAACTACATATTGGCAGATCCACATGGAAGTATGCAAGTGTTTATAGTTGTATGTTAAAATAACACATACAAATAAAAATGTACAAATAAATAAATAGCTCCCATCATATATATAATGGGGGAAAACTCAGACAAAAGTAAGGAAGTGGAAGAAAAAATTGAACTAGAAATGGAAAAGGATGAGCAGCAAAGAGAAAAAAAGAGATAAACAAAGAAGAATACAAAGGAACTATCAGGGATATTAATATGATATCCAGAAAAGAAATACATACAATGAGGAAATTAATTAAAGCCTATTTTAAAATAGTTTATAAATTTCCAATTGTCTTCCTAAAATCAATAAAGTGAATACACATTTTGATGCTTTGGTCAAGAAGTTATACTCTCAATGTGCTCAAATATTCAGGAGGCGATGTACAGTTCCAACTGCTTCTATTTCAGAAAAAGACATTGCCAGGATCTCCTGATGAGTGAAAGTTGCCCTTGCTACTCCACCGAGTCTTTTGTCATTCACATCCTTGTCTGCTTCAAGCAGTCTTCTAAGGGGAGAATATGAACAATTGAGTCCACAGAAGGCCAAAGCAGGCAGAACCTTAATTAGTTTTGACTTTTGTACATCGTTTTAGTCCAGTGTCATTCGTAACTGAATAAGGCACTAGACAAATATGATAAGCAAAATTTGGGATTATCATTGACACAAACTATTCAAAATATTTAGGGTCTTTATTCTCTTTCTACCTGAGACAGTTTCCATTTAGTGATTCTTTCAGTCTTGGAGAAGTCAACATGAAAAGAAAAAATGATAATATAAGAATGGGTTTTATGTTTTTATCAGTCTACTTCTTGGGATCAACCCTAATGCCACTCTTAGATCCAAGCCCCACAGGAGAGCGGGGGCTGAAAGAAGAGGCTATACGGCAGAGGGAAGCTAATTCTTGATTTTCTCCTTTGTTAAAGTTATTGGCCTTGGCCTTCCTTGCTCAAAGGACTTTGAGACAGTAACTCAGAAGCACCATGAGAGTAAACTTGGATTCTGGCCAGTCCCTTAACACGGCCTTGCTTGATGGACCATCTCCCCTCAGCTGATAAAATGCTTCACCAGTGTTCCCAGAGCTCACTATGGTTTATCACAGTCCAACAAATGTAGTTAATTGCGATGCTTCAGTAGTTGTATAAATTAACATTCATTCGGGATTCTAGATAAATTAAAATAGACTAAGGCTGCCTTTTCTATAAGTCTGAGACAATCTGTACAATTGGATCTCCAGGAGAAACTTATTATACTACTCCTATGACATTTTGAAGAAATTCACGCATGTTTAGGAATATAGACTATCAATTCACTGATTTCTCAATTTGTTTTTCTGCAAAAGTCTAAGTGGCTCTTTGAGCCAGAAGATTATTTAATTTCCTATATTTTAAGTCATGGAAAAAGTTGAATTTTTAAAATAGTTTTTTAAATTTTAAATTTTATTTGTATTAATTTAACAGGTGCAAGTGAAATTTTGTTGCATGAGTATATTGCATAGCGGTAAAGTCTGGGCTTTTAGTGTATCTGTTGTGCAAATAATGTACATTGTACCCATTTCTCATCACCCACCCACCTCCCACCCTCCCATCCTTCCAAGTTTCCGGATGTCTACCATTCCACACTCTGTATCCATGTGTACACCCATATAATATTCCATTGTGTATATACACCATGTTTTCTTTATCCAATCATCTGTTGATGGACATTTAGGTTGATTCTTTATCTTGGCTATTGTGAATAGTGCTACAGTAAACATTCAAGGGCAGGTATCTTTTTGATATAATTATTTCTTTTCATTTGGGTAGGTACCCAGTGGGATTGCTGGATCAAATGGTAGTTCCATTTTTAGTTCTTTGAGAAATCTCCATACTGGTTCCTATAGAGGTTGTACTAATTTCCATTCCCACCAACAGTGTATAAACATTCCTTTTTCTCTGCATCCTCACCAACATCTGTTATTTTTTGTCTTTTTAATAACAGCTATTCTGACTGGTGTAAGATGATATCTCATTGTGGCTTTGGTTTACATTTCTCTGATGATTAATGATGTTGAGCTTTTTTCCATATGCCTATTGGCCATTTCTATGTCTTCTTTTGAAAAATGTCTATTCATGTACTTTACCCACTTTTTGATGGGGTTATTTGGGGGGAGGTTGTTGTTGTTGTTGTTGAGTTCCTTGTAAATCCTGGATATTCTGCCCCTGTCAGTGCATAGTTTGCAAATATTTTCTCCCATTCTGCAGGTTTTCTGTTCATTCTATTGATGATTAATTTTGCTGTGTAGATGCTTTTTAGTTTAATTAAATATGATTTGTTTATATTTGTTATATTTTGAATATAGTTAACAGTACTCTATTGTACACTTGAAATTTACTAAAAGGATGATCTTCCACACCAAAATGGGGGGGGAAGAAAAAAAGAAATGGTGCCTATGTGAGGTGATAGATATGCCAATTCATTTAAGCATTTTCTCTTGTTTGTACATTGACATTGTTACTTTTATTTGCTAATACAAATAATACTATGATGAACATCCTCATGCTCTCACACACGAGTCTTTGAACATCTAATGATCCAGTCCCAAAAAAGGATTCCTAACTCAAAGGCTATAAACGTTTTAAAGTTCTTGTTAAACTGATCTTCCCCTGCCCTGGGAGACTGGCCCAATGCCCTTCTATTGCATGTCCCGTGAGCAGCATAACTGCCTGGACAGCTGTCGTTTTACGTGGCCAATATCAGTAAGTTGTACATTCTGTTCTGTTGCCATTAGTAAGCATTTCATGATTAATTCACAGGTTGTTCCTAAAAATTGAAAATCAATATTTACATTACTTGATTACATTTAATATTGTTCACTGTAGCATCGATTAGTAGTACTGTAATCCCTTTTTTTTAAATAGAGCCTGGGTCTTGCTGTGTTGCCCAAGAGTTCGAGTCTGTCTTAGGCTCAAGTGATCCTTTAGAGGCGAGTAGTCTTGGTCTGGGTGGCAATTCCATAATGCTATGAAAACTCTGGGTCCTCCCTCTTCCTAAGTCATCATCTCTGGCATGTAGCATTTACCCTCAACATGCCACTGTGGTAGCTCTTTCTCCATGTTTGCTTTCTGCGGTCCAGTCAGAAAGTGGAAGGAAGGGTGGAAGGGAAAAGGAGAAATCATCAGAGACCCCCTAAATATTATAAGGAAGAAGAGAATAGATGTTGAGTGGGCGACTATCAGTGTGTGCTAGAAACTTCCTGATGTAATGGCTGTGTCCCTTATTGCACTCCCATAATTATGGTCTCTATTTCCTTTTGTTCTTGTAGATTTCCTTAAATGTGTTTTCCAATCCTCCTGTAGAACTTTTTAAAACCTGAGCAATCATCATTTTTAATTTGTAAAAGCTTGCTTATTCCTGTTTTATGAATGCAAAAATCTTTTCCTATTTTTCTGAGGGACTAAATGAAAGGTTTTAAATCTGTCCTTTAGTTACTTGAATGATCTCTTGTTTGCTCTGGGTCATAATTTTGTATCTTGAGCCTTCTCTTCCATGTTTCAGATTTCCTCAGATGTTGACTTAATTTGGTTGTCCCATAGTACAGAATCTGGTTGGGAGCTCTGTACATAGTGAGGGCATCTCAATCAGCAGGCTCTTTAAATATAGAAGGATATCCCTGCAGTTCAGGCCTCATTCCCTCAAGCCAGGCAACCAAAACACACAGACACACACACACACACACACACACACCCCTACCTGGAGTTTATTATCTTTTCCTGTATTTGGCACTTACTCCAACTCAAGACCAGATGTAAGCAGGATTGGAAAGTAAAGAAAGGATAGATTTAGGAAACCTAATACTAATATATTTGAGAAATGGTATACAGTATTTGATTTTACTTTCTGAATGTAGATTCCTATCCTCCTTGATCTTTAAGATCTTTTTTTGATCAGTCTCTCTCAGAGCTAAATTACAGGTAATTCAATGTAGGGAATAAGCAGCAAAATGAAAAAAAAGAGAATAACATCTTGCATCCCCCAGTGAAGACATTTAGGATGACAGCCAGATTTTGAAAATGCTTGAGCCCCACTTGAAGTTAATTTTGGTATAAATTATGGGGTAGCTAACTCAGGGAGCACCTCTCATCTCTCTAATTTTCACCATATCAGCACTCAATATAATTTGTTTTTCTGAAAAAAGTAGTGGTGATAGAGAAGAAAATGTAACAGAATTTGATTAACTCCATTTTGCAATAAAAATTATGTGCTTTCATGAAAAGAGCCATCAAATTTTGAAATTGCTAATATTTTAACTGGCTATCTATGTATTGTGTTCAACTTCAGCATGATTTTGAACAAGAAGGTGAAAACTTGGTTGATTTATAATGTTAAAGAATAAAATCTTTGCGTGCTGTTGGGTGTTTTTGGTCTATTTCAAAGCATTTCATGAAAATACATACCAACGACATCATTCTAAATGGGCTTCTAAGCTTTTTGCCAGAGATGGGAGAACATTTTCTATCAGGAACCAGTAACCTCACACACGCTATGTCAATTTAAGGCTTACATGGAAAAACAGTCACTTAATACAGCTTTAGCTTTTGATTTTGAAAGAGAGAAACTTTTTAAAAGCTTAAGTAGAGAAGCTATAAGACTTGACAATAGTATCAGTTACTTACAAATATACTTTAATTCTATACTATATATGCACATAATACAGAGGTAGGAGTAAAGGTGGAGGGGGAGAGAAAAAGAGACAGGTGGAAAAAGAAAGAAAACAAGAGCAACACATTTAGAGACCAGAGAGAAACAGGAGTTCAATAGACTATGAAGTGTGAAAATATTTTTGTTACATGATACTGTCTCCCAGGGCTGAGTTATGTATTAGCAGCACCTTTTGAGCTATTCATTTATTGGCATGTGCTCACATATCCTTATTCTTTATTCTTAAATGCAGTGAATAGTCATAGTAGCCCATGATGGGGGCTTCTATTTAGACTACATTACAGTAACTAGGGGAATTTTATTTAGGAGGCAGTACCTAAACCATTATTGTTATTCTTATTATTTAAGCTAAACTAGACTTAATCACTTTCATCAGTCTTCCCACTAGTGTTTTTTTTTTCTTGGTCCCATACCCAGTCTAGGTTTCCCCATTGTATTTAGTTTTTATGCCTCCATAGTCTCTCCCAGTCTGTGGCACTTCCTCAGTCTCTGTTTATCTTCCAGGTCTTGACATGTCTGAACAGTACTGGACAGCTATCTTGAAGAATTTCTTGCAGTTTGGATTTGTCTAATTTTTTTTCATGATTAGATTTAATCTATGCATTTTTGGCAAGAGTAGCACAGAAATGACCGGCCCTTCTTAGTGCATCATATCAGGAAGTGCACGACATCAATATGTCTTATTACGGGTGTTATTAACCTGGCTCACTTGGCTGAGTTGGTATTTGCCAGGTCTTTCCATTTTTCTTTTGCAATTAATAAATATCTTGGAGGCCAGGCGCGGTGGCTCACGCCTGTAATCCTAGCACTCTGGGAGGCCGAGGCAGGTGGATTGCTCAAGGTCAGGAGTTCGAGACCAGCCTGAGCGAGACCCCGTCTCTACTAAAAACAGAAAGACATTATATGGACAACTAAAAATCTATATAGAAAAAATTAGCCGGGCATTGTGGCGCATGCCTGTAGTCCCAGCTACTTGGGAGGCTGAGGCAGTAGGATCGCTTAAGCCCAGGAGTCTGAGGTTGCTGTGAGCTAAGCTGACGCCACGGCACTCACTCTAGCCTGGGCAACAAAGTGAGACTCTGTCTCAACAAAAAAATAAATAAATAAATAAATAAATATCTTGGGAGTGATAATTTCACACAAGGCAAATATAGTCTTTCTTCTCAAAGTTTTGCCGATTAATTTTAATATTCATTGGTAGATTTTGCCTGCAACAATTATTACTGTGGTGTTTTAATGGTGAATTTCTATGTCCATCTTCTCTTCTTCATTTATTAATTGGAAGAGCTGTTCTCTCTTATTTATTTATTTATGTCATTATAAACTCATGGAGACTTATTGTATTCTGCTGGTTATAATCCAATATATCATTAACTTGCTCAAGCTTTAGACATTGGGAGCTCTTTCAGGTTGGCTTCTGTGAGCTTTTTGACCTGTCCTTATTCTTTTTTTTAGCATTTCCTTACTTTCTGGCACTACAAGATGCTCCTGGTTCATCCTAGGTTTTCCTTGCCCCACCCTTGGAATCGACTGCTATAAGATCTGGTTTCTTTTACCGGAAAATGTTATTTAGTCGCAAAGCTCTAGGCTCTAGGTGTGTTCATTATTACTGGCATGCCATTGACTCTAGACCCCAGAAGTTGTTCCTGCTTTCACCAATACCATGCTGCCATGATTAATGTGGCTTTATATTAAGTCTTGAAATTTTGTATTGTGAGGGTTCCAACTTTGTACTTTTTAAAAAATTTCTTTAGCTTTTGATGTTCCTTTGCCTTTAAATATAGGTTTTAGAATGAGTTTGTCATTATTTATAAAACAACCTGCTGGAATTTTTATTGGGTTTGCATTGAACCTATAGATCGGTTTGGAATGAATTGACATTTTAACAATATTGAGTCTTCCAGATCCTTACTTTTTTACAACTCTGATTTCTAAACAAAATTCAAGCCAATTCATGGAAATCTATTTAAGGAAGCTTAGTTCAGAAACTGAATCTGTATACTAAAAATAGATCTCTATGTTGGACAACCTAAGACTTGGGTGGGAAGCAGTTCACATTGTTTTTTAAATTTGATTTTGTCTCTTACGAGCCAACAATGGATAAACTGAGGAAAAAAGAAACAAATTTCTATATGGTAGAGTATTAAGAGAACTGATAGGAGAGTTTAGATATTTTCTTCTAATGCCCTTGATAACATCTTCACCAGATGTCTTGCCAATCTGAAATACTGTCAAAACATTCTGCATTCACAGAACCATAACATTTATTTTTGGCTTTGTAAACATTGCAAGTATGCCTCCATTCTTTTCTTTCTTTATCCCCACCCCCATGTATTTTTTGGAGAGAAAACAAAACCTCGGATAAGACAGCAAATGAGTGGAATTATTTTTCCACCATGAATTCATTTGTTGGAACTACCTTGAGTTTCATTTATTGCAGGGATCTTAGAATAATCATTCCTAGTACATCTATTGTGGTTTGGAAACTAAAGAAGACTAGCATATGCTCTTTTAAAGCCTGTTTATGTTTTTGAGATTTTTAAAAAAATTAATATGTTCACTGACATCTTCTTTCAACTTCATCTTCTTATTATACATAGGTTGGAAGGATGCTTGGTGGTGGTTTAGAAATTGGCCATGTAAGTCAGGGATACCTCAGAACAGTCTATTAAACTCTATGAAGGGATAAGCTGACATATTTCACTTTTAGAAGCCATGTATCCAATGACAGCTTTGTGGAAAATTTTCTGATGAAGTAAATTATGCTGTGGTGTGGTAGACATGATTTCAGCTGCTGGTTACCTTGGGCTAGAAAATAAAAGGGACAAAATTATAATAGATTTTGAAGGAAAGCCACTTTTCAACAGTGAACTTTAGTATATAAAGTTTGTTTTCTGATTTAAAAAAATTGTAGTAAAATACAATTAACATAAAATTTATCATCTTAACCATTTTTTTTTTAATTTTAGCTCATTATGGGGGTACAAAAGTTCAGATTATATATATTGCCCCTGCCTCCCCATCCACCCCCCCCCCCGAGTCTAAGCTTCAAGTGTGTCCATTCCCTAGACAGTGCACATCGCACTCATCATGTAGGTATGCACCCATCCCCTCCCCCCACCCCCATCCGCCCCAGTCAGAACTTCAAGCGTGTCCATTCCCCAGGCAGTGCACATCGCACTCATCAAGTAGGTATACACCCATCCCTTCCCTAAGGGAACAGTTTAGCGGTATTAAGTACATCTATATTGTTGTGAAATCTACACTGTCATCCATTTCCAAAATTCTTTTCATCTTGCAAAACTGAAATTCTGTACCCATTAAACAATAACTCCCCATTCCCCTCTCCTCCCAGGCCCTGGCAACCACCATTCTACTTTCTATCACTATGATTTGGACTACTCCAAGTACCTCATATAAGTGGAATTATACAGCATTTGTCTTTTTGTAACTGGCTTATTTCACTTAGCATAACGTCCTCAAGGTTCATCCATGTTGTATTAATAGCATATACCAGGATTTTATTCCTTCATGAGGCTAAATAATATTCCATTGTAGGTATATACTATATTTTGCTTATTGACTCATCCATTGATGAATGCTTGAGTTGCTTCCACATGTTAGCTATTATGAAAAATACTTCCATGAATATAAATGTACAAATATCTCTTCAAGAACCTGCTTTCAATCTTTTGGATATATACCCAGAAGTGGAATTGTTGGATCAAAAGGTAATTCTAGTTTAATTTTGGGGGGGATCCACCATACTGTTTTCCACAGCAGCTATACCATTCTATATTCCCACCAACAGTGCACAAGTGTTCCTATTTCCTAGAAAATATCTCATGTGCACTTGAGAAGAATGTGTGTTCTGTTATTGTTGGGTAGACTGTTCTGTACATTTCTTTTAGAGCTAGTTGATTTATTGTATCGTTCAAGTCCTCTATTTTCCTACCTATCTTCTTTTGTCTGGTTGTTCTACCTGTTATTGAGAGTGAGGCATTAAAATTTCCAACTATTATTGTAGGACTCTCTATCCCTTTAAGTTTGTTAATTTTTGCTTCATATAATTTGAGGGCTTGTTATTACGTCTTTAAATGTTTAAAATAGTTATATCATCTTACTGCATTGAATCTTTCAATAGTATATAACATCCTTTTTTTTGTTCCTTGTAACCTTTTTACACTTAAAGTTTATTTATTCTGATATTAGTATATCTACTTTTGGTCTTTCTTGGTTACTATTTGCATGGAATATATTTTCCCATTCATTCTCTTTCTACCTATTTGTGTCTTTGGATCTATAGTGACTTTCTTGTAGACAACATATAGCTAGATTGTGTTTTTTAAATCCCTTCTGCCAATCTCTGTCTTTTGACTAAATAATTTACTCCATTTTCATTCAAAGCAATTACTGATGTGGGGGGGACTTCTGTCATTTTGCTGTTTGTTTTCTGTAAGCTTTACAGCTTTTCTGTCCCTACTTTCCTGCATTACTGTCTTCTTTTGTATTTAGTTGATTTTTTTAGTGAAGCATTTAAATTTCTTTCTCATTTCCTTTTGTGTATAATCTATAGCTATTTTCATTGTGGTATGCTTGGAGATTACAGTGAACATCCTAATTATAGTTAAATTATAACACTGTAATTTGAATTTATACCAGCCTACCTTTAATAACACAAAAAATCTGCTCCTTTGTAGCTTCATTCCCACTTCTTTCAATTGTTGATCTAACAAAATTACATCATCATACATTGTAGAACCAAAAGGATAAATAAATACATTTTATTCATTAGTCACTTTAATTATATAGAACATAACATACAGAATCACAAACCAAAGTTACAATAATACTGGCTTTTAAAATAATAATTTTATAAAATGTATTAGTCTTTTAAATCATGTAGAAGACAAAAGGTGAAGTTATAGACCATTACAGTAATACTAGGTTTTACAATTTTCCATGTATTTATCTTTACTGAGCCCTTTATTTCTTCATATAGTTTCTAGTTACTGTCTAGTGTCCTTACGTTTTATCCTACAGGACTCCATTGAGCATTTCTTACAGAGTAGGACCATGGTTAATAAACTCCCTAGGCTTTTGCTTATATGGGAATGTATGTCTTAATTCCCCCCTTTGAAGTACAATTTTGCTGAATATCAATTCTTGTTTCACAGTTTTTTTTCCCTGTTATAACTTCGAAGAGTTCTAAAGGAAAAAAACCCTCTGCCTCCAAAGTTTCTAATGAGATTATCTGCTGATAAACTTATTGCAGATCCCTTGTGTGTGATGAGTCTTTTCTCTTGCTACTTCCAAGATTCTCTTTGTCTTTGACAGTTTGATTATAATGTGTCTCAGTGTGGGTCTCTTTGAGTTCATCTTATTTAGAGTCTATTGAGCTTTGTGTATATTTATATTTATGTGTTTCATTAAATTGGGGAAGTTTTCAGCCATTATTTCTTCAAATATTCTCTTTGTCCCTTTCTCTCCCTCTTCTTTTTCTGTGACTGCCGCAATGTATGTGTTGGTCTGTTGATGTTGTCTCATGGATCCCTTGGGCTCTGTTCACTTTCCTTCAATCTTTTTCTTTCTATTCCTCAGACTTGATAATTTCCATTGTCCTTCACCAAGTTCATTGATTTTTCTGCCTGCTTAAATCTGCCTATGAAGCCCTCTAGTGAATTTTTTATTTTATTTATTATGTTCTTCATCTCCAGAATTTCTTTTTGGGTTCTATTTAGGTTTTATCTCCTTTTACTGATATTTTCATTTTTTCCTATGTATTGTTTTCTTGACTTTATGTTTTTCTTGAGCTCTTTGAGCATCTTTAAGATCATTGTTTTAAATTGCCATCAGGATTTTTGGGGGACAGTTTCTGTTTGTTTATTTTCCCCTTTAAATTGGCCATACTTTCCTATTTCTTTGCATGCCTTGTGATTATTTGGTGAAAATCGAACATTTGAATCTAATAATGTAACTCTAGAAATCAGAATTCTCCCCCTTCCCCAGGGTTTGCTATTTCTTGTTTCTGTTTTTTTAATTGTTGCAGGCTGTTTCTGTTCCGAGGATCAGCCTGAGCTATAAACTCAGGTGTTCTCAGGGCTTTTTGAGCCTGTGTCTTTCCTTTGGTATGTGCAATGACTTTCTAATTTCCCCCTTATATGTGGTTGTTTTTGAATGTCCTGGTCGTTAATGTCTGTTTCTCAAAAGGAAAAAAAAATATGCTGTCCCTTTAAATCCCCTGGAAGTCATTTCAGCTGGAGGGGGAGAGACTTGCAACAACAGCTTCCTGCCTCTGTGTCTGCACCTCTATGATCAGAAACAGCAATCAGAAATCATAACACAGATCCCCGCTATTTGGAAAACAGAGTCCTTTTTGCCTACCCTAGCTTCCAAAAGTGTGTGCAAGCTACTCTAGGAAGGTATGTATGGCTGCTGCCTGCTGCTGAGCTGGGGGGTTGGGGATGGGTAACCACTGCTGAGCTAAGAGCTGAAATTTAGTGAAATTAACTGCAATTTACTATCTAAGCCTTCCTCTGGAGTCGCAAGCCATCAATAGACTCCAGAGTACCAAAATAGCTCTATCAGTCGATTCTGCAGTACAGTTGCTATCTAAATGAGAACACAGATTGCTGGTGCTTCTTATTCCTCCATTGTCCCAGAATCTTCTGGTTTATAAAGTTTTTTATACAAAGACAGTATTTTTTAATGTGATATAGTTCATATACCATAAAATTCAGCTCTTTAGGTACACAGATCTACACATTTTCACAAATGCATACTGTCACAAGCCACCAATGCTATGATATAATAATTTTATCATTTTAAAAATAATTGCCTCATGCTGTTTTGTAATACTCAATTCCTGTCCTGAGCCCTGCCTACCGACTGGGAGAAATATTTACAAAGCATACATCTGATAAGGACTTCCACTCAGACTATATGAAGAACTCTTAAAATGTAATAATAAGCAAAATACCAACCCAATAAAAAGTGGTGACAAGACTTGAACAATCATTTCACCAAAGAAGATATTGGAATAGTCAATAAGCACATGGAAAGATGCTCACTGTCATTTGTCATTAGAGAAATGCAAATTAAAACCCTAATGAAATACCAATGCACACCTGTTAAAGCGTATAAAATTAAAAAGACTGAGCAGGTTAAGTGTTGGCTAGGATATGGAAGATCTGGAACTTTCATATACCTCTAGGAGGAATTTAAAATACTATAGTCACTGTGAAAATCTCTTTGGCAGTTTCTTAAGTCAAACATGCACTTTACCTTATGATACAGTCACTTACCATATAATACAGGTATTTATAGGAGAATAAGAAACCATATGTCCATGCAAAGATTTGTACATGATTTGTACATGTAGAAGCTTTATTTGTACATTGCCTTTTGAGTTTGGTAGCAGCAATTGAGATTCATACAATGATAGCTTTAAAATGAACCTTATATTCTATACTCTAGTGTTCTTCTGTCAACTCTTTAACATGATCAATAAATATTTTTGAAGAGTATGTGCTCTATGCCGGGTTGTGTCCTAAGAAGCTGATGTGGTAGACAAGCCTATGGTTCCTGCCCTCAAGGAGCAGAGATGGTCGGCAGCATGCAAATGTTAAGGGGGACACCAAGAAGTTAAGGCTTCAAGAAAAACTCAAAATTGAGGAATCAACTCTAGCATGGGCATATAAAGCTTCCCTGAAAATCAGTCATTTAAAAGTAAGCAGAAGGATATAGAAGTGAGAGTTTACTATGACACTGGTCTTGACAGGCTCGTCCATGAACCAGTGCTGTTCCATAAGGAAGTTTTTACTGGTCCATGGTGAAACAAGGGAAATGTAAGGACCTTCCTGTGAAGTTATTAAATGTAAAAGATTCTACTTATTTTGAGATTGTGCCACTTCTAATTTTTTGTTTTCAAATTTTTCTTTCAGTAATAACTACATACATTTGTGTGTATGTATACCCAGAGAGAGAGAGAGAGAGAAAGAGAGGGAGATAATGATAAATCTGGTAAAATGTTAACAATTGGTGAATCTTTATAATATTGTATGTAGGATTTCTTTTTATTATTTCAAAATGAGATGTTAAAAGTAAAAAGTTCTTTATTGAAAATCAGGGTATAATAGATGGCAATTATATTTTTATTTTTAAACTAAAAAGTAGGTAGCATCTTCTGTCAGTTTTGAAATTTCACTGCTGCATGGATTTCCAGTGGTGGATATACTAGTTTCCTTTTGCTGCTGTAACGGTTACTACAAACTTGGTGGCTTAAAACATACAAATTTGTTATCCTAAATTTTTGCAAGTCAAAAGTCCAAAATGATTCTCACTGGGCTAAAATCAGGATGTCAGCAGGTTCCGCGAAAGAATCCACTCCTTGCCTTTTCCAGCATTTAGAGGTCACCCTCATTACTTGTATTGTAACCCCTTTCTCCATCTTCAAAGTCAGCAGTGTGGTATCTTCACATCTCTCAAACTCTGACTCTCTTGCTTCCCCTTTTCCTAATGAGGACCCTGTAACAACATTGGTACCACCAGATAGCCCAGGGTAATCACCTCGTCTGAAGGTCACATGATTAGCAACTTTAATTTCATTGGCAACCTTATATCTACTTCACCATATGACATAACATGTCCAGTGGTTCCAGGGATTAGGACACGGATGCCTTTGGGCAACCATTGTTGCCTGTGGGGAATGTGGGAGGAACATTCAGGCCACTGGGAGAAGAGGTAGAGTGTGGCAGGACAGGCAGTGGAGTGGTGGAAAGGAGCCAGGCAGTGCAGAAGCTTCTGGGCATGTTAAGGGTCTGGGGCTTCATCCAGTGGAAAACCACAGAAGGGTTTTAAGAAGCGGCTGACATGTTCAGATTTGTATTTATGGAAGTTTATCCTGTATTCAGTGAACAAAGTAAGCTGGGTATGAATGGCTTGCTGAGTACAAGTTACGAGTCTCTTCTAGTCATTCTGACAAGAACTGGTGGCATTCCAGTCTTGGCTAAGAGAAGTGGGAAAGGACAGAAATAAATCACTCTTCATTAGTGCTGGGAGAAGTGAGGAATGGAACTGGATGCCTCAGGTGGCAGTGTCCTCTTCAGTGATGCTAAGATACTACTTAGAAGGAAGGATGGGCAGGACTTGGGGACGACTAGACAATGGGCATTGAGAGGGAGGGTACCAGTCAGGATTCAACCGGAGAAGCAGAGTCAACAGAAGATGGGGTCTTTTCATGTGGATTTATTAGGAGGAATCTTCTTCACAACCGTGCAGCTGGTCAAGCATGTCCAAGACTATAGAACAGGCGGTGAGGAAGGGAAAATCTCAAGCCGGCTGGGGCCCCAGGGCCCTGAGCTAAGGCTTGTTGCCCACAGACAGGCAGACAAGGTGGAGGGGAACAAGTACAGACTCAGCTGCTGTTTGGAGCCTCTGGCTCGGGGAAGACCTAAAGTTTCTGTTAAAGGTTCATCACTGATTAAGTCAGGCCCACCCAGGATACTCCCCTTTTTGATTAATATGAAGACAACTAATTAAGGACTTTAATATATCCAAAAATCCCATCACAGAAGCACCTACAATTGGTGTTTGATTGAATATTAGGGAGAAGGTGTATGCATGGTACAAACTGGTGGCTGCCTTTCTTCCATCCTCCAACTACTGTCAGAGAACTGCCCTCGTAGCTCGTCCTAACTAGAAATGCACTAGAAAGGGAGTTATGAGGACTGTAGTCAGCCCAGCCAAGCCCAGCCAAGATAGCTGATGCAGCACAAAGCTGTCACAGGAGGAAGGAATGAAGGATGATACAAAGATTCCTGCTTGGAGCCACTGGGAATGGGCTTTGGGGAACCAATCGTGCATGTGACATGGAGAATATACCGGGGAAGGACCTTTTATGTTTTGTATCTTTTGTTCCTATCACAATCCTACAAGACAAGATGGAGATAGGGAGGGTACGAGGATGGCAAGAACAGCACTTCAAGCTCAGTGAGCCTCATTCTGGACTCCTCTTTTGCAGTTTGTCGTGACTCAGCCCCATGTCTGTAGGAGCCGTGAGGCACCAGCCCCAGGGAGCTGACAGATGACACTATGACTAAGACTCCTAGCTTCCGTCTGGGGTTTTACTGCCTGGTAGTAATATTCACACCTCTTGGATTCTTGGCCTCCTGGACACGCCATAAAAATGGCATCTACTCTCCTCAGCTCTGTGGGGTGTGTTCACAGGAAGCTGGAGCCGCAGTGTGAAGAGGGCGATGGTGGGTGGCTGTGCTGTCACCGTCGCGGCTCCCTGCTGCGTGGGAGTGCGCGTGCTGACAGTCCAGGGCAGCCTTGCTCCCTCTCAGCCACATGCACCCCTGGGCATTCTGCGAAACAGTGTGGCTGTGCTTTTTATGTCATCACTAGAAAGGCAGAACTTCCCCAAGTATCCCTTGCTTCCTAGGACACATTTACCTTAATGTCTTAGAGTAAAAATGTTCCCCATGATGATTTTTAATGCATTTACTCTGTTATGAATTTTCATGGTGTTTAAAATTAATTTATTGAGTATGAAATTAGGAAAAGTCTAAAATCACCATGTATTGAGCATGAACTGTGTGCTGAGTTTTTCACATGCATCTTATTTTTTTTCTCCACAGCTGACCCAAGAGATGAGCATTATTATCTACACTTTGCAAATAAGGATTTACAAAGTTATATGCCTAGTGAATGACAGAGTGAGGTTTTGAACCCATGTCTGTCTGAAATAATGACAATACTTTATCCACTGGGACACACTGTTCATCTAAACCCTCACTAGTAGCTCAGTAACTCTACCCCATAATAAGTATTACATACTGACATCAATGATACTCTCTTAAAAAATTAATAGGAAAAACTGTTATCTTCAACTATTCCACTATTGAAAATTGGCTTTAAGTATAAGAAATCCACAAATTCATAGGGAAAACATAACATAAATGGCTAGAACAGTAATGAAATAGAATTGTCAAGCAATGTAAACGTCCTAAAATCTATTGTTTGATTTATCCAGGCATACTTAGCTAGATACTTACGATAAATAAAAAGGTAAATCCGATACAAATTTTGAACTAAAGGAGGTTTACGTCTGAGTGGAGAGAGAAGATATGACATAGATTATCATAGCGTATGATAGCAAAGGCCAGATAACATAAGAGAAGAGCAGATAAGGTGTTTTGGTAAAATAGCAGAGATTTATAGGATATGCACCAATATGTCATGACACCCCGATTGTCACAGTCTATCTCTTGCATTAGAGAATTTCTATATTTGGAAGTAAGTCATCCCAAATTTGGGTTAATTAAGTGTGAGGCTTCTAGTTTACACGGTCAAGCTATCTGGCATACAGTGGTACAAACAGTGCAATATATTAAATCAAATTGTCATCAATAGTCTTACAAAGGCAGGGCACCCTAAAATGGCTTCTATAGGTTGGCAGTGTGTAGATTGGCTAATAATCAGTATAGTTTGGGTTTGTTGAATATTTTATTCTGTTCTCAAACTCTGCACCAGCATGTAGATGATGGCGCACATCAAATTGGTATTAACTGATCAACACTTACGTGCACATATACTAGTAACATTCATCGGGTGTCGGGCAGGTGGGAGAGGGGAGGAGGAGATGGGCAAATTCCCACCTAATGGGTGCGGTGCGCACCGTCTAGGGGATGGACATGCTTGAAGCTCTGACTTGGGTGGGGCAAAGGCAATATATGTAACCTAAACATTTGTACCCCTGTAATATGCTGAAATAAAAAAAAAATAAAAAAGAAAGAAGAATGATGGGGGGGGGGTGTGAGAGAGACAGAGAGAGAGAGAAAGAGATATCACAATAATGGGACCTAGGGATGAAGGAAGACATCAGCAGAGAGTAAATCCAGACTGCTATACCCGAATAGCAGCTCCCACACTTTGTCAGAATTATAAATTATACCCATATTCTGGTATTACTTGATCTTTGTAGTTTCTTGCCTCTGTGATTCTGAATATGTCATCATGGCTGCACCCTCCTGCTGATAAACTTGCCCGTCAAATCCACATTTGTGCTATGGTGTCTGGCTCTCACTTGCAAGCTTGCCCACTGATTTTGATTCTCTCCTCCCAATTCTAGCTGGATATCTGGCGGCAGGGCCAGGGAAGGGTGGTGGCCATTTCTCATGATCTGATTCTCTGAGGTTTGGCAGCTTCAGCCAGAACGGGGGTCATCCCTAAAGACAAAGTGCCTGTATGCCTGGAGTTTACTTCTTAGATGTTGATTAAAAACTCAGGAATTATTTTCCCTCCTTATTGATAAAAGTGATATTATACATGGTTATTGGGCACCCAAGGAAGCTTGCAGAAACCAACAGAATCTACAGTGTAAGCGTGATATTGACCCCACCATTCTAAGTGAAAAGGTTTTATTTTCTTTTCTGAGAAACACACTATTCTCCTAAGCCTCAGTCCTTTTACTCAATTAAGCTTTGCAGGCTAAAACATTAACAATAATGATGCTTTGTATACAAAAAGAACATGACAAAATATTACTTCATCTTTCAGAGAAAGCTCAGAAGTGGGGACAGGCACTCTGGACATTTCATCTCAGGACCAGGAAGCAGGACCACTTGAAAAACCTGTGGAATACTAAGGCAGATTGGGAATGCTGCAGATAAAAAGAACAGTATACATGCTTGGACAGATGGACAGAGGAAAGATGGGCTGGTTTGTGCTATGTCAACTTGATTAAGCAAAAACCATGTTTCCCAAAAAAGGAAAAAAAAAAAAGAAAAAATGGCAGACTAGCAGCAGCCTGCCAGCATGCTGCTCCCAAGGAAAAAAAAGTGAAAGGTGCAGGCAACTGCCTACGTACAGATCGCTGTTCTCTGAAGCAGCATTGTGAAATCACAGAGAAGCAACACACGACATTCAGAGTGGGGAAAATTAAAAAAAAAAAAAAAAAAAAAAGGAGAGGTTCCAGCAAGGAACAGAAGCCCTGAATATCTATTATCCCTGAGCTGAGAAAACAGGTACCAGATGAAAAGAAACCAGCAAAAGAACCCTGGCGACATGAAAAATCAAAACAGATCAACACCCACAAGGGATTACAATAGAGCAACAGCAGTGAATTCCAACTCCAAGGAAATTGTCAAAATGACAGAAATGCAATTCAGAATATCAGTGGCAAATAAGATTAATGGAACTGAAAAGAAAGTTTAAAACAAACAAATAGAAGCCCAGAAAATATTTCAGGAAATTAATGAAACAGTCACTAAAGAAATAGGCAAAATTCAGAAAGGTACACTAGAACTTAAAGACATAAAAGAGTCATTCAGGGATTTTCAAAACACAGCAGAAAGTTTTAGCAACAGATTAAACCAAGGAGAAGAAAGAATCTCAGAGCTTGAAAACAAGGCTCTTGAGCTAATGCAATCATTTAAAGAGGAAAAGAAGAGAACAGCAAAGGCAGAGCAATCACTTAGAGAGATGTGGGACTATGCAAAGTGAACAAACATACAGATTATAGGTATCACTGAAGAAGAGGAAGAAAGTGCTAAAAGCATGGAAAATCTATTTGAGGGAAGAATGGAAGAAAACTTCCCCAGTATCACCAAAGATCCAGACATCTAGGTACAAGATGGCCATCAAATTCCAGGAAGATTCATAACAAAATGGACATTTTCAAGACACATAGCAATCAACTTGACCAAAGTCAAAATGAAAGAGAAAATTCTGCAAGCAGCCAGACATAAGCATTGACAGTTTTACAAAGGAAAACCTATCAGGATAACAGCAGACTTCTCAGAAGAAACCTTACAAACCAGAAGGAGTGAGCCCTTGATCTTTAATCTTCTTAAACAGAGCAACTGCCAGCCTAGAATTTTGTATCAGGCGAAATTAAGTTTCACATCTGATGCAGAAATTAAGTCTTTCCCAGACAAGTAAACACTGAGGAAATTTATCATAAATAGACCTGTCCTGCAGGAAGTATTCAGATTTGCATTATACATGGGTCAGCACAATAGACACCCACTAGCGTAAAAACACCAAAAAGCTATAGATCAGAGCTCAGACACCACAATGGCTCAAAAGGTAAAACAAAGCAATGAAGTTCTATGCAACATGATGAACAGAAATTTACCCCACTTATCAATTATTTCAATAATTATGAATGGCTTGAACACTGCACTGAAGAGACACAGGCTGGATGAATGAATAAATAAATACAAGCCAAGCATCTGCTGTCTCCAGAAATGCATCTAAACCACAAGCGCTCATTCAGACTCAAGGTGAAGGGAGGAAAACAATATTCCACACAAATGGAAAGCAAAAGAAAGCTGGTATACCCATTCTCATATCAAATAACATAGAATTCAAATCAACAAAAGAAAGACAAAGATGGTTATTAATTAATGGTGAAGGGGACAATTGAACAAGAAGACATAACAATCCTAAATATTTATGCATCTAACACAGGTGTGCCCAGATTCATAAAGTGAACCCTACTTGATCTAAACAAAATTATAAACAGCAGCATTGTAATAGCCAGGGACATAAAAACCCCACTAACAGAATGAGACCGATCCACCAAGCAGAAAATAAGCAAAGAAACAATGGAATTAAACAAATGGGCCTAACAGACTCTAAAACAAATGGTTCTAACAGACATCTACAGAATGTTCTACCCCAGAACTACTGAATATACATTCATCTCATCAGCTCACAGAACATTCTCTAAGATTGATCACATCCTAGGCCACAAAACATGTCTCAACAAATTTTAAAAGGTAGAAATTATACCATGTATCTTCTCACACCACAGTGGAATAAAATTAGAAATAAATTTCAACAGAAACTGCTGAATAGTTCTTGGGTCAGGAGGAAATTAAGAGGGAAATCAAAAGATTCTTTGAACTAAATGGCAAAGGAGACACAATTTACCAAAATCTGTGGAATTTGGCAAAAGCAGTCCTAGGAGGAAATTCATATCCTTAAATACCTACATCTAAAATACAGAAAGACCACAAATCAGCAATCTAATGAGTCATCTGCAGGAGTTGGAAAAGGAAGACCAAACCAATTCCAAACTCAGCAGAAGAAAAGAAATAACACAGGTCAGAATAGAACTAAATCAAATCAATTCCCAAAGAATTGTACAGAAGATTAATAAAATAAAAAGTTGGTTCTTTGAAAAGATAAAGAAAATTTACTGGCCTCTTATTAGATTAAACCAAAACAAACAAAAAAAACCCAAATAAGCTCAATCAGAAATGAAAAAAGAGATATTACAACTGATACCACAGAAATACAAATTATCATCTATGAAACTATAAAAATCTCTATGTACATGAACTTGAAAATGTGGAGGAAATGGAAAAATTCTTAGAAGCACACATCCTCCCTAGGCTCAATCAGGAAGAAATAGAATTACTGAAGAGACCAATATCAAGTAAAAAATTGAAACAGCAGTAAACATTTTTCCAACAAAAAAAGTCCTGGACCAGATGTTTTAAAGCCAAGTTTTACCAGACACAAAAAGAACTGATACCTATACTGCAGAAATTATCTCATAATGTCAAGAAGGAAGGAATCATTCCCAACTTGTTCTACCAAGCCAATATCACCTTGACACCAAAGCCAGGAAAGGACATAACAAAAAAAGAAAACTAGAAATCAATAACTCTTATGAATATAAACACAAAAATTCTCAATAAAATCCTAGCACACTGAATTCAGCTGCACATGAAAAAAATAATCCACCATGACCAGGTGGGCTCCATCCCAGGGTTGTAAGGATGGTTCAACATACACAAATCTATAAATGTGCTTCACCACATAAATAGAAGCAAAAACAAAGACCATATGATTCTCTCGATAGACACAGAAAAAGCATTTGACAAAATTCAGCACCCTTTTATGATAAGAACTCTTAACCAAATAGGCATAGATGGAACATACCTCAATATTATAAAAGCTGTATATGACAAATGCACAGCCAACATGATACTGAATGGGGAAAAATTGAGAGCATTCCCGCTCAGATCTGGAACCAGACAAAGTTGCCCACTGTCAACAATTCTAGTCAACATAGTGTTGGAAATCCTAGACAGAGCAATCAGGCAAGAGAAGAAAATCAAGGGTACCCAAATGGGGAAAGAAGAGACCAAGCTATCACTCTTTGCTGATGATATAATCTTATATATAGAAAACCCCAAAGATTCTGCCAAGATGCTGCTGGAATTGATAAATAAATACTGCAAAGTCTCAGGTTACACAATCAATGTACACAAAACAGTATCATTCCTATGTGCCAACAATAGTCAAACTGAGAATCAAATCAAAGTCTCACTACCTTTAACAATAGCAACAAAGAAAATAAAATGCCTAGGAATATACTAAACCAAGGAGGTGAAAGACCTCTATAGGCAGAAATTGGAAACACTGAGGAAAGAAATTGCAGAGGATGTAAAATGTGGATTGGCAGAATCAACATTCTTAAAATGTCTATACTACCCAAAGTGATTTACAGATTCAATGCAATCCCCATTAAAATATCAATGTCATTTTTCACAGATCTAGAAAAAATAATTCTATGCTTTGTATGAAACCATAAAAAGCCCCTAATAGCTAACCTTAAGCAAAAAGCAACCTTAAGCAAAAAGAACAAATTGGGAAGCATCAATTTGCCAGACTTCAAGCTATACTACAAAGCTATGGTAACCAAAACAGCATGGTACTGGCCCAAGAAGAGATACATAGATCAATGGATCAGAACAGAGAACCCAGATATAAAACTATCCTCATATTGCCATCTGATCTTTGACAAAGCAGACAAAAACATACACCGGGGGAAAGAATCCCTATTCAATAAATGATGTTGGGAAAATAGGATAGCCACATGTAGAAGATTGAAATAGGACCTGCATCTCTCACCACTCACAAAAATTAATTCATAATGGATAACAGGCATAAACCTAAAGCAAGAACTATAAGAATTCTAGAAGAAGATGGAAAAACTCTTATGGCCTAGGCAAGGAATTTATGAAGAAGACCACAAAGGCAATCACAGTAACAACAACAAAAAAATAAGTGGGGCTTGATTAAACTACAAAGCTTCTGTACAGCCAAAGAAACAATCAGTAGAGCAAATAGACAACCTACAGAATGGGAGAAAATATTTGCATCCTATCCATCTGATAAAGGGCTAATAACCAGAATTTACAAAAAAACTCAAGGAAATCAGAAAGAAAACATCAAAGAAGCCTATTAAAAAGTGGGCAAAAGACAGGACAGAAGCTTTTCAAAAGAAGATACACTAATGGCCAATAAACATACGAAAAAATGCTCAATGCCTCTAATTATCAGGGAAATGCAAATCAAAACCACAATGAGATTTCACTTAACTACAGTGAGAATGGCTTTTAACAAAAGGTTCCAAAACAACAGATGTTGTCATAGATGCTGAGAGATAGGAACACTTATACACTGTTGGTGGGACTGCAAACTAGTACAACCTCTATGGAAAGTAGTATGGAGATACCTCAAAGAACTAAAGGTAGAACTACCATTTAATCCAGCAATCCGACTACTAGGTATTTACCCATAGGAAAAAAAGACATTTTATAAAAAAAAAAAAAAAAAAAACCACTTATACTCAAATGTCTATAACAGCACAATTCACAACTGTAAAGATGTGAAAACAACCCAAGTGCCCATCAATAAATACATAAGTGGATTAATAAAATGTGGTATATGTATACGATGAAATACTACTCAGCCATAAAAAAATGGTGAATGATACCTTTTGTAACAACCTGGATGGAACTGGAGCCCATTCTTCTAAGTGAAGTATTGCAAGGATGGAAAAATAAACACCACATGTACTCACTACTAGATTGGAACTAATGGATCATGCAGGTGGGAGGAGGGATAAGTGGATGGGTAAATTCACACCTAACAGGTACAATGCACACTATCTGGGTGATGGACACACTTATAGAGTTGACTCAAACTGTACAAAAGCAAATTATGTAAGCAAAACATTTGTATCCCTGTAATATTCTGAAAAAATAAAACCATATTTCCCAAATTCCCATTCCCTGCATGGTCTTGAGTTGTACTTCACCAAAAATGAATTTACGGGAGCTTTGGAAGGCAGTAGTGCAATCCTAGCCATTATGTTCTGAAGGCTCTGGTCAGCCCACAGGCTCCTCCTTTATAGTCTCACTTTGGTGGCAAGACACATGTGGCTTCACAGCTTGATTGACTCCCTTACTTGCCCAATTTCCTCGTGGACCTTTGCTTCTCAGCTTCTCCCACACTTGTGTAAGATCTAATTCCTTTAGTACGTACCTAATCTCATAAAATGTTTCTACTGCCCTATTGAGCCCTGACAGGGGGACTTGACAAGGGGGCTGCATGTCTCACTTCCATTCACCATCATGAGAAATAACCCTACAAAACCTACCCAGGGAAAACTTGCTTAGCGCTGGAAAAAAATGAGAAATTAGAACTTGAGTTCCCTGGGAGGGATGGCTTCATTCATTAATTCATTTATTCAGCATATATGTAGAAATCTCCCAAAGTATACCAGATACCCTAGGTGATTAAGATACAATTAAGGTCAAATAGGCTTACCGTATAATTCACTGTGCAAACCAGATCTGTTTAAGAGCAAAAGAGGAACTATTAATAAATATACCAGAAAACCAGATATAAACTGGGACTCTGCTAAACAAACCAAGATACAGATAAAAAGAGTCTGGTTCTGGGAACTAATAGATGGGTATACATGGGCACGAAGTGATATATAAAGGGCATGAGAAACCAAGAAAGGCGAAAGGTGGGCAAGTTGAGTGTGTAATAAAACTTACCTACTGGGTACAATGAACACTATTATAATGGGCACACCAAATGCCCTGGCTTAAGCATTATACAAGATATCAATGTAACGAAACCACTTGTACCACCTTAATTAATATTTTGAAAATAAGTAAATAAATTAATAAATAATGAGGATACAAATTTAAAGGGCTTATTGCATTCCAGGAAAAAAATTAATAACAAGAGATACCTACATCATGACAGAAGTTTTGAATTTTGAAAGTAAAGAAAGATTCTATAAGCCTCTGGGATAAGTTAGATAAAATTTATCTTTGGTAATTAATCTTCTCCTCTGAAACTCTAAGTATCACAATACAATTGGCCACATATATAGAAGAAAATATGCAGCTCAAGCATTTTACCATTTGATGATTTTAATTTAACATTGTCAAGTTGCTCAAGAGAAAGACTTAAACATCCAATTGCTCAGAAAATTACCCTTGCATTTTGAGTACTTTCAATTGGATGAGATGATGAATCAAATTTAAATCTAACATATAGTCAGCAAACTATAATGTTCTCTACAAAATAACCCAAACCACGTTCATCTGACTCATCTTTTTATTCCATCTTTTCCAGACAAGTAGGCATGAAAGTGAAGGGTATAAAAATTTTGCTAAGGTTTCCCTTCCTCAGCATTCATCCCAAACTTAGAATTGAAAAGGTTTGTGTGTTACCAATCCGAGCTGCAACTCGGGGATGATACTTTAGCCTAGAGTGTTCCCTTGGGTTTAACTCATTTTGTAACAGAAATGTGTTTTGTAATCTTCCCAAAGTTATGGTTGATGACACCTGAAACAATAACTGTTTTATTTTATATTGGCCCTTGTTAACATGGCTAAAATTTGGGTATTTGGGACACTGAATTAGAATGAGTACTAAAAGTTTTATTTGTTTCCTATATTTACAAAAGCAATGGTGCATAGGTAATTAACACCCAATTGCATTGCAAGTTACTTGAGTAATAATTTTTGGCCTCTTTAATATTCATGTTGAAGACAGCTGTGATTGGAGATTTTTATGGGAAATCCACATAATTCCTCTCAGAGGCCAATACTACCTGTTACAGCACAGTTTATTATAAAATTTTTGATGTAGGATCTATAAATGTCCCCTTCGTAGTGATGCTGAAAAATTAGTGTACATTGTAAGATCATAGCTATGTCTCTTTAAAAGCATAGAAACAGTTTATAAGAAAATACACCCAAAATATTAACAGATGCATACTTTCAAGGCTTTGAGTATGGATTTTGTAAACATTTCTAATTTTTCTATAATGAACATTTATAATTTTTATTTAAAAAAAATTATTTCTCCACATCCACACCAATATTTATTGTTTTGGGACTTTTTTATAAAGGCCATTCTCACTGGAGTTAAGTGATATCTCATTGTAGTTTTGATTTGCATTTCTCTGATGATTAGAGATGTTGAGCATATTTTCATATGTTTCTTGGCCATTAGTCTGTCTTCTTTAGAAAAGTTTCTGTTCATGTCCTTTGCCCACTTTTTAATGGGATTCTTTGATTTTTTTCTTGCTGATTTTCCTGAGTTCTATATAGATTCTAGTTGTTAGCCCTTTATTGGATGTGTAGTATGCGAGTATTTTCCCCCAGAAGAGACTGGGGCCGCCTAATGCTCTGAGCTTAGTTATTTCTTTTCTTCTGTTGGCTTTGGGTTTGGTTTGTTCTGTTTCTAGTTCCCTGTGGTGTGACATTAGATTGTTAATTTGTGATCTTTCTGTCTTTTTGATGTAGGCATTTAAGGCTATATACTTTCCCCTTAGGGCTGCTTTTGCTGTATGTCACAGATTTTTAAAGCTTATGTTCCCTTTGTCATTCAGTTCGAGGAATCTTTTGATATCCATCTTAATTTCATCATTGACCCAAGGATCATTCAGCAGCAGGTTGTTTAATTTCCATGACTTTGTGTAGATTTGTGTGTTCTCTTGGAATTGATTTCTAGTTTTATTTCACTGTGGTCTGAGAAGATAAATGGTATGATTTTTATTTTTTGGAATTTGCTGAGACTTGTTTTGTGGCCTAAGACATAATCAATCTTGGAAAACGTCCTATGTGCTGATGAGATGAATGTATATTCAGTAGTATAGGGGTAGAATGTTCTATAGATGTCTGTTTGTTTCAATTGTTTTAGAATGCTGTTTAAGTCCAGTCTTTCTTTGTTGATCATCTGCCTTGATGATCTTTCTGCTTCTGTCCAAGGAGTGTCGAATTCCCCGACTATTGAGATGCTACTGTTTATTTCTTTGCTTAGATTTCAAATCATTTGCTTTATGAAACTGGGAGTTCCTGTGTTAGGAACACATATATTTAGAATTATTATGTATTCTTATTGAATTGTTCCCATTACCATTATATAATGACCATCTTTGTCTTTTCTTACCATTTTGATTTAAAGTCTATTTTATCTGATATGAGAATGTCTACCCTTGTTCACTTTTGGTTTCCATTTGTTTGTTTGTTTTTTCTTTTTTATTTCAGCATATTATGGGGGTACAAATGTTTAGATTACTTACATTGCCCTTGCCCCGCCTGAGTCAGAGCTTCAAGTGTGTCCATCTCCCAGATGGTATGCACTGCACCCATTAAGTGTGTATATACCAATCCCCTCCTCCACCCTCCCATATGCTGGACATCCAATTAATGTTATTGCTATATGTGCACTTAAGTGTTGATCAGTTAAAACCAATTTGAGGCCGGGCGCGGTGGCTCACGCCTGTAATCCTAGCACTCTGGGAGGCCGAGGCGGGTGGATCGCTCAAGGTCAGGAGTTCGAGACCAGCCTGAGCAAGAGTGAGACCCCGTCTCTACTAAAAATAGAAAGAAATTATATGGACAACTAAAATATATATATACAAAAAATTAGCCGGGCATGGTGGCGCATGCCTGTAGTCCCAGCTACTCGGGAGGCTGAGGCAGTAGGATCGCTTAAGCCCAGGAGTTTGAGGTTGCTGTGAGCTAGACTGATGCCACGGCACTCACTCTAGCCCAGGCAACAGAGTGAGACTCTGTCTCAAAAAAAAAAAAAAAAAAAAAAAAACCAATTTGATGGTGAGTACATGTGGTGCTTATTTTTCCATTCTTGGAATACTTCATTTGCATGGAATATTTTTTTCCATCCCATTACCTTGAATCTGCTTTAGATGTGTTTCTTGGAGACAGCAAAACTTGGGTTGTGTTTTTTCATCCATTCAGCTAGTCTATGTCTTTTAAGTGGGGCATATAGACCATTGATGTTGAATGTTAGTATTGATATATGAGATTATGTTCTATTGAATGTGTTTTGTTTTCCTTCTTATGCTTGTGCTATTGTTTTGTAAGAGTGGTGAGCTATACCTTTTGTGTGTTTTTACACTGGTTGGTATCTATTGTGCTGTTGCATGTATAATGCATTTTTGAGCATTCCCTATATGGCAGGTCTAGTAGTGACAAATTCCCTTAGTGTTTGTTCATTTGGGAAAGAGTTTATCTCTCTTTCATTTATGAAACATAGTTTATTTTAGCAGGATACAAAATTCTTGGGTGACAGTTATTCTGTTTAAGGAGACTAAAGATAGGACCCCATTCCTTTCTGACTTGTAAGGTTTCTTTTGAGAATTCTGCTGTTAGTCTGATGGGTTTTCCTTTGTAAATTACTTGATATCTTGCCTCATGGCTTGTAGTTCCACCGTCATGTTGACTTTGGCCAGTAGTGTGACTATATGCCTTTTTGCAATGAATCTCCCAGGTGTTCGTTGAGATTCTTGCATCTGGATATCTAAATTTCTAGAAAGACCAGGGAAGTTTTCTGCAATTATTTCCTCAGATAAGTTTTCCAGGCCTTGTGCTTTTTCTTATTCACCCTCAGGGATGCCTATGATTCTTATATTTGGTGGTTTTATATAATCCCACATTTCTCTTAGACTTTCTTCATTTCTCTTCATTCTTTGTTCTTTATTTTTGATTGACTGGGTTAATTTGAAAGAGCTGTCTTCAAGATCTGAAGTTCTTTTTTCTACTTGGTCTAGTCTATTCTTAAAGCTTTCCACTGTGTTTTGTACTTCCCTAAATGAATTTTTCATTTCCTGGAGTTTATTTCGTTGTTGTTGTTGTTGTTAATCTATCTATCCCTTTAGTAAATTTTTCATCCATTTCCTAAATTATTTTTATGGTTTCTTTGAGTTGGTTTTCCATTTTCTCTCAGATCTCATTAAGATTCTTTACAATCTGTATGTGGAATTCTTTATTTGTCATTTCAGTATTTTCATTTTGGTTGGGATCCATTGCTAGAGAACTGGTGTGCCCTTTGTGGGTGTACTCTCTGATTTTTCATACTTCTGGAGTTCTTGCATTAGTTCCTTCTCATTTGGAGCAGCTGTCGCTTCTGCTTCTCGCATTTTCTTTTGTTTATAGGGGGCTTTTGTGGGTGGAGGAGCAAGGCAGGATGGGGCTGGGTCAGGTGAGCCTGCTCTCAGGCTCCACAAAGGTGAGTACAAGTACTGTGTTGGCAAGGACCAAAGCTGAGCTCCCAGGCTGCTGGAGAAAACCATCAGGGAGAGGCTGAAGTGGCCCCACCAAGCCAGGAATTCTGCTTGTTGGGGAGAGGATGTCTGGGATTCACAGAGTGGCTTTTGGGAGTGAGAGTCACTCTTTTCCCTCCTCCCCTGCCCTGAGGTCTCCTTCTCACATCTGGCTGCAAGCAGCAGCCCAAACTAGCTGAGCTCACCTGCAATGGTGCCTGTAGGCTGGGATCCTCCCTGCCCAGGATCCTGCCATGGACTGAAATTGTGGCTTTCCTATGGGAGGAGGGGTGCTCCGTGAGTGTACTGGAGCTCAGACCCACACTGCACTCTCCTTTCAGTCCTGTTCCCTTGCTTCCCTCCCAGGGAGGGCTGGTGGGCAGGGAGCTCACAGTCCGAGCACCTCTTGATACGCTGCTCATCTTTAAGAGGAAAGGTGTGAGCCCTACTGTCTGTTGAAGCCTTGGTGTAGTGGATACACCAACAGGGGTGAAGCAGCCACTCCTGAGAGCCGTGGCTCAGTTGTCCCTTGTGGGACCCGTGCCACTTGGCAAGAGTAGGTGGGGAAGGGGCGGGAGAGGAAAAGAGTCTGAATGGAGGAGATCTGGCACTCTGGTCTACTCTGTCCCTCTCCGCAGAAGGCAGGTGCCCCAGAATGTTCAAGCTCTGGGATCACAGTTTCCCCAGGACCTACTGGACCTCTGTGGCCACTGCAGTCTGGGTCAGAGTTGGGAAATGTTTGTGTATGTGATATGAAAATTGAAGGGCTGAAGGTCCCTGGGAAGGACAAAGGCACACAATTCATGGAAAAGCTGTATGGTGCCCGCTGCCTTGGCTCGGGTCTGTGGTGGTGGGGAGTGACCCTGAGGGGGCTGGCAGCCTGATGCTTTGTTTTCAAGAAGCTCCCAGTTCACTAGTGGCAGCAGTTTTTTTGGCTCATGAGAATAGAGAAGTTCTCCAGCAGCTCGGAAGCCTGCTAACAACGAGAGGTGTGAGGGAGGTGGAAACAAAACCCCCACGTGCCCTTTCCATGGAACTACAAGCTTCTCAGAGGTTGATATCTGCCACAATCTTGCTCCTTCTTGTTCTGCTCTGAAACTTCCCTTGTATAATTCCGTTGGAATCTCTGGTAGGTGTTGCCCCTTTTACCTCCAAATTATACCTGAGCTATGGTTTTTTTCATCTAAAACTCTCCCTTCTTTCTGAGACAATCTGGTGACCAATGTCTCTAGTTAGACAACTTGTCCCATCTGTATCCTCATAATTTACAACTCAAATCCAGCAAAGCGTATCAGCATGAAGTTGTTTTCTCAGTTATGCCTTTGATTGTTGCTTCTGCAGAGAGAGTTTCTCCAGGTCCTCTTCCATATCATTTACATTTTTTACTACGTTGTTAATTCTGTATTTTACTGCCTCCAGTAGAAAAGTTAACTTAGCAATTCTATTGCTAACTTCTTTGTAATAATTTCCTATCCCATTCTTCTGCTGTACATATCACTGTGTTGTCTTTTTTCTCAGCCTTCTTATTCCTTCTAACTTTTTCCTTTTTCCTGTCAAGATTGTATTTTCTTACACCCATCAGCTGATGCTAGATTTCCAAAGTTTTCTTGCAGATCCCATAGCAAATAATTTTAAAGAATATTTTTTTTGGTCCGTCTGAGTCTTCAGCATAATGCTGCCTTTATCTAAGTCTGTTTAATTTAATCACAGGTTTCATGTTCACACATCCTCCAGCCATCTGAGGAATAACCAGATCCATTGTTAAACTACAGGATGGATGTAGATTGTTTTCTGGCTCTGCCAATGTGTTTTCTGGCCAAGCCCTTGCTGATATTTTCTGTTTCCCTTCCCGCTGCTCTGAAGTTCTTAGAGCTCTGTTGGCTTCTGTTTTTTAGCTGGCCTCAGCTAATAGGAATCTCCAGCAAGACTGGAGGAAGGGAAGAGAGTAAGATTGGGGCATTTATTCTCTGGCTTTCTTCCTGATGCGGCTGGGCCCTTTATTCAAGGTTACAGCTTCTCCTAAGACACACACAGTTCTCACACAATTCTCACACAATTCTCTCTGTCCATATTCTGGTAACTGCTCACCCCAAAACCTTTCCCTTTCAGGTCTACAGGTAACAATCACCCTACTCTTTTTAGTTCCTACTATCAATTTTAGATTCCCCTGTGACTTACTATAATTCTGCTGCTATAACAAAATATGTGACACTGAGTAATCTATAAGAAATAGAACTTTATTTCTCACAGTTATGGTGAATAAAAGTCCAAGATGAAGGCACTGCTAGACTTGGTGTCTGATGAGGGCCTGGTCTCTGTTTCCGAGATGGCGCCTTGGTGTTGTGTCATCCAGAGCAGACAAATGCCGTGTTCTCACATGGCCAAAGGGTGAAAGTGCAAAGGGGGTCTAGCGAGTTCTCTACAGCCCTCTCGTAACAGCACTAATCCATTTATGAGGGCAGAGCCTTCATGACCTAATCACCTCCCAAAGGCCATACTTCTTAATACTGTTGCACTGGGGATTATGTTTCAACATGAATTTCAGAGGGGACACAGAAATTGAAATCATAGCACCCTACTCTGCCTACAGTTTTGTACATACAGGCATACCTCTGAGATATTGCAGGTTCAATTTCATACCACTGCAACAAAGTAAATATCACCATAGAGCGAATCACACAAATTTTTTGGTATTGCAGTGCATGTAAAACTTACGTTTACAGTATATTGTAGTCTATTTAGTGTGTCATAGCATTATATCTAAGAAAACAAATTACATACTTGAAGTAAAAAATACTTTATTGCTAAAAAATGCTAACAATCATCTGAGCCTTCAGGAAGTCACAATCTTTTTGCTGGTGGAGGGTCTGCCTTGATGTCGATGGCTGCTGACTGATCAGGATGGTGGTTGCTGAATATTGGGGTGGCTGTGGCAATTTATTAAGATAAAACAGAAATGAAGTTTGCCACATTGGTTCACTTTTTCTTTCACAAAAATATTTCTCTATAGCATGCAGTGCTGTTTGATAGCAATTTACCTGCACTAGAACTTCTTTCAAAAATGGAGTCAGTCCTCTCCAACCCTGGGACTGCTTTAACAACTCAGTTTATGTAACATTCTAAGCTTTTGTTATCATTTCAACAATATTTACAACATCTTCACTAGGGATAGATTATATCTCAAGAAGTTACTTTTTTGCTTATTTATTAAAAGCAACTGCTCATCCATTCAAGTTTCATCATGAGATTGCTGCAATTCAGTACCTTCTTCAAGCTCCACTTCTAATTCTAGTTCTCTTGCTATTTCCACCACATCTGCAGCGACTTCCTTCACTGAAGACTTGAACCTCTCAAAGATTATCCATGAGGGTTTGAATCAACTTCTTCCAAACTCCTGTTAATGTTGACATTTTGACCTCCTCCCATGAATCATGAATGTTCTTAATGGTATGAAAATAGCACATCCTTTCCAGAAGGTTTTCAATGTACTTTGCTTAGATCCATTAGAGGAAGCACTATGGCAGCTATGGTCTTACAAAATGTATTTCTTAAATAATAAGACTTGAAAGATGAAATTACTCCTTGATCCATGGGCTGCAGAATGGATGCTATGTTAGCAAACATGAAAACAACATTCATTCCCTTATATATCATCATGAGAGCTCTTGGGTGACCAGGTACATTATCAATGAGTAGCAATATTTTGAAAGGAATCTTTTTTTCTGAGCAGTAGGTCTCAATATTGTGCTTAAAATATTTAGTAAGCCATGCTTAAATACACGGGCTGTCTTCCAGGCTTTGTTGTGCCATTTATAGAGCACAAGCAGAGTAGATTTAGAATAATTCTTAAGGGCCCTAGGATTTTTGCAGTGGTAAATGGTAATAAATGGAATGGTGAGTTGAAGTCATCAGCAGCATTATCCGCTAACCAGAGAGTCAGGTTGTCCTTTGAAGATTTGAAGCCAAGCATTGACTTCTCCTCTCTAGCTATTAAAAGTTCTAGATGGCATCTTCTTCTAGTAGAAGGGTGTTCAGTCTACACTGAAAATTTGATGTTTAGTGTAGCCACCTTCATCAATGCTTTTAGCTAGATCTTCTGGATAACCGGCTACAGCTTCTATATCAGCATTTGTGGTTTTACCTTGGCTTTTTTCTTTAAACCTCATAAGCCAAACTTTGCTTGCTTCAAACTTTTCTTCTGCAGCTTTCTCACCTCTGTCACCCTTCATGGAATTGAAGAGAGGTAGATCCTTGCTCTGGATTAGGCTTTGGCTTAAGGGAATGTTCTAGCTGGTTTGATTTTCTATCCAAACCACTAAAACTTTTTCCATATTAGCAATAAGGCTGTTTTACTTTCTTATCATTTGTGTGTTCACTAAAGTAGCACTTTTAATTACCATTAAGAACATTTTCTTTGCATTTATAAGTCAGCTACCTGTTTGGTGTAAGAGACTTAGCTTTTGGCCTATCTCAGCTTTCAATGTGCCTTCCTCACTAAGCTTATTTCTATCTTTTGGTTTAAAGTGAGATATGCACAACTCTTCCTTTCACTTGAATGCTTAGAGGCCATTGTAGGGCTATTAATTGGCCTAATCTCAATATTGTTGGGTCTCATGGAATAGGGAGGCCTTTGCAGAGGGGAGAGGGCTGAGGGAACAACCAGGTCGTGGAGCAGTCAGAACATACATGACCCTTATCTATTAAGTTCTCAGTCTTATGTGGGTGCAGTTCTTGGAACTCCAAAACAATGAAAATGGTAACATCACGGATCACTGATCACAGATCGTCATTGTAGATATAATAATAAAGAAAAAGTTTGAAATATTCCAGTAGTTACAAAAATGTGACACAGAGAGATGAAGTGAGCACGTGCTGTTGGGAAAGTGGCCCGGATAGACTTGCTTGGCACAGGGTTGCCACAAACCTTCTATTCCTAAAAAAGACAATATTTGCAAAGCACAACAAAGTGAAGCACAGTAAAACAAGGTATATCTATGGTCACTTTATTAATGCCTCTTTGATGATTAATTTTATGTGTCAAGTTGGCTAGACTATGGCACCCAGTGTTTGGTCAAGCAGTAGTCGAGAAGGCATGTTTCTGTGAAGACATTCTGTAGCTGCGATGAAAGTCTAAAATCAGTTGACTTTAAGTAAAGCAGATTGTCCTCCATAATGTGAGTGGGCCTCGTCTAACCAGCTGATGGCCTTAAGAGCTAAAACTGAGGTTTCCCAGAGAAAAAGGAATTCCCGTTAAGACTGTAATGTAGAAATCCTGTCTGAATTTTCAGCCTGCCAACACCTGTCCTACAGATTGCCAACTTGCCAGCCCCTGTAATTATGTCAGCCAGTTCCTCACACTAAATCTCTCTGTCTTTCTCTCTCTCTCTTTCTCTCTCTGCTCATGTGATTACAGAGGGCCAGATACCCCATGATATGTCGCCTGTAAGATGGGGAGTCAGGAAAGCCAGTGGTGTATTTCACAAAGTCCCAGTTTGAAGCCCTGAGAACCAAAGGAGCTGATGGTATAACTCCCAGTCCAAGGCCAAAGGACTGAGAAGCAGGAGATGGGGTGTGGGAGGTGCTGGTACAAGTCTTGGAGTCCAAAAATATCTCTGATGTTTGAAGGGAGGGGAAGATGGATGTCCCAACTCAAGAAGAGAGTGAATTCACCCTTTCTCTACCTTTTTGCTCTACTTGGGCAGGCCCTCAGTGGGTGGGTGGGATGATGCTCACTCATATTGGTAAAGGTGGATCTTCTTTACTTAGTCTGCTGATTCAAATACTAATCCCTCCTAGAAACACCTTCAAAAACACACCCAGAAATAATGCTCTTTCAGCTACCTGGGTATCACTTAACTCAGTCAAGTAGACACATAAAATTAACCATATGTGATCATAATCCACCTACTATACATTTATACTAATGTCCCCAGTCTTTTCTCCCTGGCTCTCTAACACTTTAAAGAGATAGACCCCAGTAAGAACCACACCCCTAAGTAGGCCCTGCTTTCTGGGCAGTTTCCTTGTCTGCTCCCAGAACACTTGGGTGAACCCCACTCCCAGTATGTTTACCTTCAACCCTCCCATCTTGCTCAGAAGTTTTCAGGTAGCTTCAGTCACCAATGAATCTAAGCATAAAGGTGCAACTATCACTCCAAAATCATAGTGCATCAGTTGTCATTTCCACGTAGGTGAGAAACCGTGGACCAATTTTCTGACTGTTATCTCCCCTGCCTTTCTGAGCCAGACACTACACCAATTGCTATGTTTTACAGTCATTGGAAATCCCTTCAAATTATGGATGAATTTGACCATCAGTTCTAGTTTCCAGAGGTGTTAGGAGTCTTTATTAATTGATTAATTGGTTAATTGACTGATGTTTAGCCAGAACTTGACAGAAAGTGGAGCAAAATTTTAGGAGATGCTGGGAGAAGTTTTTTAGGAGGTCACTTCAAAACAAGAAGTCTGAGCTTCTCTTTTTTGATAAGGGGATGAGATTCAATACTATTTTTATAAATTTTATCTGTCTACTAAAGCGGACACTTGATTGAATCAAAGAGGGCTTTTTCTTGGACGTCCTGAATAATTGCCTCAATTCTCCATTTAGCGCACGTGTATTGCAGCAATGGTGTTCGAGGGAGAGGGGGATGGTGGGTCTAATTGGCAAGTCTGGTTTTATAAGCAGGCTGCTTTCATCTTGCTCTTCTTTGGAAATAATGAGGTTTGTAAAATTACTGTAAATATATGTCTGAACATGTAACCCCCTCACTTCTCTCTCCTCATAATTTCATAAGCAGCTGGTGTTGCCGTGGCAGCTGAACAGAACAACCTCGCTCCTTGCAGGACATCTGTATCCAATATAGCCTATCTGGCATGTCTGTGTCCCTTCTCTGTGTGTAGCATGATGCAAAGCAGGCTTCGAGTTTGGGTCCTTGCCCCGTGTACTTCTCTGTATCGTGAAGTGAACAGCCACTTCCTCTCCAAGTCTCATAAATGCTACAGGGATTTTCATTTTCCATCAAGAGGATGAGATTTTCTTTCTCCCTGTGATCTCAGAAGTCCTTGCAGCTGGCACTTTGCAGAACGTGAAGAAAAGGCCTCTAGGCCCTTGATCATGCCATCTGTTCCACAGTCTCCTAATTCCAAAAACATAGAGAGTCTCAGCTTTTCATTATGGTTTTGTAAATAAAAACAATAGACCTAAAACAGCCATAATTGATACACAAAGTTCAGCGAGATTGGGTGATGGCTACGTGTAAAGATCCAATTCACATCCGTACTCTGGCCTGGTCTCCATTTTCTTTCCTTCTTGAATTTCCCATTCAAAAGAATCAACTGCTAGAAGAGTCGCAGGGAGTATATTTTTGCTTATAAATTCTGATGTTATTTGAAATAAATCATAAATATATTAATCTCCGCAACCGTGATCTTGTCTTATCTAGAACAAAGGAGTTTGCTTAACAGAGAGTATTTAACAGAACTAGACCTGTAACAGTAGCTCTCAGTGTGTGGTCCCCAAACCAGCATTATCAGTGTTCCCTTGCAACTTAGCAGGGATGCAAATCCTCAGGTCCCACCCGAATCAGAAGACCAGGGGTGGGGCTCCTCGATCTGTGTTTTCAAAAACCCTCTAGGCAATCCTGATGCATCCTAAAACTTGAGAAGCTCTGGTCTCTAAAAGGTGACTGGCGAAGTGGAATTGAAGATAAAATGAATGTCTACACAATGTATTTGTTTAGGTAATGACTAAGTAACTTTGGAACTGACCTATTAATACTTTTTCTGTGAGGACTCACTTGAGTGATCTGATTTACCTGTATTAATTTGATTAATCTTCACCACACTTGTACGTGGTAGGTACTGTTCCTCCTACTTTCAAGATGAGGAAACAGGGTAAGTACCTTGCCCAAGGTCACTCAGCCTGATCAGAAATAAAAGTGCAATCCAACTCAGGAAATCTGGGGCTTAGGGATAAAATGGTTACCCTTCCTTGGATTTGTAGGGATCTGGGAAGGAGCTGGAGACTTTGCACAAGGAAACCCAGGCCCTCTAGGGGGAGAGTCTGAGGCCAGACCTGCTGCCAGAAGTGTGGCGATAAGGAAGCTTGTCAGGACAGCAGGATACAACTTCACATGCTGTGGCGAGAAATGCATGCTCTGTGATGTGTAAACATCTTTGTCCCTAGAAGCACACTCAGGCATGCCCATTTCTCTATGTTACAGCTCCACATTGATGAAACACTTCTTACATGTTACCCCTATTGGAACACTTTTCATAAATTTCGCTTACCGGCGTTTGGTGTCGCTGATGGCTGGAGAGTTCTGTATCACAGTGGATTGAGAATAAAACCCCCGATTGATTGGATTTCCTGGGACTATTTCAAAGGTATCAGCTAAATCTACTTGTGAGTGTTCAGAGGGCTCTGCTTACGTAACCGTTACATTACAGTTTAGTTTCCTTCTGCCTTGACCCGCTGATAGAAATCTGCATAAGATAGTGCCAAGTCCGAACGTGTTCCCCAAAATTCACATGTTGAAACTATCACCAAGGTGATAGTATTAAAAGGTTGGGCCTTTAGGAGCTGCTTAAGTCATGAGGACCCCTCACAGCTGGGCTTAGGCCACTTGTAAAAGGACTCCAGGGGGTGGGTTCCTTCTCTCCTGCTCTTCCACGGTGTGAGGACACTGTTCCATCCCCCCAGAGGCCGCACCCAGCAACAAAGCTCCGTGTTGGAAGCAGAGACCAGCCCTCACCAGACACACCAAACCTGCCTGCACCTTGATCGTGGACTTCCCAGCCTCCAGAACTGTGAAAAACAAATCTCTATTGTTCATAAATCACCCAGTCTATGGTGTTTTGGGTCACGGTAGTACAAATGAACTGAAACAGTCAACTTTGGTTTATCTAGGATGAAAGCAGATAGAAAGTTCAAATCTTAAAATTCCTCCCGGATTGTCACCATGAGGTAACATTGCATTGTTCACAGTATCATTGTGGTATTATTTGTGTATTTATGGTTTGAGGAAAATTATCAGGAAAAGGTCAGTGTGGGAAAAATGTGGAGTTACGATCTAATGAAGATCTACCCTTCCTTTCCTCCTGATGGTTTAGACCCACCATTTGGATAGCTCCTTCTTGGTACGTCACTTGAACAGCCTGAGTCAGCAATGTCCTCCTCAACCTTCCTAGGACAGGTGAGCAGGACCCACGAGCCTGGGCTTCCTTTTCTATGCCGCACCCGCCGTCTCCTCCACAGCCATAGCCAGTTTGCGGACGCTTCTCCCACAGCTGGCTGTGGTCCACCTGCTCACTTTCGCACACAGCTGTGGCTGCTCAAGCGCCTAGTGCTGCTGGTTGAACACAGTCCCACGGGGTGGCTGGTGGGGTCACGTCTGTCCTCACTGGTGAACGTGGCCAGAGCCATCTGCAGGGGCCAGACTCTCTGTCCGAGTTGCTGAGGCTCTCGCAGTTGCAGCCACTTCTCTTTGCTCTGGGCTTCCCTGTCACCACCAGGCCACTGCTCTCTCCCATCACTTTTTTTTTTTTTGAGACAGGGTCTCTGTCACCCTGGGTAGAGTACAGTGGTGTCATCATAGTTCGCTGTAACCTCAAACTTCTGGGCTCAAGCGGTCCTCCTGCCTCAGTCTCCAGAGTAGCTGAGTCTACAGGCATGCCACAATGCCTGGCTAATTTTTTCTATATTTGGTAGAGATGGAGGCTCACTTTTGCTCAGGCTGGTCTTGAACTACTGAACTCAACTGATCCTCCTGCCTCAGCCTCCCAGATTGCTAGGATTACAGGTGTGAGCCGCCACCTGGCCCCATCATTTCTTTTCTTTCCCATGGGCCAAACAGAACAGGACGTGGGGTACAGTTATTTAGGGCTTTGAATACAAAGGTACTTGGTACCCTGCCTTCCCATTCTCCACCACAAGGCTGTTGACCTCATTCATCAATAGTAATATTACTGTGCTATTTAAAAGCCAGCTTCTTTGAGTAGGAGGGTGACATGTTACCAACAGGGACAGGAAGACCAAATTCAAAACAATTTGGCATTGCTAAAAACTCAATCTCAGAAAACTATGTTAACTCTGAATGTCTTTAAAACTGTACCAAGCCTTGCTAATTACTTACACAGCAGGTGAAGGATTATCATTTACCAAAACAGAATGAAGTAGTAAAGTCTTAAACCATAAAGATGTTACAATTAGACTTAAGGGTTTGTTGTTATTGTTGTTTTTGAGAATATCATCTTGGTACTCAGAGATACATATTATCGCTTTCTTTAGAATAGAAAAGAAAATGGAAAGAATTCTCACAAAATTTTCTGGTACAACTATTTTCCTTTGTAGAAGATTGTCTTGGAAGCCAAAAACACTGTATTTTTAGAATCTTTTCAGGTAATAGGCTACACTGAGCTAAGTTTGCACTTTATAGATGAGGGTTTTACATGAACCAAGAACTTTATTGGCAGTAAGAAATTTAATAAATCAATACTCCATCAATACTTGAATTCAAACCTTACTACGTTTGAATTATAGTCAGTATTCTTGAGTTCAGACACGGTGCCTCAAGGCGGCTGCAGCGATATTACATGAGTAAGCAGCCAGAAAGCTGTGCAAATTAAAGAAAAGTGACCAGGGGCTTCCTGAAGACAACCACGGACAGCTTGGTGGAGCAGAGCATGAAAACAGATGCAAGACCCTTCTGGATTTACAGCCAAAAGGTTTTGGCAGAAGTGCAGATGCATTACTTATTCCTTACACTTTTACAGGGCTTTGAGGTTGACAAAGCTTTTTATTTATCATCTGTCACATCTCTCACCCTGTAACCTAGGGAAGAGACCTGGGTCAAACTCCCCCAAGTGCCCCAAGTAAGAGATAAGGCTGTAGGGGAAGAAAATTCTTTTTGCCACTCCCCGCTAGGTTCTCCAATCAGCGTCCTGTAAATCAGACTGACAAGAGACAGATGAACAAGAGAATAGAAAACAGAACTTTATTAACTTGTGCATGATGCATGGATGTGGGAGCACTCAGAAAGGAGTCACTCAGAGGGGTGGTTAGAATTTGGGATCTATATACCTAGCCAAGTGGGGAAAGGCTGGGAGAGAAAGGGCACTTATGGAAAAGCCACTGAGGATAGAAAGATTAAGTGAGCTGCTCCCAGTCATTTGGCTAATGAGGCCCAGAGCTCCCAGGCCTGCTGGTGTCTCCATGACCACAGCCCCCTCAGGAGTGGCAGTGTATACCACACTTGGACCACTGCTTCTGTGTGCCAAAAAATGATAAAGGAAGCAGTTAAAGGAAGCAGCCAGTCATGGTATTGGGGGTGAGAAATGGTGACAGGGAAAGGCATTTTCACAGCCACCATTCAAATATTTTGATCCCTCCAGCCAAGAAATCATGGCCTATGAACTACACTTATTCATCATAACAAATTCTAATAAAGGGACACCCCAATCATCAATGCTCCAGATGTACACCTGTCCAGCACCTGTGCACTTGAGTCAGCAGACAAACATTCCATTTTCTTCACTGAAAGGTTTGCATCCTTGCATGGGTGGGTTCCATCGATAGCTTGTGGGAAAATATCACCATGTATGTTTAGCAGAGATCAGAAGAGATTCTCATGTGTCAGGGTTGGCCATTGGCAAAACAGTGTGGGAATATTTTGATAGCTCTGTCTGCCCCACATTCTGAAGACGATAATAGAAGCTGAGTGTCACCTGCAACACCATCTTGGGATGCATAAATATTTATATACCCTTTCCACAAAGGAAATACTACTGTAGTTTAAAAATAAAAAGAGTAAGAGGAGAAGGAAGGGAAACATTTGTGTGTCTTTTAACTTATCTGCAGGGAACATCATTTTCCTGGTTTTGAATTTCTACCCATCGCCACTCCCCACCCCCTCCCTGACAGTCCTCACTTTGCTAAATCATAACTTCAAATTAGAGGCTGGAAATGTGGTCCAGCCATGATTTCAGCAGACCTGCTCTACTGCAAAGTCCCCCTGGGCCAAGAAGTACCCCTCCGTCTTTCCTTGGGGAAGCAAGAAGGATGTGTCGATGGTCTCTTCGTGTGAAAGCTGGCCTGTCACGCCCATCTCTCAGGGTCTTTTTCCACCCCCATCCCCAGGAGAAGGCCTCGGGCCTCCCTGCCAGTCTGCAGGCTCAGAAACGAGATTTCACACATGCAGAGATTTAAAGTAATTTCGAAAGATGAGTAGAAGATGACAATTGGTGGGTTCGAGCCATAAAGCACACAGCCGATGTGGTACTTCAGTGTCACATGAAGAAATAAGACCCTTGGGCCTTACTGGAAACAATCTTCTCTTGGATACCTCCCCCCACCCCTTGCGGCCCCTCCGTTAGCATTAGCATCGCCTTTCCCCAGCGGCCCAGGGGCGCTCAGAGCAGTGAGCCCGGGATCAGGCCGACTGCGCCTTCCATACTCGCGGAAGTTCTCCTGGGATGCAGCTGATACCTGTTAGCATGATTGGCTTCTGCCAGTCTACTCCCTGTGCTCAGTCTCTACATGATTTCCTGTCTTCAAACCAAATTGTGGCCAATTATAGCTTGACCCTGATTATGAAAATAATTGAAGGCTTCAGCTTTTATTCCTCTGTGGGGGGATACAACAGTATGTGAGTTCGCTAGAGCTACCAGAACAAAACAGCAGACACTCAGTAGCTCAAACAACAGAAATTTATTTTCTCACAGTTTTGGAAGTTAAAAGTCCAAGACCAAGGTGTCTATCTGTGGGGTAGTTTCTCCTGAGGCCTCGCCCCTAGACTTGTAGACAGCCGTCTTCTCTGCATCTTTACATGATCTTCCTCTGTACGTGTGTGTCCAAATCTCCTCCTCTTACGATGACACCAGTTGTACTGAATTAGGGCCTACCCTAAGGAACTCATTTTAACTTAATTACCTCTTTAAAGACCCTATCACCAAATGCAGTCACACTCTAAGGCACTGGGGGTTAGGCCTTCAACAGAAGAATGTGTGGGGTCAGGGGAAGACATCCCATAATAAACAGTAGCCAGGTTGACCCAGAGCTCAGAGGAGGGACACATCTGAATCATCTCCTGCTGGCTCCACAATTTTCGAGAAAGAACACAGATAAAAGCCAGCGTTCTCAAGGTACTGAAGGGATCAGCTAAGAGTCCTTCATTTTCAGATAGGCCACTGAAACATTGATGATGATGATGATGATGATGATAATTTAAAGCAGCTCAGATCTTCCTCCGAGGGCCAGCCCTTGTGTATGTGGACCTAAGCTTTGGAGCCTGAGTCAAGAATCGTTTGCTCTTGGATGAAGCTGCCATAATTTACTATTTATTTGAAATATAAATCCTGCCTACTGCAAAAGGATTGGAGATGTGGTATGACTTTAAACCTAATGATAAAGAGAAGAATAGTAACCATATGAAATTCAGCAGAATGAATAGATCTTAGTAGTTACCAGGAAAGACCTAAAGATTATATAGTTTGGCCCTTAATTATTTTTTAGATTTCCTGAAAACGGAAGAAGACAGGGATATACTGAGATATGTCATCTTCATGAACTGTTAAAAGAAAGCCGGCAAACTTGTCTGCAGGGTAAATTTTCCCCCTGGAACGAAACCCAAGGACATATTTATTGTGTGAGACACTCTGCAGAGAACTGAGTGAATTAAGGGTGTCAGATGTTGAATAAGGGATAGTGGATCATAAAATAGACAATGTCTTCAAATGGGTTCGGTGAAAGTAATTATTTACAATAAAAACTGTCTTACAGATAACTTCAGTCTTATAAGGGGAACATTTGGTGTAATTCATATCTTTGAGGAAATAAAATCCTTAGAAAACTCCCTTCTTCCTGTATTTGAAGTGACAGTCAGTGGGAGAAAGAAACGGGATAGTGAGTAGCCACCACATCACAGCAGAGTGCTTTAAGGAGTCCCTGGACGTGCCACGGCATGGCAAGAGATCATCCGGGCTCAGGATCTGGCAAAATTGGATGGCTTTTTAAAATAAAACGCAGAAATTTCTCTGTCCTTGTTTTCTTTTTCCTTTTCTTTTTTCTCCTCCTCCTTCTCCTTTCCCTCCTCCTCCTCTAATCGTCCTTCTTTTCTTCTGTTGGTCTCTGGGAGAGGGGGTCGGAGAGCCGATCATGACACGACTAAATAACAAAGAGCTGACTGGCTCTCAGAATGGGAGGCTGTGTCTTGATGGAGCAGCCTCCAAGAGAGTCCCCAGAGACCCCCAACTCTGGAAGTCACGCCCTTTATAGTTCTCCCCCACAGTGTGTCAGGGCCAGTCTGCGTGACCAGTGGGATAGGGCAGAAGTGATGGGCTGTCATTCCAGGACAAAGTCAAAAAAGACACGTGGCTTCCTGCTTGCTGTCTCTTGCCCTCTTTCCTGGGTCACTCACTCTGGGGGCCACCAGCTGCTGTGTCATGAGCAGCCCTGTGGAGAGGCGCACTCGGCAACGATCTGAGGCCTCCTGCCAGCAGCCACTGAGTGACGTTGGAGGTGAGTTCTCCAGCCCATGAAGCCTTTGGAGGACAACAGCCTGGGCTAGTCTGTTTACTGAGAGATCCGGAGCCAGAACCACCCAGCTAAGCTGCTCCTAATTTCCTGACACACAGAAATTGTAAGAAAATAGATTGTTGTTTTCACGTTGCCAAATTTAGGGGTAATTTGTAATCTGTAATAGGAAACTAATGCAGCATTCAGTTGCAAAACGATTGCATGCTATGATGCAAATACATCCTCTCTCTTGCTGAAGTGTCATCTCTGAGGCATTACACGGTCTTTACACGGTAAGTCTGTGTCCAACTTTCTCCTCCAAGAAGATGACACCTCCCTGGGCACACACTCTCCCTTAACCTGCTTAGTTTTCTTCATAGTCCTTATCACTTCCTGCTAAGACATTATGCTTTTGTTCATTCACTGTTTGTCTCTCTTTATGTAATGTTAGTTTCACACGGCAGGGAGTTGTCTGTTCTGTTTGCATTTTTAGCACCTAAGAAAGTGCTTGGCACATAGTTGATACTCAGTAAATATTGGTTGAATAAGTTAAATTAGCCAAGTCTTTGGTAACTGTTGGCTCCCAGTGACTGAATTCTGGGAAGAGCAGTGGAACCAGCCGACGCCAGTGAGGACACCATCAGACCGGACCTGAGGAGTGCAGCATCCGCCCAGCCCGAGGGAGGACAGCAGGGGGAGGTCTCAAGCAGACTCTGTGTCGCTTTCCAGGAATTTCCTTGGTAAGAGAAATGACAGACAGTGGTGACTCCGGAATATGGATAGGGAGGTTTGGTTGGGAGGCAATCTGGCTGCAGAGGAACTTCAGTAACCTCTTATGTGAGAGACTGAGGAACGCTGAAGTGTCCGTATCAAAGAAACCGTTTGCTGGAGGCTCAGCTCCAGCCCTTCTATATGTTACTCATTCCCATTGCCAGCGTGGACAGATGAGTGCACGTCCCCTCAGGGACAGGACAGAGCCTTGACGTTTGTCATGTAGGTAGTACGGGACATAGCGTCTGACTGTATTTTGTAGTCCCTGCTGATAAATCCCGAGCACGTGTCAGCTGAGCTTGGAGACAACTCTGGCTATTCTCTGTTTCTCAGTCTGCGTCCAATCTGTAAACAAATCTTTTAAAAAACCTACCCAGACTGCCAAGGAGCAAATTTTCTGCCTGAAAATGTGAGAATTGAACCTATGACTCGGATAAGATCTTGAGATGTGTAGAAGTGTTAGATTATGGTGGAATACTTGCTTCCGCAACCCTGAATTGGAGACCTTAAAGTGTATTTACAAATTATTTAGGCCTGTTAGCAAGGAAAAGAATGGGAGTTCAGGAGCCTTTGTTATCAGATAGGGAAATGAGAACCTAGTTAGAAGCACAGGTGAACTGCATAATGGAGTCCATTAGGTGAACCCTGTTGCAATTTGATTCAACTATATTTTCTGGTGAAAGAAATTAATAGTATAAGAAAATGGAAAGAGAGGCCCAACTTCTCTTTCAAATATCTTCATTTGTGACAGTGGCTTCTTTTCTGAACTCTGCATCTGACTCTCTTTAAATAAAGAACACAGAATTAAAAAGAAAAAAAAAAAAACCTACCCAGAATCTAACCACTTCTCACCACTCCACCTCCACCAGCCGCGTCCCAGCCACCCTCAACTCTCGCTGAGATTGTTGCAGCAGCTTTCTAACTAGTCTCTGTCCTTTTGCTCTGGTGTCATTATAAGTCTGTTTCAATGAGAAGCCAGAGGGTGCTTTTCAAAATGTAAGTCAAATCATATTACTCCTTTTGTTTAAAAGTCCTCATTCTAACGGGGGACAAAAGCCAAATTCCTTACAATGGCTCCAGCCTCTACCAAGCTGCTCCTATCACCTTTGGGACCCCATCTCTTCCCGCCCTGCCCCATGTGCTCTGTGCCCAGCCCTATGATTCCTTGCAATTCTGGGAACAAGCGTGGGAGGTGTGGGCTGGGGGTAGGGGTTTGCTCCTGTCTCAGGGCCTTTGCTTTTCTTTTGCAGTTCTAGCTGCTGGGAATGCTCTTCTGGAAGATATCCATTGTCCTGTTCCCTCACCTCCTTCCTTTTTTTTTTTTTTTTTTGATAGAGTCTCACTTTGTTGCCCTGGCTAGAGTGAGTGCCATGGCATCAGCCTAGCTCCCAGTAACCTCAAACTCCCGGGCTCAACAGGTCCTCCTGGCTCAGCTCCCGAATAGCTGGGACTACAGGCGCGAGCCACTGCACCAGACTAATTTTTTGTTTCTATTTTTAGTTGACTGGCTAATTTTTTTCTATTTTTAGTAGAGACGGGGGTCTTGCTCTTGCTCAGGCTGGTCTCAAACTCCTGACCTCAAGCAATCACGACCCTCCTACCTCGGCCTCCCAGAGTGCTAGGATTACAGGTGGGAGCCACCACGCCCTGCCCCTTACCTCCTTCTTCAAGTCTTTTCTCCATCATCACATTTTCAGTGAAGACTTTTCTGAAGATTTTTAAAAGTTAAAACTTCTCCACACTGTACTCCCTCTCCCTGTTCCCTGCTTTGTTTTGTACCGTAGAACTTTCTCATCCTCACCCATACACACACTCTGCTCATTCATAGACACATTCTATCTACACACAGATGCACCTGCGCATACACACACACACACACACACACACACACGATTCATTGATTTTGTTGTATTTTTTGTCTGTCTCTAACAGACCGGAGCTTTGGAAACTTTCATCTGAGGATCCTGCTAGAGGGCAGGGGCTGAATTTTTAACATCCTGAGTGTTACTGATGCTGCTGGTCCGTGGACGACACTCTGAGGAACAAGTCTCTTAGGACTGCGCTGTCCTATACAGCAGTCACCAGCCACATGTGTTTATTTCAATTTAAATAATTAAAATAAAATTTAATATTCAGTCCCTCCATCCCAATAGGCACATTTCAGGTGCTCACTAACCACCCAGTGAGCTGTGGCTGCTCTTGGAGGGCACAGACACAGAACATTTCATTATCACTGAAATTGCAACGAGCGCTACTCTAGCCATCTGTGACTCCTTAAATTTAAATTAATTAAAATTAAATAAAATTTAAGAGATCAGTTCTTCATTGAGTTCACACTAGCCACATTTCAAGTGCTCAATACCTACCCATGGCTGGTGGCTGCTATATTGGACGACAGACATATAAAACATTTCTATCATCATAGAAAGTTCTTCCATATTCAATGAATTCTTGGATAGCATTCTGCATCCTGCTGATTGTGGAAGCATTTTCCCTGCAAAAACTTGTCAAGAAGCTTGAAGAAGTGGTAGTGGGTTGGTGAGAGGTCAGGTGAATATGGCAGATGAGGCAAAACTTCGTGGCCCAATTTGTTCAACTTCTGAAGCGTTGGTTGTGCGACATGCAGTCGGGCTTTGTCGTGGAGAAGAACTGGGCCCTTTCTGTTGACCAATGCTGGCCGCAGGCGTTGCAGTTTTCAGTGCATCTCCTGGATTTGGTGAGCAGACTTCTCAGATGTAATGGTTTCGCCAGGATTCAGATAGCTGTAGAGGATCAGACTGGCAGCAGACCACCAGCAGTGACCATGACCTTTTTTTTGGCACAACTTTGGCTTTGGGAAGTGCTTTAGAGCTTCTTCTCAGTCCAACAACTGAGCTGGTCGTCGCCGGTTGTTGTATAAAGTCCACTTTTTGTTACACATCATGAACCGATTGAGAAATAGTTCACTGTTGTTGCGTACAAGAAGAGAAGACGACACTTCAAAACCACAATTTTTTTGATTTTTGGTCAGCTCATGAGGCACCCACTTATCAAGGTTTTTTGTTTTCTAATTTGCTTCAAGTGTGAACGACTATAGAATAGTTGACACTGAGGTCTTCAGCAACTTCTCGTGAAGTTGTAAGAGGATCAGCTTCGATGACTGTTCTCAGTTGGTTCTTGTCAACTTCCGATGGCTGGCCACTGCGCTCCTCATCTTCAAGGCTCTCATCTCCTTTGCAAAGATTCTTGTGCCATCACTGCACTGTATGTTCCTTAGCAGTTCCTGGGCCAAATGTGTTGATGTTGTGAGTTGTCTCTGCTGCTTTACAAACCCAAATAAGAAAATTGCTCGAATTTGCTTTTTGTCTAACATCATTTCCATAGTCTAAAATAGACGTAAAATAAACACAAGTAATAAGTCATTAACAAAAAAACATAAAGTGAGAAATGTGCATTAAAATGATGTATAACATAACCACATTTAAGAATGTATTCCACTATCAAACTGTGAATTTCAACAATGCTAAAACCGCAATTACTTTTGCAACAACCTAGTAGACTATAAGCTCTGTGAGTGCATGAAATTTTGTCTGCCTTGTTCACTGCTCTATCTCTAGTGCCTAAAACATAAGGATCCATAGGTGGGCCTTCAAGAAATATTTGTTGATTTGAATCAAAATGCCATTTACCTTTGGGTCTTCCCTCAATAGCTGCTGGGTGTCTTGAAGGCAGGAATTGTGTTTCCTTTTCATTATTTATTACTCTAGCAGCTAGCACAGGGAAGACCTTCAGTGAATGCTTACTGGACTGAATGTTCAGAGCACTTTCAACTTTACAGGCTCCTGAGGGATCAATGTGTGGCAGAACCACATGCAGGCTGAAAACTGGGCACAGATAGAGCCTTTAGACTCTTATTTGTGGCTCTTCTCCTCCTTTCTGGAGCTGCTGTGTTGCACACTTGAGGAGAAAAATTGTACAAGACGACTGTGGGAATTAATCATCCTTATGTTGCTGAGACACCTGAAGTCTCTGAGCTGAACAAGTTATCCATGACCAGTCCTTCCCCTCTTTCTCAACATTGCTCCACACTTCCAGATATAATACTTTTTTTAAATGCACTTCATTCCATAAGAGTGGCAATGTGAGACCTACGTGACCCAGTGTTTCTTTTACATCTTTAGAATATTGCACATCTCCAGCCCTATAATTGTGTCTTTCCACAGCCATATCTAACTGCTCTATCAAAAAGAAAACACCAAGGGGCAGCATGTGCAAAAATTTGGTTGTATTCTTTAGAAACTGTTTTCCTAGAAGGGTTGCCTACTTCTGATTTTCAATGGCATTCATCCTGATATGTTTTTCCAGAAGAAAAAAGTCTGGCTAGAAAATTTTAAAAGTCAGTACAAAAGACACATTTCACTACTACCACATTGGAAAAAATATTGTGTTTGGCAAAGAGGAGACTTTTAGATGCCATCAATAAATACCCTCATCTTCGGTCTCAGTAACTAAAACTGAGAAAAAATCTAGGCCATGAAGTTCTGTTTGTGTCCTGATTCAGATGGGTTATTTCTCCCTTGGCTCTCTCCCACAGCACATCAATTTTATTGGCTGAGTCAAACATCTTTTTTGTCCTTCCGCTAGCATCAGTAGAATGTCTTATTCTTTTACTGTTTTTAGTTGGATGGACAGGCAAGATTTAGAGTGACTTCAATAAAAATTGAGGGCAGATGCAGCACTCAATATTTTTGATAGATGTGGCTCCATTCCTGTTTTGTTTTGTGTCTTGAAGCTAATGTGCCCCCTAAAGCTAAATAAAATACTAACCAAGCGAGAATTTCAGGAACACCAGAAGCGTTTATGACATCAATGCTGGACATGCCTCAACACATATATACCTACCTATATGTGTATATGTCTGTCAGTCATCTAACTATCTCCCTTTCGTATAAAAACCAGCCCACTGTATAAAGTGTGAACAATGGTAATACTTCCAAAGAACTTGACGCCTTAACCATTGTTGTTGTCATATCCTTTTATATAGAAATTAAATAATTCTCTCAAACATTAACCCCAAATCAGTCTCAGAACCCAGAAGTAAACTCTGGACTGTTAAGTCCTAATCTAATAATTAGTTAACTTGACCAGACCTAACCACGTTAGGAAAAGTTAAAGGCAACTCTTGCTCATTGTGTCTGTAAGACAGGAGCAAAGTTGGCTCATGTTTCTGTGTTAGCTCTTTTGGGATCTGTGCTGACTTAGGGTGGGGATTTATCTTACTAAAAGACCACATTGACTTAGTACGAGACATACTGTGGACTTCAATGTCAAGAGGAATAATGGTAAGAGATATTAAGATATTATTTTAGAAAGCCCCTTGGAGACATTCTGATTATTGGGCCCTGGTAAATTCAGGAGTATTTGGAAATTGCTGATAAAGAATTCAAGAATGAATGAATGAATGTTTGTTCTGAGACTTTTGGCCACACCCTCTGCTTTCAGGTTGGAGTGGTGGTGGGGGGTTTAGGAAGGTTGGAAAATGGGCCCTAAAGTAATTCTGTTCTTTATTCTGATTCTGCTAAGACAGAAGGATGGTGGCAACAAACAGTTTCGTAGAGGATTAGGTGTTCAGATGGGCATAAATCCTACTGAAGTTACCTGCTTGCTCCTAACTTGAAGTAGACTCAAATTTATATATATACTAATGGTGTTGTGTAATAAAATAGATAATATCTAGAGCTCTTTTACTACATGCAGGATCCATGTGTATGGAACCCATTAAAACTGAAACAAAAAGGAAACAGGATGTTTTAGTCGTATAAAGCAGTGGGACCAGCAGGTGTTCCCATGACATAGGTGAACTAAAATGTGAAGTTTCTAATTACAAGCCTTTCAACCAAAGTTGGACCACTTCTGAAATGAAACTTAATGTTTTCAAAGTTCAGCTATTTGTATTTCTAGTCCATTGCTGGACATGTGGAAAGAATATGTTTGTGCATAAAAAACAAAAGACAATACCCACAGGCCTCTTGTTCCTATGATACTCTCCTAGAAAGAAATGTCATAAAGAACTTTGGCATATTTCTCTAAGTGGGTTTTTGAAATTATTGAAGCATCTCCGTAGAGGGCTTGTCTTTAGTTTAGTAACAGTTTTCAAAAGACAGGCTGATAGTCACTAATAATTTACATTAGGGGCTCTGGATTCTAATAGGAAGAAAAATTTAACATTCCAAATGCTGCACAAGTCGCAGGAAAATGAGGAGGAAGTTATAAGTAAACAACTACAAATAGATCATGACATTTCTTGGGCCAAGAAAATCCCTACAGATTTGGTAAACATAGTTTATAGTTATTGGGTAATTAAGTCTCCACGTACAGTGTGGAATCCACCTGCCAGGAATGGAGTGGAATACCTCTGCGGCCTGCCAGATTGAGGCTGGTCATCTTTCCAACATTAGCTTCACAAATGTTCTGTGGTCCTGACTAACCTTCATGTTCCAGCAATGGTATTTTCTGCTGGACATCGACAAATCCATATTTAGCAATGTTGCCTGAGAAGTTCTTTGAAATCACCATAGACCCCTACGGAGAACACATCTTCTGAAAATGGCATACGACACAAGTACAGCCAGTTGCAGCTAGCACAACTGATTATCTATCTCAACCAGAATTAAACAAATATGTAGGATCAAAACTCAAAAATATAGGACCTAAAAATAGAGGACCAAAACCTGAACTTGTGCTTCATCAATCACCACAGAGAACTCCACTGGCAGTACCATGCAAATGGAAATAAATACATGACATTCATCCCACTTAAATTAAGAAATAATAACCTTAAGAAAAGTTTTAAAAGTTACATCGCTATTCAACAAATGGTGCTGGGAAAATTGGATAGCCACATGCAGAAGGCTGAAACAGGATCCTTACCTCTCATCACTCACAAAAATCAAAACATGATGGATAACAGACTTAAACCTAAGGCATGAAACTATAAGAATTCTAGAAGAAAATGTTGGGAAAACTCTTACAGACAATGGCCTAGGCAAAGAATTTATGAAGAAGACTCCCAAAACTATCACAGCAACAACAAAAATAAATAAATGGGACCTGATCAAATTAAAAAGCTTCTACATAGCCAAGGAAATAATCATTAGAGTGAATAGACAACCGATAGAATGGGAGAAAATATTTGCATGCTACACATCCGATAAACGGCTGATTACTAGAATCTACAAAGAACTCAAGCAAATCGTTAAGAAAAAAAATCAAACAATCCCATTAAAAAGTGGGCAAAGGACATCAACAGAAACTTTTTAAAAGAAGACAGACTAATGGCCAACAAACATATGAAAAAATGCTCAACATCTCTAATCATCAGGGAAATGCAAATCAAAACCACAATGAGATATCACTTAACTCTGGTGAGAATGGCCTTTATCAAAAGATCCCAAAACAGCAAATGTTGGCATGGATGCGGAGAGACAGGAACACTCATACACTGCTGGTGGGACTGCAAACTAGTACAACGTCTACAGAAAGTCATATGGAGATAGCTCAAAGAACTAAAAGTAGAACTACCATTTGATCCAGCAATCCCACTACTGGGTATTTACCTAAGGAAAAAAAAAAAGACATTCTATAAAAAAAGACACCTGCGCTCAAACGTTTATAGCAGCACAGTTCACAGTTGTAAAGACGTGGAAACAACTAAGTCCCCATCAATAGATGAGTGGATTAATAAAATGTGGTATATGTATACCATGGAATACTGCTCAGCCATTAAAAAATGGTGAACTACCTCTTATATTATCCTGGATGGAGCTGGAGCCCATTCTTCTAAGTATCGTAAGAATGGAAGAACAAACACTACATGTACCCACTACTAGATTGGAACTAATTGATCAACAGTTATGTGCATATGGAAATAATATTCATCAGAAGTCAAGCAGGACCAAAGGGGGAGGTGGGGTTGGGTAAATTCACACCTAACGGGTACAATGCACACTATCTAGGGGATGGGCACACTTATAACTTTGACTCAAATGGTACAAAAGAAATTTATGTAAACAAAATATTTGTACCCCCGTAATATTCTGAAATTAAAAAAAACTCTTTAAAAAATAAAAAAAAAATAAAAAAGTTGCATTTGCTATCACTGTAAGAATTACCAAATGCCTCTTAGTTTCAGTCAAAGGAGACACAGCCAAATTTTCCCAAGGCCATTCCTGGATCCCAGCTACTGGCAAGGTTTAGCATGGGGTTCCCGAGCCCTCCCTTGGAGAGGAACTTCGCTATGGAGCTGCTGATAAGATACTTTTACATCATTCAGAAAATTCCATAGGAAAGGTCACTTTTCTCCTTGGCCAGAACAAGCTATTGACTGTGAAGAATTAGTCATCTGAGCCCCAAGGCCAGTGAGTGAGTTAAAGAAACAGAAACGCTCAGCACCTGACCATGTGTGGCTTTCCTTTTTGTAAAGGTGAAAGGGGTCGTTACGTAACAGGATCACCTTTAAGATCATTTTGCCACTTGCTTTTGGGATTAAGCATGAGCTTTAAGAGAAAGAGAGACTAATGCTCTGCTGTGGCAATGTTTGTATTTCCCATCGCCTTCCTGTGTGCGCTATTTTTAAAGGAAACATCACACAAGGAGCCCCAAGGCCAAGTACCAATGAAACAACGCCAGCTTGGAAATCCGCAGGAGATTCTGTTTTTCATTTTGTGAGTGAGAGGTCATTATTTGAATGTTTCTTTCTCTCTCTTTTTTTCTTTAAATCCACAACCTCTTGATCCCTAGCCTTCCAGCATGTCCATGGTCATTGCTCTTTGGGTGTTTTAAAATTATGAACGTAAAGGAGGGCCAACTGGGGCCCCACAGTCCCCACCAGCTCATGGAAAGACTTCGCTGCAGGGATGCCAGTCACACGGATCACCTATGTCATAAATCACACATTTGCTGGTGCGGCTGTAAAGAGAACAGGAGAAATGGTCTGAACTGAGTCTCTCTGGTTCTTCCACTAAGGCAGGGATTTGTTGGGCAAAATGATCTCTTTAGGGACTTTACTAAGTAGCAGTGGAGTATGAAAAACCAACATTTCCCTATTATTAGGGGGTGGGATTGTAAAATGAGGAATTGTACAGTTGAAATCCAGTACATTTGTATAGTTATTCTGGAAGTGTGAACAATGTAAAATGTGCAAAGGTAATTATATTGACTTGGTTTCCATCTCCAAAAGAAAGGCTTTGAGATCAAATGGAGAACGCTATTTTTCAGTTGTGACAGCAGTTTTGTCCCTTTATCTACTTTCTCGTAAAAGAAAAAGGCCATGATAAGTCTGTTTAAAATTTAAATGTAAACACCCATGAAGAATATACTCATGATATGAAACCTGTATTTTTTAAAAATGTTTTATTCATAGAGAGAGGCTGGGTTCATTAGTGGTTGGAACAAGACTGGAAAGAAGGAAGTGTCAATTACTGGTTAATCCTTGTAATTAGAAATCCTCTCTCCTATATCCTGTGCACATCTATCTGGAACTGGGCTTCCTAAGCCCACTCAGATTCTGGGAGACACCTGGGGGCTCTGAAAAGTCATGAGGACTCTTGACTCTGACTACAGAGAAACGGGATTTAGAAGCCTTCCTCACGCTCTTGCTCTTCCTCATGGCTGTCTCTGTTTAGTTTATTATTACTGTGGGCAGATAATTTCACATTCACAACCCTGTGAAATTTGAGATCTCAAGAAAACCTATCCTCAATGTATTTACAGTAAAATCCATGTCTTGGCAATTTTAAAGGCTATCTAATCAATCTTACTTAGGTCGCCCAGTATTTTGAAGGTTACTGACACAGTGTAGTTGTCAATAAAGGGACATGGTAAATTGAGAAACCTCAATTATTCTGATCATTCCCATTGCAGGTATGTAACAATTAGCGTGACACCAAAAGCACCCAAGTTGGCTGCGAAAGCCAAGGATTATTGGGGGAGAGAGAGCTCCTTCTACCCTCTCCCTGAGCTCGATTCTGGGCAATCATGGCTATAGGCGCCCAGGCATATGGCTGTGTTTGGACTGGTGCTGCATATGCTGTTTGGGAGGACAGCAAGCTGCTTTGCGGTTCGGTTTTCTCACAATGTTCCCATCCTTTAAAATATATATATATATATGACATGTGTCTGTGCGTGTGTGTACACACAGGGATTCATCTATGAGAAGACACTGGAACAAAACAGAACCTGCCATGTTTTCACATGACGAACCCAAGGCAATGGCAATGTTAAGACATGGTTAGTACAGTGAATATTTTGATGCTAACTCTATATTAGACAGAAATTAATACACTAACCTTATCAAATATTTTTCCTGAGCGGGTTTTGTGTATGCTGCTTTGGATGTTGAAGAGCATCACAGTTTGTTATTCCCTGATGCCCGCCTTGTATGAGTTTATAAAGCTCAGTTCCAGAGTCTTCTACTCTAAGCCTCATCCCTGTCTCCTAATAATGTGCTAGACAGTATTTATTTGTTAAATTCCATCATGGCAGGACTCCCAGTGACAACACAGTACTGGCACATGTTATGTTCTTAGTAAGCACTTGTTCAAATGATTGAATGTTGCCATATTCTTTTTATATTCCACTCCTCTACCCTAACTTATTATATGATAATTTTTTTGATCTGAGTTCCTTTAGGATAAGGATATTGTACATATTCACCCAGAACTTGTCTTAGTACCTGGCATATAGTAGATGGTCAATAAACCCTTTTTGAAGTTCTGCTTTTATGATTGGCACTTACAGGGCATCCTTTGTTCATGAAGAATGAGTGCAATTTCCGGTCGCCATTGTCTGTTGAACATCACATGGGCCAGGGTAGAATTTGGACATACTGATTCCATCAAAGTTTCATAGTTGAATGGCCTCACAGACAACATAGAAATAACTAGTTTGGAATTTTTAGGTCAACAATTTTTTTAAATGATCCTTTAAGATAAACCCGTGATACCTGGAAGATGCTGATTGCTAACACTTGAGAAACAACCTAGAGCTTAAAGGAGCTTGAGTAGTCTATGAGATTAGCATCTGAGACGCAGATGCTTCCTAGGGTAGCTCCTCAAGAGATGCCACAACCGTTCTGTTGACAGGCAGGGATTGTGCCCCATATAGTTCCCAAATGGAGATGTTCTTTCATCCCGTGTGGTTTAAAATAAAAGCTGATCTGTCAACTTGAGAAGGTAACTACAAGAGGGACCTGTGGCTTTAGGGGATAATTCACTTAAAGAACAAAGGAACAATAACCATATCCTGGGTGCATTCCTCAATACAGTGTCCCCAGCCTGAGTGTCTAGGAAAGTTTTTCTTACCTCTTGTGAATGCCTTTGCCCCCCGGTGTCATCCTAATGAAACTTGCCTGAGTTGCTCTTTAGGCACCCGAAGCTGTGTTTAGGCAAGACTTAGTGATAGCATCAACATCCACTGTAGGCAACAATGACAGGCACTCCCCTCTCCCTTGCACGTCTCCCCACCACAGAAGGAAAACTTCTGGCGTATAGATCAAAAAGAAAAAAAAAATTAACAGAGTGTAAGAGGAAAGTCAATTTTGTTTTGCACATTTTCACTGCCACATTTACCTGGCTCTCAACATTCTTTCTTCTTCTTCTACTGTCCGTGCAGTATTTCTGCCAAGTAGCTTCTCTTGGAGCTAATCATGATTGCCAACCATTGAACAATCGCATCGTTTTTGGCAACTTCTCTGTGATGATTCAGACATAGTAGGCAATTTTATTATCTTACTTTTCCCTTGAAAAATTTTCAATCTTTTTGTTTTCATTTTGCATGCTCTTAGATATCAAACTTCTTGAAAAATTTTTCTAATTCTGAGCAAATGTCAGTTTAAGAAGTCATGAACCTCAAGGGTGAAGGCATTTTACTCACTGATAGCCTTATTCTGGGAACTTGACAAAAATTGCATGGGGCTTCCTCAAATTAATGTTGCAAAGCAGGTAACAGTCCTGTTGGTTTATATGAGAGTTGTTAAAACAGTTAACACAGGGTGAGAAGGTGGTCAAAGACAAATGCATTTAAAATTGATGTCTCTTAATACAGTTTTACTTGCTAAGGATGAAATTCCCCAGTCACCTCTCAGTACTTGCTTTCTGCCACGTTGATTTCTCAGATTGAAGGTTTGGGTGAGGAAGAAGGTTGATATTTAACTTTTTCCAACTGACTTAGATCAGGTCTCCATATTCTCCTTCCAGGTTCTAATGCTCTAAGACAATTAAAAAAAATTTATAACAACTAATGGTCAGCAGAATTTTGAAGATTCCTCCAGTGTTTGTAACCTGTGCCAGGGTAAGTATATTCAGGTCTATAATTACTTAACCATAAGTCTGAAATCCAAAAAGCTCTGAAAAATATAGAAGTTTTTTCAATATGTATGGTACAAATTAATTTGGTGACAAATCTGACCTGAATTGATGCAATGCTATTTATAGTCTGTAATAATCTTGTGTATAGTGTGATTATTCAGAACTATTGCTACAGAAATATTAACATTTGATTAGGAGTGCTGTCCCAGCCTTTGCTGTGAGTGTTACAAAATACATGATGGATAACTTTTGAATATATGCAAAATTATGAATTCCAAAATACATCTGGCACCAGGAATTTGGGATTAAAGAATCGAAGACCTGAACTATGCTGTGAAGGTAATGTAGTTTCACTTACCTGCCAATTTTAAAACAGTCATTGTGTCAAGAGAGATGACAAAACCACGGATGCAACTTTAAATGAGACAACAGCAGTGGCAGTGACCTGGCTTGCTCTGTCCTTCAACATAAAGCAAGTCTTTTGCTAATTTTTGAGTGTCCCCATTTGAACCCCACTGTCCTCAGGCAAGGGCATTAAAAATGAAGCTGAGCCTGATTACCAACATATTGCTTTATTTCTTGGTGGTAGTAAATTAAGGCTTTCTAGAGTCATACAGCACGCAGTGATTTGAACATTAGAATTAAAAAAACAATGAGCATTCAATTTAGCAGAGCCAGGAAGGAAGCAATGTTTTAAAATAGATAAATTTCCTAGTGAGGCCTTTTGCTTGGTCTCTAAAAATCTGCTGAGCTGTTTCCCTAGTAACCTCCGTCATAGATTCCTACCCTGAGAGAGAAGAGAATGGATGACGAGGAGACCCGGAAAAAAGGAGAAACTGGGTGAGACAGTACATGCTGGGCAATCATTGTGAAGTCAGCTTTGTCTCATGCTTGGAAGACAGTGCAGGTGACATGGTCAGGAGGTGTCGAGAAAGATGTTCACAATTGTTCTGTGCCATTTTGGATCTCTGCTCATTCCTGGAGTATTAAACCAACTCACTTGGAAGACCCCAGGGCCAAGAATTAGGGACAGTCCTTTGTAACTCTCAAAGTCTGAAACTTCAAATAAGGTCACAAGTCACAGAGCAGAGGGATGCTACCTTAAACTTCTTTCATGGTTGGAAGCTCTATGACCCTCACTAGACATTGCCCCCCAGCTGAACAACTGATTTCTCCCATGGCACATAGCCTTGATTGCACATCTAAGTTGGAGATGATGTTGATTGGACAGGCCACGTTTACTGTAACAGGAAAAATGGAAGACACCTCCTGGGCAGATGCCACCTTGTCACACTAACTTTTCCTTCCCAGCAGAAGACCACAGTATGCACGGGAGCCTACAGTGGGAGTGCAGTTGTCGAGGGTATGCAAGCTGGGTCTGAAACAAATTCAGCGTGCTTGGCTTGGAGACGCAGAGGTTCTGGGTTTGGACGGTGAACCCTTTGAGAAGAAAATGGATGAGCTATTTCAACAGTGATGAAGGAGGGGCCTGGTCAGAGAATAATTTGGGAAAGGGCATCTGTTAATTAATAAAAGCCAACTTAATTTCATGAAAAGGAGCAATGGACTTTCTTCTGGCTACCTGATTTCACACCACCCAGGCTAACATATAGATTTCTATTCAGACAGGACCATTTAAAATTCCATCCATATAAAATACATATTTTGTGATGATTTCAATGTTCTATTCCAAGGGTCTGGTTGGTGGACCAGCGTCTAAGTTATATCAGTGCATTTCCTCTTCCATTTGCCTGGCATTTTTCAGTGAACAGAATTTAAACACCTGGAAGTCTGTTTTGCATTCTTTGATGGAAAACATGCAGACAGCCAAGGAGGAGGCACACAAGATGGCAATTTGCACAATTAAACACTTACAAACTTAACCCGATAGGCTTCATGTGATGAAGTCTGGATGCATAAAGAAATAAATAGATGAGAAGAGTCTAAATGGGATCTGAATGACAAAGGACTGAGGTGTCTGTCCTTGCCAGCTGCAGGACAGATGTGCCTGATGCATGCCAGGTGTGCAAGGCGAGGGATTAAAAAAACCTTTGAGGACATGTGTTCCCTTGGGCCTTGCTTGTTAATTAAAAATTGTGAGGGTCTTTCCTCCTACTTGAAAACACTGAGCAAAGCAACTGGACCCGGGGATCTGGGCTCTGCTGCGATTTTGGATTCTGGTGCCTCACTAACAGTGGAGCGGGGGGTGCAGAAAGTACTTGTACAAAGAAACCATGGCAGCCAGCAGGGGCGGAGAGGATGTGCCCAGGACTCATCCACCAAAACAAACAGGGATGTGGGTGATACTCAGAGGGGAGCCAAAGGACACACAGGACCCTTTGTGCACTGACGTTAGCTCTGCAGAATCGCCTGACAGCACAGAATCAATTCTCTTGGAAGAGGTAGATGCCTGTGTGCTTGATGCCAGGGTGCTTCTGTTTATTAGTATCTCTGTTCCCTCAACTCTAAAATGAGAATGAAGCTAATCTTTGAGCTGGATGGTCTCTGATTCAGTGCTGGAAGCTGGAGCCCAGAGAGGTGAAGTGCTTTGACCAAGGTCACACAGCTAGTCAGTGGCAAAGCTGGGGGAAGAATGAGGTTTCTTCTTCCACCATGCTGCTGGCCACAAAGGATTTATAGAAAGGTTTGGGAAGCACTTTGTATGTGCAAAGTGCTATGAGATTTAGTTAACCAGAATTTGCTTGGATGTGGGATTGAGGAAGGTAATTTAGGCCAATCAAGCAGGTTAAAGAGGAGACCAGGAGAGCATCATTGTTCTGATGCCTCGTGGCTGCTGCTGCTGCTGCTGCTGTGGAGGGGAGGGGCTGAGGTGGGCTGGGGAGGAAGACGCCTTTCTAAGGACACTGCAATCAGCCTGCTGAGGTACATCTTTTGTGAGAAGAGAAACTGCCTACAAATGATCAGACCAAAAAACAAACCTATTTGCTGTAACAGAAATTTGTCTCCCACCCTCCCCCCACCCCTCGTTTCTTTGACCTCTGTTGCCCATGAGAGATTAGGAAAAATAAAAGCCAGATTCTTAAGAACCTTCCTGGGAGAAAGAGCTGTTATGAGTGGCTGTCGATGCGTACATATGCTGCTTTTTAAAAAAAAAAAAAAAAAAAAAAAAAAAAAATGTTTCGTTTCGTTCACGTTTGTGCGAAAACAACGCCGGACGAAAGCTGTCCCTTCAGAAGAAGGCCGGGTTGGTGTGCTCGATGACGCAGCGCTTGCAGTGGCGTTTCACAAACCGCAGGGCCTCCACGGACACCTCGCAGTCCTGGACGTTGAGCATCTGGAGGTCGAAGCAGTTGGCGGCCACGATCTGCAGGCCCTGGCCGGTGATGCTCTCGCAGGACTTGAGGCTGAGCCGCTTGAGATTGAAGCAGTTCAGGGCCAGGCACTCCAGGCCCGTGTCGGATACCAAAGGGCATTTGCCTATGTCCAGAGACTTGAGTTTCGTGCAGTTCTTGGCGAGGTACTCCACGCCGTGGTCCGTGATGCCCTCGCAGCCCCTCGCGTTGAGGTAGCGCAGCTTGCTGCAGTACTTGGCCACGTAGCGGATGCCCACGTCGGTGACCCGGCCGCAGTGCGCGATGCTGAGGTACCGCAGGCGGGACTCCAGCTTGGCGATCTCCCGCAGGCCGAAGTCGCTGACGAAGCGGCAGTCGCTGACGCTCAGCTCCTTGATGGACGTGCAGTAGATGACCAGGTAGCGGAGGCCCTCGTCGGTGAGGCGCACGCAGCGGCGCAGGTACAGGTGGGTCAGCTGCGTGCAGTGCGCCGCGATGGTGTGCAGCCCTTCGTCCTCCAGCACGAAGCAGTCCGTCATGTCCAGGTAGCGGATGGAAATCTGTTTGCCATGCAAGGGGGACAGTTTAATGGAGGCCTCCCGGGTCAAGCTGATGCAGGTCACTTTGGAGCACCCTACACAAAGAGACAGAACATGTGCTCAGAGCACCCTGTGAGCATGGGAACCTCCCGGGATGCCATTCCTGGTTCCTGCCCCTCCCACAAGCCCATCTCTGCTAACCTCTCCCTGTCTTGCCCCTACAGAGAAGAAAACCAGGTTTCCCTGTTCATTTGATTATTTAACTATTTTGATTATCTGGTTTTAAGGGGGTTCATGCATGGGCTTTCGATCAGGAAGACCACAGTTCCAACTCCTGGTCTATCACTAGTTGCCTGATTTTGGGCAAATCAATCCTTCTATTTCCTTTGTCTTAAAATGGGGATGATCACATTCCCTGAAATGTAGTTGTGAGGAAGAAATGAAAAGATGTGTGTAAAAATCTTGTCTTGGCCCTGGAAAGTTCTGGGAGCTCGGTAAAGGTTAGTTCTTGCCCTATAATAATCTGGTGGCTCCTTGGGCATGAGAAACAAAGCTTGGGCATGACCTTGGTTTGGCAGAAAGAGCACTGGAGTGAGAGTAACACCTGGTTCAGGTCTACTTTATATGGCCTCAGGCAGGAGGCTTAACTTTTCTGCATCTCAAGACTCTCCTCTAGGATATGGGAGGGAATGGCTGAAGTCTACACTAGGGATATAATGAGGAGGTGATGATATAATGGATATGAATGTACTTTGAAAACTCTATGGGAATACACGTAGTTATTAGTCTAACAAAGTGACTGTCTGGGGATTCAGTTCAACCCTCTTTGGTCAAGAAAGAACATTTGTGTCATCTGGATTATCACTCTAGCTCCTCGACCTCTCTGCCAGACAAGTTCTGACAAATGGAACACAAAAAATGGCACTCTTCACAAAGCCTTGGAATGGAGCCCGTTCACTCTAAATGTAAACTAGACAGTCTAATGAGGTTTCCACGGACCTGCATCCCTGTGCTCTCTAATGTGATCTCTCACCTCGCTCCTCCAGCCCCCCTGGCCTCCATGCCCCTGCACAGACACCTCAGGTGCTCTCCCGCCCAGGGTCTGAGACCGGAAAGGGCTTCCCCAGATAGTCCCAGCAGCCTTCCCCCACTTTCTTAGGCCTCAAGCCAATGTCAGTTTATTGCACAATTCTTTCCTGACCATGCTGTACAAACCAGCAGCCCTGCTTCAGTCCCCATTCATTCCAGCACTCTGTATCCCTTGTGGCACTATATATTTACTGGTGCACTTGTTTATTTGCTAACTCCCAACTCAGGAATGTAAGTTCCTTGGAAAAGGGGCTGTTCACTGCTGTATTTCTCATACCTGGTACTCACTAAGTATCTGTTGTATGAATGAACGATTTATGGGGGACAAAGAGTCTTATGTAGGAGGACTAGACGGGAACAATCCAACTTGCAACATTTACATGTCCCTAGGATTTTGAGTCCGGCTGAAGTATATCTGCACTGAAAAGCAGTTGTCTATTGTATAGTTAATTATTATGCCTTTCATTTGTGTTGAACTATAAAGTTTATGAAGGGCTTTTATTAAGATTTTCTTACCCAATTATTAGAACAATCTACTTAATAGACAAGGATATTAATGGTCAGGAAGGTATCTTTAGACACCACTCTAAACATTGTTTCTAATGCCCTAAAAATATGTGTGTATAAATTATATATATACACATGCTATATATTATAATTATATAATATATGACACACTCATTTTCTTTTATATTTCAGTTCTCTATGTATTATTTTATATAAATACATACAGTATCTTTATAATATATAAATAAATAATATATAGTATATATTATATAAATAATTGGGTATTTATGTATACTTCATTCCACTACATAGACTGTATATGAAAAGCACATATTTGATTTTCTTTTTGCTCTTCTCCAGTCTCTCTGGCAGTTCTAAAGCTGGGTGCCTCACTTTGGACATCTCTGTTCAACGCAATGTCCAAGGCTTCTGAGTGGCTACACAATAGTGCTAACAAGGACTTTTCTCCCTCCTGGCAGGCTGCCCAGAGAACTTTTAAGAAAATTCAGGTCCTGGGAATAATGAGGTTCAATAGCCACATGTTACCAAGTCAAAGAATTTCAGGAAGGAGTGAAGCATACAATCCAACCCTGGAAAACAAAGACGCAGCTTGTCAGAGGCTGGTCACACTGCTCCAGTGGCCTCCGTGGTTTTGTGAAAGGTGGTTAGGCCTTTTGAGCTTTGAAATCTCCTTCTGTTTTGAGTTTCTTTCTTTAGGCTGACTCTAATCCTGCTTTTACCGAATTTCTATGTCCACGGTGGTAGCTGGCCATCTGTGATGCCTATGAAGGCACTTCGTTTTTCAAGATCATCTGATAACCTTTGTTCCTAAACTCTTGGTTTCAGTTTCTTTCTTTCTTTTTTTCTCTGCTGCACTCCAGAAAAGATACTATATTTGGTTCAGGGAAATATATACCTTGTTTTTGAAACTGAATTCCAAATTTAATGAAATATTTATTTAGTTCAGTTTTGGTAAAGAGAATATTTTGATGTGCTTGTTTTATATTATTTTATTAATAGATCAATAATATTTAATCTTAGGTTTAGTCCTAAATCTTACAGATTTGCTAAATTTGGGTTGAAAAGAAAATAAACTGGTTCATGGGTCAGTAGGTAATATTTATGGTTAGTCCATGTGTTCATACACTATAGACATGAAGAAAACCTTAGAAATCATCCAATTTAACCTTTGTTTTTTAAAGATGAGCATCACAGGCTCAGCAAGATTACGTGACTTGTATACCCAGACTGGACCTAAGTTTCTTGATTCCTAATCCGGGCTTCAGTTGTAGGAGGAGAGGTAAGAAATGACTATGATGTATCATAGAATTGATGAATTACACAGGGATTCACAGGAGACGTGACAGCATGAAGTAAACATTCAGACACTGGGAAATCAGAAGCCTTAGAAAACTTGGAAGATACCATTTTGTGATTTCTAAGGGGATCCTTGAAAGACAGAAACAATTTGGACACACAGAAATGGAGTATAAAACAATTTGGATACATAGACATGGAGCCCAGGTAGCAAGATAATAGTAAGACAAACTTAATAACAAAGAAAGCAACGGGGGAGTCCATGGGGGTGTGAGGGGTGCCCATAGGCTGGAACTTAGGGTGTCTGAAAGAATTTAATGGGAGCTAAGATAAGAGTGGTCTGTTGGGATCAGATCATGGGGACCTGCCTTGACATCTAGGGTAAGGTGTATGAATATTATTCAGTAGGGAATAGACAACATAGGTTGAACAAATCTGTGGGGTTCCTTTAATTTATTCAGATTTCATTCAGCTTTTGCAAATCTGCTCTTCATTACCACTTCCTCTCATTATTGGGGTAATATTTCTACCTTTTCCAAGAGGTAAAAGGCAATGAATAACAACTATAACTTCCAAGCATGTTAATAAAAATGGCAATGCAACAATGATGACATTAGCTGTGATTTTTTAAGTGCCAACTACATGGTTCTCAAAGAGCATACATGTAAGGACTTAACTCATTTAATCCTCCCAACCACCTCATGTTTACTGATTAGGAAATTTTACCTACTGCACTACAGCTTCCTAAATGCTTGCTTAGGGTATGATAACTTTCAACTTTTTAGAGGTCAAGTTGACCATCTAGGGCTTTGATACTCCTCTGTTGATTTAATTATCATGCCAAAAAGAGCAAAGATAAAATATGTTTCATTTCTGCCCTTATAAATCTCATAATGAGCTGAGAGAAATGACTCTGGAAATATACAAGTACCCAATTGCAAGCCTCAGAGATGTTCTACCTGCTCAAAAGGCAGACTCCCAGAAGGAAATCCTTAGCTCACTGGGAGTGAGGCAGGGCAGGCTATATTCAGGGCACACTTGGCTGGAGCTCGCAGATGAGAAGTCTGTTTAAGTGAGTTCCTGGGGAGCGGCAGAGGGCAGAGGCAGAGGAGGGAGTGGGATGCAAGACTGAGAGGTACCCACACATCCCTATATGCACAGATAGGATGTGTTTGGGGACATGTAAATGGTTCTGCAGAAGGGAACATCAGATGTACACAAGAAAATGGTGAGATTTGGGTCTGGTAAGGGCCTTGTATGCTCTGCTGAGGAACTTGAATTTTTCCAGTAGGTCATTGGAACTGGAGATTTTATGCAGGAAAGTGAATGGTTAGGCTTGTACTTTGAAAAAATTCCTCCAGAGGTTGGTTGTGCGTAGGGGTGGGATGAGGGGATGGAGACGGGTACAAGGAGAAAGGTTAGTGAAGCATGCATCCAGGCAGGCAGGGAGAGAGAGGAGATAGACTCAAGGTCCTGCTAAGTAGAGTCACCTACACAGGATGCTACTGGTTGGACATCAAAGATTAGGGCAAGGGATAGGGATGACTTCAGGTCTCCAGTTAGAGAGGACCCTTCTGAAGCAATTTATTTGTAATCATTAAAATATTTTGTTTTTAAAATTGGTTGTTTTCAATATATTCCATTGATGTTTCAAGATACTTTTAATAAAAGGTAATATGTGATAATGTTATACACCACAGTTAGTTGGAGTAATTTTCAACAACCTGAAAGGATAACTTTCAAGATGGGCATTTTCTGCATTGATAGGGATGGGATAGGTAGTCTCATATCTCCTGGGGGAATTAAGCTCTAGACCAGGGATGAATCTTCCAAAGTCACGTTTACTGCCATTGAGAAGGTAGCCACTAACAGAGCCCAGCTGTAAAAACCAAAGAGACCCATGCATGGTGAAATCAACTTTAGCTGCCCTTTGGCCTCTCTCTGTATCAACATAACAATTTCCAGATTCCCTTGGAACTGGAAGGCACCTTTAGTAGGTGCTGATGACAAATCCATCCTTATGGCCTGTGTTCTTAACTTGGTGAGCTACGGGGTCATTGGGAGACAGGTGAGAAAGCTATACAAATATATTTGACCCTGCAAGTTAGGTCGATAACAGAGGACAGATATCAAGCTTAATAATGGTTAGCCAAGGGGCCAAGCAGGATTATTCCGGTTAGAAGCAAAAGAATTTCCATTCCCAAGTAGCCAAAGTGGTTTCTGCCTTTCTAATTTCAAAAGGACTCAAAAAGAGAGGATACACTTCCTTGTGATCTGTATTAGGGTGCATGGGAAACCCTGTTAACAAAGATGGGCATTCCAAAAGTGAATCATTTTCCAATCTGAGAAAATAAAATGAGGTGTTTGTAAAATGCTCAGATTCTGAGAATGTTAAAGAACCCAGTCCTTTGCCTTTTTTTCTTTTTAACTGAAGAAGAAAGACATCTAGAAAAAGCTATGAATTGTCCCAAATCACAAAGTTTTGAAATTTGTCCACAACATCACAATGCTTTCTCTTTCCAGAATTCCTTGGAGGAAAAATGTAAGAAAACCTCCTCATTTCCTGCTTCTTTATGCCAACGGCTACTCACGACAACTGAACATATGGTTACTACGGTTTTGTCCTGGAGCCAGCTGAAGTAGAGGAGCAGGGAGTTGCTTTCCAGCAAGGGAAAGAATCTGCACAAAATAATGGGCTGTCATCTGAAATATTTTCAGATGTCGGCTTTTGAAAGAGAGAGCAAGCTGAGAGAGCCGGCTTTCCCTCAGATTTTGTTGGAGGGCATCATTCGCCTCAGATGCTTGTAAATCCCAAATTCTGTACATTCGCCGGCCACAGCGGTTTTCACCTCTTGACCCCTCCCCAGCACCCCCTGAGGTTGCGGCTCGCACCGTTCATTTCAAGTCCCTGATGCACCTTACACACTTCAGCCTCGCGAATGTTCATCTCTGGACTGGGCAGCGGATGAGATAAAGAAAGGCTGTTAGTCTGGCCGGATCCACGTCTGGCGCCAAAGTGTGAGTCTGGGCTTTAATTCTTCCTGCCTGAGAGAGGTTTTCAGCAAAGCAGCCATGCTGGGGTTTCCTCCGATTTTTAAAAGGACTAAAGGTTTGATTCAATGGACCTTGCCCTTGCACTATGTAATTGAGAATTTTGCTTAAGGAAAGTTACAAAATTACCCCAGAGGTGAGGAGAGGGGGTGAAACCTAAGGAGAGACTCTGTACGGCTCATTTCCCCCGGTATCTACAAAATGGCAAGTGATCGTGAGCCCAGCCCACGGCTGAATGTTTTATCACCCACGGTGGACACGGTCAGGCCAACAGCATAAAAACACACAAGGTCATTGTTACAGCTCAGACACGAGGCTCTAGGGACCGGTAACAAGTGGACACAAGGGTAATTTTTAAACTAAGTGTGCTTGAGTTAGCCTTTGGGTTCCCATTTATCTACAATTAGATATTTGGTTTCCATTCCCTATGGTTGCTCTGAGATAACTGTGAGAGTTATGGAGAGTCGAGACGCATTTAAAAGTCATATTATACTAACCTGAACTGCCAAGCAGAAGGTGCTAGAACTCTCCTAAGAAGTGGACATTATTTGATGACAGGGATACTTGTGGGCTCTGGGGTCATGATTACACGGAGACGGTGTCTCTGGAAGAGCCAACTTCCCCACCACCCGCCTCCCTCATCTCCGAAGATCAGCAAGAAGAGGACCCCCTGGTGGCGATGCTACCGCTTCAGGATGGTGCGCGGGAAGGCCCACGGCTGGGAGGTCAGTTTCCACTTACCTGACACGTCCAGGTGCTCCAGGTTGGGGCAGAGGGACACCACGTCAAACACGGCCTCGTTGGAGATATTGTAACAGCCTGAGACTTCCAGGCGCCTCAGCTCGGGGCAGCACTGGGCGATGGTGTAAAGCCCTCGGTCTGTGAGCCGCCTGCAGCCGCTGACAGTGACGGTTTCCAGCATGAGACAGACGTTGGGGGTGTCCTGGCAGAGTCTGCGGGTCAGCACCTTGAGGGCGCGGTCCACGTTGATGGTCTCGCCCGTCAGGCGAATAGTCCTCCAGAGGCGCGGGTCCCAGGCCAGGTTGTACCAGCGGCGGCACACGCGCGCGCAGCGGCACAGCTGGTTGGTGGGCAGGAAGGAGAAGATCTGCACCATGGACTGGTCCGGGAGCCGGTCGATGCTGGCCTGCTCCTTCTGCGGCCTGGAGGCGAGCCGGATGAGCGGGTGCGTGAGGCGGGTCGGGGGCGGGGAGTGGACCATGGCCACCGTCTCCCCGGTGATGGACGACGAGGAGGTGGACGAGCCCCTTCCATTCTGAAATCCTGGCAGATTCGGTGGACATATCAGGGCTGGGCTGGGCGTGCTCAGTGTGCGCATGCTCAGGTCGGAGTCTGGCAAAGGACAGAGAACAAAGGGTTAAGGACGATGGCCTAAGCAGAGCCCTGGGAAGGCGGGAACTCGAGAACACATTCGTGTGGGCAACACTCTCGTTCCACTGATATCCTTCCTAGCAGGCCTGCGAGGCCATCCCCAGAGGCAGAAGCACATGCAAGTGTCACCCAGTCCAGGAAGCGGCTCATCGCCCATGGTCTGCACCAGGGGTGGACAAACTGCAATGTAAAGGCCCACATAGTAAATATTTGAGTCTCGGCAGGGCATGTGGGCTCTGTCTCCTTTGCAATGACTCAACCCTGCCATTGTACGCGAAAGCTACCATAAACAATAGGCGAACAAATGGGTCTGGCTGTTTCAATAAAACTTGTTTTATAAAAGCAGACCAGCTGGACACGTCCCTCCAGACCAAGGGACAAATCCCACTGGGCTATGGTTTGTTGACATCCAGTCTACATTAATGGTGATCATCTAAAGGGCACAACTTCAAAGCTTCATTGTTTCTATTCTGGGGAGAAACTTCATATATTAGATACAGAAACTGATTTGCTTTCCTAATTATATTTTGGCTAGGTGATGATTATGTTGCATTTACAAATGAGAAGAGTGAGTTTCAAAAGAGGAAAAGACTAGTGAATGGGTGTAGAGAACATTCGGTGTCTTGCCCTCGCCTCCCCCAGAATCCACTTGCTCTTCTTTTGGTGACAGTACCCCAGACTGGGGGAGCCTTCCCACTCTGTCTGCCACTTCAGGCATCTCCGATGGTATCTCCAGTCCTTGATTAACTGTGAAAATATTTATTTTTCCTTCTTAATAACAACCTCCCCTTTGCGTTTGAACAATATGAGTTGTATTCTGTTCCTTGGAACAAGAGATCACTCGATAAGGACATAAGTAGTTTTTAAATTTATGAGGGATTTGGCCAGGAGCAGTGGCTCACATCTGTAATTCTAGCACTCTGGGAGGCTGAGGCAGGAGGATCGCTTGAGGTCAGGAGTTCGAGACGAGCCTGAGCAAGAGTGAAACCCCATCTCTACTAAAAAATAGAAAAAAAAAAAATCAACTGGGCAACTAAAAATAGAAAAAATTAGCCGGGTGTGATGGCATGCGCCTGTAGTCCCAGCTACTTGGGAGGCTGAGGCAGGAGGATCGCGTGAGCCCAGGAGTTTGAGGTTGCTGTGAGCTAGACTGACACCATGGCACTCTAGCCAGGGCAACAGAGCAAGACTCTGTCTCAAAAAAAAAAAAAAAATATATATATATATAAAAGTATATATATATATATATATATGAGGGATTAAGAATTGTTTAGAACACCACTTCAAGATGTATGCTCATTTCTTCTTTCTCTCTCTCTTTCTCTCAATATAAATATGAGAAGAATTTAGTTTTTCTCTCTAAATATATTTGTATACTATATATTTGGATATATAGATAGATTTATTTAGGAAGAAATTTATTTTCTCTCTCCAAATATAATTATGTATTTTACACATATACACATACATACACCCACACACATATACAGATGCTCTTTGACTTACAATATGCTTATATCTTGACAGACCCATTGTAAATTGAAAATCTTAACTTGAAAATGCATTTAATACATCTAATCTACAAAACATCATAGCTTAGCATAGTCTACCTTAAACGTGCTCAGAACACTTAACATTAGCCTACAGTTGGGCAAAATCATCTAACGCAAATCCTATTTTATAAAAAAAGTGTTGAATATCTCATGTGACTTATTGAATACTGTACTGAAAGTGAAAAACAGAATGGTTATATGAGTAGTCAAAGTACAGTTTCTACTGAATTTGTATTACTTTGGCACTATCATACAGTCAAAAAATCATCGTAAAACCATTGTAAGTCAGGGACCATCTGTAAATATATATAAAATAAGTATATATTTAGAGAAAGAGAGAGTAAAAGAGGGGGAGAGAGAGAGAGCATGCACACAAGAGAGGGAGGGCGAAAATTTATCTCCAAAATACAAATTTCTTTATCTATAAAATAAGTGAGTTGAGGTAGACACTTTTTAAAGTCATTTCCAGATCTAGTTATAGCTCTAAAGACTTAAACAAAAGCTCCGTCCTGTGTGCTTTTCCACATTTCATACCTTGAAAATTAATATTCATTATCATCTTTGCAAAGAATTTCCAGCAAAAATACACAAGAATTTCTGAGACCTGGACATCTCCACTGAATGTCTATTTGTAGTTTTCTTACAGATCTATTTTTTTCTACTGCTGTAATTTGTCTCTTCATTTATTTCTTTATAACCTAATGCTGAGAATGGCTTATACATGTCCACCCTTTGCTGGTGGAACATCTTTGAATTATTGTCTGCCCCCCTACTTCCACTGTCAGCCGCTTAAAATACAAACTACTTTCTTGTGTGACTGTAAATGCCACCCCCATCTAAGACTATTTCTTCTGGTGTCTTTGGGATAGGATACTTTCCCTGTTGAAACCCCTACCTTTTGTTATACAGGTATTGGTGAATTTATTTTTCCCCAGTGTGGTTGACTGTATTATTTTTTTCAATTTTGCATCCCTCCCTATATGGCCATATCCTTTGTCATGCAACTTTGTGGTTCCTCCAGAGCAGAGTATATTTCCTCAGTCTAGTGATGCTGGGCTTGGCTATGTGACTTGCTTTGGCCAGCGAATGTTAGAGAAAAGCCATTTGCGCAGTTGGGCTTGACCTCTTCATCTCGTACCATCACCATGAGAAGAATATGCCTGGCTAGCCCCTTGTGTCACCATGATGAGACCCATGAAGCAGACAGAACTGGCCCCAACCTGCAGCTTGCAGATAAGCTCATCCAAGGCCAACTTGCTTCAACAGTGATCAGATGAGCCACAGATGCATGAGTTAGAATAAGTAACTTTTTTAAGCCATGGGTTTTGGGGGTGACTTGTTATACACTACTGTGGCAACAGATGATGGATATGCCTTCGATTACACTAAAACCTCATTTTAGACAAAGATTAAGTCTTTTTATTATTTGTGTCCTGGCAGGACCTGACATGGTTTATGGTATATAATAGGTGCACAACAAATGTCTTAAATTGAGTAGAAACACTAATATGTCTGAAGTAGTAATTCTAGCTTGGCGTGTGTTTTTCTACCCAGGTGGTATACATACTGCATTTTAAATCATTCATAAGAAAAGAAATACATATTTCTCTCTTTTGTAATCAGTGAGAATGAACAGTAAATCTTTAATGAAAAACTTAAATAAAAACCAATTATGGATTTCAAAACTGCCATCTAACATACCACAGTACCAGCCTTCATCATTATGTGCACTCAGAGAATAGCTCTGAAGTCAGAGTTTTTCTTAGGCAGGTGAACAACTTATTTCCAGCCAGGAGGGAAAGGCAATCTTAGGCTCTCAGCTCTGACATTTTAGCAGCTGTGAGGGCTCTGAAATCCCTCTCCTGCCTGTCTAGGTTCTGTTCATCTTGAAGGAGAAGACACTTAATAGTGCCCCGAGGAGACCTGCCTAGAGTCAGGCCCCTGAGAAACGAGATACTTACTCTGCAGGGGAGAGGGGGATTTCTAAAACCTGTGTCTTTAACTGATTCACTTTTCTTCACGCAGTGAGAGGCATGATGCAAATGCATCTAGATTGCCTGATACGGGTGTGCCTTTAGCAATGCTTTTAGCTTTTTCTTTATTTCTTTAAAGGAATTCACACTCAGAAAGAGATGGCCGCCTCCCACATCTGTGAGGAACGGTCTACCCTGGGAGGGATTCAGGAACCCCTTAACAGCTCTCCTATTCAGAGTTTAGATGCAGGATGCTAAGCACTAATTGAAGATTGTTGTTCCCTGCTCACAAAGTAGGGAGCTAGCAGGGGCATTGAGAGATTTCTGCCACGAAAGATGATGTCTGTTTTACCAGAACATATACCAGGATTCTCTGGTTCCGTTCTACTTATTCTATAGCAGGTCAAGAACCTCAGAGAACTTTTGAAAAGACAAAGTTTGTCCTATCTGAATAAATAGCACCCGATAATTCAAAAAAATAAATAAAGAATGATGAGTAACAACTAGAGGTATGCATAGCTAGAAGTTGTCACAAAATATTTTTTCTCGATATTTTCCCCAAATGTACACATATATATGCATTTCAATTTGGAAATGCATTTAATTATTGTTAAAATATGCATGGGTTTTTATACAATGTGCCTTACCTTTTGATACTAAGAGCCACTTACTGCCACTAGATATAATTTATAAAAACAGAAGAAGATTTTCATATAGAACTATTAAGAGTGCCAGGATATATCTGGATACCAGGAGAATGGAGCTTGGTTACAGAGTGAAAGCAAGGACCATTTCTACCTCCCAACTAGCATATTTCATTTGCACATAAGAATGCAGAAAGACCAAGTATACTCTTTGTACACAGTTTTTTTCTCCTCTGTTCTTTTCAGAGGACTTGCAGCTAAACGGACATTGACAATAGCCACTGATTTTTCTGAGAGAGCTTAGAAAGAAGGACCCCAGTGCCCAGATACCTGGACATACACTCAGAGCAGAGGGGATCAAAGACAAATATTAAGATAATAGAGGTAGGAGAAAGCTGGAACCCTTTTCCTGGCTTTACGACATTGCAGAAGCAGAAAGAAATCTGACTATATTTGAACTTAGAATATGGATTTAGAATACTTTGTAGGCATGAACATATTTTCATACCTGAATAGCTATTCCAAGTGAATTCTACCTATCTGATGTCTTGGGGCAAAATCACCCTATTTATCTCAGCAGTAAGATGATACCCATTGGGCTAAAATATAGTTTAACAAAAACTCTGAGAAGATATTATCGCTAATTTTAGTACATTGTATACCCGTAAATATTTATATAAAAATTAGCCATTTACACTACAGCTTTCTTTACTTTTTCCCGAGGTAAGATGGTGAGATGCACGAAAGGTATATGGAAGAACTCCAGATTGCCAGGGATTATTCTGAACAGGGGAAATGGGATTTGGAAAAAGTACCAAATAAAAGACAAATGTCGTCGCTCCCTGTGGTTAGGATTCGGCGCTCTCTCATAAAAGACAAATGTCCAAAAGCTTCTAACAAGAATCAAATTAATTGCTACCTGTATCAAGTGTCCTTAAATTCTGAGAAGTCTTTTTGGTAATTGAAAACGGGGATCATGATGAAACTGTAGCATCGTTCCTCTAAAAGCCTCCCTTCCCTGCCGCTTCTGTGGTACCCGTATCACCATAAGGAGCAGACAGCACTCACAGCATCCTTGACAAGGACCAATGCAAAGCAGTATACACAAAAGCTTCTGATCATTTTACTTGAAGAAAAAAATGTTCTCTGAAATACCAGGAAAGGGAATGCCCAAACTTTTAAGAGAGCAGTGTGTTTTTATAACACATTAAAAATTTCCAAAACATACACAGAGCAGGTTGTTTTCTAAAATCCACCAAGGCCTGTAGGTCATCACTGTTGTAGCAAATGGCAGGATCTTCTTCTTTTTAAAGGCTGAATAATGTTCTATTGTGTATGTGGATACCACAATCTATCCATTCGACACCTAGGTTGTTTCCACACCTTGGCTATTGTGAGTAGTGCTGCAATGAGCATGGGAGTGCAGATGGCTGTCTTTATGAGGTGGTGATTTCACCTCCTTTGGTTATATACTCAGAAAAGGGATTCCTGGGTCATATGGAAATTCTATTTTTAATTTCTGCAGAAACCTCTGTATTGTTTTCCATGTCTGCACCAATCTACTTTCCCACCAACAGTGTTCCCTTTTCTGCACACTCTCACCAACATTTATGTCTTGTCTTTTTGATAATAGCTATCCAACAGGTCAGAGGTGGTATCTCACAGTGGTTTTAATTTGCATTTCCCTGATGATTAGTGGTGTTGAGCACTTTTTCATGTACTGTTGGCCATTGTTATATCATCTTTAGAGAAATGTTTACTGAAGTCTTTTGCCCATTTTTAAATTGGGTTATAGGCTTTCTTGCTATTGAGTTGTATAAGTTCTTTATAAGTCTTGGATATCAACCCCTTTATCTGCCAGTAGATAGTCTTTGAGCAAACTTGTTTTTCAAGAATAATTGCATGAATTGACAATGCAATCTGTTAAAGCTGCACTCAATGAATTACTTTGTATTAGGGTGGATGGGTGAATGGAGGGATGGACACAGGCAAATCTAAAAGGGGAAAATTATGAAGTCTGCAAAAGAACACTTCTGGTTAATTTCTTATCTAAGATTTGGAATAAATGTTGTCAATTATAAATATATAATACTTGAGGAAAGAGAAAGATGAGCAAAATACAAGTGTCATGAAAGCAGAATGGGGGAATTTACAGGAGAAATGACCATGAACTTTTGTAATAGGATATGTATTTTATGGCCCATGTCTTCTAATGATATTGGGAAGCTGGATATACTCAAAAGATTGAAAAGGAACAAAAACCAGTTTGATGTCTGCAAGAAGATAAAGAGTGGACCGCAAGGAACACAAAGGGGTAGAGATTTGGTATTAAAATTCAGTAAGTTGCACTGCTGCAGATTCTTGGCTTACAGATTTATAGGCAGAAAATAGACAATTCATTCATTCATTGGATCATTTAACACATATTGTTACTGCTGCCCAAGTGCCCACTTGGGTAGTTTAGGAAGGGAGGAGTTACTGCATTTGCCTAGATTAGAAAGCATATATTCCTAGCCCACCTTTTTTCTGCATGACAGCCCCATTAAAGTACCTCCACGGCATAGACACTGACGTCTCCAATTTTTTGTGTCCTTCAGGGAGAGAGAAAAATGGCTGTGTGTTGAGAATATCCCCAAATCATACAAAACCCTGCATGTTTATAGAAAGTATGTCTAAGTCTTGGGAAAAAATCAGTTTTCAAAATTCCAAGATGAAGACAATGAATATAGAATCTCCAAGTGATGGAAAACTTTTGAATTAAACAATATATTTAGTAAGCTTTTGGATTTTCTCAAAATAAATGTAATCTTTGTTTGACATAATGACGATCCTTAAGTCAAATAAATATAATTGCACTTTTTTATGTTGATATATTCATCTGTTAACTAAACTAAGAGACAGTGGATTTTTTAAAGTTTCAGAACTTGTGGCTCCATTAATAATTTAAAATATTTCCAAATATGTAATTTATGTGGGAACAATATGTTTTTTGTTCTTAAGTTACTTTAAATGTATAAAGAATACCCAGAAGTATATCTGTCTTTTTCTGGGGGGAAAAAACGCATAAATTTTTTTTTTTCTCATGGTTTCAAAAGTCCTGGGAATTTTACATCTTTAGTAATTATAGTACAGTATCAAAAATATTCAAGGCATCTCTTACACACATGCTTATTAGACACATTTTCTTCTAACTAGATAGCTGCCTGTTTTGTACAAGTTTTTATTTTCAAACCACTGCTGTTTACACTCTAGGAAGTCATATTTACATTACGCTGGCCTTTCAAAGTCAAAATTTACAAAGCTTCTTCACATCTCCCCCCTCTGATTACCAAAACTTTTGTGCAAGATGCTTTCCATTATAAGTTGTCTTTCTCCTCAAGAACTCTTGCCATAAAAAGCAAGGTTTCTTTTCTTAGCTTAAACTCAAGCTTAAAAAAATAGATCATAAAACCTAGCTTGTGAGAAAAAAAAACATAATCAGGGCTATCTTTGCTCTTCTTGTTTTATTTCAAAATATTTTCTTTTAATGTGGTTCAGATCATATATGCAGCCTAGAACCTACTTAAGGCATTAGTTGCTATAAAGTTGAAATTTATACAGAAAAGGTTAATCTTGCATTTCACCCGGAGGGAGTTAGCTTTAGGGCTCAAGGGTTCCTGTAGGGAATGCCATCCAGAAGGTGGTACCCCCAGGATCAGATAATGTCTAAGACTCCTATCCAAGAACAAAGAACCTGCTTTGCAAGTCACCTGGGCCAGTCCCATAAAGGCAGCACTGTGGCGACTGATGGGCGAAAACTTGGTGCAGTCGATGGAACTTGTCTAATTTCAGGTACACAGGCCAGTCCAATGCCCAGCTCTTTACTGATGCCTGAACGTCAGTTTCCCAGAGTCCCCCAGTTTCTGACGCTGATCTGAACTGAGCAGGGGTTTTGTTTTGCCTTTAATTCTTCCAGAAGGGAACATTCACATGGCTAAGGGAGTTTTAAGCCACGTTAATCTACAAGCCATGAATATAATCAAAGGAAACATACAGAATGGCATCTTTGAGATCTATAGTACAGTTTGATTTCACTTCCAATGTGAGTATCTGGAAAGGCTCTTTTAGGAAATTTCTGCCTGAGGAAAGATCCAGTGGTCTCTGAAACTATATGGGTCCCAGATTATGGTTCACCAGACTCCTTATGGTTTTATGAAATGGTGACTTCTTATTACCCTCCTCTTTCTTATCTATAAAATGGCAGATGGAGATTACTTTATACCATTTATTCTTCAAGGGAAAGTAGGATGCTTCATCCCTGAGAGAGAGAGTGCCACTGCTCTTGGGTGCTCCCTTTGGCACAAGGCAAGGGGATGATCTCCTATGGTGCAGCATTGTTTTATAGTCTCTTTAAACATTTGCTAAGCTCCGTTTTTAATAAAAAAAAAAAACAAAAAACGCAGGCTTCCTGTTCAAAGTCTTTGACAGGCAACAGTACTTAGCTAGCATTTAATAATATTTTTATTGTTTTGTTTTTTTATCATTCATTATAATTTATTTTTATTTCACACATCATCACCTATTTATGGAAAATGATACAAGTTCTCCAAGTAAAATAATGCTGTAATATTTGGCTTTTAAATAATAATTTAAGTTTACTTTAAAATATATGAAGTGAATACTGGTAGAAGTGGTGAGCAGATATGGCAAAATCATGATGGCAGAACATCAACATCTTACGTTTAGGAAACACAGCTGAGGTGGGAAGAGCATCGAAGATAGATGCACTTGAACTTGGATTCCTATTTCTACTCTATTATGTGCAATTTGTATCATCTGAGGCAAGTCACTGAAACCTCATGATTTCCTCATTATTTACAGTTTATAAAAGATAAATAATTCCACCCACTTCACAGAGTATTTAGGCAAAGTCTATGAAAAGTGATATTATCATCAATAAAGGCATTTAAAAAATTACACAGCTTCTACTGAGGACTTCATGGGAAAGAAGTTCTGGGCCCTCCTGCCATGGGCCATGTTTTTAGGGGCATATTATTCTAGATTCCATGGAATAGTCCCACCTTTATAAATTCTCTACTGTTGCCTTCATAAACTTTTGAAATGTCTTTCATGGCTAGCGGTGGGGGTCAGATAAAAATAAAATCCATGGTTAGAGCACAGTGTACTTTCTCTCTGTTAGCAAAATATGGTTATTGCATTTATTGGTAAAAGAATATTGTAACCGTGAAAGCCTTTTCTCATAGTTTATTTAATAAAATCTGTTTTTCTGGGATATGATGGGCTGCTTTCTCCCTGAAATTTTTCCCATGCCTTTTGCAGCGTCATTCTCTCCTCTGCTTTTTCTTTCTTCTCCTCAGGTGCCACTTGCTGACTCTCTTTTGTGGTGTACACTGGCATACTGGTGTTCCCCAAGGGTTTCATCCTTAACTCTTCTCTGTATCTGGCCTCTCCCTGGGTGGGCTCGTGCATTCACATGGCTTCAGCAATTGCTAAACACTCCCCAAACTCGATTGTAGTCCAGACCATGCTCTCCCTATCCGTGTCTCTCTCAGAGGAGATGGGGTGAATTCAGGGTGGTATGGCCGTAGACTCACTGTGTGTCTCTGTCCAACACCAAACACACATGCACAAGTACATGCTAGACCAGTGCTGTCTAATGTGGTCGCTACTGGGCACATGTGGCAATTAGAAATTAAATTTATCAAAGTAAACTAAAAATTCAGCTCTTCAGGCGCACCTACCCACATTTCACGAACTTAGTAGCAATGTGTGTCCAGCAGCTATTTTACACAACACAGACATAGAATGAGTCCATCACTGGAGAGAGTTCTGTGGACAACTATTCTTCTCCCCACAAGTGTATCTGATGTATCTCCAATACAGTGTGTACAAGGGTGAACTCATTAATATCCTTTGCAAAAAAAAACCTTTCCCCTTGGATTCTGTTTTGTTGTTAATGGTATCACCTCTCTTCACATCTGCCTCCTGCGCTAGAACCCTGGGACTCACCTTGACTCCTCTCTGGCCCTGCTCTACCTGTATCTAGTTGGCTGCCAAGCCCTGCACTCTGACTAGCTGTGGGTCTCACATCTCTTTCCCTTCTCTCTCTGCTGCGACCGCCTCAGCTCAAGTTCTCATCATCTCCTGTCTCCTGTCGACAACTCTTTAACTTTAAATTCCTACATGTAGGAAACTGGAACTAAAAATATCAGCAACTACACAAATGGCGGGCTCTCTCTTATTTTCCACTGTCCTTTGCTTTTGGTCTTTTATCACTTTTTATGTAAAAGACTGTATCTTTAGGAGATAAAATAGGTTCTCAAGACAGTACAAGGAATCATAACTCTAAGTTATATTTGACTGAGATAGGTAGCATAGAGGACCACAGGAGCTGTTGAACCAACACCATCTACCCTGCCCGTCCATCAGTGTTGGGCTCTAATAGCAATAATAGCACATGGTCTATTGCCAGCACCAGAGATCCTCTGTTCCCTTCCACTCTTCTATATATTATTGCTATTCCTTTTGTTTGCTGGAGTTGTCATGTATTTATTTATTTATTTATCTTTTTTATTTATTTATTTATTTATTTATTTTCATTTCAGAATATTATGGGGATACAAATGTTTTGGTTACAAGAATTGTTTTTGAACAGTCTGAGTCAAAGTTACAAGTGTGTCCATCACCCAGATCATGTGCATTGTACCTGGTTAGGTGTGAATTTACCCATCCCCTTCTCCCCCCCTCACCTGCTTGATTTCTGCTGAATTTTACTATCGTATGTGCATAGGAGTGTTGATCTGTTAGTTCCAATTTAGTAGTGAGTACATGCGGTGTTTGTTTTTCCATTCTTGAAATACTTCACTTAAAAGGATGGTCTCCAGTTCCTTCCAGACTGTTACAAAAGGTATTAGTTCACCATTTTTATGGCTGACTAGTACTCCATGGCATACATATACCACATTTTATTAATCTACTCATGTATTGATGGGCACTTGGATTGTTTCCACATCTTTGTGATTGTGAACTGTGCTGCTATAAACATTCAAGTGCAAGTGTCTTTTTTTTATAAATGTCTTTTGTTCCTTTGGGTAAATACCCAGTAGTGGGACTATAGGATCAAATGGTAGGTCTACTTTTAGTTCTTTGAGGTATCTCCAAACTACTTTCCATAGAGGCTGTACTAGTTTGCAGTCCCACCAGCAGTGTATAAGTGTTGCTTTCTCTCTGCATCCACACTAGCATCTGTTGTATCCTCCTATAAGACAACTGGTATCCTAAGTCTGATAGAAAATGTAAGTGATAAATTGAAGATAAGATTCATGACTATACTAGTATAAAATGACTTTCTTTTCAAGAAACAATATAAAAATGACAAATAGGAAAAGGCAGAAGAGTGAATCAGAAGTCAAATTGTTTCTGTTCTCTTTATCATCAAATTGCCTAATTTAGAAACCCATAGGTTTCCTTTTCCTGTAGAGGAACTCTGCCTACACTCCACAAATGTAGGGCCCTGGATGTCAGATTTGTTCTTTCCTTATAGATTTAATTATAATTGTATTTGTCACCGGAGTAGCCATAGCTTGCTCAATCTCAGTGGAGGAACAGAAAGTGAGTCACAGGAAGTGAAAAGGTAATATCTACAGCAGCAGGGCAGAGCAGCAGTGGTGGACTTATTCCTTTGTACACCTTTCTGGAGTGTGGTATTAAGAGAACAGAGATGCCGGTGCCTAAGGAAATTTTGCTTGGCAATTGCATTCATTAAAATTTGGGGTTCTCAAGCCAAACAGATCTGTTTGGATCTTGGCTGTGTCATGTTGAGCAAGTTACTTACCTTCTCTGGGCCTCTACTTTCTTGTCTATACAATGGGGAAGACAGCAGTGTATCTCATTGGGTTTCTATGAGAATTAAATGAGGCAATGTATTGGCACAGTGTCTGACACATTGTAAATGCTCAATAAATGGAAGCTATTACTAAAACAAAAACAAAAACAAACAAACAAACAAAAGCCAATTCTTTAACTAAGATTCCTGATGCTGGTCTTCCTTTTCCACCCTCCGCCTCTGTAATATAGCCTCCATTGCATATTTAGAGTTCACTTTTTAAAATATGGAGCAGGTTCCCCTGCATCAAAGCCTTAAATGGCTCATTCCTTCTGTTATGAGTTGAACTTAACCCCCAGTGTCTGTGAACGTGACCTTATTTGGAAATCAGGTCTTTGCAGATATGTTAAAATGAGGTCATACTAGATTAGGGTAGGCTCTTAATCCAGCATGACTGGTGTCCCTATAAGAGAAAACAGAGGCACAGGGTGGAGACACAGAAAGACACAAACACAGAGAGACAGCAGTGTGATGACAGAGGCAGAGATTGGAGTTGTGCTGCAACAAGCCAAGGAATGCTTGAGGTTAGCAGAAGCTGGAAGAGGCAAGGAAGGATCTTCCCCACATCTCTGTCAACAACTTGGTTTTGGAATTCTAGCCTCCAGAGCTGTGAGACCATACATTTGTTGTTTTAAGTCACCTGGTTTGTAGCATTTGGTTACAGTAGCCCCAGGGAACAAATACAGCTCTGCCCACGTTTCTTATTGAATGCTTACTCTATGCCAGGCACTGTACTAAGCATTACCCAAGGAACAAAGTCTAGCTTTTAGAGTGTGTATGAGACTGTCCCGTAAAATTCACATCTCAGAGCGCATGATCCTGTTCTCCCAGCCCAGTAGCTCCATTCCCCCAGGTTAACTGCTGAATCCTCACGCATCACTCAAGTTCCTTGTCAGATGTCAGCTTCTCTGCCGAGCCTTTCCAGATTCACCCAGGCTGAATTATTTCGTTACTTTTAGTGTTTCTATTGAGTTCACATCTATCTGTTCCACACCCCTTTCCCATAGTGCCTCTCTACCCAGCAGACTGAGAACCTCGAGGCCAGGAGTTGGCTCATTCCTCTTTGACCCAGTCCAGAGTCTTATCAGCCACCCAGAAACTGCTCAGCTAGTGCACCAAGGGGAGTGTGCTCTGCCTGATCCTATGACAAATCCCCTTCAGTTTCCTTTTGGCTGCAGTTGGAAATACTTATAGGAAGTACTTGGAGGAACCAGATGTTTCAGTTTGAAGAAGAAGTTGGAACATCCCAGTGATTTATCAATATTTCATTTATAGGACTTTTTTTTTTTTTTTTTTTGCCCCTCCACTTCGTTGAGGCTGAGGTAGTAGACAGACTTAGTTTAATCATGTTAATCTACTCAGAAGATATTTAAAAATACACATATACACACAAAGGCAATCTCATGCAGCGCACATCACCTGAAGCATCTCAGAGCCAAATGCTTAGCGCTTTGGGCTTCATGACACCTGCTACTGTAGATTCCCCATGTGGCTGCTCACTTCTAACAACAGTGATACCTGAAAACTCACAATAGATATAAAGGAATAACATTTTCAGATTGGCCCAGAATTTTAAGACCTATTCTGTTTAAGTTTAGTTACCTAATATCCAGCAGAAATTTTTGTTTATTCATGTTATCAACCATAATAATCAGAACTGGGTTTTCATTGACAGTGTGGAAGAGACAGTATTTTTTATTCCCTCTTCCAGAAAGCTCATGGTTAGCTTTACAAAGCATGAGAAGGGAGCCAGTTCTTGTCTCGACAAAGAAGAAACATGTATTTTCATGAAAAGGCTTGCAATCCATAATTTTCAACCTTCAAGTTGCACTTTATATGGCAGCTTTAATTGTCGTCTATCTTCAATTGAAGATTAAAGACCAATGCTTTAGTCTCATTTCCCCATGAATCGTTACAAAATTGCAATGTTTGCATCTTTTAAAGTATAATACATAGCATGGTATTGAATTTAAGTTCTGGTAAAGAGATACTTAAAACTTTTCAGTTCACAGCAGAAAACAGGCACGATAGGGAACAACAGTCTACCTCACAAATTCAACTTTCAAGTGAGAAAAAAGAGAAATCTCCACTAAACTTATGATCATGTAAAAGATCAATATTTAGAATGTTTCCAAAACAAAGCAAATCCCTGAATGTCCTTAGTCATTTGAAAATATGATCCACTGGTGTTGAAATTCCTTACAATTTCTTTTAATGTAAAATGTTGTATAAAACATTCATTATATAAAAGACACTGTTTTAAGTGCTATACAAATATAAAGTAATAAATACAACATTCCTATTAACATTGTTAAATGCTTGGGAGAACCAATGATCCAATGATAATAGATAAACCATTTATTCTCTCTATATTATCCAATAAAGAAAGGAACAAGTAAAGAAACTTAGTATATTTAAATATTGTTTTATTTTCCTCCTAAGGGTCTCTCTGCAGACTGGTGGGTGGACACTTTATACTGACCTGGGATACATTTTGCATGGTGAGTTCCCTTAGCTTATTACAGTCCAAGTTCATAACCTTTTCTTGAGAGACTCCAGAGCCACCCGCCGGGTCACCGTTTTCCCAAGGGATGGACTCAGTACTAACTAGCATGATGTCTGCCTTTCAACAGGTTCCTGGGTTTATGGGGCAGGACTCTCCATGGCTGGCCAACATGGGCCCAGTTCTGGACTGACCAACTTATTTTTCAGAACTTAAGTCATACAGTTTTTAAGAAAGCCCTCATCTTAAAGGGAAATTAATAATAATGTCTTGGAAATTCAACTGCAGAATAAAATTCAAGCAAACCAAAATACTCCTGGGAAATCCTCCCACACCAACTGCATAACATATCTCTCTAGAATGGCGACCTTTCGTAAATTCCCAAAGCTCCTATATCCTAATAGTCTATAATTTATGAGTCATATTTCTCTTTAGAAAGATATCTAGAAGTTTATAGTCATTGGCTATATGTCTTAACAGTATTTAAATCAAGCTTGAAAAAACTAAATCTAAATGGCATGATATAACATGGCATTAACCACTGGTTAATACTTCTCACTTAATCACAACCTCATTAAAAAAAATGCTCAGGGTGAAGGCTGGGAACAAGGAGGAAAGGAAGTGTACATTTGATATGTCATTGATGATCTCTATTTAATATTACTTTTCTGGACAATCTTTGCTTTTAGTTCCCTTTTATACAAATTCAAGACTTAGATTCTGGCTCATCATTTTTGTAGATACTTTACTTACAAGGATATTGCAAATTCAGTTGGTTACCATGCTGGTAGCCTTTTAGAAGTTATGATTTGACACTGTAACATGGGTGGGGGTCCAGGTCAGGGTGGGGACACATGAGTAGACTGGGTATGCAACTCATGACGTATCCCCTCCATTCCTGCCCTCTGCATCCTTCCCTAAGGCTTCCCCCAGCCCACATCATAATATTCACACTGCTCCCATAGGCAGAGCACCTGGCTCACCTTCATAAGTATAGTGCTGAACTGAAAATACTTTATCAGCAGATGTTAATGCTCTAACATTATACTTCAAGCTGGTGGCTTGAGCTTTCCTTAAGATTTTTGTTATTGTTGTTGTCACATTTGTTTGTTTGGCTTTTAAATAAAACTATGTTAAACTAGTAAAAGCCAAGAGTGCCAAAGATACAAAAAACATTTCCATATTCATTCTTTGAGGGACTGAACAGAGGTTGACCAGATGGAAGCCTTGAGGTAGAAATTGTTTTGGTATATTCAATACAAACTGTCTTAAAAAGGATTCCTTACTCTAGGCCAGATTATCTGCAGGCTGCCCTCCAAGCAATAGGTTAGTCCTTTTTGGTAGAAAGATGACACAATCCTTAAAATGGATCAAAATGGAAAATAAGGTGAAAACAGTACCTTAATTTTAGCTTAGAAAGAGAAACTTCAACATTTTATTGTTTTGGAATTAATTGTAGGTCATATTTGAAGAGAAAAAACATAGTTTATAGCTGAAAGATTGCTTCAGTTGCTTTACAGACCAGGAAAATAAAAAGCTGATTAAAACAGTGTCTTCCAAAATGGTCAATCTGGCTCTTTTGGTCAAGTCAAGAGCCTTATGAAATAAGATACCTGAATATGCAGTGATTGGCTATTGTGATATTTAAATATAGTGCAGAGAAGCACAAGCCACAAAAAATGGGAAGATATTTGCATTTTTAACATTCTTCTTTGGCCACTAATGTTCACTAAAGGGTACACATTGTTTTCATTATTAAAAAAATTAACCACAGAACAAATAGCTATGAAATAGAGATTTTTGAAGAAAAAAATTTAGAAACATCTTGATCAAGATTAATGTGAAAGATACCAAGCATGTAGTTATTAACGTAACTCTTTCTTTTTTGTGTGTTACATTCCTGAAAATAATTTTGACCTTTGACTAAAGCTGTCTTTTATCACTGGAAATGGTTTTTCTTCTTATAATTTGAACTGTGTAGAGACCAAAAGAACATTAGAAGCAACCCATTCCAACCACAATCTATCTAATACTTAATCATAGCAAAGAATCTCTGTCTTTTCCACACAATCCACAAAGGGTTTATAATTATCCCTCTTTAGAGTTTGGCATTGCTGTATAATCAACATAGGGAACAAAGAGCATTGTGTATTCACATTGGGGTTATGTGTTTTGTATGTTTTCATTGTGAATGAGTATACAAAATGTCAGAAAAGGGTCTATTGCAATTTACATTTGACTAACAGATAACCTAGCATGAACAAATTCTGGCTCAAATCTTGGAAATATATCAAAACACAAGAATACATCTTTAAATTCGAGTTGCCAAGAAAAATATGCTTGAAGTAGTCATAAGATCTTACTGATAAAAATTAAAATATAAACACAATAGAAAACTGTATCTGAAGATTTGGAGATATTATTGTATTGTGCCGTGAAATGTATTAACTACTGGAAGGTGTACTAAGGGGGCCGTTTTTCACAATGCCAACCCTAAAGTTAGATACCTAAAACTACCATTAGTTCTCTAATTCTTCTCCTCTATTTCCATAGGCTGTAAAACATACTCCCCAAAAGTTACATAAAAAGAAAGTCATTATCCACAATTATAATCCTTACATTGTGAAAGGGCAGAACATATTAGGAGAGAAAAATTCTACTACCCCTGTGCTGGACTTCTTTGTATGAATTAATGTCCTCTAACCTGTTTTTAAAAATTTGAGTTGGATAAGAAGTTGAAAGGAACACTCAGGCTGTTGCTACATTGTAAAGTTTTACAATCTCCTTTAAAGGAGATGCCACAAAAATAATTTCTATTAATGTTCCCATCTTTCACAATTAAGAACTATAATCATGAAAAAAAGTCAAACATATGAATACATTGTGGGTTACTCTACTTTATTTCTATTTTTGCATGAAGGAAAGAAGAATTATTGCTAGTCAGAAGACTGTTTCCATGTGTAGAGGCCGAAAGCCAGAAAAAGACAAAACCACATTACCGAGGAAGCTGCTGGTCTTTCTGGAGGGAATGTGACAGAATATGGAAAGAGGAGAAGAACTCTAATCAGATTCCACGGTGCTTAACCTAAACCCCTTTCACCAAGCCCTGAATCAGAATCATCTCCATGTAGGCACAATCAGTCAGAATCTTACAACTGAAGAGTTTAGAGTCAGATCTTTTAAAAACATTTACTTCCCTAGATGGGTCCAATTATCCACTCTTTTATTCCTGAAATGTCATACATGAAGTTTAATACATCCTTTGAAATGACTACCCTTCAATGTGTTAATTTGGCTTGCCTGGCCTTTAACCAGTTGGGTTTTGTGCAGGTGGCTCCCAGTGCCCGTCAGAGTGGTGGTCCTGTGTCCTTCCCTCCCAGCGCTTTTGCTGAAGAGCTAAGGATTTATTCTGTAAAATTTGGATTCAGTCCAAAGGTCACACTCAAGGATCCAGAAGGCCACATGTGGCCCCAAGGCAGTAGGTTCCCCACCCCTTCGTCATTAACGTTATCACCACTTTGTCAAGAGCTGCAGTGTGTTCACCTGGAGATTGGAGGAGAAAGACGCTGAATCCACCCCAAAGGACTGACAATGACAACATGGTCTTGGATTTCTGAGGACAGTTCTGTTATTTCTCTTAATGTAGAGGACTTGCTGAAAGAACAGGATTGCTGCCTCCTAAACTGTGCCGAGCCAACTTTAAACCTATTAAGGGGGCTGAAAAATGAATCTAGCAATTTTTCTCCCAAAGAGTAATCTCTCTACTCAAACATGGGCAGACTTTGAATGCCACTGTCACAAACTGAGCCATATTTTGGGATTATAAGAGCAGATGGAAGCGTATCTGATGTGGAAACCTGAGTTGTACCAACTTCCTCAAGTCATCTGGACATTTTTTTTTTCTTTTAATTGAAGCATCTGAATTCTTCTTTGTATATTATTCAGTTGTGTTCAGTCAACATAATGGCAGCAAATGGCAAAAATGTGGTGGCTCAAAACATTAGCCCATTTAGACAGCAGTAACTGTGTAGACAGAGATGCAACGTTGGGCACTTTGCCCTGTGGAGACGTTAAAACTCTGGGGCTTCACATGTTGGGGCATCTGTGCCTCCTAAGGAAAACAAACTGATAATTCCACAGCTTTAAACATCCTGTTCCATCCCAAAATTAAACATATGCTCTAAGAGGGAAAAAAGCTCTGCCACGTGGAAACAAGACACCAATATAAAACTGTCACTATGTACTCTCAAGGCACAGAGAGGAGGCTAGGACGAGATGAGAGACAGCAGTGTGAGACCCTTCCATTTGGAAAGTTAGGCAGGAATGGGGCATCAGGGTGGCCAGAGGTGGGTGTTTATGGGTCCTAATTAAATGCAGTTTTCTGGCCATAGGATCATGACATTTCCTTTTGGTAGTCTGAACAAAGCAAGTCAATCGTTGAAGGATGCAATTACATTCCCACAGTCTTTGCATTCTGAAATGTATATTAACCAGAAAAAAAAACCCTGGTGCAATGTACAGCAGCAAGACATGACAATCACATCCAGACTACAACACTTTAAGAATGAAAAACCAAGTATTCATGCATGGGTATTTAGTGCATTGTGCTGGGTATAATTCTAAAGTTTTTTTGAGGTAGGAGAATTGCCCATGCCTTGGTTCCACTCAGAAAGGTAATATCTTGTATGAAATTTAGCAATGTGATCTAACTTTGGCTTTATCACATTTTGTTTTTTCTAATGTCCTATGGCTCACTTCGGATGAATCTTATGGGAAAATAAATTATGGCTTATTAATTAAAATAAACAATAACAAGAGAAGGAATATTTTGGTTCTTCCAGCATCAATCATTCAGTGCAATAGACTGAATGTCTGTATTCCTACAAGATTCGTATGTTGAAATCCAATGTGATGGTATTTGGGGGCAGGGCCTCTGGGAAGTGATTAGGGCCCTTATATAAGACACCCTAGAGAATTCTGCTGACCTCTTGCATCATGTGAAGACAGTGAGAAGACAGCCATCTGTGAACCGGAAGGCAGCCCCCCAGCAGACATGGAATCTACAGAGCCTTGATTTTGGACATCCCAGCCTCCAGAACTGTGAGAAACAAAGTGTTGTTTGTAAGCCTCGCAGTGTGTGGTATTTTGGCTACAGCAGGCTGCACTGACTAGGACAGTGAGCTGTGCTGGTGAAGTATACAGCTTGTAGAAACTGGAGTAGCCACTGAAGATCCTATTTCTAGAGTGGCTACTTAAGAATCTATTTCTGATTTTTGTAGTTTTTCTACATGTGTTTTTGCAGTTAAGTAGGTTTCACTTGTTACTTTTCCAAAGAATTTAGGTTTCAATAAGAGTTCAGAGAGCCATACCCCTAAAGATTTTTAATTTCAGTGGAGCCTTTTTAATGAGTTACTATCTAATTTATCTTCAGATTGTGAAATACACTCGTTCTAAAGAAAACTGGAAGTCTGAAAATTGGGACGATGGGTACATACTCTTATAAATATTACCAGAAGTTAGAATAACAATGATTTTCTTTGATCCTGAATCAAACTGTTTACATTTCAGCCAATTAATACTACTTCAATTTTTATAATCATGATCTTTAGTTTTATTGATTCATTTATTATGTGACTGAGGATATTTGTGATGTACTACATGTTTGCTTGTAAGACTCTAGAGATTTGTTTTTATATGCTGCTTTGAGACCTATAGGAATCTACAATAATAAGTTTGCTGGGAATTATAAAAGATTTGATTGGGGATTAAAAAATTTTCTATCCAAAGGAAGTGATTCTTTTGCTATCAATGCCCTCACCTGTCATCCTCTCTGTCACCATGGCTGGCTTGGCTGGCAGCACCCTGAAGACATCCTACAGATGGCAGCACCAAGAAAGGTAGATTTTTCTTCTTTCTTTGCAATTCTTTGGTATAGACCAGTCTTAACAGGGTGGTGGTAGCCATCACAGGAGGAAGGAGTACACTTAATGTGGAGGAATGTGCTGAGGGTGACTTCCCTTTTTTTTTTTTACCACAATAATGGACTTTTGTTTTTAGAGATGTCCTTCTGTGACATCAGGTTAAAATGAGGATCTCTCTGGAACCAGTGAATGCAAAATACTAACAATCATTTATTTCTTAGTGTGAATATGCTGATGATATTCTTGTGGGTTTAGACAACATGAAGTTGCCTCAAGTAGGATTGTTCCTTGTACCCTGGGAAGAAAAATCCAGAATCTGAGGAGACCAGGCTGGGAACCTGAGATGGACCGTACAACCTAGCAGGTGGACTTCCCAAACAGGTCTCCTAGTGGCCAGTTAATCTTGGTACTGATTCTTGGTACCAGGGACACATGTCTACATGAAAGACCCTGAATAAATATTGGTGACATTTTCTTAGGTATGTATCTTTAAAAGAGCATTAAAGACTAGTTTCATATCTTTGATAATTACTGTCAATATTCTTACAATAAGCCCATTAAAAGCTCCTTTCCTTCTCAACTGTATTTATAGGAAGACCTTATGGACTCTTGCTATTTTTTTCTTCCCATTAGTGATTTAGTTTATGGTTTCCCTTTTTTAAAAATTTCTTTTTTAGTCTCTGAATGGTTCCTGATTGGGCCAGATTGCATGGCATTACCTTCTGGGCTTCTTTAAGCCATTGAGACAGTTGCTATCCATGGCTTAAGAATTACTGGAGCAAAATCAGCGTTTTGGTGGGGCTTACTTATTTTTTGTTCCTTGAATTATTTTAAGTCATTCAGATCAAAGTTTTAAGCTTATAGAAAGTTGCTTTTTCCAATCCGTTCATCTCAATGACAACCCCTTTTTCTTGGAAGTGATCTCACATGCTATCATTTCAGTCAGCAGAACCCTCGAAGCAGAACAATGTTTCAGAACATTAAAGTTAAGAGTTAAAAATACTGTAATGATTGATAGCATGTGTGTGTATATATTATATATGTGGGTATATATGTCTTACACACACATATATATAATCTTAGTTTTGAAAACTCTAGGAACTAGTCAGTCCTCTTCAGAAAGAAAGGAGGAAAAAAATCCCTATAAGAAATAGAAGTTGTTAGGCAAGAAGAAAAAAAAAAGCAAAGAAAAAAGAAATGCTTGGCAGGAGATGAACAGGCAATGGAAGTGACTTCCCAGATGAAAGGGAACAGAAACCAAGGAAACAGCACGACAAATGCATGTGACGTTGAACATCTTCATAATATAGCTCTGAGCTGCAGTTTTTCTATAGGCATAATGGATGATTTGAACCAAGAACACATTGAGTTTTATCCACATGTCTATGGAAACTATTTCAGGTGAAGAGTTGTATCCTCTGACACATATTTTCAGCTTGAGGCTAAAATCTAAATTTTACCACAAAAACATTTTTCACATTTCTATGCCTAAGGACAATTTTGTTGAAATCAATGCACACATCTCCTTTGAGAATGACGAGTGCTCAAGTCAATTACTTCGTTTCTCTCTTTTTATTCTGATAGGTAAGATATCTCTCCCTCGCTCCCTCTTTCTCTCTCACATGCACATAAACATTATGTGTCCATCAACCAGTCTAGCTGCTGCTGGCATTGCACTACCGCTAGATATCACTACCGGGTTTATAGGTTACTGTTGCCTATGGCCTCTCTCTCTCAGGTTTTCAAGTAAATCAATAGAATTTTCAACATGATTGGGGAGAAAGAGGCTAAAACATTTTGCTCCACCAGAAATAAGTAGCTGATGGCTAGCTGCTGCCTGAACAAATGTCCTAGCTTATAAACTTCTTGGCTGAGGCTGAGTTCACTCTGCAAGTATCTTTGGTCTACTTGTGGGTAAAATCCTGGTTTCTCCTACTTTGGATGCAATAGCTACACTAAACAAGACTGAAGAGAGATATTTATATTCACAAGCTTGGAAAATATGGGGTTTTATATGGGGAAGAGGTGCCTGGGAATGGGAAACTTGCTAGATTTTTTTTGTCATAGCCATGCTGTGTATTACATTTGTACGCTGGCTTTGCAGTGCACCCTGTTATTTGTGTGAACCACAGTGACACTGAGAAAGATACTGATGGATAGTGATGGCTTCCCAATGGGTTTCACATGAATTTTTTTCCAGTCTGACTCAAATGTCATCTTCGTCATGAATTGCTTCCTGTGTCCTTCAACGAAATGTGGCATATGCCATTACTTAAGCCATCACAGCACTTTCTGTCCTAATTAAGCCATTCATTTATCATCTTCCTAGACTGGAAGCTCCCTGATGATGGGTGCCTTGATTATCTTGTTCAAAACTATTTTCCAGCACCTATGAAAGTGCCTCACACTTAAGAGGCAAATATAATAAGTACTTGATGAATGAACACATGGAATGAGTAAAGGCTTGAGATTTAGCTCTGTAAACTCTTTCTTTTTATCTCCTGCAGCATAAAGTCGAATGATTGCATAGAAGACCCGATAAATATTTGTTGCATTTAGAAGACCCTCCAAAATTTTGTTGAATTCGGAAAAACTACATTTCCCATTACAGTTTATAAAGCACCTTTAGATAGATATCCTTCTTCAAACTTAATGCCTTAAGGTGGGCAAGTCAGATATTTTCCCAGTTTCACGTTGAGTTAGGAAGACACACACAGAAATAGTAAACAGCAGCCATGGGATAGGACTGCTGATCTTCTGATGTTTGTCAACAACAACAGGTGCCTGCGTAAGCTGTCCAGGTCATCTCCACTTCAAAGGGTCAGATGAAGAAGGAACCAGCAGGAGTGATTTTCATCAGCCTGTGATGTGGGCACACCAGCTGGAGAACTGGTGGCATCTGCCATTCTTTATCCTTCAGAACCATGATGTACAGACTGGCTTAAAGACTGTCATCTTCACACTGGGTGAGATGCTTCCTTCCCCTCTCTGGGACCATGAGATGGGTACTTTTAGAGGTTGTTCTGAATACTCTGATGGTTTACCCACTTGGAGCAGGCTTCAGAAATGAGGAACAGGTGACCGATCAAAACTGTTAGTATCGTGTGCCCCTCTACCTAAACTCTTGCCTTTCTGACCTAAATATCTAAGGTCAAAGTAGACTCCATTATTCAGCTGACTCTGAGCTCATGCCTCAAATTCCAATCTTTACAGTTAGTTTTGGGTTTAAAAATGCGAAAAAATGTCCTAAGCATCAAAATGGAATGATCATCTCTAGGACAACAGAATTTAAAGGATTAGATATGTTCAAATTGTAATGTTTTCAAATAAAACATCTACTAAATGCAATATATCCAGTTTATAGCACCTTCTTATTATATTTTAATTTCACATTTTTTGGAAAATTTTAAAGGATTTTCTATGACTTTTAAGGCTTTCTATAAGAGTTCTAATTATTTCTTATTTCATATACTTTATGCTAAGCATGCTACTTGGTTTCCTTGTCTTCAAAATTAACTAGACTTTTATTTTACTTTTTTTACCCCATGAACTAGATTTTTAAGAAAATTTAAACAGCTTTATAAAATGCCAGTTATATAAATAATGCATGCTCAGTGCTAAAAAATCAGAAAATATAGAATATCATAAAGAGAAAAAATGATTACCTATAATCCCCTCACTCACAGGTAACCATTTTAACTTTCTGATATGTATCTTTCTAAACATAGGTAGGAAGGTAAGTAGATTAATAATAAGAAAAGCTAGGTCAAATATACTTTAGAATGTTGATAGCTTTGAACTGTTTCTGAAACATAAATGCTTTCATCTTCAGAGTTTGGTAATCCATTTTATCAAAATGAATGACTCAGGAATCTGAAACATGACACAGTGAAATCCAAATTCATACAATGTGCCATTAAACTGTTTAGAATGCCTATGCTTTCCTCTTTGTGAAGCACCTCGCCATCACCTTTTAAAAAATTAACATCCATTCTGCCGAATTCTAGTAACAAGAAACTTTTAAAAATTGATTTAAATTTCCCTTTCAGCCTAATGGCACAACTAGAATTGAGTTAAGGTGTAATTATTGAGCAGAAGCCTGATGTACTTTTCTGTGAATCTACCTTTTCATGATGATTAAAAACAACAAAAACTCTACCTCATAAACACTGTGTCAAGATTTGACATATTCCATACACACCTACTGGAAATATAGCAGAATGTTCTCCTTAGAAAGAATCTTTTAGGTAACTCCCATGGACTTTGGTAAAATCTCATCTAAATCATAAATAGATAATACCATAGCAAATACAATTTCACATGTAAAGGCAATACGCCACTACTATCAATCAATAACCTCTCCATAGTTTTGATAATATTCATGATGCCTGTCACTGGTATTTACAGTTTGTGTGTCCTTCGGTAGGTGGTTAGATAAGTCTCAGATTTCAATATGCCCTGGAATAAAAATGCTAACAGGGCTTATTTTTGTTATTAGAATATTCTTTATGAGTTAGCCTTGTGTTACAACAAACAACCAAATATTCTAGAAGTCCACTTGACACATCTGTTACTGCGCTGATATTGTGTGAACTCTGCCAGCCTGGGGCCAAACACCTAGCTTTTCCAAATGTTGATATGTTTTTTCTGTAGCCCTACCCAACGCACTGGTCTTTTGCCCAGATGGGAGTTTAATCATGCCTCCATATGGCTGTTGACCAGGTGTATGCATTGAGCCTGAGTTTGATTTTTCAATACAAGGTAAAATGGAGAGAAATACTTTAATTTATTCTGTAGCACTATGTGCTCAAATATAATTTATAACATAAAATATTCGATTTGCATTATTTTAATCATAATTGGATAGCTCCATTTCAACCAGTTGACTAATTTTGGCTTAATGCTGCATTAGAAACATTAAAAAGAATGACCAATATCATTAAATTAATTCCCTTTCTCACCCTTCTTTTTTTTCTATTTCCTTGTTTGACTATGATGTGGAGAGACCAAGGGCCATATACACCAACAGGCATGAACAAAGAAACAATTCTAACTGGGGAGTGGAGCTTCAGCAGTGCCTGAACCCTACTATTGGTTCAGGAAGATAAAGACCAATTTTGCTATTTTTTGTGAAGTAGAGGGAAATTTGTACATGAGTAGGGGAACTGAAAGTCGCATGCAGAGGTTATTGGTCTTGGACCTCATCTCCTTGTGAGATTTTTCCCAAACTTGACCAAATGATTCTCTGAAGTATTTACATGGTTTAAAAATATTAAAATAAAGGGGGAAAAAGCTCAGTGGCTTCTGGAAGGTTTTTGCATTAGCTTTTAAGATGGTATTTATAGGAGGAGCAAAATAACCAGTTCATCAGTATTTGGAGGGCAAAATTAATAGTTATTGATAATTTCCTGGATGATAATACAACATGAATTACTTTTAGTTGCCCTGAAAGCACTTTATTAAATCTCCTTCAATGTAAATTGCTCTCTTAGATTGTCTAGCCAGAGGATATTTGAGGGAAAAGTGTTCAAGGATATCCTGAGCTTGTGGCACCATTATGATGTCAGACACAGAAGACTCTATGGTAGAATCAGGTGTCTGGATGTCTAGAAGAGCAGGTGGATGCTGAGAGAGAGAACATGGCAGTCATCGGGGAACACAAAATCCAAGAATACATCACCATTTAAAAAAAAATTGGCATTTCCTCCCCTCTTTAGTGGAAGCAATATATATGTATTTAAAATAGTTTCACAAATACTAAATCACAGTCAGGCTTCTTGAGTTTACCAAAATAACCACGTGATACTTTCTAATTCCTGCAAAAGGGCTATTTTCTGCATAGATTATACATAGATTGCAGAGCAACAACTGTCAGGAGAGGCAGAGTTAATATTCTAATAAGTGTGTTTAGTGAGGTACTTATTAGTTTGCTATCTTCAGGGACACCCCTTAGCAAAGCCCAGAAATGCACACACTATCAATATTTATACTTGTTAGACATGTCTGGATGGTTTGGAGCCATTTCCAACAACAGCTGTGCAAATGGTTGATGTTGTGCTACTTTCTCAGACTTAAATCTCCACTTGGCAATTCCTACATATGTTCAAACACTGAAAATATTTTCACTTTTGCTTTGTGGGAGAATCCAATTTGGGATTTTAATGTCAACCCAAGAGGGATCATCCGTTCTCCCGCTTTCCCTTCCACATGTTTTCCTGACTCGCCCTCTTCTCAGTGGCAGTGCAGCCTGTCTTGACTTCCCCTTGAGAAATTCCCAGAGCTTGCTCTTTTGTGCTGTCATAAACATAAGGAGTGAAACATTGTCTGGAAATGTAAACTTGGATTAAGCCTCCAAAACACAACAGAACAATTGGTGGTCTTGTCAAGTCCAGTCCTTTAACTGGACAAAACCATAGCCTTGACTAGTCTGTACTGTTTATAAGGTTCCTCCTTGTATATAAACTATTTTTTAAAATTATGGGAGATACACGTTTATAAGTGCAATGAGTCTTGTTTAGAAAAGCAATTTATCTGTTCCTGGAATGGGTGAGCTTTTCCTCTTTCGTCTCTCCAGCCCAAAGCAAAGTAAAGCATTGGTTGGCCTTTTAATTGGGGGTGAGGCACAATGAACTCGTTCAATGTAAAGAAATCTTCACAGCACTTTAAATCATTTTGGGGAGAATGTAGTTAGATCAGCGGTGTTGCTTCGCGAGCCATGACTTTTGGAAAATATGTGCTTCTGAGATGTAGGCGTGCACATGCACACACTTGGACAGACACATATGCAGCTTTTAAAGGTTTGTCAGATTTTATTAGGAAAGGATTTTCTCCTTGGCTGTGTGTACACTGTTTGTACCCTGCTAATTGAGGGAAGTGGAAGATCCTTGGTTTACAGGGTGAAAAGCCCTATTGGCACAATGGCCGTACTTAAACCAGCATAATGAAGGGGCCAAGGAGGACAGTAGAAATTAGCCACTAATTGAAGCTAAACTGTAACTTTGGGGATGTACTAAGTAATATGCATTGGGGTTGCTGTTTAGAGAAGAAAGAAAATAGCATACTTCTGAGAAAGGAAATGGCTTTCGGAGGCAGAACTAATTTAGACCTCTCAAACTTAAAAAAGTCCCTCTGCCCAGTTTTATGGTCATAGCAAGAAAGAGGCAAGGTAAATATACAAGGCCACCCACTGGGACGTGGATCTTTTGCCCTGTGTGTGTTCTCACTGTAAAAATATGTATGGCCACACACACACATGCACACACACACACACACACACACATGTTCACACACATGCACAGGCATGCATACATGCATTTGCATGCACACATAAACACACACACATAGCCCAAAGTTATTTCTTGACAGTTCTTTTAACTCATTCATAGAAACAGAGACAGGAACACAACATAGCCAGGCTGCATTTGGTACAGAATATTCCAGCTGCTGGCCTCAGTTGATTTCCCTCTCCCTTCTTACTCTCTCTTTCTTTTTTCAATTTATTTATTTATTTTCTTTTTATTTTTAAATTTCAGAATATTATGGGGATACAAACATTACATGTCAAACAAGAAAATGTCATTTTAAAAATGTGACTAATGATGATATGGATATTTAACTTAGTGTGACTATACATATGGTCATAGAAATGGAACCAGGTATTAGAAAGACAATGATGTGCATATTTTTTAACAGTTTAGAGGAAAATCATGTTGAGAGCTTCAACATTTCTTTGATCTTCCACCTTTATTTTGTCACTGTTAAGGTGGAAGCCAGTTGCTGTTTGTGGTAGGTGCTTCCTGACTTGAGTCCCAGTGATGCACCTCCTGGGATTTAGGTACTTGTGTAATCCCCTCCCCCTTGAGCATGTAGACCGCATTTAGTGATGTACCCCTAAACACTGACATTTGGAAAAAGTGGTAAGAAGTCACTTCCAAGATTAGGTTATGAAAGATGGCGACTTCCTTCTTGCTTGTACTCTCTCTGTTGCCTTCTCACTTGCTCTCTCTGATGAAGCAAGATGCCATGCTGGGAGCTGCCCTAGGAAGAGGACTGCGTGGCAAGAAATCAGGGGAGGCCTCTGGCCAACAGCTCTTGAGGAACTGAGGCCCTCAGTCCACCAACCTGACGGAACTGAATCCTGCCACAAACCACATGAGTGAGGCTGGAGTGGATCCTTCTCTGGGCAAGCCTTGAGATGACTACAGTCCCAGACAATACTTCGATTGCTGCCTTGTGATGTCCCTAGGGCCAGAAAGCACAGATAAGCTGTGCCCATTCCTGACCCTCAGAAACTGTGAGATGATAAATGCTGGTGTTTTAAGGTGCCAATTTTTTGTGTGTAATTTGTTACTTAGCAGTAGGTACCAAGACACTAATCTAGAAACATTCTTCATCATTCATTGGTAGACTTGGGATTTTAAAAAACGGCAAACACACACATATACACAATTTATTAAGTTTATTTCCCTATTTTTTGGAGGGGAATGTTTTATTTGGAATCCTACCACACTTTTCCCTTTCTAAAAGAATCTGTTAGGGTCATTGTGACTCAAATGGTAGGAATTTTCCCAATGAAATAAAGACTTTATACCAATTGAATTCTTTACTCAGAAAACTGTATTTTCTCCACTAACATCTTGAATTTGATATTTTTAACTATCTTTATCAAATTAATTTGTAAATAAATTGTGTTTTTTCCCTCTGTGATGGGCTGAAGGTTTGTATCTCCTCAAAATTCATATGTTGAAGCCCTAATATCCAGCGTGGCTATATTTGGAGATATGGATCTCTAAGAAAGTAATGATGGTTAAATTGGGTCATAAGAATGGAGCCCCGATCTAATAGAATTCATGTCCTTATAAGGTGAGACACCAGAGAGCTTGCTTTTTCTCTCCCTGTGCATGCACAAAGAAGAGGCCATGTGAGCACACAGGGATATGAAGGCCACTTATTGGCCAAGAGAAGAGGCCTCGGGATGAAACCTATCCTGCCTGCATCTTGATCTTGGACTTCCTGCCTCCAGAATCACGGGGAATGAATTTCTGTTGTTTAAGCCTCCCATTTTATGGTATTTGTTATGGCAGCACGAGCTGACTAATATACCCACATCAGTTTTATTTGATCACTTCAGCAACAAGATAATAGGTAAGAAAAATGCAGTGAGTTACAGTTAAGTTTATTATACAAAGTTAATTCCACAAGTTTGTTAGGCAGTTATCCATGTTTAAAATTGTATTATACACTTTGGGGAATAGTTTGATATTTACAGATTGTCTCTATTTGGAATAATCTCACAAAAATAGATGGGTTTTAGGATTTAATTAGTTTGAAGGTCCCAGCCGCATAGTCTTGTCCTCTGCCACTCACTGAAAAATTGTTTCCAGATGTTTAAAAAAGCTGAGTGACCAACAGAAGTGGCAGGTTGGCCAGCAGTGATCTAGGAATTAACGGAATATACCCACAACCACATCTTGGACTCGGTGCCCAAATTCTTCCAACAAAAACAATGCCTGTTTCATCACCTGTAGAGTGGCAAGTGAATTCATGGTGCCCAATTTGGAGTCATAAAACCCATTTCTTATAACCCTCAAAACTGTTATGCATAAAACTTGTGATGAGAAACCAGTGTGTGGCAACCTCATTTGGTGATTAATTGCTTTTCTATATCTGGGTTTAGAAACCATTGAGTGTCTCATGATCTATTTTCAATGAGAGAGGGGCAAACTAATAGTATTGTCTCTCCTGGGAAAAACCAAAAACTAAACAAAAATAAATCAAACCTTAAAATTGACCTGCCAAAGATAAAGTGCATAGAAACGTTCATTCTTCTGAATTTCTGCCCTTTTTACTAAGCTCTTAGTCAGCATTTATACTGATAGTAGTTATGCCAACAATGAAAATGTAGATTGAAAATAATCCTATTTCCTACCTTACCTTAAATGCTTGAAGGGTACACCCTAACATGTGAATAATACATGTGAAAAGGATGCTTTTAATTATAATGAAGGTGGGGGCTGGGGGGAAGGGATGGGTGCATACCTACTTGATGAGAGCGATGGGTACTGTCTAGGTAATGGACACGCTTGAAGCTCAGACTCAGGGGGATGGGGGGGCATGGGCAATATATGTAACCTGAACATTTGTACCCCCATAATGAGCTGAAATAAAAAAAAATAAATCCAAAATAAGGTACCTGAAAAAAAAAAGAAGTTTTCATCTATTGGGTGTTGGGTGCTACTTTGAAGGATGAGATAATTCACTATAATGTGTCTAAGGCTAAGAGAGAGCAGACTAGGCCCTACTGCAGTCAGTTTCCTAAAATAACTAGACTGACATATGAAAAATACATTTAAGTTATGATTTATGCAGTAAAAAATACTGGATATTATTTATCAACATGAGAAGCTCTGATGTCGTGGCTGTATTAGATCTTAGAAGAGCTACCTCACCAGTGATCGACACTCATGTGATTTCTGCTCTGCAAACTTAATATTTGACCTCAGCTTAGCCTTAGGGGTTTGTTCAAGAACGAACTGTACCCATTTGGTATGGTTTTCTTCTAAAGGAGAACAGATTGAGACGAGATTGTGTTTATTGCTGAAGGCCATTCGGCTTCACTGGACTGATATTTCAGAAGATGTATTTCTGTTTCTGACTAGTGACTTTTACCAGGTCTGAAATGTGAGTTTGACAGAAATCTTGGCTGTTTAACAAGATTTAGGGAGCTGGATTGATTCTTGGTCATTGTGAACAGACATTCCCTGCCACACATGACCACACTTTGGGTAGGTTAGATGCCCAGAGAATGCTCCACGCCCCTAACACCAGCCTGGATTGGGTCCCAGGAGAACACCTGAGCCCTTGGGTGCTGGAACACTCATCTCTGGTGCTGTTGACACCAGCAGCACCAGATGACCTGGAGCCAGCACTTCCTGTCAGCATCTTCTAAGATCTTACACTCAGTACATCGAGTGCGACTACTCAGAAGTCACAGAAACCTATGCAGAAGTAAGACTAGTGAATTTGACAACTGAATATGCTTTGCTCTTTGAACACAATCAACTTTTTAATCATTGAATATTACTAACTGAGCTATCTCCTGGCTGCCCTCTGGTAGGAGATTCCATACAAGGTAGGACAGTGTGTTTTGTTGGGTTAAGAGTGAAATTTCTGGAACTAGACTGCTTGGGAAAGTTAATCTGTTTTCTTATCTCCAAAATGGGAATAAGAATAGTTCCAGCCTCATAGAGTAGTAAGGCTTAAATGAACATACTGCATAGCCAGGCAGAAGAACATAATAAGTTCTCAATGTATTTTTTTATTAGTAAACAAAAATTACAACTTTCCTTGGCCTACATGAATTGAATTTACTTTACTAAGTACGTATTACAAGCCAAATCACTTATATGGTAAGGTTAGTGCTTCCCAAATTCTCTGTGTTAAAAGACCAGGTTTTTGTTTCCACCCCATTGCAGACTGATAGTTTTGCAAATTATAATACAAATGAATTACTACAAAAGTGAAATAAAAATGAAACAAAGATAAAAAACCCTAAACCTAAATGGCTGTTAAAATTTCTAAATTGGATTTCTGTACTTGTCTCTGTGCCGATGGGCACCTGTCTGCAGACCCCCTCAGGGAGTAGCACTGGGAGGGCGGACAGCTGTTCTCTGTAGGACTGTGGTGCACAGGCACCTTCTCTGGTGTCGGGGAACTCCCCTCCTCCTCGGGCCGAGCTCAGTTCTGAGCGCTGGTGCTGAAGACACCAGGTGCTTGGTGCTGGCACTCTCCATCTGTCTTACTGATAGCGCCAGCCCCTGTCCTTGGCTGGACCCACCAGACACACCCAGACTTAGAATGGAAGCCAAACGTGAGAAGAAGCTGGGACAACACAGACTATTCCAGCAAGTAGTGGAGGCGGTGAAAGCAGCACCCTACATTTCCAGAGGCAACAGGAGCAGTGATTTTAGAAGCATCTGAGAGGTCTGAGGTGAACGGTCCTTCACCCAACCATCCCTGGACATGACTGTGGCCCACTGCCCTTGAGATGGAGCCACCCTGGTTTTCAGATTCTTCTGGAGAGTTCGTGATTGACTTCACTTTCCTTTAACAAGTTTCTTTCTGCTTAAATTAGCCAGTACATTTGTAGTGCTTGACACTAAGAACCAAGAATGGTTCACATGTATTTTAAAAACAAAATCATGAAGATTGACCCTCCTGGCATTTGGCATCTCATGCTACCTGGCCATCCTATATGGATGTTCACGACACTTTGGTGTTGATGTCTGTGTTAGTATCTCATTTACTCACTCCAGCTCCCCGAACTTCTTTTTGGTCTTGTTCTCTATAGTACACCCTAACAATACTCTTCAATTTAGATCTGAAATCAAGCTGAAAACTGATGAACATTTTATACCACTTTCTGACAAGCTGAAGTGACACAGGCTTGCAGGTAAACCATCTGTCACAATTATGAAGGAAATTGGTCTTCCCAGAATGTCTTCTCTTTTTATATTGGGGAAATTTACACCCACAATTTGCACTTTTATGATATTAAGTGAAGATTCTATCCCTCAAAGCTGATTGACCAGGCTGGAGACTGCTCAAGTGAAATTTATCCTGTGATTTAAAGGGTGACAAACGTAATTTTCTGCTTGGTGGCTAAAGGCCTCTTTAACCCCCAGAGAGGCTCAGACTGGGGCCTGCTGGCCTGGGGACATGTGTCCTCCACTCCTGGAAGAGTGCAAGCAGAGGCTGTTCAGGCATCTTTTAGGGACGCTTTAGATTTAGAAACAAGGAGATTATGCCTGAGGATTTCTTTTCCCTTTCAAACTCTGAGAACCAGGTTGCTGCCCTTAAAGATTTCTTCAGGCCATTACAAAGACTGGGCTTTCTGTTTGAGCAGCTAGCACACATTACATGACCTCCGCAGGGAGGAAAAAGGATTAAAAAAAATGAAGTCCTGGAAATTACAATTCATGTACCAGCTTTGCACTAGGGTTCATTATCAAGACACAAATAATTACTGAGAGAGAAAACAAGTGAAATTGTCACCCAAGGATCTAAAAAAATTATCCATGACTGGTCCCACTTTCTGGAGAGTCTGATACAATTGATAGGGAGGAACCCACACATCAGTATTTTAAAAAGCTCACCAGGTGATAAGAATGGGAAGCCAAGGCCGAGAACCACTGCTTTCTGGTGTCTGGTGAGGACCCTGGGTTTTCTTTTCACTTCTTGGAGCAGGTGTAGCCCAAATTCAAGGCAGCCAAGGACAGTTAGAAAAGGGGGAAGAAGGCTAAGAGATATCACTGGTTAAAAAGAACATATGGAAGTGGGAGGTACATTTCACCTCCTCCAAAGTATAATGTAGGGACAGAAAAACCCAGCCCAGTTGCATCTTCATTTTCTCTTGCTTCCATCGCATTCTTGAGTTGACTGTGTGCGTTGTGCTTTAGTTTGGAGGAAAAGCAGTGTGATAAGATAGAAAGGGTCACCAGATTCAAGTTTTCTACAGGAAATAAGTATGTCTGCACATTAGAGAATTTGTCAAGGACTCAAAGATGTGGAAGCTACATGATGATCTGAGCATGAGTTATAAATATCTTGAAGATCATTTCCAGGCTCTGTCTCCTGGGTTATGAGGATTAAATTTAGAGCCCGAACAGGCCCTTGCAGCTGCCGAGTCTTCCATCTTCAGGCAGAGTTGCTGGAGAACATGAAGAGATTTGGGCAAAGGGGGCCACCACCGAGCATGTAGCTAGGTGTTAAAACAGGCCCTGTTTGTAGGGAATGACTTTGAGTTTATTACATGTTTATATGTTTATATGTCTAGGGAGTTTATTAACAGAAATAATGGCATCTCCCTAAACAGCTTGCATTATAGTTATTGTGTAAGTGACTTCAGTCCTCCATACTCCCTAAGAAAGCTCAATCCCTGCGTGTTCTGTGTCTTTTTTTTTTTTTTTTTTTTCAAAAAGATGTGGCTGACCTTGAGGGTGGGGTGTTCTGTGAATCATCTGCCAGGACAACAGAAGGATTTGCATGGTCTTTTCATGCTTATGTTGTCCTCAAGGTCGGGCACTTGGGAAGCTTTTTGGCCTGTGATCTTGTCTGCAGCTGTGGAGCCAACCTACTCTCCCACCGGGCTGAAACCCAGGCCTCACCTCTTTGGGACCAGGCCTGAAAGTCTGGCAAAAATAGAAGGTCATGCAAGAAACTATGTGAAGAGACACGAGGTAGGGTGAACCTTGAAAGATGAACAGAGACAGGTGTGGAAGACTAGAATTCGTTCAGAGGGTAACGGGTTCTAAGTGCCATGCTTCTCTTTTGAAGAAATATTTAAAAAAATAGTAATTTATTTATCAACCAGGTGATCAGACAAGCAGGAATTTAAAATGCATTACAAATTATTTTAAAGGGAGAACTCAGCACCACAGATGGGCTCAGCAATGCAGAAATAATAGTAGACTAGAAAGTAATATATTACTAATTTTCTCTCTTTGGCTTGTTAATTTCCTCTATTGCAGGATCTGTCTTTTGCTACCTACTGAGAGATGGCTCCAAATAATAATTTGAAATTGTTTTATTATTCAGTGTTATTTACCTTGACAAGTGCACAGATCTAAACAGCAAGAAATCAGAATGACAAAGATAGATTGTTTGTATTTTCCTAATTGCATCTCTTTAATCTCTATAGGATTGAAATATGATTAAACAAGTCCTTCACATAAATTAACAGGCAACATGAAGGAAATTACTATCTCTGATACCATTCACGTTAGTCTAACTTTTCTTTGAATATTATATTATAAAGTCAACAGGTGCTTTGCAAAGTGACTAAGCAAAAGTCCTCCATTCAAATCCTTCATTCTCTTTTCATAATCAAAATATAATCATGGCATACACAGCGGAACTTTTGGAGACTTTGTCAATTTTCTACATGTTACTGAAGAGAAAATCACTGCAAATGTCAAGAGTTTCAGGTATGCTTCAAATCCAGTGACAGCTTTTGGGTAAAAATAGAATGCTATAAGCTGGGGTTTGATCTGGCTTTGGTACTATTAGGTCATTAAGTATGAAATGTCCAATTTCCTTAAGTACTAAGTTTGACAGTTGATATCTCTGACATTTCACTGTGACACTTCTTATATATTTTTTCCTCATTGCAAAGGTGCATCCTCAGTCTTTCAAACACATGTTTTGGCTTGTGATTATCTTTCACATTTTTTTAGAGCAAGTTTTGTGAAACCATAGATAAGTCAAAAATTCGTGTTATTTTTGAATATGAGTTCCATCACGGAACCAATGCAGTGCAGACAGCTCAAAATACCACCAAAGTGTTTGGGAAGGATGTGCCTAATGAATGCCCAGTACCTCGATGGTTTGAGAAGTTCCATTCTGGTGATTTTAATTCTGAAAGTGAGGCACATGGGTGACCTGAGACCAAGCTGGATAATGATGAGCTGAAAGCTGTAGTGGAAGCGAATCTATCTCAACCTGTGCATGAATTAGCAGCAAGGTTTGACGTTACTATTCCAGCAATATGGGACCATTTTAAACAAATGGGCAAGGTAAAGAAGCTGGACAGATGGATACTGCATGAATTAAATGAGCGTCAGAAGAGAAGTTGTCTCGAAGCTTGCCTTTCTCTGTTGTCACAACAAAAAGGCGAACCATTTCTGCACCTCATTGTTATGAGTGATGAAAAATAGATTCTTTTTGACAATTGCAGGCATTCAGTACAATAGTTGGATAAAGATGAAATGCCAAAACACAGTCCAAAACCAAACATTCATCAAGAAAAATAGCTAATGATGTCTGTTTAGTGGTCTAGCACTGGTATTATCCGCTATAGCTTCATGAAACCTGGTCAATTGATTACAGTGGATGTCTACTGCAACTTATTGGATGAAATGATGAGGACGTTTGTGCTTAAGTAGCCGAGATTGGTCATTAGAGACAGGCTAATCCTCTTGCAAGACTATGTGTGGCAAAAAACAATGGTGCTCAAACTACAGAGGCTGGACCTGGAAACTCTCTGTCATCCACCATATTCACCAGACCTTGCACCAACTGACTACCACTTCTTCCAGGCTTTGAACCACTTCTTGCAAGGAAAAATATTAAATTCTCAACAAGCTGTGAAAAACACCTTTTGAGATTTCATTGCCACTCTCTCTGCAGGCTTCCTCATTGCTGGCATAAACAAGCTACCGTTAAGATGGCAAAACTGTGCCGATAGTTTAGACACATACTTTGATTAATTAACATTTTGTCTCAGTACTATTTATTAACATTATTCACCTAATAATTACTAAATTGCATGGCCCGTTATTGTGTCTATACGTGACAAATACAGTGTCAAATTGCAGCTGTTCTCTGCATAATTAAAATCAAAATCTACATCTGTCCCATTTGCATACCATTTCTGGGGCAAAGAAGACATTTTTTTCAGGAAAAAATTTGGTCATGTAGATTTTGTCCTATACAGTTGGTTTTGTGTAAGAATTGTTTGGTCACGGTGGCCTTGCGGGGTGAGGAGTCCCATTGTTGGCATCTTTAAAGAGAATAAGAATGGGTAGGAGATCTATTCTTCAGGGAAAACTAGAAAATAACAAGTTTCTGGTGTCAGCAAGGGAGCAGTTACTTTATGTGGGCATTTCTCCTGCAGCTGGTATTTATGGGATTGTTTTCTCTGACCTGTGAAACACTTTTAATTTTTTCAGTATGGAAAGGTCAGTGTTTTATCTCAGCAACAATTATGATGAAAACAGCTCTAAGTAAATGTGGACTGAAAGGAACTGTCCTCACCAAATGATACTATTGTATATTGTTTTCAAAGAGCTATTTTAAAGTGAGAGAAGGGGGTAGGGAGGAGCAGAGGGAAAATAAGAGAGAAAGAAAGGGAGAGAAAGAGAGACAGAGAGAGAGAGAAAGATTCAGAGACCAAGAACAGAGTAAGCAAAATGCTGAGTGAGGACGTAGGGGGCTCAGGAGAGAGGATGTGAAGTGGGGTTTGCCATCAGTACTAAGCTTCTCCCATAGACCTGTGAAGAGCTAACGGAGAGTGCAGTTATATGCAGTATAGGAGTTAAGGATAAGTCATAGAAGCATCTTTGCTTCTGGAACCCTCTGACAAATCCAGTCCCAATTCAAATCTTTGTCTTTGATTCTTAGAAAGTCTGCACTCCAATCACTGCTCTCTTCCAACATCCAGGTAAGCTCCAATGTGCTTTTAAGCTGTTCTGCTCCCTGTGCAGTTTTATCACGGGCAGCTATGGTTCCCATTTGTCCTCCCAAAGGCTTTCCTTTGGGACCTGCCCTTCCTGGGGTTTGGATGGAGCTGTCACTCAGGAGGGTCGTCCTCCTCCCACAGAAGCTGGACAAATGAGGCTTGCTCACACATCAGAGCCCTTTTAGAGTCTAGAATGGATTCTTGGAGCCAGAGATTATTTCTCTCCTCGTGAGATTTTGAGTTATAAGGACGATTTCAGTTTAAAATGATAATCCTTCCTATCATGTAAAGAGACTCCTTTAGCAAATGAAAGCGACACTGCAGATATCAGAGCCAAGTCCTGGAGGAAGAATCAGTTGCCTGAGACCATTCAGAGAACATCTGAATTTAGCCAGCCAAAAGCAAGACAATAACCAGAATTTTTTAGTTTCACCAGCCAACAGATTCCATTTTAACTTGAGGCTAGTTTAAGCTTGCTCAATATTCCTTGCAATGGAAAAAAGTGTTAGATATAATAATATTTATTTAATATTTTCTTAAGTGATTTTGATAGAAATCAGGATCTACTGATTCTGCTGAATCTACTGACTTATGCTACTGAAACCTAAACCATGTGTCTTGGCCACATTTCAGCATGAATAAATCTGCACTACTTTTCTGGCTCATTCCAGTAAGTTCCTCCAACTTGCTCTGTGACACTTGTGTTAAGTGATTTTTGCCAAGTTTTATTACTCTCCTCTGGGAGATCTGAGAGATAATCCTGTATTTTCATCCATTCTCAGCACTTTTGAGTCCTCAATACCCACCCCTAACTCTAGTCAAGATAACATCAGTGATCGGGAACCACCCCTAACTCCAGCCTTGGGTGATCAATGATGAGGCTTCCAGAGATGATGACTTAGTCCATTTACGTTGCTGTCAAGGGATACCCGAGACTGGATAATTTAGAAAGAAAAAAGGTTTATATGGCTCATGATTCTGATGGCTAAAAGTTCAAGACTGGCCAACTGATGACAGTTTCCACCTGCTTCTACTCCTGGCAGAGGTGAAGGGGACAGGTTGCACAGAGACGACATGAATAGAGGGGACAATGGCAGGGGAGTGCTGGGGGCTTTTTAGCAACCAGCTTTCTCAGGAAGCTAATGGCGTGAGAACTCACTCACTCCCGTGAGAAGGCATTAATCCATTCCTGAAGGGTCCGTCCCCAGGACCCAAACACCTCCCACTGTGCCGCACCTCCCGATGTGCCACAGTGGGGATTAAATTTCAGCATGAGATTTGGTGGAGACAAACCATATCCAAGCCATGGCAGACAGCAACAGCAACACAGGAATGGTGCCAGGCAGTAAAGAGAATTTTTTCAACAGTGTGAGGTCACATCTATTCGCTGAAGCTCCCACATAGATCATTTTAAACTCTAGTCCCTGTGGATCAAACTAGCCTGGTACCTGACAAATTCCTGCCTTGATTTATGGGGACAGAACCCTATGTTCTCTGGCAAAAGAATAGACATCAAAACTCTTCTTAAATAAAAATGGGCCCTTCAAAAGAAAATGACGATGAGAAAGCACATGTTCTGAGGGAAAAACGGTTAATACTAGAAATCTTTAATTATTCGGGATCTTTTCGGTTCTTTTATAAAGCTTCTATTTCTGATTTTCCATTTTTGGGTTTTTACTACTTATTGGCAACTGTACTAGAGAGCTGATAAAATGAGACCTAATTTAGAGTGAACAGTCTGCCACCTGGCAGTACCCCGGGGAAATTTTAGTAGAAGAAGTCACTGTTTAAACATGTTGCTATATTATCACATGTGGAGATTAGAGTCAACCTAGATATCTCTGTGCAGAGTGTATACACACCCATACATAAGAACATGCTCTCAAAACACACTGACATGCGCAAAAATGCCTGAGTTCCCCAGCAGCTTTCTTAGGTGGGAAAGAGCAGCCATGCTGGCCTCACGTTTTGGATGTGGCAGAGGGTGGAGAACATGGGGCAGATTCCCTTTCCTCCGTGTCAGTAAGCACCTGGCTCTGCCCCGGCTGGGCGCTGATGGAGCTGGGCCTCCTCTCTGCTGTGGGTCAGTGCTCCCTGCTTCTGCTCCAAATCAGGGTTGCCCATCTTCCCACTGCCACATCCTCCAGCTGCTTCAGAGGCATGCTCCTGTCCTGGCCCACGTCAGTGCTCTCTTCCATTGAAAACACTGAGGTATGGGACAGGGCAACACCTGCTTTCCTCCTAGCTCCATGCTCACTAGCTGGGAAACTTGAGCATGCTCATTATCCTTGAATCGGTTTCTTAATTGGTAAATTGAGACTAATAATGATTTCCTGACAGGAGTCTGATAAGGACTCAGTGCAGCAGTATACATAAAGTACCTGGGTTTTGTAGCTGTGCAATAAATGTTATTTTTCCATTTTTCTTCTTTCCATTCCCAAAGAAAGTCAGTATGAATTCTATTTGTAAGTTTAGTTTTCCATGTTACCTTATGCCAATAACTGCCCAGACCATAGTAGATGCTCCATAAACAAATGTTTAATAAACAGTTAAATGAAATATATTATGAATTTGTGTTTGTAAAGGATTAATGCAAACTGGCTCCTCATACAAAGGGAGTTGGAACATAGTGGATTTGACAGGGTGAGCATGTGTCACAGTTGCCAGAAAGGGGACCTCATCGATGTGTCACATTGCAGAGGGTGATACCTGCAGAGGGCAGTTGGTTTTCTCTGGTCAACAATTCACCACTTGAGAATACCAACCAAGTTGGTAAGGTTAATAGGACCATGCTACCAGCACTTTCTCTTCTGATCATATCCCTGCTGCCGTGCTCTAGAAAAGCCTGTGTTTCTACCTTTGCTTGGTCTTACAACCAGAGGTTGCAAGGTGTGGGGAATGAGGTTTTCTCTCAGCCAGTCCTCCAAGATCAATGGCTCTGGGAATCACCAAGTACTGTGCACTTTCCCATTGAGGCAGTACAAATGTCCTTTGTCGGGTGATCATGTAACTGTCACTACCCTATGCCCCACCACTCTGGTCTGTATACAAAGATGCCTATTGCCTTTAACCCTGCAGGTGGCTGAGCAAAGAGAAGGCTTGGGTTTGTCAGGAGGTTGTAAGGATTATGCTTTCTGCCTTCTAATTTATGCAATTGTTGCTCTTTTTAAAGACAATAGATATAGGAACAGTGCAAGTGTCAGTAATTCTGGTAAAGTTCTTATATTTACGGTCTTTGGAGCAGCTCTTCTTGGGAGCCTGTGCTTGACTTATAAGAAGGCTGTGGGAGGAGAAGGGAGCCAAGATAGTAGACTAGAAGCAGCTTGCATATGCTGCTCTCACAAAAAGATAAAAAACGGCAAGCAGATGTTCACTTTCACATCATTTGTCTAGGAGAGAGCACTGGGAATCAACAGAGAAGCAACAGGAGGCACCCAAAGTGAAGAAGAGAGAAGTGGGGCAACCTACTCAACTGAATGGGAGGTACCTGGGGAAGGTGCCCTCATGTGGGTAAGGGACAGAGGAGAGAAGCCTGGGGCTCCACAACTGCCCTGCAGACATTGCAATCAGAGCTGCTAGAGGGCCCCTCCACTGCAGCAGGCCTCCGGTCTGATAGAGGGAGCTGACTGGAGACTGTGCAGTGGCATTGCTCCAGAGAGAAGGCACAGCAGGGTCCCACTGGCTCCTGAACCCTGGGCACTGTAGCCGGAGCCATTTTGAGGTTCCAGCACCAGAGTGCTGCATATACCCAGAGGACATATCCATTGCTGACATCATCCCATCACCCCTGCCAGGCTAGGGAGGGAACGTGGAGGCCAGGCACTTTGGTATGGCCCCTACTGTCACCAGAGGACCAGGCAGAACAGGTGCCCATGGACCTGGGGCCCACTGCTGTTGCCTGGGCAGCTGTCCAGCAACAGCTACTACAGGACCTGGGTGGAACATGTGCCCAAGATCCCCGACTCCCATTGCTGCCACCTGAGTAAAGCTACCACCGACAGACTTGGGTGAGGCAGATGCCCAGGCTACAGTGCAGAGACTGCACATCTGCCATGCTCCACCTGCCTGCGACAACCACAGGGGAATGGGAAGATGCAGGAGACCAGCAGTGGTAAAGGCTGAAGAAAGAATTTCAGAGCTTGATGACAATGCTTTTGAATTAGTCAGTCAAAAATGTAGAAAAAAAGAATCAAGAAGAATGAAAAGTATCTCTGAGAAATGTGGGATTATGTAAAACGAACAAGCATAAGAATCATAGGTATCCCTGAGGGAAAAGAAGAAAAAGCAAAAAGCATGGAAAACCTATTCCAGAAAATATTGGAGGAAAACTTCCATTGTATTGCTAGAGATTTAGATATCTAGATACAAGAAGATCAGTGAACATGTGGAAAATTCAAGGCAAATAGGACATCACCAAAGGCACACAGTCATCAGTCTGGCCAAAGTCAAAGTGAAGGAAAAATTCTACAAGCTGTGGGATGAAAACATCAAATAACTTACAAAGGAAAACCCACCAGACAAATGGCAGACTTCTCAGGAGAAAAATTACAAGCCAGAAGGGATTAGGATCTCATTTTAAGTCTTCTTAAACAGAATAACTGCCAGCAAAGAATTTCGTATCCTACAAAACTAAGTTTCATAAATGAAGGAGAAATAAAGTCTTTCCCAGAGAAGCGAACACTAAGGGAATTGGTCACCACTAGAGCTGTACATAGAAATTCTTAAAAGTGCTCCATACATGAAACAAAACAATCAATAACCACAAGTGTATAAACACTGGAAAGTTAAAAACAATACTATATTGCAAAACAACATAAAAGAGATAACAAAGCAACTAGGTAACAATCAAATTATGGCCAGAATGGTATCTCACAAATCAATACTAACATTGAACATAAATGGTCTTAATGCCTCACTTAAAAAGATATAGGTTGGCTGAATAGATAAAAAACAAAACCCAAATATATGCTATCTCCAAGAAACCCATTTAACTCACACAGATTCTCAAAGACTCAAGGAAAAGGGATGAAAAAATATTCTACACAAATGGAAATCAAAAGCAAGCAGGAGTAGCTATTCTCACATTAGATAAAATAGGCTTTAAGTCAGCAATAGCAAAAAAGGACAAAGGTGGTTATTATATAATGATAAAGGAATCAATTCAACAAGAAGATGTAACAATCCTAAAATGTATGTACCTGACACAGGAGCTCCCGGATTTATAAAACTCATTCCCATAAGTCTCAGGAAGGAAATAAATAGCTACATCGTAACAGTTGGGGACATCAATACTCCACTGACAAAACTAGACAGTCATCAGGGCAGAAAATCAACAAAGAAACACTGGAATTAAATTAGATTATAGAAAAAATGTTCCTAACTGACATTTGCATAACATTCTACTCCTAAACTAAAGAATATACATTTTTCTCATCAGTACACAGGACATTTTCCAACATAGATCACATGTTAGGCCACAAAACAACCATCAGCAAATTGAGAAAAATCAAAATCATACCATGTATCTTCTTAGACCACAATAGAATAAAACTAGAAATCAATTACAAGAGGAACTCAAACCCACACAAATACATGGAAATTAAACCTGCGGCTGAACGATCCATGGGTCAAAGATAAATCAAGATGGAAATAAAAAAATTTTCAAATGGAATGACAAAGGTGACACAGTCTTCCAAAGTCTGGGATACAGTAAAAGCAGTGCTAAGAGGAAGGTTCACAGCCTTAAATGCCTATATCAAAAAGACAGAAAGATCACAAATTAAAAACCTAATGTCACACCTGAAGGAACTAGAAAAAGAAGAACAAACCAAACTGAAAGTCAGAAGAAGAAAAGAAATAACAAAGATCAGAGCAGAACTAAATGAAATGGAAACCCAAAAAACAATAAAAAAGGATCAATGAAACAAAAAGTTGGTTCTTTGAAAAGATACACAAAATGGATAGACCAATAGCTAGATTAACCAGAAATAGAAGAGAAAGGATTAAAATAAGCTCAATCAGAAATGAAAACAGAGACATTACAACTGATACCACAGAAATACAAAATATCATCCAAGGCTACTATGGAAACCTCTATGTACACAAACTAAAATATCCAGAGGAAATGGTAAATTTTGGAAACACACAACCTCCTAAGTTTGAATTAGAAAGAAACAGAAATCCTGAATAGGCCAATAACAAGTAGCGAGATTGAAACAGTAATAAAAAGTCTCCCAACAATAAAAAGCCCAGGGCCAGACAGAATCACAGCTGAATTCTACCAGACCTACAAAGAAGAACTTGCTCCTATCCTACTGAAACTGTTCCATAACATCAAGAAAGAGGGAATGCTCCTTAACTCATTCCACAAAACCAGTATCACCCTGATAGCAAAGCCAGGAAAGGAAACAACCAAAACAATAAAACTATAGACTAATATTGCTCTTGAACATAGATGCAAAAATCCTCAACAAAATACTAGCAATCAAATTCACCAGCACATCGAAAAGATAATTCACCATGATCATGTGGGTTTCATCCCAGGGATGCAAGAATGCTTCAACATATGCAAATCAATAAAAGTGATTCACTGCATAAACAGAATTAAAAACCAAAACTGTATGATCATCTCAATAGATGCAGAAAATCCAGCACCACTTCATGATAAAACCCCTCACAAACTAGGCATAGAAAGAATACACATCAAAATGATAAAACTCATATGTGAAAAACCCACAGCTAATGTCATACTGAATAGAGAAAGGTTGAAAGCATTTCCATAAGAACTGGAACTAGATGACAATGACCACTGTCACCACTTCTATTCAACATAGTGCTGGAAGTCCTAGCCAGAGCAATCAGGCAAAAGAAAGAAATAAAGGGCATCCAGATTGGAAACCAGGAGGTCAAATAGTTCCTGTTTGCCAATGATATGATCTTATATCTAGAGAACTCCAAAGATTCCACCAAAAGACTCCTAGAATTGATAAATAAATCCAGCAATTTTCAGATTACAAAATCAATGTGCAAAAATCAGTAGCATTTCTATATACTACTAATAATCAAGTGGAGATTCAAATCAAGGACTCAATACCATTTGAAGCACATTCAAATGAGCTCTGTTACTAGAAAAAACTTTATTAAAAAGTATAGTGCAGAGAGCCTGGAAATGAGGATCAGCAAATAAGAATTGGGGCCCCAACAGGACCACCAACTGGCTGTTTGATCTTGGCCAAGACACTCAACCACTTTGGACTTTACTCCTATAGTTATGCAATTAGTTGAATGGACTAGACAATTTCTTCTGTCAATTCCAACACTCTATCATTGTTTGGGCCCATGGTCTAGTAATTTCCCAAGAGTAGTCCAATATTAAGAACCATATTACCCCAAGTGTTTAATTGGATAAAGAATACTTAGATTTGTTAATAGTAACTATGAAAATGGGAAACTAATAATTCCCAGGTTAAGGGAAATCAACACACTGATGGATAAATGTGAGAAAACAACAAAGGTTGGAATGAATGGTTTTCAAAGATAGGCTCCAAGGACCTTAATTTGCATACGCTTATTAGAAAGTAAAATCAACTCAGCTACCCAAAGAGTGAAATATTATCTCCACAACTAGGACCTTTCAATATGATGTGCAAGACTTGGATCAGAATTCCTTGTTGGTAACCTGGATTCATAGGACTTCTTTGACAAGAGATATAAATAAGAAAATGAAGCAAGCGGGACAACCAGAGGACATTTCTCAATATTTGTAAGCTAAAATGAAGAGTTATGGAAATAACATTGAAAATAAAATATCAGATTTGATTTTGACCAATGTTTTTCACCCTTAATAAATTTTGTTAACTCCAGGCACTCAGATAGGACAGCCTATATCTATGTAAACAGAACATAAAGAATGAAATTTGGTGACCAACAAATTGTTTAAAAATAGGAATTCTATGTGTGCTGGTATATTTTTCCAAGCCCTCCTAGTTAAGCTTGGATTTTCTAGAAGTATTTGCTTTTTATTTAATAGTTCTGCATTTAAATCCTCAGTGGCTCCACAACATAAGGTAGACTCCCCTAATATTTATAACTGCCTATAATTGGATGTTGATATGCACTTTCGGATTCTATTTCATACTACCCCATGAAGGACTGAGTTTTATTGATAAAGAGGGTCAACTTATGAGTCAGGCCTGAGTTTCATTTTAACTCTGTCATTCACAAATTATGGAACTTGGTCAACTTATTCAAACTTTTATAGGCTCAGGTTCCTTGTTTGAAAAATGGAGTAGGGTTTCTTAGCCCCAGCACTATTGACATCTTGGGTAGGATAATTTAGCGGCATCTCTGGCCTTTCCCCAGTAGATGCCAGTTGTACACTTGCAGCTGGGACAACTAACAATGTCTCCACATGTGGGCCAAGGTCCCCTGAGGAGCAAAATCACCCCTGGTTCAGGATCTCCTAACTGGGGTAATGATGCTTCTCTCATTATGTCACTGGGAGGATGAAATTAAAGAGGGATAAAAAGCTTGGGATCAATAGTCACCAGGTTCACCCTCTTTCTTGACTCTAATCCAGGTGGAGACACTGAGGACCTTCAAAAGCTCCACTCATCACCTCCTTGAGCCACTGCATAATCTACTCAACAAACGATATAGACAATTGGATGGCTTCTTTGATCTCTGTTCAGCACTTTATCATGGTGATGGAATTTGAAAACCTAACTTTATGTGATATGAGGAAGCAGAGGAAAATGATCTTAAACAACTTAAATCGTGTTAAAGAATCAAAATAATCTGGCTCCTTTAAAAAGAAAAAAAAAGAAAAGATATACAAAAACCTGACATCTGGCTGAGGTGGCTTGCTTCCTTGTGGATTCATGGTTGGAAGTTACCGAAGACATAGCAGTGCAAATGTGCACATTAGGTAATTCCCACCAAAGCATCTCTTTGCAAATAAAATTTATGGACACATAAGGGTATTTATTGTCTGTCCTGTTTAAACACAGTACTTAACCATAAATGCCTTCAAAGAATTTTACAGTGCTCAGATCCCTTTGGAGCTAAGCACCACAGAAGGCCTTAGCTGCAAAACCATTGGCCTTCTTCTGAAAACCAACCTTCCTTCCTTCCTTTCTTCCTTCCTTCCTTCCTTCCTTCCTTCCTTCCTTTCCTTCCTTCTTTCTTTTTTTCAGAATATTACGGGGGTACAAACATTTTTGTTACATGAATTACTTTTGTACAGGTTGAGTCAAAATTATAAGTGTGTCCATCCCCCAGATAGCGTGCATTGTACCCGTGAGGTGTGAATTTACCCATCTCCTCCTCCCTCCCACACCCACTTGATTTCCATTGAATTTTACTACCATATGTGTGCATGAGTGTTTATCATTTAGTTCCAATTTAATAATGAGTACATGTGGTGCTTGTTTTTCCATTCTTGCCATACCTCTCTTAGGGTGATGGTCTCCAGTTCCATCCAGGTGTAAACTTTTTCTTTCATTCTATGAATACTAAAAAGAATCTCTTTCCCGAATAAAATATTGGCTGAATGGTTTAGTGTAGAATAATCCTTTATCTTAGCTATCAATGTTGATGTAACATTTATGGTTATTTGTCATGTAATAAAATATTTGAATTGGCACACATTAAATAAGCTTTGTATATGTATTTTATATGTGTATATATATCCCCTCCCACTTCTCCCATTCCCCATTTTTTCCATTCTCTAATAGCTGCAAGGATAAAATTTGCTATGGTTCTCTTAGAATGTTGTAGAATTTTAATGTGAAAAAAGAAATGGAATAAGACTGGAATACCAAGCCATGAACTTGGAAAAAATTCCAAACTGCCACATTGATGAATACTACATTTTCTTGAGCCAGTGTGCCAGCTCAGAACAATTGTTTAACTTTTCTGTTTCTATTTCCTCAACTTACAGCAGTGGGTCCTTGAAACAGAGAAATTTCAAACATATGCATCAAATAATTATACACATACACATACACACACATATATCAAAAGCTGTACATTTTATACTGAAACCACCCCTTGCAAATCATCTTTGTGTATGTCTTTTAGTAGTTAAAAAGATATAGAACTTTACTGGAGGAGAAAAGAAATTATGTATTTCTGCATAATTAAGCCAAGCTCAAATATGTTTTCTGATCCCAATCCAATAATGTTGGTTTCTCACTTTGCCTAATACCACAAGAAAACATTTACTACTTTTGCCAACTTATTCCCTTACTAATAAACCTTGAGCAGTTCAAAATCCTTGATCCTGCTCTTCCTCTACATTTGATGGTACATGTGAATTTCTTATGTTCATGACATTTCAGTGGACTTTGCTAGGTGACATGGTTGGAATACCTCTTGGAAACAACTTACTTTGTGGAAGATAAGTACAAAATAGAAATATAGCATGCAGGTTAAGAGCATGGACTTCTAAGAGCGGTTCAGTCTCTTAGGAGATTTGTTGATGGGAAAAGTCACTTAGCCTCTCCTTGCCTCGGTTTCCTTATCTACAATCTGGGGCTAGTAATTGTACCCAACTCATAGAGTTGATGGGAAGATTAAATGAGTTTAAAATTGCTTAGAATAGTGCCTGGTACTGTGCAGTGTTGGTTGTCTATTACTGTCATCATCATTATGATACTGTATGTACTTAGAGTTATAATCCAGCTGGGCTTGACCCCAGTTCTTCCTACAGGTATGATGATGAGCAAACCTTTACCCCCGTCAGTCTCAGTGTTTTCATTAGTACAATGGGACGGGAAGACAGATCTCCTCTACCCCTCTCCTTTGGTGAGTGTTTACTGATAATGGCTGGTGCAGTAGTAAAAGGAGCACTATCAGACAACTCCCTGAGAGCATAAAATGGTAAATATTTTTGGAAGGCAATGTCACAATATCATTTATAATTTAATGTGTTCATACTTTTGGTCTCAGAAATTTTTGGTTTTGGTAATTTATCTTACAAAAATACTTGCATACGTGCATAAGGATAAATATACAAGAATGTACATTGAAACATTGTTTATAATGACAAAAATATATGCTTATTAGGAACTGTTTAACTATGATAAATAATGCTACATTAATTTATAGCCATTTGAAAGGAGTTTGATACTCGTGGAAGTAAACAGCCAAGGGGGAAAAAAAAACAAGTTACAAAACAGTGTATATATCATGGTTCCATTAAAAAAAGAAAAAAAAAGGAAGAAAAAAAAGAGAAAGTGAATGAAAGCAATAAAAAAATACAGTTGTGTCTTAGCATATGGACAGAACACAGATTAAAAACATACATGCCAGACAATTAACAGTAGTTAATCTGGGAATGGAATTAGTGATTATTTTAAAAGAACAATCATAGACTTTAGAATTAGACAAACTTGGGTTCAAATTTTATCTTTATAGCTTTTTAGCCATGTGACTCTGGCAAACTATTGCAACTTTCTGAATTTTAGTTTCCTTAACTATAAAATGGAAGATACTGTAAGGATAGTCTAAAAGGCACATTTAAATTCCCTATCACAAAGCCTGGCATACTGTAAATGTTCCAAATGTCAATTATCTTCCTTATACTCTCTAATTACAAAATATCTACATATTAAACTAGTTATCTTTAAAAAATAGAAATATATTTCTCAGTGAAGATTTTTAATTAGGTCTATGTGTGACACAAATTTAACCAATCAAATTTGTGATAATTCTTACCTTAATGGTGTCATTTTTCCTAGGATCATTTTAATTTTAGAGTGAATGAGAAAATACATAACCTAAGATGGGAAAGAAATTAACATCTAGCACAATTTTACAGTAGGCCCATCAGAACAAAGTATAGGTGTCCTTTGTGTCTCAAGCCATCTATAATCCAGTAAAGCTCCACATAGTGAACTGAGAGTTATGTCATATAAATCTATACATAAAACATCAGGAAGGGTAAACTCCTCCTCAGAGTTCACAGTGGCTATCTTCAAAAAGTAAAATTACAGGCAAATTTTTTTCTGTTTAGAACTCTTTTATATTTTGCACATTTTTTAAAAATTTAACTTTATATATCTTTTTTTTATTTCAGCACATTATGGGGGTACAAAAGTTTAGGTTACGTATATTGTCCTTGCCTCCCCCACTCCCAAGTCAGAGCTTCAAGCCTGTCCATCCCCCAGACGGTGCACACCACACTCATTATGTATGATACATGCATCCCCTCCCCTCCATCTGCCTGACACCCGATTAATGTTATTCCTGTATGTGCTCTTAGGTGTACATATCTTTTGAAATAAAAATGAACACTAAATGTTGCAAATTTTATTCATTTACATCTAAATTGTGTAAAAGGAAGCAATGATAAAAAATAAACCAAGGTCTTTAATAATCCTTTTGTTTCTTTTTCCCATCAAAATTACCAGGGCAAACTTTCATGCTAAGTGTTTTCCTAATTTGGATGAGGTCAGCTAAACTCTGCAGAGGAAGTGAGAACAATAGATTTTGACTTGTTTCTAACATTAGGAAATATACTGGTCTTATCATTACAACAGTGGATTGGTACCTTTGTTTCATCGTAAACAATTCAATAAAACATTAGTCAAGAACTTGATGGGTATTACTTAGGGAATAGAATCTGCTTTTATAGGTTTGACTGTTGGCTGTTATGATCGAGTTGTTTAGTAAGTGTCTTTGTGAGAAGGGAATAACCCCCAAATGCCTATTCTAAAGAGGACTTGAATCAAAAATTCGGGTAACTTAACATAACGGAAAATTGTTGTAATTGGTAGGGGCTGTTTGTTGCTGGTTTCAGCCATAATGACCTACTCCCAGCTGAAAGCACAAATCTGTAACAGTTGGGAGAGCATGTGAGAAAGTATGATGTATTATATTTTTAGCATACTCAGATTTAAAAAGGATTAAAAAATCATCCAGTTTAATTTCTTCTTTTTATAGAAAAGCTGTTGACTTGAACTTGAACTGGTTCTGGAACCCAGATCTCCCACCTCAAACTTCTTCCTTTTTTCCTTTCCACCAAAACATGCTAGTGCAATTAACGTTCACCTTCACGTGGCACACAGGCCTGAGATTACCTCGACAGACTCCTCATCCTGCTGACAGACAGGAGAATTAACATGATGGGTAACAGGATGTTTGTTCAAAAATGCTTTTGGAATTTGATTTTTTCACCTTTAGGCTGACCTATTAATTATGGTCAACTATTTTTTATATGTGTGTGTAAGTGTGTGTGTGTGTCTCTATACACACACTTTATGGGGAAAAACACTGAGCGTTGCAGGTCCAAATGAACTCACCAGGCTGAGGCCCTCTATAAATATTTGTCAGATAAATTATTAACAGATGGTTATTTATTGTATGGATTTCACAGCTCCTTTGCCTCTCTCTCCCTTATTTCTGCTGAGTATTCCTGTGCCAGAACCATTCCTCTCTAAAGGCAGAAAGACGAAATCGGAGTCAGGAAACTCCCAAGTGGTCCACTTTATTCTACTGAATATTTTGGTCCAATGGTTTGGCACAGAGAACCTTTGTAAATATTGATGAAAACAATCTGTTACATCTCTGTCACCGTTCATTAAGAGACTTGCAAAGATCAAATATCCATATGTCATTCAAAAGATAGCAAATATTATAAATGTGAAATTTAGAGCTGTGTACCTAACAAATTCAAGCTCTGCTGAGCTGCGACGTTGATTTTTCTAAAATTATCACTATAGGGAAAATTCATGTTCCTGGCTACAAACACAGTAACCCTTTTGATCTCACCCCTGCATGCAACCCTGACTTCACGCCCTGCTCCTTCCTGCCTGTACTTAATGATCCAGCCCTATGCACGGCTCTTCCTCTCAAGTCTGAGCATGCGCCTACCTGAATGCTCTGGGCTTGAAGGGCTTGGACTGCGGAGAGCAGTGTGACACGCTCCTCCGTGGGGTCTCCTCCCAGTCACTCCACATCGAACATCTCTATCGGCAGGATCGTCACCCAGAAGTGAGTCTCTGATCCCAGGAATAGAGAGGCTCCTCTCTCACCCCTCGATACCTCTCCCACCAGCCCCAAGTACCACTTCTCACCTCGAGGTCTTTGCTGAGCTGTGTCCTCTCCTTGGGAGGCTCCTCAGGTCTCTTCCGTCAACTAGCAACCACTTTCTCATCCTATATATCTCCCTTCAAGATGCTACCTCCTCAAAAAGACAGAAGCACAGCCAGAGACTGCTCGTGGCCTCCCCTATCTCAAGTCTCACCTCCCCACACCTGCCTGGGCTGTGCCAGATGGCTGTCCTCTGTGCTCCCCAGCACCGCGTGGTTACATTATTAAACACGGGACTCACGGTGCTGTATCATAACATAGCAGTTTGGAACACGGACTCTGGAGCCAGTGCACCTGGGCTCAAACCCTGACTCTTCATTTACCAGCAGGGTTATATTAGACAAGGGACTTGCCTCAGTTTCCTCATTTGTAAAACGGACATAATGGTAAGAATATGTCTCATAGAGGAGAGGATTAAATAAACCAATATGTCTAAAGCTTTCAACAGTAAACTCTCAATGAGTGTGAGCTATTAACAGTGTTCATCTGTATTTGTTCTTTACCCTTGACGTCTGGATTTACTTTTCTCAGGAAAAGATGTTTTAATTATTTGCATATCCCTCGCCCATTACCTAGTGCCTAGCATCCAGTAAACTCCATATACATAGTGGCCAAACTGAACTGGTAAGAATAAGAAGAATAACTGCAGAGTCATAAAATCCTAGAACTTGTCTAAAATGTATAGTTCCAAGTTTATGAAGCAAGGAAATGCTCTTCGTAGGCACAAAGGTCCTTTTTTTTTTTCAGGGATGAAACAATTAAACATTCTACCCTTGACTGTAAACACGGTCCTCTCCAATGGCATGGTCAGCACACAGCTTCTGACTCATACCCAGAGGCTTCGTGTCCATGCAGGGTACCTTAGTTTTCAACAGAAAGTGTAAATTACAGGATGCCTGATAAATTCATCCAGAAACACTAGGAAAAACAGATGCTATTTTTCCAAATCTTATCAGATGATTCCCTTTCTCCTCAATCACCAGGGTAGCTTGGGGCCAGATACTATGGAAAAGTAATTTGTCTGCCCTGGACCACTCACACGCTCCAGAGGGAGGGGCCGCGGGAGTGAGTCAGATGTATTAATTTCCCATACACTACTCTCTTCCTTCTCTGTGTGGTTAAAACAAAATAAAGAATTTGATTTCCCCCCTTTTTCTACTGATGAAAGATGACAGATCTAATAGTTGAGCTCACAAATGAAAATCTTGATTTTTTTATGATGAGAATCATTCTGTTTCTGCTGTAACCAATCCAATACCAGGGAGATATTCCAACATCTGCAAGGACAGGACTAAGTGAGCTACAATCTAGCATGGACTGATGGACTTTTCACCATGATGTCAGCTCTGTGCACACTCAAAGACCTAGCCAGCTTTGACCTTGACGAAATTGACAGGGCATGCAAAGGAGAAAGGATGGGTTGTTTCTGCTTGGCGGTCTGTGTTCTAGATACATGCTCTTTATTATGTTTTAGACATCCTACACTAGTAAAAGGTGAACTGGTTACCTGTCTTAGAGGGAGGCCACTGGGTAGCTGCACATAGGAAAAGAAAACAGCTAATTTCTTGCATTACTTATACATATATTGTTGTTTGTAGACTCATTTGTTCCATCTTGCTATTTATGTGCATGAATATAACAATACACAGGCTCACATTTATCCTTAGGTATCCTTAGCTCCCCCAAAATTACATTAACTCCCTAACTCTTAGAATTATGACGGAATTGAAACTATAAGGTGAGAAATATGGCAAATAACAACATTTATTCAATTCATGTCGATTTAACCTTGAGGATACTAAGAGACTCATGGTGACCACAACTCTCACTCACAGGCACAAGAGGGTAAAAGTGTCCTTATGCTGCAGAGCATATTTTATATGATCAAAGTGACCCATTATTTCATTAATTTGAGCAGATTTCTGTTGCTGGCAAAAGCCTAGACTGTTGGGGGACAATAATAGTAGAACAAGCTTTGAATAGGCTGCATTCCTATGGTTAGGTGCTACTGTGACCTGAAGCACATGCCATGGGATGAGTGACTCTGACAAACACAATATCGCTTTCAACTTGGACTCCATTTTGCAAACAGGCTAAAGCAGGAAAAGAGACCATTTATGCATCATTTTCAAACAGAAAGTGCTTGATGGAGGAAAAATTCTCTGAACAGTGGTCAGAGTCTCCAAGCAGACAAGTGGATGCCAAATAAAAGGAGTGATTGTGCCCTGACCTGGCAGCACGTTCTTCAGGAAGTGGCCGGGTATGTGTATCCTTGCTGATTACACATATAATAATGACCGCACAAGCAAGTTCTATAACAAGAAAGGCTGCATTTCAGAGCTGTGTTTTCCAAAGGCAAAAGAAACTACACTCAGCTGAGCCCTCTGGAAAGAGGCAAAGCAGCTTTAGGAGAGGGGAAGGAGTTGTGAGTTCCTAAATGCTGGTGATAGTCCGGCTGCAAAAGATGCGCAGGGCACACAGCACACGGTCAGAGGAAAAGCCGTATTGACTCGCACTGCCCCAGGATGTTTTCAAAAGGATTCAGGAACATCAAAAATCAAAAACATAGATCAGTATGTGGCAAGTCCAGTTCTTCTTTCCACTCTGTGGGTGAGGCCTTTGGAACAAATAGTGACGTTCAGATTTCAAGTTGCAATTAGGATATTTGAGCCCCAGTGGTAATGGGAACATCTGACAGCATTGAAAAATGTGTGGGCTGGGGAAGGAAGCTGTGAGAATTGAATGAGATAAAGCTTGAGCACACTTGCTACAATGCCTAGCAATAAATTCTATGAAAGTGTTATAATTCCTAGTGATAATACTAATAATCATAACAAATGTCTGAATTTTAAGAGGCCCTTCCAGCTCTATCACTCTGGAGATGACATGGAGATGGTCCCAGTTTATGTGGCTGTAACCCCACGAACTTCTTTACTGAAGTTGTGGTTGAAAGGGATGGTAGATAGAAGCTACTCAGCAAGGGAGGAAATGAGTTTAACTCTTAGAGCCCAACTGGGGAAGAATATTGTAGGATGTCTTTGCAAAATTATTGCTTTTAAGCCTAGAATCACATTTGTGATTCTCCCTTGAATTCATCAATTTAAAGCTTCATAAGAACTGAATATATTTCCATTGACCATATTGCCTTAACCTCTTTCCATAACCTTTTTCATCTCCCCAATATTTACATAAAGTTTTCCTACATTAAAATTAATACTCACTAATTTAATTTAAAATACTTTACCAGTTTTAATTGGTGATGACACTTTTCCATGAAGTTATGGTGTATGAATATCTAAGATAGCTAAGCTCTAGTGTACACAAGCAGAATTGCTGGTGCCTATGAAAGCAGATCCTGAAACTAGAGCCAGACCACTTGGGTTCAAATCCTAATGCCACCTCTACCTAGCTAGCATGTTAGGCAAGTTGATTAATCACTCCGCATCCCAGTTTGATCATCTGTATAATGGGGACAAGGAGGGTACTTCATTCATGGGAGAACCGAATGAGTTATTAATACCTGTAAAGTTCTGAGAATAGGTGAGGTAGAAGTAGAAAGATTTTAATGGACTTCACATTTTTGCAAGTAAATTGAATTCAGGCAAACTATCATAATAGTATTAACAGTTTTATTTCAAGAGATTTAAAAACAAACTTAACATATAAAAATCTTCATTTTGAATTAGTAGCAATTTGTTTCTAATTCACTCATTCATCTATTCATCCATTTACCAAATGCTTATGAGCTTCTACTAGGAGATCATTTTCAGATACAATGAAAAGAAGAAAAATCGATACTAAATTTTAATAGGTAGGTCAACAGAGGAATCACACACTGTATTGTATAATTAGCTTTAATTAAACTTGGCTTTAAATTTGCAAATATTTAAATCACAAACCAAAGGATAAAATTAAGGTGTAGGTGGAGGCTATTAAGGGTTTTAATGCATGAAAGAATCACTTGCACAAATCATGTATCAGTGAAGTTCATTAAACTGCACATTAGTGGAGCAATACTTTAAACATTCAGCCTCAAGAATACTCGAAAAATCACATTCAATCTCAGCAGCTGCCATCTTGGATTTATTTGTCCAGAAAAGAGAATAACCCAGGCAACAGCATTGGAAAACATTAATCCTGGCTTTGTTCCCTTTTAAATAGCCAAGAATTCAGTGCTCCTGAAAAATACTGTTTGAAATAATAATGAAGCCCCTAGAGTTTCTGTAGAAGGAACAGGGGCTCTTCCTTTTTCATGAAACAAATTTTGGGTTCTCAGCCACAACAAAATCCCATAGTTACTTTAGTTGCATTAGAAAGCTTTACTTTTGACTTAAAATTCTCCTTTAGTTAAATGATTCCATTAAAACACACATGTGTACACACACACACACACACAAAACCATCTTAGTTTCAAAGAGTGTTGTGCTTGTCATATTGAGTTTCCATTAAGAAAGGAAGAATTAACTGAGGTGGCTCTGATGACATAAAGCACCTGAAAAGCCTTCCAAATTCACTGAAAGATCAGATTATAAATAATTCTTCAAAGAACATAATTGCACAGGCAGCACCGCACACTGTACACCTGTCAAACTGCTCCTGTCTGATACAGTTCTAGAAGTACAATTGTTGGGTGTAGTAACACTCTATTGCTGTGTAATAAATTACCACAAACAATGGCTTTAAGCAATGCCATTTATTATTTCATAGTTTTTGTGGGTCAGGGGTATTGTCTGGGTTCTAAGCTCTTCGTCTTGCGAGAATGCAATGAAAGTGTTTGCTAGGCTTTGTTTTTCTCTGGAACTTGGGGTCCTCTTCTAAACTTACATGGTTCTTAGAAGAATTCAGTTCCATGTGGCAGCAGAACTGAAGTCCTGTTTTCTTTCTGACTGCCTGCTGGGGGCTGCTCTTCACTCCTAGAGGTCACCACAGGGCTTTGACACATAGCTCCCTCACAGGTCCTCCCACACATGGTAGGTTACTCCTTCAAGGTCAGCGGGAGAGTCTCTTTTTGAGAAGGCCCCGTCTCTCCTCTGAGGGCTTTCACCCAAGTAGGTCAGACACACCTAGGATAATCTTCCTTTCGATTAAATAAAAATCAACTGGTTTGGGAGCTTACTTACACCTGTAAGAGCCTTTCATCTGTGCAAAATAATGAAACCTAATCAAGAAAGTGAGATCCCATCATATGCATGGGTTTTGCTCACACTAAAAGAAAAGAATTATACAAAGGATGTACATAGAGGGCAGAAATATTCAGAACCATTTTAGAATTCTGCATGGCACACTGGATTAAAGAGCGTTTACTTTAAAAATTTGGATCAATCTGCCAAATTATCCTCCAAAGAGGCTACAATAATTGCAGGTCTACCAAGAATGTATGAGTATGTTTCCCCATATATGTCAATATTCAAGATTATCAGTACTTTATTTTTTTCCCAATCTGAGAGGGAAAACATTTTAATGCAGTTTTAATGTATATTTCTTTAAAAAGAAGACTGAACATAATTTCATGTATCCATGCATCTGTGAATTAGTATTTTACATACTTTACATTTTTTTAAATGGATTGTTTATTTTTCATATTTACTTATAAAGCTATTTGCTCAAATAAATTTCTTAAAATTTTCTTTTGACTCAATTTTCCTTTTTAACAGAATTTGTGATTTATATTTCTTTTCTCTTTCTGACCGTGGAGAGATTTTAGAAACAAACATATAATACTGGGAAATAAAAAACAAATTAAATGTTCATCAACTTGTTGAATAAATTAACATATTCACATGATGGAATACTCTTCAAACATTAGAAGATAAGTTGGATATGTGAGACATGGACATGGAAAGAAGACCCCAATATTACAATTAGTAGGAAAGGAAGTTATAGAATAAGATCTATAATTGTGATCTCATGATTGATAAAAAGTTTGTTATAGGCATATTTAAATAATTGTGTATTCATAAAAAATGTCTACAATGACACACATCAAGATATATCCACACACCATAGTGGATATATCTGGAGAATTGGATTAGGTAGTCGGTGTTGGCTTTTTACTTTATTCATTTCTGTATTTTTCATTTAATTTTGTAATAAGTAATCTTTGATTTTATCATTGAAAAGATAAATAATGATTAAATGATGTTTAATGCACTTTCAATATGATATGCTGCATTTTACTGTATCTTAGTTCTTGAATGTTAAGTCATGTTTAATATTTGAGGAATATTTATTTTGTAATATGAGCTCCTTCCAATTCTTTATGCTGAGTGGGTTAGTCTAATTTTCCCAGCTTGCATGAGTAGATAAATGGACCTCAGCTCTCTTATTTGGCAGTGGTCAGGGGGCTGGTTTGTAGGGAAAGTGGAACTGTAACCTAGATGCTCGAAATCCTACCAGAATATCTACTCCACATGTCACCCACAATTGGGAACTTACTGCATGCATTCGAGTTGTATTGGGCAGGTATGTGTAGAAAGACTAACTAGAAACACTTGGCTTCACTTCAGTTCACTGCATCAGAAGAGTGCATAGAAATATCTGCTAACAGCAAAAAGGAGGCCATCCAGACAACTTTCCTCTCCAGTTGAAAGAAACCATTTCTCAGAAGGAATGATTTTTACATACTATTATAGTTAAATCAGAGAGAGCAGATGATTAGGTACCAAGTGGTGCAAGGCAGAAGAGAAGCAGGAAGCAGCCCCGCGTGTAGGGTGGCTTCTCATCTGGGAGCACGCCACAGAAGGCTGATGGCTCAGCTGGAGGCTCAGGTATGTCTTATGCAAAGGAAGGACAAAGGATGGATTCTGAAGCTAAGTTTGCTTAAGGAAAAGTCATTTCCTATAGGGTCCTTGGCCATTTGGGCTTTCTTCTATTTATGACTCTTAGCTGTTTCTTTCTTTTTTTTTTTTTTTTTGAGACAGAGTGTCGCTTTGTTGCCCAGGCTAGAGTGAGTGCCGTGGCGTCAGCCTAGCTCACAGCAACCTCAAACGCCTGGGCTTAAGCAATCCTACTGCCTCAGCCTCCCGAGTAGCTGGGACTACAGGCATGTGCCACCATGCCCGGCTAATTTTTTTTTCTATATATATTTTAGTTGTCCAGATAATTTCTTTCTATTTTTAGAAGAGACGAGGTCTCGCTCATTGCTCAGGCTGGTCTCGAACTCCTGACCTTGAGCAATCCACCCACCTCGGCCTCCCAGAGTGCTAGGATTACAGGCGTGAGCCACCGCGCCTGGCCTTAGCTGTTTCTTAAGTCTTTTTTTTTGGAGGGAGAGGGCAGGGGAGAGGCTGTGAGTGACGGAGATTTATCCCTCATACAGAAATATTGCCACTTGTCTTTGTTGAAGCTTTGGTCCCCTTTCCAGCACACCTGCTTTGGCTTCTTCCCCCTGAGGCCCTATTCATGTTCCCTAACATAGATGCCCCTCTCATGGTGCTGGGTTTTCTCTTGCCCCTCCACCAGCATCCTGCCCTCAGGTCTGAGTGATGCTCTGCAGACAAGAGGGGTGGAGACGGTGGCTGCTGTAGCCCTGATACTCCTTCCTGAGCTCAGACCCTTCCTCTTCATGTACCTCAATTATCCTGAATGCTCTGCTCTCTGCTCTGCTGCAGTGTTCATGAGAGATGGCCAGGCCACCCCACCTGGTTTTCTTTCCTTTCTCCACAGGGAGAATTGGAAAAAAGCCTGGGGTACCAACTGCCCAGTAATGCCAAGAGCTGCCTCACAGGCCTTGGAGAAGGGCAGACATCAAACTGTTACCGTTGTGTATTTGGAGCCACTTAAACCCAACTCCTCTCACAGCGGATTTGGAGGAGTGGCAGCTCTGGAAAGGAGGCGAGGCTTGCTTCAGCAGCTAAGTGGAAGCAGACCTCCAGTGGGAACAGTGGAGGTAATACTTCCCCTTCCTTGGCACTTGAACGGAAAGGATTGAAGCAAAATGAAAGGCCAATCTGTATGCAATTAAATGCTTCTACTGGCAATTGCTTTCTCTTCCCCTGTTAAAAGAGTAGAAATCCAAATTTCCCACCTTCTCAGCCTGGCCCCCCTCCAGTGCTAAATTGCCACAGTTGGGAGTAGTGTCTTCAGGCAGTTGCTGGCAAGAGTGGATCCATCAAAGGAATGAAAGTTTTTGTTTTTGTTTTTAATTTTTTTTAAAACATAGCATTTCTCCAGGGCAGCAGTTACTAAACTTTTCAGCCTAGTCTTTGGAAAGTATATATATTTTTGCTGTTCCTGTGCACAGGTTCTTCACTAAACATTACTCTTCTGACATCTGGGATTTAAATCAGCTTAAGATTTTAAAACTTAGATAAAAATGACTATAAAATCGCAGCAATTATTCAGGAATTTGTAATGCTTCTGGAATTCTTAGAAATTCTAAAGATTTTTCAATCCTCTTTTAAATTGCACCCATCAGATATAGCAATTTGAGGAGAGCAATTTATCATTCATTTGTCTTCTGAACACTATTAATCTTTCCATTCTTAGGATATGGGGCTTTATATATAGTTTTAATTCTATGACTAATCAACCACACAGAAGGAAAGATTCATAAGTTTTTTTATTCATTCAAATATTTACTACATTCCTACTATGTGGCAGGGTTACAGCAGGGAAAAAAGAGGCAAAGTCTGTGACCTTATAGAGCTTTCATCTAGATGGGAAAAACAGAAAGACTATAAGCCAATAAAAAAATAAAAGTGTGTGTGTGTGCTGTGGTGAAAATTGTTATGATGAAAAACACTCAACAAAATCCAGCAACCTTTCATGATAAAAACCCTCAATAAACTAGGAATAGAAGGAACATGTCTCAGAATTATAAAACCCATATATGATAAACCCACAGCCAACATCATACTTAATGGGGAAAAGTTGAAAGCATTCTCCCTAAGAGCTAGAACACTGTCCCCACTCCTATTCAAAATAGTGCTAGAAGTCCTAGCCAGGGCAATCGAGCAAGAGAAGAACCTTAAAGATATCCAAATCAGGAAAGAAGAGGTCAAACTATTGCTCTTCAATAATGATATGACCTTATATCTAGAAAAACCCAAAGATCCAACCAAGACTCTCCTGGAATTAATAAATAAATTCAGCAAATCTCAAGATACAAAATCAATGTACATAAATCAGTGGCATTTCTATATACTAATAACGGTCAAGCCAAGGGTCAAATCAAAGACTCAATACCATTCACAATAGCTACAAAGAAAACAAAATACCTAGGAATATACTTAACCAAGGAGGTGAAAGATTTCTACAAGGAGAACTACAAAACTGAGGAAAGAAATTGCAGAGGATACAAGGAAATGGAAAAACATATCACACTCATGGATAGGTAGAATCAATATTGTTAAAATGGCCATAGAACTCAAAGTGATTTATAAAGTCAATGCAATCCCCATAAAGTTACCAAAGTATTATTTCACAGCTCTAGAAAAAATAATTCTATGCTTTGTTTGGAACCAGAAAAGAGCCCAAATAGCCAAAGCAATCTTAAATGAAAAGAACAAATCTGGAGGCAACACATTACCAGACTTCAAACTATGCTACAAGGTTATAGTAACGAAAACAGCATGGTATTGGTACAAAAATAGAGACATAGACAAATGGAACAGAACAGAGAACCCAGACATAAAACCATCTACTTACAATCAACTGATCTTTGACAAAGCAGACAACAACGTGCACTATGGAAAAGAAGCCCTATTCAATAAATGGTGCTTGGGAAAATGGATAGCCACATGCAAAAGAATGAAACAAGATGCCTCCCTCTCACCACTCACAAAAATTGATTCAAGATGGATAACAGACTTAGATCTAACACATGAAACCATAAGAATTCTAGAGGAAAATGTAGGAAAAACTCTTCCAGATATCAGCCTAGGCAAATAATTTATGACTAAGACCCCAGTGGAAATTATGGCAACAACAAAAATTAATAAATGGAATTTGATTAAACTAAAGAGCTTCTGCACAGCTAAGGAAAAAAATAACAGAGCAAATAGACAACCTAAAGAATGGGAGAAAATATTTGCAAGCTACACATCCAATAAAAGACTAATAACAAGAATTTACAAAGAACTCAAGCAGATCAGCAAGCAAGAAAAAGACAAACAGCCTTATTAAAAAGTGGGCAAAAGACATGAACAGAAGCTTCTCAAAAGAAGAAAGACAAATGACCAATAAACATATGAAAAAATGCCCAATGTCACTAATTATCAAGGAAATGCAAATTAAAATCACCAAGAGATATAACCTTACCCCAGTGAGAATGGCTTTTATTAAAAGTTCAAAAACAATAGATGTTTGGGTGGATGCAGAGAGAAAGGAACACTTATACATTGTTTGTGGTACTGCAAATTAGTACAACCTCTACGGAAAATGTTGTGGAGATTCCTCAAAGAACTAAAAGTAGACCTACCATTTGATCCAGCACTTCCACTACTGGGTATTTACCCAAAGGAAAAGAAGTTATTTTATCAAAAAGACATCAGCACTCAAATGTTAATTGGAGCACAATTCACAATTGCAAGACGTAGAATCAACCCAAGTGCCCATCAATTCATGAGTGGATTAATAAAATGTAGTACTACTCAGCCATAAAAAAGATGAATTAATACCTTTTGCAACAATGTGGATGGAACTGGAGACCATTCTCCTAAGTAAAGTATCATAAAAATGGAAAAACAAACACCACATATATTCACTATTAAATTGGAACTAACTGATGAGCACACAAGTGCACAGAGGGAAATAAAACTCAGTGGAAAGCAACTGGGTGGGGGGAGAGGGGGAATGAGGAGAGGGGAATTAACCAACCTAGTGGGTACTATGAACACTGTTTGGGTGACGGGGACACCTATAGGTAGCCATTACTCCTGTATTACAAAAATGGTCCATGTAACCTAAAACATTTGTACTCCCTTAATATTTTGAAATAAGAGAAAAGAAAAAAACAGGGTATATGAACAGAGAAAAAACAAGGGAGTTTATTTTATATTACCTATGTTAGAAAAAAGAGGAATATGTATTTTTAACAGAAGCAAAAGTCCATAGTACTCATCATTTTATGATGGAATATACAAGTTTCTTAACACTATACCAGACTTAGGAAATTTGAGGAAGTGCACAAGAGAAACGCTTCCTGAAAATTATATGAAGAATCATCTACAAAAATAAGGGTGATGTAAAGATGTTTCAAAATGAACCTTATATTTGTATATAATCTTATATTTGTCACAAAGGTAAAACTTAGCTAATCATAGGTAGCAAAATATGAATTTTTCTTTATCACAAATAAATCATGAATGCACAATGAGTTTACCATAACATCATTTAAAAGAGTTATGGAAACACAAGCTATTCTCACTGGCTACCTGAAGCTACTACCCAACCCACACAGGCTGTTCTGCTCTAGAAGTAGTTTCCCTTCATCCACCCCACCTAAACCTCCATTTAGCAAGTTCTGTTGATTTCAGCAGAGCTAAATGGGACTTTCGTTCATTGGATACATTTTATTTACTGACTTTAACCCAATAAGTTTCATTCAAAAAAAGGTCTGTAGCATATTAGGCTTCTGGATGGAACTTGTTACTGCACGATCTCTCACAGCTTTCAAACACCAGTGCACATTATGAATTGCCACAGAGGTGACGCGTGCAGAATTTTTCAAAGTTATTTAAACAGAACAATTTTTGGTAGCATATTTTAAGAGATAAATATGCTAACAAAAATATTTTGAGAATACATGGATTAATAATTAGTTCCCATAGGAAGGATTTTTATACATTAGATTCTTTTGTGTTTTTGTACTTCCCACAAGAGTATATGTATTCTCCAAAAATCTCTAATTAGAGATATGTACAAAAAAATTTATTTTTGATCAGGAAGGCCTTCAAATGCTTTGCACTTATTCTAAGATATCTCCTCCAAGTCAACTTGCAATCTCAGTAGGAAATAAAAAACACAAAATAAAATACACAGCTTTGTCCTATAAATATCTTTAAACACCCCCTATTGTTTATACCTGTCCATACCCACATAGAGACATATGTACATGTGTCAACACACATACACACACAACTTTGTAAGCAGCTCTATACCCCATGAGAGCTGATAAATAGTTCTTGCTTGAAGAAAGTATGGGTTGACATGTATATGTATTTGTGTGTTACACTTGAAGCTCAGACTCGGGGGGATGGGGAGGCATGGGCAATATATATAACCTGAACTTTTGTACCCCCATAATGAGCTGAAATAAAACAAACAAACAAACAAAAAAAAAGTAAAAGAAAAGATACTTAGTTCTCCCAGGTGGAGTCAGTGAATGTTTTCTGGATATGGTTCCTGAGCCAAATCTTGAATATTAAATGGGTGTGACACAACAGAACAGGAGGTGGAGGTAGGGGACAGAGAATGTATTTCCAGAAGAAGAAATTACATAAGTAAATATATCCACTAATGACACAATATGATGCGGATGCACACTACAAGAAAATTGATGATAGTGGTGTGTAAAATACAAAGTAGTTCAAGCAATGGATAAAACGATTAATATATCATGATAACGTAAGGACGCATTCCAGGAATGCAAGGGTGGTGAACATGAAAAAATCTACCACCATGATCCACTAGGTTATCATGGAAAAGGAGAAAAAAGTATGAACACTCTGGATGCTGACAAAGCATTCAACAAAATTCAACATTCATTCATAATAGAAACTCTTAGCAAACAATAAATAGGAGGATATTTTCTAACCAGGATTTATTCACAGTTTATAGCAAAGAAAAAATTTAATGGTTAAATTTTATCATTTTTATTAATCAGAAACAAAAAAATTCTCATTATCACTCCTACTATTCAACATTGTACTAGAAGTTCTAACCACTACAAAACTAACCAACCAACACAACACGTAAACAAAAACAAGAAAGAAAGAAATTAATGTTATAAGGATTGTTAAGGAAAAGAAAAGTTGTAAAAATTGGCAAATGTCATTACTCTATGTAAAAAAAAAATCAAAGGAACCTCTAAATAAGCTTTTGGAATTAATGAGAAAGTTCTACAATGTTGCTGGACACAAGACACACAAAAGTCAGTAACATTATTACATGCTTTAATTGATTAGAAAGTGTGATTTTAAAAAGTAACCACACAATAACAAAACTATTAAATGCCTAGGGGGACCCATATGGAAAATATTTCACAAAATGTAACTTAAGAATATATTATTAAATGACAATGTTTACCATATTCAAGGCTGAAAATATTCAATTTCATAACGGTATCAATTTTCTTCAAATTTGTCCATAAATTCAATGAACTTCCCATTAAAATCCCAACAAGATTACTTATGGAACTTGACAAACTTATTCTAAAATTCATATGAAAAAGCAAAGCCAAGGTGAATTTGGCAAAGAATAAGGAAGATGGGCTTTTATTAATAAATATCACAACTTACTACAGTTCGAGTAAATAAGACTATGTGATATTGGCACAGGGATAGACAAATAGATCAATGAGATAGAATAAAAAGCACGTACATAAGACTGGCCAGGGCATACTTGAACATTCTTCCATCACGGCCTCAGGTCTTCTGGAATATTTATATTGTGACACTCCTTCAGTGAGGAAGGGATGGGGTAGAAGAAATGTCAATATTGCTCCTACAGTATGTATTTCAAGGCTTATCTCATTTTAAACTAAGCAATAATTTATAAAAATGCAACAAGGGAAGGACACAGAGACACAGGATATTCTGCAGAAATTTTATCTTTCTCTCTAGAAAAAAGTTTCTTTGTAGTTAAAATAAAAAAAATACAAGTTGCAATTAAATGTCATTGCTGTAATGACTTAGGTTGTAGAAAAGTAAGCAGATTGTTTATCCTTTTGTTAAGCAGTCACTTGGCTGGGGTAAAACATTCTATGACTCTCCTTCCAAAAATGGTAGGGTTGGCTCTACTTGGACAGTGAGGGAAAAAGGAGGAGGAAGGGGAGGATGGGAAGGAGCAAAAGGAGGAAGAAGAGAAAGAGAAAAAAAGAGAAATAATGTTATTAAATAGAGTATTAAATCCAGTGTGGCCCAAATTTAATTAACTTTTATTATCATTTTGTTAGTCAATAAAGGGCCTAATAACACAATCCCACAGAAGCAGCTTAGAAATGTCAAGACAGATAAACATCTCTCTTTAGCTCCTGAACAAAACTTACTTATCCATTTACACTTCTTTTGTTTTGTGCTCAGTGATTAAGTTTCAAAATTCTCTCTAAAAAAATGCTACTGCTGATCTGAGAGAAATATAAATAACCACTGAGAACAGTCTCTATGAGCCCTAAGAACTGAAGCTGTCCCTTGCAGACCTCAGATTCTGACTTGCCACCAAGTTAGTTTCAAAGAAGATACATTGTGTTAAGGTCTTTGAATAACTCGACTTCCAATTGCCCTGCTTGGCTTACATAATATCTTAACATGAAAAATAATAATAATTATTAAAAAGGGAAGTGATTAGACAACAGATTATCTACAGAGAATGATCCAAATTAGCTCTATCTAGAATTTGACTCCATTTCCTGTTGCTGGGTTCTATCTAAGCATGCTAGTCTTAAATGTCAAGTGTAACCAAACATAAATGTCTTGTTAAAACAAGTTTATCTTCACTAAACTTAACTGTGGTCTCTGATTAGCTCTTTGGAACTTAAATGAAGCATATTTGTGGTTGCTTTTCATCTTGATGGTATGCCAGCTATTTACGGGAAAAACTGTATGTCTCAGATCCCTTAAAATGTTCTAGAATTTCTTCTGTGAAGTTTGAAAGAACAGATGTCATACTTAATTCAATCCCACCTATGCAGTTAAAGATAAATTAAAAGCTTTTACCTGTCTTATGAAAGGATTAGGATTCACTCTAAGTTTCTAATATGAAACAACTATCTAACTTCCTAAGAGAAAATGATTTACAACATTTCAGTTTATGATGACTTTTCACATTTGAACATTATGACAGCTTCAGTCTGAATTGGGCAAGTGCACTAGACTTGTCACGAATGCACCAGGGATCTTGCTGTCATAGATTAACAAGTGACATAATGTTTCAACCATAGGCTTTGTAATTCTGTCTAATTGAGGATATTTGTCTGCTGGACACAAGAGAGGGATCTAAACCTGCAAAGTCTGGATGCTGCAGTGCTTATAAGTGAAGTAGCAGAAGATGCCAAGAGCTCACAAGAGGGGTCGTGCCTGGACAAAGGGTGAAGACACAGACAGTGGACAGTTCCTATATCATATTTCTCCTGAGAAGTTTCATCCCTAAGATTCCATCATAGTATATGATGTGCATGGCCATGGCACTTGGTTGAAACCTGACACAGGCCAGGTCACGTCACCCTCTGCTCCTAACCTTGCAGGGGTCCCCAGACTTAAATGGCACATGTTACCGTGGCACATGTTCTGGCCTCTCGTTACCTCTGTAACTCAGTTCTTGCTACTCTTCTTTTCCTCCTTGCTCTAGTGAGCTGTTCCTCACACAGATCAGGCACACTCCCACTTAGGATCTTGGCACTACCTATTCCTTTTGTCTGGAATGTTCTTATCACAAACATCCACATGGCTTGCCCCCTTGCCTCATGCAAACCTTTGCTCAAATGTCACTTTCCTAATGAGGCTTACCCTTGGCATCTTATTTCCAATTGCAACCCATTTCCTCACCACCCTGATCTTCCCAGTGTCTCTCAATATGGTCTAGTTTTGCTCTTACTTTTTAAGCTGTATAGTGCTATCACCTTCCAAGGGACTATATAATTTTTTCATTCTTTCATCTCTATCCCTTATTGTCTCTCTTTCCTGGCTAGAATGCATGCTCCAAAAGAGCAGGGATCTTTATTTTGTTCACTGATGTATCTCAAAGCTCTGAAAATAATTCCTGGCACACTGTAAGTGTGCAATGAATATTTGATGGATGAATAAAGGAAAGAATGAAGGAATTTGATAGACTATTGTACAACAACACGATATAAAAACCATGAAAGGAAAAGACCATCTGCATTTTGGTTACCATGATGTCCTCAACACCTAGGACAGCGTCCAGCAAGGCTATTTTTTGAGTAAAAAAGTGAAAAAATGTTACTGGGCAGGTGAGAGAGTTCTTACAACTAATATAAGTATCTAGTGAAAAATAAATTATTTTTACCAGGCTGGAGGTACTTGGTGTTTAAAAATCCTACCCAGAATTCTTTAGCTGCACACAGATCATAAAATTATGCAGGGTGCCTCAAGAAAGATTATTCTTCTTAGACGCTTGAGAACTCCAAAGGACTACAACTTAAAAGAAAGACCTAACAAAAATGACAGCACTTCTTATGCAAAGCAAAAGTACATGACAATGATTTTTTTTTTTTTTTTTTTTTGGTGACAGAAATGTATAAGATTCCACTGCAAGATGCAATTTCTCTGTCCAGTGCTACTTCCTGGTGTTACCATGGGAGATGCCGGACTTTGGAGTCAGATGGATCTGCATCAAATGGCTTCCACATCACGTGCTAGGCTGGGTGACCCTCAGAGAGTCAATTACATTCATTGGTACCCATTTCTCATATTTTAAAATAATATCCACCCTTACAGGTTGTTCTGAAAAAGATATGTCAAGCAAAATGCTTAGTAAACATTCCAAAAAATATCACTATGCCCTCTGTGTCCTCTGCAGGATTCTAATGGTTGTATTCTAATATTGGTTTTAAAAATTCTATTGCATAATATAATAGCATAATAATGCATCATTGCATATTATAATTCGAAATAAGGTTTTGTTTTCTCATCCAAGGTCTAACTGTTAGACCACTTTCTTCCCTTAATTTGTTCTTTTGCATTTTGCACTGGCACTGTACAGTAGAATAATGCCCCAGAAATGAAATTAAAGTACAGGACATTTCATTTCTTTCCTCAGTACAAATCTAGCTGGTAATAGATATGAGTGGTTATTAACACTGAGTTCCTTAAAAATTACAGCATTCATCAGAATATTTACTAGAAGGGCAGAGCAATGACTCGTAAATCACCCACTATTTGCATTTGAAAGAAGCCAATGGTGTATATCCCAGGTAAGTCATGACTTGATTACTAAGCAAAAGTGACCATTAAAATATGAAACTTTGCAGTTTACAATAGTAGCCCAGCTCATTACCTGGGAATATTTCTTATTGAAATGTGCTTAATATACGGTTTGTGGAATGAAAGAATAAGCAAATCAGTAACCAACGAATTTGCTGATTTTTTGTTGGTAACAATACCATTTGCATGATGTAAATCTGACTGGGAAAGAAGTACTCCTGTAATCTGCATACTCCAGAAGTCCAGATTTTCAGCGTCAAGGCTACAAAACACACACACCATAAGAAGAGGAAATGAGAGCACTGAAGGATTAAGGACTTTGTCAAGTTCACACAGCTTCTAAGTGCCAGAGCTCTGATTTGAACTTCTTGAAAGAGAAGCTAGTTAAAGCCATAGGATTTATAATCAGAGAGATGTGCATTTAAGATTGTCTGGAGAGCTTCCTCTCCAACAGATTCAGAGAAACAATACTTTTTTTCTGTTTTATGTATGTGTATTTCATACAAGACAAAGATCCTATTTAAAAAATCTATGAGCTACCTAAGCTAAAGTATAATTTTCAAAAATTTAAAAACATGACTCTCGTATAAGCATAAGATTAAAGAGTGTAAAGATACTCTTTAACTCTTTAATTAGGGAATCAGCAAGATAGACATGCTGATTCAAAAGTGAATGAGAAGAATATATAGCTAATGAAGAAAAAATTTTGGAATAAGCTTTCTGGGTCAGATGCAAAAATGGACAATATCCTAGAAGAAGGATATCATTTCTTGTGGATAGAAATCACCTGAACTCTACCGAACAAAAAATCTGCATGCTAACACGTAACATCATAGAATCTATTTAATAGGCTTTGTTTTGTCTGTTTTTTTTTTTTTTTTTTTTTTTTTTGAGACAGAGTGTGGCTCTGTTGCCTGGGCTAGAGGGCAGTGGTATCATCGTAACTCACTGCAACCTCAAACTCCTGGGTTCAAGTGATCCTCCTGCTTTAGGCTCCCAAGTAGCTGGGATTACAGGCATGTGCCACCATGCCTGGCTAATTTTTTGTATTTTTTGGAGAGATATGGTTTCTCTATGTTGCTCGGACTGATTTCAAATTCCTGGCCTAAAGCGATTCTCCCACTTTGGCCTCCCAAAGTGCTAGGACTACAGGCATGAGCCGCCACACCTGGCTGAATATAGGCTTTTAGCTAATAATACTTAGTGAGTCAAACAAAGTTACATTCCCTCAATAAGTACACGATCCATGGGTAGACTTAACCAGTGTTCCTACAGAACACTGAAATAACATGCTACCATCTCTTTGCCTTATTTCCAAGTTTTCGATAACTTTTCTTAATGCCTAGCAAGCACCTTCCTGGAAATTGAAAATAGACTCACAAGTACAATGAAGATACTAATGTTTTATCTACAAGTGGCTCTACAGTTCACCGTTCTGTAATTTACAAAATTGTCTAGATGCTGAAAATGGCACCTGGATCTTCCTGATGCAAGAGGGCAGGACTGTTATAGTCTAAGAGTAGAAACCAGATCTTGCCTATGAAACTGTTTACTTAAATATGTATTTCAAATGAAAACGATTATTTTTGTCAAAGTGGCCAATATCATTATGAACATCTTACAATGCCCATGTACTTTCTCTCAAACAGCAAGGAAAAGCCTGTGCCAGGGAGGAAAAGTAAAGGATTGAAGGTGACATTCCTGACACGGATGGAAAGACAAACAAATCCCCTTCCAGTGTTAGACCTCTCCTAGCGTGAATATAGGTCTTCGTGCATCATAGGGACAAATGACAAAGCCTGGTCCAATGCAGCTGGTAATAAGACCAAGGGCAAAATTGGAAAATTTGCCTTGTGTGAGTATTGCTTTGGAGAACCAAAGAATCTGGCTCCACGTCTGCTGCAATTCAAACAAGAAAGACGCTGAAGCTGGTCTATGGCAGCAGAGTGGGAGACCCAGTCAGGGGCTGCTATGCTGTTTGTGACCCCTTAACATTCACATGTTGAAACCCAACTCCTAAGGTGACGGTATTAGGAGGTGGGGCCCTCAGGAGGTGATTAGGTGATGATGGCTCTGTTCCCATGAATGGGATCAATGGCCCTATAAAAAAGACCCCAGAGAGTTCCCTCGTCCTTCTGCCAAGTGAGGACACAGCAAGAAGGCACTGTCTATCAGGCAGAGAGTAGGCCCTGCTAGGAGCTTGATCTTGGACTTCCCAGCTTCTAGAACAATAATAAATAAATTTCTGGTTTTTATAAACCCCCCAGTTTCTGATATTTTGTTGTTACAGCCTGACCAGACTAAGGCAGAGCTTCTCTTTGAATTTCTGTCTCAATCATCCTAATGTAAAGGATGAAAGCCTCTGAGATCTCCTATTGTCTCTGCATTTCAATAAAGAGTTTCTACAAACTCACAGTGCTGTGTGTCACACAAGTGTCTGCATTCGCTTTTCTTATTCTACTGATACTTGCAAAAACTCCCTAATTAAACTAGCTTTTCTCAAGATGGTTACTTCAGATGCCATGTAGTAAGAAGGTTCAGTTGACCTGACGTGGAATCAGTAGTTTTTAGTCATACTTCCAAGAATCTTTCAAAACTTTGTTACCTTTGAATACGTATAAAACTTGACACGGAGGTGGGACAAACTACTATTTATTAAGCAACAAATGACTTTTTTACTTGATTTATTCTCTAGTAAGTGATTTCTAGGATTTGTAAAAGCAAGCCTTAAACAGATATAACAAGGTAACACTTTCTGATAGTATGAGTCTGCTATTCTCGGGGATTACTTGCCTCTGCTACTTTTCCCCCAGTACTGAGGCAGCGCAGACGGCATCCTCTATGTACTGCTTTCAGGGACAGAGTAAAACAAGGGAAGCTTCAAAATAGGCTTTCAAAATTCTTAGCACAGACAACAGTCTTTAAAGCTAGAACAATTTAAATTCATTAGAAAGGCCTGGGACTTTCCAGAAAGAAAAAGATATGTAGGTTCCATGAATCAGAGCCTAAAATGTTTCGAGTAGAGAATTTACGCCATAAATTCTGGAGTTGGGAGGGAAGTAGGTAAGAGTATAGCTGCTTTCTCACCCTGAAGGCCAGGGAGGGGTGTGGAAAGGAGAGTAGAAGGCCTGAGGGGTGTGGACAGAGCAAGGGCCACGGGCCACGGCAGCGTGTGGCAGAGTTTTACAAAGGGGCAAGTCACAAGTCGGGGCTGCCATGTGTGCAGCTAAAAGTCTGTTATCTTTACCCCTAATCAAAAGACGTTCTGCCTGTCTCTGCCTCATATCCTGCCCCTTCCCTACCTTGCACTATCCCCCCAAACTTTACACCACTTTCTGAAAAGGGGAGTTTTCTCTCCATGCTCTGTGAGAGCAGCCTGGGGTGGTGGCTACAACAGTGTCTCCCAGAGTGACTTAGTCTGTGAAAAACAGTCTTCTACACTCGCCCTGCACATTGGCCAATTAAAGCTTTTATGAGAGTTTCCTGTTTAACAGGAGCACGTCTGGTGCTTCCCCACAGAACTGGACCACAGAAATCCATTGAAACACAGACGTCTCTGCTGGGACTCAGACTGACATCCTGTGAGGCTAGCTGTGCCTCGATTCACACTTTGGGGACCACTGGGCCAGCGTCCTGGCTGTGGAGTCTGTGTGCCCTGGGTTTGCCTTCTGTCATGGGTCTTCCCCAAACGGAGACAATACCACTTAGTGCTGTTAGAAGTATCAGGTGAGACTGTGTCGTGTAAAATGTGCAGCAACTGACATGTGGTAAGGTCTGAAAGGCGCCTGTCTCTTCCCTGTCCTGCCTTTTCTCACATACCCACTGCTGAGACCAGAACAATTTGCAAATTCTGCTTCATGGGTGAGTTACTCCATCATGCAAGGGATGAGGTTATAGTTCTAGAAGACCATTAGAATCCCGGGGCACAATGACAGCATTGGCAGTTCTTGATTAATTCTGGCTCACATCATAGTTGCAGTATTTGCATTAAAGGAATGTATGATAAGGTTGCCATGGGCTTTCACATTCTGTCCTCCGTTTCCGAGAACTAGACCCCAGGGCTGAGGCTTCCCGCTTGAGGCTCTCCAGGTGTAAAAGTTGGAGGAAAGCAGATCCTCCAGTAAAATGAAAAAGAGGCGAGAGGAGAGAGGGAGTTTGCCCCAGGGAGGGCGGGGTTGGCCCCAGGGAACAGGTTGGGTGTTGAGCCTGGATGCTCTTGACACATCCCACCCCCACCGTTGCCCTCCCCCTGTAGGCAAAGTTGATAGAGACCAAAACAGACCCCAAGGCCAACGTATGACTAACAAACATAAGTCAGAAAATGTTCAACCTCATTAATAATCCAGGATATGTAATTAAAACAATAAGCTATACCTTAGAAATAGTGGTGAACCCGGTTTGGCAGGGCCTGAGGTTTGTACAATTTGAGGGTTCTCTTTAGAGTTGGAAAGAGTCAGGAAAGAGACTGCATGCAGTCTTACCTGATTGTGGTAAAATACCTTACTTTTGCAAAATTTTCAAAAACCTGTGAATACATTTCTCCATCTGTCCGTGGACCTTGGACGGATCCAGGCTTGGTGGGGGGTGGGGGTGTGGGTGGGGACTGAAGGGTATGCCTCATTGGCTTCACAATACATCTCACTTTGCTGGGGAGAGTTTTAAATGGGGAGAAGTAGCCAAGAAACGTGCTAAATGCGTGTACCTTTGCTCATTTGTCATCACAACAGTAATTCTCTGGGTATTAATATGTCTCAAGACATAAATGATTCAAAACTCAGTTTTATTTTAAATTACCAAAATAATCATACTATGCTAACAGAAGACAGACAAGCTGAAGGCAATCACTTTTTAGGATCTTTACAAAGGAATATTCAAGTGATACATTATTATTTTGCTAATAAAACAGTAATATATCAAAAGTAAATCTTGATGTTCAAATTTTCAAAGTTATGGTCCCACTGCAGAATAACAATTAATAATTTTTCTTTCAGGAGCACTCCTAAGAAAATACAGACTGAGTGAGGACAGGGAAACTTATATGCCAATTGGTGAATTTTAAAGTAAAGAGAGCCAATGTTATTAAGATGAAAATAATTGCATATGATTTTGAATCTTAAATCATTACCATATGTTACTTGGGTGACTCTCAACATTAGAAAAAAATGTAGGAATGGGAAAAAAAAAAATCTGTGTTTCGTATTTAACCATTTATTTCTTGAGATGCTGTTGAAGCATGGTTTTTAAGTGCATATGAACAGCAGCTGTGCTTTCCAAAATTATAAGAAGGTTTCCTTAAAAATTCTGTAACATTTAGTAATTTTTGAAGTTATAAATTGCCACAGATTAACGGCTTGGCAAACAAAAATAATATAAGCAAAAACAAAAGAAGTGGTAACCAATGAGCTGCATTAAAAAAAAAATCAAAGATAATCACTATAGATGACAAGGATAAAAAGGAAAGCTTAAGATGACTCTGAAGCTTAAAAGTTTAATTTGGGGTCACTATTAAATAAAGATATGAAAATTCACTGTTATTAAGTAGGTGGCTAATGCAACTTGAAAAAGCAAGCTACATTAAAAACCTAATAGTCCAAGGCAGTGGCCTGAGCTTCAGGAGGTCATGAATCTCTCACCATTCAAATTAAGGGTTCAGTACTAGCATTGATCTTTTCTCATGCTTCACTTCCGCTATTCAATTAAAAATGCTAATAACCCAGAGGCTAGGTGACTTTTCAGAAATAAAAAAGTATTTAACTAAGCAGAATAACCTTCTTTGAAGAGGTTGGCTGTAGCATTGCTTGCCTGGTCTTCAATCTCTTTCTCAGATCTACAATTTGTTCCCATGTAGGTTCATATATGATTTGATAAACACTATGTATTATATGAATTATGGTCAGATTCTTTCTGGATATCAACTCTAAGATTTCTACCAAGTTCTGTTGGGGCTTTCCAACATACCATGGCAAGTCAGGAAGAGAACTAAACCTAAAAGTCCGTCCGTGGCACTGAAGGTCAACTGCATGCCCAGAACTTTGAGCCTTTGGGTCACCTGGAGTTTCTGATTCATATTTTGGTGCTCCCAGCTCATCCACCTGCACCTACAGTGCAGTCAGTCAAGGTGCCAACACTGAGGTGTTCAATTCATTAGAGAAGACTCCCAGCTGGAGGGGATTTGTATGTTCATTTGATAAAAACAACCCATTAAAGCTACATTTTAAAACTTCACCTAAGGTTTAGTCATTCACTCAACCTAAGGTTGCCAGATTAAACACAGGACACACAGTTAAATCTTAATTTCATATAATGAATTTTTTTTTTTAGTATAAGTATGTCATGAATACTGCATAGGACATATTTACATTAAAATATTATGTTTTGTTTTCCTGAAAATCAAATTTCACTGAGTGTCCCATATTTTTGTTTGCTAAATCTGCCAACTCTAACTCAATCTTACATTGATAATAGTCAGCGACAATACCTTCATAGCACTGATTGCCAGGAACTTAAATGTTTTATGTGTTTTTAACTCTTGCAATAACCTCATGAGGTACTTATTATCCCTATTTTTCAGGTGTGAGGTGAAATGGAAGCACAGGAGAATAAAATAAACATTGTTTTATGATATTAACTATCTTGCACGTGGATGCCTAAAGCTTGGATGGTTGGCTTTCTTGCAGAGGTGAGCAGGGCCAAGGTTTTCCTCAGAAAACAGTTTTGAGCTGCTTGAACACAAGGACACATGCTTGATCAAGGTCCTTAACAATCTTTGGCATGGAGTGTGGTTGTATAATTTTAGTCTGAAAAATATTCACACAGGTGTTACCAATTGCCCTCATAGAATATTGAATTTTAAGCAATTAAATTCTGGGTGAGCCTTCCAAGACAAACTGGCTACAATGCATACCTCTTAGTAGTAGCAGCTATGGTTTGCATGTCTGTCCCCTCCAAAACTCATGTTGACATTTGATTGCCATTGTGACCGTATTAAAAGGTAGGACCTTTGCATGGCAATTGGGCCATGAGGGCTCTGTGCTCATGAATGGATTAATGCTGTTATCATGTAGTGGATTCTCTGTCTCTCTCTTTTTCTCTTTCTGTCTCTTTCTCTCTCTCCTCCTCCCTCCCTCTCACCTTCCACCCTGTAGTGACACAGCAGTAAGGCCCTTATCCGATGCCGGCACCTTGACATTGAATTTATCAGCCTCCAGAACTTTCTGTTCATTATGAATTCCTGTTCATTATAAATGACTCAGTCTCGGGTATTCTGTTACAGAAACAAAAAACTGACTATGGCAGTAGCTGAATGATTTGACCTGCTATTTGTTTGGTATAAGCTATTTAAATGAACACAAACAACAGCCAAATGAAGATTTCTGTTTTAACATGATTATATTGATTACACACCTCCCATGTGTCAGATCTAGGAAATCCAAAGATACCTAAGGCAGAGATAAGAAAAGATACATAAAGAGATAATGTAAATGTAACATCCTGAATGTTAAGGTGGAGATATATCCAGGATCTACAGAAGCACAGCGCAGGGTAGGCTATCCATCTCAAGGTGAGGGGGCTCTAAGAAAGAAAGTCCTCATGGAGGAGAGGATGGCTGAACGAAACCATCAAGAATGAGAAAGTGCTCATGGGGCAGGAAGTTGGGCAGGCACATCACATTAGGCTGTCTCACGCCTCATTCCTTATAAAAAAAAAAATGAAGCCACAGGGACAGCCCCGAGGAGAATGACTGGTCTTTGCAATGTCAGGAGACTACGAGAAGAAACACAGTTGTTTTCTGTTATTTCAGGACTCTTTGCATTTTAACATTATTTTTCTTGATGCTAAAATAGCCCAGGCAGGCCATTAGGTAGGTCTCATTGCATGGTGCACGGAGCAAAGAGCACAGAGCTACCTTTCCTTGCCCCGTATGTAATAAACTAAAATTTATACCCTATAGACACTACTTTCTCAAAGCACTAAAGTTTTAAAAACTAATATACCTTCTCTCAGAGTTTATCAACTTTAGACATTTAGTATTAGATTAGAAGTCTTTAAAATATTTTCAAATCCGAACTCTCTCTGGTATTTTCAACGATGTTAAGGCTACAGCTAAGGAATGAAAATAAAGACTTTGCAAAGAACTGGTCTTGATGTTGGTCAGGTATCTCAAAACTATCACAAAAATGCTGGCTTTGATACATTTAATTTTACCCTCAAGAGAAGTTTTATTCTAGGCCTGGTGCCTGTTAACTAGAGAAGAAATGTTGACCATGTCCTCAAGCTTCTGACTCATCTGTAATAATTTTAAGTTCACAGAAAGCCCCTTAAAGAAGCCGAGATGATGCACCTTGGGCACGGAGCAATGAGCACCAGCCTGGGAATCAATGGAAACCCAGTTTGTTCTGGGTTTTGTTTCTTACTTGGACAAATTATCAAACTGCTGAGTTTCTCCTTTTCTTCATCTCTGAAAAGAGACTAACTGAAGTCAGTAATTTCTCTAAAGAGTTCCAATTCTATAACTTGAGTTGTTAGATGGCATTACTTTTACCTGCTTGTATTTCAAATCTTTAATAATTTAGAAAATATGTGAATTGGGGTGGTATCCAGATGATAGCGCTTCCCACTGGCCAGAAAGCATATGAATTCAGAAATTAAGAAACAATTAAAATTTCCACAGCTTTATAATTTACAATATAATTGGAATAATTTGTACTTCTGATACAAATATGACCGATCTACTTTATTCAAGTGCCATGTATTCTTTCTGTTGGCTAGAAGCCAGTGAAGACTCAATCAATTCTAAAGGAGTAAATTGCAAAGTTGCTTAGTTTATGAGTTGTAAGATCTATTTGGTAGTTTACAACATATGTGGTGTTTTATTAGATTGAGATCTTATATTCCATATAAAGTCTCTTTTTTAGCAAGTGAAGATGATTTTAATAAACCAAATTCAGATAATTATTATTTATGGACAAATGCCAAACTCTCTTTGGTTTTAAGTAATCATGTAGGAATAAGAATGACTACAACAGTTCTGTTAATACACTTACTTCTATCAGAAGCCACATCAGCAAGCATAACAAGAAAACATAAGAAAATAAACACTGAAAATTGGACTTTTAAGGCATCCGTCATAGCTTATGGATTTTATTAAATAAATGCCAAAATAATTAAATTACTGCAAAATTTTAACTAAATGTTTATTATTTATTTTGGCTTAAAATAAAAAACCCAGCAAGTTTATAATATCTCATGTTCCAAAATTAATATATTTGATTTACTAAAATAGAAACATATCGCAATGAATTAGGTTCACATCTGAAACTCACAGACCGGCTTTGACACTGCCTTCTGCATTATGGGAACTCTTCTAACTTCTCAGAACTTTGGTTTCAAATTTGTGAAAAGACTGCCTTGGCAATTTTAAAGGTATCTTCAAGTTATGAAAGTTTATGATTCAGGAAACAGCTTTAGAAAACGACTGAGAGGACCCTGACACTGTTCTGCTAGATCAATTCCAAAGCTCTAATGTAAAAAATGTCCTGTGTTTCCATCATCAGTCGGTGGGTGCGGCTGGGTTATTTATTACCAGATTAAGCAGCACTGGTCAAGGAGGCTTAAAGTGTTTGTCTGCCATGAGGAAGAAAATTACTATTGTTTTAAATTAACAGATGGCATGTTCTCCTTTGGATTGCACTTAGCTTTTTAATAACTAGTTCCAGCCACAGAAAACTTTTTAACTTTTTTTTTCCCCCTAATTAAGTTTTCAATTAGGAATTTTCTTGGAAAATGCACATGTTGAGAATGCTGAAGAACAGCAGAGGGCGCAACAATCACAAGCAAAACAAACAAATGAACACCACGACATCAAATACTGGGCCAGGAGCCCCGAGGACAGCATTTGAGAAAATGAGCCAGAGGGGAAAAACACACTTTCAAAATGCATTTGGGAACCTGCCAAGGAAAATGGTTTACATTTCATCTCAGCACCCATTTCCAGATCAAGGGCTATGATTCTCCTTGCCACATATTTTCTGGGACATTTCATTCACTTTGGGACACGAGATTTGAAGAGGGGACAGTGCCAGGCTGAAGCATGCTCAGGGCAGGTGGAACAGGGGGCAGGCATAGCTGGGAGGCTAGAATCCTTAGGGTGGCATCTTTGAACACTCGGGACGGTCTCATGAGACATTGATAACACTTGCTTTCTTGTCACTGGAGGGCACAGGTTTAGGATGGATGGGACTCACAAGAGGGCAGGTTTGGAATAACCGTGGGAAAGAGCTTTTAAGCCGGTAGAGGCACAACTGAATCTGGTAACTTGGGAAGCAGTGGCTATTTGAACTCCATCCACAGTTCTCAGATTTATGAATCTGGTAAGAGGTTGGCATTGATGACTAAGAATCTACAAATCCAGTGCATTAATTACACTTGTCATTATGTCAAATTGTAGAGAGTCTGACTTCCTTCTAGGAAATAAGCATGCAATTACATATGCTTTTGAAACACAAGCCCATTATTTCCAAATGACAGGTTGTAATGACTGATGAGCTCAGAGATCTGTTATTGAAACAAACCAATGATTATAATTGTTAAATTAATTATAAGAATGATCAAAGAATTTGGTAATGGGTATTCTCTGTTGACACACATTGGACTCAGTGGAGTGTCTGGTTATTACATACATGTGATTATATACATGTGTCTATTCATCTACACATAAGCACGGACTCCCACACAGACATGCACATTTACTTATATGCAGAAAAATTGAAAATGGTTTATATGGAAACAGGCATTCTTCTTGTGAAGGCACATCAGGCCTGTCTAGTTATTACACTAGGTAACGCAAAGGACTCTGAGGCTAGATTCCCTGGGCTCGAATCCAGGCTCTATAATTTATCAGCTGTGTGGCCCTGGGCAACTTAACACTATCTCAGTGGCTCTCAGGTGGTCCCTGGAACGGCAGTACCATCAGCAGCATCACCTGGGAACTTGCAGAAAATGCAAATTCTGAGGCCCCACTCCACCCCGCCCTCCCCAGCCAGAAACTGGTGGTGGGACCCAGCAATCTATTTTAACAAGCCCACTAAGTGACTTCTGGAGGCACACTGACATCTGAGAACCCCTGTGCTATCTCTATGTGCCTCAGTTTCCTCAGCTATAAAATGAGGGCAAATACGGTTATTGGGAGAAATAAGTAAGTTACTATGCATCCACAGTGATTAGAACAGTGTGTCGTACACGCTAAGCAGTATGTAAGTGTGGTCTAATATTACTATACAAATTTTAACAACCTATAAGAAAAAAGGTAACCTCAACTGGAAAGTTCATGGTGTTTAGAAATAGAAAAAAAAAAAAGGGGGGGAAACTGTTATTTTGCTATGTGTGATAATTAAAAACCCACTGGAATGTGGAATGGAAAAATATCTGGGCTTCTTAAACCAGGGCTTACAGGAATTCCCAGGGATGAAAGGCCAGTCGAGCTGCCCTCAGAAATCAGTCCTGTGGCCCTCATTGCCTGGGGCTACACACCCCACCCCAGCATGACCTGAAGGACATCATTTGGTTGAAGGCTGGTCCACCCCAAACCCCACGTAGGATGGCCTTTACTGAGGCAGCAAAAGGAGCTTGGTCTAAGATGTCAGGCCCTCATGTCCACTTCGAGATAGGAGTTAACTGGGGCTCTGCAGTTCCTCGTCACTGAGAAACTAGAGATCGGCTAAGTAGGCATTGTAAGGATGGGGGGAAACAGGGACATTCTCAGGCATTTTCAGCTCATCTCTTGACAGCTCAGAAGAGTCAGTCCTGCTTTCTCCTTTGAGAGGCAGCAGAGTTTGGTGGGTATGAGGTGAGGGCCCTGGAATCTCTTTAAAGTCTAGAAAGTCTTTAATCCTAGATTTCCAAATGTGTAAAGCAGGGATGATGGTGATGATGATACTTTCTTCATAGATCCGCAAGGCTCAGATAAGAGAAAGAATAAAATGGTAACCGCCTGGCAAGTGCACATGCCATATGCAATCACAATATGCATTCCCTGTATGCATTCACCCTTGCTGAGTCGTGCATTTTCACAGCTACGTAAAATGACGTTCTGAGAGGTTAAGTAAATCACCTAACATCCCACCGCCATCCATGGCTGGGGGAATTCTAATCCGGGTCCATCTGACTCTGAAATGAATGCTCTCCTTCCTGATGCTTTCTTGAGAGCTGTCATGTTACAGCAACTTAAAGTTGGGCTCTTTCGGAAATTATATGAGACTAACTCGCGTATAATTATAAAATGTGAAAAAATAAATTGACCCAGAGGGAAAAAGGGAGATAGATAGATGGGAAAGCCTTGATTGAAAAAGAAAACAGTATCAATGTATTTATTACCAGTGAACTGTACACTTAAAAATGGTAAAGATGGTAAATTATATACACATGTATATTTTACCTCAATTAAAAAACAAAAATAAAAAGAAAGGAAAAGACAAGTTAAAGTGAAGACGGGACAGGGGATAACTGATGGTGCCCTGTCAAAGAGAGGAAGGGAGCGAATCCAGAATCAGGTGCTAGGAGGAGCCTTCCAGGTTCAGAGACGTCTCTGTCAAGGAGAGAACCTGAGACCAGGTGTGGACAGGTGCTGATAAGGAAGAGCCAGAGCCGGGTGGAGTGTGGAGTGAGTGTAGCCATATGAGGTATGGTGTGGACGCCAACAGGACACCTGGGCAGTCAGCGATCTTCCCTGCACTGCAAAGTAATGGTAAAGGCTCTTCTAACGTTAAATGCAAGGGGCCTTGCAGATCTAGGCTGGTGTTCATTCCATGAACAAACAAACAAAGACTCTATGTGCTTGCCTTTGCAAAGAATACAAAACAATCCTAATATTTATTTTCACTGGACTCTGAAAGAGCTGGTCTATTTTTATTCTAGAACTCACTATGGGGGCCAGCCTTGCCTCCCAATAATGTTTTGAAAAGGAGGAGAAGTTACAGGAAGAGTTTTGCTACAGGACATAGTTTCCACATTCTATCACTGTAGATTAACAACCACAGCTCAAACCTGGACGGCATCGCTCTGCCTCATCCCTGTCTCTGAAGTAGCTATTCTCTTGGAAGGTTTTCTTTCCAGCATTAGAACTCACACAGGGCTCATGCTGTGAAGTCCATGGATGGTGGCTGCAGGTGTGTCCTCTTGGGGCTGCTCAGATGTCCTAACAAAGAGTCTTTAGTTTGCAAACTGGTTGATACCAAACTCGCTCAGTGCTTTTGTGGCTTTGGTTAAGATGGTTTTAGGAGGGTATCTGATATTAAGAAATAGATTGTCTTTTACTAGAAACATTTTTCTTCTCCATTAGCCTGTGTTTGAAAACATCAGATGCAAAGTGAAAAGAAAAAAGGTATTATTTTACTTTGTCTCCAGCTTTTTAAATATGTTGAGATCACTCTTGGAATGAAGTATACAAATGCTTAGCAGTAATCATAATGATAACGTAATAGGTGTTTTTTTAAATTTTAGTTTAGATCTCCAAACATCCAGATGTTTGGCCTTTGCTGACAGCATCCAGATGACTGATTACAATTTTTCAGTTTTCATACAGCTCCAGGACTTTATGGAGCCACAAGCCTTTTAGTTGCAATAGTGTAATTAGAAATCCAAATAATTCTCCTATCATGTAGGACCCCTGTGAGCAAACTAAGACCTGCAGGCCAACTCCAGCCCCGGCCATTTCTGTACCTGTGGTCTCTGGCTACAAGACAGTGCTGATAGCTGCGACGGAGACCGTATGGCTTGCAACGAGGAACATATTTACTACTTGGCCCTTTGCAGAAAAAGTTGGCCAAATCTTTATGTATAGGTCATCTCCTCCTCTTAGCTGATTGGTTTCCTGAGGATTGTCTTTTGGAAGTTACAGTAAATCAGGATACCTTACATGGACATTAATGATAAACAATTCTAGCAGATGCACTGATGATTGTGGCCATTGCTCAGAGGTGAGCTTAATGGAGTCTAATATTTAGGAGGTCATTGGGTTAACTGCTCTTCACCTTCAAAACCATTATGTAGTTTCAGATGCACACATAAATGAAAAATTAATACATTCTTCACAGTTTCTATTTTTATAATTTACTCCATGGAAACATTAAATGATACATATATAGTACTAATACTATAAGAAATGATGGAACATTCAAATCCACTATGATATAAAGATTTAAGTCCCATCAAATTTTATTATGTAATAATTATTACTAATATGGTCATTTAATGGCCAGTGTTAAATGGACATACAAACATAGGAAACTAAAGAATAAGGAAAACATTTAAAATAATTATTTTATTATTTTTTCTGTATCATTGAAAACTCAAAGTTTTGCAACATTCATTTTTTTAACCTGATATTTCATGACTTTTTAAAGGAAAGGATTAATTTGGTCACCTTAGTACTCACAATTCATAGGAAATCTGAATCATAAAGTATTTGCCAAAAAGCTTAGAAATGGGCTTTCCCAGCAAGATACACTGGATAAGAAGAGATAACATAGTATTTTCCCTTCAATTTTATTGTCTAGCTATGAAAAATAATTTAAAGCAATCCTTCCCTTTTCCCTGGTTTGAAAAACAGGAGGAAAAAGCTACGGCATAGCTTCTTGCCTAATACAGATTCTTATGATCTCATTGGAGCATGACTTGGGAATCTCTTCTAGTCAAAAAAAAGTGCTTTGTCAGATCTTACCTCCTCATAAATACTACACATGAGCACACACACACACATGCACACACACGCACACACACAAAAGCATACATACACACCCCCGACAATTTACTAGATCAATACAATAAGGATCATTTTATGGATAGGTGGATATGCGTCCTGTGCCAGAGACGGAGAATGAGAGTAATGCCTGCCTTGTCCCGGCTCTTATCACGTGAGTTCCCTCTATGCCTCCTTAGCACTAGGGGACTCTATGTTGCATGAAATTGCTCTGAAGAAAGTACAAACACCTGAAGCTGGGTTGCAGAGATACATGCCTATTTTTGCCTTTATTTTACAAGTAGTTGACTCTGCCTGTATTTAGTCTCTAAATCCATCTCTAAAATTCCTCACCTACTTCATCTTCACTCCCACATGCTCTCTTTATCCATTACTAAGCTTGAAAATTTTACCAGCTGGTCAGGGATTGTGATCTAGACAAAAGCAAAAATCTATTTTCTTTTTTTTTTTAAGTAAGCAAACATCACGCATTTAGAAAAGCAGGTCTCCATCACATTATTTCTCTTTCAAAAGAATATCTATCTTCTCCTTGGGACACATCCATCTGTCATCGGCAAAGCCTCAGACCACATTTTGAAAGTTACAACGGATGCTAGTCCCATTTTACAGTGAGAAAAACTGGGGTCCAGTCAGAGTAAATGACTTGTCCAAAGTCTTTATAGACAGTAGAATCTGGATTTGATCCCAGGTCTTTGGTGTCCAAGCCCAACAAATTCACCATCACCTCATGTTCAGCCCCATATGCCTCATAAATCTAAGGAACAAAAATAACCTACCCAGAAATTAGGAGTGATTTGTTTGTTCTTTTAAACGGAAGTTGATTGTTATGGAATTATATTTTATTTTCTGACAAAATCCTTAACATGATTACCTTACAGTGAAATTTTACATAGATTATCAACTTTGTTGCCTTCACAATAAAAATATATAGCTGTATTGCAAGATCTTTAAATTGACTTTGAGTTTAAGGGTGGCATCTAAAACATGTCAAATATCTGTGCTACAATGGTCTGAACAAGTAAACATATTTTTTTTTTTTTTTAATTTGGGTGTTGGTGCCAATGCAAAACAATAAAGAAGCTGAGGACAGAGTTGAGGCAAGATCTTGGATGACTCCTTATTTCACGGATGAGGAAAATATAGCCAGAAAAGGCTTAGAACATCACTTGTAGTCAGTTAATATCAAATCTAATAGTTTTACCATTATATCATCCTGATGTATTGTCATGTTTACATCAGGATTTGGCTATCAGTGTTGTCACTGTCAGTTTGATAGCCAATTTTGAGATTCAAAAAGACAAGACCTGTACAGGTGCACAGGGTCCAAGAACATTTCCCAGAATGAGAAGGGCCACCAGTCTGCTAAGAGAAAATACATTTTTCTTTTGACGGATTTTATCTCATCAACCCACTCTCACACACTCACAGCTTTTTCAAATTTACAGTTTAAAAAAAGTTCACTAAGAGGTTAAACACTTTTCATTTGTATGCCTAAGAACAGAATAGAATAGCAGATAAATTAAAAGGAAAAATAAGTTAGTTTGGTCAGTTATTTCCACCAGTTCATTTCTGAATACTTTCTGACGGAGTGATGAGATCAAGTATAAGGAAATGATAATAGTTTTTATTATAATAATTTAATTTTGAGCACCCAAACATTTCCAAATTCCTAACATATTTTAATTATGGCTTATATCTAAGTAATGAGGTAGACATGGAAAATTTGCATCACCTTGGTAAGAATCCAGCGGCACTTTTCACATATAAACATATTTTCACATAGCCCTCTCCAGACACTTTGAAATAAAACATATATTACAAATTAATCTAAAATAAATTTTCTCAAATACAGCCATTGGCCGTCACCCTACTAAAAACACCCTTCAGCCAAAACTCAGTATCTAGCCATTTGATTTAGTGCAGGCTACTAAGGTCTGATGAAAGCAAGAAAGTGTAAAAATTTAAAACCCTTAAAGCAAATACAGGACATTTTATAGGTGATGAAAATAATTGCGTATAAATCCTGTATTTTATTTCAATCTCTCACAAAATTGTCCCGTCCTAAATAGCCAAGTATCTTGATTGAGTAGACTTTAATGTTCCAAAAATAATCTATCAAGGCAGAGTTTTCCCATCAGCAGCCGATGACTCTCACCACCTTCAAATATTTCTCATTAAATAGGGATTAATTCACAAGGTCCCCACTCTGCTAAGGACCCACTGTAAATACGCAATAGTTCAGGGAAAGTTGCTAACATCATTATTAAAGGCCCTAATGTCCCAAAGAGCTTAGCAAGTTTGCCTGTATAATGAGTCCATAAAGAACTCTGTTTCCATGGAGGTTGGACAGCTATTTTGCATTGAAATCCTATTCAAAGTTGTAAATTTATGTTTCCTTGCTTCTAAGAGGCATCTCATTGCATCACTTCCTTTGTTCATTCCTTTCAAACAATGAGATTGTTAACTGCAAAAAATGTTATAAAAAATAGTTACAGAGAAAGATTCCAAGGGTACCTCCAAAATGGGAGTGAGAAAGTTGGTGGAAAAATTGGTACCAACTGGTTGATAAAATGCAAAAATGTAAAGTCATGATTTAATAAAGAATTATTAAATATCTAAGGAAAAGTCCTCAGTCAGATTAAGAGTGCATTTTGGGCATGATATGGAGTCAGAAACCATTGCTCATCAGAGAGGGGCTCACTACTGGAGTTGCTTAAGGTCAGGCAAAGGCCAAGCAGCCCTCAAACAGAACCTCTGAGGCGCAGGGCTGTTCACACAGCGCTGGGCCATTGCTGGGATTTACCCAGCGAGTGCTCCAAGGAAAATCTGCCTGGGTGTTAAATGTGTATATTACTGGGGTGGGGAAGGTTTTGTGGTTTTGTTTTTGTTTTTGGCAAAGCCAGAATCCTACAGTTTTTTTCTTGGAGAGTCCTAATGCACAGTAGCATACTAAAGGAATCTGTTAAAGTTGGTATCACCAAACATTTCACAAACCAATCTGGCCATGGAAAATATTTTATGGCACACTGTTATAGGCTGACTTGTATCCCTCCCTGAAAATTAATTCATATGTTGAAGTCCTGACCCCCAGAGTACCTCAGAATGTGACTGTATTTGGAGATAGAGTTTCTAAAGAGGTAACTGAGTTGAAATGAGGTCTTAGGGTAGATCTGAATCCAATACGACTGGTATTCTTATTAAAAAAAGAGATTAGGATGCAGGCACACACACAGAGGGAAGACCATATGAAAAAACAGGGAGAAAATGACCATCTACAAGCAAAGGAAAGAGGCCTCAGAAGAAATCAACACTGTAGTCATCTTATCTTGGACTTCTAGCCTCCAGAACTGTGAAAAAAATACATTTCCATTGTTTAAACCACTCAGTATGTGGTACTTTGTAATGGCAGCCCAAGAACACTAACACACACACCTTAAAGATCTAACAGAACAGAATACTATCTTCCAGCAGAAGGTTCCTATGATTATAGGGAAGTATGGAGAGGAGGGCGTAAAGCCCATGCCCCATCTTATCTTTGCATCTGACCATATGAACTACTGCTACCAGTAGTATGGTTAATAATTGTGAGGATCATAATTCTGTGCAGGCTTGTAAGTTGTAAATTTAGGGATACTTCTGCAATTTCTTTTCACTTTGCTCAAGCATCAATTTGTGTTTTTCTTTTGTTAGCAAAGATAGAAAGGGGAAAAATGCAGATGTAATGTTTCCATGTCTATATTTTGCTTTATCATTTACTTGAGAGAGATTTGTTCCATGCCTACTGGAAACCAGGACTTGCACTAAACAATGGAAATACAACATAAACAGGATCGATCTGGCTCTTGGAGTTTAGAGCTGGGGAGAGAGGAAAAGGTATTAAACGAACACTGTTACAATTTATTATTTTACTTCAGTTTTGATAAGCATTATAAAAGAAAAATACAGTGGCAGCTGAATTATAACTAGCAATATAACAGTTTTCATTGAACAAATCCAGGGCAGATAAAATAATGATGCAAATAAAATCTGCAATTGTGGTATTCATATTAACATGTTCAAATCTCTATTTCATATATTATACTTTTTAATATTAAATAGGTTCATTGATGAGTATTCAATGGCACATGTTTATTCACTTTCTTGATATTATTTGTGGTGAGAAAGATCTAGAAAAAATAGAGATCAGAAATACACTTCAATTTAAATACTTTCCTCTTATTTTCCACATAAAATTTAAAAAAGGATCATTATTGTTTGATTTCATTACTGATATGTTTTTAAACTTTAAAGAAATAAATAACACAGCAAAATAGAGTTCTATTTGCTGAACTATTCAAGAAAATATTTTTTGTTTCCAAAGAAATTCTGGGAATATGTATGCTGCAAATGTACACGACATCTGACATTTATGACACCAGGGGAAAAAGTCAGGACACATTTGGCTGATAAAATAATACTCAGATACTGTGTTTGAAATGGCCGTGTTAACATTACTTCATTTATGCAAAATAAGTTATTTTAAATCTGCCTTTTCTCATATTTTGTCCTTCCATTTAGCTTAGCGCTTGAATTTTCCTTACTGTTTAACTAAATAATCCTAGTTACTCTTTTGATATAGACCAGCTCTTGTTCTTCTATTAAAATTTTTAAAGCTATTTTTAAAAAATGATTTGTGCTTTCTAGGAAGCATTTATATGCATAAATGATTCTTTTAATAACAATTAGTTCTTTGAGACTCCAATGATAATTTTAATGGCTATCAAATTTAGTCCACCTAACAGCCTTATGAAGTTAATTCTATTATTGGTCTCCTCTTTTTTTTTGTGGGAGGAAATACATTTTAGGGGGCTAAGCAATTAGGATTCTGATCCTGGTCTGTCAGGTCTCAGACCTGCAGTCTTAACTACCATGACCGTTAGTTGATTAAGTGGGAAGACAGCCCATGGAGGAGTCTGAAAGCTGGGAGGCACAGGGGTCTCCTACATGCAATCCTGAAGTTCAACATTTTCAAATATACCCATCTGCATAAGCTATCCAAAAATTAGGTACACACCATCCTGCTTTAGAATATGCAATTACATAGATGTTTGTGATATGGAGATAGTGATGCACATCCTTTTGTTAAGTTTAGCAACTTCGCATGACGATGACCACAGGAAGACTGCTAGCAAGAAAATATTTCTGCACAGTTAAATCAATGACAGTGGTTTAATATCAAGGTAGAGCAATCCCTTCTGCTGAGTTCCACGTCAGGAGCATGACTGGGGTTTGCATGGTTTATTGGGTGAAAATAATAGTAGTTTTCAGAAATGCAGGATGGACAAAATGATATACTTAATGCAAGAAGACTTTTTATAAAGGTTCCCACTTGAATTCTAAAGGATCCATTGTTACAAAAAGGAACATGCCTACACAAGCTCACAAGCCGTGCTGTAATTAGATTCTACACACTGAGTCCCTGCTAGGCGTCAGGAACTGTCCAAGCACTGGCGATAGAGCAGAGCACAAATCCTGGCTTGTGTGCGGGGTCCGAGCTTTCTCTTAACAGGGAAACTCGGGTGAAGAGGGTCACCATTGGGAACTGACCACTTGGGACAAATTGCTCTTAAATCATAATTTATCAAGTTGTGACTGTTTGTGTGCTGAGTTCTGGCTAGGGGGAGAGACATGGGCACTAACAGTTACTGAAGACTGAGTCTAGGAAACCAGGGTGTACAGTGGGAAATACATAGTCACGCACAGGGTGTCAGCTGAAGGTGGGGGAGGGGTAAATCCAGGCTGAGCGTGCAGAGGGGGCTCTGGGGAAAAGCCGTCACTGGCCATCAGAGGTCCATGGGCAGACACAGAAGGATTTACAACTGGAAATGTATTTTTAAGAAATTCAGGAGCTCTTCTTATTCCACTTAAATATGAAGACAGATCAGCGTAAACAAAACACTTGACCCAGAAGAGATCTCCACAATTTGCTATCAGGCCGAGAAAGGCAATGGAGAAAATCTAAAGGAAAATGCCCAGCACAGGTCTCCACAGGAAGCAGGCAAGAGGTCAGATCACTTCCACACACATATTTCCGCTTATTTGGAAGAAAAGAAAATAATAAATTATCCAGTCCTCAGGTGCGTGTGAGTAATTTCCAGCACAGATGTGCCCCCTGCTGCAGACAGACCTGGAAAGACCATGTGGTCTCCACTGCCAAATCCCGGTCTCTGGTCACAGGGGAGGCCACAGTAGACGGGCAGAGCCCCGTCCACCTCATAGCTCAGTCTTTGCCTTGAGCGCCTCTGAGAAGCTGCACAATTTTCAGTGGATTTAGAGTGGACTGCGCCGTAATGTTTATTTGCTCAGTCAGACTCAGGTGTGAACTTCTAACCACTGGCAAAAATGCCTATCCTGAACTGCTTCTGGAGTGCTTCACCGCTAGAAAGCCATATAACCTGTAAATGGGAGCTATTTCTGGAAATGGTATTTGAAAGTCTGGAAGTTCAATTTATGATAACTTCTTCAGAAATGTAAAAGAAAAACAAATCTTGGGGTAAAAGTACCTGTAGTTAAGGAGAATTTGATTAGAACCAGTTTGCAATTGAACTCTAATCAGGAAGCCCGACTACTTAGCATTGTCAGAAAACTCAACTTCTAACACTCTGACCTATCTAGCATCAGAATGTGCTGGACTTTGCCCACAGGTGACCTCTCCAGCCAGCGGGGACTGCTTCCGGTTTCTCCACGTGAGATCGCTAGGGTTTCTAGGAACACCGATCTTTCCTCTCTGTGGTCCTCTCCTGCCCAGGGCACACAGCAGGATGACATGACTGAAGCATGTGGAGAATCTCTAAAAGACAGGATGGACTAACTCCATGTACCAATATGGTGTGTCTCACCATGCCAAAATGTTCATTTTTTTGTTTTTCATTATAAAACATACCATTAGTGTGTGGAAATGCATTCATAGCACAGACTGTAGAAATGGAAGAAGCCCCATGGGACAGTGCATATTTGTCAGAAGGGCAGCTGTGGTCTAGACAGGTGGCCTCAGGAGGCCACACAGTGAATTACAAGGGATTAGAGAAGCCAGGGCTCAGGTGTCCACCTTGACGTGGGCTGCTTCTGCCACGTTCCCAAAGAAGAGCTGCTTCCACTCGTGCATGGGTCCCACTCTTCTGCTGGTGTATTCATCAATCCATGACTGATGAATCATGGATCCCATGACCTCTGTCCCATTAATCTCTGATGGGTTAATCTTCCTAAAGTATACAGTGGTTATATGTCCAAGTTGGACAGGAAAGCCCTGTTTTCTATTTGTCGTCCCAACCTGATAATTACCAGAACATCCATGCCCTCCAACATGCCTCAGTGTGGCCCATAAATCCATCTTGTTGCCCTAACATCACAACCCCACTGAAAATCTATTAAATGCTTCCCACACATTGCTGACTCCCTAATTTTGCAAATCATTGTAAAACGAGAATTTATTTTAGGTTATTAACACTATTTTTGTTTCAGGCTATGCCAGAGATTTATTTTGGTTTTTGTTTTTACGTTTGTCAAAGCTAATTCAAGCAGATACGAGGGAAGGTAATTTCGAGATGACTCATCCACAAATCAATGCATTAAGTGTGCATTTTTGAGGAGTTAATTTTTTTGCTTTGACTAAACAAAGTGACACACTTTATGTTATTTTAGAGAATAAAAACAAGTAGCTTGCGTAGCCTATAAAAAAGTGAGTTGAAGGATCAATATAACAAAGAAAGCAGATTTATTTTTAAGTTTTAAATATTTCTGTTAAATTATTCAATGTATGGTTTAAGTCATTTTGCCTTTCTTGAGTCTTATTTACATCTATAAATTACGGGGTTGAATTAGATGATCTCAAAGAACCTGATCACTTTAAAATTTGACTCTGTGATTATGAGTTTTTTTTTAAAGCAGATCAACTTGAGAAATATAAAGGGCTTTGCCACAAAAATCAATCTCCACTTTTTCTTCCACTTTACTCTGAGTCTGAAAAAGGAAGATAAGCCTCCCAATTCCTTCAATGCCCAAATAATTTTTCAATTTAAAATAAATTAGTAAAAGTTAAGAAATCTAGTTTATATTCATAGAAGTTGAGTTATTGTTGTAAACAGATTCTTAACTAAATCCCATTAACTACTTACCATAAAGAATTTAACTTTCTTTTCAAAATCCTATGATTAAATATATATTTTTTCTGAATGGATTATTTTTCTCCTGGAATTCATTATGGTTGATATTCAGTGACCTTAGGAGTTGAATAGGACCTTTGGGGACCTGTGTTGACTATTTATAAAAGAAAAAGATTTGTATAAATTCCTCAATGGCTATGGTGATATATTTTCTCAAAGAGCTTTGTAATTAGATATTATTATACGAATCCACAGTGACGTATATCTTAAGTTAAACTTATAAATAAGTTAGAATTTTAAGAAATCAAAAAGCTATGTTTTAATATAACATTTTACTACAACTCCAGAGTGTAGAGTATTTGTAGTTACCAAATTTAAAGAGTGTGGATTTCTGTTTTGGAAGAATGAGATTTCAGGATATAAAAGATAACATCCCTCCTCACTGGCCTACGGATGGGAAGTCACATTGTGGAACTTACCATAATATCCTTCTCTATTCTAGTCTCTATGTAGTTGTTATAGGCTGAATTGTGTCCTCAGAAAATTCATATACTAAAATCCTAACTTCCAGGACCTCAGTATATGACTGTATTTGGAGACAGGTCCTTGAAAGAGGTATTAATAATTAAGGTTAAATGCAGTCACTAGAGTGTCCTTATAAGAAGAGGCAGTTAGGACTCAGACACACAGAGGGCAGATGGGGTGAAGGCACAGGGAAAAGACAGCCATCTACAAGCCAAGGAGAAAGTTCTCAAAACAGACCAGTTCTGCTGGTATCCACATCTTCGACTTCCAGCATCCAGAACTATGAGAAAATATATTTCTGTTATTGAAGCCACCTGTGATCCTTTGTTACAGCAGCCTCACAAACTAATACAATGGCCAACTCTTAAGATTGTATTTTAAATGTAGAGAAGTAGAATAAGAATGCTGCAGTGAAAATAAATTGGAAAAATAAAATATTCGGGCATTAACAAATAATATTAAATTGTGAAATCAATTATTTTAACATTTGGGTTAGAAGAGACAGTCACAAATAACTGTATGTGATGGTAAGAACCTGGTGGTGTCTATCTCGGAAAGAAAAGCTACCACCCTTCTATTGAAGGGGTTGGCCGCTGCTTCTCTGAATGTCAGAAAGGACCTGTGTGGAGTGTTCTGATGGGCTGCTGTGGGATGTCCCAGGCCTGTCCCTCAAACATCGTGGTTCCCATTTATGTGACCCCTACACAGGTACAGGAGTGCCTGACTTCGTCACCTGCACAGTGTCCTTGCACTGATAAAGGGACAAGTTTTTGAATGCAGGTAACAAACAAATACAGGAGCAGGGGAAACTGACGCTATCACAGTTCATCCTCGCTATTTATTTCCAAGGAAAATAATCAAGCCTCTGGAGAAAACTAAGTAGGTCATCTAATGAATTTCCCCATTTGGGGTTGCATGAAATATGACATGTTCTGAAACACTGGGGGGGGGGGGTGCAGAGAGAAAGAAGGAGAGGGAAGGAAGGAGGGAGGAGGAGAAAAAGAGAGGGAAATATGAGAAGCAAAGAATATTTAATTTGGCATAATATGTAATCTCAATCCCCAAATTCCATATGAAATTTATAGCAAGATAATCTCTGCTCGGATCCATGCAAATTGACTATGAGTTCCCTTCTATCACTCATTTCCTAAAGCTTTCCTTGTCATTCTTTCTTTTTGGTTTTTAAATGCATGCATTTAAAATATTATATTCAAGAAGAGGACAAAATGATTATGAGTGATAACAAACGTGACCCAAGCCCATTGTTGCATAGATGAGTATCTATGAGATTCAGGAGTCAAGGTCATACTTGTGGTGTATTTAGGAAGACAAAGTGTTGGTCAAATATTTCATGGCTGATTCCAAAGTGCTAGAAATCAGCTGGCCCACAGATATTCATCATATGTTACTATGTACAGGCAAGTACAGGCACTGAGGGTGCAACACATAACTAGATGGTGTCTGTGTCTTCACAGGTCTCAATCTCTTCCAAGGAGTGACAAATAGATACAAAATCCATCGAGAGACGAAGAAACAACATAGGGCAATGTGTGAAGACTGCTGAGAGAGCAGTGGGAGATTATCAAGGAGGGTTGAGGAGGCCACTTTAAGGAGATGGCATTTAAGCTGAGACTGCAAGGAGAAAGGCAAGTAAAAGGTGGGGGTAAAGGTATCCAAGAAAAGAAGAGGAGCCAGTGCAAATGTCCTGAGGCAGGGCTAAGTTAACATGATGGAGGGAGAGAGATGAATGGCTGGATAGCCCTGCAGGAGGATGACAGTCAGACATAAGGGCAGACACCTGGGATCACAGAGGTGGGGGAGATCAGAGAGATCCTCCCTGGCCATGCACAAAAGCGTGGACTTGACCTTAATAAGAACAGATTTTCAGCAGGTACTTGACATGATCTGGCTCATACTTCTCAAAGATCTCTCTGGCTACTGAGTGGAAATAGATTGTTTAAAGGAAGAATAGAGGGAGGGAGATCTGAAGGAGGGGTGAATGGCCTCTTGGGGTGGGCTGTCACAGAGGAGATGGTGAGAAGTACTCAGAGTCAAGATAGATTTTGGAGGTAGAGCCAAGTGGGCTTCATGAATTGGATGGAAGGTATGAGAGAAAAGTGAGAACTGGGGAAACTTAACCGTATGTGTGCGGCTTTCTCTCATCTTGAAGGCTTTCTTTGCTCTGTGTAGGTGAAGAATATCCCATCAGACTAAGCCTTGCTAACTTGAAGTCCTCAACATCTTTGAATTTCATCAATAAAGTGGAGATAAATATACATTTCTCAAAAAGTTCATTAAATGCAATAAAGCACTAGTAATCATGGAGTCAAACTAAACTCCCACAGAAAGTTGGAATGAAGTTATTATGTTGACCATTTGGCTTTAAAAACTTCTGCACTTTTAAGTAGATATAAGAAGAAACACTTTCAGAGAAGACAGCCAAATTAGGAGGCCAACCCTGTCCCACTTTGATGCACAAACACCCCTCTCTGGACCTCACTGAATACTTAAAATGCCAGCAAAGAATATCTCAAAACTCTGGCTGTCTTATTTCACCAGATACCAAGACAGAAGATTCTGCATCAGTTGATAAACAAAAACCTGCACTGAAGAAAATTCTTTACACTATTCTAGAAATGGCATGTCTTATCTTTTCTTATCAAAATAAAAGTGACACTTTTGACCCAATTATGTTTTTATTACACATTACTTCCCATTAAAAGTTCTTCATATATGTGACTCATTTGTAATTCTTTTAAATATAGTGCCCTATGACCTTGACCTGTGAGTTATTATCCTTTATTCTAGTAAGTGGCAAAGCCTCAAATTCCTTGTGATGGTTAGTCTTATATGTCAATTTGGCCAGGCTATCACACTCAGTTATTTAATCAAACACTAATCTAGGTATCATTGCAAAGGTATTTTATATTTGTGGTTAACATACACAATCAGTTGACTTTAAGGAAAAGAGATTACCCTTGCTAATGTAGGTGGGCCTCATCTAATCAGTTGAAGGCCTAAACAGCAAAACCGGAAGTTTCCCAGAAAAGAAGAAGTTCTGCCTCTAGATTGCAGCATCAACTCCTGCCTCAATTTGCAGCCTGCAAATTGTGTGGAATTTCAGACTTGACTTCCACACAATCCCTGGTGGTTATGTGTATAAAATAAACACAACCCTATTGTTTCTCTTTCTCTAGAAAACTCTGACAAACACATTCCCCCAAACAGTTGCTTTTATGTGCTCCTTCTGGTATGTTCTTTCTCACCAAAGTGTACTTTCAAATTCGGATGCAGGGACGCCTGGGGTAACTGGGCTTATAGCCTTCATAGAGCTCCATGGTAACACCCAGCACACGGCTCCGTCAACCACAGCCATCCACAGGTGACTCAGTCTATTTAAATAGACTGTTGACCTTCAGTACTTAACTACTTATTGGCAATATCCTTCACCGTATTGAGTAGTCATTTTCTCATCTACAAAATAAAGATAAAATATTAATGCCTGCCTCTTCAGGTTGTTGTGAAGATTAAATTTACGCCAAATGCCTGGCTCGCAGGAGCTTAATCAGTATTAGTGACCACTTCCTGCCCACTCAATTTTTTTTAGGGTTGGTTTGTTTTTTTCATGAATTCCCTAAGACTAGGCCTGTCTGTCACTCATTTGATAGAGATTTATTATTTTCCAATGAATGAAGGCTGCACCTGCAACAGGAGTAGCTTTACCTTCAGCAATGCTATGCTCATATCTCTATCCTTTGGACCGTGTCTCCTTTCATCATATAACTGAGAAGCAGGGTGAGCACTAGGATGTAAAGCCTGTTACACGAAGGCGTGGATGTCCAGCATCCACTCATTCTACAGTGAAGAAAATCAACCTATTTCTGCTCTTAGTATTCAGCATGACAGAAACATAGATCCCAGCCAATATAGTCTCTGTTTCCTTGTGTGTTCCCTCCCCTGTATCAGTGAATCTACAAAAATGGATAAGGTATTGTTATTAAAATGTTTCCTCTTTGGCTCACTGCCTGGCAGAACCCTTCCCAAAATATCTGTCTCCCAACTTGCTCAAAGACTGCTAAATCATGGTTTTGTGATTACACAAAACAACAAAACAAACAAACCAAGAACTTTATGACAGTACATGTTTTCCGTTGCCGAGAGTGATATTTGGGGAGAGATATTTTGACCTGGTTGGAGCCAGTCAACTTTCTCATGACCTACCAATGAAACTCCAAGAGGGTGTATTTTGCCAGGACAACGGAACAGGTACTCTGAGGACTTGATGCTAATCTGTGTATTGCACCATGATGATCACAGAATGTTTTTCCTCCGGCCTTTGAATTCGAGACACCTTCAGTATTGTGATTAAGAGGGGTGGAAGCAGCACCTAAAAGACCTTTGCCAGAAGTTCCAATGGGAATGAGATACAGGCACAGATTCTTCCTTGATCTGTCTTTGGCAAGGTCAGTTGCTCCTACTGCTGTCGTCCCACAGAACTCTGTAGTTAGTTGCCTCTTGTATAGTACTGTGCATTTCATTTGTGACAGTGCACTGATGTTGCATATTTATTTGGATTGCTGTATCCTCAGTTACATCGAGAGCTCCACCGGGTGAAGTGAAGATCTTGTTCACTCTTGTATTCAACTGCCTGGCCAGTGCTGGGCACCTGTCACTCATTCACTGCTTATTGTATGAATGAGTCCCAAGTATACTCGATTGTCAGTACATAGGAAAATGTGATTATTTACAATAAATTCCTGCAAAAGGGACTGTATCAACATACCACGTTGTGCAACTGTCTGGATATCATTACACTGAATTTTCAGTCTACGTCAGAATCCTCATTTATATAAAGGGAATTTCATCTTCCCCAAGGTGATCAGGCAAAGTAGAGTTAAAAATGTATTAAGAGCTTCTTATATAACCATATCTACCACATTCTCTCAGAAAAGTGGGTATCTGCCAGACCTTCAAGATTCTACTGTGGGAGAGGGTTGTGACAAAGCATTTGTTCAGGTCACTTCTGTCTTCTGATTTTGCTTTGTTTTTTGAAACATTTTAACTTAATTTTTTGAATAGGTAACATATTCAGATCATAAATGAAGAAAACAAGATACCGTGAAAGTCTTTTGCCAACTCTATCTCTTGTCTGATAGCAAATTCTTTCCAAGTTCCCTGCTGTTATTAGTTCTTGTGTCTCCTACAGGCTTTTTTGGTTACAGACACAAATATAAATATAAATTATCCCCCTCCTTTTCTATAAAATGTTACTTAATTATAAAAACTTCAGTTAATCAGTTCTGAAGGGAATTCAAAACAACGTATAAAGTGCCAGATTCATAAATGGAAGAAATTAAATTAACCCAAAGAAAATGGGAAACTGGAGGAAAAGCAAAGCATAGAGTAGAGTGCTTAAGTGCATTTTATTTGCTTTTCCAACATCCCTGAGCAAAGGGCAGAGGAGAGAGTCTCAGTTTGGCAGAGTGGTGGGGGGAGGCTTGGCAAGCCCGTGGGTGTCTGTGCACTTCAAGACAGAGATGTTTGGTCATCAGTCTTTCCAAGTAAAAAGCTTAGGGTCTGCCAGGACGTGAAGAACAATAGCGGGCTGAATGGTTTGCTACAGCTTGTGGTCAGAAGCATTACACGAAATGGCACCAACACTCTTACAACGAAGGCCTTCTTGTTTTACTTCTCATCTCAAAGCTCACATTTTTCCTTGCTACCTCTCTTCTGTCATCTGGGCTATATTAATGGAGAAATGGGGAGGAACCACAGCAATTATCTGGAAAATTAAGTGGAAAAAAATCCAAATTACTTTCCTTTGAAAGGTCTGGGCAGATCTAAAAGCCAATATTTCCTATGATGGAGATGACTTCAAGTTTTCAGAACATATAATTTCTTTCAGGAGCATAAAGTTACATTTTTAAAAATACAGACATCACAAATTTCTTGTCTAAATTGTAGGCTATTATTGAAATCTGTCTTAATTTGTTTTTATCAAAATCTAGTCCTTTCTAACTATCCAAAATGCAACGATTCAACTAATACTGATTTTAGATCAAGGCTAAAATGTTGCATATACTGAACAAGATACGTGCCCCCAAATCTATGTTCACTATTATTACCGCTGCTTGGTGCCAAGTCGAACAGCCGCATGCGGTTGTGCCCTGCCAGACATTTGGCCAAGGGGCCCAGTGGGGGCTGAGATTCAGTCTGCCATTCAGTGAGCTATGTCCTATGGAGCAGGACCTCATCAGCCCAGAGGACGGGGAGCCTGTTCTAACCAATCCACACAGAAAGCAGGGGCTCCTTATAATTCTCCCAAAGGTGCCGTATGTTCTCCTTCAGTCCTGAGGTCAAGTACTTTCACACCATTGGCAGCAACAGGTGCCATCAACAACCGTGATAGACCACATCAGGTTCATCTGGGGTAGTGCTACATTGTATCTGTTGACCTGGCTTGATTATTACTGATGCCACTTTTGCTCTTCAGAGTGTTGGGACTGGCTGACCTATTCTTATGGGTCACCCTAGTCTTGTATACTTTGTCCAACCTCTCTTTTCACAGCAAGGAGATTAACCATCAGGGCAAAACTGAATCACTTTCCAAAGCTACACACATGACAATAGCCAAGATGATCACTGAGCTGTGCCACATTTCTTTTTGAAATATACTTTGTAGATCAGACTATCTACAAATAACTGGTATTTCTTAAAACTAGCAAAAAATTTTACTGCTTCATGATAATTGTGATAATTGTGCTATTCTCACTGACTCCCACTTGTACATATAAAAATAAAAATCAATGAGAATAAAACAACCATTATGCAATGCTGCTCTGAATCTTCCACCAAGTAGTTCTGGATCTCATTATGCACATTGTAAAATCCATTCTCTGCCTTCTAGTCTGTGCCGAATTTTGGCATTGACTTGGCCAACTTGATCAATACTTCAGGTAGCCAAAGGAATTCTGTAATCCTTACTGGCCCAACATGTGGATTTCAGTGAATCCTGGACTGTGCCAGTGAGAGGGAAAATACGTGCTGCTGAGGGGCTGTAAGCTCTGCATATTTCCCTCATTTGTAAGCCATGTAAGAAATGACGTCACGGCAACCACTTACCAACTGCTTAGATGCTTTTCTTTCATGGAATTACCTGTGTCTACACGCAGGATTCTGTCTTCACTTTGGCAGTTCTGGTTAGGAGCTGGTGTAGATTCTAAATAGACAAGACAGCTGACCAAGGGTTGGCAAACTTTTTCTGTAGAGGGACGGTGAGTAAATATTTTAGGCTTTGCAGGTCAATTTCTGTTGCAATGACTTAATGCTGCTGTTACAGTGCAAAAGCAGCCATAGATGATGCATAAGCAAATGAGCATGGCTGTGTTCCAATAAGACATTATTTACAAAAGCAGGTGGAAGGCCGGATTCGGCCTGTGGGCTGTGGTTAAAGGACAGACCTGCCCTCTGGGATGAGTCCAGTAGGTCTTCCCCATTGGCTATTTATGGGAAAATGTGCCCTTATATCATCATTATGAGTCACAGCTAAGTCCCCAGCTTATCTTTCCTTAGCTCACAAGGCATTCCTGGTTTCTATGGCAGAAAACCATTCAGAGATTTTCAGAGTTGATTTTGAGAATCCCATTACACCTCAAGATTTATTCATAATTTAACAATTTACTCTGCAGGCAATCCATTCAAGGGAGAATATACAGCACTGAAACATAAAGGATCAATACAACGGCTTGATTTCAAACGGCACACCACTTTAGCAAGAAAATATGCTCATCGAATAACTTTCCTAGGAGAAATACCCTGTAGGGTCACAGACTGGAAAAGTAGATTATAGATTATCACGAAAACATCTGAGAATACGAAATTTGATAGTTTTTGATTTGCTCTTATTCCAGTTTTGAGATGTGACTCCCTTTTCTCTTGATCTGTTATATTTATGATGACAATTTGATGAGTGTGCCTTTGAAATCAATGAGATACTGAGGCACATTTGAATCTCTGAATAGGCCAAAATATTTAAGACATTTGGTTACTTCCTTCTAACTTGAAACTAAAATATTATCTTCTCCCTTATTTTATTCCACCTTCCCATCTAAAGAACAATGCAGTATCCCTATTTGTTTCTTGAAAAGAAACCCATGAAGCAAAACCTTTAGCTGATTTTAATGATCAAACACACCATTTGTTTGAGGATAATTCTGTGCCTGAGTCCTTAAGGAAGATTTTTTTTTTAATTCAAATTACTCATACTTATAGGACTTAAATTTGCAAGTTTATAGCATGACAAAGGTACACAGATGACAAGCACAATATCTCTGGCTGTTTGGTATGCCTTCATTAGAATTCTTACATACTTTAAGGCCCGCAGACTGTATCAGTTCCTGGTAATTATGTTAGGCCTCTAAAATTGATACACATTTCAAACCTAGGCATGAAAAAATGAATATCTTTTATCTATATTCCCCTGAACGGCAAACAACCACATATTTAGAAAAATGCCAGTCAAGGTATGATATAAGCAGAAAGTCTTTCTAGTTCTGTGGGGGTAACGACCTCTTATTCCTCCACTCCCCATCCTTTCTCAGAGGTCTTCTACTCATTCAAGCAGAAGCCATGGATTCTCCCCTCCCTGAGTTGCTCTTGAGGGATCTCTGGAGGAAGAGAAGGCTATGGAAAAACAAAACACACAAACAAAAGCCAGATGGGGCATGGGGTGTAACCAGTGAAGAAGAGCTGCAGAATCTACATAGGCTTCCATTAGCAAGGCTTGTTGTCAACCTGCCTGAATCTTAACATGTCTTTAAAAAGTTTCATGAGCAATTCATGCCAAGGCATCACACTGAGAAATGAAGCTACAAAAAAAAAAAAAAAAAAAAAAACCCCCCAAAAAACAGCTGAAAAGTATTTCCCACAGGAAATGCACCCTGCTTGCTCTCTCTGGCCTGTACCGGAGCCAAATTTCTATCTATGGAGGAAAGACCTTTTGTGTTGTTTTTTTTACACTCTCTTCTCTTACATTATTATTAGGTTGCAATAACAATAGCTTTTTTGTTGTAAGGCAGGAATAAAGGAGCCTAACGTCAGCACACAATTGTGTGATCACTGGTTAGCCTTGTATCCCAAAGCTGTTAAGAAAAAAATAAAAGATATAGTATTCACAAAGCTGGTCACCCAATCATGCCCAAAGATAAGGGAAGGCCTAGGAATCTGTGAGCAACAAAACCCCTCAATATTCTATTTATAAGGCGCTGGCAATATTTCCCACAAGGACTTCTCAATTTTAAAACACTTTTCTTGCTTTATTTATCCATCTTAAATCAAGGGAGATATTATTATAATAGTTCTGACCTTTGCAAGTTTCAGTCATTCATTGTTCTGAACACGGAGGTAATCAGAATATGAGTCTATAAAATGCTGATGGCCCTAAAACAAAACATTTCACGAACATCGTTTTCTTCTCTTTCTTTTAGATCTTTGTAATTTTCTGTTCCCTCAGAGATGTCTACCAGTAATCTCTCATCTCAGCCAGAAGATGTCACTGTAGTTGATTAAATGATTAACAGAGCAATTTGAGATATTCTGAAAACAGTCTGAGTGTAAAAAGCTTTCTATGGATCTGTTACAAATGTATGGAAAAGCATTCTGTAGTACAAGTGGACTCTGGCTATCAAATTCTGCTTTTAGCTAATAGAGATAACATTTGTGTTCCACTCCATATGAAAAGAGAATGCTTATGCTCTCCCTACTGTTCCTTGCTAAAATGCAAATATACTTGAATGAGATAGCATCATAAATTTAGTGAACGATTCATCTGGGTGAGTAAAGGTTTTTGAAGACAAAGGCTTGAGAGAGCTTTGCTTCCAAAAATGCATTGCCATTGAAGTGGAAACAGGATCAAGTGTGTGCATAGCGTGGGCAGGACAAAATGGATAAGCTCAGCATAGCTGTGAATTTAGTTTCCAGGAGTTCCTGCTGTAGTTGTGCTGTTGCTGTGTTTTCATCCAAGGCAACACTTTGCAGAAACTCTAGCTCAGCCACGTTCAGGGCCAATAACAAGTTTATCTTATTTGCTCTTTTATACCCAGTGGCTATTAGAATCTGGCTTAAGAGAGGTACTCAAATATTTGTTTAATAAATGAACAAATGGAGGAAACTACATTATTATCATAAGAAATAAACTTAGGCATGTCTGAACTTTGAAAAGTTACTATGTGGTACACCGAACTCCTACAACACCTCCACACTCAGGATTCTTGTGTTCGTATCTGTAGTAGGTTGAATGGGGGCCTTAAAAAAGATATGTCCACATGTTAACCCCTTGAGCCTGGGAATGTGATCTTATTTGGAAAATGATCTTTGCAGATGTAATTAAATTAAGGATCTTGGCATAAGATCATCTGGATTATCCAGGAGGGCCCCAAATCCAATGACAAGTGTCCTTATGAGAAACACCAGAGGAGAGACACAGAGGAGGAGGCATGTGAGGACAAACGCAGAGACTGGAGTCATGAAACTTCAAGCCAAGGAACTCCTGAAGCCACCAGAATGTGGGAGATATGAGGAAGGATTCTCCTTAGAGCCTCCCAAGGCGGCACAGCTCTGCTGACACCTGCATTTCAGACTTCTGGCCTCCAGAACTGTGAAAGAATAAACTTCTGTTGTTTTAAGCCACCGAGTTTGCAGTAATTGGTTACAGCATCCTAGGAATCTAAGATACTCCTTCACTTGGCAATCCCTGACTTTGACAAGGTGGCACCCCCTGCTACTGCCCCTGGGGAAGGCTCCTCCATCTGCCGGCTGCAGAGGGTACTGCAGTTCTCCTCCCTTCCTGTCCCCTGGAGGAGTGCAGGGGCTCACACAGGGGAGTCTGTGGGCCTGGAAGTAGACTTTCTCCTCCTTAATCTTCTCCATTCCACCAGCACAGCTTCCAGTCTTCCTCCTTTTTTTCCTCCCTCCCACTCTTCCTCCCTTCTCCCTTTTCTCATCCAACTAGACCCCAGGGTGCTGGAGAAGATGGACCTCAGGGTAGGGAACTTCCCTGGTGTGAGCATCAGTGCAATCGGCAGGCCCTTCTCCCCACTGCTTCTCTGCATGCACCAAGGACAGAGTCCAGTGGATCGTCCACCGACTCCTGTATCAGAGTTGAAGAGAGGGAGGAGGTATGAAGCAAGGCCCTGAGTCAGTTTCCCAGGTTCCTAGAGAAAGCTGGAGGCCATCTGTCCCAGGCTGGGCTGAGCCCTATCAAAGTCTCTACCTCCCAGAGAGGCAACTCCAACAGCACTGACATTAGGAATTTTATAATACTGCTTAAGTCTCTGGGAATGAAAGTACTCTCCCCACATACCACGTGAAATAACGTGAGATCTATTGCCTGACTTTCAGACATTGAACTTCCAACCATTTTCCAGGATGCACTATGAATGGAAATGGGCACATCTTACCTTCACAAAGGAGGGACTGAGATGAGGAGTAATATACCATGCTGGGCTATCCACGACTAACTTCTTGTGCAATGAATACATGATGAATCAAACAAAAAGGAAAAGGAAAGTGAAAATGCCCTAGTTCCTGCTTCTTCTCAAGTCCCTGAGAAGATACTTCGTGGCATCATTTAATCGTGGGGTCCAGGGTAGTTTGCTTTAACACATCATGTGTGACAGCAGAATACCATGTGCATTACAGTCTCATTCTCTGTTATGTTTCCTGCCTTTATGAATATATAAAATCAAGTGGGCTCTGGCCATTTATCTTTATAATATCACAATGGTTAGCTATTCATAAAGCTCCATATGACAAAATAATTCACTCCTTAAATACTAACCAAAATTACCTGTTGTGCTTGCAAAGTGGGTATTAACTGATTTTTTTCCTGGAAGTCAGGTTCTGCATTTGCTTCAACAGGTCCACTTTGGAATCTTCCTTTTCTGTTCTGTGGCCGGAAGCCAGACTTTTAAGAGCTACGTCTATACACAAAGCCTCCTCTGCTCTCTGACTCCTAGTTGGAATTGAGCTACAAGCAGCCATAGAAACAGGCTGGCCAGGAGAAGAGAGAGGTCGTGGTGTTTATTATCCGGCATCCTCTCAGGTGGGCGGTTCCTCTGCCAAGCAAAGACACCTCCTTCCGACATAGCTCCCTCCCAGCTCCGGTCAGAAACCCAGGAGTATCTCTCCCCTTGCCCTGTCAGGCCAGGAGCTATCTAGGGTCATTCCCTTCTCTTTTATGGTCCCTCTTAACTCTGACTTCAACTTTGTAAAAAAAGCCTCTCTAGTAAACCCTTTCCAATTACCTCTTTCCTCTTTAAATGTTTCATATATACACACATCATTTCTGGACCCTAGGTGGCACCCGAAGCATGAAATATATAATATTTATTACTTGGATACATGATTATGTATACGTCCATGTAGCTGCCTTACATTGCACATGAAATAGTTTTTAGTTGAGTTATCACAACTAAGTTCTTCATGGAGAGAAGAAATGCATAAAGAAAACAGAAAATCTGAAACAAAGAACCACAGAACTAAACTTTTAGATCCAATCCTAGATTTATTTTAGATCCTGACTGCAGTTTATAATACTAAGTTTATCTACCAGATATAGAACACCTACTAAGAGCTTGACACTGAGCTTAGCATTTTAACGTGTCATCTTTAACCCCTATGATCATCTTGCAAGGCAGGTATTATGCCTATTTTAGGGGTGAGGACAATGAGACTGAGATATACACAATAACTCACCGCCACTTACACATCTGGCTGTGACCTAGAAGGAGTCCGAAACAGGGGTACCCGACTGCACCACCAACGCTCTGTCCACTGCACCAGAACACTCTGTCCAGAGGGACACTGGGTACTCATGGACATCTCATGACTAAGAGGACTTTAAGAAGTCTAGAGCCTTAGAACAAGCCTGTTTAATCTGATTTAATGTAATTTCCCCAACAGACATCCTCACAGAACTATCCTCATAGAATGCTTGTCTCACTTTCACGAATCACAGTTTGGAAAATGCCGTGTGTCGCTTCTGCGTCTTCACTTCCTGACTTTTATCTCTTGGAGCCAAGACTGACACTCGTCATTTCTCCTGTGATCGGGGAATGAACATCAGAAAGGCTGCTCTAAAACTCCGGGTGCACTGGAGATTCTCAACACTAGGTTGTTTTCAAAAGGATGTACTATATTTGTGAGATTTTCAAATCATGTCGTAATTTGACGATGGTAAGGAAAAGGAAAGAGGAATCTTCGTAACAGGAAGTTTTCTTTATCGCCTAATGGCTTTGCCAATGACCAGGCTAGAGGTCATCTGACAAAGTGGCTTGCTGAGAAAAATGCTGGCGTGGGTGGCTTTCAAAATAAATGGTGGCAGGAATAATAGCTAACATGAACTTAGCACTAAGGATGCGTCAGGTGCTACACTAAGCTCTTTCCGTGGGTTGTTACCTCATTAAAGCTGATGGCAACTCTGATCTCCAATTTTACAGTTGGACACTGAGGCACATGGAGGCTGAACAAGTGACCTACATCAGACAACTAAAGCAGAGGAAACATCGCTGAGCTCGAGGCAGCAGGAATCCGGATTCTATGCTCAGAGGAAAGCTTCCGTTTACGTAAGAGACACAGACATCCTTCTATTACAGATTAGCTAGACTCTAATTTTAAAAAATCGTACATGGTGATCTCAACTTACTATAAGGACAGATCGACTCTAACAATGTGAAATGTGTGTGGTAGGGTTAAATTTTAAAATCAGGTCTTAAAAAATGTATTCTCATGAGTTTGGGGAGAATTATAATTTAGCATCGGTGTGGAGTGATCTGGAGATTGTGGTTAAAGTTAATCTAAATAGGAACAAGCAGTGTTAGAAGGCTGGCCATGGGGTCGCACGCAGCATCAGAGCAAGTTTGGGGTCCAGAACCTGCCCCTCACTAGCTCTCCCAGGCACACCCCATATATTCCATCGTAAGCGTCACACTTCAGAAGGTCTTTGTTGAGAGCCAAGGCATCAGCTCAGTGAAGGGATTCACAGCCTCATCTGTTCATCTTCCTACAGCACCCCTGGTCCACCCTAACTCCCACATTACCTACTGCAGAGCTGGCCACGAGCCAGGGCCAGAGCCAGCAAACTGGCCTCAAACTAAGGCGAGAGGCTGGAAGCCAAAGGAGTGGGTTACACTGGGGTCTGCAGAGGACTGGAGGGACCCACAGGATGGGGAAAGCACAAGCCAACACCTGTCTGTCAAGCCACAGCAGGGCACGAGGTTGTGACTGATCTCAAGGCAGTTAGAAGCTCATCAGTGATGGAATCAGAGCACAAAAGGTCTGAAAGCCAGTCAAGGTGGTCGTGAGTGACAGCCTTGCACCTCACCCTGTGTTTGTGCTTCACCCTCATGCTGAGCAGATATGGGGCGGAAGAGAGGATCAGGTTGCATTAAAAGGCAGGTGTGTTGTTCAGGTGGAAGAAGCCTTAGGTTGGACATAGTAATAGCCTTATCTGACAGGCTGTCATATGGAGGGACTTATAAAATACTCTAGATAGGGGGGATACTTTGGTGAGCATGTCTCCATGTAGCTCTCAGTCTGGCAGAGGCCAGAGATATAAAAATGATCATATTACTAAAAATATTGTTCCAAACTATAATGCCTGCTAATAAAGGAAAGATACAAGTCCTATAGAGCATTTGGAGAGAAGTCACCTTTTGAAAGATCTATCATTGAAGCCAGGAGCTGAAGAGTGGTGGGGTTAGGTAGGTGGAGAGAAGGGGGAGGGCTGTTTCAGGTGAAGGGTACAGGACCCACAGAAGCTGGGAGAGGGCCGGGGTCCAAGGAGGTGGAGGCAGGCTGAAGCAAAATCTAGTAAGCCCTCGTGTAGGCCCTGCTACAAATTTTGAATTTATACCTCCAGGTAAACCTTGAGAAGTTTCTCTTCTCTCTTCCAACTCTCCTTCTCTTCTCTTGTTTTCTCTTCCACGTATTTCTCTTTTAGCAATACCACAACACTCACAGGCATGGCAGGTCTGCTTCCTTATTCAGCAAACATGTAGAGGCTACCAGTTTCGCGTCAAATTCTGGGCCAAGTTGTATGGCTTAAAACATGAACAGGATGGGCAGTGGGTTAAAGAGTGTTCCCTCAAAACGCATGTCCACCCAGAACCTCAGGATGTGACCTTATTTGGAAATAGGGTCATTGCAGATATAGTTAGGTTAAGATGAGGTCATACTATATTAGATTGAGCCCTCAATCTAATGACTGGTGTCCTAATAAGAGGAGAGAACGCAGAGACACAGGGAGAAGATGGCCATGCGAAGACAGAGACAGAGATTGGAGTGATGGATGTACAAGTTACAGAAAGCCAAGGGTGGCCAGCAGCCATCAGAAGCAAGGAAGAGGCAAAGAAAGATCCTCCCTAGAGCTTTCAGAGGGAGCGCAGCCCTGTTGACATTTTGATTTCAGACTTTTAGCCTTTAGAACTGTGAGAAACACACTTCTGTTACAGTAAACCACCCAGTTTGTGGCAGTATGTCGTGGCAGCCCTGGGGAACTAACACAGAATGCATTGCTTGCTCAGATAGGCCACTGTGAATGGAGACAGTCACATAAATAGCAATTAGTGTGTGTTAAATACTATAATACATGTATGTCCCAAGGCATTATAGAGCTTTCAGGACATCCTTGAAATTATTTCTTTCCTCTCTAAATTTAATTTATTTTATTACTAGTGGTTCTTTAGTAATCCATTTCTTAAAGTAAATTTAATTTTAGATGAATTAAGGTGGGAAGAGTAAGCCAAGTTCAGGCTGTCTGCATTTCTGAACACAACTAAAACTCTCATGATACCAGAGTTTGTTTTGGTGACATCACTTCCTTTCTCAGGACTAGACTGACTCCAACAGTTCGTATCCCTGAATCTCCCCTTTGTCTTGGCTTTGCCGATGTCCCTGAAATCTCCTCCTATCACCTCTCTGCAAAGCCTCTGTGCTTCTCTTTAAAGCCCTTATCAAGGCACTCCTCCTTAAAAGGCCCTTCTAGCCAGTTCTTCGGCCCCTTGACTTGTGGCTGTATCACTCCCCTTTCTGTCTCCACCTTCACATTCACTTCTCTGTGTGTGTCTTGCAAGGACACATGTCACTGGATGTAGGGCCTTCCTGTATAATTGAGGATAACTTCATTTTGAGATCCTTAACTTCATTACATCTGCACAGACCTTTCTTTCCAAATAAGGTAATAATCACTGGTTCTGGTGGTTGGAACATGGACATGACTTTTGAGAAAAGGGGGCACCATCTAGGATAAGGGGGCACTTATCTTAGCATCCACATGGACCTATAAGCCCCTTATACATTATATGTATTTGGTAATTCATTTTTTATTAAACTGAATCAAATAAAACTTTTGGGCTTGGGTTTAAGAGTACATATAAACTACTCTAATTCACTTTTTACTAACCACATCAAGCTCACATTAAACTGCAAATCCCATCCTGGTGTACTACCAGGTTTCTGCCAGTTGGCTTTATTCCACATCGAGTTGACCCTCCCGGTACTGAGGAGGCAGTTGGCACTGTGTATATGTCCAGAACTGACGGAGACTTGAGCACTGTCAGGACGTTTAAAGAACAGTAATCTGACCGAAAACAGAAGCGTGATTAAAAAAATAGAAAACATCAATCAAAAAACATAATCAACAATGGTACTCAAAAACTTCTTGAGTGAAATCTAGGCAGGGATAGACCTAGTTTGATTCCAGCTGTACTTATCTGTTTTCTCCTCATGCCAACTTCTATAATATTTCACTTTTATTTTATTCTGAGGAGGAAAAAAAGAATGAAGGGAGGGAGGGAGGAAAGAAGGAATCCCTTTGTGCCCCCTCTCCCCAAAGCCCTTTAATGCCACCTACTTTTAATTTCACAGTATTGCAATGATTATTGAGGATTCACCTGTGGAAACACCTACCGCAGAGCGTAGAACTCGCACTGGGAGAAGACAAGTTTCAGAAAATTAGGTCATCAGCTGAAGCTATTTTTGCATGTTGCTTTTTTTCTGCCAAGGACTCACTTCATGATGACAGTCTAGCCCAATTAGTCAGATAAATGGAGTCATTCCAATATTAAATATTGTTTTTATAATGTATTTTCTGTTTATTATGAAAATTAAGAATTGCCATTGCTTTACAGACGCCACCCAGAGCCACATGCTGCTCCAGCCAAAGCTGGGGATTTCACACTGCTGCAAAGTCAGGGCAGACAACAGCCACAACACACACCAGATGCTGCGGAACTGCAAGGTGGCTTAAAAGGATTTGATTGAAAACGTCCTGATGCTACTTTGTCCAAGAATTATCACTGGGACAGTAGGCGCTTTGATATGGTAATACAACCAGCTGCTAGTTCATCTCCATTTCTAACGTGGTAATCCACATTGCTTTTCATCTTCTTTCTATCAAGCATGTGACTTTTAATATTAGGAGGGACCCAGTATCTGGGTATGGAGCTCATTTCTTTCCTTTAATTAGGGGTGGAGAAGAGTGATTGGCACTTCGACTCTGAGAAAGGATGAAGGCACCCTTCTTGTGCTATTGCTCTCTTCTGTGCATAAAACTCTTCAAAGTATCTTGTCTGAGTGCATAAAAAACTGGATGCAAGGGTGACTCGCTTGTTGCTGAAAGCTTGTCCCATACTGTAAGATGTCCACAGTGGAGTATGTGTGTCTGACTGTAGGTATGCACATGTAAACGTGTATCAGCGTGCCATTCACCCAGTGCTCCTGAAATCTACAAAAGATAATAGCTCCTCTGAAGACCTGTGGCAGGAGATCACTCCCAGTTTCATCCTCTTCCTGTGTTGCTTCTGTGGCCACTTGGTCAGAGCAATGCTGAGCACCCAAATCACTGCATCCATGTGGCCATGGGAAGTTATCAAGGCCAAGCAGTGATTCTCTTTTACCTTGTAATTATATTTTCCAAAAATGCTGATATTTGCATAGAATCTTGTGCTACTGAGGTAGAAGCTTGGTTCACTACGCCCAAGTCTGAAAGCATGGACTTGATTCATGGAAATAGGTACGCCCAACACTCAGAAGAATGGATAAACAAAAGAAAAGAAATATTTTAAAAAAGGATGGTGGTGTCCTATAAATACACACACATGTATATTCTTATATATTCTCTAAATTACCAATGGCAACATAAGGCACATGTCAAAAAAGGAAGCCCATCAAATGTGCTTCTTTATAAGTCTAATATCTTTAGGCATATACATTTGGTAACATGGGCTTAAATCCTTCATTTTAAAATGTTACAAACCTACCATCATATATTTAATGTTATAATAACCCAAATTCAAACCTCAGGACGACCTACAGGGCTAATTTTCTTCTCTGATGGGGAATCCAAGACTCATACAGTTGTCTGACTTGCCCCAGTTTATTAGCGAGAGCGGTGACAGTGACACTTGTCACCCTCAGCCCTTCCTCTCATGTCCACACAGCACCGCACTGTTACATTCTGTAAGGTAACCTTTACCAAAGCAATGACAATGGCTATTGTGGGAGGTGCGGAATGTGGCCACCTAGACCTGCTACAACAGTGTTGGCTGCCAGGGGAACAAGCACCACTGTATCTATCACCAGCAGTCACCTTGCTAGAACTGAGTGCCCACCTGCTGCTAAGAGACCCTCAGAAGTCATTCATCATGCCTCCCATCCCTGTTTACCTTGGCTATCACCACAAGTTCAAGTTTCTTGTGACGTCTATAGTAACCCTCATTCCCATTCCCACACATCCTGTTTCATGACCCCAAACCCCATTCTTCCTTTCCCTGCTGAGCCTTCCTTGCCATTACATTCCCTGGTATTCTCAGTCAATATTCCAACACATCCTTACCTGCTTAACTACGTCTCTGAACTCTCCCTCCACCTCTGTGCCTTAACCGAGACCTGCCCTCTGAGCACACCCATCCCCCTACAGCTGTCTCCTGTGAACAATGTGTTTCCTCCAGTATCCCCTGAACCTCAAGGTCTGGAGTTGGCATAGGTACCCTCCTTGGTCTCCTTGCTACTCCTTCTGACCTCTTATCTCCTCTGTTCTTGCAATGTCCTGCTCCTTTGAGGACCAACCAGTTATACCACCATCCCCCTCCTCATTGCTGTCATGTTGGTTACTTCATTCATGGGTGACTTGCAATAATTATTCTCGGACACTTCAGCATTCTCTGTTCTGGCCTTTCAGTTCCTTGACCTCACCTCCAATATCCTTTTCTTCCAGTGTGCTGTAGTCAGCTACTACCAACATCACACCTGGAACCCCTTCATCCCTGGGAGCTGCAGCACCCAGATCTCTACCGCCCAGATCTCTACCACCCCTCGTGACTTCCAGCTCACTTCCTAGAAATGATGACAGTTTCGTGGTTCCCATTTTCATCTTTACGGACACGTTCATGTACTAACCCCGGCACTTTCTCACTATTCCTCAGCCACCTCCTGTCTCCACTTCCTCTTTGTCTAGCCTAGATTCCATGTTTACCACCACAATCACTCTCACACAAACACTTTTGACTTCCTTGCTTCTCTCTTCTGCTGTGGGTTCACCGTCAAAACCCCAAATATCAGTGCTCCAATTTACCATCCTCTCTCTGCCTGCACACTGGCTGATTTATGTTGCTGGAGGAAATCATACAGCTGTTTGGTTTCACTTTATATTTACTATTGCAAGTGGCAAATGAAGTCTCAATACTGTCCAGCATCTCTACTACACTTATTTCCTAAATTCATGTTTCTACTTTATGTATCCTTTCTCCTCTAACATCTTTCACCCCTTGGCCACCTCTACAACCCAACCTCTGCCATTGAAATGGAGAAAATATCCATCAACTTTTCATGGGACAATGCCATCACTCTCATTCCTCCTTACTTTCTCTAAGAATTTAATCAAAGTCTTTGTCTGTTGTTCCTCATCCCCAGTAGCTCCATTTCAACTCCTCAGTCCCATCAACATGAAACACACTCTCCAATCTCTCCACTTAAAGAAAAGGTGTTCCCTCAACTTCTCAGCTCTCTTCAACAGCTGCCCCCATTTTATGGTCCACTTTACAGCAATACTTATCAAAAGAAGTTTACACTTCCTGGTTTCTAATTTACCTTTAAAACTTTTTTTTTAAAAAAATCAAAGTATGTTACTTATATATTTTAAAAGGTCAAATGCTTTCTCCCCAGAGGCAGCCACTTGAAACTCTTCTAACCGAATCTCCTGTGATTCACTTCTAAGGAACATGCTCACAAAGAACCTCTCTATTTCTCAATATTAGACACTGACATTGGCTTATTACTGCTGAATATGCTATTCTACTCTCATATAACACCCTCCACCACCCACACACAAATTTCTCCTTTCCCCATCCTCCCAATGTACTTATATCATGATTTTTGGTTAAACCAGTATCCAACAGTAAGGAAATTCTATTTGTAAATAAGACAGCGGTGTACAATGACTGCATTTTATTTTTTGAACAACTTTTTAATTTTTCTATAGTTATCAGTTGCTTTGATTTTTGGATTATTTTTCTATTTATCACAAATTCAATCTTCCCTAGAGCTGTAAAACTTCTCTTAACATATTCAAGCATAACAGGTAAACTATGAGTTCCAATTTCTATTGGACAAATCCTTCCTGGAGTCCTCTACCTACTTACTCAAATTGGCCCCTGGTGCCGAGAGGGGAAAGATATAATAACAGAGGGCCTTGAGATCGCTGTCACCACTGCATCTGCGGCATATCTTAGAAGTAGGGCCTGGCCAAGAAGTTTAAGGTAGTGACAATAAGATCACAAACCATTCAAAAGCATAGAAACAGTTTTAAGATAACTGGAATCAGAGTGTTATTCTTCACAGCCAAAAGGAGCTTTCACACCAGAAAGAAAGAATAGAATTTTCCTGACTTTCTGGTGTGGCATGGCAGGGGCAAGCTCAGCTGCAATTGGTGGTCAAATATCTGACTAAATGATTGCTCTGGTTCATTCATTTGTATGCTAAATCCCAGGTCATTTCTATACTCAATTTTTATTATTAAAACTTTATTATTAGGTTAATTAAAGGGCAAAGTTTTGTGAAGAGTCTAAACAGAAAAATCTTTTAAATTTTTTATAGAGTAATTCCAACCACAGTTCCCAGAATCTTTACTCCACTTGCTTTGATAAACACATGGGACTCCCTGATTTCGTATCTTAGAGATGCTTATTGACTAAACAATACAGCTGTCTCAATCCTCTAAACACATTCCTAATTCTTAATAACCTTGAGATTGGTTAGTGGGGCAAATGTACTTAACAAATTGTTTTTTTCCCTAAAAAATAAAGTGGGTAGTCTTTGGGCAATTCTAATTCAAATTATGATCAAATTATGAAATATTCTGAATTAGTGGAATTTGAATGACTTGCAAAGTAAAAAATATATATACACAGTGTTTTTGTTTGTTTGTTTGTTTGTTTCTGGATGCTATCTGAGGCTCCTTCCACTAACACAATTACGGCTTCCTTCAGTTCAGTAAATGTAAACAAGTTGCCAAAGTCGAATTTTAGCTTTTTACTTAGGATAAGTGATTATATACTGACTATTTACTGCTAATCTTGCTCTTTATTTAGTGAAACCAAACAGTATTTGCTTTATTTACAGCAAAGAAATAGAGACATGGCAATGAAAACTGTAACCCAGTTACTCCCCGTCCCCCTCAACTCTCTTTGTAGATCCAGACTCTTCCTGCCCCTTCATGTTTCAAAGGATGATTGGCCAAAGAGAAATCACTTAACTTATTCGATACCCACATGATGTGGCACTTAGTTTTCAAATCTATTTTTGACAAACACAAGTAGGACATCTGGAATGAGGTACGGGTGATTAGGTTTGGAGAGAGAGGAGTGATAAATGGAAATTTCAGAAATCTTTACTGAAGAAACAAGTATTCCAAGAGTAAGTGGTTCTATCTTGAAAATGAAATGGCTTTATGAAATATAATGCTTACTGAGTTCCACTACAAAATAAATAGATTTTCCATGATGATTCTTAGGCAAAGCTATAAATCAAAAGCTAAAACACTTGAAAAAGACCATGCAGATGTCTACTGTCAAAACATGTTATATTGCCATTAATTTGCTGACTGTATCTAAGAGACTGTAAACTGCTCAAAAATATCCTCAAAATTATTTTAATCCATGTAAAATTTTATCCGAGTGATATGAAGCATTTTTTAACGGGCCATGGATGGTTTTCCTTAGAACTCAGAATGGCATGGAAACCAACCCTTGGGAACCACATCTCTAAAAAGGCATTCACTGAACAGATAAGAGAATAACTGCTTTTAAACCACTCTTTTTCCATTTCTTTTTTGTTTGTTTTTTTTTTAAATGTAAAAAATTGATGTATAATAGTTGTACATATTTTTGGGGTGCATGTGATATTTTGATACATGTATATGATATGTATAATGATCAAATTAGGGTAAATGAAATATCTATTACCTCAAACATCTATATTTTCTTTGTGTTAGAAACATTACAATTCTTCTCTTTTAGCTATTTTGAAATATATAATAAATTACTGTTAACTATAATTTCCCTACTATACTATCAAATACTAGAACTTATTCCTTCTATCTAATTGTATTTTTGTTCCCATCAACCAACTTCTCTTTACTGCTCCCTCTCCCCTTCCCAGGCTCTGGTGACCACCATTGTACTCTCTACCTCCATGAGACCCACAATGATTTTTTTTTTTTTTTAGCCACTCTTTTACATTTCTAATGACATGGCTTGTCCACTTTGCTCCAGATGCTGTAATAAGACCCATCCTGAGTGTATATGTCATCAATTGCATTGGCAATTATCAGTAGATAAGGATTTTACCTACTAGCTAAGAGAAAAGCAAAAAAGTTGACTGAAAGTAATTTTTTACAGTGAATTTACATCACATAAATTTAGTAGGAAATGAGACACTCTTAATCTTGAGAAGCGGGGCTCTGCTATTGTAACAGGTTACCCCTAGTGAGATCATTCCTTCATTTGAACCTTAAGGCATAATCAATTTTTATTTCCAGCTAAAGTCTCTTTTGGTCTCTTTGGCTTTTGGAATTACGACTTTCTTAAGCCCTTCCAACTAAATTTGGAAGCTGGCTGGCGCGTCTGCAGCTGTCTGCGCTGTGGAGGTGAATTCTTTCTTCCATTAAAGACCCTTCTTGGACTAATTTCTGAGGATGGGAAGAACAGAGCTGCGTGGCAGCATGAGGAGAAGTGGGGAAGAAGAATGATGAGGATGAGAAAGAAAGGAGATTCAGGAATCAGTGCACTTGAGAAGGTAGCACATGGGCTCTTGGTCACAGGTGAAGACCTGGATTTGACGAGGAGGAGGGGCATTTCTTCTCAGAAGAAAAGACTAGGTCAGTGGTTCTCAACCCAAATTCTTAGCTAATCTGACTAGATTGGGCCCAGGCAATAGTCTTTTTTTCAAAGCTTTCCAGGTTTGAATTTTAATGTGCACCCAGAGTTGAGAACCACTGTATTAAAAATGAAGAGAAGGAAAGCCAAAAAACAGGGATGTTGGGAAGTGGAAAATCTGAGAAACAAAGGGTAGAGTCGATTTTCTCAGGCATAGGAGCAAGGTTAGGGGTTTAAAGAGGGTAGAGCATGTTTGAAAGGGGGAGTTAAAATACAAGAGAACTTTAACTAGAAATATCCTTTGATGATCCCTCATTACAGAGAAAGGGTAACTAAATTTTCTAAAGCATAAATTTACTTTAAGCCATGATGTCTTCATATTAAGCATAAAATAGAGAAGATGCATTTATTTGTTGATTGCACTTGTGAATTTTGACTAATTTTGAGTAAAGGTAACCAAAATACATATCTTTTCCTAAAATATGTATTTGAGGACATAGTCAAATTTGGGAATACACAAATGTTCTTTCGTGGGTTTATTTGGTTTGGTTGATTGTCGGTGTTCATGTGGGAAACGGGGACTGGGTTTTATTTCACACTTTCCTCCAAAATGGCCACCGAGAAGATAAATTAGTGTTGTCCTAGATTAAATGAAATAGTAGGCCTTCTTGCATAAATCAGAACCATTCCAATCTAAGAAAAACGTTATTCAACCTTGGAATTGGAATTTACTGTTTTGTTTTTTTTTTTTAATTTAAGAATAGGGGTTTGCAAACTATATATAGCCAGTTTCCTTAAAAGGGAAATTCTTGTGTGTCTCCTAGGACCCAGAAGTTCTATGTAGCAAGCTTTTAAATACTGATTTTTCTTCTCTTTCACTGTTCAAAACTGTACCATGTGTATAGTAATTTTGTAAGTCTGACAACCTCATAACGAGGAGATTTGAACACAACAGCTGTTTACCATTTCACGCTAATTAAATGTGATTTCCATCATTGTCAATTTTATTCTTTTGCCTTCCACTCACTTAACTACAAATAAGCGGAAGACACAGGTAAATGATAGGGAATATGTTATCCATACATTACCAACTGATGAGGCTCAAACATAAGCACATTTTAGAGTTAAGATTCAAGTGCTATATAATCCGATATAATAAAGGCTGATACCCAGGTGCATTCAATTTTGAGCTAGTGGAGGAGCCCTACTGTAGCGTGAGAACAACCCTGGGTCTAGAAGTACAAGGTGGGGTTTGCCCTAGTTCCACAACTAACCATAATATGTGACTTTCAGTGAGTCTCTAAACTTTCTATCTCTGTTTCTTCATATGTAAAATGCCAGTGAAAACATCCTCCCTCTCTAGGTTAGTAAGATGAATGGGATGATGTATGTAGAATATATTTCAGCATTAATTGTCTTTAGTTTAATTCATTTTTTTGGACATGCCTTATGTTTGCATATTGAGCTTCCTGAAAACAAAGCACAACAATATACAGAGGGCTTAGAAAGGAGATATTAAGATGCATATATCGTCAGAGTGCCACAGGTATACATGGTATACAACAGGTATACAACAGCAAAACTTTAAATTGATGGCTTCCATATTTTATTAAGTTCCATAATTATTATCCTCATAAATGTTAGCATTTTGCATTGTTATGTATAAACAATGAAGGTCAGAATATTTAAAATAGAACTTATGAATATACTTCTGAAAAGAGCTAGCCCATTTAAGGTTCTTTTCTTTCTCTAGTGTTGATATTGGTGCCATGAAGTTATAAGAAACATATGAGAGAAATTATACAAAAAAAAAGTGAGAATTTTTTCCTGCCTCACCATCACATATGTTGAGCCCCAGACACAATTATCCTTTTAGAATGTATTACAGATGCAGTGCTTAGCAAATGGGTGCAAGATGTTTGTTCAGATATAAACGTGCAGGCCAATGCTGGGGGAAGCTGGCAAAAGCCTTTAGCTGGCAACGTTTCTTGTGGGTTGCCAACCCAGATCACTTTTTTTTCCTGGAGAGTTCTGGCAGCTGTCTTCCATCTCTTCAGATTATACTTATAATTGGTTGTTTCCATGGAAACATAGATTTTAAACCATAGTCTTCTTTATTAACTAGTTATAAGATGGAGGTGTGCCCTGAGCAAAGTAGGATTTGGGGGGTAACAGCAATTAGCATAAAAATCTACCATACTTGTCTGTGTGATGCTAATTCTGCAAGCAAGTGTATAGACTTAGAACTTCCTGAGTATAATTGTTCTCAGTTATGGGTTTATACAAAAGGAGATATAACAAGTAATTTATCAGCCATCTTAGTATAAATTAGTAAAGAGACTAAAATATTAGGACACAATAAAAGTCTCTAAATTCCCTTAGCTTAAATGTTAATGATGCTTATGTTTGCTACAAGTCTACCACCAGACCCAAGAAAGTAGTAGTTCAACACTTGTAGATAAATTAGTTTTGTAGCCTTGTCTTTGATATTTTGGATTTTACTCTTATGTTGTCTAGAAGGTTTTAAAGTGTTGATGAGTGCCTGGTCTACCTCCAGTCTTTTTTGGCCTAAAATATTTAGTTGGCTGAAAGCCTCCTTTTGTCTCTTCAGTCCTCTTGGTCACAAGGGTCTCACCGAGGGACTGCAAGGACCCAGGGCAGGTAGCCACACCACCCTGGCAACGGATGAGACAAAATAAAAGTTTGGCCATAGATGCTGCCTTGGCCAAAAGGGGGGAATTGTGAACTAAAATAGAATCTTAAGGCTTCCCCCCCACTGGCTGACTGAATGGACCCCCTCTTGGCCAAGGGGATATCCTAAAACTAACTTGCCTGACACGAGGAGGGAGGTCAGAGATGCCTCATCATGCCCCCTTCACTTCTTGGAGACACCTTTTGCAACCCATTAACAGGCCTAAGGTATGCAGGACAAACCTACAGGTCCTCAATTCACACAACAAATATACATCCGTGGCTTGTCTCTGATTAACAGAGCTCCTTATCTTAAAACATTCCAAGCCTTTAGACAAAGCTTCACGTCTTTAACCAATTACGAGTCAAAGAATCTTTAAACACACCTATAACCTGTAAGCCCTCACTTCCAGATGGCCCACCTTTTTGGGGCCAAACCAATGTATGCCTTCCAATGTATTGATTTATGACTTTACCTATAACCCCAGTCTCCCTGAAATGTATAAAACCAAACTGTAACCCAACCACAGCGAGTCCAACTGCTCAAGGCTCCTTGGGCATGGCTCTGGGTCATAGTCCTCAAATTTGGCTCAGAATGAATCTCTTCAAAATTAAAAAAAAGAAAAAAAAAGAGTAGTACACTCACAATTTATTAATCCAAGTGTTGGTGAGCATCTATCCTGACTTCTTTCTGGAATATTTTACTTAACAAAGAGCTCTGGATTCAGATTTATTTACTTATTTATTGTCTAGTTTTATTATTATTGTTACTGTTATTTTAAAATATAAGAACATAATGTGGAACCTTGGTTCACATTTTGCATTAAGGAAACTCATGACATGTTGTAGGTATCTATTTTTAATCCTGAAAAATAATAAAAACTGAAATGTGTTGTAAGTCTTACTTGTTAAAAACCCAGTAATTTCAAGTGGAAAATTACATAGTCAGACTATAGTTGCACCTGCATGTCCAGAATCTCTGGTGTGTCCAAAGCAAAATTTACAATGAATGGAGTGTGGGAGAATAATCAGGATCGTTTGATAATATAATTGCAATGAGGTGGCCTTGACTAACCTTATCAACATGTAAAAAGACCGCTATTATTGTTTTTAATTATCAAAAAGTATGTGCAGCAGACATTCCTGGCTCATACCCCATTCTCATGCCTCACTGAAATTATGCATTAACTGAAACAAATGTGTAATCACTGGTTTTTATGAAATCTGTAGTTTTTCTTACCAAATAATGTGAATCACTGACATCTAATACCTGAAATCCATTTCTGATTCCCATTCCGTCCCATCCCTAATGAATGAAAAGCTGATGCATAATGAATATCCAGATAAGGTCAAATATCAAAAATATAGATTTTGTTTGATGTGGTAGAGGTGAAGATTAGGGACAAATTCATGAGATAGCACATTTCCCATCAGCTTCCTCTCTCTCTCTCTCTCTGTGTGTGATGAAGGTGGGACAGTAACTTCTAAAAACATGATAGAGCTGTCAAAACTGCATGACATAAAAATACATAAAAATAAATTACACAAAGTAGTATTTTCCAGCAAATTACAAACAAAAGCCCAACTCTAAGTATTTTTGTACCATTTAATTAATTACAGCCCTTTAATCACAACATTTTACCTATCTTTCTTGCCTAATGAATGTGTTTAAGTTGACTCGCAAACTCTTTGAATTACTCAATGTGCAAATTTTCTACCTTCCCCCTTAGTTATTTGATATTTATACCATGATCTATTGTGGCATATTTTTCATAGTTTCAATTATTTAAACATTATGTCAAAAATGTTTTTCCGTTTCCTACCTGTAAATGTGTCAAGGGTTAAGCCTGTCCAACAGTCTGTCCATTTTCTACTTTCTCACTAAGTTCTCTTCACAGCTCTAACTACTTCTCACTTGCTTCAGAATTTCTAGGAGAGAGAGAGAAACTGGACAGAAGTTCTTTGTGTCCTAGGGGTCAAGAGAAACAAATGAACTCTGCCCTCTGAGGCAGTTCAGGACCACGGACAACAACCAAAGAGGAACCTGCTTCTACCTCCACATTTAACAATGAGAATCAGGGAAGGCAAGGAAAAATTGCTGCTTCCATACTTGGTAATTGGTCAATGTTTATTGTTAAATCATTATTATTGTTATTATTTAAGTGTATTTAAAAATCTCCATGCAATCAAGTTAACATGGTTTCATGAAAGTGGCATGCCCTCAGAAAAACAATGGACTGGCTAAATTTATCAAGACAGGACAGAAATCTGGACTCCACATTATGGTGGGGGCTTGCCAAACTCAGAGATGGAATTCACAAAGGTGGAAAGAGATTCTGAAGTCCTGGGCCATAAACAGGTGAACTGGGAAAAAGGAACTCACAAGAGAAAAATAAAATCTGAAATAAAAACTATATCTAGGTCAATATATACAGTAGGCTGAATAATGGTCCCCCCAAAGATATCCACATCCTAATTCCTAGAACCTTCAAATATGCATCTTACAAATGGAATGTGTAGATCAAGGTAAGGATATTGAGGGGAGGAAATTATCCTGGATCATCCTGGTGGGCCTCACGTAATCACAGGAGTCCTTATAAGAGGGGAGTAGGAGGGTCAGAGTCAGTAGTAGGAGATATGATGACAGGGTGAGGAAGGGTCACAGTCAAGGAATGAGGTGGCCTCGAGAAGCGTCCCCCAAAATTTAAGGAAACAGATTCTCCCCTCAAAGACTCAGGAGGAATGCGGTCCTGCCAACACCTTGATTTAGACTTCTAATCTCCAGATCTGTGAAAGAATAGACTTGTATTTTTTAAGTCACTACATCTGTGATAACTTGCTACAACATCACTAAAAACCTAGTAAAATACATGTAAGCAGAATCCACATGCAAAGAGAAGGAAATGAAATCAAGGATCATAGGACCATAGTGAATATTTATGAGGAGAAGGAGTCCGTAGCTTTGCATTCTTCTGTTCATTTGCTTAAATTGACTGGGACATCCAGGAAATACATACTTCCTGTATCCATACCCTTTTTCCCAGTAGAGAGGATTATGTAGGAGTGTATCAACCACACATTTAATTTATATGCCCTCGCCCTGCTATATCATAGACAGCAGCAATCAGTAAGAACTCAGTAGATTGTAATCGAGGTCACTGATAATTTCTTTCATTCTTTAAAAATTCTCTGAGTTTTGGAAAAATATGCTTAAAATGAAATATTTGAAGTTAAGCCCAACTCAATAAGGTTGGTTGGAACTGAATGAGTGTAATACAAGTAAAGGAATATTTTTTTTTTAATTAATCTGATCTTTTCTTTCTGTTTAAATTTCAGGCATTTAGATCTTGAAAAGAAGGGTCAAACAGTTTTCATAGTTCTGGTTCACTAAGAAGGTCTCTGGAGAACTTAAGAGGTGCTAAAAGACCACATGTTAAGCAAGAGATAAAAAGAACCAATACAGAAATAAGAAGGGGAACTATGAAAGGTATTTGGTGGAGGGGTGGGAGTGGTAGAAAATTAGTGAAAATTAGCTCTTTCCTTCACTAATTCCAATCTTTCATTGAGTCTGGCCAGGCACTGTGCTACAATCTATGCCAATATGTTTTTAAATTCTTGCGATCACACCATGAAGAGGGTATCATTATTCTCATTTTAATAGACTTAGGGCCCAAGTTGACACAGCTTGTGTGGCTGAGCCAGGGGGTCTAATTTAAAAATATCTGACTCCCAAGCCTTGCCTTTTCAATCATGTCTCTCAGTGATGAAAGGACATAGAACTGTTTAGTTTAACTGTTTGTCTTCTGTGCCATGGAAAGATAGGGTTTTGTCTGTTCCCTCACCAAGGGAGCAGGATTGTCATTGAATTTGGATAATGATTCAGAAAACTTATAAGCTGCCAGCCCCTTTCTTGGTGCTATATCAAGTATTCCGCAGTTCAGCCTCTAGAAACATGAAGGATGCTACCAGCTGTCAACCCATCTACACAATACCTTTCTTAGGTTTAATCATCTTGTATCATATACTGGAGCAGAAGGGGAAGTGGATGCTGCTACAAAAATGGGAGTACAGAGCATGTGTTCTAATATTATTCCTGTAGTGTTTGTGTATCACTTATCAATTATTTGAGACTTTTTGATCATTCACAGATAGTTTCATTATTAAAAATCTGTTTGATTCAGCCATAATAAGGAATAAAATCACACCTTTTGCAACATGGATAAAACTGGAGGCTATTGTTTTAAGTGAAACAACTCAGACACAGAGAAACAAACACCACATGTTCTCACTTAAAAGTGGGAGCTAAATAATGTGTACACATGGACTTAGAGAGCGGAATGAAAGACCACGGGCACTCAGAAGGGTAGGGGGTGGGTGGGGGTGAATGATGAGAAATTACTCAGCGAGCGCAATGTATGTTGTTTGTGTGATGCATACTCTAAAAGCCCTGACTTCACCACTACGCAATGTATCCATATAAGAAAATTACGCTTGTACTCCACAAATTTATACAAATAAAAAAATTTTAAATAAAAATCAGTTCATCTTTTGACCTTCTATTAGTCCAGATAACTGTGGTTTTGGAGCCAGGGAGGGTCTGGTTGGCGAGGGCAGCAAATATTTTTCAAAAGTAATACCCAAGAGCCTTCCTCATATTGACCTACACTGTATGGAACCAAGGCTTGTTAGAAGAAGACCTGATTTGGAATCCAGATCTCCTAATTCCCAGCCAGAGATTCTCCTGTTTATAATATCCTGATATCTTTCTCCCAAACTTCATTATAATCCCTAAGGTACTGATGATCATGTACCGGGTTTCCTGTATGTATCCTCACGGGACCACAGACTCCGTAAGTATGTACTGAATAAAGTGACATCACACACAAAGTGATGGACAATATTTTTCTAATTAAAAAAACACTGAAAGCTAGAATCCCACCAAAAATATTTAAAACTGTGTTTTTCCACTGGTTTGAGTTGTTCGATTTCCATTTCAGGGCAAGCAAGGCTACATTTAGCAGAGCAGAGCAGAGTGAAAGCATCAATAAGATGTATTGTTTAGGGAAAAGCTCACAGTGGTCCGAAGGTCACGGTGAATGTTATGCATCAGAGCAGACTCGCAAGGTGCCCAGAGGCTGATTTCCCTCCTCAGTGCACGGATGACTGACTACGTGACCTCAGGCTAGTCATACAGCTTTTGTTGCAGAGAAGGCTTGGCTGTAAATAACAGGGAGGAAGGCTGGTTTTAACTGCTCCACAGGACTGTGGGATGATAAAACTGTATTAGAGATATGGAAATTCCTTTAAAAGCCTTACCTGCTGAGCTATATGAAAATAAGACTCTACTCTTGTATTGAGACAACCCCCCCCCCCCAGCCACCCACCACAATGACTTGGTGACTCTGGACAGGTTTTCTAATCTAACATCGTACCTGGCACGTGGCACAACGGCAGGTACCACACAGAGGCTGTGTGGTGTGGTGGAAAAAGAAGGACCATAGAGCCAGGCATGCTTAGATGCCAATTACAGATTCCCTCATTCCTGTAGGGCTATGGAGAAGTGAATTGATCTCCATACGCCCCAGTTTCCTAACCTATTTAATGGAACACTGATAATTATGCCTATAAGAATGAAATGAAATAGCTTATGTAAAACTCTTGGAGAGATTGGAAATGTTTTCAGCTTCTAATAACAGAAAACAACACTGGTTTAAACTAGTAAGAGTTCATGTTCCTCTCATATCAAAAAGTCTGGATGTAAGTAGCTACTTGTTGGCGTATTGCCTTGCTGCTGGCATCTCTGAAGTTTTCTTGGGCTCTGCCTCATGGTCACGAGTTGGCTGCCAGAATTCCATACATCACAGCTGTATTCAAGGTAGGTAAAATACAGAGTTGGGGGTTGTGGTGGGGAGACATCAGACGCATCGGTTCTTTTTATAAGCAAAGTTTTCCTAGAAGTACTTCCTGCAGCCTCCCATTTTCCATTCTTGGCCAGAACTGGCTCACATGGCCCTTCCCAGCTGCAAGGGCAAGTGGGAAATGAGAGAGCAGGATGGTCCATCACCCAGGCAGGGCACACTGTGGTGCTGGATAAAATTAAGGTTTGGATGGAAAGAAAGACACTAGGAAGCAACTAGCAGAGTTGGCTACAGCTGGGCACCTAGTTACTAATAGTTAAATATTGCTTTTATCTTCCTTCCTCCACCAATAAATAGAAAAAAATCATCCAGGTTTAATAGTCTATGATTCCATATAGATTATTAAATTATGATCAGAAGTCAATACTATAGTAAAAATTCTCTAAACTGACCTACTTGAAGATAAATAAGAATGAAAAATCTGATTCGTGAAATATTTTTAATAATTTACTTGGAGATAATTTCAGATTTGCAAAAAAAGTTTCAAAAATAGCACAATGGGGTCTCACATACTCTTCACCATGTTTTCCCAAATGTTAAAATATCATGTGACAATCGTATGATTCTCAAAACCAGGAAAATACCATCGCTACAGTATCATCAATGATGCTACAAATCTTTATCCAAATGTCATCAATGGCCCACTGATGTTCTTTCTCTTGTCCAGAATCCTATCTGGGATCCCTCTGCATTTATTTGTCATGTATTCTTAACCTCCTCCAATCTTGCTATGGAATATTTTTAAAGCTAGAAATTTTTACTATTTCGATGCAGTTACAACAACAGAGCCATTTATTTTAAAGTGTTTTGCATGTGCCATATCAAATTTAAAAATTACATTACCCTGTGGTACCTGGAAGATTATAAATTGTTGATTTGGTTAGTCGTTATTTACATCAAGAATAAGGATACATTTTTTAATAGAAAGTCTAGATGATGAAGCTTCAGATGAGTAGAGCATAGATTAATGAAGGATTTCTGGATCTCATACTGTGCAATGCTAAATTTCTCCTTTGGAGGATTTTCCTGCCCATGATACATACATTCATCATCCCATGGTGGGTCGATGTTGAAGGTTCCAGATGGACGCACTCAAGATATATGCTCAAATAGTGATAATTACCTAAACCGATACAGTATTATTTATTAGAGAATTCCAATACAGAGTGCTGAGTGGTCCCCAGCATTGCAGTCTTCTTGCATTGCCACGTGAGAAGGCAGCTGGCGGCAGAGAGAGTCGCCTGCCAAAGGCCGTGCTGCAAGTCAGCAGAGAGCGCAGGGAGGGCGCTCCCAGCAGCATCCTCACCTCTAGGTCCTGCTGCCTGTCTGTTCGTAGAATTAGAATGATTTATGACTTTGGCAAACATATTTAAATATCATGCCAATATTTTGGATCAATACCTGGGAACATTTCCCTAAATGATACATCTTATTGACACTTACTGTTTGCTGTTTTGATAAATTGAGCCTTGTCTGCCCTGAAATGGAAGTCAAATGAATCAAAGTGTCCACATTTCTGGGCTTTGATGTATATCTGCAGCTCTACTGTTTAGTTCACAGCAACATCCCCCATTGGCGGCTGCGTCCTGCTGCAGCCACAGTGCACAGGGGTGCAGAGCCGAGTGGAGCCCTGCCTGGCCTGGTACTAACGGAGAAGCGCACCGCACACTGTGAGTGCACCACACAGTGTGTGTACTATCACACCCCGAGCCACGACCTCAGAAGAGGACAGTCTATCATCATTCAAAATTCGAAATGTAGGTGGCCTTCTTTGCTTTCCACTGGCGACTCTTTACTAAATTTCTATTTCAGAGGTTAAGAGTTAGCAAATCTGTGACAATGTTACTGTTTAGGCAAATGATAGGTACTTGCCTTTAGATTGCACACTACCCATAGCATATCATTCATGAAAACAAAACAGCTGAAAGGTATTCTTTTCCCTCTACGTTACGGTAAAAAACTAAAAAACAACCACAAATTTCTGATTCCGAGAGTGGTTCAACTGTGGGTTTGTTAATCAAAGCAATGGCACATATTTTATCTTTTGAATACTACTATGAAGTCGAAGAGGTAAAAACATGACAAGAAGTAGTAAATTTTTCTTGAGGCAAATATGAAAAGAAGTGTTAAAAACGTATGCATGTTGCAAGATTTCTCGCCACATGTATACCCATCACTTCTTTTAGATTAAAATGTTACTTTATGAACAAACATATAATTTATTTCAATATAATCTGTGTGTATGCTTTCCAGGGGCATTTGTTTTTGTTATCAAATATTTGCTTTCCCCATTGCATGATGTTGGTGCCTCATTCTCACACATATAACTAACAGAATAATGTTGAAAATAACAGCAAATTAGTTAGCAAAGGTGAGCAGTAAGGAATGAAAATACAACTTCTCCAAGAACTTGCTTACATTATTTTTCACTGTAATGAGCCTCCTCTGAATTTTTCATCCTGTTTTTCTATATGTGCTTGTAGGTTTTATTGCCTCAGCTTTCCCTACCCCTAGAGTAGCCCTGTGTATTTACGCTAAATATCCACCGAGGGTCTGGGCTTTCGGGGTACAGTTCCATAGAGCTGTGTGTAGCCTGCCTCGCACTGGAAAGACTAAGCTTCCTGGGGGCAGACACAAACCCCAAATTAGCAAATCTGAGTCCAATCTTTATTTTGGTCCTGTGGTGTGCTGTGGATATTATCCTCTGAGCAAAACAGGCTTAAATTGTTTAATAGTTGTTTAGGAAAAACTTCTGAGTCAAATTATAGATTTTTAGAAGAGAATTGTTTATTATAATTGATGTGAGAAGGAAAACTAAGGCTTCTTAGAGAAAAAATGTCTTCTTCTCGATTGTTCTGTTCACCATGGTAGAATGTAGTGGTGTGTTGACAGTGTACTGAGTTCCTTCATTAATGCCTAACAGTTGGAAAATTCAATTTTTTCCCTATTATTTCTTGGGTTTGAGGAGGGTAGAAAAAGATGAAGATCCAGTCTGAGATAAAGTAAGTGGATAGATAAGTCCTAATTCTTCCTTCTATTTGAGTAGAGCAAATATGTTCTAAGGAAGGATACCCCAGAGACGGTGAAAGTCAAGTTTAAGATAGGAACGATTTTATTTTAGAACAATCATGCATTTGTACAGGATAATGGAAACGAAAGCCCAAAAGTAGCCTTTTAGGTATTAGGTTACTGGCTCCTACTCACTTATATTCATCCCTTCCACCTTGTGGTGATGAGGCTCAGATAAGACAGTGGCAGCCACCAGCTCTATAGAGCTCATTAAATTAATAGTAAACACCGACGGAGTCCTTCTTTACATAAGAAGCCCTGTCTAGGGATGTAAAAATGAAGACACAGTCCTAGTTCTCAAGTCTCTAAATGAGCAGTAGGGGAGACAGACACATCAGAACACTATTATAATCCAATGACGTGGGTGCAATTCATGCCTAAGACGTGATTGGGAATAGAGAGGAATAGAACTGAACTCCGCCTTCAGGATGGGGCAAAGGGGAAGCCATGGAAAGCTGGGAGGTAGGTGGAAGGCATTCCAGGCCTGGGGACTGTGAGGATTATCTGCAAAGAGGACAGTGGAGGTAAGAAAAAATACGGAGTTTGCAGAGAAGGACAGGCAATTTTTGATGCTGGAATATGTGTATCATCGAAGCTGGAGCAGTTGGGACAGTTCCTAAAATGTGGGCCCCAAAGACCATAGGAAGGAAACTCGACTTATCCCTAAGTGGCATGATGAGCCGCTACACATTGTAAGCATGGTCATGTGAGAGAGGCTGGACCAGGAAAATGATATTAGGGGTGGAGAGAGCAAGCGATACATTTAAGATCTATTGGGAGTGGGGCCTGATGATGAATTCAGTATTACAGTGTCTGTTTGCGACACCTGCAGGTGACCCAGGAAGAGACGCCCAATAGGTGGGTGGATTTACACTTCTGGGCTCAGGAAACAGTCATCAGTTGGTACATAAGAGGGTGCTATTGTTGGTTGGAGTAGATATAGTACCACTGATCCTAGAGCTCAGCTGTCCACTTTATCATCCTCAGCACATGAAAAACGAAAAAAGAATTTCCCTTTACCTACACTGCAACCTCCTTTCTTCTGGAAGTTCCTTGCAGATGTGAACTGTGGTTTGAGGTTGTACACTGGGTGGGGAGAGGCGGCTATTCTAAATACTGGAAACATTCAGAGAACCTGGTGTCACAGTGTAACGGGTAGGCATGATCCGCTGTGATCAGTATCTCAGGCATTTGTTACTATGTTGATAACACTAAAGCCTTTGCTTGATGCAACTTTTCTTCTTCTATGTCAGACAAAAATGTGTCGTTGCAGCTACTGTGCTGGGAGGTGAATAAATCTTGGTCGTGGTGTGGGAGTGTGTTATATTTGTGAACATCACCCATGTTTGCTGACCTTTATCTCACTGGCAAGATCATAAAAGAAAAATTGAGAACCACTGTATTAGAGACAACAAATAACAGTCTTCAGCCAAATCTGGCCCACTGCCTGTTTTTGTACAGCCCACTTGTGGGCTAAGAATCATCTTTACAGATGAACAGTTCCAAAAAATTTAGTAATAGAGAACAGTAACTTTGAATCCCAATTAAGGGAAATGTCATCTCCTCACAAAAAATGTCCCATTCTTTTCATCAGTAGATCTGTATTACAAAAACACTGCATTCAATTACATTATTATATTTTGAATTTCATCGATAAAAAATTTTGTAGAAATTTGCCTTATCTCTTGTTCCGTAAAGAGATACATAATATTCTCAATTTGCCCCTTGGCCCCCAAAGCCTAACGTATTTACTATCTGATTCTCTAGAGAAAAAGTTTACAAACTTCTGCTCTAGATTATAGAAAGGCAGCAAAATATACAGAAAACTTACAATGTGGCCAGCACTCTGCTAACTAAAAGTAATTTTCCTAATTTCTCCTTCAATACTCACAAAACACTATGATAGTCCCATCTCAGATGAGGACCTGGAGTGAAGAGATGTTCAATAACCTGTCCAAGCCCACAGATTAGTAAGTGATGAAGCTAGGATTGGAAACTGATTAGTCCGATTTGAGGGCTCATGCTTGTGTTCCTAACTTTCCCCTCTGAGAGCCTGAGGTCCCTGCTCCTGTCCCTCCCCTCCACAGGCACATACTCCGGCCTTTATGGCTCCTAAGGGCCCTTTACTTCCTCTCTTTGCTTTTTCCTTTCCTAATTCTTCCAGATCTTAGGTCTGCTTACAGTGTTCACTTGTACCATGCTTACCTCTTAGACAAAGGGACCACTTTATCTCAGGTATGAGAAAATGATGAGAGAACACATCTCCCTATGTGCATAGTTTTATTTACTCTAACTGATATGCATAAGAAATTAACAGGATCTTGTGGTCAAAGTGAAAGTATGTTCTCAGTCCACATCATGCTGTCATGCTTCTGATCTATGGCACGTGAAATATGATGTTTCTTTCCATACCTATTAAACAGTTTCCAACAATATATTGACATTCAGTCTTTGGTTTGTGTGATGGGTGATTCTAGGTGTCGACGTGATTGTGCTGAGGGCTACCCAGATGGCTGGCAAAGCACTATTTCTGGGGATGTCTATGAGGGTGTTTCTGGAAGAGCGTGGCATTTGAGTCAATGGACTGAGTTAGGGAGAGCACTCTTACCCACGGTGGGCAGGCACCGCCTCATCCACAGAGGGCCCAGGTGGAACAGAAGGGCAGACAAGAGGTGAACTTGCCCTCTCTCTTCTGGAGTTGGAACACCCATATTCTCCTGCCCTTGGACATTTGAACTCCAAATTCTCAGACCTTCAAACTCTAGGACTTACACCCACAGTCCCTAAGTTCTCAGGCCTCCAGGCTTGGTTCTCAGGCCTTTGCCTCTGACACCACCAGTGTCCCTGCTTCTCCAGCTGGCGGACAGCATATCAGGAGACTAGCTTCTATAATTGCATGAGCTAATTCTCATAATAAATCCCTTTTCATATAGCATGTGTGCTCTCTCTATATATATCTATCTATCCATCTATCTATCTATCTCCTATTGGTTCTGCCTCTCTGGAGAACCCAAACTAATACGGGAGTTTATAATTGCTATTAATGAGGATTAGTATTAAACTGAACATCTTTTGGTTTATTTTCAATTTAAAAGTGAGTTCAAATACCTTCCTTAGAATAGAAACCTTTGAAGCCAAGATATAATAATGTTTTGATACAGAGAAAGAAAATCACTCCATGTAACCTATGTGGTAATATGAGACAACTACCATGGTTTTCCTTTTACCCAAGGAATTCCTGTGGAATTTAACACAAATTATATTAGATGTAATCCCAGAACAAAACATCAATAACCTAGAACCCATCAAAAATTTAACAGATGCTAACGTACTTTGTTCCACAAAGAGGCCAAATTTGTAGCCTGTAGGATTTTATATTTCAGAAAATTCTAATAGATTCATTTATGGAAATTGTTAGTTACAGCTAACTTTATCACATGTTTACCATACACTAATCACTATATATGTATGATCTAATTTACTGTCAATAAAAATAGTTAGTACCATGTTTTATAGATGATCTACACTAAGGTACAGGGAGGTTAAGTACTTTTAGTTAAGTACTTAAGTACTTACTACCCACAGGTAGCAAGAGGGAATGAATGGCTGGGAGTCACACCTAGGATTATCTTATGTTCTTAAGCACTAACACATATGGCCTCTCCATTTTAAGTCCACAAGGGATTAGAAACCAAAAAATTGGAAGGCAGAGTGCTGCTATATGCATCCCAGTGATAAAAATGGAATGCACTTGATAGCAGTATATGATTGAGAAAGCAAAAAGTAATTAAAAACAGATACAAGCACTCAAAAGTTAGAGCAGTTTGGGGTCACTGAAACAGGCAAATAACTTCAAACATCTCAAAAGCCACTAAGAACACCACTGTATATCATTAGCACAAAGCAATAATTAGATTTGACATGAGAGCCATAAATACTCAAGATGCAATTCTGGTTTGCATAAACTGGTTAGGAAGACACTATATAATGCATTCCAGATAGGTTTTAACCAAAATGCCAAATTAAAAATTATTTAGAAATGCTTTTATGAGCCTTTCATCATTCTGAAAAAGTTAGACAATTTACAATACTTCATTCTCTGAGCATACTGCTAACTGTTTTGCAAGAATTATTTCAATTAACTTTCAAAACAACTCTAGGAGAGAGGCATTGCTTTTATCCTTGTTTTACAGATTTATGTTTACAAATAAAGTGAGTGAGGCTTAAGGAGGTTAAGTAATTCACCCCAGGTCACAGAGCTAATAATATTAAGTAGCCCAGCTGGGTCATGAATCCAAAACTTATATCTGAGTAAATTCAAAACCTGGACTGGAACTACTCATTAAGAAAGTGACAGTGCTGGTCAAATTCCAAACAATCCCCACCTCATGCCATTTATGCTCTTGCAGGTTCCCCTCCCCTGAAAGTGTGCTGCTAACCAACAAATCTGGCAAAGGTGAGGGGCTGTCACCACGTCTGCGGTCAGGTTATAAAAGACTGTGACTTCCATCTTGCGAGCAGACTCACTCCTGCTGGCTCTGATGAAGTGGGCTGCCACGTTGGAGAGGTCCCATGACAAGGAAGGGAGGATGGTCTCTGGCCAACTGCTGGAGAAGAATTGCAGCTCGCATCCCAACAACCTGTGAAACACTGAGTACTTCCATCAATGATGTGAGTTTAGAAGCAGATCCTTTTCCAGTCCAACCGTGAGGAGTTCACAGCCTTAGCCAACACCTTCACACCCTAAAGCCAAGGACCCAGCTAAGCTGCACCTGGATTCCTGACCCACAGAAACTGTGAGATAATGAATGTGTGTGGTATTATTCTGCTAAGTTTGGGGGTTATTTGTTACACAGCAATTGATAACTTAATACGGCGACATTTTCATATTGCAAATCCACATTGTCAAAAGGAGTGGAAGCATTTTTATTCACAGAAGCAATTCAAACATCTTTTAAAATCATTTCCAACTAGGATTGACTTTTAAATGATTTCTAGGAAAAGAAGCAAATAAATAAAGATGTCGTTCCGGAAGTAAAGAGATTCAATGAACTGAAAGTAATAAATCTTTCATTTCCAAACTTCACCAAGTTCAAGGTTGTGAAGAATCAGGAAGCCCAGACACAAGGCACAAGAACATCTCTGGGAGTTCAAAGTCCCTGTTCATGGCATTCTCCTTCCTGAACACCAGACTATGATATTTTTGGCTCCAAGGCAGCCATAAACAATTATTTTTAAAGAGAAGGAAAAGGAAATTACCTACTCAGAAAATTAATGCTGTAGACTACTTAGAAAGCAACACTGAGGCAATGAAAAGGAAATGGAAAAAACAGATTGCTTCCCACATCAGTGCAATGCTACCTCTTCAGCCCTCCTCTGTCCACATGCACATCCACTATACCTGACCAAGACAATGGGCAAAGCAACAAGGAGAGGAAGGTGGTTGTCCAGAAGAAAATAACTGATTATCATATTTCTTAGTCTTTCATGTTCCCATTAATGCAATATTCTTGTGACGGTCTGACATTCACAATCACTTTGAAACACACTGCTTTTTTCCCTGCCTCATTCTCTAGTTATTGATAGCCTATATCAGGTTTCTCAAATATTTCTCATTTGACATTTTATTAAGTGAGAGTGAATTGTTTTGTTCAATAAATTCATTGATCCCAACAATCTATTATTTGAAAGATAAGTTGATCCTCATTACTACGACTTCTGCCACTCCATTCTCTCCACCATTTTATCCCAAGGGAGACAATCCTTGCTGAAAAGTCCTGGCCAATTCCTTGACCTCCTACCTTTCTGGCTTCACCCATGACTCCAGGAGATAAAATCTTTGCACTGCAACATAGTGAGTTCCTGGGTCCAGAGTGCCTTGTCCCTTGGTTTTCACATCATTTATTATTTAAAATCCAGACAAAAAGTCAAAAAGAGTTTATTTCCTAGGTAGAGCCCAGTCTATTAGGCAATGATGAGCCTACGAAAAACCTCAGCAGAAATACAGCTGAAACGCGGTGGAACTGAATACTTGCATCTAGGCTCTCTCATCAATGTATTTTTTGTTTGTTTTTTGCTTTTCCAAAAAGCAGATAATTCCAGTGAACTTTGTGTTATGTTCAATAAATATGTGACTGAAATAAACACATAATCAATGCATTATAAGGTAAAATATATATTCACTACTGCATATAAGAGAATACCACAGCTAATCATTTTTCTGTGACATGAATAACGGTTTGTACATGCTTTGTAAGTGTGTGTGACTCCAAGCAAAATAGTCTAGAGCATTCAGGGAGAGCAGCTGACTCCTGCCCCAAGAGGTTCCTCCCAACTATGCCTTAAATCTGCTTTGTGACTTTCTGGACCTTCATTTCTTCATCTTAACAAAGAAAACAAAGGATTGGGGCAAATAATCTCAAAAATGAAATAATCTCAAAGATACCTTTTGGCTCTGAAATGGTAAGATTCTGTAACAGTCATTGGCTCACTTATTGACATTACTTAGTACAATGTTAAATACCTTGTTTTATTCATATTCCATTTTCCAGTAGAAAGGCCATTCTTCCTTGGGCAAAAATTGCCACTGCTGATCCAAGCCCCAACCTTCGCACACTATTCCCACACTTCTCTACCATGGGAAATGCTCTTTTTTACATCCAGGCATCACATGCCAGGCACTCTTCACTCATGCCTGCATGCTTTAGGTTGAGTTAGGCCTCCTGTTGCTATGCTCTGACATCACCCTGTACAAACCTCAGTTGTAGGAGGTACCACATTATACGGAAACAATTTGGGTCATATCTGTCTCCTCCCTAATGAGACACTGAGCTCCTCATGACCAGAGACTAGCCTGCAATGGAATTTAATCCCCATGATGGCAGAGACTTTGTTTTGTTCACTGTCACATTCCCAGTGCCATTGTTACTCACTGGTGAGTAGTTTTCCATGGTATGTGTGTATGTGTGTGTGTATATATGCACCACATTTTCTTAATCCACTCATCAGTTAATGGGCACTTAGGTTGATTCCATAGCTTTGCAATTGTGAATTGTGCTGCCATAAACATATGAGTGCAGGTATCTTTTTGATATAATTATTTCTTTTTCATTGGGTAGATATCCAGTAATGGGATCAAATGGTAGATCTACTTTTAGTTCCTTAAGATCTCCATAGAGGTTATACTAATTTCCACAGAGGTTGTACTAATTTACATTCCCACCAACAGTATAAGTATTCTCTTTTCACTGTATCCATGCAAATATCAATTTTTTTGACTTTTTAATAATGGCAATTCTATAATTGGAGTAAGATCGTATCTCACTGTGGTTTTAATTTGCATTTCTCTGATGATTAGTGATATTGAGCATTTTTTCTAATGCTTATTGTTCATTTGTATATCTTCTTTTGAAAAATGCCTGTTCGTGTCATTTGCCTACTTGTTAATGCAGTTGTTTTTTCTTGCTGAGTTGTTTGAGTCCCTTGTAGATATTCCAGATATTGGTCCTTTGTCAGTCACAGAGTTTTGTGTATATTTCCCCCCATTCTGTAGGTTGTCTATTCAGTTTTTTTATTATTTCCTTTGCTGTGTAGAAGCTTTTTAATTTAACTAAGTCCCATTTGCATTTGGGGTCTTAGTCATAAATTCTTTACCTAGGCCAATTTCCAGAAGAGTTTTTCCTAGGTTTTCTTTTAGGATTGTTATTGTTTCAGTTAACTGCCTACATCAGAAAAGTAGAAAGATCACATATTTACAGCCTAACATCACATCTCAAGGAACTAGAAAAACAAGAACAAACCAAACCCAAAGTTAGCAGAAGAAAAGAAATAACAAAGATCCGAGCAGAACTAAATGAAATAGACCAATTAAAAATAAAAAAAAACAAAGTGTCAACAAAATGAAAAGTTGAGTTTTTGAAAAGATAAAATTGCTAAACCACTAGCTAGACTAACCAAGAAAAGAACAACTCTCTCTTTCTCTCCAGCATTGAACACTCCCTGTTTTATTTTAACCTATGCCAATTTGAGGATATCTCCTTTATATTTAAAATATAGTTTTTAAACTATTGGTGAAGATAGACATTTTAAAGTATGTTTTTCAAATATTTGTACATATTTCTTCTTTGATGAGTAGTCTTTTTTATACTTTTCTGTTAAAGGATTTTCTTTTCTTTGGTTTTCTAAGAGTTCTTTATATATTAAGATATCGCCACTATCTTATGTTGAAAATACTTTTTTCCATCTTCTCATCTACCTTTATTTTAATTTGGCTTTTATACAAAAGCTTTATAATATTATATCTTTCCTACAGTTGCTTTGATAAATTCTGTCCTTGGTATCATGTTTATAAAGTCTTTTCCCTCCTCAAGATTATACAAATGTTAAATTATATCGTCTTACAGTATTTTTCTCTTTTTTCTGATTTTAAAAAATTTAAATATTTTAAGCATTTGACATTTATTTTTGGAGTGAGGCGTGAGGTAATTTTTAAAATATTTTGATGTTAAAGAGAGGGGCCCGGATCTTTGGACAAATGGGACACTCTGTACATAGTGGTCACTGTGTTTTACCACTGCCAGCTTTACTTGGTTATCTAATTCCAGGATTCTACCAGCTATTTCTCCCATTGTTATCATAATTTGACCATGAGATATGTGCCAAGCCAAACAGAATGTAATAGAGCACAGGAAGAAAAGGGAACCAGTTTGACTTATCGGTTAACTTGAAAATAGGAATCAACTAGCTGTGGGGAGAAAAATGAATATGTCACATGAAGGGGTTGACTGAGATTACGTGCCATTGGCACGGATCACACCTCATTCCTATTTTGCTCCATCCTTCAGCCCCTTGAGATTTCTGGAGAGTCTTAAGTGGACAAAGTATTTCTACATATGTAATCTACTTATGTAGATCTTATGTAGATCTACATATGTAATCTACCAAAGGAAACTCTCATGGAAATCCCAGTCATTCTCAGTTTACAAATGAGACAATGGTAGTTCAATAGTGCACAGCCACCGTGCAGCTACCAGGTGACAGAGCTGGAAGACAAAGGAAATCCCAGATTCTTCTGTATAGTGCCTCTATCTCTATCACAACAACTTAAAGCATCTGGTCACAAAGCATTTTTCTGAGAAAATAAATCTATATAGGGCTTCAGCAGGAACATAATTCAGTTTTCTGTTTGTCACAGGGAATTGATGTCTTCTGGACTCTGTGACTCTCCTTGGGATTAGTATCTGAAGTCCCAGAACCTCCTAGGAGTAGAACAAGAATTCAAAGCATTTCTCAAAAAATGTAAAGGAATGTAAGTGCCCAAGTCTCAGAGTCTGGACAGCTTTAGTCAATTTCCTCCTAATGGCCTCTTTGAACTGAGGCAAAGGCTTCTCCGGTTTTCAATCATTCCAACATCACTTCGACAACTTTTCTTAACCACACAGCTTGCCTTTAAAGAAAACAGACATACACACACACACACACACACACACACTTCTAGGAAAGGATTCTGAAGCAGGAGTAAGACAGAATTTGAAATGACAAGGCAGCTATTGTTCATTTATCCCTGATTCCTAAATCCACACACTGATTTACTTTTCAAGGCTCACAGAAACACCGTTTAATCTATTCTCTGTAGGCACTGCTGCTGAATAGGAGAATTGCCCACCTCCAACCCTCTCCCCCAGCAAAAAAATGTCTAGAAAACTTTCATAGCTACTCTTCTGCTAAAACTATTGGCCCCAATTTTTATAGATATTAAAAAATTAGGCTGGCAAATATTTTCTTTGAATTTGGTCAGTCTCTTTTTCTATCTTTCCCTTTTCTTTCTTATTAGTCTATAAAGGTGATTTCTAGCATTAGACAATGCTCAAAAACAGCCTGGGTTCATTAAAACATTTGATAATGAGGAAAAAGCAGATTTGAAACTAATCCTTAATCACTTCAACTATACATTTTACAGTGGCTGTTGGCAGGTCATTAAAAATGACCCATTCACCCTCATGGACACCCTTATATTGCTGTGTGGACTTGACTTGCAAAGTCTTTCTTTTCCCTTATTAAGAATACCACAGCTAGTAAAGCTAGTCAAATGGCTTTAAACTATCTGCATCCAATGTTGATAACCTGAAAATGGTTCATATATTTCAATACATAGTGACATTAAACCTTTCTTATGATTTAGGCTGCAAGTCCCTGGCATAAGCCATAGCAAGACAAAGTGATTAGAACTGGACAGTCTAACTCAAATCCACCTTTTTCTTAGTGAGAGGGTAGAGGGTGGGCTGAGAGTAATTTGGTTCAAATAGGCATGAGAAGTACTGTCAGGATGCCCTTTTAATTATTTTTAACCCCTTCCTATTGACATTTTTGCCATCTGGAAGTATTACTGTTGATCAGAACAAATGTTTCCAAATGGGTAGCAATAGATTATAAAAATGAAAAAGGGACAGAGAATAGCTTGCTTGCAGTGTCTAATACTAAAATGCTTACAAGGATGACAAAAATAATATTTTAAAAGCATATATATGCTACCCTGAAATGAACTAAAATATTCCCATTTACACGAGGGCAGAAAGAAATACAGAAAACAAAAACACTTTTTTAGAGATAATTTTTTTTGCTTACTCTGAATATAAGGAATTGTTAAATATCATGTACAAAGTTTACATTTTTAGAGTGAAATACATTTGTGTAAAACATTTGAAAATACCATCTAGACTTAGTGGGGGAAAAAAATCTGAGCTAGTGGTGGGAAAATCCTTTAAGATTTCAGAAACATGTAAATCAGAGACTGGATTGAATTACTTCAGGGCTAATCCTGGAACTGTGAAAATTCTTCTTATACTGGGAAATACCAATTTACTTGTTACCAGACATATTTTCATTAAGTAGATGCTTTTAATGCAACCAGCCAGTAGGGAAAGTCTGGAAGTGGGTCTCTCTCTTTCTCTCTCTCTCACTTCCCTCCACCTCTATGGAGAACCAGGATGCAGTTGATGCCACTGTCACAAAGTCTTTTCTGTGCCAGGTACTAGAATACAATGGGCTTCTTCTGTGCCAGGCTTTCTCAGTTTATTTTATAGCACTCTGATTGACTGATAAGATATGTCTGATTAGTGCCTATTGGCTAAGAATTTGTACTGGCCAGTGATGTTTATTGACTGTTTGCAGAAGTAATGGAAAGCGTTCACCTCAATGGATGGGGAAAGGAAGGTAATGGGCCAAGGTTATTTCTTCTGGGTGTACTTTTTAAAAATTGTCTTTGGTTAAATTTACAAACTGAGGCTTCCTAGATCTTGTTGCCCAAGCAAAGTGTAACTATTTACTGAGAGCTTTATTCTTGTTGTTGTGCAGAAACTGTCTTTCTGTGAGGTAGGTGGGACAACACAATTTTTATTTGGAGATGAGAGAGAGAGAGAGAGAGAATATCACATACATACACACACACACACACACACACACACACACACAAACACACCCACAGAGCACAGCTACCTGGCCCTTGGAAATCCATCTTTATGCCTGTTCATTCATGCTTTCAATACCTCCACCTTTTCTTTCAATAACAGATGTAAGATGTTCTTGGATGGGATCTGTTGATATCCCTATGTGATAACCCCTAATCACATATTTTTTTGTTAATGCACAGAGTACCACACTATCCATTAAATTACAAAATTAAATTTCTCTTAAGTTTAACCTTTCCTAAGATGTACAGAGTTTATATTTGCAAACTTTTTTTTTCAGCCAATAGTCCAGTATAAAAATTTGAAAGACATTATGGGGTTTTGGAGAGTGTTCCAACAATTTGGAGATCTTGAACTACAGAGGCAGATGGGATTTCCTAAATATTAAGAAATAAACTTAAGCCATTCTCCCTTATTTTCCCATCACTGTTCATTCAAGGAAAAAAAAATCACAACTATAAATTACATAAATCAATCTCTCTGTCATTCCCCCTTCTGCATCTAGAGGTCACATATTTTGGTCATTGTAGTGAACAAGGGTTGTCCTCACAGCAGGAACTGAAATATATTTTAAAACAACCTGATAATCTTATGAAAAAGGTTTGAAAAACCAAGGACTTAATGATTTTCAAAGTCACAAATAGAACCTGAGTCTAGACAACAAAGAAAAATGTCACCATTATTCTTAGTTAATATTGTTTGTGTTTGTGATCATATATTCATTTCACTGTTCCTGAAGGACATTGGAGAGACAGATATAACCAGAGCCTGATTAATTTTATTTCATTTTTGGAATAGCACAATCTGCTCACTGATATGAAAAGTTAACTTAATGATAGCAATACAAATGGCATTCATTGGTTGCCCAGTGTCTAACTTGTAAAATCAATCAAATTGTCCTTGTTTGTTCTGTATCCAATATGTACATAAACCAGTTGAATTGTGTCACATCATTTACAGTGAACTCATCAGTCCAACCAAATTCTCAGCTCCCTCCAGCCACCACCATGTGGTGCCCCTTCTGCTGAACTCTATCTTTTTGTATTCATCATCTTTTTGTAGATCTTTCCCCCACTAGTTTAGAGGTACTGTTGACATCTAGGACATCCCAGAATTATGTGACTCTATTGATCCAAATTTCTGCTCTTATTAAAGTTCTACTGGTAGCACTTCCCCAGTTTTACCTACCACAGACGATGCATTCAGAAGCTCCAAATGGGCCATTGTAGCCACTGAGCATAAAAAAGTCACCAATGTTAATACTGGATGCGGTCAGAGAAATCATCCAACCCTGTGATTCTCAAAGTGTGGCCCTTAGACTAGCAGCATTAAGATCACCTGGGACCCTGGAAGAAAGGCAAGTTCTCAGGTCCCAACCTAAGCCCTACTGAATATGGTTGTGAGGCCCAGTGATTCTTTTGCACACTTAAATTTAAGAACCACTGATTTAATCCAGCCTACCCATTTCCCAGATGAGAATGCTGAGACTCATGAAAGTTAAATGAGTTATTCACAGCCTCACACCTAGCTGGTAATGAAACCAAAGTTAGAGCCTACATCTAATGACCAGTCCAGGACTTTCCATGTTCCCAAATATCATTATTGTTCATCATGCCACAGTTTGTTGACTCCTGCCCTAAACTAATAAATATAAGTTAGTAAATATAAAACTTTGAAAGGGGGTCAATCCCATTGCTTGATCCCATTATTTTTATTCACCCCGTAGACAGCTAAACCTTCTAAGAAACATTAAGCACATCAATTAGGAGAACTAGATCAAAGTACCTCACTATGACTAATAATAAAACAAGTAATGAATTTATACTAGTTACAGTTCTGAAGAGAGGAAAAAAATACAGTGTAAACCTATTGATTCAATCTTTAGAACAAAGGGCCATGCGAGTCTCCTATCCACACCTCCTTCCCTGCAAATTTTTAAAAAATCACATAGAATTTTGACAATACATGAGGGTTTTTAAACTTGCTTTGTATGCACATTTTAGAGCTTTTGATGTATGCTCACAGGCTGAGAAGAAAGAAAGCCAGTTGTGATCAATCGCTCTGCTAAGTTACAAATACTAACATTAAAAATGTGGATCATCTGAAGTAGAGGTCAAATATTCCCCTTGATGGTCCTTGAGCTCATTCAGATAGCTATTTATTCATTTGCCAAAATAAGCTCTCAAAGAAACAAATGTTCTGCTGAAAGAACAAAGTAGGAGATACTCAAGTGCTTATTGAATCCATCAGTCACAAGCACTAGAGGGCGAAAAAAAAGATAGGAGCATGTCCTAGAGAGAGTTTGTCTGGCACAGTGTCCAGCCTGGCCTGCTCTCTAGACTCCTGCCCTCTGCACAAGCGGAATCGCAGCCCCCGGGGTCCGGATGCCGCAGAACAACCAAGTGCTACTTGAATTGCTTTGACAAAAATGTTCAAAGTCTTATCACAACAGCCGCAGAAACAACATTACCTTAAAGTCAACAATTTTGCTGAAGAAAAAGACTGATTAAAGAACTGATGAAGAAAAAGACTGATGAAGAAAAAGAACAAGTCCCTGGGCACATCACACGTTGAAAGAAGAATGAACAACAATAGTGAAAGTACAGTCGTCCCTGGAGTAGTTTACAGACCCCCAAGAATCTTCTAGAAGGATAACTTGCAGTTGAAGTATATAAGATGTGTCTGTAAAAGAAGACTGGGGGACTGAGGTTAGGGGGAAACTTATACAAGTCTATATAAATATTTATATACTTCCTGAAATGAGGTAATTAATGAAAAAGTACATAAGCAATGCACTGCTGATTCCATGTTTGAAAATTCTTTCATCATATATTAAAATGTATATTATTTTTGGCCTCTTTTTAAAAAATCCAAACTCTTAATGCTTTTGAAATCCTCAATTCTCACCTCCTGTTACTTGCCTTAGTCCTGGTGGGACTGAGAAAACCAATGGCTTAAGATAAAAATGAAATAAAATAAAATGCTTTGGGAAACTCAGGTCTGTTGACTAGTTCTCAAACTGGGTTTCCATTACCTGACATTCTCTGCCCATGAAAACTTCGTAACAAAGCAGAGGCCTGCAGCCTCTCTCACCAGCTCAGCTCCTTCCATGTGACGCACACTCTGGAGAGCCCATTGTATGCACATACATCTCCTTTCATTTTTTCCCCAAGATTTTATTTCAAAAGCCTCTAACCCCTTCCCTGTAATGTTAACATTCTATATTCTATTAATAGTTTTCATCTCTAAGTGCATTTCCATGTAAAATGATATGTAAATTGTGTGCACTAGAAATCTGAAGATTAGCAAGACATGAACTCAAGGTATTCTAGTTTCTGCAAGAGGAATCATAAAACTTGTATTTACTTAGTGAGGTAAAATGACTTCTCTATTTCTTCACTCTGGGATAGTCCCAGAGATAGCAGATCTTCCTTATCTTTACTCACTCTGTGGATTATCCATTTTTACTCCATTCCCAGTTTCCTGCTGCTTGGTAACCATGAACCCAGGGAACACATGCTTGGTTAATACTAACATGAGCAACACAAACATGGCTTCAAATACAAACCCACTACAAGAACAGTGAGAACAAATACTCCAAACACCAAGTATATGTGCACCTTTAAGATGAGCCATTGTCTCATCTCATGCCCACTGCATTTCCTCCCTTTGATACAAATTAGGAAAAGCTGACACTGAACCATGATCCTCACTTATTTTCACTTGTGGCAATACTCTCCAAGATGGTAGGATTTGATTCCCGTCAATTAATATATGAATCCTATAGTCTCTAATATTCTCAATTCTTATAAATGAGTCAAAACTCACCTAGAAGATATCAAAATCCTTAGCAGATTCAAAAACAAATGTACCCTTCATTAATGACTCCCTTGAGCAACATGAAGTCTGGTCTGGCCTTCAAACCAATTGAGTTCTCATTTAAACCTCAGAGTTCACAGGGAGGCCTTCTTTCAAACTCCATCCACCACATAATGTCCTTCAGTCTCTCAATGGTCCCCTTTCTGCAACCCAATTTCAAGTTACCATCTGTCAACTGATCAAAAAACAAAAAACAAAACAAAACAAAAAAAAGAAAAAAGGAAAAGAGAAAGTTTTGCTTTTGGGCCAGACCCTTATGGGAATAAAAGCCAACTTTTCAACATTATAACAATTATGATGGTACAATTATATAGAAGTCTAGCTTTGCTGAATATCACGTGAATATATCCCTGAAAACACAAACAATGGTCAGAAATTATCATGCCTTGGAACCAAAACACAGAAACAGAAATGTGTTGGATGGCATGTGAATTCTTTCTGAAAAAAAAAAAAATTAATTCTCTTTCTCTTTCAATGTAATAGGTTTAAAGCTGTCACAATTTGTAATAAAACAGAATGACTGGACTCAGTAATTTCTCTCGTGTAGTTTGGGCACTGTCTCTTTCCAGACGTTAAAGGAAGACGAGGCGATTCCCACTTCAGCCAATGAACTTCAGGGCTGTATTCGGCTCACATGAGCTGCTTGCTGCTACCTGCTTTGGGAGCTTTATTTTTGGATTTCTGTGCCCACACATGCTTTGTTCCAAGACTACAGTTAAAAGGATGGTGATGGTGGTATATACATATACACACACAAGAATCCTTTTCACTGTATGCACCCCCTTCCCCCACAAAAAATGACCAAACATGAAAAAGAGAGAAGGAAACATTTCATAAATTCAGAATGGAGCATTTAGGTCAAATGTTCAATCAGAGATTTGCCAGGAACTGCAGGTGGGGCTGCAGGAAGTATTAGGAGTCATACAGGGGGTAACATGCTTCCAAGACCTGGCCATAGCTCGCAAGCACACAGCTCATAAGAGGGTCTCTTTTTGCAATTTGTTTTCTTAATGGGGAAGCTTTTCTTTTCCCCCTGTGGACAGAGTCCCCTGGACTCTGTCAAAGCAACTTTCTTCAGGATGGTATTTTGGTGAACTGTGTAAGTTAAGGCACAGGGGCATTTATGTAACGTGATGCATTCCATGGAAACCATTCTACAATTCTGAAATCTCATCAGTTATTTTCATTGCTGAGATCTTTCTATATCAACTATGCTGTGCAAGAACTGAGGATACACACCTTTAACAAGATCTTGAATTTTAAAGACTTGACAGTTTGATTGCTCATATAGTTATTAACTAGCCAACATGATACTCTGAGCCTTTGTGTCACCATGTGATTTCTTTTCTTTTGTTCTTACATAATCTAATACAACTAGCAACTGAAAACATCTAAGGTATTTAACTGGAGAGAAATATTAGCATGGAGGCTCAAATAATGAATGAATGAATGAATGGTGAGGCATAGGTCAAGGTTATTTAACTTTGACACTATTGGCATTTGGGACCAGATGATTCTTTGTTGTCAGGGGCTGTTCTGTGTATTGTAGGATGTTGAAGAACATTGCTGGTTTCTACCCACCAGATGCCAGTAGTATCTCACACCCACTTGTGTCAATCAAAATGTTTCCAGGCTTTTCCAAATGTTCCCTGGAAAGCAAAATAACTCCCCGTAAAGAATCACTGGAATAGGTAAAGGTGCCAGATTATGACTGCGGTAGAACCAGAAGATGTTTAGACATTCATGGGTAATTAAGAAGAATAAACAGCAGCATCATAATAGCTAGGGACACCAACACCCCATTGACAGGATGAGATAGATCCTCCAAGCAGAAAATAAGCCAAGAAACAATGGAATTAAACAGAACTCTAGAATAAATGGGCTAACAGACATTTACATAATATTCTACCTAAAAAGCACTGAATATACATTCTTCTCATCAGCTCATGGAACATTCTCTAAGATTGATCACATCCTAGACCACAAAACATGTCTCAACAAATTAGAAAAAGAAGATTATACCATGTATCTCCTCAGACCACAGTGGAATAAAATTAGAAATCAATTCAACAACAATGAATTCTATACAAAGTCACGGAAATTGAACAACCTACTGCTGAATAGTTATTGAGTCAAGGAAGAAATTAAGATGGAAATCAAAAGACTCTTCAAACTAAATCACAAAGGGGACACAAGTTATCAAAATCTGTGGGGTTCAGCAAAAGCAGTCATAAGAAGAAAATTCATAGCCATAAAATGCCTACATCCAAAAGACAGAAAGATCACAAATCAACAATCTAATGAATTGTGTTATTAGCTAACACAAGGGTTTTCCTACTTAGGCTTATCACTCATTCATTCATTTTATTCCTTTAACATTTTTATTGAGAGACTATACACTCTCACAGCCATGGTTTCCAAATAACTGCATATTTATAACTAAATATTAGACTGAAAACTGTGAAATCTGGAGAAATGCATTAATTCAGACTCACTTGATTCTTATTTTGTGATAAGAGTTTAAGTTTTTTTTTCCAGAAGACTTTATGGAAAATTCAATATACTATTGTATATAGGATTTAAAAGATGTGCTTTAAAATTTGTAGGGAATCCAACCCTCAAATACCAAGAAGAAGCCATAAAAGTACAAATACTTTCAATGCTAATTACAATATAGTCTCATCTACTCATTAGCACAGGTCTCCCAGGGCTTCACTAGACAGCATCTTTAGGCTTGAACAGTCATTCATTTTAAAAGTTTACTGAACACCTACTATGTGCTGGACACTGTTCTAAGGCACAGGGAGGGACCGTACAGCCATTAACAAAGCAGACACAAGACTCCCTCCCAAGCGGCCTTTCCAGACACCTGTTTTTGAAAGCAATGAAACTATTTTCCTCAGGCAAATTCTTTAATTCACTGGCTTCAAGGAGCTTCAGCATTCTCCTGGTTGGAGATGTGTTTGCTCTCTTCCCCAGACTCTATATTTTAAAATGTCTGAATAGCTTCAAAATTGAGATATGTTGTTCTCCCCCACCGCCACAGGGGGAAAACACTTAGGAAGTGCTCTTCAGATTTTGATTTATTAAAGACAAAACCATTTGTATTCCTCACCAGGGAGTATTTATATATAAATCCCCTCTCATCAAGTAGTTTTGGATGAAAACATCTCTGAAAACAGCAGAAAGTGTTCATTAAGCAGAAACAGACTTAAGCAATCTATACGCACACTTAATACTTTACTCTTCTTCCCTGCTGTGAGTTTGCACCAACACACTGCTCATTCCCACCTCAGGAAAAACCATTCCCTCTGATTTTTATTCCAACCTAACAGCAACCATCATGAGCCTAGGAACGTGGAGTATTTGTCCCCTGACCCCTGACCGTGGCACTGCTGTGCATTCAATGGATCTGCTTTGTATCTGTGAGCTAATCAATCCTGTGCCAACTGGGCTGTTAGTTTTCTTAGAGGAAAAAAAAACTGTCCTTTTTCTGCACCTCTTTCTACTTGTTTCAGTGGTGTTATAACTCCTAGGAATAGTTTCGTTTTCCTTATAAAACTTAAGTTAACTGAACTATATGATATTTTCCTTCCTTTTTCACCTCACGCCTTGCTTTTCCAGCAAGCAGCCTCTGAGAACATACAAACCAGATGTGGTTTAAAAATCTGTAATCTTTAACTCCTTTTTACACCCAAGAGCAGCATTTTTTGGGAAAAGAAGAAAAACAGAACCAGGAAAAAGCTTCCAATCCCCCACAAAATGTATAGCGTGGCAAAGAATGTCCTCCCATACATTTAACTTCACCCTGACCATCTATCCATAACTTTGGGGGGGAAAATTCATTTTCTAAAGTTGAAAATTAACATCAGAACCATCTGAGAAAGAAGCTGCAAGGATAGACATAAGCACTCATATCTATCTAATGGGTAAATCATCCAGAAAAGTGGATCTTATATTCAACATTATGCAGAACTGTTATCAAATTTAAAAATATACATCAAAAACTCAAAGTGTGTCTATGTGACTGTGAAGACCCAAAAATATGCAATACCTAAAGCAAGATTACCAATTAACATCATATAACATTTCCACATATAAAATATTTTCTAAAATGGATTTTAATAAAATAATCTTTAAGTCTGCGCCGCCTGCTTGCATTGAGGAATGTTTACACAATGAACATTAGGTTATGTGCTATTTAAGTGGATGATATTGAATTTCAGTCTACCTCCTGGCACAATATGCCTATTGTAAGAACACACAGGAGACATTATTTCTTTCTTTATTATTTATTTTTTATTTATTTCTTTTTTTATTTCAGAATATTATGGGAGTACAAATGTTTTGATTGCCTAAATTACTTTAGTAATATTTGAGCCAAAGGGTGCCCATCCCCCACACAGCGTGTACTGTACCCATTAGGTATGAATTTACCCATCTCCTCTCCCTGCCACCTGCTTGATTTCTGATGAATGTTATTTCCATATGTGCATATGAGTGTTGATTGATTAGCTCCAATTTAATGGTGAGTACATGTGGTGCTTATTTTCCATTCTTATGATACTTCATTTAAAAGGATGGTCTCCAGTTCAATCCAGGCTAATACAAGAGTTATTAGTTCACCATTTTTTATGGCTGAGTAGTATTCCATGGTATAAATATACCACATTTTATTAATCCACTCATGTATTGGTGGGCACTTTGCTTTTTTCCACATCTTTGCAATTGTGAACTGTGCTGCTATAAACATTTGAGTGCAGGTGTCTTTTTTATAGAATGTCTTTTTTTCCTTTGGGTAGATACCCAGTACTGGGATTACTGGATAATGCAATCCCTATTAAAATACCAACATCATTTTTTGCAGATCTAGAAAAAAATAATTCTACACTTCATATGGAACAAGAGAAAACCCTGTATAGCCAAAGCAATGTTAAGCAAAAAGAACAAATTGGGAGGCATCAATTTACCAAACTTCAAGCTATGCTACAAGGCTACAGTAACCAAAACAGGGTGGTACTGGCCTAAGAACAGACACCTAGGCCAATGCATCAGAACAGAGAACCCAGATATAAAGCCATCCTCATATAGTCATCTGATCTTAAAGCAGACAAAAACATGCACTGGGGAAAACAATCCCTATTCAATAGATGGTGATGGGAAAATTGGAAAGCCACAAGTAGAAGACTGAAACAGGATCCACACCTCTCACCACTCACAAAAATCAACTCACAATGGATAGCAGACTTAAACCTAAGGCATGAAACCAAGAGAATTCTAGAAGAAAATATTGGAAAAACTTTAACAGACATCAACCTAGGCAAAGAATTTATGAAGACCCCAAAAGCCATCACAGCCAAAACAAAAATAAATAAATGAGACCTGATTAAATTACAAAACTTCTGCACAGCCAAGGAAACAATCATTAGACCAAACAGACAACCTACAGAATGGGAGAAAATATCTGCATGCTACACATCCAATAAAGGGCTGATAACTAGAATCTATAAAGAACTCAAACAAGTCAACAAGAAAAAAATCAAACAACCCCATTAAAGTGTGGGCAAAAGACATGAACAGAAACTTCTCAAAAGAAGATAGACTAATGGCCAAAAAATATACGAAAAAATGCCCAGCCTCTCTAATGATCAGGGAAATGCAAATCAAAACCATAATGAGATATCACTTAACTCCAGTGAGAATGACTTATATCAAAAAGTTCCAAAACAACAAATGTTGGTGTGGATGTGGAGAGATAGGAACACTCACACACTGCTGGTGGGACTGCAAACTAGTATAACCTCTATGGAAATTTGTATGGAGATAACTCAACTGGATTCTTTATGTCATATAAATATATTGAATTGTGAAATTAAATGTGTTCCTCTCTTCATTTGAACAATTATGGAATTTAGATAAATCTGTGACCACCTCTGACAACTGTGCCAATGCCAAGCACTTATGAATGTTATTCATTCCTTGGTTGTGTTTTTATTTTTCTATTTCTACTTTACCTTTGTCCAATTTCCCACTGGTTTTATTTTCTTATATCATATGTATGTTTTGTGGTTAGCCAGCTCAAATTCATTTTAGAAAAAAGGCAAAGATTTATGAAGACTGGGAAGAAACGCAACCATTTGCCAGCAAAAATAATTTCTCATTAGATATATAAACACCCTCATTTGTGATTCATGACAATTTGCAATAGTTTGTGTTTATTATTTTCTTTTCCCCAGAGAAGTCAGTTAGATCAAATGCAGGTCATTTTAAAGAGGAAAACACATTCAAATGAAGTTTGAAGAAGTCTGTGCCTGAACTAGGGGGAAGTAGGTAGGTCATAAATGGAAGAGCCATGTTTTTCAAGACATTTCATTTGTAACATGATGTTATATGGACATTTCAGTTGAGGCCTGAAACTCTACACCCAGCACATTAAAGTGAAGGACCAGACCCCACCGTTCAGAACTTGTGGGAAAGGAGGCATTGACTCTGGTTCCTCCTCCTCTTAGAGATAGAAGGTTCTAGAGGCTAAAAGTTAGAGAACGATCTTCAAAGATATTTTCTTTAGAGAGAGTTTGCTATGAATGCCCCATCTCCATGACCTAAGGAAGTAGGTATGGAATGTGCTCCCCACACTTCAGTCTTAGAAAGGGGGCATTAAAAAGACACTTGAAACCACAGAGAGATGCCACCTCACACCCACTAGGATGAATATCATCAAATCATCAAAAAGACAATAAAAAGTGTTGGTGATGATGTGGAGAAATTGGAACCCTTAAACAATGCTGAAGGGAATGTACAATTGAACAGCCTCCGTGGAGAACAGCCTGGCAGCTTCTCAAAAGGTTAAACATAAGAGTTACCATGTAACCTGGCAATTCCACTCCTGGATATATACCTAAGAGAAATGAAAACATATGCCCATACAAAAGCTCGTACATGAATGTTCATAGCATTATTCATAATGGCCAAAAAGTGGAAGCAATCCAAATGTCCATCAACTGATGAATAGATAAATAACATGTAGTAAATCTATAAATGGACTATTATTTTTCAATAAAAATCTTAACTATTGATACATGCTGCAACACGAATGAGCCTTATAAAGAAGCCCATCACAGCAGACATACAGTGCACGATTCCCTTAATAGGAAATGTTCAGAACAGGCACATGTATAGAGACAAAAAGGAGATTGTAAGTTACCTAAGGCTGGGGGATAGAAAGAAATGGGGAGTCAATGCTAATGGGTGTGGAGTTTCTTGATGGAAATGTTCTAAAATTAGACTGTGATTCTGGTTGTTGTACAACTCTGTGAATGTACTAAAATCCATTGAACTGTACACTTAAATAGGTGGATCGTATGGTATGCGAATTATACCTCCATAAAGCTGTTATAACAGAAGGCCTTCCGAATAGCTTAATATCTGGTTGGGGCAATAACTGCTGAGAGTTACAGCTGGAGACATCAGAAGGGTAAGAGGCTGCTGACATGGGGCAAAGGCTCAGGTCACCAGGAGTCAGCAGCAGAGTTTCTGGAGTTCTGACCCTCAGGCCCAGCTGGAAACGTGGGGAGGAGCCCTCAGAGGAAGGTGGAGTGGGCCCCAAGATGCTGGGAGCTGTGGAAGGAGATGCAGACAGACAGCTGGACGAGGGGTGCATTTGCCCACATGAGGGGAACCAAGTGCTACATGGTTATTCGCTCATTCAAACCAAATGGACATCCCACATCATGAAATTGAACATGTCCTCCTATTATGTAAATGACGTCGCATTTCTACAGATCATCTCCTGGGTTCTGGTGACTCTGTAGGGCTGCTGTCATATGTCTGTGGGCAGACACCAGCTCTGCACGGGTGCCCAGGCACCGATCACACTTTGGTTTTCCTTAAGGGAAATCACAGATCTCAACAGAGGTTTGTTAGTCATCTTCTTTCTCAAAAGAATGTTTGACTCAGACATTGGCCTAAATATTAGAGAATGACACTGTCATTGACAGAAAAAAGACACAAAGGTACAACGTAAGGTCTCCCTTTTTGCCAGATCTGGTGAGGGACTTTTCAGCTTCCTGATGGTACCACATAGATGTAACACGATGGATGTGAGCTTTGCTCTTTTGGATAAAATAAGCAGGTTTTATCCCACGGCAATGTTCATCACAGACTTTAAAGAAGAGAGTGAACAGAGAAGCCTGGTTTACAATAGAGCAAAAGGAAAGAATATTTTATCTTTTGAAGGACAGATATTCTTGTCCTTCAAGACAAGTAAAAGAGCCGTTTTCCTTCAAAGAAACATATTGTGGCATATGAAGGGAAGAACCAACATTTTCTGCCAACCCTCTGGCAGATAACGAGAAGGCAAATTGCCCGGATGCTAAAATCTTCCAGTAAAGCTAATGCACCAAGTCACAACCTGTGGGAAACCACCCATTGAAACAACAAGCATCAAAATTAGGTACGCTACGTTCTTGAATATAATTTTTTTAAACAGTAACAAACATTTGGATAGCACTGTGCAGTTTGCAATAAATAAAGCATTTTATTTATTATGCTATTACATTTATCATCACAAGCACTTCTCATATTACCCTAACTTTACACGTAAGGAAAGTAAAACTCAGAGAGCTGTGATTTAAATAAAATCATACAACTTAAATGGAGCCAGACTTGACCCAGGCCAACTGACGCCACAGAGTAGGTGCTAATTATTGCACTGCGCTGCCTTCCTTGTAGAACGAGTCTTCTACATTGCAACCCAAACAAGTGTTCTGAATATCTTGCTGGCACCAGTCCTGGGAGCAGATTTCTGACATGCAAGTAATTCAGGCACACATGTGGATGCTCATTATCGGTCTCCAGATTGTACAAAAAGGAACAACTCACTTCTACATATAAAAAGCAAACAGAGAAGCTATCCATGGTCCCATGTTGCCAGAATGAGCAAAAATGGTGACATATTCCAGAACCCACAGAAGTCCAGAAGTGATGGGTACCAGGCTACTTTGGTAATTCCAGGAAGTAGACAATATTTCTGTCACTTCTGGCAATGTAAGTCTTCCTTACGGTGAAAGCCCTATGCAAGGAACTAGGACACTTGTCCTCTCAGACTCTAACATAGACAGACAGCGTGGTAAAGATGCATTATTGAAGGACGTGGCCACATCTCCACAATTACCATAAAGCTCAGGACAGTCCTCGAACACTGTGGTTTCTTTTCAGCTTATTGTAAAATTAACAGAATACATTGGAAAAAATCTTTCTCTTAGACTGAAATATCTTCTCATGAAAGGCCTTTTTATACTTACAACTCCTCTAGTTGTCATGCAAAGTGGCACTCTCTCTATGGAGTAAAAACTTCATTGTTCTACCTATTCTATTTATTTCTTTTTAATTTTAAGGAATAACTACTAGGTTTGGCATACTGAGATTTTTAAAGCAAGTCTAGCTACGGCATTTGTAATTTTATAATAAAGTCACTTGTTCATTAAAGTATTTGCTGAACATCTGGGGGACAACATGGCTATGACTGGGGCATGAATAGGCACCCTGCGTGCCTTCAAGGAACACTCAGTGGAACAGGGAGACGCACGTGGAAACAATTAGTTGCAACAGTATGTCATAAATGTTGCAGAATAGATAAAACAAAGCTTCAGGCACCCAGCAGAAACAGGTTCAGGGTGAGGTGACCATAGGGAGAAATAAAAAGGATTCTGGAACCAGGGGGATGGGTCTCAAATCTTCACGCTGTCGTTTAGTGGCTGTGTGACTCCAGGCAACTTAGTGACCTCTCTGTGCTATCATTTCCTCCTCCCTGAAAGGGAATGATAGTTGTATCTACCCATAGAGTTGTTATAGCTATTACAGTTAACTCACAGAAAGCACATAAAATGGTTTTTGGAACACAGAGAGGGTTTTACAAGTGTTAGATATTATGATAATTACTTGGTCCCATTATCTGTAGCAATGAGCTGATATCTGCTCCCCTACTAGCCACAAAATAAAATGCTCAAGAACTCCCGTCTATATCCCATCAGACGGAAGTGTATCAAGTAACCCCCTCTTGCTGCAAGACAGGCTGAGAATTTGAATATTTCACTTTTCAGCTTGTAAGTTGGATGATGGCAAAAGGAATGATAGCTGAAAGGCCAGACTTTGGCTGGTAGAATCATCTTTTTAGTGTGTAAGTTTCCTTAAAACCATCCAAGTTTAGAGAAAGGGACAATGTTGATAAAGTCACTGCTTTAACATTTTTGCATTTAAAAGTCATTTGTGTATATTTGCTATTTTACATATTTCTCAAATTTAAGATCGGGTAATTTATTTAGATTTGTTATTTTAATTTTAAACTTATAAGAAACATTTACTAGTATATAAACAATATTGTAATGTTTATGGAAACTTAAGGGTCAACATACTTATAAATTCAATTTATTATATTTATGTAGATTTTTTCCAGAACTTGGGGCCATCTAGTTTGTTAGATCATTGAAATGCTTCAAAAGAGAAATGAATATGTTAAATTTATGAATGTCGTTTAAATATTTAATGGAATTTAATTAAGAACGTTGTAAAGGTCCCCTTTGAAAGTGGTTGCTAAACTGTATCAGATTTATAAATAGAGTAAGTTTGAGTTAAACTTGAGAACTTAAGAAAAACTAGGTTTTGAAATTTGCAACTTGAATACATGGAATATTAATTTAAAAATACAAATGCAGGTACACATTATCTTTTCTTAACATGACACACCCAGAAAGACACCAAATATTATATTGAAAACAACAAGTAGGAAACAAGCCTTGCTTTGAAACCATAAAAATAAACTCTAGGACTTAGTATTAACCATGAGGCTATACTTTGCCCTACTCTGGCTTTGCCAAATATCACCCTGTAAAACTGATTCTCGAAAGTCACCAATGGCTGCTAAGTTGATAAACCCAACAGCCTTCACATCCTTACTATGATTTCTCTGGATCGTCCTTCCTCATTCACAGAATAAAACTCCCTTCCCTCGGATCACCTGATCTCAGCCCCTTCTCTTCTGACATTTATTATCCCTGGATGTGTCTCACCTCTTACATTTAATCTCTAGTCCAAAATCCCTGTAGGTGGGGCCTAAATAGCTGTGGAATTCAGAGCTTGTAGCTTGTATTTCCCATCACTTTCCTTTTTTTTTTTTTTTTTTTTTTTTTGAGATAGGGTCTTGTTCTGTCACCTGGGCTGGCGTACAGTGGCATCATCATAGCTCACTGCAACCTTCAACTCCTGTGCTCAAGTGATCCTCCTGCCTCAGCCTCCCGAGTAGCTGGTACTAGAGGTGTAAAGCACCACACCCAGCTAATTTTTCTATATTTTTTTAGAGATGGGGCCTTGCTATGTTGCCCACGTTGGTCTTGAACTCCTGGCCTCAAGAGATCCTCCCACCTCGGCCTCCTAGAGTGCTAGGGTTGCAGGCATGAGCCACTGTGCCCGGACACTGTTTCCCATCACTTCCTAAGCATGACTTCCCATATTTCCAGCTGCCACCTCAAACATGTAATTGTTCACCTCCTTCCTTGTCAAACATCCTTCTCCCTGCGTGATCACGTCACTTCTGTCCCTCCAGTCACTAAGCTTAAAACCACCATCATCTTTCCTTCCACCCCTACCTGCAATTGTCTGCAAGTCCCAGCGACACTGTAGTTTATTCCTCAATAGGTCTTTTCCATCTCATTTGTCACTATTCTGGGTCAAACCCTCTGAAATGGTCTCTCCAACTCTCTTCTCTACCCATGTAATTAATCATGAACATCATTTTCAGAATCACCCTCTTGAAGTATACCTAAGACATGATTTAGAAAAAAAGAAAAAAAACAAAAACTTCGGAGCCTCCATATGGACCGATAGGGTACCCACTCCTTCACTGAGGACGCAAGGATGCAACTCTCACCGGTACAGTGCTCTTTCCATGGAAAATACTAAATGAATGTTTCTTGGGTTCATGAATTTTATTTAGATGCTATCAATTCTTTTGGAAAAAATTACAATATACTATTTTTATTTTTCTGTATTGCATTCATGTTAAATATGAGTTGTAATAAGTATGCATGGTCCAAGGCAATGGGTACTGTTTTACTACTCACTATCATGCTTGTCAGAATGTGAATATTTCTGTAATGTCTGGATAGTTTCACCTCTTTTGAGTATAACAGCTTATAAACTATATTATAATACTAAATAGAACAGGCAAACTAACATCACTTAGTCTCAAGAAAAAGCCAAGTCCTGAAAGTACAAAGCTCCTTTGCCCTTTTAGATTAAAGTACAAGGGCAATGTCATCACTCTTGATAGCATTTTGTTTTCTGTATTTGACTTCGAGAAGGTGAAGGAGAAAATTGCACATGAAAAAAAAATCCTTTTTAACATGAGTTGTGGTTCCAAATATGCAAGTATTACAGTTTAGACAAGTGAGGTTCCTATAGATTGTAATCTTAAAAATATACAAATCATTCGCCATCCTTCTGACCTTAAACTACCTTTAAAACTGAGTTCCCTAAATTGGTATCACATATGCTTCTGCAAATAAATAAATACAGGCGTCCCACATCTCACATGTAGGTCTCTTACCTCTACCAAAAATGTAAAACAATGTATAGTAAATAGAAATATAAATAAATGAGACAAAGAAGAATAAACACTGAAAATTTCATTAAAAATACTAAAAACAGCCTCATTGCTGTTATGTTATTTAGTGCATCAATTAGCAAAAACTATAAATCAATAATACTCCTTTTGTATTAATCAAGCTTTTCCTGTTTTTATTTTGTTTTTTAATAAATAGAGTGAACGTTAAATTCCGAAAGAATAAGTAATTATTGTCATGGTTATAAAGAACAGCAATTTGAGGACAGAAATTATTCTAGACATGAACAAATAAACACATCTGTGGAATTAACATAAAAGTGATTTGGTTAACTTTGCCAGAATCAACTTTCAAATACTAAATTTTATACAATATCTGGGGAAAAAATTTAAAAATATGGAAAACAAACACATCATGGGCAAAAGAGCGCCTCAGATTCATCAAAGGGAAATGGAACAAGTGAATTCCTCCATCTGTTCATACATTTGTTTCACTACATTTGGAAACGTGCTGGACAGAGATAACTTTGTTCAATCCTGAAGTGAGACTTGATGTGGTTGTTGTTTCTGGCACCTGACAGCACCATGTAGGATCCATGAAGTCCAAGGAGCTGGCCAGGAAAAGTTAGCTGCCAGTTGCAGCCAGGCAATCAGGGCCCTGAACATAGCCTCCTCTACCTCTCTCCTCTAAGCACACTCAGGAATTCGATTCATCAAGAAAATTCATCATCTCAATTTACTAACAGCAAACTCTTGGCATGAAAAGTTAATCTGTGTGTTCTGTGACACGTCACTCATCACAGAGCTGATTAAAGAGGGACTGTCAGGAAGCTTATACTTTGCCCTGACTTATCTAAGTCGTCTGTGTCCTATGCTCATTCACTTTTTTCCATCCAGGAGTAATATTTCTCTTTTCCTTTTTTTCCCTCCCTAGGATCCTTCCCCTCCTCCCCTGGAACACTTGAATAATCTCTTTCCTTTCAGCTACTTTCCCTCTTGCAAACAAGAATGGACTCGGTTTAAGTTATATCTCTAAGATCTGAGCTGCCTACAAAATCATGCACTCCTGCTTGCATTGAAAATGAGATGCCCCGCTCATCAGCAATAAGAGAGTTTAACAATCTGGTTTAAAATACGACATCTTAACCTCTTCTCCATAAGGGCCTGGAGGTTCAGTCTCTTTTTTATAGGCACGTGAATGTTAGAATAATCAATTCTGATGTCATCGAAAGTTGTGGAGGTTACATTTGTTACTAGGTCATCCACAAAAACAATATTTTATAAGCCCCGCAGTATATCTGGAAAAAATTCACCTTTAACATTTTCTATCAGTCAGGGGAAAATTGTCCCTTTGTGTCACACATCTAATTGTGGGTAGAAAAATTTGCCCTAGAAATAGCTTCCACAAAATAAAACAAAACTTATTTTCACAGTAGGGTGTATGAAACAAAGTTTCATGACATGATATGATTATATCTATACTCCTAAAACCAAACCAAAGTTAACTCTCTCTCTTAATTTTATGGTTAGAAAATCTTAATAATAATAATAATCTCACATTTATGACAATTCTAAGTCTTCAAAACAATATATTTTGAATTTTTATCTTACATTTTTATTTTTGATATATTTAGTCTATTCCTCAGTAACAAATGGAGGTGCCATACAAAAATTTTTGTAATACAACAGAATGAAAAGTAATGGTTCAAGAAACCAGGGCCCATGAAAAATGGGGTGAAGAAATAATATAAAGCCAAGACAGGATTCATACCAGGACATAATGAAATCTTACCCAATTATTATAGGTAGGCTATGCAGTTTGCTCTGAACTTCTTAGTTGCCAAAAAAAATACACAAATATGACCAGTTATGAGTTTCATAGTACATATGCAAGAAAAAAAAATACATGAAATTTTGAGAGGAATTTCTTCCAAATTTATGTCCTCATTAGGTAGAGACTATGTGAACTAGGAAAAAATATCTTTAAAATTTATTATATTTCTACTTCTTAAGGTTCAAGAAAATTCTATGTGCATATATATTCCTGGCCACCAAACGTGTGGACTTGATAGCAAAACAAGCTAGTGGTCTAGATGTTTTGCAGTTGTTTCGTGAAGCATGGGCTTGTTTCTCAGGGGAACTCAGCTTTTATTCTTTAATCATATGTCATATAGCAGTGTAGCATATGCTTAAGAATGTGGAATCTGGAATTGACAGATTTTACTAATAGTGTGAACTGCTTCACTGCTTTGGGCATCATTTTTCTCATTTGTAAAGTGGGGATAATGCTACTACTGACTTTTTAGGTTTGTTGTGAGGATCAAATTAAATCACTTATGATGCTGCCTGGAGCACGGTAAGCACTAAAAAGGTTAGCTGTGATTAAAATTACTATACTATTTGCTACTAATATTTATGTCCATATATCACATATACATTTTTATTATAACTTTAATAATTTATGTCCTTATATAACATACCATAGTCTACAATCATAATGTCCACTCTGCTTAAAGAAAAAATATACATCATTACTGATTGACTATGCAACAGTGTTTTTCCCAATTGAAGTATGTGCATGAACTTCTCTTAAATTGATTTAGTGCTGGTTTGAAATCACAGTATTTTTTTTCTCCCTTAAAAGGCAGTCATAGTCAAGAAAAGAGGCTAATAATAGAACTTTTACATGTCATTTTTTGGAACATTGGTCATAAAATGAAAAAGTCATTGGGTTGATAGATCTCTGGGAAATGGAATCATCAAAAAACTCTGGAAAGTCAGCCATCTACACAAAAGTTTTCTGCTGGTGTTAACGAAAAGGGGGAATGCTAAATTATCCAGGACAATTAATTCAGAAGCTAAAAAACAAACTTTCAAAACCTGACACCAAGTATATGCAGGTATGTTTCATGTGAACATAATCTATGAAAAAGAAAACATGTTTGACATTCTTCCTGGCTTGTTACATCCAGTGAAAAAACCAATTCCTTAACTGCATATGGTCTAGTTCCCATTTCAGTGCAATTTCTATTGTAGGTTAACTATATAAAGATTACTTTTCTCATTTAATTAAATTAGACTCATACATCCATTAAATATTACAATCCTCCATGTCACTAATAAATCACTCATCATCCAGTCCTTAATTCTACAACACTGAACAAAATCAGATGATGTAAGGGTCAAGTCATTTGGCTAGTTCCAAAAAGGAATTCATGAGATGCCTGATCGATACTATATTGGAAAAGAGTCCTACACAAAAAGTCAGAAGACATTTAGTGTCAAGTGCGGTGGCTCATGCCTGTAATCCTAACACTCTGGGAAGCCGAGGCGGGAGGATCACTTGAGCTCTGAGCTCAGGAGTTCAAGATCAGCTTGAGCAAGAGCGAGAGGTTTCTAATTGGTTGTATAATTTACCCTCAGTCCTTTCCACTGCCCTCTTCCACCTGATCCTTGAATAACGTTTCCAGGGAAAAACCTAAAGGAAGACTGTAAGGAAAATGTCCCGGGGGCATACATAATGTGGGCTCCTTATTACTATACTTGGAAGATAATGCTGATAATCATGATTGCTAATGAATGACTAGTTTAGTATCGGTATTATGGTTTATTGCTAACATCCTATTTTATGCACAGCAATTCAACCGAGATTACAAATTTAGACATGCAGGCAACTGTGGCTATTCCTTTGAGTGACTTCAGCACACAATCCCGTGCCTGGCACAGAACTGGTGATCACGATTGTTGAAAAAATAAAAAGCAGTAGTTACTGATGTAACCATGCACTGACTTCTCACCTGCCAAGTCTCTGCAAGTCAGTGAATGGGTATCAGTTGATGAGCCTTATTACTTCCCATCTCTCTCACTGTTGCTCTCTCTCCTTTCCAAGGATGCTCTTTAAGAACTTAGCTAAATTATTCCTTGATCTTAGGCCTCAATCAAGGCAAACTACCTTTTTTTTAATATGAAGGGGTAGGGGGTTGTGAGGAGGGGAGCTCAGTTACCCTGTTTTTTTGTTGAGAAAGAGTCTTACTCCATTGCCCTGGGTAGAGCGCAGTGGCATCATGGTAGCTCACTGCAACCTCCAACTGCTGGGCTCTAAGTGATCCTTCCGCCTGCCTCAGCCTTCTGGGTAGCTGGGACTACAGGCACATGCCACAACGCCCAGCTTTTTTTTTCTTTCTTTCTTTGTTTTTGGTAGAACAGGGTCTCACTCTTGCTTAGGCTGGTCTCCAACTCCTGAGCTCAAGCAATTCACCTGCCTCAGCCTCCCAGAGTGCTAGGAGCCACTTTGCCCGGCCAAGGCAAACTACCTTGACATTAGTTGTTCTTACAGAATGTCTGATATTTCCTTTAGTCAGCCATATAGATTTTAATTGACAAATAAATGTCCATCCTTGTTGAAATTTTAGAAAGATAAACATACTCATAAAAGAACTAACTGACCAGCTGTTAAAGAAAAGTAATAAAATTGCTACCCTCTAAGGAAAGGGTGGTTCAATCTCTTTGTGTTTCTCTACGCTGTCACAATTCTTAAATGGATGGAATAAAGACAACTAAGTGTCCTTCATTTGTAGAAAGCAATATATTGTAGTGGTAGGAGCAAGAATTTATTCCCAGAGTGACCATCACTTACTAATGTGGCTGTAAAATTTTCCTTCTCTGTAAAATAAGATAATAGTACCTTACAGGCTTTCTTGTTTGTATCAGATAATCGTATATAGGTCACTTGGTGCTGTGTCTGAAACATCATAGTTACTCATTAAATGATATCCATTATTTTTGATATTTTGTCAGTTAAAAAAAAGAAAAATAGAATGACAACAGAATAATTATTTAATCTTCTGGCAAACTGATTTGTCACGTCAGACTGAGGGAGGTCTCAGGAACAAAGCCTGAACTTGCTTCTATTTTTTTCATAGGGACAAAAAAATATGAGGGTGTGAAATCCCACCAAAAAGGCGCCTTCGAACCTTTTGCCATTCCCAGGAGAAATGTGTGATTCCTTTAAAACGGTCTCCTGAGCATTGTAAAGACAACTGGCGCAGGACAGGCTGGTTTGAGTCGATTCCTAGGAAGTAAGTAATGACATCCTGAGCTTACAATTCCATTCTGAATTGTGTTCAACAGGCAAATTCCAGCTTGCAGTAGGAAAGCAGAGCCAACGTGCTTGGGTGACGGCCACAAATCAAAGGGGCTTTGGCACCATCTAACATGATGGTGTGGCCTCTCCTACCCAGTGTTTTTATCCCCTCAGTCAACTGAAATTCTGCCTCTGCGAACACACATTCATGAAACCTTCAGGAGATTTTAATGTTTAAAGAAAAAAAAGGTCATTTATGTTTTCTCAACACTGAAAAATTATACTGATGATATTTATTTTAAACACCACGTATTTTTCCCTTAGCGGAAAAGCCCGTTATTATTACAGCTGAAGGCAATAACTCCCAAACTGGGAAACGTTTCCAAATCAAAAACTTGTGATTATCACGATGCCTGGATGCCTAGCTATATTATTTTATTTGTTTGCTTATTTCACAGGCAGAGGCATTCCTTAAACGGTCAAATATATATGAAGACGTATTTATTTAGTGAGTCTTAAGCTCCTGTTGTCTATAAGTATCAAAATATCCAAATCTTATACAAAAGATTAGAGCAGATTATTTATTTTAGTAGCTTGGGGATTTTCCACTTCCATTTATCTGAACTTGAGCTAATATCCAAAAAAAAAAAAAAAAAAAGCCAAGAGGAAAGACTCTTTGGAATTTGTCTTTTTCTCCCCAACTTTTTATTTTGAAAAATGTCAAATCTACCTAAAAAATTGCAAGAATAGTACAAAGGACATCTATATATGAAGATTTACCAATTGTTAACATTTTACCAGATTTTCTCTCTCTCTCTCTCATTTACACACGTGGCGTGTGTGCATCAGTATACACACGTGTCCATATTCTCTCATTCTGAATCACTTGAGAGTCATTTGCAGATCTTGCGACTTTGAATCCCTAAAATACTTCAGCATGTACCTTCTATAAAGGGTATTATCTCACATCACAGCAATACAATTATTATATGCATAAAATATAATCAATACTATTATTAATACATAGTCCACATTTAATTATTCCACATTGACTCAATAATGTCCTATAAAGCTGGGAATTATTTTTTGTTTTGTTTTATTTTCTTTTATGTTTGTGTGGAGAATCTGATCAAGAAATCTTTATTCTAGAACATGCCCCCAGGCTCTTTTGTCTTTCATGACACTGGCAGTTTTCAAGAGCCTAAGACAATTATTTTACATAACCTTCCTCCTCCATTTGGAGTGGTATGTTTTCTCACATTTAGATCACTCAGATTCAAGTTACACATCTTTGGCAGGTATGAAAGAAAGCAATGTCTTGTGTCTATTTTTATGTAGTTATTTGGTCTCAAGTTTTCGCTCACTTTTTCTCACTCATCCAAACAGTGCAATATGCAAGAGGGCAATCCAGCACTTCTAGTGCAGCTTCTTATTATTTGAATGCCCTGGCCACTGATCTGCAATACCTCTGGGCATCAGAACACCTACTTCGCTAATAAATCACGGTCACTTCCCCAGTGGAGTGGATGCAAACAGACAATTTTAAATAGTAATGGTTCAGGTGCTCAGAACGTACTCATTTTCACTGAACGTCCTTAGAATTGTTTTGGGATGGAGTCTCACTGGAATTCCACCTTTTATACCTACTAGGTGTCTGGAATTAGGCACTCCCAAAATGGACATCATACCTAGGAGAATCACAGTATGAGGAGCAGGTGTCGCAGGGGGCTGGAAAGACAACAGAAATACATTTCCAAACACACCTCGCTGTACCAACTGGTAGATTCACTGCAGCCTGACAAATATGTAGGGCTTTTCACGGCAGATATTTAAAATAGAAACAAACCATATCAGGAAGGAGATTCTGGAGTTGTTTTCTCTGTAAGTCTTTGAAGATAATAAAATCTTTAATCATCTGGAATAGTTTAGGTAAAGTCATGCCAAAGTTGAAAGTGTTGAGGAATACATCCTAATTATTCTTTGCTTCCAAGAGCTTAATTAAGTGTTATCATCAAGTTGGACTTTTTAACATAAATAATAGCTACTAATCAAATTTGGAAATGAGGGTAGAACTCTTTCTCTAAAATAATAAGTAGGAAGTGAACCACTGCTATGAGTTAAAAGGACAAAATAAAACTAATGATTCCAATTCTGTACCACTAGTATATTTCTTAATATAACATCATATATCTATATTTAAAATCCAAAAAGGACTCAAATGAAGTATGAAATCAGCAATGACTAAGCCGGAAAATATTTATTGAATATTGTTTGTAAATATTGCAAGCTATAAACAAATTACAACCCAGCTTCTGAATAGGAGGATCTATAATTTAGCATGAGGCATGCAAAATTCATGCAAATGGTAGGGCTCCATGTGATGGTAATTAACTAACCCACATATAGACTGGAAGTGTGTTAGAAGAAGATGCAGTGGAAGAAATGTTAACACACACCTGACCACAGAAGGGCCAAAACTGGGTCTGGATTGCAACTCAATGGGCCAGGAGGACCAAGAGGAAAGCCACAGAGGCACAGAGGGATAGCTATGTCACTTAATCCTGATATAAAACAACATGAGGACAGAATTGTGTTTGGCAAGCCAGGGATAAGCAGGCTGTTTTAACTTGCCACATGTATACAGATGTTTGGAGTCAGGTACACAAGGCAAAAAGAAGTATGATAGGGACCCTAAGAAGAATCCCTGCATGCAACAACTTATTTGGCTAAAAATCACACTGTCTGTACAGCACCTCCTCTGCTGAGCAAACCTTGGCCTCAAGAGAGACATGGCAGGGAGTATGTATAAACAAAAGAGCAATAGTAATCCTGAAAGCTGTACACAAAAACATAGCATTACTGTTCAGTTTAATCCTCTGGAGACATCACTTGGTGAAATACACTTTCATGAGAAGTACACTTTTTAGCATTAAAAAAAATGGCAGCTTCATGAACATACAGTAGATTTATCTCGTGAACAAATCAAGCCAACGTCATTCAGCACTACCACGTACACCTCTGGGACACAACTTTTGCAGATGTGCAAATACTGGGGCATTAAAGATCTCTGTAGTGTTAATAATGAGCTTGATCTTTACAGTTAAAAACCTTAAAGTTACTGGTTAGAGAACCAACTATAGGCCACTGAGGAATGTTCTGTATCTAGTTCGGTGGGCATATGGCACACAAATAAGAATCAGATTCCAGAATATGATGAACTACAAAGTACAAATTAAGGCAATAAAGGATGACGAGGCACTGGTTTAGACCATATATCAGCAAACTACAGCTTGCAGGACCTTCAGTCTACCACTTATTTTTACAAATAAAATTTTATTGGAGCACAGCCATACCCATTTATTTAGGTGCTTTCCTGATATGTGGCAGAGCAGAGTAACTGTGACAGAGACCACATGGTCCACAAAGCCTAACATACTTGCTTTATGGTCCTAGATAGAAAAGATTGCTGACCCATGGTCTCCACTTTTAATTGTCAGCACCTTAATTTCTCTTCCTGTAAAGTATGTATATTTGTTTCCTACTGATACTGTAATAAATTACCACAAATTGAGTAACTTAAAACAACACAAATTTATTATCTGACAGTTCTGGAGGCCGTAAGTCCTAAAATCAGGGTGTAGGCAGGTCTGTGTTCCTTCTGGAGGTTCCAGGAGAGAATCTGTTTCCTTGCTTTTTTCAGCTTCCAGAGGCCACCTGCATTCTTTGTCTTGTGGCCCCGTCTTCATCTTCAAAGACAGCACTTCCAATCTCTTTCTTTCTACTTCTGCCACAAGATGTCTTCGTTTCCTCTCTGCTTTCATCCTTACATCACCTTTTCTGGCTCCAACCCTGCCCGCTTCTGTCTTCTAAGGACCCTTGTGATTACACTGGATCCACCAAAACAATCCAAATAATCTTCTCATCTCAAGGCCCCTAACTTAATCACACCTGCAAGGTTATTGCCATAATAGCTTAACATAGTCACAGGCGAGGAATTAGGACAGGGCTATCTTTTGCGGGAACAACATTCAGCCCACCACAACGTGTCAAAAAATTTACTTCCCAAAGGGCGTGTAGGTGTTTAAAGAACAAAACCAAAGTTAGCCAAGTGTAATATAATATAATACAGACTTTTTATCATCCAGCAAACTTTCCCCACATTTCTTAATTCTTCTTTCTCCAACCCTTCCCTCTGAATCTTAACCCTTTTTCATAATTATGCACTGCTGTCTCAGAAGACAACTGAACAAGGTTAAGTTCTTGCACTTGAAACTTCACATTTTATTTGGAACCTCAAAGATTTTATTAAAATTTAAATCTACAATCACCTTAAAAATTTTATTAACAAAAAAAGCATACTACATATGTTTATCCCTGTTATTTAGAGGCGACAAAACCTCTATCTATCTTATAGATACCAATATGTATCTATAAGACAGGGTATAATGAATGCCATAAAAAACAAAAAGGTAAAGTGGTACGTGTATTTGGATGATGTGGAAGTTAGACTTCGGAAGGAGGACACCAGGAAAGGCTTTAAGTAATGGCCTCAGTAGAGAAGGGGTAGAAGGAAAAGCACAAGAAAAGACAACGTGTTGCGATGCTGCCCAGGGAACCTGCAGGGGGGAGCAAGTCCTACAAGGTAGACTGGTCACAGGTTCTGGGAAGGAGGGGGGCAAACAGATGTGGAAGCCTCAAACTCTGGACCAGAGAATGCACATAACTTATAGATGCTGAAGGTTTTTTCTTGCTCTGAGTAGATGCTGGGCCAGAGCTGTGCTGATGGGATATTAGTCTGGTTAAATTTTAGAGGAAAAGGGGAGATAGGATGTAACACGAAGGGAACGCCTTTCATTCTATCCATTGCATGTTTCCAGAGGGCAATGCCAGCCTCAACGTCAGACTTCAGAGGCTGTTTTCTTCTTTCACTTTCTCTTTTTCTCTCTTCCTGTCTTCTTTTCTTTTCTTCCCTTTCTTTCTTTTTTTTTCTTTTTTAATTGTATTTTCTGTAGGGAGTAATGCCTGGATTCTTGGCTCTGTGGAAATTTTCTTGTAAAACTTGATAAAACAAAATACAAATTGGCACTCTTACTAAGAAACAAGTGGATCACAGACTGCCTTCCCTGACTTTAAAAAACAGACTGACAATATTTTGATGTAAGACTTCAAAATACAATTAATGATCATGAAAATCAGCCAGCTTTTATGGAAAACCTCTGTGAAATTGCCCATAATTTACCCCTGTAATATACTTTTCCATGTCAAAAACTTTAAAGGTTTTTAGTTTTTCATTGTTGAAGTTTAGATTTTTTTCCCCTCTATTTTAAATTGATCAGCATTATTTTTTATAATTCACTATGCTATGTAGTTTATCATTTCCAATACTGGAGGTATAAATTGTTTAAAAAGACTTTTATTTTTTTATTTTTTTAATGTCGATTAACCTTTTTTTTAACAGTAGGGTTTGGGTTTTTCCCCCCTGACAGATTTTTTATTTTTAATTTATTATTTCAGAATATTACAGGGGTAGAAACATTTTAGTCACATAAATTGATTTTGTACCATTTGAGTCAAAGTTATAGGTGTGCCCATCCCCCAGATAGTGTGCATTGTATCTATGTTGTGTTTTTATAATTTTGTCAATTAAATCTTTTAAAAGTATTAACATATGTCTTTTAAAGAATTTTTAAAAAATTATTTTTTCCAGAATTATATTCATGGGATTTTAATATTTCAAGATTGAGATTTTTGGGATTTTAAATTTTTAGGGTTTTTGATTGTTCAGGATTTCAACATTTGGCCTTATGACTTTCAGGTTGGTGTCTTTCAGGATTATGGCCCAAACCCCCCATTATGGAGATTCATTGCATTCCTCCTTCAAATTCTCATGCCGGCTATCAGCTTTCTATGTCCTCATTTCCATCACCTCTGCTTAATTCAGGCTCTTACCACCTGTTAAGGACTGAATTGTGTCCCCCATAAAGGTATATTTAAGTCTTAACTCTCTGAGTCTCCAAATATGACCATATTTATAAGTGGGATTGTTGCAGATGAAATTAGTTAATATGGAGTTTTGCTGAATTATGGTGGGCCCTTAATCCAATATGACTTGTTTCCGTCTAAGAAGACATGGACACACTCAGAGGTACCTTCACTCTTCACACCACGGGAAGACACAGACAAATGACAGAATGTTCTGCAACAATGGAGCGGTGATTAAGCCATGATGGCTCTGCCCTGGTGAATGGAATTAGTGCCCTTGTAAAAGGGCTTGAAGGAACCCCTTTGTCTTTCCATCTTTTCCACCACGGGAAGACACAGAAAGAAGGTAACGTATGAGGAACAGGCCTTCACTACACACTGAATCTGCTGGTGCCTTGGTCTTGGACTTCCCAGCCTCCAGAACTGTGAGAAAAAAAAATTTTTTTTAAATTTGGTTCTTTATAAATTATTCAGCCTCAGATATTTTGGTATAACAGTACAAACAGACCAAGATAGAAGATCATAGCAATAGTTCAGATGAGAGACCACAGTGACTAAGACAGAGGGACAGCCACCACATGATAACAAGTGGCCTGATTCTATCTACATGTGAAGGTGGGGCCAAAAGAGTTTGCACTTTTAACGATGGCTCTGGGACCACAATGTGTCTTAACTTCTCAACTAGACTGTAAGTTCTTTGTGGGAAGAGCCCAGGTCTTATGTGTCCCCAGGAATTTCTCCCACCTTGGCCCCAGCATCTTACCAAAAGCAGATGTTCCCTTTAAAACACATTCTTGATTGTTCAGCAGGAAGGAACTAAACAGTGTCCAGAGACTCAACAATGTCATGAAAGCATGATTCCAGAACACTTGCCATTGGAACCAATGACCAACTATGTCACAAAACATTTTCTGGGACAATTCCCAACCTTTATCCCTTGCCAAACGCCCTACAGCATGTCACTTCACTGCTATAAATTTAGCTATATTTAAGTATTTCAATACTGTATTATTAAGCATTGAGAATTTTTTTTTATTCCATAAGCTTTACTTGACATGCTCTTCTGGTTTGAAAACAAATAAACAAAGCCCCAAAGAAAAAGGCGTAACTTGGAGAATTCAAGCATAGAACTGAGAGTAAAAGCACATTGGATTATTGGCTCACGCTCCTTTAAATGAAAGAGAAAAAAAAAAGAATTATTTTCTTCTGAGGATAATGTCTTGGAGATTTACAAATGATTAGGAGATGTGATAACTGACTGTTTCTTCCCTGAAGCCAAAATTAACCAGGAAAGAGAATCTTCAGCATTGGGATGTCAAGCAATGGGGTGTCTGGAGGCAGCAGCGTCGGACTCACATTCAGCCTCTTGTATGCCGGTGGTTATAATTTCTAGCTAAGGTAACTGAAAGTGTATTTGGATCACTAATATCTCAGGTAAAGAAATGTGGGAGTTGATTAGTAGGGAAAATTAGGAAAGGGTACCCCTTTGCACCTGGTAAGACATATTGGCAGAGAGTGGACCAAGCACTACACTGAGATTCAGCATATCTGGTTTTCATTTGGAAACAACCCTTCTTATTTTACAGTTTTGTGCCTCTGTCTCATTAGCTGAGAAAAGGGAACGAAGTGATCAGCCTCCCTTTTTTCCATCTCTAAAGATGAGGCTACTTGTATAGCCTCTGCAGTGAGCAGACAATATTGGGACAGAATGGATAGCCCAGTAACTTGCCTTTAGAAGTCAGGTTTATGTTCTTTGGATAGAGATCAGTGTACCCAGATACCATCCCTAAATGCACACCAACCAAGCCCCTAGGCACGAAGAGATCTAGAACTGAAAGAGAAATGGTAAGAAGGAAAGCATTTTAGGCCTTATGGGAAATGCATGATTTTCTTGACATAGAAATACAAATAAAAATAGTTGTCAGCCACTTTAGGAAGAGAGAAAGATAAAGCAGTAAAAAGGGAAAAGAGAGATGCTTTTATAGAGATGGGACAGAAAATGAGGGTAAATGGGAGAGAAGTTGGAGGAGATAAAGGTGGTTGGAGACACATACAGGGACAAATAGCACTCCACCCCTGGTTACCTGGACGTTCCCACCGTGGCCAAAGCAGGACCTGCTTGAAGACTGGAGCGCACCTAGTGCTTCAACAAACCCTGTGGTCCGGTCATGCTCACTGGCCTGATCCAGGGGCTGTGCCCCCAGACCAGAGCAGATGACAAAATATCCCTGTGGTCTGTACCTTACTCTCCTAATCCTCTGCAAAACGTTCAGAGTGGGTGCTTAATTAATATTTGTTGAAGGTGATTGAAAACTAAATATTTTAATACAGTACATCAAAAGCAAGATAGATCCTTATTTCACCTTTGGAAATCCGATACTGGCAGGAAAAGTGGTGTAGTCCTTTGAGAATGGCAGCAGAGTGCGGTAAAAATAGAATGTGGGCAGAAATCAATATCCAAAGGTGGGAGCGGCCATCAGGTCCAGAAAAACATTTGTGCCGAAGAAGTACATGTGCTGAACACAGATTGGCATATCGGCCCTCCCCACGAACACACACTTTATACGATCCACAGATCTATCTGGGAAATGGGCAATAAACCCACTTCTGAAAAATGGGTATTACCAGCCAAATCCCACTACACCATTGTTCTGGGAAATGGAGGGAATAATTTCTAACAGATCCAACCAGAAGGTTTTAGTGTTGAAGGTTCTAGAAGGCCATGTGATTGTTCCTTCCTGTGATTGTTTAGTCTGTCTTTGTGACATTTTATGAAACTTCATCGTCACACTGCAGCCTCCCAGGGCTCTATTCCTCCTCTGATTCCAAAGAGTTGTTGGGTTTCTTCCTCCTAAAGCCCTTAGCTCCAACCTGGCAAATGCAAAAGGTTACCATCCCCTGTTTGTCTTTGAGGCCTTTGTATAGCAATACAGCCAAGTCACAAAAGCCCTGCACAGGCTAGGGGTCTCACACATGTAATGTGCCTGTCCTAAATACGTTCAGTTTGAAAACATTAGGTCTTTTTCTTCAGATTTTTCAAACTATATAGTTTCTTTACTGAAAATGAGATATACCTACATTAAAATATATACACAGAAAGAATTAGGCATTGTTTTTTAAAATGTAGCAAAATATTAACTGATGAAATCCTTGTCCCAGTGCCAAATGTATACCTTAAAGGGGAATTCACTCTTGGAACTATGCAAGCAGTAAAGAATATTAAAAATGTCTGCAAAATTTGCATACACTGGCTGTTTCTGGATCTGAGAATAGGAAAAATATCTGAATGGGATTATTAGCTGATCTTACTTTCAGAAATGAACACTTGAAATCTGCAATCTGCAATCCAACATGGCAACAGAAGATGCAAATTATTACTGTAAATTGTCCTGTTTTTAAAATAGAAATTGATCATTAGGTTGAGACGGTAATTTAAGAGAAAACCTAAGATCTCGGAACCTCTATGGCTAAACCTGGGGTGATAAATGGGCAACAGAGATGTAGGGGTGAGGGTGCGACCCCTTAAGTGAGGATGGGCATCAGGTACTATGGTATGATGCTTCTCTAAACCTTTCAATATAATTACAGAACAAAAATCATTTAACCAATAACCATTGACTAAAAATAGAGTATTAGATACTGTCCTACTATGGGATTTGTAGTGTTGAGAGCAGAATTCATATGTTGAGAAGAAACCTGGTGATTTAGCATCTCTTCTTCTTAGTGGAGAAAATGCTTCTAACTAATGGTATTATTTGAAAATACTGGTAAGATGTCTTATGACAATAAATTTTATTGCCTGGTTCTCATGCTAATTACAACCTGGCTTAAAAAAGCCTTATAACCAATAACTCTCCCCCTTGTCCTCTCTTCTTCTTGTAAGAATTCAGCATCAGCCGGGCGCGGTGGCTCACGCCTGTAATCCTAGCTCTCTGGGAGGCCGAGGTGGGCGGATCGTTTGAGCTCAGGAGTTCGAGACCAGCCTGAGCAAGAGCAAGACCCCATCTCTACTAAAAATAGAAAGAAATTATATGGACAGCTAAAAATATATATAGAAAAAATTAGCCGGGCATGGTGGTGCATGCCTGTAGTCCCAGCTACTCGGGAGGCTGAGACAGGAGGATCGCTTGAGCCCAGGAGTTTGAGGTTGCTGTGAGCTAGGCTGATGCCACGGCACTCACTCTAGCCTGGGCAACAGAGTGAGACTCTGTCTCAAAAAAAAAAAAAAAAAGAATTCAGCATCATTTTTTTTTTAAAGTATTCAGCATCATTTTCTTTTTTTAAGAGATGAAGTCTTGCCCTGTTGCCCAGGCTGGAGTACAGTGCTATGATCATAGCTCACTGCAGCCTTGAACTCCTAGACTCAAGTGATCCTCCTGCCTCAGCCTCCCGAGTAGTTGGGACTATAGGAATGCACCACCACACCCAGCTAATGTAGTTTTTTATTTTTTGTAGAGATAGGGTCTTGCTATGTTGCCCAGGCTGATCTCAAACACCTGGCCTCAAGGAACCCTTCTGCCTCAGCCTCCCAAAGTGCTAGCATTACAGGTGTGAGCCACCACGCCCGGCCTCACCATCATTTTTACTGAAATAGGACATATAATGCTACTGGGAAGAAAATCACACCTCAAAAGATTTGCAGAACTTTAGAAGATTGTCATTAATTTAACAGATATTGCTGGGATGCTATCATTGGTGAACCACAGCAAATAGCAGGCAGTGCGGGGAGGCAGTAAGGAGAAAAGGTAGACAAGCAGTTGACGGAAGGACCAGATCAGAAGATTGAAAGGAGGGTGGGGTGGAGCAGAAAGGTGGGGGATTAGACAGAGGATAAATCAGGCAGGTGTGAGAGAGAACTAAAGAATGGAGTGATGGTCAGAAGGTAGACTAGGTGGCGGGTGAAAGACTGGATAAAATAGGGGAGATGAGAAAAGCGTTTGCATTAGTCACTGTTCCAGCCAGTTGCTCTGTAAACTAAAAGCTTGAATGTTAATATGCCCAGGGGACTCCCCATCACTGTGCCGTCAGCATGCTGAGGACTCCCAGCATCTATCATTACTTCAGCCCCTTCCTCTGAGATCCACCTTCACACACTGGGTTCTCTACTGTTCTGAGTTTTCCCGGCAGACATCTCGGACCTACTCTGCCCCCCGCTGCACCCATGCTTCTCCGTCCCAGATTTGTGTCTCCCAACCAGCACTTTCCCCCTTGGTACAAAGCAGCACTATCCACCCACTATTTATATCAGACATTAGGTGAAATCCTCCATTCCTACTTGTCCCTTAACCCTCCTCTACTTTTTAACCAACAGCAAATCCTTTAATTTTATGTCCAAGCCTTCCATACCTGGCCTTCTTCACTGCTGCTAGCTTAGTTAAGTTCTCCATCATTCCTGCGATGAACTATTGAAACAAACGCTGAACCGCGTCCATTCTTGTGCATTCTAATGTATTCTCCACACATTGGATCTCATTTCCCCCTGGGTCAAAACCCTTCAGAACTGCCTCCTCCTTCAGATCCAGGTAGAAGAGTACTCGGTGACTGGATACCGTATTGCTTTAGGGCCTCAGGGCCTTTGCACATCTCCTTCCTGTGCCCGGAATACTCTTCACAGAGCTGAAATGTTCCATCCTTGGAGTTCACCCTTTCTAGAGTGATTCCCTATTATTCTCTATCTTAATGTCCCACTTTTCCCCTTCAGAATTTAGCATTTATTTATTACTAGTTTTTTTTTACTGTTAAAAACAAGATTATTAATTGAACCCATTAGATTATGGGTTCAATTTGGGCAAAAGCAATAATCTTATTCACTATTGACTCCTCACCACCTAATATACTGCCTGGAATGTAGAGGCACCTAAACATCTATCTATTCAGTCAATCAATCCATCAACCAACCACTATCTCACAGTGTCAAAGTCTGCTGGGAGCTGCATTATGTTTTGTGTTATTTTCCTGCTTTGAACATCCAGGACATTGTTTACATCATTACTTTGACAATTAAAATATGACTTTCTTGTGGTAATTTTTCACTGTAGTCCCAAACTGATACTGCTTTTTAATATTTTGCCAATCTGTCTTCCAAATCAGATTTCAAACTCTTTAATGGCAAGGATCAAGTCCTTAAATAAATTCAATCACTCAACAAATGAGAGGCAGACACTGTTCTGGGGGCTGCAGGCACAGAGTCAGATAAGACAGGTATGGTTCTCAGCCTCAGGTATAGGTTACCCTCACATTTATTAATTTAATCTATTTAGCATCCTATGCACCAAGCACTGATGTAGACAAAAGAAATGTCACAGTAAACAAAGAGAAATTCCTGTCCTTGTAAACTCTTGTTCCTGTGTGAATTTACCTGTGTACATAACAGTACTTAACTTCTAACATTAAGGTTGTCAATAGAAAGCTACAGATTTGATGTCAAAACATTAAGTTGGGAAGAAGTTAGATAATCATGTGTTTATAAAAATTCAGGGCAGTGTTCCTTCAAGTCCTAGGCAATTATGAGAAGGCAAAATCAGAGGAAAGAGCAACTCTGGAGCTCTGAGTACCATGATTCTTTCAAGCCGTTTAAAACAGATAAAGATTGCCTGAATTTTCTTTTTTACCTAATCCATCTTATCAATATGAGTGAACTGTCTATGCATAGAAATCTGCTTTATGCCTAAGATAATTACTGGGATTTAAGAAAGAAAGAAAAGAGAGTGGCTGGGGTTGAGAAACTAAAGAGACCAACTAAACCCAAGTGCTGCCCTTCAAGTGCTCCAGTAACTTACACCACATTTCAGACATGTGATTTCACTCACCAAGTATTTTAAGTAGTTTAATATGTTGTACCATCAAATGACAAAGAGCATGCTGGATTTTTAAAAATAAATAAAAACATGCAGCTTACTCTGCAGTAGGATTTAACTCCAACTGAGGGATGAAACAGAAGAAATGTGCTATGTCTCGACTTGGACACTGCCAATAGGAGATGGGAAATTTTTACAGGATTGTCATCTAATTCTTGGATTTGATGTCATCACATGGAGCTCTGCATCGGGGTACTTTCCCGTAATCATCTTTCAGAATCCTTATGTGGAATAGTAAGGTTCTTCCCAAATAATCTTAGAAGAGAGCTTTTACCTCAAAGTTTCCCTATACTCAAAGGTCAAAATAAACAAGCTACAGGTTCAGTAATTAACACTAAAAAAGAAAAAAATAAGTCCTACCATTGAATTATAGAGCCTGGAGTCTTTCAATATCCAAGGCAGGTCTTTGTGCCATTCCTCATTTTATTAATAGATGAGAGAACTGAAATCCTGGGGGACTGAAGAACTTCCCAAGGTCAACATGCTGATGAGCAGCACAAGCAAGATTTAAAGTTGGTGGCAGAGTGACCTCTCCACTGTTCCAAGGCTGCTGTCTTTCTCATCTCCTCTCCTTTAGTCCTTCTCAGTGCTCTCCATCACATCTTGCCACTCGCCCTGCACCACCCAGAGCAGCAGCAGGAGTAGAGAGCCAGGCTACCGAAGGACGGAGAACACAGAGGAGTCAGTCTCAGCTCTGCACCAGCCTACTGCTCAGGGCTGACGCCCAGAAACCAGGACCTGCCACTGCCCGAGTGTGATGTGAGCTTGCTTAGATGCTCTGCACAATACAGGCTGACTGTATCTTTATGTTCTGGGAAAATGCAATTGAATTTATTATTTTACGTCTGCAGTCCATTAGCTCTATGCACTTTTTGAGTTAAAATGAGGTCATTTTCACTTAAGAGACTGAATTGGACATTAAAATTGTATTTTGAAAAATAAAATTTTAGCACACCACTCTTGAATCAGATGTGTCAGTCCTTCAAAATGAGCACTTACTTATTACCATCTAGCTCTGGCCTTCTACAAAAACTTTTCTGACCTCATAAAATCCACAAGACACATAATCTATTGAAGAATCCTTCATCACTGCCATCAAAAGTTAGAAGTCCTTTTAGGAAGACTGTCTCTAAAATTAACAATTTAACATGTGCTGCTGCTGCAAAAGGTCAATTTACATATCGGTTCATGGACCATGACTTTTCACTTAGATCAATCCTTTGCCAAATTAATTTTGCTCGTTTTCAGTTCCAAGTTGGTTTATGCACATACAAAAAGTGAAGCAATAGCTGTCAATATGCCGGCTTCATTAGCAGAAGAATTTCTCACAACCTTAAATGATATCAATTTGACATCAGTATCATCAGACGCTTCAAATGGAGAATAGAGTTAATTCCAATAATAATTTGGTTTTCTTCATGCACTTCATTGAATCAAAGTAAATTTTTGGAAATTCATTCTGTTGAAGGTGAAACATTTAACATTATTGTGAATGCTCATTGTAAATTCAGTATAAAATTTAACATTATAAATAAAACATAAAAGTATTCAGGCTGAAAGAGATATATATTTCTATATTAAAATTGGAATTAAGAATAGCCTCCATTTAGCAGAATTTACTCCAAATTTAGCATTTACCTAAACTATAGAAAGTATTTTCTCAATTAAAATATATTCTGATCTACAGAGAAGAGTCAGCTGGAAATGTCAACAGTTTCTAATTTGTTAATCATAAAATGTAACCTTGAAGAAGATTACTGGCAAATTTATTCTTTAAAAAAGAAGATGAGGAGGAGGAACCTACTAAAAAAAATGTATTCCATAAAATACCAGCGACACGGTATAGGGGAAAGTACATGCAGAAAGGAGCAGAATGAGACCCAGAGAGAGACAGACACAGAGTCGCTCCTGATGTCTCGCTCTCTGGAAACCCAGAAACTCTCTCCGTGTTGTTTCTGTGAGAAACCTTGCATCCTTGAATGCTGTCATTTTTATTTGAGCTCGTTTGAGTGGACTGGGTCTTTGCAAACCACAGAGCCTCGCTGTATTTACTTTTCAGTGATCCTTCCTCTGTGCTCCATAACACAGGCTTCAGTTCTCTGAGGCAGCACTTTCACAGAGCTGTGAATCTTCATTTACTTAGCTGTCTCTCTCTTAATCTTCGAGTCTTTATGGCACAAACCACGTTCCAGTCGTCTTAGCACAGAGGCCAACATATAGTCACACTTAGTAAATATATGGCAAATAAATGAATATTTATAAAGATCAGGACTAACTTCTTTATTTATAAATTTATGGATAATAATCCTCATTTCATGAAGGATGTCTTACTATCCTGGATTTTGTTATATTCCTTACGCTTTTTGATTGCATTTTGCTCTTCTAGTATGTTACATCATTTATCACGTTCCACATGTGGAAATATATTTTCCTTTATCTACCTCCTCAAGTGAACTGAGAGTTCCTCTTCAGGTGTTTAACCCCAGTATATGCATCCAGCAAATGTTCAATAAATATTGAAGAATTAACTAATTAATTAGTACACAAATGAAAGAACAAATGAAGTATGGCAATGGAGATGTTCTGTGGCCAAAAAGAAACCACTACAACAGTGGGAGAAACTCAATGACTTAATGATGATGAATAGTGGTAAATTCTGAAATTGAACTATACACACACACACACACTACTCTTTGTTCAGTCTACAGTTTTCCAGTGAAGTTCAGAATATTTATGTGAAAAACCATAAATACTCTTCAGACTATTTGGGCTATTATTTCGGCTTGGATTTTCCTGCTTCTCTTTGATAACTTTTGACCCAGAGACACTGAGAGTAGTAGAAGAGAGTTGAAGTAGTAACAGGGAGTTGAAGAGCTGTGTGACTCCTAAAAATCTGCAAATCTTCGTGTCAGTCTCAATAGAGACTAGGCGAATGAGTATACATACATTTTCTCCAATGCCATCTACAGTTGACCCTGAGAAATGATCACAAACATGGTCCTTATTAAGTCATACTCTTCCTCAATCTCGACTGACACACAACATATAGTAACTGATTAAAGCATTTGGTTAATTCAGATTTAAAAAGAAAATACTTTTCTAAAATAATTCGAGGAAAATATTTTATGTACCAGATTTATGAAAAGAATAGCAAATATCCGTACCTCACTTTATATGCAACATCACCACGGAAGGCAAACATACTGGAGGGCATTTTGGAAACTAAATGCAGATCAGTAACGATGACACTAGGAAGAAAGTCCCATTGGAACATAAATGTAACTAAAAATACTCAAACTATGAACTGACTATAAATTATTCAATAAGTAACAAGCAAGTTGCTTTTTCAAAATTCATATTTTAAAATGACAAACTACATAATAAAAATTATAAATTCCAGTCTACATGCAACTCAATGATTCTGAGACACACTTTTAATACTTAGATTGGCATGACTCCATCTGCTGAGGAAAGGGCTAAATACACAACTATAGTTTGTAAGACACGCAAAGACCCAATTCTTCCCCCCAGCATGACTGGCTCACACAAGCAACCACTGGCAGACTCCACTTATTATCATCGTTAAGGACATGCAATTTGAATTATCTTAGTCTCCAGAATCAGAAAATTGGTTCCATGCAGAAGCCTACAATTACTCTGAAACAGCCAGGGATTAACAATGTACGTATTATAGAAGATGTCTGCCCCAAAGAGCCCTTTTGGCTTCAGTCTATCTACAATTTATCTGTATTCCATCTTGCAAGGAGAATTTTTAAACATGCCATTTTGATCAAATGCATGGCCTCCTGAAGTCCTCAGAGACTTGGGTGAACTCATATTGACATTTTAGTTACATGTCAAGAGGAGCCTTTGCTACTATTAATGTGAATGAGGGTGACAACCCAGTTTTCATCATCCCTTTGATAATTAAAATAATTGCAAAATTGAAACACCAGCAATGTGTTTAATTTTATAAAGACCATTCTTTTAGGGTGAGCTTTAATTTCCCTGAAAAGCGTGTGTGATCAGTGAAGCAAGCATTCACTGAAAACCCTGCTTTCCCAACATAGATGATCCATGGTAAAAGTGCCTTGTCACTGAAGACAGTATATATATGTATTTATACATAATTAGTACATAAGCTCTATATACTTAGAACCTGTCATTTACCCAGTACATTCAGCAAAATGTCACTTAAAGGTATGCTCCGCCAGGGCTCCTCAGAGTCGGAATTTTCATATTCTAAGGTGTACTCTCCTACTTGCTAAGTCGGAATCTGGAGGTCAGCTGAAAGAAATCTTTATTTTAGCATGTTTCCTGAGAGATTTTTAGACAGTCTGGCTGAATCAGTTACTGACTCTCATTTGGGAACCCCTAACCTATTCTAGCCACGTACCCCATCTTTCTGTGTTATGGGTTTGCATCCTTCAAAAAGATATGTTGAAGTCCTAACCCCCAGAACCTCAGAATGTAACCCCCTACATAGGGTTGTTGCTGATGTAATTAGTTCAGTTAATATTAGGTCATACTGGAGTAGGCTGGGCCCTCCATCCAGTATGACTGGTGCCCTTATAAGAAGAAGCAAGAAACACACAGAAAGAGCACGATGGATGCTGGAGGGAGGGACCGGAGTGATACAGCTGCATGCCAAGGACCGCCAAGGACTGACGGCCACCACCAGAAGCCGGGAAGTGGAGAGGAAGGATACAACCCAGAGTCTCAGAGGGACCATGACCCTGTGGACACCTTAATGTCGGACTCCCAGCCTCCAGAACTGCGAGATAATACGTTTCTGTTGTTTTCAGCCACTCAGTTTTTGGTACTTTGTTTTGGCATTCCCCCAGGAAAATAACATACTTCCCAATTATAATACAGCAGGAAATGAGTGCGATTCAGGAAGTGATCTGATAGAACCTGACCTTGAACCTGGCTTGTCCACCTTCCATTAGAGGACTCTTCCTAAACCTCACACATACCTGGATATTTACTCTTTTCTCACTCAAAGTACCAGTTACCTTGTCATCATATGATGATCAAAATGTGTTCTGGAGACATTTACCTTAGAATCAGTTGGGAGTGCTTAATTTAAAAAAAAAAAGGAAATACAAGTTCCTGAGTTCCATCTGTGACCTAGGGTCTCAAGGTCTCCTGCAGGTAGGGATAGAGGATTTGCATAGACTTTAGGCTATTCAAGCAGTTATAAATAGTTTGCAAACCCTCGCTAAAAGAATACGGTTTCCTCATTAATTTGATTTGGACGTAATTAAGCATTATTTAAGCAACCCTTTGATTTTAACGTTTGTTATGGAAAATTGTTCTACACTTATAATTCAAATTCTTTCTTAAGCAACTGGACTCAATAATGCTAATCGTAAGTCACTGTATAACAAACATATTTGAGCTCTGTGGATCTTACAGAGAGAGTAAAAGAGAAAAGAGAGAGAGAATTCTTTTTTAATTGGAGACAATCTAGGACTGTCAACTAGTATCTATCATCACTGTTTCAAATAAAACTTAGGAATAAAATACAGTCTTCTATATTACAAAAAATATATATACCACACCACCCCTATTTTGTTCATTTCACTATTGACTGATAAAAATAAAAGGTGTTTAGATTAGCTCGTGAGGTCACTACCCTAGCTCTGAGATTCTTCACTTTTTACGCAAGGCATCAGGCTTCCTTGGATAAACTAATAATAAAATTTTGTCAAAATGCTCCTCCAACACCCATATGCATGTGTAACCTTTGTACACAACTTAGTACTCTCAAGGCTAAAGACACATGATTTATATTTAGGTGACAGCCACTGGGCTATAATGTGTACCGATTCTACCATGTTCTGGAAGTTGTTATACTTTCACAAAAATCTAAGCTAACCATCAGTTATTTTTTTAAAAGATCACAGATTATCTCGGGTTTGGGGGTTCTTTGTTTTTTGTTTTTATTGGTGATTTTTCTAGAAGGACCCCTTCTCCATTGCTCTTCCCTTGGCCTACACTTACATTCCCTGTGCCCCAACTTCTGGAAGACACATAAAAAATCAGGAAGAAACATTCATTCTGCCACTTCCTGTGTGACCTCAAGGGCTGTGAATCATCACCAAATATCCTCTACAATATAAGTGAGTAGGTGGATCTTAAGAGGAATATTCCTGTCTTGCCCTAATAACATGCCTGCAGCATTTGCTAATTTGGGAAAACAGCATTCCTTCAGTTCTTAGCTCTAGGATGCTGCTTGGTTTTAGGCAAAATCCAAAGTAACATTGGCTTTAAAGTTGAAAGTCAGTTTCTTTGCTCACATTTAAGCACACCTGGGGAAAGAAAAAGGCAAAAATCTCACAATTTTGTTTTTCAGACAAGTTTTAAAAATAGCCAAAAGAAAAAAGCAAATAAGTCCCTGTGATGGCTCAATTAAGCCTTGTGTGTACAGATGGTCTGTCAACTCTTAAGAAAAATGTCTGTGTCACCTCCAGCATTCTGTTCCCACTCCCTCCACTCCCAGTTTGTTTCCTTACCTTGAATCTAGAATGTGGAAATAGTCTGTTAGGAGATCTCTCGGCCCATTCAATTTGCTATCCCTGGATATACTATATGCTAAGGTCGTAGTAATCTCACAGCACTTTTTCAATCTTATCATTGTTTGGCTCAAAACCCTACATTCACTCTCCAATTGCCTTTAACATTAAATATAATTCTTTGGTCAGACATTTAAGACCCCCTCAAAATGTGTCACCAAAATGTGTCATTCCCTCACTCTTCCTTTATGAGTTTCTGTCTTCCAGCACATTCTACTCTTGAATATAAATTTTGTGCTTTTAGACTTTCTAGACCTTGCAATTTTATAATCCCTTACTCCTGGAATGTTTTCTCAGTCAATCTTTACCTAACCAGAAAGAATCTATTCCTTAGGGCCCAGCAGAAACAACAAACTCCCCTAGAAATCCCAAAAAGATGAGATTTCACACTTACACAAACCTTGATAGCCTGGTGCCTGTAACTGCTGGAACTTTCTGTAATCTGTCTGGTGTCAGGTTACCTGTGTACTTCTCTAAACTGCCCTGTCTTATTGTACACACTGATTCATTCAATCCCCCACTCAACAGGAACATTTATTGATCACCTACTATGTGCTAAACAATGGGGACATAAAACTACCCAAGCAAACCTTTACACGATGAAGGTGGATTTGTTATACTAAAGGCACACAGGTGTTATGGGAAAGAGTGAGGAGGGGCATTTATGCCATTCAAGGTATGAGGAAAGGTCTTCAGAGAAGAACCTAAACTGAATTGGCATTTTCTCCATGAATAACTGTAGGAGAAAGATGAGCTTCCAAGAAGAGGAAACTGTTACACAGGTTCTCAATGCTGAGCTTGGAATTAATCCAGATCTTATCCTGATAGAAATCAGCACTGAAGCCACTTTGAAAAGAAACTATCTGCCCCAGTTACAAAGTAGCATTAGTAAAAGAGATCGAATATTCACTTCATAGGAGGCTCCTTTTAGAACTCTAATAGTGATCACTTTCTATATGCAACACCCTCACGGAGCTGGGAAGGCGGGATGGGACGATCACAACATGAGAATGAGTTTGCACATACAGGCACACAAGGGATGAACTCGTCAGTAATGAGAGTTTAGGTTGAGGTTTAATTGACAGGACAGCAAGACAGTGAAAAATAAAAAATCCAGGTCACATCGTGGTTTTATTTATTTTAAATTCTTGGATGTAGCCTGGAAACCCTTTCAACTCAAAATAATCCCATCTTTTCCTTCCTCCCCCCAAGCCAGTGTACGACACTGGGGGAGAAGATGGACATTGAGAAGGGTGACTTTAAAGCATGACAAGACTGTTTTGTACTTAAGAAATATTAAATGGTGTTTACTTAATTTCCGGGGCGGTAAAATGTACTAGCGCTTTCTGAAATGAGTACAAATTGCAGTTAACCATACCATGCCATGTGTCTTCCAGTAAAGCGGCGTTTCATTCCCAGAGAGCAAGCGCTTTGGGCTAATGTATTCAGGAGGACAAGGATAAGCAAGAAAGGCACAAAGGACAAAGGTGACAAAAAAAAGCAAAAGGAACCTCATGTTTGGCCTGAGGCCTCTTCTCCAAAAACACAAATCTTCGAGGATTTCTGCACTGCAACTGCATCAGACTGAAGCGAAAGATGGAAGCCGACCTGGTATTTCCAGGGACAGAGGAAGCAGCTACAGCCAGAAATGACAGAAATCAACTCTCCAACTGGGCCCTTTATTGTACAACCACTTTCTTGGCGTAGGGGTTAAGAGCTTGATCTCTGCATTCAGACAGGTTAGGATGGAATCCCAGCTCCAACTTTTATATCGTGTGATAATCTCTCTAGATATGAGGGCCCATCTGTGAAACAGAGATAACAAAGCCTACTTCAGAGGGATTGTTGGGAGATACGGAGATAATCCCTATAAAGTACTCTGCACGGTGGCTGGTGCACGCTGAGAAACCCATAGATCACGGCTGTTGTGATTAATCACGAAGAAATTACCCCAGTGGTTGACAAGGACATGCAAGTATTTTACTTCCTCTTCCCATATTCAGCCAATGGACCTCTCCGGACTAACTGAGGAGGTTTTGAGAACAAGTGGACCGTCTCAAAAGGACCATCAATTGGAACTGAGTCGGCTCTGGCCAAAGATCTTCCTGGTGCAGGGCTGTGCTGCAGACATGCCACAGAGCAAGTGCACGGGACGGCCCAGAGCAGTGAGCTGGGACCCTGAGAGCTTTAAACACTCTCCCCTCCCGAGGCCCTGGACGCCCGCTGGCTTCTATTTCCTTCCAGCCTGGGTGTCCAGGGAGCGTCCAACACGGGGAGCTGTTCCTTGGGAGGATTCCCGTTCGTGCTTTAGGACTGTGCAAGCCTCAAATGAAAGAGCCGGAGATGAGAGGCAGACTGAAGTCATTTGCAAAGTTCAAGGTCATCTTTCCTTTTTCTTTCTTTTGACTCTAAAAGTGAAAAGTTATTAATTATATCACAAGCCTGAAAAAGAATTCTCCTAATCCTGGTCTTCATGGAGTTGGGTTAGACACACACGCAGCAATTCCTGTTTTTGTTTATTTTCGAGCAGGTCTGTTGCCTGTGCTTAAATGCTCTGGTTAAATCTCACTGTTTTATAGCTAATCACATTTTTATAGCAGGCATGAAGCTCTCTACAAGGCCCTTGCTGAGCTGTTCCTGTAAATCAAAACCTTACTCGGCTGTTCCTCTAGCTGGCAGTGGAACAGGGTTAGTTTTACCATTTATGGTTGCAAAGTCCATCCAGGGTTTTTTGTGTGTGTGTTCCTTTTAGCTTTTTATTTTTTTTTCCACTCAACCCCCTCCCCTCCTCCTGCCTTAAAAATGTATATTCCAGGCTTAGCTAAAGCACATATGAATAGATTATTTCATTTCTTACCACGGTACATTAATAAAGGTGTCAAAATGACAGAGGAGGCTTGGCTTACATTCCTCCGTCCTAGATGTATTCCTCGAGGGCCGGCTGTCGCTATTTAGAAAAAGATGATCTGTTGGGCTCCTGGAAACTGACCTCTAAGGTCTATTTAAAGTATTAAAACACTTTCTAGTAAAATATATTTATAAAGTGGACAGGACACTTAAGTTGCGTCTTGTCTTCTTAGGCCACTCACACAACAGCTCTGTCATTACCTTCAGCCTGTATCAGGCTGGGGACAAGGGAGCCCAGGCATTTAACCCTTTCTGGCCAGCTGAAGGGCTCTGGGTAACAGTAAGTACTCATCTATTTTAACACTGGCATTAACAATCGTGCCCCACACTTTGCTAGATATGGTGAGGCTAAGATGAAAGAAAGGAGGGAAAGTTTATGAAAAGTCAAAGGAAGACCTACACGTATGCAAGGGGAAGCTACTTTTAAATAGCACGTTAAAAGGAAGCAAGGGAGTAAGGGAATATGGATCCCATTCGGCATTTCCAAAAGAAAAGACCCCTCCCAGGCACGTGGGGGAGCTGGCACTTACCGGAATAAGAGAAGGGGTCAACGTTCAGAGGGCTCTGGGCTGTCAGTAAGTGCCACACCTGGTGGCACGCACCATCACCCATTCCGGGTGAAAATCCCACGTGGCTGGGCTCACAGGAGATAAGGAGATGCTTTGTGGCCCCAGTAACTTACCAAAGTACAATCCCACAAGAAGGGAGCCCCAGCTCTGACATCTGGAGTTCTGCTTCTCCCAGGGACCAGACAGTTCCTCTGCCCAAGCCGGATGCTGGGTGAGGCAGGGTGTCAGAGAGAGAGTAAGACATTGTCACTGCCCTGGTTCTGATGCAGCTCATTGTTTTATTTTGCTCTGCACTGTTTGAGCTATATTACTCCACTTGGTGCAGAAGAGCAGGGCCCTACTTGAACATGACTAAGCAGACAGGGAATGTGTTGACTCTAGGAAGGGAGGGCGGTGAGTGACTGAAATGAAGGAGGGGGCTGGGCACGCTCCGTGGTCGGCACTTGTTCACTCTTCCTCATTCCTCACCTCTTCTTTCCTTATGTCGGATTTCAGCAGCACTTGCTCTGACTGCTGACAGCAAACCTGCAGGCACCACCAGCTTAGCAACTCCAGCGGAAAGAGAGAAGTTTGTTAACCCAATGTGTGCAAAGCAACCCCTAGAAGAGCTATGACCCACCCCCAACCCCGCCCCGAGGTCACATGCACGACCTCATGGAACATCTGGAACAATGTTAGAACATCTTTCTTTGCAGCCAAGGGGTACTTTGGGTCAGGCTGGGATCAAGTTCTGTGGCCAGGGGTAAATAGAGTCTTTCATCAGAAGACAGGGGATGGGAAAGTTTACTGGCTGTCCCCGTCAACTCCAAGGACAGGAAAACAGGCTTAGCAGTTTCATGTTATTTACCGAAGAGAGAGAAATTGAGAGGCAAGGAAACATATTAAATGGATAGCTCTTAAAAGACATCAGAGGAAGATGAAAGATGGGCTGCAGTCCTTTGCAGATGTGAGTATTTAAGTGGGAAGAATGGGTCTACTTCTTGTGGCCTAGCCACATCTTGATAACAACAAGTGCAAACACTTAATAATACCAGGCACCCATCACTGTTCTAAGTAATTTAAATATATTAAATGAGTTAATGCCCATCTCTATGGATTAGGTACTCTTATTATCCCCATTTTACAGATGAGGAAATTGAGGTACAAGGGGATTAAGCAATTTGTAGAACCCGTCAATCAGGAAAGGGAAGTGAACCTGGACTCCACTTGAGGCAGCCTACTCCACGGGCTCACGCCCTTACTCACATTCTCTTCCCCTGGCCCTCACCGCACCGTGGCCAGCACAGTCTCTGCCACACCCCTCAGCCACGGGAGACACTCCCAGAACCAAAGTGCTACCTGATCTCACATCAGTCTTACCTGATCACTGCGTGTCAGAACCCTAAGCCACCCATCTTCCACCTGAACTACGCTCCTACAATGCACACTCAGGGATGTGTGAGTCCCTCTGGACTTGCTTCCTCCTCGAAGATGCTGCTGACCTTCCAGACCTCCGCTTTCCCAGTGGACTGCATCTCAGAAGATGGCAGAATGATAAGGAAGACTCTGGATTTTCCTACATCATTCTAAGAGAATTAGGCCAAGCAAACTCCTATCAGCGATCTTAACCCTCAGGGGTAAATCGTAACACAGCTAGCCTCACAGGGCTCATCTCCCTTGCTGTGCCAGCGCTTAGAACTTAAATATACTCAAAAGAAGAAAGTGGGCAAAAGGAAGCAACCATTGGGGGGAAACTTCAGCCCCAGCAGCACACTGAGCCACACATGGGTCTTCCTGGGTTGGGTGCTCACCAAAGGAACAAGAAACCCCCCCAAGGAAACTGAACTCCCTCAGCTGCCTACACAGGAAGGGAAGGCAGAAGAAAGCAAAACAGCAGCAGGCTAGCACTTTATAGCAACGGCTTAGAGAAGCAACTGGAATGGGCATATTTAGCACATTAAATGCAAAGGTCAGAATATGAAAATTAGTCCATCCTCAGTGTTGGTTACAATTAAGTGAAACGTCAAGTTGGTTTATGATTTTCCCTGTAGAAGCAAATAACACCACTCAATGACGCTGGGCCAACCCTTGGTGTGACTGCCATAGGGTGTCCTAAAGACAGGTAGGTGAGAAAACCTGTCCCCAAAGGGGGATGTGCATTCCAGCAACTCCACTCTGACAAGAATGGAGGCCAGTTGTCAGCCTAGAACAGGGAAAGGGTGACACCTTTGGCTAGGAAATCTCAGTGAGGAGAAGAATAGGGAGGCTATGTCACCTACAGGAAACATCCCACTTTTCAAAATACCAATTAAGTATTTTAAATAAAGACAAGGAGGGTATCCTTTTTCTTAACTTAAAGAACAGGGCCAACAACTTCAGACACTCTGATAACACTCTATGCACAGGAAACCCCATTCATTCTCCTCCAAACTCTAAATATATTCCAACAATTGTAGCAGTATGGAGCCCCTGCGGCTCACACATTAAAAGAACCCAGTATCTGCTGACCAGCCACTCTCTCCCTATCCCTGACTCCCCACCCGCTTCCCAGCCCCTGGCAACCACTATTCTACTCTCTACTTCATGAGATCAATTTTTTTAGACTCTACATATGAGTGAGATCACGTGGTATTTATCCTATGCTTGGCTTATTTCACTTAACATAATGCCCTCCAGCCTCATCCATGTTGAAAGTTACAAGAAGACAGGAGGAATAACTCCTGGTGTTCTGTTATTAACAATAATGTATTGCATGTTTCAAAATAGCTAGAAAAGAGGATTTTGAATGTTCTCACCACAAAGAAATCATCAATGTTTGAGGTGATGGATATGCTAATTATCTCGATTTGATGATTACACAAAGTGCACATGTATCAAAAGATCGCATCGTACTCCATAAATATATACAATTACTACGTGTTAATTAAAAATAAATTTAAAAAGGACCCAGTGATATCTCTTCAGGACTGCTTTCATGCCCATGGTGTTAACTGGAGAATTTTGAAGAACAATGTATATTTATTCTAATCACTGACCAAAGGGATAGCTTCCTAGCTGGGTATCATTATTTATTTTAATTGAGTTGGGTTTGGGTTACACCCATGAAACTGATTATTTAAAGTAATTTATAGTTTTGAAAGCTGCAATGCAAAAACTTCTTTTCTTTTTTATTTTATTTTATTTTTTTTGAGACAGAGTCTCACTCTATTGCCCTGAGTAGAGTGTCGTGGTGTCGGCCTAGTTCACAGCAACCTCAAACTCCCAGGCTCAAGTGATCCTCCTGCCTCAGCCTCCTGAGTAGCTGAGACTGTGGACGTGTGCCAAGACACCTGGCCAATTGTTCTATGTTTAGTAGAGATGGGGTCTTGCCCTTGCTGAGGCTGGTTTCAAACTCCTGAGCTCAAGCAATCCTCCTGCCTTGGCCTCCCAGAGTGCTAGGATTACAGGCATGAGCCACCAGGCCCAGCCAAAAGCTTCTTTTGTAAAGTAAAGAAATGCCTCATCACTTAGCTCATTTGTTTAAAAATATAGAATAAAAGAATTTTCGGAAATTATGAAGATAGTGAAAAGGAAAGAAAACTATTGGTTTACACCAGTGTTCTCAAGCAGAGACAATTTTGCACATAATCCCATTCCTCGGGATATTTGGCAATGTCGGGAGACATTTTTGGTTGTCATATTTGGGGTATGAAGTAGCATCTAGTGGACAGAGGCCCACAATGCTGCAAAACGTCCCACAATTCACAGGACAGCCCCCCACCAACAATAAAGAATTATGTAGACCCAAATTTCAGTTGTGCCAAGGTTGAGAAACCCTGGTTGAGACACATCCAGATTCAGCTCCATCCATTATTAATTAAATGGAACAGACATTTAATTTGTTGAGATAGTTTCCTCATCTGCAAAATTGTAAAAGATCATTGTAAGAGATTAATCTACTTTTACAACCACTACTACTTCTACAAGCTCAATTTATTGAGCACTTACTATGTGTTAGGTACTGTTTTGGTTTATCTTAGTTAATCAATGCCTATCTTAGTTAACCTACCTTCTAAAGCACTATTATTTCTCCATTTTATAGAAAAGAAACTGAGGCACAAAGATGGTATCTTGCCCAAAGTCCAGAGCAGATAAGAGGAGGAACGTAAGAGCTGAAAGATAATATGCACATCACAGACAGTAGTATCTATTATTACTGGTCATGCTATTGATACTCATCTTAGAATCTTAATGCAATAAAGGACAGTGAAGAATGACATCCCCAGAAGCTCAGCATCAAAATCTATTAATATTATATGATCTAAGGAGGCAGAAATTACTCATCAAGCCATATCTTCATTTTCCCATTTGCTCCTTCTATCACACTAGAAAATACAGCCTTATGAACTTTTCTAAAAAACAAAAAAAAATTTTGAAAAATTACCTTCTGCAACATTTATCTTCAAAAAGGGAAAAAAATACTAAGGACAAAAAGCGATGGCAATAATATTTATAAGAACAAAGAAAAGAGTAGAAACAGAGAAGAGAGAAAACTCCTAGCCATCACTGAGACATGCCAGCCGGCAGGACAAGCAGCAACAGTAGCAGCAGCATCGCCCAACACGTTCAGCATCGGAGTCGCTGCCAGGAGCCTGGGCAAGAAGGGAAGCGGATGGTCGTGATGTCCCACACACGGCCTTGAGACTCTGGGGAGGTGGATGATGAGGCCTGGTTCACTGCCCTTAGCAGCTGGGGATGGAGAGGACCTTTGTTCCTGAAACAATTACCCAGTGTGAATTCTAGAATGTTCCTCTCCCACCCCTCTGTGTGGTGATATTTCTGTGCCTTGTCAGCCCCATTACTCCTTCACCAAACAGAACTCCCAGGTGGTGGGGCGCAAACATAAACACACTCAGCTACGGAGTCGGCCCACTGTCATCTGGCTTTAAATGTTATTGGAAGAGGAAACCAAGCATGTCCTGGTCTTGCTGATGGTCAGAAAACTCTGGGGACACAACACTATTGCCCAAGTTCACCGAGCAAGTTTCCTCTACTGGGTCACTTATTGACAGGTGCCGGCTGATTTACCTGGAGAGCCCCTGAGTCCAGACTGGGGAGTCTTACGTGGGGCGAGCACGTGGCCTTGCTTTTGGCAGCGGAGCCGCTGTCTGGAGACGGCCATGGGTGGTTAAGAGCATGGTGTGAGCTACTGCACCTGCCCCAGTTGAATGCCAGCTCCCAGCTCCAGAAACGGTTGGACTCTCACTAAGCAAGCCTCAGACTTCTAAGTTGTAAATTGGGACTTACCACCTATGGTGGCTAAGAATTAGTCATAATCCCTTTATCATGTACTGGAGACATAATAAGCACTTCTTCAATGGTTCCTGTCCCCAACAGGAACCAACGCCGCTGTTTTGTTAACAACTACTTGGTTATGTCCCCTTCACCATCCTAAAACGAGATTCACAGATATTAACCTACAAACATAATTTCAAAAGAAATAATATAATGCCCTAACTGCATAATGAAGGAGAAATAGAAGAAAATAAAATTGGAATAAAAATATTATCAATGTAATTGGTTAGGCTTTTCTACCTAGGAAGATGCAGTAACTAGTTGCGTGCTTCATCCCGAATGCAGCAGCTGCAGGTACAGATACACGTGTAGGGAGCGCAGCACGGCCACAGCGATGTGACTGGTCTGAAATGGTGAGTAACTCCCAGGCAAGTGCCAATTCTGAGTACTATCATCTTCCAATATATACGGTAGTTTGAGTCTTTAAAAATTCAATATATATTCAATGTGTGCAAAAATATTTCATGTTTACATAGACATGGGAGTTAGATTCTAGACCCAAGTACTGACCTTATTTTTTTAACCCATGTGAATGTCCGATGAGCTGCAAATTCATGTGGGACACGGGCATTTCCTCATTCTCTTCATTGTGCGAGACTCTTTTTTCCATCATGCGTCATCAGCATCCCTGCCCTTCCCCCACTGAATTCCAGTAGCACTCCTCCCATCACTGCAATGACCAAATGCACGCTCCTGCATTTGACCCAAACAGGGCCTTGAAAGTGGTGCCAGGCCAGTTAAGAGCAATGGTAGTTATTGTTATTCTAACTAAAGCAAAAAAATCCTACAGTTTTGTGAGACGATCATTATCCATTTCTCTTCTAACATTGCATTAAAGGCATTAGAATGAGCACTTATAGGTAACAACAAGTACAGGTGGTCCTCTCCAATAGACAGTGAGGATATGAAAGGAACAGGAGGTGGTTCTAAGTGGGAGGTGAGCTCATATCCAGGCTCCCGCCTCTGAATGCCTTTCCCTGCTGACACAGTTTGGATTCACTAAGACAATCAGGACGCCAAGAGTTAAGCTCAGATGTCTGAAAAGCAAAAGGCAGTAGTTACGCTCAGGGCTTTTGAATTATAACCAGCCCATGTGGATTTCTGACTCCCAAATATAAGGTTTCCTATAAAGGGGTTTTATTATTATTATAACCACCTATTCTAATCCAGAATGGCTTTGGATTGTGATTGCCTCTAAAGTTTTCACTTGTAATGCTCTTAATGGGAGCAGAAGAAAATTTTATCATGGCAGAAGACAAAGTGGTATTAAACATGTAGGATCTACAACCTGCCAGGCCTTGAGTTCAGGATATGAGGATAGGCTCACTTGGAACATTACATAGACACTAAACACATAAGACTGGTTCTAGAATTTCTCTGGCCCAGATAGTGATTGTCTCCACTTAATTCTAACTAGTCTAGGCCAGGCATTTGACAACCATGGCATCATGGCTGAAGCTCCTGTGGGTGGTCACCATACTTCTTGGCTCAGTGGTCCAATCCATTGAAACCTAAGTAGATCACAATTTCTTGTACTTTTTCCTTCCAAAAAGTTACATTTTCAAGCATCACTGCACTTCCAAGCTATTAAAAATCTAGAAACTAAAGATACAGATCCAAAAACAGTCAATTTCACCTTCTAAATTACATTGGAAATTATATAAATTGAGGGCTTTTTTCTAACTACATACATTTATATCTTGGATAAAATGCAGCAATTAAAGTAATACCCCAGAGGTTAGAGATGAGAAGGAATACAAGTAGAGTAGGAACAAGGTACCTGACTCAGATAATAGGCTTCCAAACAAGATGGGGTGATTTAGAAAGAGAGACCATAGAGATGTTGCTTGGTTTGATATGGAGTCTATTTAGTATTATGCTGCTAGATTACTTAAGTGCTGTTAAATTTATTTAACAACAGCTAATCACGTAGTGGTATGGGCTCTACCAAATGCGGGGCTTTCTGAGTGTGCAATGGACAATATAATGAAAAGATAAACTTAGTTCTTTATGGTCTTGAAGGACCTCAATGAAGAGTTGATCTCATCTACACATCTACACGTCAAGAGTCCCATCCTGTCTACACAGCAGGACAGGAAGTCTGGATGAAACTGCCCAGAATCAAAAGGGCTGGGAGTGAACAGGTGACCAGTGAATCAAGTCAGCAAGACGGCTAACTGGACACATTTGGAACTAGTGTCCATTAGAGGATTCGGTACATGGAGTCCACACGCCCCTCATAAGGGAATTCCTGAAAAACCACAACATCTGGTCACTGTTCTCTGGCAAGGAGACCCACAGGGTCCTTGTTAAAACTTTTTTTTCCCTGGTACTGTTGTTTTGTGTTTGCACATCTGCTCTGCTTTCAGCTAGCTAACTCAAAAACTAGGTTGGTGAATGCAGATTTGAGATTAGAGCATGGTAAGACATTCCAAGTTATAATGAACTACTAAATATATTCATAATAATTACACGTATTGAGAGTTTATGTTCCAGGCATACTGCTAAGCTCTATACGTACACTCTATCACCAACTCCTAGTAACAACACCACAAGGAAGGCACCACTACCCTATGCTATAGATGGTGACCGAGGCAGAGAGCAGTTAAGTGGCCAAACTCAAACACGTAGTAACCAGCAAAGTTGGGATTTGAACCCAGTTCTGTCTGTCTCAAAACCCTGCACTTTGCTCTGCAGCCTCCCATCCAGCTATGTTCTGCAAGCATCATAGAAATAGATGGACTATTCCACCAACCCCTGTACACACATCTTTCTGACATCTAAACTATACTAGATGCCATTCCTTTCACCTGAAATATTCTCCCCAGGCCTTTCAGGTAAAGCTCGTCCTTCTGTGTGCTTCGAGATGTTGTCTATGATTTTCTTCTCCCTCATATAATCTTGAATTATGAATCTCCATTCAGCTGCTGTAACTGCAGTTGCATCGAAATCCTTTTTTTTATTCTCCCTGTATACAAGCCCTATATCCAAAAGCATTTGCAAGATGCATTTGTACATTTTAGGCACTTAATGTCATGTACAAAGACTGAATCCCAGCTTATATTCACACTAACATAGTTAAGAATATGGAAAACTGACTTCCCCAACTGCATTCATGAGTTTTATTATTTGTTCATGCTCTAGAGGAAGGCACTTTTGTCGTTAGAAATTTACTTCTATCTGGATGGATGCTGCTATACGGTAAAGTTTTGGATAAGCTGAGATCTGATTTACTAAATGTCATAATCAGAAAAAAAATCTCTTTATTCAGAGTAGTTAGCCCTACAAATAGAATATTTAAAGAAGTTAGTAAATTTTCTCCTAAACTACATATAGTAGCCTTTTCAGCTTTAGCTACTATCATATTTTTGGACATTGCATTGTATGAAGTATCTTGTCATTCTTCTCTAACTTCCTACTGAACACAGTATGCCACTCAGGGCTTAGGCATTAATCCTTGCAGAGGGACGCTTCAGGTGACAGAGAGAGCCTGGTCCCAGCAGGGTTAGGTGATTCCTTGAAGTTGGTCTTGGTCCCTGTTCCTCCCTAGTACAGCCCAATCTCACTTTCACAAAGTGCCTCGGTATAGTCACATTTTGAACAGACACATTTTTAGCTGATTAATTAAAAATAACAATAAACAATTTGCTGTGAGTTGAGGGTTTTACGAAAAACACAAGGCAAGTGTTAGGTCTCCAGGGACTACTTCCAGTTGCCCCTAAAGCAGTGGTTGATTAATTAGTTTTGCATTTGTAACAGAAATTTCCTCCCTGAGTTTCAAATGAATAAGCAATCCGCCCTCACCTTTCATCGCCCTCATCGCCCTCGCTTATTCTACTTCCATTCTGCCCTTGGCTTTTGTAAACACTACAGGAAGGATAATTAGGACTACAGTTTATTTATTATGGCTGGACATTACCTAAGGCTCTAGATCTGAAAACTGAGAACAGGTGATTCCAAATGCTCAAACATTTTTTTTACTGTCATCTTCAACAAACAGAAAATCTCAGACAATAATGTGTTTTGCCAGTGTCTGATGCAAGCTGAAGGGTTTCCAATCAGACATAAACACTTCTGAAGCCATGTGGTAACAGACTTACTCCATCAGTTAAGATGTAGCCTGCACAAACATGTAGTTATTAAATAGCTTTCCTCTTAACCAACAGCCCTTTGGGAGTTGTATTGAGAAATGTGTTATGTTCGTCTTGGGCATCAATTACTCCCTGATAAATACAGTTGGGTTTTCTCAGATGGATATAAAGATTTCAGAACAATGTGCTGTAAAAAGAAGGTATTAAGTATGTTACTAAGAATAAAATTTAAAGGCAGTATTTTACTTGTATGCCAAAATAAAATAGAATGTTGAAATACTATTCTTTATAAATAGAGACAAAAATCATTTTCGTCTGGATAAGATGTTACACTAGGTGGAAGTGCTAGTGATGAATGTTGTACATTCATCCAACCTGCTCTGCTTTCTTTCTCAATACACAGTAAGGCTGCATTTCCCAGCCCTCCTTGGAGCTAAGTTTAAGTGAGGTCACAAGATTAAGATCTGATCAATCGAATGTGGACAGAGGTGAGGGAGGCCACTCCTATCTGGCAATGAACTCCCCCCTTTGCAGGAGCTTAAATATTATCTCTTCTTATGTTGCAGCAGCTTTGGAGTCCACACTTTGACCATAGTGGACAAAGCCTGGGCTCCCAGTATCTAAATGATACAATTGAGCAGAACTCCCCTCCCCCACAGCATCCCGCCACTGACTACACCGGTCTATGATACAAGTGGCCGATATTGCTGGTGTCATTTGTCACAACAGTTAGCATACTCTGACTAACAGGGGCCTGCATTACCTAAGTGAATGACATGCTGTGTTTATATTAATCTAGTCTAAAGGAAACAAACCAGAGATTTCTTGTTCCTTGAGAAAAGTCATCATGCCTAGGTAACATCAGGTATGTTCCACTCATCAAAAAAATAAAATAAAATAAAATCCTATTTCCTTATATTCTCACTCTTACTATTCCTATTTCCTAATGAAGACAAAAAGAAAATTGAGATAAACAAAAAGTCAAAGCCAACATTAACCTACCTTTACATTTGGTTAAAATTTAATCACAGGATAAATGGCTATATTAAATACATATTTTTGAACTCCTTTTTTTCTGATTATAAAAGTAATAAAGTTTTTGTAGACGTAGCAGCATTATATAAAAGCAGGAGCTAAAAATAAAAGTCACCCATTATTGTACCAACCACTGGTAACTACTATGAATAGGTCGGTCTTTTTTCTAGTGCATGTGTGTGATCACATGAATACACATCTAATTTCACAAATCTGTAATCCTACATTTTCAGTTATGCTTTTTCTATGCTTTTCAGTATGTTGAGAATATCTCCAACAGAACGTTTCTTCCATGACATCATTTTTAAAGGTGAGTATAACTACACTTTGCTTTATTTACAAAATCCCTTATTGAGGAATATTTAGTTATTTCAAATTTTGTTGTTGATGTTATTAGAAGTCATTCTCAAAGTAGAGAAATCTTTGCCACCTCTCTAATTATATATTTTGGATGAATGTGATTGAAAATTAGAGGGTATGCCTTTTTATAAATCTTTTGATACAAATTGGCAAATTGTCTTCCACACAGATTGTACCAGTTTATGCTCCTACTAGATTTGCCATGTTCTCTTCACATGATTGCTAAGTTTCTTGACAGATTTGATCTTAAATGCTATGCACGCTTGTTTGTTCGTATCTTTAAATAATTTTATTTTCCCAACTGATTCTTGCTGGAATATCAAAAAGATACTCATCTTTTTTTAATTTACATTCCCATCAATGGCATGAACTTTGGGGTCAACACTGAGGTAGTGTCTCCACTCTGCTGTAAACTTCAATTTCCTCATTTAGACTGAGAATAATTAAAACAATAACCCTCATGGAATTATTACAGCCATTTACTAAGAAAGAAAGCACTCAGCACAGTGCCAAAGTACCTAATAAGCAACTAGTATTAACAAAATTTAGCAAAATGCTACACTGACAGAGCATCCTAAAAAATTTTCAGAAATTCATACATTTGGACCAATGTTATTGCCATAGATTAAAGCTTGCTCACACTCATGATATCAATAGGCTTGAGAAAACGTTTACTGAACACCAATTATCTGCCTAATTGTTTCTGGCTGACCTCCCATCTTTAAAATTATGTTCCCCTACTTTGGATATGTTAATTAGTAGCCTACTGAAATCTAAACACTTAACCAATTTAAAAAAAAAAGACCATGTGATCAATTTAAAACTGGTTCTTTCCTCTCTATTTGATTATAGGTCAGCAGGGTGAAACTAGACAGATTTACATGTAACTCCTCAAGTAATTTCCCCCTGAAATACCTGCCTGGTGTAGTTATTCAGCTTGCACATTGCACAAGTGCACCAAATCTATAGGATTCAACCCACATGTAAGACATTTGTTTTTTATTATAACTTCACCACCTCCTTATTTACTATAAGAATTTTACCTCCCCAAAATGGAAATGAAGTTTCTTTTTCTAACACATTTAATACAATAATTGTCTGACACCTGAAAATAAAATGTCTTCAGAAAGAGTTGCTGTCTTAGTCCATTTATGTTGCCATAAAAGAATCCCTGAGGTGGGATCATTTATAAAGAAAAGACGTTTATTTGGCTCATGGCTCTGAAGGCTGCACAAGAAGCATGTTGCCAGCCTCTGCTTCTGGTGAGGGCTTCGGGGAGCTTCTACTCATGGTGGAAGCAGAGCAGCATCACAGGGCAAGGGAGGGAGCAAGAGAGAGAGGAGAGGGTGCCACAGCTGTTTTAAACAATCCTATCTCCCGGGAACTGACAGAGGGAGAGCTCACACATTTCCATGAGGATAGCACCAAGCCATTCAGGAAGGATCTACCCCCATGACCCAAACACCTCCCACTGGGACCCACCTCTACCATTGGGAATTGAACGTCAATGTGAGATTTGGAAAGGACAAATATCCAAACTATATCAGCTGCCTTCTTAATGCACATAAAGACACAGTGTGGGGTAGCGCTAGGTTGGTTCATCGTCTCTGGCTTCGGTAGTTTGCAAATGGGAATATCCAAAGCACTGTACAAAATTGCATTTGATTATGAATGTTCCACAAACGAAAGCTCAAAGCTCAATTAAAACTTGTTTGTTATGAACTTTGTTTATCTACCCCTTCTGCTCCTTCAACCATTTAATGAAGAGTTTGGGTCATATGTTAATGACACAAAAATAAATCTACTTCCTTTGCCTCTCAACTCCTAACACGGTACAAATGTCTATGTTTTATTCAATTTTCAGTGTTATCATCATCTCATTTTTTTTCCTGATGACCAACTAAAAATGTCATTCAATTCTTCAGGGGTCCAGTGGGTATTTAATTGGGGAACTCCAGTGGTTATTGTTCTTTTTAAGGAAAAAAATGTAATTTTCACCAACTATATTCAGTAAATATATCTTGGCATTTGTATTTGAGTGTGAGAAGAACAACATTCTCAAAAACAAAAAAATGAAATCAATGAAATATCTATGGGTAAGCTAATATTCTCTAAACTTCAGTTAATGCAGAGACAGTCTCTCAGCAAAGTCACCAGAATGGTGTGTAACTTATTCAATAAACATACTGGAAGAATGCAATTAAGAATTGTAGCTGGGCGTGGTGGCACATGCCTATAGGCCCAGCTACTCCAGAGGCTGAGGTGAGGCAGGAGGATTGCTTCAGCTCAGGAGTTTGATCAGCCTGGGGGATATAGTGAGGCCCTGTCTCAAAATAAAAAAAGGAACTCTAATCACATCTCAAATAAGGATGTTAAGAAGCATTGCAGCAAGAAGGCAAAAGCACTACCCGTAATAGCCCACTGACCATTAACTTAGGTTTCAACTTAGAGAGTATTTTATTAGCATTGAGTAAAACCAAACGAGGTTTTTCTTTGGTCTTGTCTTTCAGGGGTAATTGATTTAAACAAAAAACAAGATTTTCAATTAAGCTGGTGAAAAATTAGTAGATTAGTAAGTACCTGTAGTTTGTCTATAATTGCCTCTCAGATGTGGATCAGAAAACTGTCAAGAAGTTGTATACCATGGAGTATATTACTGAGCTATAAGAAATAACGGTGATATAGAATCTCTTTTGTTCTCCTGGAGAGAGTTGGAACCCATTCTATTAAGTGAAGTATCCCAAGAATGGAAAAATAAGCACCACATGTACTCACCAGCAAATTGGTTTCCCTGATCATCACCTAAGTGCACATTTGGGAATAACACCAATTGGGTATCAGACAGAGGTGGGGGCTGGGGGGAGGGGATGGGTGTATACCTACTTGATGAGTGCGATGTGCATTGTCTGGGGAATGGACACACTTGAAGTTCTAACTCGGGGGGATAGGGGGGCATGGGCAATATATATAATCTGAACTTTTGTACCCCCATAATAAGCTGAAATAAAAAAAAACTGATAATAAAAAAAAGAAGTTAGTCAAAACAATTTCAGGTGATCATCAAAATTGAACAAGACAACTGAATTTTTAGCTGTAGGGTAGCACAGTCTGAAGAAAAGCTGAGTTTCCTCCCCCACCCCAATTTTCTTAGTTCATGAAAACAAAGACCAGAAGTTCAAAGCCCTTTGTATCTGCCTGAAATAGTGTGATACTCAAATGCACTTTTGTTCTTTGACATTCCTATGCTCAAAGAAAGAGTCTGATTTCTCTCAAGACACAGTGGCTGTTTTCACAGGACAGCTTTTGTTGCTAACTCACATACACCATCTTGAAGATGTCTATAAATCTCAACTACTGAGGCATGTTTTCTAACATATAGAGACACTAGTTAGGAGCTTAGATTTTTGTAGCTCTACATCACTCTGTTTTTCTGGGCTGAAGAATCAGTAATCTGAATATCAGCATCACTGAAGCCGAGGCAATGGTCTTTCTGATTTCCACCCTGTAAGCTCAAGAGCAACGCATCCATGCTTTATTTATCCTTGGAGAGGATTAATTTAATTTTGATTTCCTCTCTCTGTGTTTGCTTTGGAGGTTTTCACATATATTGCTGAAACTGACTAGAACTTGGCAGTGAGAAGGCTGTAATGTGATGTATATCCCTTCAGCTTCCCTAGGCCAACTTGGCGAGGCCGTCAGTGGAGGCAGTGAGGACAGCTTCATCTCCCCTGCTGGAGGCAGAAGATCAGATGAGAAACAAAGTCACAGTGTTCCATTTGGGGCCAAAACATTGCAGAGAGGTTGACACACTTAATGTTCCAAGTGAAAGGTGCCCTTCATTCTATCACTTTTCTTAGGACATGAGGGTACAGAAGAGGGGTTAGGATAATAATCAGATCGGAAAAAAAATACTAAAAATTCAGGATTTGCCACTTTCCTTTTCTCTCCCCACCCCCACTCCCAGTGTGGGTATGTAAAAAACGGTTGATCCCGGTGGTAGTTCAGAAACTAAATCCAGATGGTAGCCTGAGATACATATTCTGAGACATGCTACTATACTAAAAAACTTTGTTTCTGACTCTGATCAATTACTTTTAATAAAATTCTCCCCAGACTAAAACAGACTTCATTGAGAAACAAATGAAGATTAAAGCTCACACCTTTTAAAACTTACGTTGACACATTCAGTATCTCTCCTGATAAGAAATCCTGAGGACAGCAATTCTGTTTTATAACCATTTTTCTACCTTAAAAAAAACAGCACAGTGCTGGTGAGGTATAAATCTTACCTACTGCTATTTATGATGATAATGATAATGATGACGATTTAGCCAAAACGAAAAAAGTTTTTTGTATTGTCATTTTCCCACAAGAACTTCACATCTGCATTAGAAAGTGCTGCTTTTAAAATTGAGGACCATATTTAATTTGTGGCTTTGCAATGAAAGAATATAAAATGGCAGGTGTGGAGTGCTTGACCAGAGATTTCCCAAGTACTATACTTAGTGACAAGCTGCTTCCACAGCAGTCAGGATTTACCATGTGCAACGTTTACTTGGGGGCCAGTTCACGAGCTCTTTGCTAGCTGAAATGCATTTGTTTCATCTTCTGCTTCAAGTGCTCAAGAAAGTGTTTTCCTTGGCCAGCCCCTCATGAACAGCGGTGCCCTGAAGCATGGTGACCCATGGCCCCATTCTTGTAACTGGAGCCCAAAGCTAGAAACCCTCTCAACACACAGATGAGCTCCTTGCAGGGCAAATCACAGAAGATGAAACATTTAACTGGGTGGGAGTCTTTTCTGTCTCCATAAGAAATATTTTCAGTAAAACTGTCTGAGATGGCCACCAAGAACCAGAAAATTATTGCTTTGAAAAGCTTGAGTAAGATTTAAAAAAATACAAAAACAAAAACCTTTTCATTTGCTTTCTAAAGACATAACCATATTTTCTGCTTCTCAAATTACAAAGTCCAGTAGAAACCTTGGCATCAATATCCTACTGCATTTTAAGGATCAAAAAGTGAGGTCAAGAAAGGATTTTAGACCAATCAGATATGAGGGCAGAAAAGTGAGGAAGAAAAACTTCTCAAAATCTTCCCTAGTTCACTTCCAAACCAACTCATTACTTAAAATCCAGCTGCAAAGATGGCTTAGACTCAGAATTTTAGAGCTGAGAGGTGTCCCCCACAGAGATTGTTTCCGCCTTATCATTTTATGGATAAGCAAACTGAGGTTCAATGAAGTTAGACAACATGATGCAGATTAGAGAAATGAAAGATCTTAGATCTTCTCATGCTCTCCCACAACACAATATTGTGTAAAAAAAAAAACAAAACAAAACATTAACTCATTAAAAGCGTAAAGGTTGTAACCTCAAAGATCAGAGCACAACACGTTACAGACATTTGAAGGCAATACATTCAGCCACTGCATGTTGATTTCCTACTCTATGCGGACCACTCTGGCACATACCAGTGAAGCAAATATTAAGAAGAGTTAAGATTATGGTAGGGAAGAGAACCAGGGCAGTGAAAAATGACCAAACCGTGGAATAAATACCTGTCACAGACAGCAGGACTCAAAACAGCCTTTATGTTCATTAAGTGAACAATCTACACACGAAGAAGACCTGAAACTTGCTTCTCTGTGCTAAGTGTTGTTTGGCTTCTTCAGAGAAGAATTCTCACAGCCTGGGTTCCCTTGAACTGTGTCTTAAAGAATGAGTAGAAGTTTGCTTAGGGGTTGGTGGGGAAGAAGGACAACCCAGGAAGATGGGAACAATACGCGGTCAGTCTGCTGGGCAGTATCGTGGGGAAAGGTTCGGTAGGTTGATATGGTTAATATGCACTATGCGAAGGAGGGCAGTGGCATAAGGTAAATTTCAAAGGTTTAGCAGTAGCGTTGTACAACATGCAAAGGATAAGTGGATAAAACTATCTGATGCTCACAATAAACTCACTGAAATGGTGAATGGAACAACTTCATGTTATAGCCCACCATTTCTCAAAGTGAGTGTCATGGAATACTAGTCTGGGGAGGTGCCTTATTTATTATTTTTTTTAAAAAGGCTTTTTTATTCAAATAAATTGAGAAATGCTGCATACTCTCACCCACCTACCCAAGGTCACAACTCTTACTTTTGTATTAATACCTCTGAATATCTAGCAAAACAGAAATATGCTGTCAACTTTGGTTTAACCCAGCATTGTGACAAAGAATGATTTATGAACAATATTTACATGCTAAGTAACTACCACATGGAATACAGTTTGGGAAAGGCTGTTGTAATTGACAGAGAGTCAATGAAGGGTTTTTGGGAGAGGACATTAGAGGCAGGTAAGACTTAAGAAAGACAAAATGAGGCCTAAGTGGACTGGTTTGATTTCACTTGGGGAGTGGAGTTCAAGGATGCTGGATCAATATAGTTTAGAGGTTATCAATAATATGGAGGGCAGGATTTACAGAGAGTACATACAACAGCCATTTGGAAGCAGTGAGAACTCTACCTGCAACACCCTGTCTCAGTTATTCTTCCTTTGTGTTCTCAGTCTTGTGATGCTGCTACCAGACTCCATTCTAGTGGCCAAGTTCTATCACCCAAAAAGAATTGAAAAATAATTAAGGAATAAAACAATCAAATCATACACTTCTTTTATTTAATGCCAAAAAAAATCTAACCCAAACCAGGGAGTGAACATGCATATGATAAAATGAATGATCCTATTAAAAGCATTCAAAATACAATCAGAATCCTCCCAATTGTACCCTTAGTAAGATAATAGACTACTCAGGCTGTAGAGAACAGGAATTTTATGGACTACCTGTTAGCAGGTATTTGATCCAGCAAGTGGATGAGGAATAGTGAGAACAGAAGCCAGCTGAGAGAAAGAGGAGCAGCGTGTACAAAGATCCTTCGCGATGGGCATGGCTTCCTGCTGCGTGCTTCCTCCAAGTGGGTAATCCATACAAAACAAGACTTTACATTTCAACTCAGTAAGTGGATAAAACCGTCTGATGCTTATAACAAGCACACTGAAATGGTGAATGGAAACAATGAAACAGGCTTCTCAGGCCTTTACGAGGCCAACACTTCACTCCAAAATATCCGGAAAAATTGAGACAATACAAGATTATTTTATTTGTTAAAGTTTCTCCAATAATAAGTTATACACCTTCCATTATTTATTTCAGATCTTGCCTAAACTCACAACAAAATCTTGTATATACAACATCTTTTAACAATCAGAGGATATAAATATTATATATATATAAAATAAAAAGAAATCTGGTTCATAAAGTTCAACTACAGCAAAAATACTTTCAGTTAATATATGAGAAAGACAAAATTTAACACTTCGAAGATAAAGCATATTTTGACTTGGTTTCTTTTATTAGAGAGCTAATATCCCATTCCAGGCACTACAACTAATGCATTATTCCTCTTATTGCTGATTTATTTTATGTTCCAAAATAAATGCAGATAATCTATTTGACCCACCTATTACTGTTCAAGGAGGTCTTGGGGGAAAGTTTGCTGATATCAGGTTCATTCACATAACAAGGGCTGACCACTGCCAAGGCCATGTTTGCCATGCTGTGAATTCCAGTGGTCCTTCTAGAGGTCAGCCCTGGAATCTTAATGATCTATCTAAAAGGAAGGCTGTGAGTCTGTCCAGAAAAACAAGAAGTCTTCCAGTTAACTAAGAAAACTTAACTCTTTCTGATAACATAGGACAACACAAAAATCTATAAATGGCAAAAATTTCAGATATGCCTGAGATAATTATCAGTTGCATTTTTGTGGTCAGGAGAGGATGGGCTAAATTCTAACCCAATTGTAGAAGAGGAACGGTTCTGTTATAGCTTTGAAATTTAACAATTGCCCCCTTTTTGGTTAAAACCCAAAACTCCTAACATAAATAGTGAAATTCCAAACCCTGTGAGTTATGATAATAAACTTTGTAGATTGGAGCTATTCCCTCAAGTAAGGGGATAGTTCACAGTGTGAGTTTGCTTTCTGAGCAGAAAAGCCCACACCCAACCTGGTTGGATTTGCCATGTGCAATTCAACTATCTCTAAAGATCTTTTCTCAACCTGATGATTGTTTTCAGTATCTTTCTTTAATAACCTTGACTTCTTTGCAACAACCTTTTGTGCAGGCAATAATAGTGAAGCCTAATCCTTCTTAAAAACCTTTCAAGAAACCTCATCATACATCTATTTGTTTCTATAAGAGTTCATATAAAATAATATAGCTCTATCAAAAAGAAGCTAAAGTGTTCTATGAGCTATGTACAGATATTTTGATAACACTGACATCATTTACGGCGCCATTTATTGAGCCTGGAGTAATCCCAGGCCTTGCAATGGATTCCCACCTGTTCTTAACCTAGTCTGCAAGGCTGATTTTCACACCTCTCTTTCAAAGCTGAGGAAACAGTGGTTCAGAAAGGCACCTGCACACAGTAAGTAGTGGAACTCTTTTTGAACTAATCTGCAGGGCTCTAAAGCCTATCCCTAGTGTTTCCCATCTATACATTAGAATGCAATGTGACTGATTTTTCCCAACATACCAGATTTACGTCCAAATGCATGTTCTCACTTGCAAGATAATCTGCTTGGGGAATTGCATGCTTTTTCCAGTAGACTGCCATTGAGTCACGTATGTTTTTGGATCTCTCCCTTTTGGAATTCACTTCAGAGTTTAAAACATTTAAAACATAAATGGCACGAAACCTCTGTTCTTTAAAGATGTGTTTACTGAATAGTAAAAAAAATTAATAATTAAAAGCCAAGGTATATGAAAAAATGAGGGATCAAGATTGGGGATATTATTTTGGGTAAAAAAAAAATGAGGTATAACTAAAAGTACAAGATTAATTTTCTACTGTGCTCATGGACTCTGAAGACAATCCCAAGGAAACCCAAAAATGTTTAAGCAGTGGTAACATTGTTGGAATCACAGCACATTCTTGCCATGTGATCAGTGCAAAGGACAAAATTCATCTTGAAGAATAACATCTGCTTAAAACTACGTTTCTGTGTTTCATGGTCAATGTTTACCCTCAGCTTGCACACCATGACCCCTGCCTAATTCCAGAACTTTATTCCAGTAACTAAATGCTGAATAGACGATAATACTTCTAGAGTACTATCAGCCATCAGCGAAGAGAACAGCATTACTTTCAGTCTGATTATTTAGCATTTTTCTCTAACTTCAGTGGTTTTTAAAATTCCAAGGAAACTCCACTCAATACCTTTCAGGTCAAAGCGTACTTTGAATCATCGGGAAAATTTGGTGGAACAGTCAAACGAGGCTAAAAATAGCAATCAAATACATTTTAATCTATTTGCAAATACAAATGGACTAAAAAAAAGGCAGGTGGGTAACTGACAAGAACTAAATGTAAAAAAACAAATTACAAAATCATATTTGAATTTACAACTTCAGATTTTAAAAGACCTCCTATAATGTTATTTCCAGCATAAAATCTCTCTATGAAAACAGAATCATTTTTAGAAACTAAATGAAAACCCTGTTAATATATCTAATTTTAAACGGGAGGAAAAAGATGCAATACTGGCCAAAGGTGTTTGAGCCACATAAAACAAACTTTAAGGATATTTTGAAGGGTTAAAAAACTCTTTAACATAATACCTCTTTCAAGTAGTTTAAAGATATTACTTGCTAATGTTCCTGGAAGAAATCCATTTAGAGACATTAAGATATCTTGAAAATATCCCTCCTTGTTGTATTCTTATATGGTCAAAAAACATACATAAAGGCACAGAGAGTAAGTACCATGGCTTTTTCTTTCCCTAAAAGGCACGGAAAATAAAGTAGAGGTCCCTCTCATTGACACAACCCAGAGTTTAGTCATGGAATGAGTTCAGGTTCCTTTTATATAATTTTTAAGAGGTTTTTTTACAGTCATTGACATTATTAGCATTAGACGCTCTTGCTAACAGGGGTAGTTTCAAACCTACTATAAACATTTATGTTTAACATTTGACATTTTTTGCTAATAAGATGCCATTTTAGATCCAAGGATCCCAAAATGTTGTTAAAGGGTTACGTATTTCTCTCTGTCCATATTCCATTAAGAGATCAATCAGCTCAAGCCTTCAAGATGACTCAAGAAATCAAAACTGAAGTCACATTGTTGAATGAATCAAATCATGTAAATATATACATAGATTTCAATTCAACATTGAGCCTTAATTGTAGCATAGTTGGTTACACGAATGACTCTGAAACTCTTGGCCACTGTTACACCTGTAGCTGCCATGGCCACTGATCACAACCACTCCAATCTTTGGTGGTCACTGAACCAATGGAGAATCATCCAGAGGTGGAGAGGAGTTAGTTTCATCTCAGACACAAAGCCAGAGATAGAAACTATTAATCATGAGTCCTAAACATTAGAAATATTCATTAGTCCAAGCTGATATTTCTTTTAAAAAAGAAAAACAAACCAATTTCTGACGAGATATGAGTAAAACTTTTATAGAACATATCCACTGCTGAGTGTGGCTTTATTAATAAAGTGGAATCTATTTATACTGGAGAAGAAGGGATCAGGGTTAGCTAGGTGAAATTAAAAGGGATATGGGTAAGGAGTTTAGAAACAAGTATATGGTTCTATGAGAGCTGGTAGAAAAACAGACAAAGTATAGAGGAGAACATTACAGAAACCTTGCATTCTTTTCACTACAAAAGTAGGGGTAGCAGAGAACACACCTGACTTTGTTCAAAGGGAGCAAAGGTACAGCCAAAATAGGAAGAAGCATGAACCACTCTCAATTACCTTGACTTCTGTCCCCCTTTCTCATGATAGCAATGAAAGAAGACCTATGCAAATGAAGTTAAAGAGTAATTAAAGGAGAAGACAAAGCAACCCATGTTTCACTTAGCTGTACCTTCGGGTAAGGGCAGAGGATGAGTTTGGGAAGAGCTATGCAGCAGATAAAGGACTACATTAAGAGTGGCTGGCTGTGAGTGTTCAGGACGTTACAAATGAGCTGGGTATTCCACTGATTTTGACTTTGGCCAGTTCTGACATAGCACAGAACTACAGATCTGTGCTATGTATTGTGTCTCCTGGCCAGTGGGATGACTCTCCTGTGTTGAAGGAAAAGTTAGAGGAAGCAGGTGGGTGACCCAATACCAAACACAAATACAAATGTAACAATATAAAGAAAGACTTTTAATTTTAAGTAAAAGAGATGGAACAAAGATTAATTCATGTAGTCGATGGTAAAAGTAGAAATTTTATTGCTTTCACAGGAAACTTCAACATGAGTTCTTGGCCTGATTCATATGGAAGGAGGAGCTTTTAGCTCTTCATATAGACTTTTTCTTGTTACAGTAGATTGCCATATGCAATTAAAATTTCAACATCAATCTACTCAAGCAAGGTAATGCTGCAGTAATAAACAATCCCCCAGACAGCATACAAGCTTACCCTCCCCCATGCTATGTATCCAATGCAGACTGTATCCTGATGGCACAATCTCCATGTGGATACCCTGTGGTCTTTGTGGCAGAGGGAAAAGAGAACAAAGCAAATGAAACTCTTAAAGCTTCCATGGGAAAGTGACACATCATTTCCACTTATATTCCATTAGGGGGAGAAAAGACATGAACAAGCCTGACATCAATGCAGTGGAGATGTATAATCCTCCCTCAACAAGAGGCAGCAAATAATTTGAAACAATAATATAATTTACTATAACATTTAAGTTCTTATAAAAGGGGCTCCTTTTCATTTTTTTTTTTTCATTTTTTTAAATTTCAGAATATTACAGGAGTACAAATGTTTTGGTTACATGGATTGCTTTTGTACTGCTTGAGTCAAAGTTATAAGTGTACCCATCACTCAGATAGTGTACATTGTACCCATTTTGACACTAATAATAATCATTGTGTACGTTAGTTGGGGTCCACTGAGAAACATGCTAAGACAGGATTAGTGGTGCAAGGGATTTATGGGGTGGAGGAGGTGGGGAAAAATAGGGAAGGAGCTGTAGGAGACCGAGAGAGCTGTCAGAATGAGATGGAGGGCTGATCTCTATGGAGGAGAGATGGAAGGAAGGAAGGTTGAAAGAGTCTTAGGCGGCAGCATAGTTCTAAGAAAGTTCTGATAAAGCCGATGGGGAGTCAAGTCATTGAGTCACAGACACATGTAAGAGCAGTCTTGAGAAGGCCTTAGTATCCCCACAATGGTCAATCATTGGCTGGGAACAGCCATGAAAGCATAATGCTGGCATGAGCAGAGCGGTGGGGCAGAGAACAGCACCTGGGGCCATCAGTCGATCACACTCCCCTAAGGAAGAGGTCAGAGAAGTGCATTTTCATGGCCACAACATTGTGCTTAAAACTTCTGCACTTTGAATACTTATCTTCATACTCAACGAGATGCATACGTTAAATATGAACACCTTTTAGTATGTCCATCATACTTCAGTAAAAAAAACAAAATTCTACATTTGGATGCATTTGACAAATTCTCTTCTTTTTATATTCATTGACAAGCTACAATAAGTTAACATCTTCCCAATGTGTCAAACCTTGAGTGTGAGCATTGAGGACACAAAGATGAATAACACACAGACCCAAATTTTGAAGAGCTCACTTCCCAGTGCATGATACAGAAGAGGTGACAACAGCACCACCAACAATAATAAAGCCTGTGTATTTATTGATAACTTGCTCCAAGCATTTTTTTTTTTTTTTTTTTTTTTTTTTTTTTTTTGAGACAGAGTCTCACTCTGTTGCCCGGGCTAGAGTGAGTGCCGTGGCATCATCCTAGCTCACAGCAACCTCAAACTCCTGGGCTTAAGTGATCCTACTGCCTCAGCCTCCCAAGTAGCTAGGACTACAGGCATGCGCCACCATGCCCGGCTAATTTTTTGTATATATATATTTTAGTTGTCCATATAATTTCTTTCTATTTTTAGTAGAGACGGGGTCTCACTCTTGCTCAGGCTGGTCTTGAACTCCTGACCTCGAGCGATCCACCCGCCTCGGCCTCCCAGAGTGCTAGGATTACAGGCGTGAGCCACCACGCCCGGCCTCAAGCATTTTATATATATATATATATATATATACACATATATATATATGTGTGTATATATATAATCTCATTTGTTCATGGTAACCGCCTTCAGTTAGAGGCTCTTTCATTTTCATCCTCATTGTACAGATGAGAAAAGTGAAGTAAAGACATGACATTTGGTAAGAAACAAAATTGCAGGAGACACAAATTATGTTGGGAGAAAAGCTGAAGAATGACTCCTGACCTAGGTCTTTCTATAAGTTAAAACTGAATTCTCCTACAAAAAGCAAGTCCCAAATAACTGGATAAATTAGAGAAGGTTTTTTTTCCATCATATGGAAAGCCAGGAGGTTAGCAGGCCAGGGCAGATGGGAACCAGGTTCCTTCTATCTTGCTGCACTGCCACGTACCAATGGCAGCCGTCAGTCAGTAGTGAAGAAGAGAGGGAGGAGCGACATGGGCAGGCTTCCTCCCTTAGATGGTGTTTTCCAGAAGGCACATGCATAGCATCCACTTACTTAACATTGGGCACAACTTAGTCATATGCCCATACTCACCTTCTGGGAAATATATTCTCTATTACAGGAAAATAGGAGCCACAAAAAAAAAAAAAATGTAGAAGTTCTACCACCAAAGAAGCAGCAGGAATGGATATTAGGAAGCAATTAGAGGTGTTTGACATAATCTTGAGGAAGAACGTAGGAGCTGATCAGGTAGGGAAGGGGAATATGGGCTTTTTCAGATAATATGTACAAAGATAAGGACACAAGAAACAATTCAACGCAGTCAAGGATGTGGCTTTTAAGGCCTCATTAGGAGTTAGAATTGGCTTTTGAAGTTGATGAAAGCCCTTGCTAGATTTTAAGCAGAGAGATGACGTACCAGATTGGATTTGCACTATGGAGGGGTGGGTGTTGATAATGGTGGTGTTTATGGTAGCAGCAGTAATGGCACAAATAACGAATGTTTACTAGTCTGGTTACTGTGCTCACTTAACTTCCAGCTACCTATGAAATAAGTAATTTCACTATCAACATTTTTAAGATAAGCAAACAGAGAGTCAAAGAGGTGATCCAAGCTACACAATTACGGGGCAGATTTGAATCCAAGCAGATGACTGCTGAGAGCAAGAGGGAATGAGGGCCCAAACCAAGTACTAGTGACTGGACAGAAGGAAGAAATAGCACATTGTAGGCTGGAGATCATCTGAATGTTGGCACCGGGAAGGAATAATCAAGACTCAGCAAGATTTTAAGCCCACAATATAGGGTGAATGCAAGTGACAAAAGCACAGAAACAAAGAACAGAACGAAGTAGGCTTGGGGAAGGAAATAATGGATGTGTGTGATGTCAAAGCCATATCAGTAACTACACTGCTGAGCCTGCCAAAAACAGACAAGGCCAACAGAAAATAACCTGGTATACCAACTCCCTTAGACGTGGCTATTCAAATGAAATTTGCACTCAACAGTTGATCCTTACTCTAACTCCAAGAAACTCTGCTTAGATTCATCAAGCATGGTCCTCTTTTCCAGGAGTAAGAAGCTTGAGTTCTAGAAATTAGTACCCTGCAGGTACTAGACTATCAATCCACAGTGTTTCCTTTTCTGCTACCATCTACCTACTTCAGACAGCAAAGTTGGTTGATTCCATCGGATAAAACTGGCCTGAAGGAAAGGGATTTAAGTTACCTTTGTCGGATCAACATTCTGACAGTCATTGTAACTATGAAATGAAAGGATAAAAAAAAAAAGGAACATACTCCAAACAAAAAATTTCCTGCTTCTGCTTTAACTAATTTCAATGTGGAATATTACCCTGAGATCATTGTTGGTGCATATTTATTATCATTTATTTTCTAAGCTTCTAGTGTTATTCACCATGGTCCATCAATATATCCCCATAAAGTTTCTCTTTTATTTGTTAAAAAGTTAAAACCAAGCATAGAAAGTCTCCTATTTTCACCAACAAAGTAAATCTACAAACAAAGTTATAATACTTAAAACTCTTATAAAAGATTACTCAGGTTAAATCCAGTACTTGATGTAACATTAAAAAATGATCAACTAAGACCCAGGCAGGGCTAAAAGTTTTGCTGTGAGTCAGCAGGCAATAAATGACAAAGACAGAGCTGTCCCACTTTATTTTTTGTTTTCTCTGACAATGCCGATGAACTAGCATTTGAAAATGATGGAATAAAAATAGGTAAATGGTGTGAATTAAGATATGAATAAAAAAACTCAGAGAATACCTGTGATATGATCTAAATGAGTTCCAGTTTTCTGCCTCAGGTTAAAAATGTCCCAGAGTACCAACTGAACATTCATTGGTTAAAATCATTGCAAGTAATATTTAAAGAATTGTGCAAAATGGAAATAATGCAAAAAATATATACAACAAATGGACAAATATAAAATTTTCAAAAAATAAGCAAGTATACTCTCCAAACTGAATATATTACTATGGATTAGTAATTGATAATTTGAATGTGGCTGAGGCAGTGATCAATAATAGCTAGCATGGCTTTACTGTATACAGCAAACTCCATTTTCTTCTTGTACAAGGTTATTACACAAATAAATACAGTTTGTAAATATAGCAGTGGAGATGGATGATGGTGATGATTGCACAACATTATGACTGTATTTAATACCACTGAACTGTACACTTAAAATGATTAAAATAGTAAATTTTATGTTATGTGTATTTTATCACAATAAAAAATAATAGACTTCAAAAAATATGTATGTGGACTTCTAAGAAAACAACTCAGAACTATCATGTGATCAATCTTACAACCAAAAACAATAACGAATTTTTAAAAAAGATTAAATAAGTAAATTTTATCAAGTCGAATGTACCATTTTATGAATCATTGTCAAATTTAAGAAGAGCTATTTCTGGCAGAACTCTCTCTGGACTTAACTGTGACTTATTCAGTAATGAACTGCCTACTAGATTCCTACACCTATGAAAACATCTTTCAAAATGAAGTCTAAATATATTTTATTAGAAAAACAAAAGCTGAAAGAATTTATTCCCAAAGACCAAAGCAAAAGCAACAACCAAAAAAGTAAAAGGAATTTCTTCAGAAAGGAGTATGATACCAGATGAAAATTTGAATCTTCAGAAGGTAATAGTGAGCTTCAGAAAAGATAAATGTTAAGATGAATGCCAAAGATATTTTTCTGATTTTTAATCACTTTTAAAGATAACTGAATTGAAGCAACATAGTAATACAGATTACAGGGTTTTTAATGTATGTAGAAGTAAAATACATGACAACGGCACAAAGGTTGGGAGATAGAAAATGCCTGTATACTGTGGTAAGTTTCTCACACTATATGTAAAATCCCATAGTATTGTTTAAAGGAAGACTGTGATAAAGAAGATGTATATTGTCAAGCTTAGAGAACCCCCTGGATAAAGAGTTTAAAAAGAAGTAAGTAAAAAATAAGAGTGTAGACAATATGGGATCATAAAAACAATAACAACAAAACAATATAAAGGAACACAAAAAAAGAAAAAGAAAGGGAAATAGAACAGACAGGATGAACAGAAAACAAGTAGCAAGATGGTAGATAGGAATACAACCATATCAACAATTATAATAGATGTAAATCATATGATTACTCCAACTAGAAAAAAAGAGAGATCAAAGATATAATAAATGGCTTTTAAAAAGCAAGATCTGCCTATAAATAACAATACTGTAAGTATATTTAAAATTTGCTAAGTGGGTAGATCTTATGTTAAGTGTTCTTAACACACAAACATGCACAATAATAAAGGGGGCAGGTGATAAATATGCCTTTGGGAGGTGATAAATATTCATATGTCTATGGCCCTGATGGTGGTGATAGTTTCATGGGTGTATACTTATCTCCAAACTCATGGAGATGTATACATTAAATATGTACAGCTTTTTACATGTCAATCATACATCAGTGAAGTGGTTTAAAAATATAACCAGCAAGATCAACCATACAATTTATATAAGAAATCTACTTTAAATAAAAAGACATAATTAGGCCAGGTGCAGTGGCTCACACCTGTAAACCTAACAATTTGGGAGGCCGAGGCTGGAGGATCGCTTGAGCTCAAGACTTTGACATTAGCCTGAGCAAGAGCAAAATTCTGTCCCTACTAAAAAAAAAAAAAAAAAAAAATAGAAAAAATTAGCTGGGCATGGTGGCATGCACCTGCAGTCCCAGCTACTTGGAAAGCTGAGGCAGGGGGATTGCTTATTGGCCAGGAGTTTGAGGTTGCAGTGAACTATGATGACATCACTGCACCCTAGCTGGGGCTACAGAGAGAGACTGTCTCAAAAAATAAATAAACAAACAAACAAACAAACACAACTAGATTAAAGTAAATGAATGGAAAAAGTATATAACATGTCAACACTAATCAAAAGAAAGCTAAGTAGCAAAGTAAATTTCAGATAAAGAAATATTACCAGGGATATAGAAGAACAGTTTATAATTACAAAAGGGCCAATTCATCAAGAAGGTGAAATAATCCTAAGTGTATAAGACCTATAACAACAGGGATTCAAAACATATGAAGTGGAAACTAACAGAACTGCAAGGAGAAATAAAGAAATGCACAGTTTAGATAGTAACATCAACACACCTCTCTCAATAGTTGATAGAACAAGTAGATAAAAATCCAATAAGGATATCAAAGATGCCCTACATTAATCAAATTGACCTAATTTAGAAAACACTCCACCCCAAAATAGCTAGGTATATACTGAAGTACGTATGAAACTTTTGCCAATATAGAAGATATTGTACATCATAAAATAAACCTCAACAAATTTAAATAATTAATATCATACAAGGTATATTTTCTGAATGGAATTAAACTAGAAATCAATATCTGAAAGAAATCTGAAAAATTCCCAAATATGGGAAAATTTCAAAACCAAGGAAATATTTAGAATATTTCCTGAGAAATTATTTCTAAAACGAGAAAATTTTTTTCTAAATATGTCTAAATGAGAAATATTTCTCGCATGAGAAATCACAAGTGAAATCAGAAAATATTTGGAGTTGTCTGAATATCAATGCTGCTAAAATGCAGTAATTAGAGGCCATTTATACTACCAAATGCTTATACTGGAAAATAAGAAAGCTCTTAAATCAATAATCGAATTATCTCCCTAAGTTACTAGAGAAACATAAAGCACATTAAGCCTCAAGCAGGCAAAAAGAAATAAAGAACAGAAATTAATAGAATTAAAATGGAAAAAATAAAGAGAAAACAACAGAAGGAAAAATCTGGTCCTTTAAAAAGATTATGAAAAAAGAAACTGCTAAACCTTTAGCCAGGCTGATATACGGGGAGGGAGGGAAGGAGGGAAAGGGAAAAAGAGAGAGAGGAGAGAGGAGGAGTAAAATAGGGGGAAAGGGAGGAAAGCCAAACAATGAAAGAATTACCAGTATCAGGAATGAAGGAGGGCATACCACTACACAGGTCCTATAGACTTGAAAAAATAATAAGATGATATTTTGAAAAATTTGGGGCCAGTAGTTTTGATGCAATAGATGGGATGGATAGATTCCTTGAAAGACACAAATTATCAAATTTCATTCCAGAAAAAAATAACCCAATTAGCCACTTATCCATTAAATTGAATTCACAGTTAAAAGATGTTCCCACACAAAAAATAATTAAAACAAAAACTGCAGCTCCAAAATGCTTCACAAGTGAAATCTACAAAACATTTAAAAAAAAAAAATAATACCAACTATACACATGCTCTCCTAGAAAATACAGGATAAAGAATCCTTCCCAACGTATGTTAGGAGATTAGCGATACCCTGGTATCAACCAAACAAAGATATTTCAAGAAAAGAAAATTGACAGACCAATATCCCTCATGAACATAGATAAAAAGTCTTTTATAAAATATTGGCAATTTAAATCCAGCAATATGTAAAAAAGATAATACATCATAAGCAAAGAGTTTTTTCCCCTAGGAATGGAAAGTTCATTCAACATTCAAAAATTGCTTAATTTAATTCAAAAGACTGAAAAAGATAAACCATATGATTGACTCAACAGATGAATAGTTGCAAAAAGAAAGCATTTAACAAAACCCAACATCCTTTCATAATAAAAACTCTCGGCAAACTAGGATTAGAAGGAAACTTCCTCAACCTGATAAAGGATGTCTACCAATAAGCACCTTACAACTAACAATATACAATATGAAGACAATGCTTTGTCCCCTAAGAATGGGAAGAAGGACAGGATGTATGCCGTCACTACTTCTATTCAATACTATACAGGAGTCTTAGCTAACGTAATAAGGCAAGGCAAAAAGACAAGATAGATACAAATAAGGAAGGAAGAGCTAAAATTGCTTTTATTTTCAGATGACATCATCATCTACATAGAAAATCCCAAAGAACTGACCAAAACCTACTAGAATTAATAATTGACTTTACCACGGACACAAGATATAAGTCAATTCATAAAATGCAATTGTATTTCTATATAATAGTGATGAACATTTATAATTTGAAATTATTTGAATTTGCATCATCCTAAAACCAATGGATGAAAGGTAGAAAGAAATGAATGACTTTCCCAATACTGCTTCCTAACAGTTAGACATATGGAGAAACTCCATGGACTGTCTAGCAGCTTCAAGAAACTATAGCTCTTCGGTTTTGGAATGGTGACCTACTTGAAAGGAGTTTGAAGTGAGAGAAGAAAGAATCTCAGAATAAAAACCACAATATTTCATAAGAAATGCTGCAAAAACAAAAGAAGAGGAACCAGAATCATTGAAAAATTGTTAGTTTGCATTCTAAGTCCTACAAAATGGGCTGGCTGTGCAGTTGGTTGCAGGAAGGACCTCAATGCATTACCAAGTGTACATACATCATTTAACAGCCCAACTTGGCTATGTCATAAACTTGACCTCATGCTAATATGTGGGCAGTGATAACATTAACAATGAATGTGTTTGCTTTCTTATAATTCAATGGGAGTCTGGAGAGAGAAGTTAGATTGCTATATATCCTTTAGGAAATCTACAGGGAAGTCTGAGTGGATTCCGTTCTTTCTCCGAATAGATTTCTCTTTGCAATTGGTAGTAATGATAGTCATTCTGTTTCTTTGCAAAAAAAGCGAAAATTGAGAAAGCAAAAGAGTGAAGGAGTAGGAAATTTACCCTACAGAGGTGATGGGAGTGGAAAGAATCCAAATGTTTCTATCAGAGCTTGGCCTAGAGTTGAGAATCCCTGTCTACTCTTGCAGATGAGAATGTGGCTCATTCCGCAAGGAATTAGAGCAGGAAAAATAAAGTAGATAAGCATACCTCTCCATGTTACAAATAACATGCCATTGGGTGATGCTGTGATGGTGGTATGCAATTCACTATCATGCATTTTTCATTGTCATTTGGTTTACATAAGCAATTGTGCCAAATGTAAACTATACAGAAATATCTAGAGCAACATTTATGGCTTTTCCCTCCCACATCCAGTATCTCCTCCACAGCATAAGCACTAATGGCAATTTGGTATATATCCTCTATAATGTTAATTTTGCTTATAAAAATAAGTTTACATATGTAATCTTTTATGTGGGGATAACATCGTCATCTGATGTTTTCATTTAATAATATATCAAAAACATTCTTCCAAGCTGATACAGATAGACTTGCTTTAACAGTGCTGTAGATTTCCGGACTATGGATATATCTCTCTTTACACCATCATTCTCCTTTTGATGGTCATTTGACTTGTTTCCAGATGTTTCCTATTCCAGGAAAAGCTGTGATAAACATCCTTATTTGTATTTATGTATTTGTATATCTTTAAAACTCCGTATTTTTGTTTTTTTGATAAATCCTTATGAGTGAAACTAATAAATCAATGAATATCCACATTTTAATTTTAAAAAGTATTGTCAGGTCACAAGACTCCCAGCCTGTCCATTCCCATTGTTGCAGTGTAACAGTAGTTAATATTTTCCTACATTCAAACAAGCCCTGGAGTCTAACAATATTTTTAGTTTTAATGGCTTCGATGGTTAAAACTTTTTATTTTATTATTGTTTCCCTAATTATCGAGGGGAGGTTATGTAGCTTTTTACTTGCATGTTTTTCCTTCCTGAGATTGCCTGAGATTCATTTGACCCTTTTTTTCTTCCTTAGTTGTTCTGACCCTTTGTTATTTGGATTGTGATTATTTTTTCCCAGTTAATCATTTGTCATTTAACCTTTTCTGGGGTAATTCAGTCAGAATCCTTAGTTGCAACACTCATCCCCTGCTCCCCAGTTTAAGCAGAAATGTTTTAAAGGGTATTAAATCACACAGGTTCCAAGGAGAAACATACAGTTGATTTCTGAGGATACCAATCTAGAAAAAATATTCAAATTAAGCTGCTGCGTGGGTCCACTGGACATCCTGCTCCCTCCCACCCCCAATAACACGCCACAGCCAGATGCTTCTCTGCCCACTCTCAACAAAACTATTTCCATGAGGCACCTCCTTATTCCCATCACTCTTTTCTGAACCAGAGTTGAGAAGGTGAATCTTAACCATGGGGCCAAAGTCACAGGGCTAGCTGCAAGGGAGGCTCGGAAAGTAGATTTCTGGCTTTTTCCCTAAGAAAGTGGAATTTATACAGTGCAGAATTCTCCAAGCATATGAATGGATTTGAAAGTTGCTGGCAGTCAGTAAATATTTAAGATGTCCATTACCACGGGAGACTTCGCCTCACATACATTTTTTAATTTCATGAAATCAAGCACATCATTTTTTCTTTATATTTTAATGGTTTTAGACTTGGTTTTTTTAAAAAAACCTCATCACACGATAATTACACAAATATTATTTTGCACAAATATTCTTTTCTGGTGTCTTCCAGGACTATTATAGTCTTATGTTTTAGCATTCATATTTTTCATTCATCTCTAATTTGTTGTATAATGAAGTAGTAATAAAAATTTAAACTCTTCCAAAAGTACAGCCAATTCTCTCAATTTCATTAAATGAATAATACATAATTTATTTACTGACTTATAATGGCCTCATTAATTATATGTTAAATGATTTGTATTTGTTCTATAGAATTGTTTATTGCAAGCCAGTACTATGCTTTTTTGTTTAAAGTAGTTTTAAATTAAGTTTTAATATCTAGTAGGGCAAACTTCCTTGCTATTGCTCCATTTCAACATTTTCTTGGCAATTTTCATGTTTATTCTTCCATATATGCTTTTTAATCACTTTATACATTCCAAAAGTGGAAAAAAAATGAATTCTGATTGAAACTGCATTAAATTTATATGTTAATTTCAAAAAGAATGACATTTTTATGATATTAAGTCTTCCTATCCAGGAACGTGGCCTGTCTCTCTATATATTTGGGTTTTGTTTTATGTCCTTCAATATAATTTTATAGTTCTCTTTATATAGTCTTTCTCATTAAATTCATTCCTAGGTATTTCATGGCTTTTTTTCCCCATATTATTATGAATGGGATCTTTCTCATTTCCATTTTTATAGTGTCAATTTAGTTTATTTTTCTAACTGCATTTGATTCTACTATACATAAATTGTATAGCCTACCATTTATATAAGTAAATCCCAGAGTGCTCTATATTAATAATTCAATCATTTACGTAAAATGACTTGACCATTTTATAATTAAAATTGATTATCTCATTCACTAGGTTTATTATTTTTTTAATCGACATGTTTATTAAATATTCATCAGCTAGAGTTTCTAGTTCCCATTTTGCCTTATTTAACTATATGTGTGTTTGTTCATCTTTGCTGTTTTCAAAACAATGTTATCTTGCAATTGATATGTTCATAAATTACTATGATTTACATGAAGCTATGCATTCATAACTTCTCAAAATTTATTTCTAACACGACCTAAAAATGTAAGTCTTTAACAAGCATTGTGAAATCATCTATTTCTCTATATGGAACAGAACAGAGAGTTTTAGTTTCTATTGCAAACCAAAAGCTAAAAATGTCAACTGATCATGAACTCAGCAGTAAGCACATAAACAAAGAAGTTTTTTTGTATAAAATAAATGTTCATAGTATTTTGAAAAAAATAAGGTTGCAAACATAGTTGCACACAAAAATAATTCTGATCCTATGCACTAAACAAACAAGACTAAAGTTCTGGGCACCAACAATGCAGATTTCTAGTGATTTCTAGATTTCTGTGTTAGGAGTAGAGCACTCCAGATACAGTTAAAATACTACTGGCTACAGCAATAACCTAAATCAAATAGCACCAGAGTTTGGGTTGAGGCTTCTGTGAGATGCCAGGCTTTCTGATCACTTTCCTTCTCCCTAGGCAGTTTCTATAAAACGAGTGGATTAGTCTAAAGCAGCAGTCTCCAGCCTTTTTGGCTCCATGTACTGGTTTCATGGAAGACAATTTTTGCACAGACCAGGGTCTGGGGGAATAGTTTTAGGATGATTCAAACACCTTACATTTATTGTGCAGTCAACCTCTCTGCTAATAATAGTCTTTATTTGTAGCTGCTCCCCGACGCTAGCATCACCACCTCAGCTACACCTCAGATCATCAGGCATTAGATTCTCAATAAGAGAATCTAACCTAGAGCGCTGGCATGTACAGTTTACAGTAGGGTTTGCACTCCTATGAGAATCTAATGCCACTGCTGACAAGAGGCAGAGCTCAGGCTGTGATGCAAGTGATGGGGAGAGGCTGTAAATACAGCTGAAGCTTCCCTTGCTCCTGGGCTGCTCACCTGCTGCTGTGTGGCCCAGTTCCTAACAGGCCATGGATGATACCGGTCAGCAGCCTAAGGGTTGGGGACCACAGGTCTAAAGGACACTTAGGTCTTTCAGTTTTCACATTCCAAGAACCTAAGTTTCGAAGGTGGGACTCTGTTGCTCTCCCAAGACTATGGGAAATGGTTGACATGTCTGAATCGGTGAAAACAGAACTATTTCAGGCACATTAGGCACATAACTTTTTTTAGGCCAGCTCATCAGCCATGGTTTGTTTACAAAGACATTCTGTTGTTGTCTGGATCTTGGCTGATTATATCACCACACAAATGGAAGTACTGATTTAGTTTTTTTTTTTTTTAAAGTATAGCCTTTGCTTATTTCTACACCTTTGACTGACACAAGAATATTCAAATGTGTTGAACCAAAATGTGTGCTGAGATCAGTGGCCATTATAATATGGCCAAACCAGAAAGGAAAGTGTTTCTGAAGCTGGCATTCTGCACATGTCAGGGCAAATTGACCACATCCCAGTTCAGTGTAAGAATCATGTGAGCTACTATCATTCTGAGACATTTTCTAGCATGTACACAGTGCAAAAACACAAAAAAATGCATATACACAATTTTCAACATGTACTTCATATTCTAGAGATTTTTAATCACAGAACCCACATGCATATATCTAAATAAAATCAGGCTTAAGGTAGAATCCTATTACATGATTTTTTTAAAATCTAAAGTAAAATTCTAGCCCTACTCATCCAAAATTTATCCAATATACACAGAGAAAACCACCAAAAATGTTGGACAATATCTCTCATAGCTCAGTGCTTCGTGGGGCCAAACCAGATGCCTGTTTTACTAATCAGGAAGTTTCTCTGTTTCAGAAATTAAAGCTTTGGGGAATAGTTAGAGGTTTTGAATCCTTTCAGTAACCTTGAATCTTTCAGGTACTAAATTCAAGACAAAAATGAGCTATAAGTAATAGACATCAAGAATATTAAAATAGAGAGATGGCTTCCAAATATGTCTCAGCCATTCAAACTATAACAAAGACAATCTCTGGCTAGAATTCAGTACATTGCTGAAGAACAGCTTTGCTTTTCTTCTTTTTTATGAATTTTTCTCCTATACAGATTAAAAGGCAGACTATCCCCTTTTAATCTCATCTTGCACAAATGGATTCCCTGGATCCTTTCTAAATGCTGTAAATGAGTCTAATTAAAGACCCTACATTTGCACCTCAAGGTAACTGTTTTGTGAATTGCCAATTTCATCTGGCCTGATTTGAAGAACTATTCAGCAGTATTCCAAGAAGTTATGAACCTTTGCCCTAGAGAAAAACAAGCAAACCCTTCTATAAGAAATAATTGGTTTCACTGTCTGTGGGAATTTAAGCCAGTTTAGTTAAGTCTAATTAGTTTACTGTTTGGCTTATTTGACTCAAGTGAAGTTAAATGGACATTTGCATGACCATAAACCTTATTTCCATGTGTTGACAAGTTCGTTGCTACTAAATGATGTTTATTAGTTCTACAAGTCTGAGTCAAAGCCATTAATGTTTTCAGGAAATAGGCAAGTTTCTGTAAATAAATACCACACTGAGGAAAAGTGAAATTAGTTTGGTTGGGCAAAGTTAGGAAAATGAAGTAAATGCCATTTCTGGTGGCTTCTGTGTAGAGCTCCCCAATGGGTAATGAGATCACTGTAGATAAATGCAGTGAGGACAAATGGATGAAACAAGCATTTTTCATTCCATTAACTTTTTCCATTAAAGGCCACATTTTTAAGGAGCTGAAATTGTTTTCATATTTCTTCATCCTCTTTTTACTGGTCAATGGCTTTTACATATCTTCTTTAATTTTAATTCTGTTCCTCAAAAGCTTAAGTAGTCTTAGAGCACATTGTACCAGATGGATGTAAGGCAAAGATAATTGGTAAATTTTGATGACATTTCCATCACAAACATAATTCTTATGAGGAAAATTGGGCCCACAAACAAGTCCTGTGACATTAGGATATGAATAAAGCTTATAAGTAATTTACATACACTGTTAAATTAAGTCTTAAAGTGTTTGTTTCCTATGGATAACAGTGCAAACTCCAAAGCTTCTAAGGATAGGCTTATTCTCTTGGTAAGAGCTAATGCAGCTTGTGAATTTAAGTTGAAGCCAATGTTCATTTTCATTCTGACAATCCTAGGTCTCTTACAAATTATGCTCAATCTACTCTGCTGTGCTCTGTAAAAAAGAGCATAAAAATCACCTGCCAGAAGTTTCATCGTGCCCCTTTGTCATCTCTCTCTCCACTCCTCACTGCACCATGTGCCCAGGCAACCACTGATCTGCTTTTGGTTACTAATATCAGTCTGCAGATTTTATAGAACAGAATCATACAGTATATATTCTTTTACCTGGGTTCTTTCTCTCAGAATGATTATTTTGAGATCCACTCAGGTTATAATGTGTATCAATGGTTATTCTTCTTATTACTGTGCAGCATGCCGTGGTATGTTTATTTCACAACTTATTTATCCACTGAAATGCTGATGAACTTGGGTTGCTTCCAATTCTGTACTGCTATAAACAGAGCTCTATGAATATTCATGTACAAGTCTTTATGTAGACATATGCTTTCCTTTCTCACGAATGCCTAGGAGTAGAATGACTGGATTGTATGGTAGGCATATATTTAACATTTTTGGAAACCGCAAAATTTTTTTCAAAGTGAATCTAATATCATACATTCCCCTCAGCAGTGAGTGAGAGTTCCAGTTGTTCCACACCCTCACTTGTACTTCATATATTCAATCTTTTTAATCTTTGCAGTTATCATTCTAATGGGTATATAGTGATGTCTCATTTTGGTTTTAATTGACACTTCCCTAATGACTATTCATGTTGAGCATTTTTTCATGTACATATTAGCCATAACATGTCTTCTTTGATGACGTGCCTGTTCAAATGTTTTGCCCATTTTCTATTGGGTTGTTGATTTTTTTATTATTAAGTTGTAAGAATTCTTTACATATTATAGATTTAAGTTCTTGTCAAAGCTATGCTTTGCCAATATTTTCTTCTACCCTGTGGAATGTCTTATTTTTTAAAAAAAAATCATAATAGTATCTTTTGGAAAGCAAAATGTTTTAAGTTTAAGAAAGTCCACTTTATTGACTTTTTTTTTTCCTTTCATCATTTGGGCTTTTTGTGTCTTATTTAATAGATGTTGGAAAACCCAAGATCACTAGGATTTTCTCTTATGTTCTCTTTTACAAGTTTTGTTTTGTTTGTTTTTGTTGTTGTTGTTTTTGGCCTTAGCTCTTACAGTTTGGCCTACAATCCATTCTGAGTTCTTTTTTGTATTATATAGTGTGAGGTAGGGGCTGGGATTGATTTTGTTTCACATGGCTATTCAATTGTTCCAGTACCATGTGTTATAAAGGTTATCCTTTCCTGATTGAATTGGCATATTTGTCAAAACTCAATTATATAGGTCTGTCTCTGGACACTCTGTTCTATTTTACTGATCTATTTGTCTATTTTTATATCAATACCACACTGTCTTGTTTCCTGAAGCTTTAGAGTAAGTCTTGAAATCAGGAAGCTTCCCTCTTCCAAGGACCGGACATAAAGTCAGAACCAGAAGAAACTGTCACTTGGTGAAGAGGCCCAGAGAACTCCGCTGGAGCTCTGTAAATCTTTCCAACTAAACTCAGAACTGGCTCTGGAGACCATGTACAGCTCATGCCACAGAGAAGGGTAAAGCAGTCTGGAAGAGAAAAGAAGATTCCAAGGACTACGTGGGGCTTATAAATGTTTGAGCTCAGACTCTCGGACATGGGTTGAAATGACATTGGAATAGTCAGTTCAGCATCTTTTTTATGAAGTCCTACCTAGATGACACATGAACAGTCAACTACAATTACAGCATTGTACGATAAATACCTAAAAAGCCAAGCCATAGGAATAGCTTCTTATGTCTTCACACTGTCAAAACAAAACATATTAATATTTGCCTAACACACAAATGGGATGGCTGCGACAAGTTTAACTGGTTGGCATAGAGTTATCCTGCCACAGCACTATGGCCTCTTCCGTTCCTTTCTTCTCTCAGGACCTCATAACATTACTGTGCTCATTGCCCACGAATTTTTCCTAGCCATTCTATTGTTTCTTCATTTACACAAAACTTCTATAACTACAATACTCATACATGTCAATAACTTGAACCAGTAATGTATTAACCGAACAACCAATAATGAAGGCTTCCTAGATTTCCAATAATGAAGGCTTCCTAGATTTCCATGTGCTACATTAAAAAGAGAATAAGGATATCAGGAAGGGAAATGAAAATATGGCCATTTCCCTAAAAGCATAAGAACAAATCTGGCTCCAAAAAAAAAGTTGAAATTGACTTGGCTGAGACTCTGATGAGTACAGTCTGAGACAATAAAACAGTTTTAGAGTCTGAGTTCAAGTGGTCATTTCTCCATAGTTTCTGAGGAAGATCATTTCAGCTGGAGTTCATCGTTCAATGGAAGTCTTCAACAGGGCATAAGCCGAGAGGATAGGAGAAATGGAAAATTACCGGGGCTGAGAGAGCCCAAATGGAAAAATAAGCTTCACACAGATGCATGTGGAAGTTGGTAACAGAGACTTTATCTTACAGCAATGTGGACCTTCAATTGGCCAGGTTCGAGCCATCATGAGGTCTGATCCGCTTGGCATTGCAAATACTGAACCATTAAACTGGGCTTTAGTTCATACAGAATAAAAAATCATCACCACAGGAATGTTCCAGAGATTTTAAAATGTGGAAATGGCCATGTTATGTTACTAGAGGAGAAAACCCTTCATCGTAAGCCTTAAAGCCAGAGTTTGATGCCCATTAATGTGTGCCTGTTTATTGATCTCTTCCATTTCTGCACCTCAGAAGGTTTTACACACATCCTTTCACCTGTACTTAAAAATTGCCCTTCAGTGACAAGGCTTCATTTCCGATTCAGATGTAAATAAAAAATGAGGCACAAGGTTTAAGGAGGCACCACATAAAATCCTACAAAACTAATAAATTCAGCATCCCATATTCAATTCTTGGATGACGTCAATATTAGCGGAAACATATTTCAATGTGTATTCCAGACAAACTAAATTCAGAGCAGGCAGTAGTGGGAAAATGAAACATGCATTCGAAAGGTGGCCATTCATTCTGTCACCTTCATATTCTTGTTTTCACTAAAAATGTGTGCTGGTGGCAAGTGTTTATAAGGTATTGTCACACCCTAATATTTCTCAGGAGCACTCCAGTATCCATTAGCACCTACTCTCACCTCCAGGCTTTAGAGAGAGAGTGTGAAAAAGTAGAAACAACCAACATTCTGGCTTCAAATTCTTGGTGCAGGTATTCTCAGCTGCATGAGCCTGGATCAAGTACTTCCACTTCTCATCCTAAGTTTATGGAGTAAACCTAAGTTTATGGTGTAAAATGAAGATACCATTGTCCACTTGGGTCATAGTAAAGATGAAGACATGCAATCTTTATATACCATCTAAAGCGGTGCCAGAATACTCTAATAAATGCTAATGCTCCTCTATTTCCTCTTCCTCTATCACTGGTACAAAATAAATTGGATTAAAAATTGTTCTTTCTGGGACTCTCATTGTTGCCTACTATATAATATTGAAAAGGAAGAGGTAAGAAAGGGTAAACTATATTAATTCACTACATCTACCCCTGGATTCTTCCTCATCAGTCCTTTTTCAGCATTCCATTTTCCTAGCCGATAAGCCCCTCTGCCTTCTGGATTTTAGACTTTGCCATGGTCTACCATTCGGATTTGGAATGTGACATACTATGACACATCATGGAAAATTCACCGTGGTCTCTAAGTACTGAGAGAGTAGGAAATAAAGAGATGCTACGTGGGACAGTAAGAAGAACATTGGACTTTACTCAAGTAAAAAACAAAAATAATTTGTTTTTACTTGAGTTTAAGTCCACAGCAGAATACTTGTTGGCTTGATGTTTCTGTGTCGTATTTCTCACATTGGAAATGTGGATAATTATGCTTATCCTATCTAAGCCATAAGAATTTGTGAGGATCAAATGCAATTATGTGTGAAATTTATTTACAAGTGCTAAATGAATTTTAATGACTGACATTGTTCTTGTCATTATAAGGTTACATAGATACATTGGAATTATCTTCTTCGTGTCAATTTTTGCTTTTGTCCAGAAATTAACCCAATCAAATTTAATGTAGGACTTCCACAGACTATGAGTTTACCAGAAATGGCATCAGAGAACTTTAACTGTTGCCACTTAATAGCTGAAGACCAGATTAAATTTGGGGTTGTCCTGTGATTTGGGCCAACAGACATGTGAGCACACATGATCACTGGCCAGTCCAGTTCTTCAAAAAGTGATCTGAATCCTCAGTAATTTCTAGACTCAACCACGCCTCTTCAGGCTGCTGTGTTTTCAGGAGTGTCACCTGGTCATATACTCCCCAGATGACTGTCAGCTGGCCTCACCATAGCACAACTTAAACCTCTGAGTCTCATAGTTCATAAAGTCTCAATCCGTAGGAGTGACAGTCCTCCATTAGTATCACATGATAACACACCATTAACATTAAAATAGAGAATTTTAGGGGATTGCAAAACAACAAACTAAGCTAAATCAACAATGTGGTGCTTAAACATTTCCAACAATTTCAAGGTTCTGAAACAGCTGTAAATAATTTGAGGAATAAGATCAGCCAAGGAGAACGTCTAATTTCCATTAATGTAGGAGTATTTATTCAGCCCCTGCCATAGCCATAGAAGCAGCATTTGAGACAGTTTTCAAGCCCGGTTCCAGCTAAACTTGGTGAAAATTATTTCCTGGCATTCTTTCAAGTTCTTCATTCTGGAGCCAGACTGTCTGGGTTCAATTCATGAGCTGACCACTTACTAGCAGTATAACCTTAGGTAAGATCCTTAACCTCTTTGCCTCAATTTCTTTATCTGTAAAATGGGGTAATAACAATGCAACCTCATTAGGGTATTGTTGGAATTAAATTAGAAGAAACTAGAATAAGTCCAGATATAATGTAGTTAATTATTAAATATTAATTGTTATTATGGTTGTAAATGGTATATAGATGCTTAAAAACAAACGACTTTTTATATGTTCTTTATAGCATGCCAAGCAAACACTGTCAGTTTGCATGAAACGTGAGGCATATACTGTTATCTTTATTTTACCAAAGAAGAGACTGAGTGTTAGAGAGGTGGCAGATTAATCATGTTGGTGGGTTAATCATGTTTCTAGTCCCCTCCTCCCGCCTCCACCCACCCACATTAAACCTCAGTGCCTCCCAGAGTTTCTCAGAAACACAAATGAAGCACTTGGCTGCACATGATTGTTAGAACAGAGAACGAGCTCTAAACAAGCCAAAATTCCATGTTCGAAAGGAAGACGAGGCAATTACATTGTCATTTTCAAGTGAACAATGCAGCCAAGTCATTTTATTATTGGACAGAACTTTTGACCTGTAAAGTTCCATATAGAACTGAACCAAATAAGCCTATTGCAAAGAGGACAAAGAGTCATAAAGATATTTTTTAAAAAACAATCTAAGAAATCATGAAATAGCTTTCATATCATGGAGGTCCCTACCAAGGAAGGCATCAATTGATGTAAGGGTATAATTTTGTGTATACATGCTGGCTTAATGAAAAGGAAACAACAAAAACAGAAAATGACTTTCCAAAACCATACATTCACATAAGGAAGTGTCCAGATTGTGGTAAAAACTGCCTGACCCATATTAGCCTTGTATGTCACTTTGCCCATGAAAATTGCTGATTATTAGGGTGGGTCAACACCCCAACTGGGAAGGGAACAAGGCAAATATTAGGTCCCAGGACTGCTACAGATCTGCATGGAGCTTGTTGGCTTCCACCACCTTTTGTTCTGCTATTGTCCTGGGTCCATCCAAAGGCCAAGGCATATGTGGGTGGCAACTGCTCTCCTCCTTCCAATGAAGGGAGGGAGGGGATTTCCATGATGCACTAAAATCCAGTCTCCTAAAAGCAAATGTCAAACTGAAGGCATCTTGAACCTAAGGGAGTATTTCCTCAGAAATGAGGCATTCCTCAAGTGAGCAAAGGTGATGAACAAGCATCTCTCTCTCTCTCTCTCCATCTCTACCCTCCCTCCCATCCTTAACACCCCACCTTTAATGTGGCAGGAGAGAAGAAGTTATTACCATTTTAACATTGCCACTGTATCATTTACTTTGTAGAGGCAATAACACAATTGTTTTCTAACTCCTTGCTCCAGATCATCAGCATAAATAGCAAACTATCAATGAGGACAGATTTGGAAAGGAAAATCCTAGGTAGGCTATTATGGCCTGACAAGTTCATTATCCCTTTTAATGAATGAAAGTATAAATGGTCAAAGCAATACTTAACTCAAAAATACAAAACTCAAAAATCTGGTTTACAATGGAAGAAAACATTGAGGCAGACGCATGCCCAGGCATGAATTTGAGCAGAATTCCTCCCTGTATTTGCCAGGCCTTGGCATGGGCCCCATATCGAACCCAAGGAGCCGCCTCTACAGCCAAGAGACAGATAATCTACTCACAGATGATCATGGTCTTCAATCAAGAGATGCTTCTTTCAAGGGGTCCTGGAGCACTTTCCATCAATTGCACACACAGGAACAACTTCCTCCTCCTTGACCACACCAGTCATCATCTCTGTCAGCCTTGCACTGAGAGAACCAAATGCTTCCTTCAAACACTCTGAGCTCAGCCTTCCATTCTTGTTCAATCCAGGGAAGACCAAGGAGGGTTCAAATTTGCATACTTAACATTTCAAAGAAGTAAAACCCATCCATCATCTATCCACCTTTCCACCCCTAGCCACAGTGCAAGAGGTAAAGAAGATAAAGTGGGTGTATCTTTGTAAGGAGGGCTTGCCCGTGTTGTCCCATCCAAGATCAGATGGTCTTTCTATGCACTTGCCTTGCGCTCTACCATGAGGAAGCCAGTGTGAGGTTTTTTTGCAAGCACTGCATTGAGGATCTGAACTGCAGATCCATGTATGGTAGAGGGGACAATGTGATTCCTGGCTACATTTTCTTGGCTCTTAAAAATCAAAATTCATGCAAATGTCTAGCTAGGATTTAGCCAGTTCCTTCCTCCTAAAATACTGCAGCAAGGGGAAAAGAGGCAGTTGGCTAGACCAATAATTCAAACATATTGAGAGAGGAGCAGCTCCACGATGAAGCCTGAGGAATGGGACTCTTGCTAGAGAGTTCGTTAAGATTTATAAAACTCGAGCTGTCTTTGTATGGTTCATAAAAAATTATTATGTGAAAAATTTGGCTGCTCACAGCATTATTCATTGCAGACCCTCTGAAACAAATAACTGTTAAACACATAAAAGGGTTCATGTATTGAGAGGGGAAAAGCAATGAAACCTGTTAAACAAATTATAATTGAGATGAGTACACAGGTACTCTGGTCACAAGAAGAAAGGCAGAACGTAGTCAAAGGTTAGCACTTCATTTATGAATGAGAGATGCCACAGTCCTTTTTCTTAAATGAAGTCACAAAATCAATGGAACAGGTGAGCAAGCTGTCGTTGTGGGATACAAGCATTTTAGGAGAATGGGACCTGTGAGATGAACACCAGATGAAGGCTCTGAAATGATTCCTTCTCCCCTCTCCCCGCCCACCCCACTTTCCACACAGCCTGTCTAAGATACAAGGCTTAAGCTGGTTTGCTCCATGGCAACCAGCTGGGTCTAAAGGAAGCCAAATCTCCTCTCCTTCAGAGCTACCTGGAAGGCTCAGTTAGCTCTCACACCATGTGGGGGTTTTGGTTGAGACGTAAGGAAGAGCAGGTTTCATGGACTGTAAATTTTTACTGTCCAGATAGCCACAAACTCTTGGTCATGCCAACCACTCCAAGCTCCTGTGCTTTAGAAATCACATGCTAGTCAGGACCATCTTACTCTCTTTTGAGTTGAACAGGTGCACAAACCCTGAAATGTGACCCTCGAAGGTTTGGTAGCACCAAGATGATTCTGTTGGGTACTCTGGGAGGCTTATATATCCTGGCCCCTTTCCAAATGGATTTGAGTAATTTTCTTTTATACTTTTGTAACAAACAGAATTCATTGGAGAAATACAGAAGTCATCTTTTTGTTAGTTTTTCCACAGACAAGAACATAAAAGCAGATGGAGGAGGAGAAAGAGATCACTGGACTTAGGTAGGCTTAGAAAGTTCTGAAGATCTCTTCTAAGCTATAAAATACCAAGTATTTTCATTGCTAAGCTAGTCAAAGTTACGTGTTGGAAAGCATGCTCTTTCAAAGTCTCACTGCATCCCCAAATATGCCAGAGTTCACACTTATTAATGTATTATTAATAGCTAGCGTTCTCCAGAGAAACAGAATCAATAGGAGAGATATATGTATAAATACACACACACATATTTATTTATATGTAATCATATATATATAAAAATCTTATTATATGGAATTAGCTCACATGGTTATGCAGGCTGAGAAGTCCCAAGATCTGCAGACAGCAATCTGGGGGAGACCTCAGGGAGCCAATGGTGTAAGTTCCAGTCCAAGTCTATGTCCAAAGGCAGAAGACCAATGTCCCAGCTCAAAGACAGTTCCGCAAAAGAAAGAATTCTTTTCTATTCATCCTTTTATTCTGTGCAAGCCTTCAGCAGATTGGATGACGCACACTCACACTGGGGGGGGGGGGGCACTCTGCTTTCCTCAGTCTACCCGCGCAAATGTTACTCATCCAGAAACACCCTCACCAGGACGCCCAGCAGTCATGTTCAGCCAAGTGTCTGCGCACTCTGTGGCTCAGTCAAGTTGACACATAAAACGAACCATCATGACTGAACGGCAGTAATGACTGTCAGGAGAGACACTTACTCCCCGCCATTCCTGCTTCCTGTGGAGGGATTTCCATGCAAGCAACACTACCCGCCTGTCTCCACCGCCTCCTGTGCTCACACCCAGGGGAGGAGAAAGTGGATTAGTTGACTGCAGAGTCTGGAGGAAGAAACTCTGTCCTGTCTGGGTCCTATACCTCAAATGTGCCTGAAAGCAGGATAGACATGCATGGCCTTCAGCTCTCGGTCCCATGGAAATGTTTTGGGAGAACCAGGTCACTTCCAGGAGTCCCTACAACTCTAATATTTGGATCATTGGCCAGAAACCTAAAGAAACAGGCTATGGATTTCTGGATGCAAAATAATACCTGGAGAGTGTGGAGATCCTGTTGGGGGCTTGCCTTTAGTGTCTTAACACTGTAATACTCTGGGGCTGTCTTAGCAAGTGCAGGCCATGGGGAACTTAGCAAATGCCATGTGTGAGAGCCTTAGCAACCTTGGCTGGGCTGTTCCAGTGCTAGGATGTGAGATGCTACAGCTTGTTCTTAAATTACACAGGCTTTTCTCGTCCTGGTGATACAGGGAAGGAAGGCAAGGGATGGGAAGAGAGCAGGCTAACCCCCTAAGACTCTCTCATGGGTTGAATTGTATTCTCAAAAAAGATATGTTAAAGCGCTAAGCCCCAGTACCTCAGAATGTGACCTTAATTGGAGACAGGGTCATTGCAGATGTCATGAGTTAAGATGAGACCATACTGCAGCAGAGTGGGCACTTAATTCAGTATGACTGCTGCCCTTGTAAGAGGAGAAGAGACACAGAGACATAGACATGCACGGAGAACACCTTGTGATGAAGGAAACAGAGACTGGAGTGATGCAGCTGCAAGCCAAAAGGTGCCAAGGATTGTCAGCAACCACCAGAAGCTAAGAGAGCAGGAAGGATTCTTCCATACAGGTTCTCAAGGGGTGCACAGCCCTGCCACCACCTTAATTTCTGACTTCTAGACTCCATAACAGTAAGACTAATAGAATATCAGTCTTTACCACTCCAGACAAACACATACACAAATGTTCCTTATGGTATTGTGAAATGCAATCCAAGGCGGGAAAAGCCTTTATTTTAATATCCTATAGGATAACTGCCCCTGCCTCAGTTAGGCAAGGTGCTTCCATAGTCTACAGCTGGGTGGATGCAACAGGACAGAGCCGGCCTGAGGCAGCAAGAAGACTAGAACTTGTCAACTCAGCGAGCTGTGTTCCCTTCACCCACGGCTTCCAGATGCTACTGTATGCTGACCCAGTCTACTTCAACAGACTTGAATTTGTAAATGGTTAGGAATAATGTTCATTAAGCATTTTCTATGTGCCAGGCAGTAATCTAGCAGCCTTTATATATATTATTTTCTAATCATTGCAATAGCCTAAGATAAGCGTTTTTATCCCCATTTTGTGGAATGAAAGACTGAGTTGTGTATGCATCCAATAAATCACAGAGCCCAGCTTTAAGGCCAGGCCTGTCTGAGACTGAAGCCCCAGCTGAGTCCTAAAAATATTTCTAGACACAAAGAAGCAGATGGGTTCTACAATTTGAGAACCTAAGAATAAAGCACAGTGCTAGAACAATAGAAAAATACAAGCCTTCCTCAATAATTATTCATCAAAAAATAATAATTATTCAACAAATGTTTCTAAGACATGAGAAATCCTCAATAATCAAAACACAAAATAACGCTCCTTACTGAGACCATTCCACTAAAGGCGCATGTTCTGATTCCGCCAGGGAAAACTAGACTACGTACAGAATTCAAACTTTGGTTTAGACAGCTCTGACTGTATTTTAAGGTTGAGCTCAGCAAAAAGGAGAGTTCCAAAGGGATGTTCTTATTCCTCATATATTTTCTAGTATCATAAATTCTGAAATATTACTTTCCACTAGCATCGTTTGGCAGCATTTACTCTTGGTAGCATGAAAATTCCTAGCAATCACCGTATTCATTTCTGGAAACCACAGACAGGTTGATATACAGACTGATGGTCTGCAAGGGCCAGGTCTACAAACTGCTGCTAAGCTCATGCTCGGATTTTGTGACAGGTCATCACTGCCCTTGGGATGAGGTTTGAAGTCAGTCCCTCGACGTGAGACACATTGTCCCCTGTTCTCACCACTTACCGCATGCACTCAACACTGGAATTGGACACTTTTTCAACAACAGCACTTCTCAAACTTTAATGTGCACCCCAGTCACCGGAGAAGACTATTTAAATGCAGATTGTGATCTGGCAGATCTCGGGTGGAGCCTGGGCTGTGCACCTCTAACAAGTGCCCAGGGATGTGATGCTGCTGATCCTGGATTCCATACTGAATAGCCCGGGAATAGATGACCAATGTTCACAAACTCCCTGGCACTTTCACACTTCTGAGCCCTTCCTCACATGCAGGAACAACCCTGTCTCCCAATTCCCACTGAGTGACTGCTCCTCACGTGCAAAGTGTACATCAAAAATCAGCTCCTCTGTGAAGCCTTTGCGAGATCCCCACTTCCCCAGACATGGCTGCATCCTTCCTCTGGGTCCACCCTGGTTTCTAAGCATCACATTAAATTGAATTATAGTTCTCCTTCCTTTGTTTGTCTCTGCCATAGATAGAGCTTTTGGAGGGTGAGGTTGGCACCTAATGCCACTTTGCACGGCGCCTGACCTACAGTAGGTGTTAAACTACGTTAGCTGAATGAAGGAATTGGACTTAACAGGCTGTGATGTCAGGGGTTTACAGTTTCCCCAATTTTCGAAATCAGCTAATTGGTTTATCTTCAATTCTTTCAGTCCTTTGCACTGTGATTGGTCCAGCTTTCTTGACGTGCACTCATTTTAAAAATTCTTTTTAAAATATCTCATCAGTTCTTGTGGACTGCAGTTTCGAATCCTAGAGCTCTACTATGAAGAATGGAGTCCAGAAAACGATGCCTTAGTTCGAGGCATTTATAGCTGTATGATCCTGAGCAAATTACTGACACTCTGCCCCAGTCTCTCATTTCTAAAGTGGTTCTAATAACAGCACCTCCCTCCCTGGTTCTGGGGTTAAATGGGCGAATGTAAGCAATGCACTTAGAACTGTGCCTGGCACATAGTAAGCACTACAGAATGGTCAGCTGTTGCTATTATTATGCCTTTCAGTATTTATAAAGACATGCTCCTTGCTACTTGCTATGGAAAGAATTGAAGACAATGTTTGTGCTCTTCTGATTATCCTCTGTCATCTGTTATATGACACTGACTTTTTTCATTGCCTTATGATTTCTTTGACATGCTTCCTACATTACCTGCGTATATAGCTTCAACCAATCTGCTTTTTTATGGTTTTTTGCTTTTTCATTCTTGTTTGTCTCAGCTCATTTATGGTCTTCCTCCTCCTGACACTGTCTCTAAAGGCTCGGTGTTACTTACCCCTTGATTCTGTGCCTGCCTTTCCCCTTGTATATGGGCTTTAAAATCTGAGCTCACAGGAGAGCCATTCACACCAGCTCCAATTTCTTCCCATTGGAAATTGTCTCAATTATATAACCAAAATTTCATTTCTTATGTTTTTATTTTATAATCTTTTCCATTATTACTTTTTCCAACTTCTGAGAGATAGAACTCTCAGCAAAGAATGTCTGAATTTATTGGATGCTCGTTATTAGCAGAATGAGAACTAAAGCATTTGAGGAGCTGGGCTGCCCACCACTCTCAACTCTCTGCTAAGATATAAGGCCGTCTCATTCATAGATTCAATAAACCCCCACATTTCTGCTTCTTTCTCCTATTGGCATAATAAAAATACACTATTTCTAATTTCAAATATTTAGATTTCTGAATAAGTATGTAATATGCCATTTTTATGTTGTAGTCCCCCAATTCTTGCTATTAGAACTGTTATTTTCAAAAAATAAAAGTATATTTCATCTTACTGAGTTAAAAGACATCAAGACTCAAAATCACAAAGCATATGCTGCCATATGATTTATGCAAGAACAAATAACATAGAACTCAACCAGCAGTCACATATTCAAAGAAAAGGTTTTGGCTCTTCTTCAAAAGATTGGAGAATAAAATGTACAATGACATGATTTGAGTATAAAAAAACACATTCACAGTATTCGAAGTAATCTTTAAGTGATTCTCTGCTTTGATGTATTTTTTTCCCTCACATTAGCCAACCACAAATTGGTCCCTATCACTGTAAGACACCTTGAACTGTTAATGCAATCAAAGAACACTTCATTCTAAAATGCAAATGCTAAAGACACGACGAATAAATATTGATAAGATGTTATGAAACAGCAGTCATATTAGGGATGTCAATTGACTATCTAGAAGCTTAGCAGTCATACATGAAACGAGCAAATAAGAATAAATTTGAACTGCAATTCAGTCTAAAAACTCAGAGTCTATAGTTATAGGTGATCCTCTTCCATAAAGAGAGTCCAGGGCACCCAAGGAGACACAAGGAAGGATATAACATGTGGTAAGATAAGAGAGCGTGTTCTAGAAGTGGAGCTTCTCAATTTATAAGTTGGAAAGGACCAGTATTCTTTAAAATTTCCAAATACTTTAAAATATACAAACATTTTGTAAAACACAATAAAAATGAAAAGAAAAATTGAAAAAACTCAAAATTTTCATTTTACAGCTTTTGTTTTCACAGTAATGATAAATTCAACCTCCTATTTGCTTTTCAAGTGCATCCATTAACCAGAATTTAGAACTTTGTAAATCTCTGAAATTGGATAAATTCATTTCCCAATCTCTGTGCTGTCCAGTTCCAACCCAGCTAAACAAAATATACGAGATTTATAGTGTTCCAGTTTCTGGGAAACAGAACATAGCTTGATAATCTGAAGTCAAGGCTGGTTCTAGGATAATTCTAAAATAAAACAAGGAAACAATGATATTATTTTCTCCCCTAGGAATGCTTCTTCTAACCTTTCCTTCATAACAAATCAGTGAACCAAAAAAAAAAGTGAGCATGTTTATTAACTAGCCAATTCAGCCATGTCTTGTGCCAATAAAGTGAAAGTTACTTCTCCAATTGCATCAATTAAAAAGCCATAACCTCTAATTGGTACTTTGAGATATCATTAGGTAAAGAATTGAAACAATTCAATGTATTGAGGTTAAAAGAGATTGAAAAAGGATTTAATAAAATTAAATTGGTGATAGACAGAACATTTTTTTTTTGTCCTTAAAATTGGGGTGGGAAGGTTAAACAGCCTTAGAATTTTAGATTTCTAAATTCATCTCATTTGGTGATCGAGAATGTTAAAAATATTTCTGAGAGAAAGTGGTTATCTATATAGTATTCATGGACAACAAACAACTTTTTGGGCTAAAATTTATTTAATAAATGAAAACACAGAAACTAGAGATATTATCCTTTTGTTCCATCTTCCGTTCAAAGTATCTATTCTGCTTAAGAAGTTATTTTCTTAACACAAAAGGCAAATCAAAGCAAATCATTGTCAAATAATCCCATGGTGTACTTCAACTTTCCATAAACAGTAGCATTAATCTATTTTTGTAAAAAGTAACACCTGTCACATATTATCTTGATTTTGCATAGCTTTTGAGGTCATAGTCTTTATGGCTAAGGTTGGGAAAGTTAATCAGTCTTTATGACTATAGTTGGAAAAGTAAAGAGCTATTCTTTCTTAAAATATTGAAAAAGTACATATTCATTCATTCAATAAACATTTGCCAAAGTTTACTAAATGTCAAATATTTTGGGAGTCACTGAGTTTACAGAGCTGGATAAAACACAGTTCCTTCCTCAAAAAGTTCAACCAAGTGCAGAAATGATACCACAGAAGTATCAATTGAAAGCGTGCACAAAACTCTCATGCAGTGGCTCTCTTCATTGGGATGTAGCCTATTATTATCACTGTTGTGAATCATGCATGTCTGGTCATATTTACAGATCAACACAAGTTATTGTTTCATTGTTGAGTAGTATAAAGCCTTGTGGCCAATGAAACTTCATAATAAAAGAATATAGGTATCATATGAGAATCTGTAATAGCCAATATTACAAATTGATCAAATCAATGTGTACTGCTACCTTAAATAAACACATTTTCTCCAGCTCTAACCTTGCTAAAAGTGAGTCTACAGCTGCAAGAACCCAGTGCTTGATTCCCAGATTTATGTTTCAAATATATTTTTCTATGAAAAGAACCCAGACTATTTGGAGGCATGACTGATTCTGTGACTTGTGCAGGAAAAAAATAACCACGGTGGGTCCAGAGCATTATTTTGTGGCCAAAACCAACAGTGATTTTACAGGAGAAAAGAAAGCACTAGAAGTACTGAGGAGAGGCTTAAAAGTTTTCCACAGAAGAAGTCCTAAAAAGTTAAGCATCTAAAATAATAGCAATTATTAATAATGTGAAAAATGTAAGTTTAAAATTATTCTCAAAAGAGAACAGTTAGGCCGGGTGCGGTGGCTCACGCCTGTAATCCTAGCACTCTGGGAGGCCGAGGCGGGTGGATTGCTCAAGGTCAGGAGTTCGAGACCAGCCTGAGCGAGACCCCGTCTCTACTAAAAATAGAAAGACATTATATGGACAACTAAAAATCTATATAGAAAAAATTAGCCGGGCATAGTGGCGCATGCCTGTAGTCCCAGCTACTCGGGAGGCTGAGGCAGTAGGATCGCTTAAGCCAAGGAGTCTGAGGTTGCTGTGAGCTAAGCTGATGCCACGGCACTCACTCTAGCCTGGGCAACAGAGTGAGACTCTGTCTCAACAAAAAAAAAAAAAAAAAAGAGAACAGTTAATATAAATTACATAAATACATGTTATATAAAATACTGTTATATATTATGGGAGATAAGCATAATAGAATGCTTGAATTTGTGCACATTGTAATAATAAAGGAGTGCTAATAGATGGATTCTTCAGAAATTGGCTTTAGCAATATCTGGGTAAGTCAGGTGACTACATAAAAGGCAGGTGAACAGTCTCAAAATCCAGTCCTTCATGGATTTCCACAGGAAACCCAAGCCCATCAGAGACTTGACTAAAGATTTTCAGCGATGCAGGAAGGTGGCACCTTGGGGGCCGCTACCCCCAAGATGTTGGAAATACTTCCCTCACTCCATCATCCCATCTTTTGTGGGTCCATCTCCTCCTTCACACTCCTGGATATCTCCTGTGCATTCTTCCTTTGCAGCTCAGAATCTCACTACTGTACAGAGAAATCTGGTTTTCTACAGCCCACATCTAAAAATTCACATACCCAAACACATCCAGTTCTTTAGAAGAGTAAGTGTCCCTCAGTGTACCAGGTGCCCCACCCCAACTTTGAAAACAGTAGCAATTATAAACAGCAGCAAGTTTCTTGGTTATATTTCTAATTATTTTCTGTGTTGCTACCTACTTTCCACAGCTTTTAGTCCTCACTACAATTCTTCAATCATCTCTAAATGATTTGCAAATAATTTCTAAACTACCTATATATCCATGGTATGGACATTCTATGTTTTTTAAGTATATAGGGTGCATAGGAACGCCCTTTACAACTAAAGTGCTTTTCTCTGCTTATTTCTTAATTAGTCTAACAGCCTTGGGAAGTCAGGGACTTCCTGAGGAAGTTAGTTTATCCTCAGGAAGTTATTTCCTAGTCAAAGAGGAAGTAAACAGACATGTTAACCTAATTGTTAAGGTCAGGCTGTGTCCATGACTATAAAGGTCAAGTATTTCCAATATCAGATTATTTGTCCTAAAATGCTGGTCCCCAATCTCCTCTATATTCGCTCTTTACTGTGCAACGTGGCCTATTTATCACTGACATCACCAAGTATATGGGATCCATTGAAACCCTAGCACAAAGAACGTGCAGCCATGCACCCCATAACTAAATATTTTAGTAAAAGATTGTATTTTCAAAGCCCTTTGTGAACCTATTCAATGTTTCCAGGAGAGGGTCTGTTTAGAAGCCTCCACTTTTCCCCACGTGGATGCAGTGGACTTTTCCCAGCTCTTCACACCCTGACACACCACACTCTTGTCTTCCTATCCATCCTTCCACGTGCCACTGACACCGCCAAAGCCAGGCTTCCATGAGGTCTTCCAAACCCCAGCTACCCACACTCACCCACTTCTTCTCCAACCATGGCTCCTCTTTAGACAACTCGTTAGGACACAACCCTATTCCTCCATGAATTACTATTCATCTGCTTTGAAAGTATTCACCCCCTGCCCAGTAATTGCTATGGTTCTGAAAGTAATGGATCTTGCCAATAAAATCAAATTCCTTCAGAAGCCAAATAGCTAACAGAAATATTGTGAAGGATGCTTGTTTCAGACAATCGGGAATGGTGGGGACTCTGAGGTACAGTGGGGTGCATGCTGCATCCAAATCATTAAATTAAGCCCAAAATTATTTCTGAAAATTCTTCAGGGAGAAGAAAACACATCTGAGGGAAGGAATCATCCTCTATGCTACCAGTTTGTGACCCCTGACTGCCATAATTTGCATTCCAGTGTCTGAATAAATGTATTTCAACTTAGCCTCCATCCTTTAATAAGTTCCCATTGAATTAAGTTACTGAAATTACTGATAAGAAATCTTAGGAGTGATCCAAGCCTTAATTAGAAATGCATTTAGTTGCACTTAGATGAACCAGAAAGTCTATGGCTGAAATATATCAATTACTTACTGGCTGCTTTTCTGTAAATGGCAACCTTTCTTTTGAAAGAAACAAATGCACAATTTTTGGACATGAAATTAGAATATTAAAGATCTAAACTTGTCTTTCTCCCAACTCTGCATAAAGGCACCGTGAGACTCTGGAAGTCTCACTTAAATATTACTTTAAGATGTCTTTAAATGTGTGTGTGTGTGTGTGTGTGTGTGCACGCACACACACACAGAAACCTAATTTCCTTCAAGACTATATAACATTTTGGCCATTCTGGATGATCCATTTTGGAAGATAATTCCCTCAAGAAATTAAACTTAGTTCTTGAGTCTGAGATGACATTTAGGATTTTATTCTCCATTTCAAGACTTAACATACCAATTCCGTGGATGCTGAGTTGATGAGCTTTCCATTACTTAATGAATCCTTGAATGCAAATTTGACTTCTTTATTAAATTGGGCACATTAAATCGATAACATGCTCGAATCTTCAGATGTAATCGGTGTAGTTTTTCAAAAGTCACCTAAGTTACAACTAGGCAGTAGCTTAAATAATAAATGAAACTTGCTCATGAAGCAGTGAATTGCTAATTGAATTACCAGACACATTAAGCTTCAATAAAGTCTCTCAAAGTTCTCCTAAATGATACTGACAATTTCAAAGATAGTTAAGTTTAAAATTTAATTTTTAAAGGCAAAAACAAATCTTCATAATAATCAGTCATCACCTTCCACATACACAGATTAAAAGCTCATAACACCACATTTCTGATTTCAGAATCTCTCCGTCCCCTGAAGGCCCCCTATCCAACCTTCCAATCTGGATAGATGTCATTTTAGAACTATTTTTTAAAAGATTTCTTCAGCATCATTTTCTTTCTCTAGTTCTTTCCTTTTTATTCCTATTCCTATGTTATATGTTTTTTGTTGTTGTTGTTGTTGTTGTTGTTTGTTTTTTATTTCATCTTATTATTATGGGGGATACAGAATTTCAGGTTACATACATTGCCCATGTCAAAGCTCCAGGCGTGTCCATTCCCCAGACAGTGCGCGTTGCACCCATCATGTAGGTATATATGTTTTTAACTTTATTTTCTCTTGTATCATAGATTGAGTTTCTATTGATTATAGTAGACTGCAAAGAGATCACATGGCAAGAGAGGAAGCAAAATAAAGAGACCAAGGACGCCAGACTCTTTTTTTACCACCCACTCTCTAGGGCGGTAAAAGATCCATTTTAAAGAGAACTCACCTTCCCAGGAGGGCATTAACCTATTCATGAGGAATCCACCCATGATCCAAATACATCCCACTCAGCCCTACCTCCTAACACTTCCACACTGGGGATCAAAATTTAACATGAGTTTTGGTGGGAATAAACCACATCCAAGCCATAGCAATAACTAAGGATTTAAAGTAAATTTATAGATGATACATGAATCATCAAAGTGCTTCCATGTCTACTGTTGGCAATTTAGACACAATTAGAAGTCTAAATTGGAAAAAGTAAGTACTCTCTTTGCGCACACTCGCTCCCCTTCCACTTTGTGCCAAGAGTTGAAGCATCCTAAGGCCCTCACCAGACACAGCTTTCATTCAGTCTTGGACATTTGTGCCACCAGAGTCATGAGCCAAATAAATCTCTCATTTTTTTATAAATTACCCAGTCTCGGGTATTCTGTGATAGCAACACTAAATGGACTAAGGCAGTTATAGAAGGCAAGAGTCAACATTTCAAGCTGCTTTTGTACTGAACGGTTGAAGGGTTAGTTTGCAGGTCATCATAACTGTGTCCTTAACATACTGCACCAGACAGACTTAGTATTTGAAATTAATACTTAAGTTAATCATGATATCAGGTCTAAAGTTTATGTAATTGGAAAAAGTAAGTACCTTCAAAATATATGTTGATAGAAACTTATAAAAAATGATTAACGTGACATTCTCAGCAGTTTTGTCTGACAATTATGAAACAAAGATTAAGAATAAATCTTAGAAATCAAGGTTCATAGCCCATCCCTGCCACTGACTAATTTTATTTGACCTAGGGCCACACTGATCCTTTCTGGGTTTCCCTGTTTCACCTGCCAAATGAAAACACACATGCCTTCTTCTCAAGAGAAGTATGACAATAAAACAAAGTTGAATGCAGTAACACTTATGAAAGGACTAGTCAAAGCCTGAAATAATAAGGGTCCCCAAAATGTTTGCTGAATTTGTTAGGTAGTAAAATAAGCTTTCTGGGAATTCACCTTGAGTTAAAAGCATCATCTTTCCTTTCCTGGGTGATTCATGTCCATTTTGTTTGAAGAGTATACTCAAGAAGAAATAGAAAGAAGATAATATAAGGAAGACAAAAAGAATTAAAAACAAAGCCAGATGCCTGGGAATTTTCAAAATAACTCTATTTAGAATTAATCTAATTTGAGCGCTGAAGACATGTGAACCCATGACTGTATAAATAAACCGGTGATTTTAGATTCCATGGAAAGAATAGCACCACCAATTCTTTATAAATCAACTAAATTTCACATGCCTCCAATGAAACACCTAAAATGACCTTCTTTCAAGGAGTTAATTAAGCAGGCAATTTCACAAAACGATATTAAGTGAATCTATTAAAAGGCTATTATAAAATCATGAGCTGATTTAAAGGTAGTGTTTCCATTTCCAGGTAACAAGCTGGTCTATTCAAGCAGGGTAAGAACCTTTTACCTTTGAAACACATTTTTTCCTCCTACTGGAAGTAATGATTTTGGGCCAAATGATTGGGTTCAGCAACCTCTCTGAAACCTTCTGAATAGCCCTGTAGCCAGCTCAAAGTATATAGGCTAGAAATCAGGCATATAAAAGAGAATTAAATAGTTTCATGTACAAAAGGAAACAGCTTTTTTAAAGGTTATATTTTTTCTTCTAATTTGACCATCTCTCACTAAACCAATACTGCATCAAACTCCCACTTGACCAGGACAAAAAACCACATATTATATGATTCCATTTGCATTAAATGTCCATGATAGTCAAATCTACAGGGAAAGACAGTAGGTTAGTGACTGCTTTGAGCTGAGGGTAGAATCAGTGGAGGATAGGGAGTGATTACTAAAGGGTACAAGGTTTTTGTGAGGGGTAATGAAAACATTCTAAATTTGATTATGTTGATTACAGTATAACTGTGAATATATTAAAAATCATAGAATTATATACTTTCAATAAGTGAATTGCATGGTATGAGTTTCATCAACAAAGCTGTTAAATATAACTTACAAAAAAACAAACAAAAACTTCTGCTTGGCAATTTATTAGGTGTGTAATCATAAGCAAATCTTTTCATTTCTCTGTGTCACAGGTATTTCTTTGTAAAATGAGTATACTAGATCAGAAAATTGGCAAGACCCTTTAGAGCTCTGAAAATCTTATGATTACATGGTTGTCTGGCTTGATAACCAATATTTAGGAACCAGCTCTCACATCCATAAATCGTGCTGTCAATGAGTTCAATATCTGGATTTGAGTATGTTTAAAGGTCAGTTGGATGAAGCTGACTCTTCATCAGCCAATTAAATTTGACCTTGAACTAACAGCTTCACTTTCCCTTAGCTCCAGAGAAGGCTGAGCCACATCTCTGTACCTTTTGCTTCTACAAAAGAAGCCAAAGCTCAGCTTACTATTTCTAGGAAGCTCCTTCATGATCTAACCCAATCCAACTAATGCTGCTAAGGGTTGGCTGCTGTGTCTTCTCCTGCAATCACAGGCTGGACATGACTTTCATAGATGAAGGTCAAAGGCCATTCTTTCCAGTACAGGAGACAATACCCCATGGATGAGAAAAACTGAAAAAGTCAAAGAGAAAGAATAGCAATACAACTGGAAAGAATTAAGCTGTGTCTTACAATGTTGGAATGCAGATTATGTTGGGAAAAATGGAAATTTTCCAGCCTTCTACACTTGAACCCAAATCCCCTACAGTGTCAGGAAATCAGAAACTTAAACTGTCACAAGAAATCTAACGAGCTATAAAGAAAGTCTATACCACTTATCAAGGAGAAAGCCCTGCTGGCTGCCAATTCCTTACAAGGGGTGTGGCTTTAGAGTCACAAAATTAAGATACATTAAACTTTTGCATGAGACTTTGGAATAGAACTCTCCCAGTGGGTCAAAAATGCCATTCTCCGGTGAATTAAAACCAAATTGTATCACCATCTTGTGCCCACTGTGCCTAGAGGAACAGCCTCGTGACCCAGAGGAGATTAGCCAGAACAATGGATGGACAGAAAGGTCATAAATCTTTAGCAAAGAAACAGACTTGCTGGAGGGGATAAATGCGATGTCTTTACCGTTAGGGTTGGGTGCTAGAACACATAAAATCTGAGCCGAGCTGTGGTAAGAGACTATCCAGGAAAAGCTAAGAGAAAAAGTAATGTTTGGGCAACCTGCAAGTTTATAATTTCTCATGACTTCCAAAACTTCATGTATACTATGATGAGTCAGTTCTAATTGGGCAGGACGTGCTGGACTGGGAACACTAGCCCAGGGACTCGCTTTGATCACACTCGGGCCAGTTCTGGCCCCACAGCTGGAGCATCTGAGGAGAAGCTTTGGGGCCGGCAGCCCTGAGCTCTGCACTGGCCAAGCCTCCCGCTCCAAGCAGATCTGCTGGCCACTGGTCACAATCTTCCCCCAGAGTTGTGAAATAGCATTTTCAAACAATAGTTTATGCTGACTTACAGAGATACGTCTGAAGATCACGCAGATGCAGCAGCTCTCGCAACACTCTTTTTATGTGCACAATTCAATGTTTTTTAGTAAATTTACTGAGTTGTGCAACTATCATCACTCTCCAACTTCAGAACATTGTCATCTTCCCAATAAGATTCCTTATGTCCATTTACAATTAATTCCCATTCCCACCCCAAGCCCAGGTTATGTGCAGGTGATGTGAATACCCTTTCTTTCTCTTTATCCTCATGTCCTCACTTTATTTACCAGTGTCCATTGCATGGGGTGGTTACCTATGTGTTTCCTAGTAAAGGACAATGCCTGTGCAGTTAGCTACCATGTAAAGGTCAGACACAGATGCACACACATGCACACACACCACCAACTAGGGAACCAGTGTGGTACCCTCTCCATTCATCCCATCAGGGAGGAGCCCAACACTACTGCAAAATGCTTCCAACCCAGCCATTACAGGGATGGCCACAATTTTCAAGGGCTGCAGGAAAACTGAACGTTATCCTTCACAATATGTATCATTTTTAGAAATCAATATCACTCAGGCTTTTATGCTGAGGATCCCGCCTGTGCTCCTTGAAGGTGACATTGATGAATTCAGAGGGGAAAAACCTGAGAAGGTCAGGGAACTGAAGGAAATAACCATAATCAAACAAATTCTGGAAAGCCAATGACACCATTCATCCAATGTTTTCTTAACATCAAAGGTTAAGTGTAGTTCTAAAAAACAGTAGGAAGAGAATCAGAGACACATTTTTAAATTGGCTCCTCTGTAGGCTGCTAAGAAGTCAGTGTTTGCCTTCTGTTTCTTTGTTAGCGTGTGGTATCCAGCGGTTACCAAGGTGTTTTCTAGCAGGAAGAAACTCACGTGCCATAGGGTAAATCTGCCCCGTGGAAGCCAGAGAACGTGCCGCCCTAAGCGCTCATCCTGAGAGGTGGACCAAAACTCTGTGTCCTATACGTGGAGAAAATTAGCACTGGATACTCTGGCTCCATCCTGAAAAACCAGCCTGATGAGATGAGACCAATTATCCCTGCAAACATCCCTGAAATGCATTTTAATGTAACTGATTTATTTTTTTAACATTTTAAATTTTCACTGATTAAAAAAAAAACTGTAGCAAAATGGATTCATTCACCCAAATCACAAAACTTAACACTTTCTTTTAAATTATTCAGTTTTGCAAGGAAACGCACAGCATCTTTCATAGGGACAAGGTTCTTGCACTTAAGAGCTGGAAAGAAATTCCATTCTAATTGAGCCCAGTTGGTAAAAATCCTGTTTCATATGAGCATCACATTTTCCTATTCTTCTTCCCTGATTCTACCCTCAGAATGACAGAAAATACCTTGTGACAAAATATATAAAACACTGGTTGGGCCTGCACTTCCTCATAAGGGAAAGGCAAAAGAAAATGAAAACTTAAAGTCTCTATAGAGTTTTTTTGAAGCATAAAAAGCAGACATTTTTAAATCCATGAAGTGCCACAGTCCCTTCCCCCAAGTCTTACAACACAGCACATGGAGTTTTGCATTTTCTATTTTTGAAAAGGAGAAAATAAGAGAACTTAAAACACAGAGAGATTATTTAACATGCTCTTAAATTTCTATTTTCATGATCACTCAAATTAGACAAATTATGGTGACAGGAGTGACTGTGAAATAATGGTGGAAAGAAGTGATAATCTTGAGAAACAGAGATTTCTGACTAGAGAGGATCACACTGAATTAAACTGAAGTGATTTCCACTCTGGCTCCTAAGAATGGAAGCCTTGAAAGCAAATGTCTAGAATCAATTAACCGTGTTTGCCCATTACCTTAACTGCATTTCAACATTGATCTAATGCCCATGTTTGAATTAACAGGCAGAAAAGTCAAAGTGGATTACTTCACAGCACTGAGGAGAATACTCCAACTGCCTGCCTTACAATGTTGCTGATAATACAGAAAATGATGCTAAGGCTTTAAACACAGGAGAACAGAATCCACTTTAAAAGCTATTTATACATTGGTCTGGAGAGATTTAACCCAGAGAACATAATTTATGCTACTTGAAACACACCAAGTCAAAAAATATCCAAAAAGAAGATATCTACCAGCAGAACCAAACCATCATCATTAACATATAAATTGCAATACAGACCAAGACCAATCAAAGAACCTCGATGGCCAACATCAGCCCATGAGTTTGCTTCCTAGCATTAGGAGCAGCAGAAAGAAAGTCTCAGAAACGAAAACTGGAAATGTGCTTCCACAACATCCTGCATACTTTAGGGACGTAGGATCTATACAATGTCATCGAAATCAGCTGAGAGCTCAGAGTCTGTCATTACAAATGGCATTGATGTTTATGCTGGACCTTAATACAACAATTAGTTCAAAAGGAACTCATCTTGAAAAAGAAGTTGCTTAATTGTGGTTTAACATTAAAATAGAAGGAGCCAACTCTATCACTGGGTCAACTTTCCACCAAATAACTACCATAGAAACAATGATTCCACACTCAAGTAATAACTCAAAAGCTTCTCCACTATTGGGAAGCTGTTGAATTCCAACATGTATTACCACATATAGTCAAATTTTCATCAAGAATATAAATGTCACCAATCTTTGTCCTGATAGGGAGGACTTTTCATTTATTCTTCAAATAACCAAAGAAACTCTCCTTTTCCTATGTCAAATATTGGAGATCAAATTAAAGTTCTACAAATGACATGACTATGACATTCCAACTGTCAAATTCCTGAATTCCAGGTATACCTATTTTGAAAGTTTTTGCAGGAATAGTCAACTGCAACACAAGGATTTTATAATCATTGTTTTCCATACTGAAAGACAAGGTATGTAATATCATAAAGGTTTCTTTTAAGTCAACCTACTCTATTTTCACAAAATAACAGCATTTGCTTTAGAATTGAGACACAATCCAGTCAAATCAACTTTCACACACAGTAACTGCAGTGCAACAAAAAAGAAACGAGGGAGACCCCTTGCCTCCTCATGTTTAAGCATCTCATATGTTCCCACTCAGTAGTATAGAACTAACACCCCCACATTTTATTTGTCTTCCAAAAATAGCCAGCCCTGTGCAGAGAAGGTGAGAGATAATGAAGACCAGATGCCTACCTTCACTGGTAGCCACATTCTTCTGGGCTTTGGTCGGCGTATGATCTGTACTTGAACTCACGTCGGATGAGATGCTTGAGCTGCCTTTGCCTGGAGAAAACAGGAATGAGCCACTTTTGAGTTTTGTAATTTCAGAACTGGACCTTGCCTTCCACTCAGTCCCATACCAAGCCATATCTCTTGTTTCCAAGAAAGGAGCTACAATACAAAGAATGGAGTTTATTAAGTTTTTTTGCCTTATGCATTAAATATCTTTTGGGAAATATCTGATCCATGTTATAGGAGAACTAAAGCCCTGCTTTAATATGGCTTGACTATAAACTCAGACAAGATTATAAAACATAGTCAAATATGATAATGTAATCTCATTTTGGCATGCACGTGAATCCAAAAGTACATGTGGGGAACACATCTCCTGTATTAATTTTTTATTTGCAACTATAAATTATGCATTTCTCAGTAAAGCAAATAAGCAAATATAAGAATGAGGACTAATCATAGAAGCAAGAGTCTACTGGCTCCAAATAGCTACATCACCTTAAGGAAAACAAATGCCCTGTTTCAATAGGTCTGTCTTCAAAAACAAAACAAACCAAAAAACCCTGCATTTTTCTAATGCAGTGATTCTCAACCGGGAATGATTTCTCTGTCCAAGGGGACACTTGGCAATGTCTGGTATCATTTTTGGTTGTCACAACTGAGACAGAGGGTGATACTGGCATCTAGTAGGTAGAGGCCAAGCTGTTGCTAAATATTTTAGAATGCATAGAACAGCCCCCACAAGAAAGAATTATCCAACCCAAACATCAATAGTATGAAAGTTGAGAATCCCTGGTCTAAATAAACTTAGCTCAGGGCTGAGTTTCTACTCTTCTAACCTTTCATATAATCATATATGTTCACATTGCTAAACATTCTCCTAGGAGTTGATTTAATTAATCAACAGGGAGATTATTATGGATGGGCCTGACCTAATTGGGTGAGTATTTTAAAAGAGAGCCTAAAGGAGAGAGACACTTCCTGCTGGCCTTGAAGGAGCAGGCCACATGAGTTCTACAGCTGCAAGGAGATGAGTTCTGCCAGCAACCAGGTAAGCATGGAAGAGGACCCCGAGCATCACAAATGAGCCCAGCCCTGGCCAATGCCTTAATTGCAGTGTTGTGAGATCCTGAATAAAATATCCACCTAATGCATGTTAAAATTCTGACCCAAGAAAACTATGAGAAAATAAATGTATCTTATGTTAAGCTGCTAAATTTGTGGTAATTTTGTGAGCAGCAATAGAAAACTATGGCTAACAACCAACTAATTATATCACAGATGAATTCTTTCCTTCACTCTGCAAGTTATGATCAAAACTCTTACATGCAGCTGAGAAACACTGTTTTCCAATAGTCTTTTCTGCCCAATGGTATATACAATGGAATGAATGTTCATGTCCCCCCAAAATTCATATGTTGAAATCCTAACCCCCAAGGTGATGGTATTGGAGGTGGGGCCTCTGGGAGGTGATTAGGTCATGAAGGTTGAGCCCTCATGAATGGGTTTAGCGCCCTTAAGAAAAAAAACTCACTCAGAGAGCTCCCTGACCCACTGCCACCATGTGAGGATGGCCATTTATGAACCAGGAAGTGGGCCTCACCAGAAACTAAACCTGCAGGCACCCTGCTCTTGGACTTCCCAGCCTCTGAGAAATAAATTTCTATTGTATACAAGTTACCCAATCTAAGGTATTGTGTCATAGCAGCCCAAATGGAAAAATACAGCACAGGACCCCAGTTGGATGGCATAAGCTTATAGTCTAAATTCATACAGGGTAGAAAAGGAAAAACGGGCTTAAAGAGCTTCAGAGCTTTGTTTGCTATGTTGAAAGATGTTAAAAGTCATGGAACAGGCCAAGCTCATGGGTAATATCATCTGAACAGGGAAGACAAATGGTTGCCATCTCCTCTCACGATTGCACATTGCTCACTGTGACTTAAAGCTCTAACACAAAGCTGTCATTCCCATGGTCCCTGCCCATTTCACATCCTCCACCCTCAGAGTTAGCCAAGACAGTGCAGTAACTCTCCATTAGCTTGTGCCCAGCTGGCCTTTGTGGTCTGTCAGTGGTTGCCATCTACCTGCCAAGGTTTACCTTTGGGGGTGGATTGACATGGTGGACCAGGTACCTAGTTAAAAGTATATCTCCATCTGCTCTCTGATCTCAGTCTACCACTCTCTTGCTTTTTGATCTTGACCTTCTCCCCTAGAGGCTTGGTATCTACATCCAGTAGGGGAGGTGGTTGGATTAAGTGATTCCTAGCAGCTCAAACAGTCTACAATTCTGTAAGTCCATTACTTTACTTCTGCAACCTAAGTAATGCAAACATTCCCTTTAATAGGACAAAAAACATTATTGTGCAACACCAATATATAGACTTAAATTATTTTTATTACACTGTTTCTTAGTGATGCACAAATGGAAAACTAGAAATAAATTCCATATGCTTTAGCTCTTATTCAACAATAAAACCTAAACAAAATAACAAATTAAATGCAAAAAACAATAAAACCCATAAAATTCAAATTAACGGCATTAACTTAACATGATAGTTGATGTTATTGTGCTGAGATTAAATTGGCTTTCAAAACTTAAATACAGTACAGACTATTGAGTTTTAGCATGCCCATGTCACTCCAGGCCAGATGACAAGTCAACCTGCCCATCAATTTCCTCTGTTCAAACTCAGGGAGCCCTTCCCTCCTACAAGAGGACATTCAGGTGGCCTTTCTGGGTCTGATTGTATCATTTACATTTTAAGTCTGCTCTTTTGCTTCTTATCAGCCCAAACCATTGAAAGATGACGGGAGAAACTTGGATAATGAAAACCTCCTGGCAGGACTCTGTTATAAAGGGGAACTAGTATATAGTATTCACTATTTTTTAAGATTACCATCAAAATGAAAGCACAAAATAAAACAGATTTCAGAAAAAATTCTCAGACATGCCTGAGAACATGTGTGTAGACCCCTCAGAAGGCCACAAACTGTAATTTAAGAAATGCTAGTCTATGAAGAATAAGGTTGAGGAAACAAATAATATCATTAATATTATTTATAATAGTAGCTAGCATTGAGTGCACATGTTGTGTTTTGTACTCTATTACTTTACCAATAGTTGTTTCCTCTTATTAAATAGTCATCATGCCCTATGACAGTATTTCTCAATCTTTTTTTCATTATCATATCCCCCAAGGAAAGTTTAAAGATTGTTTTCTTCCTAGTTACACAATGAAATTGTGACACAGCAAATATGCTATATATCTGTTATGTGCTGCTGTGTGTATATCTATGCTTTATATTAATAAATTGGTTCTTGGGCCTAAGATATTTCAGCTCCCAAGAACCAATTTTTGTCCCCCTGGAGGCAATATCACACACCCCCTGCTGAAAATGTGTGTCCTTTGATAAGTAAAATATTTTAAAATGCCTGAGCATTTAATGAATAAAGTTACTATAGCCTTGTAGTATGGCTTGAAATCTAGTAAATTGATGCCTCACAATTTGTTCTTTTTGTTTAACATTGCTTTGGCTACATGAGGTCTTCTCTTGTTACATATAAAGCATAGAAGACTATACTTTCAGGGATCATTTCTATAGCTCAGTACTCATATCATTATTATAATCAAGTTAATCTCCTTTACTTAAAGTCAACTGATTGTAGATGTTAACCACATTACAATACACCTTCACAGCAACATCTGGATTAGTGTTGGACTAAATAACTGGTTACTATAGCCTGGCCAAGTTGATAGGTAATATGAACCATCACAGTGACAGACTCACCAGAGTTTAAATTCCACAGCTACCACTCCCAAGCAATGTGCCCAGGAGAACACTGCTCACAGTCTATAAGCTGCCCTGTCTTTATCCATGCAGTGGAGATAAGCACAAACAAACAAAACACAACTACCTATTACCGCTACTAAAAATGGGGAGAATTGTACCCACCCTGCAGGGTTTGAGGGAGGTTACTACGAGATATAAATGAGCTATGGCAGGGGAAGCATTCAACTGTTTCCAGCACCTATAAGAACCCACCCCGTGAGTTAGTAATATTGACCCATTTATCACAGTTCAATTTGTTTCAGAAATCAAGAAATGGAATTTTAAATAATTATTATTTTACTTTTATATTGCACATAAGTTAAATTATACATACCCTATATACCCAGGAAAAAATCCTTCAAGTACAAGCAAAGTTAAAAATTCTTCTAGATCAAGTAGACCTGCCATTTGACCCAGCAATCCCATTACTGGGCATATACCCAAAGGAAAAAAGGTCATTCTGTAACAAAGACACATGTACCCAAATGTTTATAGCAGCACAATTCACAATCGCAAAGATGTGGAAACAACCCAAATGCCCATCAATACATGATTGGATTAGTAAGCTGTGGTATATGTATACCATGGAATATTACTCAGCTATAAGGAATAATGAAGATACATCTTTATGGTTCTCCTGGAGAGAGTTGGAACCCATTATATTAAGTGAAGTATCCCAAGAATGGAAAAACAAGCATCACATGTACTCACCAAAAAATTGGTTTCCCTGAACATCACCTAAATACACATCTAGGAACGACACCAATCGGATATCAGACTGAGGTGGGGGGTGGGGGAGGGGATAGGGGTATGCCTACACAATGAGTGCATTGCGCACCGTTTGGGGAGTGGTAACACTTGAAGGTGCTGACTCGGGAAAGGGGGGGTGGGGGGGGAGGGATATATACCTACATGATGGGTGCAACGCGCACTACCTGGGGAACGGACACGCCTGGAGCTCTGACTTGGGGGGAAAGGCGGTACATGGGCAACGTATGTAACCTGCAATTCTGTATCCCCATAACAATAAGATGAAATAAAAAAAAAAAAATTCTGCTCTGTGTCCTAACTGCTTTACCTACATGAAAGTTTACATTTATTTGACGAACAGCTAAAACTCCCATTAGGGGATATTAGCACATCGGAACTGAGCGTATTGGATTTGGTGAAGTAAAATGTTGTGCTTTAATTTCCTCCCAAGTGGTCTGAAGGCCCAAATGAGGAAAATTGGACAAACAATTAGATAACAAATACAAATAAACATCAAAGCAAAGGAAAATCAATGCACTGAGGTTGGTAAATGTTATCTACGATAGGTTAATATATACACAGAAGTCTAAATGACACTACAGAGAGATCAGTTGGTGGATCAATCACTTTGGTCAGTCGGGACACACTATTAACTTCTATTAACCCAGGAAGGCTAGCAGAAGAATGTGCTGGTCTTTTATTCCAATCAAGCATTCCCTTGGGCTGCCTGTTAGAGTATGCCAGGTTTTCCTAATGTTTGAAAATAAAGGGAATGTTCATTCAATGGGGATACTATTAGGGATTTTAAGTTTCTTTTAATTTAAAAATTCCCATATGTAAAATGCAAAATTAAGTTTCATCTTTCTTCTCATTCCTCGTGCCAGGCTCATTTTGCAAACGCAGCTACTAAAAACAAGACAGAATTTCCATTGTGATTTATTACAACAGAAGCCAAGTGAAGGTTGCAATAGAATCAATGGGGCCCTGTGATTTCTATTATAATATTCTTAAGAGTCGAAGAAATCCCTCGCAAAACTGATTCACAGTATCAACTCCAAATCAGACGCACTGCATTTGTCACATGGGTTGCGGCCACAGACTTCTCCCATGAAATCCACACGCGAGTACATGGACCCACATGGAGGCCTCGGCACCTTATTTCCTGCTTCTCTCCGCTACCCTGATTTCAAGCTGCTGCTGGTGCATCCTGAGAGCCTGATTTAATATTAAATGTCCATGCCAAATGAAAGAGAATATTTTCTTAGAATTAGATTACGGGACCAAAGGGTCATATTTGTGTGTTGAATTTACTGTTGTTTTCCTGACTGTCATCTCAAGATAGTCTCTTATCTTCTTTGATCCATGGTTTAAATGTCTGCACCTACAGAATAATAATATCAGTTATCTCCAAGATTGATCTGGCTTAATCTCTGGCCCAGGAGCATATCAGTTTTTGGAAGAAAACTGAATACGTATTGTAAAAGTGTGTTAGCTCTTTCAAGCCAAAGGAAAGCAATGAAATAGATGCTTCAAAGGTTGGAAGCATTGAAGCAGGGTGAAAGGAGGAGGAATAGAATCCTAAGCAAAAAACATCAGGTGGTGTCCTTTGTTTTTGCTTCTGGTATTCTTTTTTCTACCCTGCAAAGATTAAAAAGCAGGACTAAGGAAGAAAAGAGCACAAAAGGAAATGAAATAGAAGAGAAACTATTAGAGTCACGCTTTTCTTTTTTCCTTTCAAGTCATTGAATGTCCTAACTGGTACTTTCTTTACTCTGGTTTCCCAAACTACCTAACAAGTGACCTCAGGGCCACTGAGCAAGATACCCACGTCTGTAACGGAGCAATCCAGAGAGTAGCAGCAAATGCGATGAGTTAACTGAGCACCTTCATCACGCCAAGGCACAGAGCTGGCCCTGGGACAAGGTCTCTTCCCCTAAGAAACTGCCATTCTAATGGATTCTATGACCAGCCTAAGAAAGCTAGGACGCATTTCAACATTTGCCTCATTGTCAAGTGACAAATTGAAGTCGCCATTCAAAAGTAAGACCTGGTTTGGGTTGCTGGGTTTTTTGTTTATTTGTTTTTTGATTTTTAAAAATTATAGTAAAATATACATAACATAAAATTTGCCATTTTAGCCATTGCAAGTGTATAAGTCAGTAGCATTAATTACGTTCATAATGTGTGCAACCATCACCACAATCTCCTTCCAGAATGTTTTCATCACCCCAAACAGAAATTCTCTGTAACCATTAAAGCTGTAACTCCCCTCTCCTCCCTCCCCCAGCCCCTGCTGACCTCTAGCCTGCTTTCGGTCTCTATGAATTTGCCTATTCTAGATCTCTCATATACGTGGAATCATACAATATTTGTCCTTTTGTGTCTGACTTATTTCATTTAGCATGAGGTCTTCAAGGTGCACCCACGGTATTTCATAGATCAGTCCTTCGTTCCTTTTTGTGTCTCAACAGGGCTCCACTGCGTGCTTACACCACGTTTTGTTTATTCATTCCTCTGTTGATGGACACCGGGTGCTTCCGCCTTTTGGCTATTGTGAATAATGCTGCAAGGACAGGGTGCTGGCTTTTGACCACTCGTGGTTTTTGACTTTCGAACTTCTAGTGTTGTTGTTTCCAGCCGAAATCGGATCCTGAGTGCTGTGGCTAGAGCAGACGAACACAGCCCACACAGTTGTTCCAGAAGAGAAATGCGACAGGCCCCCTGCTGAGTCAGCAACCCCTCCAGGGCCTTTTCAACCCTGCTGCAGCTGCTGGGTGGGCAGAGAGCTGGGGCTTCAGGGGAGCAGAACATGAAGAAATGACTCCACAGAATATTGTGTTACCTCTGGGCAGAGCTGTACGGCCAGTGCTGCCAGCCACAGTAAATCCGGAACAGCACGCAGCAGATGTCACCGATGCTAAGGGAGCGGATGTGGACTATTGCACACCTGCTGCAGAGTTCTGCTCCCCAACAGCCTTTGCGGCTTTGACTGGAGCTCGACAGCCAAGGGACTCCTAGGGGCTTCCCCCTCTCCCGCATATGGGACTTACCACTTGCTCAGTAGGAAAGGCAAGAGCTGCAGCCTCAAGTGACATAGTGCTGCAAGGACTCTCCCACTCAAAACCACGCAGGCAAAACCATGAAACGGAAACCCCTGCCTTAACCACATATGACCCAGAAGGATATCTAACGATGAACATTGTGTTAGCTTAGAAGCTAAAGAGTAGGCAGAGAAAAAATTAAACATTAATAGAAATCATTTAAGTAGCTCAGCAATCATTCCGCATCCTAGCATCTCTCTCTTTTTTTGTGTGGTGGAAAAACAGGGTTTACTTACACAAAACCCTAAACTAAAACCAATCTTGAGTGGATAAAGAAAATGTGATATATTAATATATACATACACACATATATACACACACCTTCGAATATTACTTGGCCATAAAAAAGAATGAAATTATGTCTTTTGCAGTAACTTGGATGGAACTGGAAGCCATTATGTTAAGTGAAGTAACTCAGGAACAAAAAATAAAAAAACACATATTCTCCCTTGCAAGTGGGAGCTAAGCGGGGGAACACACTGTCATACAGACTGGAATAACAGACGCCGGAGACTCCAAAGGTGAGAGGGCGGGAGTGGTGCGAGGGGTGAAGAATGACCTACAGGGTACACTGTGCACTATCTGGGTGACAGGCACACTAAAAGCCCAGATCTCACTGCTATACAATATATCCACATAACAAAACTGCCCTTGCACCCCCTAAATATATTGAAATTTAAAAAGAAAATCTTTCCTATGTTACTCCTAGAGGCAGTGATGACTAACAATTAAAAGAAGAAAGGGACATAACTTCCACACAGCCCTGTTAGACCCAGGGATGTAGCAGGAAGACGGAAAATCAGCAGAATGCCCCAGGCACCGCCCGGCAGGCAGGGAGCCAGAAGTCAGCTGCTTGGGCCTGAATCCTGGCTTTGCTACCAACTAGCTAGTTGAACTTGCGGAAACTCCTTACTTTCCCAATACCTCAGTTTCTTCATCTGTAAAATGGGGTAATAGGAAAAATAGCCTCATAAAAGGACCATGAGAAAAAAAATGAGGTAAATAAATTGCTTGCAATGATACATACATATGATGAATAATAAATTAGCTATTAATCATTCTCCCTAACAATATTCTTAATCAATTATTTCAATTTAATTCAACAGCTACATGCTAAATCTATTGCATGCAAAGGATCATGATTAGCACTAGAAAAAACAAGACAGTCTATGTTGGGTTGGGAGATAAACCACAGACACATGAATAGAATGAAACAAATGCTGTACAATTACGTTTCTCAATGGACTCATTAAGTAACATTCTCAAATACTGGATTTTTTTTCTTCTTTTTCTTAAAGTGTTTTGTTCCTCTTTTCAGGGGGAGGAGGAGAGACTTGAGATTCAAAGGTAAACTGTGTCCAAGGTCAAAGGGTTGATCAGAGTCCAAGTACTGTTTGATTCACAAAATTTCATTGCTGTTTAATGTCACTGCTTTTTTTAAAATAATGATGATAAAAATATTCAATTTGATTGAAAACAATCATGCCTGTCCTCCCCATTTGACAGTCAACTCTATGAGGGTAGGTTCTGTATCTTTTTGACCCTTGCTATATCCCCAAAAGCAGCACTATGCTTGCTATATTGTGGGCACTTAGGACAAATGAATTGAAATAGGAGTAAGTGACTATGTGAATAAACCAGAAATTTATTTTTAATAGAATAGCACTGGTCCCATAACATTTTCTAATAAGCACCATCCCCTCCTTACTGGTACCACTCAAATCTGTGCCCCCCTAGAACACGATCTTTACACAATGGCTGTGTGCAGAGCGTACAAAAGAACTTCCACACTCCATACGGGCTCCCCAGGGTGCCACACTGCAAAGTACTCTGTATTCGTTTCCTAGGGCTGCCATGACAAATTACCTCTAACTGAGCAGCTTAAAATAGCATAATTTTATTATCTTACCATTTTGGAAGCTAAAAGTCTGAAAGCAAGGTATCACAGGGCCATGCTCCCTCCAAGGGCTCTAGGAAGAATCCGTCCCATACCTCTCTCCTAATTTCTGGTGGTTTCCAATAATCCTTGGTGCCCCCTGGCTTGTGGCAACGTAACTCCAGTCTCTGCTTCCATGATCACACGGTTGTCTTCCCTCTGTGTGTCATTGTGTCTCTTCTTATAAGGACACCAGTCACACTGGATTGGGGGTAACTCTATTCAGTATGCTCTCATCTTAACTAATTACATCTGCAACAACCCTATTTCCAAATAAGGTCATATTCTGAAGTTCCAGGAAGGACATGAATTAGCAGGTGGGGAGGAGGACACTATTCAACCCAGCAGAGACTCCAACACCATTTTCTACAGAATTAAACAGAAAGCAGAAAATCCCACCCTGAGTCTCTCACAGGAGCATTTGCTCAAGTTTCATTGTATGGTAGAATTATCATGGGTAGAAAAGAAAGATTAGCAAGGAAGATTTAATGCATCATTGAATGCAAGAAGTCTAAATCTCCCAGCTTGTGAAAAAGCAAGCACTTGGTACCCAGCATGGGTGGTTTCAAGTGGAAAAGGGCAGGCAATATTTCACTAAAGGCACCAGGACAGAGCCTGCTCCCCGCTCCCCTCCCCCCCCCACACACACACCCACTTATAGGCCTTTACACAGTTCTGCAAGAGTTAACACAGATGCCGGCCGACACAAAGACAGAGCTGCTGCTGCTGCTGACAGATGGTGCTTCACAGCTGGGTTTCTGAACAGAGTAATGAGAGGATCAGAGCCATGGGCAGGATAAAGGGTACATGCGTTAACACAAGAATTTCCATTGTAATATAAGTCATTCGAAAGTCATTTTTAAGCTAATAATAACATCACTATAATTTGCAGCAATAACTTCCCCTCCAAAGTTCTGAAGGGCTCTTGTGGCCCACGGATCATGAAAAAACCTTGCCTTGCTCAATCCAGATGTACAAGGAAAGATGAGTATTCTTTCTGAAGTTCAATGCTGTTTCCACATGATCTGGGAGAACCTTAGGAGCCATGTGTTCATGTCCTGGCATAAAGAGCCTCTGGCATCAATGAACCCATAACTGCCTCTTCTGACTCACTTATTCATTCAACATCTCATGTTACACACAATTCCATGACCAAGCCATCTTGGCCATAAAGGTTATTTCCTACAGGATCGTGAAGGTAGAGGAAGAGTGGAGAAAACACCACCATCACTTCCCAACAGAGTGTCATGAAAGGAGGGGCAGCACTGCCCTTTGAGTCTTTGTGACTTTTAAGTGGCTCAACCCCAGTCTAACATCAGACAGCTTCAGGCCTTTGTACCTTACTGTCACTCATTGACTTCAGGGTTTTTGTGCAAAGCACATTTACCTTCATTATGACTGATCTAAATTAGTGTAAATTCTGGATAATAAATTCTTAAAAGGCATCAGAGCTCCTCCTTTGAGGCATAGCAGTAATCCTACCAAAAGCAAAAGGTTGGGGGCTACAGATTTAAGATCTTAATCTTATTTAATGCAAAACAATCTTAAGATCTCATTATGTTTCCCACCTAACAATGTCCATTTATTAAAGAATCACAGGCAAAATTCCATTGTCAAAATTCCATATAAGGAAACTAAAAAAGATTCAAACAACCCTGTTTTGGTAAAGAGGATTATAACAAGCAAGTTTTCCTACCAGAGAATCAAATATAGCTAAGAAAGCACTTCACTGGGCAAACTGGAATCTGCGGCTCGATCCCACTTGCATCCAGACTAACTGGGAGATCCTGAGGAAGCTGCTGGCTCCTTCTCGGCACCCGAGAGGAGGTCATCTTCAAGGTCCCTTTCAGCCCTCTACTCCTACACTCTTTACTCACCCACCCCCTACTCAAAAAGTCATCAACCGTCTAGCAAAACTACATACCACTTTCCAACCACAAACCAAGATCCAAAATGACCTAAAAGTTAAGCAGAGGAGTGGAGGAGACAGAGTTGTTAGCAACTTTCTCCTTCCTAAATTGAAATTGTGTGTAGACACACAAACACACACATGCATAAATATACATGCACATATGTACATATACATACACACACACAAACACACACACATACATATATATATTTATATCACCAAAGCAAAGCTGGATTATTTCATTGCTGCGTCTTCTCTTCAGGTGTGTGAATTTTGAACTTTCCAATCTAGTATGATCTTCTTAGCCCCCAAATCAGGGTCCCAATTTTATTCTTTGCCATGACCCCTAAGAGTATCATTGTTCTCCTCTCACACCTCTTTCACTGTCCTTGGGGTGGGTGGGAAAAGGTTTCCTTAGGTCCATGGTGGGAAGCTGCAACACCATCTCATAGGAGTAGAGATGATCGATTCTGCCAAAAGGCATCTCTGAGCATAGAGCAACAAAGTATGCATTGCAGCAACAGTGCTCCTCACAGATAACCAGAATCCTACCACTACCATGGCTTGAAGGAAGGAGAGGCTATAGGAGTATAATGAATTCAGCAATTGCTGACACCTCTGAATGCATTCCATCTCCTAACTTTGTGTAGTTGACATACCAGGCGGTTGGGTAAGACACATCTCACCTCTAGTTCCAGCAGGGAGCTCTGCCTGTCCTAAGCCCATCAACACAGACCCATCCTCATTGCCCAATGATTGCCTGAGAAGACACTGAAGGGCAATGAGGGGCAAATAAATGGCCAAAGTTGTTCACTTTGCATTCTCTCTCTCTCTCTATACATATATATATATATATATATATATATATATAAAACCATAGGCATTTTTAGTAGTCATATTGTATCAAAAAGGGGAATCTACCTGTCAATAAAAATGTACATGGCCATCAAGTTTTCCCGGCACCATTTATTGAATAGGGCTTCTTTTCCCCAGTGTGCACTGTTGTCTGCCTTGTTGAAGATCAGTTGTTTGTAGGTAAATGGTTTTATTTACAGTTTCTCTATTCTATTCCATTGGTCTATGTCTCTACCTTTATACCAATACTATACTTTGCAGTATAATTTGAAGTCAGGTAAAGTGATGCTCCCAGATTTGTTCTTTTCGCTTAAGATTGCTTTGGCTATTCAGGCTCTTTTTTGGTTCCAAATGAAGCTTAGAATTATTTTTCCTAGATCTGTAAAATATTATATAACATTGATATTTTGATGGGGATTGCTTTGAATCTGTGTATCACGTTGGGCAGTATGGACACTTTAATGATGTTGATTGTACCAATCTATAGGCATCAGCCTAAGCAAAGAATTTAGATTAAGACCCCAAAGGCAAAAATGGCAATAACAAAAATAAATAAATGGGAATTAATTAAATTTAAAAGTTTCTGTACAGCAAAAGAAACAATTAACAGAGTAAATAGACAGCCTACAGATTAGGAGAAAATATTTGCAAATTATACATCCAATAAAGGGCTAATATCCAGAATCCACAAAGAGCTCAAACAAATTAGCAAGAAAAAAACAACCCCATCAAAAAGTGGGCAAAACCGGAGCACGGCAGGCGCCATCTTGAAAGCGAGAGCGAAACGGCTCGGGAGCCAAAAAGTGCCCAGCGGCTCTTTCTGCCCGTGCTGCCTTTTTCGGCGGTTCTCCAGCCGGTCACCCCCGGTGCGTGTCCTTGCTGGCCAGCCCCCGGGCAGTGGCGGTCTCTGCCTGCCGGGGAGCCGGTCCCCTCCAGCCCCGGAGCTTGGCAGGCGCCATCTTGAAAGCGAGAGCGAAACGGCTCGGGAGCCAAAAAGTGCCCAGCGGCTCTTTCTGCCCGTGCTGACTTTTTCGGCAGTTCTCCAGCCGGTCACCCCCGGTGCGCGTCCTTGCTGGCCAGCCCCTGGGCAGTGGTGGTCTCTGCCTGCCAGGGAGCCGGTCCCCTCCAGCCCCGGAGCTCGGCAGGCGCCATCTTGAAAGCGAAGGCAAAACCGATCGGGAGCCAAAAAGTGCCCAGCGGCTCTTTCTGCCCGTGCTGCCTTTTCCGGCGGTTCTCCAGCCGGTGACCCCCCGGTGCGCGTCCTTGCTCGCCAGCCCCCGGGCAGTGGCGGTCTCCGCCTGCCGGGGAGCCGGCCCCCTCCGGCCCGGAGCTCGGCAGGCGCCATCTTGAAAGCGAGAGCGAAACGGCTCGGGAGCCAAAAAGTGCCCAGCGGCTCTTTCTGCCCGTGCTGCCTTTTTCGGCGGTTCTCCAGCCGGTGACCCCCTGGTGCACGTTCTTGCTCGCCAGCCCCCGGGCAGTGGTGGTCTCTGCCTGCCGAGGAGCCGGTCTCCTCCAGCCCCGGAGCTCTGCAGGCGCCATCTTGAAAGCGAGGGCGAAACCGCTCGGGAGCCATAAAGTGCCGAGCGGCTCTCTCTGCCCGGCGCCCTCCGCTGGTCTCTGAACCAACGCCAGGAGTGCGGGATATGCCGGGGCCGCGCTCGGGGTGAAGGGGCAGAGCTGCGCTAAGGCAAAAAAAAAAAAAAAACAACACGAACAAGAAGAATAGGCTCGCCGAACTGTATATTTTATTCTTGGTAAATTTCTTCTGGGTTTTGTTTGTTTGTGTTTGTGTTTGTTTTTGGTTTCTTTTGGGTTTTTTCTTTTTTTTCTTTCCTTTTCTTTTCTTTTTCTTTTTTTTTTTTCCGGCGGCGGACAGCCTCGGCGGGCACCTTTGCCCTCTGGGCCTCTGGCTGCCGCGCCTTTTTGAGCGCGGAGGTTGGATCCCCACCACCCTCGGAGCTGTGCGGGCGCGCAGACGCCATCTTGAAATCCTCTGCGAAACCGCCCGGGACCCAGCCGGGCGGGCGTGAAGGGGCGGAGCTGTGCTAAGGCGTAAAAACAAAAACATCTAATGGCCGCTCGGGACCCAGCCGAGCGGAAGTGAAGGGGCAGAGCTGTGCTAAGGCGTAAAACAAACAAACAAACAAAAAAACATTGAGTCGCTGAATTATATACCTCAGATTTGTGTATCTTTCTGCCTTGCGGTGTGGTGAAGTGCTATGTAGTTTGTTTTTGTTCATTTTTGTTGGCGTTTTTGGTGTTTTTTGGTTTGGCTTTTTGCGTTTCTTTTCTTTTTTTTTTTTTTTTTTTTTCTTTTTTTTTTTTCTTTTTTTTCTTTTTCTTTCTTTCTTTTTCTTCTTTTTTTTCTTTTCTCTTTCGTTTTCTCCTCTTTCTTTTCTTTCTTTCCTTTTCTTTTTTCTTTTTTTTCTCTTCTCTTTCTCCTCTCTTTTCGCCTTCTAACTGGGGACCCACGGTGAGCTTCGGAACGGGCCAGGTCCCTGGCTCTGGTACATACCGGATCCTGAGTAGTCACCCCCAGGGCCGGAGATCTGCGGGCACGCAATTGCCACTCTAGGGCCCACAGCCAAGTCACTGCGGAGCAATAGGGTACCAAGAGGCTCCCCGGACGGCCCTCTCCCCTGGTCCACGGACCTTATATAGGATCCCTGCCCAAGTGTAAACACTGAATACTTCTCCAGAAGCGAGAGTGTGGAACCTGATCCCTGGGGACATTGGGCCAAGACAGACTTTTGCCCGTGGGAGCTACAGCAACTGGGGCGCTGAGCAAGCAAAGTCACCGTCCTCTCCCCATAGCTAGTATCTTGCCGGCAGATAGAGTCAGAAACCTCCCCTATAGAGGAAGAACCAAAGGGAAACAAACAAACAAACAAACAAAGAGAATTTCGGTCTACTATTAGTGTGGACCCTGCCTGCCTTCTGAAAGACCACAACACAGTGTCCTAACTCACCAAAGCGGTCCTGGATCACTCCAATCCTCTAGGATTGGACCCATCGGAAGCAGTCCCCCAACGGAAACAGAAAAATCTCTGAACAATACACAACAGTCTCCCCCTCTTGCCAAAAGAAGCAACATACCTAGACTGTTTCACAGCCTAAGAATAGAGCACAAAGAGTCCTGTTAACCAGACTAAACCTATAAGTAAAGATCCATCGACAAATCTAGATGGGAAGGACCCAGCGAAAAAACATGGAGAGCAAAAAGAATCAAATGGAAAGCTCACCCCCAAAGAGAAATACCAGCTCCCAACCATTTGACACAAACCAGACTCAAAACACCAACATGTCACAGGAAGAATTCCAATTATGGATTATAAACAAGCTGAATAATATACAAGAATCAATGGATAAACAACACAAGGAAAACACAAAAAAAATACAGGATTTGGAGGAAAAATTCACTAAAGAAATTGAAATATTGAAGAAAAACCAAACTGAACTCCTAGAAGTGAAGAATTCACTCAGAGAGCTACAAAACACTGTGGAAAGTCTCAAGAGCAGGGTAGATCAAACAGAGGAAAGAATCTCAGAAATTGAAGATAACTCCTTCCAACTAAATAAGTCAGTCACAGAGATAGATCGAAAAAGTAAGAGAAATGATCTGAGACTTCAAGAAATGTGGGATTATGTGAAGAAACCTAACTTGAGAGTTATTGGCATTCCTGAGGGTGAAGAAGATAACAAGCAAGGGTTGGACAAGCTATTTGAAGACATAATCGAGGAAAATTTTCCAGGCCTTGCCAATACTCTAGACATACAGATTCAAGAAGCTCAAAGGACCCCTGGGAGATTCATAGCAAATAGGAAAACACCACGCCACGTAGTCATCAGGCTGACCAAAATATCCACTAAAGAGTCACTTCTCCGAGCTGTAAGGAGAAAGAAACAAGTAACTTACAAAGGAAAACCCATCAGAATTACGCCAGATTTCTCAGCTGAAACCTTACAAGCAAGAAGAGGTTGGGGCCCCATTTTCACGCTTCTGAAACAGAATAATGCCCAGCCTAGAATCTTGTACCCAGCTAAGCTAAGTTTTCTATACGAAGGAGAAATCAAGACATTCTCAGATAAACAAAGGTTGAGGGAATTCACCAAGACAAGACCAGCCCTCCAAGAAGTACTCAAAAGAGAATTATACACGGATCAGCACAAGAAAGATCCACGAATGTAAAACTACTCAAGAGCTAAAGATGAAATTCCAGATACCACAATGGCCCAGGAGAGAAAACATCACAATGAAGTTCTACCCAACAAGCTGAACAAAAAACTGTCTCACCTATCAGTTTTCTCAATAAATGTGAATGGCTTGAACTCCCCGCTCAAGAGACATAGACTGGCCCAATGGATAAAAAAATACAATCCAAGTATCTGCTGTCTTCAAGAAACTCACCTAACCGGCAAAGATGCATTTAGACTGAAAATAAAAGGATGGAAATCGATATTTCAAGCAAATGGTAACCAAAAGAAAGCTGGTGTGGCAATCTTAATTTCCAATAACTTAGCTTTCAAACCAACAAAAATAATAAAAGACAAAGATGGCTACTACATACTGATTAAAGGCACAATTCATCAAGAAGCCATGACTATACTCAATATATATGCACCCAACCTAAGTGCACCTAGATTCATAAAGCAAACCCTACTAGATCTCAACCAAATGATAGATAACAATACTGTAATAGCTGGAGACTTTAACACCCCACTGACAGTACAGGACAGATCCTCTAAACAGAAAATAAACAAAGACATAATGGACCTCAATAGAATGCTAGAACAAATGGGCATGGCTGACATCTATAGAACATTCTACCCAAAGTCCACAGAATATACATTCTTCTCATCAGCTCACGGGACATTCTCTAAGATTGACCATGTCCTAGGACATAAATCATGTCTTCAAAAATTCAAAAAAATAGAAATTATACCATGCATCTTCTCAGATCACAGCGGAATAAAAGTAACAATGATCACAAACAGAAACCCTCACTCTTACTCAAAGTCATGGAAGCTAAATAACCTTCTCCTGAATAATTATTCTATAAAAGAAGAAATCAAGATGGAAATCAAAAATTTCTTTGAATTAAATGACAATGGAGATACAACTTATCAAAATCTATGGGATGCAGCTAAAGCAGTCCTGAGAGGAAAATTCATATCCATAAATGCCTATATCAAAAAGACAGAAAACATGCAAATAGACAACCTAACGAATAGACTCAAAGAACTGGAGAAAGAAGAACAGAACGATCCCAAACCCAGCAGAAGGCGAGAAATTACTAAGATCAAATCAGAACTAAATGAAAAGGACAACAAAGAAACTATAAGGGAAATTAATAAAACAAAAAGTTGGTTCTTTGAAAAGATAAACAAAATAGACACACCTCTGGCTAGACTAACCAAGAGCACAAAAGTAAAATCTCTAATAACCTCCATTAGGAACATGAAAGGAGAAATCACATCCGATGCTACAGAGATACAAGATATCATCTATGAATTCTACAAAAATCTTTATGCACACAAACTGGAGAATGTGGAGGAAATGGACAAATTTTTAGAAACACATAGTCTTCCCAGGCTCAACCAGGAAGAAATAGAGTACCTGAACAGACCAATATCAAGAAATGAAATCGAAACAGCAATAAAAAACCTTCCCAAAAAGAAAAGCCCTGGTCCAGATGGGTTCACACCTGAATTTTACCATACATACAAAGAAGAACTGGTGCCCATCCTACATAAACTATTCTCCAATATTCAGAAGGATGGAGTTCTCCCCAACACGTTCTACCAAGCCAATATAACATTAATACCAAAACCTGGAAAGGACACAACAAAAATAGAGAACTACAGACCAATTTCCCTCATGAATATAGATGCAAAAATTTTCAATAAAATACTAGCAAATCGAATCCAAGTACTTATCAAAAAAGTAATCCACCACGACCAAGTGGGCTTCATCCCCGAGATGCAGGGGTGGTTCAACATACGTAAATCTATAAATGTAATTCACCACATAAATAGAAGCAAAAACAAAAACCATATGATACTCTCATTAGATGCAGAAAAAGCATTTGACAAAATTCAACACCCTTTTATGATAAAAACGCTTAACAAAATAGGCATTGATGGAACCTACCTAAAAATGATACAAGCCATATATGACAAACCCACAGCCAACATCATACTGAATGGGGAAAAACTGAAAGCACTCCCACTTAGAACTGGAACCAGACAGGGCTGCCCATTGTCTCCATTACTTTTCAACATAGTATTGGAAGTCCTTGCGAGAGCTATCAGGCAAGAGAGCAGAATCAAGGGAGTCCAAATAGGGAAGGAAGAGATCAAACTCTCACTTTTTGCTGATGATATGATGTTATATCTGGAAAACCCCCAGGATTCAACCAAGAGACTCCTGGAATTGATTAACGAATACAGCAAAGTCTCAGGCTACAAAATTAATATACACAAATCAGAGGCATTTATATATGCCAATAACAGTCAATCGGAAAACCAAATTAAAGACTCAATACCCTTCAAAATAGCAACAAAGAAAATAAAATATCTAGGTATATACCTAACTAAAGAGGTAAAGGACCTCTATAAGGAAAACTATGAAACACTGAGAAAAGAAATAGCAGAACTTGCAAATAGATGGAAAAATATACCATGCTCGTGGATCGGAAGAATCAACATTGTTAAAATGTCTATACTACCCAAAGTGATCTACAGATTCAATGCAATCCCTATTAAATTACCAACATCATTCTTTACAGACATAGAGAAAATAATTATACACTTTGTATGGAATCAAAGAAGACCCCGTATAGCAAAAGCAATTTTAAGCAACAAAAACAAAATGGGAGGTATTAATTTGCCAGACCTCAAACTATACTACAAGGCCGTGGTTCTTAAAACAGCCTGGTATTGGCACAAATGCAGGGACACAGACCAGTGGAACACAACAGAAAATCCAAATATAGAACCATCCTCATATAGTCACCTAATTTTCGACAAAGCGGGAAAGAATATACTCTGGGGACAAGAATCCCTATTCAATAAATGGTGCTGGGAGAATTGGTTAGCCACTTGTAGAAGACTGAAACAGGACCCACAGCTTTCACCTCTCACAAAAATCAAATCACGGTGGATAACAGACTTAAACCTTAGGCGTGATACAATCAGAATTCTAGAAGAAAATGTAGGAAAGACTCTTACAGACATTGGCCTAGGCAAAGAATTTATGAAGAAGACCCCCAAGGCAATCACAGCAGCAACAAAAATAAATGAATGGGACATGATTAAATTAAAAAGCTTCTGCACAGCCAAAGAAACAGTCCAGAGAATAAACAGACCACCTACAGAATGGGAAAAAATTTTTGCATACTACACATCAGATAAAGGACTGATAACAAGAATCTATTTAGAACTCAGGAAAATCAGCAAGAAAAAATCAAGCAACCCTATCAAAAAGTGGGCAAAGGACATGAATAGAAATTTTTCAAAAGAAGATATAAAAATGGCTAACAAACATATGAAAAAGTGTTCAACATCTCTAATCATCAGGGAAATGCAAATCAAAACCACAATGAGATATCACTTAACCCCAGTGAGAATGGCCTTTATCAAAAAAACCCAAAACAACACATGTTGGCGTGGGTGTGGAGAGACAGGAACACTAATACACTGCTGGTGGGACTGTAAACTAGTGCAACCTCTGTGGAAAGCATTATGGAGGTATCTTAAACAGATTCAAGTAGACCTGCCATTTGACCCAGCAATCCCATTACTGGGCATATACCCAAAGGAAAAAAGGTCATTCTGTAACAAAGGCACGTGTACCCAAATGTTTATAGCAGCACAATTCACAATAGCAAAGATGTGGAAACAACCCAAATGCCCATCAATACATGATTGGATTAGTAAACTGTGGTATATGTATACCATGGAATACTACTCAGCTATAAGGAATGATGAAGATACAACATCTCTGTGGTTCTCCTGGAGAGAGTTGGAACCCATTATATTAAGTGAAGTATCCCAAGAATGGAAAAACAAGCATCACATGTACTCACCAGAAAATTGGTTTCCTTGATCATCACCTAAATCCAAATCTGGAAACGACACCAATTGGACATCAGACTGAGGTGGGGGGTGGGGGAGGGGATGGGGGTATGCCTACACAATGAGTGCATTGCGCACCGTTTGGGGAGTGGTAACATTTGAAGGTGCTGACTCGGGAAAGGGGGGGTGGGGAAAAAAATATGAAACTATTGTTTTTAAAAAAAAAAAAAAAAAAAAAAAAAAAAAGTGGGCAAAAGACATGAACAGAAGTTTTTCAAAAGAATATAGACAGAAAACCAACAAACATATGAAAAAATGTTCAATACCACTAATCATCAGGGAAATAAAAATTAAAACCACAGTGAGATACCACCTTACCCCTGTTTGAATGGCCACTAGTAAAATGTCAAAAAACAATAGACGCTGGCATGGATGCAGAGAGAAAAGAATGCTTATCCATGGTTGGTGGGACTGCAAATTAGTGCAAACACTATGGAAAACAGTATGGGTGATTCCTCAAAGAAATAAATGTAGACCTACCATTCGATCCAACAATCGCACTACTGGGCATCTACCCAAAGGAAAAGAAGTTTATTTTATCTAAAAGACACCTGCACATGAATGTTTAGCACAGCACAATTCACAATTGCAAAGATGTGGAATCAACCTAAATGCCCATCAATTCCTGAATGGATAAGGAAAATATGGTATGTATACACCATAGAGTACTACTCAGACATAAAAAGAAATGAAATAATGTCTTTTACAGCAACCTGGATGGAACTGGAAGCCATAATCTTAAGCAAAGTATCTAAGTAACGGAAAAACAAACACCACATGTACTCACTAATACATGTGAGCTAAATGATAGGCACACACGGGCACAAGGAGATGTAAAGGACATTGAAAACCAAGAAATGGGGAGGATGGGAGGGAAGTGAGGGGTGAAAACTTACCCATTGATTACAATGATCTCTATTCTGGTGACGGGCACACTAAAGACCCCAACTTAAACATTATGGTAGGTATCCATGTAACAAAAACAATTGTAGCCCTTTAATATTTTGAAATAACAAATATATATATTAAAATTTTTAAAATGCACATAGTAAAACAGAACAACAAAAAGAAATCAGATAAGGAAGACATAACCAGTTCAAGGGGTCTCAACAACCACTTTATTACCACTGGACTTGTCAGTGATGTGAACCAAGAAAGGACAAAGGAAGTGCCTGCTGCACCTGGTGGTGAATGTTGGAACAGCAGTGATTTTATGCTCACCTAAAATATTACTGTAACTTGAATTTAAGAAAAAAATCTTCATTCTAAATGTAAGATACTTTTTTCCATGTGAAAAGACCATTTTATAACTTTGGAGACCGGCTTTATGAAAGATTGAATAAGTATAAACTAATAATTTTAAGGAGGATGAATTGCAATATTTTAAATAAACACGGCCAATTAAGAATAAGAAGCACTATAGTTAGTGAAAAGGCTTTTGGCCCCTGGAAATAGTTTAATTTACTCTGGGCAATGAACATATGACTTGGTAGGTCTTTCTTCTTTTAAAAACTTTAATTCAGCTTCCACCTATAATCTATGATGTATTTTTCAAAGCGTTATGTGTTTAAAAAAAAAAAATCACTCTCCCTAAATTTTGCATTTACAGACTTTTTATCATATAAATTGCGGTCATAACCTAAGTTAAGGTTTTCAGGAACCAGTGAAGGGAAAGATCTGGTTTCTATAAAAGGAGATACATTAAGCAAAATAAATCTTGCCTGAAACTGGAATAGTTTTTGAATATAGCAGTTTAGGAGCTAATCTCTCTTCTCTTTTGAAAATATGATAGCTTTGCCTTTTGGTCAGAATAGATCAAATACTCCAGGGATAGCTGTTTTTCCTTTTCTCATTCTCTTTCTTGATGTATTGATACTTAGTTAATAGTTATAAAATTCCCTAGAATTCTTTCCCCAAACTCTTCTAGCACAACGGCATCACTTCATCCATAAAGGTGACAGGAACATTCCCACCACTCTCCCATCACATTGAAAGGAAGAACAGGCCCAGAGGATCGAAGCTTTCAACCAGCATGTGAAAATCTTCCTCTGTTCTAGGTTTTCTTCATTCACCTTCTTGTAAAACTTTTTATCCTCATCCTAAAAAGCATGATGCATTTGATGAATACATTTTGTGGAACCCAGGCACAAAATCTAGAGTATGTTTATGTTATGAATATGTCCATAAAGACTTGGTTGGAATGCAATTTATAGGCCTGTAACTTGTTTAAGTAAAAAGTAAGAATTTCAGGCATTGGGGATGGTATTTTTTTCTCAGTACGATACTATCTAGGGAGATGTTTTCAAATATATTTTTTGGGATAAGCAGAACAGAACAATCATACTGGCCTCAAGATTTATATATCTTTCATAAAAATGAAGTGGAATAGAGTGCATTGGCCTGTTTTCCCTCCTCCCCTTATTATCCCTTCTAACATATAGGAGACAGAGGAAAAACCAAAGCGCTAAACTTGTGTATGTCAAGAAGACAGCAACAGACCCAAATACAATAATTGCTGGAGATCTCAACACTCCACTTTCAGCATTGGACAGATCATCCAGACAGAAAATCAAGACAGAAATATTGGACTTGATCTGCACGACAGACCAAATGGACCTAACAGATACTTACGGGATGTTTCATACAACAGCTGCAGAATACATGTTCTTCTCCTCAGCTCATGGTTCATTCTCAAGAATAGACCATATGTTAGCCCACAAAATAAATCTTTAAAATTTCAAAAAAAAAAAAAAATGAAATCACACCAAGTATTTTCTCTGACCACAATGGAATAAAACTAGAAATCAAAAACAAATGGGAAATCATTGATTGTTTTGAGTATTCCTTCTTGATATAAACTCTCAAAAAACTGAGTACAGAACTTACACCAACATGATAAAAGCCATATATGACAGACCCACAGCTAGTGTCATAGTGAATAGGGGAAAACTGAAAGCCTTTCCTCTAAGATCTGGAACAAGACAAGGATACCCACTGTCACCACTGTTATTTAACATAGTACTGAAGTTCTAGCTAGAGCAATCAGACAAGTGAAAGAAATAAAGGGCATTCACATTGGAAAGGAAGAAGTCAAATTATCCTTGTGTGCAGACTATATGATCCCATATCTAGAGAAACTTGAAGACTTCACGAAACACACAAAAAAAAGCTATTAGAACTGATAAACAAATTCAGTGAGGTTGCAGGATACAAAATCAACACACAAAAATCAGTAACATTTCTATATACCAACAGTAAACAATCTGAAAATAAACCAAGAAAGCAACCCCCTTGATAATAGCTGCAAATAAAATAAAATACCTAGGAATAAACTAAACCAAAGAAGTGAAAGATCTCTATAATGAAAACTATAAAACATTGATGAAATAAATTGAAGAGGATGCAAAAAATGGAAATATATTACATGCTCATGGATTGAAAGAATCAATATTGTTAAAATGTCCACACTACTCAAAGCAATCTACAGATTCAATGCAATCCCTATCAAAATACCAACGATATTCTTCACAGAAATAGAAAAAATAATCCTAAAATTTATGGAAACACAAAAGACCCAGAATAACCAAAACCATCCTGAGGAAAAAGAACAAAACTGGAGGAATCACATTACCTGACTTCAAATTATACTACAGACTTGTAGTAACCAAAACAGCATGGTACTGGCATAAAAACAGACACATAAACCAATGATTAGACAACCCAGAAATAAATCCACACACCTATAGTGAACTTATCTCCAACAAAGGTGCCAACAACATAGCGCAGGGAAAGGACAGTCTCTTCAATAAATGGTGCTGGGGAAACTGGATATTCATACACAGAAGAATGAAACTAGACCCTTATCTCTCACCATACACAAAAATCAAATCAAAATATATTAAAGACTTAAATCTAAGAGCTAAAGCTATGAACCTATTAAAAGAAAACATTGAGGAAATGCTTCAGAACATTGGTCTGGGAAAGGACTTCTCGAGTAATACCCACAAAGCACAGGCAACCAAAGCAAAACTGGACAAATGGGATTACATCAAGCTAAAAAGCTTTTGCACATCAAAGAAAACAATCAACAAAGTGAAGAGACAACCCACAGAATGTGAGAAAATATTTGCAAACTGTCCCTCTGACAAGGGATCAATAACTTGACTATATAAGGAACTCCAATAACTCAATGGGAAAAAAAATCAAGTAATGTGATTAAAAAATAGGAAAAGGATCTGAATAGACATTTCTCAAAAGAAGATGTACAAATGACAAACAGGTATATGAAAAAATGCTCAACAGAAGGTATATGAAAAAATGCTCAATATCAGAGAAATGCAAATCAAAACTACAATGAGATATCATCTCATTCAGTTAAATTGGCTTTTATCCAAAAGACAGGTGATAATAACAAATGCTGGTGAGGATATGGAGAAAGGGGAACCCTCATATGGTGTTGGTGGGAATGTAAATTAGTGCAACTACTATGAAGAACAGTATGGACATCCCTCAAAAAATTAAAAATAGAACTACCATATGACCCAGCAATCCCACTGCTGGGTATATATTCAAATGAGGAGAATTCAGTATATTGAAAAGATATCTGCACTCCCATGTTTATTGCAGCACTAGTCACAATAACCAAGATTTGGAATCAACCTAAGTGTCCATCAATGGATGAATGGATAAAGAAATTGTGGTACATATACACACTGTAATAATATATAGCCACAAAAAAGCATGAAATCTGCCATTTGCAACATGGATGGAACTGGAGAATGTCATCTTAAGTGAAATAAGCAAAGCACAGAAGGACAAATCTCATGTGTTCTCACTCACATGTGGGAGCTAAATATTAAAAACAATTGATCTCATGGAGACAGAGAGTACAATGATGGTTACCAGAGGCTGAGAAGGGTAGCAGGGAGGGGGGATAAAATAGGATGGTTAATTGGTACAAAATATAGTTAGATAGTTTAGATAGAATGAACAATATTTGATAGCACAATGGAGTGACTATAATCAACAATAAGTGAGGGTATACTTCAAAATAGCTAAAAGACTGGAATTGGAATGTTCCTAACACAAAGAAATGATAAATGCCTGAGGTGACAGATAGCCCAATTACCCTGATTTGATTAATTCACATTGTATGCCTGTATCAACAGGCATCAACATCACAAGAACCCTATAAAGATATACAACTATTACATACCCATAATAATAAAAAAATGTAAAAATTTTAAATTAAAAAAGAAAAAGAAGACATGAACAAATATAATTGAAGCTAAATAAACCCATTAGGGAAAAACAAACAAGGGGTAATTGTCTTTATTGTCCAAAGAACTCTGGGAATCAATGGAAAAACACCAAGGCTAAGGTATAAATCAGAAAAGGACCACAGGAGGCAACTCACCCAATAAGAATACACATGATATAATTAGAATTTGAATACTTAGTTTAACTCACTAGTAGAGAAAGGCAAAACAAAACATTAAGATACCGCTTATACTTTATACACTTGCAGAGCTCTTTGTTTGTTTTAATCGGGGTGTGCATTGCATTGCTGGAAGAATAAATGTAGACAAGTACTCTAAAGTAGCCTACCCATATGCACATCAAAAGCCTTGCTGTGGTTTAAGCCCTTTTATCCAGCAATTCCACTTCTCATTAAATTAACACAGGCAGTTCCTACTTTCTTACCTAATGTATTCTTAAACTTGTCTTTGAAAGTAAACACATTCAAATCAAGTAGTAGACCCTGCTGTGAGGGAGCAGAAATGGCTACATAATTTGTGGGCCCCGGTGCAAAATGAAAATGTGGGGTCCTTGTTAAAATGATTAAGAATTTCAAGGCAACAGTAGATCATTAATAAACAGGCATGGGGCCCTTTTGGACACTGAGCCTTGAGTGACTGCACAGTTCAAAAGCCTAGGAAGCCGACCCTGTTAGGGTATATTCTGTACCCGGTTAAAAAAAAAAAAGTCACCCCCTTATTCAGTCCATGCAAGCACTGCCCTTCCATTCCACTTGGTGGATGAGAGCTTTGGAATGGAGTAAGCAGGGAGGATGGGTGCTAGGGCTAAGTGTCCTCTTCTACAGGGAAAAGGGAGAGTAGATCTCAGAGATGATAGACCTGACTGCACAGGTCCAAAGCCTGGACATGACTAGGGCAGCCCCTAACACCTTCATCTTGGCATCTAGAACAAAGCTGAATCTCTTCCTCCCTCTCACCTTCCACTTCCTCCCAACTCCCCACTCCCACCTTCACACGGCAGTGCAAGTCAGAGAGGTGGTCTTACCACTTCCTGGTATTGTCCAGCTCAGCTCTCTCCTGTCTCTGGATGGGAACGGAGGTCAGGCCAACAGAGGGAATTCCCCACCCATGGAGGCTGATTTTGGGGGGTCTCTAAAATCAAGATGAGCCACCCAAAGCGATGGGGTAGCTTCACCCACTATGAGACCATGGATCATCAAGGTTCTTTGCGTGTTGTTAAATAAATTCAGCATGCAAAAGTGGCTTAGGAACAGCAACATATAGCATATAAAACTTTGTAAATTTTGAGTTGATATTCATTTTTATTTCAATCGAGGGAAAGCCATATGAAGATGGAGGAGAGAACTAATAACTAGTCCTGAATAATTACTTGCCTATTAAAAACAAAACAGATTATGATCATATCACACACAAACACATTCTATCATGATTTTTTCGTCTAAAAGTAGAATGTACTTTAAAAAGGCCTTTTTCTTAGCTATTTCAAAAGCAAACCTTAGTCCAGTTTTGGCATAACCATTCATTCTGATTTAGCTGGTTATGTGCTGTAGAGTCGAGAGCACTTGTTCTTAAAAACAAGAACGCTTCATTCTAATCCCAGCTTTGTACTTGAACAAACCCGTTAATATCTCTAAGCCTCCATTTTTTTCTTTCTGTCATGCAAGAAGATTAGGGCTAAGATGTCCTCTAAGCTTTTAGAGCAGCCAACCCCTAACTGAGCATGTTCCGCAATCTTTTTCCACCAAACCCACACCCACGCCATGAGACAGGACCCATGAGACTATCTTCATTGTCCACAGGAGGAGGCCAAAGCGAGGATTGCGTAACCTTCCCAAAGCTTGTAAGTGAAAACAGCAGGCATCAGAGACCTGCCCACCACAGGACATCATCTCCTTAGGTTTTTATTATAGCCTCAGGGGGAAAGTCCAGATGCTGAAGTCAGTGCACTTAGATTTAAATTTTTTGCTACTTGCCATCTGCTTGACTTTAGAAAGATACTTAACTCTCTGCCTCAGTGTCCTTATTTATAAAATGGGATCCCAGAGTGGTGGGCTTTCTGTAAAGCACCTAGTTGGATGCTTGGCACATGGTTAAGTACTCAGTAAATGTTACCTAGTAATACTGTTGCAAGAGTATGGATTAGTACAATTGTATAATACTTCAAAATTAAATTCCTAGATCAGCACTTTAATCGAAACAATTTTTTCTGAATTAATAGTCAGATTTAAGAATTCAGACCAGATCTCTTTTTCCAGGTGGTTCTCTCATCCCTGTACATCAGCCAGTCTGGTCTGCTTGCAATTCCCCAAACTCGCCACACGTAGCGCTGCCTCGTGAGCCTGTGCTAACTTGCGAGCGTAGAATGACATCTCTTCCTCTCCTAAATAAGACCTTAATCCAGTCTCAACTCCCCACAGCCTTTCCCAGGTCTCAGAGTTCCCTCCTCACTTGGAACGTTGGTACCATTTACAGTCATTTGGCACTTAGCACAGCAATAATCACAACTGACATTTATAGTACTCTTGAGAATATACCAATTTGTTTTTATGTATATTTTCTCACTGCATTGGCATTCCTATCTTCTTACATGCCCTGGGATCACAGCCTCATATTCACTACAGCTGGCAAAAAGACTATGCCATGGAGCCCTCTGGAAAAGTTTATTGCTGCTGATGACAATGCTCTAGATACTAGGAAGGAAAAACAAGAAAGTCATAATGAACCTCTTTTCACATACCGGTATAATTTTAAAATGTAAACAGGATTCAACATCAGTGTGACAGACGCAGGGAAGAGCACGGCAAGACAACCGAAGTTAGCAAGGGGAATGGAGACAGAATTAGGGAACAGACAGCATTTCTATTGCACTCAAGAACTTTTCCAACATGGGAAGAAGAGCTGGTTATAGTATTGTTGTCAGCAACAGCTGGAGTATAGTATGTCACTAGTACAGGTTATTATGGGAAAACACAATCTGCAATTCTGAAATCATGAATTCTGGAACATTTCTAAAGCCATCTGTACGTCTCTATTTTGAACCAGCCCCTTCTCTAGCATCAGCCTCGTTAGGTCACTGGAGCCCATATGCAGCTCCACTATCCAAGGCCAGATCCACAGGTGCACGACAGCATCCAGCTCCATCCTTGGTGTGAGCTGGGAATGGCATTTACGCCCTGTGCCCACCCCTGAATGGCACTCATCGGGAGTTTAGACTCCGGTGAATGGCCAATGGGCACTCCCATCACTCATGCAAAATATACCTCCCTCGCCACCACCGAAGGAACAGAAACACCATTTCCAAGAGTAGTTTTCTGGCTTCGTCCAATGAAGATCAGAACAGATACACTTTTAACCTTTTCAGCTGTTTACTTTTCAAATGCCTTCCCAAATTCTTGACCTCATTGACCCACCACATGTCCTCCCTCCACGTAGGATGGAAAGCCCGCATGACCACAATGTGAAACCTCCAGGTTAGCCTGCTCACCCTAGTTCCAAAGGAAAATGTTTCATTTTCAGTGCATGGTGTAGCGGTGAAAATAAATGCCTTAAAAACCTACCTATTAGTATCATTCAGATCAACTCCATCAGAGAATAAATATTAAGTGTCTAATGTGTACAGAACATATTATGAGCATTGGACAAAGTCATTTAGCCTAAGGAAAGAAATGAGTAGACTAAATCTTTAACACTATATTGAACCGTAAGTAATTGTCATTTTTGTAGTTAAAAAGGGTCAAGAGCAACAATGTCATGTGGTTCAACCTATCTATGAATATTCCTTCAGGGTTCTCCTCTAAGGTTGGTGTTGAGTATGAAAATAACTAAAGCAAAGATGGCGGAGTGGTGGTGACGGCCTGAATCTGCGCTCCCGGGAAGGAAGGCATCGATCCGGACCTGCCACAACGCTAGAAGACCGCTCCCACACAGGAACAGCGGTGTGAATCCACGGAGAATCAGCGTGGGACAAACAGAGCGAGTGAGGTCTGAGGTGAACGAAAATTGGGAACGCGGGACAGACACTAGCCAGCGGAGCGCGGGTCGGATACACCCGCCCCCAGCCGGGGCGGGTGCAGCCTCTCGGGAAAGCGGCTTGTCCTCCGCTCCCAATTGAACAGAGCCCTGACCCAGGCCAGCACAGAATCACTGAGGGATACGTGGCGCATTGGAGACAGGAGGCTTTTTTTGAGAAATTACCTTAGAACCTGGGGGATCTCAGCTGAGACAGCGCTTGGCGAGGAGGGACGGATCTGCCCCAGGGCAGAAAAACACAAAAGACTCCCGGACAGCAAATAGCGTTGTACCCCGTGCTGCCTTTTTCGGCAGTTCTCCAGCCGGTCACCCCCGGTGCGTGTCCTTGCTGGCCAGCCCCCGGGCAGTGGCGGTCTCTGCCTGCCGGGGAGCCGGTCCCCTCCAGCCCCGGAGCTTGGCAGGCGCCATCTTGAAAGCGAGAGCGAAACGGCTCGGGAGCCAAAAAGTGCCCAGCGGCTCTTTCTGCCCGTGCTGCCTTTTTCGGCGGTTCTCCAGCCGGTCACCCCCGGTGCGTGTCCTTGCTGGCCAGCCCCTGGGCAGTGGCGGTCTCTGCCTGCCGGGGAGCCGGTCCCCTCCAGCCCCGGAGCTTGGCAGGCGCCATCTTGAAAGCGAGAGCGAAACGGCTCGGGAGCCAAAAAGTGCCCAGCGGCTCTTTCTGCCCGTGCTGACTTTTTCGGCAGTTCTCCAGCCGGTCACCCCCGGTGGGCGTCCTTGCTGGCCAGCACCTGGGCAGTGGTGGTCTCTGCCTGCCAGGGAGCCGGTCCCCTCCAGCCCCGGAGCTCGGCAGGCGCCATCTTGAAAGCGAAGGCAAAACCGATCGGGAGCCAAAAAGTGCCCAGCGGCTCTTTCTGCCCGTGCTGCCTTTTTCGGCGGTTCTCCAGCCGGTGACCCCCCGGTGCGCGTCCTTGCTCGCCAGCCCCCGGGCAGTGGCGGTCTCCGCCTGCCGGGGAGCCGGCCCCCTCCGGCCCGGAGCTCGGCAGGGGCCATCTTGAAAGCGAAGGCAAAACCGCTCGGGAGCCAAAAAGTGCCCAGCGGCTCTTTCTGCCCGTGCTGCCTTTTTCGGCGGTTCTCCAGCCGGTGACCCCCTGGTGCACGTTCTTGCTCGCCAGCCCCCGGGCAGTGGTGGTCTCTGCCTGCCGAGGAGCCGGTCTCCTCCAGCCCCGGAGCTCTGCAGGCGCCATCTTGAAAGCGAGGGCGAAACCGCTCGGGAGCCATAAAGTGCCGAGCGGCTCTCTCTGCCCGGCGCCCTCCGCTGGTCTCTGAACCAACGCCAGGAGTGCAGGATATGCCGGGGCCGCGCTCGGGGTGAAGGGGCAGAGCTGCGCTAAGGCAAAAAAAAAAAACAACACGAACAAGAAGAATAGGCTCGCCGAACTGTATATTTTATTCTTGGTAAATTTCTTCTGGGTTTTGTTTGTTTGTGTTTGTGTTTGTTTTTGGTTTTTTTTGGGTTTTTTCTTTTTTTTCTTTCCTTTTCTTTTCTTTTTCTTTTTTTTTTCCGGCGGCGGACAGCCTCGGCGGGCACCTTTGCCCTCTGGGCCTCTGGCTGCCGCGCCTTTTTGAGTGCGGAGGTTGGATCCCCACCACCCTCGGAGCTGTGCGGGCGCGCAGACGTCATCTTGAAATCCACTGCGAAACCGCCCGGGACCCAGCCGGGCAGGCGTGAAGAGGCGGAGCTGTGCTAAGGCGTAAAAACAAAAACATCTAATGGCCGCTCCGGACCCAGCCGAGCGGAAGTGAAGGGGCAGAGCTGTGCTAAGGCGTAAAACAAACAAACAAACAAAAAAACATTGAGTCGCTGAATTATATACTTCAGATTTGTGTATCTTTCTGCCTTGCGGTGTGGTGAAGTGCTATGTAGTTTGTTTTTGTTCATTTTTGTTGGCGTTTTTGGTGTTTTTTGGTTTGGCTTTTTGCGTTTCTTTTCTTTTTTTTTTTTTTTTTTCTTTTTTTTTCTTTTTTTTCTTTTTTTTCTTTTTCTTTCTTTCTTTTTCTTCTTTTTTTCTTTTCTCTTTCGTTTTCTCCTCTTTCTTTTCTTTCTTTCCTTTTCTTTTTTCTTTTTTTTCTCTTCTCTTTCTCCTCTCTTTTCGCCTTCTAACTGGGGACCCACGGTGAGCTTCGGAACGGGCCAGGTCCCTGGCTCTGGTACATACCGGATCCTGAGTAGTCACCCCCAGGGCCGGAGATCTGCGGGCACGCAATTGCCACTCTAGGGCCCACAGCCAAGTCACTGCGGAGCAATAGGGTACCAAGAGGCTCCCCGGACGGCCCTCTCCCCTGGTCCACGGACCTTATATAGGATCCCTGCCCAAGTGTAAACACTGAATACTTCTCCAGAAGCGAGAGTGTGGAACCTGATCCCTGGGGACATTGGGCCAAGACAGACTTTTGCCCGTGGGAGCTACAGCAACTGGGGCGCTGAGCAAGCAAAGTCACCGTCCTCTCCCCATAGCTAGTATCTTGCCGGCAGATAGAGTCAGAAACCTCCCCTATAGAGGAAGAACCAAAGGGAAACAAACAAACAAACAAACAAAGAGAATTTCGGTCTACTATTAGTGTGGACCCTGCCTGCCTTCTGAAAGACCACAACACAGTGTCCTAACTCACCAAAGCGGTCCTGGATCACTCCAATCCTCTAGGATTGGACCCATCGGAAGCAGTCCCCCAACGGAAACAGAAAAATCTCTGAACAATACACAACAGTCTCCCCCTCTTGCCAAAAGAAGCAACATACCTAGACTGTTTCACAGCCTAAGAATAGAGCACAAAGAGTCCTGTTAACCAGACTAAACCTATAAGTAAAGATCCATCGACAAATCTAGATGGGAAGGACCCAGCGAAAAAACACGGAGAGCAAAAAGAATCAAATGGAAAGCTCATCCCCAAAGAGAAATACCAGCTCCCAACCATTTGACACAAACCAGACTCAAAACACCAACATGTCACAGGAAGAATTCCAATTATGGATTATAAACAAGCTGAATAATATACAAGAATCAATGGATAAACAACACAAGGAAAACACACAAAAAATACAGGATTTGGAGGAAAAATTCACTAAAGAAATTGAAATATTGAAGAAAAACCAAACTGAACTCCTAGAAGTGAAGAATTCACTCAGAGAGCTACAAAACACTGTGGAAAGTCTCAAGAGCAGGGTAGATCAAACAGAGGAAAGAATCTCAGAAATTGAAGATAACTCCTTCCAACTAAATAAGTCAGTCACAGATATAGATCGAAAAAGTAAGAGAAATGATCTGAGACTTCAAGAAATGTGGGATTATGTGAAGAAACCTAACTTGAGAGTTATTGGCATTCCTGAGGGTGAAGAAGATAACAAGCAAGGGTTGGACAAGCTATTTGAAGACATAATTGAGGAAAATTTTCCAGGCCTTGCCAATACTCTAGACATACAGATTCAAGAAGCTCAAAGGACCCCTGGGAGATTCATAGCAAATAGGAAAACACCACGCCACGTAGTCATCAGGCTGACCAAAATATCCACTAAAGAGTCACTTCTCCGAGCTGTAAGGAGAAAGAAACAAGTAACTTACAAAGGAAAACCCATCAGAATTATGCCAGACTTCTCAGCTGAAACCTTACAAGCAAGAAGAGGTTGGGGCCCCATTTTCACGCTTCTGAAACAGAATAATGCCCAGCCTAGAATCTTGTACCCAGCTAAGCTAAGTTTTCTATACGAAGGAGAAATCAAGACATTCTCAGATAAACAAAGGTTGAGGGAATTCACCAAGACAAGACCAGCCCTCCAAGAAGTACTCAAAAGAGAATTATACACGGATCAGCACAAGAAAGATCCACGAATGTAAAACTACTCAAGAGCTAAAGATGAAATTCCAGATACCACAATGGCCCAGGAGAGAAAACATCACAATGAAGTTCTACCCAACAAGCTGAACAAAAAACTGTCTCACCTATCAGTTTTCTCAATAAATGTGAATGGCTTGAACTCCCCGCTCAAGAGACATAGACTGGCCCAATGGATAAAAAAATACAATCCAAGTATCTGCTGTCTTCAAGAAACTCACCTAACCTGCAAAGATGCATTTAGACTGAAAATAAAAGGATGGAAATCGATATTTCAAGCAAATGGTAACCAAAAGAAAGCTGGTGTGGCAATCTTAATTTCCAATAACTTAGCTTTCAAACCAACAAAAATAATAAAAGACAAAGATGGCTACTACATACTGATTAAAGGCACAATTCATCAAGAAGCCATGACTATACTCAATATATATGCACCCAACCTAGGTGCACCTAGATTCATAAAGCAAACCCTACTAGATCTCAACCAAATGATAGATAACAACACTGTAATAGCTGGAGACTTTAACACCCCACTGACAGTACAGGACAGATCCTCTAAACAGAAAATAAACAAAGACATAATGGACCTCAATAGAATGCTAGAACAAATGGGCATGGCTGACATCTATAGGACATTCTACCCAAAGTCCACAGAATATACATTCTTCTCATCAGCTCACGGGACATTCTCTAAGATTGACCATGTCCTAGGACATAAATCATGTCTTCAAAAATTCAAAAAAATAGAAATTATACCATGCATCTTCTCAGATCACAGCGGAATAAAAGTAACAATGATCACAAACAGAAACCCTCACTCTTACTCAAAGTCATGGAAGCTAAATAACCTTCTCCTGAATAATTATTCTACAAAAGAAGAAATCAAGATGGAAATCAAAAATTTCTTTGAATTAAATGACAATGGAGATACAACTTATCAAAATCTATGGGATGCAGCTAAAGCAGTCCTGAGAGGAAAATTCATATCCATAAATGCCTATATCAAAAAGACAGAAAACATGCAAATAGACAACCTAACGAATAGACTCAAAGAGCTGGAGAAAGAAGAACAGAACGATCCCAAACCCAGCAGAAGGCGAGAAATTACTAAGATCAAATCAGAACTAAATGAAAAGGACAACAAAGAAACTATAAGGGAAATTAATAAAACAAAAAGTTGGTTCTTTGAAAAGATAAACAAAATAGACACACCTCTGGCTAGACTAACCAAGAGCACAAAAGTAAAATCTCTAATAACCTCCATTAGGAACATGAAAGGAGAAATCACAACCGATGCTACAGAGATACAAGATATCATCTATGAATTCTACAAAAATCTTTATGCACACAAACTGGAGAACGTGGAGGAAATGGACAAATTTTTAGAAACACATAGTCTTCCCAGGCTCAACCAGGAAGAAATAGAGTACCTGAACAGACCAATATCAAGAAATGAAATCGAAACAGCAATAAAAAACCTTCCCAAAAAGAAAAGCCCTGGTCCAGATGGGTTCACACCTGAATTTTACCATACATACAAAGAAGAACTGGTGCCCATCCTACATAAACTATTCTCCAATATTGAGAAGGATGGAGTTCTCCCCAACACGTTCTACCAAGCCAATATAACATTAATACCAAAACCTGGAAAGGACACAACAAAAATAGAGAACTACAGACCAATTTCCCTCATGAATATAGATGCAAAAATTTTCAATAAAATACTAGCAAATCGAATCCAAGTACTTATCAAAAAAGTAATCCACCACGACCAAGTGGGCTTCATCCCCGAGATGCAGGGGTGGTTCAACATACGTAAATCTATAAATGTAATTCACCACATAAATAGAAGCAAAAACAAAAACCATATGATACTCTCATTAGATGCAGAAAAAGCATTTGACAAAATTCAACACCCTTTTATGATAAAAACGCTTAACAAAATAGGCATTGATGGAACCTACCTAAAAATGATACAAGCCATATATGACAAACCCACAGCCAACATCATACTGAATGGGGAAAAACTGAAAGCACTCCCACTTAGAACTGGAACCAGACAGGGCTGCCCATTGTCTCCATTACTTTTCAACATAGTATTGGAAGTCCTTGCGAGAGCTATCAGGCAAGAGAGCAGAATCAAGGGAGTCCAAATAGGGAAGGAAGAGATCAAACTCTCACTTTTTGCTGATGATATGATGTTATATCTGGAAAACCCCCAGGATTCAACCAAGAGACTCCTGGAATTGATTAACGAATACAGCAAAGTCTCAGGCTACAAAATTAATATACACAAATCAGAGGCATTTATATATGCCAATAACAGTCAATCGGAAAACCAAATTAAAGACTCAATACCCTTCAAAATAGCAACAAAGAAAATAAAATATCTAGGTATATACCTAACTAAAGAGGTAAAGGACCTCTATAAGGAAAACTATGAAACACTGAGAAAAGAAATAGCAGAACTTGCAAATAGATGGAAAAATATACCATGCTCGTGGATCGGAAGAATCAACATTGTTAAAATGTCTATACTACCCAAAGTGATCTACAGATTCAATGCAATCCCTATTAAATTACCAACATCATTCTTTACAGACATAGAGAAAATAATTATACACTTTGTATGGAATCAAAGAAGACCCCGTATAGCAAAAGCAATTTTAAGCAACAAAAACAAAATGGGAGGTATTAATTTGCCAGACCTCAAACTATACTACAAGGCCGTAGTTCTTAAAACAGCCTGGTATTGGCACAAGTGCAGGGACACAGACCAGTGGAACACAACAGAAAATCCAAATATAGAACCATCCTCATATAGTCACCTAATTTTCGACAAAGCAGGAAAGAATATACTCTGGGGACAAGAATCCCTATTCAATAAATGGTGCTGGGAGAATTGGTTAGCCACTTGTAGAAGACTGAAACAGGACCCACAGCTTTCACCTCTCACAAAAATCAAATCACGGTGGATAACAGACTTAAACCTTAGGCGTGATACAATCAGAATTCTAGAAGAAAATGTAGGAAAGACTCTTACAGACATTGGCCTAGGCAAAGAATTTATGAAGAAGACCCCCAAGGCAATCACAGCAGCAACAAAAATAAATGAATGGGACATGATTAAATTAAAAAGCTTCTGCACAGCCAAAGAAACAGTCCAGAGAATAAACAGACCACCTACAGAATGGGAAAAAATTTTTGCATACTACACATCAGATAAAGGACTGATAACAAGAATCTATTTAGAACTCAGGAAAATCATCAAGAAAAAATCAAGCAACCCTATCAAAAAGTGGGCAAAGGACATGAATAGAAATTTTTCAAAAGAAGATATAAAAATGGCTAACAAACATATGAAAAAGTGTTCAACATCTCTAATCATCAGGGAAATGCAAATCAAAACCACAATGAGATATCACTTAACCCCAGTGAGAATGGCCTTTATCAAAAAAACCCAAAACAACACATGTTGGCGTGGGTGTGGAGAGACAGGAACACTCATACACTGCTGGTGGGACTGCAAACTAGTGCAACCTCTGTGGAAAGCATTATGGAGGTATCTTAAACAGATTCAAGTAGACCTGCCATTTGACCCAGCAATCCCATTACTGGGCATATACCCAAAGGAAAAAAGGTCATTCTGTAACAAAGGCACGTGTACCCAAATGTTTATAGCAGCACAATTCACAATAGCAAAGATGTGGAAACAACCCAAATGCCCATCAATACATGATTGGATTAGTAAACTGTGGTATATGTATACCATGGAATACTACTCAGCTATAAGGAATGATGAAGATACAACATCTCTATGGTTCTCCTGGAGAGAGTTGGAACCCATTATATTAAGTGAAGTATCCCAAGAATGGAAAAACAAGCATCACATGTACTCACCAGAAAATTGGTTTCCTTGATCATCACCTAAATACAAATCTGGAAACGACACCAATTGGACATCAGACTGAGGTGGGGGGTGGGGGAGGGGATAGGGGTATGCCTACACAATGAGTGCATTGCGCACCGTTTGGGGAGTGGTAACATTTGAAGGTGCTGACTCGGGAAAGGGGGGGTGGGGAAAAAAATATGAAACTATTGTTTTTAACTTGCACTGTTCACTTAATAATTTATCATGAATATTTCCCATATTATTTCATATCATTGTACAAGAAATAATGTATACATTATGAGGACATACTGTATCTAACAAGATATACTGTTAGACTCTTTGATTCTGTAAAATAAAAAAAAATAAAAAAAATAAAAAAAAAAAGAAAATAACTAAAGCATGGTCTCTCATAGTCTCTCTCTCTCTCTCATTTTCTTTCTCAAAAAGAAAAAAGAAAAAAAATCTCTCTCATTTTCTTTCTCAAAAAGAAAAAAGAAAAAAAATATTTTTAAAGAAAACAACTAAAACTTCATTGGATAGTGCCCAAGATTTAGTTACATATACTGAATTCTTCTCGGTAGTATATAATGCTACAGTTACCAACTAGCATATTTAGAGACATAACATATACTAATGCATAAAGAGAACAAATTCACCAACATCCAAGAAAGAGGATGAAAAATATTTGTTACATGAATTAAACAAATAAACCAAAATGACAACAAAACCTGCACATCTTTCTGTCCATCTCTTATGCTATTTAGCTTCCCACAAAATTCTTAGGAAAATCAGCTTATTAATTTCTAATATAAATCTTTGCACCATAAAACTTAATGAGAATCCCACACTGAGCAGAGCAAGACTAAGACCTGCTTATTTCTAAAGAAGAGGCATCTGGCACAAGAATCGAGAGGAAGTGAGAGAGAGGAAGGGGCACGCAGGGAACAAAGTGGCAAGCACATGTTCGGCAGCTGTAGCCCAGGCAGCTAACTGGCCTTCAGTCAGGCTTTTCTCATTCTAAAGGCTCTAACATGTCAACTGTGTGCTAGGACTGTTGCTGCATGAGGAGAATGGTTTTACTGCTGCTTCTTCGACATTTCCCAGTATTCTACCAAACGCAGACTCATGGAGCAGCCTAACGTGGCTCCCACTTCCCTTGTGTCTGAACATGCATATCTTATCCTGGAATCTGTCTTTCATCAGCACTCTTGTTACTTTTCATTTTCAAGTGCAAGCAAAACTTTAGCTCTAGGCTAAAATCCGAGGTAAGCGGAGTATCAGTTATAAACTTCTCCAAATAATGAAAATAACCTCTCACTAATAAAAACATCTTTTCTCTCTCTGTGGCTAAGCTTACCTAAATGTTAGAAGTATAATTTCAGTGTTTGAATCTATATAGAAAACAAAAAACAAAAACTATAGGCATGTACAAGATGTGTAGACAAATCCCCTCCTCCCTCTGATCCTCCTAGTCTAGGAACCAGTTACTACAAAACACACGTAGAGACGAAGGAAACAACATTTGCAGGAAGCTTTCAGGCCTACTCACATTTAAAACAGGGAGTCTGAACTTAGGTAGCAAAATAGTGTGGACTTCAGGAATCCCAAACATGGGAGGGAAGAATATTTGTGATGATGTCAGGCAGTATACTTGGCACTTTATATACATAACCTAATTTAATCTTCACAACAACCTTATGAGCTAAGTCTTATATAATATCTCCATTTTCAAGGTAAGAGAATTGGAGCACAGAAGTTTAACTTGCCCCAGGTTAACTGGGCAAGTGCATCCCAGAGCAGAACCAGGTCCATCTAACGCCAAAACTCGTCCCCATTGTGCTGTGCCACCATAAATTACATGGATGACTATCAAATTTGGGGGTAGAGAATATCAAAGTGGGGCAGTGGATGAACAGAAAAAAGACTTAAATTCTAGGCCAAGTTCTAGAATTTTCTAGCTCAGAGATTTAAGTTCTCTGAGCCCCATTTCCTCAGAGCATGAACATGGTAGGTGAACACATGTTCAACTCAAAGATTTTTCATGTGTCTCTGAGATATCTTCAGTGTGGTAGTTTTCAGGGTGACCATCCAACCACAGCAGGCAGATGGCTAAAGACGGGGCCAACCTCATTCCTCACAAATTTCAAGACGTCAGGAATCACATCAAAAGGTATGGAGCAGAGGGGACCGATGTCATTGAGCTCTGTCTCTCTCCTTGTGCAAGTGAGAGAGAGAAATGGAAGCTGCCACTTCCAGAGTCAAGCTTTGATCTGTCCCCAGGCCTTCCACTTACCCTCAGCCCTCCCATTGGCCTCACCCCTTAACAACACAATTATTTTCATTTTATACGGTGCAATTTCTACTTTAATGCTTAGCCCCGTGACCTGTAAAATTTCCCCAGCCTTAACAGAAGGCTGTCACCACCTGTTACTACCCATGGGCAAAACAGCATTGCAATCCTTTAGGTCTGGGGAGACGTAGAGACCCAAGAAAACCAGATTTCAGTTTTGAAACACAAAGGGCAAGCTGCGGTCCTGGTGGTCCCAGACTTATTATTCACACAATTAAAAATCTGCATTTGTTATACAGAATTCTTCATGCCATAAAGATAGAAAGGAAAAGAGACAGAAAGTAAAATTATAACACAACTGTTAGGTTGACTAGAAGCATTTCCCCAAACAAAGCTACATGACTCATCAATTTATGCAACAGATATTCATCTGGTCTTTGCTTTAAGGGACAGGTATTAGGAGCTGGGAACCTAACTATAGCTTTGTCTCTCTTCTCAAGACATCTACAGTCCAGGGTAGGCCTAATCCAATTAGTATGATCATCGCTACAAGGGCTGTGAATGAAGACAGGGTGCTCTGGCGTGCACAGCAGTCCAGCTAGCACAGATGTGGCTGGAGGCAGTAAGGTGATCTAGAAAGTTAGATAGTGGGGAGTATGCATCTCAAGGAGAATAATGGACCCAGAGCAAAAGGGAATATTGAGCTTTCAGGAACCACCGACCCTTGGGGCTAGAGAAGACAGATGAGGATGGGGAAGCAGGTGAGAGGTGGTAGTGCAACTTGAAGTCTTGCAGATGACAGTGAGGAGCTTGGACCATATCCGGAGAGCAGTGGGGAACCTTTAAAGGGTTATAGCAAGCAGAGTGGCACATACAACTGCAGAAAGCACGGTTGAGCTTAGAGAAGGAACTGGAGAGGGTAAAACTGGAGGCAGTGAGTCCAGCTAGAAAGCTGTTACTGGAGGTAGCAGTAGTGGCTGAAGAGAAATGACTAGGTTTAAGAGATATAAACCCAGTAGAAACATGAGGGATTTGTGACTGGACAAGTGAGGCGGGCAGAGAAATCCCAGATGGCATCTGGAATGCTTTTCTAAATGTTCAGAGGATAAAACATTGCCCAGCCTGTCATGCACTGGCAGCTTGAGAAGTGAGGTTCTCCGTGTCGTGTCTGTGCCCAGAGGCACCCAGAGGACAGACGCCAGTCCTCACCACCTGGGCCCTCTTCTCACTCTGCCCACACCTGCCTAACTCTCAAACTCCTATTTCCTTCTTGATCCTATAGGTGGGACCCAACCAGGACTTAATAGCTCTCCTCTCTTCCACTTCTGTCTTTCGAGCATATCTTCATACCACTTTTGACTCTCAAGGTCAAAGATATCTTAAGAGGGGTTGAAAAGAAAGATCATTCTTTTGAGAAAAACACATGATATGGTAAATAAAGTTCCAATCTTGGTTGTCTCCAAAAACACAGAGGATCAAGATTGAGCCAATTATTCACAGCAACATTCATTGCCGTAGAGCAGACGGAGGAGCATGTGGCTCCAAAGTGTCCACAGCCCCTGTCTGAACCTCATCTGTGCATCATCACCTCTGATCATGACACTGAGGACTCACTGGCTGAGCCCATGGCTGGCTTGGGAAACCAACAGCAGAATCCGGAAAACAAAAACAGCTACTCGGGCCACATGTTGGCCTGACACTACCCCCACAAGGCACCCTCTCTTTCAGGCTTCTTAAAGAATGACTCCTAAAGCCATTTCTTCTGATTTAAAGAATTAATGGGGAAAAAAATAATGCAATCCATCAAGCCTTTTTAAGCACAAATACATAGTACGATGTGCCCCTCACGGTATCCACAGTGTCCATATAGAAATACAGATACTAAAATTACAAATTAGTAAATATCTTATAGTAATAACACCCAAAGTTACTGGATGCTTGGGTCAGGATCATAGAGGTTCTTGCTATAGCTCCCCTTCTTTCTCACTGAATTTATTGTGTAAGTAATTCTACTAGTTATAACAAGAAATCTCCTGAAATTTCTTAGGGAAGGGGCTTTTATGATCCATGCTAGCTCACTGATTTCTACCTAAAGAAATCAATGTATCAGAAGAATGTGAAAATGAGTCAAGTTAAAGAAAAAAAGAGATTGGGCTAAAATCTTCAAAGTTAAAACAAAGTAAGGTTCTCATGATGTAGGCCTTCAAAAACTCATATATTAGTGATTATTCCATAACCTACATGGAAACAGAACATGCATAGAAGTCAGAGATACATTTTACAACTGGGAAGAAAGTTAAATACATACATCCCAGTTCCACATAATCTGTTAATGAGTTGAGATTACAACATGACTTTTGCTTCTGCCACAGTTCTCCTGTGTGATCAGCAAGGTCACTGATTTACACATCAATACTTTACAATGTGTAGTAAAATCAGCCTAAAGTATTTCTCAAAGTGATAGCTTATTTGGGGAATAACAGAATTCACTTTAAAAATGTGACCATTCAGTTCTGACAGTAAATAAATCACACAATGGTCTCTCTGCAATCTACCAACATTGAGCAATAAATCTTTGAATTCAACTTTACACCAGACATAACACTGTAAAGTAAAAAAGTCTAGTTTTAACTCAGTGACCTCAGTTTTGCCTCTGCTGGACAGTAAATCTGATGCAAAATGAGCAAATATGGGTGGCTGGGTTTCAACCTGGCATAACAGTGAGGCTTTGTCAAGGATCCCAGAATTTACAGAGTTTTTAGAACAACAAAAAAAACACAAGTTTGAAAAAACAAAAACATATGCTAAACAGCTGGGGATGGCAAAATTAAAAGATGGGAAGAGCTTTCACCTTAGCTAGGAAAACATTCTACTTAATGACTTTTTCTTTTAGTTGACCCATTTTAAGATTTTCTTTTTTAATCGCTAAAATTATTTCTAGAGATGTTAACTGAATAAAAATACTTTCTTCTTTCTTTTCTTCCTTCTTTCCTTCCTTCCTTCCTTCCTCCTCCCTTCCTTCCTGTCTGCCTTCCTTCCTTCCTTTCAATTAATGATCAACAAATAGTACTTTCATCTCTTACTAGCTCTGGGGCCTTGAGAAAATTATTGACCCTTGCTGTACCTCAGTTTATGCATCCACACAATGGGGACAAAACTCACACATACCTCACAGGACACTGTAACCACAGCCATGCATGCTCTCTCCCAGACTACAATGCCAAGGTTGAGATTTATAAGAGCAAACAATGCAAATCAGACTTTTGTCTTCGGGGATGCAGAGGACATAATTAGGAAACAAAAATAAGCATAGAATTTCAAAATCTACCAAGTGCCTGCAGGAAATGTATAGGATACTACAGAATAAAAACAGAGGTCTCCTTAGATGGAGGGTCGGGGAAGGGTTGGCTGAGTTGGAGACCTATGGGCTGAAATCTAAGGGACAAGAACGAGTCAGCTATGCAAAATAAAGAGACAAGCCCATTCCAGGCCAAGGATTTGGAACTCACAAAGACCTGGACCTTGGAATGAGCCTGGTGTGTTCCGGAGAGTGGAGAGACATAGGATACGGGCAGTCATGCAGGACTCAAAGAGAGTAGCAGAGAGTTTGGCTGTCGTCCATGTGGACTAGGAAGTCACTGGCTGCTTTTCCAGCAGGAGAATGACAGATTTTTGTTCTGAAAGATGATGCGAGCTGCTGGGTAGTGAACAGACCAGTGAGGTTCAGAATGAAAGCATCAGGGAGGCCCCCGAAGCCGTTCTGTGGGGGATGCCGATGGCTTGGCACAGGCAGGGAAGGTGGAGAAGGAAAGAAACAGAGAGAACTTGAGAAACCTCCTGAAATCTCACATAATGTCTGTCTAGGAAATCTCTTCTCAGGTGCAAACATTAACAAGGTAAATGGCTAAAAAAAAAAAAAAGCGAACGGTCTCTATTTTACTGAAGTTCTCCAGATAGCTCTGTTCATGAAAGCCACTGACCAGTGAATTTTTTAAAGTGTTTTTATCCAAGATGGTTTACAGTCATAACCTGATTAGACAGTTTGGCTGACGTGTATGTGTCGTGTATAGATTGTGGGCTGTAAGACCCAATTACCTAGAAAGTAAAAGTAAGATGTAGAATGGTGCTTTACCCAGTTTGTAGACAAATCTTCATTGTTTTCACTTCAGATTGAATTCTAAATAGTCCTTTGGAACATGAGCTAGGGATTCGGTGATCACCAGGACTAGTAAGGAGAAGTTTCTCTACTATCGTTTTCCCGTAAAGTGTCCAAAAGTAGTAACCTCGTTTTCAGCTTTCCAGCCAAAGGTTAACGTACGGAATGCTTCATGAAAGTTACGTGCTTCCATTCTGACCTATCACTTTGTGCCTTGGGAAAGAAAAAGAAGGAAAGAGAGATATTGGGAGAGAGATTTAGAACAGTAGAAAAGGAGAAATAAGGGGAGAGGGTGAGGCAGAGGGAGGGAAAATAGAGAGAGGGAAGGAGGGCAGAGGAGGGGAGAGGAGAGGAGGGGAGGAGACAGGAGGGGAAGGAAAAGAATATAACAAAGGGAGGGAGTTCAGATATGATTTGTCATCACTCAGAAGTGCTAACGCTGGCTCCCAAACCTCAGGCTCTGATTCCCTCATCAATCTTAATACCCCCCAGATTCTTCATAGAGCAAACATGGAAAGAAAAGAGAGTTCTTAGCCAAATATTGGAGCCCAACTTGGAAAAATGAGCTTTGCAATGACAGCACATATTTTTAAGGGCTTACTGGGATCTAACTAAGGGGATTGGCTCCAGGCCTTGTAGTTTCACATATTTTCTTGATTTCTAAGTTAATCATTTTTACATCAACCACTTCAAGCCAAAGGGAAGCTTCCTCCAGGAATAGCCATTCATTGGCATTTAACAATTAAAAACAAGCTCACATTTGCGCCACTAGCCTTGAACAAGAATTTGATTTGGATTTAATCAGATACATACTCATGTGTAATGCATACCAATGAGTCTGAAAAGAAATATTTAATATGATACAACTCTAGCATAAAAACTAAATCACATTTAACAACGCATCAAGATTTATTGGGCACAGCTAGCAACTTGACGGAGTTAAAGCTGATGGTATCTGAGCCTTTGACAGATGAAAAATAAGTACAGATTTCCCTTCCTGTCAACATTTCTCAGGCATACAATCATGCAATTCTCTTCTAACACCCCAAAGAAAAACTGTAAGTGTAATTTATACTGCTACATGTCCAGTATGATGAGTGAGCTAACGATGACCACTGGTATTTTTGAAATTAACTTCTAATTTTGAACACTTTATTCTCTTTGCTCTGCAAAATATCTCCCCAGTGTTTTATGAGGGCCAATTTTCCATGTAAGCAGGTGGTTCCTCTATCCCTGGAACAATCACTACTCTTATTTTTCATCATTTCTAAACTTTATCTTCTATATGACTCATTTACTTGGTCTCATCTCTCCCTATAAGCATGGACATTGAGTAACCAAGTGCTGTAATTAAGCCCATGGTTTGGTCTCAGAATACATTTCCATCTTTCCTTTTATCTAAAGCAAATTATAAATATGTCACCCTCTTACAGAGTATGTTGGAGGTTGTCAAACATCACACAGGACAACCCTTCATCTCTTCAACCCCACTGCTAAACACAGATCCACATTTTAAATTAAGGGGAGCAGAAAAAGAACTATGATCCTAATTAATTAATTATAAATCATAGAATACTTTTAAAGAAACATATTTGACTATGTTCATACTCTACAGCGGAATAGTAAGAGAGATCCCATTTGGAAGCTCTGCCACACCTGTGTTAATGACTCCACAAAACTAATTTGTACTAATAGCATATGATTACTGAGGCAAATGAGACTGCCATTTCTTTTAAAAGAATTATTTTTCTTAAGGGTATTAAACAATCTCCCAGGAGCCTGCCTTTTCACTCTGGATTTTCTAATCAAATGGTTCTAGTCCATCAGAGTTTGGTCCTAGAGTCCTCTGATGATCGTTCGTTATAATTTTTTTTCCAGGAAAACCAAAAGAACAGAAAGTTGACTGCTTCAGGCTAAGATTCAGCATTGGCAACTCCTAAATCCATCACAGAATGCATGAACCAGGAAGGAAGCCCTCAAGAATTGGGCAACCAGCAGGTGAGACAAGCTGAGCTGCTGCCAGTGGCCCCCACGTGGTACAACCAGCCAACCCTGCACACATGGATGCCCCGAAACCTCATAACTGTGTCTTGCCCAAGAGGCAGAATAGAGATTATCTAAATCTAATCCAGGGTTAGAAATCAGAAGAGCGTCAAGATCAAGCAAGACTTATCACAAATCTCTTCTTCAGAGATATCCCAGAAGTAAACTTTAGCCCAGCCCATCTCATTATGTCTTAATACATACTCAGATAACAATATCTAATACACTAACAAGAATATTAAGAAGCCTGACCATCCATCCATTCATTTATTCATTGGGCATCCAAGAAATATCTATCAAATGCCAACCATGTGGCTAGTGATGGGGATCTTAGCAAAGATGGGGATTTTGTAAGCAAAATCAGTCAGAGTCCTTGATAGAGTAGAGTTTCGAGTTTACCACACTAATAAATGTGTAAGTTATAACTAAGACCAAGAAGGAAGGGAAGGGGAAGGGGAAGGCGAAGGGGAAGGGAAGGAAGGAGGGAGGGAAGGAAGGGGGAAGGAAGCCCTATCTAAGGGACTAGAAATCAAGGAAGGCTGCCTTTGATGCTTAAGGGGTAACCTGAAGGCCAGAGAGGAATTTGAGTGTGGGAAGTGTCAGGCAGAGGAACAGCCTGAGCAAAGGCCCCAAGCAAGGAGCCTGATGTGTTCAAGAGCTAAAGAAGCTCACAGGAAGCAATGACAAAGTGTGAGAAGAAGGAAGACCATGCAAGCCTTGCAAGGCACCTTCAGGACAGAGGTCTGTGCTCCAAAAGCAATGAGAAATGCCCGAGTAGTTAAAGGAAACTCAAATTGCATATAAATGTTGTCTATTGAAAGATGGATAATGGAATGTTTTGTGACAACTGGCTAGCAATTTAGAAAAACAAGAAGGTTAGATCTTACTTCACTCTTTATACTAAAATATATTCCAGATAAATGAATGATTGAAAATGAATACACTGAAAATTGAAGAGGTACTAGAAGAACATAGGCATAAAAGTTTTTCTAATCTGAATTAGAGAAATCTATTTAATCATATTAGGGAATGCTGGAACCATATAGGAAATGGTGCATAAATATGACCTAACAATAAAGTAAAACTTCCGTATAGCAAACAAAGGAAAGAGATTTAAAAAAGAAAGCTCAGAATAAAGCACATACACGAAGAAAGAAAATGGGAAAGAAGAAAGAAAAAATAAAATAACCAAAAACCACCATATAGAGAGTTGAAAGACAAAAAAGAAAAAAAAATCCTGCAAAAATATTAATAACACATTTTATAGACAAAGAATGGCTATTATTAAATATTAGAAAATAAAAATCCCAACATAAAAATGAGCAAAGGACAGGATTAGCCTATTTGCCGAGGAAGACACAGAAGCAGTCAGTGAATATATGGAAATGTTCTCTCTCAATGATAATGATAAAAATTAAAATAGAAATAAGAGGGAAAAATTTTTTGTTAGTGAGTCTATAAAAGATTTGAAAAGATTGCCCAAAGCCCCATTAGCAGAAGGAGGGGCCACAGCACCCTGCAGCCCCCAGCAGGGTGGACGCTGGTCCACATTTGTGGAGGACAATTGGACATCATGTATCACATTTAAAACCAGCACAATCTTTGACCCAGCAAGACTTCCCAGAATTTAGCCTAAGAAACTGCAGGAGAAGTTTAACATTTTTGTTTTGCAGAGTTAGTACACCTGTGTTGCTTCAGATGGGATTGGAATTGTATCAATTTTCCATTTAAACATACGGTGATTGTGCTATTTCCTGCTCAAGTTATTAAAGTATTCTGGATCTCTTGCAGAATCATGGGAGACTTGAAAATTTCATAAGGGGTCTGATGCTGAAAACACTGGATGATGTAGACATTTGGTGCACTTCAGACTTCCAGGACTACACCTGAGGCTGTAACTATGGGTTACTTTGTTGAGACTTTCCGTGAGTTTCAAAGTCCTCTGGACTTACACAAAACCTCCCACAAGGCTGCCCAGTCAGACTCGCTGATGTCCTTCTTGATAGCTGGTACCATGCCAGGAGTGACACTGTTTTTCTTTGAGATCAAATCACTGTCTACTGGGAACTACATCCTAATTACCACCCAAAGGGAATTTTTTTCAATGCATTGTTGTGTCTCATCTCAAGAAATCTATTAGTTATTTCAAAACATGACCCATGTACCACTCCTCTCTTTTATATTAAAAGATTTTTTTTTGGCAGAAAGTTCCAGAAATTTCTTTATTCTCAAAAGAATATCTCTAGGCCCTTTCCCAGTATAATAAAGAAGCATTTTATGTTATGGGTGATGGCCAGTTAACATCTACATTTTTCTGGACGAACTACAGCATTCCTATCAGCCAAGGGAAACACCTGCACGGTCCTACGTTCCCACATTACATCCATGACCACACATCCCATAAACAAGGAATCAGAATCCAAAGAACAAAAACCACAGGTGCTGGAGAAAAACAGCTTCATGTAAATCTGCAAAATACAACAATCTTTTCAAAACAGACAAGATTATAAGGGTATAATTATTGTTAGGAAACATGGACATCAACCTCAATGACTTGTAATTATTTTTATAACATATGAGGTTTGGACTAAACATGACCACAGATTAAAGCATGAAGGCAGAGTTCCTTGGAGATATACAGTGGCTAACAAATACAGCAGACTGTATTTGGAAAATATTTAACCAGACCCTCTCACTTCACTTTTCTTAATAACTTTAGAACAGGAATTTGACCAAAGGGTATCTGCAGGCCTCAAGTCCTCCAAATTACTATATCCTTAAGTCTATAAATACATAGATACACACACACACACAAGGTTTTATAAAGGAATAATAATGTTTCATTATAGAAATCAGAACAAAAAAAAAAAAACTAGAACCCATTTTAATTTATTTGAAAATGATCATGTCCCCTGGAATGTATCCCTTCCAAAGCCTTCCTGAATGATGCTGCAGCTCAGGCAGCTAAGTGGAGAACCTATTACTCTCGGTCACATAGATACTTTCCACATTACCTGACTTTTCTGATAACACAATCAATGCCCACAGGAAGCTCACACTCACGAGGGGAAGAAAATAAATGCCCTCCCGCCCCTGGGGACGATGAAAGCCGATCTCTGAAGAACGCAGATACTCTGATGTGGATAATCAGTGCCACGTGGGAGGGACCACATTAAGCCAGAGGGCCTGGGCACAGGATCAGGCTGGTTGCTGGACTATAAAGAATAAGTGAATGGGCCACGCTTGTCAGAAGTAGTTTCATGGTAGGCAGATTAAAAGGAAGCAAGGCTTTTAGGAGGCACTGTTATACAGGCTGCCTCTCAAAAGACTGATACTGGATTCTTTCTGTTTAATAAAACCTTTACGGTGAAGGAACTGATACTGTGTTCTTTCAAATCAACTCAACTTTTATTTTTTTTAAAAAATCTTTTAATATTTGCTACATTCATGTCACTGTGTTAGGGGATGCTCAGGACACAAGGATGATCAGAAAGCGTCCTGCCCTTAGGACAGTAACAAAATAGCGGGAAAGACAGGAAGGTGTACAGATAATAAGAGTAGCAGAAAGACTATGACAACTTCCATAATGAGATGTATAAATACTTGGGAATGATTATTCAAACTGATTACCCAGACCTCAGACAGCCAACTACCTCATCTAAACATTATGGTTCCATCGAGTTATTAAGGACCAAAAAAAAAAAATTAATCATTTTAAAGGTATCTTAAATGTCAGTGATCCACACCAGCCGTTCAGTTAAGCAAAACCTTTATATCAACTGTTTCTTTGCCTGGTGAATTTTGCCATATGCTGAGCACGAACAACATAAATATTATTCTTACTTCCAAAGATATAGCTTCTTGCTCATTTATAAAGTCTAGCTACTTGCACGTTATCATTCTACTATGAAACTTTAACTGCTAAGATTTATAAGTCATCTCCTTTCACATTCAGTGAAATTGGTTTGCTATAAAACCAGTTTGATGCTTTAAAAAGATATAATATTGAGAATCTCTCTGGCAACTGTTATTTTTGACATTACTTAATGAATCACTAAACCTTGCTGCCATTTAAAAATATAAATCAAACACAAAAAAATCACAGTGCAGACTGCAGCAGGGAATGGAGAAAATGTGCTGTTGAGGACCAGGAATGTCACTTGCCAATAGTTTAACTCTATGTTTATAGGTCTCGTGTTCTTTTGTGGAAACTACAGTTCTTTGCTGCCTAGACTAGTGTGCAATGAGGCAGACGTGTGGTGCTAAAACAAAAAAAGAATAAGTAGCTACACATTACACCATATTTCCCAACAGACATAAACAAGCACTTAATACATTTCATTCTGCTTATGTGATTGCACGCCAGCTTGAAAATAGTTGAAGTATAAGATGTGAGGAAAAGCTATTCTTCATAGGAAATGAAATGTTCTGCAAAGCAGTCCAAAAAAAAAACAAAAAAGGACAAAGAAACAAAAACATTTTGGAAACTAAAGAAATACTCACTTATTATCATAGACTTATAATACAAAGCCACCAGAAAAGAAATCTAATCTAAAATAATACGGCCAATGATTTATGCCTTCGACACAAAAGGACTCACAGGAATACGTCCTTTCTGATCACCGAAAGCACAAAGCCATTACAACCGAAAAGAACCAAGAAAACACCATCGTTCGTGAGATTTTCAATTCCCGGTTGGGACTTACCCAAGAATCAAACTTTAGATTTGTTTCATATTATATTTCAAGAAAAAGGCGAAGCAAGCAAATACAAGTGATCAAATTAAATAAATAAGTTCTCAAAGAGAGGTAGGTTTATATGAAAACACACCTTCCTGGCAGCCTAAGCAGGAGGCAGGCCTCGACTACTTTGTCACTCAGGCTGAGAGAAACTTGAAACGTGATTTCTTGAAGTTGGCTTTTTCTAATCCAAGGCTTCTCAGTCTCTGCACTGTAACATTTTAGGCTGGATAATTCTTTGTTGCAGAGGCTACCCTGTGCATTGTAGGATGTTTAGCATCATCTCTGGCTTCCACTCACGAGGTTCCAGTAGCGCTCACCCCTTCTCCCCTAACTGTGACAATCAAAAATGTCTACAGAGAACTAGATGTCTCCTGGGAGGCAAAACTGCCCTGGTTGAGAACCACAGCAAAGAATCGAAAATGACTACAAAGATTTCAAGTCCAGATGACTTAGAGATATGAGCAACTAGTTTAGTACCCTCCGTGCTTCCAAAAAATCTATTTCATTTGACGCTGTTTTCCTTTTCTTACTTTCCACAACTCCAATTCCTACACCAAAAAGTCCTTGTATCTTATTTAAAGCAAATGACCTAAGGTTGGCAGCTACTAGAACATTCCAGCCCAAAGCCCAAGTACCATACTTAGTGCAGGCTTACAAGTACCCCACACAGGCAGGCTCACTGGCTCACTCTCTCCAGCATTAAATATTAAATACCAATGTATGGTGAAACATTACCTTGAAGCAAACAGAACTTTCTTCATATAGCAATGTCCAGTGCATGCATGAATAATGAAGTTACTGGCTTACTTCAATTCTTCATTGTTTATTTTTAGTCTTACTCTAATTTCAATAGTGCAGAAATATTAGCACACAGATAGCATCTACTCTATCACTACACATTTCTACATAAAACAATGAAGTACATACCCAAAGCCCGCTAGGATTTGAATTTATTTCACCCTAAAATATACCCTTCTCTTATGTTGGTGAGTATTAGGTTGAACCTGAATTATGTTATGGAACCTGGTAAATTCCTGCTCAACAAATACTTCTGTTGTTAAACCATATTTTATCCCTTTACACTTTTACAGCGGAGGCACTAAAGTTTATTTTTAAGCCCAAACTGTTATATTATAAACCATTCTGGAGATTGCACAGTTTATGTATTCATAAAATGTTTCTGAATTTTAAAAAACATATATTACTATAGAGTTATTTCACCTGCAAGAGTTGCCAAATATTTATAATGTTTATGAAATAATAACAATGACAGGTATAGAAATAAAAAGCTACCAAAGGATTTCTGGGAAAATAAATTCATTCAGAAGTCTTAAAGAATTTCCTTGAAGTAAAGAAATTATGGGCTTCATTCTGTCTCAGCAAGATATCAAATCTAAGGACAATGCTCATTTCTATATATCAACTTTATGATATGTTTATATGACTCAAAAGTTTCCAGCTATTACCTTTTTTGGTTTTGGTGGGAAAGTTGAGGGAAGTGGTACAAATTTTCATTAATACTTTTCTACATTTATGATAGTATCAGTCAAAGACCATGTGATAAACTATCGATTTGCCCTGATGACCTCACATCATGGTCTTCAGATCCGAGACGTTCTGCCCTTACTCCCGAGTACCCATCAGCCGAAGCAGCCAATAGGCGACCAGAGCATCCCCTGACAACAGAACCCTCTCTGATTCACATTGGCAGGAGTCACTGCTTATACAAGACCATCTTGTTTCTGGGGAAACAAAAAAGATTCCATACTGTGACAATAACATCGTCTTCCTTTGTAGTACTGAGGGGTCCCTGCTATAGGATGCCCCCTTCAGCCAACATCGCCTTCACAAAAACCTGCTATGGCTTCCCTCTTCTTTTATTCTATCAAGCAAAGTAAACCTGTTGTTTCACTGTGATTCAAAAGTTTACTTAAAAAAAAAAAATAAATCTTTTCCTTTTCCTGAGCTAGCTTAAGCATCTTATCTGCAAGATTGAGAACCCTTCTTTGAAACCTGGTAGCATTATATTTCTTGTCACCCCTTCCCTCTACCTCTCTTTTTAGAGTAAATGAGAATGCGTGTCCTCTTGTAGATATTAGCCATCCTCCAGAGACTCAAAGACATGGAGGGCTCAGAGTCTCTCAGTGCAATGGACCAAATGTTTATTGAAGCTACTGTATTGCTCACTGGGCCTTAGAATTAAAAATAAATAACATTCACACTGCCTCCCTTCGAAGATTTCACAGTCTATTATGGAAGACAAACATCTGCTATAAACAAAACAGCGAACTCACAGAGGTATACCCAGGTACTACTGCAGGACACAGTTGGGGGAAGGGGAGGTGATTAACTTTGCCTGAGAAGTTTAGGATCTGGCAGGGCCTTTTTAGAACCCAGAGGGAGACGTATTCTCTGCATACCTTCCTGATGCTCCCCCTCACAAAGAACAAGTCCATGTGTACGTGGCAAACTTGGGTTAATATAAACCAAGAGAGGTCTTCCTTTAATTGTGAAAAAACAGTCAGAAAGGGTAAGGAGCATTCTGGTGTACTGGGGGGTATGAAGGGAAAAGGCAGATAACAGGCTGCAGCCTTGCAGCCTCCATGTCCTCATCCTAACCCTTCTTTTTTGTTTTAAATAGAGATGGGGTCGTGCTCTGTCACCTAGACTGGAGTGCAGTGGCATGATCATAGCACACCAAAGCCTTAAATTCCCGGGCTCAAATGATCCTCCTGCCTCAGCTTCCTGATCTGAGTAGCTGGGACTATAGGCATGTGCTACCACACCCAGCTAATTTTCTTTTTTTTTTTTTTTTTTTTTTTTTTTTGAGACAGAGTCTTGTTCAGTCACCCTGGGTAGAGTGCAATGGCATCCTCATAGCTCACCACAACCTCAAACTCCTGGGCTCAAGCGATCCTCTCACCTCAGCCTCTCAAGTAGCTGGGACTACAGGCGTGCACCATGACCACCGGCTAATTTTTGTATTTTTAGTAGAGACAGGGTCTCGCTCTTGCTCAAGTTGGTCTCGAACTCCTGAGTTCAAGTGATCCTCCTGCCTCTGCCTCCCAGGGTGCTGGGATTACAAGTGTGAGCTACCACGCTCAGCCCAGCTAATTTTTAAAGTTATTTTAGGAAGAGCATCTTGCCATGTTGCCCAAGGTAGTCTCAAACTCCCAGCCTAAAGCCATCCTCCACCTCAACCTCCTAGGTAGTCACCCTAACCCTGCTTTAAGCCATCTGCTTTCTGAGTCAATGTTCAGCAATATAGAGCCAGTATTACTGGGCCCATTCAAAGCCCAGAACTGCAGCCATACATATGTCCAAATTCCCACACTGAGGGCCATATCTGCCCTTACGTTTGGCCGTCCAGAATCTAGATACAATCAGGCTTTGCAAAGTCAAAGACGACACCCAACAGAGCTGCTGGTTGCTGGCCTCTGCTGGGTATGTCAGCAGAAGTGCCAGGTTGGTTCCGGCCCACTTGAGTCCAGCGCACCTTTCAGCCCGTGGAACACACTGTCACACAGCTGGCAGGAGTCGGGGCCACGATGGTGTTTCTGCTGAAGCTCTTCCAAATGTTAGTACGATTGATCCTCGCTTATAACGTTTAAAACCACCAGAAGATGTTGCAATTACAGATCGTTCTCATTTATCCTCATTATTTTCTAAAGTAAGCATTATTATCTCAACTTTTAAGAATAAAAAAAGCCTCGGGAAGATTACATCACTACGCCAAATTTGCTGGAATAGTAAATATTAATAGCATTTGGATGGACCCAGGAGTTCTGATACTCAAAGTCAAAAACTAGTGAGTCACAGACATTTTGGGTTTAGCCCACTTGGTATTTTTTTTAAAAACTAAATATTTAAAAGTTGGATAGCTCACCGAATAATACAGATTTCTAGAACTGCTTAAAAAACTGGAAGTGGAAGCTCTGAGAATTCTGGGTTAATTCTACGTGCTAATAACAGGGCTCGAGTTGGGGCGTTTGCGACAGTCTGACCCACCCCACCCCCACCCCAGATGAGGTGCTCATTCGCCTTTTCTGCCTGGCCACAGGGGCAATGGCATCCGCCACCGCACTGCTGAGCCCCACTGCCAGGGACCAGCCTCCCTGAGGAGAGGGCAGATGTCCACAAGTGGCAGAGGGCCCTAGCCCAAAAGGCTCCATCACCTCTTCTCCTTTATGGTCTTGAGGTGTCCCTAGGGCAATTCCAGACCCAGCCATGCCAACTGCATCTAAATGTCATCTGCTCAATAATGCCACACTACCAACTCATATGAAAGTAAACAATGATAGAAAGAAAAATGAAAACATTCCCTCTGAAAAAGTCTGACCACTGGTCAAATTCTTTCATTTTCTGTATTTGTGGAGGGGAAAACCCACTGGATTCAAATCACTTTCTTTAACCCTGTTTTTACCTCCCTATTATAAAGCAAATGCCTTCATCTTCATCTTTTAGCACCCTACACTAGCTCAATTTCCAAGGACTCTGGGGTGGGTCAAGGTTTAGAAGTCTTGGATGATTCACCCAAAAAAGTCCCTCCCATTGTTGCCAGTATAATTTTAAAGAAAGGGTGGCCAACTGAGGGCATTTATCGCAGTTTCTATTCTGCTAGTTAAGAGGCATTGTTTAGAAAGGGAAAAAGAAATTTAAAGGCCATTGATTTAAGTGGCAGTCAAACCCTTGGTTAGATTTTATGATTTCTGTTCCATTTTGGGATTTGAAGCTGCTTGTGGAACACAGATGTTTAGCTGCTAAAACAATGACATTTTAAAGTTTCATTTCATAAAAATTAAAACACATAAGCCAGAAGCTCACAAGAAAGCAGCCCACACAGTGATGGTCAGATGAGGGGCAACTAGTCTCCCAAGTCCAGGCGGAGGAGTTTGTGGAGCTGCAGAAAATGACCACGTAGAAACAACTTTCTTGAACACTGGCACAAGTACTGGGGCCGCTGCAGGACAAGGTGGCCCAGGTCTGTGTCTTGAGTGGAGGTGGACAACCTCAGACTCTGGGCACCTCCTTCATCTTGGACGTGCTCACTGTGTATTCAGCAGAAAAGCACAATTCTAACAACAAGAAAGAGGCAAAAAAGAAGGGCAAAAGGCTCTCAGTGAAAATCACCTAGCTTCCCAGCTAACAGCCACTGCTGATCTGCAAGCAGACACTCACATCTTCTAATTGTTAATTCAATCCAATTCAAATGGCTTTCCTGTGAGTAAGAATAAAGAAAGGAAGATGCAAAATTTCAAAAATATTTAATATTCTATTCTGTAGCAGGGAAAACAAAGAATTTTTTTTAAAACAGGGGCTCATTCTATGGCACAGGCTGGAGTGCAGTGGTGCAATTATGGCTCACTGCAGCCTGGAACTCCTGGCCTCAAGCAATACTCCTGGCTCAGCCTCCCAAACTGCTGGGATTACAGGTGTGAGCCACCACGCCTGGCCAAATCCCATTTTTAGATTGCTAAAACTCATGAGTTAAGTAGAAACCTAGAAGTACAGCAGTCATTAATTATCTGCACAGATTTGGATTGGAGGGAAAGTTAGTGAGTACCAGAGTAACTCCCTTCATCTTACACATCAGGAAACAGAGGCCAGGAAAATGGGATGGTTTGCCCAAATATAAATGAAATTCATCTAAAGATGTCTTTTGGTCTTGAGGAAAAAAATGTTCCAAAACACGATGCTGACGAGCTGCTCAAGTAGGTAAAATCCAGTGTGCTGGTTCCCTCCCAATGCAATAGATTCAAAATTGTTGTGAGTGTGGCACCATAAGAAACAGATCAACATGACTGTTCTCTCAGATTCCTCACTAAAAGGACCCTGTGTGACTCACTAACTTGGGGGAATAAATGGCTCCGCAATAAAGCTCTTTTGACAACCTGTCTACATATAAAAAACAACATGTATTTCAGAAGTGATTTGGAAGTCCCCAGGAGAAAGGCAAGTCACCATAAATAGGTCAAGAAAGGCAGGAAATAGAATACAGGACCCTGCATTTGACACAACCCCAGCTAAGAAACTTGTACCATGTGAAACCCGTTTGGAGACTACAGAAAAGTAGATATTTGCCTTTCCAAGTGCTGGTAATATTTATTCATTTGCAATAAAATACGTTTCTCAAAAACTTGCTTCTGGTACAAAATATGTAATTTATGGGTTCAGAACTAGGGTCTAGGTCCCAAAATTCGTGTTCACATTTAGAAAGACAAGGTCCTTTTTCTCCCGGAGTGTTTGCTCTGAGTCATGTTCTCTGTAACCACACCTAGCTCAGTGCAGCGCACGTGGTAGTTGCTCAAGTTGGCTGAATTGAATTAAATGCTTTACAGACATCCTTGGGGAAAATTACTCAACTATTGTTTGGTATTCTTAAGTTGGCTTGCCTAAATAAAACAAGAGAAGCTAGTGCTCCTTTGCCAACTGAACTTATAATTGAAATGCTGGTTGTTTAGTTTTATTACTTATGCTCCAATAAAAAAGGTAGCGGAGCATAGGTCCTGGGAAAGCCTGTTCAATTTCAGTCTTATTCCCATTTAAATTCTCTTTCAATACAATAGTGAGATTGGACCCCACACTTGTCTCTTTTTAAAACCTAGAAGTATCTACCTCCTGAAGCATTTTTACTCCATCTTTTATTTTCAATACAGGATGTGGAAAAGATGCAAATTTTCCAAGTTAGACTCCCATAAATGTCATTAATTGCCTGTCTTCTATGTTTTATTCTTCCTAGCCTTTAAAAAAATCTTTTTTTTTTTTTTTTTTACATGTGTGATGATTAACTTTATATGTCACATGCTGAGCCAGGGAGAGCCCAGATGTTTGGTCAAACATCATTCTGTGTGTTTCTGTGAGGATGTTTTGGGATGAGATTAACAGTTGAATCAGTAGACTGGGTAAAGCAGATCCTCCTCCCTCACGTGGGTGTCGCCCTCATCCAATCAGTTGAAGACTGAAGGAGAACAAGACAGCTGAGCCTCCGGTTGGTAAAAGGAAACTACTCCTGCTTGACTGCCTTAACCTGAGACACCGGTTCTTTCCTGCCTGTGGACTTGAACTAAACTATTGGCTCATCCTCGGTCTCCAGGCTGTTGGCCTTCAGACTAAAAGATTAAAGAACATCATGAGCTCTTCTGGATCCCAGCGAGGCCTGCCCACTGCAGACAGTGGCATTTGTCAGCCTCCATAATTGTGCGACCAATTTCTTACAACAAATCTCTTTCTTGCTACATATACATTATATACCTTCTCTTGTTTCTGTTTCTCCAGGGAGCCCTGACTACTACAACATGACACAGAGGGTCTCTAACAAAGGCTACATGTTCCCTTTTCTCCTTTAACAAACACTTATAACCAAACGGTGAGCTAGTTTGGCTGAATGAAAATGAAGGTTTCCTTCCGTTTGAGTATTTCCTTTCCTCAGCTTCAAGTACCATAAAAACATAGTGTTATGCTAGAAATAGTCTAGGTTTGGATGGATATTTTTTTCATAGAGACTTGACAAACTTTTCTTAAGCACAAGCTAATCATATTTTTATGGCATGGAAAAATCATATCAGAAAGACAGCCAACTGCCATTCACTTTAATAGGAATAATCACATGCCTTTTTCCTTCTAAAATAGGAAAATTTATTTTTATTACTGTTATTTTAATAGCGACATACTGGAAACACCTATAAATGCTTATTTACTCTTCCAAAACTGTATCTTTATTTCAAAAAGAAGACACACACAAATACATTGTAGTATTTTTATGTGTTGAAACATTTAAAATGTTTTCTTTTGTTTTTCCGAGAGACCACAAAACAGTTACTGGGCCTTTTACTATCAGTGCTGTGCATCATTAGGACAGGAGCCAAGGAGGAAACCTCGTAACATTTTGAATGTATTTCAGGCAGATTGTGCACCAAATTGTATATCCATCCACACAACTCTGGCTAAATGGATGTCTGTGGTTTAGTGTCAGAAACCTTTCTGAAAGTCATTTGGCATCCTGGATACTGGACCAGATTCAAACTAAGAGGAAAGAAAGTGACATCCCAGCTCACAGAGCAGTTAACTTAAATGATGAATAAGATATTTTTTTCCCTTTACTTAACTGCAGTTCTTGGTGGGTTTTTTTTTTTTAATTCCTTTTTCATTTCTTGCTATAACTGACATTAGGAGTGTGTATCTATTCACTATAAATATTTATTTATTCAATAATCTCATGAACACTGCCATCTACTTTTAGTATCTTCTTTGATAAAAACCAAGAGCAGGTTTCACTAAATATATTGCATACACACACACACACACACACACACACACACCACAAACACACATAGATATTTTTGATATCATAATTGTCCTATCTACTTGATTGAGAGTGACAATTATTTTTAAAAGTTAGAGCTAGAATTTAAGAACGACTGTTTATACTAAAATGGCAAAGAAACCCAAATTCTGTTGTTTTCCATTAACATGATGACAATGCACATTATACCTTTTTTTAGTAATGCAGGAGGGAAGGAAGTAGGCAGAAATCTCATAATATATACCCAAGAACCCTTTGATAGGAAGAATATCTTATGCCACCTTTTAATAAAGAAAGTTATTTGGTAAGTAAATGGTTCAATATATACCAGAAAGAATCACTACAAAAAATGCACTCACAATTCATCTGTTAAATGTGCTAACCAGGAAGAACTGTTTCCAATGACTGCATTTAAAAGGGCTTCATAAGACATGAATTTATTTTAAATGCTTAGGCTGAACCTTGAAACACACATACACAGAGTGACTGGATATAAGCACCCACTTTTATGTGAAATACTTAGAAAGTAAAGGCACTACTCTGGGGCTTGACATATTTCAACAGTATTTCAGCCCAGAACTTCATTTTACGAGGCATCAAGCCTTCCCAAGCCCAAATAATTCCCCAAGTAACTTAGATTCATTTTCCACAAGCAAGGAAGGATCAGCTTTAAAGTGTAACATTCTGCTTGCCAAAACATCAGCCCAACAGGAACTTTCAAAGGGGCAAGTTCAAGTGGAGACTTCTGACTCCATACAGGAAGCTGGAGAATGCAAACTCTTCAGGCAAGCTAGTAGGAGCCAGGAGCAGAAAAGAAAGGAGGGATGATGTCCCCTAAAGAGAACTCGACTTCTTTGAGGATTGTTTCAAACAGGAGAGTGAAAAATACTTGCAATAAACAGCTAGAAGCTACCTGCAGGGTTCCTTTGTTGTTAAGGAGGCATTAGCAACCCCATCTCACAGCCAACAGGAACTCAGCAAATGTCAGAAGGCATTTCTCTCAGAGTAGTTTAGCACAGAAAATAAACAAAAGGCTGATTTCTGCTTTCCATGCAAGGTTCACGTGTAAACAGCAGAGCACAATTAATATGACAAAGGAGATTTGAACATTCAACCCCTTTTGTTCTTGTTTCTACAATGAAGTTGTATTTGCTCAAGCAAATGTTAGCCCAACTTGGTGCCAAGCACTATGCTACTGAAGATGCAAAGATGAATAAATCATTATCATCTTTGAAAAACAACTTAGTCTTTTCTAGAAAATCCAGAAATTCCACCCCTGGGAATACATACCTCACAGATACTTCCACACTTTTGCAGCAGAAGACATGTACAAGTGTTGTTCATAATGGCCTCAGAAGAAAACAAACAAGTGTCCATCAGCAGAAGAATAGATAAATAAGTTGTGCTATATTCCTCAACCATCGTCCTTTTTAATGTTGTAAACCATCACTGTATACCATGCTCCCTAACCCTTTTCATCCTTACTTTTCTGTGTAACAATTCATAATGGCTAACATAGGAATATTGTAACAATTTTGTTTAACATCTACATCTCTACCTAAAACTAAAGCTCCGTGAGGGCAGGGATTTTGATATTGTTTTATTTACTGCTGTGTCTGCCCACAGAGCCTAGAACAGTGTCTGGCACATGGAAGTAATTCAATAAATATATGTGGAATGAACAAAGGAAGAGAGGGAGGGAGGAGGAGAAAGGGATGGAAAGAGAGAGGAAGGGAGGAACACAATGAGGGATACAGGGAAAAACAAAGAGAGGGACAGAAAGAGGAAAGAAAGATAAGCTAGAAACTGCTAATAGTGAAAATGAAGGAACTATAACTACAGGCTTCAACATGGGAAATTCTCATGAATATAGTGCCCAATGAAAAAAGCAAGACATAAAAAAATACACAGTGATATTGAGCACCTTTTCATATACCTATTGTCTATTTTTACATCGTCTTTGGAGAAATACCTATTCAGGTCATTTGTCCATTTTATAACCACATTATCGGAATTTTTGTTATTGAGGTGTGTAAGTTTCTTAGGTATTTTGGATATTGACTCCTTATCTGGTATATTATTCACCAATATTTTTCTCCCACTCCATTGGCTGTCTTTTCATTTTGTTGATTATTTCCTTTGGTGTGCAGAGGCTCTTTAGTTTGATGTAATCCCACTTACTTATTTATGCATTTATTGCCTATGCGTTTGGGGTCATATTCAAAAAATTATTGCCAATGCCACTATCAAAGAGATTTTCCCCTATGGTTTCTTCTAAGAATTTTAGAGTTTAAAGTCTTACATTTAGGTCTTTAACCCATTTTGAGTTGATTTTTGTATATGGTGTAAGATATGGGCCCAGTTCTATTCTTTTGCATGTGGATATCCAATTTTCCCAGCACCATTATTGAAGAGACTATCTTATCCCTCACTCTATCTTCTTGATGGCCTTGTCAAAGATTAGTTAACTATATATGTTGTATCTATTTCTGGGCTCTCTATTATGTTCCATTGGTTCATGTGTCTGTTTCTATGCTACTACCTTACTGTTTTGATTACTATTACTTTGTAATATAATTAAAAATCAGGGAGTATGATGCCTCCAACTTTGTTTTCTTTCTCAAGATTGTTATGGCTACTTCTGGTCTCTTGTGATCAAACAAATGCAAATCAAAACCACAATGAGATATCACCTCATACCTGCTAGGATGGCAACTATCACAGAGATAAGAGATAATAAGTGTTGGCCAGGCTATGGAGAAAATGGAACCCTTGTACATTGTTGGATTGTTGGTGGGAATGTGTATTGGTGAAGCCACTGTTGAAAGAAGTATGGAGGCACCTAACAAAATTAAAAATAGACCTATCATATGACCAAGGAATTTCTACTGGATATATATCCAAAGGAAATGAAATCACCTCCTAGTAAAGACTCTGCATTCCCATGTACATTTCATGGGAGTGAAATTATTATTTAAAATAGCCAAGATATGGAAACAACTTACGTGTCCATCAAGGGATGAATGGATAAAGAAAATAAGATGAAAATATATGTGTAAACACAACTACTCACACTACACACCCTATGGAATACTATTCAGCCTTAAAAAAGGAGATCCTGCCATTTACAAGATAGATGAACTGGAGGACATTATGTTAAGTGAAATAATCCAGACAGAGAAAGACAAACGTTCCACAATCTCGTATGTGGGCTCTAAAAAGAAGAAAAATTATGTAGTAGCAGAAAGTAGAAATGTGGTCACCAGAGGTGGGAAGGAGAATAGGGAGATATAGATCAAAAAGTACAAAGATGCAGTTATGGCACATGAATAAGTCTAGAGACCTAATGTACAGCATGTGGACTACAGTTAATAATATTGTATTGTGTACTAAAAATCCACTAAAGGAGTACATTTTAGGAACTCTTACCATTAAAAAAAAAAAGAAAGGTAACCATGTGAGGTGACAGGTAAGCTCATTTACTTGACTGGAGTAATCACTTCACTATGTATATGTGTACAAAAACATCTCATTGTATACCTTAAATATATACAATAAAAATTATTTGATAACCAAAAAGAATACAATATTATTCCATTTATATTAGATTCCAAACATGGAAAATTAAGACTACAATGTATACATAAGTAGCAAAACTGTAAAGAGCACAATGAGGGAACACAAAGTCATGATGGAGATGACCTTCAGGGGGCAACAGAATTGCAGAGGGCACAGAGAGGATGGGGAAGGTACTGGTAATATTCCATTCCCAAGGTGGATTGCAGGTACACAGGTTTGCATTTTACTGTTATTCCTTATATATAATATGTACAATAAACACACTTATGAATTTCACAATTTCACTTACGAAGTCTATTGTCTGGGTAGGAAGTCACACCGAACAAGAGATGAATTAAGCAGAAAGGGAAGAACCCTGGGATAAGGTTCTATTGGGTACCCAGGAAGTTGGTCAAACTAGAACAATTTGCATAATAGTTCTAAATGCTTTATCCTCTTACAATGGTTGAGGGAACTGGTCTCCAATCATCATCTGATTTATATATCTTTAAACTTATCGTTCACTGTACACTGTTAATTATGAAAATAAGCATTTTAACTAATTATTATAATGCTTTTCATTTCAAAGTATTATGGGGGTACAAATGTTTTGGGTTACATGGATTACTTTTGTAAGCTCAAGTCAGGGTTAAAAGTGTGCCCATCACCCAGACAGTGTTCATTGTGCCCATGAGGTAGGTTTTTGCCCATGCCCTCCAACTGCACTCCCACCTCACCGCTTGATTTCCTTTGAGATTTACTTCCCTCTATGCACATGTGTGCTCATCAGTTAGTTCCAATGTAATAGTGAGTACATGCAGTGTTTGTTTTTCTCACTCTGTTTAAGCAGAATCAGTAGGGTTGAAGCAAGAACAAGAAGAAATATTTTATAAAGTATCATTAAGGTCATTTGAGTAGGTGCTAGTAAGAATCAACTGGTTATAATTGCATGGATTAATTTGTTCTCAAAGTTTATTTACTGTATGTTCATTCATTATTCATTCAGAAACTATTACTGAGTAAGAGCAATATGCAAGATCTTGGCTAGGTCTTGAAGGAAGGTACACATATCTGTAAGCGGCCCTCAGTGAGTTTATACACTAGTGTTAAGACATGTACGTAACAATTATACTGTAAGTGTAGGTTCCAGGGATACTCTCAAATAATGAAGGTGATTGTGTATAACTGAATTCTTTGTGAAGGCACTAAGAAGGAAGAGGCAATTCAGCCCCAAGCAAAGAAAAAAATAACCTAACACCTAAGGTGCATTGCGGAACGGTGCCTTGCCTTACACTGTTTGTTGATTCTGATTATTAACATCAGTGCACAGAGCAATCGTTCATGGCTCCCGGTGTTTTACTGCCAAAGCAATGACATATATGCTATAAATCTTTGTCCCAACTCCACTAATCTCCTTCTTTTTCTTTTTTTACAGATGTTTTGCTACATCAAATACTAGGTACATGCTAACATCTTAGGAACTTGGCAAATACCTTTTTCATTCCTTGTTCATTGGATGTGTGGAAAACTATCCCATAGAATAATGAAAATGGTCCTCAGGTAAGACTTTCCTGGATCACTCTTAGAGAATACTTAGGGTAAATCACTTCAGTTCTCTGAGGCCATTTCTTCATTCACAAATTAATGAAATTATACTGTATGTCCAGGGAACTTTTTAAACAAAACACGCACTCACACACACATGCACACATATCCATACATACAAATACAGATGTGAGATTCTACCACACATTGATATTTTTCATTGTCAGCTCCATGATTCCTTACTCCGAAAATGGTTTTATTATCTACATGAGAGCCAGAGCCCCTTCACAATCTCACTGAATTAACCTGAATGGCAATTGAAGGGTTTCCAGTTGTTTCACACGCGCCTCCTCTCAACGATTTCTAGACAGTGCTGCATGTCTTCCTGATATGTCCTCAATTTCCATCTTTTACTTTACCTTCTTGTGTATTCTCCTCAAAACACAACTTGCTTCTTACACACTGTCTAAACAAACAAACATACGACTGCTCTTAATGGTAAGAATGGCTCACATTGATTGTACACTTACTCTGCACCGGCACTGTCCTGAGTGCATTACCTGTATTAACTCATGTAATTCCTACCACAACCCACAACGCTCTGTGGAGATCACATGGCTCCCATGTGGCACACACTGGATTTGTCCCCAACATCCCAGCACCAGAAAGCATGCTCCTGACCCACGGTGAAAACTGCAAGAACTCCAGATGCTTTCACATACACACACCAATTTGATTCATATATGAGATTACACAAAATAAAGAAGCAACCTCAGTATAAGAGAGGAGAAAATCACTCTCTATAAAATGAACCTTACTTGGACACCATTCAGAATGGGTTTAATTTCAAATACCCAAAGGGCCTCATATGTGGCCTCACCTACAAGGAGGTGCCGTTGCTTGGATCTTGATGAGCAGTTCCAGTTTATTTAAGAGGCTTAGATTTATTTTTGGAATCCAGAAGAAGAGACTGGCTATTTCCATATTAAATCCCTTGGGCACAGTGAGCAGGGTACTCAGAAACCACATATGCCATTCAGAGTCCAGCCCAGCCTGGCACCTGTGTGATTCCCTTGGCTGCCTCCCATTGGCCCGGCAGCAATAAATAACAGGGCATGAGCCAGAGCCCATCCTCTGAGTTCTAAGGTCTGAAAGAGAAATTGGGCTTGAGCGATGCTTCTTTCTGTGTTGCAAAAAAGGGAAGTGAAGATTAATTCTCTTGGAAAGCAAAGGAAAAATCAGCTCAACCCCCTCTGACTCCCAAATAGGACAGCTAAGGCCCTACAAAACACTGATAATGTTGCTAATAAGATCATCACTGTGAGAGTAGCCCAGTGTGGGTTTGTCTTTATAATTATTTTTTTTTTTTTACTTTTTAAAAATTTTGGTAAAATATACATAGAAAAACTTGCCATTCTAAGCATTTTTAAGTAGACAATCCAGTGGTATGAATTAGATTCACAGTGTTATGAAACCATCGACGCTATTTCCAAAATTTGTCATCACCCCAAACAGAAGCTTTGTATTTCCCTATCTCCTCCTCCACTCAGGCCCTGGTAACCTTTAATCTACGTTCTGTCTCTATGAATACGTCTATTCTAGATATTTCACATAACTGGAATCATACAATATTTGTCCTTTTGTGTCACACTATTTTAAGATTTTATGTTAATCTCTTCATAGCACAATTAAACACAAGCACTGTCCACAGGGTGGCCAGAGAGTAGTGAGGGCTGGAGTCCTCCCAGGGTCCTCCCCAGTGCTCTCGCACCTACTCACCACCTGGAAGTCACCTCACCCCCCAGGGGTCCCTGGTCCATTGATACAACAGGAAGAGCAGTACCAGCGCCTCTTCCACTATGCTGGGAGACAAGGCTCTCTGGTAATCTCCCTCATTGACCTCTGAGTCTTCCGGCCTCCTTACTTTGGACAGAGCATGCCCAGTGAATCTCGTATCCAAAACATTAATGGAGTAGCTAGTATAAAGTAAAATAAAATTCTTTTTTATGAAACAATGTAACCAGCATCAGGGTAACAAATTCCTAAGCCTTACTCATTTTTCTTTTAGAAGCCTTATGCCGTAAGATATCAGAGTAAAATGATCCATAACTCACCTTAAATACAAATCTGAGTTGAACTGCATGATGAGTTGATGATATGCTTTGGAGACTCTTAATTTATTAATTATAATGTTACAGTCTCATTTCTGCACTTAACATTTATAGGGCTGAGGAACTATAACATTAAAGCCTAATAAATAAAAAGTCCCCGTACATGAATAACAGTGAATTATATTTCAAACTGAATTCACAATCTGGTTCCTTTAGTCACTTTTCATCTTGATTACTGGCTCTGGCTTTAAAACATCATTTAAACTTCAGCTTTAAACAAAAGAGATATTGATTGTTTCTTGATATCATCTAGATCAGGAAAAATTCCAAAACAAGGTTAACATATACACTTCTTTACTGATTTACCACACTAAAAGAAGTGTCAATATTCTTAGCTCATGATTTACTAAAGATTTTTCCTGACCCAGGCAAAGTCATAAATGTAGAAGGTAGAGAGAAATCTAAAAATTTAATTGAATTAAATATAAAATAATTCTATTGTGAGTATTCCTATACATGTATGTTATGACCAGTAGTAAACATAGCATTTATTACCCTTTCTGTTCTACTATTTTGGATCTATCCCAAACCTTGTGTGATGGTTAATTCTGTGTGTCAACTTGACTGGGCCACAGGATGCCCAGGTAGCTGGTACAGCATTATCGCTGGGTGTGCTTGTGAGCGTGTTTCTGGAAGATTAGCATTTGCATTGGTGAACTGAGTAAAGCAGATGCCTGCTTCAATGTGAGTCGGCGTCACCCAGCTGCTTGAGGCCTAAATAAAAGAAACAGGCAGGGGAAGATGAATTTCCACTCTCTGCCTGACTGCCTGGACTGAGACATCAGTCTTCTCACACCCTTGGACTGGGAGTTACACCATCATAACTCCTGGTTCTCAGGCCTTTGGACTTACACCACCAGCCCTCCTGGGTCTCAGCTTGCAAATGGCAGATAGTGGGACTTCCCAGCCTCTATAATCACATGGGCCAATTCCTCATATAAAACTCTTTCTATACACCTATATCGGTATTTACATTGGAGGGGAGGGAGAGATCCTATCAGTTCTGGTTCTCTGGAGAATGCTGACATCCCTAGAGATTATGTCTTATTTTTATACCAAGCAAAAAGGCATCTCTCTCTCTCTCTCTGTGTGGGGACTGTGTGTCCATCCATCTACCCTTCTCCACTAGCAAACCCCAATATTGTCAGGTCCCAGCAGAGAGCTCTTATCTTGGGTCTGTGACCAGCGCTGAACAACAGACTATGATGGCAGAGGGAGGGTGGGGTGCAGGGTTCCAGGAACAATATTTTCTTCCTTTCTTGATTCTTCCTCTTGAGCACAGTTGTGTGACAGCAACTGTGTCTATGGGAAAAGCCAAGGAAACCATGGAGAGAGCTACACCCTCAGCCGGGCCATCACTGGGCTGCCAGACTCTCAGCAACTGCCCAACTCAGGATGCCGGGCAAGCTCCCCCAGCCAGCCCCAGGGTGTTAACCACTGCGAGTCCCACTGCCACTCACAGCCTATGAGAGCCTGTTACACAGCTATCGGCTTCGGTGGCTGCTTCCCATGTGACTCGCACCACTCACTGCACGTCTGTCCTTTGCTCTGTGACCAGGCGACAACACAAGCCTTGAATTTCCCAGAAACAAGGGAGGTCACAATAGCAGAAGTAAAAATTTGGTTTTTCCTCTTTAATTGGATATTTTGTGATATGTGTGTGCACACGTATGTGTGTGTGTGTGTGTATGTGTTTGTGTTTGACTTTCAGAAAAATTGGTGATAAGTTTACTTAGGTCAAACTTGGATGAATGGAAAATGTTTCCTTGTCAATATCCCAGAGTCCTGGCACCCTCAACAACAAGAATATGAGAAGAATATGTTTTGGAAAGGCCTATGCTGTCCAAGCACTTCGAGTCATATCTAATCTAGAGGAAAGGGACAAACGATATTTGTTTTCACCGAGGACTGACATACTTCAGAGTGACTCTGACCCACTCGTTCCGATGTGGTGTCCAAGGTTCTTCCATTCTAGGGAGCTCCCAGGGGAAGCCGACATTTGCTGGGCTGCAGACCACACTTCAGTATCACGGCTTCAAAACAGCAGAATGCATGAGCTCCCATTTGCAAGCACAAGATTTAGAGTTAGCCAAATTTTTTCATCAAATTATCTGACTTCTCTTATTCTCAGTTTTCTTACGTAACAAACGGGGTGTAAAAACAGTACCACCACCTCACTGGGTTGTTTTGAGGTTTAATGAGAGAAAGGATTTAAATGCATTTAAGATGCCTGGCAGATAAGAAGCACTTGCCATTCGTAGTAATGACTCTTCTAAATCAAAGCACAAGTTTTACTGAGGACTTCAATGTTCACCAATTAATCAGACAGAGATCTGCTCGAATTGGACAGACACATAGTAAGGCAGGATGTGAAGGCCACAAAGTTCCCCTTCCACCTCAGCCACTCAAGAACTGCACAACCTGGGGCTGGAAGATGCCTCGGGGGAGGGCTGCCCATCCCCCAGAGTCCTGGCACACCCGTCACCTCAGCCAACCCACTCTCAGGATGGGAACCAGGCAGCTCTGGCCCCACAGTGGACTGGATATGGAGTGGGTCTGGGATGGACACCTACTAGGCAGAAACGATTTGGAGGTGAAATCAAGCCAATTCTAACTCTTTCCCAGAAACCAGCTTGGAACAGGACTTTCTCATTTTTTTCCCTGTGACTCATTCAGGGGCCCCCTTGCATGTGATGATAGTAAGAACTGTATGGCCATTTTAACCAAGCAGAACAATGAAGCTGAACAGAGAGAAACAAAGATGAGAATCCCACTGGCTGAGGAAGAAAAAAAGCTCAAGAACAAGGGCAGAGGGAAAGGACAGAAAAACGTACCCTGAGCCATACCCCAGGTTGCTGAGAGATTTCTCTTCTTGGTTCAACTCCCTTGCAAGGCTTGGCTATGGTTCCTGCCCTTGCATTCTGCACAATTACACTGTGTCCTTTTGCCCCTTTGCTTTGGTTAATTTGAGACGATTTCTGATACTTACAATAAAAGGAACTTGAGAAAGTGTTGAATTAACCTCTTTAAGCCTCAGCTTGCGCATCTATAAAATGGAGATTCATTCATACATTCAATAAATTTTTATTGAGTGCCTACTGTTTGCCAGCTACTAGCTAGGTAGTTGGGAACCATTGGTTAAAAATTCCAGATAATATCTTCACCTTCATGGATCTTCTGATAGAGTTTAAGACATAAGCCTTAATGGATAAATTAATCATAAGAATAAATGTAAAATGACAACTGGGGTAAGTATCACAACTGAAGAAGGAGGAGATATAATAACATATTCAAGAGGGATTGACCACAGGAAGTCTAAGAGAATCTAAGAAGAGGTTGACAAGGCAACAAGGGAAGGAAAAAAGCACTCTAGGTAAAGAGAGCATCACTTGCAAAGACTCTTAGGAAAAAAGAAGCACAGTAAGTATAAGGGACTGAACACAAGACAGGCAGGCAGGGGTACTGCAGAGAGAGGAAGGGAAACCCTCACATGCAACGAAGCTGGACAAGAAGGGTAGGTTTCAAAATATCCAGGGCAATGTGAGTGTTTTGGTGTTTATTCTAAGATATTTATTCCAAGATTAACAACTAGCTTTGGCCGGGCGCGGTGGCTCACGCCTGTAATCCTAGCACTCTGGGAGGCCGAGGCGGGTGGATTGCTCAAGGTCAGGAGTTCGAGACCAGCCTGAGCGAGACCCCGTCTCTACTAAAAATAGAAAGACATTATATGGACAACTAAAAATCTATATAGAAAAAATTAGCCGGGCATAGTGGCGCATGCCTGTAGTCCCAGCTACTCGGGAGGCTGAGGCAGTAGGATCGCTTAAGCCAAGGAGTCTGAGGTTGCTGTGAGCTAAGCTGACGCCACGGCACTCACTCTAGCCTGGGCAACAAAGTGAGACTCTGTCTCAACAAAAAAAAAAAAAAAAAAAAAAACAACTAGCTTTAAACAAAATGCCATCATGCTGAGATCTGCCTTTGAAAATATCATGCCAGCCACAGTGTGGAGAAGGAGCCAGAGGAGGCAAGAGTGGAGAGGGGTGGACCAGGTGGGAGGCAGCTACAATGGCCCAGGGAGAGGACCAGACACAGAGGCAAAAATTATGAGTCTGATTTAGGCTGTACTGAGTTGAGGTGTCTTTGAAACCGTCAAGGTGAGACTGACATCTCATCTCAGTAGGCTACCGAGTATATGACAAGAGATAGAAACGTGTGAGCCGATGAGACCAGGTGAGTTCGCCAAGGGAGAGATGATGGCCTGAGAAGAGGACAGGCCCTAGAGGGTGTCCGGTGTTTAGTGACTGGAACAGAGATGGACAGGCACAGGGCAGGCAGAGAGGCAAGACCAGGGTACTACTGTGTCATAGGCCAGAGGATAGAAGTGTTTCCACCAGGACAGGAGGAAGTGGTCCACAGCATTCATCAAAAGAGATGATAACTGATGAAATTAGGTTGAATAACAGACAAATCCCCCTAAGATAATCTAGGCCATAGTTTAGTGTGCCTTGAAAAAAAATGGTAACTACTATTATTAATGGCTCACAGATTTTTGTGAGCATCAAACTAGACAATCCATATGTCAGAGTGTCAGATGAGAAGGCCTTCAACAAATATAAGTAGCAGTCCTTCTTCTCTTTGGTAAACTGGATGCATTACTTTATATCTATAAATTTTTACAAGACCATGAACTGGGCAAGATGACATGAGAATGAGAAGATTGAAGAGACGGGAAGGAATGGGATTCTTTGGAATAAAAGAAGTAAAGATGTTTGCTGGAGATGCAGGCCAAGAGTGAATGTGGTTTGCAAGTTTCTCCCAGTGCCAGCGTACGACAGAAGCACAGGTCCAAAGCACTGTATCCACACATGTATTCCTGGCAGACGTACACAAGAATAGAACACCACCCTCAAATCTAGAAAAGCAATGAAGAGGCATAAAATAGATTTCTTTAGAAAAATCCCGTAATATGTTTTTTAATTGCTAAAGACTTATCCATATCAAAACAGCTAAAGTTGTTTAAATAAATGAATAGGAGGCACAGCTGGGAGCATTGCTCTCCATTCTGCCAGGAACACACAGGGTGAGATGGGCAACGACTGAACTACTCGAGACACCAGCTTCCTCTCGCACTTGCTAAAAATCCCTTCCATGTCTGAAAGTGGAAAATTCCTGCTCTTGATAATATCCCATACAATATACACACGACAGAATCCTAGTGGTACGACCGGCTGGATAATTATGCAGAAATAATGCAGTGTTCCCATTCTTTGTACAAAAACTTTGCAAAGCACAGAGGCTTCCTGCCTTAAAAGGGGAACTATTCATACATTGGTGCCTAGCAGCCAAAGAAAAGGGCTTCCATGGCAACCTAGATGCTCCCAGGTCAAGTACACATTCTGAGTAAGCAAGGGACATGCAAATGAACACAAACCCATGGACCAACGCCTACACAGGCGGTGTTTTCTCTAAACAAGCCTTGTCGTGTCGTAACATGACAACTCTGTGGCAGTGCTCAGCACAACACAAACATTGAGGGACTGACGGGAGGGTCTTCCTGCCACATTCTCCCAATCCAAAAAAAATGGATGTTCATTTTACTTAAAATTGGCAAAAAAAAAATAATAATAATAATATTATAATAACTCCCACCCTGTTTTGTATGGCCAAAAGCCCAGATTTAAATTTTAACATTTGCTCATATGCTACCGTTTAAGTCAAGTCCTTGAACTGTTTCAGCTTCTCCAGGAATGGTGGGTGGGTCGGGGGGTGGGCCCATGGGCCAGTGGCCTCACACTTGAGTCAGGACCAAGGTGAGGGGTGAGGTGACAGGGGTATAATTACCTTTGGGCAGTCCCTGAGGGTGACGCATTTTTAGCAAAGAGTTCAGAAAAATTGGGGTCTGAATTTGTTTAAAATTTCAAATGAATTTTAGAAACAAAAAGATTTAAAGCAATTGGATGGCAATGTAAGTTTGCAAAGACCCTGGGTCTACCTAAGAGTTCCCCGAGACCCCCGTCTCTGCATCTGTGAAAGGAAGGGGGCTGAAACAGCCTGAAGCTCTCCCTGGGTCTTCTCGGGCCTAAATTTTGGGTGCCTCATCAGTGTGTCCCCAAAGTCCATCCTTTGGGCTATTTTCATTTGGCAAGATTCAAAATCTCCATGGCTCCTTGTCACCAATCACACCATCTCAGCTACCAAAGCTCATTAAACATGTCCCAGAAGTCATTGTAACATGATTTTCCTTCCAGGCGCCAGCTATCTCCCAACAGCTTAGTGATGTAAATGAGTTTTCCAAGCCTCCTTCAAGGGAAAATAAAAATACTTACTGTTGCTTTTGAAAAGTCCTGCCAAGCTTCTAGGCTTACACTCTTCAAGGACATTTTTATTTAGAGCACCCCTGAGAGGTGGAAAGAAAAGTGTAATCTGGGAGAATGTTAGTATTTCGACAAGTAAGTTTAGCCAATGCTCTCTAGCAGAAGAGATCTTCAGAAACATGCTCACTGAAGACTTTTTGTATAGAAGCTTCTGCGGGGCGCAGGTTTTTGTAAGCATCCTCCTCCACCCACCCTTAGCTACCAAGTTTCTGTCCCCTGTACTGAATTTGTAGTGACCAGATTTCTGGTTTCAAAATATTTTCCCCAGAGGGGCTGCCCTAGTATCCAACAGAAATGGAGGCAGTACACCCCAGAGTGGTTAGGGTAGCACACGGCAAACTTTTTTGGTAAAGGGCCAGAGAGCGAGTATTTTAGTCTTTGCAGACCTAGAGTCAGAATCAAGGATATTATGAATTTCCACATTTTTATTCGTGAAATCAAAAACATAATAACAACTGACTACAATTGCTTGTAATACAAGTCTACTAATGACAGGTGTGTGAATTTTTTTTGGAGGGGGGATAATATTTCCCTTAATTGGGGTTTAAAGTTAGTGTTTCCTATAGTCAACTGGATTGTAATGTTCATCCAAAAAACATTTTCAACTCTCAGATCTCACAAAGGGAGCCAGGGGACAGGAATTGGCCCACATGCCCTAGTTTACTAAATCAAGGTGGTTTAGGTCACAAGCTGGTGATTCTGGCTCAGCTTGGGTTAAATGCTGGTCCTACAACTAACCTGGCAGCTTCTGACTTCACTTCTTCAAGACATAATCTTCTCCTCTTTCTAAGGAGACCAAGAGGATAACTTTAGTTAGTGTTTCAGAAATGAACGACCAGCATTTATTAAACTATGTGCTGGGAATTACTCTATGCTATGTGCACCTCAAATATTAATTTATTTAATAATCAAAATACTCCTACAAAATAGGCACCATTTGTATACCCATTTCATAGATGAGGATACTGAGCAATAGAGAGCAAAATGTCTAGTTACACATCTGAGTGTAGAAAGAAGCAGGCTGAAAACACCTCCTTGCTACCCAGTATCTGTGTGAAGTGTCTGATGAATGTTAACTATTATCATTTTTATTCTTGTTAATGAGGTATGTCAATGAAGTCATTAGGATGAATTTTAATGTACATTCCAGAACATAAACATCGAAATGAGTTTTGTCCTTCAAAGGAGTTCACCTTGGGAGCCTTCAAGCATTCCAAATAAAGCACCATTTTTCAAAATGTTCTTGGTTTCACCCTTCAAAGCCATCATTTACTAACTCCATGGGGGGCTTTTAATCTCATTACTCCATTACTCCTAATTTCCCTTTCTAAATTATAAGTTAATATATCAGTTAATAAAATATTAGACCACCTCCTAAGACAGCCTATTGTTGACCTAGAAAAAGAAGAGCTCCTAGCATCCTTTGTGGTTAAACAGGAAACTAAAGTGCTGATCTAGCATGCTTCCCAATTTCGGGGTCTAAGACCCCCATCTCCTTACCTGGGATTACCTCCACTCTCATCCTCCTGCAGTGCTACACAGCTGAGGTCGGGGAACCAACCATGCCTGTAGGTGGGACCAGCTCACGATGCCTGACCTCAGGTCCACGCAGTAAAGCACAGTTCTCTGTGTTGCCTTGGACTTACTTAGTTCTCCTTTTTCTCACTTATAGTTCTCAAGAATAACTATAGAATTTAACAGCACTGGATCAATCTGGCTCAACTTTTATATAACAAAGTTATGAATTGTTTTTTAGTTGCCATGAACCCCGGGGTTGTCAATCATATAACCTGAGCATGCCCAGATGAACTAAGCCTGCAGCCATGGTGGAACCTAAGTGCTTGGACCTAAGAGTGGGGACTGAATTAGGAAGAGGACACCACATGGCAGGATGCAGGGTACAATCAACCATGGCATCGACCATGGCAGGATCCAGTCAGATCATGCCACCTGGCATCACCTCATTGCAAGATCCAGTCATTACGCCTCATTACCTTATGCTTATAAAACCAGCCCAACTCTCTTGTTTGGGGACATACTACTTTGGGAACTATGTTCTGTGTGCTCCTTACTTGTGCCAAGTAACAGACACCCCCTTGCTATAACTGACTTGGCTGTGTCTGTTGACCTGATATCCAGCAAGCAAACAAACCCCTCCCCTGGAGAGGTGACAGAATGTGCTGGGAATGCAACACCCTGAGATAAGGAAGGACTGGCCAGAACGTCTCTGGCTCTGTTCTCTTCTCTCTCTAGAAACAGAATGCACTTCAGTGATTTCACTCAGCAAGTCCAGACACTCCAGGGTATAAAACCCAGGGTGGGCTGCTTTCTTGGGTCCCTCAGCTGTGGTGCAAGTGGGGCATGCACAGATGAGACTCCATCCAGCCTAGGAAGCTTTCCTGAGCCTTGGAGGACCAGCTAACCATGACTCCCAGGCTTCCGCTGTCCCTTGCTGCTTATCTGTAAGCAATAAACTGCTTCAAGGAACTTGTATGCATAGGTGTTCTGTCCCACCAGACTCAGACAAGTGGGTAACCGGTGCAGAGTGCACCTGCCTCCCACCTTGCACTGCTGCACAGCGGGTCCCTTCACTTGACTTCACTTCTTCCCACCCATAGCTGCTGGATGTCACTCCCAAAGCCCCACTAGTCCTCTGCCAGTCCTCAAGAGCTAAGATAAAGGGGAAAATTTCCTAACAGGCAATCAGTCTTCTTCATCTTCTCTAGATGTTTTGGGGTATCCCCAGAAAGCAAAGATCATAAGCAGAACAAAAGGCACCGGGTGAGCAGATACAGACCTCCTGGGAAGGAGCTCACAACCAAGCCCTAGAGGTCTACTCCAAGGCATCTCTTCTCTGGCAATCTCAGATGCTCTCCGGTATTTTAACTACAAATTCACACAAAGTAATATTTCCCACACCCATACCTCAGGCCCAGACCTTATCTGCTGAATCAGGGACACATGTGTTCTGTTCAACCATGGCCCACTGGAAATGTCCACCTGGCTTTTCCACTGTTCTAAAGAGCTCAGTGTGTGAACTATGATGTTCTCAAAAGGCTTCTTCCTCCTGATTTTCCACTTGTTTTGTGATCACAGGCTTCTGTCCACCCTCCTCCCCATCAGATACCCTCTGCCCAATCAATTTGCATTGCCCATCCTATCTATACATGGATCAATCCAACAGAAATAGGATGCAAGTCAAAAGTGCAAGCCTCATATGTAATTTTAAATGTTCTAGCAGCCATAGTTTAAAAGTTTAAAAAGGCAAATTAATGTTAATATATTTTATTTAATGCAGTATATCCATAATGTTATAATTTTAATATGTAATAAATATGAAAATATTTAGGAGATATTTTACATTATCTTTTTCACACTAAGTATTTTAAAATCCAGTTTTCAAGGTATTATACTTACAGTACATCTTAATTCAACCATATTTTAAATGCTCAATAGCCACATGTGGCCAGTAGCTATCATACTAGACAGTACAGGGGAAAATTCTACCCAATATGCAGCTTGACGCCCTCCACTCTGTAAAAATATCTCTCCAGTTTCTGTAGCCCTTCTACATGATTTCCTTCTTTGAATTGCCACTGACCTGATAACCAAAGACACTGTTAGACACTTAACTAACTTCCAAGTATTTCATTATTATAAATTTTGTCTTGATAACCAGGTTCTAGACATATAAAGAACAATGTTTGTTTTATCCCTAGAGTATCTATCATGATACCAGACATATCTGTTCAGTAAATATGTACTAATTTGTTGATAACAAATCAACAAACCAATAAAGTATATTATCAGTAATAAAGAAAGGGAGAAATTCAGGGGAAAATCATTAAAAATTGAAAGAAGCAAAGACACAGTGACATGCAGTTGAAGAAAATGACAATCCATATGAAAATATACTGTTACCCTTCCATATTACTATTATTCAACCTAATTTGTATTTGTGTGTGGGTGTGTGTATGTGTAAGTCTCAAATGCTAGCATATTAAAACTGTGCCTATAATCCTCACCAAATACAAGGGAATAACTCTAGAGGAAAACTAGAGATGATAACAGCAATAAAAAGACTCATTTAGCAGAAGCTCTCTAACACAGTGTTGGTTATTCCCTGATTACTTGCCATCCACTAGATTGTGGTGTCCAGAGGAGATTGTCTGACTCCTTCGTGTTGAATTCCCAGGCCACGGGGCATTCAGTCTCATCACTCCATTGTTCCTAATTTTCTTTTCTAAATTATAAGCTAATATGTCAGCTAATAAAATATTAGACCACTTCATAAAATAGTCTCCTGTTAGCCTAGGAGAAGAAGAACTTGAAGTGTCTGGCACAGAGTCTATATACTCAATTAAGGTTTGTTATCCAAATTGAGAACAGATAGAACTAGTTTACTTAAACCATTATGATGAAAATAAGCATGGCATGTCTAACGGGATGTATGGAGCCAGTGCGAGCACACCGATGGAGTTAAAAGAAAGAAATTCAGGTCCTCCTAATTGTTCTAAGGATATTTTCCCGGATCAGAAACAATACGGCAAAGAGATGCCACCTCCACTTGTAAAGGATACGCAGAAGATAGGAGATACGTCTCCAGGAAGATTCACTTTTTTCCTTCTCTGTATGTAAAGAATCCCAATAATCCCTCATAAAAAAATGTTGAGAGATCTTACCTCGGTATGCTAATGGAGATATATAATGACCTGCGGAACCAAAACTCAACAAGTAAGATGGGCTACAAAGAATGAGGTCAGATGAAGGTGAAGTTCACATGATCCATGGAGGAAGCCAAGCTGAGCTGAGGAGTTAAGAGAAAACTATGCTATGCTCTCAAGCAATAAGGGGACACGGTGAATGCCCCAAAGCTAGAAACAACCTCCAGTGGGCTATTTAATTTCCCCACTCATAAGCAAACGCTCTATCTACATCCCCACTCACAAGCAAACGCTGTATGAATCATGAGCATAATACAAGGTCCAAAGCTTAAAGAAAATATAACGTAGCTTTCCTTCTTTTCTATTTCTTTATGATGACATCTAAGCTATGTGCTATGGAGTGTGTGTGGGGTGTGTGTGTGTGTGTGTGTGTGTGCACACGTGCTTGTGTGATATAGAGGCTACATCAAAAAAATGGCTGAGCTGGCATTATCAGATATCTTAATGACTTACTAGAAGCAGTAGCAAAATCAAATTGGATGCTGAAAAATAACAATTGTCACAACAGTCTTAGGAAATAATTAATTCTTAAAAGGATGCTTTTGACAGTCACCACAACTACTTAAGTTGTATTTCTGATGAGCACTCATGTGAGGTTTCTTCGAACTACTAAAATAAGTGGGAAGCCTGGATGGATAAACAGGAACAGTCTAATTGCTAACAGAACATAGAGCAAGTGCAAATTTGGCAGACTAGTATATTTATTTTAGTTTTGAGAACCATTTCAAAACAATTGGAAGACTTTAAAAGAAATACATGTCACATCTATAGTTCAATAGCTCAATAACCATCACTACCTGCTGAGCTTCCTACTGAGGTCAGTTTGATCCTTGGCGTTTTCTTCTTCTGCAAATGTGACTAACTGATAGCTAGACCCTGGCCTGTCATATTGCCATTGATACACCAGCAGTTTCTCCCTGTAGGTTTCCAGTTTCATGAAGATACAAATTTGAGTGAATAATTTAGTCCTTGCTAGACCATTCTTAAGAGCAGGGAATATGCTTCATTCATCAGTATCTCCCCAAGCCTAGCTTGAAGCTGATTATATATTAACAGTATACATGATTATTCACTAAATTGGGGTGGGAATGTTGGAAGAAAATGACTCTCTTCCAAGGACAACTCTCCTCTGTATTACTCACAAATGAGCATCTATTAAATTTATATTTAGAATTTCACCATTCAGGAACCTTAAATTTCATTTCAGCACAGAAAGAGCAACTGGTAGATCACCCCATTCCCCATCCACCCCCTCAACTTTCTTCTAGCTTAGAGAACCAGCTTTTCTGCATTCTGAAAGCAGAACTCTGTTCTTGTTTGTATAAAGGGGCATAAAAATCATAGGGACATTACCATAAAACAGAGTAACCTTGTTCTTGTTTTAGTATATCTTATGATTCAAAAAGCAGAAAAGGAATTTGCAGTTTGGAATGTTTTAGACTTGTCTCAATCAAAACGTGCAAAAGGTCTTATGGACTCTGAAATTTATCTCTCTGTGCCACGTCTACTGACATCACAAAGGGACATTTGTGATCCAGGGAATAAAAAATTAGAAGTGTGGAATTTCTGGCTCTTCACACATGTTGAGGTTGTGCCAAAGAAATAATGATAGTTATAGTTCTAAGTTTATGGAATATAAGATCATATGTCTCATAGTAGATAGCTACAGGAACTATACTGGAAAAAATATAAAATTATAAAACGTGTGATCACTTATGACTAAAAATCATTAGTTATTGCAGGGTTGTAGAAGAATGTTCATAGGAAACTCTGATGGGTGATGGCAAAAAAATCTCCTATACCTTCTGCACATTCATTCATTCATCAGCTAAAATGGGATAATCAAGAAAATATAGATATGCACACAGTCCCATGCTATATCACACACAGATTTATATGAAAAGCAAATGAAACATATCTGCATGAAAATTACTTGGAAATATGTAAAGAACCTGTTATATTATTAACTGAAGATACATATTTAAATGAATTGGTTATTTTTTCTTTAAAAATTTAAATGAAGCAAGGCCACCAGTATAAAGTATAATAATGCATTTCTTCTGATGTCTACTTTGAATACATAATTTCTGAAAGAATATTATCTATCAGCTTCATTTAGAGAAAGATTTCTAGGAGCTGAGAGAGGCTGATTTTCACCACAGAGTACTACTCAGCCATAAAGAAGAATGAAATAATGTCATTTGTAGCAACTTGGAGAAAACTGGAAACTATTATACTGAGTAAAGTATCTCAGGAATGGAAAACCAAACACCACATGTTCTCACTAATAAGTGAGAGCTAATAGATGGGTACACGTAGGCACAAAATGATACAAAGGACGTGAGAAACCAAGAAGGAGCAATGGTGGGAGGGTGGATGTGGGATAAAAGTGTACCTACTGGGTACAATGAACAATGAGCACCGTTCTGGTGATGGGCACACCAAAAGCCCTGACTTAAGCATTATATGAGATATCCATGTAACAAAACATTTGTACCCCATTACTTAGTATTTTAAAATTAAAAATAAAATACAGGATCCTTATATGTGTTAACTATTTTCAAAAAGAGTTTAAAAAAAAAATAACCTTGAATGATATGCAGAATGCCACTGTTTAATAAAATAATCAAAATTTTATTTGCATAATATGTTTTAATTAGCAAAAGAAAGCCAAGGAGATTTAGTTGGAAAAGTGGCTCCTTTTACAAATGCACTTTGGTAGGGGAGTCACAGTGTGAGGGGGAATACCCAGCCCTCACCTTCATGAAATAAATTTACAAAGCATCTAGTAAAATCGCTCTTCTAGGGGACCAAGAGTACCCAGCGTGTCTTCCTCATCAACAAAAGCTTCTGCTGAAGATAACACAAACCGAAAGGCAACACAGCCCAAACAGTAAACTCACATATGACTCACAATCAACTTAAAAAGAGTTAGCAAGAAAACCAAGCACTGTGTAAACTAGCAAGAATTACTCAGCCTCGGAAAGCCGTTGTGTGAAATCCAAGATTTCCCAGCATCTTTGATCTGAATTTTGTGTTTGTGTATAGGTGAGAAGACACTTGAAAACAGAGTCCCATTTTAAAAGATGTGCTATTTAACTATGGATTCCTATTTCTGTCACTCATCCAAGCATCTGGTTAGACAGGGCTGCCATCAGCCATCAGAGCTCAACCCTACAAACCAAGCTAAGATACTGTCTAAGTCATGCTGTTGGGCATAATGAGGAGGTGCTGTTGCATTTTTATTGCCATTAGAATAAATTGTTCACAAGAGAAGGATGCTTTAGCTATTAAAATAAGTGAGGGGGAAAAAAGCCCAGGTATATGTTTTATGTGAAACACTCAGCCGACCATCTGCAAATCATTTTAGTTCTGTAAGCTAATAAAAAAGTGCATGTGCTTTTTTTCTTCTATTTATCCTCTGGAAGTTTTTTCCTTTGTATACCACTCATAAGAATACATTTTTATTTTTTCTTCAATCAACATTTTTTCAATGACTCCTCTAATATATGCCATCTCTAAATCTATACAGAAGAATTACCCAAACATGCTTTCCAAGTTTGTGTAAACCCCAAAGTAAGCAAACAAACTTGATTTCCCCCATGTTTTGGCTGGAATCACACCAACACAATCCCACTGACCCACAGCTACCCGCCAGCCCTCCAAGGGCACACTGGCCCGCACAAGGCCTTTCATAATCAGAGTAGATACATTTAAGTAGATTTAAATAGAAGGCTCTGCCAGGATGCAAGGAAAAGAGAGTATCAGGTTCCCCAAGCACATTTGCCATTAATATTCTGACCTGATGAATGCCAGTAATTTCTTGAAAACTTGACTTCCAATGTCAACTTGAATCTGTTGATTTCTGTCCTATGATTTAGCAAAAACCAGTTTCGTACCTCTCCCAGTCCTCCCAATGCAATTGTGTTGTACAAGACTTAGGGTGGGGGTTATTGGCATCTTCTGTTCACCCCCTGAAGGTATTAGTCTTCAGTTGAATTTTCTAAGAATAACAAACACACTGAAAAGCACAATTTGGGCTACTTCTACTCACTGTTAGCAGATGAAGAATAGTAGAATATCAGTGACTTGTTTCCAAAAGAAAAATCACATTTTCAGTATTAGCTGGGATCAAGAATTTTTTTCTTATAGTTACAACAGTCAGACTGTTTTTCTCATTGGGCCACCCTTTCAATGTGTAACTGGCTCATTAAATAAGCAAGATTCCCAGAGTGTAATTTATTTTGGTCCTCTGTTACCCCTTTAGAATATATTTAATAGGGGAAAACTTGTCTCCTGCTCCTGGATAAAAACTTAGGAAACTAAGTCCCATGGAGAATAGAAACAAGATGAGCAGAAAAGATCTGATTTTGACTGGCTCTGATAAAACCTGGGTATAGATAATATTTAATGCACTTGTCTGGATTCTATGGGGTCCCCATTCTCCCCATAATTCAGGACCTCTCATGACAACTCCCTTGATGCAGAAGAAGTACTTTTCTCTAGCCAGCTAACTCCTTCTACAACCCAAGGATCCAATGATACCTTCAGCTTCCCTCTGCTGAGAGATAGTCAATCCCAGGAAAAGCAATATATTTGACAGCATCTAAGACCATCTGGCCCCTGGCTCCTGCTCATGGCGGGCTTACATCGGGTCCTTGGGAAAGACTCAAGCACCCTTTTCACCATGCACTCTCTCTCTTGCTCTGCATCCAGCCCTTTTTTAGCATCTTCAGTGAATGGTTTAAGGATTATAAAACTGGTTTCTGAAATTTCATTTATAAATTTGTGTTTGGTCTGGGAGGTTTTGGTGTGTCGTATCTACTGTGCTTTCATGCCTCAGTCAAAACTTGCAGTTTAACATCTTGTTAAAAATGCTGCTCCTCCAAAGAAGATGGAAAACAAGCATATGAAAAGATATTCTACTTCATATACCCTTAGATAAATGCAAATTAAAACAAAAATGAGATACCACTACACACCTATTAGAATGACCAAAATCCAGAACACTGACAACACCAAATGATGGCAAAGATTTTGAGCAACAGGAACTCTCATTCATTGTTGGTGGGAATGCAAAATGGGACAATCACTTTGGACATCAGTCCCCAACCTTTTTGGCACCAGTTTCCCAGAAGACAATTTTTCCACAGACCAGGGTAAGGATGGTTTCAGGATGATTCAAGTGCATTACATTTACTGTGCAGTCAAACCTCTCTGCTAATGATAATCTGTATTTGCAGCTGCTCCCCAGCACTAGCATCACCACCTTAACTCCGCCTCAGATCATCAGGCATTAGATTCTCACAAAGAGCGCACAACCTGGATCCCTCGCATGTGCGGTTTACAGTAGGGTTTGCACTCCTATGAGAATCTAATGCTGCTGCAGATCTGACAGGAGGCAGAGCTTAGGCGGTGATGCAAGCAATGGAGAGCAGGTATAAATACACATGAAGCTTCACTCTCTCACCTGGCATTCACCTCCTGCTCTGCGACCTGGTTCCTAACAGGCCATGGACCACTACCAATCAATGGCCTAGGGGTTGGGAACCTCAGACTTGGGAGAAAGTGTAGGAGTTTCTTACAAAACTTAACATGCTCTTATCATACAATCCAGAAATTGTGTTCCTTGGTAGTCACTCAAAGGAGTTGAAAACTGAAGTCCACACAAAAACCTGCACATGGATTTTATAACACCTTTATTCATAATCACCAAAACTTAGAAGTAGCCAAGATCCTTCCGTAGATGAATGAAGAAATTATGGTTCATCTAGACATTGGAATATTATTCAAGTCTAAAAAGAAACAAGCTGTCAAGCCATGAAAAGACATGAAAGAACCTTAAGTGCATATTACTAAGTGAAAGAAGCCAATCTGAAAAGGCCTTATACTGTGTGATTTCAACTATATGACATTCTGGAAAAGGCAAAACTATGGAGAAAGTAAAAAGATCGGTGGTTGCCAGGGGCTAGGGGGAACAAGGGATGAACAGTCAGAACACGGAGAATTTTTAGGACAGTGAAACTATTCTGTATGATACTGTAATCGTGGATACACGTCACTATACATTTGTCCAAATCCACAGAATGTACAACACCAAGAGTGAACCCTAATGTAAACTATTGATTTCGGTTAAAGTCTTTAAAAAGGAAAACAAAACAAAAAGAGAAAGAAATGTACTGCTCCTACTTTAAGTAATTAGGAATATTTTGTCCAATATTTCAAAAGCACCTTCCTTTCCCTCGTTATCTGTGGTATACAAGAGAGTGAACCTTCTGGCTTAACATGTCACCAGATTTGGGAAATAACCCCTAGTCCTCCCTATAGCCTTTACTCTTCCAAGATTATTCACATCAAGAATTAATCATATTTTGGCCTTTGATTCTGCCAAGGCACACTATTAAACTCTTGACCCCAAATTCCCCCCATCGTGTACAATACTGGCAGAAGAGGAAAAGCCTAGCCCAGAAGAACTGGTATCCCTCACTGTTTAGGTCATTTTGGGGGCTTTCTCAGTTATTCTGACATGATCTTTGTCCTCCTTATTGGCCTGCAGTATAACATGCGTTCTATTCAACCAGTTCTTTCTTTAAGTAGCATGACTCTTTGAGAATCTGATGAAAATGATGGCCCCCTACCCATTTCTGTATATAATTTCAAGTCTCTGTGGGCTCTCTGAAACTCATTCACAAATTCCCTGGGCTTGCCACCATGTAAACAATGCTTAATATCACTCATACCCACACACTGTGCCCTCTTTATCCCACCACAAAAATGTGTTGTCATTTCTGTGGAGCCAAAATGAGAAAACAATTTGTCCCCACGAGCCAATCAGTTTTTCATCATTTTCACCAAATGTTTATGCAGCAGCCTCAGTATGCAGAGCATGAAGAGAAGAGTGTGGCTTGATCAGACACACAGTACACTTCTCCAAGAAATGCTCCCCTTGGCCAACATCATGCACTTGAGTAATTTTCAACCACAAGATGATGCTCTCAAACCTCTCTGACTCAGATGTCTCCCCTAGTCTTAGACTCAAATGTCCACTGGATACCCCCATTCGGGTCTCCCTCAATCACCCCAAATTCAACAAGTCTGGAACACATTATCCTGCCCCCAAATCTTTTTCCTCTCACTGCATTTCCTCTCTCAGTAAATGGCAACTCCACTTTCCCTTCATCCACATCAAAAATGTAGGAGACATCTGGTATCGACCCAAAGACAAAGAAGTTATTATATCAAAAAGATACCTGCATTCATATGTTTATCACGGCACATTCACAATACCAAAGACATGGAATCAACCTAACTGTTCACCAACTGATGAGTGGATAAAGAAACCATGGTGTTTGTGTGTGTGTGTGTGTGTGTGTGTGTATCTATATATATACACATAGCATGCAATACTACTCAGACATAAAAAATGAAATAATGTCTTTTGCAGCAACTTCGATGGAACTGGAGGCCATTATCCTAAATGAAGTAACTCGGGAACTGAAAATCAAATGCCCCATGTTCTCACATATAAGTGGAAGTTAAACCATGAGTATGCATGGTCCTAGAAAGTAGAATAAGAGACATTGAAGACTCCAAAGGGGAAAGGGTGGGAGAGAGTGAAGGATGAAAAATTGTGATCAGATACAATGTACACTATTTGGGTGATAGGTTCACTAGAATCCCAGACCTCACCATTGTATAATGTATCCAGGTATTAATAATAAAACTGCACCTGTACCTCCTAAATCTATTGAAATAAACACAAAAAAGTAAAAGCCAGCAAAAAAATGTGGAAGACATCTTTGTCTCTTCCTCTTCTTTATCCTGATGGCCAATCTACCAGCAAAGCTCTGCCAATGCTAAGCCTAAGTGGTTCCTGAAAACGTCCACCACTCCAACCACTGCTCCGGTTGCACATGTTGATATGAAGTCAGTTCTCTTTGACTCTGATTTTCCCCCTGTAAAGGAATGGGAGCCAAATTTCTTTGTTCTCTGGAAAGAGATCTAAAAGGCACAGCCAAAAGATCAGAACAGATGCTGAGGGACCATGCTGGAAACAAGGTCCATGAAGGAGGACATTGGTCACTGCAATTTTATTCCTAGCCACAAAGAGCTTGGGTCCCAGCTAGTCCGTAAAGTTTTTGAAAAGATGATTTCTATTCAGCCTTAATTAGATTCTTTAACTTTCAACTTAGCCAAAAAAAATTTGACTAATACAAACAATAATTTATCCATCAGAATACATGCTTATGGAATTATCTTAGAAATGTGGTCTTTATCCAAGTGCTAGATCCAGAAAAATAGAGGCAGTTACAGCTTCTTCTTCTTCTTAACAAACTAAACCATTATCAGATCCAGATTATTTAAGAAGTACTACTTCTCACTTCAAAATAATTTTTAAATGGTGGAGGGCAATATTACTTAATACTGAAGTGAGAACTCCACTAAGAGGCTAACAACTTTCAGGAAATCCAGGAGCCCCATTTCTAGTGTCTACTAGAAACAGACACTACAAAAAGATGTATCTGACTACAAAATACTGAGCAGACATTCACCAAAAGTGTATTCAGACACACATGGTTTCATTTTAATAACAACAAGGAGTTACTTTTATCCAGCATTCACTATTTACCAAGCACTGTGTTAATATTTTATACATAGCACGTGACACCATCACAGAAGCCTACAATACTCTACAATAAGTAAATAAAGCCTACAATAATAAAATCACCTCCATATTACAGTCGAAGACACTGCACGGTTTAGAGAGGACAGTAATTTATCAAAGATCACATACACTTAACCCCGAGCCAACAATACCAACAAAGGAGTTCTTAAAGCAAAAAGCCATATTCTATAGAAACAGCAAGAAGAGGAGGCACATAAATTAAATCTGATACAGTTCATGTCCTAGAAAAGGCAGGGGAGGAGAGGGAGACAAAAATGGCAGCGTACAAAGACTAATTTAGTCCTACATACCCAGTGGGCTTCATTAAAACTATGACTAAGTTGAGTGTGTTAATTAAAGAAAATTGGGTTAAATGAGGTAAAATCTTGAGCATAAATTTTACAAAATGAAAATGAAAATTACGTTATATGAAAACAGAGTAATAAGATTTACTGATATTTGACCACTTGTGCACACCCTCTTCTGGCCCGAGTCAACCTTTCCCCAACCCGGTTAGCCAGGCCCCATGACCAGCCCACACAACCAGTCCCTTCCTGAAAACACTCAGCTCATTGTCTCTCAGGGGTTCCATTAGCAAGCCTTAAAATTAAATTTTAGAGTTTATTTCATGCCAATATAAAGCTTCTATATCATCCTAAATTACATGTAATAATCTTTTTATTATAATAGTCCTTTGTTTTGATGAGAATTTTTGGAAAATCATATAAAGTATGATTAAGAAGGTACAAATCACATATCTCACTACTCAGGAACAGCCCTTTTTTGTTATTTGGGTTTTTTTTTTAATACATAGATCTAGTTTATTCATTTTAATAACTCAACTGTCTTCCACTGTGTGAATATGCAGTACTATAATTTATTTATCAATTCTTTCTTTGTTGGAATATACTTTTTTTTATTTATTTCAATAGGCTTATGGGGTACAAGTGTTTTGTTACATGGATGAATTGTATAATGCTGAAGTCAGGGCTTTTAGTGGATCTGTCACCAGAATAGTGCACAATGTACCGGATAGGTAACTTTTTATCCCATACCCTCCCACCCCCTTCCTAGTTTCCAATGTCCATTACACCACTTTATAACCATATTTTTTGAAGTTTTGCTATTAGCATATCTTCGAATCAGAGATAGCTCTTGATGATATTCTCATGCACTTGCTTTTGCTTTTTTTCTATGATACATATATTTTATGTATCTACTACATATCTGTGTCTGCCCCTTGGTTGGCTCCTAGGAGATAATCAGCCCTTAAAATATGCTGCCTGATAAAAGTATTTTTGTCTGCCTTATCCGAGTCCTAAGCCTAAGACCTTGCGCTGTGTTGTATCAGTGTGACCAGGTAAGTTTATTCTAATAATGTGATTTATGGTGAAAGCCTGTTTTTGCTTCAAGGGACTGGGACCTAAGTAGCTGAGATCAGTCCTATGGGTGCTACTTGTCTATGTGACTGACCCCCAATAAAAATGCAGGCTCAGTTGAGCTTCCCCAGCTGGTCCCAAGTCTCGGGTCGCTTGCCTGGTTGTCGACACTTCACACATGTTGTCACACATCATTGTTGAGAGAATTAAACACGTCCTCATGGAACTCCACTGGAAGAGGTCACCCAGAAGCTTGCACCTCGTTTCTCCTGGACTTTGTCCCATAAGCCTTTTCCTTTTGCTGATTTTAGTCTGTATCCTTTCACTATAATAAACCATAATCATGAATATAACAGCTTTTCTGAGTCCTGTGAGTCTTTCTAACGAATCATCAAGCCTGAGGGTAGTCTACCCGTATGTTCAGAGATGGACATTAACAATATAAAGTTTGTATAGAGAAGGGTAACCGGGACGGTTGATAATTTTATAAACTCTCTGTATCAGAATATAAAGAAGAACCTCACTAAAAGGAGCTCAAACTAATAAGAGTTTATTCTTCTCACTTAATTCAAAATCTAGAGGTACAGAATTGCTGACATTAGTTCAACTACTCAATGTTACCATCAGGAAACAAGGTTGTTTCTCTCATTCTACTCTATCTTCTCCAGCATGCTGGATCTCACCATCGGGTGTATTACCAAAGGGAAGCAAGATACCTACAACAGCTCCAAACATTGAAATTCCACCTAAGCTTTCCCAGAACCCCCAGAGATATCAATGCACATTTCCTTGGCTACGGCAGCCATGAAGCCACTCCTAGTTATGGAGGAGCCTGGGAGAACTACTTTACTCAGCACACTACCACCCCGACATGGGTTTGTTCTAACAAGATGGCAGAGAATACGAATGTTGTAGGCAACAATAGCACATATACCACCATCTGTGAAAGGGATAATTCAACATATTGATGCAAAGAGAAAGAGGAAACTGAGCATTAAGAAAAAAGGCGATATAAAACATAGAATAAAAATATTTCTGCAAACTTTCCTTTGAGAAAATAAGAGAAGCTAGGTCAAAACATTTAGCTTTCATTATACACAACAGCCAAGATATGGAATCAACTGAAGTGTCCATCAATGGACAAAGACAATGTGGTATATGCACACAATGGAATGCCACTCAGGCTTAAAAACGAACACAATGCTGTCATTTGTGACAACATGGATGAACTTTGAGGATATTATGGGAAGTGATATAAACCAGGCACAGAAGGACAAATAGCAAATGATCTCACTCACATGTAGAGCCTATAAAGGTCAAACTCATAGAAGAGTTTAAGTGTTCTCACCATAAAAAAAAAAAATAAGTATGTGAGGTAATCCATGTTAATTAGCTTGATTTAGCCATTATACAATGTGTACATATTTCAAAACATCATGCTGGACAGCATAAGTATATACAATTTTATCAATTAAAGAAGAAATAATAAATAACTTAAAAAAAATTTTAAACCTGCTTAAGCCTTTAGACTCTAATACTTTTGGGTAGGAATGTTGAGAACCAAGATGTGAGGAAAGGTAAGAAGTCAAGTCATAAATGTCCAGCTGGAGTTCACGAAAGTGGGTGATAAGATATTCTGGGGAAAATGAAAGTTAAAGGAACTTTATCCTGATTAAATGAGTTGGAAATAAATTTCTGGGTCCATAGAGAAGCTTCCCTCTTAGATAATCATAGTAGATTAGAGGAGGTCCCTGACACTTTTCCTATCCAATGTCCGCCATGCGTTCTGGGGCTTTCAAGCCAGGAGGAAATACCAATCAACAGAAAGTAAGGGAAACATCTACCCAGAGAAGGCACCAAGTAGAAGCTTGAAATGCATACACAAATAGTTAAGACTTGCAGTGCAGAAAAACTATAAACATGTCAGATGTTTTCTCTAGAGGTCAGTGGTGAAATGTACAAGAGAAAAGTTTTGTCTGTGTGAATACTTGAAAAATTAGATCCATTCCACCCTTAACAGAGATCTATGCTGACATGTGAAGCATCTTGAAACAGAAGAAATATGAGAGTCAAGATATTGGGTGCATATCAGCTAAGGTAGGAGTATGGAAGACTGGAAAACATTCCTCCTTGGATAAGAGGCTGTACCAGATGACCTAGGGTTCCCTGAAACTTTAAAATTCTGTGATACTCATTTTTAATATATTCTAAAAACAATTCTATGAATAAAGGTTATGAACCATATAATTGGAAAGAAATGGATTAAAATGTTTACAGTCATCACTGGGTAATGAGATTATGGGGATTGTAATTTTATACTTTTTGCTCACCTATGTCATCTAAATGTTTAACAGTAAATATTTTAGAACACTTTACAGAAAACTCTTTAAGGTAAAAGGAGAAATCTTGTATACATAATACTCTACCAGTTGGCAGAAGATAAGCCACTAGTCTTTAAAACCACATTAGCTTTCATTCTGATGAACTGAATTTAAAAACCCTCATGGCATAATAACATTGAGAAGGTAATTTCTGGTATCTGCTAACCCTTGGCAACAAATTTTATAATTTGTCAAGCTGATAATAAGAAAAAATAATCATCATAGATACACTTCATTTTCTTCTTTGGTTGACTCTTTCAGCTGTTTTAAATTAAATTAAGGCTATGTGATACTGGAATATAATAATTAAATGTGAGTTAGTGAAGAGACCTAAGGGCATTATTATGCCTTACATTACTGATGACTGCGTACTTTCCAAGAATCTCACCTCGCTTTTGAGCCACTTCAAGCTCAAGGCAGTTTAAAAGCAAAACAAAACAAAACAAAAACTGAAAATGGAGAAAAGCAAAGCAGTGCACTTTTTCTCTTCTAAGTGTCCTTGATCTAAAAGGACAAATCACTATAAGGTCAATAAACTGAACTACTACAATGTGAACAGTTAGTGAGATTTACCACAACTCCACCCAACCTTGGAAGAATGGAGGTTCATTCTTAAATAAACCCAGGAATGGGGCCAGAGCCCAGGCATTGTAAGCACTCCAGGAAGTTTACAACAGCTTCAAGTACTTTCTAGGAAGGCTAAAATCCTTCCTTGGCATAGATGATCCTTGCAGGCACCAGAAGGCAACTGCTTGTGCTCAAACAGTCCAAGATAAGGTATAAACTTTTACACCCCTTAATTCTCTCGGTCCAGATTCAATTATGAGCCTTTCCATTCCCGATGGTAACATGCTCATATTCTCTTCATTTAGTCCAAGTTTGCTTACATGCAGAAACTCTCCTCTTCTGCTTGTGAACTCGTGTTTTTTAGCAGGCTTCCCTCTAGTGGAACAGCAAGTTCCTGCCCTGCTCCTTTGACCATCCCAGGTCTGTTTTGAATAAAGGCTCTAATTGTTTTGAGATTCTGACATGAGATACTCATTGTTTTATACTGATTAAATGGCTTCTTGATCTTTCTTCCCAGGACTGGATGCTAACCAAACCTTTAAGGGCAACCAAAAGATGCCTTTGGAATTCTTCTTGTTCCCACAAACAGGCACTCTGCTTTTCTCTCCGGACAAGGTGTATGTGAATGAGCTACCACGACACAGAATCCTTAGGAGGGTCTTGATGAAGAAGTAAATTAGGTAATCTGTATGGACTCTTCTCGTATACTCCACGCCAGCCCACCCACCCGCAGCCATTCCCTGCCCATGGAACTCACCCCACCTGGCCTCCCCCATTGCACATGGCACCCCGCTGGCAGGAAATGCTGCCCATCCTCTCTGTCAAGCCAAAGCCCTCTGACCTCACACATTAACTCAAAACCCGGGCTCCCCTCGCAGAAGTCCCTCTTTCATCCCACCCCACCATTGCAGATGATCTCATTCATTTCCCAGCTTCTTTCATCACTTCCACACCATTTTCAACAAGCACACCGACTCACAGACTGGCGAGTGACTTCATGCTCACAGTCGATCACTGTGTGTGTTTTGTGTATGTGCATGTGTCCTCTAAAGTGAGCTCTTTAAGAGCAGGAGGCATGTGTTCTAATGCTTTTATAATACTTCCAATAATCTTGTGCAATCCTTTGCAGGGAAGAGGCTGCTTGTTTTCAGAGGTGAGCCAGAGAGATGCTAACATGCTGGTATCTGTAACGTGGGGTCTAGATTGGCAAAACTCAAATTGTTTAAAAGTCTCTTCTTACCACATTCTGTGGACTCCTCTTAAGTCTATGAATATCACGATTTTTGTCTCCTGTACCTTCTCTTATACACTAGAGCTTTGGGCTATAGATGCATGCATGCATGTATATGTGTATGTACACATACACACACACAGAGCCATGTAGACGTTGGGGGAAAAGCCCTACACTGGGAAGCTGGAGAATTATACTAAGGTACAATTCAGCCACTTAAATTTGTGCCTGTGCATAGGTGACTGCACTTCTCCAGTTTCAGTGTCCTCATTTGCAAAACAAAAGAACATGAGGAAGACATCCTTGAGAGGGTGGAGTCTAGCACTAAAGTACCATGATAAAAGGAAAGCGTCAGGAATTATTAAAAATGGATGAGATCAGAATCATTCATTAGTAACTATATGAAAAAGAAAAGGGTTTTAAGACAGATGCCTTCTCCAGTATTCTCTAAGAGAACCAATTCTTTTACTTTTCAACATAAAGATGTACCAAAATGAATAAAAATGGAGAATAGCTAACACTTACAGAGTTTATAAGGTGCCAGGAACTGTCGATTCACTTTAGGAATTTTTAACCCATTTAAAAATGTCACCATTGCCCTGTGAGCAAGGCATTCTTCTTCTCGTTTTAAATCTGGGAAAACTGAGGCACGGGGAGGTTACTTCTCTGTGCTCAAGGTCACATAGCTCATAAGTAGCAGAGCCAAGATTCAGACTCTGCAGTGAAAGACACATCTGTTATGGAGAGAGGTTTCTGTGGACACCTGGGAACTTTGAACCCAGGGTGGGGCAGATGATGAAGGTCACAGGCTCTGGGAGCAGGAGGCAGCCATCGGCATGGGTCCAACAATCATCTCATCCAAGCATCTTCTCTTTCCATAAGCCAGAGGCCACCCCTTGCCTCTTCCACACGGGACAGGACACAAGTTACAATGTACAATAGCTGCAGAAAGATTCATGTAGGTACATTGAGGGTTACTTACATTATAATTTAATCTCCTAGTATAAATGTGTAAAATGGAGTCTAACCCCATCTGAGAAGAGATAAAATTCAATGTGTTAGTAACAATAAGAAAAAGAGGGAAACTACTGACCCACAGCAGTAAATGCAATAGCATGATTTATTGTTCCAAGCCATAACTGATGAATAATAAAGCAACTTCACAAAGTATATCCCAACACTTCATAATCCTACTAGGTTTGTGTTAAGAGAGTGCAGGGCCAGCAGCAGCAACTAGTGGAGAAATTACACACGCAGATGCTCCAAAGACCATTACCATTTTGGTTCAAAAGGGGGAAAAACCCCATAAAATATAATTCCACTAATTTGAAAAGAATGTCTTAGGTTTCAGTAGGAGGGGTTTATCTGTTTATTACAGAAATGAGCCCTGCAGCCTCCCAAGAAGAAAGTGTCATTTACTCACACAAATGAACTGTAAAATCCATTCCTTTAAAGTATATTTGGCTGCCTGCGTAGTCTTGTTCTTAGAATAGCAAGAGTATCCATGTCTTTAATCTCAAAATCTGTCTAACACTAGGAAGCATTCAGGGGAGTCGCAGCCCTGTGGTTCACATGAGGATCAAAACTGAGCCACTCTACACACTCCAGCTTCTTAGTAGACAGAAGAAAACCAGGTGTACAAAATTTTTAACTATAGTTTAGTGAAGTTTTACGTCCATATTGGCTTAGATGACAGCATAATAAAAGCTGAGAGCCAGGCATTATCTAAATTAAACCCCCATATCATCTCCCCTAGTACCCAAATTAACTATGGCAAATAAACTGTCACCTGAAATAACACATCTCTATATTAAACATTAGCTCATATGGTAAAAACTTCTGACTGTTCCACAAAATCCATTCTTTCCTCTTCCACAGGAATAGTGTAAGTGGCACACATGCCACCAAGTGAAAGGTCACATTTCACAGCCTCACATGCAGCTGGGTGTGGATGTGTGACTCCGTTTGGGGCACCAGGATGTGAGTGAAAGTGATACCTACAATATCTGAGGTGTTGTCAACCTATAAGCAAGCCACTTGCCCTGGAGGTCCTTTTGTTCTCCCTGTAAACTGGAACACATCTGTGCAGAGATGCCACGGGGGGATGAGAGGCCAAAACAAGAGAAGGAGCCACCATCCCAGCATGACTTGTGGAGAAGGGCCCACGTGAAATCTGGACCGCTTACCTGCCGGCTATTATTTTTTTAATGCTTTTGTTTACTGTATTTTTGTGGTCTCTTGTTAAAGCAGCTTAGTTTTACCCTAACCAATAAACTCAGTGACATCTACTGGTTAGCACCATTTACCCTAACTTAAATCCTTTATGACAGCACTGTCCAGTAGGAATTGCTCAATGACGGACGTGGTCTTTATCTGCACTGCTCAACATGGCAGTCACATGTGCTGGTAGAGCCCTTGAAATGTAGCTAGTGTGCCTGGAGAACTGAATTTTTTATTTCATTTACTTGGAGCTAATTTAAACGTAAAAGCCACATGTAGCTAGTTGCCAGCCTGCCACTTTATTGGACAGTGTAGTTTCTGGAACATCTAAAATTATGAATGTGCAACAATTAGGGAGATCCATTGTTATCATAGAAAGACCCATATTTTAATGCTTAGAGTTTTTGCTAGAATGTTACAGAATAATAAAAGGTCTCAAATCACAATTTTCTCAAATAGAAATAGACTTTGGGCTAAGACTGAAGAATGAAGTGTTTAGGTTTGCACTGGCATTTTAACGCTGACACTAGCTTATATTTCCACACAAAGGACACCTGAAATTCTTTCACATGATCATAAAACTATTTATGTTTTATGTATTTTTGTTGAAGACATCAATGCAAAGCAGCTAACAAGCATCAGGCTAACCAATAAGTTACTATTTTTATTCCCTGACACAGAGACCTGGTGTAGTAAAACCCAATTTAGGGATATTTGGAATACTTTCTGAACGATTTGAGTGCTGATTTTGTAAAATTCCACGTTGAAGAGGTCAAGTTTGCATTTGTATTTTAAAACACTACAAAATTCCAGCAAAACACTGGTGTGATACAGGAGACAAATGTCATTTGAAACACTGATCTGAAACTTGTAACTGAGGCTCTGAATACAATTATGAGAAACAAATAAACCAAACTGGGCACACTGCCCAAAAACAGCAGTCAAATCCATACAAACTTTGGAGAGAGACAGAAGATGAAGGGAGGGTTCTGGGACAAGAGGAGGAAAATGGGGAGGAAAAAGAAAGAAGGGGGGGACTGCAGACCAGGGCAAGGAGGGGCAGGACAGACCAACTAGAGCAGGAAGAATAATAAAACAGTAATGAAGGAGCCAATCAAACCAAAAGTCATGCCCAAAGTCTCAAATGTATTCACAAAAGCCCCCATTTAGGCATTCCCACAGTGGCAGGGGAGGGTGGGGGGGGGGGTTAGAGATACACGTATAAAATTTACATGGTTTTTGCCCCAGAGAGAGATTACTAGTAATCTTAACAAACGTACATCCCAGATTCCCTCAATTTTTGTATAAACCTTAACAGCAATGAAAACAGTATTTTCTAATCTCTGTTAAAAGCTTCAGATGAATCCAAATCTTTGCTCAGTCCAAAGAAATGTATCATTGTTTAAAGATTTAACCTATCCAATATAAAGCAATAACAAATAGAGGAAAATACACACAGCTCCATCATCCCCCTTGCGCTGTAAGAGATGCATTCTTTCAGGGACATTTGGGAGTTTTTCAGCCTCCTTTTTCCAATAAGATAGGAGCATTGCACTTACTCATCTTCAAGTCTTGGATCTACAAAACTTAAGTGTCTCAGTAGTCAGGTGATATAATCCAAAGAGGAGTAGGCTCTGTGTTCCCACAATGAACAACTAACGTTTTTATTTCCTAAAATGAAGGCATCTAAAACTGTAGTTTATAAACATCACCCAAATGTACAATGTAGAATAGTGGACGAAGGGCTGGACTAGAAAATGCATCTTCTAGTTCCAACTCTGCCATAAGTTATCTTAAAAATAATAATAATAATAATAGCATCCCATTTCATTGATTCAAAGCTCCACCCGCTCTCACTGCTCATTTAACACCTTCATCTTGCAATCAATGTAATCTCAAAGTCACTGCAGCAATCATGCCATAATTGTGGAAAACCTTCCAGTCATGCTTCTGAGATCAAGAAAGCAGCACCATCAAAGTTTCTTAGATTTGATGAAATGCAGATCATAGTAGATCAATAAGCAGTGTTTGTTACTTGCCAGGCACCGTAACTTTGCATTTACTAACTCAATCCATCCGCCTGACAACTCTTGGAGGGAAGAACTGCTTTTGATTCCATTTTTCAAATGCAAAAATTGAGGCCCCAGAGAGGTTAAGTAATTTCCACCAGATCATGCAGCCAGCAATCGGCCAAGCCAATGTGAAACCTGGAAGGCCGACATCCATGTCTGTGTTCCTAGCAACCATACTCTTCGTTGCATCTCATAGGGGATTTTGTACAACTCTTTCCAGTCATTTGGTACCTTAGCTTCTTGTTAGTCCCCAAAAGCAGATAACTGAACTAGGTCATTTCTAGAGTCGTGTGCAGCTTTAAAATTTAAATTTCTCTCATATAATTGAGAGCATGCCACATCCCCTGTAGGATGGGTACCGTATTATTAAAGAAACAAAGGACACTTTCATTTTAATTGTATTTCTTAAATTCCTTAAAGAAGGGCACGATATTTCTTACCATTTACAGAAAGAAAAAACTTACAGGACAAAACTGAGGCATTTTTGTTTGCAGTTAAATAAAGGTAATTGCAAATAAATCAAATACAGCAAGTTCCCTTTAGGAAACTTAATCACTACTTGTCTACCACCTTTTAATTTATCTATCTTTTTCAATTTTTGTAGAGCTGGATATTGGGGGACAAAGTAAAATCATAGCAAATAAATATGTCAGAATCTGGCACATAGCATACAATTTGATCTGTGACTACTGAAATAGTGCACATATACATATACACACACACAATCTAAATACAATCGTATTTTTCATTGAATCAGGAACTCTTGAAAGAATGAAATTTCCTCCCTCCAACTTTAGAATCATTAAAAAGTCCATTCTCATAAGAAATGGCATTGGAAACTACAAATCAGTGTTACTCCCATTAACACCAGGTCTGTCTTCAAATCACACTGACACTCTATTTCTCCACCTTCTAGCATTGTCTAGATTTGCCGCAATAAAAGGTAGCTCAGACTCTCAGAACTTTCATTCAATTAGTATTCACAAAGGAAAACCTCACAAAAAGTAAACCACATTCTAACTTCCCTCCATCAAGTTCTGATCTGAAGGGACTTTCAAAAAGAGGAAGAAATAGAGTGCAACTTAGGCTCTCCTGTGACAACTTCTTCTAGCTAGGTACAGGAATCTCCTGTTTCAAAAATGAATTCCAATAACTTTTTTTTTTTTTTTTTCAGTTTTCTGAGTCTCCAGCAAAATACATTCAAAGCCAATCCACTGGTTTACTGGGCCAAATCAGGAGAATTTAAAAATAGTGTGAAGTGCGCATTTGAGGTTGGTATCGACTTAGCTACCTTACGGAGGAGACTCTGGTGAGGTCCCCTGTCTTACAAGTAGCAGGGCCCAGACTCTAATAGGGCTGGTTGGCTCCGAAGCTGCTTAACCAGCAACCCCCACCGTAGGCTTCTCTGGCTTCCCTCACCAAACTCCAAGTTCCTAGAGGACAAGTAAACATGTTATACGTCATTGTATCTCATGGGTGGGCCAAACAAGTGCTGACTCATAGAAGGAGATTAATAAATACATAAATACTCGCAAGACAAATGGATTCAAAATGGAATTCAAATGCACAAGTGTATCAGTCCCTGAAAATTTCTCTCAGATCGTGGGTGGGATAACCCAAGAGGAGATGAAAGGCCAGGTTAACTCTCCCGGCCTTAACTACCAGATCCAGGGAAACTCAAGTCAATAAGAGAGTTATGGTGAGTTAGTCAATGCACCACCAACCCCCACACCAGCGCTGGAGACCTCAATAGTCTTCCATCTACTCAACCCATGCAGTCAGCTCGTCACCAAGTCCCACTGATTCTACCTTCTCTTCCTCTCTGAAACCCACATCCTCCTCTTCAATCATTATACACCAGCCATAATTTGAGCTTTCACCTGCTCCCAGTGAGCTGCTCTTCCTACCTGCCACTGCACATCACTCTTAGGGTCTTGATGAGGCTCAATGAATGGCACCCCCTTCTCCCACCCAGGTTCAAAACAAATTTAGGAAATAATAAAAAAAGGCATGGCAGGTAGAAAGGAAAACAGCACCTTTATTCCTGGTAACTCCAGCATGAAGATTGTGGTTTTAGCTCTACAGCCAAGTGACTAACATTGAAGGCAAGCGTCAGCAGCAAGACCCCAAAGCAGGTCTACTCAGGGCCAGAAGAGCTTCTCCCAAAAGAGCTGCTTCATAAAGAAAGCTCCCTCCCAAGAGGAAAACAGGATGAAGCTGAGATGTCAACTTTATTTCTCCCAAATTCACAAATCAGGGAAATACTCCAGGCCATGAGTTAAATTAATGATGCTCCTTTCATGTAGAAGTAAACCTAAGGGGTGGAGAAGAGTCCCCCATGAATCCTGTAATCCACATGCCTCTCCAGTGATCTCTGTAACTGTATCCAAGGCTGCCCTTGCTAAATACTACTGACTCTTCTACCATCCACCTGCCTTCATGGTGCTTTCATGATCATTTTTACCCGTCTACCTCTCCACGTGTGAGGCTCAACTCACATCACTTTCCTCCCCTCATAGCCTACTGACTCCTTCCTGCCTCCTTGTCTGACCTCATGTCATTCCCCCACTTCTTTCCCAGCCATGCTTGGCAAGCTTTTAAGCATCTCTCCAGATTCAGTCCCAGGTCCCCTCAGATAAGACGTCCTTGTGAACATCCACAGCCAAAGGTCCCCACTGCCAGGTTGGTGTCTCCCACTGCATGCTTCAGTTTTGCCATCCGTGGTTCCTCTGGTACTTTACTATACTCTATCCACCAGGCTGTAGGCCCCTTACATCAAGAACAATTTCTAACATTTTTTTAACCCCTCATTATCTAGCACAGACTCTGGTACATAGATGCCTACAAATATTTATTGAATTAAAGACATACAAGTAGCTAAATGAAAAGTAGGACATAAAAATTCCATAAAAATAAAATGCCATGGTGGTTCAGAGAAAAGAAACAGCAAATGTAGTTGGGAGCCCCTGACCTATTTTCTTAAAGTAAGGGGTTCAGTACTATAAACAAAGATCTAAAGGAAATCCATTCTTGGGATACTTCACTAAATATAATGGGTTCCAACTCTCTCCAGGAGAACCATAGAGATGTCGTATCTTCATTATTCCTTATAGCTGAGTAATATTCCATGTTATACATATACCACAGCTTAAATCAAAGAAAATTTCTTTTTAAAAATTAACATTGAATTAGATCTAGATTGAGCAGGGCCTGAAAAGTAATCACGTGAGAAGAATATTACATGAAGAAATATAGCATGACAAAAGACACAAATCTAGGAAAATGAAATAGGTTTAGAGAACGTTGAGTTTCTCAGTTTGGCCAGGGCATAGAGTACCTACAGGAAGGCAGACTAAAAGAAAGCTGGAGACCAAATCTGGCTATAACACATATAGAACTTTGAGTATTGGATGAAATAAATTTTGCCTTAATTTATAGACACTAGGAGTCAAAGAATGTTTTCTAAAGGAGTACCTGGTTAATTAAGTCAGGGAAAATATATAAAATCTGAATCCTTGCAGTAGTGATAATAATGAGCTAATAATTTGTTTTTCAGTTCCAAATATCTCAGGATCACAGTGACTCTGAGCTTATAATAATTTGCTAACCTCAGTGGAACATTATTTGAACATAATAAAATGACTAATAAACTATTTAGGATGATCATGAGACTACATATTAATTTATAGTCATTTTTCATCTTGTTTATAATGCAACTCACTCCTGCATGTTTCATTTGTCTAAGGAATCTGGGCTTGCCAGTGGTCCCTCATTTAATAAGCATTGCATACTCCCCAATTCTCTTAATAGCCAGTAACATGAAATGCTGATTTCAGGCAATAACAGCTATCACCATCTGCTGCTTCTTCACTATTTTTAACTCACTGTTGTACTACCAACTATGGCGAGCTTCAGAGACCACTTTTCAAAGAGTAGTGGACAATCAGCAAAAAAGGACCATGTAGGAATTATTTAGATGTCTGATCTCAGCTCCAGAGCTGAGCAAATGGATCAGACAAATGGTCTCTAGACCCATCTGCAGCCAAGTCTGGTTATAGCAGCAGAACAAGTCTGAACAAACCCCAGGACGGCTGCTCAAAAACAGCACCAATAGCAGCAGCATGTTTTTGCTCTTTTGCCAGTTTGCTGTGTACTATTTGTCAAGTCACTTTCGTGTACAGGGCTTGATTTCCTGATCTATAAAATGAAAGGATTAGACTAAGTCCCCAAGCAGAAAACCAGTGCATGTCTCTTTCTGTCAGCTGAAGGCTCCCTTTTAAGGATGGCCAGGATTCCCAGGAAGAAGACGGTTTACCCAGCAGGGGCATCCTGTCCATCTGTGACAACTGCCAGAACAGCATTCTGTTACAACTTCTTGGTTGTCTTACATTGGCTTCCGCAGTAAACAGCCTCTGAGATGATCTGAGTGAAGTAGGATTATTAGGAAATGCCCTTCGGGTCACACTTATGAAAAGCAAGGGGAGAAGGCAGATTGGGCACAGAGAGAAGTTGGTCTGTGATGCAGGCACAACACAGGACTCAGCCAAATCCATGGGGAACTCTGGACCCAAGATGGCCCCTCAGAGTTGTCCCAAATTTTGGCCCTGTCTCAACTAGTCATAGAATGTGGGCTTCCCCTCACCAACTCCCTGCCTTGGGTGAGGGAAATTTCTGGGGAGGCACTGGGCCATGAGCCATCCATGGCCAACACTCTGTGCAGCTGGGGGCAGGAGCATGTCAGTCCTGAAAGGGCTATCTGAACAGACAACAAGGGCAGCCACTCTATTCACCTCAAATCTCCTGAAATGAAGAAAAAAAGAAAGAAAGAAGCACAGTAAGGAAGAGAGACATAGATTAAAAAGAAATAGCTGGACGAAGAAAATCAATTTTAGTATCCTAAAGCCTTGCTATCTGCATGACCTGTTTCATTTCTTTGTGCTTCAATCTCTTTCTCTGTAAGGTGCTCTGAGGTCACTTTTTACCACGGAGATATCCATGATTCTTGGTCAATGTCCAAAGCTCTTTTGCTACCCACCTACCTCAAAGCTAAGTATTGCTAATGGACGAGAGGCATCAAAAATCTCCAGTAGCATTTGAAGTTCATCTGTGTTAAATGTGAAGAGATGCTCTTCAGCAGCAGCAAATTCAAATCTACACACTACATTGGACGCACAGCTATCCCAAGATTAAATTAGATTTGTAGGCAGCAACTTGGGAATTTCGACATTATACTGAACACAATTATTCAGTTAGTTGTATCTTTATTATCCATGTTCCCCCTTGTGAGGCAATTTTCCTTATTGGAAGTAAAGCAACCCCAACCGAAGCATTTAAAAATGATCCTTTTCCTGTTTTTATTAGCCAGTATCAAAGAAATGACTATTTGAAGCACAACCAAGGGGAGGGAATTGGTTTTTTATTGCTCAGTTCATGTTGTTATGGCTTTAGGAGTGCAGAAAGACTCCCCAAGGAAATACTGCCTCTCAAAACAAGCTTGCAGGGTAATCAACAGGAGAGGTCTTTCAACAGAGAGGGAAAACAGAAAAAAATTATTAAAATATAATTAAATAAGCAAAGTGGGTACCAAATAAAATGTGAAAAGTAAGCTGTTTGGAACAGAAATGCCATTTCTTGAAATTTACTTTCAAAGTAGTATTACACTATACGTTATCCAAATGGAGCTACATAAATCTTCCTGACCACTGGAACAGCTATTGATCTTTAAAGTCAAAAATCAAAAAACAAAGATTAATGTCACATATGAATCTGAATTTACACTCTGGCACTTCAGAATGAATGTCCACCAGGCTGTGTCAAACAGAGTAAAATCCCCTCCACCAAGGAAACATGGTATCCACCCATCCCATCCAAACACACATCCAGTGAACGTGCTGGAACACAGAGCACCAAGGAGCTAGCGTGTTGCAGAATGAAGATTCCTTTACTGTGACCATTGCAAGTCCTTTGTTCACAAGGCAGTTGGCTTCACCTCAAGCTCCATCTACAAAAACTCACGTTAGGCTATTTCCTTCTTCCCTAGCTTGATTATTACGAAGACCCTTTATCTGAAGCTGTTCCTCTAACAGATACTATGTTATTAAAGAAACAACTCTTTAATTTTATTTCTTAAATTTTTTATGGAAAGATACTGTATTTCTCACCACTGACAGAAAAAAATAGATGAGAGGAATAATGGAGTTTGCTCAATTCATAGGAAAGGGGTATTTAAATATATCTTCATGTATGTGTACACATCTGTACATACTACAGATCAACACTTTTTCTTTTCTTCTTATATTGATTATTTTAGTTCTGACTTTAGCAATGTGGGCAGCCAGAAGCAGAGGATCTACTAGAAACCATTCCACTATACCAGATACACGTAACTTTCTATATTTTATTTAACAAAGGGAGAAAAACCAAGACGCAAATCCCCAAGAGAAACCTAATCAATGTGAATTTAAAAGGACTCACAAATCTATGACTCTTTAATACAGAGAGGGAACATAGATCCAAATAAATGATTTACTAATTTAAAGATTAAATTTTTTAAATATTTTCTAGATTAATGATTTACTTAAGTTGTCATACAAACCCAATTTCCAAGTCAGATAATAGAAATATTACAAAACAATATCATTTTCAATTTAAAAAATACACAGTAGCATTCTACTCACTTCTAATCATTGAAAATAGCTGTCAATAATTCTGTAAACTTCTGAGGTTGAAAAGTCTTCAGCAATTATCTTCAGCAATGCTTAATATATATAGTTCATGTTTCCTTAAATATACAAGCTATTTTCACCCATAAAAAGATGTAATTACATTGTTAAAAATAAAGTTCCAAATTAGAATATCCTCAGAAGAAAACATATGTCCAGAGAAACACTTTTTTCTTTAAAGTAAAATGCCCAAGTCTAAGAAAATACGATAGGGCTATTCATAGGCTTCTTTTAGACTCAGTAAAGATCACGGCTATAGCCTCATCCTCATTTATTCACTTAACAAAACTATACTGGGGACCTACTGTGTGAGCAGGGTTATACCCATGTTAGGGTAAGCATATGTTAGGATGAGCAACAAATTAATACAAAGGAACTAAAACTAGAAAAATAAACAGAGATTAAACTAGAGGATAATGAATGGAAAGTAAAGTAATTAAAGACTAAATAAACAAGATAGATTTTTATCAAACAATGATAGAACTGCAAAGAATTCTAATATCGACTCATCCTAAAGGGCCTACCCCAGGATGCAAACATTTCCAGAGACCTCTGCAAAACATGGTCATTCAACAGCAAAGGATATGAGAAGACTAAGGAGAATCAGGTCTCTGACGATGTCTTCAATTTTAGAGCTGATTCTCTGATCTTCCCAGTAGTAATATAACTTTCTCCTAATGTCCCAAGAAGATTTTCAAGGGAGGGTACCCCTGCTGGGTTTTATGAACCAGCAAGTGCACTCTAATAAATAATGTCATTTTGTCACAAACATTTATCTAACAATTCACTCTGCATTCCCATTGTAATAATAATTTTATCACTGCAAAGCTGTTCCCCTGGGTTGTGTGGCTCTATGTCCTGAGATGACCAATAAGGAACCAGGCTTCTCTGCCCTTAGTAGAGCTGCAAAAGTGATTCAAGGATCCTCGCTTTTATTTGCAGATCCCTATTTTCATCATTAGGTGCAAGCAATTTAAAATACTGCCAAGAATTCCTGGTGAGAAACCCCCAGCACTATTCTTTTGTTCTTGCAGCACCCAAAGGAGAACAATGGTATAATGGACAGTGTATGAAATTTAGAAGAGAGTGACCCCACTAATCTGCACTGTAAAATCAGTGCAAGTCATTTAATCTGCCACGGCTTCAGTTTCCTCACCTATAAACTGGAGATAATGATAGACACCCCACCACCACCACTTCTGTGGTGATAAATGAGATTAATTTCTGAAATGCCTCATAATTCACAGAGCAATTTCATAGACGTAATAGTGGAGAAGCGTCCCGGGGCTGGCAAGAAAGAAGGGCAAATTCTCAAATATAAGATGCAATAATTCCCCATATTAACTGCTGTTAAATCCCTAGCTTTGAAACCAGAGATAAATGTAAGGTGTAAATTATAAACTATTTAGAAAGGAAAGAAAATGTGCCCACTTTCCCCAGCCCTCCATTGGTTTCTGTTTGTATCTAGGCACAAAGGCTACCCCAGGCAAAGGGCATTCCCAGCACAAAAGTCAGTAACAGTGAAGAGTGCTCTGGAGGATCTGGAAGACAGCCTCTCAGCTCTACGCCCACGCCACAGACTCTAACAAATATGCTAATTATTTTATATGTTAAAGTTATTATAGACACCAGATAGCCTGCCAATTTGTCAGCAGGTTGTTCCTAATGAGCAGTTAATTTGTCCTTTGGAGAGCCATGCAAAATGAGCTGAAGTTCCTTCAGAAGATGTCTTTCACTTCTGATCACCTACGCCATAAAACTGTCACTTGCTTCTTTTCTTTCTTTCTTTCTTTCTTTTTTTTTTCAGGGCTACTTCTCAGTCACTGCAATTCTTTGAAACACAGAGATAAAAGATAAAACACAGACTGGGAAAGATTTTGGCCACCACGGAAATGAGGGTGACTGGCACAGTGAGGAGAGTAGCCACAGCCCCCTTCAGCTGTGTGCCCTGGGCAGGGAGTGGCCTCTTCGCTTCGGTGTCAGCAACTGTCAAGCGGATCAGCAGTGCCTACCGTTCTGGCTGTCCCCAGCATTACATGGATGACTACGTGTGAGGTGCTTATGGGAGGTCGTGGCACCTAGTAAGTGCTCAGTTACTGTTAGCTGCCATAATTAAAATGATTGAAAGTATAATAAACTTAGAAGTAGCCAAGCCTATCAAACATCTATTAATAATCATTTTTGTCCCATGAGTTAATATTTAAAAAAATAAAAAGAGAGAGTTAGGTAGAACATTGATTTTGTTCTTTTTACATTAGAGGGCAATTGATGCTCTAATTCCTGTTCTCCCTAAATTTGTTCTCTTCTCCTCTCTCCTTGTATTTATATTCTCTCTTCCTTCCCAGCCTCAGTCACACACCTTCTTCCTCTTCCTGGGGTCCAAACTACTGCTGACAGTTGGAGCATGTAAGACCTGGCCTTTGTCTTGGACTAAACCAAGATGCCCCCACAATTTGACCCAAGTACTCAACTGAACCAAAAGGTTCAACTGCACATGTAAGTAGACTTTTCCTGACTTCTCCACCTTGCCAAGAAAGTGGCTTACTTGCAGCAAGAAGGTCAATCCACAAGTAGAGAAATTCCTCAAATTTTTCTCTAGAAATTTTGGTTCTCTTTCCACTGCTACATCTGCACGGAAAATGCAGCAAAGGAATTTACCACAGAAAGGGTAGCAAACAAAAAATGTTTTAATAACATTTCTACACATTGCTCAAGGCTTCTAAAGTTACAATTATGAGTTCATGCAGTGTTAACAACTGTTTTTCATTTTGTCACTGGTTTAAGAATATAAATAGGAATTGATAGAATGACAACATCGAATGCACAACCTAATAGAGATTTACAGCTCCAGAACTCTACACTTCTTCAACCATGGAATGGGGGAAATGTTGACCATGTGTTTATATTTCATTGCCGAGGAAAATTCAGAGATGGTTAGTGATTATTCACGTCAAAATATTTAAAGCGATACCTCCTTGGGGTATTAACTAGCACATTTTGAAAGTATCTGCCCACAGGCTTCCATCACCCATTGCCGCGTGCAGGCTTGGGAAGCGCCCGGCGGGCCAGGTTTCTCTGCCCCTTTGTGGAAAAGCACCCCAAGGTCCTCACTGAGATGGAGCCCACAGGGATCACCTTCCGTGAACTAAACCATGTGAGAGATGGAACATGAAGACTTTCGGGAATAACTAGGGAGAGTCTCTAAACAAAATATTTAGTTTCTTCCAAGAGCCAAAGTTACTCCTCCTCCCAGCGATCTGTGTGGTTTGTTTTGTTTTGTTTTTTGATTTTTGGTTTTTGTTTTTAGAAAACACGCACATCTTTTAGACATTTCAGGAATTGTAGGTATTGTCCAGGCTGTCATTATTTTGAAGGGAACGTAATTCTTAGGCGCACTCCCCACTTCTCATTATGTTCACATTTACCACACTGGGGAAGAAGGGTCTTCCCGTGAATCAGGAACATGATCATCTTGTTCTGAAACTATTGGTCTCCATGCCTGGCTTCTCAATTAGACTCCGAACTTCCCTAGAGCACCTCTTATTCTATCTAGAGATTAATACAGTAAGCAGATAAAAGAGGAGGTCTGACTTTCTGTAGCTATAAAAAGCTACATTCTGGGGAAGTTCAGCCAATACTGGTTTCATGGCCACGAGGAAGAACCGCCACTCTGCCCCTCATAGCAGGCACTGTGCTGTACCATAGGGTCTCAGGGCTTCTTGAGGAAGATGCTCTCTTTGTACAGTTCTAGTCAATCTACAGCATTTGATTAAATATCACTAATAACACCAATTAAAAGTCTTATATAAAAGTGAAAACATTTATTCAAGACATTCAGCATCAACACAATTCACAGTCTTATTTCAAGTTTAGTAGATCTACATGTTTTGGGGCAATAATAAAAGTAAGGGTAACACTACAAGTATAATCAGCATCCATCACTGGACTGAAAATAAGAAGTCACTTATCAAACACAATTTTTGTTGCAGGTGGTTATATCCCACAAAAGGCAGATAAATAAATAAAATCAGTAAATATACCAATTAATATCTAAATATATTTAGATAGACATAAACACATACTGTTGGTAGGACTGCAAATTAGTACAACCTCTGTGGAAAGTAATATGGAGATACCTCAAAGAGCTAAAAGTAGAACTACCATTTGATCCAGCAATCCCACTACTGGGTATTTACTGAAAGGAACAAAAGACATTCTATAATAAAGACATCTGCACTCGAATATTTATAGCAGCACAATTCACAATTGCGAAGATGTGGAAACAACCCAAGTGCCCATCAATACATGAGTGGATTAATAAAATGTGATACATGTATATACCATGGAGTACTACTCAGCCATAAAAAACAATGAACTAATACCTCATATATTATCCTGGATGGAACTGGAGCCCATTCTTTGAAGTGAAGTATCACAAGAATGGAAAAACAAGCACCACATGTATTCACCACTAAATTAGTACTAATTGATCAACACTTAGGTGCACATATGGAAGTAACATTCATCAGCTATTGGGCAGGTGGGGGGAGAGAGGAGGGGATGGGTAAATTCACATCGAATGTACGCAGTGCGCACTGTCTCGGGGGTGGGCACGCTTGGAGCTCTGACTGGGGTGGTGCAAAGGCAATACATGGAACCAAAATGTTTGTACCCCTGTAATATTCTGAAATAAAAATAAATAAATAAAATGCTTTATATTGCTAAAAAAAAAAAAAAAAAAAAGGTGAGGGTAGTGTTTTGTAACAATGAACTAAAATGATATAGATGTATTAAGGAGAAAAAGTAGCAACATGGGTTAGAACCAAATATTATAATAATCCTTCATCAAACATAACCACACATGACAGAATGTTTGCTAGGGAACTCAGTTTAGGGTCAAATAGTTGATCCCCTAACTTACAGGGTAGATCTCTAGCACAACCTCCTCCACTGTAATCACTGCCACCCCATTGCAGAGGACTCACTCCCTTGTTAGGCCCAGCTATGACGTGGACAGCCCTAATCATTAGGTCTCTCTTAGACCGAGTCAAATATAACTTCTTGTAACTGATATATGTTGGTCTTTGTTCAGCACACTGAAATTTAATTTTCATCATGAAAGCTCTTCAAATATTATTTTTTAAGCTACAGACAATCCCTTAACATTACCATGGTGCAAAGCCCATAGGCATTCAGTAGAACCTGTACTTCGAATATTCATGCAATCATTCTGTTTTTTACTTTCAGTATAGTATTCAATAAATTACATAAAATATTCAACACTTGATTACAAAATAGGCTTTGTGTTCAGTGATTTTGCCCAACTATAGGCTAATGTAAGTATTCTAAACACGTTTAAGGTAGGCTAGGCTAAGCTATGATAGTAAGTTAGGTATATGAAGTCAATTTTCTATTTATAATATTTTCAACTTTATCCGGATGTAGCCCCATCATAAGTTGAGGAGCACCTGTATTAAGTTTCTAAACTTCATTTATTCCCTTCTTCATTAAAATTTATTCACTCTAGATATTATTCCAGAAGCTGTCACATATTTTAATACATCCCTAAGGCCATCTTAAAATGCAAAATATCTAGAGGGTTCCACCAGACAAACAGCCAAGTAAAGTTGTCTAAGCAGCTTCAACAGATACCAGTGGATATGGACTTAGAGCAAAAGTATTCTTAATTACTCAAAATCAATCCAGAATTCATTCTGTTTCAAAGGGAAGAGAGAGTTAAGGCAAAGTTGATGTGAGTTGATTCCCAAGTGGAAAGAAAAGTTACCCCTCTGTTTTGCTTTAAATGTGCAAAAAGATTCCCCAAATCTGTGACAGTATCTTCTCATTGTCAGACCAAAGATGGTACCGTTAGCTGCACTACTGCTTTTATTTGAACCTAATAGTGGAACAGTATCATTTATCTTCTGATTTGTATTAGAATAAAATTATTTGCTGGAGACAAAAGATGAAGACCTACCCTAACTCAGAATTAGGGTGACCTTTGGAGGTATCTTTAGGTGAATATGTATCCAATAAATGAGGCAGCATTCACTAGTCAAAGCAATAACAGTATACTACCTCTGAAGAACATGTCCTAGGCCTCTTCCTCCTTTCCCCCAAAAGAAGTCACAAATTATCTGATACAACTCGATGACACTTATTAGCAAAGAATCTAGGCAAAAATTTGCCCACTGATTAGACTATCTCTGTTCCATTGTGGCTGACTGTGAAAAACTGATAATGCTATACTTTGTACAAAATGATAAATGTATAGGTACTCAAACGTTGCAAAGGAGTGAATGTTTGTACCCCCCAAAATTCACATGTTGAAATTCTAATCCCAATGAGGCAGTATTTGGAGGTGGGGCCAGTGGGAGATAATTAAATCATAAGGGTGGAACCTTCATAAATGGGATTAGTGCCCTTAAAAAAAGAGGCCAGAGAGCTAGCTTGCTCTCTTTCTTCATGGCCATATGAGGGTACTATGTGAAGATGCAACCCAGATGAGGGCCCTCACCAGAACCCAACAATGTTGGCACCCTAATCTTAGACTTCGGGCCTCCAGAAGTGTGAGAGAAAAATTTCTGTTGTTTATAAGCTATCCAAGCTATGGTACTTTGTTACAGAAGCGCAAACCATTTGAAGCAATCATGAAAAGTACCACAGTCCCCCTTATCCACAGTTTTGCTTTCCACAGTTTCAGTAACCTATGGTTAACCAAGGTCCAAAAATAATAAGTGGAAAATTCCAGAAATAAACAATTCATATAGGTTTGAAATAGCAAGTCCTTCCAAGTAGCATGATGAAATCTCATTCTATCCAGCTCCATCCCTCTCCATCTGGCCTGGGATGTGAATTGCCCCCTTGTCCAGCATCTCCACACTATAGTCACCCCCCAGCCTGTGTCATTTAGTAGGAAGTCTGGGTTATCAGATCAACTGTCTTGGTATCTCAATGCTTCTGTTCAGGTCATCCTTATTTTATTTACTAATGGCCCCAAAGAGCAAGAGTAGTGGTGTTGACAATTCAGATAAACCAAGAAGCTGTAAAAGTACTTCCTCTAAATGAAAAGGTGAAAGTTCTCAATAAGGAAAGAAAAAAAATTGTATGCTGAAATTGCTAAGTCCTATGGTAAGAACAAATCTTCTATCTGAAAAATTGTGAGGAAGGAAAGAGAAATTTCTTCTAGTTTTGCTGTTCCATCTCAAACTGCAAAAGTTACAGCCACAATTTTGATAAGTGCTTAATTAAGATGAAAAAGGCATTAAATTTGTGGGTGGAAAACATGAATAGAAAATGTTCCAATTGATGGCAATAGGGTTCATACTATCTGTAGTTTTAGGGATCCTCTCGAATTTTTGGAATGCATCCCCAGGGGATAAGGCGGGACTTCTGTATTCATCTCAGTGTAACATAGTGGTTAAAAATAACAGCCAACTTGCTACCTGGATCCTCAGAGCTCAGTCCATCATTTGTTAAGTCTTGGTCTAAATGCCAACTTTTCAAGAAGGCCCAAGGTGCCCACTCTAATTAAAATTGCCCTCTTCCTCCTACACTCCCAATTAACTTAATATGCCAATTTTCTTTATTCAGAGACATTAGCCTCTTGCAATATATCACGTGGTTTACTGAATCACTGTGTGTCAATTGTTCCACTTCCCCTTCCTCCCAGCACACACACACACACACACACACACACACACAAATATATGAATGACAAGGACAGGATATTTATCTGTTTACTGACTTATCCCAAGAATCTAAGAGTCTTTGGCAAATAGTAGGAAGTAAAAAGTCAACATATATCAGTTGAATGAATGACTGTAGGCATAGACAGAGCTAGCCCTGAGTCCCCATTCAGCCTATACATGCTGTATGACTTTGGGAAAATGATCACCCTCTCTGGTCCTGTGTTTCTTCATTGGTAAAATGAGGAACATACAAGTATCTACCCCATAGGATCTTTGAGGGGATGAAGTAAGTCCATGAATGTCACGTGCTTAGAATCATGTCTGGACATAGAAAGCTTTCAATAAATATTGGCTTCCATAGTTATTAATATCATTTCAAGATAAGTTTTCCTGTGGTGGCGGTGACGGATTTGTGATGATTTATGCTCTCGGGCAACCAGCTCCCCTCAAATCTGACAGCATCGATCTGCAATGGTGAAAGAAACCCAAGCCACTTGGTGGAGTAGCAGAGCCACCAAGGGTGGCGCCCCAGCCCTGTGATCTCTCATCACAGCTGCAATTCCACGATATCCATGGCCTGCAAAGGAGCTGTGAACAGTGTAAGTGCTACTGCCTCTGACCTGCTGAAGTAGAATAAACATAACATTGAAACCACTGAGTAAGTGATGGTGAGGCTCAGAACCCTTAAAAGGCAGGGAAAGCAGCTCCTCTCTTCCTACTTAAACTGAGATTTGTTTATTTGGCTTAACTGGAGTCAAAGCTAATGGTTCTAATGGCTTTGAATCGCCCCAACTTATTCTCCAGATTTCTACACATGGACTGTAACTTACACTTCATGAAAGAAGATAAAGTGAAAAAAAAATCCCTCCATAAAAGAATTTACCAGAACATACTAATCATTTAGACATTCGCTTATGTTTCTAGAAAGCTAAGGGTCAAGAATGGTATGGTAACTTTTTCCTGGGGCAACATCCAAGTCTGCCTAATGGCAGTAGGAGGTGGGCCTGCAAATTAGACCAATAACCTGAATATTCACTAAGGATTTAGGAAAACAAAACACATTGGAAATACCCATTATCATTTACACATACCTTTGATCTAGGAAGAAAAGCAAAGAATTCAGGACTGATTGAATTAGGAGGAAAGGTGGGAATTTGAGAGGAAGACAGAGATAAGAAATAAAAAGGGATGACAAAAGGGGGGATGGGTATTTATGGATTTCTCGACAATAATAGTCTTGACTTCCCTGTTAATTATAATATGTCTCTCCAAGGCTAATCTTCTATGTTAAGTGGTCCCTTAAGGCATTATAAAAGCAAAATGAAATGACCAACTACACATTCAAGGAATAGATAATGACAAACAATGCCAATAAGGAATTTCTCTCTTTACTTTAGAGATGAAAGACCCCAAGAGTTGAAGTTGGAATTAAATTTCCAAACCCCCAAGTCAATGCTCTGTACTCCACACAAGAAGTTCACCAAACTTTAATGTGCACGAGATCAATGACTGAGTAGTTCCGGAAGGAACCCAAGACTCTGCAGTTCTGATGAGCTCCCAGGTGGCGCTGATACTGCTGGTCCTTGGATTAACCTGAGTTAGAAGTCTCAGCCCCACTGTACCTGTTAAGGTAAGCCTCCCGAATAATTTTTTTTAATGAAAAGGTATTTTCTAAAAGCAGGAGAAAGTGAGGTTACTGATGGGATACTGACGTTTTAAAGTTCTAATAATTCAACAACATTTGCAATATTCAAGGTGCATTTGCACAGCAGTATCAACTGCCATTAACAAGTAAAATATACTTAAGTTGCAGATTTTTAAAGTATACACAAACACCAATGTTTTATAGTTGAGCGATTTCAATGCATTTTATTGATATGCATTTACTAATAATATCCCCCTTACGTTTGAAATATACCATCCAAAAATTGCACTAAACCCATAAAAACTGTCTTAATTCTCAATCTACTTTGATAACAGAGATACTATATCTAAGGGTTACATTCACTTTCTTTAAAATTAGACATTTTAGATAAGAAAAATGGCACACTAGATTCCAACAGGTCATTTGCACAGATTTTACCCTGGAATAGCACAACATAACAAAGTTGACCATACCCAATTACATATATTAAAACCCTACTTAAAAGGGGCCATAGGATAGATAGTGGGAGAAAAGATAAAAAGGTCAGGTTACTTCTGTTTCTCTCTTTTCTTCCTCTCCTTTCACAGAAGAATCTCAATGCATTTGAAGAAAGTTGATGAAAACTAAACACATAGTGTACCTCCAACCAAAACTCGCGGTTACCTCCCAAAGCTTCCTATTGGTCCCCTTGAATCAGCTGAGCACAAGAGGTTTTCCCTATAAAAAGTCCACAGTGTATCTAAATCTGATCCCAGTAAAATTTCACTTCAGCTGAAGTGAAAATGCAGAGGTAGCATTTACGGATAACAGCTGGAGAACATTAGTTCCCTGTCTCTCCTTTTCTCTCCCAAGGGTTGAAAATTCTGCTGTTCAGACAGGAAGTCGTCATATACCACACACTGTACGATACAAGAATGCTGGGATATAAGAACAAGTTACAGAGGATTAGAAGGACTGTGGAGGGGTTTTGTTCAAGAAAGAATGCATAGCAGTGATTCTATGTACCTCCTGGGCTGTCCTTTTGCCTGACAGTGTTCAACTAGCACAGTTACGCACACCTAGAATGGACAGCACAAACTACAATTATGAACTGAAAGCTTTTTAATAAGTCAGAGTAAGAAGGCTTAATCATTCATTTTTCCACACATTTTTATAACACTAACTCTAAGACATTTTGAGGAGTGGCCAAAATTCTCCAATAATCTTTTTTGGCACATTTTCAACATTTGCTATCTAAAAAAACAATCTTTAACTTTTTATATTTAAAAAAATGCCAAAAAAAATACCTCTCACATCACTGCCCAGGATAAGGATGAATATGTATGTATGTGTCAAAACATGATCTGAAAAAGAATGATTTAAACAAAAAGTTCTTGTGGATATGGTTTTTTTAGGGTGGGTTTCTGCTGTAATTTCACAAAGCTGCTGAGAAATGAACACAGAAACAAACACAAGGAGAGACACCCACATTCTGCGGCCAAAACTCAACGTTTTGAGCAGGACGATAAGAGTTTCCTTAACACCACATGCTGAATAGCTATTCTGCATTCCTACCAGTCTGCAAGCACTGGCCCCTCCTTTGTAACCAACTGTCCTCTGGGGGCGGGCTGTAAAACTGACCCAGTCTCTTCCACTCTCCTCCAGCCAAGCTCACAAGATACAAACCTTCTTAACTTTTGAACTGTAGGAAAATGCCTTTGCCTTATGCATATCAGGGGCATGCAATTAATTGGGTTACAACAGTAAGGTTTTATGCAAAGAGGGGGAGGAGGAACGAGGGAGAAGCCAATCGACACATCCATCATCCTTTTAGGAGTGGGTGGAGTTTAAAGTTTCCCTAACTTCCAAGTTCCCACTTGACAGGCAATATTTCTGTGCAATTTCCAGCCCCACGTAACGGATGGTCCTTTGCCCGTCTCGAGCCTGGAGAGAGCCCAGACAAAGCCCCCAGCCACTCCACGCCTCGCGGGACCGATAGGTGGTTAGTTTCATGAAGCTGTCAGACCAGGGGCAGTTAGCAAAGAATGGAAACTTAACTTCTCCTTCCAGAAGTTTTTCCTGCTACAGTAGAGTCCAGGGGACTGGAGTACAAAGGCCTGGGAAAGTTTTCACTGTGTTATTTTTCAAAAACGTCTTCCGCCATCTGCCAAACCATCATCTCCTAAACCCCAGATGCCCAGGGAGGGGAAGTTGAGGCACATGTGTTCAGAAACACAGCAGAGATGCAACTTGAGCCGTCCCAAAGACAAACTGGGAAGTTGATTAGAGACCCCCACGGTAAGAAGACATCCTTGGGGCGCCTGACCCACTCAGGGATCGCTCAGTGCCAAGGGGAAGGTGATGGCCCAGACAGGGTGCTCAATGGGGGTGCGTCACGGCAGCGTGCGAGAACCTTCCTTCCCAGCCAGGAGGACGAGGGGAGGGGAGGGGGGACTCGATCCTGGAGTCTGAGGACGGGCGGCCCACTCACCCTCACTGCCGTACTGTTTGCCATTGTTCGCGCCCATCCTGTCGCCGTCATGCCCGCCGTCTCCCGGGACACTCCATAGCTGGGGCGCACCTCCTGCGCTCGTGGCCAAAGGAAAGCCCGCCCGACGGGACCGTTAGCTGCACATACCCTCCACGCTCCGAGGCCGATCTTCGGCCAGGGGTGGCCCCTGCACTACGGTGGGAGGGGGGCGCTCCGTCCCCTCCTGGCACCCCCGATCGGTCCAGGCGGGGCCAAGGACAGCGCCGCTCTTAGAATCCGCGCTCGGGGCCGGCGGGCGCAGTGCCGCGCAGAGCCGGAGCCCCGGGGCGGCCCAGAGGCTCGCCGCGCCGCCGCCGCCGGGTCCCCATCCGCCCGCCCCGATCCCCTGCGGTGGGCGCTGAGCCGCGCGGGCGCCCGGGCTCCCGGGCTCGGCTGCCGCCTTCGGGCGCCCCTGCACGCCCGCGGCTCCCCCGGGGAGGGCGCGGCGGCCACTTGTTGCGGGTGCCCAGAGCAAGCTAGACTGGCTGCCCGGCGCTGCTCGCCCGCGGGCCGGACTTTTGTTAGCGCCAGGCGCCTCCTCTCGCCGCCCAGCGTCAATCACAGCTGGAGCCCCGGGGAGGAAGGCTGGCCCGGAGATGCGCGGCCTTTTAAAGGGGCAGCGCGCCTTTTCGGGGCTCCGTTCCCGGCCCGGGCCTGGGCACCGGCTCTGCGCGCCACCCGCTCACCGTTTGCAGCGAAGGGTCGTGCTGCTGGCTCTGTTTTACTATTGTTCTTTTATAGGCCCGGCCCCAGTTTATAAGACGAACTTCCAGGCGTCGTTTGAAGTCCCTTGGGTTGGTCTGCAAATATAGCCTATTTTAGGCGCGTGGGCATTTAAAATAAACACTCGTCAGTCTCTGATTCTGACACATTTCAGGTGTGTCTGTTGGCATTCTCCTGTGGCTTCCCATGTTTGGGGACTGAGGCGGGGAATGGAGGAGAGAGGGAGGGAAAACTTGAGGCGAACTTAACAGGGAATCGGCCCCTGGAGAGCAAAGACATTCCCCGCCCCGGTGAAGGAGGTTTCCTGGCTCAGAACTTTTAAGAGCTTCAGAGCCAGGAAGTGTATTTTCTCCTCGTTTCTATGATCTTTTTTTCTTGTGGTTGGTGTTATCCTTTGTTTAATACATTACAACCTCTTTTGGAAATTTATATGGGACTTGTAGAGCCTTAAAATGGCCTTTTGGTGTTCCCTGCATTAAATAGAAAAAAGGAAATTCTTTTTAATGTTTTATTCTCTTTCCATGTAAATACTTAGAATTTTATAACATTACATCCTAGTAAAGACCAGGGCACTCACCACACAGATTTCTTTGTAGAGACGCAATTATACAGCACAGTTTCTACTTATAGGTGTTACATGTTGCAAATTAAACTCATTATATATAATAAATATATATATGCATATGATACTTGAGTAGAAAACTACGTGTTTTGTAATTATATATTTCCTAAAAGGCTGGTGACCACATCCAGAAATTGTTAGTGATTGCTTCCTATATATTCTATTGGGGTAATTTCCTTTAATTTGCCACAATTTTCTTTCAAAATCTAAAAATCCAGATATCATGCATTAAAAGAAAAAGTAACTAATTCATCTGTTTCCAAGGATAGGATTAAATAGTTTTATATTGTGCTGATAACATTCCCACTGTCCCATTTCAAAGGTATGAAAGACCATATTTTAGCTCACCTCTTAATATCTAGAATCCAGCACAATGGCCAATAATATGTGCTTCTAAATGTCTGCTAAATTAAATTAAAAACCTGTGTCATGAGCCGTAAATAAGGTAAGGATGTCAAACATTTGAAAGAGTCAATGGGTTATCTGAGATTCCACTTGAAAGCGTAAACCCAATCTATAACAGAAAGGAGCTGACATCTATTTTGTCTTCATGCAAAACAGGTTTCTGCTCACGTGGTCTCTCTTAGTTCATTTTCTATTGCGTATTACAAAAACACCTGAAACTGAGTCATTTATAAAGAAAGAAGGTTTATTTCTTAGTTTTGGAGACTGAGAAGTCCCAGGTCAAGGGGCCACTTCTTGTGAGAGGCTTCCTGCTAGCAGGGACTCTGCAGAGTCCCAAGTGGCACAGGGCATCATCACATGGTGAGAGGGACCAGCATCCTAGCTGAGGTCTCTCCTCTTCTGACAGAGGCACCAGCCCCACTCCCATGAAAACTCATTAATCCATTAACCCATTAATCCATTGATCCATGAATGGATTAATCCATTCATGAAGGCAAAGCCCTCATGACCCAATCGCCTCTTAGGGCCCCACCTCTCAATACTGCCATATTGGAAATTTAATTTCCACATCAGTTATGGAAGCGAAAATATTCAAACTTTTCTGTCACCATTTAGGGCACTACCCTAGATCTTATCATTTTGGAGGCTTAGTCAAAAATAAGCCAGGCGTAAAGTAATAGAACAAACAAAGCTCATCTTGATGTTTGAGGTAGAATTAACAACTTGCTTTTTTATATGCTATTATTTCCCCAATGGTCTCAGATCCGCTTTTGAGATCTACAAATGAGGTAACTGACAGGAGAAGAAACTGAGGCTGGAAGAATTAAATGTCTAGAGTCGCACAGGTGGTAAGTGCCAGATGGATTCGGTTTCTCAGGTTCTCTCCTCCCCAACCCACTGCCTGTCTTGGCCTAGCCATTATTCAACTTGGAGTCACTGTCCTCCCTTTTCAGTTAGGTCTCCTTTTAGGGTCTTTAATATCAAAGTAAAGTTAAGAGTGAAAAGTAAATTATAGTAACTAATTACACTTCTATTCTCTGAAGTTAAAGTCTGTAAATACTTTCCAAGGCTCTCTTGCCTGCCATAATAGGAAACAGAGATAACCCACTTTATGAAATTTCATTTTAAAACAAATTAGAAAAAAATACTTGATTTTTTAACATCCTTCTGATAATAGAAGCTGATTAAATGCATGTTGACCTAGTATAATTCTATAAAAGCTTGAACAAAGACATAGTTAAGCAAAAAGAAAGAAAAGCACTATTATTGGCAAAAATAAAGGTGTATTCACATGTGTATATATTTTAATTTTCCAAATTAAAATACTGTGCAAAAATGATTTTAACCCAAAATTCCAATCTTTTTACCCAGCTTCCAAATCTAACCCTCACCTTTTGATCTTGATTTGCCAGATCCTTGAGAAAAGGGTTGTATGTTTCTCACCAATGTGTTCACAACACCTAGCACAGCCCCTAACACAAAGTATAACTCCATAAATACTTGAAGAAGAAATAAAATGACTCGAGTGTTATTCCATGTTCTCTGTCTCTGCCTTTTTTAAGGGGCCACAATCATTTAAAAAGTTTTTTTTTAAAAAAAAAAAAAAACAAACAAGCATTCTAAGTAATCTAAAAACTGAGTAAGAATATACTAAAAATCTGTTGTTTTTCTTCACCCTTTCCTTCTTGTTCTGGTAACATCAGGTCCTGTCCTTTGGGAAACTGTTTCATCCAAATTCCAACCATAGGCTTCCTCCAATCACTTGTCAATTGTGGTAGTGGTGGTAAACTTCCTGAACAAGGACAGACCCATGACTGGATGACTCACTGGGACACCCTCCCCCACCTGATTGTAAAGACAAAAACAAGTGCCTCTTTGCCTCCCTGCTAGGGTGTCAGAGAAGTCCTAGTGGAGAGTCAGGAATTTTACCATCCCTCGGCAGTAACAGTGCCACTCAGCTCTAAGGAGAAGCCCCCTCAAGTCAAGTGACGACAGAAGTCAAATAGAGAACCTGGGGTTCTACCTCTACCCGGCAGTTACAATGTGGCCTTCCTCTTTTTCCAACCAGAGCAGTGTCAGAAAAAGACAATTAAAACAAAAGCTTTATGTGAGATCCAGAGTCTCCCGACATAATCAATCCAAAATCAGTCATCATACCAAGAACCAGAAAGATTTCAAGTTGAATAAAACAAGATAATCAACAGACACCAACACCAGGATGACAGAGATGTTAGAATTATCTGACAAAGATTTTAAAGTAGCCATGAAAAAATACTTTGTGTATTGTACAAACACTCATATGAGTAAATTATAAACATACTCATAACAAAAGTAAAAACAGAAAGCCTCAGAAAAGAAATAGAAGATATGAAGAAGAATCAAATGGGAATTTAAGAACTGGAAAATGTAGCTGAAATAAAAAGCTCGGGAGATGGGCTGAGTGGCAACAAGAAGGGACAGAAGAAAGAGTCAGTGAATTGGAGGATGGATCATTAGATAATATCCAATCTGAACACAGGGAAAAATAGGCTGGAAAAAATGAACAGAGCCTCAGGGACATGTGGGACTATAAGAAAATATCTAACATTTGTGTCATCAAAGTTTCAGAAGGAAAGGAGACAGACGGAAGAGCTGAAAATGGACTTGAAGAAATAATGGCTAACAACTTCCCAAATTCTTGAAATGACGAAATCATGAAAATGGAGAACAGATTCACGATGACCAGGGGTTAAGGTGGGGGCTGGAGGGAAGTGTGCTTATATTATAAAAGGGCAGCATGAGCTATCTTTGTGGTGATGGGAATGTTCTGCATCTTGACTTTATCAGTGTCAGCATCCTGGTTGTGACATTATACTACAGTCTTACAAGATATTACCATTGGGGAAAACTCAGTAAAGAGTAAATCGGATCCCTCTGTATTATTTCTTACAAGTGCATGTAAATATACAATTATCTCCAAAGAAAAAGTTTAATTTGAAAAAATAAATCTTTTTCTCTCCATTAGAACTATTTCTACATATTCTTCCCCTACTATCGTTTATCTGTAGCACCTCCTATTTTCTCTTCACACACATACATTCCCCTGGAAGAGCAAAGGTCTTAAGGAGAACTGATTTATTGTTAAGCCAATTATATGTAGGTCTATTCAGCACCAAGCAATTTAGGCAAAGCAGTCAGCCTAGAATGCTACATATCCAAAATCTTGAACTTAGAGTTAACAGAATTAATAGACTCCAGTGATGAAAGGAACTGGCCAGTTACTAAATAGCTCTATTTACTTTGCCCTGTGTGAACCTGATACGAAAAAGAGAAACATAGAGGTAGAAAAAAAATCTAAGTTTTAATTGATATTCACATTTTTATTTCTATTTTTTAGTGACTACCTCAGTGGTCTTTTGCTGCTTTAATAAATATGTCAACAGTCTGAGTAATAGGAATGTGCTTTCTTCCAGTAGTATTTTTTTAAGAATATTGAATTCAAAAGCCAGCTTGATTTATAACACATTAGGCCCCCACTTTCTGTGGGGGTGGAGCCATCGAGGTTCAAGTTAATCTTCCGCACTTGTGACTAACAGGCTGCCAGAGCTGCATCAATAGGGCGGTAATCCCCAAAGCCAATCAGCGCACCTCTCCTGTTCATCTTGCCTGTTGGCTGCCAGGCGCAGGCAGAGCACATCATTAACTGTAGGCTTCCTTGGGAACACTATAGACAAAATAAACTCTCCTGTGAAACCAATTTGGGAAACATTCAAAGCTGGAATCCTTGACTTAAAAAAATACTAAAAAAGATCATAAGAAATATTAATTTATAAAAGGAAAAAGTGAACCAAACCAATGCATGAAATGGGCTTCTACTTTTACTTTATTCACATTTGACTTTTTTCCCCTCTTGAGAACATGTGATTGCCTTCAGAAATCTGAATCACCTGCTTACCTATGGTTATTTTTGTATTTCAGAGCAAAGATTTCCATATTCTGTTACTGCAATTATGGTGAAAAATGGCAACTCAGTTCTAGAATAGAGTTGTGTTTACATGTATGTGTTATCTAAAAGATGAACTATTGTCTTTTAACGATTATAAATTTATTATCAAATTATAAAGTTGAATTCTTGGCAAAGCTAGTATTTATATCAGACAGAAAATGAGGGTATAAATTATTATTATGGCCCACAATACCAAAAACTGAGTATGTATATTATTAATTAATGTGTAAAAAATATATGAGGAGAAAAAAATCACACATACTAATTTTATTTTATTATTGACTGTGTGCTTTTTTGATTTAAGCTTTGCATATCTCTTTGATGCTCACAACTTTATCAGGGAGCACTCCTAGACTCAATTTTGGATGAGGCTACTAAGGCTCAGAGAAGTTGAGTAAATCCCATAACAATGTACAGCAAGATTGGAAGCAAGGTCTGTTTGTAAAGCCTCTGCTGTTTCTCACTGGTCTTGGACCAAGCCCAGCTTTCAGTGGAGATAATATGGGTTTAATTTAACAGAGAGTGAAACATCTTTTGACATCTGTGAAACTGAACTAGAGTTCAAAACAAATGTTCATTATGCAGCATGAATCTTCATTATAACCATAATGATGAATGGCTAGATATTTTAGATATTTAATTTAACTACTTTAATAATTATAAAGCAAATAGATAATGTAGTATAATGGGTATATATGGGGATATATAAGCATTTTCTGTCCTTAGAACACAGCAAATGTGAGATAGATAGATAGATAGATACATAGATGTAAATATAAAAAATATATTTAGGGCTTTTTAAATTCCATCTCCTCACAAAGCTTTCAAGCTTGGAGAAACAAGGTAGTCATTTGCTCTAATTTTAAATATCACAATATTCACACACTCTCCTAAACAGTTGCACCTCACCCTTGATTCCACATTAGCACATAATTCCATATCTTTGTCCTTTATTAGGCAGTTATCCTATATTAAGGAATAAGCCACTCAATAGCCCAAATATCCCAAACCAGCACAAAATTCATGTCCTTAGCTCAGAGCATGATAGTATTTATTCAGAGTCCTGACATGCTTCATTATCTGGTTTCTTATAACACAGCAAATGAGAAACAACGCAACAGAAGGAGAGTTGCTCAAGATATTAGAGAAGCTATAAAAACTTACTGTGGGTCACCTAATAGGGAGGGAGGTGAGAAAACTCTCTACAAGGATGATGGTAAATCTGATTAAACAGAAACAAGAAATTAAGTCTGGGGTGATGTAAGTGAATGTTAGCTCCTGCAACAAAAGCCTCCAAATTTTAGTGACCTGGCATAACACCGTAGAAATTTATTCCTGATTTAAAAACCAGTCCAAGTACATGTTACTAGTCCATTGGAGGTTATTCTCCACATGGTGATTCAGAGATCCAGGCTTCTTCCATTTATAGCTCAACCAATCACAACATCATGCACATGCAATCGTACAAGGCAAAAAGGGTGAATGGAAAAGTCATATTGTATCACATCTGCTCACCTTCCACTGATGAAAATAAGTTCAATGGCCACATCTGGGCCATTCCAGACAAAGGAGTCTGGGAAATGCAGTCTCCAGCTAGCCAGTCATCTCCCAGCCATGACTCCACACTAAGACAAAAGCCAATGGTTCTCATAACTGGTAACTGCAGCCCAGCTGCGCAAGGCCCAGGATGGTACAATATACACATCTGGCAGGGGTCGTTAGTATGCCTTCTTGGCAACATGCCTGGCTGCCAACCTTGGGCATTCCATAGCTTCCCCTGGTAGGTGCTCAGTTATGGAAGTAATTAGACTCGCACAATCTATATTTTCTCCCCTAGATCTACCGACTTACCTGCATTTGATTCCAGAGTCTACCTCTCTTCTCTTTTCATGGAACCCCTATTTTTGCTCCTAGTCAAGGCCAGTCCCTTCCCTTGTGTTTTAAGTTCCAATCCTTCTCCTCAACTCAAGGATTTTGTGTCTGTCTTATCAAATACATCTCTACTGGACTGTTCCCATCAATGTCCAAAAATCACCCAATAAAGGACATTCATCTAAACAAACAAACAAAACAAACCTGTCTCTTTCTCCTCAATACACTCCAGTCCTGTCCACATTACTCCACCGAAATGGCTTAATTTGGGTCACCGTGAGCACCTCCTGCCAAAGCCATGGTGTACCCATTAAATTTGAGCAGTTGGAAGCCTTTGACACACTTGGCTGCTTCCTCCTTCCCAAAGCATTTTCCTCTTAGCCTCACTAAGGTCACACTCTCCTGAGTTATTGTCCCACTTTACTATCTACTCAATCTCCTTTGCCAGTTCCATCTCCTCTGTGAGATGGCTAAGTGTTGACACATGTTGGAGTCTGTCCTTAGCTTTCCACAATATCTGCATATTCTTCCTAATTCCTCCCATCTCAGTCCATAGCATTAAATTCTTTCTTGACCTCCCCCAGCTGGGTTTGCCCCTCCACCATTCCACCAACAGTGCCCTGGTTAGCATCCTCACTGCTCATTGAGGTCAGTCTCAGTTCTCCTCTCACTCGCCCTGTCAGCACCAGTCAACTCATGGATCTGCCCCTTCTTTTTCAAATTCTTTCTTCTCTTGGAGTCCAGAACCCCACACTTTTCTCATTTTCCAGCTAACTTAATGGTGGCTCTTTCTCCATCTCCTCTGTGTTCCTACTGATCTTTCAGCCTCCTAGCTTTGGAGTAATTATTCCAAGGCTCAGTCCTTTTTTTTTTTTTTTCTTTTTTTTTTTTTTCTTTACCTGCATTCACTCTCTTGGTGATCTCAGGGTCATGGATTCAAATACTATCTACAAAATTGTTATTTCCAAATTTACATCTCCAGCCCAGATCTCTCCCTTGAATTCCCCATCAGTATATCTCACTGTCTCCCTAGCATTGCAACTTGGAAGTCTAATAAATATCCCAAACTTAGCATAAAAAAAACCTGTTTTTTTCTATTGTATTCTCAGTAAACGGCAACTCCAGCTTCATATTTTCTTAGGCCAAAAATCGTGTTGTCATCTTTGGCCCCTGACTTTTTCTCACTAGCTGTCAGAATATTATGCTTGCTTTACCTTCAAAACCAGCCCAGACTGCAGTCTCTCACTATTATCTCCAGCTCTGCTATCTGGCCCAAGTCACTGTCATCTTGCACCAGGATTATCATAGCTTCCTTACTGGCCTCTCTGCTTCTGACTTTTGGTATATATGTTTCAGCATATATTCCCTCAAAATGGCAGCCAGAATGATCCCTTGTAAACAAGTCAGCCATACCCTTCCCCTGTTCTCAGCTCTTCTCTATCTTCGCACCTCATTCGGAATGACAGCCAAGTTGTTGTAATTGCCAGTGCGGTATTTACCCATTTCTGAATTCTGAAATGGACTTTTTACCTGCTCTGCTCCCAGGCTCCCAACCTGGATTCTGACTTTTGCTGTCCAAACTCTGCATTGCTCACTTCCCCAGGCCCAGGGTACCTTCTGGTTCCCCCCAACACTGCATCTTCTGTGACTATGTCCCTTTCTTGTCTGGAGCCACCCTGTTCCTTTGTGCCTTCATGACTCTTCCAGCCTCCACCAGTGATTGCACTGGGCCTCTGTGGTTCAGAGGGGCTGCCAGCCCTGTCCTATCTCACTATGCTCCTGTCTCTGCCTTCTCCTGCTTTCCTTCTTTCTCTGGGACAACCCTGGTTTACCTGGGAAGGAAGATCTGTATTCTCAGGAACAATAATCAAATTATAGGGTGGTTTTATTTATTGGATCAGCTGTCACATCTTCCCACAGACCTGCCAACCCCAGGGCAGAATACCTCCTGGACCTTCTTTCTATCTACAAGTCCGAAAAGAGTGAGATATTTTTCAGGAACCCCTCACATGGTAGAGTGTTTTGGGTTCCAGAGTTGTAAATTATTGCCTCAAATATCCAGTCCCCCAAAATTTATTTCCAGGCTCTTAGCTTAATTTTCCTGCCCAGATACTTGTATATCTCTGGACTTGTTTTATCAATTACCAAATCAGATACTTAGCATATTTGTGATGATTTACAAAGCCAGACACTGAACTTCATAGATTAATTATGATTGCATTTGGTCCCTCTGCAGAAGAAGATCCTAAGCTGTGGCAGTTTGCTTGCAAGAACTCTTTAACTAAGTGTTTCATAACATGTAGAGTTAAGTTTGACTGAGTATCTCTTATACGATCAAATACTCACACGTCCCGAAGAATGAATACAGCCACTGTTTTTAAACTAGAAAAGCATTCCCAATTTCATAGTAGTCTTATTCCCACCCATCCCACCAAGATTTGTTGCTATTTTCTAACACTAAATATTTTCTTTTTGTAAACAAATTTTTAAAGTTCCAATAAATGTTTCAATGTAGCCTGGGTCTAAGGTAGCAATGGGCTTTCCAACTCAGCAAGAGTGTAAAATAACAACAGAGTGATTCTAATGAGGTAACCAGCTTATTAAATGCTACTTGCATTTTCTTTGGAGAATGGGTGCTTCTAGTTTTACTGAAACACTATTTTCAATGAGTAAAGAGATTTTGTTTTATGTCCTCCTATCTTTTCTTGTGAACCCATAATGTGAAGAATAAGGAGAAAGCCCTTCAGAGGGATTAGGGGGTAATAAAGAGACATTATATTAGAAAAGACTTACTTCTTTGGACTCCGTTTTTCTCTATTAATACTGCTTAGATTAGAAGTAAGTATGGACCACACCAAAGGACAACTCTCTCGCTCTTTCTCCCTGGCCTCACTGCTTCCCCCAAACACATACAAACCCACATAGCTTTCTTTACTTGAGGAATTTCTACTTACCTGTCAAGGAACAGCCCTGATATTTCCTTCATATTGAGGGCCTCCGTCCCTTTCCCACACAGTCACTTGTTTTTCTGTTCACATTATACTAGATATCTAGATATCATCATCCATTTTCACTGTTTTTTTTAACATATATTTCTTCTAGACTGAAAGATTCTTGAGGGCAAGGACCAGGTTTTTTCTTTATGTTCAGTGTATCATATATTATGAACAATGAATACATTGATGACAAACTGAACAGATGAAGTATATTTTGTTGTCTAATGATCAGGAAAAGAAGTAGAATTGATAAAGGAGAAAATAGACACGTAGACATATGAGAGACACTGGAGCGATGAGCTTTGGGGTGAAAGGGAAGTGTTACAGTAGTTCTCTTCTCCCAAGATGTGAGTATTTGTTTTTCTGAATGTAAAGAGTCTGGAGGGAAAAATGCAGAACATCAACATTATAACCTTCCCTTGAGAAGACCCTGTCTCATAAATGGCTTTGATTTCCACCTAGAGAAATGAAAGGAACTGTGGACCACAGCCCAGCTGGGAATGTACATGGTTCTCAGTAAGTAAAGCCATATTTAGGACCAACAAAGACACTATCTGCATTGAGAGGGAGGGAAGGGGAAGTGGCAAGGAGGAACTGAAGCGAGCTCTTATGGAAGAACAACTCTGTTGTTATCCTTGAGGAAGAGAGAGAACTATAATCCAAGCAGGCAGGAGATGAACTTAGAGGTGAAAGTTGTGATGGTGACTTGGTCACTAACACAAGCTGCACTTTGGTGTTGAATTTCAACCACAGATGAGAAACAAAACCTGTCTTCTCAGAAGAACCAGAGCTTGTCTATGGCTCAATGGGAGTTGCCTAAAGTAAACATGAAGATAGTTAGACCAGAGCAGAGGACTCCTGACCTCAAGCAATCCTTCTGCCTCAGCCTCCCAGAGTGGTAGTGTTAAGGGCGTGAGCCACCATGCCTGGCTAGGCTTGAAAATTAATTTTACATTTAAGAGTGTTTTTATTTAAAAAATAGTATAATAAATAGGGAATTAAGAGTATTAGTGCTAAGTCTCATAAAAATGGCTAAAATTTACAAGAAAGGTGAAGTTCCCTTTTAGGATGATCAAAATCTGAAATTCATAATTCTTGAGAGATAGAGATAGAAGCATTGGTTCTACAGTCTGATTTTATCAGCTGAAAGTATAATATTAGATTGGTCTTATCATCTCCCCAATAACTCCTATATCTGGAGTTTTCACTTCATTCAATTCAATCCTTTGAGTCATGAAAAAAGGAGAGGGACTACTGAGTCCAGAAGACCATCATTTTCTTATCCTCCTCTTCTTACCCACACACCTGTCTGTGTTTCCCTCTTCCTAAACTCTTCATCAGTCTGTCTCCCAGTCAATTTCAAGATCCTTGCGGGTGAGAACTAAGAGTCATACTTGGTACATACAAGAGAATTTACAACTCTATGCCAAAGAAGTAAGTGTGACCAGTGGCTAAAGAAATCAAAATACAGTCCTTCCATGTGATAGACACAATGTGGCTATTAAAAATAGCATTTCCAAAGAGGTCCATATGGTTGGAGAAGGGCCAAGATATTCCCTACCAAAACCAGTGGCAGTAGCAGATACAAGTTTAGAGAAATAAGATAGTGAGTAACAAGGATAGCCTTCTAAGGTGGTAATCATGTGGCAAGGATACAACCCAGGCTCTTGTAGCTCCACACAGTGGTTAAGAGAATGCTGCATGACATTTGCAGTTGGATATGATAATAAAGTGTGTTTTGATACTTTGTTTACATTAACTATTTAGTAAATTCTATGTGTTTCTCATCCTACTGTGGGTGTCCAGCCATTCTCATACTTTTTCTTATCGATAAGGAGTCTGAAGTTGAAGAAACACTGTAATTGCACACAGCTGATTCAGGTGAACTTCACACAATCGTTCTAGTGCTCAGAGCAGAAATAACAGCCAGACAGCGGGCCTTTCAGAATGTACTCTCAGAGTTGTTATTCTTGCTTGGATGAGTGGCACATTACATGAGACCATTTATGATCCATCTACAATTAGATCTTAAGAGTTGAAAAGAGGAAGAAGGAAAATGAGAAGAAAAATAACTATTAATCAGCACTATATATTACTTTTCCCTCTCCAGTCTCTCAGCAGAGTCCAAGAACACCTGATTTTCTATAAAAAAGGAAAAACCTTTGAATAATATATAGACTGTAATTTCATACTTACCTCCACATTCCTACAGACAGAACTGCAAGCACTAAATGACTGAATACTTTAATATGATTTCCTCTTTTTTTTTCCTCCCAAGAATGCCTTAAAAATATCACTTGTGTGGTAAATACTGACCACAGACAATGACATTCCCTGGTATGTACATTTCAATGTGATTCTGGCATATCCTAGACATCAAGCAAAGAAACCTGTTAATATTGTTCTATTTTCCACTTTGTCTAATTCTCACTCTAATTTGCCACTCTGGACATTTTCTTTGTTGTTTATAAATTTACTTCTGTTCCCATTGAAGAGTAGGGATTAGGTATTTTTGCTACAGGAAAGTGCACTATAAATATTTACAGTGGATAATTGTTATCTTTTGCCTGAGAGGGGCTTGGTAGTTTTCAGTGAATATAGGCTTTTACAATCAATTGAGCTTAAGTCAATACACATATTCAGGGTGTAAAAAGAATCTCCTTCAGTTTTTCCCTCTTTTCATGTGTCCTCCCCTTCCTGTCTTTCCAGAACGGTTCCTTTTGCTCAAAGAAGATCATCCCTGGCAGACAGATATTAACATCTAGACCAGATTTCCTAACCAGTGCTGCCTTACATGCCTTCTGTCAGTGATTGATCTACTTAGAGTAGAAGGCATCCGAAAGCATATTCAGTTAAAAAAAAAAAAAAAGGAAAAAAAAGAAAATATGAATTTTGAGACCTAAAGTGACAGTTTGATTTAGTATCATTTTGTTTATGAATCATTTTTATTCTCAACTAGTCTCAATTCTAATGGTGTTCATCTTTATTCTCCTCAAAAGGCAGTTGGTTCTTTTTGTTACCTTAAAGCTATACTGACTGCCACACCTTTGGCTTGAGTCTGTCCCCTCTCAATTAGATGGGCATGTCCCTGAAGAAAGTGTGACAAATTCAGCTTCTCTGAAACTCTTCCCTTTCACCAATCTTTCCTAAATGACGGCAAATAACTGTACCTACTCAGACTTAAGTCGCATGACATAAATGTCTAAATTATGACACATCCTTCATGACATGTTATTACTGTAACAGTGTTCATCTTGTCAGCTTTTAGCCATGGTGAAAGGGAATGTAATCCAAAAGAGAGTACCTGATGTGTTAATCATTAATAAATCTGAAAAACATGTGTTTGATCAAGGCCATCTCTTCCCTTTGTGTAATTCTTTATTTTTTAACATCAGCAAGTTCTGAAATTTATGATTGTCTCCCTGAAAGCCCTAAATAACCAGTGTTGATTTCAAAGCAGGAGCTTGCCAATATTTCGTTATTTATAGTAAATCCCTTGTTGGCATTTGCATTGATAATCCATCTTTGTTGTTTAAACCATTCAAAGTTCCTCTGATATGTATGGTTTCATTGAGTAGAAAATACTGCATACAAATAAGTATACATCAGTTACAGAAAGCAGCTGTCAGAATACATTTATATTCCAACAGCAGAGGAGAAATTAATCTCACAGTGGCTTCAATTCAAATTGGTGTAATATTCCAGTAATAAATTCCCTGCCCAGATGGAATAATTTTCTTTATCATAAATATTTTAAAACACTTGATTTATATTTAAGTTGTACAGGACTGAAACTAATTTTAGATATTTTAAATATTTTAAATGAGTTCCAAACAGAAAAAGCATTTTGGTTATATGGAATCTATTTTTTAAAGACAGTTTCAAATCTTGAAGAAGTTTTTTCTATTATGTAAATTATGTAATCAAAAAGAAATTCTCATCAAGTGCTAATTTTGTCTGGCTTGAAGCACCAAAAGAAAGCCCATTTAGTCATATTTCTATCATATGTTTTAATGGTACTAGACATTCTTTTAATATTGAAAGAAATTCTGAAAATAGCTATTACTCTTTTTCTTCATTTGAGGGCTGATGAGAATTGTATTGTTGATTGATTTATCAGTTTGCCTTTAAAAAATTATTTTCTTCATAATGTTAAAATAAAGGTTTTGTAGTAAGGAATCCCTACTGCCACACACAGAAAATATCTCCCTGGCCTCCCCTCTTTAATGATCTCAGTATGTTCAGGATCATGACCTTGAGGAGAGCAAACATTGGCTTCCTTAAACCAATGAGTAGAAGCCAACTCCAGGGTTGAAGTTAATCAGTTAGGAATTGCCAGCTTGCAGGAGGTAAAATTCAGTACCCGTTGGCTTACATCAACCATCACGATAGTGTGGAGAGAGGGAGGCTGTCTTTAGGATTGCCAAAGTCCAAATCCCATGTGCTTTTACAGATTAACATCAGTCCTTAAACTGTATCTGGAAATAGCTGGAAAGTAGCCTGGCATGTTTAGTGTGAGTATTACATAACCGAACAGGCAATCCAGAAATCAATGAGAATTTTTAGGCACTAGCAGATGTTTTGAATTATCTGGAAAAATAATCAATCCTGCGTATAAAACAGGGAAAATGCTCTAATGACACTGATGTACAAGTTTGTCCTTATTCCAATTCCTTCTCAGGTGTTGATTCTTATACCTCGAAAGACTGGGAAGGCAGAGAAACATTTCTCCAAGCACATCACACATCACTGGGCAGACACTGCATTCTTAGTAGGTGCTATGATTTATCTCAAAATGACAAAACAGTGGGACAGTTTCAGCAAGATGGAAATGTTCATGAAGTCATCACAGTTTTAGATAGTTCTGGAACTTCAGGTCACTGAGGTCAATTTGGCCATGCGACAGTGTCACCTTCTAGCTGAAGGTCCACCTAGAAATCAGGAAGACCAAATCTTTTGGGAAGCACATGGCATGCAAAAACTAAAGAAAAAATATGTCCAGAATAATGGCAGTCAAAAAGAGAAATTTGATGCTGAAAAAAGAAAGCTAAAATGATAGTTAAGTTTAAAGGAGAATTGAAAATTAAAACCAAGACTGTGGTTATTTTAGCATCTAAATAATGCTATATTTTCTTTATTACTATTGAAATTCACTTAAACAATGAGTAATGCCATCCCAGACTTAAACTGATTTTTTTTCTGAATTGACCGACTTATTTCTTAAAATGGACAATAGTTTTGGAGTTACCTAGATGTAGCTTAAGTCACAATCCAATAGAAGTATAAAGGCAGGAGAAATAAAAATGAAAGGAAATGATTTCTTGAATCTGTGTTATTCCACTTTATCTTTCATCAGCAGAAACCTCATGAGACTCTATTCTCTCCTAGACGATGGTTATTTATCTTAACATAAAAGATCTTCAGAAAAGTAGAGAATTCCAAAACCCATTCAGTAGGTCCCTTCTGATAGATACTTCACAAGGGACCTGATACACATTGTCTAACTCTGTCTACTGAAAATAACTGGTCACCCTCTTGGGCATAATAACCTTTATATGTCAGCTAGAAGATTCTTTATTTCATCCTTTACTTAATTGCAATATTCCCTGGGCAAGTTAATGGTGATGTCAAGAAAATTATAAAGTTCACCAAATTTGGTTCCAAAACTTCAGAAAATTTACACACCAAGAATCACCAACAATGGCTATCCTTATATACAACGTACATTAAAAAGAAACTACGTTGCTTCAAGATGAAAGCCAGTTGGTCAGCCTGGAAATGGTGAGGCTTTGGTTGTATTTAACATTCAAAGCTCAGGTTAATAGCTGGAGATTGCACACAAGGTTCTTCTTGTTTAATACATAGTGCTGCCCCTAGGTGGGGTAGATGCTTTGGTGTTTCCCACTAACCCCAGTGCCTAAATTTCTTTGATATCAGAGAAAACATGAATGATATGGAGTAAACATGAATGTCAAGAACCAACTTAAAAGGAGAACCCAATGCAAGCTATACAGAATTGGTCCTCACAGCCTGATACGGATTTGTGGAAGAAAAGAAGGGTAGTACATGATCACATAATACATATGCTAAGAGGAACTTTCTCTCTATTCAATTACAGAGAAGGAAACTAAGGTCCTGGGCAGTACAGTGACTTTCCCAAGGTAAGTAAAGTCGTTAATGGCAAGGATACTAGTCCCAGTGTTCGTACAATAGTTTACAGTGAGGCAGCCAGTGCCAGCATGCTGATTACACATGTATAACTTGGATCGACATATCCTGACAATGGCTGATTCCTCCTCCCTAACTTATCTTGTGAGTCACCCCAGCCACCAGTCTTCCAAGGGCATCACAGGAGACATGCAGTTCCACAGAAATGACTCTGTCTTTCAGTTTGCCTAGAGTATGGATCAAAAATTAGGCATCTGAGATATTCTGCTTCTACCTCTAACCACACCTAGAGATCTGCCTCTCATGACTGCTGAGAGATGAGTGGTCCTTCATGAAACACCACAGTTTCACCTTGTTTCCAAACCGATCCTCTAAAATCCTCCAGGTGGTAGCCCAGAGTAAAACTATACTCTGTATACGTTTGCATCTTAGGAATCCCTTCTGGACCCTGACTCTCAAACAGAAGGAACATGTGAATCTGGACTTTTAAGTTCACTATGACATTCATCTCTCCGAATTTAGAAAACATTTGATAGGATCACTATCATCATGTGACACTTTGGTTAGTTTAATAGTGACTTTCCCGAAGCTGGGTGTTTGTTACTAACCTCCTAACATTGCTTCTGCTTTTTCTACTGAAAGAAGCAAGTTTGATCACTGAAGAACATATCAGTGGTCAACAGCAGAGTTAAGAATCTGAATTCAATCTCGAAGCACAAGCTGCAAGATAAGATCTTTGCTATATCCATACCACACAAAAGAAGAGGTGAGCTGTGCATAGACTAAAACAATGAGAATGGGCAGGAATGTACCAGACGACTCCTCCTTACCGTGGATTAAAAACAAATAGATATTTCACTTACTGAGTCAGTCTAATGTTTAGCTCCACAGCTCAGATTGCATGTGTTCATCTTCAAAACTGATGGCTGGAAAATGCAGCCAATTTCAGAAAATGATACCAAATTCTTTAAAGATCTGAGTGAAAGTTCTAAAATTTTCAGATCAGGAACTTTTAGGAAGCATATGCTCTGTCTGATAAATCTACATACTATAAAGTCTACACCAGTTTTTATGTATGGATATTTAAGTACTTTTGAACATTGGCTGCGTGTGTCTTTGGCCAACTTATGTTACCTCCCTGTGATTTGGTTTTCTTATCTGGAAAATAAATATCTATTCACGCACTAATCGAACTCCTATCATGGCGCACTGATTACCTGCCTGGCTTTTTATACAGAATAGAGTTCTGTCAGGAAGAAAAGAGGAGATTTGTAGAAAAGCTTTGTAAGAAGTAAGAATCCACCAGAAAATTGGTTTCCCTGATCATCACCTAAATACAAATCTGGGAACGACACCAATTGGACATCAGACTGAGGTGGGGGGTGGGGGAGGGGATGGGGGTATGCCTACACAATGAGTGCATTGCGCACCGTTTGGGGAGTGGTAACACTTGAAGGTGCTGACTCGGGAAAGGGGGGGTGGGGAAAAAATATGAAACTATTGTTTTTAACTTGCACTGTTCACTTAATAATTTATCATGAATATTTCCCATATTATTTCATATCATTGTACAAGAAATAATGTATACATTATGAGGACATATTGTATCTAACAAGATATACTGTTAGACTCTTTGATTCTTTAAAATTAAATTGAAAAAAAAAAAGAAAAAAAAAGAAATAAATATTTAAAAATAAAAAAAAATAAAAAAAATAAATAAAAAAAAAAAAAAAAAAAAGAAGTAAGAATCATGGCATAAAATGTTATCATAATTATCTATTCTATGCTAAAATGATCTCCAGAGGAGAAAATGCCTAAATGTGGGCAGGTCACATAGGAACTAAAAGTGAAGTCCCCAAAATGGACTAACAGATAAATATAAAATTTACAGAAACCTGTGTAATGTTCTTTTTCAAATCCAAAGTTCAGACCAAAGTTTGTGCTGATTCTCCAATATAGAACAATGCATGCTGCCATTTTCTGATAATCTGCTGTGTGCTAGATAGGGGCTAGGTACTTTATATATATTCATATATTAAATTATAATTCTGAGAACAATCCTATTAGGTAGAGATTATTATTTTCAATTACAGGTGAAGATAGTGAGGCACATTGTCCTGGAGCTGCACTCTGGTAAGTAGGAGAGCTGTGCTTTGAGTCCCCAAGAGTCAAACTACAGACCATAGTCTTGTTCACTGCACTGCACAGCACACTGTGCTGAAAAGAGACAGGAAGGCTGGAATGTACTATAATTTTAAAGGACAATATGGGACACCTGGTTGAAAGGACTTTGTTATTGAGAGGTCGATAATTTATAAAAGGTATTCCTACTTCATCCCTCTTACCTTTGTGCATCTGGGAGATAATAAGGAGCATTTTAATCCATGTTTTGCCCAGAATGAGTAGTGTCCATGTAAATACTATCAAGGAGAACCTTACTTTAAAGTTACTACTACTTTTTTCAAGAATAAAGGTTTTTAAGGACAAACATTATTGCAGATTGCAACTCGACGGTGAATATCTTAAAGCCCTGCACAGTTACATTTGAAAAGAAGCCAAATTTATGAAAAAAAATGTCCACTTCAAAAGCTTAATGAAGGCAATTTGTCAACAATTTCACACATCATTTGCCCACAACCTTTGAATAGAAGGTTTCTCAGTATACCTTTTCCCATGTGAACTTCTCATCATATGCATTTTAGCGATTCATTAATCATCATCTTCCCCAGAAACTAAGATGTAGGGAGAATACATACAATATAAGAGACCGTGAAAATATAGTCTATGTTTATTTTTTATATAACATCAGAAAAATTCACATGGAATGACATGATTCTTTGACATAACCTAAACATTTGTACCTCCATAATATGCTGAAATAAAAAAAATTTTAAAAAAGATCAAAGGCTGATATGATCTAAGACTTGATGTGCATTTTCCATATAAAAGGTTAAAACAACTTAATGCGTCTGAGAGTGTCTGGATCCTAAAAAGTCTATAGAGAGACAGAGAGAAAAGAGAAGAGGAGAGAAACAGTCATGGGTGAGTGATTATGACTTGACACAAGAAAACAAGCAAAGCTTCCCAGGGCACAGATTCTTCAAATAATTAACAAGAAACTCCATGCTAAAAGACCTACTTATTAAATAACTAACTTAAAACAATTACTGTTGATTGTCAGCAAGCTTTTGTAACAAAAATGCCTGAGGGATAAGTTGATGGAAAGTAATTAATAAGACCAAGAATAAAGTTTACTGCATGTAACCGATACTATTTGTAAATCTGGGACTCATAAAGTGTTGTACTGATTGAGGGAGGAGACACAGATGTTTCTGGTATTTTAGTAAAGGGAAAAAGTGCAAGAACACTCCACCCAACAGAAAATGGGGTGCAAAACATTTGGAGCTGCAATGCTTACCACAAAAACTATTTTCTGTTACATTTTTAACGTAAAGTACAACTTCCCTATTGCATACTTGGGCAGCCCACACATGGGACTCCAGTGTGGCATCTACATTGGCAAATAAAATTAGTTTTTATAAGACAAAGTAAAATGTACAGTTGACAGGGTATACTGGGGTTCTCCAGAAATGCAGAACTAATAGGAGGAATATATATATATATATATATATATATATATACACACACACACACACACACACATATAGGTATACACACACACACACACACACACACACACATACATACAGATTTATTATGGGAATTGGCTCACGTGATTATGGAGACTGAGAAGTCCCACATTCTGCTAGAGAACAAGGAAAGCTGATAGTGTAAATCAGTCAAAGTCTGACGTCCTAGAAACCAGAGGGCTTGCTGGTTTTAAGTCTCAGATTCCAAAGGCCAGAAAACCAGGAGCCCCAGTGTTAAAGGGCAGGAAAAGATAGAGGTCTCAGCTCAAGTAGATACAGAGAGAGAGAGAAGGAGGGAGAATCTCCACTGCCTTTTTCTGTTCTGTGTGGGTCCTCAATGGATTGATGTCCACCCACATTGGTTCGGGTGGATCTTTTTTTTACTCAGTCTACTCATTCAAATGCTAATCTTTCCCTGAAACACTCTCACATACACACCAGAAATAATGTTTTATTAGCCATCCAAGCATCCCTTAACTTAGTCAAGTTGACATATAATTAACCAACATGCCCTAATAGCCAGATAATTCAGAAAAAGAATTATAACTGGAAAAAATGAAGAAACTGTTGGAAGACTTGGAAAAATGTTAGAATAAATTATCCAGATGATTTTCTCCCTTCAATCTATTTTCTCATTATAACGAAAAATTGTGTGTAATTTAGCATGTGTTTGTATGTGTCTGTGCATACATATTTATGTTTATGCTTGTGTGTGCTTTTTCAGAATGAGATGTTTGAGCTATACTTATTACCCACCTGATTTTAATTAATTTTGCTAGATATTTACTGAAATCATCAAAGTTGTCAATATAAAGACAATTTGGCAAAGAGCAAGTTGTTTTTATTTACATTTAATAGATATGAGAAAATGCATGGGTATGGAGCAGACAAACCCTAGAGTAGTTCCTATCTTCATGCCCTGGGTAACCTGCTCCCTTGGAATGTGGGAGAAACCTGTTACTTGCTTTTAGCAGAATATGGCAGAGGTGATGGCATGTCATTCCCATCATTTTAACACACACACACACACACACACACACACACCCCACACACACAACATTGAACTGACCCATCCACATGTAGGGGATTGTACCACACAGGAATTGACATCTCAGAGTTATTTATATTGCTTCAGTTTTAAGCAAAGACCAACCACTGATTCAAAAGCAAATACACAAAACAATCTTGAAAAAGAAGAGCAGAGTAGGAGGACTCACACTTCCTGATTTCAAAACTTACCACAAAGCAACAATAATGAAGATAGTGAGATCCTGGCACAAGGATAGCTGGAGAAATCAATAGAATAGAGTTGAGATTTCAGATACGAACCTACACATCTACGGTCAGCTGATCTACAGCAGGTAATGCTAAGATCATCCAGTTGGAAAAAAATAGTCTTTTCAACAAATGGCATTGGAACCACTAGATAGCCACATGCAAAAGAATAAAGCTGTACCCCCTACCTCACACCATATACAAATATTGACTCAAAATAGATCAAAGACTTACATATAAGAGCCAAAACTATAAAACTTTTGGAAGAAAACACATGATCTCAGATTTGACAGAGAATTCTTAGATATGACACCAAAAACATACGTAACAATAGAAAAAATAGATAAATTGAACTTCATCAAAATAAAAAACTTCTGTGCTTCAAAGGACATAATTGAGAAAGTGAAATGACAACACAGAGAGTGGGAGGAAATATTCATAAATTGTATCTCTTATAAGGAACTTGTATCTATTGCAACTCAATAATGAAAAAAACATTTAAAAAAATGCAAATATACATGCTACCAATAATTACCTGAAAAGATGCTTGAAATGGGACCTCAAATTCCAAAACAGTGGTGTAGAGCAAGCTGACATCACTCCCCTCCATGGAAAACCAAAAGCAAATACACAACATCAATATTAGCACCAGCAATATCCCACAACTCAAATAAGAGGGTGAGAAAGTATCAAGGGCCACAGAGAAGTGGAAAAACTTTGAGAAGATGGTAAGAGCGCTGGACTTCCATATTTGTGATGCGCCTCTCCCCAACCTGTCCTGCACCTAGCATGTGGAAAATCCCCCCACCCCAATTTGGTTTCTACACTGGAAAAAGTGAGATTGAGGTGAACGACCAGCTTCCCCACCATCTTGGGTTCCCTGGCAGTAGACCTATCCCTGCTGCTACCAACCAGTATAAATGAAAGTGCCTAAAGGGAGAAATATCCCTAAGGACAGCCAGAGACAAAAGGGGGAGACAGGACAACCATATCCACCCCTGGAAACTCTGTTCTGCAACTTGGACAAAGGAGATTACAAATCACAGTGGCTTTTCAGCAGCAGCACACTGTAGGAGGTTCCTTCCATATGTCCCCTGACAATGAATCTCTACCCAGCCTTCCCACACTACCAGAATATCCACTTTGGGACCTCATCCATTCTGGACAGGTAGCATTAAAAATGAGTCAAACTTGGGCTTATGGCACCATCTAGTGCCACAAAGGAGGCAGTAAACCTAGAGAGGAAAAAAAAGAAAGAGAATCAACACGTAAATTACAAAGAATCTGGAAGCAAATATATCCAATAAAGACCAAAACAAGCCAGACAGAGAAGGCTGGAATAAATAACTAATCGTTCAATGCAAAAACATAGACCACATCCACAAGAAACAATAGCAAACAGGGAACCATGACCACCCCAAATGAATAAAGCAAGAAACCAATGACTGACCCTAAAGAGATCAAGAATTCAAATAGCAGTTTTAAGGAAACTCGGTAATCTCCATGATAACACAGAAAATCAATTTAGAAATTCATCAGAGAAATTTAAGAAAGAGATTGAAATAATTTTTAAAAATCAAAAAGAAATCTTGAAACTGAGAAATACATTTGGTACTCTGAAAAATTCATGAAAGACTCACAACAACAAAATGGATCATACAGAATAAAGAATCAATGAGCTCAAAGACAAGCTGTTTGAAAATATACATTCAGGGGGGAAAAAAAGAAAAAAGAATGACAAAGAATGAAGATTTCCTACAAGATATAGAAAATTACCTCGAAAAAACAAATCTAAGAATTACTGCTTATGGTTGAGCAAGAGAAAGGGGTAGAAAGCTTATTCAAAGAAATAACAGAATACTTTCCAAAATTTGAGAAAGTGATACATATCCAAGTACAGGAATCTCATAGAACACCGGAGTTGACCCAATTAAGACTACCCCAAGGAATGTAATAGTCAAACCCTCAAAAGTCAAGGGTAAAACAAAGAGAGGCTCCAAAAAGCAGCAACAGAAAAGAAGCAAATAACATATGAAGGAGCTCCAATGCATCTGGCAACAGACTTCTCAGTGGAAACCATACAGGCCAAGAAGGAGTGGGATGACATTTTCAAAGTGTTGAAAGAAAAAACTTTCATTCAAGAATGCATCTACACAAAGGAAAAAAAGACACCCTATAATAAAGACATCTGCACTCGAATGTTTATAGCAGCACAACTCACAATTGCAAAGATGTGGAAAAACCCAAGTGCCCATCAATACATGAGTGGATCAACAAAATGTGGTATATGTATACCATGGAGTTCTATTCAGCTACAAAAACAACTATGATCTAGCATCTCTTGTATTATCCTGGTTAGAGCTGGAGCCCATTCTACTAAGTGAAGTATCACAAGAATGGAAAAACAACCACCATATGTACTTACCATCCAATTGCTATTAACTGATCAACACTTATGTGCCCATATAGTAGTAACATTCATCAGTTGTCAGGCAGGTGGGAGGGGGGAGGGGGAAATGGGAACATTCACACCTAATGGGTGCAGTGCTTGCCATCTGGGGGATGGACATGCTTGAAGCTCTGACTCAGGCAGGGCAAAGGCAATATATGTAACCTAAACATTTGTACCCCCATAATATACTGAAATAAAAAAAAAAGAGAAAAAAATACTCCTTAAACTGTACATATACATTACATACAGTATTTTGCATGTGTGATATATTTCACAATAAAAATAGCTAACAAAAAAAGAATACTGTATCCAGCAAAGTTATCTTTCAAATATAAAGAGAGATAAGATCTTTCCCAGACAAACAAAAGTTGAAAAAATTCACCACCGCCATACCCATCATATAAGAAATGCTAAAGAGAATTCTTCAATCTGAAAGAAAAAAACCACTAAAATGCAACAAGAAAACATTTGAAGGTATAAAACCCACTGGTAAAATCAAGTACACAGAAAAATTCAGAATACTCTAATACTATAATTGTGGTGTGCAATCCACTCATAACTCTAGTGTGAAGCCCCAAAGACAAATCTGTCAAAAATGATTATAGCTATAGCAACTTGCTAAGAGATAGGCTATATAAAAATATGTAAATTGAGACAACATAAAGTCAAAATGTGTGTGTGTGTGGGGATCGAGTTAAAGTGTAGAGGTTTATTTTTTTCATTTTTCCTTTGGTTTTATTTTTTTCTTTACAATCTAAAATAAGTTGTCATCTCTTTAACATAACTTGTTATATCTATAAGATGTTTTTTATAAATCCCATGGTAACCATAATGCAAAAACATATGATAGATTAACTAAAATTAAAAGGAATGAGTTAAATATAGTACCAGAGAAAATCACTTACCCACAAAGGAAGACAGGAAGAAAGGAAGAGAGGAGTTAAAAAAACCAGAAAATAAGAAATAAATTGGCACTAGTAATTCTTTATTCATGAATAATGACATTGAATGTAAATGGTCTCAGTTCTCTAATTAAAAGGCATAGAGTAGCTGAATGGATAAATAAACAAGACCTAACTATATGCTGCCTACAAAAACCCACTTCACCTATAAGGACACACATAGACTGAAAGTGGAGGAGTGGAAAAAGATATCCATGCAACTGAAAACCAAAAAAGATCAGGAGTAGCTATACTTGTATCAGATAAAATAGATTACAATTCAGACAATAAAAAGAGACAAAGAAGGTCACTATATAATGATAAAGAAGTCAATTCAGAAAGAAGATATATCAATTATAAATATGTATGCAACCAACACCAGAGCTCCCAAGTATATAAAGCAAACATGAATAGATCTAAAGGAACACATAGACTGCGATACAATAATAGTAGGAGACTTCAACACCCTACTCTCAATAATAGACAGATCATCCAGACAGAAATCAACAAAGAAACATTGGAGTTAAACTATACAGTAAACGGGCCTAACTGACATTTATAGAACATTTCACCTAACTGCTGCAGAATATATATTCTTTTTATCAGCATATGGAACATTCTCCAGAATGTATCATATGTTAGGCCACAAAACAAGTCTCAACAAATTTAAAAAGTTAGAAATCATATCAAGTATCTTTTCTGACCACAATGGAGTAAGACTAGAAATCAGTAAGAAAAGGAACCTTGAAAAATACACAAATACATGAAAATTAAACAACATGCACCTCAATGAACAATGGATCAATGAAGAAAATAAGAAGGAAATTTAAAAAATTCTTGAAATAAATAAAAATGAAAATACAGCATACCAAGATCTATGGGATACAGTAAAAGCAGTACTAAGAAGGAATTTTATAGCAATAAACACCTATATCAAAACAGTAGAAAGATTTCAAATAAACAACCTAATGCTGTACCACAAGGAACTAGAAAAGCAAGAATAAACCAAATTCAAAATAAGTACAAGGAAAGAAATAATACAGATGACAGCATAAATAAATGAAATTGAGAAAAAATACAGATGATCAATGAAATAAAAATATTGGTTTTTGAACAGATGGACAAAATGGACAAACCTTTAGCTAGACTAACTAAGGAAAAAAGAGAGAAGGCCCAAATAAATTAAATCAGAGACAAAACAGATGACATAACAACTGAGACCACAGAAATACAAAGACTCATTAGAGACTCTTATGAACAACTACACACAAACAAATTGAAAAACTGAGAAGAAATGGATAAATTCCTAAATGTATACAATCTACTAAGGTCGAACCATGAAGAAATAGAAAACCTCAATAAACCAATAACAAATAATGAGATCGAAGCTGCAATAAAATTCTCCCAACAAAGAAAAGCCCAGGATTTGATGGCTTCACTGCTGAATTCCACCACACATTTAAAGAAGAACTAATACCATTTCTTCTCAAACTCTTCAAAAAATAATCAAAGAGTAAGGAATACTTCCAAATTCATCCTATGAGGCCAGCATCACCCTGATATCAAAACCAGACAAGGACACAGCAAAATAAATAAATAAATAAATAAATCTACAGGCCAATATCCCTGATGAACATAGACCCAAAAATCCTCAACAAAATGCTTGCAAACCAAATTCAACAATGTATTGAAAAGATCATTCACGATGAGCAAGTGGGATTCACCCCAGGAATGTAAGGATGATTCAACATACTCAAATCAATCAAACATTACCAGAACCAAGAACAAAATCCCTAGGATCACTTCCGTAAATGCTGGAAAAGCATTTGATAACATTCAATATCTCCTTATGATAACAACCCTTAACAAACTGGATATAAAAGGAATACACTTCAAAATAATAAAGCATATATGACAAAACCACAGCAGATATCATACTGAACAGGAAAAAATTGAAAGCCTTTCTTCTAAAATCTGAAACAAGGCAAAGATGCCCGCTTTTACCACTTTTATTCGACATAATACTGGAAATTCTGGCCAGAGTAATCAGGCAAGAGAAAGAAATAAAGGGCATCCAAATTGGAAAGGAAGAAGTCAAATTAGTTTTGTTCACTGATGACATGATTTTTTACTTAGAAAAACTGAAAGACTCCACCAAAACACTGTTAGAATTAATAAAGGTATTCAGTAGAGTTGCAGGATACAAATCAACGTACAAAAATCAGTAGCGTTTTTACATGCCAATAGTGAAGAGTATGAAAGAGAAATTGAAAAATTAGTCCCATTTACAATACTAAAAAGAATATAAAATACCTAGGAGATGAGCAAAGGAAATAAATTAGATTAGCTAATCACTGACTATAGGGCACTCAAATTGACTTGAGGGCAATGAAATCAGGTGGTGATCATATAGATCATATAAGTAAGATTCTTTTCAGAAAATTCCTCAAACCCAGGTTATGTAAGTGGTGACCCATTTTCAGGATGAATTGAGTGATGCAACCCCTGAGCTATGCATAATTAGCAAAGAGATATGGTCATCAAGACTTGAGATGGAGCTAAGATCAGTTTGGTTATTTTGAATAGTCATTCATAATCAAAAAAACCTTCCCCCAATTCCCACCCCCTGTATGGTATTCATTTACATTCAATATGGTGCTTTGACCAAGAATTTTTATTTGTTTCCAAGACACTCACAGATTGCAATGGCATTTACTGTTGTTTTCTTAAGAAGTCTTGGGGGAAAAAATGCAAACCTAAGAAACGAGAGAAAGGAACTGGCATGGTCTACATGGTGACATAATTAAGGGTGTGTTTCTATTTCCTTATAAACTTATAAAATTGTTTCAGAAGAAGATTATGATCAATACTAAAAGATCAGCTGTAGAGGAAAATTTGGAAGATTTTTACTTCTATGATAAAATGTCAATTTGTGTCTGTTCATTGATGAGATCATTCAGAACTAGTAATCTATTAATATAGCTCTAAAGCATTCTACCACTCTTGTGGCAATTTGGTATTGTATAGCTGAACATTACTCTAACATCTTCAGATAAAGAGTCAGTGGTGGGAAACAAGAATTTTGTTTACCGTAACATTCCACCACAGGCTTGGATGTCAGTGTTGTTTGACAGTGTACAAAGTACCACAAAGCAGACAAGTTCAATGCCATAGTCTGCCTTTTTCTAGCTGGTATGAAGAGGCTCAGCAATGACTGTCTTTGTGGCAACAACAAGCACATTTGGAAAACCTACAATAATTTGAAAGTATTTTTGTGGTTGTTTTGAGCATTTACATAATGTTTTAGGTACTCTTTTGAGTGCGAAAATTTTGGGATATTCCTAAATCTTTCTATGAGTTAATTATTCATTATTCTCTAGATTCAATTTAGCAAATTGTTCTTGAAAATTCTGAACAGGATTTGCTGATCTTGAGCTGCCTTTCCATAAGTAACATTACTTTTCAACATGTTTGTGATAAGGTCACTGATATATTGCTGTTAATAAGCCAGGCCAATGACAAGTCTTAATAGGATCTTTTCTCTAAATAAAATGCACAGTCACTATAGGTACTGCTCTGTGTGCACTGCCTCATTAATTCAGTACTTAAAGTCTCAATGAAGCTCAAGTTTTTAATGACTGATATGAGAAGTACATTTAGGGACAACCAGTTGTAGGAAATTAAATAATAAATATTTTGCCTTTTTAAATACATTTGCTCTTCTTTTGTTAATATTTCACCAAGAGCAAAAAAAAAAAAAATCTTTTTTCCTTTTAAGTGAACTGAACAGTGACTGGAGGTAGACACCTGACCTTGCTCTTGTAAAAGCCCAAGCTTCCCTCTAGGTGACTGTATTTAGGCTGAGAAGACTTTGTTGACCAGGTATTAGCGATAGGAGTGATTTGCTTTAAACAAAACCAACACATAGGTATGAGATTGCTCCATTGTTTTCCAGCATCTTGTGCTGTTTATGAATATTTCTATGTCATTCTGATTTTCATCCTTTCAGAGGTAAAAAAACTTCATCCCCTTTCTGGAAGCTGCTAGTTTTTTCACCATTATTTTTGGTTTTCAAATTCCACTGTAGTGTGTCTAAGTGCAGGTATTATTTCATTTAAACTGTTTGACATTTAGATGGTTCTTTCAACATGAAAATTCATGGACACTTTCCTTCTATTAATTCTTCGAGTAATTCTTCCTCTCCATTTGCATTTATTCTCTTTTACTAAAACTCCTATTAGATAGATAATGAAATTTCTGGATCTATTTTCCAGGTCTCTTAATTTTTCTTTTATTTCTTCCATATCTTTGCTATTTTAAACTATATTCTGTACACATTCACCACTAGAGATTTTAGCTTGAGTTCATTCTTTAACTAATCCATTTTTTTAGTCTTCCTCATCTGCTTAGTTTTTTTAAAAAATTTCAATGACTGCTTTTTTTTCATTTCAAAGATCTCTAATAGAATATTTTGCATAACAGCCTATTCATGATTTATCCTGTCCTAGCTTTCTGAGATTAATAATGAAAGTTTTATTTAAAAAAATTTATTCATGCTCATGGTAAAAGCAAACAGACAAACAGCTTCAATAAGAAAATAATGAAAATTAAGTCATCCTCCTATCTAGGGCCAGCACAGGCCTTTGGAAAGACACTATGTCAACAGTGTCTTTTTTGTGGGTATATATAATTCCAGAAATTTTTAATGCCTGTAAAAGTATATATTTGTATGTGGGTATGTACAACATTTTTTTAACAAAAGCATCAGCATACTGTACATGTTTCTGAACTATTCCTGTTTAATTATTTCATTTATAAAATTTTAAAAATAATTTTACATCCACATACTGAATTATCTTTTAAAAAAATACTTTCTGCCAGCTATGGTGCAGTGGTACGTGCCTTTAGTCTCAACTACTTGGGAGGCTGAGGAGGGAAGATTGCTTGAGGCCAGGAGTTCAAGGCTGTAGTGCACTATGGCTGCACTTGTGAATAGTCACTGCACTGCAGCCCAGTCTACATAGCAAGATCCTGTCTCTTAAAAAATAAAATAAAATAATGCTTTCTCATAATTCACCATTAATTATTTATTTACTATCTTATTGACAAACATTTAGGTTGTTTCCTGGTTGTTTTTATGCCATTATAAACAATGCTGCAATAAATATTTTTGCACATTTATTTTTGTACCCATTATGTGAATATATGTTATTGGGTGAATGGCTAGACATGGAAGTGCCAAGTCTAAATGGATACACATTTAAAATATTGATGAATATTACCAAATAGTCCTCCAAAGAGATTGCACTGAGAATTTATGAGTGTCTGTTTCCTTGTAATTATAATAAAACCGAATATCATTAAACTTTCTGATCTTTGTAAAACTAATTGTTAGACATGGTAGCTCATTATTTTGCTTTTCTATAATTATGAGTGAAGATTTTTAATTTTATGGGTGATTTTTTCCATGTTTTTAAGTCATTTGAATTTTTAAATGAATTTCCAATATATATTCTCTGCCCATTTATGGAATTATTATTAATTTCTCATTAATTTGTAAGAGCTCCTCATATTTTAAAATGATTAGCTCTTTTTCTGCCATTTGTGTTGAAAATTTTCCAACTTTTGCATTTCACTCTGTTTTTAATTGTATTGCAATACAGTTAATACTTCTCTCTACAGTTCTTAGGAATTTTGTCATTTTTAGAAAGGTCTTTCTTATGCCAAGACTGGAAACATATTTAACCATGTTTTCTTCTAATACCATTCTTTCACAGGTAATTTATTTTTGATGTAATGAATGATGAAGCGAGTCAAATAGCATTTTCCTATTTATTCAAATTGTCATTCAAATTTAATACCACTTTTATGACATGCTAAATTATTATATGATTATATTTCTTTCATATCCTCTTCTGTTTGCTAATAACTCTGCTTCTTGGGGTGCTAGCTCTTCTCTTTGCTAAATTTGATGACATCATATTAACATGCTCAAATATTTGGCAATTCTTGGTTTTATGCTCTGTGTTTGAGATTCTCTCTGTCTCTACCTGTGAATGTGCTTGGAAACTGCTGCTAGCATTTGTTATGGGAAGAGTAGAATCTCATTGTACTTGGTTGTGCCAGTAAATTGTCTTCTGGTCTTCTTGTCTTCTGGTATGGGAGGTCTCCATCTACTAGGGGCATCCTAAGGCATGTTGGCACTGCTCTGATTCTTTGGATCTAGTGCCCTGCTAACTGCTCCAGCCTAGGAATAAAGAGCCCTTGTGTCTACCATGACATTAAATAGAAGTTAGAGATAAGGGAAGGGAAAGAGAAGTACCAAACTTCTTAGCTGCTCCTGTGGTTTACCAAAACAATTGTCCAGAAAATTGCCTCAGTTCCCATAAGAACACCCCAATAAGAACAGGGCTGTTCTTATTACCTCTGGGCTTAGAGCTCCTGTGGAAGTGCCCCTACCTTTGCCTGTATAATTGGCAGTCATGCCATCAAACTTGTCTGCCTTCTGTTGATCAAGGATTCCTCCAAAATTCTGAAGTGCCAATGGCTTTCTCTTGTTTTCTGGCACCGTTATAAAGGAACTCTTTCTGTGATTTCTAAGTTTGTGAGGAAATGGCAATCAGGCATAGGCAGTTGATGTGCCATCTTGACCCAAGCCATGTGCCTCTTCCTTCTTAGCACGATCTTACACTGTTTCCATTGATAAAAAGTAGATTATTCTCCATGAACCCATGGTCTGAGATCACCCATTTATTAATGTTTCTTTCAGCAACATTAACTGTATGATCCTTGCAGTTTTAAAGAGTACTGTATTATTTGATTTTGAGTTCCCTGTAGCAGAGCCTGAGACAGGACTCATGCAGGTAATTTATTTGAAAGGTAATCACAAGATTCAGGAGTAAGGAGAACGGGAGAATGAAATAGGAAAGAGAAAAACTTGGCAAAAGGGTACATTATCCAGATGATCATGGTAAGCAGTGGGGGTTTGATTTCACTCATACTTCAAGAGAAATGTACAAAATACCTTCTGAATTGCTCATGTGAATGGCAGAAGTATGCACATTTGCCCACTGACTCCAGTCACCTGTTGGTTGAGAGATTTCTCTCAGGTGCTTTAACCCCACTCTTATACCTGTGTGCCAGCTGGCCAAGCAGGCTCCTGTAGCATCACAGAAGAAATAACGTCCCAAAGACATAATGACCAGGTTCCTGAAGGAGAAAAGATGCCCTGTGCATTATTGAGGCAGGGCATTTTCTGCAAAAAGTTATCCTAAACTTAAATAAAACTATATCCATTACACCTGCAGCTGAAGCTAGAGGTCAGTCAAAGGGGGCTGATGTCAGCTCCCAAGGCATCTGAGAAAAGTACACACTGGTCTCAGAAAGGTGTCTTGTGAGAAAAAAATCATAGTAGGTACCTTGAATGGTCACTGTCATTCCACAACTTCTATGAGAGTTCCTGGCCTGAATCCAATTTGGGTTTCAATGTGACCCTCTATCAATGCACACATGATACCTTTCTCTGCAGCCTGAGCATGGTTTGATATATCTCAAGACATGAATATGATCTGAATAATATTAGAACTGACTAGCTGTGTTTTATAAATGGCACTGAACTTAGAAGCTGATTCAGCATAACTATGAAATGTAATTATATAGTCATTATTTATGCAAGAATGGTAAATACATGGCATGCATTCCCCACTGTCTTACTCTCCAGTCAACAGACTATATAATGACTAAGATAGGGCACACTTCCCCATGGAATTCAGATAAGACCTCAGAATGCTTCTCAACACAGTGCCCCAAGTTGGTGTTTGAGTTACAGTATATTTGCCGTTTATAGTATAGTCTCTTTTCTTATTTCATTATAATCATCATATTTACTGAATCCCAAAATGTTTCATAAAAAACTCCGCAAGCACTAGAACATCCAAGAAATCACCAAAGTTCACATGTTAAGACAGATACCAGTGTTTGGTAATTAAACTAAGATGACGCTTACCATGATGTTAGTTTTGTTTGCAGACCTTATATCTCTGAACAGAACAGTGACTAATGCTGCTAAATCTTGTGTATACACTAGTCCTATAGATTCATAAGATTGGAATAGAGTTTGAGAGTCCAAATTGTAATACAGGCAATCCTTACTTTACACAGTACCATGTAAACCAAAATATGTGCTCATTGGAACTATATCTTCACTTTGCACAATTCCATGGTCACTGCAATTTAATCTGTACTAACAGTGAACTATGCAAATAAAAGACATAATTCTGATGTGGACCCATTTCAGTTAACAGAGTATTGTGCAAAGGAAGGACTTCCTATATATAATTTAATCCACAAATGGCCAGAATAACAGAATAGTAGTCTGGTTCAGTATCTTCCATGCTTTTTGCTTCAATTGATTAATAGAAAATCTTGCAGCACATGAATTTCAGGACCAGGTTTACTGACTGTTGTACTATAATTGGTTTGTGATCCATCTATTTAAGCATAAGTTCTCCTCAAACTGCTAGGGAGAGGAAATACTCCACTGCCTGCAAAAGCACTTGAAAACTTTGTACCAACTGTTATTTTCATCTTTTTTTAATAAGGTCCAATACTTAATGCCAGAATATCTTGGTTCAAAGTAGTAGCAAAAACAGGCAAAAGAAAAGTATGCCTTTAACAAAAGTCTAGTATAGGGGCAGCAGCTACTTTAGCACCATTCCAAATTGTGCAGAAATGTCGACCACAAACATCTTAAAGGGAGGAACATCATTCATTGATCTTTAATGACATTAATATAGTATTTCTGTGGTTAATGGTGGGTAGATTTCATGACAGAAGGCTAAGCTGTGGTCCTAAACATTCTAAGCCTTGAAAACAAGTTTGGGAAATTGTAGAATTAGAACAAAAGAAGCAGTCACTTTAAAGTATATTTATCAAAAAGTTACTATTGAGTTTCAGTTCCTGCTCCTGTCTATTGTTTGTGGCAGTGCTAATTGCTGTTTTTACTTGCCAGTACCATTCTCTCAGCTTTTAAAAATTCCCAGTTCCCCAAATAGGATGCTTCCAAGTACGACTCATTCTGTTGGTTGTATAAGAGTATAAATAAAGCTTAGAACTGGAAGGATCCATTAAAACATCAACTAGTCCAATTTTTTTCATTTTAAATATAAGGAAACTGACACCCAAGATTTGAAGTGATGTGGCCAATGTCTTACAATTTTTTAGAAGCCAGCTCTGTCTTTCTTCCAAATCTTCCATTCTGGGAAGTAGCATTAGAACAGCATTGCCAGCATAAAGATTATCCCTGGGAGGAAACATGGAAAATAAAAAGATTTGCTTTCGTAGGTAAATTTCTGCGTAATTTCCTCTATTTTTAATTTCTTTTATTGTTATTACAATATGTTGTTACAATGAATAAAAATTTGAGGAAAAATAAAAAAGAAACAAATTGCAAACAATTAGATTTACCAATTCCTCATGAAAGATAGCATAGTTAACATATGTTTCTCCAGATAATAGCAGCCTGGAGGAAAAACAGTTTTGAAAGAACAGCAACAAGAAATATTTTTCTGACTCAGGCAGGTCTTGCCCACAGGATTGTGAGGACTCCCAGTAGAAAGAGTTTCTTTTTGCCAACCCTCCATTTCCAATACACACACACACACACACACGCACACACACACACATACAGAATCATTGCAGGGCTTAGGAGACCCCTGGTCTTGCAAAGAGAATACATGGCACAGAGATTGTAGATAACACGTAAAACTCAGAGTATAGAAACAGAAAGCTGCAGCTCAAATGTCTGAAATCAAAAATGAAAGATCAGGAAATATTTCTGATTAGCAATAATTAAGGACTCAAATTAAGAAAAGGATCTCTCTGTGAAGACTGTGCTTTGGGGAACAAAAAGAAATTGGACCACCCAGAAGAAAATGGAAACTAGACCAGAACTATTATCCTTTCATCATTCATTTGAGGAAACTGAGGATGCTATTGGCAACAGCAGTAATACAGGTTGAGCATCCAAAATTCAAAACTTTTTGAGTGCAAACCTAATACCACAAGTGGAAAATTCCACACCTAACCTCACACAACAGGTTAAAGTCAAAATGCAATTAAAGTTTTGTTTCATGCACAAAATTATTTAAAATATTCTATGAAATTACCTTCAGGCTATGTGTATAAGGTATATATATGAAACATAAATGAATTTCATGTTTAGACTTGGATCTCACCCCCAAGATGCCTCATTATGTATATGCAAATATTCCAAAATAAAAAAAAATCCAAAATCTTGAACACTTCTAGTCCCAAGCATCTGGGATAAGGCTATTCAACCTATATATCCTTTCATGTCTCCTATATATAACTAGTTCTCATCCTAAAGTGAGGTCTGGTTATTTATAATGTAATGGATATTGGTGGCTACACGATCTTTGCAGGTCAAGAAGTGCCAGTATCTTTGGTTTCATATATTTAATTCATCATTTCTGAGCCCCATTCACAAAGTTCAGCAAAGAGCCAGTCTGAAATCTTTAGTTAACTCCATAACATCCTAATGTATAAAGCCACCTCTGGGTATTATTATATCAAGATAACCAAATCAGGTGAACTTCTGCTCATCTATTGGAATCTTGATTCTTGTGTTCAAAGTAACAAGATAGAAGATAGAAGTAACATTTGTCATAGAATTCTGTCTCAGGGAGTTTTATTTCTGTTTAGGTTGCATTAGGTATCTCCTCTCTAGATACACAGCATAGCCCTAAGCTGATTAGAGAGTCTTGAGCTTTACTTTGCATGGTTAAATGAAGGAAGAAGTTTCCTGGAGTCCCTTAAAGTTTGGGATCTAGGAAAATGGCAAGAAGGGGGAAAATGTGAGAGGAGATTGGAGTGAGCAGAGGAGCTGAGTAATGTGGTAATAGGAAACCTTTCCATTTGCAAGATCTGCTACATGTTTAAATGCTAGGTGTGAGTGCTTTTATTGGGGTGAGGGGGATCACAGAAAATGAGTGACGTTCTACATTTAAGTCAGTGTGAAACAGAGAAATAAGAGAAGTGCTGGGAGGTGAGAACAAGAGTTTGGTAGGAGCCAGGAGAACATGAGCCCCCTGGGAAGTAGCAAATTTAGGGAGGCTTTAGACTTCCCACAATGTGTGGGTCAAAGCCAATTTACATTTTCTCCAATTCAAGTGGTTGGGTGACCTCAGAAGACATCTAAACCATATGCATTTCAAAAAAGTTAATCTCTGCTTTTTAAAGACAATATGTTTTGTAAGTCTCCTGAGGCAAAGGTGAGTTATGAGTCCACTGCACCATGTTATTGTCACCTGGGCAAAAAAAGAAGATGGAGATACACAAAGGAGAATGCTGTGGTCGAAGCTTGGGAAGAACATGGATATGGTGAGAAAGGAAAACGGACCAGAGTGGAGGGAACTCGAGAGAAGGAATTCAGGCAATGCCAGAGTGTGGGAAGGATCCATGGTAGCAAACACCTGACACCATGATGCCCCCCACCACGGTGGGAACAGATGTGAGGATTCGTTTTGGAGAGCAAAGGCATAACTGACAAAGGAGGGGAGTTACCGAGAGTTATCTGATGATCACATTGCAACATTTTGAAGGGAGAAAGCTCCAAGATTTAACAGTCATTTTGAAGACACAGCTCAGTCTTGGCTATCACTTCGGTCAACTGTAGTGATTCAAGTGTTCTAATCTCTCTAAATATTAACAATATTTGTTCTACTTATGAATACAAATAAATAATAATATAAAAATAAATAGCAAAATATGTTCATTATAAATAGTGAGATTAATAAAATATATTAATATGTATTAATATTCTAATATTACATATATCAGAAATCTTTCTAAATATGCGGCAAACTGAAAGAGGTTTTCACACATATACTTAGTTACTTTTTTTTTCCTGGGTAACATTGTCAGTGAAGCCAGTAAGTTTCAGACTTTTTAATAAAAGACAATTAATGACACATCTAGCAGTTGGACAAATTTAGCCAAAATAATTAGAACTCAAGAAATTGGCCTAAAACCTTCTGGCACACTATTTGAGAAAAGAAAAGCTTCCCCACTCCAAAACACACTGAAACAATATCAAAAAATCATTTTAGAACTTCTCTTTCTGGAGAGAAGTTACGCCAGGAAGATCTATTTTAAGAGCTGTAAAAATAACTGGATAGGCAGTCAAGTAAACTCTAACGTGTCCTCCTGATGAATTAATCCCTTTAGTATCATGAAATGGGCCTCTTTACTACTGACAATATTCCTTGTTTGGAAACCTACTTCATCTGATATTAATATAGTTGCCCCAACTTTCTGTGGATTAGTGTTTGCATAGGATATCCTTTTCCATCTTTTTACTTTAAAAAGAATCAGCTTGATTGAAGTATAATTTACATACAAAATATTCACTAGTTCTAAGAGTTCAGTTTGAAGAGTTTTGCAAATGGCCACAAACCTCTACCACGATGATGATACAGAACATTTGCTTTACCCCATAAACCTCCTTCATGCCCCTTTAAGTCACTACCTTCCCCTTTCCCTTGAACTGTGTCAGCCACTGATCTGCTCTCTACCCCTATAGTTTTGCCTTTTCTAGAATTTCAGGCAAATGATACCGTAGAGTGTGTAGTCTTATTTCTGGCATCTTTCACTTAGCACAATGTTTTTTGAAACTCCTCTGAATGGTTGAAGTGTTACATGGGTCAGTAGTTTGTTCCCTGTTACTGCTGAGCTGTATACTTTTATAAGGCTAAACTGCAGTTTGGTTTCCATTCATCAGCTGATGGAGATTTAGGATCTCTCTAGTTTGGGACTATTACAAATAAAGCTGCTATGGACATTCTAGTACCTCGTAGAGGTACATTTCCTGGGACACATACCAAGGAGTAGAAATGTTGGGTCATATAGTAGGTTTATGTTTAACTTCATAATAAACTGCCAAACCACTTTCCAAAGTAGCTAAATTGTTTTGCATTCCCACCAGGGATGTGTAAGAGTTCCACTTGTTCCACATCCTCAGAAACACTATTTTTTTAAAATTTTATCTTTATACTCAGCTTTTAGCCATTACTTCTTTTAATTTTACCTAATCTAGAAAGTTTGTAGTAGTATCTCGTGGTTTTAGTGAGCAGTCTCCTAATGATGTTGAGCATCTTTTTATGTGCTTATTGACTATTTGCATAGATTCATGTTAAGAGTGTTCAAATCTTTTCCCCGCTTTCTAATTGGGTTACAAGACTTCTTTATATATTTGGAGTACTAGTCCAGATATATATTTTGCAAATATTTTATCCCAGACTGTGATTTGACTTTATTTTCTTTACAATGTTTTTGGAGAACAAATACTTTAATTTTAACAAAGTCCAATTAAAAGTTTTTTCTTTTGTAGTTTATGCTTTTTCTGTCCTATTTAAAAATCTTTACCTACCCTTAAAATTGGTGAATATTTTGTATGCCTCCAAATTTTCTCATAGGTTTTCTTATAGAATTTTAATAGTTGTAGATCTTGCATATAGGATTACAATCCCTTTGAAATCAATTTTTGTATATTATATCCATTAAAGTTTGAGATTCTTTTCTTTTTTTAATTTCCATGTGGATAGCTGATGTTTCCAGTTTATTTGTGGAAAATATTACCCTTCCTTGTTGAATTGCCTTGGCAATTTTGTCAAAAATCAATTAAATATGGGTCCATTTCTGGAATCTCTATTCTGTTTCATTGATCTAGTTCTCTCTTAATCAATGACCTACTGCTTAATTACTGTAGTTTCATAGTAAGACTTAAAATCATGTTGTGTTATTCTCCCAATCTTGTTCTTCTTTTTCAAATTTGTTTTGGCAATGCCAGGTTCATTGAATTTCCGTACAGATAAGCTTTTTCACTGTCTACAAAATAAACTATTTAATGTTAAAAAAAAAAAAAAAAAAAAGCCAGTAGGGATATTTTGGCTGGGATTGAATTGAATACATTTCAGTTTGGGGAGAACTGATATCTATCTAGCTATCTATTTATTTATTTATTTATTTTAATTCAGGATATTATGGGGGTACAAACATTTTGGTTACATGAAATGCATTTGCCTCCCTCAAGCCAGGGCCACAAACGATATACTATATTTCTGGCTCAGAAGACTCGATGTCATTAAGATGTCAGTTCTACGCTAAGGTGCTCACATGGTAGAACTGACATCTTAATGACATCGAGTCTCTGAGCCAAGAATACAGTATATCTCTCCATTTATTTTCATCTCATTTCTCTCAGAAATGTTTTGTTGATTTCAATACCCATTGTTGCAAAAGTCTCATTAAACTTTTACCTAAGTAAAAACACTGGTACTCCATAATATTTTGAAATTAAAAAAAGACTAAAAAAACCTTTTACCTAAATATTTCATATTTGTAACTCATGAATGACATTTTAAAAAATTTTTATTCCCAAATGTTTATTCCTGATGTATAGAAATAAAATTAATTTTTGCGTATTGATCTTAGATTCTGTGAATTTCCTAAACTTATTTATTACTCTGCCACCTTTTGTGGATTTCATGGGATTTTCTACATAGATGATAATGTTCTCTGTGGATAAAGACAGTTTTATTTCAATTTTTCAATCTGTATGACTTTTTCTAGCCTCATTTTGCTGAACAGAGTCTCCCTTATGATGCTGGCTAGCGGAGGTGAACAAAGGCCTTGTTCCCCGTTTTCAGAGGAAAGTGCCTGGTCTTTCACAACTTACATGGTATCAGCTGTTGATTTCCATAACTGTCCTTTATCATGAGGAAGATCCCTTCTATTCTTCATTTACTGAAATTTTTTTTTATCGTGAATGGATATTGATTTTTTCCAAATAATTGTTTTGCATCTATCGTGAGAACTTTTAATGTTAAATCAAGCTTGCATGTTTGGCATAAATCTCACTTGGTTATGACTTATGTTTATATAAATATTAATTTATTGCTGGATTAAATTTTTTTAATTTTATTAAGGTTTTTGCACTGTGCTTATATGGATATTCCTCTTTTGTTTTTTTATTTTTATTTTTTTTATTTCTTTTTAGAGGTGAAGTTTCATTATGTTACCCAGGCTGGAGTGCGGTGGCTACTTACAGGCAAAATCAGCACACTGCAGCCTCAAACTCCTGGCCTCAAGAGATCCTCCCAGCTCAGCCTCCCCCCATAGCAAGTAGCAGGACTACAGGCCACGGTGCTCTGCCTCCTCTGTTTTTTTTCTTTCTTTTTTTTGTAACTCCTTGTCTGGTTTTGGTGTCAGTGTAAGCTTGTTTCATGAGTTGGGAGGTGTGTGTTTCTCTTCTAGTTTCCAGAAAAAGTGTGCAGAATCGCTCTTGTTTATTCCTTAAATGTTTGCTAGAATTCAGCAATGAAGCCATCTGCTCTTGGAACTTTTCTTTGTGCGAAAGTTTTTTACTATGCTGAGGATATTCAGATTATTTGTTTTTAAGTAAGCTTTAGTAGTTTTTGTCTCTAAAAAAATGTGTCCATTTTGTTAAAATTGTCATATTTGTTGGTTTGTAGAATTGTTGGCAATATTCCCTTATTAGTCTTATATTATTTATAGAATCTGGAGTGATGTCCCTTTTTTATTCCTGATATTGGTAGTTTGGCTCACTTCCCTAAGAACAATGCTTTGAGTACCTCTGTTTTCTTACATATACATTAATTCTATATGAATGCTTCTTGACTTACCATAGGGTTATGTCTCAATAAACCCACCATAAGCTTAAAATATCATGAAGTGAAAAATGCATTTAATACACTTAACCTACTGACCATCATAGCTTAGCCTAGTATACCTTAAACATGCTCAGAACACTTACATTAGCCTACAGTTGGGCAAAATCATCTTGCACAAAGCCTATTTTATAATAAAGTGTTGAATATCTCATGTAAAGCATTGAATACTGTACTGAAAATGGAAAACAAAATGGTTGTATGTGTATTCAAAGTACAGTTTCTACTGAACGCACATTGCTTTCACACTATCACAAAGTCGAAAAATCATAAGTTGAACCATCGTAAGTCAGGGACCATCTCTGTATTTCCCCTGAAGCACTACATTAGTGACATCTTACAAATTTTGATAAGTTATGTTTCGTTTCCCTTCAGTTTGAAATACTTTCTGATCACCTGTTCCACTGATTCTTTGACCCATAGGTTATTCAGAAGTCCCTTCTCTCTGGCACACTTCTCTGAAGATCTAGCCACCTCTGCCTCCATGAAAAGGACAAAGCCTCCAAACCTTGCCTGCTCAACTTAGCAAGACCGCTTGGTTCAGTTGGGTTCCTTCTCCTGGCACGGTGGCCTACAGCTGCATAAAGGTAGTGAGTGAGCTGGTACAAACAGGGCTCACCTAAATTTGTTTTCATTTTCTCAAGATTCAAAGTGCTGCTCTGCCAGTTCTATTGTCTGAAAACCGTCATTTGTTATATTTTGTCCTGTTTTCTAGTTGTTCCAGGGGGAGCTATTACTCCATCATGAGAAGAAGCAGAGGTTTCCTTATGAAGAGCTTCGATGAAGGCTAAAGATTTGACTTCATCCCAAACGCAAAGGTTAAGTCACTGTAAGATATTAAGAAGGAGCAAGGCATAGTCAAAGCAAAATGATGAAAAGATAGACTGGATACTTGCTTTAGGACTTCACTGGTGTTCGTGTATCCTTTGAGAGAAAGCAGAGCTTGAGATCAATCACAGGGAGGGAGCTTTGATGCAGTAAGAAAAATGCTGCATTTGGAGCTGGAATTCTGAAAATGAGTGGGTCCTTGTTCTGCCAGTTACTAATTACGCTACCCTAGAAAGTTTAACCAATTAGTAAGTATGTGACATTGGTGAATGAGCATGTTTCCTCACCTGCAAAATGGTGGTAACTACCTCTCTCTCAGGGATCCTGAGAGAAGCAGCTGGACATAGACTGATCAGATGCATGTATGTCAACATAAGAGGTTTCTAATTCCATACCAGCCACTAGCATGCTATGTCAAATATAATGATAGAAAGTTAACCCTTGCAAGGGATCTTATAATTAATTAATTTAATAATTTTAATTTATAAATTAAAACACTTAGGACTCTGAACTTTTTTTAGGTAATTTATAACATCTTCCAACTAAAATTATTCTATTATTTTAGGATTTGGAAATGAAAGCATTTTCTAGATAGACTTCAACTTTTAACAAAGAAAAATGTGGAGTCTTATTAACATTTGAATATATCAAGAAGCCAAAGGGAGGGCCTAGGACTTCACTGAAAATGAATAGACAATATAACCCTAAATTCTTTTGCTTGTGAATATCAGTGATAAAGTTGGGAGCTGGCCAGGAATGTGAAAGAAAGTCAAATATCTCACTTTTCTCCAGAGAAAGTATGAATTGATGATAAAAACACAATGTTTAATATTTTCCATATCCTATACCACAGTTTGAAATAAGTAAATTCAAGTGTCATAAACTAAACATACAACTATTGTTAGATATACACCCCCTATTTAATAAAATATTTTGTGAGAAAACCTGAGATGGGAATTCAGCAGAATCCCAAAGTAAAAATATAATTCTAGTAAGAAAGCTTGACTAGGAGCTTCTTTTATAATTTCTGGCTTAGTGGTGAGCCATAATTCTTTCATAGTTACAATATTAAATTATTATTTGATATTGTTTGTCCTCTTCCCTCCCCTCATTAAAAGTGAATGTTTACAGACTTCTGCTTCCAGGGATATGGACTAGGTGTACTTTTCCATATTCTTCCTGCTAAGTATCACTAAAAACCCTGGATGTCAGATATAAAACAAGCTTAAGGATACTTTTAAAGGAAAAGAGAAGGCAGCAGTCAGGCTAGTACCTTAGGATCCAAGGAAGAACACAGAAGTAAATGCTCTTGGTTTTCTTTTTTCTTTATGTATCCCAGGCTTGGACATGAAGAAGCCAGAAGCCTGGAAATGCCAAAGGATATGGACCAAAAGAGTCCAACAAAATCCTGCTCTCTCTAGCCAAGGGCCAAGAAGAGGGAAGTCTCACCAGCAAAGGCTTAGTGGGGAGCCAGAGTTCTATCTTCGCCAGGCCATAATGAAGGGCCCCAGACTCCAGCTGGGGTATTGTTACAGAAGGCTTAAAATGAAAGAGGATTTCATTCCAACCCAGCGATGGCGACCCTCCGCCTCCTAGCTGGAGTGATGTCAGAAGAGACATAGTGGATAGTCAGACCTTTCGCCACTGTTCAGTAATAACAAGGCCACCCCATGCCCCCATGATGCCAATGGAGGCCAGGTGGGGAGCAGTAATGAGGGATTTCTATCCCTCTCAAGCAGGTTGGGATACTTAGCTGGGAGTGGAGACTCCCATCTTTGCCCATCACTAATGAGGATCACCTCTTCTTGGTATCAAACGAGGCTGTCTGGGGCACATGGACGATTCTTCCCACCTGGAAGTAATGAGGCAGTTCCTGCTCCCACCACCACCACTTCTGCCAGAGTGGTGCCAGAGAAATCCCCTAAAACAGGAGATTTAAATAATCCTGAGTCTCATGACATAATACTGTAAAATTCCAGGTTTCAATGGAAAATCACTCGTCATATAAAGAATCGGGAAAATATCAAGCTGAATGAAAAATGGCAATCAATAGATGCCAACAGGAAGATGTTACTGATCTTAGAATTATCTGTCAAAGACTCAGAGCAGCCGTCATAAAAATGCTTCAGCAAGCAGTTATGAATGTGCTTTAAACAAGTGAAAGACAGAGATACTCAAAGAAACAGAAAGTCTCCATGAAGAAATATAATATCTAAAGAAGAATCAAATGAAAATTTTAGAGCTAAAAATGCAATAACTGAAATTAAGAACTCAGTGGATAGGCTCAAAAGCAAAATGAAGGGAACAGAGAAAAAAGGAAGTAAATAGAAGACAGAATAAGAGAAATCACTCAATCTAAACAACAAAAGGAAAATACATTGAAAAACAAATAAACAGAATCTCAGAGACCTGTAGGACTATAATAGATTAATTTTATGTGTCAACTTGCCTAAAACAAATACTCATGTATTTGGTCAAATATTATTCTAGATGTTTCTATGAAGGTATTTTTAAGATGAGGTTAGCACTCAAAGCAGTAGACTTTGAGTAAAGCATATTATCCTCCATAATGTGTGTGGGCCTCATTCAATCAGTTTAAAGTTTTAGTAGAAAAAGACTGGCCACTTCAGAAGAAGAGGGAATCTTTCCAGTAGACTGACTTTGAACTGGAACTGCAACTCTTCCCTGGGTCTCCAGACTGCCAGCCTACCCTGCTGATTCTGGACTTGTCAAACCTCCACAACTGGATGAGCCAATCCCTTAAAAATATCATATATATATGTATATATTCTTATTGGTTCTGTTTCTCTGAATAACCCTAATATTAACATAAAGACTATAAGGACAGATCTAACATTCACATCATCACAATCTCAGAAGAAGAGGAAAAAGTTTGCAGCGCTGAAAGAATACTCAAAGAAATGATAGCTGAAAGCTTCACACATTTAGGGAAAACATAAATATATAGATTCAAGAAGCTTAGTAAAACCCAAACAGGATAAACCCACACAAATCCACACCGAGATATGTCATAGTCAAACTTACGCAAACTAAAGATAAGGAAAAAAAAATCCATAAAGCAGTAAATAGAGAAATGGCACCTTATCTTTAGGGGAAAACAATTCAAATGACAGTGGATTTCTGATCAGACATCATGCAGGCCAGAAGGAAGCAGTACAATATTTTTCAGAAAAGAACTTTCAACCTATTATTCTGTATCTCCTTCAGGAATAAAGGAGAAATCAAGACATTTTCAGAGGAAGGAAAATTAAGACTACCAGCACTAATAAGTGAGTTTAGCACGGTTGCAGGATATGAAATGAATACACAAATTCAATTGTATTTCTATACACTAGCAATGAACATATGGAATCCTAAATTTAAAATACAATATCATTTATATCTGTCTAAAAAATGAAATTCTTAAGGATAAATCTATATACAAGAATTTGTATGTTGAAAACTATGATGGTAAAACTAATAAAAGAAGTCAAAGAACATCTAAATAAATGGGAGACATACAGTGTTCATAGATTGAAAAACTCATAATAAATAGGTCAATTATCCCCAGTTGATATACAGGTTTAGTACAATATCTATCAAAATCCCACCATTATTTTTTGTAGATATAGGCAAGATTATTATAAAATTTATATAGAAAAAGAAAGGTATTAAAATATCTAAAACTATTTTGAAAAAGAATAATCAAGTGGGAGGAATCAATCTGTCCAATTTCAAGACTTAACGCATTGCTACAGCAATCAAGACTGTGTGGTGTTTTGGGAGCAATGGACACATGAATCAGTGCAACACAACTGAGAATCCAGAAATAGATCTACACAAATATGTCCAACTGATCGTTAGCAAAACTGCAAAGATTCAGTGAAGGAACCATAGCCTTTCAACAAATGGAGCTGGAGCAACAGGACGTTAATAGGCAAAAAAAATCAACCTCAACCGAAGTCTCACATCTTATACAAAATTTAACTTAAAATGGATCACAGGCTTAAATGGAAAACATAAAATTGTAAAACTTTTAGAAAAAAATTATAGCAGAAAATCTTCATAAACTAGGGCTATACAAAGAATTCTCAGACTTAAAAGCAAAAGCATTAGCCTTATAAAAAATTATAAATTATATTTTATTAACATGTAATTAAATGTAAATTAAAATATAATTAAAGTCTCTGCTTTGTGGAACATCTTGTTAAAAGGGTGGAAAGACTGGGAGAAAATATTTGCACATACAAGTCTGACAAAAGACTAATATCTAGAATATTAAGAATCCTTCCAACCTCTTTAGTAAAAACAAATAAACAATCCAGTTAGACAATGGATAAGAGACATTTCACTGAAGAGGGTATACAGATGGTAAATAAGCATATAAAAAGGTGTTCAACACTATTAGCCCTTAGGGAAACAATAAAACATTACTATATACCTAGGAGAATGATTAAAATAAACAACAGTGAAAATATCTAATGATGGCAATTATAAAGAAGAACTGAAGCAAACATTGCTGCTTGGGTGTGTAAAGTGGTACAGCCACTCTGAAAAACAGTTTGATATATTTTTTAAATAAATTAAACATGCATCTATTGTGTGATCCAACAAATGCACACTTGTGTGTTTATCCCAGAAAAAGGAAATCTTATGCTCACACAAAAACCTATACGTGAATTTTATAGAAGCTTTATTTGCAATAGCCACAAACTGGAAACAACCCAGATGTTCATTGGATGAATGGTTAAATAAATTGTGGTATATCCACACTATGGAATAGCACTCAGCAACAACAAGGAACTAACTATTGCTACATGCAACAACCTGGAAGAACACTCAGGAATTACACTGAGGGAAAAGACCAGTCTCAAAGGTTAATACTGTATGATTCCATTTATGTAACATTCCTGAAATGATGAAATTACAGAAATGGAGAGCAGATTAGTGGTTTCAGGTGTTAAGGGGAGGCGGAGGTGGGGATAGAAGGGAGATGGGGTTGGTTATAAAAAATAACATGGATCTCTGTGATGATGGAAATATGCTGTACCTTGACTGCATCATGTAAATATCCTAGCTATGATATTTTACTATAGATTTGCAAGATATTACCATTGGGAATTCTATGAAATGAATTGTGTCCCTCTCCAAATTCTTATATGAAACCCTAACCCCCAACGTGATGGTATTTGGAGATGAGCCTTTGGGAGATAATTAGGTTTAGACAAGGTCATGAGAGTGGGGCCCTCATGATGGAATTAGTGCCCTTATGAGAAGACATACCAGAGAGCTTGCTCTCTCTCTCCCCATCGTATGAAGACCCAGCAAAAGTATGTCTGTCTATAAGCCAGGAAGAGAGTTCTTACCAGAAACCAACCATGCTGGCATCTTGATTGTGGATGTCTAGACTCCAGGACTATGAGAAAATAAATTTCTGTTGTTTAAGCCACCCAGTCTATGATATTTTGTTATGGCAGCCTGAGCTAAGACAGGGAGAAACTGAGTAAAGTGTACATGGGATCTCTCTATATAATTTCTTACAGTCTGATGTGAATCCATAAGTATCTCATAATAAAAGGTTTAATTAAAAAGAGTACATTCTTACAGAAATACTTGAATATTAATCTAGTTTTGGAACTGTCTTTGAAACATCTTAGTATGCATTAAGGCAATACCTCCCATTCATATTGGTACTTTACATTTTTCCAGGTGGTTTCCCACGTTATCCCTCACCAGGACTTGGCTGCGTGCTGGGCCGCCACTGTCACTCTCTTAGAGATGAGGAGACTGAACCTGCCAGAGGTAAGATAACAAATAAGGGACTGAGGCTTTGACACCTCCTAAGGGGCTTTTTCAATTTCAACAAGCCTACCTTAGTAGTAAAGAGTTTGCGTAGCCATAGGAGAGGATGAATCACTTCTGTATACCTAAGGATAACAGTGAAATCATTGGAGAATTACGTAGCAACATGTTAGGGCCAGGCTGACAAGATAAGGAGCGGTGCGACCCTCCATCTCCTGAGGAGCAAAGTGGACTTGATTGGTTCATGATTACAGATGCGTCTGGACACTGAACCGCTAAGAAGGCAGAGAAGTTGCAGGTCCAAGGGCTTCCTGCGCATGCGAGAGTTAACTTCCAGTTTGCTGTGCTGGCCCCAGCCCTCCAGATGAGGCTTTCCTGTGCACATGCTCTGAATACAGAGCATGTAGGAAAAAAACATCTCCTAGGAATACGTTCAAGTATAAATATGTAAGGAATGTATGGGGAAAATAGTGATTCTCTGTTTGCTTTTCATTAGGAATGAATTCCTGATCTTCACTGTCCCAAGCAGAAAATCAAGGCCAGCTCCCCAAAACCAACTGTCTTTCCTTTGTGGGCCTCTGCCAGGTTCATAGAAAACATTATACAATGCAGAAATATCGGAGCTGAGCTTTGTGTTCTCTCACTTCAACTGCACCCCCTGCATTGGGAATAGAATGGAGGGCTCCACCTTTCAGTCAGAGCCCAAGGTTTTATTTTGCATTCGAGAATTCAGAACAGAAAGAAATTCCCATGTAGTTGTTATTCTGTGAAAACACACAGTAAGCTGAATTTACTGAAACAAGAGCCCACTTGAATTTAGAGATTGGCATGTGTATGTGTGACTAGCCCTGGCTTTTGGCTCACTGTTATTACTTTAATTTCCTTTTTCAGGATATAAACCACCAAGGTGCTTTGACAAGAGGCTTGTTAAGTGTAGAATGGAACTAAGTTATGCACTGTGGTGAGTACATGGATGGGAAACAGAATTTAGCTTTCAGGTGGTCTGACAGCTCACTTGGATCTTTCTTATAATCAGAAGACTGAGTGATCGGAAGATCCCCAATGTTAACCTGAACCACAATTTTACCTGATGGAAGTGTCACAAGCCACAGTCAGCGTGTCATTGAACTCCTAGTTCATCGTGGGGCACCATAGTTGACACAGTCTTTGCCCAGGTCTTCTATCGAGACCTTCAAATCTAATCTCATCATGGCCACACTTGAGAAGGTCACTTGGGTAGAGGAGAGTGACCATTTAGGTCATTCATCTCATCGGGACCTGGTAGTTTCTTAGTTAGTCTGTAAAACAATAGCTACTATTTATTAAATTGGATCTATGTGCCGGCACTGAGCTGGTGTGGTGTATGTATTATCCCACTTAATCTTCAAAGGAATTAAGACATGGATTGGATTAGCACCATACTGCAGGTGAGGAAACCAAGCAGGTAAGTACCCATCCTGAGATTGGAGTTGCACACAAGTCTGGCTCTTCAAACCCATGTTCTTTCCCCCATTCAACATGGTCCTGTGTCACTAAAACTCTTGAAGAGCTAAATTTTTGAGGGATCTAGAGAATATTTTGTAGGAACAGAATGTCAGAATCTTGAATTCTGATTCTCAGTCCTTACAGCTTTTAAAATCTCAAAAGGTGCTCCGATATGCTCCATGTATAGCAAGTAAAAGGCATCCAAAATGCTGATTTAAGTACCTTTGGACAGTTTGTGTTACCTTTATTGATTGGTGGCACTTTATCTTGCTTTTGGTAAGGTCAGTCCTGATCAATTGTCTGGTCAATACTTAGTGCCTTTGGAAACCAAGCGTGTTCTGGTAACAGGAGCCAGGAGATTTGGGCTCTAGTCTTGTTTTCACATTAATTTTGCAGTTATGACATTGGACAAGCCAGTTCAAAAATCTGTGCTATGGTTTTTTATTATGTGTTAAAGGGACATAATGTCTGCATATTCATCAGTTAGGAATGTTTTCAGATGCAAGTAACAAAAATGTGAATTATCAGTAGCTAAAAGCACAAGGATGAAAGTTTGAAGGTGAGATGCCTAAGGATAGATCAGCAACTCCACCATGTTATCAAAAACCTATGCTTTAATATCATTCTGCTCCACTACTTGCAGGTTTTTCATCCCCATGCTTGTTGTCTTATGGTTGCAAAATGGCTGCAGCAGCTCTAGCATCACATGCATACTCAATGAAGGAAGAATGAGGAAGGGGCAGAACCAATAAGCTCTTCTTTGCACTTATTCTTTTCATCAATAAGCAAGCTATGTTTCTCAGAAATCCCATAACACACTTCCTTTTACATCCTCATTATCTAAAATTGGGTCCCCTCATTGCCCACCTATAACTAACATGCTAACAAAGCAAGTGTCTGGCTTTTCATCCTTGATATTAGAAGGCAGAAAGAGAATATAGAGTTCAAAGTGGGTTCTATAAGCAATCATCAGTGTCTGCCATAGTCATGACCTCAAAGGATTTGTTTCATCAAAGTAAACTTCCTTGTGTTGTCCCTCTCCATCCTAAATAATTTGTAACCAGTATTTTAGATATTATGTATACCCAATCATCTTTTTCTATATAATGTCTCATATATGTAAAGTATAAAAATGCAAAGTGAATACCATAGGTGTTCAATCAATGAATTATTTCAGTGCAGAAAAATGTACACCTGTGATCTAATGCCCAGTATATTTTTTGTGTCATTTGAAGTCACCTCTTACATTTGTGCTCTCTTCCTGTTTCAATGGCTAGTAAACTAGACACGAGCTGTGAGTAAATAATGCCAGAACATCTGGATGAAAAGGAAAAAAAATCAATTATCTGGATGTTTTGTCTACATAACATCAAAACATGTAACATTGTGTAGACAAAACATCCAGATGATTGAAGATTTTACTTTTCATCCAGACATTTTGTTGTCATGTGGACAAAAAGCACTGCCAAGTTAGGGACCTACAAGAAAAAAGAGGGCATAGCAAAGCTTGCCTGACTTGTAGAATGTGAGAATTGTTCCTAAACTTGACATGGGAAAGGAGGACAATTAATGAAATATTGTATCAAATTAATTTCCAAAACTTCTAGGCCATATTGAAAGAAACTTCTCACTACAGATTCATAGTGATCATAATAAATGGTGGTTCCATTACGAGATACTTAATTGAAAACATACAAACCACTCTTTATTTGACACTGTGTTTATTTTATAGATGAAGCAAGGCATTCACAGAAAAGAACAGTGATTACTAAAACATTCCTTTATCTCCTCGAAGAAAAAAATGTTGAAACTAATTCTAGTTGTCTATTCAGAAGTCAACTTATTAGCCAGGACTCAAGTACAAATTCAATAATTATTTATCTTTGATGAGCCAAGGGAGGTACTGGTCACTTTTTCATATGTGGGTCATCATTTGATTTATTCTACATTAATTCTGCTTAGTAGCTATCATTATTCCTATTTTATAAATAGGGAATTGGGTCTTAAAGATGAAGGAAAATCTCCCAAATTTCACAGCTTGATTATGTACACAAATAACACAATACTTAAAAATTTGTTAAGCATGTTTCATTTCGTGTAAAGGAAAGGAGAGAGGATCTTAGAACACCAAGTTTCCAAAGTTTGGGTGTCATGATTCTTAAAAAGCTGGGAATTACAGCTAAATGCACTATGTCCTGCTATTTTATTTCATTTGTTTTCATCACTCTTTTCTCATGTTCCAAATCCAATATGCCTAACTGAGAACTAAACTTGAGGAAGAGGGATATGAGTACTTGACAGGAATCTTTACTTTATCCCTACAGGAGCTAATCAGACAATACCCTTAAATACCGTCTGAAAGGCCTCCCTGAGATGACGAAGTTTTACGACTCACTATCCCACTTCCTTCTTAAGCAGAGAGTTCCAAATTCAATACACAGAGGTCACTAGGGAAACTGTCTTCAAAGTCGGCCTTATGTGTCTCCTCTCATTTTTCTGGCAGTGGCTGATGGGATAATAAGTAAGAGCTAGGAGAACTTTGTTTTGAGTCAAAATTTGTGTGATCAGGACCCAGTGGTCTCAGATTTTTCACATCAAAAAATTCTCAAAAATATCATCAGTAGGGGAATGGGTCTGAGGAGGAAAACAGTAGGATGTTCAACTTGAGCCACAGCTGTGTACTGCTACTCAATGCAAAGACACTCACTCATGCTTGCAATAACCCCCGAGCCCTGTAGCTACTTTGTGGAATACAGAATTTTTCTGATTTATCACTGTAGTGTTAGGGCTGGAGCAAGTCTCTTGCCTGGAGCAAAAACTCACATGAAGTTTCAGACCAGGAGCTTTGGTATGAACCCCACTATGAAACTCATTCATAATTCCTTACTATTAAAATTGAACATTCTTTCATTAACACAATTGTTTTAAAGCTGCATTGGTTCTGGAACTAGATAGTGGTGATGGTCACACAACTTTGAGAAGATACTAAAAAATCCTGAAAATCACTTTAAAGGGTGAATTTTATGGTATATGAGTTATGTCTCAATTTAAGGCAAACTGCAGTGGACTAATGCAAATGGCTTCTTGGACATCAAATGGATCTTACAAAGCAATATTTTGGTGATTTAAGTGTAAATGAAACAGAAACATATGGAGTAAATTGCTGCAAAATTGCTCATGATTTCAAAAATTAAGAGGGAAACGTTCCTGGCAAAACCTAGTTGGGTTTTATCTAATCCAAAATATTTGGAAAATAAATTGAGACATTTCATAAACTGAAATACAGCTGGTTTTTCCATCCATTATGCATTTGTTACGTATAGTCCTTCACATTAAGTACATTTCTACTTATATTGAATGGTACAGGCAGTTAGAGCACCAACGTACAGAACTATGAACACTTAGGATATCATAGAGCAGAAAACAAGGTCATATTGTGAAAAAGTTGCTATAGCATATTAAATGCTATTTTCCAGAAAATATTCTTTACTGAAACAATTAAAGGGGAAAGTGTGTTATAACAGCCTATAAGCTAAGTTCAAGAACACAGAATAACTGAAATCTCTGAGGCTGTTCTTCAGAGTCCATCTCATCTCCATTATATGTTAACCATCTCTGGGCATTTATGTACCACTGTTATTGAAAATGCAATCTTCTGTATGACTTTATGAAATGCAGGCATAAAAAGGTAGAGATTTACATATGCATCAAATTTTGAGGTCGTTATGCCAAACCTGGAAATCATTTTTAACACATACATTTATTTTCCCCTTTCTGTTAAGCCCTACACCGTAAGATCCTAAGCAGCAGCTGTGGGTGTCCTTACCACAGTTGATTTCCACTGTCTGTTGGGTCCTTTGACCCCACAAAGATGTGCTGAACAAATGCTCTTGATGGAATGTAATTTTAACTCCCCTCACTTCTGCTCGAGTGTCAATTCCTCTAAGAAACCTTCCCCGACCACCTTATTTATGCGCACCATCTCTCACTCTTTAGCCACTGATCTTTCTTAGTTTGACTTCCCAACATGTCATAACATGACATTATATATGATACATCTCTGTTTACTGTCTGGGCGTCAGGGGTATAGCTCAGTGGTAGAGCATGTGCTTGGCATGTTTACTGTCTATTACTCCATAAGGGCAGGCACTTAGTTTTGTTCACTGCCCTCTGATTATCTGAGAACAAATTATCAGAAAATACAGAGAAGCCAGAGTTTGAATCACTCATTAAGTGACATTGGCCCCAAGGCCACAAGAGGAAATATTAAAATATATATATATATATTCCCTTACATAAGGAGCTATTTCTAAATAACTGGAGTTTGGCCTTACAGAAGGGAAACATCATATGGCTACTGGACCCAGTTTATAGGCCTCCACAGATCTGCTCAGACCTGGCTATTCCAAGGGCCATGGAGACTTGTGCTTCCTGGTCCACATGGAACCAGCAATACTTAAAGTTTCTCTCATGATGCCATCCCATCTCTTAACACCATTGATTTTGATGGTCTTTACCAGGAGCAAGGACATTTGGCAGTGAAAAATGCAGGAGCTCTAGCATGTGCATCCTACCCAAAAGGAGCTGTAGAGAACCGGGCTTCCTCAGCAGCTGCATAGATAGGCTGATGTTGAACAATTAAATATGGGGAAATGTGGATAGGTTCATTGATAATCGTTCTGTCCCCCCAACAGAATGCTCTGAGAGATGAGTTTCATATTGCCTTACTGGAAACACTCCACATGTCCACATAACCAGCTGTGCTTTCCTGTGAAGCTGTGGACTGCTTGATAACATACAGACTTGAGGCTGTTTTCCTCCTTTCCTGACATACCTTTTCCCCTCATTTTTGCTTCACTAGATCAGAATGTAAACTTTGCTCCAAACTAATTCCAGGCATCTAGGCTAAGACAACCAGTCATAGAAAGCAGTCTCTTGGGATTTTGGAGTTTGATTTCCCACCTGTCTGGAGGTAAGATGGATGTCACGTGTGGTAGTAACAATTACTAAAGCTTTCACCTGTTGATAACTGAGGTATCATACAGATTGGGAGGCACTGGGAGGCCAAGCGGCTGCTCTTCTTGATTGGTATCAGGGGTATGGTGATAATCACGATCGTGGGGAGGAGTGGGTATTTTTGTTAGCAGTGGAGGACTTGAAAGAAAGAAAATGATAGGCTCAGGGAATCAAGTTACCAACCTAAATCACACCTTTAAAGCCTGAGGGCCTCTATGGCAGCTTTAAAGGGAATGTTCACTTCCTCTGGACACAGGGACGATGGTGTTGAAAATCAACCCCAGTATCTGATTGTCATGATGGCAAGTTACAAAAAAGATAAAATGCACAACATAGGTCTTCTATAATGAAGTCCATACCTGATAGGACAAGAATGAGACAGGGGACTTTAGGTTGAGAAATCTGACAATGTTGATTCCCCAATTTCTCAAAATTCCATTGGCCAGCAAAAGAAGTCCCTTCCCCACATACCAGAAGAGAAAACTCCTCTTGCCTGGAGATCGTGCAAAGGCACCTGTAGCAGATGTCTCTCCATGTGACTCATCTTTTTCTCTCAGAGTTTGTCCCTGCTCCCCCTCATGGTAACCGGGCTGGATGGCAGCACTCGATTCTTTGAGGCAAAGCAGATGTACCTAAAACAGACAGCAAGGCTGGAACAGGAGGGGGAGCCAGCGTTTGATCCACAGGGATCTGTGGCAGTTGTCTCTGGAGAGGGCAGAGAAGACACAGAGATGTTTAGATGATGATCACATTCTTGATTTGTGTAATCAAAAATTATCCAAGTCCAATGAGCTGAAGGACGGTATTAGCAGTTGTAATGGAAACTCAAGTTTCCTTACCTTGTGTCCAGATCTAAGTTAATTCAGACACAGAGCCACGTAACTGAAAGGGAACTTGATAAGTAGAACAAAGTAAGCAGGGTAGATTTCCTCCCAATCCTTCCCCAAAGGGGCTCATGGCCAATCCCCAGGTCAACCATGCACTGGGCAAAGGAGAATTCCCAAATACTGTTACACGCAGAGTCTGAGCTTATGCTGATTTAATTGGACCTAAAATGCCTTCCTGGCCTTCTAGTTAGGATGAACACTTTAAATAGAGTTGGGGAGAAGGCATAGATGAAGAAAGCTTGCAAGAATGTGGGGAGGGATAGAACTGAAGACACAAGAGTAACTTTTGAAACTAGGGATTAGGGTAGGTGAAGACATTAATTTTACATTTTTAGAGAAGTTGGCAAAGGACAAAGTGATAGCAAGATAGAAATTGAGAGAGCAAAGAATTTGAAACAGGAAATGGCTTGTCAATAAACATTCCTTAGCAAGGTCTCTGTTGGTTCTGAGGATTAACTCCTGAGTGTTTATTTCCATTTGTAGAGAAGCAGAAGACAAGTTCTGCCCACAGTTGTTCATGAGAAAAAATAAGGCAATTATTTTGTTTTTTTTCTTTTTTAAATTGATTGCAAAGGAGAGACAGGAAGTCTTCTTGGAATGGAGCTAGGACAGAGCAAGAACGGCCACACGGGGTGAAGCTTTGGCTCCTGGAACATGGTGATAAGGTTTGGCTCTGAGTTTCACTCTGTTCCAGCAGCATGGCCTTGGGCAATTGGATTAAAATTGGAGGAGGCCTTGGGAATAATTAAACAGAGAAGGAAAGTTAGAGACTGTTTTAGCCTGGGTTCTCTAGAAAACCAACCTTGAGCAAAGTTTACATGCTAATGCTTTATCAAATTTTGCAATCCCATGCATGAGTGAGTGGCAAAGGGAGGCAATTCATGGCAAAAGAGAGAAAGGAAATGTAATTATGAGATTGCACATACATTACTTAGATGACCACATTTCCCCAGGAAAACATAATTGTTTGCTTGGTCAAATAAAAGGCTTTTTAATTATTAAAATTAATAAGTGAATTTATCAAAGTTAATACGAAAATAAATTAATTTACATATATTGACAACAAACAATTAATTAATTAATCAAGGAATAAAAAAGTATGGATTGTATCCATTACATGGCTAGAGTAATCCACATCCTATGTAAAAACAGAATTTAGAATGTACATTTTTACAATCATCTCTGAACAGTTATATCTATAATAAAATTTTCAAGAAATGCCCCTAACAAGGCTGGGCGAGGTGGCTCATGCCTGTAATCATAGCACTCTGGGAGGCCGAGGCAGGTGGATCGTTTGAGTTCAGGAGTTGGAGACCAGCCTGAGCAAGAGCGAGACCCTGTCTCTATTAAAAAATAGAAAGCAATTATCTGGACAACTAAAAATATATAGAAAAAATTAGCCGGACATGGTGGTGCATGCCTGTAGTCCCAGCTACTCGGGAGGCTGAGGCAGAAGGATTGCTTGAGCCCAGGAGTTTGAGGTTGCAGTGAGCTAGGCCCTCTAGCCTGGGCAGCAGAGTGATACTATGTCTCAAAAAATAAATAAATAAATAAAAGAAAAGAAAAGAAAAAAAAAGAAATGCCCCTAACAAAGATTGTGTTGTTAAAGAAGCTGATGTGACCATTTGTAGGACCTTGGCAAATTGATATCTCCCGATGTTTGATAACTTTGGTTTTCAAGAAAATAGTGTATTTTCCTTGTGAAGCTATAAGCAGAACCATTTCTAAGTTGCCTCTAGGTTTTTGGTGAGGCATCTCTCTGGTATACCTAAATATCCTCATCGTACAACCCAAATGATGTTCTTCCTATCTTAGTTCTCCCCAACATAGCACCTGCATTCTGTTTGACTTTTTCCCACCTAGATCTCTGTCACACTTCCATGACTCCTTAGGACTTACAGAGATTTATGCAACACAACACACACCTGTTAATGTGTGTATTAACAAGAAATTATGATATTTACATGAATAGAGATTTAAGTAATTTATACAAACCATCCATGGTGAAGCAACACTGAAAATAACCGTTTCACCCCTGAGTTACTAATGATAAGTGTGTTCCCGAGTTTGTTCTAAAAGCAGTCACCAGCACTAGCTGTCACTTCTTTCGTCTTGTCCAGGAACTGAGACTGATTTGCTTGGTAAATTTGAACATTTTCCAAAAAGAGCCTCTTTTAAGAGCTGGTAAATGGCACGCTTAAAATGTATTTTCAGTTTACCAAATTTTTTCTACAGCCTAACCTGAAAGTCATATAATATTTTTTTCTAACCAAAATGCTATAGCATTTTAACCTTCAAAAATCCTGAAAGGTGTATAAAAAATATGGTGTGCACAAAAAGTATTTTGAGGCCAGGCGTGGTGGCTCATACCTGTAATCCTAGCACTCTGGGAGGCTGAGGCGGGAGGATTGCTTGAAGTCAGGAGTTCGAGACCAGCCTGAGCAAGAGCAAGACCCTGTCTCTACTGAAAATAGAAAGAAATTAGTCAGACAACTAAAAATATATAGAAAAAATTAGCTTGGCATGGTGGCACATGCCTCTAGTCCCAGCTACTCAGGAGGCTGAGGCAGAAGGATTGCTTGAGCCCAGGAGTTAGAGGTTGCTGTGAGCTAGGCTGACGCCATGGCACTCTAGCCAGGGCAACACTGTGGAATTCTGATACTGTATTACATACATGATCGTAATAAACACACTGAAGTATTTGGATCTGTCCAGATTTTTTCTTTGTTATATTTTTCTTAGCAAAATATAGTGGAAAGTGAAAATTATTTATTCAGTGAAAATGTCACATTTTGTGACACATTCATTCAGCACTGTTTGGTTAATTTGATTTTGTTGGGCATTTTCATAAATCTGATATATTTATCCAAGGACTTTTGGCCCTGGCAGCATATTAAAATCAGCAAAAAAATAAAATAAAATAAAATAAAAAGTCTATCTAGCCTAGGATTAGGAAGACTCAATTGCATCCAGATGAGAACCAAATCCACTTCAGATTTCCTAAGCAAATAAAATTGTGTCAAAAATTAATCCTTGCGAGACTTCTGGAATGTATATTTCTCCTTGTTCTAATTACTGTGGCATTCTGGTGACCCTATTTTGCATTATCTGCACATCCCCCTCCCCAATCCTCCTTCTTGTCTTCCATTTTGCCCATTATCCTCTTTATTTCTGATTCACATGATTTTTCTGAACCTATTATTGAAAGGGAGAATTGAAGCAAGTACATTGAGGATTTGAGTAAAAAAAAAAAAAAATCATGTTTTCCAAATTTCTACCTCATTTTGAACCAGTGCAAGAACCTCCCTTGCACTGGTTCAAAATGAACTTGGGAAGCCTCGCGCTCTTCTTTATCCTTTTGGCATTTTATCTGTCTAAGTTTAGGTGGAAACTTACTGTACTGTCTCTCTAATGTGACTCAGTACAGAAGGTTGGGAAGTCACTAGTTAAATCCTCACTTGATGCCTGTGTGTGTAGCATTCGCTAAAATCCCGTCTCATTCTCCTCGCTTACACTCATTCCCCACATTCATTCTGCCCCCAGTGCCCCTCTTCTTTTATAATGAAAGACTTAGCTTAAGTCTTGCCTCCTCAAGAACTCATCTTGGACGAATATCACTCACTCTCCAATGATCCCTTTCATACACTGTCTGTACCAGCAGTTTTCATGCAATGGTGGGATGTCACAATAAAGTAAGTGTTTGGGCCTTTTTATTATATTTAAAAAACATAAGCAGCTAAATTACATACTTGTTATAGACTGAATGGTTTTTCCTCCTCCCCTGGCAAAATTCCTATGTTAAAACCCTAGCCCCTAAGGTGATGGTATTAGGAAGTGGGGTCTCTGGCAGGTAAGGAGGATCAGATGAGCTGAGGAGAGTGGAGTCCTCCTGAGTGGGATTAGTGTCCTTATAGGAGTGAGGGGATATGCACTATTTCAACAATGCAGAACAACACTGCAAATATTTTAGGCAGAAAATGAAGCTATTTCACCTCCCTACAATTATGAAGGACTCTGACATGAGCAGAGAGGACCCATTCATATTGGCACCAGGCCATGCATCCAAGTTGACTTGGAAATCATGTTCAGATGCCCAGGAAACTTTCATAACCTCACAAGTTCAGAACTTTTGCTTTCTTGCTCCAAGTTTTCTAAATGTCAGCAATGAGCTTCAGAATCATTTACTCAACTTACCAGCAGTGTGCTTCAATAAAGTCCTTCCCAAAGTAGTTTAGAAGAAAAATGTAAACTCTTTTACTCTAGGAAAGTGATGAGAGAAAAACAAAGAGGAATTGTTGAGATTAGCTATTGATATCATTTGTTGGCCCACAGTGTGGCCCTGGCTACCTCTTCTTTACCTGATATTCTCCCATTGTGTTTTAGTTTCTCAAACTCTTCAAGGTCCTCCCACATCAGGGCCTTCCCATGGAATGCCTATTCTCTAGACGCTTCTCCCAGTTTCCCACCATTTTTCTCTAGTGGAGTCTTAATTTACCCTTCAAGTTTCATTTTAGATGGACTTCTCTTCCTTGGGGAAATAGTCTATGACCCTGAGGGTGAGTTAGGGTCCTGCTGCTGAGCACACACTTGGAAACTTGTACTTTTTCTTTTCTGAAACCATCATTGTCATGCCTATGCACTGCCTGGGGCCTTTATCTCTTTCACAGCAACAATCACATTGCTTACACAGAGCTTGGGAGGGGATGATCTCTCCATACGTAGCTGATTATTGACTGAATAAATACTACTTGACCAAGAGAAAGGTCCACACACATGTTGTTAATTTACCTATTTATTTTCATGTTATGGAGAAGAGATTGAGCTATTTGTAATATGCAAAACAATAAATTACTATTTGATTTAAGAAGAAAGGAAGAATGTGCTTTATACTTATGAAGAAATTCTCACATTCACCCTGAAACAAAAGCAAGAAGATTGGATATTAGTGATATTTATTTGAGCTAATCAAAAATAGAGGAAAATGAAAAAATGAAGTTAAGAATAAAATTTTCAGAAGTAGGAAGACAGATTAAAATGAGGAAAATGACAAACTGAGAAATATAAAAATGTCTCAGAAATGCCACTGCTTGATGAGGACCTAGACAGAAGAAACCAAACCAAACTCAACCTAGAAATTGGCTTAAGCACGTCAAAGATTCCTGTTCATGGTGAGGACTAACATGGCCTAAGGAAAAAATCATCATATAACATCAAAGAAGAACAGAAAAATGGTGAAGAAGAAAAAACAGAAAGATCATCTATGGAAAAAAATATAACAATAATAACAAATTAAGTGCTCTAACTACACTAAGACTAAGCTAGAAATCCCAAAATAAAATAGTTTGGAGCTTTTGGATCTACTCTTATGCAAGATCAATCTTAATATTCATTTATTTGTTTGTACACAAAAATATTTATTGAATTCTCACCATGTGTCAGACACTGTTCCAAGTCCTGAGGATACCTCAGTGAATAAAATAGATTAAGCACTTGCCCTCATGGAATTTACTTATTTATCTATTTATTTATTTACATGTATTTATTTTCTTCATCAATGTTAAAGTGATTAATTAAATCACTTGTGAGTATGTTAAAATAGTGTTTTTCTTATTTGAACAAGACAGCAAACTTTCACATAATGCTGTTTTAAAAAGATTTCTGCTTTTCCTAATGAATTCATTCTCAGAGTAGATGTAGGTAGTAGTTATTAAGAACTGTTTTTATCTTTAAACAAAAACAATAGAGGAGTTATCTTTATCTATATGCTTTCAAGAGCATAAAGCTCAAATAAATGCTCCCTAAAAATAAAACATTATCAACAATCCTTTTCATCATCTCCGACATTGCTGTAGTTTCTGACACTGTCTTGGGTTTCTCTGGGTGAGAAAAGAGTTGAAAATCCTCTTCCAGATGCGTAGTTCAAAAGTCAGGACTGTCGTATCATTGCCTGAAGAATTCCCAACACCAGGGAATCTCCCGAAGAATGCTAAAGCCATGTTTTTTCACAGCCCCCGCCCGGCTACACAGGCAGCGGCCCGGTTAGACTTGGGGCTGCCAATGAAAACATGAAACTGAGAAATTATCTGTAAAAAAAAAAAAAAGGCCATCCTTATTGGGACTTTCTTATCAAAAATCAGAATATTCAGTTCAGCTAAACCTTTCAGTCCAGAAAAAAGTCATTTTCCTTCATTAATGCTATGTATGCCTGGTTGGATATTTTGCTAAACAACCAAGAGAAAAAGCCTTTTTTTAAAAAAAAAGAAAAAAAAAAAAAAAAAAAGAAAGAAAAAGCACTCTACAGCAACAAAATATGAAAACAGAATGTTTTTCTTTTAGTATAAAATGCTTCATCTCTTTTATATTATACAATGCTGCCTCTATGGGAGTTATCTTTGAATTGGTGTGAAAACAGCAAAGAATTGACGTATCCTTGTATTTTAGAGAAAGTTAGAAATGTATTATTCTCTTACAATACTCCATCTCAAGTAGGAAGTGTAATCCATTAATTTTCTAACTAGTTTACTGTAAGTACAATAGTATGACCTCCCTTTGCCTTTCCTCTTAGCCAAACAAAATCCTCCCCCACCCAAGTGAAGGTTTAACTGTATTTCTCATTTGGCCAAAACCACAAAAAATCCTATAACATATTCCATTATATATGAAAACAGATTATTCTGCTTTTCAATTAGAATAAATTATCTATTTTAGTCCTGATAGAATATATTCCAAGTGTTAGAAGTGTTAAGGAAAAGCATCTAAGGGTAGTTCAGCCCCATCTCCCTATTGACATCCTAGCCATCCCTACCTCTAAATGCAAAGAAATGCCGTGTTCGAGATAGCTGTAAGCTATCTCTTTACTCCCAATGGGTTTTTATAAGAGCAAAACTTAATTTTGTGGCAAATGGAGCTTATTGGCCTTTAAAATGAAAGTTGGTGTTTCCTTGGTATTATGGTTACCAAATCAAGGAAATTTATAGCATCAGTGTCTTTGTGTGACGTGTAGAAAAAATCAAGAATGTGCTGTGACTATTTGGCCTTATGTACTATATCACTCAGTTATTCTTTTATTTCTGAAGACTGATGATGTATCTCACTATGAAAGTAGGTCTCAAATACTCTTGAATACAGAGAATCAAAAAGTATAAATGAGAGCTCATCTAAAGAGAAAATCCACTAGATGCCAGAGTTCGCAGTGAAGGCAAGAAGGCCAAAGGATATTTGGATTGTCACTTTTTATGAAGTGCTAACAAGGAAAAGGGTAAAATTGTAAAAAACCCACTCTTTAGATGTCTCACTGCTTGAATTTTTCTGACGTGAGGTTATGGAATATGAATGTTCTTGAACAAATCTTTTAATAACTAGAGCCTACATGTTGCCTTTAAAAAAATATTGATTTGCCTCCTGGAAGAGAACTCCAAAACCATAATTGTCTGACTTTTTATTTAGCTTGGGCTAAAAGGCAAATCCTATACATATGAACATGCCAATGCCCTCCAAAATAACTCTTGAGCCAAACCAGTTTCTCTTTGCCAGAAATTAAAATGAGCACAAAGCTATTCTAAATGTTCCAGCATTCTGAAGATGTAAAACAAAGGCATTTGTCAAAATTATATTGGGTTTGTTCCTTGGGAAGCCATCTGTCCAGAGGTTTAAGACCAGTTTAGAAAATAAGAATTCCCATTTTCATGCCATGTGACCCCTCATCCTCCTGGGGACTCCTGGGGAAAGAAAGCTAAGCTCTTTGGATTCAGCTTCATTGTCTGTTATTCACAGAAAAATCCAGTGTCTTTATTTTAGTTTGCTTTATTTATTTTAATTTGTTTTAATATTCAATAACGCTAAAACAAAGTTTACAGAAAGGTGAAAGATCTTCTCCCTCTTTGTTCAAACAGCTGGTGAAAGGGGTCTCAAGTGAGAATGTGTGTATCTTTGGAGACTAGTTCTGGTTACCAGTTACTACTTCCTTCCAATCCCAGGAACTCCAACCTGCCAGTTACATCTATCCCATTAGCATCAGCCCCTCAGAGGCATCTGGCATCCGCACCCTCTGTAAAGTTTGAATTGATTTATTACAGACATTTTGGAGTGGGAATTATCCAAAGCCTGAGGCTATGATTAGCTCTGTTAAAAAAAAAAAAATGAAAACCAGTTTATTGTAAGGACGAGACAATAACAGATCATTTTTTAGGGAAAACACACAAGCTAAAGGGAGGAGCCCAGGATTTTGATATGAGGTCCCAGGCAAAGAGAATTCTAAACTCATCTCTTCATAAATGATTCAGTTTCTTTTCACATTGCAAAACATGTGTGTTACCTAAAAACTATCTCCTCCTATAGGTGTGCATTTCTTTTACAACTTAAAATGAACCCAGTTGGATGATATTTCCAAAATATATCTTAAGGTCCACAATAATTACAGACATTCTGAAATTTAAATACAAATAAAAAACCAGCATTGTGAATCTCCACTCTGAAATTTCAACTCTGTTCACTTAAAAGTTCGACTTACGTTTCTTGCACCATTCCAGAAGGCACGAACGCTGGCCTGGTTTTAAGGTGGGGTAGTACTCCAGGAGCTTGCACTAGACTCCACAGAAACTTAAGTAGGACTTGCATTTAAGACCTCAGATATAACCTGTTCCCAAATTGACCAAATTTGCCCGACCTGAAATGAACATTAACTTCTCCGGCTACAGCGGAGTTTAACACGCAAAGCAAATAGGATGAATTTTCTCCTGTGTGCACTCCAGATGCTGACCAGATGTGTGTACACAGCAGCCCACTGGCCTGTTTGGGGATGTCTGGACATCCACACTACAGTCAATCTCTGTTTTAGTATCATTCAAAGGCAATTTGCTTAAAACAAATGACTGAATGTGATTATTGTCACTTGAAAATGGCCACGTTGTGGCATGTCATCACTTCTTCTCTGTGTTTTCATACTTTAACACTGCTTCCCACTTTTAAAGGAATTAACAATTGCTGATCATCCTTGAAGACGCAGCTAACATGCCAGAGTGTCTGGAAACTTCTCTTCCTCCTGTCGGTTGACGGTCATGCCTTTATTGGATTTCCACTCTGCTCTACGTGCCGCTGTGTTCCTGTAAACCAGCTTCCTGGTCTTCTTGAGAATTCTCTGCCTTTGGCAATTCAAGCCTACCCTTATCTCAGCTGAAGACTTTGCCTCACATTTCACTAATAAGACAGAGTTCTATGAGCAGGACACGCTGTCCCCAGCCCCCAAACCTCATGCACAAACATTTCTACGTTCCTTCCAGCGTCTAGACCAGGACTCAGCAAACAAACTACAGCTCTTGAGCCAAATCTGACCCTCCTCCTGTTTTTGTACAGCCCACCAGCTTACAGTGGTTTTTATATTTTTAAATAACTGAAAAGAATAGAGGAATAATATTTCATAACACATGTAAATTCTATGAAATTCAAATTCCGATGCCCGTAAACAAAGTCTTATCAGAACCCAGCCGCGCACATTTGTGGACTTATTCTCTGTGGCTGCTCTCCTGCTCTGACGGCAGTGTCGTGGCAGTGAACATATGGCCCGCAAAGCTTAAAATATTTACTCTCTGGCCTTTTACAGGTTCGATGACCCCTGATTTAGACAAATCTTTCTTCCTCCTTGTAAAACAAAGAGAGGCCCTCTCCTCCCTTCAAAGGCCAAACCTCTTGGGTGTGCCCTTTGCCTACACAAGCACTCCCTGAATTCATCCTTTGATCCCTCAAGCCCTTTTTCTGTTCCCTTCCCAGCCAGACTCTGTTGACGACACACTCCTAATTTTCTTCTTGCCTTTCTGCTCCATCTCTTTCAGCCTCGTTCTTTTCCTTATCATCAAGTGTTAGAATTCCTCAGGAGTCCGTCTGGGCTCTTTTCTTCCCTCCGTCTCCTCTCTCTTACTGGGTATGTCTCCATCACCACAGCTTTAAACACTATTCACATGCTGAAGCCCCCCAGTGTTACCTTCAGCCGGACCTCTCCTCCCAGATGCAATGTCACACATCCAAATGCTACTGCCGCATGCACACTCTTCGCAGTTCTAATGTGTCCTAAACTGAAAGTTGGTTTTCCCTTGTAAACCTGTGCCTACCCAGGTCCTTCTCATCCATACAGCTGCTTAAGCTGGACAGCCAGGAGCTAATCTCCATCCTCCATCACTCTCCACGTCCAGTACGTCTTGCTGATTCTACTTCTAGGATCTGTCTCGACTCTGTTTCTTGGATATTCTAATTCAAGCCACTCCATTCTTTCTGAACTGTAACTGCCTTCTAACTGGCATGGCTATTCACCCTCTTGAACTCCTAAAATGCATACAGCATCGTGGATAGCCCCCCTAACCAACATTCTCTTTATTACTTATTTGATCCAGAGGAGAAACTGCGTCCAGAAGCTGGTGGGTGGCGGGTGGGGGGGCCACTTTGTCTGGTGCTCTGGGGCCCCACCCCCTGCAGGAGCCCAGCCATGGCCCTCAGAGGACTGGGCTGTTTCCCAGGGCAGGAGGGGAGGGGGAGAGAGTCTGAGCTGGAGCCCATGGTCCAGGTGCGGGACAAGAGGCCTAAGGTTGGTGAGACCCTTTCCTGGGACCCAAGGATTTGATTTGCAGCTGAGCCAGATGTGATGAATAGGGACAGAGTCATTATAAATCAAAGGGATGAAGTAATAAAATAAAAACAAGACCCATAACCAGAAGATGTACCACTCAGGAGGGGGTGGGGGCCACCTCTGTGCAAGACTCCTTCCTGAAGTTTCTCAAGAGCAGAAGCAGCAGAGACGTCAATTAAAAGATGAAGGGGAGACCCTCAGCCAAGTGCCCACAGCCACCGGCTCCCACATGGCCCTGGAGATGAGCCAGCTGAAAGCCACGTGGCTGGTCTGCCCCCACCCGGTGGAGGGACACAGTGTGAGGAACAGAAGGCAAGGCCAGGAGCTAAGACAGAGGGCAGGGGCGGGGGTGTGTAGAAGTCACTGTGTGGAATTAACTGGTGCCCAGATGAGTGACCACAATGAATCCTGTCACCAAGGAGACAGCCCACCCCTCTGTTAGTCCCCTCCCCACTCCCAGCCCTGGGTCAGCCTCCTTCTACCCAAGAGCAGGTGGGGGAAGAGATGGCACCCACGTGTGAGGGAGGGAAGAAATGCCCTCACAGAGGTGTGTGGAAGGGAATGTCCAGCTCTGGGGAAGGAGGAGGGACAGTGTCCTTGTCTTCGCCTTGGCAGCCCCAGAGCAGCCCCCACTACTCCCGGCCCCAGCTGCCCAGGCCCCGAGTCCCCAAAGGCCTCCTCTGGTGGTGGCCTGGAAGGGAGGAGAGGATAGAAACCCAGCCCAAGGCACCAACCAGAACCCCCAACCCTTTGCCTGAATGTGTTATGGCCCAAGCCACCCTCCTAGGGAACCCCAGGGATCCAGTCTGGCCTGGCCCAATGGGACCGAGAGGAAACGTGGCCTCGGGGATGTTTTCCTCTTTCTTCTTCTTTTTTTCTTTTTGTTAATAAACAAAGTCTTAGTTTTGACGACATATTCTATGTAGGCGCAGTCCTGGGGGAGCCCTGCTTTGTCCCTCCCCTTTCTGAGCCTCCTCTGGGAGAGAAGGGGAGAATTCCTGGACAGGGGTGAATGCGTCGGGGAAAGACCCATCTCCCGCCCCCTACAACGCGGAAGAAAAATCACAGAAGGGCCAAGGAGAGGGGACAAGCCAGGAAGGGACACACCAGGTTTGGACCCATCTCTGCAGTGTCGCCCAGATGGAGCCAAGGTGCCTTGTCCCAGCTGCCTCCCCCGGCTCCTGGCAGCTGCTTGGTTAACTTGGAAGCAATGATCTTGGGGACCAGGGAGGTGCAGGAGGTCCGCTAAGACACTGCGATCGTGTGACGCCTCCACGCCAGGCGCGCACGTCTGCTCGCTCGCTGGAATCAGGTGCCTGCCCCGCAGCCTGCGCTGCTGGTGTCAGAATGCACAGACCTCGGACGTCATCTCCTTGTGCTTCGCGAAGTGGGAGGTCTTCGGTCCTCGCCGGAACCGACTGAGTGTGGCCTGGCCTCTGGCGACTCCTCCTTTTCGTCATTACCTCCGCTGCTCACCAGGCCGGCCTGAGCGTCTCCACTTGGTCTTCGCTTTCGGGGTCCTCCAGGTTCCCTCTGGCATACTCGCAAGACAGATTGTTTGTAGACAAACTTGGGGGTGACCTTGCCCAGGACATTCCCGGAGGCCTCCAGTGGCCAGGAGTAGAGGCTGGAGTCAAGCCTTAGGGCTAATTCTGCTGGGCCCGCACCTGTCGGAGCTGCCCAGTGCGGAAGCTGCTGCGACTGGACTCATCCAGGAGGAAACCGGTTCTGCCTCAGGCCCTGTGACTGCTCAGACCTTGAGGGACTTGGGAGGCAGCGAGGACTAGCTGTGAGGCTGTGCTGGCAGCTGTGAGGCTGTGCTGGCGCAGGCATCTCCCAACTAGCCTCAGGCAGGCGCCCAGAACACTGATTGGGGTGAGGCCCACGTGGGCCCAGGCTGGGAAAAAGAAAAAAAATGAGAAGAATAAACAAACAAAGCAAAAATAAATAGAGAGAACGAGAAATAAAAGAAAAAGACAAATCAGAAATAAAATGGAGAGAACAGAGAAAGAATGAGAAGCAAAAAAGAGAAGAAATAAAACATTAAAGAACTAAAAAGAAGAGAATAAAGACAAAAAGAGAAAAAGCATAAAAAGAAAAATGAGAAATAAAATGGAAATGGAAGAATGAGAAAAATAGAAAAAGAACAGAATAAAAACTGAGAGAAATAAAAGAATGGAAACAGACCAAACTTAGAAAAAAGAGTAAAGAAATAGAAAAAATAATTTAAAAATTAAAAAAAAAAACAACAACAGACAAAAGCTTCGCAATGTTAATGTGGTGCTTTGGCCAAATCCCTCTGGTAGCTGCCAACCAGCCCCCCAAGCGAGAAGGATGCAAACCTAGGCTGTGAGCGCCTCTTGGAGCCCACCTGGGAAATGGCTCCTAATGAGGTCATAAAAAATCAACCAATGAGGATGGGGCACAGTCAACCCAAATTTTGTCTACCACAGTGGTTTACTCTGACATTTTTGGCATCAAGAATCCTTTACTCTTAAAATTTGTTGAAGAACCCAAAGAAGTTTTTGTTTTGTTTTGCATGTATAGCTATCAACATTTATCTTACTAAAAATTAAAACCTCTGAGATGCTTCAGTAGCTTTTATTTCTAATTTGAAAAGCTGTAATAATTTTTAGCTTTAAAGAGCTCCTCATCTCTACACCTTGAAATAGGCAATTACTTTTTCTTTAAACGATTGGTCTTCAAATGATGCTGCAACTTAACTGGCATCGAAATACTATACAAAAATGTTGTTGCTTAAGACTCAATAGGGTGCATTATTAACATCTATAACACTGAGAAAAAGACAGCTTTGGGCACATTTTCATTTTTTTACAGTTTTGCTCAGTTTCTTTGGGGTAGATTCTTCCCTCCCACGGGCCAGAAAACTCTTTGACTTGTCAGTTAGAGGTGGAGGTTGCAGCTGTGAGTTGAGAAAGCGAGCCGCCTAATCTCCCTTGTTTAAGTCAGCAACCTGACAAATAAAAACCAAACCTGGATTTAGGTAAGGAAAGACTTTGTTCAAAAAGATGATTGCAGTGGAGGAGGGAGACTAATGCAATATAGAGAATGCCCAACCATAAAATGTGTAAGTTTCAAAGGTGAGGCTGAAAGGGCTTGTCTTTTATAAGGATAATTAACAAGGCTGGAAAGAACTGGATGTGTGGAAGTGAGCGGAGCACATGTAGCGATAGGACATTGTGTAGCAAATGTCTCCTTTGTGGCTGGCTGGTTCTCAGAAGAAGCTGTTTAGAGGCATTTGCTCTGTATTCCAATGTTTGCTTAACCTCAGGGGTGAGTCAAAAGGGTGGCCCACAAGCCTGGCATATTTATTAGCTGTCTCTTTACAGAAAAAGTGTGATGACCCCTGACCTCTGTTCTAGAATATACTAAATTCACTCAATATTTTTCTATCTACGATAGAGCTATGGAAACACAACTTACCATAACATAAACTTCTTGATGGCAAGGATTTTTGTCAATTTTTTACACTGTTTTGTCTCTAACACCTAGAATGTTTGGCACATAGCAGGTGCTCACTAAATGTCTGTTGAATGAGTGAGTTACTGTACAACAAATTGATTTGAAAATGTAAAGTTTAATCTATTTCATCTTTTTTTAGCCATCTAAAATAATCATTTAATTGTTGCATTTAGTATTATACTGCCTAATGTAAGTAACTTTTTCTTTAAGTTTTGGCAGCATATTGATACAGCTAAAAGTTAACACTAAGCAAAGAGGAAAAAAGATGGGGAATATCGTAACATGAAACTTTTCAACCCTGGTTTGATGTCTTGAAATTTTAAATAACTATACATACTTTGAAGTTCATATTCCCCCTTTATCTGCTCATTTTAGTCCAAAGGAAGCTTTTGTCTTTTTTTAATGGGTTGGATTTTTCACAGAAGTAGACTATTTGGCTTAAACTATAGCAGCTACTTTGAAGTCATGGAAAAATAAAAGTAGTACATGGTTTTTCCCTTCGTTTGTCCCTTTCTTTAATGAATTTTTTTCTTTTAAAATATTAAATAAGTTTTTACCCGTCCCCCAACCCTCCCCCTTCTTGGATTCCACTGACTTTTGCATCTCTTTGTGCCTGTGTGCCCATCATTTAGCTCTCAACTATTAGACAGTACATGTGGTGTTTGTTTTTACATTCCTGAGATATTAATGCTTCACTTAGGATAATGGTCTCCAGTTCCATCCATGCTGCTGCAAAAGATATTATTTCAATCCTTTTTTATGGCCGAGTAGTATTCCATGGCATATGTATACCATACTTAGTTAATCCATTCATGAATTGATAGGCATTTAGGTTGATTCTTCATCTTTACAATTGTGAATTGTGCTATGATAAACATTCAAGTGCAAGTGTCCTGGCTTTGGTATTAAGGAGATACGGGGTTCATAGAATGAATTAGGAAGGATCCTCTCCTTCTCAATGTTATGGAGTAATTTCTGTAGGATAGGTACCAGTCCTTTGTAGGTCTAGGAGAATTTGGCTGTGAATCCGTCTGATATGGTGCCCTTTTTTTGTTGAGAGATTTTTTATTAATGCTTCAATCTTGCTGCTCATTATTGGTCTGTTAAGGATTTCTATTTCTTCCTGATTCAGGCTTGGGAGGTTGTGAGTTTCCAGGAATTTATCCATTTCCTCTACATTTTCTAGTTTATTTGCATACAAGTTTTCATAGTAGTCACAAATGGGTGCAGGCTCCTGATGTTCCATTTAAAATCCTCTCTGGAGTCCACTTTTTGTGGTGGGCCTCTTTTGATCCTTGTCATCATGAGTTCCACTCTGCATCAACCACCTCAAGTGCTCACCATCATCATGGAGTCCACCGTATATTTCCCACCTTAAGATCTCATCACATCATGAGGTCATCTGTATATCACCCACCCAAAGTTCTCACCATCACCTTGGGGTCTGATGTGCATCATTGGTTCCATGTTCCCCTAAACCATAGGATCTGCAGTACATCACCCATCCTAGGTTATTATCTCTACTGCCACACTGTAGGTGCCAGCCTTCTTTCTCATTTTCTTCCTTCTTTGTTTCTGGCTTCTTATTTTCCTTTCTGTTTCTAGTCAGTTCTATACATCTTGACTTTTGCAAAAAAAGTAGAGTATTTCATCAACCTATTATGAATCAGGGTGTCTAGGACCTATGAAAATCATAATGGGGTGTTGTCAGGGCCTAGTTGTGGGAAACCAGACCTAAGACAATGTGTGCCAGCAAAGTTTCTTGGTGCTTCTTTCTGCATTTTTGGAATCCTCTACTCCCCAGATCTCTAGCTACTTGATGCTAAAGTCCCCTTTATCAGCCTAGCTCCAGGCTCTGAACAGTTCTCAGATGTTCTCCTTAAATAAAACTTACTGGTCTTTTTGTCTCAAGCCCTTGGTGGCTGAGAGATTTCATTCAAAAGGTGGTACTTCTATACTGTTTTCCATAATGCTTTTGTTAATTCCACTAACAATGTACCAGAGTTCCCTTTTCTCCTCATCTTTGCCAACACTTATTGTCTTTTGTCTTTTTGACAAAAATGATAACTATTCTAAAAAGTGTGAGGTGATATCTCATTTTGGTTTTAACTTGTATTTCCCTGATGATTAGTAATACTGAGCATTTTTTCATAGATCTGTTAGCCAATCGTATGTCTTTGTTTGAGAAATGTCTATTCAGGTCACTGGCTTATTTTATAATTGGATTATTTCTTTTCTGGGTATTGAGTTATTGGAGATTTCTATATATTTTGAATATTAGGCCCTTAGGTAGGTGTATGGTTGGTAAACATTTTCTCCCATTGTGTAGGCTGTCTCTTCTTTACTCTGTTCAATATTTCCTTGGCTGTGCAGAAGATTTTTAATTTGATGCAATCCCATTTGTCTATTTTTACTTTCGTTGCCTGTGCTTTTGCAGTCATATCCAAGGAATCGTCGTGCAGATCAACGTGAAGGAGGTTTTTCCCTCACGTTTTCTGTCAGTACGTTTACAGTTTCAAGTCTTCCATTTACGTATTTAGTCAATTTTAGTAGATGGTGTGAGCTAAAGGTCCAATCTCATCCTTCTGCATGTAGATGAAGTCCAGTTTTTCAACACTATTTTTTGAAGAGACTGTTCTTTCTCAATTGTGTGTTTTGGCAGAATTATCGTATGATTTAACAGTGTCACTTCTGGGTATATAGCGAAAAGAATTGAAATCAGTATGTTGAGGAGATAGCTGCACTCCCATGTTCATTGCAGCATTATTCACAATAGCCAAGATATGGGAACAAGCTAAGTGTCCATCAATGGATAAAATATATGGGGTGTGTGTGTGTCTATATATATATGTATATATATACACACACACATATATAGTGTATGTGTGTATATATAGTGTATGTGTATACACACACACAATGGAATACTATACAGCCTTTAAAAAGAAAAAATTCTACCATTTGTGGCATCATAGAGGATATTACCCTACGTGAAAAAAGCCACGCACATAAAGACAAAATTTGCATGATCCCGCTTACATGTGGAATCCAAAAAAGGTGAACTCACAGAAGTAAAGAGTAGAATTGTGGCTTATGAGGGACTGGGGGGAGAGGGGACAGGAGAAGGGGAGATGTTGGTCAAAGGGTAAAAAGTTTCAGTTAGACAGGAGGAATAAGTTTTTAGTGACCCATTTCACAGCATGGAGACTATAGTTAAGAATCATGTATACTTCTAAATTGCTAAAACGGACTTTAAATGTTTTCACCACAAAACATTGTAAGCAGATGAGGTGACAGATGCATGAATTAGCTTAATTTAATCATTCCACAATATATGCCCTATAAATATATAATTATTATTTGTCAATTAAAAATAAAAATAAATAATATGGTACTTCCCTTTTTTACCCTGTGTTGGATGTCCTATTCACTTGTCCCTGAAACAGGAAGACATATCAGCTCTCTCGTGAGTCTGAGCTCAGTGCTACAGGATTACTGCCGGGAATTTCTATGAATGGTTTAACCCTTTGCAAATCAACCACCACTGTATTCTAGACTGGAAAGAAATGGAAGATAACTGGGTATCTGAAGTCGGAAATGACATAGCCTACCATTTGGAAATAGTACCAAGAATTGCCTAACAAAGAAAGAAAAACAGCACATTCCCTATCAAGACAGAAGAATTATTAGCAGTATACCATAGATTTGAAGCAAAATATGTAGAAGGCATACTGCTTCATAAAAATTCTATCATCTTTTTTTCTGGACTTCTTCAGTTTCAGCTCTCTCCACCCTAAAATGAACCTACCAAAAATGGAGAAAACATTCCAGATGCTGCTGTGCTATTGTTCAGTAAAATGCCACTTTCATCTGGTCTGTGTTATTTGGTATCCATTTTTAAATATGTATAAGCATATTATTTGTTCTTTTGATGACTGTTGAACACTTGGCAGCTGCCAGCATTGTTCTACATGCAGTAATTCTTACAACACCCTGGCTCGATGGAACCCAGAATTTGAGGCACTAACAGAAGGCATGGGAAAACCAGACCAGTTTGTTTGAGAAATCATGAAATACCCAGTCCAAAAGAACTTTTATTTATTATATAGTTCAAGCCATCTAATCCCTCTAAGTCTATTCAGTTGTTTTTTAAAGTATTAATGATATTAAGAACTCAAGCCTATTCACTACTAATCATACATTAAACCAATATAAATGTGGTTCTGTGAACATTTTGAGTCAGTTAACTGTTTGTAATATACCAACTTGGGAAACAGCTACACATGCTAACTCTGTTAGCAATGACAAGACACATTTTTCTTGCTCTTTTTTCATAATGAAAAACCACCATGACAGCAAACGTTTGGAAGTTCTGTACGGTAAATGACACCAGCTTACTTATCCTTCCCAGCTACCCTGTTGTGTGCAGGGGTCAGGGAAAGGCAAGATTAAGTGGAGAGGATTACATAGGAGAAGCATTTGTTTTTATTACAAGGTTTTGCTTCTTTTGTTTTCCATGTCACTCTGCATCAGTTAAACAATGGAAATTTCTGGATCACTGGCATCTCAGGAAGAGCCCTTTAAATGGACAGAGCAACCATGAGCTATGATAATAGGTTTCACATTTTCAAGAGCAGTTGACGTTTTGGAGTCAGAGCACAGAAGCCTTTGTGCAAGCTAGAACTACCACGGAAGTGAGGAGTACAGGTTGCACGGGGGTTCTCCAAGTCCATTACCTTTTTTCTTTCCTGATGAAAGTCTCCTTTTATTTGTCACATAGACACATTGTGATCAAGTAATTTGGGCTATAGGCAAAAAAGAGACAAGCCTAGAAATTGCCAAACAAATAGCCATCAGTGTTGCATCATTTGGGGGCATTTTCTGTCTGTTACTTTCTCTTTATAGAATGAATACTGTCACCTACTCAAGTGCATATTTCTGTTTCTAACTTGGGATTCATTCAAGTTGCATTTTTTTAGAAGACTATATCACAGGGTGCACAAGAAAATTCATATTGTGCCCTGCACCTGGGGCAGTGTCTGACAGAGAATGGGCACTCCGTAAATGTTTTGTTAAACTAAAATTGATTACATTTACATCTGAATCTATTTTCAGCGTTCTCCACACACACACTTCACATCCTGTTACACGAGGCCATTGCTGTAATTTCTCTTCTAAATCAAAAGGTCTAAGACAGGCACCAAGTGCTATGGGAATTTAGAAGTAAAATTACTTTTGCTTGAGGAGGCTAAGAACTTCCTGAACTCACAGGGCACTTGGTTTTTCTTCTCTGGCTCTAAGTGGGCTCTGCTTTGTAGTAAAGATGTGTGTGTGTGTGTGTGTGTGCACGCGCACATGTCTGGTTTTATAATTACTAGGAGGTACAGACTGTGTCTGACAATCTCTCTCCTCCCTCCACCCAGAGCACCTATCAAAGTCCCTTCCACACAGAGGAGGCTGAGGAACTCTTTGCTCAGTAAAAGCTTCCAGGTTGTCCTGATCTTCTCAGCTAGAGGTGGTTCAGGGGCTTTAACTCTAGCTGGATGTGATGTCAAGGATTCAGGCAACAAGAAAAGCAACAAATAACTGTGGCCCCATCATGTCACATAAACTTTCCATTTGGGTCAGCATCATTTGGCTTTCCTCCTTGGTGGTTACAAACTAGGATGTAACTGCTTGACCTGGGCTGCTGCTTGGATCAGTTGAGGTCTCCTCCCAAGAACAAATTGGCATGCCCTGCATTTTGTCTGCTTGGACCAGACTGGGATTTATTTAAACCTGGCTTCTTGTAGTTTATATATGCCTGGTGTGGACGTGGCCAGCCTCTCTCACGGACAAGTTCTAATCACATGTGGGCATCCTGCCTTTGTCTCCTGCTGCTGCTATAACAAATTACAACAAACTTGGTGGCCTGAAACAACACAAATTTATTAACTTACAGTTCTGGAGGTCAAAAGTTTTAAATGGGCCAGTAGGGCTGCTTTCTTTCTGGAAGCTCTCGGAGAGAATTCATTTCCTTACCTTTTCCAGCTTGTAGAACCACATTCCTTGGTTTATGGTCCTGCCTCATTCCGACCTCTGCTCCTATTGTCACGTCTCCTCTGACTTAGACCCCCTTCCCTCCCTCTTATAAAGGCCCTTGTGAGGACACTGGGCCCACCCAGATAATCTCTGCATCTCAAGATCCTTAACTTAATCACATGTGTCGAGTCCTTTGTCACGTAAGATAACACTGACAAGTTCTGGGGACTGTTCAGCAGGAACAGTTTTGGGGTGATTACTCAGCCTACCACACCCCTTCTTCAGCTTCCTGTGGCCTGTGTAAGGAGAGGCCACCAACACTACTGGGCCTAATCATTGCAAAACCACAACACCTCCACTTGAGTCCCTTGTTGTCTGAGGTTTTCAGGCTCACCTTAACTTTTCCATCATTAGCATTGGAGTCGCCTACGTGGAGCCTGCAGGAAAGGAGCCTTCTTCCTCAGAAGCAAAACAACAAGATGGGCATTTCTGTTTCCCTAAATCCCCAGAAGTTATCTCAGAAATATTTTTATGGCAGGACACCGAGTCTGCTAATTATTAAGGACTCTTTCAAGTTCGTGACTGAGCAATGCTCAGTATTGCTGTCATAGCTAAGTCATCTACCAAATCCCGGAGAATAGTCCAAGTATTTCTTTCAGCTCTGGGAAGCTCAGGAACTAAACTTGCTGCCTAAATTTGCATAGTCAACTTCACTGAGAGTTGTCCAGTAACAAACAATCTGCACTTTGCCTTGTGAAAGCAACGTTTTCTACAATGTTCTGGAGCCAAGCCTTTGAAAGGCTGTTGCCCTCTTTCTTCTTCGATAACTCTTAGAATGCTCAGTCAGCGTATCGTGTGGCTAGAGCTGCGTAGGTCATGTCTATCTTGGGAAACTTGATGAGCCGGGTGCAGACCGGTTAAGCCTTGCACTGGTCCCTATCACCCTCTCATTCCACTCACCACCACTCTCACAGATTTCTGCTAGGATGGGTCAGCCAAGGTTCAAACGTCTTTTCTTCCAGGGTAGCTGTTTTATCGTTTGAAAATACTTTCAGTTTCTGGTGCATCGTTATTTCCTGTGTAGACAACATGACCTTACCTATCTCCCGTCTCGGTGTGTTGGCCGTGTTTCTGATGGACATTCCAGGCTTAGCGTTGTGGTCTAAGATAGGTGTGTTGAGACAAATCTCGAGTGTTCTCACTCACATGTGAGAGCTAAATATGAAAACAATTGATCTCCTGAAGAAAGAGAGTAGAATGATTGTTACCAGAGGCTGGGAAGAGTAGCTGGGAGTGGGGAGATGGTTAATGGGTGCAAAACTATAGTTACATAGATAGAATGAACAGTATTTGATAGCACAACAAAGTGACTACAGTCAGCAATAATTACGGTATACTTTAAAATAACTAAAAGAGTGGAATTGGAATGTTTCTAAGACAAAGAAATAATAAATGCTTAAAGTGATGGATACCCCAATTACCCTGATTTGGTTTATTACACATTGTATGCCTGTGTCAAAATATCACCTGTACTATATAAATATATGTAACTATTATGTACCCACAATAATTAAAAATTTTTTAAAAAATAAAGTTTTCCATGCATTCTTTTTTACTATCATCTCACAGAAAGAGTTGGTGATCACAGAGAAACTAGTTTCAAAAACTCAAGTAAGCTCTTTTTTCTAACCACTTTTTACTTTCTGAGAACTTTGAGTGACTCACTCAACATCATGCAATGGTATTCAGAAATCTACTGTGAATAGCCAGTACTACAAACTCAAATGACTCTCACTCCACAGATGTTAATCAGTCAATTATAGAGATTCATACTGTATGAGGATCCCTAAATCCAGGTCATCTCTAGCTCTTTACCTGCCAAAGATTTTCAGAATCCGTCTTCCATGTCTCTCAAGAAAGAGGACCTAGAAGGCCCACCTTGCTCCTTCTCCACCCAGTAGCCTGGGGGAGTAACACAGGTGAAGGTTAGCAAGCTTAATGGCCAAACAGGCATACAAACAGGGAATTAAATGGGTTTCTCTTCTTGCAGATACCTCTTATATTCTATATGTTAATCTCTTGGGATCTTTTCCCCTAGACCCTGGAAATGGGAGGAAATAGTTTCTCTCCATAAACACTGCATAAACGTGCCGGAATCATATAAAGTTACCCCTTAATAATGCATCCTCTACTAGCCTGCCCTGCTGGTTTTTATTTATTTATATTTTTGTATCCTTAATTGTATAGTGATATTTTCTTTTCTTTTGGTGTTATTGTTTTAGCCCTTATTTTTATGGATTCTGGATTCTTTGTTTCACTGAGACCTTTACCATCTCCAAATTGTAAAAGAATATCCTTGTATAACTATCTTAACTTAAAATTTAGACATTTAATTCAAGTGGGATTTATTATTCTGAGTGGTGAGAAATAGGAATTGAAATCGTATTTTCTCCAACATCACTCTCATTGACGTTATGAAGTCCTGAACCTTTTGAAAATTTGCAATTTTCACTAAAATTGATTTGCATAATTTTTGTCTTTTTATTTTGAACAGTGGTATAGCATCTGCGCCTAATAGTGGCAGAGAAGCATTAACAGTGGCAGAGATATTGACATAATTGGAGGATGGGTGACCTCAAAAAGAGAGCAATACTGAGTGTATATTTCTTATTCTCAGTACTTTAGTCAATATTTTGGGGTTATGATGATATCTTTTTTCTTTTTTAAAAATCTTTTTATTTTAGCATATTATGGGGGTACAAATGTTTAGGTTATGTATGTTGCCTTTGCCCCACCCAAGTCAGAGCTTCAAGCGTGTCCATCCCACAGACAGTGTGCACCACACCCATTAGGTGTAAATATACCCATCCCTTCCTCCCCCCTCCCATCTGCCTGACACCCGATGAATTTTATTCCCATATGTGCACATAAGTGTTGATCGGTTAATACCAATTTGATTTGAGTACATGTGGTGCTTGTTTTTCCATTCTTGGGATACTTCACTTAGTTGAATGGGCTCCAGCTCTATCCAGGATAATACAAGAGGTGCTAGATCACCATTGTTTTTTGATATCTTTTTTCTTGATGTAATCTTTTAACTTTATACTTAGTTAAGGAGAACTCTATACAACATCGTATGAAATGATGAGTAAGTAAAATTTGCAAAGTAAAAATGTCTTTACTAACTCTTGGCAGCTCCAAAATCACCGTTTCTTTGCACGGAAACCTGTGCAGAGTTGCGCTCCTGGGGCAACGTGAATGCCATGAAACATTCCCAGTATTTAGAGCATAAGAGACAGACATGTTGCACTGTATGCTCATAAGATTTTCTAAAATCCCATTTATTTATGGGGAAAAAAATGAGGGCTTTTTAACCCAGGCAATAAAATGAATCATAAAGATGGAAACATACCTATCTTGGCAGAGAATAAACTTTGATTTATGTGTACTTTGATAAAGAAATTGTGTTAGCATTTCAGCTACTGCTTTTTTTATTCAATCAATAAATACCAATTGAGTATACCTCTCTACCACCAATTTGCAAAGCTAAATGGAGAGGGGAATTCAGGGGTAAATAGTAAATAGGGTCATCATTTCAAAGTGTTCTTTTTTTCTTTTCTGAGATGTGAAGACAAAACACTTATTTATAAAACATTAAATGACTATACAAGAAAATAAGTACCATGAGAGTGATAGATCACTATGGGCAGGGATCTCAAAGAGCAGCTTCACAGCAGAGGGCTCTAAAGGACAAGGCTGCGTGGAAAAACAAGGAGAGGGAAACACGAACAAAGCAAGCAGGTGGAAGTTCATAGGTGTCATCTTTTCATTTGATTTTGTTTTTCAAAAGTCAAATGTGAGGTAAAAATGTTTTATTTTGCTATCATATTATATTGCTGGAAAAATATGCATGAAAAACAACTTACACTTAATTTTTTTGTTCTATGAATATTAATGAATTCTATGAAGATTCCTTTTTTCCCTACTTTGCTCTAAAGAGTATTTGTTCTCCAAACAGAAGCTGTTTGATTTGGTTATCAGTGTAACTGATTTTCATATGCTTTATTTTTAGTACCTTCTATGGCTTTACAGAGAATGAAAATCATTTTGGAAACACACAAACTATAATCTAAAAGACACAGTTCTTAGAAATCTGAAATAATTATGGACAGTTCCAAAGAATAGATCATTCTGAGTGCACTATTTGACAGACAAGTCTATTGAACATCAGATATTAGTCAAAGAGGCTTAAGCAGAAAGCAATAGAGTTGAAATACTAGGTGGATTTACCTAAAGACAACGATAAAGTCAGCAGTTCATGCAAAGACACTTCATGTTTATTCACCATGCACAATAACATACCGGAGTTGGTCTCATACCTCCATCAGCAAAGCTCCTTTCCGTTTTGAATTGCATGCTTTCTTTGCTCTTAGTATCTAAGTGATTTTCTACCTTGGTAATGCACCCTTTGCTCACTTTCAGAGGTCCTGGCAACTGCGTGAACGCTTTGCAACACCCTGGCTTTTATACCCTCCTGTCCTGTGTACCCCTCCCCGGGCCCAGGGAGCTCTCGCCTATTCTTCGTTTCCTTTAACACCCTCTGCCTGCATGCCAATTCTAATTCTTGGAACCACTTTACAACTAATGTACTGCAACTTTTCCCACTCCTAACTCCCTTTAGAGAGTTTCTTGGGAGGGAAATACTCTGCAAAGCATTCCGGGCCCAACAGCTTTGCACTGTACCCTTCTTTTGTAGTGGTTTAGGCTGTTAGGCTGAAATGATCAAGGAGGCATGAATAATTCGTTTTCTTGGGTGCCTTAGGAACATTTAAGGTGCTGTGTAATTCATGCAAAATTGCCCTGGGAGAATTCTCTCTCCTGAGCGGTTTTGTCCTGTTCCCCTGGGGACATGTCAGTTCCAAGAATGGCCTGTGCCTCACAATTCCATCCGTTCTCCCTTTGGAAATACCTGCTTTATTGACTTTTCTAAAACCAGCAGCCTCTTATTATTTTTCCCCTCAAGTAAAATATCCAGACACAGGGGTTACTGGTAGAAGCTTAGAGTTGATTGCACAGGGCTCGTCGCTGAGATACATAGACAAGCAGAGTCCACGGGCATTAATGAGCTGACTGCAGGCCTGGGCCTTTCTGTCAAGATTTAAATCCATTGTGAGGTTTGGCCTGCTGAGCTTGGGTTTTAAAATTCGCCCCTCAAACAAAGCTGAATCCACATTGTGCTGGCAATTACCACATCATCTCTTAACCTTGTCAGAAAGGTTCTAGGGAAAACAAGAGGTATAGTAGACACTCTCAGTGTCTTAATTAAAAATGTAGACTGTTCGTGCTTTTCTTATTCAGAACAAGTGACTAGAAATTCACAAATACTTGTTCTCATCCACAAGGCAGAAAGTTTTCAGTTTAAGCTATCCAAAAACACAGTGTAAGCTTGTGATTTTTTTTTGTTCCGTACACCTGAAAATATTTTATAAACAAATTCCAAATAATTAAGTGATAAATGAAGTGTTTCTGTGCCCTGTTCTACCTACCTTCTCTTCTGGACAGGGACCAGTCAGTCTACACCAAAGACCCAGTTGTGAAGATGGAGGGAGGAGTTGGGGTTGTCATTTCTCTCTGGGCGGACTGTCTCCTGCGTCTTATCACTGGGACAGTCTTCATTCAGGAGCCCCTGTTCCTCTGAAGCTCAGGCCACCCAGCTGAAATCACGGCCCGCGCTGCTTCATCATGACATCTACTGACTTCCTGGTAAATTCCATTTGTACATTGAAGACTTTGAGACTGGGATATCTCATCTTCCCTTCTGCGTCTCTTTCTAATCCTGAATAACAATGCCACGTAGAAAGTGCTTCTAGAAACCCAGCCTAGTCTTGGGCTTCTACATTAGATTTTCTCTGCTTTGCTTTCTATCAGGCTAACCTGGATGATCTACTCTAATCCCAACTTTCAGCTAATTTATGTTTGTACCCCAATCACTTTCAAATCTATATCCTTAGCCTCTTCTTCAAGTTTCAGACTCTTAATAACCATAACAATCTTCTAGATATCTCCATCCCTTTGTCCCACTGAGACCTCAATCTCCACATGCTCAAAACAGAATCCATCATCTTTCCTCTAAATGCCCCTCGTGCTCCAGTGGGTTAGTGCTCACAGCCAGCAACAAAACTAAAAGAATAGGATTACTTTTACTTCTCCCTCTTCTTTCACCTTTACCTCCAAAAAACATAAGGCACTTAGTATGGTGCCTTGCTCTTAGTGAGTGCTCAATGAAATTTAACAATTGGTATTGAAAACAAATTTCTAACCTGGAATTTTTAAAGAAAACAAGATTAATTTGGAATGCCTAAACCTGAACATGTGGCATGTTTACAGACAGGTAATTTAATCATAAGTCTACCTATAACAAATAGCCAGTAGCCTGTGTGGTGCTAACTCCTTCCTCCTTGGGGAAGCAGTGAAACATTGAAGTCCAAGAGATTTGCTCTCCTCCAGTGTGTGCTTTCTGCAAAATGCCTCCTTCATTTTACTGTCTGGAACTGACTTCAGACTATCTGTGCTACACTGGGTTAGCTTTATACCCCTCTCTCTGTTCTATATGGTCCTTGCCAATCTGTGATGCTAAGGAACGGGGATTTTATGTCCTTCTTGGTTTTTCCTCTAGAAAACTTTTAGGCTGAGCATGGTTGCTTGTGAAAATGCCCTCTTCAGAATGTAGAAGTTGTGTATTCCAAAGAGTGGTGGGGCTCAAAGGATAGGGGATGTGGGTTGTTAATGGAACCGTTAACCAGGTATGATGGCCTTCTTCATGGACAGGCAAAAGCTCTGTGGCAAGGTAGTGAGTTGGGACAGGCATATTTCGTCAAGAGTGGAAGGTGGATGAGGCAGTTAGTGTAAACAAATAAGAACTGAAAACTTACAAAGTAAAGATTAGCAAAGCAGTTGGAGCCACTGATAGCTAGCAAACCAGAAAGCCCATCTAGCTAAAATTCCTACAGGATTTAGGTAAAGAAACTGAGGCTTAGAGAGGTTGTAAAACTATGATTCTCAGCAAACTGGGATGTCCCTGTATTTTCAGTATGGCACAGTATTAGATGAATGCAAAGAAGAAGAAATTCCTCTAAGAATATTAAACCCCCAAAGGCACTTGAATTAGGACGAGGTGATGCCATAGTGACACATTCAGAACTGCATTTTCATAGAACATTCCGCTACAGAGACTGGCAAATTCCAAACTTCCAAACAAGTTTCCCTCACACATGGGGCTTATTAGAGGCCCTGCACTTCCCTTGGCTGGGAGACAAGTCCCATTTAAATACTAACACGAGCTGCTTTCCATAATGTATGCAGAGTGAGTTTCGCCCATGTGTTGGAATGACATCAGCCATCCCCAGACCAGGCGGCACAGGCTCAGAATCATTGCATGCCAGGAAGATGAAAAGACTGGGATCGTTGAATGGTGAAGAAAACGGGCAAAGTCATCCACTCCAGCTCACAGATGACTCGTGAACTTGCCTCAAATTCTGTAGAGTTTTAGAGAATCTCTGATCTTAGCTAGAATATTTATCTATACATTATTTTCAATAGACACGAAGATGGAGTGCTGGGAAATACATCCTTGCTTTTCTCTGTCAATTGGCTTCCATAGTAATGCCGTATGAAAGCCCCGCTACTTTCCAGATCTGCTCAGGAACCCCAAAATGTGCACCGCACAGGAAATAGACTAGGGTCAAACAACTTCCTCCCGGCTCTTCCTAGACAGACGTAAAACCTCTTTACGGGGCCCCAATCTGCCAGCTAGTAAGTAGGGATATGCCTTTATCGAAAAGATTGGATTACTACTCTGGCATCTCAACATTTTAAAAACTGATTTTCCAATGTTTCATAAAATAAAATGTTCCCTACAATTTCTTTGGACTGGTGGTGTTCAGTCGGTACCTTTTTCTTGATTGTGATAGCCTTTCTGATGCCCACGTACATCCAGCTGGAAGCCAAGAGTCTAAACCTCTTGCCAACAAGGAAGAAGATAAATTGACCAGGCTGCAGCCGTTCTATCTGTGAGAAATATTCTTGTTAAAAAAATGGTTTGATGAAATACAAAGGACTCCTTCTCCCTGCTTGAACATGTTACATGACATTACGGCAAAGAGAATTTCACAAGATTTCTAACAGGGAAGGGAGGGGATGTGGACTTTTTAATGTTTTCTGTATGGAAAGAACAAAAAATTTAGGATTAGAATTAAGTGGTTCGAAATTGAGTCTGAATTGCTGGCTGTGTGGTCTCCTACATACTTCACCTCGCAGGTGTAAAGTTTCCTCACTCAATTCAATAGGATGAGTCCATTGAACCATCTCTTTGGTCCCTTCCACCACTAAGTTTCTATGATGCTAACATCCTGATGCTGTGTTTCACTGCACCGGGAAAACCACTTTTCTTTCTTTTATGCAATGCTAGCATGAAGACACACCACAGCAGGCACAAAAGGATGGTCCCTCTTCTTTGTTATAAACTGAATGCTGTGTTTCCCCAAAATTTATATGTTGAAGCCCTAATCCCCATTGTGACTAGAGTTGGGGATAGAACCTGTGAGGAGGTAATTAAGGTCAAATGAGATCATAAGGGTAGGACCCTAATCCCATAGGGCTGGTGCCTTATAATAAGAGGAAGAGACCCCAGAGTTTGCGCTCTCTCTCTTGGAACCATGTGAGGGTACCACAAGAAGGTGACCATCTGCAACCCAAAGAGAGAGCCCTTACCAGACATGGACCCTACTGGCACTTTGATCTTGGATTTCCAATCTCCAGAATCATGAAAAAAAAAATAGACTTCTGCTGTTTAAGCCATCCAGCCTATGGTATTTTGTTATGACAGCCTAGGTAGACTGATACACACTCATATTTTTCAAGCTTTGGGTTTTCTTTGTATTTCATTTTCTGTAAAAAGAGAGAGATGTGTTAAGGGCTGCTGTGAATATTAATGATAATAAAGCTTCTAGGATGTTGGGTGACCTGTACATGGTATCTATTATCATAAAACCCACCTATACCATCTGTTCTACTGTAATCCTACTCAAACTTACCATTTCCATGTCCCATTTTTTTCAGGTATTTGTTCTAATTTTTTAAAGGTGGCAGCTGACAAACAGAGAAGCTAAACCAACCAATGAGTTGGCTAGGGCCAAGCAATGCATGTTAACTAAGAGGGAGGATGACACAGTGAAGTCACTAGTCACAGAAGTTCTTGGTTCTTGTCCTGGCTCGACCCTTACCTGCCATGAACAAATCACTTCTATTTCTGAGGCTCACATAAAATATACGAATACATTTTGTAAACTATAAAAAATAGCATTCAAGCACAAATATATGTTAAGGATTTGTTAATTATACAGGACTACTTAAAAATTAATTGCTCTATTATTCTTTCCTGATATTATTTACTTTTTCAGCAGGAATCTGGCTTTTCCAGGTGATAATTCTCTTTAGCGCAAAAAAAAAAAATTCTTATGCTGGTGAAATTTCAGCCACTGGAGTGGGTCAGCAGAAAGGGCATTTGGGTACAAGGTCATCATTTCAATACGTTTAACCTCACCTTGATAGCAACTCACCCTTGACCGAGGCTCCACCACATACACTCAAAGAGGAGTTTAGAATTGAGCTGTGGTAAAAGTCTGTTGAAGGTCACAAACTACTTTTCAAATGTTTAGGGTTCAATAAAATTCCAGATGTATGTGGCCCTGAACAATTTTATTTTGTTTTTAAACCCATGTGTGTTTTAAAGAAAATTTCATACATATGTTTTTTGTTCATTTACATTTCAATCATTAAAAATTTGTGTATTCCATAGTTATCTAATGTCCAAGAAGTTTTCTTCTGTGTGTGAGTGTTTAAAATTACTTTCCTTAAAAAAAGCTACTCTAACGAAAAGGCCAAATAACAAGAAGCTGTGGTTTGCCAAGAGTAAATAAATTTTACACACCCAAAGTTTCCATTTTGAGTCCAAACTCCAAACCTGTCATCTCTGGGTTGTGTCTAAAGAAACCTTAATAAAACAAGTTCTTCTTTCCAAAATAAGCAGCAAAGTGTCAGGTGAAAACAGACTTAAAATAGCTAACAAAACACAGTGCTCATATCCACAATGGTAAACCTGTATCAGCTAATTTGTAAATAGATTTTGGTTATATAGTATGAAGTCAGGCAGAGTACTTAGGCTATTCTATTATTGAGTGATTTGAGTAAGTCAGTTGATTTAATATTGTCTCACTTTCTGGTTTAAGAAAATAGAGCTAACGTGATCTGCTCTACATATATCAAAGTGTTGAAGATATAGTCAAGGAAACTGGAATTTAAGTTATTAATTATTTAGGGTTTAAAAAAAAGACAAATTCAAAGATTTGTTTTCTTACTTGTCTTTAAGCAACCTGAATTGGTAACTTAGAAACAAATGGCAGAATTGTACATAAGATTTTTCTTTATTTATTTGTATGAAAGGCAAAATACCAAAGGCAGTTTAGAGTGAGTGTCTAAACAACTCCGTGAAAATATATAAAGTGCTATGTAGTGTATTATATCTAAAGAACAGTAATACAATGCATAATCATTACTGTGGAATAAAGAATTTTGTAAAAATATCAATTTTTGGTAATTACAATGGAATACTATTAATGAAAAAAATAATATAAAGAAATTTGAATTCAGGTGTTTTGCTTCCTTCATTTATGGTTATCAATTTAATGATGCTCTGACATTTATTCATCCTTATTTTTTTCTTGGCCCAGAGGTATTCAAGAATAAGTTTTAAGAACTTAAAAATTGTAGGATAGTAGTAAATATCCATTAAATATTTACAATGTGCCAGCTCCTTTCATGCACGTCATCTTATTGAATCCTCACTTAATCTTGTTAAATAGATATAATGAACTTCAATTTACAGGTATGGAGATTGAAAGGAACTAGTGCAAGGTCACAGGATAAGTGAACAAAACAGCACTCAAACAAATATAGCCTTTGGACTTCAGATATTTTGATTATTTCCGATTTGTTGTTTCCAATTTGTCAAAATGCAAAGAAAAAGTTTCCACTTAAAAAAAATCATTATTCTTCCTGGAAATACAAAGGTAATGTAAACAAATAAAACAACTGTTTTTAATGCTTTTTTGGCTCAACCTTTTCTTGCCTTGGGCAAGTGGCTACTTACAATGTACCTTTAAGTATAAAACAAACATGTAAGCACTCAGTTAAACATAGCCATGATGTGATTAACAAGTGAAATTTCATTGCTTCTACAATGTTGGGATTATTTCCCCTGAGCAGACATGGGCTATTTTATCTTCTTCAGTTTTATAATGTGCCATTTTGCTTGATGTGTCTCGAAATCCAGCACGAACTGTTGGTGTCAATTCCCCGTGGCCCCAGTTCCTACCGGGGCATTGTGACGGTGGAGGTGCACATACAGTGAGTTTGCATTACATGTGAGGGACCCAAGTGTAAGGAACCCAAGTGTTTTATAATGAGCTACCAAAAAAAAAAAAAAAAAAAAAAATCTGCCTGACCTTTGTCCTGGAGTGAGATATTGCTTTTATTTTACTGGAGAGTATTGGGGCAATTCTTTCCCATTTCTATGTACCCTGCAGTTAGAGACACTGACACTCTTTCTCTGGTCTACCTTTTCAAGGATGCTCCGTACAACATCCTTCTGTGCCGCAGACATAGTGACAAAAAAAGCTTTTACAGTAACCTGGACGTATTACAACGCATTCTCTTATCCTTTGTCCCGCTCACACGTTGTAACTTTTTGGATTCCTCAGTACATGGGACTGAGCACACACGGAATTGAGGTATATGTGGTGCCTCTAAAATCCAAAAAGCCCCACTAGGCCCTGTGACTCTTTCTTAGTATTAAAAGGGCCAGATGCAATGACCTGTCACTCACCTCAGATTTATCCTGACACTCCAAAGACTGGTGGATTGCTAGAAGTCTTGCAAGGTGGCAGGCCCTTGAATTTATGGAACTTTTTTCTCCACCCTCTAGCAATCGTATGTCTTATGAAGAGTGGTTTTTACTTCCTGCTATCTAGGTCAAATCAGCATATGGTGCGTGCAATGGGTCAGTGTGAAGTCCTGTGGAATAGGAGATGATTAAGCTCTCTGTGGACTAGAGGATGACATAGGACTGAAAAGCTGATGAAGTTGTACACTGGACAGCGTAAGCGTATTGCTGGCTGTGTTGGGTGAAATCAAACTCTTGCAAAAACTCCTTTCTCCCTCTCTCCCTTTAATTCGCTTGTGTAGTGGAACCCATACCTGTTTAAACTTACTGTCCTCTTACTCTGTGCCTGTATCTCAGTAGGTAAATATGGATGAGAAAATGACAAAATCAAATTTACTGACTGTACTTTGGATTTATGACCACAATTCTCAAATGGCGATTGTGTTTCAGTTTCCTGTGCTCATCATACTCAGACCTCAGCAACAATGGACATTGTTGCTCCTAGAAAAATGTGCTCCTAGAAACACATTCTTTCCAAGCATATCCCCAGACTTTGTATATTCAACTGTTTACTCAATATTTCTACTTGAATACTTAAAAGCTATCTCAAACTTAATGTGTCCAAAAGAGGGCCATTAGGTCCACTACCACTCAAATTTTCCTGGGCCCCAATCTTTACCCATATTAATAAATAGCACCACCATCAACCTAATTGCATTAGCCCTACACCTAGGCGTATCCTTAGTTTTTCTCTTTCCCAAACATCCCACAATAAATATTTCAATAAGTTTCTCTCTATCTAAAACACATTCAAAATGTGATCATCTCTTACATCCTTCTGCTCTAGACTAATGAAACATTATCTCTTGCTAGGACAACTGCAATTGCCTCTTGACATGAGCATTGAAGTCTACCACCTCTAGTAAAACAAGGAAAGAGTTTTATTTCTAAAGGACAGGACTGTATATATTCTTTTTCATTTCCCTTCCCAAGACAATAGAAAATTCTGAGCTCCTGAGCCCCAAGACACTTAATATTGTTGACTATCTGTTACCAGATTCGTCTAAATTCTTTCTGGTACTTCATATATCTCACCTATAATATCTTATCAAATATAGAATCACATGATCTCAAAAAATTGAAGATGACTTTAAAGACAATTATAACTGTGGGCCTCATCTCTCAAATTATGTTGAGATGTTTATAGCATTTAGAAAATTCTTGTATGGCCACAGAACTAGCTAATCCTACCACACAAACTAGAGACTACATATCATGAACTTCTGTTTGATGTTCTCTCTACTACTTCAAAGTGTGATACTGCCCCCTATGTATATCTGTGTGTGACCTCATGATCACAATATATTCCTTTTCTAACCACCTCAGGCTAATTGCTATGACTCTTTGGTTGCACTTTGTGAATGAGAATGACCTAAGATGAATAGCAAATATTTTAGAGATAACCTAATATAAATATTTCTGTTAACTTTCATTCTTCCCTCTTAGGTATCTCAGATATCCTCTGCGCTATTACAACTTTGTGTAGATAGGGACATCTTACAAGGTAGGAAACCTTCTGCAACTCCTACTCAGGGTCTAGCTCAGGAATGGGGAATCTCTACCTTTAAGGCCACATGTGGCCTTCTAGGTCCTTAAGTGCGGCCTTTTGACTGAATCCAAATTTTACAGAACAAATCCTTTTATTTTTACTAATTTTTTTGTCATTTATATTTTTATTTTACTTTTAAAATGAACGTATTTAAAATATCAAAGTATAAAATAAGTTTCAATGAAATAATCCTCCCAGATTGACCAGCACAATTAGGACATTAGTAGCCATAAGGGCTAAATTGATGGCTGCTACGTTCATGATTTCATTCTAACTTCCCCTGCCTGACTGGCACCACTACAGCATGAGGCTGTCTGGTGAAGTGGCTTATATACTCAGAGAAAAAAGGGAAGCCATTCAGTGATGTAGAAATTGTAAAATAATGCATCGTCAAAGTTGTAGGATGCTTAGACCCTGACAAAGTTTCAAAGTACAAACAACTGCCTCTTTCAAGGAGAACCATGACTGATCGGCAGCAGGAAATAGCCTTCAACTTAACAGAACAGCTCATCCAAGTCTTCAAAAGGAAAATGTATATTACTCAATCACTTTGGATGAATCAACTGATACTACTGACTCAGTGAAGGTTTTACAGGCACAAGTGTTATACTTCATTTGGGTCATAACAGAAGATTTTCTTTGCTATGAAGAGTTACTTGCTTTGGGCACTCCTGTAAACAAAACACAGGGAATAGATATCTTCAACAACTTTCAAGATAAATATCATGAAGTTGGGCTGAATTTGGAAAATTTAATCAGTGTGTGTACAGACAGTCCACCTTCCATGACAGGAAAACATGAAGGGTTTGTTGCACAGATAAAAAAAGCATTAACAGATCCAGATGCTCTCATTTCTTTTCATTGTATCTTGCATCAGCAAAATCTCTGTGCTAAAGCTGCTACTTTAAGTGACACTTTGCAACAAGTTATAAATATTGTTAGCCATATTCCTGCAAATGCAACACAGCATCATCAGTTTCATAACATGCTTAAGTTGAATGATGAGGTATTCAATGTGGATTTGTGGTATCATTCTAAAGTGCATTGGCTATTGCAGGTACAGGTGTTAGCCCAAAATTTTATCTCTATGAGAACAGATCGTTAAGTTTTATGAAGAACAGAATCAGCAATGTGAATTATTGAAAGAAGATCTCTATAGGAATGCAGAATTTTTGTGTGATATGTCAAATCAAAACAATTTGAATATATTTTTGCAAGGTAAAGCTAAGTCTATGTATGATATGTGGCAAAAATCCAAGCATTTTGAACAAAGGTGTCTGTTTTCAAAACACTTCTTCAAAAGGAAATTTCAGATGAACATTTTCCCCAGCTAGCAAAGGTACATTGATAAGCAGGTTGATATATGCAAATCATTTGAAGAATATGTGGCTATCATAGACCTATTAATTGGAATTAATTTTTCAGTATAATTTCATTGGAATACAGTGAAAGGTTCATTGACTTTGAGAATCGTAACATCACACTTAAATCAGCATTTCAGTCTCACCTGGTTGATATCACCAAGACACCTAAAGAACTACAGATGGAATTGATTGAGCTCTCAGTAGATGACATTTTTAAGTCCTTGTCTGATGCTTAGAAAGATCCAATTGAAATATGGAAAAATGCAGTAGAATACCCACGTCTTCAGCAATATGCCTCAAAAATGCTTTCTTGCTGTTCAACCACTTATTGCTGTGAATCTACATTCTCCTACCTAACCCAAGTCAAGACACCCTTAAGGTCACAGATGACGGACACCCATCTAGAGGATCGACTGAAGCTGCAGACCTCCACACTGCAACCAGATATTCAAATGCTTTCCAACAAAAAGAAGACATAACAAAGTCATTAATAGTTAGTTAACTTTAAAACTAACAGTTTTCATTTTTTGATATTATTAAGTACGTAGTAGAGTTTTTATGAAATAATACACATTTTAAGTATATCTAATTGAAATTTCTTGAATGTGGCCTTATTTGATTACAGCTAAATTAACGTGGCCTTCCGACATGAAAATCTCCCCCACCCCTGGTCTAGCCAGTAATTAATTGAGTTCCAAACAGTCCAGGAATTCTTTCTTTCTTAATACCACAGACACTCCCCAAATAGTGGAAAATATGTTTTAAAAACACCTCAGTTGGGCCCTTGTAGCTGACTCTGAACCTCTTTCTTATTTGTGTGAAGTTTCAGGCTGCTTGCTTATTTTATCCTAACATATGGGCTAAATTACGTCTTCTCTTAAATATGTAATTTAAATCACCTTTCCTGCCCAACAGCTTGTCAGGATTCAGCCACCTGTAGGGGCCTAAAGGGATTACATGCTGAATATGCAGAGCTCTATGCCAATCCCAACTTCTACTCTTGAACCTGAGGCTGGGTAATTCCACAAGTCAACATTTCAACAAATATTTATTGACTATTTGAAAGGTACTATGTAAGTGACTCTGGGGAATATGGAGATGAATTTTTACCTACATCCTCCAGAGGTTCACCATCTGGTAAATACATGTGTTGTCTTAGTCCGTTTATGTTGCTATAAAGGAATACCTGAGACTGGGTAATTTATAGAGAAAAGGGTTTACTTGGCTCATGGTTCTGCAGCCTGTACAAGAAGCATGGCACCGGCATTTGCATCTGGTGAAGATCTCAGGCTGCTTCTACTCATGGTGGAAGGTGAAGGGGAGAAAGCATGTATAGAAATCACATGGCGAGAAAGAAAGCAGAAGAGAAAGGGTGGAGGTGCCAGGTTTTAAAAACCAGCTTTCACAGGAACTAATAGAAAGAGAACTCACTCACACTGCAAGGGCAGTACCAAGCCATTCATGAGAGATCCACCCCCATGACCCAAACACCTCCTATTAGAACCCATCTCTAACACTGGGGATCAAACTTCACCATGAGGTTTCAGGGAACAAACATCCCAACTATAGCATCTACGTTTGACACAACACAAGGCTGACTGTGATACAAGCCATGGGAGAAGCACAATTCAAGGGGTGGAATTTGGATAAGGCCCTGAAAGATCCATGGCACCTCAAATGTGATAATGGGGCCAGAAAGGTTGCAGAGTGTGTTAGGGGAATGAAGGAACTACCGACATCACTGAAGTGAAGGTTTGTATGTGTGTTCAAGGAGGCACAAGGATGGAAAAGTAGCTACTAACAAGTCACAAAGTACTTTGAACTTCTGCCTTTAGATTGTGGCCCCTATTCTGATTGCAACTGTGGCTCATACAAGTTGTGTGCAGGAAGTTAATGCCACCAGGCCTGAAGATAGGGCACACATGGCAGGACAAGTTAAAGTAGAGAACTCCTGGAGACAAGAATGCTTAAAGTTGATACAGAGAAGATCCATTGTGTTTGCCTTCGACATAAGACCAAACACGCATGACCTTTTCGTTTGGCAACAGTTGCTCAGTTTCCCTTTAGGAAACAATACTTCTTCCCATTAAAGTACTTCAATTGTTGTTGATTCTATTCTGGATTCCAGGGCTGGGCATATGGCTTGTGCGGCTCCAGTTAAAACAGTGTGTTTCCCTAACCAAAATTATTGGTTCTGTAATGGGAATGTTGGGGTTCTTAAAAGAGAAAGAGGTAATTATTTATGCTGGAATTGTACTTGGAAGCTAGAATTGACTGGGACACAGAATGTGCTCAGTAAATATATTTTCAAGACATTCATTTGCCTCTCAGAAAAGGAAGCCTGAGAATGGGGTTAACATGAGAATCGAGCAAGAGGAAATGTGACCTGAGGCACTGTTTGAACCATGAATCTAGCTTTGCTTAAGGTTCTCGCTACTCTAAGGCTTTTGTCATTGAAATGCTCATAATTGGTAAAGCAGGAAACCATAAAATCCCAAGAAAGGGGTCTCTAGTTCAGGGATCTAGCTTCAGATAAGGATCTACTTGTATCAGTCAGCTGTTGCTATAATAATGCTGCATAACAAACCATTCCAAAACTCAGTGGCTTAAAATAATAATCATTTATTCTTACTGGGGTCAGAAACCAAATTATAAAGCACAAAAGGGAAAATTGGAGACCAGGAGGTAAACAACCACCAGAAATATTTTATAGCATCTTTTTCTAGACATTTTCATCTTTCTTCTTTTATTAAAAAAAAATCTGCATTTTGCTCTTAAAATTTTATTATAAGTTTGCTTATTTCATTAAAAATTCCTTGAAAATGCTATGTATGTTTCAAATATGGTATCTGTTTATGCATCATAAAGCTCATTTAAGCATTTCCTTATGGGAGGGCATTAAAATTATCCTCTTTGTGCCTCTAATGTAAAAAATATTATAATATGTGCCCTGTTAAAAAATAGCTGCTACTTCTATCATGTCTTTAGGAAAGATCTCCAGAAAATAAATTATTTAATCAAAGTTTAAGAATTTGTTGAAGACTCAACATGTATTACAAAATTTCTGAACCAATTTAAACTTCCATTAGTAGAATATTGCAAGCACCACCTTCATTAGTATTGAGCATTTCAAATGCTAAATTTGGGTTTATTTAATATATTAAAAAATCAAACTCAATTTTTGTGACTTATTTTGAATACATTCTTTTAAATTTTGATATAAATTTTTATTTATTGGCATTTAAAATTTCTTCTTTGTTAATTGTGGGAGTTTTATTTGCACATGATTTTCATTGAGGAGTAAAGAGATTTTTTTCTGCAATGATTTAAAAGATGGACTGCATAAATATTAAAGATATTCACTCTTGTCATATTCCTACAAACATTTGATCAGGTACAGTAGACCCCCCCCTTATCCACAGTTTCACTTGCCAAGGTTTCAGTTATCTGTGGTAACCCACAGTCCAAAAATATTAAATGGAAAATTCCAGAAATAAACAATTCATAAGTTTTAAATTTGTACCCCTTCAAGTAGCCTGATGAAATCTGGTGCCCAGGATGGGAATCCTCCCTTTGTGCAGCATCCCCACGCTGTAGACACGCCCTATCCATCCATCACTTAGTAGCCATCGTGGTTGTCAGATGCACTGTGGTGGTATCACAGCGCTTGTGTTTAAGGAACCCTCATTTTACTTAATAATGGTCCCACAGCACAAGAGTAACGATACTGGCAATTTGCGTATGTCAAAGACAAGCCATAAAGTGCTTCCTTTAAGTGAAAAGGTGAAAATTCTTAATAAAGAAAGAAAAAGTTTTGTATGCTGAAGTTACTAACATCTATGGTAAGAACAAATCTTCTATCCCGGAAATTGTGAAGAAGGAAAAAGAAATTCATACCAGTTTTACTGTCATACCTCAAACTACAAAAGTCACCACCACAGTGAGTGGTAGTGCTTAGTTAAGATGGAAAATCCATTCAATTTGTGAGTGGAGGACATGAATGGAAATGTGTTCCAATTGACGCAATCAGGTTCCTTACTCTCCATGGTTTCAGGCACCCACTGGGAGTCCAGGAACATATCCCCCAAGGATAAGGGAGACTACTACATATTCATCAGCTGTTGCTGCAATAATGCTGCATAACAAACAACACTTATACTCAGTGGCTTACCTATTTCTCATGTACAGGACCGCTGGTAAGCTCTTTATTTCACTTCTGCTAACATTCTCTTAGGGATGAAAATCATAAGGTAAACTCAAAATTAATGGGGCAAAGAAATATGCTCAGTTGGCTATAGTGGTAGGTACTCTAAAGTCACATGACAAAGGACATGGATATTTAATTCTAATAATGACAAGGGAGTGAAACATGGGAGGATCTAATCTGCTATAGCCATCAATGTGTTTTGACATGCTTTTGGTGTTAGCATTTTAATAAGGTTCAATTTATGATCTTTGATGAATTCAACCATCATATTAATGTATAGATAATTTTAAATGTTTTTATGAAATAGTTTAAAAACAAAAATTATAGGTATAATTTCCCTTTAAAATAATATTTATTAAATGGAGTAAAAATTTCCAAGTTGGTGAGTATTTTTATCAATTTCTGTATTCATACAGTGTAGTCAGAATATTTGCTGTAAATAATTTGTGCTATGTAGCATTGTTTCTTATTAAAATTCTATTTGTAGAGTAGTGTGTAAAATTTTTTATAACTGGATTACGTATATTTGAAGAAAATAAGTAATTCCTCCAGGATAAAAGTTTCATCTATGCTTATCCCTTTCACTCTTTAAATAGCATTATTCAAATCCCGTATTCTTATTTCTTTTGATGCTCTTGAATGTCTCTAGAAAATTTGTTTTCTTCAATGTGTCCTTGTTATCTTAATGTATTTTGATATCTATATTTTGATGCTATGAAGACAACCTTAATGATTTCTAACTATTTTGTCACTGTTTTGTTAATCACTGGAAATGACACTTCTTGAACCTCTTGGATTTTTCTTTCACTTCCATTTTGAAGCTAATGTTTCTTTCCCTGATTTCTTTGTACCAGAGAGCACTTTATTTAATAGTGAAGTCAGAGGAGATATCTCTAAAGGGATGACATTTATGTTGACATCAACCACACATGCTACAATCAGGGCCTTTGTAATGTTTCCTCTCATTTCAGTTAGGATTTGTACTGGCTGAGTGGCAGGATTTACAGCTGTCACCAGTTCCCAGGTGACAACTGTGGCAGATATACCCTTAATAAGTTCTGATGCTTAAGGGGACAAACTGTGACTTCTTAAAGGGTCCTTGGTGGGAAAAGGTGAATTGCAATATATTAGCAAGGGCTTGCAAAAATGGGATTACTTAAAGCTGAAAAAGTCCTGTTTCTCAACATTCTTTATGGATTCCAATTTTGCAAAAGTTTTACACTTATTGGGCCATGGAGAAGGATGACTCTACAGTCTTTTCCATGTCTAAAATTCTACAGTTCTGTAGAATGAAAAGAAATGGAACATGGAACAAAGAAAGCAATGAGTAATAGTCCTCAACATTTTATAGTTTACATTGTACAATGTGGATTGCATATTTTTCACTATGACACAGCACAGTTATTGTCATTTAATATCTTTCATTCATGTGGATTATTTGAAATTTCTGCTAATCTTGTGGGACCTGTATGATTAGCCACATATTACTGATGAGAAAATTAAGGCTTAGAGAAAAGTTGGGAGGAGCAGAATGAAGACTTGAATCCAAGTTCTTTGATTTTTATATGTATTGTTCTTCCTATATCATATGTCTGTCTGATATGAAAGGAGCTATATCACTCTTTGAGTCCTTGATTTGCTTGATATATATGGTAAAAAAAAGAAAATAAAATCAATGGAATTATCTGTTATCCATTGCCTGACAAAGGAAAGAAATTCAAGCACTGCAAAAAACTAAATTCCTGCGGGAACTAAATTTTAAAAAGATGGATTCATTTTTAAGGGACACCAAATGACAGATATTAACTTTAAACCATGTATTTACAAAACAGGCAGAAAAACTGATCCAATGCATGCAACTCAATTTGTCACATTCATAGGCTGAACACATAATTATTTAATTTTTATTCATTGAAAGCATTTATTGAGGAGTCAAAGATAACATTATCTACACATCCCTTAAATGCAGAAATGGCACTTGGGCAATCTGGAAAATAACTTCTTCAAATATTAGGTTTATTTTGTGAGCAACTTGTGGGAGTTGATCGATCATATTATGATGGAATTTTCTAGCATGTAATTATAGCATCTATGTGATTAAAGTGAGAATACTCTATGCTTTAGACATCAGAGTTAGAGGAGGAGAGTTTCCACAGCTCTGAAATTGTTAGTGTTAGGCTTGTGTTTTCATTACCTGTAGGTCTGCCCAATCCACATGGACAAAAGTATTAGGACCTGATAAAATTTGTAAGCCAGTTGAAATTGAAAGGCACAAGGTAGAGCACTGCATTAAGAGATGTTGGTTCATGGCAAAACTACTCCCCCTTTCACATGGGAAATCTAGTGCCTGAAGTAGAAACTGATAGTAAAAATTGCCACTTTCTTTCACAAAAAAAGAGAACATTTTAACTAGTCTATTTCACTTTCAAAGATGCCACAAAGTACTCCTTTCCAAGGTATATTAGCTTTGGCAGTCTTAACACATCCATTTCAAATTAAGGTCTCTATTGGGCAATCTTACTCATATGTTGAAATGTTTTCTAAACATGAAGTGTGATTATATGGATTTGACATTTTCTCAGCAATATGTTTAACATATATACAAGTGAGAGAATTCTTTAAGTCAATTCACATAAGTTATACCACTAATAACATTTTTCCAGAATTTAGCATGTCTGGAGAGTATCAATTTCAACATACTTTGTCAACTGAAATAATAAATAAAGCTTACCCCATTGTAGGGATGCTATGCTAACTAAACATTTTGACTCATTTGTTTATACTGTATTAAATTTACTCTTACAGTTGGAGATTTTTAACCTCTCTAAATGGCCCAACTTTGGTCTTAGAAATTGTTTGGATCATTTTACTGTCTCTTTACTCTCAAATTTCCAACTTCCTGATTAAATTTACATTCTTTAAAATTCTTAGAAACACGTGTCCCTCTAAGGTATCTTCTCTTGTATACAAAGGTGAGACAGACTTTGCCTAGTCTTTGATTTATACAGAAGAAATAAGAGTTTTAGATTCAATGGCACCATCTGTTGGAATTTTCTTGTATGCTACTTAGTATTGAATCACAAACTGTTGGGGTTTCTCTCCTTGGGGAGGATATTACCAGTGGAAGTTGATTGTTTCTAATAGTACAAATTTCTTATATCCAGGGTATATATAGAGAGATGTAAATAAGATATGTAAATGTTAAATAATCCTTAAATAAGTTTTAAGATATCTTAAAAAGCATGTGGGAGAGAGGGATAATAAGAGGCAAGAATTCTGCTTTTGGTTATGAAAGAAAAAGCGTTATCAGATTTATCCTCCCAACATAAGCAACTGTAACACTGACCAAAATATATTATCAAATCATTTTCTGGCATTGGACAACTGGCATCAAAGTACAGTGATCCTTGAGAAAGAAAGACATGCAGTTAATCTCACATTTGCTTCAGCATTCAGACTGTAAGCACCTTCCTCAGTATGACACAGGGAAGTGGTTGCACAGAGGTTTCCATTGAGCCTTTAGCTGGGACAGAGCTTTGCATGGACAGGGCAGGAAAACATGCCTAGCAGAGAGTGGCTACTGGAATGAGAGCTGTACAGAGATACAGTGATCATGCAGCGCACAAAGATAGAATTCTAGTCCAGCCAGAGTGGAGAGACATTATTGAGGAACTTAGACATTCAGTGTAGACCCAGGAAAGATGATCCTTTAGGAATCAGGAACACATCCTAGAAAAAGAAATAAGCCCTAGAGCAAAGGACAAACCCAGTATAAGTCTGCTTTAACAAAGCATAAACCAAGTCAGACAAGATCAAGAGGATGTTTCAGTAATTTAATTGCTATCAAAACAAAAGTCAACACTTTTTAGAGGAAGACAACTAATTATAGATACTCTACAACAAAATGTCTACAATGTTGTGAATACAGAAGAAAAAATTAGGAATACAAATGAAAACCAGAAAAATGTGCTGCCAAAAGAAAAAAAATCAGACAGTAGAAATAGACCCTGAAATGACAAGGGTGTTGGAATTAGCAGACAGGATGTTAAAACTTCCTATTGTAATGATGTTCAAGGATTTAATGGAAATATGAGCATAATGAAAGAAAATAAAGAAAATACCACCAGGGTAATGGTAACTATAAATAAAATCAAAATGGCAACTCCAGAAGATAATATTATAATATCTAAAAATGTAAAAGGTTCTAGATGAGATTAAGAGTACATAATGGAAATCTAATTCCAGGCTGGTAGTATGAGGAGCTCTATGGACCCACTCCCCAAGGAAACAATCATAACTGGTAACCATTACTGGAAAAACCAGACCATTTTCCATTTACGGGAAATTGTACTAAGGGCATAAGCAAATAAAAAAAGTTTCAAGAAAATCTACTAAAAGTGTATAGAACAGTGAGAGTATGTGCCATTTGAACCACAACCCACCCTTTCCAGTCCTTCCAGCTAAGTGTGACGGAAACTCCACTACAGGTAGGTGCAGGCAAGAACACAGGGTTTCTTCTTTACCCAGGTCCCAGTTGAGGACTACAGTGTCTTCCCAGGAGGAGCAGGTCACCAGCATTTCTCATCACCTCCAGATTTATGTTGCAGAGGCCGAATTCCAGACGGCTGCAGATGAGTAGTCAGGGGAGTCCTTACACCAGTGTCCCACTCACAGGACAGAGGCTCAACCTCAGGCATGGGGTGTCATCCCAGAATGACTGCATACATGTCCAGGTGACCATGTGCATTCCAGGTGACTCTGCGTGTGCCAAGGCTATGCTTTCTGAACAGCAACATCAGAAGCTTCCCAATGCAGAGTAAATAGACTTTACTAAAATAGTACAGCCAGTCACTAAACAAAATACTAGTTCTAGTAGTTTTTTAGTGGATTCCTTAGGAATGTGTATAGAAAATATGTCTTCTACAAATAGATAGTTTTATTAATATTTGTTCGTACATTAACAAGTAAAAAATAGAAAGGCATACAATTATCTCAATAGAAGCAGAAAATGCATTTGACAAACTATACCATCCATTCATTGTAAAAACTCATAGCAAGGTGAGAGTAGAAGGGAAATTCCACAATTCAGTAAAGAGCATTTATGAACAACATCATAATTAATGGTGAAATATTGAACTTTTTTTCCTAAGATAAGAAACAAAGCAAGGATATTTACTCTCAATTCTTATTCATTTTTCACTGGAGATCCTGGCCAGTGCAATATAACCAAAACAAACAAACAAAAAAGCGTACAAATGGAAAAAGAAAAATTGAAATTATCTTTATTCACAGACAACTTGAGGCTTTATGTGAAAACTCTAAGTGATCTAAAAATTTAACTACTAGAAAAAAATTTAGCAAGGTCATAGAATAGAAAATTAATATACAAATACCAATTGTATTTCTATATACTACTAGCAAAAAAATGATTAGGAAGTTAATTTTAAATACCACTTAAAAGAGTATCAAAAAGATTTTCCAGGAGTGCCAGGTGGAACACATAGGCTCTATAAATGTAGTAGGTTTCTGAAGGTGCAGCAAGATGCTATTGTCATTTAACTCCAGCAGGAGCAGGTGGAGTTTGAGAGGTAGGTGGGAATGTCTGCTGGCATGCACCTAGCAAGAAAAACTTGCTCCTGGAGTAGTCTCTGTGGGCCACACACTTGGAGGGCCTTTTGAACCTCAGCTCTAGGTATATTCCTCTCAGTCTGGTGCTGTTACAACATTCGGACTGCTCCAAAGTAAGAAAGACTAGAAATAGCAAATAGCAAAGACTGTTCCTTTGTTGAGTTTGAGTCTAAAGATGTTACCAAGACAGTTGCTGAAACAATGAGCAACTACATTTTTGGTGACAGAATCTTGAAGTGTCAGTTTATGTCATCTAGAAAAGTATGTAAAGAAACATGAAAAAAACTGGGATGCTCCATTTTCAGAAACATCGTATACTATCAACGAAATGGTATAAGAAGAAATGTTTACTTACACAAAGCTCAGAATGGAGAAGCAACTTAAAAACAAAGATTAGATTTTAAAAAGTAGGAAGAATATAGCTAAACTAGGAATAGATTTTAATTTTCCTTCACTGGTATTATAAAAAAAAATTAAAAGTGTCTTAAACACAGATTTTCAGAACTCTATGAATAGCCAAGTTTTACCAAAGAAGAAAAAAGGGATTTCAAGTACTTTAACCCTCCTATGATAGCCAGATTCACACAGCAATTTGTACACAAATGTTTTTGGAGAAGTGAAAAAATCACAAAAGGCTGAAATAAATAGTGATGATGAAATAGCTTTCAAACAGCCTATATCTGATGTAAAAGAAGAAATACCAGACACAAACACCTACGCATTCAGGGGAACAAAAGAGGAAGAACAAGCCATCAGGGTGCACCAATATGTATTCTGAATATGTTAGGTATAATGTTTCTTCTGAAAATGAGATGGTTTTGTTATTGGAACTGATTGTTTACATTTCACTAGGTGCGATGAAATGTGACCATTGACAAGATTTTTGGAATAGAAATATACTGTTGGTTTGAGTGGATAAATGAAACTTTACCAGCCTCTTCTGAAATGCAAGGTTGCATTCCAGCTCACAGTGTCTAGGCTCACGCTGCCTTTTTGTCCTTTTGGTCTGTTCTAGTTTCCGTTGCAGATTTTGTATCTGTCTTACTTATTCCATCTCAGTAGAAAAGACACTACTAATTGTGGACTTAAGTACTAAACTGCAGCCTCTGTTGTCACCATCAATCCTCTTTGACATCCATATGTCATGTGTTAGGTCTAATTAAGCAGAGCACATTTAAGCAATAAGGGTACTTGAGAGTTCAACAACAGATGGTTAGTTTGGAAAGCTCAATTAAACTAAAGACTGAGAAGACTTTTCAAATTCTATTACAGCATCATTTATATATCTATGACTCATTTTTGCAGTAATGTCAAATTCATTTGTAATAGCCCAGCATGGATCAATAGGTATCATTTTCTAATAGTTACATCACTGTGGAATTACACTCCAAGATTTAAAAACTGTCCAACAATAAGCTTTTTTCTAAAATTCATTTGAATGCAACTGGGAATTAGAAATCTTGAAACAAAATAGTAGAATTTTGTCTTCTGAACTAAAAAATATAGAATCAAAAATATAATACTCAGGAAGAGATTTAACAACAAGAAGCATACTCTCCTTACTGAAAGCTACAAAATATTGCTGAGAGAAATACATTTAAAAAAAAAAAGATTTAAATGAATTGAGAAAAAAATCCATGTTCATGGATTGGAAAGCAATACTGTTCTAATGCCTATTGTGCTGAAATTGATCTAGAGACTCAATGAATTGTGTGGTATCATTTTGCAAGGTGATCCTAAAGTTTGCATAGAAATGAGAAGGATCCAGAATAGCCAAAACTACCTTGAAAGAGAAGAACACAATTGCAAGACATGCCCTCTGACTGAAAGCTATGATAATCAAGACAGAGTGGGTCTGGAAAGATGATAAACAAATAGATGGATGGGTCAGAATAGATAGTCCAGAAATAGACACCCCCCCCCACATATATATATATATACACACACACACACACACACACACACACACACAGAATTGATTTGCAAGAAAAATGTAATGGGGAAAGAAAATCTCAATAAATAATTTTGAAACAAGTGGATGAATATATGGAAAAACAAAATCAAGTTCTGCCTCACACCATTCAGAAAATTCATTTAATATAAATAAATCTAAACTTTACAGAAAAACACTATAGAAATTCTCAGAGAAAACATCAGAGAATAACTTCATGATCTTGGCGTAGGCAAATATTCATTAGAGACAAAAAAAATGTCATGAACCATAAAAGAAAAAATTGGAAAAACTGGACTTCATTTAAATTTAATACTTCTACTCTTCAAGAAATATTAGGAAGATAATGAAAAGGCAAAGCATATTGTGAAAGATCTCTCTCTCTCTCTCTCTTCTATTTCTCCAATGAACTACTTATATTCAGAATTATAAAGAACGCCTACAACTCAATAATAAAAAGTCAAATATAGGTATATAATATAGAGTCTATACGCAATGTGGATTCTGACGGACGTGCTTTGTGAGTAATTGCCGCGCTGGTTCTGTTGTGTTTTGAAAGAGCTGGAGTGCTCGGCAGGCCAGGAGCCGGCTGAAACACTAGAAGGCTACTGTATGTAGCTCCTCAAATGTCTGAAGTTACAGGTACTTTTCCTCAATTATTTTAAAAGTTGTGAATGATGTCCCCAAGGATGTTAGGAGTATTACAGAGCAAATATTTAGGAAAACGAACCACAATCCCTTCAAGCAAATTTCCAACCCGGCCAGGAATGAAACAGCAGAAAGAGCTCTGCGTGGCAAGCAGAGACACCTGTGTCCCAGGGCCAGCCGTGCCGCTGCCGTAAACCGGAACACAGCAAAGCTGCCCCGGGCCTCATTCTTCTTTTGTAACACTGGCAGCTGGACAATAGAACCTCTAATATTTTCCCCAGATCTGAACTATGATGTATTCATACATTCATTAATTACATTTATTTATCAACTGTTTAGTGGTATCTACCACCTATATTTGCTAAGCACCATTGATATGCAGATGAATAAACAATGTCTATATTTATTGAACTCATGGCAGTTGGAGAGACACATAAAAATAGCTGAAGACATTTTAAAACTGCTAAAAGAATTCCGATGCAAGTACTGCCCAAGCAGAGATGTGAAGCGCTTGGTATGTCCAGCATCAACAAAGGGCCTCATGTGAAAGCGCCGTGGTGTGGCCAGGTCACGGCTGGTGGAGGTGAACGGAGGGAGGAGTGACCTAGAACTTTGTGTGCACTGCCAAGGAGCTTGGATTTATCCTCTAAAGTCTTTGAGAATCACCAATATTTCTTTTCTTCTTCTTTTTAGGCAAACATCTGTTTTAGAAAAATTTGTCCAGAAATAGACTGGATTGATTACAAAATTAGTTGGTAGTTTCTGACAGTATGCTCTTTAAAATACTTACTATTTTTTCAATTTTCCATAATAAGTCTACCTCATTTTGTGCTATTTGGTTTCTTTCCTGGAAATATTTTTTTCCTGATCTTTTAAATCTTCATAGTGTCACTCAAACCACACTGACACACCATTAGAAATACCAAGTTTTTCCAGGCAGTTTGACTAAAGCGCATTAAGAAGAGTTCACTTGTCTAGCTAAAAGAAAAAATAAATACAGTCTCCCTGCTGAAAATAGCTATCATTCTCATTTCCTTCCTCTTTTGTAATGTAGAAGAATATGGAGTTCATGTAAGATAGAAATGAATTTATAATAATAATGTTTTGAAAAGGCATAAACATATGGTTGGATCTGTGATGATTTTCACACAACTAAACCTGTTCTTCTATTCCCATTTATGTTGGCAATGTCACAGTAAGTTAAACTGGCAGAAAATTCAGCAGCATAACATTTTGGGACACCAACATAATAAATATGAGTTGGCTAAGTATTCGAGTAGTCCAATTAAATCTATTCTGTTTTGATTATAGTGAACCACTAGAGCTATATTTCACAACATATGGTATATTTACATATACATTCCTCGTTCACAGATTCAACCAACTGTGGATTGAAAATATTTGGGAAAAATTCCCTATGTCTGTACTGAACATGTACAGACTTTTTTCCTTGTCATTATTCCCTTAACAATCCAGTATAACAACTATTTACATAGCATTGACATTGTATTAGGTAGTGTAAGTATCTAGAGATGAGTTAATATATATGGGAGGACATGTGTAGGTTATAGGCAAATACTATGCCATTTTCCATAAACGACTTAAGCATTCTTGGATTTTGTTACCCATGGGGGGTCTTGGAACCAATTCCCCGTGGATATTGAAGAACAACTGTACTCCATTTGGGGGCTGTCTTTGTATTTTAAGACAATGTTGCAGGTAAACTTTTATTTAGGCATGCATTTTGAAACATTTTATGGGTATGTATTTTCAATGTTCACGTCACACAGTATTACATAGTCTTTGTGGTAGCCAAATATAGGAACAAAGATGCAGTCTAGGTGTCAGGATTGGACTGAAAACCAGATACCATGCTAGGCATTTTAAGCAGGAATAGGTCTAATATAGGGAAGTACAATCTTACATAGTTACTGCAATGACAGGGAAGCTGAAAAGAGTGTCAAAAAATCAGACAGTAATAAAATCCCAATCAGCCTCCACCAATGATTCTATGCTGCCTACAGCACGGCGAGAGGACACCTGAAAGCCACTGGCAAAACTCCGTATCTGCCGTCTACGGACCCGCAGCTGCTGCTTCCACTTCCAAATCTCACACAAATGTCTTTCACTGGCAGAATTTAAACCAAATCCCTCTGGCCAGCAAATCTGGTGAATGTAGCTTCCAAACTGTTCAAGCCCCATGTTAAGAGTTTAAGACAACAGGGATTGTACTACATACCAAGTCACAATGTCTAGTTTAGTTCTTCCTACACATCTATTTAAATTTCCAAACAACAATAGTATTATGCTTTTGACTAACCTTTTGAACTATCCCTCAATCTAACAAAGGTGTGCTCAATCTCTCCTTCGAAAAGCAAGACACAATAATTCCAATGTATCCATTTCTGGATATTCATTCTTTTTCTGTCTTAGTTACAATTCCTAACTGATGTCTTATAATTTGCAAACTGAGCTAGAAGTTTAATGACTAACAATGATCCTTATATAAGCTAGTAGAGAGGAAGATGAAAAAGAATTTGGCATATATAGATACATTATATATGTAAAATATATGAAGAAAAAATTCAAGCATTGTTTCTAAAATCCTTCCTTCTGTAAGGGATCATAAAGCTATAATTGGATCAGAACTTACTTCTTTACTCCTTTTATATTCATTTTGTAGCTAAGTCAGCATCTCAGGTGGATGGATACAAATCTAGCAGAGAAACCCAAAACTTCACTCCTGAGTGGTCCAAACCATGTGTAGTCTTGCCTCTGTTGGGTAACTGTGATTTTCATTACCAGTGTTAGAAGTAGCAAGAGGCACAGCCAGAGGATTCCCCTGTATTCTTGGCATACTTCTCCCTCCCCTGGTGGTAGCATCAGCTCTGTTTCCTCTTGATAATTAGGATTAGTCACCGTAGTCAGTACAGTATCCCTCTTTTTTGTTATTTCAATGGCATTGGAAGCTCAATGTGGCCAGGCTGCAATCTGAACCTCAAGTTCAATGTGCCCCCTGGTAGAAACTTTTCTTCCTTGGGAACAGAGAGCTCAGAATCTGAAGAACCCAGTCTATGGGGACAGAAAGCATACCGTTTGAGAGTGGCTTATTAAGTGAAAGCATTGAGCAGAGTCATGCCCACTTCCATGACTTGTTCCTCAGACCTGTGGTTTTCTATTACAGGGAAAAAAGCACCATCTCGTGTTCATAGGCATAGATATTTTGTTTAGCTTCTGCAAGGTATTGGCTCCCAGCCAGCATAAAACCGAGTCTTCAATAGCCTATTCCATTTCCCTCAGAGGCTACCATCTACTATTGTGAAATTAATTCCCTGCTCATGGGTGGTGAATTCATTATCGTCATGAGAGGGAATAAGGTATCATGAAATCTATAGGTGACGGTGCAGGCAGAAGCACTGAGAGCAGGGAGGGCTAATCCACAGCAAGAGGAGACATCTATTCCAGTGAGGACATGTAACTATCCCCTGTGCTGTGACAGAGCTCCAATGTAATCAACTTCATATCAGCTGCTTGGTTAGTTGCTCTGGGAAAATAGTGCCATATCAAAGGTTCAATGTCATTCTCTGCTGCTGGCCTATGGACACTCAGCAGTGACCGTGGCCAGATCATCCTTGGTTAAACGAGGCCCATGTTTTTGATCCCAGTCATAACCTCAATTCTATTACCATGGCTGTTTAGTTCACGGGCCCACAGAGCAAGTGCTGAGGTGGCCGGGATCAGTTGGTGATTGACATGCACAGTGAGTGACCTTTGACTGGCATTCCCATGGGAAACAAATATTTTCATAATCTCTGTGCATTCTGAGAGTTCCATTCGTATACCTTCTTGTCACCTCTCCTCTAGAATAATTCCTTCCAAAACCTTGACCATCTGGTCAGATTGTTAGATACTACCCATGAATTAGTGTAAAATTTTACCTCTCATCACTCTCCTCTCATGTACAATGAAAAACAAGATGCTTGGAGCTTTTTCCCCTGAAAGTATTTCTCTCCCCTGCTGCTGTTCAGGGCATCTGCTGAGGAAGCTTGAGGCTGCTGCAGTCCAAATGTGGAAAGTTCCAGCTTATTGTGTGGAACCAACTTAAACTAAGAACAATTGTTTTCCTCCTCAGTCAACTGATCAGAAGAAACTCTCCGTGGGGATATAGAGTGAGTCGAGGGAGAGGTTGCAATACATTAGGAATAGATTTCATGAGAGCTCAGGTCATCTGAATGTTACATTTACTTATGCCTTCAGAACATGCTTAAGTCTGATATTGAATGTATGCAACTTCCACTTGAAGAAAAGTGCTTCTATACTGGCCCATCATTATGACTTGGTATATCAGATACACCGTTTTATGTCATGTGATCATGTGATTCCTATGATCAAGGAATTCACACGTACCAGGTCCTAGTTGCAAAATAAGAGTTGTTTCTGAAAAGGAAAAGTTATGTGCAGAAGAGGGTATGGCTTTGCTCTAAAATCCTGGGGCCTTCACAGTGAATCTCTTATGGGAGTTAGTCAGTGGCTCCACATAGCATTCCTGCACGCACCATAGAGAATTCAAGCTCCATTTGGATCTGTGAGTCATAAGATGTAGTTGGCACCATGGCCTGGACAAGTTGGCAGCCTTAATAAACGCTTAGTAAATGGGTCAGAGCAACACACTCAAATATAGTACAGGTTGCCTCCAAAATCCAAAGAGGCTTCTAAGCATTTCGTTTCTTTCTTAGGGCTTGGGAGTAGATGGTGCAGAAAATTGCCTTTCACATTGAATGTGTTATCTCAACAAACTCAGATCACTATGCCACTAGAAAATTCAGAGATGCAGGCCACTGATTTTTAATGTAATTTTCCCCTGGTGTCTGTCCTATATGTGTCTCAGCAAGGCATCCAGGATATTTTCTATATCCTGCTTATCAGATGTTATCAACCTAATATCAGCATAGTGGACAACCTTAATATTTTGTGGGTCAGTGACAATCAAGGCCTTGTGGATTAGATTACAGCAGGTACTAGGAAATTGACACAGCTCTAAGATAAATCAGTTAATCTTCATTTCTGCCCTATAAAGTGAAAGAAAATTATCTCTAATTTTCTTTATTAATTAATATAGGTAAAAAGACATTTTCTGAGTCAATAATTAAATACTAGGTGCCAGAGTTACTGCAATTAGAGTAAATATCTGCTTAACTTTACAAGAATCCACACATTCTCCAAAATCCATCTGTCTTTTCTAAAGGCCAATTAGATAAATTAAATAAGGATGGAATAGGACACAACTCCCTGGCATCTTTCAATGCTTTTATGATGATATTAATCTATGAGATCCCCCCAGGAATGTGTTGACTTTTGTTTATTTTTGGTAGTGGTTGTAGGGCTTCCACTTGTCACTTCCTTCCATTAAAGCCCTGATTCCCTGAGGAAATTCTGCCAGTTGCTAACTATGTCTAAATCAAGTGTGCATTTAGGAATGAGGAATATAACCACTGTGGTTTTGCAGATGCACAAGGATCACTGTGAGATAAACTTGGACCAAAGCCCCATTAACCTCCTTAAGTCTCCTCTCTGACTGGTGATACAGAATTGCATTTTGGTTTTCCATTTCAGCTTAAGGCAACTGCCCCCCCCCAAAAAATCTGCAAAATTCCTGATAACTCCATTTCTCCAGTTCACAGTCACAGATACTGTGTCAAAAAGCTGGTTGTCTCGTTGGGAAGGCTTGAGTGCAGATTTACTACACATGTATATGACAGTGTCTCAAGGTCTTCTCCCACGCAAACATAGCCTTCCTTCAATCTAAGCACTGCTGGTCCTTGAATTGGTTCAGGTCTGGGAATGAAGTGGAAGGGGGGTATCACTGTGTATTGTGTTGAACTAAGACCTAGGCTTCTTTCTGGATTATATATTTTAAGTAACACATTATCAGGCTTCCCAACTTTTTCAGCTCGAAGAACACCATAATCAATTAGCCACTGACCAAAATATCTTCAGATAAAACCATTCTGGTTACCACTCCAACTCTGCTGCCCATTTTTACAAATGCCCCCACTCCTTCTTGGTGTTTAAGTGCTGCCAGTGGCTTCTGCTGCTTTGGGATGTCCTTATTCCTTTCTTAAGTATAGGAACCAATTGCCCTGAAGATAGCGCCCACCATCATCCTTAACCTGTAGGCAGCAGTTACTATGAAGCCTTTACAGATGCCTTTATCCCTCCTCCATCAGTATATCTTCTCAAAGTCTTTGGGAAGAGGTAGCCTCTAGGTCCTAGCGGGACCCATGGTAAGAGAGCTAATAAACTGATTGCACATGATAAATTTATTCCAACATCCCAATCTTCTTAAGCCTTTGGATTCTTTCCTCTGCCTTGTACCAAAGAAGTTCTCATATCTCAACTTCCTTTACAATAGGACATCTTTGAGTCCAGGTTTCAGTGACCCAGCCAACAAAACTGTTACAGTTGTTCTCAGCTGTTTGTGCTATCACATGAAATCCAGAATCTCTGATACATGCAGGGGTATCAATAAATTGACCTATTTCAATATTAGGTCCCATATTCCCTGGTCTTTATTGCTTAGAACCCATTCCTCACACATATTCCCTGAGTTTCTCCTAGTATAAATTAGCAAAAATCTTATGTTCTTTAGTCTGGAAGCTGTCTCCTGTTGGGTCTGAGTTTGTTCTAATTATGGGCCAGAGGCCAGAAGAGGTACTGGGGGTGGACTGTGGGGAGATTCAGCATCTCTACACAGGCAATGGTCTCGGGGGTGTCACAGCAGTGTCATCAAGCCAGGGGAGGAAGCCAGACTGAGGAAGTTGCTCAGCAGTGGCTGCTGCTTCTGGACGGGGAGGCTCAGTGACACCAGGGGGCCCAAATACTCAAAGTAATGAAGATCCATCCAAGAGTTACCATTCCAGTCATGATCCCAATCTTGCCTAATCCCTAACTTTCACATAAGATACCTGGTGGAACTATGAAATCAATTGGTGTTTAATTTCTACAACCTATAAGTTCAAACCTGGAGGTTGACATTTGGTCTTATGACTATAAGAGCCAAGAGATATTTTTAGGCTCAGTGTAGAAGCTCTCTGCTTCTCGGAACCATAAACTTGTCATTATTTGACTCAAAGCTCTCCACTGCAATAAGCAGCAGCCAAATCACTCCAAGGTCTGCATAATAATCATTTCCACTCCAGCATCGTATTGGAACAGCCAGTTGGCCTTCCAAAGTCTTTCTTTTCAACCGTCACACAGCTGCAAGCATGTTATTTTAAGCAAATGTTTTGTCTCTGCAAGCTGTGAATGATCAATAGCCCCTATTTCATTGGTCATGAGATTATTACTGCCTTCAAATCTATCTTCAATCAGATAAGCAATCCAAGATTACATCTATGAGATTCTGTATCAGTATCACAATTTGGTACCAAATTCTGTATCTGAGAGGTTCAGTCAGGAAACTGGAAACCGCTGTTGGCATTTCTAGGCATTACAGGCTTGCACAGCCATCGGGAAAGTCAGAGGGGTGAAAATCACAGAAGCTGCTACCAGCAGCAGGAGATCAGAAAACAGTCACTGAGTGGGCTCATATGTTACAGCACTGCATAGGTGATGCTAAGAGTCGCCGAGAAGCCACTGGCAACATCCTATAGCCATTTGCCACTGTAGAATAGAAACGTTTTCTCTTCTGCCTCCTGAATCTCACTGAGAACCTCTCAATGGCAGAATCTAAATGGTACCCTGATGGCAATGACATCTAGGGCTTCCTCCCCCACCCCCGAAATACAGAGAAGTGTTTACAAGGCAGGAATGGGACTGAGAGCATCTGACAATAACCGTGGGCAGAAAATAAAGTCCCAAGAATTGGACTTTTCAGAATGAACTAACCATAGCCAAAAATCAATTGAATTTTATCAATTCTAGCTGGATGAATTTGGGCAAGATTCTTAATCTCTTTAAACTTTCATTTCCTCCTTTATAATGGGAGTTAATTGTAAACCATTATCTTAGTTTTGTTGAGAAGATTTAATATGCATATAAAGGCTTGAGACAAAAGTAAGCAATCATAATTAATAATGTAATATAATATTTATTTTATTTATGTGAATATTTCATATGCATAAAATGCATTTCTGTGCACATTATGCTTTGTATCTTAATGAAAAGACACAATTTTAGAGCTAGAAATAACTTTACTTAAAAGGTGACACAGGCAGATAAGCTAATTCATAAGCAAGGAAACTCCAGCTACACGAGATTATATATCATACCTATGACAAAGCAGCTAAACTCAGGCCATCTGCCTTACAGTACTTTATTTTATTTACATAAAAAGATTTGTGATCATATCAGCACTATATTTTTGTACCTAGTTCATATCTATTCCTGACTAAAGTGAAATAATTAATTTTTAATAATTTGCCTTAAAAAATGTTACCATATGGATCATGAAAACATGATTTGTGTTAGTTTTAAAGCCAGAAATTAAATAGACCTTAACTTTGATTACACTAATTCCAGGTCTGATATTTATTCCAATTCAAATCTCTTAAGAGATTCATTCTAATGGGCAAATTACATAGTATCTTCAGGCTGTTATTAAAATCAAGACTGATAGGTTAAATGTTATTTTTTTTCCCTTGTAAGGAAAGATTTATCTAATGTTAAGTGGTTTATTTTATGGGTACACTTCCCATTTTATTACACATCTGATAATCTGAATTAGTCATCACTGAGCTGTAAGCCGAGCTACATGTTTTATAGCTTTGCTCTTTTTTCCTATGTTCAAAGTTATAATAGTAGTCTAGAATTTATAATTATAACAGTAGTCTAGAATGAAAAAGGAGCAAACGGGTGCATGTAACTAATTGCATAATAAACTTTTACAATGGGCTATGTAATCATTCCCCTTTCCTATTTTAATCTTATTATGTCTAGTTATGGGCTCCAAAGGTTGATTAGGAAAACTATTTTTCAGTATAATGAGTTATTTTTCTTTAGGAAAGAAGCAACAAACACAAAAGGTATTTATTGTTCCTTGAAAGTGACATTTATGAGTGAAGGAGATATTACTTATTGACATACAAATTGCCCTTGTTATTCTAATTAATACTTCACACATGTTATATTCTTATTCCAGGGACATCAGACCACAGTGTATATAGGAAATACTATCAGTTTGAAATGCCAGATCAAGTTGTACAGAGAAAAAGATGTAACTTTATAATTGATCATCCCAGAATCTACTATAATGTCTAAAATTTATGTCATCAATAAATCAGGAAAGGATATGCACTCTAAGAAAAGTACAGTGTTAATGATTGATGGACAAACTCCTCACTTTAAGATAAAAGTCATCCCTAAGAAGGTCAGAATCTCTGTCCTTACACAACAGATGCAGAAAATTAACCATAGGGAGGTGTCCTAATATAAGGGAAGGGTCCTGTAGGATGAGCAATGATTTTTCTAATGGTCCAAAGTTGAGTGTTTCATTTCTCCAATTAGGTGTACACTTTTCAATTATAGATACCATATTTTTTACTCCTTGATATAGTCTAAAATCAGACTCATTCTTGAGTCAGAGGAGAGGCCACAGAAACAATACACATTATGCTTATGACCAGCTCCTATGAGTCTAAAACTAACAAAAAATGCAACCAGCTGGGAGACAATGGGAATAATTACAAAAAGGCTTTCTGGAGAGGTATGGCAAATAAAGGAGTGGCAATTCTATCTTACCACGTCAGTAATGACAGTGGTCTGGGACATGTTTTTCTGAAGGTAATCAACCCCAATTCCCACAACAGACAAGTCTGAGGAACTTAATGCGTGAGAGGTTTATGCATGTCCAGTGGCCCCCTTTCATCCTGTCCCTATGCCATATTGATCCTCCTAAGTCACCATGGCAAGGAGGGTGAGAGGGAAAGAATTTATGGAGAAGACCCCAGAGGCAATCATGGTGATTCCTTCATAAGGCACCACTGTGCAAACTTTGAATGAACATTTTTCATATCAATGTGTAAAGTTTTTAATGTTAAAAATAAACTTGTTTCTGGTTTGCTAATTTACGTAACCTAGATTGGATTGGTGACAACCCTTCTCAAGGGATAATGTGTATCTAACTGGTCTTATGTTTTAATAATCCTCAACGGTAGGAACACTGCTGTCACAATGACATGTTCATGTGAGCACAGGAAGAGATCACAAAGCACCTTCAGGAAGCCTACGGTATTCATTTTCAAATTTTATCTGAAGTGAAGTAATGCATTCTCAAAATTCATCTTCAATCCTTCATCAGTAGTCAGTTGCAATAATTTGTTTGGTAAAGATATAGTAAAATTTAAATTATCTTTTCATAAAAGAAATGGATTTTTTTATGAATGTACACTCATGTGCTGCATAAAATGCTTTGTTCAACTATGGACCACACATATGATGGGGGTCCCATAAGATTATAATGGAGCTGCCCTATGTAGGGATGCCATTTTTAATCTTTTATGTATTGTTTTCACTGTACCTTTTCTATGTTTAAATATGTTTGGATACACAAATACTCACCACTGTGTTGCAGTTGCCTACAGTATTCAGTGCAGTCGCATGCTGTACAGGTTTGTAGCCCACGAGCAATAGGCCATACCCTATAGCCTACGTGTGTAGCAGGCTATACTACATAGTTTGTGTAAGTACATTCCTTGATGTTCCCACAATGACAAAATCACCTAACAAATCATTTCTCACAACATATATGTTGCTCTGCTTAATAACCTGTTGTTAAGCAATATGTAACTGTCTTTTCTTTTGATGGACAAAAAAATTCAGAATGTTCTATTGCTCATGCTATTCTCAACAGGTGGCCTCTAAAGTCACTGAGAATAGAACAAAAGAGAGAAGGATTGTGTATGGAAGGATCATCATCCAGATTTGGAATGCTGTCCATCAATAGCCCCTGTTTTTGGTGAGAGTGAACTCTACAGGCCCACCTAGATAAGCCCTGTTAGAGACGCAATTATTCAGGCCCACTGTGACGTGCAAGCCAATAGAGGAAGATCCAGAGGCTCTGGGCTTGCCTGTAAGGGCCACTAAACCAAATCAAAATGAGAAGTCAGGGAAGGCTTCCTGAAGCAGCTCAGATTCTGGAGGAACTAGTAGCTGGCTGTTAGGGACTAAATGTTCATGTACCCTCCTCCAACTTCACATGCCCTAACCCTCACTGTGATGGTCATTCGGAGGTGAGGCTTTTGGGAGGTCACTGGGTTTAGATGAGGTCATGAGGGTGGCACCCACATGATGAGACTAGTGTCCTTGTAAGATAGAGGAAAAGATACAAGAGCTCTCTCTCCACTCTGTGGGGACACAGCAAGAAGGCGACTGTCTGCAAGCCGGGAAGAGAGCCCTCACCAGGAACTGAGTCTGCCAGCACCTTGATCTTACAGTTCTAGCCTTCAGAATTTTGAGAAATAAATGTCTGTTATTTAAGCCACGCAGTCTATGGTATGTTGGTGCAGCAGCCTGAGCTAAGACATTGATCAGGTAGAGGAAACAGGCAGGGGAATGTGGAGGGGGGTGTATCAGCTTTCCCCTGTGACTTGAACAAGTGATATAATCTCTCTGATATTCCAGTTCCACAGTCACTGATGCCCTCTGAGAACCAAATGAGAAGATGTATTTAAGAGTTCTCAGGAAGTAGAAGGCATAAAAATGTAGGGATTAGTAAGACAATGATGTGACCTGTATTGTTCCACTTGCAATCCACATTCTGACACTCATTGTTCCGCAAAGCAACCTGTGTATCTTTCCCTGCAGAATAAACGAAATTGGCAGCTGCCAAAATGGGAAACCGGCCCATCAATACATGAGTGGATTAGTAAAATGTGGTATATGTATACCATGGAGTATTACTCAGCTATAAGAAATAACGGTGATATAGAATCTCTTATGTTCTCCTGGATAGATTTGGAACCCATTCTACTAAGTGAATTATCCCAAGAATGGAAAAATAAGCACCGCATGTACTCACCAGCAAATTGGTTTCCCTGATCATCACCTAAGTGCACATTTGGGAATAACACCAATTGGGTGTCGGGCAGATGTGGGGGGCGGAGGGGGTGTATACCTACGTAATGAGTGCAATGCGCACTGTCTGGGGAACGGACGCTTGAAGCTCTGACTTGGGCGGGGGGCGGTGGCAGGGCATGGGCAATATACATAACCTAAACTTTTGTACCCCCATAATATGCTGAAATTAAAAAAGAAAGTTTAGTACATTTCCCTTGCAAAATATTCACACATTCAAGTCAAAATGTTATTAAGCCATTGTCCTAACCAATTAAAGCTCTTGGTTTTTATCTAAGATGTTCATATAACTTTGCAGGTGCAAAGCTGTAAGCTGCCTCTGGTAAGCAGCCCATGGTTTATTGGGTTATTTGGCAGATTTTCCTCAAGGAGGTATGAGCTGAACATTAACTATATCAAGATAAATTTTGTGCCTGTCAACCCTTTTGAAATTTAGCGAACAATTTCAATAAGTCTAAACTTTATTTGACATTTGTTGCTTTTTCATTTCATTGAAGTTTCTATTGGCTCTCTCTTCTAACACTATTTCCTACTCTAGAAACCACTTTCTGTTAAGTGGATTTATAAGAAAAATGAGAAAACCCTGTAAGACTGATTTGAACTAGATACAGGGAACCCACTGAATGCTTTTTACATTTGACATAAAAGATTATTTTACTCAAAATTTAGAGTTGTCTGCAAGTGATAAAATTTTGTCACAATGTTAATATTATGTTTACTAGGAAGTGAATAAACAGTTGCAAGATTCCTAAAGAACTGACTTCTCAGTACTGCATAGACTCAATGTTAAGTTTTTTAGCTAAAAGAGCAAGATGTATTTGACTGCATATAGCTAAGCTAATAGAAACTTTTTACAGTTTAAGATCTCGGCTTAGCTTGTTATTTTCAGTATTTCTCTTTAGAGCTGACATCCAGAAAAACTTTATTTAAATTGGGTTAGACATTGACATTAGGTTCTTATCAAATTCTATTTATGCTCCATATTGCATCCATGAACCTATATCAAATATAGCTTGCCAAGAAAGAACTCTGCAAAAGACACTGCTCATATTGTTTTATTTCCTACTGTAAACACAAGAATCTTAATTCTAATAGATAGAATCTGGCTGGACTAGGAACATTTATATTAATGATCCTAGAGAGGTTGCCTAAACCTAGAACTTAATAAAGATGAATGAAGTGATCCATTGAAAATAACCAAACTCATACTATGTGGAAATGATAATCAGTGTATTAAATATAGTTTCAAGGCATGCTGACATTTTGAAATATTAACTAAAGCATTGTTGACTGTTGGTATTTCCTCCCAGTCCTCTTGTTACATTCAGACAGATGGGAGTTCTATACCACGGCCCGCAGAACAGGAGCTGTAGCAGTAAGCAGGGAGCTGACAGAGGCCTGTCCTGGTTTCAGAAGCTCAAGGCTTGGAGATGAAGGCATGAACAGTAGACTCGGGAAAATGTCTTTTGAGGAAAAGCACATCTTCTATTCTATGCTTCTCCCTTGCTCCAAATTAGGGGGGGAAAAAATCTTCCTAGTTCTTGGGGACAGGAGAGAGTCAGAAGGATGGCAATGAGTTGCTGGTGGGTCTCCAGAGAGGGACGTGGACTCTGCCATTCTGCCCTGTCTCACTCATCTGCAGTAGAGAGGGTTCATGTGGTCGTTCCCAGGGAGCTCTGAGGAGGGGACAAGACCCATGGTGCTAATGGCTGTAGGGACATCTAAGTAGATGGGGCCCTAGACAAACTCAGGGTGGCCATGGCCTTGGGTGAGGCATGAGCAGCTGAAAAAATTCCCAAGGGGAACCTGGAGGTAGCTTCAGAGGATGTCCGATGCTATAGCTTGCCCAGGAATGGCCTTGAAATAACAAGGACAGAGCTGGGGAACCTTGTGTTGAACCCAGGGGATGAGTCAGCAGCAACTGTGGGCTGCCCTCCAAGGACTAGAAAGGACAACAGAACAAGGCTGATACTGGGGTAGCCAGATGGGTAGGAAACTAGTTTCTTCCTCCCAGTCTACTAAAGAGCACAACACAGTCCTCTGAGCCTGTAGACATAGGTTTGGAGAAAAAGAAGTAGAGGTGGAGAGATAAACTTGAATTGTCTGAGATTAAATTTTCACTGCCTCATGGAATGAGGGCTCCAAACAGAATTAAATTCATTAATTTTTTTAAAAAAAGAAGTTATGTTATAGCTGACTGGAGTTTGTGATCTGAACTTCACATCTATCTACTTAAGAATATATTTTGGGTCTTCTGAACTCAGTCCCTAGTTCCTCCTCATAAAGAAGCACAGCACCACTTTTATTGGGGCTAAAGAACTAGTGTTGGTTGGGTCTGGGTGGTGTCCAAAGTGCCCTGGGCTGTTCCCATCACACATGAGATGGCCATCTCCAGCTCCGAGCCTGGTGATGAAATCTTAGTAAACATATTCCAATATATGTACTCAAAGTACATCATTTAAGGACTGAAACTTTGCCAGCTGATTTCAGTGGAAGGCTTTGCTTTCATCCAACATTCTGCGCAAAACCCTGGTGCTAGCTGTTTCCTCCTTGCATTTCTCTCTGATCTCAGGGCTCTGCGTCTGCCAGCAGCTTCATTCCGTCTCTTTGTGAGAATCAGTTCTTGGTCACTGTGGCAGCTGTGTTCTCTCTGTGTGATCATCAGTCTTCTGCAGGCTGTGGTGATAGCATGGATTTTTAAACTCTTTTGGCAGAAAAAGTCACTTCCTGCTCAGCGAGAAAGATGAAAGTGAACCCCACATTGTGCAGAAACGTGGACACCATGACACTTCCCGCACAGCAATGTTCAGCACCCCCACTCTCCCAGCGACTCAGAACTTCACTCCCTCAGCCCTTCTTGACCTGGACGGTATAAGCTGCATCCACCTCTCAGCTGATGTCACATTGACTCAAGTAAAGCTTCTTGGGGCCGGGCGCGGTGGCTCACGCCTGTAATCCTAGCACTCTGGGAGGCCGAGGCGGGTGGATTGCTCAAGGTCAGGAGTTCGAGACCAGCCTGAGCGAGACCCCGTCTCTACTAAAAATAGAAAGACATTATATGGACACCTAAAAATCTATATAGAAAAAATTAGCTGGGCATAGTGGCGCATGCCTGTAGTCCCAGCTACTCGGGAGGCTGAGGCAGTAGGATCGCTTAAGCCGAGGAGTCTGAGGTTGCTGTGAGCTAAGCTGACGCCACGGCACTCACTCTAGCCTGGGCAACAAAGTGAGACTCTGTCTCAACAAAAAAAAAAAAAAAAAAAAAAAAAAAGCTTCTTGGGCACTCAGCTGCCTATCCTTAGAGGCTCAGAGTAGCTACTGCCTTTCCCATTGTTACCTGCACAGGTCTTAACACAGGACATCCTCAGGAACTGAAATGTGTGCACCATACATTTAAAAGTAACTACCCTAAAATCTCAAGTGAAAAATCATTCCCTGCAGCCATATTATGGGAAAATGTGGTAAGTTATAGTCACTGATTATTGGAATGCAAAGAACATCTAGGTTCTCGATTCCTTTCTGTGGTTTGACTTTAAGTCATGACAAGTTATGGAGGCATTTCAGAATTTGTTTCTTGCTGTCTCCACATATAGAAAAGAGCCCATGGAAGATCTTTGGCATGGTTTGTATGATCAAAGGAAACTGAACCTGTAGCTGTGGGAAGAGTCCTAGGGAGAAATGACACCTAAGCCGCATACTAGAGCCACTCACGTAGACCTTTGTTTCTCATTTCTTACATGCCTACTACTCATGGGGGTTTGGGAGTTATCGCTGGATATTTTCACTTCTCTGGAGACATTATCCCATTCCTCCCTCTCCACATTGCTCTAAGTTGCCACAATGCCTGGTAAATAGGAAGAATTCAGTAGGTGTTTGGAAATATAGTTGAATTGGAGGAAGGGCTCTTGATAGATCCAGTGTCTCCCTCTGAGGACTCGGTGGACAGTCTGGAGCCTGCAGAAAGCATAAAGACCCTTCTCCTCGTGCACTGGCTCTCGTTATTCAGAGAAGACGCCATCTGATAGGAGGGAGAACCCCCAACACAAGTGAGGCAACCGCTAACCAGTGGGTACTGTGCGTCTCTCTGATGCTGAGAACATCACATGCTCCGGGACAGCAGACCCCCTGCTGCCACCTGTCAGGTAGTTCACCAGTCTCTGACTCTCCCACTCTTTAGCGAGACCACTTACTGATCAGGGAGGGCCAGGAAGGCAGACCCACGATCCCACATGTAAGATGGGAGAAGAGCACACACAGCGGGTGTCCACTGAAGGCCGTCCCTCCACTTAGACACAGTTGTCCGGGGCTCCCAGCTTCAGCCAGATGACTCTAAGATGGGCTGAGTGGATATTGGTGAAATCAGAGGCAGAGGCAACCACAAAGGGGGTGCTAGTACCATAAACCTAAAAGAGAAAATTACTCCTGTCAAATCCTTCTCAGAGCACTTGAAGTTAGATGGAAAATTTACTGGTCCTCTACTTTAGCCTCCATTCACTTCAGAGATTTTGTCTATGGTGTGGGTTGGTCTGGACCATAGAAAAGATACTGGTGCAGCTGGGCTTTTTTCCCTTCTCCTGTGAAGGGTTTGGCCTCTGCTAAAGGTGAGACAATTTTGGGGTTTGCTTAAGTTCGGTTTAAAAAGTGCCCATTTATTAACCTACTGTGTTCAGCCCCCCTAGGGCACCCACATGCCCGTCCCTGCCATGACCTCACAGATGGTATCTTTGTTTAAAATTTCAACATTCTGTTCATCATGAGTTGTTTTTTTAACATTAATTTTGAGTTTTAAAAAATATTGCATCAAAATATATTGTTTCTCTTGATTACAAAGTTTTTTTTGGGAAATCTCTTAAATTTTGTACCTATATTAGCTTCTTAGCGTTGCCATGACAAACTACCACAACCTGGGTGGTTTAAAACAATAGCAATTTATTCTCTTGCAGTTCTGGAACCAGATGCCCGAAACTGTGGTGTCGGCAGGGCCACACCCTCTCTGAAGCCTCTGGGAGAGAACCCTTCCCTGCTTCCCCCTTTCTGGTGGCTCCGGGTGTTCCTTGGCTTGTGGCAGCGTCAGTTCAAACCCCGCCACTGTCTCCACAGGGCCATCCTCCCTGCCTCTCTGTGGTCAGATTGCCCTCTGCCGTCCTCTGGTAAGGACACCTGTCGTTGGATTTCGGGCCTACCCTGACTCTAGGAGCATCTCATCTGGAGATGTTTAACGACATTGCAAAGACCCTTTACAAAGTAAGATTACATTCACAGGTCCCACGGATTAGGATTTAGACATATCTTCTTGGGAGGCATGATTCGACTGACTACGCCGACCAAAACAAGTAATAAATATGCTTCATTTGCTCTACCTTAGTCTTGGCCCCACTTCAGAGACGTGTGTCCCCCACGGACTCTGAATCCTCACTAGAGAGTCAGAGCTGGTTCTTTTTGCTTTCGTGGAATGTGTGGACAGGACAATGTAAACAGTGAACAGCACACATGAAAAGAGTGGCGACTTTTTGTAGCCCTTCCCACCCACACGGAGAGAGTATGGCACAGAGAGAAGGCTGATATTTTTCTACATTAAAGCTTTTACTAAGTGTTTTGAAAGTAAGTTGTAGAGAAGTTACCAAACTTATGTCATTACAATAACATACCTTTTTGTTTTACATAATTTTTTGTCCCTTGACTTGTTTTCTTTCAATATTTGCCATATGTATATACACATATATGTATATACACTATATATATGTGTGTGTGTATACACACACATATGTACACACAACTATTGATTTTTTAAAAACCACAGCTGCATGGCTGTTATAAACATGGTCCGAAATTCTTAGAGCATGATCTTCCTCCTATAATCGTGGGAAAGAGTGAGCTACTTTAAAAACATACACATGCACACACTTCTTGAAGCCATATGGAGTTTTTATTCATGCAAATAGAGGCTTGGTTTTCTCCCAATTTCCCACAAGGCACTCCAGCATCGGGAAGATTTCTGCCCCTCACTGGGACCTAGTAGGATGATCCTCTGACTAAAACTCTCCCCACAACTTGCCTTGGCTTTTAGCTACTCCCTAATTACCACCACGGTGGCATCAAAGCACAAGAAAATGTGAATGAAGACCACAATCCATTCTGCACTTTTTTAGCCTAAAATACAGTTTCAGAGGAAGCTATATGTAAATACAAATATACAGTTTCAGATGAATCTGAATGTGAATTTCCACAATAATAGACTAGCAATGTTATCTCAAAAAAAGTGTGCAAGCTCATGTGTTTGGGTAAACTCATATTTAATATGCTTAAGAGCTGGCATCATGTGAGCAAATTATTTGCAGATTGCTAGACAGGGTGAATAATCCGACACCATATGGAGGCTATTTATGAACCACAGCAACTTCCACACTGTTGATCATGTGTAAGATAAACAATGTAACCAAAGTGAATTATTACTTTTCCATTATTTTCTTGGTTTATTACACTTAATGTTTAACTTGAGAGAAGCAGTTTTTGAGAGATTCTATTATACATATCTTACTATTTATTAGTTAAGGAGGAATTATTTGTGTTTACTCTTTTTTGACTCTAACACAAAATTTGCTTTCCCTTTCCTAAGTGCCAACTGATATTTCACAGAGAAAAAGATTAACTATCATAATATTAAGTGCATGGCAACATTTACTCATATAATGTAAGTCTTAGAGAACTAATCGTGAGGGAAGAGGATGCCCAATGGTGTGTAGGAATGGGTGCAGAGATGGGTGGCACTTGCAGAAAATGAGAATTCTGTGTTGGCATGGAGATGCCTCTCCCACGCTAGACACTAGAGCCTTTAGGGTACAACATGACAAGTGCGTGTTAGTGAACTTCCTAAACTTTTAAAATCTATCCTCTCTTCTCCAGTTTCAATGCAACATTATAGCCTGAACTTGATTGTTCGAATAGCATCCTAACTGCTCTCTGCTCTGTGTGAACCCCCTCAAACTCAGCCTTCACACACTACCAGAATTATCCTTCCAGATGGCAAATCTGATCATGTCATGCTACTAATCAACATTTTTCAATAACTTCCTGCAGAATAAAGTCCTAATTCCCTAGCATGGCTCATGGGCCCACTGGTGCTCTGACTCAGCCTACCTTTCCACTCTGTCTCCTATTCTTGCGGACAGATTGAGTAGCCAGCAATTCAGCAGGATAGTAGAGGTACAGGAGTTTGGAAGTGGTGATGAGAAGTGAGAAGGAAGAGCCTTCCTCCCAACCCTGAGGCCCCCGGAGCACAGGAGAAGGAACAGCATCCGCATGAATGCTGCAGGAGAGTTAGTGAGGAGGACAGCAGGTCCAGCAGGGCCAGGACCCCAACCAGATCTGGAGTTCTTCATAACACATACTTAATCCTTTCATAGACGTATCCCAAACATTAGTGTCATGCAAACAATTTTTGCTTCTCTTAAAGATACACTTGAAAAAGACAGCAGGTGTCAAATTTGTCTTCCTACGGGAACACAAATTTAATATTGACTGATTAAGCTCCTGTCAGTTGCAGATACTGGTATAAGAAGAGAGAACTCGAAGATAAATTCAGACATAGTCCCTTCACTTAAGAAGCTCACGGGACCTTTACGAGCTTTGAGTCTTCAATGAAAAATTCACTTACTGAAAGAAATGTTGGCTCAGTATCTCCTGTCATTCTCCTATAACCAAAATCCTGGCCAAGAAGTGAGAGAGATAAGATATGATGAAAAGAAACATGTTCTGAGAGAAAGTATAATGAATGAGGCCTGGAAAGCAGAGGACAGGCGAGGCTGAGGGTTTCTGGAACACAGATGAGAGACAGTATGGAGCAGGCAGGCAGCGGAGATCTCAGCGTGAAGCTGCGTTGTCATTTTAGCCTCTCTGAGCCCTTCTTCACGTGAATTTCTACTTCAGAGTAAGAGACGGTTGTCAGCATTTAATTGGTCCTACGTCTCTGAAACCCTTACAATCAGACCCTGTCTGCTATAACAAAATGCCACAGACTGAGTGACTTATAAACAACATAAATTCATTTATCACAGTTCTGGACGCTGGAAATCTGAGATCTGGTTGCCAGCAAGGTCGGGTTCTGGTGAGAGTTGCAGAACCCTCTTTCAGGTTGCAGACTGCCAACTTCTCTCCATGTCCTCACGTGACGGAAGGAGCGAGGGAGTTCTCTGGGGTCTCTTACGTAAGGTCACTAAACCCATTCATGAGGTACGGGAGCCCTCGTGACCTAACCACCTCCTAACAGCCCCACCTCCTAATTCCATCACCTTGTGGTTCAGACTCCAATGTATGAATTTTGAGGGAACTTGAGCATTCAGACCACTGGATCTGCCCCGAGTCTGCAGGAGATGAGAGACTACTTAGAGCTATCACTGGGGGCTTCTGGTTTTCCATGCATGCTCTTAAGTGAATATTTTTCCTGTATGTAGTAAGAAGAAGCCAGCTATGGTGGTCAATTGTCACCTAACGCCCTGGGTCAACCCATCCCCATGCTCAGTGGCTACAACACAGCAATTACTTTTGTCAATCACAGATCTGTGGACTGGCTGAAGTGGCTTTGCTTTGGTCTGAAGTTCTGCTGGGTTTGGCCTCAGGCAAGGCTCATATCTGTCCTACTTAACTCATTCTGAGAGCTGGGCTGAAGAATCAGTAGCTAGTATAATAGTATAATAGTATGGGGTACTATATATAAGGGTATAATAGTATGCCTGGTATATGTTCATAATATCTTATGAGAGACCAAACTGAACATCCAGATTTTACACATCCCAGCTAAAGGAGAGAACTCATATTTTTAAAGGAATGCACTCAAACTTTCTATGAATCCTACTACTCAAAAAATGAATTAAAATGCTTGGCATTATTCCCCTTCCTGGATTTTACTGAAAATCCTCAAGATTGTTAAGAGTTTAAATACATGGGCTTATACAAATTCTATAGATTTAGTGCTATGTAAAAAAGTGTGTCCACAGAAACTGTGAAGTGGATTGTAATGTAAAAGCAAAGTAATAATTGAGAAAACTGGTCCATTAATGTCAGTCACAGTGGAAAGTCACAAACCTCCCAGCAAATGTTATCAGTATATCACCTTTACGAAAAGAAGAGAAGATCCAGGGGACTTTGCTGGTGAAACTGAAGATTTATAAAAGAGATATGCAAAAGCACGAATAAAAATCCTAATCATTCTTGGCTTTAAGAAAAGGAATAAGAATAAAATCTAGGCTCAAAAAAATCCTTTGCCACATCAATCAGTTTATTTTATATCACATTTTGGATTTAAAAAAAAATACATATAGGTGAAAAATATAAGTATCTCCTATCTATAAACCTGAAGCATAAAAGTCCCAGAAAAAGACTTTCACATCAAACAACTACTAATCAGAAGTATTTGTTTCTTGCCAAAAGAGGAGTACTTGGGAGTGACAGCTGAGATGATTTGCTGATGAAAGTCTGATTACCACATATTGGTGATGAGGACACACCTGTATCTACCTTTAACCCACTATCTGCCCATTCTTATAGATTGGACACCTTAATGACTTAAAAACACACGTACAAATGAAAGACATTACGTTATCATCTGCATGGTGATAAACTTATTGTTTGCACCTGGCGTTGAAATGTGTCTCCTTAAGGAAAAGGATTTAGAGGGATTTGAAGCATGACTTCGGTGCTAGCCAGCACTGACCAGCAAGGAGAACCCAAGCCTTCTGCCTCATACAATTATGCTGCCTGTTACGTCTGGGAGGATCTGGGGACTCTGAATGGCCCTGTTTTGTCCTAACTCTACCTTCAGGCCAAGACAGAAGCACTGACGTTACCCAGGAGACTGCAGAGCTGGGGTGAGAAAGGAGACTGACGGCTCCACCCCCAGGCAGGGTGGATGTGGAGACACTGTCTGGCAAGAGAGCAGGACTACAGATACAGCTGAGATGATCACACATGATTATTGGCACATTTGCAACTTTCCTTGGCATCTTCTCCCAACAGATATTTCCCCTTAGGGATTACCTATGAAGCCCTTACAAGGGGAAGGACTTCCATGGCAGGTATACTTGCAGTTCAGAACTTTATTTACCATATCTCAACTTGACTTCCATTTTGGACCTCCCTTCAGCAGAATGAGAGGAAACAAATTCAACTTCCTTAGGGTTAGCCTTGGGATGACCATGCATCCTGGTTTGGCCTAACCCAGCTTAATTATAAGTACTCCCAACTGTGTCCTGATGTCTATATTTTGTCACCCTGGTGAGTCACCTTCCCAATCCTTAGTTCATCTCCAAGTTCCAAGAGATTGGCATGCTTTGGTCTAGAAGGAGGGGACAGGGATCTAATCACCCAGTCACTCAGGTTTCCTCTGAAATATCTATCATTTTGGCATGTGGGGGCAATCAGGCCTTGGGGCTGGGACTTTCTGCCCAGCTCTCTCCCATGCCTTGGGCAGTGGCATCTTTCCACGTCTGTCTATGCCTTCATGGGGAGATGCTGGCATCCCTCTCTGGGGTCTGCCGCTTCCCTAGTGCAATGCAGGGGATTTGGACCTTAGTCCACACGGGAGGCAGCCTGATGTTCATACTGTATTTGACTATGGGATGGATCTACTGGTACTTTTAATAGACATAATACAGCAAAAGTAATGGGCTGTCACTTCCGATATTAGGTTACAGAAGATTCTGGCTTCTGGCTTCTTTGCCCTCTCTTGCTCTCTTTCTGCTCACTAATGGAAACCAGCTGCCATGCTGTGAGCTGACTTTTGGAGAGACCCGTGTGGCATGGAAGGAACCCTCAGTCCAAAACTCCACATGGTGCTGAATCCTCCCAGCAATGATATAAATGAGCTTGGAGGCAGATCACCCCCCAGTCAAGACTTGAAATGACTACAACCATGGGCAACATCCTGATCGAGGGTTTGTGAGAGACCCTGACCAGAGGACTCAGCTAAGGCAAATTTAGACCCTGACCCACTAAAGCCATAAATCATTGTTGGTTTGAGCTGCTAAGTTTTGGGGTAATTTGTTACACAGCAGTAAGTAGCTAATACGGCTCTCTGCCCTGGAGCCCTGCATATCACTCTTGCATCTTACTAATGGCAGGAATTAGAGCAAATCCCTTCTTGTAATAACTGTGTCTTTTATTTTCTGTATTCTGACGCTTTGACATCTGGGGCCTTGCTGACCCTGGAGAGACTGCCTTTCCCAGGACTAATCAGTACTTAGAGACAGTAAACAATTTGCCCAAGAGTGAACTTGTTAAATATAAATCAACCAATCAGGATCCCACACCCCCACCACCTTTTTTTATTGAGCTCTTATACTCTGGAACACTCTCTGCTGGTCCTAATCATCCTGGAGCCAAGTGCCAGGCACCTAGGGATAGCCATTCTGCCCCAGAGCCTACTAAAATGATTCAAACTAGCCATCCTAGGCCAGCTTATCCAGCCCTACCTGTTTCTTCATGCAGAAACCACAATACAGGCTCCTGCCCGTTTTCCCCTCCCTTTACCTCCCTACTAGCCCTGCGGCTTCCCTGTGTGGCCTCCCGTGACATGCTGTGCTCCTTTCTCTGGGGAACTATGAGTAACGAACTGTCTTTTATGGCAATCATCTCCTGATCTGTTCGCCTTACTATATCTCAGATTTTCTATAAATTTACTATATTTTAAAACACTTCTTTCTTCTTTCCTCCAAGGAGGGTCATCTTTCATAGTTTTGTAGTTTTAGAGGGAAGATTCCCTCTCTCTCCTGCTTCTGATCAAAACTTTTGTCTGAATATCATACCCCTCTTTTTATTTAACCACTAAATGTCAGAGACCATAAGTCTTTCCTACCCTTAGTCTTGTCTGTGGGGCTTCTTTGAATGTAAAAGAAAAAAAAAAAAAGAAAATACTAGGTGAAAATGCAGAAGGTAATGCCACAAGATATTCTCCCAAAGCTGTGCATTTGCCCTTAGCTATTTGAAGCTTCTCCAAAGACAGTCCTGAAAGAGAAGATCCCAGAAAGAACAGAACAGGACCTGGACATAAAAATGGATCCCTATAAAGCAGGCTGGGCTTGAAGGTAACCTTAGGCATTTACATGGCGAAAAGGACCATCAAAAATTCAGTAAATTCATTAAAATGCACAATGGAATTTCCACATGTAGACTTTATGTTTATTTATTTATTTATTTTTTATTTCGGCATACTACAGGGATACAAATGTTTAGGTTACATATATTGCCTGTGCCTCACCCGAGTCAGAACTTCAAGGGTGTCCATCCCTCAGACGGTGCTTACCGCACCCGTTAGGTGTCAACATACCCATCCTCTCCTCTCACCTCCCATCTGCCCCACACCCCATGAATGTTACTAGTATATGCGCACATAAGTGTTGATTAGTTAATACCAATTTGATGGTGAGTACATGTGGTGCTTGTTTTTTTATTCTTGGGATATTTCACGTAGTAGAATGGGCTACAACTCTACCCAGGATAATACAAGAGGTGCTAGATCACCATTGTTTTTTGTGGCTGAGTAGAACTCCATGGTACACATATATCACATTTTATTAATCCACTCATGTATTGATGGGCACTTGGGTTGTTTCCACATCTTTGCAATTGTGAATTGTGCTGTTATAAACATTTGAGTGCAGGTATCTTTTTTATAGAATTAGACTTTATTTTTAAATGTACTAGTTTCTCCTGTGCACTAGCTCTAGGAAAAAGCTTATGACTGTAGTAAATTCTGCCAATAATGTTGACTTCTAAATACCAAAAAGTTTTGGAAAAAATTCCCTTGGGTATAAAAATAGAAGAAAGAAAAACAAAAAGGGCTATTCTAAGTGCATATGTGTTTTGCCGTTTTCCCCCTCCCCTTGCAGTAAACTTATATTGAGTAGTTCATTTAATAGAAGCCTTCTTGAAAACCACGGCCCATGTGGCAAGGTTTGTTTTACATGGGTCACTAATGTGGAAGGCTTTGATACCTTATGTTGAAAGTAGAACAGTCAATTAATTCCATAAGTGTGAACTTGGCATAGTATCCAATTTACCCTTAGGGGAAAGCTGCCAGGATCTCAATACTGGTTTCTAAATAATATTTAGTTTTCTGACTTGAAGTAAAAGCATGTTGCTTTAATTCATGAAGCAAGAACTGAAAATTCTGTCTCTTTTCTGTTCTCTTATTTCCCTTAAAGGAATCCTGGGCATAACTTGACTTCAGAAGGGTAGGAATTCTGCTTCCTCACCCTCTGCAAAGAAATGCATGCTCATTTTGCTCAGGCTCTACGTTAGTCAGTATATTATGGGTTATGCTTCAGTAACAAACAGCTCTAAAATCTGAGTGGCCCAAAGCAAAAAAAAAAAAAAAAAAAAGATTTATTTCTCCCTCACATTGTATATACAACAGGGTTTGGCAGTAGTTTTAGGTTCTGCATAATGGCTCAGTGATCCAGGATGATGGAACAGCCATATTTCAAATGTTGCTTGTTTCTATGCCAGAGAGAAAAAACATTCTGGGGGATCTTAAACCTGCAAATAAATACTCCAGTTCTCACCCTATTGGCCAGTGCTAGTCTCGTGGCCTCACTAAAGCATGACAAGGCCAGAAATTTAATCTTTATGAGTTCACAACAAGAGGATATTATATTTTGGGGAGTTGTCCCAATGACTACTACAGGGTCATATAAGAAAACAACTCTTCCCCAATGTATGTTTTTGTCTGCTTTGTCAAAAATTGGATGGCTATGTGAGGATGGTTTTATATCTGGGTTCTCAGTTCTGTTCCATTGGTCTGTGTCTCCGTTCTTGTGCCAGTACTATGCTGTTTTGGTTACTATTGCCTTGTAGTATAGTTTGAAGTCTGGTAAATTGATGCTTCCCAATTTGTTCTTTCTGCTTAAGGTTGCTTTTGCTACACAGAGTCTTCTCAGGTTTCATACAAAGCGTAGAATTATTTTTTCTAACAGACTTAAACCTAAGGTATGAAACCATAAGAATTCTAGAAGAAAATGTTGGAAAAACTCTTATAGACATCAGCCTTGGGAAATAATTTATGAAGAAGACCCCAAAAGCGATCACAGCATCAATGAAAGTAAATAAATGGGGCCTCATCAAATTAAAAAGCTTCTGCACAGCCAAGGAAACTATCACAAGAGCAAATAGACAACCTACAGAATGGGAAAAAATATTTGCATGCTACACAACCTATAAAGGGCTGATAACTAGAATTTATAGAGAACTCAGGAAAATCAGCAAGAAAAAATCATACAACTTCATTGAAAAGTGGGCAAAGTACATGACCACAGACTTTCAAAAGAAGATATACCAATGGCCAGAAAATATATGAAAAAATGCTCAACATCTCTAATCATCAGGGAAATGCAAATCAAAACCACAATGAAATGTCTATCACTCAACTCCAGTGAGAATGGCTTTTATCAAAAAGTCCCAAAACAACAAATGTTGGTGTGGATGTGGAGAGATAGGAACACTCATACACTGCTGGTGGGACTGCAAACTAAAGCAACCTCTGTGGAAAATAATATGGAGATACCTCTAAAAGTAGAACTACCATTTGATCCAGCATTCCCACTACTGGATTTCTACCCAAAGGAAAAAAAGACGTTCTATAAAAAAGACATCCGCACTTGAATGTTTATAGCAGCAGAATTCACAATTGCAAAGATGTGGAAGCAACCCAAATGCTCATCAATACATGAGTGGATTAATAAAATGTGATATGTGTATACCGTGGAGTACTACTCAGCCATAAAAAAATTATGAACTACCTATTGTATTATCTTGGATAGAGCTGGAACCCATTCTTCCAAGTGAATTATGACAAGAATGAAAAAACAAACACCACATGTACTCACCATTAAATTGGCACTAATTGATTAATATTAATATGCACACATGAGAAGTAACATTCATAGGGTGTAGGGCAGGTGGGGCAGGGAGGAGGGGATGGGTAAACCCACACCTAGGATGTGGTACACACTATCTGGGGGATGGGCATGTTTGTTGGGTGATGCAAAAGCAATTTATGTAACCAAAGTGTTTGTACCCCTGTATTACTCTGAAATAAAAAATTTTTTAAAGTAATAACAAAAAAAGAATATAATGTTGTAAATAATGTAAGTGTACAATAACATGGGATTGGTTATATAAACCATGACACAATAGAGAATTATTCAAGTATTGAAAATTATTCTGTAGGTAATGTATATTGACCATAAAGATATTTTTATATTTTGCTTGGTGAAGAAATAGGTTAGTTACTGTTTTTAAAAAGCATATATATATGTCTATGTGTATGTATATAAATAAGCATAAAAAACTGAAACAATATTCATTGTGATGTGAACAATGACTGTGAATGATGGAATCACTGCTAGTTTTTCTGTTTTGTATATTTGTATTTTCTAATTTTTTTCCAACAAATACGTGTTGCTTCAATGGGAAAAAGAAAAAAGAAAACCAGCTTGAACCAGGCAAACACACTCCAGATCCTGCTGTCTTGCCTCTGCAGTGGAGTCCATTATCCTTCAAAGTATCCAGGCACTTTTCTTTCCTCCCTATCAGTTAATCCTCATTCCCTCTTTTGTTCATTTTAGAATCCTCTCTTTAAGTACTGAATTTTCGACACTGCTGTCCATCTAATCAAGTAGTTCAGCACATTATAATTTCCTAGGGAAATTTAAAAAAATGGTTATACCCAGGCCCCCTCCAAAAAAAACCAATTAAATAAGAATCTTTTGGGTATGGGGGCAGCACACAGTCATCAGTACTTTTTAAATCTCCCCAGGTGAGTCAAAGGTGCGACAGAGCTGAGAAGCACCATTCTAATATTTTGAGTTAATGACCTGATTATGGCCTTTGTCTCGGCATCAACCAGTCAGGGGAGGCCTCTGGGGTAAGACACCAATTCCTGGACTCGGGCTTCACACGTTTGAGTAAGAGGAATCTGCCCTCAGATCCTACAGCACCCGCTTCAGTGGAGGAAGACCGCACATTCCACACATCAGGTGACAACCCTGCCCTTCTTCTTACCACCATACCAGGGTGCCAGAAAGCATCATTTCCAGAAATGTGAGAAGGGACAGGCCGATTACTTGAATTTTGAAACTGAGAGTCTTCTCATTCCAGGTAGCTATTGTTACATTTTTTAAAAAACTCAAAATTTATAAGGTTAAAGTAACATTTATTTTTCTGGCAAATAAGCAGACAATTCCGCCCTATGCGATGTCACCCAGGATGGCTCCCCTGGGGCTGTACTAACTGCACCTGAGAGAGCTCACTGCCTGCTGGCAAGCTGGTGCGGCAGTTCCTTCCTCACGGGCCTCTCCACAGGGCAGCCCTGTGCGCTGGGTTCCAAGAGCAGGAAACCCAAGGGAGGGAATCTCAAGAGAATCAGGCTGAAGCTACATTGTCTTCTATGACCTAGAAGTCACATAGTGCCACTTTTGCTATTAGTCACAAGTCAACCCAGATATAAGTGGAGGGAACAGAGATCCCACCTCTCAAGGGAAGGAGTTTTAGAGACACACTATAAGCGGAGAAAATGGATGGGAAATGTTATTGCAGCCATTTATGAAAATACATTGTCATGTATTAAAATTATCCTCCAAAGGAGAAGTAGAATTCTACAGTGATTTAAAACACTAGCTCGAGGACAAAACTTATTAGCTCTTCTAACTGGATACAGGAACTTGGTTGAGTTTCTGACCTCCTTACTCCCCACCACTGCCATGGCTTAATTTTCAGTTGTAAAATGGGTATGAAGCTAATAAGGATAGTATCTAACTCATATACAAGGTGATTATAGATCCTGGTTTGCCTGGATCCACTCTATATTTATTGTCCTGACAACATATACACATTACCATTTGCCCTAAGTTTTTATTTTAATCATAATTTATTATATATATAGATAAAAATAAGCCATTATATATTTAGTAGATCTTTACTTCATACTTTCAGTTTCTATTTTTTTTTTTTTTTTTTTTGAGACAGAGTCTCACTCTGTTGCCCAGGCTAGAGTGAGTGCCGTGGCGTCAGCCTAGCTCACAGCAACCTCAAACTCCTGAGCTCAAGCGATCCTCCTGTCTCAGCCTCCCGAGTAGCTGGGACTACAGGCAGGTGCCACCATGCCCGGCTAATTTTTTTTTTTCTATATATATTTTTAGCTGTCCATATAATTTCTTTCTATTTTTAGTAGAGGTGGGGTCTCGCTCTTGCTCAGGCTGGTCTCGAACTCCTGAGCTCAAACAATCCGCCCACCTCGGCCTCCCAGAGTGCTAGGATTACAGGCGTGAGCCACCGCGCCCGGCCCATACTTTCAGTTTCTGCTACGGTCTTTCTTAGTACTGTGTGACACACATGTGTAATGAATAGGGTTTCTCTTAAATGTGTGTTTAAATTTATAAATTGACCACCAATATCACATCTCTTTTTGCTAAACTTTTCCTGTAACCAATACCTTCCTTCAAGTGCAGAATACAGGATGTGATAGGCACTATAATGCCCTCCCAAAGATGTGCATGTCCTAATCCCAGAACCTGTGAATATGTCACATTATAAGGCAAAAGGGAATTAGAGTTGCAGATGGAATTAAAGTTGCTAATCAGCTGAACTTGAAATATGGACTCCTCTAGGATTATCTGGGTAGGCCTAGTATTAATAAAATCAGTCGTAATGACTGGAGCAGCCATTGTTGGCTTTGAAAATGCAACCATCTCCCAGTCTTTATAGACCAGTTTCATCAGAGGAAGATTTTCACTAATCAATCCAGCTAGAGATTCTGGGAGCCTCTCAAATGTTTTTTTGTGTGTGTGCGTATGAAAGTGTATGCTCCAGTCCTCTCCATCCCTCCTGAGGGAGAAATTTCAGGATCATTTCCCTTGTCTCTGTCCAACAGAGCATTGGCAGCTTCTGAGAGCCACCTAGGGTGGGACACCAAAATGCATGGACATTGGATACAATCTCCACTTCTCTTCCTCCCTCCTGAATGAGAAGTCTCTGCATTGTGCACTTTCTCTTAATCCTGCAATGTCTTGTAGGCTTCTGAGAGCTGCCTGTTCCCTTTCCCTAGAACAATGTTACAGAATGCTGGTAAGCTAAGTGCAAGCTCCACTTCTCTCCCTTCCTCTGAAAGGAGAAGTCTCAGGATTATACACCTTCTCCCAATTCTGCAATGCCATGCAGGCTTCCGAAAGCTCTTGCCCTATCGCTTTGTTCTTAGGTGCCCGCAGGTCTTTTAACTATAATGGCTGCCTTGACACTCTAATTGAGGTGACATAGGAGTAGATCTCTCAGGCAGCACACCAAAAGGCTAGGGATGTCAGATGGACGCCTCACTTGCTCTTTCCCTCAAGGAAAAAATTGCAGGCTGAATAGATCTCCCTCAATGATGAGTTATGCCAGCTTGGGAGAGGGTTCACACAGGTAAAGTAAAATTATTCTTCTTAATCATTTCAAAGTGGTTTCTCTTGGTTTTATGCTCATCGGAGGTGTGCAACTTCTTAATTAGATTCTGGAGTTCTCATACAGGTTTTCTGACCCAGATATCATTGTTTTTATAGGTGGTCTTATGAGGGGACGAAGGCTTAGTCTTCCTGGCATCACTCCCCGCAGTGGTTTAATTTTGATATTCTATAGTTAAACTTCAATATAACTTGATTTTGGATTTTTTTGTGTTTTGATGGAGCCCTGGTTTTTGATTAAATAAATATATATTCTTTATAAAAAATGGAGTAAAATTCATAAGGCCTATGATTTTCAAGCATTTATATATAGTGAAACATTCAAAATAATTATACAAAAAATTTATTTGACATGTTTTGTCTTGTAAAAATATATGGTAAGAAAAAATACCTTAAATTGAAGTAAGAAGACAATACTCATGAAAATATTGGGGCTGAAATATTTATATACTTCAATATTAAGAAAGTGAGAATTGATGATTTCTACTTTTAGGAATTTGCCTGAATTACCAGATTCCCTAACACCTGCAGGGAGAGATTTTTCTAAACTAACAATATTATGGTGTACAGAGAAATATCAATTGAATGTGTCAACATTTATATATTTATTAGTCATAAAATACAACCTTACAGAAGATGATATAAATTTTTATAGAACAATAAGACTATATGGAAGTAAAAAATTATTCAGAAAAATAACCAGTAACATAGTATTAGAGAGAGAATGCCTAAAAACTGATTAAGTTATGGAAATGCATTCCAGGAACAACTATTCTACTTATGTTATTTTTAATATTCAGGTGATTAATATAAAGAAGTTTTCTTTTAATATAATGTACATGGTTATATATTACTTTTTAAAATATGATTTTATTTTTTGAAAATATTTTTGTGAGTAGGAGTGCATATAGGTCCACTAGGATAATAAAACTAATTTGTAGTTCAGTAAATAAATACTTCAAAAGGTTGTATTATATAAATTATTCAAGCATTCCCTTTTAACTCTCAAAGTATCTCTGTGGGATAAATTTAAGTCAAATTGTGAGTGATCAGTAATTATAATTTCTTATTACTTCTTAAATTTAGTCACCATACACTATCAACTGGAATTGGTGTGGTATATACATAATTCATAATTGCATCTAAATAAGCTGTGACATTTTATCATTCAAAATGGAAGCTGCTATTGCCAAAATGTATAAATATTTCATATATTATAGATGAAGCAACAGAATTACTAGGATATTTTATCTCTGTTGAATAAACTCCAATTCTTTTCTTCTTTCTAATTTCAGACTCTCTCCTCTCCCACCTGGACCAACATTCCGTCTCTCAGTTCTCTGGTTTTTAACCTTCAGGCTTAGGGTGCATCACAGTCACCCACCATGTTTGCAAAAATGTTGATTTCCTGGGCCAGACTCCTCAATTCCTGAATTATGCTTCTAATTCAGTAAGCCTGAATCAGAACAAAGGAATGTGCCTTGTTATAGGCCCCCTAGATGATTCTAATGCAGTTTTGTTATTGAAGGATAAGGGACCACAGTTTGAGGACTAAACTTTTAGTTTCACATCCTTTCCCTTGTTCCACATGGCTACTAGAGTGATTCTTTCAAAACAAAGTGTCATCTCACTGCTGCTGGATTGAGTCCAAAGTCCTTAGTAGCACATACAATCTGCAATGAGATGGCCAATGACTGGTTCTTTCCCATCTCCCCTTCACCTGTGTTCAGGATCCACTTGCCAGAGATGTGTGGCTTGGTGGCATGGGCTGCTTTGATCTCCATTGTACATGCACACAGCCTCCGGTAGACCTGGGATATAGCAGAGTTTAGCAGGCCTCTAAGTCTCTCTCACTTCCTGGAAATCTCCGCTAAATCTCTGCCTGGTCTGTCTGAATATTGCTTGCCCCAGATAGATTCACAATCCCAGGCAAATAGAGCTGCCGTTCCGCCCTGTTCACTTACCACCCATTTGCTCCTTTCATTGACAATGCTCTAAATCAAATGAATCTCTTTGCCAGGAAGTGGACCTTTAGGGCCCTGAAGCAGGAAGTGGGCCTTTGCCAGACACTGAATCTGTCGGCACCTTGATCTTGGACTTCCCAGCCTCCAGAACTGCGAGAAATAAATTTTAGCTGTTTATAAGCCACCTAGTCTGTGGTATTCTATTACAGCAGCCTGAACAGTCTGAAACTCCTTTTCTGCAGGGACAGTTAAGCTGGTGTGTTTTATGACTGCCCTGCCTGCCCTAGTTGAACTACTACACTGACAGAGTTGAGGGGCTAGAAACAGCCCCCGGGAATAGAGCTACAGACTCATTCTGTTCTTAACCAACGTCCAGTAATTTTCATGAATAAACCCATCTCAGCTCGTTGCATGCTTTTGATTAGATTGTAGTGCTGAAAAAAAAAAATGGTTGTTGTTTTTAAAATTTTATCTACTTTTAGAGTTACTTTTGGGAAAGAGGATTTCAAGTGCCAGAGTCAAGTCAAAATGAAACCACTCCCAAAGCAGATCTTAAAGCCCCATGAACTGTTCAGAATAATTTTTACATACACACACACACACACACACACACACACACACACCCCGTGTACTCCCTTGGGTATGGCTATATAATACTATTGGTCACCAGTGAAGTATGTGTTTGGAATTAATGTTTTCCCTCATAGTGTGGATGGGCCACACAGAAACATTCACCCTCTTCTCTTTGTGACCACCACCACATCCATTTGCCTGGTGGCTGTGCAAGAAGCATTGTCTATGCAGACATCTAAATTCTCAGTACAAAATTCAAAGACCCCTTGCCTCCACTGCATTATAATTAGTAGCACATTCCAAATGCCTGAGCTAAAAAGTGCCTCCAGCTCACATATGAGTTTAAGGGCACTAAAACTGTACCTCCTCAAAGTGTAACAAACTCCCTGCTACACTGCTAGAGCTTCCAGGGTGCTTTGAAATATTTTCCCTCCAAAAAATTTCACGAGCTCACACTGAAAACATTCTGAGAAAGCTTCAACAAAATATGGATAAAGGACTGTTTAGATATAAAACACTCAAACCTTTTTCATGTATCGTCTAAGCTGATCTGATTAGCTCATGAGAATAACTCCGAACTCTTGCCAGAACATAACAGGTTTTCTACATAGGTCTAGTTGGAAAGAGAAAGAAAAACTATATACAGCTGTTCCAAGGCTGGGAAACGCTGTGCAGATCTGACAGCAACTGTTTGCATGCCAAATAGTTCCAGCAATTTCTAATTAAATCCAGCTCAGGAGAAATTTTATGATCTGCATCACATGGTTTCTGTCTGTATCTGGGATGCTTTTCCTCTCCCTTTTTAAAAGCCCCTCCAGTGAAGTTTGCCTATTTTCTTAATCTTAAAGGGCTAACTAATCCAGAGGCAAAAATATGGTTTTATTCTCTGAGGTTAGAACACCCACAGGAGTCAAATGCCAAAGTTCTAAGGATGGGGCATCCCCAACCTCTTAACTCTAATAAATGAGCAATTGGGGGTGATTGGGGTGAGAGCTGCCCCCTTCCTACAGCTACTCCATAGCATCTCTACTTCAGTAAGTGAATGGCATGGACATTTGTGCCTTTTCAACTTTCGTGCAGGACTCCTAACTCATAATCCTAAATTAACCGTAATAATCTGGTAGGACACTTCACCAAACATTTTCAAGCATATTATCTTATTTATGATTTAAAGCAACCTGTGGAGGAGGCTAAGCAGATATTATTATCCCCATTTTACAGATTAGAACACTGACTCTCTTAAAGACTAAGTGATTCCTGATCATACTAAGGTCACATAGCTAGGAGTTGTCGGGTAAGAACTCGCAGCACACTTTCTAGCCCCAAGGCCATTGCTAATTCCACTTGGCCACTTCCTCCCTTGCCTCATTAGCTGGACAGATGTATCAGTCTGTTCCTACGTTGAAATGGTGCCATTTTGCCCAAAATATCTATTTGTTCTGCAGGAAAATTATCCCTATTTTTGAATACCTATATGTGACTCAAATTACATTTTTCCATCACCCAACAGAAACGTGATGTATGTAGATTAGTTCTAGGTGAGGCTGGCTGATAGGGAGGCATGAGACAAATCTGAGTACGTATTAGTCATAAATACTAAGTAGCCATGAATATTTCAAATTAAGTATTCTTGAATTGTACAAGATTCTCATCTCTCTGGGACATGAGTCGCAGAAATCAACCTATAATGTACATTTGCAAAATCCCCGAGGCCAAAGGACAGAAAGAATGTAACCCACAGTGAAATAGAAACCTGTCTGTGAACAAGATTTTCATTAAGGTAAACAAAATAACAACCCATCGCTCTTTAACCTGTTTATTCAAACTATGAATGCTTGTTTCCATGTGATATCACATTCCTAGACTATTGGTAAGTGTGTGAAAGGCCTCTGAGTGCTTTTGTCCCATTATTAATGAAATCAACCAACATGAAAATATTTAACAGGACAAAATTTGATAGAAGTACTTACTTGACTGCCCGCTTATTTGATTGTTTTCTGAGTTTATTACTCAGGGTAATTAATGCCAGTTGTTGCAACAGAAAAACCCACAAATCAGTGACATAATACCAAAAAAAGTCTATGCTTCACTCACACAAAATAGGCTGTCGTGCATCACACTTGAGTGCATGATTCAGGGATGCGAACTGCTCCCATGGGATGTTTTTAAACACCAAGCCTGGAAGTGGCAAACATCACTTCCATGCACATGAGATTGGCCAGTTTCACAGCCCAGCCCCAAAGCAAGAGATTTAGGGGAATGCTGTCTCCCTGTAATGCCACGCAAAGGAAATGGTTTGGGAAACACGGGCATTCTATGCAATAGGGCTTTCCCTGCCACCACATCATACTAGAATTACCAAACACTCTATTCTGGAGAAACATAATAATCTAAGGAGAGGAACTTTATAACCCCGTCAACAGAAAGAGTTACTGACCTTAGAGGGGATTCTCTGCTGAAGAGTTACCCTCAAAGCCTCAGAGATTTCTAGTTAGAAGGACTAGAAAGAGGGAGGAGACAGACAGGGAGCATGGTGTATTCAGCAAAAATAAAGCTTGGGGAGTCTTAGCTATCCAGACCTGTCATCTGAATTTCATAATCCAATGAAGATTTTCTGCCAAAGATCTTTTCATACATATTTAAGTATTTCTGCTGAGCTGACAAGGGGAAGTTTTTGCCATATAATTTGGAAGACCATCTTGAAATTATAATTGTCTAGGGAATTCTGGATTGCCACAAAGGACTATTCACCTTCCAGAGTGTCCAAAGGCATTGAATAATCCAAGAAACTCTCCCTCCTAGCATTATTCATTCTTTTTTGCAAAACTGTGATAGTAGGTATATTATGTTCTTATGTCATATGAAGTCATTCATTTTAAACTGCATTTTTCAGAATTGACCAAGAAAAGATATCAATGATATTGCCTGATTATATTAATACTTGTCCCTTGACCATGTAGATGCCTTTCCTTAGTTTCTATGTAGTCATCATTTTATAGACATTAGAATCCATGATCTTATTGAATTCAGTTTTTTTCAAAGCTTAAGAAACCAAGATGCACAGGTCAGTTCCAGACCCTATGCAGCCAAAATGTGTCGTTTTGTTTATCTCTTCTTGCAGAAGACACAATTGGCCTTAGACGTCTATATTCTGCCCTGTGGTATTCCCATTTCTATAACAAAAAAAAATAATTTACCAGTCTTCCAGAACACACGTAAGAATGAAATATGGGTAAAATATAGAATGCTGAATTCCCAGTCATATGTATTACTCTGTTTTGCAGCTTAGCTGTTCAACTTTTAAATTTTGGATTCATCAGACTCCTTAGGAATATAGTATGCATTTAGATTTTGAAATAAATTACATAAGACCTGTCAGTTCTCAACAGCTCTGATCACATGTTTACTATACATATTTCTTTCCCCGAGGGTGGAAGAATATATGTGAACTTAATAGAAACAGGATTTTAGTTTCTTATAAAGTGCAGTCCACTCCATGTTGACATAGACAATATCAAATTTTCTTTCATCTCAAAAATACTTCATATCCTATGGCATATAAGCATGTCAAGAGCCAATTTTCTGCCAATACCAGAGAGTTGTACATTTCATGTTCAAAGTAGAATTTGTTCTATCTGAAGACAATGCAATGTATCATTGGGAATTTTGACCTTATCACAGACAAAATGAAAATGTTCAATAAAGCAGGTAGCTGTATCTATTTCCCCACTTTTCAAAGTGCACAGAGTCCTTTTTGGCTTAGAAAAGTATACATTTAGAAACCAAAGAACCCTGTTAGGTCATTTAACCATTCCTCACACATTTCACATACTGTAAAGGTTATTGTATAATACATTTTAAAGAAATAAAGAAAAACCTTACAAGCATCAGAAAGGAAATGATATCCAAATTTGGTTTTGTATTATTTCTTTTTAATTATTATTCAAGTTGGTTTAGAATATATTATGAATTAGCACAATGATATAAAAAATATAGGACAGGGCAGAATTTTCGAAGCCTTTGTATGGAACAGTTAATGCCATTAGAAACAGATCCATGTTCAAAAAAATTGGGAGAGCTTAGATAAATGAAATTGAACAGGTTTATTTTCTTGAAGGAATTTTCAGAGCCCTTAATAAACTAATATACATCTAGACTCTCCCAGATTTCTGGTGTCAAAATGTTGTATTTCCTGAACTCATTTGGCCACCATAAACTTTTTTGGCAGAACTCTCTAACATCCTGAGTCATACTAGTGTTCTATAGAACAAAGTTTGAAAAAGTTGCAGTAGGCACTAAAACCCCCTCTTGAATTTCCTAGAAAATACATTCTTGATGTATCTACACAGTATTGAAGGAATTCAGCAGCTAAGTGGAAAAAAACAGAACCAATTAGTTCAACGTGGAAGAGCTGTGTAGACACACCTCAAAATTTACTGAGCTACCACAATGAGACATCAGTGCTACTTATTTAAAAGTAAGTGTCTAATAAAGAAAATAATCTCATTAAGGCAAAAGCAAAACTTTATATGCAAACTAAAATATATATTTTGGACACATCTCCCAATCATTTATTTTTACAAATAATTAGGGAGTCCACTTTGTAAGCCAGGAATTGGGCTAATATCGAGGGCATAGCAGTGAGTGGAGCCCACACCCAGAGTTTCCACTTGCACAAAGCTTTGGGAGATTCTTGGTAGAGCCATAAAGGCACTGTTTAAATCGTTAGCTCTGGCAATATACATCATCAGTCTTACCACAATTGTATCATAAAGTTTACCACAATAGAGAGGCAACTATAATTACCTACAATAAGGGAAATGTGTTAAAACTGAACATTTCCTTCTAAAGAGTTGCAGATATAATTCAATATGCAGATAATTAAATATTTTCTTCTGAAATTTTTTTAAAATGCACATATGGCACTCTCTAAGCAATTGCTGCAGTTAGAGGCAAAATGACATTTTTATCTTAAGTTTCTGTTGCGTTTACAAAACAACTTTCTGCAGGTTTCCTTTAGATACTTACCATCCAAGAAACCATGAGGCTATTATGTTTAGGAAATGTCACAATATCCCCCCACACCATAAAGGAACTGCATTACTATACTATCTCTGGGCAAGGTCATACATTTTCCAAACAAAACATGAGCTAATCTGAGTTTTTTTTTATTTTTTTTTCAGTGTGTAAACTTTCCATTTTTTCCATGCTTGCCAGGCTAAAGATTGGGCCAAGAAGACTATAACATTAATGGAATGCAATTACTTTTGTAATAGAGGAAACTGTCATCCTTTCATCGAATCTAAAGTTGGGGTAAGGTGGGGAAAGGGGATGAAATTAAATTGAACTATCTTTTTTTCTTTCCAATTTAAATCTCTCTCTTTTGCCCATCCTTCTCCTCGAGGCTTTGGTGCTAGGGACTAGAGGGCAGTGAAGAACAGCAGTGGTAACAGAGGAAGAAGCCCAGATGTGTTTGGAGTGGGCGGGGAAGGAGCACGTGCAAGAGTGCCCAGGCAGGCACGTGCCAGGGCAAGGTGGAGATTGGAAGGGAAGCACCTTCAGAATACGAAGGATGTCATTGCCTTTCTTCTCATTTCTACTGATGGCTTCATTTACAGCAACCATTAAACACACCTTTAAAGCAAGACATAAGTCAGATAGTTCAGTCTGCTAATTTCTGACCATGTGCCCTGTCTGTGTGCCTTACTGGTTCAGTGACTGATGCTTGCTTGACGAAGCTGATACAATGTCTGCTTCCTGTCTCATGGTCTCTAGGATCTCCAATGCTGTACTCTCTCCTCTCAAGGTAGAGGCTACAATCCAGTGAGTGGTCCAGGGGCAAAGTCTGGCATTTGTAAAGCCCAAGATAGAATAATGCAAGACTTATTCATCTATAGGGGAAGATAAGCTCTCTTAGAGCACAGGACTTCTCTGCTCTGTTTGTGCCTGTGTTGGTGGTACCTAATTAACTTGATTGTGCTGAATATTTCATAATGTATATGTATATCAATTCATCATATTGTACACCTTAAATATATAGATTTGTTTTCAATCATACCTCAATAAAGCTGGTAAAAAAAATAGTATTCTCCCACAAGTCTATCTCTTCTCTATTTGTTTCAGAAATATCTGTTGTGCTCAAGACTGGGGATGTGGATATTCTGAGCCCCTATAATTGACCAATTAGGGAACTGTTTAGCAATAGTCTCCCCTTTCTCTGCTCTCTCAATTATAGTGTTTCAACATCAAAAAAAATTTGTCGTGACAATGACCCTCTTCATTTCCAAGAATTATAATATTACAACAGATAGTGCTTGTGCATCTTAGCTAGAGGATGGCCTCTAAGACTCCTGTTCTGGTGCATCAGTCTTCTCAACTCTCAAAGGTTTCTCTTAACAGTTTATGAGAAAAGACAAAGGAAATAGGCGTGTGTAACCAGGATGCACCAGGGAAAAGGAACTGTTTATTGAGTTCAGCTTATTAAATAATTTTTCTCAATATCATTCCAAAACTTTGAGGGCTTCTTCATAGGGTTTTGGAATTCATCTCCATTTGTCAGCCCTCCTGGTTTTAGTAAGTGTTCTCTAGGTGTCTAGTTCTGAGCACATTCATCATGAATACGAGTCAATTAAACTCGTATTATTTGGTGATTTGGTGAATATCTATTTAGTATTCTTGGCATTACTAGGCATCTTTCTGGGATAAGAGTTGCAAAATAGGCAGTTTCCTAATCAGAAACATACTGCAATAACTCTAGTTCTAAGTGCTCAGTATCCTTTCAGGTCACATGCTAACTGACAGGACTGAGACCGGTCCACAGCACATCTGATACAGGGTTCGATGAAGATCAGATGTGCAAATCACACTGGGTTCCAGAAAGCCCTGGACTGTGCTGCTTAAGGTGGGAGGATGTGCTTCTCTGGTAAACCGTGGAAAGATCCTCTGTGGATTAAGACCTTTAGTTTCTCTTAAAGGATGAATGGATATTATAAGTCCCAAGGATTCAATAAAACCTTTATAGCTTTAGTACAGCAGAGCGTCCATCAGCCAATTCTGTGATTTTACTGTGTTTGTCTTTTGCTAAAATCCATGTGAAACCTCAAATGTTCCTTTTACAAGTTCTTTTGTTACACACACATGTTTTTGGTTAAATTAGTGGTGGTTCAATCTGGAAAAGATATCTGTAATTAGAGTCTTATTTTTGAAGTTAAAAAAAAGCGGGGGGAGGTTAGCACATTTTCTATCAACTTTTCCTCGCAAACAACTTGTTCTACCTTCAAGGACTGCGACCCAGCACAGCAGCTCTGAGGATTTCCAGGAGGAAAATTCTCACTTACTGCCATATTGTCGGAAAAAGAGGAGACTTCTAAAAGTTTTAAAGCGTTTTATTTCTCTCCTCAAAATTCATGTGTGTATTCATTAGATAATAATTCATTTGACTTTGATAGGGTGTTAGCTTTCAAAAGCCACATACATAATTAAATCTTATCTTCAAACCTTTGGTTTCACTTAAGCAGGATACATATTATGATGATGATGGTGATGATTATCATCATGTTTAATGAAGAAAGGGGACTAGAAAAATTATGTGTCCTGCCTTTTATCAAATTAAGAGAGATAACCCCTGTGTGACCCCAGCATCAAAAGATACAGTATGACAATTTCTCAGCAGGCAGATGGCAGAAATGTCACAACTCTAGTATTCCCTAAAATACTACTGGATTACAGAGCTGTGCAGTCCAAGTAAAGGATGAAGCTACTTTACAGGCTGTGCCACACCCCTGGCAACCGAGAAGGAAGGTGATAAAAAAGAAGGAGAATACAAGGATAAATCCCCATTCCAGTTTAGATGAGTCTTGCCCCAGTTTTTCCTCCAGTTCCCAGCCTAACCATTCGGCCACTTCTTTCCCAACGCCATAGTTTGCCTAAGAATGATGAGGTGGCACATGTATATCTTAGGTCCTAAGCAAAAGTAAAGAGAATTATTCCCTAAGTCTTCATCCTTAGCATGCCCTTTACATGTAATTCCTCAATTGCAAAATAATATTTAAATAATAAAAAACTAAATAGACTCATAACATTTTCTCCTATATTTATGAAAGTTAGACACTGACTATTGAAAACATCGATACTACCTTTTTAAAATATATGCAAAGTTGGTATCTGTTTGCTATTTTTATGAACTATTAAACCAAATTTGTAAGGCTAGTGAAGTAGTCCTCTATTGAACTTATACTGTAAGTTGAGATAAGCTATGTGGTTCATAAAATTCACACCAGGATTTTTTAAAAAGCTCTATAAAAACTCTCAAAGCAATTTCTGATTTCAGAAATCTCCCAAAGTAACAGAGGTACATTTCTGATGAAATGATGAATCTATTTAAGTGATACTTACTTCATATTTCTGGTTAGTAGTAGTAGTACAAGACTATATTGGCCGAGATAGGTGTTCTTGTGAATAATCTTTTTGGTTTAAGGCAGGATCTCTCAACCTCATCACTGATGATATTTGGGCCAGATAATTCTTTGCCGTGGGGAGCCATCCTGTGCATTGTGGAACGTAGAGCAGCTTCCCTGGACTCTACTCACTAAATGCCACAGAGCCCTAAACACACACAACTGTGAAAATGAAAAAAGTCTCCAGACAACACCAAATGTCCCCTTGGAGACCAACTCATGCCCAGTTGAGAACCACTGACTTCAAGTACACAAGAATTTAGTAGTTATAATATTCACTAATTCTAATGATCTAATATGGAGCCACATATCCCATTTGCCAAATATTAAGTTAACCTCTGAGATAGTCAAGGCCCTATGGGGGTTGCAATGGTGAGTACAGCAACGTCTCCTGCCCAGGAACGTGTATCCAACAGGCAAGAAGCATCAAGTACAGTAGTCCCTCTTATCCACAGTTTTGCTGTCCATGGCTGTAGTTACCTACAGTCAACCCTGGTCTGAAAATATTAAATAGAAAATTCCATAAATAAACACTTCTTAAATTTTAAATTGCCATCAATCTGAGTAGCATGATGAAATCTCACACTGTCCTGCTCCATTCCACCTTGGATGTGAATCATCCCTTTGTCAGAGTCTCCATGCTGTGCATATTACCCACCGTTAGTCACTTAGTAGCCCTCTTGATTATCAGATCAGAAAACCAACATATATATATGATTTGGTACTATCTGCAGTTCCAGGCATCCACTGAGGGTCTTGGAATGTATCACCCACAGATAAGAGGGGACTACTGTCTACAAATAACATACAGGAACAAAAGCAAAATATAGTAAATGACAAAAATATATTTTTTCTGCCACTTTGTGAAATTAAGTAGCTGTCCATGTCTAGAAAGAGAATAGTCCACATAAAGAAAATGCTTAATAAAAATAGGAAGAACATAGTTATAATAAGTGATTAATAGGAAAGAGTTTTTGGAGTAGAAACATTTATCTGTTTCAAAGTTTTAGGTGCCAAATTACATAGCTTGCTTTCCCACATAATTTATTCATACTACATATCTCAAATAGAGTAGTAAAAATTGAAAACATATGACTATCCTGAAAAATATTACTATGCATTCTCTGTAATAGAGAAAGAACTATTTTTCAAATTTTCAAAGTGCGTAATATTAACTTGAAATGATCATGGGCAAATAAATGTGCCCATAAAATCAAGATGTGGAACAGAAACCCTTGACACATGAACCCATTTTAAACTCAGATACAAAAGGTCTTATAGTTGTAAGATTGGGAAGTTTGGCCAGAAAAAAATTTACACCAGTAGAGAAACGCAGGGTCAATTTAGAAGGCAAACAGGAACAATGGAGTGTTAGTCTCTCAAACAGACCCCTTACTAAAGCTTGTGTCCTCTTTCTCGATGCTAAACACAGATCCAAACGTGGTTTGGATTTTGGAAGGAGGAAAGGAGAGTAATGGGAGGGAAGAGGAACAGTGGTATCTTAGGGCGATGACAAAGCACCATAGACTGGCTGGCTTATAAACAACAGAAATATGGTTCTCACAATTCTCACAATTCTAGAGGCTCACAAGTCCAAGATCAGGTTGCCAGGATTGTCAGGTTCTGGTGAGGGCCCTCTTCTGAGTTGCACACAGCCAACTTTTCATCATATCTTCCCGTGGCAGAAAGAAGGTGGATGACAAAGCTCTCGGGAGTTCCTTTTATAAAAAGCACTTCCAATCCATGAGGGGTACACCCTCATGACCAATCACTTCCCACAGGCCCCACCTCCTAATACCATCACACTGGGGATTAAGATTTCACCATATGAATTTTGGGGGAAAACAAACACTCAGTCCATTGCAGCTCATGAATTATTTGCAAAAGGCAGTATTCTCATATCAGAAACACAGGGATCAGAAGTCCACAAAAACCAAAGCCTAAAAGCCCAAAGAACTGAGACACATGAACCAGAAAAGCAGGAGCTGAAGACACAAACCTGGATTAAATTATTTCCATTAATAATAATAATACCATGTTTACAATAGCTAGCTTAGATTGAATGCTCATCTCATACCATTCTCTCTTCTGAGTGCTTTATGTTTAGACTACTGAATCGTCAAAATAACCCTATGACCACTTATATTACGATGGGTTGCACCATATTTGCATTAACCTGAACTTTCAGGGGGAAGACATGGTTAGGGTCTCCAAAGAGACACCTTAATAATAGCACCATTCTTTCCCACTTTGATTCTAGCAAGTTGGAAATAAGCAGAAAGGACATTTTGAGGCCAAAATATCACCTGTATAACTGACAGAATCCAGGTTGAAAGACATGGCTTTAGGTCTGCTGGCCAGGTGGGCACATTCTCCTCACACATTCCAACCTCCACAGAGTGTTTCTCTGGAGAAACAGAAGAAAACTCATCCTCTCAGAGAAGAGAAATCCCACAACAAAGCAGGGTGGAGTTAAGCTTAGAATGCATGCCAGTTATTGTTCTGAAATTCACCCATCTGGTAATTCATTTCATATCCTCAGTCAGAGAAAGTAAATGGATAAAGAGAAACCAAGAGTGAGGAAAAGACATGCCTTCCTAGCAGTCGTTAAGTTAACATCATCTGTTTTTTGATTCTCAAGCGGATGTGAAACATCAGATTTATTGCTGATCAACTTTTGTGGACAGTGAACAATAGCATATTTACAAAATGCTATGATCTCCAAAGTCCTTTCAGACATGTTTTTCTATTCAATCCTCACACACTTATTAGGTGGTTTATTATTATATCTACTTTGAAGATAATGTACATGTCCTATCCATGGTCACAGGACAGGTAAGCCAGGAATCCATGACAGATTGATAGGTTGTAAACCCAGGTACCCCATAAGTAAATACAACTATACTTTCTCAACATACAATGAAAAAAAAGTCTAGGCTTCCTTCAGTTACAGATAAAACGTACTGAGAATCTTCTTACTGTTGTAACAGAAGCATGGACCGAGACCTTTCGAAAGAAAGAATGTAGAGAGAAGCCATCACCAAGGTACACCTTCCATCTGGGTCTTGTTGAACAGGTCGGCTTTAATCAGACTGAGAAAAGTGAGGTCTTTCCAAGTGGGAGAACTAGCAAGAAGTCACAAAGGGTCCTGTCATACTTGACCTGGTGCAGAGGAAAACGTGGAAGACAAAGCTGCCCAATTAGATGGGAGCCAGAGCTTGAAAGTTCTTATACCACAAGCTAAAAGTTTTTACTTTATCTTGGGTTTCTGAGTGACTGAAAGCCACTCTAGGATTTTTAGTTACAGTAGTGCTATCATTTTTCCATTTCAAAAAATAAAGCTTTTTCCTATTTGGAGGAGAGTTGAAGAAGAAAGAATCTGGGGGTGGAAGGCATGCTACGCAAGAGACTATTCCTGCTTACAGGAGGTGACAGGAGGTGAGTGGTCATGGGGATAAGAGGAAACATCCTGGGAAGCTTTTGATCAAGTAGACCTAACAAGAGATTTGGGGCTGATTGGAAATGAAAACTGAGGGCGTGAAAGAAGACATCAGGGCAACAAGATCCCATTATCTAGGGCAGACACAGGTTTATGCAAGAGGAGACACAGGCTTGGGGAGAAGAGGTAGAGAAAATAAAAGATTAGTTAGAACCTATAAAATATAAGGTATCAGGGATGAGCCAGTTGAGGTTTGCAGGGGGAAAATGGAAATGTGGATCTTAAGCTCAGAGGACAGACCAAGCATGGACGGAGTGACTGGGGGCTAATGGCGCATGGGCAGGGGTCGAGGCAGAGAGAGCTGACCCTGGTGCTGGAGAATGCTGTCACTGAAGGATGAAGTAAGACAAGATGAGCCAAGAAGTGGACGGAGAAGGAGCAGATGGACAATCACAGGCTCTGCTGTAAGAAAGTCAGTAGGGGTGAGGAGGAGGGAGAGAAGCCTGCTGGAAATAGCTGGGGATAAGAGTGTGGAAAAATGCAGAAATGCCAAGTAAGATATGCTCCAAGAATAAGCCATCAGATGATCACTTTACACTCTCTCTCTCTTCCAAGATTTACCAAAGAGACCTAAGATTCTCCAATAAAATTGTGTCATTTCTCTGCAATACCACTGCTGCCTCTCTAGGTCAGAGTCCAATGCATTACATTTTCTTCATTTTGTAGAAGCTCCTTTCTTCTTTATCCCCTCCCCCCGCCAAATAAAAATTAATAGCCATTTTCTCCTTAACTTGACATCAGTGGGTAGGCTGTTGTTCAAAATACAGAACTATTTAGTCCCTAACATGAATGCATCTGTCTTAAAGGGAAACAAATACAATTAAAAAAAAAAAAAAACTCTTTCCTATTTTTGTTGTTGTTGTTGTTGTTTTTCCCCCCAAAACTGAATGTGTTGGTGTGGAAGAGTGAAAGCAGAAGGCAGTCTGCAATGGAGTGAGATGGAGTGGAGCATGAGGAAGTTTTGAGGAAGGGGCAATAATAGAAGTCAGTAGACACAGAGTATGGCAGAGTAGACTGAGGCACATGTTTCTTAAGACGAGGAGAAAAAGTGACTGAATGATATAAAGGTCATGCCAAAAAAGAGCCTCCTTAGAACAAAAGTTCAGCACTCAGAATGTCCCTCTGTAAGATCATGTTGACAACACTGACCCAGTTCTTATTTAACTTTACTATGCTTGCTGATCTACTTGGACAATTTCTTTCACCTTATAATTCATCCAATGGCTAAAAGACTGGCTGCCTTCTATTCTCTTCACTTCGCATTAATAAAAGAAAATACTGTATTTAAGGGATTTTCTTTTGTGTAAAGAACTATACTTAAACCTTTCAGATTGAGATGTATTCAGCAGAAATAAATAAAATCCCTAAGATCACTGAGTACACTAGAAAGAGTCATTGCTTTTCCTAGGATGAGTCAATTAAGTGGCTTTTTAAAATAGCTTTTAACGACCTTTACCAAAGAGCTGGGGAGGATCATTTGCCAAGTCACAAACACAACAGTGTTGAAGAAATAAATCACTTTCTCTTATAAAATTTTTTAAAATGCTTTTTGGGGGAACAATAAGGAGAAATTTCGGCCCAAGACCAGAGGAAATACATAGACCAGACAAACCCGCTGACAATGGTAGAGTTTGATCTCTTCTGCTTACTTTTTCATAAACTTCTTGGCTCACTTACTTTTTGGGTTTTGGTTTAAATTTGGGAGCTACCTACCTAGAAGTTTTCACAAAACACTTTTATGTTTGTGTGTGTGTGATTTCTGCCTTCTATTGTCCCATCAGCTTGGCTCCAAGTTTTGAAATTCAAAACTTCATCTGCCCATGGTTGCTATATTTTTCTACTCATGTAATATAGCAGATTAAAGACTAAACCTGTGGGAAATGTGAAAATTAATCTTACTTGAAAAACAGTGAATTAAAAAAGCACTCTGCTGAGCATTTCTGAAGTACAAACCTGTCTAGAATAATGAAACAAAAGTAGAAAGAATTGAACTCTTGAGAAATGTGGGTAATGTAATGAAAATAGCTGAAAATAGATGGAGGATGGAAACAGAAGAATCATATAGAGCTTAACCTTCTGTCAAAACATTCTGAATTCAATATGTCCCAACAACAAGCCTACGAGACAGCAGTTTATGGTCTGTTGCCTTTTAACATTTTATTGTGCTGAATTCATTCAAAAAGCATCAGTTGAATACCCACCAAACATACTCCAGTTGCACTGGGGAATTCAAAATAAGAATTTTTTTTTTTCTTTTGCCTTCAAAAATATTCCAAGCTAGTTGCACACATGTTAGAATTCATCTGCATTTTCATTTTCCCCTTGATTTGCTGTGCTAATTCTTCTGTTATTAACTGTGTACTTCAGCCCTTTGTTATTCATATATATTATGATAAATAATTTATCAGCAAACTTACTAGATGTCATGCTCCTCAATAGCCCAGTGGTCTAGAGTGGTCTTCCTTGTTCTATAACAAGCATTGAGGAATACATGAAAAAATGAATGAATGAATGAATGAATGAGCTGGTACACACAGTACTGAGAATTCAAAGACCATTCAAAACTGATATTTGAAATTCTAACACTGAAGCTAAATGATGAAACATTTTTTCTTGCCAGTGAAAGACACTTCAATCAACTTAGTGAATAAAATCTTACTACTAATAAACTTCCTTGAAGCTAAAAAATATATGTTTAACAAACAGCACTGGATTTTTCTCCCCATATTCCACTATGTAGCTGTCTAGAAGATTCCCAGGTCCCCTGAGAACACATTTTCTTGTGTGAGTGAATTTCCAGACTTGCAAAATCAGCTGAGCCACGAAACGTGTTGAAAAGATAGCTAACCAAAGCTGTGGTTTCTAGCAATCGCTGCAGTGGTATATGACATTACTTTGGAAATTCTGGTACTACTGTGCTACTAACATATACAAATGAAACCAAAGAGAAACTACCTTCTCTCCATTTCCTAGGGACCATTCATCTTAATGTGAGGTGACCATGTTACCTTCCACTCCCTGATTTCCATAACTCTTCCTGGGCACTGGAGGTAATTAAGAAATTTCCCCTTTTCTCCTGGACAGTATTTCTGTCTCCAGTTGGCCCTTATTAACTGCTTCAAGTTATGACACTGAAGAAGCTCACTCCAAGTCAACCACATATAAACAAGAGTTGAGGGTACTACTTGGCTCACTGTAAAAATTGTTTCTCGGCATTATTTCATGTGAGTTCATCTACCTCTATTTTTTGCATTTCAGTGATATATTCTTGAGACAGGTTTGGGTTTTACCAATGGATAGGTAGATGTACAAAGGGACATGTGTACTCTACAATCTTTTCAAAGCCTTCATGGAGTAGTCTAATTTAAATACATTTAATTATTCATTATTGTTTAAATACCTTTAATATTATTAACTCTATCATTCTGTTTTATTGAGCTGTGGGGCTTTGCTCACTGGGGTCTGAATTTTCTGCAGAAGACAGGCTCCAGAAAGTAGTATTGAAAGCTCATTAGGTTGTAGAGACAAGTGGTTAGAAAGCTGGGTCTGAGATTTCCAGACTTTTAGATTTCACTTCTAGATCTCAATCCCAAACACACCTCAAGCAAAACTCCTAGGTTGCCTCCTGCTCCTCCACCCTCCCCACCAGCAAACATATTACCTCAAGAGGCCAAGGAAACCACAGGTATCAAAATAGTACTAGGGCTGAGAACATAGCTGGGTCAGCAGGGGCTGGGAACAGCCTCTCCTCATGCAGAGCAGCGAGGAAACAGATCAAAGACCCTACAACATCTAAGTAAAGGTTCCCACTAGGGGGTTTCCTGCACATAACCTTCTTGGTTTAAAATAACTCACCTGGGACCTGTAAAATAGCATTGCCCCTCCTACACTGCCTCCCGGAATCTAAGGAGCAAAATGCTGATTGTCAAAGAAAGAAATAAGGAAAAGTCTTGGGGAACTTGATCTGAGCATTGGTAGAAAACTATGAAGGTTTACTAATTAAAGATAAATTTCCTTTAACAGAAACTGCAGTCAACAGGGCTTGAGAATCCTGTTACGAAAACTTTTTGGGGAAACACATATGTATTTCATTCCAAACCCCAGGAACCTGCCTGGGAAGTAGGGGGGGAGTGGAAAAAAATTGAGCTTGCCAGTACCCAAATGCATGTTTGCTCCTGCTACCATGGGCAATTCACTCCTGAGTCTTCTGACTTGCCTGGATTTTAAGACACTAGCAGACTTTTGAAGCACAGGTTCATTTTCACATATGTTGCTTTTTTCAAACCTAAAAGTTTAGGACACAAGATTTAAAGAAAAAAGTAGTTATAATCATGAGTGAAACACTCCCTACTAAAGGTCACTGACTTCCCTTTACAAAATGGAATAGACAGTCTTACTGATTGAGCAAGGAAATCGATGTTTATTTTTCCACTCTGATGTGTTCCCTGTGTGTTTAGCTATTGCGGTGATGACTGCGTTCACCAGTGAAAAGGGCTTGCTCTTTGTGATATCAAAATAAAACAATTTTTCAAGAGGTGGGTGGGGTTAATATGGTTTGTCCTGGAACTGACGCCTCCAACACTTTCTATCTGCCAACATCTGCATGTGCTCAAGGTTCCTTTCAAACAAAGAGATTTCTGATTATAATCCTGGATTGTTATTGCCATGACTGATGCAAAAGAATATTTTTTTATTCATGTATTAGTTCCTTTTTTAAAAATGTTTTCAAAGAAAATTTTGTAATTCGTAGTGTATCTCACTGTGACAAATATATAGCATTTTGAAATTTCAACTTAAAAAGCTTATTAAAAATAAATTATTCAGTGTACTTCCTTTTTCCTTCATTCTATCTACTCCTTCCTTATCTAAGAAAATAAACATCAGTGGAAGGGAAAAAAATCATATTTCAGTTAGAAGGGTGTCAAAGCAAGATAACTTCCATATATATATACACACACACATACACACACACACACTGTACCTCCTTGTTTGTTTAATGAATATATTTATCAATTGTTTCATTTAGTATGCAGTGCTCATTCCAATTTCTGTATTCCTTTATTTTCTTTAAGTCACATAGGAGGTCTGTATAAGAACATTATTAGAATTTAATCCCACTATTTTTATATTATTTTTTTTATTTCAGCATATTCCAGGGGTACAAATGTTTAGGTTACATATATTGACTTTGCCCCACCCGAGTCATAGCTTCAAGCTTGTCCATCCCCCAGACGGTGCACACGGCACCCATTAGGTGTGAATATACACATCCCCTCCTCCCCCCTCCCACCTGTCCAACACCTGATGAATGTTAATACTATACTTGCACATAAGTGTTGATCAGTTAATACCAATTTGATGGTGAGTACATGTGGTGCTTGTTTTTCCATTCTTGTGATACTTCACTTAGTACAATTTATTTTTTTAGCCTGTGTTTCAAAGGCAATAAGCCTCTTCTTCCTTAAACATGAACAGTCATTTCTTGACGGTCCCACTACATGGGTGGTAACTATAAAATAGTGGGCAAGATTTTCTGAAATCATACAAGAAAATAGTTCCACAATTTTATCATGATCATGCATTCTTACTAAGTACCCCAGAAGAATAGAAAATGAAAAGATAAATATAGAAATAAGTTTTTAAATTAACTTATTAATTTTCAAATTGGCCACTCCATGGGTATCAGTTTTTGCAGTATCCATGAATGCAAGGGGGAAAGGAGATCAAATGTCCAAAAGCAGGAGAAACATCAGGCATACAGCAACTATAATCAATGGTTATCCTTTCTAATGAGCCAGTGTCCACAGTCATGTTATAAGTCCTAACAGTATAAATCATTCTGTAATAAGGAAACTTCAAGGTCAAGAGCTTAATCGCTTAGATGTTCCATTTTTTAACAACACACAATGTTTTCTTTCCTTTCTGACAGTCTTTAGTAGACTTATGGCATTCTCACATGGCATTTAAAGAAAGTAGTTATAATCATGAATCACAAAGCAAATTTAATTAGTATCTATCCTTTCTCCTGCCTTTACTCTCCAGCCTCAGAGGTGGGTAAAGGATTCCTGAACCTAACCACCCCTAGGGAACTGGCATGAAGGGAAATTGGTCATTAAAAGCCAATTTCTTGGGGCAGAGGTCCCTGCTAAAACAGCTTCCCTTTTTGGGTCACCTCAATTAAAAGTTAATTCCTCTGCAATACACCTAGTAGGCAATAATCTACTCTGGTTTGTAAATTGACGTAAATCTGAACTGATGGTCCTACTTCCTGTGTTCAGAAAAAGGTCAGGAGGACAATTACAGTGGCAGCCAACTTTGTCTAATCTTTCCATTTTTAACAGGAAGTCTGCAGGAAATGTTAATTGGGAAAATGTAATGCCTGACAAAGGAAGGCTTCTTGAGCCTGCCTCTGCCCTTCCAGTTCTCAGAGGTTCTTATGGAAATACATATTAACAATTTAAAGCAGGAATCGCACTGTCCCACTGATATGCTGAACATCCATTTCAGTTCCTACCCCAGTTGAGAGTTCACTTTGGCAGGAATATACATCATTTCTCAGATATCACATGTTTTGGTCCAAGTTTCCATTATATTTAAAAATAGTATGACGGTGATGTCAGCAAGATGGCAAACTAGGAACATCCAGGCCCTTGTTCCCCCATGAAAGCTTAAACAAACAACTAGAAACTAACTAAAATAACTTTATAGGAGCTCTGGAAATTAGTCAAAGATCTACAGAAACCAAGCAAATGCTCAGTCAAAAAAAAGCCACATTTAAACTAATAGTAAATTTTCTTGCATTGTACTTTCCCTTACCCCATCCCCCACCTGGCATGACCCAGCACAGTCTGGGAGAAGTGGTGGCTTGATCTCCAGTTACCTTCCGCAAACCAGCAAGAGCAGAGTGGAGCAAACTTGCAATGTTCTAATCTGTCTGTAAGCCACCTGAGGGATTGGTCTCTGTGTCACCTAATTTGGAGCTAAGACATCCAAAAGGGGTTGGAATCTCAAGCTAGGGGAAGCCATGTGAAGCAGCAGGCACAACTTGTGAAAACTGAAAAAAAAAAACAAAAAAGAAACAAAAAAAAAACCCTACAACCCATAGATGCTTGGGGTAGGGATTACTGATTGAGAGATTAAATAGAATAGCTAAAGCCCCAAGAAGAAGCACAAGTAAGAATCTTAGGGAAACTAAGATGTTTAAAAGCAGCTGTGCATATAAGAGAATCAGGAAAAGCACAAACACAAGCTCAGGGAAGATATATGACTGAAAAGGCCTACGAAGACCTTAAGTCTTCATGTTGGACTAATTAGTAAAGATTTTCCCCTGCACAGAGCCAATCTGCAAAGACTGGAAGAAGGAGCTTTTTTTCCAAATGTCCAATTTTCAACAAAAGCTCACAAGGCATACAGAAAAACAAATAAACAACAACAAAAAATAACCCATTCTAAGAAACAAAATAAATGTATAGAAACCATCCCTGAAGAAACACAGGTAATGGACTTACTTGGCAAAGAATTTCAAATAACTAACTTACATATGTTCAGAGCCAAATAAACGGACAAAGAACTAAAAGAAATCATGAAAATGATTTATAAACAAAATGAGAATATCAACAAAGAGATAGAAACTATAAAGACCCGCCAGGCACAGTGGCTCACGCCTGTAATCCTAGCACTCTGGGAGGCCGAGGCAGGTGGATCGTTTGAGCTCAGGAGTTTGAAACCAGCCTGAGCAAGAGCGAGACCCCATCTCTACTAAAAATAGAAAGAAATTATATGGACAGCTAAAAATATATATAGAAAAATTAGCCAGGCACGGTGGCACATGCCTATAGTCCCAGCTACTCGGGAGGCTGAGGCAGGAGGATCACTTGAGCCCAGGAGTTTGAGGTTGCTGTGAGCTAGGCTGACGCCACAGCACTCTAGCCTGGGCAACAGAGTGAGAGTCTGTCTAAAAAAAAAAAAAAAAAAAAAAAAAAAAGATGGCTATCATGGAAATAAAATCAGTAAATAATCAGTATTAGCTAAGATGTGGAGAAATTTGAACCTCAGGCAATGTTGATAGGAATGTGCAGCAGTGTAACTGCCATGGAAAACAGGTGGACTGTACCTCAAAAATTGAATAAATTACCATATAATCTAGCAATTCCAATTCTGTGTAATACCCAAAAGAATTGAACATGGGTCTCAAGGAGATATTTTTACACCCATGTTTGTAGTAGTATTATTCACAATAGCCAAAAGGTATAAACAAAATGTTATATATAAATAAATGGAATATTATTCAGCTGTAAAAAATGAATTTCTGATATATGCTACAACATGTATGAAACTTGAAACCACGGTGAGATATCACTTAACTCCAGTGAGAATGGCCTTTTTCAAAAAGTCCCAAAACATTAAACCTTAAGCATGATACAATCAGAATTCTAGAAGAAAATGTAGGAAAGACTCTGACAGACATTGGCCTAGGCAAAGAATTTATGAAGAAGACCCCCAAGGCAATCACAGCAGCAACAAAAATAAATGAATGGGACATGATTAAATTAAAAAGCTTCTGCACAGCCAAAGAAACAGTCCAGAGAATAAACAGACCACCTACAGAATGGGAAAAAATTTTTGCATACTACACATCAGATAAAGGACTGATAACAAGAATCTATTTAGAACTCAGGAAAATCAGCAAGAAAAAATCAAGCAACCCTATCAAAAAGTGGGCAAAGGACATGAATAGAAATTTTTCAAAAGAAGATATAAAAATGGCTAACAAACATATGAAAAAGTGTTCAACATCTCTAATCATCAGGGAAATGCAAATCAAAACCACAATGAGATATCACTTAACCCCAGTGAGAATGGCCTTTATCAAAAAAAACCCAAAACAACACATGTTGGCGTGGGTGTGGAGAGACAGGAACACTCATACACTGCTGGTGGGACTGCAAACTAGTGCAACCCCTGTGGAAAGCATTATGGAGGTATCTTAAACAGATTCAAGTAGACCTGCCATTTGACCCAGCAATCCCATTACTGGGCATATACCCAAAGGAAAAAAGGTCATTCTGTAACAAAGGCACGTGTACCCAAATGTTTATAGCAGCACAATTCACAATAGCAAAGATGTGGAAACAACCCAAATGCCCATCAATACATGATTGGATTAGTAAACTGTGGTATATGTATACCATGGAATATTACTCAGCTATAAGGAATGATGAAGATACAACATCTCTATGGTTCTCCTGGAGAGAGTTGGAACCCATTATATTAAGTGAAGTATCCCAAGAATGGAAAAACAAGCATCACATGTACTCACCAGAAAATTGGTTTCCCTGATCATCACCTAAATACACATCTGGGAACGACACCAATTGAAACTATTGTTTTTAACTTGCACTGTTCACTTAATAATTTATCATGAATATTTCCCATATTATTTCATATCATTGTACAAGAAATAATGTATACATTATGAGGACATACTGTATCTAACAAGATATACTGTTAGACTCTTTGATTCTGTAAAATTAAATTAAAAAAAAAAAAAGAAATAAAATAATGTTGTTTGCAGCAAAAAAAAAAAAAAGTCCCAAAACAATAAATGTTGGCATGGATGCAGAGAGATAGAAATACTCATATGCTGCTGGTGGGACTGCAAACTAGTACAACCTCTGTGGAAAGTAATATGGTGATACCGCAAAGAGCTACAAGTAGAACTACTGTTTGATCCAGCAATCCCATTACTGGCCATTACCCAAAGGAAAAAACACATTTTATAAAAAAGACATCTGCACTACAATGTTTATAGCAGCACAATTCACAATTCCAAAGGTGTGGAAACAACCCAAGTGCCCATCAATACGTGAGTGGATTAGTAAAATGTGGTATATGTATACCATGGAGTTCTACTCAGCCACAAAAAATAGTGGTGATTTAGTACGTCTTGTATTATCCTGGTTAGAGCTGGAACCCATTCTACCAAGTGAAATAACATAAGAATGGAAAAACAAGCACCACATGTACTCACCATCAAATTGGTATTAGCTGATCAACACTTAAGTGCACATATAGTAGCAACATTCATCGGGTGTCAGGCAGGTGGGAGGGGGGAGGAGGGGATGCCTATATTCACACCTAATGGGTGCAGTGTGAGCCGTCTGGGGGATGGACATGCTTGAAACTCTGACTTGAGTGAGGCAAAGGCAATATATGTAACATAAACATTTGTACCCCCATAATATGCTGAAATAAACAAATTAAAAATTAAAGAAAATAAAATAAAAACTAAATAGATACTGAAAACCAAAAAAAAAAAAAGTTTTGGAAATAAATAGTAGTGATGATTTCACAACATTGTAAATGTAATTAATGCTACTTAAATTATACACTTAAAATTATTAAAATGGTAACTTTATATCAATATATTTTACCATGATAAAGTATGCCCCAAAAAGTCCATGAGGATGTCCCCACTAGTTCTGGCAAAAAGTTGGGCAGCATATATGCAAAGCAACTATGTGAAAATTACTAGAGTGTTGCTGCCACAGGTTTGAAAGAGAAAAACAGATACTAAAAATGGACAACACTGGGGGACATTGAATTTCCAGTGCAGCTACAGTGGAGAGATCGCATTAACCCACACTCAATTTAAAAATCATCCATCTGAGACCAAAAAAAAACATGTTCAGGAAGAAGGCCCATGTCCTAAAAGGATGCCAGCTTCAAATCTACTCTAACAATATATGTAACCTAAACATTTGTACCCCCGTAATATGCTGAAATAATAAATAAATAAATATAAAAAATGAAAACAAATCTACTCTAACAAGGCCTAAAATCAAACCCTAACACAATTTGCAAAGCAAGAAAGAGTTTGAAGGCTGAGTCCAACCAACTTAGAGGAGCTTGGAAAACATCTGTTTGGGTTTTTTTATAGATTTTTCTCTCATAAAGTATAATGCTAAGCTTACCCAAATTAAATTTAATCAATCACTAATTGATCCATGCAATAAAACAAAATTAGTGTTCTTCATAGGACAATAATGGAATCCTTATAAAACGTTTTGAAGCTCTATGATGTAGCATCCACAATGTCTACCATACAATAAAAATTACTAGATGCAAAAAGAAGGAAGTAAGTGTTAACTCTGGTGAAAAAAATAGTCAATAGAAAAATATGTAAAAAAATGGACCAGATATTGAATTTGGCAGATAAAAACTTGAAAGCACCTATTTTAGGTATATTTAAGAGTTAAAGGAAAATATGTTCAAAGAATTAAAAAAAGATGTGATCTTAATGAGTTAAAAAATAAAGGATCTCAGCAAAAAAAAAATGGAAATTATTTTTATAAAAGGAAATTCTAGAACAGAGAAAGTAAGGAAATATAAATTTTAAAGTTACTGCGTGGGCTCAACAGCAGATTGTAGATGGCAGAAGACTCAATGAACTCAAAGATAGATAAATAGAAACTATGGGCCGGGTGCGGTGGCTCACGCCTGTAATCCTAGCACTCTGGGAGGCCGAGGTGGGCGGATCGTTTGAGCTCAGGAGTTCGAGACCAGCCTGAGCAAGAGCGAGACCCCACCTCTACTAAAAATAGAAAGAAATTATATGGACAGCTAAAAATATATATAGAAAAAATTAGCCGGGCATGGTGGCGCATGCCTGTAGTCCCAGCTACTCGGGAGGCTGAGACAGGAGGATCGCTTGAGCTCAGGAGTTTGAGGTTGCTGTGAGCTAGGCTGACACCACGGCACTCACTCTAGCCTGGGCAACAGAGTGAGACTCTGTCTCGAAAAAAAAAAAAAAAGAAAAAAGAAACTATGCAATCTGAAGGAGCTAGAAGATTAAAGAAAAAGAACAGGCCGGGCGCGGTGGCTCACGCCTGTAATCCTAGCACTCTGGGAGGCCGAGGCGGGTGGATCGCTCAAGGTCAGGAGTTCGAGACCAGCCTGAGTGAGACCCCGTCTCTACTAAAAATAGAAAGACATTATATGGACAACTAAAAATCTATATAGAAAAAATTAGCCGGGCATGGTGGTGCATGCCTGTAGTCCCAGCTACTCGGGAGGCTGAGGCAGTAGGATCGCTTAAGCCGAGGAGTCTGAGATTGCTGTGAGCTAAGCTGACGCCACGGCACTCACTCTAGCCTGGGCAACAAAGTGAGACTCTGTCTCAACAAAAAAAAAAAAAAAAAAAGAAAAAGAACAGCTCCTCAGAACTCATGGGACAATATCTATGATAGACACAAAGATGCACTGCCCAGTTCCCCTTTCAAGAAGGAACTTACAATCCAGCTGTAGGAAACATGATTGACAGCCTCAAGCTATCTGCTCCTCCAGCTATCAGCTTGCATGTGGTGACTGAGTAAGACAGAGGTATGAAGAAGGTCCAGTTATTTCAGCCCAGCATGGGAAATATTAATTCCAGAATTTCCTGCTGTTTGGGCCAATGTTTTGTCTGCCTGCATCTCAGTTCAGTTTCTTCCTCTACCTAACTGAATTTCTTCTCCCTTCTTTTCAATCTATCAATCCCTATCAAACATTTTGTACTACAGACTTTGTCTCAGCATCTGCCTTCAGAGAACTCAACCTCAAAGAATTTATAGTAATAGTGTTCTGAGAAAGCAAGTGGTACGATGAGGTTTTGGAGATGAAATCGTTCATCACTCAGATGGCAATGAGAATCCTAAGCTGGTGTTTAGTGGAAGACAGACAACACTGTACACATAGGGGCGGCTCAAATGTTGAACCTTCACCAGTAATGGATTGGGATGGTCCACTATTGGAAGGGAATGCATGAGAGGGGACAATGCATCAAGCTTTTCAGACCCATGCATAAAACAGTAGATATAAAAATAACAAGATTGGAGGACCATTAATGCTCTGCAGGAATACAACAAATGAGTTATCATAATAGACAATGAAAACCCATTACAAAAAAAGCTTTCATCTCTTGCAGTAGAAGGGCAGAAGATCAAGTTCAGGAATTCAGAATTGAAATAGCTGAACTTCAAAGAATTTTGAACACTCAACTAAGGTAGGCTAAGCCAAGATTGAACCTCCAGTTGTGCAAATCTTGGATTGTGACACGTGGGATGGACACATCTGTTGGATACCCCAAAGATTTTGACTCACCAGACTCCTTTGAATCTTCTGAGTAGGCATAAATTATCCACTCTTCTCTAGTAAGATGTAGCAACCCATTCTATGCTGGAAAACAATACCGAGTCCTCTCCCCACAACAAGGGCTCCACTCAGAATCTTCCTCCGCCTCACATTTGGGCCATTCAATCACAGCGTAACTTAACCCTGGTACTACCACTCACCCAATCCCAAAATTCCACCCCAGGCCTCAGAGATTGATTCAGGGTATTCAACCCAAGCTGGGCCAATCAGAGCAGTTCTGGGCGGGGTTTCATGATGGAACCCTAAGCAAAGGAATGCACTGTTTTCCTCTGAGGTTGCTTAGCTGATGGAATGTGACCCTGCAGCCACCAGGATTCATCTTTTCCACCCTAAAGAAAGGGGCCATTTGAGAGTGAAGCCAAGACAAAAATCCCAGAGCCAGGAGATGGGGAGAGCCAGGTTCCAGACTTCCTTGTGTGAGCACCTGGTTTTGGCCTCGCTTCCTATTACCACCCAAGACTGGGTGTTGTGAGGACCAACAAACCCCCTCCCATCATCCTGACACTATGAGTTAAGTTTCTTTCACTCACAACTAAAAAACTCCTGACTAAACCTGAGTCTTGTCCTACTGTGTAAATGTTTGAGTATGATTTGATACTCTCTAGATAAATGTGAATATGTTATTTAAATATTTGTAGCAATTACCTGCCTTTAAGTAAAAAACAAATTTCTTAAAAATTATTGTAAACTTAGTTTTTTAAATCCCTCATAAAATACCATAGTTTTGCATAAACCAACAAAATACAACTACGCTATTCATGAAAACAGGCCATCTTCCGAAGGGGAGGTGCCCAATCTCCCTCAGACTGCTCTGACCATGTGTCCCATTACTCAGCCTCCATCCAGCACCACCTCTGTTGCAGCTGCTTCCTGCATGAGGTGTGCAGAAGGGTGCGCCGCTCACTCCCTGTTCTGAAAGGAAATGTCAAAAACTAAACCATCATCGCTTCCCTCTTACTATTGACTTCACCAGCCAGATGTTAGTTCTTAGCAAGGAGATGATGCCCTTTTTTTCTCATTTTGAAAAAGAGATTTCACTTTGGATTGACTTGAAACAAAGTAGGGACACATTTTCAGTAAAATGCTTCAGGATGGCAATTAGATTTGTTTCTCCTGCTTCCCAGGGTAGAATGAACTCATTTCTTGAATGAGGGAAATCTTGGTGGACACCTTTACGTGTGTGTGTGTGTGTGTGTGTGTGTGTGTAATATATTCTTAACCCTCAACACTGTAATACTGTGTGAGCATATTTGGAGTCTTCTCTAAGTATAGAGCAAACACTCCGTTAAACCAGGAGTACTCCATCGAGAAGAAAGCCTATAGAAGTATAGACTTTACTAAAACAAAATACAAATACCTATGAGGAGTTTTGTTATTAGAATTTTTCCTTTTTACCAACATGTGTCACTCTTAAACACATCAAGGAAGCTGACATGACTGGGAAACATATTATCAGTTAAAGATTGAATCCCACAGGGCCTAAGTCTATACCATTATATTTAAGTTTTACTACACAACCCAAAACCAAACTCCACACACAAGCAAGTCATAAACCATACCATGAGGCAAAGGAAAGGCCAGAATAAAAGAATAGGTGTCTCAATTCACTTTATACAAAAACCTATTTGATAATTTCAGTTATATGCCTAATATCTCTCTCAAACTTAACATGTCAAAAACTATACTCCTATTTTTCTGAGGAGCAGGTTAAAAAAATTTTTTTTAATTTTTTAATTTCTTCTTAGAAAGAAGAAGAAAAAAAAGCATAAAACAAAAATATTCCTTCTGCAATCTTACATTCTTCCTCATTTCAGTAAATGAAAAAAAAACAAAAATTTCTTATTCCACCAGTAGTTTAGAATGGTTGATGTTGACTTCAACTCCTCTATCTCAGCCCATATTCCATCCAAACCACTCAGCAACTCTGTTTGGAAGGTAACAGAAACCCAAATCCCAAATCTGATCATTTCTCATCAGTTCCACCACAACTAGCACAAGCCAAGCCACCGTGATGTGTCACCCAGGTTATTTCAGTGGCTGCCTGTTTGGTCTCCGTGCCTTATCTTGCAGTCTGCTCTTAACAGAGAAGCCATAATAAAGTTCCTTCTGAATCTTCCATCAGATCATGTCACTACTATGCTCAAAACTCCCCGGTGATTTCCCACCTGAGAGTAAAAACTAAATTGCTTACATGGTCTGCACGATCATGCATGATCTGCACCCCACTCCCTCCAACTCTTTGATGTTTTTTCTCATAACTGTCTCCCCCAGGGCCACCATACGCATTCATGTGGGTTAACTCCAGTGGGGAGCAGCCCTGTTACTCCATTCTAGTCACATTGACCTTTTTGCTGTTTCTCAAATGTACCAAGTGACTCTGCTCACAGCCTTTGCACATGCTGCTCCCTGTGCCTCATATAGTGTCCCCCAGATACGTACATTGACTACCCCTCACCATATGCAGATAGATGCTCAGATACCACCTTTGCAGAGAGACTGTCCATGACCGCTCTCAAAAATTCAGCTCCATGCCCCAGCACCCTCTAACCTCCAAGTTCTTCTCCTCAACATTTTTCTACATGTGTCATATTGAATATTTATTTGTTAATGAGGGCTGAGACCATCTGTGTTCTTCACTGCTCTATCTGCCATGCCTAGGACCATATTCCGTACTTAGTAGATTCTCTGTATTTTCTGTTGAATGGGTAAATGAAGAAGCTTCAGCAAAATTAATTATTATGAGAAGATTTAAAAACAAAATGCAGGCTGGGCGAGGTGGCTCACGCCTGTAATCCTAGCACTCTGGGAGGCCGAGGTGGGCAGATGGGTTGAGCTCAGGAGTTCGAGACCAGCCTGAGCAAGAGCAAGACCCCGTCTCTACTAAAAATAGAAAGAAATTAGCTGGACAACTAAAAATATATAGAAAAAATTAGCCGGGCATGGTGGTGCATGCCTGTAGTCCCAGCCACTTGGGAGGCTGAGTCAGGAGGATCGCTTGAGCCCAGGAATTTGAGGTTGCTGTGAGCTAGGCTGATGCCACGGCACTCTAGCCCAGGCAACAGAATGAGAGTCTGTCTCAATAAACAACAACAACAACAACAAAAAAATACATATGCTAGTGGCCCTAACATATCATTTCCACTCTATATAAGCCTGCCATTTATTCATTCATAACCCAAAACGTGTGGCCATGGGGGGGGCTTAGGCACTCGGCAGGCGGGCAGCACGCACATGGGTTGCCTGTGACCCGAGACTGACTGATTAATTCCTTCCTTCCTTTTTTTCCTCTACTTACTTACTTCCTCCATGTTCTTTTTTTCCTTATAATTAATCAATATATATTCATTACAGAAAAATATAAGCAAATATTTCCGAGGTTAAAATGTTGGGCTTGTATGCTTTTAATTTTCTTGATACTACTGTTAAATTGCTTTCCAATTGATGTTCTACTTTCCACCCTCACCAGTGACACTTAAGAGGATCTTTTTTGGTCACTCAAAACTGCACCATTCATTTGTTTTACCCTTTTTATCTTGATGAGCAAAAGTTGAAATAACATTGTCTTTAAATTTTCATTTCCTGAATTACCAGTGGGGCATAATTTTCCTTATTAAGGAGGATAGTACATAATCTGCTCTCTGCTCTTGAATTCTATTTTATTGTTTACAGGGTGTTAGAACCAGAAAGGATTCAATCCTTTTGTTCACGATGAGAAGACCAATGTCCCCAAGGCAAAATGTCTTTCTTCTAAGGCAGCCACCAAATCTGTAGTAGAACTGAGACCAAAATGAGGAATAACTTGACTCCAAGACTAACTTTCTATCTACAACACCTATTAAAAAGAAGTTATTGTCAAGCTTTTATGAGCTTTTATAACAGAAGAAGAACTTAGAAAATACTTAACAATGGTAGGGTTCTTACAAAGAGCAGCTCTTTCAGAAATTGAACAAATTTTGTGGGCCCTTTGAGTAACAGCCCTGGGAATTCAAGAAAAGAGAATTTCAAGAATACACTGAGTTCGGGGACATGGACTTGTTAAACACACATAGAATAATATAACATTTTCCTATCCTGTGAACATACGGAAGACAAAACAATTTGCCCAGCTCTGCCACTTGGCCACGTGCCCCAGGACTGTGAGATTAGCAGCACATCGGGACACAAGCAATCCCAGCAATGGAACTGAGGTTTTCAAGATCAGCTCCTGGGCTGTTGTAATTTCCTCTCCATTACCATGTCTTTAAATCTCCCAGACAGAGGAAGGAATTCTCCACCCAAAGATATCTTCCTGGCTGACTTGGCCTCTGCTTTTTTCATGCATTCTCTCACTGATTCTTGTTGGTCTTGAGCAAAGAATAATTTACCATGGCTGCCTCTACGGCATACAGCAGACACAGCCTCTGTCTGAAAGAGATTAAGATTAAATAAAATTGACTAAAGAGGTCCAAGTTTCTTCATGGAGAGGATCTCTAAGAGAGTGGTATTACACAGAGGATTCGGGGGTGACATTGTGCCAGTGTGCCTGGAGGAGGGACATGGGCATACTGCCACCGTGCATGGAGATCTGGAGAGTGAAACTGCAGAGACTCAGATTTCCCAAGATTTGTCCATAACCTTTATCACTTGGTGCTGTTGAATCACACACAGAGAGAGAAGGAGAGTAAAGCTCACTTCAAAGCTACTTACTTCAGGTGAGACAGGCAGTCCGTGGTCTGCAACACCACCCTTCTGCAGGGAGCAAGAGACCACAACAGTCTCATGTTCCTGGTTGCCTGAGATCAGCCCTCTGCAGAGCCTTGAGCCATCTCCCAGGCCATCCCTGCATAAAACTGGACCTTGTGGTCATTACAGCCTTGGCCTCCGACCCTTCAGGTTAGATGAATTACCTACCTTCCCCCAAGGTCTCTGGACTAATCCTACCCTGATGTCATGAGTCAGAGAAGCCTGAGCCTCCCAGGTCATGCTCTATCCTCGGCCTCTGTACTCCCCGAACCTGACCCATCTTTTTAACCCTCTTCACTTTTGGCCCTTGACCTGTGCCCTCTGGGTGCTCTGTCATCCACATTTTCCTATATAGCATCAACTTTTTCTCTGAAAATTTCCTTTACCTTCTTGCTCACTCTCTGACAATATGATGGCTTTGCTGCCTTCCTTGGTGGATTCTGTCCAATGGCTATTTATGCCTTTAACATGGATTTCTGGACATGGCTGTTCCTGTCTTTTGTAAAGGTGGGATAAGTTCCTCCATGCTCTTCACTGTTGCTTCCAAAGCATCTCACTTCTTATTTCAAACCTCGCACTACTTAGGAAGTTCACATCATCTGACTTTGCCACTCAGCAAACCTTCTTCTAGCGTCATCTACCAACATCCCAGTGATATCTTCCATTCTCTGGTGATGACTATGGTACCTGTAACACTGGCTTCAGTTTTTCACTCCTGCTCCTTCCTCATTCTATTTGTCTACAGCATCCATATAAACGATCCCCCAACAATGTGCCTCTCTCTTTTGAATTTCTCACCTCCAGGGATCTTATTTTCCACATCCCATTAGCAATCCCACAATTATCTACTTGGCCTCATCATATCTCATATTGGCATAGTCTTGAAATCCTCAGTTTTGTGTGTCTCACTCAGCAATAACCACCTTCTATTATTCCAACTCATTACTTAATTCCTATGTTTCATTCTTCTCAAAAATATAAAATCCATTGATCATATGACCTTTTCTCTATCCATCTTTATCTGCATAGTTTTCCCTTTTGCCCAGTTCAACAATAAGTGCACACTTCAAAAGGAAAAAGCTAGGAGAGGTACTTTGCTCATACGGTATTTCTTCAGTCCCACCGACAGAAGAAACACCATAAACTGCTTCCACAAAATTCCTTATAAGTGATTTGGGACTTTGTATTTGAAGGTTTCTCCTTTGCTGCTTATCCTAGAGTCATGCCAGAGGACTTTGAAAACTAAGCTAAGCATTTTTTCTACATATGGGTCTTTTTATTGAAGACAAAAATATTTGCATAGAGCATAGCATGTAATAACAGTACGGCAATGTTGGAACTTCTTTTATGGGTGGCAGAGAGCTTAGCAGCGGTTCATGGCTGCTATGGCATTAATTACATATTTTCTTTCAGCTCTGGTGTTTAGGTATGTGGAAAGTGTTTAGAGCCTCATACAATCATCACTCGTTTTTGCTATAATATGCTTTTAATGTCATGAAAATTGAATATGATCTCTTTTACTCACTGGTACCAGACACATGCAGATTTCATTCTAAGTTACCATGAGGCTGGAAGGGTTTTGGAGGCCACAGGGACCAGGAGCCCACTCTCCTCTTTCTCTTTGTCAAGAGATTGTGTCAGCGTAGACTCAGCCAGAGCTCTACTCTCAGTAGCCACTCTCCTATTCAGGAGTTCATGTCCAAAACCAAGGGAAAGGCACCAGTATCTAGAATCAATCAGATAAGATCCCATGGGTGCTTATTCTAAGTTTTATAGCCTTACAGGATAACCACCAAAGTATGTCTTGGCAAAATAAAGACACAAATCAGGCAATATTGTTCCAATTATCCGTTTTACATTGGCTTTGGAGGTTTGGTCATGGTGGTTATGACACCTTCTTCCTCTGTATCATGGGACATAATCCCTGTCCCAGCCAAACAGCCAACTTTCCTTTCTTTTATTTTGGACACCTGTTTCATTTCCCGGCCAGGGTCAGTAATCCACAATGGGCTCACTTCTCCAGCAGCCTCCCTCTGAGCACATGACTCCACTTCAGGTGGTATTTAAAGATCTCCACCTTTTCCAATGTTTGGTATTTCCCTAGCACTACCTCTGATTACTTTCCCTGCCAGTATGCCTATTTGTCCCCTCAAGGAATCCAAGTAGTGACACAATCCTAATTATTTTCAGATGATCTTTAATGATGTCATTTTATTTGAGTACATGGCAGAGAATAAAAGTGAACCATATGAATTATATACCCATGCTTGAAATAAGGACCCTATGTGAATAAATCCCCAAATCCCTTTAACAACAAATTACATGTTGTGTTTACTGCTGCTATTGATAGCATAAACTTCCTAGTATGCCATTCTCCCAGAGGACACATTTCCAAAAGTAGAAGACATGCATTTGAGCGAGCCAAAACTTCTCTGGAAATGAACCATTCAACCATATGTCATGTAATAACAGATATTTCAGGTACTTGATCTTGCCTCTTGTGTCCTGTGGAATTCAGTCATTTCCCATCCATGATGAGTTTCCTTTTAAGGAAGTGATTGGCCTTGATAATTACATTTCAGAAACACAACTACAACCCTCTATTCAACAAACCTAATCCAAAACAATAATTTGAAGTATTATATCATTAATAATCTAGGTTTCATAAGACTTTTATACCACTTGCTATGAAATTTTGTCTTTTAATTATCACTATTTTTCAACAATGTCAATGTTTCTAGCCAAGGCACTAAGGCAAGGCAAGAGAAGTATTGCTCTAAGAAAATAATTATTATTTACAAATAATATGATTTATCTATCTAGAAAACCCAGGAAAAATAGTGAAAACTGTTGGAACCCATAAAATATATTAAGGATTATCTGGTCAAATATAAGATAAATATAACAAATTAATAGCTTTGTTTTAAATTAACAATTATCAGTTAGAGACTATAATGACAATATACCCATTTATAATAGCAACAGTTAATATAAAATGCACAGAAATTAACTTTATGAGAAATGTGCAGCTTGATATGAAGAAAAATCTTTAACTATATTGAAAGTCATTAAGGAGGAATTGAAAAGATGGAAAAATATATCATGTTCCAATACAGATAATTTTAATAAGATAAACCTTCCAACTCATCTAAAAGGTATTCTATAAATTCAATACAATTTCAAAGTTCCAAAGGGTTTGTTCCATTGGTAAATTGGCCCCAAAGTTCTTCGGGAAGATTTAATCTCATATTCAGGGGTAATTATAAGTGAATTAGTCTGGGAGCATTATGACAGGATTATTACATTATAACTGCTCCATGCAGCCATTTATGTGATAATTATGTAAGGAAAAATTTAAATATTTTAATAAGACAAGGGTACAGGAAGAACAGATATTTAAACCTAATGCTATCTCTGTCTCTTCTCATCTTCCCAATAATTTAATGAATCATCCCCGATGATGTCTTCCAGTTTTGATGCTCATGACATCACCTGTGGATTGCTGAACCAGCCTCTTCACAATTCTCCACCTCTCCATTCTCTCAATGCTCCACAGTATTCAAAAGACCTCTTAACCTTGCAGGAAAGCTTCATAATTTGCAAAGACCTGCAGTTGACTTTCAAATGAAATTTAAATGACCACATAAATAAATAATTTGTCGGTGTTCTAACTGTGAAGTTAGACACACTTCCCACTTACAAACAATGTAATCTTAGGTGTATTTCTAAAACCTCACTGAGCCTCAATTTCTTCATCCTTAATGGGCATTATAATATTACTTCACAGGGTTGTTGTGACAATTAAAAAATAATCTATTGAGACATCACCTCACACTTTCTTACATGCTGCTTTAAAAAATAATGATTTTCCCGTTTCTTAATTATTATCTTCCCAGCAAGATTATAAACTCCCCTGGTGCAAAGCATGTTTTATTTCTTTGCTTCTGGTCTGTGAACTATTGCTCACTGCAATGAGATAAGTACAAGAGTGTTTAGAAATTTTGATATCAATTTTCCATTACCAGGACATCTAAACATGTGACTGGCAGACTTACCTTGGTAGGGACCAGTGCCAGGGTGCTGAATCTCGAGTGATGAGCCCCATGGGGCATCAGCTGCCTACTAGTCATCTGCAAGATGACCACGTATCAGATGCAAAATGGTGGAAAATTTTATAAGAAGTTCCTCCACTCCAGACAGCTTCAAAATAACTGTTTTAAAGCATCTCAAACAGTTTTGGACATGGCTTGACATGCACAGTAATTTCTTTTAACATTTTGCTTTCTTAGACACCTAAGGGTAAATATGTAGTAAGCTCAGTGCACATGTTCATTTTTATTTGCCATTGATTCTTACATGGACTTATCCCAGGATGAACCATATTCATATTTACTTTGGCTTCATCATACACCAGGCTTTACAAGTGTAAACTTTACACGGTGGAAGCTAAAACAGAAATTGACAAAATTCTGAAAAACTAAAAGGATCCAAAAATTCTGACAATTCCCCTCCCTTCCTTTCTCATTTTAGCTATCTATACTACACCAATCTTATGCAGACTAGTGTTTGATCTCTGAGTAGATTTCAAAACAGTGCCTCTGTTATTTGCCCTTTTGTTTCCTGCAAAATCTCAGAAGGAAATAGAACATTTTGAAAGCCCAATCAGCTTTCACGTTGTATCCCCAGGAAACGTGTGAGGACAAATGTAAATAAAGCCAAACGTGGAATCACTAAATTCATTTTAAGGGTCATATATGAAGTCTCCAACCTAGTTATGACACAGGAGTTCTATGTAATAGAACAAGAGTCATTCATCAACAGATCCAAAATTAAGCTGTCCTAAAATAAAATCCCAGAGGGTTCATGATAATAACGTATCAAAAATTGCTAGCTGTCTGCACAGCCAAAGAAACAGTCCAGAGAATAAACAGACCACCTACAGAATGGGAAAAAATTTTTGCATACTACACATCAGATAAAGGACTGATAACAAGAATCTATTTAGAACTCAGGAAAATCAGCAAGAAAAAATCAAGCAACCCTATCAAAAAGTGGGCAAAGGACATGAATAGAAATTTTTCAAAAGAAGATATAAAAATGGCTAACAAACATATGAAAAAGTGTTCAACATCTCTAATCATCAGGGAAATGCAAATCAAAACCACAATGAGATATCACTTAACCCCAGTGAGAATGGCCTTTATCAAAAAAACCCAAAACAACACATGTTGGCGTGGGTGTGGAGAGACAGGAACACTAATACACTGCTGGTGGGACTGCAAACTAGTGCAACCTCTGTGGAAAGCATTATGGAGGTATCTTAAACAGATTCAAGTAGACCTGCCATTTGACCCAGCAATCCCATTACTGGGCATATACCCAAAGGAAAAAAGGTCATTCTGTAACAAAGGCACGTGTACCCAAATGTTTATAGCAGCACAATTCACAATAGCAAAGATGTGGAAACAACCCAAATGCCCATCAATACATGATTGGATTAGTAAACTGTGGTATATGTATACCATGGAATACTACTCAGCTATAAGGAATGATGAAGATACAACATCTCTATGGTTCTCCTGGAGAGAGTTGGAACCCATTATATTAAGTGAAGTATCCCAAGAATGGAAAAACAAGCATCACATGTACTCACCAGAAAATTGGTTTCCTTGATCATCACCTAAATACAAATCTGGAAACGACACCAATTGGACATCAGACTGAGGTGGGGGGTGGGGGAGGGGATGGGGGTATGCCTACACAATGAGTGCATTGCGCACCGTTTGGGGAGTGGTAACATTTGAAGGTGCTGACTCGGGAAAGGGGGGGTGGGGAAAAAAAAAAAAAAAAAAAAGAAGTTCAACTGTTAAAAAAAAAAAAAAAAAATTGCTAGCTGCTTCCTAATATTCAATTTTTCTTTATTTCCTAAATGACAGAACCCATATTTTGGGGGGTGGGCGAAAATGTGCTCAGCTATAAAAACTATACTTCTCAATCTTCCTTGCAGGTAGGCAGAGCTAATGAGACAACAAAGGGAAGCACTGAATGGTGCTCTTGAGAAAGATCCTTTAAAAGAGGCCATCTCCTCATGTGGAAAGCTCCTTTTGCCTTTCTTCTCTTCCTCCCGTCTGCAATGCAGATGTAATGGTTAGCACTCCAGAAGTCTTCTTGTAGATTTGAGGACATACCTCATACCTTAGGAATGGCAGAGTGGTGAATAGGAAGGGCCTTGGACCCTAATGAACTAGAATAATGTATCAGAATTTATTGCATAACAAACCACTCCCAAAACTTAGCTTAAAACGAACTCGCTTGTTTAGCTCTACTTCTGCATTTTGACAGTTTGGGCTGGGCTAAATTAGATGATTCTTCTTATCCGGACTAGTGTTGACTGACTTGGCTGCATTTACTCATGGGTCTTTAGCCAGCTGGTGGGTTAGCTGCGGTTAGCTGGTTTTTGACAACCTCGGTTGGAACCATGGAAGCCTCTGTGCTCGTGGCCTCTCCTTCTGCAAGCAGCAGAGTCCCCATGGAAGGATGCAAAGTCTCTTGAGGCTCGCACCTGGGACTTGCCCACTATCACTTCTGTCACATGCTATTGTTCACAAAGACAGTCTGGAATCTTGGGGTGAAGAAATAGACTTCCCCTTAATGAGTGTCTCTTCCTCTTCTTATGAGAACACCAGTCCTGTTGGATTACAGTCCCATCCTAATGACCTTGTTTAACTTTAATTACCACCTTAAAGGCCCTAACTCCAAATACAGTCATGTTAGAAGTAAGGATTGCAACCTACAAATTTGAGGGAGACACAATTCGGTTGATAACATTACTCTATGTGCTCTATTTCTGGTTCAATCTGAGCAAGAAGAATCCTCTCTGGAGCTTTTGAACTGTAAGCCCTCCTAGCCTGCTAGTTAATGTCATTCTCAAAAGAGAAGGGGCTGTTTACAAAGGAGCAAGAAAGATATGAAATTATAAATAGTAAATTCATTTCCAACAACCAGTTGAAGTTTAAACTTGAAAATCTTTTCAAGAATAAAAATTCTGTTTGGCATTTAGTAACAAGGAAAGTGTCCCCACTAGGATGTCCTGGAAGTCCCCTTAGAACCTTGTTGGCTTCAATGGTTTAATGCTATCTCCTTGGGAGTGGGACACACTCCATCTGGGAGCACTGCATGGTGATTAAAAGCCGTATTCAAACTAGTGTCTGTAACTCTAGCAGTTATATAAATTCAGGTTCTTTTGTTTAACACAAGAGCCCCAAATTCTCTCTTCTTCTTCAGAATAAAGGAAAATGTGATAAATAGAAGAGGATGGTAGATTACTTATCTTAAATCAAAACATATAAAAAAATTTGTATCTTCCCTTGCTAATGTGTGACGTGGATAAAAAGCACCCCGTGGTGGAGAGAGATGTAAGCAAACGCCCACCCATAGAGAGCAGGATGGGGATCGGAAATGGTCGCCTGGGGTCGGCAGTGGTGAACCCGCCATCTGACCCCTCTCTGCAGAAGCGCCCCTGCGACCCCAGAGGGTACATTTGCAGTTAAAGGATTTCTTTCTTTTTCGTGTTCTTTTCTCTCCTGGGAGCCAAGGTTTTCCTGCTGGTGTTGTCTCTCTTGCACCAGCAAGAGACTGAGACTGAGACTGTCCTAATTCCAGCCTCTACTGATGCAAACTGGGTTGGTTCACAACAGGTTGCCATAAAATTTCTTATTGTTCTGCTGTTTGAAATAGGTAATTTTGCTTTTCTTCCTAAGTAAGAGTTCCTGAGTTGGGAGCCCTAAGGACTTCCATTAAAAAATTATGGATTTGCCAAAACTCTTGAGCAAAATATATTAAATAGATGGTATTACTAAAGCTTTGAATTTAATTTCCCCTTTAAAGAGACTCTCAGGCAGAGAAAAATGTGATTTCAGTACAGTGAACATGTAAATGCTGGGGTCAATATAAAGTCTAGAATCATCAGAAAACTTAAATCTCAATAAAATCCCTAATATTAAATATGCTTTTATATATGTATATATATTGCCCATACACATGTATGTATCTAACCATTAGCATGTATGCATATGTATGTACATATTCATATATATACAAATATATATGAATTTTTAAGAAAGAGCTGGAAATTAATGACATATTATAACTAAATATAAGCAGATCTTCAACATTCCAACATAAACTCTAAGAATTTCCAGAAAAGTTAAATTTTCATTAACACCATCTCCTCTCATAGCCAAATTGTGGTCATCTTCATGGATCTTACTGATAAGGAATTTCCTTCAAAGAAGGTTGTAATTTAAACCTAGAAATTGGTATAAATATATTCAGTACTTAGTAATCAAAAGACTCAATACTAAAATGATTTTCTACTTGGAAACTGTGCCTTCCAAATGAAAAATTAAAGAATTAAATTGAGGGATAAAATATTTATTTAAAAAGCAAATATTGCAAATGCATGAAGTTGCCAGATGCACTACCCGTAGCTTTGATGAGCTTGAGATCTTCAGCAAATAAAAGTTTGGAATTCTCCCTGCACAAAATATTAATGGCTGGATTGTTGGGACTTTTGTTATTACCTAGGGCCCTCCAGTGGCAGGACACTTGTGTGTTGCATAATGTTGGTTTACAATTATTTTAAATGATTATTGAAGTGTATCAAAGACCAAGTTCACTTCTTTCATTAATTTATTCATTGCACCCCTACCATATAAAAGGTCCTTGTTTTTCAGCACTGTATAAAACAATGATCTTTGTCTTTTTGGAGCCTATAATCAAGACAGACAATTTAAAAATAAGGAGAATAAATAAGTAAATTATATAGTACATTAGATGGTAATAAGGACTAAGAAAAAAATAATAATGCAATATTTAAGGAATTAGGAGTGTGGAGAGAGTGAGAAAGTAAACTATTACAGTTGTAAATAGGGAACCATTACAAAGGTGACACTAAAGCAAAAACTTGAAGGAGGTGAGACAGTCACGTGGATCTCTCTGAGATGAGCATTGATGGAGTTTGTCAAAGAAAGAAGTCTCTTGAACCTCACTGCCAGAGCCCTTCCCAAAACCCACTGATCACTAGCACTGCCCTCAGTTGTCACGGCCTTCCATTCTAGGTCCAGGCTGTCTACTGTAGGATGAAATTGTCCACAGCCGTTTAACGTCTCAGCTCTCGGATTCAAGAGCTGATAATCCACTTTGTGCCAACCTTCAGGGACTCCTTATAGACCCACACCACACAAACCTAGCTGATAGGTCTCAAACTTCACCGAGAGCTTGTAGACAGCAAAAATGTAAACCCAAGTTCAAGAGTTATCCAGCTTCCTTGACTGCTCCAAGAGGACCTTCTCCTTTCAGGTGATACAGAAAATAACCTCCAGAGGAGCAGTCCTCCACGTGGCCTGTGTTAACAAGAAAACTTTATAACTTTAATTGTTTTGTTCCCATCTAAGTTTGAATTTGCTTCATGTGTTATATGTTGATCATTGTTCTCTCAAGGTAATTTTCAGCTTTGGCTGCCTTTAAGCAAGGCCAAGGGACAGCAAATTTGGAGACAGTAGTAATAAAATGATAGTCTGTTCTCTGAAGGAACTGACCTAAGCACTTTTCTCAATGGATAATCCATCCCTACTTCTGGCCTGTCACATCACCCTTTGCTAGCCATTGTCACAGGGCCATTGCTAGCTGTCTCTTATCCATTAAAGAAAGTCCATTGCTAAGGACAATGTGTGGATCTGTGAACAAACACCTCAGTAGAGTATCAACCATCCACTGCTCCTCCTCATCTCTCTGATATGGTCAAAAGTCTCAACTGCAGGGTGAAAAGAATCCATTGTCATGGACCAATTAAAAATGATCCCTGCTGAAAATTAGGGCCCGTACCTTTTCCGCTACTACACTCTGTCTGTTGGAGCTCAAAGACCTAAGAACTAGATGGTCCATCATCCCTTATTTCAGGATACAGATGACATATAGGTCTCTGTGTGTCAATCTTCTTTCACGTGCCACCCAATGCTGAAGGCATATTATTTCACCCGAATTGAAATACATAACAGACATCAAGATAAAAATTTCCCTGCTGGTTCTGCATATGGCAATAATCTTACCTAATAAACTATTATTCCCCCACACCTTCATCACAGGAAAAACATAGAGACATTATTCTTCAATTAGCAACTCGAGTCCCTGGATCATTATGTCATGCCAATAACAACATTTAAATCTCAGAAACTAATTATATCTTGGGCTATGCTCAGAAAGTAACATTTCTAAGATGTATGATCATTCTGTATGGGGACAAAAAAAATGTAACTGTACAAAGGAGGTATGACAGGTACCGTACCTAGTATGAAACCAAGATATACAAGTTGCTTAAGGTATTGTGATGATACTGAGAATAAAAAACTTGTTATATATAAGAGCAATGTTAATAAATGATCTTAAAGTTGTGCCTTTTAAAAATTGCAGATATCTCTCAAAAGATCTTAAACAAAATATCTGAATATATATATAGAAAAAAAGATTTAAAAATCTGAAAGTGGATCTTTCAGAACCAACTTTGAATGTGATGCCAAAAGAGGCATCCAAAGGGATAACTATATAAGAACATTAAGCCCCTTTATTCTTTTCTTAAAGACAATAATTCCTAAAATTAATTAATGTCTGAAAGACATGAATTCTTTTAAATGTCAAGTTCCTTTAACTTTGTATTTCTGATTCCATTGTTATCAAACGAAATCTTGCAAATGGCTGTGAATATGCAAGACTTCCTAGTTAGTCATGCTAGTATAAGAAATTCTGAAAGCATGAGGTGGGGCATTTAAATAGCTACAAGAAAGAGACAAAATTCCAGAGAGTAAAACCATTAAGAAGAAATTTGTTAGATAAAGTTGAAGGCTGGAAATGTTCGCTAGAATTAAATTCTTTTCAGGGTTTGATAACCAAGCAAACATTCTGTTAAGGTTGTCTAAAAAAATCCCCCTTGAATCCAGATGGATTTCAAAGGTTCAGTGTTATCTCTCATGGAATGTAAAAATATTACATGCTAACTGACTGTCATGGTACCTGCATTGAAATTGGCATCTGTAACTCCAAGAAGTTTTGATTGGCCACAGAGCCCAGACAAATTCTACCTCTTCTTCATTTGGCAAGAGGAAAAGCTAACAAATTAATGACTCTGGAAAGTAATTATGCAAAGAATCTGTATCACCACTTCCATCTTCCAAAGCAGAATTACCCTTCATGCAGTAACACGAGGAGACCAGCTAATAATCCAGATCTATGCCTCAGGTAAGGCAACAGCTAGACTTTTGTGGTTTTTTCTTTAAAATGGGCATCATCATTCTTTATATTCCTGAAGGCAGGGAGTAGGGTCAGGGCTTCCCCTAAGATGCTATGCAGCTCTAGGACCTTTGATTCTCCAGTTTAAAATCTTCAAAATTCTCCCATTGACTTCAGAAAAATAAAATACTGCTGAGCCTGGAAAGTAAAATTCTTCGTAATCTGGCTCCCCCTCTTCACCCACTAGCTGATCCATTCTCTCTTTACATCCTGATATGAGACTTTAAACTACCCAGAAAGCTTCCTCACTGCCCTGAAACACACTATATTCATTCTTTTATGGTCTGGAAAATGCTTCCTCTCTAGCTATCCCAATTCTACGCCGTTGTGATAAACAGAATAAGGGCCCCAATTTCTTGGAACCTGTGATTGTGTTATGTGACATAGTAAAAGAGCCTTTGCAGATGTGGTTAATGATCTTGAAGTGGGGAAATTATCCTGGATTAAGAGCCTGGGCACCACACAATCCACAAGGGTCCCTATTAGTGAAAGAGGGAGGGAGGAGCAGCAATTAGAGAAGGAGATGTACAGGCAGAAGCAGAGGTCAGAGCTACGTGATTGCTGGCTTGGAAGTTGCAAGGATAAGCCAAGGTATGCAGGCAACCTCTAGAAGGAAACGGATTCTCGCCTAGAGCCTCAGGAGAAATGCAGCCCTGCTGACACCTTGGCATGAGCCCATTTTGGACTTCTGGCCTCCAGAACTGTAAGCATAAATTTGTGTTTTAAGGCACTAAGTTTGTGGTAATTTGTTACAGCAGCAATAGGAAACTAATACACCAGCCTTCAAGGTTCAACTCAAGTCTCATCTCCTTGGAAGTTCTGCCTAAGCCCTCTAACCACTCTGCAATTTCCTCAAAAATTACCTTGTATATCTACTTGAGTTTTACCATTATACTTCCATTACAAAGATGTCTGGTAGCAGCAAAATTGCCTTTTGATATACAACTGAGAAGTTTGGGCTGAAGCTTAGGATTTGTGACATGAGAATAGAAGACATGTCCTTCACTTTTATTTTTATCCTGTTTAGGAATAATTTGACTACCCTAAAGTCAAACTTATATTTTTCTATATTTTCTTCTAGAAAATTTTTGTTTATTTTAGTTTATAATTAATTTTTATATATAATGTGAGGTAGGAATTGAAGTTTATTATTTTTTTACTGTACAGATACCCAGAATCATTTGTTGAAAAGGATCCCCCTTTCCATGTTGAATTAATTTAGTGCCTTTATAAAAAAAAAAAAAAAACAAAAAACAAAAAAAAAACACCCTAATCATAGGTCAGTCTATTTCTGAAGTCTCTACTATGTTTTATTAATCTATATGTATTTATACCAATATTGCACTATCTTGATTATTGCATCTTCATAGTAAGTCTGAAAATTAGGCTGTGTAAGTCTTCCAAACTTGTTCTTGCTTTTCATTCTCCTTGGGTTTTTTTGTTGTTGTTGTTGTTGTTGTTGTTGTTATCGTTGTTGCTTGTATTTCCAAATAAATTTTGAAAATAGTTTCTTAAATACTAGAAAACAAAACAAAAATCTTGCTGGTATTTTTGACGGAATTACATTGCATCTATAGATCAATTGGGAATAATTGATATCTTTATAAAATTGTACATGATCTCTCTCTACAGTTTTTCCCAAGAGTATATTAAGAAATATTTAAAATATACAGAAAAGTTGAAAGATTTTTATAGTGAATATCCATATAACCAATATCTATGTACTACTAACATTTTACTCTACTTGCTTCATCCTGTCAATCTAGTCCTTTATCCGTGAAAAGTTTTACTTCTTAATTTCAACCTCTATGCTTATTTTTCTTTCCTGCCTTATTATATGGGACAAAATCTCCAGTGCAGTGTTAAATAAAAGTGATATCAAACATCCTTTATTTATGCCATCCTTTCACTATTATGCATAATGTATGTATATTTTATATATATACTATATATAATGTCAACTATAGACATTAACATATGTGGGTTTTATTGAATTATATAGTTCTCTTTAATTTTTACCTTGCTGAGAGTTTTTTTTTTTAATCATGAAATGTTTGTTGAATTTTGTCAGACTTTCACTGCATATATAGATATTATTGTATGTTTTCCTTTCATTTATTAATGTGCTAAATTACATTGAATGATTTTTCAAATATTAAGCCAACCTTGCATTTTTGGGTTAAATTCTACGAGGTCATAATGAATTATTCATTTATTAACATTGCTGGGTTTTATGTGTAACTTTTTGAGAAGTTTTGGATCAAAATTTAAGAAAGAAAATGGTCTAAAAGTTTCTGTCCCTGTAACATCCTTGTGAGGTTTTGTTATTGAGTCTACATGGCCTCACGAAAGGAGTTGAGGAGTGTTCTGTTTGATAAAAATTAATCAGTGAAACTATATGGGCTTGGTAATTTTTTGCAGGATGACTTTTAATTAAAAATTTATATTCTTTAATAGACTTATATAAGTTTATTTCTTGTTGTACTTTTTTTGGAAATTTTCCCATTTCACCTAAGTTGTTGAATCCATCTATTTGCACAAAATTGTTCATGATACTCCTTTAGTATCCTTGTGTTGGTTGAATGATTCATAGTAAGCTATCACCTTTCATTCTTGATATTGGTAATTTGTGTTTTCTTTCTCTCTTTGGTTTTTTGTTGTCTGTTTCTTTTTTTCAGGGTGGGATTAATTTAGATAAGGGGTTCTAACTTTTATTATTTTTTCATATCAAATTTATTTATTAGTTTCATTGTTTTTTATGTATTTCTACTCTTATGTTTTTTATCTTTACAAATCCAGGTTTAATTTTTTATTTTTAAGAAATTTTTTTTGCTTTTATATAGCTTCTTAATAAAAGTTATAGTTATGAATTTGCCTCTAAGCAGTGCTTTAGCTGCATCCTATAATATTTCAAATATTGTGTTTTTATACCACTTAATTCATCCTGTGATTCCTTCATTATCCCATTAGTTGTTTGAGAATGTATTGTTTATTTCCCAATATTTTGGGATTTTTCTGGATTTATTATTGATTGCTAATTTAATTCTTTTATGTTTGGAATAGCATATTGTGTATTTTAATCCTTAGATATTTATCAAGACATGCTTTATGATCTATCCCATTTTCTATTTTGATGAATGTTCTACATGCATTGAAAAAGAATATGTATTCTACAGTTGTTGTGTTAATGATCTAGATGGTTTGTTGTTGGGTATTAGTTATTCAATCAATCTGAATGCTTTTTTTTGTATGTGTGTTTCAATTATTATTGAAAGTAGATTGTTAAAATCTCCAACTATTACTAAGAACTTTTCTATTTCTCTTTTAGGTCTGTCAATTTTTACTTCACATATTTTGAAGCTCTGCTATAATAGGTGTATACACTTAGTATCATTTCATGCTCCTGATGAATTGACTGACTCTTTTATTACTATGAAATGACCCTGTTTACCTCCAGTAACGCACATTTCCACTTTGTGGAAATCCGGTTTGTGCAATGATATATGGGACATAAACTTTCATGCTTAGAATTTGCATGGTACATACAATAATTCTCCTTACTTTTCCATTTAATCTGTTCTATATTTATTGGGAATCTCTTATAACAGCATTAGTCATGTGTTGCTTTTTTTGCTTAGTCTGACAATTTGCCTTTTACATAGAGTTTTCAGCCTATTTAGTTTGAACACAATTATTGATAGTTTTCTTTAATTCTATCATCTTGGTTTTCTAGTTATTTTTTCTATTTTTCTTCTTCTTTTATTATTTGAATCCTCACTCCTACTTTATTTTGGAATAATCAATTACTTTTGTAGTATTCTATTCCATTTCCTCTATTGGCTTGTTATTGACATATATATTTATGAAAGGATTACATTATATGTCTTTTACGTACCACAGTAAGCCTTAAATAATATTACATGACTTCACATACAATGTAAGAATCTTACACTGGTATAATTTCACTTACAGCCTCTTCTATCTTTGTTATATTAACTGCATATTGTTTTTCTACTTATATCACAAACCCCTCAGTATACTATTAATATTTTTGCTATAAAAATTAATTAACTTTAAAAGAACCTAGGAGTTATTTGGTATTTAACAGAACTAGAATAAGTATATTAGAATAAAAAACAGTATTATTTTTGTTAAGTTAGAATTTTAAGTTAAAATGTTTTCTCTTTCAGTAAGTATAGTCTTAATTCAAAATATCATAGAGGTAAATTAGGGAATTTTTCCAAGAATCCCCTGGATATAAATTCATATGCCTTATCTTTTTATTATGTGGTCTGTTGCACAAGTTGACCTGTAGGATATCATTTTTTTTACTGTAGAGTGTGAAGTTTATACTGATTTTATAGAGAGGTTTCATTTCTAAATATGATTTGAATGCAGTTTTTCATTTTTTCTATGGAGGAATACTTCTCTAATTATTTAATGAATATCCTGATAATATTATTCTATAAGATATAGAAATTCACACTGTAAATTATTTTTTCAACATATCCTTATCAGGTCCTTCAAGGAGAGACACTGGACCTGCTTTGTTTTCTATGAAGCTTTTTGGCCCCATCTCAATGCATCCTGTATGCACAAGGGGGCAGAGTTAAACTAGTGGTAAAAATATGTCCTGAGCTTTCTGGTTTGCACATAATTCAGATTTTATATTTGATTTTTCAATAATCACTGGCTATGTAGAGTGTTTTTCGTTTCCATTGAAACATATTTGTCTATCAAAAACAGTGTAGTTGATGATATGACAGCTGTACCTAAGAAACAAATGGTCTGTATTTACAGGATCTTACTTCTTTTTGAATGTTTCTTATTTAAGTATTATATAATTCTCACTCACCATTTTGGTCTCTGGGAAAAATGAGCATGTAAGTAAAATACAATTTTTTCAATAAAATAAGCAACTAGAGAGGATACAGATCTTTATCTCTAGAGAAAGATAAAATTCAAGAGACTAAGACCTCAGAGTAAGTTTGAGAGTTTCAATCAGAACTAAAAATGCCGATTTCTCAAAGAATCTCAAAGATTTCTAAAATATGCCTCTGTTTCCCAAAGGCAAAATTCTTCACATATCTCCTCTCTTTATTCTGCAAATATTTCAAATATGATTGTTCGTTATGGTTCTACTTATCATGACTGATCTTAAGCATTATGTGTACGACCACAGAGGCACTAGAGGAGACTTGATTTTCTGTTTGAAAATATGCTCCCTCCACCTGTTAAGGATGTAATTGTAGGTTACCTAGAGGAAAGCATTTTCTTCAACATTTATTGCTAAGACTTAAAATTTAAATAAGCATAGGTAAAATAATTCACTAGCTTCAATTCATACCGAGAAAAATGGACTGAAATCAAAGCCCTTCCTTAGTCCATGTTTTGACAAAATTGAGAGGGAGGAGAGGATGGGAGGAAAGAATTTTCTACCTGCTAAAGGGGAATTGAGGGGAAAACCAAGAAAATGGGAAACAAACCCAGAAATAGAAACAGGAAGATGCCAAGACATTCTACTTACATCACAATTTTACCTTGGGAACAACCTGCTGATCAGCCTGCATTATCTGCCATTTATTACAGGCCTCCTTTTAGGAGAAGATATTTCATTAAAAATTAACTCAGAAATCTGATGTGTCTGATGGTTGATGTGATAGAAAAAAAACTGATATTTACTCTTCTTAACTCAAATTTTTATGTTAAATTTTTTGTTACGCACCAGTAACATGATTTATAAAGTGATTAATTTTTTAAAACTGTGAAGAAGATTACACATAAAAGGATAGTGACAATATCACTGAAAAGTAAGACTATAAATATATAAAAGTATGTCATGCTACATTTTGTGTTTTGTAATTTTAATCATGTTTCCTGTGTTCAATTAAAATAGTATTTTCACAAGGGTAATAATATCAAAATAGTTAATATACTACTCAGGGGAACTATTAGAATGCAAGCCTCATAATTCTGTGTCATGAGCAGAAGAGCTAAAAATCAACAGTACCTTAAAAGATGGAATAAATGAAGCATAAATAAAGAAAGTGCCTAGAGAAAATTCAAATGAAACTCAAAAACAAGAGTCATGGCTTCTGATTCCTAATTATCCACTAGTTAATAAAGAGCATTTCCTGTTTCATTATTATATTCCAGAATGTAACCATAAGAAAAAGTTTCACAATTACCATAGTCCTTCAGAATGTTTAATTTTAACATTTTATAAAATTCATTCAACTGCGTAAAAAAACAAGCCGATTAGTCTTGTCACTGTGCCAGGAAAACTACATTAATGAGTAATTTTTGCTTATTACTTTACCAAGGTCTCATTTGATATAAAATAATTGACTAGGTCACATTCATTAGATTTCTAACATTTGGTCTTTAAATAACATCTTTTTTTTATTTTCCTTCAATATCAAAACAAGCTACTCTTAATTCTTGCAATTGACATAGTAATAACCATGTTAACACTCTGATTTAAAATATATTCAATTGGAAAGAATGAAGAAGAAACATGAAACTGGATTCCTATGTTTCACTATATACAAAAATTAAATCAAGATGAACTAAAGACTTAAATATAAGACATGAAACCATAAAAGTTCTAGAAGAAATACAATAAAACATAGGAAAAGCTCTTCTAGACATTGGCCTAGGCAAAGAATTTATGACTAAGACCCCAAAAGCAAATATAGCAACAACAAAAATAAACAGATGGGACTTAAACTAAAAAGTTTCTGCAAATGAAAAGCCAACACAGTAAATAGACAACCTATAGAATAGGAGAAAATATTTGCAAACTATATATCCAACAAAGGACTAATATCCAGAGTCTATGAAAAACCCAAACAAATCAGCAAGAAAAAAGCAGGTAACCACATTGAAAAGTGGACAAAAGACATGAAAAGATTTTTTTCAAAAAAGTTATACAAATGGCCAACACACATGAAAAAATGGTCAACATCACCAATCATCAGGGATATACAAATTAAAAGCACAATGAGATACCATCTTACCTCTGTTAGAATGACTACTATTAATATGTCAAAAATCAACAGATATTGGCATGAATTCAGTGAAAAGGGAATGTTCATACACTGTTGGTGGGAATGTGAATTAGTACAACCTCTATGGAAAATAGTATGGGGATTCCTCAAAGAACTAAAAGTAGACCTAGCATTCTATCCAGCAATCCCACTAGTGGGTATCTACCCAAAGGAAAAGAAGTCAGGCTGGGTGTAGTGGCTCATGCCTGTAATCCCAGTACTCTGGGAGGCCAAGGCAGCAAGAGGATTGCTTGAGGCAAGGAGTTCAAGACCAACTTGAGCAACATAGTGAGACCCTGTCTCTACAAAAAAATAGAAAACTTAGCTGGGCATCATGGCACATGCTTGCAGTCCCAGCTACTCAGGAGGCTGAGGCAGGAGGATCAATTGAGCTTGGGAGTTTGAGGTTGCAGTGAGCTATGATGACACCACTGCACTCTAGCCCAGGAAAGAGAGAAGACCTTTTCTCAAAAAAATGAAGAAGAAGAAGAAGAAGTCATTATATCAAAAAGGCACCTTCACCCAAATGTTTATCACAGCACAATTCACAATTGCAAAAATATGAAATCAACCTAAGTGCCCATCAGGTGATGAGTGGATAAAGAAAATGTGGTATAGATATACCATGAAGAACTGCTCAGCCATAAAAAGGAATTAAATAATGTCTTTTGCAGCAACATGGATGGAACTGGAGACTTTTATCCTAAGTGAAGTATCTAAGGAATGGAAAAACAAATACCACATGTTCTCACTTATAAGTGAGAGCTAAACATGGGTATATATGGTCATAAAGTGGTGTAACGGACATTGGAAACTAAGAAGTGGGGTGGATGCCAAAATAAAAAAAAAGTGGGGTGGAGGGAGGGAGGGAGGTGAGGGATAAACAATTATCTATCAGGTACAATATACACCATTCTGGTGACAGATACACTAAAATCTCTGACTTCAGCATTATACAATTCACCCATGTAACAAAAAATAAACCTTGTACCCCCAAATCTATTGAAATAAATATAAATAATCAAATAAATAATAAATTTTAAAATGTATTCAGACAAGTTATTTGAGGAGAGAACAATACAGACATATTTTTCATTATTACATCTTTCAGAGGGCTACAGTAAGAAAGAGAACAGGTTAGAACCAGTTAGTATTGATCAAACTTTTCCTATCACAGTAAAGTTTACATAAGAGACACAGCATTATTAAAAACAAAAACGAATTTGGAAGTAGAAGAATTAATTTGAAATCCTGGCATAATTCTAATTACTTTCCTGTGGGCAAATTCATTAACTGTTCTGAGTCTCTTTTTTTTTTATTTATAATATGTGATACCTGTTCTGTCCACCTCACAGAGCTCAATCCAGGCTTATTTTTATTTTCTTTATTTATTGGGCATCTATGAGATCTTTCTGAGTCTCATGCTTTTAAATACCATCTATAGACTAACTCAAAACTTTACCCTCCCAGCTGAACTTCACGCGTCCTCCAAACACATACAGCTGCTTCTGTGTTTGACATCTCCATTTTGATATCTAGTAGACGTCTCAAACTTACAAATCAAATCTCTGAATCAAATCCCTTCCCCTTCCTGGAATATTTCTTACTTTAATAAATAGTAACTCCAGTTGCTCCAGCCAAAAACCTTGGAATCGTCCTTGACTCCTGTCTTCTCACACCTCACATTCCATCCATCAGCAAGTCCTGTTGGTTCTACCTTCAGAACATATACAGAACCTGACCACTTCCCACCAACTCTATTCTGAAACTTGTTTGAGCCACCAACATCCCTCAAGTGGCTGTTGCATGAATCTGCTGCTTATTGCATGAGTTCTTGCCAACTCTTAGTTTCCCGTGGCTGCCATAACAAGGTGCTACAAACTGGGTGGCTTAAAACAATAGAAATTTATTCTCTTACAGTTCTGGAGGTTAGAAGTCTAAAATCAAGGTGTCAGTGGGGCCACATTGCCTCTGAGATCCCAGGTAGAATCCTTTTTTGCCTCTTCCTAGCCTCTCCATAAACATGCTTTTGCAAGTCAACCAATCGCCTTCACCCCTCACTTCTAAAAGCCCATCAGAGATGGACTGATTCCAGTAACCATGCCTCTAAGTATCCAACAATCAACAACAGTCTCAGCTGAGTAACCACACCTCTGCGGGTGGTATCAGCCCACAAATGCCTCTGAAGGTCCACCGTGAGGGAGAAACAGCACCTGACCAGCAGAGCTTTCTAGTCCCACAGTCTGCAATAAGCAATACCACTTTTTATGTCAAATGTGAAGTGATTGTCTCATCATACCTTAGCAAATGTACTAAGAGAAAATATAGAAGAAAGCTTTGGGAAAATACAAAGTGCATTATAAATATTTAACCTTTAGCATTATCTTAATATTGTGGCTTAAGAATCATCCATTGTTAGGGAAAAAAGACATCTTATCCGCACATTATTCTGAAACTACATTTTCTTCACGTAACTTTATTTCATTGTTAATTCGTTATTATTAACAACTTAATTGGGCTAGTTTTTCATTCTTCTAGTCCTTCATTTACTCAATGACTTCACTGTGGCAAGTCTATATTTAATGCAGCAACAAGTTTCATAATACGAATAGGTGTCTCATTTTTTACAAAATGAACATCACTGAGGGCCACACCTTTGAGAAGCATTTATTCTTTCCAATGCCACAAGTATTATGTGATTACTGTGTACCAAGTGCTGTGTTCAGTCCTAGGTAAATATGGTCTCTACAGTTTAGTGGAAGAGGCAGACATTAGACACAGTGTGGTGGTACATGGTGTCTATATGTTTGCACTGTGTGCTAAATAAATACGTCATGCCGTGAGAGAAGGTGCCAGAAGCTCGGACGGAGTGGGGAGTAAGGGAAGCCGGATTGAGAATGCAGCACTGCAGTGGAGAAGAAGGCAACGAATAGACCTCCCCCAGCCTCTGGAGGAAGTGCAGCCTCGCCCAAACCTCGGTTTCAGACTTTAGGCCTCCAGAACTCCAGAATAAATTTCTGTTGTTTTAAACCACCCAGTTTGTGATCATTTGTTATGGCAGTCTCAGGAAACTGATACATATTTTTCTCTTCAAGTAATTCCCAACAGATTTCAAATTAGCAGTAGCTATCTAACCCAATTGATGTAACTGGACTTACTTATCCTTCTGTGTTTCTTTGCGTAACAACCAATATTAATAATGCTATTATCATAACATTTATTAAGCAGCAACTCTTCTAAGTACTTTATGTGTTTTAAGTTACTTAATCCTCACAACTCCTCTATGGATCAGGTGCTTTTATCAAACCAGTGTTTTAAGATTATCAAACTGAAGTTCAATTTAATTGCCCAAGATTACACAGCTAGTACGTGATGGAAATGGCATTTGGATTCAGATTTTACTCCAAGCCTTTCCTGCTATGCCACAGAACCTCTTTAGAAAGAGATCGACTGTTTAATCCCTTCAATTACTTTTCACCAGTGATGGGGACCGGGCCTCTTTTGATGATCAACTCCTCTCTCTCTTTCTCTCTCTCTCTCTACCCTCCTTCTCTTCTTCTCTCTCTCTTTCTTTGCCTCCCTTTCTTCCTCCTTCCCTCGAATTCTTGCCATCCAGAGAAACTCATGTCCCCTGACAATTTGTCCAGCTGAAATATGCACAACTCCAGCCACAGGAAGCCGGCAGGTTTGATACAGTATAAAACTGCTGAGTTCTCTAAAGTTTCAGAGTTGGGTGTTGTGGAGATTTCCTGGAAGAAATGCTACAACCATTATTTTCCATTTTAGCTTTGGAAAGGTTCCCTGCAGAATATCACTGAGCACCAAACTTAACCTTTTGGTGATATTTTATGTGAGAATAAATGGAGCAATCTATACAGCTCAGACTTCCCTAAAATAAAGACATAAAGTCCACCTAATGTGCTGGAGCTACTTGGGAGTTTTCATGACTAACTTACTGGGTTGGAAGCAAAGTGTTCAACTGCTCCGACTACATAATCCACTGCTATGATATAGCTGTTGAATTTGAGGATGGAATAAGTCTGGCTAACAAGTGGTCAGAACAAGTTTTAAATGGCTTAAAAATGGCCCTTGACCTTAAGTGAGCTGGCATAACTTAGCCTGGAAACTCTTACACTTCCAGCAGCTCAAGGGCGACTCCTCTTCCAGAAACCCCACCACGCCCGCTCACTGCTTCACCGGGATGAGTTAAGGGTCTCTGCCAAGGGCTACCTACCTGCCGTGTTTGTCACATTGTGTCGAAATGTTCTGGTTTTTGGTCTAACTTCCCTAAAGGACTTCAGGTTTCTCAAGGAAGGGGCAACTCCACATCCTTACGCCTCCAGTACATAACCTAGTACCACTGTGAGTCCTTCCTAAAGGTGTGCTCTTTATGCACCTCCTAAACCGACACCACTGGCTGGCCCTGTCTTTCAGGGAAGCAGAGTGGAGGCTCCTTGAAATGAATAAAAAGACACGATGGAGCTCACCACGTGCTTTCACAATCCGCCGTTTGGACAGGAAGAAAAGGGCGAGTGTGGAGGCTGGTGATATTAACCTAAAAAATTAACAAGATTTATACTGGGAAAAAATGAGAGCTTTATTGCTCATAAAGAGTAGCCACCTGTACAGTGGCCATTCCAACACTGGGAAGCAGAGCCCCTGCCAGAAGCCAGGCACACGTGCTTCAAAGCGCAGACAAAAGGAACAAGATTTTATATGGACTGAGATGGTCAAATATACACATTCAACAAGCTATAGGAGGAGTCGTGAATATTTATGAAGGGAAATCATGCCTTTGTAATTATGCTTTATTTCTCCCATCTTGTCACAGCTGGGAACTCAGTTTTAAGGTGTTTCTGGGACCCCCTTGGCTGAGAGGGGTTCATTCAGTTAGCAGAAAGCTTAGGACTTTTAGTTCACAGAGAAAAAGAAAAAATGAAAACAAAGGTCGCAGTAAATAATCTGAAGAGGAGTGACTTTTAAAACTGAACTTCCATCTAATACTGACTCCGACGTGATCCCTTTTTGCCTTGAAGATCCCACAAGCTCTTCCCTCAAGACCAGCGTAGTTGGGAAGATTGCACTGCTCAACACAGGCAGGGACACAGGTTGGTGGCTTTGAACACAGATGGAAACCTCAGCTAGAGAACCCCCAACGGGTGAGCCACCCTGAGAATGACTTTCCATGGAAAGTCTGATTGTTCAGGAAAGAAAGTGCTGACACACCTGGGTACTAGAGATTTTAGCATCAGACAGACTTGCAACTTCCCCTCTCTCTCTTTTTCCCTCTCCTCTGTTGTTTGGAGAGGGTGTGTGTGTGTGTGTGTGTGTGTGTGTATACATGCACACTGAGAGAGAGAATGAGAGAGAGAAGTTTATTTGAAGGAATGGGCTCACAGAATTACGTGGCTGGCGAGTCTGGAATCTGTGAGGCAGGCCAGGAGGCTGGGAACTCAGGTAAGAGTTGATGTTGCAGTCTTGATTCACAGCTGCATCTTCTGTTTGGTTCGAGTAGGAATTGTTGGTTTGTTTTTCTCTATGGCTCTGAGCTCACTCTTGTCTACCTAGCAGTTTTCCATGTGCCTCCATCCAGCTACTCAAGAATCTATCCCAAGGTGACATTAAGGCCATTGTTGTTCCTGTCACTGAGCCCATGGGGATTTGGACCATGTCCTGCTGGTGAGGCAGAGTTGGCCTCTTCTTCATTCCCTCAGATGTGGCCATAGGCAGGAACTGGGCACGGTTTTTTTCATCTTCCTTTCACTTGCTTTAAAGCAGTGAAGCTGGCCGCAGCCAGGCAGCTCGCACGGAGCACTTTTGTTTTCCATGAACACCCAGGAGTGGGACACACAGGCTCCTCTGCCCTTGTCCTCACATGGACCCCAGCCTTCTTCATTCTGCGAGTGCTCCTGTGTCGCTGAAGTTTAGCTCAGCTTCATTTCAAGACGTACGCAAGCTGATTTTAGATTGTGGCTTAATTTTTTTCTCTTTTTAAATGTTTAACTTAAATATACATACATATTTTTAATCTATCATTGCTTTGGAAAGGGTCTCAAATTATATACCTACTCTACCACCTTGACTACTTTGCTCATGCAAAAATGTATTAAAATGTCCATTTTGTCATTGATTTTCCACCAGAGCTGGTTCGATTAATATCTTTCAGTTATCAAGAAACAGGAACACATTTTCTTAAAGTAATGAGATTTTATTGAAATGATACATGAGCGGTTTAAGATAAAAAACAGATGTAGTGAGCAAACAGCCTTCATGGAGAGCTGGCTACTGTTTCATGGAACTAGAGAAAGACTAGTGTCCCAGCCATAATGCCATAATCCAGCACCTTTCTTCTCAGCTCCCCCATTTCTGTTTTCTGGGGCTGCTCTAAACTTCCTCTCTCTGCTCACTGCCCTCCCTCAAGGCTTCTGCCAGTTCATAGCTTCTACTACTTCTTTGCTTTCTGCTCACAGCCTCTTCTCTCTGCATCTCTCGGATTTGGTTTTATTCTGCTATTTTTGTCCTTCTTGTCTCACATTCAAGCATCTCTAATGAGAAGAGCTTATTGGTCTGTTAAAGTTGCCACCAACAAGAGCAGAATGTCCCCACGGGCAGAGCTCCTCATGCAGGGTGACATCCTAACTCACACGGCTCTCGCGTCCAGATATCATGCCCAGTTCCATCAGAAATAGCCAAATCCGTTGGGTGTTGTGATCCAATACATGGAAATCTGAAAACGAAACAGTCGACTGCCTCTTTGCTCAGAAGGGGAGGAGGATGCAGCAGGCACTTGGAAAGGAATAAACTACGTAGTCCAGGGCTGCTGTTAGGCCCTGCTGTTCCGGCCCCAAGACTCTACAATTATGTTCATGGTAATTCACAATTCTTCTCAAATGTCCTTAGATGATTCCTTTTATCTCTTAGTAGATCCTAATTTTATGGGTAATAATTTTTCTTGTGAAATTATGCCCTTGGGAGCTGCCACATATTTCTTAAGACTGCAAAACACACATGAGCATTTCTCACAATCAGAGACCAGAGTGAGATGTACCGTTGTGAGAAAGATGGACAAAAATTAAGGAGAAAAAAAAAATTAAGGTAAAAGTGTGCCTAAATATTTCCTCAAGTACTCTTTGAACATTTATATTTTAAAGAAAATCTAATTTTCTGTACGCTATTTTAAATTATCATCTAATTTTCTTATCTCCTGGAAATTTTGTATGGGTTTAAACTTAATAAAGATGGAGTCCTTCTAACATCCATCTGTATTAGTAATGGACCATCCCCCACAAGTGAACTGTTACCCTCGATAGCATTTACAAACTCTATGCTAGCAAATGAACAAATGGCCACCAACAGGGGACCTCTCTTTTCAATACCTAAGCAAAAGCCAAAGACTACTGAAGGCCATTCATATGGCATTTTAATTCTATTCTCTGATTAAACATGCCATTGTGTAAAAGAAGGAAACATAATGTTGGTTCCTCTGCTAGAAACTCCCTCAATTTCCAAAATTTTTTTTGCTGATTCCATTCTCTCCATGATGGGGTGGTGATGGAAGCGGATCCCATCTGTTCTCTCTTATGGGTCTAGGGAACCTTTAGTCCATATTCCAAATCTGGCCATTGGCTTAAATTCATGTTTGTAAAGTCCACATGGAACAAGGTCCAAAGGACCTAAATGATGCCCGGAAATACTTAGAAGGCCTGACTGTGCCTGCCACCCAGGGAGAGAGGCATTTTTAGTAATATGGTGGGCTAAGTAGTAGACTCAATTTTCCCATGAAAAATGACTAAAAATTCTGGCAAAAACAAAAAAAAACACATCTTTCTGAAAGCACTGGTGAGCTGCAAGATAGCAAGAAAGTCTGAAGCCAAAATCTAAGTGAAAGCTGGAAGCTCTAATAGGAAGCCGTGTGCTTTTAGCCCTTTCAGCCTGAGGGCATTTGCCAAAGTGGGAACTTGAGTGGTGATTTTCAAGTTCTCATTAGGGCATGTGGAAAAGAGACAGAGTGGGTGGTCTAATAACAGGCCTTCCCCCCATAAAGCTAGGACCCCAAAGGGTTCCACATTCAGTTTAAGGATTAACTGGAAGAAAAATTATCACACATGCACCCCCTTACAGAAGACTGCAAAGAAAATTGTTCAGTTGTTTTGGCAGTAAGCAAAGCAAAGGAAAAGCAAAAAAAAAAAAAAAAAAGACAAATGATAATGACAAGCTAATTCTTGCAGAGTTTTTGCCCAAATTCACATAAGCAAATTCAAATAGTGTATTTAGTTTAGAGTGTCCAGACTGGGATGGCTCCCAGGCACCTGGCAAAAGCAAACTCAAATCCTATCTGGAGGAATTCGCCTGCATTCTAGACCTCAAAAACTTCCCACAAATAATTTTCCAGAGAATAAGGAATCATGAATGATAACCAACATTTCAGAGTAAAAATTAAAAGCTAGGCTTTAAAATATCTGCAAAGTAAAGGAAACTTCAAAGAATGATAATGTATACTTTTGCAGGAAGCAAATAAACTTTTAGGAATGAAAAATATAATTGAAAATAAAAAGTTAATGGATAGGCTTAATAGTATATTAGACGCAACTGAGGAGACATGGAGATTAGCGTGAGTATGTCTGGAAATTTTTCAGTCTTTATCATTTCAAATATTACCTGCTCCATTTTCTCTCCTTTCTTGGAGCTCTAAATATTTGATTGTCATAACTAACAAATACTCACTAACATGCAAATATTTAGAGTTCCAGAAGGAGAGGAGAGAGGGTAGAACACAGGCAACACTGAAGGATTTTCCACATATGGTGAAAGATCAAAGCCCAATGAACACCAGTAAGATAAATAAATAAAAATAAATTGACATCTAGCTACAACAGAATGAGATTGAAAAACATGAAAGACAAAGTGTACTCTTCAGAGAAGTACAAAGACAAAGTAAAAGTACAAGGACATGGCTGGGCGCGATGGCTCACGCCTGTAATCCTAGCACTCGGGAGGCAGAGGCGGGAGGATCATTCTAGATCAGGAATTCGAGACCAGCCTGAGCAAGAGCGAGACCCCGTCTCTACTAAAAAATAGAAAGAAATGATTTGGACAGCTAAAAATATACATAGAAAAAATTAGCTGGGCATGGTGGCACATGCCTGTAGTCCCAGCTACTCTGGAGGCTGAGGCAGTAGGATCGCTTGAGCCCAGGAGTTTGAGGTTGCTGTGAGCTGGGCTGACGCCACGGCACTCTAGCCCAGGCAACAGAGCGAGACTCTGTCTCAAAAAAAAAAAAAAAAAAAAGTACAAGGACATAATTTAGACTGACAGATGATGTCTGAGCAACAACAGTGGAAGCTAGAATAGAGCAACATGATATCTTTTTTTTTTTTTCTTTTTCAGTTCCATGTAGAACCAACTAGTAAAGCTCAACTGAAGGCTGTAGAACCCACTTTCAAGCTGGCTTACTCTCATTGTCATGACTGAAAAACTGGCAGTGGCTGTCCGTTGAAAGGCTCAGCCAGAGAGCTGGAGGCCAGAATTTTTAGTTCTTCTCCATGTGGAAAGACTACCTTATTGGACAGCACAGGTCTAGACTTGACTTATTTATACTGCTATTGTCTTTCCTCCTAGAACAAAAGCACATAAGGACAACCATTTTTGCTTTGTTCACTAATGATGCATCGCTCCTGTGCATGGAAGAGTGTCAGGCCTCGGTGGCTCTCAAAAATATTTGTTGAATAAATGGATTGATGATTATCACCAGTGTACTGAGAGGAAACACTGGGTTAGCTCTTAGGCCATGTTCCAGAATCTCCAGACAAGGTAAACTCCAGCCATGCATGGGGGTAGTTTGCCTTTATTGGCTGCCTTCCCTTCCTGACCCACATCTTTTCTCACTTCCCAAGTAGACTCCTTGCTCTACAATCCTTATCTCAGGGTCTGCTTTGGAAGAAACTCAAACTGAACCCCTGGCCTCTACCTATTAGTTCATTCCTCTTGCACTTAACTGGATGTAGGTCCCGTGCTGAAACCCCCTCCCACCGCTGGAGCACAGCCAGAACTCGTTTGCGAAAGAGACATGAGACCAGCATCGATGCTCAGCGGAGTCCCTCCTCCCGTTGCCACTTCCCTGTTCCCCCTTTCCACCCACCGCCAGATTCAAAGAAAGCAATTTGTTAGGTGGAAATTACCAAAATATTACCCAAGGCCCATTAACATGCCTGGAAAAGTTAAATGTGAGCTACGTCCCAGAAATTCCTGAGAGTAACAAGGCTTTCTTTATATTTTGCTGTGGTGTTGACAACCGAGAGAAAATGCACACACAACAGCCTTGCGAGAACCCAGCCTAAAGCTAGCAGGCGCTGGACAGTGCCATTTCATCTCAAGGGACAGAAACAAAAAGGCTTTTATGCAGGATTACTTCTCCCAAATCAACATTTTTGAAGTGGTGCCCATTCTCATCGCCTCCTTCTCTGAAGCATAAACATTTTAACCACCTCTTTGAATCTCAAGAGTGAGGCCACAGGGTCTGTGTACGAATACTGTGTTCCAATATTAAATGCTAGATCAGATATCAGCTGTGATCCCTGGGGTCTTTTAGTACAGTATAGCTGTCTGAAGAGGAAACGTTTTTTTTTCCCAACATAGCGAATTCTGTAGCTCTGAAATTCTGAGTTCTGGATTGAATTTGTTTTGATAATGCATACCTCAGCTTCTCCAGAGAAAGTTCCTTCTCAGTCGTGAAATGATGGCTTCAATTAGACTCGGCTGCACCAGTCAAAGCCTGCGATTGTGTTTCAATGGGCTGTCGATGTTTCATTCTGCCACCTTTGACATAAATTGTTTTCTGTCTGTGTTCAGCTCCAGCTCTGTTCCAGGGAAGCCATCCATAAGGGTAAAATGTGCCCCTGGCACAATAGAACCATTGATGCCTTCTGAATGGAATGGTGCCCACACACCCCCTTCTACCTGCAGAGTTCTCTCCCTTAAAATACAAAAGCAAGTCCACGCGTCATTACAGAGTGCTAGGATAAGCCAGGTGACACAGAAACCCTAGAAAAAGGCAGACACAAGCTGTCTTCTTGGGATGGTGCCTGAAATTTAAAGAAAGCTCAACAAGGGAGAAACTGGACCTTAAAAATGTGAGCAATGGGTATCCTTTCCTTGCTATTCTTCCGGAAACAGAAAAGCCACTATCTTTGGGAAATATTTTAGATAAAAATATGTTTCGATTCACATGAATGATTTTCCTACTCATATTCTTATTTCAAAAATCATTTCCCTCCTTTCCTTGAAGTCTTTGTTAAAATAATATCTTCTCGATGATCTACACTCACCATTGAGACATTTGATTTAAAATTACAAAACCAATTCCTCCCCCTCACCATCCTCTCTCTTTTGCTATACTATTTCTCATCTTCAAGTATTCTATATATTTACTTAAATAGTATCTGTCCAAAGTTGGCACTCAGGAGATATTGCCAAATGAGTGAATTGAGGAGTTACAATGTAGCAGCCACTAATGGAGTTCCTGTAGATACAAGGATAACATCACATTAGATCATAGATTTGCAAACTCAAATACCTTCAGGGGCCAGGCATGTCTGGTACATAAGTAAAGTAGGCCAGGTATAAAACAATAGAAGGTAGCGGGGTTGCAGGGAACTGGTGAATACCTACCCCTACTAAAGGCATCAAATTCAATTTTTTAAAAAATTCTCTGCCAAATAAAACACACCTGCAGAGTGTCTGGGCTGCTACATTGTGATCTCTATAATTCTATGTATTTTCCAACATATCCATATTTTCTCTCACCTGCTTTTAATTCTTTCCAAACTTCCTATCTCAGAAAATCAAAATACTACAAAATCAGACTTGGCTTTATAATAAAATTGATGGTCCATTTTAAAGTTATCCCATTTCTGGTTCTAATTAAGAAGAGTTATGATCAAATATTATTCTAGAGATTTAAAATCTATTTCATGCGTCAGAAACAATAGTCACCTCACAGTATCGGCATTACTGACAATAGAGGTGTATGGGGAGACCAAGACTAGTCTGGCTTATTTTCCATTTGTTTCTAATTTGCTGTGTGACCTGAGACCTTTCATTTAACCTGACTAGGTCCCAGTTTACTCATTTGTATAGGAAATACTGCATCCTTCTAACTTTACGCATCTATCTGAATTTCACTCCTCCTTGCCTCAAAATATAAAACCTAACATTGTTTAGTTTATGGTGCTGAACAATGCCATATAAAGCGTTTTGCATTAGGTCACCGCATCGGTCAGCTATGGTTGTATAAGAAATACACTCATGACAGTACAGGTTGGCAGGGGTGGCTCTGCTCCACATGTCTCATGCTGGCTACTGGAGGAGATGACAATGGTGACCACACCAGATGGCAAGCCCACCAAGCGAGGACTTTGCAAGTCTCTGCCCACATCACATCTAGTAATACCTCTCTGCCTCGAGAAGGCATGAGAATGCACCACTCCGATACCCTGTGGCATGGAGATTAGTAGACTGAAGACTCCAATTGCTGCTATTCTGCATTTATTCCATTTTCATGCCAAGGCTGTTCTTCCTTCCGGCTGCTCCAAGCCGTGGCTGAGTATGAGCATGGAGGCTGCTAATGCAGGTCCATTCCTGCATGATGCGGGATTCAACTGGGTGACTTAGCTACAGAACTCCCCATCGGTCTAGCCCAAATATTCCCCCAACTGCACTGTAATCTGTCTCTTCCCCAATCCTCTTCCTTCCCCCCACTTCTTCACCTATCAGGTCAAAAAACCTGATTTCAAAGTGAAAACTCTTTCCACTTTCCTGGCCCCATCCCTTTGCCCCTCATAAGCAAGTCACCTGGCCAATCCCCAAACCAAGGGTCAGGCGGTCACCCTGCCCCACTTTGAAGATACGGCAAGTACACATCAATGCTTCTACAGGGGAGTGAGGTGGGAACCATTCATTCAGTTTACTCCAGTAACAAAATGTAAAATAATTTAGGAAGGTGCTATGTGAAAAAAATAAAGAAGTGCAGTTGGCAGAATCCTAAAATAACCCCAAGATTCCCACCCCAACCTTTACACACCCTGTGTAACCCTCTCCACTTACGTGTCACCAGGGCTTTTGAATATGGTAAGATTTTTTTTTTCATGATTAGGTTACTATCAGTTGACTCTGAGTTAATCAAAAGGGAGGTTATCCTGGGTAGAGCTGACTAATCAGGTGAGCCTTTAAAGGAAAAAGTCAAAGAGATTATCCGGCTGGCTTTGAAGAAGTAAACTGCCACCTGGGAAAGAGCCACATGGCAATGACTTAAGGGCAGCCTCTAATTTCCGAAAGTGGTCCCACCCAACAGCCAGTTGGAACGCAGGGACTTCTAGCCCTATAAACCCAAGGAACTGAATTCTGCCAGCAACTCGCAAACTTGGAAGAGGAGCCTGCACTTCACATGAGCTCGCAGCACCAGCTGGCACTTCGATTTCAGCCTGTTCAGACGCTGAGCAGAGGACGCTGAGATAATAAGTGGGTGTTGCTTTAAGCTGCTAAATTTGGAGTAATATGTTAAGGAGCAACAGAAAGTTAATACAAGACATGGTGGACTCCATGCATGGCAATATTTGGGATTTAACAAAAATTAAAGAAGCTCTTCAAAGTCAGTAAATGCTTAGTATCTTAAATACTTTGACACAAAAGGAATGTGGTGTTTTATTTCACACCCCTGATTTTGTGCCTCTCTGGGGCCCTTCTATCAGCTGTGTTATTTCTCCTTCCCATGATCCGAGTGGTGTCCCGACACCCTTTCAAACATACTGTCTCATCATGTCCCCTTCGATCTCAGATGACATCACCACCTCATTTCAGCCACATGGAACAATAAACTCCATTTATGTTTATGCCACTTTGATTTAGGTTTTCTGTTTCTTAGAATAAAAGATTCCTAGGGAACAAATCCCTTTCCAGCTACCATCCTTTCTCTATTTCCTTTAGCAGCCAAATATCTTTATAATATTTTCCTGCCCATCATACATTCTTAATTCATGGGCATCTGGTGCCCTCCCCACCACACCAAGGAACTGCCACTGTCGTATTCCCTGCTGACCTCAGCTTATGCAGTGTTCACTTCTCAAAGCTTGTTTTATTTGATGATTCAGGAGCATTTAGTATTATGGACCACTCTTTCCTCTGGAAATATACTCCCTGGACTTCTGTTTTTCCTTATTTTTCTCCTAGCTCTTTGATAATCCCCTCTTTATAAATTTTTTGGACTTTCTTTCTCTCTCTCTCTCTCATCTCTATCTATATCTCTCTCTATCTCTCTCTCTGTCCTCTTCCCTGTACTGGTAATATTCTGGGCTGGGGTCAGCGAATAGCTTGGGGCATAAGCCTGGAAGTTATTTTTTACTCCATCCTCTTCCTCATTTCTTAAAACTAAGCATCTATCAAGTTGATGAAGTCCAGTTCCAAAATATGTCCTGCACCTGTTCACTTCTTCCCATTCCAAATGCCACCGCCGCACCCCGACCATCACCATCCAGGTGCATATTCACACATCCGTCCCCACACTGGCCTCACTGCCCCTGCTCTCACTTTCCACCGATCCCTGATCCTCTCTGCAGAGAGACCCATCTCTCTGAAATGCAAGCTGGCTCCATCTCTCCACTACTTGAAATACTCATTGCTCTCCGCAGGAACTAAACACAATTGTCAGAGTCCCAGATGAGCCGATTTCCACCCTTACCCCCTACCTTTCCAGTTTTACTCCTCACCTTTTTCTTCCCACATCCAAAGCACCAGCCATTCTCAGGTTTGCAGAATATGCCATTCTCTCTCCCGCTTTTGTTTCCTATGGGAGGAACCATTTTCAACCTTTGCTCCCCACCACCACCTGCTTCCTTGAGGAATTTCTTCCTGATCGCTGCACACTGGGTGTATACCCCACCTGTGTGCCCCCTAAACACCTGAACAACACTGTCCTGGCACTCTTTTAACTGATTGCTTGCCTGTGTCCTCCATGAGAGCAGGTACCAGGAGTATGTTCCCCACCATTCTGTCCACAGCATCCAGCACAAAGCCTGGAACATAATAGATGCTCACAAAATCATTGCTGAGAAAACATTGAAAGAATATGTGCTATGTGAGCTGGACACACCCATTGTTACTGGATTCGCTCTTTCTGAAGTCCTGAATCTGCACTTCAGAAAACATGCCCTGCTTGCCATGAGGTGAGGGACTGTCTGGAGGCCCTGGTGGGTACCACATAGCTCATGCCAAGAGTGAGCTCCCCCAGCAGAGGGAGGGCCGGCTTCTGATACCAGAACCCTCAATACCAGCCTCTGTCATCTAACTCTTGAAGCCCTGCCCTCTTCCTCAGGGCAGAGGGGTCTGTCTCTCTACACAGCCTTTGTTGTAGATAAATTAACTGTATGTCCAGCTCCACAAAACTCCAGCTTCAGATCCAGGGTTCTTAACCTGGAGTTTGCACACTCATAGAATGTAGGGATTCCGTGAACTTAAGGGAGAAAAAAAGTAGACTTTAATTTTTACTGAACCCTAACCTCAAGTTGACATTTCCTGCAATATCAATGCAGGCAACAAACCACAGCAATTAAGAGAAATTGTGACATTGTTATGAAAAAATTCACATATGCTTTCATATCACATTACAGACATTGCAGACATCTCAGAATGTCATTGGTGCTGATCACCACTTTGAAATAACAAAGTCACTGGACCCGACCCACTGATAGATCATGTCATCTGATGCATTAATGAAGAAGCATTATCCTGTGAGACATTTGTCATTCCTTACTAGTTTGGTAACTGTAGTTCAAGAAAATTAAAATTGTGTAAACAATGTGTTATATTTTATGCTTTTAAAGATGTCATTCTGAGAAGTAGTCCATGAACATCATCAGACCACCAAAGGGGTCCCTGTCATTAAAAAAATGGTTAAATACCCTTGCATTGATTTTTATATATGGTGAGAGATAGCAGTGTAGCTTCATTCTTCATATGGATTTCCAGTTTTCCCAATACCATTTACTGAAGAGACTGTCCTTTCCCCAATTTATGTTCTTGGTGCCTTCATTGAAAATCAGTCAGCTATAAATGCATGGATTTATTTCTGGGTTTGCTATTCTGTTCTCTTGGCCCATGTGTCTGTTTTTATGCCAGTACCATGATTTTTTGGTTACTATGGTTTGAAGTATATTTTGAAGTCAGAAAGTGTGATGCCTCTAGCTTTGTTCTTTTTGCTCAGGATTGCTTTGGCTGTTTGGGGTCTTCTGTGGTTCTGTGTGAATTTTAGAAGTTTTTTTCTATGTCTGTAGATGGATCTGATGAAGATAGTAAGTTGATAAGTGGTTACCAGAGGCTGGGAAGGGTAAGGAGCAGGGGGAGAAGAAGAGAGATTGGTTAATGGATAGAATAATACAGTTAGATAGAAGAAATAAGATCTAGTGTTCAATAGTACAGTAGAGTGACTATAGTTAACAATGATTTTCTGTATAGTTCAAAATTGCTGAGGAAGAGGAATTGGAATGTTCCCAACATATAGAAGGGGTGAATATTTGGGGTTATGGATGTCCCAACTGCCCCAGTTTGATCATTACACATTGCCTGCATATATCAGAATATCACATGTACTCTCAAAATATTACAACCATTATATAACGATAAAAAAAGTCTTTGCTTTATTTTCTAAAAATATACCTCTCAAATAGGTCTTGCAAACACAAGCTTTGCCTTTCTCTTTGACAACTATTATCTCTATGGTAGACTTTAAGAGCCCATTTTGGAATTTTAAAACTATTAGCTCTTTCTCTTTGTATTTTTTTCTGTAACAATCCTAACTGTGCCCTGTGGAATGGCGTTCTCTTGTTGGGTTGGGAGAAGGTCAGGTATAATGAAATATGAAAAGAAACTCCATCAGCACTTCAAAATAATATTTATCTAAAAGCGCTTGGTGAAGAAGGATACCTGGCATTTGAGATATATTCCAAAAAACTCTGGTTCTTCCTGTGACATCTTCCTGTTCCCTCCCAGTCTGGGATGAAAAGCAATTGTGAGGCTGATCAATGAGGTGTCACAGGCACAGGGAAGATTTCACTGGCTTTTGCAATATTACAGTCATCAGTGACTGGGGGAGGACATCTGGGACACCCACAGATACACCCCCAGCCCCCAGCCACCTTCACAGAGGAACTAATCTACAAATGATACAACTTCTACAGTCAGAACCTCCCTGGAAACTCTACTTCAGATGAGAAGTCCCCTTCCAGCTTCATTGTCCAGCCTGCCACTTCTCAAAGCTCAATCATCTCACCGAGGCCATGACCACAGTCATGCAATGGGTGACACTCTGGTGTCAGAATCACTTTGCCACACCCTCCCCTCCTGCCCCTGCTCGACTAAAGAGAGAAAATCAGTAGTTAATTCTGGCTTTGGTGGGAAACACCTGAGGAGCCACAGTACCAAGTACTTCAAATCCATTTTACTTTTCAATTTTCTCTCTTTGCTTTATTTCCCATTCAGACATCTGCCATCATCCTAGAAACTCATGAATTTATGATGCCATTAGTGTTTTGAAAAGCAAGTACATCTCTTCCCAGATGTCATTTTGTATAAAGCTTTTTCTTCCTCTGTACCAGTTCAAATAAACCAAGTCATGGATCTAATTTGAATGAAGGCACAGACCTCACTCTCTGTCACACACCAGATGTTGTGGATAAATATTATGACAGTCTGGACACACGATGTGTCTTGACGCTGGTAGGGACAAGGCAGGCTTCCACCCACGCAGGCAGCACAGACCATGGTGTTGTCACGCTGCCTCCCTCTCCTCCCCAGACCTCTGTCAAGCCATTTGGAGGAAACACCACAGTTTAACTTACAATCTATCACAGGACCTTATAATCAAAAGGATTTCAGTAAATGCCCATGATTATGCATAATTGTTTAGTTGAAAACCTCGAGGTGTACAAAAGTGTATAGGCACACCTGGGGTTTATCATCTTACCTAGGAAGCGCTAGTATGTTATTCTGGCCTCTAAAATCACAGGTGGGGTAGCTTGGACATCAGAATTCACCGTAGATGCAGGAAAACCTCAACATAAAGAAATAAAGATAAGAGGAGAATTGAGGGATCACAAAGGGAGGTATGTTCCCTCAGAACTTCCCTGTCACTCCTTATATTACAAAACGTACTCCAAAAGTCACTTCTAACGTTTGAGACAAACTACTGCATCCTGTGATATAAACGTGGTGAGATACGTCGTGTCAATTGCTCAGCACCCATGCAGACAATTCCGCCCTGCTCAGACTGGACCTCACCATGCTCCTGGTGCCGTGGGTTTTTATTCAGAGCTGCCATGGGTGATAAAACTTACCTTGCCTTCTCACTTGAATTAGGACTTTGCAAGTGAGAGGAAACTGAAAGTAAGAAAGGATCAAAAAAGAAGGATTTTCCCTAATACGGGCTGTCAAAGTCCTAATAATCCAAAGATCAGTTCAATATTTTCCCTTTCTTTGAAGTTATTCTTGAGGTCCTCAACTTAAGAACTTCAGCCCCAGAATATATAATATGCTATAGTATTTGGCTCATACCATTCAATGGCATGTATACAACATACTGGTTTATAAAATAATAATGTGCATTTCTATTACCTCCTTTCCTTGTTTTATTGCTTCAACCCATTCCTTTGGAGTATTTATTATGTGCCAGGCTCTGGGGATACAAAAATGCAGTGACAAAATCCCTGTCCTCAAGTCACTTGCAGATGTAACTAACTAGTAATCAAAAAATGGCATTAGTGCAATAATGTGTTGCTTAAATAACCCATATCTTGATACTACATTAAAGTAGTTAATTATCAATTGTAGTTACGTTATAGTAACTGCACATAATGAAATTACATAGATATAATTTAATATCTGAAAGAGAGAAAATATGAAAATGGAGCAATCAGGTTATGGAGGATAAAGACAAAGAAGAATTAAACAAAGATATATATTAATAACTCCACATTAAAGCACCCAGGTTAGGACAAGAGTAAAAAGAGATTTGAACAGCAAGATAACCTGTGACGATTATATTCTGTGTGCAAAAGGGTGCCACAGAAGTTTTGAAGTGTGAAATTAGCAGAATCATTTTTTGTTTCCAAGACAATTTTGGTAGCATATTGTAAATTCTGACTTACTCATTTCCCATCTTCTGGCCACAGCGATTTGTACTTAGTAGAAGTTCCGTAAACATGCAATGCAGTCACCTGAGTGTTAAATGAATGCAAAAGTTAAGTGAGTGGGAATGAAAAGTAAGAATGTGGGTTCCAGAATCAAAAAATCTACATGTTTGTTTCGGATCAATCCTTTTGGAAATACTGTAAGATAAAGAGATAGACAAGTAAAGCAATTATTAAGGACCTCTCAAACTACGGGATTGGAAAGTCCTCAGACAGTGCTATTATCTTTCAGATTCCATGTCCTCAAGAGTAGCGACCTCTACCAGTATTGGCATCTTTGAGTAAAGATGAAAGCAGTACAGAGCCTGTGAATACGAATTTATTCTTGCTAAAAGGTGAATTGCATCAAACTTCATGGAAAACCAAGATGTCATAAAGTCATAAATATGCCAATATGAGAGTTTCACATAGATTCATCAGCATCATAAAAATTCACCCGCTTGTGTGTCCACTTTTAGGAAGAACTTCACTTATGATCTCAGAGTGGTGAAGCTCAGGCCATAAAACTCTCAAAACACTCATGTTGAAGCAGTCAGGTTTGAGGAATTTAAGATCTTATGTGAGATTATAGTTGGAGGTGAAGTCACAAGAAGCACAAGATCAGAGATTAGGAAGCCAGAGATATTGGTACATTTGTTTCTCTGACTCTGTCCCTCCTGGGTGGTGGCTTGTCAAAAATGTGTTCTTCTACCTAAGGCCACCTCTCTCCTTCCAGGTGGAGCTCTCTATCCATCTACCAACCGGCTCTTCCTTTTGCCTCTTCCTACCTGGGGGAGGTAAATCTTACCCTTGCTGCTAAATCTGGGCTGCTTTATCATCCCCATTCATGTACCATCACCTTTTCTGCTTCTTGCAAATACCCTCTTCATTAATCTCTCCTCAATCACCTCTTTTGAGTGTGTCACCTATATAAGAGAAGAACTCATATAGGGGGGAAGAGGTTTCCCAACTCAAGCACATTTGTGAATTTTGATCAAGTAGAAACTCAACTCCCAGAGAAGCACAAAACTGCCTTGTGGAAGTTTAGCCTGGAGCACCACACATGGTGTACTTCCTCCTGACTTGGACCTTACTGGTTTAATTATATAATCTCAGAAATCATTTGTTTTAATTATACCAAATGAAAGTATGTTCTATTTCAGCATTTGAATTTTAAACAAACCAAGAGTACATTATAATCTGTCTGCTTCTGCTCCAACTTTAATTGAATTCCAGAATAGATGCAAGCAGAACCATGATTCAAGAACATGTTAACCATTGTTTGTCACAGAAATTTGCTACAACTGTATGTATAATTGCACTGCCTGTACCTTTTACCTTTGTCATACTTTCCTTCTAGTTTATAGTCCAATATTTGAATACATCATGACCAAAAAAATGTTTTCTTCTATTGCCTTTTTTTCTTACCTCAAGTTTGAATCAATTATTCAGATTATAATTTGAATCTTCTTGTGAACAAGATAAGATTTAAGTCTATTTTGTTCAAACTTTTTGACAGGGGCTAACGACATGACCTAGACACACACATATGTACACACAGACACATATATCATTAACTATAACAAAATTTTTATTAAATAATAACTTTACCTGTAATATATTTTAATTAATAGGATTTTTTTATATCCTAATCTACTGAGAAAAATATGCTTATTACCTCCCATTATAATGATTGTACATCCCCCAGGTGACTATGACATTTAGTTTGAAACATGTAGCTGTAAGTCAAATGACAGATGAACAGAAAGATGAAAAAGACATCAAGTGACAGCAAATAAAGAGATCATAAGACTTTGGAGTTAGCCAAGTTTGAATTAGATCCAGTTAAAGTTTAATTAAACTTTCTAAAATGTATTTAAGGTAAAGTCTATCAATATTTTCTATAGGAACATCTAATCATAAATAATTTCATGGGGACTACTATAATACTCTTTTTTAATTTATTTCTTAATTGACATAGAATCCTTGTACATATTGGAGTGGGTCCCCTCCCCAAGGTATCTCAAATATACACAAATATTTCAAAATCCGAAAAAGTTCAAAACCCCAAACTCTTCCTATCCCAAGCATTTCTGCTAAGGGATACACAACCTATAACATATTCTTGAGAGATAAACAAACAAATAAGACTGAGCAAAAATGGATTTGTATAGATTATAACCATGCAAGATTATGTGACGGCCACGGGGGCTTTTCACCAGTATTTGCGGGCCCATGTAGAACTGCACCAACTCCACTCGCAGTACAGCCTTGTGACTTGGAACCGAGCAGAAAAGTCAGCATGTGCTCCCTCCCCTGTCTTCCTCCCCCCCGCAGTGATGGCCTGCAGGTCCAGCCTGGGGTGCAGAGGAAACAGTAGCCTGTGGGGGTAGAACCCCTGGGCGTCCCTCACTGGGGAAGGAAATAAACCTTGTTGTTTTAAGGCTCTGAGACAGGCGCTTGCTTTTTATCTCAGCACAATCTGATTCACATAGTTATGCATAGACATTATCTGGAGACATTTCATAGGAAAACATCAATTGTCTCTGTCCAGTTCCTCAAAATGAATTTTCTCTTTTTTCTCAAGTGTTCAAAGCCATCAGAATTTAATCAAAGAGCTTTAAAAAGAAGTGATTTCACCTAGCCCATTCCAAAATATACTAAAATTTTCACAAAGAGGACATATCTTATCTTACAATTTGATTTCCATTGAGACAGAAAATGTGTATCAGAACATTTCATTTAGGTTTCGTAAGAAAGACTTTCTAACCCTTAATCCATCGAGCCAACATCTTTTAGTTACCCACCATTGAGGAAGAAAGATTAGACCACCCTGGTTCACTTGGACAGAGTAGATGTTTCTGGGCCTCACCCACTGACCAGCTCACACTGTGTTCTTCTGATCAAGAAAGCCAGGACTCCTTGGTTTGCTTGGTGTCCTATCAGCCTGAGTATGTGCCATGCCATATCACATTCGGAGAGTTTCTTTAATGCAATCTTTAAATGATTCCACTCCAAACCAAATATCATCTTGCAAGCAAAGTTTAGAGTCAAAACAACTGCAAGTACCACCACATTAAAAGTTTTATTTAAATACATGATGTCATGTTAAAGCTAGGAAATGTAATTAGCATTTTCCCTTTCTTAGCAATGAAGAAACCACCCTCCAGATTCCCAAGAATGTAAAACCTCCAAGGCCTATGAAAAAAACGACAGTCTGTGCTGCACAACTCTTTCCATCCGTTCAAAGACATACTGAGAATGGCTATAAAAATGTGATCAATTCCAAAAGCCACCTACCAAAATTTGTCTCAATACCTTATATGTATACTACTGAGGAGAAATCTGTCGTTATAAACTCATAATCAAAGATGCAGTAGTGCCTGGGCTCTAGGCAAACAGAAGACTTTATATACTCTCCTTCTTCAAGAGAGAAATGTATACATGGCATAACCACTCCCAAATTGTCTACACTAACAATATGTTTCACCCACATTAAATTTCCTCACCAGGGGTCATAATTTTGTTTTACTTGTAACATCGAAAATCAAACTCTTTCATTTGGAGATACAAGGCAATGAGTGATACATGCTGATGTCTTCATAAAAAGGAAGCAAATTATCTTGATTACATAACATGCCACATGCCATTGGTCTTCCTTCACAAAGGCTTGTACAACCTCCATGGGAACATTTCAAGCTACATCCATGCATCCCTTGTAATTACAAGGAGCTCAGCCCAAATTGGAAAACCTGTTTGAATCTGAGGACATAGAGACACGTCTCTAGTGCCTTTCTGAGGGTCTTGGCTCCCACAAAACCCCAAGTGCAATTGGCCAACCACTTTCACCCTTAACTTTCAAGCTTATGTGTATTTTAAGGGAAATTCAATCCGTATGTTTCTGAATCATGGACACTGAACCCATTAAGATTTTTGTTTGGTAAGAGCTTTCTAAATCCCAAGATGACTTATGAGACTTTTTATAGCCTGTTTACTTTGAAGCAAAGAAGTCATGTTTTGTTGAAAGTAAACACGATTTTAAAGTAAGAAACACTGAGGCTTAGAGAAAACTAGAGTTCAAGAAAGTTTACACACATCCAACCTGTGCAAAACTCATTAGTCCATTCCTCTGATTTACTCCATCCAAAGCAGAAATAATGGCACCTTGGGCCAATAAATAGTTATTTTTATAAACATAGTCTACAGTATTTTAGAACAGCATAGCACTTTTACTTGAGGCAATAGTCATTCAATGGAATTGCCTATTTATTTCTTTTTTAATGAAAACATTTTCAAAAGTGAGTGTGGCTGATTTTGAGTTATGATGTGCGACTTCAGTTTGTGTGTATATAAACTTTGAAGTGCTTTTGGAAAATCCTCATTAATTCACATGCTGATAATTTGGAATTTTTGATTTGGGATAAAGTTTACTCATAATTCAACTATAAAAAGGGTTTGGAAACAAACTGACATAGTAAGCAAGAACTGGGTGGAGACATTTCATAATTTCACTATTTCACCTATTTATGATAACAAACTAGTTTAAATTAGTTTAAATTAAATTAGTTTACATTAAATTAGTTTAATTAGTACCCTTTTCACACAAACAATATATACTCATTATAAATAACTCTCTTTAAGAAGAAAGTTACCGGCCGGGTGCAGTGGCTCACGCCTGTAGTAATCCTAGCACTCTGGGAGGCAGAGGCAGGTGGATTGTTTGAGCTCAGGAGTTCGAGACCAGCCTGAGCAAGAGCGAGACCCCATCTCTACTAAAAATAGAAAGAAATTATATGGACAACTAAAAATATATACAGAAAAAATTAGCCGGGCATGGTGGCGCATGCCTGTAGTCCCAGCTACTCGGGAGGCTGAGGCAGGAGGATCGCCTGAGCCCAGGAGTTTGAGGTTGCTGTGAGCTAGGCTGACGCCATGGCACTCTAGCCTGGGCCACAGAGTGAGACTCTGTCTCAGAAAAAAAAAAAAAGAAGAAAGTTACCAAAATATCTTAGTTGTAAAATTTTAATATGTCTAGATCTAGTAGTTATGTATACTTGATAGTAACAAAGTGCAATTTATTTAATTAATCGTCATTTAGGTTGTCCATTCCTTTCTTATTTGCCTTAATTACTGATATGTATTTCCTGGTATCAGAAATTTCTTAATTCAAAACAGATTATCAGGGTCAAAGTGACACCACTTTATGATTCAGACACATTAATTCCAACATATTTTAGTTTAGAATTCCTTAAAAAAACACCCAAGAAACCACTTCAATCATATTATTTTCTCAAATGACTAGAGTTTGGAGAATATTAACAGCAGACAAACTTTATTAATTTAAATGTTTTAAAATAAATCAATAAGTGGCAATATAAATATGTTTTAGGCACCTATTATGTGAAAGGCACCATGTTAGATACTAGGGAATCATCAATACCAATAAAAGACCACAATTTTTGGGGGGAGAAACTGATAAATAGGCAACAAAGCCAAACACAGGCTGAAGGGTAAACGCTTCAAGGAATGCATTAAAATGTGCTGGAGCTGAGCTGGGAAGAAAACAATGGGGAAAGCTTCCAGGAATGTGAATTGAGCCCTGAAGAAAGAATCTACCTGTGTGGCAAGTGGAAGTGAAGGTGGATTCCGGGAGCCACTCCCAGCTAAGGAAGGAGGAAGAAACACAAACAAATGCAGAGGAGATAGGGAAACTGCGTGGGCTAGGGGTATCCGGGGTAATTTGACATGACCAAAGCACCCCTGGTGAGAAAGATTAGCCTAAATCTAAACTGGGATTAGATTTAAAAAAGTGGAATTTTATAGGAAAATCCAGCAATGAATTTGGACTAAAGAAATACAAAATTGCCCAATTTTCTATTTTTAACAGCTTTTTGAAGTATAATTGATATACAAAAAAACTACACATATTTAATGTATACAATTTGATGAGTTTGGACAGAAATATACATCCATGAAACCATCATCATAATCAAGATAATAAACTTACCCATCAATTCCAAAAGTTTCTTTATGCCTCTTTGATTTGGGGTTTTTTTGTTTGTTTGTTTCTTTGTTTTTGTTTTTTGTGGTAAGAACATAGCACGAGATCTATCCTCTTAAAATTTTTAAGGGCATAATACAGTATTGTTAACTTTAGGAACTATGCCATACAGAAGATCTCTAGAACTTCTTCTTGTGCATAACTGAAACTTTAAACCCAGTGAACAACAGCATTCCATTTTCCCCTCCACTCAGCCCCTGGAAACCACCTTTCTACTCTTTGCTTCTATGAGTTAAACTATTCTAGACACCTCGTACAGATGGAATCACGCAGTGTCTGTCTTCTGTGACTGGCTTATTTTACTTAGCATAATATTCTCCAGGTTCATCCACGCTGTCACAAATACCAGGATTTCCCTCTTTTTTTAAGGCTAATACTCCATTGAACATGTACACCATATTTTCTTTATCCACTCCTCTGTCCATGGACGTTTTTTGTTGTTTTTATATATTGACTATTGTGAATAATGCTACAATGAACATGGGAGTGTAGATTGTTGTTGAGCTCCTCATTTCAATTCGTATGGATGTATACCCAGAAGTGGGATTGCTGGATTGTATGGTAGTTCTATTTTTAATTTTTTGAGGAACTGCCATACTGTTTTCCATTTCACATTTTACTGCACCATTTTACATTCCCACCAACAACATTCAAGGATTGCAATTTCTCTATGAGTCTCCAACACTTGTTATCTTTTGTTTTCTGATGCTAGCCATCCTAATAGATGTGAGGTAATATCTCACTGTGGTTTGATTTGCATTTCTTAGATGATTATTGATATTGAGCACCTTTTATAGGCATTTTCTTTGTGGTTACCATGAGGCTTCCATAAAACATCTTATAGTTATAATAGTCTGTTTTACACTGATAACAACTTAAATTAGGGCGTTTGGGTAGTTTCTACCTATTTTGAATAGTGCTGCTACAAACATTCTTGGATGTTCCCTGGTAAATCTATATATACATGTTTGTTGGGTATGTACCTGGGAGTGGAACTGTTAATCATAGTGTATGCATATGCTTAGATTTAATAGATACTGCCATACAGCTTACCAAGGTATTTTACCAATTCACACTCCAACAAGCTGTATATGAGAGTTCTGATCGTATCACAGATTAGCCAGCAGTTGATATTTTCATTCTTTGTTCATTTTAACTATTCTAGTAGGTGTGTTGTAACATCTCATTGTGATTTTGTTTTGTATTTCCCCAGTGACCGAGGAGATTTAGCATCTTTTCACAGGCCTATTGGCCACTCAGATATCCTCTTATATGATATGTCTGTTCAGGTCTCTTACCCATTTTTCTACTGGTTGCATCTATTTTTCTTCATTATTTGTTTCTTTCTTTATATATTCTGTATATAGTAGTTTGGGGATATATGTATTATAAATATCTTTTCCCACCCATGAGTTGAATATTTACCCTTCCCATGATGACCTTTGGAAACAGAAGTTAATGATTTTAATATGGTCAAATTTATCAATTTTTCTTTGACAGTGGGTACCTTTTGGCTTTTTTTCAAGACATGTCTACCCATGCCAAGGTCATGAAAATATTTTTATATGCTTTTCCTTTAACAGTTCTATCATTTTTACCTTTCGCACTTAGATCGACAATTCATTTGGAATTAACTTTTAGTTTTATTTCAGCAAATTATGGGAGTACAAACACTTTGGTTACATGTTATGACTTTGCCACACCCAACCATGATTTGAGACATGCCCTTTCTCCCCCTACAAAACTCACCGCATCCATTAGTTGTGAGTTTACCCACCCAAACCCTCTACCCCCAAAGAATATTACTACTGTGTGAGCACCTTAGTGTTGATCAGTCAGTGCCAGTTTGATGGCAAGTACCTGTGGTGCCTATTCTTCCATTCTTGTGATACCTCACTTCGGAGGATGGGCTCAAGCTCTATCCAGGAAAATATAAGAGGTGCTAAATCACCATTGTTTTTTATAATTGAGTAGTATTCCATTGTATACATATACCATATTTTATTAATCCACTCATGGATTGACAGGTACTTGGGTTGTTTCCACATCCTTGCTATAGTGAATTGTGCTGCCATAAACATTCCAGTGCTGATGTCTTCATTATAGAATGACTTTTGTTCTTTTGGGAAGATGCCTAATAGTGCTATTGCTGGATCAAATGGTATTTCTATTTTTAGCTCTTTGAGGTATCTCAAAATTATTTTCCACAGAGGTTGCACTAATTTTCAGTCCCACCAGCAGTGTAAGAGTGTTCCTATCTCTCCACATCCTCGCCAGCATTTATTCCTTTGTGATTTTTTGATAAAGGCCAATCTTACTGGAGTTAGGTGATATCTTCTTGTGGTTTTGATTTGCATTTCCCTAATGATTAGAGATGTTGAGCAGTTTTCAAAAGAAGAAACAATAATGGCCAGCAAACATATAAAAAAAATGGAATTTACTTTTTGCAAGTGTAAGGTAGGGGTCCAGATATGTTTCTTTTTCATATAGACATTCAGTTGACTCACTCCTTCCTTGCTGCACTACGTGTTACCTTTATCATATCAGGTGAATGTATATATCAGGGTCTGCTCATGAACTCTCTTCCCTTGCATTGGTCAGTTTGTCTTTTCTTGCATGAGTACCACAGCCTTAATTATCACAGTGTAATAAGTACTCCTGTTTTGCGCTTGTCCTTCAAGACTGACTTGTGTGTTCTTGGTCCTTTGCATTTCCAAATAAAATTTGTAATCAGCTTTTCAATTTCCACAAAAAAAAAAAAAAAAAAAAAAAAAACCCTACTAGGATTTAGAATAGGATTGCATTAATTTAAGAATCAATTTGAGGATAATTGCTGTCTTAATAATACTGAGTCTTTCAGCTCAGGAAATTGACATGCTCTTTCATTTATAAAGTCTTCTATAATTTTTCTCAGTAATGTTTTGTAGTTTTCAGTGAAGAGATCTTGCACATATTTTGTCAGATTAACTCCAGATGCTTGTTGTTATTAATGCTGTTTTAAGTGCCATGATTTATTTTAAATTTGATTCTGTAATTTTTGTTGCTGAAATATAGAAATATAATTGATTTTATACACACATTGTATTCACCTATGAGTTCTTATAGTTTATCTGTACATTCTTTAGGATTTTCTACTGACATAATCACATCATCTAGAAATAACAGCGGCTTTGCTTCTTTCTTTCCAATCCTAGAAGTAGAATAAATAAGAAATAAATATAACAGAAAACAATTATAAAAGAGAATAGATAACAGAAGGCCTCAAACATTCGAAAGTAGCTTGTCTTTATGTTCATTATGTTAGCATCCTAGGATGACAAACAGGAAACTGCTTCCTAAAAGCAGTGTTTTCCTTGGCCAGTCAAGCTTCACCTATGTTGTCACTCAGGTGTCCCCCTCATATCATTGAATCTTCCTGCATGGTGAGGAAATTGACATAGCAGATTTTGTCTTAGAAACTCTCACTGTTAGCACATCTTCTGTGAATTAATGCAAACAATCAACAGACGGAGAAGTGAGCACAGGCAGAGCAATGAGGATCCACACAACGAGATTTGAGAAGCACCGAGGAGGGCCATCGGGGAAGAGCCTCGGTGTCCTTGAAGCCCACATTTCCTGAGCCTGTGCCTTTGCCTGCGCCCCGTTTGCTTGGGGGTGAATATCCTTCCCTGCAGCAAACATCGATCCTAAGTGAGTAGGGAGCTGAGAAATGGAGAGTTTGAACAAGGTAATATGTCTTTCTTAACAAGTAGACTGTTCTAGTCTTTTGAAAAATATCTTTCTTTGAATATGCATAGCCATTTCTATTTCATTTTGTCTTCTTATGTCCCTTTAAGAGATTAATCTGACCTACAGCAAAAGCCCAAGGGCATAGGTAATTTGATTTTTAGATATTTCTGTGGCCATAAAACAAGAGTCAGAAGGAATAAAGAAAATTATTATTTTTTCTGTATTTCCTCTGTAGTGCACACCACAGTCTAAGAAGGTGGCCTTTGAGAATGTAAGCAAACATTTGAGGCTTGTTTCCACTCATCACAGCACTGTACTTATGCTGACATTATGCATGGAAAAAGTCCCACATGGATACCTGCCTGGTACCTTTGTACCCACTGGGTGGCAGGAATACAGAGGCAGAGCGTACAAGAAAGGTCAGACACTAGCAGACAGACAGTGTGTGACTAGGAAAGGCTGAGTAAAAATGCTTCTTAGGTTGGGATCTCCTCAAAGCAGTCGCTGAGAAAAGACTTTTTAAGCCCATAGTTTATGTGGGAAGTAACCCCAAGATGTGCAGAGGAGTAGGGAAGTGAGGCAGGAAAGGCAGAGAGCCAATGAGGGGTCTGGCAATAGTGGGTGACCACGATGGACAACTGGAGCTCAATCACCATTTAAGTCCAACCCAGTAGCCACTAGTCACATGTGGCTATTTAAATTTTAACTTTAATTAACTAACATTTAAAATTCAGTTCCTCACTCACAATAGCCACGTTTCAAGTGCTTAACAGCTACATGGTGGCTAGTGGTTACCATATTGGACAGGGCAGATGATGGGACATTTTCACCATTCCAGAAACTTCTATTGGACAGTGCTGATATAGTCTTGGCACAAAATTGTCCCATCTGTGGGGCAAGGAAGCTGCTATAATTATCTACCAGCTCCCATCCTTTATTGAATAAGGGCCATTCATGGGGCATTAACTATCTTGCCTCTGGCTTGCTCCTCTGCCAGAGATCACCCTCAGGCAGAGAGAGGCACAGGGCCATCGGAATGTACAGGTTTTGCTAGCAGAAGCGGGTGACCTCTGGAATGGCTTCAAGGATATGAGTGGGGCAACAGGTATTTGCAACAGTTGCATACAGAACAGATGGAAGGCAGATATTATTAATATCAGAGACATAGAAGAGTAGAAAAGAAAGCCTATTAGCCAAAGAAGAAGGGATGGAGAGAAAAAGGACGAAAACAAGCAAGCATCTCTAAAAATAGCCACATGCAAAATACAATACACTGCCTGGTCAAAACAACAAGGAACTATCCCCACACCAAAGAAAAATGCTTGGCAAGCGTTTGCATTACACAGTTTTCCTTCTGGGAAACCCAATCCTATAGCCACATACCCCAATCTGTCTCTCTCTCAAATGGAAAGTTGACCTCACTTAGAACTAGCCCCAAGCCATGGTTTACTACTTTCTTTAAAGACTGTTACAAATGCAATAGCGGGGTTCAGGGCAGGATTTACTGCTTAGAAGAGAAGGCAGCAGATTGACTAGAATGGTGTCAAAATTTCTGGAAAGAGAATGCAATCCTCCCAACTCCTTTTCTCCCTCCCTTGGACCCGCCTCATAGCTCAGGAAAAGATTAAACCCTTGCCAAGCTGCCTGTCAGACTTTTTAATGGCTGGAATAATTTTAACAGGAGGCAAAGCCTTCTCTTCCATGATTCTATCATTAAAGATAAGGCTGGGAATCTAACTATCCCTGGAAATGAAACAATATTTAAATGCTTTCTTGGTTGTGTATAACTTGCTCAAAAACTTTTCTGAGAGACTTATGTTAAGATGAGAAAGGGAATCATTCTCTACCCTGGGTGAGAGGAAGGGTGTCGTGGTGTGGAAAGTGGGCAGTAGGGGGCAAAGATTGGAAGTGAAAAGCTGCCTGTCAGACACAACCGCAGGCAAGTGGGCAGGTTTAGGTTCCCCAACGATGAGTCGAAGCAATGTCAGTCACCCCAGTAGGATGCAAGAAGGCCATTTCACCTTCATAGAATTCTTCTCAGAAATTCATAACCCCCATCTAAACATGCAAAAGCATCAGAAACACCCAAACTTAGGGACATCCTACAAAATCCCTGGACTTGCACAGTTATGAAAAACGAGGAAAAACCCAGAAACTTCCACAAACCACAGAAGACTAAGGAGGGATGACAACTAAATGCTATAGGGGATATGGGGTGGGACCCTGGAAGAGAAAAGAGACATTAGTGTGAAAACTGGTAAAACTCAAATATAGTTCGATCTTTTGTTATATCTTAGTCAATTTTCTGTTGCTAATAACAGAATACCCAAAACTGTGTTATGTATAAAGAAAAGAAATTTATTTCTTACAGTTCTGGAGGCTGAGAAGGCCAAGGTCGAGGGAACACATCTGATAAGGAAGGGGATTGCTGGTGGGGACTCTGCAGGGTCCTGAGGTGGCACAGGGCATCTCACAGTGAACAGGCTGAGCATGCTAGCTCAGGTCTCTCTTCTTCTCCTTAAAAAGCCACCAATCCCACATCTGTGATAACCAGTTAACTCATTCATCCATGAATGGATTCATCGATCAAGCACTTCTTAAAGGCCCCACCTCTCAATACTGCCACATTGGGGATTAAGTTTCAACATGAGTTTTAGAGGAGAAAATATTCAAACCATAGCAAGTTATGGACCAATGTCAATGTCCTAGTTGTGATAAATAGATCACAATTATGTCAAATGTTAACAGTAGGAGAAAGTGGGTGAAGGGTATATCAGAAATGTCTGCCACTGTTCTATAAATCTAAAATTATTCCAAAATTAAAAGCTTGTTTTTCTTTAAAAAAAAAAAAAAAAAGGCTGTATTACCAAAGACCAATTATGTAATTCTCCTTCAGGCTAGCCCTGCCATAAGACACAGCAAGAGAGGCGAAATGAAAATTATGACACTAAATGGTGGAGACACTGTGGGGCAGATAAGTGGGTGTCTAACAAGGAAATGTAAAGAATGAAAGAGAAATTCCTTGAGGTTTATTTATCTTAAACTTCCTCAACTATTAAAAATTCCAAATGAAGGTAAAGGTTTCATTTGCCAGAAGAAGAAGAAGTCAGTATATCAAAATAAGTTTAACTTGACAAATTATAAATAGTTGCATTCAGATGAATAATGGGGAAATTAGCTGTGCTCTGTGTGCCTGAGCCAGACAGAATGGTCTAAAATCCCGTGGTAACAGATGGCGTGCAGAAATCAAGTCCAGCCCAAAGCTTTTCAGATAAGTCAGTTAAAATTAAAGGAAACAAAAATGTTGAATGTATATGTTTTTAATGTCTAAGTAGTCCACACTGGCTTACTGACAAAACAACAAATTGCAGCTTTATTTAGCCTCAACCAAAAAATATTCTAATTCAGGGAATTTCTTTGTAATTATTTGAACTGACTCTCATTAAATACACATACACACGCGCACACGCACACAACCCCCATAGTTTTATAACAAATAACTGAATAGTTAACAGTTCCAAGACTCAACAACTTCAACAAGGGTTCTATAAATGGAAAAAATGCTCCAAACCCACTAACAATATAACTGGAAATATGGAAAAGTTTACCAAGTTTACAAAAAGAAATCCCTGAATCACATGAACTAAACAAATAAAGAAGCCAAACTGCTGACTTAGCACAGGGCGGTTAGGAGGATGAAGATTAAGACATGGCAGGAAAAGCAATTAAGAAAAGATGGGGGAAAAATAACATGCAACCCAGACTCAAAGTGAAAAATAAGCCGAAAATAAACTGAAAATGAGACTTCTGCAAGTGCCAGTGTGATGACATCAGATGCAACTCTTGCTAACCCTAAAACTTATTCCATCTGACTTAATTAATGTCAAAAATTTGCCACTTCGTATTCTCTTTTCATTCATTTTCATCCATTTCCTGTGAGAATATTTTATTATTTATAACCTTATGGTGAGTGTATACATAATAAGATGCTGAATGTGACTTTTCCTGGCCTCAGCAGAGACTCCTGGGCACATTTTGTAGGCACTATCAATTCTAAGTTCTTGAATAGTGCTTCCCAAATTTTAATATGCATAAGAATCGCTTGTGGATCTTGTTACAATGCAGTGTTTGCATATCTAACAAGCTCCCAGGTAAAGCCAATACCCTGGGTCCAAGGACTACACTTTGAATAGTAAGAGTCTAGAACACCCATGGTTCAGGCTAGAAACTGTAAAATAGTTTTGCAGGTGTGGCCCCTTCATTTCCCTCCAGGTTGCATAACAGAAGATAGAGAATTCCTTGGATTTTTGAAGAGTCCAGTCATAAAGATCTTCTTTGCAGATGCTCTGATTTGCTGTAGTTGTTTTCCCTTTCCTGTAAGCCAGCTGAGGAGAGTTTTAAGAGAACTTCATAAACAGCCTTGCTATATCCTCTAGAATTTGGGAGACAAGAGGACAGCTACCTGATTCCCACCTATCTAAAAGTAGGTAATGACCTGGACTTTCAGAGTTTGTAGGGACAAGAATGCATGCAACAAGAGAAAGAATCAACATTTAGAAGATACCACACCAATGGAACCATCACCAGATTACAACTCTACCAGAAAAGTAAAACCTTCCTTACCTTTCCTTCTAATTCCTCTTCTGCCAGGGCTCCAAACATCAGCTAGTGAGTAAGGAATGATGTGGAGCAGTTTCTCTCATAAAGAGAGAAACAGCCAGTGACAATGGCACAATATCCCCCGCTACATCCACCACATGGGTCTTGTTTGGAGACTGGCCAGAGCAAGAGGAGAAGAGAAGCTCTAAAGAGGAACTGAGAATAAGGCATCACGTGACTTTTCAACTGGAGTAGACTTTAATTAACCAGCAGAGATCAGATCTGTTGAGATGCCCAAGACTTCATCCAGAGTTGGAAACGAGCTATTCCATAATTTAAGTTTAATGAGGAGTGGCGAGAGAGAATAAAGTTGCTTTCTCTTTGCATCTTAGAAGTCTAGTTAGTTCCATATTGGAGATCTTCTTTATGCTCTTTCTAGGAAAGAATTTTATAGATCACATTTATATGTATATGGAGATCATTATACATGTGTCATGATAAACAAGTAGAAAGTTTTAACAAGAACAAAAACATTTATATTAAATCAAAAGGAATAATCCTTTAGCAAATATCTGAATGCTGATCTGCCTTATAAAGACTTGGACTTTGATAGCTGAAAGAGACTCTAAGGCTCATTTTGTCAAACCTTCACATTCCATGGAGGAGAAAACTAAGAACTTGATTAAGTTAAATGATTTGTCTAAAGACACAGTTGTTTGTTGGGGGCAGGCCCAGGCCTGGATGCCAGGTTCCATGACTCTTAATGCAGCTTTCCAATAAGCCATAAGCACATGCAAATGATTTCAAAGAATTAATGTACCTAAAATAGTCAACAGATTTGTAGTTACTTATTGCCAAAAAATAGTCATTTTGGTGCAGTTTTGTCTGGTGAATAGGGCAGAAAAATCACCATGATATAAACTTAATATAAATTTGCTTTAAAAATAGTGTTAAGTCAAGACCATCTTGAAATAGAACAAGGTTGGAAGTCTCAAATTTCCTGATTTTAAAACTTATTACAGGCCGGGCGTGGTGGCTCACGCCTGTAATCCTAGCACTCTGGGAGGCCGAGGTGGGCAGATCGTTTGAGCTCAGGAGTTCGAGACCAGCCTGAGCAAGAGCGAGACCCCATCTCTACTAAAAATAGAAAGAAATTATATGGACAGCTAAATATATATATAGAAAAAATTAGCCGGGCATGGTGGTGCATGCCTGTAGTCCCAGCTACTCGGGAGGCTGAGACAGGAGGATCCCTTGAGCTCAGGAGTTTGAGGTTGCTGTGAGCTAGGCTAACGCCACGGCACTCACTCTAGCCTGGGCAACAGAGTGAGACTCTGTCTCAAAAAAAAAAAATAAATAAAAAAAAAAAAATAAAACTTATTACAAAAGTACAGTAATCAAAACAGTGTGGTACTGACATAAATACAGACATGTAGGCCAATGGAATAGTATACAGATACCAGAAATAAACCCTCACATACACAGTTAATTAATTTTTGACAGGGTGCCAAGATTATTCATGGGTGAAAGAACAGTCTTTCAATAAACGGTGCTGGGAAAACTATGTGCAAAAGAATAAAGTTGCATCCTTACTTCACACCATACAGAAAAATTAGTTCACAATGTATCAAGGACTTAAATATAAGAGCTAAAACTATAAAACTCTTTGAAGAAAACATAGCGGAAAAGCTTCCTGACATTGGATTTGGCAATGATTTCTTGGATATGACACCAAAAGCACAGGCAACAAAAGCACAAGTAGACAAACTGAAAAACTTTTGTGAATCAAAGGAAACAGTCAACAGAGTGAAACAACAACACAAGGAATGGGAGAAAATATTTGTGAACTAGATATTTGATAAGGGGTTAATATCCAGAACATATGAGTAATTCCTACAGCACACCAACAACAAAAAAACAAACAAATTCAAAAAAGGGCAAAGAACTTGAATAGACATTTCTTCAAAGAAGATATACAAATGGCCAATAAGCATATGAAAAGATTCTCAACATCACTAATCACGAGGGAAATGGAAGTCAAAACCACAGTGAGATACCACCTCGTGCTCATTAGGGTGCCACTATCAATAAAACAAAAAATAACAAATGTTGGCAAGGATGTGAAGAAATTGGAACATTTGTGCACTACTGGTGAGAATGTAAAATGGCACAGCCTCTATGGAAAAAAGTATGATGGTTTCTCAAAATATTAAAAATAGAATTAGCATACAATCCAGAAATTTCACCAATGGTTATCTACCCAAAAGAATTGAAAGTGGGGTCTCAAAGAGATATCTGCACACACATAACAGCATTATCTACAATAGACAAAATTTGAAAGCAACTCAAGTGTCCGTTGACGAATGAATGAGTAAACAAAATGTAGGATACATATGCAAAATGGAATATTATTCATTCTTAAAAAGGAAGAAAATTATGACACATGCCACAACATGGATGAAGCTTGAGGACATTAAAGTGAAATAAGCCAGTCACAGAAAGACAAACTGTTTGATTTCAGCTTCTATGAGATACCTAGAGTAGTCAAATTTTAGAAATAGAAAATAGAATGGTAGTTTCCAGGAGCCGGGGCAAGGGAGAATGGGGAATTGTTTAATGGATATAGAGTTTCAGTTTTGCAATGAAGAGAGTCCTAGAGATTGGTTGCTCAACAATGAGAATATATTTAACGCTGCTGATGTACATTTAAAAGTAGTTAAGATGGATAAACTTCTTCTGTTTGGAGAAAAAAAAAAAAAGTAGTTAAGATGGTAAATTGTACATTATATGTATTTACCACAACTAAAAATTTTTCAACATTCAAAAATTAAAAAAGAGCATTAAAGTGATTTGGAAAACAACACCGAGGGCTTCTTCAGCCATATCTTCTTTCCGAAGCCTGCATAGCACGGTTTAAGGCAGGAATGGCAAACAGATTCCAGGTCGTGGACTGGCTCTGATCTCTGAGCGATAGCGCGGGCACACTCTATGGAGGATTCTTGGAAGGGATGGAATGCAGTGAATCACCGCGATGTCTGCCCTGGCATTGAGAGAAGGGGGTGGTGGCCTGCATGCCAATTATTTGCCACCCATGGTTTACAGTAACCACTTTCACCAAAGTGGTGTCCTTATAAACAACATGAATACTTGGGATGGATTTACTGAAAACTTCCCACCATAGGAACAACAGGAATTGTGTCACCACTGTGAACTTCTCACTTCCTTTCTTCAAAGAAGCAGCAGCAGGGGGCCCTGGTCGGGCAAGAGAATAACAATTTATACCCACAGTTTTACTTTCTTGTGACCATGATGGTCAAACTTTCCAAGAAAACACAAATAAAACATTCATCTCATTTGTTCAACCTCCTGAATTGTACACAAGTGAGGAGGCTTTTGCCGAATCTTATCTTCATCTCAGAGGCCACCTGGGATAGTTAGACCTGAAACAGCACTGCCACCTGCAAAGGCCACCTCTCAGACCTCTGACCACCCGCAAACTGTGGTTGCTGAAACACTAATGTTAACACAAAAACTAAAAGACTGTTGGAAACTTTTATGTACTTTGCTATTGTGAAAACTTTAAAGTAATTGTTATTAAAAATTTTAGCAAGATATGACTTTGTAAATTAGTGTTCTATGAGCATCTATGATCTGTGTAAATGATAATCATTTATGCATCTGTTTATGTGCTTATAAACATATCCCCTAGGGCTGCAGTTCCCAACCCCCAGCTGCAGATCAGTACCGGTCTGTGGCCTGTTAGGGACCAGGCCACAGAGCTCTGCTGCCGCTGACTCCCCCAAGCTCTGTTCATGGAAAACTGTCTTCTAAGAAACTTAGGAGAGGGGGTCTCACACACAGCACGAGGTGAGCAGCAGGAAAGCCAACAAAGCTTCATCTGTATTTACAGCCATTCCCCATTGCTTGCATCACTGCCTGAACTCCCTGCCACCACCATTCCATGGAAAAATTGTCTTCCATGAAACTCATCCCTGGTACCAAAAATGTGGGGGACCACTGCCTTAGGCCAAGGGAATTCCAAGTTCCAAGTCACCAAGAGTCCCAGGAGCAACATAAAAGCCAGAGGCTGTCACGAAGCATCTGGATAAAAAGACTTGAATTACTCATCCCAGAATCCAAAAGCTTAGAAAAATTAATGGGTAATAATTACCAAGGGACCAAAAATTAGAAATATTTATTTGCCCTGTAACACTACAGCTGAGGACATAAAAGCTTTGACCAGAGATTTGTATTCAAAAATGTTCATTACAGCATTATTTACAACTTGAAACAACCTAAATATCAAGCAAAATAGAACTCATAATAAAGTCTGAGAGGATGAGATACCTCACTAAAATTTAATTTTTAAGAAGATATTGAAGAACCAAGAAAAGGGCTCACCTCATAATGAGGAGTGAGAAAAACAATACCTGTAGAGAAAAGATGCTATTGATGTTTAGCCAAGGAGGCAAATTCAGAAACAGTCAGAGAGAAATAGAGACACAGAAAAAAACCTGAAAGGAAATACACCAAATTATCAATAGTAGTAGTTATCACTGGAGGGATTGCTGGTAATTTTTCTATATTTTTTTTAATATTTTGCATCTTGCAACAATTAGCTCTTACATAATCAGAGAAAACATTTATAAATTTTTAAGTAATGTAAAAGGACAGAGAGTATAATTTGCAGTTAAAATAGTTACACCCAAGGAGAGGCGGCCACAGCAACAACTATTTCTCTTGTTCAGTTCAATTCAACCTCCTAAACAATGAGAATTAAACTATGTCCAGCAAGCTACAAAGAAGAATAAGACATTGTCCCTACCCACACTAAAAAAAAAAAAAAAAAAAAAAACCTGGATTGGCTACAACCCAACATATCAATAACAAATTTTAAAGGCATCTTAAAGTTTTACCACACTCCCCCAACCATAAAAATCTGAAAAGCAAAAATGGATAACGAGCTAACAAATTGATCATGGGGGAAAAACTGTTTTGCTACAGTTCTGCAAGCCAGGGATAAGGGGAAGAGATGGGCGTTCTAGTAAAAAATCAAGCACTATAACTTCCAGACCAAATTTTGAAATATGGAGTCTAAACACAGAATCTAATAGAGAGATATCAAATTGTCAGCTTTAATACTAACAAAAAACAACAGGAATGTACCCAGTTACTTCCTTAAGTTCCTGAAGTACCTAGAGTAAGGGCGAAAATATTAGGCCAGAAATGTTACTGTAATGTAGGTCTCTTCACATGAAAACAAAGTAAAGAGAAAAGGAGTTTCTACATGTTCAACATGTAAGGACCATTTCCTTAATGGAATTTTAAATTCTAAAAATGGTAGCTGTGATCAGGGGAGCAGATAATATTATAGAAGATACTAGACTTGAAGTGAGAGTTTCTTTCAAACTCTATTTCAGCTACTTGGAAACTTTACTTTAAAACTACTAAGTAAATGAAAGTCCAGCCTCTTAACCTTTGGGAACCTTGTTTGCACATTTATTGTATAAACACCACTCTACTAGTCTCGCAGAGCTGTTTTGAGGATCCAAAAATTGTGGGCACAAAAGTGCTTTACAAATGCAATAGTGCTACACAAATCGCGCTTTTCCAAATCTGCTAAGCACATTATTTGAAAGAATGACATTTCAAGTTCCCTTGTTCAAAGTGAGTAAGCCACTAATTTGCTCTCAAATCTCTGTGCTTGAAATAGCTTATATTACAGAATCTGCTTTCACAAGGACATTTCCTTCTGGAATAGCAGCCAGGAAACTTCCAAGCCAGTGGGATGGTCCACATCCAGGTGACCTGAAAACCAAGACGTAAAGACACATGGGCAAGTCTGAGTCACAGTCCACGGCCTGCACATGGCTTACGGGCAGTGCTACTGTAGCTTGAGTGATAAATCATCAACTAGAGAAATATAAACACTGGTTACACAAACAAATTCAATTTAAGAGTTTCTTAATGAACCTTTAACGAGTTACATGTGGGCTGTAAATGCCTGCAGGCTGCCTCAAAGTGTTTGCTTTCAGGGTAACAAAAAAAAAAAAGAAGAAAAATGCATCTTTCCCCTCCTCTTATGATCCCTCTCATCAGCAAAATGCAATCTCAACAACAGACGTTTGAATCAAAACGCTATTTCCAGAGGAGGAGGGGGAGGCCCCTGCCACTGACCAGGAAATGGAGAATCTGAGGAAGCCCGCTGCTCCGGATTAGGGCAGAAAGGAACAAAACACAGAGATATGTTTGTTAGGAAAAGTAATGATTTATGAAAAATTCAGAACTTTCCGTTTGCCACACATGGCATCAAAACCAAAGCGACCCTTTTCCTTTCCTCACGGTTTGAACTTTAAAATTATAGGGTTTTCCTCCTCAAACGTTTTCTTTATTGGCTGAGATTTAAAATACACACACCCGTGCACGCACACACACCAAGCATTTGCCTTGGAAGGAAAAAAGATAAAGGTTTCGATTTATACAATGAAGGCTCGGTAACAAAAGGCGGCGAAGCCTATGATTTTTCCCCCGTGACCCAGATCTGCCCACGGCATTTCCATTTTCTGATAATGGGAAGCACAGCGTCAAAATAGACAGGTCGTAGGAGCAGTAAGACCAGCTTTATCAAAATACTCACCAGATGGTGTCTATTTCTACCACTTCACACCGTCAGGATGTGACACCTAGATTCATTTATTCTGTGAATGTCCTCACGCAGGACTCTTGTCTTCACACACCAAGACTCTGACCTCAGAGAAATGTAGCTAAAGGCCAAGTCTTCCTGGAGGCCACCAAGGAGCAGCAAGTGGCCCATCAGTGAGTCACAGTGAAAGGGCCACCAGGATGGAGCCAACCAGCTGATGGAAGTGCACGGACCTAGAGAAAATCCCACAACCTGCATGTGTGTCAGGGCATGTTCTGTTATTTGCTGACTTGACTTTGCTTTAGGGACGGCCTTAAGTATGTGTATGAAAAGAGTCCTCCACCCCACCCCCAAAAAAAAACACCTCAGTGGGAAGTCTAGAAGACTCTTAGAATAAAGTCTTTCAGACCTGAACAGAACCTTCCACCCATCTGTTGCCTGTTTTCACTTTGAATCTCCCCCCGGGAAAGGCCCCCTCCGTTTCAGTCCGCCTGGGCTTTCTGTCTCCAGAAGGCCAGTGGGAAAACACACCTGGTGTGTGCAGGTATCACAGCAGAGGTCCTTCCTCGGGCAAAACTACTTGAGTCGCTGTTGCCCGAGTGTTCCCCGATATCAAATGCGTTCGTAATATTACTTATGCTGCAGGGTTAGTAAGAAGATTGAACTTGTTCACAGAAGTGAGGCAGCTACAACAGTGCCTAACACAAAGTGAGCACTGCCCCAGAGTTAGATATTACGGTGCAGACATTTATTCACTCATCAACATGAAATTTTCAGCACATTTTATATGTTAGGCAATGCTTTTGATACAAAAGCACAATAATTGCTGACATTTGTTAAGCACCTACTATGTGCCAGGCACTGTGCTAAACACTTGACATGTGTCTCATTTCAGGTGAGAGGCAAAAACAAATGGCTGTATTGATTGACAACGATGACGACGACAACAACAACGGGGGTTTCCTCATCTATTCACAGAGGTGCGGGAACACGTCAAACAGCTGGTGAGTGGCCCAGCCAGAAGGGAAACCAGGTGTTCAGAACCATCATGTTTACTTGCTTTCCATTAGGTTCCCCACATACTCATCACACACACACAAAGAATTGCTTTCCTGCTGCACAAAACCCTGAGCAGACCAATGCTTTTCGGGGGAAAAAAGAAAGCCTAATGTAAAATAGGAATTTTTTCGGAAGGAGAAAAGCTGTCTATGTGTCTAAGGCTCAGGGCTCCAACTGCCCTCCTGCTGGCATCTTTGGCTGTTTTCTAATAAGCCTACCTGGTGTCTTAAAAGGCAAAGCACCTAGGTTGCCATTGTTTGGTCGTAGTTCCAGAAGTTTAGCACCTTAGGACAGGCCCACCCTTAGCATTTATATCAGCCACAGACTTGCCTCAGACATCTGAATTCAGTCCCTTGAGATACTGAGAAAACCAACAGGGAAAGTTTCCAATTACATTTGGAATTTTTTTCCATCTTTTTCAGATACTACCTAAATGCTTCATAGGTTTTTCAAATACTTTATGTCATTCTTTGGTATTTTTTTCTCTTTGTTTTTGGCATCACCCAAGCTAGAGAGATGAGTTCAAGCTTTACATCATGGAAGCAAGCAAGCTCACTGCCAGTGAACTTGATCTTTCTCACCCAGGAGCCAGCACCCCTTTGGCCACCAGGTCTGGGATGGAAGTGAAATCATGATGTCTGCCTTTAATTACCAGGAAAAAGAGCTTCATTAGCTGCTGTCTGTCCTCACACATCTTTGGGGCACAGGATTCAGAAATTATTGCAGCTATAGGAAAGAAGTTAGGGAGTCTGCCATGAACCTAGGGAACATGACTTCATTTCCCTATCCATTTCTTGTTGAAAGGATTGCTGGGTTTCCTATTCACTCCCAAACAAGCTCTCCTACCTACCAGGCAGTATTTGCCAGGAAACAGCATCTTCCCTGGTAATTTTCTGTACCCCTTGCCCTCTAGAGCCTGTCCTCCTTGTCTCTACCAAACAGAGGTCACACAGATTTCTGCAGAAAGAACTGGTAAGGGTACCTGGCCAATCTAGTAGCTCCTCAAATGATACCTAACAATCCCAGTTGCACATTAGAATCACCTGCAGAGCTTTGTAAACCTAGAAATGTCCCACCCAGATTCTGATGTCATGGGTCTGGGGAGACTCCTGGGCTTTAGAATATTTTACAGTCCCCAAGGCGGTTCTAATGCACAACCAATGGAAAACCACTGCCCGATTTGAAGGCCACTGCTTCTCAGGGTGAGTGCCCCGCTCAATCTCTGCTTTTCACCTGGAAGCCAGTCTGCATTTGGGGTTCCCTCTGCTGCTTCTCGGGAGTCACCCATGGCTTTGCTTCCCTGCAGAGCCCCTTTGGACAAGAGGTTGCTGAGACTGGGTGTTTATTTATCAACATCAACTTGGCCCATAACTGTTTGTCAGTTACATCCCCCCAATATGGGACCTATGCAGAGGAGGAAGGGGCCGATGGGCCGCTGTTCTCAGGCTCCACAGAGACAGAGGGTCTCGAATGCAGACGCTTGGCTCGATCAGTAAATGCGTGAGTGCATGGAGCAGGAAGGATGCACTGGCAGGCTTGAGAGAATATTTTCAGCTGACAACTTCAAACATAAATCCCATTAACCTTAATAAATTATATCACAAGTATACTATGAATTCATATTTTTACAAATCATAGAATTAATTTGTGAATAAAATAATTTTAAACCATTGAATGGGGGGGGTGTTTGAAGCACCAATGGATTAAACTGCAAACATTTTAAACTCATCACAGATTTTGCAAATCTGCTTTAGCTTCTTTCATTTTCAACATCTTATGAGACATGAGAGCCCTGTCACATTTAGCCCAGCTCACAGACCTTACCCAGGTGTGGCTTCACGGGCTTCCACTATGCACATGGGACAGGAAACTAAGCCAGCAATTCTTCCACCCCTCATCCCTTCCTATAATATTAGAGGATGAGTGTTGTAAGAGATACCCAGGGCCAACATTTAAGGAGGCGCTCACTCACAGGTACCACCTCTGCACACTTGCACAATCCTGAAAGTGAGAGCCTCCTTAAATATTGTACCCTGGCTGCTCAGGTACTTTCTGAGCCAGCACATTCATGCACATTCATGCACATGTGTGCATGTGCACACACACACACACACACACACACACCCACAAACACGAGTCCAGCCATCTCAAGACCAGTGCGATGACAAAAATCCTGATATAAAGCATCCCACTGCCTCTTAGTCAAAGGTATGCTTTGCATTTGAGACGTACTTGGTCACCAATTTCTAGCATAATAATGAAAAATTTTTTTAAAACCTTTCTAGTGGATATTAGTAATTCTGAACTGGTTATAAGATACTTGGAGAACAAGAGGAAGTGAAAAAATGCGTACAAAAGGCTTATTGGTATGCAGCACCCGTCCTTGTAGATATATAAGCAAGGAAGAGCCACGGGACTCTTGGAAGCTAAGCTGCTGAGAGTGTTAATTATTACTTTTGTTTTCATTAAAGGGAGTTTTCACAAAAGCTGAAATATATGGTGTTCCTTGAATGGTGAAGACAGTGAGGAAAAAGGCCAAATCGAATCCAGCCAAGCTGGAAACTGTGTTTGTAAAGACCTGAATGATAGGCCTGCGATTCATCCTGAGTCATTTCTCAGCAAAAAATATGAACTACAAGAGATATCATTCTGTCCTTCCTAAAAAAAAAAAAAAAAAACTTAAAAGGTTAATATTGTTTACCTCAGCTTACCTTTGTCATTTCAATTCATCACCTGTTCAAGTTACTATACTTTTCCACTCTGAAAATCTCCTGCATCACTATGTACGTAATACATATATATATATATATATATATATATATATATCTGCAGTAGATATAAACATAATAAACACAAACACACCCCTAACGACACAGCCCACTGGAACCCAAGGATGCTTACTCACGGTAGAGAGAACTATTTCTTTGGCAGAGGAAGGAGCACTGTTCCTTAAGAGGACGTTAGAGGAGAAGAGCTTATCTCTTTCCTGAATCCCCTAACAAATTTCTGGAAGGCCCACTCCTCACCCACCAACTCTTGCTTCCATCTCACCACTGAATGACCATTTTCCAGCAAGTAGTTCAAAGGGTGAGTCGGTGCAAAGGAGAGGGTGGAAACAGGTCAGAACAGAGCTGCCTCCTGGGAGTGGGCCGATGTCTCTTCCAGTCCTACGGCTGCCATTTGGCTGGGGATTGGTATGCCCAAAGTCACTACGAAAACAAGCGATATTCTGGAGCTTACTCTGCCCTTGCATGATGAAAAAGCCAAAAAAAAAAAAAAATTGAGCTCTAATTTATTTTAGAATTGACACAGTAAGGGAAAAAAAGGGTCCATTGTGGGAAAATTTTGCTTATGCAAAGAAATTTCTCAATCTGAGGTTCTTCAAATATTTATTTTTTTAATTTGACTTTCATGAATGAACAACCGATGGGATCAAGACTGAAAGATAGTGCAGTTTAACAGCTCATGAAGTCTACCCCGAACAGTGACAGACTCCCGAGTTCAGATCTCTGCTCTGCCACTTTGCTGCCTGTACTCCCTGGAGTGAGCTATTTAGCATTTCTGCTACTAAAGTTCTTCATCTGTAAAATGTAGACAATAAAAACACCTACCTCGGCCAGGCGCAGTGGCTCACGCCTGTGATCCTAGCACTCTGGGAGGCGAGGCAGGTGGATCACTCGAGGTCAGGAGTTCGAGACCAGCCTGAGCAAGAGTGAGACCCCCGTCTCTACTAAAAAAAATAGACAGAAATTATCTGGTCAACTAAAAATATATAGAGAAAAAATTAGCCGGGCATGGTGGCGCATGCCTGTAGTCCCAGCCTCGGGAGACTGAGGCAGGAGGATCACTTAAGCCCAGGAGTTTGAGGTTGCTGTGAGCTAGGCTGATGCCATGGCACTCTAGCCTGGGCAACAGAGCGAGACTCTGTCTCAAAAAAAAAAAAAAAAACCTATCTCAACTATCGTAGTAATGATTCAGCATGTTAATGGTCGCCAAGTGCTTAGCACACTGCCTCGCTAAAAACAAGGGTTCAAAATATAGCTATAATTATGATTACTATTATTAAGATTCTTACATAATATCATAATACATGATCCTTTAAAAAAAAAAGTCTCTAAAAAGATCTTTTATAATTTGTTGCAAGATCCTTTAAAGAAATCTTTTTCAAAACCATCAGCCCAGGTTAGAAGGCTAACAGTAACCCTTAGGGAAGAAATTGAGAAAGTCCAAATTCATTTATACAGAATTTATCAGCAGAAGTTATTGTTCATGCATATTGCAGGTTCAAATTACACTAAGAGCTTCGCTATTTTAACTCAGAGCCTTCACTTGATGTTAGCTGTGAAGTTACATGTTTCCCTAACAACTGACCCATGCCATTACAGTAGAACAGTGTGGACCCATCCTTCAGGGCTTGGTGACAAAAGTCACTGTTTTCAAAGTCCTCAAAAATAGGAAGAAAAACAAAGATGCTGTTTCCATGTCAATAAAAGCTAACGGGGAGATGACGTGGAATGTGCTCTGCATCATTAGTGGATCATGTCGGCCTAATAAGGAAAGCGGAGTCTCTGGATATGACTATTTTATCTTTGACTCAACCGACACACCTTTGTGGGATGTTCTTGGATGAGCAACTTCTTTCTTCCTCCCTCAGGAAAGCCACAAACAGTATCAAAATTAACTTAAACGTCATGCTATCCCTGAAGTAATGCGAAACGTTGGTTGAGGAGAATACAAGGCATTGTGAAGGTGAACAAACCAAAGAACGTTGAAAGTGGCTTGCCTTTTGCTCAGAGGAATTTTTCTCCTTTCTGGCCAACCTCTCCCAATGTGGGAAAAACACAATGAATGTTTATAACAGACCAGATGAGAAAGCACTGCAATGGGGTACAAATGTTGCTCAGAGAAGTACAGTATGGTAATACACAGGGTAATGTATTATTTGATACTCATAAGCTAATTCATTAGTCATTCTAGGTAATTGGCTAATTGGAAAAAATCTGAAATCTATGATTCTAGGTCCTGTTTCTAGCATCTCTGACTTTTCCTGCCCTATATGGTAATTTTTACATTACTAACCCTAGAAAAGTGTTGAATGTGTTGACATCACATCTCTGTAAATAATAAGTTACATGACTTTCCCCTTGAACTATTAGGTAGAAAGGTAGATGGGACGTCTGAGGAGTATTTGTTCATTATTGTCATGATAGTTACCATCGATCTCTAAGTTCCCTTAATAAGGTAAATTTAACAAATTACAACACACTAACACTGAGGTTTAATGTTTTTCTCAAGAGCCTCTGTCATAAAAATTTCTTAGCTTGAGAGATGGCTTTTCTAGCTAAGATATCTTGTGAAAGCAACCCCTGGCCAGCAAACAAGCTGGATTGTTCTGGGTGATGAAAAACCCACATATTGTAAATTGATGGTCCCAAGTTACAAGTGTGAGGTTCCCAAACTGAAGGAGATGGCATGTTCATTCTATTCTGGTCTTCAGGTCTTTTCTAAATACATTAAAGCTTTGGGAAAGGTCTTTTCTTGAGATTTAAAAAAATGCAGGATAAGAGAAACATGTCACAGTTATCATGGGGAAGAGACTTAGCGGTTTTACCAAACAGGGTGACATAGCTTCCAGAAAACTGATACATCGACACAAATGCCGTGTGTTTGGAATAAGGAAAATCGCATCCTCCCTTGACTCTGCCCAGGTGAGTCCTTACCCAGAGCATGGAGTGAAGGAAGGAAGCACAAGGTGTACAGAGGGTGGTGAGAGAACAGCAGAAGGATCTGAAACCGTGAGATGTCAATCATTGACTTTTCCTTCCCTGCCAAGGCCAGTCACGTCTCCTCCGCAGGGTCTTTGCATCTGCGCTTTTTATCATCCCCACTCCTGGCCCTTGGGCCCCTCCCCTGCTAGTTTTAGCCCCCTTAGCACATACTCAGTTATTGCAACACTTTCTCCTTCCCTCAGGGCCCTCTCTCTGCCAATCCCACCCTCTAAAAATCGGGGGTTTAGAGTCAGGATGCCTGGGGTGAGTTCTGGCTCTGCCACTTTTAGCCGTGTGTGTGTGTGTGTGTGTGTGTGTGTGTGTGTCTCAGAGTAAATTGCTGAAATTCTCTGTGCTTCTACCTAAGTAGGTGTGGTAATTATATGTATTCCACAGGATTCTTTTTTTTTTTTTTTTTTGAGACAGAGTCTCACTCTGTTGCCCAGGCTAGAGTGAGTGCCATGGCGTCAGCCTAGCTCACAGCAACCTCAAACTCCTGGGCTCAAGCGATCCTTCTGCCTCAGCCTCCCGAGTAACTGGGACTACAGGCATGTGCCACCATGCCTGGCTAACTTTTTCTATATATTTTTAGTTGTCCGTTTGATTTCTTTCTATTTTTTAGTAGAGACGAGGTCTCGCTCTTGCTCAGGCTGGTTTCGAACTCCTGAGCTCAAACAATCCGCCCGCCTCAGCCTCCCAGAGTTCTGGGATTACAGGCATGAGCCACCGCGCCCGGCCTTCCACAGGATTCTTGAGAAAATGAAACGTAATAACATACAGAAGCACTAGAACAGTACCTTCTACACAGTGAGGGCCTTATAAAACTACTGGCTATCCAAGTGAATCCCTCGTCACTCCCTTGCCTATGCTCCCATGGCTTAGAGACTGGAGGTCAAACCCCTCAGCATGGCGTTCCTGGCCATCCTTGCTCCAACCCCACCCAACTTTCTAGGTTTTCCTTACTCTCTATTCTTTCAGCACATGCAAACTACAACCCATGCACATCGGGCCTCCTGGCATTAATCAAAATGTGCTGTACATTTTCCCATCTCTTGTTTAGGCTCTAATTGCTACTCCCAGCTAAAGTTCCATCTTCTCCAAAGTGCCTTTTAAAATACTGCATACCCCTCAAGGCTTGGATCAAATGACATGTGATCCAGAAATATACTCCCGGTAACCTCATTTGGAAAAATTATCTCAACCAGTATGTTTCAATGGCCCTTTTTAACCCTATGATAGATGTAATCGCATTCACTCTTGTATTACCAGAGTTGGGAGAGGGGGAAAATAGCTATATGAGGATGAGTTAACAAAAATTGCCCCATACCACATTCTGTGATGCTTCTTAGTGGGGAACACGCCAAGGATTTCTCTCTTTAGACACAAAGAGTGAAGGAAGGAAACAGAAGATGACCTGTGGACTTGCTCTGTGTGCTAAAATCTGAAACAGCAAACCTCCCAAGAAGAGTAAGAGAAGGTAACCGATCAGGCAGCAGCGGGCACCCGTGGCTCAGGCAGTTGAAGGAAGTAGTGGTCAGGTCAGAACCATTCAAGTCTCCACTGCTGAACTCCTCTCAGTTGAGAGATTTAGTGTTAAATTTCCACTCAAATGGAAGCGACTCTGTTTCATTCGCTATTTATACCATCTTATATTTTACATTGGTTGAACCACAAAAAAGTCTATCTTCCCACTTAATCTGTTGTCTTGCAGTCTTTCTTTCCGAAAACAGAGCGATGATGACTAGCTATCGTTGAAGGTTAGAATCCTTACATCCCGCAGGACACTGGAGCCACTTTAAAGGCAAAATGGGATTCCCTGGCCAGTTGCTGTCCTAATGGCCTGTGATGGTGCAATTTGCTAACACGTTGAAAGAAACAGATGTTAGAAGCTGTAGTAACTTCATGCAACCCATCAGGAAATAACTGCCTTAATGCACCTCTAAATTATTCCAGTCCTTTTCCTGAATTTAAAGCTTTATAAACAATTAGAAATGATAGGATCTGTTATAAAAAAAAATTTAGTTCTAGTCATTACTCTCCAGGGTGATAAAATATGTTCCATTTAGAGGGGAACCTGCTCTACAATCAATGCAAATCTTAAAAATCAAGTCTCGATCACAATAGTTATGTCATGATGTCAGAGGCAAAGTACTGACTTTGGTGTTTACAGGCAAAATGGTAGGCTCCATGGTAATTCGTGCACAGTCCACAGTTAATCCCTGAAGTTTTAGAAAATCAAAAACAAAAAGTAATCCATAATTTTAAAATAACAAAACATACTCTAACCTCTAAGGCAACCTGTGATAATTTGGATTCAGAGGTACCAGCCCAAGCATGAGCTCTTCCATGCATACCATGCGTCTTTACACAGTAGGAAGCCGTTTTTTCAGCTGACCTGATAAATGAGCCAGGGATTAATTCAGTTTGCGGGTTCACCAAGTGGAAGACAAACATTTGCACTTCCTTCAGCCCTGGATAATCCAAAGGTTATACTGTTCTAAAAAGATAATCCATTACGCATAGTTGCTCAAGTGTCTGTCCATTTAGGGAAGAATTTATCAGGAGGCTGTCAGAGGAAAAGAACCCAAATGATGCTTCAGCAGACATCAAGCTCACCCTGCAGAGAGAAGAGGGCCCTGCCAAAGAGCCCTCACTGGAGACAAGGCTACAGGCAGATTTATGAAGCAAGGAGACCACACTTAGGAGAGGATACCATAGCAGGCTCCTAACCTCCTCTCAAGCTTTGAGTCTGGCTTGACCAACACTGAACTCTCCTAGACATTTACAATGATCTATAGCCTCGATTTGAAGCTCATCCAAAGATAATTACATAGTCATCAAGCTTTATTTCTGTTAGACTCCTCTGGAATTTACTGAGTCTGCACGAGACTTTGGATGAAAATGACTTTGGTTGGCTTTGTCGCAGAGGCATCAGAACCATGCATTTCAGTCATTAGATCCTTACAGACCATGAAAGCCCAATATTAAAGGTTGTAACTTATTAAAGATTAGAACCTATATAATGATTCTAAATAAGATATATTTTCTTCTTTGATTTTGAACGTTGATGGAAATATAATGAGAACACCCCAAAATCTATAATTTGTGAATTCACATAGGAGGGACAAAAATCATTGATAGTATTGTTTGGAATTTATACCATGAATAGAGAGCATAATGTAGAATGTAGTTTATACTTCTTAAGTAGTAAATTTAGCGGGTCATGGGCTAACAGAGAGCAATGCCAGGTGAAGTCCTTGCACTAATACGTGCCAACAGAGACAGCTAGAGGAAAATGGCAAACTCAGTGCTGGGGCAGACAAGAAAATACTCCATGGAGTTTGATGGGATTATTGCTGTATAAACTGGCTGAGCTCTAGGCAAGGGATATAACAAGGACAGATCCTATTGTCTTTTCCCCAACATACCTCCCAAGTCTTTGTTCCAACCTTTGGGATGTTGAACACAAGATCAGGTCTTCCAGCCTTCGCCATGGAAGCCTTCTTTGTCCGCGGTTCAGCTACACACGCACATCTTCCTTCCCACTAGAACAATGTTCCGAAACACTGCCATCTTGTGGCCGCTCCCAGGGAGAGCATGAGCACTAGATGCCTTCAAACACCAGCCACTCAAGGGAGGAAACTTGGAGAGCAAGTTTTCACAAGTGGAAGTTTCAGGAATGGGGAAGTTAACATCCTCTCAAGTGTAAAGTAACTTGCTCAAGGTGATTCATCTAACAAGGGGCATTCATTTATAATAGAATTCACTTTAAAAAATTATAGCACTATTTCCAAAATGCTAAGTGTGTGCAAAGTCAAGGCACCATTCTGGGAAAAACAAAATAGAGTTAAAGAAAACATAGAAACAAGAAGATATCTGCACTGGTGGACACTCAGAAGATGATGTCTTATCTGGGAGATGATTTCTGCACATGGCATTACAGAAAAGAGGCTCATTCTTAGGGATAATTCTCCCCTACTTTTTATTTGGAAGATGTTCAAACCTTCAAAAAACCTGAATGAATAGTACCATGAAGCACCTGTGTTCTCTTCCCTTAAATTCACCAACTGTTAATTGGTTGACTGTTTCTTTCTCTCTAGTTTGATCCTTTTTCCTTCCGAAAGATTTGACAGTAAGTTGCAGTCATCATAAGACCTCACCCTGAAACACGTTACAATTTACTTCCCAAGAATAAGGGCATTCTTCTGCATAACCACGATATTGATACCACCCTTAGGAAAATTAACATGAAGTCCACACATTATGTAATATAGAGTCCATTATGTAATATAGAGCCGGTTTGTTTTATATCCTCTCCTACCTTCTCAGGCATGATCATTTGCATCTAAGAGGGAGAGTTCTTTGCTGCAAAGCATGGTCATATTTTCTGTTATTGTTAAACTGTGTATCTTCCACAGCCAGGTACCCATTCCATCCAGACTGAGCTCTTTCAGGCTCTGCTCTATGCTCACATGCATAACTGTTTAAGGTTTTACATAAAATAAGAACCTGATAGACTTCTTCAGTTATTTTATTAACACATTAATCTGGAATATAAAACTTACAAATGTAAAGAGACCCCAGATGCTGTTCCATTCCCAACACCCTATCTGCCCAGTCCTCCTTGGACTGTCCAGCCAAAATCTGATACCCACACATCTAAGACTGCTGGCCCCAGGGGCACCCTGCTTAACCAAGGACAGTAGCACCTGCTTGCACATGGTGTCACCCAAGCCAAGAATTGGTCTGTTCTACTCTAAGTGTTCAGTCTGTTCCTTTGTAATGTTTGACTACCAGATAATTATAACCTGGCCATTCCTGATTGCCTCTTTTCTATGGAACTAAATTTCACAATGGCACTAAACCATTTCACCACACCAAGAGTAAGAGAGCCTACAAACTCATCAGAAAACAAACAAAAACAACAAAAGTGATGAGCTATAAATCTGGACTCAGACATACCTGAAATTCCAGCTCTACCAATTTCTAGGTGAGCAATCTTGGGAAAGTCACTTATCTTTCTGTGTCAGTTTTCTCATCTTTAAAATGGAGATAACACGTATCTTATATACGATGTTCATCAAGCTCGATGAGATAATGCGTATAAAATGCTTTGTTTTTCAGTCTCCTTCAAATAACCCAACTTGCTTGATATGCTGATTTCAACATCAATCAGCCATTTAAAAGATGATTCGCAAGACTGCAGATTTCACTGATTAGTGAGTTACTGTCAGTGAAAACAAATAAATAGTAGGATTAGACAAAACCTTTTGGGAATTTGAAGGCAGTGGTGAAAAAATTCTTCAGGGATGATTAAAAATTGTTATTTTGTGGTTTAAAAGATTAAAAGTCCATAGTAAAGGGCATTTCAGACATATTGTTCAGGAGCATTTAGCAGAGGCCTTTGCCAAGGAAAGGGAGGTGTTAGCAAACCAGTTCCACCTCACAGGATAAAGGACTATTTGGCAGCAGCTGCAGGATTTCCTGCCTGTGCTCTGCTGAACATTTGGCCTCAGCTGATAGAAGCGTGTGGACCTATGTCCCGGCCAAAATGAGAGAGGGGAACTCTCTCTCTCTCCCTCCCTCTCTCTCAACTCTTTCAGAAGAAGTGAATTTGGCTCAATCAGCAGACTGGGTGTGTGAGCTTGTTCGAGGCATGGGAAGGCAAATATAGAGTGAATTGTGGCGCCTGCAGCTCCCGAGTGCTTGGCAAACATTCCTCTGCCCCAGCACGTCCTCCCCGAGGTCCACATTGGCCTCCCCTCCTCCTTAGCTCGTCATTTGCAGCTGTCACTGTCAACTAACTGGAGTGAACACATGAGTTGATGTCTAGTTTTCTTCTCTCAGGTCACTTTGCTTCTGAGTGTTAATTCATTGGGATCGGACCCCTTTCAGAAGTGTATCCTCGTGATGTTTGCGTGTTTTTCATCATAACAAAGTAGTCCTGCTATTATTAACTTCACCTCACTCTATTCCTTTGAGAAGGATAACCAGAGCTCACACATATGAGCTTACTATGTGCCAGAGGTTGTCAAAATGCCTTATATATCAAATCATTTAATGCTCGTAACAATGCCATTAGGTAGGTAGTATTATTATCCACATTACACGTATAAGGAAAAGCCCAGACACACTAAGCTATTTGCTCCATATCACACAGCTAGGAAATGGCAAAGTTAGTGTTGGAATCTGGATACCGGAGTCTATGTAATTAAACACTATCCTATCCTGTCTCTAAGATTCATTCATTTGCTCTATAAGCACATCATTGAAGACTGTATAGGGCTGCTATAGGTACATAAATTCTGTTTCTACAACTTTATGGGTTTGATTTATAATGCTTGTCACAGTACTTTATTATGAGAAGGTACATGAGCATATTTCACATGATCATATTTTAATGTTATGAAAATTCCTCTACTGTCCATTGTCCTTTTGGTTTTAATCACCTGCACTGAGCTGTAATAGGCAGTTTCACTCTTTGTCTATTTCCAGAACTGTTAGACTGATGCCTCTTTTACTTCTTTGCGGTGAATTTACCTAAATTGCTACATGCAGAGAATGCTTTATTTTTTTCAATGAAAACTGAGAAAGCTATTTTTTAAGCCATATATGACAAACCCTCAGCCAACATCATACTGAACTGGGAAAAATTGAAAGAATTCCCACTTAGAACTGGAACCAGACAAGGTTGCCTTCTATCACCACTTCTATTCAACATAGTGCTGGAAGTCCTAGTCAAAGCAGTCAGACAAGAGAAGCAAATCAAGGGCATCCAAATGGTGCAGAAGAGTTTAAACTATCACTCTTTGCTGACAATATGATCTTATATCTAGAAAACCCCAAAGATTCTGCCATGAGACTACTGGAATTGATAAACAAATTCAGCAAAGTCTCAGGTTACAAAATCAATGTACAGAAGTCAGTAGCATTCCTATATGCCAACAACAGTCAAACTGAGAACCAAATGAAAGACTCAATATCCATCACAATAGTAACAAAGAAAACAAAATATCTACAGATATATTTAACTAAGGAGGTGAAAGACCTCTACAGGGAGAACTACTAAACACTGAGGAAGGAAATACCAGAGGACATAAACAGGTGAAAAACCATACCATGCTCATAGGTCGGCAGAATCAACATCGTTAAAATGTCTATACTATCCAAAGTGATCTACAGATTCAACACAATCCCTATTAAAACACCAACATCATTGTTCACAGACCTAGAAAAAACAATTCTGCACTTCGTATGGAATCAGAGAAGGCCCCGTATAGCAAAAGCAATCTTAAACAAAAAGAACAAATTGGGAGGCATCAATTTACCAGACTTCAAGCTATACTATAAGGTTATAGTAACTAAAACAGCATGGTACTGGCATAAGAACATAGACCAATGGAACAGAACTGAGAACCCACATATAAAACCATCCTCATATAGCCATCTAATCTTTGACAAAGTGGATAAAAACATACACCAGGGAAAGGAGTCCTTATTCAATAAATGGTGCTGGGAAAATTGGATAGTCACATGTAGAAGACTGAAACAGGATCCACACCTCTCATCTCTCACCAAAATCAACTCACAGTGGATAACAGACTTAAAACTAAGGCATGAAACCATAAGAATTCTAGAAGAAAACATTGGAAAAACTGTTATAGACATCGGCCTAGAAAGAATTTATGAAGATTATCCCAAAGGCAATCATGGCAACAACAAAAATAAATAAATGGGACCTGATCAAATTAAAAAGCTTCTGCACAGCCAAGGAAACTATCACTAGAGCAAACAGACAACAGAATGAGAGAAAATATTCACATGCTACACATTCCATAAAGGGCTGATAACTAGAATTTATAGAGAACTCAGGAAAATCAACAAGAAAAAAATCAAACAACCCCATTAAAAAGTGGGCAAAGGACATGAACAGAAACTTTTCAAAAGAAGACAGACCAATGGCCAAGAAACATATGAAAAAATGCTCAACCTCTCTAATCATTAGAGAAATGCAAATCAGAACCACAATGAGATATCGCTTAACTCCAGTGAGAATGGCCTTTATCAAAAAGTCCCAAAACAATAAATGTTGGTGTGGATGAGGAGAGATAGGAACACTCATATGCTGCTGGTGGGACTGCAAACTAGTACCTCTGTGGAAAGCAGTATGGAGATACCTCAAACAGCTACAAGTAGAACTACCCTTTGATCCAACAATCCCATTACTGGGCATCTTCCCAAAGGAAAAAAAGACATTCTATGAAAAATACATGAAAGTTTATAGCAACACAATTCACAATTGCTAAGATGTGAAAACCACCCAAATGCCCATCAATACATGAGTGAATTAATAAAATATCATATATGTATACCATGGAGTTCTACTCAACCACAAAAAACAATGGTGATCTAGCACCTCTTGTATTATCTTGGATAGAGCTGGAGCCCATTCTACTAAGTGAAATATCACAAGAATGGAAAAACAAACACCACAAGTACTCACCATCAAATTGGTATTAATTGATCAACACTTCTGTGCACATATAGTAGTAACATTCATCGGATGTCGGGCAGGTAGGAGAGGGGAGGAGGGGGTGGATATATTCACACCTAATGGGTGCAGTGCACACCATCTGGAGGATGGACACACTTAAAGCTCTGACTCTGGTGGCGCAAAGGCAATATATGTAACCTAAACATTTGTACCCCCATAATATGCTGAAATAAAAAAAGAAAAAAAGATATTTATTTCAAATATCCTCAAAAAAACTCAAATGTCACAATCTTTGACCTTCTTGAAAAGAAGAGCCATTGACATGTTTGTCATTTTATTTAGAAATAATAAACATCAACATATTGGCAGTAGATAAAGAAAAGAGAGGAAAAGCAAATCATGCTTGTTTTTCTTTTAAAAAAAAAAAAGATGAGTCAAGATGTTAGGTTAATATAATTGCTCACATATGTCCTTTGAGCAGAAGCTCCAGACATTGAAATAAACAAAGTGCCACTGATGACAGAATCAAATAATGAAAATGGGATATTTATTTAAAACTACTCCACATTTAAGATCATTTACAAATAAGGTGTAGAAGGTGCTACGTGCAATGGTTGTACATCACATTTTTTAAAAGAAAATATAGAGAACATTCTTTCACATGCAGTTGGTAGGATAGAAATTAATCCAAATTAGCAGTAAATTCAGAGCAGCAGCTTCTATAACCACTACGAGAGAAGCACAGCTCACGGATTTCATTTTATAATTGGTTTCTTAAAATACAGCTTTATCAGTCTCTATTTTATATACAAAATGTATATACACATCTATATACAAAAGCACACTTATCAGAAGTACTCTCATTTCAGCTAAATATTGATTTGTCAGATATTCTAAACATTTAAACTGATTGGCCAGTATTTTTAAAAGTAAGTTTCATGTGTACCCCTTACATGCCTGCCACTTTGGTGATGTATGCGATTGTAAGTTAACAGGCTATGCAATGATTCTCTAACAGCAACACAGTCACCAAAATAGCTAAAAATTCAACCTACCTACTAGCTGTTTAAGAGTTCAGCTCTGCAGTGGAGCTCAAAGCCCAGATCCCCAAGTCATGTGACCTTGGGTAAGTTACCTAACCTTGCTGAGAGTCTCAGAGCCCTCCAAATATGGTAGGGATAAAAACAGAACCTGATTCACAGTATCAGGGTGAGGATGAAATAAGGTAATTCATACAAAGCACTTAGTACAGAGCCTGGTCCATGGACAGCATTCAATATTGCTGGCCATCATCATCATCAACGTCATCATCACCAACAATATCACCATCGTCTTCATCATCATCATAGTCATTGTCATCATTGTCATCATCTAAGGATAAAATATCCTTTTGCTTTTGTGTCCTGAATATGACTCATTGGCATCAATCTTAAGATGTAAAAGTTAAAAAGACAAAAAAAAAAAAAATTGTGAGAAATTTAAAATCTTAAAAGGCCACCATTTGGCCATAGGCTCCAGGCAAAAAAGAGTAGTGCAAGGAGAGCCTACCCCTCCCCCCATGCTGGGCACTTAGCATTCTCTTTCAGTCATTACTGTCACTCTGTGAGGTAGGGTTATCATCTCCGATAAGCTCCAGAGCTGGTTACATTCCAGACAGATGTCCACACCCCCTCCTGCTCTCAGTGCAGGAGGCAATTTCTTGCACAAAAGTGACTTTGTGCTGCATCACATGACCCTGCCATTCTGTTCCCATCTAGATTAGACCATGGGTGGAGGTCTCATCCAATGGCAGATACTCTTACAAACCTAACAGGCACATGGGCATAGGCTGATCAGTTACTGGCTAATGGGACCAGATCTTCCTGGGGATTTGAACTCAAGACACTGAGAGACAGTTGGTCCACAGGTAGCAGTAAGAGCAGAAGAAACCAATGCACAGTGGTTTTACCAAGATGGTGGAGTTCTAGGACAATGATTGAATGTCTCCACTGTTTGGGAGGGAACACATAACCTGTCTTTTTCTAGACAGCCCTAAGTCCTTGGTCTTCTGGTTCCCAAACTCAAAATAATCCTGAAGCCTGATTGCGCTGCTGTTCCTCTCCTGTAGGGTACTTGGTCATCAAGACCTCCATCTTCTCTATTTCCATGTAAGTTACCCTGAGTGACACAGACCTTAAACCATAAAAGAGTCTCCATTTTACAGATAAAGAATTTCAGGCTCAGAAAAGTTAAGGGACTTCTAAGGTCGTATAGTGAATTACCCAAGGGTGGGCCTTCTCCTCTCTTGCTTTGGATGGGGAGTTTGGAATGGAGCATCGTTCGAGCTTCTCTGAGATCTATAATGTGAAGTCCTTCAAAGTCAATCCTTTAATTAGTACAAACAAACACATAGGTGATTACCTACAGACTCAATATTCAAATCCATGTTGGAAAGCATTTTGTGGGTGCTATAAAACAGTTTAAAACGGGTAGTGCTACCCCAGAAGGAGACTTCTAAGAGAAGGTGACAGTGAAGAATGGCATTGAAATATGAGGAGAAGGCTCAGGGCTGAGAAGACAGGGGAAGTAGGGTAGGGGCGCCCTATCGCCAGAGGTTTTGTGGCAAACATAGAACGCAATTCTGGTGTATTTTGCTGAAAGAATAATGTTTGTTTCACAGAATTTCTGGAAGGTCTTGAGAAACAACCTCAAGCTATGCTTCCACGGGAAAAATTCCTAAAATCACACTACAGAACTGGAGACTGCTGCTGCCAAGCACTGGACATGTAGCTTGAACCTCTGAAGTTTCCCACACTGGAGGCAGAACACTATCCTGCCCCTGCCGTCCAGAGTCGCAATCCTGCTTCCGCCACTGCCAGCACAGTGGGCTCCGTGTAGTCCCGTGTTCTGGCCTCTGATTCTCGAGTCAGATGCATCTGACTGGTGGAGCTGGTGGCTGGGAAAGTGAGTATCTGTAACAGCTAGTAGGTTCTCCCTCCCACGAGGACTCATAAGTCAGGAAATGCCTTAAATATAAGAAAGCCATGCGGCCCAAAGGAATAATAAATATCCTCTAGAGGCGCATATGCATAATAGTGGAGATCATGTCTGGGGAACAGCAAACATCCCAGCATCCCTGAGTTTAGGATGAAAGATGCTACGATGTGGGTTTGGTACGTGGGGCCATAAGGAAAAGAGTTAAATTTTACATGTTAAAGTGTTCGGACTTACTACAAACATAATCAGGAGCCCTAAGGACGTGTTTAAGAAGGTAAGCGAGCATTTTGAAATTTTAGGAGTATACTTTCGTGACAGTATAAAATATGGGCCCGGGGAGATGCTGGTGACTACAGTGGTATATAAGAGACGTCAAATGTCTGCTGCTCTGGAGGGAGCAGGTGACCTGTGGATAACCGGCCAGGAGGTGGTTCACTCACACGCGGCCCTGGGAACACGATAGCAAAAGAGGTGAGCCCTGCTCACGAGATATTTACAACACAGTGGACCAGATGGATAGCTGATAAACAACATCAATCCATGATGATAAATCCTGTGATGGGACAGACACAACGAGTAACAGGAACAGAGGCAGAGGAGTCTATCCCAGCCTCGAAGGACTAGATCTAACTTCCGGGAGAAGAGAATGTCCAAGGTGGGTTGGAAAATTTCTTACCTCACTGTTAGGTGAAGGTTTTCAATGCAAAGGGAGAAACATTATACAAACAACCAGGACTAAGATCGTGTGATACCTTCAGAGGCCGGACCAGGACAGTGTTCAGAGCAAGAAGTGAAGACAGATGTTTCCAGCTCTGAGAAATGAGGACGCTTAGGAGACACACAGGGAGAGGAAGAGCGCAGGATGCTCACTCAGCAGCATAGAAACAAAAGTTGGGAAAATGCAGAGACACAGCCCCCATGCAAGGATGACCCACAAATTTGAGAAGTGTTTTACATTTTTAATGTCCACCAACAGATGTATGGATAAACAGTGTGGTACATACATATGATGGATTCTTATTTGGCCTTAAAAAGGAATGAGATTCTGATATGTGCTATATGGATGAACCTTCAAGACACTACACTAAGTGAAATAGGCCAATCACAAAAGGATAACTATTTTATGGTTCCACTTATATAAGTCACCTAGAATATGCCACTGACCTGTATACTTGAAAATGGTTAAATTGGTAAATTTTGTGTTGTGCATATTTTACCACAATTTTTTTAAAAAAAACAGAACAGGAGAAGCCAACAAAAGGGTTATGCCTGTCAGCAAAGCAAGCGTGTCATAGACCCAGGGAAAGGGTGAGTCTGGCAAGGAGTGGACATCAGTGTCAGCCTCTGCTGAGAGGTCGGGCAAGGGAGCCATCGGACTTAGACACTGAGAGTCATCTCAGTCCGTGAGGGGCAGGGTCCCCATGGGGTGGAGAGGCAGGCGCCAGACGGCAATGGGTGAGGAGTACCTGAGAGGTAAGCAGCAAACGGGAGACGGTAAAGAGGTTCCAAAAGCCTGTCTGTGGGAGAAGGGTGGCTAGAGGGAAGTGGGGATTTGAAAGTTTTCTTCATAAAGAGCAAGTTTCAATGCAGAAGGAAAAAGCCATTTGAGAGAGGAAGGTAGAAAGTGCTGGAGTGAGAAGATCAGGGCAGAACCCAATACACCTGAAGTAGGGGAGGATGACAGCCCCAGCCCTAGGGACACTTTGGTCCTAGAATGGACCAGGGATGGAGACCAGAGTGGTCACAGAGCAGGACTGCGGACCCATTCGAGGCTGGACGCCATGACACTGCTGTGAGGTGGCCAAGGGAGAGACGCTAACGACAGACTTAAACGTCATGGGTAGAAGTTAGCAGTAAATACAGGTCTCAGGAACCCTAAACTTGCTCTAAAGAGAAGGCTTTAAAAAACAGACAAGGAAAAAAAGGAAATACCAGGGTGTAATTTTGTTACCCTTCTAAACTACTTTCTCAGGACTGAGAGCGGCTACAAATCTTTATGCTCGCAGAAACGTCCCGGCGGGCATTCTTCTGCGTCTACATTCACCCACTTACTCTTCAATGCCAGAGTCCAGTTTGCAGAGAGACGCTGAGAAATGTCAGCATATTGATTCAGCAGCCACCACTGTCTAGTGTTTTTTCTTTTTTCAGTTGCCTTTATACTGAACAATATTTCTTTCCAGTGTAACTGCTGAGTGGACAATGTTTTTAAGAGTCATCTATCTCTCTCTCTTTCCATGTGTTTCCTGGCCATGGGAAGAGCTTATTCCTGGATCTTGAGGGCTGGCTGACAAGTGTCTATGTTTCCAATCCTCCAACCCCATAGAGACTGTATTCTCCCTAAAGAAAAAATATATAGGCCGGGTGCGGTGGCTCACCCCTGTAATCCTAGAACTCTGGGAGGCCAAAGCAGGAGGATCGCTCGAGGTCCAGAGTTCGAGACCAGACTGAGCAAGAGTGAGACCCCGTCTCTACTAAAAATAGAAAGAAATTATATAGACAGCTAAAAATATATATAGAAAAATTAGCTGGGCATGGTGGCGCATACCTGTAGTCCCAGCTACTCGGGAGGCTGAGGCAGGAGGATTGCTTGAGCCGAGGAGTTTGAGGTTGCTGTGAGCTAGGCTGATGCCACAGCACTCTAGCCCAGGCAACAGAGCGAGACTCTGTCTCAAAAAAAGAAAAAAGAAAAAAAGTATCTTTATATATAAATCCCTTTATGTCTACACCCTTTTACATATAACTTTTTATGTATATTAATGTGTGTGTATATATATGTATGTGTATGTGTGTACACACACACATATAGTTTATTATATATCAGGTCACTGGAACTTAGACTAAACATTTAAAGGAAACTATATAAAATTTCTGAAACGGACAGCAAAATAATAGCATATTTATGGCCAAGATTCTAATCTAAGTGTTTTAACATTGAAATATCACCAGCCCATGCATTTCTGCACTAAGGGCCTTCACCATGTTAAATTATCATTTATATAAGCATTCGATAAGCACTCATCACCCCTCTGACTCTCAAAAAAAACGTGGCTGTGTCAGCTGAATCCATTTGAATTTCTGTTCTAGACAGCACAGTAAATTGTAGAGTTGCATGACTGCTAATCAGATAAGGCTTTTTTTCAAAGATTGCCAGCAGGGCTTTGGAAGAACAAGCTACTAGAGTTTGTATTACATGAGGATGAAGCCAGTCTGGTAGATTTCCTTCAAATTCTGAGCACACGCCAATGTGTTGCACATTTCTTAACTTAGCAAAGAAATGTGCCAAGGCTAATAAAAGGGACTCTTTGTTGGATCTCAAAGGCTACAATGGTTGGCACTTTAAATATACCACGAAGCCATAGCATTTGAGACAGCATCCAAGAGAAGCAGTCCTCAACCAGGAACACGTCCTCTTCCCTATCTACTATCACAGAAATTCAAGTCCTCTGCTGTGGAGAATAATATTAAAATTCCTACATTATTCCTGACTTCAAGGAAACAGGAACATTGAAAGTGCTCAAGGCCAACAGTTGTCCATGTTTAATGCAACTTAATAAAATCATGACTTGCTTTGATATAGCATCTGGCACATCCTCTTATCAAACCTAACACTCAGGGTTCTTCACTCTTCCTAGGGGTTTAAAATTTTTAGGTTACAAGGTAAAGGTAGCAACAAGAGTCAAAATAGAATATGATTAGTAAGGAAGCATTGGAATACTAAATAGCCAATGTAACCATTGTATTATATCCATGTCACGTAGAGTTTAAATATGTTACATATGCTATACACAAAGCCACCCACCTCCAAATCAGACTGTCTCTTTCAAGAGTTCAGACTCAAGTAAATACCACTCCTACTCATGACGCCCAAATTTCTTAATTCCAAAGTAATTACAGCTTTTCACAGTGGTCCAGTGTTGCATTGATTTTGCAACCAATGTAGCTTGAAAATAAATTACTCAGAAGTTGTTATTTGGTTCCTAGCTGCTCTGCAGATTGTTCATTGGCCTCAGCTCCTTTGTTTCCTACCCACCCTCGTTTTTCATCATCTAGGCTAATTTATTGCCATTTTCACTACAGACAATTCTTTTGTCTTTATGGGTAAATAAATTAGATTTATAATTCTACTCAAAAGTTTCATGCCATATTTATACTGTTTGTATCCTCCTCTTTACTTTTTTTCTTCTCTTTTCTTTTTTTTTTTTTTTTTTTTGATACTGTAATGTATTGTTTTTGTCAGTTCATCCTACTCACGCTTTCTCAATAGCCAGGCTAATGTCTGGCACGCTAAAACTCACCAAGAGGAGTTAAAATACCATGCTTTCCGCAATACTTTCAGAAATAATTTTCTGGAAACCCTTTGATTGACAGTGGTAAATGGCTGGGTCAGAATTGACAGTGGACACATCTTTCAAGAGGATCTAAAACACAAAATTTAAGTGAAAGTGAAACTATATCATTAGTGCCATGTTTCATGTCATCACCATGGCCTTGGCGGGAGGAGGAGGACATCTGTCATAAAAGCAACAGGAATCAACTAGGCTCACAGAATCTCAGGAGATTTGATTGTCCTCCCAATGTCTGGAACACCTTGGGAGAAGACTGGGACTCACCGTATGCCTGCAATAATGAAAGAATGTCGCAGAGATTCTATAGATAAGATCGTCCATCCCAGCCCAGTACTACAATATTTTGTCAAGGTTGTTCACAATTCCATTCTCTGCTGTAACCATAACTATCCATACCCGTGAGAAGGGTATGAAAGACTTTTGAGCTTTGCAACCTTATCTCCTCTACATCCATGGTCTAAAATGCACCTCCTGAGTCCTGGTTTCTAAGCATCCCATATTTCCGTGATTCAGTTTGAGCTTGTGCTTTGAAGACCTTGGTGTACCTGAAGCTCACAAACTTCAGAGAGTAAAGACTTTGGCCCTATGAGGGAGACATTTAAAAGTGCCCAAGAGACTCTATTTAATGACTGCACAGAAGCTTTTAAAAGTCTCACTGCTCCAGGCGCATCTGAGACAAATCATGTAAGAATCCCTGGGTGTGAGATGCAAGCATTGTTAGTAAAGTCCAGTATGCAGGCAGGACTGAGAACTGCTGGAACGGAACTAAGAATTTCTTTGTCCTTCAGCCTCAGACACCCCCAGCCATGGGTCACCCAAATCCTCCTGCTCCCAGAGAAATGCAAAGGGACCAGCTCAATGGTCACTCCAGAGAGCACACGGCTCCACACCTACCCCAGCAGACACTGAGCTTTCGGGGTCGTCATTTATGTATCTTTCCCCTGGGGCATGTGAAGCAGGGCTTTTCTTTGTGTGATGAGCTTGTCTTTGGGGACCTCAAAAGTCCTCTTACAAAATTTCAGTTTGATGGCAGCGGTGGGTACCATGCCTAAATTACCAGTTAATGATTTTAAAAGAATAAATATTACGGTTGTGACTCTCCAAAAAAAAAACCGACACAAAGGAAGAGAAGAGGATCCCTCCTGTTTGCATATAGACCCCACAAGCGTTTTGGTAACTAGGGCTCAGGTGCAGCACAGGAAGGCCCAGGGCCTTTCTCCCTGGCCTGGAGTTTGCAGAAGGGTGGCCTGTGGCCGGGGTGTAGCACTGGTCACTCGGGCTGCAGGAGCAGAGGCAGCCAGGGAAGTTCAGAGAAAAAATGGTGGAATCCAGGTGGTAGCAAAAAGGACCAGTTCCTGAGCACTTCTCCAAACTGGAAAAAGTGGATAAAGCTGCAGGAGACTGGGGGTGTTGTAACAGCCATGGGAGAGAGAGTCAGAAAGACACATTAAGGTCCCTCAACCTTGTTTCCCCAGATTGATGTCTGGGAAGTGGAAGTTACATCAGGGGTGCAGAAGATTGAGACAGACACTAGAAGGTTTCTTACAACCTAGTCTCACATGTGGTGGACTTTCCCTTCCATCATATTCTCCCAAGTCACCATCGTGCATAGTCCTGTCCTGTGCAGCGTATGGTGCAAACTCACTTTCCAAAGTGGAAGCAGCTGGATGACGTGGTGATAGCAGTTGGAGGCATGTCTATAATAAATATGCATCAAACCCAGAAAGGGATCTGCACCAACTCTTGTCACAACCCAGAGCTCTAGCTGTCAGTATCTATTTATCCTGGTCTAATAGGATCAGATTAATTAGTAAGAATTTTGCTGATTAGGCCAAAATATTTTCCAATACCTTTAAAGCTAGATTCTACTACAAACCCTGTTTCATTGCACACTCAGCTCGTCAAAGCAGTCACTGAGCAACCAAGAGTCAAGGGAGTGGAGGCTCAGCTGGGCGTCTCTATGTAGCAATGGCTTGTCCATGCAGGGAGAGAAGGAATTCGTGGTACCGTCTTAGGGACAAGCTACCATGCAGGGCCTTGCCTTTTTCCACTCCATTTCACTTACAATCCTAACACTCTGAATTCTTCCAGACTCCAGATTAAAGCTAGAATTGTTTTCTTACCAGATATATCATTAAATAATATATAAAATGTGAAATTTTTTTATTTCAAAATACACTGAGAAACTAAAAACTGGAAAAAAGACATAATTGCAGAAACCTCCTTTTTGGAAGGACAGCAAAAAAGGCAATTCTGAAATCATAAGACAATGAATAAAAGAGACAAAAGCCATTTTTCAAAACATCTATATTACTTCCACCAAACGGAAATCTAATACGGACTCATTGCCCAGTCTGAGTTGCAGAACAATCACTGAAAGTGGTTTCACAGATATAACAGCTTCTAACAACGTTCTTTATTCCTCTCTTTCACCCAGTATCTGGTTTCTGAAATTCGCATTCCCTCTTTTCCTCGTCATACGCTTCTTCTTCTCCAAACCACATCTTCACAAACAAAGACGAAAGTCATTCAGTATTTTTTGGTCTTTCAGAGGTTTTTTTAAAATCTTTAATTAAATTCCAGCTTGAGATATCCTACCAGTCTAGACAGCCACTGAAATTGGTTACCTGTTAGGAATGTGTTAGGCTTATTGAGACTGTAGTATTTAATTACGCAAACTTTTTTATAATTAACGTTTTTTATAGTGAGCTCTGGCCTTTGTCCTAATGATGCCTTGGGAAATGTGCTCACCATTTCTATGCTGATTTTTATCCCAAGGAATGTTTTAAATAAGACATTGACTGAAGTTAAGTCATTTTTTTTTTCTTTTCCTATAGTATCAAACTACCAGATACCATGACATTGAATATTGGGTGGCAATATTGTGTTTCAGGAACCAGCAGGGAGCACAGAGGATGGACACCAAGGACTAATTTGAGGTGATTCCCATCATATAGCTTCGGTGGTCCTCCTCCAAGGGTGGCAGCTTAGTGTTAGGGACAAATTAATGGCTGAAACCCCCGGAGAAAGAGCAAAGTGCTATAAGCCATAACTAGGGAGCTATCAAGACACATTACCATTTTTTAAAGCAAGGCTAAATTTTTTTTAATTCAAAGGGAAATAGAATAAAACAACTTTGACATTCAGTTTGGGAGAGAAGATATCTTAAATCATCTCAACTATTAAAATGCCAAAGTTTCTACAGCATCTATATTGCTCAAAATTAGACAAACTAAGGATGTTTATTGAGTCTTCTAGAGTTCTGCAGAAGATTGATAACACATGTCTGAAAAGCTTCCATGCTAAATAATCATGGCCATACTCTTTGGCAGAAATCACAAATTAGATATCCACAGGCCAAATCCAGCTCTCAGATGTGTTTTGTTTGACCCCCACCATGTTAAAAAATAATTGAGAGATTTCATCCAAAATTATTCATTCATGTATTCAGCAAATATTTACTGAGTATTCTCATGAATGCCAAGCCCAGTACCAAGGGCTAGGAAATAAAACAATGAAAAAGACATGTGTTCCCTGTCTTACGAGACTTACAGAAAAGAAAGGAAGACAGAAAATTAAATGAAAATAGCTAGATAAGGCATGGTAAATATGATAAAGTAAAGGGCATTGTTGTGTGTGCACAGTAACTAGTAGATATTGGCCATTTACTGTGGACTGGGACTCGTATCAGGTGCTTTCCACATTGTGATGACAACAGCCCTATGAAGTGAGTACTGCTGTTACCATCCCTTTATTTCAGATGATCATTCTAAAGCACAGAAAGTTCCAGTAATTTGTTCAATATCACAAAGCATTCGCCATTTTGAATTCAATATTTCAACTTATCTATTCCAGATTATTTTCTCAAGTCATTTATTTCAGGAAGGAAACATGGATAGATTCATAGCATCAGCAATTACTCATATTCTATTCAGGATTCTAAATCATTTTCTAATGTTTTTCTTATTTTAACCCATGAATAGAGTATTCGTGGTATAATGAGCGAATACAGATTTTGAAAGTAGTTGGACCTCAGGTAGAATCTTGAGTCTGCTGCTTTCTCATTTTACGGGTGTAGAAGATAGAATTTTGGCCCTCACGACTTTACCCTGTAGTGTTATACCCATAACTAATACCACATGGCAAAAAGGACTTTGCAGATGTAATTAAAGTCCCAAGCCAGTTGACCTTAAGATACAGAGATTATCCAAGTGGGCTTGTCCCAATCAGATAAGGTCCCTTAAAAGAGGAGAGCTTTCTCTGGCTGGGGGAAGAAGAGATGCCGCAAAAGGAGAGGTCAGAGAAAGTAGAAACATGATTCTGTGCCTACTGGCTTATTGGGTGCCTGATATATGACATGATGTCCAAGGCATTCAGTAAATAGTGGGTTTTGTTATCAGTTAAATATTAATGATAAAACACTTTTATAATGTGAAATTACTTATAAATATACTATCAAAATCTAAGTCTCATAGCCATGATTCTCTCTTCACTAGCAACACATAGATAGACCATCCAAAGTCTAGCTCTTCATTCTCTATGCAACCACTGGGCATCAATGTTCACCATCCCACCCCAAACCCATCTTATTTCTTTGGCTATAGAAAACTTCCCTTTATTGCTTGTTTCTACTCTGAATCCATTCTTGTGCATCTCTAATCCAGTGCATTATAATTTGGTCTGTAGTATTGGAGAATAACATCATCAACACCAAAAAAGCCCCTCATGGTCGCTAGCCATGTAGAGTTACATTTGCATTATGATTTAGCAATAAACAGCTTCTAATCCTTTCAGAAAGGGCAAAATATATAATGTTTTCAATCAGCAATTAACTTTCCCTTCTGAGCCAAAAAGCAAAAAATGATTGTGCATATGGAAATAGACAATTAAAATATAATAGATTTGTTAAAAATACAGCATCTGCCAGGCCAGGAAGTAGTCTTCTGCTCTAAGGTATATGTTTCCTATAAAACTTCATCCATAGATCAATCACTGGAAAGTCAGCTATAACATGAATTCGTGAAACTGAATTTTATTCTCCAGGCCACGTTTTTTTTTTTAAGTCAAGTACCTGTTTTGAACTTACCTGTTATTTAAATTCAAAATACACATAAGAGTTTGTTTTCTCACATCAAGGCACAGATAGCAAGGCAACTTTAGTAGGAAAGCGCAGTGTGCTTTTTAGTTCTATCACCATCCTTCCATCCTTTCCTCTATCCGTCTATCCTTTCACTTTCACTTATCAATAGTACGAGCATGTACTGAGCTATGCGGTAAGCGTGGCCCTCCAAGAGCTTCCAACCCATTAGGGAGATAAGAGAGACCTGAATAACCCTGGCACAAAGAATACAAGATAGATGTTGCATGAGTCACCTCCCAAGACTGAGCAAAGAATCATCCTACCCTCAAGTAAGACCTGGACGTAAACTCTAAACACAGCATTGCAAGTGGAGCAGTAACCAGGCTGGGAGGCCCTGTCATTTATTATTTGACTGACTTCAAGCAGGTGATTTCCCCTCTCTGGGCTCTGGGTCCTTAGGAAATGGGAGGAAATCTCCACGTAAAACAGAAGTGGTTACATGTTGCCCCAGGACCTCACAGCCCGTCCGCATGTCCCTCACACAACTGAGCGGTCGGAAACAAGGAAAGTAAGGAGAACTGAGAGCCTTGAGAGGAAGCAGCTTCAGGCCTCTTTCTCTCTGCACTGTGAAGCAGGAAACTGAGAGATTTGCAGATGAGAAAGAAAAAAACATAACGTAGGAAATTCATCGGGATACCTCAGCAACAAAACAGGAATTAAAACCTGGGGCTTTCATGACATTCAAATCCATGGTCACATGAATTCAGAACAAATCATGTCGGATCTTGACATCTAAAGAAATCCCCCAACACCTGACCTAGCTAGAACTATGCTTACCAGAATTGGTAAGGCTGTATTATTCTAATGCATGTGATTCTTGTCTTTGCTGTGCCTTTAATGAGTGGTAACTATAGTTTCAATTCAAATCCCTCCCTGGGTCGGGGAGGTCAGTGCCTTCCTTACTCCTTTCCTGAAGCTATGAGCTGCCTCTCACATCTCCATTCTGTGACATAGAATTCTAAGACACAAAAATGCTAGATAACATATAAACATTATTTTTAACTACACATAAAATAATCTTTAAAGAGCCTTTTAAAATTTATATTAATCACTTTAATCACTCATCTTAATCTCTCTGAAATTATCCACCAATCCTGAAATTTTGGGCAACTTAAAAGGAAAGACCAAGGATTCCAATAAACAAGGCAGTGTACAGATCTCCACGACATCACGACTATGTACAACAGGGGCTGAGAATGTGAACTCAGACGTCAGGCTGTGTGGGTCTGAATCCTGCAACTTCCCAGCCATGTGTCCTGGGACAAGTGACTTCACTTATCTCACATAGTTTGTAAGGATGAGAGTGGCTCAGCTGGGTGGCTTGTGCTCAGGGCCCCTCATGAGGTCCCAGTCAAGCTGCCAACAGGGGCTGCAGTCATCACCTGTCTTCCCTGGTGCTGGAGAATCTGGAATCTGCCTCCAAGATCACTCATGCAGTTGTTGGCAGGTCTCATGGCTATGGGCTGGGAATTTCGGTTCTTCACTAAGTGGGCCTTTCCACAGGGCTGCCTGAGTATCCCCTGGATGGGGCAGTGGCAGCTAGCTTGTCCCAGAGTGAGAGGGGGAGAGAGAGAGGGAGAGAGAGTGAGAGAGAACAACCAAGATGGAAGCCATAGCCTTTCTTTGTGCTGGGCTCCAAAGTCACACAGCATCATTTTAGCTTTGTTCTACTCATTAGAAACAAGTCATGAAGTCCAGCCTGCATTCAAGAAGAGGGCAATTAGACCCCATCTCGGGAAGAGAGGCATCTCAAAGGATTTGTGGACATATTTCTAGAAGAACCACACTGCGTCACAGGATTATAGTGAAGAGTAAATGAATCAATGCATGTGAAGCATTTAGAACATGTAATGAGAACTAGATAAATGCTAGCAGTTCTCACGAGCTTTATTATTCAGTGTGTGCTCGCTGTGTTCCAGGCACTGTAGTCTATCAAGGGGAGCCATCATCCAGACTTCGGATGGGACAACACTAGGGAGAAGGAATAGCAGGAACCAAACCCAGAGGTCTGGGTTACATCAGTTCTGAATCCTGCTCTCCTTCTAAACTTGCCTCATTTGTTTAAATCCGTTCAAGTTTGTTATTGTTGTTGCTTACATCTCAAAATCATCCTTACTGATAAACTCTTAAATATTTTCTGCCATACTTTACACACTTGTTTAATCTATAATCTAAACAACCATGACTAGGTGGTCACTTTGGTTATGTAAAGGCCTCAGGAAAATCTATTTAGTTTGTCCAAGGTATTTAAGGTATGCATTCCAAGGAACTGATGGCTCATTTTCTTCTTGGAGATTAAATAGAGAATACAAACTGAGGATTAGTATGTGGCTGTATGTTATTTTCACTCTGTAATATTAGCTTCAACATTCAAAGAGTTAGACAATATTAGCAGGAAAATACAATCTAGTAGCTCCTAAATATGCTCCTTAAGCATATTTTCATTTCTTTCAGAATATTTAGTTTGGAAAAGGAAAGAAAACACAGAATTTTTAATAAATTAAGAAGATTCCTATGTAGAGTTTTAGTTAATTGTGAGAACCCACACACTGCTAATTCTTAGCCATTTATCATTAGGCAGACTCTTTAAATTTCTTATTGGAGTCAGGATATTTTCTTTGGTTTGACATTAGTGATAGCTAAAAATTAATTTTTCACCCACAGGAAATATTAGTCTCCCATTCAAGAGTCGATAATATTATTTTTCTCGGATAAATCATCACTGAGTCATCCAGCTCTGAAACCCAAGATTCATAAATCATAAAATCATGAAGTTGAAGGCATCTTAGGAATCTTTAAGCCCTTTCCTTATACGAATAAGAAAATTGAATCCTAGAGAGGTGAAAAGAATTGCCTACAGCAGTAGAAGTTGAGAGCAGGCAGGTCCAAACCCAGGCCTTCTGCCTCCTAGTGCTCTGATTTTTCAACTACAGTATTGCTGGAATTAGGAATTAATTCCAATGTCTATTTCAATATAATTAGGAATTAAATTTTAATTATTAATCACAAATGACAACAGAAAAGAAGCATAAGCTGCCATGTTGGTTCCCTGTATTTCTGATGTTTGCTATCTCCCCCTGACCTGGAGCCGTCTTCACTTACCCCGTGTGTAAGACCTCAGGAAGGGTCTCTCACTTTTTACCTTCCCAAGGGTTGTAAGTTAGAAGTTAGAAATATTCCATATTCCCAAGTAAAGATTTAGCTTACAAATCAGCCATTTGTTAATAATTAACCACCAGATATGCCTAAAAATGATTTGTGTTTTATAACCTGATCCTTCTCAATTAGTTTCCTCCCACAAAAGAGGACCAGCCTTCCTCCTGTGGTCGGCTGCAGCTCAAACACATCTGAAGACCACAGAGGATTGTGTAGCCTTAGTCCTCTGCTCTTCACACCATTAGTCTGCCCAGGGAACACCATAAATAGCACTTATTAATCTTGTTGAAAGAATTTTGGCTTTGCATGTATAATGTGTCCTTGAGGGAAAATCAGCTTTCACCTCTGTGTGTCCTTATCAGAATTCCATCGCTGCATCTTAAAAAGAGGGGGTTCTCTCACAAAAAAGGGCAATACTCTTGTTTTACATCAGCTCTGGAAATTGTTGCCCAAATGTTTCTCACTTGGTGATTCCCATTTCTCAGTTAATCATGCAGTCGACAGAGCCCCAAGTACCATTTTTCCTACTTTAATGTGTCTTAGACTTTCTAGAGAAGAGACTCATGTCCATACCTTGGAGACAGTTCTTGTAATTACTGAATATTGCATTTTTATTAAACCATCACTAAATGGTGTTTATGCAGCCACACGGTTATGTCTCTATAGCTATTTAAATGTTAAACTGACCCGGACCTATTTAGAGTGTCCCTGTGGCCGTAGAAGGAAGCATGCATTAGACAGGTTCTTCAAGGAGGGGATGAGAGTATGTTCACAGAAATCAAATATTGACTTGGAGAATGTAATAAATAAGGTTATGGCTAAAACAAAAGAAATGCCATTGTCTTCATCTGTTTTGTGCTGCTAAAACAAAATACCTAAGACTGGGTAATTTATAAAGAAAATACATTTATTTCTTACATTTCTGGAGGCTGTCAAGTCCAAGGTCAAGGGGCTCATACCTGGTGAGGGCCTTTTTGCTGCATCATCCCATGGTGGAAGGCAGAGGGCAGGCATGGGGGTGGGGGGAAAGGGGCCAAACTCATCCTTTTATGAGGAACCCACTCCCACAATAACTAACCCACTCCCTCAGTAATGGCATTAATCTATTTATGAAGGCATAACCTTCATGACCTAATCATCTCTTCAAAGTTCCACCTTCAAACATTGTTGCAACAAGGATTAAGTTCCAGCATATGAACTTTGGGGGACACATTTGAACCATAGCATTCCAACCCAGCCCTCAAAATTTATGTTCTTCTCACATGCAAAATACATTCATTCCACCCAATAGCCCCCAAAGTCTTTACTCATTACAGCATCAACTCAAAAGTCCAGAGTGTCATCTAAATTAGATATGGGTGAGAGTCAAGGCAAAATTTATCCTGAGGCAAATTATCCTCCAGCTGTGAGCCTGTGAAATCAAACAAGTTATCTATTTCCAAAGTACAATGGTGGGATAGGCATAGAATAGACATTCCTGTTCCAAAAGGGAGAAACTGGCAAGAAGAAAGGGACACCTGATCCCAAGAAAGTTCAAAACCCAACAGGAAAAACAGCATTAAGTCTTAAACCTGGAGAATAATCACTTTGACTCCATGCCCCATATCCTGGCCACACTTACGCAGGGGTTGGACTCCCAAGGCCTCAGGCAACCCCACCCCTATGGTTTTTGGGGGCTCAGTCTATCCAGGAGCTCTCATGTGTTAAAGTCTCATGCCCGAAGCTCTCTCAGATTAGTGTCGCACACTAGTAGCTCTACAGTTCTGGGGTCCTGGTGGCAGACCAGCTTCCACAGCTCCACTAGGCATCGCCCCAGTGTGAACTCTCTGCAGTGGTTCTGTCTCTGTGGCTCCACTGAGCACTGCCCTGGTCGGGCCTCTCTGCAGTGTCTCTGCCCCTGCAGCAAGGCCCCTCCTAGGCACTCAGGCTGTCTGTGGCATCCTCTAAAATCCAGATGGAGGTCACCTTGGCCACACAGCTTGTGCACTCTGCACCTCTGCAGAGTCAGCATCCCAGGGACACCTCCAAGGGTTACTGCTTGTGCCCTTCAGGCTGTAGCATGGGCCACACCTGGGCCCCCTAGAGCCACAGCTGGGATGGCTGAGGACGGCTGCACCACAATAAGGCGTGCTGAGTCCTGAGTCTCCCCCTGGACAGCGAATGTTGAGGTCCTGTGAGTGCCTCTCTGAAAACCTTGCCCTCAAGCTTCTAGCTTGCCTCAAAAGTCTCCAAAATGCTTTTGGGGTCACTTTCCCATTGTCTTGATGAATAAAACCTGTTTTCCTTCTGTCCATATGAATCTCTTTAGCAAAAGGTCACTTGGCCACACCCTTAATATTCTCTCCCAAACTTGCTTTTTTATTCTTTATACGGCTGGGCTGAGAGTTTCCATGCCACTTTCACATTTTCAGGCATTTCTTATAACCATCACCCCACTCCTGGTACTAATATTCTTAGTCCATTTGTACTACTATAACAGAATACCTGAGACTGGATAATTTATAAAGAAAAGAGATTTATTTCTTGCAGTTCTAGAGTCTGACAAGTTCAAGGTTGCAGGGCTCACATCTGTTGAGGGTATTCTTCCTGCATTGTCCCAAGGCAGAATGTGAACGGGCAAGAGAGCATGCACAAGAGAGAGAGGGAGAAGGGCATACACAAGAGGCGGGGAAGGGAGATGAACTCATTCATTTTTCAGGCGCTCACTCTTGAGACAACAAACCCACTCCCACAATAATGGCATTAATCCATTCATGAGGACAGAGCCCTCATGACCTAATCACTTCTTAAAAGTCCACCTCTCAACACTGCTGTGCTGGGGATTAAGTTTCCAATCCATGAACTTTGGGGAGCACATTCAAACCACAGCAACCACCAGTTGCAAACCCATATATGTACAGAAGGATCATTCGAAAGTGAAAATGGGAGAGTTATTCTTTCCTCAGGCACCATCTACCCCATTGTGACCAAAACATAAAAAGTTGGGGGAAAATTGGAATATCCCACTCTTAAACAAGTGAACAGGGATGTCTCCATGCAAAGCACAGGCATGGAAATTCTTCTCCATGGCTCCTAAGGTAACACCTTTCATGAAACCACCTCACTCAACACCACCCACGTCATGCAGCAAATGCATCTCCTCTCAGGAAACCCTGGTTCGTACCACGATTTTTTAACAACTTTATTGAGATATAATTCACATACCATGCAATTCTTCCATTTAAAGTTGTAAAAGTCAATGGTTTTTAGTATATTCACAAGGTTGTATAACCATCACCACAATTAATCTCAGAAGATGTTCATCACCCCAAAATAAAACCCCATATCCATTAGCCGTCGCTCACATTCCCCATCCCCAATCACCAATCTACTTTCTTTCTCTGAAAGTTTTCCTACTCTGTACATTTCACATAAATGAAATCATATAATATGTTTTGTTTTGTGACTGACTTCTTTCACTAATCATACTGTTTTCAAAGTTCCAGAGCAAAAGAGAATATCCTAGAATTTCTAGCAAAAGTCCCAAAATCACACTGATTGGCACTGCTCAGGACACATGCCCAACTCTGAACAAAATCCTGAATGAAGTGTCCAACTGGGCTTTGTCCAGGTTACATGTTCCTTCCCCAGAGTTCAGACTGGAGACAGCTTTTCCAGAACCCGCTGCATTGCTAATGGACATTAGGGAAATGCAAGCTGAAGAGGTAACTAGTATCCACTGACATCATGAAATATTCATGGATTCACTGTTATCATGCAATCTATTGTTATAATGCAAAGCTATTTTCTTCTCTTTTTAGGAGTAAAAATGTTAAGTTTAATCTATTCTATCCATTTCAAAATTTTTAAAAAAAAAAATAGAAATGGAAGGGGTAAATAGCCCTTTTTCCTTGATTTTAGAAATAAAAGATCTCAATCCAGCTTGGTAAGCATTATGTTCAACACAGTTCAAGACCATTGATTCAACTAAAGCATGTTAGTCAGTTATGAACATAGTAATGCTGTGTGACAAACCAGCCCTCAACTCATTGGTTTACTAAACTGAGCATTTATTCTCACATTCATAAGCCTGCAGGTGAACTGCAGTTCAAACGAACTAAACTGGATGGCTCTGCTTCAGGCTGAGATTGGCTTGGCTTGACTTCAGGCTATAGTTTAGGTTCAGGTCTGATGCACAAGTGTTCATTCTGGGGCCCATGCTTGAGGAGCAGACGTCCCTGAGCATATACTTCTTAGGAAAATCTGGGTTACCAGAACGAAGCCAAGCCACACAAATACTTAAGGCCTCTGCAAGCACCATATCTGCTAACATTCCATTGGCCACAAGTCACACAGCCAAGCCCAACATCAGAGTGGCAAGACAGTGAACTCTTCCTCCAGTGAGATGGACAGGGGAGTGAATATTTGCCAAACTCTATTAATATCGCATTAAGGACTCAAATTATCACATTCAGCTTCAAATATAGATTTATGATATAAGAGAGTTTGTAACACTCATTTAATTGAGTCCTATTTTCTCATTTTGCAGCTGAAAACATTAAGGCATAAAGAAATGTCTTTCCCAAAGTCATACTATAACTGAGTGTGTAGCTGCATCTAGATTAGAAATCTGCTTCTCTCTGGAAATCAGTCTCCTGCATATAAAGAAGTCTCAGTCTCCAGTTTCTTAAAAGAAGGCAAACGAGCTTTGGCTGCTAACAGTGACCACTATTCTGGTGACAGGCACGCTAAAAGCCCTGACTTCAGCATTATACAAAGTATCCACGTAACAAAAACATTTTTACCCCCTAATATTTTGAAATTTAAAAATTTAAAATTAGAAACCCTTGTCTTCCTTTACCTCCCTAATATACCCACGTGGACTCCCACTGCAATGCTCGTTTCTGAATAATTATCATTTTTCTAAGTCTGCCTCTCTGTCTATTTGGATTTGACATAATTTGGTGTCAATCTAAAGAAGTGCCTCCCTGCCCAACATGATCCAACTAAACCATGTTATCTTCATCAAAGTATTGATCATTATCTGAATTGACCTCATTTGCTCACTTACAGAGCATCATCACCACTAGAATAAGAGGTCGACAAAAGCAGAGAGCTTCTCCTTCTTGCTCCTCTCTTTACCCGCAGAGCCTAGAGCAGTGCCTGACATTCAGTACATGCTCATTACGTATTTATTGACAGAGCGAGTGAAGGAACTGTTACCTGTCTTTCTGGAGTCAGTGCAGACATCTGCTCCTCCAGAATCTCAAGATGACGCTCACACAGATTGCGGAAAGTAACAGGTATGCCTTCCTCCTAATACAGTTTTAAAACTTTCCTGTACTGGAGACAATGGTATGTTCCCTGTCTCCACCTAAGAAAATCATTATACTGTGTTTCTTATAGGCTAAACTGCATTGCCTGAAAATTCATGGTGAAGTCTTAACCCCCAGTACCTTAGAATGAAGCCATATTTGGAGATAAGGTCTTTAAAAAGGTTAAATACAGTTGTATGGGTGGACCCTAGTCCAACCTGATGTGTGTCCTTATAAGAAAAGGAAATTAGAACACACAGGGAGACACCAGGGATGCACACACACACTCAGAGGATAAACCACGCGAGGACACAGCAAGAAAGCAGCCATCTGTAGGTCAAGGAGAAAGATTTCAGAAGAAACCAACCTTGCCAACACCTTGATCTTGGACTTCTAACCTCCAGAACTGTGAAAGAATAAATTTCTGTTGTTTAGGCCACCCAGTCTGTGGTATCTTATTATGGTGGTCAAATACAGTATTTGTGGTTTTTGTATTGGCATGCCACTTTAAAAAACAGTAGGTACCACAGACAGTTGCTAATACTATGCTTATTTCTACAATGTTTGATCTTTTTCAGGGTTTCTAGTAGAAAATTGTTATTAACTCCATGGTTGTTACTTTTCTTTCTTGTTATAAATCTCCCATTATATCAATTCAAGACTTGTAGCTTTGATGACCAGGAGTGACTCTGAACTGTCATTGAAAGGCAAGCTTTCATTCTCAGCAAGGTGAATACAGTCAAAAGGCCTTTTCTTTTCTTTTTTTTTTTTTTTTATTTCATCTTATTGTTATGGGGGATACAGAATTGCAGGTTACATACGTTGCCCATGTACCGCAAAAGGCCTTTTCTTAAAGTTCTTTTTCCTTGAGTTCAGTGCCAAGCTCCACATTGTCAAATAAAAAAGGCTGGATTCTCCTGAATTCTCCTTTTCAAGCTCTGTAATACTGAATAGATATCAACATCCAAATTTCATTCTTTTCTTTTTTCTGCCTGTGGGTTTTAAGATTTTTTTCCTTGTATCAAGCACTAGTGGAAAATCAATGCTGATGGCTTCATGACTACATAGTGACATGTCTCATTCAATTACAGTTTTTGTCCTGAGCAATGAAATAATCATATAATAAGCAGACACATTTTCCACCACTTGTCATTACAAAGAAATTTTGTGTCCTTACTCCTCTCAAAAGGGGTGTGTTTGTATGGGAGTTTCTTCTTTCATTTCACCATCTTTCACTAACAATTCTCTAGAGAGAATGTCATTTAACAGATGAAACTAGAACAGATGAAACTAAACAACAACAGCATCCAACAGAAACTGAGTTGACCTCAATTTTCCAACCTCCTCCAAGTCCTTTTGCTTGATTCACCATTTCTTACTCTTAACATGCTCCCTCATCCTGCTTGCCAACCTCCTGCTTTCTTCACCATTATCCAAGCTTATTGGCCACAAAAAACTCTACGCAACTCCCCTTTTGGGGTTGTCTCAGCCCCATGTTTTAGTCTCACTGTCTGCCTGCATAACTCTCTACCATTAATGGTTTCCTCTTCTCCATTTGCATAGTCCCTGGTCTAGCCAGGACCAAACTTTTGCCCCTTTATCTAAGCCCTCCCTTCCTGGCCCCACATTCTCACTCTCAGTAGATGTTTCACCTCTCACTTTAATGAGAAACATCAAGGCTGCCTGAGTCTCAGCATCATCTACCTCCTCTGAACTCTTTCTCCCCTGTTTTTTCTTATCATATACTGTCTCAGACTGTTATACATTTTTAATATATCTTTTGCCTCAGTCTGAAATATACATATATTAAATCAGATTGTATTTTCATCATTTTTGTACCTAGCTAAAAACTGAAAATTATTACTGACGTAGAAATGTTATGGGGTAGACTGAGACTCACCCGGATCAGAGTGCTGGCCCAGCCACTCACCAGCTAGGAGACGTTGAAGATGTAGGACCTCTAGGACCATCTCAGTAATGTGTGTGTGTGTGTTTGTGTGTGTGTGTGTGTGTGTGTGTGTGAAAGTAAACATCTCACAAGAAAAGAATAAGTTTTTAAAATATGACCAACTAGAATTATATTTCTGCTTACAAATTGTCACTTAATTTAATAACATGTTAAGGATTTTTTTGGTGAGACAGAACCTCCATTTTCTTTCTTCTCTTAGCATGTCAATATACTTCTTTCTAAAAATTTTTTATAGTTTCCCTAGAGTTTGCAGTGAACATTAACAACTAACATAATAACATTCAAATGACAATATACCACTTCATGGATGGTTCAGATACCTTATAACCAAGTATTCTCAATTCCTCCCACCTGTCTTTTTTAACATTGTTGTCATTGATTTCATTTACTCACAAGATATCATCAACCAATACATTGCTGCTATTATTTTAAATAAATAGTTATCTATTAGATCAATTAAGAATAAGAAAAGACATTTTACCTTTACTTACTCCTTCAATGCTTGTCCTTCCTTTATGGCCAAGTTTCTGACCTATATAATTTTCCTTCCCTCTGAAGGACACCAAGTGCCAGCAAGGATGTAGAGCAACAGACTCTCATTCATTGCTAGTAAGGATGCAAAATGGTACAGCCACCCTGGAAAACAGTTTGTCAGTTTCTTAGAAAACTAAACATAGGCTCACCATATAACACAGTAATCACATTCCTTGGTATTTAACCAAGTAAATGAAAGCATATGGTCTCACAAAAAAACCTGTACACAAATGTTTAGAGCAGCTTTATTCATAATTGCCAAAAAAGCTGGAAGCAACCAACATGTCCTTCTAAAGGTAAATAGATCACAAGTGGATAACAAATGAACTTAACTTTAATGTCTTGAAATCTGTTAGCAATCAATACATGAAAGATCACTTTTTAAATCAATCACAAAAGGTTTAGAGCGTAATCAGAATTGTCTGCACCTAAAAAGATAGCAGTCTTTGCGAGGTTCTGTACAAGGAAATTTACAATTAAAAAAACAAATAAATATTTTTCTTCATAGGACCTTTCAGCTAATGTGAGCAATGCATTAAAAGATGAAACTCAGAGAGACCTGATGAAGCTCTTTGATATAGATATTTTCAGATGTGCTTTAGGTCATAAAGAGAGGACAAATATAAAAGGTGTCCTTATCAAACTAAACCCTCAAATGGCATAATTTAATATGCTTAAAAGACATACTGAAAAACTAATTGAGAAACTGAGGTTCTCCATTTACAACTGGTTGAACAAATAAATGTTCAATATTTAATCATTTCAATGGTGGTCTTCTGTGAAAACATGTCAACTTTCAGCATACTTAAATAGAAAATAGCTGGTGAGGAAATAAAAAAAAAAAAGATCAGCGAGTATTTTAGTGGATATAGGCTCGATGGGAAAAATTGAATACAAAACCAAGTGTGGAGCCAGATCAATGAAGACAAAACTGCTGCAGTGGTGGTTGTCAGACCCAAGGCCACTAAGAACAATGAATGCATCGTACTCATTTCACCACTCACTCACTGAGAAGGAAGTGCATCCCTCTTGGTTTTCTCACTGTGGTTGATGGGGTGATAAAAACAGACAATTTAGTAGAACAAGCAAGATGACAAAAAATTAGTGCTTAGAGACATCTTCAATGGAATGGGAAGTAGCTCTGAAAACTTACTCCAGACAATTAAAAAAATGAATTGGGAAATGCCAATTGACTAGTTTGAACTGAGGAAGTCAAAGCCAAGAATACATATAGAGGAGGCTGTAGGAAAGAGAGAAAGGTGGTTTAGGACTCCAGCCTTGGAGCGCGAATGGGGGGACAAGAATGAGGGAGCTGCCTGGAATACACATAGCTGTGCTCCTCCCAGAGCAGGACTGACACTGAGACCCTCCCCTTGGCCTGTGTGACTACTGTGCTAGTCATCTCAGAACTGGAACTACTGCTGGAGTGTGTCTCGCTCCAGGGTGCGTGCCCAGGGCACCCCTTCACCCCTGAGGCTAAGCCACTGCCAAACCACCCCTGCCCAGTGGCCCAACATTCCTAAACTGAGCTGCAACCAATTGTTAGGCCCTTCCCCTGGGTCCCCTGGTGGAGCTGCTCCACCCAGCCCTCCAGGTCTCCGTCTCCATGGCGCCATGCCCCCTAGGATCGGAGCTGAAGCTGTGCACTGTCCCATGGGGAAATGGTGCCTTGGCAGAGCTCCTACATTTACCTGCCCCAGTTGCTGCTGTCGCATCCTGCACCTGGGAACCGGAGCTAAAGCATTACACTCCCTCCTGGGGAAACGGTGCTGGGGCAGAGCTGTTCCATCCACCTCTCCCACTTGCTGCAGTGCCCTGCACCTCAGGGCCAAGCTAAAACTGCACACTCCCTCCCAGCGAAACAGTGCTTTGGCAGAGTTGTTCCATAAGCCCTGCTCCAGTCACTGCTGCATCCTTACCCTACGGGCCTGAACTGCAGCTGTTCAGTGCCTCCTGAGAAAATGGTGCCTGGGAAGAGCTGCTCCAAAAACCACTCCCACTCACTGCTCCACCCTACCCTGCTGTGCCAGAGAAGCAGCAATGCCAGTCATCCCAGGAAAATGGTGCCATGGCCACCCAGAGCAGCCACGCCCCCCCATCTCAGGCCTGAGCTGAAGAGACACATCACCACCTGGGAAAGCAGTGCCTTGGCCAAGCTGAGCAGTTACACATTTAAAAGCTGAGCTGCAATAGTATCGCACGTCTCAGGGAAAAAGAGTAGTGGCTGAGCTGAGACATCTCATCCTACAGGCCAAAAAACTCTAGTGCCCTGCTTCTCCCTAGAGCTGGACGGGCCCTAGAGTTTGAGCTGCTAAGATACCCCCCCACTGAGGAGTGAAGTCATTGCTATGCTGCTCCCTGCCCCGCAAGGCTTAACTTACAGTCATTATGGGGTATTTGATGCCACTGCACCTGGACTCAGAGAGTATGGGATACTGCTGAGCCCTACCATTCCAGAGTCTAGAGTCACCACTACATGGTGCCTCATGCCCTGGGACCTGAGCTACCACTGAGTCCTATTGGCCCAGGTTCCAGAATTGCAACTGTAACCTTATCCCTGAGCCCAAACCTCCAGAGCACTCCTCCTTCCCCAGGGTGAGGCCATTGGTGTGCCCTTTCCCCAGGTAGAATCACAACTGCAATCTGGCCCCCTGGGCCTGAGCTGCTAGGGGGTGCCTCAGAGTCACAGATCCTGGCTCAGTGAGAAATGTACATCCAACCTTGACACAGAGACCAAATCTGTGCCCCAGGACACCCAGGTGCCACAAAGTTCATGAGACCTGAAGCCTAGGACCCTGGCCCCACAGCTGCCCTGAGCCTCTGCACCAGGACCCCAGTGTGACTACAGCTGTTTGTAGGCCATGAAAACAAGAGGGATCCTTAACAATAAGAGAGGCCAGGTGCAGTGGCTCACGCCTGTAATCCTAGCACTCTGGGAGGCCAAGGCAGGAGGATCCCTCGAGGTCAGGAGTTCGAGAACAGCCTGAGCAAGAGTGAGACCCCGTCTCTACTAAAAAAAAATAGAAAGAAATGATCTGGAAAGCTAAAAATATATAGAAAAAAAATTAGCCGGGCATGGTGGCACATGCTTTTAGTCCCAGCTACTTGGGAGGCTGTGGCAGAAGGATTGCTTAAGCCCTGTAGTTTGAGGTTGCTGTGAGCTAGGGTGATGCCACAGCACTCTAGTCCAGGCAACAGAGCAAGACTCTGTCTCAAAAAAAAAAAAAAAAAGAAAAGAAAAAGAAAAGAAAATATATATATATATATATATATATATATATATAAAATAAAATAAAAAAACAATAAGAGGTATCCCCTTGGCTAAGCCTACCCATTTTGGGGAAAAAGAGCATAGGAGGATTCCAAAAGCTCTTGCTACTAAAGACCCTAACAGCCTATGCCACCACTACCACTGCCACAAAATTCAACAGCCTAGGCCATTGAGGAACCCACATACATTGCCAACATTGAATGCAGGTGAAGAAGCTCCATGGAGACTATACCACTGCATCTACCCAAAACAGAGTTAACCACACCCTTCCAATTGGCACACTAAGACCCAACTACAGGTGAAAATTTTTCTCTATGAAAGCCACTCTAGAAAGCTTGAAAGAGGTGAATGTTTCACCAGATGCACAGACATCAATACAGGAATACAAGAAACATGAAAGAGCTGGCCAGGCATGGTGGCTCACATCTGTAATCCTGGCACTTTGGGAGGCCAAGGCAGGAGGATCGCTTGAGGCCAGGAGTTAGAGAAACATGAAAAAGCAAGGAAATATGACACCACCAAAGGAACACAGTAACACTCCACTAACAGACCCACCAATGAAATAGAAATCTACAAATGGCCAGAAAAGGAATTCAAAATAATGCTCTTAAGGAAACTCAGAGTTACAAGAAAATAAAGTAGACAATTCAATAAAATCATGAAAACACTTCACTATCTGAATGAGAAATTTAACAGAGATAAATATCATGAAAAAAGACCCAAACAAAAATCCTGCAGCTCAAGAATTCAATGGGTGAAATAAAAAATACAATAGAAAGCTTCAATAGAAGAGTTGATCAAGCAAAAGAAAGAATTCCTGAACTTGAAGAGAGGTCTTTTGAAAGTACCAAGTCAAAGGGAAAAAAAAAGAAATTAGAATAAAAAAAGAGGAAGAAAGCACGCAAAACTTATGGGACAATCCTAAAGTCCATATGGAACCAAAAAATAACCTGAATAGCCAAAGCAATCCCAAGCAAAAACAACAAATCTGGAGGAATCACTATACCTGCCTTCAAATTATACTATGAGGCTATAGTAACCAAAACAGCTTGGTACTGGTATAAAAGTAGAAACAGACCAATGGAACAGAATAGAGAACCCAGAAATAAAGCCATATAGCTACAACCAACTAATTTTTGACAAAGCTAACAAAAACATATGCTGGAAGCCCTATTTAATAAATTGTGCTGGGAAAAGTAGATAGTCACACACAGAAGAATGAAACTGGATCACTCTCTCTCAGCATATATAAAAATGAACTTGAGATCAATTAAAGATTTAAATGAAAGACCTGAAACCATAAAAATTCTAAAAGAAAACATAGGAAAAACTCTTCTGGACTTTGGCCTGGGCAAGGAATTTATGACTAAGACTCCAAAAGCAAATACAGCAGCAACAAAGTAGTCATTATATCAAAAAGACACCTGCACCCAAATGTTTATTGCAGCACCATTCACAATTGTGAAGACATGGAATCAACCTAAGTGCCCATCAACTGCTGAGTGGATAAAGAAAATGTGGTCAGGGTGTGTGTGTGTGTGTGTGTGTGTGTGTGTATGTAGTACCCAGCTATAAAAAGGAATGAAATAATGTGTTTTGCAACAACTCTCATGGAACTGAAGACCATTATCCTAAGTTAAGTATCTCAGGAATGGAAAAAACAGATACCACATGTTCTCACTTATAAGTGGAAGTCATAAAGTGGGGTAACGGACATTGAAAACTAAGAAGAGGGGATGGTGAGAAGGGGATGAAGGATAAAAACCTACCTATTGGGTACAATGTACACTCTTCTAGTGATGGGTACGCTGAAAGCCCTGACCTCAGCATTATACAATTGATACATGTAACAAAACACATTTGTACCCTCTAAATAGACTGAAATATAAAAACAAATAAAGTTCAAAGGAGAAGAATTATATCAGCCTATGAGGACAATAAACTGGAGGAGAGAGATTCTGAAATTGCAATGATTTCAGTTTAAAGTGAAGATTCCTCACATAATGGCATGTTCAGGAGAGGTAAAGGAAGGAATAAACCCTTTGCTAAAATTTCCAATTGTCTTATTTCTAGTCTTTGCCCACTAAGCTAATAACATAGCCTCTTACAAGCTGTTATCAAACTGCTCTCTACCCATCAATCCTTTCCTGCTACTCTCTCTTTAAAAGTCTCAGTCCCCAAAGTCATTACAAAAATTAAAAAAAAAAAAAAAGCATCCAAGTTATGAAAAGTAAACCTGGACTCAGTTGTTCCAAACATTTTTTTCTTACCTTTGTCTATGTTTTGCAGAGCACAAAGTGTTAGCAAAGGCCAAAGGACCTGGAAATTATTATTTTGAAATAGTGGATTGGAGGAAGCACCATTGCTGACAGGGAGCATGTGATTTCAATTTTCCAGATGCATGTCCAGGCACCATGGAAGCTGATTTGCCCACATGAGGTGTCAAAAACTAAGTAAGTAGGTTGTTCACACTTCTCTATGTCCTTTTTTTCCCTATTTCTCTTTTTGGAAGAAATCACGATAATTTTATCTCTGAAACTCACACAAAGAACTTTCATCATGGTCTTTCTGTCCTCTAATGCTTCATATTTCCACTTCCCCCACACATTGCAAAATGTGCTATTGAAAACATTCCTTTAATAGATGATAGGTAAATAGATGATGGATGGATAGATAAATAGACACATTTACAGCTATATAAAATGTATACATACATGCATACATACATACCAGGATTGGAGGTTAAATGTGGCTAAGTGACCATGCTTGCTTAGGGTAAAATAGAAATACTTGCATTTTCAATCCTTCTGTGTTATTTAGTATTGAACAATTCAGGTTGTCTTGGAACTGTGCTATCTAATACACTAGTCACCAGCCACATATGGCTATGTCAATTTAAATTTAGTTTAATTAAAATTATAGAAAATTAAAAATTCAGTTCCTCCATCACACAGTCACATTTCAAATGCTCAGTATTTCTGTTGTATCTAGTAATTACTGAATACAACAGCACAAATATAGAATATTTTTATCCTCACAGTTCTTTTGGACAGCTGCTATCTTGGAATTTTTTTCTTACACATTTTTTCTACCATTAAAAGAAGGCTTAATTGGATGTTGAAGGGCTGAAACATTCTTTTCCCAGAAGGAAAATTGCTTTCCTCAAATTCACACAGAAACCCTCAAAATGTTCTATAGATCAATTTTGAATCACCAGATTAGATTATAGAAAGCAGAGTTCAAGACCTCTGGACTTGAACTTGAATTCAAGATTCTCTCCTATAATAATTGAATCTTAGGGTTGAAATAGACCTTAAAAGTCACTTGACATAATCATTCTTTCCATATCTCCCACTGTCCCTTCAAAAACTCTACTAAATTGCATTCTGTCTCATGCTTGCAAAACCATTAATAAAACTTAGCCATGCTTCCAGGATAAACCCAAATCCAAAGAAAATGCCCAACCTAAGAGGTTGTTAAATCACCAGCCAATTACAGAACCATAGTTCCTAGTTGCTCATGGCTTTGCTGCTTGTGATTTTGTTAAATTGCCCCCCTGCCACCTGCCGCTGAGGGCTGTAAGACTTTCCCTTTTGTGACTTATTTAAAAGAAAATTAATAACTTCTGCCCAAAATGTCATTTGGCAGCCCTTTTCTAAAAAACATAGCTTGAGGGGGGAAAAAGCATAGCTTGCTTTTCATAAAACAATTCTGTTTTGACAAAGTGCTCACTTATTCAACAAAATGCTCCTATCATTTTGCTAATTCTGCTAGCACGTGGTCAAGACCCACTCTAGACCTTCAACCCTAAACCCAGCCACTTTTTATGCTCAACTAGAGCATGTACAGTTTGGAAAGTTGCTGCAGACGTCTTGCTTTCTCCTGAGTCTATTGTTGTAAGGTTTTCATGAATGGACAATGGCTATGAGAAATGAGAACTGAACTTGACTTGCTTAACATACCCTCAAAAGCAAGAGAACCAATAAAATGTTCCCAGATGGGCACTGAACAGGGTTTGCAATATTATTAAAGGAGGTAATGTCATTTTCCCTTGTGTGTTTATGAAGTTCCAGCTCTTATAAAGATACTATCAGGTCTTCCTAATGGAATTGTCATGGTTTAGTTATTTCATGCCAATAAATCTCCCTTCACCTTGGCATACCAATCTAGAAAATTTGTGGTTATCAGAAAAATGGAAATAAGCCTGTTCCGCAGTTTCTAGATCATAACCAGTATTTGTAAGCCTATAAATATATAGGCTTACATACAATTTCTTCAAAAAATAGCAGTAATTCTTTCAAAAATATAATCTGTTCTCCACAAAGTAGCCATGGTGACTCTCTTACAACATGTATCAGATCGTGTCGCTGCCCAGCTCAGAGCCATCTCACTAGAATAAAATCCAAAGTCCTTTCCATAGCTCAGCAGCCCTGTATGCTCTGGTCCTAGGCTATGCCTCCCCTCATACTCCTTGCTTTTCTCCCCTTCCTCTCTGCACCTAACTCCTTGCTGAGCGCCTTGCTACCCTGACTTAGGATTTTGTATTTGCCGATCCCTCTGTCTAGAATGCTTCCCACCAGATACTCACAGGGTACCCTCCCTTGCTTTGGCCAGGGCTCAGAGAAGGCTGCCATGGCCACACTATCAAAAATAGCACCTCTTTTCCATCACTTTCTTGCTTCTTACACTGCTTTCTTCATGGGACTTACCCCACCTGACAACACCTTAAAGTGTTACTGTTTTTTTTGTTTTAATATAAACCTTGTGAGATAGAAATTTTGTTTTGTTCACTGTTATATTCTAGTAGCCAAATCCGTGCCTAGCACATAGTAGGTGTTCAATTAGTATGTTTTAATAAATACACAAATATGTGAATGAATGAGCACGACCTGTCAAATGGTCTCTCTCTGATGCCCAGCATTTTCCATGTGCAACACCCAGAGCCCTTTTAATGACTTGACATTTTTATTCTCTACTAGATTATGGCTGTTTCCTTCACTTCTGTAAGTCCCCAATGTCATTCAACCAAGTGTTCTTTAAATGTGTGCTGAATAAAAATGAATGAATGAACTATTTTGATTACCCACAGGATCTCCTGATGTCAGATTTGGCTCTCATCCTCAGGGAATAAAAGCAAGCCAGAAAAATCTCGTTGAGTTCATTAGCATTGTCATGATCTCTGTTAAGAGGAGTGGGAGTGTTAGAATCGATGGCCAGATCAAGTCAGACAAAGCACTGCTCTATGCCAAGGGACAGCCTTGCAGTGCCCAAGAAAAGTGGTCAGAGTGTCCCACAGGGCTGAAGACCAGTAGCCGTCCAGGCTTCCAGGCTGGGGAAGAGTGGAGCCACCACACCAGTGGACAAGCTCATAACAGCACTCTGCCTAGTAGCAGGATGCAAGTTGGGGGAGGGTGATGGGTGTTTTGTAGCTAGATGTATGATAGAACGTGTTAGACTGCATGCTTAGAACTGGATAAACAGGAACGAGGGCACTTGTACATGACAATAAAGGGGTGAAATGCACTAGATTTATGGTGTGCTTCCAAGAAGCCCCAAAATCACCCCACGTATGATCCCCTGCGCAAGGAAACTATGCTTGGCTATTGTTGTGCCGAATTTCCTCTAATTAGAGCATTGGTGTGTGTGTCAACACAAAAAGAAACTCATTTAGACTTGAGGGTAAACATCTACTTAAGATGCAGCCTAGTGCAAGGAGAGAAGGAAAGCAAAGCAATAAACTCACATTTCCATTCTCTTTCCCCTTTAACACTGTGGAAATACATCCTAAGTAGTGTGAAAAGTAAATCTTTGCTTTGGACCATGTCGTATACTGCACCATGGTAAACACAAGTAAAAAGTATCATACTTTTCTCACTCCATCATTGTCTTAAAAATTATGTGTAAAAAACTAAATCAGAGGTTATAGTTGTCCTCAAAGGGGGATTTTATTTCTTCCTGATCATTACCTAAAATATTTCCCCCTAGAGAACTACTATATTAAAAGACATTGAAATGTGCTACAAGCTAGACAATGGGGGAAAAGTGCCAAACCTCACTCCACTGCTTCCAGCAATGCCCTCAAAGCTGCTAAAAATTACAGAATAAGAGAGTAGTGCCCAATAAGTGGACTTTTTCATTAGTCTGAGCCCTTTTTATGAGCTGACAAGGCCTAACTTACAGATTTCAGTAATCTGATCATACAGTAAGGTTCGTAGTCTTATAGGAGAATACCACCTGCTAGAAAAATAATTAAGTGAACCAAATAAAATTCTTTTAGAAAAATATTCAGTGAATTCTCAACTGTTCCTGTGAACAAAGACCTAGAAGCTAGGATGTTAGCCGTCATCTTTAGCGTTGAGTTGGGAATTCACTTAGCTTCGCTTAAATATGGGAAAACAGACTCAATTTAGGCAAACATACACACGCGAGCACAAACGCGCGCACACACACACACACACACGCACACACACACACAGAGGCAGAAGGAGGAGGAGTGTGTGGGGAGAGAAAGCGAATATGAATCAGAGAGAATGCAAGTGCTGAAAATGATCCAGAAAATAAAACAGTATTAAAAAGAGGTCCTCTGTGGGAATTTTCAGAAATATTGCTGCACCAAGAAATTTAGTAATAATTCCAACAGGCAGCCCTCGCTGGGCACACACCATGTCAGAGCCTTTAACGCATTCTCTCATTCATTGTTCACTACAACTCTTTTTGGCAATGGGTGTTTCCACCCCCTTCACGTGATGCCCACTTCTGGTCATCCCCTTCCTTCCTCTTGCCCACCACTCCCAAGGAAGGAAGAATTTCCAATCTGACTGCTCAGGCCCAGGATATCCATGGGGACACATTCCCCTAGGGGCCCCATCCTGTTTCTTTCTCTTGTACTTCCGCTACATCATACCATGGACCTGACAAGCTAAGTCAAAGTCCAGGGTCTCTCTCCTCATATGTACATGTAAATGTGTGTGTGCAGATCCCGGAGTGTAGATTCCGGGGCAGTCTCAGAGCCCACACTTCAGCTTAAAGCATTGCCTGTGCTTATTCAGCTTTTTACCAGAGCTCTTTGTAGAAATGTTAGAATTACATTTACAATGACTGATTAGAAGGTGAGGGGGAGCCCCAGTCTGCTATTGTTCCAGGTGTCACAACCTCGTGGGAACATGTAGACAAGGGAAGAACCCAAGCAGGGCAGAATTCAACATTCTTAGTCCATGGCTACACCACCATTTAACTGCACCAAAATCCTCCCTTTAAATACTAACAGTCCTATAAGAACTGATATCATCCCGCCTTACAGATAGCGAAACTAAGCATTAGGTAAAGTATTTGACAGTCATAGTTTGTTCATAGTATAGCTAAACTTCAAGTCCAATTCAGTCTTACTCCAAAGTTTATGCTCATAACCACTAGAAAATTTAATCCTAAGTCCCTAGTTTCTATGACCTCGAGGGTGAAATATCATTCTTTTGAAAAATTCAAGTAAATAACTTGCTTCTACAATTTATTCTATACCAATTTATAAGAAATTGTAAATTATGTATATGATCCATGCTGAAAATCTTAACACAATGCATAAAATACAGTCAGATCAATCTCCCACTGTTCTCAACTCAATACATCTTCATTTTACAACTGTTTATTTACAACATGCTTATTGCAGGCCCACTTGATCAGACCGTTTTTTGATTTAAGCAGGAAATAAAGAGGGTTCTTCTAATAAAGGGTAAAATGTATTATGGATGGATTGCCAACTCAAAATACTGGCAGGTGGAGAGAGAAGAAAACTTTCCCAACTCTGACTTTTCCCAAACATTCACTATCAACTCAATTCCAGCACAGAAACAGTACTCAGCATTCAGGTTCAACATAAAATAAAGAAGCATCATACGAGAGGGAAGAGCAGTGATTTCCTTCAGAACCTGGGGCCCTGCTCACCTGTTATTTTTGCACTGTGCAGGCCTTGTCCTCTCTGAGGTTCAGACTTTCATCTGGAAAATGCCATAGAAATCCTTAGTCTTACCAATTACAAGGTAAAGCTGTTATGAGACTCAAAGAAAATCATGCAAATTAAAAAGGTTGTTTTTGTTTTTGTTTTGAGACAGAGTCTTTCTCTGTCACCCAGGCTAGAGTAGAGTGGTGTGGTCATAGCTCACTGCAACCTCAAACTCCTGGGCTCAAGTGATCCTCCTGGCTCAGCCTCCCACATAGCTAGGACTACAGGTGTGCACCACCACACTTGGCTAACTTTTTTTTATTTTTTTGTAGAGACAAGATCTTGCTCTTGCTTAGGCTGGTCTTGAACTCCTGGCCTCAAGTGATCCTCCCACCTTGGCCTCCCCAAGTGTTAGAATTACAGGTGTGAGCCATCATGTCTAGCCAAATGAAAAAGTTTTAAACAGTACTTGCTATGGGTTGAATATGTCCCCTGAAGGTCATGTGTTGGAAACTTAATCCCCAATGCAACCGTGTTGAAAGGGTTAACATTTAAGAGATGATTAGGTCATGATCATGATCTCTACCTTTGTGAGTGGATTAAGGCCATTGTTGCCAGAGTGGGTTTGTTATAAAAGCAAGTTCAGCCCCCGCTTATGCCTTCACATTGTCTTGCCCTTCCACCTTCCACCATGGCATGATGCAGCAAGAAAGCCCTTGCCAGATGGCAGCCCCTAGCTCTTGGACTTCCCAGCCTCTAGAACTGCAAGAAATACATCTCTGTTCTTTATAAATTACCCAGTCTCAGGCATTCCGTTATAGCAACATCAAACAGACTAAGACAAGACCCATGATGAAAATACTAATGGGAGACCTGGATGCACAGGGCAGCAGGAAAGTGGAGGCAAAGTCTAGGGGTCTCTCAGCAGACAGCACCCCCTGCCCTGCACAGCTCACACTCCAGACTCTTCTGTTTCTGCAGAACCAAGGAGAGAAATGGGAGCCGAATTTTACTCTTGAACTGCAGTTACCTTTCTCGAGACCCTTGGAGTCAGAGTTTATAGTTGCCCCTTAAAAGGGAATTTTATTTCTTTCTGATCATTACCTAAATATATTTCCCCCCAGAGAACCACTACATCCGAGCCTGCCAGATTTGGACTTCTAGTGTCCAGCATTGAGAGAGAATAATTTTTGTGGCTTTAAATCATCAAATTTGTGGTAATTTGCTATTGTAGTCCTAAGAAGCTAATCCAACATAATTTAAAACATTGGGACTGCATAAAATCACCAAGGGAGTGAATGTGGCAAGTGAATGTGGATTTAGGATGGAGCCCCAGGGTCGAGCAGCTGTAAAAGGCTGGGGAAAAGAGAAGGCTTCAGAAAAGGACAGTGCTGTGGAGAAAACCAGTGAGGGGTGTCCTGGAGGTCTATGAAGAAAGGAGTGGGTGGGCTGATGGGTCAGAGACTGCTGGGAGGCCAGTAGGGTGAGGAATGAGAACTGACCAGAAATGTGAAGGTCATTGGAGACCTTGACAAGAAAGCCTTTAGTGAAGCAAAACCTGGTTTGGGTTGATTTCAGACAGAATTGGAGAGAGAAATTGGAGACTGCAAGTATATAAGCAACTCTCTCAAGGTTTTGCTGCAAAAGAAAGTAAAGAAAGGAGATCACTATGCTGGAAATAGTTCAAGATACGGTTTTTAAGATGAGAAGAGCTCCCACAGCATGCTTATATGCTGATGAGAATGATCAAGAAAGCACAAAAATGTATTACAGAAAAGGAAAATTGCTGAAATAATGTACAAAATGTTAAAACAAAAACAAATTTTACACCTCCATCCCGACAAAACAACAATTGTGTAGTAAATTTCCATAAAGTTATTTTTTCTGTGCCATTTTTACATGGTCAATATTATAGCTGACAGAATCCATATACATATTATATATGTATTCATTTAAGGAGATTTAACTGAGTAATATACACAGATCCAGAGTGGAGTATTATTTGAAAAAGAGTGCTCTGAGTAAAAATATTTGCTATTGGATGGTTTAAGTAGTGACTCAATCCAGTTGATATAAAATATCAAAAATTGTTGAATTCCTTGGCAACGAAATGGGCTTTGTGGAGGCCTATGCAACTGGGCTTTGTGAAATCAAAAAAGGCTTTCTGTTGAACAATTCTCCTTACATTATGTCCTGCTGTAGTCTTAGTTGGCACATTCTTTGCAAGTGCTGGAAACTGAAAAGTACAGTAATTTTTTTATGTAGTGATCAAATATCTCAATAAGTCAATCAGAACAGTGGGTTGAAAGATGTGCATTCGAGAACTCATTTCCTTGTATACAAAAAGAAGCAAAAGAGAATTAAGGACAGAGCAGGAAGTTTCCAGTTTCACCAGTCATCTCCTGAACCAATAAGCCAGCAAATAATACAAAGAGTTCCTGATTTAACCTCTTCATTTCCAAGTCAGAAATACATGACATCCACATTGTTGAATTTTTAATTTATAGTCTGAAACCTTGCTTTCTTGATATCTTTCTGTTGCCTTTCCTATGCAGGACAACTTCTCTATGCATCAAATTCTTTGATCACACGGTTTTCCCTCCATTGTCTTTTGGTCTGTAGATTCTATAGAAAAATAATATTTTTTTGTTGAAATCTTGGATAAGTTTTTCTTTATCAGCTCATTTCAAAATTTTAAGCAGAATCTCTCTGGGTATGTATTTCTCTTTGGTTTAAGGAAATAGAATGAGAATGTTTAAGGAGTTTAATCAACGGTTTGTTCTCCCTCATATGGAAGCTTATGTTCCATTTATTCTGATTTACAACTATAATGTTTATGTTGAATGTCTTTTATTATAATTTTCCATATCACTATTTTCTCGGCTTGATTCTTTACCTTAAAAGCTTTTCAAGTTTATTTTCCACAATGCCCACTTTATGTCAATTAGAATTTGAATTCTAATACTAATGGTTTAATTCGTTAAATTTCCTTTTCTCACTCATTTGCACTTTCACATTATTTCACATTATCCTGTTGTTTTTCAATCTCAGCCTGGTTTGTTTGTTTTGCTTCCTTTTTCTTATAATTACTATCTCTGTTACATAAAGATAAACTCTTCTAGTGTCCCTTTAGAGAGATAATTTTCCAACACCTTTTTTCTGATTGTTATGATAACTAATTTTGAGGTACTATATTTCTTCATCCTTGGGTTTCTATTATCTTTTAAACAATTTTCCCTCTGTTTCTCTCTCCATTTTTTAAATGGTAAATTAGACTCCATTAAAATTTAAAACTTCTTCTGTTCATCATTCTACCACCTATAATGTATCCATGTAATGAACTGCTATAGTCTTTAGCAATTATTATGTACATACATATTTAATTTGCAAAAACTTATTCAGTAATTGTTAGATGAGGAAAGGAAATTATTGAAGAGACAGAATAGTATGATTTCATCTTTGCTTTAAATATAATTATACTATTCAATCATTTGTTGAATAAATATTTATTTAGCACCTTCTAGCTGCCAAGGGCTGTAAACATGACAAACTCTCTGCTCTTAGGAGTACGTTCTACTGGAGAATGATAAATGTAAAGAAATAGCGTTAACAGTCTAAATCATTAAAAATGGAGATGATTCATCTGCAGGAGAGAAGGAGGGTGGTGGAAGACAGAGTACAGAGAGCAGTTCCAGTAGGTAAGTGGGAGGCCTTGCTGGACTCCGCTTTGGGAAAGGCCGCTCAGTAGAGCTTGGCAGGAGGACAGTGTGGGAAGTCGCTCCACAGGAGGGAGCAGCAAGCGGAAAGTCCATCAGGTAGGGAAGAATTTGGTGTGTAAACAAATGGGGCCATGTGCCTGGAGGGTATTTACAGGGAGAAACAGAGACTTGAGACGCAGATGAATATCCAAAGCAATTCCACATTGTGGAGGGCCTTGGAGGCATTGCTAAAGAATCTAGATTTGATTCTCAGAGCTAGGAAATGAAAGGGTTTTGGTGAACCAAAATTAAAAAATATTCAGAGTTTATTTCATTTTTAAATTAATACTATAGTCACTAAAGTTGTAGGTCATAAACTTAGCCCTACTGTAAGCTTTTAAGGAATTTTATGGTTCAATTTCAAATTTCAATGATCATTTAAGGCTTTGCTGCCCAACCAGCCTGTCAGGAACCAAATCGCACAGCAGGAGGTGAGCAGCAGGGGAGCGAGCAAAGCTTCCTCTGTGTTTACAGCTGCTCCCCATCGCTCCCATCCCCTGAGCTCCGCCTCCTGGCAGATTGGCAGCAGCTTTAGCTTCTTCATTATGGTGAGCTGCATAATTATTTCACCATATATTACAACGTAATAAGAACAGAAATAAAGTGCACAGTAAATGCAATGTGCTTGAATCATCCCAAAACCATCCCAAAATCATCTTCCATGAAACCAGTCCCTGGTGCCAAAAGATTGGGGATTGCTGATTTAAGGGGTTTGACTGATATTTGACCCCATTTAAGAACTCAATTAACTTATTGCCTTGAAACAATTTATCCTGCATTTAAAAATTGAATATTTGATTTTCTTTCCAATTTTACAACTTTCCTGAGTATTTACTTAAGCAATTATTATAAATATGTTATAAATACAATGATTCTTAATCTCTTAAACATCCCAACAATGTCCCAAAGCTTAGTATGATTTCAAAGAAATCACAAACCTAAATTGATTTTACTCATTTTTGCATTTTTAAACTGAAATCACAAGGTGAACTCATTGACACTGTAAGTCAGATATTCTTAAATGCTACAGATAATTAACATAACAAATGTATACAGATGATATCAAAACTACTAGGTTTTTATTTTCTTTATATCTGCACTTAATTCTAAATCTCCCTGGAGTTAAAGGGGCCTATCTACTAAAGGAAAAATTATGTTACCTCAAACAATTCTGAGCTTGCTTTTCCAGGAGACTATCTGGGGTTTCTTGGCATGCTGAGACGGCTTAATAACCACATTTAATCTCCAAGTGTTATAATTGCCGGAGCTACAGACATGCAAGAGCAATTCTTCTTCCCACTCTGACTGCCAAGCCAAGTCCCGTTTTTAGTCCTTTTTATAGCTAAGAACTGAGTCCCAGCCTTACCTAATTTGTATGTTAGTTTCATCTCTACCTCCCACCCAGGTGGCTTCTCCATTTGATTGGAGTTAACAAATCTAGTTACCACTTCAATCTATTCTCAATGTTTGTCATATTCTTTCTATCTTTTAGAACCATAATTTTTAGGTATTAAAGTAACATCAGATTGAATTTTGGAATGCCCTGATGGCTTTGTCTGACAAGAACAGCAAGCAGTCATTGAAAGGTTTTGAGCAGGGGTATGATATAAACAGTGTTACATTTTCAAAATACGACTCCGGCGGCTCCGGGGAAAGTGAGTTAGAAAGCTGCAGAGTGGGTTCGGAGAGGCCAGGTGGAGGCTCCTGTAGTACTTCAGGCAAGAGGTCTCCTTATGACTCAAGCGGAGGGTTCCATGTACCTCTCTATCCTTGACCCAAGCATGGCCTCCTCCTCGGGAAACTTGGCCCCTTCCACAAACTTCCCACCAAGCTGTGCAGGAGGATACGTGGGAATGGGAGGGAAGCAGATCCAGTGATACTGTCCCAACCATATCACCCTCCTTCCTGTCCACGGACACTGAACTTAAGAGAGAAAAGACTTTCTCAAAGAAAGAGACCAGGAAGGAGAGAAACCATCATGGAGCAGGAGAGATCTGAACTGGACTGGACATAGGATTGTAAGGTTGCAAATGTCACCCTCTGCCATCTAAGGAGAGTTGGCCACCCTAGAAATATCCGTGGGTACACGCCACTTTCCAGGCTCTCCTGCTGGTGATGGGGAAAAGGGCGATAACAGTATCTGCAAACTCTTTTGCACATCTACATTTATTTTATCATTTCATTCACATCCATGATAGGAAAGAGACCTGTTATTAATAACCTTTTTACGGGAAGACATTGAAGCATACAGAGGATAGTTAGCACAAGGCAATATCCAAATGTGTGTTTGCGTGCGCGCGCACACACACACACACACACACACACACACAGAGAATGGAGCTAAGACTAGACTGTTCCTTCCTTCAGGAATCTGATCAACTGGTTTAGGATTTTCAGGCAGGAAACTTCTCAAAGCCACACTAACCAGTCCATTTCTGATATTTTACACAATAAAAGTAGTATGAGGTGCTTCCTAGTGCTAGACGCTGGATGTGGGGAAAATGATGCCTGTGAGATTCCTGTTTCATTCATTGGTTTGTCCCGTGCCGCGCACCTGATTCTGGCAAATGTTAAATGTTTGATGAACGTTTCACTGGATGTTTGTTGCTGTGTATGTCCCACCCTCTGGGGTGAACTAGACTCAAAACAAGAGTGCACCTGTGGACTCAGTCAGGTCCTGTAGCACGGTTGCTCGACTGGTGGTGAGCTCAGCAGGTGATGCAAGCAATGGAGAGCTGGGGAGTAGCTGTAACTACGGATGAAGCTTTGCTTGCGGCCCACCACTAGCCTCCTGCTATGCAGCCCCCAGTTCCTAAATTTCATGAAAGACAATTTTTCCATGGAGGGTGAGGGCAGAGGGTGCAGGGGGTGGGGGCACGGCTGAGCTCTCCGGGTTGGTCTCTAACAGGACATGGACTGGTAACAGTCCACGGCCCGGGGATTGGGGACCACAGCTGTAGGTGATGGGTGTTTTTCCTAGGCTGGTTGCTGCAAATCGTGTATCAAAGTTCTACTTTTATATCTGCTCTGCCCATAGTCTATTCAGACATTCAGTCTCTCCCTCCTGAACTGAATTCTGCTCTTAAGCCAAAATCAAAGTTACCTTTTATCTCTATTTTTTATGAAGCTTAGAGCAATACAGTTCTTACATGTGACTCACTTCCTATTGAAACCTCTTCTTCGGCCAGGCAGGCCTATAATCCTAGCACTCTGGGAGGCGGAGACAGGAGGATTACTCATGCTCAGAAGTTGGAGACCAGCCTGAGCAAGAGCAAGACCCTATCTCTACTAAAAGTAGATAGATTAGCCGAGTGTGGTGATGGGTGCCTGTAGTCCCAGCTACTCGGGAGGCTGAGGCAGGAGGATCGCTTGAGCCCAAGAGTTTGAAGCTGCAGTGAGCTATGACGTTGCCACTGCGCTCTACCCCAGGACAACAGAACGAGATTCTGTCTCAAAATTAAAAAAAAAAAAGGGTTTCAGCTTGGAATATGATCAGAAAAGAGGGCTGAACTGAGAAATAATTTAGGTATCAAGAACTCACAAGTGTCCCCTTACCACAGCCCCCAGAAAAACCTGGGCACTTATACTTTCTCTCTTCCCAAGGTAATTGTTCTTAAAGCTACTCCACCTGGGGCAGACACAGGCCGTGCCGGCCAGATCGCCCTTCGGGGAAGCAGGTGCTCTCGTTTGTGGGAGCCCAGTCAGCAGACAGCCCCCAGCTCTGAGCTCGCTCTGGTTCCACCTCAGCTGCGAGGGCCGCCTGGCCCTCGGTCACAGCCCACACCCAGCTCCCAAACATGGCCGGGGTGTGAAGACACTGCCATCTTGGCCCAAGGAAGACAACTCTGGCCAAGATTTCTCAGGCCTACGGCACCATTTCACTGTTTCCTCTGCCCAGACCGCACCCTTCCTTTCACAGCTGCTGATTTCTAATAAAATCTTGCACTTCAAGATCCATGTTAGCAACGACTTCTGGAAAACCCAGCCCTTAACTCTGTCTCAGGGTCTGCTGCCACTGGCTCCAGCGTCTTACCCCTGCAGAAGAGTCTGGTCAGCATAAATACGAACATACTCTTGCTTCATGGCTTCATACCTCACGGCTTTGACTTAAGTCTGAGAGCAAACACACACACACACACACACACACACACAGAGCAGTCTGATCATTGTGATCAACCTGTTCTCTAATTGTGTGTGTAGACAAGACCTAAGACAGAGATGAGCAGGTGCCAGCAGGCAGTCTGCTCTGACATGCGAGGATCTAATGCAGACCTGGAGGAGAGCCTATCCATCTCTTCCCTGTGGAAGTGACGGGGCAGCTCAGCACACTCGTGGCTCCCCTGGGCCCCTTAATCTTAGGTATGAGTGTAACATTGAACCCAGGATGTTCTGGTCAGTAATAGAAGAACAGAAAAATGGAATCTGATTGGATTTAGCAATGTTGCTTTGAGTCATTCCTGACTCGCAGCTTAACCCCTAGGCTTAGAGTCTCAGCCCAGAGCAGGAATGTAGCACACATCCTCGGAGGCCCCAGCTGGTTTGGGAGCCAACCGTCCGGGCTTCAGATGGCGTGTGCACGAGGCCACTGGCAAGTGCAGGCTGTGGCTCTGACAGCTACTGGATTAAGGATAAAACTTTTTCGTTGGTGCTAAATTAAACATGCTCCAAATCCTCACTTGACTAATATTTTGTACTTTCTTTTCCTCATCAAGAGTTGATTTATTGAGCAGAGGAAACGGACATTGAGAGCAAATAGCAAAGTGAATGAGCACGCGTGTGCTGAGGGAGGAAAACGCGCTACTTTGGCCTCCATTTGCTGGTGAATCACCCCCAATAGAATTATCACCAGCAATGAGAAAACACATCCGTCAGGCAGACAGTGTGCTAGAGAGTCTATGAACAAAAGCCAAGGAACCAGCCACCGCCTCCTGCTTTCCCAATGTGAAAACATTCCAAAACTCAGAGAGCAGAGACAAGAGTCCCCAGTTGTTCATATTACCCTCGAATGAAAGCTCATTACCGTGAGTCATTATGTTCCAGTAGCTTTATGTCTAGTGCCTTTAAGCTGCAAAACTGGGAATATTTCACCTGACATGCATAGGCCCCGGAATAACTTGTGGCCTGAGGCATTATAGAATCACAAAAGGCAACCTAAATCACTTGTAGAACATCAAATCAAGTTAGATCAAGACAGCAGAATGAGAACATAGACCCTCTCCTGTCCCAAGACCCCAGAAATACAGGAAAATGGGAAAGTGTGTGTGAGTGTGTGTGTGTGTACAGGAGAATAATTGTTCACTGGCATTAGAAAAAAAAAAAAAAAGAATTATCAGTGGACCAGAAATCTGGCAATTCCCAAAAGATGGAAGGCAAATGAGGTTGGTTTGATAGGGTCAACAGGAGCCCAAAACTCAGCCCAGCAGGTGGGAACTGCGAAACTAGAAGCAGAGCTAGGTATTGTCTGAGTCTGGACATCCAGCTCCAGGGAGCCGGGGAAGCCATCAGGGTTATGGGAACACATTTGGAAAATTTAGAGCAGCTGGGTGGGTTCACCTGCCTTCACTGTGTCCTCACCCTACACGTCCACTTCAATCAGAAGACAGCATTTTCCCTTAGGCTATAGCATCGATTTGAATACTTGGGTTGGAAGGGCTGACAAATAAAAGAAACAGGCAGCCTCAGTGTTCAAAAACAACGTAGTCAAATGCTCCACCAGGGAGTACACCCTACCCCTTTCTTCAAAATCACTGGAGGCAGGTTGCAGCAAACAGCAACACAATCACACGTGTAAACAGGGAATATCAAAGTTTAAAAATTAGTCATGAGCAAAAAACAGAAAGCATTTAGGGAAAACTAACACTAACAGAGAGGCACAAAAGACAACAAATAGAAAAACTGATGCGCAATGAGATTAAGCTAATATAGCAAACAAGAGGGGATTTTAAATGAAGTATAATTGATAACCTCAGAGTTATAAGAGAGGCTATCTCATCTCTGGAAATAAAAATGAGTTATTTTGACAAAGAACCAATTAGAGATATTGAAAATAAAAGAACATGAGTACCAAAATAAAAATCTCAAAATGCCAAGTATCAAAATAGGTACCACTGAAGAATAAGTTGCTAAGCTGGAAGACAGAGTTGAAAAATTTTTTGGAACTCAATACACAAGGCCAAAAAAAAGAGTATGAAATGAAAGTCTGTAAATAATATATTAAGGATACTTGCAAGAGTAATCCATTGACTCAGAGAAATTCAATGCAATGTAAATCAAAATTTCAACAGACCTTTTATTGAACTTGACAGGTTAATTACAAAAGAGAAGAGAAAATGTAGAATAAAAAAGAGCAATGAGAGGAACTTGACTTACCAATTACCAAAACGAGCTATAAAGTTCTATCAGCTAACACATATGGTTGTTATGTACTGGGTCTTGGTGCATGAACAGTCATATATATGTATAAAAAATAGAAAGTCCATAATGAGTACATTACATATGGGGATACAATGTGACAAACATGGAGATTTAAACCATTCTCCTTTTGAAAAACAGCTTCTGACTTACTGGACCTTGGTAAAGACTGAAGACCTCACCATGAAGCATCAGGTGACCAAGCAGCATACAGCAGCCTTACAGAGACTGCTCAACCAGCTCCCATGTTGCACAAGCCAATTCCCCGTAACAAATCCCATGTATATGAAAGTACTACTAGCTCTCCTCTGGCTGGATCCTGATTTACACAAGTATACGAGAGAAAAAGCTCAAACAAATCCAGAAGGTACAAATAAGTTCCATGAGCAGGTGGCTCAGACTCCTTCAACACCAACTCCAGATGCAACTGCCTCCTGTTCCTTAATTTATGCCAATGACCTCCTAGGGCATCCCTTATGACTGATTGACTAAGGGAGGAAAACTTCAGCATGCTATGCTGGTACCACCAGAAAGTAGGAAGCTGTGGCACTCCCAGCCCACTCAGGATGACAACGGAGGGCAAGGACAGTCCTCCACTAGGCAGATCTTTGAGCAGTCGATGTCCACTATGACTGAAGTGAGAGATGGCCGGAGGTATGGATCTACACCAATTCAGGGGCAGTTACTAATGGTTTGGCTGGATGACCATGGGCTTCCATGTCTGGAGACAGTGACAAGGAAATGTGGGAATTGGTGTGTGTATGAACCTGTCAGACTGTGAGACCTTGTGCCTCCTGTAAATGCACAGAAAAGGGCATCCACTATACCGGAGATGCTTAATAATCAGGTGGACAAAAAGATATGCTGTGTGAATGTCAGCCCCCTTCCTCAGACCCACAGTCATTTGTTTTTCTGTCTTTTCTTCATTTTTTCCCTTTATAATTGTGCTTTTCACACTGAGATGAGCTGACCCCCAGGAGTGCACATTAGTCTGCTCACATACTCAAAGCTCCAACATAAACAGGGCTCACCTTTCTTGGGCATCAGTTTTTTTTTCAATGATAAGCAATGTAAAATGTTATTTTGACATTGAGGAGTAACATGCAATTTTCACCCCAATTTTTTAAGTACCGTGAGACTGGAAATAAAATTTCCTGCTCGTGGCTATGCCCAGCCCTCACTTCTCTCCTCCCCACCCAAGCACTGCTGTGGACCCACGGAGCAGCCATACACAACCAAAGATGGCACTGGCCCCCAAAGCATTGCTAGTGTTGTTATTTGCGGTGATGAGCAACACAACAGAATTACCTTTGATACCCTCTAAAATACTAGATAACACCTTAGATATTATTTTAGTGGAATTTAGTCTATATGTATGTGAGGATCATTTGGACTCATAAATGGATTTTGAAATTAAGGGTTTTTTTTAATCATTATTTCTGATTATACGTTTTTAAAGACTATTTAAAAGGAAAGGATGAGCTGTTGAATATATATTATTGCATGACATTAATTTTAGGCAAACTGATAAAAAATACTAGGCCCGTTCCTGATGGCAAAACACAGTTGGTATTCCCTGTGTCCCTATGTGGCCACTGGTCTGCTACCAGAGGACATGTGTCGTGTATGGGAGAAAAAGTGCCCTCGCAGCGCAGGGTTTCTCAAGAGTGGCACTACTGACATTTCTGGCTAGGTATTTGCAGGTAGGGCGGAGCACGGTCCTGTGCTTTGTAGGATATTTGCCAACATCTCTGGCCTCTACCCACCAATGCCAGCAATAACACCCATGCCCAGTTGTGACAACTGAAAGTGTCTCCGGACCTGGACAAATGTCCCCTGGGAGGCAAAATCACCCTCCCACCTCTGTCCCCTGAGAACCACTATCTCAGAGACAACAGAACACAGATGATGAGAGATACAGAAGCTAATGTCTTTTTAAAGTAGACTCACGTTCTACTTTGATTCCTCTGTGGCTTCTAAAAGAAAATTAATTCTGCCGTAGAACAATTGCCTGCAACCTGCCAGCAATGAAACGCAACCAGTCCTCACTGTTGCAAGAGATGTTTTTAACCAACTCTAAGAAACGATGTGGGAAAAGCTGCTTCCCCTGGAGCCTCTCACTCTTCGTAGAAATGAGTTTAAATTCCATTCCTTTGAAAGAAGTCACTGGAAAGGGCTGCTTGCATTTTTTCCCCACATGTCAGAAATCGTGGTAGATAAGGTCTAATTCACATTACAACTTTTGAAATTCCCCCAACAACAGCCTGATCCCTAGGACTGATCTCAGTCCTGAGCTGAGAGCCATGTTCTTTGCTTTTGCAGCAGTGACGGGAAGTGGTGACATACTGAAAGTCTTAGGTGGCATCTGAAACTGCCCACTAAAGAGACCAGGGCTGGCCTAAGGCATGTCAGGCACCAGAATGTCAAGAGCCGACCTCTTTTCATAAGGATCCCGGGACGTCATTTCAGTAACACATTAATTCAATTCCAACTGAATGGATTGTGTTGAAAATATGTATGTTCCAAATGTCCAAAAGTAAAAGTAAATCCAACTGTAAGAACAGCAGCCAAAGAGCCTCTGTCTGCTCCACTGAAATTACGTTCACCTAGAAGATCTGCATTTTTTTCATCGCCCAAGAGTATGTGCAGCCCTGGCTTGGCTCACCCTGTCCCTGGGTTCCTTTCTGTTTCTATTTTTAGGTTTTATTTCAAACCTGAGGAGCCCAGCCTTTTCTCAGGGAAGGAAAGGAATCTGCCCTGTGGGTATGGAAGGGAGGGACACGGATAATCTCTGGCAGAAGGAGTGAGAGAGCCTTACCCCTCCACAAACCCTCCTCTGCTGCTCTGCTTCTCGCTCACCTTCTCTTTTCCCATGAAAATGTTTTGTATCAGTTAATCTAGAAAATGAAACAAACAACACATACATTAGATATTTGTTTAAGAGGATCCTTTTTTTAAGAAAACTACTGAGCTTGTTGCATTAAACTCATTTGAAGACTACTCTGGTGCTATGCCTTTTTTTCATAAAACTCAAACCATGTGTATCTTTTATTTTACATGTCCTTTCTACATCACAGTCAGATGTTGGGAACCTGGCATTGCTGTTAATTTTCCTGTTTTACAAAAAGGGGAAACTATTAAATAAAAGGTTTCAATTGATGGCATAATTCTAACTGGATCTCAGTTCTCCACACTTTTTCTCTGAGGGTTCTCATCGCTGCATTCGTACAACCTCTCTGCTGCCTCAGTCTCATCGTAGCACCATCCTGAGCCCTGGGTTTTCTGAATGGCTCTATTTTCAAAACAAAGAGCATATATCTGAAACAAGAATTCAAGGATTTTTCTTTGACAAAACTAACAAAAGCTCCTCATTGTAAATGCTTAATAAAAGAAATAGATAACGTTTAACAGATTAAAAAGTCAAGATACAAATTACTGTCTGCAATTCCATAAATTGAATAGATGCATGACTGTTCAGTTAAAATACATGAATATATGAGGGAAAGTGGTAAAATCTAAATGTAATTTTCCCGTGAAAGTCTTATAAAATCTATTTAAGGAAAATTGGTCTTCAGTGAAAGATTAAGACCCCAGGGAAAAGTAGGTTAAGAGTGTCCTAATTTATAGCCCATCTGAAGGGTCTGGTTCTTGTGAGGGAGTTTACTGGTTCATCAGGAGCACTGTGGAGATATGAAGTGTGCGTGCAATCAGCAGGGAACCGAATAGTAGAAAACTACGCAAGGCCTCAAGGTCAGAGTGGGCAGGGGGAATTTTTTCTGGGCAAGAACACTGGCTAGCTGAGTCATTCTGAAGCCAGACAAGAATAGGTAGAGATGTAACTTCTAACTGGCTTTATCCTATTCAACTCAACTGTACAGACACAACTATTCCACCCATGAAGAAAAATGCTCAAATTATTACATTGTCTTTCAAACAAATGGAAGAAAAGTTGCTTTCATTTTTTTATTGTTATTATTGTTCTTTTCAGAGGTTGGGGACTCACAACAGAGCCTCAAGTATTCAACGCACTTGGAATCTCAAAAGTCAGATATAGTAAGACATTAAACACAAGGCACTGGTCTCTAATATGAGAAAGTCACTGGGTCACCACGACAGTTGTCTGGAACTTGGTGTTGCCAGGGGATGGCAACATTGGCACACAACACAGAAAGCATTTCCCTTGTACGCCTTCATTCCCAAAGTGCAGACTCGAGAATGATGAGTAGGAAGATGTTGTACTAGACACTGACAAAAAATGTCTTCTACAAGACCAAGTCAAATAAAGTCACAGGAGAAAGAAAACGCAAGCCAGTTTTTGAAAAGCTACAGGAATGGGCTGGGCACAGTGGCTCACGCCTGTAATCCTAGCACTCTGGGAGGCCAAGGCAGGAGAATCACTTGAGCTCAGGAGTTTGAGACCAGCCTAAGCAAGAGCAAGACCCTGTCTCTACTAAAAACAGAAAAAATTGGTCAGGTGTGGTGGTGCGTGCCTGTGGTCCCAGCTACTCAGGAGGCAGAGGCAGAAGGATCGCTTGAGCCCAGGAGTTTGAGGTTGCTGTGAGCTAGGCTGACGCCACAGCACTCTAGCCTGGGCAACAGAGCGAGACTCTGTCTCAAAAAAGAAAAGAAAAGAAAAAAAAAAAACCTGCAGGAATGACTTAGAAAATGGAAACCAAATGACTCAGCAACATGGGCTAGAGAACATACACAAAACCCTTGTTAAAAAACAAAGTGGAATGACTATAAAAAGGAAGTGTGACAATTTCATTTCCCTCTTGCCTTAGGGAATGAACTAGGTTCTCAGCACTTGAAGGCAAAGGGCATATGTTAAACCATGGTAGTAATTCTTTCTCAATTCACTTGGTCGAGACTCAAGACAACAATTCTATGTTAATATTTTTATATGAGAGGATGACTGGGTCTTTCTTCTGTAGCTTCTGAGGAACAGCCAGAACACGGTAAAGTCAGAGTCATTATTTTCATGAAAATGACCCCAACTTCCTCAAAAAATCTGAGCCCAACAAAGGGACAGGTCTAAAAGCAGCCCAGCATGGGCAGAACCAGCTGCCTCCTGAAGCCCGGGTCTTTGCCCTGGAGTGATGACTGAGCGTGTAGCCCCATTTGCAGGTGCCGTGTGGGAAAGGCCTAAATGAAAGGAAGAAAATTTGGAAGAACACAAACCTAGGCCCAGGGGGGGCTTGGGGGGTGCAGTCACATGGGGCTCCCTTTCAGAAGAGCCCCACACTTGGGGGTTAATGCTCTGTGGTCATCGACTTGAAATTAGTAAAAACTTTATCATTGAATCTGCACTTTGTTAAGTGAAGTCAATGGGACAGTGGAGCGTGCACGGCACCTTCCCAGGCAGAGTCTCAACAGACCACTCCTGCCACTCGGGGCTTGCTGGCCCCGCCTCGGGCCCCTCCTAGCTCCCAACCAGGGACTGCTGCTGCCCACCACCCTCAGAGGGGCCAAGGCCCGGGCACAGGGAGAGTCCAGATGCACGTGTCCTGCAACAGGTCTCAGCGGGCACGGCTGCGGCTGTCCTCACCCCACCTGGCAGCACTGTGGCACCTTAGGCAGTCTGTCTGTCTGTCTGTCTGTCTGTCTCTCTCTCACACCCCCATCAAGATCCGAAGCACTTGGTGTGGAGGTTGTTAGCCCGTACAGGTCGCCCTCCGACAGTGGACGGGGGCCACCAGCTACAGGAAAGGAGACTGACCCAGCTGCACACTCCACTCCACCCCTCCCCGTGCCAGGAAGCCATGGCCTCTGGTCCCGAGGTTGGCAGCTGGTCAGTGAATTTGCCGAGTCACAGGGCTGGGCACCTGCTTGCCTGTGAAGGTCTAGATTTGCCTGGCCTGTGTCCCCAGGCCCAAGGAAGCGTGCCATCAAATAGAAAATTGTCCACCATGAAAGGTGGACAGAGAGACCACAGAATAAAGGGTAAGGTTTTTATTTTTGTACCCTTAATGGCATTTTTTTCCTGCTTTTTGAAAGAAAGGGGTCCTGCATTTTCATTTTGCACTGAGCCAGCCTTGTCTACAACGTTCAAAGCTGACGACCCCCCAGGGGTACTGAGCAGTGTTGAAGGCATTTCTGGGAGACGAACTGTCCACGCACAAAGCTGGAAGAGACTGAATATTAGAGTCATTGCTCTCCTGGCGACTGAGTCTTAACACACACCATTGAAGACAAAGTCCTAACTGTGTATTCCATACATGGGACATAAAAACAAAATGCCAAACCCCAGAAAGAATCCTGATAATATTGTTTGAGCACCTAGATCGAGGTATCTCCAAAGTGATATCTCCTTTAGACACATAAGTCTCTCAAACTTGTAGATTCCCTTTGCTGCTCAAACTAATTTGAGTTGGGCTCCTGTGTCTTTCAGATGGAAGAGTCTTGAATCATCCAGAGTTACTGAGATTAGCGATTGCCGGGAAAGGTGATTTTCAGTCTCATTCCTCACCACGCTGAAGTTTGCATAAGCTCCAAGAATGGGGCTTGATGGAGAAGACGCATATTACATCAGACCAGGCTGGTACCACCTCCCAGTCCCCAACTCACACTGATCGAAGACCATATCCAAGAAGAAATTTAAGTTAATTGAAAGTTTGTTCCAAAGTCCACGGAGAATAATAAAATAGGTAAAATAGGAGGCCAACTTTGATGGGAAGATAATCCTAAACAATGGATCAACTGGAAATTAAAAGACAAAAGGGTTTCTAAAGGGTTAGGAAAAGTAATAACGTTCATGAAAGAGGGGAGACCTACTCCCACGGAAGGGTTCACTCTGAATTGTATAAATGATTCATGACTTTTGGCAATAGTTTCAAGGCAAGTTTGGAAGGAACAGAAAAGAGTAAGTTGCTCAGTCCAGAGACCAAAAATCATGACTGCTTTGCCTGCAAGAGACAGAAAGAGGGGTTTACAGTTTGGGTTATAGAATTTGCGTTAGGACCTAGAGTGTATATTTATATCACTGCTGAAAATAAATCCAAATGCAAAAATGTATGCTTATTTTATCCTGCAGTACTCTCTTATTTGTTAGCCGAATTCATTAATGCAAATAATCTATGATGTGTCATGTTTCCGTTTGTTAATGGTTAAAATATGCATACCATGCTAGGCAGCATGCTGAATGCTTCACATACTTTATCCCATTTAATCCTCATGTCTCTAGGAGATAAATTAGATCACTTGTTTCCATTGCACAAAAATTGCGACTCAGAGAGTTTGGATAGCTTGCCTAATATGTCAGTGAAAACTGGCAATTCCAGGGCTCATCAGAATTTGTCTGATAGTCCATGCTATAAACTTTTGTGTTACACAATTTATCATGAGCCAGAGAGGCCCTGGATGTGCACAGCTTCTACAGAAAAATTTTAAAGGGGGGAGGGGAGGCTACACACTGCAGAACAATCCTTCCTGTATATTGCCAGTATTTTTTGGTTTTGTGTTTTTTAGAGATGAGGATCTCACTATGTTGTCCAGGCTGGCCTCAAACTCCTGGGCTCAAGTGATCCTCCCACCTCAACCTCCCAGGTAGCTGGGACTATAAGTACATGCCATAGCATCTGGCATGTGTTGCCAGTTTTTAATTTATATGGTCCTTTTCCCCAAATTGGAAATGGAGAATAATATTAATATCCTTCCTTCATTCTCTTGACTTCGACTTTCCAAAAAGCAATATCCTTATGAGTTCAAAATAAAAATTTATTTGTCCATACTTGTAGCAAGATGAGAAAAAATTAAAGTTAAAAATTATTTTATTTCAAGAAATTTGTCTTGGAAGAATGGTTTTAATAAAAATTCAAACTCTATATATTGAGTATAAAATTTTGCCGTGTACATGTCATGTACCTAGCACTTGACACTAAAGGGAGCCCAGAGCATCTTGCAAATGCCTTAGAACAGTGTCAACTATGTTTGGCTGTCACTAGGTGTTAGATTGGCTCTGACCCTATAGCAAGGATCTGCTAGGTTTCTGCCATTGGTCAAAATGGTCTTTCTTGGCCTGGCGCGGTGGCTCACGCCTGTAATCCTAGCACTCTGGGAGGCCGAGGTGGGTGGATCGCTTGAGGTCAGGAGTTTGAGACCAGCCTGAGCAAGAGCAAGACCCCGTCTCTACTAAAAATAGAAAGAAATTAGCTGGACAACTAAAAATATATAGAAAAAATTAGCCAGGCATGGTGGCGCATGCTTGTAGTCCCAGCTACTCGGGAGGCTGAGGCAGGAGGATTGCTTGAGCCCAGGAGTTTGAGGTTGCTGTGAGCTAGGCTGACGCCACAGCACTCTAGCCCGGGCAACAAAGCAAGACTCTGTCTCAAAAAAAAAAAAAAACTCTTTTTCCTGGTCTCTTCCAATTAGTGGACTAATCCTATTAACTAAAAGAAAGCACTAGAAATATTTTCACTTTTGTGAAAACTGAAAAGCTCACTTATAAAAATGTCACAAAGACCAGCAATAACAAGAACTTGACTTTGGGTGGTCCCTTTACCACCCTTCCCAGCGTGAAGTAAAAGACATAGATTTGAACACCAGAGGGCGACATTGTTCCTCAAATATATACTCAAGCGACAAACTAGGGATGTATAAAATTCCTCAGTATGTTTTCTTCCCTTTAAGAAGACTCCCTTTTGTAAAAATATTCCTAGTTTCCAATGGCAGTAGAGAATAATGCATCCTATTCTGCATATTCTACTTTAAACTCATCCAAAACCAGGCTCGTTGTCTTTTCTGTCTTCTGGGCTTTCTGGCTTGGTTGGTAGTGCTAGCAGAAGCCAAGACACAATCTGGAAGGCATCCACCACCACCATGTGTCTCTCACTTCGTGTTAAACGTGTGCTTGGTTGTTTTCCATCAAGTGCCGTTCAGCGGGAGTAGGAATCTGATTTATCTCACCTCCCACTGTGTGCTCAAAGTCTGACGGCGTAGCTGTCGTGGGGTGAGGGTTTAGTAAATCTTGGTTAAATGAATGTCACTGAATATTGTACATTCAAAACACCTTCCTTTCTCTCATTGCCCACTTTCCAATAGTCACCAAGGCCCTGAGTCTATTCCTAAATGTCTCTCTAATTCTCCCTCTCTCTCCATGGACGAAGATTCTTTGTTTGAGCAAACTTTAGCGAGACTTCTGAAGCTTCTCCTGGGCCCACCTGTGCACTTCCTGTAAAATCCCCTTGTAGCAAGAACTTTGATGAGTCAGTTCAGCAAGAATCCCCCACCTTCGCCATCTGATCAGGTTCGCAGTTCTCCACCGTCCCCAGGTGATGTGGGACCATCCTGGCTCGCCCGCAGCAAGAATCATGTCGGGTCGCTTCAGCCCAAATCCCTCCCTTTCTTTTGATGCTTGCTCTCAGTAGTTTTCCACCCACTGATCTCAACCCCATTTCTCAGCTCTAAATTCCCACTGGCCCAGGCTGCATTTGGAGTAGATCCCTGTCTCTCTCCCCACTGCAAAATCCCATTGCTGCGGTTCCTGTACTATCACAATGGTCCTGAATACAGCCTTCCTTACCATGCTTTAACACGTTTCATTGAATAACTTTTTCTTTAACACCATATTCAACAATTTGTCCAAGATTTCCATGTTCTTTGCATTAACTCTTGCGATCACCTATTAAATAGACTCTGTGTCCGTGCTCACCGGTTCTGTCCACCCTTCCGCACACCAGCACCTCCTTCTGTGAGTCTGCTTTCGATCTTTAAGGATTCACCTGGTCTGCACACAAAGTCTAACCTCCTCTGCCAGAACTGAAGCCCCCCTCTCCCCCAGACCCGCACTTCCCCCAAGAGGCCACAGTACTCTCGGTTCCCAAACTTCAGCAGGCCCTGTCCTGCCCCTGCCTGTGCTGTGACCTGCACCTGGAACACTCCCACCCACGTGTCCCCAGCTGCCTAATTAACTCCTGCTCGGTTTCCAGCTATGTTGGGACATAACTCTAGGACAGCCCACGTCCCATAGCCCTGAAACCCTTTGTTCATCTCCCTTCCCCACCTGTGCCTGGAGGGCAGAGATTCTGAATGACTCCTCTTCTTATCCTGAGAGCCTCACCTGCTGCCTCCGTGATGACAGGCCCTAGACAAATATTTACTGAACTACGGTTTGTGAGCACATCTTTCTTTTCAACTCTGCATCTTTCTCCCACCCCATTTTTTAGGTATTTTGTCATTGTTGTTACTCTGCTCTTCATGCCTTTTGAAGAGATTGAATTTTTATTTTCATAATGACTTTCAAGAAGTCCTTCTTTTCAAAAGTACACATCAAAAATGTATTGTGGTAACTGGATTAAAAAACTGAAATCCAAGAGTTGACTGAATTTTCAGACCATTTCCTAAGACATGAGGTTTTCCAGTTTCCCCAACTGGAGTCGGGGGTGCACTGGGCGAGTCCTCCTTGCCCAGAACCGCGCTGCCCCCCACGCAGCACTGCCTCCCACCCCAGCCAAAGCAGGGCTGGCACCCGACTCCCCGTCCAGGACGCTTGCTGTGGGCTGAATTGTCCCCCCAAAAATCATGTTAAAGTCCTAACCCCCAGTACCACAGAAGGGGATCGTATCTGGAGATATTACAGTGATAACTTAGTTAAAATGAGATCATTAGGGAAGAGACTAATCAGATATCCTTATAATCAGGTGTCCTATGAGAAGAGATTTTTCGGACACAGACAGGCACGATGGAAGACCACATGAAGACAGAGGGAAAAGATGGCCATATACAAGCCAAGGACAGAAGCCACCCTGCTGACACTTTGATCTCAGACTTCTAACCTCCCAAACTGTTGATTAAGCCACTTGATCTGTGGCACTTTGTCATGGAAGCCCTAGCAAGCTATTGCACTAGGGTTCACGTGTCTATCCTGCCCTCTGGATGCCCTTCCCAACAGTGGGATCTCGCCATGCACTGCGTCACAGTGGGCTTTTTCCTGTACCAGTAAGTGAACATCTTTCCAAGCCAAGCGCTTTAATGGCCCACTAGCCATTTTGAATGTGACAAAGCACGCAACAGCTCTTTCTTAAAGGAGCCGTGCTTGTCTCTCCAGGGCATTTTAAAATATACAAGAATGAAGACGAATCATTTTGAAAGGTGCTCCATGGACACCTCGTGCCCATCAACCCACTTCCCCACTTTTACTTTTTGGGTTAGGGAAGAAGAGAGGAAAAAAGGATCAGATCCTAACTCCCTCCAACTCCTCCAGCATAGTATCTGTCTCCACCCATTATCTTTCTCCCATCTCCCCCTATCTGTATCATTTATGGAGAATTAATGATTTCTCATCCTCATGGGAAACACAGACATCTAAATCTTTCAAAGGCCATAGGCCTTAAGTAATTCTAATTTCAAATATTCTGGAAAGACAAGGCATAGTCCAAGAAGTAGCTTGGAACTCACTTAGGGTTGGCTTGCAAGTAAAGGTGTATAAGCTAAGACATAGTGTGGTATGATATATTTTTATTCTATATAAGATACAGTATGATTTAGGGTATTAATGTAAGCTAAGATACGGTGTGGCTTACCATATTACTGTTATTATATAGAAGACACAGTGTGACTTATTGTATTCATGTAAACTAAAATACAACTTGGCTTACTATATTATTTTTATTATATACAGGACACAATGTAGTATACTACATTATTATTATGTATAAGATACAGTGTGACTTATTGTAGTAATGTTAGCTGAGATACAGTGTAGCTTACTGTATTATTATTATTAGTATATAAGATACATGGTTAGGCACAGTGGCTCATGCCTGTAATCCTAGCACTTTGGGAGGCTGAGGTGGAAGGATTGCTTGAGGCAGGGAGTTCAAGACTAAACTGAGCCAGAGCAAGATCCCATCTCTACAAAAAATAGAAAAATTAGCTGGGGCCGGGCGCGGTGGCTCACGCCTGTAATCCTAGCACTCTGGGAGGCCGAGGCGGGTGGATCGCTCGAGGTCAGGAGTTCAAGACCAGCCTGAGCAAGAGTGAGACCCCGTCTCTACTAAAAATAGAAAGAAATTATATGGACAACTAAAATATATATATACAAAAAATTAGCTGGGCATGGTGGCGCATGCCTGTAGTCCCAGCTACTCGGGAGGCTGAGACAGGAGGATCGCTTAAGCCCAGGAGTTTGAGGTTGCTGTGAGCTAGGCTGACGCCACGGCACTCACTCTAGCCTGGGCAACAGAGTGAGACTCTGTCTCAAAAAAAAAAAAAAAAGAAAAGAAAAAAGAAAAATTAGCTGGGCATGTTGGCATGTGTCCATAGTCCCAGCTACTTGGGAGGCTGAGACAGGAAGATCACTTGAGCCCAGGAGTTTGAGGTTGCAGTGAGCTATGATCACCCCATGGCACTCCAGCCTAGGCAAGAGAGTGAGACCCTGTTTCAAAAAAAAAAAAAGATACAGTGTGCCTTACTATATTTTTTATATATATATATATATATGAATGATACAGTGTGGCTTATTGTATTAATATAATTCAAGATACAGCATGGCTTGGGCCGGGCGCAGTGGCTCACGCCTGTAATCCTAACACTCTGGGAGGCCAAGGTGGGTAGATTGTTTGAGCTCAGGAGTTCAAGACCAGCCTCAGCAAGAGTGAGACCCTGTCTTTACTTAAAACAAAATAAAAGAAAAAAAAAGATACAGCATGGCTTATAATATTACTATTATTATATATAACTGCAGTCCCAAACCCCTGGGCTGTGGACAAGTACTGGTCCATGGCCCATTGGGAACCAAGCAGCACAGCAGGACATGAGTGGCAGGCAAGTAAGAGAAGCTTCCTCTGTATTTACAGCTGCTCCCCATCGCTCACATTACTGCATAAGCTCCACCTCCTGTCAGACCAACGGTGGCATTAGATTCTCATAGGATCAGGAACCCTACTGTAAACTGCGCATGTGAGGGATCCAGGTTGCATGATCCTTATGAGAACCTAATGCCTGATGATCTGAGGTGGAGCTGAGGCGGTGATGCTAGTGCTGGGGAGCAGCTGCAAACACAGATTATTATTAGCAGAGAGGTTTGACTGCACAATAAACATAATGCACTTGAATCACCCCAAAACCACCACCACCCCCAAACCTGGTCTGTGGAAAAATTGTCTCCCATAAAGCCGGTCCCTGGTTCCAAACGGGTTGGGGACCGCTGATATACAAGATACAGTATGACTCTTTGTATTAATGTAAGCTAAGACACACTGTCGCTTACTATATTATTATTATTATGTAAGATACAGTGTGGCTTATGATATTATCATTATAATATGTAAGATATAGTGTGGTTTATTATATTAATGCCACACTTATATGTATCCATTGTTTTACATTTGGCCTTGTTTCCTAAATTAGAGTGAAAACATCTTATAAACATGTTTTATACCTCTCGTAGACCTTTACTTATGAAAAACACTACAGTGAAGTGAGTAAAAACTCAAGCTGAGGTAGCTGCCAGACCTCCATTCAAATCTCAGCTCTGCTGCTGAGAGAAGTCACTTGGCCTCTCTGGGTCTATTGCCACATTTGGACATCTGTGCTATGTCCAGACTAACAATGCCTCCCTGAGGTTGTAGGGTAGAATAAATGAAATATAAAGCATTTAGTGTGGTGCCTGACACTTAGTAGATGTTTTAAAATATGGACCGGGAACGGTGGCTCATGCCTGTAATCCCAGCACTCTGGGAGGCCAAGGTGGGTGGATCGCTCGAGGTCAGGAGTTCGAGACCAGCCTGAGCAAGAGCAAGACCCCATCTCTACTAAAAAAAATAGAAAGAAATGATCTGGCCAACTAAAAATATATATAGAAAAAATTAGCCGGGCATGGTGGCGCATGCCTGTAGTCCCAGCTACTCGGGAGGCTGAGGCAGTAGGATCGATTAAGCCCAGGAGTTTGAGGTTGCTGTGAGCTAGGCTGACGCCACGGCACTCACTCTAGCCCAGTCAACAGAGCAAGACTCTGTCTCAATAAATAAAATAAAATATGTATATGCATATATTATATTGCCATTCTCTCTACAACTCTTCTATAAGGAAATCACCCACTCAGAATAAAGGCTTCATATCTTAGGTGTGTAAAGTATGCTGGCTTGAGTGATATTTTGTCCTATTCTTCACAGGTTGATTGGTGAGAAAAATGTGATCTAAAAGCAAAGTTTGTAAAAAGTAAGGAACAAAGAAATTATTATTTTTTACTGTTGCAACAACAATATGTCAATGGATGCCTTTTTTTTTTTTTTTTTTTTTGAGACAGAGTCTCACTCTGTTGCCTGGGCTAGAGTGCCGTGGTGTCAGTCTAGCTCACAGCAACCTCAAACTCCTGGGCTTAAGCGATCCTCCTGCCTCAGCCTCCCGAGTAGCTGGGACTACAGGCATGCGCCACCATGCCCGGCTAATTTTTTGTATATATATATTTTAGTTGTCCATATAATTTCTTTCTATTTTTAGTAGAGACGGGGTCTCACTCTTGCTCAGGCTGGTCTCGAACTCCTGACCTCGAGCAATCCACCCGCCTCGGCCTCCCAGAGTGCTAGGATTACAGGCGTGAGCCACCGTGCCCGGCCAATGGATGCTTTTTAATATTTCTTCTCTATTCAAAAGAATGCCTTTTGATGAACAAGTAATTTAGCTGCTGCAGTTCAGTTTCACGTACTCCCTTGGGAAATGTCACAGAGTTTTATAAAGTAAATATGGACAAAGTGCAAAGAGTTACAAAGGTCAGTGTTCCTTGGGTCTGAGGAACTGAATTGCCACAGACAAAGCTGCGAAGACCCCCGCCCTCTGTGGATACCGAGGGGTCTATTCTTTTGTGTAGAGAGGACATTTCCACCACAGTTAAGGAAAGTCATCTGTTTCTGTATAATTTGGGGGAGCGATGATTTTAAATGAAGGCACTGTCCTCTCACAAAACTCATCCTAGTATTTTAACAATTGGAATAACTTAAATGTATTTTTAATACCATTATAATGTAAATCACCCATATTTTCTAATTTGAGTTTTCTTTGGAAAAACAAAAATTATGCGTCACACTTACTTTGCTTAAGAAACCAAGTGATCTTTGTTGCTTTTTTGTTTTAACTTCCGTCTCCTTTCTTAAGTCTGTGTGATAGCTTTGAAGGATTGCACCCATTTCCTCTACCCTTCATCAAACCACCTTTGATTATTGTGCCAAATGCCTAGCTCTCGCCCAGCATCCCTAACCCACCTGCTGACATGCCTTAGCCTCAACATCCCACCCATAACTCTGAGGCTTCTAAAATGCATCTTCCGCAGAAAACCAAAGACTACCTGGGCCTTGAGCCAAGACAGCCTTTCCCCCAGACCAGGATAATTCTTGATCATCTTTGTTACGTGATTTTCTATGTTTCTCTCCTCTTAGAAGGTGATTTAAGGAATGATGGGTTAAGGCTGTATTTTCTTTTAAGGGTAAGGAGAAAGAAGCCCTTAAAGAAGACAGGCTTTTATTGTTGAGAAATCACTCTGGGCTTCACTCCACCCCTCCTCCCTGCCTCCCCACATCGCTGCAGCAGCAACGACAAGAATCCACTAGGGCCAAAACACACTGGCTGCCCGGAGCCACAGTGCTTCCTGACACGCCGAACTCTCAGCCTGGGGATGACGCACGAGAGTGGGACAAGTTAGTCATGCACAAACAAGAGTGGCCCTTGACTAGCTTTATTTGCTTGGATTCCAAGTATCACCACCTACACTCTCCCCAGCTTAGAATGGTAATGACAGTACTCCTGCCTTTGTCCATTTATACAGCAATCACTTACTGAACAACACTGTAATAGGAACAGCAGGAGCAAGGAGAAATGAAGTTGTGTCCCTGATGGTCAGAAATTCACAAGCTAATGGAGACGAGGGCAATTCCAAAACAATGTGGAAACCCAGTGACAGGCGTGCAGCACAAGCCACAAGCGAGGAGCTTCTAACCCAGAGGACAGGGGGTGTGGCAATTAGCAAAGACTTCTTGAAAAGGGCAAAACCTGAACTAAATCTTATACTGGAAATCTCAGAGATCTAGAGAGAGCGACATATTTTAACATGCTTAGAGAAGTCCTTGTGTCTCAGGGAGTTTACCTCTCAAGCCAACATGCTCCACAAACGCCTCCAATTCCCACTGGAAAATGGGCTGCAGAGCTGTGATTTCTTTATGGAATTAATTTTTGTCCATTTGCTTTCACTTCTTCTTCTCATAGGAATGAAACCGTAAATCCTGTTCACAAAATAGGTATTTCTCAACTTTCAAAATGTTGGTACGGAAAACATCCATTTCCTGCTCAGTTAAATAAGGTTTTTGCAGATGCTGGTTCTCACCCTTCTGCCAAAGCCATTATAGATGTGGGCTGTGGTGTTTGGACAGACTTTAAATAGGAACATTGAATCCCAACGGGTGTGTCCTGATGTGATAATTGCTTTTGGGACAGGTTATTGTGCGCAGCTTCCAGTACGAGACATTTGGCTTAAAATACGTTTTGCATATTGTGTAAATTACTTGGAAAAAAAATCCTGGTGAACTGCCTATAAAATTCCTAACACAGACTAAGTCATATCCTCAAGTATTTCATTTTTCCATTGGACCTAACTTCCCTAGAGCTTTTTTTAAAAAGAGAGACTTTTAACTAAAGGCAAATTTTATTACTCTTCTTTTAGGGATGGAGAAAATGAGACTCTAGCATAAAATGAATCATCCACAGTTGCAGAAAGGGTCAGAAGCAAAATCTATCAGTAAATGCTAGCTCAGATGAATCTTCCTTAGATATTACTACTTCTTACATTCTCCTTCAATATTTTTCCATGTTTGTAATATAGTGCAACAAATCTATAGAAGAGAATGCAAAAGAGAGAATACACGCTATTGAAATGGACTTGTCATTGTGCTTTAATTATACAGTGAACTATATGTGAAAACTCTGTCTTTAGTTTTTTTTATCCTTCTGAGCACATTTCATGGTATCCTTCAAGATAGCATATTTGGAGCATAAACTAAACCTATTTCTGCTCTATATAAAGCACATTCCAGTGTTATAGTGATGTTATTTGGCTGCTTTCCAGCAAACATATTGGTCTATTAACTTATTTTTAATGTATTGATTTATTGTCTTCAGCAGTGAATGTTCACCAAGCAATACAGTTTCAATACTGTAATAGTCAAAAGTGTACAGCTACTGAGTGTTGAAAATGTATTTCTCAGTGAATATTCACTGCTGAAGACAATAAATTAAAAATAAGTTAATAGACCAATACATTTGTGGGAGAATAGCCCAGTGGTCAAATGGAACCCTTGATATTTCTGGTCCTTTCCATGACCCGGGAATTGATGCATTCCCAAAGGCAGGCAGATGTCCTTCCCTGGTGATGAAATTGTGTTCCCCTCCCAGTGGGGAGACCTCCTCTCCACAGCAACCATCTCATAGACTCACCATGTGGTGCCTGTGCCTGAGCCGGCGCCCCTGCTACAGCTTCCCACTCTTTGGAGAGTCCCATCAGCTGATGGTGGGCAAAGTGATCAATCCACATTAGAGCTTTCATTCTTTTCATGGTTATTTATTAAGCACCTCCTAAGTGCCAGGCTGTGTGCTACACATCAGAAATAAAGCAGTGAACACAACAGACACAGCCTCGTGGACTTACAATCTAGTGGGAGACACAGTCAACAAAGGAGAAAACACACAGAGTACTAGGAGAACGTTTAATGAGGGAACTCAAACTAGACTAGGAAATCAGGACATTAGATTTCTGGAAGGAGAAAACATTTCAGCTAAAAGCTGGTTCTCAAACTTGCCTACATTGAAATCACCTGGAGAACTTTAAAAAATGCTTTTGCCTAGGTCTCACCTCGATAAATTCTGATGAACTGCCATGGGGTGAAGACTGAGTATCAGGATATTATAAAGCTCCCTGGGCAATTCTAATGTGAAACACAGTTTGGGAACACCTGTCTAAAGATAAGTAACAGTGAGTCTAGTGAAAATTGTCCAAGTAGAAGAAATGCCATATACAAAGGTCCTGTGGTCGAAAGGAGCCTGGGGGATTCTGGGAACAAGGTGTCTGGTGTGTAAGGAGGATGCTGGGAGGAGCCAGAGATGAGGCTGAAGGTAAGCGTGGAGATGTAGGCAGGAGCTAGATCACACATGGCCCTGGTAAGTCAAGTTACAGATTTTTCACACATTACTAAGAGCAGTGGGAACTCACTATATGGCTTTAGGCAAGAAAGTGACTTATCAGACTCGTATTTGCAAACGCATCTCCAACTACTGGGCAGAGAGTACATCAGAGGTGATATGACATCAGGATATTAACCCAAGGTACCCTCTATAGTGATGGAGCTCAGGCTGCAGAAAGAGCAGGATAACAGAACAGGAACAGGGCCGTGGTCATGCCAAGCCAAGCGAAGCGGGGGCAGGCGTTCCTAGCTCTCCTGGACAATGGGAGGCTCTGGTTTCCTTTTAGATAAGCCACAGTGAGACCACCTCTCCCACACCAATTCCACTCACCTCCTGTCTTCCACCGTCCAGGTCTAAATTCCCCCTTTGCCCACCCCAGACTCTCAGCCCCTCCAGCAGTAGACCGAGGCTGTACTGAATAAGCAGAGACAAGAGCACAAAGAACGAAGGAAGAGTGCAGAGGAAAGAGATTTCTCTGCTGACCCATGGTGGTCGCCACCTGCGGAGCCCTGAGAATGGAAAATAAAAGCCAGGTGCCTCCCGCAAGGGTGGAGGGTACACTCTGGAGAGGAGATGGGGGCGTTCCCAAATATTCTGCTCTGTACAGGCTGGAAAAGCCACTTGACCGCTGTGTGAACCTTCTCTGAATTCCGTGTGTGAGCAAGATTTGCCAATGGCAGCCACGCCATTTAGTTGTGAAGGAGCCGCTCCTTCCCTGTGCAATAAGCTACAAATTAGGTCTAGGTTTACACTACTTTCCTTTCCACCCTGGATTGGCTGTTGAACCCTGAAACAAATCCTTCTTGTCCCATTCCTGCCCATCCACAAAATAAGGGTTTTGAGACCTTGGGAGAGCGAGAGAGGACACTGATCACTGTATTATTTCAGCATTCAAATAAATTAAAACAGAAATGTACAAAATCTTTTAAAATATTAAAATAGAATCTAATAATAGCTCCTTAATTGCCCCTATGAGCCAGACCCTATGCACACATATCTCAACTAATACGACCAACTCCTCCTCCATGAGCAAGGTAGTATTATCTCCATTTTACCGAAGAAGAAACTGAGGTTCTGAGAGGATAGCATAATTTTCCCAAGGGTATAGAAGTAATAACTGGCTGAGTTGTGACTTGAACCCAGTTCTAGTTGGACCCTGGAGCACCCATTGTCAATCAATCTGCCCCACTGTTTGCTTTTCTGCTGGTACTTCGTCAATTTGTGAAAGTTCCTGACTTCCACCTACGCCATCGTATCCTAGTGGTGGTGCACCTAACGGCACCAAGCTGACAGGAACTGAAAATTCATTATCAGTGTGACAGGAAGGTTTTTCTCCCCTAAATATCAGATGCGCAACCTAGGCAAGTTAAGCTCTCTTTGTCTTAGTGTCCTTACCTGTAAAATAGGGCTGATAAGAATAATATCTACCTCATAGAGTCTTGTGATGATAGAATAAAATGATAAAGGAAAGCATTTAGTACAAAGTCTATCGTGTAGTTAGTGCTCAATAAACACTAGCTATTATTATCACGCAGGCAGTGTTTTCACTGGTTGCACACTTCTGCTCCATCTTTTTACCCCAGCTGTGCAGCACCTTTAACTTCAGAGTGGAAAGCGGCGATACACTGAGATGAAAGACCATGTAAATGGAGCACATGGGGTCTGCTTTGGCTGGAATCTGTTTCACACAGGTGGGGTGGGGGGTCGTGAAGAGACAGCTTTGCCCATCACCACTAGATGGTGCTAATATATTACAACCCACCCACTGGCTTGGCACATAAACTACACAATCAAACGTGTGCATGAAGGCTGGCAGGCGCCAGGGCATTATTTTCTAAATGTTGCCCATTATTCTACTTTTCGCACAGGGCTCTGCAATCCTCCTTAGACTGGGTCATGCACTACCCTGAGAAGGGTAGAAGGATTGTATTCCAATTCTTTCATTTTAGATAGAAGACAATTTATATAGGTATCTTGATATAAAAATTAGGATCACACAGACAACCTAAAAAATCTGTATTTTTTGCTGATATAAAGTGTAAGGAACTATTGATATACAAAAAGTGAATTGATGTAAGCAGAGATTAGCGAAAGAATCTTAACAAAGTTTTACTGTTCTTTGTTTCCTCCATTGAGAAAGATCACATGACCTCCTGGATTTAAAATGTCCTGGTAGGCTACAGATTAAGAATAATTATGGGCCGGGCGCGGTGGCTCACGCCTGTAATCCTAGCACTCTGGGAGGCCGAGGCGGGCGGATCGCTCGAGGTCAGGAGTTCAAGACCAGCCTGAACAAGAGTGAGACCCCGTCTCTACTAAAAATAGAAAGAAATTATATGGACAACTAAAATATATATATACAAAAAACTAGCCGGGCATGGTGGCGCATGCCTGTAGTCCCAGCTACTCGGGAGGCTGAGGCAGTAGGATCGCTTAAGCCCAGGAGTTTGAGGTTGCTGTGAGCTAGGCTGACGCCACGGCACTCACTCTAGCCCGGGCAACAGAGTGAGACTCTGTCTCAAAAAAAAAAAAAAAAAAAAGAATAATTATGGTAAATTTTCCCTGCCTAATTTTAAAAGTAAATTCCTGCTGCTTCTCAAGTTTACCATATCAGCCATACACAACGCCATCCACAGCGGGAAGCACAGAACACAGTTTCAGGCTGGTTTCCGTGAGAGGGTCAATCCAGATTCCTGTTGGTTGCCACATTGTCTTGGTGATGAAATACTGTTGTCGTTGCTTCCTGGGAACCACAAGTGGGAAGGCTTTCTGGCACTCTCCATCACAGTGAAGGGGACTCAGCTTCCCCAAATTGCATGCCTCGCTCCTCCAAATGGAAAAGTTTTCTCTTCACACTCATTATCAGATTTCACACGAGGTGTTCAGATACCTCTCACTCACACGTACTCCAAACGATGAGGCAATGAGCTAGCTGCCAAAGGGAAAATATCTTGTTGCTTTCAGTTCTCATAGCCAACAATAATTTCAAAAGGAGCCTGTTTTTAATTTCTTGTTTTAATTTCCATCTGGGCACAACGAATAGGCTTTAATAGCTATATCGTTGGAGATTCTAAATAGAAAGGGGAAAGGCTTGCCTGGACAATCTTGGAATGATTCTGATACCTCCTATATTTCATCTTCCAGCTCACTGCCCTTTTCACATGGAATTTCTCATGTTGGTCTCCACACCAATGCCGTGAATAGACAAGGCAGGCGATTGCTATCACTCCATTGGTATCCAAGATTGAGAGTTAGCTAGTGATACAGTTAGGATACAAACTCAAGTCTTGTACATGTTGCTTTGGTTTTTCGCCATTGCACATCACAGGCTGCTTCTTAATTACTCCTGCTCATTTGCTATCCATCATCAACTGCCTTCAGCTTTTCATGGGTATGTGTAGTCTCTGTCTAATTAAATGTTGAGTCTAAAGACAATGACTGTGCCTAATAAACCTACTGCTCCCACAAAGCCATAAATACTCAAACAATTATTGGTTAGGCTCTTTTTGTACAAAGAATGAGAGCAATAAAGATGATTTATTTGCATACCTTGAAACCTAAATAAAACTGAATGCTTAGATTCTCATTTCATATAAAGGAAAAACATATCAGGACTGAAAAATCAACAATTTTTTCAAATTTATTTTGAATGGAAAGAGTATGTCAATTCAGGGCAGACTCATTTCCTAGTCTATATCCATTGTGTGGGTTTGGGTTATAATTTTGGATGACAGCAAAAAGACTGGGGTGTTTTGCTGTTTTCCTTTGCTAAATGACATGATTTGGGTACAAGTAAAATTGTGTTTCTGTGGGTTTGCCTCCATATTTACTCGCCGCCTGAGTCCCATTTTCCAGTGTTTCATAGTCTGGAGAGGAAGTGTGGTCTAGTGGTCAGAAAAACAGTTTAGGAGACTAGAGTCGCGGTTTCTATTCCTGTCTCACTCGCTGACTCATTGTAAGATCTTAAGCGAGTCACTTAAGCATTGTGAGCCTCAGTTTATCCATTTTTTCTTACCTAGAGATGTTGCTCAGAACTAATCAGATAAACTGACAATATACAATAAAAAATGAGGGAGGTTGGCTCTAAAAAGAAATAATATCACATGAACACAAAGCTTCAGGAAATGGATAGTAAGGGCTATGGAAGGAAAACAGGATCCTCTAATTAGTTTACCAACTGAAAGGGGTCATCAAAGGCTCTTCTAGTAAGTGCTGGTTCAGCTGGTTGCGGGTACTAACTGGGCTGGTATCTGGAAAACAGTGTAGAGTGGGAAGAAAATCAAAGAAAGAACCAAGAATCTAGAGAAGAGGAGTGTCAAGAATTTGGGGGTCTGACCACTGATCCCCAGGGGAAAATGTAACTGAGCGGAAGCACTCAGATTTCACTCGGGGTTCACACTCGTAGGCACGCCGAAGGCCTTCTTAGAAGGGTACATCTGGTCAGGCTACACATTCAAGATGAACTTGAGATCTTGTTTTCTCCCCACCCATCCTTCTTTCCAAGTAATCCTTCCTCAAGAAGAAAAGCCACTGTGCATGTTATTCCTTGTTGAGTTAAAAAGGAAGGACTACGCAAACCAAAAATCAAATCCACTCCAATTGCTCACACATGGGTAATCCTTTATTATTTTTAATTGACACAATAATTACACATATTTATGGGGTACAGTATGATATTTCAATACATGTATATAATGCATAATGATCAAACCAGGGTATTAGCATAGGCATCACCTCAAACATTTCTTTGTATTGAAAACATTCATAATCTGTTCTATAATAGCTATTTGAAAATATGTAATAAATTGTTGTTTATTATGGTCACCCTGTAGCACTAGAGAACACTATAATTTATTTCTCCTATCTATTAATAGCTGGAGAATCATTTTTACTTCATCGCGTGGTCTATGCACTGGTTGACTGACTTCCATCCCCAGTCACCAATAGCCCCCCAGGAGAACAGAACTAGGCTGCGCTGGGAACGTCACCGCTGGCCCTGTGATTGGTGTCATTGTGTTAGGGGTTGCTGTCCCCTTCTTAAGAGATAGAGCCTGAATGACATGATAGTTCATTATAGTTCTGACCCTAAAACTAATAATAATAATAATTATTATTATTATTATTATAAGCATGGCAACTATTTACTAAGCATATGCTAATTGCCTGGCACAATGCTCAGCATATTCTATATATAATCTCATTTAACTCTCCCTCAATCTGATAAGGTAAGAATTGTTAACCCCATTTTACAAACAAGGAAACTTAGACTCGTAACCAAGTAACTTGTCTGAGGCCACAGAGGGGAATGAAACCCAAAGCTGTCTGACTCTGAGGCCAGGATCTTAACCACTGAGCTGTGTTGCCTTCCTCCAACTGCAGCAGGTCAAAGAGGAGCTCATTCCAGGAGCTGTTAGGGGAGGAGCAAAGAACCTGACACTCGATAGGGCTTATATTCCCAGAAGTAGAGAAGCATACAGGACAGGTTCTCTGGTTTCTTTTCCTGCTAGGGGCCACCAGTTGGCCATGCTGGTCTCACTGGCTGAAGAGCAAGTGAGAAGGTAGAGACCATTCCCATCTGCACCTGCTTTTTGGCCACAATAAAGCACTTCGGAACAAAACAAAGAAAATAATAATTCAGGATACAGGTTGGTGAAAAAGAAGAGAAAGAAAAGATAGTCACAGCTAGATCACTGGTACAACAGGTGTAGCCAGTCACCCACAGACAATGAATTCAGACTTGCTAAGGATCAGCCATGACCACACATCCTACATGAAACAATCTGGGGAACCAGCACATTGAAGCTAAGGGGTCAAAGAACCCAAGAGGAAAAACACATGAGGGTATATGGCACCCTCCAGCCATATGGGGACATCATGTAGCCAGGAGCATGTGACTGGAAAATCCCCAAGTGCTGGAAGTTCTGGCCAGGAAATTAGCGGGCCAGGGGACACAGATGTTGTTTTTATCTTTGATTCCAATTTAGGAGTCAGACTTTGAGACAGGATACAGAATGTAGGAAGGAAGATTTGATAGGGTGATCACACAATTTATAGTTGAAACTAGCACACTTTTAATAACAAAAAGAGGAGTATTAACTATTAATTACTTCTGGAATAGGTAAACTAGGACCATCCCAGGCAAACTAGAACTAGAATATATGGTCACTCTAACCTTTGGGAAAATCTGTGAATACAAGAATAAAATTATAGTAGAGAAATCTGGATAATGGCAAATATATGAATGTGTGTATGTATATGTGCATAAATATAAATATGTACATATACACACATACATGCACACATATACACGCATACAATATGCAGAGAAGAATAAAGGAAGTGCTGTAAGAGGAGTACGCTGGAGAAATTGGTTAGTATACTCCTGACAATTATCATAAAATTGGCACATTAAACAAATTATGGAAGTAAGGAGAAGCTTCAATTACCCCAAAATACTAGAAATTTCCATCTGAAAATTAGTTCATCAGGTCTAGACTTAACTTGCATTGCCTACAATTTCAGTTCTCAAAAAATAAAGGAAGTGGCAATGGAACTGCTACTTAGCACATAATTCTCCCTAGTAATGTGGAACTTGTAGGAGATGTGAGATCTGACACACACTCAGATTTGTGTCCTCCTACTGATCCCAACAGTTTCCAAGGAAAGAGAGGTAGGATGACTCAGACTGAAATGGCTGAAGAGAGAAGAGAAGCCAATGAAAATGAAAAGTAGACAACATAGTCACAATCTCTGCAAAGTCAAGGGCAAAATACTAAAAAGATTTATAAAAATAGAGCCAGCGATGCTAAAACCAAGACTATGTAAGGCTGGTGAAAAGGTCTAAAGTTATGAAGGAGTCTTTCTTTGGAGCAGGATGGAAGACATTCTCAGACATGTCCACCCACTAAAGAATCTCTGTCGTGTTGAATGAGCAGAGTAAGTGGAAGAGTTTCAGGCTGGCAGAAGGGTAACAGAGCTCAATTTCTGCTTTGCTTCCATATTCTCTCTCAATAGAGGTATTGCATTAGTAACTGGGAAAAATGATGATCCTTCAAGCTATGTCCCAATTATAAAGGTTAAACTGAGAAAAAAATGACAAACTGAACATTGTCCAGAGGAAAGCAATGTGGATGATAAACGATGTCTCAATTGAGGCTATTTAACCTAGAGAAGAACCATTCTGGAGGAATAGAATTACTTTGTAAGCATCAGAGAACAAAATTAGAAGGTCAAATTTTGACTTTATAGACATTGACACATTCTGAGGGTTAGCATTACCCCAAAGTGGCATCAGGGCATGGTGTAATCCTCTTCCCAGCATTATGCAAACAGAGGCTGGACAAATCATTTGGTGGAGATGTTGGTTGCCTCAAATCCAAATAGACTGTGGGCATGAATGGAGGAATAGTGAAGATAATTTTGAAGAGATCAAAGCATTTATTGAGTGGTTTAAAAGTTTCCTTTCAGCCCTCAACTTCTATCCCCTTACTGTAAATGGCCATTCGAACTCAGGGGCTCGCTCTGCCTGGGCAGGGGCACTGTCTTTCTTGCTTTATAGCAGGTGGAACAGCATAGTGGTCAAGAACCTGGACACTGCAGTTCATCTGCCTGGTGGTGAATCTCAGACTTACCTCTTACTAGCTTTGTGACCTTGGAAAATTACTTAACCTCTCCAAATTCCAGTATTCTCATCTCTAAAATACAGGTCTGCATGTATGCTATTGTTGGTTTTGATTGTAAGTTTCTATAGAACAGAGACCTCAAGTAATTTCTAAATGTCTTGTTTGGCATGACACCAATAAGTCTGTCGTAACAGAGAAAGTTTCTGCTGTGAGGGTTGATTGCCAAGCTCCTGGAGTAGCTATTACAGAGTTAATTTCCACATGACTGTGCTAAAGGGATACCAAGGAATGGAAGAGCTACCATTGTTTTCTCATCACATGGATTACGTGAATTATTTCAACTATTAATATGTTCCGTTAAACAGACTATATAAAGCAAAATTTAGAAGACATTGGTACTTTGAGACAGGAGTCTGCCGACCTCCTCATTTGCAGGCAAACTAATAAACTTCTCTTTCCTTCTCCTCAAAAACAGAAAAATTAAAATGAAATTATTAACCTAGGTCCTAGACATTTTGACCCTTTTCAAACCTTGAGTTTCTTTTAAAATCAAGTTAGAAGGCCGGGCGCGGTGGCTCACACCTGTAATCCTAGCACTCTGGGAGGCCGAGGTGGGCAGATCCTTTGAGCTCAGGAGTTCGAGACCAGCCTGAGCAAGAGCGAGACCCCATCTCTACTAAAAATAGAAAGAAATTATATGGACAGCTAAAAACATATATAGAAAAAATTAGCCGGGCATGGTGGTGTATGCCTGTAGTCCCAGCTACTCGGGAGGCTGAGACAGGAGGATCCCTTGAGCTCAGGAGTTTGAGGTTGCTGTGAGCTAGGCTAATGCCATGGCACTCACTCTAGCCTGGACAACAGAGTGAGACTCTGTCTCAAAAAAAATAAATAAATAAATAAATAATAAAAATAAAAAAAATTAAAAAATAAAAAAAAATAAAATAAAATAAAAATAAAAAATAAAAATAAAATCAAGTTAGAAAAGTCCTTGATGTGATGAATGAATACAGTAAACAGAATTACATAATGTTATATGGTAAGGAAAATGAAAGATAACCTTAAAAACCATTATAAAGGTATCTTAAATTGAGGAATGATGTCTTCTTGGTAAGATATTTATGTGGAAACGTCTGAGGACTTTCTGCATGCATATGCATCTGGCTTTGTTGTGATTGTTCAAAGCTCATCTTTGCCCATCTTACAACCTACAGAGGGTCAAAAGGGAATGTGATGTTCCCATCAGATGGCCTAGAACAGTGAGTGAGTTTGAATAAAATGGGAATAGTTCAATGAAAGAGAGGACCTAAAGGAAGATTCAGAAGTCATGGAGGCCGTGCAAGGTCAATCCCATCTCAAGTACAAATAGAAATATTTGGGGGTAAAAGAGAATTAAGTTTCAGGTATTTACAAGTTTACTAATGCAACGATAACTAAGAGTACAAATGTTCATGCAGTAAAAACATTTGAAATTTGTTGTAAAGGTGTTTGACCACCTATCAGAACTTAATCATTGTATGGGTCCTTAACTCTTTTCTGAGTTAGTTGCCATGCTGGATTTGATATTTGTGTTAATTTCAAACCCCCTGCTACTTTTATATCCAATCCTTCTTTGATATGCAGTATCATTCTTCATCAATATCATCCCTATGACAGGACTGATTATGCAGTGTGTTGTGTAGCTGACTCCCACTGGCTTATATCAGCTAGGGAAGGCCAATTGTGCACATCTCTTTGCACCACCGTGTTCAATGATATCATGTTGGTAGCTTGATATCAGCCATAAATGGAGTATTTGTAACAGAAATCAGCAATGGCTACAAATCAGTTGTCACATATTTACAAGCACAACACTGATGTTATGTCTGGCTCTATTATTCTTGGGTATGGTCATGTGACTAGCTTTGGCCAATAATATGAGAACAAGTGGCATGTGTCAATTCCAGGCAATTTTAAAAGCCACTGTGTGTTTTGCCACAACAATGCTCTAATTAGACCTGTCCCACCAGCATGGATGCTAAAGTGAAAGGAGGATGTGATAGAGCTTGAGTCCCCAAGTCAATCCACATGAACATACACATGAGTAGGAGCATGAGTAGCTTTGTTGTTTAAAGCCACTGAGGTTTTGGGGTTGTCTGTTCTATAGCATAATTTTGCTTATCCTGACTGTATCTACTCTGTTGTCTTAAATCCGTTACTTCACCTCCCCAGACCTCATTTTTCTTGTCTGCAAAATGAGGGTGTTGAGCACGAATGCCTTGCCAACTTCAAAGCCTATAGAGGCTTTATCTGAATTAGCACTGAGAACATAGAGAGATAATATATTCTAACAAAAAGAAATCTCGACAGCAGTAATGAGGTCTATACCTAAGCCCAGTGTGACAACAGGCAAGTCATTTAATCTCTTTGAATTCTAGTTTTTTTCTCTCTGTGAAATGAGAAAATCAGATCAGATAACTTCTAAGTCTCCTTCAAGCTGTAAAATTATTTTATTTTATTGGAAGACTTGGAGCGAAACAAATACAGGACACGTTGATACCTTAAACCAGTGCTTCTCAAACTTTAAGGTGTAGGATGAATCACCTGGGATCTTGTTACAATGAAGACTCAGATTCAGCAGGTCTGAGGTGAGGGCCGAGTTTCTGCGTTTAGAAAAAGCCCCGGATGATGCTGATGCCACTGGACCATAAAAAGGCTTCTCTGGAGTGACCAGAGAAAAATAAAGGCTACCTCTTCATTCAAAAAGTAATACTTATTGCCAATGGGCTATTGCCACATTTTGAAGCAATCATGCAGAACAAATAAGACAAAAATGGCCTTTATCGGGAGCTTAATTTTTTATTTCTAATTACTCAAAAAAGCAATCAAACTATAATAATAATATAAAATAGTTGCTCTTGATGTTAGGACATCATGAAGAAGATCGGTGCTTTAATGGGCTTAGGCACACGATTAAGGAACATGACACTCACTACAGTAAGTGTCATGCCCATTCATGGGATAATATTGAACACATGACCACATTTAGACTCCTAAGAGGCCTGGCCTGCCGCCATGTGGCACATCACACAGCAGCTGCCCCGAACCAATTAGGTGGAAGTCTGAACATGAGACAAAGGCCAGAATGTCACCTAAAAAGTAAAGATGTACCAGTGGAAAAATATGCTAATGAAAATATTTACTCAATTTTAATTCATACAGATTTTATTTTATACCCATTATGAGCAATGGGTAGGAGGAAGCATGTACTGATGCCTTCCTGTCCGCCATTGTTTCTATAACAGAAAGAGTTTGAACAGAAACTATAATTGATTCTCCTCAACAAATTGGTCCCTGTATTAGTCAGGGTGCTCCAGAGAAACAAAACCAATAGAATATATGGCTCTATATATGTAAAAAGAAATTTATTATAAGAAATTGGCTCACACAGTTATAGGAGCTAACAAGTCTCAAGATCTGCATTATGTAAGCTAGATACACAGAGGAGCTGATGATATAGTTTCTGTCCAAAAGCCAGCAGGCCAAAGACCCACCAAGAGTCAATGTTTCCGTTCACGTCCAAAGGCAGGAAAAAGCTGATGTCCTAGTTCAAAGACAGTTAAGCAGGAGGAATTTCCTCGTACTCAGGGGAGAATCAGTCAGCCTTTCTGTTCTATTCAGGCCTTTGACTGATTGGATGAGGCCCACCAACATTAGGGAGGGCAATCTCTTTTCCTCAGTCTACCAGTTTAAATGTTCATCTCTTCTAAAAACACCCTCAAAGGGACACTCAGAATAGTGCTTAACCAAATATCTGGGCACCCCATGGCCCAGGCAAGGTGACACATAAAATTAATCACCATAGCCCCTTTTAAATGTGCTTTCTATGAAGTGCTAGTATTTCTCATTTTTAAAAAATATATTAATGCAACTCAACAACAACAAAACTTAAAAATGGGCAAGGGAGTTGAATAGATATTCCTCCAAACAAAATACACAACCCACAAGCATATGAAAAGATGTTCCACATCACCATTCAATAAGGGAATGCAAATCAAGACCACAGTGAGATACTTTACACCCATTAGGATGACTATTAACAAAAAAAAATGGAAAATATCAACTGTTGACAAGGATGTGAAAAAATTGGAGCACTTGCACATTGCTGGTGGGAAAGTAAAACCATACAGCTGCCATAGAAAATGATATGTCAGTTCGTCAAAAAATAGCAGTGAGATTTATAGGATTTGAAGTAGGCAGGAATATAGTTTGATGTATGAAAGTTCTTCCCTTTAAAGCAAAAGGAAAGGAAATAATGTACAAGAGACCAACTGAATATGGAATATTGAGTTAGAAAACGTCCAGGAATCATGTTCTAATTAATTTAGAAACATCATGGATTACCACATGCCCAGGTACTTGGAGTTGTAACTTCCTGTTGTCCCTGGCCTGTCCTATGCACTTAGTAATACTTAATAAGTACTTGTTAAATGAATGAAGGTAAGAATGATACTCTAGGATTAACATCTGTCAATATTAGTATATTAATATTAGTAATTCAGTCCCAAAGACCTTACCACTTCATTAGCAGTCCAAGGAAGCTGAGAATGAGAATATATATCTCTGATCAAGTAAACAATATTTTTTAAAGACTCAACTGACCTGCCTATAAAATGAAGATCCAAGTGTGCCACACAAATATAAAATAATAAAGTTAAATACAAAATGAGCAAAACACACAGAACCTCTGAAAATATAAAATTGGTTATCTCACTTGGAAGGAAATCCAGGTCGTAAGAGTGTCCCCATGGGATGAGATCCGGGTCTCCCTCATCTCCTCTTTCTCCTCCTCTCGCTCCACTCCAGCCACACTGATAAAAGGGACTTTGCCCTTGCTCTTGTTCCCCTCCCTGGAAAGCTCTCCCCCCAGTTATCTGCATGACGACTACCTCCCTTCTTTAGGACTTTGGTCAAAAGCACCTTCCCAGTGACATCTTATACTTATGTTCGTGATGCCATTCCAACCGCTACCTTCCCCATCCTGACCCAGGGGCCCCCAAAGCCGAGCCTGGGGGAAGGCTCGCACTCAGGGAGCTATTTGAAAGGAGATAGATACCAGGGAGCCAATGGCAGAAACGGTGAGAGAAAGAGGAAAGGAGGGAAGAGCTGTCAAGGATGCGTAATCCCACTGGCTGTCTCCACGTGATGATTGATCCTTCCAGGCACCTCCTGGGGACCTTAGGAAATGTGTCTCAGAACTGTCCCTCTGGGAGATGGAAGAAGGAAGCGTGTACTGATGCCTTCCTGTCCGCCATTGTTCAAGAGGACCCCTAGGCACTGACTGCCTGCCCTTCTCGGCTGTGCGTAACTGAGTACGGAGCCGATTCCCCTGGGTGCGCCAGGCTCAGCCTCAGAGAAGTCCCAGGGCAGGAAGCAAAAAGGACAAGACCTGAGGCAAAGCACTTTCCAGATTGTCCCTGTGCAGAGCTGGTCAGAACCTGCAAGGACCTGGTCTTGGCTGCAGTGGCTGGAGTCAAAGGGAGGACCAGGAAGGCTTTTGAAGTGGTACTACACAAAAGATGTCCCGTCTTCCTTCCCTTTGCTGTTTTCTCATTGCTCTTACCTGCACCTAAAATACTATGTTTTACATATGTATTTGTTCATTCATTGTCTGTCTCTCCTTGCTACTGTATAAGCTCCATGAGGGCAGGAATTATCACAGGTTTAGTTCACTGCTCTGTTCCCAGCACCCTGAAGGCTCTTTGACACGGAGTGGGCACTCAGTATATGGCAGATGGATGGATGAATGCGTGCATGAGAGCGCTGATTGTGAAATACCATGGAAGATTGTAGCCTAGTGGGATTTTATGAACAGAAACTCATGGGTGATGTGTATTGTCACATATTATTATCATATTATAATTATTATTATATTACCCTCAAAATTTATCTGGAAATAAATCTGCAGGTTTTTCTCTGTGTAATCAGCCAGAATGAAACCAAGACAGACATTAGACAAAAGCAACTGAAAATATTTCAAAAGAAAATGGAAATGTTTTTAGCTCATTCATTTCCCTAACATTCTAACCATCTTCACTGGACCATATTCCATTTAGAGATGGCCAAGGTCAGTAACAGAAGCTAGTTCCCTTTGCCCAATATTTTCCATTGCTTCCAGAAAACACAGCATTCAGCCTTAACTGGTTCAGTTTACACTTAAAACATATATATCTAATACATGTTTAAATGTGAACATTTTTACTTTTATATATAAATATAGTCATACACGGGAAATATATCTTACTTCCTGTCTTACACAAATTAACCCCTCTTGCTTCACTTTCTTATCCACAAACCATCTTTCTGAATTCCTTCCTTGATGCACAACACATTTAAAAAGTAGCCAAAAATATACTCAGTTCAATAATCCTATAGACAGTCACCTAATTCAGTCATTGTGCCAATGACTGAATGTGCCAATCCAAATAAAGAAAATCCAGATTTGTCAGAAACAAATTATTTTAATTCAAAATATTTCTTCATTGAGTCGTGTAACCTGTGACTGTTTACAACTGACAGACTTCTGTGACTATTGCACAGGTCTGCCTGAATCCATCTTTAGCCTCACAGTAACACAGGCTAAATTCCATGTGATTGAGTTTTCTAGATCCCACCAAGCATGATGGTATGCTTTCCCCATGTTTCTCATAAGGCGAAATACAGTTGAATCTTATTATTCGAAGAGTCCATATTTTCAAATTCACCTACTCCCAACAACGTATTTGCAACCCCAAAATCAATACTCAAGGCACCATCATGCTCATTTTCAGACATGAACAGATCAGCAAAAAATTTGAGTCGTGCAATGCACACATTCCCAGCTGAGGTCCCACAAGGCGACACTCTGCCTTGTCTCAGCTCTCATACTGAAAACAAGTGTTCTTTTCGTGATCAATTTAGTGCCATATTTTTATGCATTTTCTTGGTGATTTTGTTGTCTAAAATAGCATCCAAGTACAATACTGAAGTGCTGGCTAGTGTTCCTAAGCACAAAAAGTCTGTGATTTGCTTTATGGAGAAAATACATGTATCAGATAAGCTTTGTTCAGACGTGAGTTATAATGCCGCTGGCCATGAGTCCAACATTAATGAATTGACATTATGTATTAAACAAGCTGTCTTTAAACAGAAACACAAACAAGGTTATGTACTGATCAGCTCACTAAATGTGACCAGAAGCCCCCGGGTACCTAACCCTGTATTTCCTCTAGAAGCAGTGGTTCAGTATTTGCTAATTGGGTCTTCATGGTGACTTTATAGAACACAACTATTGCAAATAATGAGAATCAACTATACAGGGTGCTCTATAAGCACAAAACAGGGGATCTATCAGTCCTCGGACGTATCTTCACAGCCCTCACTGCTACGTGTCAGAGGCTGCTAAGTGCCAACATTAGCGACTCTGCCTGAGATCCGACTGTAGGACATGCAGGCGAGCAGGAAGTACATTCAGCCCCCTGAACTTCCCCCAACCCACACCCTCTGGGGACACCTGGCGGATGACACCCAGCTTCCTAGAGCCTCAGACGGGATAACTCTGAGGCATGCTCTACACTGCTTCCCCGAGCTCCCCCAGAGGACTGGGCCTCCAGCTGCCCACAGCGGTAACTGGTTTGATAACACACCCTCTAGCGGCTCCGTTCCCTTCCTGCCTCACTTCCTCACGCACTTAACCGGGGACCATCTCCCAGATAAACTATTTGCACTTAAATCCTTGTCTCAAGGTCTGCTATGTGGGGACCCGAACCAACACACATGCTGATCCCAAAGCTGTCACAAGCATCTCAGTTGAGGTGATACAACAGTGAAGTCACAACCAGTATGATGATACCCACACCAGGTATGATAATCTATGACTTAGACTCACTGTCCAGGACACAAGGTGGCCCCAATCACAGGGCTGCAGCACCCCACATTAGAGACCAATCTGTGGGCCATTTTCTTCATGACCCCCTGGAGCTGCTAGACAATCTATGACAAGAGAGCTCTTAGTGCCTGGCATGTGACAAGTGCTCAAAAGTTAGTTGTTCAGTCAGTGAATGTACGGCAGACTTTTAACTTTAACTTTAACTTTTTGTAAGTAATGCAAAACTATTCTGGTGTTTTTTGTATTTTTTATTGATACATCATAATTGTATATATTTTGGGGTACACATGATGTTTTCATACATGTACACAATTGTGTAATGGGGGATTTTGAACCATGAAATGGTAATACAAATTATTGAAGAGAAATTAATATGGCATTGGCAGAAAGGATGGGTAAGAAGGAAGATAATCTCCTATTTTCCAGTTAAATGAGAGGATGAATCTATTTATTTAGATATTTTAATCTAAATATATTCAAAATCAAAGGACCAAATTCTACATAGAGCGGGGTGGGGACAGAGAAAGTGAGAGAAAAGAAATTCCCGTAACAAGCAAGGCAAAGACAGTCACCCCCACCAAGAACATGTCACCCCTAGCCCGCGCCCTGCCATAAACCTATGGAACAAAGGTCCAGTCAGAGCAGGGCTGGCGGACAGCGAGTTCAGCCTCCACCAGGCTGCTGGTAGCAACGCAGCGGCAGACGGCAATCTGTGCGAGGCGGAGACCACAGACAGGAAGCAGCCTCTGCCTTTACGCCTGTCTAAGATATTTATACACTCCACTGTGGCCAGCAAACATGACTGGTGTAACTTGGATGAAATTTTAATTATACAGGATTTTAATGATTTAAGTTGCTGTGGGCGGAGAGGGGAAGATAATAAGGAAGGAGCAAAGGTTCACCCAAGTACAGCCGTCTGCCTCCCCTGGACCCCATAGAAAAACCAGCGTCCCAGAGGAAGGTCTCAAGGTTCACTGTGTAAGGTAGGAGAGAGCCACATAATTCTAACTACTGGCTACGGGCACTGGCTGTGTCAACATTCAGTCTCACCACAACACGTCAACAAGTTTGCAGATCTGGAGTTGATAATCTTGCTATGGAAAGGATTATGGGGAACACTGGCACCTCCACACTCCCCGTTTGTAAAACCCACCATTCTCCCATTCTTCCTTCTCTCCATTCCACTTTGCTCTTCTGGACTGGCCTTTCCACACTCCTGTCCACTGTGAAGAGCTGCATCAGATGGAGACCACTGTTCTGCCTGGAACATGCTCACCATGATCTTGCAAGCAGTAGGGAGAAGGCTGCCTGGATTGGCCTCAACGTGGCTATAGAAGGGACCTCCCTGAGACCTTCACCCAGCACTAACTTTGCTGACACACACCTGGCCCAGGCAGGAATGCGGTTGTCCTTGCTCCAGTGATGCTTGCCAGAAAGCTCAAAGGGCCCTTTTCTTTATTATCATATAACCCTATTGAGCAGAATGACGACATTAGACTGCCCTGGGAGGATTTACAAGATGGTTGAGTGGGTCACACAGCAATAAAGTATGTGTTTTCAGTCATTCAACCATCTACTGAGAACTAGCTATTCTGGTAAACGCCTTGAGGACTGCAGCAATGAACATGACAGAAGTTCGATATTCAAGTCCTTGGCAGTTTGGCAGGAGGAAAGATGTATGCGTGAACGAAAAGAGAACACAGCAAAGCGTCCTGACTCAGAACATGGCTAAGAGCCTGTCAGCTGGGAGTTCAGAAAACTTCACACACAGTATTTGAACTTGGCCTTGGAGGATGGATAGGATTACCACATAGAAAGACAAAGGATTTCAGGTAAAATGAACAGAAATAGGAATGCACAAGGTGGGGACATTCAGACTCAAGAAGTGTTTCATTTTGGCTAAGTTATATGCACATGCAAGGCGGGAGGGTTAAAGCAGGTGAAGGCTAGAATTCTATTTCATAGGCAGTGGAGAGGCCATGAATGCCAGAGCACCTGGTTCAACACCTCACTTCGAAGATCAGAGCCCCGCACCTAGAGAAGTCCAGAATCTTTCCCAAGATCCCATAGCAAGTCCGAGCTGGCTCTGGATTCCCAGTCCAGGGGCTCCTCACTGTGTGTGGCTATTTCACAATCAGAACTGAGCCTTAGGACGCATAATCTGGCAGCAGAATGAAGAATGGGTGGCAGAGATGAAAGACTCTGGGCACAGGAGCTGCAAGGAAGCCTCTGCGGGTTCCAGGAAAGGAGCACCAGGCACCTGGGCCCAGCTCTTGGCAGTGGAAACACGAAGGAAGGTCGGAGTCCAAGAGTGATTGTGGAGGGAGAATTCACAGGACAAGATGACTGTTTGGCTGTGTGGGCTGTGGCAGGGGGAGGCAGAAGAGTTGACTCCACAGTTTCAAGCCCAAGTGACTAGGAGTCCCTTTTATGGACGAAGGAAACTGCCCACTCTTTCCTTAGCTCCTGGCAGAGCACCTTCCTCTCCGACACTGTGCTGCCAAGAGCTCTCCCTCGGAGGTTGTCCTGGCCTCCAAGTCAACACTGCACAGAGCCCTTGCTCCCAGCATGTGACAACATCAACCCCCTTACTCCTTTTCGTCAGTCTCCTTCTTGGATTTCTTATCTCCACTTCCTCTTTAATTTTTCTTCAGCCCCCTAAAATGCAATTGTTGTCTAAGTTTATATTCTTTTTTGCTATTAGTAACATACTACAGAAACCCAATTCAAACTGGTTCAAGTAAAAAAGGTAATTTATTGGTTCCCAAAATTGAAAAGTTTGGAAGTATATGAGGGATGTCCAGAAAGTATCCAGCCATGTCATGTGAAAAATAGAGACATTTTTATTTTAACAATAGCTGGGTAATTTCTGGACAGCCCTCATATATGGCTTTAGATACAGCTGGATACAGGGGTCTAAACTGCATCTCTCTTCTCTCTCTCTCTCTCTCTCACTAACAGTTCTACTTTTGTCTCTGTTGGCTTCCCTCCCAGGCAGACTCTACTGATAAAATGACTTCCAGTAGCTCCACTGCTCCTGTGGAAGAAAAGAAAAATTCCAGTGGTTCCAACAAAAGTGCCAAGATTTAGGGGGTTTTTTATTTTTTATTTTTAGAGATGGGGTCTCGCTCTGTCACCCATTCTGGAGTGCAGAGGCATGATCATAACTCACCATAACCTCAAACTCCTGGGTTCAAGTGATCCTCCTGCCTCAGCCTCCCAAGTAGCTAGGACTACAGGTGCACTCCACCACACCCAGCTAATTTTTTTGTTTTTTGTAGAGACGGGGTCTCACTATGTTGCCCAGGCTGGGCTCAAACTCCTGGCCTCAAGCGATCCTCCTGCCTTGGCCTCCCAAAGTGATGGGATTACAGATATGAGCCTCTGTGCCTGGCCAGGATTTAGTTTTATTAGGCCTAAGTTGGTCAGGTGCCATTCCTAAACAAGTCACTGTGAGCAGAGGGACAGAATGTGCTGATTGGCCTGGCCTGAGGAGTGTGTGGCCAGGACTGGGCTCGTCCAAATCTCATGAACTAAAGTTGGAAAGAGAGTGTCCCCAGAGAAAACTCAAAAGGAAGCCAATCAATGTGGTTACCAGAGAAGAGGAGTGGATGCTGGCTAGAGGAAACAACATGTTGTTGATGTTGGTGTTTACATTTATTTATATCTATTCACATCCTAAGTGTCCTATCTATAGGCTGGGCTTCTCTTTGGATTTCTGGATCTCTTACTGGAAACTTTCTCCTAACCACCTCATTTCTGTTTCAAACTCTATACATTCAAAGGTGAATGCTTCTCCTACTACATTTCCTATTTATCTACATAGTGCCACCATGTCCTAAGTGACCTGCAATTATGACTCTGGAGTCATTTTTATTCTTTTCTGTCTTATATCTAACATCAGCTCCCATCCCCTAAAAATGCATATACTTATACACAGACAAACGCACATATGCACATACAACTCCTCGAATTCCTTCTTGGCTTCATCTTTCACATCATCCACCTTCTATGGTTGATTATAAAAATGGTCAGATCTTTCACTCTTTCATATCCACACTTTTTCCACTGTGATTTTGTACCTCCTCCCATCAACAGAGTTTATTTCTCCACCCAGTGAATCTAGATTGGACTTGGAGGTTTCTTTGGCCAACCTATGCTAGTCTTTGTGACTTTGCTTGTGACTTGCTTCTCTGTCTTCACCATGGGATCAAGCACAAGTCCACCTGTGGAGCAAAGACAAGCTATCCCAGCTGAGCCCAGCCTAGACTAGCCAGGCAGAAGATGACCTAGCAGCTGACCACAGAAGCTTAAGAGAGCAGAGCCAAAAGCAGAAAAACCACCCAGCTGAGCCCAGTCCAACTTGATGACCCATAGAATCCTGAGCTAAATAAATGGTTATTTTTAAACCATTATATATGAGATTTCTGTGTCACACAGAAAATGCTGATATACTTTCCTTCCAGATTCATGCTTTCCATTTCCATCTCATCTGGTTGATGAGTTGATGTTTGAGCTGGTCTTGGGATGATCAGTAATAATTATTTCTAATACTTACATAATGCTTATTCTGTGTCAGACAGCATTCTAAGTACCTACACATAATAACTCATTAAAAGTTTCACAGCAATAAATTGTACCTCTGTCCAGAATGTCCCTGTAGGAACACCCAGGTGCATGTGTTAGAGAATCATTGGGAAACATTATTCAGCCTGGAAACAAAAGCCCAGCATTCAGTAATACTTGGTCACCCCAATATCAGGAAGTATCAGGGACTTCCATGACCAGTTTTATCCATTACACACAATCTCTTTCCAGCATGGAATCTCCAGCCCAAGAACAGGATTTTATTTTTAAACAACCAGACTAAACCATCCATCACTCTAAAACATATATGAGAATTTTATACAAATCAATGGGAATTGACCATGCATCTCTGAGGACTGAATTGCTCTTTATTGATTAAAAACCCACTCAAATAAAATATCATGGCACTAAAAGAGGGTTCCATTACTGTGTCCTCTTACAATGTTTATCAAAGCTACTGTGTTTAACAGACAAATTTAAGCAGGACAGCTATCTACTAAGTATTTAATGAAAGTGATACTAAGTAATAAAGATTGCCCTAGCCACCTATCAATTAATCTGCCATTGTCCCAAAAATAACCTATATCTCATGTAAATCCTATGACAACTCTACCAGGGATAGTTCTCTATCGTACAGGATTCCCAGGGTGGTGGTAGAGGGATGAAGGAAAGAAGAGAGATGTTTTAAGGAAACACAGCATTTTTTTAAAAAAATTAAATTAAGGATTATATTTGAAGACTATTTGAGACTCTCACACAATTTAAGACTAAACTCAATGCTTTTTTTTTTCCAGTTAGTCAAATATTTCTAGATATTTTGTTTGTTGTTTTTTATCTTATTTATTCCAAGAATACAGGAAAAGGAAGGGCCGGTTCCCTTTATTAACAGGTAAGTTTACAAGGAAAAATTTTATGGTCAGTCATGAAAATCAGCCCAGTAAATAATTTTATTTTTGTTGAAAAAGCAACACAAGATAGGTAGAAGTCAACAAGATTGTAAAACAGGGAGAAGTCACAAAATAAATGTGTCGGCCGGGCGCGGTGGCTCACGCCTGTAATCCTAGCACTCTGGGAGGCCGAGGTGGGTGGATCGTTTGAGCTCAGGAGTTCGAGACCAGCCTGAGCAAGAGCGAGACCCCATTTCTACTAAAAAAATAGAAAGAAATTATATGGACAGCTAAAAATATATATAGAAAAAATTAGCCGGGCATGGTGGTGCATGCCTGTAGTCCCAGCTACTCGGGAGGCTGAGACAGGAGGATCGCTTGAGCTCAGGAGTTTGAGGTTGCTGTGAGCTAGGCTGACACCACGGCACTCACTCTAGCCTGGGCAACAAAGTGAGACTCTGTCTCAAAAAAAAAAAAAAATAAAATAAATGTGGTCTGATTCTCAGAACAAAAAAGCGTGTTGTGTTCCAGACACTATCACTGAGATGTAGGTAGGCATTCTGTGCCCTAGAAAATACCAATTTTGTTCTTGGAGCCTGAAAAATAATGCTACTCTAAACCTCAAACTATTTTCATCTTTGCCACTGCTAAAATACACACAAATGTCCCATAAACATATTTGGGCACAAGGAGCTATGACAAAATCTTGAAGAAGACCTGATTTTGAAAGTGTAAGATGAAACCTGAAATGGTCCAATGTCATCAAACCATTAAATATATGCCATGCATTTATTTTTTTTCTTTTCCTTTTTTTCTTTTTTCTTTTTTTTTTTTTTTTTGAGACAGAGTCTCACTCTGTTGCCCAGGCTAGAGTGCCATGGCATCAGCCTAGCTCACAACAACCTCAAACTCCTGGGCTCAAGCGATCCTTCTGCCTCAGTCTCCTGAGTAGCTGGGACTACAAGCATGCACCACCATGCCTGGCTAATTTTTTCTATATATATTTTTAGTTGTCCATATAATTTCTATTTTTTGTTTTTTTTTTTTTTAGGAGAGACGGGGGTCTTGCTCTTGCTCAGGCTGGTCTCGAACTCCTGAGCTCAAACGATCCACCTGCCTCAGCCTCCCAGAGTACTAGGATTATAGGCGTGAGCCACCGCGCCCAGCCTATGCCACGCGTTTAATCATTTGGTACCCTTTAAGATGCTCTTTTTACATGGTTTTCAAACAAATTGGCACTTCATTTCCTATGATTAGTAATTGCAAATGCAAGAGGTGAAAAACCTTCGTAACAGGTAAAGCATAAAAATGACAAAAAGAAAAATATCCTAGAAGAGGTGAGAGAAAATGATGTTGGCAATGTTATGTTTTATTGACTGCCCAGAAAAATTGAAAAATGTTGTAAATAGACAAGTTCTATTCTGTTTTACTATAGAATACCTTCAAAAAAAAATGTAATCCTGCTTGCCATTGTTTTCTATATTATATTGCTGAGAATTCTTACTGTCTCAAAATGGAACCCTGGGTTAATCTTTTAGCCTTTTCTCAGTCTCTATTAAAGACAAATCTAAAATGAATTTAGCTTTCAATGGGTCACAGAAACTTCTTTCTTCTTACAGCACAATGAATGTGCACAGTTAGGGGACTCCAATATGGTAGATCAAAGACCTCAATAACTGTTGTGACTTCCTCTTCACAACAGTGTCACTCCATAACTATTTTCTAGTGGTTAAAATGTATTGTTCTAATCCACAAAAATAACAGATGATAAACAGGCTAGTTTTGTGCAGCTGTTGAGAGGATAGTCCAAATTGCAAAATCCTAATACTCTCTACATCACTAGTTTTTTTCTATGGGTCAAAAAGTTCATAAGCACTTTAAGTTTTCACCTATATGTCAAAAAGAATGTTGCTATCATTTTGTTCACAGAATGGTGGAGCTAGACTTGGACAAGGCCCTAGAAACTATCAATCTTTACTTGATAAATGTGGAAACTGAAATCTGAACAGGAAAAAAAAAAAAAGGATTTTATAAGATCACACATCCAGTCAGTTACGGAGCAGGGCTGAGTCTCTGGACATTCAATGGAATGGTCTTTCCATTCATGAGAAATAAGTAACCTTGAAGCTTTTAAAATGAACATGTGTTTGCTGTACCAAAGCTGCTAATGACAGAGCATGGAAAACAAATATGTGGAATGAGAATTTTGCTTTCTAAGTGTATCAGAACATTTTATGGCAGAGTTTTGTGATCTAGTTAAAGAGAGCATCACTGAAAGTCATTGAGAGCTTATAAAAAAATTTAAGACCTCTTTCTACACAGGATACTCTAGTAAGGGTAATCAAGGGCTCTGGAATGTTTAGTGTCCCTGACAGCAATGATCACATTTTAAAATTGCTTTATGGAGCGCCAGAAATGACTGGTGAATTGTTTAATGACCGCTAGACATTTCTGCATGTCATTCGGTTGGCTTTCCCATCTACTCTCGTTACAAACTCTGGGATATCAACACGATCCTTGAGCTTCATACGATTTGCTTGTGCTCCAGATGCCATTTCACACCAGAAGTTAATACAGAGTAGAGATTTCTATGCATGGCATAACAGCTCTGGCAAGGAAAGGCAAAATAAGCTCAACTGTCATTTACTCAGCATTTGCTCAGTACATGCACTATACCAGGCACTGAATCAGATGCTACAAGTAACACAAAAAAGAATAAGCTTTGATCCTTGCCCTCAAGGATCTCACAAACTTTAACAAACTGTTAAATGTTAGTGAAACAAATAAAATGCTAAGGGAGCACAGAGAAATGCTCTTAGTTCTGGGGAAAAGAGAAAAAACCAAGAGGTCATAGGATGGCTTCACAGAGGAGTTATTCCACTATATATTGCTGTTTAACAGACCACCCCAAAATGTAATAGCCTAAGACAATGAGTACATTTATTTTGCTCCTGAATCTGCAATTTGGTCAGGGCTCGGTGGGTATGACTTCTCTCTGCTCCACTCAGCATCAGCTGGGACTGCTCAAAGCCTTGGAACCGAAATTATCTGGAGGCTCATTCATTCGCATTTCTGAAGATTGGCACTGATTGCCTGAGACCTTACCTAGGACCATTAGCTAGAACACTTACGCGCAGCATCTCCGTGTAACCTGGGCTCCCTTACAACACGGTTGCATTTTAGGGCTGAATTAGTTTCCAGTGGGAGTGGGGGGAGGAGAGAGAAGCAGAGATGGGGGAGAGAGAGAAGGAAGGAGGGAGGGAGAGAGAGAAGAGTTAATGCGAGCCATATTGCCGTCTATGAGCTATCCTCAGAACTCACACATCAGTTTTATTGGAGAAACTGGAATGGAGAAACTGTAAGGGTCTAGAAGATTGTGGGATTGGAAATATTGCTGTGACCATTTTGGAAAACTAAAATCTGCCACTAAAAACTGAGGTAATTTTTTAGAACTTGAAGGATGAAAATTTTTTTCCAAGTGAAAAAAACGAATGTTTAGACAGAAGCAGAAGGGAATAACCACATAGATGGAAACACATGTTATCTGACCATAAATAATATTGAAATCCTAAGGAAAATAGTAAAAATATACCAATTCAGAATCATTTTTTCCACCGAAGTGAGAAGGATAAAAAATAAAACATGATTTCTATCCCATCATTGACTATTTATTATGTGCCAGGTACTGTGAAAACTATTTTTTATTTAGTCTGCACAATCACTCTAAGCAGTAGATATTATATCCCCACTTTATGGATAAAGGAACTGAGTTTCTGAAAACATAAGATATTTACATAGCTAGTTACAGGATCCCATCCAAGCTCTATCTGATCCAAGCCTCACTGTCTTAACAACATTGCTATTCTGGGAACTGAAAATGAGAACTAAATCTAAGCCCAAAACCTACAGCTTTTATATTGGTTAAGGAATTGTCAGCTGATGAGCAGATAAATCCCAAATCTGAGCAGAGTAATATAACTGAGCTTATTTTTGCTCATGTAATTTCTAAAATGAATGTTTCTGATTAACAAGATCCTTTCAAGCACAATAATTCAGGGACCTGTGGTCCCACTGTCTTCCACGTTTTCCCTCCAAGATTGCCCTTGAAGGGAAAAGACCTGGGAGATTTTTATGGCTCACTTCCACTCACATTCTATTGGCTGACCTCAGTCACATGGCCATACCTAACCACAAAGGAGGCTGGGAAATGTGTCTCCACCACCACAGCTGCTTAGTGAGCCAAGTCCCGCTTTCATAGAACTGCGACATTTGCTTAAAGTGTTGAGAAATTTTACAGAAATAAATAAGTGCTTGTCTCATATTGTTTAAATCAATAGATTTTTTAAAATTTCTCCTCATACTAAGACATGGAATTCCAGAAACCATTAACATATAATCTAAAAGCGAACTCATCAGTAATCATTTCCTGTTTGTTTTTTTGTTTGTTTGTTTGTTTTTGTTTTTTGAGACAGAGTCTCACTCTTTGCCCTGGCTAGAGTGCCATGGCATCAGCCTAGCTCACAGCAACCTCAAACTCCTGGGCTCAAGCAATCCTCCTGCCTCAGCCTCTCGAGTAGCTGGGACTATAGGCATGCGCCACCATGCCCGGCTAATTTTTTTCTATATATATTATTAGCTGTCCAGATCATTTCTTTCTATTTTTAGTAGAGATAGGGTCTCGCTCTTGCTCAGGCTGGTCTGGAACACCTGACCTCAAGCGATCCTCCAGCCTTGGCCTCCCAGAGTGCTAGGATTACAGGCGTGAGCCACCGCACCTATGTTTGTTTTTAAGTGATGCAATAAAAATTTTATAACGAATACCACAGTCAAGGAGAGAGTTATAGACTGAGTTAGCCATTGCCAAAAACATAAGTGAGTAAAGACTTTAGATTATTCAATAAATGAGATAAACTTTAAGAATTAGCAAGAAGTAAAGACACAATACACACGATTAAATGTACCCTGCATTCTGGATTGTGATGACTTCAACTTGCATACTGACTACCTTGACTACCTTTATCAAGGCCTTCCATGTCTGCCCACTGCACACATTACCACCCTCCTACAAGTGCCACAACTGCCCTTTGTTGTTCCTTGAATGCCAGTCACGCTCCTGTCTCAAGATTTTTGCTCTGGGGAAAGAGCTTTCCAGACAGAGGAAACAGCTAGAACTTTTCCCAATACAATTCACAGGCAAAGAACAGATAATCTACCCACAATAATGCAGACTGTTGAAAAGCAGCTATTCATGGTATGGAGCTGATTTTCAAGCCAGATCTGGGAAAGGACAGATCCAAAACACTGCCCAAGGCCAAATGGTGGGCTTCACAGGAGAGTCACAGACCATTAAGTGGTTTGGTTCTGAAACTGAAATTTTTGTCAATGGATGGAATGAATTTGGGCTTAGTAACCTTGGAGAAAACAGACTCTCTTCCTAGTAATTCTCTTCATATATAGAAAGAGTATATTAAGGGAACTTCTAAAGCTGAGAATCATTCATCTTTATCCTCATCCCACTCACTCTAACAAAGACATAGAACAAAAGTACTAAATTACTATAGGATAGATTTTGGTTAGTATTAAAAACTTTGGAGGCTTATTCACTAATAAGAATAAGAAACAATGAGAAAGGACACTTAATAAGAACGAGGAAGGCAAAGATAGAACATGCTTTTGGTAGGTCCTTTTAAACTCCAGTTGTAAATATGCCATGCTTCAGTGACATCAGCTGAAATCAGATGGTGCAGTCCTAAAACTACAATTGTCTCTGGAGGCCACATTTCCACCTCAGAGGATCTGCTCTCAGAAAACTCCTACCCCTCCCCTCCTGAGGGAGACTGCTATGGACTGAATGTTCGGGCCCCCTCCCCACCAAAAAAATCATGGGTTGAAGCCCTAATCCCCGATAAGAGGTTATTTGGAGGTAAGGCTTTTGGGAGGTACAAATGCTCCTTGACTTATGATGTGGTTGCACTATGACGCACCCTTCAAAAATTGAAAATATCATAAGTTTAAAACGTGTTTAATACACCTAACCTACTGAACATCACAGCTTAGGTTAGCCTATTTTAAACATGCTCAGAACACTTACATTAGCCTATAGTTGGGCAAAATCATCTAACCCAAACCCATTTTATAACAAAGCATTGAATATCTCATGTAATTTATTGAATACTGTACTGAAAGTGGAAAACAGAATGGTTGTATGAGTACTTAAAGTACAATTTCTACAGAATACCTATTGTTTTCATACCACTGTAAAGTTGCAAAAGCGTAAATGGAACCATCATAAGTCAGGGACCAACTGTAATTAGGTCTTGAGGGTGGGCATCCTCATTAATGGGATTGGTGCCCTTATAAAGAGAAACATGGGAGAGGCTATCTCCCTCTCTACCATGTGAGGATACATCAAGAAGGCATTCATCTGCAAACCAGGCAGAAGGTCCTCGCCAGGAACTGAACTGGCCAGCACTTTGATCTTGGACTTTCCAGCTTCTACAACTAGGAGAAATAAATGTTTAAGCTGTCCAGTCTATGGTATCTGTTACAGCAGCCCAAACTGACTAAGAGAATAAAATTAGTATGACTTCAATGCTGAAAGGACAGTCCCAACTCCCTCAAATGAGCTTTCTCTTAGCACAGAGGAAATGTGTGCCTTTCACTTAGTCTGTGTTTACAAACCCAGCTATTTGGGGACAAAGATACAGAAGAAACAAGGTCAAGAAGTTCTTCATAACCTCCAGTATACCTACCTAGGAGCAGAACAATCCAAATACAGAAACAGAATTACAATGCTTTCACCCTACCCCTTACTCAAGTACGAATCCATTTGTCATGTGCTTCCTTTGATGTTTTTCTCTTCCAATAACTTGGCAGGAGAGAAACATTTAATTAATCTTAAATGGTGTGTAAAAGAGGACAAGTAATAAAAATTTTTCAGCAACCATTTCAAACACAGGTGGAAAATTAAGTTGATTTTGTCAACTTCAGATAAAAAGGCATAGAAGTCATCCCAATTCAGTCATCTCTTGTTATTTTTTCACCATTTTCTACCAGGATTGGCTATAGCAAAAAAGAAAAAAAAAAATAGAAGCAACCCAAATATTCCACAATGGGAGGATGGTTTGGCAGATTACAGTAACAATAATCATCATAATAACAACTGTTAAGAGGTTATTTTGTGCCGGGCACTGTCCTATGCAATTTAAATGTATTATCTCATTCAATCTTCACAATAATCCCTTCGCCACATATGACGAACTTCAGACAAAAGAGGTTAAGTAAATTCCCTGAGGCCACAGAAGTAATAAGCAGAAGTCTAGATTTAAACTCAGGACTCCAGTGTCCTTGTTTTAAGCACTACACTATGCTACCACATGGTCAGATAAATCCCCTCTCAGAAGGGTATTTGTAGTCTCTAGGAGAGGCAGATGCGTAAACCAAAGTAACTACAATACTTTGTACTAAGTACAATGATAGGAGCACGGTATTTAGGAAAGATTCCCAAATAAAGTGATATATTTGAGGATCAGATTGGTGAACAAGGAGGAAGGAATACGTGGGGGCATTCCCAACAGGAAACAAACCTCTGCAAAGAACTAGGGGAAGTTACAGAGGAATGAGACAGCTTGCGGCAAGTGGTACCATGCCGGAACATTCCAGAAGGGCGTGACTAAGGGTGAGGCTGGAGATTGAGGCCTACTGACAAGTGCCCTGCCCATTGGCTAACAGGCTTGGGAGACCCACAGAAAGATGTGAAGGGTCTAAAGTGTTCATTTTAGAAAGATGCATTTCAGAACAGTGGGAGAGTGACTCAGAGGGGGCAAAGCGGAGGCATGGAGACGTGTCCAGAATTTATGGCAACAGCCCAGGCAAGAGCGAACAAAGGCTCAAATACAGCAAGGGAAGGGGCAGGAGACGGTAAGGTCAGAAGATGTTTAGGAAGTAGAGTCAGTTAGACATGATGACGTGTGAGGAAGGGTCTCGCCTGCCTTTCAAAGTGTGACCTCAGATGATGAAGTTGGTGGTGGAATCACCAGCTGAAATAGTAAAAACAGAAGCAGCAATCAGGGCAATCTGCTGAGCTTGAGTGCCCGCGGGACACTCAGGAACAGACGCTGGGGAGGGGCCGAAGCCTGGGGAGGTGGTAGCACATTTCAGCACCCACGAACCGTTAGTGCGTGTTCGGGGAACATTTCTAAGAAAGCAAAATCACATTTTATCTAAACAAATGATGTTGAAAGTACAGCTGGAAACCCGCATATTATGTATAACACAACATAACAAGACTCTAAAAGGTGGAGAGAAGAAGGCAAACTGACAAGAGACCCAAGGACGACTGTGTCCAGTTTCCTGGGTTTTCTTTTTGCCTCACATACCCCAGACAGCGTGCTGGAGAAGCCAGCAACTCAAAACAATGACAGGAACAGAATAAAAACACACCCACGAAAAGTCTGCTCTTTCTAACTGGAGAACAAGGAAAGTGCAACACAGTAAGACAGAAAACTTTCAGGCAATAACCACTCTACCCCTGCCCGAACACCACAGGGAAAACTGCAGCCCCACCTCCTCCCCCATCAGCACAGGCCAGCTGGGGAGCCTAAACCACCACCCTCTCCCAGCTGTAACAGTCACGCCCCGTCTCCCCCATTGGAGAATTATTAGAGTGGAGAGCCAGGACCCCCATCCTCACCAGCAGATGAACCCCCTCTCCATGGTGTCAGTGGAGGCCCTACAAGGATCTTGGACTTCCACCCCCATGTAGAAGTAACAAGGCAGCCTCCTCCTCTCCAGCTGTCTCCCATGGAGAGCAGCAGCGGGACATCCCTGTCCTTCCCAGCCAGCATGGTGCCAGCTGAGGCCCGCAAGGAGACTGGAATCCACCCCCACCCAGCAGTAACGGGGAGTACCTCCTCAGGGGCACTAAGGAAACCAAGAGAGGAACCTGGACATTCCCCCCTACCTGGCAGTGACAAGGCAGGGCACCCCTTCCCCTCCAGCAGGGTGTCAGAAGCCTGCTAAACAGAAAATTTAACTAAGATCTAGGGACTCCTAATGTAATACCCAAAATGCCCACGATAATATAAAAAATCACTCATCACACCAAGAACCAGGACAATCTCAGATTAAATATAAGAAAAGACAGTCCACAGACGCCAACACTAAGAAAATACTGATGTTGGGATTATCTGACAAAGATTTTAAAGCAGCGATCATGAAAAGGCTTTAATGAACAATTACAAAAACATGTTTGAAACAGAGGAAAAAATAGAAAATCTCAGCAAACAAATAGAAGATGTAAAGAAGAACCAAATGTACATTTTAGAACTAAAATATACAAAAACAAAAAAAATTCAGTAGATGAGCTTAACAGCAGAAGGTAAAGGACAGAGAAAGAATCAGTGAACTTGAGGATAGAACAATAAAAATTACTCATTTTGGATTAACAGTAAGAAAATAAACTGAAAAAATGAACATACTCAGGGACCTATGGGACCATAACAAAGAAATCAAACATTCATGTTGTTGGAGTTACAGAAGGGAATGAGAAAGAAGGTGGGGCTAAAAAAGTATTCAAAGTTATAGAAAAATAGCTAAAAATCCCCCAAATCTGATAAAAGACATAAACCTAAAGAATCAAGAAGCTGTGCAAATTCTACAGAAGATAGTCCTAAAGAAATCCATGCCAAGACATAACATATTTAATCTTCTAAAAAATAAAGGTAAAGAAAAAAAATCTTGAAGTAAGAGAGAGACAATTAAAAGACACATATTGGCAGAGAAGATTTTAAAAACATGACCCAACTATATGCAGAGACATTATAGAGTGGAAAAAGTCAGTCTTAAGAGGTTACATACTATATATTTATATGACCTTCTCAAAATGACAGAATTACAGAGATGGAAAATAGATTAGTGGTAGCCAGGGTTAGGGATGGTGGAGGGAAGAGGAAGTGATTCTAAAGGGGTAGTATGAGGAAGATATTTCTGGTGATGGAATAGTTCTATATCTTGATTGTGGTGCTTACATGAATCTACACATGTGAAGAACTATATACACACATATCTTACCAAGGTCAGTTTTCAGGCTTTGACATCGCACTATAGTTATACAAGATGTAACCACCGGGGACCTGGATAAAGGATACCCAGGGCCTCACTGCACTACTTTTGCAAGTTCCTGGGAATCTATAGTTATTTCCAAATAAAATGTTTTTAAATTTTCATAGAACTACACATGCACACATATACACAGAACAAAACTGCCTACCAAAATGGATCACCAAATCATATTTGGCTTTAGGACTTTTTCCACTTTATTATGGGAATCTGCTTCATTATAGGGATGTCTGGGTTTATTAAAATTTACCACATTTCAAAAAAATAATGAAACTATACTCTGCAGAAACTATACTTTTCCACACAGAAGGAGCTAGACATTTCTCATTTTCCACAACCTGCTTTTTGCAGGCATGGTTTGTATCTTTGGCTCCACTTTTTCTAACTCTATTACCTTCTCAGAGCCTCAGTTTCCTCATCTGTGAAATGGAGCTAAGAATGTATACCTCCTATATTGTTGTATTTAATGTTCCTTCCTAGCACTAAATCTAAATTGGGGGCGGGGTGGGGTCCCATTAGTTTCTCCCCTCTCAGCAGTGGTATTTCGTGAAGAAAGGATTGCAACAGCCAAGTCCAGAATGCCAGAAGTTAATACACATTGCACTGGAGAAAAATTATAGATTTTCCACCAATGAACAGCAATGCCATACATGCTTCAGATGTATATGATGAGTCCTCTTGTTGTATAAAACGATGGAGCATCAAATGGCAAAACAAGAATTTATGGAATGGCAAAATGTTACATGATTTGAGGGACCCATATATTCCCAGTATTTAAAATGTGCCCAGAAATAACAGAAAGCTAACACCCATGAACCATCCCTGTACTGTCCCAGCCTGGAAACAGAGTTAAGAGTTAGGAGGGTCTTCCTGTAATATTGGCAAACAGCAGTGAACCAAGGCATTAGCAATGAAAAATGAAAAGAAGGGGAGAGGGGAATGTAAGAGATATTCTGATGATGAACCGGACATCAGGATTAAGGATGAGGGAGAAAAAAATAAAAACAGCACACAGATTTCTAGCTCAGGGAAAAATGGTTTCCCTTCATGGAGATCAGGAAAACAAGGGGACGATTTGGAGGTAAATATAATAGCCCTGTTGGGGATGTGTCTAACTTCATGAATCTGTGGACAGACAGATATGGAGCTAGAAGAGAGGCCTGCGGTAGAAAGGTCAATGTGAGGGTCACTGGCATATGCTGAAGCCGTAAGCGTAGGTGAGGCAGCCCAGGAAGAACGCAGAGTGAAAAGGGCAGAGGACAAGCACAGTGCCTGATGAAGACTGACACACACCATGAGTAGAAGAAGTTGCTGAAAAGACAACTCAAAAAGAGCAGCCAGAAAGGGAGGAAGCAAGTGGGAGAGAATGATGTCAGGGAAGAAAGAGAGGGACGTAGTCGGGTGACCAATGTCACAGAGGGCTTGAGTAAGATTGGACACAAAGTGTCCACTGGATTTGACCTTTGGAGGTCAGTGGTGATGGGGCAGTGGGCAGGCAGTCCCAAGTTGGGTAGTAAAAGGAAAAACAGCAAGTGAAGCCATTGAATGTAGAGGCTGCTCTTTGGAGCCGTGGTTCTCAATGTGGGTCCCTAACTATCAGCATCGCCTGGGAACTTGTCAGAAATGCGCATTCTTGGACCCTACCTCAAACCTCCCAAATCAGAAACTCTAGGGATAAGGCCCAGCAATCTGTGTTCTGACAAGTTCTATAGGAGATTTTGGTGCACACCAAAAGTTGAGACACACCTGGAGAAAAGTTCACACCTGGAGAGAATGAGAAGCAACCATTAGAAGGAAAAGGAGGATAGTTGAAGGGTTTCGTGTTCCAAAATGGGAGAAAAAAATTTTTTTAGCTAGAAATTACTCTTTATTGGTTAAATCACCAGAAATTGTCAGCACAAGATTTAACATGGTAATGACCACCAAGGTCTGGGCTCTGAGGTTTACTCTGCCTCTCCCAGCCCTTAGTGGGGTTGGAAGGAGAGACGTCATTAACAGAGACCAAGTCGGATGGTGGCAGATCCTCCTTTCCCAGTCGTTGGACAAGCTGCTCAATTCTTGTCCAGACCAGGAAAGAGCCAGTACTTCAGAAAAATCTAATAAAGAATTAGACATTACATTATGAGATCTCTCTTAACAATTTAGATTTCTCAGCAGCATTGGTCCAAACTCATTTGCTTCTGATCTAAATTTTTTTCATTTTGTAATTCACTTTTTTGTGTGTGTGTGCAATTTTAATAAATAATCTCATTGTCTGTGCAGAAGTTAATCAACCCAGTGCAAAGAAAAATCCTTCAAAATGGAATAGCCTCATCTTACTTTGGAAAGAGAAAATGGGTTTTTCTGCTCCTCTTCTATCCATAGATGAACAAATGTCCCCCCAAAGTTCAGAATGTTACTTCTGGCCTTGGAATGTACATGGAGGCAGCTTTTGATGGGCTGATTCAAATCATCTAGAAAGGGAAGCTGGAACCACTATACAGGCAGCCTTCTTTGGCAGTTTCTTAAAACTAACTGTTTTAATTGCCCATGATTGTGTATGAAGGCTCTAAGGTCCAAACAACTTCTGCCATTTCATGTCATGAGGTGGCTCCGAGGAGGCACTAGAATTGTCAAGAGCAAAAACAGTAGCAGTGGCCCCACGAGGTAGGACCTCAATAACGCGAGGCTTGTCAATGATCCGGGCCGTCCGGTTTCCCTTTTCTACAATGCCAATGATCCATGCTTGGTGACCCCCTCCATACTTGGAAGATTTGATTTCAGAACAAAAGTGAGCTGCCTGATCTCTTGGCAGACAAATCAGTAATCCCCCCGAGGTTTCAGCTGAGGTTCCTTGAAGGAGCCCAAACTGTCCCGTGGCCTTGCTGATGGCAGCCATCTTGGCAAGGATTGGCAGATTATGAATGACAAAGGATACTTCATTTCTTTGTTGTTTCGCAAGGCTCTGAGAGTGTCCAAGAATGCCAAAGCCTGTGATATCTGTGGCCGCATGGGCATTAAATGAGTGCATTAACCCAGCAGCTGTTCTGTTTAGGGTGGCCATATTGAACATGGCTTCCTGGTAGGCCAGCTCTACCTCTTGTCTGGAGACCACCGTCTTCACTTTACTCCACTTTTCAGGATTATCCAGCCATTGGTGGGCATTGACAGCGACCTGGGTTCCTAAGGGTTTGGTTAACACGAGCACATCCCCCACAACGGCACTGTCAGGCATTATGAAATCATCCGGCTGACACACCACAGTGGCAACGCCACCGATGATAATCCAAGGGTTGGCCACCGTCTGCCCACCAGTCACCGCAGTCCCTCCTTCCTCAGCAGCATCCCGAAAGCCTTTGATCATGAGTGGCGTTATCTTTTCCCGTTCCTCCTCACTCATACTCTGGCTGACGCTGAGTAACATTAACATGTTGTCACATTCAGTAATGCCCATGGCGTAGAGGTCACTCAGCACGTTGGCACAAGCGATGCGCCCCATCATGTAGGGATCTTCCACCAAGGGGTAAAAGAAGTCGGTGGTCTGCACCAGGGACAGGCCCCTGTGCCTCAAGGGGATGACGCAGGAGTCCAACCCAATGCCCAGGGCTGGGGAGGTTGCGCCTCCGGCTTTGGGGGCCGCCTCTTCGAGCCCGCGGCCTGGTGGGGGCCACCTCAGTCCCGCCAGGAGCTTGAGCAGCGCCTCCTGCGGGACCTTGCAGCCTCAGCCCTTCATGCCGGAGAAGCCCGTCAGCCGCCAGCTCGGGCTGAGGCCCCACGCCTGGGGCTCGAAGGGCTGGTAGGCGGAGAACGCCCAGGCCGGGGAAAAGGCCCACGGGCCGGGGGAGCCGACCGCCGCCATGGCCTCCCTGATGGCGCCCGTCGCGCTGAGCCTTCCCTTGTCCCGCCCGAGGCCGGCCTGAGGGGAGGGGAGAAGGGGAGACGACACTTTCAGTTTCCACTCAGGAGTACGTCAGATATTACCCGCAGGGATCCTCTCCAGCACAGTCAGGCCGTGCGCCGCCTCCTGGGCCTTCCTCCAAAACAGGAGAGATTTTAACACGTCTTCACGGTGGGAAGGAAAGAGCCAGTATCTAAAAAGGAGAGCCCGGATATATAGAAAAGAGCAGGTAAGTGCTGGAACCAACTCTTAGGAGAACCAGAAATCAACGGTGAGTATTTTGAGATACAAAGTCAGAGGAGCAGCCTAAGAATCAGGCCGCCACCTCCACACCCACCTGCTCTTGAGGCCAAGCGATGATGAGGAGGTAGTTTGACAAGTCTGATTCTAATGCTTCAACCACTGCCTCCTCCAAGAATATCTCTATTTTTCATTTGCCATATGATTTGCTGATATCTTCAGACTTTAGGAGCATCATTTGCCCTCTGAAGTCTAGGCAGGCCCCTTGAAGGTTCCCGGTCCACCTAGACCAGGTCTGGGGGCTATTTGGAGCCTGAGGGCGTAACTCCCTGGGGCATTCAGGTACCCTGGATAAGGTATTTTTTTCCAGCTTGAGGCCAGGTGGTCTACCATGCAAGACCCAGAGAGGCCAGGAAGGGCAGTATTCCTAGGCCAGGGACAAATGAGAAGGGGACATCTGGGGCTTTTTCCAGACAAGGTAGGTAGGAGACACTTACCCAGTGGCTTCAACAAAAACAATATTCCACCTTCTAGGGTGATTCAAAATGTCAAATACAGACAAAATTTTAATGGGGGGAAAAAGAAGAGATTTGTCTGGTAGGGAAAAAAAAAAAGGAGTCTGCCGGTTATAACCGCCACCATTGGCAATGTTTATTTTGTTTTCCCTCTGGTCAAGCTGGTCTGCAAAGACCTGGCGCACCCAGCCCAGAGACAGTTGCAAAACAAGTGTCTGTACAGGGGAACTACAAGGAGACTCAAAGATTTCTAACTTTCATTAATCCCAATTTTGATTTTCTTTTTCTTAAAAACATGGTGCTAAATCTCTGTGGTCAAAGCCCTAGGTTGACAGCCTTTAGTAAAGAAGTCCAGACTCTGGAAAACCAAAAATAAACAAGAACTATGGACCAAATCACATTCTCCTTTGAAAGTTGCTTTTGAAAGCCCAAGGGAGCACCGTTAACATCACAGGGAAAGTAGGCAATGAATTTCCTTTCCAGGGGCTTTTAGAATGTCACCCAGAATCGACCACAGAAAGAAAATTCATGCTATATCAAGACATTAATTCAGATCACCAGTTAGTCTACTCAGAGTCCTCTCTGATGGTAACTTCTGTTTACTACAAGCTTCAATGACATGTAAGAGTTTCAGCAAAAGTTCCTATTTCCAGGACCAATTCTTGTACTGTCCAGTTTCAATGGATACTGATTTTCTTCTTTCCTATCCCACTTCAGGGAAAGGAAGGTCAAATTTGGGGACTAGACATGGTTAAAAAAAAATAACATATATATGTACATACGTCCCTGTGTATATCTGTGTCCTACCGAAAGAGCGAATCCTTACCTCTTCTCCTCTTTGTCCTTCTCACTTGGGAGGAAAAGAGCTGGGCACCTTGTCAGAAATCAGCATGTCTCGGGCTGCAGATTGCTTCGTACAGAAGAGCTTCTTTTACTGCTAATGTTCACGAAGCTGTACCACTGCTGGTTTTATGTTCTAGAAGTAGATCCACCAGATATTAAAGTGTCGTAATATAAATGTAATGAGTCACGACTAGCACTTTGGATACAGACACAATAGGATAGAGTGGTTAGGATGGGGTGGGATGGGATAAGGTGGGATAGGACAGGACGGAGAGGAGAGGAGAGGAGAGGATAGATAAGATAGGATAGGATAGATAGGGTAGGAGGGGATAGAATAGAAAATACCAGAGCAAACCACAGGTAACAAGGGGGAGAGCTAGTCTGTGAAACTTTAAGTTTGGCATGCAAGCGTGTGTGCACAGACACAGCTGGAGTTGTGTTCTAAGTCACAATGTAAAATGGATGCTACGTAATCAAAAAGTTTGATTATAATTTGATAATAGAAATGAGACTTCATCTAATCCCCAGTGATTGCCAGTTTTTCACCCATGGATCAAGAACTGCTCATGTTGGCTTCATGTGTCAGCAAAATGCTTGTTGAACAGTGTCCGAAGGTGAGGGTGAGCCCATCCCTGCTGAGCAAGGGCTTCTCCAGCCCTGTGAGTCTCTGCAGTGTGGCCTCTCTGGGACACTGTGGAGCCAAATGTTCTGTGGCTGAAGGGAGGTGAAAGCAGACAAATTGTGGGACTTATTTTCAAGGTTTCCCGGAAATGACGTGTCCAGGCCTGCCTGGTCACTCAGCTCACACGTCACTCAGCCCACACAGACCAACACCCAGACACCCAGCCTTGGTCCAACCTCTGAGGACCACCCTGGACAAACTAATGAGCCCCACAGTTTGCATTTTCAATTTCAAATGAGGTTTTAAGAAAACACTTAGGTATTACTTTCCAAGAATATGATTGCAAGAGGTTCAAACACTCCCCTTTATGTTTTTATCCTCAATCAAGATGAAAAAGGCTAGTTTAAAAATTTTCCTTTGCATGCAGCAGGTTCCGACCCCTGAGTTTTACCACCACCAGCTGAAAGGATGCTGTGGTCGGCCAGCATGACGCCCTAGCCACTCCCAGGCGGCTGTCCTTACTATGGGCCCTGCTCTTGTCAGCTCACTGGATATGCACTGTGAATACTGGGACTCGCTTCCCATTTGCACAAAATATGAAAACGTTGCCTCTTATTCAGGCAATAACATTGCAATAACATTGCTTTTTTTCCCCTTAGAATTCTCACAAGATATTTTTATTGTGACAATAAAAATCAAAATATTTAAACTTTCCTTTTCCTCTTCATGTACAATGATAGAGAATTTGGAGGCCTTAAAAAAAATCCAAAGATTTTACAAGGAGTGTGTTTCATGTTCAGGGAACATCAAAGCATCTTAGTAGGTGCTTAATACATTCATAACCACAGAACTTGTATTTTAAAGTTACATTTGATAAATGTAACACTGGAAAAGAGGATTGAAATAGCTTTGGGTGGAAGAAGAAAAATTTCTACAATCCTATTTGATACACTACATTTAACACATACATTGGATAATTTTTCCCCTTCACACTGCACTATTGCTGGGTTAGTATTTAGTGACCAAAGAATAGAATCTAAGCCTAAATTCAAATGTGATGTGTTTCTCTTCTTATTGAATGTGTACATTCATTCGCATTACATTCTATCCCGTTGCATTCATTGTGCATATTCCAACATAATATACACTTAAAATTATAAAATTACTAAACAAACTAAAGAAGTTATATTGAGTCACATTTAAGATTATTCTAGCTATAACAATGAAAATATCTATAAAGTAAATGTTGGCTGGCCAAGTGAAGACTTTACAGTTTTATGGTCATATGGTCATATTCTTTTTTCATATTCTCTTTGTTCTAAAGGGAAACATACTTTTAAGTAAAGAATCCATACTTACAGAAATTTTATTCATTTGATTCATTTAAATTAAGCATTCTTCAGAACTAAACACATAGTACAAATTCTCAAAAGCCCTTCCCTACACACCATCCTCCAGAAGCAAAGGCAAAGAGGGAAGGAGATGACTAAGAGTATGGACATTCGTTCTGTGCAGCTTTCATGAAAAATAAGGACGTTCTTCCCTACAGTCTGCGTCCTGAGCTCATGCCCCTATCAAAGCATTAGGAGCTGTGAGAACAAGGACAGCACGTGCTGGGCTTTCTCCCACGCCACGAGATAGACTCCATTTAGGAGTCAGAGAGCCGACCACGCAGACCAGGCCTTCAGGACTGATGCTGTTTGCAGACACTGAATGGCACCTCCAGATAATTCCGTTCAAACCAGAGGAGAGTTTTCCTGACCAGTGGTGGCGCTTAGTCTTATGTGTCAACATGGCAAGGCACAGTACCCAGCTATGTGATCAAACACTAGTCTAAGTGCTGCTGCAAAGGTATTTTGTGGATGTGGTTAATTAACATCTGCAGTCCGTTGACTTTACAGAAAGGAGATTAGCCTTGATAATCTGGGTGGATCTCATCCCACCTATTAAAGGCCGTAAGAGCAAAACTGAGGTTTCCCAGTGGAAGGAGAAATTCCACCTGTCGACTGCAGCGTCAGCCCTGGTTTGACAGATTCCAGACTGCCCTTCCTGACAGCCTACTCCAGGAATGTCAGACGTGCAAGCTCCCACAATCGCTGGTTCTGTTTCTCTGGCAGACCCTGACTGATGCACTGGTCTGCTGGTCTTGGCTGATACCAATCTAAATTTATCTAGAAATAAAGGGCCTCATTTTACCCTAAACTTGCCAAATCCCCAAACATTGGTGTTACAAGCTTTAGAACACGGAATAGCAGAAATTTAAAATTATTTGCTACTCTGTCCTTAAATACCATCTACATGGGAGTTAGTAAGGATATACTCTATTGTACAATTAGTTAGTCCCACTTTCTATCAGATATAAAAGACACTTGAAACGGAAACTTGTACCAGTTGGGTTTCCGTTGTTATGAAATGGCTGCAGCCTTCTAAGGCATGTATGGAATATGGTTTCTGAAACTCTACCAAAACCAAAGTCCATCCAAAATAAGTATGACTTGATGAATGTTAAAATGAAGTTGAAATTGGTTTTAGCCCACTTCCTAAATTGCAGCTGTTGTTCTGATAATTCCACCTTACCTTCCTTAGTTCAGTTTCCTGGAGGATTTTTTCCCCCCACTTCTAAGAAGGAAGTTTTACTCTAAATTTTTCATACAAACTATCACCGATGAGTCTTAATGGTCTTTTCCCCACAATTTTTCTTCCTGTTACATTCCTCTTTAGCCAAAATAGGCTGCTTATGGCTGGGTGGTTTTATTTTGTTCCATCCTAAGAGAGTTTAATATAAGCTTGTCAAGAAGAGAGACAGCAGTGACAGTTAAATTAAAAGTGGCACCAATTAATGTATTTATAGAACGCCACACACAAACAGACAACAGATGAGGGAAGAATATGCAGTACACGAAAAGCACACCAAGCTTCAGCAGTAGTCAGTTTGTCGAAAGGGCTGTGCCCCTGACAAATGATTAATTAGAGAAGACCCCAAAGATCAGAGGAGCATGAAATGGGGTCCACTCCTCCAGCCTGGGAGGCAGCGGCACAGGGGTGAAGGTAGTCAGAAATGGGCTGGCTGACACCCTCTCAGTTACTCACCTCCTGCAGGACCCCTGGCCATGTAGGAGATAAAGGGTATCAGGGCCCCCTGCCCCCTGGTTATTGTGACACTGGAGGAATTGCCTGCCTTTGCCTCAGGACACTGCCGAGGCATGATTATAATGTTGGCAGACTGTTTTTCTCTTTTCTGCCTCTTTCCCTCTGTCATAGCATGCCTCTCCCCGCTCCCCATTCCTGCTCTCAAGGAAGACTCTGGTATCTGTTGTTCACCAAAGTCTGTGTGTTGCCCTGGGGGCTCAGAGTTTTGGAAAGTTCAAACTTCCTCTAGCTGTGGCCTCTGTTCCTTATGGAAGGCATCAGGGGTAGTCTGGGGTGAGGGAGGGTGAGAAGGCATTTTGAAGGCTGGAGGGCCCTCCAGGATCCCAAACAACACACTCAGGCAGTCAGCCCCGCATTATTGGTGTCATTCTAGGGGTGCAGCCAGGTGAGATGTAAGTGAGGTGCTCTCTGTCCACACTAGAAGCCGACTGGAGTAGAAGAAAGAGGGCCCGGGGTTGGCAATGGGTTCCCCAAGACAAGGCAATCTCTTCATTACTTCTCATTTCTCTCCTATACACACTCTTTAAGCAACACATACTAGTTGGTTTGTTAAATGACCAAAGGCTTCCCATATGCCAGAGAATATATGTACAAAATGTATAATTAATTATAGGACTTTTGCTTCTGGCTATGATGAGTAGTTGAAAGAAAACTGAAGATAAACTTAAAGAACAGATCAAATCTTTTTATTTTTTAATTGCTTAAAGGCATAGGAGAACTGCCAAGACAGAATTAGGGCACCAGATCCAAGAAAGAAAGGCAGTTTATAGAGGTGAGCCCAACTTCCTGCATTCCAAGTTCACCTCCAGGGCAGGTGTCAATTCTTGGTACTGGACTAGAGACTGAGAAACTTAGCAGATGCTAAGAGGCAGAGAAGCCAGCAGGGCTTCAAGCAATTTTACAGGACTGGGATTTGAGGCTACAAAAGTGAGCTTGAGAGGCCAAGATACCAAAGGATACTCTGTAACTGTGATGATGAAGGCAAACTGAGACCACACCATAATCATCTCTTAACATGGACAAAATCAAGACCATTGTTCAAACCATAAAAAATGACCAAACATCCTCTCATCCTGGCTATTATAAGGGGCTGTTGCCTCTTTACCAATCTAGCCTTGATGCATTCTTCTAGCCTTATGGAAAAGATCTATAAAGACATTCAATTATAGAATTATCCCTGCTTCTTGACAGCATGACTGGAGTAAAGCTCTGCTTCCTTAAACCCTCTCTGAAAACACTAAATCCTGTAATAAATCCTTCTTAACTCTCTCTTACTGGGATGCCCCATGGTTCCTATTATGTTCAGTCTCCCTCTCAATGAGCAACAAACCCAACTTGTTCAACCTCAAGTGGGTTCCCAGTGGTCTTTGGCTATAGGGCATTGACAGATGCTTAAGTACTCACCAAACATTTACATCAAACATTTATGTCTCAAACCCAACAGCATATAAAAATAACAATACATCACAACCAAGTTGGGTTGATTCCAGGAATGGAATTCAAAATTAGTTTACTATTCAAAAATCAATCAACATAGCCTTATAGAAGAGTCCCTAGACAGCTCCTGTGCCTGTACAACCACGTGAGGACACAGTGGGAAAACAGGCATCTGCAAACCAGAAAGCCAGCCCTCACCAGGCACCAAATCTGCCAGCACCTTCATCTTGGACTTCTTAGTCTCTGGAACCATGAGAAATACATTTCCATTGTTCATAAGCCAAAAAAAAATCAATTAGTGTCACTCATCGCATAACAGAAAAAGATGTCATATGATCATATCAACAAATGAACAAATTGCATTTGATAAAATTCAGCACTTGTGTTAACAAAATGAAAGCTTCTAGCAAACTTAGAATGGAAGAAAATTTCCTTTGTCCTGATACAGAGTACTTACAAAAACTGTGCAGCAAACATTATACTCAATGGTGAAATATGAAACGCTCTTCCCCTGAAATAGAGAATAAACTAAGTATGCCACTATGATCACTTCTATTATGACTAGAGATTTTAGCCAGCATAATAAAGAAAAAAAAATAGCCAGGAATAAATCTAACAAAGATTTGCAAGACTTTTGTACTGAAAAATTACAACTATTGAGAGAACTCTTTAAAATCTAATTTAGTGGAAAGCTATGCCATGCTCATGAATGGAAAAAACTCAGTGTTATAAAGATCTGACTTATTCCCAAGTAAATCTATATCCCAGCAGGGCTGGGACAATCTGGAAGAAGAAAAAACTTTAGGAATTACATGAACAGATCCAAGACACATTATAAAGCTACTCCAATTAAGAGTGTAGTATAACCTCAAGGATGGACCAATAGACCTATGGAATAGAAAAGAGAAGGCAGAAACTGTCACTTGATTTTTGACAAAGGTGACATATCAGTCAGATGAGGAAAGAATGGCCTTTTCAATAAATTGCACTGGAGCAATTAGAATCCATATGAAACAAAATATTAAATCTCTACTTCACCCCATAATAATCAACTACAGATGGATTGTAGCTGGAAAAGTAGGTCTAAATACAATGAATATTCTAGGGGGAGGAAAGAAGAATATCTTCATGACCTTGGGTAGGCAAAAAAAAAAAAAAAAAAATTAAAGAGGACACAAGAGCAATAACTCTAAGTGAAATGATGGATAAATTCTACTACATTAAAAGTAAGAATTTCTGTTCATCAAAAAGACACCATTAAGAAAGTGAAAAGACGGCCGGGCGCGGTGGCTCACACCTGTAATCCTAGCACTCTGGGAGGCCGAGGTGGGCGGATCGTTTGAGCTCAGGAGTTCGAGACCAGCCTGAGCAAGAGCGAGACCCCATCTCTACTAAAAATAGAAAGAAATTATATGGACAGCTAAAAATATATATACAAAAAATTAGCCGGGCATGGTGGCGCATGCCTGTAGTCCCAGCTACTCGGGAGGCTGAGACAGGAGGATCCCTTGAGCTCAGGAGTTTGAGGTTGCTGTGAGCTAGGCTGACGCCACGGCACTCACTCTAACCTGGGCAACAGAGTGAGACTCTGTCTCAAAAAAAAAAAAAAAAAAAAAAAAGAAAGTGAAAAGACAAACAACAGACTGGGAGAAAATATTTGTAATATAAATATCCAACAAAAGACTCATACCTAGAATATATAAAAACTCCTACAAGATAATAAAAACAAGACAGACCATCCAAAAGATAAATAAGCAATAGAACTTAAACAAGCACTTCATAAAAAGAACATCCAAATGGCCATTAAACATATGAAAAGGCATTCAAGGACATTAGTCAGGAGGAAAATGCAAATTAAAACCACAATAAAATGCCAATATATGCCTACCAGAACACCAACTTCAAGTAAGAACATACCAGCTGGATTTTTCATAGACAGCTGTTGGTAATGTAAATTAGCACAACCAGTTGAAAACAGTTTGGCCGTATCCACTAAAGCTGAGCATGTGCTTCCCCTATGCCTGGCAATTCTACTCCTAAGTATACCCTCAAAAGTAAATGAGTATATTTGTGTACCAAAAGACATGGATCAGAATGCTCATAGAAGCATTCTTTATTATAGTAACCAAAAACTGGAAGCAACTCAAAAGTCCATCAGAAGCAAGTGGATAAATTTTGGTTTATTCATATAATAGAATGCTACATGAAAATTAGAATAAACAAGCCTGCTACATGTAACAGACAAAATGTTAAATGAAGGAAACCAGACACTAAAGAGGACCTTTATGCTTTCATTTATATAGAATTCAAAAACCTGCAAAACTAAATCAGTGACTAAAGTCAGGATATCGGTTACTTTTGTGGGCAATGGGGCAGGAGGCCCGGGGCGTGACTGGGAGGGGTCCTGAGGAGAGCTTCTGAGTTGACAGTCATGTTCTGTGTCTTGGCCTGGATGACATTTATAATTTGTGTTTACCTTGTGAAAATTCATTACATCTTTTTCTCTATTTTTGTTATGCTGTAATAAAAAGTTTATGTTTTAACGTACCAAAAAGGTACATTTACTATTGCATAAAAACAACAGTAGATGGGGAGGGAGAACAGTTATTTCTTCAAAAATATGTAAATATAGGACTATGGAAAGTATTGATTTTGCCTCAGATTTGAATGGGGAGCTTTGGAAGACTAAAAGACTATACAGAAACTCAAATGACTTCCAAAGGCATCATCCAAATATTCCAAAGACATCCTTTGAGCTTTTATAATAACCTTTTGTTGCTTTATTTCTCATTACATTCTTTCCACTCGATTTTCTAAAAGCCCTAAAGAAATCTACATAATATAATAAACAAATGGTGCTGTTTATTCCCCACCCAATGACATCACATCAAGACCTGAGCAAAAATAATTAAAATCTTAAATCCAAATCTCTTTCTCCTAACTATATCAGTACCACCCGAAGCACCACAGCGGCCCAGAAACGGAAACAAGTGTCCTGACCATTTCCCCCGAGGAATGCCACAAAGGCTCATTGTGGTATCGCAAAGGGGGAGACTTCCAGGGCAAAATCCCTCAACAGGAAGACGTTTGCCTGCCCGGGCTGTAGATCCCCCTGCAGAAATGAGCTCTTCCTAGTCAGGGTCTGGATCAGTAATGTTGCTAGGAGAGAGTGAAGGAGGTAGGTGTAGTGCAGTGGGGAGATGCTACTGAATTTAAGTTCTGGTTCTGTTTGCGACTCGCTGTTTGGTGTGGGCCAGCTCACAGAATCTATTGGCACTTACTGTCTTTGTCCATAAAATGGATGTTTGATTGAATGGTCACTAAGCAAACATTCTTTGATACCCTAGTGAATCCTTTAAGGTGATTTTGTTGTTGTTTGAAACTCTACCTTGGTACAATGGACTCTAAAGCCGAACTGTGCGCTGGCGCCCTCGCCTGGAAGGCATGTGCCAATGCTTTGCCGCACGTACTGGAATAATAACTAGACGTGTTGAAAAGCCACCATTCTTCATTCATTCCCTGCCAGAGAACTTGTGTTTTGAGAGCATAAGATTGTGTCTGCTCTGCGTGAGCCTCTACCAGGCAATTGTGCCATTTAAGCCCATGACTTCTGGTTCCTTGTCTTTCACATATCACTGAATGTAATAGTGCACAGTAACAAACAGAATTCCTTTTTTTTTTTTTTACACTACAGTGACTTGGGAACAAACAGAATTCTTAAATGGAGCCCAAAAAACCAGCACAACTCTTTTAATCCAACTAGTCAGATGGTTATTAAACAGGAAGGGGATTTTTATTTCTGTTTTCCCAAATGTTTGGACAGGATGTAATTTCCTATCAGAGGCATTTTAAATTGTTCTGGGCAAAATTTAAAATCTGCATCCAGTTAACATGTTATACAAATGGAAACCTCCCTATTTACTTTTCCCTGTACGGACACATTAGACAGCTTCCAATCTCGATCATTCAGAGCATGGTATGCCAAACATGATTCCCAGTTACTCAGTCCCAAGTGTGGAATGCCTATTCTCCCATGCTCTGGTTCACAAACCAGCACCATCAACGACATCTTTGAACTTCTTGACTGCGCGGTCATTGAGAGCTTACTACGTGCCAAATACTGTTCTAAACACAGAATATTCTACAGTGAACAAAAGTAGACACAACTATTAACTTCATGGAAATAACTAGGACAATCTTTAAACATGTAGGATAACCAGAAGTTCCCCTTGACTAAGTGGAAGCCCTGCGTACACGTTCAGTTTTAAAAGATCTCATTGATTTATATGCAAGGGTAGAGGACCTGGGCGGGGGAGGTAATTCCAAGGCTCCTAATTATTAGTATTATCTTTGGAGGCTGTTTCTATATGTCCATGGTGCCTGCCATGTACTATTTGCAGAACACCAATATGCAGGAAAAATAATCATATGTAAAGAATGAGTACTCTCAGTGTTGCTGTTAACTAAGTAAAGATAATTGAGATCTAGGGACTCTTAATATTTTCCTGCAGAAGACAAGAAGAGCTGCAAATAGAAGCAGAGTCTGTGTCACCTCCCTGGGTGGGTAAAACATGGGAGATGGGACTGCAGGGAAGAAACCTATGACATTTAAGAAATCTAAGACAAGAAAAACAGAGTTCAGAAGATACCATAGTTTGATTCATGGAGGAGAACAGTTCTCTTGGATGTTTGATTTAGGCTGAGTTGTAGGAAAAGATTGACTTTGTTCCCACGAAGCTTTTTTGTTTTTTTCTTCTTTTGTAGATTCCAGAGGAGTCTATGGAAGGGTGCGGCTTGCTCATGGACTCATGAACAGCCTACTCAAGTGGCCAAGGAGGCAGGACAAGGCGGGAGAAAGCCCAGGTGAGTGACATAGGCCTGGGGCGGGTGGGGAGAGAAACAACCAGAGACTAGAAGCCTCAAGACAAAATGATGACTCACTCCCTTGTGTGGGCAATACACCCTCTGAAGGGAATTCCAGAAATGTTCTATTATTTGAACAAGTTACAATGCCCACTTTGAGGATGATGCATATATTGTTATGCTTGTTTAAAATAAATCCCATGGCTTAAGTCATATATTTCTCTAATAATAAACAACAAAAGAGAAAAAAAAAAAAAACAGCTGAAAACATCCCAGAAAAAAATGCTGAGCTTTGAGCTGGACAGAAAGCCTTGCTTTGGAGATGCAGGATCATGCCTGAAAGCCAGCCATCATGTATGTCAAATGGGAGTTTTGACTTCTGGAAGAAACAACTACCTAGTGAGAGATGAAAAGGTAAACAATTTTTTGTAAATAACAGATATGCTTTCTGTAACATCAGGTAAAAGCTACCAGTAGTGGCAGCTTAGGTAATCAGGTACCTGAGAAATTTGCTCAAGAAAGCCCTTCTGCATTGTATGGTCCTGACATATCTGTTTATTCATTTGATGCATTGTCATAGTAAAATAGGCAGAACGGGGGAAGATGAGAATTTTGAACAATGCGTGATGCTATATAACTCTAAATGCCACTTTACATGATTGCAACTATAGAGCTATAGGGTTTAATTAACGCATATGTTTTTAAAGCTATAATGTTTCTCTTCAGTTACATCACTTAACGATTGATTAAATAGGGTATCTTGTCATTTCTATGAAAAATTGAGCATCAACACGATTACCTCTCACACCAATATCTCTAAGTACAAATCACTTCAGATAATAACCCCTCTCCTGAAAGATAAGCCCCCCAAGTGGTACTGTATATTATTAGTGCACACTCATTTAAGCCCTAAACAACAAAAAAAGGAAAGACATCTAAAAACTTTATTATTTTTGGTTGATTTTAGCAGTCTATTAAATAATGTGATCTTGTCATTCTCTCCAACCTACGCCTTAGTATGAGGATTTGATAAATGCCACATCGGTGAGTAAGGTGAAGAGACCGAACTATATTTAATGTGACAGATGCAAGGAGCTGTCAGGTTGAGGATTTGAAGGCAGGTAATCCGTTAGCTCCTGCTTCTGTGACTACGTACGGATCATGCCGTCCCCTTGAGACCATGGAATTGGGAGGAAAGACCTCCATGAATACGGGGACTCGGGCTTTCAGTTCATCTTGACTACTATTTATGTTTATTTGGCTCTTAATGGAGCTAAAATATAAAATAAAAAAATATCAAATGACCTGTTTTCTCAAATCCTACTTGTTAAATAGGCTGGATAATGAATTCAGAAGGTTATTTTTGAACCAAGCTGATGTCACAGTTTCCAACCTGCTGAGCCGTCATTTATGCTGAGAGGTGAAAAGATAACCCAGAAATAATGTGTAAGATAAAAAGTACATTCGAGTTGATATGATAGGTTAGTTTTCCACAGAAAATGAAGCAAATGCCCTTCATGACTCCGGGCCCCCTGGGTCTGCGAGCACAGGAGGTGAGGTTTGCGGCTAGATGTGGTCTCTTCATTCATCCACAAGGTGCTGAGCAGAAGCCGAGGACCCGGGCCCCTGTTTCCGGATATTACACCAGGTACGTCCTCGTACCTTTGATCCAAAACATGCTCTGTGAGGAATTAATTTTCCCTTGACTCTAAATATAAAGCCCAGCTCAAAAGATGACTTCGGTCAATGTAAAAAATATCTACCACTTCTATCTTTTTTTCATTCCAAAGTATAATGGAAGAATAGTGTCTATCAGAGATCTCTGCCTTCTCTAACTATATTAAAAACAAAATTAAAAGGTAAAAAACATGCCCTGAATCTGAACATTTAGAAAATATTTTCACAGAAGCATATGATATAGCTGCTGTTCCCAAGAGAGGGGGAAAGTTGTTAATAACGTTAATGACAAGTTAGGAGAATTTAAAAACAATCTCTTTTTGGCCGGGCATGGTGGCTCACGCTCGTAATCCTAGCACTCTGAGAGGCCAAGGCGGGTGGATTGTTTCAGCTCAGGAGTTCGAGACCAGCCTTAGCAAGAGTGAGACCCTGTCTCTACTGAAAATAGAAAGAAATTATATGGACAGCTAAAAATATATATAGAAAAATTAGCCGGGCACGGTGGCACATGCCTGTAGTCCCAGCTACTCGGGAGGCTGAGGCAGGAGGATTGCTTAAGCCCAGGAGTTTGAGGTTGCTGTGAGCTAGGCTGATGCCGTGGCACTCTAGCCTGGGCAACAGAGTGAGACTCTGTCTCAAATAAATAAATAAATAAATAAAATAAAAACAATCTCTTTTAACTAATTTGGTTAACCTCAAGCTTATTATTTTGATTTCTCTATATCATAATGTTTCTGAGGACAGTATTACAGAGCTTTTCAAAAGGACGTATTCCTGGGTATATGAAAGGATTCTTACTAGGCATTTGGAGATTAAAGGGTAAAATTTCTACAAAAGAAAGAGGAAAAAACTACTCAAATGTCACTGCTAGGAAACACTGAGCACTTTTTTCCTGTGAACTTCTTGGAGTTATTACCCTAATTCCATTTAGATAACTATTAGTCATGGTTCATGGTTAAATGATCAGTAGATATTTTTCTAGACAGTTTTTGTGCTTTGTCATATGCATAATGAGTTGTTCTGCTGCAACAGCAAATGTCTCTTCAAAGGTAGAAAAAGGGCCAGAAGTCAGTAAAAGAGAAAGCCAGAGACTGAGTAGTTACCTCTCAGCTGATCCGGACATGATCTTTTAAACAAATTCCAATCAATCAGGAAAACAAATCATGAAACAGTTTAGGTAGGCTGTTCAGACCAGGAATTTACCCGATTATCTCAATTGGTAGTGGAAGCTTTAAGTTCTGAAATATTTCCTTCAGGGGACTGAACAATAGAAATAGTTCTTCATTCTGGCAGCAGCTTTAATTATAAGCACCATAAACAGCTGCCATCACAGATTTGTAGATGAAGACGCAAAATAAACAAGGGTTTGTCTTATTCCAACAAGATTTCATCAGGAAGAACACTTCCTACCGCATCAAAACAGACATAACATCTTGCTGGTATTTCTTTTTTTTTTTTTTTTATCAGATGAGAGTTACTTCCTTTATTGAGGAAGAGATAGGGGTGGCCCGAAACTAGTTAGTTGTCCTTTCAACACTGGGTAATAGTATTCTAGTCTGAATTAACTATAGGCTGGTAGAAGGGTGACGGCTGAGACAAACTGCTCAGGAAAGAGATGCAGGGTTTCAAAGGTGTTACTTCTTTCTTACCTTGAGGTATTAAGGCTCATTGTTCTCTGCAAAAGTCATTATAAGATACAACCAATCCCCTCTCAGAACTCTTAGCAATAGCTTTCTCCCACAAATCCAAAAAGAGCAAAAATTTTCTTTCATCTCAATGTCTATAGTTGGAATTTTAGACTTAGTCTAATTGAAAAACAGAATGGGTGGTGCATGGCTTAAAATATATTATAGTATATTATAGTACTTTATCCACAGATGAAAATAAGGCTCCACCTCATTTTCTGCTTCTTAATTCCCTAAAGAAATAAGTTTGGTAGTGACGCAGAGCTAACTAACCCTCTTCCCTCCCCAACCTCTGCCCCACCAAATCACGATATAAAAATACATTGATCTCACACCATGCCTTGCTCTTGTTCAGGACTGTGCGCCCATTGGTACATAGCAAAGGTAGTGATGTTGGTGGTAGTAATAGCAGTAGTCATAGAAGTAGTCGGAATTAATATTAATTGGCTGCTTCCTATATGCCACTCCCTGGTCTCAACACCTTCCAAACATTATCTAATTGAATCCTCACAACAATCCTATGAGGTAGGTGCTATTATTATACTTATTTTTCAAAAGAGAAAACTGAGGCGCAGGGAAGCTAAGTAACCTGCATTAAGGACACACAGCTGGTAAGTGATGGAGCACCAGGACTTGAACCTGCACAGGCTAACCCCAGAACACCCCGCTTCTGACAGTTTTGACGTATTACTTTGAGCAAATTAATAAAGGACGAGAAAGAATAACCTACAAAATGCCTCTGTCCAGGTCTCCCTTGTTATTATCAATGTTCTTTGAGTTTCTGGGATGCCAACATTAACGGAATATTGCTCATACTAACACTTGGAAACATATGAGGATTTCATGTACATTTCTAGAAGGTAAGAAATAATTTCCCAAAAAGGCCTACTTTGAAATTGGTATGTCAAATTCTGGCAATGAATGTATTTGTGTTGGGGTGGGTACTGCAATTGGGAAAAATAGAGACTGTCGTCCATCCTTCATGTGCCTCCACAGAAAAGCTACATAGAAATCTCAAAATAAACCAATTAGAGTGGCAACAGAACAGGAACTATACATTAAGTTTCTTCATACTGGTCATGATTTGCCTAGGTGACAAGTGCAAAATGGTAGATGCTTTGCCATCTCCCTCAACCAAGCAGCCTGACAAAAAGTCTACTCTGCAGAATTTGAATGGGAGGTTACATAGTGTCAAATAGCTCAATCCTTCCTTCCAACCTGCCTTATTGCAGTGGTATTAGTGGTTGACTCCCCAAAATACATTCTACCCTAAATGCTTAGCCATGGCATCCCCTTCTCCTGCTGGTAATTGACTTAGAGGCAGCATACAATCCAATCCTGGCCAAAAAACTCAGGGGGGAGGGGGTTAGTTTCTCTTTTTTCCCTGGAATGATGTCCTGTATGCTTCTATACCTGGAATCACAACCATGAGGTCAACACCCATGGTGAAGATCAAAAGAGATAGAATTGCCAGAAAGCACATCTAGGGCCCTGAGATATCATAACAGGAGCTGCCCTTACTATGAAATTCTTGTTAAGTGAGATGAAAAAGTTCCTTACATTTTCTGATGTTTAAATCATTCTGGGTTGGAAATTTCTGCTACGTAAAACCAAAGTTCACTTACCATTTAAAAATCTCAAGGATTCTTAATAATCACTAAGGACAGTGGGATGCATTCAGAAATGAGCTGATCCATCTAGTTATTAGTACCTGCAAACAACAAATAAGGTGGCCAGACAAAGGCCCCTCCATGGAAACCATTTTGAAAAGTGTTTATGAGGAATGCCTGGGATGAGTGAGGGAAAAAAAGATCCTTATTCTCCCTGTCTTTTGCACGTCTGAAAATAGAGAAGAGACTTTTTCCTAAATGTCATGATACAAGTGCGATTGAGACAGAATCTTCTTAATAACTCTTTTCAGTGTGTTTTATACCATGGAAAGTATTTTCAAGATACTTTCATATACATCATATTTGATTTTCACCACCATCCTGGGATTCAGGTAGGACCTGTATTAACTTCCTTTAACAAATGAAGAAACTATGATTGAGAGAGATCATATGACTTGCCATTATTAAAGACACATCTTTGACTAGGACACAGGTCCCTGATGCATTTTCCGTTATCCACAATGTCTGCAGACTGGGGGTCAGTACAGTAGAGTGGAAAAGGCATGAGCTCTCAATTCCAGCTCTGCTCCTAACTGCTACTGGCTAACCACATTTACTTTGGGCAAACTATTTGTGCCTCCTACATAAAAGATGCTCACAGATGACTTCTGTTACTTTTTCTTTCCTTTCTTTTTTCTTTTTGTAGAGACTTGTTACTTGAACTCAAGACTTCCGTTACTTTTATCATTGTTCTAATAGCCGTCCGTCCTCACCCACTATGTCGTCATTATAGTAATCCACATACTCACATCATATATTAGAGACTGATTATTAAATGTAAGGTCCTGGCCAGGCACTGTGGCTCACGCCTGTAATCCTAGCACTCTGGGAGGCCAAGGCGGGCAGATTGCTCGAGGTCAGGAGTTCAAGACCAGCCTGAGCAAGAGCGAGACCCCATCTCTACTAAAAAAAAAAAAAAAAAAAATAGAAAGAAATTATCTGGACAACTAAAAATATATAGAAAAAATTAGCCGGGCATGGTGGCGCATGCCTGTAGTCCCAGCTACTCGGGAGGCTGAGGCAGAAGGATTGCTTGAGCCCAGGAGTTTGAGGTTGCTGTGAGCTAGTCTGACGCCATGGCACTCTAGCCAGGGCAAAAGAGCAAGACTCTGTCTCAAAAAAAATATATTAATAAATGTGAGGTCCTGCTGAAGCCAAATGAGTAACCTTTAGAACATTTACCTAAAATAGATCATTTCTGATTTTTAACCATCATTACCTTTAGTCCTTGGAATCATAAATGACATTTACATGATTATGTTCATAAAATAGCTTTTATTATTTTGGTGACTGCTTTGCTGGGAAATTTACTTATCAACAAAGTGTCAGGGAGTAAATCTATTCCCAATGAGAATTATCCTGCTCACTTCCTGCTAATCCCTGGAAACCAATTCAGTTACAGCCAAATCTCAGGACTTTGTGGGCCCTGGTAAGTCCTAGGGGGTCCCAGGCTGCCTCACTGGCATGAAGTTGGATGTGGGGTGCACAAGGATGGCCCAAGAGCTCTGGGCTGAAGCCAGCTCCTCTTCCCTCTGGTCTTTACATGAACCTAACCCACCAGGCAGCTCTGTCTTGCCCACACTCCGTGTCAAATTGATCTGAGTTCATCTCGGTCCAGCTTCACAGCACCTGAATAGGCCACTTTAAAAAAACACAGGGGAGAACTGGAAAGGGCACCGCTCATAACCATGGACTCTTACCTTAACTTTCTCTACATTGAAAATCTGGCTTATAGCTTTGAAGAATAAAAATTTCTCTTGCTACTAATTTTTTTCCATGACAAAGCAGTCATAACAATGAGAATAAAAACTCAGGTAGGGTCTGGGCATGGTGGCTCACATCTGTAATCCCAGAACTTTGGTAGGCCGAGGCAGGAGGATCACTTGAGGCTAGGAGTTCAAGACCAGCCTGAGCAACATATCAAGAACCTGTCTCTACAAAAAAAAGAATTAGCCGAGCATGGTGGCTCGTGCCTATAGTCTCAGCTACTTGGGAGGCTGAGGCAGGAGGATCGCTTGCTTGAGCCCGGGAGTTTGAGGCTGCAGTAAGCTGTGATTGTGCCACTGCACTCCAGCCTGCGCAACAAAGCGAGACCCTACCTCTGTAAATAAATAGATAGACAGATATTTACTGATGGAGCTACACCCAAATCACCCCCCATGAAGGCTCTCATAGAAGGAAATCGTCAGCGCATTTTTATAGGGACAAGTTACTATGAAGTTTCACATTTTATCCCCTTCATCAGAAATGTGTCAGAAAAACTCTATTTTAAAAGATTGTTTTATCATTTCATATAACAAATTTCCCTTGCATTGACAAGGAATGAAATATACAATGTAAGTATAAAATCCATTAAATCAAACCTTTCCCTCTGAGAGCTTTTAATTTTTGTGTTTATAGAACATTTTGTTAAATGTACTGAATTTATGCTAAATACAAGTTGGTCTTTCATCTAACTCAAGATCATCATAGAAGGTATTGGTGGCACTGCCCTGGGCAGCCCTCACATCCCAGTCCCCACGGCCCTCCCCTGCCCTGGCCATGGGGCTGGGGGAGGACACCTCAGAGAGGCCAGGAGCAGGGCTGGGAAATGGACTCGGTTAAAAAAAAAGTTACTGGTTGCATTGTGGGGTGACATGGTGACACCACAAGGGCCACTGAAGTAATTAGCATGTAGCTTGCCCTCCCACTCAAGTCCAGCTCTGTGCCTTTCTGCCACATTCTCTCCTGTTGCCAACTGTCATTTCTCTGTTCTATGCTGACATTGGCAGTTCCCTATTCTCCACTACCCCCTTTTGATTCATTGCACATTATAAACTAGAATCAGAGGTTTCTAAGGCAAATACCCTTCCTAAATCAGTAGCCCCAATTTTAGAAACAGTTCTGAGTCAGTGGGCTTTTTAAAGAAAGTAGAGCTAGCCCTCTCGTAGAATAAAACACATAGCTTTGAGGACATTGTCTGCCTCCTAAGAGAACTATTCCAGTATTTCTATGTTCTTAAATATATATATTCTATATAGCAAATTTGCCCAGAAATATAACCTCAGAAAAAGTGGTGCATTATTGAACCACTGGCCTTAGTTTGTGAACTGGAGTACATGAAAAAATTTCTGCAGAATCTATGACTTTCAGTAGGATGGTGACTAGACGCAGTGAAAGTAAGGATCCTCGTCTCATTCCCATTTTCACCACTGCTGTCCGATATTGTACTGGAGGTCCTAGCCAGGGCAATTTGGCAAGAAAAAAAGAGAAATAAAAGATATCTAACTTAGAAATGAAGAATTAAAACTATATTTATTTCCAGATGATATGATTCTATATATAGAAAATTCCAAATAATCTAAAAAAAAACCTACAAGAGCTAATAAACAAATTAAGCAAAGTTGCATGGTGCAAGATCAACACACAAAAGTAAGCTGTGTTTTTTGCATCAGCAATGAACGATACAAAAAGGAAATTAAGAAAAGAATTTCATTTACAATAGCATCCAAAAGAATAAAAACCTAGCAATAAAGTTAACTAAGGAGGTAAAAGACTTGTACACTAAAGGCTACAAAATATTATTGGAAGAAATTTTAAAAAACCTAAATAAATGAAAAGACATAAGTGATAATGGATAGGAAAACTTAATATTGTTAAGATGGTGATATTCCCCAAAGAAATCTACAGATTAAATATAATCCCTATCAAAATTCCAATAGTCGTTTTTTTTTTTTTGCAGAAATGGAAAAGTCTATTCTCAAATCCATATGTAATTACAAGTGGCCGTGAATAGCCAAAACAATGTTGAAAGAAGAAAAAATAAAGTTGAAAGACTCATACTTCCTGATGTCAAAACTTACTACAGGCCAGGAGTGGTGGCTCATGCCTGTAATCCTAGCACTCTGGGAGGCCGAGGCGGGAGGATGGCTCGAGGTCAGGAGTTTTAGACCAGCCTGAGCAAGAGCAAGACCCCATCTCTACTAAAAATAGAAAGAAATTATCTGGCCAACTAAAAATATATATAAAAAAAAAAACTTACTACAAACCTACAGAAATCAAAACAGTGTAGTACTGGCATAAAGATAGACATATAGACCAATGGAATAGAATTAACAATCCAGAAATAAACCCAAATATCTATGGCAAATTGGACATGGGTGCCAAGATCATTCAATGGGGAAAGAATAGTCTCTTCAACAAACGGTTCTGGGAAAACTGTGTGAACACATGGAAAAGAATAAAGTTGGACCACCTACTTGATTCCATAATCAAAAATTAACTCAAAGAAATTAATAATCTAAAAACAAGAGCTAAAAATATGAAACTATTGGAAGAAAACATGGGGTAAATCTTCATGACTTCGGATTTAGCAATGGACTCATATTTGACACCAAAAGCATGAGCAACAGAAGAAAAAATAGAAACACTGGGCTTCATAAATTTTAGAATATTTTGTGTATTCAAGGATGTTATCAAGAAAGTAAATAGCCTACAGAATGGGAGAAAATATTTGCAAATCATACAAAGGCTTAGTATCCAGAATATATAAACAGCTGTTATGACTCAAGGACAAAAGTTTAAAAAATCCTGCATAAAATGGGCAAAGAATTTGAGTAGACATTTTCCCAAATAAGATACACATATGGCCAATAAGCACATAAAAAGATTTTTAACATCATTGGTCATTAAAGAAATACAGGCCGGGCGCGGTGGCTCACGCCTGTAATCCTAGCACTCTGGGAGGCCGAGGCGGGTGGATCACTCAAGGTCAGGAGTTCAAGACCAGCCTGAGCAAGAGCGAGACCTCATCTCTACTAAAAATAGAAAGAAATTATATGGACAACTAAAAATATATATATAGAAAAATTAGCTGGGCATAGTGGCGCATGCCTGTAGTCCCAGCTACTCGGGAGGCTGAGGCAGGAGGATCGCTTGAGCCCAGGAGTTTGAGGTTGCTGTGAGCTAGGCTGACGCCACGGCACTCACTCTAGCCTGGGCAACAAAGTGAGACTCTGTCTCAAAAAAAAAAAAAAGAAATACAAATTATAGCCACAATGAGATACTATATCATACTACTAGGTAGAATGCCTATAACCAAAAAAAATGAAAAATCATCAGTATTGGCAATGAAGAAGTATGAACATTGCTGATGTATGTTTTGTGAATTTCACGTCAATAAAAAAATCCAATTACTGTATCGGTAAACAATAGTATATTTTTAAAATTCCAACCCAACATTCCTAGTTCTCATACTTTCTCACATTAAATATCAATCATGTTGGCTTTTTAAAAGTCCCTTTCAAAACCAGTCTGGACAACGTAGTGAGACCCCGTCTCTAAAAAAGTGAGAAAAAAACTAACTGAGTGTGGTAGTGCACATATGTAGTCCCAGCTACTTGGGAAGCTGAGGCAGGAGGATCTCTTGAGTCAGGAGTTCAAGGCTGCAGTGAGCTATGATTGCACCACTGCACTCCAGCCTGGGTGACAGAGTGAGACCCCTTCTCTGGAAAATAAAATTTAAAAAAATCACTTTAAGGGACAAAGAGTTTAAAAAGTGATAAATATGTTTCTTTTAAAACTACCTGTGAGCGTCAGCCTAGCTCAGAGAATTGCCCAGGAATAGACAACAGATAGAGGCATTTCCCTGCTGTTGTTTTAAGAAGAAAGTTGTATTCCCAATACACATATTGATGTGAATCCAAACATGCAAAATTCTTTATCAGAGATCGATTTGTCTACTCAGTGTTTTTAAGGACTGGGTTGTCTCAAACTAAGAAAGAGGCAGGAACACTATCCACTCTAAATTCTCAGTGCCACCAAGAGAATGTTCTCACATATGCAAGAAACTGGAGAGCCTTAAATATAAGCAACAGTTAAGGAGAAAATGCAAACCAGGGGGGCGGGGGGGGGAAATTAAAAGAGGGAGTAAAAAGCAGAGTGTGAGCAAGAAGTGTCTATTGGGAAAGGGATTTTTCGACAGCACCTCACCTAAACTACAGATTTCTTATTTTGATCCAAATGCTTTTCAATTAAGTCCAGTCCAAGAGATTAGAGCAAAAACGCCTGACACCATTCCCTGAAGATGAGATCCTCCTGGTTTGGCAGGAAAGAACACGGATAAAAGTAATTTGGGGCCAGGCGCGGTGGCTTACACCTGTAATCCTAGCACTCTGAGAGGCCGAGGTGGGTGGATCGCTCGAGGTCAGGAGTTCAAGACCAGCCTGAGCAAGAGCGAGACCTCATCTCTACTAAAAATAGAAAGAAATTATATGGACAACTAAAAATATACATAGAAAAAATTAGCCGGGCATGGTGGTGCATGGTAGTTCCAGCTACCCGGGAGGCTAAGGCAGGAGGATCGCTTGAGCCCAGGAGTTTGAGGTTGTTGTGAGCTAGGCTGACGCCACGGCACTCTAGTCCAGGCAACAGAGTGAGCAATTTGGGTGAGATACCATGAGACCAAGAGGACAAATTACTTGAAAATACATCTCCAACTGAATTCAGGGTTTCCCACATATTAGTGTTTGGGGGGCACCATGGAGCAATTTTCTGGGGTTTTTGTTGGGGTCAATATGCATAACATAGAAATTTACCATTTTAAAGTGTAAAATTCGGTGTATTTTACACATTCGCAATGTTGTGCAACTATTGCCACTGTCAAGTTCCCATTTTTTATCACCCGAAAGGAAACCGTACTCCCTGAGCAGCCACTCCCCTTCTGCCTCCTCTAGCCCCCGACAACCACTAGCAGCTTCCTGTCTCCATGGATTTACCTACACTGGATTTTTTTTTTTTTTGAGAGTGTCTCGCTCTGTCGCCCAGACTAGAGTGCCATGGCCTAGCTGATGGCAACCTCAAACTCCCAGGCTCAAGTGATCCTCCTGCCTCAGCCTCCCAAGTAGCTGGGACTACAAGCACGTACCATGCCTGGCTAATTTTTTCTATTTGTAGTAGTGATGCGGTCTCGAGCTTGCTCAGGGCTCAGACTGGTCTCGAACTCCTGAGCTCAAGAGAGCCTCCCGCCTGGGCCTCCCAGAGTACTAGGATTACAAGCACCCAGCCTGGATATTTCTTACAAATGGAACCTTACAACATGTGACCTTTCGTGCCTGCCTTCTTGTGATGTTTTCGAGGTTCATCCATGTTGTAGCATGTGTGGTACTTCATTCCTTTTTATGGCTGAATAATATTTTATTGTATGACTATACCACAGTCTACCTATCCATTCATCCATCCCTGGATGGACATTTAAGTTCTTTACACCTTTTGGCTACTGCAAATAGTGCTGCCATGAAAATTCCTGCACAAGTTTTTATTTGAACATCTGTTTTTTATTATCTTGGGTATAGACTAAGAATGGAATTGCTGGGCCATGTGGTAATTCTGTGTTTAACATTTTGAGGAACGACCAAACTGTTTTCCACAGTGGCTGCACCATTTTCCATTCCCACTAGCAATGTATGAGTCACACTTTTTATGTCTTTAAGTTTTGGGGTTCGTTTTATAGTCATTCAGAAAGGGTTTTCAACCAATATGATTTTTAATTTTGTTTTCTGTAATTATACATGTTATACACTATTTATATTAGCAAAAAGTGAGAACAGGTTGAATGTTCAACTATGGAAGATTGTTTAAATCAAATACAGTATATAATGGCATGGAAAAGTCATTTCAATCTTATTGCTGTGTTTAGTAATTTTTTCACTTTAATGTAGATAAATTGTGGCTTATCTCACTGCTTCCTAAGCTCATTTGATCAAGAAACACTCTTAAAAGCTTCTTTTCTTTGCTTTTCTTTGCTTTGCTTTTCTTTGCTTTTCTTTCTTTTCTTTTCTTTTCTTTTCTTTTCTTTTCTTTTCTTTTCTTTTTTTAAGAGCCAGGTCTCACTCTGTCCCAGCAGGCTAGAATGCAGTGGCACAATGGTAGCTCGCTGCAACTTCGAACACCTGGGCTCAAGCAGTCCTCCTGCCTCAGCCTTAAAAACTAACAGGAGTTTAAATAAAGTACTAACTTGAGTTGCTACAAGAAATGACTCCAAATTTAATTGATATTTGTAAACTTTTTAATAGAGCAGAAAATAAACTGGGAAATAATTTTTTCCCTTTTAATATGCTGCTAGAAGGAAGAATGATGTTTTTATATCAAATCATGATGTAAGATGCAGCCTAAATAATTAATAAAAATAGCTAATCTGCACTGACCATTTATTACATACCAGGCACTGCACTAAACAGTTTACATTTCACCTTCAAAATAATCCTTTGAGATGTCTGCTTCTGAATTTTTCACTCTATAAATAAGAAATAAATAAGTAAAAATTTACTCCATAAAGATTAGTGAGGTTAAATAACTTGCTCAACATGAGAGTATGTAGCCAAAGTCTGGCTGTGAACTCATTTCATTATACTAACCCCAAGATCTCAATAGCTATGCAAACTTCAAGTTCACACATTTTGTGTTTACTGAAGGGTAATATGAAAAATTCTATCTTATATTTACACCACAGCAAAGGGAGAGATATGGGCCGGGCGCAGTGGCTCACGCCTATAATCCTAGCACTCTGGGAGGCCGAGGCGGGAGGATCACTCAAGGTAAGGAGTTCGAGACCAGCCTGAGCAAGAGTGAGACCCCATCTCTACTTAAAAAAAAAAAAATAGAAAGAACTTATCTGGACAACTAAAAATATATAGAAAAAATTAGCGGGGCATGGTGGCGCATGCCTGTAGTCCCAGCCACTTGGGAGGCTGAGGCAGGAGGATCGCTTGAGCCCAGGAGTTTGAGGTTGCTGTGAGCTAGGCTGATGCCACAGCACTCTAGCCTGGGCAACAGAGTGAGACTCTGTCTCAAAAAAAAAAAAAAAGGGAGAGATGTGTACTGCTAGTGTTATAATAATTGAGTAATCATGAATTCGGCTGCTTTTAAATGTATTGATGTTGAATAATTTGTATAGAAATCAAAGGCTGTGATTAGTAATATCCTCTTTAAAGTATTTCTATTTTGCCTCATTTATATTAGATGTAGTTTGAGTATCACAATATCCCGCTTTTCTGTTTAATCTTCCTCTGTCAGCTATAGATCTTGAGGAGTACATCTGTGTATGTGTGTAAGAAACTCACACCCAAAGTGTTTTTTCTCTGTTCTCACTCAACAACAATCAACACAGAAGACTTCGGTGACCAAATGTGTGGGGGTTTCTCCCCAGACACCAAGCAGGCAAGCAATTCTGCCACAGACACCAGCGGGGTGTCCTCTAATTCGATTCAATTCTGACGCTGGCTACGTGGAGATAGCTTCAGAAACCACAGGCTGAGGGCTCAGTCCCACAAGATCTCCCCCTCCTTCCCTCCAGTTAAACGTCTGGGCCTTTGGAACTCCTGACCCACAGCTTTCAATTTGGGGTTCTCACAACACCCCCCTTTGGGTTTGAATAATTTGCTAGATTGGCTCACAGAACTCTGGGAAACACACTTACCAGTTTATTACAAAGGATACAAACAAACAGCCAGACGAAGACATACCTAGGCTGAGGTCTCGAGCTCAGGGGAGTTGGGGTGCAGCACCCTCTCTGCATGTGGATGAGCTCCTGTTCACCTTCCTAAAAGCCTCCGTGTGTTCAGCTGTCCAGCAGCTCTTCACACCCTGTCCTCTAGGGCCTTTTATGGAGACTTAATTGGGTAGGCATGATTGACAACCATGTTGAAATGTGATTGGACAGAAAGGGTCTGATCTAATACTAATAGACTGAGTGGGGAAACCCAGCAAGGCCAGCCTTGCAGCATTCCTTCCTCGAGGGTGTGGAGCAAGACCCTCTCTGGAATGAGGGTCTTATGACCTACAATCAGACAAGATAAATCAGAGAATTGCTTTATGGCCAGCTCCAAGATAGAAAGGTGGGAGAAGATTCCTACCTTGGGGAGAAAAAGGGAGCAGGTAAAAGGAGGGCAGGAGAAGGTCAGAGAGAGATGCTGTCTTCTGAGGCCGAAAGTGCCCCAACATTATAACAAGGGATATGGGAGTTGTGAGCCAGAACTTGCAGATGAAAACTGAAAACATGTATATATATGTATATATATCTCATAATATTACAGTGTAATATAATTGTTTAGTACCCTAAGTGCATGAAAGATCATGACTACTATATATATGGAAGATAAGGAATACAATACATAGCACAGATCATGGTCTTATGGTCTTATGTCAATTTGACAGCCAATGAAAAGCTGTCTCAGTGTCATTGACAGATGGAATGTCATAAGTGTTAAATAATCTTTTTACATCTAATTTTTTTTTTTGTTTGTTTTTTTGAGACGCAGTCTCACTCTGTTGCCCAGGCTAGAGTGCCGTGGCGTCAGTCTAGCTCACAGCAACCTCAAACTCCTGGGCTTAAGCAATCCTACTGCCTCAGCCTCCCGAGTAGCTGGAATTACAGGCATGTGCCACCATGCCCGGCTAATTTTTTCTATATATTTTTAGTTGTCCATATGATTTCTTTCTATTTTTAGTAGATACGGGGTCTCTCTTGCTCTTGCTTAGGCTGGTCTCGAACTCCTGACCTCGAATGATCCTCCTGCCTTGGCCTCCCAGAGTGCTAGGATTATAGGCGTGAGCCACTGCACCTGGCCTACATCCAAGTTTTAAATGCAATTTAGAAGGTGCAAAAAAAAAACCATGACTACTATTTCCTTTTATAGAATAACCTATAACATCTCATAGAACCCATTTGAATTAAGAGTCACTTCAAATCCTGATAATGAGCCTCTCCACTGAGAAACCACTGGTGAATAACATTGTTGAAAAGGAACTTGGGATGCTGTCTCCAGCTAAGGTTTGCTTACATCTTTTATTTAAAACATAGTCATTAATTTTTACTATAAAGGCTCTATATTTCCAGAAGTTCTTTATTTCATTCACTACCTATACCTGGTTGCCCCCAGTAGTAGAGTTTTCTTTGGAAAGATCCAAGAGAACAAGGTAAAAATGTAGCTTACTTTCTGATTTCTTGAAGTAAAGAGAAAAAAATATGAGGAAGTCATTTAGGTCCATTCAGAATTCAAACTGTTCATAAAGAAATTTAATCCTACCTAAATCCCAATGGAGTTGTCACCATTTGACATCATCCAGAATTAGAACTCAATTTTCCTTCATTCAGGTAATGAAAATATCACAGGACAAAAGAAACTAAAAGGAGTTGAGCAGCTAATACAGCTGGAAATCTTAATGATCCAAAGGTCCCAGTAATAATATTTTGTCTGCATGGAGCATCTCTCAGCCAAGAAGCTCAAAGCTAGATATAGTCAGAGACACAGCTGTCTTCTCCATGTCCTTGGGATGCACAGATTAGCAATTTAGGTGCTGAAAGCTGGTGGTAGGTACTGATAGCAGGGCAGATTTGAGTGAAAGGAAGCCACAGAAGAAAGTGTTGTTGGCAAAGGGACAGCTTCCATTTTGTCCCTTCTTTCCTTTCCCAGGCTCTCAGCCAGTCCTCTGCAATGGCCCAGGCCAGAGCCTCATGCCCCAGGGGAAATCTTATCACCTTATTCAACAAAAGTTCCATACCCTCAGCACCTGGACTTACAGCTATCTTCTCTAATAAGACAGATGTCTGACAGTTTTGCACTCAGTTTGGCCAAGATGCCAGCTCTTCCAAAGGGTGTTTGACTTGATGGGACTTGGTAATTCCAAAGAGATGGGTCTCTAGTAGGGAGAATTGTAGGTAAGTAGTAGAATGAGGCTGGTAGAGTAGAAATGACACATCTGAAAGACAAGAAATCTGTACCCATTTGGACTTGACCACAAGGCATTCTCCCTAGGCCTCAATTCTGTCGCCAATAAAGCAGGGGGATGAGGAGTGGCCACAGAGTTATCTTCCAGTTCTAACACTGAAGACCCCAGGAGGACTATGGTGCCTTCCCAATACTGGTGAGCCATGGGGCCAGCCCTGCCTGTGGGACAAATAATGCAGAGACTGGGGCTATGACTAGGTCACCAGCACAGAGTGAGTCAGCCTAGAGGTTAGCAGAGGCCAGCCAGCCGGAACTCAGCCCACACTGGGCAGGGATGTGTGGGTGGTGGAGACCGTTTCCTCACAGCAAATCTCTCACCACAGCTGCCTGCATTTCACCTTCTTTGCCCTCCTAGGAGATGAGATGCAATGAGTAGAAAAACACTAACGAGGCAACGGTGGGTATTAAGCCCTGTTATTACAAAGGAGACCCTACCACTCTCGACAAGCCATCAGCTCTACCAGGGCTTCAGTGCCCCTTATTTGAGTCTCTTGACTGTGTGGTAAAGATGCCGTCACTTCTGTCAAGTGATTGATACAGTAAAGAAACGCTGGACAGATTCTCAGGTAATTCTGATTCTATTTCTTAGAATTTTTTTTAAAAAAATCAACCTCATCCATCATACACTACAAATTGTCCCTGTGATTGAAGATCTGTGTTCAACATTAGAAAACCTCTTTGTCCTCATACCTGATCTTAAAATTAAGCTAAGAGTAAAAAGTTTTATTATGTACTTGTTTGTAATAGTCAAAAGTTTAGGACAGTGGATGAGTGTGTTTCATAATTTTTGTTTGCAATGGAAGCCACAGTGAGACATTTAAAGCAAGTATAACAGGCTAACAACTTCTCCTTCCTGTGGTTAAAATGATAGGAAATGATTTATAAACTGTCATCAGAGTCCGTACAGCTAAGTAATATTGGTATTTATTTCATTGGTTAGCATGATCTAAAACCCTTAGCAAACTAAAATGAAAAGAGTAATCTTCATCCATTGTCAAACAATGACATTCATAACCCCAAAAAGTTAAAAAAAATTAAATGGGAATATAGATGTACAAAACATTTTTAAAATTTGGACTTAGATGTATAACCAAGAATTATTTTAGTTTGGTATTGGTGATCTATAACTCAAATCTTTTGGGCATAAATTAATCACTAAAGAGACCAAGGAAAGTTTGACAATAAGAAGTTAAACCATTTTACTGGCCTCTAAAAATCAGATATGGGCTACACTTGAATGCAAAATACTATATGCAATAATTGCAATGAAAATATTAATAAAACCATAAAAACTTTCTTATCTTCTGAAGACCAAGCCCATTTTCCAATGAGTGATTAATTCAAAAAGAAGTCTCCACCTTCTTGATTTTGATCCATTTTTAATCCCTCCACAGAAAACTGTGTAAGTCTTATTAAAGAGTTTTGTGGAAAACCACTCATTAAAGTGAGGTTTATATCCTACATAATAGAGATTCTCGAGTATTTGTTGATTAATTGTCCTACAGTGTTACTTTATACCACTCACATTAACCAAGGAGTGTTGTCTTGGTCCTAGAATGAAAAAACATATTTGAATGTCATTAGGAATAAGTGGATAAAAAATCTAGGTGTGTTACCATCATTAAATTAATAAAACAATTGTTATACTTACTGGAAATATAGAACATATCATAAGGTTTCAAATGACAATGGCCAAATAGCCATCATCTCCAAGAATCAAGAAAAAAGAAATGTTCAGAACTCTCACAGATAGATGAATGAACTATAAGATGACAAGATCATAGAATATTACAGAGCCATGAAAAAATGAACAGGACTTAAGCCAGCTGACTTGAAGGATTTCCGAGAAGTGGTGGTGAGTTCAAAAAGGTAAGATGCAGAGATATGTTCATAGGATGATCCCATCTTTGTAATACAAAAAGAACCCACAAACTTGTAAATGTATTGACATATGTCTGCATATGTGCTTGTGTGTACGATGTATGCATGTCTATACACAGTCATATGTGGAAATATGGCATATGGTTACATAGAAAAAGGTACTGAAGTGTTCACACCAGGGGTGCTAACACCTTTTCTGGGGAACTAGAGAGAGAAAGGGAAGGGGAAGGAAAAAGGAGACTGAACCAAAAAGTACAATTTCACTGGTATAAAAGCATATGTATGTATTAAAGAAATAAGAAAAAAAGAGATTTATGTGACTTACAGGGATGGCTTTGTAATATTAAAAGAAAAGTTACAGAATAAAGTGTCTTGTCGGATTCTCTTGTTTTTTATTGTTGAAGATAGTTTAACTTTTTCTTTTTATAAAATTAACACTTTCTCATTACAAAATATATTAGAAAAATAGAAAAGCAGAAGAAAAAAGTCAAAATTATGTATAATTCTAACAACTACTGCCACCACCATCAAGTTCTTGAAGCATGTCCTTCCAAGTTCTGCTCTTAAGGAAAATGCGATCATGCAGGTACTGTACTATATCCTTCCTTTGGCAGGTCAAAGTAAGTCATTTATAGCACCTGCTCAGGTGCTCCGTGCTCGCTGACGGGGCTTCCCCGGCTCTCTTAGCCTGAGTGGTGATCCTCGGCCTCTGGCCCCCCACCACAGCGGGCCCTGGGCTGAGACTTGCAGGCTGGAAACTCAACCACTTCTGTGTCCCCCCCACCCCCAACACCAGGAGCGTGAGGAAAATTCTAGGCCCCATCCATGCCCCGCCAGAAGCAAGAGCAACTCGGGCAAACTAAATCCTGGCCCACTCTCTGTTGCCTAGTTTACCTCACGGTGGCTCTCCCACGGTTCACGAGGGAGCGGCCTGCAAGACATCTCCTCCCACAGCTGCAAACGTAAAACTGGAGCAAAAGTCAGCTTAAGTGACACCCCCCCTTCCTCTGGGTTCTCTCCCAGAAATATGTGACCAAGAAAGACTACGTGTCTTCCTCCCTGCCCTTTCTGGGTGTTCTCTCTCTTCCCGACAGCTCCTCAGGAACAGAGGGATGGGTTTTAGACCTTGATGTGCTAATCTAAGGAATCCTCTCTAGGCAAAACCAGGCTTTCAAGCCTATTGTTTGGCAGCAAAATCCTATTTTGAATGTCAAAAGCTGACAATCTTTTAATTTCCCTTGGCATTTCTGTTGGAATGTCAACAAATCCATTTATCCACCCCAGCCCCTCCCCTTACCTTGGGCTGAGCAGGGATAAGGTAACCTACTCCAAAGTGCAAATAGAAACCAGGTTAAATTTTTTCCTAGGATTACCTCTGTTTTACAAAGAAATTACTTTTCAGTAATCATCAATAGCATTAATTTTCTCCAAACTTATTCTTGGCTGCATTACAACATAATTGGGTGCATTGATTATGTAGGGGCCAGGGGAAAACTTCCCCTTCACCCTGTGAAGGTTCCCAAACATCAACTGACAAAGGACAGATTAATAAGAGAAAAGGCACACAAATTTATTTGACCATAGGTTTACATGACATGGGAGCCTTCAGAATGAAGACCCAAAGATACAGGGGAAATTGTCCATTTTTATGCTTAGGTTCAACAAAGTATGAACAGCCATGCAGAAATATGACTGGACAAAAAGGGTCTGATCTAACGCTAATAGACCGAGGTGGGACCCAGCAAGGCCTGTCTGTCGAGATTCCTCTCGGCCTCTGCGAGTGGCTTTCCTTCCTTCTGGGTCTGGGGCAGGACCCTCTCTGGAATGGGGGTCTGATGACCTATGAGCAAACAAGGCAGGACAGATAATTTCTTTATGGCCAGTTAGAGTAATATTTTTGGGTTTTAAGGCTGGTTTCTGGGAAATGGGTTCTGGTTTCTGTGACTCACCTTGGGAAAGAGGGATTCTAGTTTCTATGGCCAGCCTCGGGGGAGCAGGAGGCAGACAGGAGAGCAGGACAAGATAAGAGAAAGACTTTTGCTTCTGTGGCCTTCATTTTGTGATACCGTTTTCTGAGCCCCAACAGACACATTACCAAGTAATTTAAGCAGAAAAGTAATTCCTGCCCTACAAAAAAAAAAAAAAAAATAGAAGGTACTTATAGGGGATGAGAAATTTCTCTCTCATCACTAGGTTCGTGGCTGAGGGCCCCTTAACAAAAGACAGCTTAACAAGAGAAAGGCATAGAGATTTATTTAATATAACTTTTACATGACACAGGAGCCTTTAGAATTGCAGACCCAAAGAAACAGGTGTTTCTTTGAAAAATGTGTAGAAGGCCACGGGTTTGGACTGAACGCCTATGCCAGGCCCAGCAAAGCAAACCAAAATGGAGTCACTCATGCTGAAGGTGCAGCCGCCACGCTAACACCATTAGTCAGTTGTTTATCTTACCTTGCGAGAAATCAGGAGAAAGAAAGAATGTAGCCACATCTCTAAACAGGCCAGTTTTAGCCAGCAGAGGTAAGCCCCCTCTGCTGTAACCTTAACAAGAAAGGTAACTGTTATGACCAATCCACTTTTCCTTCTTCATTGCTGCTTTCCTCAGCCTGTCTCTGGCTGTAAAGCCAACCTCCTCTGCTCAGCTTGAAAGACACTCATTCTATTATACAGAATTTACCCACATCTAAAATCACAAAAGCCAATTAAGATCTTTAAACTCGTCATAATTTTGTCTTTTGACACAGGTAAAGTTGTGTATTTTTTTAGGCGAGGTCTGATGGAGAGGTGGTAGTCGTGGAGAAGTATGATTGGACAAAGGCGTGTGATCTAATGGTAATAAACTGGGGGAACTTAGCAAGACCTGTTTGTTCAGATTCTTCTCTGTGTCCCTGTGTCTTCAGAGACAAGGATGTTCCTTTCCTCTGGGCATAGTGAGGGCACATCTCAAACCAGACGCTATGACCTGCTTCAGGGGAGAAGGGGAGGGAAAGGTGAGAGAGACCTTCCTGCTTCTACTGTTTTCTCAGATGCCAAGGTAGTGTATTTAGGGATAGCATGTCCTGAACCCCATTGTAGCCAACTAAGTAAACATAAACCAACGAGCACAGCGTGAATCTACAAGGTGTAATCAAAGTAATTAGGTTCATCAAATAAAATTTCTGGATAAAATGTTGGATTTTTCAAAAAGTGATGAATCACGGGAGAGGCAGAACTTAGAAACCTCAGGCCCAAATGTGGAACGACTGAAAGGTGCCCAGGGTGTCCTGCATAATGATCTGGGTCTTTCAGACAAACAGGCTCGTGGGGGGAGAGCCAAACCAAATGGCTTCCATTGCCACGCAGGGACACACAGCACCACGGGTGAGAAGCAACATGGAAAAGGCAAAGGCAAGGTCAGACCCCAGGTCCCCAAACCAACCTAGAGGGCACAGAGAAGTTCCCAAGTCTCTGTCAATAAGTCAGAACATGGCACTCCAAGGTCCAGGCTGGGCAGTGAGGCACAGGTTGGAACATGGGCAAAGCCAAGGCCAGGAAGCCAGTGCCAAAGCCCAGGTAAAGCAGGAAGGCACAGATTAGAGGACAGCATGAGGTATTGGAACTGAGCGCAGAAAACTGGTCGTAGCAAGAAGGCAAGAATGCATGAAGGAGGAGGCCAGAGGAGGCCATGAAGTGGATCGTTGGAAGTAGACTGACCGTGGCCTACCCTCTGCCACGCTTCAGGCAACCTTCCTGGGGTGGGCAAACAATGTCTGGCAGTCAGGTGTTACCCACCAGAGCGAGGACAGGCCCTGAAGCTGTTAGCAATAGCAGCAAATCTCTAGGGAGAGAACCAGAGAATTCCAGAGAGGCTCATAAGAATGGGTGAGAACCTGCCTTTAGAATGATGGGGTCCCTGACACCAGACGAACATGTCTCTGCCAGACACGCAGACTCCTGCTACCCTATGGTTTAGGGTCAAGGAATCGTGAATGCATTTTAAGGGTGCTTTTGAGCTGCAAAAGTTTTCCATTCCTGGCATTAGAATCGAAGTTATAGGGCAGGGTATGTCTGCAATGTATGGAGCCATTCACAGCTAAAGAGAGGGGGAGGGAGAGAGAAGCTGCAAGGCAGGTTAGTGGGAAAAGGTACAGTGACTTCATAGGTGCAAAAATTCTGAATTAAATGCCATTACAATAGGTCTCTATTAAGTAGGGAAAGAAACACACTGTAGAACCAAGCAGATGGTACTCAGAAATTCAAAAACAATGAATCTAGTGGCCTTTCTAAAAAAAAGCCAGTTCCTAGCAATAGCTGGTGGCTGGCCAACATTCTCAGCTGGAAACTATAAACTCACTGTATTTGGGGACATCTAAGGCCTCAGGGCAGGATGTGATGAGTCCAATAAGTGCCGACAATCCTCCCTGCAAATATTTCCAGAATACATCACCTCCAGGCCATTCTCACCACCTGTGTCTGAATTTGAGCTCTCTTCAGTCCTCACCTGAATTCCTGAAACAGCCTCCCAGTGGGTCTAGCTGGGCCAAGCTCTCGCCTTCACTCCCATCTTCAGACAAATGCCACAATATACTTTTTGGTAATGCCCCAGGAGCCACCCATGGAAGTGACAAATGGATATGCCAGGGATTCTGTCTCTCTGAAAGCCCTCCTGTGGGTCCCATGTGGGCAGATCCACTGTCCACCCACTACACACCCACCTCAGGGAGGGGAGAAGAGGGGGACGTATGCAGCGTCTTTGAAGAGAACCTGCCATTCCCAGGCCCAGCTTTGGTCTCTCAGCCAGCTGCCCTGGGGTGGAATTCATTAAGCTCCTCTCTGTCCTCCCCTGGCACACAAAAGTTATATTCATTAAGTCATTTTTCCCTCCCTGCCTTCATCCATCCATTCATTCGCTGAATAAATATTCATTCAATAAACATCAGTGAACACCTAATACATGCCAGGCAATGTTCTAGGAGCTGGGGATATCACAACTGAACCAATATTGGAAAGACTGTGGATATCTTTATTCTTAACGGCTCACTGCCACGAACGACACCCTTTCTCAACAGAGCAAACCCCTAAACACTGTAAACACGGGAACGGTGGAACCAGGAAGGAAGGATATTTCAAAATTAGCCTACCTTGAATCCACAGGTCTGTAGAATTCTCTTGAAGGGGAATCTCAAGTGGTACTGGTTTCCAGCATCGACTCTTACCTTTGGCACCTCAAACTTGTCTCTGGTTTCCCGGGTCTAACTTCAGGGTCCCTGGACAGTCTCAGGATGGGGGATGCTCACACCTTCCCCCTACCCCAGGCAGCTCCTGCAGTTGTCTCATGCCTCTTTAAACACTAAGTAGCAATCCCGGGACTTCAGGTGGGCATCGTGAACTTTGACAACAGCTCTCCTGGGTCACTCTTTTCAGCTCAAAAATGAGAAAAGAGCTTTGAATTTGGGCAGATTTGAGTCCCAGTCCCAATTCATTCACTTCGTAGCTGTGTGATCTTAGACAGGTTGATTGGCATCTCTGGGACTCTGAAAAATAAGAATTGTTAGAATCATCACTAACACGTATTTGATTTACCCTGTGCAAAGCACTTCACATGACATGAGGCTCAGAACCGCCCCTCCAGGTGCATGTGCTTGCTCTTGCCATTTTACAGATGAGGAAACTGAGGCCCAGAGAGGTAAGTGGCAGGGTCAGGATTGGAACCCAGGCAGCCTCTCTCCAGAGCCCCAGCTCTCAAAAACTCTACTGCCTTGCCAGCTTGCTGACAGCAGGCCCCTCGTAAACACACGCAGAAACCCACCATTGCGCCTCCTTGCGAGCCATCCTCCCCCTTGGCCACTGCTCCCATGTCCCCCAAAGCAGCCGGAGAGACTTGCCAGGTCTGGATCATCCTTTAGGATTTAACACATACCCGGACATATGTCTGAGGAACATAAAATATTGAAAAATAAGTCTTCATTTTACCTTCTCACACAAGAGCTTGTTGCCTTGTTTATGGGATGTGAAAAACCAAGATTGCCTTTTTGCCTGCTGAGTGTAGTCTACTATTTTGAGACAGGTCTTCAGGAGTAAGTAAAAATTATTGCTTTCATTATAAGCTCTCCCACCAGCTCTAAAGCTCCATGACTCAATGCACAGCATGGTAAGCGACCGCCTGACAAGACGGCTCCCCACCATTTCCTCAGGTGAAAAGTTCAACCCCAGGACGCCGCAGCACAGCCCGCGGCCATGACTGTGAAGGATCGTCCCGCAGGCTGATCTGGTGCATTGTGCCGTTGCAGTGGGTAATGACACACAGCGACGCCTAAATCACAAGAATCAGCTCCATCGGGAAGAAAGAACAAAAAGAGAAGCACTAGCCAGCTGGGATTAACCTCTTCGGGATCACTCGCAACCATGAAAGCTCAGAAAAGCCCACATGGTTGTCAATTCCTGAATTTCCTTTCGACGTGGACTTTGGAGTCAAACAGGCCTGGCCTCTCACCCAGGCTCTGCCCCTCCCCCTGTATGTGACCTTGGCTCTGTGACTTCTCCCAACCTGTTCCCTTACCCATAAAACAAAGATAATAGTAAAACCCACCTTGTTGGATTGCCCCGAAGGTGAAAGGAAATGTGTTAGGCAAACCAGAACAGTGTCTGTAGTGTAGGAGACACTGAACAACATTTCTGACTCCTTTTAAGTCCAAAACCTTTGATGGGATCATTTTCCTGGGTCTGTTTCATTAGTAGTTTAGCAATGTTCCCAACAGCTTTTTACAGTGGCCATGTAGGATTATTACACCCAAAGTATAGGAAATTCTGCTCTCCGGTATCCTGTGAACCAGACTCTCCACACATCTTTAATACAATTATAATTATTAGTCATGACCATGACTCCCGAGGCCCTGTGTCTACTAAAGTATCTTCTGAATCATCAAAAAAAAAAAAACAGATTGAATTATGTTTGAAATGGCACTTTTTCAAATGTACTTTATTATGTTGTTTTCTGGATACGCATGTGCCAAGGATGCCGGCAGAGGTACTCTGCCGACATTTAAGGACAGAGTAAAATATCACTCCCCACCGCCCATTTCTTGTTATTTCTAATTAGTTGAGAATGGGTATAACAAGCGTTAATGAAGTCTCCTCGCTCATTCACCTGCTGAAGGTTAGAAAACACACAAACCTTCCAAGGAAGTTGTTTAGCAGGCAGGGTCCCAGCAGGAAACAAGTGGCACCCACAAACCAGGAGTATTAACAAAGATGTGGGCTCACCTCACTCTTCTCCCACTTTCTGACCCCTCCTTTGCCTTGCACTGCCTGGACCCAAGGGGGCCCTACAGCAAGAAAGCTGCCATCGGTGTGACAGCCTCCCAGGGCGAAAAAGGGAGACGGGTGGATTCAGAGTGGCCAAAGAAAGATGCTCAGTATACTTTTCTTACCCTCGCACCCCCCCACCCTCCGTTATCCAGTGATACACTGTTGCCATGGAGCAAACTTTGTTTTTCTAATTAGCTACAATGTGAGGGCTTAAAATCCTCTCCAAAGTAAGCAAAAAGCTAAAAAAACATAATTATGCTATTATGTGGATGTTACTTTCCGTATCCCTGGAAATAGTTTTAAAAACATTTTTCTTTATTCAACAAGTCTTTATCTCTTGTCTACTTGAGACATCAACCTTTCTGCTAGATTGCAACAGATGCATACCTGACCACACCCCACATTCTCAAAAATCACACACTCAGATTACAGTGTTTATGAGAAAAATAGGATTGGCCAGACCACTCCAAACCCGGACAACTTTGTAACCAGAATCCTCACAGAAACAATAATTGGTTCCCAGGGAGAGAGCTGGAACAGACAGACCAGGCAGGCAGCTCAGCCCGGCTGGAGGCTGCCACTGGGCCATTGAAAATGCACAGAAACAACCAAGTGAAAATGTCTGACGCTTTCGTTAGAGCAGAGCTGGGGGGGTGCGAGGGATGCGGGCGGGAGGGGCGCTCTGAGCCCGGGTGGGCTGCGGGGGAAGCTGGGCCCGGACAGCAGCACAACCTGGCCAGCCCAGAGCCACGTCTGGCAAAGGAGGGAGCCCCAGAAAGAGGCTTCTCCTCTCCTGATGAAGGTTATAATTCCACCATCTATTCTGGCTTTCCTGCCTGTCTTCACTTGAGTCGGCAGAAAACAGCCCCGAGGCAAAGCTTACTGGTTGTTGGGGGCAGGGGTCATTGCAAGAGTAAGAGAAAAAGGGGAATGAAGCAGGGAAAGAGGGAACAAATCTAAGGTTGTGTGTTCCCAAGACGGCCACAGCTTCACAACAACAGCCCTGGACTCCGGGTCATGTGGCCATATCTTGAGAAAGGTCTCGGGGAACCACATGTCTCAGGGGAGATTAGGGGAAGGGGAGGCGAGCAGTTTATCTGCCAGCTTCTCGTCTCCTGTCCTACATTGGCAGAGCTCACCTCACAGAACAAGAATTCTGCTAACTGCCGGGGGGGGGGGGGGGGTCCCACTTCCAGACACCAGAAGCAGCAGCTGAGGACACCAGAGCCCCCGAGGGGCCAATCGGGCAGGTGGGCACTGCGGCTGTCGCAGCCTCCACCCTGGTCCGGTCAGGAGACCAGGTAGCTGCACCAGCGTCCCTGAGGCCTCTCTGGCCAGGAAAGGGGAGGAGATGGGGTGCAGAGCAGATATAGAAGGTGCAAAATTGGGTTCGCCACTGTCATTATTCCCTTATTTACAAATCATTTGTGAGGGAAATCAGGTCCTAAAAGCCCACATTACAGCAAAACAGACCCACAATAAACATGGGCCATGTTCTTATTAAATATGGAAGATAGACACCCACAAAGCACACCCAGACCCATTCTCACCTGGATTCCCATGACCCCCACCCAGTAACCTGTGCTTCAGGGGATAGCAGAATGACTGGAATGCATATCTCTTCTTATCTCTCCTGGCCCAAGAGCCTTCTGTGCTTCTCCAGGTGTTCATGGTGGGTAAATTCCATGTTCCATAACTGAGCACACAGGTCACCTTTTCAGCGAGTGTCCTTTTCAAGGACATCTTTTCCAAATCAAGACCTGGCAGCCCTTGGTCGTTGGCTCCCCACCCCTCTGCTGTCTCCTCCACCTGACTGTGCCTCGCCCACTTCTGCTGCTGAGCACCAGGGCTGACAACTGAGGGTGGGCACAGGAGAATGGGATAAAACAGGAGTAACATTCGCCGCGAGGCAATCACTATCTCAACATGCTATTATGGTTATCTGTGGATTAACTCTGCAAACTTAGCATTTGCTTTCATGCAAAGTTACACAGCTGCAGGGTTTTCCATGATTCACCCAGGACTGTCACATACCTGAATGTAGGCTTCAGAAAACTTTTATCAAATAATAGGATATCTCCATGCCTTTCTGCACTCAGACACTCCTCAAGTTTTCCAGGTTGATGGGATTACAGAAGCATCATTATTTCCTTCAGTTTCAAATATATACATCAAAAGTCTATGAATTTGCAAGTGGAAAAATGGTGGCTATGTTGTGCCGACAACACCCACAAGTGCACTGGTGTTTTACCAGTTGTGTGTGGAATCTCATGCAGGGGACCCTCTGTACACACTTGAGTGGGTGGCAGCCAACAAATCCAATGGATAAATACCCATCCAGGCTGCTAGGTTCAGTTAATGAAGCAGATATCATCAATTTAATCTCCAAGTGAACCTACTGCCTAAACAGACTCTAATTTCATAGACCAGTTTTTACCTGATGTGTTCCTCTGAACACTGGTAATCCAGCAAGATGGTAATAAATTTTCACAGGAAAAAAAAAAAAATGAGAGAGAAGGAAGCTTCCATGAGCAAATAAATTTGGGAAAGATGGGGTTATACAAGTACGAAGTGACATCTTTACTGCAGGACTTCTCAGGGCCTTTATGTTAGTGTGTGTTGTGGTTCTCCGTCTGTAAGAGAACTACAACACACAGTATTTCTCTCCTCCTCCAACCTCCTCTGCTTCTTTTTTTCCTTTTTTACTAGTGTGATGGTTACTTTTATGTGTCAACCTCGAGGGTGGTTTTGGATAACATTAACATTTAAATCAGTGAACTCTGAGTAAAGTAGATTGCCCTCCACAATGTGTGTGGGCCTCATCCAAGGAGCCAGAGCAGAACAAAAAGACTGGCCTCCCCAAGCACGAGGGAATTTTCTAATAAATTGCCTTTGAACTTCATCTACACCATCGGTTCTCCTGGGTCTCAAGCCTGCTGGCTCATACCACAGATTTTGGACTTGCCAGTCTCCGTAATGACATAAGCCAATTCCTCATAATGGCTCTCTTTATATTTACATGTACACAAACACAGTTCTCCTGGACTTACGATGGAGTGACGTGCTGATAAACCCATCACAAGCTAAAATATTAAGATAAAAATGCATTTAATACCTTGATAAACCCATCATAAAGTAGAAATATTGTTAAGTCAAACCATCATAAGTCAGGGACCATCCTTTTTTGCATGAAAATTATTAACATTTTGTGAGACACTAGAGTTCCGGGAATGATCAGTTAGGGAAATGCCACCATAGACCATAGCCTTCTATGAGATCTGTTGTCTCCCAAATGCAGAATATTGGTAAGAAGGGGATCTTTAAAAACTGAAGAAACCTAGAGCAATCATTTATCACCACTGGTTGTCAAGCTTTCGTATTACTGGGTCCATTCACAGGGTAATTTTTATATCGATAAATAGTTGTTAATCCATTCACACATCTCAAAAAAAGAAATTATGGCCGGGTGCGGTGGCTCACGCCTGTAATCCTAGCACTCTGGGAGGCCGAGGCGGGCGGATCACTGAAGCTCAGGAGTTCGAGACCAGCCTGAGCAAGAGTGAGACCCCGTCTCTACTAAAAAATAGAAAGAAATTATCTGGCCAACTAAAAATATATATATAAAAAAAAAAAATTAGCCGGGCATGGTGGCACATGCCTGTAGTCCCAGCTACTCGGGAGGCTGAGACAGGAGGATTGCTTGAGCCCAGGAGTTGGAGGTTGCTGTGAGCTAGGCTGACGCCATGGCACTCACTCTAGCCTGGGCAACAGAGCGAGACTCTGTCTCAAAAAAAAAAAAAAAAAAAGAAATTATAGCACAAATATAAATTATAACATAAGTATAACAAAGAAACCTCTGAAAAGATTTTTTTTTAATTTGACTCGCCTATATTCCATTATACACTCATCACAGTTTTCTTTGAGCATTAATTTGCAGGAGTGGCAAGAGCAGCCTGCGTGATGCAGACGATGCTGACAGACATTCCATCGCAGTGCCGGATACAGGGGCGTCTCCTCTGGTGAGTGTAGGCTGAACTCCCACCCTCCAAGTGTTGAAAGACAATTTGCAAAGGAATTTTAAATTGTCCACCTCACCCACTGGCAACTAATAATCTAGTCCTTGGGTCAAAACATACCATTGAGCAACAATACTAGGACAAATATAAAGCCTTTACTAAAATGTGTGATTAAAAAAATAAATAAATAAAGGACTCTAGATATTTCGGTGACACAATTATCATAACTTTGTTCCAATCTTAAGCGAAATGTAACCCTTTCATGCTACAGCTGAGGGGAAACACTCCTTCGTTATTGGAATGAATTATTTCAGGCCCTGATATCTTAAGAATAAAATAACTATGTAACTATAAAATATTCTTAATACCCAGGAAGTCCTTCCCATGGGAGGGAGAGAAAAATTAAATATTGACTTAACAATTATTTTTAAGTAAAAAGATATTGGTTTTAGAAAAGCTCATTCTGGCCGGGCGTGGTGGCTCACACCTGTAATCCTAGCACTCTGGGAGGCTGAGGCGGGTGGATCGCTCAAGGTCAGGAGTTCGAGACCAGCCTGAGCAAGAGCAAGACCCCGTCTCTACTAAAAATAGAAAGAAATTATCTGGACAACTAAAAATATATAGAGAAAAAATTAGCTGGACATAGTGGCGTATGCCTGTAGTCCCAGCTACTCGGGAGGCTGAGGCAGTAGGATTGCTTAAGCCCAGGAGTTTGAGGTTGCTGTGAGCTAGGCTGATGCCACGGCACTCACTCTAGCCTGGGCAACAGAGTGAGACTCTGTCTCAAAAAAAAAAAGAAAGAAAGAAAAGCTCATTTTGCTAGAGCAAGCCCTTATTGAGATTCCTTTTCTGGCTAATACTCACATAGACCATATAGTTTCCCCTCTTTACATGTAATATTAAAAAATTACCTGCTACAAAACAAGTTTGAATATTTCAAATAGGCCAGGCATAGTAGGTTAATGCCTGCAATCCCTGTACTTTGGGTGGCTGAGGTGGGAGGATTGCTTGGGGCCAGGAGCTCAAGATAAGCCTGGGCAACATAGTGAGACCCCATTTTTATAAAAATTTTTTTTTTTTTTAATTAGCACATGCCTAGAGTCTCAGCTACTCAGGAAGCAGAGGCAGGAGGATCACTTGAGCCTAGGAATTCAAGGCTGCAGTGAGCTATTGTTGGTGCCACTGTACTCCAGCCTGGGTGATGGAGTGAGACCCTGTCTCTAGGAAAAAAAAATATTTCAAATAAAAGGTGCGGAAGTTTTACAAAGTATTATTTGAATGATGGTAGCATTTTGGCCAGGCTAGAGTGGTATTCAAAGCACAAGCTACATAAGCCTTCAAATCACTCCTCAAGGTGGGCAGCTCCAACAGATGAAGCAGACCTTTGGGTAGATAAGGTTGGAACACTTCAAAGATGAACTTTGCAGTCTACGTGAAAGGGGTTGATACGCAAAAATTCACTAGCGATTATATGGGATTTACCCTAGTGCCAGCATCTTTATGTAAGTGTAAGGAAAGGCAAGTAAGCAAATGTGGCGTTAAGAGGCATTGACCCCTCAAAGTTGATCTGCGGAGGGCTACTTTTCAGATTAGATGGAAAGCTCGGTCATACCTTCATTAGGTGATTAGGCATCGTACGACGCTCTTCAAATAATGCTTTTACTGCTCCAATTCAGCACCTCTAAAAGAGCACTGCACTATCATTAAGACACAGACTCCTTTTCTTTCTTAGGATGTCTGGATCTTATTAATATGGCAGCAAGATATGAAAATAGTCGCTATATATCACCGTATGTGAATTTTACAATGCCAAAAATGGTCCTTGAATAGGAGTTTAAAATATTTTTCAAGTATTTTGAGTCTCCAGCAATGAAAGTAACTACATAATGAAAAATGTATTATTTCAATGGAGAATATTTTATAGGAAAGTAATGGGTTTGGAAAAGTCCTTAAGGCAAATAATTTTATGCTGCTAAAAATCACAAGACTCAGATAAAGCTACATACAGAATGACATTTCTCATGGAATAGTTTCTATCTAAGACATGGAGGCGACATTTCCTGAAGCTTAATGAGAGGTGGCCCACCTGTTTCTTTCTATTTGCATCTGGTTAAAATAATGCAAGAAAAATTAGACTCAAGAGTACCGTGCCCTAAAACCTCTTGCCCTGAAGCAGTCTGGGGGTTACCTATGCCTGTGATGCCAGCACTAAGAGAAAACCCCGCCAATGAGACACGCTGGGGCCAGCTCCTGACTGCCAGGAGGTAGAGGTGACATGGAACACACAAAGACAGAATGGCCACCCAGGGAACGCCTGCCATTGAAAGCAGGCCATTTTTGCAGTGCCTGAATATAAAGGTGCTAGTGCAGAGAAGGAGGGAAAGATAAATGACTTTTATAGAATAGTTTATAGCAGATAAGTAACTTATCTGTCACTGAGATAGAAATACTTTATGAGATCTACACAGAAATAGCAGCACCTAAAACAACCCATGTTCACTAATTCAAACTTGTACATAACCTTTATCCTAAGGATATGTTTCCGAACATTATTTCATTTACTTTACATCTTTGAGGTCAGTAGGGGCTGTCTGTCATCTTTATCTCTGTTCTATAGCCGGAGAGACAGGTGATGAGAGGAGAAAACAACTTGCTCAAGATCACCCAGTTCAATCAACTCACACTGAGGTTGGAACCCACATTCACTGACCCCTGAGCCTGTTCAAACATTTACAAGGGCTTCTCCATTTTTCTACTTTTTTAAAAATTTAAAATTGCTATTTTCACTTTTTGATAATTAAAAAAAATCTGAAAATCATCTCTCCAGCAGTAAAATCATATTGTTTATTGTTTAGTGACTGTACTTGGAAACATGTGTCTGCCACAAGATAAAGATATCAATGTAATTTGGTCACTGAAAAAGAAAAGAGATTGGATTCAGAAATTATATCCATACATAATTTTTAAATGTGCAAAAAATTCATTACTTTCAAAAGAACAAGTAAAACTTGAGGGATCCATAAAATGCAATATGGAACCCCCAACAGGCTGTATTGTTTACTGAATTATTTTGTCGGGCAACCTAAAACACCATGAATTCTCACTTCTGGATATCCCAAGATCATCGGCTTAAGATAATTCTCTGTGGCCGGGCACAGTGGCTCACACCTGTAATCCTAGCACTCTGGGAGGCCGAGGCGGGTGGATCGCTTAAGGTCAGGAGTTTGAGACCAGCCCGAGCAAGAGCGAGACCCCCATCTCTACTAAAAATAGAAAGAAATTAGCCAAACAACTAAAATATATACAAAAAATTATCCGGGCATGGTGGCACATGCCTGTGGTCCCAGCTACTCAGGAAGCTGAGGCAGAAGGATCACTTGAGCCCAGGAGTTTGAGGTTGCTGTGAGCTAGGCTGACGCCATGGCACTCTAGCCCAGGCGACAGAGTGAGACTCTGTCTCAAAAAAAAAAAAAAAAAAAGATAATTCTCTGTGATACCTGTTTTCTTGAAAGATGGTATAGTCAGCCCAGTTCTTAAAGATAAGGGTGTTCAGTATCTTCATATTGTGCCCCAGGAACCACAGCTGAGCAGCTCGGCGTGGCCCCACCCAACTGGGACCTAAATCCAGGTCATCAAGCCAGAGCTGATGCTGACTTCAGCTCCTGGTGCTCACATCCACAGTCAGCCCACCCTTCACACAGGAAAGCACCAGTGTTGATTTAAAAATGTATAACTGGCTGCATTCTGAGCACCGGATACATGCATGAATGGACACATAGCTAACACAGCACACCATGACAGCACAAACATCCCTCCTCTGCCCGTCAGAGAAAAGCAAGTCCTCTCTGCACCCTGAAATGAGTTCAAAGGAAGAACACACACAAAAAAGACATGATTGTTGTAAAAGAAAGATCCCTTCATGGGCCCCCTTTTTTCCTTCACAGATTTAATTTATGGAACAAATAATAAATACTTTGTTACTGGTTTTTAGCGCCTGAGTTGAAGCCCTATAACATAATAAGTTCCTTTCGATGTTTCAGTCATCAAAAGGCCACTTGCTCATTTTATGTGCACTATATGCGAAAGCGACAATATAGAGATAGGTAAGGTGGAGCCCCCGCTTTGAAGGAGTTCATAATCTAGAAGGCGACCGAGCTTTGTGCACGTCTGACCGTGCTCCAGACTAGGACGATGGAATCGGTGCTGCAGGAGAAGCCTAGCCAGGGCAAGCCGAGGGAGGTGACAGCGGAGGAGACTTTTCCAGAAATCAGAGGCGGCTGAGCCTTGACTGAGTAGCCCCTGAGGCCAGGCAGAGAGTCAGGAACAAACCAGGACTGAGCAGAAGGAGGGCAGGGCAGTTGGAAGGGGACCCGACTTCAGACGGCAAAGCTTCGGATCCCAGACAAACCCCGGGCATTGGCTTTACTCTCTAGAATAAAGTAAGAACAACGCTGTCTGTGGCTGTCGGCCTTAGCAGCCTCGCTGTCCTCTGGGGGAGTCCAGGGGAGTGAGCGGAGCGTGTCCCGAACTTGGCTGCATGACCCCGGGGGGCAGCACCTTGCTGGTTTGTACAGAATTGAATTAGATGGGGACAGCTGCAGGGAGGGGAGTCTGCAGGCCTGCGAGGAACCCTTCAGGGGGCCACTGTGTGGGGCCAGCGGGAAGGACCGATGGCTGGGGCCAGGTCGTGGCGGTGGCCTGCAAATGGCCAACAGAGATCTCCGAGAACAAACACGCTCCGATGTTATTCCGTGAAAACACAGAAAAGACAACAATAACATCCTGACCACAGCAGGGGACGGAGGCCCACCAAACAGGGGCTTTTATTCCCTCGATTGTTTAGCTAAGGAGCCAGATACCGAGTGCAGACAGGCTGAGGAAGGCCGGATCCCCCCTTTCTGGCCTCTTGCCCTTCGTCCCTCCCCTGCAGGAAGCTGGGTCCAAAACAGCTTTGTTCTTCATGGCACGAATTCCTCCTCTAATCCACACTGTTGACGGCTGCCGCGTGTACCCTGCGTCTTACTAAACACTGCGGGAAAGGGGGCGATTAAGTTTATAAAGAAATAGAAGACCTGAGCCCTTTAATGTCATTGGGGATATACAACCCATGGGCGAAAAACAAGTTAACACTGTCAAAGTAAAATGACAGTATTCATAGTAATACATGCTTATTAATAATTAACATGCATTCATCTGTTTTAATATTTACAGTTATCCTTTGTGGCAGGTAATGCCAATGTTGTCTAAATTCCAAGATGTTCACTTTCATTTTTTAACGTTAACATTTTCAGGAAGTGAGTGTATTTTACAATCAACACGTATATTCAACGTGGGAGCTATGGTGAGGTTTTTGGGTTTTTTTTTTAATATCGTTTGAGATTTTTACACTGAAAAGTTATTATTAAGTGACGATCATCTTAAAGCCAATGGTGCCTTAGGATGAAGGAAATGCCAAGATATTATCCCCATTTTAAAATGAGACTGAGGCAAAAGTAGTAATAAGGTCTCATCACTAGTAGGCGAGAAAACCTGCTCATCTTCTCAAAGCCTCTGCTCTGCGTGGCACCGTCACATGGCATGAGGAATAAGTTAGCCCCTTACAAAGAAATTGCACGCCAGGCTCCTCAGCCGCTCAGTGTCTGTCAGGATCCGTTTACTCATTCAACAAGCGTCAATTCAGCGCCCATCTGGCCAGCATCGTACTGCAAGCCGTACGCTTATGGCAGTTAGAAAAAGCTGTCCCTGCATGGAGCTCACAGACCAATGGTAGAGGCAGACATCCAACCCTGATGGCACAGACAAACATAGAAATTACTAACTATAAAGCGTCACTAGCAAAACCACAAGATGCTATGATAATATAAACCAGAGTCCAGACACCGCTGAGGCATTGGGGGCGGCCTTTCCTGAAGACGGGATTTTTTAGTTCATCTGAAAGATTCCAGTAAGATTCAGCAGAGGAGGTTGATGGGGTGGGATCTGTTGGTCAGGAGTAATTTCCAGGAGGAAGCAGACTATTCTAGGCAAAGAAAATAGCATGTGCAAAGGCCCTGAGGCCAGGGGGAACATACTGTGTTGGAGGCCTAGAAAGACGGTCAAGAGGCTTGAAAGGAAGAGTTTGCATGAAAAGAAAGCAGACAGGCTATGAGGTGGTGGCTGTTCGCCCTGAAAGCGGTAGGAAGCAGCTACTTTTTCACTTTAAAATATTGACTGGATGGAAATCCTATGGTGACAGTTGGGTGTGTGAATAATTCCCACTTTATAGAAATGTAAGCTTAAAAGCCATACACTATCACAGGTGAAATGCTCTTTCAAAATAAGTGGGGCTTGTGTCTAAAAATATCTTAGAAGTAAATATGTGGACAATAACAAATAGATGTTACATGTAAATTAATAGGCCCAGGACGAAATCATTAGTTCTCCTGCTGAGCCTTTAATGCTCATAAATAGCCTTTTTTATTTTTTTTTGCAACAGGGTCTCAGTCTGTCACCCAGGCTAGAGTACAGTAGTGTCATCAGAGCTCACTGCAACCTTCAATTCCTGGGCTCACGAGATCCTCCTGCCTCAGCCTCCCGAGTAGCTGGGACTACAGTCACCAAACACTACACCCAGCTACTTTTTCTGTTTTCTGTAGAGATGGGGTCTCGCTCTTGCTCAGGCTGGTCTCGAACTCCTGGCCTCAAGTGATCGTCCCACCTTGGCCTCCCAGAGTGCTAGGATGACAGGTGTGAGCCAACTTGCAGGCCATCAATAGCCTCTTAGCCAGAATCAGTTTCAGATTCGGAGAGGTATTCCCATTTGGAAGGGATTTTTGCTGGATTATCACATTTAGAAAGGAACAGCCACTTGAGGCGAGTCTGTGTTTTTGCTGAGAGTACTGTCTCTGGCTTCCTATTGATATAAGACAGCAACAACTACAAAATAACAGGGTGTCCTTCCTCTATGGAGGAGGACTGTAGTATGCGTGTTAGCCACAGTGTAGGAGGTGGTGAGCAGTAACAACACAGGCCTTCAACCTAATGACTGGAAGTGACTGAATTCATCCGAAGGAGGGGGTTGGCTCTGAGGTTCCCACAGGAGCAAATATTAGGGAAATCGCCCACCAAGCCTGTCCTCCGGCCAGAAGCCACTCCCTTCCTGAGGTTTGAACTACCGCTAGAGGAAATCCAAAAGAAAATAGACCCAGAGGCCCAGGAAAAACAAATGTCCAACAGAAATGGGGTGAGTTAGGAGTCTTCATATCCAATTAAAGGACCTAAAAATCAACAAGTATCCCATGCACTACCTATCGGAGTGTAAACTGGTCTAACCTTTTGGAAAACCAAGTTGGCAATGTGTATCAGTAGCCTTAATAATACCCATATATTTTGAACCCATAGTTCTATTCCTACAAATGTATCTTAAGGAAATAATCTGAAATTTACAATGTTCACAGCCCCATTATTTACAGTAACACAAATTTGGAAACAGTTTATATATCCAGCTATAGACTAATGATAGGATGAATTTTAGTGTGTGCAGAAGATGAACTTCTTTGCAGCTAGTGATAATCATGTGTTTAAAGAATATTTAACATTGGCAAATATAACACATTAAGTTTAAAAAGCATTTTACGGCCGGGTTCAGTGGCTCACGCCCGTAATCTTAGCACTCTGGGAGGCCGAGGCGGGCGGATCGTTTGAGCTCAGGAGTTCAAGACCAGCCTGAGCAAGAGTGAGACCCCGTTTCTACTAAAAATAGAAAGAAATTAGCTGGACAACTAAAAATATATAGAAAAAATTAGCCGGGCATGGTGGCGCATGCCTGTAGTCCCAGCTACTCGGGAGGCTGAGGCAGGAGGATCACTTGAGCCCAGGAGTTTGAGGTTGCTGTGAGTTAGACTGACGCCACGGCACTCTAGCCCAGGCAACAAAGTGAGACTCTGTCTCAAAAAAAAAAAAAACCATTAAAAAGCATTTTACAAAGTTGTATATTCAATACAATTTCAAATATATGTCTACATACACATCATATTAGGAAAAAATGACGGTAGCAATTATATCTGAGTGCTAGTTACTTGCTTTTTTATACTTTTTTTATTCCTAAATATTATACAATAGGCATACAAATATTTTTTTAATAAAAACTGTGGGAAAGTGCAGGAAAATAATGACTCCTCTGTCCAGCATTACTGTTGTTTTTGCTTCAGATATTTAACAAAGGAATAGAATGTTACAGACGAATTTTGAATCTTTTTTGGTCCCAGCCCCAGACCCGTCTCTTCCTGAGTATGCATCTGTCTAGTCTGGGTTTGCAGACCTTTCTATAAGCTCATGCTTTCATAAACATCACATAATGTTGCTTTTGGTATTCTTCAAAATCTACATAAATTTTATCACACTCTTACTTTTTTCACTAAATGTTAAATTTTTGAGAGCCACTCAGGGTGCTCTGTATCAAACCAATTCATTAATTTAACTGCTACAGAGTATTCATCAAACAAATACACCATAATTAACCTGTCCATTGCTTTATCAATAGCCATTTAGGTTATTTGCCATTTTTAGCTATTACAAATAATGCTGCAATTACTCTGGGCCTTCAGAATCAGTATAAACGTCATTACATTTAAAACACCAGCAGCATAAACTGGAGAGAAGGTGAGGAAGGATACTGCTAAGTCCAGTGGAACGGACACTTCTACTTCCCTGACATGGGTTTCTTGCTCATTGTCCAGAGGGCTCTCCAGAGGCCACCTGCCTAGGGCTCCCTCTGAGGCTATGAAAATGGTACCACTGGCCAGGCACCCTCTGATCTGCCCTACATCTTTGCACTCATACCTTCAATTGCTACACGGCTACACCTCGAGCAGTTTCCCTGCTGTGCCCCTCCCAGAATTAGCAAACATTTGAATAGTGTGTCTAACACAAATATCTTATCAACTCATCCTCACAGCCACCTTAGGACTTCATACCATTGTTATTCCCATTTATCAGTAGGAGGAATGAGGCACAGAGATGTTAAGTAACTTATTCAAGGTCACACAGCCGAGCTGGACTCAAACCCAGACAGTGTGGTTCCAAAGTCCACATTCTTAATCCCCTTTACTGCCTCCCATCATTTTCCACTGACCCACTCCTTATCTCAGGTCCCTTTTACAGCCTCGCCTCTGCCCTACTTCAATGGAGAGAAGCAAGGCTGACCTGAGTCTGGACTCTTGATTCGCCTCCTTAATGATGACCACACTGGCTCCTGTGCTAACACTACTGTGGCCTCTTAACTACTTCCCTCTCCCACCTTCCCCAAATAAATGTTTGTGTTTGTGATTCTGGTCTTATCGTAGCTTACACATTTCATAAGCCACTCTACTCCTAAGTGTCCTGGTCTCTTTCTTCTCCTCTGCACCTGGTTGTTGTGCCACCAAAGCAGTGGGGAATAGGAAATGAAGTGGGAAAACTACACGCTATCCCTGCTCTATTTTTATAGAAAGTCTGTGGAACTAACACGAGGAGGAATCTTCCTACTAAAATAAATTAAAAACCTGCCAACACTTGGGAAGACACCTTGTGCCATGGACACCCACCTGCCACGGGGCGGAGTGATTCTTCTGCAATCGTTGAGTTCATTGCTCTGTTTATGTCAGTAAGGTCAGGTTGGTAAATTCTGTTGCTCACATTCTTTTGTGTGTACGGAGTTTGTTTGTTTGGCTTTTTTCCTGCTTCTTCTAGCAGTTACTAGAGAAGGTCTGTTGTGAACATCTATAGCTATGATGTGGTTTGCTTATTTCTCTTTTTAGTTATGCTGATTTTTGCATCATATAGTTTAAAGCTATGTTACTAACTGTATACACTGTAGGATTGTGATGTGTTCCTGTGAACAGCTTATTTATCAGTAAGAAATGTCCCTGTTTTCTTTGGTAGACCTTCCCTTAAAGTCTACTTAGTCTAACACCAGTATAGCCACAACAGTCTCCTGTTGGCTAACACTTGTGTGTTACGCTGTTCTCCATTCTTTTACATTCAACGTATCGGTATGTTTTATTTAAAGCATATTCTTATAAACAGCATTTAAGTTTCTTCTCCTCCAGCATGATAATTTTTGTCTTTTAATTGCAGTGTTTGGTCTGTGTGTCAGTTTCCTAGGGCTACCATAACAAAACCACAAACTCAGTGACTTAAAACAATGTAAATTTATTCTCTCAAAGCTCTCGATGCTAGAACTCCAAAAATAAGGTGTCAGTGGGGCCACACTCTCTTGGAAGGCTCTAAGGAAGAACCTTCCTGACCTTTCTCTGGACTTGGGTGGTTGTGGCAACCCGTGGAGCTCCTTGGTGTGTGCCAGAGTAACACAAGTCCCTGCCTCTTCTGTCACACCACCATCTTCCCTCTGGGTGCGTCCGTATCTAAATTCCCTCCCTTCTTCTAAGGACGTCAGTCGTTGGATGTCCCTATTCCAGTATGACCTCATCTTAACCTGATTACATCTGCAAAAATCCTATTTCCAAATAAGGTCATATTCACAGGTACTGGGAGTTAGGACGTGAACGTCTTTTTGGGGAGACACAGTTCAACCCACTACAATCCATTTACATTTAACATAATCACTGATACTGCCGGAGGGGAGAGCTGCCAACAGTGCAGGCTGAAGCACACGGTGACAGTCTTCCGGCTGGCACGTCCCTTGATTAGTACAGACCATGTTTACAGAAACAAGAAGCCATACTGCAACCCTTTTAGTTCTGGGGTGCAGTTAAGTTGTCCATTAGAATGAAGCCAATCAAAATAAATGTGTTATCATCCCAGTATCGTCAGGATGTTATTGTCTTTCCAGTATTTTGTGAAATTACTTTTGTATGCATTTTTATCCTGGGAAGTTTTCAGGTGTGTCCCATAGGCACGACCCTTCATGGCCTTCATTTAGACTTTTGGGCTGTCTCCAGTCTTTCCCCCTCCTAACCCCCCCATCATGTCTCCAGTCCATCCATATAAAGAACTAATCAGCTCCTGCCCATTCCTCTAGCCAAATGCTTACAAAACCATTTTATAAACCCCGACAGCCGGCCGGGAGTGGTGGCTCACGCCTGTAATCCTAGCACTCTGGGAGGCCGAGGTGGGCGGATCGTTTGAGCTCAGGAGTTCGAGACCAGCCTGAGCAAGAGCGAGACCCCGTCTCTACTAAAAATAGAAAGAAATTATATGGACAGCTAAAAATATATATAGAAAAAATTAGCCGGGCATGGTGGTGCATGCCTGTAGTCCCAGCTACTCGGGAGGCTGAGACAGGAGGATCGCTTGAGCTCAGGAGTTTGAGGTTGCTGTGAGCTCGGCTGACGCCACGGCACTCACTCTAGCCTGGGCAACAGAGTGAGACTCTGTCTCAAAAAAAATAAATAAATAAAAATAAAAAATAAACCCCGACAGCCTATAAAATATAAAGTTCACGACCGCTGTGGCTCTGTTGGCAAAGAAAAAAGGGAATAATACCTGCTAGGTACACAAACAACAGTGTCTGTGTGCAACAGTCAGATACAGAATAAATATCAAACTCTGTGGTCTAGTTTTCAAAGCTGCCCACAATCTAAGCCCATCCCATCTTTCAACCTAACTCCCCACCGCACATCACAAGAAACCCTCTGTTCCAACCGCCTCAGATTACTCCATGGAAAAAGCCCTGTGCTTTCATACTCATGCTGTTTCATCTTGCAGACATGCACTTCCCTACCTCTCGATAAGCCCTAATCTTAATTACTAAGATATTGAATGCTTTTAGGTCACCTTCCTGGACTCCCTCCCCAAAAGTTCAATGCAGACACTTGTGTTCCACAGAGCTGCCCTTCCTGTCCCAGCTGGGAGAAACCTCTCCCTTCTCACTGCCTTTGTATCTCACTCCAGCCTTTCATCATTTCTACCTTTTACTAGAGTTATGCACACACATGTCCTACATCCTGATCTTGATTTCAAGTATCCTATGGATACGGACTCCATCTGACTTGTCATCATGGTGCCAAATCTCATGTGCTTTCCAAGGAGACAGATGCTGAGGGTATTTGCCTGGTGTTTTGAACTGAGAGATCCACCCTTATTCAAACTCTACAAATATTTCACTCCCGCTTTCCCTGAGAAATCAAAAAAGACATTAATATAAACTTAGGCTCCATCCTTGGGTCACATCTCTCATAGTGAAAAAATATTGCTGGACCATTCTTTCCCTTGCCAGCCAGAAGCCCCTGTCTCCTTATAATTATTGAAAAATGTACAGATGCCACCAGATCTGATACTCGACCACTGCTAATCTCAACATTATATGGCTCATCAAAAAGCCATTACACACAACAGACATCATAAATCCATTACATGGGAAACTAGTGTCAGTTACTGTAATCACATTCAGTCTTTCTGATGTTGCACTAAAGCTTGTTACCTCATAAAGGTGGCTTTTTTTTTTTTACACTTTTGAGCTACTTAGCAATGAAAGGTAGTTATACTATCACGATGGTATAGAAAGTGCTGGCTATAAAGTGTATCAGAGTGTATGGGGTACAGTGACTCATGACTCACCAAGAGGGCAATAAAGGTGAGACCAGCCACACACCAAGCCCTGTCTGGGGTCATAGTACGTGCCTAACTGCATTGCAGTCTGTGATCTACCGCGTTATACAAGGATATTCTCTTTGCAGCCGTGGGCACCAGATCAATTCTGAGTGTTGTGAAATGTGGGTAAGGAAATGATTGTGATTACCTGTATTTATCATGTCAGTCATTCTAATCATCAGACAATGATATGAACACAGTGACAAAGACATCCCACGTGACTATTCTTCCCGAAATAGAGAATCTGTAAGAATTTCATCAGCTTATCTGCCACTCCCATGTGGAAGCCGGCTCATTTCTGTTGACATTATGGGAGTTTTATTTTTTGGTTTTTGTGTTTATCTTGGTTTGTGTTTTTGCCTAGAGGTAGATCAACAGGTAAAATCTGGCTTTTATCATTTTTTATCATCTATCTCTTTGCACTTGCTCAACATCCCTCTGGGCAGCCCCATTATTTGAGACTTCCTCTCACTGGCCCAGTCCTCTCAGCTAAGTAAGCCCAGCCTGCCTGGGCAGTGCCTCGTCCCCACCCCACCTCACTTCTTGCCCATCCCCTACCAGAAATTCTAGCTGCCTCGCTCAAAGCCTTTAGAAACACACGCTGTCCAAGCAAGAGTTTTCTATCCCTTCCAAGAAAATTAAGTAGCCTGTGTGCTACAATCTGAATGTTTGTGTCCCCCACCCCAAAATTCATACTTTGAAACCTAACTTCCAAAGGGACAGGATTAGGGGGTGACGTCTTTGGGAGGTGATTATGTCCTGAGGGCTCCACCCCCATGAATGGGATTAGTGCCCTCCTAAAAAAGTCCTGAGGGAAGTTGTTCACTCCTTTCACCACGTGAGGACACAGCAAGAAAGTACCATCTTTGAAGAAGAGAGCAAACCCTCACCAAACATCAATCTACAGGCACCTTGATCTTGGGTTTCCCAGCCCCCAGAACTATGGGAAACAAACTTCTGTTGTTTATAAACCGCCCAGTCTATGGCATTTCATTACAGAAGCCCAAATAGAGCAAGACAGTGTGCAAGTGGAGAAAGGCACACAATACCCAGGGGCCTCTTCCCTTCCGGTGCCCCCTCGAAGAGTACCCATTCGAATAGAACTTTGTAAAGAACAAAGCCTTCAACCATTTTGCTCAAATCAAAGGGGTGTTCCCTTCATGAATTTTGGGTCCTATTATCTAGGGCTGCTCAAAGCAAAGTAGGCAAGGTGAAAAAGGGAATATTTACAAACAGGATTTTTTATTCCTGTCGTCCCTAAAATTGTCCATTAAAGGCACCTGCCTATTTGCTCTCAGCTAGAGACTCAGCTCTTCCTTCTTACTTTCTCTAGAGCAGTCATTCCTAGGCATTGGAATTTCACAGAAATCTAAAAAAAAAATGAGATTTAAGCTCATTGTGGTTGATTTATTTTGCCAGAGTTTGCAAGAATGTTTTTTAAAAAACAGCTATCAGTTACTATCGTCATTATTTCACGAAAGGAAGGTCACTTAACTATTAAAAAAGAATGGACATGATCACATAGTTAAGGCAGTTCTTTAATTGAATAGATTTAATTTCATGTTCTTATCTTCCTCAAATCAGAGACTGGTGAATCCTTGGTACTGAGCTGGCTCTGGCCATGGACCAATATTTGGAAGTGGTTGCTCTGGATATCAGCATGTTCGACCAAAGCTATAGTTAGCCACCCACATTTTGCAGGTAATGGTAGACATAAAATTCACTGTGGGTGGATTTATTCATCTGTCATTCCTAAACAGTTAGGAAGCATTCAGACACCAGCGTCCAAGGCTCAGCCTCCCCACTTGACAGCTGGCTGACCTTAGGCAAGTTGCTTAGCCTCTCAAAGCTGCCATTGCCACATCTATAAAATGGGAAGAGAGCAAAAGTTCACCAAATCGTTATGAGGATTAGCAAAGGGTCTTTGCTTCAACAAACCAGGAATTTTTAACTATAGCTCTTACTAGAACTAGAGTGTCTATTAATATGCCAGATACTGTCTAAGACACAGGGTTGAAAGTCTCTCCATCTTTGCCTTCAAAGAGTTCACCATCCAAAGGAGACCCATAAAAGCATGGCCAGTGACAGGGAGACCAGCATTAGGATAGAGGCAAATCCTGGAGCCCAACAGGGCTTGTGGAGGATTGAGAGTTAGAAAAAGAAAAGAGAACAAGGAGAGGTCTCTCAGAGGAGGTGGGGTCTGAGCAAAACCTTATAGGTTATAAAATATAAACCTTATAAACCTTACAGGATATAAAATTAAAATAAAACAAAACAAAAATTATCAATTAGGCTTTTAAATAAGAATTAGACTGTAATAGTGCTATATCTAAAATGTGCAGATTAAAGTCTGGCAGACTAAGTACCCTGGGTCACCGGGTTTATTGGTTGAAGAAAGGGCTTTCCTTAAAGCAGTAATTTTCGTTTGCCTTCCGGCCTCCATTCTATTTGGGTTGCCCTAAGGAAATTCTTCTTCATCAGTTCTGACCTAAAGAAGCTGAGCTTTCAGTGAAAAGAAAAGAGAAATTGCAGCTGCTGGCTCTCAGGAAACCCTAAGCACACATCTGAGGAAACCAGAGTGTGTGGGTGACCGGATCCCAGGGCTTACTGGCTGCTTGCTACTCACGGTGTGGTTCTCTGAGCAGCAGTGTCAATGTCACCCGGAACTTGCCAGAAATGCAGAATTTCAGTGAAAGTCTGCATTTTAACAAGATCCCCAGGGGATCAGTAAATCCTTTAGAGTTGGAGAAGTGCAGCCCTAGCCCAATGCTTGGTAAAAAAGTCAACAACTCGAGGGGTCGAGGGGTCGAGGGGTCGGGACTGAACGTCAAAAGCCTTCATCTGACTTGGATTGACTTTACCTTTATTTGATTGCATTTAGTGCGCATCTGTATGTCCTAGAGGATAATAGTCATGGGACAGCGAGAAGCGCTCTGCCCTAGAGGTGCCTGACTTATGACTGCCCTATTGTGCTACTTACAAAAGAACAATGGAATTAAATAGCATCCACTTACCTCTATGCCCAAGATCTTATTTATCTTTCCAAATAATCTATTAATTTCTGTTTGTTTGTTTGTTTGTTTTAAAACAGAGGAGAAAACTGGAGCTCAGAGACATTAGGTGACTTTATGCGATGACACCTAAATCCTCCAGTTCCAGTCCAGGGCTCCTTCCTTAAGCCGAGCAGCCCAGCGTTTGCCCCCTGGACTCCTGGGATTCCTCCTGGCCCAGGACCAAGCAATTGCTCCCATCGCCATACCCTTCATTTCCATTCCCATTCCCGGTCCGCACTTCCTAAACTGCCAGACACGCCTGCTCCTGGCCGCTCTCAATTCTTCCCCCTTAAGTCCACTTCGCACACAGCCACCAGAACCCGGCTCTGGGCCCCCAGTTATCTAGCTCAGAGACACCCCAGTCCTGGGGTGAGGACTGTGGCATTCATCCTTTCCTCACGAGCCTCCTGGATGCCTCATGGTGTTAAATTGAGCGGCTGACACTGGACACCAGGGGACTCTAGGGAAGAGGTGAGAAAAGCCACCGTGGTCAAGGGGCAAAGGCAGTAAACGAGGAAGGACTGAGTGAGTGAACTGGAAGCATCCTGTGGGGACAGAGGGCTGGAGCAGCCTCGCTGGCCTTGACATGAGGAGCCAGACCAGGGCTTCCGCCTCTCCCAATGCTGGGGAGCTCCCAGGGTTAATAACGAAGGGTGAGTGGAAGGGAAGACAGGCATCTCGGCTCAGCACAGAGGGCAGGACGCTGACATTTGCAGAATCGTGTAGGCGTGGTACTCAGGCTTTACATTTGGCGTCTCTTTGATTTCCCAGGGATGCGCCAAGGTCAGGATTATGACTCATTTGTCACAAATGAAGAGATGGAGGCTAGACTGAGGGAAATCGCCAAGGTCACGAAGCCAGGAGTCAGCAGAGCAGGTTTCCACCCAGCTGTGTCGGATCCAGAACTCATGCTCTTTCCGCTCTGCTGTGGCTCTGCACGCGTGCAAGGACGGCACACAGAGCGTTTCTGTTGACCGCTCGCACGCATTTGTTATATTCTCTTGAGTGTGCTGCTGTGTGCAAATGCTTAAAAATGCACGTCAGAGGAAAGGCTACGCCCTAGACCTCTAATTCCTTCCCACTTTCGGGTATAACATTGTATAGTGGCTTGAAAGGTGACCCATAAATGTATGTCCCCAAAATATGATGACCCCAAAATGTATGTCCAAATCCTAAGACCCAGAACTTGGGAATGTGACCTTATTTGGAAAAGGGTGTTTGCAGATATAATTTAAGTTAATGATCTGGAGATGAGGTCATCGTGGATTTCGAGTGGACTCTGAATCCAATCACAGTGTCTTTATGAGAGAAAGGCAGAGAGATTGAACACGCAGAGGTACAGGGAGAAACTGTATGCAGACACAGGCTGAGATGGGATTTATGCTCCCACAAGCCACAGAAGTCCTGCAGCCACCAGATTGGAAGAAAGATTCTCTCCTGGAGCCTTCAGAGGGAGCACGGCTCTGCTGACACCTTGATTGCAAACCTCAGGCCTCCAGAACTGTAAGAGAAGAAATCCCTGTTGTTTTAAGCCACCCAGTTTGTAGCAATTTGTTTTGGAAGCCCTAGGAAATGAATTTACACTGAAATTGAGAATCTTTCCTTTTATAACTATTATCTGAAAAACTGTATTGGCACTAAGAGGCTATAAAACCTACTCTAAATCCATTTGGCTTTGGATTGGGAAACCCAGATTTGAAAAATCTATGTTCAGAGTATTCAGACATTTTAATAATATGCAGTCAGAAATTTTATATACATATATGTATAAAGTAGGACAGTGCATTAGCTACTTTTTCCCCTCAAAAAAAAAAAAAGAAAGAAAGAAAGAAACCGCCTCTTTATGCAAAATATTTTGCAATGAATAGATAACATTATTTAGGGATGAGGATTATTTATGCTATTCCTACAGTAGCCTAATTAGCTTTTCTTTACCATGCATTAAGCATAAAAGAGAGGAAATGAGAAGGAACAAACACAAAGAGCTTAGATTTCACCCCCAAATCTGTTTTGCAGCCTGCAATCTGTCAGCAAAGCTTGCAAATCCCCCACTACATTTTTTGGTATGAAAACTTTTTATTTACAGCCTTCCCCCCACCCCATGCTAATAAGAAATGTTTAAAGCAATCACGAGTTAAAACCGAAGGTAAGTGGCAAGGCAGGTTGCTCGGAAATGCTCCACATTATCCTCCCTCTGGCCCCATTTTGAATCATTCCCTCAGAAAATTCTGCAGTAATCTATCATCCTCCAAACGGAGAGCCAGGCTTCTTCCCTGGGGCACTGTCGCTGTTTACCTGGGAGCTGAGGTGAAAAGCCCCAGGACGTACAAACTAGAAGTAGGAAGGGAGATGTGTATCTCCAGGGTGGCCCTGGGCATGCAGCAGGGAGCCTCTGAGGTCAAAGAGCCACCGGTGCGCCCAGGCAAGTTACTTTTTTTCTTAATTGACAAGTAAAAATTGTATATATTAATATTTATGGTGCACAGCATTAGTGTTTGTATATATGTACACACTGTGGAATGCTAACTCATGCTATTTAATAGCAGCATACTTTAATTTCACATACTTACCATTTTTTTGTGGTGGCAACACTTAAAATCTACTCTCTTAGCAATTTTTTTTTTTTTTTTTTTTTGAGACAGAGTCTTGCTCTGTTGCCCAGACTAGAGTGCCATGGCATCAGCCTAGCTCATAGCAACCTCAAACTCCTGGGCTCAAGCGATCCTCCTGCCTTAGCCTCCTGGGTAGCTGGGACTACAGGCATGTGTCACCATGTCCAGCTAATTTTTCTATATATATATTTTTAGCTGTCCATATAATGTCTTTCTATTTTTAGTGGAGACAGGCTCTCGCTCTTGCTCAGGTTGGTCTTGAACTCCTGACCTTGAGCGATCCTCCCGCCTTGGCCGCCTAGAGTGCTAGGATTACAGACGTGAGCCACTGCGCCCGGCCCCAGCCATTGTTAATATAACGAGAACAGTTTGTGCCACATGATTGTAACTTGGCAGCCAAAGAGAGTGGACCGAAATGCGCATTCGTGAACAATGACTGTGTCTCTTCACTAGTCAGTGGGGCCAGATGCCGTTGAGTGAGCGTGTGTGCTGTGTGGCTGTCGCATTCAAAATGACTGAGTGAGTAGAGCAAGGAATCTGCATCAAATTTTGCATTAAGCTTGAACATTCCTCCACACAGTCTACTCAGATGATTCAGAAGGCTTTCGGGGACAATACAATGAGTGCAGCACTAGTAAAAGTGTGGCACAAACGCCTCAAAGATGGTTGAGAATCTGTTGAAAGTGATCCACGTTCTGGAAGGCCTGCAACAGGCAGAACACTGAGAATGTTAGACGTGTACAGGTTGATTAAGAGACGCTGGGAGAACTGTGTGCGGTCCCAAGGTGCCTACTTTGAAGGGGACTGAGGCATCATTGCCGTTTTGGAGATTGTACAAATTTAAATCATGAAATATTGTGAGAAAAAGGCAAGCCCTGGGAAAAGCAAACCAAATAAACTTGTGCTGTCATTTGCATTGAGAGCTAGGATACAAATCTAACTTGTTATTGATCCATACATTTTTTTTGAGGTTTGTGCTACATGTTCTATGTGGACACATCAAAGAGAGGCAAGTGCACATTCAACACATTGCTGTAAACATGCTTTAAAAGCACTTAGTAGAGTCCTTGGGACACACCAGCGCAAGGACGAGACGTTTTCATTACTTCTAGGATGGGGCTCCCAGCAGCAGCTCCTCTGGCCTGGTGGGCAGCCGAGCCATCCAAGATATGGGGTGCCAGTGGACGATGTTCATGGATATGTGCTACGTGCAGGCAGCCCTGGCAACTGGAGCTGATGGGGTCAGTGTCAGGTCCAAGCCAAACGCCCACCTGTGGCCCCAACCCTGGGAGGGAATTGGAAAGTTACAAAATTAAAGGCTAAGAGGACTGTGTCTCATTCCAGAGCCGCCAGAGACCCCCTCCACCCTAAGGGCAAAACACTCTTTTGGAGACGAACTGGCAGGGTTCTTAGACAGAAGGCGACAAAATCACTGACTCAGGGAAACCAGACCCTCTCTGGAGGGGCTGAGCCTTTTAAGACATGACTGGAACATTCTTGGGTGGGGCAGTTCACTGAAAAACAAACTTAACAGTTCATCTCCATCCAAAACAAGTCTCCCTGTGACCAGCCCAGCCACGGCCTCCTCCCCCAGCCTGGCCACACCTGGAGGCTGTTCCTGAAGCTCCAGTCTTTCCCTCGGCCACGTGGGTCACCCTGGTTTGTCCCAATTCCTGCCCTGCCCTCCTGCCGTCCTACTTCAGTGCCACGTGGGGCTGCCCTCCTAAGCCATCCCTGTCTCGGCCCACCTCAGGGAGTGAGCCAAGCCCGAACCTGCATGGATACTGTCAGGCCAGAAGGAACTGAAGAGAGAGTAGCTGAGAGAACTGGCTTTGCAATCAGAGACCTAACATCCTATTTCTACCATCTTCAGCTGTGTGGAACAGCAGGCCTGCGCGGCGGGCAACTATGGGTACTTTTCTGTTTTCATTTCCTGGCAACAAGGTAGTGAGATCCGAGGACTCAGCCCTGCCAGGACATCCCCTCCACACACAACTGCCAGAGAAAGTGGCGGGGCCTGAATTCAGCTTCCCATGGGGCAAGCCACAGCCAAGGTCTCCAGTACTAAACAAAGGTCCTTTCTTAACTGGTTGAGCCGGGGCAGCACCTGTCCTCTAGACATCTGGCCCTAGGCTTAGTGCTCTGGGCAACTGGGCACAAGGTGTTTATTCCCCTGGGCAAAGCCACCCTTTCCCAATGAAAAGAGAGATTCTGAGTGGGGTCCCTCTACTGGGACAGGACCCCATGTGTGTGCAGCTGTGCCCCAACCCAAGAACAACCCACCACAGGATGCAGAGAGAACAGAGAGCCTGTGCATACACACAGGATTTTGAAGACTGGTAGGAAAAAAGCATATAAAAATCTCATTGATATTTAAAATATATTAAAATTGTTTTATCTTTTTTTTTTTTTTGAGACAGGGTCTCACTCTGTCACCGAGGCTATAGTACAGTGGAGTCATAGCTCATGGCAGCCTCTAACTTCTGGGCTCAAGAGATCCTTCTGCCTCAGCCTCCCAAGTTGCTGGAACTACAAGCACATACCATGCCTGGGTAATTTTTTTTTTCCCTCTTTTTTTTTTTTTTTTTTGACGGGAGGGGAGGGGAGAGGTGAGGAGGGGAGGGGAAGCTAATTTTTTAATTTTTTGTAGAGATGAGGTTGCCCAGGCTGGTTGCCTGGGCTGGTCTGTTGAACTCCTGCCCTCAAGTGATCCTCCCACCTCGGCCTCCAAAAGTGCTGGGATTATAGGCAAGAGCCACCACGCCCTGCCTTACCTGTTTTGTTTTACATTTTTAATGAAGCTACTAGTGATAGGCTAAATAAGGCCATCCAAAGATATCTGTTCCCTAAGCCTTGGAACCTGAGAATATTACCTTATATAGCAAAAGGGTCAATACTACCTTATATGGAAAAAGACGAGATTGTCTATGAACCCTGGTGCCGGGACCCCAATGTTACATAGAGTGGCTGGACATGACCTTGAGTTGCCTTCTGTTGGGAAAGGAGAGTGTACATTTCACATTGTAGCTAGAATAGCTGAGCCTTGTTAGGCAGAGGCATCTTTGAAAAATCGTACATGTGGGGCGATGTATATACATGTTACACAGCCAAGGGGGAGGGCGCCCTGTGCAAGACACCTGCGGAGTTGTCTGCTCAGCTGCTCCTCCCTGGGGTACTCAGTGGTCATTGTAGACATGACTCCACCCTTGACCCATCTGATTGACTTGGGGTGGGCACCTGGCCCAAGCTGGACCACTCAGGGTTGAAATACAGACTTGAGCAAAAGGGACCTAATTATAATAGCAAATTCATAGGATTACTTTGAGAATTAAATGCGATGATGAGACTGTATCCTGTGACCTTGCTAAGCTGTCATAGTAGTTCTCTTAGCATTCCTGTAGAATCTTTGGGACTGCCTATGTAAACTACCATGTCATCTGTGAATAAAATATTATTTTTTCTTTCCAATATATATGGCTTTTATTTCTTTTACATGCCTGATTGCATTGGCTAGGACCTTTACTCTGGTGTTGAATGGGAATGAGAGAGCACTTCTTACATTGCTCCCAATCTTAGGCAGATCATGATGGTTTGTTTTTTTTTTGTTTGTTTGTTTTTTTGAGACAGAGTCTCACTCTGTTGCCCGGGCTAGAGTGAGTGCCGTGATGTCAGCCTAGCTCACAGCAACCTCAAACTCCTGAGCTCAAAGGATCCTCCTGTCTCAGCCTCCCGAGTAGCTGGGACTACAGGCATGCACCACCATGCCCGGCTAATTTTTTCTATATATATTTTTAGCTGTCCATATAATTTCTTTCTATTTTTAGTAGAGATGGGGTCTCACTCTTGCTCAGGCTGGTCTCGAACTCCTGAGCTCAAACGATCCGCCCACCTCGGCCTCCCAGAGTGCTAGGATTACAGGCGTGAGCCACCGCGCCCGGCCCATGATGGTTTGTTCAACACTATATACCCAGCACCTTGCACCATGCCTGGCACACAGTAGGCACTCAAAAGAGATTGCTAAATGAATTAAAACAACATTGACTGATCTATATAGAAATAAAAATGATACTGGTTTCATTAACACCTTGTCCAACCAATCGACCTATTTAGTCATAAGTAAAATCATGAAATAAATAGGGGGATATCACCTTGAAATCAAGAACATTTTCAAGTATAAAAATCCTTTAGTGCAGGTGCAAGAACTTAGGGATAAGCTACATGCTTAATGTGAAGGTGGTATCACAGTACTTATTTGTCTGATGAATTGATACCTATTCTAACCTAATTAGTAACACTGAAAAGGGAAAACAGATTCAATTAATATGCAGTAACAATTTAAAGAACCATTATTTGTCTATCTTTTCTCTGGGACAGTAAAGTCTGAAAAGTAAGAGAATCTGATTTCTATATATTTTGAGAATGCGAGAAAGATGTCTGATTAGCATGAACTATATTATGGAAAGGATAACATACTTGTCAAGTTGGAGATTAAACATAAAAACAAAAAACTTATGGAAAACATTTTATTTAGTGTCTATTACTGTCCTAGGGATGGAGGTGAAAAGTAGAGGGGGGTGAAAAGAGATGTAACAATATTTTAAATTGTTCCATCCTCAGGATATTTAATATTTTGTGATAGATAATATTTATCCATATCTATAATATAGATCATATTTTGTGATCAGATTTATACACTAGAAATAGAAACTAATGCAGCCCTGACTTTGATTGCCAAAATATAAAATGGGAAAGAAGTGCTCAAAGTGAGATAGGAAAGACAGGGTATTTCAAAAGCTTTAAAAAAATAAAAAAAGATCTTGAATAGGTGACAAGGATAATAATTTATGGTTTAATTAAATATTTTTAATTATAAGCATTGTATGTTATCCTGGTCATTTAAATAAAACAATCAGAAGTTGAAGAGAGAGAGGAAAAAGAAGAACAAAAAATAGTTACTTTTTTTTGAGACAGAGTCTCGCTCTTTTGCCCAGGCTACAGTGAGTGCTGTGGCGTCAGCCTAGCTCACAGCAACCTCAAACTCCTGGGCTCAAGGGATCCTCCTGCCTCAGCCTCCCGAGTACCTCAAACTACAGGTATGTGCCACCATGCCCAGCTAATTTTTTCTATATGTATTTTTAGTTGGCCAGATAATTTCTTTCTATTTTTAGTAGAGACGGGGGTCTCGCTCTTGCTCAGGCTGATCTCAAACTCCTGACCTCGAGTGATCCAACCACCTTGGCCTCCCAGAGTGCTAGGATTACAGGCGTGAGCCACCACGCCCGGCCAAATAGTTAACATTTTAATCTCAGTTTCATCTCTCTATCCCATTATCTTCATTACGAATTGCCAGACCTGGCCGGGTGCAGGGCTCGCACTTTGGGAGGCCCAGACAGGAGGATTGCTTGAGGCCAGCAGTTGGAGACCAGCCTGGGCAGAAGAGCAAGATGCCATCTATACAAAAAATAAGACAATAAGCCAGGCACAGTGGCTAGGAGGCTGAGGCAGGAGGATCACTTGAGCCCAGGAGTTGGAGGCTGCAGTGAGCTGTGATGGTGCCACTGCACTCTAGCCTGGGTGACAGAGTGAGACCTTGTCTCAAAACAAAACAAAACAAAACAAAACAAAAAAGAATTGCCAGACCTAAGGTTTGCTTAGCCAGAATGAATTACTTATATGCTTACCTGTTATATTTCACTATAATGAGCCAAATATGTCAGCACATCATCGAATACTCACCTACACAAAGTACATTACTTCAAGAATCCTGAAAGTCAGTTGGTGATGGTATCGTTGCTGATGGGCATAGGCAGAATCCATCCCCAAACTCACTCTTGTTTTTTAGGTCACTTTTCAGAGGTAGCAGTGAGTTAACAGTTACCAATACACAAGGCCACAGGGTTACATAATTGACCTGGCCAGAGTCTCTCCAAATGGTTTCATGCTCTAGCAATTGTAAAAAAAATCAAAATTTATAAACCTGTATAAGGCGTGTATCTGTGTTCTAATTGAAGCTGCCTCAAATCCTTTCCTCAGAATAAAAGGGAAATAAACAAGGAAAAACCTTGTGTGACATTTGTCTCCTGTCCATCATTTTTTTCTTTTAATTTTATTTTTTCAACATGCAAAACAGGAGGGTTTCCAAAGCTAAAGTCTGGTAATAAGGTATGTTCAGAGAAATCTTTCTCCCACCCTTTTCCACCTTGTTCCTTTCCTTCTCTTATAGATAAAAATTTAATTAATTCTTGGCCTATCTTTCCGGTGTATCTTTTCATAAGCAAATTCACATGCACACACATACACTCATATTTATATTTCTCTCCCTTTTTTCCCCCAAAATAGCATACAGTTTGGCACCTTGCTTTTTTCACTTAAAATAGTCTGTGGATCATTCCATATCAGCATATAGAAATCTTCTCCATTTCTTTTTACAGCACACATTTTGAAGCATCTATGTGGTCTCTTTAAAAATATTATTAAGGAAGTCAGTAAAAGTGAGAACTATAACTCTTGGCAGAATTTAACTAGCTAATTGTAGTTTATCTACAACAAAAGTCAGTTTCAGGATCACTTACCCATTTCACTCACCTTCTACCTTCACTGTGGGCAAGTGCTCAGAGCACAGAAACCGACTTTAATAATCAGCACAGGCATATTATTCAAAGGCTTTGGGCTGGAATGACACAGAGATGGTAAAAGTAGAACCTACAATTGGGGGCAAGGAAACAACTTCTCTTTTTGCTCTCTGGAAACTGGCATCTGGGCAGAAATCATGACTTCATTAGTAGGATGATGTTTATATGAACACAATTTATTAGGCTAATACTGGAGACTTCCCCCTAAGCACAGGCCCCATGAAGCATGGAGCAAATTGCTCTAGGCCCAAATGTAGGACTCTAAGGCTTAAATTTATATCCAGTCTACTCTATAAGAGGGGAGCTTATGATTCATTTTAAAACTAGACACCACTCTCCAAGACTAAGTCTTCCATCAAAACCATCTGTTAAATAAGTTGGTTATACGAAATACCTGATATTATGTGTAACCAATATAGATGACCCTGTAAGGTCAGGCTTACACAAATCTATATGGCATCTGCTTCCAAATCACGTTCTTTTCTACAACCCCAATCTGATGTCATTGTGCTCCTTAAGTCACAGAGGTCTGAGTTACAGAGTTCTAGGACTGGATAATCTTAAATATTATGTTTTATTCTGCCTTTTGCAGCATATCTTCCTTGGGGTCACTTGAACCTATTCATTTAAGATCAATCTCAGAAAAAAAGGTTAATTAGACATGTATACAACTTTAAGTCTTTTTGCATTGCTCCTTCAAAAAATTGGCATCAACAATAATTTTAGGCACCAAAATGATATTGCTGGTCATTTATGAAATTATTTTGCAAAAAGTAACTTTTTCCAGGCTCTGAAATCAAGACTACCTTGCACATCCCATGAAGTTTTGTAAATATTTTTTAAAGCTCTTTTTCTTTTTATAAACTTGTACATGCCCATTGTGTTAAATACAGAAAAGTATAAAAGGAAAGGAATAATCGCCCAAATTCATACCACGCAGCTATAACTACTGTTAATAGTTGAGCATATTTTGTTCCAGTATTTTTTTCCTACATGTACACTTTTTTCTTTACATTGCTGAGTGTAGAGTCTGTAAATATTGTAATGATCTTTGACCAAAAGCAATCAAATCTGAGACTTTATAAATAGATGAAAAAGCTATACCTTCCAAAAGCTAACACCCTCTGAATCTAATTTAAATGGCTTTGGGACCTCTTATTGGCTTCTTGTTAACTTACAAAACTTACTGCTCATTATCATCACTTATATCCTGGAATGATCCTTTCAAACTATTGCCTACATCAATATGACGATGTTTACATGAACACAATTAAATAGGCTAGAATTGGAGACTTCCCCTCACCACATTCCCCATGAGCCATGAGCAAAATTGCTCTAGGCCCAGATATAGAACAGCAAGGCTTAGATTTATATCTAGTCTACTCTACACTGGGAAGCTTTGTTCATTTCGAAAACTAGACATCGATCACCAATAGTTTGGAGTTTAAAAAGAGAGAGGTTGGGTGTGGTGGCTTATGCCTGTAATCCCGGTATTTTGGGAGGTCAACGTGGAAGAATTGCTTGAGGCCAGGAGTTCCAGACCAGCCTGGGCAACACAGTGAGACCCCCATCTCTACAAAAAATTTTTTATACAAAATGAGCCCAGCATGGTGGCTCCCTTTGGTCCCAGCTACTCTGGAGGAGAATCCCTTGAGCCCAGGAGTTTGGGTTTACAGTGAGCTATGATTACACCACTGCACTTCAGCCTGGGTGACAGAGTGAGATGTTGTCTGTAAAAAATAAATAAACAAAATAAAGAGAGGCCGGCCAAAAACTCTTTGAAATCTGTCTCTTTGACCAAAAAAATTATTAAATGTCCCATTCATTTCCATATTGCCATAGCATTATTGAAATTCATAGGCCTTTAAAATCTAAACTCTTTGCCATAATCAAAGATGACCTACTAAATCACTCATTTAAAAATGCACTTAGAATACTCAAACAAGGATGACGGCCTTGCATTGATTCAGTAGAATTTTCTCACCATTCCCCCTTGAGACCAAAGGTGTGCTTTTGCATCAGCCAGCAGCAGGGATGTGGAGGTCCTTGCCCAGAGACCAACGAAAGCAAACTGGACTAGAAGAGGATCGATCTAGGACCTCATCAATCCCACATTCTAGACAAAGGTCGGTGTAATTGCATTGCTTTAAGTAAAAGGAGCCCATGAAAACCTACAATAAGAGAATGGTAAACCTCGAGGTGATATTTGCTTTAGAAAAGAACTCTTTCCCAGAGAAGTCCTTTGAATAACAAACTCCCTTTGTATATTTAAAGTAAGATTCAATTATATTAAAACACACCTTTCAGGAACTTGCTCCCGAGGAGGGTCCTGTATACATGAACTTCCTATTTTTCTGGGAAATCTTTTAACTACAGTATTAGTATTTGACACATTTAACACAATAAATAATTACCAAAGTTTCATTTTAATTACAGGGGATATAATTTGAAGTTACATCCAGAGCTACCAGGTAACTTAGCTTCCTGTTTCTCAAGGTGTTGTTCAGACTGTTTGGAATTTCAAAAAGGTATTTTAAAAGGGCATAAAATATGGAAACTTTTAATACTTTCAAAATAGTTGTGAAATACCCGAACCCAGGACATTGAGATCTCAAGATCACTATTTACATAACCTTTATAAAGCTAAAATGTGACTTAATAGGTTCGGTCCTAGTCACAAAATACCTTATTTATTTTAATAATGAGTTATTTTAATTCATTCACTTATTAAAAAGATGTGTATGGGGGGATACAAAATAATTAGAGCAGGACAGAGGACACAATTTGACAGGCTCGGTACAGAATGAAGATGCAGGGCCCCTTGTTCAAAAATTAACAATTTCAAGAGAACAGCAGAGCCTTCAACCAAGCACAGGTCCTTCTAAGAGCAGAGCCGTCTGCGGCTGCACAGGTCGCACGCCCATGAAGCCAGCCCAGCAACGGCCCTTTCCATTCACCGGGTCCTCAACCCCCCGTCATAGCATGCCAGGGTGCGGGGTGGATGCTGGCTTTGGTGACACATTGTTGAGATTTAGGTAAAACTCTAGGCACAGCTAATTACTATGAAGTCACTGGGCCCAGTGTTACAAAACAGAATACATTTTTCTCTTTCTCTAAAAGAGACAGGTCCCCCCTACCCCCGCCCCCGCAGTGTTTTTTACATGGAAGAGAATCCCAGTTTGCTGTTAGCAAATTGTCTGCTGGAGACAGGGCTCAGCGCCCCAGAAGGCGGCCGGCCCTAGTCTGGGAGCCTGTAGGGACCGGTCCCTGCGGCCCTCAGCGCATTTCCCCCCAGGGACACGGGCCACCGTCTCCCCTGGAAACCCTAAGTGAGATGCTCCCTCCTTGGCGACCTTTTCTCGGTTTCTTTCGCTCGGCCAGGGCGGCACCTCCATCTCTCCCGGGTCCCTAGTTCCCCCGCAGCAGGCCACCGTCGCCGGCGGGGAGCTGTCTCCTCGGCACGACCCCCGCAGTGGGGCAGGGGGCCCTTCCCAGCCCCGCGCGCCCGCGTCCCTCCCCGCGCATCCGCGCTCCCGCCGCCTGCCCCGGCTGCCGAGTCTTCCAGACGCCCGGGCCCTCCTGGGGCAGCGCGGGAACCCCAGCCCCCGGCCCCGCGGGGCTCGGGCGACAGGGCCCGGCCGCCAACCTAGGGCGGCCCCGGGGCCTCGGGATGGCCCCGTGCCCCTGCTCCCCTCCGGCCGACGCCTCCCTCCGCAGGCTCCCCGCCGCCCTCCCAGCCGCGCCCTTGGTCCCGCTTCCCCCGCAGGCCGGCGCCACCGCCCCTGGGCCGGCGGAGGCACCGCGGCGAGTCCCACCCGCGCCCCGGACGCTGCGGCCCCGCGGCCTGTGCGTGCGCAGCGCCCCCGCGGCCGCGCCAGGCAGGCGGCGCAGGGAGGGAGGCCGCGGCGCGCCCGGCCCGGCCCCTCCCCCGCCCCCGGGCGGCCCGCGGTGTCCGCGCCTCCCTGCCCGCCCCGATTTCCTCCGGGCGGCGGCGGCGGCGGCGGCGGCGCCTCGTGCGCGCGGTTATTTATTTATTTCCGGGCCCCAGAGCGCTTATAATGGAGCCGCTGTCAGCAGAACCTTCTGCTGCCGCTGCTGCCGCCGCCGCCGCCGTCCCTCCTCTTTTTTTTCCCGGCAGATCTTTGTTGTGTGGGAGGGCAGCAGGGATGGACTTGAGCTTGCGGATCCCCTGCTAGAGCAGCCGCGCTCGGAGAAGGCGCCGCAGCCGCGAGGAGGAGCCGCCGCCGCCGCCGCCGCCGCCCCGAGGCCCCGCCGGACGCGGCCTCTGTCGGCCCGCGCCCCCGCTCGCCCCGCTCGCCCCTCGCCTCCTTGCAGAGTCCCCTCGCGGCGGCAGATGTGTGTGGGGTCAGCCCACGGAGGGGACTATGGTGAAATTCCCGGCGCTCACGCACTACTGGCCCCTGATCCGGTTCCTGGTGCCCCTGGGCATCACCAACATAGCCATCGACTTCGGGGAGCAGGTAAGCCCCGGCCGCGCCCCCCGCCCAGCCGGTGCAGCGCCGCCCTGCGCCCCGCACCCCGCGCCCCGCACCCTCCGCCCGGCGCCCCGCACCCAGCGCCCAGCACCCTGCGCTCCCCGATCGCTCTGCCTCGGCCTTAGACGCGTCGGGAGCCAGGGAATGGGAGCAGTGGGGAGTCACCTGCTCCTAGTCTCTTTTTATCCTGGAACATTTGGGATTGCAGCTTGTCAAGGATGACTTTTCTAGCACCCCATTCCCTCCCTCCCCCCAGTTATCCAGCAGACTTTTCCAGCCCTCTCTGGAAAATGTTAAAAAGACCGGATGGTGTAAAGCTGCACCTATAGAAGGGTTTTTAGTGCACAGGAGTATTATATAATTTGCGATTATGTAAACCCCAGCTCCGTAACTAAAATGTAGTTTCTAGTAGGTTAAGTGCGGGGTTCGTATTTATCCATGGTTGGTGGAGATGGTGCTGTGGGGAGATTTTGTATTATAACGTGTCCAAGTTGATTTCCCAGGTACTTCTAATTTTTAGCATTTGTTTTGTAGCCCAGGTAAAGATTGGGGGTGTCCCAACTGTGTCCTGATAAGCTGACCTTTGGCCATTTCTAGTTTGGCAGTTCTTTTCTTTTTTTCATGGACCACTACAGAAGAGAAGCACAATTTTGTTTCGTGTTGCCTTCTCGTCCTTGTTTCTTTTTCATGTTTTCTCCATGTGGCGTCATTGCAAATCGTGCGCTGCAGGCTCTCCAGCGGCGGGGCATTGGTACCCTGCACTTTGCCTGTGAGGACCGTTTTCTCAGGGCCTCCAGCAAGATGCAGTTAGTTGCATTCTAAGGCCCAGAGAAGATTTGGGGATGGGGGCCCCAGCAGTATGCCTTTTTTTTTTTTTTTTTTTAGACTAGTCAAGTGCAGTAGTGAGGAGGGGGGAAAGTAGTAGAACAAGGAGTTCAATCTGTAACTGACTGTGAACAATCAAGTGAGATAACTCACTCCCTTCGGACCAGCCTGCATGCCATCTTGATGGGCAGGTGTCCGAAGTCATCAGGGCATGTGATGAGCAACACCCCTGGTATTGTGCTACCGACTTTTTTCCTATAAGTCCAGAGACTTAAAAGGATATTTATATAGAGTATGCACCTGTTTTGATGCACTGCTGATTTTAAAAGCCAAACAGCTTTTCAGAAGGCAGTTACAAATAAGAGATTTGTTTGACTCCTTCATCTGATGAATACCTGCTTGGATTTGTCTCTCTGTGCTCAGAACTTTTGAACAGTTGCAACTCTATTAGCTCCTTAGTATGTAGCCCACATTGTAAACTTCTTTTTACTTTGAATTGTATTGCTGATAGGTGCTCATGGTATGACATACTCTCTGGAGACCTTTGCCTAGGAAGCCCACCAGTTTGTTTTGATGAAATATTGTGTCTTTTTGTTCCACTCAGCCCTGCCAGGTCCCTCACAAGGGTACCCCAAGGGCTTCTCTTTCTCTCCTGCTCCACCTCGTTCCTGCCCACCTTCCCTTCTTTCATAAGTAACTAGTAATTTTGAGCATTTCCTATCATTTATGGGTCAGTTTTGAGACATGAATTTACTACATTGCATGTTTTAGATGAGTCAAGTGCTGTATGTTCACCTGAACCTCTTGCTGTTTGAAGGCTTATATTCTTGGAGCTGCCCCAAAGATTGTCAGGAAGCCGGGACTGTTCTGAATGAAAGAGAGAGAGAGAGAGAGAGAGAGAATCATATAGGGATAACTAGTGGGTTTGTTGTAATTAAATGACCTAAAGCATACCACAGTATTGCCTCCCATTTGCCTGATTTAATAAAAGGCTGATGTAACGAGGTCGGATTTTAGTGTAAGGAAAAGGATCACCTGAGATCACAAAAGGGAGGCTAGACATAAGAAACAACTATACAGATGGTTTATGGATCTAATAATTCAAACTCATCCTTAAAACATTGCTAACTTGATTATCATAGCTGTTGTAAGCAAAGTACTAAAGAGTTGTCTTTTTGCACAGAAGCAAAATGTTATCAACAAGTGTCATTTGAGGTCCTTTCCCCGCAAACACTGGAGTATTTATGAGGTTATGGGCTGCCTGGTGGTGGAGATATTTTATCACAGAGTTAGGGGTGGAGCCATAGGGGGAAGAAATTGATAGGTTTCCAAAACCTTGCTTTGCCTTCTGGTGTCAAATAATTGTTTTGCAAAATGGTACAGGGTGAGAAGAATGGTACTTACTCTTTCTCAGTATTAAACTAGAGGGAAAGAATTACAGTGGGAGCTAAGGAGTGGCCTGGTATGTGTGGGTGATGAATAGAATAACATTTTACCCCAACTGCTCTGAAGCACAGTAAAGAAGAGGGGAAATGAACCAATTTGCAATAGTGGGGCTGTGTTAGACTTCTGAAAATATGCAGCTCTCGACATGAATTTATATGGACTTCCGGACAGAGGACACGTGTAGGTCTTGCCACTGAGTGGGCAGGTGTATTATACCTTGCTGCAAGTGAATGATGACTCATATGTCAGTGCTTTATAAATCCTAAGGTGGAGGAGAGGAGATACAGGAGTACAAAGGTAAATGTAACCTCTTGGTCACAGGCTTTTTTTTTTTTTTTTCCTTCTTTTTAAGACAGAGTCTCACTCTGTCACCCTGGGTAGAGTGCAGTGGTGTCATTGTGGCTCACTGCAACCTCAAACTCCTGGGCTGAAGTGATGCTCCTGCCACAGCCTCCCAAGTAGCTGGGACTACAGGTACCCACCACCATGCCTGGGTAATTTTTCTATTTTTAATAGACACAGGGTCTTGTTCTTGCTCAGCCTGGTCTGGAACTCCTGAGCTCAGTCATCCCACCTCGGCCTCCAGGAGTGCTAGGATTACAGGCATGTGCCACCACACCTGGTGATTACATGCTTTTGAGATGATTAAGGATGCAAAATTAAAAAAAAAAAAAAATCCCATTAGCTTTTAAGTCTCTGGCTCATCAAGAACAGTAGACTAGCAAAATCATTTTAAATGTTTCTTAGATGTGGTATTTTTATGATTATAAACATTACAGTTTATGGCTTCGTTAGAGATCTAGCTATGTAGAGATTCCACTGAAAGGTGAATAAACTGCTCAAATGTGACTGTGTAAAGGAATTACCCATTGATGACTCCAAGGCCATCAGTGTGTGTGGAGCAGCTATGAAGAAGCCCTATAACAATCTCTGCAGAACTTCAGATATTCTTCACAAACATTATCTGTTGTATATAGATTTCTCTGTCATTTTATAGCTCAGTCAGGGAGAAAACCCAAATATTATGGAGTATGTATTCTAACAAAACTAGCAAAACCTATTATCACATTTTTTCCCTTTTGGTGGTGGCAGTAATTTGAGGGGGTGAGGAGAAAGGTTGAATTCTACACTGAAAAAAAAGCTACATGGAGTAAAGTGATCTGCTTTTTAATATTAAGCATAGAAAAGAGTGAGAACACATCTATTTTTATTTGTAGAAACTAATGTTTGTAGAACCCTATAGGTATGTAAAATACTTTATGATAATTACCATATATCCAGAATTATTTTATCTCCATTTTTACAGATTGAGAATCAAAAGTATTAATCACTTCCATTCATTAAGTACCTAGTATATATTTATAATATCTCAGCACATGTGATATATGAGGAAAGATTGAGAGGCCTAGGCATGTTAAGACACTTGCTCAAGATCACATAGGTAGGCTGGGCGTGGTGGCCCACGCCTGTAATCCCAGCACTCTGGGAGGCCGAGGCGGGTGGATTGCTTGAGGTCAGGGTTTTGAGACCAGCCTGAGCAAGAGCAAGACCCCCGTCTCTATTAAAAATAGAAAGAAATTATCTGGACAACTAAAAATATATATAGAAAAAATTAGCCCGGCATGGTGGCACATGCCTGTAGTCCCAGCTACTGGGAGGCTGAGACAGAAGGATTGCTTGAGCCCAGGAATTTGTGGTTGCTGTGACTCTAGACTCTGTCTCAAAAAAAAAAATAAAAAAAATAAAAATAAAAAGATCATATAGGTAGTAAATGGCAGAGCTGAGGTTCAAGCCGACAACTACCTGGTTCTTACAAATTTAGGAGTAAGTTCTAGCTTTGCTGGCTCCCAGCCTACCTCTAAAGTTGAATCTTAGCTTAGCTCTCATATTTCGAATTTTAAAAACTCAACAGATGTAGGACAATCAAAAGGAGGGCTCCCAGGAAAGGAATATTATGACAAATAAGTTCATTTTAAGGAAAGTTGAATTACCCAGCTAATCAAATCAACACTGTGTCTTGTTTTAACAAAGTTGGCATAAGTTTTAAAGGTCAAGGGGAGAAAATAAGAAACAACTGATATCCACAATAAAGTTATTTAGAAGTCACTTAGTCTTTATCATTAGAACAATACAGGTTGCTAAGGAAAGAAGGAGGATGTTGAGATATTTTTTAAACAATGTATTTCTTTTAAAGTACTTACAAATGTCCATTTGATCTCACCATATTCAAAGGACTTATTTCTGTTTAAAACTAAACTTGGTACCAAGTCCCTGATTTCCTTAAAAGCCAAGTTCACCAAATTATGTAGAATAAATGAGTTAGCTTTTTGTTTTTTTTAAGGTACTAATGACACTTAAAATGTTAAGGACAACTTTTCTGTGAAGACTTTGAAAGAGAAAAAAAGAAAGTTGAAATTGTTTTGGAGTCAGAAGAAATGAGTTCTGTCTAGGGCCAGGTAATCTACTCTTTCACATCAAATCTGAAAGAAGTATTTCAAATACCTCAATACCTTTCAAATACTTTAGATATTTCAAATTGCCCTGAATGATTCACTAAATTTGGTTGGGTCTACTAGGAAAGCTCTCTTATCCAGGCTTCCACTATATAAGAGAGTCTCTGGCCAGCCTGGTGATTCATGCCTATAATCTTAGCACTTTGGGAAGCTGAGGCAGGAGGATTGCTTAAGGCCAGGAGTTTGAGACCAGCCTGAGCAAGAGACCCCATCTCTACAAAAAAACCAGAAAAATTAGCAGGGCATGCCACATGGTGGAGCATGCCTGTAGTCCTAGCTGAGACAGAAGGATTGCTTGAGACCAGGAGTTTGAGGTTGCAGTGAGCTCCGATGGCACCACTGCACTCCAGCCTAGGCAACAGAAAAAGACTGTATCAAAAGAAAAAAAAAAGAGATCTCAAATTATTAATATCAAAAAATGAAAAAACAAGATAAGCCCAGGAAAAATAGCCTAATAAATGTTCTTCCGGTCTACTGAGTACAGAAATGCATCTTCCCACCCCCAAACAAATAAACAAAAGTCTTCGATTAGTCCAGGAGGTGCAGGAATAAAAATGGTACATGTAGTGTATGGCGCTGGCCCCTACTGGGAGGGACTCTTCATCCAAGGTCACTGAGCCTCTCCAGGCAGGGCTTGCCGTAAGTAATTAGGAGTGTCTGTTATTTAGTCCACTTCCCAAAGTGTGTAGAGACAGAAATGTAAATCCCAAGCTAAATTTCTAAGTAAATATAAGGGAGACTTTCCCCCCCTCCAATTTATTGTATATTAACAGAGTAAATTTGAAAATAATTATTTTTTCTAATTATAAAAGTAATAGATGCTAATTATATTAACAGTAAATTTGAAAATAATTATTTTTTCTAATTATAAAAGTAATAGATGCTAATTGTTTAAAGTCTGGTAGATATTTTTAAAATGAAACAACAGAAAATACCCTGTAATTCCAATGTGAAGAGAAAACTTCTTTAACTAAATTTGGGTATCTCCTGCCAATCCTTTTTTTTATTTTTTAATTTCTTTTTTTACTTCAGTAGATTTAAGAGGTACAAGTGAATTTTTTTACATAGTTGAATTGTATAATGTTGAAGTTAGGGCTTTTAGTGTACCCGTCACCAGAATAATGTCCATTGTCCCTGACAGGTAATTTTTTATCCCTCACCCCCTCCCTCCCTTCCCACTTGTTAGTTTCCAGTGTCCATGACACCACTTTACGACCAGATATACCCATCGTTTAGCTCCCACTTATATGTGAGAACATGTGGTATTTGTCCACTCTATATTTTTAACTTAATTGAGGAAACACATGTGGCTGTATATGATGCTTTACAAGATACAGAGGCATTTTTCCCAAATCATTTAAAAGTATTTAAGTATGATTTTAAATGGCAGCATAATATTTGATTATACGAGCATGCCGTAATTCCTTTTGCTGTATATTACCCTATTGTTTAAACACTGAGGTTTTTTGTTTATCTGTTGCAATATAAAGTTTCAGTGAACATCTTTGTGTAAGAAGTAGATAATGTGTTTTCTCTGACTGCCTTGTGCTTTATGCCTGGCATAATTCGGTGCCTATTTCATTTTCTCATTCATACATAGAAAATGAGGTCATGCCTTTCTTGCAGTCCATATTTAGTCAAGGACACTGTGACCTCCTTAGTCCAATTGAGAGACTCCTGTCATTTCCCAATTATCTTTAGATGTCCCTCTACATTTAAAATACATCTCTAGATGACTTTGGTAAGCAGGTTGTTTCTAAAGCCACAAAGGTATAATCCTGAGGTTGGTTGGTTGGTTTACTCATTTGTTTATTTATTGAGGTGGTTTTATGGCCAGCCTAAATACCACTTTGTCCGAATACTTACAAGCATATCCTTCATACATAGAGACAATGCTCTTTCTAGTAATAGATTAAATTCTTTAAAGCAGTTTGTAAAGTATACAGTATAATATTGTGTTTATGATACTGTAGCACTTTTTAGATGTGACAAGCTCAGTTTTATATTAGTGCTAAATAATAATGTTTAATTTGGGACTATGGGGCAGGTTTTATTGGGTGGGACAAGGAGAGATCATGAATGGAGAATTATTCCTTTAATGTCTTATATGAGTTGGAGTAAATAACCTCATTGAACCTCTGGTATAGCATACCACAGTGACTTGGGGAATATTTACATTTTAAAAATAATAAATCAGGTACTTTCTGAACACCTGTGATTCTGTTAGTTGCTGTGGAGATGCAATAGAGAAAACCCTATTTTCTGCAGCCATATCTGGGTGTGAGCTGCCCACATGAGTGAATTTTCTTGATAACTGAAGCTTGTCCTTCTTAGTGGCAATCACTGGGTTTCCATCGTCTAACCTAGGTAGCACATTTCTCTACCTTATTAAGTGAATATCACATGCAAAACATAATGTAATGTCATTGGAGGCTTGTCAGTGTCCACTGTTGGGATGGGCAATCAGCTATATCCCCCGAAGTGAGATATTCAAAATACTTAAACGAATAGTTTGGCACCAACCAACGGGGGCTGACTTTGGCCAGTCCTAAGCCCTGTGTGTCCATCAGTCTCGTGAGTTTCTGAAGCCCCTCCGATGTGCGGTGGGGTTTAAAATTTTTTTTTTTTTAAGGTCACGTATCTGCTTTCATCATTTCACGACTAACCAGTTGCCAACTAAGTTTCCTCCTCTTGTCCTCTTCAATAATAATGACAAAAGGGCAATAAGAATAGTTGAGTTCCTGCTTTTTAGTGTTCTGCTTTTGATCTACTCTGGGCAACTAAAATCTGGGAAACTAAAATTCATTAGAATTTCAGGAAAAACGAAGAATAAAGAACTTTGGGATCCTCCTTTGGGAAAAGCATTTATACTTTGTAACACTTACTCTCTTGCCCTAATCTTTTTTCTATTCTAGAGAGATTCTAGATCCAATGTCAGTGAAGTGACCGTTAAACAAGGAAAGGAAGTGTTGCTGTCTTGGACCCCGGGCCCTGGCCTCAAATTGCTTAGATTCTGGTTCAGAAAACACGCATGAAACACCTTTGCAATCAGAGCAGCACTGAGCAAAATGTCTAACTGTGTAGCACAGTTTATTATAGCACGTGCCAAGGTGCTCCCTGACTGCAGTAGGGCAGCGATTCTGTGGTGGTGGCGGTGAAGCAGTGAGATGTTTGGACGTGGGTCTTGTCATCTGGGTGTTGTGGCCCCTGCCTCTTCTCCCTGTGCTCTGGTCAGGAAAGTGGGTAGCACCAGTCTGCAAAGATGAAGATCGAGTCACAAGATAGGTCAGCCAGTTATCAAGCCATAGGATCCCAGGTGGTATTTCTGTTTGCTTGTTTTTTGCTATTTCCATGGCTTTGGGATCATTCCGTTTCTATTCCAACAACCAGACACAGCTCATGATCCTATGAAAACAGATGAACTTAAAATCACAAAGACATTGAGGAGGTACCTCCGTCAACTAGAAAGTTTATGCGTCAGAACTTACTGCTTCTCCTATATGGTTGCTTCTTCATACCAAAAATGTTTTTAACGTCCATCATGGCAAGGAATGTAACTTGGTTATTTGTCAGGACAAAAGGGGTATTTATTCCCCTAGATATAATATAAAGTTGTTGAAAGACAGCCTGTACATCTGGTTCATGAAATTGCATCCTCTGGGCATTTTTGCATTTTCCACCTAATAATATAACTTGGCCATCTTTCCCTACTGGTACATAAAGAGCTTCCTGGTTCATTTTTTGTAGGTGTATTGTAACTTATTTGACCATTTTCGTATCATTGGAAATTTAGGCATCCTCTAGGTACAGATTGACCAGCTTCTAGTTGGAGAAGTATATTTTGGTTTAAGTTAGCTCACGGGTCCTGGCTGGTGTTTAGATTTGTAACAGCATTTTCCAGAAGTCAACGCTGAAAGATGCGTCTGTCAGTAAGAATCTGTAGTCTCCTCACCAAGATGGGCTGACTTCACTGTCCCAGCCTTGGGGTGCGGCAGGGGCTCCTCATCCTGCAGCATGAGGAGGGGAGAGACTCTGCCCACACGCCTCCACGCCCATCCTCGCCATACACGTCCTGTGTGTCGCTGGTCTGTCCCACCAGGGCAGAGATACAGCCGGCCTTGGGGCCTCTGGCTTCAGCCTGGGAGGAAATGCACAGAAAGCAGAAGCTGTAGATAGGAAGTTTCAAAGGTGACGTCAAAAGTGAGGCCAAGGCTTCGCCAGACTTTTAGTTGAAATGAAATGGCTGGACATCAGAATGTCTGCTTTTCCTAGGGAGCAAGATGAGCCCAGAACCAGGAGGGGCAGAAGTGGGCTTTGATGCTGTAATCTTCCAAGGAGTTGAGAAGTAAAGGTAGCTAATTTTGTGAGTGACCCAGAGGAATATTTTGGGTCTGGGATGTTTCAGGGTCAGTAGTCCTGTGTGAGTGTTTATGCTGTGGGAACTAGTTGCTTTAAGTTATTGCCTTTAACTACAATGACAGTGAGTCCATACCAGTAAGCTTTTCAGAATTCCTGCTCCATTTAAAAAATGTATATTAAGGCTAGGGGCAATGGTTCACGCCTGTAATCCTAGCACTCTGGGAAGGCCGAGGCAGGAGGATTGCTTGAGCTCAGGAGTTTGAGACCAGCCTGAACAAGAGTGAGCCCCCATCTCTACTAAAAATAGAAAAATTAGCCAAGTGTCGTGGTGTGCACCTGTAGTCCCAGCTACTCGGAAGCTGAGGCAGGAAGATCACTTGTGCGCAGAATTTGGAGGTTGCAATGAGCTACCATGATGCCACTGCACATTACCTGGGGTGACAGAGTGAGACTCTGTCTCAAAAAAAAAAAAAAAAAAAAGGAAGGAAAAAACCTGACAAATCTCCGTACCTGTAAAAAATGTAAAATATATATATTATTTAAATAACATTAAGTCGAGGAAAGTATTTTGAGTCCTGTCATTTTCTAATTTGCCATTTGGCTTAGGTATGGATATTTTGTTTCCAAAGCAGTTTTTAAGATAAGAAGTTTGCATGCTTTTTAATGCTGCGCCATAAACAACTTGGAGATCTGTTGGCCACTAGGTCATGCATTTTAATAGAGGGGAGTCGTAGTGTGGAGAATCTAAAATAGCAGGCTACAAAAAAAAAAAAAAAAAATCTCTGACTTCTGAGTGCTTTAAATGGTTTGGCAGGAAATTCACAGTGGCCAGGACACTGAAGCCTCCCACAACATGTGGCCTAAACTTGACATTTTATAAAGACAAACTGCACAGAGGAGAGGAGCAAATAACCACACTTAGTAAGAAAGAGGTAACTTTCACCTTACCGGGATTCTAGCCAGCTCCCACACCACAGTAACTGTCAAGACAGCTTGCAGCCAGCGTGATAAGTAAGTCAACCTCTCACTTCACGTTCGGATGTTGTTCTCACGCGGCCTTCCAGAGAGAGACCTTGTTGCTTTGGTGTGGTTTCAGATGAAGCCTTGCATCACCTGGGAAGACACCTGTCCTGGAGCATGGGGTGCAGCAGGGTGTACTTCATTTCTACTCCCACACAGAAGTGTTGACACCACCTGGGGCGCACACCTATTGGGCTGGTCCCTACACGTGGGCAGGTTTCCTGGCATTGAAGGCAGTTAGTCCACCCGCGTGTTGACCAGCCTTTGCCAGCTAAACCAGTGTTGCAGCACTGCATAGAAAGGAGCCTGGGCTTAATTCCAGGGACAGTGGAGACCCTGAAGCAGTTTGGTGGCAGTGAGCCTCAGTAGCTGATCTGCAGAATCTCCTTTGTTTCCCTAAAATTCTTACTTGTTCTAATTTCCTTTAGGCTTAAAGGAAACATGCAGTGAAATGTAGAGACCGTAAGCATACAGGTCCATGGGTTTTGACAAATGGCAAATGTATACCTTTGTGTAATCCACACCCATCAGGATGTGGGTGGGACATTCCTAACAGCCCAGGGAGTTCTGTGGTGCCCCTTTGCTGTCTTCCGGCTTTCTTCCCAGAGGCAACCCCTGTGCCGATTCCTGTGTCAGCCTTTGCAGTTGCTCACACAGATGACACATATACAGTGTCATTACAGTGTGTGGCACCATTATTCTTTCCTGTTGCAAAATACAGCTTAATTTTGGGTATTTTAGTGGTTTTTAGGCAGGTGGAGAATTGGAGCTTCTGTGTCAAATAGCCTTTCCCCTAATCTGGTGTTTTTAATTTCCCCAAGGACATTCATCTTAAATTACATGAACTGCTCATCATTTTGATGTTCAGACATGGTTAAAAATGGAAGTCTGCTTAAAGCTAACATCATAAAACAAAATGTAACATATATACACAATGGACTATCATACAGCCTTAAAAAGGAATGAAATTATGATGTATGCTACAACATAAGGGAATCTTGAAGGCATTATGCTAAGTGAAATAAGCCAGACACAAAAAGACAACTGTTGTATGATTGTACTTAAATGAGGTACCTAGGGTAGTCTTAATTCATAGAGATAAAATGTAGAATAGTGGTTACCAGGGGCCAGGGGGAGAGGGGAACTGGAGTTGTTGTTTAATGGTTATAGAGTTCTAATTTGGGTTGATGAAAAAGTTCTGGAGATGGATGGTGGTGATGGTCGTACAATACTATGCACGTACTTAATGCCGTCGAACTGCCTACTTAAAAATTAGTAAAACAAATTTTAATGTTATGTGTAATTTATCAGAATTAAAAAAATTTAAATTAACATTACAAGCTACTGGGAAAGCCCGTGGTTTTTGACGATGATCTCCCTTTTATAAAAAAAAAAAAGACTACATTTATTAATTTTATTCTAGTTATAGATGTAATTCATTTTCATTGTAAAAAGAAGGAAAAGTATTAAGAATAAGAATCTTGTGCAAGTCCACCTGCCAGAGATCTGTATCTTATTTGAGTACATAGTCTTCTCATCTCTTTTCTATGCATATATTTTAGAACAGAATTATAACCCTTGCCTACTTTCTATCATAGGCAATTTTTCTTCGTTTTAAATATTCATCTACAATGTGATGATTAATGCTCCTGGCATTCTGTCACATGGATATTCCATAATTTATTTCACTAATCACCTGTGATTAGATGTTCAGGTGGTTTCTGTTTTAGTCCCTATGATAAATAATGCCAAGAAACATGTTTTTATACAGAAATCTTTGTATGCATCTGATTATTTCTTTGGACTAATGATTACTACTTAGAAACACTTGTTGCATGTGTGCACCTTTTCCAGGCTCTTGCTGAGTGGCCCCACACGCCTCTGTAGCGAGCTGCTCTAGTTCACTCAGAGATGCTGAGTTTGGGTGAGCCCGTGTCCCGGTCCCTGACACGTAGTGAGCACTCCCGCCCTCGCAGGTATTTTATTGTCCTGTGATTTTATATTGAGAATCTGCCTTTTAGTCTCTTCAGCCACACCATTGAACTCCTTTACGTAATTTCTTTTATTAAAAGCATTTTTATAAATGCTGAGAGATCAATTGAATTTTTCATATTATAATACTTTTAAATTCTCTGGGCTTTCATTCTTTTCCATAAGCACGTTTGGGACCAAATATGTACTGCACATATGGTTAGGCAGAAGCGTGGGGAGGGCAGGGATTTTACCAGTTTTATATGCCTGTGTATCTGGGAAGATCCCCGTTCCTGCAGGGTTCAAGGCAGAGAAATGCACTTTCTTTGAGTGAGTTCTCTGTGCTGAAGAAGGTTTGCTGCAGACCTTCCTCTGTGCCAGGGCTTGGGTATGGGGCAGTCACCTTGGGAGTGACCTTCCCCGCTGTGAAGATGAATAGATGAATAGCTGCTGGCTCTGGAGCCAGGCTTGTCTGACCGATGGCTCATGCCTAAAGCCTAAAGTCTCCTAGGAGAATATTTGGTGTCGACAGTGTGTTAGAGAAATGCGGAGCTAGTGCTATTTAGGGGAAATGGAAGAGGGGACGTTCTTCTCTTTTCTATCACTCTGACCGTCGTTTCTTCCACCTCACCTGGTCTTGCTCTTCAGAGTCCATGTTGGAGAAAAGGGACAAAGAGGAAGGAGCGGGGGACATGGTCTGTGCTCATTCAGGAGTGCACTGAGTTCCTGGGGTCTGTCCTCTGCTCCCAGTGGCAGTGGAGCCAGCTGAGTCCAGCATGGTGGATAGAAGGAACACCCATCCTGGTGGTCGGGACCATGGATTGGACCTCTGTCCCTGCACCCACAGGCTTTATGACATTGGGCAAAGAACTTGACCTCTCTGGGCTTCAGCTTTCCCAGCTGTCAAATGGGGATAAAGGGTTGATGTACCATTTTTTGGCAGTAAAGACCAAACAGACTGGGTGCAAAAGTGCTTTGGTAAGTATAAAGCACCACACGTATGTAAAATAGTATTGCAGAGACTTTGAGCTTGGTGTGCTGCTGCTGCTATGCCTGTGTATTTTTATTCATTCTTGACTGACTTTTCTTGCTTTGTATTCATTCAGTGACTTGCTTTAAGGGGATTTCTTACACTGTAGCCAGCTAGATTAGGGGCAAGCAGCAGCAAGAGGGTGACAGATGCTTGGGACACTTGGATTTTGCAGCATGTATGTCAGCATGCTGCTTTTTTTTTTTTTTTTTTTTTTTCAATTTGGGGAAAGGCCTTTAAGGCTGGATTTTCTCAGTTTTTTTTTTTTTTTTTTAAGTTGAGTTACTAGTATTTAAGCAACATGTGCTTTTTGAAATGATAGGTTAAACTTAATTTTCTTTTAATTACAGGCTGCTGTTTGACATGGGCTTGGGGGGAGAGTGGCTACCATATACCATTGGCTCCTTGTCTAGTCATACAAATGGAACCAATCCTTTCTCAATTTTGTAGACAATTTTGACAGTAACACATCAAGGTGTTCTGAAACAACGTGTGATGGTTGCTTAATGAGCTAAAAGTTGTAACTCACTTCCCCACATGCTTACTATGCTTTGTGGAGTGTTTTCACTATTAAATAATGGGCAGTATGGAACAGAGGGCAAGAGTGTATTTATGAATTTGTTCATTCAACACATGCTTCCTGGACACCTACTATGTCTCAGGCACAATGCTAGTCACTGAAAACGGAGCTGGAAAAAGGACTGATGCAGTCCTTGCCTTCAAGCGAGTCTGTCTAGTAGGGCAAATAGACAAGCAGGCACTTACCAAACAAGGCGGTCAGGGCTGGAAGGAGGAGACCAGGGACTTTGCTCTGGGATCTTGTAGGAGGAACCCTTAGCCCATCCTAACTGTCAGGGGAGCTTTCTGTTCAAGCTGAGTCCTAAAGAGAATAGCCTGTCCCCATTCTGGAAAAGAAGAAGGATGCTTAGTGTGTTTGGAGCAGGAATTAAGACCTTAGAGAGTGGCAGGAGGTGAGGATGGTCGGGCAGGTGAGCCCAGTCGGGGGGAGGAGCGTGGGGTTGGCCCTGCTGGCAGTGCAGAGCTTTCAGGGGTTCCCAGTAGGGTGTGGTGTGCTCAGCTTTGCATATTTGAAAGATAATTTTGGTTTCAGTGTGGCTAATGAATTAGAGGGAGTTGAGGCTAGAGCTAGGAGACCAATTAAGAGCCTACCATGGGCGGGGCTCATGCCTGTAATCCTAGCACTTTGAGAGGCCAAGGTGGGAGGAAAGCTTGAGGCAAGAGGTGGAGGCTACAGTGAGCTGTGATCCCCAGCCTGAGGGACAGAGGCAATAGAGTGAGACCCTGTCTCCAAAAAAAAAGACAAAAAAGAAAAGAAAAGAGCCTATTGTGATAACCACCAAAGAGAAAGAGAAAGGAGGTGGTGGTGGCCTGGGTCAAGGTCCAGCAGGAAGGGAAGGGTGAGGAGTCAGCAACCTAGAGTCAACTGGATGGGGTGGGAGAGGCTAGAGTGGAAGCCTGGGTTGAAGTGAAGAGAATGAATTCTGTTTCAGTAGCGTTAATTTATTAGTAGATTTAGTGAAATATTTTAAATTGCTTGCCTGAAAGAATACAAATTATGAATAAACAGTAGGAACTGCATTAAATACTTTTGGATCTCCCTCTCTTTCTCTGTTTTCTCCCTTTTTCTCTCTCCCTGCAGCAACTTCAAGACATTCTCTATAAATGGCATCTTTTCTTGAGTTCATTTTTTACTAAACGTAAATTCTATGAATATTCATTTATTCCTTTAAAATATAAAAATGCTTTATTGTAATACAGTCAGTTCTCAGCCATTTGCCTTCATGAAATAGTGATATAGAAAATTAAAAAAATATTTGTTAATATTTGGCATTGGAATACATTAGGCCTCAGAGGGAAGCAAATTTGTCTGCATCATCATCATGCTCTGCTGAGGATAACATTACAGTTGTACAGGTGCCTGGTGACAGCAGAGAGACACCATCTGGAATTGAATTTGATGAGGTCCTTGGTTTGCTCTATCTTTCTGTACAGTAAATGTTTACTGTGTAAACAGTAGGGAGTAGACTAACCTTAGAGGGTTTCCTTTTATGGCTTTATGTTTGCTTGTGTGTTTGTTTGCTTTCAGTATTGTCTATAGCTTACAGTGTGGTTGTAATTCTTAAAATTTATTTAGAATATGTCTTTCTATAGAAATATTATAAATTGGGTTTCTAGGCCATTCCACCTAAGTTATATAACCTCTGATGTTATTAAAATATTATATATTTGCAATGAGGAGCAGAAACCCACACTGTTAGAATAGTAGGAATTGAGGAAAGCAAGATTATGGAAAAACATTGATTAAAGACACCGTAAGAACACTTTAACTACCTTGTAAGGCAGGGGATGGTAGTTTGGGGAGAAGTTGGTGCCAGGGGCCTTCGGATTGGTTTAGTTTAAAAATAAAACATCTTCTGGATGCACATGACTCATTAGCTGTGATTATGATCATTTGAAAACTCATTAATGAGAGATGAGTGACATGGACTCCCAGGGGGATACTGTGACAAGATTTGGAAGAAAGGAGGTAGGTGTGAAACAGATCTGGGGCGGAATTCATGGGTGGGGTCGGGGATGAATTCTCCTGGGTGGGGCTGGACCCCTGCCCCTCCCAGAGGATACTGCAGACTCCTGCTTCCTGCTGGGTTCCCTGCAGGCTCTTGACCCAGGACAGCTGGAGTGGGTTGCCCTGGGGAGTAGGGTGAGAGGAAGGTAATGCACGTTCTTTATTTGCATGTGAAAGACTGTGTGTGTATGTGTGTGTGTGTGGGAGGGGCAGGGATTGAAAGTCATTGCCTGTAACTTGATGTAATCTTAAGTATGGTAGTGGCAACTCGTCTGCTACTAGGGACACATGTAAGGCAGTTTGTTTTTTTTTTTTTTGTTTTTTTCTATAATTTAGCAAGCATGATGACAACCAAGTAAGGCAGTTTTAAGTGTTTTCCAATTGAAAATAACTCTCATTTCTTTATAGTTAGAGACATGCTTGTTCTGATTGTCATTGTCAGTAGCTATCTGGACTTTAAAATTCATGTTCCCTGCCCTGCAATTTATTGTGACCTAAACATGTCCTGTGTGCCCAGCTAATATCCAAGGACTCCGCCACTTGCCTATCATGTTTCCTTTTCCTTAATTAGTCCTTAAGTGGCATTCACATTCTATTTTTAAGTGTGTGATTGCTATGTTTTTTAGTGAGGGTAAAATTTTAAAAACACCTAACTGTATCCATCAATTTAGGCTTTCCTATACCTTCATTCAATTGGTTTCTTCTTGCAGAATAACTTAAAGAGCAATATTTAATAGTAAGAGACTCACAGGCTGCTAGGAAACTCAGCATTTAAATGAGAATTTGGGGAAGTGAAAAAATTTCTGTAATCAGACCATTTCCATTTTGTAAAAGGAATATCTCTAATTGTATATATTCCATCCAAACATGTTCCCTTTTTGTTTGTTCCTTGTTTTTTTTTTTTTTTTTTTTTTTTGAGACAGAGTCTCACTTTGTTGCCCAGGCTAGAGTGAGTGCCGTGGCGTCAGCCTAGCTCACAGCAACCTCAAACTCCTGGGCTCAAGCGATCCTCCTGCCTCAGCCTCCCGAGTAGCTGGGACTACAGGCATGCGCCACTATGCCCGGCTAATTTTTCTATATATATATATTTTTGGTTGTCCATATAATTTTTTTCTATTTTTAGTAGAGACGGGGTCTCGCTCTTGCTCAGGCTGGTCTTGGTCTTGAACTCCTGACCTTGAGCAATCCACCCGCCTCGGCCTCCCAGAGTGCTAGGATTACAGGCGTGAGCCACCGCGCCCGGCCTTGTTCCTTGTTTTTGAGAATCACTCATGTCATCTCCAATGTAAGACAAATGCTTTAGATTGAAGACGTGGAAGACAAGTGCTTAATCCTTTTTTTTTTTTTTTTTTTTTTTAATTCAGCAGAAGTGACAGTCTTATTTAGGATGCCACAAAATGAACAGTGCGCTTTCCCTTGCCTGGTGCACCCTTCACATTTAGAGCGCTTCACAGTGTGTGAAATATGTTGCCATCAATATAAGAGTTGCTCCACCATCTGTGGGTGCTGGGGATGACCCTGCCCAGAAGCAAGTGAGGCTGTCCCAGTGGGTGTGACAGCCCACTGGCCAGTGGCTGCCCTTGTGTCCGTCCTCTGAGGTGAAGCCATCTCCCTTCTGAGCCCTGGGTGGTGCGTCTGTGCAGGGCTCCTCTCGGAGCCTGGAGCAGTGTGGAGTCCGGTCTTGGGGTTACGGAAGACTGTTACAGAGGGTGGAGGCAGCGAGACTCAGACCTGCCCATGGCCCAGCAGGAGGATCACAGCCAGCGGCAGCCTTCCCTTCCTCTGGGTGTTGGTGTCCTAGGCCTCCTCCCTCTCCCCCTTGGAAGGACCGTGCGCTGTCTAATGAAGGGGTGAGGTGCAGCTTTCAGCCTGGGTCACAGCACAGCCTTAGCAGGATTCCGTGTCGCTTGCAGGTTCTGCCCCAGTCCTCCTAGATTTCTGCTCTTGCATGCGTGGTGCTGGTCCTCCTTAGACCTTCTAACACACGGCTGTGACTTGCCCTCTGACTCCCCTGCCCCCTCTGCCCTCCCTAAACTAACCTGACCTTCCTCCTTATCTCCACGGCTGACAATGACTCTCTTCACATCTAATCATCAGGCGATGAGGGCTGGGAGGCTTTAACTGGTTGTGTCTTCTGACAGACGTGGCAGTTTCTCTGCTTTTCAGCACCTCTTCATAAACCAGGTCTTTCTAAAGACTTTTTTCCCTTCCACGCGTTCATTAGCTTCAGATTCAGGTGCCCAGGTTGCTGCACGATGAGTTCCTTTCCTCCTCATGGCAGCTACATGCTGTCGCCATCGTAGCAGGAACCCCCCGAGGCAGGGCTGGCATGTGTTTCCACCCACTGTCCCTGTCTCCCAACTTGCCTCTCCTGAAGTACTTGGCACACAGTAGGGGCTTCAGGGGGCTTGAATGGAATCAACAGACGAAGTGAATGAATGCCTGCAAATATAAGCTACCAAGCGTGGTTTGCTCAAAGTTGTCCCCATCTATCAGCTGGAGCACGTTTTCCCTTCAGAATGGAGGGACGCCAAACTGAGTTCATTAGATTTCTTCCTAGACACGATACCTTGTGCACACATGTAGCTCAGGTCAGCGGCAGGAAACCGGCAGTGCATCCATGTGCAGCCGGGAAGGGCTCCCTTCCCCGCCCAGGGCAGGAGGCAGCTCCTCCTGGGCTGAATCTGGAGCCAGGCAGGGAGGGATTAGCCATGCATGGACTTGACATGTGGGTTCATCGACTGGTCATAATCTCAGTGCCAGGGAGGCCAGCTACCTTGAAAAACAGTTATTTTTGGGTTTGGTTCGAGAAATGCTTTGTTGGTGAGAGGAAACATGCAAAAACATGCCTTTCGGGTGAGTCAATTTTGCCTGAAGGAACAAAGTCAGGGTGATTTGCGTACTAGAGGGGTGCGCCCTGGTTAGGAGAAGGTCTTAACCCTGGAGAGTACACCATGGGCAGACGAGATTCACGGCAGGAAAGGGTGCGGGAAAGGGCTCCCTGACCACCCTAGTTAACACGCCCGCCCCAGCCATGGAAGTCCACAGGGAAGGCCAGCTTCTCTGGAGGATGCACATCCAAGTGACCATGAGAAGCACTGTCTTCCTGAATGGGAAGTGTCTTGTTTGATTGACAAGTATGTGTTTTCATTGAGGGCAGAGGGATCGTCCTGCACAGCTGTGATTAGAGTAGACTGAACAGACTGGATGTGAAGAGCAACATTTGTGAGAGGAGTTATTTTATTAGCTATTACCTCCTAGTAAAGAGCATTCTGTGCTGCACCTTGCACTTTTGATCACTGGAGTGGCTGTGGTCAAACCGAAAAGCATTTAATGTGTCACATGTCAGCAATGAGACCTGACATTGCATAACACTGAAGTAATAGTAACCTATTAGCTAGCAAACAGTATTGCTCATTGACTCACCTTCCCTCCCCCATCCCTCCCTCCACCTAATATATAGCTTAATAGCTTACAATAATTTTCTCTGCAAATCACATGAACAGCCGTAGACTATGGACCACCTGTACACAGTTAACATTGTAAGAGGGAAGGCCCTTTGCTTTAGGGATGCTGACTTTGTTACATCATTTACCGTTACACAGAGAGGAAGAATGTAGTCAAAAAAGTAGAACACCTCTCCCCCATGTCCAAATGAGAAGATGGAAGAAGAAATATATTTGGGACTTACCTGCCATGCAAATCTGACAGAGAAGAAATCTGATCTCTAGTATGTACCAGTTCCTTAGCGACGGAGGATGAGGGGCAGGGGAAAAGATGGAAGTAAGCATAGTATGTTTTTAAACATTGTAACATTGCGTTGTGAACTAAAACCCTTAACCCGCAGCCAATATGCGTGCTTGTGTGGGATTACTTTAAAATTGAATGTTTCCTTTTTGAGGTTATTAAATCATTGAATACATACCTATGGCAACGTTTTGATAGTTTTCTGTTGTTTGAGGCTTCCCTTATCATGGTAGAAGATATTTACAGGCTATTTGAAATAGGCCAGATTATGTTAAAAATGGGATGGAGTTCATTTAAAAAAAATGGCAAAACAAAAACCTTAGAAAGCAAAGCATGAATTTGCCATAAAGACGATAGTGGGGTTTCTAAAAATAAAGCTTCCAACCCAAACTGGAGCAGAGTCCCATACAATTAATCTTTCAGTGGCTCTAGATTCCATGGAGTCGACATATTGTGGTTTCCCAAAATATAGAAATATGCACGTGCTGTTCGGTTTCCCAAAATACGCATGTGCTATTGTCCCCTCCCCCCCTCAGGGGTAGATAGCTCCTAGGCATGAAATCATTTTTCTTCCTTTATCTCCTCTTTCAGGGTTTTTTGTTTGTTTGTTTTGTTTCTAGGGGTGTGTGTGTGTGTGTGTGTGTCTTTTAGGGTTTTCTCTGGGGGGAGAGGAGTGGGATTTGGGAGAGTAGACAGGGATAAATCAATATTTTTCTTTCAACGAATCACTAAAAATAATTTATAATTTACCTCCCCCCCATAATAAAATATTTTCTTCCTGATAATTATTACTGCTTATTGCCAAAAAAGTACAATATGACACTTAACATTTTTCTTCTTTGTAGAACAGAGTGTAAAACTTAAAAAATGACAATCCTTGTTGAATTTTCTGTCACTTTCCTAGTGTCTCGTAAACAGCAATGGTTATTCAAAACCATATGGTCTTCCCATATTGAGTAGGAGAAAATCTCTTTATCCTAAGATTGTCAGAGAGACTGGTCCATATCTATAGGCACAAAATAAATAGATTCTTACCGTTCCAATCCATGTGCTTTGGCAGCTTGAGCTGTGGACTGTCAGCCAGCTGACATGGCCCCAGGCAGTTAGGGATCCAAAAGACAGCTAAAAGGATCAGTCCTGCCTGGAGCTGGTTCTCAGGAATACTGGAGCCCTTGATACACCATCCTCCTTCATCAAGACCCTTTTGTTCACTTAGCAGCCCTGGGGACTCCACCTTGTGTGGCTGCAGCATGCAGGTCCCCAGGCATGACAGGGCAGTTCCTTCTACAGTCAGGGCGCCTGGTGCACAGCTGTTACTCACAGCACCATGTCATCAGCCTCTGCAGTAGCGATGACTTTATTTCAAAACCAGTAAAAGCTCTTTTTTTCACTGAGTGACCTACGTGGTTTCTTTACTGGCAACATAAACATTCATCTTGAGGTGCCTACTTTTTCTCCTTTTTATTTTCCCCAATATGAATGAAAATAATACATTACAGATTTTGCTCTTGTGAACCAACACTATGTCTTTCGTGATTTATTGGCTCCCTTCCTCTCCCTGAGAGCAACGCACTGCTTTTGTTGAAGCGCCCTTCATCTTACAAGACGGCCTGACCTGTAAGACTATAGTCTGAAAATCACAAGCTCCAGGTTCATCCTTAGCAGTGCTTCTCCCTGTGTGTCCAGTATGTGTGCTTTCGCTTAAGTGAATTATACAGGGTGACATAAAATAGGTCTCTAGGAGAAACAGCCCAAGAGACAATAATCAGTTGCCTATCCAGGGCTTTGTCATTTACTCTTGAACCTCATTCCATTGCACATAGGTGAAATAATTTAAAAATCCTTTGAAAAGCTGAAAGACTGAAAATCACATAAAATTAGTTATTAAATAAATCTTGTCCACTTCTCATAATCCAAACTCTACTAGCTATTAAACTGTATACATGTAAACGTCATTGTAAATACTGCTGTCTTCCTCCTGCTCTATGGTGAGGTGTGTCATGGCATTGCTTGTTGTATGGAAACTTACAGAAAAGCAATGGGAATGCCACCTTAAACACTTGTACCATGGAAATCGTAGTCTTAGACACTTAGGTAACAGTCTGCCTTAAGCATGATTACCGAAAGATACTCAGAAGGTAGAATTTGGCTGCATCACAGTAAGAGTTTTACTAGACTCTCTTAGTTGGTGAGACGCCTATACGCAGGGATTTTCTGTGGCCATGGTGTGCCATTCCAGGGTAGTGATCTGTCACTTTTGGCTCATAGCTGGTTAGATATTTGCTTGGTCACCCTGTACCTGTGGTCATTGGCCAGTGTGTAGGACATTAAAGGTACCCCTCGGAGTTCAGTGTGGGGACAGTCACATTAGACTCTGCTGGCCCCCCAATGGATTGGAACCCCAGGGTAACCCCAGCACTCCCTGTATTTCTTCTGCAAGGGCTGCACCCACAGTAACTTCCTCTGAAGTCACTATCAACCCAAGTGCTTGTATAGGGGCTCAGAAGACCCTTGTAAGTTTATAGCACTTTATGGTAAGGGCAGGAGGTACAAAAATCCTATGAAAAAATCCCAAAATAGTTCTTACTGGAACTATCTTATCGGAACTTAGTTCCTAAATACACACACCATTTTGTTTGTTGTACTTTATACTATCCTCTTTTGTTGTCCTTTCTTAATGAGACCAGAAAGGTAAAACAAAAACAAACATACAAAAACCACCAGATTTTCTTCTGCCAACAGTCACTTCTTCAAACCTCAGTGCGGTGGTTTCAGGTATAGGGTAGATGGAAGATACACAGTCCTGGACTCATTTATTGATCCAAACTAGACTGTCACCATATATGCTCATTAAAGAAAGAGATAAAACTATACGCATTTTTGTTCTTTGCCAAAATAACAAAATGGAGGCATTATTGGAAAGCATGTTTCTGTTGACACCATTCATCGGGATGTTAAACAGTCCTCTTGGAAAGTTCAGAAACAGTCCTCTTGGAAAGTTCAGTTGTAGAAAAAGGGCTTGCTTTTTTTTTTCCCCCTTTGCACGCTCAGGTAAACAAGAACAAGAGAGCAGGAAGAAGTTGATAATATGATAGGCTGGTAAGTAATTTCTCCCCCTTAAAAATGAGGGAAACATTTTTAAGCAGGAAATTGATCCCAACCCTATGGCTCCAATCCTCCCTGGAAGATACTCCCAGAAACTTAGCGTTCTCTGGGACCAAGACAATGAGCTTGTTGTGCACAAAGAAAAGAGGAGAGGGAGAGGACACAAAAGGCAGAAATAACTCTCAAACTCAAAACAAGCATGAAAAATCCTTAAAGTCTGAGGAGTGTGCCAACAAACCAATCCCACATCTGCGACTCTTCTCATGCCACTGGGAAGCAGTAAGTTACAGACAGTGAACGGGGCTCACCTTTCAGCAGCCACCTGCGGCGTCCAGATGGCCTAGCTTCCATTTGCAATTGGGAATGGAGAAAATACAGGGTTGTCTTTGACTTCTACTGTTTCTCCACATCCCTTAGTTGCAGCTAAGACACCCTAATAAAAATCTGCATAGTTACACTGAAAGCTTAACAAAGTGAGAGCAAGTCTGAAGAGGCAGAAGGCTGCAACGTGGAGAGAAATAATAGCATTAATGTCTTTCTGTAGCTGAAAAACCTCTTCTAAATGAAAGTTTGACTGTTTCTTTTGAGCTGGTAGCCAAGGAATTTGGCAAAAGCACTGAAGGTACTACATGTCACTAGAAACACCTTTGGCCAAAAGTAAGGTCAGAGAAACTCGGCAAGTGAAACTTAATTGTACTTTTAGAAAATAAGCACCTTTGCTTTGAGAGGTGAGAGGTACGCAGGATATCAGAGTTGTCCCAAGACTGCCAACCTTGGGGATTTTTAAAAAAGGCTTTGTATTACCCCCAGCTTCAGAAGACTAAGGCACGAGGCAGAGTGAGACGGATTACTGCCGCCCAGCTAACGAAGCTGTTCGGCACTGCAGCCAAGTTTCTCGTTTGCTGCGCTGTGAGTGTGAACCTGACTTCAGGTCAGGTCTGTGGATGGTGCAAGAACACCGTTTTCCTCTTTTATCCATCTTCTTGGACTTCAAGGAGGAAGAGAAAAACGTGATGTCTATTACAAAAAGGTCACATTCGGGTTTCTAAAAGGGCCCATGCTCCTATTTACATGCCTCATATGCAAAACGGATGCCCGTGTGCGACTGGTGCTGTCAGGAGCTGTCGGTTTGGCAGTCATTGCTAGTGCGTTACCGTGACCCTTAGGCTCTCCTTCCTGCTGCTTTTCTATACTCCTTCCAGATGATGGCCCGTATCCTCCCTCACCCAGACTGTCTCCCAGGTACATTGAGAAAGTCAGTGGAGGATTCTTAGGACAAGGCAGTAGGAGAAAAACCCACCTTAAATTTGAGTTTCCTTCTCCTCCTCCTCCTCCTCCTCCTCCTCCTCCTCCTCCTCCTCCTCCTCCTTGCTCGTGTTCAGTCTTCCACCCGGCGTCTGTTGGTCTGCCCTGGCTTCAGCATTGCCCTTCATCCTTCTGCCACTGTTAGGTGGTGGGCTCTTTTTGTTTTCTTTTTGACCAACCCCATCACAGTTGTTTAGGAAGGGAACTCATTCATTGGGGTCTGATGCATCACAGAAGATGAGAAGCCCGATGGCTCTGCAAAGGCCTCGTTTGTCAGGACGCTAAGTGACCCAGGAGACGGGCTGTCCTGCTGAGATGCAGGCATTCACCATATGCAGGAAGCAGTGTCTGTGAGTGTTCTCATCACGCCCAGGCGTCTGGCCACAACGTGAGGCCCTTGCCACCTTGGAGCTCCCAGAACAGACTTGGCTGTCCCACAGCAGAACCGAGACGGGAACAGAACATGCCAGACGTAGGCGATGGTTGGGCAGAACAGGTTTTCTACCGGAATCTTCATATGTTCTGCCTTGTGATGGTCAGAACATTCTCTCCAGGAGCTATTACTGTAGGAAGAAAGCGGGGGAAATCGCCATCCATGGGTGACAGGGTTGCTCATGCATAGCTCATGAGAACTTGGCGTACAGAAGAGATGCTTCAGTGTGTGTCATGCAGACCTGGGCTAGACAGAAGAAAACTCCCACTCCCTGCCCCTGCCGGCTTCATCTGTTCCAAGTCCAGCCCAAGCAGCTTGGCGGAATGTTTTCTTAGGCTGCTATAAACTAAAGGCTTTGACACTCTGCAGGCCTGTATCAGTTCATTTAGTTCCTCCAGGTCTCATGCAAATTGAGACATGGTTGGTCCCTCAGGAAGGCCCTAGAAGAGATTTTATGTCCTATAGGCCAAACCATGCTTGCCAAAACTGAACAGCCAGGGTCAGCCTAGGACTCTGTAAGACATTGCCAAACTAGCTTAGATTCTCCAGGCCAGTCTTGTTAGGGTGTTGCTTGGTCAAAGCTGGTCTCTGTCCTTGGCCTTCAGATATGCCAGTGAGCTGAGCCACTGTTATGGTTTGCTTCTGCCTGAAACATGTCAGCAATCTCCAGGCCCAGCAGGTGCACAAATGATTGGCAAGGCAGTCGCCATGCGAAGAAACCACACTCCCATCATCAGTCGGTGTTTCGGAAAAGACACAGATGAGCTGTTTACCACTACCTTAAAGCAGGCTGACATAGGACTTTAAATTTCCTTACATTGAATAGCTTCCTATTTATCTATTTCCCAGGAATTCATCTAATTCAAGTGAAAGCATTTATCTATTTAGCCTTTTATTATCTTCTAGGAGTACAGATTTCTCAAAGTTTATTATCCCTTTGTAAAGCACTAATTCTTTTTATTTTTCTTAAAGCTAACTCCTGAAGACTTTGGAATCGACACCTAATTCTGGAATTCTAGGATTTTGATGAACTAAATTGTCACATATTGATACAGGCTACAACATGGGTGACCCTTAAAGACTATGCCAATGGAAAGAAGCCAGTCACAAAAAGACAAATACTGTCTGATTTCATTCACACGTGGGACTTAGAGTAGCCAAATTCATAGAGATAGAAAGTAGAAGGACAGTTGCCAGGGGAGGGGACAATGGGGGGTTAGTGTTTAATAGAGGCAAAGTTTCAGTTCTGCAAGGTGAAAAAGTTCTGGATATGGACGGTGGTAACTAACGGTTGTCCAACACTGTGGATGTGCTTGGTGCCACTGAACTTCACACTTCAAAATGGTTAAAATGGTAAATTTTATATTATGTATAATATACCATGATTTTAAAAATAACTTTTAAAAAGAGTATCACATATTTTATGCATTAATTATTTTCTCTTAGAACCCCCCTTTTTTTGGCCAGATTGAAGAGGCCTAAGTTTTTTCTTTTGTTTCTTAACAAAACTTTGTATGTTAGTTCATCTTCCCTCTTAACCTTCTGCTTTACAAGGTTGTCAAACCTCATCTCCCTGGAAGCATCAGTCATGCATGTTAGTCATATTTATCCACCCTCAGAACTTGCAGGACAGTTCCAGACACGTGCTGCAGGCTGAAGGAGAAACAAGTCATGAGTAGAGTGTTAACCTGTCAGGTTACAAAAGCCCAACGTCAGGCTCCTGTGGAGAAGCGTGAGTGCTCTGAGGCCCACTCAGGAAGTCCCTGTTTTCTGTTTTTATAGAAGTCCTTGGGGTCCCCTTCCAGGAGGCACCTTGGCTGACTTTAGGTGTCAGAACCTTCTCCTTTTGGGCTGACGATGAGTGAGGCTGTCTGAGCATCCTCAGAAAGCCATTTCACCTGATAAGTCAGGAGAATTTTGAAGCAGACAATTTGAAAACGCAGCACTTGCTAACTCGGATCATTTGTCATTTCTAGACACCATCTTTTGAAGCAGATTTATAAGCATCAAGTTTTGCTTGAAACGGGCAGCTGAATGAACCATTAGAACAACTGTCACAAATCAAGAAAAGGCACAACTCGATTTACCTTGATCCCAAATCAAATATGGCAAAACCAAATTAGAAAAATCAGAATTTGGTTGAGCTCTGGATCCAGCAAACAGCCATCCACAGGCACCTCCTTCCTAGGAAACTGCAGCAGAAACAACTTTCTTTTCTTTTTTTTTTTTTAAATTTGTTACCTCAGCCCTTCACACCAAATGAAACAACTTTCTTAACGTGGTTCTGTCCTGGGGCAAAGTAGAAAACAGTGGACGTTTAGACCCTGCTAGAATGAAAGAAGGAGGGAAAAAATAAGCCATTATTTAAAAAACACCCAGGCATTCCACTTGTTGAGACTAGAAGAGTGTTGGAGTCTCCTCGTGAGCAGCCCTGACGTGTTCAGAGGAGGAGTGGTTAAGGATCAGGGCAGCTATTATCACCCGTTGCTTATATGCCAAGAGCCCCTTTTAAAACATTTAAGAACTTCTCGGATACTCCTTTACTTTTTCTCAGAAGGCTTGTGGCGTGCATGGAGGAATATGGGGCTCAATGTCTTAGACAGGTCCAGCCTGGACGTTTATTAGGTTCAATCACAAAGAGGTCACATATTGGTGATTTCTGGTGGTTTCCTGTGGCTGTTGGTTAGATGGTGCTCTGCCAGTCAAAACAATGTTTCTGCCTCTGACTCGGAATGTTCTTCCATCTTTACCTTCCCTCTCAGGTCAATACTCGGTCCCACAGATACGCACGGCATACATGAAGTACCTCATTCATGGTGCAGAATTAGAATATTGAGAATGAAAGGCTGAGAAAAGTGAGTGCCATGAGCACTTTCATTCTGTTTTCTGGTGTCTTGTACTTTCTTCTAGGAAAGAGAAAATCAAGGGCTTGACCTTTGGTCGTCTTGATTTCAGCTCAGCCGGGAGGTAATGTGAGTTTGGAGATTGATCAAAATCTAGCCAGCATGGAAAACAAAACCAAACAAAAACCCCTTTTCATGTTGAAGGAACAAAAAAAAAAAAAAAAAAAAAAAAGAATCTCTCTGGTTTTACTTTTAACTGATAAAACTTTCAGAGTTGAGGTTAGATGCTTGGCCTTGGCAGAATACACAGCTATACTGTTCTTTGAGAAAACCAGGTGAGACATTTAGCCAAAACTCTGTGTGTGTGTGTGTCTTCAAATTATAAAGTTTTAACTTACCCACATTAGTTCTCTTTTTACTTATCTTCACTACTGTTGATGTTAAGGATTATAATGAAAGAACATAATCTTTCCTTACCAGAAACGAAAAATCAGTCTATGTCTTTCTGAATTCAGCGCTTAGGTTTAACCCGAAGGACTCAAGTTGGGACGTGAGGACTGCGAGTGCTGCGGTCACAGTGCTCCACACACACGTGACTCACTCATACATCCCATGCTGTACGTTCAAGACCTTTCTCCCTATTAAATAACACAGCACTAGGCTCAGTTTGCTAAAAGTGAAGTAAAGGTCTGTTTGGATAACTGGGTCAAAATCCCTTTAAGGATCTTTGCTAAGATTTTTATGAACAATTTTTTACTTGGGTCATTGTTCGAGGAGAGTCTGTTTGTCGCTAACAAACACCCAAGTACCCAGTGCTGAGGCCCTCGTGTTCTTTGCCTTCACGTGGACAGTGCCTTCACATGCACACCTTCGGGGCCGGGAGGGCCTTGGCTGGGTTTTTGCCTGGGCACACCTGCAGTTTGTGTACACTGGCAGGAAAATTCACACCATGGAATGTTTTGTTATGCTCGTTAAGTGATTTATTGAAAAAATAAACTGTTTCTAAACTTCCCTTTATCAGAAACGTGTGCAAGGAGTCATCTGCCAAGTGAAATAATCTAGTTGGAATTAAGTGAAGAGCCCTCAGAGCAGGGTGTTTGTGTTGCAGTTTGTCCCATCCTCTGCCTCCTCTCTGGTCACCTCGAGCAGGGGTGTGGCCCCCCAGCCCTGCGCTCACTCGGGCCCCAGCAGGGCTTTCCACTTCAAGCCTGCACGTAGGAAGAGGCTGGCCCCCCAGCCAGAGAGACGTGTGGTTTTCTGGAGTTGGAGAGGCCTGCCCCGGAGCGTGGTTTTGTCAGGACACAAAGAGAGCGGCTGGTTAGGCAAAAAGACAAACAGGAAAAGTAATTAATAGCCAGCAGGGGCACCTGCCAGAATCTCACCAGCCACAAATGTGCGGTGACACGGCATCAGTTTCTGGATGGAAAGTGGGACCAGAGCCTGCTCGGAGATAGTGTAGGACTTCTTACTCCTGAACGCACCCAGGTGTCTGGAAAGATGAAGGGCTCGATTGTCAGAACGGTTTTCAAGTCAATAGTGCTGGACTCGAGCATTGCAACATGTCCCAGGTTGGCTGTGGGCATGGACTGTCAGGTTTTTCCAAGGGCTCCTTTCACAGAGGGACACACTCTTCCAAGAGGTAGGTCATTCTAATGATTAACCAGAGGTGCAACATTCATCTCTTGGCGACACTCATCTCTTTTAGTCTCGACAGAATTAAAAAAGTCTATGTGGCTTCCAGTTAAGACTGATCATGCAAAAAAGAAAAAAAATTATATGTATATATATATATATGTAGAAGCACTTTGAAATGTAACAAGCTCTACACAAATCCACAATTATTTAAAACAAAAAAGCATTGTAAGATTGTATCACCTAAAAATTTAAATGAATTGTGCTAGTATCAGAAGTAATGATTAATCTTGCTTGATTGATTAATATCAGTGAAGTAAATAACCCTTTCTTTCCTACTTGGCACTGTTCATTTGAGAACAGTGCTCTTCTTTGTCTTGATCATGGTGAGAATAACAAGCAGTTATGTGGTCCCGACTGTGTTCCAGGTAACTGCTCTGAGTGCTTTATGCAAATTTGCTAATCCTCTACACGATCCTAGGAAGCTGCTACTGTTATTACCTTCTTTCTCCAGGCGAGGAAACTAAGGCACAGGTTGGGTAAGTGCACTTGCCGGGGCCACGCAATGGGTCTTTATATTTTTTAAGAATCTTAAGAAATTCCCTGGCAAGTCCCCAGTATATGGGTTCCCCCCACCCCAACACAGCAGTGTCCTTTCTCCTGTCGTCTTCCAGCGTGTGCCTTTCCTGTGCTTAGCAATAGCAATAGCAGCACCATTGCCATTGTGGAGGGCTTATTACTCCAGCCCATGCAGAGGCTAAGCATTTCGGGATGCTTTCCCCCGTGGTGCAGGCCCTGTTATCTCTAGGTTACAGGTGGGAAAACTAAGGTTAAAGGCATTAGATAACTTGTCTAGGGGCAGACAACGGAGCTTTTATCTGTGCCCAGACAAAGGGTAGAGCCCATGTTCTTCACCACTTCCTTAGTCCTTATGTCATTGTCCTTTTAAATTTCATGCACAGTCACTGTAGCCTGCCTCTGTGCTTTAAAGATGCCAGTGCATTTTGTGGCAAGTGAGCCAGGTTCTGAAGTTAGGCCGGGTCGGTGTGTGAGTGCATGTGTGTTGGCGTGAGCCCCACGTAAGCACCACATTGGTTCTGTCTGGTTTCCTGATTTTCCTGATTTTTTTCGTGCTGCCAACTCTGACATAGTTGTGTTACTGAAGAGAGTCCTAATACAAGAAAGAGAAGTAGAGTGTTGTTGGACTGCAGGGCTCCAGCAGTTCCTTTGCATAAATGTTTATGTTACCTGAATACAGAAGGGATCCATAACGATATAATTATGCATAAAGTAGTTTTCTACTTTGCATGAGGTTATAAGTTAGGCAGGGCTTACAGGTGGGTTGGCTCGCTTCCCGCAGGCCCAGCATAGACCATTCCACAAAGGGTAACATCTTGGCTATTTTGAAAGGTCTCAGGCTGATACCAGCATTTGCCTTTGAGGTTGGACAGTAGCCTTTTCAATCCTGAATGCTGAACGTCATCCTCATCCTTTTTCTCCTGTCACTTTTGGGAGTCAATCCTGGACCATGTGCTCAGACCAGGGAAAGAGCAAGCAAGAATCCTGTTTTGGCCTCCCTAGGAGATGAGAACTCTTACTAGGCTGTTACCCATTACCGTGAATAGCGAACCCCCATGTGTATGAATGAATGACACCTCCTCAAGACCCGAGCTTTGGAGTGCAGGGGCGTTGGAATATCAAGACAGCTCGTTTCTAATGCGCGTGTGCAAGTGGTTCTTCTTTTTAGTGTCTATACTCTGGTAGAACTTCCAAAATATATGGCTACGCTATGGTTTAAGAATGAAATGACTATTTACCTGCCTCTGGGACATCTGAAGGTAAACCCCATCGCTAGCCTTACATGAGCAGGAGGGAAACCGCTGTCCTGGCAGTGGTCCTGTTTGTTGCCTGACTGGTCCATCTGAGACTATAGGAGTGACAGTGCAGGTGGGTGGAGCCACCCCACAGGGCAGGGGCCAAGCTTGTGCCCCTCCCCCAAAGCAGCACTGTAATTGCATCAAGAGCTTGAGAACATATTAAGCACTAGAAATTGTTGCTTATTCAGTTGTGACTAGTTAATGTTTTAATTGTCCATGGGGAAGGTAGGCTAGAAATAAGTTTTGTGAACTAAATTTCTCTTTTTCAGAAAGGTTAGGTGTTGGTATGTTTTTCGTTATCTTGATAGCCATATTCCTTCCAGATTTTTCGTTGCTTTCACAGTGGAACCTATGTCCTCCTCCCATTGTGAATCTTGTTTCAGCCTCCCTTGCTCCAGGTGTCGTAGAGATTGGTATTTCTAACAGCCCAACAAGCTCCACCGTGAAGTAGATGAGAACTTGAAAACTAGAAAACTGAAGCATGAATACTTACTACAATTTAATTTATCTTTTGTTGGAAACTTACCTCCTCCAACTCCTACTTTAGCACTTTTAAATAAACCTATTAGAATTTGTTTTTAAAACTCATACTCTGTTTTCTAGGTGACTTGAACAGTTCTGTAAATCTGCTTATTTACTGAATAAAATCTGTTTATTTTGACTTCTGCCCTTACCCTTACGACTACAAACTAGCAATTTAATAATTGACTTTAGTTATTTAATTTTTTGGAAAGGATACTGCTTGTTTATAATCTAGAAATGTTTTTTTCCTCATTGCAACTATTTTGGGAGCTTTTAACAAACCACGATAGTGGAAGTAATATTTATTTGTACATGGAAAGCTGTCAGAATTTCCACAGAGATAATAAAATTTATGTCTGTGGCAACAACTTTTTAGTAACTTTTACAAATTTTTTGTTACATTTTTGGTGTTGGGATTATGTTCTATTTTGGAAAGAAAACTGCTTAAAGACTGATTTCTTGGTATTATTTTCACACAGGAAAATATGAAAAAAACCTGTATTTGGAGGTTATTGATCTAAAGATTGCTTTTTCTTGGGGGCTTCCAAGAAATTACACTATAATTTAGGATAGTGTTGTGCACTGTTGGTATTATGAGCTGTTGAGAAAAACCACAGAGAATTGGATATTTTGCTGGGTAAGAATTTTCCACCCTCAAAATTTAGGGAAAGTTTTAAAGACAAAGTATATTTCATAAATTATTAATCTTTTTTCCTTAAAGGTCATTCCTCTTCCTTATGTTTCTTAATAATTTGGTGATTAAAAAGATTCATCAATGGGAAATCGTCTATGGTTTGGTAACTGCTTTTCCTTAATTAGCAAGATTATTATGCTAGTTGAGGAAAAGACTGTTTTCAAGTCTGGGAATACCGTAGTTGAGTAAGTTTCCCAGAATATGCTGCAGATAATATGAAGTCTTAGGTGGAAATCAGACCTTGTGGTCAAATGAGTCTGGGCAATGCTAGGTTGAGGGCAGTGAAGATGGCTTGTTACACCGTAGGATTTCTCGGGGTTGGGGGCTGGCATGCAGGCTCTCCTAGGGCATCTGACCATGGCTCCTTTTGCACCGTGGTAATCACAGCTATAAATACCGTGAAAGCCTTCCCCAGCTCAGGGGGATCATGGGATCGTGGGTGGTATATCTTAGCAAATGTCATTGTAGCGCCTTGAGTCACCAGTGAGCTCAACTACAGCACAGTGCGGAGAGATGGGAAACACAGAAGTGTCTTTTTATTAGATGTTTAGTGACTTAGCTAAGAGAAGCAATAATAATAATGGCAAATAGGGAGGTCTTTTTTTTTTTTTTTTTTTTTTCAGTTCACACAATAGTTTTTTATTTTTGATACTTTAGTATTTGTCCGGGGTGATCTCCTGGGCTCAAGTGGCCCTTTCTCAGCTCCCATGGGCTGGGACCCCAAGCACGCCACCCACCCTTGAAGGCTCTGAGGGTGGCCAGCAGGGCAGAAACCAAGGAAACCCAGGTCGGAGGTGCTGTGAGCAGCAGGCGGGGCCAGCAGGCTGTCTGGAGGAAGGACAGTGAATCCTAAATGCAGTTGCTCTTGGAAGGTAAGATGCCTTCCTCAAACAGCGCACATAGGAAGGTCTTTAGGCAGATTTTCACTTCAGTAGGCTCCTCGTACAAGCACTCATGTTTGAATATATATTGAAAGTTTAAAATTTCTCCAGTTAGGAATTAAGAGGGTTGGCTGTCTCTAAGATCCGGGTTCTATATAGTTTTCACACCCTTGCTTTTAAGGCTTTTATCTCTCCAAGGTCTCCTGAGTGGGACACCACAGTCCCACCCAGTGGACAGCTGCATTTTGTAGCCCAGCCAGCAAGTAACCATTCGGCGGAACTGTCCTGGTACCATTCTGATCAACTCTAGAGGAAGTGCCTGGTGCTGAAATTCACCGAAACTCATCACTTTGGAATTGAAGCATTTTCAAAGATTAGCTTTTTCTCTGATCCTTGACCTTTGCAAATGATTAGCATGTATTTAAACACCCGCTGAAAAAAGTAGAGTTCTGGGACTTTTCCAAAATCAGCAAATAATCAATGACAAAACCCAGGCAGCCTCGCGCTGTGCCTCCGCCAGAATCCCAAAGCAGTAAAATGAGCGAAAGAGCAACATCAGGCAGGCAGCCCGCGGTCACTGAGGACTCCTCTAGGGGCAATTGAGTGCCTGATGACGTGGCCGTGGCGTTTTGCTGCAGCATAGGCTGAACAGCGGAGGGGCCAGGATGAGGAAGGTGATGCAGTCCTTCCTGGAGTCCCCTGCCTTGTCCTGCCCCCTCTGCTGGAGTCTGTCCTTGACTTACCACTGCACATTCGCCTCTCCCTTGAGACAGCGAGTGAAGCAACCGAGCGTGGGAAGTTGGCTTCTCATGAAGGAGAGTGGAGAAGGGAAGGTTTCAGGCACTGGAAAGGGAGAGTGGAGACTGGAGGGGAGCTGGGGGTTTTGTGTGCACCTGCCTCGTCTCCGCCCAGGGGCAGAGTTCCGTGTGGAATGCTGCGTCCTGGGCTTCGTGGCTTCCAGAGCTCACCGCTGTATGGGAGGAGTTCTCTGAAACCAAGAATTGCAAAACTTTGTGCAAATTTGAATTGAAAGAATATTGCTTTTTAAATGTACCATCAATAGTACCATTAAATAGTACATCTTAATGTAAAAAAAATGAGTTTTCTTATATGACTTTAAAAACAGCTTTAAATGCTTTTGATTTATCACCCTGTGAGTGGTTCAGCATTTGAAATATTCAGAGTTATAGTTTTACTTTGAATTATATTCTGTTTATCAGAAGACAGTCACTTTATCTAAAAGTAGGTCCTTAAAAAGAAAAAAAAAGAACAATTTAACCACCTCTTCATGAAGGCAGACAGAAGAAAGGAGTCCAACGTAGAGTAGAGTGGCCAAGTGACCCAGTTTGGGGGTTTCCCAGGCTGGGAGTTCAGTGCCAGAGCTGGGCAAGTCCCGGGCAATCCAGGTCAGTCGGTGCCTTCCGAATGCCAGGCACCAGGCTCGGTATTGGGGGTGAAGTGGTGAATCAAATTCAGTGCTTTACCAGGAGGGCCAGCTAGTTCCTTTCCAGGCAGTGCTTGTGAAAACGGTCGCTGGGGAGGCAGTTTGGGAAAATAGGCCTACAACCGTGAGCTCTTAAACAGCTCCTTGCGGTCTCGGTTGGATCTGTTCTTGTTCCTCTCTTTCAGTTATGACCAAATTATTTTTCTAAGTTAGTGATGTTGCTGTTTAGCCCTCCAGCTGCACGTGCACATGCGTGCACGCACGCACGCACGCACGCACGCACGCACGCACACGCTCCGCCAGCCCTACAATATGTAACTATCCCAAGCCACCAGGGAATAACTTTGCAGCCACTTCCTTCCCCCTGGCAGCCCACGGGCGTGTTTGGTTTGGACTTCGGCAGCTCCGGGGTGTGCTCTCCCTACTTTCCTGTTCATGTTGTTCCCTCCTTCGGTTATTCCGGCCCATGCGGGTGTGTGTAAGCAGGCAGAAGGGAGGGCCAGCGCGGGGCGCAAGCCACACGCAGTGTATTCTCAGTCTGATACGGCGCTGCGTTAGGGAAGCACAGTTGCTCAGTGAGCCCAGAGTAACAGGGGTTCATTCTGAAGGGCAGCCTCACATACACAGGAAGACTTCTATGTCATAATTTTGTTTACTACCCCCATTAAAAAAAAACATACTTAGTGGTTATCCTTAGGTATGCATTCAATCTGTCATAGTGATTTCAGTGTATCATTTAATGAGCTGCCTTACAGCTGAAAACACTGGACTTTGCTAAGGTTAATTCGTCCTTCCGTCTGTCTTTCAGAGAAAGGCTAAGTGACTCCTCTCAATCCAGAAATTGCAAAACCAGGATCAGAAGTCAAATATCGATAATTACCTGGATTTATATGAAATGGCTAACTTGGTAATATTAAGAACAATCATTTTAGAGGCTAGGTTGATGTTTTCCTTGCTAACATTATTATTCAGTTATGTTGTAAACTGTGATGAAAATGTAGAACTTATGTATATAAAAATATATATGTGTATATATTACATCTTCTATTTATCTTGAGGATGGAGAAGACAGCTTATATTTGTCTCAGGTATCTGCCTAAATGAAACACAGGGAATGTTAACAACTTTTTGTTTAATTTTTAATATTTATTTATTTATTTTTTTTTTTTTGAGACAGCATCCTACTCTGTTGCCCGGGCTAGAGTGCAATGGTGTGATCATAGCTCACTGCAACCTCCAACTGCTGGGCTCAAGCAATCCTCTTGCCTCAGCCTCCCAAGTAGCTGGGACTACACAGGCATGCCACCACACCTGGCTCACTTTTAAATTTTTTGCAGAGAAAATTTGCTGCGTTGCTTAGGTTGGTCTCGAACCCCTGGCCTCAAGCAATCCTTCCACCTCAGCCTCCCAAACTGCTATGATTACAACCATGAGCCACTGCACCTGGCCTTCTTTTCATTTAATATGATTTTGTGAGGAGGTTTTGCAAAGACTGATTCTTAACACACACACGATGTGTAATGGTTGTGCAGCACTAACCTGGCAGAAGTGAATGCTAGATTGTATGTCAGGCATTGCTATTGATTTGCTGCACAAGAACAGGCAACTTGCCCAAATACATTCTTCCTAAGCATTTGGTAGTTTATTTATAACGTAGGGATTTGACACTCTTCTCTTCCATATCTCAGAACCTGTATTATTTGTAGAATTTTGACATTTTCCAGCAGAAGCTGAATCTCAACTGTATAGCATATTCAGCTTTTGATTGCTTAATTGGATTAAAATCTGACCATCAAAACAGAAGGAGAACAGAGAGACCTAGGTCATGTGTATATAAAAATAAGTGTTTCTGGTTATATATGGTATAGTAGTGGTCAAAAATGAATTAACCTGAGTTCAAGTCCTGGCTTTGCCACTTGCTAACAATGTGACCTTGGGCAAGTCACTCAGCCTGACAGCCTGCCGCCTCCTCTGTTAGTGATGGCAAAGAGATGATAGTAAAAGGTATTTCATGGGTCGGTAGTGAATGTCTGACTAGATAGAACAAGTGGAGTGCTTACCCTGGACTAAATGAATCTCTCTGGATTCTGTTGTTCCCTTCATTATAATGGACAGTAAGAGTCATCAGTTAACTAAAATTAGTAAAGGTCCATGCTTTGTAATCGCTTCTTCTGAATAATTACCATATAAAGAATTCCCTTGAGCGATTCTAACCTTAAAGATAAGTATTTGACTTGGGCAAAATCATTTCTAGCTTGTTCTTTTACCTCTGATTCGGACAAAGTGCGAGGGGGTGTGCCTTATTTTAATAAGCTAATATTTTCCAAGAGTATGTCTAGAGTCTAGGCCATGAAAGATTTTCACAAGGAAATTTTCTATATACTGAGATCCCCACTAGAAGACAGATTGCTGATCTGATTCCATGGTATGGGCCCAAAGAACTGCATTATATGGTAAAGAAAGGAGCTTGTTTTTGATGTTGGAAGATATGCTTGGGTGGTATCCAAGCTGACCTGTTTTATATCTCATTGTGTCATGAGATGACCATGGTTCCTTTTTCTAAACAGCATGCAGTAGGGTGTTACAGCAACAGTCTAGAAACAAGGCAATGTATTTTAGTTTGTCTGTAATTAATGTGATTTATCCTGTGCTAGAATAGGTGTATGTGATCTGAGGTGTGCCAAATACTCCTCCTCATTCAAACAGCTACGGCTCCTACACCTACCAGAGGGTGTTGGGAATGTTAGCAATCATACAACCATTTCAGAGTGTGGCATTGTCCCCCGAAGGCTTCCGTTGAAATGAGGGATAATCTGAGAGAGAGAACCTCTATTATGTATAAAATTGCTGAATTATCAGCTCTCAGTTAGCAGGATCCCAAGAAAAATAGGTCTTAGGATGGAGTGGTTTTGATATAAAGAGAGATACAACAAAGTTAGGGAGAACTTTAATACTTCACAGAGAGGATCCTTTAAGTTGGGAGCCCCAGGAAGCGGAGAGAAATGATGAGATACCCGATTACCTGCTACCTGATAAGATACCTGGTTAGGAGAGGCAGTGAGAGGCGCTATGAAAAGGGGCTTTGGAAGAAATCCAATGCACTATCCATTGTGCAACACAGTCACCTTGAAGAGGAGCTTTGGGAATCCCTTGATAACCAGGCTTCTTCTCAACTATGCCTGGACTGATCCTACATAACACTCAGGTAAATAATCCCCAAGGTGTGTGTCTAATATGTGTGCATATCTGTAAAAGCCAGCCTAGACTAGTGGCTGAGAAAAGGGACTCTAGGGCCAGACTGCAATTGGTACCCAGCCCCAGTTCATCAGTTCGTCCACTTACCTTGGCTGTGCACCTTAGACAGATCACCTAAACTCTTTGTGTTTCACCTTCCTTATCTGTAAAAGAGAGGCTGCTAGGGTTGTTGCGAGAGTTAAAAGAACTAAGATATATAGGAAGTATTAATACTTAGAGCAATGTTTGGCACATGGTAAAATTATTAGCTGTTGTTACTAAAATATGTTAGAGTCATGCCTGAAGGAAGGGAAAACCGCGGATTAGAGTGTGCTAACTGCCAGAACACACAATGGTGACATCTCAGCCACTTAGCTCAGGTCAGTGAGGTGACTCTGCTCCATGTGGACAGCCAGGAATCTGGGTTTCTTGTAGATAATAGTTCTGCCATCTTCCAGGGCCTCTGGATTATTCACTGAGTTTTCATTTCTAGCCAGCAGGTGAGGGAAGAGGAGTTCCTGGGGGCCTGCCTCTCACACTCTCTCATCTCCCATTGGCTCCACTACTGCATTACTTCTCTCACATTCTATTGATGTCATTACACATTCATTACGTCTCCCATTTTCCATTGGCCAGGAATAGTCACATGGCTCCATCTAACTGCAGAGGAAAGTGGGAAATGTAGTTTAGCTGTGGGCCTACAAAGCAGAGAAGAACATGAGTATTGGTCAGAATGTGGATAGCAAATTGATTTTGACTTCAGTGTATGGTTTCAGTATGAAGCATATACAGTTCTCCAGTTTAATTTTAAGAATATGAAAATTGGGCTGGGTGCGGTGGCTCACACCTGTAATCCTAGCACTCTGGGAGGCCAAGGCAGGAGGATGGCTTGAGGTCAGGAGTTTAAGACCAGCCTGAGCAAGAGCGAGACCCCTGTCTCTACTAAAAATAGAAAGAAATGATCTGGACAGCTAAAAATATATATATAGAAAAAAATTAGCTGGGCATGGTGGTGCATGCCTGTAGTCCCAGCTACCTGGGAGGCTGAGGCAGGATTGCTTGAGCCCAGGAGTTTGAGGTTGCTGTGAGCTTGATGCCACGGCACTCTAGCCCAGGCAACAGAGCGAGACTCTGTCTCAAAAAAAAAAAAAAGGAATATGAAAATCTACTCCCTTATTTGACGTACTACATTCAAATTCTAATATTCCTGCAAAAATTCAGCTACAGTATCATTTCCAAATAAAATAATGAAAGCTAATGTCTATGGAGCATTTACTGTGTATCAAATACTAAGTCATTCACTTATTTGATCTTATTTAATAAGATGAAATTAATTTATTTAATTCTCACCACTGCCCTTATAAGGTAGGTACCAGAATTATCCCCATTTATTGGATGAAGAAACTAAATTACAGAGACATCATTAATCCAAATAAGCAAGTATGAGTTAATGAAGAATCACAAACAGGATTAAAAAATTGCTGGTTGGTCTTTTTCATTGTCCCTTTAATCCATAAGCTGGTAAAGTTTTGTGGAGAGAGAACTTAGTTGTCAACTCCGTTTTCTGCTTAGGGAGACCAAATACAGATATATAGCAGAAGAGACTTAATGTAGTACAGTGGATTCACTACACCTGATACAGCACCCATTAATTTGTCATGAGCTGGGTGGTTGAAGAAAACCTAATACACATGTGCATGGAAAAACACACATTGGTGTGTACTTTATCCTTTGGTTTGCTTTAATTATTTGCTTAGAGAAACATGCCGTGTTTATTATCAGTTTAGCCATGCATACATTGCATTAGTCTGGAAAAGTGGCTTTAGTGTCTTAACCTCTTATATCTGTTTAGTTATTCCTTGCAAAATTTGCTAGGCCCCTTACTTAGAGCTACTGTTAACATTTTAATCATAGAGATTGCATAACCTGAAGTCACTGATCTTTGTGCTTTAATTTTTCACGTATAGCATCATAGAGAAAAAAGATGAAGGCTCAATTCTGTGAGCCCCTGTACAAGGACAGCGTTAAGAGAAGAGAACCCGCGTGATCAGTTCTGATGAGTCAGCTCATTGCCGGCTGTGTCTGTTCCATGGAGTTCGTTCCCTCTATGGAACTAAGATGTGTTTGTCAAAGCCCTGAGAAGTGGAGATTTAAACAGATGTCAGATGGAAGCAGCAGCAGATGTGTAGTGGTACAAAGAGTTTTGATAGGCCATGGAATAGCTGAGTAATTAGAATTTCTGTGTGCCCAAGTATCTACTTAAAGACTTTTGGCTAAGCCACCAGAGAGTTGGGTGTTTGCCCAGTCGTTTGTGTGGCCTCATCTGCCTTTTGAAAATCCCGGTAGTGGTAGCCGAATGAGGAAAGCACCTATTCCTCAGTGTTTGTTCTATGGGCTTGTGTTTTTTTCTTTTCCGTGCTGCTTTGTTTTGATTTATAAAAAAATGAGGAACAACTAGGCAGACCATCTAGTCTGTCCAATACTACCAGGCAATCATGTCATGCCTTTCACCTCTAGATCTCAAAGCATTGTCATCTGTGCAAAGTTATAATATTCTTTATAACATTTGTTCTTCAAAGTAGTTTTCACTGAGTCGAGAAAGTGATATTGCTCACCTTTCAGGGTATGGAGCCACAGCTGGGGTAGGTGGGTAGGGGGAGACCCTGGTATGAGCTCTCACAGGCCAAGCTCAAGTTGGGGGCCAGGCAGAACATAGAAGTGTCCAGGGCTGACTCCATGGGCTGTAACAGTGGTAATTTAATAGAGATTTTGGACTTGGGACCTGATCCTTTAGTGCCAGGAACCCTTTTATAACACACCGGCAACCAGGAGTGTTGGCAATTACTCCTATAAGTTGATTAAATGATCTCACAAACTGCAGGACTTCTCATTGTATTTATTAACTTGCATTGTTTGGAAATGACTGCTAATTTTTTATGATTAATGTAACACAGTTATTCTCATTCCATGAACTAATATTGAGGGTTATATTGTTTGGTTCTATGGCACATTAACCTGTTGTGTTTTAGATTACACGAGAGTGAACGTGCATTATCGTTTCTTCCTAATTTAAATGCAGCTTAATTTTAACATTAAAAGAAACCTCTTTTTTATATTTCTATTCTTGGAAAAAATCATCCAGTCATTTTTGCTTTTTAGGCTTCTAGTCCAGTTTTGGTTTTGATTTTCAAACGAGAACAAGTTGTATGCAGTAGACAAATCTTTCTTTTCTGGGCTAGGTCTGCTCAACTAATTTTTTTTTTGCCAATAAGAAATCTGAAAAAAAAATCCATATACACCACTTTTTCATTTTTTCCTATTCATATTTCAGAAGAGCCTACTTTTTCCCTCTTTTAAGAAAGGATGGTCCTGCTGGAAACAGATCATTTCAGTCTTTATTTGTGGAGACAAAACGTAATGGAGATGGGTTTATTTCTACAGTCGGGGCCGTCTGCCTGTTCTGCAGACTCGTGGTCAGTATGAGATATTCCTGCACACCACCTACTTGTTCAGTGGGTTTCTGTCTGCTGCCTGTTTATCTGGGCAGCAGCAGCACCACAGGAAGAAAGGAATGTTTAAATGTGGAAATGACTTCTTCATTTTATGCGTCAGAGGCTGTGAACTTGGAAGTCATTTGCGAGTTTTGATCTCCAGTTTGCTTGAAAATACCCACCCTTCTCTCTCTCCCTCTCTCTCTCTCTCTCTCAACTACTGAATTATTTGCAGGAAGGTCACCCACTCAAACTCCATGCTGTGATCACTTTCTTGCCGTGTAACATTGCAAGTCGTTCATTTTACAAATAGGATTTTTGATTTGTAAAAAATATTTTTATTTAAAAATTATTATTGTAGGCCGGGCGCGGTGGCTCACGCCTGTAATCCTAGCACTCTGGGAGGCCGAGGCGGTGGATCGCTCAAGGTCAGGAGTTCGAGACCAGCCTGAGCGAGACCCCGTCTCTACTAAAAATAGAAAGACATTATGTGGACAACTAAAAATCTATATAGAAAAAATTAGCCGGGCATAGTGGCGCATGCCTGTAGTCCCAGCTACTCAGGAGGCTGAGGCAGTAGGATCGCTTAAGCCGAGGAGTCTGAGGTTGCTGTGAGCTAAGCTGACGCCACGGCACTCACTCTAGCCTGGGCAACAAAGTGAGACTCTGTCTCAAAAAAAATAAAAATAAAAATAAAAATTATTATTGTTGTTATTCCTGATTCCCTGGGAGATAGACACACTGACATTTAAGTGAATCACAGTTCAAAGCACTTGGGACCAATAAAATAAGTAATTTTCTTATAATATAGGTATAAAATAGTATCGATTCAGCTTTCTGACTATCCAGACAACTGTTACCAGTAATCACTGAAGTTCCTACTTTGGCCTTTGCAACAAATATAGTCAGTGTCAGATGTGTAATTGAATGCTTGGTTTTATTTGGTGTTATAGAATTACATACTAGTGTATACTTCATATCGCCAACCCCAGATAACCTCAAATTAATGACAGTAATAGTGGTAATTAATGGCAGGTACTTAGGGCACAAGAAAAAGGCAAAAGTGGTTTTCATGGATTTCTTGGATGTGAAGATTTGTATTGATGAAGTTTCTGTTGTTTATTGGCAGAGTTTTGACTATTGCAGTTAGTATTGCTTCTGAATGTATGCTGTATGTCTTAAAAAATGAAATCCACTACCTTTTTATGTACATTAAAGAGATTACGTAACAGAATTGAATCCGTATCTGAGCAGATGGGCCCAGCGTAGGGTCATTGTGTGATTCAGCTGGTAGAGCTATTTCTGAAGTGTGAAATATTCACTCTGTTCAGATGGCTAGGAAAAACAGCCTCCCCCAAAGAAGTGTCTCATGCAGCACTGGCCAACAGAGGCGTAATACGAGCCACATATGTAATTTAAAGTTTTCTAGTACCCTTATTTAAAAAGTAAAAATAAGCAGGTGAAATTAATTTTAGTACTGTGTTTAACCCAGTATATCCAAAATACTGCCGTTTCAACATGCAATCAAAATAAAATTATTATTGCGATACTTTCTTTTTTTTTGTACTAAGTCTTTGAAATCCAGTGTGCGTTTACACTAACAGCACTGTTCAGAGTAGCCATTTTTCAAACGCTCAGTAGCCACGTGTGGTCAGTGGTTGCCGCATTTGACAGCACAGGTCCGCCCATGGCTTGATGGCAGCTTCAGATAGGAGGAAGAAAGGGATCATCTGTCATGCCTCTTCGTCTTCCCAAGACTAAATGTCAGTTCTTGAAAAGGAAAACGGTGACAGGACTTTCTGGGAAATATAACCTTATTTCTGATGTTTACTTGCACAAGTCAAATGCTGTTCCATAGCAGAGTTTGACTTTATTTTCATGTAAAAAAGAAAAAAACAAAAAACAAACAAACAAAAAAAACAACCAACCCACAAACATTGATCTGATGTTAGTCATTTTCTAAAGAAAATTAAAAATCCACATCAGAGAGCCTTAATGTAAAGGATTCCTTTTTTCACGCATATATCTTGTTCTACTGTTGCCATGGCCACATGGATGGGATACAGTAGAAATTAAAGGCTCCAGTTATAGTCACGATGCTTTCTTTGGTTATCTTATTACTTTTCAACTAAAGGCTGTTTTTATCGTGCTGGGCTTTCCCCCCTGAAAATGTGGAAGTTTTGCTTAGGGAATGTTTATGTTTCGATTTGGTATGGTCAGTGGAGAACTTGATGCCATTTGGAATGCTTTGCAGCCCTTGTAGCAAGTATAATCTATAATTACCAAAAACAATTAATGTTAACTCAAAGCCAGAACATGTCACAGGGTCTTTATCTGATCTGATTTTCCTCCCTGGCTTCCCTGGAATATGGACTATTTTATGTCATTCCATTTTCAGAGTCAAAGAGCTGTTACTGTAATTCTAAGTGAGGTGATAACACTCTCTGTCTTCCTGGCCAATTACAAAGGCTGTTGTCAACCAGATGGCCTGCATTTTGAAAAAACTGTGACCTTTGAGTTTATTACTGTTGATTGGAGAGGGAAGTTTTTCTAGATTATTACCCTCAAGGGATTAGTAAAAGAGGCATGTGCTTGGAATTAACTTGAAATGTATCTACAAACTCACAAATCTATCATTCATATGATGTCGGGCTTTCATAAAGCCCTGGCATATTTTTGAAGTTTAATAGCTTAAATTTTTTGTATGGTAGAGATTGACAACGATTCTCTCCTTGACTAAGCTTTAGAGTTAGGCTCCTTCTGGGCCACCTTCTCAACCTCCCGAGTCTGTCCTTAAGTGATCTGCTTTTGGCAAGAATCCTGCTCAGTTTAATGAGACTCCTCCTATCCTTGGTATCTGATGCCTTTGATTTCTGAACAGGTTCAGCATTTCCCCACCCTTGGTCTTAGGCCGGTGGCCTGCCCTCAGCAAGAATCCTGTTAGGTCAGTTTAGCAAGAATACCCTACCATTATCGTCTCCTCTTAGTAATTTTCCATCCCCTGATCCCCTTGGCTTGTGGGCTATAATCTCCACTTGTTCTTTGTATTTAGAGTTGAGATCTGAACTCTTCCCTGTATCGCAATAGTGTTGAATAAAGTCTGGCTTACCATTTTAACAAGCATCAAAATAACCTTTTTCTTTAACAAGATAATAAGTTACATAGAAAGCCCAGGTATTAAAACTTTAGGACAATGTCATTGTAGAGTGATACACCGTAAGTTCTAATTTGTTTCAACCCATTGAAGAAACTAAAAAAAACTGTATTAGATAGGTTAAAGTAAACTCTACGGTTAGAACTGAAGTTTACACTTACTTGGAAAGTTCATTGTTTATTATAGTACTATTATGTAGACATTTTATTATGGGTACAACAAAAGTATAAAATCTGGCCTTAGACTTTATAAAATACTAGGTTTCTCATTTCTGCAGGAGTAAGATGTTCTTATTTTACATCATGACGTTTGACTCAAAATATGTGGGCATGTCTCTCCCATTGATGCTGTATACTGAGTTGCAAAATTTATTAGAGTATTAGGCTTAATGTATTTTAATCCACTTGTAGGAAGTCAGTGGAAGTTTGCATAGAACATGGGTCTTTATGGCAGAAATAAACATATTGCATTGAGTGTAAGACAGAATTACATTGTAACCTCAGTGAGCCACTGTTACTGCAGGGAGGGCCTCCTTGTGCAAATGTTGGCCCCCTCCAGAGGCTTATTTCATCAGAAAGCCCAGGCCCTTGTAAATTTTCATGAGCATTGCAATAATATAATCCCATGTAGATCTGAATGCATAGATTTGTGTATCAGCCTGTTTTGTTTCCAAATGTCTGTCCTCAATGATGTTATTTTATAAGTTATATAAAAGAGAGCGGTTGAGATAACAGAATACAATGTAATTTCAGTATTTCATTTTTCTGAAGATAATTATGGAAACTCCTCAGAGAGTTCCTTCCCAGGACTACACGAGCTCTTTCTGGATGCTGGGCTGCAGTGCCCGTTTGCACCAGACGCGGGGGGGGGGGGGGGGGGGCTCCTGCCAGCAGCCTGGCCGTTGACTCCCCATTCAGAGCTGAGCCTTCAGTGCCTTATGGTGAAGCCACTTCCAATCTCTGTGTTAAAACCGTAATGTGTCTGTTTTTACAATAGAGTATTTCATGATTTTAAAAAGTTAGCTTTTTCCAAAAGTAGCTCTTCAAAAGCAATTCAGTATAAGTTCTAGGTTAAGGCCTTTGCTAAATTAAGATATCCTCTACTGAGTGTCCATTGGGTGCATATTTCAAAAAGGCAGAGACCAGAATGATAATGTTTTAGTGAGGTATTTTATTTCTTTGTGAGAGAATGAGGAGCAGAATTGCTACATTTCCATTAGTAAAGTGGCAACCTTGAGAATAGGGGTAGTGTGGAAACCAATGTGCATAGATGCATTTAGAGGAGTCTGATCCTTTTTTCTGCTTCTGCCTCATTAAGGGGAGAGAGAGCGACAGTGAGAGTGAGCGTGAACACACAAGGAGGGAGAGATGGAGTGCGGAGGTGGGACTTTTTCCTCCCCCCAGTTATACTGGACAGTGATAAAGACTTAAATATGGAGTACGGTCATCCTCTGGGCTTCCATGTAGATAACATAGGTGAGAGAAAAGAGCTAAAGGCCTCATCTGGGTGCATAATGAATTATAACGGCGATGGGCAGACTACTGAGATAGATATGCTCCCCTCTTAGCCATTGGTTTCTTTAAATCGTGCTTTGTTTGCATTGGCTTTTACATTTTAAATTTTACTGCTCCTATTACAAGGAACTCTTTGTTTTTTACAATGAAAGTGTGGGTTGACACCTCCATCCAGGTGAAGCTGTGTACCCGTTATGTAGAATTGTTGGAGGCATTGCTACCACCCGGGGACAGCTCACTAGACAAAATACCTTGGGGAAATAAGCAGCCTTTTGATTCTTCACACTTGTGAACCTAAACATATGAAGTGATGGCAGGTGTCACACTTTGTCAAGACTGTCTTCTTGACTGGTTCCCTGTAGGATAAATATAGTGGGAGGAGAGAGCAGTAAGAAGAAAGCTGGTTAGGCAGTCTGAGGTTGGGGGTGGGGGAAGGATGCAGAGTATATAACTGAAAGAAGATTAATTTAACACTACAATTGTATCCCATCTCATAGTAGTTCAGAATACCTATATTCTTTCTTAAATTCATTGGGCTCTTTGTTTTTTCTTTCATTCTCTTTTTGCTCTTCTTATTTTCATCCTTCCATTTCACTCATTTCCACTCATTTTTAACAATTTCCGTCATTTTCTTCCATGGTGTTTTAGCGTTACACATCGAAATCTACCACCATCACGGAGCACCGCGCATGGTCAGACAGACTCTGACACATCCACGCAAGGCTGCCAAAATGCACCGCAGAAAGCCAAACAGGATCAGTAAGCTTTGATTCATCATTTCTACCCCGCAGTGCCCAATCCTAGACTCTTGCACGATACATCCTTTCCATCTGCCTATTTGGCAAAAACAACAGAAAAATGAGCGCTCATGTCTAAAGGAATTGCAGCATTTTATCCAGTGAAATATTTGAATTTAGAAAACCCTGTGCCACAGAATCATCAAAGCAGGCTGTATATTATTTTTTAATTTAAAAATTGTGCCCGGCAGCAACTCATAGCAATCCATGTAAAGCAGCTGAGATGCAGATGATCAGGTATAAGCTTGAGCTCCCGGCCTGTGGTCCTGTCTTTGGCCACATCCCAAATGAGTGTTTTTCTTGTCCCTGTGGGAGAGTTTGTTTGCTCGTGGCTTGCAGTGTTGGCTGTCCTGCCTCTTGGTTGGGTCAATTTTTGAGAAGCTTTTCTTGGTACTAAACCAGCCTGTTACAGAGACTCTACTAAGGTACAGTCAGCTGTACTTGACATAAACGTTCCAAGAAAAGACGATGGAAATGCTTGGGCCTCTTGAAAATATTGATGCCTGAATAAAAACCTTCAGTGAGAGAGTAGCGCCAGAGACACGCGTCATTTCGAAGACTTTTACATCTCCCTTGTAAGATAGTAATGACTTATTCTCACTTCAGAAATTGACAATTTCTAAACTGAATCATCGCCGTCCTCTCACGCTGGGTCCTATTCCTTTCTTATACCCCAAGTCACTGATGCTGAATCAGATTGTCGGGAGTAAAAGCATTATGAGGGAAGAAAGTCTTCCAGGAAGCTATTTGCGGTTCAGAAAACATTAAACTTAGACCCATTTGAAGTAGCTTCTCTATCTCAGAGCTTCTAAATCAATCTGCTCTTATTTTGTATCTGAGGAAACTGAGGCCCATGGAGGCTACTCGCTCAGAGGTGCAGGCCTAGAAGTAGAATGTCCTCTCCTAAGACAATGACCTCTGATCTCTTTCCTTCTACCTCTTTAGGATCAACAAAGTAAAATATGTTGAGCTTTGGAAGAGAAAAGAATTTAGCATAATGTGTGCTCCGTATCAGAACACCAACCGGGGTGTGTTGTAGGTCAGGGATACTTTTCCATCAGCTTATCTTCAGTGGTTTGTCAAACCGATACCCTAAACCCAGCTGGAAACCAGGATTGGGCAACCTAGTAAATCAGGAAGAGCAAACAGAAAAATAGGGCTGGAACTCAGAACTGGCCATTTCCAACAATAACCTGTCCACCGTCCGCCGTCCGCCATGCACCGTGGGCCTTGACTGGCTCACCGGCCAGAGCCCTTGATCGTTACCGTAAGAGTGGCTAGACTCAACCAGGAAAAACCCCCAACCCTTTCTGACTTGTATTTAGTAGTATTTGGCTCTTAAGTCTCCAGTGACTCTGTGCCCCTGGACACTTATGGCCATTGTGTCTGTCCACCTCCCGGCCCCTTGTCTTTGTGCGTACACTGGGTGTTCCTTTTTCTGTTTGGAACGTGGCTGAAGTTATTACTACATAAAGAAAGAATACTCCTTGGTATGGGCTAATGAGTAATTCGCCATCCATGAGAACTGAGGACTTAGACACAAGAACCAGACAATTGGCACATAGCCAGGGACATGTAGAAGCCCTAGGAGTCCCTGGAAATCATTGCGGACCTGAAGATCTTTCATGATTTTTTAATGATCGATGGGTGAAAGGAAATGGTGAAATAGCTAAGACTCAGATGATGAGAATGACTATCAGTGAGCAATTTCAGGGCAGTGGTGTGCTCTTGTTGTACAGAATACAGACATGTGTACACATGCCCATTCACCTACATACATACAGATGAGCTTCAGCCTGGACACCACCTAACTAGTGGATATATGGGGGGGTTGTCCCTGTTATTACAGCCCTATGAGCACTAACTTTTAAGTCCTTGTACGCAGTACAACCCAGGAGACTTGGAGTCTCTTCTGAAGACATCAGCCTGGAGGTCCTGCTATAGCCCAGTGGGTGTCATTAAGTAGAGGATATTGAAAGTGAAACGAAATCTGCCCTTACTTTTCTTGAAAGCCATAGACCTAGAATATTGTACACAGTTTGCCTCTAGAATTACAGAATTTCCAGAGAGGGCCAAGTGACACATGTCTAAAAGGACAGAGATGTGATGCTGGTGTTTAAGAACAGACTTCAAAGCTTAGGACTTTTCAGAGTGGAAGGGCTAAAGCTCTGTTAGATGTTCCAATTGTGTTTTTAAGTTCAGGTACAGTAAAAAGGCCTTGTTTATGGCATTCTGGAATTAGGACCCCACCCCCAGTAAAATTTGAAGGAGGTACTTTTATTTAGAGCGCAGGGAGGGAGAGAGAGAGAATTGGATTGGGTGACTATTAGTGAATTCAGTGCCACCAGGAGGTGTTGTTGAAAGTATTTACTGTTCAGATAGATTCTTGGATGGATAGATCCAAGGTATGTCCTTGAGTCTGAGTCAAGGACTGCCATAAGATGCACCTTGGTTTTGGAAATAGACTATTGAGGTACAAAAAAAAAAAAAAAGGGATCTAACTTAATCTATCCACTTTGGGGTCCATTCAGTTACATTTTTAGATACCTGGTATTTGCTAGAAGCTGAGCTGGTACATTGATCACACACATACACATTCACCAGTCTCCTGCCCTCACGTCATTTCTGATCTAGTGGAGGAGACAAACATAAATAACTAACTTTATAAAGCTATCTAGGAATGAAATAAATGTCAAAATGTCATGCAGGGGATAACAGTTGTGTATGAAAACGACATTGAAAAAGGCATGATTGATTCTGGTGTGAGAGATGACACGCTGTCTCAAGGACCTCAGTATCCGAACTTGATCTTGAAGGATGAGTAGAACTGGGATAAGGCGGAAAACAGGAGGGAGGAGAGTCTGGCCTGTGGCACCTTCCAAGCCAGGGAGGGAAGTGGCGGGTGTGATGCTCGGGCCGGCGAGTGGTCAGGGAGGCTGGAACACGGGGTGAAGAGACCGACAGTGGGAGGGGAAGCTGGAAGAACACAGCCTGTCATCCGTGGGTAGAAGTTTAGATTTATGTTGTAGAGGTGGGAGTCCTTAATGGGTTTCGAAGACGGAAGTGGCATGATCTTGTGCATGTTTTGAGCAGGTGATGCTGTAGCAGTGAGGGGAAGCGATGCAGAGTGGAGAGACAGAATTGGAGTTCATGGCTGTGGCAGAGATACAGATTAGGGGCCTCGTCCCAGTGAAGCTCAGCCTCGGAGGGACACCCTGGCCAGGGGCCCACAGGAGGGTCCAGGCACTGATGATCATCCTGGTGCACATCACTACAGTTCGTCCTCACATCAGGGGTTCCCAGAATGACACCGAACTTTGTGATCACCTTCACACCACAATGCTGAGGACGCTGTCACACATTTTGTTTTTCTCCTTCTTTCTTTTTATGACTCTTCTGAATTTACATTTTTGCCCAAAACTCTTTGATAGCCACCTAAACTTAACATTTCTCTAGAGAATTCAGGTGACAATTCATATTACTAATCTGCACAGTATTTTTGCCAAAATTCATAGTCTGTGAGTATCTGTGGACCTACTTTTAACATATCCTATATCATCCTAAAACTTTTACATGCACTGAAAAATGGGTTATGCTAATAAGGACCTCTTGAACCATGTATTAACATGACCAGGATGATTACACTGAATAAAAATAAAATATAGCACTCTGTTTGTTCTGTTGCTGTAGGTCGCACTCATTGCATGGTGTCTTGTATTCACATTGCTTTATTGCATGTCTGTTTCTAGATAGACTGTCAATTACCTGAGTTCAAGGACTGTACTTTATTCATCTTTTGATTGTGCCCCATGTTAAAGAAAAAATTATTCTGACACTTACTAAAATGGTAAGGAAGATAACTATTGCCATCGGTGTCAAGATTATCCCCATAGGGGAGAAAAATAGGGCTCAACTCTGAACACCAAGATAAGTGGGGATTTATAGGCAATGGTCAGTGGGTGGAAAATCACTAAGAGGCGATATCAAGGGTCAGGGACTCTTGATGAACCAACCTAACAGGATTCTTGCTGAAGGCAGGCCAAGGGCTCTGGTATCAACAGTGGAGATAAGGAACTTTACCAGACAGATATCAGGGGTGAGCTGGGGGGGATTCTGGCTAAACCCACTGAGCAGGATTCTTGCTGCAGCTGGGCCAGGCAAGCAGAAAACTGGCCCACAGACAAGGAAAAGAAGAGGCTCCAAAGAGGAGCCTGATTAAAGTTTGGTCAAGGAGAGAATCTTTGTCACCCACACGCCCTAGAACTATTTGTTCAGTGTTTGTAGCGTTATGGGCTGGGGTGTTCTGAATGCCCATGTGCAGTGTTTCCAGACCAGGAGGCCTCATTCGAGGCTGTGTAACAGTAGTCAGGGGTCCTCAGAGAAGGAGCTGGCCGTGCGTTCACATGGGCCGAGGAAAGCGGGTTTGGAGAGCATGGCCCAGATCAGAAACATTTGCCCCAAATTTGACTACTCTATTTATTTACATTTTGGTAAAAAATTTAACTTTGGGGTTTTGGTTTTAATTTGAGAGAACATTTTAACCCTTAGAGTAAAGTCTGTTTTCCCTTGGTAGTTTCCAAACTTCCTGGGGCCCTTTCTAATTTTGTTTTATTTGTTTTGTTTTGTTGTAAGATAAATACTCTTAACAGAAACAACTATCTTCAGGAACAAATGATTAAAAGTATCTCAGCAAGAATTTTGTAGAGGGAAATAGAGAGGGAAGAATGGACGATGATAGTACCATGGATTGAACTAGGAGACTAGATTATTTTCTATATTCAAACTTTTAAAAAGTGCTTCTCATCAGCCACCGTGGTGCCATTTATTTGTCCTGTGGTCTTGAGACGTTAAAGGATTAAGAATAGAAGGAACTGGACTCAGATGGATAATACTGAGTCTTTAGGAAAAAGTGAGGGAGACATCCCAGGCCTGGGCCTTGCTGCCATGGCTGATTTTGTTGTTCAGCTTAGAAAAGGGTTAACAGTGCTCAGGAATTGTTTAGCCGAAAACAGGAATTTAGGAGAAAGTGGTAAAGTTCTCCTCTTTGAGTTAGACCCAAGGGACTACAAAGGAAAGAGGTTTTGAGGTTTCATCTGAAATAGAAATGTGTTAAAATGTTAGTGAACTAAAAATTCAGCAGATTGAACATCAAAGTTTCAGTATTACTTTTGTTGCTGTCTTACCACACAAGGTTAATTATTTGCTTGTATTTGGGGACAATGTGTGACATAATCGGAATGCTCTTAAGCTGTCAGTTCCAACAGTACACACCCACAAGGCAATTCGAAGGGATCTACAGCATACTGGGATTTTTCTGAGCTGAAACCAGCAGTCCTGCCTCCCCCTGCCGTGGTGCAATTGCACACCAAGGCTTCCTTTGGAAAGTATGTGTCTGAGTGGAGACGACAGAGAAGAGTCCTGGTGCCTACTAAGACCACAGGTTTCTCTTCTTTGCCCCTTCCCTGTCTCTGTGCTGTCATTATTGGTCAGCTCTGTCTTTTCATCTCATATGAGTAAGGGTGTGAAATGACTGAGCTTGTTTCACTGGCACAGCTCAGACTCTTGAAAGCCAACTAACTATTTTGTTACTGGCCAAGTTAAAGTGATCAGAATCAAATGCGCTGCTCGGGGCAAAGAGGTTAATTTACTTAGGAGGCTGTGTGGGCTGTACCAGAGGGATCATGATCTGTACTTGCACAAACATAATTTATCTTCTGCTTTTTATAGTCCATTTATTTCCCACCTACCTTCCTCACCCCACAGTGCCCCAGTGAAATCATAATTCTCTGTGAAGTGACATTTTGTCTCCACGGAAATGATAGCATTGAACCTGGAATTTTATGAACGCATTGTCCCATCCGGTAGTCTAGGTATAGAAGAGGTAAAAAATGACCTTGACAATGATTCATGAGGTTTGATCTCATACTAAGTCTTTTTTTTTTTTTCTTTTGCAGACTTTTAAATTTAGAAACATTATGTTCAGCCTGGAATAAGGAGTCAGGGAACCACAGACAAGTAGTAGCTTCTGAGGGGACAGAAGGGAGAAGTTAAACATGCTGCTGTCTCTCTGGCTTCTTAGTGCTGCAAGAGGTTCCTGAAGCTTGAAATGCTGGGATAAGTGTCCAGGCACGGAATTCATGGTTAATGTAATTGTCACGTCACTTGGGTACTTTAAACTCCAAATCTATGAAAGTCAATTCTGAACTGACTTATCAGTGCAACCGTGTACAGACATAATCATCGCTGTTCTACTTTATGTTTTAAAAGTTAATAATTTGTATGCTTTTGTAGTAGTTATTTTCCTCCCCCCCGGTGAAATTCAGAACTGTATCTTGCGTCTTCCGTCCTTCAGAGGGATCCAGAAGCTGTTGGTGGTACATCGTACCCAGGAAGTCAGAATAACAGGCACCAATGCCACCAGAGAATGAAAACAGAGCCCGTGTCTGTGGCTTGAATTCGGCTGGCCTCTGAAACTAGCTTCCTCTGTAGGCTCCTTTGTGAACAAAATCTTGGTTTCAGATCTCAATTCTGTTTTGGCTTTGGGAGCCCGTTGCCTACTCTAGGATCACATTGAGACCAAGCTGATTCAGATGAAGGATCCTTCCAGCTGGTCATCACCCTATATCCTGTGGGTCCAGAGTTTTCTTTGGAGGCTTCTCATTCAGGTGTTCCCTGGCCTTGGCCCAAAATGTCTGGGAAACCCAGAAAGATGAGAATGGAACATTTGCAGGTCATTCTTGCTTCTGTATTTCATACCTACAGAAAGGTATCATTTCATCCCATGAACAGTTTGTATCAAGGAGAACTAGAAAACTGGAGGAACACAGTCAGAGCTTTCTGTTGTGATGTCCATACATCTCATCCAAGCATTTAAACACTTCCCTTTCCATGTGCCACATTGCTGACATAATAGACTTACTATAGGGGGACACAGTGCCTGCCTTTTCGAGATCTGTAATCTAAAGCGCATGACAGTATTGCAGGCGTATTAAAGGCATACATAAAAAATGGAATATATTTTAACAAGTTTACCTTTCTCACACCTGGTTCAAGTTAAGGATTGGTACCTAAGGAAACAATGCTCAAGAAATATTATAATCCTTAAACCCGCACAAACTCATTGTGTTGACTCAACAACATAGTAAGGAATCTTATGGCAAACCACATAGGACAGCTGTGTAGCTATAACTGCGTAGCTGTGACTTTTTCTGGTAGTCGTTGTAATGCCTGGGCAGAAAGAAAGAGATACTAGAAGCATTTCATCACATGAGAAAATAAAAAAAAAAAATTAAAAATGAGGCTTTTTAAAAAATAAAACTATTGTTTCTGAATTCATAACAACTAATATTGCTCAGAATATGGAGAACTCATTCTATATCTAAAATAACATGGGCTTCCTAAAGCAGAGATTCTCCAGTGCAGAGATACTACCTGCAGTGTTTCTCTCTCTATTGTTACTTTATCAGTATCAGTTCAGGGATTCTTTGTACCTTTTCCAGCATTTTGTTTTTATACTTAGAAGAGGTCACAAGAGGACAGTTAAAACTGATGACCACACCTAACAGAAGAGCCACTACGGCTGTTCCCATTACAAGGGCCTCCAAGAACAACAGACACAGGAACTCGCCCGCTCTGTTGCTGATGGTCCACAGAGTCATTCCTGCCCTCCCAGCGGAGGAGCATGACCTCCTGCTGCAGCCACAGTGGGTGCTCTCTGAACTCTCAAGAAAAGGATCCGGGCCGGGCGCGGTGGCTCACGCCTGTAATCCTAGCACTCTGGGAGGCCGAGGCGAGTGGATCGCTAAAGGTCAGGAGTTCGAGACCAGCCTGAGCAAGAGGGAAACCCCGTCTCTACTAAAAATAGAAAGAAATTATCTGGCCAACTAAAATATATATAGAAAAAATTAGCCGGGCATGGTGGCGCATGCCTGTAGTCCCAGCTACTCGGGAGGCTGAGGCAGTAGGACTGCTTAAGCCCAGGAGTTTGAGGTTGCTGTGAGCTAGGTTGACGCCACGGCACTCACTCTAGCCCAGGCAACAAAGCGAGACTCTGTCAAAAAAAAAAAAAAAAAAAGAAAAGAAAAGGATCCGTAGCACGAGTGATAAACTAGCAAATGCTCATCAGAGACTGCCATGCTAGGAGTGTTCTTTTGGACTCCAAGACAACTAAATGATAACAAAATTGTGGTGAACATTCCATTGAAAACATTTAAGTCTCTTGTTTTAACCCTGAATAAGCAGTAGGCTCATATAGATTGGGTTTTTTCCCCACCCAAATATGTTTTATAATGGGATATTTAGAATTGGGGGGGATTGTGAGTGGGGCAGGTTGTGAGGGGGAAGAGGTGCTACATGGGAGATAATTCTCTTTAACTGATGAACGTTTTAGTTTTGTTCAACAGCTATTGAATTAGGCTGCTTGTACTTGTAACATTTTTCTGACCAAATGTGTTAAAATGGCAGAAGTGTAGAAGAATCAAAAATTATGGTTACCAAGTTACACCCAAGTTGCATAACTATGTCTACTTGTATTATTCGTTTTATACATTTACCTTGTCTCCCCATCTAGATTATAAACAAGTCAGAAATATTAATATTATATATATCTTCCCCAAACACCTACCTCAATGCTAATCAGAGTACTTAGAAGCACAGTCAAAACAGCCTATTAAGTGACACCTGGTTATGTAGGGAGTCTGGCTTTACCAGGCAAACAATAGCACATGCTATCCAGTAACAATTTTGTCCGAACTGTGTAGCAAGAGAGGGTGAATATATTTACAGCCAGTTGGAACCATTTACAAAGTTGTTGTACATCTAGTTTTCATAACATTATGTCAGCTAATCAGTGGGAGATACTGTCTAATATGTAAATAAATGTATGCATTGGGTCTGCAGACAACAGGTAATTGAGGAAGGTCAGGCAAATTCCATGCAAACTAGATACCTCAGAATCGAAAGCAATCAAGGCGAGACTAAAGAGTCAAACCTTGGTCATCTCCTGTAGGCTATCATACAAATGTATTGAGAGTTATATAGTTATACAGTTATAGTTATATAGTTATATATATAGTTATATAGTTATGTATTGAGAGTTATATAGTTATGTATTGAGAGTTATGTAGGCTATCATACAAATGTATTGAGAGTTATATAATTAGAGGCCCTCTGAGGCCATCAGAACCACACAAAATGACCCAGTGACTCCCCCAATATCCCAAAACCAATTGTGCCAGAGAAAGAACTAGATCCTACACTTGTTGATTCTCCATCTGGTATCACCCTATTTGAACTGTCAATGAGGGCCGATAGTGAGTCTTTATTTTTTTTGTTTAAAAAATGTATGTAGGTATGTACATACATTTTCTCAACTACATGTACATACCTATGCAAGAATATGTCTTATTTTAGGAAAGTCAACAGTAGTGTCCCAAAATTTTATTCCAATCTTCAACCCCTTTGAGGCTCCAACAACATTCAGTGCATCCCTGACATTGAATTATTTTTACTGAAGAAACAAAGTAAACATTAAGTAGATACATAGTCTCACTCTGGCTGGCTCCTTCCCTGCTTCCTACTTGCCAATCAATCATAGACCTTTACAAATTCATTTATTCTGCCATTCAGCAAATATTTGTGTGGAGCCAAGAACTGTTCTAAGTGCAGGGAGAACAAAGGATAGATGACCCCTCTGTATGCTTAGACCTTGCAGTCATCTACTGGGAGATGCAGCAGGCACCTCATCACAGTGTGTTGCAGAGCTGCTGTGTTGGGGGAGGTACAGAGTTAGAGGCAATGCATTGCAAACCGACCCGTATTCAGACTGGCTCTCTCCTAGCTGTGTGTGATCTGGGATGAGTACTTAAATTCTCCGTAGAAAATGGGAAATAATATTATCTCCTTCATAAGACTATTATAGGACCAAATGATAAAACTGTTCCCACAGTCCTCGCCAGTAACAAATGGTATTACTAGTTATCGTTGTTCGTTTTAGACACGGAGAGTTACAGGTACCCGGAGTGCCCTGCGGAAGGAGCTCAGGAAAGAGTGCTTGGCTGGGGAAGGGATAGATTTGAAAATCAACATGATCATACAGTAAATTGAAACCTTGGTTTCTCTAAGCCTAAGGAAGTATAGAAGAAGAAGAGGTGTAAAATACAAATATTTAAGGGCTGCAGAATGGATGTTGTGTTAGCAAACATGAAAACAGCACTAATCTCCTTGTACATCTCCAACAGAGCTCTTGGGTGACCAGATGCATTGTCAAAGAGTGATCACATTATTTAAAAAATATTTTTTTTCCTGAACAGTAGGTCTCAACAGTTTACTTAAAACATTCTGTAAACTATGCTGTAAACAGATGTGCTGTCGTCCAGGCTTTGTTGTTGCATTTCTAGAGCACAGGGAGAGTAGACCTAGCAGAAATTTTAAGGGCCCTCAGATTTTTAGAATAGTAAATGAGCATTGGCTTCAACTTAAAGTCACCAACTGCATTAACCCCAAACAAGAGAGTCAGCCTGTCCTTTGAAGCCTGTATTGCCTTCTCCTCTCTAGCTATGAAAGTCCTAGATGGCATCTTCTTCCAGTAGAAGGTTGTTTTGTCTACATTGAAAATCCATTATTTAGTGTAGCTTCTTTCATGAATTATCTGAGCTACATCTTCTGGATAACTTGCTGCAAATTCTCCGTCAACACCTGCCGCTTCACCATGCACTTTTATGTATTGGAGACAGGTTCAAACCTCATGCACCAACATCTGCTAGCTTCCAACTTTTCTTCTGCACCTTCCTCACCTCTGTCAGCCTTCACAGAATTGAAGAGATTTAGGGCCTTGCTTCTAGATTAGCTTTTGCCTTAAGGAAATGCTGTGGCTGGTTTCATCTTCTATCCAGGCCACTAAAACTTCCTCCATATCAGCAGTAAGGCTGTTCTGCTTTCTTACCATTCATGTGTTCACTGAAGTAGGATTTTTAATTTCCTTCAGCAACTTTTCCTTTGCATTCACAACTTGGCTAACCCGTACAAGAGGCCCAGCTTTTGGCCTAAGCTTTCGCCAAAAAGCTTAGGCCTCCCTAAGCTTCTTCACTAAGCTTTCCAGTCTTTCATTCAAAGTGAGAGACATGCAACTCTTCCTTTCACTTGCACACTTAGAGGCCACTGTAGTGTTATTAACTTGGCTGATTTCAATATTTCCAATATTGTTACATTTCAGGGAATAGGGAGCCCTGAGGAGAGGGAGGGAGACCAGGGAACACCCGGTGGGGGGAGCAGTCAGAACACACACAGCACTGATGGATCAAGCTCGCCGTCTTATATGGGTGTGGTTCATGGTGCCTCAAAACAATTAAAATAGTCACATCAGAGATCACTGATCATCATAACAATATAATAATAATAATGAAAAAGTTTGAAATATTACCAAGAATTACCAAAACGTAACACAGAGACACAAAGTGAGCACATGCTATTGGGAAAATCTCACTGATAGACTCGCTCAACTAAGGGTTGTGAGTTGTAAAAATTTGTAAAAAAATGCAGTGCCTGCACAGTGCAACGAAATAAGGTGCAATAAAACAAGGCATGCCTAGATTTGAAAGGCACAGATATAAATTTCTTTGTAAAAATCTCACATCAAAAAGAATTTTTAAGCTGAGATCTACTCTAACAATCCAGAAGGAAAATAAGTCCAGAATAATTTTAACTATAAAAAACTCCAAGGAACAGGACGCTAAGAAGGTGTCACATTGCAGAAGGAACAATTAGCCAGTCCCACCGTCTCTGGGCTCATCTTAGGATATTTGCTTTTATACATTTGGGGCTGTAATCTGCTTTTGCAACATTCCTTGTACAGTTCTCACTTGAAAAACTAGCTTAAAGAATGCAGCATTTTCCTTCTTGTTTTTTTCATATCCTGTTAATCAATTTCACATGATTTGGGGATTATTTGCACTTCAGATGAGTTTAAGAACCACAAAGTATTGTTATGGGGATTTCTCTAGTTCAGGACAAAAGCTGCTTCCATTTTTTTTTTTCAAATGCAGAAAATGTGTTCACTGTTCAAATCATGAACAACAGTGTTTAGTAGGCCATGCTTGGATTTTACTGCCATTGTTGAAGATAAATTTTTTCCACCCTCTTGTTGCTGACTACACTTTCATGGCTGATAGTAATGGCTCCAAGTCAGTGACCAAGTTTTGCTTTGCCATCAGCATGTCTCAGAGAAAACACAAGTTTCTGTGCACAAACGTGAACGATCCCGCTTCAGAAAAGAGCAGCCGCGCACGGTGGCTCTTGATGAGTGAGCTGCAGTGGGTGGATGCACTTGGACCAGACTTGGGTCCAGGCATTGTTCTGTCACTCAGACAGGTAGTCTGAGGCACACATTGTTTCTGTGCACCACTACTAGTGCTCTTACCTCAGAAAGTACACAGTACAGAAAGGGAATACACAAGAGCATACCTTCCAGTGCACAAAAGGAATTCTGTCTGTTTCCATTGCTTCAGCTTGTGCTGAGACAAATGCAGTACATACTTCTTCAAAATCCTAGGGCAATGCAGTACTGAATGCAACCCTAACATAATTCCAAGGAAAGCAAACTGGTCAGTTCTAAACCTTGGCTTACCCATCTTAAGGCCATGTCTGTGAATAAGCAAGCTTATTGTATGACGTGTAGCAAGCTCTCTCGTTTGCTTATTATGCTTGTCACCTGCATGGGAAAAAGAATTGAACTGTACCAGAGGTGATCTTCCTATGGGGTCAGCCCTTAGCCACAGCACATTTCCAAATGAGAGCAGTTAGCAAACCTGGGAACATTTATCTTTAGACTGTGATCTAATAGTAAGCAAAAGGAGTTTCTGTGGTAGGAGAACTATTAAGTAGAGTGAGAAAGAAGAAAGGAGAGGGAGAGAAGAGGCATTTAACTGGAACCTCCCCAAAGCCCTTGAAGGCCCTCCCCGAGCAGTCTTTAGTTCATGTTCTCGCAGGCTCCTGACTGCAGCCCCAGTGCCTCCTCCTGTGTGTCCTCACGACAGCTACGCTATGGATCGGCAGTCTGTGCTGGGCACGCAGGAAACTGCAGAATCCAGTTCCAGTTTGTGCAATTCAGCTCTTTCCAGGTCTCCACTGTGGCTAAAATGAGTGGCCTTTGAAAACAGGTTCTGCCCCAGAACAGGCTGGTTTTCCAGCATGCTTTCCTGCCTGAAACTGTTAGGGCTTCCCAGAGTCCACACGCCAGTTATCCATTGCGCAAGAGAACAGAGCCGTGCAGTTTTTTGCACTGACTCTGTCTACATCCTACCAGATTTGGTTTTCACCAGTGTAAAGAGATCTTAATGATATTTCTGTTTATCCCAGCAGAAGTTTGCCATCAGATAAGCATTAGCTTAGCAAACACATTTGCTTTGCAGGCCAGAATGGATCATTGGTTAGCATTACTTCTTCCACTTAGAGAAAAACATTTTTCCCCCAGTGGGCGGTCGCCCCTTTCATTGTTCAACAGTCAGCCACACGGAAACGCACTGATAGCAAATGCAGAGGGAGAAGACCGACGGCCCCACGAGAGAGCCGAGGGGGCAGGAAGCTCTCCTGCCAGGGCCTCACTGGCTGCCCTCCCGAGGCCCTCCAGCTAGCTGGGCCACCAGGTGTCACTTGCAAGCTTCCAGGACAAACTCACTTGGGCTTGGGTTTCTCCAGGGCAGGAGGAGCTGAGGCAGCGCAGGCCAGGACAGTGGCACTGAGATTTGCGGCCACCAGTCCTGTGAACCTCCTGGTCTGGCTGCTCTGTGCCCCTTGCCCACTGACTCTGCCTCCTCCTCCCTGTGCGTCTCCTGGTCGCTCAGCCTCTTCCCACAGACCTCGGTGCATCCCCAGGGAACTGTGCCCTGCGTGTGCAGTGGTCTCACTGCCCCTGATTCCCCGCAGTCCTCACCATGCCGCCTGCTCTGCATGGGCACAACCCCCGGGAACTGGGGAGATTCCTGTGTGCTACTAGATGGAGCCATCAGGGGTGAAGGACATTTAAGGTTTAGGTCTCTGGCCATGCACTGTCAGGGGAGAGGGGAATCCTCTGAGCTGTTACTGCACACGTGGAATCGTGGGCTGACTAAGTGGCACAGGTGCATCCTCACCAGGTCTCCAGTAGCACACAGTGTCCCTGTGGGCCTCTGTCACGCCCAGAACCCTTAGATGTCGGTGTGAAGGCAGACCGAGTCTAAGGCGGTGCTGCTCTGCCCACACACCCTGACCTGTTTCAACTTTCGTAAGGATGTCCACCTCTCTTTTACTTTAGGCTTTGTTGTAACTAAGTATTGCTGTATTTTATGGAACCCCAAGGATGGGTAGTCAGTCCCAGGGGGTGTCCTCAGCTCGAAACCCCAAAACCATTCTTCCCTTTGATCGGTGTTCATTGATTGACAACCTGGATCCAGTGGTGAAGGAGGTGCAGTCCCCACCGTAGGGAGGGTCACCTGGGGAAGAAGGGTACTGGAGGCAGACAGGAAACAGGTCTTAATTCTCACATCAACACCTATGATGGCTCCCACTCTCCCTTCCCACTGTCAGCAACACGGGTCCAAGACACAGCAGCTCTTCCCTGGGCACCATGACAAGAATTGGTTTCCTGACTCTATTTTCTTGGCACTGTGGCCCACTGTGCACATTCCCACCAGGTCAGTCGTCATAAACTCTGCGTCACAAGCTCAGAGTCTTGCCTAGTGCCAGTCACATCTGATCTCCATGCCCTGCTGGTATGATGGACTGGACTCTAGACACCCGGCCCGATTTCCCTCCACTCCACTGCGCCCTTCCTTGAGCGACCCTCGTCTCCTCTCGAGCCCACTGCAGGCTGAGCTCAGTCGCTCCCCACACCCCCTCAAAGCCCTCACCCTCTCTCCAGGGATCCAGGACCCCACCCTGTCTTCTCTGGCACACGCACGCTGTTCTTGCTGTTCGAATCAGTGCCACCGTTACTGTCCTCTGCTCGTTGCAGATTTTCATCGTAACCTCCTCAAAGGCAGGGGCCGCCCCTTAAACCTCTTGTGTGTGCCCCACAGCCTTTGCCTGGTACAGCACCAGGCATATAACAGGTACTGAACAAACACTTCTTAACCGAGTGATCGCCACATGGGCCAGTTCACGGCAGCACCTGCATGGCAGAGATTTGCCGGAGGAGAAGGTGAGAGTTCAGAGAGCCCCAAAGTAGGTAGATTTTGCCTTCGTGAGCTATCACGAGAAGCTGCTTTTGAAAATGTAAAACCAGTGCTCATTGTACACATTGGGCACACTTCCTTCTAAGGCTGTCAAATTCGATGAGGATAAATATTGAGTAAAGAGAAGTTTGCCTGATTTTGTTTAGCTTTCGACTAAGCAAAAGTCAAAAGCTGACTTTGGGGAGGGTGAATTTTTAAGCAAGGGAACTATATTTATAAAAAAGAAAATGAAAATAAGAAGAGGCTTATTAAAGCCAGAGGAGCCTGGGCAGGCAGCAGAGGGACATGGTATACAAGGCGCTTTGAGAACTAAGTCACTGAGTCTGTATCTTTGCATTTTTATGGAGATCACAAAGCAACTACCACAGTTCTTGCTCTTCCTCACCCGTCTGCTGACTGGAGGGTCGTTAATCTCAGTCGGTTTGGGTCAGCACGGGCACCTCTGGAAGAGGAGCTCATCCGCCCACCCCAGGGTGAAGGCCCTGCCCCTGGGCCCTCCAGACCACGTTAAGGGGCCGCAAGAGTGTGACCCAGATGAACGAGGCAGTAGTTTTTGGCCTGCATCTGTCTACGACTGTGGCTGTTCTTAAGAGCAAGTAGATTCTAGAAGATTTTTGGATGTGCCAGAGGTCTTCAGGACTAATACTCAGTCTGCCCTGAACTGAAACTGCATCCTGAAGTCCCAAGGGGGCTTTAGAGTCCCTCCTATGCCAGGGCTTCTGGCTTAGGTCGGGTACTCACACCTCCAAACCCTGCAGCTCCGGTGTTCTGATTGAGGGAGAAAGAGAGCGTTGGTGGTCTGCCTCCCTTGGTACATAATCTGTTAACACTAAAATCTGTCCCACAGGAGGCAGATTGGGAGGAGCATCCCTGTGTTCCTGAGGACACTGGATGTCAGAGAGGTCTTAACGCAGCTAGTATGTGGCGAAACTGAGAAACAAACCTGGTGGTCCACGTGCTTGCCCGCTTACTTGGCTGGATTTAGAGGCCAAGGTCCCAGTTCTGCCAATAAGTAGCTTTATGACCTCGGGTAGATTATTTTTCCCTGTGAGTGTCTTTCACAAGAGCTAAGACTCCCTCCCTTGCTGTTTTCAGGAGGATTAAGGAAATGTGGTAACTCATGAGAGAATGCCCAGCACAGACCCCAGGACACACGTAGGAGGGTCCCTGAAAACAGTCCAATCTCCATGCAACTCTCTTAATCTATTCAGGGATGAATATGAGAATAATTTTAGATTTCTACTTAGCAGTTCCTCTAAAATATATTTTTACAAAAAGAAAGAATAAGAAAAGAACCAGGGAATAAGTGATTTGGGTCTCATTCCAGATATATTTTAAGGTTCTATCCCTTTTCAAAAATTACAGCCAGTGTCAACAAATACTTAGTTTGTCGAATCTTTTTGTGGTTTGCATAGAAGGTGGATTGAGTGTTTTTCAAAGTTGGGACTTCCTGTTTTTCCCTGTTCTGTGCTTTTTTTTTTTTTTTTTTTTGAGACAGAGTCTCACTGTGTTGCCTGGGCTAGAGTGAGTGCCGTGGCGTCAGCCTAGCTCACAGCAACCTCAAACTCCTGGGCTCAAGTGATCCTCCTGCCTCAGCCTCCCGAGTAGCTGGGACTACAGGTATGTGCCACCATGCCTGGCTAATTTCTTCTATATAGTTTTAGCTGTCCAGATCATTTCTTTCTATTTTTAGTAGAGACGGGGTCTTGCTCTTGCTCAGGCTGGTCTCGAACTCCTGATCTTGAGCGATCCTCCCGCCTCGGCCTCCCAGAGTGCTAGGATTACAGGTGTGAGCTACCGCGCCCGGCCTGTTCTGTGTTTTTCTCTCTGAATTCTCCAATTTTTGCATGAGCCAAGAAAACATGTAACACAGTCATATGGGACGAGAGTCTTAAGTTCCATGTGCGTTTGAGAGGTTTAAAAATTAGGTAATAGGCCGGGCGCGGTGGCTCACGCCTGTAATCCTAGCACTCTGGGAGGCCGAGGCGGGAGGATCGCTCAAGATCAGGAGTTCGAGACCAGCCTGAGCAAGAGCAAGACCCCGTCTCTACTAAAAAAAAATAGAAAGACATTATATGGACAGCTAAAAAATATATATAGAAAAAATTAGCCGGGCATGGTGGTGCATGCCTGTAGTCCCAGCTACTCGGGAGGCTGAGACAGGAGGATCGCCTGAGCTCAGGAGTTTGAGGTTGCTGTGAGCTAGGCTGACGCCACGGCACTCACTCTAGCCTGGGCAACAGAGTGAGACTCTGTCTCAAAAAAAAAAAAAAAAACAAATTAGGTAATTTAATAGTTTGTGTGATGTTTTATCTGTTTAGTGTACTTTTATCTTCACATAGAAATAAGTAATTATGTAGAAACATTGTTGCTCTGTACTTTTAGAACGATCGAGGGGAGGGAATCTTAGTGCATCTTAACTTGTGAAGCAGCGTCATTCTATAGTGGGGAATTGAGAGGTATCACAAAGCAGACTAAACTACACGGGCACAGCTGTTAATTTCAACACAAAAAGAACATCTATCCTACTCAAAGTCCAGAATTATCACTGTTTTATATTAAAAGTGCAGCTTTAAAAATCTTCATTTGACCATTTTGAAAGTTAATAACCTTTTACTCTTAGTACAATAGGAAGAAATGTTTAGTTTATTCCTTAGTGTTATGGAGAGGTTACCAAGCCAAATGCTGAACACTAAAGAAAATTTCTAGATGGACACAGCTTAGAAAAGGAGCTTACCTTTTTCCTTTTCTTTTCTTTCTTTCTTTCTTTTTTTTTTTTTTATTTAATCACCACCACTCTGGAAGCACGGCATGAGTTTAGAGTAATTGAATGGGACCTGAATGTGATACAAGGATATTAAATTTGCTTTAAAAAAATGCATGGAAGCCATAAGGAAGCTCAAGAGTGAGCCCTGGTGAAAACAGCTCTAACACTGGCGTTGGGAGGACGGCCGCGTTCTTCTGTGATTGCTGCTGTGTGTGCCAGGCGAGTTTAGGTGCAGTCACACCCCAAGAGTCCAAGTTACACTGTGCCATGGGAAGCACGTGTTTTTTCTTTCTGCACAGCTGCTTAGGGAGCATGCATATACTTCTGTGCTGAAGTTTCCTTTTCCACTCACCTTGATCTGTTAGCTGTTGTCCCGTCTGTGTGACTTGTGTGGCCACCCTACTGTGTCTCTGCCTCAGCCTTTGTTTTGGCCATAGTCTTTCTATGTGTATTTCTTTCTGCTTTTCCACTGTTTTCTCCCCATCTTTTCACCTTCTGCTCCTTGAGACTATCCTCCTCCTCCTCCCATGGAAGTGCCCTAATCCTTATTGGAATTAGTCAGTAGCTGTTACATACAAGCCCCTAATTCTAAGGTTTGTGAGGGGTATGAGGAAATGTGTAAATAGACTTAGCGAGTGTGGTGTTTGCCTGGCCCCAGCCTCCTTATTACCCGTGTACGTGATGTGGTGGCCATAAAAAGGTAACCACCTGTTTGGCCACCCCATCCTGTACATGTGTCCACAGAGAGCATGGGGCCAGGCAGACACGGCACGCTAAGTGTATCTGAATGAATGAAGCAGTTCTGTGGATAAATGGTGACGTAATCCCTGAGATAGGAGCGACCCTGTGGCTTAGATGGGCTGGGGGATGGAGGAATGGACCTTGTTCTCAGAGGAGGCAGCAGACAAGAGGAAAGCATCCTGCTGGCACTTCCACTGGATTAAGAGAGAGCCCAGCCAGGAACTTGAGAGATTGGGTTTGTTAATCTAGAGTTCTAACAGGGGCTGCACTGATAGTCCTGGTATATTTCTAGGACTCCAAGAAGCCTTCTGGGACCCAGCAGACTGGGTTAAATGCCTTTACGCTCCAATCAGACTGTTAAAATTGTTTTACCTATTTGTAAACAAAGCATGATTTAGGTCTGGAAGTCAAAAAGAAAGGGGGAAATGGGTCTCAAAGGGCTCAAACCAGTGGCAGCAGGAGAGTCAGTCAAACAGGGTGACTCACTCACGCCCAAACGTGTGGGTTTTGGAGCTTCGCAGCTATCTTATGGCCAACACAGCTCCTGGTATTTAGCCTGGCATTTACAACTGTCGGAAATCACGGCGTTTTTCAAGCAAGATGAGCAGGGATGATTCTGCTCAGAGATATCACTGGTGATCGCTAAAAGCACACCAATGACTTATTGGCCTTTGCGTTGCCGGGCAGTTACTTGGCTTTGCACCCTAGGAAACTAGGCATTTCATTTACTTTGCATTGATAAAGGTGCTTTTTTTCATTTTAAACTAATAAAAGTAACATCTGCTCTTTGTCATAAATAAAACAGTACAGATGTGTACCACGGTAGTAATTTCTCCCTCCCTGCCCCTTTGCTCTCACCTCTCCTAAAATAACCAGTATGAGCAGCTCAGTGTGTGGCAGTCTCCAACCGTCTCTCTGCTCATACAAATATATTTACACATTTTTGAGGGTCTCTCTGTTTAACAGAGTGAGAATATACTATATTGCTTGAGGTGCAACTTCCTTCTACTTAACACTGTTTCACGGGCGTCATTCTAGTTCAGTACAGTTAGTTCCATTTCATGCTGTGCATGTCACATCCCCTTACCCAGATGTCCCCTTTCGCATGGCGGTGGACGGACTGTCAGCTGTGTGCCATGACAAACAACCCTTTACTGAACATCTTTCTACGCATGTCATTATGCACTAGGACTTTTGTTTAGATAGATCTCTAAAGCGGGATTACTGGACTAAGAAGTTGGTACACTTTCTTTTAATACCTCTTGACATATTCTTTTTCCACAAAATGACAGCAGTTTATGTGCCTGCCAATACTACATGACATTTCCCATTACACCTTATCTTCCCTAGTGCTAGATTTTATCAGCTGCAATGTTTTTAATCTGATGGCAATCTCGTTTCAATTTTCGCTTGCGAGGCCTCCTTGCACGAGCCTCTGAGCCTCTCTTCTGCGAGCTGCCTTCCCGTCCTTCAGTATCTGCGAAGGCAACGCCCCTCACTAGGCTCCCGCATCACGGTTTTCTTGGTTTTTCTCCTATGTGGAGTTAAAACTCATTTTTCCCTGGTCCAAATGAAAACCCAGATCACTGGAATTCTGACTAAAACTCCATTAAATTTACAAATGAACTCAGAACTCTGACAAGTCTTCTCATCACGGAACATGGTTTGCCTCCAACATTCGTTCAGATCTCATTTTCTGGACGTCTACAAAATGCTCTGGTTTTCTTTGGGAACTACTTGTTGAATTTATTCCCAAGAATTGTATAGTTGTGTCTCTTTTATAGTGGGAGAGAGGCAGTCTGTTAGTTTAATATTGGTCTAATAAGTATGCCAGTCTCATAAGTAGTTTGTCATTCTAATAAAACACAAATGGGCTTTTTTCCCCCTTGACATATATTACTTTTAAATAATAAATACATAGTAAGGAGTTTTATTAGAGAAGACCAAGGGAGTTATTCTCCTAACATATACATTATATCAATATCTTCATAAGTGATGCTTTAAAAATAACAATTTCAATTTCAACTGGTAAGATTTAGTACTTGTACTTAATTATATTAGTCTTTTTTGCTTTGAAGTCTGTGTAGAAATCTCACAGGACTTACAAAGGCTTAAAGAACCCCACTTGGGGCCGGGCGCGGTGGCTCACGCCTGTAATCCTAGCACTCTGGGAGGCCGAGGTGGGCGGATCGTTTGAGCTCAGGAGTTCGAGACCAGCCTGAGCAAGAGCGAGACCCCATCTCTACTAAAAATAGAAAGAAATTATATGGACAGCTAAAGATATATATAGAAAAAATTAGCCGGGCATGGTGGCGCATGCCTGTAGTCCCAGCTGCTCGGGAGGCTGAGGCAGTAGGATCGCTTAAGCCCAGGAGTTTGAGGTTGCTGTGAGCTAGGCTGATGCCATGGCACTCACTCTAGCCCGGGCAACAGAGTGAGACTCTGTCTCAAAAAAAAAAAAAAAAAGAACCCCACTTGGGCAGTGGGCATTTTTGGGAGGTGTTTCACCGTCCGCTCTCAGCCTTCTGCCGTCAGACAGATGAACAGAAATTAAGGAAAGCCCCGAGTCCCCCACGTGCGGAAGATTTAACGCACTGTCCAGAGTCACTGCACGAGCGTGACCAATAGAGCTTTCTGCAGTCGGTGGTGCTGCGTCACCGTCCGGCTGCCATTGGGGACAGCATCACAAATCTTCCTGTTTGGGGTCACTGGGGCCTTGACTGGGGTTGTACTAACTTTAACAGATGCCTCTCCAGGGCCCACTCTCCCACGTTAGGTAAGTAGGAATGAGAAGGCAGAGAGGAGTGACGTGTGCTTGAGATACTTCCCTTTTCTTCGGGGATCTCCCTGGAAGCTTCAGTCCTGGGTGCTTAATTAAGCTGCTTGACCTGGAGAACTTCTTTGCCCAGACTGCAGGGTAGAGGTTGAGCAGGACAACACTGTCATCAGATGCTGTGACCTTGCTCCTAACTCCAGTCAAAGGGAAAAGCTTCCAGCAGTCTAACGTATGTTCTTTAAAAGGGCTCTCCAGTTCCCCAAACTGAATAGCATTGGCATAAAAAAAAAAAAAAATCTCCTTTAGTAACAAATATTTCTCATACTTAAATGTCTGCAGAGGTAGTAGACCATGTGTGTGTGAGGACATGCACGCCCCGTCCCAGCTTTGCTCTCCCCATGATGGCAGAAGGGTGCTTATCCTGCCCCTGCCGCGCCACCCTGCTCTGTCCAGTGTTGAAGGGACGAGGAAAGAGCACCAAGCAGCCAACCATCTCCTTGATGCTGTTCGGCTGCACCATAAATTAACCAAGAATCTGGGGCAAGACACAGACTCTCCTGGAGCCTCAGTTTCCTGATCTATAACGCGGGACTTTTCTGTTCTTACCTGTTGCTGTAGAGTTGTTAGATAACGTGCGAAGCCATGTTCAAGACTCTGCAGCATTGCTTATTTAAGAGGTTGTTATTCTCCATGTGATCCATAAATGTTTTTTGAATGAATTATTATACTTCATCAATAAACATGTCGTTATGTCATAGCATCCTCCCACGGCCCTGCGGGCCAGGTGGAGCACAAAGCTGTCTCCTTTCCCTGGGTCCCCTCAGTCCCCTTGCCTGTGCAGGTGGTAGGGCTGGAGCAAGACCACTCTCTGGACTACCCTGATTCTCAAAGATAAAAGGTCTGAAATGCAGCGAATCTGGGTTTACAGAGTGAATCTCAGCATGTGCATTTACGACCGTACGTGTTATTGATGTATCAAATAGTAAGTGATAAAAATGAATTCCTTTTCCTATCTTTAGTCTAGAAATTTTCATGGCACTTTAATTTTATCCACATTATTCTATAGCTTATTACTTCATCATGTCACTTTTCTAGGTGAAAAATCTTAGGCATAAAGCATGGTTATAGTTGTAAAGACAAATAAATTCAGGATATATAGTTCTTAAATCACTGCTGCAACTAATGACAAAGTTCGACTCTTTGCTAATTTGCTCATGCCATGATGATAACTTTTGTCCTTTGTGTTATAAACAGCTTTACTGAGATATTTTACTTCACCTAGAATATCATAAATCAACAATTTAAACCAATAACAGCATTGAGGGGATGGAGAGATAATGGCAATCCGACTTGTGCACAGCAAAGCTAATGCTCAAAACAGCTTTGCCACAATTGTCTATTTGGATTTTGTTGGATTCTCGTGTGTGTGTGTGTGTGTGTGTGTGTGTGTCTAAAACGGTGACAACCCTTGTTCTGTGCTGTAGGGTTTTCTCTTGTCCTTCTGGTTCTGGGCAATGTTGCTGATTCCCAACAAACTCGGCTCCGTGAGGCTCGTGGTGGATCAGATGGGCTACCTTTTTTTTTTTTTTTTTTTTGAGACAGAGTCTCGCTCTGTTGCCTGGGCTAGAGTGCCGTGGCTTCAGCCTAGCTCACAGCAACCTCAAACTCCCGGGCTCAAGCAATCCTCCTGCCTCAGCCTCCCGAGTAGCTGGGACTACAGGCATGTGCCATCATGCCCGGCTAATTTTTTATATATATTTTTAGTCCAGCTAATTTCTTTCGATTTTTTTCAGTAGAGACGGTGTCCCGCTCTTGCTCAGGCTGGTCTCGAACTCCTGAGTTCAAACGATCCTCCCACCTCCGCCTCCCAGAGTGCTAGGATTACAGGCCTGATGGCCTGGGCTACCTTCTTTAGTGACTACTTTTAACTGTCTCTCACCTCCTAAACACAATCAGAGTGAACAATCAGATCAAAAGCCCCAGGCCCTTAGAAATCATTCCCAAAACTTGATGTGTACCAGTTGCATAAATATCCACAGTGAGTTCTACCTGAACCCCCACTCAGAAGTCAATGAACCCCACAGCTGAAAAGTGAATAAAAACTTTGGACAAGTTAGTGATCCTGAGATGATGCATTATCCTGTGTACAGAAGGAGCCCTAAAGATTCTTGTCTGCGTCTTCAGAAGGCCACTGCAGAGGCCTCGGTGGTGTCCCCACTGCTCTGGTGATGGCTGAGCAGGTGCCTGAGTTTTGCACCACAGCCCACGTGGTGCCGTAGTTACAGGTTTTGAACTCTGCAAGCTGCATGGTGCTGACTGCACAACGTAATCAACCTACTTATCCTGATTTTCTTGGCATGGCTCAGATATGTGATGTCTTCAGTCACAGCTCATTCTCCACGTTTACACTGGGATGCTTGTGGCACGGTATTGTTTAAAAAATAACTTTTACTTCCTGAGCAATGCAGGTTGCTAAGAAAAAAAAAATAACCTTTACTTTAGGATCTTTGAAATTTTTCATAAAAATAGTCTTTATCCAAAAGTTCTCTTTGATCTGATACTTAATGCTCTCTGTTTAAAATGTTGCTACCAGGCAGAATTTAGCACCACCTATAATATCTAATTCAAAGTGAAAGGAGGGTTTTGTTTTCGTATCATAGAGTGAGGGTTAGGGTCACCAGCTCTGAGGCCAACCTCTCTGGATTCTTCTGAGCTCTGTGTCCACCCTGGACAAGCGATTTAGCCTCTCCATACAGCAGTTTCCTCCCTAGTAAGCTGGGAAATAATATGTCCCTCACAGTTGTCAGGAGAAGTAAAGATCCTATTATAGAATGGTGTCAGCCACAGAGCAAGCATTTAGGAGATGCTACTGCTAAGATCACTGTCATCATTATTGTGGTCACTGGATTTCCTATGGTCCAAATGCAAATGGGCATTCACTCTTTCTCCACTTAGTACGAATGCATTTATAAATGTCACTGGAAGGCAACAGATAACACAGCTTTGTGGTGCAGTCGAGTCAGAAAAAGCAACAGAGGTTCTGGGCTGCTCAGAGATCCACAGCCAGAGTTAAGGTGCTGGAAGAACCAAGAAAAATAATCCCTTACCAAGGAAGGAGAGAGTGAACAGGGAGTCAGCGAAAAGACTCCCAGGATCCCAGGGAGTCCCAGGTTTAGGGTAACTCCCAGGGGTTAGTCTTTTATTCCAGGTTATTGCTTATGGCGTTTTTGTTGTTATTGTTTTTAAATTTAAAAACATTTTAAACTCAGCTCTGAAGTACAATGGGCAAAATCCTGAGTTAGGAACCCTATAGAAGTATAAAAAATCAGTAGACAATGTGGGAATTTCAGTAACAGCAAAGATGTGAGATCACGGTGAGGAATAAGTATTCGTAAGTGGCACAGGAAGCCTTTGGTTTTTTTTTTAAGTACGCTAGAATTTTCCTAGCAGTGTCCCTGCCCTGTCAAGCCTTCCACCACCTTGAATTAAAGTTAAATTTAGCTGGGTGAATCCACTTCATGTTTCACTGAGAGATCGGGAGGGTCTGAAGAGGGTCTTACGACACTAAAATACTCTCTTTAGAGAAGGAACATTTTCAGATTAAGAGGTCACACAGGAAAGTGCTTTTGATTTCCCCTGAGTATTGAAGAAACCGACAGAAACCTGAGTCGGCCAGACATCGTCTTACCCTGTTTGGCAGTTTCTTTATAGAGACTCTTCTCCAGGTGTGGAAATGACAAAAAACACCAGTGTCGTCTCGGGGGCTCAGGGGGGACTGACTGTGGACAGGGCTGCTCGGAGCAGGAGCGTGCACTGCCCTGGCGACCGGCCTCCTCTGCTGCTCCCGCTAACCGCAGCCCCGTGTGTGGGCGTGAAGTTCCTGGCTGGAGCCGCAGCCAAACAGAGGGAGGGCGCCTCGCTTAGAGCCCTATAGATCCCTGAGAAAATAAAGCATGGCTGGAAAACTACCGGGAAGACAAATGATCCAATTTAACCCAAACCACCTTTGAAAACTCAGACAAACAGAACAATAACAGTGGAAAATTACTGCAACCGAGACTCCTTGGGAGGATTGAAATCCAGTTGCTGATTATCCATGTCACTGGAGGAAGCTGTTCCCACAGGTGGCTATGCCTCGACGTGTCCTCCTGACTTTTCCACACTTCCCCGATTGTAAATTTTCTGGGCACTTAGGGTTGAAGACAGATTATTAAACTAGATGTCAGCTGCTGCAATAGTCAGTTTACTTCATGTCATCACAGGTGTCATGGGATCACTGAAGCTTTATGCGGAGGAGTTGTCTTTTATCTAAGGGATTAGAGGGAGGAACGGGCTGTTTCTGAGCAAAACCAAAGGATAACCCAGCCCTAATGCCTCACCGGTTTTTCTCGTCCGGGATAAGACAAGGGAAGGAAGTATCGAGCCTACCAAAAGTAAAAAAAAAAAAAAAAAAAAAAAGGGAGACTTTCAACATTCCATATAGTAACCTCTTGCTCTTTTAAGGAACAATACCAGTGTCCAACTGGACACCTTTTCGTGGAAGAATTTGAAAAGCCATTTCCATGTGAGCAGGATCGTTTTTTCTCCCTGTGGCCACGAAAGCCCTTAGCTCTCCCTGAACTGCGTGGCCACCTCTCGAGTGCCCTGTCGCCCCTCCGAGCACCCTTCTGTCAGAACGAAGGATGCCTCTGTCAGCACACTCAGCCCTAGCCGGGTTCTCTCAGCTTCTCCAGGGTCCCGTCAGAAGAGACTCCCTTACACTTTGAATGTAAACTTCCGATTTTCTCCTTACAGCAGCTAACTTCTGTTCCAGGATTTCACTCCATAATGGAACAGTGTGTCCTCTATCTCAGCTGATATCCAACTAAAGGAAATGCAAAAAGGGATTTGAAAAAGTCTTTACCGCAGCCCACACTGAAGAGGCTAGTCCTGTGGCCCAGTGCCGCGTTGTGTGGGTCTGCAGTTAAGCAGCCAGGCGGTACTCGGCGTGGAGGAGGAAGTACCTGCTTACCGAGACAATCTCAGAACTGCATGAATGTGTGCAGTGCTCTTGTCATCACTTTGCATATTTTAAGTTCATAGATTCTACCAAAAAAAAATATTTTTTTTACCCAGAAAACTAAAATCTACAGTGGAGAGATTTTATTTATGAATGACCACACACAAATTATATATCACAGTTAACACACATTCATTTGTTCATGTATTGAATTTCAGGCATTGTGCTAAGTAAATGCAAGAAAACCAGTGACAAATAAGCCCAGCCTTTGCCTCAAGAAGTTAACAGGCTGTGATCTGGGCAGTCGCATAAACAGGAGGCACAGGACCCCCTGATGAGAGCAGTAAGGGGCCTGGGACCCCACACAGGAGGGAAGGTAAGAAGAGGCGAGAAGAGGCTGGTGTCCTCTACGGATGGAGTCAGGAGAAGGATGGAAGAGCCTTATGCCCGTAAAGGTTGCTGGGAAGGAGCCCTCAGGCAGCAAAGATCAGACAGATGGGGGAGGTGGCTGGGGAATCTGAGCAGGCTCCGAAACGTTCCAAGGGATGGGAATGTTGAGCTCAGATGGGTGGCTCAGACTCACCCTGGGCAGACTGGACTTTCCTGTGTCACGGGAGAGAGGAGGTGAGGAAGCCTTTGGGGACAGATGTGTTTGGTTGGGTTTTGTTGCTTTAGAGAGAGAGAAGCAACAAGAAATTTAGTTTCTACCTGATGGATTTGCTGTGCCAGATGAAGTAAGAGGTGAGGTTATCGCTGAGCAGGAGGGAAGCTTCTCTCAGGGTTCCTGGGCCTTCCCCCAGAGAAGGGAATAAGGAAGGAGGACGTCTGAGCAGCTAACGGCCCAGTCGAGGTTGGCGATCACACGTGTGTGGTGACAGCAGGCTGTGCGGTGGCACATTTGATTCCAGCAGCTCTCAACACCCAGGTAGAAGTCTACAGATACACACAAGGGTGGGACAGGCAGGTGAGCAGATGAATCCAGGCTTAGGGATTGCAGACAGTGAGTTGTGGGCATTCACAAGGTGTGGTTAAGTGATGACCATGAAGTGTAGGCTGGAGTGGTCAGGAGGGGAAGACAGGAGGCGAGAAGGAGAATCAAGAGAGTGAGAAGTTTGATGAAGTTTAGAACTGAGGGAATGGGAGAAATGGAGAGATCTGGAAGGACAGAAGATTGCAGCCAGAGATTTTTAACTGGACTACGAGAGGTGGAACAACTGGACAATGGGGCAAAGGTGTGGCTGAAAGAGTGGGTGCTTGAAACAGAGTAGAGAAAGTCACTGGCGAGGAGGAGGTCGGAGAACTGAAAGGGCATTGTATGGGTTGACCAGATGGATATCGAAACACCTTCCCCCAGAGTTAAGGTGCTGGGGAGATTATGGGCCAAGTGGCAGGACCCCCCAGGGAAAGTGAAAGGGACCAGAAGGGACTTGACTTCTCTATTTGGGATTCTAAAGGGAGATGAGATTAGAGAGGACTATGGCTAAATGGTGTGAGTCTCAAAGCAGCAGGGAGTTTACAGAAGAGCAGAGAGTGGATGGTTGGAAGCAGGCGTGGAGGGTGATGCTCACTCCACCTGCAGAACGGAAGGGCAGGGCTGACCCGAGGAAGATGCTATTGCAGTGCCCTCCCTCGTGCCCACCACCTCCTTTTGCCCAACTCTGCAATTCTCAGGCGTTTCAGCCAGTGGGTAGACAGCAGCAGCCAGGGGTTGTGCAGGGTCTCTCGGGTGCAGGTGACAAGTGTGGCAGAGGCAGGGAGGTGCTGTTTGAGCAGGACCTCAGGGTCTTGCCCAGGGTCTTATAATCATGATGAAACTTGCAGGGAGGATGAGAAAGGACCGTTCTCATCCAGAGGCCCAGAGCAATCAGACCAGTGTACCACCTTGTCACCGTGACCATGGCTCATTGGCTCAGCTTTTGTATTGATCTCAGGAAAATCATCTGCCTACACATCAGTGCCTCGCAGGTTTCCCGGACAGGAGATGGGCTGAGCAGCCTGTGCACCAGACCCACTCCCAAGGAGGAGTCGTCCCCTCCCCCTCCCCCCACCGTGTCCTGGGCTCCAGGGGTCCCCACGTGCAAGGAATGCTTGTTGCTGACATGGGCATAAAATGATTGGCAGGACTGGGGTGAGTTGGCAACTCTTGTCCTGAAGAATCTCAATCTACAGTATGGAGATATTTCTGGTCTCTAGGTCTGAGGTTTAAAAATGTCGGGAATCTCTTTTAAGGTTTAATGATCCAGACAGCTCATACCAGGGAGATCGGTTCATACCTGTGGGATTTGGTGACCATTTCCTTGGAGGTTGTATTTTTTACTTTTTAATATCCTGTGGTTTTGCAAACTTACTGTGGGGGAAAAAAAAGGCAACAGAACAGCATGGACCTGGCAGATACCGGGAGATATGCAAGCACGTATGACCCACTCAGTGATTTTTGGACCCAGATATGTTTTTAAGTCAGGCGTTGCGTGTTGCCGAGTGCCTGTGGTGTAGAGAGTGCTGGTGTGAAGTGTGAGGACAGGCCCGTGCCATGTACCTGCGGCCGGAGCCAGGCTGTGATGGAAGGGCAGCTCCGTATTTACAATTGTCGGAGTGCTGTTAGATCTGGCCCTAATCTGAAGCAAAGTGTCTTTACTTTGGAAGGCCTGTGAACATTTAGACACTTGCCTTGAAACAGCAGGTGAACCTCTGTGCTTATGAATGTCTTGGCCGGAATTCTGCCTCCAGGCCCAGTTCATGCTGAAGGCATCGCAGACGCTTTTGTAGCTGAATGTCACGACCGTAGCTTGTTCCTCTCTACCAGCCACAGCCACTTTCTTCCTGGTCTTGGCTAGAGAAGTGGCAGTGTTTGAGAGTGACATTACCAGGAGAATGCAGTATTTGGGAGTGACATTACCAGAAGAATACTCGTTAGCTAATTAACACAGAACTCTACAGCACAGTCAGGATCACCGTATGACAAGGCAGGCTCGCCACATCCTTGGCATGTTTACGTTTATTCCCGACGTGCTATAGGGCCAAATCTTGGGCTCCTTTCCTTTCCCCCTTTCTAGACGATCTCGTTCGGTCCCCTGGCTTTAAATACTGTCTATGTATTGAAGACCTCCCAATGTGTATCCACAGACTCACGGAGGCAACCATCCTACTTGACTTCTCTCCTTGGAATTCCAACAGGCGTCTCAAACCAGCGTGAGGCTCCCAGTGGAGCTCTTGCTTTTTCCTCCCCACCATCTCCCCACCCCAGTAAATAGCAGCAGCGCTTGACCGGGGCTCAAGCCAGAAGCTCAACAGTCATCATCAGGTTCTTCCCTTCCTCATGCCCACCGTGTGGTCCATCACCAGACCACTGATGTTCCCTCCCAAATGCTCTCTGGTCTGTCTGCGCCTCTCTCTCCACTGCTTCCCCAGCCTGGGCCCTCACCTTCCCTGGTCTGGCCTGCCGCAGAGCCCTGCGCCTCCCTTCCCTCCGCAGTCTGCTTCCATTGCTGTGACCAGCACGAGCCTCCTCCGTCCTGTCCCTGCCTAGCCCCATCCACGGCTCCCTCTGCTCTTGCAACAAAACACACGTTCTTCATCGCAGCCTGGAATGAGCTTAGCGTTGCCAACTTTTCCAAACTCACCTTCTACCCTCTCTACTTCAAAAATAACAAGCCTTCCTCCAGCTCTTCATACACCTGGCTCATGCTTGTTCTTTAGGTCCCAGCTCAGATGTCACCTCCTTATAGGGGTTGCCTTGTCTGTAAGCTTCTCCAAAAAGCATCCAGCTCATTGACACACAATAGTCTCATCTTATCCGCAGCTTCGCTTACCTTGGTTTCAGTTAAACCCGTGGTCTGAAAATATTAGTGTATTTTGAAAGAGAGACCACATTCATGTAACTTTTATTACAGTATATTGTTATAATTGTTCTATTTGAGTATTAGTAGTTGTTACTCCCTTACTGTGCCTAATTTATAAATTAGACTTCATCATAGGTATGTATAAGAAAAAACGTATATATAGGGTTCGGTGCTATCTGCAGTTTCTGGCATCCCCAGGGGTCTTGGAACATCTCCTCTGTGGATAAGGGGGGGAAACTACCGTGTTTTTTCTTTTCAGTACATATCACAGTAAATGTTTACACTGCTTATGTACATTTTCCTTCATTCTTCCAAATACTTACCAATCATGTCAGGTGATGTCCTACCATGCTGGGAGTCTGGGGATGTAGCAGAGAAACAGGTCTCTGCTCTCTGGAGCTTACATTCGGGTAAAGCAGACAGGCCATAAAAGAAATTACAAGTAGATATGATACAACGTCAGGTAGTGAACATGCTGCAAGGAAAAACAGGGTGAGCCAATAGAGACAGCTGAAGCAAACAGGTGATTGAGGGGCACAGGAGAACTTAATGCATGGTAAGAAACCATCACAAATAAGTGGGAGATGAATGGTTTATTCAACAAGTGGTTTGAGGAAATTAATTCATAACTCACTTCATAAGTTCCAGGAAGATTAAAAAGTTAAGTGTGCAAATGGAGCCATACATTAGAACAAAATTACCTATGGGGGCAGGGGTAAAATAGCAAATCTAAAAGCATAGACAGAAACTCCATAAAATGATTGACAGACTACATATTATTTCTAGTATCCAAAGAAAATCATGAAACTGAGAAGTGAACAAATTGGGGGAAATACTCGCGACACGTGGGAATGACAAAGGGCTAATAACATGGATGTAGCACATGTCCTCGATTCTGAAGCTTTTCTTCATGCACTTTAATGTGTCTTGAAATCAGGATCTTTTGTGAATAATTTATGTTTAGTGTGGTCATTAAAAACATTAAATCAATCGCATATCTTACAAGCAATTATATCTTAGTTAAAATGTGATTTAAGTTCATAAAAATCAGTATGAACCTTAAAGTTCTTGGTAGACAATAGCTAATTTGTTTGTTCATTCAATATTGAAGTGCTTACGATGTCACCACGGCGGTAGGTATACAGCAGTAAACACAACCGACAAAAGTCCTTGCTTTCAAATACCCCTAGGCCAGCCACTGCGTGCTGCGCCGCACTCTCTCTGTGTTCCATCTAAGATCGCTGGTTATTTCAGGGAGAATAAATATTAAATACGTTGGCCAAGGCCACTCAGCAGTTAAGTGATAGAAGCAGATTCCAGCTCAAGTCTGCACGGCTCTAAACCCCATGCTCTTTCCTCAAATTACCGTAATTGTTGGGCTAAATGAAAGTTTCCCACTCGGTCTTGCTGACAGAGCTATCATTACCTGGGCCTGTCTTTCTTCCCACCTCCCCAGCACTGGCTTTAGGACCAAAGAATTGTTGGTGGAAATACAATTCATTGCAAAGGATGCCTCAGCCAGGGCTGATGTGTTTTTAGCAAAAAATACAGCTTTGCTAAGAAGACATATTATAAAGTCAAGTCCTCGGTTATTTAGGTGCCCTACTAGGTGCTTTTAAAACCTGTGCTAAATAATATATATCATATAAATTTTAACACATTTGAGCAATAAAAACAAGTAAACAATTCACCATCCTGGATTTGGAGAAGGATAGGGAAGAAAAAGAAAAAAACTATACACTATTCCCGATGTCTGAAAGATGAGTAAGTGGAAGCCGTCCTACCTTGTGTTCTCCAGACGCCAACCCGGTGCGTGTGGGAGGAAGCAGGCTGGGCGGCGGGAAAGTGAAGCAAGGAGTTGGTCTCCACTGGGGATGCGCTTCCTCTGATGCCACAGGGAATCCTGGGATAGGGGAATCCTGGGATGGGAATCACACCTGAGTGGTTCCACGTGGAGGCAGGCGCTGATCTTTCATACCCCGTGTCAGCCAGCCCGGAGGCTTGGCAGAGATGCCAGGTGTGCTTCCCCAGTGCGCAGGGGCTGGGGTGCTGCGCCCTGAGAGAAGGCAGCTGTGAGCCATGGGTGCCAACTCCCAGCAGCTCGGATGGGTGCACTTCCCAAGAGAGGGGATCTGGGTGGGGAACCCACAGCGTGGCGTCTACTACAGAAGTCCAGAAGGAATTAATTCAGTAAATTCTCAAGTGGTAGGTTTTGACACAGCAGGAGCCCTCTGACTAGATAAGCCTGTCAAACACAGGAGGATTCGTTGTAAAGGAGCTTCTTGGTTTTTATTTTGCTTTAGGGTGTTAAGGCATTCGATCAGCATTGGTGTAAAGGAAGATTTGTTTCTAAGAAAGGCATCGCAGCAGGTGTGCACTGCAGAGGCTGAGAAGGTTCTTATGGAAGTCTTCAAGTTATTACTGGAAGAAAGGAAAAGGGAATTAGAGATACAATTGGAAATAATTATCAGAAACTAGCTTATATAACACCAACTTTGTCAGAAAAATGACTTCCCACAGCTATCATAAATTTTTATTCTAAGGTTTTCTAAAATCATTTTTACATATTGGTATTTTCCTATAACAACATTTTGTTCTTTGCAAAGAATGTTCAACTGTACGTGTTCATGATATCAGTCAGCTGTGTCTCATAAAGGACTGAAACAAAGGCAAAGAAGCTGAAGGCCTTGGGTTTTGCTGATTAGTTCTACCTGTGCTTGTGCTGAGAGTATGCTGACACTGTATTAATTTAGAGACCAAACCTAGATCAGCCCCCGAAACTAAGGAGTAACTTTAAGTGTAATGTGAAATACCTTACCTCATAGATTCTGAGGCACGCCTCATGCCCACCCCCATATTTTAGCATCTCTGAAATCTGAATGCATCTTAAAATCACTGGCTTACAGATATAATTGGGAGCATTTTTTTTTCTTTTTTGGCGGTATATAACTAATAATGTTATCTTACAATCAACAGTACCAGATTCAGTGAAACCCAATAGACTGACTTGACTTTGTTTTGTTGTAACAGTGTACAATTCTTACATATTAAGTGCGTCTGAGGATTATCTTGAATTCTTTGTTGTATTCCGCCTTTCCTCTTTCTAGCGCCTGTTGGCTCACTTAGTGTTGTTCAAATTAGCTTTAGCGAACATACCAAGGCAGCACTGAGACGTGGCTATAGAGGGAAAAGAACACCTCCCTCCCCAGTATAAACTGGTTGGTTCATTTCCACAATCCCTGTTCCTGCTATGTAGATTCAGTCCACAAATGTAACATGTTAGTTCTTTTTTTAATCAACTTTTAACTAAAACTTCTTAGGATTATTTTCTGTTATTAACATAAAATACTTGTTGGGTTTTTTCTATTACTTTAACTGCGGTGGACAGGTATCTCTTTCACAAAAAGATGATCAAACTAAAGCTAATGCAGATGAAAATGAAAACCGATCACTTTTATCAAATGACAGTGAGATTTGCCCTATAAGCTGCTTAGTGTTTCTATAGAAACATGATGTGCTGAGTTTCATTTTAGAAGTGTGGTTCCCCAGAGATGAGGTGACATTTCTAATGCTGTTTGTGGGTTTCTTTTCCCCCTGCCCAGGCCTTGAACCGGGGCATTGCTGCTGTCAAGGAAGATGCAGTCGAAATGCTGGCCAGCTACGGGCTGGCGTACTCCCTAATGAAGTTCTTCACGGGCCCCATGAGTGACTTCAAAAACGTGGGCCTGGTGTTCGTGAACAGCAAGCGAGACAGGACCAAAGCCGTCCTGTGTATGGTGGTGGCCGGGGCCATCGCTGCCATCTTCCACACACTGATAGGTAAGGCGCTGACCGCCGCTGAAGAATCTAGCTTGGGCAGTTTTGTATTCCTTTTCATTGACTTAAATGTGTTTATTGGGATAACTGATTTCTTCACTGATTATCACATATTTCTTATGAAAATTTCAGGGAATGAGAGGAATGGTGTTTGTGTTCCTAGCCCAAGAAAATAAAATGTGTTTTCTCTGGAAAGCTGTAGTTTTGTCTCCCTGATTCCCAAAGTCAGAGATGGAGTAATTTCATTAATAGGTGATGATATCTAGGGATAGCATTTGGTAAGCCCAGTAAAATAGCAGGTGCTTGTGTTAGATATATGCATGAATTGTTATACTGACTTATTTAATCTTAACAATGAAAATGGAATGATTGTCATTTAGAATTAATGCTCATCAGCAGTGAAACAAACAGTGAAACAAACAGTTTGTTTCATTTATTAAAGTAATTGTTCTAGGGCCTCACTGTATTTTATTCAAAGACAAGACTAAATACTCTTGGCATAACATTCTTTTCATGGAACAACAAGAAAATATCTCCTACATAGGGTAACTGGTCTACAGTTTAACCGAGATCTTGGAAAAGCACTCTCCTTTATGGCTGGAGTTCTACTTCCACTGCCATCTTGGTGGTAATACTAATAAAACCTTGAGGGCACGATTTCAGAACCTCTTGGCTTTAAACAGCCTTGCTTTCCTGGCATAAACATTGAATGGCACATCTACTGAAGCCAGTTGCATAAAGCACTGTGAATGACACTTCACAAATCCATTGTGTACCTTAAGATTGTTGCTGGTTATAAGAGAAGTATGAATGTCAAGAGTAAATGACCGAGACAATTAACGCAAACCATTTACGGTGTATTCTCAAGCAGCTAATGTTTACTCACATAACTGGAAATCTAAAAATAAAGAAGGTAAGGCCTTTGTGGTTTTCCTTTTGAGGGTGGCATTGAATTTTGTACTCAGAACAGTGTGGAAGAGAGCATGTCTACCGATGGGCCAAATATTCAGCCAAAGCGTTAATACTGATCATTTAATTTGTGCTCAGAGCTTCAGGGCGTGAGATGAAGAGGAGATGCCTTTTGTTCTTGCAATTTATGCCCTGAAGGCTAACCATGGACTGAGTGTTTGCATGTGTACCTGTTTTTGAGGAAAATTTCTGCAGCTAGATTTGATCTGGGCCCTTTTAAAAGATGGTATTATATGTAAAGTGTTTGGAAAAAATGCCACATATTTTTTAAATAAGGAGCATTTCTAAATAGGTAAATGAGTTCCCTTCTGCTACTGGTCTTTTTACTTGGTCTTCTAAATAAAACTCGCATTCCCTATTCAGCTGTGGTTGAGTGAGACTTTAGGACCAACAGCTAGTTACCAGCGGTCAATAATTATGGAAGAGAAAAGCTGAACGTACTGTCTTACTGAAATTGTCAAGAGGAAAGTGTGGTCATTGAAATAAATCAATGTCATTTTCCAAGCAAATCTAAGTTTTTCAATTTTAAAATAGAATCATGAAATTTTAAATTTAAACCAAAATGGTTCTATGTCACAGATATATTTAAATCATTTTATCACTGTTGATATTTTTATAGTTATAGCATTTTTTCTTTCACCAAACAAATGTTTTCCAAAATTGCTAAGAAAGCACTTATCAGTTTCTTTGGAACACTTCCAACTCAGATTTGAATGGTTTGCCCTTTTCTGGTGTGTTGGCCGCCCTTCCATTTTCTGCCCAACCCTCTGATCGCTGCCTCGCTTTCTGCCATCTGCTGCATCATGCATCTCTGCTCACCTTCCTGCCTCCTTCCTTTTTTAGTAGTCCTGTGCGCTCTTCTGTTCCCAGATCTCGCCGGCCCTGTTTCCCATCATCTTGACCACAAGCTCCGTAATGGGTTGGTGCTCTCTGTCCATTCCCCACCTATTCTTACCACCATTTTCCTACATCATCGCACATTTCCCTCCCAGTGTCAGTCTCCACTTCATGTGTCATCTACATCAGACACTTAAACCCGTTTTCACTTACTAGTGATGCTGACAGCAGCTACTTACATCTCAGCTGTTAACAATCAGCTCTTGGGTAACTATGCTTTGTGGAAGGGGAATATTGACATAGATAAAGCAAAAAAGCAAATGCTCCAGAGATATTTGACATGAGAAGCCATCATGTTAATACGATATCAAGCAGTCTCCTAAGTATATTTGCTTGGGCTGATATTGAAATGAGCATATATTCTCTGCGTGTGCAGCTCCTGTGTGGGGCCTAGAATGGGTGCGTACACACATATGACGAAATCACCATGCTTGATTCACGGAGTGGGAACTTGAACCAGAGAAATCTAGGCTTACATTGAATTTCTCTCTATTCTTTTGTGAAGGAAAAACTAGTTTAATTGCCTTAAACATTTCTTTAGGTGCTAGTTCCCCATCACCTTAATTTATTTCTTTTTATCAAGTTATTCTAATTAATAATTTTTCAATGGCATTTATATAAGAATATGTGAGAATACACAGTAAGCAGAGAATCTTTTTGGGGGTGTTGGGATAGGCCTTCGGGATTGGGTCAGGGGTCCCCAACCTATGGTGAGTTATATAAATATTATATATTACACTGTAATAATAATAGAAATAAAGTGTACAGTAAATGTAATGCTCTAGAATCATCCTGAAACCATCTGCCCGCCTTCCCCGGTCCGTGGAAAAATTGTCTTCCATGAAAACGGTCCCTGTTGCTAAAAAGGTTGGGGACTATGGGACTGTGTCATTTCTTAACTGTCTCTGAAAGGATGAGTTGCATTTCAGCACAACTCTTTCTAGTCTTTCCTTACCTTGGATAGAGAATGGAGTCAAGAATTGGACCCTATGCTCTAAATTAACATTTTGCTATGGCCATCTAAAGTGATCCTGGCATGGTCTTCTCTTAGATTTTTTTCTCCCAGTCTGGATGAAGTTCAACACTTCATGCTTTTCGGCATTTACTAATAATTTACCAGTCCTTGGAGGAGGATCTTCTTTACTTAGAAGGGATTTCAAATGCAAACATCTCCAGCTTTGAAAAATCAGTGGCAAGTGTAGCTTCTCACCTTCACTTACCTCTCCGAGCATCCGTTACCGGGTGATAGGAGCATGATTGAAATAGGCTCAAGTCAGAGAGCACTGAAAGCTCTTTTGTAGTGCCATCCCTTGTTGTGTTTGCCCCAGTGAAGGAAAAGCCTTTTACTAGGTCCTTTTTCTTACATTTGCTATAGTTAAGGAATCTTTACCTTGTGTTTCATTTTTTTTCCTGATTTTTTTTTTCTTTTTGGGCCCCACTGGTGAGCTAGGCATTCTTCCATCTTTGAGACATTTGCACATGGTCAAGGGTTTTCCCGGTCAAGGGTTTTCCCGGTCAAGGCTGGGGCGGATTCCACTGACCACACAGGAGTGCTTGGTGGAGACTGTGAGGGGAAGATGGCTCTAGAGAATGTACTCAGCAGCACCTCCCACCCACCCAAGCCTTGTGCAAGGAGCCAAATGAGTACACACTTGGAATCGTGTTGGACTGACAGACTTGAAGTCTAGAAGGTCCGCTGGCCTACATGTTACTGTCTACTCTATGCACCCAAAGCCTGGCTCAAGATACACAAATGGCAGGAGCCTTGGGACTATCTCTTGGCCCTTGTTGGGCACCTGCCAGTTAAGTGTCCCTTTCTTAGCTTAACCGTAGCCAGGACTTCTGTCATGGACTCATCTATGAGACACTATTTTTACAAACTGCAGCACACACAGCTTACTGCCACCACACCGTAATTCAGGCCAGTGGTTGCAGTACAGGTGTTATCCTGTTTCTCCCTCTTAATGAATCTACAGAAGAGGAAAACTTGCTGACCTTGTATTTGGTTCCATTTGGGTCCAAATTAGTTTCACCTGCATGGAAATTAGGGGAATACTCCATACACCTGCATGGAGTATTGCCTGCCCTCCCAATTCACAGAGATGTCCAAACCATTGCTGTGGGGTTTAGCTTTCTTTACACATTTCTTTACACATTTTTTCTCCATGATAACCTGTAACCGTGTTCTGAAGCGACCTGAACAGTTGGCAGAACCCAGGGGAACAAAACTTTTGCAGGTTCCTCTGCCCCTGCAGTGAGCAACTGGAGTAGTTTTGAGACTGATTCTGTTGACCAGACTTGTCTTTTCAAATTTTTCCATTACTCATGGATTATTAACCAGCTGTGTAAAGGGTGAATTGATACAATTTGACATAATTTAAACCAGCAAGGGTGCTAGGAATGAGCAAGTTCAATATAGTCTCACAACTTATTGCCATGTAAAAAACCACCCCGATACCTAGTAGCTCAAAATACAAGCATTTAATTTTGTTTACCAGATTGTGGGGTGGCAGTGGAGAGGTTCTTTTGGACCTGGCTGGAATTGTGCCTCTGGAGTCAGCCAAGGGTTAGGAGGTGGCTCTGCCGTCCTGGTGGGCTCCCTGGGGGGCTGTCAGCTGGGTGCAGGCTGGGCTGGATGGTGTCTGCTGGGAGAGCTGAGCTCTCTTCCACACAGTCTCTCATCCTCCAGCAGAGTTGCCTGGACTTTTCTAGGTGGCAGTGGCCGTCCTCCAACTAAGAAAAAAAGACACACACATGGCTTCTTGAGGCCAAGAACCAGGACCAGCACACCATCGTCTCCACTGCACGTTGCTCAGCGCGGGTCACAGGGCAGCCCAGGTTCAAGGGGGAGGGGAAGAGGCCCCAGCTTTTGACAGGTGGGGCTGCAAAATCACGTGAACAAACAGTGGCGCTATAAGGAAGGGGAAAGAATTGGGGACATTTTTGCTATCAATCTATCCCAGTCACCACTTCTGGGATTGTGGATTTAAGCATTTATTCAATTAACATTTATCAAATACCTACTATGTGTAAAGACTGGGCTAGATCCTGGGTTTTCAGACGTGAATAAGACATGTTCTCTAGAAAGATGCAAATATCCTGCAGTAAATTATTATGAACTCCGCTCTACCAAGTCTTGATATCAATGAGATAGAATTTTTGTTCTTGTGCTAAAATTTCATATTTACTTTAATTACATTATACACGGGTTTATGTATCTCTTCAAAGCCTAGGCAATGTTTACATTTCCCATCCCTATATTTTCTGGACAAATGTTGCCCAGTACAGATTATGGATGAGTTATATCATTTATATGTCCACATCCCAGCCCTCGTGTAGGAAACTGGCCCCTTCACAGCTGTACCCTGATACATACAGGTCATTCAACGCATATTTGTCGACGTGATTTAAATATGGCCTGTCAGCCATGTGAACACACACACTTTGGAAAGAATACACTAGAAGCACAGGGGCGAAGTTACCTGCTCCCATGAAAAGCCTTGTAAGCAGGATACCGCAGGTCAACGAATAGGACCTGTGAGAATTTTAAGCATTGAGAACTACGGAATTTGAATTACAAGAGTTCTCAAATTTGCCTCTTGGATGTAGAAAAATATATGCATATAGACTTGTTTGTTTTTTTGTTTTTTGTTTTTTGTTTTTTTGAGACAGAGTCTCACTCTCTTGCCCGGGCTAGAATGCCATGGCGTCACCCTTGCTCACAGCAACCTCAAAGGCCTGGGCTCAAGCAATCCTTCTGCTTCAGCCTCCTGAGTAGCTGGGACTACAGGCACACGCCACCATGCCCGGCTAATTTTTTCTGTATATATTTTTAGTTGTCCAGCTAGTTTCTTTCTAATTTTAGTAGAGATGGGGGTCTCGTTTTGCTCAGGCTGGTCTCGAACTCCTGAGCTCAAACGATCCGCCCACCTCGGCCTCCCAGAGTGCTGGGATTACAGGCGTGAGCCACCGCGCCTATCCTAGACCTGTTTTAATTAATATTAACATTTCATGGTTTGCAACAAGTGCTAATAACTACTGGATGACCAGGTTTGAGAACCACTCCTTCCAGAAAGTACCCGTCATCCAGGCTGAGGTCCAGGGAGCCATGCATATGAAGGGCCCTTTCTGTTTCCCTGTATTAGGCAGACTCAAAGCTTCCACCTGTAAACTGGTCAAGTCTGTGCCTTCTTACATCTGTTCAAAAGCCTTGTTTAATTTTTTTAATATAGCATTCTCTCTTTGCAAGGAACATAAAGCTGTTTCACAGCAATCTTGGTAAGGCGGTTTATAGAAGTCGAAGGTTACTAAATGTTGCTAAGGCAGCTAGCCTGGTAATTATGGACTCTATGCAAAGCACTTTAAACAAATCACCCTCCCTCCAACAGCTTTAGCTAGAAATAGCGCAGGGGCACGGGAGGGAGGGATGGATGGAAGGTGGGAGAGAGTAGGTGAAAACCATTGCTGGGGTTTTATACCTACAGCACCAGGGTGGAAAAAAACCTCTGTAGTTATAATCAGACTCTTCTTCTACCATGTAGGAGAGGAGCTAAAGGAGGGAAGAAAATCTGAGAGAAAAATCTTCTTCCCTCTGGCCTCCAAATTTCTCCTCTAGCAGCTGAAAGAAGAAGAGATTAAAATGAAAAGAAGTTTAAAAAAAAAACAAAAAACGCAAAAGCAGCTGGGACCCCAGAGGTCCCCAAGTACTCTAGAACTTGGGGACCAGGAAGAGCCCTGCATGTTGAAAAAGGCTCGGGGTGGGGACACAAGCTGGCAGAGTCAGAAATCAGGGCCGGGTTCATCCCAGGGAGACAGGTTCCTTCAGAACCTGTTAAACGTTCCATGTTTATTCCACTTACCCTACATAAAGGCACTGTCTTTGATGATTTTGTTAGAATAGTCAAGTAACTAAATTTACAGGGGGTTGTCAACCTAAAGAGAGGAATTGAGGCAAAATTTATATAAAGAGTTTAGGACCAGGTGTTCACAACTATAATCCCAGCTCATACCTGCAATCCCAGCTCCTGGGGAGGCTAAGGCAGGAGGATCACTTGAGCCCAAGGAATTCAAGGATGCAGTGAGCTGTGATCACATCACTGCACTTCAGACTTCAGCCCAGGTGACATAGCAAGACCCTGTCTCTGGAAAAAAAAGTTTATTTGGGCCAAAGTTGAGGACTGAGGACAGCTGCCGAGGACACACTTCCAAATTGCCTTGGGGAGTGCTCCGTTCAGCCTTTGTTACAAGCAGGTTATTAAAGGCAAAAGGAGACAAGGAGTGGGATGACGCAAAGTTGTTCTCAGGAATTCTCGGTGGTTCACAGAAATAGCATTGCTTGGTGACTGGCCGCGCACTGCTGAACTGTAGGGTTTGAGTTGTGTCCAGCACAGGGCACTCGATGGCTACCTGGTGTCAGTCTAGAGCCACGTAGCAAGTGGCTTCAAGAGGTAATTATGTAGCTCAAGGTGGGTAGTGAGATGTGACTGCTGTCTCACGCTGTCACACTGCAATGCCTTTCTGGGCCTGATAATTAAAAGGGGCTCCCCTTCCTCAGATAAAGTTTCTGTCCTTCCTCAGGCTGGAGAACCTTCCTTACATCGATCCCTGTATTTCCAGGCACTACATGCACACGGCATGCTCTGCTCTAACTGTGCAAAGTCACATGGTCCATCTGTTCTTGCCACGACCCCAGAGTTTAACATGAAATAATTCTGTCTCCCTTTCTCAGAAGCCGCCCTCCTCTGTTTTCCCTAACAAAGTACCACAAACTGGGTGGCTTCAGCAGTAGAAATTGATAGTCTCCCAGTTCTGGAGGCTGGAGGTGCAAGACCAGCATGGTGGCAGGGTTGGTCCCTTCAGATGCTGTGACAGAACCTGTCCCATGCCTCGCCCCAGCTTCTGGTGGTTTGCTTGGGAATCTTGGGCGTTCCTTGGCACGTAGAGGCCTCACTCCGCTCTCTGCCTTCATCTTTGCGGGGAGTTCTCCCTGTGTGCATCGACCTCTGAATCTCTTCTTTTGTAAGGACATCAGCCGTATTGGAATGGGAGCCCACCCGACTCCCGTGTGACCTCATGTTACCTATCTATTATTATATCTGCAGTGACCTTATTGCCAGATAAGGTCACATCCAATGTCTGAGTTTTGAGGGGACATAGTTCAGCTTATAACACCAGCCTTCTAGATCTCAGTCTTATCTCAGTTCCATCGTCCCAGCTCCAGCCACTGCAGTTAAGTCCACGCAGCTGGTGTTTTATCTGGACTATAACTTTTACCAGGGGATTTTAGCTCATGAGCTATTCATAGCCAGCCCCGTGCTCATGCCCTTGGCATTGCATTGCTCTGCTCACCCGGTGTGGCTGCCTTTGTCATTGCCAGTGGCCTCAGCTGAGGTGTCGGGGGGGTGGCAGCGTGGGCAGGGTCGACACTGTCTCCTTGTACCTCCCTGCACAGTGAACATTTGTTGACCGGATGAAAACAAATGTGCAAATAAACAGTGGCAGCAACAATAAACTTTGAGACAAAATTTCCACGGTTTGGCACCCCAAGTAGACCATTCGTATGATTAAGCAACATCTTCCCTCTGGCTTTGTGTGTCAGCCAGCTTAGCTCATGTCTGAATGCAGTTCTTACCGCGCTGCAAAATCAGAGTGGAGCTCTCCCTCCCAGAGTGGAGCCTTCCCAGGTCAAGTGAGGCCTCCTCTAATCCTCTCTCCGTCTCTGTCGGGCTTCTGATCCCAAGGCAGGGACATCACAGCTGCCTCCTTCCTGCCATGTCCCCTGCCATAAGTAAGCCCACCCTTCCAGGCCTCTCTCTGTCTGCCCCGGGACACCTTCTCTCCTGGATCCCCTTTCTTGCTGCCTCATTGGCTCTGACCCTGCGACCTCCACACGGCACCTTTGCTCAGCTGGCACCTGGGCTTTGGGTTGTTCACCTTTGTCCCTCCTGGGAGGAATGTGAGCTTTCCTCCTGCACTTGCCACCCCCCCACCCCGTGCCACCTTGCTCTCTGGAAATGAGCCATCCCAGCTCCTACACCGGGAACTCACTCACGTGCACCTCCACCCCCGCTGCGATTCCCGTTTGTGCTTGTCGGTATCCTGGCTGTCATCCCCAAGACCTCACCTGATCCAAAATTCCCGTAATTCAAGATGCTTCCTGACAAAAGGATGGAGGGTTATTTCTTTTTACCAGTTAATACAGTAATAAGTTGTCCCCAAACTTTGAAATGTTGGAAGGATTCTCATTATTCCTCATAAAGCTGCGATCCCCACACCCTGGGCTGCGGCCCGGACCAGTCGATGGGCTGTTAGGAACCAGGCCACACATCACCGCCTCAGTGAGCTCAGCCTCCCCCCTCGCCACCACCCCCCACCCTCCGTGGAAAAACTATCTCCCATGAAACTTAGGAACCAGAACTGGGCCACACAGCAGGAGGTGAGCAGTAGGAAAGAGTGACGCTTCATCTGCATTTACAGCCGCTCCCCATCACTCGCATCAGCTCCTGAGCTCCACTTCCCCACCAGCCCTGGGTCTGTGGAAAAATTATCTTCTGTAAAACCGGTCCCTGGTGCCAAAAACGTTGGGGATGGCTGACTTAAAGTGAGACTCCTTCTGTACTCTAGCTCCTTTCTGATTTTAAAGCAGCTTCTGTACTTAAGTACATTGATATCCATAGTTAGAGGAGAGTGAAAGCAGCAGGAACACTTACTGTCAGAGCACTTGTCAAACTGTGAAAAACACTAAAATTATTATTTTCATCTGTAATCTAAATCTATATCAATGAGGTAGAAAACAGCTCAATAGTTCATTGAACCTTTGCTAATAACACCTGTCAGGATGCCCAGCTGTGCATCAGGAAGCATCTGTGTTCCCTTACACCTGTTGGGCTCGGATGCACTCATTCAGCCTCTGCTGCCCGAGTACCCGCCACGTTCCAGACACACACTGGTAACAAATCCTGATGTTGGAAGGACTTCAAAAGCTCCTCGTGGATGTCATTTTCCACTGTGCAGGACTATACCCAACGTAGCTACTCTCCTCCCCAGAAATAAAATAAAAGGACTGGCCAGTGTGGAAAAGTAAGCTTCAGAGTTTTTGATGAAAAGGCATATTAACATCTAGACATTTTCTCTTAGTAAATAATTAAGAATATGTATAAACATGTAGCTTCAAGCCTATCCAAGCATTTTTATATATCAAAAATGATGGAAATGACTTAAATATGCAAGAAGAGGAGATTGAGTAAGTTGATACTAAGTAAACCTACAAAAAGGGGTTCAATGAATTAAAATGTAGAGGCATGTCATGGAAAGATTACCATGGTTTACAAAAAAGTGCATGTATAACACAATCTCATTCTTACGTTAAAACACACACCATAAAAGAACTTGGCGATTAGAACCCAGAGTGTTAGCTGGGACCCCTCTGTGTAGAGGCATGGGATTGGAGATGATTTTCTTCTATTTGCTTATCTAAATTTTCTAATTTTTCTATAACAAATAAATGCTACGTTTAAAATTGTTTTTAAGCTTTTGAAATAAGAAGCATATAAAGATATCTTTTTCTAAATATTTTCATGTATGTTTTTTGGGCCTTTGCAGCTTACAGTGACCTAGGCTACTACATCATCAATAAACTGCACCATGTGGACGAGTCAGTGGGCAACAAGACACGAAGGGCCTTCCTGTATCTTGCTGCCTTCCCTTTCATGGATGCCATGGTGAGTAGGAAAGATTGTTGGCGTCTTCTTTTTAACAGTGGTAAAGTATACATAACACAAAATTGACCATTTTTCTGTTTACCGTTCAATGGCATGAAGTACACTCACACTGTTGTGTAATCAATCTTCAGAACTCATTTCATCTTGCAACACCGAGACTGTGGTCCCTCTAAACAGTAACTCCCTACGCCCCTCCCCACACCTGCTGGCAACCCCCAGTCTCCTTTCTGACGCTATGAGTTTGACTACCTCGTATGAGTGGACTCTGTCCTTTTGTGATTGGCATATTTCACTTGGCATAATCCTCAGGGTTCATCCACGTTGTAGCATATTGTCAGAATTTCCTTCCTTTTTGAGGCTAAATAATTTTCCAGTGTATGGATATACCACATTTTGTGTATTTGTTACTCTACTGATGGACACTCACGTGGCTTCCACCTTTGGACTATTATGAGTAATCTGCTACGAACATGGGTGTACAAATGTCTCCCTGAGTCCCTGCTTTCAGTTCTTTTGGGTACATACCCAGAGGTAGAATTGCTAGACCATAGGGGAATTTTTAATTTTTTGAGGAATTAGCATACTGGTTTTCATAGCCACTGGACTGTTTTACATCCCCACTGGCAGGGCACAAGTGTTCCAGTTGGCTGTGGACTTTTAATCAGTCCATCTTGTCAATTTGTTTTATGACAATTGTGCAATATTTGCTACAAGTTCTGGTGGATGGCAAGAGCGCCCATATGACAAATTTGACTCAAATATAAAGTTCTTTTCTGGTGTACTCTGCATCAGAGGGTCAGAATAGCTTTCTGATAAACTTACCACTTAGTGGTATAAATACCCAAAGTTGTAGAGTAAGAACCTCTTGTGCACCCTGACAAGGTTTTATTACTTTATTTTATTTTATTTTTTATTTCAGCATATTATGGACTTACAAAAGTTTAGGTTATGTATATTGCCCCATGCTCCCCCACCCCTCCTATTATTACTTTAATAACTAGCATTACTATATTAGCTAAGGGCTGCTCACTGCATACATTCTTTGTCATGATACTGAAGAGTTCTTAGACAATGCTTTTTTTTTTTCCAACTGTGTTATAGATATAAAAGAGACATAGCAAAAAAAAAAAAAAATTCCAATAATGTCCAAGGCTGGAAAGTAAACCCTTTCTTTGGGCTCCATTTTGAGTGTCCCTTGGGAGGTAACGAGAATGTGTTAGTCTGTGTGGTTTTTTACCTCCCCTACCCCAGGTTTTGTGTACATTAGACGTGTGGGGTACGTGGATGTCTGCATTGAGGTGAGGCAGCAGCCCCAAATCCTGGCAGGAATGAGGGAAGGTAAAAATATGTGGGGTTCATTGTCTCCCGTGTTATCTGAAGTCTCAGTTTGCCTGTAGATTATTGGCATATTGTCATCGAATCCCTGATAGCTTTCTACTGGTTTGCATGGTAGCCTCCGATATTAAACTCTGATCTGTGAATGAAAGTTCTGGTTAATTGCTGTGGCGTCACTGTAGGTGGGAGGATTGGGCCATCTGCACACCGGGATCCGGATTTTCTTTTTGTTGCCTGTTGCTGCATGTACACACTCTGGAGTGACACAGTTGACTCAGGAAGAAGAAGGCGGCAAAGGGGCTGTCGTCCCCAGCACCGGCTCCCCACGGTGTGAACTGGCCTGTGGTGGGAGCACAGGGCTTTGCAATCAGCTGGAGAACCGCACGCGGTGACCCCTCCCACATCCCGAAATGGCTGAGGCCTGACTTCCTGGACAGAGTCCACGACACTGCTCTAATATCTGTCCTCCATCTATGTTCGTGGTGGGAATCTAAACACCTAGAAGAATTACAACTGTACAGAGAATTCCAGGAACAACTTGGGACTGTTAATAAAAGTGAATCGCAGACTCTTAGGTACCCAGTAGTCCACTTCCCTTTGGCTGTATTTATTTGCCATGAGAGAGTTTCTACAACTCAGTGTAACACCAGAACATTTGTGATTGGTACCCTTCTCTTCCATAAATTCCCCCAAAGACCCTAGTAAAACAGTAAGAGACTGCTAATAAAAACCCAAATACCGAACATTTATAAAGAGCAGGTCATCTCCTCCCCCGACTCACACACACCCCTGGCAGCAGGGCCCTGATGTGTCGGTGGGAGAGAGGATATTATCGTCCAGATGGCTGTCAGACAGCAGAGAGCCTACAGGCTGCTATTTGCAAATGTTGTCTACAGTTTGCATTTCTTCTAACATTTGGCACCCGGGGACCTGGTTGCTGCAAGGGAAGTAACCGCTGCTGCACAAAGTCTAGACACAGACCCAGGGAGTAGATTCTACTGGTCTGATTGCATGCAGCTCGGGTGGAATGTTATTTCTGTCAGTCCAAATCGGCCTTAAGGAGGATGATCCTTAAACAGATCCTACCGTGAACTTGAAATCCTCCCCAAACCTGCTGTCCCAGGGCAGGGGCAGAGGCGGGGCGGTCTTCAATGCCTGCTCTTCTCTTAGGACCTTCCTCTTAATTTCCCTTGAAGACACAAAGTGTCAGATCGGATCCAGCCCAAAATCAGAGAAGAAAGCAGTAGAACCCTAATTAGCCAGTGGGAACCTGTGATGACTGTATTAATAATAACTCAGACCCAAATTAGAGCCCTCATTATAACACGCTTCATCTGAGAAGGCTGCCTCTGCTTTGTGATTAAGACGGCTCCAAGAGAGGAGTCGTGTTTTCTCCATTCTTGGGACTCACTCAGCTTCCTGCCAGGTGTACAAACCCAACGGTGTGCTAGCCCACTTAGGGCGTATTAAATAAATATGTGGGGTTGGTCATTCCACTTAAAATCTAATGTGGAAAAACTGGCCACCAGACCAAATTACAGTAATTTTACCAACCAAAAACTTATCAAACCTCGACCATGCTAAGGTTTTTTTGTGGTATAAAGTGTATTTCAGGAATGCTTGGTATAGCACTACAGCCAGGAACAATATCATCCTGACAGTGTATCTCATGCCAAATTCTTTTCTTTCTGGCAGGCATGGACCCATGCTGGCATTCTCTTAAAACACAAGTACAGTTTCCTGGTGGGATGTGCCTCAATCTCAGACGTCATAGCTCAGGTAAATATGGTCTGTGTGTCAATCAGACCTACTCAGGGTCCCCTTCTGGTGTGTGTAACCGAGGCGTGTTTTGTGTTCATTCGCTGGGCAGTGCACTCTGCATTCACCTGGTTTCGGCCATCCTCTTACATCAGTGTAGACACCAATAAATGTTGGTTAAATGGATGAGAAAAGGGGGCTCCCTGGAATAGAAGTATGTATACTCTTGCAAGAATAAGGGTTGTATGAATTTAAATTTAGTATTGAGGTTTTGACTTGTATTTTTAAAGAATGTGCATGTGAAATGACTATAAAGTCATGCCCAGTCCATTTTTGGGTAGTCATAGGATTGCCGTGCACTTGGCCGGGTGCCCTCTGCATGGCCTGGCAATATGCAGTCTGTCACTCAGTTCTAGAGCGAGCACTCTTGGAATTATTCCTAAGCCTTGTTTCTTACGTTGCTGCCGTGCAGGGCTGCTATTCACAGGTCATTTGTCCACGTTCAAAAAGACCCAGGAAGTTGGTTCTGTTACCTTCCCTCGTAATTTGAGAAGACGACCTGCATCCATGCCCTGCTGGGTCCAATTCTCGGAGGTCTGGCTTGCAGCCCAGCTCTCTGTCCTTCCTTCCTTCTTCCACCAAGGATACCCCATGAAAAATTGTAGTGGAAAATTAGATTTAATACCTAAAATTTATAAATGAAACTAAGTTCCTACAATCAGGGACTTGGGAGAATGATTTCATCACAGAAGAGGAAATTAGACTATGATCTTTAAGCTCCCTTCCAAATTCTCAGTTCTGTTCTACAAACATTGCCATGCATTTTACTCCTATTGTACGCCTTAATCTTTCAGCCACCACTTTGGAATAATCTACGGCTGAACTGTTAGTATCTCCCAAAAGACCAAGAATTAAATTTCCAAATTAATCACAATTACACTGTGGATCACTATTAAAAGTAATTTAAATTAATTTCTGCTAACACTGTGCACACGTGTGAGTGTGTGTGTGTGTGTGTGTGTGCCCGCCTGAGTACTGGCTAACATCATTCTTTGATATATTTCCATTAATTTTCTTGTGGAGTTATTAGAGAATTTTGTCCCAGTCTTACTTTCAGCATCCTCTGAGAGAAGTACTTAAACTACCTTATTCACATTAATCACTTAATTTTAAATTAAGGAAGTACCTTTGATTTCAAACGTTGGCATCAGCAATTCAGTGAGCATTTGTGAGCACACGTTTTAGATGTGTGTTTTTTTTGTTGTTGTTTTGTTTTTGTTTTGTTTTTTTGAGACAGAGTCTCGCTCTGTTGCCCAGGCTAGAGTGTCATGGTGTCAGCCTCGCTCACAGCAACCTCAAACTCCTGGGCTCAAGCAATCCTTCTGCCTCAGCCTCCCGAGTAGCTGGGACTACAGGCATGTGCCACCATGCCCGGCTAATTTTTATATATATATATATATATATATATATTTTTTTTTTTTTAGTTGTCCATATAATTTCTTTCTATTTTTAGTAGAGACAAGGTCTCACTCTTGCTCAGGCTGGTCTCGAACTCCTGAGCTCAAACAATCCGCCCGCCCGGGCCTCCCAGAGTGCTAGGATTACAGGCGTGAGCCACTGCGCCCAGCCAAGATGTGTGTTTTTTTAAAGGCAAGAAAAAAAGAAAGAAAACCCTTAACTTTGCCTAAAATAAATATAGTAGGCATCCAAGGACAGAGGGGAAAATGCATGTATCTGGAAATACTTTGCCAATACACCTACAGACATTTTCCTTCTCAGTTTTAAGCCCGATCCTGGTCGCTGCCTGCCGAGTGCGGGCTGGCAAGTGCAGTACAAGCAGTCTGGTTAGCAGGAGTGTGGAAGCCAGTTCAGGTGCCATCTGGCCTCAGGCTGTTCCTGGCACAATAGTTATTTTAAACCTTATTGTTTGAGTTCCTACCACAATTTGTTTGGAGGAATTAAGTTCTCTTTTTGTTCTTAAGTCTTTTACTCCCAAGTTTCCTCTCATTACCTGGAAGCATTTGTTAGTTACCTAATTCCATAATGGGTAAATAGATCCTATGCAAAGTACCTTGAAATACCACCTTGGCATAAATAACAAGTAATCAACAATGATAAAATGGAAATCATTTATAATGCCTTGAATTTCAACGGCAGCTCTCTCTCTTTTTTTAAATGTTACTAAGCTAATCGATTTCACACAATAGTACAAAAAAGCTCTTGGTTTGGTTCAAACGTGCAACGGCTTTTCTCTGCCACCATTATTATAGTAGTTATATGTTCTGGTCACTCATATTGCCAAGGGATTTGGGAAAAAATACTGCTGTTTTTGTTTTATTTCATGGCCATCTAGACTTTCTTAGTCTGCTCAATATCCAAGTGAAAATTCTCTCAAGGTTGTTTACCCTCCCTGGGCTCCCTCATCCTCTGACCTCTCTGGTGTCATCAGCCCTTTGCCTTTTGAGGTCAGTTGACATCCCAAGGATGATGAGATCATAATCTGTAAATTCCCTTATCCCCTGCCTTTTCATCTCAGCCGTCCAACAAAATCCCAATCCTGAACCAACCCCGTGTCGTGCTTCCTTCTCCACCTGGACCCAGAAGCAAAGGCTTCTGCAAAAAGTTACACAGCGGGACAAACCGACCAAGCCACAAATGCATAATCTTATCCCGCACCTCTGCTGACTCTGCAGGGACGATTTCAGAGCATCTCCCCCACCTCACACAGTAAACTGAAGCAACCACATTCTTCAACTTCCAGCCACCAAACCTTCAAACCCTTGGATCATCTCCATTTTCCCTGCATCCCAGGAGAGGAGGCATTCGTCCTGTGGGCCACCCCCTGTCTCACTTCTCAGGAACCCACTGATCAGTTATCAGTGATTCCTTCTTTCTCCCCTGCTTTCTCTTGGCATATAAACAAGCTCAGATATCTGCCCTCTTAAAAGAACAACAAGAAGCTTTCTGTGGATCCCACGAACCTCTTTCGCTCCAGTTCTCTCTCCCCCTCTTCATTGCGTCATAACCAAACTGTTCGGAAGGATGGTTTCCACTCACGGCCTTCATCTTTTCACTTCCCTTTTACTCTGTTCCCTACTCGAGCCTGACTTCCACCCAGATGGTTCTTACTAGTGACCTTCACGGCGGTAACCCCAGAGAGCAACCTTAGTTTCCTTCACTCTGTGGCCTACTCCTTCCCACCGGCCCTCACCCCACTGCGGTCCTGGTTTTTCTCTTGGCGTGGAGCATTGCTGTCCTCTACTGACTTGTGCACATTGAAGTTCCCCAAAGCCCTTCCCTCTCCTCACTCTGTGTTGTGTACCTGAAGACTCTAACTCGCCCTCCGTTTATCCCGTCTGTGACACGATTCATGATCCCACATAAATACCTGTAGCCCAGCCCTCTCCTGTGGGCCCCAGACAAGGCTCCCCAAATGTCCCCGTGACGTTTCCACTCGGATCCTTCAAAGGCACCTGAACCCTGACCGAATGACCCTCTGTGTCAAGAGTTTCATTTTTGAGCTCGCCAATGGCTCTGCCACCCCGTCAGAAAGCCAGGAACCACCCAAGAAGAGTCTCCCTTTATCCCCAACCCTTTCAGATGTTAATCCTAGGTATTTCTGCAGTCTGCCCACTCTGCCCAGCCCTCCTGCCCAGCCCTCCCTGCACTGCTAGGGAAGCCGCCGCCGCGCTCGCCCTGCCCCTCTGCCCTGCCTCCCCCCAGCCCCTCTGCAGTCAGGGTGATCTTTTCCCAGTGAAATCCTGGCCACCTCCCCTCTGCTTAAACCTGCTTTAAAAGTAACTGTCTGGTGTTCTTGATAAAAGGCCAAAATCCTGATCATGACTCCAAGGTGCTAAAGACCCAGGGGCTCTGCGCCTCTCCGGCAGTCTTCTCATCCCCCTGCTCTCTGCACACCGGCCATAGGCCTTCGTTTCAGGGCCTCAGTGTGGCAGACACCGCCCCCACCATGGGGGTCATTGCAGGCACAGCCCCCTCTGTCCAGGAGGAAATGCCCTGCCTCGGTTCTCCCAGCTCCTGCCCGCCCTGTGCAGGCTGCAGGTCTCAGCTCGGACGGCACAGCGCTCCACAGGGCACAGCCCCTCGTGGCGCCTGTCCTCCCCACGGCTCTCCATGGCATTTTTCAGTGGACACTCAGCAGCATCGTCCACTGGTTATCATTCCTGCTTCTTCCAGGACTGTCAGCCCCGGAAGAACAGAGTCTGGGACTGTCTTGTTTATCACTGAATCCCAGCACCTGGTCCGGGGCCAGCACACACCTGCCTCCCACTCAGACAGTCGGTTCCCTCAGGAAATAATCTGACCTATATCCGATGGCTGTCTCAGACTCAGAATCTTAATTCTGGATTGAAATGCAAAAGGCACGAGTGTGTTATTTTAAGTTGATAAACAGTACAGTCCCCCATAGAGATGTCAGATCCGAGGTAAGTGCTGCAGCACCTGGCGTGGGTCTGTGCGATGCAGGGGAGGCTGACACCGTCTTCACCTGGGCCTTGGGAGCCCTCCTGGCTGGACCCATCCGCATCGTATTGTCATCTCCACACTTAGTGCTCTTGTGCCCGTGTCTCCCTTTCCCCTCTCGTTCAGACCCCCGCTTTTGTCCTGCTGCTCAGTCTCCTGTCTTGCAGAGCCTTCCTGGACTTGGCAGAGACTACGTCCAGGGTTCATCTTCATGTATAGCATTCATTTTCCACACAACTTAGTTTTCAGCCTCTAAACATCATCTCAGTTTACGTTGTAGGTTTTGTAGAAGTTAAATGTGTCCCTTTGCATCTTGCCATTAATACATTATAGTTGGTCCACTTGGAAGCAGGATGCATGGAGAAAGCCATGGACATCCTTATTTCCATCACTGAACCCCACTGTATCTGGCAAGTGTGAGCGTGAGCATGAGTGTGAACGTGAGTGTGAGCACGTGGGAGCGTGACTTCTGCCCCAACTCGGGTCTGCTCACGGGCGTTGCCTGTGCTCCTGGCAGCCTGGTTGTGTCCAAGCAGCACCTCTGTCCTCTGCGATCACCTGGTGATTCAGTGACAAGGTGGGTCTCATTTGTAGGGTTTCAGAATGACAGCCAGGACACGCGTGTTGGTCTATGCTATAAGCAAACCACCTCTAGCACCTAACCCCTTCATTTCATTCAGAAATGTTTCTCTCCATTGCCTGCTCTTCTGGGTTCCCTGTGGCGGTGGGATGTACCAATACAGTAAATCACGCCATTCTCCAGCTTGTGTAATTTTCCATCATCACTGATTTCTTGATAATGCAGTGATCAGGACAATCCTTTGGTCAGGATCACTCGGGGGCATTATATTTTAATATGCCTATTTTCCCACGAGTATTTGGCTGTTAAGGTTGGCGTAGCTCAGAAATACACCTCCCCCGACAAATCACCCCACCTTTGCACTCAGTATGCTACCGGGGTCTTCTGAATGAGCGGGTCCCAGGAGGACTCTGGACAGAGGCTGGGTTGAGTCTCTGATTAACCCAGGAGGTTAATACATTGTTAAATGTGCTTTAGAGACAGTATGATTGAATAAAGATTGACGCTTTGTTATAATGTCAATCTGTCCTGACCCTGAGTATTTCAACTGATTCCACTTTTATAAGTTTGTATTTAAAATTTTAATGTTGGTTGTTTTATAATAATTACTGTTGGTGTTTTTTGCAGCATTTTCAGTAACTCCCATCCTACGAATGTTAATATCTGTTTTCCTGTATACAGTCATTGATCGCTACTGTATTTTCCTTCGTGGAAGGTGCGCAGGTGTGGGCACACGTGCACCTCAGTATCAGCCTCGAGAGGGCAAAGCTCGACTACATTGGTCGGGGGGGAGGCAAACGTTTCTAGATTGTTTTTTTTTTTTTAAAGCAATAACCTCAATCAGACATGCAGTTGCCTTCGAAGAATCTCTTAGGTGGATCTCACAGAATCATCAGTGAGTTCCTCCAGTGAGCCCCCCACATCCGCACCTGAACCACAAGGGAGCAACACTGAGTCATCACCCACGCTTCCGTCCCCACTGCATCAAAGACCTGTCTGCTCCGGGTCCGGGAGGGTGGGCCCGCGCTTGTCCCTGGGTGCCCTCGCCTCCCTCTGACTGGGTCCTGTCTCCCTTCTCCCAGGTTGTTTTTGTAGCCATTTTGCTTCACAGTCACCTGGAGTGCCGGGAGCCGCTGCTCATCCCGATCCTTTCCCTGTACATGGGCGCGCTGGTGCGCTGCACCACCCTGTGCCTGGGCTACTACAAGAACATCCACGACATCATCCCCGACAGGAGTGGGCCGGAGCTGGGGGTACGTCTTTACACCTCAGGGCAGAGTAAAACTGTTCCACGTCTATATGAAATGAGAGATCAATAAAAATTGTATTCCACGTCCACGTAAAATGAGAAATCCAGGAAATCAAGTAGTCAGATTGGCCATGATGCCATACACCCACAGGCCACGTGCTAGGTAGCATCCACCGGGAAAGGCAGTTGGAGAATGAATGGACCCTAAGAGATGGGCGTGATCGTGGAGGTCACTGTCCAGCGTCCTGATCCCATATGAGGAGACTGAGGCACAGCAAGTCGTGTCAGGCCAAGGAACAGATGCAACATTTATGGTTTCTCTTACTCTCTATCGTAGTTATTCCATCATCAATAAAGATTTTAGGGCCCATGATACCTTTGCATTCACATTTTATTATTTTTAATCTTACAGCAGGGATCAAGGCTTTGTTGATACTTTCTGCACTGGCCAACCACAACCTCTTATTCAGGTTCCTCCTAGGGACCCAGCAGAGCATTCAGTACTATAGGGCAACAAGAAAATTTTAAGATATGTTCTCTACCCTCAAGCAGCTTCATGTCCCGCCTGGCAGATCAGACCCACACAGAAGCAACAGTCAGCACGAATCCAAGACAGCACAGTACGCATCTAAGGCACAGTACGCCACCACAGTTGAGACAGACATAGTAATGTGGTCTGAGAAGCCTCCTTGGAGGAGGTAGAGCTTGGCCTGTGCCTTGGAAGTTGAAACAGTAACATACACAATCTTACACTAGTGACGAAAGCATTCTGTTTATCCTAAGCATAAACAATGTCTGACTCACATGCATGCTAATTTTTCTTACCCACAGGTATTAGACATCATTGGGTTTCTCTGCATTTAGCTATAAGGCAGATACGAATGATCATATATAGCCCTGAAAAAACTCACCACTCCCCACCCCCAATTCCCGCTTGGACCACATGTTAGCTTTGTCATGTCGAAACAGTAATGGTATTGACCACCTTACCTCTGTCCGAGTCAGGCCATCAGTGAAATCCTATCTATTATTTCCATCACTCGGTCAACCACAAATTGGTCTGGACAGTAACACTCCATCTCTGATCATCCAGCCACCAGCAGAGGGGAGTACAGTAAAGTGGCTGAGGTCGTTCCATGATGTAACTCTCACCCTCATGAAGAATCAAAACAAAAACTGCAGAAGGAAAGCCAGGCTTTAAGGATACCACACACCGTTGCTGCAGAAGTCTTAAAAAATCATTTGTTCCTTACCATGCTTTTGTTTTGCTTGTGCTTCTGAGCAGTTTATTTGACATCTGTGAGAGCTTTGAGAGTAAGAACTTCTGTCTTAGATTTATACAGTGCCGAAATAATTAGGCACATTTCTATGAGCTGACTGATTCCCAAATAAATTATAATAATTTTTTTTATTTCTAAGAGTTACTTATTAACATGACTTCTAGCCAGTCAGTTTGATGACATAAACAGACTAATTTCGAACCTGTTTCTCAGGACATGGGGTTGAATTCTACCTTGGTTAGAGGTTCCCTGCAGGGAAAATAGCAGTTGGGATCTATTAAGCTTCGATGGGTGTTTTGATTTCACAGTCGCTTGCCAACTGTCTGAGTTAATTTCTAATACGATGGAACATTTTATTTTAATTCAACTTGGCTCGTCTACAGAGAATTTTCCTTATATTACTTACAAGTGTAGTGAATTGCCTCTCGATTGGCGTAAAAAGGAAAAGCTTTGATTCTCAATCATTTTTTCCTATTCTGCTTCTAGAGTTTAGTAAACTTTTTTCTCCATTTCTTAATGCAGGGAGATGCAACCATAAGAAAGATGCTGAGTTTCTGGTGGCCTTTGGCTCTAATTTTGGCTACGCAGAGAATCAGTAGGCCTATCGTCAACCTCTTTGTCTCCCGGGACCTCGGTGGCAGTTCGGCGGCTACGGAGGTAGGGCACTTTTGGGGCATGCGGGCACCTGTAATCACCTTGCAGGGTGGAGGGGGTAAAATGTATTTCCAGGTCATCTTGAGAGCTCAGGTCATGCCGTGAGATTCAGTTACATGACACAGTCACGCTAGGAAGCCACGAAGATCTCATTCAGTAACTTATAATGATGTCATTTTACATTTTTATGATTATGGAAGAAAACATCTAATTCATACTCGTTTGCCATATGGGGAACCGAGACACAGAAACACAGAACTGGCTGGAAGCTGGCGAGTGTCAGTGTCCCAGCCTCTGACTCCCACTCAGTTTTCCATTTCCCCGTGGCGTCAGCACGTGGCTCCTCGCTGCAGCTGCAGAGGACGATGGAACGTGCCAGGCGGCAGCAGAGGTGGGAGCACCCAGAGGTGCGGGGCCGCGGCCTCCGACTTGACCTGGCCCACCCTCACCTGCCCCGCGCCCTCCCGCTCGAGCCACCCCACGCGTGGTGACTTCCCTGCTCCCTCCCGGCCCCCCATACCCGCTTGGATCTCCTCCACTGACTTGCTCACAACTCGAGAACTGTATCTGGAAACTGGCAGCGACTCCAAAGAAAGACTTGACTCATTTTTTCCCTCTCAAGTTGGGTTTGAACAAACAGAATGACTTCACTTGTCTCCTCCTCCACTGCCCTCTGGAGAACTCATCGTGTCTCTGGAACCGCCGGTCCTAGGGAAGGCTAAAGGCTGCTCATTAGGGCTCCTGCTTAGGCGTTGCTTTTGCAAGGCGCAGCCTGGAGCCCTTAGTTGCGCTGTCAGCAGGTCCCCAGCCTGGAGCAGCCGCCAGTTTCCATGTCCTGGGAAGCTGCTCATGTTGGCCTGGAAAGAGAAGCCCATAAATCAGAAGCAGAATACTTTCTCTTGCCTCACTGTGTTCCTGGATTTTGTTTTTTGAATCATGAATGTCACTTTGGGTGGCTACCATAGCAGCTTTTGTGCTTCAACACTTCAGTTCAAGGTTCCCGGTAAAAAGTATGGGACCCGCATCACCTGGGTGCTGGACTTCCATCTTCCCCTTTGAAAAGAACTCGACAAACTATGGGTTAGAGCCATTCCAGAATTGCCATCAGTGACAGATAGCACAGCCTATGGGGTACCCAGCTGACATTTATTGGTCATCTACTACGTGTCAGGCATTTATGTGCGTTTCCTTGACTCCCGACAACCCTGCGAGATGGGACTATTATTCCTGTCCCACTGGAGGAGCAGGAAGGGAGACCCCGGGAGGCTTCCTGCTACGCACAGCTGGGAAGCCACGAGGTGAAGGTTTGGATCTAGATCTGCCTGATTTCAGTGCTCTTTTTGTTCTGCCAAACCGTGCCACGCCACGCCACGCCACACCTGGGAACTGGCCTCACGCTCCTGACACACCTGTGCATCGCTGTTCTGCTAATTAGCATAGATGAAGCCCGTGCTGTACCTCTACCAGCTAGTTACGGTTGTTGCTGCCAGAACGTGGGTTCAGATGCCTCGTTTTGGTTTTCCTTCCTTTTCGTTCACATAAAAGAAGCAGCTCTCATTCTCACAGAAACCCCTGGATACCTTCCTGTATGAAATATTTACTGAATTTTCTTAAGTTAAAAATCGAGTTGGGCCATACTGATGGGGAAGACTGGGGGTGAGCTGGTTGACAGCAGAGTCCAACAGGAGCAATGCCAGCCACCCTAAAGGACAGAGTCGGCGCTTAGAGGTGGAGCAGAGACTCTCCGGAGAGCAGGGAGGGTCACAGTTCCATCTGGAGCATCAAGAAGAGGGCTAAGCCAGAAGGTTCAGATGGGCTCAATGACATGAGCAAAGATTCTGGAATCTGGTGCACCTGGGTGGAAATCTTGGCTTCCCAAACCTGGGATCTGAACCTGTTTCTTGCTGGATTTGTGTAAAACAAGACATACACACTGTCCTGGTCTCACGTGCACTCGGTTAGCTCACTCGCCCCCTTCCCAGGGACACCGTGTGGTACCTAAGAGCACAGCTAGTGGTCAGGCCTTACCCTCCACCCCCGCAGGCCGTCCCATAGCTGGCCGATGCTTGTCACCCAGGGTGGAGGAATCTGAGACCGCTCACTTTGTCACGTAACACACAGCAGCTCTGGGGGGACGTTCTGCTGATGCCCACGCTGACTCTGCTGACTCTTCTGTTGTAGGCAGTGGCAATTTTGACAGCCACGTACCCCGTGGGTCACATGCCATATGGCTGGTTGACGGAAATCCGTGCTGTCTATCCTGCTTTTGACAAGGTGAGAACCCGCGTGGTACAGTGTCTGAAGCACACTTGTTAAAATTAGGTTTGATAGACAGGGCTCTCTGATGATGGACACTTCCGTTGTTTCTCAGTCTTACCTCCCTTTACGAGGTTCGTGTGATGTTGGGGGTGTTGAAGGTAACCGTGGACTATTTTCCTTCAGAAAATAACGAGGGCACATTGAAGCTTACCTTGATGCTGATCTCGTGATGCTTTTCCACACCGATGTTCCTAGCGTCACTACAGGGTTAGTCCTAAAGAGAAATGATTTGTTTGCAACAGGGAAAATAGACCCCCCAAAATGTTATATATTGGATTTTGCTTCTGTGGTTCATTTCTTTAGTTAAACTAACACTTCACTGAACACATACCAGCTGGCTCAGGAACAGACAGTATCTGTGCCTGAGCTCACGGCACGCGGGTGTCCGCGGCTGCGCTGGGCTGCACGCTCGCCCGCGCCGTCCGTGCCTTGAGACTTGGGTCCAGCGTGGTTTTGATATGGCAGACTGATTCTGGCAGAAGGATTAGCAACTGTCTGTTGACAGCCGCTCTGTCGTCCCCAGCCGCTGAAGGCTCGTCACCCTCCTGACCTCTGGCCTGGTCGGGGCTATGCCTCTGTCATTCAGCAAATGTCTGTTTCATTATAGCTTTATTATTTAACCCCACAGGCTTGTACTCTGAAACATGGCTAGCGAAACATACCCCAAAATAGTATGTAATGTTTTTAAATGAAAAATAGGAAAGAAGCAAACAACCTGCCACTTGTACGCTTCCTAGCAGCCGTTTTGCCTCGAATTCCTGTAGAACTAGCTCAGAGCCAGGGCTTTCATCTTCCTGTCTTACCCCAACAAGCGCCCTGTGGAGGGAGGAGAGGAAACCCCTTGCCCTGCTTTCAACTGTGGGGGGCCTGCAGGGAGGGGGCAAGACCTGTGGTGTGGGGACCCAGGAGAGGCTTCCGACTCCCCCCAGCCCCACCTTGCACCCGGACCCGAGGGCATCCCCCCCAGCACCTCTGACGGAGCTGAGGTGGAGAGGGAGGAGGATCAAGCGTGGAGAGATCACCCACGCTCCGTGCAGTGCCTCCTCTGCTTCTGTGGTCCCCTGCGGAGTTTCCCCGTCGGCGCGTGTGCGTGCAAACACACACGCACCTGCTCTCACTTCCCCTTCACGCAGTCTTCCACACGGCCCAGATCCCCAGGCCACTGTCACCTTCCTCTTCTGTTCCGTCCCTGTGCTTCCCCCATGAAGAGTCACTCACCTCAGAATGCACTGGAGCCCCCCCACGTAACCCAACGGGAGACAGGCCCAGAACCCTTTACTGGGTGTGGAGCTTCCTCGGTAGACCATAGTTAGGACCCAGCACCTACTGGAGATACTTAGTTGCAACATCAGGAGGCAGAGCGTAGCCTACAAAATGCTTTTGATTCCTGCTTCCCAGGCCTTTGACGGTGGACTTCGGAAGGCGCGAGTCACTCGCTGGAGAGAGCTGACACTCTGTGTTTGAGTGGGTTTAATTCGGTCTATAGACAGAAATCATTGTTTTCATTTCAAGGAACACATGTATAGACGTAAATCCTAGAAAACCAACGTGGACGTAAGTCTTCTTGGTAAATTTCAATTCTAGCTCCTGGAGCATAAGATGATTATCTAATGAAACTTGATGAGAAGGACAGGTGCTGAAGTGTTAGAACCTCCCGGCTGCCAAAGTCTCATCTGAAATTGTTTTTGGCCACCTCGAAATAATAAAACTTAACAATACAGCACTGTATGGTTTCAGCAGGAGCATCCAAGAAAAACTTTGTTTTATTCATGATCACAGAGGTTAGAAGCTTTGAAAAAATGCCTTTAACAAGCATACCTCTAGCCAGAAATTCGAGTTGCTCAGACTCCTTTTAAGACCTCACCCATTGCTTCCAGGCACCCCAGCGAGCTACACCAAGCCGCTGTTCACCCGAATCTTAGACACCTCTGTGTGGACTTCAGAATGTGCTTCATTGACAATTGAGGTCCTTTGCCTCTTTGAGGATTTAAAATGTCTCACATGGCCTTTGAGAAGCTCTAGCTAAACCTGAACTGAGAGAGGTTTCCACTAGTGCAAATTCTCTTGAATGGTCAGTTATCTGTGAACGAGTATGTTTCTGAGCAGTGTGGGCAAACGAAACGAAACACCAGTGCCAGTCTGATGAAACGTGCTAGTTTGTTTTAACTGTCTCTGAGGAAATATTTGCTATTTTACAAATAGCAGTGGCCCTGAAGGAGCTGTTGCCATCACTGTGACTGTGTGTGTGTTCTGGTGGGATTCCCTAATTCTTCCAACGTGGGCCTCCTTCTCACCGGACCCACCAGGGCACTGCTCTTACAGAACCCCGGGCCTGAGTCGAGATGGAGATCTCCAACACTGGGATTTGTATTTTGCTACAGCATCCAGTTTGTTATTCAAAAGTGCAGATATGTATTGAGAGGCTAGAATTAAAGTACAATCATTCAGAGGCTGGTGCTTGTAGCTTCCACATGCTCTTGGAGCGACTTCTCTACTCAGAGATTGTGCTCAGAGCTTCAGGCCTGAAGAGATGGGCTTGACACACAGGGCTTTAGCTCAGGGTGCACACAGCCTCACCAGGCTTTGAACATGTGGCAGGGCACCTTGCCTGCCCTGAGAGAGCTCCAGGGTCATCAGGCATTACAGAAGGTGGGACCCAGAGTCAGCTTGGAGGGCAAAAGTCAGAGAGGCTTTAGGGAACAGATGGGCTGTGAGGATGATGGACCTCAAAGAGAGGGGTGTTTTTGAAAACCAGAAGATCCAACAGGAGAAGGGGGAACAAAAGCACAAGTGTGCTAGCGGAAGGGCAGGAGGCCCCATTTGGGATGTAGGTGGAGAACTAATGGCCAGAAAGTGAAGCCAGGTCAGACTGGGCAGGGCCTTGAATGCCTAGTGGAATTTATGTCCATTTGGTCGGGAGGAGAGGGACCCCGAGGTCACTGAGCAGGGCTGTGGCGTTTAGGGAGATGCCCGTGATGTGGCACAGACTCTGCTGGGGCAGAGAGCAGGCTTCAGAGCCAAGGCCCTGGAATGGGCAAGGCGGCGACTGAGTCAGGCAACCCTGCTGGGCGTTGAATCCAGAATTCGCTTTGGCCAATGTTCATGTGCAGGAACCTGACAGCTGTCAGAGACTCAACGTGGCAGCCGCCTTGCAAACTATCGCTTGAAACTTATACTGCAGATGCATCAAATCAAACAAAAACGGGATGCTCTAGAAGATTCGCGGGGGGTTAGCCAAGGATAAGCCGGACTCCAGTCACGACTGTCATTTTCTTTCCCCAGAATAACCCCAGCAATAAACTGGTGAGCACGAGCAACACGGTCACAGCAGCCCACATCAAGAAGTTCACCTTCGTCTGCATGGCCTTATCCCTGACGGTAAGGACAGCGTTGTCTGTCTGCCTGTCTGCCTGTCTCCGTTTGGGTTTTTGTAAAGGGGGAGATTACCATTTTAAAGGGCGAAATCTTGCATTCCACAATGTGCTATCCACCGGATTAACAACCTCTTCCATACATGTTCCTCTCCCGACGTGACCGATGATGGAAGGAGGCCATTGGATCCAGGAGTCAAGGATCTGCTTGGCATTTGTCAGAACTTCTTATCTGCTGGAGAAAGGCAGGCTTTGCCTTTCATTTGAATAATACTCTGGTCTTGCTGAATAATTTCCAGCTCATTTTTTTAAATATTCAGAGCCAACTTTAGAACCATCCCTGCCCCTTTTCTAAATGTAATCAGTGTTATTTCCGCTTCCCGGTAAAACTCCCTTGCAGTTACATTTCTGCTGATGTAGCCAACTAGTCCATCATTCAGCACTTACTTATTGAGCCCCTGCTGGATCCCAGGCCCCATGTAGCTGGACACCTCTGATGACACCACACCAGCAGCAGGGCCTGTTGGTGTCTCTGTGCACAACCTTAAATAAACAAAAAACATGGACGAGGCCAGGTGCCGTGGCTCACAACTGTAATCCCAGCACTTTGGGAGGCCGAGGTGGGAGGATCACTTGAGCCCAGGAGTTTGAGACCAGCCTGGGCAACATCAGGACACCCCATCTCTACAAGAAATACAAAAATTAGCCAGGCGTGGTGATACACGCCTGTAGTCCCAGCTACTCGAGAGGCTGAGGCAGGAGGATCTCTTGAGCCCAGGAGTTTGAGCTTGCAGTGAACTGTGGTGACACCACCGCACTCAAGCCTGGGCAACAGAGACCCTGGCTCAAACAAACAAACAAAAATCATGGAGGAAATATGTACATGCTTTATAATCCAGAGGCCATGGTATATAACTTAAGGTTGTCTAGAACTGTAGTCCCCAACCCCCGGGCCACAGACTGGAACTGGGCTGCACAGCAGGAGGTAAGCCGGGGGTGAGCAAGTGAAGCTTGATCTGTATTTACAGCCACCCCCATCACTCGCATCAGCACATAAGCTCCGCCTCCTGTCAGATCAGTGGTGGCATTAGATTCTCATAGGACCGAGGACCCTACTGTAAACTGCGAGTGCGAGGGATCTAGGTTTTACGCTCCTTATGAGAACCTAATGCCTGGTGATCTGAGGTGGAGCTGAGGCAGTGATGCTAACGCTGGGGAATGGCTGCAAATGCAGATTATCATTAACAGAGAGGTATGACTGCACAATTAATATAATGCGCTTGAATCATCCCGAAACCATACCCACCATCCTGGTCTGTGGAAAACTTGTCTTCCATGAAACCAGTCCCTGGTGCCAAAAAGGTTGAGGACTGGTGGTTTAGAACATTTATCAACAGTAGCAAAAACCCTAACATTTATAAACAATCATACATTGCAGACTGTGCCCTTTGGGTTAAAAAGATGGAGATAAGAAGAGGATAAAAAGAAATAAGGGTCTTTGGACTCAGTTCTATTGTCCCTGTTTGTTGTGGCAACACATTTCCTTCAAGTCCTGTAGAATGTTGCACTGACATACACAACACAGGTGCACTGCAGAAAGGTCTGGCTACGTGCAGTTGTCATCGTAAATAACTAATAAAGACCTATGGCCACAGTATTGGGTTGTGCTGATTACAGGGACGTAGGAACTGTGGTCCTTCTTATCATCTGCACAAGAACCGGTGGGCTTGATGAGCCCATCAGTGGTCCTTTCAAATCAAGCCCTGTGATTTGGAAAGCCTGTACCTTAATATTTTTGAAAGTCTATGGCTTAATATTTGATCCACTGATCCAACATCTGACTAGATCATCACGAGGGCAACAGAGACAAATAGCCCATCACAGAACACCTCTGACATCGCTGAGTCATGACCTTGTGTCCTCAGCTGCCCCTGTCACCGCCAACACAGCCCCTCCCACCAGGCTGTCCCTTGTAGAACATGGGGTGCATCTGAGACCTCTTCCAGTGCTGTCTCACTGCGGGAGAATTTCTGAATTTCTGCTTGAGTCGGCCGGTTCCTCGGCTGGCCCTGCTCCGTGCTGGCATTATTTCTCTCCAGGGTGTGTAAGTTTTTCCATAGTTCCCTAAAATATTAGCAAAACACAGAACAACTTTGAAACTGTTTAAAAGAACGTTTTAGGCAGAACAGAGAAGGTTTCTATTCCAGGAACAAACCTCAGCACTTAGAGACGGTTAAAGGACGGGAAGTCCAAAGCTGAGTTGATTCTGCTGCCTGGCTCTGTGACTTGGATGTCGTCTGCATCCAGAGCTAGGAGTGCTGGGTTGCTGCTGGCTCTGCCATCAGACTTGCCTCTCTCTCTTCCTCCACTGCATTTAAACGTCTTCCCACGGCTAGAGTTGAATCTGATGGGTTTAAAGATATTATCTCTTTTAGTTCACAGGCAATAATTTGTACCTTCTAAAAAATTATTCTGCAAAAAGTTTATTTTGAAATAATAATTACTTACAATCTGTGAAAATGCTTATATTTCCTAGATAGATATTTATTACTTATTCTAATCTTTGATCTAAAAGCCATCTGTACCTTGAAGTATCTCAGGGTAAATGTTCACCTTAGAGACTCAGAATCCTTTGTTGGAAAGGAATTTGGAGAAGAGCTAGTCAAAACCCATAGTTTTTCAGAAAAGGAAATGACTCAAACAGGAGAAGTGACTTGTCCAAATACCTAGTAATAGAACCCACTAGAGCCAAGCTTTCTGGGCTTGTTGTCCAGGGCCCTGTCCTCTGACCTGTGCTGTTCCCAGGGGACAGAAACAAATCCTGGTGCTTAGGCCTCCAGACCTGGACACTGGCTGCCATGCCTGAAACAGTGGTTTCTTCAATGTTAGAAATCATGGTGTTTGAGTTTGCAGCTTAGGCAGTGTCTTACATACAATATCCTTATAGTGATTCAATCAACTGATCCAGCATCTTGGCTAGAGGAAGTGTCGGTAAGGGACGCGTAGAGGCTGGGCACGGTGGCTCACACCTGCAACCTCGGTACTTTGGGAGGCTGAGGCAGGAGAATTGCTGGGAGCCAGGAATTTGAGACCAGCCTGGGCAATATAAAGACACACAGAAAAAAATGTAAAGGGAGATTTTTCCAAATTGAACATTAAACTGTCAGTATAACGTGCGCATGCCTTTTTATGGCACTTACATTCATTCGTGTACGTGTGTTGATGCTCTCAGGCTCTGAACTTCATAAGGCAGAGTCCGCGTCACCTTTTATCCCCAGGGCCTAGCATCTGCCTGACACCTAGAAGAGGCACAATAGCAGGTTAATAAACATAATAAACATATAAATCAACTAATTCCTAACTAGGAGACAAGGGTCAGGAAGGTACCATGGGCATTTACCTTTGGGGAGTGACAGTTCCCACATTCATGCTCAGTTTGTCCTATTTTTAAAGCTTTTAAGAGGTCTTAAACTTTCAATTCTATTTTCGCTTTTCTTTTTTTCTTTTTTTTTTGGGACAGAGTCTCACTCTGTTGCCCAGGCTAGAGTGAGTGCCGTGGCATCAGCCTAGCTCACAGCAACCTCAGACTCCTGGGCTCAAGCGATCCTCCTGTCTCAGCCTCCCGAGTAGCTGGGACTACAGGCATGTGCCACCATGCCCGGCTAATTTTTTCTATATATATTTTTAGCTGTCCATATAATTTCTTTCTATTTTTAGTAGAGATGGGGTCTCGCTCTTGCTCAGGCTGGTCTCGAACTCCTGAGCTCAAACGATCCGCCCACCTCGGCCTCCCAGAGTGCTAGGATTACAGGCGTGAGCCACCGCGCCCGGCCTATTTTCGCTTTTCAAATTTAAAAACTTCTTAATGTCAGGAAATTAACGTAGCGAGGTCATTGAACACTCAAGGGCAGTACACCTTGTGCTTCTTTCAGTGGATGGTTTTAGGTGGGAGGTATGAGCTTCATGATGATTCCGCAGCCTTCTGTGCATGGCCTCACGTGAGCTCTAGCACTTTCCTGCCCTCGGCTTCCTTGGGGAGGCTACCTCTTGTCCCTGGGTCTTTGAAAAGGGCCGAACGGACGGATCCCACAGACACTCAATGACTCAGTGATGCTAACTGCTTTTCAAGGGAAAACTTACCCTGTCCAGAACAAAAATTCACGCTTTCCATCGGAGTAGCTCTCTCTTCAGGCCGTGACATTTTGGGTTCGATATCCATCCGTCTTTGCCTATGAAAAATACAGCTGTGTCATTTTTGACAGCTAACAAGAGACTAATATCTCAGCATGCTACAGTGACGCGTGTTTATTTATTCCTTATTGTAGGTTTTCAATTTAAATTTAGTGTATCTACCCTACTCCAAAAGTTGGCTCTGCCCTCATACTCTTATCCAGAAGTTTTTTTTTGTTTGTTTGTTTTTTTATATCATTCAGTTTCAGGAAAAGCAGCAAATGTCTTCTGCCCAGTTGGGAGGAGGAGGTGAATTCTGAGGAGTGTATTTTCCATTCCGATCAGCATCTTGCTATCTGTCCTCAGAGTGGCTATTCTGCGTGCTCAGCGGGGGGGCTGGTGGATTCGGAGCCATGTGATGGAGTGGGGATGAGGAGAGGGGTATCTTTAGTCAATCCAAAAGATTAGCTTCAAAACGGTGCACCTGTCAGGTGAAAATGAATCCCTCAGTAGCAAGAAGGGAGAGACACAGTGCAAACCGAGGTTAGAAAGGCCACTGCACAGACAAGCTGCTGTTTGAAGCAAAGGAAAACAAACAGAGTTCACAAATATCTAGGATGTAAAGCCATTTGGAAGAACAGCTTCAAAGGTCTGCTTCCATGTGGAGATGTGCGGGGTATCGGCCACGTGGAGGAGACAACATCGCAAACCAGCAATGCAAGATGCAAACAGGTGGCCACTGGTGCTGGAGTCCGAGCCCCTGGCCACTTCGCCCTGAGCCTTCCCGGAGAGCCGCGGTCTCCGTCACTCATGTGCCTGACTGTAGAGCACAGTGATAATTAGAGGACCCTAGAAGGCTGTGTTTCTCTCGGTAGACAATCCAAGGACCACAGGCTGAGGAGGCAACGAGCTTACAAGAGTGGAGCAGGCACAGCAGTTCTCCTTTTGCTTGGAGGAGGCAGCTGGCAGCGCTAAAGTTACGGAAACCCAGCCTCCCTAAACTCCTTGGGGGTCTTTCATGGTTCCTTCCTGGACTCCATATTTAGGGGTAAATTAGAAACCACTAACCATGGTGGGCCGTGTATTTCCAACAGTCCTTTGGTGGGGAAGAAGTATCCCAAAAGGATAACGGATTTCCCTATTCCTGGATGCTGGGCCAATTCTGTGAAAGCCAAATCAGGCTGCTAAATTTACAAAATTTGCTGATTTACTTAGAACATGGGGTTTTCTTTTTTTGTATTGTTTTGTTTTTAACTCTTCCTGAAGTTCAGAGCAAATCCTATTAAATGGGGAAGTTTTAACAGCTTTGGATACTTTTAGTTGACTAGTTTCCATTTTGACTTCACAATGGCATTTTAAGAACATTTGGTGTTTCTCTTCTCAAGCTCCCTGCTGCTCTAGCTTTGGGGAGCTGGTGCCAAGAGAGGGGGCCCCTCTGCTTCGGGAGAGGTGGAGAAGAATCTGCACAGGCTTGGCTGCTGCTAAGGCCTCCCAATCCCTTTTGCACACAATGGAAATGGGCATCCATCCAGATGGATCTTGGCAAGCGGAGCCAGCAGGGCACTTTTGTGCAGTGAACAACCTACACAGCCATACCCAGCATCCCCTGGATGCCGAGCCCAGAGAAAATCAGATGAGGGGGAGAGCAAGAATCAGGGAAAGGAGAAAGACTGAATGTCAGAAAGATGGAGTAGCGGGAAGGTCAGGAGGAAAAGGAGAGGGGGAAAGACTATGGTCAGAAAAAGAGAGAGGGGGTTACAAGTCAGAGAAAGATGGAGCAGAATGGCAGAGGTTGGGGTACAGACTGATGGGGAGAATGAGAAGGCCCCAGAGACCCTGGAGCCCCCACAGCCCTCAAGGCCCTGCCAACCCTTCCAGAACAAATTGGTATACCCTTTACTTTTTTTTTGTTTGTTTGTTTGAGACAGAGTCTCGCTCTGTTGCCCGGGCTAGAGTGCTGTGGCGTCAGCCTAGCTCACAGCAACCTCAAACTCCTGGGCTCCAGTGATCCTCCTGCCTCAGCCTCCCAAGTAGCTGGGACTACAGGCATGCGCCACCATGCCCGGCTATTTTTTTCTATATATATTTTTAGTTATCCATATAATTTCTTTCTATTTTCAGGAGAGACTTTCTATTTTCAGGGATCTCGCTCTTGCTTAGGCTGGTCTCAAACCCTGAGCTCAAACAATCCGCCCGCCTCGGCTTCCCAGAGTGCTAGGATTACAGGCGTGAGCCACCGCGCCCGGCCTGCTATAACCTTTAGAAGAGTTTAAAAGAGACAAGTTCTTAAGAACTCAGTAAATTTGACAAATTGTCAATTGGCCAGATTGGTCACTCCACAGACTGATTTTTTGGCGAAGTGGCCTGCTCCAAGGAGGCAGACGTGGAGTGGGATTCTCACCAGCGTTGGCCCTGCACACCCACACTCAGATTATGCCGAGGTCGTGGGACAGTGCCAGGGACCCAGACTGCACCCGCTGGCCACCTGATGCCTGGCCTCCTTCGGCCTCAACAAGTGGGGGCTGCTCGGTGTGGTGTGTGTGGGTGCGTGTGTTGCTGTCGCTTAAGGCAGAGAGAGAGGAAGCCTGCCAGGGTGCCACACTGGCACAGTACGCCAGCCCGACCACGTGGCCTTGCTCAATAGAACCCAAGGGTATCTGAGGTCAGTGGCTGTTGGAGCTGGTTCTTTTTTAAAAAGTGAAAATAGGATCTTTCTGGATCTTGCTGAGCCTTGCTTTTTGCAGTCAGTGGTGGTAAAAGGGAGACTGTAAACCTGCACTCAACCCAGAACCTGCTGTTCTCATTGTTAGGAGCTGTTTTGTGTCTGCCAAAAGTTCTTATGTTAAAGTCCTAATCGCGGTCACTCAGAACGTGACCTTATCTGGAAATAGGGTTAAGGTGGGGTTCGGGGAGGTGCGTACGGTAGCCCTCTGAGCCAGTGTGCCTGGTGTTCTGAGCACACGGGGAGAACAGCATGTGAAGACTGGAGTCCTGCGGCCACAGCCAAGAAGGACCAGCAGCCAGGGCAGCCTGGCACCGCTCCTTCCCCAGCTCTGCCCACCTTGATTTCGGACTGCGGACCGTGAGAGATGCTTTTCTGTTCTCAGCCACCCAGTTTGTGGTCGTTTGTTTCAGGAGCCCTGGCAAACTGAGATACTATTGTTTCTGAAAGAAAAGCTGCTTCTTGTCATCCCTTAAGGCCACATGGATTGATTAACCAGACATTTAACTATTTAACTGACTTCCTTTTAGATTCTCTTTCCCTTTGGTTTCCACAAGACGTTAGGCTGGAGAACTAGTGCATGAGGGTTTTGAGGAAGATTTCTGCAGAGAAAGATTAGGATAGAAAGAAGAGGTTTATTTACTTTTCCCCGGTCTGGGAAGGACCAGCACGGAGGTGGAAAAGGAAAACCAGCCATTGAGGCTTTTTAAGGGGGTTGTAAATGGCAGGGCACGGTCGAGAAACTGCTGCATCCGCTGCTGTCTGTCTTGGCGGCAGGGAGATGACAAAGGCGGCGAGGATGTCAAAGTCCAAGAGTTGGCTGCCCTGCCTGTCCCTGTGGACCGGATTATCACAGGAGATGTGCCTCTGCCCTCAAGGTACGGTTGAGGCTGTAGCTTGTTCTCCTGCTGTTTTCTCGGGAACTCTGTAAAAGCAGATTCTCAAAAACAAATTTCAAGAGAAAGATGTCTATCTCTTTTCCATCTGTCTGTTCAGCTCTTTTCAGAAGTTGTGCAAAACAGAATTCCCTCGGGGTGCCTGTTAGCGTGAGAACTCAGTGGATGGATCTTTAACTGTGACTAGGAAATTGTGGGATTAGGTATTTTCCTGTTATTTTTGCAAGGCTGCCTCTTTCATCTCTTTTATGTTATTTCCAGATTCTCCGTGTGAGTAGAGAATTTGCTTAGGAATACTTCTCATGGGGTGCAGCACAGCCTGCATTTATGTGCTTAATTATATCTTTGCTGATGGTTTTTTTGGGAGGCTGATTATTGGCATCATAGCATCGGATGGAAGTACCAGTGTTAGACTTAGGTTACTTCTTATTTTTATTCTGCTTTTTGTTAATTGAATAATCAATCTAGTCTCAACTAGGCCCTTGCAGAATCCAGGGCTAATCTGTGCCACGACTAACACCGGAAAGCTCAAACACTTTCCCAATTTTCAGGAAAAGTAAGTTGCTAGTATTTTATTCAGTTGTATTTATCCCCCAAATTGCCTCAAAATCTTGATCCCTTCTACTGTTTGCCACCTGAACCTTATAAATGGTATCTGATTTGGCACAAAATTATAAAAATCACTTATTTTCAGTTTAATGTGTCAGCTCATACCCGTGTTCTGCCAAGAACACTTGTGGGCCCCCCTCCACCTGCGTGAATGTGAGAACCGCAGAGAAGATGCTGTTTGCACCCCGGGCCTGCGACCAGCACTCATCACCTGCCCCTCCGAGCACTGAGGGAGGGAGCCTGGGCCCCGCCAATGCCGGCACGTTCCAGGTGCTGCCCACCTGGTCCCCCCTCACAGACGCGGCTCCAGCTCTGCTCCTGCGGTTTTCACTGGTCTAAATAGCAGAGTTGTCGTAGGGAGATGTCAGTCATGCAGTCATGAACTGTTGTTCCACACAATGGCAAAGTAGCTCAGTAGGGCTCCGTTATTATTATTATTATTTTTTTTTGAGACAGAGTCTTGCTCTGTTGCCCGGGCTAGAGTGCCGTGGCGTCAGCCTAGCTCACAGCAACCTCAAACTCCTGGGCTCAAGGGATCCTCCTGCCTCAGCCTCCCGAGTAGCTGGGACTACAGGCATGTGCCACCACACCCAAATAATTTTTTTTCTATATGTATATTTTTAGTTGTCCAGATAATTTCTTTCTATTTTTAGTAGAGACGGTGTCTGGCTCTTGTCCAGGCTGGTCTCGAACTCCTGAGCTCAAACAATCCACCCGCCTCGGCCTCCCAGAGTGCTAGGATTACAGGCATAGGGCTTCATTAATAGACTTCCAGGAATAATATCTTATGACTCCCTGTGGCTTTCTTAAAAAATTGTTTTTATTAGTCTCAGCTTAAAGACAAAAAAACCCACAAAACCCCATCCGGGGAGCGTCTTTCCTCTTCCCCAGTGAGCACGTCAGGATGTGTAGGAACTGGACGTCGCTTCACAAGGTGCTTGGTCAGGACGCTCCCAACAAGAATTTGCCATAAACATCCAGGGGAACACAAGAATCTGGTGTTCGTGGCTTTTCAGCTTTCTGAGTTCAGCACCTGCTCAAAGGCTCTGAAGTCCCTCGGGCTCTGCCCATAGCACTTCCCGGTGGCCTGAAACTCCTGAGGGACGTTGCTGTGCTTGTCCACAGCAGGTGCCGAGCCCAGGAAAGCCCGTGCAGAATTTCTCGAAATATTTTTTTTGTAACTCATTTCAAAAGATCTCCAAAAATACCAAACAGAGGTAATTACATCCAGCAGTGTGTGAATGAGCACAGTGAGGACCTGATTAGAATGCTAAATGGCCATTTTGTGTTCTCCATGAAGTAAGATACCATTTGACCCAGGGACAAAAGGAAACAATCAAAACACGCTGCTCCCCCTGAACGAGTTCACCGGTGTCCCTCTCCCAGCCTGGGTGTCTCCAGCACCTGCAGGCAGCCCTTGAGTTGCTTTTAATATACGGCCTTTGCTCAGAAGGACGGTGCTCACTCCAGCTAACTCAGGAACGCCGCCCCCCACAAAGCCGCAGTGCTGGATGGAAAGAGGAATTAATATGTTTAGTCCTCTCACTGGACTTGTGATAGCCCTGTGGACACCAGCCACACGTTAGAAAATGCCAGGAAGGGCAGATTTTAAGTCGCACGTGGCCCTCGTAAGCACGTTTGCATCTTGGAGTCCCCAGACTGGAAAGACCTTCCCCGTGTACGTGGGAATCCTGTGTCCTCCGGGGCACACGTGGCGCTTCCTCAGGACGCCACCATCCCCTGTTCCTGTGACACACTCGCCGGCTCCTCCAGCCTCCCATTTCTCTTGTCTCCCCCCACGTCGCCGCGTCTCACGCAGATGTGGACGTGCCTGTTGCTCAGATCATTACAGCGAGTGTCACAGCCGGGGGTCCCCGAGGACAAAACGAGCGGCACACGGAGAATCAAAGTTTATTCACCAGCGGGCTCAGAGGGGTCTCACCACCAAATTCTGAGCCCCGTCTACCCGGTTTTTCCCACTTTTATTAAGTTGGGGTGGTCCGAGGGGTAGGGTCTCAGGTGGGTAAGGTAATAGGTTAGTTGATGGGCCAGGTGTTAGTGTTATGCTGATGCGAGTCTTCCGTGAGCGGTGGGGGTCTCAGGTGGCTTCAGCGCGGGTTTTTCTTATCAAGATCACCTAACGAGGCAGTAAGAGCAGGACACGTCCATGATTTTCATTAATGCAGCCTTAAGGCTACATCGGCTTTTAAAATTAGTCGCGTGGCTCTGTTATCAGGATAAACACGAGGCCCAGGGAGATCCAGTTGATTGAATGCTCCTGGCAGCCGAGGACCGGCGCCTTCTAGAGTCATCTGTGGGATATTTGCCCACGTGGAGGCTCGTGGCCTGCGAGTCTCTGTGCTTGCTGAGTCCCAGCTGCGGGTGTTTCGCCACGGCTGATGTGAATGAGCCGATGAGCCGAGCCTTGCCCATATTTAAAGTTATCACAAAGTGCGTTCCTCATTCTTGTCAGTGTCGGTCTTTGGTCTTCACAGCCTTCTCGACCCTGTCTGCTCACCCTTGCCAGCTTTAAGGGGACCCTCCTCGGCGGAGAGGGCAGGTAAGGAGGAGGGGCAGGAAGGTGCCCTCGGGCCCTGGCAGCTCTTTCCTTTTTCTTACTGGGGCATAGTTTTTTAAAGTTCTCTTTCTTGATCTGAGCACTTTTACTCATTCAGAGTATTTGGGCTTTCATCTTCCGGACCTTGTTCTTCTGTGGCTTAGGACGTGTCATTTTGGTACCACCGGCCCCAGGACTCCCCTCGTCCCGTCCCATTTGCTGCCCTGGCCCATGGCCGACTCGGAAATGACAAAGACCCTCGGAAAACAAACCTTTCGATACCCACCCAGCACCCTCCAGATTGTCATTCACCTCTGGCTGCTGCTCCCAGAGGTTGAAGGGGCCTTTCCTCTGCCCCCTGTCCCAGGCAGACAGGCGCCCCTTGCCCTGCGCTCCGCCAGGTCCTTGAGGCCGAGTGCACCAGGTGCGTCAGCACTGCAGGTGGGCCCCCTCCTCCCACGGGCTCTGGAGGCAGTGCCCAGAGGTGGCTCGGGCCTGGCAGCACCTGGGTGTGACAGCCTGAGGGTGCGTGGGCGGACGGAGGCTTGGAGGCGAGCTGGCCCGTCGACACCCCCTTCCACTCCCGGGACCACCCGACTTCAGGTGCCGTCCGTCTTCCTCGCCGGCCTCTTTTCTGGTTGTGTGGAGGGAATTTCTCTTCTGAGAGCTTTCCAGCCTCCTTTTAGACTCTGGTGCTATTAGATTGTATTTGGCTTGTTTCCACAAATTTTGAAATGTTTCCTTAATTTCTTTTTTTTTTTTTTTTTAAATGTCCCTGGTTCCTGTGAATCAAAGAGATCAAGGTCACTCTCCCCCCATAATGGCCATCGCCCCCAGGCCTGTCACCAGTGCCTCCAGGGAGGCTGCCAGCCTACTGGGATCGGGTTGGATCCTGCTGGAGACAGGTGTGGCGACTTAGTGGTCTGGAAGGTTCTCTCCTGACTTTCCGTTCCCGGGGCAATCCCAGCAGGGATTGCAACAGGCCGGCTGCCCCATGGGGCTGTGTCGCCTCGGGGAGGCGGTAGGTGCTATCTCAGAGCAGGGCGGCTCAGTCCCGATGAAGGTGCTCCACTCGTAAAACCTCTTAGTCCTGAAACTGCAGACTGCAGACGGCAGCAGCACCGAGCTCGGAGGGAGAGAAAGCAGAGAGCCGCAGCATCAGAGAGGGACGCTGGCTGAAAAATCTGCCCGTCAGGGGCTTTCTCTACAACACGGGGAGATAATCCCCTTCAGTGAGCTGCACCTAACCTTAAAATGCTTTCCGTGCTGCTCACCACTAGATAAGCCTTAGGGAAGCACCTTTCCCAAAGATATAAACAAGAATTCCAGCTCTGCCTCTGCCTCTCCCCTCCAGAGCCTGCCGCCATCTTTGAGAGGCAGCAAGGTTACAGACCATGGCAGGATTTATAGTGTCCCTAATGCCCGGCACAGCCCAGGCTTTGGCCACCTGCGCCTCTGAGGGTCTGAGCAGCTCCTTTAAGGCGCTGCTAGCAGATGAAGGGGAAGGGAAACACTCTGGCTGGAAGTTGGAGGTCTGGAGCCTGGTCTAGCACTGCCTCTTGAGTCTTCCATTTCCCCAGTTAGAAGCCTTTTTTCATGATGTAAGGGCCAGTTTGCACCTCACAATTCAGGATGGGCTCCACTCCAACTGCTACACGCTGTCCCTGTGCAGAGGAGAGGGCCCGGTGCTCTGGGAAGTTTTCCTTGCTCCTGTCTTGCTGCTTCTGGGCACAGCACACCGAGAATTCCTCATTCTCGGTTGCATCCTGTTATTCAAAGCTGCATCTCAGTCGAGGGCAGTAGTCCTGACTCCTTCCATTGTGTGCTAGAGAGCAGCAAAATCCCAGCTGATAAATATTACAGTCAAAACCGCTATCCAGCAGGACCTTGTCCACCTGTTTTCGAAGTCAAAAGTTTGGTTCGTAAGAATGACCCAGTCTCACCTTCCTGTTGCCAGCCTTCCCCGAAAGCCTCCGCTGTCACTCAGCCATGCTGGGCGGATCCCAAAGGCCTTATTCCAGCTGTGGTACCATGCTGACCCTTTGTCTGAACAAAGGCGGCCTGTTTGGGGCTTTGTTACTGCTGGGGCGCCCCGCCCCCGCACCAGGAGGTAGAGACTGCTGCCTCATTGTTCCCAGGCTCCAGTAGAACAAAATGACTCTCTTGTGCCTGGGGGATGGAAAGAGAACCGAAGGTAAAAGAAATGGAATTCAAAACTTTCTGCTTTGGTGCCCCTCGCTGTACCAGTGCACTGAGTGCCGGGCTGGACGGGTCAGCAGCTGAAGACATCCCGGAAATGGGGAGGAAGCTTCCGAGTCCCCACAGCCCAGATTGAAATCTTGCCCTCTCTACCCCTTCACCAGTGGGTGACCTGGAGCAAGTCACACAGTCCCTTTAGGCCTTGTGTCCTCATCAGAGGAGCAAAAATAAGGCAGCCATCCCGAGATCGTATGAGGATTAGATGAAATAATGTACGGGGTGCCCTTGGCATAGATGAGTGATTGGAAAGAGTTAGTTCCTGCCCCCTCCACCTGCTCCACCCTGCTCTCTGCACGCCCTGGGAGTCCAGCATTCAAGTTTGCCTGTCAGCTCACATTGTAGATTTGAGGGGGCGACTGGTTTGCTTGAGCGGACACAGGAGAGATTAAAACACAAGACTGGTCCCTAAAGCTCTATGTAAGCCCTAATAATAAAAATGCCAGGGCATGGCTGGGCGCGGTGGCTCACGCCTGTAATCCTAGCACTCTGGGAGGCTGAGGTGGGAGGATCGCTCAAGGTCAAGAGTTCGAGACCAGCCTGAGCAAGAGCGAGACCCCCATCTCTGCTAAAAATGGAAAGAAATTATCTGGCCAACTAAAAAAATATATATAAAAAAAAATTAGCCAGGCATGGTGGCACATGCCTGTAGTCCTAGCTACTCGGGAGGCTGAGGCAGTAGGATTGTTTAAGCCCAGGAGTCTGAGGTTGCTGTGAGCTAGGCTGATGCCACAGCACTCTAGCCCGGGCAACAGAGTGAGACTGTGTCTCAAAAAAAAAAAAAAAAAAAAAAAAAAAACCAGGGCAAATCCAGGTGTGTATTATTAAACAATTAGCAAATTGGCCGGGTGCAGTGGCTCCCGTCTGTAATCCTAGCACTCTGGGAGGCCGAGGCAGGAGGATCGCTTGAGGTCAGGAGTTTGAGACAAGACTGACCCCATCTCTACAAAAAATAGAAAAATTATCCAGGCATGGTGGCTTGCACTTGTAGTCTCAGCTACTCAGGAGGCTGAGGCAGAAGGATTGCTTGAGCCCAGGAGTTTGAGGTTGCTGTTAGCTAGGCTGACGCCACAGCACTCTAGCCCAGGTGACAGAGCAAGACTGTTTCAAAAAAAAAAAAAAAAAAAAAAAATAGCAAATGAACAAGCATGGTGTTGTAATAAGCAGGTTCCAATTTTAAAAAAAAATTTTTTTTTTTTAAATTGTGGTAAAATATACATAAAATGTACCATCCCAACCATTTTTAAGGGTGCAGTTAAACACATTCACACTGTGGTGCTCCTGTCGTCAGCCATCACTGAGTTGCAGAACTGAAACTCAGGCCCATTAAACAGTCGCTCCCCTGCTTCTTCCCTGCATCCCCCGACAAGTTCCACATTGACTGTTACTAGTCGAGGAAAAGGAAAGGTGAAACAGAAGCTGGAATGTGGAACTTTCTAAATATCCTTCAGATCAGGGGAGTGAGAATAGGAAAAAATTAAACCTGCAGATAAAAGGAACGGGCAGAGGTTTGACCACTGGAGCAGCCTCGTGGGCTTGATGCATGGCGCCCCCTGCTGTCTAAGGGTCTTGCAGCCAACACTGCGCCTTAGTAAGAATTTAGCCTTAGATCTAAAAGACACTGTGTATATTTGGCAATTTCATTAAACCTAAATGACAGCAGTGATGATTTCATTTTCATAATCTTGAAAAAATGATTATAAAGCTACATCTTAAAATGTTAATTTTACCATGAATATGCTGTAACAGTCGATGGTAGCATCAACTCTCTTATGGAAATATTCAAGATCGATGTATGATAATAATTATGGTTATCAACAAGCCAAACAGGATATCAGAGACTTTAAAAGCACTTTGTAATATGCTCTTCCAAGCTCCTTAGCTTAGAACACTAAGCTCTGTGTCTCTCAGTAATACATGCAGTTTCATCTATTGTAATTAGGTGTGGTTTGCTACACCTATTTCAGCCAACTAAAATTTTTGCTAGCCTGACCTTGTATAAAAAGTCTGCCACCTCCCCCCACTGTGTATGATCGTAATAGTCATTCTCCTTCCTCATGAGGGTGCCCGGCTCTGGCCTGCTGAGCAAGGCACCACGCAGAAGTGTCCCTTTCACACCCCATGTCTGCTTTAGGCATTTGCAACCTGGTAAAAATGGCCTATTTCTTTCCTTCTACATTGGGGATCACCCTGATTCTAAGAGTTGGTCCTGATGAAATGTTGTGTCATTCCATCTGGGATGTGGCGAGCTGTGGTCACATCAGACGGGCTCCTAGAGAGGTCCCCTCTAGCTCATGGGACAACTCACGAGTGGGCCTCCCAGAGGCAGCCACGCCTGCAGCCTCACTCACACGGCTCTGCCCTGGCCTCTCTTTAGGCTACACGTTGGTCCTTTGCTCATTCTGTTAGCTCTGTCTTTGAACACCTCCAAACTGAACCATTTCTCCCATCCCTGCTGGTTCAAGCCCTCATGGCCTCTTGCCTGGACTGGCACAGTAGCCCCGTAATGGGGTCCCTGGCTTCTGCCCTGGGCCCCCAGACAGCCCTGAGTGAGGCTGCCACAATGTAGTTCTGATCATGTCCCTCCTCCACCCACAACCTGCCGTGGCTCCCATTTCTCTCAGCAAGAAAGCCAGAGGCATGACGTGACCTGTGATGCGCTTCGGGAATGCCTTCCCCGCCCCACGTGTGTAGAGCCAATGCAATCTGATGCTAAGAGTCAGGGCCAAGTGCTGTTCCTTAGATCTGCGTCAGCTCTCTCTGAAAGTCCAGCAAGACAGGCACGCGTGTAACCTGAGTCCTGCCTTGTTTGGCCTCCCCACCCCCAAGTGCATCAGATCGGCGCGCATGAGGTGACATGGGACACGGTTTCCCAAGATGCTGGCTGTTAAAACAGAGCTGTCAGCCACCTTCTGAAAGCCACCCATCCCTCTGAGACAAGACTCCTCACATCCCTGTCTCAAGCACACATGAGGATTGACTTTATCTCATATGTGCTTGAAGACATACGGGGGTCTGTTTTATTTTAAAATGTTTTTCTGATAAAAAACACATATCCCTTTGTGGAAACCATAGAAAAGTACAATAACAGCTGATATTGATCGACCACGTGCAACGTGCCCCGCGCTGGTAGAGGTGTCATGTGCTCCCCAGCTCGGGTCCACACGCCGGTGCTGGTGGTCCGGTCAGCGGTGATGGGAGGAGCCGGCACCAGAATGTAAATCAGCTTGATCACTGTGATGTGTGGTTCAGCGGCTGTTGTCTGGGTGGCAAGACTTTCTTAGTGAAGGCAGCTGGGCCTTGATTTGCTTTATGGAGTCAGCCCCTCATCTCAGCGTGGACCCGTCCAAAGAGTTGGCAGACTGGCCCCGGTCCTCCCAGCAGCCCCATGAAAGGGACGCCATCCCCATTTCATAGAACGTGGCTGAGGCCGGGCGTGCTCCCGGGACCTGCCTAGACGCAAACTCCAAAGAAACGTGGGGCAGGAATTCCATCCGCCAGCCGGGCTTGGAGCCACCTCCTCGTGCTCTTTGTGTCCTTCGGGGCTAACCACTGGTGGGACTAAACCCAGGTAAACAAAAATGAGGTCCAGGGCCAATAAGTTTTACTCCAAACAGCTGCATGTATTTTACTTTTTCTGACTGCAGGGTGAAAGACTTTCTCGTTTACTACTAATTTCAGTTATTCGGGGTAATGGAGAAAGCTTTGTGAGTTCCTCAAAAGCACAGTCAATGGTTTATGGAAATTAAGTCAAAACCTAGAGCCCTTGGCAATGTTCCCTTGTAGAGCGGATTCTCCAAGGACACCCAGCAATGGCTGTCCCACTGTGGCTGGGTTTGTATATTTCCAGGTTCAAATGCTGATGGAGAGAACAGGAGTCTTTGAATCCCAATTTCAGATTCTTGGGAAAGCGACTCAGATGATCCCTGGAGCAGCTCAGGGACCACCCAGGGCTCCCTCTTCCACCAGGGAAGCAGGTCTTGGTTAAGATCTCCCTCCTGTGGCTCTAGTTACAGTTGACTCCGACGGCACTATCAGACACAGGGGTGCTATTTCTGTAAGGTTGGGGGCTTCCTTCATCACCTCTGCACTCTCTACACCTATTTGGGGACCTTAATGTGGGTAGTAACACTTTGTCAAGACATATACTGACTGGAACTGTGAGTTCAGGTTGGGGATACAAGAGTTGTGGCCCAATGGTGGTTAGCGTCTAAAGAGGCTCCTACGATTACAGAATTGAGGAAGCCTACCCAGCAATCATGAAGGCAGAATAAGAGACAGCAAGGGGATTACTCTCTGGTAGGGATGAAAATATCTTGGAATACACATAAGTATTTCAAAGTTCAAAGCAGACATTTCACAGTCAGTGTCTGGTCCTCAGGAAAAGAATCACAATCTGTCAAATAAGAGAAGGGGGGCCGGGCGCGGTGGCTCACGCCTGTAATCCTAGCACTCTGGGAGGCCGAGGTGGGTGGATCGCTCAAGGTCAGGAGTTTGAGACCAGCCTGAGCAAGAGCAAGACCCTCGTCTCTACTAAAAAAAAAAAAAAAAAAAGAAAAGAAATTATCTGGCCAACTAAAATATATATAGAAAAAATTAGCCGGGCATGGTGGCGCATGCCTGTAGTCCCAGCTACTCGGGAAGCTGAGGCAGTAGGATTGCTTAAGCCCAGGAGTTTGAGGTTGCTGTGAGGTAGGCTGACGCCACGGCACTCTAGCCTGGAGAACAGAGTGAGACTCTGTCTCAAAAAAAAAAAAAAAAAAAAAAAAACCCAAAACAGAAAGGGGTTATGGGTCTTCTCCCTTTTTTAATAACCTTTTAGTGCTCAGTTCCTGTATGCCCCTCACTGAAACCTTTCTTTACTGTGGAACATCTGTCACAACCAAGGAACCAACACTGGGACATGATCATGAACTAAACTCCACAGTTGGTTGAGATTTCACTGGTTTGTTTTCCGTGTCCTTTTTCCGTTCCAGGATCCCATCCAAAACACCCCATTACATTTAGTCATCATGTCTCCTTAGCCTCCTCTGCCCCGTGACAGTTTCTCAGACTTTCCTTGTTTCTGAGGCCTTGACAGTTGTGAGGAGCACCGGCCAGGTATCTGGCAGAATGTCCCTCAACGTGGGTTGGTTTGAGGTTTTTCTCATGGTTAGACGGGGCTTATGGATTTGGGGGAGGAAGGCCACAAAGATAAGGTGCTGTTCTCATTGTGTCTTATCAAGGGTAAGTACTGTCAACTGCTGGAGTTGACCTTGATCACCTGGCCAAGGTAACGTTTGCTAATTTATCCACCGTCAAGCTACTTGTCCTTCTGCATACTGTACTTTTTAGAAGGAAGTGACGGTCTGCCCACACATAGGGAGTTGGGGAGGCGTGTTCCACCTGCCTCAGAGGGTGGTGAATATCTGATGAATTATTTAGAATTCTGTGTAGATTTGTCCCTTCTCCCCCATTTGTTTACGTCACCATGGACTTGTGGATGTTTATTTTATACTTTGGGATGTGATTCGATACTGCATTATTTATGTTGCTCGGATTGTTTCAGCCTTGGCCGTTGGAAGCTCCTTCTGATGGGCTCCTGTCCCTCTGACGGGTCCCCATTGTTTTGGTTTTTGAGCAATTCCTTATTCCTGGCACTACGGATCCTCCAGGCTAATTGTCTTGCACAGTCTCTCTCTGCCTTGGTCGTAGAATGAGCCATTTCTCCAAGGAGCCCTGATTCCCCTCATTGGAGAATAGAAAAACCAAGGTCTGGGGACATGGTGGGTCGTTGTGTTTTGAAAGCTGCTATCTAATGAGATGATCTTGACGGCAAACTCTACAACCGAAAACCCAGCCCTGCATCTGCTCAGAGGAACAAATCACGTTCAGTGACAGGAGTTTATTAGGTTTGTGTTCTGGTTTGGAAAAGGCAATGCCATTAGGCTCTGCAAATATTTGAAGAACACAGCATGTCATGGCCAGCGGGGAGGGCATGTTCTGAGTCAAGGCTACTCTGGGTGAACTCGTTAGAATGACACTTTCCCTGAAACAGTCTTTGTCAGGGGAACTTCTAAGGCTTCTTTTTCTTTTTTGAAACGGGCTGGTTACACTTGGTCTGATATTATGCTAGGGCTCAGTACTTTGCTTAGGGGAAGCTGAGCCACAGATGGGCATTGTAGTGTTTAACAAACACCATGCCCACTTCTAAGTTACATGCATTCCTTTCTGGAGGGTGAGGCGGCATTTTCATACCGGAAGCATGGCAAAGGCTTCAAAGCCTTCAGAGAGAAAGAGAAGGGAGGTTTGCAGTGTTCCTTCCCTTTAGCTACTGATTGTCCAAGCTCCAGGCCAGACTGACAGCTCCAGGAACGATGCTCTCAGAAGACCCAATCTAGGTTCTGGGTGTATATGGTTGAAAACTCTGAAGAATCACTTGTGTGGCACAGACAGCAGATCAAGAACAGAGTGATTTGGTGTAGTGCCAAGTTAAATTATGCTGTGGAATTTTAGAAATGGAATATTGAGCCGCCATCCCAGGAAGCTCCCATTAGAGATCCAGCAAACCGGTGTGGTTGTGTCCAAGGAACGAGCACTGTGCTCACATGCAGTTAGCTGATGTTAATGTAAATGTCTCAAGTGATGTGGGCACACTCGCTATTGTTGTGTCCTCAAATTGGACTCCCTCCTCCGAAGGTTAATGGATCATCTCCTACAGGATAGTAAAATGCCTGTACGTGGAGCCTGGGGGAATTACCTGGCTTGTTAGCCACAGGGGGTCCCTGGCACCATCCTTCTCGTGACATGTAATTACAACCTCCTTTTTCCCTGGTTCTTTGTAACTTTAAAGCCTCTTTATAATGATTTTGCAAAGCCCAGAGAGTGCAACATTCCTTTGAGGCATTATCTCACATTCAGATCTTCCCTGTCTGGCTGCAAAATAAATAAAGCATGTTAATGATTCTCCTGGGAGCTTAAGCTTCTAGCAGCACGTGGCCCAGGTGTCACGCTCAGCACTCCAGCCGTGAGGGAAGCACAGGATGGCTCACCCACCTCTGGCACGGGTCCAGCCCAGACTCCGGACGGCTCTCCCTTATCTCAGTTCTTTACAGCTTTGCTGCTGTGGGAAATATTTGGGGCCTAATATAAAGCAAAGCTGGGATCAGGGATGATCCATCTCTTTGTCAGAATGGGATATAGACCAGGAAATGAGTTATGATCCAGCGCCGTGCTCGGTGTTGTTTTGGAGTCATAATATGAAATTGCTGCCCTCCCTGGGCTGCACCCGGGAGTGATGTCTCACCATCTCGGGCTGCCAGCTTTGCAGCGGGCAAACACGGCAGAGCCACTTGTCCAGGGCATTCAGGTAATAAAGTCCCTGAGCTCTGAGGTGCCAGATCTAAGGAAGTATTTTTCCCTTTGTCTGAAAGATGCGTTGTGAATACTGGCATCAGGCAATAGGGATTAAATGATAGTACCTCTGCCAGTACACTGAAAGTACTCAGGGATACAGCTCCATTGCATTTATAAAATGAAACATATTTATGATAGCTCTCTGGTGTATTTTTTGAAATATTTCAACATGACAGTAAATAGAGCCAGCCTAATTCCATGAAACTTAATTTACCCAAAGCCTAAAAGGATCTATGTTCTAAAAGTTCAGTGTTCTGTTTTTATATGACTGTCATTCATTTTATATAATATATTCAGTTTTATTTCAGAGAATCTCTTGCATTTCAAGAAAAGGAGAGAACTGTTTGATGGAACAGGCATGTTTTTAACATTATCTTCCAAAGTGATGTCATTACATTTTTTTTTAATTCAAGTTTTTAAAATCAGCACGAAGTGTGCAGTTCTACGAGGATGGTTAACAACAATGGCCATGCCCCAGCCCTCCTGCCTCCCCACCCTCGTCCCTCGCCTGCTCCCACAGGCACCCCCAGCCCTCTGACAGGTTGTCACAGCTGAGCCCTGGTTCCCCTCCTTTCTTAACATCTTCAGTTTTTTCCTGGACTTAATAATTGTCTTAATTGTAATTTTTCTTAGCTCGTGTATTCAAACCCCTCAGGTAGCTGGCGCCTCCTGGAGGCGCCCCCCGCCCCCACCCGTGCAGATGAGCTGCCCTGGAGGCCTATCGCAGCCTTCCTTGGGTCCCTTCCCCCCACCGCAGAGACCTGCCTTGCTCTTGCCTTGTGTCCCATCCCATGACTTTCCCTTTCTTCCCCGGTGACCCACTTGCTTGGGCAGAGCATACCCGCCCCCCACAATAGCTTCTGGAAAAAGTATGTACGGGAGGCAAACTTTTGGAAGGCCTTGAATATTGAAAATATTTCTTTTAAACACAACTTGATTGCCAGTTTGGTTTAGAGTCCTAGGACAGAAATCGTTTTCCCTCCCAACTTACTGTGCCACGTCTTCTAGCGGTCCCTGCTATTGAGACGCCGAAGGCCATCCGGAAGCTCCTAAGCTCTCTTCTCTGTCCCCAGTGGTGCTCGGTGACAGGCCCGGCAGGTCTTCTCCCACCCTCTGCGCTGCCTCCACCTGATGGGCCTTTCGGTCTTGAAACTGGGACCTGTCAGCTGAGATTTCTGCTGTTCCCTCTTTCTGGAACAACTATTACTTGAATGGTGGACATTTACTCTTTAAGTCTCTTCTCCTGTACTTTCCACACCTTTATCCTTCCGTTCTGCCTTTGTGGTACATATCCCTAACTTTACCTGTCAGTGACGTTTTCATTTCTGCTTTCCTGTTTTTAATTCCCAGAACTTCTCTTTTGTTCTGTGAGTATCTTTTTTATAACATTTCCGTCCTGTTCTTGTTTCATGGATGCAGTTTCTTCTCCCATCTCTCAGAGTATCAGTGGAAAAAAGGCTTTTTTCCCTCTGTCTCTGCACTGTCTTTGTTTCCTCCATGTTGTTTTTTGTGCCTTTGTTTTGAACTCTTCACATTAGAGGCCTTCGTTAAGGTCTGGTGTCCCGCGGGTGTATGAGGGGGCGCTAGGAGCTGGCTGGGAGCCGCGAACAGTGAGGTGAGATCACCGTACAGGCCTCCCCAACAGCTGGCTGAGTGGGGCTGCTTTGTTGGGAGCCCGATTTCAGGAACTCTAGGTTTTCTTTCTTGCTGGTCAGATTCCTCGAGACCACTCTGGGTCTCCTGCCTGGTGTGGGCTAGGTGGCACTCTACTGTTTTCCCGTGTTCTGGGAGTCCAGGAGAGGAAGAAAGCTGGGACAACAAAGTCACCCTTCCCTTAATCTGTATGTTTTCCACGTAGAGATTGAGTATCCCTAATCCCAAAATCCTAAATGCCCCCAAATCTGAAACATTTTGAGCACTGCTAACATGACTGAAAGTAAATGTTCATTGGAGCCATCCGGAATTAGGGATGCCCAACCAGTAATTATAATGCACGTATTCCAAAATCTGAAAAAATCCAGAATCTAAAACACTTCCGGTCCCAAGCATTTTAGATAAGGGATACTCGCCTGTAGTCACTCTGCTATTAGCCATGCCAGGTACCCTGTTTCGCCTTATCCAGAGACTAAAATCCTGTGTCCTGCCAAGTTCAGTGAGACACAGTCGCTAGCACTGGAAGTGGAACTGTGAGTGACTTGCTTACTGTCTAGACTCTCAGCCAGCCTGTGCCGGGCCCTGCCCTCACCCCGGCTTCCAGAGGGACCTGTTGCTGCACTTCCTGATCTGCTTCGCAAAGCAGGGAGGTGGCAGCCCTCGGACTAGCGTGGCTGCCACCATCGGGCAGGTCCGCCATCTTTCACAGTTGGTCCTCGGGGGTTGTGCAACACCTGCCTTTCCCATTTCACTCATTCATACCTTGTCCTTACACGCTTGCTCCATGTCTTTTTCCCTCCAGCTCTGTTTTGTGATGTTCTGGACCCCCAACGTTTCTGAGAAAATTTTGATAGACATCATTGGAGTAGACTTTGCCTTTGCAGAGCTCTGTGTCGTTCCTTTGCGGATCTTCTCTTTCTTCCCAGTTCCAGGTAAGGAAAAACAGAGAATGAAAGAAACATTCCTATTTATCGTCATGCTCATTTAAGTCTTTTTTCACTGGAAGTGTTTATAAGCACATCACCAACAAAAAGTAAAATTTCACAATGGATTAGAAAGAGCTAGTAGGATAGTTTCAAGAAGTGAATCAAACAGGCATAAGTTGTTTTTTAAAGTGCGTGCAGTGATTGTAAACATAGCAAAAAAGAAAACAGACCCGAAAAGACAGCATGTGGAGTTTTGAGGGGACAATAGAACTGCCCTCTGTCTTGATTGTGCTGGTGGTTACACAAATCTACGCATGTATTAAAATTCTTAGAACTGTACAGCAAAAAAACAAATTATAGTATATTAATTTAAAAAGTGAAATGCAAAAAAGAAAAAGAAAATAGAATGCGTTTACTGCTGAAACCCGGAGATGTGCACAGAGACCTGCTGGAGACAGGGACTCCAGTGTAAGTTGAGGCCAATGGTGAACGGTCAGAAAGGACAATGCCCCTGGCCAACACGTAAGCCGGTTTGAAAATTACCAAGCTGACACAGCAGCATGGGCTATACAAGAGTAAGGTAGTTCCAGATTGAATGAGAAAAGCAGGCTGCAGGACGGCTGATCAGGTGACCATTTCTATAACAAATGGATAGGAAATATCCATGCATATCTTCATCATCATGTGTATATGGTAAGTGCTTGCATAGCTGTAATCTGTTTCTAGAAGTAACTCAGTAAGCTGCTAACAGTGGTTGCCTGTGGGAAGCGGGACAAGGGTATGGGAAGTCACAACTGGGAAAAAGACCTTTGTACTGTATTCCCTTTTGTACCTTTTAAATTCTATACCAAGCGTATGGCATCCAGACAAAAATCAATTGCCAAAAAAAATCCACCTAAATCATTAACCCGAGAAGTCAGAATCTACAAAGCCTCAGTTAGGCTAAGAAATGAGCCATGGAGCTAGTCCTGGCAAGGGCCATTGGTGTACCCTGCTAGCCTTGTGCTGTCCCCAAGGTAGGCCACAAGCAGCCCTACTCTGAGACACTGAGCACTCCTGGAGGCCAGGTCTTGTGGCGTCACTGTCAGGGCTGTGGCAGAAATGGAGGAATGGCTGGAACATCATAGCACTAGGATGGTGCCTGGACTGTGTTGAGTGGACACTTGGTGAGCCAAGCTCTGGAAAGTGACGCTGCCGAGAGGAAGCTGCACTTAGAGATTAAGAACCAACGGTTCATTTCCCGTGGGCTTGATCTGAGGGTCCTGGAGAGCCCCGCTGGGAGCAGGCTGTCACTGGGTGTGCGAATGGCCTTTAATCTCCTCTTGCTTGCACTTCCTGGCCTGTAAGATGAAGGGCTTCCAGACAGCTGCCACTCCGGCCAGTATGGTCTGGTTTGGACCAACTGGGTTAGTGTATGCCTGTGGGTCTGTCTGTGCTTAAGGGGAGAAGGTGAACTTCCTAAGTACAAGGTTTCCAGCCGGGGAAGGCTGGACGCTCTGTTAGACCCAGAAGACCCAGATTCTTCCTTCTAAACAAACATGCTCTGGAAAGGAGTTGCTATCCCAGGAGTGAGCACTTCCCCTCCTAGAGCCTTTGTCTGGTGCCACCCCCTAAAGGTGAAGGGCCCCTCCCTTCAAGGTCCCCACCTGGCTTGTACCTCCTCAAGCCCTTTCCAGCTTCAGATAGAATCTGGATGCTCAGGGCACTTCCTGCTGACAAGGGCAAGGCTCTGTGTCCTGCACACACCCTTATGCAGCGATCCCTGCTGTCCCCTGCACCCTGCACCCCTGCTCAGGGGGACACGTCATTGTGAAATGACAACATGCACTACTATGGCCGCACGATGAGGGGAGGAGCGAGGGGTGGTCGGGGCAGCTTGGAGGGAATAGAGCAGTTCCCACACCGAGGATGTCGGGTCAGACGCAGGAGAGGAACACGGCTTCTGGTCTCAGCTTTTCTGCTCACCCAGCTTCAAAGTGTACAGCCCTGTCAAGGTGCAGCTCTTCTCTGAGTTTTCTCTGCGAGAGATGGATGCTCAGAGGTGGAGGCTGGGCTGGGGGTGGGACAGGACCATCAGCTCGGGAGATGGCGGTCACAGTGGCACAAGCAGCCTGCCTGCGCCAGTCATCTGAATCCAAAGGGCTCTAAGAAGGTGGGAAGCCCAGGGCAGGGACAGGGGCTGGGCCACAGCAGCAAGGCCCGGGTCCGCATCAGCCCCTGAACCTCGGCTGTGCTGCTTTGGCCAAGGCAGCAGGAAGGGACAGAGGCAGGTGTCGCTGACCGCTCTGTGCTCTTCCCGCAGTCACTGTGAGGGCCCATCTCACCGGGTGGCTGATGACACTGAAGAAGACCTTCGTCCTGGCACCCAGCTCCGTGCTGCGGATCATCGTCCTCATTGCCAGCCTCGTGGTCCTGCCCTACCTGGGGTATGTCGCCAGGGGATTCGGGGCTGTGGGTCCTTCTGCCACTTAAGCACCCTGTCCAGAGGTACGTCTTCATGTGAAATCCCCAAGCATCTCTAGCATTAGAGATTCAGAATGTTTTGTTTTTCTGCCTGAGCACCAGGCTGAGGCTCTTGAGGTCCATTCTAGAGAAGTACTTTTGGGGTCAGGCCCATGTGCGAGTAATGGTCAGCAGTGCCTACCACCGCAGGTGGGCTGGGGCACACGCTGGGAGGTGAACACAGAAGCGAGGAAGGCCACAGTTCCTGCCCTCAGGGAGCTCTGTCCCCTGGGGGAGGGAGGGAAGTGCTGTGGGATCCACGTGCTGTGGGCGGGGTGGCTCAGCCCCGAGTTCCAGGCCCCCCACGCAGACGGATGGTTGTCATCAGGTGCAGCCCTCGTGGAAGCTGGCAGAGTGAGGACGCTGCTGGTCTCCGCCTCTCTAGGCCACACTCACTTTCCTGCTTTGGGCGTTGACTTCGTTGGGCCCGGCTGGGCTTTAACAGATGTGCATTCTCATCCCCAGGGTGCATGGTGCCACTCTGGGCGTGGGCTCCCTCCTGGCGGGCTTCGTGGGAGAATCCACCATGGTCGCCATCGCCGCGTGCTACGTCTACCGGAAGCAGGTGAGACTGCGGTGCAGGGGGCACCAGGGTCGGACAGTGGAAGTCATCAGTCAGGGCTCGCTGGTGACCTTGCCCAGGCGCCTAATGGAAGTGGTTAAGAGAAAGGGGGACAGCAAGTAGAGACAGCCCCTTTGAGGAGTTTGTTCTAAAGGAGAGAGAGGTGTGGACGTGGATTTCAGAAAACCAATCAAGACGGGGTGAAGTTCAGCTTGTTTGTGTCGGGAATGATCCAGCAGACAGGAGATGCTGGCCTTGGGGAAGGGGATGGTCAGGGTGGGGGGCAGCAGTGGGTGGGGCGCTCACACAAGTATTTTTCTGATTGCTGTGTTTTTCTCAGTGAAGTAGGAAGCCAGATCATCAGCTGAGAAAAGAGAGATGCTGGAGGTTGGGAGAAAGAGGACGACGTGTGAAATAGCTGCAGGGAGAGTGGCGAAGTGAGCGGGCTGGGGACGCCAGCCTGTGACAGCCAGGCTGTTTGGGCGGCCTGTGACGTACACGTCAGGACACTGGCCATCCCCCAGCCGCAGGCTGCCCCAGCCATGGTGGCCCAGGGGTACAGCTCTGACTGGTGGAGATTTGGGCCTAAGCACAGTCAGGGTTTTGCCTGGCAGGTAGGATTAAGGAAAAGCAGGGTCAGGAAGTGTTACAATTATTGAGCTTTTCATTTAAGCTGCTGAGAGAGGGGAAGGGGACATTGAAGTGACCACAGTGAAAGGACGAAAGGTGGATTGGGGACCAGGAGATGGTGGGTGAACAGTGGATAATGACAAGGTCTGCGGTGAGCCTAGAGTCGCTGAGGTAGGGCTAAGGGCCTGATCCCTGAGAGGCCACTTACTGCAAGGACGGGCAACGCAGCAAGAAAGTCACCAGTAATTAGGACAGGCAGTGATGAGGGAGAATGACAGAAAGCCCAGAGCTGTCCCAGAACAAGGAGAAATACGCTGATAACATGACATTCCAGGCTCAGGGCTTTCGGGAGGAGGAAGGGAAAAGAGCCTACAGGTGACCATGAGGCGTGGGGTAGAGCACAGCCCCCCCGAATTTGAAATGGCAGGGTGGGGACTGTCTGGGGCAGGGAGGTAGGACACGATGTCCCCTGAAATGCCAGGCACACAGCAGGTGCACAGATAACCAAACTGAAAGGAATGTGCTGAATTAAGAGGCAGCCTCGGTGAGGTCACCAGAAATACAAATGAGATCCTGGTGGCCTCTCCATGCTTGTGGTTCTGTGGTGTGTCCCTGTCCTCAGCCCCACACTGATGAGTCTTCTCTGATCTAGAAAAAGAAGATGGAGAATGAGTCAGCCACAGAGGGGGAAGACTCCGCCATGACTGACATGCCTCAGACCGAAGAGGTGACGGACATCGTAGAAATGAGAGAGGAGAATGAATAAGGCACGGGACACCGTGGGGCACTACAGGGACAGTCAGGACGACACTTCACTGTCATCTCTTCCCTCTCCTTTCCATCGTGGTTTTTTTTTTTTTTTTTGTGTCATGAAAGAGGCCTTGATTCAAAGGTTTCATGTCAATTCTCCAGCATACTAGGTATGCTCACACTGACGTGGGGACCTAGAGGAAGGTCTTTACTGTTGCTTTGTAAAAAACAAACCAAACAACTGACTTCATGCCCCTGCTTCCTGAAAACCCAAAAGACACAGCTGCCTCGTGGTTGAAGTTGTGTCCTTCTCCCTTGGACAATCTCCACTTGGAACCAAAGGACTGCGGCTGTGCCATCACCTCTTGGTCACCCTGCCCAGCAGGCTACAGACTCTCTCCTGTCCCTTTTCATCTCTCTTAAGAATCAACAGGTTAAAACTCAGCTTCCTTTGATTTGCTTTCCAGTCACATGGCTGTGCAGAGATGCAACCCTGGTGGCCTAGTATGTTTCCCCTCTGCCATGGAGACATAAACCGTCTACTACACACATGCAGAAGGCGGGTGGCAGCCTGGAGTCGCCGTGCACACCGAGGATCAGAGATCTGGGACCACGCCGGGCCGATGATGTATGGAAATAATCCGTAGAAAGGTTTGAGATGCCATGGGAGTAGCAAACTGACACGGTCGAAGGATAGCATTTCACTTTGTGTTTTCCTAGATTCCAGTGAGCTGTCAGTTCTCACCCCCCACCGTGTACATACAAGAGCTAACTTTTCTAAGTTGTCACAAACTCGCATCTCCAAATTTCAGCATCCTTCCGCATGACTTCCCCCAAAGGCTTGCTGTTCACTCGCCTTTCCTGAAGATGGCACCAGAGCGAGTGAAACGGAGCATTCTAACTTTACGTTTTAGTTTTACAGTGAACTGAAGCTTTAAGTCATAATCTAGCATTCTAATGCCAGGTTGCCGTATCGTAACTTTTGAAGTAGATGTATTACCTGGTTCTGCCGCTCTTAGTCCTAACCGTGCAGTTCCGGTAATCCAGTGTTCTGTGGTACGTCCCTCTCACACCACATGATACAGCAAGACATTTTCTAACGATATCAAAGTCACTATGTGATACTCCCTGAAATAACGCATTTGAAATCCATTTAGTGCAGTATATTTTTCTAAGTTTTGGAAAGCGGGTTTTTTCCTTTAAAAAATTATGGACACAGTTCACTAAATTGTTGATTTAGTCAAAATTCCTAGACTGAAAGAACCTAAACAAACAAAAAAAAATATTTTAAAGATATAAATATATGCTGTATATGTTATGTAATTTATTTTAGGCTATAATACATTTCCTATTTTCGCATTTTCAATAAAATGTCTCTAATACAATACGCTGATTGCTTGCGTGCTCAACATACCTGCAGTTGAAACGTATTGTATCAGTGAGAATTGTACCTTATTGGCAGCAGTTTTACAAAGCCCATCATTTGCATATGAATGTAAGGGTCAGTAAATGACAAGAGAACTATTTTTCATTATGGGTAACTTGGGGCCAAATGGGCCCACTGGTATAGACAGTAGTGAGAATGAAAGTGTGAGCTGGAAGGGCAAAAAAGAGAAAGAAAGAAAAAGGCAGGTCTTTTGTGTCTGTTGCTGTCAGTGCTATGTAATCACACCGTTCTTCATAGAAAAGAAGAATGGAAGGGCATAAAGTCAGCTGTGACCACGACAGGGCTGCGTTCACATGTCTGGATACCTACTGCCCTTGGGCATGCCCACGATGGGGGAAACGTCCTTCGTGCTTCCTCAAAGCGGCTTTTCCTCCGTTTATCCATATATATCTGAAAATTAAGATACATAGCTGTTTTGCAGTAGTTTCAGGGGCAGAGCTAAGAAGATAGAAAAAAAAAAAAAACATCTATTTGTATTAGCTTTTTAAAAGTACATGACTAGAAAATTAAACAAACAGCAGTAAAGATCAAATTGAAAAAGCAAATCCTTTCCCTCCAAGTCCAGGAAAGATAAGTTAGAGCCTTTTCATTATGCAACAAAAATATGTAATTATAACTCCGGAGACACCTTCAGTGATATAAAGATTAATGGGCTATTTTGTTAGAGTTTCTGAGAACACAGGAAGCAATGGCAGACTCAGGCCATGAAGCTGTGATTTTGCAGGACTTGTTCAAACTTTCACCTTGAAGCACATGATTCTTCATACGTTGCCTTCACTGGGTTCGCTTAAGTCATGGCCTAACAAATACCTTAACTCCTAAGGCAAAACTTAGAGCTAGTCTATTCTTCTACATCTGTTTTAACCAAGAATTTTATCATTCAGATAAATGCAGAACAGATCAAACCGGGGGAGCAAATTTCTCCTTCCTGCTTTTCAGAGTTGTTAGAGACAATCCTTTGACTGTACTCACCAAAGAAATGTTCTCCCGATACTTGTTTATTTTTCACTGCAGGGAGTGCAGCTGACAGATGTATTCAGAAGAGCACCATGCCTGTGAGATTCTCATGTCAAGGACCACAGAAAGACCAAGTGTGACTTTCTCAAAGTTGAGTGATTGTTTGTAGACAAATACAATCTAAAAATACAAGGACAATAAAGCAGTTTTTCTTTTAATGTTGAGAAATAAGTTTGGGCAGTTCAAAGTATAGATAGTAAGTAAATATATAGTAAGGATTTTCTCTGAGCAAGCTGAGGTCAGATCAGCTCCTTTGGTGGCCCCTCTTGTTTTTTTGTTTTGCTTGTTTTTTTTTGAGGAGCACATGGGAGGTCATTCTAAATGTGCAATTGCCATTTGTTCTGCACCGACATACAGGGATCTCAGCAGCACAGGGCATCAGTAAGACAGCCAAGAACTGAGCAAAAAGAACTAGACGAGGCTTGCTCCAGGAAAGTCATGATAGGATTGGACCTGCCAGCCATGTGGCTCAGGGAGTACTGAAGGATTTGCATGCTGGCAAGAAACCCTCACTCTTTTAGGATTCTTTAACTGGGCACGGAAGGCCACTTGTTTGCATCTCTGGGTAAAAGCCAGTCACTCCCCCACCATCACTGCCTGTGTTGGGCTTGTCCTGTGCCGGAATTACTCTTTGTTTTTTGTTTTGTTTTGATTTTTAGCATTAGCAGGTAGTTTGGCTGGGAAATGTCCATGGATGCCTGATTCCCTAAGAAACTAAAACATTTATAATAACATTGGTTTAGGATACAGCAGATGGGGCTGAGGGAAAGCCTCATTACAATAGCAAAGCACTTTATGTCACTCTTTGAGTCCTCCCGCCAAACAACCTTGGGCAGTGCACACGGCGGGAGGCCTGCGGGCTCCCAGGGCAGTGAAGGGACTGGGGCAAGTTCTCCAGACTCCAGGCTGTGTCCTCACTCTCCATCTGGATCTCTCAGGGTTGGGACAGCCATTACGTGTCCCAACTATCAGAAAAGTTACCCAATTACGTCTTTAGAGTGAAAAATGTCACCGGCTTCCTACCCTCTTAATTATTCCCCAAGTGGGGATTTTTTTCTTCTGGGGGGAAGAGGTGGGGGAGGGTAACCTTTTCTGTATCCATGGTTTCCAGAAACACATCGATTTAAAGGCTCAGTAGCTTTCTGACTGAATTTTTTTTCCTTCAAACTGAAGGTGGGAGTGAAGAGAGTGTGTTGCATAACAGAAAATATATTGTTGTGATTAAATTACATTCCCTGAGAACTATTTTCTTGTATTTAAACATCTTTCTACTCCAGTGTCTCTCTGGGCAGACCAGGGCCCTGGACAGCATGTGCTGGTTTTTACCAACTTCCAGCTGCGCTGACCTCTACACTTAGGATGAGGTCTTCATCGGTCAAACCAGTGCACGGTCCAGGAAGAGGGATCTTCTATGTTCTGAGTCCTGTCCCTGCCATTTCCGTAACCAAAATGACACTGCAGCGTGTAGTAGGGCTCTGAGCGACACGGTGTGGGAGTCAGCCAGCTGCTCCTGCTGCCCTTTGTAGATGGCGTCTTACACCCAGCCCTCTGACGGCCTGTATAAAAAAAAGCATTTAAACTGTAGAAAAGCATGTTTTTGAGCAACGTGTTTGGTGAGCATTCGAGATACTTCTGTGTGGTTATTTTGAATCTCTATTTCTGTCATTTGAAGCAGCAAAACATCATGTGACTCATCAACTGATCTAACCACACATAAAACAGGATGTAGAGAAAATCTGAAGAAAAATCGGAAGGCCCTGTTGCCTGCCCTTTCAAAGGCAAAACATCTAAAATTAATTACACAAATGGTCAAAATGAGAAATTACATAATGTAATCAAAATAACGCAAACTCCACTCAGATGCCAGAAAAGGTATAATAAATCACATAGTGATCACAAAAGGAAAAAAGAATGAAGAGGTGATGAGACCTTGTTTTAAGTTTACACTTCATTTTCTTCTCAGGAGGGGAGGGTAGATCTGTTAGCAGCTGCAGCTCTCCGCTAGGGAAAGCATCAAAGGTGGGCCTCCAAAATCATTTAAAAAAGAAAAAAATTATCTTTGCCAAATCCAAGTGGTTCCAGGAAAATTATAGCCAATACCTTCAAAAATATTTAATTTTAGTGATAATATTTTTTCCTCCACTTCATTTGCAGTCAACCAGGGTCTCTAAAAGACTGCATAAGATATATGCACTTTCACAGATTCAGCAAATGTTTTTTATATGGTACCTCTTTTTAAGTTAGGCCATGTATCTTAAAGTGCACTTTACTCACAAGACTTGACGTCAGCTTCTACAACATGTATATAAAAGCGCACAAGAACTAGGAACCCTTCTCTCTGCAGGGGTATAAGTGGTTTCCTAAGGTTAAAGAATGGGGCAGGTGGGGACAGACCAGCTAAAAATGGTTGTAACCTTCACTATACAACTTTGTGGAAATTCAGTGACATGGAGACTGGTCATTACTGTAAGATTTAGAGGCAGATGTTCCCCAACTATAAGCCAGAGACAGGAAATGGCACCTTGGAGTTGGGAAACATTACAGCCAGGTGGATGCCAGTTCCCTGAATGTGGGGCCGTGAACATGGGGGGGACCCACAGTTTGGCTGAACCAGCTACGGAAGGCAAATTTCAAACTGCTCTTGCATAAGAAAGGAGGTACAGGGTACACACCAACACCGATCATCCGGCACCCCACAGCATCGGCATGTGACCGTGAGGTGGGCCCATTACGCCAGGGGTGCCACATCCCCAAGGCTTGCTGTGGCGCTCCTGGATTCAATGACACATTTTGGTTTGCTTAATGATGTGTTGATCGGGTAACTAACTAAAGCTGGTATGACCAAGAAGCTAGTCAAAGGGCTTCAGAAAACCGGACAGAGCCACACACAAGATTCTCTTCCACAACAAGCCAACGCTCATTCTTTTAAGGAGAGCATCCAAGCTGGAGGCCTGGGCCCACAGCATGACCTCCCCCGTCACTCACGCCTGTCCGGCCTTACCTTGCTCATCCGTCCAATGGGAGGCTTCCGCCAGCATTGCTAAGGCTCCTTCCTGGTCTAAAATTTTACGTATGATCTAGGATTTAGAACACGGTACAGAATCCTACAATGGAGGAATAAAATTACCTCATTCTTCATTTCAGATCTGAACATTAGCAGTTATCCAGATTTTTCTTTTGTTTTTTTCTTTTTTTTAGCAAAAATAAGTCTGTTGGGAGTCATTCCTCTTACACGTGCTGTGGCCGTCAGCTCACGGGCTTTTCTGTTTCACATCAAAACTGGGTTTAATTTAAACTGTTGAAACCAATCATATCAAAATTTGTATAGCCTTTGATTAAAACTGACTGCAGAGGTCAGTATAAAATATATGTTGCATTTAACCAAGTGCTGTTTATGTATTTATTAGGTGGAAGTTTTTGCATTGTTCAGAGCATTTATGTATGCTTTTTTGTTGTTCTGGGGGCTTTTTTTGGATTTGTACTCATGTATTGTTCAAATAGGTTTCATACTCTTAATTTTACTTTAAGTAAAGCTTAAAACAGTTGGCATATAATTGAGATTGTTTTTAGTTTCTTGATTTTTTTACTCTAGCCATTAGTCTGTTTACTTACCACGAAAATACTTGGTTTCCTAATCCTGACTACAATTCCCTTTTTATCAAATCTATGTGAGATATTCAAATTTCACCCTTTACCTTGGTGACTAAAACCTGTAACCACTGGGATATTTCTCCAAACTCCCTGTCTTACTTAAGCATAACCTATTTCTTCAGATTTTATATTAAAATTATTTTTCCTTCCCATAACTTCAGTAATATTGAAAGTTCTTCCCTGAAACCTCTCCAGCTTCTCCACACTCCTTCTAAAGTGAGAATACCAAAAGTAGAGAAGCGTTCAGTGAGCATGGGAAGAGCAGACTCTGACACTCCTGCCACATCTAAGAGGTTCTTGTTCTTAGTCTTTATGTGAAAAGCATTACTTTTTGTTAAAACATAACTTCTTAAACTCAAAGAAAGATGGCTGTAAGTTTTTTAACCTCCTCCTAAGAGATTGTAGAAAATGTTTCATTACATACCTGTGATCAGTAAGCTTGCGCACACCCTGCTGAGATTGCCCGATTTCTTCCTTATTGCTCTGTGACGTGTCTTTCGGTCCAAATCCCAGATCTCAGTCCTCCTTCTGCTGTGCTTCCCTCTTATTGCCTTGAACGCTGACCGTGTTTTGGAAGTCGTAAGAGGTCATCCCACAGTCCTGGGATGCGGTGTGTCTTCGTGCCTGGCTACAATGTCTGCCTGTGCTCAGGTCCCAGCTGCCTTAAGGACCCAGCTGTGTGGGTCCTGGCGCCATTCGTCTTCATCTTCCCCATGGGGAGTGGTACCACCACAGGGGCAAATCTGCACCCTCCGTGCTTTCCCGACATCTCTGCCCACCCAGAAACCCAGTAGGGTCCCACCAACCCCCATCAATCCTACCCTTAGTCTCCCTCCTCTCCCATCCCCTCCTCTTTGTCCTCTGTAGTCCCAGTGGCTTAGCTCAGGAGAAAGTCATGGACAAAACTATACCCTCTTCTAAGTTTTCCTTTCTGACACTATTAAAGGCAACGCTGGGGTAGAGGGAAGGTTGGCATTGCCTGTATTTATAATTCTGTTCCCAACAAGCACAGGTTTCTTACCCAGACAAGGCAAGACAGTTTTACCATACGAATTCCACAGTTCAATACACCGTGCTCTGAACAAAAGGAAAAAATAAATCAGGAGCTGTGCACCCTCATTCTGTCTGTGCTGCTTTTTACCCATGACATATCCAAGTGACTAAATGCCTCTGAATCAGCCTCATCTCCTCTGGAGCAGTATCTTTTCTATTTAGTTCTAATCTACTGTGACATAAGGATGTGCAGTGTGTGACCGATGGCAGTTCAGGAAGACTGAGGTGCCACATCTGCTAAGCTTCCAAGCCACATGGAAGCACCTCAGCCAATGAATCTATGAACATTACTTCAGTCTGCTCTCAATAAAGAAAAACGACTAGCACTTTTACCAAACAAAACAAAGCCTTATCTCAGGTTCAGAAACTCTTAAATCCAAAGACCAAAACAGAATTAAGAAATGCAATAATTTTCAAACTTTATACTGTACATCTAAGATTCCCCTCGGGTCTTTCATCTCTCTTATTCTAACGGAAATGGCTGAGGAAAGTGCACTGTCTCCCCACCGCCCCCGGCCTGGTTAGGACAGACCCAGCTTGCAAGTTCACACGTCATGGAGCTAGAGCACTTCCTCCGTTGGGCTCCCAAGGCCGTGTCCTGGCCCAGCCCTGTTCTTCTCTGCCTTTCTCCCAAATGCCAAGCCGCCCAGATTTCAGCAGTCTTCTCACCCTGCAATGATGTTTCTCAGCGCTCTTTAATTCCACCCTCTTTGGAAAAGAGTAAAAATGGCCCTTAGGCCTACTCCCACCTTAGTTGGAAATCCAGTTCTACATGCTCTCGGGGGACCTGAATCTGGGCCTGTTTCCAGCTCCAGATACACTCTGGTGATCCCCAAGTCTGTTTTTCCAGCCCGGACTTGTTCCCAAGCTTCAGACTGGTGTATCCAGTTACCTCCCAACATATCCTCAGGGGGTACCAGAGGGGCCTTGGCCTTCAGCCCCTTCCTCACACTCCTTCCCCAACACACATTCTCCTGGCTTTCCTGTCTAGATGCACAAGCACCCACACAGAAACCTTCTCCCTGTCCTACTCCTCCCTCCATCAAGCCACCAAGCCCCGTCGAGCCTCCGCCTAGTACCTCTCCCTTCTATCCCTCCCTCTTACCCTCCAGCCCACCTGCCCTGCTCAGGGGCTCCTGCTCACCTTGGGCCTGGATGCTACATGAGCCTCCGAAACGGTCTCCCTTCTCCAAGCTCGTGTGTCCCCCAGACTACAATGTAAATGACACCTCCTAGAGCTTTGCAGCACACAACCCACACACACAGCAGCCTGAGACAGGTGTTTCTAGAACACCTTTTCCAGGCCAGTCCTTCCTCCCACTCTAGGAACTGGGTTGCTGCAAGGCGGCCTGACACTTAACGTGACTAAGCACCAGGCTACACCCTGGCTAGGCGCAGAAAATAAGGACCCAGTGAGAAAGGACACTCCCACCCCAGGAGAAGTGCATCACAAATGGGGACTGATAGTGCCCCAGCCTCCCGTTCCACAGTCTCAACCCCCCGACTCTTGCCCTCCCCCACAGTCAGGGCACAAAAGGACCAAGAGTAAGTATTTTAAAAGAGAATTTGTAGAGACAGTTTCTTTGCAGAGTTGCACCGCGTCCCACCTGGGGGCCGTGAATGTGTACGTCACGGGTGAGAGGGCTCTTCAGAGAGCCGGAAATGGGCCCCTGCAGTACTGGGGCTCAGTGGACAGGTGTCCGACGCCCCTGTCAGATCTGATAGAACAAGGACATTGGGGCTGGCAGGCACACCTGAGACTCACAGGGCAGGAGGTGCAGGGTCTTTCCCTTGGCCCAGACCTGGGCCACACAGATCAACGAGCTGGCCTGCAGGTCACCTTAAGGCCTGTCCAACAGCTACTGGGGTGCCGGGGGGAACAGGGCTCAGAAGGAAGAAGTTGGAACCATCACTGGCTTCCAGAAGCTGCAGGAGGAGGAAGTAGCAGGTCAAAGGGGACAGCATTAGCCCATCTGGGGAGCTGCCTTGATCGGGGCACTTCAAGAGGCCCCGAGCTGGGGGTAAGAGGTGAAGGGACAGAGGGGTCCTGAAAGTACCCCATGAGAGAGTAAGACCGAGCCCCATCTAGGCCCAGGGAGTGAGGCCAGTTAGGACATGACTATCAAGAGTTAAGATCTCTGCTCCCTCCCTCCTCCTGTTCCAATTCATGAAAGCAAGACAGGATAGTCAGCAAGTGGTCATAGCTTTGACTCTTACACAGATGGGATATTCCAGTTTCTGAATTCGATTAGCATTTGGCAAGAGGGCTAGAAGGTCTTTCTCTTACCCCAGAGTGCTCAGAAAGGTCACAGGCCACCCAGAGTTGAGTTTTTACCCAGGGCTAGGGAAGTTCTCCCCTTGAATACATCTTCAACAGTGCAAGACAAAAACAGCTGCCTCGTGATCCCACCCCTGGAGTCACGCACAGAGCGCTGTGAAGGCTGGGGAGGGCTGGGGAGGCAGGGCGCAGGGTGGGAGGGGGTCTCCTCAGCAAACACACAGCGAGGCCGAGTCAGGATTGTGGCTGCAGCCCTGCTCTGCAGGCCCCGGGGATCTTCCTCTAAGCCTCTATTACGTGCTGGCACCTCACTTGATCCACACCACTATTGGAGATAGATGGTGCTCGGCACAGATGAAGAAACTGAGATTTAGGGAAGTTCAGGGACTTGCCCAAGTTCACCCTGGTGGCAGGCTGTGGGACTGCTGTTGAATCCAGCCCCAAGATGAAAACTATGCACCTGAGTTTTTTGGAGCACTTACTACAGTTTAAGCATTGTGCTAATTGCTTCAGCTCCTCTAGCTCTTCAGCACTGCCCATACCACCTCCCCAAACCCTTGACTTCTCTGCTCACGGTGGGCAGGGTCAAGAGTCGGCCACCTGGACATCACAGGCCCACCCTGGGGGTGCTGGAAAGGTAGAGCACTGGACCGCCATGTGCCAAAGTCCTCAAATCAGGCATTTAACCACAGCAACACAGCCAGGGTTCTGGGTTTTATCTTCTAAGTTTATTTTTAGTTATTTATTTTTATAATCCTCAGTGGCTGGATTTGCAAAAGGGGGTCAACAGCATAGTCCCAGAGTTAGTTCAGCCTCTGACAGTGAAGATGAGAGACTCAACAAGTGACAGAGGAAACACCCGCCCCATGAGCCAGTTGTCTGGCTGCGTCTGCAGGTGGGAAGCAAGGCCCCAAACTGCCCAGAGACCCAGGGGCATGTTTTTCAGAGCGAGCAAAATTTGTGACACATGCTGTACATCTTACAGTGTAAACAGAGGAGACACTGCTAAACAAGCCAAGATGAGCCAGCTAGATTTACACAGTGTGCTACCCCCCAGGGAAGAAAAACACTATCACAACTGACAGAAGTTCTCAAATTGGGCTGTTATCCTCTCCAAATTCATAATAGAAAAAGTTAAAGTTGCTGAAATGCAGGTAACAATACCAAAAAAACTTTTATAAAAACAATGGAAATGAGAAGGAGGCTTATTAAGTACATTCATTTTGGCTTTGTTCCCATATTCAGAAGTAACCAACATTACTGTGGACTGCAGAAGTTCCTAGGAGGCGTATCACATTTTTAGCACCATTTATGTGAATACAGATAAAGGCATTTTTCAACGTATAAATGAAAGCTCCTAAAATTAAGTACAAAAATTATTTTGAAGTTCAGAATTAAGCTCAACCACTTCTGGTTACTGGGAAAACTGCTGCCAAGACTGTGGATATTCTGAGCCCCACTGTCCCTTCCTCGTATTGACCCATGTTTTGGCAACTTCATTTCTGATCCAAACTTCTAATTAAGAAATCAACGAGATTAACTGAGGCAAAATACCGATCAGTGTCTTCTTCCATTAATGCTATTGAATGCTATTAATGAGCATTCAAAATGCTTAAATAAATAGGTGGCCATAAAGTCTAGAAACAGACATACATCATAAATTGATTGGTATGACATTTCAATATAATTAATGTTTCTAGACTTAATGGCCACCCTATATATTTTAATTATACATACTAGCCCACTCCACCATTCCCAGTAATAAATTTCAGTTTACTGTGGAAAAAAATGCACTCACATGGGACAGCTTGCCTCCACCATCCCAGAATATTGCTGGATCCCAAGTTTCGGGGCCATGTGCTCATAAAGAAAGGCATGCTGTAACTGCAGACCAACACACGTGCATGTGTACGCTTGCGCACATGTGGGCACACACACGCGCACACACACACACACACACACACACACTCCCTTCCTGGTCGTGGCCAAGCCCACCTCACCCCTACTGCTACTGAATTCCAGAAAAGCCAAGGGGAGCAGGCAGCCAAACCAGTTTAGTTTTGTGCTTTTCATGGCTCTAAGGTATAAAATGAATTACAAGAACATTAACAATCAGTTGCCTATGTCTTTACTCACACATTCACTAAGCCACTGCTTAACTCAGCATTGGCTACCCTGGTTTCTCCACCCCCTTAGAAGACATCACAAACGAGGTTTCCCCAAATAGTTGAGCATTAAATAGTATACTTCTGTTAAATAGGGGACTTAGATTTTACAAATAGCAATTTGCAGAATACATGCACATAAGTCCTTCTATTTATTCAGATTTTTATCCTTTTCTAACTTAAGCACAGAAGGTCTGTCTGGCATCTGTTTTGTTTTTAAAGGGCATTTTAAAATTTATTCTAAATCAGTTCCTTCTTCAGTTCACTTCTTATAGTTTCTTGGGCCATTTTTAAATTACTTGATATTGTGCCTACCTTTGCTAAACTATTTGGGAACTCTATGTGTTTCATACATTTCAGATTCACTCCACATACACAGAGGCCTTTCTTTTTTTTTTTTTTTTAAGTAGTCATAGATCTTACATAAAGGCATTTATTTTTACGCATACCCACACCCACAAGTAAGATTCCCCAATAGATTATGCTTCTGAAAGTATTGTCTGGCTTTCAAAGGGGAGTACCTACAAAGCATTAAGAAAAAAGAGATAGGAAAATGATCAAACTGTATTTTAACATCAAAAGAAGACACATCCAGGAAGTCTATGTAAGTCCTATGTATACACTGAGATGGTAGGAGTGCTATATCATTAAAGGTGACACAGCAACTCAGTCACTGGAAGAGCTTCAAAAAGTAGACTACTAACTTAGGCAAAACAGCACCTCAGGGCATGGGGCGGGCGATCAGGAGGACAAGATGATAACATAGAGCATCTTACACACACAAAGAAAAGGCCAAGCACATAAAAACCCGCAAATGTTTCTTCCAACAAATATGTTAGCAATTCATGTGGCCTGAGATTTTATGATAAGCTCTAAAATTGGAGGGGGGGAAAAAAGGATACAAAGGCAATGTCCTCCTTAGTCAAAGAAAAATCTTACTAGATATTAACCGAATATATAATAGTGTAATAAAAGTATAAATGGCTATATAAAGAAAACAGGATTAATCCTCTTCTGTGCATTTAAAACATTTTCATATATACCCTATTCTAAGGAAGAGGAACTGCAAACATTTCAGATTCAATCCTGTGTGCCCAAGTCATATATTAGAGAACACACACTACTGGCTTCTTATTCTCTAAAGCCGCCATCATTGTTCATGTGTATCAGTGAAATAAATTGATGCTGTGTATACAGAAGTAGCTCAGGAGGTGAGGAGGGGACTCTGAAAATGTTCTGGAAAACATTAATGTTAATTCCATGGAACATGACACAAGGAAATTCTTTTAGGTTTATATGTACCTTAAATAAGCTCACAGGTTTAAATCACGGCTGCTTAAGGAGAAGATAATTTTTCTGCCAATACCATGGGGTCCAAAACCTCTGAACTCTTGCAATAAATTCTGGGACAGAAAGTGAGCATAGTGTAGTTCCTACTACCTACCTTTCCTTCTTCTAGAACACTATATCCCTCTAAATGGATTATCCTCCTGAATCCACTCTGATCTCAATTCAATTTCTAACCTGTTGATGTCACCTGACCAGCTCAAGACCAGGAATGAGAAATGGAACTAAGACTCTGGGCAACTGAAGCTGCATATTGCAACAAAGAAATGTTATCTTCAAAGTTGGCCAATTGCCAGCCAGGGCAACATAGTGAGACCCTGTCTCTACAGGAAAAAAAAAAATTATCCAGGTGTGGTGGTGTGCACCTATAGTCCTAGCTATTTGGGAGGCTGAGGTGGGAGGATTGCTGGAGGCCAGGAGTTCCAGCCTGGACAACAGAGCAAGCCCCTGTTTCTAAAAAAATAAAATTGGCCAATCATTTCTATTTCATAAAGTACTACTGTTTCTTTGAAAAGCTTTGCTTTTCTGATGTTATAATCCCACTAAGACTGGACAATCGTCTGACAGCAGAGAGGCAAGGCCTTGGAACAGAAAGCAACATAAAATAAACACTCCCTTTTGTATTTTTACCAATGTGGTGGTTAGGACCATAATTCCTGTGCACACTCTAACAATATCATACATAGATAGGATCAAGAAAAAAATATGTAAACAATTAAGTTGACCAAAAATCTAGTTCAAGTTCACTAAGATTAGATACTTTCAAAATGCAAATATAAATGAGTATTAATAAAATTCAATAATGCATATGAACCAATGATCAGATTCCATATACACGAGGGACACAGATCCCTACTGCCATGTACGTGATCTAAACATTTCAAGTTGTATTTTTAAAAATGTTCAAAAATGATAAGCATTTCCTGTTGTACAGTTACAAATACTAAAATGAAGCATCAAAGCCAAGAAGAAGTCATTATTAATTTGGCTTCTAGGTACCTGCTTATTCAAGGCACCACTGCATTTCACAGTGAAAAACAAAGCCTCTCTAATGCATTCACACACCTTTAGAGCAGAAGTTGATTCCAACATTCTAATCAATTAACATCTAGCAAAATGCAGTGAATATTACTCATGAGGTAATGGGAAAAATACTAAAGTAACAGTCTGAATAGTTTTGTGTGTCCTGAGTTTTCTTAACTAAGATTTAATCTTTAATTAAAAGCAAAACTTACATTTTCAAAGAAAGTTTGCCACTCCCCCAAAAACAGATTAGATAGCTTATAAACTACATTAAATTAGACCAAATAAAGATTTTAATTATAAAAGAAAGCTCAGTACTTCAGAGAAACACACTGCCACCAATGTTGAGCCAATCCAGGTGCTGCCAATAGAATCCAAACAGGTGATGTCTCTGGTTCACGCCCCTGGAGGACAATTCAGGCCCTAAGGCAGCAGGGCCGCCCCTTCCCCACCTCCCCAGTCACCACCCCAGCTTGGGCTGAGCAGGCGATGGCTCACGACCAGGAACGCGGCCTCCCTCGATTCCACACCAATCAAGGGCATATGCAGCCCGGCCACTCCCATATTTATTACATGCTTCTGCTTAAACTTACTCTTGAAAAATCTTAGTTTGCTGTTTCTCACCCCCTGCACCAGATGAGTGAGGTACACTTGGCAATGGATGCACCCGCCAACAGCATGAAAAGAGCACAGGAAGTCCGGGCTCCAGCTCAGCCCCACCTCTAAACCTGGATCAGTGACTGAGATCATTTGGCCTTGGTTTCCTCCTCTAAAAACACCGGTGGAATAAACTCTGTTCTGACTAGAAAATCGTTACTCTATGGAACTTCAGAATAATTAACAGCTCCTGACGCCAGAGTGCAAGTGCAGGCAGTGTTCACCCACGCCGACAGGCGCCACCTGCACCAAGCCCCAGACTCCAGTATGCTCGGGACACTGGACCTATCACAGTCACTCGGAGCAAGAAGTTCTAAGTTCCCTCAACACTGTACCGCGGCTCCTCTAGCCTTCAAAAAATGCCTTGAAATAACCCACTTTTGGACCCAACTCTTAATCTGCAAGACAATCTGCTTAAAAAAGTCTTAATTAATACATAAATCCAAACCATTGCTCTTCCTCCATAAGGAGGAGAAGATGAGGCTATCGGAAGGTGTTATGGCTGTGCCATTAACAGATCCATCTCAGAATTACAGCACTTGAAACAGACTGCGTAGGAAGATTACTACAGAAACCCATTACCACAAAAAAAAAAAAAAAAAATTATCATCTTAAAAAATTAAAAGCCAGTTTGCCATTAGAGAGAGTTTTGATCTGAGATATAAAGAACATATTCCTCTCCAAAATAAGTCTCCTCTGATACAAAAGTATTTGTCTTATGGAGAAGATACAGTTTGCACCTTCCAAAAGGTGTCCTCTGAAGGCCCCCAATGAAACATACTGCATCACAGACAGAAGAGATTTGGTTAATTCTTATTATCAAAAGCCAGTCTTTAGAACATCCCAGTCCCACTTGGCTTCCAGGGGCCCAAGAGTTCTCACAGATTATTCCTAGAGACCCACAGGCCTGAGGCCCAAGCCCAGGAGCTGCCTGTGCACCTTGGTCATGTCGTGAGGCTGTCCAGGCGCGTGTCTCTCACAGACTCGTCTCCTCACACACTCTGACGGGGATGTTATAGTGCCGATCATCCTCGGCGATGAGGGTGACCACTGGCCAGTCCCTGGGTGGGTCGGTGGGGTAGATTGTAATGAACTCTTCGGTGTTGTACTTGGAGAGCCGGTACACCTGGATGGTGTGGCGCACCGCGTAGGCAAGGAGGAACATTTCAACCTGGGTAGAAAAGAGCAAATGGGTGTTCTGAGGGAGGCCATACTGAAAGGTGTGGCTTAATACCATGCTCCCCGCCATTATCCCAGAAAATGCACATTGGCGAAGCCACAACCTTTTTTCCTAATCCTTTATATATTAATCAGATAATCAAGAATTGATCATATGTCTGATGAGGGACCTGTATCCAAAACATATAAAGAACTCTTACAACTCAATACTAAAAAAAAAAAAAAAACCCACCAGCTTACATACTGGGCAAAGGTTTAACAGACAGTTCTCCAAAGAAGATATGCAAATGAAGGGATGCTAATAAACATCATAAGCCATTAGAGAAATGCAAATCAAAACCACAATGAGATACCATTTCATACCCACAAGAATGGCTATAATCAAAAATAATGGGGAGTGACTGTACGGGGTTTTGGGGTAACAAAAATGTTTTGGGAATGAATTCATACACGTGGGGTTTATTGTAAATGTACTAAATGCCACTGAGTTGTGTACTTTAAAATGGTTAACTTTATGTTATATGAACTTCACGTCAATAAAAAAAGACAGTAAGAAGTGTTGGTGAAGATGTGGAGAAATGGGACTCTGATACACAGCTGATGGGAATGCAAAATAGCACAGCTGCTCGAACAGTTTGGCAGTTCCTCAAAATGTTAAACAAAGAACTACCACATGACCTAGCAAGTCTACTCCTAGGTATATACCCAAGAGAACTGAAAACATATGTCCACACACAAAAAAACTGTACATGAATATTCATAGCAAGTTTATTCATAATAACTAAAAAGTGGAAATAACGCAAATACCCATCAAACTGAAGAACAGATGAGTAAAATGTGATATATCCACACAATGGGATATTACTTTTCAATAAAAAGGAATGAACTATTGATACATGCTGCAATATGGATGAATCTTAAAAACATTATGCTAAATAAAAGAAGCCACCCACAAAAGACTACATACTATAGGATGTCCTTTACATGAAATTTCCAGAATAGGCAAATCCATAGAGACAGAAAGTAGATTAGTGACTGCCTAGGGCTGGGGGAAGGGAAAGTGACTGCTAATGGGCATGGGGGCTCTTTTGGGAGTGTTAAAATGGTCTAAAATTAGACTGTAGTGATGGTTGCAAAGCTTTAAAAGGGTGAACTAATACGATACATAAATTATATTTCAAAAGAGCTGCTACTAAAAAGAAAAAAAAAAAAGAATGGACTCACCATATAGCAGACCTTGTAGGGTCTCAAAAAGGACTAACTTCAGTCTAATACGCAAACCATGCTCTACCAGGCTTTTTACTGCAAGGTATTTGCTACGGTTCAGGAGACATAAGTAACCCACATTATGCATACAGATCATTATTTTTTTAAATAACCATCATCAGTCCTGCCTGACCTACCAGTGACTATTAGTCTTTGCTCTTTCCTACACACTGGGAATAACAAAGGAATAGACTTCCACCATCCACAATAGTTCAGAGTGAAACCCAACTCAGCTATATATTCCTTGCAGTATCTGTCCTGGCACTTGGGCCTTTCCAGAAAAAGGCAGGCACAAGAGTCAGTTGTATAAGTAGGAGGCTGGCACACTGATGGACAGCCTTCATGCTACTTTAGTGGTTGGCTATTCCACTAAAAAAAAATTCATTGAGACTTTTTAGGGAAATGAACACACCAAAGATAGTGTAAGGTATGGTGACTCAACTATTGGCTCAGGGACAATACTTGCACTTGGTCTCTGTAAAACTCCAAACTTAGAGTATCTGCAAAAGATGCAAGAGTAGGTGGGCTCTACTAGCTAAGGTGACTTCATTTCTATTTTTAATGTAGCTACAGCTGCCAAGATTAAACAATACCCTTCAAATGGCTCTTCCAAGTGCTTCATTTATTTGTACCCTCGTAAAGCCACGGGTACTAATCCCAACCACCACCCTGCAGAATAAAGCCCCAGCTGAGATAATGGTAGTTGATTGTAAAGTATGTCCACAATTCTCTGGCACTTAACTTGAAAAGGTGGAGCCTAAATCCCCTTCTCTTGAGAGTGGAATGGATTTAGTGACTTGCTTCTAGCAAATAGAATACAGTGTGACACTGTGTGACTTCCAAGATTAAATCATAAAAGATGCTGTAGCTGCCTCCTTGCTCTCTGCTTGGATCACTCAGAGAAACCAGGTGCCATGTAGTGAGGACATTCAAGCAGCCCTATGGAGAGGGCCATGTGGCAAGGAACCGAACCTTCCTACTAAGTACCAATGAGGAACTGAGTCCTGCCTGCCTGCAGCTTCGTGAGTGGGCCATGTGGGAAGTAGATCCTCGAGCCCTGGTCAAGCCTTCAGATGACTGCAGACCTGAACAACATACCTCTGCAACCTCATGAGACTCTGAGCCAGAACCACCCATCTAGGCTGCTCCTAAATTCCTGACCTACAAAAGCTGTGAGATGTTTGATGATTAAAGCTGCTATATTTTGGGTTAATATATTCCCAAAGGTACAACTCACCTGTTCAAGGCCACCAGTATGTCCCACCTGGTTTAGGTGGTTCCTCAACAGCTGTCCAGGGTCATTCGATGTGTCCCGAGCAAACAGAAGCACAGAGAAAAATGGTACTTCCTTTCCTTTCTCTTTATCATCATACAGTTCAATGGCTCTGTTTAGCATTAGAAATTTTACAGCTTCATAGAGGCTATATTCCTCTTCTTCATTTGTGAACAGTTCGTCACAAGCTATCTGCCTTGCTTCGGCAGTTCTCATTTCAGCCAAGCCTGCCCACTACAATAAGAAAGTTACATAATAATTAGAATTTTTCTTCTAAAAATCCCTGTTTTTTTCATACTTCCATACTATAAGCACAAAGTTGTTTTCAAAAGTAGGTGACCATGGGTCACATATCAATGTTCACAACATCTAAGTTTCCATCTAAGTTTTGCAAACAATGGTATTCTCTTTAGATCACACAAACTCCTTATTCAGCTTTTTCCTCCATTAATTTGAAACAAAAGTACAATGCAATAAGGAGAAGTACTAGGGCCATGGAATGGAAATTTTGACTCCCCTAACTTCCCAGGCAATGAGACTGAAGCAGTCAATCAGAGATACCTACGGAAGAGCTAACAGGCATGTGTGAGGCTTGTGTGTGAAGCTGTGAAGGGCAGCTATAATTCCCCACCTCTCACAGGGCTTACAGGAATGTTAGTACCCAGAAACACAAAGCCAACCCTCCAAAATGAAAGACAAGCAAAGAAGAGAGTGAGGTTTCCCCAATATTAGTTTACTAAACTTGCTCCTCTAACCTCAAAAATATACATGAGCTCCAAATGAATAAATCCATTCAGGAAATTCTTACTCACCTCTGATTAAGAATAAAGCAGAGTGTTAGGTACTCAGTGAACATAGGCAAACTCTTTAAATGAACAAGAAAACCTATGAATACATGTGCTTTTCAGTAACACTGAATGAGAACAGAGATGCCCACATAAATACCACTCCTTATGAATAACCAATAACTAGTGCCCCTCTTAAACACCATTACAGATTTCAAAACCAAGAGTAAATTTTAATGGTAATGACTGCACAGAACTCTCTCCAATATTCGGGTTGGAAGCTAGAGCATGTTGTCTACATCTCGTATCATCCAGAAGTAGACCAAGTTGTCAATCAAGAGCAAGGCTCTGGAGGTGGAACAGTTGGGATGGAATCAAGGACTAATCACCAAGCAGCTGGTGGCTTTTGTAGCACATTTAACCGACCTCCTGGCCTCAGTTTCTTCATCTATAAAATGGAGATGACCACAGCAACACCATCTTCATAGTTGTGAGAATTAAGCAACACATAAAACTTTCAGTATAGAGCCTGGCACAGAAGTGTTAGTAATGCAGACTCACATTACTAATGAAAAATTTTAATGTTATTATAAATTGGCATCACATAGACATTTGCAAAAATGAGGGTCTAATTACAGTAGACATATCTAATAAAGCAAAAATAACAATTTTGCAAGACCTTAAAGAAAGATGAAAAGGAAACTGGAAACTGTGGCTGAGTGGAAGAGCCTTCCCATTCACGCTCACAGGGGTAGGGCCCTGCCCTCAGCCTTCCACTAACTTGGACTAGGCAACACCAAGTCCTGCAGTCCATTCCAGCAGGTAACAAGCACAGAATCCCTCTTCCCTTCTCTATCCCATTTCCTTTTTTTTTTATTTCAGCATATTATGGGGGTACAAAAGTTTAGGTTACATATATTGCCCTTGCCCCCCACCCTCCCCGCCCCCGAGTCAGAGCTTCAAGCATGTCCATCCCCTAGACAGTGCGCATCGCACTCATTATGTATGTATACACCCATCCCCCCCCCACATCTGCCCGACAGATGTTATTCCTAAAGGTGCTCTTAGGTGATGATCAGTGAAACCAATTTGATGGTGAGTACATGTGGTGCTTATTTTTCCATTCTTGCGATACTTCACTTAGTAGAATGCGTTCCAGCTCTATCCAGGAAAATATAAGAGGTGCTATATCACCATTATTTCTTATAGCTGAGTAGTACTCCAATATCCCATTTCTTTATAGTAGAAGAAAGATAAAACTTCTATTCTTCTTTGACAGTATATTTTCCAGTAAACATTTCTTATCTTTGTAAGTAAAAACTAGGTTCTAGGAAGTCGGGGACCTCAGTTCATTCACTCAATAAAGCATTTACCAAACGACTATTTTGTGCCAGGCTTGCTGTTAGGCATGAGGTACAAAATGCACAAGACACAGTCCCTCATGGAGCTGAAGGCCTAATGGGGCATCAGATCACATCTGAGTAAACAGATCACTACCTAGGGTATGTGCTATGAGGGACCTTGAAAGTTTATGTCTGCCCCCTCCTTACCCAACACTCCCCCCACCCCCCCCCAACAAAGCCTGGAGCAATGGACAGGCTCTCGGGTTCTCAGGCTCAGGGTTGTTAGTGAGGAGGGTGAGGAGGGATCCAAGCTGCTGAAAGCAAGCACCCTACAGGGCAGTGCAGGCCAGTGTGCAAGCAGGATGCCCAGCACAGAGGAGACAGTGGAAAGCCATAGAAATGCAGAATTTCAAACACCAAATCAACAGGAATCGGCAGACCAAGTTCTCCCTACAATTCTGTTCCAAAGAAGCTCTCAGGACAGTTTTCAAAGGACAGGTTACTGAATCTGCTAACTAGAAAATCACTGAGAAAGAAAATAAGTGTTTAATAAATACAGACAATCTTAAAACACAAGCATAATTGGGAAGAATTTAATAAATGTGAATTAGTATCACTGACAATACTGTAAGAAATATGGACTAAATGACATTCCTGAAACTTATTAATATGACTTAGAACAAAGACTACATTTGTTAAGGTTTCCTTTTAAGAAGTTAAACATTTCATTATCTGATACACTAGTCTACAGCATCTCCTCCAAGAATATGTAATGCTGATATGTCTCCATTTTTCCAAAGACCTCACGGGAGGACTCTGTGTTCATTTAAAATCAATTTGCCTAAAAATCAGCCTAGAGTGTTTGATAACCACAAGGTGAAGACTAAGAGCTGGTCTGCCAGGGCAATCAGGAACAAGAGCTTCACACTTTATCAGAGACAGGAAACTACATGCTCCAAACCTTCTTCCTTAGCAGAGTGAGGGACTTCGTAATTATATCAACCAGGTCCTCACTGTTCCCAACAAATTTCAGTCCAAGTTTCCATTGCTTGATCCAGCTGTATTTGCTTATGAGTTTTTCTGGTAACTAGAACATCAAGAAACAAATAGATAAAGAGGTGTTAACATTCCAAGAAATCCATCACATGATCCAAGCTATAAGAAATCACAAAGCCTATAAAACCTACCTCTGTTTCCAGAATTAATTCCTGCAAATCTGTCATGTGGGTTTAGGATGGAGGACCTAAATCTGGAAGTTAGGAACTTAGAAAGTACTACCCGCCTTCAGAGGGCCGCTGGACGAAATGGTGCTGTTGGCTCAGATACAAAGGCACAATCTACCCTGTGGGACTCCAACCACAGCCAGGGACATTCCATAGCGAAGTACAGATGAGGTGAGGCCATGGCCACAGTGTGTCCTCACACCAACCACCATCATCTCCCCACCACTACCTAACACGTGGCTCAGGAAGGTACTTCCAGCCACGTGAGATGGTACAGGGTAAAGTCAAACCTGCTCCTTCCCTGATTAGGAAAACAAAATCTAATATCAGATATTTTAAAAAGCCACTAAAAAAGGAAGAAAAGAGATCTTTTGTTAAACAATATTAACACATATACTCCAAGATTTAACATTCAAAGAAACAATATTTCCCTAGTTTAATGCCCAATCAACATTGTACGATAAAAAATAAAACCAAGCAGCAGCAGCAGCAGAGAGGGGTGAAGGGAGCTGTGACTACACGCATAGCTCATGAAAGAAGGGACAGCTGAACACTACATTTCTGCTTTCCTTTTTTTTCCCCTTGGAGTATTTGTTATTTTGTTTCCCCCTAATTATCCACAGAATCTGTAGCACAAAAGGCAAGCTGAGACACAACTTGACTGATGACAGCATGGGAAGAGTCAGACTCTCCCAACAGTCCTGGGTGTGTCAGGAGAAAAATCATATAATGAGGCTGGGCACAGGCATGTCACTGCACTGTTACAAAATTTAGAAAGCAAAAAAATTCACCTCCAAGTCAAAAGATCATTAAAGAATAATTAAATCCTATAGCATCCTACGACGAACCCGAACTTGTTTAGCAGTTATAAATACAGTTTTAAATGAGGCCATATGTTCGGTTCTATTGGGATCTAAGACACAAAAGACTCTTTCCTGAATGGTTATTTCCGTTGTACCTTCTCAATCTACAGCAATTGTGTGAAACTGGGGTGTTTTCTTTTCTACAAAACACAGAATCACACAAGAGGGATGTAAATTACTCTTCAATGTTACACAGCAATGGCAATCTACATCACCCACTAAGGGGAGGAGCGGTCACGTCCACATCTTATTGGGATGACAAACGACCACCCACCTAAGAGCTGCACCAGCCCAGCTCTGTGCCCACACTGTCCTGTATTTCGGCCACATATGGGCAGCTCTGCTGCAAAAACTCTCAATTCAGTCTCACATTTATCACCAGAACCTAACACGCCCTCAAGTGGCAACAGGCTGAAATTACATCTGGGCACAAAGAACTATTAATACAATTGAGCAGAGAATACTAGCACTACACAGATGAGGTGAAGGGAAGCCCAGAAGACCAGCTGAGCATCGTATGACATTACACAGTTATCTAAAAATCAGGCACAATACTTGACTGAATTACTCTGGAGACCCCAAAAATCTAACTACACAGAGAGTTTCCTATGCGTTTCACACATTGGTCAAACTGTTGCTAGAGTGATCCAGTTCAGGGTTGTGTACTTCCACCGTGGAAATCCTACCTAGAGAAAGCCCAAAACAATAACGCATGAAAAAGAAACTAGTAGGAAAGAATAATGGAGTTGGAATTACTCATTCAGAAGAAAAAAGTGAATATAACCTTAAGTGCTTTCAGAGGTCTTAACACATGGAATACTTGTAAATAGCCATTCTTTTCTACTAAGCACAGAGACCAGACTTCTATTAGAATAAGTGAGATTTAAGCAAGAAACAAGATTTAAACAAGAAACAGTGATTTTAGGAATAGAGTAGATAATTAGCTTAGGTGTCATTTCATTTGTGACCGAACTATAAAATTCTCCAGCAAATGTGTGTAATTCTTGACATCACAATAAAGATAGCAAGTAACAAAAATGTGTCATTCCCCCAAACTACTCATAAAAAAGAGCTCCGATTATACAGTCTATCCCACTCTAAGCAAATGTTATCACTGTCCCACCTGTTCAGAGACATTCTAAAACTTAGTGAACATGGAAACCAAGGGACTTCTGCTCTAAACGACACCTCTTCTCAGGGACCAAGATGGTGTCCCAAGTTTAAGAATAGCCAGACAAAGCCATCTCTGTGGTTGGAGTCAGGGTCAGATGACCAGATGGCAGTCAAACACAGAGATTGGGATCTGGACAGACACAGAAACAACAACAGGAAGCCCAGGCAGGATGACAGGAGATGAGGGGGTGGGTGAACTGTGAGGGGGGACAGTAAGGACAAAGTTCACCTCATAGGCAGGGAACAGAGCAGGCCAGAGAAGTGGGCACCGTCACAAAGGAAGCCTAGGGTCTCTTCTACTAAGCCCAAATGAAGGGGAGGGTCGCTAGTTTAGCTCTCCTGTTTCCCTTTAGTATCCTGAAACCAAATCGTGTTCTAAGAGAACAATCTCTCAATCTGCAAATAGAAGCAAATAACAACTAACTAATGGTTCCAACCTTGACTTTTGCAGTCACGCTGAGACACACAGCTGCTCATTCAACGAAGACCCTGTCAGAGTGAACCTCCCTAGGAAAAGGCAGGTAGGGGGGCCAGAGTGAGATCAGGAATAGAAAGGCACCCACAGGAGGGTCTGCAGGACTCCTGGGAGGAGGTTCAAAAGCATCTGGCACAACCAGACCTAGTTTGTAAACTCTTTCCCTCCTCCACTGGCCCCTCGAAGTCAAAGCATGTGCTGAATCTGTCACCTGGTCACATTTCAGAAGCAATACAACAAAACAGACTGTGTCACAAAAGTGTTCAAATCATGTGAAATTGCTGGGGACTGGAACATCAACACAAGGATGAGTCCTCTAGCTTGATGACAGCAAGAAAAGAACAAAGTCATTTCTTCAGTTGATATTTAGAAGAACCAAAGTTTAATAAATGTAAATACTAAACTCACAGGCAGGTACGATGTGTTTTTTTCCTTTGACACAGGCCTCTTGACATTCAATAAAAGTTAGATGACAAAAACAATACCACTGTGACCAACTAATTAGATTGTACTCCCAAGAGAAAAATATACTGGCTGAGACACATAAAAAAGGGAAGAAACTGGAAAGTACACTTGAGAATTTAAAAACTATTTTCACATTACACAAATTAAGTCAGAAAAAACACCTTAAAACCCCACCACTCACACATGTAACATATTCTATTAATAATACTGATAAGAGACTGAACACAATCTACCTAGACTATTTTTACTTTGGCAGATGATGTTATCCAAATGTATCCTTTTAGCAAAAGAAAAGAGACATTATACTTTTTTTTAGGGCATATTTTATATTTTTAATTACTTGGGACACTATTTGCACCAGACTTTCTCAAAAAGTATAAAAATTCAAATTCAATGTCAATTAAGTCCATAAATCTAAATAGCTCCTTAAAGGTAAAGACTCAAAAGGAAAACTTAGCCTAAAATTGATCAGGATCTTATGTCACAATCCAGAAATTAAACTATGGTTGTCAAGTACAGAACTTAAAACAAAGCAAAGACAGTGAAATCACTGTTTGTTTTTCTAGCGGGGTCTTATCTCTATCCACAGGCATGCTTTTGTCAACTGACCAACAATTTGGAACTATTTTACTATTAATAAATGACATCATTTGCAAAGAGAAAAAAGTCTAGTGTATCAATTTCTTTTGCCCCTATAAGAAAGCAAGAAGCTAATACTGAAAAATCTGCTTAAGATGACATACATCTTTGCTTAGAAGAAAATATCGTTCCTAGATTCTTTTTTAAGAGATAGGGTCTTGCTATGTTGCTCAGGTTGTACTCCTGGACTCAAGAGATTCTCCTGCCTCTGTCTCCCAAGTTGCCGGGACTACAAGTGTGTGCCACTGCGCCTAGCTCCAGATGCCATTTTGACAGTTGATACAGGTGTACCGATTTTATACTGGTTTATAAAATTATTATGCAACAGACAAGCAGTATCCTCCACTCACCAGTCTTGGTTTTGCTCTCTGGAGCAGGTGATCCCTTGTCCACCTACAAGGCCTCTAACTAGTTCAGCCAACAAGTTTTCTCTAATAGACTTTACTCAAGGCAAATACCCCAGGTCCTCCAAATGCACCCAGAATGAGATGAAACCTCTTGGTCGCACTCCCATCTGCTAACGAGGATACAGGCACAGAGTGCAACTCCGTCCTCAAGGTGGGCTCTGACCAGCCCAGTTCAAGGAAGGGCTGCCATGTCCGATTCTCCGAAGCGTTCCTTTTAAAATGCAGCCAGGGCTTTGTTACTGCTGCCATTACAGTCCATGCAGGCTCACAGCGGGGAGCCTGCAACTTGTAATCAATTAAACCTCTGACATCTTTTTCTTCCTTTCATAAATTACTGTTAGGCAGATCTCCAACAGCAAACACTCCTGGGTTTGGGGTTTTTTCTAATTTAAGCACAAGACTTTCAATTTTCTTCCAACTAATGTCAAACTGTCATTTCTGATCAATCAGTCCCGCCACCAAAATCTTCCAGGATATTCTCTCATCCAACCTAGTATATGACTTTATCTGTGTCGGGACACTCAGACACATGACTTCCCAGTGCATCTCTACCAGGTGGCAGACGGCAGGTTCAAACACTAAAGAGGGCCAACCCTGGAAGAGCCCCCTCGCTTCCCCAGGAAGCCTCTCTCCTCGTGACGTTAATCATCTCTCTTCTAGTGTTGCTGTTCAGCCGCCTAATAAGCCAATGTTCACACTTTGCAGAGGGTACTAATTTCTTGAATTGTAGTTAAAACTGAAGAAATGACTATCCTAAAACCCTGGTAGGTTCTCAAACAGTAAAATATACTGCCTACTTAATATATTTAATACCAAAATTGAAATCAAACTGTTCCTAAGTGCTTTTTACAAACTCAAAACATCTGCTCGCTAATTCAGGTGAATTGTTTTACAAAAAATTTTACCATTTTTCTCTTCTGGGAAATACGAATTATTTTTGGTCACTTTACTATGTGAAATCATCCCAGCCACACAAATTGAATAAACCCACATGCTGACGTCATACTGCAGATAGTATCAGCAGGTACCATGGGCAGAAAACGGAAGTGTTCTCACAAAAACTATTTTAAACATCGCAGACTCAAACCTGCAGCAGCAGCGTACCAGCGTGAGCTCCGGGTCCTGCAGCCAGTGGGGCAGCTCCGTTGCCTGGCTCATGGCCTGGAACAGTGTGGCCCTTAGTGCACAGTAATTATCACCACGGACTCGCCTTATGGAGGTGAATCTCTGAGAAACCTCCTCATAGCCCTGGGGAGAAGTATCAAAGAATTAAAAATGGTCATTACTGACTTCAGAAAGCAGGGAGAATTTCATTTCTGTGGAAAATACCGGCCTGGGATCACTAGAAAAATGGAAACAAGACTGGCTGAGTCTTTCATGTAAGATGTTCAAGTTCCTTTTTATTAATCAAAAGAAATTATCAAACATTAGCACTGCACAAAATATCAGTATATGTAACAGATGCAACAGATCAGACATACAAAATAAGAGCCAAGTATTAAAGCACTAGCCACCCCCAAAGCTGGAGTCCTATGTCTCTTTCTAAGCAACTGTTATAACACTTACTCACTGATAATCAACATTTTGAAGGGTTTAATCTGTATTTAAATTGACCTTAATCTCTTTAATGAAGAGGTAAGAAAAAAGACATGTACAAATTTATATCTCCATATTTAAAAAATATATAAAAACCCCATGTTTCTAACAAGGGAGTGTGTGTATATGTTTATATATGTATATGTATATATAAAAGTCTACATGCTAGGAGATGTCTGGATAATTCTTAGACTTTTTTAAAAAAGTGGACTGAAGTGTCACTCTTGCTCAGTCTGGAAGTAAAACAAAGAAATGAAAATGTTCAGTGACATGCTTGATTTCCCCAAAATAGCCATCCAAATAGACCATTTTGAAACATACCCCTAAAAAGGACACCATAAAATCCCAGTGACTCTGGTCCACCAGTATGTGTGATGCCCTGACTTATCCAGCTGGATACCTCACAGTCACAGGGACCAACTTTGCTGTGCCCCAACCCCACTGGCCCCAGATCCAGTCAGCCCTTTCACTCATCCTGCTATTCCTTGATAGTCACACAAAACCTACTTCCTACCCTGCACTTATACAAAGAAAGGAGTGTCACCCTCAGTGAAATGCAGACCACCTCATCTCATGTGTCTAAGTCCTGGAACCTCATTATTAGTTGTTTTTAAGGTTCAGGTCGTAGGATAATGTTCTAAGTGAATATAAAAGTACTTCTTTCCAATAACAAATTTTGAGAGTCATATTCTTATTTAGTGGTCCAACCACTGCAGCATATAATGGCCCATCAGGCAGAATCACCTCTGCTATCATGTACCTTTTCCCTATGATGGATCCCCAATTACCCTGGAATACTTACAATGGCAAATTCAACTGAACTGCCCCTTTCTAAATGCATAAATTACTCATGTTATTTCAGAGGGGAATCAAGCTTTTTAAAACTAAATTTGGATTTATATAGACTTACTTCCAAAAGAATATCCAAAACAAAAATAGACAATTACGCAAATAAGGACCAAAACAGAACTGAGATGAAAGCTGTTATGAGGCACCTGAAATACTCTGATTACTGCCATGGGTCCTGTTGAGATGCTTTTCTAACTGATGTGCCCTTGATTATCTGATCGCTGAAAAAATACAACTACAAGGTCAAATCTTTCTTTTCCTAGAACTAAACCCATAAAGGAATAATTTTAGCATGAGTTCTAAAATATGGAATATTTGGATAACTCAGACATCTTCAACTGTGGACTTTAAGATGCCAACTAATAGAACAGATCCTTTGAATAGACTGAGGTTATAAAATAAAATTACAAGTCAGTGAAAGCATTTCTGGGGAAGATGAGAAAATATAGTTTAGATACTTGGCTTTCTGGTTATCTAGTTTGATACAAGGCTGGAGGTTGAAAAATCTACAGTAGCCAATAGCATAGTCATAAATATTCTTAACCTCTGGCAGGAGCTAAGAGTCCCAGGTATTTCATGACTAAGTTCTTTTACAAGTGCCTAAAAAACAAAGAGTGTACATACCACACTTGCAGGGAGCAGAGCCGCCACTTGTTGTCAGTACTTTACAAGTGGCAGCTACATTTTGACTAGGGTCAACCCATTGGCAGTTGATGCGCATGCTCAAAGGTGAACACTATTTTCTACAAAAACAAGCTCTGAGGAACAGAATAAATGTATTCAAATATTTTAAATTTTTAAATCCTGAACAATAAAGTTCTAAGCAAAAAAAAGTTAAAAGATATTTCTATCAAACATGACAGGTCAGTATATCTAATACATAAAAAGTACATTCAAATTCACAATGTAAATAATCCCAAGAGAAAAATGAACAAAAGATATAACCCAGAGGTTACAAGAGGTGGTGCATTTAGGTTGAAACTGTCATTTTTATAGCTCAAAAATGGTCAAATAGTAGCAATTTCACACGGTTCAACCTACTAATAAGGACTGTTGGATTTGAAATACATCTGAGGGTAGAGAGCCCACAGGGTCTGCTGCTCAATCAGCCAGGTAGTGTAAGTGGGCCACAGTGTCTGAGCTGAGCAATGAACCAGCCCAAATAGCTACAGAGGGACCATATCATGGGAGTCCCCATTGTCATCCCACAGCCTTGGAAACTGCTGCCAATCAATGCAATGGGACTGGAAGCGGGCAGCTCCTGGGATACCCTAGATGAAGGAAGCAGTTCCAGATCCCTCTCTGTAGGGAATGCAGACGGTTTCTAGGCCCCTAGAACTGGAGGGTGTGCAACCAAAGCCCGGGTGTTGTGGAAACTGGGGGTATAGAATCAGCCTGAAGCATCCCTGAGGTTTTTATCACTCTAGGCCAAAAGGGCATTCCCAAATGACCCCAGGAGGACAACCATTAGCTGGCCCAACTCTGAATAGCAGAGGCATTTGTATGTTTTTCAAAGAAATTAAGTTACTGAATAACTGATGCTAATTCTATATTAATACTGTGACTCTTTAAAGTCTGTTTCCTCATCTCTAAAATTAGAACACCAATATTTACAAAGTCTAATAGCAGTCATCTTAACAAATGTCTAAAAATATAAAATGACATATTGAATAACTTATGATAGACTATTTGAAAGACTGAAATATGTGCACCTCTGTGTCATACCTTTTTCATACATGTTGCTTTTTGCGTATTTCCCCTCCATTCTTTTTTGCAGTAGTCCATAATATCCATTTCAGGGGCCACACTTAACCTGGGTTCTATTAAGGAATCCAAAAAAAAGCAAACAATAAAACAAAGCATAATCAGAATAACAATAACTGCTTTAGTTGGGTGGGGTGGGGGTCACACTTCACTCCTCACTTTTCTCTCTCACTTCATTTCAAAAAATCCAAAACTCCACCACTGCCCACCCCCTGGTCCAGACCACCATCTCCTCACCCTTAGATAACCATGGGGGTCTCCCAGTGGGCCTTCCTTGTCACCACACCCTGCATACCATTCTCCACCTGGTAGCTAGCCAGGGTGATCCACCTAAACATGAGTCAGATGACATTCATTGTTCCTGGGCTCAGACACTTCCGGGGGCTTCCTGTCCCATGGCCTTATTCCCCACAAGGCCCCCTGCCGCCTCTCTGGCCTCAGTTCCCACCACTCCGTGAACGCACCCTGCCCCAGCCCCACCTGCAGCCTCACTGGAACTCTCCAGCACACCTGCCTTGCTCTTCCCCATACCTGCTGGGCCGCTCCCTCACTCCACGCAGGCCTCTGCTCCAGTGTCACCTGATGGCCCAATACCACAGTATCTCACACACACTTCTCTCTATTTCTCTTATACCATCTTGTTTTTCCTCTCAGAGTTTACCAACATCTGACACACACAACCATATACCCAGTAAAACATGAGCTCCTGAGGGAGGGGCTCTGTTTATCAGCTGTGCTCTGTCCACAGCACCTGGAACTGCGCTGACACGCATGTTCACGAATACTTTTCTAATCAAATTAAAGATGGGCCGGGCGCGGTGGCTCACGCCTGTAATCCTGGCACTCTGGGAGGCCGAGGTGGGCGGATCGTTTGAGCTCAGGAGTTCAAGACCAGCCTGAGCAAGAGCGAGATCCCATCTCTACTAAAAATAGAAAGAAATTATATGGACAGCTAAAAATATATATAGAAAAAATTAGCCGGGCATGGTGGTGCATGCCTATAGTCCCAGCTACTCGGGAGGCTGAGACAGGAGGATTGCTTGAGCAAGAGTTTGAGGTTGCTGTGAGCTAGGCTGACACCACAGCACTCACTCTAGCCTGGGCAACAGAGTGAGACTCTGTCTCAAAAAAAAAAAAAAAAAAAAAAATAGAATTTTTAAAATAAAAAAAAAAATTAAAGATGAAACAGTCCAAACTATGACGAAAACCTTCTAACAATTCATAATTAGTTTTTTACACGCACTATAGAAAGAGATAACACCTACTATAACAAAAATTACACTTAATTGTCTTAATTTATGTCTCACCCTGATCCCAAAGGCTGTATGTAAGTAGTATATAATAAACCAGAAACTAACTCGCAATGTTTACTGATCCACAGACCTCATTTGACTCTAATAACATATCTCCCTAAATTAAAAACACAACTTACAATCACACAAATGTTACAGTAAAAAATGGCCTTTAGATTTTCTTTGTTTAACGTAGGTGGTCTGGGGTTTGATTTTGTGGTATACGCATATACACGCACATGCATATGTTAGCGTGTGTGTTTTGGGAAGAAAATGAGGTAAATTTTCAGGCACATCTTGACTTCCTTTTTAAATTATTAAAGATGCAGATCTTAGCGATGATTTTAAAATAGAAATACAGAAGTACCTTTCAATATATTTAACCCTGAGGAAGTTGTACATAGAATAAAAATTCTTTATTCAACTGAATTCAGCAAATATTTGTTGAGTGTCTTATACATGCTAAGCACTGAGCTAGGAACCAGAGATACAAGGGTGATGAAGACACAGATTCTGTCCTGAAGGGACTTACAGATTACGCAAGAAGAAATGACAACAGGCATTTACAAGCCAGGATGTGATGGATGCCAGGATGATTAAGGAACACAATGGAAGAGACCCTAAACTCTCCTTGCAGTTTATGTAAATCAAAAATTTTTTAAGTAAACTATAAGAACTGCCTATTTCTAAATATCTCATTGTGAATTCTTTTAGAAAGAAAAGCAACCATTTATATAGGAGGGAAAGTAATACATATACAGGTAACACAGATACACGAGGATTAGCTTAAAAGTGAAACAGATCCCTGAGGTATAATATACAGAGACCACAGACAGACAGATACCAATGCTGCCCAGCCAATCTTTAAATAAAGACCCTTGATTTTTTAAATTCAAGAAATATTTTTTGAGTATCTCCTTAGTGAAAGGACGTGTTCCCATGTATCTGCCTTTCCACTTACCTCCAAAAGGGAAGAACTGCAAATGTAGTGAGTCAGGACTGTCAGTGTTCCACATTTGCCCAGCAGGCAGGGTTATGAGCCTAAACAGAGAGCACACTTCCAGCTCAGGAAGGGCCTCCCAGGAAAAAAGTCTACTTTCCTGCTCTCCTTGACGCAGTCCTCACTCCTGTGCATGCCTTGTCTTCAAGCCCTGGCCTCCTGGGCAGAGCAGGGTAGGCCAAGCACCTCAGGACTGAGGGGAAGCAGCCACAGGGCCTCATACAGGCCAAAGTCCAGTCCTGAATCTGAGGCCGACATGGGGCAGTGAGGGTTGGGAAGCTGGGGTACCTGCATAGCAGGCAGCATCAAATGATATGGTTCTTGTTTGGGGTTCTGCTATGATTCTTTGGGAAAACGCCAATGGCTACTATATATGCCACACATTAGGCCAGGAGCTGGGGACACAGGACAAGGCAGAAGCTGACTTCAAACAGCTTATGGAGTACAACAGTACCTTTCCTTAATTGCAAACTACATAGATTCTGATTGAGATTCCCAGTAAACAACACTTCTAATGGCAAAAATAAAAATAAGGGAAGTTGAAATTTGGAGTGATAAGCCAGGAGCTGAAATAACCAAGAGGCTTGATCTTTAACCACCACATGGGTGACAATAACAAGAATGAGACCCTCAGAAGGTGGAAAGTTAAAACTGAAACCACTGCAGAAAGCTGGGCCTCTCAAACGGAGGTAGACTAGGACAGGAATGTCAATCCTTTTCTGAAATGGGCCAGACAGGAAACAATTTTGGTTTTGAGGGCTATAAGGTTTCTGTCACTACTACTCAACTTTACCATCCATGAAAGCCACCACAGACGATATGCAAACTAATCTGTTCCCCAAAAATGTTATTTACAAAGCCAGGTGGCAGGTCAGATTTGGTCTAGGAGCCATAGTTTGCTGACCTTCAGACTGGGTGAAAAAAAAAATCTTTGCACTAACAGAGAGGATAAGAAAACTTTCTGCCTCAGTCTGGACTCTGCTTCAGGGGAGGGAACACTTGCAAAGAATGTTATTTCAGGAAGGACAACAAACCCAGAAGGACCGAGATGCAAGGAGGATCCATTTTACTCTCGGAAGCTGGAAGTTATAAGACCCACTAAAAAGCTAGAACACCTGTGTCGGGTACAAAGCTAGACAGAAAAGAATCCCAACAAAGAGCTTTAAAAGTGGAAAACGAGCGGTCCCTCAGCAGTAACAGACACTGGCTGAATACGCTCTTTCTCCTTAGGAATATAACTAATAAGAACTCCATGTCCTATGTAAACTTTGAGCAACCACAGCAGTAGAGACCAGGCATCCTCTGAAGTTTTACAGAGGACCAGAACAGTGTGGCCCAGGAACATACCAGAACCGCTACAAAGAAATCTCCTTTGGCTACCACAGTGAAGAGTTCACCAATTCCTTGTGAGGAAAACTCAGAAATTCTTATTTAAATAACAAACAAACAAACAAAAAAAACCTACTATGTATCATCTGTTCCTAATTACACACATGACAATGCTTTTGTTAAACATAAACAGAAGCCAGTTCTCAAAACAAACCAGTAGAATACACACATACACAAGGGGTCTTCAAAAAGACCACTTATTTTCATGGAAAATGCACATTATGAAAAAACTATGCATGGATTTCAAAATTTTTTTTGCACCAAAATAAACTCATACTAACATGTTACAAGTCTGAACAGGATCTAGTCTGAGGTACTAAGGATAAAATATCAGTTTGAAAAGAGCAACATGAATTCTGCTAAAACTGAAGCGAGAATAAATATCAAATTTATGGTGAAGTTTGTGTGGAAGAATGGTGAAATCAATGATGCTTTACAAAAAGTTTATGGGGACAATGCCGCAAAGAAATCAGCAGTTTACAAATGGATAACTGATTTTAAGAAGGGACAAGACGATAAGGATGAAGCTGATGGCACCAGACCATCCACATCAATTTCCAAGGGAAAAAAGAGCAGAAACAATAGCCAATATCACAGACATCTCAACTGGCTCCGCTTACACAATTCTGAAAGAAAAATTAAAGTTGTACAAACTTTCCACTCGGTAAGTGCCAAAACTGTTGTGCCCAGATCAGGAGCTTTCAATGGAAATTTCAAACAAGTGGGATCAAGATCCTGAAGCATTTCTTTGAAGAAGTGTAACAGAAAATGGAACACAGCTTTACCAGTACAATCCTGAAGACAACACACTATCTAAGCAATGGCTACCAAGAGGTGGAAGAGGTCCAGTCAAAGCAAAAGTGGACCAGTCAAGAGCAAAGGTCATGGCAACAGTTTTTTGGGATGCTCAAGGCATTCTGCTTGTTGACTTTCTGGAAAGCCAAAAAAATAACATCTGCTTATTATGAGAATGTTTTGAGAAAGTTAGTCGAAGCTTTACCAGAAAAACAGCCCAGAAAGCTTCGCCAGAGTCCTTCTCCACTATGAAAATGGTCCTACTCATTCTCTCAACGGGGGCAAAAGTTTCTATGGGAAATCATTAGCATCTACCTGACAGTCTTGATTTGACTCCTTTTGACTTTTTTTTGTTTCCTAATCTTAAAAAACACCCATTTAAAAGACATCCCTTTTTCTTTAGCTAGTAATGTAAAAAGAGACTGCACTGACATGGTTAAATTCCCAGGACCCTCAGTTCTTTAGGGATGGACTAAATGGCTAGTAGCATTGCTTACATAAGTGTCTTGACCTTGATGCAGCTTATGTTGGGAAATAAAGTTTACATTTTTTATTTTTACCTTTTAATTTAAGCCCCTCATACAATACAGGTAATGAGAGAGAAAATGCTATTTGTGAATCATCTATGGAGTATCCCCAAATGAGAGTATCCCCACTCTGCTCCGGCATGAAGCCAGCCAAGGAAGGATGTACTCTGTCACACACAGCCCTGCCAGCTTAGTCTCCACGGACGACCAGTGGAGGGGGCAAGGAGTAACGCCTTGCCCTAGCAGCAATGGGTCCTGGTGGTGGTAAAAAAAAATGTAGGCAAGACTGGCCAGGCATGGTGGCTCATGCCTGTAATCCTAGCACTCTGGGAGGCCAAGGCGGGTGGATCGTTTGAGCTCAGGAGTTCAAGACCAGCCTGAGCAAGAGCGAGACCTCGTCTCTACTAAAAAAAATAGAAATTAGCTGGACAACTAAAAATATATAGAAAAAATTAGCCGGGCATGGTGGCACATGCCTGTAGTCCTAGCTACTCGGGAGGCTGAGGCAGTAGGACTGCTTGAGCCCAGGAGTTTGAGGTTGCTGTGAGCAAGGCTGATGCCACGGCACTCTAGCCCAGGCAACAGAGTGAGACTCTGTCTCAAAAAATAAATAAATAAATAAATAAATAAAAAATAAAATAAAAATAAAAAAATTAAAAATAAAAAAAAGTAGGCAAGACAGATGAGAAACATGGGCATGGAATCACCAGAGGATGAGAATTAGTACTATTGATCCCATGACTGTCTTTCTTCTTATTCAATCAGAGTCACATGGCCATTTGCATGCAGAGATGCGTACAGCCAGCTTCTCAGTAAGTCCTTCAATTTGAAATGAAAAATGCATTTCGAATGTGAATTCTAAGAATATAGGGAAATCAAGAAGGGAGAGAGAATGGTGTCAAGAGATTAAACAAAACAATCCTCATAGGTACAAAAAACAGTGTGAATGTAAAGAATGCAGAGATAATATGTGCATTAAAATTTTAAAACCCCAGGAAACAGGCTTCCCTAAACACACTTCAGCAAAACAAATAATTAATGTAGGTAAGACCATACTCATTAGCATTATTTCCTAGAAGTGGATGTCAATATTTTATAAAAATGGATATACCAATTTAACTGCATTTTCTACTATCAACATTAAGAACTCTATAAATAAAATAATTCCAAACATACCTGATGCCCCTCTTTCCTGTATAAGCAATTCTTTCTCCTTTTCTATTTCATCTGCAGCACGGTACATGTCCTCCTCACTGAAATCACACCAAAGTGACATTTTCAAACACTTGTCGCACTAACATTTTCCATCATATCACAATAAAACAGCTGCTCACAAAATGTATAAGACACTAAAAGTTTGGCTTTTTTCATAATACATGATGATAATCTGATAAAATAAGGGTACTACATCTCAGATGCTTATGTTTCTATCTTACCACTTTCTTCCCCTTCACAATTTCTTACTTTAAATGAGACAATTTACATCACTTTACTTGCTGCATGGTTCTGAGGCCATTTTAATTGTGACTTCTATTAATACCTCAACTATATAGCTAGAGATCTTAGCATGCATCTTATCAGTGAAGCTCCTAAAATCATTCTGTCAAGGTTTAAGAATGGAGATAGTGCTAATAAAAGTATTTATATAGGAATACAGGCCAATTGTTGACCTCTGTAACATGTCATAAGCAAATCTGACGATAGCTACTCTAAAAACAAGGATAGGATAGCATCAATTATTACACAGCCCTAAAGCTAAAAAAACCTCCTCGAGGCTCCTCCTGCTCTGACCCCTACAATTAACCAGCCACCCATGTTCTGTCATATATATCCCCACTGTTCCACTATTGTTAGTTCTTTGGTAAACTAACAAGAGCCTACCAAGTACTAGAAAGTGAGAAAACCCTACTAAGTGCTAGACAATGATGAAGAATGGGATTTCTAGTCTGAAGATTCCCCCTTTCCCCCTCAAAATTCACCCTGAAATGACAATAAAGGAAAACAGAAACACCTATCTTTGACAAAACCAGATGAAAGCCCAAACAGTGAATGCAGACAGCGTGGCAAATGACACAGGACAAGGAAGCCCAAGGTGGGGTGGGGGGGGCAGCATATGCAGAAGGCAAGCCAATAAGCAAAGTCCACAGAAGCCCAGAAAGGCTCTGAATTGGAGGCAGCAAGTTCTTCAGAGGGTAGCATACTGGGTTGAAAACAAGGGGCCTGGCTAAAATCCATGTAAGGAACAATCAGGCCCCCAATTCTCTATACTCCCTCCCCATGACAGCACAACCCATTCTCACACAAAGATTCAGACACAATGGAACACAGGAAGGAAGAGTTATCAGGCTAAAAAAAATAAGAAATTATGTAAAAGACTAAGATATCCACCCCCAATTCCCTTATCACCTCACTTCCTAGTACATGGCCCAGTACAGCTGGGGAAAGAGAACAAGAGGTGCTGGGAGAGGCAGCCTGAGGTGGGGAGTCTAATATGACAACGTTTCAATGTTTCCCAAACACTAATAATGTCAAAATCTGGACCAGACCCACCACTTAGCCAGTACTCCATTATTTCCCTGTGCACTACTCACACTTCAGACCAAACGCTTGGCCAACACTACCCTGTGCCTCTACATCTGAAATTTGCTCTGGGTGTTCCCTCTTCCTGAATGGCTCCCAACTCCTACTCTGCCTCCTGCCTACGACATCACAATGCCTGCTGTGTGGGTGAGTCCTCTGCAGAGGGTAGTGGCTGGAGTGGGAACTCAGGAGTTAGACTACCAGGGCTGAAGCACTCCTCACTCCAGCCTTTTTTAGCTGTATGTGTAACAGCATTCAAGGTTGACTACCCGTCAAAAGGACCGTAAGAGCATTCACCTTAAAGGACTGTTGTGAGAAACAGACACAGGTAAAATAATTAGCAGTCAAAAAAGTTAGCTATTCTTATTCTCATTCTATAACCATTGGTGCACAATATTAATAAACAATTTGTCCAGTGATCATTTCTTATTCCTTTTTCTCTCTAAATGTGGGAGTGCATGTGTTTTAATGTTGTGGGGGTAAGGGAACAAATATTAGGAAAAGGTACTTTCCATGCACTTGACTCCACTGAGATTTCAAGTAAAAGGTGTGATGTCACCCTTGAAGCCCAAGCCAGAATTGAAAGCAAACAAAAACCTGATTCACAGGAACTATACATCAAAAACCTAAATAAAAAGTGACCAAATGTTGTTCATTTGCTCAATAAATTAATAACATCTTTCGGCCTGCTTCCTAGCTTTACCAAATACAAGAGAAGTTCTAATCCTGTAAAACACTCATTTAAGCAAATCACTTTCATAACATCATTATCAGAAGCAAGTCTTTGGACAAGCCACTTCCCCAACCTTGGCCTCTGTTTTCTCATCTTCAAAATGAGAAGACTGGAAGAGAGCTGTATTTTCTACATGGTTCCTCTTCCAGTTCTTTATTCTAACAACCTGAAAATACACCATCATTAAAAATTGTACTTCAGGTGAATTCTGTGGCCATCCTGCCTGCACATTTGGCTCCACTTCTGTCCTTTTCCTTTTTAATTTACAAAATAACCAAAATACAATTCCAACACCAATGCTCAGAGGAGGTTCTCTAACCAAGCATCTCTCCATACAGCTACAAATGCAAATTTCTACAAAGCCAAAAGGAAGGGAACAAAAAGAAATAAACAGCAGAACAAACAGGAGAACTAAATGCAAAGGGAAGACAGAAGCAGAAAGGGAGATTACTGGAAATCAAAAGCAGTGATTCAGGACATACAAAAGAAGCAAAGCAGAAATAGGAGAATAAGAGAACCAGAGCATATTCAAATTACTTTAGCCACAACTGGACCTCACTCAGATCCTGCACACAAATGCTTGCTAACTTCCAAAGCCATCAAGGACATACAGAAGATGTAATACAACTTTTATCGAAGGCAACTCTTAAAATGATCCCAAAGTTGTATCTCCTTGGAGAAAAGATAAGTTTTAGGTTTGAGCAATGATGTTCCCTCAATGTATAATAGTTGGCAAAGAAGACATTTAACAGCCAGAATGAAACTGTCACCCATCAAATATAAGGATAATGAACTAGAAAGAAAAAGAAGAAAAGAGAGAGCAAGAAAAATAAAAATTATTTTATTTTAAAAATACTTCAAAGCCAGGTGCGGTGGCTCATGCCTGTAATCCTAGCACTCTGGGAGGCCGAGGCGGGCGGATCGTTTGAGCTCAGGAGTTCAAGACCAGCCTGAGCAAGAGCGAGACACCGTCTCTACTAAAAATAGAAAGAAATTATATGGACAGCTAAAAATATATATAGAAAAATTAGCTGGGCATGGTGGCACATGCCTGTAGTCCCAGCTACTCGGGAGGCTGAGGCAGGAGGATCACTTGAGCCCAGGAATTTGAGGTTGCTGTGAGCTAGGCTGACACCATGGCACTCTAGCCCGGGCAAAAGAGCAAGACTCTGTCTCAAAAAAAAAAAAATACTTCAAACTTTTGCTTTAATTTTTTAAGTACCAAAATATTAAAGCCAAAAATAATGACAAAACAAAATTACATTTAAAGCTAGGAATCCGAAATTGGTAGAGGTTTGGTTTGACTTTTTGTTACAGGAAGGGAAGACAGCGAAACAATGAGAGGAAAGGAGATCTGGCAACCTCTGGTGTGTCAAGTTGGGGTGGGGGTGGGGAGGTGATGTCTACTCTTTGGCACAAAACAGGCCACCGAAACCCACAGATTCAGATGATCACCACAGCAAAAAGTTTTCTTCCAGAAAACATAAAGATGGCTAGAAAAGTGCTAAATAAAAGTCTATTAAATGACTTGATTTCCTAGCACACAAGTCACACTCAATTACATCACTGAGTTAAATTTTAAAACCAGACAGGGTGCGGTGGCTCACACCTGTAATCCCAGTACTTTGGTTGAGGCAGGAGGATGGTTTAAGCCTAAGAGTTCGAGACCAGCCTAGGCAACACAGCAAGACCCAGTCTCTACAAAAAATTTAAAAATTAGCAGGGCATGGTGGTGTGTTCCGTAGTACCAGCTAGTTGAGAGGCAGAGGCTAGAGGATCTCTTGAGCCCACAAGTTGGAGAGCGCAGTGAGCTATGATCACACCACTACACTCCAGTCTGGGTGACAGCTTGAGACCCTGTCTCTTAAAAAAAAATTGTTTTTTAAACCAAAATGCTAACAATTCCTTGTTAGAAGATTCTTAGTTTTGCACCATGGCATTATTTTGAAGTGTATGTTTTCAAGTTCCAATTAAACATTATTTACCCATTTTCTATTAAGCTCTCTAGCTTAAGAATATTTTATTCTTACCATTAAGGTAACATGCCCAGTTGAGTAGGCTACATGACAATGCAAACTAAATTATAACTAATACTTCTTACTCTGTTCAAAGACCCAAATACCAACCAGTTTCTGAAAACTTATTTTAAAAAATGTTCATGATATAGAGACAAAATTACATTATTCCCTTAAAAAGCCGTAAGCTAAAAATAGAGCTCAGTGAAGCAGAAGACATTTCTGTGAAGCCAATTTTCAATTTCTGATTTAAGTAAATATGTAAAATTTAATAAATCAATTCTAATGTGTATGTAAAGCTAATAAGACAGAATTTTAATCACTCATCATTATGCTCTTTTGTAAAAGTTCCCCTTAGTTGTCTAAAAGAACTGAGTAAGGTTTTATTCAGCTCTCTGGACTTCAACCCTGCAGTTCACACTTAACTGGGCCTGTCCTATACAACTAATGGCCCAGACAGCATTGGTGAGACAATGTTAACCAGTGTGACACCAACACACCTTCCCACACAGGCACAGGAATGGCAAAAACTTCTCAACACACCCTTTCTTGGATGCTCCGTGGTTGCAGAGATGGGTGAACACATCAAATGCAGGAAAGTACCGGCACCCAGGCCAAAATTCCACCCCCCTTCTGTAAGTGGATCTTCTATGACTGGCGCATGCTACTCATGTATGACTTCCAGAGGTATCTGGGGACAATGCAGCAACCCTCAATAATGAGGTTTAATTCTTAGAGACATCCCTGCTCTAGACCCTAAAGTGGGCTCTTCATTTGGGTGGGGGAAGGGGTGAGAGGGAGTGGACCTATGTCCACGCCACACTCTTGTAGCTCCTGGGGATGGGGTGAAGCAGAAAATACATCCTACAATAGTTTGCCTGGCAACACCCAAGAACCAGAAACGGTTTACCACTTTTTAGTTCACAGCCCCTTTGAGAATCCACAACTTTCATCAGAATCACAGCCCAGAAACATACAAATTTACCTTCAATTTTAGAAGGGTTCACAGACAGTATGGCCCCACACACAGTCAGCCATGGACCCCAGATTCAAACCCTATCCCACCCTCAGACAGACAGAGAATACCGTGGAAGAGTCTCTCTTCTCAATTCCCTAAGCATTTTTGGTCTGGCCACCACCAATGTCCCAAGACCAGACACAGCAGGAGTCAAATGCTGGGAGTCGGGTAAGCAGCAGATACAGTATAGGAGACCAGCCAGAGCTTCAAGAATGTCAACTAATCTGGTATGATATAAGACGTCTCCAAATGGGACTGTAAGTTATGTTGTGAGCCATTCTTAGGACTTGTCCAGGAGACGCCAGCCAACCACAGCTCTCTAATGAGCTGACTAAAAGGAACAAAGCAGGCAGAGAGGGGAAGAGAAAGGAGAAAAATTATAATGAGATTTGGAAAGTAGCTTATCCATGTAGTTTATGTGTCTCTTTTCCCCACTCCTCTTCCTTGTGAAATGTGATGAGCTTAATGGAAAGGAATCAGAGTAGCCTACTGCGCTTCCTAGGAAATAACCCATCCCTTCCTCTACCCACCACTGCAACCTTCAAGGAGTCACAACCCAAATGTATAATTCAGCTGGATAAGCTGGGCTAAGATTTGTATTCATAACTATTGTCCACTGAATGTACTAAAAATAACTCCATGAAATACTTCAAAACATTTGCAGTCTTATGCCATTTGTAATTCCAGGTGCAAATACTTTAATTGATTCTTGTACATAGCAAACCCAACTATCTGCATGGAAAGAAAGGCCTGGGTTCCAATGGCAAAAAAGCACAGATTAAAAAAGGGCACACTCCAGCCTGGGCAACAGAGTGAGACTCCATCTTAAAAAAAAAAAAAAAAAAAAAGGCATTATACTATTTATTTAAATCTACAGACCAGACTTGATGGCTCATGCTTGTAATCTTGGCACTTTGGGAGGACATGGTGGAAGGACTGTTTGAGACCAGACTAGGCAACATAACGAGAACCCATCTCTACAAAAAAAATTAAAAATTAACCAGGTGTGGTGGCATGTGCCTGTAGTCCCAGCTACTTGGGAGGTTGAGACAAGAGGATCAATCGAGCCCAGGAGTTTGAGGCTGCAGTGAGCTATGACTGCACCATTGCACTCCAGCCTGGGCAACAGAGCAAGACCCTATCTCTAAAAAAAAAAAAAAAAAAAAATTTACACTCAACTATTAAGCTGCATGGCTGGATGTGGTCACACCTGTAATCCTAGCACTTTGGGAGGCCAGGGCAGAAGGACTCCTTGAGTCCAAGAGTTCGGGACCAGTCTGAGCAACACAAAAAATACAAAAATTAGCCAGGCATGGTAGTGCACACCTATAGTCCCAGCTACTTGGGAGGCTGAGGCAGGAGGACCACTTGAGCCCAGGAGTTGGAGGTGGTAGTGAGCTATGATGATGCCACTGCACTCTAGCCCAGGCAACACAGCAACACCCTGTCTCAAGAGGCGGAAAAAAAAAACAAAAAAATATACACACACACACACACACACACACACATATATATTTAAAGCTGCATGCATTATCATGTAGGAATTGATGTGCATGCCTTATCTTCCAAACATAATGTTTATGTGATGCATGCAGTACAGTTTCGCTAGCCCATGAGAAAACATCACAGAGCAAAGAGAAATAGCCCCACTACCCAGATAACTGCTCATACAGAAAAATGGAAATAAGCTAGAAAGCCCTAAACTTAAGATATAATGTTCAAAAGTTGACATCTGAAAGTTATACTCACCTCCCCTGTTCCCCCGTGTTATGAGAGTTAAAGAGAAATTAGATTATCAAAGGCAACAGAAGTAGGGGGGAAAAAAGAAATTAAGTTGCTAAAATATACCACAAACTGGAAAATCTATTCCAGAAAAAAAAAATCTGAAGTTTGTTGTCATTACAAATCATGTCTCTCTGCCTGGTTTTGCTGAGGAAGCCAGGAAGAGGTAGGGGGTGGCTCCCACCCAAGCATCAGTGAACTTGGCCCTGAAACCTATCATCTGTGTCTCCCTGGCCAAGCTATGCCTAACAAATCTGCAATGTGTAAAATGACAAACCTGTGCTAGTTTTTTCTTTATATTATTTTCAGCTCTAAGTCTATAATTCCACTGACAGTAGGCAGAAGAGGCACCTGTGCCACAAAAACTTTTCCTCCAGATAGAGCACTCCTTCCCACCATGGTCCATTGTCCCAGGTGCTCAGACTCAGAATCACAACCGCCAGAAAACTTGCCAAATAACAATGCATACCTTTGGGAACATGGTTCTGGTTCCCTCAGGTAGGCATGAAACTGCTCAGGCCAAGACTGCGGTGCAGCTTGTGGCAGACAGGGCATCTAAATAGGGGCACAGTTCTCACAGCTACGGCAGGAGAAGGGCAGCAGCAACAAAATACCCCAGACTTAACCCTCAGCAGAGTCTGAGATAGGTCTCACACATGGATCTGTACAGTGGTTCCAATTTAAAAAAAAATTAGGTACCACTATTTTAAAAGCAGGGTATTTCATAAAAAGGCCAGGATAGCTGCATTGTTTAAGTACAAAAGATCAAGCAACTACAGGCTGGAGCTTAGGGGACCATGACCCCCAACAGAGAAAGACTCAAGCTCTCCAGATTCTGGCCAAATTCACTAACTTAAGTTACATGCCCAGCTCTGGGGACAGGTGTTTGAAATCTCCTACTCTAAAATCTTTTCCAGTGGCCATTAACTGTGACTAATATCACCCCCAGGTGTTTGGGTTCTCAATAAAAAAGAATGTCAAAACACTATGCAAATGAGCATTATTATGCTACAATATTTACATAACAGGCCTCAGAAAGGCCCCCTTTTAGGAAAATCTACCCCCAAAAGCTCAAAGGGTGCATTTAAACACATCTTAGATTTAACTTTCCAAGGATTTTAAAATATCTGTCAAACTGGTTGTCTGAGTGCTTTTCTCAATTTTGGAATTCCAAAGGCATTTATATGTGCCTTCAACTTGAAAATGTAGAAAAGTTTCACTCAAGTTTTTATTCTGCTCCCACCTGCACCTCCAGACCCTTGCAGAAGCTATAAACGCTTCCGATTTGTCTTCTTCACAGCTCAGCATGGAATTGACCCAACCAGCAATGACTTTTCTAGTCAAAAAAAAAAAAAAAAAAAAAAGAGGGAGAGGGGACACCTAGTCAGGACGTTAAAGGTTAAAACAAAAATGGGCCAAACTCAGTCCAAAGTCTGTCCAACAGGTGGGACACTCATCAAGCGGCGACTTGCCTTCCAAGAACATGTCGTGCGGCTCAGTTTTCCTGTGGCTGTGACAGGGGCAACCTTACTTCCTCCCTGTGCCAGGTTGGAGCAAAGATCTAGCGGGAGTCAGAATAAAATAAAAAGCTTCTCGGGTCTGCTTCCCAAGTTTCTGGAGGTTTTCTTTTTAACTTTAGAGATATGTACATTAAAAAGGGGGAGGGAAGAGAGACATTGAGTGACTGGAATCGTGAGAAAGATCCTCGGGAAAAATTTGTACTCGGACCCTGAACAAAAGTCTTCAAAAAATTCCTCCCTGTCTCCAACGACCTCACCTAGGACTGAGGGCGCCGAAGGAACCTGGCTGAAGACACCCACCCCAGGCCAGCCTTCCGGAGGGGACCCGTGCCCGCCGCCACCCCCGCCCCGCACACTCACTGCTCGGCGGGGCACTGCATCCCGGGCCGCGGCAGCCCGCCGGCCGCCGCCTTCCTGCCCTCCCGCGCCGCGGCCCCCGCCTCCCGCGCCGGCGTCTCGGCGCCGCTGGCGCCCGGCCACGCTCCGGGCTGGGGCATGGTGCCCTGACTCATGCGGCCGCCCGCAGCGGCGGCACAGCAGACGTTTAGCTGGGTCCGAGAGATCCCGGGCCCCTCCTGTCGGGGCGCCCGGCGGAGGCCGTAGCAGCTCCGTTGCCCCGGCAGCTTCCTAGGGACCACAGAGCCCTTCCGCGCGCGTCAACGCGGCCCGCCCCGCGGCCTTTGACCCGCCGCGAGAAGGCGTGGCAGGAGGCGGGGCGACGCGGCGCCTGCGCCTGCGCGGGCTGAGCCGCCGGGGCTCCGGGATGGTCCACGCGGGGCAGTCACTGCGCATGGCAGTCTCTGGCACCTCTGGCTAGCTTCCCTCGTCTGCGGTGTCTAAACGGGCCACCGGGTGTGAGAGGGTGGGAAAGGGGCGGACAAGCGGCAGGACGCGTCCTGGGTGAGGAGGAAGGCCGGCCTTGGGTGTGAAAGGCGCTAACGCGTCTGGCCGCCTTGTAGTGTCAGTCTCGGCTTGCAAGCGTCGCCTTCCGACGGCCCTATGCTGCGGCTTGCCCCGGCAGTCCCCAGGTGACAGATCCGTAACGACTTGTCCCCGAGCCCGCTCTGCTTTGGCCTAATGTCGGGTCAGGCTCCTGCTCCGGAGCTGGGAGTTCCTGCCCCTCCCCCGGGGTCGGGGCGGGGAAAGCGAACCGGTTCGGCTCGACCCAGTTGAGACAACTCTGCAGCGTGTGTTCTTGAATTATATTATTCCATGTGGGAAATTTGAATTTGAGGGGAGCCAAAGCAAAGGAAAAATATTAGCTGACTTCAAAGATCCGAAGCTGAAGTGTTTCATCTCTGAAAAGGGAGCAGAGTAGCTTCTAAGGATGGGTAACAATGTAGGTGCAAAAAGCATCACTCCAGCAAAGAGCAAGACCAAAGTATGGAGGAATGGAATGGCATGGGCAATTCAAAAGCCTGCAAGTGGTTCAAGGGTGGAGCAGGTAGGGAGTAGGGGATTTTATTGAAAAATGAAAGTGGAAGAAGAATGCTGGGGATCAGATCGTGAAAAGCCATGTTAGGCTAACTGTGGAGCTTGTGCTTAATCCTCATTGCAAGATCTTGAGGAGATCATTTTGAAAATCACTTTGCAGCTAGAGAAAAGATCGGAGAAGGGTAGGTAAAACTAGAAGACTAACTAGTAGTGACCTCAAAGTGAGAAACTGGATGGAAAGAGTGTTTTTATTTTGAGGCGAAGAACTCTGAGGTGTTCTTTTTTCCTTTAACTTGAAAAAGTAATAAATACACATGCTAAAAATATAGAGCAACCAATATATAAAGTATACTTCTTATGGATATTAAGGGTGTGGGATTGTAGTGGGTTGAATAGTGTCCTCCAAAATTCATGTCCACCTGGAACCTCATGTTGTGACCTTATTTGGAAATAAGCTCTTTACAGGGCTGTAATTAGTTAAGATGAGGTCATACTGGATTAAAGTGGGCCCTAAATCTAATGATGGGTGTCCTTTTAAGAGAAGAGAACACACAGACATATGGACACAGAGCAAATAAGGCCATGTGGAGAAGGAAGCAGAGTCTGGAGTGATGTAGCTATAAAGCCAAGAAATGCTAAGGAATGCCAGGAGCCACCAGAAGCTAGGAAAAGGCAAAGAAGGATTCCAAAGAGCCTTCAGAAGAGGCTTGGCCCTGTCAACAACCTGATTTCAGACTTCTAGCCTCCAGAACCGTGAGAAGATAAGTTTCTGTTGCTTTAAGCCACCCAGTTTGTGGTACTTTGTCATGGCAACCCCAGGAAACTAATACAGGGATCAGAGTGGAAAGATGATAAAATTCTGTCAGGCAAAATGTATCGATATGGGCCCACCAAACATTCTGGACTCAACACTTTATCTTGAAGGGTTAGCAAAAGCTCTAACAGTATGTTTGGTTGCTGAATATGCCTTTTCCTATTATGCCTGACAAACTAGGGAAATTACCATAGGATGGGTTAGGGGGCCTACTGTGAAAAAAATCTGAGTGAAAACTTCATTGATCACTTGACTTCCATCCACCCCAAAGTACTTACATTAAATTAAGTTGAAGTACCAGGACTGCCTAGGTATACTGTAGGGAAAGGTATCCACAGGCTTAGAGAGATTGGACTGTTAGAATGAATTAATCATTTAAGGCCTGCTCTCCTACCCCAGGAGGGTCCAGAGGACATACCTTTCACCATGACTGTGAGAAATAAATTTGTGAGGGGAACCCCAGCATCCTTGAAGTAATCTGTGGTTGCTCTTCTCTTTAGTCATGTATATCTTACAGTGTAAACTGCCACCATCAAAGTGGGATTCCAAAATACAGTGGGGATAATGGGATCCCAGGGTAGTAGCAATCGAAGGGTGGCATTTAATTGCCAAAAAGTAGGTGGGCATGATTAATGGCCAGCAGAGTCAAAGCAGTATTGTCTCACAGAGACTTACGTCGTTGGCTAGTTCATCATTGTGTCTCTAGAAAAATAAATGGGCAGTCTACTAAATTCTTTCTTGGTCCGTATAAGTGGGGAGTTCTAGGTCTAGTAAGCAGAAATCCTAACTTGCATCACCAGAAGAGAGAGTCACAACCCCTCAATCAATTTTCAGACTTCTGCCCATTTACACACTCAGCACTTTTTGAATGAAGAGGAGGCTGGACTCTCTTGAAGAAGGACCCTGCTATGTTGCCACAAAGGTATATTGTTAATCTTTTTTCCAGCCTTCCCCAAAAGGACTTTTATGGCCATCTACCAGGGTAACTGTGCATTGGGCGAAGAGAAATAATCTGACTTTGCAGGAATTACTAGACATTGGTTCTGACCTGACACTAATTCATGGAAACCCAAAACATTATTATGTCTACCGGTCTGAGTAGGGGCTTGATAGAGGTCAAGTGATCAATGGAGTTTTAGCTCAAGTTCATCTCAGTAGAGCCAATGAGTCCCTGGACCCATCCTGTGGTTATTTCTCCAGTTCCAGAATGCATAATTAGAATAGGCATGCTTAATAACTACTGGCAGAATCCCCATGTTGGTTTCCTGACCTATAGAGTGAAGTCTGATAGGATAGGCCACATAATAGTCACTAGAACTGATTCTGCCTATAAAAATAGTAAACGAAAAGCAACAGCACATTCTTGGAGGAATTACAAAGGTTAGCGCCACTGTCAAGGACTTGAAAGTTGCAGAGGTGGTGATACCCATCACATCCCTTTTCAACTCGCCTATGTGGCATGTATAGAACACAAATGGATCTTGGAGAATGACAGTGGATTCTCATAGACCCAATTATGTGGTGACTCCAGTTGCGCTGCTATTTTAGACATGGTGTCATTGCTTGAGCAAATCGACATATCTCCTAGTGCTGGGTATGCAGCTATTGATCTGGCAAATGCTTTTTCCCTTTATACACGTTGGGAGAAACCACCAGAAGGAATTTACTTTCAGTGGCAAGACCAGCAATACGACTTTCTTTCCTACTCCAGGGTTATATCAACTCTTCAGCCCCATATTATAAGTTAGTTCACAGTGGCCTTCCAAAGAATTTCACACTGTTCCATTACATTGATGATATTATGCTGATTAATCCTGGTGAGCAGGAAATAGCAATTACTCTAGACATTGGTAAGATATTTATTTGTATGTCAGGAGGACATGAAATAAATCCCACAAAACTTCAGAGGCCTTCTACCTCAGTCAAATTTCTAGGGATCTAGTGGTGTTGGACATGTCAAGACATCACTTCTAAGGTGAAGTATAAGTTGTTGCATTTGGCTTCTACAACCTAAAAAAGAGGCACAATGCCTAGTGGGAGAAGAGAAGAGGAAGCTCTACAACAGGTCCACACTATTGGGCAAGTTGCCCTACTATGTGATCCAGCAGATCCAATGGTGCTTGAAATGTCTGTGGCTGATTTAGATGCTGTTTAGAGTCTTTGGCAGGCACCTATAGGTGAATCATAATACAAACCATTAGATTTTGGAGCAAAGCCCTGCCATCCTCTGTGAATAACTTCTCTCTTTTTGAGAAACGGATTTTAGGTTGCTAATAGACCTTATTAGAAACTGAACACTTCACCATGAGGCCATCGAGTTAACATGTGGCCTCAGCTTAGTGATAAATCATGTCAATAGTATGTAACTTTGATACGATCTGATCAAAATGTCACTGCATTTCTGTGGTTTTCCAAAAACCTTCAACCCCAGTTTAATTAGGAAAAAAATATCAGACAATTCCACTTAGAGGGCATCCTACAAAAATATTCGACCAGTACTCTCCAAAACTGTCAAGGTCATCAAAAACAAGAAATGCCTGAGGAACTGCCACAGCCTAGGGAGACATGGCAACTAAAAGTAATGTGGTATCCTGGACGGGATCTTGGAACAGAAAAAGACATTAGGTTAAACAAAGGAAATATGAAAGAACTATGGACTTTAGTTAATAATGTGTCAATACTGGTTCCCTTAATTGTAACACATGTACTACATTAATGTAAGATGTTAGTAATAGGGGAATTTGGATTCAGGGTATATGGGAACTCTGTACTATCTTCTCAATTTTTCTGTAAATTTAAACCATCCTAAAAAATTAAGTCTGTATTCACACTGGAAAAGGCTTTACTAGTGCAGTGAATGTGGAAAAAAATTTAAAAAAGAAAAAAAATTAAGTCTATAGTTTTAAAATCAAAAATAAAACTCAAATCACCATGTCATAACATGTTAAACTGGGACTTTCCAAAATAAGAATATCCAGTCACACCGTTATAATTTTGTACTTCAGTTTAAAAAATTACATTGAAATGTGAATCATCTCATCTTTATCTCGTCTTTTATAATTTCTGTTGTGTATATGTTTATAGTATACATGATACATAAATATAGAGATACATATGTGAGTTTTTGAAATATGCACATTGGAGCTATGCTAATTTTTACTGACATTATAGAACTAAATTATCAGACAGCCATATTAAGGTATTAAACAAAGTAAGTCAAAAACTAAATTAGAATTTCTTAGAGGCAGTCATGAGAAAAAAGCCCATGAACTGTGATGTAATTACAACAATTAGCCTATTCTTATGTTAAGATGAATAATAACATAAAAAACTTTAAGCTCAATTAAAAGCCTATATCATAACATTGCTAGAGACAATTTCAGTTAGTTTCCACCTTCCTCTTAGAATCAAGCATTAGATAACTAAAAGTGATATTATGGTATTGTAATTTGTAAATACTTGGCAACTTAAATTTTGAATCACCTTGAATTTATATATCTATTTCAGTGGCATTACCTAGGATAGTTAATGTGTAAAAGACCCTAAGTTCCTTTTCACTGAATGCTCCAGCCCTTACTTGTAATAACTGTTCACAAAGAACACTCTTGAACCATTATGGTATTCTTGTTGGTATTTTTTTTTTAATTCTCTTTAAGGAACTTAGTACAAGGTGTATATATACATATCCACCCTTTTCAATACCATAAACACATATTTTACAGTAAAGTTAAAATACCTGATATTTTTACTCTGTGGAATTTCCCAATGCCACAGTAATAAAAAATAGATTTCAATTGTATTCTGTACATCAATTTCTAAAGTATTCACAGGAAAGGTACTTTTTAGTTTATTCTAGTTTCATAGGTTCATGGACTGTACTTAAGCTTTGAAGAAATTTCACTTAGAAATTAACTACTTTAGAAATACCCAAGTATTCTCTGCATCCACGCCATCATTTATTGTTTTGCCACTTTTTGATAAAGGCCATTCTCACTGGAGATAAGTGATATCTCATTGCAGTTTTGATTTGCATTTCCCTGATGATTAGATATGTTGAGCATTTTTTCATGTTTGTTGGCCATTGTTCTGTCTTCTTTTGAAAAGTTTCTGTTCATGTCCTTTGCCCACTTTTTGATAGGGTTGTTTGATTTTTTTTTTTTTTTTTTTTTTTTGCTGGTTTTCCTGAGTTCTAAATAGATTCTAGTTATCAGCCTTTATTGGATGTGTAGCATGTGAAAATTTTTTCCCATTCTGTAGGTTGTCTGTTTGCTCTCATGACAGTTTCTTTGGCTGTGCAGAAGCTTTTCAATTTGATCAGGTCCCATTTATTTATTTTTGTTGTTGCTGTGATTACCTTTGGGGTCTTCTTCATAAATTCTTTGCCTAGGCCAATGTCTATAAGAGTTTTTCCCACATTTTTTTCTAGAATTCTAATAGTTTCACACCTTAGGTTTAAGTCTGTTACCTACTGTGATTTGATTTTTGTGAGAGGTGAAAGGTGTGTGTCCTGTTTCAGTCTTCTACATATGGCTATCCAGTTTTCCCAGCACAATTTATTGAATAAGGAACACTCACACACTGCTGGTGGGACTGCAAACTAGTGCAACCTCTGTGGAAAGCAATATGGAGATACCTTAAAGAGATACAAGTAGACCTACCATTTGATCCACCAATCTCATTACTGGGCATCTACCCAAAAGAACAAAAGACATTCTATTAAAAAGACACCTGCACTCGAATGTTTATAGCAGCACAATTCACAATTGCAAAGAGGTGGAAACAACCCAAGTGCCCATCAATACATGAGTGAATTAATAAAATGTGGTATATGTATACCACGGAGTACTACTCAGCTATAAGAAACAATGATGATATAGCACCTCTTGTATTTTCCTGGATGGAGCTGGAACCCATTCTACTAAGTGAAGTATCCCAAGAATGGAAAAACAAGCACCACATGTACTCACCATCAAATTGGTTTCACTGATCAACACCTAAGAGCACATATAGGAATAACATTAATTGGGTGTTGGGCAGATGGGGGAGAGGGGATGGGTATATACATTCATAATGAGTGCTATGTGCACTGTCTGGGGGATGGACATGCTTGAAGCTCTGACTCGGCGGGGGGGGGGAGAAGGGGGCAAGAGCAATATAGGTAACCTAAAATTTTGTACCCCCATGATATGCTGAAATAAAAAAAAAGAAATGCCCAAGTATTAATTTGAAAGACTCTTTTATCCAACATGCCTCTTGATTATGGAATGCCCATTTAAAAAAAAATAGAATTAGAGAAGGGGGAAAAAAAAACTCTACTCTGACTTTGCCATTCTGAGGCTAAAAGAAATTATAGAGGAATAAAATAGAGGAAATAGCCCAACAGAAACAATATCTTGCTGTAATGTTGTCTACCTGGAAACCCCCAAGACTTTCCCTGAGAGTTTTTATTGGGAGAAGTATAGGTCATAATGAAATTTATTTTATCATGGAAATGAAACCATTTTATACATAAGGAGATGAGAGAGGATGATGCTGTTACAATTCAGGGACTTGGAGTTCTGGAAAATATTAAACAGTCATTTGCCTCTAGCTAACCAGAATTTCATCCTAAAGAAATTATCCAGGCAGATGATGATCTTTATTTGGAGAGCTTCTGAAATGGAATTCTACACCGTTAGTACCTTAGTATCTGCTATGGACTAAATTGTGTCTCCCCCAAATTGCTGTGTTGAAACCTTAACCCACAATGTGACTACATTTGGAGATAGGGCCTGTGAGGAGGTGATAATGGCTAAATGAGGTCATAAGAGTGGGACCCTAATCTGATGGATTCTATGTCCTTTTAAGAACAAGAGACACCAGAGCTCTCTCTCTACTGTGTGAGGACGCAGCAAGAAGGAAGCTAACTGAAAGCCAGAAAGAAAGCCATCTCCAGAAACTGAATCAGCTGGCATCTTGATCTTACTTTCCAGCCTCCAGAATGATGAGAAGATAATTATCTGTTGTTGAGGCCACCCAGTCATGGTATTTTTGGTATGGCAGCACTGGCAGACCAAGACAGTGTTCTTGCAAAGTACTTCCCTACACTTACCTTTGAGGACGAGCATATGAGGTTCTTTGGAAAGGAAGCATTCATACTGCACACTGGAACTTAAAGAGAGGGGCAAATTGTAGATGTTTCCTAAGAAAATAAAAATAAGGAAGAAACCCTTTGTCACTTACAAGAAACCTTCACCTCCTCAACTAGTCTGATGTTATTTTAATGATTCTCTCATAACCTCATCTTGTCTCCATCACAGAGAGAAAAGCCTCACCCTACCATTACCAAAAACTCTCTGTGATAAAGTCAGTTGTCAACCTTACCTTAAGAAATCATACCAGAATATTGCTGACAAAGTAACAAGGGCTTTCTAGATCTTCTGCTAATATTTTGTGTCATGCATTTTTTTTCTTGGTCCAGATTTTAGGAGGATAGTGGACTAGGTTTTCAGAAGATAAGATTGTATAATTTTATCATCATTGCATCATTACCAAAGACTTTGGCAGCTAGAATCCATCTTAAAATAGTGGTCTTCAAACTCAAGTACTGCTATCTCCTCGGGTATAGCAATGCCACTTTATACATTTGTACAGCAGAAGCCCTGGGGTAAAAGATACTTTTCACAGGTGCATGAGGGCATGGACAGGCCTGTTCTTTCTGACCACTTTCTCCATGTTCACTATAGTCCTACTTAACAAAATTAAAAGATTCTCTCTTAGTCATCCGAAATCTTACTATGGCATGTGCCTCAAGAGCTACATGGTCCAATACAGTAGCCACTAGTCACATGCGCCTACTGAGCACTTGAAATGTAGCTGGACAGAATTATTAATAAGATTTGCTGTTTGTGGAAAATATAGACAGGACTTTAAGGACTTAGGACTGCCCCCCTAAAAAATCACATTTATAATTTTCTATATAGATTATACGTTGAAATGCTAAAATTTTGGAAACACTGCATTATATAAAATGTTAATTTCAACTGTTATTTATACTTTTTTAACATAGCTACTAGAAAATTTTAAATTATGTGGCTCACGTTATATTTCTATTGGATGGTGCTATTCTGGAGCTTCAAAACAAACGGGCAACTTAAATATTGCTTCCAGAGAAGCCTCCAGTAAGACACTAAAAACTTGGATTTGGCTTCATATCTTTCCTTTTCTTTCATTAAGAGTGGTATTTTGGTATTTAAATGGAATATTTTTGCCAATATGTTAGCTTAGATATGTGGTAGAGTAGGGTGGTAAGGATGATGGAGTGTAATAGAGAGAAAACTAGCCCTGTGACCTTGGGCAAGTCCTTTAACTTCTCTGGGACTCAAAATTTTGAGCCTTTAATTTCACTCAAAGATGCCTTGCTCCTGAGGGAGTCCTGGGAGAACAAAGCAGAGAATATTGATAAAAATACTGGTGGTATCTTATGTCATCCAGGTGACAGACTCATTACCTAGCACTCACCTTAGAATGAGGATTCAAGTGAGATGGTTGTCCTGTGGTACTTCCCAGCAATGGAGAAGGTGATTAATTCTAATAACTGCATAATCAATCCTCTCCGATTCAGGTGGTTTCTAACTCTTTGCTTTCAACAAATTTGAAAGAGTATCTAAAGTTGTTAGCTGATGATTAAGAATAATATTTCATGAGAGATTATTGTGATATTTTTGGCATGCAATTCAGGAATTCAAAGAATTTTGTGATAACAAAACTCCATCCCCATCTATTTATGAGAAGAGTGTTTCTCAGTGCATACATCTATAAAATCCAAAAATAGGAATAGTATTGAAACTCAATCCTATCTCTTTCTAACAATAAATTGCATTCATCTATAGATTTTGAAAGAGATTTATACAAATTTTCCTATGTATGTGTAAAAATTATCAGAATTTATAATCTCTTATTTTGATCAAATTTTACTGTCATAATAAACAATCTAAATAATTTTAATAAAGACTTTTAAACATAAAAATATATTGCATTAAATAAAATTCTGGAAATGGGAAGCAGAAAGGAAAATTATAGTTGTTTATGAAAGTGAATTTCTAATATGTATGTTATTTAGATTTCTATTGGAAACTTAAGCATCATGTGATATTATTTTAAATTATCAATATTTACAATACAATGGAAGTTATATCCTTTAAAACAAAGTTTCTAATAGAAAATTTTACATTTTTTCTTTTTTAATTTATTGATACATAATAGATGTACATATTTTCAGAGTATATGTGATAATATCATATAATCTTGTAAACATCAAATCACTACAATTGGGACACCCATCACCTTAAATATTTGTCTTTTCTTTATGCTAGAAACATTCAAATTATTCTCTTCTAACTATTTTCAAATATACAATAGATTATTGTAAACGGTAGTCACCCTACTGATCTATCAAACACTAGGTCTTATTTCTTTTATCAAACAGTATATTTGTACCCATTAATCAACCTTTCTCCATCCCCTTCTACCCTCCTGGCTTCTGGTTAACCATGAATCTAGCTCTAAATCTTCATGAGATCCACTTTTTTTTAGCTCTCATATTTGAACATATTGAGAACATATTTGTGAGAACATATTTGTCTTTCTGTGCCTGGCTCATTTCACTTGACATAATGACCTCCAGCTCCATCCATGTTGCAAATGACAGGATTTCATTATTTTATGGCTGAGTAATATTCCACTGTATAATATATATATATATATACCACATTTTTTTTATATATGCATCAACTGATGGGCATTTAGGTTGATTCTATATTTTGGCTTTTATGACTAGTGTTGGAACAAACAAGGGAGTGTAGATATCTCTGTGATATATTGGTTTCCTTTTTTTGGATATATACCCAGTAGTGGATTGCTGGATCATATGGTAGTTCTATTTTTAGTTTTTTAAGGAACCTTGCTATAGGCTGAACATGGTTTGGCCTTACCACATTTCATATTGAAATTTGATCCCCAATGTTGGAGGTGGGGCCTGGTGGGGGTGGAACTCTCATGAATGGCTTGGTGCCATTCTTTGGGAGAGTTCTCACTCTTAATTCCTACAAGAATTGGTTGTTGAAAAGAGCCTGGCACATCTCTCTTTTCTCTCCCTCTCTCTCTCTGCTCTCCCTCTGGCCTCCTCTCTCACCATGTGATCTTCACAAACCAGCTCCCCTTCGCCTTACACCATGAATGGAAGGAGCCTGAGTCCCTTGCCAGAAGCAGATGCTGGCCCCATGTTTCTTCTACAGCCTGCAGAACTGGGAGTCAACTAAACCTCTTTTCTTCATAAATTACTCAGCTTCAGATATTCCTTTGCAGCAACACAATGGACCAAGGCAAACCTCCATACAGTTTTTCTTAGTGGCTATGCTAATTTACATTCCAACCAACAGTGTATGAAGCTCCCTTTCTCCACATCCACACCAGCGTATGTTACTTTCTTTTTCATAAAGATAATTTTAACTGAGGTGAGATGCTATCTCCATGTGGTTTCAATTTGCATTTCTCTGATGACTAGTGCTATTGAGCATTTTTTTCATATACCTGCTGGCCACTTGTATGTCTTCTTTTGAGAAATGTCTATTCAGATCTTTTGCCCATTTTTTAATTGGGTTGATTTCTTGCTTTTAAGTTCCTTATATATTCTGGTTATTAATCCCTTGTCAGATGGACAGTTTGCAAATATTTTCTCCCATTTTATGGGTTGTCTCTTTGTTAGTTGTTTTCTTTGCTGTACAGAAGCTGTTTAACTTGATGTAACCTCATTGCCTATTTTTGCTTTGGTTTTCTGCACTTTCATTTAACACAGTGTGCTTGTGTGTGTGTATAAAATCTTGTGTGTAGGCATGTGGGTGTAAATGTATATACATATGTGCAGTTCCTAATGTGTTTTTATACAATGTGGAAATCACTTAAAGATAACACAACCTTCTATAATCAGAAAGTTCTTTAATTTCAGAATTTTATGAGGGTATACAAGTTTTGGTTACATAATTTGCTTTTGTACAGTTTGAGTCAAAGTTAGAATTGTGCCCTTCAGTCAGTTAGTGTGCATTGTACCCATTAGGTGTGAATTTACCCATCTCCTCCTTCCCTCTCCCACCTGCTTGATTTCCCTTGAATTTTACTTCCATATGTGCACATAAGTCTTGATTGATTAGTTCCAGTTTAGTATTGAGTACATGTGGTGTTTGTTTTTCCATTCTTGTGATACTTCACTTAGAAGAATGGTCTCCAGTTCCATCCAGGTTGTTACAAAAGATACTAGATCACCATTTTTTTATGACTGTATACCCCATGGTATACATACACCACATTTTATTAATCCACTCATGTATTGATGGGCATTTGGGTAGATTCCACATCTTCGTGATTGTGAATTGTGCTGCTATAAACATTTGAGTGCAAGTGTCTTTTAGCCCTCATTTAACCCCAATAACGTTTCCTTAGAGGCCTCATCTCCTATTATAGTCACTTTAGAGGTTAGAGCTTCAAAATATGAATTTTGGGGGGATGCAAACATTCAGGCCACAACACTTATTAATATTTATATACCTTATTCGTAACCCAATGGTACACAGTGCTCTTTAATAAATTTCTGTTGAATGGTTTAATATTAATTCCTTACATCACTATAATAATGACGATGTAGTGTAGCAGAGAGAAAACTATGTGACTTTGGGCAAGTTATTTAACCTCTCTGAGCCTCCATTTCTTCAGAGGTAAAATCTGGAGAGTAACTCCTATCTTATAGGTATGTTGAAAGGATTAGAAGGGAGGTGTGTGAAAGGTCTAGAACAGTGTTTGTGAAATTATAGCTATATCTGACACTTGCTGAGCACTCTATAGTTAATGAAGCACCTTGTATACGCTGTCCCACTGAGTTAAGACCTGAACTCGTCAGAGCACCAAGCCTAGTGATCTTTCCACTATACAAGGTGATCCAAGGCCTTACAGAACATGTTAATTTTCAGTAACCTCAAACTTAACTAGGTCATAATTTCTATTTTATCTAACAAAGTAACTTATTGAATTGGTCTGGTCCTCAGGGTAATCAAAAGGCCAGGATAAGAAATCTTCCAGGTAGGGAGAGAAAAATATTAGGTGTTTTAATAGCTATTATCTTCCAAATTCAACCAGCAATTGGCAGTTGCCTTAAATTATTTTTTAGATAATTTATAGCCAAAGCTTTGTGGATAAATCCAACCACAGACACTAGGTGGCGCCAGAAACCCTGCTCCTGAGCCAGTTCCTGAAAGCCCAACGGCTCTTCCCCAGAATCTATGGCCTAAAGAGTTTTAGCACAGAGTCTGGGGTGAAGAAAACTTAGAGAAATCTTCTTCCTTTTCTGTGTGAAAAGAGTCTTTAAAGTTTTCTTTGTAGAGGATTGATTTCCACCACAAACAGTATGTAGAGAAACAAGGCTCACAGCAAACTACAGCCAGCATGGATCAAGTCAGGAGACTTGTTCTGAGTCCAGTGCAGCCTCTTCACAGCTGGTTTTCTTGAAGAAAGTCTATTTCCTGCCCTGGGTGCATCTCGTTAGACTGCTGGGAGGACTGCCAAGTGCTGAAATTAAAAACGTAGATTCTTCCTGCCCTCTGAAGCCCTCTTCTTCCTGGGAGGCCCTCACCTGGGCCAGCTGTGGGCCTCTCTGCTGCTACTCTGGCCCCTGCCTGCTCTTCGAGATCACTCTCAAACATTTATAAAGGCCTCGAACCACAGACCTATTCATTTCAACTGTCCCTCAGACAAACAACTGAAACTCACAGTCCTTAATGTCCTCCCCACCAGTGGTCTCAAATTCTTTTCATCAACTTCGTCCAGTGGCCATACCCTAGACCTTATCATTTCCAGACGATGAGTTGCAGTTACATTATAGAATGTCTTGTTTTTCTTTGAGTAGATGCCCAGTAATGGGACTGGTGGATCAAATAGTAGTTCTACTTATAGCTCTTTGAGGTATCTCCATATTGCTTTCTATAGAGGTTGTACTAGTTTGCAGTCCCACCAGCAGTGTATGAGTGTTCCTATTTATTTCTCTGCATCCACGCCAACATTTATTGTTTTGGGACTTTTTGATAAAAGCCATTCTCACAGGAGGTTAAGTGACATCTCATTGTGGTTTTGATTTGCATTTCCCTGATGATTAGAGATGTTGAGCATTTTTTCATGTTTCTTGGCCATTAGTCTGTCTTCTTTTGAAAAGTTTCTGTTTATGTCCTTTGCCCACTTTTTTTAATGGGTTTTTTTCTTGCTGATTTTCCTGAGTTCTATATAGATTCTAGTTATCTGCCCTTTATCAGATGTGTAGCCTGTGAATATTTTCTCCCATTCTGTAGGTTGTCTATTCACTCCATTGATTGTTTACTTGGCTATGCAGAAGCTTTTTAATTTGATCAGTTTCCATCTTTCGTACTTCCATCTGAGTCATTCTTTTACTATTAATATAAAATTCAAATGACTGTTCCTCATTGACTATTATTGATGTGACATCCTGGGCTCTTTACAATTTGGTCCAGCCTACTTTTTAACCTATAACTTCGACCACTCTCCAGTTGCCTGTGAGAATTAATTTCTCCATCTCTGTTGGTTCCTAATGTAAATAGATATAAAATTGTTTTATCAGTATTTGTTTTCCATTTGGTCTCCCAGTAAAACGTGATCTCCTCTTGAGTAAAAACTGGATCATTTATCTTTGCATCCCCACACCTAGCCTGGTTCCTGGCACACTGTAAACAAGAAGTAAATGTTTGCTTGGTTCATTTGGAGTTAATAAAATTTATTGAAATTTAATTTCCTCCTCGTTCCTTTAATGGATGTTAGCGCTGGCAAAATTTCAAGTGTCCTTATGACTGTTGCCCTAGGAGACATCCCAGGAGTGTGAGGTTATTGAGACCACCAGGTGATGAGAACTTTTGTTTCCCAGGTCTCATAACTTCCAGTGAGTCCTTCCCAAAAGCTATGTGAACTCCAGGCGAACTTGGGCAGTTGTGTGCCTGCTCTGAGATGTGTGGCAAATGAGAGGAGACGGAGGCTGGCAGAGCCCATGCCTCTGAAATGCTCTCATCCCGGAGATTAGGTAGAGCAGGGGTAATGACCAAAGTGGTGACTTGACTGAGCAGACCTTTTAAACCTGCCTTTTTCTTAGCCCAAGTTATACTAGGGTTTTTGTTGGAGACTGTGAATTCTTCATAACCCAGCAACAAACAATGGCTAAAAAATAAAGCAGCAAACGAAACACATAAGCAAAACAAAAGTTCAAGGCCAGTTTTATTTAATCCCTCACGTAGCATCCTTAGGAGATGGAAAATTAAAGCAGCTGTTTAATATCTTCTAGAGATCACAGTAACATCTAAAATAGAACTTAGGTCTTCTGACTTCTGCTGTCTATGTGGTTCTTTATTTCAAAATATTAAGGTGGGGCCGGGCGCGGTGGCTCACGCCTGTAATCCTAGCACTCTGGGAGGCCGAGGTGGGCGGATCGTTTGAGCTCAGGAGTTCGAGACCAGCCTGAGCAAGAGCGAGACCCCACCTCTACTAAAAAAATAGAAAGAAATTATATGGACAGCTAAAAATATATATAGAAAAAATTAGCCGGGCATGGTGGTGCATGCCTGTAGTCCCAGCTACTCGGGAGGCTGAGACAGGAGGATCGCTTGAGCTCAGGAGTTTGAGGTTGCTGTGAGCTAGGCTGACGCCACGGCACTCACTCTAGCCTGGGCAACAGAGTGAGACTCTGTCTCAAAAAAAAAAAAAAAAAAAAAAAAAATATTAAGGTGGTATAAATGTTTGTTACACAGATACTTCATATAATGCTTAAGTAGGGTGTTTGGTGTGCCCATCGCCAGAATTGTGTTCACTGTACCCAATAGGTAAGTTTTTATCCCTCACCCTCCCTGTTTTAAAAAATAAATCTAGGTGAGAATTATTTGGATAAAATATTAAAAGTACTTCAGATGACCCTCGTTTAAGAAACTAGGGCAAAAGAATTTTAAAATTTGGTAAGTGGAGTGGGAATTTGCTATTTGTAAATGAAATAGTCCATGAACTATTATATCACTATCATTTCTGTCTAATAGGCACTTGAAAAAATATCATTTACTCCTATGAACAACTTAAATTTCAAATGTTTGAATAATTCTTCAGTTATATTGATATCAATTTTTTGTTTTTAGCAGGAAGAACATTCCCTTAACCACACAGTAGAGAACTGCCAATAAAGGGGAGCTATATTAATGTTTTCAGCTTAGCATTACAAGAGTTGGAAGATGTTATTTCAACTCAGTGCAGGTGCTGGATAAATACTCCATTTGGAAGTTTTTAAGGGAATAAAACTGATCTTGGCTAACTGACCAATGATTCATTTTCTTATTATACTTTCCACTAAGGGAAAAAACTCTTGCAGAAGGTAATATTTTCCAATTACAAAATAATTTAATCTCTATGTAAAAGGAATACATTTTCTTGCCAAAGACCAGATTTTGACAACAGAAGTATAATACTTACCAGGATAGAAAATAGTTCTGTGCTTCCATTTCCTTTTTTTCTGGCCCTCCTTTTCGAGCAGTTTGTTTAATCGAGAGGAGAGTAGACACAGTGTAATGAGAAAAAGCACAACACAGAGGGCGCGCCTCTTCTGCAGTGCACAGATGTCACACACTCTGCAGCATCCAGTTTCAAGGATAAGTATTTTACCCAAGAACAGTTAAGGAGTTTCTTTCATTTAGTATTTCCCAATGATTATGATGTGAAATGAGCTACTCAGAGCATAGATGCTGGCTTCTTAAAAATGTTCAAAATAGTCCCTTACACAATCAAGAAAGTGAAAAGACAACCCACAGAATAGATGAAAATATTTGCAAATCATATATCTGATCAGGGACTTGTATCAGAATGTGTAAGGAACTCTTTTACCTCAACAATTAAAATAATCCCACTTGTAAAACACGGGCAAAGAATTTGAATAGACATTCCTCCAAAGAAGATAACAAATGGCCAATAAATACGTAAAAAGATGCTCAACATTGTTAGTCATTAGGGATATGCAAGTGCAAATCAAAACCACAATGAGATACAACTTCACACCCACTAGAATGGCTAAAGTCAAGATGACAGAAAATAACACATGTTGGTGAGGATGTGAAGAAATGAGAACCCTCACACGTTGCTGGTGAGGATGTATTAATAAAATAGTGCAGCTGCTTTGGAAAGGTGCTTGGCAGTTCCTCAAAATGTTAAACAAAGAGATTGCATAACCCGGCAATTCCACTTCTAGGTATGTACCCAAGAGAGTTGAAAACATGCACATACAAAAACTGGTACATGGATGTTCACAGTAGCATTATGCATATTAGCCAAACAGTAGAAACAACTCAAATATCCATTAACTGATAAATAGAGTAATAAAATGTAGTATATCCATACAATGGATTATTATTTGTCAATAAAAAGAAACGCAGCCTGAGCAAGAGCGAGACCCCATCTCTACTAAAAATAGAAAGAAATTATATGGACAGCTAAAAATATATATAGAAAAAATTAGCCGGGCATGGTGGTGCATGCCTGTAGTCCCAGCTACTCGGGAGGCTGAGACAGGAGGATCGCTTGAGCTCAGGAGTTTGAGGTTGCTGTGAGCTAGGCTGACGCCACGGCATTCACTCTAGCCTGGGCAACAGAGTGAGACTCTGTCTCAAAAAAAAAAATAAATAAAAAAAAAATAAAAAAATAAAAAGAAACGAAGTACTGATACATACTACTACATGGATAATCTTTGAAAACATTATGCTACACTGAAGAATCCAGTCACAAAGGACCACATATTGTATGATTCCCATTTACATGAAATGTTCTAAACAGGCAAATCTACAGAGACAAAGTAAATTCGTGGTTGCCAGTGGCTAAGGGGGTGAGGAAAGGGGAGTGACTGCTAATGGATACAGAGTTTCATTTTGTGCTAATAAAAATGTTTCAAACTTAGTGGTCAAGGTTCCACAACTTTGTGAGTATACTAAAATCTACTGAATTATACATTTTAAAATGTGAATTTAGTGTTATGTAAATAACTCAATAAAGCTGTTATTTTTTAAATTTTTTTCAAATGTTTACATAAGAAAAAATATTTGGTAAAGTATTTTTTATTAACAGTGTTGTCATGGGTAATAGCCCAGGAAAAAGTATGTGCAAAAATTGGTGAAGGCCATCATCTGACCTAGTATCTGCATCCTGATCAGCACCACGGACAGCTCCCCACAAATGCCAAACTTCAAAGGCAGCATACAAAAGGCTACTCAGATCAGCAGGTTTTCCAAAACTAACATTTCTATCACACTTTTCTTCTTTTTAGCACTGCTGTATGTCATGGCAACCATGATTGCTTTTATATTAATATGTATGTTTTGTGAGCACTTGACTAGGAAACAAAAGATCTGCTACACTACCTCATTAATCCATTCATTTAACAAAATATATTATGTGCTAGACCAGGGATGGGGAGCCTTGTCATGTTGGAAGGCCATATTAATTTAGCTGTAATCAAATAAGGCCACATTCAATAAACTTCAATTAGATATACTTAAAAATGTAACATTATTTTATAAAAATCTAACTTGATACTTATGTACTTCATAATTTCAAAAAATGACAACTATTTGTTAATTTTAAAGTTAACTAACCTTTTAATGACTCTGTTGTTGGAGAACAACATTTGAATATTTGGTTGAAAAGCAAGAAAGCATTTTGGGGGCATGTTGTCAAAGGCGTGGGTATTCTACTGCACTTTTCCATATTATAATTGGATCTTTCTTAGCATCAAACAATGAGTTTAAAATGTCATCTACTGATAGCTCAATCAATCCCATCTGTAGTTCTTTAGGTGCCTTGGTGATATCAACTAGGTGAGGCTGAAATGCTAATTTGAGTGTGATGTCATGATTTTCAATATCAGTGAAAAATAAACAGTAGGACCTTAATAGTCAGAGACTTCACCACTCCACTGAAACAAGTGGACAGATCACTGAAGCAAGAAATGAATAAAGAAACACTGGACTTAAACAGAACTCTATAACAGATGGACCTAACTGACATTTACAGAATATTCTACCCCAAAACTACTGAATATACATTTTTCTCATCAGCAGATTGCACATTTTCAAAGACTGATCATATTTTAGGCTACAAAACAAGTCTCAGCAAATTCAAGAAATTTGAAATCATACCACGTATCTTCTCAGACCACAGTGGAATAAAACTATTCAATTCCAAGAGAAACACTCAAATCTACACAAAGTCATGGAAATTAAACAACTGGATGCTGAATGATACTTGGGTCAATGATGAAATTAAGATGGAAATCAAAAGATTTCTTGAACTAAATGACAAAATGGACACAAGCATTCAAAATCTATGGGATACAGTAAAAGAAACCCTAAGGGGAAAGTTCATAGCTTTCAATGCCTGCATCAACAAGACAGAAAGATGATAAATTAACAACCTAATGGCACATCAAAAGGAACTAGAAAAGAACAGGCCAACCCCAAAGCCAGGAGACAAAAAGAAATAACAAAGCTCAGAGCAGACTAAATGAAATGGAAACAAACAACAACAACAAAAAATTACAAAGAATCAGTGAAATAAAAAGGGTTTTCTTTCTTGTTTTTTTTTGTTTGTTTGTTTTTGTTTGTTTTGTTTTGTTTTGAGACAGAGTCTCACTCTGTTGCCCAGGCTAGAGTGCCGTGGCATCAGCCTAGCTCACAGCAACCTCAAACTCTTGGGCTCAAGCAATCCTCCTGCCTCAGCCTCCTAAGTAGCTGGGACTACAGGCACACACCACCATGCCCAGCCTAAAGTGAAATTTTTAAAGAATGTTTTGCTAGATGTAGAATTCCATGTTGACATTATTTTTTTCATTCTGTAACATAAAGGTGTCTTCTGACTTGCATTGTTTCTGAAAAGAAATCTGCTCTCATTCTTTGTTCTATACCTCATATGCCTTTTTTCTCTGGCTGATTTTAAGATTTTTCTCTTTATCACTGTTTTTCAGAAATTTAGTTACAATGTGCTTCATTGTGGTCTTTATCCTGTGTTTATCCTGCTTAGGGTTCATTAAGGTTCTTGGATCTGTGGGTTCAGTTTTATCAAATTTGGAATAAACTGCCCAACATCCCCCAAACACACACTTTTCTGGGACTCCAGATATTATACATAAAATAAACCACTTGATATTACCCCCAAGTCACTGAGGATCCATTTTTCCATCCTTTTTGTGTTTCAGTTTGAATCCTTTCTATTGCTACAACTCCAAGTTCATTGATCTTTCCCCATGTCTAAGATACAGTTAATCCCATCCAGTACACTTTTCATTTCAGATATTATATTTTTCATCTCTAGAAGTTCCACTTGGTTCTTTTTTAATATCTTCAATACATTTTCTGATTACATTAATATTATTTTAAAGATCTTTAAACATATTGAACATATTTGTAATAGCCATTTCAAAGTCTTTAATATACTAATTTCATCATCTGTCCTTGTTGGGCCTTTTTCTATTGACTGCTTTCTTTTTCCCCCTCCTAGTATGGGTCACATTTTCCTGCTTCTTGGCATATCTAGTAATTTTTAATTGAATGTTGAACATTGAGTTGTAAGGTTTTTGAGTATCTGAACTTTATCTTCCTTTAAAGAGTGGCTTTGTTCCAGAAGATGGTTAAGTTACTAGAAGATTAGATTTGTTCAATCCTTTCAATGGCTTCTTTTTATTTTTTAAGGTGGGTCTAAAATAGCCTCTGCTATGGGATAGTTTAGCCCTACTACTAAAGTGTGACCCTTCTGGGTCTCTGAAGTCACTTTGGAAGCTGGTTCTCTTGAAAGGATAATGTGGAAGTTCCCTGGCTTGACCTTGTGGCAACAGATTCATAAAATCATCTCTCCACTGTAGTAAAGCTCAAGACCAAAAAGTTGTTGTAAGGGACTGGAAAATGTGAAGTTGGTACATTTGCATAGAAGGACCAAAAGTATGACTTGATGCTGAGAAACAGAATGCTCTTATAAAGAAAAGTAACTGTCAGGTAATTGATCATTAATCACGAAGTTAATAATTTAGTATGATACTTGATTCTCTCCATAGATAAGGATTTGACAAGCTTTGTGTCTGCCACATAGATGATGATGATCTTCCCTGGTTCCTGTGGGATTAAATGATATTAAAGATTGCATTAATCTATTAATAACTTTGCATTTCCTTAGGACTAGCAGTCTACACAGAAGTACTTTGAGAAACAATGAACACATTATTAAAATTCTTATGAGGTTGCCCTTAACATTATGTGTCTGCTTACATTCCTAGATTTTAAAAAACTTTTTAAGTGACATTATGTGAAGAGGTTCCTTTCCAGTTCATATCTTAAGAAGGCTATTTTGTTTCATCCATCTGAAAATGTCTTTGGTTACAATTTTTCATCACTGCCCCTTGTTTAACACAATAATTGACTTTGAAAAATCCCATTATCTGGAGATGGTTTAGTAAAGTAGGAAATGGCTTTGGAACCATTTAAAATTATTTCATCATATTTACTTCCTTTTTCCTGAACTGGAGTAACTACAGATATAGTACCAACAATATCTTTCCTATAAGGTACTTGTTTCTTCCTGTATGGGTTTTTAACATGAAGACTGAGGTTATTAGAATGAAGCTGTAAGTATGACTGCTTTTGATACTGTCATTTCTATAGTATTGTTCAATACAATTTCCTATTCCACTAGGTGTTGCTGATGGTTAGCTTGTAAGAAATATTTTCTCTCCTGTGTATATATTTAAAAAACAAAGCAAAACAAAATATAGAACTCTGCCCTTGGCTTAGTTTACTTGCATTGATCTTTGAAATATAGATATGTTTAACGTCTCTAACACAGGTTGATCCAGAAATAGCTTTAGTTGTGGGATAGTCTACTATACCAAACTATATTTTCTGATATCCACTATGAGGCCTTCCAAAGACTTATTTTTATTTACGTCAATGTCTAGAAAACCACAAATGCAATTCTGATCAATGAAAACAACTGCCTGGTTTACTTTTCTAAGAGTCTGGGTGCTCTGCTCTGTTTCCTGGCCCCAGGATGTACCTTAACAAATATAATATCCTGTAGAAGTCATAAGAGGTATGGGGGGAGGGGAATATTTCATTAGAGTAAACATAAAACTAGCCTGTGATAGAGCTGTTGGGAATTCTGCGCGTGAAGCTTCAGACCATCAGATTTGACCTTTGTGCTTATGCTTAAGAGTGGAGGAGCTAATTTATCATTGCTGGTAAGAACTCACTACCCATGGCACAAACAGAACAACAAATTAAGGAAGTCGTCATGGAACATGGAGGAAGCTGACAATGACAAACTTTGGAAGATCCAAAGTTTGCAATGTGAAGTTCAAGTACTGGAGCCAGACTGCTTTGCAAACATAGCTAACCAACTTCAGGCTAAAAGGTGGCTAAAAATGTGCTTAGATAACGTTTAGAGGACAAAAGAAAACTGTAATATGTTTTCCATCAAAGTGCTACAATAAAGCTCACAGAGCTTTTGTTTGCATTTTAAAAACAGCACATTAGTATCTTTTAAGCTATTTAAACAGACCACCATCAACAAACCTGCCCATGACGGGAATTATTCTGGGCAATTGTAACTTTTTTCTTTCCATCTTCTACCCTGACCATTGAGAATACTACTTCACAGGGCAACCTTGTGTGACTACTGCCCTAAGACTTCTGTGTCACAAGGCACTTGTCTTTGTTCCTCTCTAATGACCTGGTCAACAATTCTATCAGTGAAGATGTCAGTTGGTTGAATACTAACTTTAATTATGTGCTAATCTGGACTAGATTCATCTGCCATCACTAAAGGTCACTCATGTGCACACCTGAGTTGTGAAAAGCCCAACATGCACATGCATTAGATATGGCTTGGGGTGTGGTCCTGCTCATGTCCACTTCCCAGAAACTGGGAATCTGTGCCGGGGGCCCCCTTTCCCCAGACAGTGGCCACAGATGATTGGATAGAGAGGGACACGTGGTTCGAGGGCCATACGTAGGCTGAGCTGATCAGATTCTGCTTCAAAAAATTGGACTAGTGAACTAAGATGCAGTTCTGTTCAGAGGTAGGAGCAGCCTTACATGCCTGGGATGAGGAGTGGGGCATAGACGTGGAGAAAGCCAAAGTGACAAAGAGACAAGGGAGAGGAGAGAGATGTACAGAGTGAGGCGGAGTAATCTCGAGAGAGAGGAGACCTGAGGGACCATGAGGGATGCAGCTGGTAACCTTAATTCTTGACTTTACAGGTCTCAGCCAACTTCCAGTGAGGACTGGCTGTGCTTCCTGTACTCACAGTCTGTAGGATTTCCCCTGCCCAACTCCTGCCAAATAGGCCTTTATGCAAATTAGGAAAAGGCGCTCCCCCCCACCCCCCACCGCCGCCTCCCTGTCACTGGTGCAGGGCTTGGCCAGTGGACTGAGCCTCATTGGTAGAAAAGACACCCCTTCCTCTGGTGCAGTGGACATCTTGTCCCCTACCTCAAGGGCCACGGCTTGGAGAGAAGTCTCAGCTGCCATTCATCTCTTCGTCAGGTACCACTGAGCAAGGTGCACCCCACACAACCTCACACAGTGGCCTTGGTTGGACCAATAACAGCAAAAAAACTCAAAGCACTGCCCTCCCACTCAGGGCAAAATCTCAGTCACCCAGATAAATAACATCGGAATCTGCTGATTCTTGCCTGAAATTCATATTTCAGTGCTCATAAAGTGTGGTCTGTAGGCTAATGTCACATTGTGAAGTCTTTATTACCACTCTGTAAGAGCAAGTACAGAAATTGAGAATAAGTGTTTTAGAAACTTTTATAGCAATCTGATCTCGGAGCAACATTTTTATTGTATTTACAAAAGTACCAGACTGCAAAGGATTAGAAATTTTAAAAACTCATCGTTCACCATGCATAGTTTAAAAAGCACTGCTCTACTACAATTTTCAAAAGGAAAAAGCCACTTTACTTATACTTTAAAAAGAGGATCATGTGGTGTTTCCTTTCCCATACAGTACAAAGTCTAGAGTATTTTTCAATTTGCCTGCACTTATAAAGACATACAGGAAGGACAGCCCAAAATGCAATTACTGATAAAACTGGTCTCCTGAGCAGACTGAAGCATTCCACTGTTACCTTGTGAAATACAAACCAAGCGGAAAAATTAATTTGACTCATTTTACTGTTTGCAGATTGATGAATTAAACATAGGTCAAACACGCCTCCAGGGCTAGGCTTTTCTTTCAACTTACCCCGCATGTTTAACTATAGCTAAAGGCAGCTTTCCAGAAGAGAGATGTAAATATTTGTCTTTCCTATCTACCCACAAGGATACCAAGAAGTTACAACAAACACTATTTTCACCAAGCATCCCCTTATCTCTGCCCCTTTCTATTTAAGAGAGTCTCACAGATGTTTCTACTTGGAATCACATCACACCAAAACTTGCCCACACTCGCTTTTCTGGTCTCTGCCCTCCTCATCAGTTTGTACCTGGTCTCTGCCCTCCTCATCAGCTTCTCCTCACCTCACCCCAGGGTCCTTTCCACGAAGCTCTTGGTTCAACAGAAAAGTCGGCACCCCAGAGAAGTCCGTGTATGTGCTGAGCAGGAAACGTAGGCAACATGCACTTAACGTAGCTCCCAAGTTGCACCCCAGATTCTGTCTTTGGGGGTGACAGCGGTGATAACAAACGGGGCCAGGAGAGTCCCAGGCATTTGTGTTTGCATAATGGGCAGGGTCACACACTGTCCACAAGGCATTCTGTTGTCACTGATTTGTGCCTCATTCCACCTTTTCAAACTTGTGCGTGAGTGAAACAAAATCCTAAGATGCTGATACTCAGTTTTAACCACCACTCTCTATTAAGATGTTCCATTTGAGGTTTTATAAATTAGGAAGCAAAACACATTCTTTGTGTACAATGGGGAAAAATATCTCTGTACTTCAGGGATGCTTCTTAGAATATGTTCCTGTTTTAAACTTCTCCTTGAGTAGAAATGGGTTTTACAACCCATCTAGACGAAGATGAAAATACTTTTAAGCATGCACTTTTTTTTTAAGGAAATTCTCTTGACTAAACTTCACAATTATTACAAGATAAGTGAATGACACTCATTCACAGAGGCAGCAAAATGACTTAAGTAACACTCTACAACCTGGTGATGATGACTATAAGGACCAATAGATCAAGTATATACAGAAATTCGATTTTTTAAACGGAGGGTGGTATTCTCCCAGAGGTACCAGCTAGGAATGTAACTTTACCGTTCCACGTGTGGTCTGCTCATCCAGCCCTCTTCCACCCTGGCTCTTGGGCCACAGTTTCCGCACAGAGCTCGAGTCTCCTCAAACGCATTCCATGAGCTTCAGGTGCAGACACGTGGTGGCCACTTCTGGCTGTTCCACAGAGCACTTCAGTCCAGCGTGGCTGAGCATGTGAGTGAGTGGTTTTTCTACTCACTTATAATCCATGTCGATATTAAGCATAAATACAATCCAGATAAGCTTTCATTTTCTTGGCCTAAAGGAATATGACACGATTGAAACAAAAGGGAATCAAGGAAGACCCAACCATATTGAACCAATAACATAGAAGCAATTGTTCAATTTGGACCCACTTAATTTTGTGTCTAGCTATGAAACATATATGGTGGTAAAAATAAGATTTGAAAGAAAGTGAATGACTACGTTATCAATTAAAATAAATTTAAAACTTTTAAAAAAGTGAATGGCTATAAAGTATACCAAAATATAATCAATAATATTTATAAGGCAATTAAACAATATTCAACTATGACAAACAACCCTATAGACAGTTAAAGTTTTAGATCCATGGAAAATACATACATATAGTTAATTTTACATAGTCACTGGTCTTGTGAAGCAGTGTGAAACACGTTCTTATAAACAGAATCTTACAGTTTTAGGAATTTGCTATTAATATTTAAAAGAAAACTGCTGTTAATTTCAGTATTAGTCATCCTCTTATTCATATTTGTATAGATTTTCACATATTGGGTTAGTTATCAATTAAAAACATTTACCTACTTAGATGTGGAATTCCAACATTTCCAGAGTATTCTGAAAAGTTAGATTTTTTTTCAATCCCCAAGACCAGCTTGGCCAGAATTAAAATAGTCTTTCTTTGGTCTCATTAAAATAGGAGAAAATCACCTGATTGAGAACAATAACAAACATTTCCATCCAAAATCCATTTGTAGAAATGTCCTGGGAAAATCAATGTAAATGTCCCCTGATCTGGGCTGCTCTTCTCTCTAGGGCGCTGAGCCCATCCTACAACCAGCTCAGTCTGGGGGGCTCCTGTATCCTAGAGAAGGCCCTGGGGCTTTCACCTGAACCCCTCTTGGGTGGAAATGACTTTGGTTGGAGACCATGAAGACCCACATCCAAGAAATTCGAGTCACCAGGGTGACCTTGAGTTAATAGTTTCTTGGGGACTTTCAAATAATAGTGTTCCTAAGTTGAACCCAAAAGTCACCCATAGTTGTTGCTTTACTTTGGGAGATAAACACGATTTTCCTGATCCATTTGGTCACCTAAACCTCCCTTATGTTGTACTTCTCCACAGAGGGTCTTTTAAGCCCAGAAGAAATATCCAGAAGGGTATAATTAAAGTGTGAAAAGTAAAAGAAATCCAGGTACCAGGTGGGGCATTAAAGTCGCCTCCTATGGAAAAAGTCAGTCTAGGAGATAAAGAGAAGTTCTGGAGATGGATGGTGGTGGTGGCTGCACAACAGTGTGAATGTGCTTCATGTCACTAAACTGGACACTGAAAAATGCTTCCAATGATAAATTTCATGTTATGCATATTTTACAATAAAAGTCAGTCTTGTACTAATATTCATACAACCTCTCAGTATGGTCACATACGGCCAAAATGTAAGAAAGAAACTTATTCTAAAATCAGGAAAGGACAAAAGCCTTACATTTTCATTTTTACTATAGTTCTCTCATCATTTAAAACATACAAGGTTTGGAAGACATTTCAATGTTCGCATCACACAGGAAGTTCACCTCCAATTTATTGCTGGCATTTAAAAGTGGTGCTAATTTATAGGCAGTTCCGTCTGGCTACTTAGTTTATTATGTCCATTACACAACTGAATAAAAACAAAGAAAAAACGAAACAAAACAACACCCAATACCTCCTCTCCCTGAAAACCTTCTGTTTTGATGCCTTCCCCAAACATAGCAACTATTTTGATGTCTTCTTTTTACTTTCACTGTATTGAAATGTCTTTTTTCACAACTTGGTTTTCTATTTAAAGAATTCTTGCCCCACTCCCCCCACCTCCAACACACAGTTAGAATAAGCATAATGCATTGATTGATGTCACAGAGCTATAGGCTGCCAATCCCTATAGAAAGTTTTTCCTTTCAGTCCTGGATTGACGTGGAAATAATGACACCGGGTAAGGAGATCCAAGATGTGTGGTCATACCCAAACGCCAGGGAGGTCCCCAGATAGCTCGAGTGGAACCACAAATTCAGAGCAGCAATTCTACAAACATCAGCCACAGCAGCCGGCGGCAGGCTGCCACCGTGTCTGCCCATGGACAGAAAGGGTAGAGTTTGTGCGATTGTGGTCACGGTCACATATCAAGGGATAACTTCTGACACTGTCCATTAAATGACCAGGTTATATAAAACACAGACATTTACAAGCAGGAAGGGGCTGTAGAAGTCAATTAAGAACTCGAGTTTTGTGTTAATTAATCTTCAACCAGAAAACCAGATGACAGTGGGAACACCTCACTACAGAACATCTGGCTTATGCAGTGCACACAACTCATCATCCCCACTGCAAAAGAATATGAATGTTAATTTCATACACCACAGCATTTAACACACCGCTTTTTAAATTTATTGTAGAATACAAACATGGGAAAATGTTAGTGCCAAATATCTTGTTAAGTCACTCTTAGAAATTGATTTTCAAGTTTGAAGTGCTATGTCATTAGTAAGATTTTCAAAATTATTTTGTATTTATTGAGACTGAAAACAGATTAACAAAGTACCTCTAAAATAAAAATTACCAAATTAAATTAGAAAAATACTTCCAAAATAAAGATGACCAAAAATTAGTTAGCGTGAGAATATTAGTTTTCTGTTGCTGCTGTATGTAACACATTACCACAAACTTAGCAGCTTAAACACACATCTATCATCTTACAGTTCTGTAGGTTAGAGGTCTGACACGGACTTTGCTGGGCTAAAATCAAGTTGTTGACAGGGCTGTGTTCATTCCGGAGGCTCTGGGGCAGATTCTGCTTCCCTGTCTTTTCTTGTTTCTAGAGGCCGTCCACACTCCTTGGCTCACAGCCCCTTCCTCCACCTTCAAAGCCAGCAATGGTGCATCTCTCTCTAACCATTCTGCTGTATTTCACATTTCCTTATGAATCTGACACTCTTCCAATTCCTGCCTCCACTTTTAAGAACCCTTTTAATTATACTGGGCCCACCTGGAGAATCCAGAAAAATCTCCCTAGATCAAAGTCATTGGATTAGCACCTTAGTTCCACCTGCAACCTTAATTCTCCTTTGTCATTTAACCCAACATATTCACAGGCTCTGAGGATTAGGACACAGACATCTTTGGTGGGGGCAATTATTCTGCCCACCATAATGAGATTCCACACATTAAATAGACCACAGTTTAATATTTTTCTAACAGTTCAATAACTGTCATTCAGTTGCTTTAATCTACAGAATTTATTTATTTTTGTCTAAATAAAACCTATTAAGCTGGCCAGATATAGCAGTAACAAAAAAAATGTAAAGAGATCTAAAACAAACTGCACAACATTACAAAGTAGTGGTTATTTGTGTGTCTACATGTATGTATATTATATATATAAACTATACATGTGTGTTTTTATAAACATATATGTATATATACACACACATAATTTTAAAGTTAATCAAGTGGTTCTAGAAAATTAATATACAACAAAGACTCCAGGGAAGGTAATGCTTATGAAATAAGCTCATGTTTATGATGATCTAACATCAATCCAAAATAAGATTTTTAATGAAGAACGTAAACGATAAATTCTCTCCACGTTAGCCATTTTTCCCTACTTGTTTTCTTCTTGCTTTTCTCCTGCTGTCCATATTAAACTTCCTTGTGCTCTCAAAGGCCTGCCATCATGTCAAGTGACCAGATCCCTTACGGACAAGGTCAAATCACCAACCCCCAAACGTATCAGTGCAGCTGCTTTGGAGGAAATCACTGAAAAATAAAGGCAAACCATCCGTGCGTTGTTCCCTCCAGTATACCTGTGATTTTGGAGAAAAAGGTCCGAATTCCTTCCATGGCTGAAACGCTAGCTTTGGTTTTAGAGAAATACTTTACTTTCAAGTGTGACCACTGCCACTGGCCAGTGCTGGCACCTGGCCCCCAGCAGACTTAAAAGACGGGAATGTGGTAGTGGCGGTCGTTCTCCGTCAGCAGGGAGATCTCTGGCCACTCCCTGAGAGGCTCCTCTGGGTAGCAGACTTCAAAGTCTCTGGAGTTAAACTTGAACAGTCTGAACACTTTTATCTTTACTTCAAGGGAGTATCCAAGTATAAACATATCAATCTGGGGATGAGATGAAAGAGAGGTCACAACTACACACCTTCAAATTCCTGCCTCCCACCATGGCAGGGGGGAGTGTTCCTCTGCAGTTTATGAAATAATCTACTGTTGACAGACCTACCCATGAACCACTGAGTGGGCACAGAATTGGGAACAAATGTCCATTGTGTGGAAGGAAGGGGACAAGCGTAGGAACATCTCTTGAGACTAGCATGAAGAAATCACAGGAAAAAGCTATTTTTTTTTTTTTGAGACAGAGTCTCACTCTGTTGCCCAGGCTAGAGTGAGTGCCGTGGCGTCAGCCTAGCTCACAGCAACCTCAAACTCCCGAGCTCAAGCGATCCTCCTGTCTCAGCCTCCCGAGTAGCTGGGACTACAGGCATGCACCACCATGCCCGGCTAATTTTTTCTATATATATTTTTAGCTGTCCATATAATTTCTTTCTATTTTTAGTAGAGACGGGGTCTCGCTCTTGCTCAGGCTGGTCTCGAACTCCTGAGCTCAAACGATCCGCCCACCTCGGCCTCCCAGAGTGCTAGGATTACAGGCGTGAGCCACCGCGCCCGGCCTGGAAAAAGCTATTTGAATAAAAAAAAAAAATTAATGAAAAAGAAAGGAACGCTCACAATAAAGACTGCATTGTTTTCTAACCTATCATTTTAAATCAATTTGTGCAAAAACATTAGATAATTTTGTTCACCCTCTGGGAAAGCAAAACAACAAAAAAGAAACCTTTTACTATGGGGATAAAAGCATTTTCTGGATTTAAAAAAATGTCAATTAATTTCTATTTATCTCCAATAGGTAACCAAATGCTTTCCCAATGTTATCTCATTTTCTAGCTGGACCTCTGTGTGAGAGAACCTGTTATCATCTGAGAAGCAGCACAGAGGTCAGAACGGCTCCCAGAACTGGTTGCTCTCTCTGCCAGGTCTGGGGAGACACAGAGCAACCAGCACAGGGTGATGAGGTTTATTACTCTTCTCTTCCTCATTTTAGGGGCGATAGTATCAACCAACCATCTCTGTCCACTTGGTTAGATCACTGCTGAAAGTGACCCCCAAACACCTTTGTGTTCAAGTAGCTGAATACATAACATCCTTAATCAAACAAACGTGGTTCTTCCACCCCATTTACCTGCTCTAGTCCACATGTGTCGCCCACAGAATTCAGGTGATTCATCATGAAGCTCAAAGGATCAGATGATGTCTCCCTGGCAAACAAGAGTCTAAAAAGACTGGGAATGACCTTTTTCGTCTTCATTTGCTCATAAACTTCAGTGACTTGATATAGCATGATGAACTTTAAAGCTTCATAAAGTTTATATTCCAGAATGGCATCAGAAAAAAGGATGTTGCACATACATCCTCTCTTGTGATAATCTTTAATTCCATTAAATTCAGTCCACTAAAAACACAGATGTAAAAGTGAAATTTAGAAGAGTAAGGGTGACTATATACACCAATGCATAATTTTTAAAGTACTTATAAAATAATCCAAAGAATAATAGAGGAGACTAGATCTTTAACTCTTTATTTTTTATCTTCTGGCACTATTTCCTTTTTTTAAACCACAAGTGTGGTTTAAACCCTTTTTTTAAACCCTTTTTTTAAACCACAAGTGTATTGCAACAGATGGAATGTTTGTGTCTCCCCCAAATTCATATGTTAAAACCCTAATCCCAAAGTGATGGTATTAGAAGGTAGGGCCTTTGGGATGTGATTAGGTCATGAGGGAAAAGCCCTCATGAATGGGATTGGTGCCTTTATAAGAAGACACCAACAAGCCTCTTTCCACCATGTGAGGACACAGCAAGAAGATGACTGTCTATAAGACAGGAAGAAGATCCTCACCAAAAACCCCACCCTGCTGGCACCCCGATCTCATCTCAGACTTCCAGTCTCCAGAACTGTGAAATATAAATGTTTGTTGTTTAAGCCACCCAGTTTATGGTATTTTGTTATATGGCTGTTATAGCAGCCCAAGCTAAGACAGACAGACACATATACATATATATACATATATACACACATATATATACACATACATATCTATACACCTATATAAAATGTTTACATTAACAAATTAGTTTAAATAAAATATTTTTTCAAAACAGTACCACCTACTTGTACTAAGCAATCAGTTTTCTAAAACTGCTTAGGATAGTTGAATTATACAAAGGGTATTCCAGAAAAAAATAGTGCCAGCCTTCTTTAACACTCACCATGAACCCTATACAGTTTAAAGCACTTCATATGTATTAAGTCACTGAATATCCATACAGGGTATATACTATTCATATTTCTATTTTACAGATAAGAAAAGCATGGCTCAGAAAGGTTAAGATATTTCCCAACATAACCTAGCTGATGGTAGGTTCACAATTCATTCCAAATTATCCAAAATCCGTGTCATTATTAAAAGGCAGAAAGAATGTGTAGAAAAATGAAACTAGACCCTTATCTCTCACCATACACAAAAATCAAATAAAAATGGATTAAAGTCTTAAATATAAGACCTGAAACTATGAAAACTACTAAACAAAAATATTGAGGAATTGCTTTAGAACATTGGTCTGGGCAAGGACTTCTTAAGTAATATCTTCAAAGCACAGGCAACCAAAGCAAAATTGAACAAATAGAATCACATCAAGCTAAAAAGCTTCTGCACAGCAAAGAAATCAGTCAACAAAGAGAAAATCCACAGAATGGGAAAAAATATTTGCAAACTACCTGTATGACAAGGGATTAACAACCAGAATATATAAGGAGCTCCAACAACTCAATGGGAAAAAAAATCAAACAATCCGATCAAAAAATGGGCAAAGGATCTGAATAGACATTTCTCAAAACAAGACATATAAATGGCCAGCAGGTATATTAAAAAAATGCTCAGCATCATTAGTCATTAGAAAAATGCAAATCAAAACTACAATGAGATATCATGTCACCCCAGCTAAAATGGCTTTTATTAAAAAGCCAGGCAATAACAAATGCTGGGGAGGATATGGAGTAAGGGGAACCCTCGTAACTGTTGGTGGGAATATAAATTATAATGCAACCACTAAGGAGAACAGTACGGAGGTTCCTCAAAAAACTAAAATTAGAACTACCATATGATCCAGCAATCCCATTGCTGGGTATACATCCAAAGGAGAGTAATTCGGTATACCAAAAGGATACCTGCACTCCCATGTTTATTGCAGCACTATGCACAATAGCCAAGATTTGGAATCAACCTGAGTGTCCATCAATGGATGAATGGATAGGGAAATTGTGATACATATACACAATGGAATATTTTATAACCACAAACAGAATAAAATCCTGCCATTTGTAACAACATAGATGAAACTGGAGACAATTATGTTAAAAGAAATAAGCCAAACATAGACAAATCTCACGTGTTCTCATTCATATGTGGGAGCTAATATTAAAAATAATTGATCTCATGGAGAGAGAGAGTAGAATGATGGTTGCCAGAGGCTGGGAAGGGTATTGGGGAAGGGGGGATGATGTGGGGGTGGTTAATGAGTGCAAATTATAGTGAGATAGTTAGAATGAACAATATACGATAGCACAACAAAGTAACTAATCAACAGTAAGCTAGGGTATAGTTTAAAATAACTAAAAGAGTGGAATTGGAATGTTCCTAACACAAAGAAATGATAAATGCCTGAAGTGATGGATACACCAATTACTCTGATTCAATTAGTTCATATTGTATGCCTGCATCAAAACATCACATGTACCCGCCAAAAACATACAACTATTATGTACCCACAATAATTAAAAATAATAAAAAAGGCAAGAAGAACTTAGTCAAATTATTACATCTGTGCCATTCCAGTTATCAATAGGTGCATTCCAGAAAAACATTTCTGAGCACCTTGTCTGGATCTTGCACCACACTTTTCTGGGGAAACCAAGGTATATGACTGGTAAGGTTTCCACACTAGCCCATAGAAGCCTCCTTATCCTATAAAAGGCCTAATTATCAGGTAGAACAATGTTGCTGTCATTCATTACTTGGAAGGGGAAAGAAAAACAAGGAAAGGAAATCATTAGTGACTAGAAAAAGCATTTCTGCTTGCATTGCTTACTTTCCTAACATAGAATGATATGCCTGACATTAGAGAAAACTGGCTATACTTGGGATTTAGGCTTTTCTTCTTTGTCTTTTTCTCCTTCTTTCCCCTAAACACTCACCTGTGTTTTCAATAATTCCACACATTTACGTAACTTCCCAAACACATTTGAACCTGTATACTTCTCAGGACCAAAACTGTACTGCTGAATCCAATTACACCCTTGTGAAAACAGCAGTTTTTCAGGAAGCTTGAAAAGGAAGCAGATGCCAAAAATGATTAGTATCTCAACGTTTACTACACAGAGCTCGAAATACGACACAGCACACCGTCTTATCTCACCTAGCAATCTCCATTTAAAAAGACTATAACAATGGTTAAGTAAAAAGCGTATAGTCTTTTTTTATTTGTGGATTAAGTGATTTTTAGATTATATTCTTACTTCATAATCTCACAAGTGATAAAAACCTAAATAAAGAATTGTGTCCATAGAAATATTCTTTTTGAATAAAATACTTACCAAACTTCACAGCTGTAGCCCTTTAGAAATTATTTTCAACCAAATGATATTAGGGTCATATAGTACCTCAGGAAACAGGCAGATTTTAGAATGATGCCCTCTAAGGTTCAAATCTAGCTGTCACTCACCAGCTGGGAGATTACTTAACCAGCATGGATTATTTCAACTCTCAGCCTCATCCTCCACTGTAAATTAAGAATAATATTGTCCATTTTATAGGGCTTTTGTTTGGATCAAGTAAGATTGTGGTGTATGTAAGAATCTAATCCCTTGTAGGTATCCAAGATGTTTTCCCACCCAACTCAGCTTGTTGAGCCCATACAACCCTCTGTGTATGTTTGTATCTCTGTCCTCAGCAACAGCAACAGGGCTAGCACACTGCAGACACTCAACAAGCATTTGCTAGATAAAAGGGAACTCATAAAAACAAGTTTAAATGAAAGACATTAAGGAAATAGAACTTATGTACCTCTATATACACGTGCTTTATTTTTCTTTGATCTTCCATTCTTAAATATACATCCTAGACTATGAATATTGCATTCAAAATAAAAATTAAGTTTACTCATCAAGAATGTACTGCCTTACATTCAGAAAATAAGAAAACAAGTCACAACTTGGAGAAAATATCTGCAAATTACATATCTGATAAAGCACTATATTCCACATATATAAAGAACTCTCAAAACTCAATAATTCAAAAAAAGCAACCCAGTATAAAATGGGCAAAAGATTTGAACAGACATTTCTCCAAGAAGATAATATGGGTGGCATATAAGCTCACTAAAATATGCTCAACATCATTACTCATTAGGGAATGCAAACTAAATGCACAATGATACCAATTCACACCTATTGGAATGGCTAAAAAACAAAGAACCTGACAATACCACATGCTGTTAGAATGTGGAGCAACTGAACTCTTATACATTGCTGGTGGGAATGCAGAATTGCTGAGCCTCTTTGGTAAACAGTTTGGCAGTTTCTTATAAAGTTAAACATATACCTAGCATACAACCAGGCAATCTCATTCCTAGGTATTTACCCAAAAGAAATGGAAACTAATGTTCATACAAAATCCTATATGAGACTATTTATAACAGCTTTATTCATAGTAGCCCCAAACTGAGAACAATCCAGATATCCTTCAACATTCCATGGGAATGAATAAACAAACTGTTACATTCATGTAAAGGAACACCACTCAACAGTAAAAAGAGATGAACTACAAATTCACTGAGGAATTCATGGATGAATTTCAAATGCGTTATGCTAAGTTAAAGATGGCAGATTCAAAAAGCTACATACTAGATGATTCCATTTATATAACATTCTGGAAAAGGCAAAATTAGAGGGAAAGAAAACAGATCTGTGATTGCCAGGGGCTGAGGGTGGGAGAAGGATTGACTACAAAGGCATTCAAGAGAATCTTTTGGGTGGCAGTTACACACTGTATGCATTTGTTAAAACTCATAACTATAGAGTGAAAAAGTGAATTTTACTAGATTACCTTACTTACAAAAGACAGAACCCCCTCAAGAAAAGATGGTGGCATTAAAAAAAAATAAAATAAAAGGACCACTGAGCACGACTATCTTTCTGAGATGGTTTATTTGCAAACTGACATGATAGAGGATTGGGTTAAATAGCCTCTAAAAGTTTCTTCAATCTCATGATCCCCTGAGCACAAAGCCACCCAAAGACCAGGAGTTTCTGAGTTGCAGATTGTCAACATGACATTTCCTGAGTTTCCAGTGTGAAGACATACCTTAACAATGTCTTTTTCTTTCATCCATGATGGAAAGGAGATGCCCCGGCTGAATATCTGAAATAACACCGATCTGAGAGCATCATAGTTATCTCTCTTGACTTGTCGAACACATTTAATATGATGCCGCCAAAACAGCTCCTCATAAGCCTATTAGCACGAAAAGAGAAAGTTTTTGATTAATTCCATTGGACAAGAGAATAAAGAAAGTGAATTCACTGTATTTTCAGTGAGGTGTTCCTCCCAACTAAAGTGGACAACAGAAACAATGATAAATTATGAATACGACCACATGTAATTTTAAAGTGACTCTCATGTATATAGGGTCCGTGACATGATATTTTAGATGAGAAATCCTGGATGGATTGACTAGGGTAGATCACTTTGGGCATATAATACATGCAACCTAACCACAGTGAAAAATACTATATACTTTTAAGACCATGTTAAGGAGTACTTTAAATGTTCCCCCCCCCCCCAACACACACAACATACCACTTTTTTTTTTTCCTTTTGCTAGTGACAAGATTGGGCAGCACTGCTGGGAATATTTATCATGATTGGTCCAATGGAAAATTCTAAAAATCCTCAAAATATTTTTATGTCAGGGTGCATAATCCCTTCAAAGACAGTCTCCACTGCACATGCAGATATTTAAGAGGCCAGGAGATAGCCAAAAAGAGCACAATGATCAAGTTTCCTAAATTATAGGCCTAATCTACCTAAGTCCTTGAAGACATAACCTCTAGGTAAAAGACCCAAAGCCAACATCTAGCAACTGTTTGGCTTTTGAATTAAAGCCACAATTGTTACATGAATCACATTCTGGTATTGGTTGATGTCTGGATTTAGCAAAGGAGAATGGAATGTTTCCTGATTTTGACAAATTCTATGTCTTCCATAACCTCTATAAACAGACACACCTTCCTCATCAGCTTGGCACGAGGTGTTTCTCCTTTCCATTCTCTTGCACAATAACTGAGTAAATCAACTTCTGCCTCCACACTGAGGTTCCCTGGACCAAAAAAAAAAATAAAAGGCAGGTTAATTTTCCCTTTCCTCTCCCTTCTTGAGCCCTCTGGACCTTAAGAATAAAGAAACATATGAAGGAAAATATTTACTTTTGAATTTTCTCTGCAGATATCCAATCCACCTGAAAGACAAAGGGAACAATAACATCAAAATTCTGCTTTGGATAGCAAGCATATATTTGAAATTTAAAGATGATATAATGACATACCATTTCAGCCGATGCCCTAAATATAAATGGAGCCTCCTGAAGTAGCAGAGGGCAGCCCCTAGAAATGAAACTGCAAACATCACGGAGCCCTTTCCTAGTCTCCAGATGGTACCCAAGGCTTGGCTTGTAAGTAGTATCCAGTGGTGAACCTGGTCACTTCCTAAAAAATTACCAAAAAAAAAAAAAAAAGGCAATTACCCAAGTCTGCTTTAAGAGAAAAGAAAAATATAGAGATGGGATAATTTTATCTGTAAAGTGTCTGTCATTGATTTACATAAATACTTTTAAAGTATTCAAAAATTAAAGAAACACCTAGTCTTCCCATAATCAGTATTACACATAACATCTCTGTTCCACAAAATTAAAGGGGAATAATAAATATAAAGAGTATGGGCTTCAGAATCTCTCAGACCTGAATTCAAAAACCCGCTTCTACTACTTTATCCAGCTGTGTGACTACAGCAACCTAATTCCTCTTCTCCTGAATTTTCTTGACTAAAATGAGGGTTAAAAAACTGACCCCGCCAGAGAAAGACAAAATTAAATTTTTAAGCAGAAGCACAATGCCCAGCACATACTTGGTTCTTGCTGAATTTCTGTCGAATCCACACACAATTACAGGGGTTCAGTTAAGCCCCCGGTACACTGCGGGTAATCAAACCAAGTGGCCTCTAGCGATGCCTCCAATATCTACTTCTGCCCGTTTTTATAGTTTTGCATCATTATAGGCCATAACATATGGCATCACTTTAGCAGCACAGGATGAGTGACTCAAACAGCAGGCACACGGACATCATTTCCAGAAAGTAGACCACTTAAAAACAAGAGGCATGAGATGGATTTAGAGATATACTGCTTGTGAAATATACTGTGATTCCTGGTTTGACAAGAGAGAAAACTAGTAGTCCTAGAGAGCTCAAAGGGTGCAGTTGTAACATTTTGCTGTGTTCAGTAGATTCCCCACCATGTTATGTTTGGACATGTAAAATGCTGAAGTACAAATGAGGAAGAGGACCTTTGAATAGTGGCCAAATCTCCTCGGATTCATTGCAAAATAATTCCTCCATGGCACATGATTTAGTAAAATTCCAGTGATTAACTATCGTAAAAGCCTCATCAACATAGTATCTACAATTTTAGCATTTTTTTATCATCTGGATATTTGATGTGCACTCTCAATAAAGAAAGAATTTGCCAGCAAATAAAAAAATACATTTACAATTACTTAAAAGGACATTTTCAAAAACAAGTGCTTTTCTGTTTAGAACAGTTGATTAGCTATTCAAATCATTATATAATTACTCCCACCTAGAAATTTGGTAAAACTTTTTATGAATGTTTAAAAACATAAAGCTTCACTACCTTTATATCTGTAATTTAGATTTTTATTAATTCAGGCTGATTTCCCAACTCTGAAAATTTTGACATGTGTAATATTTTTAGCAAATCCTTAAATTCATGGAAAACTAAAATTTTGTCTATGTGATACATAATTTCTTTTGTTGTAGCTATAAAAATATTTTAGAAAAAACGGAATATAATATGCTTTTACAGTTTTTTCCTCATTCTAAAGTTGGACATCTTTTCAAATCAGTACTGAACATATAAATCTACAATAATCTTTTTAATGAATGCAAAATATTTTAGTACAGACTGTCCTATATGTTAGCACTGCCTTACTGATAAACTTGGTTTTCCATTTCTCACTTTTACAAACAATGCTGTGGCGTATATTCTTTTCTAACAGTGCTGTAGAGTCATGACAGCTTTTTCTAAAGGATACTTTCAAGAGGAAATCCTAGATCAAAGGGTGTGCACATTTTTAGTTTTGACAGATGTTGGCACAGTGCCTTCCAAAACAACTCTGTCGGCTGACACCCACCACAGGTAGGAGAGCACCTATTCCCCTAAACCCTGATACTGGTTATGATTTTGTTAGAGACCAACAAGGCTCACAGACTTAGATTTCTATTTATACCTTATGGTTCTACATTATTTTAATATAGATGGATTCAATTTCTCACTTGAGGCTGCATTTCTACAGTAATTCGTGAGACTAGGATTCTCCTGTATGTACTGGCCATGTGCATTTCTTCTCTGAAGGGCCTTCTGAGAGCATCCGCCTACTTCCCACAGGTGGTGCTCATTTGTGTGTGGACGTGGAGGGCTTGCAGTCACTGAAGTGAGGACTGGCTGCTTCCCCCTCCGTGGGCACGTGCTTTATTTGTCACAGACTCCATCTACCCTGCTGCATTCATGTAAGTTACCAGCCAACACCTCAAGGAATTCGACATGAGCCACCTGAACCACGAACATCTCTCTGGAGCACAGGGCCTCTCCTGCAGCTGCCCAGGCCTCCAGGGGGACCCGCTGCAGGTGACAGTTTTCCCCACTCACACATACTCTTCCCTAGCATCCTGCCCTCATCCTCAAAACTAAACTCCACCTATAATCCAAGAACGAAATAGTTATATCATAGTCTTATCAGAAAAAAAACCCTAGAACACAAGCCTACACTCCTGGCCTCGCTCTACCCAATGTGCCCACAAGTAACTCAAGCCAAGAAGGGCCAGGGAGTGTAATCACAGGGGTGCTGGCGTGGGTACCAGGGAGCCATCTGGGCAGGGCGGCGGGTACTTTGCGGGACTCATGAGGTCACACGTAAGCAGGCCATGGCCACATAGTCACGTACATCATCGATTCAAGCTGTTCACTCATAAAGTTAGGAGTGGAGCTTCTAAGTCAAAGGGGAGGAAGTACAATGTTTTAGTAGGAAAGAGCATGACTTCACCAATAACTAAAATAGCAACAATGTAAGCTTTTGCTATGTGCCAGCCCAGAGCTAAGTATTTCACAGGGATATCTCACTGACTCCTGTGAGGCCCTGCAGTCTGACCTCGTGGTTCCCATGTGATTCGGGGCAAGTGACTTCACCACCCCAAGCTTCAGTTTCTGAATCTAGGAATGAAGACAGTACGTAACAGAGCCTGGTACACAGTGAATGCTCAGTGTATGTTTGCTCTTATTATCATCGTGGAATCACAACATAGGAGACAGAGCAAAGGAAATGCTGGGAAAGAGCTTAGCACAATATCTGGCCCAATGTAAGTACTCTAAAAATACTAACTAATATTTTTATTGATAGTCCTCTGATCACCCTTATTTTGCAGATGAGAAAACCGTGAGGGTGAAAAAGATTAGATAATGGGACTCAGCCAGGAAGTGGTAGAGCTATAATCCCAAAACAGGAGCCATGCAATGTGCTATGGTTTGATTGTGTCCCCAAATTTCACATGCTGGAAACTTAATCCCCAAATTCATATGATGACTGGAGGTGGGCCTGTGGGAGGTAATTAGGATTAGACAAGGTCATCAGGGTGGGGCCCCAAGATGGGACTGGAAGCTTTATAAGAAGAGGAAGAGAGCTGAGCGGACACACATGCTCCTGCTCTCTATGTGATGCCTCCACCATGTTTATGACACAGCAGGAAGGCCCTCACCAGATGCCGGTGCCATGCTCTTGGACTTTCCAGCCTCAAGAACTGTAAGAAATAAACTTCTTTTTTTTATATAAATTACTCAGTCTGTGGTATTCTGTTGTAACAACAGAAAATAGACAAAGACATGATGCTAGAAGTTGCCCACTTTACCACTTGGCTGTCCTGCCTCTGAATTACGGAACCAAGTAAATCTTCAAATCAGTGTTGCTACAGCATGTAAAATTAAGACTCTCTAAAAGGAAAATTTAAAAAAGATTTTCTCCTGCCTGAGCCAATAACTGGATTACAACTTAAAAATGACAAGAGAAGAAAACAACGTAATGAGATACCTCACAAAATAGTATCATAATGACAATTTTGATGATTTCCTGAGTTGAATCTCATTTCCCCAAATACAGCTGAGAGGGGATAAAATTGTGGACGTCTGAAGGCTCACAGGAGTCCCCCTTCTGTCAGCCTGCCAAGGAGAATTCTGCAGTCTCCAGCCCAACTCCCTGCCCCCAGAAGTGGGTGCCCACTGAAGGGGGTCCTGAGGCTTGGTGACTAGGAGGAAGAGAGATAGGAAGGAGAGAACATTCCACACCCATGAACTCAGCCATTCTATGTAATAAAAAGAAAAGGGAGTGGGGGTGGGGGCAAGTTTTGGCAAAGAAGGATATCCAGGAAGTGCAGGTGGCAAGAGGCAGAAAAGAGAAGTGTTGCCAGGAATTATGGATTTGATCCTCTTCAATGCCTGTCAAGAATCACAAAAAAAATGAAATTTCTTTTCAATTCTTTTGAACTGAACCACTTGGGTGGTAGCTTATATGAGGCTGTATGTACAGCATAATGCACTTAGGCTACCCTGGGAAGTATATCAACTAGCTCTCATGTACCCCCCATGCCCAGTCCTCAGCATTAAAGCATGCTGAGGCCCCAACCCACACAGGCAGAAGTCATGCTCAGTAGTTAAGGTATCCTTGAGGAATCACACCAGAACCTCCCGAAATCAACAATGTGAATATCTGAAACTAAAATCTGGTCTGTGATCACACAAACTATATATGGCAGAGGAGACCAGTGGCTAGAACTATAAAAATAAAAGGGGGGGGGCACCGTTTCTTGTGGTAAAATTCTATTTAGTTTTTTTTTTCCATTCTCTACAATATACCCCAAAGCTAAAGTAATTCAAACATTAAAACAGGAAACCAAAAAGAAAAAAAAAAAAAAAAAAAACCACCAAAACCCTGAAAACAAAACTAAAAGACACTGAAGAGCCGGAAACCGAGTGACTGTGCAGACAGCAGCTGCCTCAGGAGCCTCGGGCTCCCAGGACGTCACAGTCTCTCTCTCATGGAAACTCAGCAGCATCTAGTTCGCTTTCCAAACCTCCAGTGCTGTTCCAGGTCCCAAATAGCTAATTCTTTACTATCTCTACTTCCCCACAGGTGGGTGGGCTGCACAGTCTTCAACCTCGTCTACTTCGTCTCCCAGTCTTATTCACGTACGGCACCAGTACCACGGCACTTTCTCTCTGCACACAGACCCTGTCAGCAGCCTCTAGCTTGTTTTCCTTCCCTGAAGCAGAGGTGGTGTATGTCAAGGGCTACTGAGGGAGCTAGAGGAGGCTATCAGGACTGAGCTGGGAAGACATAAAAGGGAATTTAATTTGGATGTTTGAGGTAGCAGAGAAAGCGAAGACATATACATACAGTGAAATCACCTTACTAAAAACATTTAAGGTAAAAGCACTACACTTAATAAACACAACACCTATTCTATCTGCTTCAATGCATATTGTGGTTATTCAGCAGGAGAGGGAAGAGAGCGAAGAGAGACTGATGGAATAGGAAGTGACCGCTAGACACTCTCTCCATGTCAAGAGAGGTAGGAAGACGGGGCGAGGTGAGCATGCAGAGGTCACGGCACATCTGCTCCCTTTGAAAAGGGGAATGTGGCTTTCGGGTGATTCTAACCAAGGGCAGGAAGTGCCACACAGAGGAGTAAACTAAAGCCAAATGGTAGTGGAGAAGACAGGGACAGGCTGGGAATGCATTCCTCTCCCCACCCCTCACCTCATCCTCACACTTCCTCCCACCTGGGCTGGGCGCTGGGCAGGGAGGAGGTGAAGTGAAAAGATGCACTTGTCCCCTCAGGGAACCCCTGGTCTGCAGGCAGGAGGCCTCCTGAGAGGAAAGGCTGCTGGTCAGCTGGTCTAGGCAAACAGCCTCCGGCTGCACTCCCCAGGGTGAGCGGTCCTGGTGCCCAGGTGGCAGGCTGACTTCCACCCACCAGCAAGTCACCCGTCTCAGAGGCTTTAGTTTCTCATTAGGCCTCAGTGTGGCTCTAGAGAAAAGTTGGGAGCTTTCAGTGTGGGAATGGATTGCTTAATTCTGAGGAACTCAGAGGCCTGAGAATAAAGCAAAGTAGTACACATTAGTCTAATAAATTAAGCACTACACAGACAGAATGAAAAACACACAGAGCAATCCTTGCAGGCCATCAAGGTTTCTAAGTAATCTGGAGCACATGGAGTCTCAAAAGATTTTTTAGAAGTCAGCACAGCAGTGAGAAAGAATGAGTTTAAATTGTCTTGGTTCTTGCAAAATCATAGGTTCAGTTTTTATACCAGTTATGAGGCAAATATTCAGGAAAAAACACCCTCTTAATAAACCCTTGAAATGGCAAAGTCAAAAGACTTTCTAAACTCTTGTATTTGAGGCATTAATGCTGTTCAATTAAGAAATGACAGTTTTCTACTCAGTAAAGTACAATAAACAACAACTACAAGATCAGTATCACTGAGGAAGAGAATCACGTGGAAGGTTTTATCTTGAAAGTCATGACCGGTAGACATTTAACTGTAGCCTGTCATGCAACCTCCTTACACTGTCAGGACAGTCCCCATAGGACGGGGCACATTTCACAGGAGGCTCCTATTAAACTGAAAAGTGTCAGTAAATACAACAGGAAACTGCTCCTTGCCAAACACTGAGGATTTTGTGTGTGCTTTTAATAACATCATAGCTCGGAGGTTTTTGTTTTTGTTTTGACGGACACATCTTAAAGGTAAGTTTACTTTTCTAATTGTGTGTAGTGTTTTTAAAAGCCACCTAACTATAAGAACACAAAAGCTGTAGGCGGGATAAGGTACTACAGAAGAGCAAGTTGTCATTCCTTCTCTGTGAAATCACAGAACTCAGGACTACTTTATCCACCGCCCAGTCCTCCCTGGTCTGAGAGAGACAATAGGTTTGGGAAAACAAGCAAAGGAGTCTTGTCTTCATTCTGCCATATTCTAGTTGCAGGGCCTTGGACAAATCACTGTATCCTTGATAACACCAAAAAGTCACCCTAATGGCCAACATGTGGTGGAACATGGGTTGGAACAAAATTAAACAAAACAGCATTATCCAAATGTAAACCATTCAGCTGAGTATCTGCTACAATCTCCCCACCATCTGTCATCCAATCAGTGCTCACAGACCTCTCAGCTGGGAACTCACTCCTTCTGGTCACAGTCCATTTCCTTTTTGGAATGTTTCCCTCTTTATTGATCAACAGCTATCATTATTCTATGAACACAGATTAAGCTCCTCCTGCAGGCCAGGCGCTGTGCCGAGATGAACATGACAGACTGGCCTCTCCCGGCGTGGATTCTCGATGGACCCTCAGTGGGGATGGAGCACATGAAGGCAACGTGCCAGGGGACAAGGCGGCAGCTCCACAGGCGACGGAACACAGGAATCTGCCCTAGACCAGGTCGGGGAAGGCTTCCCTCGGTGTGAGGCTGAGCTGAGATCCAAGGACGCTCAGGAGCTCGCAAAGCGAGGAAAGTGACAGGAGGCTGGGGAGGCCGGAAGATCCCGTTCAAGATGCTGATGTCTAACTGAAGAGCAAGGGAAGGCCCTGAAGGGTTTTAAGCAAGGGGCTGATGTGATCAGATCTGTAGCCACACTTGAATCTACCACTTGGGGTCATGAAGAACAGTCTGATTCCTTTTGCATATGGCAACCTTTTAAATCTTTCATGAAATCGATAAGTGCTTGGAGCTGCAGGAGCTGCAATTCTACTTGTTCTCCAAGGCCTCCCCTGTGTTCCCTGAGCACGTCACCCCACCGCGGCCAGTTCAGAGTATTCACGACTGTCTCCCCCACTAGTCTGTGACCACCTGCAAGGTGAGTGGACTCTTAATTCACTGTGGATCTGGTCCTCCGAGGAGCTGTCATGAGCACACTTTATTTCTGAAGTGAAGAAACTGAAGCCCAGAGAAAACAAGTAGAAGTCCGACCCGGAACCCCATGTTCTGTCTCACAGTGCCCTTTGAAACCAACTGCCGTACGTGCTGCCTTCCCCCGAGTAATTCTCTTCCAAGAATGAAAACAATCAAAACCACAAACTCTGAAAGTCTGTCATTTCCACTCTGCATCTTTTCCTCTTCTAGGTTAGACATTTCCCACTTTCTCAACCAGTCCCCACAGGGTATGGTTTGGGGGTCTCTTCATCGTCCGGGTCGCTCTTCTCTGAACTCATTCCACAGAGAATGAGTCCCTGGGGGTATGATCCCCCCAGGGCAGAATTCAACACGGTGCCGCCTTCTTTCCAGATCGGGGGTCAGCAAGTTTTTTGTGAAGGGTCAGAGAGTACATATTTCAGGCTTCACCAGCCATAGGGTCCCTATCCCAACCACTCAATTCTGCCCTTACATAGGGAAAGCAGACAGTACATGACGTGGCTGTGTTCTAATAAAGAAAACTTTACCCATGGACACTGAAATTTGAATTTCATCTAATTTTCACACATCAGGAAACAGTCTTCTGTTGATTTTTTTTTCCCAACCATTGAAAAATTAAAAACCACTGTTAGGTCATAGGCCATATAAAACAAACAGCAGGCCAGATTTGGCCCACGGACCATAGCTTGCTGAATCCTGTTTTAGACCATACATTCAAACTAATGCAGCCTGTGATTATATCTATATTACATAGCTGCAAACAAACAAAAAACCAAAAAGCCATAGCCTCACATTCAGCCTGCTGTCGATTTAAAGTCCTCCGGACCTGTGCTGGGGTATGTCCCCATCTTCACTGTCTTCCAGTGACTGGCAGGTTTAGAAGAATCTCCTTGGCATGCTCAGCTCAGCCTCTCCCCTTCTCTCCCTCCAGACCTGCCTGCAGAGAAGGAATCCTTGGCCTGCTCTCTCCGCTGGAGGGAGGCCTGGGGTTTTAGAGGTGAGTTCAGCTCGGGCACTATTAGTAAGCCCATCTGGCCACACAACTAAGATATGTGGATTTTATCAGTCATTGAGCTGACTCTAAAAGTTTTTTAGATCTCCGATTCCCATGTCTACATTTCAGTTCAGAACATGGAAATCAAGTGGTTATCCTGATCACGTGTGCAAGTTCTGTGTCTGTTAGACCCAGTCAGGCCTGACGTTTCTCCCTGTGGGATTGCATGCTAATGGGTTTGGCTCACTGATTCAACCTGCCAGGGCTTCGTGGCACATGCTCTCACTCAACTCCTAGGCCTGTAACGTTAGACTTCTACATCCTAATACAAATCGTTTATGAACACGTTGACTAAAGGTACACTCTGAGACAAGCCACTTTTCCCTTTCAACCTGCAGTTAATTTTTCCATTAATCACAATCATCTGAACACTGTTGCTAGTAGTTACTAATCCTTCTATTGGCCTCCCTTCCCCAATTCTGTTTTCTACTTTGTAGCCAGTGTGGGTTTGGTTTTTTAAAATATTCAATGGATGTGTCACCTCTGACTTAAAAATTTCCCCATGGCTTTTCTTATTTGAAGGGAAGACCTACATACTGGAAGTCACTGGTGTGAGCTGGAAAGGCCCCTACCGAGGTGCGAGAAAGGTAAAAAGTGGTCATCAGTCATAGTACCAGCCTAGCCAGAAGCCTCGGGAGCTGGTTCTTCTGTAACCAAGAATATTGGCACCAGGCAGTGCTCCAAGCCAAGCCTGAGCCGTAATCTCCCACCCACCCCAAGGGACCAACTGGGAATCCCAGATCGGCCCTCACTGGGTTCAGTGTGATCTTGCTGATGGGACCCCACCGCAGAAGCCTCCCTGGCCGCCTCCCTAAGTCTTTTACCTTCTCCTCTCACAGACCCAGGTACCTTTACATAGGCCTGTAGGCTGCTCTCCCAAAAAGAAACCAAAAGCAAACTCATCAAACTTTATAGTGCATGGCTACCCAAAGTCTTTGGAGCAGCAACATCAATACCACCTGGGGACTTTTTAGAAGTACAGATTCTCAAACCCCATGGAAGCAGATGCTGCATTCTGTCAAGATCCTCAGGTGACTTGTATGCACACTGACAGCTAAGAGGCGCTGTTACGGAGCCCTAGCTCCACCTGTGGATTTTGATTTATTGGACTGAGGCCTAGGTAGCTGTCTTTGAGTCCCCAGGTGATTCCAACATTGCCACTGTTGAGAAACACTGCCATGGAGGAAGGGCACCTCTATCCGTGGCCATTTATCTCAAATATATCACCAGATGCCAATTAATTTCCAAAGTTACCATTAGGAGAAATCAAGCTAGATAAAAATCTCATCAGTCAAGCAATCCAACTACAAGTAAGTGTTGCTACTGTTTTGTGCCTCTTTCCCTTTGGCCAACATGAGGGGCTACTTTCACTAGTCAATCGATGTTTTCTATGGCAGGAGCTATGCCTATCTAAAACGGAACTTTTCTGAAATCAATAATGAAGAAAGGAACCTGACCACTAACATGGCCTCCAGGGAGGGTGGCCACTCCTCCAGGTTTGCTTGGGACTCTCCCAGATTTAGCACTGAAAGCTCCACATCCCAGCACATCCCTAAGTCCCAGACAAGCGGGCATGGCTGGTCACCCACTCAGGGCCCCTCTCAGTCTGACCCTCACCCCTCCCTCTTCTGTCACCTCTTCCTCTTGCACCAAGATGACAAGCAGCCTTCAGTTCCTCCAAGAGCTCACTGCTGCCTCCCCGCCTTGCTTTGCTCGTGCTCTTCCCTCTGTCTGGAACATTTTCCTTCCACCCGTGGCCTAGTTCATTCCACTCATTCCCCAGATCTCAGCTCAAACGTCACTTCTCTGACCATTCCCCACCCCCAGGCTTGAGCAAATCCTCTTTTTCCTCTCTCATAAGCACACAGAGTCCTCTTCACAGCACTTGTTACAGTTTATTCAATTGTGTTTGTGTTTGACTAGTGTCTGTCTCCCCTTGTAGACAGTAAGCATCTTAAGGACTGGGGCCGTTTCTGTTTTCTCTCTGCGTTCTTGGTGCCTAGGCACACAGAAGACAGTTGATAAATATTTGCTGAATGAATGAAATGACTCCAAGTAGTCAGGATCCAGTCCATGTGTCCCCATGACAGAGACTGCCAGATTCCCCCAGAGTCCATTCTCTCTCCTCCTTCCATCAAAATCGAACCTGGACTTTCTGCTGGGCACGTAGCTACCTGGAATAAAGGCTGGTTTCATCCTCCCTGGGTGCTGGGTATGGCTGTGTGAGTGAAATCTGGCCAAGAAGTGCACTTTTCAGAAGGGCCCTTTAGGAGTGGTGTGTGTGTCCCTTGCCCTTCGTCCTCCCTACTAGCTGCAGTGTGAGTGTGATGAATGATGCTCCAGCAGCCATCTTGTGCCAAAAAGTGACAGTGGGCAAGGAAGCCCTGCACAGGGGACAAATGAAGTGGAAGGAGCCCACCCCAACCCTGGGGAGCTACCTCTCTTTGACGTGAGAGAAAGAAACACATTCACTAATTTGAGGTCGCTCTGTTATTGCACTATACCTAATCCAACTAACAGCCTCTACCTTGATGGTCCCTTCTGACTTTTAACGTATATATACCAGGAATAATGAACCACCAGTGCATTTTCTCTTCCCTTAATTATACCCTGTAAATATAAAGCAGGAAGTGAGAATGTGAAGTGGTCGCCTAGCAGGATAGTTTCAAGGTAAAGAGGAGGAAACTCAGGGAGGCAGGAACTCGGGTCTGGTCCCTGAGAGTTGAGCCATTCTGGACCTCAGCTTCCTCCCCTATGAACACACACAAGGAGGCCAGGCCACTAACTGCCATTTGCCTTCGCTTTCCAAAGGCTTCCTTATTTTAACACGTTTCAGAGTTATGCTGGAGGGACAGTCACGTCAGGGCACAAGGCACAGGATTTGAAATAGTTGTGAAATAACTGACGTTCAATTAAACTCAAAATGTTACTCAAAGCTTGTACCACAGGAAAGATGCCCTAAGTATGTACAGAACATACATAAGATCTTGGCAAATGTCAGAAGTTCATGCTCGGGTCCACAGACCTGTTAAGCCAGTCAACCTGAAAGCACAGCTGTGGTAAAGTGCCTTTTCTGTAAAAGGCTTCCATGAAAGTGGCCAGTTTCCACAACGCAGCAGGAGAAAAACAAAACAAAACAAAGCAAAGCAAAGGAATGTTGAGGAGACTTGGAGGGAGGAAGAGGGAGAACTGTACCTTCGCTGGGATGAATGAATTGATTACATATGGGAGAAGACACTGGAATATTACAGGAAGAAGAGCAGGACAGTGCAAGGTAGAGCAACAAGCATGGGCTGTACAAGCCTTCCATCAGGACAGGCAGCTAACTACCCAAAATTGAGTTTAACAAATATTTTAAAAAACAAAATGGAGGGATATATAATGGATAACACTGATCTAATAAGCTCTTAATTCAAGTGACTTTTCTCTTAATATCTCATAGGAAGAAATCGATACGCCTATGACTTGCACTGTCTCAGGTACAAGACTGAGGTTCCCAACATTTATATTAATTATTCCATTTCCATTTTAAGCTGTGTGGCCAACTAATCCTCAGCTACAAACTGACCTCCAAGTTCATTTTGTAAATGCCAAGTAAAATGACAAACAGCTGATTTCACCCGTTAACCAGCACAGGCCAGCTCCACTCAGCCTGCACGGCACTGGCCTGCCATGTTCCCACTCCCCCTTCCTATCAGCCTTTCTGCATTTCAACCTGTCCAAGTGGTTGATGTGAAAGACATAGAGAACTCAGTTTTCCTCTAACTGCGAAGCCTTCTTGCCACAGGTCAAAACATACACTGCCACTGTGCCAGGCATTATTCTAAGACCTAGGGATAAATTCTCTCATTACCAGGCAGGAAGGAATTTAGTTCACTTTTCTTAAACTTGGGAGACTAAATGCTACGGAGAACCCTCTACACCTCCAGTCCCCAACCCCTGGTATTGGTCCTCAGCCTGTTGGTGACTGGGCTACAGAGGTCTACCACACCCCCGCTCACTCTGTGGAAAAACTGTCTTCCATGAAACTGGTCCCTGGTGCCAAAAAGGTTAGGAACCGCTGCTTTATGCCCTGGCAAAAGGACATTTAAATGTTCTTCCATTAAGTTAATTACAAATCAAATAAATGTGTATACAATCTCAATTTTGAAAACAAATTGTCCTACTAAGTAACTAAACATTTACCAAAGGACTCACATGACAGAACAGAAAGGAAAGATATGCTGGTCAAATATACTACAGGGTGTCCCAAAAGTCTCCATACAAATTGTTCAAAGCACACCTTGCAATAAGCTTCCACCACTAACTCCAATGCCTGTCTCCATTCCTGAGCCATTCAGGAACTGGTTTGCACCCACCAAGACTGTCCCAAGCAGAGAGAGAGAGAGGAAGCTTATCTCCACTATGATGGTATAGGAGAGGGAGGTATGCTTCTTTTTTTTTTTTTGACAGTCAACCCTTGGCATTTAATGAAATTCTACTTCTCTCTGAATTGCAGAAGGACTCTCTTGATGAACTGACTTCCAATTACATCATTGCTCCCTCTGCTAGAAGACTAACCCTTATAAGCACCACATGCTAAACAATTGTGCCACTGGAGCTACAAGACTAACTGTAATATTCATTAAAAACCAGTAACAGGGCCAGGCGCGGTGGCTCACGCCTGTAATCCTAGCACTCTGGGAGGCCGAGGCAGGCGGATCACTCAAGGTCAGGAGTTTGAGACCAGCCTGAGCAAGAGCGAGACCCGGTCTCTACTGAAAATAGAAAGAAATTATCTGGCCAACTAAAACATATATAGAAAAAATTAGCCGGGCATGGTGGTGCATGCCTGTAGTCCCAGCTACTCGGGAGGCTGAGGCAGGAGGATCGCTTGAGCTCAGGAGTTTGAGGTTGCTGTGAGCTAGGCTGACGCCACGGCACTCACTCTAGCCCGGGCAACAAAGCGAGACTCTGTCTCAAAAAACAAAACAAAACAAAAAAAAAAAACACCAGTAACAGAACAAGAGGAGAAAGAGCTAATGAAGTATTTTAAATTACTATGTGTCCACTCATCCAACAATTTCACACTCAATGTCCCACAGTCACCTGGTTACATCAACAAAAGATTTACTATTAAATTCTTAATTTAGAGATTTATCAAGCACAGAATTTTACATGCTACAGTTTCTGAATTTCTGTTTATTACCTAGGAATCCAAGCAACAGTACTAACAATGGTCCTCTGTCTCCTAGAAATGAACATAAACATTTTATCATCCTCTTAATTTAAACATGACGGCACCCACCTATTCTGGCTCCAATCAAATGGGAAAGTAAAAAAATGGAATATTACTAGCAGCGGTCCCCAACCTTTTTGGCACCAGGGACCAGTTTCATGGGAGACAAATCTTCCACAGACAGATGGGGAGGAAATAAAGGTGGATGAAGCCTTCGCTCAGCCGGAGGCTCACCTCCTGCTGTGCCCCCCTTCCTAAGTTTCATGGAAGACAATTTTTTCACAGATGGGGAAGGGGGCTCCGTGTGTGGCCAGGGAGTTGGGGACCACAGATTACTAGAACAAAGATTACTAGAAAAATGAGAACATATACAAAAATTTTTTCCTGTTGATTTATGTTGAAGTAACATTTAAACGTTCTTCCATTAAATTAATTACAAATCAAATAAATGTGTACACAACCTCAATTTTGAAAACAGATTGTTTTACCAAGGAACTGAACATTTACCAGAAGACTCACATGGACAGGAGAGAAAGGAAAGATTTGCTGGTCAAATATACTACAAGGTGCCCCAAAGGTCTCCACACAAAGGAAAAATTTTGTAATGAATATTTTGTAAATTAAGGTGCATTTAGCTACAATTTCCCATTTTCCCTATGTACAGCACACCCTGTAGTTCAACAATTCCTCTAAAAGTTGAGACTTAAAATAGCCACGTATAGGGAACCACATATATAGGAAGTTTTAGCTCAGTAATGAAAACTTTTTCATAATCTCTCTTTTCCTGTACCCAGATCTGTGAGAGTTATCTCAAGCAACAATGGTATAAAAATGATAACCCAACTTTAATTCAGAACAGCTTAAATATGATGAAGTAATATTGGAAATTATGGAGAACTCTCAGGTAGAAGCCAGAACTCTATTTCAGGAGACAGAAGCAGCAGATGTTTAAGAATCTGTTAGAATTTGTTGAGTCCCATGCTAGGGTTTGAATCCTGGCCATCACTCAATAGCTAGAAACCTTGAGCAAATTTTGTGACCATTCTGAGCATCAAGAGTGGTGATTATAAAGATTATGTAAGGCTATCTACGGTCAGTGTCTCCATGTCTACCACCATAAAGAGAACTCAAATGCCCACTGTTATTGTGACAGGGACAGGCACTGGGTGCTACAGGCACATAGGAGGGCACCCACCCCACTCTGGGGAACCAGCAACGTCTCCTAGATGAAGCTAAGTCTACCTGGGACCTGAGCCAGGTAAAAGGTCATTTTCAAGTTAATAATTGTACCAGTCAAGATTTCTATTTAGATAAAACATATGGCACCAGAAATTACACTTTATTTGGTATTTAATTATTTCATTTTTACAGAAATGTAAAAGAATAAAAATGGGGTAAAAAGGCAGCAAAAAATGCATCAACTATGGAGCATTTGGTTTTAAGCATTCTGTTGCATGCATGTGTTTTTCGCTACATCATATTTTTCCCCTATGCCCTCAAACTATTTTTTAAAGAAGGAAAATATTTCTCTTTAAGGTTCAGCTAGCACACAGAAGAACCACAGCTGCTCATTCCTCTTCTCCTTGGTACGCACTAACCGCCACCAGTGCCCCCTCTATTCCTTGTTCCGCTCCTTGACTGCAAAGAAAGACGTTGAAGGCACTTCATCTAGAATAAGGTCACAATTCTTAGCACACCGCTGGCAGTCCATGTCGAGGAGGGAATGTGTTCACCCCACACTTTCATGGCTTCTCTTGCCACTGGCCAGTCACTGGGTCATTATTGGTTCCCATTTGCCTACTCTCCTTTGGAACACAAAAATGCTCACCAGGTAAACTCACCTGCCTGCCTAGTGACTACCTGTGGTTGCGCATGGGAACAGGCCAAAGACTGCTTTCGGTGGGTGAGAAACATGTGTTTCATATATAAAGTCACTCCCACTTGACTGGCTTTGGATTAACAAAATCCAGAATATTGAGGAACACACCTTTGAATTAGCAGAGAAGTCTACATGGAGGTGGGTGACCTTGTACAAGTTTGTGTGTAACGTGGTTTCTTAAAATGTGGATAAAAATAACAGCTACCTCATAGTACAAGGTAATGATAATAATAAGACCAGCGTCAGTCAACATTTGAGTGCTTACTATGAACCATGAACTGGTTGTTAAGCACTTTACATGTAATAAATGAGCTAAGACACAAGAAGCACTAAAATAGCCATTACTGTTATTGTTAAATTTTTTGATTTAGCATTAGACCCTTTTCCCCAAACAAAATCTTACCTAGAATAGCAGTATAAAACATAAAAAGCAGAGCTGCTCTAAGTATAGCTAGAGTCGGGGAACCAGGCCGATAGGTTCCTCATTCCACACGGAGCATTCCTGTTCTCCCAGAGCCAGCCCCTAAGGACCACCAAGGAGTCCTGTGGCTCCTGAGAACATGGTTGAAAACTTGAACGTCACCACTAAACAAACGGAGATGGGCAGTGGTGGAGAGAACTACAGCAGAGCTGAACCAATTGGGACAGTTAATGGCCTGAGGCTGGCCAGAGGCAGGAGCCAGGAGCCAGGACAATTGAGGAGGGGTGCACACATTCCCTCCTTAAACACGGAAATCTAAAGTGTCCTTCGAACTGTGAGCTTATTACACTGTAAGACCAGGTCTCCCCTGCCTGATAGGTGATTGTGTCTTCTCTGGGCTTCCGGCACCGCACTAAATGATCTTCAATGCCTCTTCCCCCACCTAATATTCTGATTCAGATAGTGTCTTTCCGGTAACATTGTGCACAGGTGCTTAGTCCATGATTCTCCAAATCCAAACACTTTTAACAAGAAAGAGTAAAAATATGGCTACCAAAAAAACTCCACCCCTACCCCTTCTGTGGGTTTTCTTCAGTTGTCCATTTGCTTTTATTGTCAAGTGTTACCTGGTACTACTTGCTGTTCTCTCAAAAACTAATCTCTGTCTCTCTCTGGCCAAAATAGAGGTAGTACATAAGAAAGCTGTTCCCATTTTAGCTTTGGGAATTGATTTTAAAACTGTTTTGTTTTTTGGCCAAACATAACTGGCAAAGAAGAGGAATTATGCTCCTAAGTGTTCAGAGGTTATGTTTTGGAGAAGAAAAGTTTTCCATAGCCTTATCCTTGAATCATAGTCTTCCTCTGCTGCACACCAACTGCAGATCCCACAACTGGAAAGAATTCACCTCCCTAGGCTCACAGCGCTGGCACGCCTTGAACTTGGTGCAGAGAAAGGAAAAATTACCAGTGATTAAGCCGGGAGCAGGCACCTTTCTGCCTCCCAAACCAGCTTTTTCCAGCTGTGCTCCTACCCCCATTTCCAACTTTCCTTTCTCTGCCAAACTAAGGCAAGGAGGAGGAAAAAAAAAAAATAACAGAATAAAAAGTTCAAACGAATACACCCACAGGAAATATTTAGCTAATTCTCTAATAACCCAAGGTGCAGAAAGGTTGAAAAATGAGTGTGGGAGGTAACTCAATCACAGAATTCTAGACTGGGAGGGGCCTTAGGGATCGGCTAGCCCAACGCCCTCATTTGTGGATGAGGGCAGAGCAGTTGTGACTTCTACCCAGACACTCCTGGGCAGAATGATGTCTACACCTCATGTCCTTTCTCCCAGAACGGTGCTTGCTGTGTGAATTAAAAGTTCCTGTTGGGCCAAGGGCAATTAATAAGCATTCCTAGCACCTGACAACCTCCCACAAACGCTGCAGTACCTGCGGCCCAAACTCTGTGAACAGGCGGCCCTGCACAACTCACTAGTGGGCTCACACCCCTGACAGGACACGGGAATGCGTTCCATCAAAACTGAGAAGCGGCCACGTTCACCTTCCCTGGAGTTGGCAAAGAAAGCACCCTTCGCCCCTAAGCGGGTGAGGGCCCAGCTACCAAGCCAGAGGGCAGAGACGCCGAGACCCAGGACTTGCGAGCGCGACCTGCTGCCACACTTTGCTGCTGCTCTCGTCCGGGGTGGATTTTTTTTTTTTTTTTTTTTTAAGCCCGCGTTTTCTCTGTCGTTAGCAAGTCTGCGAAGGTGTGCGCCACATCCTCTGCCGGCAAAGCGCGAAAGCCGGCAACTTCCCTCCGACGCCCGCCGAGTTCTCAGAGGACCCCGGCCCCCGCCCCGGCGCAGGGCCTGCCCCGCGGCTCCGAGGGGACCCCCACCCCCCGCGTAAGGAGGGTCTCTCCCTTCCAGGAACCAGCCTTTCCCGCCCAGCCAGGCGACCTAAACCGCTCTGCCCCGAGGGCAGCTAGTTCCGTATTCACCTGCGACCCTCGGCCCCGACGCAGCTCCAACCCCGCAGGTGGAGGTGCCGCCCGCGCCCTGCGCGTCACCCCGCCCCGCCCGGGGCCCACCTGCGGCGGAGGCGCGAGGACGTTCCTGCTCTCGCGCCCGCTGGGGGCTCCTCGGCGCCGCCATGCCGGCCGCGCGCTGGACAGGCGCGGAGCCTCGGCCGGTGGCTCTGACAGACGCGGCGGCCACCCGCCGGCGCCCGGGCTGGCTTCCCAGCGGCGGGCGGGCGCGGAGGCGCTGGGCGGGGACGGCCGTCCGCGCTCCCGCCCCGGGCGATGACTGACGCGCCGGGCCTCCAATCAGCGGCCGAGCTGGGACGGGGCTGGGCCCAGGGGGTGGGGCCTCCGCACACCGTCTGGGGCGCTGGCAGGGGCTGCGCGGGGGCGTTCGGGGCTCGGCAGGGGGGCGGGAGGCGGCTCCCGGGACTACTCTTCGGGCGACGTCCTGGGAGTTCGAGCTGGACGGATCCCGCGACCTCCGTGTGGGAAGCAAAGAAACCTGGAGGGGGCTGGCCGTGGGGGAAGAGGCACCGGGGCCCTATTGCTCCCCGCGGCAAGACTGCGGGACGCCCCCTAGCTCTCCCGGACCTTCATCCTGGTCGGTCGCGGCCTGGGAGGGCGAGACTGCGATCCAGATGTAGCTGCGGCCTGGGGCCTGTTCCACTACATTGGGGCCATTTTCTGATCTTTCTTTCTCCCTGGGTCAGCAGAACCAGGGTTATGTTTCCTTCGAACTCAGAGTTTAGTTTAGGATCAGGAATATGTGCGTTATTGACAAAATTAGTCATCGTACAAAATGGTTTATCAAAAGTAAAATACATGGGAGTAGCTGACTGTAAAAGTAAACAGCTCAACTATCAAAGGGCGCGCACAACAAGGTTCTCCACCCCACCCCCATTTCCTAGTCAGATGGGCCCGTTTTAGGAAGAAAAAGGAAGAAAGTGAAAATCCTGGTGAACACTTCCTCTTTCTCCAATATGCACAATTGCAGAGACAAACAGACTTGCATGTGAAATGTTTTGGCACCTCTTGAAAAAGAAGTTCCATAACTAAAGAAAGATGTGGAGAACAGGCTAGAATTTTCTGTGGCTTCAGCAGCCTTAGGACAATGTCTACAAGTAGTTGAATCACTTTCCTTCCTTTCCTGAGTCTCAGAATAAAAGATTGAAGGATCACACGTCTTGGGCCGCTCCAGTAAAAGTCTGCCTCAGAGCAACAGCCGTGAACATAATGGCCAGACGCTTACTGACAGCTGGCCATGTGCTTTGTATGCCTTTTACGTGTACTATTTCATTTAATTCTCACACTTGCCGGTGAGGTAGGTGCTGTTATCTCCCGTTTACAGATGAGGAAACTGAGGTTCAGGAAGTGCTAGTACAGAGTTTGAACCTAGGTCTGACCTCTCAACCGCCCAACCATTCTGCAACCCATGATTCACAGAAAATAATAAAAATGTTCCCAAACTCTCCTGCATGTTTAGGGAAAAAAAAAATCCCTTTTATCCAAATCAGATTTTTAACATCAAGGGGTAGTTTTCTACAGCCATAAACCATCGCTTGCGTGTATAGAGCCATGTTACTCGTACAAAATAAATGATTTAAAATCACTGGACCTAATTAAACCTAAACAAGGTTATGATCAGTTACAAGTACAAACTGTCTATTCTAGAAACTGAAAATACCAGGACTAATTTCTCGTGGTATAATAAAACAAAATTTACTTAAGTCCTTTAACCACAAACAAATTAGTTCCTTCCCCTCCTCCCACAAGATAATATTTATGAACACAGCTGTTTATACTCAGCCTAAAATTCTTTCAATTAATTCACATTTAGGATTTTGTGGTTGGCTGTAATGTCTGTTTTTACTTCAAAAGCTGAGAGGCAAGACCTAAACCTTGGAGCTGGACTGCCTGGCTTGCCTGCATATTAGCCACATGGTCTTGCATGTTAGTTAACCTTGTTGTGCCTCAGTTTCCTCACCTCTAAAATGGGGTTTGTAAGAGTATCTACCTGATGAGGGTTTCATGGGGATTAAATGACTATGTGCTAAACCCTTAAAATAATGTTTGGTACATAAGCATCGTATAAATATTTGTCAGATAAAAGACAAGAATGTGATATAGGGATTTCTGATTGGCTTTCTGGTCTACCCATGTGTGATTTACTACATGTGTTAACAATTACAAAGTTATTGTTTTTTTTAAATACCTGGATTGTGAGCTCTTGGAGGATAAGAACTCTAACCTGGATTCCCTAGTACCTAACTCAGAGCTTGAATATTTATGAATGCGTAAATTGAGAGTATGGTGTGCAGTCAGCTAAAGATCACACTCAACAAAGACCTCTGTAGCAATAGTCTCAGCTGAAATGTTAACACAAATCATTGCATTAAGCAAAATATCCACCTTACACCTAATGAAAACAAAGGCAGTGCCTAGCATTGTGCCCAGAAGCCACCTGCTTGTGTCTCTGGAGAGCTCAGAGTGAGTGGCTAAGAGCAACAGCTACTCTAGTTAGTTGCATGGAGGGTTGTGATACAGCCCAAATCAGAAGAAAGAAAACAAATGGTCAGTTGTTCCTAGCAAATATTTAATTAGAGTTCTTGTTTTCATAAAGTTTTTTTGACCATTTGAACTCTGAAAATGGAATGTGAACACACAGAGCCATTGGAGACAACACAAAGAGTATTTTCCACTGCTACGTCAAACCTTTCATTTTACTCAAGGGTCACTCGTTCATGTCCATGTCAGCCTCAGACTACGACAAGCTGACAGTGGTTCTGAGAACAGTGGAACCCATTACACCTTTGTCTGGGCAATAATTGCAATCTTCATTTCTACTGAGAGCTTGCTTGGTAGACAGACCTCTGGTTAAAGGTCCTCCTTCTAATAGAAAGTTTGCAAGGAGAGACACTGGGTCAGTTGCTGTAATTCTCATACCAAGAATGGTGCCTGGCATATGGAGCACACCTATTTAATATTTATTGAATGAAACCATGAGTGAATGTGTGAGTGAAGGCAATGATTTGACTTCCTACTAATAATCAGTGAAAATTTCCAGCCTGTACTTACTTCCAACTGTTCTTATCCAAATTTATTGTCTTTTTGTGCGTGTGGTAAAATATACATAAAAATGACCATTTCAGCCATTTTTAAGCATATACTTCAGTGGCGTTAAGTACCTTCACATTGTTATACAACTATCACCAACACCAACCACCTGTTTGCAGAACTTTTTTCATCTTCCCAAATGGAAGCTCCATATCCCTTAAATACTAACTCCCCATTCCTCCCACCCCCAGGCCCTGGTAACTCCCATTCTACTTTCTGTCCCTTTGAGCTTGACTATTCTAGGAACCTCACGTAAGTGGAATCGCACAATATTTATCCCTCTGTGACTGGCTCATTTCACTTAGTGTAATGTCTTCAAGGTTCGTTCATGTTGTAGCATTGTCTTAATTTCCTTCCTTTTTAAGGCTGAATAATATTCCATTTGCATGTATATGCCACATTTTGTTCATCCATTTATCCATCAATGAACACTTCAGTTCCTTCCACTTTTGGGTAGTGTGAATAGTGCTACTATGTACACAGGTGTATAAATACCTGTTTAAGTCTCTGCTTTCAATTCTTTGGGATAGATATCCCGAAGTGGGTTTGCTAGGTCATATGGTAATTCTATGTTTAACTTGTTGAAGAACGCACTATACTGTTTTCCACAGTAGAAAACATTCCCACAGTATATGAAGGTTCCAATTTCTCCATATACTCTCTAATCCTTGTTTCTGGTTTTGTTTGTTTTGATGATAGCCATTCTAGCAAGTGTGACGTGGTGTCTCAAAATGCAAGTTTTGACTTGCATTTCCCTAATGGTAAGAAGTCCTGAGCATCTTTTTATGTGTTCATTTTCCATTTGCAAGTCTTTAAAACATTATGCCATCACTGTTGATATCCATAAAAATTAGAATTTGGGAAACACTTATCTTTTCACTTCCTTTCTGCAAAGGAAGTGAGCATATGAGCTTCTGAGCATATGCTGAGCATATGTTGCTTCTTATTTACACAACGTCAAAGCAGTCAGGGTCAGCTTTTCTAATAGAGGACAGTGTGTAGAAGTTGAGCACTTACAAAGTGCCAACCTCTAAATGTAGTCATTCATCAACCCTACAACTCCCAATTTAGGTAAATACTATTATTATCCCCAATATATAAAGAAACTGAAGCACAAATGGGTTAAAGGATCTTGCTCCAGGTCATCCAGCTAGTAAATGACATTCTAGGATTTTAACCCAGCTTCCAGGGCCACACAGAAAGCATCCTCTAAAAAATATCACCTCCCAGGAACTCCCATGATTCTCCAAAAGCCATGGATGATCTTTTTCCTGGACGAGCATGGCCCAGCCTGCCATATGCAGTCGGGGAATGAGTGAGATGCCTCGTGTCCAAGGTCACAGCATGAAGGGGAACAAATGCTGCAAGTGGGTGAGACCAAATGCAAGCTGGCACTTGACAAGCAAAGCTGAGAAATCCAGCAGGATGGGGAGTCAAGGTGTGAAGCCTGAACAGAGAAAGCAGGAGGGTCCTCAGGAGGGGCTGACACAGCAGTCACAGAATCCTGAAGCTGTCCAGCCGGCACTGGTAGAAGTTTCCATAACTCCCTACACTGGGGCCTTAACCTACCTAAGCAGGAGCCTCAGGCTGCAATTCAAAATGTGTTTTTAATTGAAAAATAATATTCATTATTAATAAAATAATTACAAAATGTGATTTGAATTTGATTAATAATGAAATAATTACAAAACATGTTTTGACTATGTAACATAATCAGTCAACTAAATTATAACTCTGTGCTATTAGTCAATCACATCTCAGTGCCAACAAGCCTTGGCACTTTCTAAGAGCAGATGTTGATGGGGGAGTGCCAAGAGGGCTTAAGAGCTGGCTGGAGGGATAAAAGAGGTCAGCTTGGAGCCATAAAGGGAACTGAAAGATGTGGCGGTGGTGTGTGTGAAGAACTTCATGATTTTGTGTAGGTCCAGACCAGAACTTAGCATTTCCTTAATTTAAAAAAAATTTTTTTTAGAAAATTAGATGGCTTCGCTCTTTCCCAAATTCCTGACACCTGCCCTGCCTGCAGTTTGCACAGAGCTGTGCTCGCTCACCATCTCTGGCCTTTGACCTGGGTTTTTGCACTACCTGGGCTGTGCACTTACCTGGCTGACTCTCACTGGTCCTTCCAGACTCGACTCTACCTGCTGTCCTTTGGGAAGCAGTTCTGGACCGCACGAGATGAGTTTGCAGGCTGGCTTCTCCACCCTCTCAGGTGAACCTACTATTCCCACCACACCTCGTAAGTACCCTGTACCTACTGCCCTGCAAGGCACTTGTCTAAATCCTTGTCTGCCTCCACACTTGACTGTGAGCTCAGGGAGGGCAAGGAGAATGATCCCAGTCTCCCCTGGGTCTCCGGCACAATGTCTGCCGGCCACATGATGAGCACCTGCTCACTGTGGGAATGATGCCTCTCTCCAAGAGCTCTGCCATGCTCCGCACGTCTGCAGATACATTCCTTTGCTTCCTCTAAAATCAGACTCAGTACTCAGACGTCCTGTCAACAAATTCGCCTTCCAAAGGATGACACTTCCTCTTTCATGCCTGGTGCACTTGTTAAGATTGCAGGGACAGCAGGAGCCTTGCCACACGAAATGTACAAATGAACAGACAATTTTGCCAAATGATCTGACAATTAAGTAAAAATATACGGAGAGCTGCAATCTCTAAAACCTTTTGGATACTTTCCTGGACTTGCAGCTCTAATGCGTCAACAAAGCAGGTTTTTTTTGTTGTTTAGTCAAAGAGGAACAAACAGCCAGCAGACTTTCTGGCTTTGTCTTCCCCCCAGCCCGCCCCATTTTTAAAAGTAAATCCAGGAATGGGAAAGAAAACCAGTTTTCTCTTTTTCTCTGACTCATTTATTTTTGAGGATCCCTGGGGCTGGCACACTCCATTAGCTGGCTGTCTCTCTGGCCTAGAATTTTGCTTCAGGGTTGATATTAAGACAGAGCAGCTGCCTGAGGGGGTGAATCTTGGAACCTTCTGGTCCTGCCTGCCCACAATCAACTACTTGAATGACAGTGGGAAATCGCTCATCCTGTACAGCCTCAACTTCCTTATCTGTAAAAAGAATAGAATGTACTGGATGATTTCTCAGACACCATCTAATCCAACAATTATAATTCTGAGATGAAAATTTCCTCCGATTGATTTAAAACTTGTGCATTTAAATAAGTAAGTAGCAGGCAGCAATGAAAACTCATAGTCTCATCTACTGAATGACACAGTGCTATGGTCTGAACGTTGGTGTCCCCCTGCCTGAATTCATATGTTGAAACTTAATCTCCAGTGCAATAACCTTGAGAGGTGAGGCCTTTGGGAGGTGATCAGGGCCCCCGTAAGCAGGATTCAACCTTATGAAAGAGGTTGAAGAGAGCACCTTCACCCCTTCCTTCAGCCCCTCTGCCATGTGAGGAAAGAGCAACAAAATGCTATTTATGAAGCAGAGAGTGGGCCTTCTCCAGACACCAAATCTGCTGGTATCTTGATCTTAGACTCCCCGAGTCTCCAGAGCTGTGAAAACAACTTTTCTATTATTTATAAATTACCCCATCTAAAGTATTTTATTATAGCCACCCAAACTGACTGACACACATTGGAAAGACTCATTTTATTTGTTTCCTTTTGAAAACAAATGCTCTTCCTTTTCTCCCATTAGGATGGCTACTCTGTGGATTAGAGGTGCGATGGGGACTTCTGCAGCCATTGGTCACCATGAGGAAAGGGTCTGCCTGATGATGAAATGTGTACGGAGGAAGTAGAGAAAAGGCCCTGGTACATTGTTTGAGCTCCTAGATTCAGCCATACCTGAAGCAGTATACCCCTGTCTTGCAGATATATAAGCCCCCAAATCCCCCTCTACTCTGGTTTCTTTTAGCCTAAGCTTTATTTAAGATAAGTTTCCTATTAGTTGCAACTGAAACAATACTAATATAGTGTAGACAAAGTTCATACAAAACTATTTATGTACAAAAAAGAATAACCCCCAAATATTAATAATTAATATCTATGGGTGATGGGATTAAAGGCTATTTTTATTCTCTTCTGCATACTTTTTAGTATCTTCCAAACTTTCCAAAATTATTTATTACTGGCCTAATTTTTAAATGTTATTTTAACACACTATCCCCTAAGAAACTGTGGGGACTTTGCTGTGTTATACGGAGAATCCAGCTCCTCTGGTCCGATCCTTTTATCTGAGTCATAATTGAGATTTAATACACTATTGCTATATCTTGTGAAACGAGTTGTTGCTCAGGCCCTAAATTCTGTAACTTGGCAAATTGTCTGAGAAGGGCCAGATCGTAAATAGTTGAGGCTTTGCAGGCCATATGCTTTCTGTGACAACCACCTAAGTCTGCTGTTGTGGCACAAAAGTAGCTGGAGTTTGTAAATGAATGAGCATGGCTGTGCTCCAATAAAACTTTAGGAGCACTGAAATTCAAATTTCACATAATGTTCACGTCACCAAATATTCTTCGTGTGATTACTTTTCAACCATTTATAAAAGTAAAAACAATTCTTAGCTCACAAGCCATATAAGGACAGGTACCGGGCCACATTTGGTCTACTGGCCATAGTTTGCTGAGCTCTGGCCTATAATACTAGGATTTCTGTCATTGTACTGTCCTTTGCTGCAACACATGACTTTCTGGGTTGACTTTCCAATGTGAATTTTAATCCTACAATGATCAAGCATGGTTTTTCAGCAAGCCTCATGGACTTGGGTGTTGTTTATGATGTCTGTGTCTCTGCTGGATTTGTGTTCTTTCCTTTTTCTGAGCTGGTTATAGAATCTTCCTCCTTTTCCAACCTGTGTGTTAGAGTAAGCATGCCTATACCTCTGAGGCTTAAGGGAGCAGGCATGTTCAGTTCTTGGAGTTGTGAAAGCCCTATTTTGCATCTGAGCTGGAATATTCATATTTTGAAGAACATTAAAGGAGTTTTTGTTAATTGATGCCAGATTGGCTTTCTACTCCACAGTGATTCCTAAGTGAGAGATGTTTATTGTCCCGCCAAAAATATTAAGTAAAAGACTAGTCAATGGCAATTTAAGCTTTTAGAAAACTAATTAGTGTGGGAACACTTCTGAGGTTTCATTTTAAGAAGGAAAAGAAAAGGGAAAGAGTTTATGTTGATTGCTATCTTGATGTGTCAGTTAACAGTGTTTTCAGCTATGACTAACAACAAACCTAAATTATGGTAGATAAAATAAATAAGGGTCTCAGATAAGTTCGCATTGCTGGTATTGGTTCTGCTTCTCAACTCTGTGACTTTCTTGGTCCTTCCAACATGATGGCTGTTGCTCATGCTGCTCGAAGCATCATGTTCAAAGGCGGAGAAGGAAGAAGGGGGAGAGGCAGCACCAGCTGCATGCATCCTTTCCCTCAGATAAAGCAAATTCCTTCCCCCAAAACCTTCGGCAGACAACTGCTTAAGTAACATTGCTTAGAATGATGTCATGAGACTACCGTGGCTGCAGGGGAAGCTGGGAAAGCAAGACGTGGTTTTTTCACCCTCCATGGTGGGGGAAGGGATTAGCAATACAGAATAGAGTTAGGAAGAGCTGTTGGGTTGATACGACATTTATGTGATACTGAATAAAATTCCTGATGTTAGGCAAAGCTATTTTACCCTATGCCAGTGGCATGGGGCACTCATGGAAGCACAGACTTCATTTGTCTTGCTCACTGAGGTACCTTCAGCTCCTGGCACTTTGTAATCACTCAATAAATATTTGCAGAATGAATGAGTGAGTGAGTCAATGACAAGAGCCCTTGGAAGCTCATTGTTGGACATTACCAAGTCATGGTATGATCTACCCTTTCTTGGGCAACACACCCACAAAAAATCCTTTGGTTCACTCATCCCCCTCCTACCTTCAGCCATGGTTTACCACTGCACCATACGACAGAACACCCTTATACACAGCCCTGCCAGTGGTCTCTGCCCATGATTTAAACCCTGCTGAAATAAACCCTGTTCACCGATGTCTTTCTGGATGGGTGAGAGGAGATGCATTGCTTCCACCACCTTGCCCAGTTTGGAATGAAGCTTATTAGTGGCTACCCACAGCCAGAAACCATGAAATGCATTAAGATAAAGAAAATAAAGATGGGAGGGTGCACCACAAATATTCATTCAGCCCTTCCCATGTTCCAGACGCCAGACTGGAGATTACATATAATTAGTCACACTCGACTGATGAGGAAAAGAAAGCTCACACAATTAACTGTGAGCCTTTAAAAACGTTATAGGTTAAATCAAACAAGATCAAAAAAAGAAAACATGTTTAATTACCAAAAGCTAAAAACTGGTGGACAGTGTCAGATTGCATGAGTGTGTTAATTGCCTTTTATACCCTAAAATGACCAGACCAATTAAAAAAGAAGGACGTGGAAAATCAAAGATACACTGGCAGTAAAAGAAATTGCGAAACATTTTTGGATAAGGGAAGGCAGACGGAGAAGGGGTCAGTGAGTTAGCAGAGAGAAAAAATGTCCCCTAAAGTGCCTACTATGGAGAAAACCAACAAGAAGAATAGTTTGATAATCATGATAAAGTTTACTGAATGGTTATTATATTCCTGTCACTTCTCAGTGCTTAACATGTACCATCTCATTTAATCCTCACAAAGTCAATAAGATTATTATCCCCATTCTACAGATGAGGAAACTGAGGCACAGGGATGTAACAGAATGTTTTAAAATGGATCAGAGAACAAGACAGAGTTCTTGAAAATTAAAAATGTGTTAATCCAAGTAAAATGTTCAACAATGCCTGGCCCATCCACAGTAAAAGTTTCATCCACGTCAGCCATTATTTTGGACCATTTCCTCTCTGGTTCCGCTTTTATTTTCCATTGTTGTTTTGTGATCTATACCTAGGTCCAAGTCAAAGCACCCTTTATATTATAATTTGTTATTGGACAAAGTGTAAATCTTGGGTTACATTACAAACTCAAACCTAGATCCCTCTTTTGAAAGGAATGGGTGCAGAGGCAAGAGGTCAATCCATTTTCTGAAGTTCAGCCAAGTGCTTAATAGGTGCAACCAAGAGTAGAACCCTGGCCCCCATCTCCCAAGTTAATGCCCCTCCACCTGTCTTTTCTTGGTTCAGCCCTGCAGTGGACATGTGGGTGAATCTGCTCAGTTCCCTTGCCAATCACAGGGCCATCAAAGTACCCCGATCTCTTCTGGTGAAGAAAGGGCCAACGACTCACACAGAGCCAGCTTGAGCCTTCCCTGCAGTTGGAATATGGACGTTAGAAGAGAGAAGTCCCTTTTCACTCGGGTTGCTAGTTAGGAAGGATCTGTGGCCACAATGGCCACAGCCATCTTACTGTGTGAAGCCAGACGCCAGGCAGACCCAGGCTTGGAGAGACAGAGACGGATAGAGAAGGACGGAGAGACAGAGAACCTGGATAACACCACAGAGTGCGGCCAAGGGAAGTCAGAAGATGACAGCTACACAGCAGGCGTAGAGAGCAATCGGCCCGGGTTGGGACAGGAAGCCAGAGGGGTCTGGAAGGGAGGGCTCCAGGGAGGAATATGGGATTGATTATTTATTAATGCCTCTGAGCATTTGGAAAATAATATTCTGGGCACCTGGTAGAGCTGATGGCGCACTTGGAAAAAAAAATTAAATACAGGTACATAGAAAACCCATCAAGGGAACAAAATGAGACAATGAACTCCAGGAAGAACAAACAGTTGTAGAAGAAAAGAAACATATTACATTACACTTCTTGGCCCAGCAATGAGCAATATTGACATATCATAATAAGGTTAAAAAAATTGTGACATACTATATTGCTAGAATGGGAGGAGATCAAAATGCCCTGGGAGGGAAAGAGTAACAGAGACAAATTTTCATCTATTGTAACAGGAAGTCAAAAGATAATGTCTAAAATGATAAAAGAGTAGAAAGAGCACATTAGTTAGAAATATGAAAAGAAATACCACAAGAATTAGGTAAAACGGTTGAAATTTTAGAGCAAGAAGCTCAGGGGTTTTGTTGTTGCTACAAGCTTTTTAAAAGCCATGTGGTTTTAAAGAACATATATAAGTTTACATAGATATTAGCATAGTATAGATATAAATTTCAAACAAATTTGTATTTTGGAAAAAGATAACAGATAATTAGTAGTCCCTGAGAAGCCATAAATGTGGGTTGTGTTCCTGACCTTAAGAAGAAATCAATTATCTTATTCCATTAAAATGAGTCAGCAAATAAGTACAAGAACCAAAATACATATGCCTCCCTCAATCACAAGTCTCTGCAAATACAGTGAGTCTTAATGATGCAGAGGGAAGAAAAGGCAAAAAAAAGGAGTTTTTGTTAAAAGCGACCTCTTTACAACTTCACAGGAATGCAAGGAGAGGTCTTTGTCACGGCAGTGGCCCTGGAACTTCCAGCTCACGGGGAGGCTGAGATCTCAGGGCATAAAATTTTAGACATCTTAAAAATTATAGCTATGAATGTGAGTGCATGAATCAGCACCGAAGAAAAACAAAGAAAATTTCCATTTTTAAGGAACTCAATATTCTCCAGTCTTTTTTCCTTGCCTCCATTGCTTGCAACACTTTCTCTATGAACCCAGCCCACCAAAGCGCTGCTAGGAATGCAAGGGACATTTGTGATGCCATCGGTTCAGGCCTGAAGGCCAAGAGTGTACATCATATATTCTCAAGTTGCGTGAGCCACCAGGGAGGGTTGCTACTTGCCTTTCTGCCCAGGCAGAACTCCAGCATCCTGCGGGCGTTAGGACTTAGGCACTCCCTGGTCTTGATCACCACCTCCGACTACACCGAGAGGAGCTCTTCCACCCAGGGGACCGTATGAGGGCAAAAGATTTGAATGAGAGTGGTGATATCCACAGCGTGGGATGTTGTTATATATTATACTAATGTGTAAATCAGGACCATGTGATTATAAGGGACAGAATCCCAGTTGGAACTAGTGTAGGTTAAAAAGGAAATTCATTGACTCAATTAGCTCTGGCTCCGAACGTAACTGTTTCCCAATAGTTCAGGAAACATTGTGTCAGTACTCTCTTGGTCTCTGTCTCTTGACATGTCCAGTTCATGTGATCCTCAGCACACACAGTCTCAAAGAAATTCTCTCTCAGCAGCCATGATAATCCCCAATACCACACACACACACACACATACACACACACGCACAGTCTGTGCCACTCATTGCGTACATCATTGCATGAAGCCAACCTGGATCGTGAGCCCAGAGGAGAGGGGTGGGCCCTGCATTTAACAGCCCCACCAGATAGGGGATCAACAGTTCTCAGGCAGACAGGTCAGTCTGTTATCAGAAGAAAGGGGGAGGACTCACAGGCAGGCAAAAACTACAAAAATCTACCTATTCCTAAAAAATATAACTTAAGCATAATTACATATTTAACAGTGTTATTCTTGTATTAAGTAATAATTACTGCTTACCATGGAATCCATTGCCAAGAACACGCCCGTATCTGAGGCCTGTTCAGGTTGTCTCCTTTTGTCATTCTAACCCTGCAGCGTTTGCTAATTCCCTGTTCATTCTCATAAATTCATGTTCCAAGCCATCTGCAGAGCTTTCATCTACTAATACTCCATCGCAATGGCTTGTAGTATTTATTTTAGGGCTTCATCAGCTGTATTTCTGTAACTCTTGCTCTACGTATCCTATGAGCTTTCGCAAAGAACCATGCAAGGCTGGAACACAGGAAAGTTGGCTTTCCTTCTAAAATTTTAATGAATTATTTTTGCTTTTCCTTTTTCAGTATTGAGGTCATTGGTTTTCTTAACAGGCAAGGGATCCTGTGATTTATCATTTACTCTATTCCACTCACGGCAGATTTCCAATGGTGGCTGCAACACTGTCTCCTGTCCCAGTGCCATTCTACGATGCCATCTTGCCACCCTCTCACCAAGAAGTATGGTCTAATCTTCTCAAATCTGAGTGGGCTGGTCAGCGTGTGGAAAATATACACACTATTGAGGAAGTAATGCCATGTGACTTCCAAGGCTGTCATAAAAGGCGATGCAGGGCCACCGTGTTCTCCGGAATATTCACACTTGCATTGCTGAGCCACCCTGTGAGAAGTCTGACCACTCCGCAGCTGCTATGCGGGGAGGAGGCAGTGTCATGCAGAGAAGCCCACGTAAGCACTCCAGCTGGCAGGTCCCCTGGGCCATGCCATGCGCCAGATGTAGAGCGAATGCAGCTTGCTGTGCTCTGAATATTTGTATCTGCCTTAAATTCATATGCTGAAACCTAACCCCCAAGGTGATGGGATTGAGAGGTGAGGCCTTTGAGGAATGACTAGGTTATATAGGGCGGCGCCCTTGTAAATGGGATTGTTCCCTTATAAAAGAGGCCGGAGCGAGCTTTTTGGCCCCTTCTGCCATAAGAGGACACAGCAGCAAGGCACCATCTTTGAAGCAGAGAGCAAGCCCTCACCAGACTCTAAATCTGGTGACACGGGTGCCTCGATCTTGGACTTTCCAGCCTTTAGAACTATGAGCAATAAACTTCTGTTGTTTATAAAATGCCCAGTCTAAGGCATTTGTTAAGAGCAGCCTGAAGGGACTAAGACACACCTTAGGCCCCTGCTGTCAAGTCACCCCCAGCCTTTGAGTCTACTCAGCTGAGGCCTCATCTATTGTGGAACAAAGAGAGATCCCTGCTATACCTTCTCCAAATTCCTGGCTCACAAAATCCATGAGCATAATAAAACAGTGGTGGCTTGAAATCACTGAGTTTGAGGTAGTATCTTTGGCAGCAATACTAACTGTAAATACTGCCTGAACAAACCCTTCAAGAGGCACACTGAGAACTCACAGCACCATGGAATTGTCCCATGGTTCTGTTCCATCCAGAAGGAATCCTTGCAGAGAATTCCCAGACACATATCTGTGAATGCACAGAATGCCAGAGGACAGGGCTCTGGAATGAATCTCATTTTATAGACAAAGAAACTGAAATTGCAACAACTGAAGCTGAGTCAAACAAGAACAGTCCTTTTCTTTAGGGAGCAGGATATAGCCTAGTAATCTAAATAAGATGTCAATCCAGGTTGGCTGGAAAAGTGTAAATTAGAGGCGATGCATTTCAGTTAACGCCTTCAACAAGGAAAGACAACTAGAAAGTTCACGAATAATCAATATATTCATGCTTCAATTCCATATGTTAAGAGCCATGTTGCGTGATGAGTTATGCATGGAGTTACTTGGGCCAGAGTGATTAGTTTGATCTTCATACAGGCCATTTGGATTCCTGAGGCCCAAGACAAGAAATTTAATTTATGCACCGCAGGTTGGCTGTTGCAGAAATGCGTATCAGTTCACAACACGGTTCTGAGCAGGGAGGCCTTGGTCAATCCACATGAGATTAGCCTTGTCATGAGGCCCTGGGACGTAGTGTTTACCCTGGGAGTGTACACTGCTTTCAGCTCTGACTTGCTCTGCAACCGTGGGCAAGTCCTTCAGCCCTGAGACACCCAGGTCTCATCCGGAAAACCGGAATCACCATCATACCTCTCTTGTTGGGTGTTAACAAGGTTGAATAAAGTAGTATAGGTAAAGGATTGAATGCTTGCCTGGGACATAGCAAGCATTCAATAATGTGGGCTCTGCTAATATTATATATGATAAGATACAATAATTCTATTGTGGATATAATCATGTTCTCATATAAATGGCAAAAATGCCATGGTTAAGAGGGAGGCTTTGGATCCTGACACCTGGGTTCAAAGCCTGACTCTATCATTTAGTAACTAGATGACCTTGGCCAAGTCACTTAACCTTTTTATTGCCTTAGTTTCTAACTCTGTGAAATGGGGATAACAGTGGTACCTATATGGGATTGTTGGAAATTAACTTATATAAAGTCTGGAGCATGTGCATGGGGCATAATAATCATTCAATGAACGTTATTTATTTTCACTATAAACAAGTCCTGTGTTTTACGTTTTGAAGCCTTTCTCGACTCTTGATAGCTCAGATATTGCTGCTAAATCTAAAGGAATTGGCATAAATTTAAGGCCAAAGACTAAGGTAGTGAGGGTGTGGGGCTGGCTTCTCTCCTACAGGCTTGAGGTCATGAGGCTTCAGAAACACTTTATCTCCTCCCAGATGCTGTCGTTAAAGTTTGCAAGTCTGTGGTCTCAACGCTCGACTCTTCGGTGAGCATTGGAATGGCCTCAAATCACACACTTCTCCATTCAGTAATCTCAAAAACAAAACAAACAAACAAAAAAACCCAAAAAAACCCACCCAGCTAAACACACAATCTTGATATTTAAGTTGGCGCCACATAATACAAAGCAAAGCTCAAAGAAATCAGACTCTTGACCCTTCAGGGAGGTGAGGTCCCGTGACACACCCTGTGTCCGTCTCCCCTCTTAGCTCACATAACTGAGACCCTTGCCCTGTTTCTCTTCACCCTTCCCACATTGTCTCTTCACCACTGTGTGGAAGAACTAAAGAGAACATTTAAATGAGATCATTGCTTCCCTGACCCATTTAGAGGTCAGGGTGTCTCTCACCATCGCACGTTCTAGGAGTTGAGGGCACAAGAGACCGACGTGGCGCTCCTGCACGGACTCTGAAGGAAGAGGGGAGAGCCTCAGCTCCATGTGAGTTTTACTGTAAGGTCGGCAGCACGAACTTCCACCTTCTGGTAAGTCCTATGTCCCCACCCATTCCGGACTCCACATTGCAGCTCTTTCGACTCCTCACCTGCAGCAGCTTTGCGGCTCTGGCTACCGTCCTGGCCCCCGGCCACGGGCTGCCTGCCAGGAGGGCAGCCTGGGCAAACAAAAGCATGGCAGGTGGGGCAGGAAAGAGACCTCATTACCCCTGACCAGAAAGCACATGGCAAAGATGAAGGACCTCAGGCTGGTTTTCTAGTGGGAGGGGAGTGCCGTGGTGGGACAGGGCAGAGGCCACAGGGGTCTCTCCCTGCAGGGCCAGCAGGAAACCAGAGAGGAACTGACTTTACCACACTGGGCGCGCAGTTGGCTCTGACTGGTTTGCTCCGAAGCAAAGTTTTATAAAACATTTCAGCAGCGACCAGAAGCGAAGAAAAAAATGTGAATTGTGGAATAAGTATTCCTATGTCCTGTTGCTGAATATCCTTAGAGTTAAGCATGGACATTTTTGTCCATGCATTTTTCTTTTTTCTTTGCTTCCTTAAAAAGGCAAACAAACAAACAAAAAACCAGCTTGTCAGTGACCACAGAAAGTCAGCTTTGTTTTTTTGGCTGATTTGAGGCTTGTGTTTTCAAACCTGGTGCAGTCCCTAGAGTCTCTCCTCTGCCCCTCACCTGCTACGGCCGCCTCCCTCGGTCAGCTGCAGCCTTGTGTATGCAAAGACAAAACTGAAAACATGAACTTGCACAGGTGGAAATGTATTCTAAAGCCCTCTTTCCTTTTTGAAAATCCATGATCCAAGTCTCTACAAGTGAAAAGGTTAGAATGTAGAACTGCTGTGACTGTACTAAGTTTGAAAACTACAATTTGAGGATTATTTTTTTGTGGCAGGAATCCACTTACGCAACATGAAAGGTCAGAAGCAAATGGGCCACTTCCGTAACTTACAGACATTTTCAATGTAATCGGAGAGTCCGAGAATCACGCGTTTCCTCGGGGGTTGGAGTTTCCTCGCATTGCCGCAGGGACCTTCCACTCCAGCCAGGGCGGGTTTTGGTCTCTGCTGGGGAGAAAAAGAAAGAGGAGGAGAGGCTTGGGGTGCTTCAATCCCAGGGAGGGGTCCTGGCATGTGGGTGTCCCCTCTCCCTGTCCCGAGCCACCTTACACAAGTGCAGTTTGTCCGTGCCCAAACGGAAAGGGAATCTTCAGATGGAGAACTGAGGCTGGTGGTTGGAAAAGGAGTGAGGACACCAGCCCCACCTTGGAAACAACGGGGTTTTGTGGGCTCTTTGTGTTCATGACCAGTGCTGGCTTTTGTGATCTCTGCCTGGTGTCTGTTTCTCCAGCTGCCCCCTCAAATCACCCTAGGTGGAAAGGGACAAATGTGAGGGGGGAGGGGGTCCTAAAAGGACTCTCCCACGAGGTCCCTTCCCTGTGCCTTTGGGTGTCTGGGTTCATCCCAGCACTGCCTTTCGGTGTCAAGGAAACCCCAGCTGGGCAGTCAGTAGTTCACACGTAAGGCAGAGAAACCGGCTTTAATGCCGCGGACGTGGAAAAGTTACCCCAAAAAGACAGGCACTGTTTTACAACGTCTTCCTGTCTAAGCGCTTCCCTGAATTGAATCGGAATCATCTGGGGGTGGGGAAGCTTTGGAAAACCCAACCCAGATTCCAGGCTACCAGCCCCAGAGACTGGAAGGTTGAGGTTGGAGAGGAACCAGTGTTTATGCGGCTTTAAATTTCCAGGTGATTCTGTTTAGAAGGTGTGAGCTAAAGCTCAGGTGTAGCTCCTATTCTTTAGGGTTCTTTTTCAGGTACCATCAGATTAGTGGCCAGGGGTAGGGGGATAAATGAGAATCAGATGACTAGTCCTCTGGAACTGGCCAACATTTCTGAGGTGGTCATATAAATATTAACAAAAATTTGCACACAAAGTGGGAGTGTGTAAGGAGTATGAACAAACCAGAAAACCCAGTCGTACCGCATCACCCAGGCCACTTCTCTTGCAACTACCATAGGTCTGCCACCCCTCCGAGGCTAATAATTTACCCTTCAACACAGCAAAGAAATGTGATGAAGAGTCCTCATACATAAGCATTTTGTTGTTGTTGGCCAGAAGTTACAGATACAACACGCAATAAATGAGAGAGTACGAGATCTTCAAAGAGAAGGTTTTATTAAGTTGGGATGTGGCATTTGGGTGTAACTTTGTTCCCGTAAATTAAAGTATTTATGTGCAGGAGATTTAAAATTAATTTTTCAGGGACTGATATTCTGCCTAAAAAGGTAAGAATGTTTAGCTGGGTGCTTGTGGAGTTTGTCATAACCAGCCAGGGTGATGAGAACACCATTGCTTTTAAAAAGCAAAACCTTCACAATAAAGAATGAAATTGTGTATCCAACGTTGTGCTAGATGTTACTTCGCAAAAAATTAGAGTTCAAAAAAGTCAATATAATTTTTATTAATTGTGATTCTAGGGGGAAGGGGAGCTAAAAGAGAAAGCGAGGAGGGAACATGGACTGCCACGCTGGCAGAATTTAAGGACACAATGAATTAGTACAAGGGAATTTCTTTTTAACTGAACATTATGTTTGATCTTTTTTTTTAAGTAATGTTTCCCGTTAATTTTCACATTGTCTAAATAGGCTTTCAAGTACATACATGCAAGTATAAATATTCCTGGCTAATGTGTCAAAAAACAAAAAAGAAAAGGCAGGCACTGCCTGGCGTAAGCCCACTTCTAATACAGAGCATGTGTCTTCTAGGCTTTGCGTGGGTTACGGACAGCGTCGGCATCGCGTGAGGGTGGAATGTTAAGACCAAGTTTGGGTAATTCAGCCCTTCTTCCTCCCATCTCTCTCGGTGGATTCAGTCACCAGCTCCAGCCCAGCACAGGACAAGCTCTCCCCAAAGTGACTTACTGGAACAACCAGTGCTCTCGGGCCTTGCAAGACGCAGTGTGTATCCTCCACCAGCAAGAAGGCTACGACTTGCTGAAGGCTCAGATAATTGTCAGCATTTTATAGCAACGAAGTACAGCAGTGCCCGGGTCACGGACGACCCCACTCAGGGCGATCCGTACTTCCCAACGGGCTCCCCAGGCTCCCCCTAAGGATAATTTATAATTAAACAAATTAATAATCTGGGAACTAGTTTCTCCCACACATGTAAACAAACCCGCACGGCATGGGCGGTCTGTGGGCGCAGCATCTTACGTCCCACCCGGCTCACTGTTTATACGGTGGCAGGAGCAGCCTCACTTTCCTTTTAACTTCTTCATTCGATTTTGTTGAGTCTGTGTTTACCCTCCGACCCTGCCTCCGAAGTGCAACAAGTCCAGGAGAGCCTGCAGCGAAGAGAAAGGTGATTACAATGGAAATGAGGGTAGAAATAATTGAGTGTTCAGAGAAAGGCCGGACGCCGTCATCCACTGGGAAAGCATCAGGCTTGAGTCACTAGACTATGGGGACAATTATAAAGGATAAAGCGAGAATAATGGAACGTGAGAAGGGCTGGGCTCCAGTGAAAGCATCAGCCGTTACTACACAGCATAGTGGATTCATTATTGAAATGGAAAGATTATTCCCGATTTGGTGAGATCAAAATAAGCATAACATTCCTATTAGCCTAGTGTCAATGCAACATTAGATGAGGGTTAACCTTTAATGTTCTTTTTTGAATTTCTCCTATCTAAACTTTTTGTTTGAGTTTGTTTTTATGTTCTATTTGTTTGAATCAAAAGAAAGGGCACAATAATTTCTGTAACTTCTTATTACAGTACAGGATATTAGTATTATTACAGCATTACACTGTATTATTGTTACCACATATGAGCCATTCTAGTATTGTTCTTATTATTATTCCCATATATGGGCTGTTCATCAGGGATCTGAGTGACACACAAATCCAACCTCAAGACATTCTTGGGAACATATCTCATCTGTAACCCCCGGGGTCCACCTGTATTTTTAAATTAAGTTGTGCACACTGATTTCTTTAGACATAATACCATTGAACACTTAATAAACTATAGTACATATAAACATCATTTTTATATGCACTGGGAAACCACAGCATTTTTGTGGCTCACTTTATTGTGATATTTGCTGTTTTTCCAGTGGTCTGGAACTGAATCTGCAATATCTCTGAGATCTGCCTGTATTTTTAAGAAGGCTTAGAAATTCCAAAGATGGGGAGTTTAATCTTGGCCGCAGTGGTCATTCTGGAATACCGGAAGCAGTACTGGAGCTATATCTTGAGGAAGGAGTTAGAATTGAGTTGTTTGCACGGGTAGGGTGGGGAGATCAGCATTCCTCCTGGAGGAAGCGAGAAGAATTGCCCCCAAGTCCAACGCTGTCACCTGAACACCTTGGGCTATGGCACCTGTTGTTCGCCAGCATGTCTTCCCCCGTACCTTTAGTGGCTTGCTGCCTCACGGCATTTAGAGGTGTGCCTCGATGTCGCCCCCTCGGAGAGGTCTGGCCCCATCACCCTGTCTAAATAGCCCTCACAGCCATTTCTTACGCCCTTGCCCTGCTTGTAACCACCTGACTCATATTTTAAAATTTATTTGTTAATATTCTCATAATACAATGATTCTTTGTATCAGCTTGCTCAGCTGCCATAACAAAATCCCTCAGACGGAGGGGCTTAAACAAGAGTAATTTATTTTCTTCAGTTCTGGAGGCTGGAAGTCCGAGACTGAAGTGCCAGCAGGGTGGGCTTCTCCTGAGGCCTCTGTCCTGGCTTGCAGACGGCTTCCTTCTGGCTGGGTCCTCGCAAGGCCCTTCCTCTGTGTGAGCACATCCCTGGTGTGTCCCTGTGTCCTAATCTCCTCTTCTTATAAGGACACCAGTCAAATCGGATTAGGGCCCACCCTAACACCTGCATTTTAATTTAACCATTTCTTTAAGGCCCCTATTTCCATTTGGGGTACTGAGGTTAGGACTTCAGCACAAAAGCTTTGGGGATACACAATTTAGCCCATAACACTCTTCGTTCATCTTTCCAAATATGTTTCCATTGCGCCTGCAGACATATGGGCCACACATATGGGCCTGCGTTTTAATTTAACCATTTCTTTAAGGCCCCTACCCCCATTTGGGGTACTGAGGTTAGGACTTCAGCACAAAAGCTTTGGGGATACACAATTTAGCCCATAACACTCTTCGTTCATCTTTCCAAATATGTTTCCATTGCGCCTGCAGACATATGGGCCACACAGGGACAGAGACTTGGTCTTTCTCATTGCTGAATCTCCAGCACGGCACACACAGTAGGCACTCAATACATGTATGTTGAAGAACTAACCACTGAATTAAAGGGACCCAGGTTTTTCTTGTTTGATGTATATACACTCTTTGGGGTTAACTCACTGTCCTTGGAGGTAAATACTAAGTCGATTTGAAGTTTGACTTCCCTACCAGGCCTGTTTGTCCCTCCTCAAGGGGCGTCTCCCCCAGGCTGGTGGGTTTAGGGAAGCTGTGCCCACTAAGGGGTCTCTGGCTTGTGGCGCTTCCTTTATGTTCTCGCCTGTCTCCTTTGCAGAGTGGTTGATCTAGCTTGATGCCAAAGCCTCCCCACTCGTGTCCAGATCTGCTGTTTGGGGGGTGGTGCTGGTATGGGTGGCTTCAGGTTGGGCCGTACGTGCATTCTGCAGCCTCCCGTCCCGCTCATCTGCTGGCCGCTGGTCGGGTCAGCCCCTCTGTGTCCTCTCACGGTGGCATGCAGAAGCACGTAGGTTGACATATGCATCTGCAGGGCTGGGACACTCCCCAGACCTTGCCATCCAGATGCTTCCTCGCACCCTCCCTAGGCTGCAGCTGGGGAAGCCAGGAACAAGCTTTCTGCGCAGGGATTGCCTGCCCCACCTGTCTGACCTACTTTGGTGTTTCTAATCCTATGCCCCTGGGATTCTGACTCCAAGAACCAGTGAGGTCTCTCTCCTTCCCCTTCCAGTCTGTTGGGACTTCCTTTATACTAGCTCCTACTCCCTTCCTACCTCGGCCTCATGGCATGGTCTCAGCCAAGGAAAAGCTGCCCGGAGAGGAGGAGGAGGAAGAGGAAGAGGAGGAGGAGGAGAAGGAGAAAGAGTGGAAGAAGGACAGGAGAACTAAAAGAAGAAGTGGAAGAAGGAGGAGGAGGGAGTGGGGTGGAGCACAGAGAGGAAAACTCTTCAGCAGGCATTTCAAAATAGCTGACTCATTTCATCCTAATGATGGAAACTTTCCTAGTTGGGAGGGAGAAGTTGGCAAGCAGGGAGTGAGTGGAGCCCTGAGCTACTTCTGAATCCTTCTCTGTGGACCCAGGAAAGGCTTGTGGGCAGCTCCCGCATGGAGACCAGGCACCATCAGCCTTTCTGACCACCCCGGTGTTGGGGTAACCATGAACTCCCCACTCCCTACACCTGGAAGGATCAGCCACCGACCCCTCTGGCCCTCAGTCACCTGAGTCCCAGAACGAGGAGTAGAATTCCAACAGGTACCCTGTGTGCTTATATGGGGAGGGAAGTCATTGAATCCACATCTTTCCCTTTCAGCCAATGATCATGATGTTTTGTGTGAAGCTTCAAAAACTGTAGATAGTAAAGCATCATTGCTCTGACCTCACCTGTTCTGGACTCCTCCTTCCATTAGAGGTCTCTGGTTTATTCCTGGGGCCAAAGCAAGGTGTCTTTCCAGACTTTCTAGGGTATTCTTCACTCTCAACCTTCTGGCAAATGTTCCACCAAAAAGAAATTGAGAAATAATCATGTAATGTTCTCTGCCGAATTTCCTCTTCGAGGGGCTGCCCGTTGGTCAGCAGTGGCAGCGCAAGGAAGGGCTCAGCAGTGCTGTCCACACCTTTCCAAGTGTCCAGACCTAACTTTTAGTGCCTGGAAAAGCTGGCAGGGATTGTATGGGGTTATATTGTCCAGATCGACATTGCTATTATGCCATAAAATGTCTGCAAAAAAGACATCATATCTCATAGGAACATATACAATTCTTAGCCATGAAAAAGCATCTGTAGGATGTTATCTATAGTTTAATGGTGTGCATGTAATGGGAAAATGCATCTGTAATTTTATACAATATCGCAGCCCACAGAATACTGGGCATGTAGCAATGAAAGTGGACCCCTGGTCCATACCCTGTGCCTCTGCTGTTGAGAGGATGGTTAACAATGTTACCCAGGATGTGACACAAAACAGCCCAGTAGAGGAGCTGTTTTCTGTGCAAACATTGAGGAGGAAGTGGTCCTGCAAACCCACGTGGTCTGGGGCACACACAAGGAGCTACAAACAGGACGAGACTAAAGTCTATTTTTTTCTGGGTGCACTGGTTATCATCATACCTACGGCTTGATTTATAACGGAACCCACTGAATAACCTGTGCAAGTTATTACTTATGCATGCACGCGAACTAGCCAGGATTCTTGCAGCTGTGAGTGACAGAGACATAAAGACATAACTCAGACTGGCTTAAACAAAGAAGGGAATTCATTGGCTCATGTTACAAAGACATCGGGGTTGCTTCTGGCTTTAGACGTGGCTGGATCTCGTGTTTAAACTGTATTATCATCACCTCTAACCCCATCTCTCTCCTCTCTCCCCCTCTTTCTTTCTCTACTTGACATCTCCACATGTCTCTGCTTGGCCGCAGTTTTCAAACAGTTGGAGGCTCTCTACATGGCTTCCCTGGACTCAGTTCCCCTGGCTTAGCAATTGCATAGAAAGAGACAGTTGTGCCTGTTAGCCCTGGAACAAAAACTCCCAGGAAGAGGCAGGCCTGGCATAGCTTCCCTAGTCATCCTGTGGTTGCAGGGATAAAATACTCTCATTGGCTGGGACTGGGTCACCCACCCACCCCTGTCACCCAGGTGAAGGAAAAGGCAGAGCTGGCCATGCAGAGTAGGTTTCCACAGAACGAAGGGTTCTCTTTTCAGAATAAGCAGAGTTGGGGCACTGGGCAAACAAAAACAAAAGGTGCTCATTACAAATGTCTGTATAAAATGTATTTATTTCTAATTTTGTGTTCTGGGTTCAGATAATCTCAGCCAATACTACTTATTTATTTATTTACACTCTTTATGAAGAACCCATTGAGAAACTGTTATTTAAAAAAATTGATCATACCCTACAAAGATATATAATATGTACCCATAATAATTTTTAAAAATTGATCAGAGACGTCATCAAGATGGCTGACTAGAGGTGCCCAACACTTGTCTCCTCCACAAAGAAGGATGAAAACAACAAATAAATAACTGCATTTCAAGTAGAGAGTCTAAGGGAGCACACTGGAATTCAGCACTGAAGTGATCAAAACTTTCTGAAACACAGAAACTTGGCATGATAGCAGCTTAGAGAAGGAAGCAAAGCACCCATAGGATTGGCTCAAAGCCAAGAGGGACTCCCCATTGCAGAGATGGTAAGTAAGAGAACCCCAGTGGTCCTCAATACACTGTGATTGCCTGTAATCCTAGCTACAGGAGAGCCCCACGGTTCTCACAATCCCTGAGCCCAGTATAAGGAGCTGCCTGGATGGAGTTCATGAGGCTGCATTGCTCTAGAGAAGACACTTGCGCTGGGTCCCCACCACTTCCTGAGATGCAAGGTGTGATTTTGGGAACAGAGCCACTGCTAGAGTGCATTGTTCCGTGGGGCCCAATAGCCCCTGCAGCTCCACATTCCTAGGGCCCCACTTTCATGCTATCTTGACCACACAAAGGGCTGCAGTGCTACAACCCCAGCTAGACACAGGGGTATACCCATGACTGTGGCACCTGAGCCCACTCAGTGCCCTACACTACAAGGAACAGGCAGTCCAGCATAGCGGGCAGGCTAACCCCCAAGACTAGGGAGCCAATATGCATACTCCTCAGGGCCTGAAAATCAGCCTCCTGATGACTCTGCACCGTCAACCAGTGGAGCTGCTGCATGTACCCCTCAGGTCTGGAGACCAGCCTGCCTGACACCCACCACCACCAGCAACCCTGTTCCTTTGACCAAAGATGCTGCCCAGGGACTGGAGACTGGCCTATCCAGCACCTGCCATCACCGGCAACATCACCCTAATGACCAGCAGAGCTGTGACACACAGTGCACATAGATTCTGAGAACCAATTTGCCCAGCAGCCCCCACCTCTAGCAATGATATACCACTGCTTCCACAGATATCCAAATCCTAGGCCAATAAGGCACTTGCACACACCGCTGATGTTAGTTACAGCAGAATAAATCACATGGAGACTATTTTACTGTACCCACCCAGAACTGAAGTCAAATCACCCTACTCAATGGACATTATATAGGACAAATCTACAGGAAAAAGTCTTTCCCTATGAAAGCTGCTCCATAAAAGTAGAAGAGCTGACTATTCCACCAGTTGTGTAGATATAAACATAGTGACACAAGAAAAATGAAAAAAAAAGGAAACATGACACCTCCAAAGGAACAAAATAATTATCCAGTTATAGACCCCAAAGTAGAGGAAATATATAAAATGCCAAAAAACGAATTTACACTAATGATCTTCAGAAAACACAGCAAGATTCAAGGGAATACAAATTGAAAATTCAACAAAATCAGGAAAACAATTCATGATCTGAATGAGAAATTCAGTAAAAACATAGATATCATTAAAAAGAACCAAACAGAAATCTTTAAGCTGAGAAATTCAATGGATGAAAGAAAAAAAATACAATCCAGAGTTTCAATGATAGATTAGATCAAGAAAAGGAAAGAATTTCAGAACTTGAGGACAGTCTTTTGAAATAATTGAGTCAGACAAAAAAAGAAAGAAAGAAAAAGAATAAAAGAGAATGAAGAAAACCTATAGAACTTATGAGATGTCATAAGCAAATAAATGTTTACATTATAGAAATTGTAGGAGAAGAGATAGGAAAAGGCATAGAAAAACTATGGTAATGAAATAATAACTGAAAACTTCTCAAATCTTAAAAGAAATATAGACATCCAGACACAGGAAACTCAATAGTCCCCAAATATATTCAACCCTAAAATGTCCTTTCTGAGGTATATTATAGTTAAACGGTCAAAAGTTAAAGATAAAGAGGGAATTCTAAAAATAGCAAGAGAAAAGTGTTACATCACATATAAGGGAATCGCTATTAGACAAACAACAGATTTCTCAGCAGACACCTTACAAGCCAGAAGAGAAAGGGATGATATATTCAAAGTGCTGAAAGAGGAAACTGGCAGCCAAAAAATACCCTACCTAGCAAAGCTATCCTCCCAAATGAAAGAGAAATAAAATTCTTCCCAGACAAGCAGAAACTGAGGGAATTCATCACCACTAGACTGGTCTCACAAGAAATGCTTAAGGGAAACCTACATCTGGAAGGAAAGTATGGTAACTACCATCATGAAAATGCAAAAGTATAAAACTTATTGGTAGAGTAGACATACAAAACAATCAGAAAACAATGAACAAAATGACAAGAGTAGGTCATCACCTATCACTAATAAGCTTGAATGCAAATGGATTAAATTCCCCAATTAAAAGATATAGACTGACTAAATGCATTGTTTTTAAAGACCCAACTATATTCTGCCTCCATGAACCCTCACTTCACCTGTAAAGACAAACAGACTGAAACTGAAGGGACGGAAAAAGATATTCCATGCAAATGAAAACCAAAAAGTGAGAAGGTGTAGCTATACTCATATCAAATAAAATAGACTTCAAGTCAAAAACTATAAAAAAAGAAAAAGACGACCATCATATAATAATAATGGGATCAATCCAACAAGAGGATATAATAATTATAAATATATATGCACCCAACACTGAAGCACCCAGATATATAAAGCAAACATTATTAGATCTAAAGGGAGTAATAGGCTCCAATACAATAGTAGCAGGGGACTTAAACACCCCATTCTCAGCATTGGATATATTATCTAGATAGAAAATCAACAAAGAAACATCAGATTTAAACTGCACTATAGGCTCAAATGGACCTAACAGATATTTACATAACTTTCATCCAATAGCTGAAGAATAAATATTCTTTTCCTCGGCATATGCAACATTCTCCAGGATAGACCACATGTTACACCACAAAACAAGTCTCAACAAATTTTAAAAATTCAAAATCATATAAAGTATCTTTTCTGACCACAATGGAATAGAACAGGAAATCAATAAAACGAGGAACTTTGCAAATGGTACAGATATGTGGAAATTTTAAAAACATGCTCCAGAACAACCAATGGGCCAATGAAGAAATTAGATGGAAATTAAAAAATTTTTTGACACAAATAGAAACACAACATACCAAAATCTATGGAATACAGAAAAAGCAGTACTAAGGAGGAAGTTTATAGCAATAAACAGCTACATTAAAAGGTAGAAAGATTTCAAATAAAAAACCTAATCATTTACCTCAAGGAACTAGAAAAAAAAAAGAACAAATTGAACCCAAAATTAGCAGAAGAAAGGAAATAATAAAGGTCAGAGCAGAAATAAATGAAACAGAAACTAAAACAAAGAAAAGATCAATGAAATTTAAAGTTTATTTTTTGAAAAGATAAACAAATCAACAAACCATTAACCAGACTAAGAGAAAAAGGAAAAATATCTAAATAAATAAAATAAAAAATTAAAAAGGAGACATTACAATTGATATGACAGAAATACAAAAGATCATCAGAGACTATTATGAGCAACTATATACCAACAACTTGGAAAGCCAAGAGAAAATGGATAAATTCCTAGACACATACAACCTATCAAGATTGAACCAGGAAGAAATAGGAAAGCCAAACAGATGAATAAAGAGTAACAAGATTTAATTATCAATAAAAAGTCTCCCAACAAAGAAAAGCCCAGGACTGAATGGCTTCACTGTTGAGTTCTATCAAATTTTTAAAGAAAAACTAACACAAATTATTCTCAAACTGTTTGAAAAAATTGCAGGGAGAGAATTCTTCCAAACTCATTCTATAAGGCCAGCATTACCCTGATGCCCAAATCAGACAAGGACACAACAAAAAAAGAAAACTATAGGCCAATATTCCTGATGAACATAGATGCAAAAGTCTTCAACAAAATATCAGCAAACCACATCCAACAGCACATCAACAAGATTGCACACCATGATGAAGTGGGATTTACCCTAGGGATACAAGGATGGTTCAACATATGCAAATCTATAAACATGATACATCACATCAATAGAATGAAGAAAAAACCATATGATCATCTCAAGAGATGCAGAAAAAATGTTTGTTATAATTCAACATGACTTCATGATTTAAAAAACCAAACTTCTCAACAAATTAGGTATAGAAAGAAAATATCTCAGCACAATACAGGCCATATATGACTAACGCCCAGCTAACATCATACTGAATAGGGAAAAGTTAAAAGGTTTTCCTCTAAGAAGTGAAACAAGACAAGGATGCCAATTTTCACCACTTGTATCCAATAAAGTGTTGGAGGTCCTAGCTAGAATAATTAGGCAAGAGAAAGAAATAAATGGCATCCAAATTGGAAAGGAAGAAGTCAAATTGTCCTGTTTGCAGATAACGTGACCTTATATTTAGAAGACCTTAAAGACTCCACCAAAGCACATTTGATCTGATAAACACATTTAGTAAAGTTATGGTATACAAAATCGACATAAAAAATCTGTAATGTTTCTATACACCAAGAGCTAACTAGCTGAAAAAGAAATCAAGAAGGCAATCTCATTTATGATAGCTAAAAATCAAAAACAAAAACAAAAAACCTGGGAATAAATTTAACCAGGGAAGTGAAAGAACTCCACAAAGAAAACTATAAAACATTGATGAAAGAAATTTAAGAGGACACAAAAATACACAAAGACATTTCATGTTCATGGATTCGAAGAATTAATACTGTCAAAATGACCATAGTAGCCAAGTGATCTACAGAGTCAATGAAATACCTGTCAAAATACCAATGTTATTCTTCACAGAAATAGGTAAAACAATCCTAAAATTTTATATGGAACCACAAAAGGCCCTGAATAGCCAAAGCAATACTGAACAAAAAGAACAAAGCTAGAGCCACCACACTTCCTGACTTCAAATTATACTACAAAGCTATGGTAACCAAATCAGCATGGTACTGGCATAAAAACAGGCACATAGACCAATGGGACGGAATAGAGAACTCAGATATAAATCCACATATTTACAGCCATCTGATTTTCAACAAAGGCACCAAGAACATACAATGGGGAAAGGACATCCTTTTCAACAAATGGTGCTGGGAAAACTGGATATTTATATGCAGAAGAATGAAACTAGATCCTTATCTCTCACCATATGCAAAAATCAACTCAAAATGGATTACAGGCCTAAATTCAAGAACCAGAACTATGAAACCACAAAAGAAAACAGGGTAAATGTTTCAGGATATTGATCTGGGCAAAGATTTTATGGAGAAGACCTCCCTCAAAAGCACAGGCAACAAAAGGAAAAATAGACAAATGGGATTACATCTAACTAAAAACCTTCTACACAGCAATGAAAATGATCAACAGATTGAAGAGATAACATGCAGAATGGAAGAAAATATTTGCAAACTGTTCATCCTACAAGGGATTAATATCCAGAATATACAAGGAACTAAAACAACTCAACAGGAAAAAAATTAAATAATCTGATTTTAAAATGGGTAAATGTTCTGAATAGACATTTCTCAAAAGATGATATACAAATGAAAAAATGCTCAATATCACTAATCATTAGGGAAATGCAAATTAAAACCACAATAAGATATCATCACATTCTAGTTAGAATGGCCATTATCAAGAAGACAAAAAGTAACCAATGCTGGCAAGGATGTGGAGAAAAGGGCATTCTTATACACTGTTGGTGGGAATGTAAATTATATAGTCTTTATGGAAAACAGAATGGAGATTCCTCAGAAAACCAAAATTAGAATTACCATATGATCCCACAGTCCCACTACTGGGTATATATCCAAAGGAAAGGAAATCAGTATATCAAAAAAAATATCTGCACTCTCTTGTTCATTGAAGTATTTTTCACAATAGCTAAGATAAGGAATCAACCAACCTACCTCTCTCTCTCTCAGAAACTTCATTGGGGGAAATGTCAGGAGATGAGGCAGTTAGAGGTGGGGTGGAAGCTTCCGCAGCCAGCTTGGAGGGTCAGGAGTGAGCTGATGGGTCGTGTGCAGCCAAGATGAGCGACCATCACGTGGAAGAGAAAACCCCACAGAGCGTGAGTAAGGGCCCTGGGGAATTGCACTGATGGCTGTGTTCCAGAGAGAAGGTCTCAGGGTCTTGCTTGTTCCTGGTGGCCTCCAGTTCTAGTCTCCAGGTGTGCCATCCTCACAGGTGTTCGAGCTGACCAAGGCCGGGTGATTCAGGTCCCCAGGCGCGTGCAGCCAGGCTCACAGCCCCTGCTGTGTGAGCACACGTGAGCGCAGCTCTGGTCCTTGTGTCGGAAAGCGTGTGGCTCACACAATCCTAGCGTTGCCTTTGTTGAGATTGAAGGGACTACGGGCCAGTTAGCCCAAGGCTCTGGGCCACAGAGGCTGAGCTCATTCTGCTTTGCAGAGGAAGGGTCTCAAGCTGAACTCAAGAGTACCACATGCAGGGCAGCGGGGCATGTTTTGATTTTTGTTTCGGTTTTAACATGGTGTGAGGAGAAAAGCACAAAATCTCAACTACAGAAGGCGCTATGAAAGCCCATGGAAACGTGCCAGGGATCTCCTTAATGAAAAACAGGAAGCATTTTCAGGAATTTTTCAAGAAGCCTTTGTCCAGATAAAAGTGGGTTTTCAAAAACAGCACCTTTGTTGGAACTGTTTCCACCAGGGACTAGCGGCCTATGTTTGGGAAATGACCCCCCGCTTCCCGCCACCCACCCTCCTCTTCTCAAAGTGTGTATTCAGACAGCGTCTTGTTTGCAGACTCAGACCCGGCAAGGTCTGGAGAGCACCCAGCCGGCGCTGCCGTGCACAGAGCTAACCACTTCCAGGCCACAGCCCCGAAGGGTGACCAGCTGTTCCAGTGTGCCCTGAACCGAGGGGTTTCCAGGGCTCCTAAACTGGGGACATGCCAGGCAACTGGAATGAATTGGTCACCCTATCATGGAGCTGAGACAGAAAGGAATTTCCCCATCTGCTCTTGTCTACCCCAAGCCCTGGACCCACGGGATGGCTTTATCAAGAATACTGATGTCCCTTTCCACGTCCTGGGCTCTCAATTCCTTGGCTCTCTTGACTCTAATGAACTTCCCCTGCCAAGTTACAGCTTGCTGCTGTAGGACTTCTGGCCAAATGAGAACATGAAGCTCAAATCTAGTTTTAGCCTAAGAAAAACTTTTTTAACAACTCAAACTCATAAATGGAATATTTGAACATTAAATGTTTTAATTTGTGCACTGGGCTTTCGTTATCAAACGCTGAATTGCAATTTCATCACCAACTCAGTGGAGAAGGCAGAGAGGAGAGGGCTGACAAGCCTGCGGCTGCGTTTTGGGACGTCGGTGCCAGCATCTTATTTATTACTCCAGAGTCCCTGCCTGGCTGTGTATTCTGGTAACATATTTCTTGAGAGTCTTGTCCCTGGCTAAAGGCCTCGGTTTCCTTCCAAGTTGTTGCTGTAATTTATGGATTAGGAGCTCTTTCCTTTGGTAGGACATTGTTTGATGTGCTGTGTACAAGTGTGCGGCTTTGTTTATCGCTCAAGACTAACAAAGCGCGGCGTGTTTACCCCTGCAGGGATAGGACAAAGGGAGAGAGGCTCAGGACCCATTCCGACTCCTGCCGCTCCTTAAACTCTGACTCTTCCAGCCCTGACCCTGGTTTCAAAAAAACTTCAACTATTTTTCTCTGGATGTATATACGAGGGATGCTTTGTTTTATTCCCCGCTGAACTTCCCATCCTTATCTTTGTCATTTCAAAAACTTGGCATTGACGAGTGAGCTTGGTGCAGGGAAGTAATTTTCATGTTTGCAAAAAATTGATGCTTTGCATCTTTTCTCTTTTGGTGTAAGCATTTTAAAATACATATGGAAACCAGGTCATTACCATATCTTAACAATCCAGCAGTGTAGGCAGTTCTCAAATTATCAATAGGGTGTGTCTCAAAAGCCTGTTTTTATGTCACTTGTTCTGACTTAGTCTTTCCTGTATAAGCACTATAAGCACTATTATAAGCATTATTAGGAACAAATGTAGTTGCAAAGAAATGGATGGATCAGCACAATTCACAATTGCAAAGATGTGGAAACAACCCAAGTGCTCATCAGTACATGAGTGGATTAATAAAATGTGGTATACGTATACCATGGAGAACTACTCAGCCACAAGAAACAATGGTGATCTAGCACCACTTGTATTATCCTGGATAGAGGTGGAGCCCATTCTACTAAGTGAAGTATCCCAAGAATGGAAAAACAAGCACCACACGTACTCACCATCACATTGGTATTAGCTGATCAGCACTTAAGTGCACATACAGTAGTAACATTCATCGGGTGTCAGGCAGGTGGCGGGGGGGGCGGCGGGGAGGAGGGGATGGGTATATACACACCTAATGGGTGCCGTGCGCACCGTCTGGGGGATGGACACCCTTGAAGCTCTGACTTGGGTGGGGTAAGTGCAATGTAGGTAACCTAAACATTTGTACCCCTGTTATATGCTGAAATAAAAAAAAAAAAAAAGAAAAAGAAATGGGTGGATCAGGTAAAACTGAGTAAAAGACGTTTTTAACTTTCAACATAGATGCATATATTTTCTTTTTTCTTTTTCTTTTTTTTTGAGACAGAGTCTCGCTTTGTTGCCCAGGCTAGAGTGCCATGGTATCAGCCTCGCTCACAGCAACCTCAGACTCCTGGGCTTAAGCGATCTTACTGCCTCAGCCTCCTGAGTAGCTGGGACTACAGGCATGTGCCACCATGCCTGGCTAATTTTTTCTATATATATTTTTAGTTGGCCAGATCATTTCTTTCTATTTTTAGTAGAGACGGGGGTCTCACTCTTGCTCAGGCTGGTCTTGAACTCCTGACTTCGAGCGATCCTCCCGCCTTGGCCTCCCAGAGTGCTAGGATTACAGGCATGAGCCACTGCACCCGGCCAGATGCATGTTTTCTAAAGCAGCAATTATAAATGAGGCAATTAGTTTTAAAGCCTTTACTTTTCTTGGGTTTTTACAAGAGACTTTGCCTTGCAAGCCCTTCAATATATTGCGGGGAGAGAAAGCAGGAAAATGTACCAGGAAACCCAGCAGTCCTGAAAATAAGCCCCTGACCTGGGCTTTCGATAGGGTGACAGCCACAGACTGAAAGATAAACCCTTATAAAATTTTTGAATTGTAAATAAGAAATGGCCAGTGGAAGAGATATCCGAGGAAGCAAATGTTCTGTAGCCTCGGATTACACGAGAACTGAGAATCATGCCGGCTTCTCCCCCCACTTGCCGTTGCCAGAGCAAAATGACACCGGGACCTAACCCGAGGTCGCAGCCTGGAAACCCAGTTCTGACTTCACTTTTTTCTGTCCTCTCAAAACTTCTGTTAGACAGTGCATTGCATTCCCTCTTCTAGAAGTTATCCGAGTCAGTTCTTTTCCCTCCGGAGGGCAGAGCTGGCCTTTGCACCCCTCCAACAGTGCTCTGCACCAGCAGTTCAGGCCTAGCCAGTCCCTCCTCACCATCTCCCCTCCGCTACCCTCTTGCGCTTGTTCCAGTCTGGTCACTGGGGAATAGTATTAATAGTAGAATATTAGTGTTGGCAGTTAAGTGCGACTTCAATAAGAAATGAGTCTGCAGAAAAGGTACAAGACAGTGAAATGTACAAAGAGCTTACATTCTGACAGTTCTGAGTTGTGTAGTCTCCCCTTGTTGTAACTGATAAAATTGGTTTTGAAAATAAGACCAAGCAATTGTTTTTGTACCTATCTCCTGAGACCGATGTTACATAACCCTAAAACTAACAAACACAAAAGGAAGCACCGATCCTGGACTCCCGCTTCTGGGAAGACGGAGTAGACGGACTTTTCCCTATTCCTCCACTAACTATTATACAACGAAAACCTCTGGACATTACACATAAGACAAACACAAGGAGACTCTGTGAGGTGAAGAGAAGGAAGCACATCCTCTAGAGACTTCAGGCTGAGTTCCTCGGTATTTCTTTTTTGCCACATATGTTCTGGACTTGGAGCTAAAGAAGCCAGCAACCTGGAGATGCGATAGGTATGGACAAAAAAGGTCCCAACAAAACTTTGCTCTCTTTAAACAAAGGACCAGGAAAGGGACAGCTTAGCAAGACAGAATACTTTTCGACACTTCCTGCTCTTCTCCAGGCCAACACCGCAGAAAAAACTGTGGCCCCCACCTCACCCCACAAGCAAAGACTAGTGGGAGCCTAAACTTCCACCTTGCCTGGCTGTAATGGGCACCTTGACCCCCTGCCAAGGTGGTGTCAGAGAAGGCCAAACAGGGAGCCAGGATTTTCACCCCTGCCGGGGACTAACAAGGCCCCCCAGTCCCCTTGGTATCAGCGGAGACTATGTGGGGAGCCGGAACTTCCACTCCCACTCGGCAATAACAGGGGCCCTGGCCCCTTCCCACTAGGGTGGAACGAGAGGAGGCCTGGTAGAACTCCCGGCCCTCCCACCATCAATAAGGCAGCGACTCCCCTCTTCCCCTGCTACAGCGGGGTCAAAGAAAGCCAGTTAGATCAGAAGATTTAACTAAAACCCAGAGTCTCATAACTGAATACCCTAAATATCCCCATTTCAAAATCATCATCTTACTGACTAGGAGAATCTCAAATGAAAAAGAAACAACAGACACCAAGAATGAAATGACAGTGATGTGAGAATTATCTGATAAGAATTTTAAAGCAGCCATGATAAAAATCCTTCAAGAAGCAATTACAAACATGCCTGAAATAAAGTCTCGCAAAGAAACAGAAAATATAAAGGAAAACCAAATGAAATTTTAGAACTTAGAAATACAATAAATGAAATAAACTCAATGGACAGGCTCAAGAGCAGACTGGAGTAGACAGAATAACAGAAATTACCCAATCTGAACGATGGGAGAAAATAGCTGAAGGAGGAGGGGGAGGGAGGGCTGGGAAGGGCATGGGAGGGGAGGGGGAGGAGAGGGAGGGGATGGGGGGAGGAGGAGGAGGAGGAGGATGAGGAGGAGGAGGAGGAGGAGGAGGGCAGCAGCAGTGCCGCAGAGATATGTGGGACCATAACAAAAATATCTAGCATTCACTCATTGGAGTCCTGGGAAGAGAGAAGAAAGAAGGCAAGGCTGAAAAAATAAATTGAAGAAATAATGGCTGGAAACTTTCCAAATTGGGCAAAATGCATAAACCTACAGACTCAAGAATATGAGTGAATTCCAGACAGAATAAATGTAAATAAATCCATACTAAGACACATTAGGATTAAATTTCCCTAAAGACAAAAAAAAAAAAATCAATCTTGAAAGTGAGAGAAAAACATCTTTCTTATAAGAGAAAAGCAATCGGAATGAAAGATTTCTCATCAGAAACTACAGAGGCCTGAAAGAAGCGGCATGGTGTTTTTCAAGTGCTAAAAGAAAAGAACTGACGACTCAGAATTCTACATCCAGCCAAAGTATCCTTCAAGAATAAGAAGAGTAAGGAGAAGTCAAGATTTTTCAGAGGAAGAAAAACTAAGTGAATTTGTTACCAGCAGAACTATCCTAAAATAATGGCTAGAGTTAAGTCCCCTAAATAGGAAGGAAAGGATGAAGGAAGAAATCTTGGAATATCAGGAAGGAAGAAACAACAATGGGAATAATAAAAATATGGGTAAATACATTTTCTTTTTACTCTTAAGTTTTCTAAATTATGTTTGATGGTTGAAGTGAAAATTATAACATTGTATGATGTGTTTCTAAATGTGTGTAGAGGAAATACGGATGCTCCTCGACTTACCATGAATTTATTGCATCCCAATAAATTCACCATAAGTCAAAAATATTATAAGTTAAAATGCATTTACCTGAGTTTAAATCTAGACTTCTGGCCAGGTGCAGTGGCTCACGCCTGTAATCCTAGCACTCTGGGAGGCTGAGGTGGGTGGATCGTTTGAGCTCAGGAGTTCGAGACCAGCCTGAGCAAGAGCGAGACCCCATCTCTACAAAAAAAAAAAAAAAAAAAAAAAGAAAGAAAGAAAGAAAGAAATTACCTGGACAACTAAAAATATATAGAAAAAATTAGCCGGGCATGGTGGTGCATGCTTGTAGTCGTCCCAGCTACTTGGGAGGCTGAGGCAGTAGGATTGCTTGAGCCCAGGAGTTTGAGGTTGCTGTGAGCTAGGCTGACACCATGGCACTCTAGTCCAGGCAACAGAGTGAGACTCTGTCTCATTAAAAAAAAAAAAAATGCATTTACCATCCCAATAAACCCATCATAGAGTCAAAAAATCATTCTTGGGGACCATCTATACTTAAAACAATTACAGACAGAGGAGGGTAATAAGACAGAGGTAAGTTTTCTATATTTCATTCAAACTGGTAAAATAATGAAACCAATGAACTATTTCATAACTGATGGATGAGTTATGTATATTTAATGTAATACCTAGAGTTACCACTAAAGCTATACAAAGAGATATATTCAAAAACAAAGTAAATCAAAATGCAATTCTAAAAATGTTCCTGCAACCCACAGGAAGGCGGGCAAAAGAACAAAGAAATGGAGACCAGAGAGAATAATTAACTAAAAATAAAATGGTAGGCTTAAGCCCTAACTTATCAACAATTAAATTAAATGTAAATGATCTAACTATACCAATTAAAAGACAGATGAGCAGAGTGGATTAAAAACATGATGCAGCTATATGCTGTCTACAAGAAATTTATGTATAGTGATATGTATATGTACTGACAGTAAAAGGATGGAAAAAAACATGTCATGGAAACATTAGTTTAAAAAAAAGCGGGAGTGACGACATTATTATCAAAGTAGACATCAGAGCAAAGAAAATTACTAGACATAAAAAGGGATATTATACAATGATAAAAGGGTCAATTTACCAGGAAGACAAAGTAAGCGTGAGTGCATGTGCCCCAAACAATAGAGCTGTAAAATATGTGAAGCAAAAATGGATAGAGACGAAAGGAGAAACTACATAATTACAGTTGGAAATGTCAACATTTCTTTTTCAATAATTGATTAACTAGACATGACATGATCAACTCCTTGAAATGCACAAATGATCACAACTCACTCAGTATGAAATAATTTCAATATAACAACAAAAGAAATTGAATTCATAATTCAAAACTTCACATAAAGAATTATGTACAGCTTAAAGGATCTTTCCTTCTAGTGGTCTAAGATAGCAATCCCCAACCTTTTTGGCACCAGGGACTGTTTTCATGGGAGGCATTTTCCACCAACAGGGGGTTGAATGGGGGATGGTTTTGGGGAGATTCAAGCACATTACATTTACTGTGCACTTTATTCCTATTATTACATTGTAGTATATAGTGAGATAATTATACAACTCACCATAGGTTGGGGAACCTGGTCTAGTATCTTTTAGATTAACACCTGCTATAAGATGATGTTCATGATTCTGCTAAGATACTGGCAACCTCCCTACCTCAATTAGCGCTAAAAAGAATCCGTGGACTTAACAGATGTATCAATAGCAACATGCAGAATGTAAAACATCTTGATATTTGAGAAAAAAGATCTAGATAGTGGTCCTGACAGACCAAACACCCAAGTACCTTTCACTCGTGCATAGTCTAGGTTCTGCTGACCTCACAGGCATGTCTCCGTCATTCAGCCAGCGTCTCTCGTGTTGCTGAGGTTTGGCCCCGCGCTGGCCAGGCTCTGGCCTGACGCAGTACTGCGGGGCTGGATTAGAACCGACCTTCCATTTCCTGTCCCTCCACGGGTGCCCCTGGGACTCAGGAGGGGCGCGCACCTCAGGGAGCTAGCTTCCCCCTGACCTAGAGACTTGGCACAAATGTCCTTTCACATCAGTTTTCTGTCCCGGATTTCAGCAAACAGATGGAAAAGAAAACCTGTTCTTTATGGTGTGTTGAACAATCAAAGTCACCATCCCAGAAGGAAGGCCAGAAAGAGTCAACGTAAGAGATATGGGCCATCAGGAAAAATAACGTATTGGCAGCAGTGGGGCCGGCAGAGCCCGCAGTGGGAGACCCAGGGAAGCTGTGGCTGCAAGTTCTCCCAGGGCCAGGTGGACCCTGGAGCTGGGGACCAAGGGATGACCACCACTGGGGAGCCTTCTCCGCACGTGCAGGATCTTTGGTTTATTTGTAATATGGTGCTCGAAACTAAGCATTTTGTTTTCTGGAATCTATCTAGACAACGTTAACTCTGCTTTTCTGAGGCCGGGATGAAACAGCTCTTCCCTTTGCTACGATTCTACATTCCTCAGGGAACCAGGTGCCTTAGATACTCTAACCGGATGAGCTACAACGCCACTGTGAACAGTCGGCAGACACCCTGGTTATCCGCCAGTGTCCGGAGTGTGGTGTCTGTGCCAGTCTGCAGGAGTCACGGCAACTCCTATTTCTGGGCGTGTACAGAAGATTCCCAGTCTAGAATGTTCTCCCCCCTCCCACCCACGAGGCCTGTGCTTCAGTCTCACCCTCAGCCATCTCTCTTTCCGATTTAATAGTGACCAATTTCAATAAAAAGCCTAACACAAAAATCAAGCAAATATGTTTAATTTTTTAAAATAACTGATGGCAAAATAAAATATTTACATCACATCATACTGTGTAAACATGTAAGGTCTCTGTACAAAGAAATATACATGCAAAATAATGTAAAAATTTAACTGAAATAATAAAAGAAACAATACACAAATAAAAGTTATGAGGTTACGATACACATCCAGTTTTTTAATCCAATTTCTTTTAAAAAGTTTCTGTACAATTTTACAAGAAGAAACAAACAAAAACCCAACAAAAGAATAAATAAAATACATTGGAAGCTGCAAAGCTTAACTATGCCAGTTTATGGCTCAAGACCCAGGTGTCTGGCTGGCTTGGGAAGCAGGCTGGTCTCTTTTATAGTGTACTTCACATAACAAAGATAAAAAGACATCCAGAACACTTCAAGCGTGCCCAGAAACCTCGCCTCTCGTGTCGAAGGGACTCCCCATACCAGCGTGAATTCTGCCACAGTGACTCGGGCATTGGGTACCAGCCTCAGGGCGGCCAGTGCTTAATTGGCTTTTATTTCTTACCAAAAGCTCAAAATCCAGCCAATTTTTTTGTACAGAAAGTTGAACGTCAAAAAGTCTAAAAAGTAGTAAATGTCCAGACTGATTTTGGGAAAAAAAATAATACTTTGGCATTCTGAATAATAGCATAATTAATTTTAAAACATTACCCTATTATCCAGTTTTATATTCAGAGTATGAAATAACTTTTTACAGTCCTTAAAACCGACAAATTTCACGAAGAGTTCAGTCTCCTTGAACAGATGGCACAGGGCTACGACCCACCCTCCCCACCCCCCTGCCCCAACACACACACAAAACCATAAAGCTCACTGTACGAAGTATGTGCTTTTTCTATATATTTATTACAGGTACAACAGAGGTCTTCATAAATAGTTGCATAAAATGTTAAAGCCACAACATTGCACATGATATGAAATAAAACCAAAAAAACCCCAATGAGTGCATTTACAGTATTTTCATCTGACTGTATACTGCTCAACAATCTGACTGACAGCTGGAGGTGGGGTGGGGGAGGGGCCGCAGGGCAGGACCCCACCTGAAGTCTGCATTTGATGGACAGACCCTCAGACCCCCAGAGGAAGCCCAGGGTGGGTGGGGGAGGGAGGTGGGAAATGACAGACCGAAGGCAGGAACAGTCTTATATACAAGTAAGGCCTACATTTCATCAGAGCAAAACAATTCATTCTATTTTATGCAAAAGTTTGAGGTTGAATGCATGTTCCAGAAGCCAAGTCTGGCTGGTGTCCGGGTGAGACACACACAGACGAGGCGGCTGGAAAAGCTCGGAGCCGGCTGGACACCGAGTCCTAGACGAGGCCGTGGCCGCCACCTGGGTGCGTCTTCCCCAGAGATGCACAGTATCTTTGTTTTGTTCGTTAACACCAGTGGTTGAACATAGGCATTTTGTTTCCTTGAATAAATCTCGAAAATGTTAAATTTGCAAAATTCTATTCATGTTTGTTTAAAAAAGTATCTTTTTATTTTTTTGCAGAAACCTGAATAAAATACTGTGATACAGCAATGCGATCTCTGCCTCTGGCAGAGAGTAACGGAAGGTCCTCCACCCCAGCGCAGCTCGCAGCTCTGAGCCCAAGCACTGCTGAGCACAGCCCACTTGGAATGCAATTTCACACGACGAACAGACCGGCAGCTGATCAGTATGTTTGTTTGTTTTCTCTTCAAAATTCAAATCAACAGCTGATTGGCAGGTGAAAGAGAATGAGAAAGAACTTCAGGACAGGTCAAACTCGAGGCAGAAGCCTGCTCTGTAGGAAGTTTTTAATGCTACGAATAGGTCGAACATCATTCTGGTGTTTGCGCCGCTCAATGAAGGAAGTCAGTCTGGACGTATCGAGGACGGCTGCACTTTTGCCGGTGCCAGTGCCCACCTGCAGCCACTGCTCCTGGAGCGCCAGCGCAGCCGAGGGACGCTTGGCAGGGTCCTCCTGCAGGAGGAAACACACGAACTCCTTGGCGTTCTGGCTCACTCCTTTAAAGTAGTCATCTGGGAAACTAAAGTCTAATCGGCAAATGTTCAGGCAGGTCTCTTCCACGCTGTCGTCCAGGAAGGGGGACACGCCACTAAGAAGCACGTATGTGAGCACTCCAACACTCCAGGTATCCGAGGTCAGGGAGACAGGGTTCCCAAGGATGATTTCGGGGGCAGCAAATTCGGGGTTCCCCAGTAGCTGGTGGATGTAGTAGGTCGTGTTGAGTTGGACAGCATCTCCAAAGTCAGCCAGTTTAATGGTCGGCTTGGCTAAACTCTGATCCACCAGGATATTCTCAGGCTAGAATACAGGACAAGACAACCGTCATTTCCAAACCACCCCAGTCTTAAGCTACTGTGATGGTCCTCGGAACCTACGGGGAGGCAGAAAGAACAACTGGAACAAACGGCTCACGGGCAACGCGGGATGAGCCCACACGCGCAGGCCTGGGTGAGGAGGAGGAAGGTGTAACGGGCGCAGCTCTCTCTGGAAGTCTCACTGCCGAGCAGCCTAAGTGAACAAGGCCGCTTTGTGGAGCTGGGCGTTTGTTTTTCCTCCCAGAACTAAGAGGAAAACTCTCTTCCTTGTCTACGTTACCGCAGAAGCACCCACACCCACTGAGCGAAACAGAACTTTCAGAAAGTCCCAGGAAAGGCTGGAGGACCTCCAGTGTCCGCCCAGCGCTTCACTGGCTGTGTGCACTGCTGACTGCCAACTCTTGGGAACAGAGATTGGAGTCAGTGTTCCCACTCCCTGCCCCGCTTCACGTCTCCCTAGTCCGTTGGGGGCTCCCGGCCTGGCTGCCGAGGACAAGCTAAGAGGGGGCTGCATGTCCTGTGTGGCCCAGCCGAGTGTGGTCAGACCCTCCCTGGGCTGCCCCGGGCCCCGCCAACCTTTAGGTCCAGGTGTGCTATCCTGCAGTTGTGAAGGTATCGGACGGCTTCCAGAACCTCCCCCAGGTGCGCTCTGATCTTCCCCTCGGTGAGGTTTCCCCATCGCACCACGCAGTCCAGGAGACGACCTTGGTCAGCCCTGCAGAGGCAGGAATGAGCGCGTCAATGTACAGGCCTGTTTGGGCCACTACGATATAAACACGCAGGACTTGGCCCCATCGTGAATGTTTTACTGGCATTTCAGGATTGTGTTAATTCCTCTACCGGGAGGCAGGAGCAGGTAAGGAGGAGACTTCTGTGCAGCTCTCCTGTGAAGATGCGAGTGGGGAACACGGCTTGGCAATCTCAGGGGACCGGCTGGCAGGCGGGCGCCGTCAGGGTCCAAATCCGGCCCCTGAGATGGCGGGGCCGAGCCACCGGGTGGTGCCAGGCCACAGCGCACATTCTGCAAATATCTGCTGAGGAAGGTGGACACCCACCCCACCTCCCTGAGCCTTAGTTCCCTCATCTGCAAAACTGGCCAAGGGAAGGTGATGTAAGTAAAGAGCCAGAGGATAAGGCAACGCAGCCAGTGCTTAACGTTGGACTCAAAAGTCTTCCTACTGCGAAATCACTTTTAATATTTAAAGAACACTTATGCAGCACTGCCATGTGCCAGGGACTAAGTGCTTTCTATCAATTCATTTAATCCTCCTGACTCTCTGAGAAGAGGGCTTTATTGTCCCCATTTTATAGGTGAAGACACTGGGGCACAAAGAAGGTGTGAACCCTTCCCCAGGTCCCGCAGCCGGTCAGCGGAGGAGCCAGATCCCGGCCGAGGCGGTCTGGCCCTGGCCTCTCTGAACACAGCCTGTGCTGCCCTCTGCCTGGCAAGCAGAAAGTTCTAGGACGGTTCAACCAGTCGGGTACTGGGGAGAAACCAGTGAGGGTTTGGCAGCAATCTGTTATGAAAATGAATCCTGCTAACAGTATGCTGCAGCCAAACCACACAGTTTCCCAGTGAAAAGAAACGACGGCTGAAAGCACTGAAATTTGAGTCCAGAAACAAAGGCCTTGTAGGAGATTTTTGACAAGGACCTGAGTGACAGTTCTAGTTTAAGAACCCCCGGGGAAGATGAGCAGTAGCTATTGGTTCTCAGTAGCCAGAAAGCAGCCCTCCCAGGTCCTGCAGCTCCCAGGCCAGGCCAGGCTGGGACGCCGGCTCACAAATACGTCATTTCAGCCCCCCAACGACCCTCCAAAGTCGGTGTGATTTTTAAGGGACACCCAAGTTGAGAAATGAGGGGAGAGCAGGGCCTGGGGCCAGGCTGGGTCTGACCGGGCCAGAGTCTGCCGCCTTCTGTGTGCTTTCTGTGCCAGGGAGAGGGGCTGGAAACCACGCCCCCGGTCCCTGGACACAGGGGATCTCTGGATCGGCTGAGACACAGCCGAGCCTGTAGCCTGGCGCATCTGGGCACGTCGGGGTCCTGCCCCTGTCACCCCTGTCAGGCAGCCCCTGTTGAGGACCAACGTTCTTTCTGCCACTACTGGAAGGGTCTAAAACTGAGATCTCCCATAGTAAATATTTTTTAAGAGTTCTGTGAATTCTAAAAACCCAGTTTCTATTCTTCTTAGAGAACAAACACAGGCAACAAAACCACTTGAAGTCGAGGCCAGGGCCACAGAGAGGGGAGGAGGCCAGGCGTGTACGCACATTTCTAAAACCAGCACGTAACTGGTGGGGGTCTCAAAGGTGTCGAGGAGGCCGACGAGCAGGGGGTGCTGGAGGTTCTGCAGGATACCGAGCTCATGGGTGACCTGGTCACGCTTCATCAACTTCTTGTTCACAAACTTAGTGGCCACTGCTCGTTTGGTTCCTTTCTGATCACATTTCTTAACGACAGAGAATCTGCCCCTGTAAAATATGTCAGGAAGACAATTTTCAGAGGACTCTGACATGTCAAGGAGAAAGACTCTGTTACCCTAAATGGACTCGATGGGGGGCTACCTCTGCCTTGTGGTGACCCAAACCCTGTCCCCAGGCCCTGCTCCTCTGGCTGTTCTGTGTAGGGGCTGTTATGCCACAGTGGCCCCCAAATCCTGCCTTGTCCCTCAGCCATGTGACTTGCCAGCCTCCCTCTTGGGCAGCCTCGATCTCCTTCTATCTTGTGTCTGGGCAGGCCTCGCCCTGGGGCTGCCACTGGCCACTGGACGTGGCAGAAGTGACAGAGCGAGGCCTCTGAGCCGCGACCCTGCCAGGCAGCTCTGCCTTCGTTCGTGCCCTGGGAGGAAGCCTGGATGAAGCGCTTGGTGCGTCCCGGGCAGCCGGTCCCTCTTGTGCTTTTCCAAAGGGCCGTTGCTGCGGTCATGGGCTCCAGCTGGCTTCGTGGGGAGCGAGGGTGTGGGCAGGACACATGGTCTCTGGAGCTGTACCCAACGGGTCACCCAGGGCCCTCACCGCACCTTAACTGGGTCGGGGTGAAAAACCCTTGGGCCGCGAGCCCGGGCCTGCTGCCACCACAGGGTGAGGGCTGGGGGCCGGGGGAGGGCCGCGTGTGTCCTGCACGCCTGGGGACTATAAATAAACCCGCAGCAGGGGCAGGCGCAGGCCGTGGGGGTTAAAGGTGGCCACGCTTCGCCACTTCTCCCACTGAGAGGTGAGGTCCCCCCCTTCAATCTGGGCTGTTGGTGACGGGTTCTGACCCAGGGAATACAGGGGACTGCGGCTGCTGATTGCTGAGGCTGGGCCGCCAGCGTACTGCAGCTTTGGCTTCTGCTCTTCCAGATGCTTCTGCCAGCCTGTGAGGAGGCCCAGGGCGAAAGTCTACGTGCAAAGAGGCCAGTGTCCAACAAGGCCTCTGACGTGGTGAGGCACAGGTGTGCCAGGAGAGAGCAACACAATGACTGCCTGATGCCCCCCCAGCACTGGGAGGGGACACACGTCACCACTGTTAGGAGACAGCGGGGACCAGTGTGACTGGTGACGCAGCAACAGATAACGGACAGATGTGCTGACAGGAGCCCTGCAGCCAGTTATGGCCACAGGAACGTCAAGGATGTGGCTGGCTGGAGCTTCTGAGAGAGCTCTTGGAGAGGGACAAGAGAAGGCTGTCATGCTTTTGTGACCTGGCTCTTCCTGCCGCGTGGGATGTGATGCCTGGACGCGGGTGCGCGCTGTGTGGCCCGGGCGGCACAGTCCCAGGAGCCGGGCTGCCTGAGGGCACTTGCCAAGCCACCACCTGGGCCTCGCTCCCCTCGTGAGGACAAACAGCCCTGCTGTGGTGAATCCTCTCTCAGACCCTGACACTCCATCTAATCACAACGTAATTCCTTTAAATCTCTATGCACAACTGAAACCCAAAGGAAAGGAGAGAATTAAGTCCCACAAGAAGCACCTGAGTGGCTCTTTTCTGGGTTCCCCAAGGATGGCACAGAGCTAGTACTACTCTAGATGCGCAGGAGGGAAGCTATTTCTTCCCATCTGTGGGTGGCTTATGGCACCGGGCCTTTCTTCTCCCCTGGACCCCCGCTGGCAACGGCTTCTTTATATCCCAGTGTTTAATGTCGGAAGGCAATTAGGGGCTACGATTCAGCCACAGGGCAGACGGCTGCCCCCTGCTGGCGAGACCCACTCTCCGTGTGCACCCACGGCGTGCTCTGCCTCACACTCCGCTCTCACGTCGTACCTGCCGAGCTCGGCCACTTCACTGTAGAAGGAGTCAAAGTTGTCTTTCCAGGTCACCATGATCCCATCGCTCCCTGGACCTGCAAGAAGAGCAGCACCTCCCTGAGCTCATTTTATGCGGAGCTTCTTGGGTAAGAAGTCCACAGTCACGCACTTTCCAAAACAGCAGCCACACGTGGCCACCGGGCATCGGACACGTGGCTCGCTCGAGTGAAGATGTGCTGTGAGGGTAGAAGACACACTGCGCATCGGGGCTTAGGGTGAAAAAAAGAATCTAAAAGTATCTCACTAATAATTTTTTCAAATATTGATTCATGTTAAAAGCAAATACTTTGGATATATTCAATTACATTAAATGTTAGTAAAATTACTTTTACTTTTAAAAATGTGCTTATTAGAACAATCTAAAATGGCATATGTGGCTCTCATTTTATTTCCAGTGCATACTGTTGCTACAGACAGTCCCTTCCTGTTGGCCCGGCCACACGGCCTCACAGCTGGGCTGGTCCCTCCTCTTGACGACGCCTTTCACAGCCACCAGAGCAAGCGTTCACTATGTTTACTTAACATTCACAGGGCTTTAGATCGTTAATAAATCATAAATACACTGCAAACACAGAATTTTATTATGCTGGGGCCAACTGTAAGGCACCTGTCAGTAATGAACCTAGTGTTTGTTATGTATGTCCACGGGCACATAAAGCATCTTTCTACAGCCTTCCGGCGAAAAGAAGCATTAAGGCGGCGAGTCCCGACCGAGTGGCCCAGCTGCCAGACAGCTCCGGGAAGCACAGCCGCCATCGCAGCTGCCCGACACTCTTGACCCTACTCTGCTGGGCTCCTCTCTCCACTCAGTTCCTCCTCTGCCCTCTCCCCTGCCCTGTGGTCCAGCCCAGCTGAGGCATTTGCTCATTCCTACCCTCATCTGAGTTTCCTCCTCTCTGCCCAGGTTGTCACCAGGAATGCATTTCCTTAATGTCTAATCTGATCCATCTTTCAAGGCTCTGCGGGGCGATGTCACCTCCTTCATGGGCCTTCCCTGCCTCACTCACGGCTGGGAGTCCTGTCCTCCCACAGCAGGTGAGCAGCGCCTGTGGGTGCCACGTGCTGCCACTAGCACTGTTGTCAAGGCTGTGTGTGTAGACACTATGTGACGGTCACACATCCACGTCTGAGCTGCCTCTCTAGCCTCCAGAGCCCGGAAGAGCACCCGCACACACAGCCTCGAGTGCTCCCTGCAGGACACACCGGAGGCAATGACTGCACTGCGGTCCCTTAAACCAGAGGACACAATCCACCGCGGTCTCTTCCGTCGTTGTCAGCCCATTCGCACTGCTTTCAAGTGCTTTAAAAATGGCAAGGCTAGTACTTCTGACTGTGCCACTGACTCACGGCACCCGTAGGCTGAGGGTCTCCTAATCACGGCACGGCTTGTATCACACAGGTGATTAAGCACTGATCGTCTTATTTATAAAAATAAAGTTATTTTTACTAGGGAGTTCTGAAACTCTACCAAATCCCATAAAGAAATACTGGACTTTTACCCACATAAAGACAATATTTTTTTCCTCTTCTTTTTTTTTTTTTCCTTTTTACTGAGAGAGCTTGGTTATGGCTTTTTAAAAAAATGTTTTTATTCAAGCATTACATATATACAGTGACGTACATCAAACATACATGTCACCAATCAGAACACGAGACAGAAATGCAGCGAGCAGCGGCCCCCGCGGCTCCTCCAGATCACACCTTCTCACCCTCACTAACAGCAACCGTGGCCCTGGCCTGCGGCACAGTGGGGCTCTCTGCTTGTGTCATTCTCCTGGGTTATGGGAGCTTGTGTGTGTCCTGGTGGGTGCAGGAGCGATTCCTCTGGCCTCAGAATTCCCTCGCGTGGCCTGGACTCCCTGATCTCGAGCGTGACTGAGGCCCACGCTGCACACAGCACGACAGAGGGAGCAGCCTCAGACAGACAGGAGAGTTAAAACAAAACGCCAGATTATGGAAGCCTGCAAATAAAATGGCTTCTCACAGAGGACAATTGGAAATAGAAAGATCATCTCGGAATAGTCTGTGATAAGATGATTCTTCTGGAGAAATGTAAGGGCTGCAGCTGGATCAGTGCGATAGAAAGAATGATGCATTTCTTTTTCCTTTATTTTCCCACTTGCATCTCCGCACAGTAGAGATATCTTATGTGCCTTTAAACTCCCTAAGCTTTCACTAGTGATTTATTAAATACAAAAGAATCACCTTTATAATTTCTGTAATGTCTTTTTAAAATCAGAAAATCGGTGATTTTTTACTATCAAATTCAAGATTTTCTCTTTCTTGTCCTATGATCCAAAAAGTCAGAACAAGTCCTTTGTTTGATTTAATGAGATTAAATCTACAGAATTAAGATTATCTGGGACAAAAGTTCTAAGACGAGTTCTGTTTATTGTCTACATACGGTGTGTTCCCGGACTCAATTTGCCCTTTAGTTTGGATTTTTATTTTCCCTCCTGGAAGCAGCTCCCCACTCCTGGGGGGACGGGAATGCTCAGCTACCCTGGACTGCACAGCCGCCCTCTGAGCACCTGCCCATGTCAAGGGTAACGGCAGGAAATTTGTTCTGCCCCAAGGAGCTGAGCGTTTAGCTAAGGAGAGAGAACGAGGTCTTCAGAACAGAGTGAGCAGGGCTCGTGGCGGACGCCGTCCTAGCGGGATGCTCCGGACAAGCCTGAGCCTGGCTCCTCACCGAGGGGACCAGGTGTCTGTTAGGCTCTCAGGTGCAGAGCCTGCCCGGGCCGGGGCTCAGCCACGCCACCTCCTTTCCTTCTTTGTTACCTACGTTCTCCGTGACACCAACTTGGGCTAGATCCAGATTCAGCTGGATACAAGGATGCATTTTTGAGTCCTAAGAGCACAAAAATCACCTTGTTCTAACTCAGAGGCTGGTCCCTAGAGGCCCAGGTGCTCCACGGTGGGCAGCCAGAGGCCTTCACCGCACAGGCCCCCAGCCCCTTCCCAGCAGCGGGAGCCCTGGTGCCTCCCCTGACCTTATGCGAGGCACTGAGAGGCCACTCTCCTGTGACATCCCAGCCTGTGGTCTGCTACTTCAAGCAACTCTTTGGAAGGCCCCACGAGTGACCTGTTGTTCTATATTTCAGGCCACATTAAATGTGAGGGGTACTCTGGACCTAAGGAGACTCTTGCAAGACTGTGCCCTCAGGTAGAGGCCCCTTTGCGTGGCGCAGCTTACCTAGGACTCGCAGGCTGGCCGCCGACGAGGCTGAACCCATGTCATTGACAGCGATGCACGTGTAGATCCCGTCGTCTTCCGTGGTCACGCCAACGATCTTCAGAGCGGCCTCTCCCAAGTCACTGCAGCGCACAGGAGAACACACCGGCGTCAGAAAGGCTCAGCGCCTGCCATCAGTGCTGACCTCTCTCGCGCGGGGTCACAGGGAGGCCGGAGCTCCATACGGATGGAGGTACACACCCAGGCATGAAGTGTGTGCTCACGGACAGAGGAGGGTGCCAAGGTGGCTGATGAAATCCACCACGTCAGCCCCGGTGAAGGAGGAGTTTCCAGTCCCTACATAACAAGACCGTGCTCCCGGCCAGCAAAATCCACCCCAGAGAGGGCCTCCCTCACCTGTAGGAGATGCTGTAGTGACCGTCGTTGTTCAAGGTGTTGTGTTCAGGGCCCTTCCAGGTGATTGAGGCCTTGGGGCGGCCACAGACTCGACATCTAAGAACAACGGTCTCCCCTGTCTCACACGCGACCTCACTCAACGGAATGACGAATTCTGGGGGAACTGTAAGAGAGAGGGTGGCAGAGGCCGGTCACCCTGGGCTCCTCTCCCGCACCCCCCGACTCATCCCTGACACACTAACGAGACCTAAGTTGCTGCCCCAGCCCAGAGCGCCACCAAAAACCCATCTCCAGAGGTTCCACTCGAGTGCTCTGAAACAGGCCCACAGATCTATGACCTCCAAGACTAGCAGAGAGAGACGACAGGACTCACCGTCATATATGTAGTTGGGATTGAGAAGCTGGAATGGAAAAGGCAAACAGGTATTAACCAAAAACATGAGCTATTTTAAGGTGTGTTACTTTCGTTCCGGGGCTACATCGATCATCAAAAGATCAGCAGAAATTGGCTTGCCTGGGTAGCGATCAAAATAGACCACGTTTTCACTGTACTTGAAAGGTGAGTGTCACACTAACTTGGGTGAGTCTTTTCCTTCCTACCCACAAACACAAAAAACATGGCTTAAACTCAGAGACGTTAATCTTTCTCATCCTACAGGCTGAGTTCAGCCGGTCCCCGGACATCTTCCTAGTGCAGGATGGCCAGTGCCCTGACCAAGGTGCTCAGAGTCCCTTTTAGGAGGGACCCCCACAGGCTTCAGGCAATCTGATTACAGAGGACTAAAGTTGACTGACGAGACCCCCACGGGAATCTGTGAAAGCCAAAGAACCTAGGGGTGTCCTCACAGCTGGTCACCTCCCCTCTGGTCTATGCAGGACACCGAAGGAAGCCTGAGCCACAGCTGCTTTGTGCGCTGTTTCTGTGCTTCACCCGGGGACCTAACTGTGTTCTTCATAGGCCACATGTGCACCTGGTGAGGTGTGCAGGTGTCTACCTGTTTCCCTGTAGGACGCATGCATCCCTGTGCCAGCCAGCACAGTCCCAGACCGGCCCCCTAACAAGAAAAGACCTTGCAGGGAGCTGCTCACAGGGCAGGGGGCGGAGTGGCAGGAGGGAGATTACACAGGAGCAAACCCAGGCCCCAGGTCTGCGAGTGCTCTGCCTCCCTGACTCTTTCTGCTCACGGAGGGCCAAGCAGGTTCCTGGAGCCCCTGAAACTCACCTTCACAGATACCTTGTTGCTGAGTCCCTCCCGTGACTTCCGGTAACCGTTCTCTAACTTGCCTTCCCTTTTGCCGTCTTTATCTTTTTTCTCAGATTTTTTCCTTAAACGGAGTGCTGTGTGCCAAGATGTTGACTTCCTAGGGGGAAAAGAACACACTGTTAATCTCACGCCTTTCCGACATGCAGCAAACGGTACCTGGCAACATGAGAGAAAGGCTGAATATTCAACTTATATGCATATGGGGTGGCTGAACATCCTCCAGTAACAGTGATCTCTGCTGAAGAAAACTTTTCTGTCATTCTCAAGAACCCAGAAGACAAAATCATCTTAAACCAAATTTTAAAGATTAAAACAGAATGGAGTGTGTGATGACTGATTTCATGTGTCAACCTTACTGGGTCACAGGATGCCCAGCTATTCGGCCAAACATTCTTCTGAGTGTTTCTGTGGGGATGTTTCTGGATTAGATTAATATTTTAATTGGAATAATAAAGCAGATACCCTCCCCTAATGTGGGTGGCCCTCACCCAGTCAGCTGCAGGCTTTAAGAAAACAGAAAGAGGAAATTCTACAGCAGACGGTCTTCAGACTTCATCTGCACCATCGGCTCTCCTGGGTCTCCGGCCTGCTGGCCGCACGCAGATGTGGACTTGGAGCTTCCGTAACTGTGTGAGCCAATTCCTTATAACAAACCCGTGTCCATATACGCATACCTTGCAGATATTGGGGGTTCCATTCCAGACCATCACAATAAAGCAAGTTATGAAAAAAGATAGTTTTCCAAAATGTTTGGATTTTTTGCCACATATCATATATAGACTTATTTTTACCTTACAAAGAAATATTCAAGTTATTTTGATTTGACATGACATCACACAGAAATGCTGCTTTCCTATAGAAGTCTTCTTTCAATAGTTCACATTGCTGATTCTTATGTTCTTCATCAAATTTAACTATCTGTGCTCGCAGAGATAAAATTTTGGCTAACACCTGTCCCTGCAATAGCCAGTGCACTTTAGAATGCTATGGCAAATCTACACCGAATACCTCATCCTTCAAGTTCACCATGTTACAAAATAAAACTGACTATGCCAGTGTTGCATTTGCACAATTATAGTTAACATACTTACAACTTGTTGCAAAGTGTCACTTAAAATACTAGCTTTAGCACAGAGATTTTGCTGATGCAAAATACAATGAAAAGAAATGAGAGCATTAGATCTGTTGATACTTTTTTAAATCTGTGCAATAAACACTTCATGTTTTCCTATCATGGAAGGTGTACCGACTGTTTGTACATACACTCACTAAATTTACCAAATTCACTCCAACTTCATGACATTTATATTGAAAGTTGTTGAAGATATCTATTCCCTGTGGTCTATTTGCAAGAATGCCCAAAGTGGGTAACTCTTTGCAGCAAAGAAAATCTTCTGTTATGACTGAATAAAGTGCTGAGTCAGTTGTATCAGTTGATTCATCCAAAGTGACTGAATAATATATTCTTTCTTTTTGAAGTACTGCATGAAGTTGTTCTGTTAAATTGAAGGCTAATTCATGCTGCTGATCAGTTATGGTTCTCCTTGAAAGAGGAAGCTGTTTTTACTTATTACAGTATCGGGGTCTAAGTATCCTACAACTTCAGCCATGCATTCTTTCACAATTTCTACATCACTGAATGGCTTCCCTTTTTTCCCCCGAGTATAAAAGCTACTTTCTAAGTTGCTTCAGTGGCATTATTTCCAGGTCTTATTGCTGCTTGAAAGAACTGTCTTTGCTTTTGCATCTTTTGATTTCTGCAATACAACCTTTCCTGCTTCTCCCTCTAATTTAAAATATCTGTGGTCCTCACGAGTGTTATAATGCTGATGAGCACTGAATTTCTTTAATGTTGATACTGCAGTATCACAAAGCAAGCAAATCATCTTTTTCTTTTTTTTTCTAGTTCTACTGAACACAGTTGCAAAAATGATCTTATCTTTAGCAGAAACAAGATAACATTGCTATTCCCCAATCCTCATTAAAAAATCTGCTTTCTTTCTTCAGCATTCTCTTGATCTTTGACATAATGGGCTGTTAAACAGACAGAATTAAAAAATACTACCAAATGATGCAACCATTCACAAACTCCACTTCAAAGAGAAACGCAGTGCACTGTTGTCAAAGGCTGGTAACAGACTGGCTTATGCAACCGCCATAAACTCCTGCCAGCCGGCCTCGTGTGGTAGTGGTGCCAGTTAGAACTAAATCATGAGCATAGTAGGTGTCAATTTAGCTCTTAGGGCTTCCTAATGTTCTAATTGTGCCAGTCAATCTGAAGGATTATTTTGTTGAAACTTATTCTTTGGTTATCTTAAACACATTCATTTTAAAAATAAAATAAAAATATAAAAGAACAAAAATGTATTAAAAATAAAAGGATTTGTTCTATAAAATTTGGATTAAGTCAAAAGGCCGCACTTAAGGACCTAGAAGGGCACATGTGGCCTTAAGGCCGCGGGTTCCCCACACCTGTGCTAGGGTTTCAGGCATGAGCCACTGCACCCTGCCCAACTTCTTAAAACAGTGAAGTCTGCCACACTGATCACTCTGCCTTTCATGAAAGATTTCCCTGTGGCATGGGATGCTGTTTGAGTCAATCCTCTTAAACCCTGCTGTTGCATTATCAACAAACTTTGCGTAACTTTCTAAATCCTTCGTCATCATTTCAGCAGTGTTCACGGCATCTTCCCCAAGAGTAGATCCCATAGCAAGAAACCACTCTTTCCTCATCCATAGGAAGCAACTCCTCATTCGTTAAAGTTTTATCCTAAGATTGCAAATATTCGGTCACATCGTATTTAGGCTCCACTTCTAATTCTAGTTCTCTTGCTATATCCACCACATCTGCAGTTACTTCTCCACTGAAGTCTTGCACCCCTCAAAGTCATCCATGAGGATTACAATCAACTTCTTCCAAACTCCTGTTAATGTTGATATTCTGACCTACTCCTATGAATCACAAATGTTCTTAATGGCATCCAGAATGAATTCTTTCCAGAATGTTTTCAATTTACTTTGCCCGGATCTATTATAGAAATCACCACCTACGGTAGTTACAGTCTTACAAAATGTATTTCTTAAATGATAAGACTTGAAAGTTGAAATTACTCCTTGATCCATGGGCTACAGAATGGATGTTCTGTTAGCAGACATAATAACAACATTAACCCTCTTTTACATCCCTCCATCAGAGCTCTTGGGTGACCAGATGCATTGTCAATGAGCAGTGATATTTGAAAGTGAATCTTTTTTTCTGAGCAGGTCTCAAAAGTGGGCTTAAAATATTCAGTAAACTATGCTGTAAAACAGATGTGCTATCAGCCAGGATTTGTTGTTCTATTTCTAGAGGACAGACAAGAGTAGATTTAGCATAATTTTTTTCTTAAGGGGCCTAGACTTTCAGAATGGTTCATGAGCATTGGCTTAAAGTCATCAGCTGCATTAGCCCCTAACAAGAGCATCAGCTTATCCTCTGAAGCTTTGAAGCCAGGCATTGATTTCTCTTTAGCTATGAAAGTCCTTGATGACAACTTCTTCTTCTAATAGAAAGCTGTTTTATCTACACTGAAAATGTGTTGTTTACTGCCGCCACCTTCATCAATGACCTACCTCAGCTACATCTTCTGGATAACTTTGGCTTCTTCATCAGCACTGGCTACTTCACCCTGGACTTTTATGTTATGAAGATGGCTTCTTTCCTTAAACCTCATGAACCAACCTCTACTAGCTTCTAAATTTTCTTCTACAGCTTCCTCACCTCTCTCAGACTACAGAGAATTGAAGAGAGTTAGCCCCTTGCTCTGGATTAGGCTCTGGCATAAGGGAATGTTGTGGCTGCTTTGATCTTCTATCCAGACCACTCAAACTTTCTACATATCAGCAATAAGGCTGTTTTGCTTTCTTATCATTCATTGTTCACCGAAGTAGCAATTTTCATTTCCTTCAAGAACTGTTCCTTTGCATTCACAACTTGGCTACTTGGTGCAAGAGGCCTGGCTTTCAACCTACCTCAGCTTTTGACATGTCTTTCTTACTAAGCTTAATAATTTCTAGCTCTTGATGTAAAGTGAGAGACATGTGACTCTTCTTTTCCCTTGAACACTTAGAGGCCATTGTAGGGTTACTAACTGGCTTAATTTCAATACTGTTGCATCTCAGGGAATAGGGAGTCAGGGGAGAGGAATAGAGATGGGAATCAGCCAGTTGGTGGAGCAGTGAGAACACAACCAACATTTATTGATTAAGTTTGCTGTCTTATATGGGATGTGGTTCGTGACGTACCCACAACAATTACAATAGTGACATTAAAGATCACTGATCATCACAACAGATATCATAATGATCAAAATGCTTGAAATATTATAATAATTACTAAAGTGTGACACAGAGACAGGAAGTGATGATGTGCTGTTGGAAAAATGACATTGATAGACTTGGTTGTTGGTAGATTGTTACAAACCATCAATATGCAAAAAAAAAAAAATGCAGTATCTACAAAGCACAATAAATCGAAGCACAATAAAACGAGGTATGTCCGTTTCTGTGTCTATATCTACACACCCTCTTGGTTCTACTTCTGTAGAGAACCCTAAGAATGTAGAACATAAGAATGTATTTTAAGGCAACAAAGTATAAAATGGGATTTTTCTCTCCTCAGCTCTCTTTCTTTTAAACCACTTTCTTGAGGTATGACTGACATACAGAAAGCTGTCAAATGGGATTCCTAAGCAATGCACTAGGAAAAACTATTTCTGTACAAAGACAAACAGGACAAGGGACTGTCATGGAGAAAGAGGTGCCCTCTGCAGCCTGAGCTGGAGCCAGCCTCCCTGTGGGGCACGAGCCTAGAGGCACAGGGAGCTACCGAGATGGTGGCACAGCCCACACTGCAAACCAGGCCAGGGTGCAGCCCTGCGTGGGGAGGACACAACCGTGTCTGATCTTTTAGGGACATCAAAGTCACAAAGTCCTATGATGCTTCCACCTCCAGAAACCATCTAGCTGGGCCTCTATCATAGTGGACATTTCAAGGAGATTCAGAAAAGGGAAGAGTTTTACAAACCAACACCCAAATTTGGTTTTCTTTAAAATAATGTTTAATGCAACAAAATTGGTTTGAAGTTTCTTAAATGAATTAACCTTCCAGCATATAAAGCGTGATGCCAATGGTGTCACACAGGTCTTTACCTATGGCTTACAGAATGAGCATCTTCACAGATGTCATTCCAACACAGCCCTGAAAATGAGTTAGGGGTCCTCAGAAAGTCCTCATTCCCCACCCAAGACCTCCCAGGACTAAATTATTGTCGTGCCCTATTTCGTGACCTCAAAAAGCTGTTTGTTTCTAAATGCAGGTTATTAAAAGAACCTGTCAGGATTAGTCTGAGAGACGGGAGGAGACCCATCTTCCCTTTAGGGCTGCACATTTTGCTCAGAGATGAACTTGTACTAACAGACACAGCTTCCCCTTCAATAAGCTTCATCCTCTCCAGGGTCTTTGTGCCTCATCTGCGCTGTGCCCTCCTCTCCGTGGCCACCCGCCACACCAGCTTTACCATCAAGCACTCACTTGAGAGTCCCGTCGGGGTTCTCCACAATGACTGCACTGGTGTGGCCCAGGACGAAGCCCGGGATCCAGCCCTCGGCTGCGGGGCACTGGTCAGTGGCGGCTCGGAACACCAGAAACATGTTCTGCTGATTGCTGGCCAGAATTTGAACGACCTCTCCTTGATAGACATTTATCTCATCCTCCTTCACTGCCGTGTAATCGTGTGTCACCAACATGGTGGAGATGTTGCTACTGCTGCTACTTTCACTCTGTAGAGGGAAAGATGAAAAAGAAAAGGCAGAGAGGAACTGAAACGAGACCTACTCATGTACAATCACGCATCACTGTGCACCATGACCCAGTGCAGGGCTCCCCAGACAGGCATGGAGACACTTAACTTTTCCTTCACACAAGCTAACTTTGTGCATCTTTTTCAAGAATTGAAAATAAGATTTCTTTAGAAAGCAATTTAGGGACAATCTAAAATGAAGTCACCACAATAATGACACTTAACTTCTGGGAGCTTGATATTATCTGATATTAGTCTGATCTTCCTTGCATGCTCACGGGAATACCTTAGACCTCATGCCGACAGCATGTTGGGTTATTCCTAACCCAAACAAAGCAATGTCACTGTGAATATAGCTATTTTTTTATGAGATATTAAATTTAAAAGCTGCAAAGAGTTGCTCTTTGTCTCACTGACAGATCAGATAATGGAGAAGTCCCTAAATCTTCACAACAAAACGCTCATTGGAAACGCATATTCCAGAATCATGCTCAGTTGCTGACATATCTAATTTCTACCTCTCTTCCCTTCAAAATGAAGATGGTAGAAACACTGAAAAGTAAAACCAACTACTATTCTCTTCTTATGGACAGTTGCTCTGTCTCCATTACTCATCCCTTGGTGGGTGGCCCTCTTGCGAGCTTGCATGATTCAAGTGTCCCTAAGGTACTGCTGCCATCGGAACATATCACATAGCATCACAGTGCTGCTGGACTCAAACTTCAGGAGCAGACCTGTCGTGGGAATGCTTACCCCACCCTGATTCTGCAGCCCTGGTGACACCTGATCTCTGGTCAGTGACTGACGCACAGTAGGCACTCAATAGGTGTTGAGTGGCCCAGCTGATGAGGCAAGGCTACCACGGCAAAGCAAAGCTGGTTCCTTAAGGCCGTCCCTGGGCCCACACGCTGAGTGGCGCAGCCACAGAGCAGAAGAAACACAAATGGCAGTCTTTGAGTCAGGCTCTCATTTAGTGAGTGACCTACTGTTCCAAGGGGAGGAGAAGAAAGCTGAGGCCCCTGCCAGCTCCTGAGCGACATCTTGCCCAAGTCCCCTCTATCAAACCAAGATGTGGAAATGGCATCTGGTGCCTTGTTCCCAGAAGCTTGTTCTCAGAGGCTCCCATTGGTGACGCTGTGGGATGTTCGTGGACTGTCAGGACTCCAAAGGTGCCAGCTTCTGCTGGGCTCTCAGATGCCCTGGGGAGATCCTGGGTCAGTGCAGATGCAACCGGTCAGTCAACCCCGCCATACTGCCGCTCATCCCTGTCTACTGGGTGCTGAAGGACATGCTGGAGCAGATCGAAGCCAGCCGAGGGGAAAAGTGAGAAGAGACTCTCTTGCTCTCCTCATGAGGCCAAGCGCAGGAAAGCCAACAGGCCAGCCACTGGGAACTCCAGGGGCCGGGGCAACGAACCTAGGCCTGCTGTAGATAAACTAAGACACAGCGGCACTGCTCAGCTCTTGTTTCTTGTCTCTGCCAAGGAGGGGTCTGTTTCCTTGTGCCCGTCTCCATGGAGGCTCACTTCTTGCCTGTGGTCCCTTGCTGTGAAGGGTGCTACACGTCAGGCTTCAGCCTGTGCGTGCTCCTTTATACAATTCTATACCTTTAGCATGTATTCTGGTATGCTGACTTACATGGCAACACTCAATAGTCTTGAGATTACAAAGCTGAATTTGCTAGAATATATAAACAAAAAACATCTTCAGCACAGCTGCTTTTGGTAATATACCAAGCTACATCTCATAATTTGAGTATCTTACCGCAGTAATAATAGCTATTATTATGAGTATTTTCAGAACACCTCCTGCATGCCAGGCCATGTATTAGGCATTTCAAATCTATCTTGCTTAATTCACACAACTGCCTTGCCAATGGGCGGGCGTGGTCATCAGTCCCTTGTCGTAGGAGGTTAGTGACTTTGCACGGGACCACCTGGCCTGCAAGAGAAAGGCAGGGCTGCAGCGACTCCAATGTGTGTGGACTTTTATTGTTGCCTAATAAAACAGGCTGAAAGGCCAGACCATAGAGCGGCTGGCACAGTCACAGTTTGGGTTGATCCACACCTACTGTACTGCTGCTTTCAGCAGAACTTTGCAGAAGGTGCCCATCTAAAGGGGGAAGAGAGACCTGGGCTGTGGGTTAGGCACAACCACTGGCTGTAACCACAGAGGTCTTGACAGATGTGGTCAAAGAGGAGGGAGGCTCTGAGGAGCTGCCAGGGGGACAGGAGTGCACACGGGTAGGGGCTAGGCAGGGTGGCAGTTCCTGTGAACCAAATACTTAAGGGTTCTGGAGGACATTTCCAAATCCCACTTTGGACCTCTGGCCATCTTCCCAGCCTCTGAGGCATTTCTGTACGGCACTGTGACTCATCTCAAACACTGTTCGGCAATTTCCCTTTCCAGGTTACTCACCACATAAGAAAAAGTGGGAAGAGGAAGAGAGAAAGCAAAGGCAACTTTCCAAACCTAAAACTCATGGAACGTACGCCCCCTTTATCCTACACCTTTGTCTCAGAGGCAGCATGCTGGGATGGAGCCGGCCGTGGCCATTCTTCACGTCTACTCGTGACCGTCCAGAGAAGACCAGTGTCGGCTCCTGTGCTGGAGCAGTTGATGTATTCATTCCGAAACTCGGACTCTGAGAACTCCGCTTGTACTGGATGGGAAAGCGTCCAGGTTAGGATGAGCACGAGAAATGCTGACTGGCGGATTTCGTGAGGGTCACAGCTGTAAGGCCATGTCTGCATCCTGAGTGTTCAACTCAGCGCTGGCAGGTGCCACTTGTCACGGCTTGTCTGCATCGCTTTCCCTGACTGAAACCCAGGTCTGACGCTAACCTGACCACTGAGCACGTCCAGTCTAATTGGGACGCTCTGTAGGATGTCTGCCAGACGCTTATTTTTGATAATAATACTCAGCTGTAAATAAATGTATCATGACCCATTTTGTTAATTTCTTTCTCCATTAAATACAAAAATTGAGTTTAACAAAATATGTAAACAAAAAATAGGAAGAAAGAGTAACACCAAGTAAACCAAGCAAGGTATTAATAGAAGTCCAGAGGAAAGAGACATGCAAAAGTCAGATTTTTTTTAATATATATAAAGAGAAACACAATCCCTTTTAGGGAAATGTATTTAAAAATTTATAAAGTGATCAAACATACACTCATTAGAACAGTTCTATTCACTCATGCATGCCTTCAGGAAAGTGTTAGGGGCCAGGCCAGGTGCCGTGTAGGGAACAGGTGCGTAGACAGTGAGGAAGCCAGGAAATGGGGGGAAACCCATCATAGTAACCCTTCTGCTTGAGAAAACGAGTGAGTGCAGGGTAAAGTGGCCCTGGCCAGCCTCGAGGCGGGATGCCCCAGCCCACGCTGCGGCCCTGCTGCCCATGCAGGGCACTGCTCCTCCCGGGGCTCCACTGCACCGCCACCTGCAGGAGCCACGATGCCAGCTGCCCAGAGCAGTCTCTCTTCCAGAGCGAACCTTGGAGTGCAGTAAAATATTCCCACTGGATAGATTCCTTCCCCCCATTTTGTCAGCTTTGTTTGCTTTGAGTTGCTGTTGGAAGTTTCTTGAGGGATTTTTTTTCCAGCCACAAAGACAATATAATATAAGGCATAAAAGAGCAAAACCAAGCGATGAGCAAAAAGCTTAAAGTGTACAGATTTCAGTTGAAGTAAGAGGTAGAGAACGGGAAAAGGCTCCTCCCCCAGAAAAATTGCGAGAGGAAGGCAGGAACCGAAAAGGAAGTTCCAGGGTATTTTGATGGCTGGAAAACTGAAAGCTTTAAAGGTGTTGCATTCAGAAGGTTAACGATCTGCTTCCCTCATCAAGGAGACACGGACAAAGCAAGGAGCGAGTTAGTAGAGCCGAGAGCGTCGCCGCGGCGCGGGAGGAGGCGATTACTGCGGCAGCAGCGCTGGAGAGCCGGAGTTAGTACGAGGACAGCGACGGTGACACAGGAGGTTTAGAAGAGCTGGCGGGGCGGAGGCGGTGGGGCGCGCTTACCCCGTTGCTCTGGGTGGACTGCACGGACTGCTCGCTGGCCGACGAGCACGTGCTCATGCGGTCCGTGTCCTTGCTGGGGGCCGCGTGGCGGTGCGTCTGGCGCTGGAGGGAGTCGCTGTCCCCCGGGAAGGTGAAGGAGCCGGGCCGGCTGGCGGGGGAGGCGGGGATGGAGCTCCAGAAGGAGCCCCCCTTTTGCAGGGGGCTGCTGGGGGGAAAGGGCTCCTTGCCGAAAGGAGAAGGGAACGCGGTGGCCAGCGGAGAGTTCAGAGGCGAGACGGCCCCGGACCTGGGCTTTCCCAGGGGCAGGGAGCCCGGGCTTCCCCGCGCGTCCTTGGAGCCCGCGTCCTGGCTGGCGCCCGCGGCCGACTTCCGGGGGCTGTCCATCACCTTCATCTTGGGGATGGGCTCGGCTCCTCGCTCGGGCCCTTCGGCGTCTCCGCTGGGGGGCGGCCTGCAGGGCTGGCTGAGGCCGGCCTCCAAGGCCAGGCTGCCACCGGGGGGAGGCAGTGAGGGGCCGGGGTTGCACATACCTGACATCTTGTCTGCCTCTGCCTGGCTCGAGGCTGCAGAGGAGACCAGCACAGGGGGGTGGTGTCGGACAGGCTGGGGGATCCGGGAGGGCCTGCTCCTGCTCGAGCTGGGGCCGCTGCTGGTGCCACCGCTGCTGGGGCCGCCGTGGCCGCCTCCGCTGCTGGGGGCCCCGCCGCCGCCGCCCCCGCCCCCACCGCCCCCGCTGCCGCCCCCGCTGTGGTTCCTCTGGTACTCGATCGGTGATGTCAAGGCTGTAAAACAAGCAAGACACAGAGGAGACTGGTCAGGGCACCGAGGGAAAGCACACGGCGGGGCAAAAGGAAAAGGAACATGAGGCGATCTAAAGGAGCGTTGGGCTCAGATGTGCCATGGGCTGGTCACAGGGTAAGTAATCAAGACAGCCTGCGGTCACCAGGATCTTTCCGCAGCGCACACATCTGGAGGCCACAGACTGGCACCATCCACCAGTAAGGGAGTGAGCAATGTGCTACTGTCCTGTTTACTAAGGAGTTAAAACGACTTGATGGGGGCAGTGGAAGCAGTCCACAGACAGCAGGCAGAAGTACCTTTGCGTCCCACAAAGAGAAAGGAGTGGCATCTACCCAGAGCATCCCAGCAAATGGCCAGTGTGAACGGGCAGACCAGAGCCATGCTGGGGCAGAGTCACCCAAGACTGCCTGCAGCACCAACTGGCTCCCACTGTGGGAGAGGTTAGCGTGACTTTCTCCAAAGACTACATTAAACCAGGGAGTAGTTAGTCCAAGAAACAGGCTGGGAGTTAACCCCTTGGCTACCATACTCAGAGGTGGTTTTATAGACCACCTCTCTTTTGTAGGTTGAACAAACCACACAAGGGAAGTTAACACATTGACTGCCACAGAAGAAAAATTGGGGCCACGGTGTTTTATTATGAAAACAGAATAAAAACTTCAAAAACAAAACGATCCTTCTAATTTAATGAAAACTTTGTTATTTTTTTCTGTGCATGAGTTACATGCAACTTGAAAAATAGTTCTTGTGGCTCCCAAGGTGAATAGATGTATGAGTTACATATGCTTCACAGGCCCTGGGCTTAAAACTAGCATGAGTTAAATACAACTCACATGGCAGTTAATGTGTTAAAGGAGCTCCACCAGGCCCCTTGCTGTCCCATCTGTGACTTTAGTGATTTAGCTTTCTCACATAATCTGGAGAAAAACACAGGAATCATGTCAAATAAGATATATGGAAACACTAACACAAATTAAAGTTTACAGCCTTTGAGAAATACCATAATCAGATACCCAGCCCCCCACCCCCAGCAGCGGCCATGTGTAGGAAAGTACCCTGTAGCCAGAGGCAGTCTACAATCTGTGTTGCCTCGGCCTCTCACAGGAGTAAGGGGAGAGCCAGAAAGAGAAGGACGTGTCCACAGCTCCCACCCCATCCATTCGGATCTCCTTTAATTTTCTGGAACAGGTATGATCAGAGGTTCCCCAACCTTTTTGGCACCAGGGACCAGTTTCGTAGAAGACAATTTTTCCATGGAGGGTGGAGCTCAGGCAGTGATGCCAGTGATGTGAATGGCTGTAAATACTGATGAAGCTTGAAGCTTTGCTGGCGCACCCGCCACTTACCTCCTGCTGTATGCCCCCTCCTTCCTAAGTTTCATGGAAGACAATTTTTCCATGTATTTGGGGAGGGTGGTGGGTAGGCAGGGACAGAGCTCTGTGGCCCGGTCCCTAACATGCCAGACCCTTACAGGGGTTGGGGACGGCAGGGTATGATTATCGACAAGACTGAGCGCCAAGTAAACGTTAATACCATAGCCTAATCATGCTTGCAGTTTGGGGGCAGTTCATTTTATTTTAAAGACAATGGTAAAAGTTTAGAGATTTCCTGATCCCAAGCTATGGACTGGTATTTAATGCACCACTTAAGAACAACACATTTAAAGAGACCCACGTTCTCTCACAGCCACAGGAGCTCAACCTTCTACCTCCACAGGAACTATCTGCCTCCCGCCCCCATCCACCCAATTCTAACTGCAAATGTAAACAATTATCATTTGCAAGCTCAATAGAAACCTGGAGTTAACATCTAGGCAGCTGATTCCAACTGGCCCAAAAATGCCATGTGACTTTAGATTTTTCAGTGAGTTCCTACGTTCCTGGCTCTTGAATGCCATGCAGGGTGTGGAGGTGGTTTTCTTGTGACAGAGAACATTACAACATCCTACTGGACTTGAGCACAGAGATGCATAATATGAAGAAAAGGGCACAGAAAAGACAGATTCAATGAACATACAACTTCTGACTGAATTCTCAAAGTTCTTCACTGATCACCAAATTAAAACCAGAGTAGACACCAGCAGCCTCAAAGAGATGTCACACCTATTACGAAGCAACGTAAGAGCAGTGTGGCTGCTCCCTTTGTGTTTGCGGCTCCTCTATAATCACTCAAGCAATGGAAGCTAGGAAGGATAAGACACTCTCATTTTTTAATGGAGAAGGGAGGTATGGGTAGGCAATACACTCAAGAATGTCTCCGACATCTTTGGCCACTTCCATTTGCCTTATGTCCTTCTTGCTCATTGTTCCTCCTAGGACGGGGCCCTCGTGCACATTCTGTGCGGGATACAACGGAACAGTATAGTTGGGAGGGGCACACGCTGAGAGCCACACGGCTGCTTCGAATCCTGACTCTGCCACCTGCAACTTGTGGGACTCTGGGCAAATTACCAACTCACTCTGTGCCTTGGCAAGTGGCGAGGACGACAGTACTTGCCACACAGGCTGGCTGTGAAGATGAAATAAAGCAATATACAGATGGCACCTGGTGTGCGGGAAGTGCTAAGCCCAGTCATTGCTGTGAATATGTAATGGGAGAGAGAAGAAAAATAGAAATGTGTCCATTAGGGAAAGGAAATACATATCCAGTAACAGAACATACGTTACCATTTAAAAAATTGCGCTGGTTTTCTAAAATTTGGTTGATTTCATGGATCCATGTTTGCCGGACACTTGGACTGGATGAATGCAAAATGAAGGTCTCTACCACGTCACCCGTCCTTGATGTCAGAGCAAATTTACAGGGGTCATTTTCCACATTTTCCTCCAGGCAAAGGCAACTCACCTTGAGAAAAATTCAAGCATTATTCACAATAACTAAGAGGTGGAAGCAACCCAAGTGTCCATCTACTGATGAAAGGATAAACAAAATGTGGTATCTGCACACAATGGAATATTATTCATCCTTAATCAGGAAGGAAATTCCAACACATGCTACAACATGGATGAACCCTGAGGACATTATGCTAAGTGAAATATGCCAGGCACAAAAAAACAGATACTGTATGATTCCAAGGATGTGAGGTCCCTGGAATAGTCAAATTCATAGAGACACAAAGTAGAACAGGGGTTGCCAGGGGCTGTGGAGAGAGGGCACTGGGGAGTTAATATTTAATGGGTACAGAGGTTCAGTTTTGTATGATGGAGAGTTCTGGAAATGAATGATGGTGATGGCTGCACAACAACGTGAATGTATCTAATACCACCGAGCTAGGCATACATTTAAATATGATTAAGATAGTAAATTTTATGTTATGTGTATTTTACTACAATAAAAAAATCAAAACATATTTATCCCCACTAGCCAAGTGCAAAGTGAAGTTCATCCAACATCAAAACTTAAACAATCACTTTTTGATAGAGCTTCCATTTTTACTTCCTCAGAAAACATTGTGAAGTCTTTCCATGTGTCTTTTAACTCAGGTACATGGGGATTATCAGGAGTTTAATAGTTTGAACTAACAGCTTGAACACTTAACTAGAAATGTGGGCCTGAGATTACCTGTTTCCAAAACCCCTCTATGATGACCCAGTGTTCATCCTTCACTCACGTTCCAGGGAATAAAATGACACCATTAAAAAATCCCATATTTCAACAAAACCTGTGTTATAAAAGTATATGTGATATCATGATTAAAACACATCCAATAACTTTATAGAAGCAGCAGAATATGTAAGAAAAAATGTATAGAGAATTTGTATGGTTCTGGAGTGATTTTCTGTCAAGAGACTTGCGAAAAGAATGGGTGGGAAGTTCAGGTGATGGATATAGTTCAGGTGATGGATGTAGTTCAGGTGATGGATGTAGTTCTGGGGACTGATGGATGTAGTTCTGGGGACTGATGGATGTAGTGCAGGTGATTGATGGATGTAGTTCTGGTGACTGATGGATGTAGTTCAGGTGATGGATGTAGTTCAGGTTATTGATGGATGTAGTTCTGGTGACTGATGGATGTAGTTCAGGTGATGGATGTAGTTCAGGAGATGGATAGATGCAGTTCGGATGATGATGCAGTTCAGGTGATGGACGTATAGTTCAGGTGATGAAAGTGCAGGTGTGGTGAAGCGCATGGAGGGCCTGTGTCTGACATGGCCTCAGAGTGAAGGGTGGGAAGGTGGTGTGAGATGGAAGGGCCCACAGCCCAGCTTCATGCAGAGGCCTCTGAAGCCCTCCTAGGTAGCGGTCGGCAGGGGACCCCCCAGCTTAAGGGCTGTGCCCATGGACAGAGCCTCACCAGGCTCAGGTGCAGGGAGGCTGTTGGAGACAGACAACGGAAGCCTAAGGGGGAAGCCAGATGGGATAGGGTGCAATGTCCTGCCTGTATGCCAGGAGGCCTACAGGGTGTGGAGAGTCTGAGAGATTCCCTGTCCCTCACTGGGCTGGTGGCTTAGGGCAAAAAGAACTTGTAGGTGGGGGACACATGCATCTCCCAGGGATCTTGTTCTGGGACCTCAGTCTTTCCCCCGGCTTTCCTCTACCTCATCCTTGGTTTGTCTCCTTTACAGAACTTAGTGCCATTTGCAATTGTTTTCTTTGTCTGTTTATTTATCCCATCAGAGGGCAAGCGACACCAGGGCAGAGAGGGCATCTGTCTGGGCCATTCCTAGAGCACTCATGCCTCATACTGACAGCTCAGCAACTCCTTGTTGAATGGAGGAAAAGAAGATGACACTGAGTTAGCTATTTTCTCTGGCTACAGAGCAATGCTCCAAATCTGTGCCCCCCAATTTAAACAAGTTTCCATGGTCATAGAGAAGGTGGTGCATGAACACTACCCAAAAAGGAAAGCGTTTGTTTATCTGCGTCACAGGTACATGCACTGGGACTTGAGAATACATACACAAAACATATTACCTTGATACTGTTCTTAAACAGGAATCCTGGCATGGAGAAGCCCTTTTTTTTATCAAGTGGTTCACTGAATATGACGATCTGCTCAAAGAGGAAAACGCGCCTCTCTTTACATCGAGGCAGAAGCCCTGCATCTTGGTCTGTGACCAAGAAGGTGTCCTGCAAGAGCAGTTTACCCTGGGCAACAATTTTACCCTAAAACAAGAAAAGGGGGCAAAGGAAGAGGAGAAAAAAAACATTGCTTTCTAAGTTACCTGAAGTTCTCTTTTCTATACATTTCTTCCCACAGAATAATGTGTTTTTCTTCTATTAATTTATAGAGCTTAAATTTTTTTTTTCTTTTACTGTATTGAGTTCTTAGCCCCAAACAGAACAATTATCTAAATAAAATTCTTGTCAACCTTTGTCTAAACCTCTGGCCTCAGTTACAATCAGAGACTAATGTTAGGATCTTAAAAATGTCTAGTTCACACTAGAACAGCTGTTCTCAAGGTGCGGTCTCTGGACCGGTGGCAACAGCATCACTCGGCAGGAACAAGTCAGACGTGTAAGAATCTGTCTCAGGAGCCCTCCAGGCGATTCTATGTGTGCTGAAGAGAAACCCAGCACTAGAACTTTAGACCCTAGCAACACAGTAGGCAAGAAAAGTAAAACCTCCCATCTCCTTACTCAGTAGTCAAATTAAAAAAGGAGATTCTGGTTCTGGATTCACCTTTAGGACACGTAATAGGTAACATGTAACATGAGTAGTCTGGCAACCCATACAAAAGTATGCTGGACTAACAAGGAACACAGTAGCCCTAAAGTCAAGCTCCTGGGTCCTACTATATCCGTAGCTACCACGGTTTTAAACACAGGAGAAAGCTCTTACAACAGTAGAGGGCCCAAGAGACAAAGCACAGTCCTGCTTGTTTCTGCCACGAGGCTTTGAGCAGAGAAAGGTCCCAAAAAAGCAAATCAAATGCATCAAAAAAAAAAAAAAAGTTGAAAGAAAGTATCAATCAGGTTGAAGTAAAGGGAGGTAAAGCAGAAAACCAAGCAAAAATGATCAGCTTTCCACATGTGGAGAGAAATAATCCAAGACAGAAGAAAGGGATGGAAGGCAGAGGACCCTTTTAAAGAGCAAGAGCCACATTACATCAAATCCTTGCAGCCGCCCCACGTTCATCATGTCGTTGCACCGCCTCGGTACTATGCACATGACTTCCACGGCTCTCTGCGGGCAGGAAGAGAGCAGAGTGCAAGTTCAAGCTCCTCTAGGGAAGATCTGATGTGCTAACCCAGTTCCTCTCCCTCCCACCCTCCGGTGTGCAGAGGGCAATCCCAGACACGCTGGAGAGACCCCCTCCCAGGGCCAGGCCTCCCTGCTTGGAGACACTCGGGATTAGGAGAAGAGCCCGGCAGGGATTTGGGTGGGCGTAGCCAGCGATGCGAGTACCTCTAATTCTGATGTATCCAGGCTGGCCTTTTTGGAATATTTGAGGAAGTCCTGCAAGGGAAAAGGAGAGGAGGACATGATGATGGTGATGAGGGTAACAGCTGCTAATCTCTTTGATTGCTCATGCTGTGCCAGGCACTGGGTTCAGTGCTTTAGTTCCATTTTCTCACGTTATTCTCTCAGTAACACAGTGAGAAGGTCCCTCCTTATGTAGGTTTCAAGCTGCGGTACAGAAAGTCAGACCAGATCTATCTAATGGTTCCTGTTTAATCCAAGACAAGCTCTTGTCCCTCTTTATGTCCAGGAACTAAGTTTCATACATGAAGGAACCTCCATACATTTTTGTAGTCACTTTTATCATGGAAAAATATGTGGCCCTGCCTTTAGTTGTGCTGAAGAATTTTTATCAATCAAGGGCTAGTCCTAAGCCAGTGGAGAGGAAGACAGAGGGATTAAACATTTACTTTTATTCAAGGCTCCAAGAAGTTTAGAAAATATTTAAGGCTGACAGAGCTGAAGAAAAATCCTTAGCATTCCGAGGTCTGTGGTGGTGAAGAAAGTTCACTTTTACTGGCATTTTGATTCAGAACTTGATGTAAGTAAAAAATGGAGAAAACAGTATAAGGTGTTTTATTAAATTTTTAAGAATCTACCTTGAAATATTTAAAATCAGAAGTAATAAGATTGCTTCATATTTCTTATACAAATGACTTCCTCACCTTCCTTCTCACTCTCAGTCCTGTCCTCTCACCAAACTAACTCCTGACACTGCAGTCTGTACCTCCAATCTCCTCACCTTGAGTAACAGCTGATATTTCATAATTCTCTGCACCGGTTTGATCAACAAATCTGTGAGCTGCAACCTGTGGCCAAGGCGCTGCTTTAAATCCTGCGGTTTTAAAAGAGAAAAAAAGATCTAAAGGTGATGTTCATTAAAGGGCACTTTTTTAGTCCTTGTAATTGTCAGAACAGCTTAACTACAACATCGTCAGTAAAAGTAACAAATAAAAGCCACTTTGCACTAAAACTAGTGCAAAAATTTCCAAGTTTTACACTTTAACCTTTCTAAGCTGTTTTTCAAAGTACTTATTTAAGCTCAAGGGCTTTTTTTCAATTTTTCTTTTATTCATACAAACATGTTTTTAGGCTAAAAGTTTAGATCAAGAATTATTCTGAATTTTTAATGAGACTTAAGTTTTAACACTGATAAAAACCTTTAACAACTGCTCCAGTCTTCTGAATGCCAGGTAGTACCACCAAAGACTGAATTCATACCCATTCCTCTGATTTATAGGAAAGAAATACAGGTTAGGAATTCTTATCACTCAGGCTAATTTTCTGAGAACTGCTTAGTCTCCTGGGGAACCAATAATGCTTTAATTTTTGGAAATCAGTTGGAAGAAAAGATTCAGAAATACTTTGTTTCTGTTTTGGTCTTACCTCAAAAAAGGTATCAATGTATTCTGAGACAATGTGCTCAGACTTTGGTTTATTTTGACAATAAACTATGTACATGTGCAACCTTCTCTCCTAGGAATGAAAAAGGCAAACACATGGGTTAAAAAGATCGGAAATTCAATTAGAATATAAGAGCACATGCATATTTCAGCACATTCATAAAGGGAATTCTCTTAAAACCAAGCTACTTTTCTAAATCTCTCGGGAGCACATTCTAGATTCATGACATAGATCAGTCTTCTATCTGTGGCTCCCAAAACAGTCCTTCATTATTGCTCCCTCACATACACCAAACCCTTCGTTCACTTTAGTACCAAATACAGTAAATACCAGAGGCAGCCAAAAGAATACACTTCTTAATATTAAAGGAAGAATTACTCCTATCCTGCCAAACTCTGGCCAGTCCTAGTAAGCCTGGCTGTTTTTAGTAGAGGAGGCAAAGCCCATTAATCTCAAATCCTGAAGGAAGGGGGAAAGAAGTAGAGGATGAGCCCTTTCCCTCAAACCCAGCAATCCCCCAAGTGGGTGGTGTGCAGACCCCTGGGGGCCTCTGAGGCCTTTCAGTGGCTCCATTAGTTCGGAACTATTTTCAAAACAACACTAAGATGTCATCCGCCTTTTTCATTGTGCTGACATCTGTAGTCAGTTGCAAAACCAGTGGCGGGTGAAACTGCTGGCACCTCAGCACATGTTCTTCATTGCCACGAATTTTCAATAAAAAAATGCCAGTTTCATTTAACAATGTCCTTTATAAATAAAAATTGTTCATTTTCTTAAAAGTCAACCATTGAGTATATCCTTTTTTAACATTCTTGTGACAAGATGGAAGTCTCCATAATATTTCTGCTGAATATATTGTCTCGATTCAAGGAGAAGCAATTATGGGATCAAGTTGTAGGCTGACCTAAATGCTTTTTTTTACGGACCACCATTTTTACTTGAAAGAATGATGGAAACAAACTATAATTATTTATGCTTTGGTATCTGGTAGACACTTTCTTCAATACGAATGAAATCAGCCTGTTGTTTCAAGGCAGACAACTGGCAGTATTTGCTAATGATGAAAATTCCAGCTTTCAAGCAAAAATTTAGAATCTTGGAAAACATGTATCTATCTGCCACCATGAAATTGACAATACTTAAAGACTTTTCTGAAAAGATGGGTGGTGATGTTAAAAAGTCTGATTTTTGGATGTTGTGCAACGAAATGTGTCAACCTCTGGACGTCAGAGGTTGCCCAAGTGAACTGATGTCTTCCACTGACCGATGCATGATGGCATAAGACTGTGCATGGGTGAAAGAGCCTTGAAGTTCAAGACAGTTCAATGGATTTAATGTTACAGTGGAGGAGAAGTTCACCGGTAGGTTTTCAGATTCCGTGTTGCAACTAACCTTTAAGAAATTATCACTTGTCAAGTTTTGGTATAGTATCTAAAAAACTCTACAATTCTCTGCAAAGGCTACTAAAATACTTTGTCCCTTTCTAACTATACATCTATGTGAGGATGGAATTTTATTTTGTTATACTTTAACCAAGAAAACATATCACAATAGGTTGAATGTAAAAGCAGATACAAAAATCCAGCTGCCTTTGATCAAGTCAGACATTAACAAGATACGCAAAAAATAAAAAAAACTCCTGTCACTAACTTTTTTAAAAAACGGTGATTTTTTTTTTCCTGGGGAAAAAAAAACCCCAACTAAAAAAACTTAAACGCTAATACATTTATTTTAGACATACACATATATTTGGGTATTATGTTAAACCCACCGCAGGTATATATACATCTTCACCAAATACTTGTCCGCCCATAGACATCCCCAAATGTTACCGCTTCAGGCTTGGCCCTGGTCCCCTCTGACCAACATGTACTGTTTTTAGCCAAATAGCCAGCTGGGGCCAAGTAACCAGGAAAGCAGATAATTGTCATGTAAAAAAAGAGATTTTAATTCTAATTCACTAACACTGTACAGTTTGATTTTACTCCTATGTACTCCTGTAAAGTATAAGTAGTTCCTCCTTAATCTGACACACCAATGACTAAAGATGACAACATCAGAACAGAATATAAACAAGGCTATTGTACTTACGTGTTTAACGAAAAGGGATCCTAGTTTTTCCGGATCTTCAAGGCACTTCTCTAACTCTCCTAAAAAAAAGCTGATAGGAAAGGGAATATAAGAACCATCTCCAATTTGGCTTTCTAATTTTAGATTTAGGTTTACATTTTCAAAATAGTTTGCTTTGACATGAGCAGTTGGGAAGTGAAAAGTATACGCTTAACAAATATTAACATACACAGAAAACATCTGATTAGGCTATAAAGCAAAAAGGGACACACAGTTTTGGAAGATAAGGCAGGATGGGATCCCTTGAATGGCAATCTTCCTTGTCTTTGGACAACGAGCATTTTTGTCTCATTCTGTTCAAGGACACAAGGGCTAATATCCTGGGGTGAATACAGAGTGAAAAATAACATGTTTCAAAGCAATTGATCATTTCTTATTTCTGAAAACTTGGTCTTTATACCTCTGAGTTTCATATTCATTCTATGATAATTTTTAGAGGCTCAAATTGGACAATAGACATAAAACACTAAATATGTTACCTGTGCCAGCTTTATGAAGTTTCCTCAAATATTATCAAAATCAACGTCTAGGTTATAAATATTAGCTCCCTTTAAGATTAAAATTAGGTACAATCACAGTAACAGACTAGCAGTAGGGCAGCTGCTCTTCATTTCTTCTGGGCTGCAATTGTCTTTAAGATGTATGTCTACCTTAATCACCACTTACATGTATTTGTATTTGGTATTTTATTAACCTGCAAACCACCAGCCCAATTAATGTTATGTTAAGGGATTTCCTATCCTCCAGCTCTGCAGACACTGTGGCAGACAGCACGTCTGGATGCAATTTCTCTGATTATCCCAGGAACACTGTGTCATTTCGCCCTTCCCTCCACGGCCTTAGAAACCAGCCTTGGGAATAGAACACTAAATGGTATAGATATCCCTTTTTAAATTGGTTTCACTATAAACTGGAGTACTGTTTCTAAAGTTGACCAAACATTTATCTGTGAATCCAAGTAAATTAGACATCACAGGGGATATGAAAATAAAGACTGTACCTGGGTTAAAAGGTTTTACATTCTATTAGGAAAAATAAGTACATAAATAATAAAACACTACTTGAGAAATCCCATGGGAATTCTTCCTCCTATCCGTATAGAATTTTATAGTTTAAAGAGCACATTCCCACTGCTGTCTGCAGGGGGAGAACGTGTCTGATTGGGACGTTCAGGCCTAGTGGAGAAGTGAGCACTGAGCTGAGCTTTAGGGCAAGGGCAGGGCTCTGGAGGCGATGACAGCAGGCTCTGGGCAGAGGGAGCAGCAAGGTGCATCAGGACAGGAGAGCAGGAAGCCCGCCCAGGTAAGGGAGCAGACAGCGGACGGTGCAGCTGGAACACTCTACTGTAATACCAGTGGCTGTCAGAAGCAATCCTCAGATAACGAAGGATTTTTAAAATTACAAGCAAGGTAGCCCAAAGGGATGGATGGTGCAGCACCAGCCCCCACGTGGGTCCCTTCATCATTAGGATAGGTGGGGGCAAGGCACCGTGATCAAATTTGAATTTCATGGGCAATCGAGTCTACTTTTCCCATTAAAACTGAGCTGGACAAATGAATGTCTTCAAAATCCTTTAATAATAACTTGTATTTATTCTAAAGATGACTGCAATTCTGATCAGAAACACTTACTGAGGCTTACTACATTAGACATTGTTCTAAGTTCTTTTACAAGTATTAACGCAGTCATCCTTCCCAACAACCCCATGAGGTGGGTAATGTTATGATGCAGGTGGGCAGACGAGGAATGGAGGCACATAGATAGAGGTGAGGCAAACAGCTCAAGGTCAGGATCAGCATGCGGAAGAGACTCTTCCCCGTGCACTGAAATGCTACTACAAAACTCCTCAGTACATCAATATTTCCTTTGCACCGGCTCCCTCCAGGAGGCTACACAAGTAATAAAAGGAAAAGAATAAATCTCCTCTACCCCGGGCCTGGCCTGGCGCAGTTGAGCACATGCTGAGGCTTTGCACACCACTCAGCATGACATGTGTTTACGTACTCTCTGTGCCAGTCATAAATCTGATGGATGTTGCCAAACACAATCTTGTCTTTTCCTTTCATGTCATCAGGAACTCCATCTTCTTTCATAAGTGCCATGTAGCCCTACAATTGAACGTTTAAAATTAAGTTTATTTCATGGAATGTGTTTGAGTCAAGTAATGGCTTATTGATTAACAGTCACAAAGGACAAAACAGACACACACACTTTCTTGTAACCAATTCTTTATTTAAAAACAAACAAGAAACCCTATATGAAAACTATGCTTAACCTAGTACTTGAAGTACACCATTACATTCACTGGCTGCCATTTTCTCTCCCTGAACTGTTTAGCCTCCACAGATCAAAATTCTTTTAAGGAATTGAAGTTTAAATAAATGTAAATGATTTCATTAAAATAAATAATCTTATCAGCTTGCAAATAGTAAATATTAGTATTTGGTCAGAATCATATTTCCTCTGTTTTCAGCATGTATCTCATATAAACAGAAAGATTTCCTTTTCTTTTTGGATTATTATTGTTTTTATTACTTTTGAGACAGGGTCTTGCTCTGTTGCCTGCCTGTAGCACAGTGGCATGATCATAGCTCACTGCAGTCTCAAACTCCTGGGCTCAAGGGATCCTCCCACCTCAGCCTCCTGTGTAGCCAGGACTACGTGAACTGTTAAATAAGGATTTAACAACGTTCTCCTTATACATTGATTTTTTGACAAAAGTTGATTAAGTATGTTGCTAAAATGTGGTTTAAAACTTCTATTTAATTCAGCCTATACGAGAACCTCTTAAGTATTCAAGTTACTTATTGTTAACAATGACTACAGACAAATCAAGTATGTTAAATCTTTTGTGTTACCCAATTAACTGTAATAGCTGTGACTTTTAACAGGATATGCACCCAAAAGTATTCTCCTATATATATTTGCAAAGCTGAAGGAATAAATGATGAAATTTACATTATAAAAATAGCTTTTTGATGAGTTGAGTTTATTAATATGATTGTGTCTTGAACTTACTGGCAGGGATTAGCCTAGAAACAGTTCTTCCTCCTGCACAAAAGGCAGTAGTTATCCTATGGCTACACAGTGCCCAGCAATTTCTGGTCAGTGAAAATGGCGACATAGTCTATCCAAAACTTTAAGTACATGACTTGGTATAGCCATAGGCCAAGTTCTGAACTTGGGTGGACTCAGGATGGAAGTGGATCCACAGCTGAGCCATGCCGAATTCTTTCAACCAATATGTTTTCATTTCTGTGATACCCACTCTGGGAAAGAAAGGTAAGACTCCCGTCTAATAAACAATTGGATGTATTTGTTTAAAAACTTAATTGTTAAAAAGATTATGTCAAGATGTAGTACTTTGCAAAAAAGCAGCATTTACAACTGATACAGATGGTTAATTGGCTAATTTTTATTTTTCAGAAATATTTTGTTGGTTTTTTTTTTTTTTTTTCCTTCAAAAATGTTCGTAAAGCTTTTGAGAGCGAATCAGTGTTAAAATGTCCAAAGATAGCTCTTTGGACAACTCTTAGGGCTAATACTAGGTTATTAAACCTCTGAAAATACACACCTCAACCACATAGCCAAGGTCCCGTACATAGTCACGCTCTGTCTCCACTAATTCTTGCAAAACATAGCTGAAAAGAGAGAGAAAAAATAGTGTTTATAATCCAAACTCTGCTTTCTAAATGAATTCTTTTGCACCTTTGCTCCTGTCAGGACAGATTCCTTCTGGGACTGAACAGTAATATATCAAATTTGCAAAACTGGGTCTTAAATTCTTGAGTGTCCCAAATCACTTACAGGTTTAAGTGGGTGACCCATGAGAGCTCCGGAGGTCAAGAGACACTTAGGCACATGGGCATAGTGCAATCAGGGTGAATTCACCCTACGGGATTCTGATGGCATATACGGATAGGAAAGAGAAGCTTAGACGTGGCTTTTTTTTATGAAGCCATGACATTAAAGGAAATAGCTTAAAAAAAAAAAAAAGATTAAGTCATTTAAAGCTTTACTGGACATATAAGAACAATTTTTAACTCAGATGTTTAAAGCTTTGGATTTGATCACATCACTCATGTTTTTGTTTGTAAGGTTTAGTAACTGTTTAAAGCCACTTAAATAATAATCACTTCATCAGTATAGCAAACAACCTCAACTGTCCTGAAAAGGTTCATTCGTTGTTCATGCATTCATTTGACCAACATCATCCTGGTGCCTTTTACGAGGGAATCAGTGTTAATAGGTGCCCAGCGCCTCAGCTGCGGGGACACAACACTGGATAAAACCAAGTCTCTGCCTTCATGCAGCTTACAGTTTATCCTATTCTCCAAAGGCAACTTTAAATCTTTTGTAACATTTTTCAGGACTCTTTTACCATGAACTGCTTTACTAGAATTGAGAAACACTACCACTAAGGTATGTTCAAAATATATTCAAGTTTTGGGGACTGGTTCTAATTTTATGTTACCTTCCGTTTCTTTCATGACTATATATCCAATAAAAAGTGTGGGAGTTCCTCACCGTAAGTGGCAGAAGGTATCTTTGTCTAGATCATTCTTATAAAGCATAATATAAGAATAAGACAACAGAAATTGCAGTTGTGGCTTACTACGCCCCTCTGAGGTTCTGCGTCCTCTACACACATACGTACAATTACTCAACCAAAGACCCTGGAGCTCCCACTGCACTAATTCAGAGACGAGTCCCAGTCATGTTTCTGAAGGCGACAAAGACAGGAGGGAAGCCAGAGAACAGTGAGAATGACAATACTTCTGTCTTACTGCCTTCTCTTCAAGGAGCTGGATTTCCTTTCTTCCATCTCGTCAATGGGCGAGGAGGAAGAGAGAAGGGAGTTGTCCGAGGGGTTGAAGGAAGGGCTGCTACTGTCTCCCTGGTCCACAAGCAGTGAGCTTGGTCGATCCTCCAGGGCCTGGAAGAGATTCAGATAATCGGCAATGCTTACTGCCTGCAGTGCATGATAGCTTGAATTTAGGCTAAGAAATTCTCCTAAGTCAGAAGATGTGTTTGTAAGACTATAAAGTCTTTACGTTTGCAAAATTACATAGTATTTACAATACAAAAACCCTACTTTTAATTAAAAAAATGGAGTCAGAGGAGGTGGGTAAAAGAGGAAAGTTAGAATGAGGATAGTGAATTTATATACGAATCCTCTTTCTTGTTACCACATAATTAGGAATGATACACTTGCTTACATTAGAGCACTGTATTCATTTCTGGATATATCATGTATTTCAAATCTAGCAATTTTCTTTTTGGTTATATTCCTGCCAAATGAAAGCGTAAGCAGTTCAGAAGTGCGTGGGTCAGGCCAGTCTGGCCCCTGGACATGGCACCCACATTCCTCATTAGGGGGCTATGTGACAATATCAGCAATCTATAGTTTAAACAAATTTGGTTTGCATTTGATTATCCACGAAGCCTTGACTCACACTTAAATGCACACAGATCACCCAGCTAAAATTAATTTCCATCTCACAGCTTCCACTCTATCCCTTCTCCAGGAAGCAGTGATCATGCTGGTCTCAACTGCTTCTCCAGAACTCTCCCTCCCCCACTGGACTTTAGCTGCTGCAGGTGACTGTTTTCTATTGTTGTATCCCCTGGAGAACCTCACACAAATTTTTGCAAGGGTTCAGTAAATCTATGAGTTGAATATTGATGACTTCTCTCCCTGGATGAATGTGACAATGATTAGCAATTGCTTCCTGATTGGTACATATTAATTTTGTTGCTTTACCTGGATTCACAAAGGAGTTACAGTTCTTTTAAAATTTCCAAACATCTAGCTGGATATACAGAAATGACCGAACTGGAAACATCTGATTAACTTATCTTTGGATAAACAGCATAATACAAAATGCAAGAACATTTAATATTTCACTTAACATTCAATACATATGATACTAATAAATTAAAATCTCTGATACTTTTCCTATTTTCTGCCCTTTACAGTAACAGACTGAATCTCACTTTATCACGAAACAGGGCTTTGAGGACATAAAGTCTGTACACGCAATCTTGCTAAACAAAACCCACAGAGCTGTACAAAAACGCACCAATTGCTGCTCTTATTTTTGAGAAACAGGACATTTTAGTTAAGGAGCACAGTTTGATCCATAAATTGCACTGCTTAGCTACTGACCTTTATTGGAAACAAAGGTTCTACCGTCTAGTAGCAGAGCTTGATTCACATTTGCCAGTTCAGGGATGTCTTTGACAGGAGCCCCAGGGGAGAGCAAGGAGCGAACACTGGGCCCTGTCGCCTGTCTGGATAGCTGAAACTTGTTAGACTGAATTCTGTTCGCTTGAACAACGAGAAGACAGGAAGAAAAGAAAGGCTCCAGGAGAGAGCAAAGAGGTGAAGCCATGGACTTCATCAGTGTCCTTGGGGACCTGTCTTCTGTAACCGGTGGAAGGTCTGTGTGGACCCGAAACAAAGGAGTCTCAGGCCCCCTGGCTGCCTGTGTTCCAATCTAACCTGCCCTGACCAAGAGGGGCAACCTGAGAGGGTGCAGATGCCCTGATGGAGAGGCAGGCATGGCTGTATGTCCTTGTCACATTAATGACACTTGATCCCTCCCTGTGGCCCATTTACCTCTTACACAAATGTGAGTGAAAAGGTTGTCACCAGCATAAAGCCACCTCAAATGAAATAACTGGGGCCTCATAGACTGTGGATGAATTATTTGTGAAATCATCTGGGTTTGGTTGTTGTTTTGTCCTTGTCAAGCTTCTCTATTTCTTATATGAAGATAGGTCTGCATAGATATCATCTCTCTTCTGAGGTTAGTTCTGATAACTATATTTTCTTAGGAAACTGCCCATTTCATACACGTTTCATTTCAAATTTAGTTTCAAAGAGTTGAACAAAGTAATGTCTTACGATTGTTTGAATTTCTTCAGTTTATTCCTCCCTTCTAATTTCTTAATTTTGTGAATTTCTGCTATTTTCTTGAGGTTACCTAATGTCCATATTTATATAGCGAACAGATTTCTGGTTTTATCATTCTACTGTTTTTCCAACTCATTAATTTCTGCTTTTACTATGAATTTATTCCTTTTGTTTTTATTTGTTTTTTCTAAGCTCTTGAGTTAGATGTCATTTCATTTATTTTCATTCTTTCTTGTATCTTTTTTTATATTTTTATCAGTGAAGAGAAGAAAACCCCAAAGTCAAGTTGAAACAGTCACTGGGGTGGTAGGCTACTGTCACTGTATTGCCAACGCGTAGGAAAAATGAACAACGTTTAAAATAACTGCGTAACTGCTGAACACCTCTCCTCTCCTCCCCAACCAAAAAAAAAAATTAATATGTAGCTCCTGATGGATAAACAATTCAGCATTCAAATCCAGTTCTGAGGCCTGACAGCCTCGGAAATCTCCCCCAGGAAAATGCACATGGATGACTAAGGGTCCACAGCGCAGTCACAGGCAGCAGGAGAGGCTGAAGGACATTAAAATGATTCACTGGAATTTTTACTGACAAAAAATAGTTCCCATTTGACATCAGAGGATTAGTGACAGGAAATCAATGCAGAGGTATGTTTCCCTTGAACCAGAAAAAGAAGGCACAGTCCAGATTACATCCCACGGCAGAATGAAGAAGAGGTGACTGTCACATAAAGTACAAATATGGTCCTCCCAGGGAGGAGGGGAGGCATCAGTGAATGCCCATGTGGATGGAACCTTCCCAGGAGCTCAACCAACAGCGTCCCATTTACAGCTCAAAGACCCGGGCTCGGAGAGGCTGAGCACCTGCTGGGGGAGCTCCACTGGGAGCAGGACGCTGTGAACCCAAGTCCATCCGACCCCAAAACCTCTGCCCTTCTCACTGTGCCAACAGTGGTATGTCCTTCCACTTAGGAAGAGACATAAGTGTGTAGAAATAACTTAGTTTCAACTGAGTAAATTGAGAAACTTTAATTCCTCAGAACTGAGAAAGGAGAATAAGCCAGTAAAGAGCTGGAAGGGACCACGCCACAGACCATTCCTCCATTTGGAAGTCCACCCAAATTAACTACAAATCAATAAGAGACCACATAAAACACAATACAACTTAAATACTTGCAGAATAATGACCAGCAGGTTGACAAAGTGCTGCCTCAGCATTCCCTGGGAAACCATTTCAATTATTAGACAAGAATGATTTTAATGATCATCTAAGTGATGTATATAAATGGCTTATTAAAAAATGTTTAAGGATGCCTGAAAACTCACTGGATACATTGTAAGTACCCTTTGTTTCAACCATTTAAACAATTTATTTCTTAAAGAGACACCAAGGATGTGGTTGTAATTCAATTCATATCGGTGTGATTCCAAATTCTTGGCTAGTGAAGAATTAGCTACCAAGTCCTAGCAACCTTCCTGTCTAACTTCAAAGCTCATTGTGTCTTTTCTAGAACACAGTGTGACTGCCCAGGGAGAAATTCTTAGCTATGGCAGGGTGACATACGTCAGTCTGAATATTTTCTTTATATAATTCCCATTTGACCCAGTCAACTAGCTTCATTAGAGGCTGTTTAGGGGAAGAAGAAATAGGAATATCTGGTACCTAGTTAATACCCAAATGCAAAAAGATAAAAACACATAACTTGAAAGAAATACACTCTTTGATCTAGCAATTCCAATGCTGGGAATCCACCCTACAAATATGACCACAAATATGTAATGAACATGGATGTTTATAATAGTGAAAAACTGGGAACAATTTTAATATAGTGGAATTTATTTAAATAAATTACAGTATAATCATGTTTCTGACCCTTAGTAGCTAGTCAAATTTTTAAGTGTTTTGCATGCTTCAGTTTCCTCATCTGTAAAATGGGATAGTAGTGCACGCTTACCTCATAAGGTTGTTGTGGGGAGTATATTTAAATTAATATATGCTCACACTTAGAATAGCACCTGGTTTAGATTAAGCTCTCAGTGGTATTACCATAGAATCCATATAATGGAGTATTACAGCTACTAAAGGAGAAGAGGTAATATGTATGTACTGCCATGAGAAGATTCTCAAGATATTAAGTCTTAGACTCCTAAAAATTGAATAAATCCATTTTGAAAGAAAAAGCATGCACTCATGCATGTGTCGAGTATATACCTGCACCAGCAAGGAAGACGTCTGGAGGGAAACACGCCCAGCTGTTCGCAGTGGTTACCACTGGGGACCGGATTGGTAGGAGAGGCTGAGGGCTTTTACTCTGGGAGGGGTGGCTTTTAAAAGACGTTAAATACCTTTACGAGGTAGTGGAATTTGCTAGTATAAAAATTTGTTACTATTAGTGGTTTCTTAGTGCTTTCTCCATTTCATAGTTAGGAAAACTAGAGAAATAGAAATTAATCGATTTGAATCAGAAGCAGTGTGTGGCGAACTTCAAAGAATCAACATTTAATTTTGGGCTCTGAGTCAATGAATCCACACTGACCAACTGGCAACAAAGAAGTCATTAAGAGAATAAAGCCCCTATATGTTAATGCAAACCCTTTTCTATGTTGTAAACCCAAATGAAAGATCTCAGAGACAGCAAAAGAAAACTGTGAACCTATCTGTGGGTACTCCTGCCCCTGAGCACGTATTTAGACTGGAGTTGACACACATTTGCTATGGCTGCAGTCAATTATGTGTGCAGTAAGAGGCTTGCCCCTCGCTCCTGCAAGGGAACCTCTAAGGCCCTGGAATGTCTGCATACATGGGGCCCCTGGGCCAAGACAGACAGTCTATGCTAACAATGTGACAATACCTCCATCTCTGGAGGGGCAGGAGACTAAGGTCAGCCACATAGAGCAGTCAACCACGTGCATGTGACTGAGCCCCAAAAAGAAACTCCCAAGACCAAGGCTTGGGTGAGCTGTCAAGGTTGGCAATACTCTGTCCAAACTGCCACACCAACACTGCTGGCAGAAGTCTATGCTTTTCTTCACCAGGAAAGGACAGCTAGGGGCTTGGACCCAGCACTCTCCTAGGCCCTGCTCTGTGCCGGGCTTCCCTTAGCTGATTGTAACCTATGCCCTTTCATGGTGATAAACCGCAACTGCGGGAATAATGGCTTCTCTGAATTCTGTGAGTCCTTCAAACAAATTCGTGAACCTGAGGGTGGTCGTGGGGACCCCCAAACTTGCTGTTGGTCAAAAGTGAGGGTGGTGTGGGGGATGCCCAACCTGTGCAATAAGCCACAGCCACGTTCTGCAGCCCAGAGCAACACACAAATGAGGGCAAATCCATCTGCAAGTAGCAAATCAGAGCAACTTCCAAAGCTCAGCCTGTCTCTGGGAGGCCTTACCATCTTGCTTTTCACGAGTTCCTCAATCGCACTGACAAGCTCAGCTGCACTCGGCGTTTCGGAGCTGGTAGGGCGGACTAATAACCGGGAAGAGGCCTACGGAAGAAGTTAAGAAAAAAAGGAGGGGGGAGGGGAAGGCCTCGCGTTAGTAGCTGGACAGACAGAAAATTCCCCTGCAAGCTCGAGCTCTTTTTAAAAGTAATTCCAGACAAAAAGACCACAAGTTTGTCTTTGTTTGCATTTATTTAAAGTCATCCTTTTAAATTTACAATATTCTGACACGAAACATTAAATAAAACCTGTCTGGGATACATGTGGGAAGCAGACAATGTCTGTTTTTAATCCGCAGTCATGTAACATCGTAATGTTTTTCAGAGGTGACTGGGCCCGGGAATATTCTAACTGTAACTTTCACAACTGCTGGCGAGGCTCTAGGCTAAGGAGAAAAAATACAAAATCTGATCTAAGGAAGAATGAGAGGCTTAAGGTCTAACGAGTGAATCCTCGAATAATCAGGAAACAAAACAGGATACTAAAAATGGCTTTACTGTGTTTATGGGATTAAGAAAAGAAAGAAACGAGAAAGAGGCAAGGAGCAGGGTGCGGTGACCAGACAGGGGAGGAGGGGGACGAGCTCACCATTTTCTGTGCCATCCATTTCCCCATGATTAGTGCAGAGTACAGGAGAGCTGAGGCCTCACAACCTATCAGATGCCACTTATGGCCAGAATCGAGGGTGTAACAGGGTGGACAGTCAGGGAATCCGGGGGAGGGGCTACTAGACTGGAGTTTCAGTAATTGGCAAACACAGGGTGTTTGCAGATTACTTGCACTGTTAATTAATCGGGAACTAGAGGGGCATAATATGAACCTTGCTTCATATTAAGGACAGCAGAGATGCATGCGGCACACGGCTACTGTCCCAGCCATGCGTTTCTCACAGCAGACAGATACAGGTTTATACATTTACAACGAGGCTTTTACATGTGTGGGTCAAAATGTGCACTTTGCAAAAGAAATGTTGGTTTGGTCTAATGAAATATGGAATATGGGGTGAAGAAAACAAAGAAAAAAATTCAAATGGAAAGGTAAGGAAACTGAGCCAAAACAGACACAGAACACAAATCAACATAATGCTGCAGTGAAAGTTTACAAAAAGAGAAAACAGAACAAAACAAAAAATTAGTCACAGGGTAATATACTGTCTGGGAACATCACTATAGATTTCTGTAAATGAAGAACTGCTACTGATAATACCCAATGAGGTAACACAATAACCAGTAAATGATTCTAGCAAACAGAAGACTATAGTGCAATTCACTGTTCACATGGAGGAAAGTACTCCCTCACTAGGTGAATGAGTCAACAAGGCCTAGCCCCCTCATTGTTTGGATAAGCAACCAGATTTAATAAATGTTAGTTTTTTGCTTTTAAAAAAGGTATGGCTTAGAGTATTACAAAATAGCTGGGAGATGTCAGTGAAACCACACAGCCCCCGTGTCTTGGCTGTCACTCTGTGCACACAAGACTCCAGGACCCAAACCCAAGTTAAGTTCTGCAGCTCTGGCCACTGTTCCAAGACCCGCGGCACCGAACAGTGCACGGGCTTCCTGTTGAAAGGGAGGAGGAAGCAGATTTCTACAAAGAAGGGCTGCGAAGTGTCTGCCTCGGGTTAAGACTAAGGCGTGACGAGACCTGGCCTCACAGCTGCCAACCACGGGCTGTGGCAGACCCTGGGTCGTAAAATACAGGGTGATTAACCCAGCAAATGACCGCACTATCACTGACAAGGGAGGAAGGGCAGGAAAAAGGGAAAGGATGGAGAAAAGTTGTTGAAAACACATCTGTTTTATTCACAAAACTTAAGTTACTGCCCAAAAAACAGAAGCCGAGTAATGACTTTGGAGCACGATTTTCAATACCTGACAGTTTTCAGGGACACAATGGGCCAGTCGATGTGCAGCTATATTTATCAAGTTTCTTTTTGATATTTTATTTTTAAGGTTCTACAATTGGGATTTACAAAATAAGTTTAGATTATGTAAGAACTCAAGGAAAAAAATTAACTTGGCTTAACACCTCTGCATATACCCAAAGAGGAGATTCATGCTTTCAACTGATTTCTATACTTTGACAACTATGCCCACACAGTAGTGTATTGATCCTACAAACTAATGCTTGCCATCCTGGAAAAAGTAACTGGACAGTGACATCATCTCATCTTAAAACAGAATGTGGCAAAAACTCCTCACCGAGAGAACAAGATGGCCAACTGATCTTTCAGTGATGCGTTAGGGAGACTTCTCTGACGGCTCGCAGGGACTCTAGTCAACACACTGGGAAACTTAACTTTACAAGCAGCAATTACTAAAGCCTCATTAAAAATGCACTGAGCCACACGTGCATGAGAAACTGCACGTGCTGACCTGCTGTTCACTCTAAATGGCTTTGTTATGTACACTTTTGGGGTGCAACCAGGCTGACTCTGCCTAGAAAGGCACCACGTCGCCGGGGGACCTTTTCCATGCCTCTGAATATCCTGTCTCCTCACAGAAGGCTGGTGTCGGGCAGTTCCCGAGAGGGCCCTGTCCCTGTGCAGGGCAGTCGTGACACCCCTCCCCCGCCCCCGCCACGTCCAGCGTGGCCCATGTGCTCCTTACCTTGTCATCCTGCGAGTCCGGCTGGAGAAGGCTGTGCTGCTGGATGGCCATGGGTGGGGGGAGGGGCACAGCATCGGCCCCCTCCTCACCTTCCTCTTCTCCACAGCTCTGCATCCCCGAGGAGGAGGATTTGGAGAGGGTGCCACTGCTGAGGCCTTCGTTCCGGCCTCTCTGAAAGCAAATCAACATTTGCTGGTTATATTCCAGGCCGCGACTACCCAGGCCCATTCACAGGCACTGGGTCCTAAAGGTCAACTGGAAAAGCATAGTGAGGACAGAGAGACTGCAGGAATCAGGAAACAGCCCTCCTCGACTCGGGTGGTAACGTTTCACTCGCTTCCTGCAACCCAGCTATCTTGCTCACTAACTTGGACGAGGCATGGGCCACTGACTCTGTCATTTGAAGGGACTGTCAACATCATCCGTTAGGCTCTGAACACATCTCATTTTCAAGAAGCCAATAAGAAAGGGTTCAAAAATTTGAGCCACAACTCTCACGTGGATTCAGCCGGCCAATTTCATTTTGGGTACGTTGCAATAGGAAAATTCACTGAAATAATAAAGGCATAAAAAAATATAACCCAAGATGCATTTTAAGAATCCAAATTACATATTCTTTCCCTCTGTTCTTGCTTTTAGAAAAAAATCGTTTTAGTCTTACAAAGAGGACACAGATTTATAAAGCAGATACATAAGTACATAATGACCCACATACTCCAGTGAGAAAGCTCATGGCCAAAATATGCCCAGGAAAAAATCCAGTAGAAAACACATATCTGCCAAATAAATGAAATGATACAAATCTGAACCTGTCTCTGTCTGTCTTTTCTTTCTTGAGCCTGTGTGGGATTTGGGGGTGGAGGGCTCCGAGTTAATGACTTGGGGGGCCCCTCACTGACAACCACCATCATCTCAGGCATCACAAAGGAATTCTGTTTCTTGCAGCATAATTTAAAGTGCACCCCCAACCAAAAGGAAATTAAAAAAAATCCCTAGCTGACCCACACGCATTTATCTTTGGTGGCAAGGGAATAACCTGGTATTCACTACTGGGTCAGCAGAGTAAATCAATTGGGTATTGTCTACTCAGGACAAGCTGTAAGTATACATATTGGAAAAATAATTAGAGAATGCAAACATTTCACAAGTCCTTCCAAGTTTCAAATCTGAGCTTTCCCTGTAAAATCCTGCCATGGTCCTTCATGCTGACCTCAGGGACTACTCAGATCTTCTGCGGCTCTACTTGGTGCCTCCTGGCTTTGCCTCCTGGTGGGGTGAGGAGGGGAGGGCAGAGGGGCTTCTGCGCCCACTTCCTCCTGGCCCGGGGAAGGGGGTGGGAGACTGGGGGTGGTCATGACTGAGCCTGGGGCACGAACTCCTGGTGCGGTGACTTCTACCATGCTACCAGGGAAGCAGCTGTTCCAATCGTCTTTCATGTTGTCCCCACTGAATCTAACAGTCTGCTAAGCAGAGATGTTAACGGTAATGTCTGGGTAAGCACAGAAAACAACCAAATCAGTTTATTCATAAGACAAGCGACTACTCCTACAACTGCATAAAAACAACGAAAAGAAACATGGGACGGTTTCCAGCCTTCCACGACTGCAACAGCCGAGTCTGTCTCGCTGGCACACTCACCTCTTCCACGGTCTCGTCCTGCGGGGTGGCTGCGCTGTCGTCCGAGTCCTTCTGCGAGCCGGCGTCGGCGCTCTTGCGGACCTCCCTGCTCTTCTTGTGCTTGTGCGCCAGCTTCTTCACGTGCCCGTCGGCCTTGCCGCTGCTGAGCCGCCGCACCGGGCTGGTGAGCCACTTGCGCAGGGTGTTGCCTGGCCGCTTGGGGCCTGGGGAGCTCTGTGCCCCGATCATGTGGGGCTGCAGGGAGGCCACGGAGGCAGGCGGGCTGGCGTCGTTACTGGAAACGGACAGCGAGTCTGCGGGTGACAAGGAAGAGGGGGCTAGGTGACGGATGACATATAACAACGGTACAGGCTTGCCCTGGTGAGCCTTTGTGACAAACCGGGCCCATCTGGAAGGTGCAGTCAGTTGGTCTATTAGAGGAGCCGCCCATGGGCTCTTGTTCCAGCCAGACCACACAAGGCACTCGGGGTCTTTGCTCGTAGTCAGGACAAAGTTATCTCTACTAACAAAAATAACACTGCATGTAAAAAAGAAATGTGAGAGGAGAAGCCACCCTCAACCAAAATGCTCTAAGGGGGCATTGAGTCCATGGAGAAAAGCTGGGAAATGACGTATCTAATTTCTTTTTCTTTTTGAACCATTTTCCCAACAGCTAGCTCCTTTCCCAGGCAAAGATAAAGGGCCCTGAGAGTCATCTTTATAAAACCTCTGGAAAAAAAAAAAAAAAAAGATATACAAATCAAGCTTCTCACAAGATCACAAAAATTAAATATAGTCAACCCTGAGTTGATGATTTTTCAAGAGAAAAAACTCACAAAATCTAGGTAGCAGCAGACGCTCAACAAATCCACGGAGTCACGTGAGGTCTACTTTATAACCTGAACGTACCGCCTGGCCCTGCTGAGCTCTGGACTCGGGGCTCCACCACGGCGACAGCCAGTAATAATGCTTTACTTCAGGAAACAGGATGATGAAGACGATGATCATTCACTGTGCTTGTCATTTTCTCAAGTCTTTTGAAGTCTTAAAAATAATTAAAACTAATCTTTGAAAATATTGTTTTGTGCAGACACCTGCACTACCTGTATTTACCTCTGTGGCCCCGGAGCCCCTTCCACGCTGGGTTAAAACCCCTGTGATTACGTGCAGAGTCGGCAGCGTTTCCCACAAGTGCTCCCGACGCTGGGACTAGACAGCACATGCCCTTCTAATTACTGTCCCATTCTTTCCTCGGCCCAAGACACAGACTGGTGAAGGGTCTAATCTTCCATAAACATATGATGCAATATGAGCAGAATCATTCATTCTTAAAAATCTAGACTTTTCTCAAAGGGAAACTGTGGTTCAAAACCAATCGCTATCTGTTAAAGGGCAGTAACCATTTCCCCTCTGTATGTATGTATGTGCGCACATATATGTGTGCATATACATTTCTTCATGTGTTTATTTTAGTCATATAAAACATTTACACATCAGCCTCATTTTCCTTAGGTACGGTCTGGAAGAGGAAAGATAGAATGAAATCATTAGGTTGAAACCATTCCTAGGGACTTTCTCAGGTACTGATTTACGGTAAAGGCTGAAAGAGGCAGACACAGTCTCTGGCCTCAGGAACTCCTGGTGCAGTGACAACAGGAGGACAAAGAGAAGAAGAGGGTTGGACAATCCACACGCCAGACGATAAGTTATTCAACTAATATTTTTTTGAGCAACAGCTATGAGCAGGACACTGTACTGGCTGCAGCAGGCAGCGGATTTCAGAGTCATTTCCTGTGCTGTGACTCAGAGGTGGGCCCTGGACTTTCCCCTGGACAGAGATAACAACACTCAGTTTCTCCACCCACGGACCACCTCATAGTGTTTTCTGGATCACATAATTATTGTATACTACAGGCGAGGCACAAACTCTGTCAGAGCTGAGAAGGGGACACAGGAGGAGGAATCACTGAAGGCTTCGTGAACGAGGCAGCCCTGACGCCCAGCCTTTGAGTGAGCTGGGCCCAAGTGACCCGTGAACTGTGTCGGGAGCACGTCGGATCTGTGAGGGCACAGGCCTCATCTGTCTGGGACCTGACATACTCCCAGGGACTTGCCCAGTGCCCAGCATACAGCAGGCACACATTAAGTATTGAACGCAGACATCAGAAACCAACAGCCTAAAGAAAAAGGGCAAGTTGAGTCACAGCCCATATTTTAAGGACAGTCACTTATATGACGTACATTCACTCAGCCAAACAACTGCACAAGACAAAGCACCCTGAGGGAGGGGCCTGGGTGGAGGCGAGACGTGATGCGGGCTCACCGAGGAGCTCCGCTGTGCCTTGGGTGAAGTGGAGGCAGGAAAAAGACCCAGGCTCACTTACTTTAACAAAACTAAGTAAAATGCAGGTCTTAACATTCATAGGCAGAACATTTACACATCAGAAGTAACGGGGAATGCCACCTAAGCCAAAAAACCAACTTCATAGACCTTCCTGAGCCTAAAAGTTGAGAATGTGGGGGAACTAGGCATGGGAGCAATGCAGCGTACAATATGAACCCTAAGTGATGCCTGCAGGGTTGCAGAGAAGGAAGGGTGTTCTCGGAAGAGGGTGTGCGGTGCAGGCAGGGACGCAGGGCAGCCCTGAAGCAGACAGACCTCCCTGTCGGTTAGCAGATGCAGCGGCCTCTGCACGCGTGACAGAATGAACTGCAGTCAATTACTAATGCTTCGTGGCACCCAGCTGGCTTTATAAGGATGACTCCCAGGGCCTTTTAGCCTTGCCTGGGAAAGGAGCTAGTTATTGGAAAAATGGTTCAAAAAGAAAAAGAAATTAGATATGTCATTTCCCAGCTTCACTCCATGGACTCAGCTGCATAGCATTTGGTCCTTTTGCACTTTGGGAAGCAGGTTCAAGAGAGATTTCCTGCTCACTGGCAGGTTGAGCATCAGAAATGTGGCATGGGCCAAACATCCATTCTGGAGCCCAGAGGATCAGAGCTGCCTGAAGTAGGAGCTCACCAGTGCCACAGACAAAATGCAAAGGATTCTGTGACTCTGCTATTCTGAAGGGAATAGGCAATTTTCTCCCTGAACTACTTATCAAATCACTGCAGCGACATTATTTCACTTCACTGGAATATTCATGACTTAGAAAAATGCTAGCAGCGATCACAGACTTAGAAGGAAATTTTGTGGAATTTTTTATTTTACCTTGAAAAAAAATTTTGTTTCAGATGTCTGCAAACGTAAAGGGGAAATTATGACCCCTTCTCTTTCCACTTTGTTTTTAATAAGGATGCTCAATTCTTTATGCTGTTAGACTCTCCCTGAAAAAATAAATTGTTTTCTTCTCACTACAGAAGCTCCTTTTGCCTAAGTCAGTGGATTGTAACAGCCAATGCATATGTGCTTTGCTGCGGGCGGGGTGGGGGGGGGTGGGGGGTGACACAATGCAGAAATCAGGAGTTTAAAAAGCTTAAAAATTATTTAAACTTAATGCCATCATTAACAGAATGAAATAACCTGCCTGCTATTATTTTTAGTGATCTCAAAACCAGACTTTTCCTGCTAGACCAACTGCTCTGCTGCAAATTTTGAATTACATCACATATGCTAATGTTTATCTCTAGTAGAATTAAGGTTTCCAAAGTTAGTGGGCACCAGGTAAGCATGCATCCCACAATAAACACAGAGCTGCAGAATTCTTAGGTCTCTGTGGGAAGATCTTAAATTACTGGTCTGCACACTGCTGCCTTTCCCCAGAAGAGGGCCTGGTGGCTGTCTAGCGCCCATGAGCCCCACTGCCCAGACACCCACACTGTGCGGGGGGGCAATGCTCCCTTCCTCTTGGCATCTTGTCCTCACCTTTTTGCTCAGGATTTGACTGTGGACGGCTCAGCCCAGCAACAAGGGTAATCCTCAAGAGGAGAGCCGTTGGTCAGAGCCCTGTGTCACCAGTTTGTGACAGCATTTTCCTAGCTGGGTAACTGTGAGGTCAGGAAGCCAGCCACGACCCTGGACTCCAGGCTCTGTGTGGGAGGTGCCATGTCTTGTTTGTTTACGACTACAGGCCCAGTTGCTAGCAGGTGGCCTGATGTACCCTTGGCGCTTAATAAGTGCGTGCTGAATAAATGACAAACAGGCGAGCAAATGAACCAGCTGCAGGCTGTTCCCAGTTTCCCTTCTCCCAGGGTAAGCACACTGACTGATAACTTAAGTCACCACCTGAACAGTGATGTCCTGAGTTAGTGGTACACCCTGATCACTTACGGGAGAAACTACAGGTCAAGTTCACTGTCAAGTTCAGAGTTTGTGCATTATTTACTTCTAAGATGATAATTCAAAGCAGATGAAGGCCATGTCCTCACAGTGACCCTATCTCTCACCCGAATTATGCTTTGTTTTCTCACAACGTAGAGCTGGGCTAAGTGCACGGGAGCATCACCCGTCACGTGAGACGTCGGTGCAGGGGCACAAAGGGCTCAGGACAGAACTGACCAGAGAAATACCAGGAACGACCCATTTGTTACTCCAGGAAGTTGTATCTGTTCCTGTTTCCCATCCTCAGTTACCCCTCTCTTGCCTCCCCCCCAACTTCTATCTTCCTGGAAGAAAAAGAGCCAGTTCTCAGTCTCGCTTTTCCCCCATCACCAACTCCTGTCTGCAAGAATGCCTCCGTTCCCACAAGGCCTGCCTTCCTCTTTTCAGCTTGGGGAGACCCACTGATCCAAGGTCCAGATGGACGATCCATTAAGAATGTCACAAAGAACACTGGTCGCATCAGAGGGTCAGCGTGAGCCTGGCGCTCCCACTCCACAGCTGTGGCCCCCGGCAAACACTGCGGCATCTGAGTTTCCCCATTTCACAGGGCTGTAATAGGATTAAGTGAAACAGTGGGAATGAATGAGCTGTATAAACTGTAAAGTCCTACTTACAAATGTCGGAGGGCTGGGACATCCAGAACTCCACGGCAGTGCAAAACTTACTACGCTATATTCACATAAACTGAGTATCCAGAAAACGGGAATCATGTTAATCACCACTGGGTCTGTAATTGCAGGCCTAGCATGGCGTCTGGGACACACTAAAAGTCATTTTTAGATGTGTGAAGAATGAATGAAGCAACCTAGATGAGTCACTTCCTTCTGTTTCTATTTTTAAAAACAACTTTTCCCTCATTAGAGGACACAGTAAACTTCAGCATAAATAGAGGCCATCAGCACGTGACAGTCACTCAAAAAGATGCTCAAGCATGTACATGAGAGAGCTGCTGGGATCTGCTCGAAGCCCCGAGAGAAAATCAGTTAAAGTTGATCCCTTCTTATTTTGAGAGGGAAAAATCCTCACCTAGATGGCTTCTTTGCTGAAGTCGGAGTTCATGCAAAGTCCATGCTAGATTCCTTTTCAAAATAAAAAAAGAAAAAAGCTGAAGAAAAAGGGGCACGCACAGCTCTGACCTGCGGCCCCACAGGAAGGAGCTCCACCGCGGGAACACACACAGCCCCAGCGCTGCCAGGAGGCGAGAAGCCCCCTTTAGTCCCCGTCTGTAAATCTGGGACATCTGTGATTAATAAAACCACTTTTTTTTTTAATTTAAGAAAAAAAAAAAGGGAAAATGGACCATATCCTGTCGGTTGTAAGCTAAGGAGGATCGTGTTTCACTTTAACTCTCTCCTCATTTTCACAAGGGTAAAAAGTCTTAAAGAAGTCTCTAAGTCTTCTAGAGTAACAATTAGATTGCTGACTGTGGTAGTAAACTGAATTAAAAACTCCGGCCTCTGAATTTAAAAATGTTTCACCCAAATCTCTGCATTTCTTTCGTTTCACAGTCTCAGCAGCATATAAGCTCCAGGAGGGCAGCCTTTCTGCTGCTTTGTTCACGCGGTGTGTCTGGAGTTTGGAGCCTGCCTGGCACACGCCGTGAGTACCTGCTGAGTGAGCACGTTAGAGATGAATGGACGGCCGAGGCCATGGGGCTGGAGTTCCAATCCCACCCCTGCCACGACGCACTGGGTGGGTTCTTATGAGCCAACAGCCCTCTTTTGCTTCAGTTTCCTGATGTGTAAAATGACAGTGATTCCTCTGGCCTTACCAGGCTGCTGGGGGAAAAGGTAGAAGATGGTCTTTGTAAACTTACAGCCTAACATATATATGAAGCAATACTCACATTTTTTTGCATAGGAAAAAACCCCCAACTGCATAACGCAAGGAAGAAAGCAGGACCAAGTGGAGCGGCGAGATTATCCTCCCACAGACAAGCACCCTGGCCCAGAGTGGGAAGGAAGACGAGCTGGGCCATAAAGGCCTGGCCTCCCCGACAGCCGTGGCACAGCTCTGCGCAGTCACCGTGCCTCTGCTGTGACCGCAGCCCTCACCCCATGTAACGCCAGCCAAATGAACGCCCACGGCCAACGATGACAGCACGTCACATCTGATGAGGCAGGGCCACCACACAGATGCACACGTCCATCAGTGGCAGAGTGTCCAATAAACACCTGTCACCCATTCCACATTCCCTCCACACAGTGTCCCCAAATGGTTCTAGCTAGTTCAGAGATCCCCATCGTGCTGTCCACTGTAGGTGCTCAAAACACCTGTCGGATGAACAATGCGCTCTAACCAGGATAAGCATAACTCAGAGGCAAATACCCAAAGCCAACAGCTGACAGTTGTAGTTGTAAGGACTTAAAGAAACGTTTATTTAGCAGTTACTGCTATATGCTCAAGAAATATAATTCAAGGACACTTTGGGGCAGCTGCTTCTAATGTCTGAAAATAATTCCGTCAGACTATCTTGGAACAGGGAAGTTAGGGTTCAGTCAAGTGTACCTGGCCTATGGGTGTTTCTCAAACCTCCATCTTGTCAAGAATATGATGCAGCACATGATGTTTTTATTCGGGAAGCTCTTCTACCGTGCCAGGCAGGTTGCAATGTACGTGTGAAAATCACATCTAGGAATCACTTAGGGAAGCAAAGAATAAGCAAGTTGTTAGCTTTTGATTGTGGACTGAGCTGGTTCAAATATTCCAGAGCAAAATTTCTGGGTAAATGATTGTTATCTCTACATTTTTTGAACTGGATTTTAATTCCTTGCTTTTGGAATCATGGTAACATTTTTTTGAATAAAGAAAAAAACCACAGTGCACTAGAAATTCTCTCGCAGATCTCATAAAAAGTGAGCTAATCTGTAAGTTATTCCTCCAGATGCAACTCCTAGGGAACACATCTTCTCCTCGTTTTCCATAGTGATTATAAATGCCTCACGGGCTACGCACATTAATTTAAGATGACGAGGAATAAGACAAAGCTGGGGTATTACATGGGGAATTTTAGGTAATGAAGAAGAAACTGACCTGCCCAGTGTGATATGGTTACCCTTTTGGTGATTAAGAATATAGATGTAAATATTTTTATAATATTTCTCAAAATTTAAATCTATATTCTTCTGCTTGTGAATAAAGTATCTGAAAATGTTTCTTGATTGACTTCTATTTTTTTCATTCCAGTTACCTTGCTCTTATATATATTTCACTTATGTTCTGTCTGTAAGTGCTACTAAGTCTTACTTTGTTCTTCAGCAAAAGGAAGGAAACCTCAGGGGCTGAAACACCAGATTTGGACTGGGTGCTGTGTCGTCCCGGTTGAGTTCTCTGTTTCTTGGCTCACGCCCGGGTCCCAGGCTTCACTAGGGGCTGAGACCGCCATGCCGATGTCCTATCAGCACGGGAAATGGTCTCTGAAAAAGCCACAGGCGCACTGAGCACGAGCTCTGGAGACGGTAATGACCAGCTTTTCCATATTTCACAATTTGGTGCACAGTGGGTCCTCAATGCACAAATGTGAACTTTGTATCTGATTTCAAATACAAACTGAACGCAGAAAACATGAAGGAGAAAGTTAAATTCCCCAGCTTTTTTTTTTTTTTTTTTTTTTTAAGTAATCCCCAGATTCAACCAGAGGCCCAGCACAGCATGGCCACAGCTCATGCTGTAATGAAGAACACATGGCCTTTGCTGCCTGAGAAAATGCACATAAATGACCAGCACTTCCACTGTTCCCTGCGCAGTCCCCTGCCACGAATTCACATGGGAGTGGTCACCTGCGGCCACCTCCGGGTGACTCAAGTGCCAGAGCACAATATAATCACTGGTGTCAATTAAACCACCTAGTGAAAAACAACTGCTCTACCTTTTTCTTTGTGAAGACTGAAAGCAAGAAAACACACACACACACACACACACACCCCCCCACCCCACTTTCCCCAGCTGGGCTCTGGTCTTAGCGAGTTATGATGTCATGAAACGGGAATCCAGCACGAGGGACACTAGAGACGCGAAGCTTGTCCCGTAGACCCACCCTCACAGAACACGCGAACGGAAGTCACAAGTACAAATCTGGTCTTCTCACCCTTAGAGAATCTCCAAATGCTATACATTCTCAGTGCCGTTTCTGAAAATACTTAAAACATTACATGAGCATTGGAAAATGTGGCTATGTCAACGAATGTGAGACTTCAAACATCGTTTTTCCTCTCAAGCTTGTTCTTGAAAGGGGAATACCAACCTAGTGGCATTTCTGGTCAGGAAATCATTTCATTTTAAAGGTCTTTCTTTTTTATTTTCACCACTGAAATCTCCAATAATGAAACCTGAGGAAATTAAATAAAAATGAAAACAGATGGCACAATCCTTTGCTTGCCTAATCAGATACACAGAATCTCACATATTGCCAAAGTGGAAATTTAAAACACCTCAGAAATGAAATAAATGAAGTCATTAGTGATGGTGGATAACAGGAAAAGATGGGTTAGTCTAGACCACTGTAAGAAATTTCATACGGATCTAGAGATGTGAGTCATTTGTGCCTTGAACAAAAGAGGACCTGGCAGGTCAGGGACGCTCTAGGAACAAGTGGATCTGCAGATGGTGGACAGCTCTCCACGAGGCTGTTGGCTTCCAGGAAAGGACGAGCCAGATGACTATTCTGCATGTGACCGAAACACTGGAGAGGGCAGCCGTCGTGCAAAGAGGCCAACATAAAAATCAAGTTATGGCCAATGCGATTCGTGCCCCTACAGGACCTCCTCCACTCCCCAGGCACTCGGCCTCCCGCAGAGGGGAGGCTGCCAGGGTGCCCTGTCCTCGGCCTCCTCACCCAGCTCCCCCCAACGGGATAGGGACAGGGAGAACCCCCCTATACCTGGCAGACATCCAAACACTGTTCAAAACCATAGCTATAAAAAATAACTAGGTTGTAAAAAAAGTTTTCTTCTTTTTTAACCCTACTTTTAGACTGGGGCTTGCTTTTTAATGTGATCCTTTCTCTACACTGGACAAGTACAGACTGTATTTGAGGAGCGTTTCTAGCCCATATTCCTGTCTTCCTGGAATGACAGGGCCATCTTCACTGCTTTTTATGTGAGTCGGCCCCTAAAATATATTTTTTTGGGAGATGAACAGCAGGCTTTTTCTGCAACCAAAAGTGTAAGCTGTCACAAAGGGAAAAAAATCCCCGAGGAACTGTCTTGCCAGTGATGACTGGGAGGGGATTTGGACTCATTCCTGACGTCTACAAAAGGACAAGCAGATAGCCTTGCTGGATGGAAGAAAGACGCTTAAAAAAAAAAAAAAAAAAATCCCATAAAAATGAGACCAGAAAGACACACACACACAAATCTTGCCTGCTGAAGACGGCCGTGTGCACAGGCTTTCTGCCACACGACCCGCCCTGGCCCTGCACCCCTAATGTGCAGTCCACATGGCTCCTCGGCATTGGCTGGGGGAAACTGGAAGGAGGAGGGTGATTTCAAATGTGGAAACTTCTCCAGCCAGCAAGGGGCCCCCCTGCCTGTGTCGAACCCCACCGTGGCGCTGTTCTCGTGACGGCTTCTCAGCTCCCACGACAGAATAACAGGTAGAAGCCCACGGCCAGGGCTGCTCCGGGGAGACCTAGTGCCATGTGACCCCACATCTACCAGGTACCACCACGCACGCAACGAGTGACACACTGCAGGGTGACATCCCACAGTGCCGCTCTGGGCTCTGGTCTGTTTAAATGCTCAGAAACCAAGCACTTCTGAATGCCCCTCTATTCATTTGGATTTTTCAGATGCTGAGATCTTCCGTGTTCCCGACAAGTCAAATGGCTGTTCTTTTCACAAAATTACTTAAGATTAATATCACTTATACAAAGAAAGATTATTAAAAAACCCCAAATTCCCTACGTTTGTCAGATCATTTAGTATTTAGTATATTGCCAACTTGGGGATAATGAAGTTCTCTTTGTTATAAAATAATGGGTTCTTGATTCTTGATTTCTCTGTTTGAGAAGTCACTCCCAAGGCAATACAGTATTTATTATTGTTCTGAAGAGACAATCATCATTTACAGGAATAGAAAGTTAATTCTGGAGGAAATAAGCAATCACATGCTGCTCACAGACCACTCGATCCATCTGATTCTGCCTTTCAGAGGTTCTGAAACCATTAAGAAACATGAATATTTAACTCATGGGCACAATAGGTCCTGACATTATACACAAAATATTAGTATTGAAAGATCTATTCTTATCTGAAGAAGGCTTACATATGGAACTGTATTCTTCACAATGAATATTTATACTTTTGGTTGATGTCTTCCTATTACTTGCTGAGAAAAAGTGAAATAACTCAGGCTGCTTTGTTAAAGAGGAAACCAAAGATGTTTGGGGGGGGCTATTTATAGATTTTCTAAAAGTTGAAACATGTCTTTAAATGAAGCAGGGGGCACAAAAAGGCCCTCCCATACAAAATGGTTTAAAAGAGCATTCTGCAGGTAGTGGATTAAACTACATGATTTATTTACTTTAGGTAGTGACCGATTTTTCTTCACTCATATATAAATTTATTATTATTTTTAAAACTTAAGACCAGATTCAGAATGCCAGCATGGAAGTCTTCTACCTAAATTATAGGAAATGTGTGAACTGCATGAGAACATACAGAACCAAAATATGCTATAAACCATGCTAAGTTATAAATGTTTTCATGGAGCCACACAACACTGAACTCATTTTTATACAGCACTAAGAAGAGAGTTGGCCTTGGAATATTCTGCACTGAGTCTGCCAAGTACTATCACTCTTCACGTCATCTACAATACGGCGCAGGTTAGCTAAAGTTTCAGAGTCTCAGGGGATGCAATATTAGCTTAGAAAGAGTCACAGCTGTGTAGAATGAGGAACCAGATGATTTTCCCCCCACACCACAAAGCAAACATCTAGTACATTATATTCTAGAGTCGCTGGTTGTTTAGCTGAAAACAAACAAGAAACAAAAGCCCTAACCAATAAGGAATTCCTTTTGTAATTTTATTTTAGTAACACCTCCATGGAAAGCAAAATGCTGCTCCAACTAAAGCTAATAAGCCCTTGAAAACAGGATTAAAATGTTTACCAGATTGGAGGAGGTCAGAGCCCAGGGTGTGCGTGGGCACTCGGCAAACCACAGTCCGCGCCCCAAGCACACAAAGGGTTAAGGGTTGTGGTTCCCACAACCATACCTAGTTTGATTTTATGCCATCTTGTCCACCCTCCCACAAGCACTGAATAGCACTGAACTTTATTTTTTAAATTATCATTTCGTAATTTCTTGAGGATTGCCCTCCACTTTTTGGGGATATCACATATGCAAACCACCACCACAATAAATGCCTACAGAACAAAAGAAAAGAGGGCTGGCGGGGCTGCTTCTGAAGTTATCCCATATCCCACTGCGGAGTGGAAAGCTCTGGCTATGCCGTGCTCCCAGTGCGGCTTTCTAGGAATCTCCGCACCTTCCTGTCAGGCAGGGGTCCTGTGAAGGACGCTTGCCCCTCCTCTGTGCGGCTCAAGCTGCGAGGAACTGCAGTGGGAGGGAAGGAAGAGAGGAAGGAAGGAGGGAAGGGAGCCTGGAGTTATTCCAGGCAGAAACAAAGCAGCTCTGAGACAAAGGGAATGAAAAAAACGCCTCAGCTATGAACACCAATTAATGCCCGACTGTCCTCGGCTGGATTCAGAGCCCGTGTGCTGAGAGGCACAGCCTCTGCCACAGCCCGGAGGCATCAGCGGGAAATACCCAGACCGCCCTGCGTGGGCCCTGGGCTGGGGAGGGGCTGGCGCGAGACAAAGGGAAAAACTCAGCATTTTTAGCTCCTACATCATTATAAGCACATTCCCTTTTTGTTATTAATGAGTCCCTTATTGAACTTGTGTGCTTCTGGGCCCTTGGGCGACTTCTTAAAATAATCTACCAGCTTTAAGAGATAAAAGAAGAAGGGGAAGTTGCCTTAGGGCTAATGTACTTTGTCTCAGAAGTTTTTCAAGGCTGCATCCATACATGTAAGAATAACTCCAGTCTTCCCAGGCAGATAGGTGCAGGGCCATTTCCCTACAGTAGGGCTTACATCTACAGATGCAACAACAGAAACCAGCGTCAACTGCAAATCTGAGAAAAGGGACAATGGATATGACTGAGTTCTTACAGTCAGATATTAGAAGTATTAAAGTATCAATAAAAGAGGCATCATTTTACACGTAAAAAGGCCAGAAGAACATTTGTCCAGATACGATCAGTGGTTGCCCATGGGTGCTACCTGCCCTCCGCTGCTCCGCACCTTTGTGCATTTCCCAACTGTTTTACAATTAGCACACAGAGTTTCAGTGAAACTAGATATTCCGGGGGCTATGTGCTTCGCTCACAATTGTCTGGTTTTATGTGAGAACTGCAAAGATTCACAGGGGCATCTGGATTGAGGCCGCTGAACCCCGCCGCCCATCCCTGGAGACAGGAAGTGGAAATGGAGGACGCCTCCACGGACAGCTCCCCCGGCTCAGTACCCCGCACTCCCAGGCAGACCTGCCGTGTTTATGGACTTGCACACTCCCCCCAGGGGCCAACCCGGAGCACCTGGAGGAAATTCTTCAGCATGAAGGGCCATAAATTTGTGTTCCCCCTGAAACCTAGCTGAAGAGAGAAACTCAGAGCACATACCAAAGAGAGATCATGGCGAAGGAGGAGGATATGCCTGCCCCTTGTCCAGAGAAGAAAGAATTCCAAAACTAGGGGAGGTCACTTTGCCTGACGGCTTCTAACCTGGGAACTTGGGCTTCCTAGGGCACTTTGAGGGGAGGTTTCAGTCTATTTTTAATAGTAACTTTAAAAAGTTTTAATATTTCAAAATTTTTATATTCATCCTAAAAAGGCTATAACATGATACCAAATAATTTTAAGTTTCTTTTTTTTTGGCTGGAAATATATGCAAATTCAATGTGTAACACTTCCCCCCTCCCTGGAAATAAGGAAACAAATTTAAAATTATTTTAAAGATGGAGTTTGCTTAAATGAACTAAGAATAACTTCTAAAGTAGATTTTTTGGAGAGCACAATAACCACAGCAGCAAGCATTCTTCTCTCTTCTCTCTCTTCCCCTGTTTTTTGCAGATGAGGAAACTGCAGCTCAGTGAGACTGATAAGGGTTTATGTCCAAGGCCATATGGGTTGGGGTGAACAGGGACAAGAACACTGGGGTTCTGGTTTCTACAGTAATGCACTATTTCCACTATATCATAATGCACATCCTGTCTTGAACTCTGACTCATTTAAAGATACTTAAAGGGCAAAAATGATCTGAGATAGAATTTAGTTTGCAAAGCAACTTGTGTGAAACAATCAGTCTTCATAATTGAAACAATACAATTCTGTTTATTCACAAGAAACTGAATATCCTATGCACCAACATCTTTAATATGAGCTAAGGCAGTGCTGTTAACCTACTTGGATACTTTCAGAACAGGTTCATATTACATGCTTAAGCAAAGATATTTCTTTATCCTATATTTAGTCTTTGGAATGTTTTCCTTTAATTTGTAAAAACAAAAATTGCATTGGTGAGAATCCACACTCCCAACCAAAAAAGAAAAAAAATAAAAAAAGGCTTGAAGAGAATTCAAGAATTGTAAAAGCACACAGATCACTTTGTATGTGGATCTGTTCAATGTTAAGGAGGGTCACTAAATGATGGTTTTCCTTAGCTTGAGTCAGGGGAATATGTACAGCACTGTAATGGATTCCATATGTCCCATAAAAGGCTGTACTTATTTCAGAATGAGAACCAATCCAATAGTTCCACTATCTTATCAGTAGAACTGGGCTCTCCCATTGGAACCCTTGTCATAAAAGATCATTTACAGTTCTTGACTGTTACAGACTTTAGCCTCTCTTGAGTTATTTTCCTAACAATTGCTTAGCAGTAAAACTCTCCTAGCTCATGGCTGTGTAAGTTATTGCTGATGGCAACCTTAGCAAATGAAACAGGCTTCTGTGCAGATTACTCCAAGCAAGACTGGTTCACATTTGGACAGGAGGATGCCCCACTGACTATGTCAGGAAGCAGAAAAACTGCCTTTTCCTAAAGTTCTCTAACAAATGAAGCCCCAGATTGCTTGCAGGTGTAAGAATGGCTTTGCAATCACTCTGATTTGATGGGCATTGTAAAGTTACTTTGGGATTTATTTCTTGGATATTACCCAAAATCATTTTTCCTTTTCAAATTTGATGCATATATATTTCCCCATAATCAATTTGATAGTTAGAATAGAATATATTAAAATATCATTCTGATATAACGACATTGAGGAAATTGTCTTGAAATTACTATAAGGTTTGGAAAGGGATGGACAGTTATTTTTCTACACACGCTCCCCCCCAACTAGAGTTTTGCTTTCTATCATCTATCCTCTACTGTGAAGTGAATTTTTTTTCAGGAAATCCCACGCATCATCCATTTCTTTCCAAATCTGTGTTAGCTTAAAAATTTTGTGGTGACAGCTTGAAGAATATCACCTAAAGTTTCCTAATAGTTTGAGAATTACCAGAACAAAAATAAATCTAGGGAATCTAAAAATATAATATTAATAGCACAATCATCCTCCAGTATTTTAAAAAGCAAGTTCAATAATCTCCCTTCAGAAGAATTCCAAAGGAACTAAAATATTGCTAGGATTCCAAATTCCCTCTGCAGAAAGAATGTTACATCTTCTTAAGATACATTACTCCTTAGCAAACTTGTTCATTAAAATATTTTGATCTAAACTTTGGGGGCATTTATGATATCCTGAGGTGGGTGCTCTACCATCATTCTCATTTTGCAGACAAAGAAAACTGAAGTTTAGATGGAGAAGGCAATTTCCCAAGACCCAAAGCCAGCTAGTGGCTGAGACTTTAGATCAGACTTTCAACGTTACCAATTGTTCTTTTCGCCGCACAGAAGTTAGTATTTTCAATCACGAGATCATATTTACCATATACTTTAACCCACCCAGCAGAGGAATTCCTACCGCACAGACCCTCTGAGGGACCCACCCAGCTTCCACACCTGCAGACGGAGAGGCCACCATCCTTCAAGATAGACCCTTCTGAAACAATATAATTAACATAAATAAATATGACCCAAAAAACTAGAGCCAGAATAACAAATTCAATATTCACACAGCCAAGGTTTACCTCCAAAGGGCCCATTAATCAAAGATAATTTTGTTTTTCTCTGGGATTCCATGAACAAACACTTAAAGTTAACAATGCCCCTTCCCCTTCAGATGCTGAGTGTGTATTTTGTGTGTCCCCCTTTCGGTCTGATGGCCCCTCCCCTTCTTTGGTGGGTCCCTCCAACCCGACAGACTCCTCTCTGTAGAGCTCACAATACACTGGAAGTGCCCGGGAAGCTGCACCTGACCCCCTGATGCTCTACGTTCGGCGCCCACTTCTGAAGCACGTGTGTGAATAATGGCTGGCAGGACAGTGAAGGCAAAGGTTAAAAGTGAACCAGGCCAGGACCAAAATTCGGGCAGAAACCATCCCTGCTGGTACACAGTGGCAGCCGGTGTGAAACTCATGTTGTTGGCCACAGGGTCTGCACAGGTGTCAAAGGTTACTGATGGAAGCCGGCTCCCCCTGGAGCATCTCGGGGCAGAGTTCCATGGGGATCCGCAGACCTAATTCCTCCCTCACCTTGGTTCTTTTGTATCCTATTGCCTTTTTCTCAAAGCAGAGCTTTATCTACCTGTCAAGTGATCTTTTCGTCAGTTCTGTGTATAAAGCCAGAGTCTGGCACACACGCTCCTTCCCCACATAACTTTATATCATCTTATCATACAGCTGCAGTTCTTATGAGACAGAGCCAGAGAATCTACATACCAATGCCAGGACACTGCCATTTTCTTAAGTAGTCTGAAAAACCCCAAACAAAATTAAACCTGAAACAGACATAAAGCCAAACTAAAATCATAAGAAGGCAATTTGTAGCACAGATTACTTTAGACTGTTTATATGCCATTTACAAGAAAAAGGGATAATCAAAAGCAGTCCCCAGATATTAAAAATGCCTATGACACACAGTGGCTGTGCAGAGCCCTGTTCTCAGTGTCTCATCGTATTCCCGGTGGTCCCCCCCAAACCATCCCCACACGGCCTCTTCGCATGGCGGTCAGCACATAACACATTTCAGCTTCAGAGCATACAAAACATTGGTTTCAAAGCACACGTCAGTCAGCCAAGCGGCCACCTGAGAAGAAAGAGGCAGAGAGAAAGCAGCGTGGCCCGAGCCTCCGCGGAGAGCTCGCGTACCTAGGTCGAGGATCCAGTACTTGCAGGTGCCCGGCTGCCCGCCACCGCAGTAGGCTGGGCTGACGGAGGAGAGCGGGTCCAGCGTGTCCACTGGCTTCATTCCGTTTGGCATGGTGACGGGGAGCGGGTTGCAGGCCAAAGGCTCTGAAGCCCTACCCTACCTCCGCGGAGCCTAAGCAGCCTGCTCGCAGCAACACCAGACACTCAGACACAGACTGGGACGCAACAGGGACAGGCACACACAGACGGGGACTGGGGCAGCTCTGCTGGCGCCAGCCCGTGGCCCCGCCGAGCGGCTCCTCTGCTGGGCTGGTTCCTGAGCGCTGCGCTGCCGTTGAGTTTCACATGTGGGAATATCCAGCACAGAGGATTACATTCTACCACACTGACTCTAATTGGAGCTCAAGGAAATTCTTAAGGCACCCTGGAAACCAGATGTCTCTCCTCTCCTGCACCAGCCAGAGCTGCAATTTCCTCAGCCAGGGAAACGCAGAGTGACAGATGCCCTCCCCACGCAGGGCTCTCTGTGCAGCTTCACTGACTCGGGCTTTGTGTGCATCTGGAGGGAGGTCCTCTCTGAGACATACAACAAACAGCACTGCCTGATGTGACTTGATTTAAAAAAAAGAGAGAGAGAGATGTAATGTGGTCTAATAGCCAACTGGTTACATCACTGTGCTGCAATGCCACTCTTTACTTATTAAAAACATATCTTCATTCTTCTTACAGGAAGTGGCCATGCAAGTGAAAATAAATATCCTTACATGTGATTTGTAAAGGCATTCTTAGTAAAGTATATCTTAAAAGCTCATTTTTGTCTTCCTCAGAAACTGGATATTTTCCTTAGCCTACATAAATTCTTACTATTTGAAAGTTTCCATATGTTCTCTCCTCGTCTCCTACAGCACAAGGGGGAATATCTAGTGTGGGAGAATCCCAGAGTTGGGCTTCTCGACTCCGGAGGGAAGTGTGTGCACTCTCTCCTGCTCCTCAGGAGCCAAAGAGCATGCACGGCACCCTCTACGCTGGGCTCTGAGGGCCCACCTCTTGTGTTGCGGTAGAGCTGCCTGGAATATTCTCTGTGTGTCTGAAATTGTAATGTGGTCCTTAGTTAAATTAGTTAAAATATTTTTGAGGAGGTGTTATTTGTTGAAGCCTTCACTTAGCGTAACAAAATCATACACTGTCCTGAATTCTTTATATCAATAATTCTTCTCATGTCTGCTTTATCCAACCTGATAGTATAAACGATTTCCTTTGTGTTGTTTTATGACTTTTCTAAGAATGTTGTCTTTTTTACCTCCTCGTTAAAAAAAAAATTAAATTTTCATTCCTCTTCCTATCCCCTACATTTGTTGCAAAGTAAATTTCAAAAATTCTCAGAGGAGAAAGAAAACAGCATAGACTGCTAGTTTCTTTCTGAGTTTAAGACAGCTAACAACTATAAAAATACAAGATGATATATCCAGGGCACCCGAAGAAAACTGTCTCCAATACTGTAATAACTCTCTCACACAAACCGCTGCAGAGGGGGATCTGGCATTTATGGGCCCACATTAGGCCTCAGATTCTTCTTACAAGACCAAAAGTACAGCATAAGGTTGTCTTTCCCTATAAATGGTCCCATGATAGATCCAGATGATGTATTTATGCCGGGACCAAGAGAGTGGCAGTATTCTGCACAGAGTGCTTTTTATGCAAGAAAAGAAAACTTTATTACCAAATAACCTCCTCTCTTTTTGGCAAAAAAGCACTAAAAATTATGACCTAAAGGAAATCAAGTTAATTGACATTCTTAGGTTTCATTTACTACAACCTTTATTAAATAGTTTACTTTGTCCCTTTCCAAAAATACAGACTGCCAAGCAAAGGCCGTTAATTAAAAAATAAAAAAAGAGCTGTCAGGGAAATTAATCACTTTATGTGTAATGTAAGTTTGATACGAAAGAGAAAAGGATTAAGCTTAAAAATGAATGAAACAACTTTGGCTAAAGACGTATGGGAAGTTTCCCCAGGGGCTGGTCTCTTCAAAGTTCAAGTCCACATCTGTCAGAGAGATGTAGCCCAGCGGGAGGAAGGCAGAAGGGGAAGAAGGAAGCCTTTCTCATCCCTCCTTCCTTCCAGCCATGGAAGTGAGGGACTGCGGGCCACTCAGCACCCGATGGGGCACTTTACATAGTCAGTGAAGATAAATGATATTGATTAAAGGTACCAGGTGACTGTCCTGAAGGGCGACACTCTAATCTACTAGACAAGAAACCAGGATGGGGCAGGAATGCTGAGGTTGGTGAATGAGCCAAATGGGAAAGAGCTGAGGCAAAGACAGGAGGAGGAGATGAGTTCTGGACTCCATGGCTTATTTCTGCTGCGGTGGCAGGACCAGGAATCTAAGAGTCTGAACAGATTCGGTTCAAAAGAGAAAGACCCAGGGCTTAGTAACCTCAGTAGACCATGTGAAGAAAAGCTGGTCCAAAGCTGTGGCTGTGAGGGTGGGAAGGAGGAGGAGGTGAGAACAGAGGTGGGTGACTTCAGCTACGTGGAGAAAGTTTTAGAAGAAATAACAATGGGATGTGAGAAAGGAAATCAGAAGCCACTGAGAGGCTTGAGAAAAGGTAGAATGAAGTTCAAGGTTGGGTTTTTTAATCTCATTCTACCTATTTAATGAGTCTATCTGTGGCATGAGAACATTATCAAGGAAGGAGAGGTGGTCAGGAAATGACAACAAAAGTCTGGATTTAAAATGACCAGGACCCAGAAAAGGAATGGAATGGCGAGATCAGTTTAGAACAGACGAAGTTCAGTTTTGCAGAGAAAGGGGGGAGACGTGAAAAGTGGGTGAGCGGCGTGTTAAAGACGCACATGGCGGGCGCCTGGCGGAACAGGAGACGTGAGACGCACACAGGTGGAGTCTGTGAAAGGAAACAAGAAATTCTGTTTGTTGGTGTTTTTGATATGTTTTTGACACTTTAATTTGATAGCTGGACATATAATTAAAAATGCCACAAAAAGAATGGAAGGTCCACTGTGTAAGATAGTGCTTTAAAGACACGACATCTGTTTATGAGGACCCAAGGCCAGGGATGGCGGGAAGATGCAAATATGTATTATCTATATTAAGAAAATTGAGTGCTGACCCTTGGAATTATGGTTATATTTCACATACTCCAAAGTACATAATTAAAATCAACCATGATGGAGGGAGTTATGGACTTGAACTGTTTCTTCCCAAATTCATAAGCTGAAGTCCTAACTCCAGGTACTTCAGAACGGGACTGTGTCTGGAGGCAGGAGCTTTAAAGAGGTGACTACGTTCAAATGAAGTCGGTAGGGTGAGCTGTCATCCAATGTGACCGGTGTCCTTATGGAGGAGACTAGGACAGACACACCCAGGGGTAATTCCATGTGAGCACTCGGGGAGAGGGTGGCCATTGGCAAGCCAAGGACAGAGGCCTTAGAATAAACCTACTCGGCTGACACCCTGATCTCTAACTTTCAGTCTCCAGAAAATAAATTTTCTGTGAGAAAATGAATTTCTGTTGTTTAAACCAGCCAGTGTGTGGTACTTTGTTATGACAGCCCTAGCAGACTAATACAGGGCATGTGTGGGGTGTGAGTGCGCAAAGGAATAGAAACGCAGTGATAAATGAACGTGGCTGAAAAGAGTGATCACACTGACTTGGGGGAGGGGGGAGGAAAAAACCTAGGTAACTTTGGAAAACAGCATTTTGACTGTATACTGTAAAACCAAGGCGGGGGATTAAGTTTGTTTCTCACAGGAGTATGGGTTAGCAATTCTGAAACTACTACAGTGAGGATAGGTGGAGCTGTGTCTTAAAGTCAAGTTATAATTAATAAAGAAAATATTCAATTTCCAAAAAAATAGAACTTTTAGACTAGGATTAAACAAATAAGTATATTTTGGGAATGAGATCCAGGTGTCTGATTGTCAGAGAATGAGGTTACAAATAAGGAAAGGAGGAAGATTAAGAACCCTTTGTTGTTGGACTGTAGTTGGAGGTTTCAGGATGATGGGGGCTCATTCTCTCTCTCTTTCTCTGACACACATACACAAACACACACAAACAAACATGAGGGGACAGGGCAGGGAGGGAAGTACGGCGACAGAGAATATAAATATGGATGTTTGTGGGCTGCAGGCAGTAGCTCGTGCCCATAAGCCTAGCGCTTTGGAAGCCTGAGGCGCGAGGACTGCTTCAGGCCAGGAGTTCAAGACCAGACTGGGCGACACAATGAAATCACATCTCTACAAAAAATAAAATAAAATAAAACATAAAATATAAAAATAAAATAGAATAAAATAAAATACAGCTGGGCGTGGTGGCACACACCTGTAGTCCTAGCTATTTCGGAGACCAAGGCAGGAGGATTTCTTGAGCCCAGGAGTTTGAGGCTGCAGTGAGCTGTGATTGAGCCACTGCATTCCAGCCTGGTCGACAGAGCAAGATCCTGTCTCAATCAATCAATCAATCGAAAAGCTTGTATATACAGGGGTTGGTACACATATATGTCTGCCTAAAGTCATGGCGCTAACATAGTAAGCATACCTAGAACCCAGATCTTAGTCATCTTAGTTCCTAAAACCATTCGCGAATAAAAGGAACCAGGAGGGCCTCTTGGAGAAATGATCGATTCCAGGACTGTAGCAGGGAAAACACAAGATGAGTCTGGAGCACCTCATAGTGCCAGTAAGAGAGCGCTCAAAAAACGACGGCAGCACGTCAACAGTATACAGAACAAACTCCTGATGGCCAAAGCTGGAACAATTTGATAAGAAAAAAATAATATTGACAATATTGGATTATGACCCACAGAAAAAAAAATATTATAAATATGTATGACTCCAACTGACACAAATAAATAATCAAATACATGAGACAGAGGTACAGCTCTTTCTTACAGAAGAATTCCAGTTGATAAATTTAGAAGGAATGAGGAAAACAGAAAATATCATTGGGCAAACACTACAGTAATAATTGTTGCAGGCAAGAACTATTGGCAAATGACAAAATTAGTGGGCAAAAGTTCAATGAGAAATAGAATAGTTGCATAGTTTAAAAATATCTCTCCACATGGCATTTATTATTTACAAAGAGAAAACCAGCACTGTTACCATGGGGAAATACTGCAGACACCACTTTCACCAAGCGATCAAGGTCAACATACTGGCAAGGAGATGCATCAAGATCTTCTATGCCCCAATATGATGTACTAAGAAGGGCACGACAGTTTCAGTGGTGTTCTTACCCATAATGTATAAGCTAAATTTAGTAAGAGGAAACACCAGATAAAACTCTAATTGAGGGACATCCTACAACATAAAGGAACAGTATGCCTTGAAATTGTCAAGGTCATGAAAGGTTAAAAAGGACTGAGGAACTATCACCGGTTGGAGGAAATTTAATTGATGTGGATCCTGGATTGGATACTGAGCCAGACAGAGGACGCGAGAGCACCATCTGAGCTGAGGCTGGGGAGAAGGCAGCAGTACTGCGTAAGGGCTCCCGTCCTGGTTAGGACCCCTGTGCCATGGTCACGTGAGGTATTGCTATTGGGGGAGCTAGGGACAGGGTGTACAGAAACTTTCTGTACTTTTTTTGCAACTTTTCTATAAGTTCAAAATTATTTCAAAATAAAATTTTTCTTTAAATAAAAAAGTGAATGTTATTTAATTGCAAATATTAATAGCTTAAGAAATTGAGAGTATGAAAAAGTCACCAGAAAAAAGTAGGCAAAGTCAGAGAAGATCTTTTGTGGAAAAGACACATATTAGGCAAATTAAGGATCTGTGAATAAAGGGACGATTTATTTAAAAAAATATGAAGGAACACAAAATTACTATTTCTTCACATATTTGTGGGGCAAAAGCAACGGTTAATCTCATTCTCATGAAAATAAAGGTATTATTTATTCAGATTGGCAGAAAAGAAACTTATGGTCATGGTCAAAGTTAATGCCAAGAAATTCACTTTTCACGTAACCTTCTCGTGATAATTATTTCTCAAGTATTTAAAATTAGGACTTCAATATTCAATTGTCTGTTATTAATCTGCCCATAAAAATAAGAGACAGATCATTTTTGCCAAAGGGGTTCTAAAACAATAGAAAAGAGATCAATATACAAATGGTGGTGCTTTTAAATGAGCACTGTAAGTATACTTGAAGAAAGCTAAAATTAAGATAAGCCAAAGGACCTTAAGTCTTTCTATTGATATTATATTGCGTTTTGATTAATAAACCTATGAATAATTAGGCAGTTAATATAGGATGAAAAGATCCCCAAAACCAAAAGATCAGATATATAAAACATCAGCTAAATTCTGAGATTAGATCTTAAATGATATAACTACTACAAATATTATTTATAATTTTCTCTAAAAACTTAGTCGTGTTTTTTTGAGACTTGACCATGTTATTAATAACCCTGACAAATTTTCAGTATTCTGTCTTTGAGGCAGTTCTCAAACCCCCATTATTGAAAGGAGCACACAGTTCTGCCATTGAGGATGCTGGCCCTTTGAAATGCCATACCACTTTATTAAAGTCGCAATTCTGGACTGTTTTCCTTTCGCCACCTCCCTGGCCCTCGTTTTCTTCCCTGTGCGTTTCCGTTCTGCACAATATGTCCACAGTGCTGGCCGCAAGCAGCTGCGCCACCAAGATCGCGTCTCTCAGGTTCCATGCACAAAGATACTCCTGTTCACAGGAAGTTTTCTCCGGTTTCTCTACCCCATAGATAATACCTCCTGCTCTGGAGGGACCGGGATGACGAAACCCCTGCTTCTTAGGGCTCCATTCAGCATGCGAGCTCCTGCTGCTCTCTAGCACAGTGGCCAATCCACAAAAGCACCTTTATTGGGGCAGTCAACACTCGATTCGGGTGCCAAGAATTCGATAGGCTCCTTTTCATGGCTTTATTTACTATCTTTTCACAAACTATGTGAGTTTTTCCCTTTCTGCACAAAACAAACATTCAAATACTCCTTTTTCATATTTTGCTTTAACTCACTATGTGACATTCTCTGTTTGCACTGGCTTTGTGGATTAGTTGCAGAACTGCAATGTGAGATGGTTTCCTCACCAAAAAAATAACAAAAACAATAGTGCTCAAAAAATTAGGGCCATGTAGCCAACCTTTGACAGCCAATATGTGCTTTTGATGTCCCAATTCTGTTAAAATTCAGAGAGTGAGAGATGTAGGTCACAAATTCACAGGGGTGAGGGGGAAGGGCTGACAGGAAGTTCAATTCCCCAGCTCTTTCAAGAAGAATGAGGGAGACCAAGCAGCTGATTTTGATTTTGATTTTGGGAACAGGGGCAGATGAGGGTTGTGGAACAAAAACCTTTTTCTCCTAGATGCAAACTGATAAAGAAAAAATGGTTTCTACTTCATGACTGGTTCTTCTATTTATTCATTCACAACAAACCCACTGTGAGTAAAGTTCTGTGATTAACCTGGGGCAGGCGGGAGAGGAGAGAAGTGGCTCCCCCCCAAAAAGAAAAAAAGGACAGATTTCCATTAAGATGACTTCTTTGGGCAGCAGAAGGTGTATGGAATTATCATATCATAATTCAAACTGAAAACTGATCCTTTTCCTGGAGAGGAATCACTGGAGGGGCCATGGCCTCTCAGGAATGTGCAAAGCCACAGGGAGCAAACAGCCTCAAGTGCAGCGAACCCTGGACACGGCTTCTAGAATCAGCTCTTCCACGAATGATGTCTGGCCCTGGGCAGCCAGGTTTGTCTCTTGAGCTTCTGCTTCCTCCCTGGACCAAAGGTTCCTTTCGACTTGTATGGAGGGCAGCAGGGACGGTGGTCAAGAACTTGAGCTCTGACATCTGATTGCTGTTTTTAAAATCTCATTTTATATCACCTGCTATGCTTGGTTAAATTATGTAATTTCTCTGTGCTTCTCTTTTCCTATCATAAATTGGGGACGAAAACGGTGTACATCCACATACTGTCATGAAGGTATCTTGGGATGAAATGCGGAGAACAGCAGCCCCGTGGCGGGCACACTGCGAGCCGTCAACACATCCTAGCTGTCACCATCGTTAATCTTCTAGGTTCCAACAGGCCTCTTGGTGTGGGCTGAAGTGTGTCACCCCAAAATTCACACGCGGAAGTTCCAATCCCTAATACCTCAGAACGTGACTGCATTTGCAGACAGGGTCTTTAAAGAGGTGATGAAACTAAAACTAGGCTCTTAGGGTGGGTCCTAATCCTGTTTTGACTATTGTCCTTATAAGAAATAGGAGGAAGTCTGTACACAGAGACACACCAGGGGACACACAGAGGGACAGAGGCAGCGGCAGCAAGAGGGTGGCCATCCCAAGCCCAGGACAGAGGCCTCAGGAGAAACCAACGCTGCTGACCCCTTGATCTTAGAATTCTGGCCTCCAGAACTGTGAGAGAATAAATGTCTGCTGTTGAAGCCCCGAGGCTCTGGAATTTTGTTCTGGCAGCGGCGCAGACTAATACCCCTTCCTCCCCCATCTGATGACAATGTGCTCCACCATCCGGGACTGAAATGGTCTATATATTTTTGAGACAGTAGGAAACCAGTCTGTATCTAAGAAAAGAACTTTCACGTCCTTTCCTTCTAGTAAATTCAAAGTTCTACAGACTCAAGACAAGGGGTGGGGGAGAGAAAAGATGCAGCTGAACACGGGGCTACATTTCTTGACGATTAAAAATAATAAAGAATTCCAGAGCTGCCATGCGATGCAGCCACAGCAAACGGCCTGTTCACTGTCCTCCCAAATGTTTGAAAGGGCCCTTCAAATAATAAACACCCTGCGTCTCTCGTCCTATGTTTAGCTAGAAAAGTTTCCGGAAAACGATGATCCCCTGAAGGGTCAGTGATGTGGAATGACCAATCTGCCTGACACCTCCGGCCACAGTAGGTCAGACCACGAGGTAACGGTTCAGACCCTGAAGTATCTCGGAAGACTCCGGGCAGCCCAGCCTGAACCCACACAGAACACCAGAGAGGGGAGCGAGGACCGCCTGGAAGAGCCGGCTGTGGGGGTGAGAGCCAGAGGTCGGCCCTTCTCCTCTACAGCCCTCTCTGTCCCTTCCACACGCCTTCAGTAGTGTCAGCAAAGAAGGAAGGAAGTTAGATTTGGGAAGGCTGTTTAAATTGTATTTTTCAAAATTCATTGTGAATGTTCATGATAAGAAACTGAATCCCTTGGAAAGTATAGAGATTATACAGAGACTTTAAAGCCCATTATAAAAGCCACTGACAGCACTGTAGTGGTCAAGAATAGGGAATTCTATACGCATGGAAGGCATACAGGGACATCACAACAGTGATTTTTATACACAAACTGAGGGAAGAGAAGTTACTTGTTCTTTGGAAACCACTATCATTTATTTTCATGTGGAAAACTCCTAATTTGTACTCTTTGGCTAAATTTAAGATAAAAACACAAAACTTTTGGTGAACTATTATTTATATAAACATTCCACTGCATGTTCCTGTACAAGTTCTGTGGGAAAATGTCCATCAAAATCTCATCTCCTAGATGAGTCACACAGAGACTCATGATTTAATTTATATGAATGATTTTAAAGAGTTACCCATTCAAAGGGGACAAGTTTTTCTAAGTGGATAAAGTAAAATTAGAGAACTCAAGGGGTTCAGTACAGCTCAAATATCATGGCTGGTACAGAAACTTAAAATATGTACATAAAAAAGCACATGTCATTGTATGGCATGTTTTATTGTGATTTTTACTGATGCAGTTAGTTTATGATTCAGGTGAGTCCTCTCTAAAAGCTGGTTTTCCATAAATGCATTTACCCTTTAACCCATCAATTCTGCTTCTAGGATTCCGTATTACAGATACACCCGCTCATGAACCAATGATATACATGCAAAGTTATTCACTGCAGCACTGTTTATAATAATTAGCAGCTTGGAAACAACCCAAGTGTCTCTGTGTAGTGACACTAGCTAATAAACTATGTGACATGCACAAATGAAGTACTAACATCCATTAAAAAGAACAAGGCGGGCCTGTATGTTTTGGTATGGAGTCAGGTGATAAAAGCTAGGGGCAAAATATGCCACCTTTTATGTCGGGAAAAAAGAGGGAGAAATGAATACATATTCATTTGCTTGTATTTCTCTGACAAAACATTGGAAGTATAAGCTAGAAATTAATAAAAAATGGTTATCAAAACATGGCAAACGGGACCATGGGAACAAGACTTCTCAGTTTATACCTCTTCGCATTTTATTTTTGAACCATGTAAAATATCTGAAAATAATTTATAAGTTTTAAAAATGTTTTTTCTTCTCTTACTTAGGAAAAAAGTTCTGAACTTGGGTGGCGTCTCTGAAACTGCATGTAAAATAGACATTTTTCTGGGACTAGGTACCATGGCCTCCATCAGATTTGGTCAAAGACTTTCAAGGCCTGCTGCTTCAGAATTAGCCAGAATCATTTAAGGTATTTTCCTTTCTCCTTGTTTTTCAGCTCAGTTAGGAGGATCTATAGTCCAATCTATCAAAAATTCTGTTTACGGGAAAGCTAGCTCTAGGAACACAACATAACCACAAAATCTCATCTCACACTTCTCTGAAAACAGGAGGGAGCACAAGACGAAAGGCAAACCATACTTCGGTTTGTCTGGTACCCGCTTCTCGACAGGTGCTCGGCTGCTGTTTCCTCAGGTGTCCTCAGGGCCACAGCCAGATAAACACTATCGGGAAACAAGTTCAAACGTATGACACAATTGTTCCCCTCCACCTACAGCATCTGTTCATTCTCAAAACACCTAATGAAAAACAGCACACTGAACTTTTAAGCCATCTCTTACCAAACACATCACCTCTTTAATTTTTCACAGCTTCGGCCAATGCTAATTAGAAGGAGTACACTTAAAAGGGAATACCAGTTTATGTAATAAATAGCAAAGTCTGATATCCACAAAGTGTCAGAAAGGAGGCAGTTAGAAATGTCAGGACTCCCGAGAGTGGGAGGCAGGCATGGGCGCTGCGGTCCCGTTCCTGCAGCCAGCGCTGCCTGGCCCCCGAGTGACCCCAGCAAGTCCCCTCTGCGGTCTCCCTGGTGAGCCCCTCCGCCGATTCTACTGCTTGCCCTTAACACTGTGTCCTGGCCACTTAACGCAGTGTGGGAAGACGGTTTCTTATTCACTGTTTATGACTCTTCCATATATATAATTTTGTGATGATCTAATATGGATAGTGTCAATACCTGCTGATGGTTTCTTCCTGTTTTAATAAACACTTTAATGTAAAGTTGGAACATGAAAATACCTCAAACATGCAGCATTCAACAGAGTAATGGCCCACTTGTGTGGCTCCGTAATTACACACTACATAGAAAACGTTCCTTAATCACAGGTCTTGGATTGATCTTTTAGTCTTGGATACACAGTACTCAGGAGACGGACAATGTCTTTGTTTCTAATTCTTGGTGTAACTCCATGTTCCTCAGCTTTTCTTCCCGCAGGGATCTGCATTAGCAGCTGTTCAAACAGAATAAAACTGCTCTTTTCTAAGCTAATTAAAAGAACTGTATATAGATCTTCCAGCATATATATTTTTAAGACTGTGTGGGCAGATATGGGTTCGAAATGTCTATGCATTAGTGTGCCTGGGGTGTGTTTTCTGATAACAGTGGCAATTTGGTATGAAGCAAATGTCTAAATATACCAGAATCACAATATATTCAACTAAACTTTTTAATGTTGCTAAAGTCTTTTTAGTACCGTACATTTTTTGAAAATTTATTAGGCCATTTAGAAGCCGTAAGCAGTTTCAGTCTCACATGAAGCTAAGGAGACTTAGATTCACCTTTGGGCAGTTCATTTCGTGATCTGGGAAAGACCACACATGGGACGAACACATTTAAACTAAGTCCTCCGATATACACCTGGGGAAATGCCAGAGGCCTCGGAGCACATAGCTCTGTGTCTGGTCACAGAGACTTCTAGAAGGTCTTGGTTACTGCAAGCTGGTGCTTTCTGGGTGGTGGTGGGGACGGGCAATTTCTTTGCTTAGTATAGGGCTGTACTTGTGTTGGTGGCCATGTGTGCGTCCTTGTTAGAGTGGCTGCTCCTGGGACCTGGAAGCTTAATAAGGTGGGTCGGCAGCATGAACTCGGCTCATGTCAGAGCAGGCACCAGAAAGGGACCGGGGCCTGGCTTCTGGGGCTCAGCCTGGACCACTTATGTGTCATTTCAGACTGCAAAACCCTGGTCTCAGAACTGACCCATCCTGGACACCTCCATCCTGGTGTGACTGCCCAGGTAGGAGCAGAGGATGAGGCTACAGCCCTGAGAGTAGAGGTGAGCTCCTCCTCTGAGGACAGGACGTCCCTTTGTCAACTGTCCTGGGCTGATGAAGGGCTGATGCTGTCCTGAGAACTGGGAAAGTGGCTTGGATGGTGGTGAGGTCGTCTTTGGTAACTGCTTGTATTCTGAGTAGCCTTGGCCTGGCCTCCATGCTGGGGGCTGGCTGGGAGTGCAGGCAGTTGGGCCTGGGCTTGGGTGCCTGACGGGGTACATAGCTGGTAGCCTCCAGAGTCTTCCCTTCCATCATCTGCAAACCTCTGGCAAAGTCCTGTCACCTGGTCTCATCTGTACAAGGGGGGATATGAAAGGGACAAGGGAGCTACCGGGAGAGACCTGGCCGCCTCCCAAATCTGGGGATGGGGAAGGGATGGAGAGATGAGGGTACCAGCAAATAGGCAGAGCCTCCCAGAGCCTGGGGTAGGGTAAGGAAATAGCCTGAGGGAGGACAACAGGCACACAAACACACTGCAATTTGGGTCTTAATGGACACACGCCCTGATTTTATATTCACACAGCGGTTATACCCGTGGTCACCCACTTGGAGCTCATAACCTCCAGGCACAGGGCCTGGGCTCACTCATTCATACATTTTAAGAAATGACAAGTGATTCTGAGGAGTAACCCCCGGTATAAATAGTGAGTCCATTTCTAGGAATGTTGAATAATAGCCCTAGCGAATAAATCTATATAAAATCTGTAACTTTAAAGTTAAAAACCAACCAACCCACCCCACCCCACCCCCAGAACTTGACAAGCAGGATTACAGACTAACGGCACCTATCGCTCCACGGACACCTGCGGACACAGAATTCCAGCTAGGGAATCCCCAGCGCACAGGCCTCTGTCTAACTCCCCCGCTGTGACCCACTGTCAAGGGCCCACTGCCTCAGGTCACTTGGAGTTACCAAGAGACTAAAGTGATGACGTGACATCTATTTCAACAGTGAGTCAATGCCTCCTACGCCCCCGGGAGCGTAAGGGAGACCCGTGGTCCTCGGCATGGCCTGCACCGGAGACTCGTGGGGGCACAGATGCAGTCTCCATGCTTGGGCCCCAGCGCCAGCGATCCCGGGGTAATGGTGGACGGCACCAACCAAACACAAGGAAGGCGAGCAGAGCACCACGGCTTGCTGAATCCTTATCCTATCTCAACACACCTGGTGTCTGTCTAGTTTGTGACTACGGTGCTGTGAAGGAGGAAGAACATCCCCAGAGCCAGCCCAGAAGAAGCCGTCAAACACCAAGGCTGTCTCTCTGCAAAAATGCGTCAACAGAAACATTCAAAAACAAGCTTTTCCCACAAATCAGAAGCACTTTTCAATGGAATAATGCTCACAGGGAAGTCTAGTTTCAGACACAAAATTATTTTCTCGAAAACAAATTGTGTAATTAAACTTCTTGTTCATTTTAAATAAGTTACATTTTTATCCTCTCCCCAAATCACCTTAAGAATACATAGCCAGATGAAAGAAACCTGGTCCTCATGAATTCCAAGTTTTCTCTTTGTTCAGACCTCCAAGTCTAGCCAAGCCTCAAAACCACCAAGTGAACCCGAGCACCACTCACAGCGAGCATCAGGCCCTTCTTGGCTGATCTAAGTACTTATACTCACTGCAATCATTAAAATAGCTCATCGTCCACAAGCAAACAGACTTTGACCTCAACAGGTGAGTTTTTCCTATTTGAAATTTATGGAAATTTAAGTTGTTAGACTAGAGAATTATGGAAAAATTACTGAGGTATTAAGGCTGAGAAAATTTTGGAATTAGAGATTAGGGAGTGTGCTCCTTCCTCCTGTCTGGACGGCCAGAGCAGTATGAATCAGAGACACTTAAGATGAACAAGTGAGGAGAGACAAACATGTGAGGACAGCTCCACGATGTCCCTGGGTTTGGAAGCGTGGGAGAGGCAGACCACTTGCTCACCTGATATTGCCAGAGGGTGTGACCCAGCGTGAAGGATGACACATGCCAAGGTTGGAGAGAGAAGGGGCCACATTTAACCCAGTCACTGTTGTGTCCTTCAAGCCCAGAAGGAGTCTTACAATGAACAGGGGCTCAAAATGCGATGCTAGACAGGCAGATGCTCGCAGACAGCAGGCTCCGACAGCCCAGCACACACGGATCTATTTTGGCTGCAAAGGCAGACCCCTTCCACACGCAGGGCAGGAGGGGGCGGGAGCAGGTGGGGCTGAGCAGAAGCAAATCAAGGCCTCCTGCTTCCTCAGGCAGCTGAGGCCTCTGGCCCCCGAGTCTGAGCGTCTATCTTTGGACTCCACACCTAAATCCTCCTCCCTCGTTGCCCCAACGTGTAGATGAAAGCCTTGGGTCTCCTAGACAGACGCTCTGGCCAAGACACCTGATTTCCTGAACTTGGACAGGACTCTGTCAGAGGCTTGTCCAAAGCCCACAGGTGCATCTCCCCTTCCCTGATCTACACTTGTCGCTGACCTGGCTCTGATGCGGTAAGGGAACAGATCATCTTAAGAGTTTCCTTGCATTACGGGGGCGGGGGTGGGGGGGAAGGAGAAGAAAGAGACAAACGGTTCTGAAAATCCAACCTCCACCAGAAGTTTTCAGGAGAAAGTCAAGTGTGATGAATACCTAGTTCTTTCCCTTTGGCTAGCCTGCAATTGGGAACGCCAGGAAGCAAGGAACACACCACGGGACAGGCTCGCCCACAAAGAAATTTTTCAGAACAACCGCTATTTTTCAGCATGCTTAAGTTTACCAGGGCTCCTCTGGAGAACAGATTAACTTGAAAAAAAGCTGTATTTTATTTTCCATTCAAACTCAAGGACTAAAATACATGATGCAACTTTAGAAACACGCTGGCAATGGGCTAAAGGACAGCAGAGCCCAGATCTCTATCTGAACTCAGTGCCACCCCAGGGGAGCCCACGGCTGCTCCAAACACTCAGGCAGCCTCGCCAGAAATAAAAGAGGGCACCTCGGCTTTTGGCCAAAATCTGAAAATTCTCTGCTTTTCTCTTTGGATTTCTGCAGAAATAATAGCCTAATTCTTCTTGTTTCTTACAGAGGTAACAATAAGTTCATGTCTAGGCCCCGAGGGAGCTGGAACACGGTTGGGCCTGTAATCAATGAGAAGAGCTAATCAGTAGCTGTATCCTGTGCTGCCTCTTTTAGCCCAACGGCATGACGAACCCTCAGCAGCCAGGGGACGGCCTCCGGGAGGCGTCGTGATCAACGTAAAGAGGGCGCAGATGATAAACGAAGGAAGCAACTGGAATGTTCCAAAATTAAAAGAAACAGAATATGGCCGAGTACAGTGATGTTCTCTCTGGAAGGAAAAACAAACTGCATACTCCTAAATCTGAAAGAATTGGCTATTTGCCAGTATTGTAGAAAAATGAAGAATGTGACACAGTGTGCTTCAAAGCCCATAAACTCTACCCATTCTGTGCTTTTCTAGAAGCTATAGACTCATGTTTCTTAAATGGACCTAAAGTCTCAAATTAGCTTTTCACTAAGATGAAAGACTATACCAGCACTGTAGTCATACTTTAAAAAGTACAAATAGGTAAAATAATACATTTACTTAACCCCTCTATGAAATATATTATCTTTTCAACAGGTAATAACAATAAAATAAGTACACATTCTTTTTTCACACTAAAGATATAGTGTGTACTTTATACCTGGAGAACATCTCAACCCAGACTAGCCATGTTTCCAGGGCTCAGCAGCCAGGTCTGTGCAGCGGCTGCAAGTGGACATTCAGGATAAAGACTCATCTCTCCACAGGAGCCGTTACTGATCCATCCAGATACACGCACCACGGCAGTCCTGCTCCAGGTACCCTTAGCTAAAGGAGTGGCCTAAGAAGGCCTAATGCTGTTCTGCTCAAGTGCCCTGCTATTTATTTCCATGTCAAAGCAATTCTTTCAAGAGGCCACAGTTGCAGAACCCCAGCACTGAGCCCTGCCCCACTCAGCACCAACCTCTCTCGGGCCTGGCGCAATTCCCTCTCCGTGTTGGCAGCTCGTGGAATTTGGGATGTCCTTAGACACTTTTGTTTCCATAGCTAGAAAAATGGGGTGGTTTAACTCTCGGGGTCTGCATGTTTGATTTTCTAGAATTTATCACTAACAAAAGAAAGACTGAACAAGAGAAAACCTGACCGAGGAGATGCTGAATATGGTCTGACCTCCCATCCCCATTTCCAGCATCACCTGGAGGAGAGCAGGACCCTCTCTTCCTTCTCCATTTATGAATGACATCGGCCCCAAAAGTGCACCCCCCTTCCTCTTCTCTAAACTGATATCATTTCTTACTACATCACCCTTGGAAGTGACGAAATCTTTTCTTATTTCTGACTAACAGGTGACATCCTCACTTCCACTGCAGCTGCTGATGGACTAGAATATGCCCCGAGAGACAGTGACAATGCGTATGGTTCACAAGGAGGATCATGTTAAAAGGCAGCAGAGCCGTGGAGACAAAGGCTCCAGTGCCACTTCCAGCAGGCCCTTGTCGCCTATGCTCTGTGGATCCCTACCTTTGTGGTTGAAGATGCCCTCCATTTCCATGCTGCTCCTGGAGTGGGCGATGCACAGAGAGCCGCAGGGGACCAGGCCTTCCGCCGCGGGGGAGCGGTCAGTGGTTCGCACCAGACACCAGTCAGGCTTGTCGTGCGGCCGCTCCAACACCTCCACGGTCTGGCCGCGGCGGATGGTCAGCTCGTTGCTGTTGCAGGCCGTGAAGTCGTGGATCACCACCGTCAGCTCACAGCCACCGGACAGCTGGGAGGGACAGAGGGAGAGCAGACCGGTCAGCAAGGGTGAGCCACGGGGCCTTCACGGTGGAGCTGTGACCCCAGCCAGGAATGCCACCTTCCATCACACAGGTGGGTCGAAAGCCTCACCTGCCACCCAAGTGAGAGCTCCGAGGCTGTGCACCCTTCACTTCCCTTTGGAATCACACAACTGTGTACTTTTTCATATGTGAATATATAATTACGATTTTCTAAGGTTTCACCATCAGAATTGGATATGATTTTTCAAATTTTTACACCTGAGACATTCTATCTCCCTCTTCACAAAGTGCTATATACTCATTTTTTAACTTATAGCAAACTAATAAAAACTCTGCTTGAAGGCTATTTGGGGAATTACTGTGAAATATGGTGATAAAATGAGATGTAGTTCTGTTCCAGATTTCCGTTCCGACTTGGTGTTTGAGTGCACCCTGATTGGCAGCATGTGGTCTCTTTAAGTGTCGCTTGGATCAGGAAAGCAGCAGCCACAAGAGTGGGGAAGGGAAAGGCAAAGGGCTCGTGTCCCTGAAACACGGAGCCACGATCACCCACCTCCCCTCGGAATCCTTCAGGAGTCTCCTGGCGTGCCACCCCCGCCTCTGCCCTCAGACTCCACTCCACACTCAGTACGCCCGGACACAGGCTCACTTCCCATGTGCCATGTGTTTTCTGGCCTTTCCACGTTTGCGTGTGCTGTTCCTTCAGCCTAAAATCCCTTTCCCTTCTCTTCTCTCACTATGCTCACTCCCATTTCTGCCTATTGAAACTCTACTAATTCCTAGGCCCTTAGAAGCCCATCCACGAACTCCATATGACACATACTCCATGATCTCTGCCTGTAAGACAGGCACGTGGCCCTCTCGTTATCTGTTTGGTATATATGGCCTGAGTCCTGAGTGTCCTCCCTCAGCCTGTGAGCTCCTCGGGGACAGGGCTCACAGGCTCATTCACGTCTTTCCTACATAAGTATCTTATGACAAGCTCCCTGTCTCTCCTCTGTCCCCTGCATGAGCTCTTCAACCACACCCTCATATGGATGACTGCCAGGTGTATGCCCCACCGGCAGGCCCATCCATGCTGGGCAGCTGGGCAGCTGGGCAGCTGGGCCTATTTCCCTGTCCCTCCATGCAGTGAGTTAGGGCATGACTCATGGTGCCCCCAGCCCCCATCTGTGTCTCTTCCAGTGCTGCCTTTGGGTGACGGTGTTGCCACCTGAGCTAAAACAATCCCACTCTTTCCCTTCCAAATGCTGCCAAGCTGCTGTCAGGGTGGCTTGCTGACCCCTCCCTTCTGCTGCACCCCCACGCCAATCACTCCACTGGGGCTCTCCTTCCAAGCCACCTAAACCCTGCTGCCAGGTAACCATTTAAAAACATGGATCCTTCTATTCAAACATGTCATCCTCCTATTCGAAAGCCTTACACGCAAATTGCTTAGCACAGGACTCAGGGTTCCCACAACCGGGTCCCCACCCCCTTCCCAGGCTCACAAGCTTTACGGCCAGATGTGCCTCTGTCTCGCTCTGTGCTGCTGACTACCCTCCTGTTCCGAGAACCCATCTTTTAAGAGAAAGTTAGATATTTAAAATAAGAAACACATGTCCACTAGGCAAACACAAAGAGCAAAACAAGACAAAGCGAATCATCTTTGCCAGGCCACAAAGAAAATTTTCATTAATGTTTAATCCCCTCCTAAATTTTACAAACTTCTCTGCAGAAAAACCATGCTAAGTTTTACACAGGTCTCTGGGAACAATCAAAGATGCTAACATTAAAAGGTCGAAGGTAGAGGCCTGAACTGGAAAAGAGCTTTCCTCCTGGAACATTCGTGGAAGGGGTTAATCCCCCTAACAAAGAAGAGGATGATTCCTGTTCCAGGGAGGACAGGACCAGTCTACAAGCCCGACAGAGTCCAGCTTGCCTCGGCCCCCCGGGGCCTGCCCTGCCCGTCCTCTGTGGCTCTGCTGGAGCTTTCCCAGGTGCCGGCTGCCTGCTCCTTCACCGAGCTCCTGCACTCTGAGAACCCCCCACCGGGAACCCCCTGGGTCTCCCTGACACTCCTCCAGCAGCCCCCACTCCTGGACCCTGGGAAGCACACCATGTCCCCCCCTCCCCCCCCCCCCCCCCCCCGCCCTTGCTCGGCAGAGTCTTAGTAGTTTTCCAGAATGCTCGAAGCCATAGCTGCGTTCTGCAGGTGGGGGAAGGGTGGGAAGGGGAGAGAGGGGCTGTCCAGGAAGAAGTAAGCTGGACTCTATTTCTGGCACTGATTTCTTTAGCCCCTTATAGAGTAATCAAAACTATTAGAAACATCTGTGTACTTGACCGAGCATAAGAAATAAAAATCAAGCTTGTTCTGCCAAAGACTCATATACAAAGTTAAAATTCTTTTTTAAAGGCTTTTGAGAACTTGTTAAGAAAATTCAGTACCAGAGTAATATTTCAAACAGTGTTAAAATTATCATTAAAAAAAAAAAAAACAACTCCAGATCTCCCAATGAATCCACTGGCTTTGCCCATGAGAACAGACAGGAACCAAACCACTAAGAGAATGGCTGTTTTCTAGCCTAGAGAAAAGCTGCCCCATGGATTTCTGTCTCAATGTTCACATTTGAATATGTTAAACCTCTTGCTACAAAAAAAATCTTTAAAATCAGGCTTGCTAATTAAAAATTTTTCTATGTGTGTATAAAGCACTTGTAATAACTATTTTGAGGGAGCAATGAAAATCACTACTGCCTTTTAAGAAGAACTGAACTCCTAACTAGCAAAGTTCAGATACTACATCATATACTATTAAGTATGATGGATGTCTTGCTTCCAGGGACATTTCCACCCCCAGAGACCCAATGCCATTACTATGCTGAAAGAGTTACCATTTCATTTATCTAGTAAAAAAATTCACTTTTCTGTTCCAACCGCCATATTTTGTGAAAGTTTTCACAGTATTTTTTTCACTTTTGTATATTTTATGGACTTCTATTATATGTGCTTCCTACCACATTCATTTTAGTTTAGGATTGCAATTTATGAAAATCTCAATTTCTATCTTGTCAAATGGATATCAGAAGACATATTTTCACCTTTAAAAAACTAAATTGGTGACTAATAAGCATGACAATAAAATGGCCATAACTGGACCACAGGCCACGGAGGCATCACTGACATACCCTCCTCCAAAGGCCACACCGTGTCCCTCTTCAGAGGGCCATGAGGGGAACTCCAGTGACCCAGACACATGGACAAATCAGCCAAATCAAATGCAGGTTTCTTTCCTGAATTTTCTCCAGAATAACTGAAAATAAACAACTTGCTATGTTTCACCCAAAGGAATGAAATACTCACCTTTGGTTGTGACCATTTAACCTTTGACAATCGCCACGCAGAACGGGATTTTACTTTTTATGTTTCCTGAAGAAACCATGTCCTATCACTGCCTTGCCTGACCCCACCCCCTTAATGAGGTAACTGACACGGATCCGTGGATGGGGGAGCTCTCACCCCGTGGCGTGGTCACGGCTCCCTTTGCCCGGGGAGCAGCCCCTGCCCTGGTGTACCACAATGAGGCAGCTTCATCTGACAAGCACACAGAGTTCTTGGTGCACAACAGCAAGCCCTGGCTTGAATTCCCAAGCCCCATGATGAGTTCTGGGGGAAGTCCTGCCCGAGGAAGACGGGGCTCTTTGTGACTGGCGTGGTAGATGATGCAGTCCTCGCTGCAAATGATTCTACTTCCAGAACCAAAGTCTAATGTGGTAAAGATCAGTTGCAGGTGGGTATCTGGCCGATTTTCTGAGAGCAATTCAAAAGGAGAGGGGGAATGTGGTCTCATAAAAGCCGTTTTCCCTTAAGGAACAAAGTGTATCAACGCCTGTGAAGTCACATCCTACAGCCCGCTCCGGTTCAGTCATTCAGAAACCTCACAAAGGGTCTTGCGGTTCTGTGAAGGTTTCACACAGAGTAGACCAAAAAAACATGATTCCTTGGCTCCAGGGGATTAGCGAGTACAGCTCTATTACTGGCAACGGTCACAGAAAGAGGCGACCACAGGCAGCCAGAACAACCTCTCAAACAAATGCCACTACACCCCAGGTTCTCGCCCGCCCAGGCTTCTCTGCCGGGCAGCTTCGCAGAGGCCGGGGCGTATCAGCGCCGCCCTGGCACGCCAACGCCGGCTGCATGAGGCCGTGTTCACTAAAACCTGCTGCTCAGAGTTTCAAAGAGGACCACTGCGATAGGCTCCTACACACTGGGGGCACAAAAAGAAATCTGTGAGAACCTAAGAACGGTTAAGATGGTAAATTTTATGTTACATGTTTTCTACCAAGATTTAAAAAAAAAAAAAAAAAATCTGTGAGAAAAACTTTTTCGAAACCAGTAGTTTACCACACTCGACATTTTAGCCAGAAAAGAATGAGTGAGTCCAGAATTTAGGGATGTCAGTTCCTCTACTCGTCACTGCCACGACCACACAGGTTTTCTTATGTGAAAGCAAGTCTTGGAAGGCTTCCTTGAATGTGTTCCACACACGAACTGCAATGGAGGATGAGATGTAAAAAGGCTGAATTTAAAAGATAACAACTAAGAAGAGTAGGCACATCAGAGAGAGGACAGCTCGAGGAGACCAGGCTCCGAGGCACGCAGAGGTCGGCCTGCCCGGCGCGGCAGCCACTCACGGTCACCACGGCAGGACAGCGGGGGCCACAACAGGCCACGCAGGCGCACGAGCGCTGCCCAAAGAAACCTGTTTGCTGCACTTCCTGAGTGACCAGAGCAATCTTTTATTCAGAAAACTTACTCTGAAATGTCCCTTTTTATCTTTAATGGAAGGACACCCATCTGAAGAACTAACACACTAACCAGATAACATTAACCAGCTAATGATAACCAGCTGACTGGGCCCCTCACAAGGAAGGACAAGCAACAGAATAAACCACCTGCTTCACGCCTGAATCAAAACTTCATCATCATCTTCAACAGGAACTTTGAACTTGTCACGTAAAATTTACATTACAAAGCACTTTAGTGCTCTACTATTTTTATAAAAACTTTTAATTGGTTACATTTCTAACCAAACTTCATTCATTTATTTATTTTAAATCTGCTTTTTCTTAGAACTGAAGCTTTGTGCTTCAGCTTGGGGGATTCTGTTTTTCTGGTTGGGTGACTGAAGTTATCAGAGACTACATTCATTTTGTGGTTTTATGAGAGTACTTAGAAAACTTATCTTAAAAAATACTACAAAAAGCCACAGCCACTTAGAAACATAGAAAACAAAGATGAGTAAAAGAAGGAAGCAAACATCACACGTGAGCCATCACTCAGAGCTCGCCATGAGAGCAGGGATTTGTCTCCTATGCTCATTCTTGTGCCCTAAACACCTAACATGGGGATGGTACACAGTGGGTGATCAATAAATATCTGAGAATAAGTGAACCTACTCTGTGAATATTATGAGGTCATTGTATATGCTTCTGGCCACAAAGCCACTAATTCAGTAGGATGAAAGACGAATAGCTGGAAAAACACTTTAAGCAGGTCTCCCTCTTCTGCAGTAACTGTCCCATTCAACGCAGTAGTTTGCTGTTGGGACACCAGAATGCAGGAAGCCAGGCGCTAACACAGAGCAATTCATTCTTAGTACAGCTTCCAGTTCCCAATGAGCACAATTAGCTTCTAAATCTATTGCCACCCCTAGTGCCCAGACGGAGGAAAATGAGGCTGTACAGAGTGATCTGCAAAAGCAGCAACAGAGGCCAACGGCCCAGGAGGGAGGGAGGAGGAAGCCATTTTTATAATGAAGACACAGAAATAGCTAACATTTGGTGCTCAGAACATGCTAGCCACTGTTCTAAATACATTATACACTTTCAACGCTTGCAGCTCTATGAAATGAGTAGTAGTACTATCATCCCCATTTACAGAGGAAACTGAGGCACACAAAGAGCTTAAGTAACTTGCCCAAGACCACCAGCTGCCAAGGCAGAGAGGCCAGAGGTGTGCTGGTGACCATGTCCTCGTCCTTAACCATCTGCTCTTGACGTGTTACATACGCTGTTACTGCTACGCAGGCTCTCAGTAGAGAAGGATTAACTGAGGTCCAGAGTGCTCTGTGAGGAGATCACAATGTGCACTGTTCTGCAGAAAGGCTTCTGAATTAAATGACTCAATTTCTTGCTTACAGGGGTGCAGACCTACCTGAAGTTCTAGGAAACTCAGAGCTGTGGACAGGCCAGGAGGTGGAGTGTCTCCTCTCTGAGTGACTCCGGCTTGTGGGGAGAGTACAGGGTACAATCTTGCCCTCATGCCGGGCAGCGCCTGTTTGTGCCTTGCACACAACTGGGGAGGCAGAAGGCAAGAATGCAGGACAACCTCGGCAGCCTAAATGCAAGCAGTTTAAGTAGATATATTTCCTTTCTCAAGATCCTGAATTAGGCCATATTTTAAAATGTACTGGCATTAACTACTTTACATACAACCTCAACTCTGTAATTAACCTAAATCCAACCAAGTTCCCAGAGTGTAGAATGTCACCGGACAGGAAAAGCTGACTGACTTTTAAAATTACAAGAGCCCCATGTCCCCAGCACAGTGCAATAGCGTCATTAAGAGTAACTGAAACCATTGCTTTAATATGTGGATTCATACGTTCGTGTTATAAGCTTAAGGTGAGTTCATGCAAAGTATCAGTCTCAACTGAATTTTTCACTCATTAAAAATGAGAACCATATTGCCTCACATCCAAGAGACAGCTCACAACCTGGGCTCTGGGGGCGCGGGCCAGCTTTTCCGCAGGACACCTCATTTAGCCTTGGCGACTTTTCCATCTTGGCTTCAAGATGCTTAGTTCTATGATACCATACAGTGATTTCCACACTTTCTATTTTCCTCATGATATAAATTTTAGTTAAGTGATATAAATCACAGACCAACACAGCAGAGAGTAGGAAAAAGGTTTTTAAAGATGTTTCTTTGGTATACTAAAATATTCAGTTCCAAATTCACGTCTAGTGTGAAATAATATGGTCTAGAAAACGACAGATGATTAAATCCACATTCCATTTCTGGCTTTGCTCTCCGCTGCTGGGCGGCCTGCGATCTCTTCAGTGCCCCAGGCCTGGCCAGCCCTCTTCTCCCCACCTCAGGGAGATACGCTCAGGACAAATGAGATAAGAATCTGGAAAGCATTTGATTTCTTTGGAACTCAAATTGTATTTTCCTAAGATCATTTTATCAGCCTAAGCACCATGAGTATCAGCAAGAATCAGTGCTAAACGCACTTCTGGAACAGAGATGGCTTATTTTAAATCTGGTGTTTGCAGAGTAGGAAATGTGCTCCTGGGGTGTGTGGCTTGTGTCTGCGACCAGGCTAACCCGGCTCTGTGGACAGCGTTCCCTAGAAAGAGGGCGTCTCCAGAGCCCCTCCTTTATGGACTCTTTTCTTAAACCTTTTGTGCCTCATCTGAGAATTACTAACAGTCCTGGCAGATAACTTTTTCCTGAAGAATTCTCCAAGAGACTGAGTCAAAACATCCCCCCACCCAGTTTCTGAAATGGAACCAAATTCCATGATAACAACTAACTCATAACAGACATCATAAATTAAGTCAAACAGGCAGAATGTCACTAAGTAACTTCCCTTGCCAGGTCCATCTGCCTTTGTTATCAGAGGCTGCTTAAACTTGAAATATGTAGGGCGGAAAGAACCCTGAGACCTATGAAGTTGCTGTCACTGGAGACCAGTTGCTGGCTAAGCTTAGTTCACAGAAAGAGTGCATTTTACAAACTGACTCAGGAAAGATGGAGTCCCTATTTTCAAAACATATTCTCTCAAAAAACGACCCTGAAATGTTTCACCACAGAAGCATAAATTGGGAGATGGCTAAATGAAACTTTTCAAAAGCAGAGCACACACAAATGCAGGCCACAGGTGGTAGCAAACACATTCCTTCCATTTTATAAGGCCTAATGGGCATGTCCTCTCCAGATTCCAAATTCTGACTTCTCTTTCTTTCACATGCTGTTTATTCTAATCCCAAATGCAGATCCCAAGAACGGAAGACAACTGCTGCGGAGGAAGACGCTGCCTCCCTTTTTTGTGCTTTCGAGCCTATTAAGGACCTGTGGTCTCAGCGAGGGGTACTGAAGGGCACACGGTCCATTTCAAAAGGTGAGTCAGGAGTGTCATCCCTTCAGGACGGTTAGGAACCATGAGAATGTCAGGGTGAGTGGCCGAGTGGCAGGCTGTGCCGTAAGCTTCACCATGAAGCGTCAGTCAGAACCTCCCAGAAGCCCGGGTGGAGGAGGCTGAACTGGCAGGGGTGACCCTTTGGGGATTTCTGAGCTCAGGAATGAAGTTGAGAGACAACACATTCATTAGATGAGGTAACCAGAAACTGGTGAATTATCTTCACAGATAAAATATCTAATAGGCAGTTCTTTTAAAATTCTCATATCCCAGTAGACTCCCAGGGTAAAATTACCCACTACTGCAAACCTGTACTTTTCTCTTAGTGATTTTTCCTTCCTCTCTCACTGGGTACAAATATAATCTCCTGTATTCCAAGTTCACATAAGCGCTATTATGCTATGGCAGATCTGAAGTGGTGCTAGTTTCATCATTCCTAATTCTGGGATAGAGGTTCGTTTCCATGGAAGCCCCTGGTGAATCCCAGTCGGCCACTCGCCTCAGGGGACCAGGGCTCGCTGGGGGTGGGGATGTGCACTAGCACAGCAAAGGAACTCTCCACACAGCAGGAAGCCAGGCATGGCACTAGGCACCTCTATCTCAGGCCCTGCTGGGTACAAGTGTTAAGCAGATGTCGAGGGATTCCAGGTCTCCTAGGGATGAAAGTGGGTGCTTTGCCTTGGTGCTGCCTTGAGCAATTGCCCCGTCTGGGAAGAAGGACAAAGGCAGGCCCCAGGCCGCTGTCTTGGTGCTGCCCCTCCTTAATCCTGTCACAAGTACTGCCATACCTGGGGGAGGAGGGAATGCCCTACCAATCTACAAATCAGAGCTTAGCACGCCAACTGCAAAAGAATGCACAGGACTCCCTAGCCCACAGGCCAATGGCACAGGTACAAAAGAGCATATGGAAGGCAATGTAGGACAACCTAAGGCTAAATCTACGTTGTGGTGCATCCCTTCAAATGGCCTTTCACAGAGGCTCCTGGGAGATCTGCAAGTACACACACACACAGTAAGACGCAGGTCATATAACTCCCAACTGTCCATCAAACTGGTTCCATGACAACGTCTGAACCACAGGGAGGTCCCTATTCAGACACTATTAAAGAAGACCCAGACCATAACCAAGGCCTCTTTTGCTATGATGAAGGGTCCAGTGGTCATCTGTGGCATATGTATCCTGCTCTGTAAACCTCTACTTTGCTCTATAACCCTATCTTTCTCTCCTCAATAAACCTCATTTCTCGCTTGCCTTTCTTTGGTGTGTCTTTTCATTCTTCAGCCAACAGCGCACCAAGAACCAAGAACACAGAACGAGATTGCCAAACCCCCGCTGCCACACGTTTATCCGTAAACTACCTGAAGAAATAGGTCACCTCTGCTTCTTGGACCAATCTCCGAAAGTCTTAATGAACCTTCCAAGGTATAACTTTTACATTTATCTCTTTGCCAATTTCCTTCAAATAATTTATTTTTTGTTAATAAACTTTTGAACTCTTTTCTGGGGTAAATCCAGAGTAAATCCAAGAGAGTTTGTAAGAATGTAAATTTTGGGCGTGACGGTGCTTCTCAAGGAGAGACTGCAAAACATCCTGGATGAAGGTGGTCGTCTCCCTTCACACCCAAGCACAGACCATTTGTTTCTGACTTTTCTTGCAGGTGGCAATCCAATGTAAACTGATTAGATAACTCAATCACCTTGCTTATTTGAAAAACAACAACAATAAAAATTATCAGTATTATTCTAACAAAGTTTCCAGGTAAAACTTTATTTTTTGGGGCCTCAGGCAGAAATGCTGTCAGGCACCAAAAGGCCTGAATATGTCATTTATCTTATTTCTTCTTACTAATGGTGAGAAATATTTGCTGAATGTGAATACACAGGGCCATGAACAAAATAAAATGAGACATTCTTTTTATTCTCCAGTCCTGTTATTTTAAGACCTCTAAGTCCTAGGACTTATTATTTAGTAAACTCAAAAAGTAGAATGAAAAAAAGACCTAATTACTCAAATTAGAAGGATTTTAAAAATGAAATCATTGTAGCAAAGCAATATTTTAAATTTACTTACTTCTGTCCTAGAAACTACATCATTAAATACCATGAATTCTTCTGCAAAACCAAGTGAGAGAAGACCAAAGTCTGGGACCGTGAAACACACCATCTGAAACAACCCTACGTAACGGACTCTGTCCTTTGCCTGCAATCGTTTCCTGACGCCGGCGGGGCCAGGGCCTTGCTCCCTCCTACGACCGAGTGGGCTGTGGAAACGACGTGCAGGGAACACACTCCTGCGTCCCATGATCAGGTCTCATGTAACAAAGCACAGCTCGCATCAGAGGGTGAGAAACTCAGGAATTCTGAACTGATGGTTATTTAAACAAAATCCCTATTTATTGTCAATTTTTTAAAAGAAGAATTTGGTTCTGCATTCTAGACACGGAATAGAGCAGATGCACATCTTGGCAGGACAGAAGATTCATTATGATAAATGTTTCCCATTGGCTTCCCCAGAAGAGTGTTTTGGTCTTTTGTCCACCAGGTAAACCCAGAATTTCAAATTCTATTGTCAATTTACTTAGTAGGCTTTTTGGACTCTACCAAGACGAAATCATGTACTCTATAGGCCATTTTCAAAGATGGTATACTCACATAAACTTTTGATAAAAATCAGATCTGTCCTCCCAGTGGTCATCACTTTCACAGCTGAGCCCTGCTACACCCCAAGGTTCTACAAAGGCGCCACCAGCGAGGATGCTGGGGCACCCTGCTTCCACCAGGGCAGCTCCACTTTTATAGACTGTAACGTTTCTTATAGCTTTATGCTGCCTCGGCATCCACTTTGAAAACGAGTTTAACTTTCTCACACTAGAAGCAGGGCTCAGTCACCCTTGACACAGTTTCCAGTTCTCCACCTCCCCACCCCCAGTTCCTCAAACACCGTCGATCCAGACATCCGCCTTATACAACTTCCTCCTGGTGACCAACTCCTATGGGACAGCTAGATGGGACCTACTGTACAAGCCCCACTCACCCTAATACCCCACATGGGCTGTGCAGATACGCCGCAGTGACCACTTCTCAGTCACAGCATGACCTCCTGAAACTCATGTCTGCTTGCTTTAAACTCATCCATTAACACTCCCTGTGGAAAGCCTGTTTGGACAATGCCCTGGACCGAACAAAGACGTTGGCCCACGGGTCCCCCTCTCTTCATGTGTGTGGCCTCCGTGTATGTCCAGGACCTGTAAGTAATAATGTATTTCCTTCCCGTGTCTCTCTGAATCAATGGAGGAGCGCTCATCATCTAAAGAGACTAAGGTACAACGTATGCTGGGGTTCTGTGTAGGACTCTATTTCATATGATAGGTTCTGCTTAAGAGTAAGACAAAGCTTCAGCACACTGTCTTCACATCCTGTAACTGTGCTGCAAAGAGTGGGTGACTTCTCCTGAATCCTCAGGGTTCAAGTCTTTAGATCCTGAGCCCCCAGAGTCTCTGCCCCTGCCACGGGGTCCTGGCACTACTCCTGGCACACAGTGAATGTTTGAAAATGTTGATGATGAACTGTCAGTTACAGAGAGAAAGAGGCTGCTTTGACTAGAGACCAGCCACATTCACCGCCCCACAGAAAGTGCTGGGGACAGCTTACCTTGTCACTGTCCAGTGTGTTCTGAGACGTCCGGGAGGCGATTGAGATGGTATCAGGCTGGCTGCTGCCATCGCCTTGGCTGTCCAGGTCCTCTCCATCCCTGGCAGTATAAAGAAACTGTTAACTCCTGACACTGCTGGGCTCCATCAGTCCCTGGAGAAATAACTGACTCGTTTAAAGAGGTGGATGTCAGTCTTAGTGACTGCCCGCCACCACCATATGCTAACGATGACACATCACTCTATATCAAGCATGGGCTTTTTGCTAGACACTGTGCTAAATGTCTAAAATATATCTTCCACTGCATTCTCACCATTGTAAAATATGGTTGATAGGATTGTTTGTATTTTAGAAACAACAAAATAAAAATGTCTAGATGCTGTATGTAACCTGTCCAAGGTCGCAGTGTGATTCACACACATGCTCTGAATAGCGCTTGGGTGGGGAAGGGGCACCGTGAAGGAGGTGCACACAGACCTTCACTTACTTTAAGCCAATGGAGGGTCTTGTCTTGACAAAGCAGTTTCATTACTAAGAATGATGTTATACACAAGTGGTAGTTTTAAAAACCTATTCCTCAAAACATTTGAGAAAAATGATTTTTGAAAAATGGCAAGCTAACCCTGCCTCGCTCCCTCCCTATCAGACAAACCTGCAAACACACTGGAGCACTCACCTCCGTCCCTTCTGCCTTGTGGCTGGAGCTGTCTTGGGGATGTGAATGGGCTCCTTCAGGGCTCCTTTCAGGTGAATCGTCCTTTCCTGTATCACCTCGCGGATGTGCTTTATCCAGTCCTGCTTGTTCTCTATGCTGGAAGCCTTAACAAGGTGTCAGAATCACTCAGGACGCAGAAGGACCCTTTCCAGGCCCTGCGCTGCCCACATTCTGGTCTCCTGCATTCCTTGAGTTTCCCATTTTCAAAATAACTTTTCAGGAGAAAAGCAACCACATCCTACTAATCTGCCACCAAATAAATATTTATGACTCTATTTTAAAACATTTTTTCATCAAAACCATTTTTATCTTATAGCATATATGTTATTCCAGATCTCTGACTTTTCTAATAATAGGTCACTCTCCAGTGCCAAAACCTTTTAAGCATCCCTGCCCAACTAAGCAAACACAGCCACCCACAAACCAAAACGTCTTGGAGGCTACTCAGGCAAAGACTTTGCTGTGCATTGGTCAGGGGCTCGCAAACTGTCAGCAGGACGCTGAGCCAATCCCTGTGACCTCCTGCCTCATCTGCTGGAGTCATGAACAGCACCTGTCACCCTTACTCTGCTCCCTCCCTCCCCCTATGCCAGGCTTAGTGCTCCTCGTGCAATCTCTCACTCATTCCCACAAGGGCTCTGTGGTAGGGGCCTCCGTCATCCTCGTTCCATAAATGAGGAACTGAGGCACCCACAGACACAGCAAGAAATGTGCCCAGGTCACCAGCTGCCAATCCCCATGGTGGATTCACCCCCAACGCCATCACAACTTCAGAGACTTGTTCCCTGACAATGACACAGAGTAGAAACTCAATAGCATCTGCTGAATGAACACATATGGCGTCACTTTTTCCAGATTTTTTTTTTTATATTCTGCCTCTCAAAGGAGGTGTTTTGTTTCCTTTTTCTTTTTACATGTTCTGGGCCTTACTAACAGTTTTCTAATTTCCTTACGGAAAACATCAGCCTCCTATGATATAAGCATAATTCCCTGTAAATGATTAAAATAATTGTCAGTGGGATCACAGATGAGATCATGAAGGGAGGAGAACCCAACATTTCTCACTGTGTGTCCTTTCTTGAAAACAGAAAATCAAAGCCCATGCTGGGAAAGGAAATTGAAACTGATGTGATAACCCTCTTTCTATATACGATGTTTTAAGTAGAGGGTATGTCTGTAAAGTTACGTAAGGCCAGTGACAGGGAAATGGAAGGAGGATAAAGGAAGCTTCTTGCTCCCTCTTTGCAGATCTGATACATGACAGAGGTGAGACCAATGCCTCCTGGGGCTGAGGCAGGGAGAAGGCAGAGTGCCCAGGGCACAGGGGTTCACACGTGAAATAAGTGTCCCAGGAAAGAAAACTTTAAAAACTACAAATCTATTGGAATTTAAATGCCTGATTACAATATTTGGAAAGTTAAACAAAGAGAAGTACCCATGAAAGAACATTGGGCAGAGTTCGGAAACAACCGAGGAAAACTGTTAATATGGTTCAGAAATAAAAAAGAATTCTCATGCAAATTGATCATGACATTTATGCAAACTAATTCTCTTAACTAACCTTAAAAAAATTAAACAAGAAAAAAAGATGTCAATCTTTTCAGAAATAATAGGAGAAAGGTAACAGCCAAAGTGTTAAGCAAAAAATCCTACTTGGCTAAGAGAAGGGAGTAATCTGTTTCATACTCTTGGTAGTTCCAATCTGTTTAAGTAAGGACTTCTCCTTTCCAGACTACAGAAGCAAAAAAGACCAAATTTTTGTTCTACAGCTACTAGGACATCACCATTACCACTCACACCACCATATCACCATTCCGTCTGCACCCTAACCACCACAACCACCACCTGGACCTTCCCCCCAAATCTATACCACTACCTTCGTCTATACCCTCACCACCACCCTAGACCATCATCACCATCTATAATGGCACTACCACCAAAATCTACACCACAACCACCATCTCCACCACCACCACCACTATAAAGCAATCTCTGAAATTCATGAGGGCATCATTTCCTTTAGTATCTCCTTGGAAGAAAGATATTATCCAAAAATTCCCTAGAAAACTTTCATCTGTTGAAGCCTGCAAGAAGCCTTATCCTTCAATTGTATCTTGAGCATTTTATTATGTCCTAAATGAAAACAGTCCATATCTGGTTAAAATATCTGGCACTATTTCTTAGAAGCATCTTTTGGTCTCTGCCACTGTAGTTAATCTGGATAGTTCATATAAAGTTGCAAGTTTTAAGGTCCTGAGTATACTTTAAAAATTTTATGCCTTAGAAAAATTCAGTAATTTAAATTTAGCTATCAGTGCAATTTATATTGTAGAGGGCTTTATGCCAGTACTAACAAGAACACACTGGGTTGGTAATCATATATTCACTGCAAAACAATCCATTGTTTACATGGGAATAAAGATCTTTTATTAAAAACACAACGGCTTCCACTAAAGAACAGGTTCTGAAAGAGAAACGCACAGATGAGTAACTCACAGTCACTGGAAATACCGAAGAGAGATGAAAAGGTATGCAAGAGACACAAGAGGTAACATGCAAGTTCACAAACCAGAGTCTCATTACCCTTCTGGCTTGTCTCCCAACATTCTATAGATCTTAGCTACATCCTCCTCCAAACATCCTGAAGCTGCTATATAGTTTTTCCAGATGGCATAAAAAGACAGTTCCATCTGTATTTCCTCAAATGCAGAGGAGGAAAGTATATAAGATACCCTGAGAGTCCTTTACCGTTCCTGGGAGAGGTTAGTATCACCAAGACAGTTCAAATCAAATATCCAGAGATATTTTCCTTCCCCAAAGTCTATATACCCCAAAGCACCCTGAGTGCTGCTGAACTTTAAAACATAAAAGTACCAAACCCTGTCATTGATAATCATCCCCCTTTTGTCTGTGCCCCAAACTATTAAGCCAAAGAGCCAAGGACTCCATGAAGACACTTGGCACAGTTGGCCTCAACTTCCTGTCAAAGGCCCTCACAAATGCACCAGGGGACTTTTCCCCTTTGGAAATTCAAGGTCAAGTGTGCAATGAGAGTTACTGGTCTGTATCTTGTTCTTCCAATACCCCAACATCCTGCATCTCTTACAGAATCAACTAATTCTAAGACACGAAGAATGGGAGAAATTTAAAAAGATCTTTCCTACATTTGCTCTTTTGGGAAGCAAGCGAAAGTTCAGCTCAAGTTCTTCATCTTCAGAATACCTAACTGAGTTTATTCCACTATGCTTTTCCTGGTAGTCAGCGATCCCAACAGAGCACACACATACATACCCACACACACACAAAATAACATGCTTCAACAACAGGAAAGAAGGCACCGACAGCCACAATAAGCTTTCCACACACACATTCCCCAGATTCAAATGAACATACCTTAAGGACAATTTTATTATCTGAAGTTGGTGTTCTCCCCACCCACAGTGCAAATTTGCAAGGGTCTCCTTCAACATGTTCTGTGACACCCAACTCTGAGGTCTGGATAAAAAGACAATTATATAATTAGGTGACAGTAAAATTCTGGCAGGATATAGAACAGAGACTAAGAAAACCGTTTTTGGTTACTTGCAGTCATGTTGGTAATAACACAGTCCTTTACACTGATGTGCAATCTTAGGTCTCATTTTAGTTAAAATAAGAAAATTTAGAGATTTTGTTCTTAAAAGTTGGTTTCATCTTTTACTTCCTCTGAGCACTTCAGAGGTACAGGTCAATAAACAAAAAAATCCAGAGGAAGGAAACCAAAACATCTGAAAATTCTACTATTTGGAAAATCAAGATTTGACTATTTTCAATCCTATAAGCAACAAAATAAGTCTTTCCTAATTCTGAAAGGACTGCCACCATGAATTTTCAGCATTAATGATGTAGCTGTTTTAACAGCTCAGTTATTTTCCAATTTATCAATAGTATTAACTTTTAGTGTTTCACAAATAATTTTAAGGGCTAAGAGGCAGAACTCTGCTCTGTGATGTACGCAGAACACGGAAGAGCACAGAGGAAGGCCCACATTTTCAGCCTCTCCCCCTCAGTCAAGTTCACCCCTGACGCATTCTCCTTCCAGCAAAGGAAGTGATTCATAATCTAGAGTTCCAGAGGTGGCCTCTGAGGAAATCTTAACTTTTAAAAGATAAATTAAGTGAAGATGTATCGGCTTCTCAAACAGACTAGCTTGGTCTCTAAAGGCAGATTAAAGCCAGCTAGTGTAATTACTAGCCAGAAACGTTGCATTTTTTCTCTCCAGTCAGAATGTGACCTAAAATGATGTAAGGTAAGCTGTGATCCAAAAGACAATCTCAAATAGGACAGAAGCCAAAGAAAACGGTATGAAAACCATTAGTTGGAACCTGCAAATTCCAGATCATTATTAAGATGATTTCCATACTTGGGGATATTTTATTACTTTGGGAATTTGATTAATATATGACAATCATAAAAATGTATAAGTTGTCCTAACTACAAACATTTACCAATATTTATTAATATAAGTGATCTGTCACAAAGAAACCCAACTCCATTGCCATTTTCTACTCTTTTCTGGATGGTGATTTCTCCTTAGTGTCACTCGATCCTTCCTCCTGCCCAACCCTGCCCAGCAATTCTGCGCTGCCAGCTCCTGAGAGATGGCCTGCTAAGGAGGATGGAAGTACAGTGGGCCCAGAGGACTACACTGGTCTCGGGCTTTTCTGCCTGTACACATGGAGTATCATAAAGATACTGGTTAAGCTGGCTAGTAGGAACAAAATGGCACCGGGTGTATTTCTCTTGCCAAGAAGTAGGCTGACAGGTAAAATAAGAATTAAAATGCATCACTGGATCAGACGAACACTGAAGGGCAGCTGTCCCCACGTAGGTGGGGCTGTGAATCTTTCAAACTTCATTTTTGCTTTCATATATTTTGTCTAATAATGATATTTTACTATAAAGAACTATAACTTTATTTGTGCATTTATTTTCCATAAATTTATTTTTAATGAAAAAAATATCAAATCTCATCACTAAGAAACCTACAGGGAGCTACCTGGTAAGGGTGCTTGAATGTACACCAATGTTTATGGATGAAAAATTAATTATAATGAGAGTTTATAGTTAATCATAGTCTGGTATGATCAATGTATTTATAAAGCTAGTTAAGCCACACAGGAGATAAGTGATCTAAATTCACTTATAAAATGTCTCCTTAAGTTAGATGATCCGGGGTTTATAAAGGGCCAGTTTCCTAAGTCTATGAAACTCCAGCACGCCCTCTAGTGGACCCAAGAGTGACAGAATTTCACCAAAGATGAAAACATCACAATTCAGACTTTTTCACATTTTAGGATAGATTGAGAAGTTAAACTGAGGGCAAGAAACCATATTTTTTCTCACCTACAAAAAGATTGCGATTGTGTTAGTTTAGACTTAACGATTCTGGACACCTATACTTACAAACAATTTGCTTTTGTAAAGGTACTTGCTTCTCCCACTGGAATCTTTCACTTCTTTACTAAATACTAAGGACATTTCAAAAAGGAAGAGATGCCGTTCTCGACCCTTTCGGATTAAGGTTTTTGGGTCCCACACTTGGAAGGATTCTTGTAGGATGAGTTCTCCCTGAGACTCAATGTTTTCATCAAACCCTACAACATGAAAAAAAAGTAGGCAAATCAATTTAAAAGAAAAATAAATGATGCACAACAGAGCACTATTAATTACTGCTTCAAACTTTGCAAAATGCCTATCAATTAAACCTCAGATTAGGGTTTCCCTGACTCTAGTCTCCCCACTGCTAACCTGTCCCACAAAGGATAATTCTAAGATACCGCTTTGCGTATACTTTCCCTTCACACCACCTGAGATGTGGTTGAACTCCCTACCTCTCTTCAGCCCTCTCCCACAGCATTCCAGACCTCCCCTTCCTTCTGGAAGAGTTCCCCCCACTCTTCTCTAAGCCCTCACCCACATTCCTGCCTCAATCCCAAGTCCCTTTGCTTCCTCAGTCCAGCACACCCTTCCCAGACATTCCACTCAAGTCCAGTCTTTCTTCAAGGACCGATCCAGTCTTGCTCCTTGGAGACATCCCCGCTGCCTGTCCTTGGTGAGCCCTCCCTCCTCTGTGACATTCTGCATGAGAACCAGCCATGCTCATGGCAAACGGTGGCCTTCACCACTGCTCCTCTCTTGGGGGATGTTGCCTGCTTTATCACCTGGACTTGAAGTCACCAGGGCTTAGTAAAGTGACACCTAGGGCACTGGCTGCCCCTTACTCTTCCCTTCCCTGACAGCAGAAGCTCCCTCTAGGGCCACTCAAAATAAGCACTCCATTCCCCAGCCCCCTGCGCAGCTCGGAGCAGCCGGGCAATGAGGACAGCGATGGGTATGACTGGTAGTCTCTGCCCATCTGCCCTCCTTTCCCACTTCCTGCTAGATGGAATGTTATCATGGTCTTGAAACATTCTACACAGAGCCAATAGGACAACATCTGGGATGGAGAGAAACTAGCTGGAACATAGCCTGAGTCTCTGATGCCATCATGAAGAGCTGTTATACCAGCTCAGCATTTTACATCAGACAAAGAAAAACTGGTCTCACTTAGTCTCCGAGTTTTGGGTCTCCACTACACACAGCAGCGCCTATGTGCGAACTAATATATTGCTCAATATTACTGATAATAAAAACACAAGCTAGCAAAAGCATTTGGAGCAGGATTATTTATAAATAATTCTTATAAACAGTTCTGTGTGACCTGTTAAGAGCTAAGCTTTTCAACACAGAAAAAGCTTTCTTAAACAGAAGCATTCATGGAAACTAAGATTGCTATAATAATTTTTTAACATATTTATCTAATTTTCTCTTTACCACGGTACACACCGAATTCAACTGCATAGGCAGTATCTGGAACCTACTATGTTCAAGGTTCAGGCGAGTGATGCTCAGGACAGAGATGGGGAAGCAACAAGCTCTTTTAAGGATTTTACAATCTCGGGGTTCGATCTATCCTTCCACCCACTCATCTAACAGTGAAGCCAGGCAGCCTAAGGCCAGTGGCATAAAGTGCTACGGAGTTCAGAGTGTGGGGAGGCTGTTTCCAGTTCAGGGACAAGAAAAGGCTTCAACAAGGTAGAACCATTTATGTTGCCCTTAAAAAAAAAAAGCAGTGACACCGATTCTTTAAAGAAAAAGAAGACACTCACATCTAAACTCTTAACCACTCACTAAACAGAAAGGCATAAAGCCAAGATATTTAGGTTCAGGAAATCCATTTACAAACAGCATCAGTAGAAACTGTGCAAATGCGTATTGGGGCCACGTGGAGTCCAGTTACCTTCCAGCATGCTGAGGTGCATGGCGTCGTTGGCTCGCTTGGGCACACTGAGCATCACCTCCAGGCCGTCCTTAATCTCCCCCTTTCCTTCCTCACAGCACGTCAGGAGCTCCTATAAAGACCAAGACCTGGGTAAATGCTGCAGAATGCTCCATCAACAAGACCTTTGCAGAAATGAAGGAGTCTGTGAAAACCCATAGTTTTTAAGATAAAAACAGACTGTGGTCAACTGGGCACATATTCTCATAGAAAACAAATTATGACCTCTTCAATCAATGGATGGCAGTTTTTATTCTGCTCAAATCAGTACATTAGGGTAAAGCAGATGCACATATAGTTTAAGATGAACTTAGTGTACCTCAAAAATAATAAATACAAATATTTAATTAGTATAGTAATGCTAATCAGCTACCGGTTATGGCTGATGGTCTTGCCAGAGTCCAGCTGTATGCCTACCGCACCACCTCAGCATGACTTCAAACCCTGGTGCCATTAACAAAACGCCCCATCTAATCTGGGACAGCTACACCATGCGGCTGGAACAGTGACGCCACATGAGCTCCTACAGTAAAATGCATTTCCTTTGTGTGCAGGATGTTTAGAAAAGCTCTAATGGTTGAACTACACCTCCCTGGAAGCTCTATGTACATAACTACATTTCAGAGCTTTTTAGAGGAACACCTGCTATTAAACGAATGACAGCAGGAACAAGAAGTTCACATTCTGGCGGGCTCCTGGTGTATTTTTCCTGGTGTATTAATGATTATTATCAGCCAGTAACAGCAACAACAGTTTTTCTGTGTCCTGGTAGTCAACAAAAGAGGAACATGACCCTGCAGGCAGCTTTGGTCTCATACTGGACAGTTTAGAGTAACTCAGTTACCAGACAAATACCTTCACTCACGACCAGATGGTGTTTATCTATTACTCTGAGCAGCCTGGTAAACACTGCTTTAAAAATGCAATGTACTGAGGCTGATAACTTCACTGGTAGAAAACCTTCCTTGTTGGGAAGCTTCATGCAACTTCTTTACTGTTCTCCTGAGGAACCTCTATGCAAAATAAGGTAAGGTTTATAAATTTAAATATTAGTTTAGTAGAACCACAGGATGTTAAAAACAAAATCCTTAAACTTTGAGAACACTAAGAGGTAAACTGCCTTTGCAGAATTAGAAAGCAAAGAGCAAATTTGAATATAAACAAATTAGCCTCCCGACTTTTTATTTCATGTTCACACCAACTACATGTTTCTGTACAGTGATGGTCATAAAACCACTTAATGGAATTTTGATATGAAAGTACAAGAGAGCTTTCCCAGTGAAAAAGAACATAGCCACTTCTTACTGTTTCTAGATTTTTCTCACTATTGAAAAGGGTAAAAGTTTCATAACTCCATTGGCTGAATTTCTTTTATATCTAGAACAATCACACCATATCTTCCTGTTGTACTGCCTAGGACAGCACCTGAAACATAGCAGGAGTCATAAAATACTGTCACTGGATGCTTTCTATGTTCTAATGCTTAATAAAATTCACCAGCCAAGGAAACAGTATGGTAAATATCACCAGACGGGGATTATAAATTATTTTTATGTTGTCAAGAAAATGTGTATTGATGATCTACAACACATTTTGTGACAATTTTTAGCACAAATTCTAAGTTTTCTTTACCTTTCTGTTGTCAAGACTAATCACGATTAGATTTTTACAAGTGTGATTTTAATTATAATCATTCACAACCAAGAAAAAGCAGAGGTAAGTCTGACTCAAGTATCTGTGACCTGTATGAATGACATTTCCTCTAAGGTGTGTGTGATAAATGACTGACAATAACCGAGAGGAAGCTTCCTGGGGGTGGGTTCTTCACGGGTTCGATGGGAAACATGGGCGTTGGCCAGACCTCTGTTCAAAGCTGAGCCCATATAACAGGTATTGGTGATGATTCCGAGCACATTCCTATGCTCTGGGGCTATTTCCCCACCTGCAGACTAGCATCTTTGTGAGGTTAATATAAACAAAGTATCAGGCACAGTGGATGGCCCATAGTCAGCAAGCCACACCAGGAACTAAGGGCACTACAATATCAAGAAATGACAGTTCCTCACTCGGATCTCATTTTATGTCAGAGACTAAGGTCAGCCAGCACAGTTTGGGTGCATAACCAAGGAATACATTCTTATTTAACTGCTACAAGGAGAAAATAGGCAGGGCAAAAAATGGCAATGAATAACAAAATAACATTAATTTACTAGGAATTATTTCAAGAAATTCAGGGTGATATACATAAATATAGAGAAAATGTCAAAATAGTAATGCATAATTCATAAAACTTTGCAGACTGAAGATGCTCCACACATACTTTTAAAAGGAGCTGATACTTCGTTATTCGCTGAACCGGTTTAATAAGGTAGGAAGAGATGGAATTGGCTAATCCATGCCGTTGCTGTATCTCCTGTATAAAAAAAAAAACAAAAACAAAAACTTTACTGTAGGGTACACTAATAAAAAATGGCTATGAGAGCACATTACTTTTCCAATACTGTACCTGACAAGTGTTTAATCCTGCTGAAATAATAAAGTTTCCTTTTTCTAAAAGGCTGTTAGAATATTAACAAAAACTTTGCTTCTAAAACTTTACTCTTGCATAGGAGGGAAGATACTCTGGAAAGGGAAGATCTTTGTGGGTAAAAGGGAGGATCTATATTATTGGTCAGTGGCACATTTCACCCCATGAGCTTCACTTTGCATTTTGTAATTATGTCCCTTACACTTGCAGTCCCCAAGCCCTGGTCCTCAGCCTGTTAAGGACCTGGCTGCAGAACTCTGTGCCTCCCCAAGCCCTTTTGTGGAAAAACTGTCTTCCATGAAACTTAGGAATGGGGGGGGGGTTGCGCAGTACGCAAGTGAGCAAAGCTTCCTCTGAATTCACAGACGCTCCCCATCGCTGTGTCACCATCTGAGTTCTGCCTCTTCCCACCCCCACCCCTGGTCTGTGGGAAAATTATCTTCCATGAAACCAGTCCTTGTGCCAAAAATGCTGGGGACCGCTGCTTTACACATAATCATCTGCTGGCCTTTTGTATGCCTCACTGTGAAGGTGGGCACCCTGAGCAGTCTATGCTAAGCACCTATGACCAAGCTCAGAGTTAAATGAGCACCTGACAGATGTTCAGTAGTGTTTATAACCAGAAAGAACTATAATCGAAGGGTAACAGGTGTCTTGGAGAATGGAGTAAGTTATAATGGAAAGACTCTTTAAAAAATAAAGCAACTGTACAATGAATACTAAAGGCATATAATTTGTGAAATCTCTTAGACAAGCATGATTTCTTTTATTGTTAAAGATGTTTTAGGGCACAATGATTTTTAAAATGGCTTTGATTCCAAACATTAAATGTGCCACATGCTCTCACTGCTTAGGCCTTAAATAATACTAAGTCTGCGTGCAGCCATGGTGTTGGATTTCACCGAATGGCAAAGATCTAGGGTCATGTAAAATATTAAAAAGAACAGGCCACACCGGACTGGGAGCAGGCTTCCTATTTACAAAGGCAGTGATATATAATTACTGGTCTGGGAATGACAACTAAAATAGGGTCATCTCCAGGTAGGGCTTCATCTCACAGACAGAAACTAAAGCTTTTTCCTAAGTTCCCAGACTTTCAGGCAAGAGCAGATTCTGACACTTGTGCAGGCACACTTTACTGTGCACACATTTGACCACGCTCTGGAAACCCAAAGAGCTTTCTGTGTATCATGTCATAAGGCTCCATCCCTTTTGTGCTAAATAACCTTCCTGCAGTATCCTTCCCCAGATGACCTCTATGTTTACTCTGATGGGAACGCAATTAATGAGCTTCTAATTAATCCTAGCAGTTACACTGCTATTTGTAAAATTTTATTGGTAGGTCACTTTTGGAAATCCATAACATAATGAAATTAACGCAGGAAAAATAAATAACATGACTCAAATTTATTTTTGTTATACAGGGGGAAAAGCAGCAATTAGTTTATACCTTCTGTGCACAATATTATATGTAAAAAAATAATGACTTGAATGTAAAAAGTAATGACATATACACACAAACATATATACATATTAAACATATGTGTACACATTAAAGTCTGAATTTCATATATATAAGAATATATATATGATACAATATATATGATACAAGGCTTCTAGTACTTGAATAGGATCTTTTAAAAACAGAAGAAAATATAAGACTATCTCAACTGCAAAATCCCAAAATAAAACAACTGCACCACCATTTCGGTGAAAGTTATATGAGTAATGTTGCATTTTATGTATATAACTTGGAAAATTTACAGCTTCTTTAGGAATCTATTACTTACATCAAAGTAGGACCCTGCATGTTCCAAAATCAGCTGAGTAGAATCAGGCTTATTTTTGCAATATGTGACATACATCTGAAACTTGTCTGCCTATATTCAAAAATAAATAAAAATTAGAATATCTCATTCAAAGTAAAACAAATTTAAGCCTCAAATATAAGAAACTCTATTTTAAAAAGAAGCTACTGAAATAAGAAACATATCCGCCTGATGCCACGCTCCTCCAAAAGCCTTCCCTGCCCAGCAAGTTGGGGCCGGACACCTGCCCTCTCTCTTCCCACAGCCGTGTGTGCAAAGCTTGGCTGTAGGCTTTTAACAGCACAACCCCGTGACCCCTGGTTCGCTTGTCTGCCTCCCCTCCAGACTGGACAATCCCCGATCAGCACCGGGCACTCATCTATCAGGGAACCCCCAGGGTCGAGCAGTGCCCCAGTACACTAAATATTCTATTTCAAACCATCTCAACCGCCATTAAACAACTCATTCCATAATAACTACTAGCAATTCTAGTTATGCAGAATGTAATTCCTTGAGGTAAAGTCTGTTTCTCTGCATGTACGAATCTCAGAAGATAGTGACTCGAAAGAAATGAACAATATCCCTTCTAACGTCCTTCAATGCCACCAAATACCAGACAACAAGTAGCTGAGGTTTCCTTACCCATGTAACAAAGCAATGTCCAACATCCTCTGGCAACTGTTCGTATTTTTCCAGCTCCTTTAGGAATATACTGCAAAGAATGAAAATGTTATCATATTATGAAGGTTTTTAAAAACATTTTATTAGTGAGATATGCTAGGAATTGAAAAATCTGTGCCCTCTGGATTTTAAGAACTAACAAAATGTGTAGCTCTTAACTAGAAGCAGCTAACCAGTTTGGCCTTCAAACCTTTTCTAATAGGAATTTTAACCTAGCAGCTTACTTCTGGGAAAATGCTAGTGTTTAGCAGCTAAGGATAAAATTTAGGGACATAAATGTTCAACGGAAAAACCCACTTGGCATTTTTGTGCCTTCTGCTGGGGGAGGGGTAGGGTTGGGGCAGGGGAGTGAGGAGACCCCACTAGCTCCGGCCCTGGTGTCATCTCGCCATAGCAGTGGGCTGCACAGACCCCACCTAGAGGAACTTCTGCTGCCACTGCTTTTTTAAGATATTAAAAAAAATTATGCACCTCCTGTGGCCAGTGGAAAGTACATTTTATTTGTTCAGACTACATGTCTGTTCCTTCCTCAGTCCCTCCCCTCCCTCTTATTCATAAAAGGCCAAACAAACACCACAGGCGCAGTCCCGTGGGGGGCTCTGCTGTCTTTTAACCCTAAGAAGTAACTGAGGCAGCAGCTGACGACTGGGCTGGAAAGAAGTCAGGGTCCCATAAACACATTTCCACAGCTTTCCTCATCTTATTTCTGCAGAAAATCGGTACAAATACAAAGTTAAGATTATTAAAAGAGTCTCTAGAATGTCAGTCTTTTTGTAGAAAGGCTGACAGACTTAATTCAAATTACAACAAAATCATCGAGACCTGCTTTAATTCAACTGGAAACTTTTATTTCTTATGACACCTCAGCACGGTAGCTAGATTTCACGAGTTAGCTACTCCCCACAGATAAGGCCACTCACTTATTATGAAACTCATAGATTTCCTGCATGTTTCCGAAGATGATGAGCTCTTTGTTCACGATGCCAGGCGGGATCTCCTCCACACCGCTGGTCATTTCCCACAGGTAGGTCTGGCCGGGAGGGAAACACGGGGATGAGACAAAATCAACACCAAATTTCCAAGAAATAGCTACTCCTGACATCTGTAGATTTACACATTCTCAGAATTAATGTATGAATGAAAACATAATGGAGGAATGAATGGAAACTTTTACAAAACATGAAAAACTCTTCTAAAAAAGCCCTTCAGTTGCTGTTAATACTTGAGAGAAGGGTTCCTTCGCTTTTAGCTTAACTCTAAACATATTTCCAGCCTCAGGCTTCGGGATTAACCTACTCCACACAGCACAACAAATATCCATGACACTACTGAGCATCAGTTGCCAATCATAACCAGTAGGCACATTTCTCTGGAGCTGCTGTAAAATTCTGTACAAAGGGAATGTCAGCCAGGCCATCATGTGATACACGGAGCGCGAGGATTAATGCTGTATCATCTCTGTAATGCGTGGAAAACAAGCCTGGAACTCCACAGAAGTGCAGAAACGTGAAACGGGCTGCTTAAGCACACTTTAAATTTCAAAAATAACCAAAAAATTGCGATTATTCTAAGAACTACCAGTAAGTGAGAATAAAGTAGCAAGGTTATACTCAATATAAACAAACAAACAAAACTTACTTACATCCATACACTCCCGGAGGTCTCTTACGTAAGCCTTTTCGGTTTGAATGAGCTCAGCCATTATGAACCTTGAACAGAGGAAGACAAGGGGCAGAGTGTAGTTCACAGGCAGGACACCTGTTTATTTCACTATCCACTTTTATGAATTCATGGAAGAATAAAGAGAGTCCAAAAGTTTGGGTCCTAAAGCAATGGTTTTGGAGAGGTACATCAAGAACAGACAGAACAGTAGTATCCAGCCTCTAATTCAAAGGAAAAAAAAGTTTTTTGAAAATATTTTACTGAGACACCTATAGATCAGGTTTCTCAGCTCAGCACCACTGACATTTTGGGCTGGGTGACTCTGTTGTTGGGCTGTCCTCCCCACTGTAGGATGCTTAGCAGCTTCCCTGGTCTCCACCCACTAGATGCCAGCAGCACCCTCCCCTCCCCCTCCCCACTGTGTGACAACCAAGTGTCTCCTCACGTTGCCAAATGTCCCCAGGGGGATAAAACTGCTCCCAATCGAGAACCACTGGGTTACAATAATCTTTTGTCTTTCTTTACACACAGTAGTTTACTCAATGGCAACTTTAAAGCACCTAAATTTGTGCTATTAATTTTTCTCTCCTTTGTATTACTACCTAATAATAACAATTTGTCAACTCCATATGAAACAAAGGCACAAGGATAAAAAACATGACACTGTTTCTAAACTAGGTGATAAGGGGATAGCAACCACAGTGAAATCTAGGCTGAAAAAATGAAGCACATTCAGAGCAACAAAGTCTCAGTGATATTTGATTTCAAAGCACACAAAATTCTCTGTCTAAATGACATTTTCTTCACTTTTTCAATGATTCTTGATACACTCTTAAAGACAGGCTTACTCTTTCCTGCGGGCAGATTTCCGCTTTTCTTCATTAAGTTCATGAGCAGCATCTCGAAGTTTCACCTCTGACCCAGGGATACTGGCTGGAATGATATCTAGCTGAAGACTTTTACTCTGTGGAATAAAAGAGTCGATGAACTCAGTTAATTAAATCAGTAAAGAGGGAAATCAGGAAGAAGACCGTGACTTATTCAGTTTGTACAAGGCAATTTACCGATTTGTTGGAATCCGAAGAAATCCCCAGGGCCTTCTCCAAAGAGGTTCTGTACTTCTCCATCCGCAGAGAGAAATCTCTGTACCTCTTATCCACTGCAGTAACACATTTTTTTATCTCTGCTGCATGGGCATGCCCTTTTTCACAAAAGCCATCAGCCAGCTGTATCAATAGCTTTACTCTCTCTTTGGTTTGCTGCAAAAACAACAGGAAAGTATTGTGAAGCAAATGAACCCAACTGCCAGAAACATAGTGGCGACTTGCCTACAACTCTGAGCTCTCAACAGGGAAAAACTGGCTGGTGGTAGGAACTTAGGCTAAAGCCCCAAGTCCATCCAGTCCACCTCCCTGATTCTAGACTAGCCGGCTCTCCTCAGCTCTTCCACAATGAATGGCACTTTTATGACCTCAAAGAAAAAATCCAGAGTATCTTTCAACAGTGTCTTCATCTGGTGGATGCTGAGGAAGAGCCTGCAGAATGAATGAAAGGAGGAGGTTCTCTATGATTCTATCCCTCTCCTCTGTTGACACACATGTGCTCGTGACGGAGCAGCTGTGTGGACGGCATCTCCATTGCTGTATGAGCCAGTTTGTTCTAAGTGCCCAGTTAGACCCTCAGCCCCTTTAGAGCAAGTGGCCGTGTGACTTTCCAGTTTTCTGGGGGCGAAGGCTGTGCCCACGGCAGGCATTCAACAAAATGGTGAAGCTCCCCGACAACACATTCACGTCTTTTTTAACTCTCAGGAGATATGGAGGAAAATCCACTAGTCAGGAAGTTATCTTCATAGAGGCATTTTAAATTTTGTTGCTGTTCGGGAACTCTTTTTCGCAAGATGATTATTTCATTTTATGTAGAAAAGATCTTTTACTAAGTATACTTTATTATTCGTCATAAAGGTAAAGCCAGCCATAAAATAACAGTTATAGATACTATACGGCAATTTGCACTAACTGATTTCTCAACATCTTTCTCTTCACATCCATTTCACTGGTTATTATTACTAATTATTATTAATACTACTGTGCTTCCTTCAACACTCCCCTAGCATTTTCAAAGAAGTAAGTTACTCTTCTGCTGTGGAACCTGCTTTTCTCAATTAAGCTTTAACTAGTAAATCTTTTTGAGGAATATTCAGGAACCTGACTTTAAAATCCCCCATCCACCAAAGGAAGAAAGTCAGAGCTCAAAACCCAGGTAAATTACCTTAGCTTGTGAAATGAAAGTTTTCAGCCAGAATTCACTGGGCAACCTGCGAAGCCGGCTGTCAAGATACTTCAGACACAAATACCCCCAGGACCCACTGGCTGCCAGCCCTGCTCAGCAGCCGCTGCCTGGCGACCTTGCCGGCTCCAGGGTGGAGCCCTCCCTGGGTCCTTTGCACGGGCACTTCTGCCTGGAATGCTCTTCCCCTAGACACCTCCACGGCTCCTTCACATCTCTGCTCAACCAAAGGCCACCTTCTCAGTGGGCTTCCAACGGGCCCTCTCGGACCACCTAGAAACCGTAGCTGGCCCCCTGCCCAACTGCCCTTCTGCTCTGGTTTTTCCCACAGCATACACCACCTTCTGACAGAGGGTGCAATGTATCTGTTAGGGTCATTGCCTGTCTCTGTCCTGTGAGAATGTCACCTCCACAGGCCAGGGATATTTGCTTGTGTGGCTTATTGATATCTTTTCCACTGTCACCCATGCCATCTGTGGAGGGCACTGTATAAACTATGTGTATGTATATCTTTAAGAGACTAAGAAAGCTATTTAGTGTATAAAGTGCTGGGACACAGAAATGAAGACAAAAAAGACAAGCTGCTTGCCTACATTAAAAAAGAAAACAAAAAACACCAAGAAGCTAAAGAAAGATTTCTATACACACATCATAAAATATACCAGGTTGCTGCATATAACACCAATAGGCTAATACTGACTACAGGACACTACATACAACATGAAAGATTTCCTACAAAGTGAAGCCTAGCAGATTGATACATCTTTGGTGCATAAACTTCACTGAAGCAAATAATGCTAATCAGATAGTCAAAAGGCTTCTCAAAGAGGCCTTCCCTGGCTCTATCAAAGATCGCAACCCTCTCTGCACACCCCCACCCATGGCTTCGTTTTTTTCTCTTCTTGAGAGAGTGAGAGAGAGAGAGAGAGAGAGAGAGAAAGAGAGTGTGTGTGAGAGAGAGAGAGAGAGAGAGTGTGTGTGTGAGTGAGATTCCCTCCCCCCCATTTATCATGCTGTTGTCTATGTCTCTAACTGGAATGTGCAATCCATAAGCCCAGTAGTTCCTGGCACACAGTAGGTGCTCAGTAAATAATTGTTGAATGATAGATGGTGATAAAAATTAAGTACAACAAATCTGCTAATCCATGAAAATTTCATATCTCAGTAAATTTTTTTTTTAATTAGTATTTTAAAAATACATTGACAGAATTCAAAAAAAGAGTTTAAAAAGATGCAAAGTGAAAACTCTCCTCACCCCACCTTCCACTGTCACCAGCCCCACTGGGGATCACTCCAGAGACATTGTATACGGATGAACCACCAAGTGCATGTATGTGTATATGTATTTTTCTCCCTCACACCTAACAGGTACAATGCACACTATCTGGGGGATGGGCACACTTCTAACTTTGACTCACTGTACAAAAGTAATTCATGTAACCAAAATGTTTGCATCCCTGCAATATTCTGAAATTAAAAAGAAAAGAAAAACAAAAATGGAGGTACTTCTGGAAACATACAAAGGATGTATACTCAAAAACTTTGAGAAACAAAACACCACAGGTTGACAAGGTAACCCTGAAAGAGTCTCGAAACTGTTTTGAGCTAAAAGAAGGAAGCAGTCTCTGTAGATATGTGCTTTAATTGGGAAAACATTCATGTCAGTATGAGGATTCTTATATTATTTCCTTAAAAGTTTATATTTACTCACATATGCCATAAAGATTTAATTCTATTTAATTAAGCACTTAATTCTATCTTGATTTTCGGGAGAAAAGTGAAAATGCCTCCAGTTCTCTAAGTCTGTGAACACCCATTAACAGAGATGCCGACGTAAACTCTGCCAAACATAAAACAGACAAGTTCATGGCGGGACTGAGTGCAAGTAACACCACTGGAACATTTTCCAACGAAAGACAACACCCACCAAATACATAAAAGTCAAGTTGATAACACCCAATGGTGTTTCACAAAAATAGCAAGTACTCAGAAAACACCTTGGGAAAGAAAGGAAGAAAGAAAAGAGAGCAAGGGAATAATGAAAAGAACAAAGAAGAATGAAAGGAAAGAGAGGGAGGTGCCTGCAGATACAGAAGGGACAGACGGGCACAGAGGGGGAGGGATGAGGACAGTGAGGGGACAGTGTGAAGGGGGTACGAAGTGCCACCCAGTGAACGTGCAACAACCCACTGGCTCACCCAGTCTCTCCAATTCCATCAGTTATTACTCGAATGATGTTTTTGAGGAATCCCTCATTTTCCTGCAGTATCCCATTTTAGGTTATTTTGGGAAAACCCAGGCTGACTTACAGGCCACTGAGCAGAAGTCCAGCACCAATCTGGATTTACCTTTGCAGTTATCTGAAACTCCTCGTGTTCTTTCAGTAGCTCCTGGGTGTGCTGTATACTTGAACCTGTCGAGGTATGTGTGGAAAGGTAGAACTCCCCATTGTCATGGATCCATTCTAAAGCCTGGAGAGGGAAGGAATGAAACAATGTTCGCGGGCTAAACCTCTGCGAGAGACGTTTAAATGTCAAATCACAAGGCAAGGTTGGCACGCATCGAGAAACACTCCCTCGGAGAGAGACAAGTTTCTGAAATGAGTATCAATTCCAAAATGTTTTTTAAAAAGGACATTCTAGAAAGTTATAATCGTGTCACTTATGTAGCAACAATAAAAAGTTCAAGAGTTTCTTATAACCACGAACCTAAAGGCACAGTAAAAGTACAATAAAAGAAAAGAAACCACAACTAAGATCCTTTTTCAAGAATCCTGAGAAGATGTGGGTTAAAGGGGTGGTTTGAAAGTCTCACACGACTAAATATCCAGACATTCATGCTACGGAAATTTTAGAACCTTACTGGGGTATTACAATTAAAAAAAGAAATAGAAAACAGGTGTATTTCCAGCTCTCAACTCTACAACTTTAGGTCTTTCTTCCTATTCCTGTGTCCAGCTGGAGCACCCAGGTATGCACCCACTTCACATGCTTTTTGGGGAGCTCCTGCAGAGGACCCTTCCACACTCTGCATCAGCTACCACCGGGAAGACACGGGCAGAGACACGGCTTAGCCCTTCTAGCTGGAAGGGAGAAGTGACCCCACTTGGAGAGAAGAGAACCAGCCAGGTTTAGATGGCAACAGAATGACAGTTCTAAGTCATATATGGTCTCAAGTGTGTAGAGGGCAGCCAATTTTTTATACATTTGAAGTGAAATCAGACTTATTTAAACATATACCCCTAACAAGGCCATGCTGAGGAAAAGCAGCATAAAGAAGTGGAGAGTTGACATTTGCCTTTGTAATCTCTCAGTTATCCACTGTAATCTGCTGGTCTTGGGACAGAAACATTGGCTGTCTCTACTAGATACATTACAGCTTTTGTGGCATTTTAGCAGGAAAAAAATGCAAAGGAAACCTCAACTGCTACAAATGGCCGAGTCAGGGCTCCAGACCCGTAGCCCGGGAACCCTGATCATTGAACCCTGGGGACCTCCACAGTCCGGCACAGGCTGTCCACTTTGAGCCTAGATTTAGCAAACTGGAACAAAATCTGCTCCCTAAGTGGGAAACCTATGCTGAGGAAAATTTAATTTTTCTTGAGCTAAAAAGATTTTATGGGATGCCTACTGCGGCAGGCGTATACTAAGTTGCGAAGTGGATTCAGAAGACAGTCTAGGGCTGAGTCAAGGTCGGGATGTGGATCAACACTGACCAACAGCACAGAAGGGCCCTGGGGGACTCTGAGGTCATTTACACAGAGGACACGAGAAGGCACACACCCAGCACCCGGCCTGGGGCCAGGCCACACACAGGTGTTCTGGGAACGTGCCTTCTCTTCTGTTTCCCTCTCAATCCCCAAATTCACAATGAACAGTTTATGGATTCTTATGCTACCATTAAGGCCAGAAAGAAGTGATAAAAATCTTAATGTCTAAGACAGGGGTCACTCAGATTTTACACTAAAATGATCGTCCATGACTGACGACATAGGCAGAAGCACTTTATCCCAAATGACCTAAGAAGGAGGATATTCTAAATGTATCCCTTGATACATGCTGTATTATCAGAAATTCTGTCACATTTCTTAAATTTAGCTTGATTTACCTGAAAAATAAAACTTTGTCTTGAAAATATAAATACATCAATATGAAAAACCACCCACCGTATTTCCACAAGCACAGGACCAAGATTCCACAAGGATTTTTCAGTCCTCACCATAATTACTGTTTGTACGTGGCTGACTGAAATATGAGATAAAGGCCGCGGGGGAAACCTGAGTGGTGCACTCGCTGAGGGCTGAAATCACCCTTTCCCCAGGTGACATATTCTACCAGGCTGAGGGGTTTTCAGGGTTTTCTTTTTAAAAGAAACTGTCAGTTAAAAGGCAGTACTGTTTGCCATTAGACAGTGGCGTTCAAGGTGGCCGAAATGTCAAGCTCCGCCTCCCTGCCGACAGAAGGCGAGCGCGGGCGGAGCGTGCCAGGCACCGGGCGTGCTGACCTGCTTGGCGCTCCGCTCAAAGACCACGTACTGCTGACACTGGTCCAGCCGTCGCTTCCTCATGGTCCAATAATGCAATACCCTGTTCTCCCGCTGGAAGAGCTCATTCAAGATATCTGAGAGAAAAACAGGAAAAGATGTGCGTTGGTGCTTGCAACCAATTAAAACACCTAAAAAATCCTGTGCACGTTTTTTTTTTCAGATTTTTATGCAAATGTTGTAGCAAGACAGAACGTTAAATAAAGAACCACACTGCTTTCTTGTCCAAGGCTCTCCATAAGCATGTCGACCAGACCTCTCTTCATTGTCTCATCATGATTTATTACATTACAATGAAGAGATCACTGGAAACTTAAGGTCGGTCTGTATGTAATACCTCAAGTTAGCTGGATTAGTGGGATATGTACATTTTATCTCCTGCTGGGGCAATTTGACAACGGCTAAGAAAACACCAGCATTAGATACTTTGTTCAAGACCATTAAAACCTTTCTGTAGATAGACTTTCATATATATTAAAGGTTATGTTAAAATGGTGGAGTACAAAAAGAAAACAAAGGTGGTTTTTAAAAAAACAACCAAAAATGAAACCATAAACCTTTAGGAGAGGAAGGGACGGAAGCAGGGAAGCAGAGAAGCCAGAAAGGCAAAAAAAAACCAAACAAACAAACAAAAAAAACCATATTACACAAAGATTTAAAATGTCACAACCAAATAAGAACCACCATAAAATATTTCACAAAAAATTTAAAGATTGGGACCATATATAACACAGATGTAATTTACTTAACAGTCAACAGAAAAAAGATGACTAATCCATTAGAAAAATGAGCAAAGCATATAAAACTGCAGCTCACAGTTTTTAAAATGTGGTTGCTAAATACATAGAAACATGTTTAGCCTCATTCAAACAATGAGACGATCTTTCACGGTTTTCCTGGCAAAGACAGATACTATCCATTGCTGGAACAGGTGAGAGAAACAGGTGATTATGACCCTGCGTGACTGAGGGAGAAAACCTGAGAACAACTCTGCCAGAGGGCACCGTGGCAGTAGGTGATGACACCGAAAATGTGTACATCTTTGAACTAGGAACTTGTCTTTCAGACCAACAGTGCCGACACCAGTACTCAACGCTACGTGTACGAAGATGTTCAGACACCAAAGCGCTGGACGAACAGTGGAAAACTGGCAGCAATGTATGACCTGCCGACTGGGGGACAGGTCAAATCCATTATAGAAATGTTACATTGGATACTAAATTGAAGACAGCAGATCTTTAAATTCTGACATACAAAGATGACTAACAGATATTAAGTGAAAGAAGCAAGGTGTAAGGGAATATAGTCCCATTTTTGTAAAAAATTTAAAAGTGCGATGGGTGAGTGGAATGTACATGCTTACATTTCTGTACATATTTACATTTATATACATACACAGATGCACAAGAGTCTTGGCGGTGGTTACCAGTGGCAAAGGAATTAGGTAACTTACATATATTTATACAATTTTTGGATTTTTTTTTACAATAAGTATATTTTACTCTACAAGTTTATGAAACAAACAACTTAAGAAGAAAATTCCCAAGACTGCAATTGCAAATCACATAAGTGGTCCTCAGAATACTTCTTTAGTATATTGGAAAAACCTTAAAAACAGGAAGTTTTCCACAAATATTTACTGAGTTCCTGGCAGGCTGTGTACTTGAGAAGCAGAAGAACGGCATTTACATGCCAGCTCAGTGAACACGTTTTATTATCTTTACTCCACTGAAAGATGAACTAGTTCAGTGAAAAAAATTAAGGCTTAAAAATTTGAAGTCTGTCAAAAAGTCAGGCTACCACTTAAACGAGAATATCACACATGAACATGAATATGAACCAATGGGGTTCTTCTGGTCTTTCGTTTCCATAGTCTCTGCCTGGGCCAGCAGTACTTTTCGGCAAGCAGCAGACAGAGTGGTAACCGCCTCCTGGACACGGGGCTTCCTTCGCCTCCGAGGGACCCTCTGACCATGTGCTCTGACTCCTTGCCTGTGCCGTGGGGTTATTCTGTCTTTTCTGTCACTGTCACACTTGCACAGATTTACTGCACTGTCTTGAGCATAACCTTTCACCCCCAAGTAGACTGTGAGAGAAACAGAACATCTCTATTTTAATTCTCCCACTTCTAGCACTGTGATATACAATAGCAAGTGCATGATAAGTACCTAGCGAGTGAATAAATGAAACATACCCTCCTCTTGCCACAAATACATGTGCCAAACTATTAATAATACAACCTAGAAAAGACCGTAACACCTTTGATCAGAGAAAACAGAATACAACCAACAAACAAAAGCAATAGGAGAGGTGGGAGAAAGGAAATTATTTTTATAGAAAATGAGCTAAGTAAACTGATTATCAATGCAAATAATCTGCTGGCAATAAAGACTTGTTCATGCAGAAAAATGATTGTTTTTGTTAGTTGCTCATTTTCCCAGAAGAAAAGCCCAACAATTAATAAATATAAGTCTCACTGACAGAACTTAGAGGACTTGCTAGTGTGACAGAAAATTATTCTGTGATAACAGAGGAATCAGATGAACAGAGAGTAGAATGTAATATAGAAAGTTTTTGCCAATCATATTGTTTTAAAATATGTGCGATGAATCATGGGTTAACTGTTTATCACAATTTTTTTCCTATAAAACTCAACTCAGGCTGTGTGACATTGGTCAAGGTAGTTATTTACTCTGTACCTTACTTTCCTCATCTGTTCACCTTTCTGTCCACATCAAGCCTGTTAGTTCCATATTGTATACACTTTCCCAGACCTTTTTTTATGCATTTACATACAGACATACAAACATGGTTTTATAGATTTTTATACTGAAATGATATTAAAGTATATAATATTATTTTGTAATTTGCGTTTTATTAACCATGCTTTAGGTATAAAAAATTGGTAACACTTTATAGTAATAATATTGGTACATAATTTCTTGATTTGAACTTTTAAAAATATTTTGCTTATAGATAACTCTGGTTTTCATTTTTTTTCCTTATTTATAATATTTTTACTCACTTTAACAAAATAACCAATGGCACTAAATATCCTGAATCTACATTTTTGGTTTACATTCATCAATTTATTCAATAATTATCAGCCTATAAATTTGTTTAATACTTTATTATTAAACTAAGATAATTAGGGAGGACTTCATTAACATGAAATGGACATTTAAAACGAAACCCTAAATCCAGAGTTTAGCACACGTCAAGTCGAGCTCCTTCACTGCTTGCTACATCCTGACCTGCCAGTCCCAGCCATACTCACTTTTCACTTGCTGTTCAGGAGCTTTGATGTGTGTCACCATTCCCGGCATGTTCACACTGTTCCTGTGCAGGTACTTCAGGAAGACATCTGCATTCCTCCTAGCAAGAGTACAAGCCTGAGAAATAATGGAGAGCAAAGTGTTGTTAATTTGACTTACACAAACATGTGTTTTGAGTACATAGGGATGACAACATCATACGGCTCACATACGTCATTACCTAAAACAGTTATCTGGCCAACTTGTGGTTTGGAAAATGCATAGGTTAAATACTATTTCAATTACAAAAGAATCTCTTTGTCCCGAAGCCCTTCCTCTAAAGATGCCAGCTGCTACGTTATAAGCTTCTCTATAGGGAGGCCCACGGGACGCAGGAGACTGAGGGCAGCCTAACCCGGCTGGCCTAACCCGAGAGGGAGAGAAGCCCTGCCGCAGTCGAGCCCTAAGGGGATGGCATCCCCAGGCAACACCTGTACCTCAGCTGTGAGATCCCTGAGCCACAGGACCCCCCCTAAGCTGTACCTAAAGGGCAGACAGTAAATACTTTCAGCTTTGGGGGTCATACAGTCTCTGTCTTCCCATCACGAGTCCTCAACCCCAACCACTGTAGACGAAATAGCCACAGATGATATGTAAATGAACACATGTGGCAGCACTTAGACCTCAGTTCATAGTTCCCGACCCCGATTTAAGCCAATGAGTTTGGGGTAGTTTGTTATGTGGTGCTACTGTAGTAACAGGTAACTGATATTACCTGTTCATGTAGTAGGATAAACCAAATAAGTAATTTCATCAGTATATGAAAAAGTAAGGGTTTTATATAAGAAAAAAGGATACAAATATAAAATGAAATAGTTAAGGAAAAAAACCCTTAATTATATTTGAATTGGAACTATCTTGTACATTTCCTATCTCAGATCTGGAATTAATCTTTTCTCCAAAGAGTTCCTAGTGGTAAATGGTAGAGACCACAATCTGGGCACTAGGGATGCTCAGTACTATTGGGGTGTCATTGTTTCTAGGATTTTTCAGTCTAGGATATATATATATTTTTTTTAATTAAGAGAAAAATACATCAGAAGTCTCTACCAATCATCCTGGCATTTCAAGTTGTCATACTAAACAGCAAGGAAGATGTCAAAGACCACTAGGATTACGTCTACAGGACATCTGGGCAACCTGACTTGAAGGGGCTCCCACGAATGGGACAAGTAGAACATTAAAAGATAAATGATTATGATTGCCTGAAACGTACCAAATATATTGAAATCCATGATGAGACTAAAACAAAGTCATATGTAGAGGTTGCTATGGCAACAATTCATTATCCTGAAAATAGGATCAAGCATTTACTCTGCTTTTTCTGTACAAACTCTATTTTAGACTAACCAAGTAGCTGAGGAAATAACTGTAGCCAATTGAGGCTAAAGGAATGATAGAATTAGAATATCACCATTTCGCAACTCCTAATGAAACAATACCATCACTGGGTGCTAAACCCAGTAGGCGAAAACATGGTGGGGAAATACGCAGGGACGAATGAGACACTCCACATTTGAACCACTGATACATCCTCACATCACAGAGATAAAAAAAGAGAACCAGACATTATGTGCCTGTCCCCTGAGGTAGTGCAACAGGAAGTACAGGCACAGGTAGCAAGGTATTCTAAGCTCACCAGCACCACCACCACACACATACACACACACCACGTACATACCACCACACACATACACCACATACACACACATACACACACGCTCAAACCTGACTCTGACCAAGGCTCTCAATCTAACAGAAATTTGGAAGATTGCAAATGGTGCTAAATGACTCCACAGGATGCAATTAGCAAAGTCCAGAATGGGAGAAATTTCACTGTATAAATGACCTATTTCTTCAATTAATAAACAGTAATGAAAGGGGGGTGCTGTTTAGATTAAAAGTGATTCACAAACCACACCAACCAAATCAATATGTGGATCTTGTTTGAATCCTGATTAAAACCACATGTAAAAAGACATTTATAGGACAATCAGAAAAATTTTAACAATGTTAGAATTCAGATAATATTAAAGAATTACTACTAATTTTATAGATATGATAATGGTATTGTGGTTATGTTTCAGAAAGGGAGAATTTAATCTTTAGATTTATACTACAATATTTACAAATAAAATTATATGATATCTAGAATTTAAAGTAATCCACTGAAGGTGGGCATATGCCCATATGTTGATAATCACTGAAAGCGGGTGAGGGCTCATTATGAATTCTCTCTACTTATACATATCCTTAAATTTCTATAATAAACTTTTAAAATACCCTATACACAAACACTACAAAATTATGGTTGAACAAAGGAATCCAAACAGGCTTGTGATTACAGATGCCCCTTGACTTATAATGAGGTTACATCACAATAAACTCACCATAAGTTGAAAATATAAGTCAAAAATACATTTAATAACTTGATCTACTCAGCATCATAGTCTAGCCTAGCCCATCTTAAATATGCTCAGAACATATATATTGGCCCAGAGTTGGGCAAAATCAGCTAACACAAAGGCAATTTTAAAATAAAGTGCTGAATATCCCATGTAATTTATTGAATAATGTACTGAAAGTGAAAAAAAGAATGGGCGTATGGGTACGTGCAATAAAGTTTCTACTGAATGTGAATTGCTTTCACACTATCGTAAAGTGGAAAACTCTTAAGTCAAACCATTGTAAGTCAGGGACCATCTATATTTTTGTTTAGCAATTTTACCTAAATTATCTTTCTTAATTACTACAACTTAGTAGTATTCATTTCTCTTTTATCCTAAATGGATTCCTGAAAAAGACAAATTATAATAATTCCAACTCAAAATCCTAACAGTGGTGGGCCTTTAAGAAACTTCAACAGCAGTAATGAGTTGGAGGTAGGAGTTTCAAGGTCTGGTCTCACATAGTTACAGTTAGTGGCTGTGGAAACAACAATGCTTTCTCACCTTGACTTACTTAAAAAGTTACCAGATATAATTTTCAAAGTTACAATTTATTTTCCAAGACTAAAACAACTCTCTCTGTCAGATAATCAACTTCAGAAACAAAACAAAAATTGTTCAACTTCACAGGAAATGGTGTCAGAGGGGTCAAATGCTAAAGCAATGATCAAAAATAAGCTTCATAAAGCAACGAGGGAAAGCAAACCCCACACCTATTTTAACAGGTCTGAGTGGTGATAACAAGCAGAATCTCAGAAATTCTCAGTGCAAGAATGCAACAAGGAAGCACTCAGTGTCAAATGTTTCTAAACATTGTGACCACTTTAAAAATCTAATTGTTTCAAAGCACATCTGTGACTTATGTGTAACTAAGGTGACATAAAAATATGACAAAGCAGTCTAGAAAAATTCCTTATTTAAAGCTTGTCAGAGAGAAAACCCCCAGTTCTGGTCTGCATGTGATCAAATTACTCCAGTGGGAGGTGTTTCCTGAGTAGGTATTAGTGATCCAGTAAGCCACACAGTGCTCAGGCTTTGTGTCCACTCCACACTGTGCTCCACCTCTTCTGAGATACGATCTTTATTCCAAAGGCTGAATTTCCAAAAGAGGATTAGTTTAAGCTATAGGCATTACGTTTCACCAAATCGATCAATCAGTCAAACAATCAATCACCCTCTCTGTCTCCAGCATCATTTGATATTGTGACTTCTAGTCAACCCTTACACAGATTTCTAGCTCTTCCTCCTTGAAAGCTAGAAAGTGTAATTCACACATGAGAAAGAGTTTAAGGTTTTCTTTCTTCAACTAACTCCTCGCTGATGCGACACTGCCCCAATCACTTTCCACCCAAGGCGAGAGCCGTGGGATGTGTGGGGTCCCTTGGAAAGCCACGACTGTGCCACGCGCAGGGGGCACCCAGGAGCGCTGCAGCCTGCACTGCTCAGTGAGGCACGAGCGCCCACAAACCAGCCCCGTACCTTCAGGAACGCTTCCTTTTGCTCGAGGTGCTTGCTGATCATCGGGGTGACATGGTCCGTCTCGGAATTGGGGCCCAGCTTGTCGGCTCCACCACACCAGTCTTCTTCTCGCTTGTACTCTTGTTCCAGGCTCTCGAGGACACTGCACACCTATGGGCAGGAGAAAGTTCCAGGCTCAGATTTGCATTTGCTGTCACCGACTGGCATCTTTGGGGAGCACTTTCAATCGGGCTCTGGGGATGAAAGTGTTGCCGGGAGGACCCAGAACATAAGGAGGAGCCCTGGGCTCCGTCTGACTTGAGGACAAACACAGGGTTGAAAGCAGGTGGGTCTTTCAGGACAAGAACAGAACCAAAGCTGAATATCTTGCCTCTCTCTGACGTGTTTTAGGTCATACATTTAAATAAGCGGAAAAGAGGTGTCGTCTCAGCTACTTTCCCACTTACCATCCTTTGATAAGGAAGGTAAGCGAGAATAATCTTAATTCCAGAATGTCTTTTCCCTGCCTGACTTGCAATGGACTGGTTCCATAATGACTGACACGTTATTCATGACTGAGTTGCCCAATAAAATTAATCTGGAGATAAGATGTCAGTGGGGAGCCCAAGGAAGGGACCCGCTGCCCTGACCTGCTCTGACGTTTTGTAGAAGGCGACGGAGGCGTTGACGAGCTTGAGGCGGTCCTCCATCTTCAGCATGAGCTGCTGCCAGTGCGAGGCCACCTTCTCGGCGCAGTCTCGGATCATGTCCATGTCGTAGTGATTGGCCTGCAGCATGGCCTCCGCCTTCTGCTGCACCTGCAGTGCGCTCTGGTGTGTCTTCTGGTGACAGAAGAGAAGGGAAGGTTTATTTAACAGGGTGGCACCCACTGGCTGGGAAGGAGCCAGGATGGCTACAGTTATTCTGCTCATCGTGAGTTTGCAGAAACAACTCCAGTTAATATTTTCCAGGATGCTTCTAAGAGCACAGCAGATAGTTTAGTAAAAAAGTTCTTATGCCCAGCAACAACTAAATTTATATTTAAATGAGCTAATGAAGGGTGAAATACAGTAAGACTTCCCAGAATGGGTCTCAGTTGTGGAGTTCTCAGCCTGAGAAACAGCAGCAAAGACCCTTAACAGCCAATGTTGTTTCAAAAAGCTGTTGAAATGTTCCAAGTTCATTATTCCTATTGATCCTTCTTATAATACCCACTGGAGGCAAATGAACAAGTGAAGAAAAGGTAGCCAGAATGAATACTTTTTTTCTTTTAATTTTCATTTTCAACTTAACTTTGGACTCCAGTGAAAAGTTTTCAAGAACTACGAACTTTAAGAAGACAAGAAAAAATTAATGAAAAGCTAAGGATGATCCAACTAGTCTCTGGAGGTCAATGCCACATGATAAATCTATGAAAATGACATGGCAAGTCCAGGAGGAACTTTGCTTATCTGTCCTCATTAGAAGACTCACAGGGGCAGAGAGGTCAGGTTCTCTCCGGCGAAAAACTAGAACTCTGGGTGGGGGCGGGGGACAGTCAGGGGAGCATACGAGTCTCTGTGCACACAGATTTTTTTTTAAAAAAAAAAATTAAAATCTTGCATTTCACCCAAAAACTTGTGAACGATCCCATAAAATACTATAAACCATATAGTCCCAGCCTTTATGCAGACACAATGACTTAGTATTTGCAATTTAATTACTAGAAATTATTGGCACAGTGTACAGTTTTCAAAAGATGCCCAGAGTTTGAGCCTCAGGAAGAAATGTTAATGTGTGTCCACTGGCAATAGGTAATTGAAAGTAAATTAACCCAGGGAATAAATTAGTGGCGACTTCTACAGCTTTCTTCTCTGGCTCACAATATGTATGTAAACAGAGCAGGAAACAAGTTTTCTACACTCAAATGCTCTTTTTCTTTGACTTTACCTTGCGACCACCAATCAGAACTATTGCTCATGTTCCTCTACCCTGCAAAAAAACCTAAAAAAATAATTAGTCCACATCCTGAGGGTGAATTTGGGCAGGCCTGGAATTGGCCTGAGTCGTTCTGCTACAGCACTGACCCTCCTGTGAAGGTGAACAATGCTGCTTTTAAGCAAGGGTGTGAGTTTTGTCGTCAGCACTGTTTCCGGATCGACAGTAAGACCCCCAGAGCACTCTGCTTTGTTGAGGTTGGTAACACAGTGAGAATGTGCCTACAAGACCAGCAAGACAGAAAGCATCGGCTGAGACTCCAGTCTGGGCTCCCTGGTTGTTCGGAGGTGTTTCTGATTGGAGAAAGTGTGCCCTGCCAGGAACCATGCAGTGGGAGAGCAACAGGAACCCTCCCTGCCCACTGACCCCCCTCCAGACCCCGGCTGTGAGGCCGCCCGGCTGGAATGTGCACCCTCACTTCACTGCCGTTGCCATACTGTTCCCTTCCCCTGCAGTCAACTGTAGATTTGTAAGCATTGTCATTTTGGGTCCCATGAGTTTTCTGTACCAATCGAGCCCCGTGTGGCTCCCAAGGTCAGTGCCATGTTAAGGGATCTAGTATGTTTGCCCTAAGGATAGAAAGGTCCAACTCACAGAGACGGGACCAGGCATTCTTACCTCGATGGCATGCTGGAACTGTTCGTGCTCTCTCTGGAGCTGCTCTGCCTCTTGTAATGAGCTGGCTGTGATAAGTCCGGCGTTTAACATGGACTCTCCATTGCGGATCCAACCCAGCACCTGAAACGTTACACAGGGGAAGTCCAAGCAGTGGACTTTGCAGAGCATCCTGCAGACCACCAGGGACGGGACACGAGCCTGCAAGGTGGTCTAGTGGCTCGGGGCAGGTATGAAATGTGATGTCTTCACTGGCAATGGCCTGATGTCCTTCAATGGTGTCTGATCCCAAGTACTACATATTTTAAATTAACTCTGTTATTTTTAGTAGAGAATAGGAAATGAAAAGGTGGAAGGTCCAGCGGATTGTTAGTTTTTGTCCACAGGTTAAAATAGCTTGAGGACCATATATGAGAAAACCTATGGACACAATTCCTTGATAATTAAGAAAATTATTTTCATTCCCTTTCAGCATTTTTAGGTCTGAAAAATTGGCAAGCTGCTTGATAAGGGGAAACAATTATTTCAGTAACTTACTGTCCAATCTAACGTCAGTGTTAAAGGGCACAATAACCAAAGTGTGAATTACGCTGTACTACAATGCTCAGAGTCAAACTGTGAGATGCTCAACTTTACACACAAACGAAAAGAGAAGTCAATTCTGACAGCAGAAGCCACAGAAAGTGTGGGAGGTCATTCAGGATAGTTACTTGTGGCAGGGACCTCTAGTAACCCACACAATCCCTATCCTCCTCTTATCATTTACTCAGAAAACCCCAACTTTGGGGGAGAGCTTAAAAATAAAACCATTTCTCAGCTCCTGTCACAGCTTGGTTACAGGCATGACACAATTCCAACCAATGAGATCAAAGCCGCAGTCGCTGGGGAAGTTGTGAAAATATTTCTTTTCTGACACTTCTGCTACCTCTTTCTTGCTGCTTCCCACTCCCTGAAGCCGGGGATATGGAGGCGAAAGTTGGAGCTACGATAGCCATTTGGCAACTGGAAGGGAAACGCTACCCGTCACCAAGATCTCAGGCCAATCATGGGGACACCAGCAATCTACTACATCCTGACTCATCATGTGGAGAAGACACCTTTTTCAAGAGACTGGTTTTTAGTCTCTGTTACAGGAAAAGGCAATTCCTAAGGAATACCTAAGGAGAAAATTAATTTACTCCTTCATTTCTTAAATGAATTATTTTTTTTTTGGCAAAAGGGAACACTTTATTTGCAGGTCACAATACTTATTTCATCTGTATGTAAAAATACCCGTACTGATGGCATGTGGGAGATCAATAGGTGCTCCTGTAAACAGTTCTGATTTAATAGTATTTCTGCTCTACATGAGACCACCTACTTCTGCATTATACCTTACTCACGGTCCAGTGGCACCGTAAGTCCCCTCCAGCCAAGCGTTTGCTTTCTGTGCATCTACCCAGACAGCCTTATCTCCCTCCACCAAGCCACTTTCACCAGCAGATGCCCTGCTTACTGGATAACATGTCCTATCAATGCACGGAATCCCACCAGCACTGAGCCAAAAGCAATCCCTCCCACATGCCCCATTTTTATTTTGCCCTGCCATCCTGATAACACAAGAAAAGCCCCAGCCATTCATAGTCTGTGATCTGATCCAGATCATGACAATATTTGGCATAAAAATCACAGTTATTAGCCCAGGAAGCAACGTGCTCAGGGTTTCAAGCAAGACACGACCACTAACAAAACAAGCAAACGATGCTACTCTCAAGTGCTACACCTGCCGGGCAGGGAAGTCTTTTCCATCACCGAGCAGCCAGCCAGCCGTGCAGGCCACCAGCTCTGCTTCCGCACATTAGGTATGGCTGTATGGTGGGGGCGGGCAGTTATCTTATATACTGGGACAGTCATCTGTGCGGGGACGATCTTCCCAATGCTACAGAAAGATCCGTCACTCACCGGGCGTCTGTAGTGCAGCTTCGCCCTCGTCCAGTCGTTTGCTTACCTGCTTCACTTCTGCCTGCAGATGGCGCAGCTGCACGCACTGCTCCAGGTGCTTCCGATGCTGTTCTGCTGCTAAATCCAACTCCTGCTGTTTTTCATGAAGAAACTCCAACAGGTCCTGGACCCGAGTTGCCATGTCTACATCTCTATCGCAGAGCAGCTCCACACCTGCGGACATTGAAGGGAAATCCTAGAATTCGGCTAGCACTTCAACCTTCTGTTCGTAAATGGTGGCTGGCACACAATCTGCTTTTGCCAGGGGCCTCCCCAGCTGGGGCCGAGCCACACACTGAAGGGCAGATGCAAGGAGGGCACAGCCAAGCAGAAGAGCACTTACTCCTGCCTCGAGTGTGAGTGTGTGCAAAAGGATGTCTCGATAACCAAACCAAACCCACTTCCCATCAATCTGCTCCTACTCCCACACTGCGAACTAGTGAAAGTGTAGCAGCCTTTACAAATGAATTAACTTTAGTTTGTTTTTGTTGTTAAACTCAACATACACAGTTTACTCTTTAGTAAGTATTTAATTTGTGACAATGAGTAATGCAGTATGCAGGTTGTTGCTAAGTAAGCGTCTAATACTATAGTTATATTTTTAAGCCTACAGTGACATCTGCTGGTAAAATATAAACTAAGAAAAAATAAAGAACATGAAACTATTTTCTTGGGGTTTACATTTCATTCACAGAGATACAACATATCATTTTTGTAAAATTAAAGTCAATCATTCTCAAAATAATATGGGAGAGTACCATGGGTAATACTCTAACCATAATGCCAAACATGACTGTATTATGTGGGGGAAAAAACGCTAAACATTTCCTTTTAGAGAACAGGTATCTCTAGTATCTATATCACAGGGGCTAACAAAATTTACAGTCGTCACATTGAAATAAACTGAATTCCCATGGCGACATGAAGTAACCACAAGGGACACAGAACGGAAGGGCCCTTCTTACCAGAAGCCTGCACTTCGTTGACATACTGCAGAAGATCCTGCCCTTGGTGGATGACGTCAAAAGTCAAGTTATTCATGGTCAAGGCTTTGTCTGCGTGGTGCTGGAGGCGCTGCTCTGCGATCGTGAGATCCTCTGTGTCGAAGTCATTCATTTGCTGAGAAAGCTCATCATTCCAAGACTCTAGGTCGGAGATGATCTGAAGGAGGAAAGTATGTGTATGAGACCGAGACAAAGAATAAATTTACGCCGCCACATCTCACTGTGCCAAGTAAGGAAGAGACTCTCTGTGTCAAAAGGACGTAGAAATTATACCCTTAAGATGGATGAGTTTTGTGGTATATAAGTTGACTTTTCAGTAAAGCTATTTTTTAAAAAATTAAAAATAAAAAAAAATAAATGGAAACAGAAGCCAGATGAAGGGGTTCACACTGGCCAAAGTGGGACAACTAGATACTCAAAAAGAAAAATTATCACAACTGAGTAAAATACATAAAATATACAAAAATCCACTACTTCCTAATGATATTTTAAAAAGAATAAGAAGAAGAGCTGAACAGCCAAAAAAAAAAAAAATTAAAAAGTCTTTGGTGTCTATTAGAGGTAGGCAGGAAACCAACTGTTACCCTGAAAATTAGTGCTTAAGAAAAGTAATTATTTAAACATTTCATGATGAAGGAATGTTCCCCTTTATAAATTAATCCATCTATTTAATATTAAGTGTAGAAAGAATAAAAATAGAAAATTGTCTGTTTTCATATTCTAGTAAAATAACTGTCCCAGGCAACAATCATTCATGCATAGTAACTACTGTACGAAAGGCTAAGGGGGAATTTAACCATGGAAGGACCAGGATGCCACTGCCTGAACACGCAGACCAGTCTCAGCATCTCTAAATAAGCAGGATCAGACAGGATGTGCCCTCTCGCAGGGGGATGCATGATGCACCACCTAGGGAGTACTTTTGCACAAAAACAGAACCTGAATCTAATCAGGTCTCTGCATCTAACTTCCGAATGAAGAGGAAATGCCAGGGAAAGAAAAACAGTTAAAGAACCTAGAAGAAATCAAGTGAACAAATGCACACAATGTGAGACCTGGTTGCTTTGACGACTAACCTATTTCAACAAATGATGGCTCGAAAAGAAAGCCAGAGGGCAGGAGAGACAATTATAGATTATGAGACTGACCATCAAATTCAAGAGCCAACCCCACATGCTTCCTATTTGAGGCACCCAGTAAATCTGAACACAGCGGGGAGGTCAGGAAACAAGGAGAAATAACTGCTAAATTGGGGAGATGTTCAGTAGATCATGGGTATGTAAGAAAGTGGCTCTATCTCTTAGAGATACCTAGGAAAGTCTTTAGGAATGAAAGGATAAACCGGCAAAGATTTTCTCTAAAATACTACAGCACAACAATAACAAAAGAAGGCATGCAAGGGTGGTAAAATCCTGTTGAATTTGGGTGACAGGCATATGGAAGTTTCACTGTATTATCCTCTCTACTTTTGGACAGGTGTGAAAACTTTCATGACATAATTTTAAAAATAAGACTAAAAATTATAAAATCCAGAAAGGAGGAAAAAACTTGTGAAAGAATATTCTACACCCTTCAATGGAATAACATTTCCCATGGGTCATAACTCACTGTATCCATGAGTACAAATCAAGCCAGTATGAAAATTGAAAACCTCGATCCACCTTCGAAAGATGAAGATGCTACTCCAATTGAAAGACAAGAGATGTGGGGATTTAAAAAAATTAACCAAGTAACAGATGGATTTCTACCTTAAGTGTAACTCCGTGCTTCCTACTGGCAGTTAGATATGGCATTTTCCCAGGTAAGAGAGGAAACTGCAGCCAAATCCTACTCAGATTTTCACATTTCAGGATTATTAGAGATTATTAGAGAAGAGGTTCTCAGGCCATGACCTTCTAAAAGCTTTTAACCTGTATCTGATGCTGGCCTGACACTGAACTACAGGTGTAAGCTCCTCAGCTCTGGGACATTCTCACCCGGGGTCGGGCACACTGGCTTTACCTATGGCATTTGCAATTCTGTGGCTTTAGCCTGGGGAAAATGTATGTTTTTGTTTCCTGATCTGGTTCAATGAAAGCAGAAATACAATTAAAAAAAAAATTTTCCCTTTAAAGTAGCATTAAGACAAATGAAGTCAATCTTTTCTTTCAAATACTAAAATGTCCCAGAAAAGAAACTCCAACTAATACTTCTCATTGCTTTGTATTTCTTAATTGAATATATGTATTAAGCAGCTAAGCTTTTTGCAAAAGCAAGTCCTCTGAAATCTGGGAGGAAAATAGGCCTGCTCGGCCTTCTGTTGATCCAGGCCCAGGCCACGGTGGGCTCTCTCTGGGCAGGAACCGGCAGGCAGCTGCCTTTTCACTGCCAGGCTTCACACGAATCTAAAGGTCATGACTCTGAGGGCATCTGAGCAGGTTTGACTCCTTTCTTCTTGTAACTAAAATGATGACAATGAAAAGATCCAAGGTCTGTCTTTAATGAAAACGGTGCTGGAGGTTTGGATAAGCAGCCACCCAAAGGTACCCGGAGAGGCCTGCGCAGGCTGGCCTGGCGGAAACTGCCCTGAGGGTGGGGCCCACAGACAGGCCCACTGCAGGCGCAGGGCCCCTCCTCTGAGCTGGGGTGACTGAGGGCCGGCCATGCACCTGCCTGGGGCAGCACGTCAGGGTCTGGGTCCGCGTGCCCTCCCGGCACGGCTGGAGTTCTAAACCACGAATGAGTAATAAACATGGAGAGGGTGTGCTCCACAGACTGCCGCGGGCAGTCACAAGTGCCACCAGGGCAGCTCACAGGTACCCAGAGGAGGCCTGCGGGCAGTCACTGCCACCAGCTCTGTGAAGCTGCCAGGCACCGGGTCTCCCCAGGCTGAAGAGCCTTTGGATCCTTTTGTCATGTTTCACAGTCTCACCCGATGATACTTGCTGCTGCTTGCACTATGTGAAGTTCAGAAAAAAAGATCTTCCTTACCACAGAATTCAGAACCATCCTCGTTCTGTTAAAGAAAGATAAAAGGAACCTATATTTCTCTCTTCTGTTCTCGTATAAGGTGCAAAAGTAATTTTTACTTAAGAATTATAATCTGAGAACATCTCTGAGGAAATGAGGGGAAAAAATTGGGTTTCCTACTACCTAAAATGCTGTCTGCACGGGCTAAGATTATTCCCACTCTGGAGGGGAAAGAGAAAGGGGGGAAGGGGGTAGAGGGGGTGGGGGAGGGAGACAAGATTGGAGAGGATCGCCACCCTAAGTCGATGGCTCTGCTCCAACGACAGGAGTGCTGTGCTCGACCCAATCAAGGCTCAAACACACGGAGACAAGAAGAAAGATGTGCTTGTTTCCATCCATTCCACTCTCGACACTTGCTTTGCTCTGGTCCCGCTGCCCAAGCTGCCTTCCCCACAGTTTCTGCTGACCTCAGAGCCCAGAGCTGAGTCCCTCAGCCGCCCAGGGACGAGCAAGGGAGCCTCCCAGGTGCCCAGGATCACTCCCCTGTCCCCTCCCTCCCCCCACTTCCTCCACCCTCCTTCTTGTGGAGAGGGTGGGGGTGGAAGAGGACCCGGGGCTTGAACAGGGCAGAGGACAGAGAGGCAAAGCCGGGCCCCGGGTGCCGGAGGAGGGACACTCACGTCGATGGCATCCCTTTCAAAGATGCGCAGCTGCAGGAAGAGCTCCAGCTTGATCTTGCGCTCCTGGAAGAGCTCCTCCATCTGCGACTGCGCCTCATCCAGCTGCTGCAGCACCGTCTCGATGTGGCTGATGGAGCTGTTGTGGGGGGTCTTGTTACTGGAGATGGCCGAGTCCCTGCGGGAGGGCACACGAGGGAAACGGGGTTAGCAAGACAAACAGGAACCGACGAGAAAGTCTCACATTGTTAGATACCAGATCCGGCAACTCAAATCTTCACGGGGAAGAAAGCCGGCAGGAAGCTGGACTGCCCGTCTCAGAAAATGGAACACGCTGCCCCTCCTGCAAAACAATATTAGGCTTCCTCCTCTGAGCAGTGCTGCCAAATCTGAGGGTGTGCTGAAGAACTCTCTGAAGTCACTCTTGTAAGAAGTCTAATAATTACAGAAAGTTACTTTAGTAGGGCTTTATTTTTAGCCACTTCTCTCCTTAACTAGAGAGAACAGATGATACCTGTTTAGTACAAATGATAGAGCCACATTGGACAGGGGAGGTCAACCTTTAACGCAATCAATTAAGCCTGTAGTAAGTAACTTCTGCCTGCCTCTCTTTTAGCAAAGTGAACGTCATGTAAGGCTATCAAGTCAACAATTCAATAAAACTGTCCTCTGCGTCATACAGTGGGGAGGTTACATTTATGTAAATGGTCCCCCTGACCCCATAAAAGGAATTTGCTTCCAAGGGAAACAAAAGCTCCAACCCCAGCACTGCCCCCGCCTCCTGCTACAAGGAGCGCCGGAGGGATGGGTGGACGGCCCTGCAGCTGCCCAGGCCTGGAGCTGGGAGCAGGACACTCCGCTGCGCTCCACTCTAGACAGGCCTCAGGACGTGACTCTAGGAAGTTCATGTTAATCTGGTCTATAAAGAAATTTCAATAATTACTAGGTGAGTGTCAGGAGGAAATAGTCAAAGCTGAATTCTGAGGTTTATTAGTCAATGTGTAATGGGAAAAACTCTGAAGTTAAACTGCATGGGAGGGAGGAGAAGGAAGAAAGGACAGAGGGGAGAGCTGTCACACTCCTCTGCCTTCAGAGATGCTATCTGTTCTGCACCTAGCTGGACAAAGAATTAGCGCTAATTGTTCAAAAAAGTAAAGGAGGAAGGGGATCACTAGCAGGATTCCGGATGCTCTGTGTTCAGACAGAGGAAAGGGATGAGGCCCACCTCAGCTGCTGGATGAGGTCCTCCCCTTCCTTGATCACGTTGACGGTCACCTGCAGCGTCGTCTGCTGCTGCTGGCCGAAGCGCTTGATGAGGTCCTGCACGGCCTCCACCGACTCGGCATACACATCGTCCAGCAGCTCCTTCTGCAGCTCCTCCAGCCACGTCCACAGCTGGGGAAGGGAGAGGGCGGTGAGCAGGCCGGGCCCGTGCGCAGCCAGGTGGGCCGCCCAGAGTCCGAGGGTGCCCGGCGTGGAGTGGTGTGTGACACACTGGGAGGCAAAGGCTGACAGACCACTCCCAGAGGGAAGGAAGGAAAGGCAGGGAGGGAGGGAGGGGCCAGCGGAACACACGCACAACAAAAGCAGCATGCCACCGCCGCGTGGTGAAAAAACAAACAGGCAGTGAGGCGGGCTGACTGTCACAAAAGAGAAAAAGGAAAGGGAAGGGAAGTCGCTCTTTCCCATTCCTCCGAGGCTGAATCCTGAGCGCGATGAAATAAGAAAAGACCCCCTCGGACAAAAGAAACGTCCACTGAAGGTCAGAGGCGTTCTCTGACATGTCGCGCTCACTTCGCAGATGGACAGCTTTATTTTATTTTCAGCAAGGGCATTACAATCCATGTTTAATTATTACACCATCACTCAGAGGTAGGAGCTCTACCCCAGAACAGAAGGAAGCAGACGATGTGGTGGGAGAAGCCCCCCGCCCAGCCTGGCAGGGGTCCACGGCCCTGCTGGAACCACGCCAGCCTGGGCCCCACCCCCTCCATGGAGAGAGCGTGCACAGCAGAAACGCTTGCGACCCCCTCGCTGCCACTACCACCACACATGTCACTGGGGACCTGGACGAGCAAAGACTGCCTGGAGCAGGAGCGGCAAGGACTACTTTAGGCCGGGCAGAGCCAGGGACCAGAACACTCGCCCACTTCCTGGAAGTCCATTAACGCCTCCAGATCTCGGGGGTACTATTCAGGGAACCAAAAAAGACAGTTAATTAAACTGGGCAGGCCCTGGTGGCTTGGTGGTGGTTTGTATGTGGAGAAACTGCTTTCAGCTTCCTCAGGGATGGAGGAGTCATCTCCTGCATCTTTCATGTCTGGTGAGGACAGCCGCCTCCACTGTGCTGAGGCCTCGACCCTTTGTCCAATGGTTGCCGCCTTCAGGGCTCATAAGTCAAATCTGTACTTGCAAAAAGAAACTGTGCTTGCATTTGGTCTTTTGTTTCCCAGCTAGCTTTTTACAAAACAGCTTTATTAAGGCACAACTAACATACAATAAACTGCACAAATTTAAGGTCCAATGTGAGTTGTGACATTCGTCTACACCCAAAAGTCCACTGTTATTGAGACAGAGCATCTCCTTCACCCCAAAAGTTTATGCCCTTTGTCATCCTCCCTCCCTGGCAACTGCTGGTGTGCTTTCAGCCACTATAGGTTAGCTTTCATTTTTTTTTTTTTAATTTATAGGACTGGAATGCAAATCGCACAGTATGTATTCTTTTTTGGTCAGAGTTTTTATTTTGAGACAAGATTCTTGCTCTGTTCCCTGAGCTAAAGTGCAGTGGCATCATCATAGCTCACTGCAACCTCAAACTCCTGGGCTCAAGCAATCCTCCTCCTCAGCCTCCCGAGTAGATGGGACTATAGGCATGTGCCACCATGCCTGGCTAAGTTTTTTAGGTTTTGCAGAGACCGGATCTCACTATTGCCCAGGCTGGTCTTGAACTCCCGGCCTCAAGCAATCCTCCCACCTCCACTTTCAAAGTGGTAGGAGTACAGGCTCGAGCCACCATACCTGGCCACGATTTAAGCAAATGCACATCTGAAAAAGACCCTCAGAACCTATTTTCTTTCACTCTAATCTAATCAGAAGAAATATTTCTGAGAGCAAAGATAAAGGAGGCAAGCCTGACACAAATATGGGATCTGCATCACAGTGGGAGGTGTACAATGCATTAGGGGACAAGCTGCCATTCTGGGCACTGAGAAGCCAGCTGCCCTGCAGGCTGGAGCCAATGGTGGCCTCTGGTTTTAGCTGCATTGCCTCTTTAAGAGCTAGATTCCTGTAACACTAATAGAAATTAGTTAGTGTCTCTTCTTTTAAATCTGTTGAGAAAACAACACAAGTTGTTTTTTTTTTTAAAACCCTACTAGAAAAACAGCAAAATCAGCAAAACACAACAAAATTAATTAAGACAGCTGGTAGAGTATTTGCAAGTCCTGGACCAGATACATCTCCTAACAGAGCCCCTGAATACAGGTGTCCCTCCCACCCTCCCAGCCCTGCTCAGATGGGGGGCTCACTGGGCCCTCGCCCTAAAGCCCTGTCTTGTGTGCCTCAGGGCCCCTGCCTGGGAGCTCAGCAGCCTGTCCCCTGATGCATCATGAGGCCTCACTCATGGACCCAACTTGTGGGACAGGCTGCCTGTCTGGGTGGGGACGTCTGTAGAATAATTCTTCTCCAGTAAACACTACCAAAAATACCATTTATGGTGCCATTTTAACAAGCCTCACTTTTACACGCTGGTGAAGAGAAGATAAAACATGACCCTTAGAACTGGCCTGATGCCCAATGCATGGGTGTGCTTCTATATAACACCACTGCAACAGCGTAAGAGTTAATGTTTCTTCATAAGTGAAATTTAAAATGGAACACTTCTCATAAGAAGTAATACAGAATGATGGTTAAGAGCGTAGGTTCTGAAGCCAGAGTTCACATCCTGGCTTAACATTTCCTGGGGTGTAACCTTTGGCAAGTTACTTGCCTGGATCCATGTCTCAGTTTTCTCATCTATAAAATGGGCACAGTAATAAAATGGGCACAGTCTACCTCAAAGAGTTGCTTGGAAGATTAAATAACACATAGAGTGAAGAAATAAGTAAATGTTAGTTCTAAGAAAAATTCTTATAATAAGAAAAATCACAGTTTTAAAATAATCTTTCTCTAGATATTTTTCAAAACATATCCAGGTTTGTACCAATTGTTCAAAACATGTCACTTAGTTTGGTAAGCTTAACATCATCCCACATTTAAATCTTACTCCTAAAAATAGTACAGTATGAGGAAAAGGTACCAGGATTCATCTGTTAGAGTCTATAGAAATCACTTCCTCTCGATTCTAGGGGAAGTGCCATGAGTATTTGGGTTTCAAACCTTTTCCCTTCCACTTGGTGGATTTTTTCCCCCTTTGGTAAAAAAACTCAGCTTATTCCCTACAACATCTTGGACATTTTTACAGGTGTCCGAGGTGGGACTTGCTCACCTGCCTGGCCGGGGCAGTGAAACCAGTAAAGAGCCACAGCCACAGAGACCACACAGGAACCGATCCTGGGACCCCATGGTTGACAAAAGGAAAACTAAATGAGGCAGAAGGAGCAAGGCTAAACTATTTAAAAACCTGTTCTGCTTTCAAATTTTTCTGTCTGGTCCCATAGGAAATATTCTTGTTTAATTTGGAGAAAAAAGTGTTGGGTAAAGGTCCTTTCTAATGTCAATTGGGGATGAACTGACATATATCATAATGCAACATCATTCAAACAAAATCTATTTTTAAGCTTTTAAAATGGCACATACGATGTCTAAAATACTCCTGAATAAAGGAATGTGAAAATGTCTCTAGGATGCCTATAAAATTCTCATCACAAACTTCCTAAGAGTGAAAACAACTGCACTTCTGTGCATGCTGCTAATTTAGAATAAAAAGTTAAATGTCTGCCCAACAGCAAGAGAGGAGGTTCATTTTATCAAAGTTCACAGCAACCTGCATTCTACTTCTCAGAACCACGGGCTGGTCAGCCAGCTACAGGATTAGGTAACGCTGCCCCCTTGAGGCCACTGGAGCTGCTGCCGACAGTCTCCAGCACTGAGAGGGGATTTGCAGGCCAGGGTGTCTGGCAGAAGAGAATTTAAACAAGCGCTTGGTGAACAGAAGCTATTACCACTGCTGTCTGTTTCCCTACTCTTGCTTTTGACAAAGACAATCATTCGGGCACTTGTGGGGATGGGTGAGCCACAAGGCCAGCAGGGGAAGTATGAAAGCCATAGCTCCCCGGAGCTGCAGCAGTCAGAAGTAGGTGGTTTCAATGGCAGCTTGCAGGTGGAATTTCAGAGGGCAGCCACTTATACATGTAAATGTGATTCAATAAACAGGGACAAAGCCAGGTGCGGTGGCTCACGCCTGTAATTCTAGCACTTTGGGAGGCCGAGGCAGGAGGATTACTTAAGCCCAGGAGTTTGAGGTTGCAGTGAGCTATGATGAAGCCACTGCACTCTAGCCCGGGAGACAGAGTAAGACTCTGTCTCCAAAAAATAAAATGCAATGAAAATAAAATAAAAAGAAAGAAAAGAAACAGGGATAGAGAACCATTCCTACAATGCACAGCATGCTCCCCTGCCTGAAATGACAAACAGTGCTGAGGGTGCACACACCTGCTGCCCTGACTAAGGAAGGGTAGGGTTGGAGGAACACCTTTTTATTCCTGGGTAGGTGGGATAAAAATCCCTTACTATGATGAAAGAACACGTATGAAGGGTGTATGGGGTGGAGGCAAGGGGAACAGAGGGTAAGTCAAAGTCAGTATCATGAAATGCTATCAATGCAAACATATGTAACAAAGCAGAAGACACACAGGAACACGTTCAGGGCAGCCCTACATGTTAAGAACTCTGTCCATGACCTGAGGCTCCTGCGACACCAGCTCACTCTCCTTCCGACCCTCTCCAGAACTAGGGGACTGAATGCAATACCCGTGTGATCCCAACAGCAGCCAGAGAGCACGATGACTCCTTTCTTGGTCACGACAACTTGGGGCCACGACAATATTGTGGACTCTGTCAACTGACATATGCAAAGCCATTTCTTTGTTCAACACATGGTATTGTCACCTATGTGGTCTTTATCCTGTTTTGATTAAAAACAGACTCTTACATTCAAACCTATGAATGAAATTTTCTGTGACAGATTTTGACTTATTACTGCTGAGATCTGCTGGGATCCTAATTCCATCATCCAACATATTGACAGACGCTGGTCTAGACTTTGGTAAGCATGTCTGCCACACCAATCCAGCCACCCACAGGCTGTCTGCACGGGGACAGAGACCTGCAATGTGACAGTGGAAGTTTCATCCCGCCCTGCTGACATCATCCACTGAACAATCCCTGCACTGACAGTCTCACTTGCAGGGTTTTAGTGCAGCAACAATGGTTTCTGCTACGGTATCGATCTGTCCTCGCTTTGTGGCTATCTCTCCATTTTTAAGAAAAACAGCTCTCAACACAACAAGATTTTGAGGATGCCTGAATTTGGATGAGCAATCTCTCCAGATGTCACATGCAGACATAGAGGTTCTGAACAGGTCAGGTGGAGTCAGCTCAAAGACACTACTGCAGAGTCTTCTCCCCTACTAGAAGGTGACACCAAGGGACAGACTAGTCTGTCCTGCAGGAGGTCCACCTGAGAGTCATCTGTAACTGGCTCCATGAATACATTTCAGTGACCCCACATGTTTTCTATAATCTTCTCCCTTAACTAACTACTTGACCTTTTGAGTTGTTTTCCAGAAATTGCAGGTTTTCTGAGAGACAAAGGGGTTGAGATTTGGAAGGCCCCTGGGCAGACTTCCTGAAGCCAAGACCCACCATCCTCCACAACATGGCCACAATGAAGGCAGACACCACGACCAGCCCCAAGGCATGTGGCCCCTTCTTAAAAAGCCCATTATCTCCCAGAGTTGGAGAGACTATTTGAGGCAGCTTCTCCTGTTCTCCCAACAAGACATCTTTCTTATTAAAAAAGTCCTTTCTTCCTCGACAATTCTCATTGCCTCAATAATTGGACCTTCGTGCGATGAGCAACTGCGCCTATACTGAAACCCACTTGCAGTTTCCGTAGCATGATGAGTCTGTCACCTCCCATCACTGCCTTCATCAGCAAGTCTGAGCCAGTCGGGGCTCTAGACTGGAGATGACACCCTTGCTCACATACTGGGTATGAGTAACGTCCTACTGTCAGAAACACTTTCTTCCCGGCATCTTGACCTGGAGGTCAGTATGGAAGGAGGTGGCGAGTCTTGGTTCCACTGACCCTCCCTCACTTGAATGTTTTTCACAGCCATTCAACAGCCTAATTCTAGTGACTGTACTAACAGGCAGCTCCTATTTTCCTGTTTACAAAACAGATGTTGAAAGGCCTGGGCAAATGTCCACATACTAATTCCACAGCATGCCCTTCATCACACCAGAAACATAGTAAAGAATGAAATACAGTTAACATGCTCCAACTTGTTCCTGTGCTGGAAGTTTGAAAAACGTCTCTAGAATTCTGCCTAAGATTAATCTCAACCTAAGTAATGCGCTGACGTCCACCTTCTTAAAAAAGCACAACGCGTTTTCGGTCTCTGGTGTCTCCTCTTTCCCACAGTTCCTTGAAGACTGACATATCTAATTGAGTGGTCTAATTATCAAGTTCTTTTAGTAGTCAGGGATCTAATTTGTCCTGGAATAGACTTGAACTCACTCAGGAGAAATAACTCTTTTCTTACAAAGCCTTCTCCCATTTTGGGCTCTGGCTTCCCAGCCTGTCTGGAGAGCAGTCTCCTTGAGGAGGAGAAAGAGAGGGAGAGCTGATGACGTCTATTGTCATCCATCAACATCATGAGTCCCTAGCACAAGCCCAAACCTTCCCTGATCTTCTGGTTCTCAATTTGATGCTTTAAAAAAAGGAAGAGAAAACAAACAAAAACTAAACTAAAAAAGCCTTATCAGTCTCTCCAAGTCTAGTTTATGTGGAGCTTTTAAGCTGGCCTAGCAAAATCCCTGCTAATATACTGCTGATGACCAATCTCTCTACGTATTCAATAAGAACAATAATCAGTACAAACAAGACAGGCCAGAAATACATATGCATAGTTTACTTCTCTCACTGAACCAAAGACCTGCCATGATTCTTTCATAATAAAATATTTAGTGTATGAAGCTAAGTATCAAAATAAGAATCAACAATATTAAAGTGCCCTTTAAAAAGAAATTTAACAAGTAAACAGCACTACCATGTGTGTGTCCATTTTCAATTGGGCATTTTAAGACCTATAACACTGCATTTCCTGACCTGTGTTGAAGTTCTTCACCTTAAGTATTACATTAATCAAGTCCTATCTACAAACAGCTAATTAAAGCAGACATTTACAACTCTCCATTTAGAGGTAACCTTTTACAAGAAACTATAAAATCTGGAGTTGGTAGATGGTCTTATACTTTCAGTACCTATTGTAACACTGAGTTACAAATGAAGGTAATACACTATTAGCTCATTCATCCAATAAACCTCTACTACACGGCTATGATGTGTCAGGTATACTGGAGCGCCATGTTATCTTCTACGATAACTTCTAATTTCCCTGTTGGCATAAAGATTTTCCCTACTTGAAAATACTGGTCCAGTATTAACAAATAGAAAATTCATGAATTTAAACCACAGTTTAAATCATTCTATAGAAACTATGTTTTACGTAAATTATTTTGAAAAAAGCACTTTCCTTTTAGATAATATCACAACATCACTCTTTTTCCACTGGCCAACACAAATGTTTTACATATTTATTTGGTGAAAAAAAATCATTTATTTATTTTGAAGATTTTGCTGGGATCAAAAGTATTTAGTGATGTGTACAAAGTAATTTCTGCCAATATGAATGGAACCCTGACTGAGGATTCTTTCTCACAGCCTACTCCACTCTGAGGGACCGAAGCTGGAGACAGAACTGAGCTGGGGACATCCCACGAGAGGCTTTCTGTTTTGATCTTAAGAACAGGGTCAGCGTGAGGTGATTACTCTGAGGAAAGGCACCGGAAGATTAGCGAGACAGAGACCAGATGTGACCTAGGTATTTATGTCTTTGCATCTTACTTTAAAATCTGTATTATTTCGTCTGTATCAAGAAAGTTTAACAGGGGTAGGGAGGAACAAAGAACACTTACTGCAGCTTCTATAAGAAAAGCACTGTCACGTGCTTTACACACGTAATTTCATTTGTCTCACATCTCTCAGAGGCCTGATTACTCCCATTTTGCAGCTGGGGAAGCTGAGGCACGACAGAGTAACTTATCCCAGATCACGCAGCCAGCTAGGGGACATGTCACACTATAATATGCTTTCTTAATTATTTTAATAAAGATTATATTTTCACAGAAAGAAAGCATAAAATAGATTGATTTTTTTTTTTGAAACTCCCACCCATAGGAAGATCACCTGTTTTTTTAAATCAGGATGGCAAACTGGACACCACAGTCTGAATAAAGACACGGTGCCACACGAGGAGGGAGCAACCGAGGGCCCAAGTCAAATCTAACCCTGGGTCACACAGGGCTGACGGTGCAGCACACGGTTCCAGGCTCGCAGTTTCCTCTTGCTTTCACTGCTTGGGGGTATTTAATCGCTCATTTGTACCTATATCAGATAAATCAATCAGTCAATCAAATGTGTAAGATTCTATATAGAGAAATCAGTGCACTAAGGAATGCCGCTAAGGAATTTAATGTTAAATGAGAATTACTAAGATTTGATCATATAAGATAAACTTTGCACCCTAAAATATCAAATGTTGGATCTTAACCTTTCTCATTGACACATTTATCAAAGCAATCCTGGACTTTGAGATGTTAAAAGTCTAAAGATCACTCACACATTTGTGGTGGTAGTGTAACATGGTACATACATTCCGGAAAACAGTTCCTTTTAAAACTAAACGTGCTTACCAAAGGATCCAGCAATTGCACTCTTGGGCATTAATCCCAGAGAAGTGAAAACTATGTTCATGCAAAAACCTGGACAAGGTCCTTCATAGATTCTCTTTTTGTAATAGCCAAAACCTGAAAATCACTCAAATGTCCTTCAATGGATAAATGGCTAAACAAACATAATCTCTCCCTACCATGAAACACTACTCAGCAATGAAGTGGAAAGAACTATTGATACATGCAAGAAAGTAGATGGAGCTCAAAGGAATTATGGTGAGTAAAAAAAACTAATCTCAAAAAGTTAGATACTATATGATTCCACTTATGTAATGCTTTTGAAATAACAAAACAGAGAACAAGAGATTGGTGGTTGTCAGGGGTTAGAGATCGGGTAGGGACTGGGTATGGCTCTAAGAAGGCAGCACAGGGAGTCTTCTGGTTACGGAACAATTGATTCTGTATGTGGAAAGTGGTGGTGGTTGCACAAATCCATACATGATAAAACCACACAGAACTAAATACACATAACAAACACACTCACACACGAGTGCATGTAAACATGGTAAAATGTGGATAAGCTCTGTGGGGTACCAGCAGAGTTGGTTTCCTGGCTGGATAGCTCACTAAGGCTGTGAGGTTATGCAAGATGTCACCACTCGGGGAGGCTTTGCGAAGGTGCACAGGACCTCCTTGGCCATTTCTCTCTTTTTTTTTTTTGGTAATTTTCTGTGAATCTACAATTATTTCAAAATAAAAAGTAAAATAAAAAAGCTGGGGAATATGTTTAAAGATACGACACATATCTTTGCAAGTAAAGATGGTTCCTGACCTAAGATAGTTTGACTTACGATTTTTCAACTTTACGATGGGCTCATCAGGATGAAACTCCATAGCAAGTTGAGGAGCATCTGGACTTAATGATGGTTCACCTTATGAATTTTCGACTTTACAATGGGTTTATCGGTTATTAAACACATTTTGTACTTATAGCGGATTTACTGGGACATAACCCCAACATAAGTCAAGGAACATTTGTATGTATATGTCGGATATAAATAGGAATGAAGGAAATAAAAAAAAGCAAGTCATCTTAGAGTATATAGACAAGTGACTCATCAGGAAAATTACTTCTGGGAAGGCCAAAGAAAAGGTTTGGAAGTTGGGAACCAAATTTTAGAGAACTCTGCCTGACAGATGTGGAGCAATCAAATGCTCAGCAGAGGCTGGGGTAATTAGGGAAACAACTACTGCGGCCTGTGGCCTACAGAGTCATTTCCATGCAAGGCCTGAGACCGGCCTCCAGGGAAAGCCCCACAGGAGGAGGCTGGGCCTGCCAGGTTAACACGCTGACATCCACTGGGGGACAGCTAGTCTATGCAAGGAGCACTGTGTACACCTTCGGTCAGTTTTCCTATTTTAGTTTAACCAACAGAAGCTGGATAGTATCTCTGGCTCCACAACTGAAACAAGAGAAAAGAAATCTGGGCCCTTTAAGCAGGCGTTGCTTGAGAAAGCACTGGGTATGTTTTCAATATACTCCTGGAGCAGCAAACTGGGTGAGGACCTGAGGACCAGAGGAAAGGCAGCTCAGCACACCAAGATGCAGAGCGTTCCCGCGTCCCCGCACCCCTCCCCAACTCCAGCAAGGCTCTCTCCCAGGCTCCCCTCCAAAAGCACTGGCCCAAGCATAAAGAAGTCTGCATGCTCAATCCTTAGGCATAAAAATGAAGCCAGACTGGTATGCTGCAACAAAAAAACCTCCAGGTGGTTGGGAGGCCTTTAGTTTTGACTTCTGAATAAAATGAAAGGTTCCTCTTTTCCCAGGCATTCTCAAAAGAAAACCTTGTCCCAGTTCAGTGTGTAAGTTTGCAGAAGCAGAACCAAGAGGCTTCTTTACTTAACCCAGCAAGAATCATAGCCCAATTCAAATGGGAATGATCTTTCCTGGGAAACCATGGCTTCTGGGAACAAAATTCAATGCAAGGCCAATGAATCAATTCCAGAAACAAACTCTGGCGGAGAGCTCAATGTCACCACCTGGTTGCCTCAAATAACCCACCAATTTCAAGTGTAATTATCAGTTAACTCAGGACCTAATTTTGCAAATGAAGTTGAATGAGTATGAATGGATGAAAATAGTTACACTTTTGCTATATTTGAAAATAGAAATATCATTCAATCACTAAATCTATCATTAAATCTCAGAATGATATGCTAGAAATAGACATCATTTATCTCACAAACTTTTACTGAGTATCTGCCAACTCCGGGAAGTAGGCTAAGTAGTCAGAACACAAAGATAATGTGAGACATGGTCCTGGGCTTCAAGGAACTTAAAGTCTATCGAAAGAAATGAATAAACAAATGTCTAAAATGTGCGATACGCACAAAAGCAGAAGTGCATCGATCCTTTGGTCACTCACTTTGGTATCCTCTCCTTGCACACTGCAGTTGTCTGGGGACACACTTGGGAATGAGTGAAAAGTGAGTGAATGGATGAATGAACAGTGAAAATGCATTCAGAAGGAAAGGGGGACAGTCAACAGAGGACAAATAGGAGAATTACTCACACAACTGATGTGAACCAACGCTACCAGTAAGACTGAAGGGAATCACACGGAAGGGGCCTGAGAGGTGGAGGGCAGGATGGAGGAGGATAAAAATCCTCCCCAAATTTAGGTTAGGCCATCCATATTGCTTTTAAATATTTAAAACAAATAAACAAACAAAAAACACAAGCCAAAGCACCAGTCTTCAAGCCTGGTTGAAGGAGATTAAGCATCTCACGGTTCTTTTTAGAGGAAATGGGGTCCTGGAATGCTTCCAAATCTGGTTTGAGGGGGAAACTGAGGATGTAATCTCTGTCAACCACCTGCTGCATCCAACCTCGAGGGAAAAAACATTTCCCTTTTCTCTCTTCCCAGGAACAGTATCCTCTGTTCCGCCCTCCAGGGTACCAGAGTAAGAGTCAGGGGTATCTGTCTACAGTGTCTAAGGGCCAGTCTGTGACCAGACTTCCAACCACGACCCTCTGCCAGGTGAGATTCTTACAGATTCCTGAGCTAACGCTGAGCACACATCACCTTGACCTGGCACCTTCTTAAAGTGAGTTGTTACGACAGCACCTTTGTATTGCTTGTTCATCAGAGAGCCAGGAATGTACTGCAGAAAGAGGGGGTGCAACCACACTCTGGATGAAATGAGAAACAGAACCACTGCAGAACACAGGGCAGTGAGGAAGGTTAACTTCTACGTTGGAGAGCCCTTGACAGGTAACTTCTAAAAAGCCTCATGAATTTGCCTAAATGAAAAAGACAAGCTACTTTTTCTATCTTCCACTATGTAATTTTAAGTGGTATGACATGCTTGAGAAGAACGGATTCAGGTAATATATTTTAGCAATTTTTCATTTATCTGATACGTTAATACATTCAGTGACTTTATGCAAATGCCTCAAAATTAACATGATATTCTCCTTTTGGCTCTTGTCTCACTTTTAATTTTGTTTTAAACTAATTAAACTGGTTCTAAGTTTCAAAACACAACAACTGAAGAAACTCTTTCCTGCATAAAATTACCAAATATTCCTGGGGGTTTTAGGGCTTTTGTGCAGCACAGAGAAAGAACACAGAAGAGAATTTTGGGGCTGGTCAGGAAAAGATAAGTCTACCGAGAAAATGGCTGGGTCTAAAAGTGAACTCCAAGCACATAAAAAGAAAACCAGGCGGCATTTCAGCCTACGGGCAGCGTCCCTGAATGTCTGTGCTCCCACCTACACAGGCACGTGCGTGTCCTACTACACACTCCCTGCTGGGCTCCAAACCGCTCCTTGGTTCCAGAGTTGCACACATTTAAGCAGCAGCAAATCAGGGTAAACATTCTATACTAGTTTCTCCGCTATTGTGATAACTTTTCTTTTCTTTCTTTCTATTTATATTTTTTTAGAGACAGGGTGTTGCTCTCTTGCCTAGGCTGGAGTGCAGTGGCACAATCACAGCTCACAGCAACCTCAAACTCCTGGGCTCAAGCCATCCTCCTGCCTCAGCCTCCTAAGTAGCTGGGACTACAGGTGCGGGCCACTCTGCCTGGCTAAATTTTCTATTTTTTGTAGAGACGGGTTCTCACTATGTTGCTTAGGCTGGTCTCGAACCCCTGGCCTCAAGCTATCCTCCTGCCTCGGCCTCTCAAAGCACTGGGATTACAGACATGAGCCACAGTGCCTGGCCTGTGATAACCTTTCATATGAAAAGGAAAGGATGAATGCACTGAAAATTCCCCAATTGTAAAAGTGAACCACTTAACCCTTAAAACCGATTTAAGGTCTCCTTAAGTTTACAAACTCATACATACCACAAGTTCCTATAGTGTAAGCCAATGAAAACAAAACATATTTTCATTTTTAAATAATTTCCAAGCCTAATGACAATACAAACCCCATGATCTGCTAAGTGGAATGCTTTTATTATGAGAATTTTCCTTAAAAAATGCTGCTGATGTCACAAAAACCAACGAACCCCAACGGAGTCTCTGGAGAACAGCTTTTGCAAAATGCTTTCCTTCAGTGTCTGCTTTTTGAAAAACATCACATAGTGAAAGAGGTGCTCAAAATCAGAAATATTGCTTCATGAAAAGAGTTTTCTGTCCTAAAAGGAAGTTAAATCCTGACCTTAGACTGCTAAACTGCCAAAGAATATTGCTGGGCACCTGGCTCCAGAACGTGCTACAGGTGCGAGGCTGTCTGCCCTCTGCCCCTTTCCCTCCATTTGGTCTGACGGCCACTGCCCAGCTGCCAGCCACTCTCCCTTCCTCTCCCACAACACCTGTGGCATCCAGGGCAATGGCACCTGCTGAGGCCTAAGCGGGAACCCACGGACTGATGTCACTGCCCAGGCCCTGGCCCTATGGCGGGTCCAGGCTGCTTTGTGCTCCCGGCCTGTTTTCCGTCTACGTCACTGCTGAATGAACTTAGGCACGATCTGCTCTCATACACCAATCACTTTTAACCTGATCCCCCCCTCTCAGCAAGGGTGTAAAAATATGTAAGATCAAGAGAAGCTGAATACTAACACTAAGGGTAAAGAGAGAGTAGCATACAACCCAATGCGGCACGACAAGTGCTGTAACAGGTGCGTGGCCGGAGAGCTCACGGTGCTAGAAGAGCGGCTAACTGCCTGGGGCAGAGAAGGGAAGCAGCGCATCCCACTCTCAAAGGTGCCAGAAGGAACCTCAGGGATTCGGGGACACTGCTGAGGGGGAGAGGCCCTGGGAGAGGAGGGTACAGCACAAGAAGGGGCTGGAAGGAAAAGTATGGTCCAGAATGGATGTTGGGGCATTTGGGCTGCTCCCCAGATACAAGAAGAATCACTGCTGCTCAAAAGCAGGGGAACGATCTAGTAAAATTCACATTTTAGAAAAACAACTGAGGCAGCAGTGCTGCAGGGAGGCTGGGCAAGGAGACGGCAGAGGCAGGGAGCGCAGAAGTGATCTCTGCTCAGCTCAGGATGAGCGAGGAGCTCACAGCCTAGAGCTACGTGCATCAATAACTAGAAACTACCATGGAAGAATGTCCACTTAACATGTCTCCTTGGAAAAAACAGCCTCTTTGTAAATATTTTCAAGTCCTTTTTTAGTTATGGCATTGTTAAGAGCAGGCAAAGAAGCTACTTGTGCCAGTTTTCTCTTCTGACCATCTCAGGCCCATGAACTGCCAGCCCCTCTGCACAACGGAGCTCTGGTTGCCGGCCCAGGCAGGGCTGAGCACAAACTCTTGGGGTCCCAGCAGCTTGCTAAATACTCTCCCCAGACTTTCTTCATGGGCCCACAGATTTTCAGAGGGAAGGGAGTGTGGTTTTCCTGTAGTCCAAGCAGTCACGTCACAACTTGACTGAGGACTAACTGCCCAAGATCCCAGAACTGGTGGTGGACTTCCTTTCCTTCAAGTGGATTTACTGGCCCCTGATCTCTGGTGCCTTCCAACAAGGCAATCCAGGCCTCACACTCCTCCACTTTTCTCCAGGAGTCCTACTCTTCCCAGATCCTTCTTCCCATCCTATTGCCATAGTGTCCACATGCACTGGCCCAAATTACTCACAAGGGCCCTCATTTCCAATACACAAAGGGCTGTATCATAATATATCGTGATCCTTCGTGAAGCAGGTAATTTTTTTTCATTAGACAGAAATAAGATGCAGTACGGTGACATTCTGACTCAACTTGTAGTCACCCTAAGAACTTTAATTTTTAGTATAATTCCTTTTTTTCTTCAACAGCTACACAAGTTTCCTTAATGTAACATTACATGATTTCTACCACGAATAACATATATATGCAAGCTATAATTAATACCTACCTATTTATCACACACCAGATAACACACTATCTCTTATCATGAGATAAATTTATTAGCAAGAGCATACCTATGACATTAGCTTTAACATTATTCACACCATGTTAGTTTTGGTAGATTCAAACTCAATATTACATTACGTAATATTCACTTTTATTAGTATCTGAGAGTAGCCTCATAAAATCAGAAGGCAATCTTGACTTTAGCTACATGACAGGTCAACACACAGAAAGGAAACCCACCAGGTCTGACCAACAACGTGCAGGTCCTCTATTTATACGAAATGGACATGCTCTGTCCCCTTCCGAGGTTGAAGGATCTCGTTCAGTTTCTTGTTTTCCCTGCTCACCTCCAGATCCACACCTCTCCCCTGCCATGCCAGCCCTCGTGGGTGCTCAGCCAGACAAGGCCAGTACACATCTAGCTCCTCCCTGTCCACACAGACACGCTTCGCAGTAGAGGGCTACATCTCATAACTTGTCACCTTTTGTCCACTTCCTCCTGGTATGACCACATTCAAATTTCTTCCGAAGAGTTCAGAGACCCCTTCAGACCAAGGGTTATGGTCCCGATGCCTTACCTCTTTTACATGGGTGTGAAAGGACACTGACATGTCCAGTAGGATCTTGCGCTGCTCAACACGCCGAACGAAATCTTGGATCCGGTCTTCAAGCTGATGAGCAGCCTGATAAATCTCTTCCGGGTCACATTCCCCAGTCTGAGCCAGCTGTTCTGCTGCTTCTAGTAATTTATCCGCATTGGTGTATGTGTTCTGCACAAGGGAACATCCGGAGAAACAGGAGGTGAACACAAAGCAAACCAGCCAGGCTGGGAGCCATGATATACAGCAACACACAGGCAATTTGTGACATTTCTGATCACTTACATAAATCAAGCAGAAAATATGATGGGGAGAGATGATTTCAGGACTTCTATACAGCAGCTTTTTCAAGTATTGTTTGAAATTGTTAAACTCTGAACCTCATGGCAAAGCCCTTGCCTCGGAGGGGTGGCAGGGCACTCATAGGCAGCTGCCGGCTGTCTCATGACTCAGAAAGGACTTCCCGATTTCTGCCAAGGTGGAGTCAGGAGACAGCCCACAGCCACAATGCCTGCTTCACTTTTTCTCCCAGTTTTATGACAGAGTGGAGAGTTCCAGTTCTGTGTCTTTCAGTATGACACATTTGCTTTATAATCCCCAAAGTGCAAGTTAAAGGCTAACTTCCAAACAGACGTAAGTTGCTGTCCCTTTTCACATTGGTAATTCTGTACTTATCTTCTTTCTACCTAAGGCTACAGGTTTTTTGAGAAAAAGGAAATAACTATAAAGAAAAGTACCCAGACTACTTTTAAAGAGTTGAAAGCTAAGCATAAATGTGGTTAGAACACTTGGAGAAATATGCTAATTCTCTATAAATCCAAGGCTGTAAATGGGTTCCTCAAAGAGGCAGGTATGCTAAAGCCAACGCCACTGCAGGAAACTGTAGCGAGGGGTTCGCTGGGAGAGGCCGGAGGACGCCAGTGCAGGAAAAGAACAGAATCCAGGCCCTCCAAGCAGGCCCAGAAAGTCAGCTTTTGGCTCCCTTGAGAAACAGGTTGAGCCCTTCATCCTCCTCAAACAGCTCAGTCCTGAAGCTGAGCAGAGCAGGCATCTCAGCAGTGAGGGTGCCAGGTGGCACACTCCGGGCAGGGGGACAAGGGTGGCTTCCACTTTGGGAGACTGGTTATATCCAGGGGGATTTAGTGGCAAAGTCAGCACATCAGGAATAATGGGAGCCAAGTTTCCTGATCTGAGAGAAGGCAGTTATGAGTATAGAAAAGGAGAAAACTGAGTTAACCCTTGGCACTGGGCAGAAATGGGAGGTTTAGATGTGAATACATAGTTTTCAACAGACTGATGTGAACATGCGTGTGTACACACACACGCTCGCTCACGGTCTCCCTCTCCCTCCCTCTGTGCACCGTCTGGAGAAGGGCCAGGGAGCAGCAATAGCCCAACAGCAATAAGCATGCTCAGCGCCAGATTCTGGCCGCTAAACACCATCCTCCTCTGCAAGGAACCAGGGCTCCCTGGAGAAACAGCTGGTTGCAGGGTTGGGGTGGGATAAAGGACAATATGAGCCTGAAACATCTTTTGTACCCCAAAGTAAGGAAGTGCTCAGGGGCAACACGCTCAGGTAGGGCACAGATGCCTGAGGAGGCTCCTGCCAGCCAAATCAGGGATGATCTGAGCATGAGAGTAATCGACTCTGAGAGTCACAGAGTGCCAGCTACCAAATACGATGAAACCACGAGTCCACACTGACGGAAACAAATAACACTGGGTGAGGAACCAGATATCATAGAATTCCAAAGTCCCTCCCAAAGAGTGCTTATCAATTCCAATGGGAAAGAGGCTGATCTTACAATGCAGAAGGCTGGCAGACACCACCCCAGCCCAGAGGCCAAAATGAACATCATATGGGGACAAGTTAAGACCCTGCACCACCTGAGGGATGCCATGAGGAGGATGTGGCATCAGCCTGTGATACTCCTGCCCAAGACACATCACCTGCATCTGGTCATGAGAAAACACCAGACAAACCCAAGGTGAGGCGCAACCTCCAAAACACAGGCCAGCAATCTTCCCAAGTGGCAGGTCACAAGGTCAAGGAAAGACCGAACAACTGCTCCAGGCTCGAGGACACTAAGAGGTGTGACAGCTAAATGTCAAAGGTGTTTCTTAATTGGATCCTTTTTACAAAGGACAGTATGGGGTCTGAGGGTTACATAGGATGTCAATGTTAGTTTCCTGATTTTCAAGGTATTTTGGCTGTATAGGAGAATGTTATTTCTGGGAAGGAAACGTACACCAAAGTAAATAGTTCAGGGAGAAATGTGTGTGTGGGACTATCTCATCCAGGCTCTGCCCTCCTGAGGCTGGGACTCAGCCCACCCAGCAACAGGAGACTCTCCTTGTGACAGTCAGCCCTTAGCACTAAGGTCTCCACTGGGGAGGTTCTGCTTGCATTCTGCCCACAGAGATCCTTTGACCATCAGAGGCTGCACATACAAGTGACTCTTCCAGGAAAGACAGGTTCGAGGTCCTCACTTACCCCTAGCTGAGCGTCCCGTGGGAGCCATGGTCTGCATCTCTGAGACAGGCATGCTGGGGCCTCGGTGCCGGATGAAGCTACACTGTAGCAAGTTGCATGCAGAACACAGAGCGCTGCAGACACACGCTTCTGAAAAGTCCTGTTTTCTTATTGATCATCACTACAGCTTTGAAATCATTTACCTCTCGTGTTTGACAAGTGGGTTTTCAGATGACAATGGCTCCCATCAGCTAAACATTACATTTCTGAAAGCTTTTCCACTTCTTTGCTAGCAGGCAAAGACATTTTTTAAAAAGTCCCAAAGGAACAAGTGCATTTTCAACGATCTGGGACACTAAACAGCAATCATTTATCCCACTTCTCATCTTACACTCACAGAAAACAGGTTCAAGGGCTGGGAAGGTCAGCACTCGTGTCTCTGGAACCCCTGGCCGGGTCTTCCCAGGAACAGGACCTTCCCTGGGTCCTTTAGCAACGGGAGAACAGACAGTCTCTTGTGCTAATATAAACCATGCTGATCAGAAACGCTACCTTTTGAGCACTTACTCCATGCCTCACAACAGCCCTGTGACGTGGATACTGTTTTATTCCCACTTGACAAGTGAGGAAACTGAGGCACAAAGAGGTGACGTAACTTATCCAAGTCAGTCAGTGGAGTTGGCACTGTCGAAACCACTAACGCCTGGGCCAGGCTTCCTCTCACAAGGAGACATTCACTCACGGGACTCAAGGGAGGCAGGGTGTCAGACAGAGCAAGTTTTAGAGTCTGAAGAGCCTGGACTTCTCCTGTCTTCCACTTGCTGTCCTGTCCTGTCCTCTGAGGCTTCTCACTATGGCCTGGTTCTTTATCTGTGGGGTAAGGGTCATCCCTGCTGTGGGGATTAAAGGAGATAATATAAGGGCCTGGCCAGGAGGGGACTGACTAGTTTCCTCTTTTCCTTCAGAAGTAAATGCAAGTTGCATAATTGGATGGACTCGGAAACAAGAGCCACAGTAAGGCAAATGCACTTCACACCCTCTTCTTCCTTATGATCCTTAGCTACGGCCTGTTTGTTACCAAAGACGGCCAGAGGCTGTATTTAGAATCCAGTGGAAAAAAAGGGTTTTCTTGATCTTACAATACATAGGAAAGGAGGAAAACAAGCATTTTAAGGCCTGAATACTTCTATTCCATTTGTCTGGCTTAAAGAGGAACAAAGTCTGCATATAGAAAACTTCCAAGGTGTTTTATTACTATAGAAATATAATGAAAAATAATGGGCCAGTACTTTTACAGTGCAAATTAAATACCCCAGATAATTTAAATGATCACTTAAAAAGCAAATAGGTCCCCAGAGATCATCTTTTCATCCATGATGGGAAAGCACTGTGTGTCAGGAGGCCAGCTCACCACCTCCCTCCCCAAGCACGTGTACATGGCTCAGAGATGAATGGTAAAACCACAAACAGCAGACCCAGAAAGTTCCACGTGACATTTACCTAGGCAAAGCAAAATACTGACTACTATCTGTATCTGTTAGCATTTGACCAGAGACACAGGTTTTTTTGCAGGGTGGGGTGAGTTCGGCAAGGTAAGGTAGGTTGGGATAAATATACCTACAGTGCCCTCTGCAGCCATTTCCAAATGTTGCTAAGTAGCCTTAAGACACAATGCTAGCATTTGCCAAAATATCTGGATAATGTGAATGATCTAACTGTGGCAGGCAGGGACTTGGCACTACATCATCACCTGCTGAGTGTCAGGCATGTTTTATTTAATAAATACCTGGCAAAGGTAGATATTAGGTATCATTTTACAGCTAGGGCAACTGAGGCTCAGAGAGATTGAGTTACTTTTCCATAGTCATACAGCTGGAAAGCAGTGGCGTCATATTAGTAAATTTTAGAAGTGTTTTTAATCAGAAAAAAAATCACGTGAGAAGATTTGATACCTTGTAAATACACACCAACTTAAAGGAAATTCTTGACAGCAAATAATTTGCCCTGAATTCTCCACTATTTATTTTAAAAGACTAAAAAACAACACGCCTTATATTAAGAACCAAACTTATTGCAAAATGGCAGCCTAGTGAACTTAAGCAAGGCTCTAACAGCTGTACCAAATCAGAAATTTAGAGAATGCTACAAAAGTGGAGGCATTCTGTATGTCCATGTGTTCCAGAGGTAGTATCCTCCTCCCAAAAGATGAATGAGTTCAGTGATGGCCAGGGAGTTATCTGGCCTGCCTCTTTTCTGATAATCTAGAATGAACTTAAGGTTTCCTGCTTTCCTAAATGACACGCTCTTTATCCAGGAAGACAAGATGATTACATGGCTCATATGAAAAGCTGTTGACAGCAACGGTTTCCTGGAGAACAACTTCGTGACAGGTTCTGTTTTTGGAAGGTAATCTGAACTCCAGGGATAAGAAGAAAAGAGCGAAGGCGGTTTAAGCACTCACAGAGCCAGAGATTTGCTAATGATAGTAAAGACATCTTCCATGCTGTCAAAACCAGCTTTTTCCTGAATCAGAGTGTCCTGGGCTTTAGTGGCTATTGTAATCATAGCTTTTTAAATCTAAAAAGGAACATTAACTTGGATAACTATTTAGAAGGTAAAAGGTTACCGTTAAAAAGCATCTTCCCTTCCAAGAGTCATCTGCAAAAAGCTTCACCTGAAAGTCTTTTTAATTTCTTTTTTTACACGAGTGCATGAAGACGTACTATGGCCGTGCACCCCACACACTATAGATCAATTAGCATGGATTCACTCAATAGGAGAGCTCTACTCACAATCACTGCACAAAATAAAGGAATGGATCTTCAGATTAGTCATGAGGAGGTTCTTGGTCCTGCAAAACTGCATGCAGAAAGGATCCAAGTGCTTCCTGAGGTGGCGGCAGCTGAGTCTGAAACACATCCTGAAACCCAGGCTGCTGCACCTAGGTCTTGTGCCTGCAGAAGTTACGCTGGCCTGGATGACTCATTTCCACCAAGTAAACATGAGGCTCAAATTTTTGGGTTCCTCCTTCTCAGAACGCTAGAATTGTTCTATATAATAATCTATATTTAGTGCATTTTGATGAATTCAACCATAAAGTTTCACCACTTCCTTTCTGAATCTCTGTTATGTTACTTCATCATGCCACAACTCACTACTTAAGTTGACTAGAAGAAAAACTTATTAAATAAATTGCTTACTTAAGATTTCTAAACTAAAACAAATTTAGAATTAATTTTACAAAGGAACCATCAAAACACAACCCCAAGAAATAAGTAACTAACCATCAACTTAACTGTGAAAAGGAAATTTCTTCTCTCTAGATCCTAAAATTTGTCCTACCTTTGTGAATTTATTTCAGAAAATCGAGTAAGGCTCTTTATTAAGCACTAAAGATCGCTGTGTTCCAATTCTCCCATCCAAGTACTAACCAGGCCCGACCCTGCTTAGCTTCTGAGATCAGATGAGACCGGGGGCGTTCAGGGTGGTATGTCCGCAGGCCCCTGTTCCAATTCTTAAGGTATCTCCAGAAGTTGTTCTGTCCCCAAAAACCCACGTAACCCTAAAATATGACCTGTCATAGTACTTCTAATCACAATTTGCTTTGACATAAAGCAGACAGAGATGGGAAGAGCAGAGAAGGGAGGCTGGTGAAGGTAACTCCTTTCAGCAGGCCTCATTCGCCCTATGCCAAAACAAGACGGGGTCACGCTGTCTTTGGGAAGAGCTAGAGAGCTTTCATGAATGAAGCTATAAATACAAAGCATAATTCTGCCTCTAGACTGAGGTCACTGTGTGTCTCTAGACCTAGATGTCTACTGCACAGGGTCTTGACAAATCAGCCAGGCTCCTTGTGGAGCCACCTAACTGTCACGATCGCTTCCTGCTTAAAATGCTACTAAAAAAAAATCTTTATTAAACAAGGTGGAGGGGCCAGAGGGAGGTCACCCTTTTTCTTCCGGTCTTGCAGCCCCCTGGCCCACCTTACCATATTTAATCTGCGGCTGGCTCCTTTCTGGCAGCGCAGCCCCTCTACCTACAACATTGGATGGTGGAATTTTGAGGCTGAGCAAACTCCTTTCGGAGCTAGTGTGAAATGGTTCAGGGAGTGTTTGTTGTCTGGGATATGTAAGGCCTGCATGCAAGGGTGCTGGCATGTACTAGATTCCAGGGCTCCGGGGGGCAGGACCACATCTGTTTTGTTCTTTCCTGATCACTTGGTGCTGTCACACTACAGGGGTCACTATTTATTTATGGACTGAATGAATCAGATTCTTTCACTCTAATGAGAGAGGAGGGGAATTATGTGAGCAGCTGGGTCTCGGTTCATGGTCAACAATAATTGATTGCTGAGTGCCTGCTGCGTGCAGCTCCATCAGCCAGACCTGAGCTGGGCAGTGGGTGGCAAGGAAGCTGGGCACCAGTGGCAGAGCACTCTCTGAAACCAACTGACACCTAAAAAATATAGCAGCAGTCAGTGATGTTCTTCAAGAGAGGAAAGGGTCTATACATACTCAGTGCCAGAAGAAAAAGATGCTGGAAAGGAGGCCATAATGAAGGGAGCAGGTGTGGCAGCGGGTTGGGGAGAGCACAAGGAGAGAGGAGAGGCCAAGACACGAGAGTGAGAACAGGCCCAATGCGCTGGGGTGGAGCCCGTGTCCACACCTGATGGCAGGTGTGGAAGGAAGGCGGCCTGAGAGAGGACAGACTGGGCATCTGTGTGCAGCGCCCCGCCCTGGGAGGCCCCACAGCCGTGCCACACAACAGTCCACCTGCCGTCCTTCACATCTGCCTCCAACACCTGTCTTTGTCGCTAAGCCGAACTGTATTAATTTTCATGTCTTGGCCAAGACATCAAGCACTGCCACAGAAAGCCCTCTGGCAGCCTGCATGCGCCCCCGTGGGGGGGGGGGGCAGGTTCTGGGTCTAAGGCTACCTGCCCGCCCCCCAACCTGGCAGAGTGCCTGACATGCAGTGGGTGATTACTTAAAAACCAGATGGAGGGAAAGCGGGTGCAGATATTCACAAAGCGAACAGAAGTGATTATTTAAAGGTCTCCTTTCACATACAGTTCAGATTTGGGCTTAAACACTTTCATTTTGGGAAAGAGGGTCAGGTACCCCTTGGAGTCCCGGGACAATCTGCAAGAGGTGGTGAGAAAGGACAATGCTTAGATGGGAGAGGCAGGAGCATGCCAGCAACTGCCTCGCTCCCAACCAGGGTGAAAAGCAGCCCCCGCTGCAGGGTGCTACTTCAACCCTTCGCCTGCTCTAGAAACCTACAGGCAGAAACATTCCCCAGAAACAAAGTTTTCCCACTCTCGCTGTCCGGAGAACTCGTGTTGACAGCTTCGACGATCGTCTTAGACATGAGGAAATAAGCTCACCATCAGAGCAACATTAGCCCTAGAAGATACTTCTTTAATTTAAGATGAAAGGAACCAAAGGAACTGGCAGAAAGGTCAAAAAGGGTGGCAGACCCACAAGAGAAACTTTAGGAACCTGTCACCCTTCACATTAGAAAGTACTCCAGAAGGCGTGTGGAAGGGAGGGGGCAGCCGGTCTGCAGTCATGCGTACATGTGCCTCTTGAGGTGACAGCCTCAACTTCTAGAACTTGGTGGTCTGCAGTTCTGCCTCTTAGATTCTTTGATGCCTGAAGTCTTTATTCATATGACCCAAATTTCACATGCATCCTCAAACCACAGTAATTACAGCAATAGCTTATCTTATGAAAAAAATAAAGGGGAGACAGGAGCACATTTTCCACATTTCTTATGCTACAAGGAGGCAAAATATCTTCCAGCAGGTGAAAGTAGGGAGAGCACATTTAACATGGAAAAGAGAAATGCTTCAAAGACACACAGAGTATGTGGGCAAGGCTGCAGAATACACAATGGTTTCTCTCTGGTTTCCTGGGATCCATAAGGCAGAAAGGTTGCGATTGTCATTTTTATTTTACATATGAAGACACTGATTGGGCGTGGTGGTTCACACCTATAATCCTAGCACTCTGGGAGGTTAAGGTGGGAGGATTGCTTGAGCTCAGGAGTTCAAGACCGGGCTGAGCAGGAGCAAGACTCCGTCTCTCCCAAAAATAGAAATAGTAGCCAGGCATGGTGGCATGCACCTATAGTCCCAGCTACTCAGTAGGCTGAGGCAGGAGGATCACTTGAGCCTAAGAGTTTGAGGTTGCAGTGAGCTAAAATGACAACACTACACTCTACCCGGGGTGACAGAGCACGACTCTGTCTCAAAATAAATAAATAAAAGACATGTACAGAAGGTAACATTTTAAAAGCATTTTCACACAACAGGACTTAAGTACAGTTTGTTATCCTATAATTCAACCTCATATTTTAGTTCCTGACTAAACAAGTGTACAGTTCAACCCTTTATTTGTTATGTGAAACACATTGACTCACATAGCCATGGTTTAGTCCTGTTTATTTTTGGTTTATAAATTTTGAGACTATATTGTTAGTATATATTGATATTCTTCCTTTCATAATTGAAGATCCTCTTTATTTCTAATAATGTTTTGTGCTTTCAAGTCTATTTTAATATTAATATTCCTACACCAATTTTTTGTTATATTTTCGTATAAGATTTCTTTTGTTATATTTTCCTATAAGATTTCTTATACCTTATATACTTTGAAGCTTCCTGGGTATTTATGTTCAGGTGTTCTATTTGGAAATAATACATAGCATAATTTTTAAAAGATATTCAATCTGAGAATCTTTGTCTTTTAGCAAGTATAATCTATTTTGCATTTGGTATAGTTACTGATATTTTTGGACAAATTCCTACATCTTATGTTGTGATTTCTACCATGATTTTTGTTGTTCTAATTTCTTTTGCTTCTTCCAGACTCATTTTCCTGAGTTTTTATTTCTCTGGTTTTCTGTATTTTTTTCCCTTTAAACTGGTTTGGAAGTGATGCTTTCTATCTCTGTACTATTAGTGGTCATTCAAAACTGCTAACATGCACACCTGAACTAACAAATCCGAGATAAACAGCAAGCCTCCTGCCATCCTCCTCTGAACATCTTACCATCTTTTGTGTTAACGTGGGCTGGTACTTTAGTTCTTGTTTTTAACTCCCTCCCAAATTCATTGTCTTTTGTTTAAATGGTCAATCCCTTGATCTACAAATATATTCCCAATTTCTTTGCTCATTATTGATCCCAGCCCATTCTTCTCATACTTTCTTTTCATTCACTTAATTGATTAATTGAAAAAATACTTGCTAAATACCTAAACATGCCAGGCATTTGTCTAGGTGCTGGTGACAGAGAAGTGAACAGAATAAAACAAAGTCCCTGTTCTCGCGGTGCTTAAATTACAGTGGGTGCTTATATTACTCTTACTAAATAGTTTTTATGGTAAGTATGTGAGTGGTAAACTCTCTCAATCTTGGTCTACAGTTTGTCCTCACTATTGAATTCCAGTTCAGACTTACTTTCCCTCAGGACACCATTCCATTGTCTTCTAGAATCTATGGTTGCTGATCAGGAGTTGGCTTTCTCACAGGTGTCATTTTGTCAATTCTCTCTCCTTGTTTTTAAGACTGTCTTTGACGTTTCTCAGTTTTACCACACTGTGTCTGAGTTTGGATCTGTCCTGGTTAGACAACTTCTTTTTCAAACAAATGTTTCATACATATATATATATATATATATATAGGCATGTGCCACATTGTTGTAATCTCTCCGTCCTTCACCCCTCTTTCTTTCAAAAAACCCAGCAAAACAAAGGGCACATTTCCCAAGCCACACTGAGCTGTGAGGAGGAGCTGCGCTGTGAGCTTTACAGGATGTGCCACACACCGCCTTATCCTTGCTTCTTCTCTAGGAGCCACTCCTGGGCCTGTTTCTCAGAGAGCTGCCTTTAGAGAGGTTAAGCTGCTTGTCCCAAGTCACACAGCTGTGAGCATTATCGCCAACGCTCAAACTCTGCAAATCCCACACTCTGAACACGCTGCACTCCTGTCTCCTGTTTCCTAAGCACACGCATTTGAAAGAACTAGAAACAGGACAAACAATGCTGGTCCATCACTACAGAAAGGGATCATTACTCTCTATGAACTGAAATTTCATAAATTAGTCAACAGAAATTAATACAACAAATATGACAAAAACATTCAAGATATATTTCTGTTTCAGGAACATCACGTTTTACAAAAGGGCCAACTGACAAATCATGTTTCTGCCTGGACAATGTCAACTTCACTCTGCAATCTGAGCACTGACCTCACCTGAATCACCTCCAACACATCCAGCCAATGCTAACTTGTCTCAAATGTGGTCAAAACTGTAATTCAAAACCAGCCACAGGGGTATTTATGGGATCAAATAGCAGAAGCCTTTACCTGTGCCACTTCTTCAAAATCCTCATGACGCTTCTGCAAAGCTCTGGCCCGATGAAGAGATTTCCCCACACCTGTGTGTTTGCTCAGGAATGCTTCTCCGTGGTTCTCAATCCAATCCAGCACCTGCAATGAAATACAGGTACATAAGCCATAAGAACTATGTCCTGCATTGTTCAATTTTAGGGGTATTCAAGGGAGACCCATTCTGTTGTCAAATCTCTAAGAAACAAGAAGCACATGAGAAAAAAATCTGGAAGATACAACTGGATATTAATTTAACACACTTGATAATTACAAGCTGATAATTACATCAGCTTTCCCACCAGGACTTTAATCAGCTCTACGTTGAAAGTGTAAATCTTTTTATGTATAAACGTTACATGCAATAATGATTAAATTAAATCTCACCTCATGTTACGCATGACTGAGCCACCAAACTGACTGGGTTTTGCATAAGATAGTGATTATCAAGCCAAAGAGGACCAGTTTAAGTTAACATTTTTATAAGGCTTAAAACTACACAACTCAGGCAATTTAAGTTTAACTACAGAGTTAATTTTTTTCTATCTCTTCTTTAGAAGACTCAAAACACATAAGTAAAATCTAAGAAAACATAACATATGCCTCAGTCCTGATCTTTAAGGATAACTTATTTTTTAAACAAAGATGCTGCAAAAGCTAAGCATTCCATGAATTACTTAAAAATTCTTGCAGGTTGAAATCCACTACATTAAAGAAAAAGAGTGAAAGCAAATCAGTGCGATCTGATATTTTAAAGTTCACAGTTGGGACTGAGTAGTTCATTGGTTCCTGTACTTGAGAAATCACAAAACACCAACAATATCTAATAAAATACAGTTGACCCTTAAATAACACAGGTTTGAACCGTGCAGGTCCCCCTATATGTCATTTTTTTTCAATAAATACAGTCGGCCATCCATATTGGTGGGTTCCACATGTGCAACCAAACATGGATGGAAAATATAGTATTCACAGGATATGTAACCCACGTATATGGAGAACCAACTGCGGGACTTGAGTACGTGCGGATTTTGGCATCCACAGGCAGTCCTGGAACAAACCCCTGCAGACACTGAGGGAAGACTGTATTCACACTACGTCAAATGCCCACTTTGTCTCTCTCTGATGAAGAGGGGATAATCAGCAAAAAAACCTAAATTAGTGATATCTCTAGCTAAAAACTAAAAAATGTAAGTACATTTGTTAATGTGCTGCTAAAGTATTTAAGCCTCACTCATACTTTGCATGTTTGTAACTACGGTGTTCTCTTAATCCATTCACACTGCTACAACAAAATACCTTATACTGGGTAATTTAAAAACAGAAGAAATTTATTGCTCACAGCTCTGGGGACCAGAATGGTCAAGATCAAGGCACCAACAGATTTAGTGTCTGCTGAGGGCTCATTCCTCACTGAGGGCACTTTCTATGTGCCCTCACAAGGCTGAAGGGGCAACGAGCTCCTTTGGGCCTCTTAAGGGCTCCAATCCCATTCACAACGGTAGCATCCTCATGACTGAATCACCTCCCCAAAGCCCCACCTCTTTAATATCACCACCTTGTGGATTATGTTTCGACATATGAATGTGGGGGAACAATTCATAGCAAGGACCTAAGGATGCAGATCAAAGTGATCGTGGATTAAAGAACAAACAGAGGCACACACAGCAAACACAGTGGTCCAGGGGGCAATCTGGAAGCAGACCAGCCATAGTGCTCTGATAATGGCAAAATAAAAGGGGCTTCAGCTTGTAGTTCCTTGCTACAAAAAGGATCCCTTGCCCTTCATTAACTGTACTGTAGAGAGAGCAGTTGTGCAGACAGATATCTAGAAAAAAAGATGCAGCTGGTAAGGGCCAGTGCCTGATCTGTTCTCCATTGCTCCAAATCGGTGACCTTCAAACCTGAGGGTGGCCTAAGGGTCTTTCCTGCACGGGGTCTAGCACAGTCAGAATTACATGTAAATAAACAATGGCTTGCCAACCTTGACAAACCTTCTGTGGTCCTCTGTAAAGATCCTGTAGAGCGGGCAGAAGCTGAGATTAGAAGTGCAGGACATGTGGGGTAGGGATGGAGTCAGGCCTGGCAGTGGGTGTGCAGGCAAAGCTACCCATTCACCTTATAGCTGTAGTTTATTCCTGAGCCTTTGTTGTCCGTACTGTCATTCTGCTGACCCCGGGATTACTCTCAGAGCCATTCTTTCCGGATCCCTGTCTTCTGTCAGCTCTGCCAATCTGTTGTCCAGTTCTTCTGGTTCTCCTTCTGAAAGCTCCCCGTTCCCACCCCTTCATTTCCAGCCCCCCTGCACACAGACATAAAGTCTAGCTGCTGCTTTTGGGCAAGTTCCGTGTTCTTTCTCAGCTTCCACTTCCTTACCTGCTCAACAGTGACAATCAGGGGGAGTGGTGAGCATTAGATGGTATCTAGGTTGAGCTTTTTACTTTGAGTGCAGCAAAAATACAGCACATGTATTTCACATCCCCACACATACACCAGAACCAGGTGAGATGGCAGGCTTCCATCTCACCCTGAGCTCCTGGAAGGCACAGGCTATGCATACACCGTTGCTTTTTCACTAGTGTGCTGAGTACACTATTTTCCTTTCTTGAGATGAGAGAGAGGGAGGGGGAGAAAGAGAGAGACATAGACCACTTTAAGGCAGTGCTATATGCACCACCTGACTTCAAGGCAGATGTAAAGCTGCTGAGTGGTTTCTGGGACAGTCTCTTAGTATGTATTATAAAACACAGGTCCTGTTCCATTCCTAAAGAAATGTCTCAATGAGAACTTCAAGACCTCTCAGTCTCTAAAATGGATACATTTAACGGAATGGGCCTCTGGGCATGAGGCCAGTGCCATGCAGAAGACAAGTAGTTTAAGCTTGAAGAGAATGTAAAGGTATGTAAGTAACACCTAAGCCACAGTCCACCTGCCTGCAAGATCTACATGAAGGGCAAGGGAGACTTTTTTAAAAATACTATATAGTATATTCTGTATACTCCTCAACCGTAAAAAGAAAAAGTAAGCCACCAGTAAGCAGCAAACCCATGCTTACTGGCAACTCCACAGAGAATTGAAAAAACAGCACAATTTCAAAAGGTATAAGATAAACATTATTTGGTAGAAAGGGCAAGAAGAAGCAAAACACAGTATTTTAAAAATACTAAAAATACGTTTTTTAAGCATAAGAAAAGTATTTCAGGAAGTACAAGTTGGAAATAAAAGCCATTATGAACCAACCAGTCAGGATTATGAAGAGCATTTTTTATCAGTGGTTCCTTCATACAGAAATGTAAATACCAGGTAAAATTATATCACCAGCACACATGAAAGTAATTCAAAGGAGAATGTACAAATTCCAAGCACTTTATTAAAATAATTGCAGAGAGTTATAAAATCCAGCTAAGACTCAAAACCAAACTCCTCCACAAGGCTTCTGCTTATTTTACAAGTATGGGTAGACTTCCCAGCTTAACAAGTGATCCTGAAGCAATACACAAACCTAAGTAACATTTTAAAGACATACCTGTAGAATCTTTCAATTTAAAACATAAAAAGATTAGCAAATCAGGGGCTTTATCATCCTACCCAGCCAGCTTCCTCCCTGACCTCAGTGCTGGCCAGTGGCTGTCATCTATTTGCCCTGTGACCTCAACCCCAGGGGCGAGGAGGCTGGCCCAGGGCTTGCTGCCTTCTGTCCAGATTCAATGGAAAGGGCAAAAGCTGATCCCTTCTCATGGCTCCCTAGCCAAAGAGCATTTGGATCCAAAGAGCATTCAGAGAAAATACACAAACACTTGTCAACTCCAGATACTGTTTTAAAGGAGACAACACATAGTGAATAATAGTGTTTTCTGTCTTATTACTGAGAGCCCCTCTTAAGTCACACTTTATGCACACAAAAATGAAAATATTAAGCTCTTCTGCTTCTATATTCAGTTTTTAAAATATATTAAACAAATGAAAACAAGGGTTATTCTAAAATACGCTGGATGTTTTTTAAAAGAGGCAGAAGAGCAAAGCTGGAAGGGCATGACCACCTTCCTCCCTGTTTAGAGGACGTGGGGGCTCATTCCTCTGTACATCAGTGCCCTCTAATGGACACAGTGACAGCCCCAAGGTTAAGGTCACTCCAAAGTGCATCACCCACACTTCAATCAGCACCTAAGTCAAATGTCAGATGTGCAGGAAATTGTACAGATTGCTTAGCTTAACCCTCTGTTTGTAATGAAAAGGAAACCAAGGCCCTAATTACAAGACTGAACATGATGATGGCAAGTATGATTATGATCATCTATAAACTAATAGTTACCTTGCCATCCGAGCACCTGCTGTTGAAGTAGGCACTGACGTAAGGCTGGGTGTGCACTAAGCCACCCGTCCTCACGGTGGTAGGTAAGACCCTTTTCCCTCTTACAGATGGGCCCTCAGCTACACTGCAGAAAAGCCATTCGCGGACTGGATCCCAAGACACCTGGCCTCGGGCACTTCCTTACCTCTAGTCTACTGCCTCTTCTTTTAGTTGGCACAAGTGACATGCATGTAGGTAGAAAAGGAAAGAGCTCCATTTTTGTTCCAGAGAGGTTCAGACTATCAGGTAAATAACCTCTGAGGAAATGACACTGTCATAGTGGACAGCAAAACTGGGATACGGCAAACCAGCAAACCCTTCCCAACCCGCTATGCAATGCCTCAGGGACTGGCCACAGGCACCTTCCCGGCCACTCCCTGCATAACCTAGCTGTAAAATAATTTTCCATAGTAAGCTCTTACTAGCTAATATTCACTAGGTTTTGTGGATTCATATTTCGAAGTAATTACTATTTCTTTAAGAACTTGTGAATAACTACTAAATCCTCATCAAAGAAGAGACTAAATCTCACAAAACTCACCTCACAACAACATGTGCTATGAAGACCAACATAAATGATATTTTTTCATTAAAATGAAGAGACGTTTATTTGAAACACTAGAGTAGTTTTCTATCACCATCGTGCATCATATCATTGTCATCAGCATCATTTATTGAGAGACTATTCTGTGCTAGGCTTGGGAGGGCAACACAGGTCCATAAGCCCTTATCCACAAAAAGCTCTGAAATTTCAAATATTTTCTCAAAATTTCGTTCCAAAATTCATTTGGCAATAAAACCTCACCTGAGGGTCTTTATTGTATGTCTTTATGGATCCCTTCAGTGTGAGTTTTTGTACATTTGGCTGCAGGATTAGCCATGTGTTAGATCATGGGGGCTGCCCAGACTCTGCTAGGAGTGTTACGCACCATAAACTGTGCTATCTTTCTAAGCTTTGAAAAATTCTGAGTTCCAAACCAAAAATCAGGGCTATAAATAAAAGAGAGTGGACTTTTATCATCCCTATTAAGCAAGAAATTGAGTCTCAGAGAAGTTAAGTGACTTGCCTAAAAAAAGAGATTCAAATGCAGGTCTTAACTCCAAAATCAGTGTATTACATTACAGTTTGTAAATACTGTCTAAAAACCTTTAAGATACTTCTAAAATTAGAGTTCCATCTCTAGACTTGCTATTTGTAAAAACTAGATAACACATCTGACATAAAACAACCAAGAACACATTAAGCCAGTCTATTTTTACTGGCAACTCTGGATCCAAAGAGCATTCAGAGAAAATATACAAACATTTGTCAACTCCAGATACTGTTTTAAAGGAGACAATACATAATTTTTCTGTCTTACTAATAAGAGCCCCTCTTAAGTCACATTTTACGCACACAAAAATGAAAATATTAAGCTCTTCTGATTCTATATTCAGTTCTTAAAATATATTAAACAAATGAAAACTAGGGTAATTCTAAAATATGCCGAATGTTTTTTATACAAAATCAGATTTTTTTCCAGTTGAAAAATATGAATTTCCTCCATGCCCACTCTAAATTCTCTATAAAACCAAAATTAATAATCTGGTTTCATTTATTTTAGTAACTTCCTCATTCAATCATTGTTGGCTTTATTTAAAATCCCTGAGGAAACCAATCTAAAAATGAATGTATCACATTTTGAGTTTTCTTGACTATCAAATCAATGGTATTTAAGTGATAGAACAAAAGATGATTGATGGATTAAACGACATCATTTCAAATTTGCTAAACATAAATAAGTGACCAAAAACGGGACTTTGACTTAGATAATTTTTTTTTTTTTTTTTTTTTTTTTTTGAGACAAGGTCTCACTTTGTCACCCAGGCTGGAGTGCAGTGTCGTCATCATAGCTCACTGCAATCTCCAACTCCTGGGCTCAAGCAATCCTCCTGCCTCAGCCTCCTGAGTACTGGGACTATAGGTGTGCAGCAGCACACTCAGCTAGTTTTTTTTCTTTTTTGTAGAGACAGGGTGTCCCTATGTTGCTCTCACTGGTCTCAAACTCCTGGCCTCAAAAGATCCTCCTGGCTCAGCCTTCCAAAGTGCTGGGATTATAGGCATGAGCCCCCATGCCCAGCCAGATAATGTTAATTTTTATTAAAGGATGGTGCTTGGCATCACAATGAGGATATTCAGTATTATGCTATTAATGAAATTTATCTATGAAGCAGAAATCACAAGTGAGGGAATATCTAGTTTAAATTACCGGAATCCACCCTATCTTAGGCTGGCTAACACTTCTTTCCTGAGTGCTCCAAACATAGTTTACTCCTGACACCAGTGTCTTGGTCATGTCCTTCCCTTTCCAGTGGAGGCCAAGCTCAGCAGGACACTGAAACCACACTGTCACCACCAGCTACCAGATCACCGGACAGCAGAGGCAAGCAGGGCCCGAGGCGGCTGGGGATGCAGGGCTGGGGCCAGAAGCCAGTGCAGGGTACCCTTGCCCTCACCTGTTCCTTTCCACTGATCCACTCCTGAGGGACTGAACTCCAAAACTTTAAAACGAGTAGAGAAAAAACTCCGTAAGGAGCTATTTTCCTTCACTGTCATGGGCAATTGCTGCTTCTAGGAAAGCCCCTCCCCTCAGTCTGAAAAGCATCACTTAAAGATTCTTTCTTTGGTAACATGATGATTTTACTCTCGATTAGCTCAGAAGTCAAGCATCATCCTCAGACCCAGAGCAGCAAAAGTACAATAGTAAAGACCCCACGAGGCTTCCTGGAGCTTTGGCCAAGTCACTCGACTTTTCCAAGGCTTGGTTTTTATCACCTGAAAAAGAAGAGGCTCTCACTCCAAATTCTATCATGTCCATGACATAATTTTTTAAAGTGAAATGAGACAGACACAGAACTCAGCACACATCCGTGGGCTTTTGGGGACCAAGGGAAGAGGCGGGAACTTTTCATGTCCAGCCTTCACAGCTGCCTGACAGGAAGGATGCTCTTTCACCACATTTCTTAATTTTCTTCCACAGGAGCCAAAAACTCTCCATTTCTTCGTTCATTGTATTTCAAAATCAGAATCAAGACTGTTCTAAAAATATATATAATTATTCTTAATATGGAAAGAGCTTTTTACAAAATGGTTTCTAGAACATGACAAATCAGACTAAGCCTAATGCTCACGTGGGAGAAAGAAGCTATTTTTTAAAAACCTCAGGCAAGGAACACACAGCAAGTGTATGACACGGAACCGCAATGTCCTGCGTGCAGGAGATGCTTTTGCTTAACTAACGCAGGAGCACATGACGTGCTGGGAGCACCCTCCATGCATTCTCCCGGCTGGAAGGCAGCATAAGAGAAACCAGTGAACGATGAGGTTGGCCGGGGGCTTTTTAGCTTTTACATCATCCATCTATCCATCCACCTACCTTACTGCTAAAACAAACACAAATCACCAGTTCTCCCTGCTATTACCCTAGTTTTAATTACACAAACACATGAAATCTCTTAACAAAAACAAAGAAGCTTAATGGGGGTGGTTATTATTCATATAAATAGTATCATCATGGATATTCCCATAAAACCCAAACTAAACTATCACTATCACGATACACTGGTTAATCCTTTCAGTGATTTTCTAAACTTTTAACAATTATTTTTCCATTCTTAGTTCAGAAATGAATATAAAATGGTCCAAAGTTGTCTCCCCCAAAATCTTCATACGTCCAGGTGTTATCTGGGAAATTAAAGTTATTATGTATAGTTTCAATCTGGTCATTGAACTCTACAAATATTTCTAAATACATACATGTTAATACAAAGATACACATAAATATGCACATCCCATATATTACCACACACACGTATGCATGTGTGTGTGTAACCTTCCCTGTTCAGCTAATCCCCTGGCGCTTCCATCCCAGGGGACCAGGGCATGTGGCTGGCACTCAGGCACGGGGGCCCCACGCTCACTGGGGTCTGCCTTGGCTCTCCCAAGCCTGGGCATCCTGGCCCCTGACCCCGTGCCTCCTCAAAGGCTTGCTGACCTCAGCCCCCTGATCACTCCCGCCTGACCCTCCTCCTATGGGCTCTCTGCTTTCTGTCACACTGGCTCATGGTGCCAGCTCACACACCAGCATTCTTGTATTATATCCACGTTGGGTGGAAGGGTGTGTGGGAAGGAATCATCCTTTCCTCCTTTTTTTCCTCCCACTGTTTAACTTGTAGCTCCTTGCAAGCTGTGGTTACTAAGCTCACCAGATTCCAGTCCAGTCTCTCCTGTGTTCACGGCTACAGAAGGTGATTACGCGCTGGCTCCAAACCTACCAGGAAGATCTGCAGAGTCGGCCGCTGCCTGCGCCCAGCAGCTCCCAATCCCACACCAAGTGCAGGCCCCATCTGCACTCCCTAATTCTAACTGAAAACTCTTAAGAAACAAAGATGGTGATCCCATAGCCATTCTTATCAAGAGACACAATCAAAACTGCAAGTGTGGGAATGTAAACAGCAGAAAATGTTAAATAGCTAGGGCTACATAGTGACTCTGGTGAGTGGGATGAGAACTCCCTCCTGACTTAATGTGCAGAGGACAAGGGAGTTCAGGAACTCGAACTTCACTTGAAAGCCAGGTCCAGCACAGGTGGTGCTAACCTAGAACCCCTGAACCAAGCCTCACACATACATGGCTTTTACAGGCTAAAAGACTGCAGCCTGCGACCCGAGATGAATCTGTGAAATGGCTTCTCTACAGACCGGAGACCTTAAGCTTCGCCTGTTAGGCATATGCTGACCTCCCTCCCCCAGCTGGAATTCAGCATTGAAGATGCTCATTTTGCATTCAAACGACCAAAATCTTTACCAGAGAAGTTACCACACTTCTAAAATTCCCATGCCTTGGAATTATCCCTTCCTTCCCCAGACACACCTAAGTCCCTGTTATCTATCAATCAAAGCTTCCATTCCTTCAGGCAGATCTCCCAGATACAAGACTAGCCCTCCCCTACTCCAGAATAAATGAAGAAACTTTTAACCCCCAGAAAACTTCAGTTAACAAAATTGGGGAATTACTTAAATTTCTTCATCTACTCATTCACTCATTCAAATACTGAGCATCTGCTGTTCCAGACACTTGGGAAACACCAGTGAGTAAAACCCAGATGGCTGCACCCTGTGGACCTCACATTCCCGCTCTCCAAGACTGGTCCATGGCTTGCATGGCGTCCACATGGAACCCAGCCAGGCTCCTGGCCTTTAGGCTCGCACCTGCAATTCATGAGTGCCATCCACCCCCCACTGCATCGGGTCACAATGTACAGTTTACTCAGTGCTTCACGGTTTGTACTCAGGTGAGGAACCGGGGAAAGCACTAACTCTCAACAGGCTGGCTGTGAGCGTGAAGAGAGGAAAGACACGTACGCATTAGGGAGCACCCATGAAGCACCAGGATGAGCTCAATAAGGTTCAGATGTCACACGTGGCCCTGGCACTATACTGACATTCAATGTAGGTGAGTCTGTGTCCCTTCAACGGTGGCCCAACACTTACAGAAACAAGCCCCACACCTTCCTTCATCATTGGGACCATGTTTTCCATGCCTGGCCCCATGTTACCTTCCAGCCCCAGCCAAAACTCCTTCCTCCACATCCCTCCCTTCCATCCACACTGCACACCTGCTGCTCCTTGGACAGGCCCTGCCCTCTCCTGTCCTGTTATCGCTGCAATCCCTACTGCCCATCCCTCCACCTACTGCCTGCCCATCCCTCCACCTACTGACCTTCTACTCACCATTCCAAATGCAGCTCAAGCTCTGCCTCTTTCATGAAGACATTCCTGGCACCCCCAGCACGACAGTTGCTAGCTGCACCTCTATCATAGCCCTTTTCATTTCTCCTTGTACACTAGATACTTGACGCTTAAGAATAATATAGCAAAGTTCTGAGGAACTCCCAAATTTGCACAAATCACCAAAATATAGATATGTGCCCTCAAAATGCACATGCAAGACAGGTAGACAACATGAATGAGAAAGCTAATTTCATTTATCCCTTCATTTCTGAAAGTACCTGGACAGGCATGATTCAAATTTATGTCTTAGCAAATTATACCTGACAATAACCAAAGACACAAATGCTACAGCTGTGCATATTGCAGTCTAATTTATTAGATTGTTAAACCATCTCCTTAAAAAAACAAACAAACAAACAAACAAAAAACCAAAAAATTGCTCTTACTAGATTATAAATTCCCTGAGAAAAGGAGCTTGGAGTTGACATTATTAACCCTGTATCTCTTGGAGCACCACAAATTCAATTAAGATATTTTGAAGAAAAAGAATGGAGGGCGGACAAGAAGAATCTAGAGTGGGCTAGATTTGCTTGATCATTTTTAAGAATATTAGTTAATAGTCTGACATCAACCTGGAAGGAGTTCTTCCAAGAGATAACTCCATGGGGGTGGGGTGATGTCCACACACGAAGGCTGTGGGGGAAACAGGAGGCTTTTATAGAAGAAGGTCTTCCTGCCTGAGGGGCTTCTTTGAGAGGAGTCAGCTTGCTTCAGGAAAGTGGATTTTTGGGTCATCCACCTCCCCTGACATGTTAGAGTAAACTAAATCTCAGGAATCTAAGAGCCAGGCCAACTGAATGGGCGAGGTAGAAAAATGAGTCTGCCAGCACCCTGCTTTGGTCTGCTTCCATGACTACTGCTCCATTTGAACAAGTACAGCAAAAATATGTTACCTTCTCATAGAAAGCTAAAGCATACTCTACACTAAAAAACATGACTTAGCAGCAACACAACTAGTCACTCACTAATTCAATCAAACCTTTACTGCGGGTCACTCTAATGGTCAACACAAAGCAATGGAAATAGGTATATTACTTGATCATCAGGAAATGTGACAAAGAGTTTTCATTTTACTTTTAAATCAACCAAGGCAAGGCTAATATCTAGCAGCAGCCGGCGTGGGTCCTGGGGGAGTTCTCAGGGGGTCTTCCCTCTCCCCGCTGGGGGCTTTGATTTGGACGCCTGAGAACACTATGCAACGGCAGCTTCTCTAACTTCTCCTAAGCCACGCCCCAAACTTTCCCAAACACATTCCATACAGAAATTACAAAATGGTCTCTGCTTGCTATGAGAAAAAAAAAAAACCACCACTAAACCAAAATTAACCATGTCTTACAAATCAAACTCCCCATGCCATTCTCCCCCTGCACTCTTCCCTCCGTTCCTCACCATCCACTGCGAACAGATCAGCATTTGTTCTTCCAACCAACAAGTGTATACCCTTTTGGAGAGTTGCTTTACTAAAACCGTAGTAATTCCATACCTATTGTTCAGTAAATTGTTGTTCTTTTTTTTCAACAATATTTACAAATGCTTTTTCATCACCCAAAACAGTCAAATAAGAAACACTTGGTATCTCTAAATTGGCTTATTTTTGTCTTTACAAATTTATCTTCTGCTGATAATGTCTTTCTAAAGTACAATTATTTTTTTAATTTATCCTCAGCTCATCAAGCCTACTATATGCATAATATGGCAAAAACTTCCCTAGGTGTTATTAATCTCTTTGAGTTTTAGAAACATGTTTTTGGTTTTGACATCCTATTGTCAAAGTATTTGCTTTGATTAATCTTATCAGCTTTGCTCTTTGCTCCATGAGTCAAGGCTGCATAGCAATTTCCTATTTGCATAACAAGTCCAAACCATTCCAGATCATTAATCAACAAAAAACATTTCCCTTAATGGGCAATATATATTTTCTATGGAATGCTAATAGGACAATATATGCATTATGTGTATCGCAAAACACTTTCTCCGACTGACACCTGACCCAATGTCTTGTTCTTCAGGGGGGAAAAAAAAAACCTAGCTTAAAGAACTGGGCTCATAATTATCATAATTACCTTTCTACATGTTTGCTGCTTTCAAGTTCAAGTGCATCAAGTAGCCGGTGCCAAATGACATGGCCAGACCCCTCAGCCCATTCCCAAAGGCTTCCTTTCCTGTGCCTTCCCCATGGCTAGTGGCTTATTCTTATGCCACTGGGTACCCCAAAGAGCCATAAAAATGGGGCAGCATCAGGGGGCCCTGCTGCTCTTTCTCAGGGAAGGAAATAGGTCCCCTCTGGGGAAGTGCACCCAGCGCACGGAAGTGTAATCACACTTGATCCAAAGGACACAAGGCAGGGGTGGGAGTCCTTCCATAATGATATTTAAACTATTCACATTTCATGATCTGTGAAGGTTTTTGGACAATTAAAAAACGTAATATTCATGCCTTCAATCTTACACAGTCCGTTCTCTCAGTAACTCTTTGACGCTGGCTCCACCCTTTTCTCTCCTGCACTACACTCCTTCCCTGGCAATTATCTTCTTGGACTGAAACAGCATTGTTAAGAAGCATGAATGTCAAAATGATCAGTCCTCTGTAACCTTCAAAGAACTCAAGAAATAAAATTAGAATCAGAGCAGAGCAGAGCATGTGAAAATTAAAAACTACAGGACCATTAGACGTACTCTGAACTTACCAGACTCAACGGTAAGTGAAGAATGACAGTAAGTAACACAAATCTCAAGTTCATCAGAACACAGGACGACTCTCCAAAATCTCAGCCCATTCAGCAGAAAACCCCTCACCTTCAGAGGACACTCGGGCAGATGCAACCCTGAGATTCTGCAAGTCTCAACAATGCCCGAGGACTCTTCACGCCCAGGGAGAAGGGAGTGATTCTACAGCAGACATATCGCCTGGCTCCAGGCCGACTTTCTGGAGGCCGGGGTGTCCCTGCAAACGCCAGAATTCCTCCTCCCCAGAGGTGATGCTTCGTTTTCTCCCTTGTCTTTTCCTCTATTTGGGGGCAAGGATATGACCAGTATTTATCACTAAAGCCATAGCATATTTTACATGCTCCCACAGCTTTAATCCTTAAAATCCTTATTGCACAGTAAGGAAGTAAATAGATAAGGGACAGAACTTACTCTCATTTTTGTAATAACAACTAAAACAAAAGAGATGTCAACTGCTTAGGAATGAATAGTCCTAAAAGTCCACATTTCATTAATGAGATTACTAACTATAAAGCACCTACTGTGCACCACAGACTGCACTACCAGTCAGAAAGCAGACAAGTCTTAAATTGTAACACCATACCAGTGGAAGCCCCACCAGCATTATTCTCACAAATAAATCCAACTGAGAATGATGTGCATCGAGAAGATAACTCACAGACTCCCCAGGACTCCGCGTTGCCTCCTGGGTTCAGCAAGCGGGAGCCAGTGGCTGAGGCAGCCTGAGCACACGTTCTCAAGCCCAGTTTTTACCCTTGGCCAGCAAAGAAGCTCCTATCCTATCTTCTACTTGCTCCTTACACACAGATCTTCCCAACATGACACACTCACCCAAACTCGACCCAGCGTGAGCCATTCCCCATAGAGGAGAGTACAGCCCGAAACCCACCTGCTGGACGTCCTGCTGGAACACGCACAGCTGCAGCCTCTGATGGAGCCGGACCTTGCGGTGCTGCCAAATGTTCTCGAGCTGCCGCTGGTGGTGCAGCACCTCGTGGATGACATCCAGGACGTGGTGGACGGCCTTGGAGTAGTTGGCAGAGGCCGTCAGGGAATCGGAGCTGCCGGGAGTCAAGGGCCGTTGGAGCTTGTCAAGGAGTGACTTCCCATCTTGGCTCACCTGCCCACAAAATAAATGAGCAATTATTCAAGATGTAAGGCTTTGCTCAAGCTGTGCTGTAGATGCTGTCTTTGGATGCACGTGTGCACACACACAGACACACATATACCCAGGCATTCACACATAGTCTCACACCAAAGTTTTACTCAAAGGCATATTTTACGTAAGATAAAATAAAACTTAACTAGTAAGTACAACCTCCGTGGAAAGCAATATGGAGATACCTCAAAGAGATACAAGTACAACTACCATTTGATCCAGCAATTCCATCACTGGGCATCTACCCAAAAGAACAAAAGACACTCTATAAAAAAGACATCTGCACTAGAATGTTTATAGCAGCACAATTCACAATTGCAAAGATGTGGAAACCACCCAAATGCCCATCAATACGTGAGTGGATTAATAAAAGGTGGTATATGTATATACTATAGAGTTCTACTCAGCCACAAAAAACAATGGTGATATAGCACCTCTTGTATTATCCTGGATAGAGCTGGAGCCCATTCTACTAAGTGAAGTATCCCGAGAATGGAAAAACAAGCACCACATGTACTCACCATCACACTGGTATTAACTGATCAACTTAAATGCACATATAGTAATAACATTCATTGGGTATTGGGCAGGGGGAGGAGAGGATGGGTATATACACATGTAATGGGTGCGGTGCACACTGTCTGAGAGATGGACACACTTGAGGCTTGGGCAAGGGCCATATATGTAACCTAAACATTTGTACCTCCATAATATGCTAAAATTAAAAAAAAAAAAGAAATAATCAGCACTTCCACAAAAGATTCAGGTACTGAAAAATAAACATGTCGCATTCTGGCACAACTACAGTTAGAAGAGGATTAAAGGCAGAGATTAGGACGTCCCGCAGGCCTCACTTGCTACCGGGGCAATGAGGCAGACTGACTGAGAGCCTCCACACCAACTGCTGGTGGCAAGTTCCTCTTCCCTGCTGCCAAGAACTGGAATGAGATGGCTAGAGCTTCAGCAGCATTGATTACTCTTAGGCAATCTTAAACACAGCAGCCCACCTGCTAAAAAATGCAATATAGAAAGACAGAGGATCTTAGAGATCCTCTGACTAACGTCTACCCCATTAGCCCTGCAATGTCAGCCTTCGGATTTCTTTTACACAGGCAGACAGCCAATCTCTATCTCAAGCCATTGTTTTTAATCTTAAACCATCAATATAAAATAACAAAATGAGCTCCTAGCCTTCACCAAGTTTACAAAAGGAATCCATGTGACACCATCAATATTCTTCTACTGAGAATGGAACACTCTAAGCAACATATTCCAATGAATCTTTCTTTCCTTGAGTGTCTTTGCAACCGTTTCACAGATCTCAGTAGCAGATATCATGACTGAATTTCCAAGGATACACTGGCTCATGGTGGTGGAGGGGTGGTGGGAAATGTCTGCTGAGCAGTGAATACCTTAACATCAGACAACTCACTGAGCAAAGCTCCACCTTCCGGGGAATTCATAAGCAGGGATTAAAGCATCTTTGTCGGTGCCACCACTGGTCTGTCATTTGCTGGTTGGGACAGTGGCAGTAAAGACCCCAGGCAAGGAAACACCTGTTCTCACTACAACCAGACAGCATGGAACTCTAAATGCATGTTCACATATAGCATTTCTCCAATAAACCTTTGTGGAAATAATTCTCTTTTATCTCAGTATAGCTTTTGTAGATTTGGCAATTAAAAAGTATTATTTAAGCACATGAAGGTAAGCATATATATTTTAGTAGCTTTTAGCAAAATGTCTTTGTCTTTGTTAAGTACAGCAATATGTGAAAAAATGCTTCAGTTTTATGAAGACTGCTGTTCTATTGTACAGAGATGATTTTAAGTGGTACAGAATAACCAGAAGATCAATAAAAGGAGAGACTGTACAGTATATAGCAGACAAAAAAATACATATATAATTTAAGTACTAAAACAAGTTTACAGTATGTGATGTTCTACATTTCTTCAACTACAGAACCAGGTGAATGAATTTACTTCAGTTTAATGTTTTGTTTAAAACTCTGTTTTTAGCTTCTAGGCACTCAAACTGTGTCCCACAAAGAGACAACAGCCACAAAAAGAAAATAAACCTTCATCATCAAATAGCAGGACTTTTCTCTAATTTTTTAACAGATCAAATCAGCTCATTTTTCAGTCTGCTCTTTATTTTTCTTGGAATACAGGCTGAGGGACCTGAAGGGCAATCAAAGTTACATTTTACAAAGAATAACATTTCATAAATATTTGAACTAATGTGCTCTAATATCTAAATGATTTAATAAAAAATGCAAGTACTCACTAAAGCAAAAAAAGTAATTGCAGTTTAAAATTTTACGGTATCAAAGGTAACATTTAAGAGAAAACTTAACTGTTTAAAACCTAGAACAATATCCTGGTTCTTGAATATTTACTTTTAATCAAAACTACACATAAGTAAAATGTATTTTATATGAGGTTTTGAACATTTAGCACACTATCTAGTGATAATGCCATGTACAATTGCTTTTTGAATCTGTTAAAAACAAAACAAAACAAAACAAAACTGCACATAAGATTTGTAACTTGGACTTCTGCATGTCATCCTTTAAAAAGTTCCGTAAAACTTCACTCAGACTTGCCTATTCTTATTTCTGGTACTGGGATATCTATATTTCCCATTAATTCAGATTAGAGCTAAGAGTCTCCAGCAGGAATATTTTTCACTTGCACAAAGGACAGATGTTGCTCTAATCTAAGGAAAGAGGATAGTACCCAGACTTTATCACAAAAGCAACAACCACCCAAAGACCTACAGATATGTCAATTAGGTCTAAATGCAGTGCTTTGGATCTAGAAGAGCTAGGAAATGGTATTCCCAAGATATAACAAAAATAGGCAAAATACACAAAAACATTTAGCCTGTCACAAAGAAATGGTGGTACTTCAAAACAGACATGAAATGAATCGCACGTCTGCACTGACTTAAGGCCCACACTGCTTTAATTTTTTTGCAGGCTTGGCCTGCCATGGCCTGCAGAGCGCAGACCTCCGCAGAAAGCCTGGGAATGAGTCCTCTCTCTTCTCCAGCTCTTAATGAATTATTCCCATATCAAGGTTCTAATAAAGCAGAAAGAGTGGAAAAGGGTCAGTGAGTGAGTACCCAGCTTATTTTGCAGCATTAGTCAACACTCCTCACCCAAGTAGATGAGCCCTGTGTCTCTGGGCAAGGAGGTCAAACCTGTCTTGGGCTCCTATGGCTACGTTGAGAAGCTCCCACGAATAATGCAGGCCAGTCGCCTCCCGAGAGTTCACGTACTGGTAGCGACAGTTATTTTCCCATGCCCCAGGGAGGCCACCCAGTAAAGGACTGGCTGGATCTTTCTCTAAACAAAGTTCTTATAGGATGGACCTCCAAAAGCTGGTTTCTATTTCTTCTGCCTATTTAGTTTCTTATTCAAAATCAGATCAGTCTAACCTTGTTTGACTCTCTGGCACCTCTATCTGGGATTATCAGAAAGGAAAAAACAAAATAAGACGCAAACAGGATGCTGGAGCAGCCCAGTTGGTGTAAGCCAGATGTACACTTGTGTTCTCTAGATCGCACTTGGGCTCTACTTTGGTTGCTCCTGTATTTCAAGCCCTTGCAAGGAAGGCCCCAAGCTGAGTTTGGAGTAAGGAGAAGACAACCGTTGTGTGGACCGCCGGCTCTGATGCAGCAGCAGACGCTCACTAGCGCTCCATGCCATCTACAGCAACGCTGCAGCCCTCAAACAACACGTTGTGCGTGACTCTACAGCAAGGGAACTGAGCTTCCACACACACCACAGAGAGACGGTTTTAGTAACTTTTCTACCCAGCTGACTCGTTTTGCTGTTTCCCTCTCATGCTAGGAACTGATCATGCCATCACTCATTCATACAGTGCCTTTAAAAAGGAGCTCGACCAGCTTCACAGCAGCAAATCAGTCATTCCCGCAAGGCCCTGGTGAGGTGCACACTAAGTCAGCACACTTGTTAAACTGAAACACTGATGCAGAAACTAAACCTGGAAGTCACCTGGGATCAGGGCAGGGCAAGGCCCTGTGGCGCTTCACCTTGCTCCTGTCCCAGGGCTGCGCTCACCAGGCAGTCTCGCTGCACGATGCAAACAACTGGCATTCAGGCTTACAAGGTGACACGGCACACAGAGATGAAAATCATTTTTACGGATTTAGTTTGTCAAGAAACTAGCAGATGAGTTGCCTTACTTAAAATGTTAAGAATAACTACTCTACATGCTGTTTTGAAAACCACAGCTTATCTCAGACGTTTACACCGCACCGCTCTCCTCTGATCACCTACAGCAGACAATCTTAGCCCCAGACCTGCAAGCTGAAACAAGCCAGCATTTTATGAGGCACAAGTCTGCTCCTGCTGCTAAAACACAAACAGGAGCAACGTGGGACAGGTCTAATTAAAACATAGTAAAGCAGGTGTTTGTGTCTTGAAAAAAAATGCTGGGAAGGTTTCCCACAGAAAACTTATTATCATCAGAGATTAGAGATTGTGAGCACTGTTTAAAGAAAAACACTGTAGGAAAAAGAAAGGGAAGGAGGGAAGAAGGAAGGAAGGAAGAAGAGAGGGGAGGAGAGAAGAAAGGGAATAGGGAGGCAAAGGAAAGTGGGGGAAGGAAAAAGCAAGCCCTGCTTGTAAACGTGCCCACCGTAAGGACCCTGACCCAGCTCCACGCCTCACAGGCAGGAGAAGGTCCACACCTGCGGGACAGACACCTCATCAGCGGACTCAGGACTCTTTACAACAAGGTTACAAGTGTTTCTCAACATGTCCTGTAAAATCATTTGCATCAGAGTTGCTGGATCTCTAGGGATACCCATTAAAAATGGAGACTCACTATCTCTGGGGGTGGAGTATTGCTGCATTTTTAACCAAGACACTCATATTTTAAAAATACTGACTTAGAGAAAGGAAAAATACAAAATAAAAGCAGTCTTTCCCTTCCCATCTTCCTCCCTCTTCTCCTTCTGGCATGGAGAAAATGAGGCAGTGAGGGGTGGAAGTGTCCCGTCCCAGGCTTTTGCAGGAGGTGGGTGGTAGGGGGCGCTTTGGAGGTGGCATCCCTTGATGAGAGGTCGGCATCCCGCGCCCACTGCTGTGACCCCTGGAGGAGAACACACACCGGCCGAGAAGGCACGGCCTGAGCCAGCCCATGGGGAGAACTACGTGGGCCCAGGAGGTGGAGGGTCATGCTAGAGAATGGAAGGCCTGCGCTCTTTAAGAATGTCAAAGCCACAAAGGCAGAGAAAGACTAAAGAATGTTCCACCTTGAGGGAGACTGATGAGACACATCGACTAAACGTAGTACATGCTGCTGAACGGCATCCCAGACCAGGAAAGAGAAAGAGACATCCTTGGAACGGCTGGGGAAATAGCAGTGGGGTCTGTGGCTAGGATGGTGGTGTATCAATGTTGATTTGCTGATTGAAGTCGGGAAAGAGATGTGGTAAAAATGCTAAAAATTGAGAAACCTGGATCCAGGCAATGTGGGAATTCTCTGTGCTGTTCTACCACTTTCCTACAGGCCTAAAACCATTTCAAAATTTAAATAATTTAAAAGGCAAAAAAGTTCATTCTGTTTTACTGAAGATCCTTTCAGTTCATATTACTGTCTCCTTGAATTTATAGCTCAGTTGCGAACATGTCCTTAGGCTAAAACTGTGGTTTAAGATCTCAGCCCGGGAGGTGGTTTACTTCTCATCAAATTATTTTGAATTATTAGTACCAGTGTTAATCAAATGAAACTACATCACAGGTAAACATGAATTCCTAGGTCAATATGCCCCATTTTTATAGAATGCAGTGGTAACAGTTAGAGACTCTGTATTTAACTAAAAGTGCCCAGGGCAACCGCAGGCTGAACTGGGCGGCTAGGCTGGAAGACACTGGTCAGGTCAAGGTGATTCCGATGCAAGTCAAGCACAAGCAGAGACTGTAACCCAGCTCCTGCCAATCATCTTGTGAACGAAAGCTATTCAGTTCTATCTTGGTGGGGCGAGGGCTCGCAGATGGCTGGGTGCAAGCCCACCACTGCAACTGAAGAGCAGCTCCGGAGTAAAGGATTCATGCAGATGAGTGAAGACTTCATTACACGAGTGAGTGACAGGGTCATTCACCTTCTATATCACAGGTTGAAATTATACAATGCATAGAGGTAGCACATTGGAGGAAAGAACTTGATGATTTTTAGAAATCACGTAATCCTCATGAATCAGTGTCGTAAAAAAACTTGCTCAAATTTCAGTTTTACTACAAAAAGGCTATCACTTATTTAAACAGTTTCTAATAAACTAGATAACCAAATTAGTTATAAGAACATCGGATGCAAAATTAAGAAACATAATGTGGAGCTGATTATTTTTTAATTCTATGAGCAACATGAAATGCTGCTTTAAAAATGGGGGGATGTTGTTAGGCAAAAACGTGGCTAGAGGAACACACAATTAAATATCAGCTTTCAAGGGAAGAAGAATTACCCACATTCTGAAGCAAATATACAGTCATGCATCACTTAATGTCAGGGACATGTTCTGAGAAATGCGCCATTAGGTGATTTCCTCTGTGTGTGAACATCACAGAACATACACAAACCTAGATGGTAGAAGAAACTACTACACACCTAGGCTACATGGTCTAGCCCTACTGCTCCTAGGCTATAAACCTTATAACATGTTACTGTACTGAATACTGTAGGCAACTGTAACACATTGGTAAGCATTTGTGTATCTAAACATAGGAACAGGTATAGTGAAAATATGGTATTATAATCTTATGGGACCACTGTCATATATGTCTGTCACTGACCAAAACGTATGACTGCAGTAGCAAATCACATGTCCATTTAATTCACTCATGGGTCAAGAAACCCATGCCCCAAGACATGAGAGTGACAGCTGGCCAATGAAGCACAACAGCAACTGTCAGAATGAAATGCAAATGGCTAATTTCCTCCCCAAAACTTTGACAAGTGTAGATGTGGCTCAGATCAAGATTTAAATACAGCAAGCATTTATTAAACATCTACTCTGTGCCCAGTACTCTGCTAGGTGCTTTGAAACACTTTCTTTGGGAAGCTGCACAACAATCTTTCTCATTTACATAGAACATTATAGCCATAGATGCTTCCTGTTAAGGGGGGAAACCTTGTAAACAAAAAAGCAAGTGCACAGAATCTCTCCCCAGCCCCACTGCGCCTCCAGGACTGTAATCATTATCATAAAGGCAGGTGGTTCCAAGGGTCAGATGAACAAGACACAGGCAAGGGAGGCACTCAACAACCTAGACAACCTGTCTGTAGCTGCCATCATCACTGGCTCCAAGGGCCAGATGAGCAAGGCACAGGCAAAGTGGCACTCGTCAACCTGTCTAAAGTTGTGGTCTTCATGCAGCTACCAGGTAGTAGGGCTGAGAGGCAGCAGAGAGGACATGCAGCCCGCCTGGGCTCACATCCGGCTCCACCAGCCGCTGACCTGCTAGATTTCCGTGCCTCGACTTCTTCATTTGTAACAGCGGGGATAGTAACAGTACTTGCCTCAGAGTTGTTGAGCGTTAAATAAATCATTACATAACGTTGTTACAACAAAGCCTAGCACAGAATAAAGTAGCAGAAAATTAAACAGGAACGCATTCAGTAAATGATGTAATATAGCCCAAATTAACAAAGAAAACCTTACACTTAGATTTTTAGAATAGACAGCAAGTAGCTTCACATACTTACAGAAAAGGTGCACCTTGCAACCTAGACTAACTTTTCTAAAAAGTTCCACTCTGGAAGATTAAATTGACTTAGACTAGACTGAGCAGCACACAAAATACATATTTCTTAAATACATGCAGACAAGGTCGGACTTTCACTTATTTTAGTAGATGAAAATACAAGCACCTTAAAGGAAATCCACAAACATCTTGGGGCCATGGCAAGCTGCCAGCTGCGCGCCACCCTGCATCACTTACTGTCCACACACGCTGGAGTTCAAATGGTAAACAACTAAACTGCAGTTTAACTTGAAATCAATAAGCTTTTTATGGCTAGCCAGACTTCAATTTTTTCAGGCTGTGGTGCTGTGATGTGAAAGGAACGCTGCCTTGCAATTTCAAGTAAAACTGGCCACTTACCTCGGAATAAGCAAGAGTGATGTGTTCGTATATTCCCTGGTGGTGATGGATGGCATCTTCTAGATCCTGCAGCTCCGAGGGAAGGTCTACCTCACCGCAGGCTTTACACCACGAATCCACGTTGCTCATATACTTGGAAGGTTAAAAGAAAAGATTATTTCTATCAATGACAATTTATTTTGAGAAGTGGATATTTTTTAACATGGTTTTGAAAACTAGGGTCGTTGAGGGGGAGCTTCTAAGAATGTAGCAGGGCCTACTCTCCACCTTAAATGGTGTTAATGTGAGTTCTCAAACCTGGTTCCTGGACTCCACCCCCTCAGAGAGTGGGTTCTGGCAGGACGGCAGTGGGGCCGAGGAATATGCATTTAAAACGAATGCCTTGGCTGACTGCTGCCCAGGTCTGGGCACGTCCCTGGAGCAGTAAGATCCCACAGGGTCTGTCTGGGGCATCCGAATGAATCTTCACTTGCTCTCCACCTACCTGCCCAGCAATCCTCAGCCTCAACAGCAGATGCAGCTTGCCTGTGGAGCTGTTTTCCTTACTTCTTTCCTCTGACATTAAAATGCTAATGAAAAAGTCTAAGGTATCTAAAATCATTTACCTAACATTAGGAAGGGCAGCCAGACCATTCTGCTACCCTTTCAAAAGGAAATTAACACTGGAATTGAAAGGAGATCAAGTAAACGGAGCCTAAACTTCTCCACTGTGAATCTCAGGAAAGGTTTAGGGAGGCAGTAGAATCGTACAGGTCTTTCCCAATTTGCCCGTGAACAAGAGAAGTCTGAGCCTCACTGTCAGTCCAGGCTGCTGTCTTCTCCACCGCCACCCAGATCTGCAGGATTTATCAATAGCTGATCAATCACTGCCAAATTTCCTCGGGAGATCCTATCGGAATCCATCACAGTTAAGTGTCAAAGGCAAGTGCAGAAAGCCCAATTTAAAAAGCTAATTGAATTAGGCCAAACAGACATCAACAGATTTCCCTGGGTTTTAACCTCTTTTACTCCAGTTCCTTGCGTGTCTTTATACTTAGCAGGGAGTGCAGAGGATGGGTATTTAAAATGTAGTAACTGCCCAGAAAGGAAATGCACTATAATTCTCCTAAAATATAATGAGAATAACCTCCCAGTTACTTATGGTATTTTTAGGACCCTAAAATAGACAAGTCACCCGAATGATAATTGTTGGCTGGGTGAGGTGGCTTACACCTATAATCCTAGCACTCTGGGAGGCCAAGGCGGGAGGATATCTTGAGCTCAGGAGTCCGAGATCAGCCTGAGCAAGAGTGAGACCCCATCTCTACTAAAAACAGAAAAAATTAGTTGGGCGTGGTGGCACATGCCTGTAGTCCCAGCTACTCGGGAGGCTGAGGCAGGAGGATCGCTTGAGCCCAAGAGTTTCAGGTTGCTGTGAGCTAGGCTTATGCCCTGGCACTCTAGCCCAGGTGACAGTGAGACTCTGTCTCAAAAAAAGTATTACTAATGATAATTGTTTATGAAAATTCCTTTATTATTAATGTATTTATTAGCTCAGAAAAAATATCTGTATGAAAATCTTAGGGCTTGAAACCAATTCATATGACATTAAGTGTCACCTGATAGGTGGTTCTAAGTATTTCTTGGGTGGAGTGTTTTATAAATGTCAATTAGGTTAGGTTTGATGATTCTAAGCATTTTTAAACTCTACTTCACTCCATCTTCTTCCATTGTTGCTTTTAATACCAATTATTAAATTATTATAAGCCTTTTTCAAATACAAATTGATTCAGTTTAACTATCATCAATAAATCATCAGGTCCAAGTGAGCAATTAATTGCTCCACTGCAAAACATTCAAACAAAGAGTTACAACATATTTTTAAGAAAAGATCAAAATGCTTCTGACAGAACAAGATGAAAACAAATTTTAGTTACGTTTCACAATTTAATGAGAAGTGTCAGACTAATATATTTCTGTATCAGAATCACCATTAAAATATATTCAATTCCAATTTTTAAAGCAAGTAATAAAGAAAAAACGTTCAAGAAGCTTTATATATTCCCATAATTAGAAGTAACTTATAATTTCTTAAAGTATCCTGAGAGGGCATTAATTATACTTATCTGAAAAAGTACAGCCAGGTTCTAAATACCTAGGGAAGGACGGTTTGTCACATGGAAATCTTGTAGAAAAGGGATTCTTTTTCTGGGTTAACACAGTCCAATGAGAGAAATAGTCCTGGGCATGGTTTAACAGGGAGTTCTGCACAAGCATCATTTTTCTGTCCTTTATTTCTAAGTCAGCAACCCTGGACTTCAAAGGGCAACTTCTAGGCCTTGGCTGCTTTCTGGAAGGCTGAACACCCAAAGGGTCTGAACCCAATGCCACCTGCAGAGCGATTCCCATTTAGAGATCCAAGGAAGAGGGTGCTAACAGTTATTTCACAAATAAAAGCATCCAGAGGTCAAGTTTAGTGTCAAAATGCAACAGGTCCCCATATAAAAGAACCTCCTTAAGACTTTTAATTTGATAATGAACACTGTGAATGAGGGTGGGGGCTGGTATGTTGGTTCCCAAACTTACCTGACCACTCTACCATACATCACTCCCCTACACACATACACACACACCTACTACCACCTTGAGAAACCCAGGTGGGGATGGCAACACCTGGGGACTATGTCCAGCACAGAGGCTAACACTTAGGAGACAGTGACAGAAGGTGGCTCTGCAGTCTAACGAGGCCAGAGCAGCCAGCCCAGGATCTGATGCTGTAAGTGCTCAGTGGATCAAAATACGTGAACATACAGCACCTGGCAGGCTGGGGGCAAAGACAGGACAGCACAGGAGCATTAGGCGCTGCTCCATGAATTCAGATCAGGAGTCTGCTTCAGGACTAGGGATTTGGATACTGAGCAGAATGGTGAATTTTTTAAAGTATTACTGAATGGAAGAAGATGAAAGAAGTCTGGGCCAGCCAGTTTGCAAACTAGAGGCAAGCAGATGAGGGAAGAGTGATATATATAGCCTTAAGAGAAGAACTTGAATAATTAATTAGCACTTTCCCTTAAGCATTTATTCCACAACTCTCTATCTGCTGAGAGGGGCCCCCAACCTGGCTCCCACCATCCAGAGTAAGTGGGGGTCCTCCCGGCTCGTGAACTTTAGTCCCACCCATCTCTCGCCCCACTGCCTCCGGATGTAGCCTCAGCTGAGCACAGGTGCTTAGCCCGAGTTAGGAGACCAAGGGACTGAAACTTCCTAGAATGAGCACTTTCATCTATAAGTCATGTTTACAGTGAATGTTACTTCTAAAATTGTTATGGAAAGTGAAATTTTTTAAGAATATTAATGGCAGTGCTAGTCTGTTACTAAGAACTGACTTAGTCATAGACCTCAACTCAAGTTCCAGCTTTAGGAACATGGGCAAATCGCTCCCAAAAAGGATCATCAGGACAATAATACCACCAGCCCCATCTACCATATTGGGCTGATTTAGGATGAAATGAGATTTCCTGTTAAATAGCTCTGCAAATGTTAAGGAACTCTACAAATACTAGTTGTCACTTTATTTTGGGCTCTTATCAAAGTGTAGCAGCCATTACAGTCATAGACAACACAAGGTGACCAGATTTATGCTTCGCTCTGAAGGTGAGCCTCTACCAGCACAGACAGGCTGCCCCACAGTGACGGAAACACGGACCTGCACCAGTGCAGCAGCTCTGGCCACATGCTGCTCCTGAGCACGTGCACTGTGGATACTATGAGTAAGCAACCGAATTTTAATTCAACTCCATTTTAAAAATTATTTTATCTTATCAGTTAATTTGATGTAACTTTAAGTAGCTTCAATAGCCACATTTGGTGACTGGCTACCACACTGGGCCGTGCAGGGAGGTCACAGAAAAAGGAGATTTTAAGGTGTGGCAAAATCAAGTCACTTTAATTGTTTTATAAAAATGTGATTCTAATAAAATTTGCCGTGGAAGCTTCTTACTATAAAGGGACTGTCCTGTGGACATAACACATGACCAAGAAAAGTGGAGACTGGAGTCCCTAAACAATCTCTACTGGTAAATTCACCAACATGCAGTTGTGCGTCCCACATTCGCAAACTGATGCTCTGATCCCACCGTCGCTGGAGAAGAGGACAGGAGACAGGAGGGCAGAGACAGCTCTGCAAGGCACAACATCTGTGAGGCGTCATTCTCATCTAGCATTAACTTCCAGACTGATGCTTATAAAGCCGTAAGCAAATACCAACACCAGAACACCCAGGGCGACAGGGCCGGGCCGCTGAGCCGAGAGCGTGATCCCCACAGAGAAGGCTGCCCCTTCAGGGAGGCCACTCACCGTGGGGTCACCTATCTGTATCCTGTGTCCCCCCGCAACCAGACTTAAATTCCTCATAAAAACACTGGGTGGGGTGTAAGGAGGTGGCTAAGATGGAAACCTAACTTAAGACATTCAGGTTTCTGGTCTTTTCCAGACTGAGTTATGAAAACAACTTCAGCATAACTAGAAGGCAAAGGATTTAAAAAGGCGGAACAACGTTGACCTCTTCCTGGGATGGGTCTCAGGGAAAAGAAACTACGTTAGTAGATGTGAACTTCGTCCACGCATCAGCATTTCAAAGATCTTACTTTTGTTCAGTGAGGGGGAAGAGACACAATACATTTTTACTTGCCAGTAAGGAAACCCTTTTTGAAGACGTCCTAATGTCCCATCCGCACAGTCCAGCCGTCTCTGTGCAGGCCTCGTGGCTTCAAGGCCCAGAACACACGCTGGGCCCCCTCTTCATTAGGCTCCTCTGCCCTAAGCTTGTACTTGGCTTTTCCTCTCTGTTCAATAATGTATTCATCTAGTGTAGTTTCCTTCAAACCCATAAATCACACCCACTCATTTTACCCAAATGAGAACACCTGAGGCTTTTTCAACTTTGCTGCATGTTTGAAATTTTTGATAAAACATGAGGGAAGGGGATAAATGCCCCATGGCACCCACATTTCTAGATTATTTTCCAGCAGGTCAGAACAGCAATTAATCTCCTGGATTTATTTACAATTCTGAATCCCACCCTGTTCGTGAGAGATTTTCTCTTCGTGCTATGCACCAGCTATCTGCATTCACCCAAGCAGCTTGTCTTGCTTCAGACTTATTCACATTATCTTAACGTCAAATGATCAAGTATGTTGCCACTTCGTACAATAAGGATCAGAGGTGGCCACAGGGTCATGAAGACTGTTCTATTTTATGCTGAAGGAAGTTCCTGTTATTTTAAAAAATTTTGTTTGTGTGTGGGCTTTTGTCTATCTTTTATCATAAAATTATTAATAGTTAAATGCATGAGGTTAGAAAGTAGAAAAATCCTTACCATTGAAACCTGAAAGTCCCCACTCACAGCTTTTACAGGATGCTAAGGAGACTTTTTTCTCTTTATATTACACTCAGTTTCCTCTCTTGCTGTACACTTAAAGGCTTCTGGAGTTGAGATCATTGCTAATTAGTGTTTTGTGCAACACTCAGACTGCCTTGCCAAAACCCTAGGCAAGCTGGAGCCCCCATCTTACCTTCACTGACTTCTTCACTCCAACAGAGACTGTTTCTAATATAAGAGATACTATTTCCTTCTTTAGATGTGTCAGTGCAAATCTCTATGAATCTGGTGTTCCCCCAAAATTAACCCTGAGAAAGTTATATCAATATTTTGCCTTTTAAATTAAGCATCTCTTACCCATATATACATCTTCCTAGCGGCTCAAAGTACTTGTGCTTTTTCTCCACATCTTAAAAGATATTCTGCTATGCAGTACACCTTCTGCAAATAGCGTGAGGCATGTGTAAATCGCTTGCATTCTGCCCTTTCAGAGTGTGTTTGTTTAAACAGGTTAGCTTGAGTGGAGGTGCGTGGAGTGTTGGGGCATACATTCCCCATTACCTCTTTTTCTTTTCTATTAGAACTTTTTTTTATCAATCTGGCAGACCAGATTTGACACATCAGAAGCAGTTAACACACCCCTACTCTAGAAAAACTGAGTCTATGTCCTCCAGTTACAAGATTGATCTGTATTGTTTTTTAAAATTATTATGGGTACATAATAGCTGTACATCTTTCTAGGGTACATGTGATGTTCTGATACAGCGTACAATATGAATTAATAAAATTAGGATAATTAGGGTATCCATCACCTCGGGCATTTAACATTTCTTTGTGTTAGGAACATTCCATTTCTACTCTTAAAGTATATCCTAACTTACTGTCGATTATAGTCACTTTGTTGTGCTATCAAATATTGTTCACTCTATCTACCCAATGCCTCGCCTCTTAAGAAATTTTAAAAGCGTACATCAGCAAATGAAGCCAAAGTCAAGTCAGAATCCACGTATATAATTTCATAATGTGAAAGACACTGTAAACTGCCTACCAAAAGCCATTTTTCCGTCCTTGCACTTGCTGGCAGAAACTCCCTAAGGAGGCTCAAAACTAGACCTGCCCTTTCCCCCACCCTTGCACAGCAGGGCATGAGCGTGAACCCCAATCCTGGCCAATGGGACTGAGGAGAAGTGTGCTGGGAGTGGTGGAGCCTTCTGGAACAGTGTTTCCACTATAAAGTGACAGGTGGAGACAGCTACTGCCAGCCCTGCCTCCCCTCCCTGCCCAGGGTGGACACTTCCGCTGAGGAGCTGCCGCTTGGAGCTGGGGCCTACACCTTGTGACCGTGAGGATACGGCCAGGAAAACCTGAGAGAAGCAGACACCGGCCCAACACCTGTGCAGCTGGAAGTGCCCACACCTTGCAACTTCTCCTTTTGTGATGTTCAAACTACCGGTAGGCATTGTTACTTGCTGCCAAAGCACCGTAATTGGAATAAAAAGGTAACGAGCAGGAAGAGGAAAGGAGGAGAGGGAGGAGGAGAAACAGAACAGCAGCTACCACTTATGAGTACTTACTATATACCAGGCACTGCGTAGGGCACCTAACATAATTTACCACATTTATGTGATAAAGCAATCCACCCAAGCATATACTTTCATTTCTACTTTACAAATGAGAAAACTAAAGACAGAAAGGTTAAATAACTTGCCCAGGGTTACACAGCAAGGACTAAGAAAACTGGAATTTAAACTCAGGGCTGAGTGACTTCAGAGCTCTCCGTATGTGCTACAGTCCTCCAAGGGTTTGGTGCACTCGTCAAGAGTACTGGAGGAGAACACATTCTGGTAACGTTACCACCTCGTGGGCTGGGGGCTGGAGGCACTGACCTTCTCAGCCTTCTGGTGGAAAATGGAGGACATGTCCAGCAAGGTGCTCCGTTCGTCCAGGGCTGCGGCGAACGCCTTCCACTCCTGCTCCAGCTGATTGGCGATCTGCTTGATCTGTTGCGAGGCATAGTGGCCAGATTCCACCAAGCGATTCGCCACAGACATGATGCGGTTTATGTTCACGTACACGTTCTGCAAAGGGCAGGACGAGAGGGCTCCTCAGGGAAAGGCAAGCAAGAGTGGCTCCCTTCTCAGAACCCCAGACAGCACTTGCTGAAACACAGCCCACCACAATTTATCGTATTTTTAACAGGAGGATCACCTGGTATATAATATTTCACATATTTTCTCTCTCGGCTTCCATAAACTCAAAGTATTGGTTTCAATTTCTAGTCTTAAAACTGTAAAATTACAAATCAACTAGCCAAACGGCATAATTGGGAAGCACAAAGCAATCAAGTACACAAGTGGGTGCACACAAATACACTATTACTCACTCCTTGGCTTCCAGCACCGAGAAGGGTCCAGATGGCAGGCCTCCTGACAAGCAGTCACGCAGAACCGAAGGAACCTAACGTTTCAGTTTTTAACTAGAACCCAGAAACTAAAAAATATGTACTTAGCAACCAAAGGCTATTTGTGTGAAAACAAGCTCTCTTTTCCACAGAAGCCCAAGTCATCTTTTGGTGCCAGCAGAAAATATTCTGTAAATGGATTCACTTTCTCCCAGGAATATGAATTGAGGTAGAAACACAATAATGCTACGTTCAAATTTTAAATAAAGCTTTTCTACTCTGTCGAAATTCCTATCTTCAAGCCCACCAGTTTACTGCAAAAAATAAGGATGCACAGCTTTAAAAAAAAAATCCATTCCTTTTTGCAAAACAAGTTCCCACTATGGAGCTTCCCTTTCCACCTCCGATCTTTTGGTTCAGTATCACACAGGGAGGAGGGGGGCTGCAAACCTTCAACAAATCCCAAGTTGTTATACTTCACGTATTTATTATTTTTGTGACACTGTCACCCACTGCTGCTCTGTAGGTCCCCCAATCTGACTAACCAATCTGCCAAGGTCCTCTACATTGTCCCCCTCTCTGCCTTCCCTTCCCTTCTGAGCCAACCTCCAGCTCCCTTGCACACGGCCCCCTGCGACAGCCTTCTCGCAGACCCCTGGGTGCCTGCAGTCCGTTCTTTCGTACCTTCTTTTATTGATCCTTATCCTCTATCTCTGATCCAAACCAGAACTCGGTGGAGTCACCCCCGTCTGGGATTACAGAGCCACAGGACTCCAGCCTCAGAGTTACTCTTCTGAGCTGCATTTGCAGGCTGGATCAGCTAACAGCCATCGCGTGAGTCAAGTAGCAAGAAAAGGCTGTGACACTCAGGCCACGCTCAGTGGGGATAATCTCCCTGGCTTGAGTGGCTCCAGCTGCCATCCTTCAAGTTAAAATGAAGGCCTTCCGTTCTCACATTCATTCTTTCTCTCTGTCTCTCCTCCCTAGTAAAGTGATAGGTGACCAGATTTACCAATTTTGTCTTCTCCATATCCTTAAGGAGAAAAAGCCAATCCATAAGGTCTGTTAGGAAGAGCACAAGAAGATGCTCTTTGTTAGGATCTGAAGGACCATCCCTTTGGATGGCTCCATTGCAGGTACCACTGATCCTACTCATTCATACTTGTTAGTTTCCTGTGTTACTTTTATATCTCAAAGAGACTGTACCAGTCTGTGTACTATACTTTTCCCATCTCTCCATCACTTAACAACATATGTAATCATGCGTGCTGGCACACAGCCTAAATATGTAATCTGTACACACATACGGCAAGGTGCAATTCCCGCACTTCAAAGTACCTACACCTGGATTCCTATCATCACAGGTCTCATAAACATGTTACAGCAGAAGGAGCACAGTGCTGGTATCCCTTAATATACTTCAAAGACTGTTAACTTTGCATATTGGTATTCAGTAGTTTTACTTTGTCAAAAAATTATCCAAAACATTGTAGACAGCAGGAGGAGGGGCTGACAGTTAACAGCCCTTGTTCTGCAGGTAAACGCCATGATGGATACACAAGTGCTTAGCACGGGGGCAAGACAGTGCAGAAAGCTCCCCGGTCGTCATCACGAGTGAGGTACTGAGCTACCACATTAATTTTAACTAAAATTTTAACTTAGAAAAGCAATAAAAGTGTATTGTAGAAAATAAGAAAATATACTTAAACCTAAAAAAAATAGACATAATCCATACCTTTAAGTTTCTTACCTGCGTTAACTGTATTTTGAATTATATTGATAACATCACTGGTAGTAATTAGCATTTATTGAGTCCTTCCTATGTGTCAAGCTCTATGTTTAGTGTTTTGAATATACAGAGAAAATAAAATAATGTAATACCATGGAAGGTAGCTATTATCCCCACTTTACAAATTAGGAAACTGAGGCTCAAGGAGATTAAACAGCTTGCCCAAGGTCACACGGTAAATGGAAGAGTCAATTAAAAACCTCTCAATCCATCCACTTTCCTGTCTTCCACATTATTCTCCTGTTCTCTTGATTCTTAAATCTGCCACTAATAATACTAAGGAGGAGGGGAAGAGAGAATATATTTTTCTATTCATTTCTAGACTATATTTTAGTATTTCTAGTGGATTGAAGGTGTCTTTTCTCATTAGTTGAAATTTCAGAAGATTTTGAAAAATTTATAACTTTTTAGAAAGAAATTTTTGTCTATGCCCACATGATTTAAACCAGAATTCTCTCACCTCCAACTCTAGAGGAGATATAAAACTTTTTGATGGCATTACAAAAATTTATATTGCTAAATCTTTTCTTTGAAATGACCTAAATTATAGCACCTAGTTGACCAAACTTTAATTAAATGGCACCTTACTGAATTAATTTAAACAAGATCCTGTCTTCATATTGCATTAGTGCTCTGTGACAAATGTTCCAAGGTTTAAGAGTGGTTAATTCTCATAAGGTTGGCTTAAAGTCCAAGCCAAAACTTCTTGTCCCTGAAGAGGAGATTTCTAGAAGCTTAACAGTCAACAGAAGTACATATCCTACAGAAACATAAGTTTTATTCTGGTTACATTACTATAAAATTGTAACAAAAGTGCTATGCAGAATTCTGCTTTTTCATTTGTTTTTGGTTTTTTGCGATGTAGTCCTACAGTGACCCCTATGTGGCCTCCAGGATTCTGAAGGAGTCACAACAGCCCAAGGGTGTAATATAAAATGCAACGACCTCAGAGAGCCATGGGACTCCAGCAAGCCTGAAGGCCACACCTCAGAGCTCCAGTTCAACTTGCAAGGACATCTCCTGTTTTAGGAGAAGTGGAGCGCGCCCTCGAGGTATGCAGCGGGCTGGCTTCTTTCATCCTCAGGAACAGCGGCCAGCCCGGACAGCGGCTGGTCAGAGACTCACTGTGCCTCAGGGAAGCTTTTCTGGAGCCCCCATGGGCTCCTCTGAAGCAGAGCACGGGAGCTGGCATCAAAAGCGTCTATGTGAACTAGCCAAGTAACTGGTTCAAGTCTGACTGGTTGGTTGGTTTGCTTGCATTCATTTTTGTTTGTTTAAAATTTAAAACAGGATACCTAGACACTCTAACACTAGAGAATTCCTACATGTGGACGTTAGCTGCTACAATCAAAACAGCCACTCTGAAGGCCCCATACTGCCTCCTCCCGGTGTGCCAGCACAGGGTCTGCTGAAAACCCCTCCACGGCCAAACACTTTCATACGCCGGGGCCGTGTGTTCCGACGGGCCTTACCATACAGTTCATGGCAAAGTGATTGTGCTGCGTCTGAAGCTCCATTGCATGAGGGTGGCTGGTCCCAATCTCTGTGTAGCTGTTTAAAAACAGGCCTTTGTTGTGTGTGATCCAGTCAAACATCTACCGGAAGGAAAAAGATAACCTAGAATCACTCCAGAAAGAGAAAAGGCTGACACAGGCCCACGGATGGGGCTGAACCAAAGAAAGGACTTCCTTCCTCCGACAACTTTTCAGGCGTTTGGACTCGGAAGAGTCTTTACTTCTAAGAACAAGTCAGCAGTTCTGAACTTGCAGAATCTACCAGAAAACCTTACCTAACGTGTTCCTCCAACAGAGGAATCCAGAGGCACATAAGTAAAGAGAGGTAGTCAAATCATGCAGGCTAATTAAAAACTCTGATCTGATTCAGCCCAGCCTCCCTTCCAGGCTAAACTGCTTTATTTGCCACATCACCCTTGCATTCAAGACCTGGTAGGTAAAATTAGGGACTCATAGGACTCTGGAAGGGTTTTGCTGGGTCCACAGATTACTGACAGCAATCCCAATGACTAAAAGATCACACTCTTTAATACAAGAAGTATACAGAAACCTGTGCAAATGCAAACAATAAAATTCCACTGTAAAAATAAAAAGGACTTGGGAAAAAACTTAACAGTGACATCTCGAAGTTCAATATAGATGCTACTTCAACAAGGAAGTCAATTAAGACGCTCTCGAGGAAAACACTTAAGAAAATAGAAATGACTATCAATTAGCATTGCTATCATGACTTGAGCCAGAATCCCAGAGACAGTAATCTGTTTTTCTAGTAATTGGAAGATTTTCTAGTGTCTTTGACAAGGCACAATAGTACGTTGACAGATGGTAAAAGCTTACCAAATAAAAACACTGGATTGTCACCTTTCAAAAGGTCCTTTTAGATCAAAGATTTCTAATGCAGTCTTTTAGTTTACAAAATATTCTCCTGTCCATGTAAAATAAAATTCAATGAGCTCCAAGAAAAAAGTGATTACTTCACCCATGTTCATGGCTTACAACACATACCTATAAATAAGTGTCCTGTTTTCACACTGCTAAGATTGAATTAGCCAGTAATTGACAAGAATTCACTTTGACCAGCTGGTCTGTCTGGTGCACAAGAATAAAACATGAGACCACAGGTAATTACTGCCTGTATTCTCCAGAAACTATTACTTTTAACATTACTCACTTTTTATTTTAAAACCATACTCACTAATAGATCAGAATGGTGTTCTGTCACTGGCTTTGTATGAGTGAAAGAGCAGGTATTAGCAAAACACATACACAATTGTTGCTTTCAGTAACACAACACTATGAAATTTTCACTCTTTTAAGTGAAACTATCATTCTTGTCTATCTTACAGGCATTCTAGACCAAATCATCAGTAATTTTAACTCAAAATTTCTAAAGTGGCATGAGTAAAACTGGAAAATAGGTTTAAATGTCATCTCTGAACAGACCCTCCTGGTTTATAGCAAACGTGGTGAGTATATGCTTTGCATTCTCCCCCTTTTCTCCTTCCTGTCACCTGACCCCATCGGCCCTGGCTGCCTAGACCCAGTGATCCCGAAACTCCCCTATCCCACACGCACAGACTCATCTCCCCTCTCACCTTCTCAGCATCCTGTTCAAACAGCCTCAGCTGAAAGCACTGGTCCAGCTTCAGCTTCCTCACGTGCCACATCTGGTGCAGGTGCTGCCGTGTCGAGTGCAGCCTGTCCAGCATGGTGGACACCTTGGGCAAGAGGTTCTGCAGGTCCGCATTGCCTGACCCCGAGTTCTTTTTGGGAAAGCTATCACTGCTCTGAATCCTCTGAAGCAGCTTCTGTCCCTCCAAATCCAAGTCCTCGATGGGGGCCTTGATCACCTTCTTCTTCAGCTGCGAGTGTTCCTCGATCATATTCCGAGCCCCCTCCAAATCCTGAGGCAACTCCTTCTTAGCTAGGATGTCCTGAAGTTCCTCCAGCCGAGACAGCATGTGCGTTGCATTGCTAATGTAGTCTTCAAAAGCAACTCTGATTTCAATCCATTCTTCGTGGTTGTATTCCAGGCAGCCATCAAACTCGGGAGTTAGCTGAGAAGGATCAACTACTTTGGTAAGGCCTTCTAAAGAGACCATATTTGTCTTAAGGGAAAAAAAATCACGTATGAGAAGATGAACCAATTTTATATAGTCTTAACATAATGCAACGGGCAATGCTTAGTCACAGGTGTTCAAAGTTAAAGTAATCTATTCATAGAAAACGTAACATACCTCGTTCTGGCCCCATAAAAATAAATATGGATGAAAGAAGCATTATCAGTAGAAAGAAAGATAAATCCATGAGAGCAACACATATGCTAGTTGGAATACCTAAAATTATAGAATCATGTGTATTTCATGAGAACTAAAGAAATGAGATCTCTTTCCAAGAACGTGGAGATTAACCCACTATCTTAGGCACATTAAACCAGGAAATATGTTAAATTGCAAGTCCAGAGCAGATAATTCAAAAATTTTATTTTCATCAATGAGTTCTTCTACCTACCCGTTCTCATCCCTGCCTTTCTATCTCCTCATTCCCAGCAGAAAACTCTGTAGAGGCTCCCTATTTTCTGCTATCACATTAATGGCTTGCTCACGGGCGTGCGTGTGGGCTGCTTACTAAATGATGAATGCTGCTCTGACCAGACCACCCTTATCATTCATCTTCCCTGCCTCACTTCCCACCAAGCAACACATGACAGGATACAAATGACTTTTTAACAATTTAGAAAATATCCAAGGGTTAGCAAGAAAGCTGGCAGAGGCTCACGTCACAGAGCTAAAGACACAGGGAACATTTCATTCACTGTAATAATCCGCTGCAATTCTGAGCAGTCTGGGTGTTGTACGTAATTGGCACTACCTTCCAATTTAACAGTGACGACGCTTTAGTCAATTACAGTCTAAGGAAGAATTCTTAACCTCACCCAGAATGTGAAGCAGATTAATATTAGTATTATGCCTCAAGGACAGCATGGGGGGAGGGTGATTAAATGACAAGACAAAGGTAAAGGAACAAGAGCTGTGGCCTAGAACCAAAAGATAAAACAGAGCAGGGCTGGTTTGCATGCTGGTTGGCATAAGAAACAGCAAAAGGCAGCACAGCTAGAAAGAGCTACAAAGAGGGCTCTCCTTGATCCAGCACTTTGGCTTACAATGTTACTGTAGGCCCATTCCTGTCTCATTTGCTGGACTTTTAATAACCTCTGTGGAGGCAATCGCTTTCAGAGAGAGGCTGGTAACAAGGAAGACGACAAGTTTAGTAGAAAAGACTGGTATAGGTACTTTAAAAGCCCAGAGGAAGACATCAAAATTAGACTGGCAAAAAGCTGCATGAACTATATCGCCAAATAATTATTTTTACTTAAAATGTGTGTGCATATGTATGTACGTGTATGATTTTTTTTTTTAAAGACAGGGTCTCAGCTCTGTCGCCCAGGCTGAAGTGCAGGGGCATAATCATAGCTCACTGCAGCCTTGAACTCCTGGGCTCAAGTGACCCTCCCACCTTGGCCTCCTGAGTAGCTAGCACTATAGGCATGTGCCACCACGTTTGGCTAATTTTTTTTATTTTTTTGTAGAGATGGGGGTCTCGCTATGGTGCCCAGGCTGGAGTACCATGGTACAATCATAGACCACTATAACCTCAAACTCCTGGCCTCAAGTGACCCTCCCACCTTGGCCTCCCAAAGCACTAGGATTACAGGCAAGAGCCACTGCACTCAGCCAAACTTATATAATTAAATACAACACACTTTAAATCCTGCATCAAGAAAATAAGTAAGACCTAATAAATTGTTCTCCAAAATTACTTCTTATTGTGGCCTACTGGTTTCATTTTTCACCTAAACCTCCCGAGTATGGTCTCAAATTCAAATTAAAACTAAATTCAGATTTCAGATAGAAAAATCAGTATTGTGGAAAGAGACTTAAAAATTTAAGTAATACACATGTGAAAATACTTTGAAAAGTATAGCACATAACCTAAAGATTAAGTATTAATATTGTCTCATGTGTTTAACATTATCATTGCAATTTGCCTTGAAATATATGAACACATTCACTGAAACCTAATGTTTGGGCAGAGTTGCCAGAAGAAGCAATTTATTCAACCAAAAATTATTATAATTTATTATTACAAAATTAAAATTATTTTCCAATTTTATTCCAAAATGGGGGCATGAGTCAAGTTTCAAGCTGGCAGGAATACTTTCTTCCCATAACCATCTCATTCAACTAACTGCATCAAAAGCCTTGTCAGAACCTTGGCAGCTGAAGGAGAGGAGGTTATGGTGGAAAGGAGAATCAGTTAGCAGACTGAGGTTTGTTTTATACCACTGTCTGAAAGACAGCTATCTTCTGTGCCTAACTGAATTCAGGACTCTGCACAGTTTTTAATGGAATATTTCCATTTTCACAAATGACAAGCCTAATACATGAAACAAATGACAGGCCATTCTCTCCATTATCCGTGACAGGATGAAACTCGGGCATCTCTGTATTTTTCCCTCAGGAACTCTGAAGTTGGGCGCTTCTCCTAACATTCCCCATCTCCGAGACTAAGGCAACGATAATGGCTGTGCAGCTGTGCAAAGCCACTTGTGCTGAGTGGCAAAAGCTACTTTATCAAGTGAAGTACAAGGGAACAGGCTTCTCTTTCTCAGGTAAATGCCTCACACCTCAGCAGCCCATCACCCAAATCCAAGAGAACTGAAACCTAACACCCCCTTGGGTAAAACCATCCACTCAGAATGCAACTTTGTTATGTTTTATGCAATAACTAATTTTACATATCATGTGTATGCTAAGATATGCAGTTCTTGTTTAGTATGTGGTTTTACAAATCTATTATCAGCCTGAGGGGTGAGAAAGTCATCTTTTAATAAACCACACCAATTGGTTCAGTGGGTCTGGCTACCCCGGGGAAGTTACCTCAAATTCAAATTTAGAACTGCCAAAATTAGTCCTCTGTTTCTGCCAGAAGTTGTCTGGCTTGATGATCAGAGCCACGTGGATGCAGCAGGGGAAGGACTCCTGCAGGATCTTCAGCAGGGGCTTGATGGAGTCCCACTTGGACCCGCGCATGTCCACGATCACCGTGAAGCCTCGCTTGCAGACCTCCTCGCTGCAGGGAAAGAAAACACAGGCTGACGTGGGCTGCAACTGCAGCACATGCAACTCCTGCCACTTTGGGCAGAGTCCCACCAGGTGCCGCAGCCTCTGCTTCCTGCATCTTGCCTGATGTGACCAGAAAGAGCTGCCCTCTCACCTGTGGAGCTCAGCTCTGTCTCACCCCTCTCTGTACCATAAAAGAAAGGAACTGGACTCTATGTGCATTGAGGAACAGTGACACACTGAAAGAGGGTTCAACTTCAAAAATCTTCACCATTTTTATTTTGTATTTATGGGTTTGCATCCTGTCTTCTCTTCAGAAGACAACAACGCCCATCCAGCCCATTCCTCTCACCTCTGTGTACTGGCCGATCACACACACTCATCCAGTAACTCCAACGGGCAAAGGGAGCACAAAGCGGCACAAAACCCTGACAGTGAACAGAGCCCAGGCCGGGGACAGACCCGACATCTGTGAACAGCAGTTACCGCTGGACTCCCAGAATCACAGGCACTGAAAATGACCCCCCACCAGAGTGACTCCAATGGTGAGAGCTTTCTAGCGTCCCTTTTTCCCCCTTTACCCTCTCCCTGGCCCTTAAGGTATCTCAGCAGTTCTCCAAGTACAGTTCACCAGCCCTGGGAGTTCCAGGCACCCTTCTGGTGGGCTCTGTGGTATCCAGTTTCATAGTAGTATTGGGACTTTATCCGCCTTTTCCCCTGGTTGCACTGATGGTGTGAAAGCAACAGTGGGTAGCACTGCTGGGCTTTGGCATGAATCAAGGTAGTGCTAGGAGCCACTGTGTTCTTCCTGTCCACATTCTTACAGTTAAAAAAAAAAAAGCCAGCTTCAAATTTTATTAAGTCTTAACTCCTGACTATGTGGGAAATACACATAATGCAAGTCAGCATCTGCAACAAAGAGTGAACAAGGGGCAAGATGCCCTTAAACACAGGTTAAAATAACACCTAGTCTCACCAGGTTATAACCAGTGATACATACAGAAGCTCCTGTACTGGCTTCCCAGTGGCCCTACAGCGAAGCAACACTGCAATGCTCACTGTTGCACAGTGGACCCCAACAGTCTGTGCTGCCTACTGATGCCAGCACCAGACAGTAACCAGGTAACGCCTGCCTGCACGGTCTTTGGAAATACACCTAGGACTTTACGTGTACTCAACGAGAATGTGAGGTTTTCCCCAAACAGGAATGTGCTGCCAGGATGGGAAAGACATCTGACTTTCTTCTGCCTTGGGAATCACCCTGAAAAACTAGTCTAAATTAAAAACTCAGAAAGCTAATTGTTATCACTAAGTAATGTTAAAAAACAAAAAATTAATTCAACATTAAAACCAACTTCATGCTCTCTCTTGCACAGGATCGCTCCCCTACCCTTCCCTGCCACACTCACTCACACTCACTCACACACTCTGCCCTCTTCCTTATCTTGACTCATACCAACAGAGTAATAGCATTCCAAGTCTTAAAGAGGTAAAGTGCAGACGACAATCAGCATAAGAGACTGCATCACATAAACATCTGGGGCCGCAGAAACCAAGCAGAAGGAGGCTCACGGTCAGAGATGCAAGGTGTTCAAAGCCGTGATGAAAAGACAGACTAATCCAGCAGCCCAATGTATCACCCAGATGTTAAAAACTGCTCAGGAATGATGTGATTAACATCTGATAACTGACTACCCTCATATGAACAGGCACTGAAACTGAGTTCAAACACTCATCCTGCTGTCACTTCTGCTCCCCATCCCAAGCCATCGTGGGTTACTATCCAGGTAACATCACAGGCAGAAATGTCATTTGTTTTCAGCCTCCTTCACAAAACCTAGAAGCAAACAGGACTCCCAGAAATGTCTCCCAAGGCACAGAAATTAAGCATTCTGGATCTCACTGGGCTCGAATGGGACTTGTAATCCTACACAATTCTATTCCTTAAAGACTCCAGGGCTCCAGAAGTACTGGGGAGAGCACAGCCTAAGCAGGAAGAGACAGGTGCCGGGATGCCAAGCGCTCTGCAGAGGAAGCCTGCGGCCCTGCGAGGCATTCCACTCCAGATTCACATATTCTGCTCCCATACGCCAAAGACAGGAGCCTATAAAACCACAGCAATGTTTTCTTTGTTTTACTACTTATTGTTTGGTAGACTACACTCTGAGCATCAGTCTTCACCATATCAAAATAAATTCCCTTGCAGCCTGTCCTTCTCCTAAGGTGGCCTTATGCAGTATGCACATAAACTACAAAGCCCCTCCACTTGAAAGAAGCTTAAAAGGAATCCTGAGTAACTCCAGGCTTAACAACAGGAACAAGTAGGAGAACAACAAAACCAAAAGGAACACTGAGCCTGCCTAGTTTACAGAAGGATTAACTATTCACCTTCCTCCATGATCAAACTGTTTCCACCCAGTGGCTTCCCAAGTAATAAAAACAGCATATGAACTGGGCTGGGAGCGCACAGCCTTTCAATGCATCTGTTTTATCAGGTTCAAAGCCAGTCACCATTAAGAGAACGGTGACTTGCAAACATCCCCAAACCTGGTTCCTATTTATAAGCATGTAATGAACATGTAAAGCTGCCGACAGAAGGGCTCCAAGCCTTTTATCTCGTAGGTACTACTCTTAGGAAAATGTGACTCCTTAACCAGTTATTTTAGCAGTTTTTCCAAAACTGCCTCATTTTATCTGTGAGATAAAGAAAACTTATTTAATAATAAGGTCCCCTCTCTCAACATAGGTCTCTAAAAAAAGAAAAACTGCTTTTTTTAATTCTTAGATGAAGAAAGTATCTTTCTATAAGCATGTTCGTGAATGGATCTGCTAGGGCGGCCTTGAATCTCTCGATTTTCTAATAACGGCTAAAAATCAATCTTGAGCTCTCCCTACCCTTTGCGGCTAGTTTCTCTCCCAAGCTAGCAGGCAACCTGCTGGAACTCTGTTTTCACAAACATCCAAAAAGAGCCAAAAGAAAGGAAATGCACATCTTTCTCCTTACATTTCACCAGCTCACAGCCAGTAGAATTTGTTTCTATAGCCTAAAGGTGTTCCTGAGAAGCTCCCAGACCAGACAGCAGGCAGGTAAACTCCAGGCCTTCCTTTCCTGCCAAAAACCATACCTCAGGGGCAAAAAAAAATCACATCCCCTGTGACAGGCCTGAGTACATCTCAGAGATAACCAAGTCTCCAGGAACAGAAGAAACAAGAAAGATGGACAGCTTGACATCTTGCAACTGCCTGCTTGTTACCTCACAACAATTACTATTTTTCTCTTTGTGCCCATAAAAAGCAGCAATCCACCTGGCCTGGCTGTTGGCAACTCCCTTCTCTTTCTCTGGGATGCTGTGCCACCTCTCTGCTCTCCCGCCCTCCTTTTTTCTCTCATCCTCTGCCCTTCTAAAAGATAAAAAGTTTATTTTATCTTAACTTTTTATATCTTAATCTCCGTGTGAGAAATCTTCCTCCATCTGCACCGTGAACACCTCCTAAGCTTTCCACCCTAACAAATCAATTAAAATTCTTCATATTATTTCATTAGCAAACAGAGAATAAAAGTGGTTCATCCATTTAGCAACTGTAAATCATTCTAAGAAAGGCAAAAAGTTCTAGAACATAATTAGTATAAAATATAATTCAAGCAATAACCACCTAGCAAGGTTCCAAGATTAATACTATTTTCATTGCTGTGCAGGACTTCCAATGACACAAGCAGGAACTTCTGCTACTGTTTCTCCTACACACATTTAATGGAAGGTTTCACTGCAAATTAATCCTACGAACTCACCACCTTACTATTCCAGCTGTTTTTTAAAGGGGGGCAGGTGTGACCCAAGTAATAGTAAACACTCAAAACTACCTACAGCTGCTCAGGTCAAATTCGTTTTCAACCGTGAGGGACACAGAAACCCTAGAGGGCATATGGAAGCAAACAAACAATTTGATCTGCCTCTAGAAATCGTGCCAAAAGGAAAATAACTGATGGAAAATAAAAGAGTGAATATGAAAGAAAGAAATTATTATACGATTCCTGAGGCAGCTACCACATGGCAAACACTGTGCTGTATGTACACAATTTTACTCAATACTCACAATGATCCCAAGACGTACAGATCATTACCACATTTTGTAGATCAGAAAACCAATAAAAATAATTAAGTCACTTGTCCCAGGCCATAGCCAGTCTGATTCTGTCTGGCTGGAGGACAAATCTCAGAAGAACATCAGGCGTAGTGGACAGAGAAAAAGTTCTTGCAGGCCCCAGAATATACACACGAGTATAAAGCTAAGCAGAAATACCTTGTGTTTACACCACTCTGAAACTACAATGTAGAATCAGATTTACCAATTATATAAAAGCAAACCCACAAGTCCAAAAAAGTTCACACACCATTAATTTGTAGATGAAGTTTATTGATCCCACTGTTTGACTAAAGCCAAACAGCCTCCTGCCATGAAGCACACAGAGAGGACTTGCTGTGTCGCCACTCCTGTGTGGCAACGTGGAAATCCTTCTCCATTATCCCTCGGCAAATGCATCATTCACACGTTAATTCCACCTCTATTATTTGCTCATTAATCAAGAACAAGCTAAATGGCACTTCTCATCACGGGATTGTAAATACAAAAGCAAATCTAGGCAATGAAATGAAGTGCCTGTGTTCACGGCTGGAGGGTCATCCTACACACGTAAGAGTTTATGAGTGAAATGATATGATGTTTGGGATTTATTATAAAATCCAGAAGAAAAATTATAGAAAAACAAGATTTACAAAATTTGACAAATGTTGAAGCTGGGTGATAGGTATATGGGTGCTTTTTATACTGTTCTCTCTACTTTTGTGTATTCTCACAATTTCCCACAAGAGGTTTTTTTTTTTCCTAAGTCACCTAGATTATCCAAAATGTACTTGAAGTGATTTTTATATCAATGAAATGAAAAGCATTTTTATATTTATTAACATGTTTAAAAACTAGAAAGTTCTCAAAGTTACATATAGTATTCCAATTATGTACATTTTAAAAAATCACATAAATACCAAATTCAACTGTAGGTTTGTATGAAACTACGCCAGTATTATTTTGATTGGCAGGGATTTTTTTTTTTTTTTTTGACATTGTCCCTTGTATTTCTCTATTTCTTTTTTCATCATGAGCACAGACCTGGCACATAGTAAGAACTCAGGAAGTGGGAGCTATAAACTATATTGTTATTTATAAATGATAGTAGTAAATAACCTCTAAACTCCTTTCCAACTATATGATTTCAACAGTTCAGCCATCTAAGAAAACACCAGAGTAGGAAGAAAGGGAAGACTGTTTCCATCTGGGTAAGTAAGGCTCCATGACTTAATCACTGAGGGCACACAGTGCTAGTTTTTCCCATAAAGGCTACCCAAGCAAAAACTCAAGAACTTCCTCAGCAGGTCAAACCATTAAGACCAAAAGCTGTCTTTCATCAGCCACAGCAAGGATCTGTTACCAAAGGGCATGGCTATCTTCCCTGGCTGGTGTCAACCTAAATAAGTTAAGAGTGTTGCAAACCATGTGCTGCAGTAGGTCTATCACATTTCACCTTAACCTTCTGAAACCCATTACACTGTTACTGACCATCTTATATTATTCTCTTGCATAACAAGTTCCTTAAAGTTACTATCTACTACTCTAGCCCAGATATGACCAAGTTTTCTTTTACACATCCTAATTCAGTCTCTTAGGATGTGCCTTTCTGGAATGAAGGAGGCACCTACGGATTTACCCTCTCCTCACAGGGAAGCACCCCTCCAACCAACAACACAGGCCTGATCTCTTATTCCAGGCATAACTGTGTCCTTGGATTATATCAGAGCAGTATTCTATTTTCCAGAAAAACAACTGAAACAATTAAATGGAGGTATTAATGTAGGGAAGAAATTTCCTCCACCAGTGGTCAGCTGGCTCTATAAACAAAACCCGAATAATACATTCCCAGGGCAGAAATGAAGATTCTAAATTCCTCGAATATACACACAGATCAACTCCTATTACCTCTAGTCCCCACTCTAGGGCTCTCCAGAAAATAAAACATTGCTTGATCTTGGTGTTCTTCAGCATCCATGCTAAAAATCTCCTTGTCACTAACAGAGCCTCAAATTTGATTGGGGTTCCCAAATTGATGCCCAGTATATTAGGTAGTAAGACTTCTTAATGCCCACAAACTTCATGCCACAAATCAACAGGAACCTTTGCTACTTTTAAGGAACTAAAGCTTAGTATGAAGACAGAAATGTATAATCAAAACAGCACCCAATTTCTGATCATCCAGCCCACTGTGTCCTGGTATCCGAATCATCAATGATGACTGTATCCAACATCCTAAAATCCCAGCTGAGTATCCCAGAGTCACTGCCAACACACAAAGCTCTTCACTACAAGATACCTACCTTCTTGTCCCCGTACTCAGAAGTGTTTTACACAAGACAATAACGGTCACAAAATAGCAGTAAGGAGAAAGATCATGATTTTAATTTTATACTATTTTGCTTGGAATTCAAGCTACTGTTTAGCCATTTTCTAAAGAATATAGTGCCACGTCTCTTGGAAGTGTGAAAAAAGTGACAAGCCACACGGAACTTACCTAGGAATACAGGCTAGATATGAAATGAGTCTCCTGAGATCCTCCTGTCGTATTCTGTCATGATTGCTGCGGGCTGGAAATGTTAAAATGGGACCCCCACGTTTATCTCTACCACCTAAAAAACAAACATTGGGAAGAAACTTAGACAAAAACAAGATAAGACAAATTCGTCATCATCCACTCACTCAGTCAAAACTGTTCCTAAATTAACTGCACAAATGGCAAGTTGCAAAAGGCAAGAGTCTTTGTTTTATCTGTGACATCGGTGAGGCTATTTTATCCCCTCATGGGACATGGAAGAAAATATCTGAGTTTTGGAGGCCACATGGAAGATGCTAGAGATGGTCTTTTTTCCCCAATGTGTTGGAAGAAACTCCTTTCTTCAGTTTTTATGTTTGGACAGGAAAAAAGTTTTCACGTATCTGTGTGTCATTCATCTTAAACTGCCACCTCCCTCCTCATGCCTTCTCTCTCTCTCTCATTCTCCCCTCCCCTGCATTCCAAGCTCTTCCTTTTCTACCAACCAAATTGGGTTCTAAGTCTTGAGAGGAAAAAAAAAGGAAAGTTCTTCCAACTACAGTGGTTACTACTTTATATAATCTGGGATCAATGGCATCTGACCCCCAATGGTCAAGCTTTGCCCATCTCTTGCACGAAGCCACATACATACACAAAAGACAGACTGGCATATGAGACTTTAAAAGCAACTTTAAACCTAATTTAGTTAGTTGGCTTAAGGATTTGAGAAAATTATATTAAACACTAGAAGTACAAATCTCAGAGTATTTGACTTTGACAGACAGGCAGGCAGAAAGATTTCTCATTAACATATACAACCCTAATGAAATCAATTTGGTATCATTGAACACTTTTGGTGAAATTGTCACATTTATTTTATTACTTCCGTCAGGGTTGTCAGAAAAACAGAGAAAGAAAATTTAGCCTTCTCAAGTGGATCTTTCATTTAGTTTTACAACTCTGATCATCTCCCTTCAGGAGATCTCAAAATTCAAGTCATGATATGAAACTCTTAATTATTTTCTGCACACCAAAAATTGTCAGCAGAGGCAAAATTAAAAAGCAAATAACAAGCAAACAAACAAGAGTCTTTTCTTTTAGAAAAGCCAAAAAAAAAAAAAAAAAAAAAAAGATATGCAGAAGATGATGGTATTTTAAAAACATATTTTACCAACATGGTTTTTACAGTTTCCTAGAATGATTACACACTCATGCTAAGTAGTAATGAAACTTAATTCTGATTGTGAATACTTAAAACTCCACATGTGCTGTTCAGTCATGCAATCTAGAGGAGTCTTAAATTGTTTATAAATCCAGTAATTCAGGTATTAAAAGAGAACAGCAAATTATAGCACCCACAGACCGAGGCAGGGAATCATGTGCTCTACATGCACCTTAGGATGTGACCTTCACAATGGCCCTGTTAGGAAGTGTTATCATTCCAGCTTTATAGAGAAAGATACTGAAGCTCCAAAAGCTTATATGCAACATTGTCACAGCTAAGTCCTTTGCTCTGACAAGAACTTATATAATCCTTCAAATCAGTGGCTTTAGTTCTTTTTTAAAGTAGTAAAAATGTCAAAAGGATGACTAAATAATGGGTTCCCCGGCCTTTTTAGGGGGTAATGTTTATGAATGAAAAGTGCTATTTAAAGTGTGGAGCAGCACTGATCATCACCAAGTAATCTCGTAAAACATCAGGTATTATTTCTAGGGTAGGGTCAATGACTCTCATTTTTTCGGAATACCTCTTATTCCTAAGATAAGACAGACAATAGCCTCAATATTTTTCATTTTCCAATATCTTTCATGTTTTTAAAAAAAGAGTCAACCTTCTTGATCAAAAATATCATAGATCAAGACATTACAGAAATTTTAATTTTTAAAAATATACTATATGATACTTGAATTAAAACATTTCCCTCACTTTTGGTAAACAGAAAGCTAGTATCTACCATTTTTTATGGACAACCATTCTGAATTTTTAAAATGTTTCTGAAATGCATCACAATTTTTAATTCCATAGGGAGAATAAATGCCAATGACCTATGTTAGCCTCTCCCTCTTGGGTCACTCACTGTATATCACAATCAAAGCAAGGCACACATGGGTGTGAGAAGTAAAATCCCAAATCTGCTAATCAAGGACAGTTGCACGGGAGTCAGTAGGCATGCACATTGCACACAGCCGTTCTATTCACCCCAGACCTGAGTACTAAAGGGAACTGTGTGCAGAAGTTCCAGTCGCCTCTGTTGTATTTTTCCTACTTTTCCCTAGGCTGGTAGACTAACAAGAGGTCCTCTAAGACTTGCTAGCAAGTACATAAATCAAACAGGCTCTCATTCATGTCCTAAGAAAAACTTACAATCTGAAAAACTTGAATCTGAATTTAAGATACAAAAAAAATTTTTTCACTTTTCTTTTTCCTAGAAAAGAACTTCAGAAAACCCACTAGGGTAGTTTTATTACACAATTTCATAAAAAAAATCATTTATGAAGTAAAAATTGCATATTCTCTACTTAAAGAGTCAAAGAGTCTTTTTTCACATGCCAACCTCTCTGCAATGGGTGCAACAGACGCTGTGCCTTAGTCAGTGACAGGCAAGTGCCAATGGCCCCGGGCCAATCCTGTCCCAGGGAGGTAAAAAGAAAAACACTTCAGAAAGGATGAAATGTGGTATTAGTTCAGAGGAACATGGTCTCTGAACGTAGAGGAGCTTAAAATTAACTCCACAGGTGTCTGTTTAAATTACATTCCCCAAGATTTAGGTTGGCTCCCAATGTCACAAGACGTACCCAAATGAAAACAGTGTCTGCGTATAAGCAGAAAAGTTACAAGCTCAACGTTCTTATTCCTGCTCATGAACTAATAAAAAATAACAACACTGCAGCTCATAAAAACTTCATCTACTAGATACACTTGCATGTGTCCAATGTCAACCGTCAGCCTCACGGTGAGGCAGGCAGTATGGACGTCAGCCCTGATTTATAGACGGGAAACTCAGTGCCTGAGCTTCTACAAGGAATGGAAAAAAGCAGGAAATACATTTCCTGCACCTGCCAACGTCACAGGATGTCTATGCATGGGTCCTTTTCATGTCTGCAACCAAAGACCTACAGCTCATTAAGGATTATCTGCCTATCCAAATGCTGTCTTAGGGGGGGGAAAAAAAAAAAAGGAAAGAAAGAAAGAAAAAGAAAAAAGAAAAAAATGGTGAGGGCGTTCTATTTCTATTCGTATAAACTATGCATCTTCTCTCCCTTCCTCTCCCATACCCCATTTTATTTCCAGCCAGACTGTACAGTGCTCTTGCTGACCAGCAGACTAGCACATAAACAGTACTAAGTATCTGCTGAATGGATTCTTCTTTCATATTTCACACATTAACTAAAAATACCTACTATCAGGTATCAGTTGTTAGAAATGGAAATGTCTGATGAATATTCCTATAGAAACATAGATGCTAAATGAACTGAGGTTTATTTTAGTAATAGAAAGAGGTTAAAAGAGTCCTACATAAGAGCTATAAATGTCTGTGTGACACTGATTTCCTCAAACCCAGCAACCTCATTTCCCTTGTCTCACAGGTAAGCCTGCAGGGGACTTGGTCTCTTGAGCAATGTGCCCCAGGATGGCCACAGAAGCAGACAGATTCAGAGTCCCCTCTTGCCCTTTAAATGACTTAAGAAGTCACCTTGTGTTCATTTAGAATGAACTTGCAAGGAAGGTATACGGGATTTGAGGAGTAAAATTTCAATGAACCAACTGTATTTTTCTCTATATAGCCCTCGTTTCAATTTCTGGATTAGAACATTATTGAAAACTATTCTTTTATGCCCCCTGCAGAACAGTCTAACTCACACTGACCATGAAAAGTAGCCTTTTACAAAGGAAAGCTCTAAAACCATAGTTTGTAAGAGAGAAATTATGGCTAATGTTTATTAAGTGTGCTATTAAACAATAAAACTGTTAAAAGGATGCCCACTGGGCCCCCACTCTTAGAGCAACCAAGATAAACACCTTGCCAGCTCCACACTTTCTATGCTCACTTCTTGCTGCCTAGTCCTGAGAACCAGAAATTGGCTCATGGGAGATTTCTAATGAGATTCTAAGAGAACTCCTTTAACAGCCTGCTTGGAAGGCCTCCAGAAGTCCCTGCTACCTCACCCTGTGCTAGAATACACAAACGGATAGGTGATGCCTCCTTCCCTTTCCAGAAAATGCAATACTCTACAGAACGAGAACATGAAGAACTAAGCTCCATATACAACCAGGCAAACCTCAAGGCATCAAATCCCACATTCCTGTCAATACTCCCACTTGCTAAGTGTAAATGTTCACCTCACCCCAGAAAAAGTTATTCTAAAAAAGTAACACAAAGCCAGGTGTGGAAGTTCACACCTATAATCCTTGCACTTTCGGAGGCTGAGGCAGGAGGATCACTTAAGTCCAGGAGTTTGAGGCTGTAGTGAGCTGTGATGATGCCACTGCACTTTAGCCCCAGCAACAGAGTGAGACCCTATCTTGGAAAGGAAAGGGGAAAGGAAAAAGGAAAGAAGAAAGGAAAGGGGAAAGGAAAGAGGAAAAGACAGGAGAGGAAAGGAAAGAGGAGAGGGGAGAGGAAAGAGGAAAGCAAAAAGGGGAAAGGGGAAAAGAAAACGGAAAGGGAAAGGGGAAGAAAAAGAAAAAGAAACCCAAACGCCCATCAGTACACTTCTGATTGAATTAACTGTGGTCTGTGTGTCTGTGTGTGTGTGTGTGTGTGTGTGTGTAAACACATATACATACGCACATATGAGTAACATACAACTGTAAAAACAAATGAGGACCCCATTATGTGCTGCTATACACTGACCTCCAGGTTACATTTTGAGATAAAACAAGCAAAGTGGAGAAACTGGTGCCTGATACACCACTGTTTACCCAAGAGAGAGGAAGATGAAAATAGATGGATGGATCAATAGAGCTGCTCATATTTTAAAAGCACAAGGAATAAACCAAAAACATAAAAGAAAAAACACCAAAAACAAGAACAAAAAGATTCCAACTGGGGAGGAACAAGGTAGAAAAGGCAAGAACAGAAGCTAGATTATTTTTTTTTCACTACACTTATCTTCTTTTACCGTAGTTTTTTTTTAAATTATTATCCTGGAATGATATACAAGTTTTACTTAAAATTGAAGCAAAATTAGGAGTTTTCTTTTCCCAAGCCTTACAAATTTAAAAGCAAAATGAAACAAATGATCCTTAGTTTCCACTTGGCAGCATATCCACATGGAAAGGAACTATCTTAGATGACTTTAAAACACACTGCTAGGACCGTGTACCTATAGTGGCATATACTCTTAGGACAAAAAAAAATTAAAGATTACATTTGGTAGTCATACTGTGGTAATAACATTAGTATTACAAAGTAAGTAATCATGTTGATGAGAAAGGAACTAACATTTCTATCTTAAGGAAAAAAAGATAATACACAAAGAAGTAAAATATCTGTAATCCTAAATTTGAACTGTGAATTTTAATATAAAGTCATGATATAATTTCTCATTAAAATGTGTGTGTATACATATATTTCCTAGACTTGTCCACTGAAGAGGCACAGGTACAACAACCAGCCCACCAACAATGAGCAATTCTGAAAGAAACCAGGGCCCTTTAGAGAAACGGCTGATTGCAGATGTGAAGCAGGAAACACACAAGATGTCCTGAAACATCTCAGCACATCAGCAAAAAGGACTCAGGAGCCAATCTGAAGAGGCTCCCAATGGCCAAAGATGTGAAAATTTTAACTTCAAAAAAGAGAAAATGTGCAATGAATCAAAACACATAAAATATATTTAAAATCACAAGTTTGAAATGATTATTTTTCTAAAAAAACAAAACAAAACAAAACAACCACCTCATTGGTCATTTTTCATCAGCCTGAAAAGTAGAAAAGGACAAGAATCAATCATGTCTCCTACTTCTCCTGCATGAACTGTATTCTCAGGGTAATCAAGTACGTGATGATGGGACATCTCTCTGTATGGAATATCTAAGTTAATAAATGAAGAAGAAAGGATATATAATAGTTAGAGTATCACTACTTTGCAACTCTAAAAAAATATTAGATCTAAGCAATGATCCCCAATGAATACTTAACATCAGAATAAAAGACAACCAGACTCTCCCAGTAAAACTAAGCAATACCACCCATCCCATTAACTATTTCTTCCCCCTTCCCTGAAAAATATAAGGTGGGTCAGATCAAGCCTCAGGATCTAACTCCTCCTAGTTCACAGGAAATATAGGGGAAGAGACACATGTTAAATAATCACTCAGGGACACAATCGGCAAAACCTAGAATGTAGGGAAATCCACAGGAAAACACCAGTTTCCTCATCTTATAAACATAAGAGGCTAAGACAAAAAGAGCAAGGAGGAGGCAGAACTTATAGATTAAAAGAGACTTGACAAATATCTCAAACAACTGCAATATGTATCCTGTAAAAAAAAAAAAATTTATGAGAGACAAGCATGGAAATTTGAATATTGATTGGATTTTTTTGTATGTTATGTAATTATCATTCGATTTTTAGGTCTGTTAATAGTATTGTGGGGTTTTGTGAAGCTTTTTAGATACATACGTTAAATATTTATAAAATGTTATGGTATCTGGAATTTACTTCAAAATTATGCAGAGTAAGCAGGAATATATTTGGAACAAGCGTGCTGAAGTGATGAGGGGGGCAAGGGCAATATACATAACCTAAACTTTTGTACCCCCATAATATGCTGAAATAAACAACAATAAAAAAAAGAATGCTGAAGTGAGCCATGAGTTCGTGGAAATTCATTACACTATTCTCTTTCCTTTCGGATGTTAAAATGTTCCAGGATAAAAGGTTTTGTTCTTTTTTTTAAATGTCCTGAATTCTGCTGGTTGTCTATGAGTTTTTTTAAGTCTCAAACCCTAGCAGCATAGTAACAGTCATCATTATATATAAACTACATTAAATATAAACTATAATATGACTTCTCTTAGTTCTTTTACTGACCTTCTGGCTTAGCCTGTTCCTGCTGCTATAACAGAATACCACAAACTAGGTAATTTATTACATAAAGAACAGAAATTTATTTTGTCACATTTCTGGAGGCTGGGAAGTCCAAGATGGAGGTGTCAGCGGGTGTGGCTGCCTGGTGAGGGCTGCACCCTCCAGGGGGAGAGGGAGGAACGCTGTGTCCTCACGTGGCTGAAGGGCAAGAGTGAAGCCTCCTTTATAAGACCCTTAATCTCATTCAAGAGGAAGGGACCCTCATGGCCAAATCCCTTAACAGTCCCACCTCTGAACACCATCACAGAGGCCACAGGTGAATCTTGAAGGCAACACATTCAAACCACAGCCTCCTCTTTTAGACTTCAAACATTTAACCTCATTTAATTCATCCTAAGTGGAGGAGGTAGTATGTGGCCGTCTTATTTACGTGCAATGAGCATTACCTTCTAGAATACCTGGAGATGAGTCTAAGGATCCGAAATATTCAAGTTCAAGAAATCCTCACTTGTTTTTTAGAGATTTTGACCGAATAAGTATCTTTTAGAATCACTGATCTTTCGGCCTGCTTTTACAAAGCCTTTGCTATTCTACCTAGATTTATTTACGGAAAGCCATTCGCATGAAGAGCTTTTAGAAAGGTACCATTATATTCCCTGATTTTTTTAAATGGGGTCAGAGCAGAAAGTAGATTAGTGATTGCTAGAGCTGGGGGCAGGGAGAGCAGACGGGCATTCTCTGGGAGGTGATGAGAGACAGGGGTGATGGCTGCACAACCTTGTGAATGTGAATAGGCTAAAATCCACTGAATCATAACTTTAAAAATTTGTGTTTTACGGTATGTGAATTACATCTTGATAAAAAAGAAAGAAAAAAATGGGGCCAGAGGTAAACATTTTTTAAAGTTTACTCATTCTTTGTAACTTTTCAGAAAAATCAATACTCACAAGCAATCAATTTGTTTTTACTTTTATGAGGGTTTGTTGTTGTTCCTTTTCCCTTCCTAAAGGAGATAACAATAAGCCTAAAACAATCGGCAATGAGCTCATGGTGATACGGCTTGCCAATCTGCTCATCAATTAGGAAATACTATCCGAGTGTGGCGGCACCTGCTAACTGCATTTTGCCAACACAGCTGGTGAAAGTTCTATCATTGCTAATGTTTTAAAACAGTTCCATACTAATCTGTTGTCATTGCAAAACTTCCCTCCCCATAAAAGTTATCCAACTTTATTTAACCCTAAATGTTTTCTTAAACATTTATAACAAACTCTGAAAGACTGCTGACTTTATTTCTCTGATTAGTTAAAAGGTAAAGAGTTTGGTTTTAACAGTAAGCTATCTAAAAATGCCATCTGATAATGTATTCTGTATTAACTGCCTAGTAAAAGAATGAATACCAATAAAAACCATCGATCTTAACCTTCTACCTTTCCTTACATGTCTATCTCCACAAGCTAAAGGAAAGGAGAAAATGGAACAAGAGGCTCCGAAACACAAGAGGGATCAGAAGGAGCAGGTGCTCTCATCACCGACCCAGACTTTAAAAATAAAAACTGATAAACACATGGAATCAGCTTTCTGTAAGCCTTCCTTACAGATGCCTCTAATATTTATAGGTAGAGTCTTTTAATCTTATTAACTTTAAAATCTATTTGTAAACTAAAAAATCAGGAGTTCACAAAGCTGGCATGAGTCCTTTGTAGTTTGTCAGTAAATGATTAGAAAAGAGCCAATAAATGCTACTTTTAAAACTCAGTGTGTGACAAGACAGAAGTTTATTTTCTACCATGTATTTCCAAAAGTTTAAAGCACCTTTGTCTTTTCATTAACCTCTTACACTCTATTAATCTTCCAAATACATTATGATTTAGATTTACTTGCACAAATTATCAGACAGTGTGTACCACGGGCCAAGACACACTGCTGGACATGAAGCAAAGCAGGATTAGCAAAAACGCCATAGGAAACTGTATCCTAAACATATACCAGCACTACATGCTCAAAGGACACACAAAACCTATAAAAACAGCTAGCAGTGTTATAAATTAAAAATGAAATGTGTTCAAGAAGATACATTAGATCAACATAAAATGCCTGTTTGGGAAATACAAAAATTTATCAAGGGAAACACATCCAGGAAGACAGCCTAAAAGCACATGACAACCTACAGATTTACTTCCTGATAAAACAGAGCAGAAAAATGTTGCAGATCTTTTTTTTGTAACAACTGAAACTGGTGAACTGGTGCCCAAAAGGTATAATACCCACTGCTGTTCTGCTCGTGTAGGAGGGAGACACCAAGGAGACAGCCAGAGAAGGCCCAAACGTAACTGTCTATGTGCAGAGGAGAGGGCAATTAGGTGTTCCAAAGCCCAGGGGACCGATCCAGAGTGGTCACCACACTGCAGGAGGGCCAGGGCCCCAAGGACTGGCTTCCACAGGGTAGAGATCACTGGGACTTTATGGTTCACGACATGGGTTCTAGTAACTGCAGGGCCAGAGGGCCCCAGAGGAGGAGCTCTCAAGGAGAAGCAGGGTAAGAAACAGAGGTAAGAAATTCAGGACACATCTACATACTGTCACCTTCCCCCCACTTGTGCTGAAATGATCAACTTTTAAAACTCAGTTGTTTTACTTAACTGATTGGAGTAAAACATCCACGTTTGTTGAATGACAGATACAAACACAGTCTGAACACCAACACTACCCGACTCCCTGTGCCTCCTAGTTGGAAGAAAATGCTCTGGGCGCTAATTTCTCAGGAAAATTGCTACAAGAGTAAAGCAGTTAACAATCCATTGAGATGCCAATGTTTTTACATGTTGTGGCAGGTGAGGTAATTCAGTACGTGAAACTCTGATACTGTGTCAGAGCAGCTGAAAAAAACAAGCTTAGAAAGTTAGTCTTTACCTGAAAGGTATGCAACTTTTTCCTTCAAAATTGGCAAAACATCCATAGCTTTCATTTCATCATTTTTTCGAAACCCTGAAATACATAAAGAAAAAATAAAATTACTGGGTTGCTCGAGTGGCAGTTACTCCTTAACCATTCTATCCAATGCCAACACAGTAGCTTTCTCCGCACCCATTAAATCAACGTAAGTAACATCACCTTATGGCGACATCTGAATTCCATAAAGCACCAGTCTATGATCACAGAACTCTCTTCTATTTTAATGTTGAGTAATGATTTGCACACAGACCCAGAGGCTGCTCATGTCCCCAGAAGGCTCTCAGCCATTTCTAGCATAAAGATTTGGTCCCAAAAAGACAGGATATCAAAGCAGTCCAGATCATTTACCAAATCTTCATTTTAATCCTGTAGATTAATTTAAATACTGACAAAGAAAACGGCAACATTGCTTTTTAAAAACTGCTATTTGTGGCATACTAAAACCTCTAGGGGGAGCTCAAAGCCTCATTCTATTGCACTTCAGAGTCTGGTTAAAAATACATGGTGGCAGGGAGCAGAGAGGGGATTATAAATAGCAGGGGACTGGCTATGCTCTCTCTCTCTGTTCTCGCCTTCTAGGCTTTCTGGGTCATGCCCCCCGGAGGAATGTCAGCGGCTAATGTGGTCAGATGGCCCACTGCTGCTCCAGCTTCAGAGGTGGCCAGTCCCTCTTCTCACTAAAAACCAACTCTCCCCCACCCCCAATATCTTAGAAGGCCAAGTGGGAAAAGCAGCATGGAGCACACAATTTAGGCGAAGCCAACATTCATCTAAGCAAAAGGAATTCTTGCAGTCCTAATGTGTCTGGCCCAGGTCACCAAGGCGAACGCCTACATGGGAATTTGGGGTCCAAAATGTTTATATTGGAGATATTTCTCCTGGGGGTCTCTAATGGAGGTAATCTAGGTTCAGCGATGCTCATCAAGACTAGTAACTATCATTGCTAGCAGAACAATCTCTACAAAAAATAAAAGACCACTCCCCTATCCCAATTGTTCTATTTGTATTTGCTAAAATAGTACCAGAACAACATCCAAAATTTTAGTCTGGTAACACAACCGATGCAAGATATAGACCTGGAATTAGAAAGCAAGAAAAGTACTGAAAGAAAATGAATTGACATTCCATTTGTGCTGTGCCTGAATAGCTCCTAGACCAGCCCTGCCACAGAGAACATTTATGAAAAATGACTCTCTCAAGGCACTGAAGAGTGATCAAAAGCAGGGAGATCCACCTGGAAAAAGGGAATGACACTGGGTATACTTCCCTTCATTAGGGCTGTTAGCCTGAGGGCAGGGCCTAGTCTAAGCCACATGGAAATGTTAAAACAAGAACCAGGACATGAACCAAAGCAAGAACCAGGCAAATCCAAGCAGTCCTGCTAAGGATTAAAGATCTGAACCAAGATTTAAGCTGTTGCCCACTGCAAAGGAGAGAGAGTTTGAAGTTTAGGTCCAGCCAAATTAGTTGCCTGCTAAAGTAAGCAAGCAAACAACAACAAAATCAACACCTTCAGGAAGAATATAACAGAAATCAGTCTCAATAACACATCATTCATAGAAGCAAAGAGAGTAAGTAAATTTATGGTGTAATTTTTTTTTAAGTAAATCCCTTCTGTTCATAGAACATTTGTACATGTGCAAAGAACCCTAGTTAGTGGAATTTAGCTATAACACTGACAATCACCACAAATTTTGCGGCAGACACATCCTGTTGAGGACCTCCAGGTCCTGGGAAGGCTGCATGGTGCCACCCAGCCAGTTATGGGTGGGCTCAACACATAGCTCGAGCCTGCAGATCACCAGACTGTTTTCCTTTCCAATGCACCATGCTTTGTGCTGGCAATCCACCAAGTGATTAAAACGGTGGCTATTTATAAAAGCCAAAAACATCTGAGCCAAGAGTTCTGCAATTTCATCTTCAGGTTCCTTCAAAACTCTTGAATGGATGCAATCTAGTCTCAGCAATTCACTGCCAGTCACTGGAATTCACTGAACGTGTCTAGAAAGAAGATTCCATCTGAGGGAGACACAGAAGGCGCTGGGGCAAGTGCAAAGAGGACCAAGGCTCCACAGCAACTCTAAAGAAACAAATTTATAAACACCTATAAAACAAGGCAGATTATGGAAAGTTTTGTAGGCAGGACAAAGAGCTATGGGACCCAGGCAAATGAGGCGGCAGCAGCACGTGAAAGATAGAAACATGAGAAAGATTAAGCTACAGCTGTAGATCTGTAGGTATTTGAAAACAGGATTGCCCTTCTGTTGCTCAGAGATAAGAAAATGCATGCTTCCTACCCTTCCCACGAGCCCATGCCCATGTGTCCTAGCCAGGACCCAGCGCAGCCCTCAGAGACATGCCACGTCCTACAGTCCTGGGCTCCTACACTAGGAAAACAGAGTCCCACTTGTGAGTCACACAGCCCTCACCAAGAAGAATGTCCTGATCCCAGAGCTGATACCCCAATGAAGGACTGTGTGACCTGAATCGTTATTCCAAAGCATTCTTGACAATTACTGCTAACTTTCTGAATCACTCCTATTTTCTGACACCCATGATGGTGTGGATGATGGAAGTTAGAGCGGCCACATACCAAGCTACCCCACGGGAAGAACATCATATTGATTTGAAAATGGGTGCACAAAACAAAACTTAACAGTGAATATCTAATTTTCCTATTATTTCCCACTGTGAGCCACAGACTCACTTCTTGTGACCTGATCTTTAGCTTCTCAGAGCTGTAGTTACCTTAGCCTATCAGTCTCTCAATTTCCCCCCAAATTCATTAAGATTCACAACTTTTTTAGAGAAGGAAAAGCACATGAGTCAATGAAAAATTGGTGTGGAAAGGTGTCACACATTTATTGTGATATATGTACATGCCCCAAAATAGACTAGAATATAAATTCTGACCAGTTTTACTGTATTTTTGCTGAATATGTCACAGAAAAAGATGTTACTTATATTAAAATTGTCAGTTAATACTTCTAAAACAGAAAAAAAGGGCAGAAACATAAAACTAACTACATAAAGAAACAGAGTTTGTGGCTATTACGATGGTCACTTAGGTATTATTTTAAATCCATTTTCATTTAAAAAAAAAACCATACTCAATAAGCAAAGGATTCAGGAAGCAAGTATAAATACTAAAACTAGATTAAATATATCATGTAACTTTCTATAAAAAGCAGGAAGAACCCAACCATGAAAGTTCCTCAGATCAAAAAGGCAGGCTGTGTTCCATGCTCTGAAGAGCTATTTATGAAAAGTATGTGACTATAAAAAATGTTTTTAAAAATTAAAAATAAATGGCTTCTGTGCTATTCCAGTGATTCTAGATCACACAGCAGATAAGGCTCAACTCCTAATGCTTTCTTTATTCATGCATTAAAGGATCTAGCTGTGGTTCTCAAACTTATTGAACAACATCAAACTTATGCTGCACCAAATGACTGTCACCTGGAAGCACACACTCTTCCCAAGGTCATAGAGAGGCTAAGGAACAGCAAATGACATCTTGGAGAGATGCTTCTGAGATCCCAAACCTCATCTTTAAGTCCACAGACCAGAAGTCAGCAATATTTTTACTTCTAAGGGCTAACAAAGGAGTCTACCAATGCTACTAATAGGTAAAAGGTGATGCCACAAAGATAATTTTGGTAAAATTAGAAGAGGATTACTGGTAGATACTAGTAATCTGCAATCTTACATAATCCTCAAATTACATGTTTTTTTTTTTTTTAATAAAGAAGAGTGTTAGAAAAAAACATAGTTATTTCTTGATCATTTGGGCTGCTGAACAAAATGAACCGGTGCCTTGTTCTGAATTGTCCGCCTCACCTCCTTAGAAGGCAGCGAGCCCTCATGACACACTGTGTTCCTCATCCATTTTCAGAGGTCTCAGCTGCCTGTCAGCTATTCCACTTTAGTATCTACTAAATGGGAAAATTGTCCATGGGAAGAGGCTGAAAAAAACTCTATATTTATAAAAACACAGGTTGTAGCAGTAATAAAAGCATGTTAATAAACAAAGCAGTATTTTAAAACAACCAAAAAGAAATTAAACAGTTAACTGGAGCTTCCTATTAGTACTGGCTCTTGGTGGTAATTACCGAATTTTACTCATTAGTTAATTGAGGGAAAACTTCTCACGCGCACAAGTGCCCCTGAACACAAAGAGCAGGGTGATAAATCTCTGCATCAGCGTGGCCGGTGCCGCCCTCACTTGGCATGCGCATGCACAGAGGTGACGTCACCCTCTCCAGGCAGGCCACTTCACTGCAGAACCTGCAGGACTACACACAGAGCACAGGGAGCTGCAGCCCGGGGCGGCACAATGTTTGCGCTATCAAGGGTTTAGTTGTGCAAGCATCTAGAAGTGATGCGTAGGAAGGAAGCATTTTAACTAGCCTAGATCCTCTATGAACATATTAAAGGGGAGAAAGATACAAGGTTATAAATCAAAAGATATAGCTGTCATTTTTACTAATATATAAAAAACCAAAACATATAATGCAATGCTTTATATTAGTTTTACATAAATACATAACCACAATCACACTCATAAAATGCGTATAAAATGAATGAAGTATTTATATCAAGAATATGGACATGTTCACAGACCAGACCACACAAGAGTATGGATGAGGTTTTTTGGTATACCATTATAATTTTTACTTATAACCCTTATGGTTATAATAACTGTCAGACTGGTTAATTTATCCCTTCACATAATTTTAGAAAAAATAGCCTATAATATTATACCTTAAAGGAAGAAAAAGCAGCCTAAGTTTGATTGATTCAAGGGGGTTAAAGGAATTTCCATTTAAATAGCTCTGGCTTTTAATGTCTCAACCATAAAATACAAAGGACGAGCCAAAATAACCAAAAAGACAATAAGAAAAAATTTTTTTAAGCAATTACATATATTTTAATGTAAATGAAACAATCTATAGAATTGTTCTGGTTTAATGTTTTAATTATATATTAATCGTACACTAGAAGTTAATTTTAAAGCATAACTAATAGACCAATAAAAGGGAATATTTTAACAGTCAAAAAGTAGTATTATTAGGCCGGGCTCAATGGCTCACTCTTGTAATCCTAGCACTCTGGGAGGCCGAGATGGGAGGATTGCTTAAGCTCAGGAGTTCGAGACCAGTCTGAGCAAGAACAAGACCCCGTCTCTGCTAAAAATAGAAAAATCAGCCAAGTGTTGTAGCACACACCTGTAGTCCCGGCTACTAAGGAGGCTGAGGCAAGAGGATCACTTGAGCCCAGGAGTTTGAGGTTGCAGTGAGCTATGATGACGCCATTGCACTCTACCCGGGGGACAGAGATAGACTCTGTTTCAAAAAAAAAAAAAAAGTGGTATTATTATAAAAGGGGTTCTTAGGAAATGGACACAACTAAAGCTCAGACTCGGGGGGATGGGGAGGCATGGGCAATGTATATAGCCTGATCTTTTGTACCCCCTTAATGAGCTGAAAAACAAACAAAAAATAAAAAAATTTAAAAAAAGGGGGGTTCTACTTTCTTACAATCTCATAAATCAAAAAAGAACCACGTGCCCAGATGTGTCATTCATCTCTGCATCCCAAGGGACCAACACAGAGCTATAAACAGAGAAAATTTATCCTGTTTGCCTAATGCCAGAATAAAGAACACATGTATCTGTCTGTCTGAGCCAGTGCTGCCTGTCGGGTGATGCTTCTGGGAGAAGAGGTTGTAATCTGGGACCCAAGTTACCCCACCCTAATCTTCATACATCCATCACACACAATTGTACATGCGTGTGCATGTATATGGCTCTGTGATGCTGAGTGACTCCAAAAACTTGCTGTAACAGAGGAAGCCTCTCAGGAAAGCTGTGTAGAAGTTTAGTGTGTATCAAATGAACCAGAGTGATACAAGGAATAGAATTTAATCATTGTATCAAATGATTTGATATATATCAAATCAACAAGGCTGACTACTAAAAGAAACCCTGTTTCATCATGTCAAACATCTCGCATTTCAGCACTCTTGTCCTCTTTCAAATTTTTCTTATTTTGAACTCAGTGGCCAGATATACTTTTTAATGCAGATCACAATCACACTCTGTAAAAGGCTCTGGAAAATACAGCTATGATTCTACTTCTTTTCCTTTATATGAGCATCATTTTGATGATGACATAAGGAAGAGGCAGGTAAAGAGGCTTGCAACCACTAGAAGTGGTACAAACTAGTGATGTGAGAACTTCTCTTGGTGTACATGGATTGGCCGGCACAGAAGCAGGGGAGTGCCCGTGTACAAAGTGTCATCTAGAACCCTGCCTGAACTCCACCTGTTTGGGGAAGCAACGCATGTGAGGGGTCAGTTTTGCAGTACAGATGCTGGGGCCAGAGGGACGAGGACAGGAAAGAGAAGACACACCGTCAGATGAAGGATTTGTGCAAAGTGTAGCCACGAGTGGGCAAAGTGGAGAAGCGAGAGCACTCCAGCCAGAGCAAACAGCATCAGCAGAAGCAGAGGAACGAAAACACAACACATTCATGGGAGAGAACAAAGGCAAGGTACGGGGCAGTGATTATGATGGGTTTTGTCTGTCAGGCAGGAAACTGCCATCACTGGAACAAAGAGGCGCCATGATGAAAAGGGACCGGCATGCCTCTGGGACAGTCACCACCTGACCACTAACCCTGACCTCATGCTTACCCCTAAGCCTGCTCCCCACTGTGTGGGTCCCAGAACAGTACACACACCCCACAGACTATCCACCCCATGGCCAAACCAGGGGCCCAGGATTCTCCCTGCCCTCCATCCTCTCTCGCATTCCCTATTTTCATGAGGCAGAGTCTCACAGGCTCCACGGTTCAACTCAAGCACCTATGTCTCTCTGCCCCCACTGGCCAGTATCTCTTGCATGTGGGCTATTCTAGCAATCTCCTAATCGATGTTCATGATTCCCTCAAATCCATTTTACCACTGTCCCCAGAATGATGTTTCTAAAACAAACATCTCATCATTTTACTCTCCAAAAATTCTTTAACGTTTTCTTGGTGCCCTCGAATAAAGTCCCTCACGATCTGGTGTCTGCTACCTCTGTAGTCTCAACAGTTCACCATTAGTTACCCTCTCTCCAGACTCATTCCAGGAATCCTAATCATCATCACCCACCCCATCCCCAGTCTCCGCTGAACTCCTACACATACTGCTCCTCCACGTGCCTAAAACACCCCCTTCCCTTCCCACTCCCAACACACACACCGTTCTTCACCTTCCCCCACTCTTGAATCCCCCACTGCTGGATCAGACACTCCTACTGCGCACTCCCACAGCACCTGACATCCTTATCACAATGCACAGAAATTATCTAAAGACCTGTCAGTGTCCCCACCAGCAGCTGAGCTCCCTGAGGGCACGGACTGAACTGTGTCCGACTGTATGGTAGCCATCGCACCTAGCACAGAGTAAGAACTTAACACCTAGCTGGCTAAACCTTGACATCCACATGCTTCAGGCAAGTGGCAGTTTCAAGTGGCAGTCTACAATCTGGAGTTCTCAGCAGAGTTTCCGTGTATTCACTGAGAGTCAGTGATCTCTCTAGTCACCAAGAGTCAGCGACAGCTCCGAAGCATTCAACCAGCTGTACAAACTCCTTTGAGTAGCTAAAGGGACGGCATTCATTCTATGTCAAGTATATTTGGTGACTAAATAAAATTGTATTTACATATTCTCAATCTATATTTTAAAGGAGAAAAAAGTTTTACCTTGAGATTTTTACAATCTTCTTAAAAAGTTATCTGCTCCAACCACCATCAAAACAAGGCAAAACAACACTTTCTCTGCTGGAAAGAACAGACTGTGCATGTTGGGTGAGGAGAACTGGGAGGCTTTTTGCCCAGCACCTCAACTACTAAAGGGAACACAAGATATTCAGGGAATATACTTTCCTAATATATTCAGCAAAGTGGTTTCTAAACAGGAAACACAGGTCTCACAGCTCTGCCTTTCTACATTCAGTAGTGTTTTCACCCAAGAATTTAAGGTTACCTTGAAGTATTTTAATTACCGGATTTTTGTAAACAGACCTCCATGATGGAATCGGCAAGGCAAGTCAACTCCACACAACTCAAAACTGAACGTCTTTCTTTCCTCTCTTTGTATGTCAGCCCCTACTGAAGGCTCGAGTCCCTCAGTGCCAGAGGGCCAACCTGAGGCAGACTACTAGATACCCAACAAGACCACGTTTGCCCCACATTAACCGAACACGAGTTCAGCCTCTGTGAGGGCCTCATACCACAAGCAGTAACATCCCAGGACGTCTGCACTACTTCACCCACAAAATCTTGCCTTGGCACTGACCGTGGGTATAAAAGGTGCAGAACAAACTTTACAAAGCAGGCAGGCTGGGCCAAAGCTCTCCAGCCATCTATAAATTTCCAGGAGATAAAGGGACTTAATTCCCATCACTCAACCAAGATCAGGGTTTAAAATTTGGCTTTTTCCAGCTTATCTCTCTCCACATCGACATCCCCTAGCCCAGACTCACCTCCTCCTACCCTAAAACACCAAGGCTGACCCTGAAGGAGTCCCTCCTCCTACCAGACAGGTAAGGAGGGGGCTAGGGAGGGGCAGGTGGCAGCACTAGTCACTGAAGCTACAATCCCCACCCAGGGGGCTCCCCTCCCAGGCTTCACAGGGCCTATCAATCCCTCTACTTCCATACACCATGGTGATGAGTTTTCCATCCCTGGGGAAAACGCAAATTACAGCTGAATGTTTTAGTAAGTTATCAATTATCTTGAGTGACCAGTAATTATATCTAAATTAAAATACAGTTTTTAGAATCATTAGATTGCATATATATAAAATATCAAAGTTTCTCCTACTATATTCAGCAAAGTTAAGATACTGTAGGTTCATTTCCACTTTAAAATTTTTCAGTTAATTCATTTACTGTTATTAATATATCATATAAGGCAAGTGCCACAAATATCAGGACTTTTAACTGAAGGTTTGAAAAGTGATTTTCACTTCACTAAGCATGGGTTTAATTCTACCATGAAACTCACTAGAAAGATATATCTTTAATAACATCAAAGAACTTTGCAGAACTTTCTGCTAGTCAGTCCCTTGATAAGGCTTAGAATTGTGTTTTTAATCACTTGGCATCCATAAAAGACATATTTACACATGGTGCTCTCCTAAGCCCTAGAGATTTTTCTCCCTAAATGGCACATTCCTCATTTTAAGAAGCTTATAATCTAAAGCAAAATAAAACAAACATTAGATCAAACCGTAGCCTTAACTATGTGTACACAACAAGGAAAATCTGATGGACAAATAAATACATCTTGCAAATACATGTACAGTTATTTATAAAAAGAAATACAGATACTGTTATGATTAATCAGACAAAGTCATTTAAAAGTGTTACTTTTGTCACTGAAATGTCGTATCTGTCACTGGCACAAGAAATAAGTCCTTAGCTAAAAAAGGGTGTTCTGGACCATTTTGAAAGGGTTGGAAACCTTTGCTTTATGGATTAAAAACACAAAGCATGGAAGTGAATAATAATATAAATAACATGTTCAAAGATTAATATTGCAATGGTTTAATCATTAGAAATCCACATTATAGCCTAGATATAACTGCTTTGCCTAAGTCACTTCAGTCAACCTACTTTGCTTTGACAGTTTTGTTCCTTTTTTTCCTGAATGTAATCTGCAGAACACCTGATGCTGTGAGGATGCACCTGATGCTGTTCACCCACCAGCAGAGGCCAGAGGGCCTGTAACAGTGTAAGAAACCTAGCAGGAGCAATTCTGTTACGGTTCAGTAAAAACAACTCAAAAAAAGCAAAAGCGGCACTTTGTAACATGTTTTTTGGGCTAATTCTGAATGCAACCTACAGTTAGGTTTGAAGTTTTCTTCAAAATCCTTCAATTTGGTATAACAAGATTTGACTGCCCAACAAGTGTGCAAGCCTGCACACCAGGGTGCAGGGCCAACCCAACTTTGGTCAAAGATAACATCCTTGTCCAGCTGTCTTAAGATTATATTGACTCGGGCAACCAAAGCCTTTAAGGATTTACTGGCTTTGAAGGTTAAAGTATTTTCTTTTGCTTACATGAACTCTGGTGTTGGTGTCCTGCCCTACACCCTCATTTCTCAATTTCAAGCAAGAAAAAAAAAATTCTAGTAGATAGGCCCCTATCATTTACCTTCCTACTGAATTCCTAATGAGAAATTTAAGAAACTACAAAGAAGATTGAGAAAAGTAAAGCATCTGCTAAGAGAGGGAGGGGGAGGGGAAGGAGAAGGGGAAAGGGGAGAAAGAAAATAGGCAGACACAGTGGCGCACACCTACAGCCCCAGCTATTTGGGAGGCTGAGATGGGAGGATCACTTGAGCCCAGGAGTTTGAGATCAGCCTGGTCAACATAGCAAGACCCCATCTCTTTTAAAAAGAGAAAAGAGAAAAATTCATTTCAATTCTCTACTCCTCTACCTCCTATCCCCCAAATTCAAAGACGGCGTCTGGCTCAGTTGCCCAGGCTGGAGTGCAGTGGTGTGATCACAGCTCACTGCAGCCTTGAACTCCCGGGCTCAAGCGAGCCTCTTGCCTCAGTCTCCCAAGTAGCTGGGACTACAGGTGTGCGCCACAACACCTTGCCAGAAAACAATTTTTGACATAAAAATGGATTTAATGTGGACTGGTTCATCTCCCTCTTGGTATTTTTATGCACATTCACTGGCCAAGGGAGAAAGCTGCGGATGCACAAGGTGGCGCGGACAGAGGTGTCTGAGAGAGGTGTGAGGAATCTCTGGGAGCCGCCGGAGCGAAGCCGGCTCGGGAGGGAATCACTGCATGGGGACCCAAGTGAACTTGAGGAAACGACCTGCTTACACTTGGTGGCGTCTCTTCCCGTGGTTCACCCCCAGGAGGCTGGAGCTTAGTGAGTGGAAGCCAACACAGGCTCAGACCGAGGTACCACCAGTGCCCCCACAGCCCGCCTACCTGGCAGGACTGCCATCCTCATCTGCTTCCACCGTCTTGAAAGGACAGAGCTATTGCTAAGGCTCCAACAGAAGCAGCTCTGACTGGGTGACCATTTCACTCACAGTCCACCTGGGACAATGGCAGCGGGAGGACATGAGGCAGACCACTGGTGGCACTGGGCCAGCACTGAGGCCACACAGCCTCCTGCCACTCACTGCTGTAGGAAGCAGGGGCCACTTGGGGTCTTCCAGTAAGAAATGGGGGTGGGGGAGGTCACACTGTCCCGCAGTTTTACACCTGTAGGCTTTCGCCCGGCAGCACCCAACCTGAGGGCAGTAAGAGCCAAATGGACTCCGCAAAGCCGACTGCCCTGTGGGCTGGGAAATCTGTTCTCCTTTTTCCAATCTCCTAATCGCTACGTTCCTGACAGGGCAACAAGTCCCTATCTACCAGGAAGCACAGGGGACATTTTTTCCAAATTAAACTCAGTATAGTAATGAAAATGGCAATGCAATAAGGACATTTAAGATAAGGTGAGTGGCACTCACTCATTGGCCAGCTCCCAGCACAAGGAGCACCTTGACAGAATTCTGCACAGAGACTTCAGTGCACTGCCACCCCAGGGGCAGGGACCCAGCAAAGGCGGTGACACAGGGCTACAGACAACCACCTCGCAAAGGAGTTGTGATGTACACACGAGAGGTGAGGCGTGGAGGAGACCCAGGAGCACAGCACGTGGGGGGCAGGGGTAACACTGCACGTCACAACTCATTTACACTAAAATTCCAAGTTTCAGGTACATCACCTGAAAGCCACAATGGCGCCACAACTCAAAACGAAATTTTGTGTCAAGAGCTACTTAGGTGACTGGTTAGGAGCTTGGGCTCTGGAAGCGGCCGCCTGGGTCAGCCACCTCACCCAGGCAGGCGCTCTGTCTCTCCACACCTCCCTTTCTTCACCTGTAACATGGACAGCCTAGAACACGACCTCACAGAACTGACTAATAAACAGGGCATGGAACGCTACCATTATTTTTATTATTAATATCTGAGGAAGAAGCTTATTCTTAGCTGTACAAGCTTGGTAAGTGTTTTAAATAACTGGATTTTTGGAAATTTTGCCCCATTTACCTGCAATTATTACATTCTATAAGGAAAGAAATCTTTACTTAACACATTGCCACACTAGAAAAAAAATTATTTTTTTTCCTGGGGCCACAGGAAATCTTTTCTGATTTGTTATCTTTTATTGTTTTCTGTGCATGAGTTATATGCAGTACAATCCATGTTTTCAGAATTAAATTGCCAATATTAATTGTAACAATAAGAACATCAACAAGTAAGATTTTCACGAACCAACTGCAGGGTTTTGCTTCACGCAGCCCCAGGCTCAAAACTAGCCCAAGTGAAATACAACTTGCATGGCAGTCAGTCAGTGTGTTAAAAATTTTGAAAAAAGACTGAGACATGGAGTTATTATCAAAAGCCACAAAAAGCAGACCTATTTTTTAAAAAGTCAACACAGTCATGGTAGATTAACCTTGGCAATTTCCTTCTCCCAAACTGACTGTAAATAATTTAAGGAACCGCAAGGCAACCCAAAAGTCGGACCACTCATTATGATCTTTCACCCTGATCCCTCTGTCACACCTACCCCCCAACTGGCACCTCCTGTGGAAAAGGGCAAACCAGAATACAATCAGAAATGGAAACAGGTGAGCCATAAAATCACCTGAAGGGAACAAATTTCGTCTTTGTAGAAGAGACCACCACTTCTCACTAAAATAGTAGCAACAAACCTTCAATAGCCCAAAAGTGTCTTCCCTTTCTGACATCTCTCTACTGCACATCCCTCTCCTTGGAGCCTGTCCACTGGTGTTAAGAATTCCTTTCTCCTTTGGAGGACGGAGGTGGGAAGGAAGAGGGTGTGTGCTGTCACGGCCGCTTATGGCTGAGTCCTGGAACTTGCTAGTGACCACTGGATCTGGTGGAGACACCAGGGTGAACCTGTCTGGTGCCCATGGACCAGAGGGTGCATGGCTCGTGGCCTCCCCCTGGAAGACTGTACGTGGACAGCAGGAGGTCGCCAGAAGGCACAGACAGACCACACTCTCATCTTCAGCTTCTCCCTTTGGGTCTCTTCTCAATAGACGATCATCTCTCATTATGACAGATGATCAAAAACAGGATCTTCCCACTCTACCTTGACACAGAGGCAAACAGCACCTGGATGTAGACAAAGATGCTGGCCTTTATACGCACACTGCCCATAGTGCCACACCCTTGACCTGAGCTCCACTAAAGGAAGAACTCATTTGAAAATAATTTTTTAAAGTGATGAAAACCACACTAAGTTTTCCTTTTTTGTTTCTTGCAAAAGCCAGACCAGATGGTTTTGTGGAAGCTCACAGTATGACATCAGTCAACTCTCCAACCAAAACACTGCACCACCTTCAAAACCTCAAAATAAGAGGAGGACCGGTGGTTGCTATTATTGTAAATAACTTCTAAGAGCCCTGATGGTTTTAAATATTCAATTATTCACTTTATGGTAAAACAAAAAGGCTTTTAAATCAATTCCTCTAATTCTTTCAACTACTAAAATGAAAGCCTCAGCAAAATAGGCCCCAGACTTGGAAGAAAATCTTAGCCTGACCTGTATGAAGGCATGTATATTTATTACATATATGTGTTTGAAAGCATCACCCCATTTAAGAACCAGACTCTACCAATACCTTAGAAGCCTCCCCCATGCCTCTCCCTAATTGTACCTCCTCCCTGGCTCTTTACATAGCCCCTGTGCTGACTTTTATGATAACCATTCATTCCCTTGCTTTTCTTTATAGTTTTGCCATTTATGAATCAATTACTACAAAATATATTGCTACACTACCTGTTTTTTAGCTTTATATAAATGCAATCCTATTACAGGTTAAACATCTATAACCTGAAAACTTGAAATCCTAAGTGCCTCAAAATCTGACACTTTTTGAGTGCCAACATGATACCATAAGTGGAAAACTCCATACCTGACCTCATGTGATGCAATGCAGTCAAAATGTAGTCAAAACCTTGTTTCATGCACAAAATTATTAAAACTATTGTATAAAATTACCTTCAGGTTATGAATGTAAGATCTATGTGAAACATGAAATAAATGAATTCCGTGTTCAGACTTGGGTCCCATCCCTAAGATATCACATTGTATATATGCAAATATTTTTAAAAAATTGAAATCCAAAACACTTCTGGTCCCAAGCACTTCAGACAAGAGATGCTCAGCCTGCACTTGCATTCTCTGGTGACTTGCCCCAGTTTGTGTGGTTCATCCATACTGATGTGCATGCTGAGTTTCATTTAGTGCAATTTCACTGCTGTGTGGTGTTCTATCACCATGCCATAAACTTATTTAAGCAATCTTGTTAGTGGACATTTGATTTGTCTCCTATTTTTGCTACTATAAATGATGCTGCCATGAGCAGCCCTGTACATGTATTCCTGAACAACTGCCACTGACTCTAGGCCTAGGGAGATGCCTACAGATGAAACTGGTAGGTCAGTTTATCAGTTTATACCAAATTATTTCCCAAATGGTTGTACTCCACATTCTCTCTAAAGCTTGTATTATCTGTCAGACCAGTCTACGTATTTTTTTTAAAGGATGCAACTATTGGCAGCCTTTTACCAAAATGAGTTGAAGAAGAAAAGAAAACAAGCACATTAGTAGACAAGAGACTAATCTGAAATCAACTCTGGGTTCTAAACTCTCTGAACTAGATTTTGGTGTTTTACTCTGAAGGTCTGAAACTGAAAGAACAGGATACCCCAGATGTTTCCCTTTCTATTTCTATCTGAACCGAATTCCCCTAATAGTCTTCCTATTTAAGATTCCCTAAGAGTAAGTGCCAAAAAGGAACTGTTGAGGAGACCTGCACGTAAACTCAGTCTCTAACCTCCAAATGGCCTGTATTCAAAAATTTTGTTATTTTGTTAGTAAGTCTGCTGTTTCTCAACTTCAGGAATGGATTGTCCCACAGAAATAAGGCTACAAGTTGTTACTGGGGTCTCATAGGAGCCCACCAAAGCCTATTTAATATACAATAGCCCACCTATGCTACTGGCATGGATTGGAGCAGAAACAGGCGGGGAAGGATGGAGACCAGGAGCTGAAAATCTACCTGCCCTTCTTCAAGGAGGGCAGCACCACTACAAAGAGGAGAAAGATCGCCTGGCCCTCCAGAGTCCTCCCCACTCCCTGCGTCCTTCCGTCCCAGGCGCCAGGCCGCCCTGCCCAGACAAGGCCATGGGAGCCTCCAGGGCAGCAAGCAGTTCCCAAAAGTCTGAGGCTCACGACCCCTTTACACTTTTAAAAATTCCTGAGGATCCCAAAGAGCTTTGGTTTATGTGGCTTCTATTACCTACAATTCTATCCATAAAATATCAAGATATCTCATATGGATATTTACCATATTAGAAATTAAACCTGAGAAAAATCTGAGTAATTTCTTCAAAACTAATAACACATACATTACATGTTAACATAAATAATGTTTCTAAAAAATATCTATTTTCAAAAAAATGCCAGAAAGAAAGCTGGCATTTGTTTTATACTTTTGAGACTTCCTTTAATGTCTGGCTTAACAGAACATATCTTCTGCCTTTGATTTGTTGTGATGTTACATGTCATGTAGCTTCCGAAGGACTTCAACATACACTTTGGAGGGAATGAGTGGGAATGAGCTAAGTCTATGCCTATTGTGAAAATAGCTTTAAGTCAGAGATTCCCTGAAAAGGTCTTGGGGAACCCAAGGGATCCCTGGGACCAAACTTTAAGAACCACTCCCCTAAGGCAATAGTCTTCAAACACTTTTGATCAAGAATCCCATCACTAAAGAATTGTATTACATGTCCCTCAATTCTACATTATATATGCACTATTGTACTAGTATATTATGTAATGACAGATGTCCCCAAATGGACATTTAAAAAATAAGAAGCCATAAATAAGTACTTTAAAAAAGATTTTGATACTTTCTTCCTACACCCAGGAGGTAACAGCACACACATTCACCACTTTGGCGAACACAGAGCTCCTGTCTTCTGTGGCATCAGCATTTCCTTTTTTCCTCAGCAATGTTTGTCTTAACTACCACTGGAAAGACAGTGATATGACCAGGGTAGTTTGCATCAGTGACTAAAGATGGTGCTGACACAGAGGGTGTTTCCCTGATCTAATGAGTGGTGAACTGTAATTCTGGGGCCACCCCAGGGAGGTGAAGCAGTGGCAGCGTGCACGGCCACGTCCTGAGTCCAGGAGCCCGGAGCACGCAGGCCAGATTTCCAAGTCTGTCCTGGAGTCAGCCATCCCCGCCATGCTGTGCCTGTCCACGCCCCACCCGCAAGGGGTGCTTGGCCGAGGTGAGGCCTCGCAGCCTCTTCCCTCTGCTGCCCTGGTAGTGTGCTACAGGGAAGCCTGGGGGTCCATCTGCTCCAGAGAGACAAAGCCTTTGGTTTAAAAATAAAATAAAAACCTACATTTTTGTTTCATACACAGTAACCCAATTTTAAGGGAGTAATTCAGATCTGGAAAGGTCAGTTTCTCAGTTGTCTGAGGAATTGTTTTAATAGTTTCTTGGGCTCTCTTGCCATCTTTTGTTCTCTTTACAAGAGGTAGCAACAGAAAGACAGGACACTATTTGAAAGCTGCACCTCGGAACAGGGCCTGCATCAAGAACACAGGTGAAGTCTTTCAGGGAGACAGGCGAGATCCCCTGAGGAATCTGAATTCACCCTTCTGGAACATTCTTGCATCCTGTGGCTGGCTAGTTCCAAGGCCCATTTCTCAGTGGGCACATAACTGCAAAATGTCTGAGCAGACACCAAAATCTTCGAGAAGGTGGCGAACCTGTGGACAGCAAGTCCAGTAAGGTGGCCTGACACTTGGCTAGGCCACGGCTAGAGAGATGCTGAGAAAGGAATCAATGGAGAATTAGCACAAAGGAAAAGCAATTAGATCTGTCAACAGACATGATGTGTAAAGCAAAGGCCTGGACATACTGAAAGTGTCTCCAAAGAGTCCTGCACAAAAGATGCTTAATTTTTAATGAGACAAAATCCTGAACAAGATACAAAATGACCACAAGTGAGTTTACAGCAAGAAAATCACCTTTTCCTTTTGTAAACAACTACAGACAATGCCAAACTAATTATTTCAATGTCATATTTTACAAGATCTGGTTAAGGCTAAAGATATGACAGCTTGGGAAGGACTTTTTCTTTTATATATATCCGCCCCTTCATAATCACTTGGTAAGCCTTCACTGTCATCTCACAGGTTGGCCAAAGGTGGTCAAGGGCCTGGTGGACCATCCCATACTGGTAAGGAGACGGTGCCATGGACTAGCAGCCCACCAGGGCACTCAGGCCCCCAAGGCTGCTCCCACCCGCCTGTCCTCCCCAACCCTCGACTCACACCTCACCTTTCGCCTCACAGTCGCCTCTTACTTCACCAAGAAAACCAAGGTGTTAAGCTTCTTTGCTTCTCTTCCCTGACAAATCTGATCACCTCTAAGGCCAACTTCCCCTCTAATTTTAGAGAGGAAATTGACACAATCTTTCTCAAATCATCTGTCCCTGACCTCATGGCTTCTGTTGACACCTGCTTCACCTGTTAATTATGCCTCCCCCACTCCTCATACCTTCCCCCTGCAGGTGAATTCCAGGCCCCAGCTGTCCCCACCTCCCAGGGTAGCTTTGGGGTGACTCATGTAAAGCACCAATGACTGCTCAGCAATGGCAGGGCTCAGAAAATTAAAAGATGCCCCACCTCTTCTCCCCCAAGCCCAGTCCTGAACCTGCATTGCCAGGAAGAAGAAAGGGAGACCTTCTCAGGGAGGCGGTCCAGCCTCTGACCCCTCAAGGCTGTATGTGGCTGTGGAAAAGGAGAAACAGGTGCACGGCCAGGCATGGAGGCTGCACCTCAACCAGAGCTCCTCACCATTTCCAATTCACTTCATCTCCAAAGAAAAAGGCACTTTAAGAATCTGGGATTCGGACGCTATGATTTTTATTTATGCAGAAGTTATCTCTGTCACCTTGTGTGCAGTCCATAAATGCTAATCAAAATTAGTACTGACGCAGCTTGACAGAGAGGTCCCCAGAGGCATGGGGCCCAAAGCCTGGGCCACTTCACTGTGTCACTAACAGGTGGTTTTGTTCATGTAATCACATTTTCACTTTGAAAATCATCGGCCATGAAATCAAGGAAATCTTGTGATTTCTTAAATCTTACAGGTAGCGGCACGTAATCACTGTAATAACATTCCAAGAACGCCCCCAAGAGTACAAAGCTGTCTGGTGTCACTAAGCCTCAGTGGCTGGGGGCTTACACACCCAGGGACTCTTCACAAGAGAATCATCTGGATCTCTTGAGAAAGAAGGCTCAAAACCTAGTGTTTCCTTTAAAGAAAAAAATAACTGGGGATCAAATCCGAAGTATTCCCCCAGCTCCTCTGTCTTCTGTGCTGGGGGGGAGGGGAGGGTCGCCTTTTCTGATGCAGAAAGACCTGAGCAAATCATTTCACCTCTCCTGGCTGCAGTTTCCTCTTTTGTATGTCATGCATTTCAGAAGGCCGTTGGAAAAATCAGTACAAAAATGCAAGTCAGGTGTTGAACCCAGAGCTGAGCAAATCTGGGCACAATTCCTGGCAGCTATCATGTGGCTGTGACTGCCTTGAACCCAAGGGGATGCAGTGATGACCATGAAGAAAGGCAAACCAGCAGCACCCCACAGTGGGTCCCTATCTTCGTTGCAAAGGATGTGCTTCTATGCACGCGCAGCTGAACTCAGTAGTCTTCTTCGTCCCTCTTGACTATACAGGCTACTCTTAGAACTCATGGGAAAGCAGAGGAATGAACGGAAAAGCCTGAGCTTTGAGCATTTCACTCCTCTAATAAATAGGCAAGTGGTTGCTAATGGCAACAGAGCATCTCCTTCCCCACTGTTAATCTGTGGGCACGTGGAGGCTCCACAGCGCTGTAAAAGAGGCTACTCTGGTCATTTTTCTGCGTAAAAGTCACCAGTACAATTCAGCTGTGAAGCCAGGCTACCCTCGTTAACACGCGTATGTACCCAGGTAAGCGGACTGCCTGGGCCAGGAGGGGCAGGCAGGACAAGGGGAATGCAATTTAATTACAAAGGCACAGTCGCCCCCGCCGATGAAGTGCTGGCAGTGCAGAGGCATCGGTGAAGACAGTGACGGCATGCTGGCCACGTGGCCGGCAGCTAAAGGGATTACATCACCTCCTTTGTGCAGAGATGAACCGCGGGAGGAGCAACTGCTGCTAGTTTAAGCAGCACACAGAGCTGAGCTACAGACGGCAGCAGTTTCTGTCGGTGCGAATCGCCCTTATTTCTCCTTTGTGTTAAAAAATAAAACGTGCTCCAAAAGATGACACAATCAAGCAGTTTGGATTTCTCTAACAAATTCATATTCGCCACTTCCCTGTGCCTTTTCAAGCATACATGTTTCTTAACAGGATAATTGCTAAAATGGAAAGGGAAAAAATAAGTTTTTTATGAACTAGGTATGAAAATCAGCAGAACATTCATTCTCATCCAGCTACTTCAGCCTTCCATTCTGTGAGAGGTGACTTGTCCCCAGTCTCCATGTCCTCCCCGACCACAGAATAAAGCTGCTCTGCGGTGCCAGGGTGCTGAGCTTGGGCATGCAGGTTCTTAAATCCTCACACAGGGCTGCCACTGAGACCAAAATGCTGTTCCGCTCATTTAAAAATGATCCTATTAAACAAGCAAGCCAAGTCAGCTCAGAATGACGTTATCACCAAGAAACCTGCTCACAAAATGTGTCCTGCAAGCAAACATGCCTGCCCGTCACAGTTGCTATAAATCTCACCGTGCGGCCTCAGCCACAAGGTCTTTGCACCAAGGGGTCTGTCCAGCTGCATAACCTCAGCACAAGGAAACTGAACATACGGAAAGGACTAAATGAAGCCTGAACCACACAAGCACATTCTTCACTGGCAATTCCCTCCTCTGAAGCCCAGAGAGTTCAGCTACCTTTCCAGGTAAAGTACTGATGAGGGTGCCTGCCATCCTCCTCCTCTGCCCATTCTGTAAACTGGCATTTGCCTCAAGTGATGGGTGGCCAGCAAACGGGTAAGCCTAACCAACAGGTGGCTGTCATCAGCTTCCTAACCCGACAATCGCTCTCACCCCAGAAATCAACTATGTAGGACTTTCCAAGTCTGCTTTACCAGCAAGACTCCATTTCTCCCTCTCTTGTACATTTCCACTGCTTTCTTGGAGAGAGAAGCCACATGTCTACCTCTAAAAAACAACAGCTAGGTCAGCCTGCTGCCAGCCAAGGTTAGTGTTCCCAAGACTGACTGAATTGGCAGTGAATGTTACTAAAATGCACTCAACACACTTCTCAACAGCAACTGTCTTAACAAAGGGTTCAACATATGGTATCAGTTACCTAATGCCAAAGGTTTGACAATCTGTAATTTTTTTAAGTGGGAAGGCTAAAACACAAAAATGCATGATTCCCTCAAAACCTACTTTTGATCATTTTAACTTGTTATGTACATCAAGTTTTAACCCTATGATTTCCCAATATACCATGATGTACAAGATCCATTACAATTTCCCACACTCATAAGCTAAAAACAAAGTGAGGCAGGAAAAAAATGGCAAACAGTCCATCTCCATTACTAATACATCTAAGCCCACAGATTCTAATTTATGAACCTTATTGTCAAAATATTGTGCTTTCTCAGTATGGAATGTAAAGTCCTAAAACAAAATTAAGATCTATTTTAACTGACATAATGGGAAATCTTATGACATATACAGATTGAATATGTGTGTTTCCTATAAGAAATCTACCATAAAATTCAGTATATTTACAAAATAAGGATCAAAAATATCTTCAACATAACTTTAATTTTTGAGTTAACCTAAAAGAATAAACTCCTTAAAAGATTTTTATATTTTACCATAATAGGATATAGCAATTAATAAGACTTCACTTAATGCTGAAAACTTCATTTTAAAGTATATTGCTACATTTGAAAATAATTGAATTATACATTATTAAAATTCTTCATAATTCAGACTAGTCTTCCCTGTAATTCTGAGGTTCACATCCACACATCAAAACAACCAACTACAGCAGCAGCATCCAAATCTCCAACTGTGACAGTGACAGGACATTTCTGTATCTTGACTTGGCTTCTGCTCCAAAGCAGAGGTCAGCAGGGCACATCTCTCAGGCTTAATGAGAGTCAACCCCACCCAGCACAACCCTGGTGTCGGTCCCTGCTCAACAGGCTGAGGTGTGGGGATGGAGGGGGAACAGCTACGTCAGCAGTGGCCTGGCCTGCTGTTCCAGTGTGGGAGGGCACACATCCTGACAAGGCAAGGGGCCGGGGCATAGGGACGGAGCCGGGGGCACCTCCAGGGCAGGACTCGGAAGAGAAGTGGTAAAAGCTCACCAGGAGTGTGCACCACTGGGCCTAGGAGCATTCCAGGAGGTGGGGAGTGGGTCCTCTGAAGAACCCAAGAGACAGATGCAGAGACAGAAACAGAGAGATAGAACATGAGCATGGCAGATAACAACAGCCCATCAAAAAGACGTCACCCTTTTCCTTTCCCTTGTCCTCACCCCTCAGCTGAAGAAGCCAAGGGGAACGGGGGTTGGGGGGCAGGTGTAGGTGAGAGTGGGGAGAGGAAAGCTGAAGAATAAACAGACCACTGCCCCTGGCCTGGGGAGGGAGAGGGCTTTGAGTGGGTTGAAAGAGGGAAGTTTTGGCTGAGAGTGGTTTGGGCTCCTAATACCTACAGCATGACTCTTCTAGCACCCAGAAGGGAAGTGACAGCTCTAGGTCTGAAAGTCAAGAGGTACGGACAGGTGGGAAAAGAAAAATCTATTCTTGGTTGAACCTTTCCACATCCCAATAGTCCATTTAATGCTAAGTGGTTATTGGACCCATTCACAGACTTAATTTTATAAAATATTAACAAAGTAAGTTCCACAGACACATATACCTCCTAGTCCTGAATGATATTAAACCTGAGAATTCCCCCCCCGGTTTAATGTCTAGTACATCAAGTTTTAAATTTAAGAGAAATGAGGTATCAGAACTTTAATACTGTTGATCCTGTAATGTGAACTTTATTTTTCTATTTTAAGAAGGCATTCTATTTATTTTGAGCTTTCACCTTCTGATTTAAATTGTTTCAAATGATACAATGAAACAGTGTTTGTACTGCTTTATCAGATAAAATAAATGGTTTAAGGAGAGAGGGGAAGTAAAATTTACACGGGATTTGGGTAAATCAAGGGGCTGGAGAGTGAGTGATGTTCTTCTCATTATGCCATTAACTAAGAGTTACTTTCCAGAAGAATCAAGTAATATTCAATATACATTCTAACCCTACTTAGCTTCAATCTTGTCCTGCTTGAAATAGACACCAAAAATATTCAACACTCAAAACAGGCATCTACTTCCACTGCCTGTATCATTTACCTGGAATGGGCACAGCTTGCAAACTGGGCTTCAGGAAGGTCAAATCCGTGGCCGGCAGTGGTGACAACAAAACTAGGGGTCTCCAGTTTGCCTGGATCTGAAGCACTGGGTCAGAAGATCAACCCCCTGCACTCTTCTCCAGGACCTGAGTGTGCACAGGTGGAGACTGCCTCACAATGAAGCCACACAGGGCGCAGAAACGGTCAGTAAGAGGGCATCTACTGCAAAGGCCATTGATCCACACAGAGAAGGCCCTCCACGCCGAGGCATCTCCAATTCATCACAGTAGAACTGTCACCAGCTTGGCCTGACATATACCATCATTAAGCAATGACAAGCACAGCTCTTATGAAAACGAGATTTCTGTTGGCAGCTGCCTTAAACACAATATAAGCCTTTCTTTTCTTAATTCAAAAGTGGAGGAGGGGGTGAAAAAAACTGCAAGTACTCCCCTGAATAAGGAACTCTGTGGTTCAGAAAAAGACTGAACCATTTGAAAACTGTATACTGATCCTATCACACACATTCAAGAAGAATGTTCTACTTGAAATAAGAAACTTCAGTGAAAGAAGGGCTCAGATTTCTGGGGTTTACTCAGGGAGAAATTGTGCCAGCATTTTCAACAGGTGCAAAGGCACTTTAACAATAATCTAATTTAAATACTAGGGACAAATGGATGTATTACAGAATGGTGAGTAGATGTTCGAAATTGAGAATAGTGAAACAATTACATAGTGTAACAGAGGGAATGGCCTGGAAAACTTTCCCGACTCTGTTGGGAACTATGGCCTGGCCTGCATCCCTGAGGCAGGTTAAGTCTTTTGTTAAAGCTCCCAGATATTAGAGTAGCTTTATCACAGCAAATGCTATCTTTTCACTGAGAAGACTCATTGGCTTTTTCCAGCTCTCTGTCAGTAATATTTTAGTGACTGCTTCAGAGAATTTTGGACGCAAAGCTCCTGGTGTTAAAGTACTCAACTTGGAGCTGCCTCAGATCCTCTGTTGCTGGGGCCACACCTACCCTGGCTGCCCTTATACACCCCACCCTCTGCCCGTGCCTCCTGCAAGGCCCAAAGCTCATCCTCCCTGCACTCCCATTTCTGGTGGTTTTAATCTTCCATTAGAGCCCTACCCACTCCTCACTGACCCCACCTGAGTCCACCAGGGACTGCTGCAACCCAGGCTGATGACCAGGAGCACAGCATGCGTAGAGTTCCCAGAGCTGCTTCTTGCTACGTGGGCTACAGTGGGGGGCAAGTATTGTCCCATAAGCTCATCACAATTTCTAATCTATTTTAATGATCAATGCTTATTTTCTCTAATAGTCTTAGTACTATAGTTCAGTTACATTATAGGATAGGAGCATGGTCCCCAAACCCCAGGCTGCGGACTGGTACCAGTCCATGGCCTGTTAGGAACTGTTAGGGCTGCAAAGCAGGAGGTGTGCCGCTGGCGAGAGCTAGTATTTATGGCCACTCCCCACTGCATCACCACCTGAGCTCCGTCTCCCGTCAGATCTGTGGCGGCATTAGATTCCCATAGGAGCTCAAACCCTACTGTAAACTGCGCATGCGAGGGATCTAGGGTTCACGCTCCTTATGAGAATCTAATGCCTGGTGATCTGAGGTGGAGCTGAGGCGGTGATGCTAGTGCTGGGGAGCAGCTGCAAATACAAATTATCATTAGCAGAGAGGTTTGACTGCACAGTAAATGTAATGTGCTTGAATCATCCTAAAACCATGCTCCCCCTCCCCAGTCCGTGGAAAAACTGTTTTCCATGAAACCAGTCCCTGGTGCCACAAAGGCTGGAGACTGCTGGGATAGGACAATTTCTGGGGCTGGCCTGAGAGCCCAGCCACCATCGGTAACAATTCTATAGGAAAACACATTACAGAAAGCAAATAACCAATTCAGAAAAATTGGCTTGTAAGTATTCTACATACAACTGTGAAAAGCCAGTATCTCTGACAGACTTAGAACAAATAATTTGATTTCTAAATTCTCTGTAACTCCAGAGGCAGCCTTTTTTCTACGATGTTTGCCCCACCTGTGGCAGATACTGCTGAACCATAAATCAGAAATCCTATGTTTTCTATAATGCTATAAATTAAAAAGGAAATCACAATGTCAAAGTATATTCCCCAAACTGAAAACTTCGAATGTAAAATATCACACAATATTTACTGCAAATACCTTTAATTTTTTTAAGGTTTTGGAATCTACTTACATGAATGCAAAATAAATCCCTTTGTTAAAGTGTTCTATCCAAAGCCCTCAGAATTTTCCTATGATGTTTTATTTTCCTTATTTTAAATAATGGACCTGAAGCACACAATGCTGTTGCCTCCCTCAGTCGGGCAGTGGCTGGGCAGTGCAGCCAAGCAGTTCTGGCTGCAGGATCTGAGTCACCCTCCCCAAGAGGAGCCCTTCTGCCGGGCACAGCTCCGCATATGGCGTTGTTATTGTACGAGATAGCTTGTTGAACAGCAAGTGGAAAGCTCATACGAGGTCCTTGCTATTTTTCTAGAAATACCTTCCATTTGATGAATTAGGAAGCTCTAGGCTACTGGCATGCCTATATACCAAAAACTGATAACTACACAAAAACTCATGAAAAATGTACACAACTAAAGAAAAAAACTGCCACCACACAAAAGTCAATATGGTCTTTTAATGCATCTAATTATTTTTAGGGCATATGTTTGCCTTATAAATGTATGAAAAAAACAAAACAAATGCTGGGGAAAAACTAATTTGGCTTATATCCTCTGCTGAAATGTTTTAAAAACCTAGAATACTACATTCATTATAAGATACAATGTTTCATCATTATCATCTTTATTTGAAACATCTTTCCAAAAATCATTTTCTAATTAATTCAAAAGACTCTCATAATAAAAGTAGACATTAGCAGATATAGAAACTCCTTTTAATCAAGTACCACAAATATAAAAAAGTTCAACCAAGGTCTCTGTAAGCTATACACAACTTAATGGGGGGGGGGGTGTTTCCAGGCATTAACCTGGAAACCTCTAATCAAATTTAAATTTAACTTTTTAAAAAACTCTTCCATTTCTGACGTATGGTCTGAACACTGAGTGACGAGGAAAGGGGGAGTACCAGCAGAGGCAGGGACACACCTGGAAAACTGGAGCAGACAGAGGAGGAAAAGCACCTTGAAAGGAGGAGCAATCGCAGGGATGACGGGGGCCCCGGAATTCTTCACCTGCTCCTTCAACACACAGCTGAACTCCTACTGAGCTCTTCACACGGAGGGTTTCATGGTCTCCAACCAAGACCTGCTGCTGCGAGGAAAGGGACTTCCCAGCTCCACTCGCCAACCGTTGCGTGTGTCTGTTCTGAAAGTTCCCTCTGCTGGAACTCACCAGCAAGGTGCTCCAAACAAGGCTCACCTGTGGTTCACCTTCCGGAGCAGAGGAGTGTTCAGAGGGCGGGGACTGTGCTGCCCATCTCTGGCTGATGCTCCAGCAGTGCAGAGCATGGCTGGGAGGTAAGGACTGGCTGATCTTGAGCAAGCAAACAGCAGATAAAAAGGCCCCACGTTACCATCTTTTTCTGGTGATACTCACTTGTGAAAGAATATGGCTATAAAACCAGAATTTCCTCTATGCCTGACAGACAACACTTTATTGTCTTCTTGTGAAGATTCCCAAAGGAAAAACTCTATCAATTTTAATAATATTTTTAATCATAAGAACTGACAAGACTTCAGACTTGCATAAAATTGGTCTCCTTTGTGTTCTATGTAAACAACCTTTATTCCCTGCTCAGATATAAGGGTGAAGATAATGATTTAGCATGTCTTTATTATATACATATGATACATACATTCATGTCTGAGGCCGTATTAAAGAAATGGAGAAAAGAACTATTAGTCAACTGGAAACACCTAGCAGGGCAGGGCAGGGCAGCAGGAGTAGAGGCCATGCAAGAGAGCAGGAGTAAGGTCACCCTGCTTGGGCTGGAAGCCTGGCTTTGCCACTTAGGGGCCGTGTGCTCTTGGATAAGTTACTTAACTTCTCTGTATTTCACTTTCCACATCGGTAAAAAAAAAAAAAGAAAAAAAAAAAAAGTACATCCACCTATTAGTGCTGTAATGAGGATTAGAGTTAATACAGGTAAGAATTTAGACCAGTGCCTGGCACATAGTGACTGTGGTCAATATAATTATTATTATTTACAGCGTTACTGGAATAATATTTACTTTTACTAAAAATTATAGCACTCAAATGTATTGAACTGCCACAAAAAATGTTCCAAGTTTCCAATGGAATATAATTTGTGCCACATCTTTGGCATCAACAAGCTGCATTGCTAATATAACTGGCATACCCTAACATGTAAACCTAGAAGCAAATCCAATTATAGAGTGTCTGGGGGAAGAGAGATGAAACAAGAACCAAAAGTGAACAAATCCACGTTTGAGTTGCTACTGTTTTGCCTTCTTCAAAACTATCCAATTTAAAATGATGACATATAATATAAAGCATCCTAAAATCAGAGTTTTAGAGCTAAAAATGTTTCTATATTCACAATATAAAATTTACCCTATAATAGGAATATTTCAATTAAATAAAAGGTTCTACGAACTTTCTTAAAGTACATTTTTAGCCTTAAATAGGGACCAACAGCTGATTCTACATACTCCCTCTCAGACTGTTCCCACAGCAGCTGATAAAGAAAACGCTAATTCAGTAGCTTGTTTTACTATGTACAGATTTTACAATCATACTAAACAATTACTAAAAGATTATAGAAGTTTCTGCCTACGCCATAGTTTCTACCTCGTTTCCCTAAATCAGTATCATTTGATTCCCTATTACAAAATCAGGCAAATTTATGATGCTCAAAGGACACATTATGAATTTGAATATATAGACAGGCCCCCCAAAAGGCCTATATTTGTAGTTAATATGGGAGAAAGGTAGTTGGAAAATATCCTTCTTTGAATAAAACCCTTAACTTGCTTTAGTAGTCTTCACCAAAAACAAGGTCAGAATTTAAAAGCCTTAATTCTAACACTGATAAATGACAAAAAATAGAAAGTGGCATTTTTGTTTTTTCAATATTTTGAAATGCAATGCTACTTCCCTATAAAACTATCACCAGTCACTTAATCACTCACTCTAGGGACCCAAGAGCTACTCTGAAAAACTTGTTTCACAATTCACAAGAAAATAATGTAAATTTTAATCTTTTATCATATTACATTCTGAAATGGGTTCTGCCAACAGCTTTAATGAAGAAATCCCATCTCAATGGTACAAAAGTCGGGGGGAGACAGAGAGGAAGCAGGGAGGAAAATCCAAATTTAATGTCCTCTCAAATACATACCTACCAATTAGTGGGTCTGCAGGATTTTGTCACATACTGATAACTGGGATCTTATTTTCTATGACTTAGAACTATTCACCTTCAGTGAAATGTAAGGAGTCTTTCCCTCTTGTCCGAGAGTCTACAAAAGGAAGGGACCTCTCTGAAGAGCACCGGCAGGCCGGCCGCCTGGACGTCAGACTCACACCACATGGAAGGATACCCACTCCTGCAGCTGAAAGGGTTTTGGAAACTGACTGGCGGGCAGGTTAACAGATGCTTGGCTTAGATTTCCTCTCAAATATGTTTTTAATGCTGATAATGCTCAAATGCAACTGTTCAGGGCAAGAGAAAGAGTGAGAAGAATGAAAATCTGCTGTTATGTAAAAGAAGGGGAAAACAGCCTCAGGATAACAGCTTAGCTGAAATTTCACAGCGACTTTCACAGACATAAATACATCAGTCCTTCCCAATCTTTTCACCACCAAGAACCCCTTTGCTTCATTTATCCCCACTGTGAAGCTCATGATTTGAAAGCATCTCCCTACCAAATCGTATTTAGCAGATAATAACCGACCCCATTTTTAGAAACCATTTATCTGTTAGAATAAACCAATGTTACTATACTGTGTTCATAAAAGCAAATAAACATCATGCTTCACTTAGTTTCAAACCAACCTTATTCCAGAAACCTGTATGATTCCCATTAACTTTTTATTATTATTTGAAACATCATTAGTCACAGACTAAAGACAAAATCCTGAAAAACAGCTAAACTTACGTCGCAAAGGAAGTAAAGCTAGGCAAAGAGTTTAGAAAGGAAAGATTAAAGAGAGACAGGAAAACCTCATAGGGAATGTTCTAGATGAGAAAAAGGGGATATTCTCAAACAATTTCTAAATTAGGTGTGGATGCTTTAAATTCAAGAAAATATTCCTTTTGCTCCCTATGGCTGCTCCCTCCTCTGAAAAGCATCCTTCTTTTAAGGCCAGTCTCAAACTTCATGAAGCCTTTCCTAGTAATCAAAAATAAATGCTCTCCTTTCAGATCCTAGACAATTCTCTGTTCATTCTTCATTGTTTGTTGAACTGAATTTTGTACTTCTATTCTGAATCTGATAGAGTCACTTATGTTACTGTATCATCCTCTCCATGAAATGAGAAGGCAGACAACAGTGGAAAAATATGGGTTTTTGGAGTTGGCTCAAGCTGATCAGAATTCAGTTCTGCAACTAAGTGACCTTGGGCAGGCTGCTACGCTCCCTGCCTCAGAGTTCCCATCCGTAAAGTGGGACGGCATCACCTAAGGAGGCCAGTGAGGATCAAATCCGGCAACCAGTTCCCAATCATGTGCCCACTGAATATAAGTCATTATGTGAACAGCAGCTCTAGGGATCTGGGGCTGGGGGTGAATGCTATTTCTCCCATGTGGCAGTGCTTGTGAATTTCTTTTCAATAAAGAGACCAAGGACTCAAACTTTTGAACACAGAAAGCTGGCACTGCAGATTTTATTCACTGCATTTAATTCTTATTCAATACAGTTCAACTAAGTATAGAAGGAAGAATAACTAGTGGTATTTTGAAGAACACTTACATAAGTACTGAGAAACCACGGGGTGGGGGTGGGGGTCTGTAATGGAAAATTACAAAATAATTTTAGACTTTCTATCAAAAACAAGTATTTAAGCATAACATGTCAGAATACCATTTGTATATTCTGAAACTATTCCTAGTATTTTAATATTTGAATTTTTCAATATTTTGAACTCTACTGACTATGTGTACAAAACATCCTGAGCATTATGCTCTATATCACAAGTCTATGACCAACAAATTCAGATTATATGTAACATCTCACCATCCTTTAAGAAAATTAGCCTGACAACAAAAGCCTTGTTACCATTATCATCAGCATCACCATTCACTGCAGTTATACCACAAGCTGGCTACTCCCCTAATCCTTCAATATACCTATTTTCCATTAGAAAATGTAGGTTAATTAACTTGAACAGGTGACAAGGCGGCCAGGTACCAAAGAAGTGGCATGTGAAACCGGGTACTTCTTAGCTCTGCACAGCACTATTCAGCACCAAGCAGAAAACGTTTCAGTTGCACTCCCAGGTTCTTTACAAAACTATTTTCTATGTGTAAAGAACAATCCATTAAGATCCTACATTGCAAGATTTTAACTTAAAGTACCACTTCATAAATTATTTAAAGAAAATAATTAAATATGAAATGTTACATTAAATGAAAATGATGGACACTGAACTCTCTCTTTAATATCATCTGAAATTAAATGCACATGGAACATAAAGGAGAAAGATTCACACCCCATCTCTCCCCAAGTGTCCCAAGCACAAGCTGCAGGAATCATGGCAGGCAGCACATGAGAGCCACGTGGGCTGGTGCAGCCCTGGAGGCTGGGGATGCTCTGTCACAGAGATGGGACACGCAGTAGGGAAGAGACTATCACTGATGCTATATATGTTTTAAAGTAATGAGCAAATTAACAACCAAGTTCAAAGAAAACATTGAAATGCTTCTCTTCACCACTTAATTACTTCCTTAGATGCAGAAAGCTCTTCCAGCATACAGTAGTAGTCAGTTCACCTCCAGCACCCTACCCCTCCAAAAACAATCACTGTGCATTTTTCTTTAATTCCTACTAAAATCTACTACATGCCCACTATTTCAAGAGACCTGACATAAACTCTATTTTCTCATGTGCAAATTTCACTCTAACTTCATCTAAACATTATAATCACTTTAAAATTTACAAAAAAGAAGAAGGAAGATGTTTGGACTGCGCATGGTAGCTCATGGCTATAATACCAGTGCTTTGAGAAGACAAAGCAGGAAAATTGCTTGAGGCCTCCAGGAGTTCAAGACCAGCCTGGGCAATATAGTGAGACCCTGTCTCTACAAAAATTAAAAATAATAATAATAAAAATGTAAAAGTTAGCCAGGTGTGGTGGGTGGTACCCGCGCGGTCCTAGCTATTCTGGAGGCTGAGGCAGGAGGATCACTTGAGCTCAGGCTCAGTGAGCTGTGATGGTGCCATTGCACTCCAGCCTGGGTGACAGAGTGACACTCTGTTTCTAAGAAAAAAAAAGGAAAATGTGTCCTAGATAGCACTTCCTGCACGTTCAGGTGGATCACAGTCAGGCATGATGGGGCCAGTAGCTATCTAACTGCTCAGAGCAACATTTTTTAAAGTTAAGTTTGTCCATCAAGTAATAATAATGCTATTAATAAAAATTACAGGAAAGTCATTATTTCCACTTCCAAGAATAGCAACCTCCAAATTAAAACCAGGCAAGCAGGTTTTGGCCCAGCCTGTACTCATTTTCTCTTTTCAATACTTAGCTATCAAATCCTGATCAATACTATTGGCCAGCCAATTATCTATCAATTAAGAGATCTAGTAGGAGGTAGATGCAGAAGCTAAGTTTGAGCATCAGTGAAGGCATTTTAAACACTGGTCAATGGCTTCAGTGATGATGCAGAGGGTTTTCTGTCTCATATTCAACCGTACCCATGTTCACTTCCACCTGTGTGAAGGCTACAACTGCTGACTTCCACCAAACAACTGCTGGTGGCAGCAGGTGTGTGCATACAGCATGTGCACAAACATCTCCAGTGCGCCACAAAAGCACACAGGCACACATGCCAGGCCGCCTGCCTCCACTAATCCTGATTCTTTGATGCTGCAGGCAACATGCAAGCCGTTTCTCACGAACCCTGTCACACCACCCGGACAGCAGCCGCTCAATATCACTGACCTCAGTATTTCTTCACCACTGTCCTGACAACCACATTAATCCAAGCACCAACATTCTAAACATTTTGAGTGCCAACATGACACTCGAGGGAAATGCTCACTAGAGCATTTCAGATTTCCAAATTTGGGACGCTAAACTTGGGGGAAGAAATGATGTAAATATCTCAAATCTGAAAAAATCCAAAATCTGAAACACTTTTGGTCCCAAGCATTTTGGATAAGGGATACTCAAACTGTAGTACTACAGGAAAGTAGCAATTGGTTACTGTCCCAGGGAAGAATAACTCTGTAACGCTGGCACGCAAGCACGTCCTGTTCCTCGGCCAGCAGCCTGCACAGGTGCACCAGGCTATCACTCAGTGCAACAGGAGAAGCTGAGAAACGTCCCGGTGGATGCCTCTCTCAGGTTATGGAAACAGGCTGTTGTTTTACAGGCAAATCCACAGAGACAGAAAGTTGCCTGCAATGCCCAGGACTGGAAGGGGTGGGGAGACTGGAGGGAATGTAGGCTAAAAGTGGGGTTTCTCTATGGTGTTGAAAATGTTCTAAAATTGGCTGTGATGATGGCTGCACAATTCTGTGTATTAATATACTAAAAGCCACTGAACTGTACATCGTAAATGGGCAAATTGTATGCTATGTGAATTACACCTCAATAAAGTTGCCAGACAAAAACAGGTTATTTGGAAATGTTATTAAGACATTCCACAGCTCCCCAGCTGCAAGTGTGGCAGGTCCTCCATACCAGTTGATTCTCTGACATACAGGAAAACATATTAGAAACTCCATGTTTTAACATTTTTTTCATCCTTTTAAAAATTCCAGTATTATGAATGTTTGCAATATATTCCATATATTAGACATGTATATTAAGTAAACATGTTAAAAATATATACTTGATTTTCTTTTCTAATTGAGTGTGCAATTTTTTAAAAGTTTGTTGTCCACAGCTCAAAGGATGCACACCTCTATCGCAAAGCATCTCTCAATTTCTGCTTTGGGTATATAGCATAAAACATGGTAGACAAAAGTATGAACATCCATTCATTTATTCATTTAACAAATATTTCTTGTATATCCACCATGTGCCACGTGCCACCTTAGGCAACAATGACAGACAATTCCTGCCCTCACGGAGCTTGCAGTGTAGGAAACCAGACACATGTAACACAACAAATACCATTATTGCAATTGAGAGTAGCCAGGGATTACTAGAAGTTAAAGGCACATACAGCATGGGGTGGGAGGCGATGCTGACTTGGCACAGGGGCCAGGAAATGCCTGTCTGCAACAGTAACGCCTGAGAACACCTAAGGTGGTCAGAACCTAATGAGGGGGGGCGGTCTTGAAGGCATGTTCACTGAAGACAGAGGAGCAGACGAAGAGGCAGGTATGCCTCATTTGCTCAAGGAACTGAGAGAAGTTCAGTACCACAAAAATGCACACTCAAGGACAGCGGCAAAAACAACTCTGCCCCTACCAGCCATGTGACCTTAAGCAACCATGCATCTTTCATCTTCAATCTCTAGCACTACAAAATGAGGATAACAAGATCTACCCTTTACAAAAGGACTTTTGTAAAGATTAAAGGAGAGAATATGTATGATTTTATCATGGGCTGGTAGCTGCTGCTGTTATAATTAAATCCTTATGTTTCCCACTAGACTTTAACACCTGCAAGGCCAGAATTTTTGCCTGAATCATCTGGTACATATAGATTCCCAACAAGTGTTTGCTTTTCACCCTCAAATGACCTATGAAAGCATGAGAACACAACCAGAAATTCAAGGAAATACAAGAAGTACCAAGAGCAGAAAATCGGATCCCTTATGAGTCTACACTAAAATATATAACTTTCTATCACTTTGCATAAGAAAAGTCTTAAGTAACTGGGTCATGGTGACATATTTTATTCTTGCATACTTTACATGTTCTACTACGTTATTAAATTAAACTCATAAAGGTAAGAATGAAGCTGGTAAACGACCTGATACCTCTACTGCAGAGAGGATGGGAGGAAGCAGCCTCTGGAAACAGACTTGCTCAGGAGAGCAGGGCAGGCCCAGGAATAGGTGTTAACAGACTTTTCAACTCAACCTCCAAGTTTTTCTCTTCACTGACAGCCTGGAGGCTCCAATAACAAAATGCATCTACTCTCTGGTTTGAGAAAATTAAGTAGTGATTATGACATTACTACTCAACTGTGAAATCCATAAAAGTCAACTGCCAACATCTGTTGAAAATAGTTAAAACTGCTTCATAAAATATAAGCTTAACTCTTGTTTCAGCCACAAAAATAACACCACTCCCACTGCCCATGCAAGCTTTAATACTCATATCCACCATATCCAGAGGGTCTGGCCTGATGGGGGAAAAGTGGACGTGGTAGGTGCCGTGATTTAAAAAGTGCCCAGCAATACTGAGTGTAACAGGTCACAAGGTGAGTGAGAGAGTTGTCAAAGCAAAGAAAATTTTTAAACTTTTGGATTGTTGAAATACCATGCAATAGCAAACATGGAAAATAATTCTTTGTTTTCCCTTTCTTTGTAACATCTATAGTAATTGACAAGCACTATATTGTGAATTTAATCCTCAAACAACGCTCTGAGAAAGGTACTAACAATAGCCCCAGTCGCAAAATCACAGTATGCAAGAGCCAAAACTCTTTCACTCACTTTCCAGCTCAAAAATGAGAAAAAAAAAAAAAAAAAAAAATCAGTAGGCAAGTGAGTGATATTAGAAAAACCACACTGCAAATTCCAGTGCTTTAATTATAATTGGTAATAAACTATATTCAACACATCTTACAAAACGATTAAGACTCACCAGTATGTTCGAACATTAAGATGAGAAACTTTGGCCTAGAGAATGATACAAAAGAGAAATAACCAAATAAATGGGGGCAATATTAGGGGAAGGGAAGGCAAAAGGAAAAGATGGAAAAGGAAAATATTAAAAAATGAAAGAGAAGAAAAAAGAATCCAGCAAAACAACTCAAAGTCCTGAGGAAGCGTGGACAGCGAGCACACTGCTTCCGTGACCGCTGCGGTTCACCTGCAGGACGAGCACACAGGACAGTACGGACCCCGACACCTGCCCCCCCCCCATGGCAGAGCCTCATCTACAGGTTCCTTCCTTCCACTTTTTATCTGGAAATCTGTGGGGGCACTTGTAGTTGTCACAACGATGGGGCTGTGTGTGCCACAACTGTGTGTGGCAGCCCCCACTCCCCAACACACACACACACACACACACACACACAAACACACACACACACACACGCACCCCTCATGAAACATCTTGCCTGACTTTCAACATCCTGCCAGACATTCTCCAGCAAGTAAAAATCCTGAGCTTAGAACCTTCCTCCATTTTATGCATAAACAGAAACCACTTTTTAGCACAGTTTTTATTCACTACATTTTTCAGGAAAGGAACTATCACATAAATGGAAGAAATCTCTACTTTGGTTTGGAAATGTACCAAGAACTGTTCACCTCTTCAGAAAATCATGTCACCAGCAGCAAGGTAGCTCACAATGCCTAAGTCACCAATACAACAGGCACATCAGCCGTCCACCTCCGTGGATCTCACGTCCACGGGGATTCTACGCATGGGTACAAGCACTTGGAAACATTACATCTTCTAGAGCTCTGCCACCAAAGCGATCTGCAGACTAGCCACACATCCACAAATTCATTAGCACCGTGTGGTGCTCAGAGGAGTTTGCACCTCTTTAATTCAGCTGACTTTTTCTTTCTTCCCCACAGCAAGACTCTCTCAATGAAAGCAGCTGCTGGGTGATTTACAGACGACATTCTCTTACAGACCAGCATGTCCAATACCACTGTTCTAGCACAGAGTCATATCTAATCATTCCAACATTTAAATAAATGTTTATAAAATGATATTTCCTTTCATTTTTTCCTTGTGAGTTAAAGCATTTTAATTTTTTAAGTATATGTTAACTACACTTCAGGACAGTGCACAGAGCCTTACACAATACATTATAAATAGGGGAGCTGGGTTTGACAGAGTTACTGCTACCATAAAGAAAGGGAAGAATCACCTGGATCCAGCCTTGTAAGTAAGTGCCTTCCTAAAAGGTCTGGGGAAACCTATCAAGAGGTGTATTTTGACCTGGACTATTGCAAGATGGTCAAATTACATAACCCCAAACCTACGTTAAATTCCTGGGATAGATGCTAGACACTGTTTGCTCATGTTTTAGAGTTTCACTTCATTCAAACGTAATAAGAAAAAAAAAAGACCTCTCTCCTCCCAGGGCCAGGCCTTACAACAATACTGCAGGAAGACGCTAGCAAACTAAGGTATACAGGCCAAATCCACTCTGCCAGTGTTGGTATACAAAGTTTCATTGGAATGCAGCCATGCTCATTCTTTTTTTTTAATTTTATTTTTACTTATTATTTCTTGAGAAGGGGTCTTTCTGTGTTGCTCAGGCTGGTCTCAAATTCCTGAGCTCAAGTGATCCTCCTGCCTCAGGCTTCCAAGTAGCTGGGATTACAGACACGTGTCACTGCACCTGGCCACACTCATGCTTTCCGTACTACTGTTTCCATGGCTGCTTTCACACTGTAACTGTAGGGCTCAGTAGCTATGACAGAGACTAAAATATTTACCTGGCCATTTACAAAAAAGTTTGCTGGCTCCTATTCTAGATCAGACATAGCTTGACATGCTTTGTCTTAAATCTATTTTTAATTTTAAATATATAAAACCCATATGTCATAATCAATATTACAAATTTAAACACTACGAAGGATGTCTGAGATTAGCAGGATAGTTTGAGCTTCAATAAATATCTCTGAATTTTAGTCTCTTTCATTTCAGGAACATATATCTAAAATTTGCCTAATTTTAGTTTATCACAGTATACAATTAAGATGGCTTGACTCTATCAATTATAATTTGATACAAACAACTTTAATAAGAGAAAGCTTTCTTTCTACCAAGTAAATTCCTATAAAGTCAAAACAGTTCTATAAGTACAAGCGGTGATAAAGCAGATATCAATTTCATTCTAAAGAACTTAAGTCAAAATGATGTGATTTATGCCCATGCAAATTATCTGCTTAAATCTACATGTAACCTCCATGATGTTTGCTACTGTAAAAGTTCACATGACTGCAAAAAATGAGGTGGCTACAGTAAGGGTTTTTCTCAGTCCTCAACAGCTTTGGAGCCCAGGAAATTCGCAGTCATGTGCTGCTGCAGTTATGCTTTGCACTGTCTCTCCAACATTCCCTAGCCATTTGTCCTCTGCTTCCCAATATACACTCTGAAACGCCTGACATATTTTTGTCAATCACAGGCTCACATGTTCAAGGCTGCAGATCATTTTGTCCACTTCAAAAATAGCTTAAGCTCACCAATGTGGTTTGGAACGTTGGGAACACCTAGCAGGGAATAAAGTCTCAAACCCTGGATGGGTTTCTCATTGTCACAGCCATCAAGAATGGGTTTCTGTCCCACAGAATTAAAGCTCTAGGTGCAGAAAACTGCATTAAAACACACAAACATAATCTCTATCAAAACTAACCAGGCAGTTAGGTTTGGTTTGAAAACAAACCATTTTTTTCTTTTTCCTTTACTAGGAGTGGAGGTGGGGGGTGCGGTTTCCTCCCTAGGAAACAGGCATGACAAACCCTGAATGGGCCCAGCTCCCTGGCCTCTTCACACAGGCCCCCAAACCCGCCCACCGAACTCCAGGAGAGCTCAGACATAAATGCTTAGGGCCTCTGTTATGGAATACTTTGCTAAGTGTTAACGATGAGCCATAGTCATGGTGAATCTCATATATTACAACTACCATATCAGCAAAACTAGATTTTAATTTTACTCATCAGAGAATTTTCCATCACACAGTAAAATTAACTTTATTCTTATCCCATAAACCTTCCATTGGGACTGAAGAACAAAGCTGAAGTTGTTTCCCTAAGTTTCGTATCTAAATTAATAAGCAATTTAAGAGTTAGAATCCTTATCAGATGACATAAACCCTCCCAATACGACTTCATCATATCCAGTGCAACACAATTTGCTTACTTGTACTTGGTGGAAAACACTCTGGGGCTCTAGGTGTATCTCTGATACACAGGCCTTCCTTCCCAACCAAATTCCTCACAGGTGGTAGCTTTTATTTTCCATTTTCAACAGAGCTGAGAGGAACAAAGTCCTGAGAACACAATAGATACTAAGAAAGTACTCCTCCGCTGACTGCTTTAAATAAAAAACTGGAGTATGCCACTTAGTAAAATAAATCTTCAATTTGACAACCACAAATGAGGCAAGCCAACAAGCATCTAGGGTTACACTGTAACCAACGATCTACTCCAGGATCCAATTTTGAAAGGCACGAAAGGATGCCCCTGTCCTTTATCACAAACGTGAAAAATGTGTAGTTTCTCCACTTTCTCCTCCTGCTATAACTGATAGAAAATGTTCTCATTTTAACCCTCCAAGTGGTGACCTCAGATAGAGTTCCCTTAACATGTGGGATACAGTACGAGCTGCTGGCGTCCATGCACTTCCTGAGGGCCACAAAGGGTGGAATGACCAAAATGCCTGAAATACCTCAAGGACTGAGGAGTGTGGAACAAGACAGATCTGGCTGGCAAACTGAGTTCTTAAAATAACTCAGTGTTTCCTATTTCTGCATGTTCTCCCCAAAGCTGCCTCAACTCTTCACATCCCAGGAGTTTTGAGTTTATTGAGCGTTTTCCTGTTAAGTTTTTCCCCATTTTGAGGACACTTATCTTCAGATTGGATTTCTCCATCCCTGACTCCTACCTTAAGCACAGGGTAATGCGGAAGCCAGAGTGGTGGAGGGCTACAGAGGCCACTCTCCTCCGCATTCATCTGACTTCCCAGCCGAAGGTCACTGTGAACTGGGAAGATCTGGAAATACTCTCCCCAGCACCTCTCCTGGGAGTGTGTCAGCCTTTCAGGATACTGGATCACCAAGGCAACTGACTAAACAGGTTAGTCACGTAAGTGAAGATGTCATGTTTCACTAAGCTTCAGGGACAATGTTAAACTATAATGCTGTGATCATTAGAAATTCCACATCTTATAGCCTCTTATAAATACATAATTTGGAATAAAACAATATAGTGCAAAAGAAAACTGCTTTGATAGACCCTTTAAGGTCTGCTCTTAGCACACCCCGCTCACCCCACGTTAAGACTTTTCCATGACCAGAAAACTGCATGTGCCTGGCACCTAGTTTTCAACCTCCACAGCGTCGTTCTTAAAACACAGCTGCATTAGTGGGGCCTGCAATGCTGGGATTTTGTAGGAGAAAAGAGGAGAAGTTCCGTTCCCCTAAACTGGTGACGGTGATCAGACAGGCAGTCAGGAACATCATCACCGTCACTAAGCTTGAGGGACTGGGACCTTCCATGCTGGTCCCATGAAGACCTGCCCAGCAGGAGGGGCCCATCTCCCGTCTGCACTGCCTCTGCCCAAAGCCCACACCCACCACTGCCCACTGCCCCCTGCAGTCACCATCCCCCTCCAACCCCACCCCACCCACTCAAATTCACTGTGCTGAGTGACACGGAGGTAAAGGAGCATGAAGCACCGGCCCTGCCATCGAGCAATGCAAAGCTGACTTTTAATTAACGTCCCTCTTCCATCCTCCCTTCCATTCGTTAGTTCAACCAGAGTGTACTGAGCACAGGGTGGACAGATCTCTAAGGTGACCCTATGACATCCAGCCCTGGTGCTACGTCTCTTGTATAATCCTATTCCCTTGAGGGTGGGTGGGACCAATGACTCTCACAGGACATCGTGACTACGTTACTCATGAGCTGACTCTGAGTTCATCAAAAGGGAGATGTCCTGGGTGGGTCTGCCCTCAGCAGGTGAGGCCTTTAAAAGAGGATAAAGTGTCAGATTGACCTGCAGCCTTGAAAGAGCAACTGCCACATGGTACAGCGGGCCCCCAGGGAGCAAGGACCCAAGAGTAGCTTCTAGAAGGTAAAAGTGACCCCTGCCAGCAGAGGGCAGGAAAACTGGACCTCAGTCCTACAGCCGCTGTGAACTGGACTGTGTGAACAACCTGAACGAACCTGAAGAGGACTCCAATACCGTCCCCGTGGTTTCAGCCTTGTGAGACCCTGAACAGAGACTCTGGCTATGCTGTGTCCAGACACCTGCCTACAGACACCGTGAGGTAAGAAATGAGAGGTGTTGTTTTAAGCTGCTAAGTTAGCAGTAATTTGTTTGGCAGCAATAGAAAATAATACAAGCACCTACATTAGTTTTGGGTTCCACAGGTTTAATTTTGTTTGCTTTTTAATTCGTACACATGACACTAAAAATACATATTATGTATTTAACATTACGTTACGTATCTTAACTTATATACATGTTTAACATTCTGGTATCCTACTTTTTTCTCTATTTCATTTAAAAATTGGTGGTATCTATTTCTCATTTCTTCATTATTCTTCCATGTTTATAGTATCTATAAATCTGCCTAGATCCATCAGGGTCGAGCCTCCCCCCCCCCGCCAAAACAACTAAAAGACAATAATTTTCCTCAGTTGAAATGTATTTTAGCTACTGAGTTTTTCCACTCTGCTATTTCTATAAAGTTCTATTTATTAATATTTGTTTTGGATTGCCTGCCTGCTAGCAACTTAGAACTAACCCTTATAAATAACTCCTTCATGAAAGAAAACAACCATCCCTGCTGCCAAAGTTATTCTCTATGCTTTAAAAAATGTATAAAGTTAAAATGTCTAAGATGGTGCTAATATCACAGACTATGTCACCTTCAGTGTAATCCTTAGTATATTCTTTCTTCACTTTATTCTGTGTTCACCGAAAGGTGAACTTAGGTTAACTTAGCTGTATCTCCTCAAGTAACAGGAGTTCTTCCTTACTCCAGGAGTGACCTAAAATTCTAAAATAGATTTTAATAGCTCATATTCTAAAATATTTTAGAATGATATTCTAAAATAGCTTATAACTGATAAGCTTTGCTCTACCTTAAAAATTATAAAAAAGGTATATGCTAGAATTTCTACTTAAAACAAACAATATGTTAAATATATAAGGTTAACCTGAAGATGATATAGGGTTTGGCTTCACATACTTTTTTAAAACAAAAAATAATAATTGATAATAATGTGTTTCTTCTTCCATTAAAAAAATCAAGAAATGGAAAATGGACACATTCACATTAAATAAAATCAGACTTGTAAATTCTCAAAATAAAGATATGATTTAGTGACATATGAAATAAACCTATGCTTGAAAAAACATTTATCTCTACTAACATTATTCTCAGGCCAAATGTGGGTTCTGCCTCCATTTATGTACCCTCCAGGATATCAAGCCTAACAAATTTAATCACTTGCAGATCCAAGCCAAGGGTTTGGAAATATTAAGCACTGAATACTTGTAAAATATTACAGTAAGAGGATATGCCCCTCTATAATCCGACTTAGATTAAGACTAAAATTAGATAGGAATTTGAGCAAAAATTTTACACATTTACAAAGAGAAGGAAGCACATGTGCCAGAGAGAGACGACAACCTTCAAATTAAAAATAAAGCACCTCTTTAGGGCCACAGAATGCACAGCTGCACAACACCAGCCCAGCTTCCCGGAAACATGGCTGTTTCCTCTTGTTCTTACAAATCCCACCGGATAGGACTTCCCGCCTACACGCTAACAGAAGGGGTAGTCCAGTTTTGAAAGAAAATCATTCTCCCTCTCTTTACCTAATAAGATTAACTTGAAGCCTTGCAGGGTTTTCTAGGCTAGCTGCTCCACCTCCCTGTCCGGGATCCTGGGCCTGGTGACTAGGACACAGAGGAAATGGCTGCAAGGCGATTTACTCTGGCCTCCCAGCTAAAGCAGGGCTTGCACCCCCGAGGAGCTCTCAAAGTGCACGCTGAAACTCAAATCTACACTGAACCGCAGAGCACCAACCTGTGATTTTGTTTACACTGTTTCTCTGGGGGAGCTCAAAAGACCTGTATACATTTTGTTGAGCCATTTAGGAATCGCTATCAAGGTAAAAGACAGGAAATACTACTTTACCAAAAGATCAAAATCACAGAATTTAAAATCTGGAAGACCTCTTGGGGCTAGATGCTGTCACATAACACTCTCATTTTACAAAGGAAGCAGCCATTGCCTAGGATTCCAAAGTTCGGGGCAGAGCTAGGACTAAAACTCCCACGTGGAGGGATTCAGGCTATCGGCCTCTTTTGTCATCTGCAGCTGCACTCCTAGAGGGCAGAGGGCTCAAAGGCTGTCCCAGAAGCAGCAATAACAATACTTGTTCCCAAGAAAGGCTTCATCTTCATGCCCAGGATTGTCTCTCAAATTGTCATTTTCAACAATCCTATTTTTTCCGATCACGGAGACATCCTCATTCAGGAACTTGTGTCTTTAACATCTTGTGCCATCTGATCTCCTCCACCAGGGAAGGGATACGGGAACCGCAGCCTCATACTGACCAGGCTTGAGTCCAGGCCTCCCCTACATCTCTGAGATGTTATGGAATTCACCAGATCTAATCAACTGGGGTGGGGCTTCCATATCCTTATTTGTAAAATGGGTAGGGGGAGGAGAGAGAAAAAGCACTTCACAGAATTGTTACAAGGTTTAAATTTAACATGTAAAGTACCTGCAAAGGGCAGGCCAGTATTTCTTAAAAGGTGACCCACCTTTTAAGAATCTTTTAAGGCAGGGCGCGGTGGCTCACGCCTGTAATCCTAGCACTCTGGGAGGCCGAGGCGGGTGGATCGCTCAAGGTCAGGAGTTTGAGACCAGCCTGAGCGAGACCCCGTCTCTACTAAAAATAGAAAGAAATTATATGGACAACTAAAAATATATATAGAAAAAATTAGCCGGGCATGGTGGCGCATGCCTGTAGTCCCAGCTACTCAGGAGGCTGAGACAGGAGGATCGCTTAAGCCGAGGAGTCTGAGGTTGCTGTGAGCTAAGCTGATGCCACGGCACTCACTCTAGCCTGGGCAACAAAGTGAGACTCTGTCTCAACAAAAAAAAAAAAAAAAAAAAGAACCTTTTAAACACCTGCATCAGAATCCTATGGAACACTTATTTACAAGGCAGGTTCCAAGGCCCCACCCTAAGGACACTGAGAAACAAGGCCTGGAAGGAACCACATTTTCCTCAGTTCCTTGGGAGATTCCAAGGCACTGCTAAGGGCAGGTTAAAAGCGTTCAGTGTCTTCTACTCCGAGTGCTTGTCTCTGAGTACACGACTTCCTGGCTGGGGCATGGGCATGGGCTAAGGACTACAAGTGATAAAAAAAAAAGGAGGCTGTGATGAGAAGGAACTGAGGGACATCATCTATCCTCATGGCTTTCAAATGTTTTTGACCTTAACCCACAATAAGAAATACCTTTTACAGTGCAACTCAATATAGGTGCACTTCAAAGATATATTTCAGGTTTGGTTCCAGACCACCGCAATAAAGTATTCGCAATAAAGGAAGACACACAAATTTTTTGTTTCCTCATACATACAAAATTTGTTTCCTAGTACATATATTTACACTATCTGTTACACAGTGTGTTGACATCACACTGTAGGTTATTAAACATTCAATAGCGTTATGTCTAAAATAACAATGTAAGTACCTTAACTAAAAAACACTTTATTGCTAAAAAATGCTAATGGTCATCCGAGCCTTCAATGAGTTGCAATCTTTTCACTGGTGGAAGGTCCTGCCTCGATGTTGACTGGCTGCTGACTGACCAAGGTGGTGCTAGTTGAAGACTGGGATGGTGGCTGTGGTAATTTCTTAAAATACGACAATGAAGTTTGCCACAACCATTGAATCTTCCTTTCATGAAAGATTTCTCTGTAGCATGTGATGCTGCATTTTACTCACAGTAGAACTTATTGGAGTCAATCTTCTCAAATGCTGCTGTTGCTTTATCAACTAAGTTTATGTAATATTCTAAATCCTAAGCTATCATTTCAACAACATTCACAGCCTCTTTCCCAGGGACAGATTTCACCTCAAGAAACCACTTTCTTCTCATCCATAAGAAGCAACTCCTCATCCATTTATGTTTGATCATAAGATTACAACAATTAAGTCACATTTTCAGGCTTCACTTCTAATTCTAGTTCTCTTGCTATTTCTACCACATCTGCAGTGAATTCCTCCACTGAAGTCTTGAACCCTTCAAAGTCATCCATGAAGGTTGGAATCAACTTCTTCCAAACTCTTGTTAACAAATGTGGATATTTTGACCTCCTCCCAAGAATCACAAATGTTCTTACAGCATCTAGCATGGTGATTTCCAGAAGGTCTTTAATTTACTTTGCACAAATGCATCATCAGAGGAATGAATCACTATGTATGGCAGCTGTAGCCTTATAAAATGTATTTTTTACAGGATAAGACTTGAAAGCCAAAATTACTCCTTGACCCATAGAATAAATGTTATCTTAGCAGCATAAAAACGTTAATCTTGTACATCTCCATCAGAGCTCTTCATTGACTAGGTGCATTGTCAATGTGCAATAATATTTTGGAAGAAAATCTTTTTTTCTGAGCAGTAGATCTCAACAGTGTGCTTAAAATATTCAGTAAACTATGCTGTAAACAGATATGCTGTCATCCTGGCTTTGTTCTTCCATTTCTAGAGTACAGGCAGAGTAGAGTTAGCATAATTCTTAATGGCACTAGGATTTTCAGAATAGTAAATGAGCACTGGCTTAAATTTAAAGTCACCAGCTATATTAACTGCTAACAATAGAAGGAGCCTGTCCTTTGATGCCTGGCACTGACTTCTTCTCTCTAGCTATGAAAATATTAGATTGCCATCTTCTTCCAACAGAAGGCTCTTTTGTTTACAGTGAGAATCTGTTGTTCAGTATAGCTGTCTTCATCAATTACCTTAGCTGGATCTTCTGGATGACTTGTTCCAGCTTCTCCATCAGCACTTGCTGCTTCACCTTGAACTTTTATGTTTTGGAGATGGCTTCTTTCCTGAAACCTCATGAACTGACCTCTGCTAACTTCAAACTTTTTTCCTGCATCTTCCTCACCTCTCTCAGCCGTCACAGATTTGAAGAGAATTAGGGCCTTGCTCTGGATTACACTTTGGCTTAAGGGAATGCTGTGGCTGGTTTGATCTTCTCTCCAGACCACTTTAACTTCCTCATCGGCGGTAAGGCTGTTGCACTTTCTTATCATTTGTGTGTTCACTAGAGCAGCACTTTTCATTTCCTTCAAGAACTTCTCCTTTGCATTCACAACCTGCTTAAAGGTTTGGCACAGGAGACCCAGAGTTTGTCCTGTCTCAGCTTTTGGTATGCCTTCCTCACTGAGCTTAATCATTTCTAGCTTTTGATTTAAAGTGAGAGACCTGTGACTCTTCCTTTCATTTGAACATTTAGAGGCCACTGTAGGGTTATCAACTGGCCTAATTTCAATAATGCTGAGTGTCTTGGAATAGGGAGGCCCAAGCAGAGAGAGAGAGATGGGAAATAACCAGTCACAGTGTAACAGTCAGAACACACACGACATTTGTTAAGTTCACTGTGATACATGGGCATGGTTCACAGTCCCCCCAGTCCCCCCAAAACAATTACAACAGTAACATCAAAGATCATTCATCACAGATAACTGCAGCAGATGCAATAATGAAAAAGTATGAAATATTTCAAGAATTATCAAAATGTGACACAGACAGGAAGTGAGCACACGTTATTAGACAAATGGTGCCAACAGACTTGCTCCATGCAGGGTTGCCACAAACTTTCAATTTCTAAAAAATGCAATATCTGCGAAGCACAATAAAACAAAGCACAACAAAATGAGGTATTCCTGTACATGAACACACATAAATTAGATATACTGACTTTACAGTCTCATAAAGTAACTCTTGGTATGTACAGTGAACTCTGATACGTTCTGTGCTGTTCTAGTACACCTTTTATTTTTAAAAAAAAAACAAACAAACAAACAAAAAAAAAAGCTAGTCAGAATCTATTGCTTGAGAAAAACTGATCTATTTTAACTCCTCCAGAAAGGGTTGTTTAAGGTTAGTTGAAGTTGAAGTTCTTATGTAAAGATTCTGGTGTAATACAGAGTACAGAACCCCACCCCCAAGATTCTGATGCCTCAGGTGGTGGTCAGGATCGTGTATTGTTGAAGGTGTTCCAAGCGATCCATCATTACCACGGAAGACCTGGCCCACATGGACGCCAGGGCACTCTGTGTAGGACAGCATTGTCCAAGTCTCACGTACACTGCGTGGTGAGGACACTGTACTGAAACTGGGAATTCACAAACCAGAAGCGTCTTTTAGGAAGACAGCCTGAGACAGCCTCGAGTTTTGACAGAAGCATCCAAACACAGGGGACAGCATTCCAATGGCAGTTGGCAAGATAGTCCAGCACACTTTAGAAAGAAGCAAACCTTTCAGCACTGAACTGGGATACTACAGACCCTCTGGTTGGGCATTATGAATAAGGAAAGCATGGTTTTGCAGAGGCCAAAGTAGGGGCAGGGCTCTAAAAGAAGCTTTCCTACTCTGCGGGGGATGGGAAAGGGAGTAAGGAAAACAATTGTCTGGTCAGCTTTTTGCAGAGTAAACCAACAAAGAAAAAAAAGCTGAAGAAAGAAATTATAGATACAGAAAGCAAATCTTTCTCATCCCTCCCCAACCCCCGCCCCCCACAGAGCACTTGGCCCTACACTTAGTTTTCAGATGCCATCAGCTCTGCTACAATCCTAGTAGTACTTTTCCATTTAACAAACATTCACCAAGGCCATGTCACCAAACTGGACTTGCTGTATTTCTACAAACTCTGAGCCACCTGATTTCACCTTGGACCAACTCTGCCTATTCAGCTCTGACAGAATAAGAAACTGAGGCACTTTGTTTTAAATCTCGTAAACTAAACAAGAAGGTGCAAAGCAACAGCTTCCCAGGTGAAGCAGCTACATAACACAGCAACAGGCTTGACGTTTCCAACGCCCAAGAATGCAAGGTGGCTGCTGGCACTGCCAACCGCACAAGGATCCCACTTCAACAGCTCCAGTCCTCTTTATAGGATTTTATTGCTCTTAGGCCACAGCCTTTAGAAATTATCTTCTGCCATGTTTCAGTGTCATGTAATGGGGGTATTCCATCCACTGGGGGAGGCGGGGAATGGCCTGTGGCTGTGGATCTCCCCCGGAGTCCAGGCTGGCCCAGCTGTGAAATCCTGGGGTGCCCAGGAGCCCAGGTGGCAGGGGGCAGGGACCCGCCAGGCAAGTGGGCCACTGCCCTGCTGTCAGCACCCCAGGCAGAGCCTTGCCCAAGCCCACCTTCCCTCTCCCCCTCCTGCCCTTCCAGACTCAACTGAGACTTTCTTTGCTTTTACTCTTTTTTGTTGTTTTTAATTTCAATATTAATTTTGTGGTACAGCAGATTCTCAGGGAGTCAGTTAGCTCAGGCTCTTGGATGCTAATGGTTGGAAAAGTTAAGAATTTTTTCAAATTAACTGACACTAGAGCATTGGAACAATATTTCTTCTGTAGTCCTAATATCAGCCTTCTATGTGGGTCATTATGGTTTCATAATAAAACTATGAAAATTATGTTAGTCATTAGACACTTACTCTGTTCCGGCAGCATCCTAAGCTCTTTACACAGACAACGTCACTGAATCCTCCTAACAGCCTACCAAGGTGGGCCAAGGTGGGTCTGTGCCACTTAATTGCTCACTGAAGCTGATGGTTGATGACTGACTGAGTGCGCTGAGGTGGAAACATGTCCCCCATGGTGAATCTTACTTTTCAAAAGTTATTTTAAAATCCAACTTGTTTTGAGAAGCTCAATGAGACTCACCCGAACATACACACATAAACTATAGTTATATTAAAAATCAGCTCATTAAAAACACTCATTTCCTTAATAAGGAAAACAAGTCTTCTTTCCAAAAGTTACCGAATGTTTTTAAAGGCCTGATTTCAAACTATAAGTTATTCTTTTAATATTTTCTCAAACCTCAGACTGTTTGTCATGACTAGCATTAGCAATACAGTATAAAAGACAGAGACCTTCCTATAACCTCCTACAATGCTGTGTCATGAGCGCCTGTCACTGCGCATGCAGCCCCACCACTGCCCTGGCAACCATACACTGGGGACCCAGAACGCAAGGAAAGCTTCCCGGGGCCCGGCGAGCACTGTGCATGCTTCTGGAATGGTACCCACACGTACGTGGCTGCTCAGGGTTTACCCTTACCATTTTTTCATTAATTTAGTCAAGGGTGCACTTGTCATCATTGAGAAAAGATAATTTTTCTGTACATCGGAAACCTGATTTTAACTGAATTCAGTGTGTCAGTGATGCAGCAAACTGCATTTGCAGTTGGCTGGCCAGAAAAAGTACCAGAATCCTAATTCCCAACCTCTGAACGCTTTATACCCAGGCGTGGGGGAGGGCAAGAAAGAGGGGAAGAAAAGCTCTGTGGCCATTTAAATGAAACAGCTCTCCCACCTCCTGAAGACTAGAGCTGTGACCGAGGTACGAAAGATACCCAGAAAGAGGCAGACATGGGGCTTCCTTTCTGTGAGCTCTCCTGGTACTTAAGTGATGGGAAACAGTTAAGATGCCTAAGAATGCAGACACAGAACGACCTGGGTATAGGGATCACACACTGCACTGTGGCTCTCGGGACGAAAATGATTTCTGTTTTGTTCTGTTTTTTAAATTCCTGGCTCTAGGTACTCTTAGTAACAAACATCCTTAAGTCAAAAATGGGAGGAATGAAGTATGTAAAAGATACTAAAATGGATGACCCTACCTATGTATCTATACCATTCAACATGCTGGTGCGCAACAGTGGAGGAGAATTCACAATCTGGTCCTCTGCCCACGTACCCAGACCACTTGGCCCTGTTCTCTAAAGTCGGGCTGTCCCTGGCATGCCTCCTCACCCCACAGGAGATTTCTGATTGCGTCCACAGTTCTCGCGAGAGGTGGCAGAGCAGGGAAGAGCCTGGCTCTGGGCTAAGCTGCTGGGTTCCAACGTTAGCTCCCCCTTCCCAGCCATGAGACCTTGGTCTGGCTACCTACCATGCAGTTATGGTAAGGATTTGACTAAGCAAGACAAGTCATGAGAAAAGAGCAAGACAAATGTACTCACCAAGTTCAGGACTCTCAGAGGTAGTTTCCCCCAAATCACTGAATCACGTTAAAAGATAAACATGCCTTTATAATGCTGCTCACACACTGGCACATGCCAAATGGAATTACACAGGCAATAATACAATACACAGGGTCTTTAAAAACCAAAAGGTATGACACAAATCTCCTGTATAGATACTTACAGCATGCACTGAAATAAGGTACCTAGATGTTGGTAATATGAGGAGAATACTAGCCCACAAGTTACCTCTAAGAAGCGATCAATACTCCAGTGCCCACTCAGTTCTCCCTGAATGACTGGGTACTCGAGGCCAGCTCCAACAATCCAAAGAAGGTGAAGCAAATACAAAAACGAAAAACCACCTATTGTTTAAAGTGACACTTCCTTTTTCAAATAAGCATATAAATAAATGAACAGGCAAAACTAACAACAATGACTGGACAAGTGTGAATTCTATGGCAGGCTCTGGACAAATGAAACTCCAGTGGCACCACGCCCACTCATAAACTCCCTAAGAGAAAAGAGTGTGAAGTATTCCCATAGTCAAACCGATTGTAGGGATAGGTGCTGTGGGCAGATTCAACAAACTCTGACAAACTTATGGAAGGAAAGATGTTTACATAGACTTGCTAAAACCACGAAAAGAAACTCCTAAGCACGATCTGAAGAGCCAGCCTTTGTTAAGTTCTTGCTATGTGCCAAGCTTGGCATGGATCATTTCACGGAAGCCTCACGATAACACCAAGAAGTAAATACCGGTATTCCTAATTTATGGATGAGAAAACTGAAGCACAGACAAGGTAAGTAACATGCCTAAGATCCAACAGTTGTTGTGTGAAGGGGACAGAATTCACACCTGACTCCAGAACACAAATTCTTAATCACTAAATAAATAAAAAAATAATTAAATGAGCATAAGTCAAAGACCAAGTCTCAAAATTTGCTTCTATTATCAAAACTCAGTTGTCTATTTAGAAAGTTGTTATATTTGGTTTCTCAATTCCTACACACTCTGGAGTAGAACTTAACCCATGCCATTGGAGAAACTGCAAAAGATTCGTGTACACAGGTAAGATCTCACACTTCATGGAATCACTGGATCTTGGAGCTCCAGAGACTTTAGAGATCATTTAGTACAAAATCATTTTATGAATGAAAAACCAACATTCACAGAAGTTGAAAATGTTCTCAAGGTCACATATAAAGAACTGAAGTTTAAATAAATAAAACCAAACAAAAAAAAATCAAATCTTTATCACTAGCATATTCATTAGTAAAATACAAAATCATAAAGTGTGACGCACTTCCAGATCACAATCACAATTTGTCATGATACACCAATAACCATTAACAGTATGTATTAGCAAATACTAACACCAAATTCACTACAAAAGATAAGGAAATGTAGTAGAAACAAATGTTATAATTCAGGACTCTCTTAATTAGCATCATCAAAAAAATGCATGCTTTACAGCTAAGTTTGTTATGGAATTTTTTTTTAACCTAAAACAGTTATGAGGAAGATATGGGATCCCAAAATTAAAAGCCAATAAGACAATATAGACGTGCAGAAAATCTAGGCTATTTTATCTAGATTCATTCCTTCATTCTTATTATTGAACTGGGCATTCTATTTCCTTTTTAAATTACCTATAGTAAAAACTAAATATATAAAAAATTAATTTTCATCCAAAATAAATTTCTCATCATGTTACTTTCTTCCTCCAAGTTTTAAAGACACTACGTTTAACACACCAATTTTTTAAAACTGTAAAAGGAAAAAAATTGTAACTGCTGATTTGAAATCAATAAGTAAGTTCGAACGATTTAAGATGTGTTTTATTACCTAAGGTATTTCCTTCACCTTGGTCAGAAATAAATAGAACATACCCTTGTCTCCACACGTACATTGACTGATGTCACAGACAAATCAATGAGGTCCTATATCATCAAATTGAAATATAACAGTCAGTTTAATTCATCCATTAAAAAATAATTAGGTGAATTACAGTGACAATGGAATTGATTCCTGGTTTGTATTATAACAGGTTTTTATCCATTCTGCTATGTTCTTCCAAACTTTCTGGTGCTCTATGGTAGATGTAAATTTTAAATAATAGGTGTTTTTTCCTAATCTTTGCAAACAACCATGTTGGTCAAACCTTTATTTCCAAACCAAGATTACCCTCTGTCCTTTCTGAAAACAAGAGGCAAAGCGATGCCTACTGAGCTGTCAATAGTGGAGTCTGCATTGATGTTAGCATGGCCAAACTTCTGTGCAGTGTGGACAAACAGCCTCAGTTTCCCTGCCTGTGAAACAAGGCATTCCCCCTTAGCCTTCCCTAGGTGATCAACGGCATCCCCTTCCTCAGGGCCTGTAGGTATTTGCCTCTGATCATGAACACCATGACCTGCTGGTCTGTCTGGGTGGCAGAGGACAACTGAAACCCAGACCTTTTCTAAGTTTCTAAACCTGTGTCTAATTTAAGGAATAAAGAACCTAACCAATTTACTGTAGGAGCACACTGATGGTTAAAACCCAAGCAGTGACAGCCCCACCTGTGGCTTGCCCGACTGCACAGAGCCCTCTTTCCCAAGTGATCACTAGTAGTTTGGTCAGGTAATTTTTAACTAAGTCAGTTACAAGCAGAGAGTCATTAGAAAGACACACATTAAATGTTTTCTTTCCTCCTGCTGCTCAACAGGAGCTGGGTCCCACACTGTGAGTCTTATGACGCAGGGCAGGACCATGGTCTCTTCTTGGAGTATGAATCCCTGGACAGGAGTTCTTCACCATCTTACTGGCATGAACCCTAATATGCCAATTCTGGTATTCGTCCTCATTAAAATGGAATTAGAATGCAGACACACTCCAGAAGAAACCTAAGGGCAGAATGCTTACAGATGTTCACAAAATGTTCCTTGACTCTTTACAATTCCCTCCTATCCTTAATCTGACAGCTTACTTCAAATGCATTGCCTTTATCAAGTCATCCCAAATCATTCAATTTAGTGTTTATAGAAATGCTTTCTTTTCCTACCTGTATCTTATAACACTCAGATAATATTCAAATCATATAGTAAAAATACCCCTGGCATAAATGGATTTCGAAACAAACACAGCTAACTTGTGCAACAGCTTAGTGTCCAACTGATGAGAACCAGTGCCCAGGCAGGCTGCAGTAGCCTGCTCGCCTCTGCTAGCTGCTAGAGTTATCAGGTTAATATTTATGTTTTTAAAAGAGAGGAGAAGGGAGGAAGAATAAGAAAAGGGAGGAGGGAGGAGAAGGAGAGGGAGAAAAAAATTGTATTTTCTTTCCTCTTCATTCCAACAAAGAAATCCTTCTGTCCTATAAATACAAAACAGACTTGTTTCCCCATCCTCATCAGTGTTTGTAAGGTTATGTGTACACACACACACGCACACACACACAGACAGCCCTAAGAGGAAGAAGGACTTCGAATTTGCTCTGAATTCCCCTAACATACACTGTCAGTGTTGTTCAACAGCAATCAAACTTTTCTCTGGTCAGAAGTAAGAAATTAGAAATGAGGAGATCAGGCCACAAGTCCCAACTCACTGCACACTCTTTTCTTCATGTAAACATGGACAAAATACAGCTTGCCCTATATGGTCTTTTGATGGGTAGAAAATAAAAGAACTAGAGAATGAATACTGTAAGTCATGAGAATCATTATCTCAGAAGTTGAGGCCGGGCGCGGTGGCTCACGCCTGTAATCCTAGCACTCTGGGAGGCCGAGGTGGGCGGATCGTTTGAGCTCAGGAGTTCGAGACCAGCCTGAGCAAGAGCGAGACCCCATCTCTACTAAAAATAGAAAGAAATTATATGGACAGCTAAAAATATATATAGAAAAAATTAGCCGGGCATGGTGGTGCATGCCTGTAGTCCCAGCTACTCGGGAGGCTGAGACAGGAGGATCGCTCGAGCTCAGGAGTTTGAGGTTGCTGTGAGCTAGGCTGATGCCACGGCACTCACTCTAGCCTGGGCAACAGAGTGAGACTCTGTCTCAAAAAAAAAAAAAAAAAAAAGAAGTTGACCCAGACCAAATTCAAATATAATATGTGAATTAAAAAATAAAGCAGTAAGATGCCAAACTCCATCTTCCCGGCTATAATCAGGAGACTTGCCGTCCTGGTCAGGAGAGGGCCGTTTGCTTTGTTCTTCCAGTCCTTGGGGGGGGGGGGGGGGGAGGGGGCGGGGACCAGCTCTTTCCTTTTTCTTCAGTAATGCCAACAATTCTGAACCACCCGTTCCAGCCCTTCCTCGGGCACTCCTGCTATTTGTACTGGCACAGGCTGGCATTTAAATTTCGGACAGGTTTTGTAAAACACCCCACATGCATGAGACATCCAAGGCTCAATGAAAGCAGCACCTGCACATGTCCGAGCACGTGTGGGAATCTTGCCTGGAGAGGAAAACACCCGCCAGGACCTTCTGTGAGTTGGTGCTGAAGTGATTCATCTTCAGGACTCTTAGAACTGTGCACACAGGCCCTCACAGAGTGGTTGGTTTCCTTTCAAGGTGAAGGTATGAGGCGACCAAACCAAGAAGAAGATTTATACTTTTTTAAAAATAATTTTAAGAAACGATGGTACCTTTACATTTAAAGTGATATCACAAACACATTAAAAGAGTGCACTGTAGCAAGAAAAATAGCATTTAAAACAAGCAATTTAAAACTGCTTTTTTTACATATTTAAATTTTTAATATTAGATTTTAATATTTTAAAATCCAGAATACGTGAATTAAAAAATAATTTTATCCAGAAAAATCAGCTTGTTCCTCCTGTATAATTGATTTCTGTGCATTCCATGTTCAAATATTGAATTATGTCACAGAGAATACATATTAAAGGAATAAGAGAGAATACATATGAAAGAATAAAGGTTAAATCCAGTTGGGGAGAAAGTTTTGTTTTTTCCTTTTTTTTCCTGGTCAAGGATTAAGGACATACTGTTATTGTCAAGCTGCTTCTTACAGAAACAATACTATATTATTAGTAATATGTTTGACGGTAGGAAAAAATGGCATCAAAAGCATCTCTGTGCGTTTCACGACAATTCTATTTGCAGGTATCACATACTGGTCTTCTTGGCAACTCCTCCCCAACCCCCATACACACAGTCTACCTAGGACTCAACAAATACAGTAATTTACTGACTGGGAGCCTTTTAATAAAAAAAAGCCTCCGATAAAGCCCATACAACTCCAACCCTCTTCAAATGTAGTAGTCAAGTGAGGCAAAAGGGAGATTCCCCCGGGGACCTGGGGTGGAGGAAGGGCACAGAGAAGCTGGCTGCAGCTCTCAAACCGTTCAGGAGGCAGCCCCGGTAGCTGAGCTGGAATGTGACTGGGGTTGGGGGGTCTATACCAGCCTATGCACCAATCAACACACCTCGGTGAGCAGGACTCTTTCTGGTTCTCAGAAACCTGCCTGTCAGTCCTTGAAGGAATGGAAGCTGGTCCACACCACCTGTTTATAATTCTATCCTTTCTGAGTGCTCTGCATAAGCCTAAATAATACCTTTCAACCACTATTTTATCTATTACATTTCTCTTTATTCTTTTCGTTTCGTCAAGAATTGTTTCCTTCATAGTACTGTTCGATCAGAATACTACAAAAATTTCCATATTGTTTCTTAAGAACACACTACTGATATGTGCATGCACATCTAGCCAAGAGGGCATATGTGACCAAAAAAATTGCTCTTATTTCTGAAGGACAGATTTTTTTTTTTTTTTTTTTTTTTTTGAGACAGAGTCTCACTCTGTTGCCCGGGCTAGTGTGAGTGCCGTGGCATCAGCCTAGCTCACAGCAACCTCAAACTCCTGGGCTTAAGCGATCCTACTGCCTCAGCCTCCCGAGTAGCTGGGACTACAGGCATGTGCCACCATGCCCGGCTAATTTTTTGTATATATATATTTTAGTTGTCCATATAATTTCTTTCTATTTGTAGTAGAGACGGGGTCTCGCTCTTGCTCAGGCTGGTCTCGAACTCCTGACCTCGAGCGATCCACCCGCCTCGGCCTCCCAGAGTGCTAGGATTACAGGCGTGAGCCACCGCGCCCGGCCCTGAAGGACAGATCTTAAATTTACAAAGAACAGGGACACAACCAAGTTTGCACAGGAAAGTTCTATATATACTTCAGCTGGTAAACGTTCTACTATTTTATACTTTCAGGCACATGTGGCAAAATATTTCATTGCTTCATATTTTAAATTATTATATAAGTATGTTCTGCTACAGGTTAATTCATAGCAAGGACAAGTTTATAATAAATGCCTGCATATGTTAATACATTTAAAGTTAGTAATAGTAAACCATTTCAGAATACAGGCTTTGTACTGGGTATGTTCATAAATAGGTCTAAATTACCCACTATTCATACTAAGCATTTTGGAGGCCCAAATCATTAATATTAATAATAAATAGTAACAGCTGAACTTTGTACATCGTATTTCTGAGAAGATGGTTCCTTTTTAAACAGCTGAACTCCACATCTCTGACTCTTCCCTTTTCTGAGGAAATGTTTTGGCAGTTGTTAAAAACACAAATCATTAGTTTAATTACAACCTATAGTTCTCATTAGAAAGTCAGACCAAAACAATAATGTTAATGTGACTTTTTCCCCCCAGTTATAAGGAATCCACAAAAGCTCTGGCTATTCCCTTGGGGGCATGGCTACAAGTGACCGTGAATAAACTTCAGCAATTCCCAAAACTGTCATGAGAATAGACCCACGTTTTGACCTAAGGGCTCATGGCCAACTTCCAAGGAAGGGAGTGGGGAGCACAGGATGAGGGGGAGAGAAAGGAGAGAGACAACAGGAGAGAGGAAAAGGGTTAAAGAAGGACAAGGACAGAAGGGCTCTTTGTGTATGTATCAGTCTTTGACATCTACTTCATTTTTGCTGAGCCCAAATTTTAGTTTTAATTGAATTTAGAACTCCTGGATAATAAATAAGGCTGAACAGAATAAGTTGAAACTTTAAAAACATGCCATTATATTAATAACAACTGTTGAAAAATAAAGGAGATATCTATGGTTCACCCTGAAATGAAAACTTGACTATTTCATTTTTCTTTCATGATTTTTCCCCCAATCATAAAACAAGAAAACACTGTTGCAAAAAAGGCTTGAAAGGAGATTTACAGGAAACAAATACTGCAAAATAACCTGCCCTCAACAGTCTCCACAGATCTGGGAAAGGGAGACCCCTGAGTGGGCTCTGATAAATGATCCCAGAAGTTAAAGGACCCTAGACAGGGAGTCAGAGGCTAAACACAGGCCACCAAACCACAGGCTGCAAATGGGCCCCCAGGAGGCCTGGGGAAAGCAAGATATTCCTGACTCCCAGCTGGGTCCACTCCACAAATACCTCAGTGGCCTCAGGCAAATCACAGTTTCCCTAAACTCAGTTTCTACAACTGCCAACAAGGAAGTCAGACAAAACAGTGCCCTCAGAAGTGATTCGTGGCTTCTTTACATCATGCCATTTCATGCTTCAGACCTTCTACACAGAACCTCCCCTTCACCTAACTTCTAATCTTCCTTCAAAACTCAACCAAAGGGTTGGCCTGCATTTGACCTGCCCCTCCTTGGTCCCACACCCTGCGTGCAACCTGGCCTGGCTATGGCCCTCTGCGCCCCAGCTGGGCTTGGGGGGCAGCTCCACACCACATGCTGGGTGCTGGGCCCACACACAGGGAGCTCTGCGCGCAGGGAGGAAGGCAAAACCCCTCTCTGGGGACACTGTAAGGTTCTGCCCCTCCCTGCCCCTCTGTGCAGAATCCCTCCCAAATTTCTCTCACTCTAAGACCTGAGCTTAAGTCTTCTGACAACTTTAAAATATTGCCTTCAGGGCCAGTAAGGTTTTTTGTTTTTTCCTTAAGATTTTGCCCATAAAACCTATAGCTTTGCCCATAAGATGCTTAAACTAAACACAAATGTGGGGGTGGGGGGAGAACCCAGCCCGAATACTGATACTTTTTGTTTCCAAAGAAGAACAGAAACAGTTGGGATATTTCATCATGGGCTTTCGGTGGACAGGCAAAACTACCTACGGGCTACTTCTCTTATGAATTTTGTTAAATCTTTTTTTCTTAGAGAACTGTTTTAAAGTTTTTTTTGTTTGTTTAAAGGGGGAAAAGCTCTGCTGCACAATACTTCCAACAACACAGAGTTGCTCCAGGGCGAGGCCCTGGGGCTCCCCCGAAAAGTGTCCGCTCTGGAGACCGTGCACAAAGATGGGCTCAAAGGGTCCTGCTGCACCTTCACAAAGCAGCGTGTATCAACCCACCCGGCTGACCCAGCAATGGCAACCGCATTAACCCACATGACAGAAGCACTCGCACAGTAAGCAATCATCCAAAAACACATTACACTGAACTATTTACAGAAAACAGTATAACAACTGGGACGTGTCTCAAAGTAACTGAGGCAATAGGGAAAAGAGCTGAAATGTGACAGGCCACAACATGATGATCGTTGAAGCTAAGTGAGGAGGACACGGGTGGCATTACCTAACCTCTACTTTTATGTATATCTAAAATAGCCTAATATAAATTTTAAGAAATGATAGCAAACATAATACCTGACATAAAAGATGTTCATAGCATGTTCTTTACACATGTCAGGAGGTATTTTATTGAGGCGTCATTTACAGACCATAAAATTTTAGCAGACAGGGTACTAGGGTCATAACATGGGGACCAGCCACCTGGCTCGGAGACCTGTAAGTCACTTACCAACACTGGTCCCGGTTTCCTCTTCTGGAAACGGGTATGTCATCTAACTCTTAGAAGAAACAGCAAATGGCAAAGGGTTTAGAAAAATTAAACTTAACAGAGTTTAACTGAGCAAAGGACAATTCGAGAGTCGGGCAGCCTTCAGAACCCGCAAAGGTTCTGGGAGCTCCTCTTCAAGCAGGCAACATCTATGGACAGAAAACCAAAGTGAGGTACAGAAGCAGCCCAAGTGGCAACAGCTCAGTCTCTGCCTTATTGGAACATGGTCTGGTGAGTTGGCCACCTGTGATTGACTCCGCTGCTGTGATTGGCTGAGACTTGGCGATTTGTTACGAAAGTATACACTTATTAATAGTTAGGCTGTCAGCTTACACACTAAATTAGGAGACAATACATTACAAAAGAACGCCAAGAATAGAGACATCCTCAGGCCATGTTTAGTTCAACACTTGCATTTCTCCAAAATGTTCCCTCGTGCCTCTGCAGTCAATCCCTTCACCCATCCCTACCCAAAGGCAACTACTGATTGCTCTTGTCTCTCTAGTTTTGCCTTTGCTAGAAATCTCACATAAATGAAACTGTAAAATGTGTAGTATTTTGTGTCTGGCTTCTTTCACGTAGCATAATGTCATTGAGGTTCACCCAGGTTGTGTGTGGCATGTGTCAGAAGTTTGTTCCTTACTGCTGAATAGTATTTAATTGTATGGATATGATCTACCACATCTTGTTCATCCATTCCAGGTGATGGACATTTAGATTGTCTTGTTTTTGGCTATTAGGAGTAATAGAACATTTGCATAGAAGTCTTTGTGTGGACGTATGTTTTAATTTGTCTTGAAGCAGACACCTAGGAGTGGAGCTGCTGGTTCATATGGTAAGTGTATGTTTAACTTTTTAAGAAACTGAAAGCCATTTTCCAGAATGACTATACAATTTTATATTCCCACCAGCAATTGACACGGATTCTATTTTCTCCACATCCTCATCAACAGCTGGCAGTGTCAATCTTGTTTTTTATTATAGCCATCCTAGTAGGTGAGTAGTGGTATTTCACTGTGGTTTAAATTTGCACTTTCCTAGTGACTAATGATACTGAACATCTTCTGATGTGTCTATTAGCCCTCCCATATATCTTCTCTGTTGAGTGACTATTCAATTCTTGTGCTCAATTTTTAATCTGGTTATTTGTTTTCTTATTATTGAGTTGTAAAAGTTCTTCATATATTCTGGATACAAAGCATTTACTGGATATATGGTTTACAAATATTTTCTCTTAGTCTGTGGGCTCGTATTTTCATTTTCTTAATGGTCTATTTTGAAAAGCAAAATTTTAAATTTTTGATATATAATTTATTAGGTTTTTCTTTTGTTGTTCGTACTTTTTGTATCTTATCTAACAAATCTTTCCTTAACCCAAGATCAGAAAGATTTTCTCCTATGTTTTCTTCTACAAGTTTTATAGTTTTAACTTTTAGGTTCGTGATCCATTTCCATAATATGTTTTTTGATTTTTTGACGGAGAAAAAACTAGTGATAAAACTTTACTGCAAAACGATCTTTTAAAAATATGTAAAATTTGATTATACATACTTATGTAGAGTTACATGCATACAAACATAAATAGAAAGAGAAGCCCAAACAGACATATACCAAAACAACAGGTACTTAAATTCTACGAAATTTTATTTTATTCTCTTAGCAGTACATGGGATAACGTATAATAAAGTGGCTTTAAAATACTATACTTCACACTGTAGTCTCCGTCTCACCCAGACAATAAATATGGACTTTAGTCAGTACAGGTAACACAAAGATATCATCCAAATGGAATGACAAATTTCTCAGGAGCAAGGCAGCAACTACCGAGTTCCAAGCATGCCAAGAAAGAACGGGCGGCAGGACACTAGGGAAAAGGGACTGCGGGGACCTCAGAGACTCTTAGAGTCTCATGGGGAGAAGAGTTAAGTTAAACTTCTGAGAATAAGAAATATCTGGGGAATCTGACTGCAAGTTGAGTTCAGAGAGTGCAAAGTCCTCAAGAAGGGAGCAAGATTCTGGATGAATTAAGTAATATGTTTAGTTTTTTAAAAAGAAGTTTCTTTTTCTAAAAAGTACATTTTAGAAGGAACAGTAGTATGTTCTAGAATACTAATAATTCTTACATGTTGTGCTTCTGACAACACAGTGGCCAGATAATAAAGATTAATAAGTTATTATGGAGTGTGGTATGTTGTTCCTCAAGAATTAGATTTAATTATAAGTACAGCTAGAAGATTCTTATTTTTGCCGAGGGCTTTTATCCTTCTCTCCTTGGCCAATGAACTTCAGATACAAAATAGATCTTCATCTCCCACCAAATGTAATGAACAACAGATTTACTTGTAATGTTACTTCAAATGCTAAGGAGCTACTGTTTACTGCTGTACTTCTAATGAACAGTTAGCTGCTCATTATGTTGATTTTTTTTTTTTTATTCCTGTTTCTCTGGATCACATGTTCTTATTTTCCAAAGAATTTCCAGTCCACAGAAAAAATAGCCAAGGAAGCATGCAATGGACATGCTCAGTCAACTCCACGCCCTCGGAGCTGAGGCCAGAAAGCAGACACTTCCTGCAGCTGCAGTTTATACAACGATGTTCTGTGGGTTTTTCTGGCAATAGCTGATGATTTAGGACAATAAAACCCTGCACCCCTCTTAATCCGTGAGCACTGTGCTTTGCCCCATAAATACTGGCATCTGTCTCTACTGCAGCCATGGAGAAAACACAGAGAGCAGGAAGAAGACATTGGAAGTGAAAAACAGGCTACACCATATCCTGAGATTTCTACCAAGTCTGACAAATATCATTATTAAAACGTATACGATGCTTATGTGGCAGCAGGGCTTGTTCCAGGCACTTTACAAATATTAAGTTGTTGAATCATCGGAACAAACCTGTGAGTGAGTATCACTGTTATCTCCATTTTATGGTGAGGAAACTAAAGCAAAGAGAGGTGAAGTAACTTGCCCAGGTCACGGTCCCTATTCTAAACCAGGACACCCTTAAGTTAACTCTGCACATTACACTGTATCCATTATTTCATCTTTGTGCTCCAAAATCCAAATGGCATTTTAATGGGAGACAGGGTTCAGGACTTCATGGAATACGGATATACAATAGTCTTATTTCAGGCAATCTCTTCCCCAAATCCTTTGCTTGAAATAACCACTCTCTCATTCATTTCTCTAAATCTCTATTTTTTATTTTATTTATTTATTTGAGACAGAGTCTCGCTTTGTTGCCCGGGCTAGAGTGAGTGCCGTGGCGTCAGTCTAGCTCACAGCAACCTCAAACTCCTGGGCTTAACCGATCCTACTGCCTCAGCCTCCCGGGTAGCTGGGACTACAGGTATGCGCCACCATGCCTGGCTAATTTTTTCTATATATATTTTAGTTGGCCAGATAATTTCTTTCTATTTTTTTTAGTAGAGACGAGGTCTCGCTCTTGCTCAGGCTGGTCTCAAACTCCTGACCTTGAGCGATCCACCGGCCTCGGCCTCCCAGAGTGCTAGGATTACAGGCGTGAGCCACCGCGCCCGGCCTAAATCTCTATTTAATTAGATATTTTTTCACTGCACTTGAGCACACATTCCCACACGATGTGTAGGGCGACACTGACCATGCAGTGTCTGTCCACGTGTGTAATCGGTGGTGCCAGGACCTTATTCGTCACTAAGCTGCCGGACACCAGGACCAAGACAACTTGCAGAAGAGGAGGAGTGATGTCACACACCCTTCTCCTCTGTGCCCATCGACCACGGAGAAAAGTGGCTCCCCTGTTCTCACGCGCTCCCCGAGGCTGGCACCATGGAAGTCCATTCCCCTTGCACCTTCCTTGCCTCTCCCAAATTACCTTTCGGTAAGACAGGCTGGAGCTTTCAAAATCAATATTTTATTGCAAGGTCAAGGAGAAATGTAGTAGCAGCACAACCACAGAAGACACTTGTTTGGCTTAAAATAAGACACAAAACTCCAAACAAGCATTTCCAAGAAATAAAAAGCATAAGCAGCTTTTAAAAGTCCAGGCTATTGACAGGTTCAAGTACTTTTATCAAGGTCTAGAAATATCCAAGACATCCATCGCGATCCTAAAAAGAGAGCTGCAATTCTTTCTACATTTGTTGCTTTTACTTAAAAGTACCAGACATTTTTTGAGGTACAATGTAACGATAAAAGAGCAATAAAAAGGGAAAACCTACGAGTGTTAGTTTACCATCAAGAGCTCACTTTCTCCCTTGCACTTTATACACCATTCCTGCTGTGTTTCTCCAATAAGCCATGAGCCTGCACCCTCCCCATCCCAGCCTGCTGAGAAAGCGCACAGGTTTTAGACAGCCTCAGCACCTAGCAGGGGGCAGGTGACTGCCCAGGCCAAGGGGAGTGAGGTTCCCCGGCAGAGGCCTTCTTGTGCAGAGGACAGGAAAGGGTCGTCACAGAAGCCCCGTCAAAGGCTCCGCTCACATGCTTGAGGATACCGGACATCACACTGGACAGTTAGATGTATTTTTTTAAAGACTGTTTCTCAGAATTTATTATTTTTTATTCCAAGAATATAAAAAGGTAATTTCAATCAAACATACAAGTGAACATAAGATCTTTGTCTTAATATGCTTATTCTGCTATTAACTGCAAAATCAGAAACATCTGACCAGAAAATATGTTGTGTAAAAAAATCACCTTTCTACTTGATTGTAAAGAATACTGTGAGAATTAAGATGTTTGGAAGGCTTTTATAGTCCTTGTGGGGAAAATGTTTCTGAAAACAAGGAAAAAACTGTTTTTCTTTTCCTTTTATTTATTCTTAACAAAGATACCAAGATGAATACTCTAGCTGGGTTACCTTCGAAGCGATCACCTTGGGACGCTGTAGACTTTTTTTGACACACACCACAGGAATGCTGCCAGGACTCAAAGCCATCTGGAATCTCTCCTTTCAAATTGCCTGCTTATATAGCCTGTGGCACACTCTCTGGTAAATCCTTAATGCAGTACACTGTTACTCTTTGAGAACAGATCAGAATTTGAGAAATAACTCTTCAGTGCTGAGCATACATAAAACAGGACAATCAAACCTGGTTATTCCAGTAAAAAAAAAAAAAAGTTATGAATAAACCTGGCACAATATTGGTTAATCACAACATGAGCCATCGCACTTAAAATTACTTCAATTTGTGTATTGTACAGGTCCTCAGAATTGTCTAGAAATGTTGAGCTGTCTATACCCTACTTCCACAGGATGATAACAGGACTTATATTTTCATCTTTTTTCCTGAAATTGTCAAAGCAAAGTAAATGTGACTGCTATTTAGGTCTATCTCTATCTCTGGGCCCAGATTATCAATCACCTCTGTGTTTTTGCTTTTATCTTAATGTAGACCTTTTGATTTGCAGACAAATGATATTTCAAGAAAAATGAGCGAAGTGTTTTCAAATGTAACAAATGAGAATTAGTTCATTAATATTTTCAAAGTAAATCTAAGTGAGATAACTAATAAAACTCTCCCTTTACCCAGATACGGGATCCTCTCAAACTATAGCCCCTCCCACCCACCCACCTGGAACAGGTTCTGTTATCAGAATAGCCACACTGAATCCTCAAAGTCAACTAACAATGCTGCCAAACATTCATAAACACTACAAGCTATAACATCAGCAAAGCGTTACAATTAAAATGCAATGTAGTTATATGTAATCAACTTAGTGTTAGAAGTCCTATTTAAAAGCGTGTTTTAATTTAATTAAAACTTCTATGGCTTAGGTATAATTTTAATTCCTATTGTACTTTTGTTATAAGGTAAAACAAGAAGCAGAATCTTCTTACTCCAAAAAATAAACAGATCAGAATAAGTTTTCCTTTTAAATACAATTATTTTGGAAAGAATACTGATTTTCTAAAACATTTAAACATGAAAATGGAAATTTTAGTTAACTTTGAAAACAAGCAAAAACTCAGCCATTTAACAAAGAAGAAGAAAAATTAATCCACTAAAATGAGTGAGCTGTTCATATGTGGAACTAAAAATTAATATTACCGAACATCAATAACCACACCAAAGCAGAAACTGCGAAGAGGGGTACTCTAATTGGATGGAGTAGCTTGACTCTGCACTATGAACTGAAAAACGCAATATTTTTCAATTAGGACCCTCCCTATTGCACCTGTATCTGCCTTCCTCAGCAACTCCACAGCTGTCAGGGCCTTTCATCTCTACTTACAGGCCCAGCCCACCAATTTCCAGGTCAATCCAGGCCCAGTGGGGGGAAAATACTAAATCTAATCCATCTATCCAACAAGTATTTACTGAGCATTTACCATGCACCATCACGTATTAGGCCCTGGAAATACAGATGTGAATAATTCACATTTAGTCCCTGTCCCAAGAAGTATATCTGTCTTACAGGGAAGACTGAAATTAAATGTATAATCAGCACAATTAGTATTCAATTCAAGTGACAAGTGCAACTGAAGATTAGGGACTGGACGGTGTAAAGTGTCCAAGAGGGAGTTACCTAATCAGAGGGGTCAGAGAAGCCCTCTCCCTTGCATCAGGTGACACTTACACTGTGATGTAAGGATGGGGACAGATGCAGAAGGGAAGGCAGGGCCCTGAGGAGAATGGAGGCATCGAGGGACCCCAGGGAAGGGAGGGGCCAAGAGGGGAGGGCCTGGCTGAATGGCACAGTATGCCAAGCCCCTAGCATACAATGACTGGCACCCAGCAGACACTGCTGTCATGCCTGGTTCTCCCACCCTCTTGCAGGGTAGAACCACAGTCTAAATCACCATCTAATAGCCAGAGTACTGCCATCATGACCCTGCTGTAGTCAGTAGAGAACTCTGCCCAGACCCCTGGCTGACACTCTTCAGCTGGGCCTCTGACTTTGGACACTCCATGGCCACCCAATACTGGCTACATTCCCTCTTTCAAGTCTGTCTCGACTCATTCTAATAGGCCTGGCCCCAACCCCTGTCTTGGCAAAGGGACAGCATAATGTCCAAACTTAAGAAACCAAGGTCTAGCAAGGGGACTGGTTAGGACGCAAGGTCAGATACATCTCAAGATGTCACCTGGAAATCAGGCTCTCTTCAAGGCCAGCAAAGCTTTGGTAGTGAACATGTCACCACTCTACACATCTCCAGCTTTGAGATCAAAGAGGGAGGGGCAGAGGCAGGGAGAGGGGACAGGATGTAGAATGTCATAGGCCCAACAAGCTTCTCTGATCTCTTCTCCATAAGCCCAGTCAACAGAATGACATTGGGGACAGAGGTGATCCTTAGTAACAAGAGTTTCTTCTTAGCACAAGAAGCTAGAACTTGTTTTACTGTTTGAAGGCAGCACATCCTTATAATTTTCCAAGAACTAATAAGCTTAAACCATTCAACAAAGAATAATATTTTCTTGAAAGCAAGATAAGATAGCTTTGTACCTTTAGCAAGAAAGACACCATTCAAAAGAATATTTAGCAATTCTGACTTAATAATCCAAAATCTAATGGTACAAAAAATTTTTTAAAGCAAGGCAAATTCTATTAATATAAATACCTCACACCTGCCTTTAATGGAACCTAGAAATATGAATACTGAAAACCTTGAGTTGCAGGGGGTTTTTTTTTTTTTTAGAATATTGGGGGGGTACAAAAGTTTAGGTTATGTATATTGCCCTTGCCCCCCACCCCGAGTCAGAGCTTCAAGCGAGTCCATCCCCCAGGCGGTGCACATCGCATTCATTATGAATGTATACACCCATCCCCTCCCCTCCCCACATCTGCCTGACACCCGATTAATGTTATTCCTAAACATGCTCTTAGGTGTTGATCAGTGAAACCAATTTGATGGTGGTACATATGGTGCTTATTTTTCCATTCTTGAGATACTTCACTTAGTAGAATGGGTTCCAGATCTATCCAGGAAAATATAAGAGGTGCTATATCATCATTGTTTCTTACAGCTGAGTAGTACTCCATGGTATACATATACCACATTTTATTAATCCACTCATGTATTGATGGGCACTTTTAGGGAGGTGCTTTTAAGGTAAGATTTTTCAGTCACTTTTAATAAATTGCAAGAAAGTACATGTCTGGAAATGAACTATTTTGCTACTGTTCACAAGGACTTGAGTCTGATTGGAAGAATAATTTTATTAATAAAAACTAACTCCTGTGTGAACAAGTACTTCCCAAGACTCTATGTGATTTAGCCCCATGACAACAGCCTGACTTCAGAGAGGCTCTTGGGTGACGGGAAAAAGCGAAACTGGCCCTTGGAGTTCAGCCCACTAGAGTCAACTAAGGGCTTGACTGGCAACACCCAGTCAAGTGGGGCCCAAGTGGCCCTAAGAACCAGGCCCTGGGCTTGCACACCCTAGTCAGTGTCTGACACAAAGGCCCTCACACTTAAGGTATGAAGTTAGGAGTAGGATCACCCAAACAACACAGCTAGCCCAGCAACTTTTTATAATGCCCCAAATCCCCACCCATACAGTTCCATATTAAGGTTTTATTGTTGCTTTCAGAAGGTTTCAGTAAAATGTAATTATGTTAAATGAGAAAATTAACACTTTAAATTGAAAGCTTGGGCCAGATGATCTGAAATCTCTGCTCTTCAATCTCCAAAACTGAGTCTAGATTTAGGACAATTAAATGCTAGGCAGAGGGCAGGGCTTAAGGAAAAAGAAGATTGGGCAAATACGCCTCACCACATCCAGAACAGAGGCAGCAGGGAGAGGGAAATGGGCATGATACAGTAGTAGGTGAAAAAAATCACATCACAAGGTAGAATGTACAGTTTGATCCAATTTTTATAAAATATATGGTATACATGGACATTTATATTTATAGAGATCAAACTCAAAAAGCATATATTTCAAAACTTTGACAGTGAGAATGGTAGAATTGCAGTGACATTTTCTTCTTTCATTTTCTCAATTTCCACGATGCATATTGTTGATAAACAATTCTCCACAGGTCTCTTGCAATTCTGTACATCATTCAAGCAGAGGCACTATTTGTTTTGGACTATCATTACAAGGATATTTTTACAGCAAAAAGACTTAGAAAATAGAGATAGTGCCTTCCTCCAGAGCAAAGAGCAGGTTTGCTTACTGCCTTGGAAGCAAGAGACAGTGTTTTCAGAGCAGGAAAGCAGGCATGCTTACAGTCCAGCATAAAAGATTTGGGAACCCTAAGTTCAGAGTTCCTTTCCTGCAATGCAGCCCACTGTGTGTGTAAATCTCACCTAGCCTTCTGCAAGTTGCCCTATGGCTTGAAGAACTGGTGCAAAAAAACACATGCTGTTACCATGACTACCGTGACCAGAAGTCTCATATCTTTTGTCAGCCAACTGGGGCAGGCTAACTTTCTGGCTTGCAAATAAGGTAAAGAAGCTCAGACTCTTCATAGTTCTTGACAAATATGTGCTACTGTTACTGTCTGAGAGGATTATAATTGGCTAAAGATGTTTCTATTGCTTGCAACCAAAGCCTTGACTAATGATATAAAACTGCTTTTAGAAATCAATCTTTAAATGTTCTTAAAAAAAGAAAAGAAGGGGAAGGGAAAAGCATCAAGAGAAGCCCCACCTCTACAGGACAACTTGGAAAGGACAAAGGATATTCTCATTTTTCCTGCACTCCTGGTGCGAAAAAGGCTCTGTGCCTAGAGCGAAGGACAGAACTGGGGACAAGACAGACAGGCAGCACCTCAATACATACTTCACATAATTATCACCATAGCAGGTACAACAAACCAGTGCAAGGTGTTCAGAGAGGGCAGGAGAGGGGACTCAAGGCAAGTCAAAGGATTAAGGAAGGCTTCCTTGACATTCTACAGGTGTCACTTAGTCACATACAAGTAGACTTGTTTCTCCTAACAGACACGTCTTCATTGCAGAGAAAGTTTACAAGTTTAAATAGTTGGCACAAACTTACCAGTGTTTTCAATCCAACTATGTTTTTATAAGTATAGAATAATAGTGTAATTACACGGTGAACACTAGAAAGTAGACTGATCACAGAATTTCATGACTACGGTCTACCAAGAAATCAATTTAGAGTCACCTGAAGTTGTTAATCTTCAACCACAGCCAAATGGACTTTGATAACTTTTGGATATAAAGCTTTGGAAGATTATTCACTGAATGGAACAAGCACATTTAAGCTAAAGGCTTTTTAACATTTCATATGTATTTGGTGGTTAGAAAGCAGTTAATAAACAAAAACAGTATTAAGGGTTTTCTAAGAACACTGGACCCAGAGACAGAATATCTGCTCAATTTATTCTCTGTGACTTTGGGCAAGTCACCTAACCTCACGGCACCAGATGCCTAAAGGTAGGATAATTATTTCACGTCATTAGACTGGCATTTAGTGGCAGTGTTCCATTTCACATATAATGTATCCTGAAAAACATGAATGCTCCCTAGTGATAGGCACAAAATGCAAGATAATTTCAGTTAGACTTAAAGGTACATGATTTCCAATCACAACAAATCTTTGCTGTGTTTTTCAAAGCCTTTCTTCCCTGACATAAGTAATATGCATGCTAGATGGCCAATTTTTTTTCCAAAAAAAAAAAAAAACAAACCCAAGAATAATCAGTAATCCCATAACCCAAAGGCAACCATCATGAACATTTCTATAATGCTCAGAGTTTTAAAAATTTATGTAAATACAGACAAGGAGAGAAGTTTAGATAAAATCTAGTAAAATAATGATTCTACAACTCTCCTGCCCCCTACTAAAGTAGATTGGACAAAACAGTAAGGGAGTGCTCAGAACAAGGTGAAGGCTTTCAACTGGCTCCCACTGGCCAACCTGGAATAATTTCAGTAATAAAATCAATAATGTTAGTAAGGAATTATAACCAGCAGAATAAAGTAAGAATCTATGAGTCCTTCTGAAAAAAATAAGCAAATAAGAAGGGAAAGCTCTTTCTTACAGTATAATTCAAACTAATAAAAGTAGAATACATGAAAGAATTAGAAAATTACCATTTGGTAAACACCACAGGAATAACTGTTTCAGGAAAGAATCATCAATGGGGACAAAAAGGGGTGAAAGTATGATGAGAAATAAGATACACACACACACACACACACACACACACACACTTTCAAAGAAAATCCTCACAGGATACTTATTAATTACAAAGAAAAATAATTAATTTTACAATGGAGTTGACATCTTAACTATGTGACCAAAGTTAATGTCCCCAGTCACAGGACAGACATATCAACACTGCACCTCCTGATAAAATGCAAAGCACAAGGTCACACCTCTGCAGTATTCCTACCTAAAATGCAGAATCTGAATCTAATCACAAGGAATATCACGAAAACCCAAATTAAGGGTCATTAACTAGAATTAAGTAGCTTGTATTCTTCAAAACTATCGAAGTTCTGACAGAGATGGACTAAATAACTCTTTCAGATTGAAAAGACTAAAGAGACATGCAACGTGTAATCCTGGAATGGATCCTACACTAGGACACTATTGGGACAATCAGCAAAATCTGAATAAGGTAAGGTAGATAGTAGTACTGAATCAATATGATTTTTCCTGATTTTGATCATTTATTGTGGCAAAAGAATATCCTTAGTTTTAAGAAACACACATTAAAGTATTTAAAGGTAAAAAAGGCATTATGTTTACCTTAATTACAAATGTTTCAGAAAAACAATGCTTAGATGACATATAAAAATACAGAAAAAAGGCAGCATGAATTATGTAACAAGTATGGTAAAATATTAACATTTGAGAAATCTGGGTGAAAAGCAATAGAAATTTTTTTGTGTAATTTTTGCAATTTTTTGTAAGTCTGAAATTATTTCAAAATAAAAAGTTAAATATATATGTTGCATATATGCATGTATCTAGTGGACACCTTTCTGTAAAAATAAATACAGATCTAAATCATTATCAATAAAGGCCATACAGTATTCCTCTACCGAATATACCCTAAGTTACTTAGCACTGCCAGTTCTGCCCCTGACAACACCTAAATATTCAGGTATATGCCTGTGCATACTGTTTATTTCACCAGAATTTCCAGAATAACATCCCTCCCTGGAAACCTGAATTTAAAAAGCTAAGTTACTAGCTAGATATCTAGAGATATCTAGTGACCTAACATTTTAATTTAAAAATTAATCAAATCCTTAAATCTCTCACCCCTCTCCACCTCTCCACCTAATGAGGCACCTGTATAACAATAAAGAAAGAAAACAATTATTATAAAACCATTTATACTGCCAATAAGAGATCACATAATATGTACCTCATTTATTTCATTTCCATTTAAAGACTTTAAAGAGAAAAAGAAAGAAGAAATACAAAAGAAAAACAAACTACTCCTACCTGCTTATACATATTTGGAAACATCAAGCTATATCACAAAAATGATGTGAATCAGATCAATTCATAAAATCACATGCCATAAAGTAAAAAGACAACTGATATTTTTAAGGAACTTCGATAGGCAGAAAAGTATTCAGTAATGGGTACAATTTACTTGCTGGTTTGGCAAAGCAGGGATGCCGTTTGAATGGACAGAAGCTAAGCTTATCTTCCTCAGCCTAAAGGGCTTGCTGAACTTTGGACAGGCCAAGAGAACTGCTGATGGAACAAACATTCTTGCTGAGAATACTGAGAAAGCAGAGTCTTTCGGTAATCTCAGTAGTGAAGGGGCACACAAGGATTTGGGGTCAGAGTCTGTACCAGGTACTTCATAATGAGAACACACGGTAAAGGATCACTATTATTTTCAGTAAGGTCAGCACCCTCATCACGGTATTTATAGAGGCTGTTAAGAATGAATGTGAGGTCTTATTCTCCAGTTTCACATGAATTATTCATATAAATGTATGTGGAAAATAATCAAGTGTCTGATGAGATACGCTCCGACAGCTGAGGGTGAAAGACCTGAAAAACAATGATGGACCTGAATGGTTATAACGTTTGCCAACCAAATGACTGCCTAGCTGATTACAAAGCATTTTCTGTGCAATATATACTTAGTTTTTATTTTCAACCATGAGAATGAGATGGTAATGAATGATTCCATTACTTGAAAATACTATCTTGAACATAAAGAACTAGCCAGCTTCAGAATACACACCACCAATTTTATAACAGGATACAGATTAATTTTTATGTTTTCATATTTTGAAAGTATACATAAAACAGAAAATATGGTCAATTTGTCATCAATTAGAAGAAAATAAATTTCAATGCCACCAATCCTCAAATAAGCAGTTAAATTTAGTGATATATCCTTGCACTATTTTATCTGTGTATGTGTGTCCACGGGTACATTTTTCCAAAACAAAAAATGGAAGCAGGGCTGGACGCGGTGGCTCATGCCTTGTAATCCTAGCACTCTGGGAGGCCGAGGCGGGTGGATCGATCGAGGTCAGGAGTTCAAGACCAGCTTGAGCAAGAGCGAGACCCCGTCTCTACTAAAAACAGAAAGAAATTAGCCAGACAACTAAAAATCTATATAGAAAAAATTAGCCAGGCATGGTGGTGCATGCCTGTAGTCCCAGCTACTTGGGAGGCTGAGGCAGAAGGATTGCTGGAGCCCAGGAGTTTGAGTTTGAGGTTGCTGTGAGCTGTGCTGACACCACGGCACTCTAGCCTGGGCAACAGAGCAAGACTCTGTCTCAAAAAAAAAAAAAAAAAAAGGGAAGCACATAGCAATAGTGTTTTGTGAATTGCCTCATTCACTTATTTATAGTGAATATCCCTCTGTGTCACAATAGATTACTATTATAGTGTTACTCTACTGCATTTAATGGCTGCATAGAAATATTTTAATCAAAAATATGTATCACACAATAAAAATTAATTCAAAAGTATTACTAACAAAAGCTCCATGGAAATGCAGTTTTTCAGACAAATTTTCCAAATCTGAACTCTCATAATTAGAGCAATTATCAACAGATTTCTGAGCTGTATCCCAGCAGGATCTCCATTTCATTCCAGCCACCAACAGAAGGCTTTCTAAAATATCCAGAGTCCTTCAAATCTCCTAAGCTGTTAAGAAAAGAACAATGCCATATATGGCATTTTTCCTTAACTATAATCACTCCTTTATCTTCAAAGTAAACTACGCCTTGCAAAGTAACCATTTCTAACTTATTACAAATCATCATAAAAATAAATTGATACCACACTAAAGATTTAAGAATTTTGATTGTAAGGGCATTCAAAATTCAGCTCTAAGGATGGATAATGTCTATATAGAATTTTAGTCCAATCAATTTAATATTAATAGCAACCCAGATAAAGTCAGTGAGCTGATGTACTCCTTTTATTAAGCAGACCCTGCTCTCTTCTCTTCTTGATCTGTAAATGTTCAAAGACATCAGTGTAGTGAACAGGTAGGGTACTATTATATTCTTTTTATCAACTGCCTGATAGGCAGCTTAGATTTACACCTGTTGTCCCAGCACAGTGATTAACAGCACTTCCTGTCATTCTTAAAAATATTCTGGTTTGTAAAACAAATAATTTGGTAACCTGCTTTAGGCTTCCAAGAAGTTGCTGGGGGCATTTCTTTTATATATGAATAAGATAATGCATATATCACTGAAAAAATAAATAAAAGCAATCTTTATTATTATCACCTTTTTTGCCATTGCCATTATCTATGCTAAATATGTTCCTCCTCTCTACAATACAACCACTGCAACCACATCATCTCCTGGAGATCAGATGTATCACTCTCTGAATTCCTTTTACTTGGATTTTCCACCTTTGATATGGCAACATCCCCTAATATGTTTGGTATAAAAAAGAAAAAAAGAGAGAACATTAAACAATAAATGAGCTATTTAGGGTTGTTATTGAACACAAAAATGCTAATCAACAGAATCAGGATTTCATGGTGAAGGAGCAGAACCACTGGGTTCAGGAAGATACATTAAGAACCACAAGAACTCTCTATAAATAATTTATCTTTTCCAGTCTGCAACTTTCCTGACTGTGGCTTAACTTCTCTAAATCCAGATTACTACCTACTTTATTAACAGAACCAAATTCCCTACTCATTTTAACTCTGATTTTAATCACTTCTTTAAGAAAATATTATAAATTATCTTCTATATGTTAATGATGAAAATAAGTGGACAGTTTGCTGTGCCCATTCTAAAAACAGTGGTAAAAGAATACTGAATGTACACCGCAGGGCCAGCAAGCTATTTGTGGGCAATAACTTCTTACAAATTTCTAGAAAAATTATTTAAATGTTTGTGGATATAGAATGCTATATATACATATAAAATAAATAAATATATTTTTACATATGCACAACAACTAGATCAAATTGGCCTTTTTGATAAACAGTATCCAAACCATAATATATCAGCCTTGACCCACTAGGTAGGACCCAGACCCGGCCACACAATGCATGGGGCCATGGTCAACTTACTGTAGGGCAGCATGTCCTATATCCCTCCTACTGCAACTCCCACAAGGACAAAGAGACACAGTGACCGCAGAGGCTGTGATATCCTTCCTGCTGCTGCCCCCTTTTGAGGACAACACACTGGGCTACTTAATTAATTATATATGTCTCAATCTCAGGGGAAAGGTATTGTTACCTAATGCATGAGGGAAATCCTAGAAGCTCTTGTGTGGATACAAACTGATTAAATGACTATGCAACAGTGTTATCTGGCTTTCTTTTTAAAAGCCACAGGTGTCAAATGAAGGGGTGTGTATGTAAATTTGTCCTCAGATACTTCTGAGTAGACTAAGCCAGCCACTGACTTCTTTTTAAGGAGGAATTTTTTAAACTTTAGTGAGCTTTTCCAAGATAGAGGAGATAGGTATTTGCAAAGGACTAGAAGTTCTGCAAGTTACTGTCCCAGGCGTCTGAGTCCCTCTTCAATTAAGCAGTACTTACACTGGATTTCAAGTGCCTGAATCATTAAACAGGCAGCAACATCCACAAGCACCATGCTTCCCTGGAGCCCACTCTACTGTCCCCTCCTGTGCACCTGGCACCCCAGCAAGGCCATGTTAGCAATGGCCAGAGGGGATTAAGGAAGCAATCCGTCTGGAATAGATTTTTTTTCTATTCAAAAATTAGTAGCCTATATTAGGTCAAACCTGTAACTTTTTCTCTCCCTGGGTCTATTTACCATCTACTATGCAAATTAGCTCTGTTGACTAAAAACGGCTAATCATCTGTGCCAGACATGGATGGTCTTCTGAAGATGTTCAGAATAGCATCTCCGCAGCTCTCTGCGATCCCAGATGAGCTACAGGCCTCTTTAAAGCTTAGACTGGCGGAAGCAGTACAAAACGCACTCCTAAGGCATGAAAATGAACTGTACCCATACATACATTTATCCAGTGCTCTGGTCACAGGTATAACCTTAGATGAGAATTATCCAACACGCTCTCCCACGCCACACACTTACGTCATGATAAAGAACTGCTATTTCTGTATTTTTCAGGATTAACCCTTTTCCCCACCCTCCCCAATGCAATTCTACAGAAATATTGGGTATTTCAGAGGTGATAAAAATTTCAGAAATATTCCACTTGTATTTAGGCTAGTGATTTCATTCAAAATTTGATAATAAATATAGCATTATATGTACTAGGTGCTTCAAACCACAGAAGCAGAAGCACCAAAATTTTACACGTATTCAAAAGTAGATAAATGCTACAAGTAAATGGTGGTCATTTACTTGCTATTAAAGCTTAAGTTTAATGAAGAATAATTTTACATGTAGATACATTTTTATAATACTACAATACAAAAAATAGCTTACATACTAAAAATAGAAATAAATACAATTCAGAAGTAATGTGATTCCATAATTCTTATACCAAACTGGCAATTTGCATGAGCTTTTCAACGGAGAACCATAGCCAAACTTGTAACATCTGTGGTAAAAACTCAAGACCAACATTAAAGAATTATTCATGGAAAAACATTTTTACTACAATGAGCCAGAGCTCAACTGCTAAAAATATATTTAATATGCACACAAGTGTATGGGCTCATGAAAGGTTAATTTCATAGTATTTCCACTTGAATTACATTACCAGATTCTCTCCACCCAAAAGTTCCCAGGCTAAAAAGCGTGAAACTACACTACAACACGGGATATGATCCACGGGACAAACATGGAAATTGGTGAGGAATTACACTGAGAAAGCTGAAAAGCATCATTGGGTAAAGGAGGAAAAACGTACAGAACCAAAAGTTATGACTGATGGGCTTATAAACTCTTTTCTTTCCTTTCCAATCCTTATTTGTAAGTTACCAGCAATGGCAAGGGGAAAACAATGAAAATAAGCAAAGAAAAATCATTCAAAAATAGAAATGCTTTCATAACATTAGACTCCGTATAAGGCATGGAAAATAAGCTAATGGGGTCTGATTTTATAAGCCACATACAAAGCAAACTGTATTAATTTATATTCATTTCTACTGTATTATTTAGTTCACAGCAGTTACAGCTAAATAGTTAAGAACATGGACCAAAAAGTAGGTTCAAACCACCCCAGTCCTTAACTAACACTATAGCTTGGGCTACTTAACCAATTTGTCTGTACCTCAGTTTCCTCATCTGTAAAATGGACAGAATATTACCCTTATTAAATAAGCAATATGGGCAATAAGAACAGTACATGGCATAGAGGTGGCACTCAAACACAGCTAGCTGCTATCATGATTATTCTTAAGATCACCTGAAAACTGCATCACAAAATATTCACTCCAGAATTCCAGCAAGCGCACAGTTTCTCCTTTTCACAAAAATGTTTTTCAAAATTTTTATTTTGGGTAACTTGCAGGATGTTACAAATAAAACACTAGTGATTTTATAAAAGCTGTGTTCACAATTCTTAAGTTACAGTCCATCTTGACGATGCTGCAGTTTAACTTCATAGATGGCAAGGAGAAAAGTGAGGTTATAACAGTGAAAAAGGCACAGACAGATCCAGGCTTCCTATTGTGAGTCTATTTAATAGAGCAGAGTCTGCTCCCAACTCAGTGAAGATTGGCTCAGTGGCAGAACAAACAAAAACTTCAATAAAAAAAAAAAATTTATCGGGCAAAAGACATGAACAGAAGCTTTCCAAAAGAAAATAGACTAATGGGCAATGAACATATGAAAAAATGCTCAACATCTCTAATCATCAGCAAAATGAAAATCAAAACCACAACGAGATATCACCTAACTCCCGTGAGAATGGCTTTTATTAAAAAATCCCAAAACGACAGATGCTGGCATGGATGCAGAGAGATAGGAACACTCATACACTGCTGGTGGGACTGCAAACTAGAACAACCTCTATGGAAAGTAGTCTGGAGACACCTCAAAGAACTAAAAATGACCTACCATTTAATCAGCAATCTCACTACTGGGTATTTACACAAAGGAAAAAAAGACATTCTATAAAACAGACATTTGCACTTGAATATTCATAGGAGCACAATTCACAATTGCAAAGATGTGGAAACAACCCAAGTGCCCATCAATACATGAGTGGATCAATAAAATGTGGTATATGCATACCATCAGCCATAAAAAAAAAAAAAATTGGTGAACTAATACCTTTTGTAACAACCTGGATGGAACTAGAGACCATCTTTTTAAGTGAAGTATCACAAGAATCGAAGAACAAAAACTGTTTGTACTCACTACTAAATTGAAACTTACAGATTAACACTCGTGCACATATGGCAGTAAAATTTAATGGAAATCAAGCAGGTGGGAGAGAGGAGCAGGGGATGGGTACACCTACTGGGTACAATGCACACCATATGGATGATGGACACACTTGTAACTTTGACTCAAACTGTACAAAAGCAATTCATGTAACCAAAACATTTGTACCCCCATAATATTCTGAAATTAAAAAAAACCATATTTACCCCTGTAAGAAAGGCCTTTTAATATTTTAATAATTCCCTCTTCCCTCTCTCCCCATGTAACTCATTTGTCACTGTTTTATAAGCAAATTCATCACTTTAATAATCAGGAAACCCCACAAAATGTAACACCTAAATAATAATGACTTAAATACTCCATATAAAACAGATATGAATATCACCTATCACCTTTTTATTCAATTGGAGTTCTATGTGGATCTACTTAAAATAAAAATTGAAATGTCAAATCCTGTTACAAATGTTCATTTTAGCTAATACATTCAAAAATCTAAGAATAGGAGACATCTAACTTATTTAGATTAAATAAGATTGCCTGTGACTGCTATATACACTCCTTGGTACAGTGATTTTCAAAAACATAAATTCAAAGGTGGTCCTTAACTAAGAGCCAACTACAGGCCAGATATCATGCTAAAGACTATAGGAAATAAAAATAAATCAAAGCACATGACGCAAATGTTTACAATTTCATGGTAACACAGAGGAATGGCAATTCTCTTTGAACCTTAGAGCCCTAACCACCAAAAAAACACTAAAAACCACCTGCTAACTTCTGTTTTTTCTTAAAAATCCTTATTACCTCTGTTAACTGTTGGCTAGGCATTAGATTTGTAGTCCTTGTTAATACTATATACTACATTTTGAAATAGGGCAGGGGGGGAGATATAATACATTCTAGTACTTATCAACTTACTGTAGTGGATACTATAATTAGACATATAAGAAAGACCAGAACTGACATTCCATAAAATACTACCATCAGGTTCCCATTCGTCACTTGAGGCTGTCTGGACAAGTCACTTTTTCATCTCACAACTTTCCCACATTTGCACCTCTTAGTATCACCAAGCACTCACACTCTGTCTAATATGCCCAAATATTACAAAGCAATAATATAAAACTTTATATAAACACAGGTTTGTCCACCATGAAAGCAGGGTATTGTTTCACACTGTCATGATAAAACCACAGGGCATCGTGCCCAAGAGTCTCAATATTGGTTACCAATGCAAAAATGAGGCCAATGGATTCGGAACTGAAGGCAAGCAAACCCACGTGCCTCTGTCCAGGTGAAGCTGACCCTGCCCACCCACCACAGCAACTCAAAGACAGCATCAACCAGAATGTTCTGTTAGGGCACCAAGGATACAGCCTTCTACTTCAATTCCAAATGAGTCCAAATTTAGACTGTGCTCTGGAACAAAGTGAAAAACTATCTTGAAGCATGTTTTTATAGTTCTTTAATATCTACTGGATGACTCATAGTCATGTATCCTAGAGGCCAGGTACTTTCATTTCTAAAAAAGGAATATGTTTGAGTGTTGGGAGGCTGGCCTAGAGCTCAAAAGGCTGGTGACTAGGCAAGAAAAACAAGAGAGAAGCTGGTTGTCTCCAGCACAGAGTGGTTTTAAGGACCAAAAGCTAGTTTAAAATGTCACACTTGACTCAAGTGGGCAATTTATCTTCCAGCATAGACTCGTGAATCTAGTCAACATTTAAACACTACTCAGTATTGCTAATTGGGTCTGCCTCTTAAAAGTCTGTGTAACAAGCTATTTTTCAAAACACCCTGGTCCCAAGCTACCTAGAAAAATATTCTGAAAACATTTACTAGGGCACAAGCAGGAATCAGTCTTCCCTACAGTGAAAGGCTGAGGTACTCAAAGCAGCAAAACGGTCTTCTCTAACTGGAAGATGAAAAGGTCCACCTCCCATAACTGGACGGTTCACTGGGGAAGGTTTGAGAAGTTCCAATGAGTCACCAAGGAAGTCACAGTTGTCTATTTCACTTTACAAATGAGAGGAATCAACCCATTTGTAAGAGGGGCAAGCCAGATCTGAATGTGGTAGCTCGATTTTCTACAACTGATACTCCAGACCATGGTGTTATTCCCCAACTGTCCACAGCATGCTTTATTCTGTCAAAGCATTCCAAATACAAATGCAACACCACCTCTCCTTCTGCTAAATCATATCACCTGTGCGAAAAACAATTTAAAGAACTATGGACAAGCCCTATACAAGCTATCAAATAAACATAGAAAGAAATTCTGTCTCCTGTGAAAACTGCTCATCGGCCACCAACTGTTTAACACACACCCACAATTTTAGGGAAGACAACATAAAATAGTGATATTTATTAAATGGAAGGCTTAAAAACTTGCCTGACATAAGTGTCTTCTAAATAGACACTTTCAATTGGCAGTAAGAAAATACTTAATCTAAATTTTTGGTATGCAAACTCATATGATAAACCAGACAAATTCAGGCAGGCTTGTTTCTCGTCAATTAAATCAACTTCAAAATGTTTTAAACATCCTCCATGTGCCCAAAAGTCATTCGCCCACCAGCTTCCCATCTATTTGGCCTTTTTTCCCCTCTGCCTTCTCCCAGTCATTATTTCCACTTATCCTTTGTCCCTTCCCACCCTTTCCTAGGTGTCCGGCACAAGAACAGTATCCCCAGTTTCTCCCTGCACCTCAGTCAGGGAGCCATCTCTGCCCGAGCACAGGGGCAGGTGGCACAGGGTCCTTCCAGCACTTGTGGGTGTGGTGGCCAATCTGGGCCAGGGAGGCTGCTCAGAGCCAGCAGACCCATTGTGGCAGCCATGTTCATAACCATAAGTGGGCATGTCTTCCATGACAGCCAAGCAAGGGTGTCCACCCCACTTGGGGATGGGGAAGGACACATCTTTATGTATTTTCTTCTTTAGTCTGCATCAACAGTCTGCAGGACTCAATTTGGGTGAAAAAAATAAGGACCAAGTTCTCCTGTAATCCCCTGTAACTTTACCTATTTTGGCTTTGGGGTAAGAACACTCACTATTGGCCTTTAAAAGAGGGAGGAAGGAAAGGACAGAGTGACAGAGAAAAAGGAGCTGGCAGGGGGTGGGGGAGGGGGGCACTTAATTTAATGGGGGGAAGTAGAAAGGCCTAGGTGTTCAGGATTCAGAGTCACTGAAAGTGACTAAAATGTCTCTGAGATATGGCAGTCCCCTTAAATTTTAGGAAAATCCAGCCACCCCAGCAATCCCCCAACCATAATTTTACTTATGGCTACCTTGCCACACCAAAATCTACTGAGCACTTGCCTAAGAATCCTTTCCAAACATGAGTTTTTAAAAATTGCTCAATTTTCCCCTAAGGCACGTCAGGGAATCATCTTTTTTTTTATTTCCTTGACTTAGAATGCTACAGATTGTATGACACACTACAGATTTAATAATAGCTTTTTACTGGAGGGAGGAGAGAGATCAACATGTTAAATAAACATCTCCATTGAAAGATGCGCAAATACTTCAGAAAGTTACAGCATCTACAGTCACTCCTCACCTCAGACACTGATACAGACAAACACTGGAGTCATGAAAGCACTGGCACATTTTCAGAGTAAGTTTTATAATCACTGGAATTCATAGAAAGGACCTCCTGACTAAAGCCACGAATGTTTACAGGAATTCCGAGTGTAAAAATCCCATGTACTAGACATTGGGCAAAAAAGTATTAAGTACCCATAGCCAAAGAAGCTCATAATTTTAAAATCAGGACTAAAATCATGGTAAGTTCTACTACAAATAATTTCAGGTAAGATCAGATCACTAATAGCTTTAAATAAATGATCTTTCTCTCTTCCAAATATCTCCTATTTCTATTTGTCCCTTCACTATACTCATCAACAGGACAAAATGGTTCACCAAAAAAATGTAGAATATTTAAATTACAAACAAGCTTTATTAAATGAAAATGTTGAACCGCCAAAGGCAACAGGGCACATTCATACAAACAGACTGTGACTTGCATTACTCAATATGGAGGCCCATTTACAACTGACATCACCGTTATGCGTCACAGAGGGCTGGAACGGAGCCATACAAGGCCTGGCACAGATACTGCACGGAGTACGCTGCTCAAAGGAGTTCGATTTTGGTTAGGACGCAGAACGGAAAGCATGACTAGTGAGCAGTGGAAGAGCGTGGAATCCCCAAGGACAGCACAGCGATGCTTAAAGGGTGCAGACACACAGCACAAGCACCGCACCCAGAGGGCGTCTGCTCCACTAACCAAACTTAAATTTTTTTCTGCAAACACCAAGAACTACCCACATATAGTATGTACTGAAAAAAAACATGATAGAACAAGTGTTCTACAACAGCAGTCCCCAAACTTTTTGCACCAGGGAATGGTTTCATGCAAGACAATGTTTCCATGGATCAGGGCGGGGGGTTGTGGATGATTCAAGTGCATTACATTTATTGTGCAGCCAAACCTCTCTGCTAATGATGATCTGTATTTGCAGCTGCTCCCCAGCGCTAGCATCACCGCCTCAGCTTCACCTCAGATCATTAGGTGTTAGATTCATAAGGAGCCACAACCTAGATCCCTCGCATGCACAGTTTACAGTAGGGTTTGCTCTCCTATGAGACTCTGATGCCACCACTGCCACTGATCGGATAGGTGGCAAAGCTTATGCAATGATGTGAGTGAGCAATGGGAACGGCTGTAAATACAGACGAAGCTTCACTCACTCACCTGCTGCTCACCTCCTGCTGTGCAGCCTGGTTCCTAACAGGCCACAGACTGGTACTGGTCTGTGGCCCAGGGCTTGGGGACCACAGTTCTACAATGAGACTTTATCTCTAGACCATATAAAAGACGCTGAGATGTACTTTTTCCTCTAAGAACATGGGGGTAGGTCATATGAGGATATAAACAATTATCAAGGGAAACGAGACTCTTTCATCCCAACGAAGTCCTAAACTATAAAATAACAGAGCCAATAGGAAGCAAATGCAATCACTTTTCCAGCACACTGAAGCCTTATAATTTTCTCAATATGACACACATACATACAAACACACACACACGCACGCGCATGTATGTTCGAAGCCTCAACAACACTGCCAAGTGCCCTTAGTAGAGCACAGGGCACCATGCAGAATTGAAACTCCGTGATCCAATGACTGGACGGAAACCATGCAACAGGAAGCCTCACAGCCTTAGGACACACCATTTCAGACAGCTGCCCATCGTGTTTACGTTAAGAGGACACACAAACAGTGTACAGTATTCCCTTCAACTCTCAAACCACAACTGCTGTTGCTAAGGTGAGCACAAGCTCTTTTAACAAAAACATTTCAAAATCCCCACAGGATAAATTCTGTAAGGCCTTTTGTTACTAACTCATTTTCAGTAGACGTGGGACCCAACCATCTGAACGAAACAGTATTCCCTGAGACACCGCTCACCTGGCTTAGGAGGTCTGAAGTCAAGGTCAATCAGCAGTCCTCCTTAAGAAACCCGTGAGCCACACATCAGGGAGCTGGAATTAAAAACTGTGTATTTTTAAAGTTTGGCATCTATCTTTCCCTTAGAAACCATGTCCTCTTGGGTAATTAAAAAAAAAAAAAAGTTACCATGAACATAAAATCAAAGTAAAACAGTCACTGTTTGTGAAAGGTTAACAGTTGGCAGTGTCACTTGAGATGCCAGGAGACCAACAACCAACCTCCAGAGATCCCGAAGGTGCAGCCAGGAATGGTAAGTGCCTTGTGCCTTCCTCAGCAACTGGGAAGGGGGGAACACAAAAGGTTTTGTTCAGCCCAAGTTTGAAATCAAGCCCATTATGGAGGGGAAAAAATGAGATTCTGATGGTCAAGTAAGTACCAGAGTTGAATATTTTTTCTCCCTCTCTCTATTTTTAATTATTTAGAGTTTCTTTGGGTTTTTTGGGGGGGGGGGGATGGGTTTTTCGTTTTATTTTGGTTTTGGTAAAAGAAAAATATTCAACAAGTAATAATTTGTTTAAAGTTTTAGAGGACACTAATTATTCTGAATGAATACTTTTTAAAATAAATTGATGCCTTTTAAACATCCTTTTAAAAAAACAAGTCTCCAAGGACATATGTTTTCATTATTTATATCTACTGGATGTCTACTATGAAAGAAAGAAGAGAAAAAAGCATCCAGTTTAGGTCTCTCTTTGGGAGAGAAAGGACAAGTCACAGAAAAGGACTATACAAGGCACAGCACAGGCACCACAGAACTGGCAATTAAGGAACGCTCACTGCAACTGCAGCGCCTGCAGAAGTCCAGGTGAGTGCAGCAAACCTGGAGTGACAAGGAGTGAGACCTGGGCAGAAGGGAGGAGCAGATGTCCTTCTCAACCCTGGGGAGGACTCCCCACCTCCTCAGCTCCTGGGGGCATCTGGCCCCCGCCCTAAAGACTGTTCTGGTTGGCCCCAGTGCTGCCTGGAGTCCTGCTGAAGAGGATGAGGGCCTGGCCCAGCTCAGAGGAAAGGTGCTACAAAGGACAAATGTGCTGGGGTGGGGGACACAAATGGCAATATTTGTCATCCCTGCTCTGGAACAAGATACATGGCAAAGGGGAGGTTCTCAGCTGTATTTGGGCCCATTTTCCTTACTTATCCCCTAAAAAATCAGGGAAGAATTAAAAAAAAAAAAAAAACCCAGAACTCCAAATTCACACCTAGGGAGCACTTCTTCACCTGTCAGGAGAAAGTTAACTCTTAAATGCTAGTGAGTGTTCCAATAGGTAATGTCTTAGAAAGAAAATCAAAATGCAGAAAACCCGTAAGATTTCATCAGAGGAAAGGTATGTCAAAGTATAGTATCTATTCTTTTGAATTAATGGCATTTTCTCATACACTGAGCTTCTACATGTAAATTCCTCATGAATTTTTATACTTTAATCCTCAACAAAATTAAGGCATAGAATTTAGAGTATCACTTAATCATGCTTTTATTATTACAGGGGAGATTTTTAGCCATATCTATGGGCAAGTAAGAAGAACCTACATTGTATGTGGTAAGCCAACCATTTCTAAAACTTTGCTACTATACTCCACCCCCACTCCGACGACAATTTCTATCAGATTTACGTTTGTCCCAAGGTTGAAGCATCTCTAAAGAGTAATTAATCCAAGGGCTGACAATAAGATCCAGGGGACCAAGGTGCTGTCTCAGTTAAGGAAGATACCAGAAGAAAAAGGTAGTCATTTGGTAGAACATGTATTCACTTCTCCCTAAGCCTAACAGGTGGGAGAAATGAGAGAGAGAGAGGAGCCACCTCCTAAGTAACAAGACAGAAAAGTCCCATTTACCAAACCTTCAGGCCACACAGCTCAGTGAAATCATTCCTGTGTTGGATGAAAAGAGAAAAAAAAAAAAAAACAAAAAAAAACCCACTATCCAAAGATTTGAACAGAAAGAACTGAAAAGTAATAACATGAAATTCAATGGCATGTGGGAAGTCATGCTTAATGTAGAAAACGCTAATTTCTTACATACAAATCAGGAAGGACTCATGTGTAAAAAAGCAGATAAAGAGGAAAGGGGAAACTGAACACTCTGGAGAGTTCTACCAGGTCAGACCTAGAATTCTGGGTCCACATCAGTGCTCAGGGTGGAAGCAGCAGAGGAGGAACAGTGAGTTGAAGTGGGGATGTTGAAGGGCTTAAGCCAGGAGGGGCAGGATCACTCTCTGCACACATTTCAAAAGCTCAGTAGAAAGAGCTTTAATAATTCTGGACGCTTGGTACCAACAGCCAAAATTGGAATAAACTGATAAAGTTTTAGAGAAAGAGATTTCAACCTCTAAAGAGTGTGGAGGTGGAGGAATAAGGACAGAAGAGACTAAAAATAAGGAATATGGTCATTAAAAATAAAAGGTTATGTTTATATTTAGGAAAAGTCCTCCCCTTCCAGTTTGAGGTATCTCTTTGGCCTGTGGCAGTTATTCTTAACATTGAGTTCAACTTACACTTTCAACCGTTGCCTCAGAAAATGCCCACATACACAGGTGCTTCTGCATGTAATTTCAGGGGGTAACAGATACCATAAAGCACGTTCATGGCCATCAAATTATGAATCTCGGGTCTAGGGAAAGAAGGACAAAGTCACCCCAATTCACAGGTGCTTTCTCTACTTGGGCTGAAGAAACTGCTAATTACTACAATTTACAAAACTGACTCCAACAATTATTTCCACCCACCTTTTCTGCTGCTCCATGCCATAAGAAACCTCCCGAGGCCTTTTTCTCATAAATACTAAGCTACCGTGTTCCAGTTACTGAACTTTAAGCTATATGACTGCCATGAGCCCTAGAAAACTGTTAAGGATATGACTGGAAAGAGGAAACCACACGTCATATCTTGAAAATGAAGCCAAAAATGGACAACTTTCCCTAAAAGGCTGTAAACATAAAAATGTATACACAGTCCAAAGTTCATGGACCAAAACACATCAATACACATCAGGAATGATAAGGTAAATCCCAAAAGGGATTTCGACTTCAGGGTTCTTATCTGTGCCATGGAGTCAGTCCCTCAGAGTCTGCCTGATGAGACACTGACCGCACACTCACTTCTGGGCACACACATGGGATGGAGGCCGAGGAAGTCACGGACCAAGGAACAGGCTGGCTGTGTGGGTCTGCCCATGACCTCTCCCTGGTGCCCACCTACCTTGGGCAACCACACACCAGCCAGCTCCGGCCAGGGGCAGACAGGCTGTGTCCTGGTAAACTCAAAGTCACACTCTGGTTAGGGAGGGGTCCCCCACGCCAGGTCCCTGGCCACTGTTTCCATTGGCAGCCCTAAACCACACTCTTCTCCTACCCAACTTGCCTGATACTCAGAATCTCCTCTTTTCTGTGCCATCTTAACCAGGTGGAACCTCCAGGTATATGTCATTATACTTTGTTCTACATACCTTGTTCATACCTCTCCACACACACCCCATGATTTGATAGCTTAGCTGGAAGAAACACTGAAACCTAAGGGAGGCAAAACAATACCAAGAAAAGAACACATTAAGTTCAGAGTTAGAGCGAGGCCTAGATCCCATCGCTTCTATATTGACGAGCCTAGTGACCCTTAAGCAAATTAAGTAGGTTAATGTCTCTGAGACTCACTTTCCTCATCTATGAATGGAGAAAACAGTATCCCGGCATCAGAGGGACAGTAGGAGGATCAAATGGGATAATCTGCAGGAAAGGCTAAGTAGGGGACTCCGCATGGCTATAAACCACAAAAGCCGAGCTCCTTCATTCTTATCCCACACGGAGCGCACGCCCAGGACACAGCAGCCACTATGCCAAGCAATGAGCCCACGTGCCAGAGCCAGAACATGAAACTCACTCTTCTAACTTTCTTGTCTTTCAGGGCACTCTAACACTGTGCCCTGTCACTTCTTGGCTATCCACTCAGACTCTGAACTTGGCCACAATCCTCTAATCTGTCTTTACATACTCCTGCTGTTGGTCTGTAAGTGAGGAGAGGGAAGCCAGAGAGTTCAAAGGGCGCTGAAACGGCCCTCAGCAAGGGGTTTCTGCCGCACATGTACCCTGGAGCACCTGCAGACACGTGTCCTATTTGAGTGGTCCCAAGTGCCACCTCACAGACTGCACCCCCCAGAAACACTCCAAGTCAGATCACAGGCCTGCCCATACCCACTCACAACCTGGCACGAGGACAATCCCAGACTCTGAGACGGGTCAGAAAACAGAAAGACTCTGAGGTTCTAAGGGCCAGCCCAGGAATCTCCTGGGCAGCGAATGACAGGCAATGGTGACAGATAACTAACTGCATAGATTTGTCTGTACCTGGATGAAGCAGCCCACTCCAACTTTCATTTCAAAAAAATGCCAAAACCTTCAGAGAAGCACTGACAGAATTTCAGCCAGACCAGTATCTGGAAGGGCTTTTCCTTTTCAGTGTTCTCTAACACATTTTAAGGCATCCAAGAAAAATATGGTATACCAACATTCATTCTATACCCCTTAAATAAGATATCTTTTATTATTTAAGAAAAAGTATGTAATGTTAGCTGTATGTCCCACAAAAAGATAAGAGCCTGAGAACTAGAGATAACAGAAGAATCAAACAAAAAAAATGCACTGTAATATTCCATTCTTGATTTATTTTTTATAATCCACATAATGAAACCAAGGAAAATTCTAAATGTGAATGTGTATGAACACCATTTTCTTGCATGTTCTTTTGTACCTTAACTTTTTTCTGAAAGATTTCACAAGACAAAATTAAATATTTTAGCACATGTAGAAAATAAGCCAACTCAAATCATAAATTTCAAGAGAAAATTAAAACTGTCTACCTGTATTTTCATATTCAAAGATCAGAAAGTTCTAACACATGTCCTATCTTTTTTATTTTTTTTTTTAAGTTAAAAATGAGATTCTTACAAAAGTACAATTTAGGTTATATTTTTAAGAAAGCAAACAAACCTTATTTATTTAGGTAAAAATACAGAGACCTTTCATTTAACACAATACTCTTAGCACAGTTAAAAAAATGAATGGTAAAGTCACTTATCCTCTTTTGCCCCATTCCCTTCAAAATAATCTTTTTTAATCCAATGAGAATAGGAAGCTCCAGGCAGCAGGTAATGATCAGTTTGGAAATTCAGGCCACGAAGACTGAAAATATCAGCATGTAACCAGCTTTTTATCTAGGTTATTTCAAGAGGTTGTGCCAGAAAACTAGGGAATATAATGCACACGCTCTACCATATCGATATTATAGCTAATCATTAATTTACCCAACATGTCTTCGAAAATCAAGTGAATTTAAAATATGTATAAAATTCCAGATTGTGAGAATGTGAACATATTTGAACGCACACTGCTATTGATTTATTTAAATCTTTATAATACTATTAAGAATTCTGAGGGCAGAAAAAGTAAAAAGAATATATTTTGAAGATATTTTTAAAATTGCAACCTGGCATTACAGAACAATTAAGAACAAATACAGAACAATTCCTCTAACACATGGTAAAGAAGTCACCAGGGCTTTATTCCGGGGGTCTCACTGCTAAACAGGATTTCTTTCCTCATCCTGAGACACCAGACCCAGGGGAGGGGGGCAGATGGGGAGGGGGTGACCAAAGACTCTTCCCTCACTCCACAGGGGAAGGCAGTGACAAAGGCTTTCTCACCCCCCTCTCTCTGCGATTCAGTGGGGGTGGGGGGAGTACAAAGACCCCCTTCTGAGCTCTTCTAAAGAAAGTTAGGATGCAAGCCAGGTCACGAGGGCTGACAAATCCTGATTCACAGCTCGAGTCACACTTAGCTCACACACAAAATGAAAGATTCAGCCACTCAAGGGCTAAGGGGAGGGGGCTTCTCTGAATGTGCTGTGGGTCTGTTTCTAAACAGCCCACTGTTGACAGGAGCTGCTGACTCAGCACCATCCCTTCTGCCCACTCTTCCTGGCTGCCTGTGCCTTTATAGATCCAGTACTGAATCAGACATCATTTTATCCACGTTAGGGACAGGCCACAAAAAATTATCATTGGGAGTCACCAACATGACTCTCACCCTCTTTATACTGAAATTGTGAAACCGTGGTCAGGGAAGTCCAGTCACCACACATCCTGGCTTGACAGGGGCAGTTTACACCTGGTGTTCTACAATAATTTTAGTAACACCCTCTTTCACTCTGGAAAGCATCTCTGTTTAGACAATAAATTATATGGTCAGCCTATCAATGAAGAATGTCAAGCTTCCAAAGCATCAACCTTTGACAGCATCATCTGTCACTTTTCAAACACCAAGCGGAGATGGGGCTTTTTAACCACACCACAGGAGGCCTCTTAACACGTGCCCAGAACACAAGATTAACAACCTTGGGCCTCTAAAGTTGAACCTTAGCAAACATCTCTACAGCAGTAAACTTGAACATTATTCATTTTTTCTTCCCTTTTAAGTGAAAGCATCACCTACAAATGACCTCCGTTTTCAACTTGGGCACCGAGAGAAAAGTCCTTGCTGTGTGGTCTCAGCACCACACATACAACTTGGCTGCATCTGTTTGGCAACTCTAAAGCAGTAAGGGCCAAATGGAACCTCTGCCCTAAAAGAGGTATTTTTAAGGAAGAATGGTTAAAAGAAGTGGGGAAATGAAGAATTTCTCCACGAACTAGGAAAACTGTAAGTATTAAAAGAAGAGTATTTTGTTAAAAACAAAATAAGCCACGCACACAAACAATAATCTATAATACTAAATTAAATGGTGAATAATAAATATAAATAAAAATGGCAAAAGTAGATAATGTTGATACAGCCAGGGCTGATTTTGGTTTTTTTTGCTTAGTCTGAAATAATGGGCTTGTGGCATTCCAAAGAAACTCTTAAATTTGCATAAAGATGCAAAGCAGCCTCTCGTTTGTGCAGCCAGTATACTCGGCAATCAAAAATCAAAGGGAAGACGAGACCCAAGCGTGGTAGTTCAGGAGAAGCAGGAGTTCTTGGCAGGAGACAGGAGTGATTGATTCTTCCTCTGCAAGGGGTCCTTGGCTCTGGGACTCAGCCAAGGAAGGGAAGGCAGTCAGTCCAGCAATATTCATTCTCTCTCTCCTCACCTTCTCCCTCTGTCAACTGTTTGTTTGTTTGTTTGCTTTTATTTTTAAATTTCCTATCTGGTAGTAAACCCCAGGCAGCAGGCCTAAAAGTGTAAGGATCCTGGGCTGTCCTTGGAATCTCCCAGCAAGGATGGTGCGATCCTAGTGTGGCATGTTTCAGGGCAGACACCAAGCATCATGAAATTCACATAAATGCCAGAAGCACATGGTAGTAAAAAGACCTCTAATGTCTGAAAATTCTTGTAAGAAGAAAATTTCCATTACATCTGTTCATATCCCAATTATTACCCAAAAAAATTTAAATGTGCCCTTTAAACTTGTGACATATAAGCCACTGAAAGCAAAACTTAAATGTGATAGTTTATAAAAAATCTTCCCACGTATTTAAAATGAATCAACACTCAAGTGAATTCCAGAATAAATCCCCTGCCTCACACGGGCTCACTCGTATGCTCACTACTGCCAAACCACGAGTGTCTTAGGTCTCTCAAACCGTAGGGCAGGGTCCTTGGAACAAAATCTATGGCATGCAAAGCTGGGCACACAAGTATCCAGGAACAGGCAGTGTTTGTCTAAGAAAATCCTGTAAAAACTAAATTTAATGGTCAAATGTTTCATTTCTAAAACGAATATAACTAATATCAACTCTGTAAATGTGTGCATTAAATACTCAATAGCCACAATGACAGAAGTTAAAACCAAATTTTCAAGTAACTATGCTTTAAAGAAGAATTAAATTGTTTTGACTTGTTCCATTTACTTGGCAGTAAGTAAAAAAAAAAAAAACCGTTACTTTTGAAAAGTTCAGTGTTTCCAAATTTTAAAATCATCTTTAAAAGCATGAACTGAAATTTTTAAGCCCTGTTTTATAAGGAATTGGCATAGAATGTATTTTTAAATGAGAACTATGCTTGATATTTGTTAACCCAAAATGCATTAACCTCTAGATATTCTTCACAAATCAGTATTTCCAATGCAAATGACACACTTTCACTATAACATGACATTTTGTGAATTACTTTTCTTTCATAAGGTGTGTCTCCCCAACCCAACATCCATTAGTCTAGGTATCCTGTACATTTCCATGACTACAATAAATTTTGCTAAGTTCATACTAAATAGATTTACAGTAAGCTACACTAAAAATAGGCTATATTATACAAGGAAGTTTCCAGAATATTTGTGTAATTTTTAATGTGATAAAATTGGTTTAATTTAAAATGCCCAGGTAGATTTAAGTGAACTTAATCTTACCTGAGTACCATCATTCCTAAGCATTGAGAAACAGGCTTGCAAATCATAATCGTGCTTCCACATCTTGAGGTTATACTCCAAGATCTAGTTTTATCCTGGTATATCTTTAAATGTTAATACTATAATTATCTAGAATCTTCAGCTCCAAAAAATGTACAATTTACGCAAAGGACAAACAAAAAATGAAACCTATTATAAGATATTAAAGGATAAAAGGAAATTGAAACTGTGGAAAGGAACAAAGTTCTTTTTTTTTTTTTTTTTTTTTTTGAGACAGAGTCTCACTCTGTTGCCCGGGCCAGAGTGAGTGCCGTGGCGTCAGTCTAGCTCACAGCAACCTCAAACTCCTGGGCTTAAGCGATCCTACTGCCTCAGCCTCCCGAGTAGCTGGGACTACAGGCATGCGCCACTATGCCCGGCTAATTTTTTGTATATATATATTTTAGTTGTCCATATAATTTCTGTCTATTTTTAGTAGAGACGGGGTCTCACTCTTGCTCAGGCTGGTCTCGAACTCCTGACCTCGAGCGATCCACCCGCCTCGGCCTCCCAGAGTGCTAGGATTACAGGCGTGAGCCACCGCGCCCGGCCAGGAACAAAGTTCTAAGTAAAGAATGGAGAAAACTAAAAGGAAATTGGAAAACTAGAAAACATTTGAATCCTGACAGTCAGAAAGAGAAAACTGTGATTTCAATTCCAACTAGCAATTTTTTGGGAGTAGTACATTTCTAACTCGTGGCAGAAACTTATTCTGTTTTTAAGTGCATAAAATAAAGAAACAAACAGAAAAGCCAATTATACTTTAAAAAATAATAATCAGGAGGTTTAAAAGTAATGTATGAATCTTTACCACACATTATATAAAAAGACCTAACAGTCAGTCTAGTAACTATGCAAATTTTGATGCAATGGTGAGCATGAACAATATTTTGAGAGATCGGCAATAACAAGTGTAATGTGAAATATCTGTGGGCATCCATGGGTGATAAGTCATGGATGCTACTTACTGGAACCACTGTATTACATTCATAATTGAGGGAAACTCTGTATTTTATTACATGAAAATAAAGATGGAATTAGTTTCTTTCCCATCCAAATTCATCAGTCTTGACTCCCAGCTAAAATCTCTTACTCTGGACACATTGTTACTTATTTGGCTTTCAGATCTCTATCTTTGGAGAAAAGGTTTCAAGAAAGCCATCAAAGAACAAGTTTTTAACTAGGACCATAGAATCTTCTCTCGGGCAAGGGTTCAGGCCAGCAGCCCTGTGTGTGCCTCTGACCACAGCTGACCAGATGGACTCCTGACCCAAAATGTGACCATCAGAAATCTGAAACTTTTCGGAGTTGCCAGCCAGTCCTTTTTTGAGCTGTGAAAGTGAGGTAAAGTTGACTGTAGATAGGTAGGCAGGCAGGCATAAAGTAGACCCCTAGGGAGAAACAGGAAACAGAAACAAACTTAGAGCAGCTATTTTGGGGGTTGCTGGGCTCTACTCTCAGCAGTTCCTCTTGGGGTAAGGCAGGTTTATACCACCCACCTCCCTTGGGTTAACTGAGAGGCTCCTATACTCTGAAAATAAATTCCTTTTTTTGTTCCAGCCGCCAAAAGAGCCTTAACTAAGTCAAGCCCTTAAAACACAGGGCAAACTGCGCATGTACCACTCAGCGTGAGAACTGTTAACAACCACGGCCACAGAGGGTTAAATCAGCAGGCTGGAAGGCAACTCGAGCTCATTTCTCCATAAGCCAGAAGCACTATAAAATGGATTTTTCTAAAAAGGACATGAAGAATCAGTACCTCAGTGACCCTAAATGTCAGCAGACATGTTTTTTGTCTTACTCTCCTACAACAGCCTTTTGTAAGCTTACTTGTAGCCCTTGGTTTTCACTGCTGGCTATTTTGGCAGAATTATACTGTATTTTAAGGGCACAGCCAAGACATACAAACAGCATGTGGTTCTATATTTATACTTACCACTATGGGAGGACAAGAGTCACAGAGACAAACATTTCTGATTCATATGCGGAAAACAAAGCAAAACAAAACCTCTGTGCTTTTGTATCAGTGCTATTGCTTTTACTAATAATTAGCAATAAGCAAAACAGAGAAAACTGAAATTATGATATCAGTATAAATGAGCGAAGTTGCTCTCTTAATCTGCCATTAAGTGTGGAGTGTGACAATCCTGTTCTTACTGAAATGAAGGGTGCCCCCAATCCTTATCTAATTATTCCTAATTGAGTCTCCTAGTGTCCCAGCGGGTAAACCTGGGACTTACCGCTTTTTTAAATGAAGAAGGTGATTTTTATTAGTGTTCCTGATAGCCCGCCGACAAATAAACCTTAATTCTCCGACTCTCCATATGCCACTCAATTTGTCCTCGGGACCACTCACTATAACACTTGCCATAACATTCCTAGAGCTAGTTAAGAATGTAGCCAACGTGAGCATCTGAGACAAGTGTTCAGTAATTTAAACACTGCTCCTGGATCTCCTAAGGGCTGAGGGGAAGGAGAAAAGAGGAACCACCAACCCCACACCTGGCCATAACCGTTCTGATAATTCCCTATGGATGATGATGGGTTTCCTCCAAAACAAGCATTTTTGGAAAAGGGTTGTGCTGCCTGCAAAGATTTGGAAGCCATTAAGGGATGGGAGGGTGAGCTGACCATTCCTCCCTGTCCCCTGGGTGGCAGGCTTCACTGACTCCTCATCCCACCGCTGGTCTTTCAAGACCTGAGTCTATGCCAGCCCTTCCATACAGTCCACTCTGTTCCCTCAGTAGGCTCCAGGATGTGATTCCTGCCCCAGTCTAGCACCTGGATCATGGCTGCATACTGTAATTTGCTATATCCATGCTTCTACCTCCAAAACGTATATTCCCTTAAGGATGGGACTGCTTATCCCTCAACTTACTACCACCTAAAACCCATTTGCTTAATGAACCCAAGGGTCTTCAAACGTCCTTCCGCCTCAGTGATGCTACTAAGTGCTTCACCTCTACTGCACACTTCACTGCGTAGCCACCACGCTCTGGTCTGATGTCATCCCTCCTTTTACAGTGACACTTCATGTGTTTGTGCCCTGTTAGATTTGTGTTTTGGCATAATCAACTGTTGTTAACATGTCCTACTCCATTAAACCAGTTCTGCAACACAAGGGGAATTATTTTGCGTACCAGTCAACACCCTGATGACACCTGAGGGTGACTATCACCCCAAAGACAAAAGCTGCTGCTCCTGAGATGACAAGGTCTGCCTGTCACTCTGTGATGCTGTCTAGTTACTTTAGAACTTACTCAATTTAAATAAAAAGGCTAGATTTGCTCATGCACTTCTAATTTTGTTTCATGTCGTACTTCTCATGGGCAAACATTGCTTGGCTTTCCACTTATAGAGGTATTTTTAAAGCCCAAATCAACCCTCAAGACAAATGAAAACAAAAATATACACAATCTTTTTAAAACATGACTGATATTCACTTCAAAACTAATTCACACTTTGGTGATGGTGCCGTGGTTATTAACGTTCCAACAAACATGAAAGAGAGAGAACAGGTTGGCAAAAAGTTCACAGGTGATGAATGGGTAAAGGATATGCAGGTGTTCATTGTACTATTCTTTCAACTTTTCTGTAGGTGTGATTTTTTTTTTCCCAAAATATAATTTAGAGGACTCTTACACCTTGTTTGTAAGAAAATCTTTCGTTACTTTTGAAAAATGGAAAGTAGAACATATATAAGTATATTCGTGTAGCTACAGAACTGGCCACAGAAACACTCAGCAGTGTTCCACAACCCACACTGGTTGAAAGGCTACTGTAGGCCCACGTATCTAATCACAACCAATCATCTTCCTCCTCGCCCTTTGTCCTCTTCCCCTCTCTCTTTCTTTTTAAATCTTATAACCAGGGAAGAAGTTTAAGACTGGAAAACACCCAGGAACAGCAGCTAAGTAGTCCTTAAACATAGCAGGGTTCGTACACACTATCACTTAACGGTCCACTAGAATGTCATCCCGGAGCTACCTCCCCCATCTCTGCAGATTTCTATCTGCACCTCTACCAGTGATAAGACAGCAGAACAGCTATTGGCTAGTCTCTGCCTGTGTCCTTCACTATCCTAAGTTACAGTTGCCTAACTTTGACCTCAGGCTCATCAGCTTATGGTCTACACTCAAATGTTACGAAGGTTAGTTAGCCAGCATTACCTTAAATGGTGCAATTTTAGAGTCTTTCAAACATTGAAAAAGTTGGATTTGCATGCCTGTAGTTTTGATCAAAAGTAGTGATTACTTACAGTGAACGATAAGAGATTTAGCCAATAGGCTTTTCTCATGATGGCAAGAAATTTTTGGTCAATATATTTTGCTTCTTTTTTGGCCATTTTTTGCCTCTTTTTACAACAGTGTAATAATTCACTATGGGTACAGTTTTTGCTAAATACAAGTTAGTTCTTTGTGATCGTGCAAATTAAAATAGTGACAAACTAGATGTCTGATTTACTTATTTTCTTGAGCAAGTCAGGCTTGGTTGAGTCTTCTGAACATTCTTAGTATCTTTAACACTCTAGGATTGTAAAAATTTCCAATTCTCCATCCCCCCGCCAAATATCCCAGGATATTTGGTTTTAGGGCTAGGCTAGATATAATTTAAGACTTAGAATGGTGAAATAGGGTCAAGTTTCAATAATTTTTCATTATTTGTAGCTGTTAATATCCCATCTTCATCTGTTTTATCTAATACTGAAATTGTATATTAAGTTAAAACTGAATAGGTACTTACATTTTGTTCAAATATCTTCAATGTAAATGGCTGAATGTGATAAATGTATTTCTTTATATATAATAAGAAATTCTCTTTCAGAAACCTGAAATCAACTTTAAGAGAAGTTTTACTTTTAGTTTTTGCTTAGCACATAGGAGATGCTCAGTAAATTATGCATGATTGAGCACCAAAGATTGTCTTAAATAATGGTTAAACTGAAGGGTGAAGGGTTCAGTAACTAGCTAAAGGTTACTGAAAGCAAAACATACATATCAAATTTTTAAACAGAACCAAAACTTTCTAACCACAGTATATATAAGCTACTACACTCTCTCCATTGTATTTTTAATTTAAAAAGAAAAAAGCTAACTATTATCTAACATTATAAAGCTATCACAAAGAACTTTTCTACTATTCTCTTTTATATGTCTAATACAAAACTAGTCTTTCAAAACATGTTGTGGCCAGACATGGTGGCTCACACCTGTAATCCTAGCACTTTGGGAGGCTGAGGCAGGAGGATCACTTGAGGCCTGGAGTTCAAGACCAGCCTGAGCAACATAGCAAGATCATGTCTCTATAAAAAGTAGAAAAATTAACTGGTGCATGCCTGAAGTCCCAGCTACTCAGGAGGCTGAGGCAGGAGGACCGCTTGAGCCAGGTGTTGGAGGTTGCAGTGAGCTATGGTGACACCACCGCACTCTAGCCAGGGCATCAGAGTGAGACCTCTCAAAAAAAAAAAAAAAAAAAAAAAAAATACATCGTAACAACAGAGATTGCTGGTTTGGGTAAAATACAGAAAACTCATCCCAGAAGGAGTATAAATGAGGTCTATAAGTCATTTCCCTAAGTGCATGACAAGTGGCCTGATTTAACACCCTCCTACCTCCTTCACCTCTTCCTCTCTCCAACTTCACCTGACTTCCATCACATCACCTGGAACCCTGCTTTTCTAACAGACTTGCTCCTTTGCCTGCCTGGCTACCATTGTTTTTAGTAATACAGGCTTTCTAAAACACTTTGTCTAATTACCGAATCACTCTATAGCTAGTCACAACAAAACTGTATGATCCAAGTACTATCAACTTACAGATATTTTCAAGCTAATCCTAAAATGCAAGTACTTATCACTTTTAATTTTCCAAAGGTAGACTTGAATCTACTAGGGAGTGATCCTTCTTTTGAGAACTCATGGTGAATCCAATACAAGAAATCGTAATCAAGAGGTTTAAAAAACAATTTTATTACCACCACTGCACAGAAAAATGGCAAAGAAGTTACACTGCATTTCACTGATATGTGTTTTATGATAACTCAAGCACTCCATTTGATTAAAACAAAGAGCACCAAAGACTTGATAATCACCCACAAGGGAAACCAATATATAAGATTATATGAAACAAGGCAAATTATCTCCTGGGACTCAGTGGTAAAGCCCAAACAGTAACCCAAATTTTCCATCTTTGAAGCAAAATTATTTATTTCAGTCACTACTGATAATACCTAGAATCAAAGGGGAGGTATTCAGACATACCAATTAGTGATCATCAGAAACGATAGTGTCCTACAAAAGTAAGGAAATGGAAATGTGGGAACATATTCTTAAAAACACAACTCTTGTACTGTTTAAGAAAACTGTATAAGGAAGAACATAATGTAAAAATAAAAATGGGGAACCTTCCATCTAAAGACGCAAAAAAGGCAGTCTTATTGCCCATTAAGAATATAATGGAGTTAATGAACAAAAGCAGACTAGGACATCTCAAATTTCCCTTTATTTCTGTCCAACACAAAGAACAAGAAACTTAAACCATGCATTCACCTCAAATAACCCAATTAAAAAGTTAAAATCAAACAGTAACAGTTAAAAAACTAACCCTGTAAGTAGTGGCTCTGAGGACACTGTGACCACAGAAGTCACACCAGAGTTGGCTGTCAGATGTGTGTGGGAAAGTCGGCCAGGCCTCCCTGCTACACGGCTCTCTTCCCACCGTGTGGACAAGGGGAACACCAGACAGACTTGGGTTCATTGCTGGCACTTCCAATAATACATTCACATCTCAACGTTGTTATTCCAAAACACAGGCTGAAACACAGATCAGTAATTAAAATGAAAAAGATGGCCACATAGAGTGACATACAGTAATATGAATTGAAATGTTTAAACTGCAAATAATAGCATAAATCAATCCCTCAACCAAGTCAAAAAAGCCAAATAAAGTTGGACAAACTGAACACTAGCTCAAAGGGCAGAATTCCAAATCAGAAGGAACAGGAAGAAGATATGCATGCATAAACACTTCCAGCACTAGAAAATAATACCCAGAGCAATACAAAGCAAGTTATTCTGCTACAGAGAAACAATAAACTGGACATCAATCCTCCTGAAAATCAACCACAGTACAAGGAAAAATGAACACATTTACACCAGGCTGTGTAAGTCACATTCTGTTGCCAAATATTCAGATTCACTAGGCAATCTATTTTTAAAAAATATATTTTTAAATCTCCTATTTTAATAATATATTTGCAGAGAGTGTCTATTTAGTTCACCTATGTGGGACATCCCTATTTGGGGGGCTTTAGGGTAAACTTTTCTTGAAATGTATTTCTTGCATTAGGCTGCATGAACAGCACATAAATATACCCGCTCATGAATTAAACACATGGTGCATCCACTTCTCATGGAAGATAAGGCCTGTGAAATCAGAGATAAAGCATTTCACTGATTTCAGGATGACATGTTTGGGTGTGAGACTGTGAATGTTTACACCTGTGAACGCAGCCAGTTTTCACAGCTATTCAGGCTTCTTTTCAAACTGTTCTAGAAACTTTTCCAAGGATCATGCCAGAAATGATTAACATTCTTTAAGGGTATCTATTCTCAGATACATCTGAAGAACTACCTTGTAAACCCCACCTTGGCATCTTCCCCTCCGGATTTGCTGTGGCTTGAGTAACTTGCCAGTGTCACATGATCATCAGTGGATTCTCATATGTAGATTAAAAGGCACAATCATCAATAAAAAGAAATTAGGGGAGAGATTTAAGTCTCTCTCTATTAAGTAAGAAATAAACCTGCAGTTAGGTGAAGCAAATCTGTTCCACTGGACAAAAAACTGTGCTTGAGGCAACGGCTGCTTGCTAGTCATGGCTCCTCCAGATGCCAGTTCAGACTGAGTTGCTTCTAGGGCACCCAGAGCTCCTTACAGAGGCACCCAGGCCTTCTCACTCACACCGATCCCGGGCTTCGCACCACATCTGGCCCGCAGGAGGCTCCCTTAGTAATGTCTGCGGCAAGCTTCAGTTCTTCCAAGGCAGGACCCAGAAATCAGCATTTTCTAGGGCTGGCGTTATCACAGGCTCTACCAGCAAGGTTAAGATTTAAACACTGGGCGTATTACCTTAAAATACTTTTCCTTTAAAGAGAGTGTTTTTGAAATCCTACTTTGTAGAAACAACTTGACCTATTTATGAAAAACTAGGTTGGCCTCATATTGATGTGTTTGATTTTAAACCGCCCTGTGGCCTGCTTTCAGATTCATGTAAATAAAGCTGGGGGTGGGGGTCGGTGGTGTTTGGGGAGAAATCCCAAAAAAATGGCAGTGAAATATGGGAAGTGGGGGACAGGGCAGGACCTGGAACATTCTTAACTGGCTTACGGAAAGCATGCCTATAAAAATACTCCCAAGAACTTAGAAGATCTTACCAATGCTCTCCTCCCCCTAAGTTATCTTTCCACAATCTGCTCATTAGGAAATAGACTTGTTAACATATGAACATTCAGAGGCAACTAGATCTTAAACCTCAAAGGAAACCTGATCATGGATGCTTCTTCACCCTCCACTGTGAGGAAACAGACCCAACAGTCAGTAAGCAAATACTGATTAGGGTCCATGGTGAGCTTGGTCAATCTAGAGACTGAGAGATTACAGAGAAGACCCAAGTCCAAGCACCAGAGGCATGAAGCTTGAGGACTGAACTAATTATTAACAGTAAACGGCAGTAGGCAGATTGATAGCAGCAACGTGAACACAGCCAACCGAGAGCAGGGGCAGTTTCTTCTACTTAAACCACCTGTCTCCATCGCTGCCCATGTCCATGTTACAAACATGCTCACACGCACACACACACATGCCCCATCTGCAAAAACCTATTTCTCCTTTCCTCTTTTTTTTTTTTCCCTTTCACAAATTTCTACTGGAGAGAACATTATACCATAAAAACATCCGGGCCTCTAGCCCAAATTTGCTGACTCAATAGTTACGTCCTTTGTCAGAAAGGGAAACTGGCCACTGGGTTTGGGGATGCAGCATCCACTCATTCATTCGCTCGGTAAACACTAAGCACTCAGTGTGTGCTGGACGCTGCAGACACAACTAAGAGTGAGATTCACCCTCAATGTGAATCACAGCTTGGAAAATAAAACATCGAGAAGAAATTACATGATGCTCAGGTGTCCATGAGCCAAATTGTTTTTCGAAGAATATACCACACAACTTCGGAAAAGGGATTAAATTACCCCCAATATAGAACCATCGGGTTTATTTCCTAAGCCAACTTTATTAGAATCGTCATGAAATGCAAATTTTAAATTAGATAAAATTGTGCTCCCTTTAAGGGGAGCAGGATCGAGCAGAAAGAGAGAGAAGAGGCCCATGAGAGAAATAAGAAGGGACCTGCTGAAGACGGGCTCAGCCTTGGGGGCCTGGGGCGGAGGAGGAAGGGGGCCGCCGAGAGGTCGGCTTCCCTCCCAGCTTAAGTCTGCAGTTAAGTGTGAGGCAGAATCTAGTAGACTTTCCACAGGGAACAGCCCCCTAAATTCTTGCCCCCAAAATCAAACGTATCTCTGACTGTCTCTAGCAAAGTTTAGCAATGGCCTTGCGTGGCACTGTCACTCTAAGTGTCAAAGAAGAAAGAGAAACAAGAGAAATGCAGGAAAAAGGAAGAAATAAGAAAAAGAGGGGTCAAAACTAGAAGGAGTCAGTCCATTTAGGAAAGAAAGGCATTCATTAATTCAGCAGGTCTGGATGGAGTGAGGGGCCCCTGGAGGCTGGGAAACCCAGAAACACAAGGTTAAGAATGATACCACGGTAGAGTTAACACAGCTCTGCAGGAGGGCATCTGCAGCAGCTATTTATAGGGTTCAGAGGCCTTTGTGAAGAGCCTACTTCTGGGCAGATTTGGCTCTCTCTGGGAAGGGCTGGGGCTGACACTGACCTTTGGGTGAGTCACTCTCCTAAACAAGAGGAAAGTCCCTCTGAAGGGTCCACGGAAACACAGAGCCTCAGAAAGACAGACAATCCAGAGGAAGAATAAAACAAAAATATAGCAACAGGGAAGCTTAAAGGGGCAGTGCAGATGGGGAAGACTGCTCTGGTGCACTTATTTTCCTGAGAATGCCCTTCCTGTACTGGGAAACGGCCAGCTCCACAGCCCCTGTGCGTCCATGGACCGACCGTTCCCTTTCGGGCCATCCATCCTGCAGCCAGTATGTGTTCCAGATCCGTGGTTCCCAGGGGCCTCATACGCCCTTAGTGTTTTTAAAGTAACTCAACGGGCAAAATGACAGTGACGCTTCAGGGCCTACATGTGAAAAGCTGAATTTGACATTCCAATGAGGAAATTCCTCCTGACAAGGCAATTAACAAAGGGGAAAAAAAGACCATCACACCAACACCTGTCAGCAGGTTAGCTGAGAAGGACAAAACTCTAACCAAAGGTGAAAGTTTAGACTTTCAGACTAATGAAAACTAAGATCATGGAGAGCCACAACTGTTGACTCTAAATCCAGCAGGTTGAGAGGTCATTGTTCAAAACTGCCTGAAGCAATCTCGGGAAAATGAGATTCTGGGATTGGGCACAACAGAGCCTTTCTGCCCTCTATACAAATCGGATTCCTGAGCAGACATGGTCTCTCCTCACTGCCACAACCACGGACGTGTGGTTTTACAGAGCCACACAGCCTGTCCTCAAGCCAGGTGTTTCAATAACGGGGCAATCTGATTCCCATTCTCCAAGCTGGACCTAGCCCACTCTGCTTCAGGACAGATACCAGGAGGTCAAGCCAACCTTGTTGTACCACATGACATGCTCACCAAAGAAATTATGGCTCATTCCCACATTTTTTCCCTCGCTCCTATAAAGGCTCTGAGCCCTTCTGATAAGACTGTTTTTCAGATGCTTTTTGATATAATTACAAGGTACTTTTTGCCAAAAAAATCTCTAGCACTGACATAGAAGTGTCAAAGGACTTAAGTCACCCGAATGAGTCATCGTAATGGAGGAATTACTACGTCCAACAGAGTCAGGCTCACAACTGACCTCTGTGTCCCACTGCTGAATGGCTTCCGAAACCACCCTCAGCATAGACAGTGTAGGCTAGTAAAATGTATTTATGTGGGCTGAGAAGGAGTCAAAGGGAAGTACTCACTTCTGTGAATGTCTGGATTCGGTTTAAAACATACATTCACAGAAGGGCAACCAGGAATTGTCTGGAGATTGTAAAAGTTACTGGTTAATTTCCTTTGCAAATAACTGTTAATGTATGACACTTGAGAAATGAGGCTTATGAAAATGTATGTAGGGAGAGCCTGTTAAGATTCCTGAATACTTTAAGCATGTGAGAATAAAACAATCTGAAATAATTATGTTAATATACACATAACCACAAGTACTTAAAAAATATGGTAAGTTTTACTGAGTTTTCTAATTACACTAATAGAATAATCATTTCCTTAATTTGAAGTGTTTGAGGTACATGCCCACTCTGGGCATCTACACAATGTTAATGATAAGCAACGGTATGTACGTGTATATCTACCAGAGCTGCAATCAAGATGCGGCTCCCAGCAAGCCACAATAATTGTCCTTAACAAAGGATACCATCTTTAAAAGTTGCACATCAGTCCCAGGCTAGAACAGAAAAACAGAAAAAATTCCAAAGAGATGTCCTTCTAAATACCCTTTATTTGGTTGATCACATATAAAAACAACCTGGAAGTGAATATGTTGCCCAAATCTACATGACCATATAATATTCCTCCTGCAAGCAAAGATCTGGGACCACACTTCAATTACTATCAAGCCAGGAGATAAAAATTGACTGGTGCTATTAAACCAGTGAGGGAGAGTATGAAATCTGTAAGTGGAACTGAACAAAGGTAACAAATTACACATGGGTTCTAAAACAGAGTTAAGCAAGCCACTCCTAAAATTCTCTAACTAACCCCCACCTACACCAACACCACGTCACACTGAGTATGTGGCATATATAACACTCATCTTAGGTCTTACAAAATACAAACTCTGCCATTTTTACAGGTAAAAGAACAAAGTAAAAACTGATATTTTCAATGTTCTCAAGTATCAAGACAAGGACTACAGGCTAGGAGAGTGTTAAATTACAAGCCATCTGTTCTGATAATTTACGATAGGATCTCTCTGATCTCCTTCAACACCACCTAACATCTCTATGGCAACACGGTGACTTCAAATGAGAGTCTGGAGGGCCAATTCTGTCTTCAGTCTGTTCAGAGTAGGAAGCTCCTCCACGAGCCAGGACTGTCTCCTTCAAAAAGCATGTCTGTCATAAGTGGACTGCATTCACCTTCTCCATTTCCTCCAGCTATGTGAATGGAATGATTTCTTGAAATTACATTTATCTCACCTGACTCAAAATTGGCCATGTTTCCATAACCCACAGCCAACACAGGTGCCTTGGCATAACTCAGTGGTCCTTAAACCCAGCTGTGCATCTCAATTACCAATAATGCTTTTTCAAAATACAGATTCCAGGGGCTTGGGAGAATAGCTCAGGGGTAGAGCATTTGACTGCAGATTCCAGGAGCCTATTCTAGAACTACTAAATCAGAATCTCTAGAGATTCTGTATTTTTTTAAAACTTTCCAGGTGATTCTGATAAAGTCTGAGTTAAGGAACCATAGATGTAAATCATAACAAGCATTTACTTTGCTTCTACTTGGTGCTTCAACTGAGGTGAGAGGCCCCGGCAGCTCACACTCACAAGTGAAGGAAAAATTACAACCGAATCGAATCAGTGCCCAAATCCAGGCCTGTATGAGGTGCAACGCCAACACGGACCAGCCCCAGGAGGCTGGGACAAGGTGAACAAGTGACGCCTCCCAAAAGGAGTGATGCTTGAGCTGAGTCAGGAAGGGAACCCAAGAAGAGGGAACAGCAAACACAGACACAGGTACAAGAGCACAGGACACAGCAGGGTGTGTGATGGGGGCACAAAGTCCTAGTTGCCCTGCAGGCTGGCCCAGCCACAGAGGATGGACTGATCTGGTCTGCAACTGAGAAATCTGTGTCTGGGACTTACAAGGGGACTTGGTTACAAAGCACCATCTCTTGGACCATTCAAACAAAAACAGGAGTTTCAGTAGTAGAAAGGGAGGAGTAAAGAATGATTCTGACCCAGTCTCACCAAAATCCTCACCTGTAACACAAAAAGTAGCGTGTGTATCAATAAATGTGCGATAAATGGGAGCTAGTACTCTATGTCTTTTTAAGAGCATCTCAAATTTCATTTTCACCTTGAGGGCAATTTCAATTAGGTAGACTTGAGCTAGTTGATCATCTCTTATCATTTTAATTTCTACATTATTCCCCGGCACATTTTTAAAAGAGGCCAAAAGAGAGAATCTGCCTAATCATCTTGCCTCTTTAGACTACAAACTCCCACTGGACAGAATATTATTTTTATCTTATCCAGCTGTATGCCACCTGGCATATTGACGCTGCTCAAAGGATAAACAGCTCATTCATTACAGTGTCATGTATATTAAATAATACCCATAAAGTCCTTTGAAGGCGAAAACCACTTCAAGTGCTAAGTAATTCTGAGCTAGGCATCTGAAACTCGGAAACAAAGATGACAAACCAAACATCATAAAAAGGCTACCAACCCGGCAGGAGACACTGTGCTAAGAGGCTCTTGTTCTGCCAAACCTCTGGTCCCTTCGCAGGCCTTCTACACAGCAGACAACCCTCAACCTGCTTTACGTGTTTTTAATGTATATAATCAGAAGAGGTGGTTTCAAAATGCTACAAAGAACAAAAGTCTTCAGTGGTTCATTTCTTTCAAGGACTGTGCCCAAAAGTAACTTCAAAGCCACACAAATTCTTCTTCTTTCTGAGATGTCTCTTTTCAAGTGAAACTAGAATACTCTGTATGAAGTGTCAACTCAATTCTAAAATAGGCACAATGAAAATTCTTGCAACAGAGCATATGCGATTTTATGCAAATTAATACAATTCTGTCTTAGAGTCTTAACAACATACTCTATGTCTTGGTCTATATGCTAGTGAGCAGAGGTGACTCCAATATTCAAGAATACAAAACTCACACTAGCAGAAAAAATTGGCTTCTATTTTTAACGTTAAGATCACTTTCAGTAGGAGCGCAGCAGAATGTTGCCTCTCCCTTCAACTTTCCCAGAATATTTATTAAAAAAAAAAAACAAAAAAACTGAAGTATCATCAGCTTCAACTTTTTCAGCTGTGCTCTTCACTGTCCCAAAATACATCCCTGGGTCCGAAACAATCTATAGGAAAGCAAAAAGTCTCTCATTTTCTTTTTGACTGAGACTTCCTGAAAAGTTAATCCAAGGTTTTCTACAGAATGTCCAAATGCCATCAAATCACAACTGAAGCCTGATCAAATCTTATCCACAAGCCCCCTCCTTCAAATAGGAGTGATTTCATTTTCTCCTGACACCAAAAAAAAAAAGTGGGGGGGAGTAGAAAACTCCCCTGAATGTAGTAGAAGACCTCAGTATGAGATGCATGTCAGAGGAGAAACCAACAGGCAAACTCCTGCTCCGACCCAGAGCCCTGAGCCCGCCGTTAGTAGAACACTGCTGTGCACTTAATAACCTTGTATCTGTCCCTATAGCTACCTGATCTGGACCAAGTCGAAAACCCCTTTGAGCTCCATTTCCTTAGGTATAATATTGGATATCACTGCCTACCTTGCCGAGAGGTATGAAAATTAAGTAGCTGATATGTAGTAAACACTCAACAGCTGAAGCTATTTCAAAATCTGAAATGTGTTACAAATTTAGCCATGACCTTTTCATTTTTTATTGACAAATAATTTACATACTATAAAATCCACCCCCTTGAAAGTGTACAATTCGGTGGTTTATAGTACATTCACAATGTGTACAACTATCACCACTGATTCCAGAACATCTCCATCAAGCCTAAACACTTTCCCCAGGACGTCTGACCCAGAAGTCATTCCCACTCCCCCAACCATTTACTCTCCAAATTTTCTAAATATCAAAAGCCTTCCCCCTTAAAATATTAATAAGCAAATTATGACTCTTCTTGCTAAAATGTGTAGTTGAAGGAAGGGCTTCTAGAAGTACAGAGGCCAAATTTTCCAGAACACAATTTAACAACATTTATGGAAAGTACAAAACATAATATATGAAATTGAGACTGTCTCCCAAAATCAGGGACCTATGTTCCATGTTATCACTTAATGTAAAAAAACACAGAACAGCAAACACTTTTCCTGACCCAAACAATCTCACCCACTGTTCCACAATTTCTGGAACTGAGTGTAGACAAACACACTTCCCAGAAATCCCCACTGAAGCAGAGACATAGCCGCATTAAATTTACTGCACGTGGTTTCTGGGAAGAAATATGTAGTCAATGAAGGGCAGCAACACTCTTTCAAGTCATGACTCATGACTTACTCCAACATGTGAACTCAGCGTCTCTCCCTAGTTGTGGAACTTTCTGGATTCCTGAGAAAAGATGTTCCCACCCCATCCTCCTCTCTCACACACCCATTCCAATCCCATCTCTCACATGCAGACACCTCATTATTCATTTTCATTAGCTCAACACTTTCCTTTCCATTTCTTCTCTTCGGCAATTCCTACATTGAGATAAAGATGATAAACTGTTTTTTCCACAACAGGTGTCCTTTTGGTAAACTTTACCTATTAGAAATTAATCTTTTTCTTTTCCGGTAACTTCTGGTTTTTCAATGTGGTGCTTCAGCATCACCAGAAAGTAAGCTGTTGATGGAGTCTGGCAGCTCTTTTCCTAAACACGCCTCTGGGGAGCTGCAGAGCATGACTTCATCTGTTTTGTTTGGATGACTAACTGACACGGCACTGAGCTGAACAGAAGCTGACCACTAACTGCTGATTTGAACAGTTTAAACTTGAAGATGGAGGTTCATTTATCACCAGGGTATTGGGTGAGCATTCCGAAATCATTTTCTGCATTTAATAGGACTGAGTAAATAAGTCAAGATACTGAGGATAAAGGGAGCCAGGCTTTTCACTGTCAGAGAAGAGAATTACAAATATGGAAAAGGCAAGACTAAAATGAACCCTGTAGCGTTGAACCGGAATTGGAGACATGAGTAGTACAAACACTTGGTTTTTATTATAGACAGGTGCAGAGAGAAATCTTAATCTGTGTGCATGTGTAATTTCTGTACATGTCCACATATCTGTGTGTATGTACACACACACACTCTTCCTAGCTCTGTCCACTGAGAGGTTCTAGAAGCAATGACACCTCTGTAGCAATGAGCACACTTAGTGCCTAGATCATGTTTCTAAATACCATTCTCTGCTAAAATGAACCATGCAACCCAAACTGAGGGGGGATCTTCAAAATAACCGCCCTGTAATCTTCAAAAACATCAAAGTAAGAAGGGAGACAGGCTAAGATGTTCCAAATTAAAGGAAACAGCTGAGCACCGTGGCAACTCACACCTGTAAGGCCAGAGCACTTTGGGAAGCTGAGGCGGGAGGCCTGGTTAAGGCCTGCTTGATGCCAGGAGTTCAAGACCAGCTTGGGCAACAGTGAAACCTCTTCTCTACAAAAAATTTAAAAACTAGCTGGGCATGGTGGTGCACACCTGTAGTCCCAGCTCCTCTGGAGGCTGAGGCAGGAGGATAGCTTGAGCCCAGAGTTCCAGACTGCAGTGAGCTGCAACAACTAAATGCATTATGTGGTCTTCAACCACATTTTTTTTAATTGCCAAAAGGGACACTCCTGGAACAACTGATGAAACTGTATTAAAGTTAGTATATTTGTATAATAATGTTGTATCAAAATTAATTTCCCAATTTTGATCATTATGTAAGAGCATGTCCTCACTCTTAGAAAATGTATAACCAACCATGTAAGGGACATCCTCACATTTATAACTTATTCTCAAAAGGTTCTGAAACAGAAAGTATGTAAATTATATATCTATCTATCTCCAGAGAGGTTGAGGGGAAAAGGAGAGAGGGAGGGGGAGGAAGATAAGCCAATGTGGGGGAACAGTAACAACTGGGGAACTCAGTCTGCATTCTTGCTTCTTTGAACATGAAATCTGACTTCTCCAAGTGAAGCCCTTCCCCAAAATAACTTTAAATGTTATCAACACTGAAGATATGAACCAACTAAACAGCCAAAAATAATACAGCAAAATCACAATTCAACCACGTTAATATGGATCTGAGCTTTGTACTACCTTTATTAGTTTAAAATAAAAGATATATTATAATAGCAGGTAAAATATGTCAAGTAAAAAGCAGCCCATAATCTCACATTACACAGTAGGCCGATCCTATTCTTTTAATTCTAGAAATTTTCAAAAGGCAAGAATTAAACAAAAATGAAAAACAGTTGAAACTTTTAGAAACTCCTAGGGTAAAACAGGAGGAAATGAAATGTGTAAATTTTTAGAATGTAATTAATATACCTTTTGATTATACAATGCCTACCTTTAAGAGACCAGCATTTCAATCATCCTCTGACTGAAATATTAAAACTCCAAGGTAAATGTGGAGTTACAGAGACACACAGAAAAACTAAACATACTCCCAACGTGGAAATGATGCTGGAAAACCATAGCTTAGAAGTTTTATGTGGGTATAAGCCTGAGAAAGCATCCTCTAAAATCACGTTATCCATTATGAGGGGGACCAGATGAGGTGTGACTGCCAAAAATGCATCCCACGAATAGAAAAACCTAGAACACGTGCCTAGGAGTTGTCTAAGCTAACAGAGAGTAGTGGGAAGGAAAAAACCCTACTGCCCACCATAGCATCATCTACTTGCACATCTTGACAAATAATAGCAAAGAAATCACTGGCTGCAACAAAATAGCTATATATAGAGAACCCAGGTGTTACCACACCCACTTTACAAAACTGTCCTCAAAAAAGCAGCTTAGCAGCCTCCCTCCTGCCCTCCCACACCCCAGCCCTGTTCCTTTCCTAAGTTAGAAAGGAAGCCCTGGAAATCTAATGTGTCACACACACAGCAATGGGCTGAGAAATGTCCCTCCCTGGCTAGCCTCTCCCCACCCTTCCCGTACTCCCCATTAACGGCCACAGAGATTTCCTATCCAACACTTAAGTCCAAGTCCTGACAGCCAAGAAAACAGAGGGCCAACATTTCAACCAGGATTTTGTATGAGACAGTGAGATTCAGTAAAACTCAACGTAGCCAACACGCCTCAGTTGGAAAGCTGGGGCTACTGGAGTTATTTATGTAAAAAGTAACATCAGCTTTAATTAGGTGAGAAAAGGAAAGGCACAGAAAACTTAAATACAGGGCCCAAACCAACTAGAAAAATACTTGCTAAATCCTGGAATCTTTCACACAACTTTTATTTGGTGTGAGACTTGTAAATTATAGCTTTGATCCTCAGCAGACAAGACTACACATATACAACTTTAAAGATTTAAAAATGACAATACAGGGCATTCTGGGATGCTGTACAGAGTTGGGGTCCTGTCTACTCTCTCCTCCCATCAGGCAGGGACAGGCGGGTAGGGGAGCTTTGTGATCTGGCAGCCCCGGGAGTAAATCCCACGCGGGCGCTCACAAAAGGAGCCAACTGGGGCATGTCATTTACCCTCACGAGAAGCTGACATCTTCATACACAACATGGGAATAGCATCCACCTGCTGAAGGGGGAGTTGAGTCTACAGGAGAGAAAGTATACAGAACACTTTGCACAGTACCTGGCAAATCATAGGCACTCAGATGGTAACCAGTGGTGGCAGGAGAAGAGATAACAGTTAAGAGAAAGATTTTGCCAGGTTTCCTTGGAGGGCAGTATTGGCACTAATGGCTTTGAAAGAAAAGGAAAAGAAACACGATATTTTAAGTCTCATCCTGTGGCACTGCAAGCAGGTTACTACACTCTGGATGCACTTATTTTACTGTCTTACAGATCAGGATTCCCGAGGTGTTATCTCATCCCTGATGATAGGGGTCCCGGCTTCTCATGCTGCTCCCTGGTACCTACTGCTACAGCTTTAGAGTATAGCAAGAATGCAGCCAGCACGGACAAGGGGCAGGTTACTGAAAGACCGCCCATGATCCTACTTTCCAAAAGGCAGGCTCCATATCCACACTGTAGGCTGTCAAAGGAAATCTATGGTGATTCTACCTCAATCCTACATGAAGTTCACAGTCAAAGGTTTCCGGCTCTTTGGTTCAGGAGACAGGGCTCCTCCCATAAACAGGTTGAACCCCACTGTGAAGTCAGCATTCAGCAGAGTTGAGACTGGACCTAATAAACAATGCCATGAGATATGAGAGAAATGCCTAACAATGAATCCTGCAAATTTTGTAATTAAATACTGGAAAAGAAATACACTGACCAGCTAACAAAAATGCTGGCACTAAATGACTCTACAGTGAAGCCTCTCCCATAAAGAGCTGCTCTCAAATGGGCAACCTATCAGGGTACCTGAACTGACTTGTGAAGAAAATGTATGGCCTGAAACTATCCAATTAGCACCAGTTCTCCAGGCCCCTGGACACAAGATATATTAGGACAAGTGCACAGAAATTCAGATGGAGGTGAAGTGACTCCAAAATAAAAGTGTGAAATACATCCTGCCCCTGTACAATCTGGTTTTTGAGCTCATAATGCTCCCTTGCGTGCCAGCTTTCATCACTGTGGTACTGAAAGGGGAGTGGGCGTGGGGAAGACTTTCTCAGTCATGAATTTAAATTTTTTAAAAAGCTACCTACAAACAAGAATAATCTGTTTGTTTAGAATTAGAACAATGATGAATTTGTTTGTTATGTGGATGTCAAAATACTAGGCAATTTAAACTGCAGAGATTTTATTATGTGTTTGACTAGTTAAGCAGAAATATTTATAACAACGTTCTAGTCAAAGTATTGTTTCCCAATATTTGCATGGTAGCTTCAGAATTAAAAAATAGAGGAATTGCACTTTTTGGCCCTTATCATTTAAAAGTTAAGCCAATGAAGTTACTAAAAATATATATATATACATATTTTTTTTTACGTTATTCCTGCAGACCCTGGCATACCTGTCATGCAGAACAAGGACAAACTAAAAAAAAAAGTAAACGCAAGAAAATGTAAAACTTTCAGAGTCCAAATTACCCAGGAGTGTCCTCTCACAGGTTTCAGTGGTGCTAGCCACAGCAGCAGCAATAAAGAAAGAAAGGAATCACCGTGATCTTGAATATGTGGATGCCTCAGTGTTGTAAGAGGAAGAAAAACAAAATAAACAATGAAAACCAATTTATATACACACGCGTACACACACCTTTGACCAACGTCTTAAAGACATCTCATATGTATAATCTGCAAATTCCAATTAAAACATTTGCCCTAAAGCACTCATGTCATTTACACATATCATTTCATATATACTAGGAAACAAGAGTTCTTTTAAAATTGATTTCAAGTATTAGTCTCCAATATATTCATTCCTTCTTGCATTGAAACCACCTATTCCACAGAATTCCAAAGTAGGGTGGTTTACGACTTTTCTAAGATACGTACACACACACCGCCCCCCCCAAGAAAAACCAAGCACCAACAAACACTATCTAAAAATATTTGAGGATTATACTTTCACATTTGAATTGTTTTTCGCAAGTTCAAGAATAGCTTTATTTTATGGTTGTGAGTCTTAAATAGGAGGGACTAACACTTTATAAATTCACTAATTAATCATCAATACTATGAAATAGGTAGTTGCTAGTCAATTATATACACGAAGGCCAAGAACAAAGGGCAAATGACATCACATAGATACTATTACAAGAATAAACCCTACCCTGACATAAAACTTAGCCCTAGAAATTCCTTCTTTAACACCAGGAATCAATGGTGAGGCACTGCAGACCATCCTGCACTTGCTACTTGTCTTTTTCTATCTGGACAGTAGCAAAAATCCTGAGTAGGAAAATTTGAAGCAGCAAAAATGGTGACTATCCTTTATCTAAAGACTGTTTGTCTTTTAAGTCAGCAGACTTAACTTGTATGCCAGATGGATTCCCAAGTTAACACTTCTTACAGAATCCCAGGAAAGGATCTTTATTTCTCCATATCTATCTTTGGGGTTTCCCTAGATTACCCCGAGCAATTACAGGAAGCTTGGTCCTACATAGGGCAATCTGAGTGCAATTAGTACCATCTTTCAAATCAATAGAAAATCTTTCCAAGATAACTCAATTTCGTTCAAGTTTACTTAAATGGCTTCTATTGGCTTTGGTTTTTGTTGGTATCTGTTTTTATTTGCATTTCCTTGATTGCAAGTAAGGGTGAATATTTATTTGTTGGCCACTTGTACTTCTTTGAATTGTCTGTTTGCCTACTTTCCTTTTGTATTGTCTTTCCTTACTGATATGAGGAAGCCCTTTATTAATTTTATATATGTGTGTGTGTGTGTGTGTGTGTGTGTATATATATATAATTCTTTGGTTTGCAATGAAGATTTTTCTCCCAGTTTGTTGTTAGCCATTTTTTAATGTTTTACTTTAAAATAACATACAGTTAAATGGGTTTTAGTGTACGGTTCCGCCATTCTCCATCCACCCCTCCCACTGCCCCTTTGTAGCCACAATTTCCCCCACCCCAACTCCGGGCAATCAACACCCAAGCTGTTCTCTGTTACTGCAGTTCTTTCTGCCAACATCATATATTAATAAGTGGAATCATACGGCATGTAGCCTTTGAGACCACCTTCTTTCACTCAGCATTAACTGCAAGAATGTACTACAGTTTATCTATTCACACCTGTATAGCTTTAATGCTAACAAGAGCACACAGCAAAGGGCCCCCAGCAGCAGGGCAGTGGAGCAGCATCCCATGTACCTCTTTCCTGGAACTGAAGGGAAGGGGGGTCCACGGAGCTGTGAACAAATCTGCCACTGCTTACAGAAACCCCTCCTCAAGAGAAACCTCGTACAATTCATCCCCCTCCATAATAGGGGTACAGACTGTAAGAAAATAAGCCTGATGAACTCACCTGGCCACTGTGAACCCACAGTACCCTCGACCTAGAATCCAGTCTTTGTATTGACTATGTTTTCACGAAAGCTTTCTCTGTCAGTGTAACTGCTAAAAATGTACTCATTTATGACAAAGCCTAAATAGGGTGATGGTTCCAAAACACCAGGTGTGCACTACAGATTACTCTGCCATCCTCCCCACCCCAGACAAGAGTAGACATGCAGCTAATTAAAATGGTCAATAATCTAACACTCAAGTACATTTATTACCAAAATGAGGTTTCCATTTCCACAGCCCCTGTGCCATCAGACCAAATATTACGTGAGCGGAAGGGGGAAACCTCAGAAGCTCAGCGCCCTCAGCCTCATGCTTGAAAAGCCTGGCTCTGGCTTCCCCTCCCTCAGCATATAACCTTCCCCAGAGGGCAGGTGGTTAATAATTTGGGTTTCAAGGGGCTGCCTTACCTGGAAAGGGAGCAGAAAAGAGGAAATTAGGGTAACAACACAGCTATTCAGCAAGCAAATTAAGAGTTTCCATTAGTGAAGGAGAGGTGAAAATGAGAACGTACTTACTTGTTAACCACTAAATGTGAGAGCAAGATTCCCATGACCAAGAGCTTCTGCAAGTGAGGCTTAATACAGTCAAACAGCCGGGAAACCACACAGGAGCCCCGTCAGCACCTCCCTCTGAGCGTCACTGGCAGGGAACTGGGAACCACTGCAATGATGAGGTGCGCAAAGGCCTATTCTTTGGGGGAGGGGGTGTAAGACCAGGGGCCCAGCACAGAGCAAGGGGCCTCATGGGGCCTTTCCCACTCCCCTCTGCGCCTCCCTCCCCACCCCACCCCACATTCCATAGGAATTCCCAGAATGGCTCCAGCTGCATGATGCAGCAGCCCCATTTCCAAGTGCAGGGGTCGCTGAGAAGTCTCCCGATCATGCTTCCCCACCCCCCCGCCCCCCCGTTCCTACCGCCCCACTGAACAGCTCATCAGAGAATCTAGAATAGGACAAGAGAACTCTGTGGCTGCACCATCTAAACCCACTTTTGCCTTGCTCCAGCTGGGGGCCCATCCTGGTCACTGCAGCCCGTCAGCTTAAACTGGGGGGGGGGGCCTAAAAGACAGCATCCCCACCCACGAGACAATCACAGCAGCATCCTTGTCAGCTCACCCTCATCCACTGGGCTGAATATTGGGGAAGGAAGAAATGAAGGAAGGGAGTCAGAGCAACTACCTCCCACCAAAATAGGGTGGGATTCTCACTCAAATACATTCCTTCACTGTCCTTGGAGTGGCTACTATTTCCTGCCAGTGGCACTATTAAAATTTAGTCAAGACAATGCACTTAAAGAAATAAAAACCAATTCATTAGAGAACTGAGGACTGAGGGGGGTTGTTACGACTGCTTTTTATAGTAAAACACAGCTCATCCCTAGCAACATAAGTGATTTTACTAGGCAGTAAAGTGTGGCTATTGATTAAGAATTTGAATTTTCTTTGGAATTCTGCCAAGGAAATGAGATAAAATTTTATTTTCTCAGTGGAGGAGTCAAGTAAATTAACTTAAAATAAATACCAAATACAGCTGATTTAGATTATGACAGCTTCAAATGCAATTAGGAACAAATCCCAAATTTATCACATTTAAAAGGTCTAAAAAAGACAATCCTAATTACATATTTTTAATATACATTTAAAGAACAAAAGCTGGGCATGGTGGTGCACGCCGGTAGTCCCACTCCAGAGACTGAGGTAGAAAGAGCTCTTGAGCCTAGGAGTTTGAAACCAGTCTGGGCAACATAGTGAGACCCTGACTCAAGAAATTTAAAATACACACACACACACACACACACACTCCCCCCCCACATGTTTCATTTTGAACACCACTGGCTTCATTTAAATTTTGGCTAATCATTTAAATGGTTAAAATGGCTTCTTGAAATCTTCATTTGAGGCCGGGCGCGGTGGCTCACGCCTGTAATCCTAGCACTCTGGGAGGCCGAGGCGGGTGGATCGCTCAAGGTCAGGAGTTCGAGACCAGCCTGAGCGAGACCCCGTCTCTACTAAAAATACAAAGACATTATATGGACAACTAAAAATCTATATAGAAAAAATTAGCCGGGCATGGTGGCGCATGCCTGTAGTCCCAGCTACTCGGGAGGCTGAGGCAGTAGGATCGCTTAAGCCGAGGAGTCTGAGGTTGCTGTGAGCTAAGCTGACGCCACGGCACTCACTCTAGCCTGGGCAACAAAGTGAGACTCTGTCTCAACAAAAAAAAAAATAAATAAAAAATAAAAAAAAAATAAAAAAAAAAAAGAAATCTTCATTTGAATCTTGGATGATTAAATTGCAATGGGAAAAAACATAGTATCCTACACATCAGTAAGTCAGTGTATAAGGTCTCAATGAAAAGTTTCTTTCAATGATTATTTTATTGTTCTTCTTTGATTTCTTGAAAGTCACTTACAGAATTATTTTCAGAAATCTTGCTTTCCTCTAAAACTACCTGTGCCACCTAAAAAGGAGAAACCATCATTCACTATCAAATTACATTTTCTTCAGCTTCCCTTTTCAAAATATTGAGGGTAACAAGGACCTACTTCATAATACAATAATTATTACTGGTGCTCACAATGACCAAAGCTGCCAGGCTTCTGAATGCCAACAGAAGTGGCTTCTGCATGTCAACAGAAGTAGCATTGGCAAGCTTGAAGACCAGCTACTTAAGTGTGGTTAAAAGCATAAATACAAAGAAAAGCTTCCCTTGATACTCTGTGAGGACCATCATATTAAAACATATAAAGGTATGTGTGCTGCTCCCTAAGCAACAGACCTGATTTTCTCCATATATGCCTTGGAAAGAGAGAGGCTGCAGTGAGGAGTGCAGAATAAGATTTAATAATGAAAGAAATCCAGCATGACAGGCCATGATGCTTCAGAATAACCACAAACCTTTATTCTCCACATATTCACTTAACGCCAACCTAAAGCATATCAGGCAGGTTAAAAATAATGCATTTATGTAAGCACCCCCTCCACACATATACACACTCTTGCAAGGCTAAATACGGAGCTCTGAAAGAATGATTTATTGCCACAAGAACAGAGCCCCAAAATAGATTGGCAATAAAAGTGATTGGTCCCAGTAGGGTTGAGAACTAATGTAAGCAACATCCTGGCAATGAGAGGCATCCGGGAAAGAGCACCAGAGATCAGGGTAAGCTTCCCAGCCCCGACCCCACATTTACCTGAGTTCTACTGTGGGGGGCAAGTCATGCAACCTTCCTAGAACTCTGATTCCTCATCTATAAAATAAAAAAATACTAGACTAGATTAGCTAATTTCTAGGATGTCCTTCTCCCCTCTTCTGCTTTGAAACCTGCTTTATCTTTTTTGGTGCTGAGCTCTGTGCAAAGGAGAAAAGAGAACTTCGAAATTCACTAACACTTGCACAGTCTTTTAGCTGCTCTTTAACACACATCACCACACGTTTCAACTCAATCCACTTTAACACTAATTGGCCTGTCTGCTACCTGCCAAGTCTATAAATGGGTGATCAGGATCTTCAAAATGAATAGGGAGTTTCTGTGCCAAGGTCTTGAGTGTAGACTACAATGACAGCATAGGAGGTGAGGTCCTGGGTTAGGTAGGGCATGGGTGACACGGAGCAGACAGGAAGGGCCGCCACCATTCTGGAGCCCTAAACTACCCAAAGAAAAGTGGAGAACACGATTAGGCACTGGGGGCTTGGAGGGAACCCCAAAATCTACAGAGAAAGAGAAATAGCCCCCAAGGCCATCTACCCAGATCCCCCTCCAGGCAGAAGTCCTATCCCCAGCACCCAACTCCAAACCTTGGCAGGTGGCAGCACCTCTGCTTGAGCACTTCCAGTACTGGAGAAATCACAGGGCAGCTCATTCTACTTTTGAATTGCTCTTAAAAGTTAGAAAGTTCTATGAAACTGAAATCTTTCTTTCCACCATTGGTATCAGTTTTCAATCTGCGGCTACAAAGATAAAGTTTAATGCAGGAGAAATGAGAAGGAAAGAAAATTAGGCAGCCAAGCAAACACAGTTTCAGGGCCCAGAAAGGAAAGGCAGCCAATAGGAAGCCCTTGTCTAGGTCACGTTGGCAATCTTAGTAGCAAGCTCAAACACACACCCTGATCTGTCCTCCCCACTCAATGAGAACCTACTTTCCTGTGTTTCTGCGTCTTAGGAAAGAAAGTCAGATTTTACTTATGGATTGGGCTGCTCTACTCTACTGAGTCCTCCGCCTAAGCTGCTCTCCTAGATGAAGTCCCCACCCAGGGTCCTCCTGCATGGTCTGCCCTAACTGTTCACACCCCACCCTCACCCTACCCACCCAAAGGAATAGCCCCTCTCTGCCCCCTGCTAGGCATCACAGGCCCAGAAGTGAGCGCCAAGATCTAGGTCAGGGACTCAGAGCTGCCCAAAGCAGGGAAAAGCACTTTAAAGAGATATTCCAGACTACTTCTGTGATGGGACATTGCAAAATGATGCTACTTAAATTCTGCCCTGGCTCCTGAATCTAAGTCAAACAACTACAAGGGAAGCTTGTCAAGTCATTTTGGAGGACTGAAGAAAGGAGCAAGCCAATAAGGAACATTACCTGGTTCTGCCCCAAACTGAACATGAACAGGGGCCCGGGCAGCAGGGGCAGCCCAGGCCTAGGCAAAGCCAAGAGCAGATGATAACTCCTGGGGAAAGTCACACTGAGAGGGAGCAAGTCTTCTGTGGGTGTCCAGTCCAACCCGATGTCTTCTGGGGCTCTTAGGAGCAAAAGTAGTGATTTTTCTGCTATGCATAATAAAGATGTAAGAAATCACAAGCACCAAAAATTCCATCCCTGGCGCACAGGAGCCTTTCTAACAGAGAGCTGACTTCTGCACAGAATCTATTATTCTGAGACAGGTGGCAGAGAGAGAAAGAAGGCAGGCTAGACTTTAGTTAGCTTCAGGGCATGAAGGGAATACATCCCAGTTCTGCTATTAAGAGGTAAAACAGGGCTGCTCTACCTGGCCAGTCACACCAAAAGAAAAAAAAAAAAAAAGGCTTTCAGTTGAAAGAGCTCCTGTTTTCCTAAACCTTTGCTTTCTGCAGGGACCTCACAAGGAGAGTGAGCACTGGAGAGTATATTAACCCCAAGCTGACACTGGAGAGTTGGAGTGTGTCACTCCCAGACACAACCAATCTGTTAAAATGAGTCAAAAATAACCTCACATGGGCAAAGATCAAGAAAACCAAGGCAAAACAGTGCTAAACCAGCTATCTACCGGCACTACTAACTTCTGGCTCTGACCATCGCCCTCCCGCCTCAATTGTTCCTTGTGACCCGGGATGTCGAACTGACCTCACCGAATCTGGGGAGTTGATTTTGAAAGAGGCCATGGAGAACCGCGAGCCACTGGCCTCCCCCACGCACGCCCGGGCGCAGGCCGGTCCCCCGACCCGTCAGCGTTCCCAGCCCGGCCGCCCCCGCAGGGGTCGCCACCAGCACCCCCGCACACGCCCTCTACCCGCCCGCATGCCTCTCAGGCCCCGACCTGGCCCGCCTTCTTCGGCTCTCCAGCGCGGAGTCTGCATCCTCCCCACCCGCTCGGAACTGCGCTCCGAGCTGCGGGCCCTGAGGCCGCCGTCGCCGCCGCCTCCTCCTGCTGCTGCTCCGCCGACGCGCGAGCAGACGGGACTGGGCGCGGGGACGCGGCACGCGGGGACGCGGGCCTGGCTCGCGCGGGATCTGGGCTGGGGCGGGAGGAGGCGCCGCCGCCGGGGTACCGGGGACGCCCTGTCACGCCCCCTGCGCCGCGCGCCCCTCCCGCAGGCTGGTCGCTTTGCTCGCCTCTTCCACGGCCACCCCCTCCTTGCCTGGGTGGACATCGGGCCACCTGGCACTGCCTTCACCTCCACGCCACCCACGCCGTGCCCCGGCCCCGCGCCGCCCCCCGGGGCCACCAGCTTCCCAGATGACCCTCCGGGCCGCCCCCGGAGACAATGGCTCACCTCGCCGCCCCGCCCGCTGAGCTTCAGCTCGGCCACCGTCCTCCCCTTCCTGGGCAACGGGTGCCATGGCTGCCCCGTTTCACAGAAGTGTAGACAGAGGGCCGGTGAGGTAAAAGGCTAGAGGACGGAGTAAGGAAACCTGGCTGCTAATGGGATCGAGCAGGGTCCAGGTACAAATCGGCCAGAGGCAGGCACAGATGAGAGACCGCTTTTTCCCGGGCCAGGGAGCGGCCCCGGCCCGGTCCGCCGGGCCTCCGGGGCAGGGCCCTCCGCCCACGCCGTCCCCGCCGCCGCCTCCCTGGCCCTCCAGCGAAAGAGACAAAGAGCCGGCGCCCCAACCCTGGGAGCCGTGGCGGGAGACCGGGGATTTTACACTGGAGCAAGGGGCGGGCGCAGGCAAGGCGAGTCGCGGCATTCTCGCCGAGCCGCTGCGCGAGGGGCTGCGCCGGCAACGGGACACGCCGGGGTGGGTCAGGCAGCCCCGGCGCGGGGGTGCAGAGGTCGCGGGTGAGCGCACGCGAGCCCCGATGGACCGGCGGGCGGGCAGACGGCGAGCACCGGCGCGCCAGGGCCCGCGGACGGCGCCTCCCCGGTGGAATCGGCCGAGCGCTCGGGGCAGCGCCGCCGGGGCCAGCCGGACGCAGTTGCACTCACCAGATCGGAAGAAGGCCGCGATGTCGGCCAGGTCCTTGGCAGCCTCCTCGGCCCCCTCGCCGGCGCCGCCCCCGCAGCCCGAGCCGGCCGCGCTGGACGCCGCGGCGGGGCCGGAGGACACGGCAGGGGCGGCAGCGCCGCCGCTGCTGCCGCTCATGGCTGCGGCGGCGCCCGCGGCCGCGCCCGCCTCGGGCCCCGCGCCCCTAACGCCGCGCGCCGCCCGCTCCGCGCCGGGCCTGGCGGCGCCGAGCACCCAGCTGCCCGCGCCCGGCGCGCGGACGCAGAGCCCCGGGGCGGCGGGGGCCGGTAGCGGCGGCTCGGCCCAAGGAGCGCGCCCACATAGACGAGGACTCCGCCCGGGAGCCGCGAGCCGGCCGCGGGGCGGGGGCGCGGAGCCACGGCCTCGGCGTCGCCGGCCGGAGCGCGGGCAGCAGCGCGCACCGCGCCGGACACGCAGTCGCGAGGGCGGGGGCCCGTGGCCGGCGGGAGCTCCGGGATCACGGGCGCCGGCGGCAGCCGCGAGCCTCCATCTTGATTTCAAATGGGGAAGGAAGGAGGAGGAGGGGGAAATCACGGCGGAGGGAACCCGGGTGAAAGGAAAAGGGAGAGCAGGGAAAGGAGAGGAAGGAAAAAAAGAGGGGCTTCGGGAATTTCCGGCGAACCTCGTCAGGGGCCCGAGCGTGGGCTCGGCAGTGGGCGGGGCCTGCCTGGGGGGGGCGGGGCCTGGTGGCGATGGGTGGGGCCGCACCGGGCGGCCGGGCGCCCAGGCGACCGGCTGGGTGGCCCGGAGAGCGTCGTGCTTGGCTACTTCTCCTTCGCCTGGGCAGCTGCAAGCCTTGGGAGGAGCAGGATCGCTCTAGCCAGCCCGGGAGGACCTTCCCACGCCCGGCATTGCGCCCCCAGCCGGGGCGCTGGCTCCTGCGTCGGAGCGCGGTCCTCCAGACGCTGCCGCCGTTTCATTCTTCTGTCGCCCGCGGGGCCGGGAGACTCGGGCGCTGGGGTGTTGTGTCCCTCTTGGCGCAGAGTCGCCTCTGGCACGCAGCGGGGGCTCCATAATAGTTGTTGAAGGAACAAAGGGTATGAAAACATGTTAACGGCTCCATCCCCGAGGCCACAGTACTCCTGTAGGTGCAAGTCTCCTCTTTAGTGAAAAGAGATTCCTTTCTGGGAATCCCCAGCTCCCAAGTGACCTCGGGCTACCGGACCTCGGATTCACAGCTCCTCCATCCTTACGCCGCCAAAATGTATGGGGGCTGGGGAGATCAAAGGAAATGGACCTTTACGGAAGATCCGTGTCTAATCAGCGTTGGATTATATTCAAGTACAAAACGCCTATGCGCTGGCTACAAAGCGAGTAAAGGGATGGGTGTCAGAGGTTAAAGGATCAAATGCTGGGGAAAACAGAAACAAGAGAGAGAAAGAAAACAACTGGATGACGAAATCGCTACACACAATACTGGAAATAAATAAATGGTGGGTGGTGGCCACCAGGTCTTTCACAGTTGGAGTGGGAGGTTACAGACAAGAAGAGGCTGGAGCGATGCACGTGGTACTGAGTGTTGGAGACATCGTATGAACTCATGTTTGGCTTAATATAGACATAGGTGGGTATATACAAAGACTTCTAGATAACAGGGTAGTACACATACATGGATCTCCTTACTTTGTCAATTGAGTGGGTCTAGAAACAGCACTCTTATAACCACAAACACAGCTGGCACTCAGATCTTGTTTTTAATACCATTCTCCAATAAAAGGAACCAGGGTTCCTTGAGGAAGTGGCTAATTCTAGGACTTGAATGGGAAATATTCAGGATGAGCCTGGAGCATCTTGTTCTACCAGAAGGTAAGGAAGGCCCCACCCCCCAAAAAATTTTTAAATCAACAACAACGATGGGGATATGTCAAAAGGACACGGGAGGCGATTTAAAGAGCTCCCCGTGTCCAAAGCTGAAACAATTTGAGCAATAAAATAAAGCAATATTTGATTATAACCAAAAGTATATAATAAACCTCCATGAATCCATACTGATATAAATAAATGATTGAGTAAATAAATGGGGAAGCAGAGACAGATCTCCCATACAGAAGAATTCCACATAATTTATGTAGATACTGTGCCCTCCTCAATGGGATGGAACAGAACTGCCCTCTCCTTAACTGTGGGCTGCACATAGTAACTCATTTACAAAGAACACAAAATGGAAAGGAGGGGGAAAAGAGTCACTTTCCACTGGAAACAATCACTACCTCAGCCAGGTGACCAAGGTGAGCATGAGAAGCAACAAGGCATGTTGATAGTATGTACCCTTGATATGATGTGATGAGACTGGCATTTTATCTCTGTGGTCTTCCTCCTAAAACCCACATCTCCAGCATAATCATGACAAAAACATGAGATGAATCCCAGTTGAGAGCTATTTTACAAACAACTTGACCAGTATTCCCCACACCTGTCGAGGTCATTACAAATAAGGAAAGTCTGGGAGACTTTCACAACCAAGAGGAGCCCAGGGAGACATCATGACTAAATGCAATGGAACCAAAAAGTACATTAGGTAAAAACTAAGAAAATCTGAGTAATATACGGACTTTAGTTCATAATAACAAATCAATATTGCTTCCTTAATTGTGAGAAATGTACCCTACCAATAAAAGATGCTAATAATAGGGGAAACTGGATGTGGGGTGTTTGGAAACTCTCTACCATCTTTACAAATTTTCTGTAAATGTCAATCTATTCTAAAATAAAAGTTTATCTAAAAGATTATTTTAAAAATAGATATGCTGTATCTCCAAAAAAAAAAAATGCAATAGATCCAAATTTTACAGGCCATCAGCCCAGGTGTGCTGACAATATTTCTTTTTCTTATTTTTCTCTCTGTTAATTTGTCTTCAGCTCCCATTCCCCCTTGGCAGAAAGCTTAATTTTAGTTTAGGGAAAACTCAGTCCTTGGGGGTTTTCTTTGTCAATTAAGTGCCCCCCTCCCCACTCTCTCCCCAAGGTTGTAGCCAAGCTCCCAGAGGCTTCACTCGGGGTGGCAGTGAGGAGATTGTACCTGGTCCTTGGCCATCATGGGCTTATGCTGGCACCAGTGTAGATGTGTGCCCCATGTCTGTCATTCCACCCTGACACCATGTCTGGATTGCAGGCATTGCTAAGGCCTCGCCTTCTGCTATTGCTTCCTCCCACCCAACCATGGGAACTCTGGAGGTTGGCTGACCATCAGTGCCCCTCCTGAGCTATTCCCAGGAAAGTATCCAGCTGCTCGCTGAAGTGCTGAAACAACACCACCCGCCCTTGCCCTCCCCATCCAGCCTTAGAAAACAGGGCCAAAATCTCTGCTGTCAGAGCCCTCAGGCCTAGCTGGGCACAGGCTCTTTTCTCAGAGACTTGTCAGGGTTTAATGCTATCCATCTCCCTTCCCCCTAGGTTGAAGAATATTTATGTCCTCTCCAAGAAGAAAACCTCACCCCAGTTTTGTTATGTTTTCTTCTAAATCTATTGTTTGTTTGTTTTTGCATAACCTTTATGTTCTTCAAGAGACTCAGCTCTTGATGTTCAACAATTATTGTTCGAGAACAATTATTCCCTCTGCCACGGGTTCCAAAAGTATCTCAAAATTCAGAAGCCAAGTGCCAACTATTTCTTTCTCTTTGCATCCCTCCCATAATGACCCTATCCTGCAGATAGTTAATACAGAGTCCCTTCTCTGCTGCCAAAATGGTGGAGAAAGTTCAGGAATTTGAAAAACTCAAAACTGCTTGGAGAAGGGGGACAGATTGGATGATATGCAGCTACAGAAAGATTGGCAATATCTTAGTGGTGATATCTGGGAAGTGACAACTGGAAAAGGCCTACTCATATTGGAGGATTCTTGGGTGGAGGCAAGTTCTGAGTGATGGGAGTTGGTCTGAAAGGGAATGTGGTGAGTGGTAATGACTGTTAAGGGTGTTGGTAATTGGGTTGTGCAGGGAATGGCATGTATTGGGGCAAGAAGAGCTCTCTAATGTTGAGACTCAGATATTGACCAATTCTTGTATCTCAGGTAGAGTCAGTTCCAAGAACTCGATATAGAAGACTTGTGTCGGAGTATGGGACTTGTGTGCAGACTCACCCAGATTGCAATAAGAGAAAGAGGCTGCACACAGGTTTTTCCCTTCTGCCATCTGAGCATGTGTAGGGGATCTAAACAGGGTTTCATGACAGCTGCTGTTGATCCTACCCAACCTTCAAAATTCAGCTCGAATTTCATCTCCTCTCATGAAGCTCCTACATAACTCAAATTGATCTCTCCCTTCTCTGCATTCTGCAGCACCAGTCATTTTGGCATTTAATCATCCACCACGTTATATTATTCACATCTTTTGCGTTTAACATCTTGCCCACGAGATGAGGCGATCCTTTGCAATCAGTACACAGGGATTGGCATGCTTCCTGTGTGCCTAGAGCTGTACCAGGCCCTAAGGCACAAAGCAAAATGTGGAAAACAAGATGGAACAAACACTGCAAGTTGTCTACTCGATATCTTTCTCTCCTTATCAGAACCTATGCTGGGCTAAAAAACTACATTTCCCAGCTCTGGTGGCCATGGGACAGGGCATTGGCCAATGAGATGTAAGTGGAAAGGGCTGGGCAGCGTGTGCATGCCTTTTGGTTTTTTTCCTCTCCTCTCAGGAACACCGACAAGATACTGGAGATGGAAAGGCCACTGTGTGACCATGAGAGAGTGAACATGAGGACAGAGCACGTGGTGCAGGTGGCTCAGTGAACAGCCCACTGCCAGACTTCTGGATACATAAGAAAAAGAAGACCCTTAGTCAGCTGAGCAGCTGTAAGTTGGATATTCGGTTATACTCAGCCAAACCCGCTCCTAACTGATAGGACAGTCACAGTTCTTTATCAGTGCTTCTCAAACTTTTCCACCAAAGAAACCCTGAAGATGGGGGAGAGTGAAGAAAAAGGTGAAAATTATACCCCTAAGGATCTGGGAGGGGACTCAAGTAGCCACCACAGGATGAACATGTCCTTGAAGTTGCTGTTTTTTTCTTAGAAATGCATGGGAATTAGTTTCCTTCTGTTCATATATTTATATTTATTTTAATATAAAAACAATATCTTAACTCATTTACAAGTTGCTGTAGGTTGAATTGTGTCTCCTAAATCCCCCCCGCCCCGCAAAAAATAAAAAAAGGCCATGTTGAAGTCTTAACCCCTAATACCTTCAAATGTGACTCTATTTGGAAATAGGGTCATTGTGGTGTAATTGGTTGAGACTGAGGTCATGCTGGAGCAATCCAATATGACTGGTGTCCTTATACGAAGATGGCCGTGCGAGGACAGAGACGCACAGGACGGATGTCACATGAAGATGGAGGATTGGACTGATGCATCCACAAGCCAAGGGACATCAAAGATTGCTGGCAAATCACCAGAAGCAAGGAAGAGGCAAAAAGGATTTCCCTGCAGGGTTCAGAGGGAGCATGGCCCTGCCAACACCTTGATTTCAGACTTCTGGCCTCCAGAACTCTGAGTCGACACATTTATCTTGTTGTAAGTCACTCAGTGTGTGGTACTTACAGTGCTGGCAGCCGTAGGAAACTAATACACAAGGTAACATATTTATCCAGTCCTCCAAATTCTTGGGTGAAACTGTCATTCTTGGGAGAGATTATGGTGACATTTGATAGGTGCTTAAGATAAAGCTAAAGAAAGGATCCAGAGGAATGCAGAGAGTTCTAGCTTGAGTAACTATAGGAGTAGACAGATGGGGGTAAGGACGTACCATGGGAATGTATTGATGATAACTTGAGATACGGGGCTTGACCTCTGGCCAGAACTTGGAAACTTAGCTCTAAATTTGAGCTAAAGAGCGTAAAGATCCTGGAACTTCTAGACTTGACTAGTTTACCAAGGACCTGAGTGTAAAAAGTAAGCAGGACTTGGGGCCAGGGCTGGGTTTTTATACCAGACAGCTCTGGGTGCAGGTGTGACTTGAGGTGCCCTGAGAGTCCCCAGTGGGTCCTGGGCCAGATTAAGAAGCATGTGGAAGGAGAGGAACCCCCACCCCACAGAGGGGAGCACGGTCTAATTCAGCCTGGGCCATGCTAAGTTTGCTCACAAATGACTCCAAATGAATCAGCTTCTTGGCTTTCCTTGATTTGGGGAGACAACTAAGCTAGAAAAGTCCAAGCCAGAGCCTTGTGTGTTCTGCTCTGGACCCCTATTCACAGGCACGGAGCCCCACAAATTGCCAACTGGCCTTCAGGGTTAATTGGTAAAGAGTCTTTTGGGCCCCTTCACACAATTGTTTTTTCTAGTTATTGAAATAAATCTGAATTACACAAATCAAGCAGAGTACTGGGTGACAGGTGGAAGAGGAGATTAGGTGGAATGAGCCTGGGAAAACAACAGGGGGTGGGAGGTGAACAGAGGACAAAAGGGGGGTGTGTGTGTGTGTGTGTGTGTGTGTGTGTACCAGTGCTTTTGCCAGCCTGCATTTTGGATTGGAGTTAATAAAGTTCTTGATCTGGTAACAAAGAAACACAGCAATTTGGGAAGAAACAAAGAAAAGATAAAGATAGATTTGGCTTTGAAATGAGCTAAAATTTCAAAGTTATAAGGTTTTATTGTTACAAGCATATAAATGAGAGGGGTGTATAAGAGAATGAAAAATGTCTATATTTGCTGCCTTGTCTTCAAATGACAATTTTCTAGGCTTGTTGCTTAAGAACTGTTTGCTGACTTTCTATTCCTGGCCAGTAATTCAAAGAAATCCAAATTGAGCCCCCAGCCCAAAATCTGCAGGACCTAAAATTCTACCTGGTGAGATTTGTTCATTCTGATCCTGGCCAACTTTTGGACTTCTGGATTTCTCTTTAAAGGATAAATACTCCTGGGAATGTTAACGCCTTAAACCTTTATCACTTAATACCTTATAGAGAAGATTAGCGGATTAGCCGAGCATTGGCCCAGGGTAATGAGGGATAAAAGAAGGAAAAGAGCGATGGAAGGCACCAGTAAAAAAAGCACTGACTTTGTGCCTAGAGCTGGTCTTACTGCTTCTATCCAGCGTACAACCTGAGAAAAATCCACCCTGGTGCATTTGCAGGAGCGATGAGGATTTTTCTATTTGAGAGGCACTGATTACTCACGCAAGGCCTCCTACTGTACACAGGAAGCCACGTAAAGACTCCACGTCCAGTTTGGGGCTGTTCTAGAAGTCCTGATTTGGTCGTGCAATAAACACATATTGAACCCCTACTATGTGGCAGGCACTCTTTTAAGTGCTACATTCGCAAGAGTGAACACAGCAGGCTGTAGTGCTTGCCCTCACAGAGCTTACTTGCTAGCTGAGGTTAGGTGAGGTGAAACAGACCACAAGCAAACAATAAGATGCATTATGGCCAAATGATAATAAGTGCAATGAAGAAGAATAAGACAGGAAAAGGGGAGATGTGTGGGGGACAGGACAGTGGGCAACGTTTGATGTGACATTTGAGCAAAGATCAGAAAGAGGTGAGAGAATGAAACGAGTGTATATCTGGGGGAAGGGGACTTGAGGGAGCAGAAACAGCAAGTGCAAAGGCCCTGAGGTATGAGCATGTCCCGCTATGTGGAGAACATAGGGGACACCACTGTGATTGGGTATGGGGAAAAAATAGGAGCTGCAGTCAGTGAGGTTCAGGAACCTCATCACATAAAACCTCCTAGGTGTTTTATAAGGACTCTGCCTTTTAATCAGAATGAGATCGTGGATGTGGGTTGCTGTGTGGGAAGATTCCAAGTGATTTTAGGTTGAAAGTAGGAGATTATGTGCACTCATCAGAATGTTAGGAAATAAAGCAGAAGTTTATAAAAGCTTTTTAAAAGATAGTAGTGGGGCTTTCCCTAGAAACCAGCTGCTGTTATCTTCCAGGGTGGAAGGCTCTATAAGCTGCTTGAGGACCACCACACCAACTAATGGGACCCCCACCCAGGGCTAGGAGAACAAGGATACCCCCTGCCAAGGTAATGCCCCATGGGAATTGGCCTGGTCATTGTTGGCTGCCCGCAGAGCTGACCCCACATGCTCTGCAGCCACACCCCAGAGGACTTCTTCCCTTATAAACCGAGAGGAACTGCCTACAAACCTCCCTCCTCCTCCCACCCACCTGCCAGGTCACAGGGACCAACAGATGAGACTACAGGCACAACTTGAAAATCACTTCTTAGGGAGGAACCTCAGGCCTCTTTTTACTTTCTATTTATTTATTTTCTGGCCCCAGGGTAAAATAAATGATGGGCTACGAAAAGCAGCAAGAAAACCTAATGAGTGGATCGGATTTCTTTCCAAAACCAGTGTAGTTGACATCTTCTTCTAGAGATGCCAGGGTAGATATTGTTGTGGAGGGAAAAGAAGCCCCAATAAGAGCTGGTTTTCAGTCTCAGCTCTGCCCCTGACCAGCTATGTAATCCTGGGCCGGTGAGCTAGAGAAATGAATCTTGCCTGCCTGACCACTGCCTTCAAGAAAACCACCTCCCCAAGGAAAGTGGTGGCTCCCCTGGCTCCCAGGTTTTGGTTCTATCACATAACCCCTACCTGCCCCCTCCTCCATCCCTACCTCCCTTCATCAAGGGGCAAGAAAGCCTCTTAAGACAAGCTAGACGGAACTTGTTCCTATCTGAATTAGAAAACGTGGAGAAAGGAAGCACGGACTGGAGCAGCTGAGCAGCAGGGGAAGAGCAGGGGCAGACGGGAGCAGGGAGTGGGGAGACAGGAGCACGGCCGTTGTTCTGGCCTGAGCACCAGTCCTGCATCTCCCCCAACTCCAGCTCCCTTTGCCTTGAATCACCTGGTGGGGGGGGGGGGGGGTGTCTCTAGCTAAAAGCACCTCACTAGAACATAAATCAGTTCCAGGGGATGGTTAAGGGCAACAGACTCTCACTATGCAGGTGGCTATGGCTTAGGAACAGAGTTGGGGAGACGGCAGAGCGCCCCTCTGCACATCCTGGGATGGATCTCATGTGGCTCGCAGTCAGCGGTGTGGAGACAGCTAATGAGCTAATCATCTCTGCTTCTCGTGGACTGGCCCTTGGGCCAGCTGAGGCAACAGGGAGCCAAGGACCAAGAGCAACTTACAGGGGATTATGAATGTGAGCTTAACCAAGCATTTGAAGAACACTTCTCCTAGCCCTGATTGTCTCGCACACTGTTGATCTGCCAAATTTCAGCATCAGCCAAATTTGCCGCCTTTCTGTGTTTCTGCAAGTAGAGGTAAAGATTCTAGAAAGTGCAATGGCAATATCTCCAATGGCATAATTGCCAGGATTAACACCCACCCCTGCTCTATGTATTACAACCCTCCCCACAACCCCAGCCCCTCCCTTGCCTGGGAACACCACCAGCTGCACCTCTGTCTCTGGACAAACAAGGTGACCTCGGTGATCCTCAGGCAATCACAGGGCTGGGCTGAGAATGCCACTCAGGCCTGGGGTGGAGCAACATGCAAAGTCAGATCAGGGAGGAGGGGCGACTTGGGGCCCTGTCCTTGTACTCTGCTTCCTACTGGACCCCAAGGTGGGTCCCTGAGGAGTTGCACTAAAGAGGACAATGCTTATGGGAGTCATGGGGAAGCAGTGATGGTGCATCTGAGTGGCTGCCCAGAGCGCAGTCTTCACCGGAACCCGGGAGCAGGCACAAGTGCTCAGGCCCTTCTTCATAATCCAAAATCCAAATGTTCTGAAAAGCAGATTTTTTTGTAACTCATTGGATGGTAAAAACTGACTTAACAACATGTGAGGCTATATACACTTTATCCCAGATTGAATCATAGTATTTTTGCAGCAGAAATATTGAACAGTGTGATTACGGGATGCTGCCCTAGAGCCTACTGGGGATATTAAGCATTTTAGAGTCTATGAACTATGTTACCTTTCCATATCTGACAAATTTTTTAATTTTAATGAACTTCAGAAAGGGTCAGAATTCTGAAACCCATCTGGCTCCTAAGGTTTTGGACAGGGAATTGTGGACATAAAGATTGCATACAAATGACCAATACGTACATGAACAGTTACTCAGCATTATTAGCCACCAGGGAAATGTAAACCAAACCACAAAGACATAGCACTTCACACCCACTGGAATAGCTACAATTAAAAGACAGCCAGTAACCAGCGGCAAGGCTGTGGAGAGACTGGAACCCTTACTCATTGCTGGTGGGCATATAAAATGGTGCGATCACTTTAGAAAATAGTTTGGAAGTTCTTCAAAAATTAAACATAGAGTTACGATATGACCCAACTCTTCTACTCTTAGGTATTTATCCAAGAGAAATGAAAAACATATATCTACACAAAAACCTATAAACAAATGTTCATAACAGCATTATTCATGATATCCAAAAAGTGGAAACAACCCAACTGCCCATCAACTGATGAGTGTATGAAGAAAATGCCATATACCCATACAGGGAAATGTTATCCAATCATAAAAGCATGATACATGCTAGACGTGCGTGAACCAGGAGAACATTATGCGAAGTGAAAGAAGGCAGACAGGAAAGGACACATGCTGTAGGATTCCATGTATATGAAATGTCCAGAATAGGGAAATCCATAGCTGTAGAAAATAGATTAATGGTTGCCAGGGGCTGGAGTCAGGAGGAAAGGAGAGTGACTCTCAATGTGTACGGTGTTTCTTTTAGAGGGGATGAAAATGTTCTAAAATTAGATTGGGGTGAGGGTTGCATAACCCTGTGAATATTCTAAAAAGCATGGAACTGTACACTTTATTTAATCCATCAATTAATTAATTACTTTTTAAAGACAGGATCTCACTCTTTTGCCCAGGCTGGAGTGCGTTGGTGCAATCATAGCTCACTGCAACCTCAAACTTCTGGGCTCAAGTGATCTTCCCACCTCAGCCTCCCAAGTAGCCAGGGCTACAGGTTTGTGCCACCGCGTCAGGCTGATGATCTATACGCTTTAAATGGGTGAGTTGTATGGTATGCAAAGTATATCTCAATAAAGTTCTTTAAACATAAGTAAATAAAAACCCAATCTGATAGATTTTGGCTCTGGCTAATTCAAAACAAAGCAGTAGAATGTCCGGGGGTCTCAGGAAATTCTCAAGCCCTAAAATATGTGACAAAAAGGTCAAACTGGCCAGAAATGGGCTGCGGCAGTGATACAAGCTCTCCTGAGAGATCCCTCCCGGTAGGCAAAATATGCCAGTAACTATGAAATTCAGATGTCTCATCACGGACCTCACCACTCACAGCTGACAGGCTCATGGGGCCAGCTGGGAATGTCCCATGACAGAGGCTGTCCTTGTTCTGCTGCAATGTGTGGTGCTATCCCTCCGATAGCCAGGAAGAGTGTAGGGATACCTGTCCCAAAGGAGAAGCATCTCCAGTTGTTTCTGCAGCCTTCTGTAGGGTGTGCAGCTGGTGGTTACATTCACTCTTCAGTCTAGTGCCAAGACGTAGCAGAATGGCAAAAGAGAATCACAACAGAACCTGAGGAACAATGGCCATGCCTGGAGATTGGGGACTGTGAGGCTAATAAATGGCTCTTGGGAGGGTGCTTGATAGAATTTCTGGATACAGTGGTTTAGTCATGACAACCCATAGCATGCAAGGGAGGAAGCCAGGGGAACAAATACCCCAACCTCTCTCTCTTCCCAGCCTTGCATCAGGGGGCACCAGGCAGGAGCCAGAGAGCGAGGGAGCCTGCGGACAAGCCCCGCCGCTCAGCCTCTGAGGACAGGGCAGGGTGGAGGATGGCGGAGAGCAGATCTCAAGAGCGAAAGGAGGACATTCGGTACAATCATGAAATGGCTCCAGCATTTGTGAGTAATAAACCAGTCAACAGACACTCAGCACCTCTCTGAACATGACACTGTGCGTGGTGCTCTAAATGACAAGTCCGAGTTGGAGAGATAAGACCCAGTCACTTGACAATTATGATTATAAAACACAATATATGTCCAAATGAGTAGAGGACACAATAAATGCATGCCAAAGGATCTCAGAGAAGCAGGAAACACCTCTTGGAGTGGGGTGATGAGGGAAGAACTCCTAGGTCAGAATTTTATTGCTTTTGGCCAAAGACCAAGACTCACAGCACAAAGAATAAGTACGCTGGGATCTTTTAAATAAAGGGTGAAGGTAAAGCTACCCATGTGTAACAAAGAGAACCTGGACTTCTGAGCATAGACGTTAGTAAACATTTAGGCAGAGTTTCATAACGAAGGCATCAGATCACCCCATCACTGTGTCATTTTAACTTACGCACCCCTGAAAGTACGCCCTCCCTGTGGGAGGCAGTGAAGGACTTTGATTTTCTTGCAGAGGTAACATAGCAGGTGGCTCTGAGCAAGACTCTGGTGATAGAGTGTCTGGGTTTAAATGCGGGCTCTGCTATTCCCTAGATGTGCAATCTTGGAGAAGTTACTTCATCTTTTTGTGCCTCGGTTTCCTTGTCCGTAGAAAGGAGATAAAAATATTGGCTACTCGATAGTGCTGTTGTGAGGGTTGAAAAAGCCCATTTACAATGTGTTGGCTCATTCTCGGTGCACATTATTGGCTATTATGATTACTACTATTATTACTCGAATCGAGTACTCACATTCATCCTAGCAAACTTCTGCCAAGGTTCCAAACACAGAGCTGAAAGTAAGGTCTGTTGAGTGAGGAGCACCACTGCTGTCTCTTTTCTCTTCCAGTATCAAGTGTGGCTGGGAAAGAGACTATTTATAGGAAGGTGAAATTGCCTAGTTTCGTGATCAGATTTAATTAGCTCTTACTACCTAGAACTTTAAAAGACCTAACTAAATTTGAAACTAGAGCCTATTTGGATGTGACCTGCGAGGTCTCAGCTGTGTTTCCCAAAGTCTGCTCTATAGAGCACATTCCACAGGAAGTTAATAAGTGTTATTGTTAAAAAGTTCCCTGCTGAAATAAGTGTGAATAACTCAGGTTTAAAACAAATTAAACAAATTCCTTTTAAGTAGATGTGTGTTTAGCATCCCCAAGAAGGGAATATGTGCTTCAGCATCTCCTGAATTTATTTGACCATTTAAACCTTTCTGTTGTCCAATGGCTAGAATCACGGTTTTCAAACCCAGGGAATACCACCAGGAGGAAGAACAGGGATGACAGCTGGAAAGACTGGAAGAGACTTAGGGAGCACTGGTCCATAAAGTTCAAAAAGAAGTTAAAATGAAGTCCTAGTTGATGACCTTTAGAAGCTGAGTTACTGGACAGCATCATGGAGAAGACATGATCTGATCCAGGTCTTGAAGGGTAGGTGAGAATGATGAAGATGGGGCATAGACCCCCCAAGAGAGCACCATGCTGAAGGCAGGGGCGTCAGTGTGGAGGAGGCACTGAGTTCAGATCTAGACCAGACGAGCCTGGGACAGACAAATCCAGGCAACACTGGGGCAGGTCTTCACTGCCAGGTCAAGAACTTTAAAGCCCCAGTGGGTGGTGGGAGCCACTGCTTGTGAGGTGAGCAGTAACACAACACAGTGAATATGCTGAATTGGGGGAAATGAGCCTGGCCAATGTCCGCGATGTGGATGGAAGGAAGAGACCAGTGACAGGGGAGGGACTCAAGTAGCTATGTCTGTGCTCCAGATCAGAGCTTCCAACTGGTGTGTCCTAGACCGGGTGGCAAGCACGTCAATATATTGGCTCCTGCACCTACCAGTGCAGCCTGGTAGGGCCTGGGTGGCCAGAGTCCTTTGTGTCCAGCCTGGATAAGCCCAGTGTACTGAGTACCTAATGTTATTTTCTATGTGTGCCTTGCCATCAACACGGTTGCGGAATGCTAGTCTAGTAATGAAGGTCCACATAGGCCAACAACAGTAGCAATGCAAAGAAAGAATGGCTGGCAGAGGTGCAGTAGGAAGGAACTGCTGGTACTTGACTCTCCCCACAGAAAGGGAAAGCAGGCATCCACATCGCTGTCCAGTGGCTGGGATACCGGTTCTCAAACCAAGGGAGACCACCAGGAGGCAAAACAGGGATGACAGATGGAAACCTGCAACATCTCATGGAAAGGAAACTCCAAAGAGAGTGGATCCAGTCAACTTTCAAGGTTCAGGAAGAGCTTCTAACACCTACTGATGGCCTGGGACACTGAGAGCAGGTGAAGTGTGCCTGGATAACACTTCTTGACTGTGAGGAACTGAACTTTCTCACGTTGCAAAAGCCGTCACGCAATAGCCAGCAGCTGCACCTTCCCATGTGGGAGATGTTACCTGCATCTCCCTTCTATCCTGATCTTTGGTGCAAAGATTCTTTTCTGAGAAGAGACTCAGGAAGGTACCTTCCACCTGCAGAGGGAATCTCCGGCTGTGTCCTTTCAGCAAGACCCCTCTGCTCAGCTCTTCCCAGCTCTTCACAACCTTAGAGAAGCAAGGAAAGGAAATATATCGTTGTGATTTTTCCGAGGTAGTTGGGCTGGCATTCGAAACTATTCTGAAGCCATGCTCTTTCATTCATTCGCTCCTCTCCACCCAAGTCCCTGACATTCCCTGGTTGTCTTGCCTTCTTGTCTCTTTCACTCTCTCTGACATTATCTAATTGGCGTCCCCAGATGGTTCTCTTTCCTGAGATAGGCAGGAGGAAGGAGAAGCCAGCGCTAAGGAGAAGGTGACACTGTACTGAGCTCCAGGGGAACACAAGGTCACACATTGCTGGGCCTCCTCCACCCAGGGCTGTAGAAACTACTCCAGACAGAGCATGTCCAGATTATATTACCCTGGAGTCCGACAGGAATAATGAAGATTTAACATTAGGCGCTCTGACTTTATTGGGACTCATCTGCATTTGAAGATGCTGGCCTTATGTTATTTAATTTTCCTTTAATAAATAAAGACCCATGTGTTCGCCGTTTCAGGCTTTGGTAGTAGAAAAGTTTGTCTCTGCTGACAGATGGCTGTGTTTCCTTTTATGAGCGAATGCAAACTGTGTAACTCACCATGTTTCTTTTTATACCTTAGAAGTCAAGATGCTCAGAAGTAAGTTATGTGCTTATTTGCATCCAGTTTTACAATAATATACTCCCCTTTGTTATGTGGTTTTTATTATTGTGTCCTTATTTTTAAAAGTTTTTATTTCTCTGTGTAGCCTTAGTCTCCTCGGGACTTTTTCTGAAGAAGGTGGGGGATGGACGGATGGAGAGATTGATAGGTGGTCGGGTGATGTACAGACAGGCAGACGGATAGACAGACAAACCAACCGGACTGCCTTGTGAACAAGGGAAAGACAGACTCCAGCACGGTTCCTGTTTTTTCTGAACTTCTTTTATGCCATGAACCCACCTTGTCTTTCAAGGATCCAGGGCTTTCCATTTTCACCAAAATCTCGAGAGGCTGTGTAGCATAGCAACTAAGAGTATGGCTCTGAAATCACAGTCAGGTTCAAATTCCAGCTTAGCTACGGCATCTGAGTAAACATAGAAGCCTACCTTCAGCTTCCTCATCTGTAAAATGGGGATAACAGCATGTCGTACATCACACAGTTGTTCTGAGGTTTCAATTAGATATGTGTAAACAGCCGAATACGGTCCACCTAGCACATAGTGAAGGTTCAGTGACTGTTGCCTGTTGTTAGTACTTAATTATGTGACTTTTCTTTTGTTTTCCTTGATACATGCCTCTCCAGGTACTCATCATCTTATGTCTGGAATACTGCAGTAGCCTTCTAATTTGTCTTACAGTTAAGAATTTTACAGCTGAGAGGGATTACCTAATTCAACACCCCCATTTTATGACTATAAACTGGAAATCCTTGAGAAGAGATACGTGGTGCCTATGGTGACTGGTCAGATGATGTAGATTTCAGCATATCGGAGGCTTAGTCACATAGTCACGTCTAGGTGAACCACTGGACACCTTAAATCTTTAACAAACCACCTGGAAAGAGAACTCAAGCTATGCCCACTGCTAGGGGATTTCTGACAAAACAGGTAGGGTGCCCTGTTGGCAGAGCCTATCCGAGGAGCCTCTGGTAGCAGAGCTTACCCACAAGGGAGAGAGAGTCAGGTACGATGAGGTTGGACCAGGAGTAAAACTGTAGGCAGAGAATACAGATTTGAAGCAGAGAATGAGCTTCAGTCCAGCCTCCCGGATGCAAATCTGGATCCCAAGGAGAGGGACAACCATGAATGGAAACTGAAGGAGCTGGTCACCAAACTGCTACCCATCCAGGTTCAAGTAATATGTGGGTCTGAGACCCCTTAATGCAAAAGGAAGGTGGTCATCTGTCCTCATTCTTCTGCAGCCCACAGCCTGGCACTGGCCTCCCCAGGGCTTGGGCTGGTTGCTTAAGAGGTGGGGCTTCAGGATGGACCATGGCAGCAGGTGGGGTGCGCTGGACAGAGGCAGGGCCTGCTGAGCCTGGTGGGTGGGGACACACACCCGTGAGATTCCCTGGAACTCCTCCAAGTACTTGGGGCTGCGGGCTGCTTTGCAAGAACTTGGGATGCTGCGCTAGAGTGGTGAGTTAACCAGCCAGTGAAAGTTGATATTCACAGTCATGTGACGTCATTTGTCTCCTCAGGTGCCTGAGGCTAGGGAGATCTGGAAGAATTGCATGGAGGAACATGGGGGGCTGCCTGTCTCTCAGGGAAGGGCTGCTCCCCTGGGCCTTCTCCACACTGCAGGTCCACCCTAACCATTCCTCCTCTGACCACAGCCAGTGAGCTTCCCAAAGGACTGGCTGGGTTGTGCCACCCTTTCTCAAAAGATGTTAATTTACTTCCTGCCATTTAGAATGATGTTCAGACTCCTTAATCGTGATATTAACTATCCACCATGTTAATGTCCCAAACCTCAGTATCTTCTGGGGTCCCTTATTTTAAATCCACATTCTGGAGCCTGCTCCAGGCAGAATGTCTGAGGATGTCCCGGGGGCACCACAATTCCACGGACTTGATCCACACTTGGTATAGGATCTGGACAGAAATGTCCCTGGAACATCTGACCCAGGCAGGCCAAGACCTCAGTCCATACATATGGGGCCGGTGGGGGGCAGCCACGGAGGACCCACTGTCCCAAAGTCTTCCCCCAACCCTGTGCCCCCCCCTGGGCCTTTGCTCTTGATGGTCTGAGGTGAGCACCCATGTCCCTCAACTCTATGTTGACTTTCTCATCACTCTGCTCAGAATCATTTTCCTTTATAATCTAATGAGCTGTTTAAATGACTGTCTTTCCCACTGGCTCCTTGAGAGCTGGGACTGGCCTATTTATTTTGTATATCCTTCACTCTGTCTGGTACAATGCTTTGCAAATCTAGTAAATGTTCAATAAATGTCTGTTGAAATTGCAAAATCTGATTTTTGTCATTTATTTTTAAGCAGGGATGTTAATCAAGTGATTGCCTCCCTCAAGATGATTTAAACCTTTCCTTCAATTACTTTCCCCTATGCAACAGTGTTATAAAGAGGTTTCCCACATTAGCAGGCGTGGAAGAGGTTTTAGGGGCCTTTGAGGCCCTTTCCAGGCCGCACCAGTGTGGTCGCACATCCTTGCAAGCCACATTCCGTTCCTACCATTCCCCTCCCAAAAGAAAGGAGAGGGCAAAGGCAAGTGTACCAACCAAGACTTTTTAGTGGCAAGATCTAACCCAGCTGAGCTACTCTGCTTATCTAAGCATTTCTTTTCTTTGCCCTGATTATGGCCTCGAAACCAGCAGCCAAAAATATAGGATGTGGGAAAACTTGAGTAAGGAAAGGGCAAAACCTGAACGCTTTGACCTTTGGAGAGAAAAAGCCTTGTGTTGTTGCTTCTGCTGTTTTCTCTGTTAAGTGTCAAGACGTATCAAGCATTAGCTAAATTCGTCAGTAGATGTGTATGGACCCCTGTGTGCTGGGGACCGTGCTGCCAATGATTTCATGCTGTGGGCCACAGTCCTCATATCAGTGGTATTTACTTATTTAAACATTATGCCTATTGAAAAAAACTTCTTCAAGGCCAGTGAGGAATCTCCTTACTTGCATGAGCATTTTATTCTGTGATGGATTCTGCAGGTGCTCACCAGTGTCCATTTTTCTCCCCTCCAAAGGCCCACAGACTACAGTCCCTAGACTTTTTTGCAGTCAGGTGAGGCCATGTGCCTATACTCTGTCTCCTGGGATAGACACACCCCTGTTTGAGAGCCTCTATTCTCCGTTCCCCATCACATCAGCCTTGGAGGCCACATGTCCTAGAGTGAAGCTACAAGATGGAGTAGAGCCACCCGACCTGCAGCAGACTATGACATGGGTAAATCACACTGTTACTGTTGCTAAGCCACTGAAATCTGGGGGTCTGTTTGTTAGCAAGCACAGCCTTTTTACCAATACATATTCTTTCTTCAATTTAGCGGGGTTTTTTGGTTTGCTTATTTGGTGGGTTGGTTGGTTTAAATACTTCCCAAAGGGCTCTGTGTCCTCTTTCTTCCCTTCATGGCTCTGACACGATGAATCATCTTGAGAAGAAACACACCTGCTGTAGGCACCGGAGCTCTTTTCCAATTCTTCATCGGCTTTCCATGATTTGACCCCAGGTGGTTTCCTTGTTAATCCAGCGGCCCAAGCCCCAGGAAACACATTTTCATGGCTTTATTTCCTGTATCTTTCCCTAGAAAGTTCATCTGGACCTTATTTCAGCTTCTCAAGGCTGGATGATCCTAAAATGTGGTAATGAAATTAAACTCTGCAGGCACTACTCTACCCTACTGGAGTCATCATCACAACAACACTCTGGCTGTCTCCATTCCTCGCTTCCCTTTGCTCTCTCGCCCACTGCAGTCTGGCCCTCCACCCACCCCTCCATGCAGTTCACTGTCACCAGCATCACCCAATGGACACCTCCAGTCCTCTACTGTATGTGTGTGAAGGGGAGGGTGGGGGATGCTTCTTCCCAGTCCTGGGGCTTCCTTCCGTGTGGGTCGACTTCCCTGACTGGTGACTCCGTGAGGAGCAACTGGGCAGGCCTGGTCTTGCCTCCCTCCTTTTCTCTTGGGAGCAGCTGCTGCAGGGAGCTGGCACTCTGCCCCGCGCTTCCTCCATGCCCCATGTGGGGGGGCCTGCGGCGGTCCAGGAAGGAGTCCAGGTTCCAGTACTGGGGAGTTCCTGCCACGCACCCCAGCCACAGCCACCATTATCAGCTTTATCAGTAACAAAGGTGGGGAGTCATTTCTCCAACTACCTGCTCCCGTATTTATCTCTCAATCAAGTCAGAATGCAATTAAGGAAAACAGGAAGGATTTGTTGAGCCCCCGCAAACCCCAGTATGGTTTACCAGGCTTCCTTAATTGTTACTCTCTTCTCTTGGTGTGTGTTATCCTAAACCTTGCTTTTCCTACCAGCATGCCCCAGTCTTCACAGACTCTTCTCCCCTGCAAGCGTTCCTTAAACATCAGTGCTCCTGGTAGTTCTGGGAATTCTAGACCCCCGTCTCCTCTCACTGTTTACATAAGCCCGTGGGAGACCCCATCCGTGCCTAGGACTTCTTTTCCATGTAGATGCTGTGACTCCTCAGCCTGCATCTTTAGGGCAGGAGTCTCTCCTGAGCTTTGGGCACATGTGGCAGCTGCTTAGTGGACAGCTGAATGGCATCTCAACTCAGTGTATCCAAAACTGAAGTCGTAACCCCTCCCCAAACCTCATGTCAGAGAATGCCATGGTCACCCACTGGACAACTGGCCATCACCCCGCCCCTCCCTCATCTGTACCTCCTGGATCCCAACCTTCACCTGACGGTCTGGATTTCACCACCCGAATCTCTCTTTGACCTGCTCACATCCTTCCATCCCCGCAGGTTGCCGTCCTCTCTTACCTGGGTTACTGCAACACTCAAACGTGTTATGCTTCCCCTAGAGTTACCCCCCAATTTATTCACTCTACTGTGACTGTCACAACTTTACAAAGTGCACCCCTACTCCTGCCACCGCCTTGCTCAGAGTCCCTCAGTGGCTCCCTACTGACCGCCTTAATCTCCAGTCCGCAGACCTCGCTTCCCCTCGGCCTTGCCGTCCCCGTCTCCCCGTCACACCCAGCGACTTACGCTCCGGCCCTCTGCACGTGCATTTCCCTCCGCAGCCCGCTGCACCCTTCACGGCCCAGTTGCATGAAATTTTCTCCAGAAGCTTCCCTCACCCCCCAAACTGTGTACAAGTCTCTTAGACGTCCCCAGAGAGCCCTGTGTTTAATTCTGTCCTATTCCCGTCACAGTGTTTTATGACACCCTCTGCTCTTGTATGTGTCTCCCAGCCGGACGGTACAGTTGTGGTGGCCCCTGCGTGGCACCCTTTCATTTCCCTCCAATGAAGATTTGTTGCCCTGGCTGCTGGGAGCACTGTCAGCAGGCAGCCTTCAGCGGTCACCGGCCCGAGGTCGTGCCCCCTCCTGGGGGCACATACACATTGATTTGGGAGCACAAAGCCCTGGCCTCCTCAGCCACACTCAGGACAACTCTGACAGGCTGATCCAGCTCCCTGAGGTTGGCCAAGACTGTGACTGAGCCTGTCTTGGGGCTGACAAATATCTGAAGGTTTTCATGTTACTAAAAGATGAACAGACAGACAGGCCATCCACTCAGATGTGAAAGGTCATTCTCTCGGAAATACTACTATATGAAGATGGAAACGAAGAAACTAGTTGTATTACAATAATCATAATGGGACACTTAAACTGAATTAAATCTGCACTAAGCAATACCCTTGTGAGATAATAGAAACCTGTTCTCCCGTGTTTCCGCAGGCTAGTTTCAGAGCAAGGAAGGTGCTCCTGCCCGTGTCGGGGACTGGTCTCAGGCCAGCTAATATCTGTTTTACTTAAATGCTGCAACTGCCTTTGGGGAACCGACTGTTTTCCCAGAGATCTGTAGGTAATGATTATGCTCACAACACCATAAAGAAATAACAGATGTTGGCATATTAAAAGTGATGATTTGATTTGAATTCAGGTCTTTTAAAAACTTGTTACTTTTAAAAAAGCAGCAAGTTTCTATCAGATGAAAGAAAAAAACAAATGAAAACAAGTCCGGAAACTAGAAAACAAGGTAATGCTCACGACAGAGAGGGAGCTGACGGTACCGGGGTTGAGCTTCATTTTCCTTGGAGTTCTATCATAACAGGTACAGTCTGAGAATTTGTTATCTGGAGTAAATACTTTAGGTGGCAATATGACAATATTTCTGATAGTTATCAAAAGAATAAAATGGTAGAAATGCAGAACTTTCAGGAAAAAAATCATCACAATTGAGAGAGTGTGATCGCGGCCCGTTTAGCGCCACTGCTCACTCTTGCTTGGCAATCTTGCCATGGGAAAGCCTTTCACTCCCACTGTAGGGCAGAAAACATGTAGCATTGAGCTTGGCACACCTGTATGGAAGTATTGTTTCTCCCATACCTTTTTTGATCAAAGAATCTCAACAGTTAAGAGATTTAATGCTGTTTGGAAACAACAGAGGAGGGGAAATTTTCCAACAAGCACTTCATTGGAAGATCTGGTTCTTCCTGAAGGGTTTGAAGGACGTTGTGTTCTCAGCTACACCTCGATATGCAATAATGACTAGAGGTTACCCCACTGGGACTGTGTTTCCCACAAGTGACCTCCTGAGGATGCCTTGGGAGAATGCTGCCTCTGGCACCCTCGGGCACTGGCAGGTCCTGTGCTGTTGTCTGGGCCCTCCCCGGCTGAGGGGTTGGTGCACGGGGACAGAACCCAGGTGTGGCAGTTGCTAAGTGAACTGGCTGATGCCCCCGCAGGCTGGCAGGGGCCAGGTTGCCCCTGGAGATGCCTACCCTTGGCTTCCAGTCCCGGGAGGGTTGGGATGGTTGGAAAGCAGAGGAGCAACATTAGGAGAGTGTGAGGGAGCAGCCCTTTGCTAAGAGCATCTTAACAACAGATGTACCTTCAGCAGAGCATGCTTTCTACATATCAGCTGCATATCATGGCATCTTCTGCGACTCTTCCATGCTAAATGTCCTTTATGTCTTTGCAGGTTGCTACATTCCGGATGCCCAGCGCTGAACCAAACCCTTCACAGCACACACGGCCCCTGGCTGTGGCTGCAGGAAGCAAGCTCTAGTGTGCCTCCTTCCCTGCAAGGTGGTCTTCAGCTTCTCACGGATCAGATTTTCTTATCACATGGTCCTTTGGGTGTTTCTTTAGCCATATTTCCTTAAAGGAGGTGGTAAGATATGTTAGGCTGGAATTCTATGCATGGTGGTATAGAAAAGGTTTGTGTGTTAGTGTTTGTTTTAACCTGATTTCCCTTGTCTCTTTTTAGGAGGTGCTTTTTAAGGAACTGCCCTCTCTCTCAACCCAGAGTAAAGATAAAAAATATTAGGATGAACCCATCAAGAGTGAGGTCATTCCCAGTTTTAATCCTGGACAACGCTACCTGTACCCTCCTTGATGCCAACACCCAGGCTGACCCTTTGCCCTGGTGGCCTGCTCTAGGGACTGTATCACTTGTCACGTGAAGCCTTTTGATGAGTTGCAGAAACTGTGAAAGGAGTGCTGTAGACAGCAGCTTGGAGATTATTTTCCTTTTTTAATACTCCTATGATGCCCATTTCTCTCCACTAAACACTTGTTCTCTTCACCTAGAGTGCTATGCACGTTGAAGTCACGTATCTGCCAGAGAAAATGATAAGGCATCCAGCCACGAAAGTGTGTACCCAATTTTGAAGGGTTCATATATTAAATACTTTTAAAACTTGTTCCCCTTTTTCCTAGGCCTTTATAAGAGGGAGGATGGACGTCAGACTCTTTGCTTATTCATCCAGTCTGAGAGTGTGTGCAGGTGGCTGTTGGAAAGTTTTCACTACGATTTACTAGAGTTTCCAGGGAGATCTAGACCCACGAGTGTGGGACCTGCAGTAAATGCCAAAGCCAGGCAGGGAGAAGCCACAGAGAGCTAATGGCCATTGTCTGTGCCTTGGCGTGGTCTCCTGGGGCCCAGGCCCTCTCCGGAGGGGGCCCTGGCTCTTGGCAGCAGCCCCTCAGCTGCTCCGTCAGCCGCTGGCAGCCCTTCTTGGGGACACAGGCGCTTCTGTGTCCCTTCCCTCCCTCTAACTCTGCCACGGGCCAAGAGACTGACCCCGGAATCAGCAGCAGCTTTCAACTTGAGCCTTTTGTGACGGAACAATAGTTGACTGTGGCTTTCAAAGGAACTCGAGGCAGCTCCTTTCACAGTGGGATTTCCTTCCTCGTGGGTTCTCCCAGCTGTCTTTGTCCTGGGTCTTGTCTAACAGATGTCTGAAGCCTTGGAGAGTCTTCCGAAAAACCGGTGACATCTAGACCTGGGGGCCCTTCCGGGAAAACCGCAGCAAGGGCCCTTCGGGGGTCAGCTGAGGCCTTGGCAGGAATAACGCTGGCCAATCGCGGGAGGCCACTCGCCCCCCCCCCCCCACCTCCCAGGTCCTTTGCCTCTAAGGGTTGCAGAGGGCTTTAAGGGAGGTTTAGGAGGTCACCTCTGTGGTGCAATGGGGTAGAGATAAAAATCAAATTCCGAGCATTCTTCTTTTGGAGGCTGCCCCGGTGAACGTGTAAAGAACGCCTCAAACATGTGAAATATGAAACTGCTGGGTAAGATTATTCGTTTTTTTGAACCAACGTGACAAACCTGATATATCCAGATCAGAGTCATCCTTCCAGAGAATTCCCTGGGAGTTGGTAAACTCATTTCAGTTATAGTTTCACAGCTCTGCACATAATTGGAACTCCCTTTTTGGAATTGTTTTCCAAAGTAGTCAATTCACTAATTAATAGTGAAAAGACTACAAACAACCCCAAAGGCTAGCAATAGGGAATGAGTGAGTAAAGAATGCTGTACTATCATATTGTGCGGTCATTAAAATATGATTTATAAAGACTGTGGCACTATGGTAAAATATGAAGTGAGAAAGGAAGACATGAATATACATAAATGATTTCAAATAAAAAAAAATAGACATGAAAAACAGACACAAAGAAAATATCCCCAAATGCTAATAGTACTTGTGGAAAGCCAGTGGAAATTATAGGTGATTAATTTACTTTTTTCTATTTTCCAAGTTTCTGGCAGTGTGATTATATACCTATGTAATTTTTAAAAATGTATAATTTTAAAGAAGTCCTCTGAAAATTATTGCCTGGAAAAGATTAATTTAATAGGCTTAGGAGAAAGTCAGTCTTGTTAATTCATAATTACAACTTACTTTGGGTGAAAATTGCTATTATAGAATTAATTGCCTCTCCTGACTTTTGGCTATTTCTAAAAACCAGATCTACTTTAAAAAGTGGTAAAATTTGCTACCACTGAATATTTCTGTGAGGGCAGGGATTTTTGCCTATTTTGTTCAGAGAGATGGTCACAAACCCTACCACGGTGCCTGGCACATGGCAGGACTTAGGAAATATTTGCTGAATGAATAAACAAGCTGTAGATGGTAAAGGAGCGAGGACGTAGAACAGAGAATGGAGGCTGCAGAGTGCAAAGCCAATCCGAGAAGAGAATTCCCAGTACCACTTTGCAGGTGACAACCGGGATGCCCATCACAGCGCTCACCAGATTTCCTGGGTCCCTGCTGTACCTCTGCTTGTCCCTCCCCTACACCTGCCACTCTTCTCGGAGGCCTGCCTCGGGCTGGCTGCTGGAACTGACTTGCTGGCGAGGAAGAGAGCGGGCAATTCCAGGCAGTTCTTTCCCCCAGGGTTCCCCTGCTCTGCTGAGTTCCCCTGGGGGATGAGGCGGAAGCTGCCCTTCCTGGGACTTTTTCTAAAATCACATCCTTCCTTTTCTCAAGGTCTGCTTCTGAGAAACATGACCCAAGACAATGATAATTTAACAACAAGAAGAAAATTTGGCATTTATGGGCTGCTTACTGTGCACCAGGCCTGGTTGTAATGCCCTAGTGCATTATCCCACTGAGTGCTCTCAACAACCCGACCAGTAAGAAATAGGGGCTATCATTATCCTCATTTTCACTTGAGGAATTGGAGGCCCAGAGCAGCTAAATAACTTGCCTTTATATATTTGAATACTTGGCCCCACCTTGAATTGGGCCTTTCTGACTGTCCTCTATTGTGATGGTCAATTTTATGTATCAACTTGATTGGATAATGGGTTACCCACACAACTGATAGGACATTATTTCTGGGAATTCCTGGAAGAGATCAACATTGGACTCAGTAGACTGAATAAAGAAGATTGCCCCCACCAATGTAGATGGCATTAGCCAATCTGTCGAGGCCCTGAAGGAACAAAAAGGCAGAGGAAGGGCAATGAATTCACCTTTTTTCTATCTTACTAATCTACTTTTTTCTATTTTCTATTCTTCTAGAGCTGGGACATCCATCTTCTCTTGTCCTTGCACTTGGAACTACTGGTTCTCAGGCCTCTGGACTCAGAGTGAATCACAGCACCAGCTTTTCCGGTCCTCCGGCTGGCAGATGGCGGGTCATAGGACTTCTTAGCCTCCATAATCGCATGAGCCAATTCCCCTAAAAAAATGCCATCCTAGGCTGGGCGCGGTGGCTCATGCCTGTAATCCCAGCATCCATAATCCCAAGGTGGGAGGATGGCTTGAGGTCAGGAGCTCTAGACCAGCCTGAGCAATATATCAAGACCCTGTCTCTATGAAAAATAGAAAAATTAGCTGGGTGTGGTAACGCATGCCTGTAGTCCCAGCTATTTGGGAGGCTGAGGTGGGAGGATGACTTTAGCCCAGGAGTTTGAGGTTGCAATGAGCTATGGTGATGCCACTGCACTCCAGCCTGGGCAACAAAGTGATACCCTCTCTCTTAAAGCAAAACAAAACAAAATTCTTCTCACAAATATCTATATTTATCCCTTGACTCTGCTTCTCTGGAGAACCCTGACTGATGTATCCATGAAGGAGCTGGAACTTTTCTTGCTGTCCTTTCCCCTGGAGTAAAAGACCAGCCTGTGAGAAAGCAGCAAAGACCAGCCCAGGGAGGGGAGCGGGTTAGGAGCCCTGTGAGGGACACGGAGGGTCACCAGCGTGGATGGAGCAGAATCAGAATCAGGAGGGGTCAGTGAGCAAGTCCCCTTGTTGTGGACATGATCGGAGGAAGCAACATTGGGGGGCAGCCCGAAGCCTGGCCTGCCCAGGGCATGTTGGCAGAAGGTGGGAAATCCGGCTCCTGCGGGGAAGCTGCACTCAGCTTCTGTGGACAGCCCTTGGTCTAGCTCCAGAGGACATCTCCTGTGGCCTTCAAGGAGCAGAAATGCGAGTAAACATGACATATGACGCCTGTTTCCTTTGGTAAGAGAATGTTGCTTGTAGCAAAAGGGATGATTTAAAATAAATTCAGAGTTATGTTAAAACATTTTTTTGTCTTGGCTCTCAGACTACAGTGCGTCAATATTTGTTGAATTAATGAGTGGATGAGTGTGAATGAAGAAAGTTCCTTGAGGGTGAGTGAGTTTTTTTTTAGAAGCCTAGGCCGTTAGAGAAATTGACAGTACAATGAGAGTGACATTCACGGCGGTTCAATCCAATTCGAGGCATATTCGTGGAGCACCTGTGGTGTGGGAGGTGCTGTGCTGAGTTCAGGGAATGGGCGCAGCATTCCCAGGCAAGCCCAGACAGGACTGTGACTCCAATTGGACAAGGTAAAAGTCGTCAGAGGTGACAGGTAAGGGTTACAGAGGTTCAAAAAAAGCAAGGTCAGGCTCATTTGGCAGGGACATTTGGAAATGCAATCTAGAAGAATTTGAATCTTCCATGGAAGAAGTCATATTTTAATATTTCAATAAATGAGGATGAAAGAGCAGAATCAGAGCTGGGATGGGGGAAGGTAGGGGTCCAGAAAGCAAAATCAATGAGGCCAGGATGTGTGGCATGAGAAGTTTGATTTGATTGGAACATGGGTGCTGGTGAGAAATATTGGACCCTAAGGTAGGAAAGAGAGGTTGTTTTGAACTTAAAAAAAAAAAAAACCAGTGTTCATTATTATGATGAATTTGTATTGATTGGTTTATATATTTTTGCCTAGACCTCTTTGAGAGGCTGGAAACTGGCCAGGGGTACACATGACTATCGTGAGTGTAAATTAAATGATGGCAGCTTCACTCATGCCCTGGACCCCACAAGCTCTCTTATCATTGGGCAAAAATACCTGTTTGGATTAGAATAGCCTTGGAAGGCATAAAAGTATATGTGCTAATTACAGCTAAGGCCCAAAATGTAACCTTGGCAACAGTTAAAAAAAATAAATTGAACATCATTCCATGCCCAATTACACACAGAATAACAGTGTGAAAATGGAAATTTATCTGCAACCGGGTGGCTTAGTTTCAGGTTAATGATGAAGCCAAATGTGGCAGATCATATTTTCCAAATATGGCTGCAACAACACCTCCCATCCCACATGCTTTTTGGAAAAATGACCTTCCCACTCGCCCATCAGGACAAGGGAATGCATGTCTCCACACCCTGGAATCTGGGTGGGCCGCAGGGCTGCTCTGTTAGAGAGGGTGCAGTGGAAGTCACGCTGTGATGGTTCTGAGCACAGCCCTTCGCTGGCCTGGCAGCTTCCCGCCCTTTGAAACACTTGCTCCTGGGACGCTCCTCGGGAAACCCAGACACTGCGTATGAGAGATCCAAGCCACAGGGAGAGGCTCACGTGGCCCTCGCTGAGCCGTCATCCCCTGCAGGCCATTGAGTGAGACTTATAGGACGTCCAGCTCACTTGAGCCTTCAGATGACTGCAGCCCCAGCAGACGTGCTATCAGACTGCAACCACATGTCCACTCATGTCCACACTGTTCACTCATGTCCACCCATGTCCACTGGTGTCCACTCATGTCCACACTGTCCACTCATGTCCACTGGTGTCCACTCATGTCCACACTGTCCACTCATGTCCACACTGTCCACACTGTCCACTCATGTCCACTGGTGTCCACTCATGTCCACACTGTCCACTCATGTCCACCCGTGTCCACTGCTGTCCACTCATGTCCACTGGTGTCCACTCATGTCCACACTGTCCACTTATGTCCACTCATCTCCACTAATGTCCACTAACATCCACGCATGTCCACCCACATCCACTAATGGCCACCCATGTCCACTCATGTCCACTATGTCCACCCAGGTCCACTCAGCTGACCCCAGTCAACCCACAGCACCGTGCGAGATAAATAAAAACAAATAAATAAATAATAAAAATAAATTATTGTCTAAGCCAACTTTTTTGGTGGTTTGCCACTCCACAAGAGATACCTGGAACGCTAAGATTTGAAGTTCGATTGTGGGTCAAGAATAGCTGTAAATGCAGGCCATGGTTACGAAGGGGATGGGGCAGTGAGATGTGAGTGGTCCGAGGGCATCTGACCCCACGACCGCCACGACAGCCCAGGGTAAACGCCCACGGTGCAGCGGTGGGAGGGGACATGAGTCTAGATTCTGGCTGTCACTAGAGCCTCAGTTTTCTGACTCATAATGTGGGAATAAATCCCCACAGGGCGATTGTGAGGATTAAATGAGGTGGTGTCAGAGAAAGTCCTTTATGGGCCTTCCCTGGAAGGTATCGTAATGATTTCCTGCAGACGGTTGGATGTTAAGGATTTGTTACACCTGAAGATGGTGCACCCCGCACAGCTTTACCATGGATGTGTCTCTCCTTGGATGGATCTGCTTACAGCAACTCCAAAATCAGTTCTTCAGCCATAATCATATCCTAGATCCCCCTACCCCGGGGGTACTGCCAGGTTTTCCACATTCATTCATTCATCCATTTCTTCATTCACTGAGTAATTATGTGAGTGCCAATTACATGCCAAACAGTGTTCTAGGGCCTGGGCATAGAGCAGTGAACAAAACACAAATACCCTTTTCCTTGTGGAGCGTGTGGTCTAGATCTTCTAGTCCTGGTGTTTGTGGTACAACGTGGCCTGTTTTAAACTACAGGGGGCAGTATGGTGTGACAGTTATTGATAATTGTATGTGCTCAGAGGGCCAGAGGGGGTGTCAGATGACCTGATTTCACATCCTGACTCCACAAGTGACCAACTGTGAGACTCTGGGCAAGTCACTTAAGCTTCCTGTTTCACCATTCCTTCATCTGAACAGTAAGTATAATAATTGTAATAATAATAATGGTCATAATACCTACTTCAGAGGCTTGTTTTGAGGATTAAATGAGTTAATACACATAAAGAAGTTGGAACAAGGGCTACATAGAGTAAGGTATGTGTCACAATAAATGTTGTTTATTATTATTGCCACCGTTATTGTTTTGTTTCTGATGGGAAATAATTTCCCTATATCTCTTATTTTATGATCAATAACATGTGCTCCCTTCCACTCAATGTGGTAACTTTCTCCTTCCTTCCTTTTTCCCTTCTTTCTTTCTTTCTTTCCCTGTTTTTTTGCACTGTGGAAAGAAGCGTGATAAATATTAATAGTTCAAGGTATTCTTTTATGTGCCAAAGTGGTCCAGGGGTTGCACATTTGAGAAATCTGGTTTAAATTAGCCCCTAATGAGATTATAAAACCACAGATTGTATTAAAGATTGTTTAACTGATACTGGAATCTAAAGTAACATTTTTACTTGTTTACCTGAGGATGTAACCCCAAGAAGATCAAAAGTAAGCAAGAATTCCATGAAAGTGGGCGAAATAGGACCACAGCGTCCTGAGGACCTATTCACACTGTCACCTAAGCAAGAGGTGTCCAGTGGCCCACAATATAAATGATGTCCTCTGAAGTTATCTAAAATGGAGGCCTTGGTGGACCTATCTTAGAAATACAACGAAAACAGTACTGACTGTGCTTCCTCAAGAATCAAAGACAGTTTTAAAGAGAAAGTAAGATCATACACACTCTAAACCCATTGAGTTGGCTGTATCAGTGAATAAATAATGAAAACCTCAAGTAAGAGGCTTTCTATAAAGCAAAAGAAATACCAAATTAGGTAGTTCAGGGTGAGCATGACATCAACATGGTTATCAGGTATGTGAGTTTGTTTTTTTTTAATCTTTTTTCTACCACCCTCAGAATGTGGCTTCAAGGTGTACCTCAAGATACAAAGTGGCTGCTGGAACTCCAGCCATCATGTCCACAGTCCAGGCAGGAAGAAGGAGACATGGGTGAAATGACAAAAGCTCCTTTCATAGCCGAGTCAGCCCTCTTTTAGAGATGTTTCCAGAGGCCCTATCCAACAAGTTCCACTTCCATCTCACTGACCACTTTAGAGATGAGAAATTGTTGCACTCCGAGGGTGTTGTACTCCTTTGGAAGGAAGAGGCTGAACACTCTGTGAAGAGGCTGAATGCTTCCAGGGGGCTGCAGTGAAAGCTGTGTGTCATCTGACGCTTTGCCCTTTAAGCCTTTGAAGTCAAAACCCATCAGGTATAATATAAAATATATGAAGGGCTTAATTATCATGACACTTCAAGTCTTGAAAGTAGGGAATCTTTCTCTGATTTCAAATAAAAATCATAAATATTTAAACAGTCTTTGTCTGCTTCTCCTTCCTGTCTAATTCCCTCCCACCCATCCTCCTACCTCATCCCAAACCTGAATTCCTGGATTAATTTTTAATAGTGATATTTCAGGGAAGGGAATTTTAGCTTCTGTATTTTATCTCTTTAAGTTGCCATACTCCTTGGTGGGTTGCTTCACACATTCCACCCCTGGCACTTCAGATGACGCTTTATGGGGGTTCTTGGTACGAAGTCTATGACAGGAAGCCAGAAGAGATAGATAGTGCTTCCTCTGAACGAGCACAGGACTTTTGAGTTTGGATCCCAAGTCAGTCATTTTATTTATTGAATTAGAATTTATATAAACTTATTCCCAAGAAGTTTTTTAGCCAATTTATAAGATTAGACATAATTAAAAATAAAAATGTTAGGGCTAAAAACCAAACTTGCCAGATAGATTTTAACAGGCAATTATCTTTCTTTTCTCTAACTTACAGAAAGGAGATCACAATACAATTGCTCCTTCAGAGCAATACTGTGTTGAAATGTCATGAACATTTGCCAAGGGCTTTGAGATCCACCATGAAAAGTGTTGTAAGCTTCGAGTGTCACTGCTATTAAGGACTGTCATTTTAACATAGATTTTAGCATTTATATCCTACCTCTGATGCAATGTGACCTGTAGGCATATTCTTTAGATTCAAGGGACAAATAACTGCCTAATATAATGACACGCTCCGGCTGCTTACTCCACCCATAAATAATTGTAGGAGAAGTGAATAGGCTGTGTGCTGATATGTGCAGTATTCACTGTGGATGGATTTTGCTTTCTTCCTTGACGATTCTTCTCACAAGTACTGTTTTAAAAGGTGCCAATGTGGCAGCTATAGGAAGCTGCCAGTCTGGCTGCTTCCTTAGAGAGGCATTATTCAAGCTGATCTGGTGTTCACATCACCTTCTTAGTATGCCTCTAAAGGACCTGGGCACAGAAATGATCCTTTTCAGATATTATCTCTTGCTGACACTGCAAGGAAGTGCAATGAATGGTGTTTGCAGATGACGAATACCCCGGGAAAAACAGGTCCGAAGCATTGGATTCCAGTCTCTGTTTCAGCATTAACTGGCTGTGGTCTCTTGAAAAAGTCACTTTGATCTCTCTAGATCTTAATTTTCTCATCTATGAAATGGGATGATCTCTTCCAGTTTCATTAATTTAGAAACTTACAAAACACTGAACTCTATTAATTCTCTGTGAAATCCATCTGCCCCTGTGTGACAGACAGCAGGCTGGGCCACCATTCTGTTCCCTGTGGTGTGACAGTTTGTGTGTTTCACCACGACTGTTCACTTCTGGGTTGTGATCAGTGTGAATCAATGATTAACACCGAGTCAATCCGAATCCTGTGGTATCTTAAACCTAGTACATGAAAAATAACTGCCATTTGGTAAACCATTATAAAACATATTTTTAAAACCTAAATGGAGGGAAGAGGTGGGCAGTACAGATGTTTATTTTCTTTTAAACTGATCTCTGCTTAAGAGAGTGCCCAGTCCTAACCCCTAGACAACCAGAGAAGGTTGATCTCTGCTTAAGAAAGGCAAGACATTCAACTTCCCATTACTGGTTCCGGATTCAACAACACAGATTCAACACTCAACCTGTGGCTACATCTTATTGATTTAAAAAAAGAAATGAGGATGCAAATGGACTGGGGTTCTTAGAAATTAAAAATGGTCAAATGGTTTTGTTTTTGTTATTTGGGCTCAAATTACTGTGCTTTGGTTAGCAGAGATTACTCAATTTGTGATTAGAGGAAAGAGATGGCTGAACTTCTGTTATTTCTTTAATCTGTAAGAGGTTTTTCTAAACATGTGGCTTCTTTAAAATCCCCCGGGCTACAGAAAGGCCTCCCATTTAGTGAGAGATTATGGACACGCCTCCCCCTCCTGGGCACAATCTGCAACTGCTTATTCCTGTGGTCCCTGCTGACCAAGGCGATGGATGGTGGAGGGGTGTCCTGGAAACACAAGCCTGCAGATTCTAACTTGTGTTTGGGAGGTAGGGAGAATAGGGTTTTGTGTGTGTGTGTGTGTGTGTGTGTGTGTGTGTGTGTATCGGAATAACATCATAGATAAAGGCATGGAAGTCAGTAAATAGATGAATTTAACTGGAGAAGAGGTATTATGCATGAAAAATCATGGGAATGCAGCTGGAAAGCTAAGTTGGAGCTAGTCGTGGAAGATTTTGAACACAAGCTAAAAATGGGGAGTCACTGAAGCTACTTTTGAATAGAGAAATTCACTGGCTTACTTATCTACGCAGCAGGTTAAGTGCTGTGCACCAGACAAAGGTATGCATCACTTGGATCCTGACTTCAAGCAGCTTAGAGTCTAGTAGTTGATATTAGACACGTATGTAAGTAACCATAACACAAAGTAGAAAGTGGTGTATCATATGATGTAAAAACTGAGAAGCAAGACGGATTGCTGCCAGCAGGGGACAAGGGCAAAGTGTAATAGAAAATTGTCAGGGTGAAGGGAAGATTGATCTTTGCTGTAAGAGTGTACTGGAGACTGGAGCAAGAGAAGCCAGTTAGCAGCTATCAAAAGTTTCTGTGTATCATTTCTTGTATTGAATATATGTAATTTTACAATGTAACTATATAGATTACTTAGGTATATGGAACAATACATGGAATGTATGTGGATAAACAAATTGTGCTTATGTTCATACTATAGAATACTAATTTATAAACATAAAAAGGAACAAACTACTGATTTATGCAACAATATGGGTGAATCTCCCACACATTATTCTGAAAAAGAGAAAACTGGAGACAAAAGAGGAAGGCTGTATGATTCTTTTACAAAATGAAATTCAAGAATAGACAAAACTAATTTAAATTGATAGAAATCAGATCAGTGGTTGACTAGAGCATGGTGGTGGAGGTTGATTGACTGCAAATGGACATGGAAAACTTTCTAAGGAAATATTCTATATCTTACATGGGGCATTGGTTACATGGATGAATACATTTATCAGAATTTATCTATTTCCACTTACAATTTGTGAATTTTATTCTGTATAAATTATACCACAATAAAGTTTACCTAAAATTAGGAAATGGTAAAGCATAAGAAGTTAGTTAGTTTGGTCAGCAAGGAACTGAACTTGCAATTGGTCATTTCTAAATTGTGTTAATTAATAATTAAAATATAGTTTACTTCAGTAAGGTAAGTAAACCTACTCTAGTAGAGAATTGTGTTTTTTTCAAAACAAAACAAAAAAAGATCTGATGGATAAACTGAGTCACTCTCCCATATTTCCTGAAGGGGTGAATGGAGAGAATGAAGTAAAGGAAATATTTAAAAAAGAAATAATGGCTGGAGAATTTTCTAGAACTGATGAAATATATGATTCTACAGATACAGAAAGCATAACACACACCAACTAGATAAGTAAAAATGCTTATCTCCACTCATATATTTAATCTACCACAGAAAAATGAGAAAGACTAAGGATTTTACTGGAAATGAAAAAGAAACTAACAAAACTAGACGAACTGAAGTAATTGAGGGAGGCTCAGGGAAATAGTATGAAGATCAATCAATAGTTTCTCCAACTAAACCTTTCAAATGCTTCCTGAATATGCCTACATTTTCATTGTTCATGGTACTTTTATTTGAAAAGCAGAGTCAGGTTTTCTCTGATCTCTTAAAAAAGTCACTTCTTAAATGAAGCTCGAATGAGACTGTGAAATTGTAAAGGAAGTTACAGTAGGTCTGTAGAGCAGTTTGATTTTCTGTTTGAGTGAAAATTGAAAGGATATTTCTTGATAGGCAAAATTTCCCACAAAATCTTGCATAGAAATAGATACAGAGGGAGATTTTTTTTCTGTATAAGAAACATACAGAAGACAAGCTCTCTATAAACTAGGAAAAATGTTATAAAAATGAAATTGAGATAAAAGACCACAAGTAGATCTAAAAGTAGAATAGGGACTCTTGCCATGGGCTGGTGGTAATGAAAATAATTTGCTTCAGACATCTGATTTTATTATTCTGTAATCATTTGCATAACTGTCTGCTTAAGCTATGCATTCATACATGTTCCTCTCATGCATGCAGATTTAAGGGATAATTTTGTTTTCTATAAATAGATAAGAAGGGCTAAGAGAAAGAGAAAAAAAAAAAGAGACAGAACAATAAAGTCAGGGACAAAGTAGCCTCTCTTGTCCCTGCTTGTGTCCGCATCCTTGTCTTTATTTAGTCCTGCCATTGGCAGGGAACCCAGAGGCCACAGGTTCAGTTATTAAGCAAATTCCTTACTGATGACTCCAAGAAGGGATGTTGGTTATGTCTAATCTGGAAGAAATGTGGTAATTTCCATTCATCTGTTCAAAGCTCTGCTGAGGTTAGGGTGCCTATCAAGGTCAGTCAGCATTCTAAAAGAGAACGCTTGCTCCTTTTCTGTAAAACAATTAGAGCTTTGGGGCACCACCTGCCTTTGAACTGGCCAAAAGTTCCATGAAGTGTATGGGGTTAATTTCTCTTCCCTGAATAGTGCAGCTTGTTTACAGACACGTGATGTGTACCAGGATGGAGAAGTCCTGAATTCTGTGTGAAGAAGCTCACGTAGGCTCCATACCATCACAGGTTTTGAGTCATTTTACTTTCTTCCTGTTCAAGAATTCCACTCCCATTGCTCATCAGTGAGTGGTGTCATTGTGAGAAATTTACGTAATTATATCATCCCCTTGGTGACAAGTGAGACGTGAATAAACAGTAGGTTCTCTTCCTAAGGATAAACCCTTAGAGAAATGTACCTTCCTTAGTACTGTAAAAAATACACATGAATTTATCGGGATCTTGGACCAAAATTTTGGGAAGCATCTTCTCATTAATTACTTTTCAATTTTTTGGTAGCTGGGTTGCCCAGTGTCTATTTGCATTACTAAATGTGACCAACTATCTTTTTCTTTTTTTGTATTAAGTATTTTTTTGTGCAATATTTTAATGCCTTTAATAATTTTTTCTAATTTTTTGAGTTTTGAAAATTGGTTTCTTTAGTGATCACATATATATTATCAGAATCTACTGCAGATTTATACTAACTTAATTCTAGTTATGTATAAAAATGCTATACCTATATAGCTCTGCTCCCTCTTGCTTGTTTTTATAAAATAATATATAACAATTCGACAATGTAAAAACCCAAAAGTACAGTGCTATAATTATTACTTTATATAATTACATGTCTTTAAAAGAAACTGGGAGAAGAAAGGAAAACAAACATATATAATATTTATAGTTTGTTATATTTACCTTCTTGTTTACCAGTTCTGGTTCTTTTCATTTGTTTCTGTGGGTTCAAGATATTATCTGGTGTCTGCCACCTGGGTAGCACTGTCACTACAGACCTGGGTTGGGTGAACACCAATGCTGTCATGTGCTGCCTGACTGCTACTGCCATTGGCCTGGGTGGAGTGGAGGCCCAGAGCCCAGGCACCCACTGCCACCACCTAGGTATCCCCACCCAGCCACCACTGCTGCTGTTGATGGGGAACCCAGGAAAAGCAAACCCCCATGACCACCTGCCTCCATGGAGAAGGACCAACTCTGTCCCCATCTGAGCTTTTAGCAGTGGCCTGGGGACCAGCCCACCCCTCCACACGAATATCTCCCAGCACTTGCTTGGATTGTGACAACCACAGGGGAACAGAGAGATGCAGGAGAGCAGCAGTATCACAGGCTCACAGTGCATCTGCCCTTCTCCTTTCTGGTCAATCTTCTGGAGCATCACTCAGGTATGCCATCCAGGGGCTTCTCCCTCTCTTCACTGAGCAACAAACAGTGTTCCCAGCAGAGGAGACCAGGTATACCACAAAGCTATTAGTTTTGAGCTGAGAGAAGGAACCAGATGAGAAGGAACCAGCATAAGAACTCTCACAACATGAAAAATAGGCTGTTGTGACACCCTGAAAGGATCACACTAGTTCCCCAGCAATGGACTCCAACCAAAAGGAAATTGTTGAAATGTCAGATATGGAATTCAGAATATGGATTGCAAGTAAGATCAATGAGACAGTTGAAAACCAATACACACACACACACACACACACACACACACACAAATAATCAGGACATGAATGAAAAGTTCACTAAAGAGATAGATAATCTAAGAAAAAATATAACAGAACTTCTGGAAATGAACAAGTCATTTAGGGAATTTCAAAATACAGTGGAAAGTTTTAACAACAGACTAGACCAAGCAGAAGAAAGAATTTCAGAGCTTGAAGATAAGGCTTTAGAATTAACCCAGTCAGTCAAAAGTGAAAAAAAAAAAAAAAAAAAAAAAAAAGAATCAATAAGAGTGAACAATCCTTCCAATAAATATGGGATTAGGTAAAGCAAACAAATATAAGAATCATAAGTATCCCTGGAGGAGACGAAGAAAAAGCAAAAAGCATGGAAAATCTATTAGAGGGAATAATGGAGGAAAATGTCCATGGTATTGCTAGAGATTTAGACATCCAGATACAAGAAGGTTGTCAAACACTTGGAAGATTGATGGCAAACAGGATACTACCAAGGCACATAGTCGTCGTGTAGCCAAAGTCAAAGTGAAGGAGAAAATTCTATGAGCTGCACGATGATAGCATCAAGTAACTAACAAAGGAAACCCATCAGACTAATGGCAAACTTCTCAGCAGGAACCTTACAAGCCAGAAGGGATTGGGGTCTTCCTATTAAGTCTTTCAGCCAAGAATTCTGTAGCCTGCAAAACTAAGTTTTAAAAATGAAGGAGATTTAAAGTCTTTCCTAGACAAGCAAACAGTAAGGGAATTTGTCATCACTATACTTGCCCTACAAGAAATGCTTAAAAGTCCTTTATACATGGAACAGAACAGTCCATACCCATCAGTGTAAAAACACTGCAAAGTTAAAACTGAGAGTTCTTATAAAACAGTAACATAGGGAGAAAACAAATAAACTAGGTAATTAGCAACATAATGACCAGAACGGTATGTCACATATCAACACTAACATTGAATGTAAATGGTCTAAATGCCTCATTTAAAATGTATAGATTGGCAAAATGGATTAAAAAACCAACAACGTAAATATATGCTGTCTCCAAGAAACCCATTTAACTAGAAAAGATTTTCATAGACTCAGGTAAAGGGGTGGAAAAAATATTCCATACAAATGGAAACCAAAAGCAAGCAGGAGTAGCTATTCTTATGCCAGATAAAATAGACTTTAAATTAACAATGGTAAAAAACGATAAAGATAGTCAGTATATAATGATAAAAGGATCAATTCAACAAGAAAATATAATAATTCTAAAATATGTATGCACCCAACAGAGGATCTTCCAGATTCATAAAACAAATTCTACTAGATCTAAGGAAAGAAAGAAACAGCAACATCCTATTAGCTGAGGATGTCAACATTCCACTGACAGAACTAGACAGATCATCAAGGCAGAAAATCAACAAAGAAATACTAGACTTAAATGGGACTCTAGAACAAATGGACCTAACAGACATTTATAGAACATTCTACCACAAAACTACAGAATATATATTCTTCTCATCAGCATATGGGACATTTTCCAAGACAGATCATATGTTAAGTTACAAAGCAAGCCTCAACAAATTTAGTAAAATCAAAATCATACTATGTATCTCCTCAGACCACAGTGGAATAAACTAGAATTCCAAGAGGAACTCTCAAAACTACACAAATACATGGAAATCAAAAAACTTGCTGCTGAACAATCCCTTGGGTCAAGAATGAAATCAAGGTGGAAATAAAAAAATTTTCAAATTGAACAACAAAGGTGACACAAGCTTCTGAAATCTCTGGGATACAGAAAAGGCAATGCTAAGAAGGAAGTTCATAGCACTTAATACCTACATCAAAAACACAGAAAGATCACAATTTGACAACGTAATGTCACGCCTCAAGGAACTAGAAAGAGAAGAACAAACCAAATCCAAAGCTAGCAGAAGAAAATGATAACAAATTTTTTTTTTTTTTTTTTTTTGAGACAGAGTCTCACTCTGTTGCCCGGGCTAGAGTGAGTGCCGTGGCTTCAGCCTAGCTCACAGCAACCTCAAACTCCTGGGCTCAAGCGATCCTCCTGCCTCAGCCTCCCGAGTAGCTGGGACTACAGGCATGCGCCACCATGCCCGGCTAATTTTTTGTATATATATATTTTAGTTGTCCATATAATTTCTTTCTATTTTTAGTAGAGACGGGGTCTCGCTCTTGCTCAGGCTGGTCTCGAACTCCTGACCTCGAGCGATCCACCCGCCTCGGCCTCCCAGAGTGCTAGGATTACAGGCGTGAGCCACCGCGCCCGGCCAACAAATTTTTAAAAAAAATAATTTCTCTGTATTTATTTTCTCTATTTCATGAGACATTATCATCGTACCTTTACTTCTTTAAGCATAGTTTCCTTTAGCTTTTTGAGCACAGTTGTAATGACAGTTTTGAAGTCTTGTTCTGTTGTGTATGACATCTAAATCTTCTCATAGGCAGTTTCTGTTGCCTCCTTCCGCCCAGCACCCCCATGTATGGGTCAGACTTTCCTATTTCTTCACATAGCATAGTTTCTTGTTGAAAATGAGAAATTTTTAGTTAATATCTTGTAGCAATTCTGGATATGAATTCCTTCCAACTCTAGGGCTTATTGTTTCTGTTTGCTTATTTATTTGTTTAATGTCTTGGCTGGACCTTAAAGTGAAGTCTACTTTCCCTGCAGTGAGAAGCATCTGATGTCAGAGAGCACAGCCTTGGGCATAGTCTCCCTGGGATGACAGTAGTTTTAGTAGGGCTCTCTTTGATTGCCATTTCTCCTGATTGCTCAGCTAAACTGTCTGTCTCTGTTGGTATCACATCCAATTTTTAGACTCCACTAATAGCTGACTGATTACTCTACTTTTGACAATGCCTTAGTGGCACAAATTGCTCCACAGTCAAATCCAGTTAAATTTGGACCTCTTTCCAGGGGTAGTTTCTAAGGCCAGTCTTTGAAGTTTGTTCTGACCCCAAGAGTGCTGTTATTAACTACCTCTTTTCTGGTTTTCTCTGGGAAATAGCTGGCCTATGGTTTAGCTTTTCTTTCTCATGAAGCTACCAGCCTCCTCTTAATTGCTTACCACCAAAATCCCCATTGCTTTTTAAGGATACCCTTAGGCTTGACCTTTCCCAACCTCTGTTTCCAATATAGTTAATTCTTTTGGGGAATGTTTCAGAGCTCTGTTTTATAGCCTGTCTCTCCTCCTTGGCAAAATCTCTGGGCCTTGGCTGCAGGCTGAAGGTGGGACAATGGTGTGCTTCTCCCTGAGAGACACCCCTGCTTTAGGAGCAGGGTGCTGGGTGGAGGTGCTAGCCTCTGGTCTTCTCAGATTGCATTTCTTGGTGGGGACCTCTGACCCATGAGTGAACTGGGATGAGGACAACCGGGGCTCTTATGTTCTCAGCCTGTTGCTCTTGGGTTAGAACCTCTACCATACCTACAAATGGGGGCTTGGTGGGCAAAGGGAGCCTCTGACCTCTCAGCCACATTCACTTGTGATTCGGCCTCTTCAACACAGATCTGGGGGCAGACATGTGAAGTGCTGGTGGCCAACCCCTCCTAGAAAGATATCAAAGCCATTTAGTGGGAGCTGAGGAGAGAGTGAGCTCCATCTTCTTGGCCATACCTACTGGGAATAGAGCTTCCATCATGCTGAGATGGGTAGAGGGAATAGATTGTGACTTAAGTGCCACAGATTCTTGCTATTCTTATCATGAGTAGATACAGTGGATATGTTCATAGTTCTTCATTTCCTTAGTACATTTCCTTATGAAAATTTCCTGAGACTTTAAATGGATCTTTTGTTTTTTAAAAAATAATTTTTCATCAGGTATAATTGTTGCACTAATAAGTGTGTACATGGAGCTCACATCACTATTCTGAAGTGGATTGCTTTTTAACTATATTTGACCATAACATCTGAACATTAAACAACAGCAGCAGTTAAACCTGCCTCTGTGGCATTAATTCTATCAGAAATAAAGATTTGAGGTTGTCTTATTTCATAGCTAAATTTTACATTGATTTAGGTCAAATCATGCTGTTTAAAACAATTATATACATAAAGAATTACATAACAATTATGAGACAAGTGTAAATCCCACGCCTACAGGTTTATAAAGAGATTCCATCATAGCATTAACAATTGTAGGTATTTTCACACATTTCCTGGTTTCTATTAAGATAAACAATTTAAAGAAGAAAAATGATAATTTCCTTTCAGAACTATCATGTCTGCTTTTCTAGCATGATTTATTTCTTGTTCACTTCTAAAATAATTTATCAAATTACCTTAAATGGTGAACACTAAGATATAGTTCAAATTTTCACAAAGAATTATATAAAACCAATTAAGAGCTCGTTCCTGGTTGTTAGCTTGAGCCCAAGCTGACAAAGTAATAAAATATTAACATATCTGGAAGCAGAGCTGCTTGATTTCATCTTCTGTATGAAAATGAGTCGACGGTCTTAGAAGTTTTTGCATGAGAATTAAGGCACAGAATTTAGAATTTTATAGACTCTCTAATTTAGGCCCCACCTGATGCTCGCCCAGCATGGTTGACAGGTGATGCCTATCAGCACCTTCGCTTCCTGGCAAAGGCTGACCTGCCCTCTGCCCCATTTCACAGACAGAAGGCTGTTTCTCCTGTGGAGCACAATGCTTCCTTCTTACACCTTCAACTGACTGGTACTAGGCCTGTCCTCTGATCAATTTTATTTCATCTTCTAAAGAGGAACATAGATATAGGACTGAGCATGTAATTTTGTGAGAATTCACAAATATACCTATTTAAGAGAAAATTTGTCAATTAGGAGGCTTTCAGCTGCAACAAACAGCATGTCTGACAGAGTGTGGTTTAAACAATGGGGTTTATTAAGGAATCTCACCTTATGAGAAGCCTGGAGGCAGGTGGTTCCAGAGGTGCGGTTCTGGGGCAGCTTCTCTGTTCTCACGATTATCACACGACCGATGCACCCCCCAAGCATCGCTAGCTGTGCGTTTTCCAGAGATACCATCTTTCAGGTTGAGAAAGTTCCCTTCTATCCCTAGTTTGTTGTCCAAGTACCATTTAATTACCTTTGTAAAACATAGAAATAAATAGAGTTAGTTTTCATTTTCCCTTTCCCATTTTTCTATTTTTCATTCAACTTTCATTTACTCAAAAAGTATTTATTGAGCCCATATACAATAAGGAAGTAATTTTAAGAAATTACTCAAGAAATTAATTATCTAGTAGAATATTCTCTTCCCCCATCCTCTGCAGGCACTGAATTTCTTTCTCCTCTTGCCTTCTTTCTTGGTATATGGTGAGCTACACATAATTTGTGCTTAGCGTAGAGCTAAATCGTGGTATCACTGACTGAGGTGGATTTCATTTCAAACCTTTTTCTAATTGATGTACGAAAGACATTTTCCGGTTAAGGAACTTCAGGCATTAGTAATGATCTCTTAGGCTGCCACCTACTCTAGTTAAAGAGAATAAGTTGATATCTGATATGAACTCACTTTTAGCAAGGTGGCCATAAAGAAGCTCTTTTGGCATTGTAGAGAGTAATACGGCAATCTGACTTTCAGTTTCCTATCTGTTGATGTCAGCTAGTTTTTGAAACCAACCTCCTGAACTTTGAGTTTGGGTGATGATCAGCTTGGTAATTAAATAACTGGTGGCATGAACAAGGTTGACAAACCAGCTCCGATACATCAGAGAGGTACTTTATTTATTTATGCCCACCCTTCTTTCAGAAAGGAGATAATGCCACTTAAGTGATGCGATTGTGACACTGGGAAAAAGAGGGCGGGAAGGACAAGCTGCACTGGATCTCTATGGATGTCTGAACCCCCTGCCTGGGTCCCTGGAAGACCTTACCCCCTTCTGGAAATAAGGGCTACTACCCTTGCTAGCCAGGGAACGTGGAGGGTGATGAGGTTCCTTCTTCGGTTGGCCCAGATGTGAGAAGCTGGTTTGAATCTCACTGGCAGAGTAGCAATGGCTGCACTACCAAGTCCCAGACATGGTGCCCACTTCAGAACCATGAGGAGCAAAGCTGGGAGGTAGATGATCTGCACAGCCATCCTCCAGCATTGTGCTTCCTTTCCTTCCCCGGACATCTAGCAGTCTCTTAGGGCACAGATAGGGATAACAGACTTCAAAGTCACTGCCGGTTAGAGTTAATGGGTGTGAGGGGATTTGGGGGAGTGGGGGAAGCTCTGAGTTCACACTCTCTAACTGTGTGTTTGGGAGGCACTAAATCATTTTGTTTACGTGAATGAGCTGTGGAGTAAGACTGCTCAGTTCAGACCCTGGCTCTGCCATCTAAGCCGACTGCCTGGCATAGACTAAGTGCTTGGAAAACAACAACTGTTCTTAGAAGGCCATTTAGCTTCTTCAAACAAGTGGAGCACAGTGTCTCAACACTTTCCAATCCTAACTCAAAAAGGGAAAAGGATCTTAAAAATATTAAGAATAGATGCTTAACCTACACATATCGATAGTATATAACAAATGTAATATGCAGTATTTATTGCAGTGCTAAAATGTCTAGCAAGTCATATTTCATGTATAGTCTTTTTCAGGTAACTAAAGTTTAGCATAAGCAGAACATTATGTATGGGGATCTGTTTTCTGTATTACATATGTAACTACCATCTCATGTTATGTTATTTATCAGCCATACCAGATTATTTCTACTAAAAAGATTAATTCATGATACCAATTGGTTTGCAACTAGAAATCTGAATTCCAGATGGTATAATGGACTCTTCCTCTTAGACATGTTTTTTATGACTTCTTTGATGCCAAAGGACTTTGAAATTAATCTGCATAACATTAGTTCCACTGGTTTGTTGATGAATTTTTTCTAATACATTTCACACCATTGTGGGATAATTTATGTGTCTTCTGTGTTTTTAATGAGACCCTTGTCTTGCTTCCCAGGGCAGTCTGCAGATGCAAATTTGCTGCCTGGCCACTTCCGATATGGTTTACATCTCATTTAAAGTTTCAGCATTTGTTAAGTATTATTCCACTGCAATGGTTGTAAAATCAACCATTCCTTTCTTATAAAAATAAATAAAAGTGACCTTGTGCCTTACCAGGAAAAAACTGGAGGCCATATGAGAGGATCACAGCTTTGTCATTAAGTTGAAATTGCTGCCATTATTCCTTTTTTGCTTTTTTTCTTATCTAAGATGCTTCTTGCGTATGTTGCAAGGACAAATTAAGAATAGGAAGCAATGGAACATCTTTCTTTGGAATTTCCCAGCCCCTGATCAATCGCTTTGTTTCAGTCTTTTGAACTAAAAGTGATCCCTTTTATCCAGCTAAGATGGCAGAAGAACATCTATTTTTCATGAGAACATAAGAGGAGACTATGCCATCTACCCCCTAAAAAGAAACTACATCTGTTTAATCACTTACTGAAGTTTCATTATTACGAGATTAGCTCAAATATCTGATTTATTGACTTTTTCATCAGCTAGTGGGAGAGCTTTCGCATTCTCTTCTTTTAGAAAGAGTCTGTTTTCTCGCCCTTTATTTCACACTCCTTTTGCTCTCTCTCTTTAATAAGAATATGAAACAAAAAGAGCGTTTTCAACTTTGTAGACAGTATCACCAGAGCTATTTTTTAACTTCAGTTTCTGTAAATAATTTGCCTCTCTTGTATAGGAGGGTAAAAATTAAATCTTTAGAAAATAAGTTTGTGTTTTAGGGAGTTCACTTTTATGTATATTTACTGAAGATTCTAAAGGAGTCATAAAACCAAATTCTCGTAGTATAAAATTTCCAACTCCATGCATACCTGCAATGGCGTATTACTGACTGAGCATTAACTTTACAATTCTTCCATTTTTAAAGTCTTCTATTTGTTTTGCAAAATCTTTATTTATTTTTTACTTTATTAGAGAGACGGGGGTCTCACTATCACCCAGGTTGGAGTGCAGTGGTGTGATCATAGCTCACTTCATCCTTGAACTCCTGGACTCAAACAATCCTCCTGCCTCAGCCTCCTGAGTTGCTAAGACTACAGGTGTGCACCACTACGCCCAGCTAATTTAAAAAAAAATTTTTTTTAGAGGCAGGATCTTGCTGTGTTGCTCATGCTGACCTCAGAATCCATATTTTTAAGGCTGTTGATACCAATCCCCAAGCTGTCCTGCAGGTAGGCTGTCCCCACCTGCCACTGCACCTGGCTAAGTCTTATTTGAACGAATGTTGAGAGCAATGTCCCCTAAGAATTAACAGTGGCCATTTCTTTTATCAGAAATTTGCTCAAAATAAATCTATTGAATGATCCAGGCACCACTGCACAACTGAATTGATAGTTACAAGTCAAGTCATAACCATTGTGGTACAATTCTAGATGCCTAGATGCTTTTTTGTCATAGAATTTTCTCTTCAGGTAAATGTAACATAAAAAAGGCTTCTTGGCTGAAAAATGTTCCTTTGTTATCATAAGAGAAAATGTTTTCAATATTTTAGCAAAAATATAAGAATATCTTTAGTAATTGGGAAAAACTAACAAACTTTTCTTTAGATTTAAATTAGAAATTTGCTTTGGATCTAAAATTTGAGAACAGGTGTATTTTTTTCATTTTGGGTTCTGAGGAAGACTCAGAGCAGGGAATCAAAATATCCAAAGAAATTTATTCTCTTCTGTCTTAGGGCACAGATGAGTAAAAATCATTGCTAGAAAATTCATCCCGATTTTTATAGAATTGATTTTTCCATCTGACATTAGAGACTGGTGATTATTCAAGCAATGCCTCCACTTCATGCCACTTAACATCCATGTATATTGAATATTTCTGATAATTATTGAAGTTGAAAAATAGTAATAACATTTGACCAGGCTGGTAAACAGAAAGGTTAATTAAAGCTGCCATGATTATCAACTACTAAAAAATGAAAATAAAATACACTTGCATTTTATGCTATAATCGTTTTAATTCAATGATTCAGGAAGTACGTGAGGAATTTTCAGGGTCATGCATCACCATTATGAATAACAAGGCTCTACATATTTGGAAGAGCTCTTTGATAGAGGTGTGTCATGAGGCACCACAACAACATGGTTGGTTGAGCTTCCTGGCTCCAATTCTTATTATCTGCATGATCTCAGACATATTAGTTTTATCAGTTATCTACTGCTACTATAACGCTGTGCAGCAAATGACCCTAAACTCAGTAGCATCTAATAGCATGCATCTGTGGGTTGGTTCAGTGTTGGCTGATCTAGGCTGAGCTCAGCTGGGCTTAGTTCTAAGCTGTTAGGTTCAGGCCTGCTCCATATGTCTCTCATTCTCCTTAGACCAGCAACATGTTTTACCCAAGACATGTTTTACTTGTAATGATGGCAGAAGCACCAAAGGGTAAGCACAACCAAAAAGTCAATAGCATTTCAAACTTCTACTTGTCTACTAACATCTCTTTCCCCAAATTTAGTCCCATGGCCTTAGCCCAACAAATGTGGCATGGGGTCAGTATACTTCTCTCTCGGAGATCAGGGATGTGGCTGAATATTAACTGAGCAATCATCGAATCTAACATATTATTATTTAGTCTTTCTAAACCTCTATTTTTCTCATTAGTAAAATTAGGACAAGAGTAATTGCCTCGCTGCATTGTGGTAAAAATCCAATGAGACGGTATAGTGTAAAGTCCTTAGGGCAGTGGTGGTACCAGTAGGCAATCCTGAGAAAGTAGCTGTTATCATCATCAAAAGGGGTATTGTAGACTCATGGGACAACATGACTAGGGAGTATGTTAAGGAATCATTTAATACTTTCAAATATATGGAAGAGTTGCAACAATAGTACAAAGAACTTTTGCATGTATTTTGCCTGGACTTACCAATTGTTAACAATTTGCCACATTTGCTTTTCCTGAGCCATTGAAGAGTTAGTTGTAGGTGTCATCCCCCTTTATCCATAAATGCCCCAGGTTATATTTCTCAGGAGCCAGGATAGTCTGTAATATAGCCACCGTACGAATATCAAATCCACGAAATTCAACATTGCTACAATGCGATTATCTACTAGGGAGTCCCTCTTCAGATCTCTCCAATTGTCCCAATAATTTTGGGACAATACCTCTCCCTGCCCTCTCCCTGCTCCACCTCCCCACCCCCAAATCCTCAGCCTCATCCAAACTCTTGCATTGTATTTAGTCATAATGGTTTTTTACTCATCTTTAATCTAGAGCAGTTTTCAGACTTTCTTTCCCCTTCACGTTATTGATTTAAAAAAAATTATGGGCCAGTTATTTGGTAGACTATTCCTCACTGTTCCTTAGTGGTTTTGTCTGATGTTTTCTCATGATCACATGCCGGTTACACATTTTGGGCAAAACAACCGCCTGAGTGACACATTGGGAGGCACATTAATTATGTCAGTTTGTCCCATTATTGGTAATATTAACCTGGATCCCTTGATTAGGGTGATGTCTGTCAGGTTTCTTCACTAGAAATAACCATTTTCTCCTTTGTAATTTATGAATGATCTGTTGGGAAATACTTTGAGACTATGTAAATATGCTATTGCTCCTCATGCATTCACTCTGCTTTTCACAGGTATAGATAATTCCTGCTTGAATCAATCATTACTGTGATGGTTATAAAAGGGTGATTTTCTACTTCTATTGTTTTTTCTCCATTTATTAGTTAGCATTCTACTATGAGTAAGCACTTTGCCTTCTCCCCCATTTGTTTATTTAATCAGTATGGACTTCTGAATTTTTATTTTATTCAATGGATTATAGGGTATGATATATTATTTTTATTATATTTTGATGCTCAAATTGTCCCATATTTGGCCAGTTAGGAGCCTCTTTAGCTGGCTTCTATGTCCTTTTGATCACATCCTTACTCTCCTTACTTTTTGGCATAACAAGTTGTTCCAGGCTCAGGTTGTACTTTCTTACCCCAGCCCTGGAATTAGCCATTTCTCCTAGGAACTCTAGTTTAATATGTTTTTTTGCCTTCAGGCAGAATCCTATTAATTCAGATGAAAATAGAGCCCATAAGCTCAGCAACTTAGGTTTAATAACATTATCATGAGCACTATACACTCAAATGTGTTTTACTGACTCTTACATAAGAATTTCAAGTTGATGATATTATGAAATATCATAATTTGGAAAACTGACTAATGCACAAAAGTTGCATTGTTCATTAATTCACCACACAGAGTCTTGTAAACGGTATTCATTATAACATAAAAGATGTGACCTGCAGATTCCACATTAAACAAAACAGGTACATAATATTATAAAATAGACATTAACTCCTGGAAGTTTTTTCTCCCCAGGAAGAAAACTGTAAATGCATGCTGAGAGATAGAGGTCATCGATTTCTCTATTTGCCACCATCTTTGTACATTAAAAAGATCCCAAAGCTCCTGTCATTGTTTTTTTGTTTGTTTGTTTTTCACAAAATCACAATCAAATACAGTGAAGAATTTGGACATTCTCTTGACTGTTGTAGGAGAAACATGTCACCTATCTGAGTGTAACATGTAAGCTTCAGTGAACATATTAACATAAATAACTCATATGATAACATTAGTCGGGATCACACACAATATGCCTGATCTCTTAAACCTTCCTGCTAACACAACAGCCTTTCATCGTGCAATCTGTGTGGGAAGTGGGTTAGTCATTTATGAGTTGATTTTTCCTAGCTCTTTCTACTTGCTCTCCCTTTTAGATGAGTGCTCTGTCTAGTGTTCTGTGCCAAGCATAGCTCGTCTCTTCATGTCACATCCCTGGGGATGCTGGCTTCTCTCACAGGAGATTGAGTAGCCTGGGCTTCTGCAAGGGCTAGAACACTTCTGGTAGAATCCACACCCTCTCCTGTGACTCCAGAGCTTCCCACACAAGAGAGGGGATTAGATGCAGCCAGCAGCAGCAAGAATTTCAGCTGAAGAGTGACCCGCCAGCATTATTCCACCAGCCTCCAGGGATGAGAGGGCGTGGACTTGACCTTGCAACCACAGTCTGCGCCAAGCGGAAGGCAGTGAGGGAGCTTGCTCACCTGTAACCCCGCCCCATGCCCATAAAAGTCCTTAAAATACCTTCTCTTAGTCCCATATTGTATGAGACCTCTCCCTCCTGCTGTTCCCTGGGCCACATTTTAGTTCATAGCTTTTTGTCTGCAATTGTCACAATATGATTATTCTAATTTCCATTATCATTATTTGTATGCTTGTCTTAGCTCCCTTCTTTCCAAACTTTTATGTAAAGCACCTTGAGATCAGGGATGTCTCCAGCTGATCTTTATATAACTCTTCCAGTTATTGCATGAAGAAAGTGCTCAATAAGTATTTGTTGACCCGAAATTCAATTATCTCCTTTATCCTCAATATCCAGTTATGTGCTATGTTCATCTACAGTTTTCTTTTTCAAAAACACTTCTTTCTAACCAGGCAACACTCCAACTCATCACTCATGACTAATTACATTGCTTTAAGAAGGGAGATTAGGCACTGGAGTTCGCCTTAACGAGTGAGTGCATCACGCACTCAGCAGTGAGGGATGGTGGCAGGGATCCTTGCTGTGCAGATCCCAGGCACATCCATTAGTAACTGTCAGTTCTTGGGGAGTGGGAATATTCCACAGATGTGCACAAATATCACCTTTCTGAACTCAGAGTCTCATTTATGGTCCTAGGATACAGCATATTTATTTATAACTGTTTGATTGACTCTGTGAAGTCTTTAAGCCCCAAACTGTACATACTTGATCATTTAAATTAATGATTATAACAGAAATTAGGGCTTTTCTTAAAAGAAATGATGGTTGAATATAAAAGAGAATCTTTTTTTTTTTTTTTTTTTTGAGACAGAGTCTCTCTCTGTTGCCTAGGCTGGAGTGCCCTGGCGTTTACAGCAAACTCAAACTCCTGGGCTCAAGGGATCCTCCTGCCTCAGCCTCCTGAGCAGCTGGGACTACAGGTGCCCACCACCACAGCTGGCTATTTTTTCTATTTTTATTTGAGATGGGATCTTGCTCTTGCTCAGGCTGGTCTCGAACTCCTGAGTTCAAGCGATGCTACTGCCTCAGCCTCCCAGAGTGCTAGGATTATAGGTGTGAGCTACCGCACCTGGCCCTAAAAGAGAAATCTGAAGGCTGTTTTCTCATCTCCTCATCCTATGACTCTAGGTTGGCTTTGGCAGGCGGTTCTGGAGACCAACCATTCTGCCTGGAATCCAGCTCTGCCACTTTCTGCCTGTGCTGTTTGTGCAGGTTCCCCAGCCTCTCTCTTCCTCCATTTCCTCATTTTTAAAATGGGCATGAATTATAACAGTTCATCTACCCCATCACATTGTTGGGAGGCTTAAATCAGTTGACGTGAATTAAAGCTCACCATAGCATTCGGCATGCAGCAGGCACCAATGGCTGAGCTATTGGCGAGGATGTGAGTTATTCTGTGAGCATTCACGCCAAGGTTTCTTCCAGGAGGTCTCAGCTTTCGGAGTCCATTTCAGTTCTTTTCCTAATACTAAATACTAAAAAAAAGCTGAAAGCTTTGCTGATTGTGGAGGTGGAGGGAGGACTAAATTAGACCTTTGGGGCTTGGAAATATTTCTGGGCTGAGGTTATAGGTTTATGGAATGGAGTTCCCTCCCCTTGGGTCTTTGAGTTCCTGGTGACCGTGGCAGAGCCAGCTGTCACTTCACTGCTGGGCAAACTGGCTTCTGAGAGGACACAGAGGGGAGGTGAGTTAGGCTGCAGGGATATTAGGATCAGGGGACTCATGAGGAAGAAAGCCACGGGGGAGGACAATGAAGAGGAAGGAGGACCGAGGTACCAAATGTCGGGCTTTTAGCAGAAGTGGAAAGATGCTGTCGATTATGATTAGGAGTCAGAGCTTGTAAAGACTTACTCACAGGCCTAAGTGTACATTAGGCAGATGCCAGGGTGTTACTCTACAGGGCAGAAAGTCTCAGGGATGCTGTAAAATCTCTTTTAAGGGGCCCCTCCCACCTATTAATATTCTATAGTCTCCCTTTGGAGACCCTGTGACATCTTGCCCTGTGTTTCCATTGCAAGCTCACCCGACCACCGTGGGCAGCCAGGTGCAAACTGAAACCTCAGGACCATGAACAGGATTTACAGCACAAGGACTATAGGCACAGGGGCTGCCTTCTGGCTAGTGGCCAAGTACTTCTGGCTTCTCCCGTTGGGGTTGGGATGCTTTGCAATCTGTGGTCAGCAGCCTAAGGAGGCCACTCCTGGGATATTGAGGCCTCAGATATTTCTGAAGAAACCTGAAAGCAGGTTTTGATGTTTGGGAGAGAGGTAAAGGCAGTTCTGCAACGAGCGAGTAGCATAGGTTATGTTTGGTCATTTATTGCCTTTTCATTTCCATTTTTATATTTGTTTGCTTCTTTTTGACCTGTGACGCTTCAGTGTATTTTGTTTTAGTTACTTGGCTTCTGTGCCGTGGACCCAACATTTCCAATACCACACAAATAATTAAAATCAAATATTGTCTCTCTTCTGTAAGGAAAAAAAGAGCCATGTGTTTTTCACTGAGCAAATGGCCACCACGTTTACCGTGAGGCTGCCTGCGTTTCAGAGCACCTGTTTCCTTCAACTCACGTAATGGGAAGAAAATGAACACTCTGAATTCTACAGTGGATCTGTGGAAAGGTTTGTAATTCCACAAGGCTGAATTGTAAAAATGGCGTGGCATGTGAATGATCTCGTGTCACTAACACAAAATGAAAATCCCCGTGGGCAATTGCTTTTCCTAATTCTGTTTGATTTTCTGAGAGCAGACACCATTATTCAAAGCACATATGAAATCATGCACCTGGGCATTTAAATTTGAGATTGAGACTCCTGCAGGCCTGAGCTTGAAAACCAAGGTTTGGGGGGAATTAGCATTTTCCCCGCAGTAGATTTAATAACACTGAAGAAAGGTTTGTGAACCCTACTGTCCATCACGGAGTGTGGTTCTTTTAAAGTGTCATATCAGGGAATTTGGTCTTATTATGGAGAGTTCTATTCTACTGACAAGGTATTTGAAAATTGCAATAGATATAAAAAATGAATCATGTGTTATGAGATGATTTGTAAGGTTTCTGTTAAAAGTTTTTCTTTTGGTTTATGCTATTTGTCAGGCATTGCAAATAAGCAGTGCCAAGGGCCCAAGAAATATCTTGCTGTGGAAAAATAAAATTCAATCTGTGTGAAATCTAGAAAGGAAAGTTCCTTCCATTCTATGCATCATTCATTCATTCATTCATTCTTCATTTGAATTTCACTGTTGCTTTCTATGTAAGGTGCAATATTCATGGCTCATGTCAAAATTTGGAGGGACATATTGAGCATCTTTCTCTGGCATTTCTTTTTCTTCTCATTCTAGGATCATGTGTCCATGTGTTTGGGGGATCAGCGTCCTAGTAGGGGAAATAGAACCTGCAGGGTGCTGGAGGGCAGAGAAAGGCAAGAGGGGACTGCAACTGAGCCCTGCCACTGTGCCATCTAGTGTGACCCCACGTAGGACAAGGTTGTGTTTCCTTCAGGGACTTTGATCCAATCTTCAGCTATTAAGGGGCATAATCATCAGAGTGCCTGGATTTTCTAGAATCATTGCTTCAACTACTTGCTTTGAATTGTCACTGGGAATTCTAGCCGTGTGCTTTCTATGTACTTTTGTATTTATCACCCATCTAGTCACTGAACAAGTATTTACTGAGTACCTGCCATGTATCAGGCATGTTCTAGGTGATGGAGATACAACAACGGAAAACAAATCACAGATGTCATCCTTCAAGCTACAGAGATACTGGGTTGGTGGGAAGAAAGACAGTAAATCAAGAATAACACAAATATATAATTACAAACAGTGGGAGGGCTCTCTGAGAAGAAAACCTCTGTGTGCATTGAGGGATTATGGCAGGGAACCTGTTTTAGAAGGTGGGGATAAGGGATGATCTCTCTAGAAGTGACATTTGTGCTGAGACCTGAAGGATGAGTGCCTGCTGGCCAGGCAAAGAGCTGGGCACAAGAAGGTTCTGAGTAGAAGGGACAGCATGTGAGAAGACCCCAAGTCATGGTGAATAAAGGATCAAGGTGGTCTCCATGAGTAGCCTTTAGCCAGTGGTGATGAGAGTGGGAGGAGAAATGCCCCAGCTCCCTCACCCCTCTGGTGGAATAACCCTGTGGCATCGTGATCTCATCTCCTGCAGGACTGAACTCAGTTGTCCACAGTGGTAACCTGCTCATAAACACATCATGCGTTGGTTTCCTTCTCTTCTTCATATCACTCTCCCACTCCCCTCCCAGTACTTCCGGGGGTCACCTGGAAATTCAGCTACTTGCCCCTGAATCTTGTCTCCTGGTCTGCTCCTGGGGGAGCCCACAGCAAGCCATTAAGGGAGGAGGTGGCTGAAAAGCAGACAGAAGGCAGAGCACGGAGGGCTGGAGCTCTCAAGGCTTGGTCTGGTGAACCCCAGTGTTGCCTGAGACCCTTTCAGGGAGTATGAGAAGTCAAGTTGATTATTTGTAATACCAGTAAGATGGTATTTATTTTTTTCCACCATTTTGACGTTTCACTGTCAAAATGCAAAACAAGGGAAGGTGAAAAGGATGGGACTTTAGTTCCAATTAAGGCTATGCTAGGAGTCATTGTATTCTTCCTCACCTGCATTTGTGGGAAAAAAATCCCAGTTGCGCTTAAGAATGTCCTTGATGAAATTGTAAAAATGATTACTTTTTATTAAATTTCTTGTCTTGCATATGCTTAGAAAAAATTCTGAGTAATGGAATGGGAAGTGAGTACATGTGAAGTGCTGTGCTGCGTAGGAAGCCCCGGTGGGCGTGTCAGGGGAAAGCACTCGAGCTGTGAGCTGCACCAGCCTCTTTCTCCATGGAACACGAGCTTGACTTGAAAGTGTGACTGGCGAGCAATCAAACTATGATTATTCAGACTTGGATACCTGCCAGATATTTTCTCAAAAATGAACAAAGTGAGCCTGTCTCTTTAATAAATCCAACAGACATTATTTGTTGCCAATTATAAAGTTTGAGTTTCCAAATGAAAACTGGAATTTTGGAAAAATAGTATCTGTCATGGTTAGCTTGATAGTTTCCTTTCACTTACAGAATTTTTTGATGAGGTGGGTGGTGATATTAACAAATAAGATTCTTTGATATTACAGAAGTACACTGTGACAGCATTTGGAAGATCTGCCTAACTCAGTGACACAATATTTTCCAAATGACCAATGCATGATGATGTAAAATCATGTATGTGACAGGCCCTTTCAAAGGACAAGATACTCCAATGGATTTTAATGTAATTGAGTCTGAAAATGATACTGATATTGTTTCAGATTGCACATTGCAACTAACCTTTAAGAAAAGACCATATGCTGAGATTTGGTGTAGCATCAAAAAGTAATATTAACAATTATCTGCAAGGCTATTAAACACTCCTCCCTTTCCTACTGCATATCTGTGTGAGCCCAGGTTTTCCTTAGATCTATCAACATCACTTATGCCAATAGACTGAATGCAGACATGCCAATCCGGTTGCTTTCTGTTAAGTCAGACACTAAAGAGATTTGCAAAAATGTGAAACAATCCCATTTTTTTTGTTTACTAGAAATTGTTTTGAAAAATAGATTTCATAAATATGTTATTCGTATTAATAATGTTTTGTGCATGTTAATCATATTAACAAAATGGCTTATTGTTTAAATAATACAAATTATTAAATTAAAAAATGTTTTTCAAATTTAAAAATGAATTCATAATTAGAAATAAAATGTTCTTAGCTTAAATTTCTAATATGGTAAATGTTAATAGATATAACCTACATACACAAAAACTCTTTGAGGTCCTGAATATCTTTTATGAGTGTAAAGAAGTTCTGATATTAAAAAGTTTGAGAACTGCTGATGCAAAACTTCAGGGTTTCAGGATTTTAGATATTCTCACCAATGCAGCGAGGAGCCACTGAAGAGTTTTAAGCAGGTGAGTTCCAAGTCGAAGCAGATCTTAAAAAGATCATTAACCTTGCATGTGTGTTAGCCGAGTGATTAAAATATGTCAACAACTTCTGCAGCTATGGACCCTAGTGGGTCCTAACGGGACATTTTCAGTCTGTTCCAACAATCCCTGCTGGAGAGAAACACCTAGGCCACTGCTCTCTCCAGCAGATGCACCCTGGGGCCGAGCCCCGTGGTAGGTGGGGTTTCCTTTCTTGGTCTTCAATTAACTGCGTGCAAGTCACCTGAGGCGTATAGAAAGCATTTAGTCAGTCACGAGCCACTTAACAAATACCCACTTAACAAATACCCACAAGGTCCGTTGTGGTGTCTGAACTGGCGGAGATTAGACAAAATCCCCACCCTTGACAAGTCTAGGCTCTAAGCGGAGAGAACCAACTCTGCTTTCTGGAGGTGAGTGAACACCACCCTCCTCTCCTCCTTTCTCGCCTGTGACCTCAGAATACTGCATTCCTTAAAATTTCTCCTGACCTGACTCTGCTCTGGAGGGTGAGATCCGCTTGAGCCAAGGGGAAGTGATAAGGAAGATTGACGTGGGGGAAGCAGGCGGGAAATAGTGAAGGAAATGAGCAAGGCATTTTCCCTGAAGTGTCATTTTCAATGTGCAAGGAATACAACTGTTCAAGTTCCCAAACTTGCCTGGCTGCTCTGACTCCAGGGGGCTCCTTGTGAGTTTAGAAAACAGGGCCTAATGGGGTGAGCAGGGAAGTGAGCATTTGTCTCTCTAAGTGGAAGTCAGTGTCGCTGCAGTTCCTCCAGGCAGGAGCGGGAAAATAGAGGGCATTGTTGTAATATGGCCAATGTCACGCTGAAGTGAATGTCACTTTCTGGATTACAGCACGGCCGAGCGACAAAGAATGTGCACATCAGCGTGAAACCACCACACATGGAGCTGAGCTCTCCACAACGCAAACAGAACCCGCAGGCCTTTGCAGCACAGGCGTCTCCTCCCTGTAGCGGGGAAGCTTTGTACCTGGAAGGGGTCCTCAAGCCTTGCCTCTTTTCAGGGGGCTAGAGGGCCCCTCTTAAACGATTCGATCCCTTTCAGTATCGTGCTCCAAAACTCTTTCAGGGATGAGAAACAGGCTGTGCCTTTCTGCATGTGGTTAGTAGAATGGGAAGCAAATATGTGTCCAGGTTCCCTGGGAAGAGAAGGATCGTGGGCATGGTGCATGAAAGGTCGGGCTCTCTCCTCGCAGAGAGCTGTTTATCTTGCAGGGCATGGACGTCCTGGGGAAGTTTTGCCGAGAATGCAGAGCTCACACACCTGCCAGTGAGAAGTAGCCACCTCCAGCTTGGATGTGGTGTGGACATCGTCAGCCCTGGAGCTGTTTTCTTCCTTTCTTACAGGAGCAGTGCTGAGCTTTTGGCATGATCTTGCAGAACTGGCATCAAAGTGGAAACCAGTGTATTTTTTTGAGATTCGTTCCTTCCTCTGTGATCCCCTTGCAAAAGGGGAAAGTCCCCAGTGAGCTATTTCGTGTTTGAGTTTGCTCCTTCCTCTCCTCTCCAGGCTTCGTTATATGACAATCTGCACTAGCTGCAGTGGTATCTACAGTATAGACAATTTTAGGAAAATTATCTGGTTTTGGAAATTTGCAAATTATTCAGAAGAGTTTCTCCAAAGCAAAAGGTATTCCTTTGGCACAAACCGTTTACCATCCTCATATGAGGGGATTGTGAGCCAGAACAATGACTCCTGCTTCTTTTTCTCTGCCTGGCTGTCTATTCTACTTCTGGAAATTTCCTCAAAGCTATTTCATCCTCTCTTCTTACCAGTGCAGCCCAGTTGCTGGTCTTCATCACCCACCCTCTGTATAATTTCTATAGCATCCTAGCTGATCTAGTCTCCTGAATTGTTCCTCTCTAATCTGTTGCCTCCATGACTGCTGCTTCCTGTTGCCTGAAGGATAAAGTCTGGGGACTTCTGAACGTGGAGCCCAGCTCAGATGTCACTTTCTCTGAGAAGACTTTCTCCCTGTCCCTTGTTCTTGCAGCATGTTCCCTACACTTCTACCAAAATTCATAGTTGCTAGTTGTACCACACTAGGATCTCTTGTCTGTGTGTATGTATCTTGCCAGAAAGTTAGCACTTTGAGGCCAATGGTAGCACCTTTTATTTTTAGAGCTCCAGCTTCTAGCATAATGTTTAATTCATAGTATGAGATTAAAGGCATTTGTGAAATTAATTCTAAGAGGAACGTTTGCTAGCCTGCCTCTGGGAAGGTTGGGGCCTGAGATCCACCCTTGTCCACTTGCCATCTGTGATGCCCAGGACCTGTCTCGGCCTCCCCAGACATGGGAGCTCACAACAGCGGTCGGCCCCTGCTGCCATGAACACGTTCTGCAGCTGGTCTGTTACAAGAAGGCCTGGTGGGTATCTGGGATCTTCAATCCAGTCTAGCCTTAGCTGGCTCAAGTGACTGAAAGATCTGAGGCCCTCCCTGGGTCTGTTTTGTGTGCATGTTTGTGTGCATCTGTGTGTGCCCCTGTGTGACTGCTGCTGGGGGTCTCTAAGGGATGCTGTGGCCAGAGATCTGTCATTACCTTTCCTGGGGTACCAGTCAGGCAACAGGCCAGGAGTTTAGACTGGAGTCTTCTCTTATTTCCTACAAACCTTTGAAGAGTTAAAAACATGCTGAAAAGTACAGATAAAAAAACATAAATCAGTATACATACCATCCATCCAGAATGAATGAATGTTAACCTTGTTGATTTTGTTTTGTATTTTTTTTTTAAAAAATATAGACCATTGTGGATAACGCTGACATTTCCATTTGTCCCCCCCCTTCATGGGTCTCCTGGCCTATCTGCCCCCATCAGAAGTCACTACCTTCCTAAATTTATGTTCTTACAGTTTTTCTTTTATACTTCATACACACAAAAGCCACACATAAATATGTAGTTTTACTTTGTGGTTACAATTAAATAAATGGTGTAATAGGATATGCACTAAAGCTTAGTTCCCATGTCTCTAATAATAATAATAATAATTCAGCAGGAACAACTGGCTATTGAATATGCTTTTGCACAAAGGGGCTCTGGGTCTCTGGAGCTGTGCAAAGGGATCCACATGCAGGTGGGGATTTTTTTAACCCAGAAGTCTAACCACATTGCTTCCCTGACTAGAAGCCCCGAAGGTGTCCCACTCACCAAAGGATAGAGTGAAACTCCCCAGTGTGGCCTATAGGGTGACACACATGGTATGATCTGAGAGGTAACCAAAGTCCCTCCTAAATCGTGTTCCTCCACTGACCCTACAAGTATCCCTGAAATAGTCACATGGTTCATTCATGGGGTCAGGCCTGTTAGAAGGAACTGGAAGGGGTTTCAACAGTCATTTCGCTCCATGCCTTCATTTGTTTTAATAGAGGGGAAGTCCAAAGTCCTCTGAGATTGGTGTTTCAACTAAGTTCACACAGATGCAGTGCTGAGTTAGAGCCTCAGTCTCCCAACTGGGGAACGGTGCTTTATCCACCTGCAACACCTTGGTTAACTTGGGCACCTTCAAGGGCCACAGTCACCAGGCAAATACCATCTGGGAGGAATAACACCTAGAACTGTTACTAGCCACCCTTTGACAGCCCCGTGTTAATGTGGGGAAGGAAAAGGAAAGTCAGTAACAGGACCACTCCTGGGAATGACTGACTGGATCTAGAGCAGTAACATCCAGTAGAAACACGATGCAAGCCACATATATAATTTTAAATTTTCTAGTGGCCACATTAAAAAAGTAAAATGATTTTAATAATAGATTTTAGTTACATATTAATTTTAATATATATTATATTTAACTAGCCACATCCAAAATATAATTTCAATATGCAAATTATTAACAAGCTATTTTACATTCCTTTTTGTACCAGGTCTTTGAAATTTGAACTGTATTTTACACATTCAGCACGTCTCAGAACTAGCTACATATCGAGTGCTCAGTAGCCACATGTGGTTTTTAGCTACCATATTGCACTGCACAGTTCTAGAACACTCTGCAGGGAATCACTCTAGCTAGTCTCTGATCACTGCATTAGTGTGTGGGGCACGCAAAGCTGGGAGGTTCAGGGAAATCACCCCGATTCTTCATAACCTGTAAATAAGGGGATCACAGAATTTTTTAAGCAAACCAAGAGATTGTTGAGGGTGAGTGAAAGGGGTGACTCTCAATGACTGTGCAGACACAGGCAGACACCAGCACTGGACAGCTGGCCAGGACAGGTGGTCGGTGTGGTTATGAAGAGATGCCCTTCTGAGGAGGCTCAGGCCATGGCCCCGAATGCCGAGGTGCTGGTGGGAGGCATCAGGTAGCCCTGGGTGACCATGAGGAATTGTGAGAGATGGAAGACACCTGGTCAAAGGGATTGACGTGCCATCTGGGGGCACCTGAGTAAAGGACCTGCAATGTGATCCAGAATGGAGACTGATCAACTGTGGAAATACAAAAAAGAGGAGATAAGCTTAAACGGAAAAATGTAAGATTGTGTCAGGCCCAAAGAAGAGTTCCCTGGCGCTGAGAAGGCATGTCGGAGACTGGTGTGCTAGTGCCTTCTGGGGGCTTAAAAAAAGCATGAATTCAGTTCATCCCAGGCATAAAACTACCTGCTACAAAGAAGGAAGATAAATTAGCAGATGTCTGAGCTCCTTCCAGCTCTAGATCCCAAGATAAGACAAAACTATTGCTTGTGGGAAATGTTCCAAAGATGAAAAAAAAGTTTTAGCTAGAAAAAATCTGTTGCAAGTGGTTTTTTAAAGGGTAAAGCACAAACCTTGAGGAAAATAAGGAAAAAAAAAAAAAACCTAACATACATTTTGATGACTACTGATACTGTAGAAAGAAATGATTCTCATATTTTGTTTACCTAAAGTTTAAGAAGAATAACTATGAGAAAGAATCTTTCCCAGTAGCTTTTTCTCTCATTTTTTTTTTTTAAACTCCATCATATATTCTAGTCTGGCATATGGTGAAGTTCAGTTTCCAAAAACAAGGTTCTGCTCTTTTACAACACTCAGATCAGGGGCCCGTGTCTAGTCAGCGAGGCATAGTAAAGTCCAAGAGCTGTTCAGGTAGACAGACTGAAATGTAAGTCCCAGCATCTCCGCTTAGTAGCTTTGTGACAGATCAATTTATTTAACAGCTCTGAGCCTCAGTTTCCTGATCTGTACAATGAAGCTAAGAATATCTATTGCACAGAATTGGGATGATTTAATGATATGAAGCTGAACAGCGGTAGTTACAGTGTCTATCAGAAAAGCTTATGTTCAATGAATGGTAGCCATATGGGCTATGTGGAAGGCAGTTTCAAATGATTATTTAATGATAATGATAAGATATCCCAGAAACTTTCAAGTCTTAGCAAATGCAATAAATCCAGGTCAATAGATATTTAACAAGCGTCTACTATGTGTGAGGTATTGCGTATCTCGACACCACATTCTTAATTTATAATGGCGATTCATGCTTACAAATGCCCCTTGAGTTCTTATGCTTTTCTCCATGCTGTTCAATTTGGAGTCACAGTATCTCTAATACCTGAATGTTGGGAAGTGGTGGGGGGGAGGGGAGAGAAATGGGGAAAATACTGTCACTCGGCAGGAGCAGAGAAGTGGTAGGTGAAGGATGAAATTAAAGATGGAGTCTCAAGAGTCGGCTAGTGGGCCAATCACAAAATAACTAAGCACAGTTCAACGATTCTATGAACAGACAGAAAAAGGCGAGTGTGAATGTGTGTGTGATGGTATGTGTGTGTTCACAGGAGATATATTTTCATACCCAGAATAGATATCTTTGGTCTTTATTTTTAAGTCAAGTTTGTAGAGGTATAATTTACATATGATAACATACACTCATTTTAGGAATACACTTTGATGGGTTTTGACAAATGTATCACATATGTAACTAGCACCACAATCAAAATTTAGGGAAATTCTCTCACCCTAGAAAGTTTCCTAGTATTCCTGTCCCCCAGCTCCAGGCAACCATTGTTTTTCTTTTACTCACTAGAGATTAATTTAGTTTTGCAGTTTCCAAACTCTGTTGAGGTGCCCAGGGACATTGCAGCAAACTCATGGAGCGCCATGGATGCCATGGGAACCAGTGTTTTGAAGTTGTTGTGGACCTAATGACTTAACAAACTGAATTTTTATGTATTTCTTTTGGCTTAGGAGCACCATGAGGAAATGACGAGACACCAATAATAACATTTTCAAGGCTCATCCATGTTATTGCATATAACACTGTATGTCATTCCTTTATAACGCTGAGAGGTGTTTCAGTGTATGGATATAACACAATGTCTCTAAGGAAAGCTGCTATGAGCCTTTATATACAAATCTTTTGAGTACATATGTTTTCATTTTTCTTGGGTAGATACCTAGAAGCAGAATTTCTGGGTCATATGTTAAGTATATGTTTAACTTTTTAAGAAACTGCCAAACGGTTTTCCAAAGCACAATTTTACACCCCCAGTTGCTCTACTTTCTTGCCAACATGGTATTGCTAGTCTCTTTAATTTTAGGCATTCTGGTGGGTGTATGGTGCTAGCTCATTGTGCTTTTAATTTGCATTTTCCTGATGACTAACGATGTTGAGAATCTTTTCATGTGCTTGTGGGCCATTTATATTTTCTCTTTAGTGAAGGTGGTTGAAATCTTTTGCCCATTAAAAAAAAAATCAAGTGGCTTGTCTTCTTATGATTGAGTTATAAACTATATTAGATACATGTATATCTGACAATAGACTTGTGTTTTTTTTCTTTTTTTTTTTTTTTTGGAGACAGAGTCTTGTCCTGCTGCCCAGGCTAGAGTGCCATGGCGTTAGCCTAGCTCACAGCAACGTCAAACTCCTGGGCTTAAGCAATCCTGCCTCAGCCTCCCAAGTAGTTGGGACTACAGGCATGTGCCACCATGCCTAGCTAATTTTTTCTGTATATATTTTTAGTTGTCCAGCTAATTTCTTTCTTTCTTTTTTTTTTTTTAGTAGAGACTGGGTCTCCCTCTTGCTCAGGCTGGTCTCGAACTCCTGACCTCGAGTGATCCTCCCACCTCAGCCTCCCAGAGTGCTAGGATTACAGGTGTGAACCACTGTGCCCGGCCCTGACAATAGATTTGTAGTAAGAACATATAAATATGTTTACAACTTAATCATAAGAAGACAAATCACTTGATATTTGAAATAATTTTGTCCTGGTCTGTGGTTTGCCTTTTTGTTGTCCTAATAGTATCTTTCTTTCAAAGAACACAAGCTTTCAATTTTGATAAAGTCCATTTTATCAATATATCCTTTCATTGTGCTTTTTCGTGTCCTAAGAAATTATTGTCTGCCTCCAAGGTCACAAAGGCTTTCTCTGATTTTTTTCTGGATGTTTTGTAGTTTTAGCTTTTGTGTTTTAGTTTATGATCTATTTTGAGTTAGTTTTTGTGTATGGTGTGAGGTAAAGGTGGAGGTGCATTTTTTTTCTTTGTGGCTATTCAGATGGTCAAGTGGTATTTGTTGAAAAGACTATCCTTTCCCCATTGAACCTCGCTGACACTCTGATTGAACAGTAACTGATCATGTTTGTGTGTCTATTTCTGGACTCTCTCTTCTTTTTCACTCACCGTTTGACTATCCTTAGCCAGTATCACACCGTGTTGATTATGATAGCTTTATAGTAAGTCTTGAAATCCAGGTAAAATAATATAAGTCCTCCAATTTTGGTGTTTTCTTTTTTCAAAATTGTTTTGTCTAAATTATATGTCCTTTGCATTTTTATTTACACTGCAGAATCAACATGACATTTCTATGAAAAAGCCTGGTGGAATGTGATAGACTCTTCCTTGAGCACGAATGAGGCTGTCAGGCCAACTTCTCTGGAAGGCTGAGTACATTTTGGTGGTGATTTAAAGGGTGACTGAAAAAAAAAAAAGCTGGAAAGAGAAAAGGAAAAAACAAAACCCCCAAAGCTATCTTTCCAATTGCCTCTTTAAATTGGTGATTTAACGTTCTTGGAAGTGCAGATTCCCCCTGGGAGGGGTAACAGCATTAAAGCTTTGACCCTTTAGCAAGAGAAACTCCAGCTGCTTTGGTATCCAGTAAATTTACTGAGATCTTAAAGAAATTAGGACATTAGAAGTGAAAAGAACTACGTAAACCTGGGACTTGGGGAGTGCTAAGACAAACATTGCCCACTTCGGTTTTGTTTGAAAACTGCAATTCAGAACACATCTTCTCACAGGCACAAGACCCCAGTCTAGGTAAGCAGGAAGGATGGAGACAGAACTGTGACCTCCACATGACTTTCAAAGAGCTGTGGTGCCTTGATGTTTGATAGGGACACATGGTGAGTTTTCATAGTGTTTGTCAGCCTAGGGAGCAATGAAAATAGAATAAAAAATAGGATTAGAAGTATTAATGATATTAACAAAACATAGGCAGAGATTAAAAGGATGATAATAGAGTTGGAAGACTGTGCGACAGGAAAAAAACCACGGCTATTGGAGTCACGATATCGTGGATTCTTGTCCTGTTTTCCCAACGTTCTTATTATGTGACATTAGGGCAAGAGGATCATAACACAGATTTTGTAGTTTGCCTTGAGGATTAAACAGGATCTCTCCAGATCCTACTGAATACCACAGGCACTACACTTTCAGGGTCCAAAACGGAACCTCCATTACCCCTCTCAAGCCAGCTCCTCCTTTGTTGTTTTCCATTTTAGTGACCTAACTCTAACACCTAACCCCAACCTTAATTCCCTGCCATCTGCTGTAGCAGGTATGTGCCCTTTGAAGCAGCCCAGAATCTTGAGAACACCTCCACATTTGAGTTTTCCCCAATATAGAAACCAAAGCATAAAACAAAAACCAACTACATTTCCCAGACCCCTTTGCAGCCAGGATGCAGACATGTGACTTGGATTCCACTAATCAGATGTACCAGCGTGAGAGTATGGGACTGTACTTCCTGGTGGGATCAGGTGAGGAAGGGGCAGGACGGGGCATCTCCCTTTTGCTGGCGCAGGTTCGGGCGGAGGTGGCTCTGTTCTGGGGTCTCCTCACCATCTTTTTACCAGGGAGTTGTTCCTGGAAACTCAGCCTAGAACCTGGTCCACTCTTGCTTCCAAAGATTCTCTTAGGCACGTCATAGCCTATTATAATCCATTTCTTCCCAAACTAGCTACTGCAAATTATATTTTACAGTTCAAAGAAGCAACACATGCTGAGTAGCCAAGCCAGAAACCTGGGTGCCTAACCATGACCCTTTCTCTCCCCACCACAGCCAGTTCATCACCAGGTCTTGTTGATTCTGGCCGTCCCCCATGCCCCCTGAGCCTGTCTATTTCTCTCCCCTGCACTGTCCTAGCCACAGTCAAACCAGCATTGTCCTTCATCTGGACTTTGGCAATGGTTCCTTCCACTCTTAGCCCCCGCATTCCCATCCTGTCTCCACACTATCCAGAGTTATTTTTGGAAAAAGGCAAATCTAATATTGTCACATTCTTGAATAAGACCCTTCAATGGCTCATTGTTGCGCTTAATGTAAAGTTCAGAATCTTCAACCTACCAAGCCCTGCATAATCTGCCTCCTGCCTCTCCTGTAGGCCGCTGCTCATTGACTGGGCCAGCTCTTGTCTGTCCCAAGGCCCTCATTCCCCACACCTAGAATATGTCCCGTTTCCACCCAGCCAACTCTTCCTTACCCTTCAAATGGTAGGCTCAGCTTTGCAAGTCAATGAGCTCAACATCCTCTATTTCTGTACGGCACTTTTTGCAGCGATGATCCTGTATTTAATTAGGTGGGCAGAATTGCATAGTTATAAAGCATGGGTTTTATAGCCAGATTATACTATACATTTGGTTCATTTCCTACATGTGTGACTTTATCTTTTTGTGCCTCAGTTTCCTCATTTGCAAAATGAGCATAATAAGACTACTGTACCTATGTCTAAGGTTTGTTGTGCTTAGAACAGGAGTTGGTATACTTTTCCTCTAAAGGACCAAAAGGTAAAAACTTTAGGTTTTGTGGACCATGTGGTCTCTGTCTCAACTAATCAGCTCTGCATAAAAGTAGCTTTGGATGATAATACATACAGGAATAGGTATGACTGTATTCCAATACAATTTTATTTACAGAAACTGGCATTGGGGCAGATTTGGCCCATGGGTTGTAGTTTGCCAACCACGGCTTAGAATAGGCTTGGCACAGAGCATGTGCTCAGTAAATGTTAGCTGTTATTATTGATTGTTTAATGCCTTTCTTTCCTGCTAGAATACAAGCTTCCTAAGGGCAGGGACTGTGTCTCTGTTATTTGGTGCTATATCACCAGTGACTAGTCTGGTAAGTAGTACATAGCAGAGGCTCAATAAATGATGTTTAGTGACTGAATGAGCATGTCAAGAAGTTGACCCAGAACCCAGGGCAGAGAGGGTGCTGAAGAATTGTTGGTTTTCTTCATTTCCTTCTTGTTTAAGAATGGTACTCTTGACTCATCCATAATAGGGCGTGTATTTTGAGAGTTTTTTCTTAGTAGAAATGGTAAACTTGATTCCCTTCATATAGGTTTTCAAGAGCAGAGTTGTCTAGTTAAATAACATGACTTTTATGGCTCTGGATACATTCTAAACATTATACATTATAATAACAATAGCTAGAATTTATAGGGTGCCTACTAGGTGCCAGAGTCACCATAGCTCTATGAAGCAGATAGTCCCCATTTACAGATGAAGAAACTGAGGTACAGGCAGGTTAAGCATTTTGCCAAGTTGTAGTCGGCAGAGGTGGAAATTGGACTCAGGTGTACTGGATTCGAGTTCTGTCCTCTTCTGCTAAGACTTGCTGTTCCTCACATGGCCAGATTGCTTTTCAAAGGGGCCATCAGCAGTGTTTCCCTAGAGCTCTATGTGTTATTATTTCTTCTCTATTCATTTGGCAAAAATTGATAACAATTCAAATGGTGCAGCTGCTGTGGGAAATAGGTTGGTGGTTCCCCAATAAGGTAAACACAGAGTTACCATGTAATCCAGCAATTTCACTCCAGGTTTATACACAAATGAATTGAAAAGAGGAGTTCAAAAACACCTTGTGCAAAATATTCATGGTAGCAGTATTCACAATAGCCAAAAGGTGGAAACAACCCAAATGTCTAATGACAGATGGATGGAAAAACCAAATGTGGTATATCCATGCAATGGAATATATTTGGCCTTAAGATAATAAAGTTTGAATACAAGCTACACCTGGAGGAACCTGGAAAATGTGAGTGAAAGAAGCCAGAAGAAGAAAGAAAAGCGTTAGGCCTCTTATTGTGTGATCCCATGTACATGAAATATCCCGAATCGGCAAATCCCTAGAGCCAGAAAACGAACCCATGGTAGCTAGGGTTTGGGGGCAGATGGGAGTGACTCTAACTGGGCTTCTTTTTGGAGTGGTAAACATTTTCTGGAATTGGAGAGTGATGGTTGCACAGCACTACAAAAGCAGTAACGCCATTGAATTGTACACTTTAAATGCTCAATTCTATGTGTACTTTATCATGGCAGAAAAATCCATAACAAATCTGTAAGACGGTAGGGAAATAATTTTCCAGAAATAGCACCATCTAGGTACTTGGACAAGCCTTTCTTACTACTGCTATTCTTATGCTCTTTTTTTTTATTCTTCTTTTCAGGAGAAATATTAGCTTTTCCCCACTTTACACTTGGGCATCCAAACAGCCTACAGACAACCTCCGCCAGCCATGCTGCCTTCAGCCTCCTCTGGGCCCGAGAGCATGTTTGCTGTGTATCAGGGCAACGTTTGACTTGTCTCCTTGCTGCTCTAATTAGATTTGCCCAGCTCCGTCAGAGAGAAGCAGGCTTTCTGCTGATACATGGGGCTTTCTCCTGACCCCATGCGTTAGCTCTCAAATGCCCTGTGAGCCTCTTTGCTTGCTTTCCTCTTGCGGCCAAGGGAAAAGAAGAACAGAAGTTCTACGGGCTCCTTCCTAGGTCTGCAACAACCTCCACCACAATCTTTTTTTCCAACCTGGAGGGTTTCCCTGGCAACCAAGTTAATAGTCCGTCACTCACCGCTTTCAACTCTTCAACTTCTTATTAATGCTTGTTCAGTTTTGAATAGTTTGTCTTACTTGAAAAGAAACTGCAGAAACTGCACTTTTGTTGTTGCTATTTTTTTTAAACTTGGGTTTCTGCCAGGCTTTTTAAAGGGCCCATAACAGATTTCCCCCATGAACACTTGAAAACACGGTTAACAACCACCACAAATTGTACCTACTATGTGTCAGGCACTGTTCTAAGTGCTTTACATGTAATCCTTCATTATATGTAACTATATGTAATGAAAGATTATATGTAATGGGCTGTCTTCATGACAACCTGTGAGGTAGGTACAACCATTATTCGAGTTTTACAGACGAGGACAGTGCGGCACGAGGAGGTCAAGTACCTTGCCCGGGGACACAGGCAGTGCCATTCTGAGACTTTACTGTAGAGCAGTTTCTCCAAATCTGTACGGAGTACCTGATTTTCACGTGGTGCCCAGGAGGAGGGAAGCCCTCGTCTACAGGGCAGGGGATCTTTCAGGAGAACTCACATCCCACCATCTGGGCATTCGCGATACCACCGTGCAATGTTCCTGTTTCGACTGACCCTGGCATACGACCGAGTGGTTTCGGAAGCTCAGACTCTGGGCTCAGGCAGAGCTGGGAACAAATCACGCCTTCATGCCTTACTCAGTGGCCAATTGCCTTGGAAATTCTGAAGCCGAGGCTGGCTGAGCCAGGGAGGGAGTTCCCCTGAGGAAATGCCTGCCTGGGTAGGGTTTTGGATTCCACTGATCTCTCAGTATTGGCACTCTTGATATTTGGGGTCACATAATTCTTTTTTGAGAGGGGCTGTCCTGTGCATTGTAGGGTGTTTAGTGGCATCCCTGGCCTCTCCCCACTACAGGCCAGCAGCACATTCCCAGCTGTGACAACCAAAAAAGTCTCCAGATAAGACCGAGTGTACCCTGGGGGCAACATCGCTCCTGGCTGAGAACCACCAGGTTAGGTGACCTGAGGCCTCTTCCCATTCCAATATTCCTTTCTGATTTTTAACATATGCTGTCAACATAAAGAGCTGTTTTATATAACGTTGCTTCATTTGCATGTAGAGCAGCCATTCAGAGTCACCGCTCAGATATGCAGAAGGGTAACCAGCTTTCTGGAATTTGCTATGAGAGCCTTTTCCTCTCAGTGGGAACAATCTCCATAACAATCACATTCCTTCTCCGGGCAGAAAAGCAATCTCACCACTCAAGGTAATTCTGTATTTTCTGGTGAAAATTTACTCTTTTGAGTACATTTCTCAGTCACCTCAGAGTTTCTATCACGCCTTTCCAATGGTTTCCTCCTTCGTAAGAAGTCTCTGAGAAATCCACCTCCTCCTGGAGAAAGTCCTGGGACAGGAGGAAGCTTCTGGAACATTGAGGCTCAGGCGGCTGGTTCTCTGAGCTGGCCTGGGAGGAGACGTGCGTCTTCCTGCTTGGTCTTCGGGTGAGACCTCATCTTACTTTCTCTGCACGCTGCTTGCTCCAGCTCTGGGCTGTCATCCCTGGCCTAAAATGTCCCCTCACTCTGGGCTAGGCGACCCCTGGCAGGCACCCTGATGGAATTCTCAGTCATCACCGGGCCCCTCCAGGGCTACGGGATCCCTGGATCTCCACCGTGCTGGTGGGGTGTGGGTGGCTCTCTCCTGCCCTTCTGTTTCCAGATCTGCAGTTCGTTCCCCTCCCACCCCACGTCCTGAGGCTGCCTCCTGCCTGGGTTCCAGGAGGGAAGTGTGGCACAGGCCACGGGCCTTTGCAGCCACAGTCTTGCAATTGCAGATCTGGAGAAAAATGGCAATAGCTGTTCCGGTATTTATCTATTCTCTTTCTTTATATCCTTATTCCGTAAGTTTTTTTCTATTTTTAAAATTTTTAATTTGTTTTTTGCTTTTCAAACTTTTTTGTTACAAACGAAGACACACACACTCACATATCCTAGGCCTACACAGGGTCAGGATCATCCCTGTCTTCCACCTCCACACCTCGTCCCACTGGAAGGTCTTCAGAGGCAGTAATGTGCATGGCTAATTGGAAAGTGTTTACAACTGACTTTATAGCCCCCTGCAACGCCCCACTGCGACACTCCCGCAAGCCCCCGGTGATCACAGTCCACGGAACTTTCCCCAGTGAGTTACCTCATCCCCCTCAAGCCCTCGCTTTCCTCCTCGTCCAGCTGAAGTTGCCCCCTCAGTCAGTTGTACACACCTCTGTCCCTTCTCCTCTCCCACTTCATTGCACTTGGTTGAGGTATCATCTCCCCAGGACAATGGGCAGATTTTTTTTTTCATAGGCTACCCAGGGGCCTCAGTTCTAATTCTCCACCTGGGACAGATCCAAGGCCTTCTCTCCTGTCCATGTGTGGCCACCAAAATGCGAACCTTTGGTTACCAAAACTGGCCACCTCTCCAGCTCACACAGAGCGACTCCGGCATCAGTTCACATTTGCCATGCTAACTTTCTGTTCATTTATTTTTTGGGCCCTGGGGCTATCCTTTACTTGCTTAGGAGCTTGGCTATGAATTAAAAAGGTATTTGTCATATTTTATTCAGCACTTCTTAGTGCTTGGTAGTGAGAGAGTAGTTTGGTTATTTTGTTTGCCACGTCCAGAAGCAGAGACCTGTCCCTGTGTCTGCACCCAGGGTCTGACGTTTGGCCTAAGGCCCTTCTTGCTCTGATGATGCATTTGGCCCATTCTCCAACGAGAATTTTTGTCCCTATCTCAGGCACAGATCTGTACTCACCTTTTATCTCTCCTGCAACAAACAGAAAGAAGTATTTTGCCATTTTACTTTCAGTCCTTTGGAACTCAATTTTGCACATGAGCCTCTAGCCTGCCAATTAGGCTGAATAAATGCCTGCTTCCCCCAGGATGCCCATGGGACCTGTACATCCCTGGAACCTGTGACTGTGTTCCCCCACACAGCAAAGGGACTTTATAGATGTGATTAAATCAAGAGTCTTGAGACGAGGAGATTATCCTGGATTTTCTGGGGCCTTGGCATAATCACAAGGGTCCTTGCAAGAGAGACGAATGCAGGAGTCGTCAGAGTGGGGGAGAGAGGCCATGTGGCAATGGAAACAGCTTGGAGTGATGTGCTTTAAAGGTGGCTGCAAGCCAGGGAATACAAGTGGCCTCTAGAAGCTGGAAGTGGCAAGTAAACTGATTCTTGTCTAGGGTCTCCAGAAAGAATGGAGAACTGCCAACACCTTGATTTTAGTCTGGTGAAACTGGTTTTGGACTTCTCACTGTCTGGACTGTAAGATAATATATGTTGTTTTAAGCCACTAAATTTGTAATAATTGGAAATAAAGATTCAAAGTTGAGGTCAGAGATGTAATGCAGCATAAAATTCATTAAAGAAAGTTAAGCAGAATTTAACTTATGGTATTTAAATAAGATGGGTGGGAGGCCATGAGAAAATACATTTGTTTTGGATTTATTTATCTACTTATTTTTGAGACAGAGTCTCGCTCTGTCAGCTGGGCTGAAGTGCAGTGGCACGATCATAGCTCACTGCTGCCTCAAACTCCTGGGCTCAAGCCATCCTCCCACCTCCCACATCGAGTAGCTGGGACTACAGGTACACACCACCACACCTGGCTAATTTTTCTTATTTTTTTGTGAGACAGGGTCTTGCTATGTTGCCCAGGCTGGTCTTGAACTCCTGGCCTCAAGTGATCCTCCTGCCTCGGCTTCCTAAAGAGCTGGGATTACGGACATGAGCCACGGTGCTCAGCCCTGTTTTGGATTTAATCACATAATCAGGGTGGTTTTACCATTTTAGAGTCGTTATTCTATGTGAAGCTTTGTGTTACATTTGTGTTTAAGTATATTTAATCTTCATAAAACTCTGCATAGGCTATGTAATTTGTGGGGCTCAGTGAAAGAGGAAAATGTGAGACCCCTTGTTCTTAATTATTAAGAATTTCAAGATGGCAACAGAAGAGCATTAAGCCAAGTGCAAGGCCCGTCAGAGTGTGGGCTCTGCACGGTGGCAAAGGTTGGGCACCAGGAAGCTGGGTGTTACTGTTGCCGTTTTTCATAGGAGGACACTGAGGCACAGAGTGGCAGTGTCTTAGTCCAAGTCAGACAGCTCGGGTGCTGAAGGCCAGAAGACAAGGCGAGTCCTACGGGTCATCGTATCTTGGGTTCCGCTCAGGGTAGATGCCCAGGGAGTACTATGGGAGTACAGCCAATCAACGCAATTCAGCAAGTGTTAAAAGTGCCTAGAAATTTTGTAGGTATTGCTGGGAGCACAAAAGAGAGCATGCTAAAATATGACAACACGCACAGATAGTTTGAGTAAATCCCTACAAATATGTAGGAGACCTTCCTGGCTCCCCCCGCCAGGCTTTGTGGGGTCTTTTTGTTAGTTCCTCTGGGAGGGTATCGTGAGCTGTCTAGCTTGTGAAGGTTGCTCATTAAACAACTATTTTGCCTAATTGAGGTAAATCAAACTAAATGCTAATTAGTATCTTCCAAAGAGTAAAAATAGATCTCTAATCACTCATATTCTTACAGAGCAGAGAGCACTGGGGAGCTGGGTTTTCGGAACTCATGTCTTATTCCACAGTTTACATATTTCATGCAAAACCTCACATGTCAGTTGCATGACAGCAGCTGACACGCCACCAAGATGCCTGAATGTGGCTGATCCACACAGGCTGTTGTTATGAGAAACTCTGTCGTTAGTGGCTATAATTGTACTTGTGCAACTATGACAAAGAATTTCCCCCCCAATTCTGTGGCTAGAATTATGTTAGTGAAATTCAGGTGACAGCTGAAGACAAGATGGAATGAGAACGGCCAGAGATGTGACAAATCGTTGTACTCCCCACATAATGTGGCTTGGGTTTGGCTTTGGCAGATGGTGGCACATTCAGACTTCTGTATTCACCCCCTGCAGGATTCCAGCAAGAGGGCATGACCACAACAGCTGACACTTGCAGCTGACCTTTTATCTGAGACTCCTGACATTGCTGGTCTGAAATGAAAATGCTTTTTCTGCCTCCTACTGGCATGGAGGTCACGGAACACCACTGGGAACACTTAGGGTGCTCTGATCAAATTGTCCTGATGGCAGGGAGGTCTGTCATCTCCCTCCAACAAGAATGGAGAAAGGAGTGGGTGTGGATTCAGCATCTCAGGGATGTCACCAAGGACCATGATCCCTTCTCATGCTTCCACCCCACCATCCTCAGCACATTGCATTTTATCCTCAGCTGTGTCCTTGCAAAGTCACAAGGCATTATTTTCTCATAAAGCTGTGTCCGAGTACAGGAAGAGCATCTTATTTTGTGTTGCCCTAAAAGCAGAGCCTGATATATTATTTGGGAGGTGACCCAGAAGCAGGGGTGAGAACTGGGGAGCACGGAACAGGGAAAGATGAAAAGCCAACACAAGGGCATGTCATTGAGGCTACTGCTGGGGGAGCCAGGGGCTGGATCCTGCCAGGATCTACCACGAAGGTGCTTATGACCACAGAAGGTGGCCAGAAGTGTCCACCTGGAAGGTGAGGCTCCTGGAGCCTTCATCCTCTGCCCCTGTTCCCCAGTGGCTCGGAGGGCTGCGAATGCAGGTGTGCGAGGTGGCAGTGGGGCAGTGTAGGAGAAAACTTGAAGGCAAAAGTGTAAAATGCTCAGGCGTGAGTTGGAGGTGGTATGTGGTCGAGAGGATGCCCACCGTTGTGGTATAAGTCCTGAAATTAAAATTCAGTGTTACGTGCTGCCTTGACATCTGAAACTCTGCTCCCACAGATAAGATCCCCTGGCCAAACAGCCCTTATCACCAGGACCAGGCACAATTCCTCCTTATTCTTACCCTGAGAATAGGCTTCAGGTCCTGCCAGACCAGGGAATTATTCAAAAACCCAATCGCATCCTCCCATAGGATCCAGGGGGCACCACCTGCTCGATACTACAAAAACTGCCTCCCGCAGACTCTGCGTGTTGACTCTGGCCCCGAGGAGCAGCCCCAAGTGCCTTGCTTAGCGGGCGGCATCCTCTTCCCCGGGCTGTGAGTATGTGACTAACAAACTGCGGTGGATCTCACCTGGCCAGTGCTGAGTGTCCAGTGTTCAGCTATCCCCTAGCCCTAGCTCAGGAGTCCCTCCCTCCCCAAAGGGGCGAAGAGGAAATGATCAAAACAACTGTAAGGAAGGACATGCATCACAGCTGCAGCTGCAATTCCGGCAGGCTAAGGGCTGTGACGCAGGGACCCAGAGGCATCCGCTGCAATGGGGAAGGTGGGGACATTTTCCTTTCTTGTCTTTTTTATCAGGGAGGAGGACCTTTCTCAGAAGCCGCCAGCAGGTGCCCCTCATGCCCCATTGGACAAAACTGGGTCACATGCCCACATCAGAACCAATCGCTGGCAAATGACAATGGCATCATGGAGACTGACTTGGGACCGGTCACAGCTGGTCATCTGTGGCAGGGGCAGGGCCTCCCTTCCAGAAGCACAGTTTTCCTCAATGCCCAAATGAAATCAAGTTTCTATTAGTACAAAATAAAGGAGGAACAGCTGTTGAGTAGGCAACCAACAATGTCTGTTCTCTAGATAATGAAGAAACCATTCAAGGGTTTAGATGACAGAAATAGTGCCATCCCTGTTTTAAATCTGGTGACAGCAGGAAAAATAGAATAGAAAGGCAAGGAATTGGGGCAGGCCCAACCAATTAGCTGCCTGTGCTGAGGACATGACCATAGCAAATAGCAAATAGTGTGGGACGTTTGCCACAGTTGAGGAGGGGAAGAATGCTGCCAGTCACCGTTATAAGAGACTGCATTTCATTGGTCTCCACGTTAGTGTTCTCAGCAATCAGAATGCCACGGCTTCTGGTTTCAAAGGTCTGGGCTGAGGCTGGAGAGTATGCATCTCTAAATCCCATTCCCCAGGTGATTCTGAAGCAAGTGGTTGGCTCATACCATGAGTCTTACTCTCCCAGTGAGGTAAGAACCTGGGCTGAGACTGTGGCAAACACAGCGGCAGCCCCAGGAGGGGTAGAAGGAAGGCGTGACCCTTCCTGAAGTGTCTTCGTCCAGCCCCACTCGGTGTGGAAGCCAACACCACTGCAGACCAGCTTCCACGGCCCTGAGCAGTCACCACAGGCATCTCCATCAGCTCAGACTCTGCAGCGTCAATGACAAACTTCTTGCTCAGGCTGGACCTATTCCTCATTTTACCCCGGTGTCTCCTTGTGTGGCCGTGGACCTTTAGCCCTGGGACCACCTGACAGTCACCCTGCCTTGCACGTACTGGATTTGCTTTTGTTGTGCTTCCTACGGAACCTGTTATCAGTTGACTCAGCTTGAGCCAAACATCACCCCACACACGTGCTTCCTCATTCCTTCGTTCCGTGTTTGTTGAGTCCCCTCGTGCCAGGCATCGTCCTAGGTTGGGGGATCCCACGTGAAAACAAATGGGCAAAGTCTGGACTTCCATGACACATGACGTGAGCCACACAATAAACAAACAGATACATAGTATTACATAATGGGTTGAACTGTGTCCCATCCCCCCACCAATATGTCTAAGTCCTAACTCGTGGTACCTGTGACTATGTTCTTATCTGGAAATAGCGTCTTTCTGTGCAGATGTAACTAAATTAAGTATCTCAAGGTGAGATCATCCTGGATTTAGGGGAGGCCCTAAGTGCGATGACGGGTGTCCTTATGAGAGAAAGGAGAGGGAGGTTTGAGACAGAGAGACGGGTGGAAGAAGACGGAGGCAGAGACTGGGGTGTCAAGGAACACCTGGATCCACCAAAAGCTGGAAGAGGCCAGGACGGACTCTCCCCCAGAGCCTTTGGAGGGAGCAGGATGCCACTGGCACTTTAATCTTGAATTTCCAGTCTCCAGAGCGGTAAGACAGCAAATTTATGTTGTGTAAGCCACCCAGTTTGTGGTGATTTGGAACCAAAGCCCTAGGAAACTAATACACGTAGTAAGTCCGTAGTAAGGGCTGGGAAGAAAATAAGGCAGAGAGAGAGGATGGAGAGGGCTGGAGGGGGAGGTGCTCCCCTGGCAGCAGATTAGGAGCAAGACGGTCCTCATCCTGTGTCTCTGCCTCCCCCCGTCACGGCCTCCTGGCCTCTTCGCCCCGGCTGTGTTTTCAGACCTTGACCTATGTCCTCGCCTCCTGCTCATCCGAAGAGGGCAGCTCGGTGGGGACTCTGTTTACTCTGGAGAAAGTGAGTGGCTCCCTTGTGGGCAGGAGCAGGGGTCACAACCTCAGAGGAGGCTGTGGTGAAAGGCACCTCCATGAGCGAATGCCCCTTGCTCCGACACGCAGCTGCGGGTCTGTGCCCACCAGCGGCTGCTGCCGAATTGCAGGGTCAGCTTAGCACTGCTAGAGCTTGGAGAGAAGTCAGAAATCTGGTAGGAGGGGCCTTTAGATCTTTTTTTTTAATTGCCTTTACTTAAAAAAATGAGGTGAAATTAACATAATATAAAACATAATATAAAATTCACTGGCATCTAGTACGTTCACAAAGCTGTGCACCTATCACCACTATCTAGTTCCAAAACATTTCTGTCACCCCAAAGGGAAACCCCATACCCATTATGTAGTCACTTCCCATTCCCTCTAAACCCCAGCCATGGTAACCACCAATCTGCCTCTGTTTCTATGGATTTATCTATTCTGGATATTTCATATAAATGGAATCATAGAATTAAATGTTAACAACTAACAACAACATCAAAAACAAAAGACACCATGTGGACCAAATAAACGGGCCCTCAAACTTTCAGTTTCTGACCTCCCGCTTGGCCTCTCATATCCAAGTGGTGGTGGGGTCCCTGGGCAGCTACCTCTGGCCTGGTAGGATGCTGAGAATGCCGGGCTGGGGACAGGCTGGGAAAATCTGCCCGTGTTAGGGGTTCTGGCGGTTGTGCTGTGAATCTAATCTTCTCCCCAGGAGGAAATGGGGCTGTCCCCAGGGGCACTGAAAAGGCAGCCCCTTCCCTGCGCGTGAGAGGGCTCCGAGGGGTTAGGAAGGATGCCCCTCCTCTGGATGGTCAGTCTGACATGCCACTTGGTGGGAGAGAATGCTTCGGAAAGGCCTCCACGCAGGAGGCAAGTTCAAGGATGATAGCACCAGCCCCGGATTCAGATCTCACAGCCACAAAAGCCCACGTGTTCAAGAAGGTCCCTTTCCTACCTGGAATTCTGTTCTGGAGAGCAACGTGTCTACTGCTCTGCTGTTTTTCCCAGGGGCGCTGAGGTCACACTCTTCCAGTTTAAAGCGAGGATGACATTAGGTGTTACTGTTCCAGGGCTGTGTTCATCCTCCCCAGGAGTTATTCATTCTTTTTGTGAATGGTTATTGAGCACCTGCCAGGTACCAGTGGGATAAAGGTACATTAACTGCCAGCCCACAAGTTTATTAGTAGAGGGTGACAGATTTGAAAAATAAATCAGTATTACCAAGTGTTAGCAATAAGGAACAAGGTAAATGTAGGGAAGAAAATATTTTACTAGGAAGAGGAGGAGAGGGAGTCATAAAAAATTCCATTTCCTTCTTCTCAGGCCACTGCATATGGTCCCAGAATTCGTTCTCTGCACAACAGCGGGGGGTGGGGTGGGGGGCAGGTTGTGCGGCAGGGCAGGAGGAGGAGTGGGGACCCAGCACATCAGCTCCCTCGCCAAGCCACCGCCCCCCCCCCCCCCCCCCCGCACTGGCTCTGGGCAGCTGCTGCTCCAAGGGGCTGCTTTTTCCTAATTCCTTCTCTTTGAGGGGCCACCTTTTTCTAATTTGCATGAAAGCACTGGCACAGTGTGAGCTGGACTCTAGGCTTCGTGTATTTTTGCTCTTTAGTTTGTACTTTAGGTTCAATTTTGCAATGCCTTTGTTGTTGTTTTTGGAATATAGGTATATATAGGCATGTGATTTATTATTGTTGTAAGTGATCCTCCTCCAACCTGCTTATTAAAAATATGATTACCTCTCTTCTGGCTGGAGCCATCTAGGTGTGGTGCTGCCTCAAGGCAGAGCAAAGGATACAGTGACTCACTTAGGTTCTTTTCCAACATCTAATTCAATGAATTAGGTTTTCTTTAGAGCCCATGAGTCATTCTCCCTGCTCAGTGACTTGCATGACAGAGCGGTGAGATAACTAGGAACTCGGGGAGCCAACTGGTAGGTTTAGTGAAAAATTGTAAAGGAACGCAGACCTTCAAAGACCTGGGGAAAACCCAGAACCGTGGACAAGAGAGTCATTTACGAATGCAGTCCCCAAACAAGGAAAAACATCTTCCAACAGTCATCTATTTTTCACCTTCTCACATTTCACTTTTGTTTAAGAAAGGAGTCTGACATCACCAGCATGATTTGCCATGTCAGAAATACTGCGGGTGCCTTTGCAAACAGCTGCAGCGTTTGTGCTCTGCTAATTGCGCAGTTTGGGAAACTGTTTTGTCCACTGAGGTTAGAGTAATCGACTCCCTGCTTAGCTACTTTGCATTCCTGGCCTACCCTGTGAGACAGATCTATAGAAAATGCCCTTTCCATTTTAGAGTCATCAGAAGGTGAACTTGAATAATGGGAACCACGTGAGCAAAGCCCTTGTCTACATGGGTGCTATTCAATGTGAGGAAGGACAGTGGGGAAAACAGATGTTATCTCGTTTCCTTTCCAAATTCGAGTTAATGGTGAAAAAGCTGTTGTGCGTCAAAAATGGAAACGGTAAAATGATCAAAAGAATGTCTCTCCCATTTGTCCCTGCTGTGCTTTCACAGACATTTCCTTTTCATCAGCGTTTATAACTGGCAAAGGAAAAATTGTTGTATGGGTGACATTTCACATCAGTCCATTGATAGGCTATTTGTTTGAAATACAAAACTGCTATAATTGTGTGCAGGAATTGCCGTACGCAAGAGAGGAGAGCTTGCTTTGTTAATTATGATCAGTGGTTAGCCCAGCCCTTGGCTATTGATTTGTTTGGCAGAGAAGGAAACTGTAAGATGAACTTGTGGTATATTCTGGTTGTCTATTGCTGTGTACCAAACCACCCCAAATCTTACTGGCTTAAAAACAGCTGTTTTTGTTGTGTCTTGTGATTTTGTGGGTGAGGGATTTGGGCAGGGCTCAGCTGCTCAATCACCCTGCTCCAGTGTCGCCTGAGGTCGATTGGTGGGATTCAGCTGGCAGCTTCACTTGTTAGTCTAGCACCTCGGTGGGGATAGTTGGAAGGCCAGGCTCAGCTGGGACTGCTGACACTTGAGTGCCAACACTTGGCCCTCCAGCACGGCAGCTCAAGGAGAGAGCTCCAGGACACTGGGGTGCAAACGTTAGGCTTCCAGAACATACTCTTAGAGGACCTCAAAAGCAACTGTTTGAAACCCTTTCTACTTCCTTCCCTCGAGCTTTCAGCCCTCGTTCCTCCTGATTAGATGTCTTCATTTCCACTTTCCTGATAAAACACGGGCCACTAGGCAAAAACTAAGTGACATGGGAAAACACATGGGTTCTTGAGCCAAAGGACCCATGTTCAAAAGTCATCATCTAACCATTCGTGAGATCTTGAGCAAATTCCTCAAACCCTCTGACCCTCAGTCGCCTTGTCTGCTTAAAAGGGGATAACACCACCAAAACCACTTAGAATGTGATCGAATGGGATGTGTGTGAAGAACACTTTCTGCAATCATTAGTAAGTGTAATTTCAAATGTAGTTGACTTTGAGCCCCATTCCACCAAAACACATCTTACCATGTCGAGTTCAGTGGCGTGTGGGCCATCCAAGAGGAAGCGCCTTGCGGGCCATTGGTACATGGATCTGAATCTGTGCTGTCCAATATGGGAGCCACCGGTTATGCTGTCATTTATTAGAACGAATCACCAGAACTCCAAGAATTGTAATTACTTACAGAGCTGAAGAGATGATTAAATAAGTTAATGCCAGTGAAATCCTCCGTGGCTGTCAAGTGCATTATAATGATAAACAACAAATCCACAGTATCAGAACCACAGCTGGCTCGTAACTGCTTTGTACATGGTGAGAAGTGTTCATCCATGTCTTTGCCTGTCGCTTGTCTTCACGGTGTTCTCTATGTTGGAGATGTCATGGAATGAGAAAGAGACGTGCCCTTCATAGAATTATGAGGATGGCACCCAGGTGACAGGGGTAAGGACAGATCCTGGGGCAGGGGCAAGAGGCTGGACCACGGCCACTGGAAGGAGTTCGGTGAGCAAGAGCAGGTGAGGAGGAAGGCGCTGATTTCGGGGCTGGTGTGCAGCAGAGCACTGCTCTGGGCAAGCGTTAGTAGGTGCTATGGGTAAAGGATTTTTGCAGCAGCTATATGACATTCCCTTTTTGAAGATTTGCAAACCATGATGAACTGTTATTGATATTAATACATATTAGTAATGACTACACATTAACATACATAATAGAATGCATATCAATATCAATACCCCACTACAACAATAATAGTGAACACTTCCGTAGGGTTTATATTGTGCCAGGCACTGTGGTAAAGTTTTTACCCAGATAAATGAATGAAATCCTTACGACTGCCCTACTAGGTAGGCACTCTCCTATTACCCCCATTTTATCAGTGATAAAACTCAGAAGTTCCTGCTGGCCCAAAACTGCTGAGCGGTGGTGGTGGTGGTGCCAGGATCCGAGTCTCTATCTTTGCATTAACCTCTTTATCCTATAAGGGGTGGAGGGCTGATCCTTAGTGACGTTCTGCACCTCTCCCTAAGAGAGATCAGAAGGAGAAAGGGGACCCAAGTCAGAGCAGAAGGAAGGGGCTCTGAGCTGAAGGGCGGGATGGTGACAGAGGCTGCAGCCAGAGCGTCTCCTTCCCAGGAAGGTGAAATCCCCCGTGAGCAGAGAGCAGGGTGGGGTGGGGGCGGGGAGCCGAGAGAAGCGGGGAAGGTTGGTGACAGCTGCGGAGAGGAGTGGAAAGGAAATCACGGAGTGATTAGGAAAATGATTGTCAAGAAGCATTCAGAACCCAGCTGTGAGATGGAAAACTTGAATTTGTAGTGGAACCACTCAGCTCAGTTAAAATTTTTTGCCATCAGCACTTAGGGAGTTAGGAAGCAGAATATGCCGTCCTGGCCCCGCTTTCCACTCTCTCTGTGCTCTGGGGGTGCTGTGCATCATTGCCCTGCTAGTGCCTGGGGCTCCTCTCCCTCCCCTTCCTTCGGACTAATAAGACTGCGTCCAGCTCTGTGTTTGGGAGACACAAGGCAAAAGAGAAATCTGCGCTGTCAGGATGTGAATTCCCTAGTTAGGCCTCATCTCCTGGGAGCCCAGGCGAGTGGTGGCCCTGGAGGACCCAGAGCCCGGAGTGGCCTCAGGGAGAAACAGGGGTGGACGGAAGGAGAAAAGGGGGCTCCTACAGCACCCCAATTGTCCCCTTTATGCCGGGTACCAGAGGGTACCTCATGCTATTGCCCCCCAGGGTCAACCTCCGTGCTAGTGTTCTTTGCAGGGCTGTCTAAGGGGGCGCTCCAGTCCCTGACTGGGAGGCAATTTGAGCTGAATCATTCTTCCTGCCCTGAATAGAGAAGTACTACAGGCTTCGGCATGAGGCAAGAATGCAGGACCTAAGGGGACAGAAGGGAAGCCTGTGGCCAGCCGAGGTCCCAGTAGGAGGCAGCGCCCACAGAGAAACAGAAGCCACATTAGGGGCAGTAAGAAATTAATAGTAGATCTTTTGGGGGTCCCTATTGTTTTAGACATGCTGCTGACCAAATACTAAGAGATAAATAAGGTTAAAGCTGAGGAAGAGAAATTTCTGCAAATAATAAGGGCTCTGCAATGAGAAAGGGACATCCGAGGGCCGAGCAGACTGAGGCCAGAGCCCTGTGGGCTGCACAGGAACAGTGAGGAGAACCAGGGCGAATTGGGGCTGGGAGAAGCCCGGCTGGACCAGGACAGAAACCATCCTTGGACCTCACGGTGCTCCTCGTGGGGAAGGCAGAAATTACTAACGCTAAGTTCATTTCCTCCTGCTCTGTATCATTATCGTTTGGGGTGTATAATTATGTTTAAGTCAACCACATTGTAAACTGCATTTAGTTTTCATTCCGTGGTGTGAATGCAGTCATTCTTACCAGATCCGTAAGTATTGTTATGGATAATCTTCTGAACTGGGAGACTCCCTCCCATCTATCAATTCAAAATTTTAATTCCCAGAGTGGGCGAATCAAGGAAATTTGTTGCCTTTAGAAAATGCAGCTCTTATCAGGTTTATTTCTGTTGGGGAGTGTTATTCATGACATTAGCATTTACATTTAAGATTGTGTCTAATTTAACCTTAAGTCATATGAAACATTTCCTTCTTTCTCTCTTTTACAGCTTCACTGATATTTATATTTCACGTACCATAAAGTGTGCAGTTCCAGGATTTCGAATCTATTCACGGAGTTGTGCAGCCATCACAAAAATCTGATTTTACAGTATTTTGAACACCCCCAAAAGGAACCTGTTCTCATTTAGGAGTCGCTCTCTAGTTCCATCCCGCAGCCCTGGGAAACCATCAATCTACTTTCTGTCTCTATGGATTTGTCTCTCCCGGGCATTTCACATAAGTTGAATCCTACAATATGTGGTCTCTTGAGACTGGTGTCTTTCACTCAGTATTATAGTTTCAAGGTCCAGCCACGTTGTAGCAGATATTGGTACTTCATTCCTTTTTACTGCTGAATGATATTCCATTGTGAGGATAGACCATATTTTGTTTATCCATTCATCAGTTGGGTTGATAATGCGGTATTTCCATAGGATGGGATATTATTCAGCAATTTAGGTTATTTCCACATTTGGCCATTATGAATAATGCTGCTATGAACATTTGTGTCTAAGTTTTTGCTTAAACATATATTTTAATTTCTCTTGGGTCTATACTTAAGAGTAGAATAGCTGTGTTGTGTGATAACACTAGGTTAGCATTTTGAGGAACTATTAATAATAGACTGTTTGCCAAAGGGGCTGCCCCAATTTTACATTTTCACCAGCAATGAACGAGGGTCCTAATTTCTCCACATCTTTACCCACACTTGTTGTCTGTCTTTTTGATTTTAGCCAGCCTGGTGGGTGTAAAGTGTTGTCTCCGCGTGGTTCTGATTTGCGTTTCACTACTGACCCATGAGCATTTTTCATGCATCCTCTCCTCTCTCTTCACCTTCCCTCCCCCTGCACATGTTTCTGGAGAGACTTCAGTGTACAAAGCATGGGGACAAAAAGAGCACGTCCTGCATGATTTACAATCTTGTTTTTTTTTTTTTTTTTTTTTTTTTTTGAGACAGAGTCTCACTCTGTTGCCCGGGCTAGAGTGAGTGCCATGGCGTCAGTCTAGCTCACAGCAACCTCAAACTCCTGGGCTTAAGCGATCCTACTGCCTCAGCCTCCCGAGTAGCTGGGACTACAGGCATGTGCCACCATGCCCGGCTCATTTTTTGTATATATATATTTTAGTTGTCCATATAATTTCTTTCTATTTTTAGTAGAGACGGGGTCTCACTCTTGCTCAGGCTGGTCTCAAACTCCTGACCTCGAGCGATCCACCCGCCTCGGCCTCCCAGAGTGCTAGGATTACAGGCGTGAGCCACCACGCCCGGCCTACAATCTTGTTAACGAGACAAGGAATGGCCAAACGAGAGTGCCAGGCGGTAAGGGTGTTAGAAGTTCAGAAACAGTGACAAGCACAGGAAGTGAAGGGTAAGGGGAGGATGTCGGCTCTGTGGGCCCAGAGAAATGGGGAGGACAGGAAGAGACAGAGAATGAAACTATTAGCCTCATTTTGCTTCAAAAGTAGTACTTTCTTTCTTTCTTTTTTCAAAAGCAGTACTATAGGTGACACTGGGAATCCAAATCTACACACTTCAATCATGGGAAAAGAACTCAGAGTGGGATGTTACCCAGCAAGTGACCTTAAAATGGAGGCGAGCATCCTATGGTCTTACAAACTAGAAAGTCTGATTCCCTTATTTATATGTTTATTCACTTATTCCATAATTATTTGATGCCATATGATTTTTTTTTTTTTTTTGAGGCAGGGTCTCCCTCTGTCACCTGGGCTAAGGTGCAGTGGTGGCAACATAGCTCACTGCAACCTCCAATTCCTAGGCTCAAGTGATCCTCCTGCCCTGGCCTCCCGAGTAGCTGGCACTACAGGCATGTGCCACCACACCTAGCTAATTTTTGTATTTTTTGTAGAAACGGGGTCTTGCTCTTGCTCAGGCTGGCTCGTACTTCTAACCTCAAGAGATCTTCCCACTTCTGCCTCCCAGAGTGCTAGGATTACAGGCATGAGCCACCTGGTGGGACTCCAGAAAGGAGAGATGGTAACCAGGGAACCTAAAACTGCAAGGGGCTGGCCATGGCTTTCATAGTTGGCTAATTATCATATTGCCAGACTTAAATGTGGAAGGATCTTGGAAAGATCCCCGAGAATGAGCGGGGAGATGCTACTGAACTTCTCATACTCCATACTCTTAAATGCTGCCCAAAGGAGGAAAGGAAGTAGGTGAGTCTTTCACAAAACTGATTGCTGTCTTGTTGAACTGTAATGTCATTTGCCATTAACTTCTTGCTGCAGAATGACCAAAGCAACAACATAGTGAATGCTAACCCAGTGGTATTTGATGTTGGTAATTGGGCTCAACACTCATACATGATCTTCCCTTCCTCACGGTTCTCACACTTGATCAACTCTGTGTGATTCTCAGAGTTTTAAATTACATCTTGTCAAAATATGCACACCCAAAGTAGCTTGAACATTACCCCTCTTCCTTACATCCCCTATTGTGGTGCAGCTCTAAGCAAACTGAATAACATTGTCGTAAATCAAGAACCCAGCACCTTCTTGTACATTCTAATACCTTGTGCCCATGGAATGTGCAAAGTACATAGTGCTACATTCGAGAGGAAAAGTGTCATTTGGTATTAAAGAAATTGTTACCGGTGGACATAGAATCATGTTTCTTGAAAAAAAAACTAAAAAGTCTTTAAAAATCCATTTAATGAAAACTAGTTTTCAAAGAGCAATATAATCACGTTTCCATAATGAATCTAAGAATGGAGACTCCATTGTTTAACTTGAACCAGGTCTGTAACCTTCTCAGGAGTTTGACTTTCGCTATTGATTATTCACGTTGTCAAATATGCACATCCACCTTTGCAATGATTTAGAGGAAAATCAATGAACGTTTGGGAAAGTGAAGACTAAAAAGAACATGGCATGCTTGACTGCGGGCAATGAATTTTCCTAAACACTGGCTTCACTCAATAAATGGTAGTTTTGAAAATTTTAAAGGGGGCCGTCTTCACTTATGACACCAAGGAACAAAAATTAAATAAATAATAAAAAGTAAAACAAAAAGGTGTGGTAATGGTGAAACAGATCAAGTTGAATGTATTACTTAGGGTTTGCATAACCTGCTCCCCCTTTCCAAGCAGCTTAGACTGAGAGGGCAAACTGCGTGACTGGGCCTCCTGGAATAACAAACAAGCTCTTGCCTGCTTGAGTTTAACTTTCTCAAAACTGTCCCCAAGGTAAGCTAGGGGTTACCTGGGCTGGTCAGTCATGGGGCACCCCACCCTCACTCCCATCAAATTGCAGGGGAGAGGGGAGGGCAATTCACATAAGGAAAACTGAGAGGGATTTTCAAATAGTTACACACACATACATATATATCTGCATTTCTCAGTAATTCAGACAAATAAATGAAATTCAGCATGTTAAAAAAAAAAGTACAGTGTTCATTACTTTTAAATATCCATAGCAATTAGGCCCAGGATAGCAAAGCCTTGCTTAGCAGGGGTCCTCGGGGAATCAGATTTGATGAATACATAAGAATGCTTTCCAATTAACTTATCAATGATTTATGAATACATAGTTCTCTGGAGTGCCTACAAATATTTGAAAAAGGTAATTACTTACAGGAGGATTCAACAGGCTAAATTTTTTCCTTTCAAATAAATTTTGTATACACCATTCATTTACTTAGCAAATTCCTTCCTTACAAATAGCAAAAAGACACACTGAGCCCAGTTTTTGTTTGTGTTATCACAAATGGGCAGTTTTGTGGAGTCTAAATTATGCAACTTTGTACATCTAGAGTCTTGAGGTGGGCTGTCCCAGTGTTCACCTGAAAACAGGGGATTTGTAGGATCACCCCAGAAGGAAAGGGTTTCCCTAAAGCCTTGTCACACCATTCTTGCCTGGTGAGCAAAACCCAAGAGAATGAACAGTGGTTGTTCAATAGCAGTAATGGCAAGAGGCATAAGTTGAGATTCATTTAAGTTTTAAAAATTATATAAAAGTAATATATTAATTTTATTTAAGTCTTTATATACTGCTTAAGTCTCTCTCTTAAAATCTAACTTTGTAATTAAATTACTTTTAAAAAAAATTTCTATCCAGACTGACCTTGATTATCTTAATGTAAGAATAGTGTGGATAAGGAAGGTGATGGCAGTTTGATTGTCTATCAGTCCCGAGTTGATGGACCCATTAAGGAACTGGTTTGGCAGAAAATGGAAGGTTTAGTATATTTGGCCATTAAGGAGACCAAATATATTCCTTGAACAGAAAATTTCTTTACTCGTTCAAGGAATTTAGTAGACTTTACAAATGCTCTTTGTTGACAGTAAAAGGCTTTAAGGAGTATAGATTTCAAATAGAAATCACCCTGTTTTAACAACCCTGGAAAGAGAGGTTTCATAATTTACCTGAATCTCATGATAACAAAAAAGCATCAAGGAGACTAAACAGGTGTAAAGCGAGAGGTAGCTCTCACTCAGGGTTAGAATCCACGCAAAGGCTGCCTAGGTCAGGTCTTCCTTAAGTCCCTGGCACATTCAGCGTCCTCTTTCTCTATGCACTCAGAAAACTTTGCACATACCTCCTCTAAATGCATATAGTGTTACACTGTTTCTTTGGTATTTATAGGTCTCACCATCTCTCTAGCCAAGGAGATTCATAAGGGCAGGGAGTGTTCCATTCAGCTTTTCCCCCTAGTATAGTGTCTGGCACTGTTCAATTGATGAATGAATGAAGAAACGAATGAAAAATTATGGCATGGAGTGGAGGTTGAAGGAGTGGGAAGAAAGTTTCTGCATCCTCGAAGTGATTCCTTTCAGCTTGAAGTAGACACCTGCTATGGACTGAATTATGTGCCCCCAAATTCATCTGTTGAAGCCCTAACCCCCAATGTGACTGTGTTTAGAGATAGGGCTTTTAGGAGGTAATTAAGCTTAAAAGAGGTTATAAGGGTAGGGCCCTGATTTCATGGGAATGGTGGCCTTATAAGAAGAGGATGGCAGGGAGTGAGAAAGAGAGAGAGAGACAGAGATCCCTTTACATGCACTTGCACCGAGAAGGCCATGTGAAGACACAGTGAGAAGGTGGCTGTCTGCAAGCCAGGAAAAGAGCCCTCAACAGAAACTGACCATGTTGGCACCCTGATCTTGGACTTCCAGCCTAAAATGAAGCCACCCAGTCTATGGTCTTTTGTTATAGCAGATTGAGAGGACCAAGGTCTTGCCTTATTGGGTGTCTGCCTATTTCATGCCCTTCCTTCTCTGACAGCTTCCTCCCTCCTGCATGGATGGGTCCCTTTGTGTTGTCGGCTCCACTGGTCAGAGCTGACTGGACCAAGGTGAATGCTGGATCCAAGATGCTCCCTCCAGGAATTGGAGTTAAGACACTTTTGCCCGTCCATCTCTTCTGGGTGCTTGAATGAAGGATTTGTGAACTTGGATGTCATGGGGCAGCAACCTTCTGCTGTGTGCATGGGGAAGTTGAGGCTTGCAGAGAGAGTTACCCAGAGGGAGGCGGGTGTTAGGAGCAGGTCATGCAGGGATGTGGAGGGGGGGACCAAGAAGTGCTGGCTGGAAGCTTCTGTCCCACCTTCAGGCCATTCCTCTTTCCCTTCCTTGCTATACTCCTTCATCTTCCCTGTACCTTGTCCTCTTTCCTCCAGCCAGTTTGAATGGGTTTCTGTTACTTTTCATCAAAGTAGCTTCACAAAGATGAGGCGTTTTGAAATTCACTTTCCCTTTCTGGCTTGCATTTTCAGAAAGGAGAATATAGACCATGAAGCATGTAGAGGCATGTGACAAAGTCTCCTCTTTATTGGCAGGAGACATTTTTTTAAGTGCCCAATTTTAGGAATTCTCTGGCATATTTTCTTCCTGATGTACCTCCCCCAGTATAATCCTGTGAGAGAGCGTAATTCTATGGTTATTTCTGTCAATTGATGGTAGACGGTACACATAATGTTTTCCAAATTCAAAATGGCAACTGAGAAAGAAAACTGTCCCAAACAAGGTCTGGTACAGAAATTTTTTGCAGTTATAATTTATAACTCTTTTTTGGAAGTAATTAGCATTTCTGAGCAGTTTTCTGATACACTTGAAGGAGTTTAAGAAATCCTGTTGGAAAAGTTATGTGCTTGCCTACCCGCTCAACTGACCATGTACCTTTTGAGGAATCTGATGTCACCAGGCATATTTTATACTGTCTAATGTCAAAGTATATTTTAAAATTTTTAAACCACGATTCCTATATAAATATAGGAATCGTGGTTTAAAATTAATATTTATAAAATATAAATATAAAACAGCCTGTGTCAAAGATTTTTTAACTCATTAATTAGAGATCCATCTGGTTTAAGACTTACAGGAAATTCTGCATTATTCATCATCAATGAAAGAATGCAAAGTTAGGTACCAAACTAGCTACTGCCCTTCATGATAATAAAATGGTAACTTTTGTGATTATCTTTTCTCTCATACAGAAATAATTTTCATTTTTACTGAACAGAAATCTATGAATTAACCTGTAACTTCCCAGAATCTGCACCCTAATCAACAACACTCAAAGAGAGCTGCATTCCCCTAAAGGGTTCAATACTCCTTGGGTGAGCTAGTTATTGATGCTCCACTCTAAGACTGAAAAGTCACACAAGCTTCCTTCTTTCTCATTTCCAAGTTTGGAAAATTTTTCTCAACAGCAGCTTCTTTTTTTCTATAAATACCTCTAACAGAAGGGACGTCTTTGAATTGGCTGCTGCTTCTCTTGTGGAGGATTTGGAACAAAACTTTGACACATGCTCTTTTCAATTTGGCTGAGAACTTGCTTTAACATTTCAATATTAAAAATTATTAGTAAGGTCATTCAAGTGCCAGAAAGCAGCTGTTTCTTGGACAGATTGTTTTATTTGTTTTTGATAATCTGAAGCCATACCTCAAAGACCCAAACTAAAATATACAATGTAAAGGCAATTTATAGTACAAGGAACTCTTTATACATGTATACCATTTTTATTTTTCATTACTAATTGTTTCCAACCATTTAAATAATGAACTGGCTATATTCAAATATAGGTGGAAAATATTGTTTTGATAAAACGGTAAATCCATTTTATGAAGCTTTATTATTTTTATTAGAACATTGCTCCTTGGCAAAAAATAAATGTAATTTTACTGTGTATATTTCTTGCTAGCATTTAACACTGTAATTGTACACCCAAAGTTGCTGGTTAAATTTTACTATTAGATATTGAAGTTTGGACACCTCAGTAAGTTTTGTTGGCAATACTGTCTCTATTTTAGATAGAAATATTTTGATAAATCATGATTCTACAAATATAAAGTACAGTAGAAAAGCCTTTTGGGTTTTCACTTTGGTAGGTTCCTTTTTTGTTTAATCCTTCTGTGGCACTTTTATATTTTCTCAGATAAAAAAAGGATTCATCCTGTGTGCTTAGCTTTCTAGGTCGTAAGATTTTATTTTTGGTGGAGGCTAAGTTTTCATTTTAGAAGTATTTTTATCACTAAAATTTTGCAAATAATGGCACTTCAAAATATATCTCTCTTACATTCATTTCGTATCCAATTGTTGCGAGCAGTTAGTGATTATTGAAAGGCCTTAAGAACAAGGCTGAGGTTTCCCTGAGGAAGAAGAAATTTTGCCTGTGGGCTGCAGCTTCAGCTTCTGCCCAAATTTCCAGCCTGCTTTACAGATTTCGAACTTGCCAACCTCCACAATCGTGTAAGCCAATTCCTTGAAATAGATCTCTTTATATACATAACATATACAGTTTGCATATATATGTGTATGTGTGTATGCATGCCCACATATATGTATACATACATATAGCCTACAGTTTCTATTTCTCTGCTAGAACCCTGAGTAATAACGTACATTCGCAACTGATAAACAAGGCTAGGAATTAGCAAACCATCTTCCTCCTTCCTACCAAGAAAGTCCCTTTGAAGAGTTTAAACTTTCAAAAATTTGCTCCCCAAATCTGAGAAGGTTATGTTTACTATGCTACTTTACATTTTTCCTTCTCTACTTCCATAATTCCTTCCATTAATTAATATTCCCAAATCTTAATGAAGTACATTGTATACACACCAGCCTTGTGTTAGTGTTGTTAAGCAAACTTAAAGGATGGGGTAGTATCAGATGTGAGGCTGCATCAATCAGGATTCATAATTGCAAGCAATGGAGATTGGGCACTGCTGGTTGAAGCAAAAACAACAAAATAAAGAATGTATTAAAAAGATATTGTGCAGCTCAGAATAGCTGAGAAGGTTGAACAGTGAGGCTGGGAAAATGGTGGCCAGGAGGATATTTCAGATGCAACCAGGAGCCCAGTCAGACATCCTGCCATGAAACCAGTCTGGTGAGGACATTGCTACACCCAAGTGGCTCCTGGATACATTATTTTGGAGGCTACCGTTGCCACAACTGCTCAATGCCATTATTGCTACTGCCATTCTCTGCCAGAATGTACTCTATACCATCCCACATTTTGGGATTGCTAGCTCCTGATTCAAGTCCAAGGTGCATGCATTTGATTGGTCATGCCTGGGTCACATGACAATTCCCTAGGTGTAAGGGTACCTGGGAAAACATCTGGTACTTTTACTTTCTATAGGGGTTAGAGGACTCTGCTTGGTGGGAAATTCTCCAAATATAGGAAGGCGATTTGGATGGTAGTCAGCCAAAGAGGACAAACATATACTACCATGCTTTTTGGTACCACTTGTCTACATAAGCCAGCATGGCAGTGGCAGCCTAGATGCCATGGAGCACCATCACGGAGCACCTGGTTGTTAGCAGCCAAGTGGCAGGAAGGACCTCAGGATGGGGCCCAGGGGCCCCATGGACCACAATGACCAGCAGGAAAAGGGCGCCAGCAAGGAGTGAGTGCTGTCCACAGTCAACCCCACAGATCCTTTGGGGAGCGTCCACGAACCAGAGGAGCTGTGCCTGCAGCCTCTCTCAGCACCGTCAGGCAAAAGCATCCCAGGAAGACCTACTGCTGGGCATTTGCTCATCTCCCACAGCACTGACACCTGCCTGTGCCTGGAGCCTTTGCCCAGCTTATCTTACTGATACAGGGTAGACATCCCTGCTTCAACATCCAGGGCCACCTGTAATCCCTCTTATCCCCTACCTCCAAAACAGAGAGTGGGATTCTGGACACCCAGGGAGCTGGGGGCAGCCATGGAGGGGAAGAGATGCCACCCATCCAGCGTCGGTACTTGGATGGACCTGAGCAACACCCATTTGAGATTTTATTCACTGATTGTTTAACATGTGCCAATCCTCCTCCCCCGAGGTTGGGACGGTGGCGAAACCTAATGCTAGTTATACAACTTATAAGTCTTACATTTGTAAAATAAAATCGATCCACAGAAATATCTAAGAATGGTTGTCAGTTGCTGTATTACTTAGGAATGCTTTCAGTTTCGAGTAATAGTAAACATAATTGACAATGCTTTAAACAAATAGAGGTTTAATTTCTCCACATAACAAGGAGAGGCACTTGGCTATTGTTGGTTTGGAGACACAAAGACATTAAAGTTATCATTTCAGTCATTTAAATGACTTTGTCCTCATGGTTATAACGTGGCTGACTGCAACAGTCACATACCATGGCCACATTTCAGCTGGAAAAAGGGACAGCTGGACCTGTCTTTCATCAGAAAAGCAAAAGTATTCCCAGGGGCCCTAGTAGACTTCCATTTATGGTTCATTAGCCAGAACTAAGGCACAAGGCCACCCATAGCTGCAAGGGAGGCTGGGAAATATTTAGAATTTCCTGTCTCTGTGGCAGAGGCAGAGGAGAATGAGATTAAAATGTGGGGATGTTAGCTAACCAACAGTGAATTCTACCATTGCCACGTTTTATAATATGAATTTTGATTCGTGAGCTGATAATTCCTTAATTTTACGTCAGTGCTAGCTAGCCCACAGTTTATGACAGGCAATAAAAATTTCCTCTCCTAATTATAGAAGTTAAACAGTTAATAAAATTTTATCCAGTAATCAATCTCTCTCTCTCCATTTTCTGGTAAAATGAGAAGAAGTTACTATTATTTGATGGTCGTGAGGGACAAAAATGACGAATCATGGAACACCAAGGAGGTGACAGAGCACTGTAAAGCTTTGTGATCCTGAAAATCAGACCTAGAGAAGAACAGTATGATTTTTAAGATTGAAATGAATTACAATACAGCACAAAAAGGTGACTTGGTTTCCAGTCCTGCTTTAGTCAGTAAATAGCTATGTGGCCCCCAGTGGGTCTGTCTTTGTTTTCTCTTCTATAAAATGATCATTGTTTCTATGAAATGAAATCATAACCTAGATTAGTTATTCTCAGATCCGAAATTTTACAACTGTCTGTCATTTGTCTTGATACCTTATGATACTATGTGGATGGACAAGAATAAATCACCATGTGTTCATTCACTTAGTCTTAGATTCAAGAGCTGGTTCTTGAGCACCTACTGTGTGCTGGGCAATGAAGGATCAAGGGTAAATCTCTTATTAATAGACCAGTTTGGCTGGGGGTTTTAGACTGAGGTTTACTTTACAATTTTTAGGAAAAGAAAGAAATTGAAGCAGCACAATTCACAATAGCAAAGATGTGGAAACAACCCAAATGCCCATCAATACATGATTGGATTAGTAAACTGTGGTATATGTATACCATGGAATACTACTCAGCTATAAGGAATGATGAAGATACAACATCTCTATGGTTCTCCTGGAGAGAGCTGGAACCCATTATATTAAGTGAAGTATCCCAAGAATGGAAAAACAAGCATCACATGTACTCACCAGAAAATTGGTTTCCTTGATCATCACCTAAATACAAATCTGGAAACGACACCAATTGGACATCAGACTGAGGTGGGGGGTGGGGGAGGGGATGGGGGTATGCCTACACAATGAGTGCATTGCGCACCGTTTGGGGAGTGGTAACACTTGATGGTGCTGACTCGGGAAAGGGGGGGTGGGGAAAAAAATATGAAACTATTGTTTTTAACTTGCACTGTTCACTTAATAATTTATCATGAATATTTCCCATATTATTTCATATCATTGTACAAGAAATAATGTATACATTATGAGGATATACTGTATCTAACAAGATATACTGTTAGACTCTTTGATTCTGTAAAATTAAATAAAAAAAAAAAAAAAAAGAAAGAAAGAAATTGAATTATTTCCTGAAGCAGGTTAGTCTAATTCCATCAATGGTGGCATCACTTCTGGCCATGGTCAGGGCAGGCAGGATCTAAGGAACTTAGAAGCTCCTCCAGGTCAAGTGTCTTCCCTACCAGCCCATCATCTCAGTCAAGGGTCCGTCCTATCACAGAGCTGACTGCATCTCCAGAAGGTCAAGTTTAGGAGTATGGCTGTGTGAAGGATGTGAGAGCTGGCTGAGCCAGCTATCTTGTTCTGCCCAACGATTTCTCACTGCAGAAATTAATCCATAATATTAATAAGGAAGCCAAATGGGGGTCTTTTGTGAGTAGTGCCCAGGGGAGGGGTGATGTTAATTATTAAATTGATCAGAACAGATACTACACTTGATCTTAGCCAAAAGGCAAAGAAGCGAGGAGACATTAAGTATTGATGGTAGACCAGGGTGGCTGGGAAGCTTTGACCCAGGCCAGACCCAAGGAAGCCTGCCTTAGCTTTGGGATCCTGAACAACACACACCCCTCTGGGAACAAAGGATTTTTAGCAGGAAGGGAACATCAAAGAAAAAATGTCTAGGTCACAATTTTGCCTAAGATGGCACAGATCAGAGAACTACAAAAGACTATATTAGCTCAGACATAGCCCTGGTCTCTGAAATCAGCCAGATCTGTGTCGTTGTGCCATCATCCCTGAAAGTGCCTCTCCCTAGAACCACCTCCTCCCCTCAGAACCTTCTATCATCTCAACAGAGCCTAGAGGCCAGGCACCAGGTGCAGCCACATTGCCAGGGCTCACAAGCTCGTTCTACTCTTCTGCTTATGTAGAGTCTTGGGCAAGGCATTTCGTCTCTCTCTGTGTCTCCTCTGCAATAGGAACAATAACGATAATGGCCAAGTTTAGAGGGTGGTTTAAGACAAAATCACCTAGAAAAGTGTTGGCTTTCATCTCCCCTTCTCAGACCCACCCTGTACGGCAATCTTTCCTCCGGGAGCTGCTTCCCGTGACCAAGCTGAGTTTTTGCCTCTCTCTTTAAAACAGTAATTTTTTTCTTGAGGGCCTGGTTCTAAAATCTTCTAAGGTGATTATTAGGGTATACCAGTAACTCTGAGGATACCCTAAAGAGGGGGGCAGAATGATGACACTCTCGGTCCCCAACACAGCAGGGATGTATGGGACCCAGCTACCTTGAGTCCCAGGCCAGCATTCTCTTTAGGCTAACATGGAAGGTATCATGTGGCAAAGATGCCTTTTGTAGGCAAAGTTACATAAATTACCTACAAAGGCAGACAGTTAAAATGTCATTTCTAATTTTCTTAGTTTCTGAAGAGTGTTTTTGCCACTTAAGGATTTTTTACCCCCTCTGGTAAGAATTGGAATAATTGTTCATGAGTTATAGCAGGCCTTAAGAGCAGATGCAACCTCTCCTCCTTATGGAGATTTGGGGCTGGTCTCCCAGGGTGTACAGTCTAGTAGACCTGCTCTACCCCATGTGGTAGCCACCAGTCACATTGGGTACTGAGCTCTTGAAATGTGGCTAGTTCAAATTGGGATGTGCTGTAAGTGTAAAATACATATCCAGATTTCGAGGACTGAGTATGATCACAGAATGTAAAACATCTGCTGAATAATTTTTTATATTGGTAGCATATTGAAATAATACTTTGGATGAAACTTGTTAATGAATTGATTCATTAACAAATTCATAAGTTGAAACATTATTAAAATTACTGTTTCTTTCACTTTTTAAAACATGTCTCCTAGAAAATATAAACTTTTACATGTGCGGCACGTTCTATTTCTACCTGACAGTGCTGGCCCAGATGAGAGGAGATTTTGCAGATATGAAATATTTCTATTCAAACTTCTTTGGAAAGTCCTGTAAGGCACAGTTCCTTGGGGTTCACACATGCTAATGCAGGCATTATTCTGATGGGCATACAATATTTAGGACATTATCTCTATCCCCTTTAGGTTAAAACTCAAGGTTAAAATTTTCTGTTGAGGTTTAACAAACAGCTGTGAAGGTAACTGACATGGAAGCAGTGAGAAGAATCTAAGATTTATAATCTGAGACTAATAATTCAAGGCTGTGCGGAAGATATGCGAATTGAAGTTGAAACCTTCTCAATTTCATTTGGTATTATTTTTTTTCTCCTAAAGCTCGAAACCGTCAAAATTCCGCATTCAAGCAAATTCCAAATAAGTGGACTTGGCTACAGGTGATGCTGCAAATAACATTCAGCTGAGACCTAACAGAAACTTGATGAGAAACAGTCAGGAAATGGCGCCTGGGACTCTGAGGCTGGCTGAAGGCTCCGGACGTCCCCTGTCCTGGAGCCTGCTGGAGCGGGCTGCCCTGCAAGGTGGCCGGAGCGCGGAGCCCGGGAGCGCCCCGCAGCGCGAGGGGCGGGAGCCGGGTCCGGGCGGAGCATCGCCCGTCGTCATGGCAACCATAGGAGCAGCAAACAACCCGACCGGCCGGACCGCGGGCGCAGCCCAATCCGACTCCCGGGAGCAGCCGCGGTCAGGGGGCGGCACAGGCGTCGGCAGTGAGGTCCCTGCACCGGCCCCGCCGCGGCCACCGTGCAGCGAGTCCCCGCGGAACGCCATGGACAAGCTGGTACTGTGTGCTCTCCCCGCGCGGCTCCCACGCCCAGCCCGGTCCTCCGCGGCGCATGCGCGGCCGAGCCTCCGGGGGCACTGGGGTTCCTGGGCTCCGCGGGGTGTTGGCAGTGGCCAGGGAGGCACTGGCTTCTGTTCTGGGGTGCAGCTTCAGAGTCTGGGGCCTGAAAGCGCTTTCTTGACCTTTTAGGGCTAGGATTGCTGTTTCTTGGGCTTTGCTGGTTTTTTCTCAGGTGGTAGTGGTCGATCATGCCCACGAGGGCACCTATGAAAATGCAAAAAGCAGTAAGTCCAGGGACTGCTTCTCCCCCTCTTCCTCTTGCTGCCAAAAGACTATTGGGCGTCAGCAATGTGGACCCAAGCAACCCGCGGTCCCACATTGAGCACCAAAGATGTGCAGGTGTGGCAAAAATTTTTGTTTCAACTTTGTCGGCTGTTACTAGCTCTCATTGGCGCTTGGGTTTGGACAAAAGCAAATGTTTAGTTCCCTTGGAGAGAGAGAGAAGGACGGTGTGCAGAGAAAGCCCCACTGGGTGGTTTCTTTCTGTTCCTTTACGTTTCCCTCGCGTGCAGCAGGTGAGACGCAGCTGGAAACGGACTTTGTGCATTTAAATCAGCTTTCATTTTATTTAGTCTTGCTTTTTTTTTTTTAATGAATATTGTGGAATGAAAAATAGTCCAAGTACAGTACTTGTTTTTGCACTTAATCTTTATCTTCAAGGGAGATTGTATTTGTATACATTTCCATTTAGCTACACTATCTATAGCCATGTAGCTATTAGGCTCTATTCTGCTAATCAATAAAGTATGCACTTTGTCATGCTTTAATAAACACAAATTTATACTTACTGAATTAAGAGCAATGTATATGTCTATAGATTATGCAAATAATACGTCAGCATTTTCCTCATCTCTAAATATTTATCATGCTCAAAATTGGCTTTTATTCTTGTGAACATCCTTTTATAGTAGACACATTAATATTCTTATTTTCATATGATTTATGTCAGAAATACTTGGAATTTCCAATATATCTATTTTGTTTTACGGAAGACAAATGGTCATTAGTTCTTTTTAGTCTTTTAAGTAACTTTTTTTCTCATTTTCTGTCAAAGAAAATAGTGACCCTGAAATGACAGATGGCAATGCTACTTCTGATACCAGTAAACCAACGGCTTTTTTGTATGTCTTAGTTTAAAATCCATATATTATATAATCTTACATGGAGTTTATCAGTTTTTATCCTATAAGGATATAGAGCAGGGCTGTTTGCTTTATGCCATGTTTTTAGGTTTTATTAATTATGCTTGCTTTAGGATTTCAGGGCTATGGTCTTTGCCTCTAATTTTTTCTTGGTCTGTTCAAGTTAAAGAATTTGAAAATTACCAAAATCTCTTATTTAACTTAAGTAGTAATCTAGGAAATTAAATTGATATACCTCTTTGTATCTATTAAATTTGCAAAGTTTCCCCCAGAATGTTACTGAAGAATGTTTAATAACATGGGAAAATGTTTACAATGAATGAGTGAAAAAAGTACATTACTAAAGCAATAGGTTCCAATTTTATGAAAATAAAAAGGTATGTAAATATGTATAGAAAACAGAATAAAAAGACATACACCAAAATATTGATACTGACTATCTTTGGCTAGTGGTAATTAAAGAGGATTTTAATTTTCTTTGTTTTTTTTCTTCATTTTAACATTTTCTACAGTGAATATACATATCATATATATATTCGTTGTTAGAAAAAATTATAAAGAATAATGACTCCGAAAATGTTTGCACAACTTTTTTCTCCCAAGATAATTTAGCATCGTTTGATAAATATTTTCTGTTTTCTGTGCACATGGGTCACATCTTTATGAACACTATTTTGTAACTGGTGGTCTCCCCAGCGAAGTCAATAGCCCCTATTTTGCAAAAATTGGAAGTACTGTAGAAGGTGGTCAGTGAGCACGCATAGCTCGATGTGAAGAACAGCAACAATGAAACAAAGCGATGGCTAAGTTCTCCTCTGTTTCCTGAACAGCATCATTTTCTTAACCCTCATCAATGGCAGCTTATTGCCCGTTATCCGAGATTGCTTTGGAAAGGATTTTGGCAGCCCTAATAATTTATTATCCACGCTGCAAAAATGGATTTCTGTGGTTATGTTATTTAGAAAAAATAGAAACAAATAGACACTCAAGCAAAGTATAAGGTGTACAAATTGTTGCATCCCTGAAATATGCCCTCCACAGAAGTTTAAATTCCCCTGGAAGGCAGGGGTCTTCTGTGTTTCCCCCAGGTGCAGGTAATGGTATAGTTGAGGCTATCATCAGTATTTCAAAAAGGATGCTGTGAGTATGGATATTTCGAGGAATTGATTCCCACTGCATAAGAAATGCTAGGAGGAAGTTTACCTGTTACATTTTCTCCTTTAGTCACGCTAAGCTCTTTCCTGGCACTCAGCACAGTGGCTGTTTATTTTTACCTCAGTACTGTTTGCATTCGGCTTTGCTTCTTATGGCCTTACTTTTAACAAACAGACAAAAAAAGAATTGAACAACTGCTTGCTCATTACTTTGTTTATGAAAAAAAAGCAATAGCTTCAACTCAAGAGTAAATTGCCTACCAGGGATATTTGTATTTCCCAGACTGTTAAGTTACAATCCTGCGAGGAAACCGGCTTCAAGACAGTGCGTGGATCAGTCTGTCCTGTCATCTCAGGGCACACCCGGCCCACTGCCAGGCCCCCCGTGTGGTGTGAAGGGCGTGGAATTGGTGGAACGAATGCTTTCTCTTTGTATTTACCTCTCTAGAGGAAATGCTTAGAAAGTGAGGCTGGAGTAGGAAAAATGGTATTAAAGATACTTGAGCAGTTCGGTTCAATTCAATAAATACTTATTAAGTACCTCCTGTGTTTCAAGCACCATGCAAAAACTCCTGGGAGCTTTTCCTTTCTTCTTCTCTTCCTCTATTTTTCCTTCTTCCCCTCTCCCTCTTTCTTCCTTCATTCATCTCTTTTCTTTCCTTCCCTTCCTTCCTCTTCCTTCTTCTCTCCTTTCATCCCCCCTTCCTTTCTCATTTCTTCTTCTTTCCCTCTTCCTCCCTCATCCCTCTTTCCTACTTTCCTTCCTTCTTCCTAAAATATGTATTGCACGGTTTCTGCGAGACCCTTTTCTCAAATTCCCCTTTGCAGCTCTGAAGCTCCCCTAACACTCATTATACAATTCATAACGTTTTCCCCCTTTTCTTGTGGGGACCAAACAAGATGAACAAATTGTGACTGCTGCCCACTGTTTTTTGAGTAACTTACATTAAGATCCATGGAAGGCAGGGGATGGAGTCTAAATATTGAGAAAGGAAAGTGCATGTGTGATAATTTTCAAATTCCTGTGAGACTCATTCTCTGCCTTTCCCATGCTAGAAAATTCTCTGTGAGCTTCAATTCATAGGTCTTGCCTTTTAAGACACAAATTTGATTCTGGATGTGAATTTAAAATGCAAACTCCAGAATACAGGGAAGAAAAAGAAAATATAGCATTTTCAGTCTCCTAAAAGGTCTTTTACCAAAACCAATCGATTGTGCAGTGATGATTCAAAAGGAACACAGTCATGTACTATATTTTGAAGATTTTTCTCACCAGTTGGTGCAAGCTTAGAGGATCCAAAGCCCAGTAAACCCAAAAGAGCTCAAGTGGTATGAATTTATGACCAGAGGTACAACAATATTCATGTTTGTTGTTTGGTCATCATTCTGTGTCCTACAAACATCTAATGAGCTCCTGTGATATTGGGGATAATGAGACGAAAGATGGATAAGTCCTTGCCCTTGGGGAGTTTAAAGTTGAGCTGGAAGAGAGAGAGAGGCCATTTCAATGAGTATGGTAGACTGTTTTTGGCATGGAAAGCTGGAGAACAAACTCCTGCCTAGGAGAGTCAAAAAGGGCTTTCCAGAAAGATGATACTTGAGTTGAGGCAGCAGTGTGGTGAAAGAGAAGGCTGGCCAAGACATGGAGGGCTTGCCACTGGGGGACGATGAGTGATTTGGTGCAGCTGGGGTTGAGGATCATAGAGGGATGTTGAGGCTGAGGCTGCAGAAGGAGTCCCAAGTCATGAAAAGGCTCATGTGCCTAGTTTTGGATTTATCTTTGAAAGCAGGGGTGGGAGAGGGCAGGAATGCACAGCTGCATTGCCTAGTGCAAAGATGGCCCTGGAAGCATGTGCAGGATGGTTTGGGACAGGATGGGATCAGAGAGGGAGAGGCAAGTTAGGAGGTGATTGCAGAAATCTAGGAAGAAAATGATGAAGGAGATTGAGTGACCATTTAGAACAGTCCACTATTTCACAGACTAAACCAAAGCTCAGCAAGGTTAAGTCAGTTTCCTAAAGTCACACAGCTAATGAGCAGCAGAATCAATATTAGAAAAGAAAGTTGGAAAGACAGTCATTATTTCTGAAGGCCTGCTCTGTGCTATCCATGCTACACACATATGCAATCTCCTTTCATCCACACAGCTCTACCGAATGGAACAAATGTGGTTGTTCCATTTCACCAATGAAAATGAAGACTTGAAGTTAAGTAACTTACCCAAAGTCAAACAGATTGCAAGTGCAGTGATGGAACCCAGACCTCTCCACTTTAACATGCTGCCGCCAATGGGCATTGATAACTTTTGCAATAAAAGCTACCTTTTAAAGAGGAACATGGGAGTAAAAACAACTTGTTGATAGACTCAGCTAGAGCTCCAATGTTGCTATTCAGGGTTAAAGAACCCCTGGGCCATGTTGACTCCACGTTGCTTGGATTTCAGAACAACTCAGTGGTTTGGGACTCAGGCCTTTAACCTTCTCCCCTCCCCTCTCTGGTTTAGGTGACAAAAGCCTTTAATTAAGGAGCCCACAGCTCATTGGAGAAAGGTAGCTGCGACTAATTTCTCCTTTGCTCTCCACGAGGCCCAACATTTCACAGGGTTCTCCTTCCTCCCTTTTTTCTTTCGGATAAGGAGCAGCTGGGCCAGGGGACTCTTGACCTAGATTTGATGTCCCTATTTCACAATAAAAGATATTTAAACAGACACGAAGTAGCAATATTAGAAGCATTAAAAGAGCATTCTTCAGGAAGTTGGAGATTGTTCTGGTTGTCACTGCTGCACATCAGATTGCCTCCAGACTTAGTGGCTTGAAACAGCAACAATCATTGTATTATCTCTTCCTATCTCTGTGAGAACCAGGGAAGGGTTGAGTTGGGTGGTCCTATCTTAGGGGTCTCTTACGCGGCTCTTGAGAGCTGGAATAGCTAGGGCTGGCCCAGCATCTCTCTCTTCCTGTCTTCTCAGACAGCTCCAGGTGCTGTCTTCACATGGGTTACTTTGGGCTTCCTCCCAGTGAGGCAGCCCCAGGGCAGTAGGCTGCTTTCCTGGTGGCTGAAAGCTTCAAAGAAAGAGTATTTCAGAGAGCAAGGAGGTGGCTGCATCACTTTATGATCTAACTTTGGAAGTCACTTCTGCTATAATCTATTGGTCAAAGCAGTGACAGCCTCCCCTTCCCCCATTTTAAGAGAGGAGACTCCACTGCTCAATGGGAAGACTGTCAAACTCACATTGAATGAAGAACACGTGGGATGGCATACTTTTGTGGCCATCTTTGGAAACTACTACCTGCCCCCAAAGTCATGAAGGGAGTTTTAGAGAGAGATGAGAAGGGTGGAAGGACTAGAATATTTTCTTTGTGACCAGGGCTAATGGTGATCTCTTAAGTGGCTTTTTACTTGCTAGTGAGTCTTACCAACCAAAGAAATCAAAGTATTGCTCACGGTATAGGTGAATCTCTATCATTCAAATCAATATAGGATGAAAAACATAAATGCATTTTGCTCCAAATCAAACAAGAAATGAAATTCTCCCAGACCTTACCTTTTTTGGTGAGGGAATATTTATGATCAAGTGAAAACATTTTTTTAGAATGTTCTATGTAACTCTGATATTTTCTTCTCCAGATTTATAATTAATAGCAAAAATGTAATTTATAGAAATATAAAGATCAGTCAGATTAATTTATTGCTATTAAGACAAAGTAAAAAAGAACAATGAGAATAATACATTCCTATTATTAGATTACTATTAGAAATGTAAAAATGCTAGTCATTAAAAACAAAACAAAATTTTTCATTTGAAAGCACCCAGGTATTATACTAACTGCAACTTTAATTTTTAAATTCTGTTATTTATCAAAAAAGACATCTATTGCTCAGTTTTCAATTACTATGATGGCTGTGTTTTGCTCTTTAATGTTATTTTTATAAGCAAAACTTACGGCTGTTCTTTGATGAGAAAGTGGCCTTTTGTCAACAAATACAAAAATATATTTTTTCATTTCTAAAATATAAGTACATTTTGAAAGATTACATTAAGAAAGAGATCCTAAAATTAATTAAACAAATAAGGAAAAGCTTTTTTTAAAAAAGTAAATTCTAATCTCCTATTAGATGTTGCAGTTTCTAGCTATAGTGACACATTTTGATCTGCTAAACAAAAATACCTGCAGTTTTTTAAGCTACCCTTTATGTATGTGTATATATTTGTTAAATGTAGAACTATATTTATAATGACAATATCTTGTTAATAAAACATTATTCACAAAATACTAGTTAAGCACATAACTGTTTTGCCAGCTAAACCAAATAAATAAACTTGATTTTTTCCTTCTTGAGGTTACTAAATTTAGTCAAGTTGATCTAGTTTTAGAATTGCGTAAAACCAGCCTCAAAATTTTTCCAACTTTTTATATTGTCAACTTTAAAACTACACTTATATATTTTATTTTTAACTTTAGAAAAACATACAAAAAAATCACTTGGCCAAAAAAGTCCCCCCAATCCATAGTGATCTTTTAAAATGTGTACCTGTGAAAAGATACACGTATGCCCGCCACTAGAAATACGCATCTGAATTTTCTTTCTAAAGTAATTATTTTTCTAATTGATTTTTTTAGTACCACACTAATGTACAAAGAAATTAAAATTGATACCAGTAAAGGGTTGGTATGCCAGTTGGGCTCATTGCTTGATGTTGGCTTTGCGGGTGCGTGAACTCTCCAATGGGCCAAGTGGTGGGCAGCCTCGGCTTCACACAGCACACTCGGTGGTCTGTATAGGGTGTGATCGGGGCCCCAACTTCTCTCTTGTGTCAAATTTTACTATGCTGTAAGTCATCTCTTTGAGTTATAAAGTTCTGTTAAAAATAAAGTATCTCAAGGGAAGGTAATTGTATTGGTTTTCTAGGACTGCAATAATAAAGTGGCACAAACTGGGTGGCTTAGAGCAATAGAATCTTACTCTCACAGTTCTGGAGTCCAGAAGTACAAAATCAAGGTGTCGGCAAGGGCCATGCGCACTCTGAAGGCTTATTCCAGGCCTTTCTCGTGGCTTCTGGTAGCCCCAGCTGTTCCTTGGCTCGTAGCTGCATCTCCGGTCACATGGCTGTTTTCTCCCTGTGTATCTTCACATTGTCTTCCCTCTGTGCCTGTCTGTGTCCAAGTTTCCCCTTTTTATAAGGACATCAGTCGGATTAGAACCTACCCTAATGACCCCATCTTAGTTTGGTTAAATCTGCAAAGACTCCATTTCCAAATAAGGTCACATCCTGAAGTACTGGGGTCGGGGGTTAGGGCTTCAACATATTTTTATGAGGGAACACAATTCCACCCATAATAGCAATGTAATTCATGAAGCTATTATCAATACTTTCCCTTTAGTATGAATTCTTTTTATTTCCTTTAAAATATATTATAAATTGTTTTTTAATTTAAAAATCAAAACCGCAGTGAGATATCACCTCACATTTGTCAGGATGGCTATAACTAAAAAAAACCAACAACAACAAAGGACGATAGATGTTGGAAGGGACATAGAAAAATGGGAACCTTTGCACACCGTTGGTGGAAATGCAAAATGGTGTAGCTGTAGCAGGAAGAAGTATGGAGGTTCTTTCAAAAATTAAAAACAGAGCTACCACATGATGCATTTCTGGGGATTTATCCAAAAGAATTGAAATTCGGGATCCCAAAGAGATATTGGCATTCCTATAATTATTGCAGCACTATTCACAATAGCTAAGATGTGGAGAAACCTAAATGTCCATCAACAGATGAATGGATAAAGAAAATGTGTTATATACATGCAGCAGACTACTATTCAGTCTGGAAAAGAAGGAAACCATGCAGAATGCCACAACACGGATGAATCTTGAGGAGATTGGGTTAAGAGACATAAGCCAGTCACAGAAAGATAAATGGTGCACGATTCCGCTTATATGGGGTATCTAAACTAGTCAAATTCATAGGTTCAAAGAGTGGACCAGTGGTGGCCAGGAGCTGGGGGGAATGGAGTGTTGGGAGTTGCTAACGAAGGGATGTGAGGTTTCAGTGAGGAAAGATGAGTAAGCCACAGAGATCTGCTGTGCGAGGTTGTACCTACCTACAGTCAGCAATAACGTGCTGCACACTTGAAAATTTGTCGAGAGGGTAGATCTCATGTTATGTGTGCTTGCCACAGTAAAATTAAAATTATTATATTAAGTTTTTAAATTTCAGCATATTACGGGGGTACAAATGTTGGAAAAAAGAAAAGAAACTCTAAAGTAATACGGAAGTGTGAGCAATTCAAAGCACACCCTTTACCCCAGCCCTGTCTACTAGCTCCCTCACTAGAAATAATCATTTCAACAGTTTTTGGATTATTCTCTCAGAAACTTGCTAGGACCCTGCCTTTTTCATTTATGAAATGGAACCGTTACCTTCCTCATAAGATAACGTTCAGAGTGAAATGAGTTAGTAAATGTCAGAGATAAGGTGCTTAATAAATGTTACTTGCTTTCCCCACTCAGAATAGGCAGCCTAGAGTTGACTTTACCATGAAGCTACTGAGGCGTGGCTGTCAGGGCTCCTCACTTGCACGGGAAGGGCCAACCAGTGTGTTCAACGGGCATATGTTTTCGTAAAATTTGCAGACATTTCTATGGTTTGAATGTGTCCCTCCAAAATTCATGCTGAAACTTAATTCCCAATGCAGTAGTATTAAGAGGTGAGGCCTTTAGCGGGTGATTAGGTGATGAGAGTTCAGTCCTTATCAATGGGATTAGTGTCCTTATAAAAGGACTCGAGGGAGTCTGTTAGTGCCTTCTGCCCTTCCACCGTGTGAGGACACAGCAACAGGGTGGCACGTGGGGAACAGAGAGTGAGCCTCGCTAGACACTGAATTTGCCAGTGCCTTGATCTTTGACTTCCCGGCCTCTAGACCTGTGAGAAATAATTTCGATTATTTATAAATTACCCAGTCGAAGGTATTTTGTTTCAGCAGCTCAACTGTACTAAGACATCAGGTCTGTTCGCGGCAACTGGTTCAGACCACTGTCTCTTTCCACCCTGGCTTCTCCTTCGTCCAGTGTCCCCTCTCGTTAGGTGGAGATGTGGTGGCAGCAGGCGTTTTTTATTCAGCTGCAGGTTCTGTGGGCCATGTTTGGTGGCTTTGCTGTGTATGTTTCTGCCAGCACTCGCTGCTGCTGTGCCCACTCACCCTGAGCCCTGACCTGAAGGGCCAGGGCCAAGGTCACGTTCACGAAGACGTGTCTTGTGGTGCCCAGCATGGATGTGTGTGTTCCACGAGGAGACACTAGTTTTGAAATGAATGAGCCTGAAGCCAGTCTGTGGAAATGCTCTGAATCATTAGTTGTGCCCAGAGTGGAGGACTGGGTTGTCATCTCTCAAGAATGGAAATTTTTTCTGTCAAGACTGTTTTTGATAATGCAGTGATATAGTTGTAAACACACCATACATTTCCTCCTTTATGATAGGAATTGTGTAACAGACTTTATCAGAATTCTTGTGCTGGTAGGGAACAAACCCGTAAATGGTACTGCAAAGAGACAGTATCTCTCTGTTTGTGAAGTTGTGTTTGGTGCATTCCATCTCTCCATTATAAAAGACAAATTTCAATCAACTCTGCTGGAGGAAGGACTAAATTATCTTTGTATTCACTCTGGAAGATATTACTAAGTTGTTGAATGAGGAGAGGAATCAAAAAGTTTGCAGTCTAAAACATATCTATATATGTATATCTATATATATTTCTAATATAGAAGTTTTCAGAAAGTTAATAAAAATATACTGTTATTTATTAAACCTGGATTTTGTGTTGTCAGCTTTTAAAAATTTTTGTGATTTGTTATGTTTTATGTTTTCTTTCTAAATAAATATTCACTTTAATACCTAGTTTTGTGTCTATTTATGTTCTCTTTCTTAATGTGGGCCCCTTATTTGCATAAGCTTCAGGCCCCACTAAATCTAAATGTACCCCACATAAGCCTCAGTAAACTGCTACAGGGGTGACGTGGGAGCTCTTGGCAGTGCAAGGATGGGAGGGGAGAAGGGGAAAGGGAATCGGAGGGTGGAAGAAAGGAGCCAAGGATTAATTTTGCCTTTGTCACAATTTTCCCCAGGGCTGGCTTTGGTGGTCGGAGCATCAGGTATCATTTGTAAATGCCCATTGCTGTATGTGTGCTGCATTGTGCGAGGCAACGTGGGAGACGGAAAAAGAAACCAGAGACAGGGGTCTTAGTTCTCAGAAAGGTTTAACCATCGCATTGGGAAGATAAGCTAGCCAAGCACTTCTCAAAATCCTAAGCAAGTTAAACCGAAAACCGACTCAGCACAAAATGCTTGTGATTATCGTAGCTTGAAAAACAAAAGAGAGGTCAGTGTGGGGTGAAGCCTCAAATTGGCGTCTGTCAGCAGCCCCGGGTCCTGCCTGATAACAAGCTTGCCGCCCCTGGGCTCCTCCTGTCGTCTGTCCTGCCGGCCTGGCTCCCGGTTCGCTGCAGCTCCTGTGTGATGGACGGATGCTGCTAAAGATGGATCGTGGCGATGAACTCGAGCAGCTGTTCCCAGTGAACCTGAGCAAGCGAACAGCTAGCCACGCAGGCAGAAGAAATTTTATAGGCAAATGCGGTAATGGCAGCAGACAGATTAGGACAGCAGCAATCTGGGCACAGACCTAGAGCCTGAGGAAGAGGAGGGCCAAGAGCTCTCACACTGAGGTCGCTCATGTCCAACCAGGTTGCGGGTCCTCTTCCATTTAAGCTTATAAGCAGAAAAGACTATCTGACCTGTGGTGTGACTCCTTTGTAGTGTTAGTGCTGAAGAACAGGGTATCCTTATTTTCCGTGTCACATGAGGCTGTGATTATACATAGTTGCTGTGTCAGGGTTTAAGTATCTTTTCATGTCTGAAATGTGTAATGAGTTATTTTACAACAGGATTCTATTATTTTATCTTTGTTCTTCATGGCACGACTATTTTACTGAAGTTCCTTATGGTAATAATTTTAAAGGTCTATATTCCTTGAATGAGTCCTGCTTTTTGGCCATGGCAAAATGATGACAATACTCTTCTAGGTCAGTGTAAATTATTAATGATCTCAATGACAAAATTCCTTTTGGGGGAGGAAATTGTCTTTGTTGTGGGAGGGAGTCTCTGGTTAGGTCACCGGAGACAGGAGATGAGACCTGGGCGCAAGGTCAGAGCAAACAGGGAAAAGGACTTAGAGCAATTTCACCGTCTTGGGCGGAGCAGTGGGCGGGGAGAGGTGGAGGAGAGGACACATGGGAGGACGTGCAGGCGGAGGCTGCAGAGGGAGGCTGGGATGTGTGCGGGGCCAGAGTCACGGGAGGACCCCCCCAGGTCAGAGGTGAGCAGAGGACACCCTGAGAGTGGGCATGCCTGAGGCTCCTTTGGAAAGTGTCTTCCCCCTTCCTACCTCTGAAGAGACCTACTATCTTCACTCAGCACTTTGTCGTTTCCTGGAATTTGAGCAATGGGCTTCTTGTACACCTGGAGCCCCCAGAGGATGAAGGTCACAGCTGGAGGTGACCTTGGACTCTTTGGCTCCCTGGGGATTTACTGAAGTCTTGGGGAGGGCGTGAAATGGGTGTTCTGGCCAGATTTATCCGGATCTAAAGAGGCCAGCATGTCACAGCTGACTTCTGGGTTTGTCACTGATAGGGAATGACTGCGAGTTAGCCAATCTGATTCCGGAACCAGCCATGAAGCAAATCTCTCTTTACAGCTGTGCTCACGCTTTTAAAACTTTTTTGGAAGGTGAATTATAGGACACAATTTATTTATGCCCTTGTGCTATTCAGGGAAACACCTGTGTTTCTGTCTAGCCCAATCCTGTGCGTATTGGACAATTAGAAATGCTTGTTAACTGAGTGATATTTTCATGCCTCTAAATTCTATGTAATCTATATTGTTTTGTATTTATAGTTGGTAGTATAGTAGGCAGAATATTTTATTTTTTTAGCTGAGAAAATTAATCTCAGAACGTTTGGATAGTCAGTCCACTTCCCTAGGCTTGTGTGGACCTAAAAACCTTAAAAATGGGAAACCCCCTCCCAGTCACTTCATTTGTCTTTAAAATAGGTTCTACCTGCTTACAGAGAAGATTTAGAGAGAGTAATAAAAATAGAGTATTTAACTTCTTTCTTAATGTGTTGAGCATCTGCCTCATGATTACATTTGTTCATTAACTTCATAATGACTTTGGAAGCTAATTTAATCTTTGTTTAAATTCTGCGTTCTCCATTTGAAAGCTGAGCACTCAGAGATGGGCATCGCTAAGGCAAAAAGTGGGCGCCCTTTACCTCTTCATTGAGGATGCGAATCAGGCCCTGTGTTTGTGACTTCTCGTTGCCCTCTCATTGGCTTCTATCTAATAGCTGCAGAATATGCTTTAAGGGTGTTAATGAATAACAGAAATAGGTTTCCACTTCTCAAAAAAGAGCTTTGGTGTTTCTGGGACTAATTAAGGCATCTGAAGAAGTAACTGGGTCACTGCCTAGCAGTCTCGGTGGCGATGATTGGTTTAAGAGGGGAGAGGCTGATTAAGCTTCACCTTGGGACTTTTAATTATGTCTTGGTAACTGGATGCAAATGTATGTCCAGTGAACTAATATTTTAAATCTTAGTATAAAGATTTAAAAGTGGCTAATAATGTATTTTTGCCTTCTTGATCTCCTTTTAGTATTGGGAAATAATAACATTAGGTGAGGGTGGAATACCAATAACTTGGCAGTTGTTCATGGAATATGCTACGTAGGCACAGCTCCATTATAAGGGAATCCCCTGGGTATAAAAATGACTTTTAAAGTCAAGTTTTTAGGCCACTGGCACCAAAATGAAATAAAACAGGGCCCATTACATCACTAGTAAATAGTGCAAAGAAATCAGGTTAAAATTTTTATCCATTTTGGTCAAAGCAACAATTAGGTGCAGATGACCTTTTTAAAAAAGGGATATAAAAATTCTGAAAAGAGAGATCATGGGCTTTTCCTTCATTCTCATTTTAATCTTTATCCTTTTCTGAATGTCTTAAATGTGATACGTGCAATTTTGTGAGTAATCTGGGACTAAGGTGGGTTTTTGTTTTGGGGTCTGGGGGCCACGGCCGGATTAGCTGCTCACGGTGGAGGCGATGAGGATAATCAGCCCATTTAGGCAGAACAGTGGGGTTTTAAAGAACAAGACTTGGCTTTGCAGTGACATGAATGCATTATTTTAAAACAATCTAATCCTTGCCTATTAAAAAATACCTGTTTAATGGAAACTGTGAAGTAGGGTAAGCTAAACGGGCAAAATGACATTCTCCGTGAGTCTGCGAAGCTACTTTGCAGCTCTCTGGGCTGCGTCTTCATCTCCTGCACGGCACCGGCTTTATTTATACGAAGATTACATTTTATAAAGTCTCTTCATTCCTGCTTTGCATCCTGGAGGGTATTGCAGTGACGCTAGAGGATTTTGCTTAATGCTTGTGACAGATGACGCTCAAACATCTTTACAAAATTTAATCCTGACCCTGTTTTTAAGAGGTCAAGACACATTTACCTCTTTTGCAGATGGAGATTTTTGCCTAAAGTCTGTGCTGAGGGACAGAGAAAAAGAAAGAAATAGTCCTCTTGTTTTTCATGAGTTTTCAAGGTGTATTAGCATCCCCTTCCTCAACACCCAAGTCTTAAGTCTAACCCAAGTCTTAGGAACATGAAGCGTCCCCATCACACCCTGCTCTCTTCTCTCATTGCTCTTCCTCCGGCCTTCTTCCTCCTTCTCCCCTTCCTCCTCCTCCTCTCCTTCTCCCTCCTTCCCTCTCTTCGAACCCCTTCCCCTGGCCCTTGGTCTGGGCATCCCTGGCAAGCGTGCCTCCATCAAAAGGGAATAATTCAGGGAATAATTTCTCCCTCTCTCCACAGCACTAAGCAGAGCAGCCGTCTGCCTGAACTGGCTGGTTTCTTTTTTGCTGCAGACATAGACTTAGTTTATTCACTTTCAGTCCTCTGGTCTTGAAGGAGAGAAAGTTTTAAATAATGCAGAGTAATATTTAAGGTTTGCTATGCTTTCAGCGAGGGCATTTCCCCCTTTCCCTTTTTCTCAATGTGGTTTTCTTTTACTTGGTCTAAAAAGAAAACCCACCGAACAATTAGGGCTTTCCTGCAGTCAGGCTGAGGCATGCTCTGGGAGGCAGAGTCAGGACTTGCGGCAACGTGTGGAGATGGAAATGCAGCCTCTGGACACCTATTGTGCTCTGGGAGGGGAAGCAGCTGGTTTGAGGTATTTGGGGAAAGAAAAGTAACTGCATCTTATTTAAGAGATTTTATTTGCATGGTTTCTGCCCCTTTGTGGTTAGTTTATTTGGGGTTAAATATTTCAATGTTTGTTATCTATTTTTCAGTTTACATTTCCCCTTTTTCCTTTTAAAAAACCAGATTCCCTTTAATAATAAAATTGTAGAGGCATTAAATGATCTTTTTTTTTTTTTTTTTTTTTTTTGAGACAGGGTCTCACTCCATTGTCCAGGCTGGAGTCCAGTGGCATCCTCATAGCTCACTGCAGCCTCCAACTCCTGGGCTCAAGTGATCCTCCTGAGTAGCTGGGACTACAGGCATGCTCCACAATACTTGGCTAATTTTTCTTATTTTTTGTAGATACAGGATCTTGCTAAATTGCCCAGGCTGGTCTATGAACTCCTGGCCTCAAATGATCCTCCTGCCTTGGCCTCCCAAAGTGCTATAGGATTTACAGGTGTGAACCACTGTGCCCTGGCCTAAATAATTTTTTTTTAAAGTTTTTAAAGCAATTGTGTATTATTTTCTTGTGGTACACAGTATCTTCCCTCCTCCTTCCCTCCCTCCCTCCCTGCCATACTTTCTTCCTTTTTCTTTATGCTTTTTATTTACTTTTCCTCTTGTTTTACTAGTTAAGAGCATATCTGGAGCCAGACTTCCTGGGTCTGAATCCTGGCTCTACCACTCATTAGCTCTGTGACTTTGAGTAGGTAACTTAACCTCTCTGTGCTTCAATATTTTCATCTATAAAAATGCAAATAGTATTAATAATAGTACCTACTCCATAGGCATGTTGTGAGGATTAAGTGAGTCAATATTTATGAAGTACTTAGAACAAGGCTTGATATAGAGTAATGCTGGTGTATAGCTAAGCAAAAAGAACATTAAAAAAATCTGTCAACCTACCTCTCAATCTCAGAGATAATCACTATTAGTAGCCCTTCTTCATATATATATATATATACACATGCAATTTCTTAAAAAATTTCTTTTTTATAAAAATTGAATCATACCCTTTTGGGGCCTGATTTTTTTTTTTCATTTTACAACATATCATAAACATGCTTCAATTTCATTCAAATGCTTCTTCAACACAATATTTAATGGCTACATAGAATTTTCATTGGATAGCTCTACAATTAATTATTTTATGAATTTCTTACTATGAAGCTGCAGAGATTTTCTTGTAAAGTATTTCCTCACATGAATCATTACAAAGAATTCGTTCCCCTCCTGTTGTCCCAGTGTCCCTACACTTCTATTCCCGTCCTGCAAGCAACACACCCCCATTCCCCCTTTTTCTATTTCCCTTGGCCTCCAATGACCTAATATACACCCTCCTTTTCTATCCTGGCTTCACGTGAAAAATGCTGTCCTAAAAGATTTTTTGATTATCCTCAAAACACCTTATTTAAACAGCAAACACACATCCCCCCTCAAGTGAAAGTGCAACAGGACCAAAGTCCTCCCCGTAATACCCACACCGCCCTCTCAAGAACGGGGGACCAAGGGAAGAGTGGTAACAAAAGTCACGTGGCAATGGACAAGTAAAACATGCTCTGCAATTTAAATTTATCCTACTTTTATTTTATTATTTAAGACAAATCATTTTTCAACTTCTTGATTTTCGAGATTTCTTAAATTCTCAGACTATAGCATAGTACGTTTCAGTTTGTCAAAATAGCAAATTCTCACCAACCGCCCTAAGAGCAGAGGCAACCCTGGAGTGGGTCTTTAGACAGGCAAGGAATCCGACGGATGGAGAAAGCGCGCCACCTAGCGGCTTCCCGCGGAGTGGCTTCTTTGCATTTGGCCATTTTGTTGCTTTGGGTTTCCATGTGACAGGTTTGTATAGTTTATGACTCGATGTTCATTTTTGTCTCCAGGTAAAAGTAAGCAGTATTTGGGGGTCCTATTGAATCACCTTAAATTAAATTCTCTTGTATTTGGGGCTGGTGAGGTCTTAAACTTAGTTTATTTGCTAACATTATCTTATTTTCATTCCCTGCTATACTTGGAGGGGTATCAGTTGTTCTGTGGCTTGTTCAGCTACTTTGGTATTTACTGCATTTTCAGTTACTACAGAGAAAACTAGCAAGGATGTTTTCATCTCTATCATATTCAGCTTTTGAGTTTGCCACAGACCTCATTTTAATCAAGAACACCTTGGAGTGAGTTTCCTAAAAAGCATAGCCTGAGGCGAGGATTTATGCTATGAGTTTATTAGGAGTCCAGCCCTAGGGAAGCAAGAGCGGGAAGGGTGGGGAGAGGCAGGGAAGGAAGGAGAGTGGACACGATGCCCTGCACTTCTGGTTGGGCATCATGGGTGACAAGCAGATCCCAAGTGTCTTGGGGAACAGGGGAGCCCTGGGCAGCAGGAAGAGGCAAGCGGGCTGTTTACCCTCATTCTGCTCGCAGGGATCTATAGATGAACTAAATAAACATTGGTTATGGATCTTACTACGTTTTCTAATCAATGCTTCCTACTGGATTCTGTACCCTTACAGTAGAGATATCACATGTGGGTTAGGATTCTTTTGGCTGCAAGACACAAAACTACCAAAGCAGAAGAAGGGGACTGGGCCAGGGCTGTCAGGAATCACAGTGTGGGTGGGGATGGTGCTGGTGGTGCTGGGGCAGAGGAAGGGGCAAGAACCAGGATGGCAAGTGACCCAGCTCGCTGGTCTCTGCACACAGAAGGTACCTGTTTCATTCTTGTTCTTCTCCTTCTGAACACTGGCTTTATTTGTGTCCATAGTCTTTTTTGTAGACAGAAGCTGCCAAGCTATGGTTTCTCTGCCAAAGAGAAGGATTCTCTCTTAGCTCTGATTCTGAATTTCAGGGCTACAGACTCTGATTGGCCCAGCTTGGTCAGGTATTCTCCCCTGATCCAATCAACTCTGTGGGTTGGGAGGACCAGGCCACTTCTGAATGACTCCCAGTGGCCTGGAGGCAGCAGAGGGGAGGTTACTAGGAAGCGGGTGGGAGGGATGCTGTCTGGGCTAACACTATGACAGACACACCATTTTCCACCCTGGGCTGCTGATCTTGCACAATGTGCATCACCAAACTCCAATATCCCTTCTCCGGTGATTCTCCACGCGGCCCACGTGTACTGCTGCCTCCCACGGGGGACTGCTGCAGTTGTGTCCAGCCTTTGCGGTAGCAGTGATGTCTCCGGGTCTCCTGTTGGCGGTCACTCCCTCAGTGTGGTCATGATCCGGGCCGGGGCGTGCTTCTACAGCTGGGGACTACATGCTAAATTACTTAAGCACCCTCATGACAACTGGCATAATGTCATGGAGGGGAAGAAAAGAAGGGCTGATGAAACCCAAACGCCCATTTGAAATAGACTGCAAGGAGCAGAAGCCTCATTGAAAGCCCTAGTGGTCGGCCCTTGGTCAGGAGCATGTGCCATTTGTGGACAGGGCCAGGGAGGTGGCTGGGGCCGGGGCCTCCCATGGGCATCCTGTTGTTGGCAGGGCAGTGGTACGAGTTCCTTATTGGTCTATTTGTTTATGCCAAGTTCTGCCCAAAGGAAGGAGTTCTTCTGGACAGTTCCCTGTTGGAACAGGGTTCAGGTGCTGGACGGTTTTTCCAGGAGTATTAATTTTCTTTGGCTGTTGGAACAAATTACTAAAGATTGGTGGCTTGAAACAGCACAAGTTTATCTAACACAAAATCATCTAACAGTTTTGTAGGTTAGAAATCAGGCATGGGTGCCACCTGGCTAAAATCAAGGCACTGGCAGGGCCGCGTTCCTCCTGGAGGCTCCAGGACGACTCCGTTCCTGTGCTTTCCCAGCTTCTAGAGGCCACTGCATCCCCTGGCCGAGACCCCTTCGAAGCCAGCGACATCGCACCTCCTGGATCACACTTGTTGTCCCATGTCTTTCTCTGATCCCTCTCCTGCCTCTCGCTCCACTTTAAGGCTGCAGTGATTACATTGAGCCTTCCTGGATAATCCAGGGTAATCTCTCCATTTTAAGATCAGCTGATTAGCAAATTTAATTCCACCTGCAACCTTAATTCCCCTTTGCCATGTGACCCAACATCTCGCAGGTTCTGGGGATTAAGGCGTGGACCCTTGGGGGCTGTTACTCTGCCTGCCACAACAGGTGTTTTCTGTTGGTGCCGGCACTGGAGCCTGGAAACTGTCCGAGGGGCTGAGCAAGAGGCAGGCGTGGAGTGGTTCTGTGTGACGGCTTCTGCAGAGCCTTAGCTGACTGCCTTGTACATGCCGTATTTGAGGACTCTCTTTGCTTTCGTTAAACAAGAAAGGATGTCAGTCACAGTTTGGTCATCAGTTTCCTGCAGGAAGCCTGGGGACTTTGCTTGTTTCCATAGTTCAGAGGTTCTCCAAGTATAGTCCAGGACCCCGGGGGGCCTCAAGGCCTTCCAGGGGGTCCCTGAGGTTAAAACTATGTTCACACTTATCCTACTTTGCCTGTGGAGCTGTTTGTCTATTCTTGTGTTTTAAACATTTCTTAGTTTTAATTGCTATACAGTACAGAGGAATAGATATGACCCACATACACAAAGGTTTGGAGCCCTTGATAATTTTTAAGAATGTAAGGGGTTCCTGAGACCTAAAAGTTTGAGAACCACTGCCCTAGTCATTCACCGACTTCAGCCCCCAGGTTTGGGTGGGAGCCAGCAGGTGGGGGTGTCGCATGGAGGGGTGCACCTGCCCACAAGCTCAGGTGAAGCGGCATAAAGTCCATCTTGGAAGGGACCGCAGCCCTCGCCTTCGTCCAGAAAGGCACTGGTGCTGAGGATTGTGTCAGCATCAGCTAGAAGCCATAAAAAATCCAGATTCCTGGGCCTTTTGTACATTGGTTCTGATTCAACAGGTTTGCAGTAGGCTTGAGAATCAGCATTTTTACCAAGCATCCCAGGTGGTTCGAATGCCTGCGAAGTTGAAGAATGGCTGCCTACTCTACTAGATATGCCCTTTTTGGAAAATAGGAAGATGAAGGTGGTGGAGGGATTCTGAGTTCACTGAGAAATGTAAGAGGCTCCAAAGGCGAGAGACCTGTTAATTTATCTCTACCCCTTGCAAGAAGACATATACAATTATCACTCCTCTCACTGGTGCAAAAGTGCTCACGTTTTGGTTTACACAGATACCGAAAGTCTGAGAAGGATGGATTGGGAGAGGTGGGTAGAGAAAGAAGATACAGGCAACTAATTTGGGCATGATGGGCTAACAGATGATTTCCCTGGAGATTCCAAACCAAGTGGTAAGAAGCTCGGCGTGTAGCAGGTGAGGCAGTTTATAGAGCACAACGAAGAAAGTATTTTGACCTTTCTTTGTGACGGGCTGTTATACACGAACATTATTTCTAGGGCAAGTAGAACTGTTTAAGCTGATTTGTCTATAGCTGATCGGTTTAATTTCCCCGAATCATGCTGACAAGGACATAAAACTTATGTCTTTTGTTTTGGTTATGATTAGCGCTAGCGTTTCTAGCTCTTGAGAGTCTTCAGTTTTGGCTCCATGGCTGTGGGCGGTTGGTCTTGGGTATATTTAAACTATGACCTCCAGTTTTGCTTTTTTTTTTTTTTTAAACATCCCTTTTCCCTCCTTGCCTCAGAAGGATTGAGAGATCAAGACGGTGTCAGACTGACAGAGATCAAAATATTTATCTGCTACCACCGATGAAGCTGATTAGAAGCCTGCATGGTGCCATTCAGACCTCCCCACGGGCTGGGTGAGGGGAGCCTGCTCTCAGGGCCTGTCCCCCCCCGGGAGCAGGGACGAGAGCAGACAGACAGCGACCGCTCAGAGGGTGGGGCAGAGCCAGCATGTTCCACTTCTCCTCTCATCCAAACCAGAAAACCCACCTAATTCACCCCTCCCCCAGACAAGCGTGAGCGAGGGCTGTGTGGGAGGCCAGGAGTGCGGATCTACCCGAGGCTCCTCCACGAGCAAGTGTGAGGCACGTGGACTAAACCACATTCAGCTCCGTGCGCTCATTAATCTCATCAATAACCATCGACTCTGGGCCAGGCACGGCGCTGGTGCCAGGGCACAAGTGTGAACAAGACAAAATTCTGGCCCTAAAAAGCTCACAGTCACGTGCAGTTAGTCTGCAGAAATGTGTCTGCTAAACTGCTGACACCCAAATCATCTGGATTTTTAACTCAAAACATATTTAGTAAGCACCTGCTGTGACCCAGGTGCCATTCTAAGTGCCGGAAATACAGCGGTGAACACAACAGACCAAGGCCCTCCTTAGCTTCTGTTCTAGGGCGGACGGTGTGTGGTAGGTCAGTGCTGGTGAGTGAAGCACAGAGAACATTGCAGAGCGTGTGTGGCGTGGTGCGGCTTGCTATTTTATCCAGGGTGGGCACTGGTGAGGGGGCATTTGAGCAGGGACCTGAAGGGCTTGAGAGACTCGTGAGGCTATCTGGCAAACAGGGTTCCAGAGTGCGAGAACATCACGTGCAAAGGTCCTGTGGCCTGAGTGTTTGTGGCATGTCAATGGAACAGCTGAGGGAGGTCATGTGCCCAGAGAGGAATGAGCAAAGAGCAAGAGTGGTAGGAGAGGGAGTAAGAGAGATGTGGGGAAGATTATGGTGGGCCCAACCGGGGGAATTGATTTGACCTCCATTTTGCAAGGACAGTTCTGGTCTCTTTGTGGGATAGTGGAGGGGGAGAGGTTGAAGCACTTGGGTGCTATTAGTTTGGGCGAGAGGTGATGGGGCTTGGCCCAGGGAGGTGGAGGAGGGTGAGCTGAGAAGTGGTCAGGTTCCAGGTGTATTAATACTTTGCAGCTGTGCTGATAGGGTTTGATGATGGGTCAGAGGTAAAAGGAGACAGCAGAGTCAAGGATGACGCCAAGGTTTCTGCCTTCATGCTGGAAGGATGGGGAAGATTGTGAGAGGAGTGGGTTTGGGATGGAAATGGGACACGGCTGGGGAAATGCTGAGTTGGACGCTGGAGTTTGAGACATCTACACGGAGAACCAGGGGTTGGACGACCACGTCTGGAGTTCAGAGGTATGGTCAGGTTGGAGATGGGAATCTGGGGGCTTAGTGAGGTCATTTGGGGGTGACAGTGAGTGGGGAAGGGGGCTGAAGCCTGGGCTCTGAGCCAGTGTGACCTTAGGGGTCTGGAGGGTGAGAGACTGAGGAGAGGCCAGCGGGTCAGAGCAGGGTCAGGAGAGGGAAGCCTTGGTCAAGTGAGGCAGGTGTTTCAAGAAGGAGAGCTGAGAGGTAAGACGGAGACAGACCTTCCCACGGGACATCGCCACGTGCAGTTCCTGGTGCCCTGATGGGCTGTGTCAGTGTAGCCAGGGGGACAAAAGCCAGACTAGGGTGAGTTCTAGAGAGAGTGGGGAATGCAATGGGAGACAGTGGGTAGAATAACCATTCTGTAGTGTCGTTTTGATGAGAGAGGACTATCTGGGGGTGGTGGTGGTGTGGGACCAAGAAGGGGCTCATTCATGCCACACGTATTTGTTGAGCACCTACTATGTCTCAGGCACCGCATGAGGAGTTTGGAGGTTACATCTGTGAACTAAATAAAAAATCTCCATACTGGTGAAGCTTACATTCCAGATGTGGGAGATGATAAACCATAACATTAAACAAACACATTTTATTTGTATGTTGGAAGATGATTCATGCTATAGAATAAAAGGAGGGAGAAGGGTAAGGGTCTTCAGGTGTGTATGGTGAGGGGATTGAAAGCTTGAATGCTAAGGCGGGGTGGGCCTGGTGATGCAGGTAGAAGGTGACGTTTGAGGAGGGACCTGTGGGAGGTGTAGGTGTCGGGTGTGGCAGACGTCAGGGAGGACCATTGCAGCAAAGGGAACAGTGGACACAAATGCCCCAAGTGGGGTGTGGCTGGAGGGAGGGATTCCAGGGGAGAGACCAGGAGATGCGTCCAGGAGGTAACGGGGGCCGGGAGGCCTGTGTCAATGGGATGGGGTCATGGAAACCTCGGTGGAGACGTTGGTTGGCTTTTCCTCGGAGTAGAGCGGGAGCCAGTGGACGGCAGAGGAGTCTGGCTGGGAGAGAGTATAGGGCTGGGACCAGGTGGCAGTAATTGTACTAGCCAGGGTGCTCCAGAAAAACAGAACTGATAGAATGTATATGTGGAAATGTGTGTGTGTGTGTGTGTGTGTGTGTGTGTACAGTCGACACCTGAACAATAGGGGGGTTAGGAGCACTGGCCCCCGCGCACTCAAAAATCCACATATAACTTTTGACTCTCCCTAAATCCACAATCTAACTACCAATAATAGCCCACTGTTGACTGGAAGCCTCACCAATAACATAAACAGCTGAATAACATATTAATATTTTGTATGTTGTGTCATTACTACTCTCATTTTATAGTAAAGTAAGCTAGAGAAAAGAAAATGTTATGAAGAAAATCGTAAGAGAAATATATTTACTATTCATTAAGTGGAGGTGGATCGTCATAAAGGTCTTCATCCTTGTCTTCATGTCGAGTGGGCTGAGGAGGAGGAGACAGAGCGGGGGTGGGTCTTGCTGTCTCAGGGGTGGCAGAAGCAGAAGAAAATCTGCATATAAGTGGACCTGTCCTGTGTTGTGCGAGGACCAACTGAACACAGTCATGTGTCGCTTATTAACGGGGGTATGTTCTGAGAAATGCATCACTGGGCGGTTTCATCACTGTGTGAACATCTCGGGGCACACTTACCGAAACCTAGCTGGTGTAGCCTCCTCGACACCTAGGCTACATGGTATAGTCTATTGTTCCCAGGCTGCAAACCTGTACTACACGTTACTGGGCTGAATACTGATGGCAATTGTAACACAATGGTATTTGTGTATCTAAACGCATCTACAAATAGAAAAGGCACAGTAAAAATATGACATTATAGTCATAGGGGACCCCTGTTGTATGTGTAGTTCATCGTTGACTGAAATGTTGCTATGGGGCACGTGACTGTATGTATATACACACACGTGCACACACATATATACATACACATGCATGCACACAGAGCCTGGAGACCCAAGGAAGAGTGGATGTTGCAGCTCAAGTCCAAAGACAGTCTGGATGCAGAATTTTCTTGTCTGTGTGGACCTCAGTCTTTGTGCTATCAAGGCCTTCAACTGATTGGATGAGGCCCACCCACATGCTGGAGGGTCATCTGCTGTACTCAAAGTCTACTGGTTTAAATGTAAATCTCATCTAAAAAATGCCTTCACAGCAACATCTAGACTAGTGTTGGGCCAGATTTCTGGGTGCCATGTGTAGCCTAGTCGACACCTGACATGAACCAGCACAGCGGTGGTGAAGGGCGCTGGGCTCTGGCGTGAGGCCTCTCTCTTGGTTCTTAAGACCCGGCTGCAGGACCGGAGTGAGGTGCTGTTGGCAGCTTGAAGCCACAGTGTACCTGTGCACAAATGTGCTCGGTACCCTCCTCTCGGTGGGGATGATGCTTGGCCCGGGAGCATCAGAGCTGCATCAGCTGTTCCCCTCAGTCCTCGCAGAGTCCCCGGCGGATGTGATGTGTGCAGCCCCTTCCCACAGGAGCCAGGCCAGAGCCACGGTTTAGCCTGAGATGTTTTCTGGGGGAGTCACTTCTCCACCTTCCCTCCCCTGGGCTCCTGTGTGAGACTCTTCTCCAGTGGCCAAAACAAGATCAAGGGAAGAACCCCCTCGGAATCCTTATGTAGCACAGCTCGTAGGACCCACTCTCCGCTGTGGCCTCCCAGCTCATCTCACAGAGCAGATGTGTCCAGACGGGTCAATCCCCTCTGGCCTGGCCGGGGATCGAGGGTACCCATGTGAGAGATCTGGATCAATTCCCCCCACCCTCAAAGGACAATTTGGAGCTGCCAATCTGGCAATGAGCTAGAGGGGCAGGCGAGGGGGCGGATTCGGCCAGAGCCAGGAAAGAGGAAGGAGGGGGAGAGTATCGAGGGGAGAGAGGAAGGTTGGGAAGGTCTGTTTGTGAGAAAGCCGGAAACTCCTTGGGGCCTGAGAGTGAGGGACCGGGGGTTTGGACTTCTCAGGCTCCAGAACTGAGAGAAATAAATTTCTGTTGTTTATAAGCCACCCCGGCTGTGGAAGTGTGTTATAGTGGGCTGAATGGACTGAGGGGCTACAGGTGCCCATCCCTGGAAACAGATGGGAAAGTGACGTGTGTCCATGTCCCTCCCACTGGCTTTGCCAGTGCAGTTAGGCGAATTGGGAGCTGTCGAAGGCAAGCCGCGACCTCATGCATGAGCAGGCAGAGGCTGAGAAGTTACCGTTCCCAGAATGGTGCTAGAGCTGCTGATCTTTTCCCCTACCTGGTGATTCCTCAAGTGTCAGTTAAAGAGCCATCCTCTCGAGACTGCGGACATGTGTGGCACTGTGTAAGGAAACTTCCCGAAATACCTGTGCGTCCCACCTTAGCTACAGCATTGCTTGGAGAATAGCCCCACCTTGTGGAGAAGTCCAAGAATATTTTCATGACATACTCTTGAAAGTTAAGAAATTGAGATAAAATAAATTGGAACATTAATATTTTTACTCTTTGGAAAATACCTTGAAGTTTTATATGATCAGACCAGAACATTTTATGTGAAATTTATAAATGTTATTTTTCATAGATGATAAAGTCACTTCATCAGGTGACTCGGACTGTGTAGTTATACTAGTACAGTAGCCCCCTTATCCTCAGGAAATACGTTCCAACATCCCTGGTGGATGCCTGAAACCGCAGCACTAGGACCAAACCCTATATATACTATGTTTTCTTTCTATACATACGTACCTGTAATAAAGCTTAATTTATATATGAGGCACAGTAAGAGATTAACAATAACTAATAATACAATGAAACAATTATAATAACACACTTTAATGACAGTTATGTGAATGTAGTCTCTGTCTCTCTCTCAGAATCCCTTATTGTACTGCACTCACCCTTCTTATGATGACGGTGTGAGATGCTAACCCAGAGGGCTACTGAGTAACTAACGGGCGGGTGGTGTAGACAGCATGGATACGCAGGACAAAGGGATAATTCACCTCCCAGGTGGGACAGAGTAGGACTGCATGAGATTTCATCACACTACTCAGAATGGCGTGCAATTTAAAACTTATGAATTGTTTATTTCTGGAATTTTCCATTTAATATTTTTGGATCATGGTTGACTACAGATAACGGAAGCCATGAAAAACAAAACTTCAGATAAGGGACCTACTGTACCTTAAAAGGAAAAGCCCGTATGTCTTACCCTTAATTTCTTGCACAAAGAATTATTTTCGTAATTCCCATGTACTCTCTTATAATAGTTTTAAGCAAATCTAAGTCAAAGTGTGCTTTTGATTATCTTGGATTTCAATAAGGATTCCTGTAAGCGTGAAGAGGCTGATAAACCATCTAGGGATAGAGCATGTAACAGACCCTGACTGAGGAGAGGGTTTTGTGTTGCAGAGTCAAAGTTTCTTCTCTTTTTCTAGCAGTTTAACAATGTTGTGAAATGCAACAGATGGATAAATTTTCTTTCTCCAGGTGCGACAAATGTTAAGGAAGGGGCTAAAGTGGTATGTAGCATCGCTTCTTCCCAGAGGATCTTAAACCATCTCTCTCCCTCCAAATATGCAAAAACACCATGGACAAGGGGCCCTGAGTTCTTGTCCTGCCTCCAACATTTGGGGGACGTGATAAAACCTCTTACCAGTTTCCTAATCTGTCCTGAGAGGAAGTTGGAAAAAAATGATCCTATAAGAATCCGCTTTTCAGGTTCTAAGAGTGCAAGCAAGGCACTGCATGATGTAGGAGGAAAGGCACGGGTGTTCTCTGCCCCCAGGATGCCACAGGTGTGTGATGAGAGAGGTGGGGATGCATCGCGTGTAGGTGTTTCCTGCTCATGGACCTTACCTGTGCCTTCAGGACCTGATGGATGGTGTCTTGTTAATGAAATAAGAAATATACATTGGTCTCTGCCCCTAGTTCTTGACATAGAGCTGCTAAAATCCTCGTAATTTCCTGAATGATAGGGGTGCTGGGAGCATCTTTCGTTATAATATTTGGTCTTAGACCCCAGTTCCTGATACAAGAGCTTCCAGGACTTTTGGAGTCTTTGGAGTGATAAGAGTGTCTTTTGTGTGCTAATGAATGACTGGTAGCTTCAGGATGGGGTTGGGGTTGCCAGAGAAACCAACCTTGTCTTTAGAGGGTTGGAACTTTTGGCCCCACCCCCAACCTCCTGGGAGGGGAGAAGGGCTGAAGGTTGAGCTGATCACCAATGGCCAATAATTTAATCAATCATGCCTATGGAATGGAACCTCCATAAAACCCCTAAACAATGGGGTTTGGAGAGCTTCTGGGTTGGTGAAGGCCTCCGTGTGCTGGGAGGGTGGTGCACCCCAACTCCGTGGGGACAGAAGCTCCTGTGCTTGAGACCCTTCTAGACTTTGCCCTATGTAACTCTTCATCTGTTTCCTTTATAATATCATTTATAATAAATTGGAAATAGTAAGTAAAGTGTTTCCCTGAGTTCTGTGAGCTGTCCTAGCAATTTATTGAACCTGGGGAGGGGGTCATGGGAACTTATGATTTGTAGCTAAGTTGGATAGAAGTGTGGGTAACCTGGGGACCCAATACTTGTGATTGGTACCTAAAGTGGAGGCAGTTTTGTGGGACTGAGCCCTTAATTTGTGGGACCTGGGCTAACCCTGAGAAGTTAGTGTCAGAATTGAATTAAATTATAGGACACCCAGTTGATGCCCACAGAGAATGGAGAACTGTTTGGTGTGGAAAACCTACACGTGGTGTCAGAAGTGTTGCGAGTAGATGAACAGATTTTTCTTCGGACAATCATTGTAGAAACCCAAATTTATCAAGATTCAGAAAACATGGAGTTCATGATGGGAATTTCATGTAGCATGGGCTTTTGGGGCTTCTACAGGGCCCAGTAGCAAGCCAGGAGCTGTTTTGAAAAGAGAAGAGCTATTTTTGCTATGATTTTCCTCTTGGGGCTCCATGCAGCATTCTGTCTTCCCCAGACACTTCGAGCTGGGTCAGCGGGTCGGAATGGCTTGCACCAGCTGGAGCCACGTCTTGCTCTGGGCTCCACTTGAAGCTGGGAGCCTTCCGATGTGAATGCCAGGAGCAGTGTGCCCAGCTATGGTACGTGTTGCCTCCAAAATCCAAAGAGGCTCAACGCGAATTGTGCCTCTTTCTAGTGAAGAAATCATTTCTGGCACAGCAGCTGTAATTGGAACCAATCTCTGATTAAGCTTATTTCATGCCATTCAGTGCTTCTCAACCAAGAGCAATGTTGTCCCCTAGGGGACATTGGGCAATGTCTCACAACTTGGGAGGGTGTGCTACTGTCACCTAGTGGCCAGAGGCCAGAGATGCTGCCCAAACAGTGCAAGAGTTAACCAGCCAGAATGTCAGTGGTGTTGAGGTCCAGGAGCCCTGTTCTCTGATCATGTCTCTTGAGAGAGGTACTGGAAAACAGGAGAGTTAAACAGATTTCGTGGTAGGGATTGCTACCTTGCATCTGTCACATCTTCCATGGTGGTACTGATTTCTCTTTTCATAGGGAGAGCGTATTCCAGGAGAATTCATACCTGGAAAAATTGAGGATTCTGCCACTTGCCAAGGGTATCCATTCTGAGTGTACATTTACGAAGTGTGGAAGTGACCGCAGGCTGAGTTCATGTATACACTGGATTACCGTGAGATAGACTTGGGGCTAAACACTACTTACCACTAACCCCACACTCCCCCAATTCGCCACCGTGTGGCATGACTGTGTGTCCCTGGGTCTGAAGGCAGCTGGATCTGTCCTGCCTTTGGACCTAAGCAAGTCAGGAGCTCATGCTCAGATGCCACATTCTCTTGGGAGCTATTTCCTGATTTCACTTCCAGTATCTTTTACTTGGTTATTGTTTTCAGCTATAGATATTAGTATCCACTTTAGCTGGTAGCAGCTAATTTTCAAGGGGTCTAGCTATCACACTGAGTCACTGGGAGTTCTGAATAAAACAATGGTAAGCTGAGCTTTCAAAACCACTCTGCAGGACTGGGCCACCGGGAAATGTGTCCTCTCCATTGGTGACTTGCTACCCTGGGCTCTGGATCCCGGACCACCTCTGTGCCATGATTTGCACTGGCACAATGGATGTCTCATGTTCTACTCTGTCCTCAGAACTTAGTCTTGATTCAAAATCTTATGCAAGTTCGTCTGATTGGAGGAACCTAAGTTATATACAGAACCCTAACTGCAAGATGGCTACAGAGGAGTCTGGGAAATATAGTTTTTAGCTAAAAGATACTATAATACAAAAAACAAATACTAGAAATGAATTTGAATGATATTGAAAGAGCCAATCTTCAATACCCACTGCAGTATGCAAAACAGAATTTTACATTAGGCTGAAATTCAGCAGGTAGCTGTTGTTACAGCCATACTAATTGCTGAAAATTGAATACGGCAAGTAAACCCTGTCTCAGAACCCTCAAACGCCCTGTTGTTGCCCTGGCCACTTGGGACCCTCTAAATGTCTCCATCATCCAGCAATGTAAGGACTAAATTAAGCCTGGCACAGAGCTACAGGCTGGCATCTGTTATGTTTGTTGGTGCTCAGGTTCATCAATGCCCTTAAATTTCTGCCTCCTGAATGCCTGCTGCTGCATTTTGGCCCGTCTCCCTGTGGACTCCAGAGGGCCCTCTGAGCCCCACCAATACTCTCCAGCTCCTGGGAGGCCCTGGGGCACCATGCCCTTGGGCTGCCCTGGTCATTGCCAGCCTCCTGGCCACCCAAACAAACTTTCCATGGCTTCTGGGCCATCTCCATGTCTCCTCCTGGCCAGCTCAGAGCTGGTGGGGAAATAGTGGTGGTAGCGCCAGCACCTTAGTGGGCCAATGCCTGATGCCTGTCTGGGCCTGTGAAGCTGTGCTTGTCCACTATTGTGGACGCTGTGGTTTCCTTAGGTTTCCTATAAGAAAGCCAGGGAAAGAGGGTTAGTAGCAGTAGGGCCACCTGGGTACCAATTCAGAGTTTCAATCTCCCTGGGCACAAACAGTGCTTTTGAGGCAGGACGGAGGTCACAGAGGAGGATAGACAGACTTGCCAGGTGGTTTTGGGCCAGGGAAATCTCCCTGTCACCATCCCTGTTGAAGTTCACCTCCATTTAATGGAACAGGGACATTAAAACCCATCACATGCCATTCTATCATAGGTATTAATGAATACATGTTGTCAACTTAACTAACAAACAGAGAAGGAGACTCTCTAAAAGGAATCGGTATTGCAATGGGAATACATGTGCCTTAGCAAACTATGTGTGTATTCAGGCAGGTAAAGGAAGACAAAGGTTTTTAAAGGAAAAGTGAGGAGGATTACATAATTGGGCATAATTATTCTTGGCTACAAAAAGCAATAACAAGAGTGGCATCAGTTCAAAGTTGGACAGGTAGTTTCTGGGCAAATGTCTTTGCAGAAGTATTTTTTTGTATAACATTGAAATGGCTTTTGTGCAAGGATGTTTGATTTTGCAGTCTTTTTTGACAGTTCTTGTTATCAGGCATTTGTGCGTGACATCCCTCCCTTCATGGTCTTCCCTGGCTTTATGCGTCAGGGTTTTTAAGACACATGACTCCCTTTTGATTCTGACAGCTTTCACATTTATCCCCTTTGATGAAGATCTTCCTCTTCAAAGCATCACTGATCAGTCATTCTGTAGTTAGGTTTTGATTGTCCCTTGGTGCCGGAATGAACCTGTTTTCTTATATTGTATATGGATCTTAACTTTTCTGGAGAAATTTATGCAGGTATGACATGTAGTATTGTAACAGTGAAAGGCAAGCTTCACAGAACTAGCTCCGTTTTGCTTCTGAACCCCTGCGGGTTCAAGTGACAATGACCTTCATCCTCCAAAGTTAAGTGACCAGGAACAAAGATGTTTTACAACCTCCTCGGACTCTCCCTGGAGCACAGATGTCTGTAGTCCTTGGTATCTCTTGCACCCCATCCTCTGTCTTCCCCCTTCCTGTGACATAAAAAGGAGCCTAAAATTCATGTTAACTTAAGGTGGTTCTTTAGGAAATCGTCTTTAGTCACTGTCTCTGTTTGCTGGTTTTCTAAATAAGAGTCACTTTCCTTATCCCAACACTTTGTCTCTAGACTTATTGTCTGTCCTTCTTGGATTTGGTTATAGCATATACCACAGACATACATAGAGCAGTACCACAGACATTTCCTTATTTTAACAATTGATAATATAGAGCAATTTTATCACCTAGTATCTCATGACTGGGTGGAATTAAGGCAGAGAGTGAGCAAGTTATATTAGAGATGTCGCCAAAGTCACCCACTAGGTGGACTAAAGGATCTCTTAGGTCAGGTTCTGTCAAGTTACCAGCAGAAGGTACTGATTGTGAGATTTCAATTACACCGTTATCCTGCCTACTGAAAAAAGTAGCATTAAGGGGGGTCAGAGTCTCATTATGATATGGAGTCTTATTCTGACATCTTGGGAAAAGCTGCCCACAGCATGAAGTCATCAACTGGTCCTGGTTTGCAGTCTGAATGTCTCTGGTTACGGAATTGGGCGGTTTGGTAAACTCTGGGTGTGGCCCATATATCAGGTACAAGACTTGTCCTTGAAGAGTCATTAAGTTTCAGCTTATAGGGCTTCAGGAACAGAGCAGTTCCCATTTTTAATAATTCCATGGAAGAAAGTTGGATTGAAGGAATCTAGAAGAATTCAGGATCTAGTCCAGTTTATAGGTAGATAACAAGGGCTCAAAAACAATACACAGGGCTGCAGTCTAATAACAGGTATATTATAACTTTTCTTTGAAATGTAACTTTTTCTCAACATTCCTATGTTGATCACATAGGAATCTCAGATTCCAAAATCTCTTGAGTAGGAAGCAAAACCAAAGCAGACTTTAGATTTTACCTACAGTTGTAAGATTCCTGTGCCTGCCAGGAAATGATAGCTTTTACTCACTTACTGTAAGGCTGGGAACCCCTGACGTCAGGCATTGTAAGTACATTCTCAAATATTATATTACAGTCAAAACCTTGGTAATATAACCAATGTTTCCAATTATAAAGAGAGAGCAAATTCCTTTTGAACTTATGCAAATAACCATGTTGCCGTACAAATACTGACAGATTCTGAATTTTGGAGAGAACAAATAGGAAGAGAAAGCAAATGCTTCCATCTTTGTTCACAAAAGTATACTTTACCAAACTGCTGTAAGCTACAGATAGTTTAAGAGAGAAAACTTTCTTAAATCTGGAAAACAAAACAATTGCATAGAGAACCAACATTGTTTCAAATCATAAAATGTTACCTTCATCAGTTGCTTAATCTCATGTAATTAATTTCTGTTCTGCTTGATCTTGTTTACCAGTTTCATGAATTTATCAGTTTCTTCATTAGAGTTCTAAAAAATTTTATTTAGTCCATTGATCTTAAAGTTACTAGAAACCTGTATTTAAGAGTACATGTTAGAGTCTTTCCGTGAATCTGCTTGCAAATGCTTTTAGAGAAGAATCAAAACTATGGATGAAAGAGACTTAGAATAGCTATGGTTTGCTGGGCATCGTGGCTCATGCTGTAATCCTGGCACTTTGGAAGGCTGAGGCAGGAGGATCACTTGAGGCCAGGAGTTCGAGCATAGCCATGGTTAAAACTGTGATGGAAGTTTGTTATAATCAGCAGTTGAATGGAAAGTTGGTTATTTCTGTGGCATACAACATCTTAACATAACTGAAATTATGACTGATAATATATTAGATTTATATGAATTTATATAATTTTGGGGCATTTATATGAATAACATGCCCATAAATGTAATTGAAAGAAGATCTAGCATCACTTGTATTTGACAATGTTCCCCATAAAATTTACCATATAAACCTAATCATTTAAAATCAGAGACACATCCTTTGAGGCTTTCCAGGGACCTGACTGGAAAATTCCAAAGTTAATTCTAGGTCAGAAAGACTTAATTTAGAATTTTGATATTGAGGAAGCTCATCAAGATGCTAAAAGGTTTAAAATACCTCATCAAAACAGGATCACCGTTCACTGTGAAATAATGGTCATTCATTTAACCAGAGTGATAATCAAAGACTTCAAAAGTAATATTGAAAGTTACATAGATGTAAAAAGAAATCTTAACCTTTCTGAAGCTCAGTTTTCCTAAGTAGTCATAAAACCTAATAAAGACAACATAGGAAATTATCTTGATAAAATGTAAAATTTTTATTTCTTAGGCTAGTTACCAAAAAGGTAAGGGAAAACCTCCTTCAGTGTGATTGCTGCTTCTTATGGAAGCCTGTTTAGAAAAATGAAGACAAAGGTTTTTAAAGGAAAGTAAGGAAGATTACACAATTGTTTTGAGATAATTATCCTTGACTACAAAAATCAGTAACAAAGGTGGCACCAGTCAGAAGTTGGACAGGCAGTTGCTGGGCAGATGTTCTTGCAGAAATATTTTTTTTGTGTATGTGTAAGGTTGCAATGGCCTTTGTGGAAGGTTGTGTTTTTTGTAGTCTTTTGTGATAATTCTTGTTATCAGGCATTTGTGCATGAGAACCTTCTGTTTATGGCATTCCCTGGCTCTATTTGGCAGGGTTTTTAACATAAGTGACTCCATTTTCATTCTAACAACTTTTATAATGTATATCTATATATATCCGTATCTCACTGCTCTGTGCCAAGCATGCTCTAAAAGAAGATTAACTCATTTGGGTATTATAATTAGCATCTTCCTCCTCTCCATTTCACAAATGAGGAAAGTGAAGCACAGAGAAGGTCCTTTAAGCCAAAGCAGTAGTGCAGGCAGCTCAGGCCCGGAGGAGCCGTTGCTCTGAACTATACCATGTCCCCTGGGACCTGAATGTTTGGGTTTGACTTTAATAAATATGACATGGCAACCAACACCCTTGAAGAGTTAGTTGTTATATTAGTTTCCTATTGCTACTGTAACAGATTCCAAAAACTTGCTGACCTAAAATCACCCAAATCTATTTTCATGCAGTTTTGGAAGTCAGAAGTCCAAAATTGGTTTCACTGGGCTGAAATCAGGTGTTGGCAGGCATTCCTTCTGGAGCCTCTAGGGGAGAATACATTTCCATTCCTTCTTCAGCTTCTAGAGTACATCTGAATTCTGTGGCTCCTGGACTCTCCCTGGCATTGCTCCAACACTCCTACTTTTATCACATCGACTTCCTCTGACTTGACTCTCCTGTTTCCCACTTACAGGGACCCTTGTGGTTACATTGGGCCCAGCTGGGTGGTCCAGAATCATCTCCTCTCCCGGAATCTTTCACCTATACATATTTGCTAAGTCCCTTTTGCCATGTAAGGGAATATATTCACAGTCTTCCAAGATTAGAACATGGACATTTTTGGGGGCTGAATAATAATTTTCAGGCCACCACAGTTGTTAGTGGAGATTTTGAATATGTAAAATCTCAGTATTAGGAGGACTAGGAATTTTTGGGGTATATTTGTTTTTCATTCAGTAGGAACTGGGTGAACATCCAGCCCCATAAACAATGGGGCAGAGGACATACACAAATGAAAAAATATATTATGCTCATAGATCAGCAGAATCAACATTGTTAAAATGTCCATACTTCCCAAAGTGATTTACAGATTCAATGCAATACCCATTAAAATACCAGCATCATTTTTTTGCAGATCTAGAAAAAATAATTCTACACTTCATATGGAACCAGAAAAGAGCTTGAATAGCCAAAGCAACATGAAGCAAAAAGAGCAAATGGGGAGGCAGCACTTCACCAGACTTTAAGCTATACTACAAAGCTATAGTAACCAAAACAGCATGGTACTCAGAGACATAGACCAAAGGATCAGAACAGCAAACCCAGATTTAAAGCCATACTCATATTGTCATCTAATCTTTGATAAAGCATACAAAAGAAAAAACATACACTGGGAAAAAGAAAAAGAATCCCTATTCAATAAATGGTGCTGGGAAAATTGGATAGCCACATGTAGAAGATTGAAACAGGATTTGCACCTCTCACCTCTCATGAAAATTAATTCACAATGGATAACAGACTTTAAACCTAAGGCATGAAACTTAGGTAAGAATTCTCGAAGAAAATGTTGGAAAAACTCTTACTAACATGGGGTAGGCAAAGAATTTATGAAGAAGCCCCCAAAAGCAATCAAAGCAACAAGAAAAATAAATAAATGGGGCCTGATCAAATTAAAAGGCATCTGCACAGCCAAGGAAACAATAGAGCAAACAGACAACTTATGAAATGGGACAAAATATTTGCATGCTATACAACCAATAAAGGGCTGATAACTAGAATCTACAAAGAACTCAAGCAAATCAGCAAGAAAAGAAATCAAACAACCCATTAAAAAGTGGGCAAAGAATATGAACAGAAAGTTTTCAAAAGAAGACAGACTAATGGCCAAAAAACATATGAAAAAATGCTCAACATTTCTAATCATCAGGGAAATGCAAATCAAAACCGCAATGAGGTATTGCTTAACTCCAGTGAGAATGGCTTTTATCAAAAAATACCAAAACAACCAATGCTGGTGTGGATGAGGGGAGAGAGGAACACTCATACGCTGTTGGTGGGACTGCAAACTAGCACAACCTTTATGGAAAGTAATATGAAGTTACCTCAAAGAACTAAAAGTAGAGCTACCATTTGATCTGGCAATCCCACTACTAGGTATTTACTCAAAGAAAAAAAGGACATTTTATAAAAAGGACACCTGCACCAAAATGTTTATTGCGGCACAATTCACAATTGCAAAGATGTGGAATCAACTCAAGTGCCCATTAATACATGAATGGATTAATAAAATGTGGTCTATGTATACCATGGAGTACTACTCAGCCATACAAAAATGGTGAACTAATACCTCTTGTACTAACTTGGATAGAAATGGAGATGATTCTTCTAAGTGAAGTATCACAAAAATGGAAAAACAAACACCACATGTACTCACTATTAAACTGGAACTAACTGAACACTTATATACATATATGGAAATAAAACTCATCAGAAATCAAACAGGTGTTGGGATAGCGGATGAGTAAATTCACACCTAACAGGTACAATGCACAGTATCTGGGTGATGGGTGCACTTATAACATTGACTCAAACTATACAAAAGCAATTTATATAACCAAAATGTTTGTACCCCCAAAATACTCTGAAATGAACTTATACTCTTTAGTCACCATGAGAAATTTAATGTAATTTTGTTTCATCTTTGCCTTCATGATAGATGAGAAATGGTAAGTCACTGTTATGTCATTTCAGGTTTAATTTTTAAGTCTTTGACAATAGTGAAGCTGAACATTTTAAAAATATTTATTGGACATTTGTGGGGGTTTTTAAATTTTGTTGTAAATTGCCTGTTCATGTCCCTTATTTTCTTCTGATAATTTTCTTTCCTTTGATTCTATTTTTAAAATTAGATAAAGATATAGCACACATTCAGAAAATGAATAGCCACTTTAAAAGTATTTAATACTATCATACATAGCAGAATTAATGACAAAAACATTAAAGATTTGGACAAAATGACCCTTTTATTTTTATAAAAACTATAATCCACTATAAATATGTAGCAGCTATAAATAAAATAAGCAAAATCAGTTAGAAATACAGGCAACATTAACAGAGAAACTATAGTTAAAGATGTTCTAATAGAATGTTGTAATAGAAATATATTAAGCCTTATCTTCCCTCCAAAATCATTCCGTTATAGAACCATCAATGGTTAACAAAATTAATCATTTATTAGACCACAGAAAACCTTCATGAATTTTTAAATAACAAAAGTCACACAAGTCACGATCTTCTACAATGTTTTAAGTTGGAAGTTAATCATGAAGGAATTTTATGTCTCTTGACTGCTTTTAAATTTAGAAAGATTTTTTAAAAGAGTTCTTCTTTGGGTCCTTATCAAACTCAAAACTGCAAATACAGACCATTTTGAATATAACAAATTCCACTAAAACTCAAGAGGACTAAGAGAGAGGGGAAGAGATAGACAAGTGTGGACTCAATGCCAAGTGATGAGGGTCAGGGAGAGGTGTCCCCAAGCAGGCTGACTTGACCAAAACTGCCTGGATTCAGGGACAAGTTTTGGAAATCCTGGGTGCTTGGGAAAGGAGGCAGGGACATGAAGGTGGGAACTATGGGCAGAGAAAAAGGTGGAAACTGGAAACGGTTCTACCACGGTAGGTCTCCTACTTCATTCCTTACCTGGCTCCCAAGTCCCTTCTCTGGAATTCTGCATGAGTTCTATCAGATTCGTCTTGACCCAATCCAGGAAAGGAGTCTCCAAATCTGGACTCATTCCATGCTACAATGAAAATGTGAAGACAAGTAGAAAAGGAGGGTACTGCTTACCTACAGTGTTGAGGGGAGCCCTTTTTTCTTTTTTAAAAATATCCAAATCTTCAATTTTTCATGTAGCATGCCATAGAAGTTCTTCCAGTTCTAGGAGACTTTAAAGAATTTGTTGGGTTTGGGCAACTCTGGTAGGGTAAATGCAAGAAGCAGAGTGAGGATAACTGAGCTGGACCCTACTGTGATACAGAGAACATGAAGAGGTGCACTATCTGTGAACCCCAACCCTGGAGGGGTGGACATCTGGGCACTGACAGGCCCACACGATCCTGTTGAAGTGTGACTGAAATTAGCACCCACTGTGGTCTGAGAAGATACATGGTATAATTTCTATTTTTTAAAAATTTGTTGAGGCATATTTTGTGGCCTAGGATGTGAACAATCTTAGAGAATATTCTGTGAGCTGATGAGAAGAATGTATATTCAGTAGTTTTGGGGTAGAATGTTCTGTAAATGTCTAGTAGGCCCATTTGTTCTAGAGTCCTGTTTAAGTCCATTGTTTCTTTGTTTATTTTCTGTTTGGAGGATCTGTCCCATTCTGTTAGTGAAGTTTTGAAGTCCTGGGCTATTACAATGCTGCTGTTTACCATTTTGTTTAGATCAAGTAGGATTTGCTTCATGTATCTGGGTGCACCTGTGTTAGGTGCATAGATATTTAGGATTGTTATGTCTTCTTGTTGAATTATTCTCTCACCATTATATAATGACCATCTTTGTCTTTCTTTATTTTTGTTGATTTGAAGTCTATGTTATCTGACAGGAGAATGACTATGCCAGCTTTCTTTTGCTTTCCAATTGCCTGGAATATTGTTTTCCATCCCTTCACCTTGAGTCTGAATGAGTCCTTGTGGGTTAGATTCATTTCCGGAGACAGCAGATACTTGGCCTGTATTTTTTTTTATCCATTCAGCTAGCGTGTATCTCTTCCATGGGCAGTTCACGCCATTCACATTTATTAAAAGAATTGATAAGTGGGGTGGATTTCTGTTCATCCTATTGCATAGAGCTTTATTGCTTTGTTTTACCTCTTGAAACACTGTGGTATCTGGGCTCTGAAATTTAGCTTTTAAATGAGTTTATACTGGTGGGTGTCTATTTTGCTGATCAGTGTGTAATGCAGATATGAATACTACCTGCAGGGCAGTTCTGGGTTTGACAAATTCCCTCAGTTTGCTTGTCTGAGAAAGTCTTTATTTCTCCTTCATATAAGAAACTTAGTTTTTCAGGATATAAAATTCTAGGCTGGCCATTATTCTGTTCAATAAGACTGAGAATGGGGCCCCAGGCCCTTCTGGCTTGTAAGGTCTCAGTTGAGAAGTTTGCAGTTAGTCTGAGGGATTTTCTTTTATAAGTTACCTGATGCTTTCACCTTATGGTTTGTGGGAGTTCCTCTTTCATGTTAACTTTGGCCAGTCTGATGACTATATGTTGTGCTGATTGCCTCCTAGTGATGGGAAGTTTTCCTCAAGTATTCCCTCACATAGGTTTTTTAGCCCTTGTATATTTTCTTCTTCACTCTCTGGGATGCCTATAAGTTTTACGTTAGGCCTCTTTAGATAATCCCATATTTCTTGTAAACTTTGTTCATTCCTCTTCTCTGTTCTTTCTCCTTGAGTTACTTGTTTAATTCAAAGATGTTGTCTTCTAGCTCTGAGATTCTTTCTTCTGCCTGATCTAGCTTACTCTTAAGGCTTTCCCTGTGTTTTATATTTTCTTGAATGAATTTTTCATTTCTAGAAGCCCTGCTTGATTTTTTAAAAAATAATTCAGTTTCTTTGGTGCATTTTTCATTCATTTCCTGAATTGTTTTTGTGGTTTCTTTGTGTTGGGTTTATATTTTCTCTTGCATTTTATTGAGCTTCCTTACAATCCATATTCAAAATTCTTTATCAGTCATTTCAATATTCTCGTTTTGGTTGGTTTCCATCGGTATGGAGTTATTGGTTCCTTTTGGGGATGTCCTTTCACTCTGATTTTTCATATATCTAGAGATCTTTCACTGATCCCTTATCATCTGGAGTAGTTTTTGCTTCTTATTTTTGGATTTTATTTTGATTAGATAATGGTTTAATCTCTGAGACAGTGGGTGGTGCTTGTGGGTGAGACTCAACTATGCTATATTTGAGTCAGTAAATTCTGTAAAGGGGGTGCAAATTGACCTCTCTGTCAGTAGGTGGTGCTTACCAGAAGGAACATGCTGCAGTGTCTTTTTTGGGTCCTGTGACCAGCTCTGGTTCCTCAGGAGATGCACTTGAATGCCCCAGGTGGTTGGTGGGGCCCTGGAACTTCAGATGAGTCTTTATTGTCTGACACAGCAGAGGTGGGGGAGTGTGGCTGGGTGGGGCTGGGTTGGGTGAGCTTGCCCTCAGGCTCCACCAGAGCTGGAAAGGTATCTGTCTCAGCAAGGGTCAAAGGTCTGCTCCCAGTTGCTAGGCAAAGCTACCAGGGAGGGGCTGTAGTGGCTTCACCCAATCACAAATCTCCTCTCCTTGCCTCTGAGCAATGTGATTGAGATCTGAGGGTAGGGGACCTGGCCTGTGACCATGCTAGGGAGAAGAGTGCTGGTCCTGAGTTGCCCACAGGGTGGCCAAGCAGGTTTTATGTTCATCCACCTTGGAACGTGCCCCACACTGATGGAGTCGCTGGGCAAGTGGCACCAGGGAGGGCCAGTGGTCAGGGAGCTCACTGTCCGGGCACCCCTCAGTGCGTTGCAGGACAGCTAGAGGAAGGGTCTGAGCCCCATTCTCTGCGGAAGATTTGGCATGATGGCTCTATTGGAAGCTGCAGGTGGGGGCAGGGAAGGGGAGAAAAAGAGTCTAGAAAGGTTTGAGCCCCACTCTCTGTGGAAAGTCTGGTGTGGTGGATCCACCAACAGAGAGGAAAAGCAGTTCCTGTGAGCCCTGGCTCAACCGTCTCTCAGCAGGTACAGGTGGGGCAGGGGAAAGGGAGGAAAAGAGTCTGCGTGGAGGAAAGCTAGGTCTCCGTTTATCTCTGTTGCTCTCTCCAGAAGGCAGCTCACCCAGAATGTCCAGACTCTGGGGTCACACAGATCCCCTGGGACCCACCAGCCCCTGTGGATCCCACAGTCCCAGCCAGAGTTGGGAATTGTCTGTGCAGGAATGGGCCAGCTGAAAACTGAAGGGCCGAGGCCCCCTGGGGAGGGCAAAGGTTCACGGTGGGTGGAGAAGCAATATGGCGCCTGCCCTGTCTGCTCAGGTCTGTGGTAACGGGAAGTGACCCCGAGGGCGCTGGCTGCTTGGGGCTTCATTCTCAGGAGCTCCCTGTTCACTGGCAGTAGCAGCTTTTGGGCTTGTGAGGTCGAAGAACTTTCCAGCAGTGCGGGAGTCCACTGACTGCCAGAGACAGGGGAGGAGAAATCAGCTGCTCCACCTGCCCTTCTCGCTGGACTTGAAGCCTCTTGCGGGTTCATCTCTGTCTACCCTGCACCTTTGTGTTCTGCTCCTGCTCTGGTGTCTTTTAGGCACCTGTTTCAGGTACCAGTTCTGCCTTGCACTCAGCAATTCTCCAAAGGGTATAATTTTTAAGGGATAAATTTTTTCTAATAACTTATTGAAATAAGCAGAAATCTATACGAGGATTTGTATGCAAGGATATTCACTATAGCAGTGGTCCCCATCCTTTTTGGCACCAGGGACTGGTTTCATGGAAGATAATTTTTCCACAGATCAGAGTAGGTGGGTGGGGGGGGTGGTGGTGGGCAGGGGAGCTCTACAGCCCAGTCCCTAACAGGGGGTTGGAGACTGTAGCTCTATAGTGTTATTTATAATAGTAAAAAATTGGAGCAAATCTGAAAGTAAAAAAAAAATTGGCTAAATAAAGGCCTAATCAATATGAAATGCAACCATTAAATTGCACTTTGAAGAATATTTAGTAATATAAGAAAGTTTTTTTTTTTTTTACAGTAAGGTTTACTGAATTTTTTTTTTATTTCAGCATATTATGGGGGTGCAAATGTTTAGGTTACATATATTGCTCTTGCCCCCACCTCCCCCTGGAGTCAGAGCTTCAAGCATGTCCATCCCCCAGACAGTGCGCTTTGCACTCATTATGTATATATACATATTCATCCCCTCCCCCCCATCTGCCTGATAAATGTTATACCTATATGTGCACTTAGGTGTTGATCAGTGAAACCAATGTGATGGCGAAAGTTTTTATGATATGTTTTTAACTAAAAAAGAAAGGTGTGTGTATATATATGTGCATATATATATATATGTGTGTGTGTGTATTTTTTTTAAGAAAATAAGAGCTAAGGCATTTCTCGTAGATTGGAAGAATATATGTTAATGGTGCTCAGATTATGGTGATATTTATTTTTCTAATGTTTCCCACAGTAAATGTGTGCTATTTTAAATAATAAAAACCATCAAAAACTGTATTTAAAAATACTAGTATTAGCATTGTTTCAAAGAGGTTAATGATCTTAAAGAAGAAAATGATATTACATTTTAAGTAAAAGAAAATGATGAAAACCAACTTGAAGTGAATGTACCTTGTAGCTATCAATATTGGGATTACTATATGGGTATATTTGCATGTTCTTCTTTAGAGATTGATATTGTTTACCTCTTCAGTGTGCCATTTTATGTGCCATAAGATGTATTTTATTATTTATAATTATTTATTTAGCTTGGTTCATATGGTATAGATAAAGTCTCTAAATTGGAAATTTTGAAAGGGAAACCATTGGAACATAAAGACAAGTTTCTTATGACTTAGAATTGTAAAAGAGAAAACTTTGCCTTCTCTTTCATTAAAGCATACGCTCATCCCCCCACTATTCTGTCTTCTTGGTAAATACGAGACAGTTAATATAAATTATTAATAACCTTTGACAGACTCATGAGGCGCCGGTCTGTTTTCTATTTCCTTGGCCCTTCGGGCAGTGGTTACGGGTGAGTTATACTTTCCGCCGCTGGATGGCGGCTGATCTCCACTAGTAGTCAGCGGTTTCCAGACTCCCTAGAACAGACTGCGCATCATTTCAGGTACTGTGCTTGAACGGAGAAAAAGAAAAGCACTCAACATGTAGTATCTCTGGATTAATCTCGTTTTATTAACCTCCAAACATAAGATTTTATAGGGCATGAGATTGAAATGCTGTAAATATCGTAAATGGAATTCTGAAGATTTCCTCTTAAAAGGAAAAGGAAAAAGCCGGATAAACCTAAGTCTGTTGATGGCAGTGCGGTGCTCTTTTCGTGTGTCTATAGATCTTTTATTAATGGTAGAACTTTAACAATTTGACATTCCCACACTACAAATAATATGGCGACAACAATTCCCTGTAAGGAAAATATTTGTAAACCTTAGCTGATGGCTTCGAGCCATGGTAAGCTGATGCTCAAATATATTGAAATTCACGCTTATGAATAATTCAGCTCACAAAATTCCAGTTTGCAGTTCTATCTCATTTGATAATCACTCAATAAAATGATAATAAAAAATGATAATACACCTGCTTGTATATTTCAATGCAAGAAAAAATGTGGGAGTTGATCATGCTGTAAACCTCAGGCTTCAGTCCAGGCTGATAGAGGAAACTCGAAATGCAGAATAAGCCTTTTAAATGCTTTATTTAAGGAGGAGCACAAACAGGAAAAGTGACTTCATAGAAGGGGCTGCAATTTGCCTTTACACTTATGAATGATTTCTTCTACCACACGCCCCCAAACACCATTCACTATCTATAGCAACAAATTAAAAAGGAAAAATGACAATAAAAAGAATGAAACAACAATGACATGAAAAAGGATACCTTCAGGGGCATAAAAAAATAGAGGTATTACTTAACGAAAAGAAACAGTTTTGGTTTATTACTAGACACTGCAGGCGATTTAATAAAATTACTAGTCAATATATTTTTAATGAGCACCTATTATACGTCAGATGCTGTGCTAATCACAGTATTCAAAACTTGGTTTTAAAAAATATCCTAGCATAAATTATATTTCTAAAATGGAATTATTATTCAGTTTGAAAACTATTCTAATCAAGGAATGAACAATAGAATTTCATAGAAGAGAACCTGAGATTCAGGAAGAACTCCATAGAGGAAGGGATATGGGAACAGATTCTTGACACACGAAAGGGACAGTGACCTGCACGGAAGGAGGGAAGTGTGTCTTAGACATTATGAAAGTGCATTTAGGAAGCAGCGTGTACCCACCACTGGCCAGAGTGGGTGACCGTGCGGTAGGTCAGCATGAGGTTTGCAGGAAAGCGCAGGAGATTCTTAAAGTTTTTTTCTTTCTTCATTTTTGCACACTCTTGGCAAGGTTCAGGTCTTGCTTCTCCCTATATATTGGAATAAAATTTTAGTATTAAAAAAAGTTTTGAACTGATTTTAGAGTTGAATAGAACTAATTAGAGAAAAACTCTAAGTAGATTGCTTACCATTTTGAAAACTTTCTACAGGGGAAACTTTTGTGATTTAAAAATGTTTTCCATTTCATTAATTTTTTTTTTTTTTTTTTAAAGAGAGAAACGTAATTCCCAAATGGGGATAGCAGTTTGGAGAAAAATTGCCTTCAGTGTAGTTCTTTTAGTCATAATTGCCTCACATTTTCTCCTAGGAGACTGCTGTGTTCAGTTGTGTGTATTTTCTGGATTAGAAAAGCAATAGATTTTCTCCTATTGCTCCACATCACTCAATGAATTAACTCCTTCAATTTTTGTCTTTGCTTTGCTTTGTTTTTATTATGTAATGACTCAGGCACATCCTGTTTTCTTCCTTTCGTTGTTTGGCAATGAAACCCACTCACAAAGCCGTGTTTTCTTGGTCTGCCTTCACCTTCATGTTGATTGTGTAAGCTTAATTTGTTTCAAAATGGTACTCAGAATGGCAAGAAAATTGGTGATAAGAGAGATAAGATTAGGTTGAGAGATGATGTCCTTTTAGGCTTTAAGGTCAGAAAGGAGAGAGCCAGAAAGCAGATGGGGAGGTTAAGAGAGAATGAGGCAGAAAAGACTCACATGTAGAAGGTGGAAGGGGTACCAAGGAGACACCGTCCTCCTTCTAGAATTTTCTTTTGGAACAGATTGAAATGTTAACTCTCTATTTGGGGAAAGGTGAAGAAAGAAAGTGCAAAACCAGAGAAGAAATTCTTTCTCCTGGCCTAGGGGTGGGGAACCTTTTCACATTGGAAGACCACATTAATTTAGCTGTGTTCAAATAAGGCCACATTCAAGAAACTTCAATTAGAAATACTTAAAAATGTACATTATTTTGTAAAAATCTAACTACTATGTACTTAATAATTTCAAAAAATGAAAACTATTTATTAATTTTAAAGTTAACTAACCTTTTAATTGCTTTGTTGTGTCTGCTTTTTGTTGGAAAGCCTTCAAATATGTCGTTGCAGCACGAAGGTCTGCAGCTGCAGTTGATCCTTTAGATGGTATCAGTCATTTCTGACCTTAAGGGCGTCCTGATTTGGGCTAGATAGGAGGATGTCGATTCGCAGCAATAAGTGGCTGAAAAACAAGAAAACATTTTTTGGGCATGTAGCTGAACGTGTGGATATTCTCCATTTTTCCATATTTCAATTGGATCTTTCTTAGCATCAAACAATGACTTTAAAATGTCATCTCCTGAGAGCTCAATCAATTCCATCTGTACTTCTTTAGGTGCCTTGGTGATATCAACTAGGTGAGGCTGAAATGCTAATTTGAGTGTGATGTCATGATTCCAAAGTCAGTGAACCTTTCATTGTATTCTCTGATTAATAGGTCTGCAGCAGCTGTGTATTCTTCAAATGATTTGCATATATCATCCTGCTCATCAATGACCTTTGCTAATTGGGGAAAATGTGCATCCAAAATTTCCTTTTGAGGAAGAAGTATTTTGAAAAAAGGTAGCTTTTTTTTTAAATGCTTGGATTATTATTTTTTTTTTTGCCACATATCATATATAGACTTAGTTTTACCTTACAAAGAAATATTCAAGTTGTTTTGATTTGACAGGATATCACACAGAAATTCTGCATTCCTATAGAAATCCTCTTTGAATAATTCACCTTGCTGATTCTGTTCTTCATAAAATTTAACTATCTGTTCTCACAGAGATAAAATTTTGGCTAACACCTGTCCCTGCGATAGCCAACACACTTTAGAATGGTACGGCAAATCCACACTGAATACCTCATTGTTCAATTTTAGCATGTTACGAAACTGACAATTCTGCCTTGCATGTGCACACATATAGTTAACAACTCTTATAACTTGTTACAAAGTGTCCCTTAAAGTAGTATCTTTAGTATAGAGATTTTGCTGACGCAAGATACAATGAAAAGAAATGAGAGCATCTGCATCTGTTAATACTTTTTTTTGTCTGTAAAATAAACCCTTCATGTTTTCCTGTCATGGAAGGTGCACTGTCTGTACATACACTCACTAAATTTACCAAATTCAGCCCAACTTCATGACATTTATCTTGAACAATCAGCCTTGTGCTGTAGCGGTGCCAGTCAGGTCGGACCAGTTGGACTAAATCATGAGCATAGCAGCCACCAATTTAGCCCTATGGCTTACTAATGTTCTAATTGTGCCAGTCAATCCGGGAGAATTATTTTGTTGAAACTTATTTTATTCTTTGGTATTTTAAATATGTTCATTTAAAAAATAAAAATATAAAAGATGAACAAAAATATATTAATCAAAATGACAGTATTTGTTCTGTAAAGTTTGGATTCAGTCAAAAGGCTGCACTTAAGGACTTAGATGGCCACATGTGTCCCTAAGGCTGCAGGTTCCCTACCCCTGTCCTGGCCTGTTCTAGCTCACCTTCAAAACGCCTCAGAAATGTATGTTCCTTTATTTTCTTCTATTACGAAAGGAAAATCTTGCAGACTTTATTTAACTTTTAAATTTTTCCTTTTAATATTTAGGTGTGCTCTTGCTCCTACTTCATTTAAGTGATTTAGACTAATTTAAAAACTGAGTTTTATGAAAAGTTCTTTCCTTGTCCTTTAAACCTTATTGTATATTAAGGTTATAGTTACATGTATTAACTCATGAGCTTAATACAGCAGCCTGGATTCCCACATCCCTTGATGGGTCTTACAATTCGGTACTTTATTATTTCACTTACTTAGTTTTATCTCTTTGCTAGATTATAAGCTCATTCAGGGAAGGAACTGTCTTGTACTTGAATAACATTGTGCTGGATGTGTCAGAGAAGTTCAATAAATGTATGTTGGTTACCTTTGGTGAGATTAATGGGCTACACTAAAGTGTTTTCTTAAAATATGTAACATTTCTTCTTAAACTACACCTAAAATATGGAATTAATTTTCTTACCACCTGGAAAAGGAATTATACCACCAGGATTGATCATTAGGGTCTTTCTTTGTTTTTTTGTTGATATAATATTTGAAAGTTAAAACAATCCAAAAGAAAGTAACTGTTCAGGTTTATTTCACGTCAAATACTGAATCATCAGGGTAAGGGCTACATTTTCAAAATTTTGCCTTATTCTGGTCTTCATGTTTTTTATACCTAGGTACATTTATGTCCCCAACATGGAATTTGCTTAAATCAATGAAAATTGATTTATGAAGTTAATTGTGCCATTTCGTTTGAATGTTTGAACCTACCTGGGGGCTATATTTTAATATAAGACCCATCGTTAACTGTTTCCAGTGGAAGAATTAATAATAGATGGATAATCAGGAAGCTGGAAATTCTTTAAGAGGCAGGAACTAGATATTGCCTAATAAAGCAATTGCTAAATGTACTTATGATAGGAAATATATGTACATATTCACTTCAATTGGGTGTCCTTTCACCTCTGCTCGGCCAGGAGTTGTGATGCTGGTCTCAGTAAGAAACACTGAAACTCATCCTCAAAGAAGCTCTGAAGGAACATTTGGTCTGTACAGAGTTTCTATAATTTAGTTTCATTAGCAATAAAATGACTTTATTCTTTCTGTATGTGGAAAATGGAGTTTATGTTTGGTCTCTGAAATAATATTTTAGCATTTTTGCTGTTGAAAGAAACAACAGTGTCTGAAGTTTGTCTTGTGACATCTGTAGGTAGTAATGACATTTATTACAAGTTATGTTACGGTGTTTAAGAAATGTGAGATCTAGAAAACACCGTGGGTAAATAAATTGTTATTTTTGTCTTCCTTGGCAATATACATTTTGTTTTCTTGACAATGGAGTAACTCTAATATAATTTGAGTAGTTCGGGTTTTAAAGACCTAATTAGCTCCTGGGTGAGGTTATAAATGGGCTGCTCTACATTTTTTTAATGAGCAGTTCGAACACCTACAAATACAGCTGTGACTAAGGCAGATCGATCCCCTTCCTCTGAATTTGCAGTGATGCTGGTGGAGCTTGGGGTTGTCAAAAGCACAGCCCTGAGCCTCCCCTTGAACTCTGATCTGCCCCCGCCTGCTCTATTCCTGAGGTGATCAAATCACTCTTCTTCTGGCTGGAAGCATCTTCCTTTGATGTCTCCCTGAGCCTATTCTTAAGCTTTTCAAAGAGAGACAAAATCTTCCTTGCAGAAATTGCTGCTTGATTTCAGAAACATGGATTTGCATCTCTGATCACATTCTTGTAATCAAAAGTTTTTCTTCTACTCAAATCAATGCATCCCATTTTAGTTCCAACCCCCTTGGCGTGGCTGTGAGTGCTAACCGTTGGTGTTTATGAATATGTCTTGCTTATTTTCAGTGGTTTTTATTTATGACAAAAACCATAGTAAAAGGGGGTTTGCAAAGCCAGGCTATCACAGTTTGGGAAGTTGTTTTATGGTGGCAGGGAATTAATGTGCTTCTCATAGGATGATGTTAGGGGCCTGGGTTTATTCTTTGTTGCTTTTAGATGTCTCTTGAGTGAATCAACTAATAATTCATAATATCAGGATTTCATTTTACACTGAATGACATTTTATTCACTTTTCTCATTAAATCTTTCTATAGAAAAGGAACATGCTTTTGAGGTTACCATTTCATGATATCTTAGCACAAGAGAAAAGCACAGGACCTCAGCGCAGGGTCAAATGAGAGTTTTTATGGTTGCTGGTGAACCTGCCTCTCTACTTGTTTTCTTTTTCTGTTTAACAAAAACTAACACAACTGTGATAACAGCAGAGATAGTCCTTGAACTGATCCCCCAGTGAAACTGCGGTCCTTGGCCTTTGTGTCCACAGCTGTCATCGTGGGTTCCTGCGGGGTCGCGTGCGTCTGTGGGTGGGACCCAGCGGGAGCAGGCGTGTGCAGGCTGAGGAGCTTCTCAGCTTCCTTGGCTGCTCCTTGACGTCTTCAGAACCAGAGACCAGATCTTTGTAGGGCCAGCGACTTAAGTACATTTCCCACCTAAATAAATACCTGAAAAGCTAAATCACAACCAACGAAGAGAGACTGTGAGTTGGAGTTTTTGATACTTTATATTTGGGAAAAGAATTTCGTGTTGGTGCCTTAGAATATGCCTGTGTGAATTGGGGCAATATCAACTAAAAGGTAGTGTAAAGGTGAAGACCATTAGCTCCTAGTGCTTCATAAAGCAAGACTTCTCATGTTAATAAGGGCTCTCTTCCTAGCTCTCTAATTAATTGTTATCATACATTTGTTTGGACTTTGAATTTCTTAAAGCATAAGCAATTAAGGCATGGGGTCGTTTCCAAGCGTTGATTGTCCTTTAGATTAGAACTACAAACAAAGTTCTAATTAGAGAAGTGTTATTTTTCTGAGTTATATATGATATAATTCTGAAACTTTGGTTCTAAACAAGAAACAACTGGAATAACTAAGCAAGGCGGGGTGATCTGTCCTTTCAACATGAAACATTATAACCATGCTAAGCAGCAGAACCGAAAGCAGGATGCCAGAAAGACTTATTGTAACAAACTCTATGAGTTTATTTATTTTGCCCGTAAAATTTAATTTCTATGTCTTCATTCAGAGTCCCTGAGCTTTGTGTGGTTAGGTTTGGGAGAAGAATTTTATGAAGTGCTACAGCTTTATATACAAACAACATGGTACAAAAAATGTACTACGGTTCAGGGAGCATCACTTGTTCAAGATGGAGGAATATGGAATGGAAAAAAAATTCCTATGGAGAAAACAATACTATCATAGGTATCAGTACTGTAGTGTTAAAGTGATCAACCTCATTTCAGATGATTCAAGTGATGCCGTTTTTTTCCAATGTTTTGTATGCCATGTTATAAGACTGTACATATAGAATTCATATTAAAATAATATTGCAGTTATGGTAAGCATGCAGTATGCTTGCGATCTAAGATCACTCACTTAGGTCATGCATTTTTTCTTGGATTTGGAATGTGCCTGCAAGATCACGGAGCCTACCTCATGATCCTCATGGGGAAAATGGGACCAATGTCCTAGTGGTTAATTAGAGGCTGTACAACCACCCAGTATGTGCAAGAGTCAGGAACAGAAGTGTGGCATCCCAAAGCCAGGACAACATTATTTCTCACAGGTATGTGGAAGTATCACCAGGGAAGACAGGAAGATGCTCCTGAGGTAGCCTTTCCGTTAGCATATCCCTCTCTCAGTGCCAAATGTTCCTAATTCTTACACTTTCTCCATGAAAGAAGGCATTATACAAAGTAACATCTGGAATATGCATTTCCCACTGAGCATCTCTCTTCCTCCAAGCTATACCTTCAGAATTTGGGTGCTCTGTTTGGTGTTTGCTTCACTCTGAATACATCAGTTTTCCATGTCTTCCTCTGGAATTTCTACTCCCTTTCCCCCTTTCTCTCTTTTGAATTTTGACAGAGGAGGCCTCCAGAGAACGTATGCATCTTTTTTTAGCTTTTGCTGCACCATTTCAATTTAGGAAAATGGTAGCAAAACCAACAAACCATACCACTTAATTTGAAGCTTTTAGAATCATTATTTTTTGGGGGGACTGCAGCTCAAACGATTATGGCATCATTATAGTATTAATGGTTCCTTTATTTCGTTTTTATTATGAGTTTTTTCTTCTTTATTATGAGTTTTTTATTATAATATAATAAAGAAAAAGACACTGGATGTTTTCGATCTTGCATATAATTCTACTGGCCTTCATGTTTTCAAGATGGAAAGAACAAAAAGAAAAGTAAAGAATCAAAGCTTTATTTACATTTCTTTAGTTACTGAGTCTCGAAAATGTACTCTTTTTCTAGATTCCTCCATTTCTGCTTGAATTATTATGATTCTCTACTTTACCCAAGCTGGGCAAAATGGAATCATCTTTGACAACTGTGTCTCCTTTCCTCTATTACCAGATGTCAAGTTCCATCAATTTGTTTGTGTGTTCTTTTCTTTCTTCCTTTTTCTTTTCTTTTTTTGGTGAGGTTTGTTCTACTGTTCTTTCTTATTCAACCAGAGTTTCTATATAAGAGTAGCTTAAGGGTAGCAAAATGTTGGATGGGGACAATGAGACCTGCCTTTTTTTATTTCACGTGTTTGTTTATTTTTGTGTGGCTTGGATGACCACGACTTCCACCTTCTGTTGAATCCTTTATTTCTTCATGCCCAGTAGCCTGCCTTCAGTCTTTGTCTGCTTCAGTCCTTCCTGCATTCAACCACCAGTATCATCTTCCTGAACAAGACTTTGAATTTATTCTTCAGTGACTCCCTAATGCCTACAAGGGGCGCTACCTTAGGTTGACACCCACTGCTTAATGTCAACATACCTTTCAGAGATTACCCAATCATTTTTCCTCACAACTGCAGCACAGGGTAGGCTCTCTGGAATTCCATTCTCCATGATATTTTCCACATATGTTACACCCTACCTTTTCCTATCTACTTATTTAAATCTTACCCGTCTTCAAGGCTTGCCTTAAATTCTACCTTCTCCAAGAAGTTTTCCTTGATTGGTAGAGCTCACAAAACTGTATTTCATCCGACCCAAGACATTATCACCACTGTGTCATTCCTCACTAAGAAAGAAAGGGGGAAAAAAAAAAGCCTGTCCATTAAATTAGGATGCATAGCTTTCTTAGGATTTTAATTTTATTTTAATTTCAAAAGTTCTTTTAGATGTAAACACAGATTTTAAAAAAATCATATATCACCCCTGCGCATCCGTACAAAGACAAATGCAATGAATTAGTTAAGAAACTTCTAAAACTTCTTCACATTTAGGGTCTGACTTTTTCTGGATTTTCTTCCAATCTACTAACACCCATCATGTGAATTGCAATGCTGGTGTTTTCTTGATTTTCCCAGAAGGTGTCAGTGAAGATTTTTAGAAAACTACCAGGACACATATTCCTTTCTTAAAAGGACTGTCCATGGTTTGTGACGGTAACATAAAGGTACTGCAGTGGCCCTGTGGTGCCACGTGGGGTGACAGCTGGGTCTGCACAGCATTGGCAAGGTCACTCGTGTCATGCTTGTTGTCTGATCGAGAATAACTGTAGAAGGACATTGGATATAAGATGCACCCAATGCCAATATGGTTAAAAGTGAAAAGAAATGTGCAACTCAGAATGGATGAAATATGGTTTATAAGGACATAAAACTGGTGAATGTGTTTGATTTTGTTGGGCCTCAGTAAGACGTTCTTAGAGAAGGGAACCCATGAAAAATGTATAGATGGCAATTGATAAAACTGGGATCCACTCTTTTCTTGGGACATACTCAGAAACCTAGAGCAAAATTTCCCAATAGCTCTAGTCTAACATTAGTGGCTTAGGTTAAGATCATTCCTTGGGAATTTGTCCTCTACATTAATATTGCCGCGAATTGTAGTCATTGCTCTTTTGTAAATAAAAAAATGTGGTTCTGTCTTTCATTTATTAGGTATCTATGAGAAGCCAGGAGTTTTAAATATATTTAAATCATTACCAGTCTCTTAGGCAGGTGGTTTAATTTCTAACATACAACATAGGAAACAAAAGCTCTGATGTCACTTAGCTAGAAGGGAACAGAGCTGGGATTTAAGTCCAGGTCTGTCTGGCCCCAGAGTCACACTTTTCTATTATGCCATGTGGCATTGGTTGTACATACAGGGCTGCAAGGCACAAAGTAGGTGACATCATAATTTAGAGATGAGTTTAGGAAATTTTACACTTTGGGATGTAAGCATAAAATGGTAATAATTCAGAACATATGTTCAAATAGAGCTTACACCTTATTTCTTTTTAAATGGTACTTTCCATAATGTGCAATATTTTATTTATAGTTATACATTTATTTATGTTATTGGTTTAATATTTTCCCCAGTGAAGATGGAAATGACTATTTTTCATTGATTATGAGATATATGTTTTTCATATTTTAACTCTGTGAACTCAGAATTCACCTTAAAATTGATGTTGTATTTAAGTTTAATCGGCAACGTTTTATTTTTTCGTTTTGAGTATTACATAGAATAATTATGCATCTTACAGTTAATACTTTTTAATGTTTGAGTAAATGTCTGTTTTTATTATCTGTCCTATTTGTAGTACATAGCACAGGGCCTGGCCCCATGAAAGGTGCTCACAAACTTTTGTTGAATGAATGAATGACAGAAAGTGGAACTTCAAACTATTCCTGAAGGTAGCTGGACTTCTAGATGAAGTCTCCTGCCTATATAAGGCCCATCGTCCACTCTTGTTTTCTTTTCTTACTATGCCTGCAGGATTTGTGTGTGGCCAATATTGTTATCTTGGAAGGGTTCACTGTCTGTACAGTAGGGCTCGAGAAGTCCCGGCACGAATTCCTGTAGGTGGAGTCCCACCAGGCAACAACTTTGTAGGAAAACCTTCCTGACCTTCCTACTGAGCAAAGTCTGATAACTCTCCTCTAACTACCAGAAAATTGACTGACATTCTGGCAGGGACTAGGGGTAGGTGGTCAGCCGTGGATTAAGGCTGGCATTTTGCTGTGTTTGTGCTACTTAATGACAGCTCTCAGCGAGCCCTCTTCAGGGGCCGAGGACTCTCAAGAAGATCTCTCAGGACATCTCTGCTGTCTCTACCTTGCCCATAGGGTGTTGAAACTTAGCCACAGAGGCTCGAAGACTTTACTGTGAAGCCTCAAGAGAGTCATAGTTATGCCTGCCAAACACGAAATGCATCAGCCATCTGTGGAAATCTTCCCAGAAAGTAACTCTCCCCAAGAGATACTTTGTCAATGGGCTGCTGCTGAAATGAGGATGGTGCCTAAAATTCCATTAGGGAAGCACCGATTTGAGTGTAACTAATGAAAAATAATCGGCGATGTAATGAATTGTAACATGTCTGTCCTGAGGTCATGTGTTGACAGAGGATTCTTGGGACCAATAGGACATGCCGAGTGAGGAGGATCGGATCATGCTGCCATTCTCTGGTGCCGTTTCAGCACCACACAGAGGAGAGGGACACTGGGTCTAGACACCCGTCTTCACCACTCTTAATTAGAACAGATGACAGCAACTTACCAACACCCAGAGATGTAAAAAATATCCTATAAACAAACTTGAACTTCCTGTGCTATGGTTATTTGCTTACAAAATAATGTTCAGGTCCAAATGCTGTTTCTTTATTAACCCCACATTGGAGGCCACAACCTAGCATTGGCTGTTCACCAGTTGAATCTCCCATACTCTGAGATAAAATTACCTGGCTTTTAAGTCAATCTCTAATAGGTTGAATAGCAGGGTATTACCAGGATGAGTTCCCAATTTCGTGATTATCCTTAGATGACCTAATAGGATTTGTGTTGCTTGACCTTGAATTCCAAGGACTAAATCATGGGTTCAGCAAGCCCAACCTTAAATGTCCTGCCCTACTCGTTTTGATGAGAGAAACCTACGTAAGAAGTCTCTTAAAGCACTTGGCAGTGTTTCCTGTCATATCTTCACAGTAAGGATGATCAAGATGTTTAGCTACGTAGAATGCACTACCCTGGCTTATGTGTATGTGCAACTGTGTGAGCACAAGTAATTTATGAACATCATTTGCTATTTGCATACGAAATAGTCTTCTAGTTCTTTATGGGGGAGAAAAATGGCTCCTTTGGGTCACAATTAGCCAATCTGGCAATTAGTCACAATTAGTCACAATGCTGGCAGAGAATTTGTGCTCGAAAAGTTGTTTAGACAAAGCATGACTGAATTTCTTGACTTGAGCAATATATTCAGAGCTGTGGCTTCTCTACTTTTGATTTTGATGTGGTTTAAAGTTTCTCATTGTTCAAAGAAACTACTTAAAAATCTCTATGGACTCAAGCTTATTGTTGGCAGTTTGCAGAATTAAAAGAGCGTCAGAAGTTGTGTTGCAACCGAGCAGTTAAAATGCTTTGTTGGGTTGATAAACATGATTAGGAGGCATAGTTAAACTGCATTGTGTACAAACAGTATTACCCTAACAACACAAGCCTTTGGAAAAGAGGAGAGGCATAGGGCAGAGACTCTAGAAGGAAAACTTGGGTAGTATAGGTGGACTTTTAATTTTTATTCTGTGAACATAATGAATACTATGTGCAAATTAGAGATGGAGAAGTGAAATTCCAGTCCTTCAGGGACTTTCCATTTGAAAGCCTGCTGGGTGATGAGTACGCCTCCCAGGAGTTAGAAGACCATTCTGGAAAAGCTGACTCTGGCAGGTCCATACGCTGTACAGACTGCTGTGATGTTTAGGATCGGGAGGAGACAGCTCTGGAAGCAGAGTGTCACCCGAGTTTTAACGGTAAGGAGCTGTTTGTTGACTGTTAAGTTTGCCCGTGTTGTGGATTATCATCTCTCACACCTGGGTGGAAAAATACCTAACAAAAGCTCAAAGTTATACACTGATGAGTTTGTGAGAAAGATGTTTGTTTACTAATTTTTGCAGGGTGCATACTGCTACACATTGATATTTCAAATAAAAAAAAAAGATTTGCATCCGTAGGCTTTTCTGCACATTGCTAACGAAACTATAACTGTGTGTAGAAATTGATGCTGCATCTTTTGGGAAGATTCTTGCCTGGGGCAAGAAACACATTCAGGGTGGTTTGGGAACTTTGTATTCTTTCAATCCCGTAAACTTTTATTGGTGATTCGAGGCAGTTAAGGCAGATTCTAGGCTGCAAGTCTTCTAGGCTCTTTGAAATCACTCTCCTGTTCTGTGAGCCTGGAAATGAGGTCACAGATAGTGAGATGCAAGGTTGTGCATTTGGAAGTCACACTGAAGAATGTTTCCCTAGCACAGGGCTCCACTCAGTAGCTCTTTATTATGCAAATGCTCAGAAAGGGATTTGGAACTCCTTCTACTGCCAATTAATATTGGAAAAAACTGGAGGTTTCTCTAGGATTCTGTTTTCAACACTAACCCATGCTTCCTACCAGGCTTGATCACTGTATCTTTTTCTGTATCCCCAGCAGCCTACATGATTCCAGCTAGCCTGTTGTTTTACCACAAGAGCAGGAACACTGTCTCTGCATTTGCTATGTCCTCCACCACCTGCCACCCCTCACTTGCCCAAGCCCCATGATTCGGATGCTTCCTTCCCAGGGTTCTTCCAGCCAAGCACCTAAACTTACTTGCTGGAAAAGACTTAAAAGACCGGTGCAAGTGTTGCCCCCTCTGGAAAGCCTCTCCTGACACTTTGAGGAGGAGGTGAGAGCTTCCTTCCATGTACCCCCTCAGCACTTCACTCCTATGTCTTAGAAAGTCCTTGTCACATTACCGTGGTGAAACGACATTTGTCTACCTGTGTCTTTCCCTTGCTAGGCTGTGGGTCCTAGAGGGCAGGGGTGCCATCCTCTTCATTTTTAAACAACCTTCCCTTAACACAGAGCTTGGCATCTAATACACCTTCATAGATGCTTGTGGAATAAATGGAATGAATTAAACATTTCACCAGTCTGAACATTTTTCCTCTACTTCAGTACCAAGTCTGAAACATTGCAATTGATTATAAAATCTCAGGTGTAACTAATGAATTAGATTCTTCTTTGACATGAGCTGTATTTTGAGAGGAAGTTAAGTATTTTGGAGGTTTCATTTATGGAGTTAGGATGCTGGTTTGGTTCATTCCACTGAAGTAGGATATTAACAGAATTATCTTAATAGATATTTGTTAAAACATGGTAAGTAAGACTTTATTTGGGACCATCAAGATAGGTATAAGGACTTATACAAGAGGGAAGAGAGATTGGGCTTAACTCTGAATACAGCCTGTGCAACTGGGAATTTGCAGCCATGGAGCAGGGTGGGGGTCAGTGGATGGAAAATTGCCCAGAAGAAAAATCAGGAGTGAGGGGAGATTTTGGCCAACCTGACTTAACAGGATTCTTGCTGAAGACAGGCCAGGGTGATCAGACACCCCCTGGGGCATGGTGGAGGATGAGGAACTCCATCAGATATTGGGGGACAGGTTTCTTGCCAAACTGACTGAGTAGGGTTTTTTTGCTAAAACTGGATTTTTACAAACAAGTGCACAGATAGGCCTAAGAGAAGGTTCAGGAGCCTGACTAAAGTTGGCCGAGTAAGGAATCTTTGTCAACTGATATGACAGTTTATTGAATTATAACTTTGTGACCTGAAATGAAAAATGAGAAAGATTCCAAAGTTAGATAAAAACTATCAAGTCTGTATTTGTTTAACCTTGGTCTGAAACTATTATTGTAATGATGCTATATTATAATTAGTTTACCGTAATATGATAATTGACTTTATCCGTAAATATCCATGCCACTAACAACCAAATATGCCATAAGCTCCATGGGTTTAGAAAAGTCAAGCCATATCTTTTCTTTTGTAATAATAAACACTACTTATTTTCAATGAAAAAACTTGGAGTAATTCTGTATATGTTCACTCACTTATTTGCAAAAATATGGTCCAGATCTGATGTCTGTCTTTTTTCTGCTTTTCTCGTAGATAAAGAATTCTTAGTCCTAAGTTACATGTGTACAACAGACATGAATTCCAGACTTGTGGTTTTTGCTTTTCTTTACTTCCCTAAAATGAAACTGAAATATGTCATTTTGTTGGTTGACTTTGTTAACTTTTAGAAAAAAGAACAACTTGCAAGATATATGATAGTCCTCTTGGCTATTAAATTCACCTAATTGCAAAGCTGGTTTAAAAATGGAGAAAAGTTTTTTCCCCACTGCAGGAATACATAGTGTTCGTGTTTTATACTGTATATATTTATGCTAGGGAATACTGTTGCTCATGGACTTTCAGATTGCTAGGATTTTCTGTAAACAGTGCTTCTCTTGTGGGGAGAAGCTGTGGGGGAAGGGAGGGAAGGACCCTCCTTCCCCTGCTGGGAAACTCTGCAGGAGGGCAGCTATTGTTTCTGTGGGTGCACAGTAGAAGCCAAGACAAAAAGAATCTTTGCTCTCAGATATCCTTTGAAATCTGAAAGGCTGTCAGTTTTGTTATTCTCTTACAAAAAAAGACAGAGAATTTTCAGCAGCATCTGTTAATAGTCCCAGACCTGTTTGGTTTGGTCAACAAATTTCACACGGATCAGGTCAAACCAATTTTCTTGGAGCACTGGCAGGTGAATGGCCCTAGGATTTAGCTGGGAAGTGGGGAGGGAAAAGGGGCGGCGTGTTAAGGCGCAGTGAGCACCCTGTAGCCTTAACAGGGCAAGGCCCGAAGCTGCCCACATTGTAATTATGCCACAGCTAGACCCTGGGAGAATGTGACTCTATGTGATGTGCAAAATCCCTCCATTCCACAAATATCTCTTGAATGCCTACTTTGTACCAAGTGCTGTGCTCCGTGGTATGGCGGGCAAGAACCCTTCTAGATCCCGTGGAGTTTAGAGCTGAATTTCTTTTTCCTATTATTCAATTTTTGCACAATTCCATTAAGGAGAAAAGAGATCTAGAATTAGAAGGACCCACAATTTATGCCCTTGGACTTTCTCTGAGTTCCTACCTCAAGTGAAAACCTAGTCATACCAATCAATCGTGATCAAGTCATAAAAGGACTCCCTTTAGAGCTGTGAGCTCAGGCTGGGCTGCACATTGGAATTACCAGGGGAGCTTTTGAGAAATACCGATGACTGGGTCCCCCTCCTGACCAGGTAAATCAGAGCTTCTTACAGGTGGGGGCCCAGGCATCAGTATTTTATAGCTCCCAGGTGATTCTAACAAGGAGCCAGTTTTAAGCACAATGGTCTGTTGTATGAGCGAGGGAAGTTTGGGAATTTCAGTCCTGTGCCGTATATCATGTGAATGATGACATATATATTTTGAGCATATGGGTGAAAGCCAGCCTGTACTGCCAGAGGGAACTCTTGGACTTCTACAGGAGAGGTATTTCTGCTTTTAAAGTGAAACCACTGTGGGGCTAGGGGAAGATAGAATATATGGCCATGTGAAGGTCCACAGAGTATAATTTCAGGTCCAGAAATGCGGTGTGCAGAAAAAAAACTCCAAGTTAGAATTTGGATGATGGAATGACAGGAGCTTGTGGTGGTGGGGATATATGTACAGTAGGTTTTGGGTTGGCCTGGGTGGAAATTCACACACAGTAAATGACAAAGAGAGAATCTTTCATTTGCCTGGAAAGAATGAGAGGTAAGAGAGTTAGTCCATGGGGAGGTTTAGGGACCCTGAAAACTTCAGTGACAATAGACAAGATTCCAGAGCTTATTCCTGGACACAAGAAAATTGATGGGTACCGTACTTTTAAGTGCTGGCTCTTTGCAGTAGAGGGGAGCGGGCTCTTGTTAAATAAGCGAGGGCTTCACTAAAGCACCTGCTGTGAGTGGGATTAGCCAGCGTGGAGTCTCCTTCCCTTCCGGAAACCACTTTGCTGAAGGGTTCTTAATTCGGGAAGGAGGTGCCGGCTTCCTCTGCAGCTGTGGCCCTTCACCTGGAAAAATGAAATGAAAGGGGAGTAAGAAAAGAAAGGCAAGATGTGAAAGTACAGTTAGGAGTCGAGAGTTTCTAAATTGTGGTTCTCCCAGCCAATTAAAGAGCAGGTTAGGATGGGCTGGGAAGCATCACAGAGCAGCCTCTCCTCTCTTGGAAAGGCTGCGAGAGGAAATGGGGCCCTGTGGGCTGAAGCAGAAAAGCTGGAAGACAGAGAGGGAGGCTTTTCTCTGTTGGAAGGCATGGAATGGGGTTAACTTTGCAAAGAGGGCTCTGAATGGCATAGCTAGCAACGCAACCAGGGCAAACGATGCAAAATGCACCCTTCAGGAGAGTTTGGGGAAAGGGTGTCCCTGCTCAGACAAAAAGGGGCTCTGAGGCCCAGTAGCCCCATCCTCCATCCACTTGTACTGGCTGCCAACAAGCTCAGTGGGGTGTGTTTGGTCAGAGACAAACCTGCCAACAAGGCGGCACTTTCTAAGGGTGGAGGGAGCCTGAACATTTGTATAATTCAAAAAATCATTATTAAAAAGTTTTATTTCACCTAAATTTTGATGTCCACGGTCAAATTCTCAGTCATGCCATTTTAATTCAAGTGCTATCAATGGTTGATTTAGTATCATCTCAGACCACATGCAGTTTCATCCTCACAAACATCTTTCAAGTTGGGACTTTTATCTCCGTTTTACTTTTATCTTCATTTCTTTAAGGGCTCCCATGTAGTTGAGGATTATCAACCTAGAGCCAAAATGAAACACTGACCATGTGTGTAGTTTATACACAGTATGTGTATATAAACATATAGGCTTTGGTTCTGCAGAGTTAAAGGCAAAGGTTAGTATTTAAAACAAAATTGGGTGAATGGATTAGTTCTGAGAGAAAATCACCGAGCCTTCTGAAAGCACATAGCATTGGGGTTTTCATTAGGATTTGCATTTTAAAATCTCAAGTCTGCAGTTTGTATTAATTTTTAAACCAATGAGAAGTAGCCCACATGTTAGAGAAAAAAATGGACCTTGGTTGTCACCTAGTCCAACGCTTTGATTTTGGAGTTGAGGGGACTGTTCAATGATAGATGTGACAATGAGTGGCAGAGCTGGGACTAGAACCTACCAGCCCACTCTGACACCAGTGCTCTTTGTGTATGGAGATGGCCCTGCCTGGGAGGCAGTGCTCCTTTCTTGTCAGGTAGTACATTAGCCACTCTCCACTCTCCCATTCGCAGGTGGTGATGACACACCTTGTCACAAATTGCAGACAACGTTTTAATCTTAATCCCATTATGCCTTCACTCTCCAAGTATCCTAGCCGTTTCCAAGGCCAGCGGGACAAGCCAGCTCCAGACAGCCAGTCACCTGACTGCTTGTTGCTGCAGTTCCATAGCAACCAGAAAGCTGCAGGGCTGAGTTTATGGATTGATAATGCACTGCTCTGATCACCAAATATTTGTTTGACATTATTGACTTTATTGTGGTGGTGAAAAATAAATCTCATATTATCAGGATACTTTGGTGTAATGCAATGAAAGCTGAGACTGATAAACACTGTGGTCTTTCATCTACATGGCACTGGGGTTGACTTCATGTTACTTGTCTTTAGGTGACAGAACAATGAGCTTAAGTAAGACCATATTCAAGTCTTAACATGCTCATTAATACAGCTTATGAAAACATTTGCTTTAAAAACATGTTGATAATTTGCTTTGTATACATAAAACTGCTTTGCAAGTTTCCTTCTTCTGGGACATTTAAGTAAAAATAGAATAATTAGGGTTCTGTTTTAGGGACTGATCTCTCTTTTCCTTCATTAGAATATTTTTTTCCCTTCCGAAATCTTATACAATTGGGCCATAGAGTAATGTGTTACCATGGCAGAATCTTATTTAAATCTCTGTATTATTTAGAAGCCTTCAGTTGCTTTACATCTTGAATCTTCTGGCTCTCTACTTCTTTTCTTTTCCTTTTTCTTTTGTTTTTTTGGCTACTGAGCATTTGCCATTTCTTTGTTTTGTTGCTGGATTCCTGGCTCCCTGGTTGACCTCCATGTTCTCAAGCTGTTGAAGACATTTAGTACAAATTCAGAGAGATCACTTCCAGAAAAGTCTTTTATTTCTCCCTGCCAGGAAGGTAGAAAACAATTCAAAACAACAGGACATCTTCCTGGTTTTAGTGACATTTGAAAAGAGGTTTAAATTGACTTCTATTTGACATTTATGGAATGTATACTTTATGTTAGGACTTGTGTTATAATAGTTCCTTTTTAGAAAAATGGCAATAAAATAGTTAGACTGTATTTTTTTTAAACTTTAATCGTTCCTCCCACCGCTCCAACAAAGTCATCTCACAGGTAGTCCTCCAAGTTCAGAGAAATGAATGTGAATTGCATAGGTCTAGCAATGACTCTTCAATTGCTTTAGAGCCAACTTTCTGGAAAGAGTAGCTTATATTCAGTATCTGTATATTTCTTTTTTCTTAATCATCTTTTTCTCAAGTCTACATCCATTTGCTTTCTGTCCAACCAATGAAATTATTCTAACTAGAGCATTATATATTGTTGCTTAACAACCACACGGAACTCAGGGGCCTGAAGCAGCAGCAATCATCTCTTGATCCTGTGAGTGAGTGGGCTCAGCCGAGCAGTTCTTCTGCTGCAGGTGGCATTGGCTGAGTTGCAGTCCTCTCTAGGGCTAACCAGGTTGGAACATCCAAGCTAGCTTACTCAGATGGCTGCAAGCTGGTGCTGGGGTCAGCTAGGAGGTCAGATGAGGCTGTTGACCACAATGTTTTGGTTTCTCCTCCATGTGGTCTCCCCAGTGGCTTGAGCTTCTCACAACATGGTGGCTGAGTTCTGAGGGAGCATTCCAAGTGCAAAGGCAAAAGCTGAAGATCTCCTAAGGATAGCCTAGGAAGTTTTCTTGTCTCACTTCCCCCCAGATTCTTTTGATCAAAACTGGTCATAGAGCTTGCAAATTCAAGGGGAGGGGAAATACAGTCTATTTCTTGACAGGTTAGTGGCATAATCACATCACAAAAGAGCTATGGGATGCTGCAGTCATCTTGTAAACACAATCCCTAAAGCTATCCCAACCAACCCAGCCCATCTCTGTAGCATTAATACAATTGCCACTCTCTGTGGTTTACTGATGCTGCTGCTTCCCGGTTCCTTTTCTATCTCTCTGCACATTCATCCGTAGCCTTCTCCATTTGCACTTCTTTCTCTCCTTGCTCCCGGCATGTTGGCGTTTCCCAATTTTCTTCACCTCGTTGTCTTTTCATCTCCATATCTTGGTTAGAAAATCATATCTGCATTCATGGTTTAAACTTTGATTTATTTAATCATTTGACCAATATTTATTGAATAATTAGCATGCATGTACCATCTGCTGGATGAAAGGGCTGCTGACATAGTTTTGCAGTTTCTGTACTGTACAACTTCAAAAGATACCATTCACATCGTTGCTTTTATATTGACAATGTTATTTATCTGTGTCTCCCTATGTCTATGTCTATGTCATATCAGTGGTTCTCAACGGAGGGGTGATTTTGTCCCAGAGGGGACATTTGGCAATGTCTGGAGATATTTTTCATCCTCACAACTTGGTGGTGGGGATCTTCTGCCATCTAGAAGTTAGACACCAAGGATGCTGCTAACAGTCTCACGGCACACACAGACTGCCCCTCACACCGAGAATGATCTGGCCCATAAAGTCATTGTGCTGGATTGAGAACCTGCATGCATGTCTGTATCTGCAGTGCTATTTCCCCTGAACTCCAGATCCACATTTCCAGTGGTCTGTCCGCCATGTCTCCCTGGGTATCGACTCACCTCTAAATGCAACACGTCCAAAAGCGCCTCTCATGGTTGTGTTGCTTCAGCCTGGGCTGAATCTCAGTCTCTGGGAATGCCACCGCAACCCACCTGACTGCCTCCAGGCTCGCGTCGCTCCAATCCACTTTCCACACTGCTGTCAGAATGATGGATTTTTCCATGCTGCACAGACAGCTAAACATCTCTCTCCTGATTTAAAACTCACCAGTGATTCTCCGTGGACTTCAGATAACATTTAAACTTTCTAATGTGGTTTGCAAAATATTTTATGATCTGACTTTTTTTTCACATTTCCTATTATGTTTTCTAGTCCTTTTCTGTTCAGGCAGCCTGACTGCCTTGTGGTTTCCAGAATGTGCTATTTTTTTTATGCCTCGCGGTCTTTGCATGTGCAGAAAGGCCTGTGTCCTAGTAGGATGGCCATCCTTGCTTTAGCCCTAGGCTTGAGCCACCTCCTCCTGAAAGCTCTCCTGCCATCCCCACCTCTACTCCTCCTCAACCCCAGGCTACAGTGGGAGATCCTCTTTTTTGTGCCTTCTCTGAAGACCCATAAATGCTTCTGCATTTGGAGACCCATAAATTTGATACCCCTGAAGCAACTGTCATTGTCATATTTACATTTTCAGCTCACATCTTGCCAGCCAGGCCACGACCTTTTTTGAGGTTACTGGGTAGTGTTAGCCTCTACAGTGCTGGTGCATATTTGGGGTTTAATAAATGTTTGTTGATTAAAAGGGACCCAGAGGGGCTACCTTTCCTCTTCCTAGTGGGAGCTACTGATTGGCATTAAAGATAATGTATTTATTCCAGGAAATGGATTGGAAGATGACTGTCCTCCAATGACAAAATAGTTGAATAAATTATGGTATATCCATATTGAATATTTTGCAGCTATTACACAGGTTGGAGTAATTTGTATTAAACTAGAAAGAAGTCTGTGATGTACTGTTAAGGGAGAAATGCGTAAAAAATTTTATGGTAGGATATAAATATAAATATAGATGTGTGTATATGTTTGCATATGTTTATATGGACATAGAACATAAAAAAAGATATGCTTCAAACTGCCAGCATCAGTTTCATTAAGCACGCTTTATTATTATAATTAACAATTGATAGTCAAAAAGTAAGTACTGGCGTTCAGAAGTTAATTTCAAGACCACACGTGAATGTATAGACAGACGATAAAGGTAGGAGCTAGTGTAGAAAAATATTACTTTAATGGCTTAGGAAAATGTTTACAAAAATGGGGATCTCTTTTTTTTTGGTTTATCTGTTGAATGCTTATATATGCATAGAAATAAGTCTGTAAAGATTTAGAACAAAATGTTAACAGTAATAATTGCTGGATGGCAGATGATTTTTATCTCTTCTTTTTGCTTCTCTGTATTAAGTAATTTCAACACAATGAGCACACCTTATTTTCATAAGAGAAATAACATTATTTCTAAAAATAGAAGATAGTACATAAAAACTGGTACCATTAAGTTGTCTGTTATCTGAATACCTAAGACTTGAAAAAACAACAATAGCATGAAATTATTACCAAATGAATCCATTTGAGAACAGCAGTTACCATGTAACGTTTTTATTCTTTTCTTTTAGCAAAGACTGAAGGAAGAGAAAGAGGCCAGGCGGGCTCTTTTGGATGCCAGGCATGACTACTTATTTGCGATCGTGGCTTCCTGTTTGGACCTCAACAAAGCTGAAGTGGAGGATGCCATTCTCGAGGGGAATCAGGTGTGATGCGTTTGGGTTCTCACTGACTTGATTATGGCAGGCACAGACTGTCAGTGACACTGTCCTTTTGCAGGACCCTGTGCTGCGCCTCAGAGGGTGTCTGTTTCAACATGGACAGGGCTTTATTCTGACTCCATACCGGTAGTGACACAATGAGCTTAGGACTCTTCCGCTCTCCACATTGAATAGGGGAGCTCATAGTTGTCATATGAGTTCCACGATTCTGGTGGCAATGTCTGCATCTCTCTGCATGCAGTGAAGCTGGGCTCTCGTGCCATTTTGGGATCTGAGGTTGGGGAACACAGTCTCTTCTCAAGCTGCTGATTAATCTTGTTTTGCATTTATCCTGTCTTAGGATTGGAGACTAAAGTGTGCCATGATTTTCTGGCTTTGACTTTGGTTTGGCAGCTGAATCTGGTTTCCTTTGTTCCTAGCCTGGGCTTCCATTTTCTGCTATGATTTCTCTCCAAAACCCCGGGTGTGAACTGATTTTGGTTGGGGAAGGCCAAAATATGGGAAGATATAATTTCCTGGGCTGTGAGAAAGGCATATCAGGAGCCCTATAATATGATTTTTTTTTTTTAAAACTAATTTGACATGAGAAAAAGCAAGCAAGCCCTTTTTATTGCCAGGGTGGCACACCATATTGATAATCCTTTTTGGTGGTAGGCTTGTAAATGTTTAACAACTGGCTTTGGGCAGGGTTGTGGGGGAAGAGGCCTAGTTTGAGCATTTGCTGATTTCTGTGGTGTAAATACTACTGCCCTGGCTGTTTTAAGCCCAGCGTCATGATGTTACTGAGTGCTGAGTTGGAAAGAGTTGTGATCAATTGGATCTCACGGGCCAGTACAAGCAGCTCCAGCTCATCACTGGCTTTGTTCCTTCCTGCTGGGCCCTTCTGGGGGGTTAATAGGAGTCAGGGGAACAATTAAGGGTGGATAACACTAAAATGTGTAAACTCCAGGGTGAACCAAGCAGGAGCTGAGGAAATGTCCTTCTCTTCCTCTTTCTCCTTCTCCTCATAACTAACATTTCAACGTTTACCATGTGTCAGGCCCTATTCTCAGTGATTTTCTTCTATGATCTCACTTAATCTTTATAACACCAGGAGGGTGGTAACATTATTCCCCAAACATGGAGACATAGGAGGAGACAGGGCCATTTGGGGAGATTGTGCCAGAGAAGAAAGGCTTGACTCGTCTCTGTTTCCCAATCTAGATAACCGGATTTGGGGTAATGCAGGTGGAATACGTGGGCAAAAGTTCGGATCTGTACAAATCCCAAGTCAAACTGCTGTGTCAAGTTCAGAATGCATGAACGTCAGAATCTGGAGGTTTAAGAAAGCATCTGGCTGAGGCTCTCGAGCAAGGCTAGAGGGGAGGGAGTGTCAGTACTGGCTGCGATGGAGGCATCTCCATCACGACATTCTTGGACTGGAAGATAATCTCAGTGAGTCCTTTCATCCCTGTGGCATCCTCAATCAAGGAAATGTAACAAAGAAAACAGTTTAACATGTTATCTATAGCATGGTGGAAATGGAAGGGGGCTTATTTTCACACTTAAATTTTCAGTCTAGATTTTATCCTTTAAAAAATTATTTTATGTTGTGGTAAAGTACACACAACATAAAATTTACTATCTTAACCATCTTAAATGTGCAGTTTGATAGTGGTAAATACATTCACATTGCTGTGCAACGAATCTTCAGAACCTCCACTGTTTTTTTAACCTTCCAAACAGCAACCTGTTTAACAGCAACTCCCCAATCCCCCTTCTGTCCAGCCCCTGGCAACCACCACTGGCTGTCTGTCTCCAGGAACTTGGGTACTCTAGGTACCTCGTGTAAGTGGAGTCATACAGTATTTGTCTTTTTGTGATTGGCTTATTTCACTTAGCATGATGGTTTCAAGGTTCCTCCCTGTTGTAGCATATGTCAGAATTTCCCTGCTTGTTAAGGCTGAATGAATTTTGTTATCCATTCATCCGTGGCTTCCAGCTTTTGTGGAAGCTATTGTGAGTAATGCTGCCATGAACACAGGTGTACCAATATCTCTTTGAGACTCTGTTTTCAATTCTTTGGGATATATACACAGAAGTGGAATTGCTGGATCTTATGGAAATTCCATTTTTTATGTTTTGAGGAGCCTCCCATACTGTTTTCCATAGCAGTGGCACCAGTTTTCATTTTCACCAACAGTGCACAAAAGTTCCAGTTTCTCCACATCGTCACCAACACTTGCTATTTTCTGTTTTTTTTTTTTTTTTTGGCAGCCATCCTAATGGGTGTGTAGATTTTACTCTTTTTCTTCTCATATGAATTCCAGACTATGCTATTGACTGTTTAAAGCAAGCACTTATGTAGGTAGCAGGCCAGGGGTCAGACCTCTGGACTTACAGGGAAGCTTGTGGGTGGGACTAAGTGCTCGGTTGCCACTGGAAGGAATGTTTGTAGTCAGATGCATTCTCATGGCAGTTTTTGGTGATTATTGCAATTTCATATTAATTATCTCTAGTGTGTTAGACTGAGTTTTGAAAGGTTTATTCTCTCTTTATGATCTGCTGTTGACTGAAAATGAAACACTCATCTATATTTGTATCTGCCTTCAACAGCTCAACACTTTAGGAAATTAGCAAAAACGGAGGGACAGTCTCTTTTCAAATGTGCGTATGCAGCAAATATTTCTATAATTAATTAAATTACTTTTTTTGAATGAATGTTTGCTACGGTGAGACATTTATTCTTTCATGGTTTTTTATGTTGAAAAACAATGTTCCCTTCTGTTTAGGATGCATTAGATACAGTGGTGTTTGAATAAGAAAGATGATAGTAATTTTACTTTTTAATACTAACAATGCTGACTTAAGTGCAATTTCTAATTTAGAACAAAAGTCGTTACCTTGCCTTTTCTTCCCCTCCAGATTGAAAGAATTGGTCAACTTTTTGCAGTTGGAGGTCTCCGTCACCTCATGTTTTACTATCAGGATGTGGAGGTAGCAGAAACAGGTATCCGCATTGATGTGGCATAACCCAGAGTGTGTCGTTAGATTTATGTGAGGGTGGCTGGCAGAAGAAAGCCTCGGTGAGAACTGACCTCTTACACCTGGGGCCGGGGGCGAAGTGGGGAACTATACATGTGGTGGGGGTGGCCCTGTGGAAGAGGTTCAGTCTTCACCGTAAGGAGAGAGGACAGATAATGGTGGGTATTTAGCCTGGTTCTTCTGACTTCATGGAGAATGTTTTGTTTTCCCTCTCAGGCTGTGCTGGCCATGAGGGAATAATAAAGTAGATTATGTTTGGAGACTTCGTTTTCTTATATTCTACTTCATTCTATGTAATTATGTTCTAGAAATTCTAATGAATGTCTCTCATCTATACAGGCATTATTTCTTTTTAACATAGGAATTATTGCCAGTAAGTATAACATGTAACTGGCAAGTGTAACATGCCAGTAAGTCTAACATTTTTTCAGTTAGATATCACATTATATTTATTTTCTACTGACTGTTTTAAATGAGCAATATCAAGTGACAGTTTCCATCATTTTCACTTAAAAAATTTACAGATCTTTTTATGGATTCAACTGGCATATCCTATTCTACTTTTAAGTGGATTAATATAACTTTTAAGGCCAAACTAGGAACATAGTGAATATGTTATTAAATATATTATTTTATATATTAAAGTATCATATGTATCCTTTTATGCCCCATTTGAAAAAAAAGGAAAATAGGTTATTGCTCTTGGCATAGAGTATGAGTATGCTTTTTTGTGTAAGAACTGAAGAAATTATGCATGCAAATTCTAACTGACTGGCATTTTCTCAAAGTTATCAATTTGATATTTTGTGTTCAGAAAGTTTATTATGTTTTGAGTGTAAAAAAAGAAAGTTGCTTTGATTTCTACCCCAGATTGCGAAATGTAAGCTCAAATGAAATATCGAGTTCTTCCATGAGATGTGCACTGGTGAAGCTGGCCTTCCTGTGTAAATTTTACACGAAACAAGAAGGGTTCATGCGATGTAAACATAAATGCAAGTTTATTTTTGCTTGTCACTCTTCCTTTAAACCTTTTCAGTGGCAGTAGCTCTTCTGACTCTGGATTAAAATTCAGGCAATCCTATGACATTCCTGGATATTGTTAGATTAAAAAAAAATTCTGTGGCCATTTCAAATTACAAATGCAATCTCAGTTCAAAAGTAAAAAAATGTCCAGTTGATCAAAAGTGAAATTCTCCCATCCTCACCTTTGAGGCTCCAGTCCCCGCAGCCAGGGCCTCTGGAGGTTGAAGTTTGCAGTTGGGAGAGGAGTGTGTGGTCCTCCTCTGCTTCCGCAACTTCTTCCATGCCTTGTCCATGTTGGGAGGCAGGGCAGAGACCAGAGGTAAGGAGGGCAGGAAAGTCTTTTCAAGACTGGCACAGTTGTGAGCTGGCTGACCTTGCACCCTCTACCACCTGCTCTTGCAGACCCTGTGGTGGGTTCTCCCAGGGTCACCACTGGGAGCACAGGCTGTGTGTCCCATGTTGGGCTGTCCTCACGAAAGCCGCTGCCCCCTGCCTCTGTAATTTGGTGGTGTACGCCAGCCCGATTTGCTCTGTCTGATTATCCCTCAGGTGCTTTTTTTGAGCAAGATTTAAGGTGGCTCCAGTGTGGCTCTTTTCAGTGGAGCCCCCACCTGGCTCCTTGGAAACACTATACCTGTCACCCCTGCCTTCTGTAGAGTATTGTCAGCTCCCAGCTCAGCCCAGCTTCTCTCTCTCTGTCTTACCGCACATTGTGTTTAGATTTCCTGGGCCGGTGTCATATCCCCTTCAATTTTCTTCTTAAACTCCAGGAGACATAAATCAGGCTCTTTAGGTGGTTGGGTTGAAGACCCTGTTTCTTGATTAGAATGTCCAACTGTCCTGGTTTTAGCATGGAATGTTCCACATTCCAGGAAACCCCTCAGTCGTGGGCAAACTGGGACAGCTGACATCTCGTTCTTGACCTGAGATAACAGTAGGAACACTTCACACCCCTACCCCTTACATAGCATAAGTGTCCTTGCAAAATCCTTCCTCAGTCTACACTTTCTTGAACTTTTTGGATTGTAATGGGGGGGGGGAAATGTTTACTCAGTTCTACTTTGAAATTTCTGTGGGACAATTTTTTAGCCTTAAAACTCTCTTTGTTGTCTGATATCTTTCATATGTTGGTACCTTCGTTGAAACTTCTTTTCTAACATTTTATTACTCATGAGACCCAGGTGGCATTAGTCAGAAGTGGGACACAATTTTGAATGAGAAAGAGAGAGAGAAAGAGATCTTCTAGTTATTTTTATTGGGGGTTCACTAAGTCCCAACCATACCTTTTTCTATCCCAGCACCATCAGGAGGAAGAGCCAGAGGGAGGATTACTCCAAGAGTAACCCCAGGGCTTTAGGATTCAGTGTCCAGTTCACTGTCTTCCCCAGAGTCCTTCATTTACACCATCCTCCCACCCCAATAATCTTGACTGAGCTACCAGTTCATTGGAAGGTCTAAACATTTCTTGGGCAGATGAGAACACAATGGAATATGTCAGAGCATATTCTGTGCTTAAAGGATCTACTCAATGAGCTATATGCTTGGACAAGCAAAAATGAATTTTCCCATACTAGTAATGATCATAATCACCGGACTGGTATTTATATATGCTTTTCTAAGGGCTTTACATGTATTAACTCATTTATCTTCACAACAATTCAAGATATTAAGTTATAGTATTAATCTTCTCATTTTTAAGACGAAAATTGAGGCACTGAAAGATGAAGTAACTTGCCGCAGGTCACGTGGCTGGGAAGTGTAGCCCGAGGTTGAAGTCCCGGGGGTCTGACTGTAGAGCACACATCAGTAATCAGGGTGTGGTCCTGTTTCTGCTTCATCCTGACGGCAGCCGTGACCAACCGTCTACGCTGACTGTGACAGAGCAGGGACAGCTGGGAGAGCAGGGGTTCTGAGGGTGTAGTCTGAGCTGGATTTTTGACTTTGGCTCTGCCACCTATTGGCTGTTTGACCTGGAACAGGCCAAAGCTGCCTCAGAGTTGTGGGTGTTAGTAATGCACACAGGGTGCCCGGCAGAGGGCCAGGAACACAGCACGTGCCATAGATACTTTCTCCTCCTTCATCCTTTCTTACTGCTCCTGGAGCAGCAATTTTGACATGAACCCATGATCTGGAATCAAACCTATTCCTTTAGATCTCTTTAGGGCTCACGCTAGAGATTATTCAAGGGGTGGTCCCATCTGGGACACGTGGGCAAGTCATCAACAGCAGTACTTTAACAAGGACACTTCATGCCAAGAGGATATACATGTAAATAGCATTTGTGAAACTAAAATTCTTTTGCATTTGTAGGACAACTTGGCTCTCCTGGAGGGGCAAATGATGTTTCTGGAAAGATTAAAAAACCTAAGGTGTTCGTGACCGAGGGGAAAGATGTGGCTCTTACGGGGGTGTGTGTGTTCTTCATCAGGACGGACCCTTCCAAAGCCATCACCCCTGAGAACATCCACCAGGTAAGGGCAGGAGTCATCGTTTACCCTGAATTACCAAAATCACATAAATTGCACAAAAATGTCCCTGCTGTGGAGACAACCATTGTGCTCATGACAGTATCTAAAACTACTTTCAAAGAGGTATGTTTTTAAGCATTTAAAGCAAGCAGTTAAGAGGACATTTTCTTTAAGTCTTTGGAGTAAGAGGACTTAATATTCAGTTTATTAACAAAAATTGATAGAACATTATGCATGTGTGTTTAACAGTGAGATCTTTCTTTTAAAAAGGCATTCTCCATACATAATTTACTTAATGGCAAATTTCATGCATTTAACGTAAGATTTCAAAAGTAGATGTATAACTTTATTTTTTTGTGCAAAGTAAAGTGTATTGGTGTATGTTTTCTCTGCTCCCCAGTGAGTGCATTAGCTTCTTGGAGCAAATAAACTGGTAAACATCTGGTGTTACTACTTATTTCGTGCTTTTATTTTGGTGATTACAATTGAGAATGGTCTAAAGCTTATTTCTTAACCAGGTAGTTGAACTAATAATTTACTGGGTATTTGGTTCATTAACAACCTTTAGAAATGACCTAGTAGCTCTGTTGTAGTTGCACACCATTTTCACAACGGGTCTCCTAACTGTTTTCCAGGAGGTGAGCTTTAACATGTTGGATACCGCAGATGGAGGCCTGTTAAACAGCATGAGGCGTTTGCTGTCAGACATCTTCCTTCCCGCGCTCAGGGCCACGAGCCACGGCTGGGGTGAGCTCGAGGGCCTTCAGGAAGCATCCAGCATTCGGCAGGAGTTCTTGAGCTCCTTAGAAGGCTTTGTGAACATCCTGTCGGGCGCACAGGAGAGTTTGAAGGAGAAGGTAAGAATGAGTAAGTTGTTCCTTTAAAAATGATCAAAGGGTCAAAAAACATAATGCGTAAGTGTGGGATACTTCTCTTAGATGGTCTTAATTCCCTATGTCACAAATCTTGGAAAAATTTTGTAGGCAATTTCATTGACCCTTCAAGACAGGCTAGTGACTAGATTTAAACTGCTACAGTCTGCAATGATTAATGCATTTGGGGGTCCCATAAACATGCGGGCAGTGATGTAGGTTTTACTCAGTCATGCTCTTGCCTCTGTGACTGCAGAGGCAAGAGTATGAAATGCCTGTGCATCCTACAATAAAACGAATTTGGGAGCTGGGTGGTGTGTTTGTGCCTGTGTGTGTGTGTGTGTGGTCAGGTGGCAAGTAGAGGTGGGAAGAAATCCTAAAGAGGCTGGAGAAGGAAAGAGGGGTCAGGTCCTGGTTCAGCCAATGACTAAAAGGGCCTTTAAGAATAAGTTTGGCAAATGTGGGATTTAGCTTATGTATGATCTGTGCTATCTACGATGTCTGTGTTTGTGATTACTTGGGGTGGAGGGTGGTGGATGCACACTCGTATGTGTCTGTGCATGTGTGTGTGTGTGTCAGAGAGAGAGGGAGGGGGGAGAGAGAGAGAGGGGGAGAGAGACGAGGAGATGAAGGAATGAATGGAAGATGACAGAGCCCAGACCAGGCATGGATGGGAGGTAGCAAAATGGATCCTATGGTGACGATGACAATGTAACACTCTCCCCTCTTCTCCAGGGAATACTGCTCCCACTGAGATATTGGGAGATTGGGGGGGGGGTCAGCACACTTTCCAAAGTATGTGGAGTGGGAGAATTGAGCAAATTTTATCCAGATAGACACAGGGTGACTTCAGCTAACATCTATCTGAGTTATATTTGTGATTAATTATGATGCAGGCAAGACCAAAATGCAGGTTGGATCAAAGGAAATTGTTAGCATTCTCTCTTAAGAAAAGCAGTGTTTTTTCTTATGGTTCCACTTCATATTGTAATAGAGATATTTAAAAAGTGGGATGGATCTGCACATGGGAGGGGGCATTCTCTCTGAGTGGGGGAGGCTGTTGGGCTTTTAGGACCAGGGAGGAGCGCTAGAAGGTCCGTCCAGGCTGGGCGGTGTGAGCACAGGCACGCAGGGGCGCGGTGGAGGCACGTGCTGCCCCCATGGCTTTCCAGAGCTCTGTCAGAAGGGAAAGACACAGAGCCCAGTGTGTGTGTGTGTGTGTGTGTGTGTGTGTGTTTAAAATGCATCATCTTATTATTTAATTTTCATTTTAACTAGGTGACCCTTCAAAAGTGTGACATATTTGATCTGAAAACTCTGAAGGAACCTATGGACTACTTGACTCTGGCTAGTAACCCTGAGATACTGGAAAAAGTAGAGGGTTGTATGAAAGTATGGATCAGACAGACGGAACAGGTAATTTTCAGAAACCAAATATCAGTTTCAGGTGCCACGTTACTGAACTAGCCAACAGAAGGAGGTGGCATTCCATTTGCCTAAGCATTTTACTGTAAATCCTAGAAAAGGTGAGAGGTTCGGCGTGGCTTTCCTAGACAGTCAGTAGTTAAGAAGAGATAGCAAGAATTCTAAGAGCTGAAAGTAAATGACTTTATATATTTATATCACTGGAAGGCTGCACTTCACAATTTTTTTCTTAAGGTCTAATTTACTTTGGAGAGAACCGCTGTAGGAGGATAAGTCTTCTAATTCAGTGTGTCCTCCAAAAGGGAGCTGGAGACTTAACCTTTAAAAAAACATTTTTGGAAAAGCCCTAAATGAAAGAATGAAGGTGGACATTACATGGAAAAGTAAATATAATTAAAAGCAATTAGCCTAAGGCATGGCGTTTTCCAGGGCTGTATTGCTCCAGGATTATACAGTTGGCTAAATAGCTACAAAACTTCCTGAGGTCAAGGCCTCCAAAAGCTCACTAAAACTCATTAAATAAGCAGTTTTCAATAGTAGACTAGGGTGATTATAGTTAGCAACAATATTTTATATGTTAATATTTCAAAGTAGCTAGAAAAGAGAACTTGAAATGTTCCCAACACACAGAAGTGATAAATACTCAAGGTGATGGATACCCCAAATGTTCTGACTTGATCATTACACACTCTATGATGTACGTAACAAACACATGTACCCCATAAATATGTCAAATATTATGTATCAATAAAATAAAAAAATCTGAAAAAATACTCCAAAGTATAAACTATTCTCAAATGGGAAAAAAATAAAAAAAATAGTTTTCAGCTAGAACAAGTCAAATACATTTTTATTGAAGTTTTAAAAATGGATATATGGATACTAAGTTAGTAAAAAGGTATCATTCAAAGCATGTAATCAGATACAAAGATAGCATGATTCAGACAGCATGATTTCTTTATTTGCTTATTTTTTGCTTGTGTATAACTTCTAAATCTCCAGCCCCTCTCAATGGCTCATGTTTTTCCTGTGCATTTTCAGGTTCTTGCTGAAAACAATCAGCTGCGGAAGGAAGCAGATGACGTCGGGCCACGAGCAGAGTTGGAGCACTGGAAGAGAAGACTCTCCAAGTTTAACTACCTTTTGGATCAGCTGAAAAGCCCCGACGTGAAGGCTGTGTGGGCCGTGCTTGCTGCGGCCAAGTCGAAGCTGCTGAAGGTCGTCAGCCAGTTCTTCCTGCCTTATGAGATGAGAACGGGAGTTCTCTATGTGTATGCTCGTGTCACAGAGCAATTAGGAAAAGAAAAATGTTACTGTATCTTTAGGAAACACTTTTAAGATTGGATACTGTGCCCTCATATGATTTTAGATACTGTGGAAGTAGCCTTTGGATTAAAGACATTTGTTGGCTGGTGTACATGTATGTATATGTTTTATTAGAGGGTATTGCATGTAATTAAGACATAGCAGGATAATATAATTTTATATATTTATATATGATGAATTCAGACCAGCTAGAAGCAGTAATAATGAAATCATACCTTATTCATGTTTATTTTTTAGTTCTGGTATATTAGCTTTATATTGCAAAGCGAAGTACCCCAAAACTTAGCAGCTTAAAACAATAATATATTTTTATCTCAAAGTCTGTGTGTCAGGAATCTGGGGTGCAGTTTAGTGGGTGCCTCTGACTCAAGGTCTCTCGGGAGATCACAGCTGTGATGTGGGCTCATCTGAAGGCTCAACTGCGGGAAGAGCTGCTGCCACGTTGGCTCATGTGGTTGTTGCAGGATTCAGTTCCTTGCTGGCTGCTGGCTGGAGGCTTCCTTCAGTTCCTTGCCACATGGGCCTCTCCACCGGGCGGCTTCTGACATGGCAGCTGGCTTCCCTTAAAGGGAGCAAGAGAGAGAGAGCAAGAGAACACCCGTGCAGAAGCCACAGTCTTTATGTAAACTAATTCTGGAGGTGACATCCCATCACTTTTGTCATATTCTGTTTATTGGAAGCAAGTCTCTAGATTTAGCCTAGGATCAAGGAGAAGGGATGACACAAGAGCATGAACACAAGGAGCCAGTGATCATTGGGGACCATCATGAGGCCACCTAACTCTTCTGACATTATGCCGTAAAGGCTCTTTATGAGCTATTTGCTTGTTATTAGTTATTTGCATATTTTGGTCCATGAAAGTAATTTAAATAATCAATAATAATTTGTTTCAATAAATGTGCTCTGGATTCACCTTATATCATTGCTCAAAAAAATAGGAGAGGTGAGTCTTGCAATACAGTTCAGAAATATTATCAGTAGAACTTCCATGAAGTCAATTGAATGTATTGACTTGTGCTAAATAATCTCCTTTTGCTGCTTTTGCTTTAGATTATCTTTTTATTTTAAAGTTCCTAGCTCACAGCACAGTCCCTGCATGTGGTTGGCAGATAATAAATAATTGCTACATTTAATGGATAAACAAAAGTATAGGGATATAGGAAAGTAAGTTCAGGTTACAACGGAGGAAATATAGAAAATATGGGAGTGAAGTGCCAAATGGGTCCAGTAGCCAGTGAGGGGGAAAGGTATGGGCTTAACGGGAGGCTCTGCCCTCTCGGTGCTCTGTGTGGGTCATGGGATAGATCTTGAAAGGGGAGGCCTGGCAAAGATGCCTTTGAAAATTTAGTCAAAACTTTTAAACTCCTTTTCAGCATAGCAATAGCCCTCACCCCTCTGGATTCAGTTTTACGCAAAATGTACAGAAAGACTGAAACTGGCTCAGTTGGACTTGTGGTGACTCCTGGCAGCTGTTATGTTGGAAGTTCCTCTACTGGTAACTGCATTAAAATTGTTTTTCTGTATTGTGCTTAGGCTTGGCGGGAGACAGATACTCGAATCACTGACGCAGCTAACGAAGCCAAGGACAATGTTAAATATTTGTACACGCTTGAAAAATGTTGTGAACCTTTGTACAGCAGTGATCCTGTGAGTTAAGCATTTCTACTCTTTTACTCTACTGATGACCCTTTTTTGCACTAACTTAATTGAGTATTAAATTTTGGTTCATAGATATCGCAGTTCATTGGAACGGTCTTAGAAACTTTTTATTCTCAAGAAAATCATATCTATATATATACTCACACACACAATAGATCTCTATATCTCTATATCTATCTCTAATTTATCTACTGTCTATTGAAGATATATATGAGATGTTATATTTTAAAAACATTTATTGCATATTACATTCTCCATTAAATATTGCAGTTGATGTTCTGGACTATATACCCCAAAGAATTGTGGGAAAAGACACTGGTCGTTTTTTTTTTTTTTTTTTTTTTTATCTTTTAGCTTTAAGAAGAACCTGCTTTAATTTATTACAAAATTAAAACTGTCATTAAGAATTCATCATTAATAACAGTTAATAGTTAACTTGTTATTGCTTGTCCTCAATAGCAGGCTAATATTTCTTGCATTGAAATAAAATTTGATTAACCATATATGACTAAAATACTAAATTATCATTAACTGTCTTTATGTAAAGCATTTACATAAAGCACTCTCAAAATTTATTATAATTCAAATGGAATGTTTAGACTATTAAAATTGGAATTTTGCTGAATTTGATATTTTTTTCTGAAAATTTTTTGTGGTATCTTCCAGATATCCATGATTGATGCTATTCCTACACTTATAAATGCAATTAAAATGATCTATAATATCTCTCGTTACTATAACACCTCTGAGAAGATCACATCTCTGTTTGTAAAGGTAAGTGCATAGTGTAGAGTCCATGGTCACCTTTCTTTGTCAATGGTCAATTTTTTGATAATTAAAAATTGCCATATTGGCACAGTTCAATATGTATATATCTTACAATTTTAAAAAGGCTTAGGCTATCAATAGAGATGGAATTAAATTTATGTGAGAGGCTGATTCTAGCAAATCATAAAGCCTTATCTCCCAAAGTAATTATTGTAATAAATATTTTGTTATTTATATAATAAAAATTAAAAATGATTCTTTTTTACAATTTCTTTTCCTATGTTATTTTTTTCTGTTGGTTAAATTTTAACTAAGAAAAACTATATTTAACTGGCTATCTCCTTTTTCATATTTTATATGCCACTGTTCCAAATTTATTTGATGCCACAGTTGTTTACTTGGTGTTATTAGAACAGTAATCATGATAATAAAAGCCACTTGCAACATTCCAGCAATCTATAAAGCAATTATAATGATTCTGCCAAAAAACATAATGATGCTTAAACCTTATGTCTTAACTCGTATGTGTTTATGGTAAGCACTGTTGCTAGTTCCATTGTGAAGAGTCTCTAAGAAGTAAATGACTTTTCATTATCAAGGCAAAAATCTTAAATGTCGTATTAAAATAGATGCATTTTTGACTCATCAAGACTTGTGTTCTGAATACCAATGTAGTAGGAGGCATAAATCTTCCTGGGAATAGAGACATTCAGTCTTCAGAGCTCCATGGGAAACTTTTTCTTTCTTCTCTCCTATAGGTAGTTCAAGTAGAAAGGAAGGATGTATACAAGATTCTTTCCCAACTTCTTCATACTTTTAAACTATCTAGTAGGGTTAGGGAGGATATTTCCTGAGTAAATGAGACTCAAAAGTCAATTTGTGCTATTAATCTAGATTTTATGCATGTTATTTGCAAGACTTGATTTAGAATAAAGAGGTGTATGAGTCCATTTTATACTGCTATAAAGCAATACCTGAGGCTGGGTAATTTATAAAGAAAAGAGGTTTATTTGGCTCATAGTTCTGCAGTCTGTACAAGAAGCATGTTACCAGCATCTCTTTCTGGTGAGGGCTTCAGGGAACTTCCAGTCAAGGTGGAAGGTGAAGGGGGAGCAGACGTGTCACACAGTGAGAGAAGGAGCAGGAGGGAGGAGGTGGTGCCAGCCTCCTTTAAACAACCAGCCCTTGTGTGAACCAACAAAGGAGAACTCACTCATTATCCCTAGAGGGCACCACGCCATTCATGAGGGATCTGCCCCCATGACCCAGACACCTCCCACCAGGCCCCACCTCCAACCTTGTGGATCGAATTTCAGTGTGAGAGTTGGAAGGGCCAACCATCCAAACAACAACAAAAGGTGAAACAACTACTCATCTAGTTACCAAAACCCTTTCATTATGGAAATTTTGAAGTAGGTACAAAGGAGAGATAATCGTATCCCGATCCCCCACGTGCATACCACCCAGGTTCAGCAACTTTCAACACATGGCCAATCTTGTTTCCCCTATACCCCCATCCCTTGCACTGCAAATCTGGGCATTGTATCATTCCATGAACACAGTACAGCCGTTTAATTTTCCTTTTACTTTATTTAAAAAAAAAATCAAGAAATCTCTGAAGGATTTTTATAAAGTTTAGAGGGATGAATAATATATTAGTGGTTTTGAACATTAGCTTTACTCTTCGTGGACTTCTCCTTTTGACATTTCCACTGCAGATCATTGTGACACGGAAAGATCAGGGTGGACAGTACTTTACATGGCACTGCTACACTGTGAGTTAGATGTTAGAACAGGCTGTGCAAGGAGATTGGGGAAACCCATTAGGTATGGAGGTGAATGCTTCTTTGGTTGGTTAAGACATTCATCCTGCACAAACAAGGTGGCCCGAATTGTTGATTTTCCATGGTGCTACCAACACTGTAGTTCCACACATGATCTTGACAATATCAAAGGGTCAGTGCTTGCTCATCACTGTGATGGAAAAAAATAAACCCTAAGCTCCAGTTTGCAGATTGTGAACTCTGAGAGGTAGAGGAGTTAAGGACCCTCTAGTCCAATTTATAATCCAAGACTGTCTTATGTACTTAACATCATTTTATTGGAAAATCCCAGGTGACAAATCAGATGATATCTGCATGTAAAGCCTATATTACCAACAATGGAACCACTTCCATCTGGAACCAGCCACAGGATGTTGTTGTGGAAAAAATATCATCTGCAATTAAACTGAAGCAGGTAATGGCCAGCTTACTAATATATTTAGATGTTTTATTATTTTTAAGTTATTTTTGCTGAGACCATCTTAAGTTATTTAGCAATTATTGTATTATTGGTTACTAAAAAGAACAGTAATTCTTTACTGTTAAGAAAATTGAGTGTTAATAAACCTTCCCAGAAAATTTATTCACTTTTTCTACCCCACTGGGAGCCTACTATGTCCTGATACCACACTAAGTTTTGGACATACAAAGATGACTAAGATGAGATAGTTTTCCTTGAGCATCTTATAGATGAATGAAGAGACAGATATAGAGTGACGCTATTCCCAAAATAGTGGGACCAACGTAGGAAAGCCACACTTTTGGGTTATATCATGAATAACTGAGCGTTTGCTAGATTGGAGGATGGGAAAAGGTGATATTCCAGGCTGATGGGTGAGCATATGCAAAGGCATGGAACTTTGAAAAGTCTGGCAATCATATCCTAATTTTGCTGTAGCCTTCACTTAAGAAAATAAAGTCAATACCTTTACCCTGTTCCCTTTTTTATATGTATATTTTTTGATCTTAAGGAATACCAGAACTGCTTTCACAAGACAAAACAAAAACTTAAACAAGATCCAAATGCAAAACAATTTGAATTTAGTGAGATGTACATTTTTGGAAAATTTGAAACTTTTCATCGACGGCTTGCCAAGATAATAGACATCTTTACAACCTTCAAGACGTATTCAGTCCTGCAAGATTCTACAATTGAAGGGCTGGGAGACATGGTCACTAAATACCAGGTATTATACTTTAAAATGGTATTTGCTATCATTATCCACAATTAAACTTTAATATTTTATGCAAATAACTGTATTTAGAATGATTCAACTCATCAGTCTATAGTGTAAAATATCTCGTCAGTCTTTAACAATGAGGAAATTAGGTTTATTTGAGAATTGTGAAATGGTGCTAATATGTTCTTTTCAGGTGTGTGGTTATAAGAATGACTACCCAATAGTGTAAAATTAATCACCATTAGAAAAAAGTATTTTTATTAGCAGCACAAGAAAAATGTTTAACTATAACTTATTAGTTCATTTATTTATGCAAGGAATATTTAATGAAGAATATACTGTGTCAGCTACTACTTGACACCAAGTTCTGAGTGGCATCTGATTATCTCTGCATGTAAACAATTTTATTTGGACACATGTTAAAAAAATATAAACAACCAGATTTTATCTATCTTTAAGATTCATAATTATTTTGATTTTTAACTACTTTATATTGTGAGGGTATCTGTGTGACTAATCTTAGTTTTCAAAATGGACACAATGATCTAATAACATCTGGAAGATTAAAAAAACAATTTACAAACAAAATGTGTTTTAAATTCTTAATGTGGATATGGTCAATTTTTTCTTGTTTGGGGACAGTGACACAAACATTATTTTTTGTACTTGAATTTGAAAAGGATCATATAATTAAATGTCACACATTAATTTTTGTACTCTAACACATTAACCCCTATGAGGAATCTTTTTCATTTCTCTAGTATACCAAGTTTTGGGAGAGAAAAAGAAAGACCTTCCTATAGCAGGAAACATTTAAGGTGTGTCGTGTGTCATCTGCAAAGTGGTTAATCTGTACTTTGAAAGTGGCAGTTTTTCAAGACAAAGAGGGAATACGTTCATTTATTTTTCAGTTTGGAATCTTATAAATCATTTTCTATTTTTAATGAAAAAATAACTTTGAAACATACGTCAAAGTTTATTTTCAAATATGAAGTTGAACTCTACATCAACATGCAGGTCAGAAGTCTGTTCTAATCTGATAAAAATACTGGGAAATTGCTTAGAAAATATAAAGTAAAATACTGGTTAACATGGACACACTAGAGGGCGGTGAGATCAAATGTGGATGTGCATGAAAGCATAAAATAAGGATTTCGTGTATTAGTGCCACTGTTAGGAGCTCAAAATTGCATCTTCAGAAACAAATATTGCATTTTTTGCATGGTTGTTGAGGCCCTACCCACCCCCACCCCCAGCTTCCTCCTCTACTCTTTTCTCATTTGACAATCTTCGGACATGGGGGAGTAGTTCAGTCCACTTAGGGCTTGCAGAGCCTTTTTTTTTTTTTTTGGAAATTTCTGCCTCTGGACCATCACATGATTACTTGTTCTTTGGCCTCCAGATCTTGATTTAAATGACCCTCTCAATTCAGTTTTCTTCAACCTCTGTTTCAACTCAGTCACTCTATGTCACATTACTCGTTTTACCAACTGTCTGAAATGATCACCATTTATTTGTGACTAACATATATTCTCACCCCTGTTCTCCACCAAATATATAAATTAATTACCCGAGTGCAGTAACATTTGTCTGTTCTGTTCATTCTGTATCTTTAGAGCTTACTGGCACATAATAGATGTGCAATAAATATCTGTTAAGTAAATGATTAATTAGTGCTTGATTAATTGGTTTAAAGGTCTTGGTTAATTATTTTACTTATTTAACGTAATACTCTTTAGTGACCATTAAGTCCGATCATAGAGTAGGATTTCCTCAGGTCCCCAAATCTTTTAAATTGCTACATTGAAATGTAGTAATGTAGCTTTTCCATAATTCTATAAATAGAACTAACTTTGTAGTTATACAATATGAAAATAGATTGTTTCAACTAGTAAACTTGATTCAAGAAGTTGTGCAGTTTATACATTTTTGTCTATGGAGAGATTTGAATTGATGTTTACATGGAAATGACTTTGAAGAGGAGACTGTGGAAGGAGGCCCAATATTCTTCATAAAAATTATATGCGTCTGTCAACAATGTGGGCACCTGAGTTTGAGAATGGCTTAGTACCTGGTTAAGAATGATCACAGAGCATTATAGCTCATTATTTGGAGCAAACAAAGCTTCTGATAATAGTATTTTCAAGGAGATGAACTGCCTAATTTGTACTTTCATAGTCACAGAACGCAGCTTTGCAGGGCACTAGGAAGCAATTTATTCTAGAAAGGTTTTAAGTGGTAGATTGTGGTTTGACGCTGTAAGGCATGTGAGGCTTGGACGGTAGTAATTCGTCTGTAGATATTATAATGTAATGATTTTCTTTCTATGTTGTTTGTGTTCTGTTAAAGCCTTATTTATTTTCTGAGAAGATTTAAACTTCTCAACAAAAATATTTTAGTAAACTCTATGCTGGCCCTCTCTTTTATTATTTCAGATATGATTAACAAGACATTTTTAGAGAGAATGCCTCTCTTAATTTTCAGATGTGGTTTTTATTTTATTTTTTCGAAAATACATAAAACCTCATGCAGATGCTTTCCAAATGATTTCTCTGAATGCAGTATGGCAACATTATACTGCCTATAAAATAGTAAGCACTAAGCAATGCGAGTGATTAAAGAAATAAGGTTTCTGTTAAACTGATTTTTTGGGGAGTTAGGGTACAGGTTGCCCCTTTAAGGGTCATATTTAGTTAAGTAAAAAGAATATTGAAATATTATCTTATTTCTTTCATAATATTTCAGGGCATTGTTGCAACCATAAAGAAAAAGGAATATAATTTCTTAGACCAGCGGAAAATGGATTTTGACCAAGACTATGAAGAGTTTTGCAAGCAGACTAATGACCTTCATGTAGGTTGAATAATAAAATTCCTGTTGACGGGTCGTGTGTTTATTTTTTCCTTGCTGTATAATGCTGTTAATCATTACCCATTCAGAAGGCACAGATGTCTTCATCATGGAGGTGACCCACAGAAACCTCAGCCTGTGTTTTGTGATTTCAGATTAATAATTGAGGGCTCTTTTCCATGGATTAAGGGGTCAAAAATATAGCTTTGGATAATGATCTGTAATCAGACTTCTGCATGTCTTCCATTTAAGTTCTTTGAAAGTTAACTTTCATCTTCCGTTGAAACATTGTAGCATTATTATAATATAGATATTTATTTCCATTTGTCACTGAATAGCAATGATTGTGACCAGAAGTAACTCAAACAAACGGTCAGTAATGTCTGGCATATCCAAAGGCAGGTCTGCAGATGGCCTTAGAAACAGGGGTATTAGGATTGACTCGGCCTCTGGACCCACTTGGCCTGTTTGTGTATCCTCTGTGGCTGCTCTGGCACGACAGCACTATAGGTGAGCAGTTGGGAAAGAGACCCGTGTCTCATAAAGCACACGGAGACAGTATGGGAACCTTGCTGTAGGGTGACTGTTTTTTTCCCCCCTATTCATGACTCTGGGCAGATGTCAAACAACTTTGCAGCTTTCCTAACTTGTAAACAGTCATTTAGTTCCCTTTGCATACACCAGGCAGCACTTCAAAGATCCTGGCTTTGTGCAGGCTCTGTCGAGGGTGTGAAGACTCACCCCACAGCTCTTCTCTCCATTGTGACGAGTCCCGCTGCCTTCCCTGCCAAGGCCCTGTGTCTGGCCCAGGACCCGTGCAGCTCGAGGTGGTGCCAACTCCCACGACTGCTCTGGCTCTCGAGTCCCTCTTTGTTTCTGGCTTCTGGGCATTTATCTTTCTGTTAAGCTCATTAAATTTTCTGTTATATTTTGTTCTGTATTATATGTGTTTGAAGAGAATGAGGAGCTCTTTTATCTTATTGCAAAATAGGAAATTCCCAATTCTAATTCATTGTTCATAATCAGATTCTTTTTTCTATTTTAGAATGAATTACAGAAGTTCATGGATGTTACATTTGAAAAGATTCAAAACACAAATCAAGCTCTAAGTATGTTAAAGAAATTTGAAAGGTAAAAATCTGAAATAAAGTTCCAGTTCTAAAAGTAGGGCAATGTGAACATAGTTCAGCTTTTATTATCATTACCATTATTATGATTTCATATTCTAATGGGAGAAAAACCTCTCTTGACAATATGGGTCACAAGGCCACAGGTTTTTAAGTTCTTTGGAGGATTAAGAGGTTTAATCCTTTTGAAGGTTAAGGATTTATTTTATTTCTACAAATAGAGACTACTCTTAGCTTTGAAGTACCTTGTAACTATCTATAACAAATATTTCCTAATGTTTAAGTAATTTGAAAAAATTATTCCTAAATTAACAGTTTTGCCTACATTTTAAGGATGGGTATTATTTTGCTTCTTTTAATATTCCACACCAATATCTCATTCTTTTCCATCAGCATTTGTTTTAAAATACATATTAATGAGATTATTAGACATCTTTCCATTAATTTAAGTTTTTTACCTTTTAAAAAAATCAGGTTGAATATACCTAATCTTGGTATTGATGACAAATACCGACTAATCCTTGAGAACTATGGGGCTGACATTGATATGATTTCAAAGATGTATACAAAGCAGAAATACGACCCTCCTTTGGCCCGAGACCAGCCCCCCATCGCGGGGAAAATCCTGTGGGCCCGCCAGCTCTTCCACAGGATTCAGCAGCCCATGCAGCTTTTCCAGCGCCACCCGACTGTTCTGGGCACGGCTGAAGCCAAGCCTGTGATTCGCAGCTACAACAGGATGGCCAGGATCCTGCTGGAGTTTGAGGTCCTCTACCACAGGGCGTGGCTTCGGCAAGTGAGTCATTACACTTAGACTCCTCTAGAGGTCTCCATTGTTGCAACACTGGGAACCGCTTCACTAGCTTTTGGTGGGGTTATGCCTGCAGAAAGCTGGAGCTGCAGGTATTTTATAACAGCTTGGTTGAATCTAAGTAATCAGTCAAAGAGCGTAGAATGTCCATGAAAAAAAAAATTATTGATTTTGAGAAAAAATCACAAGCCAGGTTACAAAAACCTATTTTTAATTTACAGACTTCTAAGTGGGATCATCTTGTTTATTGATTCCTCTGTCTGATTGGTTAGGATATCTTTCTTTTAAAAATGCAGTTGGATCCTGAATGTGTCAATAAACACAGATATGTCTGTTAAACAAACTCTCAAAGTTTCTTCGGCTGTACTGGTGGTTAATCATATTATCCCTGCCAATACTTGTATTTCTCTGTGGATTGGCGGGATGGGATGTCTCTGTAGCTGTCATTGCTTTTCTAGATAAACGAAAACTGAGTTTAGTAGATTTTATGAAACTTTTCTTAGGAAAAATAGTTGAGTAGACATAAAGGTGTCAGGGACCTAAATGGCTGTTGTGAAGTCACCACTATTACAGTGCCCACTTATCGGTCAGTGTGAGAATCACGACTGAAATGTTTTATTGAATTGATCGTGCAACATTTCTGAGAGTGAATTCAGGGGAAGAGTGAGTGATCTCATTGCCTTTAATTTAGGAAGCTCAAATATGGAAGAAGACTTAGTGATCCTCATTCCTAGAGATGGCTGAGCTCGATACTCTATGTATGCATTCAAATTTCGAATGGTAATAATATCGATTTCCTCCCACAGATTGAAGAAATTCACATAGGTCTTCAGGCTTCTTTATTGGTGAAGGCTCCAGGCACAGGGGAATTGTTTGTAAACTTTGATCCTCAGATATTAACCTTATTTAGAGAAACAGAGTGCATGTCACAGATGGGTCTGGAGGTCTCACCCTTTGCAGCTGCCCTCTTCCGGAAACGAGATACATACAAAAAGAACTTCAGTAACATGAAGGTATGCATTTCCCCCTCTTCTTGTCTAGCTCTAGACTGTGGTATTTAAAAATATTTTGTGGTGTGGCTGAGTGCAGTGGTTCATGCCTGTAATCCTAGCATTCTGGGAGGCTGAGGAGGGAGGATTGCTTGAGCCCAGGAGTCTGAGGTTTCAGTGAGCTAGGCTGTTGCCACTGCACTCTAGCCAGGGCAACAGAGCAAGACTCTGTCTCAAAAAAAAAAAAAAAAAAAAAAAAAAAAAAAAAAAAAAATTGGTGGCATGTCACTTTTGAGAAGCAGAAATGGAGTGGAGGGTGTGAGGGGCCAGGGACATGGACTAAGGCTGCAGGGTTGGCTGGGGCCAGGCCATTGCATATCTTCAGGTTGAGATTAGAAGTTTGGGTTTTATTTTGAGTGTACCAGAAACCAATGAAGGATTTGGAACTGGAGAAAAAGGCATGATCTCTTTTATAATAAAAATCATTCTTACAGCTGGTGGAAATTGTATGTTAAGGGGGGTAAGCATGTCAGTGGGAAGCCAGTTTGCAGGCTGTTGCATTGGCCCAGGATGGAGATAATGGTGGCTTGAACCAGGATGGCAGCAGAGTCAATCAGAGAATTTAGAGAATTATGTCAACAGGCAGGTTACAAAGGAACTCAAGGATAATTCCTGTGTTTTTGGTATCAACAACTCAATGAATTGAAGTAGGGCTACCGTATAGTGCTGTGCAGGTTGCTTTCTGCATAACTTGCACAATAATATGCAGGGGTCCATTTATGGAGATGGCAAAGACTGCAACTAGTTTATTTCGAGGGCCAGGAGGGAATCAATAGTTCCAATCATTAAGTACAAGATAGTTTTTAGACATCCAAGTGGAGATGTTATCCATGCAGATAGATATATAACTCTGGAGTTCAGTGGAGAAGTCAAACTTGGCGGCATACTTTTGAGAGTTATCATAATATAGTGCTGTTTAATGTCATTGTCCTGAACGAGATCTCAGGGAGAGAACATAGACGGAGAAGAGTGGAGGGCCATTGGGCCGAGCACTGGTCTAAAAGAAGATGGATGTGCAAATAAAACTAAGGTTTGGCCTTGAGGTGGGAGGAAACCAAGTGTCAAGGACACCAAGGGTAAGAAAAGCCTGATGAAGAAAGCACTGGTCACCAGTGATAAATGCTGCTGCCCAGGAGATAAGAAAGATGGGATCAGAGAGGTGGCCATGATACTTGACAACATGGAAACCACTGTTAAAATTTCTTACTGGTTAACATCATACTATAATACTAAGTTCATGTGTTTGCAGTGCTTTTACATTTTAAGCCATTTTTCATGCTCATTATTTCACTTGATCTTTTCCATCACCATGTTAGGTAAGTAGGACAGAATACTATTATTTTATTTTATGGATGACAAAACTGTGGCTCTGAGGATTTAAAAGCCTTAGCCAAAGTCTCATAGCCAGTAAGTGGCAGAATTAAGACCAGAGCCCAGACTTGGGGTCTCCTGTTTTCCCACCACTCCATGTTATATTAAAAGTTAATGTTGGCAATGGACAGACATTCCTCACATGTAGACTCGTGAAATACTAGCCAGCATGTTGGGATTCCCTTTTAGACTCTTTCTGCATATTAGGAAATCACTTAGTCAACCTATATATTTACAAATGAAATCATATTTTTACCAGGAAACAATTATCATAAGACTATAGAATTACCGATGATAGTTTTATCCACAGAGTTGTTTCAGTTATATGTTGCAGGTAAAAAACACCCTTAAAATGAAATGGTTTACAACAGCTGTATTATTATATGTCATGACTTTGCGGGTAAATAATTTGAACAGGGCTTGGCTAGGTGATTCTTCTGTTCTCCGTGTCACTGGCGAAGGTTGTTTAGTGGTGTCTGGCTGGTGGATGTTCTAGCTGGAAGGTCCAGGATGGCCTCGTGTTGTGTCTGGTTCTTTGGTGGGGATGGCTGGAAGGTACGCTCACCTGGGATTGCTCACCTGGGATTGCGGACAGCAGCATCTATATGTGGCCTTCCAGTATGGAGGCCTCAGGCTAGCAGAGTTTCTCAGGGCTCCAAGAGCAAGTGTTACAGTGAACTAGGAGGAAATCGCGTGACCTTTATAGCAGCCTCAGGTGTCTCACAGAGTCACCTTTTTGTTCTCTGTTGGGCTCCATAAGCCCATCCAGATTTAAAAGGAGGGGACATAGTCCCCACCCCATGAGGATAGGAGGGTCAAAGGATGTTTTAAAACCACCAGAGTTGTAAATGACAATTCAAGGTAGTAACTGTTATCGGCTTGACATTTATTATCTTGGAGGTTGAAAGAGTAAAAGTTCCTACTGAACGTGAGTGGCCGGTGAAAGCAGATCTATTGGCAGGTTTGGGGGACCTATCTAAAGTGTCACAGAGTTATTGTGCTGAATATGTAACAGAGTTTTCAGACTTCTACAGATATGTCAGCGTAGCCAAGAGTTTGGTTTCTTCGCCTATTCCTTGGAAGACAGTTGAAACTAGAAAGAGATGAGCTAGCACAGGCTAATAGTTAACGAGTATAGATTCTGAAGCCAATTTGATCAGGATTCAAACCGTTCATCTTTGGGTAAATTGCCTTCTAAGCCTGGGTTTCTCTTTTGCAAAATAGATGAGTAATACCTCCTGGGGTTAAGGGATTAAAGGTGGGAAACAGAAAGCCAGCTGGAAGCAGATTCTGAGAAATGCTTCCAGGTAAAATAACTGACGGTGGTTGAAAAAACGGTAAGCAGTGGATACCAGCTTCAGGAAATATACAAGTAGCTGCTAATAGAACCATCACATTTAGACTTTTTCTAAAGTGGCTTTTATGGGAATTGAAAGAATATTACAGAAATTGTAGAAAAGTATTATATGAAGAAAGGATTATGAGATCCATTTGGGAAATACTAGGTTTAACAAAATTCTCAAAGCCCCTCAGGGCTTCTTACTTCTTTAAGGCAGGTTTATCAGAATTGTTAATAATAATTGTGGCTGTCCAAGATGGGAGATATTTTATGCTACATTTTTCAAATTTATCTGTCAAAGGGCCAGTTTCCTTACAGAATCTCTTAGACCTAGTATTCCAGGGAAAACACTTGCAGAAATATTGATCTAATATCAAGATAATACCAATATGCACATATGCAGGCTTAATAACAATTGCATTTAAGAGGTACATTAAAGTTAGTTTCTTATAATTAATGATTATTAATATTGACATTACCCTGAAAAGCAGGCTAGAAGTAACTTACGCCTATTTAAAAATGATAACAAATGAACAAAATACTGACACAGTTCAACATACAACAGGTAAGTTTTCAATGGAGGATAAGAATCTACAAGTTTCTGATCCCAAATGCTCCTTTTGATTCTAATTAATTAATAAGAGAAATATTGATTGATTATCTTCCATATGCCAGGCACTGTTTTAGGCACATTGAACAAAGCAGACAAAATTCTTGTTCTTGTAGAACATATATTCTGGTTGGATAAGAAGAAACTAAGCAATGCACATTGTAAATAGATAAATTTTATAGTTTATTGGAATAAAGTGATAGTTACTACGGACAAAAATAGGAGGATGAAGTGTGTGAGTGGTTTTGGTGGTGGTTTACAATCTTAAATAGGACCAATTGAAAAGGTGGCATTTGAGTAATTATCTGAAGGAAATGCAAAGGCTCTGAGGCTAAGGACTAGTAATGAAGACAGTAAGAGAGAGAAAAAGTGGTTGGAGATGAGATCAGAGAAGTGATGGAACAAAATTGGGTAGGTCTTTTGAGACTAAGGACCTACTGAAGTCCTTTGTACAAAGACTGTAGCCCTGAATTAGATGGGAAGCCATGTAACCGTGTAAGCAGAGGAATGACATGATCTGACTTAACATTTTGAAAGGAACACTTTTGCTGCTAACTTGAGCCTAGACTTATCCGGGGGGGATGGGTGGAGGCAGGGAGACAATGGCAGACCATCCTGATAATTTCGGTGAGAGTCAGTGATGGTGGCAACAGTGGATGTGGTAAGCAAGTTAGATATAGAACCTCTTTTGAGTATAGAGCACAGAGGGTATCCTGAAGGGTGGCGTGTGTGTGTGTGTGTGTGTGTGTGTGTGTATGAGAGAGAGAGAGAGAGAAAGAGGAGTCAAGGATGAGTCCCAGGTTTGGCCTATAGACTGGAAGGGTGGAGTCACCACTGTGGGCAGAAAAAGTTTTGGGGGAAGAATGGACTTTCAGTTTCTGACACGTTAAGTTCGAAACATCTGTCAGAAATCCAAGTAGAGATATTGAGTAGGCTGTTGCCATATATGATTCTAGACTTAAGGAGTGAGATCTGGGCTGGAGATGTAAATTTATTTGTCTTTGGCATACGGATGATATTCAAAGCCATGACACTTGTTGAAATCAACACTGGTTCCTGACTCTCTCCCTGTGTGCTTTGGGTCTTGCATTGAGACTTGGCCTACAGTCACAGCAAAGGGCTGAGGGAGACCTCTGGTGATCCAGATGCTTTAGGTGATGAGTGTGGTCCATGCGTGGTGCCCATAGAAGCAGGGTGCGCACTGTACGGGTGTACACGGTTGGATGAATGAGCTGAGTGGTGCACAAGTCAAGGCATTGTTACCACGACTTCACATGGTTTAGAAAAATTACTTGACTTCAGCTTTCCTCCCTTTTTAGGCTGTGCAGGAGGTGACAAAAACTCTTAGTCTTAAAATGTATCTTCAATTGCATTTTATTGGATTAGAAATTTATAATTATGGAGAAAGACCTTGTCTTCTGTTCTGTTCTTTTCTTTGTTTTTTTGTTTTTGGCTACTCTGCCTGCTAGGCTATTAGAGCCCTACAGTTTGACCTAAAAAAAAAGGTAATCACTTTGTATAAAAGTGAGATATTAATAGATACCAAAAGTGAGATATTAGTTGCTTATTTAACCCCCATTTCATTGCAGATGGTGTTGGCTGAATATCAGAGAGTGAAGTCAAAAATGCCTCCCGCCATTGAGCAGCTGATGGTCCCTCATTTGGCCAAAGTGGACGAAGCTCTCCAACCCGGCTTGGCTGCGCTAACCTGGACGTCACTGAATATTGAGACGTATTTAGAAAACACATTTGCAAAGATCAGTAAGTTTGTCTAAATAGTTACTGTTTCTCAATTTTAAAGGCTGAGTTTTTAGCATCTGTTGTATATTTTACCAATATGTTGATATAAATAATGAAATGAAGGGTGTTATTCTTAAGCTGTTTCCTAAGGAATTGTCCCAAGTATATGACATCAGTAATTTCCTGGAAACTATAAGTATTCACTATTTAATTTTATCCCTAGAGATTAACCACATATTTTTAATTATTTTTATTTTTAGACATTAGGACTTAAAGGATCTTTAGAGCTATTCAGCTTTTTACACAAATAAGTTAGTGTATTTTGAGACCCTGATTTCGAAAGATGTGGAGATTGGGATAGAGGGCTGAACAACAGGATAAAGGAAAAAAAGTTTAAATAAACACTATTTTTCCTTAATGAAGGACATAATACTCTTTAAAATACATGTAAGGTGGTATATTCCATAAAATGACTTTCCAGAGTGTGTACAGGTGTGCTGCAAAGAAGGGACGCAGATACATCTGGGAGATTCAGGGTAAGCACTCAGACAGGTTTCTTTTCTGGAGGACTTTTTGGAGCCTTTAATGTGCCAGTGTCCAGTGAGTCTCCAAACATGGGCTCTTCCATGTGGCATTTCCCAGAATTCCATGGCTGCTTTCCAGGAGAACATGTTACAAATCTTCTGTGATAGGCAGCAGAACAGTTTGGAGCATGGTAATGCAGGGCTTTTTCACCAAGACAGACGTTGCCATTCTCCTCTCCTACCCAATGCCCTCCACCTTCTCCTCTGCGTGGCCCAATTCTCCCTACTTTTTACAGCCCAGAGTGAGCCCTACACCCAAGAAGCCTACGCTGACTACTCTACCTTATGTGGCCACTTCCTTCTGTGACTTGCTGTTGTGTTTACAGTTGGGACCAGAGACTCTATATTTTGGTTGTCTTCTGATGGTTTAGCACAGTTTCATCTTTCTCCCCAAACTGACTGCAAAGGACTTGAAAATCAGGCTGTTTCTTGTATATCTTTTGTATTACTCTGAGTTGGATGTGTAGCAGCCACCCATACACTGACAGATTCACAACTGCAATATTTTTAATATAGCTAGTTTCTTTCCATTTCTTTACAATCCTAATCCCATTCCTCCCCCTCAATCCCATCACCTCATTTCTGCATTACCCCTTCCTGGCCCTCCCTTCTAGATACCTACCCTGAGGCCTCCTTTTATCCACTCTTTCTTCAGCAGGTTTTCCTCTTGCTCTGGTATTTATGGCTGCTGAAGTAGTACCTGGTCTATTTATAATCTACATTGTCAAGAGCTTGTCTTATCAGTAGATTTTCACTGTACCCTCCAAATATTAATAACTTAGGGCTTAGAAGGGTCCAGCTATTTAATAACCAAGTGCTTTACATTCCAGAAGACTTGAGAAGTACTGGTTTGAGGGAGAGTACAGTGAGAAATTATGATTGAACCCCCTACCCTCACCCTCCTTGTCTTGCTTTATAGATTGGGAGCTGTATTCAAAGGCAAATTATAAAGGAGTTTTTAAAGGTGAGTGGGTATCAAGCCAGAGATGCTAAATGGCTTCTAATGTTACATAGATGTAAGCAATAAAGATAAGTTTAGAACCCAGTTTCCTTGCTCCAAATTAATATTCTTTCCAAAACACATCTCCCCAGGAAATAAAACAAGAGGAAATTGGCTAAAATTATCTAAAGAGGCTTTTTAAAAATGTATAAAAACTTCATAATAAGAATTATCACAACCAAATTAGAATAGGCTACCCCGGTAGAATTTAGTAATACTTTCCCTAGAGAATATTAGGGTTAGAGTGTTAACAATTTGGATGTTTTATTGGAGTGTTAGCTGGAGACAAGGAGATAGTTTCTTCTTAGTTGTTGTATTCTATTATGTTTCTCTTTTTGTAATTTGGATTAAGGAACTAAAGTAGAGCAAAGATTAAGGTTCTTTGGGAAACAAACTATGTTAAATCTCAAGAACAGTTGGATTCTTTATTGGATTAGTGAGCCGGCTCTTCTATTTACGGGTGGTCATTTGCATCATGCATTGAAGACAGTATTGGTCACTCTTCAAAATAACAAACAGGACTTCCGCAGACATGATTTTGTACATTCTATGCTTAAATGTTGTGTTAGTTTCTTATTGCTGCTCTAACAATTTGCCACAAACACAGTGGCTTAAAATAACACAATGATGGAGGTCAGAAGTCCAAAATGAGTTTTATGGGGCTAGAATCAAAATGTCCTCAGGAATAGTTGCTTTTGGAGGCTCCATGGGAGAACCCCTTCTTTTAGCCCTTTCCAGCTTTTGGAGCCTACCTACGTTGGTTGCCTCATGTTGCTCTGTCTTTGAAGCCACCAGCATAGCATCTTCCCATCTCTTTCTTTCTGCTCCTCTGCTTCTGTGGTCACAGTTCTTCTGTCTGACTCTGTCCCTTCTGCCTCCTTAGTGATCCAGGACAATCTTCACATCACAATATCCTTGATCACATGTGCAAAATCTCTTTTGCTGTATAAGGTAACGTTTGCAGGTGATTATGATACGGACATCCTGGGGACTATTTTTTCAGTTTACCATAGATGTCCTTGAAGGTGCTTTGAAGAATCAGTCAGTTAGAAAGAGTAAAGAATTTTGTTGAGCACACAGGCTTAAATAAATGTGTTGGCTCTCTTTTCATCCTGAACAAGTTTACCAGGCAGAACGATTTGTTATTTTGAGTAGCCTCAAAGCTAATTAAAATAATTAGCTTAGAAATGATTGAAAACTTTTAGGCTTGTGTTCTTTAGGAAGTAAAGATATGTATTTAAGGAAGTGTTTAGGTCTCTGATACATCATGAGTGTATAGCATTGACTTTTCTGTATTCAATTTCAACTTTATTTCCTAGGAGAAAGTAGTATTAGAAATAGAGAGATTTTACTATTAATATGTGGTCTCTGTTGAAAAATGCATTACCCATTAGATGGCTCTCCATTAGCCATCACTCCTACTTTCGATGCAAAATTGTTTCTAGTGTCCTTCAGGCTTGGCCTTCTCATCCATGGAACTCAGTGTTCAATACTACTTCATTCAGCACAGCTGAAAAAAGGTACCCTGTGATTTTAACAGTAAAAGGAAAAGTAGGGGAATTTCACTTCAGTAACGTTTGTTGGATACCTCTTGTGGAGTAGGCACAGGGCTAAATGTTGACGATGTGAGGATGAAAAAGATGAATTCCGGAAGAAGAGAAGACACATGGGTAGACAGTATGGTGTCCACAGAGCTGGAAGGATGCTCTGGCTGGGGCGGCAGAACCGGAGGAGGAAGCCACTTGAATGTGCGCAGAGTCATGGGAAGAAGCCTCTTGGGCCAGGTGCTCTGGAGCCGGGTCCTCAAGTGTGAGTCAGGGTTAGGCAGGATGGGAGCTGGGAAGCCGGTTAAAGAAGGAACAATGTGAGACAGCCAAGTGTGAAACAGTGGGACACTTGGGGGGACAAAAGCTGAGAATCTTTAATCCTGATTTTTCTACTGTCGTTTAATCAAGTGTTGATTTTTTCAAGACAAAATGCTTTACTTAATCTCTTTTATTCACTTTTATTTTTCCATAGGGGACCTGGAGTTGCTGCTTGACAGGGTCAACGACTTGATTGAGTTCCGCATTGATGCCGTGCTAGAAGAAATGAGCAGCACGCCTCTTTGCCAGCTTCCCCGGGAGGAGCCACTCACCTGTGAAGAGTTTCTCCAAATGACAAAGGTTATTAGAATATGGGTATTTTAATTTTAATTTTTTTGCCATTCATTTTTCTTTTTTTGAAACATAAATTAGAATTTTTTTCCCTCTACTTGTGATGCCCTGTGATAGATGTGATTCGAACATGGAATCCTCTGACAATAATTTGAAAATGAAGAGAAATGCATCTAAGCAGTCACTTAGATATGAGGAATAAATTGTTTCTTTTCAGGTCAGTAGGAGAGAAATTGTGGAACACATTTCTAATTTTTCCATATTTTATGAAGAATAGAGCTATTTTGCAGAAGAGCTTGTAGTAAGCTAGGGTTAATTAATGAAAAAATTGTTTTGAATAGCTTCGGTACACGGTTTCTTTTTTAAATATTTCCCTGGAGCAGTGTTTCCCAAACTGGTGTTCCATGGCAGACAATTCTGGAGCCATCGCTAGGAATTCTGGAAAAGTCAGGGGATGTAGGCAAACTGCTTAGGATAAACGCTGTTCTTACAGATTCATTACACATTAACACCCTCATTGACATATTAAATACCCTCCGAAGATCTCCATTTAACTCACTGTAACCCACTATTTCTCAAACTTACTTGCAAATGGCACATTTTCTCCCCTGTGCCAGGAGTGCTCCGTGAAGTCCCCTTCAGGCATGTCACTTTGGTATCATTTATGATATTCCCGATAGGCGTCCTGTTGATAAGGACTCTTCAGTCAAGATTTTAACGTGAGGGGTCCGTAAGGCCATGGCCACTAGGAGAGCTCGCTAGGAACTCAGCATGGAGTTGTTCTTGAGGCTGAGACTTACTGCCGGGACATAGTAAGGAGACGCAGGTGGATCATGAGGAAAAAGGACAGGCAGGCTGGGGAATCCCTGTGCAGGACCCCTCGCTACATGGCGGGCTCACTTTCCGCCCCCAGCAATGAAACTACAGCAACCCTTGTGCAATATTTCTGCCCAGGGAAGCCCCTTAGAGACTCAGTGCCCCAGGCTCGTCTTGGGTCTGGTCACTCAGGCATACTCTGCTTAGCATGGACCAAAGTTCCAGACTCCCGGGAGAGCAGGTGTTCAGCACAAACCACATTGTTTACACACAGTCTGGGCGTAGTAAACCATCTTTATCAACAGTGGGAGCCCACCCGGAATCCAAGCTCCCCGATGCCCCCTCACAAGCAGTCCTTCTAAAGAGAGCAGTTTCAGGCCTGCTGTGTTTACCCTTTTCTGCACATATGGTAGTCTTCAGTTTATATTACATCACTACTATATAATTGAAATTTACTGCCTACAGTTTAGACATTCCCAGTTCTTCATACTCACTAACTGTGGGGGAGACCTAATCCCCTCCCCACCCCTCCTGGTCCTTTTAAAATTATCTCTCCCTCTGAGAAATCACTTGGCTCCACGGTTTAACTATTACCCATATTCTGAGTATTGTTGTATAAAAATGCATGTATTTTAAATTTTAAAAATGTAGAATATTTTAAAAATGGAAAAAAGAGAGTTTTTATCAATTACGCTACCATTGTTTTACTTTATTTTCTATCTTTTATAAAGTTGTGATTCTTATATACACATAGCAGGTTTGGAATTGAGTTTTTTTTTTTTCCTTCCAGCTAACATTTCTTCACAAAATCTTTTTCATGTCGCTGTACGGCTTTCACAGGCACCATTTGAGTGATGTCTTCAGAATATTCTGTTGAGTTGATGTGCCGTAACTTACCAGTTTCTTATTTCTGAAGATTTAGATGGCTTCCAAAGTTTTGCTATTTTGCCAAGAGCCGCAATGAATATATAATATATGTGTATCATGGTTTGTTTTCCCTTTAAGATTGTTTCCTCCCCCAAAATAGGATTATTGTGACAAAGAGTATGGCCTTATTTGATGGCTCTTGATATTTGTAGCCAAATTGCATTGAAAGCAAGGATGTTCTCACCTCACAGGGCCACCAGCAATGCAATAGTAACAATTTCCCTGTCTTCCAACAAACACGATTTTCTCATACTTTACTAATTTTAGTTTAAACAGCAAAATCATGGAACATAATTTTAATTTGCATTTTTGATTACCCATATAAGTGAATGATTTCTCTTGAATTTGTTTACTTTTCATAATTCATTTATTCCGTCAACAACTTTAGTGGAGCTCCTATGCAAACCACTGCTGCGGATACTGGAGTAAACAAGACGGATGAAATCACAGCCATCATGGAGCCTACTTTCAAGTGGAGAACACAGAAAAACAAACAAATAGAAAAGTCAGTAAGCAAACAACATATCTGATGGTGATAAGTTCAATGGAGAAAATGGAAGAAGATAATAGAGCAAAGGAGTACCTGACAGAAAGTTGTGATTTTATGTTCCTGGTCAGGGATGACTTCTGTGGTTATATGTGAACAAAGGAAGTGAGGGAGCAAGCCCTATGAATATCTCTGAGCATTCCAGGTAGAGGGAACAGCAAGTGCAAAGGCCCTGAGGTAGAGAAGCATGTTGTTGTAGCTGGAGAAAGGTGCTGAGTTGCAGTACATCAAGTATGTTCATATGCTGAGATAGAAAATCAAGTAGAGAGGAAGAAAGGGGGTGGTGGGTAAGCACAGTCTCTGAGAAAGTGGGGGCAGCTGCGATTCAAAACTCAGGATGTGGGATTATTCTTCAATGAAAGGAGAGCGATTGCATTCACAGAAACAGGAGGAACAGCAGTTCATGATGGAGGCGAATTTGTTTTCTGGGTGAGGGCATGGGGCTGAGGCACTGGATGAGTCCTCGCTTTGTGGCTTCTGTGTGCCTTGTACTGTAGAAGTCAAGGTCGCCAGCTGGGTGTGATGAGGAAGGATGGTATGAAGGTTTGAGCACACGGCTATTTTGGGGGCTGGGAGAGGAAGGTGATTGTAGTCATGTAGAATGATTCCTGGGTAGCGTTAGGGGTCCAGGTAGAGTTCAAGGTCCATGAATTCCTGGTGCCAAGCATCTGTGTGTGCCAAGCATCTGTGTGTGCCCCGGCCTGTGTGTGCCAATGGAGAGGGTAGATCACCTGGTTCATTAGGGTTAGACTTCTAGGTAGCGCAGTGGAAGGCTGAGAAGTAAAGGATATTGGCAAAATAATGGTTGAGGTGAGAAATCATCTTTTTGGGAGCAGGCATGAACCAGGGGGTCAGGGCGCATAGACCTGGAGAAAACGTAGAGTCCAGCAGGTTCCTGAAGCATCCCGGCAATGGGAAATGTTGGAGCTCCATGCTGGTTGGTCAAGGAGGATATGACTCAGGATTGGAAGACAGACCCTTTTGGTGGTTTTCAATGTCTGGTGCCATCACGGGCGAGAGTTGGTGGAATGACTCAGGATGAGTGGAGGTAGTGTCTTTGATTTATTTTGTTTAACATAGGGGATATTTAAATGAACCTATTTATTACTACTTTACTACTTTGTCCTCATTCTGTTACTATTCTGCTTTATTTCTATGCTGCTTACATTTTTATGACTGTTTTTTCTTAGAGAGAAAGAATTAAGAGATTTAAACAGTCCTGTTAGAACTATTAGGTTATTAGTTGTGGAATGTCCGATTTCCTTAAGTACTAAGTTTGACAGTTGATATCTCTGACATTTCACTTTGACACTTCTTGCTTTATGTTTATTGTGAAGGTACACCCTCAGGCTTTCAAATGCACATTTGGCTTGTGATTATCTTTCAACTTTTTTTAGAGCAATTTTTGTGAAACCACGGATAAGCCAAAAATTTGAGTTATTTTCAAATATAAGTTCCATCGTGGAACCAATGTAGCTCAGACAGCTTGAAATACCAATGAAGTGTTTGGGAAGGATGTGGCTAATGAACGTACAGTATGTCGATGGTTTGAGAAGTTCCTTCTCGTGATTTTAATCTTGAAAATGAGCCACGTGGGTGACCTGAGACCAAGGTGGCTAATGATGAGCTGAAAGCTGTAGGGGAAAAAAATCCGTCTCGACCTACATGTGAATTAGCAGCAAGGTTTGACATTACTATTCCAACAATACCGGACCATTTGAAACAAATCAGCAAGGTAAAGAATCTTAATAGATGGGTTCCCCATGAATTAAATGAGTGTCAGAAGAGAAATCGTCTCGAAGCTTGCCTTTCTTTGGTGTCACAACATAAAGGCAAACCATTTCTATACCGTATTGTTACATGTGATGAAAAATGGATTCTTTTTGAAAATCACAGTGTTTGGCACAATGGTTAGATAAAGATGAAGTGCTGAAACACAGTCCAAAATGGAATATTCCTCAAAAAAAGCTAACGGTGTCTGTTTGGTGATCCAGTGCTAGTATTACCCACTACAGCTTCATGAAACCTGGTCAGTCGATTACAGCATATGTTTACTGCAACCAATTGGACAAAATGATGAGGAAGCTTGCAGTTAAGCAGCTGAGGTTGGTCAATAGAGACAGGCTAATCCTCTTGCAAGACAACGCTGGACTACATGTTGCACCAACAACGCTAGCTGTTCAAACTACACAGGCTGGACTCGGAAACTCTGTCATCTACTGTATTGGAGGAAACTTCATGGGCTGATGGCGTTTGGAGTTATTTCCTTCCCTGGTGGAGAAGTCCATGTGATTTTGGTCCATCCACAATGCTCTACTGGATTTCCTTGTCCTTAATACATCCTTTACAGGACACCTGGCCTGGGCTGGTGTGGAGGGTGTGGCCAGTCAACACGGGGGCTGAAATCTCGCCTGGAGGCTGAACTATGGCATTGCTACCATTGCTGATGTGTTCTCAACAGCTCAGTAAACAAATCTGACACTCTGCTAATCTCTTTTTTGTTTTGTTTTGTTTAGGACCTTTGTGTAAATGGTGCTCAGATTCTACATTTTAAAAGCTCATTAGTGGAGGAAGCAGTCAATGAGCTGATAAATATGTTGCTGGATGTGGAAGTTCCATCTGAAGAAGAAAGTGAAAAAGTATCCAATGAGAATAGTGTTGATTCAAAAAACAAAAGTTCAGGTAAGAGGTGGGGTAATGAAAGGGTCTTGTTTTTCTAGGACATTGACTAAAAACTAAAATTTAGTTTTCTGTATAGCAATTAATTTCTTACTTCTATAAACACCATCCCAATATTATAATGATATTTATAAATCTGAAATTATGACTCTGAGCATATTGTAGTGACTCTCTGTTGTTAATTCCATTACTTTTGGTTAAACTCTAAAAACATTGACTTTGCATTGGACCTCGTTAGCTCTCTTTGCATTTGTGTATGACTGGGTGTTTTATTTCACCTTATCAATAGAGTGGGATGGATTATGGATTGGAATTCCCCTTGGAGAACATCAATATTAGAGCAAACATTTTGTGGGACAGAGAAGGACACTAATATGTGGAGAAGGGAAGTTATTCCCCCATGGTATTAGCGGTGCTGCAGGGGGAGAACGCCAGGACCCAGGACCCTGGGGGCCAGTGTAGTGTTCTCAGCCACAGCTCCTGGCTCTCTTGTTGGCTGTTTTGTCACATTGGGTGGAGAGGCCTCCATCAGTCCATCTGGTGTCCGATTTCCTCCTCTTACTCTTTGATGGCCTCACTTTCTAAGAAGCATGTTGTTTAAGTGATATTAAACTTCAATGTAATGTATCTTAATTGTCTTTAATTGCAATAGACGATTCTATTGTTCTATCATCTCTCTCTCTCTTTTTCTCTCTCTCTGTTTATCCATCTAATCTATCTCTATCTCTTTCATCTTATAACAGGAAAAAGAGAAGAAGGGGATTCTGACACCTTGACATCATCCCTTAATGCCAGGGCTGAGCCCTGGCTTTGGACAATCACGAGAAAAAAGAAAGAGACTGAGATGTTAGAGCAAGAAGCCTGCGAGTTGCTTTCTCACTTCAACCATCAAAACGCGGATGCTCTTCTCAAAGTTACAAGGAATACACTAGAGGCCATTCGCAAACGCATTCATTCCTGCCACATGGTTAACTTCCTGGGTAAAAATCCCACATGGTTTGCCTACTGTCTGATCAGGCATAATTGCTGGTGTGTCTATGCGTGTATGTGTGTGTGTGTGTGTGTGTGTGTGGGTGTTCCTGTTACATGTAAATGAGTCAAAAAATCCTCCATTTATTGAGTGCCTCCTTGTACTTTTACGCATTATGAACTTTGATCATCAAAACAATTCTATGAAATGGGTTAAGATCATTACTCTCATGTTAAAACAGAAGACTGGAGCATAGCACAGAGAGGTTAAGTAATTTGCTTAAGGTTGCTTAGCTTTTGTTAATAACACGAAAATTGATACAACTTTTGATTGTTTTGTAACAAGATGAAAACAAATGAATTATTTTAATTAGGGAAAGAAAAAAATACATGCTTTCGAAAGAAGATATATGGAAATGATTATTTCATTATTAAATTATTAGGTTTTTAATCAGCCTTTTAAAGTGGAAAAGATCTTACTATTTCACACTGTTCAAAGTAGATTTTTCTTTTTACTGTTTTTCATGTGAATTTAGTACCTTCCAGCTGATTTCCTAATTCTAAAATATCATCTTCTCTTTCTCAGCACAGTTCAGAAACAGGTGTTGCATTTCCTACGTGGGCCACAAAAATCCATCAAATTTGGATATTATGAAATCAAATTTTAGATTAAAAATAGTAAAAAATATACTAATTTATTAAAGCAAAAATAACAGGATAATAAAATCTTTGTTTTTAATATTGGCAGTTAAGCAAAATATTTTTAATACTTAATTAAAAGTGGATAAATAAAAGTGGAAACTTTGAAAGATTTTTTTGTATGGTGGCATGGTTTATTATGTTCCATTTCACTTAGAATGGAGGATAATTCTTTTCTTTGACACAGGGTTAGGTTATTATTACACCTTATGAAATTGTTGGTTGATATGTTAAATATTAAATCAGTTATTTTCCAACTTTTATATTATAGGTATTTCCTTTCCAACTATATGAAGTTATATATGATAAACATACACATATACACACATATTTATATCTATCTACTTGTACCTATATCCAACATTAAAAGCGCCTTCGATATGAGTACAATTTACACATTTTATTCTCCATTTTTCAACTGCTGTGAATTTGGATTTTACACACTGTGGCAGGAAAGGCATATGTTTTACTTGAAATTATAAACTGGTTATTTGTTCTAACTTTAGCTTGTTCTGATATTTATTCTTGTTCTTCCTTCCTTGCTTACTTATTAAACATTTAACTAATTTCATGGCATCCTGTTATTTGGACAGAATCATCTTTAATATTTTATATAAGAGTTTATAATTAAACCTGATCTCATGCAGTGGGTTTCCTTTGTGGAGGGTGTACCAACAAATTGTAATTAGCAAAAAGTAGCTTGGGTTCCACTGAACTGCTCTGTTATATTGAGCAAAACTAGATCCTCCATTAGTTTTCATTCATTCATTTGACGAGTATTTGTCTGATTATATACCTATTATGTATTGTTTAATTTTTCTGGTTAAAAATGAAGTAAATCCCATTTTAAATTAAAATATTAATTCTTCCCTGTTTTGGGTTAACTCAGACAGTAACAGTGGCTCTAAGATGAAGCAGAACAGTCTGCCCATTTTCCGGGCAAACATCACTCTGGCCATTCCCAACATCGCCATGGCCCCTGCCCTGGAAGACGTACAGCAGACCCTGAACAAAGCTGTGGAGTGCATCATCAGCGTCCCCAAGGGGGTTAGACAGTGGAGCAGCGAACTCCTGTCCAAGGTGGGTGTGGGATGTAGAAATTGTTTCATCTGGAAGCTGCTTCTCTTACAGATGGGGCAGAGCTGAAAAATATTCTTTTACATTGTAGAAAAAGATACATGAAAGAAAAATGGCTGCTTTGCAGAATAATGAAGACAGTGATTCTGATGTTGAGATGGGAGAAAATGAACTTCAAGGTAAATGTTCTTCCAGTTTTATTTTTAAAATAGTCATTGCAAATCAACATTTGTTGAGCTTCAATATATCCCTACCTTCATGCAATTCTCAAATCATTTTAGATCAGCATATTAATTTATGAGCCAATTTTAAGTTTATGAAATATTAAGATCCACATATTTTAATATCACCATTATAAATAGTCTACTTCTAGTGGGCCTGTCATAGTTTTTGGTGTGTCATTGATTTCTGGTGCAATGTGATGGTGAGAACTGGAGGTAACTACTGGGTATTTACCCAAAGGAAAAAATGACATTCTGTTAAAAAGATGCCTGCACTCAAATGTTAAAGAGTTCAAAAACAATAGATGCTGGCATGGATGCAGAGAGAAAGGAATGCTTATACACTGTTGGTGGGACTGCAAATTAGGACAACCTCTGTGGAAAACAGTATGGCAATTCCTCAAAGACCTCCCATTCAATCCAGCAATCCCACTATGGGGTATTTGCACAAAGGAAAAAAAGACGTTCTATAAAAAGACATCTGCACTCAAACATTTATAGCAGCACAATTCACAATTGCAAAGATGTGGAAACAACCTAAGTGCCCATCAATACATGAGTGAGTTCATAAAATGTGATATATACACACCATGGAGTTCTACTCAGCCACAAAAAAAATGGTGATCTAGTACCTCTTGTATTATCCTGGATGGAGCTGGAGACCATCTTTCTAAGTGTGTCACAAGAATGGAAAAACAAATACCACATGTACTCACCATTAAATTGGAACTAATCAATCAACACCTATGTGCATATATAGAAATAACATTCATTGGAAATCAAGCAGGTGGGAGCAGGGAGGAGGGGATGGATAAAATCACACGTAATGGGTACAGTGCATACTATCTGGGGGATAGACACAGTACAAAAGCAATTTATATAACCAAATCATTTGTAACGCCCCCGCCATAGTCTGAAAAAAAAAGAAGCGTTTCAGTTTCACAGTGTAAAAAGAAAGTCAACATCATGGCAGTCACGTCCTGTATCTCAAGTGTTAGAGATTATTTTTTTAATTAAAAATTTATTTATTTATTTAGAGACTGGGTCTCATTCTTTTGCCCAGGCTGGAGTGCAGTGGTGCCATCACAGCTTGCTGTAACCTTCAACTCCTAGGTTCAAGCAATCCTCCCACCTCAGCCTCCCAAGTAGTTGGGCTAGTTTAAAAAACTTGTTTTTATAGAGATGGTGTGTGTGTGGAGTTCTTTTTTTTTTTTTTTTTTTTTTTTTTGTTGAGACAGAGTCTCACTTTGTTGCCCAGGCTAGAGTGAGTGCCGTGGCGTCAGCTTAGCTCACAGCAACCTCAGACTCCTCGGCTTAAGCGATCCTACTGCCTCAGCCTCCCGAGTAGCTGGGACTACAGGCATGCGCCACTATGCCCGGCTAATTTTTTCTATATAGATTTTTAGTTGTCCATATAATGTCGTTCTATTTTTAGTAGAGACGGGGTCTCGCTCAGGCTGGTCTCGAACTCCTGACCTTGAGCAATCCACCCGCCTCGGCCTCCCAGAGTGCTAGGATTACAGGCGTGAGCCACCGCGCCCGGCCTTGGAGTTCTTGCTATATTTTCCAGGCTGGTTTCAAACTCCTGGCCTCAAGTGATCCTCCTGCCTCGGCCTCCCAAAGTGCAAGGATTATAGGTGTGAGCCACTGTGCCTGCTCTAGAGATACTTTTGACCCATTATATGTTCTGTTTTGCTCATTTGCTGTGATTTTTGCTGTATTTCTCATGGTTTTCATTTGTATTCTGTAAAATTAGGGAACATAAGACATCCAAGTTGCTAATGATATTAAATGTTGTTGAATTCCTCATACTCCTTCCTTGTACTCCTGATTTACAAGGAGTATACAATTATACAAATTTGTATGACTTTCTTAGTGCCCATATCCCCTGAGATGTTAAATCAGTGAACCATGGGAAAGAAACCGAGGCAAGTTCCTCTTTAAAACAAAGTTACCGTGGAGGATAAAGACAGCTCAAAACAACTTGAACCCAATGTAAAATATTATTTATTTATTTATTTATTTAAGGTAAAAAAGCATTGTGATATTAATCTCAATTTTATATCATTTGGAAAAATTGCGTTACCTGCTAGAACAGTTTAAAATTGAGAATTTTCCAAACTTAAAATAAGTTCAATCATGAATTATATCTTAAGTAGAAAAGAAAAAATATTTAATGAAAAATTGTATATATATATTTTTGTGAGGAGCATCTACATTTTGAATTCCCTGTTGAGCAAGTCACATATTTGCACTTCACTCAGGATTGTTTCTGGAGATTTTTCTTGTTCTTTTATTTCAAATATATTCCCATTTTCCTTCATTTTCTTTGTCTCTTTGTGTTGGTTTCTGCACACTAGATAAGAGAACTACCTCTCCCAGTCTTGTCAAGCTGGCATTGTGTAGAAGGATATCACCAATATGTCTGGCCAGAGATTTTTAAATGGCTCTCAAACCTTTGTGTTTGTCCTGACTGCTGTTTCTGTTTTTGATGGCCCCCTGGAGCTTAGGATGTGCCCTGTTCTGTTAGTATCTTCAGTCTGGTAAGGTAGAAATTGAGATGTAATTGGAAAATTCAGGGTGTTGCATGTGTGTTCCAGTTCGTTCTATATTCACAGTGAAGCTGAGCACAGGCGTTTATCACCAACGCTCTCTGCATTAAGCCAGAAACAGGATCTATGGCAAATGCCTGCACTCATGCTCAGACTATACCCTCTGATCCTGGGGAGATAGATGCTTGAAGTGGGCTCATTGTATGTCCACATTTTCTTTTCTGTGGTCTAGGGCCATTCAGGAAGGCAAAGCCCCATGGAATCCCAGAGCTAGGTCCTTAAAGAGACAGTCCCTTGAGTGGAAGCTACAGAATTTACGGCACTTGGTACATGGCCAAACTCCTTCCAAGAAGAATGGGTAGGCCTGGATTTATCATAGTGGTGAGCCAGAGGGAAGGCCCATGAAGTGTTGACCTCTGGCTCTAGCTACTGGAGGGCTCTTGTTTGTTTGCCCTGTTAGCTCCCCAATGCAAGTTTGTTAGAAGCCAGGCCAGCAAGTAGCCACTGAAAATGTATGCTATAAACCACTTCTGGAAAGAAATGAGAGTTGCACATTCCTGACCCTATTCTGCAGTGCTCCAAGTGGGTATAGCACTTGAAAGTATTTGCCTGTTTGTTTAAAACCACCTCTTTGTTTTGTCATCTAGGGAGACTCACATATGCCTGGTCCCTTCTGTCCTCCTAGCTAAGAGATTTAGGATGGAGTCAGTTGGAAGGTAGCTATAAAAGTTGGGGCACTCAATGCACAGCATAAACCCTTTCTAAGGAGAAGCAGAGGGCTGTGTTTTTAAAGCCCCTTCTCTGCACTGCTCTTGGGGATAAAGCCCTTGGAAGTGCTCATATACCCATATTAAGCTGCCATTTTTTCCTATGGTCTAGAGAGACCTAGTAGTGCATGTGAGGTCCAAACTCTCCTCTCCACAGGGAGAACCTGGGTGTTGGGATTCCTTTCCCAATTTTATGATTCAGCGTCCAGGGCAAGATCTGTGCCTGAGTGTGTCTCCACTTTTCTTACCTATTTGATGTGGATATTTTTTGGTTGCAACATAAGTGGGCGTCTCTCAACTGGTCTGAGGAACTGATCTGTCAATAGATATTCATTTTGGTGCATCTGTGGGTGGAGGGAGAGTCAGGAGCTTCTTATCCCACCATGTTGCTGTTGTCACTCTTCTCGTTCCTTGGGTCTTTAACTTTTTTGGCCAATCTCTTATTTGTCCCAACTAATAGCATTGCCTCAGGCAGCTGTGAAGTTAAGCAATAGCAGCTGATAGTCTTTTGACAAATGCCTTGGGGATAGGGGCTTTTAATTCAGTGAGTTCTGAGTCAGGTCAAATAAGGATAAACTCTGAATGGGGCTTTTTCCGAGAGCTTCCAGACTGGACAAATGATGATAATTCCATGGAGCTCCCTAAGGAGCACCAAGCCGAGTCTGACCCTTCCAGAGACTGCCAGGTGACTGGTTTCCACAGCCACAAGGGTTGCAAGGCTGCTGTTTTCCAGGCTACCACATGGCCAGAGAGGAGAGATGGGGAAAAAAGTTAAAACACCACAAAACTTGCTATCGTTACTGATATTCAGCCTTTTCTCTTGTATAAACACTTTTTAGATCATTGCAGGCTTTGACTGATTTCCAGAGTACTGAAAAATCGATATTGGCAATTCCTGCCATTATTTTCATTGCTTTTCTAAAGGAGATTTTCAGAGTTTCTTACTTTTTTTTTTTTTTTTTTTTTTGAGACAGAGTCTCACTCTGTTGCCCAGGCTAGAGTGAGTGCCGTGGCGTCAGCCTAGCTCACAGCAACCTCAAACTCCTGAGCTCAAGGGATCCTCCTGTCTCAGCCTCCCGAGTAGCTGGGACTACAGGCATGCGCCACCATGCCCGGCTAATTTTTTCTATATATATTTTTTTAGCTGTCCATATAATTTCTTTCTATTTTTAGTAGAGATGGGGTCTCGCTCTTGCTCAGGCTGGTCTCGAACTCCTGAGCTCAAACGATCCGCCAACCTCGGCCTCCCAGAGTGCTAGGATTACAGGCGTGAGCCACCGCGCCCGGCCAAGAGTTTCTTACTTTATTATTACAGAAACCTCATCTTTTTAAAGGATATTCCCCGTGCTGTCAATATGAACCTTTCTCTCTCTTTTTTCTTTTAGATGCCATTGAGATAGCATCTGTAAACTTACCAATTCCTGTGCAAACCAAGAACTATTATAAGAATGTTTCTGAAAACAAGGAGATTGTAAAATTAGTCTCTGTGCTTAGTACATTTATTAACTCCACCAAAAAGGTAAGTCAAGAGACTCTGGAGCCAGGGCCCTGTGCTTTGCAACATGTGCCTGTGTGAAGGTGAACACCACAAGCTTGTCCTACATGCAGCCTGGGTCTCAGCCACTGTGCCTTTAGTGAGCGGCTAATGGCATCTTGTATGCTCTCAGCAAATGTTTGTTTAACTGAAGATTTTTCATTGTAGATTGCAAGGTGAAAGAAAACTATTACTCCTGTTCTCATATTGTGTTCTGTTTAATACCTTTAACCTCTCCTTTTAATACAAATGAATCTCAGTTTAAAAAAAAATCTAATATATTCCAAACCACAAGTCTGCCTGGTGTTATAATTCACCTTTAAAGAGTCAGTGATAGTAGTTTATTTGAAATAGAGTAAGATTTGCAGTCAATTTTTTGTATTTATGTAGTCAGGTAAATCTTTTAAAATATCAAATGAAAATTTATGTATATTGTCACGTGGAAATTAGATAAAAATTGGGAATAATGAAAATATTAATGCTATCAATGCAAACTTGTACCAGACATGGATGTAATTTCAGAGTTTTCTTCCAACTTTTCTCTCAATTTTCCCTTTTTTGTTTAGGCAAATCTATTCTTGTAGTCAAAAAGACTCAAAACCCTGAAATCATCTTTTATTTGAAAAAATCTTCTAATTCATATTGCTGCTAAGACCTGTTGACTTTTTAGGAATGTTTCTCAATGTTGAGGGAATAGTTGTTGCTCAGTAAATACGTCTTTCCTATTACTGAGTTTTGATAGAATATGTTATATTTGTTTGAAAGCACATTGAAAAGCTACCATTGCTGTAACAATGTGAGGAAATAGTAAGTTTAGTGTTAGCATGTTCCCAAGGGAACTGGAAGTCTTTGCAGTCATACACTTTTAATTTTCCTTTCTTAATGTAGTGAAGGTCCTTTATTTAATTTTTCTCTAGGGACAGTATTCACATAATTCAACAAGTATTTATCTAGTGTTTAGTTTATTAGGCTCTATACTAAATGATGAAGGTAAGGAGAGTATTCTATGACAAAAATAAACATTCAGAAATATTTTCAAATGTCTCAGTAATCACAGAAAATACACTAAAATAAATCAGCAATAGAGTCCATTACTTTCTCTGAATATAATCAGCACCTATGATGAAAATCTAAGGGTAAGACATAGTGGTTGAAATTAACATACAGTGCTGGGAACAAAAACTTATGTGTGTGTCATGTGTTATTTTTATTGCATTTGCTTTTATATTATGTGAAGGAAGTGCATGGATCTTAGCCTTTTATAAAATAGGAGAAAGGTTGGTGGGTACAGTATGTGTTGTTCCAGTGAAGATTTCAGCTTCATCACAGTGTGCTATATCAATAAAGCAAAATTGCACTTGTGCCCCATAAATGTAAAGAAAATAAAGAAATGAACATTAGCTAAATCTATTTAAAAAACAGTAGCAAGGTTTGGTACTTAGAATGACTGGAAGAACTTATTCCAGATTTATAAGATGGCCAAATTGTTTCTGGGCGAATATATGTACACCTAGTCTCAGTACTAGACATAGCCACCCCTCCACAGCCATAGACCCTTCTGAATGATTCTGCCTCAACCACAGACAATTCTACGATCCTTGCCCCTTTCTTGTTGCCATAGCTGATTGGATCAGACTGTAAATCTAACCTACATTTAGCTCATCATAGGTTGGCCATCAACTTGTAACAACGCCTGGCTTGAACTGGACCAAACAATCAAAATGACCTCGATAATAACCTAAATGATTGAAGTAACCTTGGTAAATTAAGCAGAATAGCTCTACATCTGTAGTTTATCTGATTTTCCCATTAAGGTCTAGGTTACCTCCGCTCTAAAAAGTTCCCATTTAATAAAGATTGATGCTTTCAGATAAAATAGGAGTCTAAAACTTATTTAGTTAGGGCATATTATTATTATTATAATATTGTAAGCTCCTGGATGTTGAAAGAGCTCAGGATTCTGGAATTTTTAGCCATTTCCAGGAGTCTTCAATAATCTGTAATTCATTCTGTACACTGCCATACATTTGTGAATATATGTGGCATGTCTTTGCAGTGCATTCTTGGTATGCATGTGGACAGTTCAGCCCATGTGAGGGGATCAGTTGTGGCTAGGTCAGGCAGTGGTGGGCTTAGCTTTCTGCATTTTAATGGATGGGAAGTCTTAATACTCATTAAACTTGAGGTTCTGAGATGAGGGATGTTTTAGCTGTATGTGGGAGCTGGAGTGGAACTACTTCTTGGTTTGGTGCAGGTTGGTGCAATTTACTTAAAATAATCAGACCATTTAGAACGCTGTTGGTAATGCTCAATTATTTCAGATAATTGCATTTGCTATTCTGCATCAGCTATTTTTTTTCATGCAGATGTAACTCTGATATTATAATGTAAGCCAATGGAAAAATTTGATTTCCAAGGGAATGAGAAATGAAGAGAAAATTTTAATTGTTTATGGATATGATTTACTACCAAGTAAATCCAAAAGGCTAATCTGAAAAAATATTACGGCCCCAAAGCAGTTAAGTTAGTGGTCAGTTAAAAGATAATTATAAGCATTTCTGATAGAATGCAATAAACATGTTCCTGAAAATCCTCCTGTTTTGTGAAGTTGCACATTTAATATTAAATAATAGGGATTATAAGAAAAGCGGTATTGGGGCAGACACACAATAAAACCCAAACCCAGGCAGTTTTATAATCAGAACAGTAACAAAAACAATAGCAATAACAGTAAAGTAGCAATCATAGTAAAATATTCACACATTTAACAACACCATAGTAATTATAGAACTTTACTGAAAAAAGGTTGGTGAAAGGTGGTATAAGGAAGAGTTTGGGCTGCTGACATACGGAAACAAGGTTAAAATCTATGAAGTTGAGGCCAAACTGTACAAAGAACATTCTTTTTTTGTTTTGTTGTTTCTGCTTTGATTTTTATAATTTTTTTTATTTGTACAAATTTATGGGGTTTATGTGCAATTTTGTTACATGTATGGATTGTGTAGTGGTCAAGTCAGGAAAAATATACATTGTACCCATTGGCCAATTTCTAATCATCCCTCCCTCTCCCATCCCACCACCCCTTCGAGTCCGCATTATCTTTCATTCTGCATTCCACTCTTCACATCCATGTGGACACATCTTTTTGTACCTACTTATGAATGAGAACAATGTGCAAAGAACATTAAGACAAGTATTGACAAAATAAGTTCAAAAGGAAGAAGTGGTGGAAGGGACAGGGCACACAGGAACATGCTCCTCCGTGGCTTGCTGCTTTAGCTCGTGCAAAGCAGTAGCATTTGTTTTGCTGGAAAAAATAGCATTTGATAACATGACCTCCCCATTATGTTGACACCATCCCCTAGTTACCATTTGCAAATAAGCCATATCATCTCACAGAAGCATGCTTGGTAGCAAACTTGACCGCTCATTAAAAAAAATTCGATTTTTTAAACTTGCAAGCCATTCGTAGCCAGTTATAAAAATAGTGGAAGAAGATCTTATTTACAATGATGACATTATTGAAAAATACCTGGGGACATACATAATAAGAAGTGTGTGGGGTCTCTATGAAGATTACTCTAAAACTTAACAAGGAATTTTTGAAAAAGACTGGAAGATATGGAAACATGTACTATGTTCCTGGATGGGAAGATGGAATATTGTATAGATGTCAATTCCCAGTACATGAATTTATACATTTTATGCAATTCCAGGCAATCTCCCAGTGGGGTTTGATGCTGGCTATGTTCTGTTTGCCGGCACCCCAAGCCCACTCCAGGATCTAATGTCCACTCTTCTCCACCAGACTATCTGACCCTAAACGCTTCAGTAGATTCCCATTGAGGCTTTTAGTGGGTTCAACCAGTGAGGAATTGTGGAGCTCTGAAGGGGAGGAAGAGGAAGAGAATGATCTTGGAGTATTTTTTCCCTATAGCGCCATCCCTGCGGCATGACCTTGAGCTATAGTTTTTGATCTAAGGTTCAGTTCTAATCAAGAGGGCTCTGTCACCCAGGGCCTTTGGGGACTCTCTTCTAGTTTCTACAAGCCACTCCTCTCCCTTTTGGCTAGGGATGGTAATAGTGAAACTGTTAACTGGGTTAGTGTCCACACCATTGTATACAGTCCCGGTTCTGTGGCATTTCCAACTAATCACCCAGTTTATTAATTAAACATTTTAATAAATCCATGGGAACCACCAGCAATTAGCACATGTTCGCTTATATCATGATGCCATTTCAGATTCTTCCTTCTTGAGACAAATCCTTTTGTTATTTGTGTTCTAGGAAGTTATGACATCCATGGATCGCTTCAAACGCTACAATCACGTTTGGCAAAAGGAGAAAGAAGAAACCATTATGACATTTGTTACGCAAAATCCCTTGCTTTCTGAATTTGAATCCCAGATCCTTTATTTCCAAAAAATAGAGCAGGAAATTATTGCTGAGCCTGAATATATCTGTGTGGGCTCCATTGCGCTGTACACAGGTTGGTTCATTTTCTTTCAGTCGTATAAGTTCAACAGTATCGTTTTCTCTCTCTATCTAGATTAGTATTCCAGGGGGCTCTACCTACCTTAAAGATTGACTTTCCTTTATGGACCTCAAGCTTTAAGACCAATTTGTAGATTCGTTTTTAATTCCCTTCTGTATAATTATTTATCCTGGACTACTTTGAACACTGCGCTAAACCTTGAAAATAAAGTCTAAGTCAGAGAAAGGGATGAGTATGTTGTATTTGGAGTTAAAATTTACTCTTTCTTTAATAAATAACAGCAATAAAAATTTGAGGTTTATCTCAGAGGGTTTTGATATGTGCTTCTTTTTTTAGCATTTTGAAATGTGTTTTGAATTAATTATTGTAAAAACAAACTTTATAAAATGAATGCATATGTAATGATTAGGAAAAAGTGTGGTTTTTTTTCCAGTTTGATTTTTGACAGATTGGAGAGCTATAAGCTGCAAAGTATTTACTCTTAGTGAACAGTGGCACTGTGCCTTTTCATACTGGTTCAAGTTTTTCAAACAGAACTGTGGACATTTGTTTTTTACAGCCGATTTGAAGTTTGCCCTGACTACAGAGACAAGGGCCTGGATGGTCGTTATCGGACGCCACTGCAACAAAAAATACAGGAGTGAGATGGAAAACATTTTTACACTTATTGAAGAATTCAATAAGAAACTGAACCGTCAAATTAAAGACCTAGATGATATTCGGATCGCGATGGCGGCACTGAAAGACATCAGGGAACAGCAAATCTCCATTGACTTTCAAGTAGGACCTATTGAGGTAACTGATAAGCATTTGTTCATTCTAGAAATATTCCCACATGTTGGATGTTGTTAGCTGAAATATGAACCAGGTCTGGACTGGAGGTTAATACCACCAAATGGGTGCGAAACCTAAAAACAGTGATTTCAGTAATGATGACACCTAACCCCTATAGGGTGCCTTCCGTGGACCGGTTCTCACCTTTATATGTCATCTAAGGCCCTAAAGAGCAGAATTGGGATGAAGATTTCTGTGCAAGTGATTTATTGACAAGTTCTCAGCAGAGAAGGGGAGTGAGGGCAACAGGAAAGGAAGTGGAAAAAAGCTAAGCAAGAATGTGATTTCAGCTGTAGACTAACGTCACTCTGTCCCCACGGGGAGCTCTACAGCATGAATTGTTCCACACAGCTGGCCCCACCTTGATGCAAGGGGCACTGCCCTTTGTACCCCAAATCGGTGGGTCGTTGACCGTAATCTCCCCATAAGGAGGCTCACATTTGGCTGAGGATAATTTTCCAGGGGAGGAGACAGCGGCCTTCCAGCCAACACTCTCAATAGTTGGAGGTGAAAATACTGGCTAGTAAACAGGACCTGGGTGGGCACTAACAAAGTCCACTAACTCAGCCTCACCGCTGCCCCCACTTTCCACATAAGGAAACCGGGGGTAAAGACGTTATGCAATTTGATCAGCGTTGCACATCACTTTTTTTTTTTTAATACAATACCATACTATTTTTTTCCAGATGAAAATGTCTTATCAGAAATGAGTTAGTATATTTATTCTTTTAAATGAGACTAGTATAATTGTAGCAAATTAAAAAAATTATAGGTGTAAGAGCATCATCTTTTCATCACATCATACTTTGAATGCCTGGACTTATACTCTGATGGTCAAGATCAGACTCTAATCTCACATTTTCTGTGCCCCTCTTTGAATTTTGAAATATTTCACATTAGCATGAAAATGGTATAGACCGTTACATGTTTGTACTTCTGCTGTCTCATGCTGGGGTGGGGGTCACAGGGCCCACCATGCTCTTCTTGGGTTGAAACTCTAAGGCAAAAAGCCCCTTCTTTGCATAGGACTGGAGAGAGCCTGGTGTTAGAAGAGGAGGTGCAGTAACTGATGATGCTGTTTTCTCCCACCTGAGAGTCAAGACAAAAGTAGAGTCAGGTAGTCAAGGTCAAAATATAACCTTTATTACTGATAGAACTTATTTGGAAGACATGATTTAGCATACTACTCGGTTATTTTCCTCTGTCTCCTTCCCCCAAACAGACACACACACACACACACACACACACACACAGTATGGGCTTGTGAATACTAAATCCCAGAATTACTAAACTTCCTCATGCATCAGAGGCAGCATTGGAAAGCTGCAGGTTTCTCTATTACCCTGACTCAGTTTATGGCACGGTGGTGCAGCCCACAGGCATCTCTCCAAGGAGGAAGAGGGAAGAGGGAGAAAAGCACTGGGTTATGCTTGCTCACATCAATAATTTTGTCCCCCAAATCAACAATCAGGTACTCATTTCACATCTATGGGGAAGAATAAAGGTGGGAGAATGGGCTAGGGATATTTAGGGAAAACCCTTTCTTTGCCTCATTTTAATCTTTTAGCCAAGAAAGTAGTCCTGGAGTTTGCATGCTGAGGGGAATGACTTGGCTCAGGCTCTGATTCAAGAATGTTCCCTTGTGTCTTACTATTGGAACCTCTTATCAACAAAATGAAATGGGGCAGAGTTAAAATCCAGATTTTTTATTTTCATATTAAAAGTTGTTTTATGTTTTTCATTTACTTCCTGTAATTTTGTAGTCTTCAAATACAATTTGGGGGCTTAAGTAAAAATATCTTTTATTTGTGTAACATTTTACAGCTTTCAAAATGCATTTAAGACGATATTTTTTGATACTCACAAAGATCCTGTGAAGCAGCTGGAGAATTTTCCCCTTTCACAGATGAGGAAACTGAAACTGGATGTCTCAGTTGCTCATTTAAGCTCTTGCAGATTGCAAGTGGAATGACTAGAACTTCAGGGTGGTTTCACTATCATGCTGATTTTTCTATTCTAATGCTTCAACAAATGACTGTGTAGATTTATGCATCTCACTGGCATAAGTTAAGTTTTTCTTCTTTTGTGCAGGAATCTTATGCTCTGCTTAACAAATATGGACTTCTGATAGCAAAGGAAGAGATGGACAAAGTGGATACACTGCACTATGCATGGGAGAAGCTGCTGGCACGTGCCGGGGAAGTTCAGAATGAATTAGTTGCCCTGCAGCCCAGTTTCAGGAAAGAGCTTATTAGTGCTGTGGAGATCTTCCTCCAAGACTGTCACCAGTTTTATTTGGACTATGATTTGGTATGTCTCTGGCTTTCTTTATGTGCATTTTTGGGGACGAGTAAATAGAACATGCAAAATATAGTTGTTTAAAAATTGTGTGTCAAATTCCATGAAATTTCCTAGAAATTGCCAAAGAATGGGAATTTTATTTTCATGAGAGCAAAAATATTTCCCTGTTGCAATCACTTCTCCTGAGAGTTTATCCACAATAATTTCAAAAGAAAATCATGAATTTAAAAGTGCTGTTTCTATGGTATCCTTTGTTTGTTACTGAAGTTGTTTGATAGAATTCTAAATTTGTGTATAAAAATATTATTCACATGTAGTTATCATATAATCAATAGTCCTTTTCATAGCATTCCTTAGTTCCACAAAGAATACGTGCTGGGCGCTGTTCTGGATGCTGATGAGATTAATGGTGGGCAAGACAGGTGGAGCCCTGCCCCTATGGAATCGATCTTTTAATTTTACATATAAATTTTAGTGCAGAATTGTCTAATGTGAGTATGTCGTGTAATAAGACCCATTTCTAGCCAATTCTAATGTGCTACAGAAGGGAAATATGTAGAGTATAGAGCAAAATTTGTACCTATTAACTAGTAGCACAATAAACCACTAAGCTAATAAAGTTTGAAGATTGGATTCATGTACTAACTCACAGATGAAGAAGCACAGAAATCCCTGTATTTAAGTTGTTCTAATGTGGGAAAAGCTGATTGGAATGTTTAGATTGTGGGTCACTTTACAAATAGGGATCAGAATGGTGAAATCTGTGAGTTATATGGCATTAGCATTTAGCTCAAACCAGACATTCTATGTTCTTCCTATAGAATAGCCATTGACCCCTCTTTGCCTGTGTCACCTAAAAATAAATAAGAAATATTTTTAATTTAAAAGTTTCTTGGCCGGGCGCGGTGGCTCACTCTGTAATCCTAGCACTCTGGGAGGCTGAGGCAGGTGGATCGCTTGAGGCCAGGAGTTCGAGACCAGCCTGACCAAGAGCAAGACCCCGTCCCTACTAAAAATAGAAAGAAATTATCTGGCCAACTAAAATATATATAGAAAAATAATTAGCCGGGCATGGTGGTGCATGCCTGTAGTCCCAGCTACCCGGGAGGCTGAGGCAGTAGGATCGCTTAAAGCCCAGGAGTTTGAGGTTGCTGTGAGCTAGGCTGATGCCACGGCACTCACTCTAGCCTGGGCAACAAAGTGAGACTCTGTCTCAAAAAAAAAAAAAAAAAAAAAAAAAAGTTTCTTGACTTAAGAAAGTTGTGACATTAAGTTGGCTTTTTTAGACTTGAAAAGTATTTCCAAATGAGTCACTTTCTGAGATCTTTTTTTAACAACTAAAAAACCAAGTTTCCTATCATGCACGTGACATGCGTGAAAACCTACTTTAGTACTTAAATACTTTGAGTTCGTGAAATTTGCATGCAATCAGTTCATTCTACTTATGTTTATTTTAACTTTTTGTTTAGAATGGTCCAATGGCTAGCGGCTTGAAACCCCAGGAAGCCAGTGATAGGCTTATCATGTTTCAGGTAATCTTTTACATTTCTAAACAACAAAACTTTGTTGTATTTTAAACACACATATATTTTTCTTTCTTTAAGACAGAGAGGCCGATTGTGGAATATAGTACATACTGAGACTTCAAAAAATATGATTTTGTGTGGTTACAATTAGAGATGATTTCTATGAATTAATTATACATATTTGGTTCTCCTATTTACATGTACCCAGAGATCATACATCTCTGGCTGGCTTGTTTGCCAATCTTTCATTTTCACTTGCATGTTTGTTCATGTGTAAATCATTTTGATGGGTTTTCATTTGTGTTTTTATTAGAATCAATTTGATAATATCTATCGGAAATACATCACCTATACTGGAGGAGAGGAGCTTTTTGGCCTGCCAGTTACACAGTATCCTCAGCTTCTCGAAATAAAGAAGCAACTAAATCTTCTACAGAAAATTTACACTCTGTACAACAGTGTCATAGAAACTGTAAATGGTTATTATGACATCCTTTGGTCAGAAGTGAATGTTGAAAAAATAACCAGTGAACTCTTAGAATTCCAGAACAGGTGAGAAATTAAATGCTTAGCATGCCCAGAGCTACTGAACTTCAAATGCTTTCTTCTTTGGTAGGCTGCCAAGTTTTCTTTTCACCCCAGATGTTTCAAAAGCACATCTTGCTGCATTGTTGTTGTCTGTCGACTTCACCCTTGTCAAATGCTATTTATTAGTTACCCCTGTGTGTACACAATGAGACACGCACATCCTCTAAACCTGGATACATCTCTTTAGGGGCTTCTCTGTAGCTTGGAGGGACCTGATCTTCACTCATTTTACACTTGTCAAACATTTGAAGTTTATGTTAGATGATTTCCTGGAATAAAAACAAGAACCCTGTGATTTTTCTATATCATTTTAAGAGTTGAATCCAAAGAAAATGGAGGGTCATTTATCGTATATTTTGGTTGACAGCCTGATGCTGTACACTATGCTTTGTAATTATTAATAGTGAGTTCTCAATACGTGTTTATAGAATTCAATTGAACTGAAAGGCACCTCTGCTCTCTAAAATAATGCCGCTAACTAGGTAGTTGTTTTGAGGGATTGTAAAAATATTTTCTGATGGGGAGGAGCAATTCTATGTAATAAAAGTCGGTATATTACATGAAGAGATAGGCTATGAATTGTGAGTTTAAAAATGATATAAGTATTCAAAGAAACTGTTTCAGACAGAAATGCTAGCAAACAACCTTGGACTGAATTGTCTGAACTTATGTTTCTACGGCCTTTCATTTTCACAGGTGTCGGAAGCTGCCCCGGGCCTTGAAGGACTGGCAGGCTTTCCTGGACCTGAAGAAGACCATTGATGATTTCAGCGAGTGTTGCCCGCTGCTGGACTACATGTCCAGTAAAGCCATGCTGAAGAGGCACTGGGAAAAGATCACTGCTCTCACTGGGCACAGTCTGGATGTGGGGAATGAGACCTTTAAGTTAAGAAATATCATGGAGGCACCTCTTCTGAAATACAAAGAGGAAATAGAGGTACAGCTGATAGAGAGCATGCTGTGGTGGAGGAATTCATCTGATAACATTTCTATATTATGGAATGCTGGATCCGTAAAGTATGCTCAGGCAATTGAAACTCTTTTCCTGGCATTCGGCCATTAACTCTTTCAACAAATGTTTACCGAGTGCCTACTGTGGGGCAGGTTCTGTGCTGGGGACATAATGATGCAGTCCTGCGTTCATAGATTATTAAGTAATTAGTATAATCAAATAATTATATAAATAAAGAGGTAGTTACAAGCTATGGTAAATACCATTGAAGGAAAAGTATGCTGCTCTGTGAGCGCCTGTGATAAAGGAATTTGGTTTATCTTGGGGTGATAAAGGTAGGGAAGCCTGGGGTGCATGCTTAGGACTGGCTGGGTGAAGGGAGTGTGGGTGTGTGGTGGGGTGAGGGGCTTGGAAAGTGCAAAGAAGACCATTCCAGGCAGATGAAGCATTGCGCGTGGGGGATCTGAAGTGCATTTGAGGAGCCAGAAAAGGGCCAGTGTGGCTGGGGTATGGAGGTGGGCGAGAGAGGACACAGCTGAGCCCAGGGCAGTGGAACGGGCTTAGATGATGTTATCGATTTTGGTCTGTAGAGCAATGGGGACTATCTGGGAGATGTGTTTTCAGCAGGGGATGACATGGTTAGGTTGGCATTTTGTAAAGGTCACTCTGGTAACCATATGGAAAAAGAATTGGAGGAGGATGAGGGGGCAATGATGGGAAAATCGATTCAGAGTTTCTAAGAGTAGCACAGGCAAGAGATAATGGTTTTTTGGACAACAGGGGAGGTAGTAAAGCTGGAGAGGAGAGAAAAGAGGGAAGGGATCTGTAGGAAGTAAAACTGGGCAGAATTTGGTGATGGAGGAAACATGGTAGGAGAAAGAGGATGAACCCTAGATTTCTTGCTGAGAGATCTAGATGGATGATGCTGCTTGCCACTGAGATGGGAATATGGGAAGGGGTTCAAATTGGGTGGCACGGTCCAAAGGTCATGAACTCGATTTTGGGCATGAGTTTGATATTTCACAGATTGTGTTTGGGTTCCCTTGAAACATCCAAGCAGAGAAGTCTAGTAGGCAAATGGTTGTTGGTCTTTCCTGGAGATAGAACAGTTTACTGAATGCAAGGCATAGATGAGGTCGTTCAGAGAGGGAATGTAGCGTGGGAAGAAATGAGGGTAAAGGCAGACCTTGACTACTGGTCCAGGAGAAGGGAAAGCTGCAGAGGAGACCGGGAAAGTGACCAGAGAAATGAGGTGTCTGCTAATTTCTTCCTCTCTCACTGCATTTATTTGATGTTAGAAGGGAATCAGAAACACATTGAATTTTGAGTCTGTGATTAAAAGGTTATTGTGTGTCTTTTCTGTCATCTTTCTTTTTGGCATAGATTGGTGGAAAATTTTATAAATTAAGGTTTTATTTAGTCATATCTTTATTTCCATCTCTCTCCCTATATCAATATCTACATATTCATACGTGATTTATTATATTGCATTTTAGATCTGAAAATATAAATGTTTTTAGATGCATATGAAGCAAATAGTGAAGACAGGATCTCTGCTGAACCTAGACTGTTAAGGAAAGATGTGTGACTTTCATGTAATAAAATGAGAGCTTGCATTTTGACAGGACATCTGTATCAGTGCAGTGAAAGAGAGAGACATTGAGCAAAAGCTGAAGCAAGTGATCAATGAATGGAACAATAAAACATTCACATTTGGCAGCTTTAAAACTCGTGGAGAACTCCTCTTGCGAGGAGACAGTACTTCAGAAATTATTGCCAACATGGAAGACAGCTTGATGTTGCTGGGTTCTCTACTGAGCAACAGGTAGGAAAACCACCTGTCTTTTCCCTTAGATTTGAGAACAATAATAAACATTTCAAGAAAAAGTAATAAAAAATGTATTACAATAACACCCTCATACAATTTATTCAATGTTGAAGATACTTGTTTTAATTGTAGCCTTTGGTACAACATGGGTATCACTGGTTTTATTTCGTTAGCCTCTATTTGTGGGATGTGTGTGAGACCATCAACTGGACAAAATAAAGCAGCATGTAATTAGCCACTTGGATCTTGGGAACGTTTCAACTTTGTTCCTGACAAGCTTCACTGCACAGCTGACAGCTCAATGGGCTCCAGAATTCAGGGGAACATTATTCTGAATTCTAGAATAATCATTTTATTTGAAAACATTTTTTGCCGGCCACTATGGACTAGAAACTCTTAGTTGTGTTCATACTTTAATGAGATGACAAATCAAGGTAGAGAACCAATTTGATTCTTAAAGAGGAGTAAAATAACACAGACTAAAGCCAGGCTAAAACTTCTAATTGACAGTAATAGCAAAACCATCTCATCTTGGACATGCAAACCACAGACACGTGAACTCACACTTCTTTGGTTCGTTGCTTCCATTTGCACTTGACAAAATAATTTCTTTGTTCACCGGGATCTTCTCAAACATATGGTAATTGTGTAGAACATGGATTCCGTTGAGATGTGAGATATTACTGTGCTACTATAGCTTTAAAATACCCGGTGTGTATATGTATCAATACTTTTAATGTAGGAGGTACCATCTTCTTATGGTCTGGATAAAAGTTTCTCTTTCTTGCATTTACTTGGTATATTTGAGTAACATTGGGATATAAAATTAGGTATTAGAGAATTAGACCATTGGTAATCTTGAGTTTTTGAATTTCTCGGGATTTGATGAGTTTTAATGAACTTGGTTATTATTCATACCCAACCAGAATGAAGGATAGATGGATGATGACACACCCTCCGGAGGTAGAAAAGGCACACACATAAATTAAGTTAAAATTATCTGTGTTAGTGGTGGGAACACTTTTCTTACTAATGGCATCAAATCTACAGGTAGAATTATGGGAGGAACATTTATTCATCATACATTTACTGAACATCTACTATGTTCTTTGTGCTTCTCTAGGTCCTGTGGATAGAATGATGAATAAGGCAAAGACCTCTGTTTCTATGAAACTACATTGTAGCAAAGAGCATTAAAACTCAGGAAGATTTGTGGAATATTAAAATAATTTGGTTAATAATTATGAATATGGAAATTAAAATTTTATTCAAGAATATGGCTCCAAGTCCATATTATGTAGGGCTAGAGGGATCGATAAAGGGATAAGAGAAGAGGAAGAATAATGATAGGCTGTACAATCATCTATGATTGAATTTGACTGCAAATAACAGAAGCAGCACATACAAAATCACTTATGCAAGACTGAAGTTTCTCTCTCTCTCATGTAAAAGAAGTCCCAGGGCAGATGATTCAAGTTGTGATGGGGACTTTACCACATCATCAGGGACTCAGGCTTTGTCTGGTGTGACCTTATTCTCCATGCTGCCCGCTGCGTCCAATGCTATTACTCACATTTCATGTAGAAGAGTGGTTCTCAGCCTTTGCTGTACACCAGATAAACCTAGCAAACTTTACAAAACTTCTAAAAATCCCAATGTCTGGGCACTTCCCAGACCTATTGAATCAGCGTCTCTGTGGCTGGGACCCAGGCAGGCAGCTATGGTTTTTTATGCTTGTCAGATGATTCCATAGTGCAGCTAAGGCTGAGAACTATTGATATGAAACTTAGTTCCTTGACCACACATTGCTGCAAAGGACTTTGGGAAATCTAGTATTTTAGCTGGGTAGCTAGAAGCCCCCATAGAAATGGGACCCCATAGAAATGGGGCTCTCTATATAAAGAAGAATGAGAAAAGGACATTGGGAGGCCATTGGTACTCTCTCAAGGGGAAAAAAGGAGAAGATACATTACCTATGGGAAAGGCATCAACCTTGCACACATGTACACCAAACATGAGTTGATTGGGCGGGAAATTAGAAAGAGGCCTGGTATAGCCACAGAATCTCAGTAGAGAGAATATTACTCTCCTGGACATAGTAGCAATGACCAGCATTACACTACTTTGGCAGCGTGGTGGAATCAAGTCTGATGTCTGATATGCTCCTTAGATTATAATTCTCTCACTCGTCTCCATGATCTGGATCAAAAGGAAAAAAAATTAGACTAACAATGCCCAATAAATGGTGATGGATTAATCACTTGGTTGCATCATTTTGAAAACCAACCACATAATCAACGTTGTAAAGAAATGTTAAAAATTAAGAAGTTAAGCAGCCTTTTTAGTTTGAAAACAGTAACACAACAAAAACAAAAACAAAATCCTAAACATACTTTTTATTCTAGGTACAATATGCCATTCAAAGCCCAGATTCAAAAGTGGGTGCAGTACCTTTCCAACTCGACTGACATCATCGAGAGCTGGATGACGGTGCAAAACTTGTGGATTTATTTAGAAGCTGTCTTTGTGGGAGGAGACATTGCCAAGCAGTTGCCCAAGGTTTTGGATTTTTCTTTATGATTTCATCAGGGTTTTCAAATTAGAGAAATATCTAAGAACAAATGCACCCTTAAAAAATGCCATAGTATTTTAACCTCTAGTGAACCCTGCTCCTCAAATCCTTTTGTTGTTCTTGTTAATGCTATTATTCTTCAAAGGGAGTGAGGAATTGTGATAAAGATTGGAGTGACAATCAGAGAGGAAGAATCATACAAAACTGTGAGGTTTGACAGGAAATACAGGGTTAAAAAAAACAAAGAATGAGTGCCTGCATAATTGATATGCTTCTTCAGATAATTTCAAGGTAGAATTTGGAAAGGTGTAGAATTATGGCATAGTTATCTTGACAATGGTAGGATAATTTGTCCTTATACCACTGACATTTTGAAATAATGCACACTATACAATATAACCAATTATATCTGTACTGTAAAATTGAGGGGTAGAAATGTGCAGGAAAAAAGCTCCAAAACAAAAAGACCTTTTTCTCAAGATGTTGAGCATGGTTTTCTTAACAAATTGTAATTATCTTAGCAGGTATCTATGGAATATATTTTGAGATTTTTTAATAGACATTTTAACCAATTTTCAAGGATTCTTATTCAATTACCTTAAGTTATTTGCAAGATTATAACATTTTAACAATATATTTGAGTTTTAGAAGCATGGTTATGTTAAATGTTTTCTTCACTTAGTTTTCTTAACTTTCTTTTTGGTTAGTTTTTAGGTTATTTATAGAAGATAGCTCTGTTAACTGATTATAAGACAGACTATTTTTTGGCCAATAGTAAAATGTATTTACACATTAAAATTTTACTTATTTATTTATTGTTGCTTTTATATTAGTGCATGTTTTTCTTTTTGATGGATAGAGAAGAATCTAAAATTGGACTTAATGGAAACTTTCACATAGAATACTTAAGGAATTAAGTGGAGTTTCTTGCTGTCATATTTGGTAGTATATGCTTATTGGTAATATACAGAAAGCTTTAAGGAAGAAAATAAAAATGATCACTACTTTCTCAAGATAATCTGTGCATTTTCCATTTTTTCTCAAAAACAACTATTTAAAAATATTTTGCCATATTATAGTTATACTAGAATTATTAGATAAAAAATCTAATGCTTAATGTAACATAACATAAAAATAGAAAATTTACCCCATTTAGACATAACCCATGAAAAAAAATAAGAGTGTCCCTGCCTCCCAGATTATCTTGTATTGTGTTACGATTTTTGCAGTTGTTTCTTGTTTTCACTTAACATAATGGGAGTACCAAAATTAGGCTAAAGATTCTTACTTAATAAAAAGGATGATATGGTGCAAAAGGCCCCAAAACAATTTAAACAGTACTTGCGTGATATTAGGTACATATAGCTTGGGTATCTGAACTGGTCAGAACTCTAGCTTCGGCTGGAAGGATGTGAGATACTCTGTCCGATCTGATCACAGATGTGTTCAAGTCCAGTGTGTTTGTTATCTTGTTCTCATAGGAAGCCAAGCGCTTTTCCAATATAGATAAATCTTGGGTGAAGATCATGACTCGGGCCCACGAAATGCCCAGTGTAGTCCAGTGCTGCGTTGGAGATGAGACCCTGGGGCAGCTGTTACCACACTTGCTGGACCAGTTGGAAATATGCCAGAAATCCCTTACTGGGTAAGTGCCCTGGCCCTTTGAAAGCTCTCAGTATCCTAGAGACAAAAGGGGACAGAGGGACTAGGTAGCATTAGTCAAATTTGTTTTCTTTTGCCAAGACTTAATTCATGTATAAAGTTGTTACACAGATAAAACTAATATTTACAGCCTTATATTCTTTCCAAATACTTACTAGATTTGTCCTGATGTTGGACTCAGAACTTAAGGCTACTTCCAGCACTGGGATAAGGTCTTAAAAATATTCATTTCTGCCTTTTAAAATTAATCTACCTATTTTTTTCTGATATTATTCTTGGCTAAGCATTGTAGAACCAAAATATTTTGTTATACTCATTATATGAAACAATGTGTGGTATCCACAAGTAGTCGGTATATTTGCAAAAATAATATAATATGAATCTGTGTACACACATACACACACACTTATGCATATGTAGGCTTGGTGAATTCCAAGAGTCATAAATCTTTTTTCCCTTGGTTAATCAAAATAAAATAACATAAGTAGAAATATGTTAAACAGTAATATTCTAAGTGTGCATTGAGACTTAAGGCAGACCCACTCATTCTGAGCCTTTAAGTTAAATGATGATTGTGAACCGTCCCACGCTCCTCACGCACCCTTGCAGGGTGCCGCTGGCTCTGGTTTCTGATCCACGTCATCCCCTAGCAAAGACTCGATTTTCCTAGGAAGAGAATTCTTCTGCTATGAAATAAGAATGTTTCCTGCTAATTTTACACAGGAAACAAATAAATAATGCAAATAATGGGGGAAGAGTAGAAATTAAAAAACTAAAAATAAACTCAAAATTCTAAAAAGTTGGTAAAATTTCCCTAAAAAGTACGATTAAGACACCATAATTATAACCAGATACACTAGAAAATGAAGTTGGAGAGCTACAGAAAGTAACAGAATCCATGTATCCGTAACATAAGGAGTCCCCATAGCATGAAGCAAATATAGAAGCAAAAGCAGTTGAAAGCAAGTTGATGATAGGCATGGTCGCTGGATTTCGGGAACTCCAGGAGGCTGAGAACAGGGCCAAGGCCCCTCCACGAAGCTCATTCACAGCTGGATTTTGCTTCTGCTCTGACACTGGATTCATTGGATTCCCTTTAAGATACAATTCCAAGAATTATATAGAGCCTTTAGCTGACACAGCGTGCTGTGCTTACAAGCAAAACCAAACCACACCACACCAAACCAAAGCAAAAATTCCCTGTGTGTATTTTGTAGTGCTCTCTAGAAAGGGTGCACAAGATTTTCCAGACTAAGTAAAATGTATACATTGCACTTGTAAAAAATGAAGAAATTCTGCCACCAATTTTGGAAAAAAAATAATTTCTCCATCAGAATATGGAATAACTATTTGAGGAATCTCTTCATAAATGAAAAAACCAAAAAGTATTGAAAAATCATGTGGGAAAATCAGACTATCACACAGTTTTTCCTTTTTCCCCATCCAGGTTAATGTATTCCTAGAATGGTCAGTTTTTGTGTGTTTATAAAAGTTGATATTTTTCCTCCCTTCTTAGATACTTGGAGAAGAAACGACTTTGCTTCCCTCGGTTCTTCTTTGTCTCGGATCCTGCCCTTCTGGAGATTCTGGGACAGGCATCGGACTCCCACACCATACAAGCCCACTTGCTCAATGTGTTTGACAACATTAAAACTGTCAAGTTCCATGAAAAGGTGCACTTCATAATCATGGCCGACAATCACTGCATCTTAGAATCTCAGTGGTCTTTATTAAGTAGTTCTCTGACCCTGTGTTTACAAAGGGTTAATTTCATATCCATTAATTCTTGCTCAGTAACTGAGAACAAACTTTGGGGTCCAAATTACCTTCAGAACTGGGTAATATTTTACTATCTGAACTATAGATTTGAATAAAAATTGATAGCTTAAATGTGATTAAGAATGCATTGCATGTAGCATTTATGGTTTTACAGGGCAAATTAACTACTTAGAAATCCAACAAGGTAAAGAAACCAATTGCTCATAAACTCATGTCTTGAATAAACAGAATTGCCCGAGTGATTTGATTTTTTAAATCAGATTTCAGAAGTTTTCAGCATGCTTTATTGAAATTTCTTCTACACTTCCATGTTTATGGAATTGCAGAACTACTGGGGACCTGAAAAAGGTCATTCAACTTGAGGGTGCCTACACTTGCACAGCTGCCAAAAGATATTGTCTAATCCATCCCTCTATTAAAAATTCCATAACGAAGTGATCCTTCCCATTTGATATTGTGTTCAGTTTCCCTCTGGTGCTTCATACAAATCTCGTAGTAACATTCATTTATTTATCCTAGCACGTAGTTTACTTTATTGAGGAGCTACCATGTGCCAGATGTCATGCCTAACATTGGGATTAGCTTCCAGGGACTCGGCTCTGGTGCAGGAGACAGAGAAGTAAACAAATAGAGTCTATAGTGTGCAGTTAGTGCAGTGTTAAAGCTATTCCATTATAAGCAATTAAAAACCAGTTGTTAAGGTCAAGCCTGTTGCTTTGTGCCAGACATGATGCTGGCCCGGGGTTCCCAGGAAGAATGCATCATGATTCACACTGAAGTCATTTTTATGCAGTACCATACTCAAGAGAAATTTGCCCATTAAATGTTGATAATTTTGGACTTGAATTGTTATTATTGTGCTTGTATGAAGCACAAGGTTCAAGGGAATTCCTGTCAGGGAGCCCTAATCTGGGTGCATAGGGGTGTTAGGGAAGGCTTTCTGCAGGAGAATATGAACTTGAACTGACTTTTTGAAGGTGAGTGGAACATAAGCAGGCAGGTGAAGTTCACCTTCAAGGGACCTGGAGGTGTGGGCAGCCCAGGATGTCAGAAGTGTGTGTATGTGAGTGAGTGCATTTGTTTTCTATGTCTGCTGTGGCTTAAAACAACAGACATGTATTGTCTCACCGTTCTAGAGGCTAGAAGGTGACCTCCTCTTAACATGATTGCATCTGCAAAGACTGTATTTCCAAATAATGCCACATTCACAGATACCACACAGATGCCAGGGCCTAGGACGTATCTTTTTTTGGGTTCACAATTCAACTCACAACAGGGAACGATGAGCAAAGAGAGAAGCAGGGACAGGCCGGAGTCCAAAGACTGAGCACATCACATTGTGGAATTCTACTTCATCTTGAACATGACGCCAGGCCATGGGAGGCTTTTACACAGGGCAGTGACCTGATTTGTGTTTCAGAAAGATTCTCTGGTGCTGGGCAGGAGGTGGAATGAAAGGAACCAAGGAAAACTGTGTTGAAAGCCATTGCAAAGTCAGGATGGAAAAGGCTGAACTGCTATAATAAAAGCCTTGTCAGAAGGGACAGAGAGGATGGAAAGATAGGATGGATTTTAATGGTTTAAAACCATTGTTTCTTGTTGATCTATTGGACGTGTGCATTGAAGGAAGGGACTTAAATTAACTAGGAAGTTCTTCCTGATGTTTCACTTAAATCCTTTTGCTACAGCACTATGATCTCATGGTTCAGGAGCAAAGCTTCTCACAGTCTCGAGTTGTACATTGAAGATAATTCAAACTTCCTCTTTTGTTGATGAAATGCCACAGATTTTTAGCCTCTTTTCATAGCAATTACTTCTTAAGATAGCATTGCTTTTGTTTTTTATTTTCCCTGCCATAAGGCTTCTAAAACAGGGGGCAGATCCTGGTTGTGTGAGTCCTAAATCTTATAAAATTATAAGTACAAATTTACACTCAGGGCCTTGGAAAGGGTCCGTGTAAGTGAAGGGCCCTGAAACTGAAGACTCATTAGCATCCCGTTAGACCGCTTCTGTCCACAGCTGAGGAGGACTCTGTCAGTGCAGCACTAAATCTGAGCCCAGGGAACAATATTCCATTTTACCATAGAACAGAAACAACAACAAACACTTGCATTTACTTTATAGTTCGTGTTATTTTGTTTAATTGGCAGAAACAACGTGTGAGGTGGGTAGGGAAACAGGGCAAGCATGATTTTTAATGGCTAATTATAGGCAAGAAATTTAGTCTCAGAGATGTTTTCCTCTAACAGTGCGTGATCATGGAATGTATCTTAGAACTCCAAGTACTATGCTATTCTCATTTTGTCTTACTGCATGGGAATGGAAGTGAAAGACCAGAACAGGAGCTGGGTTTGAAATAGAAAACATTATGTGCAACCAAGATCTCCTGTAAAAAGCACCAGGTTTGGTACAGAATTGGAATTACCTTGTAAAGGGTTTGCATTGATCATATTGACTAGGTTATTGCTAATGTCAACTCGATAATCTTGTGGTGTGGAATGACAAGCTTTGAGAGAGTCTCATTTCACTAGGGAAAGCTTAGAGATTTTTTTTCTCATCACATTTGTATTAAATATTTCCTTTAGAAAATGTTTTCCCCCTTACAATATAGATTATTTGGAATTGATTGAGTATTCCCTTTTAGACTTTGTGGGTAACTTTTTTATTGTTTTGAAATCAATTTTGTATTATGTCTTGCCTTATGCAGTATTTTATAATCTGTAGCTTCACTTTCTATGGGAAGAATAACATTTACAAGAGGAGAATGGAGGAAAGGTAAACATTTAAAAATTTTTTATATGACTATAGCTATTTTGTTGGTTTCTAACATAGATCTACGATCGAATTCTGTCGGTTTCCTCCCGAGAGGGCGAGACGATTCAATTGGATAAACCTGTGATGGCAGAGGGCAATGTGGAAGTTTGGCTTAATTCTCTCTTAGAGGAATCCCAGTCCTCATTACATCACGTGATTCGCCAAGCAGCTGCAAATATTCAAGAAACGGGTTTCCAGTTAATTGAATTTCTTTCATTCTTCCCTGCTCAGGTCAGTGTATTGAAATTAGAAAGTATTTTTTATAAAGTAGTCATCTTAAATCTCAGACATTGTCTATTGTAAGCTTCACAAATGGCTATAATTTAACTCCAGACCAATATTAAAATTTTCACGAAGTATAGGTAACTGTATTGATTTCAACTACAGATTATATGGTCATATAGAGAGAGAATTAAATGTGTATTTGGGTTGTAGAGATATTTGATATATTTTCTTTAACTTAAAACAGTTTTTTTCCCAATGGAATATCTTTATGTAACAATGTATATAAATCATAAAAATGTGCCCAGTGGATAGTTTACTAGAAAAATGAAAATATATTTTAGCATAAAATACAGGAAACAATATTTTTTTAGTCATTGTGATCAATAAAGATTTTGTGAGCATCTGCTCTGGGTAAACGCAGTGCTAGTTTGGGTAAAGCAAGTTTAAGACAAATTCTTTACCTGCGAGAAACTTAAAATCTATCTAGGAAGAAATGTGACTTAAACGCAAATGACTTAAAACTACAAGAAGTGAGTTCTCATAGGTTGTGAAAAAAGGTCTCACATGGATGTAATCAAGGCTTTATACTTTCATAATAATCACAACTATTCATTATGTTCTACTTTCTATTTAAATGTGTAAATATGCAACACAAACTCATAAACCCTTTTTTATTTCCGTAAGGTTGGATTATTAGGAATTCAAATGATATGGACACGGGACTCAGAAGAAGCCCTTAGAAATGCCAAGTTTGATAAAAAAATCATGCAGAAAACCAATCAGTCTTTCCTGGAGCTACTAAACACACTAATAGATGTCACCACGAAGGATCTGAGTTCCACAGAACGGGTGAAATACGAGACTTTGATTACTATTCATGTGCACCAACGGGATATCTTTGATGAGCTGGTAAATTCTTTATAAATGCTGTGGCATATCCAGAAAAGCAAATCCTAGACGCTATCTGTGTTTACCCACTAGAATTAGTTTGATTGAATTCAGGGAAGAGGTTAAATTCAGGCAAAGAATCATCTTCATAATCAGAGCTCGTTGTCAGATTTTCTTTTCAGTCCTTAACTGAAATGTCAGTCATATTGTGATGATCTATGCTAAGGTGTTACTGAGGCAATTAGACTTTATTTTACAATTCTTTATGTGATTATTTTTAATGTTAAAATGTCATATAGCATCCTGAAAAGCTTTCATTTGTCTTTTTCTCCTTTTAGCTATTAATTGAAGATCACCGGTTTCTTGCTACAGAAATTATTAGTAATATTGCTAGTGGAGCTGTTTAGGACCTTTTGAAAAATCACATCCTTGACAAGTTTTGCTACATTTTATGTCATTGATTGCAAATGGTCTTTCCTAATATAGCTTGTGACATTCAGGTGTCATGCAGGTTTTTGCCTTTAAGGAGAGAATAGAGTGGAAAAAGAGAGTTTAGTAGCTGTAGGAAATGGGAAATGTGAAAAGAAATGAAATGAAATTTGTCCTTTACTGTAAACTATAACATCAGATAAGAGAAGCAAGAAGCTCTTATTTTCATAATAATTTTTTGGATTGTGTCTTACCCCATTATGTAAAAAAGATTATGAAAGATTGGTGCTGATGTGATGGAAATAAAGGCAGCACATTCAAGCTATTGTGTGCTAATCTCCTCTCAATAGTTAAGCACACTATTTACCACTCTGAGAAATAAAGGGCTCAGGGTAATTTTAGTTCTTATTTGTCAAAGAAAAATGATTAAAGTGGCTTAAAATTTGCTGAAAAATTCAGACAAAAGCATTGCTAGGCAATAACCTGTCATTTAGATGTTAGAAATTTTGGCCCCATGTAATTACTAGGAAAAGTAATTAATGGATTAGAAAAAGAACTCAACAGTATACTTTGTCATAATCTTAAGAGACGCCTTTTTTCCTAATGAGATTGTTTAGTTCTGTCTTGGTATGCCAAAACATGCTTTTCATAGATTATATTTAATGACTAGGACTATGGTATTGGGCATTTCAGGGTGAAATTTAAGAAATGAATATCTTATTACTAAAACATGTAATGCCATTTAAATGGGAGGGGAATAACTAGGGGTTGCTCTTGAATTTTCCTTTCCCCATATCTTCTACAGTTTACTTTTTATTGATCAGTAAATGAATGGGTAGGCTGGTGATATGGTTGACGTCTCTGAACTAGTTGAGTTGTCTTTGAGTTCTATTTATTTCACTTTATGATCTACATGAATGCTAATGTGTATGTTTAATAAGTGATTCTCATCAGAGTTCTAACGTATACTTTTTGAATTTCAGTGTCACATGCATATCAAGAGTCCTACGGACTTTGAGTGGCTGAAACAGTGCAGATTTTATTTTAATGAAGATTCTGACAAGATGATGATTCATATCACAGATGTGGCTTTCATATACCAGAATGAATTTTTAGGCTGCACTGACAGGCTTGTCATAACGCCACTCACAGACAGGTGACGGGAGGATTCTGATGCCTCAGCCTCTCTGCTCCCCTCCTCCCCTGCCGCTTTTATTCTCTTGGTTGTTCAGGGGATTTTTGCTTAATGTCTCTTTACGGTTTACTGGCTCTTTGATATTAAGACCTTTGAAGTCTAGTATTTTTAGCTTTACACCTGTGTCTTCATCTGGGAATTAGGTTTGTGACTGAAACAGACCTTTCTTCCTTTGCCTTCAGTCTTATAAAGACGAAGTTTAAATGTATCTGTGGACGTTGAATGAGTAACAATGGGAATTAATTGCTGTGTGTCACTAGGTACAAATCACCGTGGGCCTTGAGGGCTGCTTTAGTACCCTTTTCATTGCTGAGAAACAATTTAGATGTTTTTTTTTTTTTTTTTAGCAGGAAAGAAATTGAGTATCAATGTAGGTGAAAAGCAGGGACAGGCACCTGGCCGGGCACTTGGAGGTGTTAGTGAGAGCGTCACTGCAAACTCCCTAGACTCAGTCTCCTCATTTGCAAGATAAACTAGACTGTCTCCAAGGGCCCTTCCAGGAATGATACTCTGTAATTCTCTTAGTCTAATTTGAACTTTGTGGCATCAGCCACATTGTATATTCTCTGTTCTGGGATGTGCTGAATCTCTATTATTGCATCACGTTGTGTGCATGTAACATCACATCACACCACACCCCATAAATGCATGTAATGATGACATGTCAATTAAAAATACTATTCATTTAAAAAGCGTGAAGAGTTGCCAAATAGGAATTTCCCTTGAAACACATACGGGGTCATGTCACACCTCCTCTCCTTCAAACCTCCAGTACTTCCTTCCCTTCTTCTCTCTCCACTGAAGGCCTTGTTTCCTGCTTTACTGAGAAGACAGATGAGGTCATAGGAGAGACTGTGCACTCATCTTCCGTTACCACGTCCATTAACCTGGGCCCCTCTCCCCACGAAGTCTCTTTCTCTCCTGGTTGTCCAGACAGATCATCTGCGCTGCCATCCAAAGCCAACACCTCCACTGAAACCACGATTTCCTCTCTGGGCGCAGCATCAATTTTCACTTTCTACTGGATTGTTTTCATCAACATACAAACATGTGCAATGTTTCCACACAGAAAACCCTACTGTGACGGCTCCAGTTTCCTTCCAATTCCTACGCTCCCGTCAAAATCCCTCGAAAGCACAATTTCTCTCCACCTGGTTTGTTTTGAACTCACTCCAAGCACTTGGTGTTCGTTTTTATTTTTTGCTGCCCTAACAAATTGCCACAAATTTAGAAGCTGAAACAACACACGTTTACTATTTTTACAGTTCTGTACATCAGAAACCTCACACGGGTCTCACTGACTAAAACCAGGTGTCAGCAGGGGCTGCGTTCCTTCCTGGGGAATCCAGCGGGAATCTGTTTCCTGCCCTTTTAGGTGGTTGGCAGAATTCCTTTCCTTGTGGTTATTAAACCCGGGACCCCATTTTCTTACTGTCAGCCAAGGGCTGTTCCAGCTTCAGAAGGCTGCTACAGTCCTTGACTCTCAACCCCTTCCTCCATCTCCAAAGCCAGCAGCGGGGGGTTGAGTCTCTTTCATGCTTTAAATCTCTCCTCCTTCTTCTGTCTCAGGTCTCTGGTCCACCCTTCTGCTTCTCTCCTCCCCTTTTAAGGACTCATGAGATTAGATTGGGCCCACTGGATAATCCAGGATAATCCCTCCATCTCAACGTCTTTACCATTAATGACATCTGCAAAGTCCCTTTAGCCATGGAAGGTAACATGCTCACAGGTTCCAGGGATTGGAATGTGGACAAGTTTGGGGACCAATATTCTGACGACCGCACTTTTCCCCATCACTCTGATAAAACAGCTCTTGTGAAAGTCACCCTGACCTTCAGGTCGCTAAATCCAGTGGTTCTTCCTGGATGGCGTCTTCCCTGAACGATCAGCAGCACTGGCACAGTCCATCATTCTCTCCTTTTAGATACACTTTCTTCACATGGCTTCTAGAACACCACGCTCACCTGGTTCCTCATTCTGGTGCGGCTGTCCCTTCACACCTGTTCCTACTGGTGGTTGCTCTTCAGCTTTCTGACCTCCTCAACATAGAACATGCCGGGCTCTTTTCTTCTCTGTCTCCTTAAGTGATCCTACATGGCTTTAAATACCACTAAATGTTGACCTCAAATCTCTGCATCCATCCAGGGCTTCTCCTCTGAATTCCAGACACGTATATCCACCTGCCTACACTACATGTCCACTTGGGGCTTATAGGATATTTGACCTTAGCAGGTTTGATTGTCTGCCACAAAAGTACCCTCCTGTCATCTCTGCATTTCAGTAAATGGGCATTCCATGTTATCAGAGTGGTGGGGGCAGTGTGATAGTCAGAATAATGGTCTTCCCAAAGATGCTCATGTCCTGATCCCTGAAACCTGCGGATGTTACCTTCCAGTTGTTCAGTCCAACAATCCTCGGAGCATCCTTGAAGCCATTCTTTCTCCCTCACCTCATTATCCAATCTACCTTCAACTTGGTCAGTGCTACTTTCAGAATTCATCTAGAAAGTGGCCACTTTTCACCCCTTCACTGTTACTACTCTTATCCAAACCATCGTATTCTCTAACCTGGATTATTGTGGTGGTCTTTTAATTGGCCTCCCTGCCTCTGCTGTTGTCCCTGTATAGTCTGTTCTCAGTTCAAATACCAGAATATAAGTCAGATCCTGTCACTCCTTTGCCCCAAACTCTCCACTGTGGTTCCATTTCACAAAAAGTAAAAGTAATGTCCTCACTTCAGCCTAAGAGGCCTGTCACCATCTGGCCCCTGCCACCATCTGGCCCCTGCCACTTGTCTGCCTCTCCTTCCTCATTCAGCTCCCATTATATGCTCCTTGGCTGTTCCTTGAACAGTGCCTGCACAGTCCTGCCCCAGGACCCTTGTACCTGCTGCACTCTTGGCCTGGAACCCTCTTCCTTCAGTAGTGGCTTAGCTTGCTTCCTCACTTCCTCAGGCCTCTGCTCAGATGTTACCTCAGAGGGGTCTTTGACCCTCTATGTTTGAAGCAGCAATCCTCACACTCCATAACCCTCTGACCCAGCTTTATTTTCCATGTTTCTTATTTCTAAAATAATCTGTTTCCTTCCTTTATAGTATAAGCTTCTTGAGGCATTGGCTTCATGTGATTTATTCACTAGAATAGTTCTGTCACATAACAGGTGCTTAAATACATATTTGTTGAATACATGAAAGAAATGATTATTTCCAAAGTTGCATCTTAATGGTGAAAATTTTAAATGGTACAGAAGAACATGAAGTAGAATATGTGGGAGGGAAAACTTTCCTATTTTTCAAAATGATTGATAGTTTATTTTCTATGCCTCTGAAAACTTTGCATGGCTATATGTCAAAATCCCTTTTACATTTTCACATGTAGATATCATAGTTTACAACCTTTTCTGCAACTTTCCCTATATTCATTATCATGCATTTTTTATATCAAAAAACTTGAGAACTTAAAAAGCTAAAGAAGTTTTTATAAGTGTACAAGTAGAGGTGCTTCTGAAGTGTGTTTCAGCCTGATTCACCCAAAATGTTCACTTGTTCATTTTTCTTTAAATAATTTGATTATGTGAGAAGTGATTCATCACGTTTTGCTGGTTATTGGGAATCCATTGCAAGATTTGTTTTCTTTTACAAAAGAAAACTTCTCACTAAAATTAATAATTTAAAAAAGTAAAATGCTAGAGGCACTGATAGGTTTGTTGTTAGCGTTTCGCTGGCTGACTTGTGAAAATTCAGCAACTGCGGCAGCCCTCCGGGCTCTGGGAAGCTCAGCCCCATGTAGACAGAGTTGCAGACATTTCAGATGATAAAATAGTCATTATAATATGGTAACATATAGCACCTTTGGCGAAAAACACATGGTGTTTTTAACGACCCGTCCTTCCTCCCACTTCTGGGCACACGCAGAGAAATATAGAATTGTTCGGACCACAGCTGTCACTTAAGCGAGAGGGCAGAGGAAATCGAGGGCTGATAGAAGCATCTTTCTTATCTGATTGATAAGAAATGTAGACAGGCCTAACAATGTGTATCTTTCCCTGATATATTCTCACAGCTTCTGTGAGTCATGCCTGACTGTTGACCACTCAACTCTGCCTGTACAGCTGTGTAGTCTTAGGCAAGACGCCCAATGTCTCTGATTCCTTTCTTTTAGAATCATTGTGTGGACTAGAGGTAATATAAATACACAGAGCATTATGAGGACATACTGTATCTAACAAGATATACTGTTAGACTCTTTGATTCTGTAAAATTAAATTGAAAAAAAAAAAAAACAAAAAAAAAAACAAAGTAAAAAAAAAAATAAAATAAATAAATACACAGAGCAAATGGTAGTCATTACTATTACTTCTGCTATGACTGTTGTTTTTCTGACTCACTGATAATACATTCCTTAGCAGCGTTTCCTTTTGTTTTTCCTTAAGCACGTCCTATAATCAAAAAGTCTGTAACTAAACCAAATTCTCAACAAAGAAAAGTAACTTGCTGATGCATGCACCTTTGTTGTCTTAGGAAACTTTTCAGCATCTTAGAATCAATAGGAGCTGAAACCACTTCTGGTTTACATGTGATGAAATGCATCTACTGTGATATGAATACTTAATACTAATGGTGGTGAGGAATTTGGTCAAATTGAGTGCTAATGAGCATTGGGTCATGGGGTTGGTTGCTGTTCATTTGGCATCGTGGTCACATTTTATATCTCTAATTCCAATAGCTGTCGGGACAGGAGAAACCAGATAAGAGTGTATGGCTGGACCAGCACAAGCCATTTATTCACAAATGTTCATAGCGTACAAGGTGCCAGGGGTTAGGCAAGTAGTTGAGGGTACAAGTGTGAACTAGACCTAGATCCTGACAGCAGAGAGTTTACAGCAGTCTAATTGGAAGGTGGAAAACTGAAACAGAGCCGTCAGCAGGTCATTAAAACACACAAAGTTCAAACCCTGTTCATGAATGGAGACATTTTTGAAAATAGCTAAGAGAAAGAGATTAGAAAGAAAAGCAGGGAAGGGTGGGCAGGAGGGAGGCACACACGTATAGGATACTCTGGGAAGAGTCTCATTAACAGGTATGTGGAGATGCTCCCACAGATCATTCGTGTCACTGAAAGGCCATTTGGGTACCAGTGTAGCAGTTGGTCTGAAGTCTCACCAAGCAGAGAAAGTAAGAGATAAGTCACCTGACATGCCCACTCACTTTGCAGGCAAATAGGATGATTTCTTTGAAGCAACTTGCTACCTTTTCAGTTTAAATATAAACCAGTTATAATGAGGGTTTGGGAGGCAGAGCAGCTGAGTGGACAGAGTTGATGGAGACGTATTTCTTACCCTGATAGGGTGGACTGGGCAGGGACAGGGCTTGGCTTACACCTGGACAGCCTGGCCCACGTCTTAGCTCTCCCACCGCAACCCTGAGAAAAGTTGCTCAATCTCTGTGAGCCTCTTCCTTCATCTGTAAAACAGGGGAGAAGAATAGTAGCTTCCATCCAGAGTTCTCTGGAGAATTAAGTGAGATAATGCATGTGGAGCACATCGTGTTGGCTGTTGTAATGGCAGATTCTGCCCTGAAAGGGATGGCGAAAGTGCAAGGGGAGAATGAAGACCCTGGGTTAAAAGGCACAATGAGAGTGACAGCAGGCATCCTCCTGAGTTCACACCCAGATCTTCTCTTCTGTATCCAGGCTCTGTATACGTTCAGGGCTGAGTTGCTGACTTGCCTTTTCAACACCTGTTTCCAATAAAATAGAGACCCTGGAACACCTCCAGTTGGTACGCTAACTGTTCGTTTTCACCCTTCATGCCACATAATCACTTCGTTTTCTTTGAAATATTTTTCAAGTCCAGATGAATGTTTTATAGTTTGGCCATAAGAAAACTGTAAATTACATCACTTTACAAATTGTCTCCTTTGACAACACCAGGTGGTGCTGGGAATCAAGTCATTCATCAGCAAGTTACCAGGTTAAAACCTTTCCTTCCCGGGCATTCTCGTACACTCTCTCCAATCTTTTATTTGTTAATCTCATATGGTAAGACACAGTGGAAGGTGTGTGCAGGTCTTATAGCTGCTCACAGAAATAGATTCAAGATGTGATTACTTAGCAACGTGTGATTCAAATCCCAAGTACGTCAAATTATCGACTCTTAGATTCAAAAGGGGAATAATCTACTTAAATGGTTCCAAATCTGTTTCACAGAATATCATTTTTTTTAGATGGGGACAGATTTCTGTGAAAAAGATTTCAGGCAAATTTTGGAAATGCTATGTATAATTTTTCATATTTGGAAATTCTAAATACACATTATCATAAGAAAGCCTGAAAAATTCAGCAGTAGCCTGTTTAACCTTTTCAATTGTTTTCAAACTAATTTGACCATAGATTACCCCCTTCTTTTTATAGAATACATGTTAACATTGATAAGGATAAGTGTCTTTTGGGGGGTAGTTTTGGAAATGTTATGTACAGACAAGGGCTTAGATCTCCTGTTCTCTATTCTTGAGCTGGTTTCATTTCACTGTGATGTCTTGGAAGTACCTTCCCGTTGCTGGTGGGATAGTTCTAGTGATGTTTCTTCCCCTCCAGGTGTTATATCACGTTGGCTCAAGCTCTAGGAATGAGCATGGGGGGAGCCCCTGCCGGACCTGCAGGAACAGGCAAAACAGAAACTACCAAAGATATGGGACGATGTCTCGGAAAATATGTAGTGGTTTTCAATTGTTCGGACCAGATGGATTTCCGAGGACTTGGACGGATTTTTAAAGGTTTGGGTTATATATTTAATTTTATGAGAGATTTCAGCTAAGGTGGAATATCTTTTTGAAATTTATTTTTCATCCATTGGCTACCTCTTAGGGTCATTTTTCAACTTTGTAAAACATTTTGGAAAATATTTAATCTTGCCAGTGTTGTGTGGATGGAATATTAGTATCACTTGCCTTTTGGGATGTTCCTTTGTCACTGAATGTTGGGTGTTTACAGATAAAGTGCCAAACTGTGAGCTGTTTTGTGTTGCTTGATGCATGATGTATTTGTTCAACTTTATTTTTGAACAAACCTATATCTGGCTTGTTTTGGCAGCTTCATTATGTCCTTTTCCTTGGCTTTCCAAAATTGTATACTAATTGGATTTTCTATTTAATTTCCTTCCTAAGGACTGGCACAGTCTGGATCCTGGGGTTGTTTTGATGAATTTAATCGTATTGATCTACCAGTTCTGTCAGTTGCAGCCCAGCAAATTTCCATTATTCTGACATGTAAAAAGGAGCATAAAAAATCTTTTATTTTTACTGATGGAGATACTGTGACTATGAACCCTGAATTTGGGCTTTTTCTAACCATGGTAAGGAGACGTCTGAAAAGCTACTTAATTTCAGTTTTATCACAGTCTTCATGCATCTCCCTGGTCATATGTCATTTATGTTCCATGAATGGAAACTGGGATTGTAATTTTCCCTCCTGTGTGAAAGCCTGTAGTGTTAAACAAAGATCATATTTATAACTCACAGCTTGTTCTGTCCAGGTGAGAGGAGAGTGCGATGTGTGAGTGAGATCTCTGGTTGTCATTCCAGATTTGTTGTGTGTGTGTGTACATCATGAATCCTCTGATATCATGCTAACATGTGCTTGTTGGACCATGATCATATTGTTCATTCTTGGGTTGTATTTTCTGTTTAGAATCCTGGCTATGCCGGGCGGCAGGAACTCCCTGAAAACTTGAAGATTAACTTCCGCACGGTGGCCATGATGGTCCCTGACCGTCAGATAATCATAAGGGTGAAGTTGGCGAGTTGCGGCTTCATTGACAATGTTGTTCTGGCCAGGAAGTTTTTCACACTCTACAAATTGTGTGAGGAACAGCTTTCTAAGCAGGTGTGTTATTCTGGAGGTCTCTGTACTTAGGCATATTTCATTTTGCTATTCAGTTAAATGTTCTCATTTTGAAAAATTGTAGACTGGACTTGTTGACAAAGTTCTTTATTGATACAAAGTAGGAAGGTGTATCATTATAAAATAATTTTATATGCATAGTTTAATTGAGAAGTACATTTAAAGAAATTAATATTGACAGCATAGAAATGAAGTAAATACTATCCAAACTGACTTAAAAGCCAAAGAATTATGGGTATTAATATTTGCTCTTTATTCTACCTATACATTCATTATAATATGATCATCCTGGTTTTTAGGAACCTCTCAATCATTTACTTTTCTCATTTTTTTTTTTTTTTTGTCAATAGATTTAGGGGGTACAATTGTTTTCTATTACATGGATAAATTGTACAAAGGTAAAGTCAGGGTTTTTAGTGTACCCATCACCAATATCATGTACATTGTTCCTGATAAGTAATTTCTGATCCCTCACTCTCTTCCCACGCTCCCCTATTAGTTTTCAACATCCCTTATTCCTCTTTATGGTCACATGTACCCATGGTTAGCTCCACTTATAAGTGAGAACATGTGGTATTTGTTTTTCCATTCCTGAGATATTCCACTTAGGGTAGTGGTCTCCAGTTCCACCCAAGTTGCTGCAAAAGACATTATTTCATTCATTTTTATGGCAGAGTAGTATTCATATATATATATATATATATATATATACTGCATTTTCTTTACTCCTTAGTTGATGGGCACTTAGGTTGATTCCATAGCTTTGCAAATTTATTATCATATGCCACATTTATTATTACTCAGTGTCTGTGGATCAGGAGTCAGCTTAACTGGGTCCTGTCGTTAGTGTCTAGCAAGGCTGTAATCAAGGTCTTGGCTGGGGTTGCAGTTTCATCTGATGCTTGCCCAGGAATGATCTACTTCCAAGCTCACTGTGGTTGTTGGCAGAATCCTGTTCCTTGAGGTTTTAAGACTGAGGGCTTTAGTATCTTGCTGGCTGTTGTTTGGAGGCACCTGCCTTCATTTCCTGCAGGAGATGTGAGTTCTTTGCAACATGGGATTCCCTGATGTGGCCACTTGCTTTCTCAAAGTTAGCAAGAGAAGAGGTTACAGCAAGAAGAGTGCTACAATCTTATGTAATATGACCACATGGGATCATATGCGACCTGTTGCCTCTATTGTATTCTATTAGAAGCAAATCACAGATTCTGCCTACTCTTAAGGTGATAAGATCCTCCAAGTGCATGAACACCAGGAAGGCATCATGTGGGCATCATGCTACAATTTTCTAGCACATTCAAATAAAATTACTAAAAGCCTATGCTAAATAATGACACATTACAATAAGCATAAGAATATAACATGAATATCCTGCAACCCATGTTCACAAGGTCATTGTGAATAAAATGAGTTGATGTGTACAAAACAATTAGTCTCATACTGATCTCTTGATGAACGTTCTGTGACTCTCCCTTCATGCCCACAGAATCCAATTCTGATAGGAAGTTTTCCTATGATTAATTTTATCCACCAACACTGGTTACTTATATGCAAATTTATTCATGTTTTTACTTAATCGTCTTTATTAGAATTTAAATTTCCTGATGGCAAGACCTCAATGTGAATATTTTTATGTGCTTCATCTTCCAAATGACTAGTATTAAGCGAGGCATACTGCTCCCAATTACCTTATCAGATAACTGTTTTGTTTTTGTTTTTGTTTCTCTATAGGTAATTTTTTAATGTGGTAAAAATATATAACATTAAATTTGCCATTTTAACCATTTTTAAGTGTACAGTTCAGTAGTGTTAAGTGTATTTACAATGTTGTGAAATAGATTTTCATAACTTTTTCATCTTGAAAAACTGAAACTGTATACCCACTAAACTAGTGGTCCCCAACCTTTTTGGCACCAGGTACTGGTTTCGTGGAAGACAATTTTTCACAGATGGGGGAGTGGGAGAGGAGAGGGGAGCTCAGGCAGGGATGCAAGTGATGGGGAGTGGCTGTAAATACAGATGAAGCTTCACTCGCTTGCCTGCTGCTCACCTCCTGCTGTGTGGCCCCTGGTTCCTAAGTTGGGGACCGCAGCACTTAAACAACTTCTCTTTTCCTCCTCCCCCAGGCCCCGGTAACCACCATTCTAATTTCTGTTTCTAAGAATTTGACTACTTTAGATACCTTATGTGAGTGAAATCATACAGCGTTTGTCTTTTTGTGCCTATTTTACTTAGCATAATGTCCTCAAGGTTCATTCATGTTGTAACACGTGACAGGATTTCCTTCCTTTTTATGGTTAAATAGTATTCCATTATGCGGATATGCCACATTTTGTTTATCCATTTGTTTGTGGATATTTGGGTTGCTTCCACCTCTTGGCTGTTGTGAATGGTGCTGCTGTGATCATGGGTATGCAGCTATCTCCTTGAGAAGCTGCTTTCAATGCTTTTGGCTGTATTCCCAGAAGTAGGATTACTGGATCTTATGGTAGTTCTATTATACTACCATTTAGTTTTTTGAGGAACAGCAGTACTATTTTCCACAGTGATTGGATGATTGAATTTTAATTATTCACTTTATATTAATATATGCTGAAATTTGGCATGATTGAGCTTTTATAAATATATACCAAGGCAAGGATGAAGCTGGGGGCTCAGCTTCCTGATTTATCCTTATTCTTCCTCCCCCAGGTAATCCTGACGTGCAGTTGCTTTTCTTCCTCCTCAGAAGGCATCTATCCATCTATCTGTATGTAGATATCTATGAGACAGTCATGAGTGAGGTCCCAGTTTAATTCTGGTTCTGAATTTGAATTTTAGCTTTAGAGATATGAGCAAATTTCCTTATGTATGACTGATTAAGAAAAAGCTCAAAGGGACATTTGTACTCCAATAGGAAATTTATTCCTTTTCCCCTGTCAAGCTTTGTCAGTTAGTTCTGATCTAAGGGCTTAAGCTAATGATGGTGGATGGGAGGAAGCTTTTGGATATTCTCTACTTGCTCAAAAAGTATATCTATAAAGAAATTTATTGCTCCATTGGTTGTGTGAGTTTTCTAAAGGAAAACTAGCATTTATTCATGATTGTGAATAGGACTTCCGTTAAATTCATATAGCTTCCATGAGTAGGTTAATATTGAAAATAAGCCCAGTATATTCAAATTCTTCAGGTACATTATGACTTTGGTCTGCGTAACATTCTGTCGGTACTCCGGACCTTGGGAGCAGCAAAAAGAGCTAACCCCACGGATACGGAATCCACGATTGTCATGCGGGTACTACGAGACATGAATCTTTCTAAACTGGTAAGATTCACAGATGGAAGTGTTCCACCCACTTAAATATCAGTTCAGCTAAGCACAAATGAGACTTAGAAATATTTATTTAAAATGCTCATTTAAAATGCCTAATTATCAAAGTGCTGAAAAGCATAACTTTAAATTATACTTTTTCAGAAGTTCTTTTTGTAATGACTCCTATCTCCTCTAAAATGTTCCTATTTCAATGGAATTGGAGTGGATTTTAAAAAAATCCTCATGTTAAGCTCCTAAATACCTTGAATCATTTTTGCATTTTAGAACTAAAATCTTGCCTTTAAAGTCTGGAGGGCCTGGTAGAAATTGTATGTAAATTTTATAACTATGTAATAATTTCACACTCTTGTTTCATAGTAGAGATTGATAATCAATGTCCAATATCAGTGGATCTATTTACAGGGCAACAAAATAATGTATTTTTATTTAAAAATAAAAGCATGAACCGAGTTCCAATTCATAAATTTGTTAACTATTTCTCACTTAAAAATTCTTTTTAATTTAAATTAGAAGTTGTGGACTATAATGTATCCCCCTAAACTGGCTATTTTATGGAAAGATTATCATGTAGGCAGTATTTTCTTCTCTTCCATTTTCTTGCTTTCTTTCTTCTTCCTTTTTCTCCCCTTCTTTAAAATTGTTTTTTTTTTAAATTAATAACTTATGGGAAAGATGAGGAAAATATTATTCAACTTCAATGAAGCTGATATTTTATTTATTAATGGTCACATTGAAATAACCCGGACTGTGTTGGGCATTTTCAACTTATCTGTACCTTGCTCTGTTTGTGCCAGAATAATTGGTCAGATTTCCCATTCTTTTCTTTTTTTAGATTGATGAGGATGAACCCTTATTTTTGAGTTTGATTGAAGATCTTTTCCCAAATATTCTTCTGGACAAGGCTGGTTACCCTGAGCTGGAAGCAGCCATTAGCAGACAGGTAATACATCTCACAGGGCAGCGTCCTCTGGATGGAATGGGAAGTAGGTGGCGCTGCTGTGGTCCAAACCTGTGGGCTCCACAAACAACACTGAGGCTGCAACTGCTGTCTTAGGAGAGGCCAACACACACCACTGATGGAGCTCCCCCTGCCCTGGGGTCTCCTCCTGTCACACAACCACGTGTCCAGTTAGTCATGTGCAAGTGGCCCCATTATTGAGAGAAACCATCACACGCCAGATGCAGAAATGAAATGCTATTGCCGCGCAGCTGGCTGCCTCGCCCGGGCTTGGCTTGGCTCTGCCTTCGCCCTGGTGTTTGCCACGTTGCCTTATCCCCAGACTCCTGACTCTGAGTGTTATTGGTAGTGATCTCATGTGGCCTGTCGGTTATTATTCTTTCTCCCCCTGGGCACTTGTGGTTTCTTCCTTAGGCTCTGGAGGTGGAGGGCAGGTGGTGGTGGGATCCACCCTGTGTGTTTATCATTAGGTGTCGGGACTTCCCATAATACTTGGTACAGCTTTAACTTTTTATAGTCTTCCTAGGAATGAAAATGAACCATGTGAAACTTGTGCCTCATTTGCCTTTTCTGTGAAGAAGAATTTGGAAGAACATGTTGTTTTATAGAAGTGGTGATTAACTCATATTTATAAACTACATTTAAATTCCTCGAAAATATTTGTAATAGAAATCAAATGTGGTAGTACTTAATGTATATTTTGCTTAAAAAATCAATATATAAAAGTCTGAATTTCCTGATCAGGTAAAAGTGATATTTTTTTCTGTAAATGGTTTATCTTTTGGCTAAACTAATTATATCAATACCTAAAAAGCTAAGTATTAAGTAATTTATAGAATGACTTACATTAGTAATTTGTAGCATATAAAAATCTGATGAGCAAATATATAACATAAAGTGATATATGGAATATTATCCAAAATTATTTAAGTAAAATTAAAATCCTCATGTCCGGTGAGTTCAAGCATAGCACAGTGGTTAAGCACATGTACCATGGAGTTGATTTTCTTGGGCTCAAATCCCCATTCCATAACTTTACAAGGTGATCAACTTGGGCAAACTGCTTAGCCACTCTGTGCCTCAATTGCCTTATCTGTAAAACGAAGGTATTGATCGTACCATTTTCATCATATTATTAGGAAGATTAATCTTAGAACAGTGTTTGCCACAGGGTAACTTCCATACACATATTAATAGATAAAAACTATGCAATAGACTTACAAAGATGGCTTGAAATTTGTACAGAATTCCAATCAACCTGGTGTGTTATCAATTTTTCCAGTTATATAATATATATAAAATATATATATAATTTCCATCTTATAAATTAAAAATGTAAAATACATTTTGCCATTTGGATTTTTATTTTTAAGTTGATCCTCAGATGCGCATTCAATAAAATGTTAATGTAAATGTATTCAATTCCCAAAGACAAATGCAGCTGTTTCTTATTAGTTTGGGATAACATTTTGGTTATGTTCAGCCTGATTTTGTCTATGTATATATGTATTTTTCATGCGGGATTCTTTATTATGGTAAAATGTATAACTAAAACTTACTTTGTGAACCATTTTTAAGTGTACAGTTCGGTGGCATTAAGTGCATTCAGATTTTTGAGCAACGGTCATCACCATCCATCTTCAGAACGTTTTTCATCTTCCCAAATTAAAACTCTGTATCCATTAAACAATAAATCTCCCTCCCCACAGTCCTGCATATTTTTTTTTTTAGCACAATGTTAAATCCAGATCATTGTTGATGTGATCCAATGTGGGGGTTTTGTTATGTTTTCAGGTTGAAGAAGCTGGTTTAATCAATCACCCTCCTTGGAAACTGAAAGTCATCCAGCTGTTCGAAACGCAGAGGGTGAGGCATGGAATGATGGCCCTGGGGCCCAGTGGGGCTGGGAAGACCACCTGCATCCACACCTTGATGAAAGCCATGGCAGGTATGGGGCAGCCAATCTCATTGCCTTGGGGGACACATTTAAATAGTTGTGACGCATGTGACTGCTCAAGAGGGACAGAAAGGCAGATACATAAATATATTTTTATAGGCAGGAATGCCACTTGACTTATTATTGGGGACATTTTAGAGATAATCTATTACCTTGATGGACCAGAGCGGGGGGGAGGGGACATTTCTCAAGTGAGTTTTTGCTCTGTGCTATATGTTTTACATAAGTTGTGTCATTTAATTTTCACAATGATCTTGAGAGGTGGCTATAATTATCCCTATTTTGCACAACAATCAAGGCTCGACATCAGAAATGTCCAAGATCACAAATATGGTACGTGACAGGACTCAGAGTTAAGGTCAGGGCCCACTAACAAAAAACTCCAGAGTTTTTCCAATATACTAAGCCACTTTCTGGTAAACATAAAAAATAACATGTTATCTCCCAATAAACATAAAATGATTCCAATCCCAACTCTTAAATTCTAGGTGCTGAAATCATCCTAATAATAAATCATCTCCCCACCTGGAATCAGATATTTTTCTGGTGAAGTTAAATAGACACATTTCCTTTCCAGAGGTCCTCAAGCCTTGCACATAAGATCACCCAAGGATAATGGGCATTTCACACTCATAATTATTCTTGTATTCTCTGGTTCTGATCAGACACTGGACACTCTCTTCCTAAAAACATATCAGCAGCCCTTAGCCGTGGCAGAGTTGAGTTTTAAAATGTCACAACTTTGGCTGTTGGAGTAGAACGTATTTAGTGCCACAGGGAAAAAGTGCCTGGTTGGGTTTTCAGTCAGCTCACGGAACCCTGGTGCACTGCTGCTGGCGCAATGCCGGTGTATGTTAGTGGTTGCTGGAGATTGCCCTGCACATGTTGGATTTAGTCTCCGTTTGCTCAGGCACTGGATGAAATGAATTCTGCCTAACGGATCTCTACCAGGGGTTCCTCAGACTGAGTTACATTATGCTCTCAGCCAGTACCTACCTCCACCAAAACTGACAACTCACACCTGCAGGACTTATCACGTTTTTTTTTTTTTTTTCATGTATGGTATTAAGATCATGTTATGGGATTTTTATGTTTTTAAATAATTGTTTTCCCTCTCAAATTATGCTTAATATATCTTTGCTGCAGTTATGAAACTTCTGTTGACAATAAACTACAAATGCACCTGGTACAATGACTTAAACAAAATGAGTGCTAAATATTAGACAATACAGATACATTATGTATAACATGTCTAAATTATGCAATCCACATGGCATCACTGATTTTGGAGAAGTTCCTTGCAAAGATGAATTAATCATTAGACTGTTTGCTCCTTATTAACTTGTTCTTGGCTTTAGTACATAGGACAAACATTTCTCTTAAGTAACACATTGTTTCTTGCTGAAAACTTTAATAATCCAAAAGATTGAGATGATAATTGGGTTGAACTTCTACAAAATTCATGTATGATATTTGTTCCCTGATTCATCGTATATATGATCATCAAATGTCTTTATGTTTGGTGCCTTGAGGTTCTGTCAGATCCTGGACTAGAAGCAGGAAAACAGGTGTGAAAAGCATGGCTGTGTCTTCAAGGATTGTGAAGTGCAGCAGAGTGACATAATTATAATTCAGCATAGAATTGCTGTAAGGAAGGCTTGGACAATTATGCTGTGAGTAGAGGTGAAGGAGATCAGAAAATTCTCTAAGGAATTATAGAATGGCCTGTGGATCAGGCATTACTTCATCTGAAGGTTGAAGTTTGAGTAGCAGATTGATAAAAAGCATTCTCAGCAGGAAGAACAGCCTGTGTAGGAAGAAGGGATTGGAGGGAACCTGAGATATCCAAGGAAGTGCTTTGGCATGGATGAAATGCGATTGGTGTGTGGGGTGTGGCGGGGCAATGAGGCTGCATGGAGGTGTTGCAGATGCTACTGGTGCCCAGTGCCATGCCCCTTTGACTCTCGCCTGCCATAGATGTGGCTGTGTTGGGCAGTCCCCTCTGCTCCAAGCTCCAGCAATATCTTCCAGCTTTCCGGCCTTAGGATTTTGCTTGAAGCTGGGGGACTGGCTCAGCCTGGAAGTAGGGCTTAGGTGGGGATTAATGTCCCTGAAGCAGCCATACCCTCACCCAATAGGGGAGAAGAGTTGATGGCAAAATTCCTGCCTTCTGTCTTTCAGAAAGACACTACACCTGTGCCCAGCTCAGCAATGCACCCTTTATTGGCTTTCTTTTCTTTTCTGCCTCACTCTCTCTGTCCCCTCACTCCGAACTTCCAGCACCCATGTCTTTGTCTCAGGCTCTGCTTTCAAGAAAATCTCAATTAGGACAGTAGGTGTCGCATCAGGAGCTTTGTAGGTCACGCCGAATACCCAGGATTTATTCTGTAGGTTGACAGGAAGCCCAGTGGCTGGGGATTGGCATGATCACCTTGGTGTGTAGAAAACCATCCCGTGGCCACATGGAGAACAAACTGGGGGGCAGGAGGGGTGGTCTCAAGTCCATAAGGAGGTGACAGCAAGAAAAGGGTGCCCACTGTAAGGCAGAGTCCACGAAGGTGCGGTGAGCAGGACTGAGTCATGAAATGCCCAGGAGGAGAATCAAGGGGAATTAGTTTAACCTATGTTGTGAAAGTCAAGCATTTTTTGTTTCTTCAAGTATGCTTGTAAAAATGCTATGGTATTTTAAATGAAAATGATCAAATTCTACCTACTACCACAATGAAATAATTTTTGATAGTTTCTCTGGTATGGGAAAGCAGATAAAGTCCAATTTTCACCCATTTATGAACTGTCATACACAATATCATATGGCAGTGGACTTTCATATGCTTTAAGACTTTGCTGGCATTTTGTAAAGTGTGATTAGATTAAAAATAGTGTTGCTAGAGTCTTACCGATATCATCTATTGCAAAAGCTGAATAGTGTGGCTAAGTGAACTTTCATAACTGTGAATTTTTGCAAATAATTACTCTGATTGTTTTTGTGATTTTTAAAAAGGCGAAATGTGGTCTTATGTTCTAAATGGGTGTTTTAGGATTCTCCAGAGAAACAGAACCAGAAACACACATACGTGTGTGTGTATATGTGTATATATATTACACATACGAGTAATTGGCTCATGTGATTGTGGAGGCCAAAAAGTCCTACAATCTTCCATCTTCAGGCTGGAGACTCACGAAAACCGATGGTGTAATTCAGTCTGAGTCCCTGGCCCAAGAACCAGGAGAGCCAGTGGTGTAGATCCCAATCTGAGGGGTATAGAAGAAGCAACGAAATGTCCCAGCTCAAATAGGGAAAAAAGGGGCGAAATTCTTCCTTCCTCTGTCTTTTGTTCTGTTGGGGCCTCAACAGACTGGGTGATTCCCACCTACCTTGGGGAGGGCACTTTACTGAGTCCACAGATTCAAATGCTAGTCTTATCTGGAAACACCCCACAGTCACACCCAGAAATAATGTTTAATCTGAGCACGCTGTGGCCAGCCAAGTTAACCACTGCAATGGGGTTTAATGTAACATCTTTACTCATGTGTATATGTGTGTGTTTATTTATCACACAGTAAGTACTATTTTAGCATTTATTTTTATGATTTTATAATGTAAACTTCATTCTTCACTCTTCTGCTCATTAGCCATGGTTATGTGCAGAATCCCAGCCCATTTAAGAGTAGGTAACGTTTAAAAGATTTGACTACATTTCTTAAGTTTGGCCACAGAAGAACTGGTCCTTGATTCATACAAAATTCATTTAGCTTATCTTTTTCAGGTTGAGCAAGAAAACATATGAGCAAGTCGAAGCTGATAATGGAGAGAAAGGCCTTTTCTAGGTGATATTTCAGGCACAAGATTTAATCTAATATTCTGATATTAAGCTCAAAGATTTTTCGAGCTGTGGTATTTAGAGAATTTCTATATTAGTACTTTCCAGCGTGGTAGCCTTTTTCTCCCCTAAGTAATATGCAATTTTTTATTACAGAAGATATAAAAGTGCTTCAGTCAATAAAGTATAATGAGGCTAATTTTGATAATGTGGAATGCAGTAAGACATATTTTCAATGTAATTTTGCATTTTTTATACTTTGAGCACCTGCTGACAGAACACCACAAATTAGTGCAATATTGCTTACTGATGGTTCACTCCACATCTGAATTTGGATTTACTTGGTACAGATTGTGGAAAACCACACCGGGAAATGAGGATGAATCCCAAAGCAGTTACTGCCCCACAGATGTTTGGTCGGCTCGACGTGGCTACAAATGACTGGACTGATGGGATATTTTCTACCCTTTGGAGGAAAACATTGAGAGCAAAGAAAGGTAGAAGATAAATCACAAGCATTATTCTTGACGTGTACTTCTAAATAAAATTCTTGGTGGCTGTATCAAATTAGTAAACAACTGTATTCTCCATATAAAATCTTAACCAAGATTAAGAAGTCATAAATCAGAATGATATTTGTGAATATTGAAATGCTGAAATTATTGATTAACACATTTTAGATTCCCCCTTTTTGGAACAATTTTTTGAAAGAATATTTCTGCACCCTGGTAATATCTTAGAGTAAAATAGATGGAAAAAGTTGTTAAGGAAAATTGATAGTATTGAATAAGGTGATTTTACCATAACCATTTTCACTGAATATTTTACAAATGTTACTCTTGTTAAAGTACAGCCTATTTTTAAAAAAACTGATTCCCCTATAAAATCATAGGAGAAAATGGGTTTGGAATTCTCTAGGGAGAAAATTGTGTATATCAAAAATGAAGTCTACATTGAACAAACATTATTCTGTGTAGATGGACACTGGTGTTTGGTTGTTTAAACAAACTCGTTAAGAGGTAGCGGTTCAATCTGAATTGCCTCTCACTTATAAACGCTGTCAGTGGAACACAATGTTCCCAGAATATAAACTCAGAGAGAAGAAATGATAACAGCTCTGCTCTCATTCTGTTTTTTTCACTCCTGAGTGAGGAGGAGAAAGGCACAGTGAACACAATTGCAGGGAAAAAGAACAACACAGGAGAGAGAGGAGATATTTGGTTTTCCTTCCTGGGTCTACCATTTGGGCAACCATATTATACTGAAAAATGTTTAGGGTAGCTCCACTGAAGTTCTTACTTAAAGAATGTAGCTGGTCAACGTAACATTAATTGTCAGAAGACTAATGAAAACGCTTACTTTCTAAAGTGTACTCATATTAGAAATTGTTGTTCTATTGGAAAAGAAATCAAATTTTGCTTGTGATTTGTTCCAGTTAATCCAATGTAATCACAGACCCAATTACCAAATGTTACCTCAAAGAATAGGAGCTCAGAGAGGTTTTTTTTCCTTTCCCCATATAAAAGGCAACATATTGCTTTTTCTTTCAAAGTCACTGGTGATTAGATCACCATTTTACTTGAATTGTTAGTTGAATGAGCTTGATTAGGATTTTCAAAGCATTTTGTTTGAAATAGACTCTTCCACAGTTGTTGCAAAGAAAAATTCAATCTGCAAACTTGGTCATGGTGTTGGTGAGTAAGAGAAGCTAGTAGTTAAGAAATTAAGAGGACCATTACTAGTAAATCAAATAACCTAAATTTATAATAGCATTCTTGTTGGAGCATTGTGCTGATGTTTGTCATGTTCTCTACCTCCAAATAATCTCCTTAAATGACTCCTGTCAGGTTTTGTCCACAATGTCCCTCTCTGGACTGCTCCATCAAGGACACTTGTGACCTCCAGTTTGTCAAATACAAATTTCCAATTCTCACTCCAGTCCTGCTCTCAGTAGAATCGGCACAATTGGTCATACTCCTTCTTGAAACACTTCTGTCACTGGTTTCAGGGATTCCTCCTCCTGTTAGCTCTTTTCCCACCTCTGCTTCCTCGGGAGGTCTGGAAGAAGGAGTCAGCAAAGGGGACCATGTTGGGAGTCTAAAGGTTACTATGCCTCTGTCTTCAGACCTCCTGTCTCTTTCTCTACGCTTATTACCTAGAAGAAACTTGCCCAGTCCCATGGCTTTAAATTTCATCTTCGTGCTGATGGCTTTCACATTTTATTATTTTATTTTATTTTTTTATTTCAGCATATTACTGGGGTGCAAATGTTTAGGTTACATATATTGCCTTTGCCCCGCCTGAGTCAGAGCTACAAGTCAATAGATGCATGGATTAATAAAATGTGGTATATGTATACCATGGAGTTCTACCCAGCCACAAAAAACAATGGTGATCTAGCACCTCTTGCATTATCCTGGATGGAGCTGGAGCCCATTCTACTAGGTATCACAAGAATGGAAAAACAGGCTTTCACATTTTCATCTCCAGCTCTGACCTCTGCCCTGAATTCCCAGCTCAACAATTCTACTGGGGTTTCTGTTGGACATCTCAGACCTAATATGAGCACACCAGAGTAGATGCCATAGCTCTGTCTTTCCTACTGCACTTACATACCTCTCCCCTCCTCTTTTCAGCTTTCTTACTGTTCCTAGAACATGGTCACCTTAGTCAGGCTGGCTGCTGTCACAAAGTGCCATAGCCTCTGTGGCTTATAAACTACAGACATTTGTTTCTCACAGTTCTGGAGGTTGAAAGTCTGACATCAGGGTGCCAGCATGGTTGAGTTCTGGTGAGGACCTTCTTCTAGGTTCCAGCTGACTTCTCACTGTGTCCTCACATAGCGGAAGTTCAAGGGAGCTCACTGATGTCTCCGTATATAGGCACTCATCCCATTCCAGAGGGCTCCATCCTCATGACTAATCACTTCTCACATGCACACCTCCTAATACCCAAATAAACACCTTGGAGATTAAGGTTTCCATATATGAATTTTGAGGAAACATAAACATTCAGCCCATTTTATTACCCTAAGCTTGTGCCTGCATCAGGGTCTTTGCATTTTCTATTCCCACTGTCTGGAAAATTCTACCTGTGGATCTTTACATCACTTCATCCTCCTTCTGGAATAATTCGTTGACCACCTTACCTCATGCTGTTATCCTGCTTAATTTTTCTAATCTTATACATTTTTCATTTGTCTGCTTGTCATCTCCACCACTTAGAATGTAAGCTCTGTGAAGACAGAACATCGTCTTGTTTGCCAAAATATCCCTAGCCCCTAGAACAGAGCTCACGCAGAAGGTGCTCAAAGAATATTTGTCCAATGAACGAATGACTTTTTGATTTGATTATGGGTCTTAAACAACTGCTATATAAAGAACTTAAAAAGTCCTATGTGATGAAATAAGGTAATCATTTAGATCAAAGCTTAATTTAAAAATTAATGAAAATTATGTCAAACTACAATATATGCATAAATATGTGTGTATGTTTTCTTCCCCCTTTGGTGGGATATTCTAGGGGAACATATCTGGATAGTTCTTGATGGTCCAGTAGATGCCATCTGGATTGAAAACCTGAATTCCGTTTTGGATGATAACAAAACTCTAACCCTTGCCAATGGTGATCGCATCCCCATGTCTCCAAACTGCAAGATTGTTTTCGAGCCTCATAACATTGACAATGCTTCTCCTGCTACGGTCTCAAGAAATGGAATGGTTTTCATGAGCTCTTCTATCCTTGATTGGAGTCCTATTCTTGAGGTATAATTGAATCCTTTTTTTTGTATAATTAAAAAGGAAAACAGATCCTTCAGCATTCTTGTAATGTGAATGCCAATTTTTTTTTTTGCAGATGGCAGTGTAATTGCTTTTTATGCTAATGTTTATGGAAGATCCTTGCATGCACTGGGATATTCAAACCCTGATTGCCCCTAACAGGTTTCTTCAGTACTCTTCTAATCACTTTAAAACTGGGCTTTCCAGCCCGTGGGTTGTAGAGTAATTGCCAGACCTGTATGATTCAATAATTTCACCAAACTGTGTCTGAGGGCTGAATAAATAAAATTTAATTTGATCACTTTGGGGACTCATGACATTTTAAAATGATACGCATTCAGATAAAGTTTGGGAACAACTATCTTAGAATATTAACTTGAAGATAGTTTATTAAAATTGCATATGAGGAATTTTTATGAGATTCAGTAGTCATAATATTAGTTTTAAGTTTGTATGTGGAAATATTTCAGATAGTATGTCTTCAAGTCATGATCAGGTATATTATTTTATTACCACCAATATATCCTAGAATATATTGATTAGAATTATAATTAAATACCTTGAATACTTACGTGTTTTACTAAATAGATGTTACAATGTAAGACAGAAAGCTTATTAGATAAGCCACGTGGAAAATCTCTTGTGACATAGTTTGTCAAATTTATTATTTTCATTTACATAAGGTTTTTGAAGATGATTTTGATTGAAAACTTATGAATTTATAATTTAAATAAAGCAGATGTTTATTTTATATTGCCATTATATTTTTGTACTTTTATTTCTCTATGGAGCTATCCTAACTTTTTATTAGTGTATTTCCAGAATTTAAACAACTTTGGGTTACAAAAGGGTTTTAATTTGGTATGAAAATGTGAGGAAAGAGAGGATTATACAACAAAATGATACTGACATATAGTTGAATAAGTCACTAAAAATACTTAGAAAGGTTTCAGATTTCACAATGAAATGATCCATTCATTAAGGAGAATAAAAGCAGAGGGTTCAACCCTGACTTTGCAAAAGTAATCACCAATGGCAGTTCTTTAAAATACAGAAGATTGGGTCACACTCCAATTCTACTAAATTAGGATCACTAGGGAGGGGACCCAGGACATGTTTTTTTAAAGCACCACAACATTTTTTCCCACACAAACAGGCTTAGTAACCACAGATACAGCAAGCTCCAAGTGAAAATGTATTTATGTGATTTTTTCCAAAATACTTCAATTTTACAAAGGTTTTTGAAAAATACTTTTTACATGACAAGCTAATGAATATTTAGAGTTTGCTATTTACTAAATAATCTTATACTACAGTCTGTCCATATTGAGGCTGAATAACACCTTTACATTAATGCTACACATACCTAAAATATTTTTATATGCTTTTAAATGGTGCAGTTTCTTCCTTGGTTAGGAAGAAACAAGACTCACGAAGAATCACATAGCAAATGTTTAGAGCGGTGCAAGGCAGCTCCGGGAGAGTTATTAGAGGGCAGAGCAATTGGCAAGTTGTATTAATGGGAATCTGTCAGCTGCCGGAAGCCAAGCTGGTTACCTGCCCTAGTGAATGTTGTTTTTTGGTTCCATCAACACAAAAGTGCTGTGTTATGTTTTTGTCGAGGTGGAATCATGGTAAATTCATGAACTAATGAATAATTCAGAATCAACATTTTATTGCTTCATGTTCAGAGTCTCTAATTGTTTCCTGGAATATCGAGGTGAAGAATGAGCTGATCTATTGACCCGAAGAGAACTTGCCTCACCTTAAGAAAATGTTGTGTATTATGTGGTATTTTGTTATGAATGTCATGCACTTTCTTAACATTGGGTTCCCAAAATGACTAAATGCTCCACTTTCATGAATACTCCTTGATACATTTCTACATTATTTATTAATTAACTTAGAAGAAATACAAGGAAACAACTAATTGTAGTAAATCTTGTTTTCCATTTTAAAAAATGAGTATGGATTTCCTAGTTCATCTTTTATTTTTTACTTTTTTCCCCCCAAAACTTATTTCCATATATATACATATATATATATATGCTTCCTCACCTTCTCCTAGCATATTTTAATCAAGAGTTGAAGACTATTTCTCTATCTTGGCTTCAAGTCCTGAGCACATGTACAGTGCAGTAGCCGAACATGCAGATACTGGCTTCACTCTCTGGGTTTGAGTTCTGGCCTTGCCACCTGCCAGCTGCGGGATCCTGAACAGGTCACCTAAACCCCCTGGGCCTCAGTTTCCTCATGTGTAAAAGGGATAATAACAGTTGCTGCCTCATGGAGGATTAAATGAATTAATATGTGAAAGAATTTCTAGCAAGGCCTGGAACATAGTATAAGTGCAGTGTAATCATTAGGTATTGTCATTGTTAATTGATATTTTAAGAACTTTTATCCCCAAATGGCCATTTTCCTGGTGTGCTATTAATGCACTAATCTGTGAACTAACAGGGTTTTCTTAAGAAACGCTCACCTCAAGAAGCCGAAATTCTTCGTCAGCTCTACACGGAGTCTTTCCCAGACTTGTATCGCTTCAGTGTCCAGAACTTAGACTACAAGACGGAGTTGCTGGAGGCCTTTGTAATCACGCAGAGCATTAACATGCTTCAGGGCCTGATTCCCCCCAAGGTAAATTGCTCAACTCTATAGAGAATTTCTCTCTTTATTAATTGAGCCATAAGGGGCAAAAAGTGCAGTAGTTGAAATTAGATTTGGTTAGAGCTATGGGGAAGGGGGGATGTTTCAAACGTGGACCCCACATATTTTGGTATTTTTTTCGTATCTTTTTTTTTAAACAAAGCAATCCATGGATTTGGGATTTAGTTGCATGCTAACAAAGTCATGTAATAAGCATCCTTAACTTATTTCTCAAGCCAGCATGGTATTCCTAGAGATCAGATCCTCTCATTTGTTCCTCATTTTTACTCATCCTTTCCCTTGTTCTTGGGGCAAACCACTGCCCCTTTTCTGTGTTTACTGTTTACTTTGAAACCCCAAAGCAAAGTTTTGGTTTGAGAATTAAGTAAAGAAAACTCTTTCCCCACCCCCCGCCCCCAGGAGCAAGGCGGGGAGGTCGGCGCAGAGCACCTGGGCAGGCTGTACGTGTTCGCGCTGCTGTGGAGCGTGGGGGCGGCGCTGGAGCCGGACGGCCGGCGCAGGCTGGAGCACCGGCTGCGCGCTCAGGCCCCGGGGGCGCTGGAGCTGCCGCCGCGGGAGGGCCCAGACGACACCATGTTTGACTACTACGTGTCACCGGACGGTGAGGACGCCCCAGTCCATTCAGACCTTGCAGATGGAGACAGTTTTTTTTCCCCTAACACAAAACCGCAAAATATTTATTTTTTCTAAATGGGAATTAAACCTCTTGACTGTAAAATTAAAATGAAAATGTTTGCGAGTAAAGAGAGCTGACAGTTGTTTCTTTTTGAAAAAATTAATTTGATTGTCTTCCAAATGCACATTTCCTCTTGTTAAATATATTGTGCACTGAACTTTTAGTGAATTAAGAAAAATTTTAAAAATCTCTCGATCAGATCCATTTTGGTTATTTGTTTGATATAATCAACAATTTATGTCAAAATTGCAAAGTTTAAAGTAGATTTTTGCCAAATATGTATGTATCTTTGTCTATATTTATATATCTTTATCTCTATCTCTATATCTATATATACACTTTAAGGTTATTAACATTTGTATGCTCATACATAAAGTATGTATATATCATTATATATTATTTTTATATATATGTATGTATATATATGATATCCTAGGATCTTTTGCCTAATGAAAAGCTTGTGAGATTAGACATTTTAAAATGATTAATGATTTCAGGTACATGCTACTTTTATTCTGTATTTTCATACACACTTTTTATTATTGAATATTTATATATTTAAAAACAATTCTACAATACTTCCTAATATTTCCTAATATTACTACTTTGAAATTGTTCCTTGGGAAATTTTGACTGAGCTAACACATACTTGTATACTTAGATCTCTAATTTTAATGATCTTTGTTTTATGGGGAGTACTTGGAAGGTGACCTTCTAAGATTTCAAGGATGTCTGCTCATTACAGTTAGGCGTTAAATTATTAATTTGAAGATGTAAATGTTCTCTGTTCACCTCAGGTAAATGGATGCACTGGAACACGTGTACCCAGGAATATGTGTATCCAGCTAACACCACCCCAGAATATGGCTCCATTCTGGTGCCAAATGTTGACAACGTGAGGACTGACTTTCTAATTAAAACCATTGCTAAACAGGGCAAGGTAAGGCTTTTTAACTTTTATTAAAAGTAGCATATTTTAAAATACCACTTGAAAACATGAAGTATCCTGCATATATTTTAGGTTTTATGTTGCTGTTTAGAATAAATGAAGATATTACCTAAAGTAGTATACTTCTTTTATTATTCCTAGTAACATATTAGAGTTGAATATTTCTAATTCATGATGAAGTCATTATTTCTCCTGTATTAGTTGAAAGAAAGCAAATTTTCACTTATTTTTCCAAAGATAGTTCCTTACTTTTTGATCACCGCCCTAGTTTGCTAGAGCTGCCATAACAAAGCACTATAGCCTGAGTGGCTTAAACAGCAGCAATTTCTTTTCTCACAGTTCTCGAGGCTGAAAGTCCAGGATCAAGGCGTTGGCAGGTTTGGGCTCTGCAGAGGCGTCTCTCCTTGGCTTGCAGATGACTCCTTCTCACTGTGTCCTCCCATGGTATTTCTCTGTGTCCCTGCATCCCTGCTGTTTCTTTGTGTATCCAAATTTCCTCTTCATGTAAGAACACCAGTTAGATTGGATTAGGGCCCACTCTGAAGGCTTTGTTTTACTTTGTTCACCTCTTTAAAGACCTTATCTCCAATTATAGTCACACTCTGAGGTACTGGGGGTTCAGGCTTCAACATGTGAATTTTGCAAGGACACAATTCAGCCTATCACAATCATTTTATTTCATTTCTTGGATTTCTTTCTCTGCTCTATTTTAGGCTGTGCTGTTAATTGGTGAACAAGGAACAGCCAAAACGGTCATAATCAAAGGATTTATGTCAAAATACGATCCTGAAAGTCACATTATCAAGAGTCTGAACTTTTCTTCTGCCACCACCCCACTGATGTTTCAGGTACTGGCTCTTTGGTATTGCTCATTGAGCCCACGTTGGTGATCAATTTTGGAGCCTCAAATCTCTTTACTATTCTGCATCATCTGAACTTTCATAGCCATAGTATGTCTTCTATTCTCTCTATTATTCAACTGCAATAGGATGTCTCTCTAGTAAGATTATAATATATAATGTTAAATTATGGAGAAATAAAAAGCTTATGAAGGTGCCATAGGCCTCAATGCTATGAGTTTAAAATAGCTATGCAGAAAACATTGTGAACATGCAAAATCCAAAACTGAAAGAAATATCATTTATTCCTACATCTACCTCCTCTTCCCAGGGTCTGCTTTTCTGAGGGTGTTCCTATTACTCTCGCCTTTAGACTAAACACTTTGGAGTCATCTTTGATGGGTCTGTCTTGCTTGGGCCTCAAAGGCCTGTTAAGGCTTTTCATATCTCCGCCTTTTTCTTCGTGTTCCCTGTCCACCTCTATGTAATCCACTTTTTTATGATTACGCACCAGCACATTAGCATGGAAGAATCCCCAGCTATTCTCAGTTCAAGTCTAATTCTCTTCCAGTCTAGTTTTTATACCTCTTCCAATCTCTGTTTCTGAAATTACCACTTGCATCTTGTTCCTTGACTTAACATTCTGCCATGGCTAACTTGCTCAGTTGTAACAAAGTATAAAATCCTAGAATCTTAGCATATGAAATATTCTACTCTATCCAGTAAGAGAGGAGTGAACAAAAACCCCTCAAATTTGCATTGCTTTTTTTTTTTTTTTTTCAGTGAATCTCCCAGGAGTGACCTGGGTTTGCAGTGGCTGATCGGTTCTTTTTCTCTTGGTTCTAAATTGTGTAAGACCTTATTGAAACTAGGGAGGAAATCCTAAACATCAGTCCATCCTTCAGTCATTTGCAAATCATCCATCATATATTTATTAGGACATTAATACATTACCAAAAGATACATTTCATAAATTGCAAATGGAAGGGAAATTTTTAGGAAAATCCAAATCCAAAGAACTTTGCTTTTGATGAACTTTGTTCTTTAGTTGTTGGAATGAAAATATGAGGACAATGAAAATTGTTGAGGGCATGGCTAAATTATGACTTTTTATCACTTAATTTAATTGGTGACAGATAAGTGCCAATACACTAAGACCATTGATTAAATTTCTAAATAAGACTTTCAACTTTATTGTACTCATCTGGTAGAGATGGAATTTCCAATACTGGGCAGCCTTCTATCAAATGAATACCATTTACTCAGTGTCTTGGTGGGAAGGTCTGGATGGAAGCTGAACCCCAAATGCAGTGGCTCAGCAGTGGCAGTTTTGTGTTTGGGAACAGTACATTTAGTTACCCTAGGCTGGCAAGATGCTAACATTATGCATATTCCATTGATGGTTTTACATTTAGAGAGATTTTGTTAGTTTTAGTTTAGTAGAACATTCTCTTTAAAGGTTATAATTATAGCATTATTTGAGGGTACAGGTTTTTAAAAATCAGGTCAGGTCAAAATGTGACTTTTTTTTTTCATTATATGGGGGTAATTAACTAACTAGTCACACACTTCTTGAGACTGTATTGAATCATTAGGCCTGAAATTTAATTCTGACAATCCAGACTTCATAGGTTAAGGGCACAGTCCCCCAAAAGACTACCTTCACTTCAGATACCAGCCACAAGCTCAGGGATTCCCAGGCCTCCCACACCTACCCAAGTGGCTACAAATTAGGCAGTTCCCACAACCTCTCAGTTTTGATAATTCACTAGAATGGTTTATATAACTCAGGGAAGTGCTATGCTTACTACTACAATTTTCTTATAAAGGATACAAGTATCAGCCTAAAGAAAAGATGTATAGGGCAAGGTTTGGCAGGGTAGCAAATGTGAACTTTCTCTGTGCCCAGGATGTGTTACCTTCCAGACATCATGTATTTCACCAACTGTGAAGCTCCCCTGAGCCTTAGGGTCCTGAGTTTTTATTGGAGTTTCTTCGCATAGGCATGCTCGATTGGATCATTGACCATGTGATTGAACTTAGTCTCGAAGCTCCTTCCTCTCCCAGAAGGTCAGCTGATATCATGTGACTTAAAACCCCAACCCGCTAATCATGTGGTTGGTCTTGCTGGCATGAGTGGTCTGAGGGGCCCATATGAGTAATAAAGACATTCCTATTACTGAGGAAATTTCCAGGGTTTAAAGGCTCTCTCCCAGGAACCAGAGACAAAGACCAGCCAAATTCTTTATTATAGGACAAGGTCTTGTCACTGTATTTTTGTTACCAACTCTGTGACATTTATTTCTGTAAGGTAATAAAGATCTATGGTCTATGTCTCTTTAACATGAGATATTTATTAATTTCCTGGAAAAAAAAATGTGTTATCTAGAAAACTTTATTGTTTGATATACAAATTCATAAACCATATAATAAAGTTCTAGAAGTGGTACCATATTGAAGTATTAATGTAACAATTAGAGGAATAATGAAGCAGGCTTTGAAAAAATAAAAATCTATATTCTTTAGGGTCCCATCATCTGATTCACAAGTCTTTAGCCCAGTTCCCTCCTACCCTTCAATGTTAAGGTGGAGTCAACGCATCACTGTTTCTTTTTCTGTTCGGAAGCATCACTGGATCATCTCCTCTGTTTAGTGCCTGAGCCTGTTTTGACGGCTGAGCATTAGGGCTTTCTATTAAGCAAGACTCATTAGTTTTAGAAAGCTTTCAATTAGCCAAACTGCTGTAATTAACTTTCTCACTATAATTTTCAGTCATTCATACTAAACAGGGCTGATGGAGCAGAGCATTTGCCTCTGTGTCTCCCACTTATCTGGATCTCAACCAAATTGAAATTGCAGATGAGAAAATGGATAGATACTACCCACCCCTGGGCTGTTGCCATGATGGCACATGGTCCAGTGAAGGACACATGTCTGCTACTCGACAGGCTGTTTTCATGGTGGTGTCACTTTCACGTATTTTATCAGTAGGAAGACTATATCCCCCTCTTTGCCTGGGACCGTCTAGTTTACTTCTGTTGTCTCAGACTAATAATTAATAGCATCCCCTGCTACTATCAAAAGTGTCTGGTTTAGACAAAAATTGTATAGTCACCCCATTTTTTTGGTTAAGGGAATTCAGTTAGTTTTTAAAGAGGGATGCCTCATTTTCTTCCAAATACAATATGGTTTTATTGTTTTTTAAATATTTGAAAGTGATCCATGCATAGCTTTAGAAATTTAAATATAGAAAGGTGAAAAGAAGATAGTGAAGATTACCTGAGAGAATTTTTGAAAAGATTTATTTCTTCTAAAAATAATCTTCATGTGTTTTGAATACAATAAACATCTTGCAAATGGTTGCATAGCAATAGGTTTTATTATTTTTTTTTAAATGAGAATAATAGAGCCTGGAAGGAAATTCCACAATTTTTTCTGGACTCAGTACCCCTTTTCCAAATGACATCTTATGCAGGAGTTAATCTGTAAAACAGGTAACTCTTTATTTGCCTTCGTGGAATTGGAGCTGGGCCCCTGAGGCCCCTTCCAACCTCGTCTTTGCTTCCTGCAGGGGTCCCTCTGGTTGCAGAAAATCCTTTTGGCTCCTCAGAGCACGGTGTGAAGGCTAGTTTCAAGAGGAGAATCCTGAGAGATAAAATGTAAAAGTATTTTTTCATTGTAAAGCTCTCTTAAAATGTCAGGTTTTACTGTTAATATTCACGCACTCCTGTGCAAGGAGATTGGAGTACCGTCTGAATTCAGTTAGTTGGTGGCAGAACCTACTCTAGAAGACAGCTGCCCCTGTGCCCTGCTGTGCCGGGCACCCCATGCCTCCTTCCAGTGGCTTTTCTTTATCCCCATTAATACTCAAAGGGCTGATTTATCATTTAGTGCACTTGTTTTATTTTTAGTTGCTAGTTCTATGTTATTGTATTTTCATGTTCTTTTTGATATATCTTACTTTTTATAATATACTATTGAACATTTTAACCATTACTAGTGTATGACTGTTTTCATTTGGTTTTAATAGTTTACAATAAAATGGGAAGATACTATTTAGGCAGATTTCTTAATAAAGAGTGTAACTCTCCATTTTTACCTTTTAGTTAATAGTACATATATGGGCACCTAAAATTAAATGTATTTTATATTTCCACTTAATTGTATGTAATATGCATGAAAAACAATTCAGGTGGTGGCATATAGAGGTACACATAGAAATGATAAAATACCTTTACATTTTTAGGGAGGGCGGCTGACTAGAGATATCGCTTGCCAGACTGTCCCGGAGGGAAAGTAGGGTTTCAGATAAAGGAGAGGGGAGAGGAGACACAGGACACAGCTCAGGTGTGGGGCACAGAGAGCACGGAGAGACTTGCCGGGCCTGCCGGACACCTCCTGGAGGAAAATTGTGAAGCAGAGAAGGAAGAAGATAAAGGAAAAGAGATGAGCGAGGATCAAACCCAGAGATGCTCGAAGCCCAGTGAAGGGGTGAGAGAGGGGGAAGCTCTTCCAGCCCCACGAGCCCAGGAACTGCGGCCAACACAGCATAGTGGGGAGAACTTGCATGATCCCAGAGCTCGGGCATTCTGTGTGGGGTTCGCCCCCAAGGAGAGTGAGCTGAGAGGCCAGAGAGGCGGCTTCCTTCCATTCAGACTCTTATCAGACCCTTATTCCTCCCTGCCCCTCCATCACCCACTGCAACCGGGGAAGCAGTCAATTTGAGCCAAGAATTTGGTGAGCGGCCACCTCTCCACAGCTGGCGCATCCTGCAGTCTGAGGTTTCCACAGAGGACCTGCAGGGGCCCCGGGGCACCCAATCTGGGAGCTCCCTGCCCACCGGTATTTTGTGGAGCTACATGCCAGCAGGTCAGACACACAGGCCGGGTGCTATGCCCCCTGGACTCAGCAGGTTACTGGGGGACACAGGAGGGAGCTTTGGGGGCTGGACTCAGGTGGCAGGGGACACCACGTGGACAGAACTGATGGGAGAATACTGTGGGGGTCGGAGACACAGCGATCTGGGAGAGCGCCCATCCACCCTGCAGGAAAGCTGTGCTGTTGTGTTAGGGTGGGTCCTCCTGTGGGGAAGCCAGCCCAGGAAGCCATAGCAACCAAGCATGGCACATTCAGGCGATCTGTCAGGGAACTGCGGCCCCTCTCCCACCCACTCCAACTGGGAGAGTAGTTAGAGCCAAGAATTTGGCAAGGAGCCACCTCTCCCCAGCTGGTGCATACTCTAGGCTGAGGTTTCCACAGAGTGGGGCCCACACCCACCTGCAGTGGACTTGGGGTGCCTGTTCTGGGAGCTCCCTGCCTGCCTGCCTGCATTTCCTGGAGGCCAGAGGGTCAGACAAGCAGGCTGGATCTGGTGCCTCCCAGATTGGACTGGTTCGACTTCTTGAGGGACACAAGGGGGAGGTTTGGGAGCTGGATTTGGATGGCAAGGGAACCCATGTGGACAGAGCTGCTGGGAAAATGCTGTGTGTGGAATCTGAGACACGGTAATTTGGGAGAGCGCCCATCCTCCAGCAGGAAAGCCATACTGCTGGATTAGGGCGGGTTCTCAGGTAGGGAAGGTCCCAGCCTGGGATGCCATAGCAACCAAGTGTACAGGTCCCTCCCCCACGAGCCGCCCCCCCCCCCAGTCTGGAGAGCCTGCCTTGCCTTTCCTCCCAGTGGCTCCCCCCAGCGTCTGAGAAAACAACCTCTGAGCCCTGCTGAGGCTTTGCAACCTGTGTTGTGTTTCAGGGCTTTAGGAGGTCTCACCAAACTCCAAAATTCATTAAGTAACTATTGAATGGGCAGCAATTCTAAAAACAGAAGTCTCAACTTCCAGATTCACAAGTTACTTAGTGTTTTTCACTATTTTGTTTTTGCTTTTGTAAATTTAGCTCTTTTATGCCATATATAGCTTCCTAGTGATTTCCTATCACTTCAAAGAAATTCAGGTCATAGTGAAGGGGAAGAAAGTGCAGGTGTGTGAGTTTTACTCCGCATTAGTCCAACGCTCCCACCTATGGCTTTTTAGCTCTTCGAAAGCTCCACCAAGACATAAAATCTTCACGTGCCGGAGAGTTCTCATTAATAGACATGGGAATGTCTAGAATGCTCTAGTTGCCCATAGGAGGTGGCAGGAGATTATTATTTATTAAATTGGCTTATGCATTTAAATACATTGAAAAGCAGAGCTAAATTTAGGCTAGTACATTAAACAGTTTGCTTTTATGTCAGGGGCATATCAAATCCTTTTTTGCCATTTTACTGTTTTATAGAAGATTTGTTTTGTAATTGAATGAGTTGAAATATATTTGTATCTCCTTCTATTTAAAAATTGTGAAACATTTTCACATTACTTGATATTATTCATTAAAATGATGATGTAAACTTACAATTTACAATTACTGTGAAGATTTCCAAAGATAGATATATAGATTTTTGTATATATCTTGGTCTCATTTTGTCATTGTATCTTGGGTATAAAAGTCATTTTTAACAAGTTTGCTCTTTATCATGAAATGAGAAAACTTTTCTTGGATAGGAAAAGAATTCATCTTATTTTACTATGCCTCCATTTTCTCCTGTATTTATACATCATCTGTAACATGATTTAAAATCATGCATCAGTAGATTCCTACAGTGGTAGGAATGAAATGAGGTCTTAGGATTTTAAGCTTCTAGAGTCTGCGCCCTTGCTGTTTTCTTTGTAGTGCTAGACTGAGTGCATACATTTTGAATGACTGATTGATTTCCAAACCACACTGCACTGCCATGGAAGTGAAAATACCACAGTTAAGAGTCTGGGGTCCTTTCCATACATCCTTCTCCCTTCCCCTTATAATTCCCCTTCCATCATTTTTAATAATCTTTTTCATATTGCCAGGAAAGTTTTATAGAGCACAGTATGGTTTCCTCTTGTCCCACCTATGCTCAGAATGTAGAAATGAGAGAGGACACAAATGGGCTTTGTTCTCCACTTTGTGTCATGGGATGAGCAGTGATTCAGTGTGGTTACATCTGTTCCATAGCAGCGGGTCTGGATTGTGTCAGGCTACCGCGCCAGTTGCAGCCTCCAAACCATGACGGGTGATGCAGCCCAGAGCACAGACCTAGGAAACTTCTTGGACAGTGGCCCTATTTAACTTTGTCTCTGATTATAGGGACTTTTAGCAGGGCTGGAACCTTTGAATAATGGGGATTATAGTGTCATCAACAGAGACGCAATAAGGCAAAAATAAACCTTTAGAAGTGGACAGAAGAGTCTCATCCCATTCAAAATTTACATTGATCTGAATTTCATTTCCTCCTAAATTAAATCAGATTTTCAAAGGTTGTGAACATTATACAAGATAATTTAGGTACTTTAGGATTTGTTTGCCAGAATTAGGGGGAATTTTTTTTTTTTTCTAAATAATCCCTGTCAAGTCAAAGGTTCTCAGTTTTTTTTTTAAAGTAATTGACCATGTCTTAGGGGATATTTTCATAGACATTCCTGTTGGCTTTCTTATTTAACAGAGGACAATAGAGAGCTATGTGGATAAACGCATGGGTACAACATATGGCCCTCCTGCAGGAAAGAAGATGACTGTTTTTATTGATGATGTGAATATGCCAGTAATCAATGAGTGGGGAGATCAGGTATATTGATTCTATTATGTATTTTATTTCTTTAATTCAGCATTGATTTATTCTTTGATGAGTAAATATTTTTCTATTCTAGTAAATTTTTCAAGATGCAATTCCTAAATTCCAATGAAGTCCATTCTTTAAAAACACTCAAGGGGTTAGGTTCTGGGGCTATGAAGGAATGATGTTTTAATTGTGAAAGTTGTCTTTCTTAGGTTACTAATGAGGTAGTACGACAGCTGATGGAACAAAATGGATTCTACAACCTGGAGAAGCCCGGAGAGTTTACCAGCATTGTGGACATCCAGTTTTTGGCAGCCATGATCCATCCTGGGGGTGGGCGCAATGACATACCCCAAAGACTAAAGAGACAGTTTTCTATATTTAACTGCACGTTGCCCTCTGATGCTTCCATGGACAAGATCTTTGGTAAAATGAGTGTCAATGGGGCATGGGGAGGGAAGAACACCAGCTTGTGTTCCTATGGGAAATCTCCCCCGTGAGGTCAACATAGAAAAAACACTGGGTAGCTCCTTATTCTACAGCCCCCATCACTTCAATCATATATTTCATTTCATATAGAGATTTTTTATAGATATGTATGAATTGGATGACTAGGTAGATCGTTTCTACTTATGTTTTCCTTTAACTGTTGCCAGCTTATTAAACAGGGAGCTTAAACATTAAATGAACGTGGGGATGAGATTCCTCATAGATGAGATTGTTTCCTTATAGGTACATGTGTTCGCAGTCTGAATTGCTATATACTATGTCAAAAGTTTATGTAGCTGATACTTTAATCAACCCATATAATGATTTTTGCCAAAGAAATAATGGTGCAAAGGGCAGAGATTAGCCACAGTCTGATCTTCAGAGTAAATTACAGGATTAAAATAAGTTATTGTTTGATTAAATATGTAGCATTTCAGAGATAATGTCACTGAAGAACCATTAGCCCAATTAATAACCGTATTTAACTGAGTAATGAAAATTCACTTATGACTGATTTTGGAATTACTCTTTGCAGAAAAGAGTGTAAAGTTTTGAGCACATTTGTGTTTGGTATTGGTTTACAATCTCTGAAACTGCTACTGAGAAAAACTCATTAGGATTACACTAATTAATTTCTGGCAGACTAAAATGTCATCGAGTGCCCCAGACTAGTGGAGTATGGCAGTCATCTCCCTTCTGTCACAGCAGTGGTAAGGTTTGGAAACCAACGGACACCGGAACTATCTAAACACGGGAGAAGTAAACTGGGCCAGAAAGAATGACTGTTATCAATTTTAATTATTCTTTATTTCCTGGAAATTTTTATATATAATGTAAATTACAGTATTTTATAATGCATAGAAAGGCAACAACAGAAAGGAGAAGTCTCAGAGGACTCAAAAAAAATTTCTCTTATTTTTTTTAAAGGCAATTTTGTACATTTATCATTGTTACCCATTTCATAATATTGAATTAGTGTGGCCAGAGTTTTCAGTAGTATTTCTTAGCCAAATTTTCAGTATTTTGAGTGCTGATTTACTTAAACCTATAACTGCTTTTTGGGTACTGCATTTGAAACAGCAAGAGAACATTAATGAAATTTTCTTTTATATGTGGTTACCTATTAAAATGTGTAATGACATTTGTGCAAACTCCACATTATAATGCTTTTCATTTTAATTTCGTTTATTTAAATGGCTGGTCAAAATGTTATGATTTTCCCCTTTTCAGGTGTGATTGGAGTAGGCTACTACTGTACCCAAAGAGGTTTTTCTGAGGAAGTGAGGGATTTTGTGAGGAAATTGGTACCCCTGACACGCCGACTATGGCAGATGACCAAGATTAAAATGCTTCCTACCCCTGCAAAATTCCATTATGTATTTAACCTTCGAGATCTTTCTAGAATCTGGCAGGGAATGCTGACCACTACTTCAGAGGTCATCAAGGAACCAGATGTAAGTGATACCTAAAAGAGAAATATAAATAACATTGCCATTGACCGTACATTCTAAATATTTTTATCAATTTATTTTTTACTTGACCTATGAAAATATGTGGGGATGTTTCAGAATGGATATTCTTTTCTTTACTGCTTTTCAACTAATATAAGTAAGGAAAAAAGTAAATAAGTCAGAAAATTTCAATTAACAATTCCAATTAAATTAGGTTTATGTTTAAGAGAATAGCATGCACAATAATTTTCTAATGATTAGAATAAAAGAAACAATTGATTTTATTTTTCCACCGTAAGAAGATATTTTTCTTATACTAAATAATGGAAAAAAATCACTATCGATTTTATTGTATAATAATTTTCATATTTTAAGCTTGACATTTTAACTTTAAAAAGTAATGATCTTTATAAATAAACACCCAAAATTAAAAAAAAATTTTATTGTTCATCATCCATGATCTTTCTTTTTCGTGTAGCTAGGTGCACTAAAAGAATTATGTATGTTGGTAAAATTAAAGAGAAGCAGCAGAGTAGAAATGTCATTTAATAGAAAAATGAGCATTTATACATACCCTTGAATGTGACAGTTCCTAGTGTTATGAGAATGTTATGTAAAAATCCAGTATTTCTTTTTTTCCCTAAAGCATAGATATCCTATATACTCAGAATAAGGCAGGGTTGGCCTCTTTTTCAGCCTTTCTGGAGCTGAGGAGGTAATTATGCAAATGAGTTTTAGGGGACTTCTCCATGTAAACACACAGAAACAGTTGAAATATCAACAAAACTGTCATCAAGCACATCAAAGTGTTGACTGTCCAAAAAATCCCCAACTCTTCCAGATGCTTCCAGTATCGGTAACTATACTTGCTGACCCTTGAAGACTAGATATTTTGGGAAAAACCTACTCCCCTTATTACAGACAGAATTGAGTCAGTTTAGCAGCAGTGGACATTTTAACATGATTTTTTTCCCCTCAAAGTTATTTACAAATTAATTCAGTTCTCAAAAGATTACTCTGTGGTTAGTCATTTCTGGTGCTTATTTTCAATCAGCATAAACAATTCTAGCAATTGGCTTTATCATGAACTTTTGTCTTAACTGAATCATTGAATATATTTTACTTAACTCCTTTTATATTCTGGCAACCAAACAGCATTTTATCATTAGCAATACTATGGCTTAAAGACCTTCTAACCTGCAAAATGTTACCAAGCTAAGAAATTTTCACCAGTCTTTCATACCAAATAACGAGCTTAGACAAACATTTGTTATTCTTGCTCTAGGGACAGGAGTATTGAGTAATAAATTTCCTCAACTTTCAGTTAACTTTGAGCTCTGGATCATCTGGACTAGGTGCTTAATTTTTTTCAGAAAATCCAGATTTTTGTCACAAATTTTCTTCATTTTGTGTTAAGTAAATATACCTTTGTAATATCTCCATTGTATACGTGAAAGTTGTTCATACACTATATGTTATATTATGCTTTAGCCCCAGGAGTGTAGGTTTGTTATCCAAAAAGACTCATTTATCACAAATTTAAGAATTTTACATAGAATAATAATTTGTTGGTTGATTAGAGATATTTTAATATTTTTGTCTGAGAATGTTTTCTTTTTAATTTAGAGATTGCAAATGAACAGACTCTGTTTTCTATTTAATATACTTTAATGAGACCAACTTGAAGTAAAGTTGAGTGTATTTTAATCTTAACTTTTCAAGTGTTGCACCTTATATCAGGAAAGATAACACTTTACAGTATTGTCAACTTGAATTCCTAATTATAGCATAATAGGAACTAATAACTCATTTTAATTATACCTTCAACAGGATCTGCTGAGGCTATGGAAGCATGAATGTAAGCGTGTCATAGCTGATCGCTTTGCAGTGTCTGATGATGTGACCTGGTTTGATAAGGCTTTAGTAAGTTTGGTAGAGGAGGAGTTTGGTGAAGAGAAAAAACTCTTGGTGGACTGTGGAACTGACACGTATTTTGTGGATTTCTTGAGAGATGCACCTGAAGCTACAGGTAAACTATTGAAGCAGAATTTGGAATTCCTCAAAAGGAGTCCCCAGTAGGGAAATCTGAAGAAAGAAGGTCAGGGACTTTGAGTTTCTGTCTAGTAAACTTTATTGAAACAAGCCTGGGATGTAAGAGGTGCTCAGTAACTACAGGATGAGTGGATAAATGCATGCTCATGGAGTGCAAAGACGAACTCTTTTATGCATGTCATGCTTCAATATTAAGGTCGAGTTGGGAGGCAGTCTGGGGTAGGAGAGAGTGTATAGGACTTGCAGGCTGGCTGATAGAGGTAGGTTTGAGGACGGAATTTACCACGCATAAACCGGGCATCCTGGAACTTTGTTGAACCTCATTCTCCTCATTTATAAAAATGGTAATATTAATATGTGCATCATGCACACTGTGGGGAATAAATGAAAGGCTATGTCAAATGGCTTGGGCAGGCTGTGGCCCATAGTCAATGCCAAATGAAAGGTAGCAAAAATAACCATGATAATTATTATTCAGGTCATCCTGAATGTTGAAAAGAAAAAGAAAAACTTCCAATTATATGAGAGAGCTATTGAATATAATTGGTGGGTGATGTGGAGGCAAGCTTTGTGGTTATGGTTTCAGGAAAAATTGAGATATACTACTTTTCTTATGAAAAGAAGCAGTGCTCCAATTTTCTTCCCCTCAGAATTAACTGGGTTTAAGTAAAGTATTTTTCTTTCACGTAATACCTTATTCTAATATTGAGGATAGATTTTAAGTTAATTTACATATTTAAAAAGGCATGTTTAAAAATGTATCATTTATATCTTTTAAACAACTAGATATGACCAGAAAGCCCCTCACTAGATGGGATAACAATACGTATGATCTATCAAAAGTTTCTGAGTGACAATTGCAAAAGGATGTTTATTGCTGGCTATGCAGTTGGAATGATCCTTTTCCAGAAAGAAGCTCATATGTTTTAAGTCAGGTCAAACACATACCTAAATCCTTTAAGGGCAAGGGCATTTTACAAAGTAATTAGAATTTATGTATTTTATTCCTTCTGATTCAGAAGGATAAATGATTAGATTACAATTTTCCAGGAACAAAGCACAATGGCTACATTTTTTGGGGGTAGGAAAGGGTCTAGAGGCAAACACTTAACCTTTTGTGTTTTCAAAGCATTTTATTTCTCAAAGCTTGAGTGGAGCATTTATGAAAGAGTTCTGACTATTGAAATTTGATTAGTGAGAGCTTTACATATAGGTCAATTTTGATGATTATTATGCTAAACCAATATCCTTATCTTGTCATAAAAAGGTTAATATACCATTATATTAGGACAAAGCTAATTGAAAATAATTATGTATCTTATAAGATTTGGAAGATCCACTTGCTCTCCTAGTGCCCAATGAATATCTAAGTTGTTACTGGTATATTCAACTAAGGTATCACTCACTTTTTTTCCTGTTACTAATGTTAACTGTTAGTGAATTTGTATAGACCCAATTTTACTTTTTCTTTATGTGCTTTATAGTCAACACTGGGAAAGTGTTAAGCTGGTATAATGTGTTTCTAATTTTAAAAACTGCATATTGATTTTAATATATTTTTCTCAGTGAAATAATTCAATATGTTTATTTAGAACATTGTTTTTCTATTTTCTCTCAACCATCCACCTCTATTCCCTAATTCACTCTGTCCTTACCACTAACCTGAAATTCCTGATTCATAAAAATTTCCTGAGTAAACACAATGACCTTTTTCTTTTTATTTTCTTTAAAAAAATCATGTGATTCTTGACCTGCTTTGCTGATTTTGACGTTAAATCTCCACTTTTTTGACTTTCATTTTGACCATTAAGCTACTGTCTCTGGGAGGCTCTTTGAAATGTCAACGTTCAATTGTGGGTTCAAATTCAATTCGGTGAATATAACGTTATTTGAAATTGGCTCTTTCTAGACAGGAAAGAACTGAGACTGCATGTGATCACAAAAATCCTAATGCTTCCACTATTGTTTTCTTTCTTCTTTTTTGTGAAAATGCGTACTATGGCATTTTGATGGAAATGAATATTATCCGGAGTTAAATTGTAGAACTATGAGTGTATTAATTTAGGTTGAAATTTAGTAAAGTTCAGGGATTTGGAGAAACTTAATGGATTCTTTTTTCCCACCAAAGGTGAAACATCTGAGGGAGGTGATGCTGAAATGCCCAAAATTTATGAGCCAGTTGAATCTTTCAATGGCCTAAAAGAGCGTCTGAATATGTTCCTGCAGCTGTATAACGAGAGCGTCCGCGGTGCAGGCATGGACATGGTGTTCTTTGCAGACTCAATGGTTCACTTAGTCAAGGTACGGTAGCTGCGGGAGTAGAGCCGTGACAAAGTGATAGACACTTGGCTTCACGCCAGAATCCTCTCCCCTTTCTATTTTCATCTCCTAGGAGAAGATCCAGTTTAAAAATAAAGTCGATGCTATCTTCCAATTTAATTTCTAAACTGAATGCAACATGTCGCACCTTGTAGGATTGAAATAAGAGCACGTGTATTTCAAATGTGTGATGTGATAATTTTATTCAGTGTTGCTACACAGCTTCCAGCTCAATGTTTTCACCCCCTAGGATGAATATGGGTGACATAGGAGTTCAAAGCATAGGCAAAGCCTGCTTATTTTTGTATCATACAAAGAATATCCTATTAAAAAAGTGCATAACCTCGAGGACATTATGCTAAGTGAAATAAGCCAGGCACACAAAAGGGCAAATACTGTATGATTCCACTCATAGGAGGTACCTGGAGTAGTCAACATCATGGAGACAGAAAGTAGAATGGAGATCGCCAGGGACCGGGTGGAGAGGGGATCGGGGCCGACGAAAAGTTTTGGAGATGGATGTTGGTGATGGTTGCGTGACCTTGTGAATTTACTTCATGCTATTGAACCACACACTTAAAAATGGTTACATTGGTAAATTTTATGTTATGTGCATTTTACCACAATTAAAAATAATTTAAAAAACAGCATACAAACAGTTGACTGAGTAGATAAAAATTCTGTTAGAGTGCAATCCACCAGGAAAGTATAGTTTCCATTCTACTTTGTCACTTGAGTCATTACAGTATACGTTTTTTTAGGACAGTTGGTCCTCAAAGGTTGGAAGTAAAATATATTATTTTACTTGAAAATTTGTGCTCTAATTTATGTATGGTGCAAGATAATGCCATTTAAAATTCGTTGTTGATATTTGCACTTTGTTGACATCAATTGCTTTTTCAGACTACATCTTTTCAGTTAGAAAGCAAGCAATTGGAGGTTGTCTTCCATGACTTATGTTTAACCATGAGGAATGATTGCATGATTACAAATTGTCATTTCTAATAATTACTGAGTCTTACAAATATGGGTTTTAGAGGTTATCTAGCCAACCCGCCCTCTGCAAATGGGGATTGCCTTCCTGCAGGAAGGAGAGGGAAGCATTTCTGCAAGGCTGGGGTAGGAGGGAGGAAGACAGAGTCTGTTCGGGGGCTGCGTTCCGCAGCCTCAGGGCGCTTAGCTTGGCAACTCTGACTTTTCAGAATCCGAGACATCTGTATTGAGCCCAAATGTCCTTCCAAAGCCAAATACAAATAGCATGTTGAAATTAGCTCCTAATCTATAGTTGATTAAAAATTGTTTCCGGAAGAATGAATGTTCTGTTATATTCAATAATTAAAAGGAAGAAAAAAAAAGAAAAACATATTTTCCAAATGAGAAGTACCAGAGGCAACTTCATGACAAATTGTCTATTGGAGACAGAATCTGATTGGCCTGGGATTTCAAAACAACTCACATTGAAGATGAGGTTATTTATGTTCCTCTTGTGCTCGAGCAAGTTCGCTAGAACTGTCTTTTCCCCCGTGTTTCGCAGCCCAGACAAGGTGCGATGAGGCTTTCTTCACTCTGTCTGGGCGTGACGGTGGAGGCGTGGGTGCCTCAGCTCAGGTCCCTGCCAGTGTTTTCCTTCACTCTCAGCCTCTTGCCTGTCTGCTCTGGAATTGGCCACAGAATGCGTGACTCAAGTTTTTGAGCTAAAATGCTGCGTTCCTCTCCGTCTTCTAGACTGACCCTCTCTTCTACTCTCTTGTCTTCTTTGCATGGTGCATTTACATTTTGTGTCGTGCGGGCCTGCGCCTTGAAATATGTGGCCTAGTTACAGGCATGGTAGCAGCCAAGAGACAGAAGTGGAGACAAAAACTGCAGCCAAACAGGATGTGACAGGAGGCCAAGTATATTTCTTAGTTCGTTTCTTAATTAAAGTATTGATTTTCTTTCAACACAGAGTGTATCTCTGTAATGTTCCTTTTGCCTCTTTGGAGGAAGTTCAAACTATAGAGTATATGGCCTTTTTCATGATCTGACCCCTGCCTACCCACCAGCCTTGTGTAATCTGGAAAAATGAACAGCTTTTGGTCAAACACATCGCAGTCCTATGCCCCACTGGAAGAGGGAATTCTGAGAAAGGATGTTTAAGAAAACCTCAGCAGAATGCAGAGCCCCAGTCGCTTCCGGAAGTTTCATCAGCCATAGAGAAGTGACTCCTTGTAGCCCCCCAACTATCATTTGTCTAAGAAAAGTGGATATCGCAGCTATACCTCAGGCTGAACTGCAGTTAGGATGGAAAGAGAAATCGTTATTGCATAAAATATTTAAAAAAAGAGCGTCAAAGAGAATTCCACGCCAAATCTCTTCTAGATGGGGGAAGCCTGGTGGTGTAAGTAGTTCATTCAACACCAATAAAGCCAAATAAATATGGGCTTCTACCACGAGGGGGATTTGAAATGGTTTAGGGCTACTGACCAGTGTGGAGTGGCCTTCTGACCCACCTATAATCTCTTCTTGGTAGATATGTTAGGTATCATTGTCTTTCAGGCCAAATATTGGGAGAGTGTTTATGCTACTTTTCTTTTTTAAAAAATTTCAACATCTATACCATACTTGGAATTCCTTCCCTTCAATTTAAAGTCTCTATTGCTTTTCAAATGTGGAGGGTATTCTAACCAACTGCATGCTCTGTATTCCAGGAGTAGACATTATTCTGCAATTTCTGTTCTCTTTCCTGTCATACTGCGTTAGGTTGGGCAAACCAAAAGGAAACCTAAACATCCTCTTTATCTGCCTCCTTCAAACCCCAGAGCCAGCACAGTCTGGGCTGTGTGCGGACTTTGCGCTGCTGCCTTCCCAGTTCCTAAGGCACAGTCCACTCGCCCCACCCCATCCAGGGCACTCTAAACGCTATTCTATTCCAGAAATGCTTTCGTACTTCCAACCAGTGAATCTCTCCAGTCTGATCTTGAGACACCTGTGTTCTCCAAAATAATTATTTGGCCTTATTCTTATATTGAATAAATAGGGAACAATAGAATGTTTACATATTGAAAGATACATGCCTTTTCTATTCTGTATTACAGATCTCTCGAATCATTCGCACTCCTCGGGGAAATGCCCTCCTGGTTGGGGTGGGCGGATCGGGAAAGCAGAGCCTGACAAGGTTGGCTTCATTCATTGCCGGCTATACTTTCTTCCAGATCACGCTGACAAGGTAACACGCTTTTACTTTGACCTAAAATGGATTTTGATAAAAGGTTCTGACAGCCCACCTGAAGTCAGGGATACATTTTTCTTATATATAATCACAGTAATTTTCCTTCTTGAATGTTGACTTACTGTCTTTCTGTTTCAACCTCTGTCATGGCCCATGAAAATTTCACATTAGTGATTTGCTTTTCAAATATTTCATTTTCTCATTTAGTGAATAGCTGCCTCCCTGGTTTTTATGTTTTATGTGATATGAGTATTATGTGTACTCCTTTTCATGCATTTCAGAAGAAATTTATCCCAAGTAAGTGTTAATTCAGATTTCAAGAATGCTAATACAATGAAAAAATAAACAAAAATTGTATTGATTTATCCCATTCAAACATTTAAAATATTTATTGAATACTGTCTATGTATCAGGCACTAGTTAGGTGAACAAAGTAAATGTAGTCTGTGTCATCATGGAACTTGTAGGAACTGCAGGGGAAAAGACAATTGAGCAACTCGTCCAATAAGGTGTGATTTGTAGGTACTAACTATGACAAGTGCAGACCAAATCCTGTTGAAGCTCCTAACCTAGTTCAGAGGATGATCAGAAAAAAAATTCCTGAAGAAAGAGATTAAGCTGAAACTTGAAGATGAGCAGGACTTATCTCAGAGAAGAAGAGCAGTAAAGAATGTTCTAGGCAGAAGGATTAGCACATGTGAAATCAGCTCTGGAAGAAGTTAAACATGGCTGGGTACAAGAGCGTAAGGTAGCAAGGGGGAAGGGAAGAGAGATAGAGGCCTTTAAAAGGGTGATAAAGAATTGGGACTTCATCCTAAGGAAGTAGGAAGCCATTGATGAGTTGCCACTGGGGAGGATGTGTCCGATTTGCATGTACAGAAAATGGGTGGAAGGAACTAAATTTGAATAGTTAGAAGGCTGCCTCAGGGGTCTGGGTCAGCTATGGTGGTGTCATGAGTGGTAGCAGTGAGTGTGGAGAAATGGAGAGTGGGGATGCAAGAGATCGTTAGGAAGCTGAAGCTTTTGGACTTGGTGTGTCCTGGTTTCTGGCTTGGGAAGCTAGCTAGTAGCTAGATGCTGATGCTGCTCACCAAGACAGGGAACCCCGGAAGAGTAGTCCTCCGCTGAGTATGTGCAGTGCAGGGAGAAAACAGAATTAGAAAGTGAAGAGTAAACACAAAGAGATAAGTGGGGTGATTCAGAGAGGTTGAAATAGAATTTCAAGATTAACCAAGATAAGGTTAGAAGCAGGAAGCTAGTTTGGGAAGTTTTGTTGGGCTGAAAATTATTTGAGGTTAATTTCTAGGTATGGAAGCAGGAGGTCTTGCCTGTTGGGCATTGGTGAGGAAAACATGCTGCTGGCCTGTCTTTCTGAGGGAGGCCCATAGACACCTGCTAGGACATAGGCTGAAAGTTATTAAATGTTGGGTTTGGAGATCCAGATATTCAAGCTGTTGTTATTACACTATACACTGAACTATAGGGTTCTTCTTGGAGAATAAATCCAAAGATTGCTGTTTTATTCAAGTAGTAGGACAGGGAGAAATAATTCTAGTTACTTTGTGTATAATTCTTCTAGTTTGTGGATAGAAGCTGAGTTAGATAAAAGATCACCTGCACGAAAGAATTTGTGCCCCCCCAATACTCTGAAATAAAAATAGGTAAATAAATAAATAAATAAAAAAGATCACCTACACAGAAAGGGATTGGACTCTGAGATTTTTGTTCCTAACGTTTGTATGAAACCTTGTAGTTTTCAAAGCGCTTTTACATGCATGAGCTAATTTGATCTTCAAAAGAACTTTGTGAGTTAGTAGAATAGCTGAAGCTCACAGAGGCTGTGCATCGCCTGACATCCAAGGTCTAGCTGGCAATTGATTGTAGGATTTCTGGTTTCTGGTCTGGTGTGACTTGTACTGCATCACAATGCCTCAGCAAACATACCCCCCACCCCAACTCTCAGGGGGATAAATTATTCCCTCTGCGTGTCATACTGGGAATGATCCATTACTGACGAAATGAAGGTCCAAGCTCTTCCTTTCCTTTTCACAGCCTTCGAGATACTATCTTCCTCCTTAAGCCTTTGGACAGTCATGTGGCCAAGGCTGGGATGCAAGAGCCTCACATTTGGGAAGCACAACTATTTTGTTAGATGTCTCAGGTCACAGTATTTGAGGAAGTGGGCCCATGAGATCCGGGAAACTGGGTTGAAAATTTTCCCCATATCACAAGAAGCTGGGCGGGATGTTTTCCTTTTTTGTGTGTGTTTTTTTTAAGGGGGCTATGTCTTTGAAACATTTTCTTTTCGGATCTCTTGGATATCACTTCCCTAAATGTCTTATAGAAATATTGATGCATGGCTGTGGTATTTCCAATTTTAGGGTTTAGCTCATAGATGTTAAAAGCAAATAGAGTTAAATATTTAGTAACTTTTTAAAAATCACAAGGCCATTTTCTCTTGTGCTCTGAATTCTGAGTTTATTTAGTGACTCAAAATACAAATAATAATTTAGTAAGTCTTCAGGATTGGACTATTTTCCCTTATGCTTTTGGCAGTAATGGACTACTCTGTATTGGAACCTCTCTAACATTTCTTGATTGTAGGCTGACTTTCACCTAAAGATTGCTTTTGATAGTGAAAGAAGATTTAGAGTGGGTTATTTTATAACATTTCCAGCTATTATACTACAGTGTACTGATTGCTCAGAAAATGAACTCTTGCATGTAGAATACAAAGATGCAATGATAATAATGGTGTTGGGGATGAGGAAGGGCAACTCCCTCACCCCATGTAATCAAAGCTTGAATTGGTTTAGTTTAGTTTATGAAATGTCTTCTAAAATACCAATTGCATATGGGTGCTTAATAAATATTCTAATTTGACTTTTCTATTATCATTGCCAAAAAAACCATTTTCAAAATGATATATACATACACATTCAAATGACATTTGGTTATAGTAAAAATTTTATTTTTGTTTCAGGTTGCTTTTCAACTCTAGTTTTTTTTGTGTGTGGAAATATAATTAAGTATAATTATAATGTTTTATGCAATGTGGAGCTTTAAGAATCAATCAACTACTAACATTCATATACAATACATACTTATATCATGGAACAAAATCAGCATTTTTAGTTAGCTAAATAGCATAAAACACAGTTATAAGATTTTTTTCCTTACCATGAAAATATTTTTTAGCTCATGACCCAATGACAATGTTTCTTTAGATCCTACAACACATCAAATCTGATGGAAGATCTAAAGGTTTTGTATAGAACGGCTGGTCAACAAGGCAAAGGAATCACGTTTATTTTTACAGACAATGAGATTAAAGATGAGTCATTTTTGGAATATATGAACAACGTTTTATCATCGGGTGAGGTAGGAGCTCATTTGTTCTTCACATGTTTTATCTCTTCAGATTTCCTCCAACTTAGAGCTCTCTGTACTTCCTTCCATTAGAGTTTTGAGTAAATGCTGTTGGAGATTAGGTGATCAGTATGTTTTCTATGGGGTTTTTAAAGACTAAAGCTCCCCATCAAAATGTGGAGGTACGCATTTAAAACGTCAGTGAATGCCCCAAGTGACAAATGAAAAAACAGAGTAGGAAGGCCAGAAGGAAAGCTAATTAGATTTTTAGTTTATCCCCTGCCAGGGCCAACTTTGCAGGTAATAACAGAATCATTTGTGTATTTTAAAATGTGGCGAACTTTGTCTTGAAAACTTTCAATTAATTTTCTAAAGGAGTTTAAGAACACAAATACATACTGAGCTCTGTGTTTTGATTTGTTTTCATGTGTGTGTACTGAATTTGAAAACCTGTACTTCTTTTAAGGTCTCCAACCTGTTTGCTCGAGATGAAATTGATGAAATTAATGGCGATCTAACATCAGTCATGAAAAAAGAGTACCCCAGGCGCCCTCCTACCAATGAGAACCTGTATGACTACTTCATGAGTCGGGTCCAACAGAACCTTCATATCGTGCTCTGTTTTTCACCAGTCGGGGAGAAATTTCGAAACCGAGCTTTGAAGTTCCCGGCCCTTATTTCAGGATGCACCATTGACTGGTTCAGTCGATGGCCTAAGGATGCTTTGGTTGCTGGTGAGTGTGGTGGAAACATTTATTTCAAGGTCTAGAGTGTTTATTTATTTACTTACATTTTGTGCTGCTTCACTGTCTCTGTACTGGGTTGAGCAAACTCACTTTGTCCAACATTCAAGCATTTTTGCTACAAGATAGTGCTCTTCCCTAGTTGGGAGCTAATTTTTTCCAGAGTGTGGGTGTCAGAGAATGAAGGCTTCCATCTGTATCCTCTTGGGTTAGTGTTCAATGATTTTAGTCTTTTTTTCAGTGATGCTTGAAGGCTTTGCCTCCATTGGATCCCCAGGCAGGTTCTGGGATGTCACAGGAAGGCAGTCTAGGTTTTTATCTCATGGATAGTGTTTGGCTTCTTTTTAAGTGGGTTTGTCAACCCAAGAGAAGTTAAAGCCAAGTGTCTCTTGGACGTTTCCTTCTCCTGGCTGCAGTGCTGGGAATCAAAGAGGAAAACATTACCCAGCAATCCAGTGCTGGTTTTGTCCTTGACAAAAAACGTTAACCAGAGTGATCTCTAGCCAGAGTTCTTTCTGCTTCTATTTCTTTCTAATCTTCCATGCCTTGGAACATTAATGCTTCCTTACTCTGTAAATGAAATGGGAACGTAAAAGAAGTATAGGAGATGTTAGAGATCATACATTTAGTTTACATCTCCCCTGCCCTCAGCTTTTGATGAGAAAATAATTTTAAAAGACAGAGATATTGAGTCTCATCCCTGACCTGTTACATCAGAACTTCAGGAGAAGCCTGATTCATGGTGGTAGTTTTCAAACCTTTCATCTCATTTTTGTGCTTTAAGCAGAACAGCCTTATCTCCCAGTAATACCTTACAGGTAGCCCTAGGAGATAAAACAGTGAAAAGTAGAAGGGAGGAGGAAGTGTTCTGTAGCCTCCTCCCCTAACACTCCCCCCCACCCCACTACTGCCTCTCCAGCTGTGTGGTACTCCATCTGAGGATGACCAGTTAGCCTGTCTCCTGCCCTTTATGGTAGGAGAAACTGGGGAGAGTGAAATTGAGGGATTGTCAGAGGTAGAAGAAGCCAGTGGGATTAGCACGGGACTAGAACTCACAGGTTTCTTTCCTACCTATCTATCATTGGTAAATTATCTATTTATCTATGATCTATCTATCAATCATCTATTTTTTAAAACAAACTCTTACCCACTGGCTTAGTTTTGTTCTTAGTGCACCGCTATTGACAGTGATAGTTTTCCAATCCAATGGGGCTTTTAAACACAGAATATTTTAACATGTTTGAAATAATGTACAGTACAGTTCTCCCTGTGTCTCATAAAGCTTGAGAAAGACCAGTGATTTAAAATTTTAAGTTCCACAAAAATGTAAATACAACTAGAGGTAAGATTTTAAAACACCGTGAAGTAGGATTTACATGCAGAGCACAAATCAAGAGTATTTCAGAGCTATATTAAAGTTTACTGTGAAATCTGATTGTTAGCATGCTAGTACTTCATAAAGTGCTTTTTGTAAATAATAACAAAAATAGCAATTTCAGGTGACGAATACTGTAAAATGCCATAATTAAGATGATTTAATTTAAATATGCAGCTCTTCCTGCAAAGTCTGTGTTTTAGTCATCCCTTCTTTTATAAGACAAAGTTCTTATTTCCTATTGATCCTTCCTTTGTTAATTTCTCCCAAATCTGCCCCATTCTTTTAAATCTCATCACATCAACACGAGCCGAGATTACATGGAGGGCGGGGAAACTTTCATTTCTGTGTCCTTAGCTCCTAGCAAGTGTCCTGACCTTTATGCGTGAATCTATTTGTTCTTTCATTCCAAACATATTCATTGAGCTTCATGCCATTTATTTAGCCAGGCACATTAGAAGGCAAGGTGGACTCATTTCTTTACTCCAGGTTCTCTGCCCAGGAAAGCCCATCTGTAGCCTCCTGTATGATATGCCCCATCAATTTTTATCTTCAGTCTAGCCTGTCTCCTGGCTTGAAATCTGTTACTCAACTGCCTGCTTCATCCATTCTTAGGGATGTTTCATAACTCCTAAAACTCAAAATGTCTGAAACTGAACTGGTTTTCCTCTGCTCTCCCTCTCCTAAGAAGTGCCATCATCGTTCATCAAACTAGGCGATCAGAGACCTCTTTGTCTTTAACACCTTCTCTTCCTTCAACTCTCAGGTCTTATCCATCACCAAGCCACGTCAACTTTATCTCCTAAGTTTCGGTGAAATCTGTCCAACTCTCCCTTTCACTGACAGCTTAGGCCAAGCTGTCATTGTCGTTCACCTGGAAAACCCAAATAGCTTTCTAATGGTCTCTCCTCCTCTTCCACCTGTCTCCCATCCATCTCACACTGCAGACAGAATCATAATGGTAAAAGCACAAACCCAATCTCATTGCTTTCTGCTTAAAACCTTCCATGACTTCTCTTTGCTCTTAGGAAAAAGAGCAGCATTATTAGCATGGCCTTCATGGCCAGGAAGAGCTGGTCCTACTTACCTCTCCAGTCTCTCCTGAGGCCACTTTGTCTTCCTGCTCTCTTTCCCTAGATCCCTAAGCATGCTATTTTTCTTTGCACGCAAAGCTCTCCTCCCATTCTTCCTTGCACACTCCTCCTTTGTCTCGATGACGCTGGCTCAGCTAAATGTCACCTCTTCTCAGAAACCCTCCTTTGTTTCTCCCTGTTCTCTCACTCAGCCAGGTCCCCTGTTACCCATTCCATAGCACTCTGTGTTTTTCCCCCTTGGGACTAACCACAGTTGGTAATTTATTTATCTAGTTGTGTAATTTATTTGATTAATGCTTGTCTACCCTACTTGAGGAAAACGCCACGAGGTCAAGAACGACATACCTTTTGTTCATAATGTCACCCGCTACAGGGGTCTGACACTCAGGCTGTTGAATGAATGAATCAGACTGCGTAAACATTCATTATCTTGGCCCTAACTCACTTGCAGTCTTTCTGTAACGTCATACAAACTTTCTCTTTTTTTCCTCCAGGTGTATCTCTTTGTCCTCGGAACATGTTTCCATTGTCCTTATCTTTCCACACATGTCCCCATAGCAAGAATGTTCTTCCACATAATCTGTGTTTCTGCAAGTTCCAAAGCTTCATCAAGATTTATCACATCCTTCCGTCCTCCTCTGTTCACTTGGGGATATTTAAAAATTTTCCGTTTTCTTGGACTTCCTATATCTATAACATTTACATTTTATATAATGCACCTGCACATTTAAATCTTTTTAAACCTTTTGGTAACCAGTAAGGTTTTGTGGTTATATCTCCAATATAGGTTTGTAAATATTTACAGCGTGCATACTGTATGGATGTTTATTTAGTTCTGTGTTAGTCATAGTAGTAGAAAAAATAAGTAAAAGGCATGAGACGTTCCTTTCTTCAATAAATAAAAATCTTGTTGGGAAAACCAGTGTTTACACACCTAATGCTAACCTGCCTTACGTTACTGTGAAAGAATACTGTCTGTGGGTATTGGAAGTGCTTAATACACTTAGGGATTTCAGTTTTTAGAAAATTAGCATTAGGGTTTCTAGAGAAACTATTATTTAAATTGCCTGAAGGATGCTGATATTGAATTAAATTATCTCCCACTGCATCAATAGGGAAATATATGATTTTATTTATGTTAGCATTTCATTTATATTATAAGAAATATCTCTAATAAAAGTATAAATTATGTATTTTTCTAATTTAAAGCTCCAAAACTTAATACTAGGTTCTGTAGTATTTTGGAAAAAAGTGAGTTTTTTATATATATGAATTTAAATTGACTGAATCTCTTGATGAAACATTTAAAGAAAAATATGCTTTGCTTTCTGTTGTAAAATCCCCAATGGTGGGCCCCAACGCTGGCATTGCTGCCTTGGTGAATGGCTGTTGAAATCTCAGAAGGGCTTTCCATGGGCTCTTGACTGAACTGCAGCAGGCTTGGGTCTAAGAAGAAGTGTTCTGATTCTTTATGTAACCTTTCTTGCACCGGAGATTGTGAGTCTGTGGGAAAATCTACTTAGAATCCATCTCATTTTTATTCTCTCTGACTTTTTGGAGAGACAAAGAGATAACTTCCTACATAAAGAAAAAGGCCATCATTATTGCTACTCTCTGTTCATGTAAGAAGGAAAAAAAAATCATTACATGGTAAATACAAGGAAGTTTACAGAAAGTGGGTCCTTCCCCAGGATATCCCATAATGTCAAGTAAAGCATCGTGCCTGGCACAGGGTAAATATTGCAGCCATTGTGGTTAACACAAAAAATTTTTCATGGTAAGAACTGTTGTTATTAATGTGTTTCCAGTCCCCAGACTTAAACTTCCTAGAATTTAAACTTTTCTTTGTTCTGGTTGCTTAACTTATGTGAGAAAACAGGACTTCTGATTATCTTAATTTATTGCCTTTCAGTGTATGGTAAACTGTATGTGTAACCAAGCTGATAAGCAGCCTCTATTATTTATATAAATGTAAATTCTGCCCCATAATCACAGCATTAAGAACTTAATTTAGTGATCAACTACTAATGATGCATAGATACCATTTTGATGCATTTGCTCACTGTCACCTGTTAGGCTTGCTTACTTGGTTCCTTTCATTTCCCTCTCATTTTTATTGGTCATATTCCTATTTACAAGTCTTATGCACATAGGCTATTTCTTCTAATACACAAAAATGGTTGTGATAATTTTTAACTGTGTGATGCATAACCTTGTAAATTCCTTGGGATTGAGACCAAGTTTCACATTCTTCTTTCATTCTATGGCATCCATCACAGTGGCGGCTATGTAGCAGGCATTCAATATACGTGTGGTGATTGATTAGCTGATGTTATGGCCTGTTCTTACAGCAGGAAATGCTAACTTGGAATTGCTCCCCTGTGTGGCACTGTGGGGAAGGTGAAGGCCTCCAAAAAGAGATTTTTACCCAGATGTTTCTAAGGAATACTATAAATTAGAACTGACCACAAATGGCCAGCTGCCACATTTAAGAACAAGATGACCCAGGCACAGAACAATTTAGTGATGAACATTTCCACGTGCCAAATGCAGTCAGAGCCTGGGGGAATTAAGGGGATGACAGGTTCTGAGTAAAAAAAATAAATGGGATTGTTAAATATGAGTACCAGGTGGGCACTGATTTCTGAGTTATTTGTACCATTTTGTCCTTATGTAAACCATAAAGCAGGTGGGCTGCTGCCCAGAACCTGCAGCTGTGTAGAAGAAACTTCTTTGCACAAGTACTGGAAAACAAAGAATAATGATAGCTTTAAAGTATTTTATAGTTTTGTACATAACACAGAAAATAAAATTGTTGATGTTATAGGCCTGGGGCCAAAAATGCTGCCATAGACCGACCTAGCTGGGGCTACAAAAATGGTACGCAGTGTTAAGAAATATCTAGGTCTTTAATAAATAACCAGTTAATTTTAAAAATGGTAATTCACATTCATATTTCAGACACTGTCATCTTTATTATTTCTAGTGTCTGAGCACTTCCTGTCCTCCTATGATATTGACTGCAGTTTGGAGACTAAGAAGGCGGTAGTCCAATGCATGGGCTCCTTCCAGGACGGGGTGGCCGAGAAGTGCGTTGATTATTTTCAGAGATTCCGACGTTCTACCCATGTGACACCCAAATCATACCTCTCCTTTATTCAGGGGTATAAGTTCACATATAGAGAGAAACATGTGGAAGTGCAGACCCTGGCCAACAGGTAAGTGTGAAGTTCAGATATAAAGTTATGGTAAAGCAGTGGCTCTCACCTAGGGGCAGATTTGCCCCTAGTGGGCATTTTGGAACTCGTGGAGACTTTTTTGTTTGTCACAGTTGGGGTGGCAGCGCAGGGGTACTACCGGCATGTAGTGGGTAGAGGCTAGGGATGCTGCCAAACATCCTACAACGCACAGTGCACCTCCCACAGCAAACAATTATCAGCCCAAAAGGCCAACGTGCTGAGATTGAGAAGCCCTGCTCTAGAGCCTATCCAGAAGATTATCCCATGGTCCCTAGGAGCTTTATTGCTGCCCAATAAGATAAACTGTTGCCTCGTGTTTATGTGGCCCACCATCCTACCATTTTATTATAGAAATGATAGCCCTGGAGGGGAGTTGAGAATGCAGACACACCCTCCTCCCTCCTCTCGCTCCTCTCCTCCCAGCTCTTCTAAGTGACTAAGAAGAGCAGGGCTGATGCCTATGTTCACTGCCTGGGAATACCCTGCTTCCCTGAAGTTTGTTCCAGATTTCACTGCTATGCCCTGTGCTTTTCTGAACAATCAGATCTCCCAGAATATGGCCACAATGAGCCAGGGTTGCTGTGTAAGGGACCCCTGCGTGGGTGATTGCACTAAATGACTCTGAGGGCTCCCAGCTTTAAGATCGCATTATTTCAGGTTCAGGTGGGCAACTAGTTCCTTCCAAGGCTGTTCTGATGGCTTTAAATTTGTTTCTTTTCTTGGGCCCCAATTTTTATTCCTTTAACTTTCTTCCTTTAACTTCATTGGTCTCTTTTGAAAAACAGAAGTTATTTATTTTCCTTCCTCCATGACAAGGCTTCAGACATTTGAAGTCTATTGTCATTTAGCCTAATGTCATTAAGCAGGTTTCCTGCACAATGCAGATTTTAGATTCATTGTTGTTCCTTTTTCATAAAGCATGTTCCAGTGGATTCACTCTTCCCACGTGGGGTCTATGAAGAACGTACATGTTATCAGTCTGGAGTTAAGCCTGGATTTATGTCCTTTTTGCTAAGCCTCTGGAGTTTGCTATTTGTATATACCCATTCTCTAAATATGACTATTACTACGCATTCGTGGACCAGTGCTTGGAAAATGTGGCCAAGTACCACAAATTTTAACATTGCTTGCTTGGATTTTCAATTCTAGAATGAATACTGGCTTGGAAAAGCTAAAAGAAGCTTCAGAGTCTGTTGCAGCCCTGAGCAAGGAACTAGAAGTAAAAGAAAAGGAGCTACAAGTGGCCAACGAGAAAGCTGACACGGTGGGTAGACATTCAGACATGTGCCGCGTCCCCTTTGAAATCCCGGTTCACAGATGTTAATGGTATCACATGTTCACTAAATTAGAACCATGGACATATAAATGATTCGTTTCCTTTGGAATAAAATGTTCCTAATTATATGTATGAAAAATTGGGCAAGGTGGGCAAAATCCACAAATCAAGGCAATCATGTGCATTTTCAGCTGGGTCTTTGGTAATTTTTGATGAGATACTTTTTGCTTTATATTGAAGTAGGTCTTAAAAGAGGTGACAATGAAAGCACAGGCTGCTGAAAAGGTCAAGGCAGAGGTACAAAAGGTGAAGGACAAAGCTCAGGCCATTGTAGATGGCATCTCTAAAGATAAAGCCATCGCTGAAGACAAATTGGAAGCAGCAAAACCAGCATTAGAAGAAGCAGAAGCCGCATTGCAGGTAAATCTTTGTATTATAACAGATGCCAACTGTAGGGTGCAAGAGGCCAATGAAGGCAAAACATTAGTAACAAAAAGGAAATGCTCTAGGTGACATTGGGAAAGTCCTATCAACTTTCTGAAACATTTTTTCACTCATTCATTGAAGACATTGGAGTAGGTGATCTGTAAGACACATTTTCTGTAAATTATCCAAATAACTACTGATCTGATGTAGCTTGTCTGATGTAGCTCATTAATGACAGAGTTTGGGCAGGCTTCCAACACAATTAAACAATGCAGTTGGGTGGCAATAATAGAAATGGTGAATTTGAAAGGACACTGGATTCCAAGAAAATATAATGAGTTTAGTGAACTAGGTTACACTTTAAAAGGCTGGTCTAGTTTTGAAGACTCAATTTATACTCAGGAAGTTCCAGGCACATCCAGACCTGATCCATTTTGGCATCAGGTTGCATAGGTTTCTTTCTATCTCAATACTAATCTGACTTTAACCAGTTCAAAGCAAAAATAAAAAATACCTCCAGATATTAAATAACTGTTATATTGCCATGGTGTAGAGAAGATTATGTAAGTCACATTGCTTTGCCTGCATAGAAAAGAGGAATTTAATACTTAGCTGAAACAGGTTGATTTTCAGATGTGCCCCTCCCTTCAACTCCTTTCCCTGGGTCCCTAACATAGCTGAGCATAATTCTGTTTGAAAATTCTTTTTCAAAGTTAAAGTAAAATAAGCATGCCCAGCCCTTATGTTTTATGTAACTTTAATTTGACCCTGCTTTCTCCACTGGCTGCTAGTCTATTCCTCTTTTTTCTTTTATAGCCACACATCTCAAATAAAGGTCTGTCTGCCATTTCCAGCTCTTTACCACAAATTCTCCTTAACTGCCAGCTGTCTAGCTTTCACAAATGCTAGGACATTAAAACAAACGTTTTCAAGGAATATAGTTACATTGCTAATTTAACATGTTCAGTGTTTTTTCTTTTTCCCTGATCCTCAGAGAAAAGATCATTAGCCTCGATGAGAAAGTCATTGGTTACCGTCACTGGTTATCTTTTGACAGGAGGGGTGCAATGCAAATGAGATGGAAAGTTTTCAAGACCTGGACGGAGTGCGCCTATGCTATTTGTCCTAGAAATAGGACTGTATCCAATTCTTATATTTAATATTTATCTAATACATATTCCATAAAGAGTTTAAGAGACAGAGCAGTTATTATCAACCACAGATCTATGTGACTGTTAAATAATTTACTCTGTAAGAGTACTAGAAATGGAATGGAACTTTTTTGAGAGGGAGCTTAGTGAAATTCATATTGCTCAAGTTCCTTCATTTAAAGGTCAGTTCCCAGCTAAGAAACCTGTAATTATTCAATCTGTCAGCCCTGCGGCTACGCTCTGGTGTCGGTACATGGTGACAAGTCTGAGTTGCCTGAGAGAGAGGCAGATTCTTGACCTACATAGCTACTGAGCAAAAAGGCACTGAAAATACTGTATTCTTCCTGGTTTCGAACCCTGATATCTACTTATACAGGGTATTCTTTTTCTTTCGGATTACGCTTTTCTATTTTCTGGCACAAAGCGGACTGTACAGTTCTAGGGAAGTCACAGCTCCTTATCTGCTGGCCAACATTTCTCGCCTCTCGCTGTCATTTTAAATAGTAAAAATTTGAACTTTTTGGGACATGGTGTTTTTTTGGGATTAAATATGTGTCTAGACCCTATGGCTCTGCCTCTAATGTAGAAATGTTTTCTGTCCTCTGTTGAGATGGTAGCATTCAGACACGAAAGGTCTTTGGTCTGCACTTTCTTATCTGAGATGGGGTGACCCCCGCCTTTCATCCCCCAGACCATCAAGCCTTCCGACATCGCCACTGTCCGCACGCTGGGCCGACCCCCTCACCTCATCATGCGGATCATGGATTGCGTGCTGCTGCTGTTTCAAAGGAAAGTCAATGCGGTGAAAATTGACCTGGAAAAAAGCTGTACCATTCCTTCCTGGCAGGAATCTTTGAAACTGATGACTGCAGGGAACTTTTTACAGAACTTACAGGTTGGTAGTTCAACAGTGACGGGCCAAGAGGGAACTCAGTCTTCACTGGGGTGTCTGACTCCTTTAATAGAATACGTTTCTAAAAAGAATTCATTCTATGTACATGTTTCTTTCCAGCGTAGAATTTTCTCTTTCAAATATAAAACATTATAAGCATTAGAGGTTTTCCTGGCAGATTTTAGTTATATTAAAGCATCATCAATATATGTATACTTCAATAAAAGTTTTAAAAAATTTTTAAGAAGACAATATATATGTATATATTAATATTTTATGCATATAAATACAAATGTATACACATTTATATTTTGCAATTCTCAGTTTTTTCCATCTTATTTTACAACTTTAAAATTTTATTATGAGATAGTATTATACTTACATGTAACAAAATGTACAAATTTTATGTGTACAGCTTGATGAATATTTACATATGTATATACCTATTAGTGAATACTGAAAGAAAAATATATATATATGTACAGACCCCAGAAAGCTCTCCTGTGTCCCAACTCAGTCAATAATTTCTCTTAAAATAATTATTACTCTGAACTTTATCTAGATAATTAGTTTTGCCTTTTTTGAAATTTGCATATTTGAAATTCTATCCTATGAGCTCTTGTTTTGACCCCTTTCATTCAACATGTCTGTGAGATTCATTCTTATTGTTGCAAAGGATAGTAGTTCTTTCTTTTCTCATTGTCCTGTGGTTTTCCAGTATATAAATATGCAGTAGTGTGTATGGTAAATGTTAAACAACTGATCCTTCAAGGGGGAGAAAAGAAAAAAACAAAATAAGCTCTAAATGAAGTGTTTGCCCTGGTGTCACTGCTCCTGTGATGGCTATTTTTAAGTCACCAAAATGATGTCACTGAACGTAGAATTGGAAAGAGGTTCACAGTAGCATACCAATATATAGTATATCCACCATACAGATTCAGTAGACCTACATGACCTCGAAAACAGAGATGATAGTAAAGTGTAGCAAAATGATCGGAAAGGGGTGAGTTTTGATAATATATTATCTTTGTTTTAAAAATAATGTATTTAATTGTAAGTTTATATAATTTAATTTTTAACAATGGCTGTGTTTAACAAGTTTGTAAAATTCCTGAAAATTTAACAGTTATTTCTTATGAACCTGTATGAACCAGCACCAGTGGGAAACACTATACTATGCTTCAATTTGTCCATAGTACTGTTGCTGCATTTTTGGGTTGTTATTAAATTTTGGCCATTATAAATAAAGCTGCTATGAATATTGGCCTATTTGGTGGCTGTATACATGCGTTTCTATTGGTTATATACTCAGGAATGGAATTTCTGGATCTTATGTTATATAAGTTTAATCAGCTTTGGTAAGTAGTGCCAAAGAGTTTTCAAAAATAGTTGTATCAGTTTACACACCCACTAGTGTTGTATAAGTTGCTCCACACCATCACGATTTTCTACTTTTAGCTATTCTGATGGGTTTGTAGTGTCTTATTATTGTTGGTTTAATTTGAATTTCCCTAATGAGTAGTGATGCTGAAAATCTTTTCATAGGTTTATGATCCTCTTGAGAAACTTTTTGTTAAGTGCCTGTTGAGGTCTCTTGTCCACTTAAATTTTTTTTTATCACTTTGTAGAATTTTTTAATATATAAAACATGACTAATTTGTCATTTATTTGTTTGAAAATATCTTCTGGGCTTTCTGGGTTAGTTGTTCACTCTGTTAATGGTATCTTTTGATAAGCAGAAGTTCTGAGGTTTAAGGTAGTCCGATTTATCAATATTTTCCCTAATAGTGTTTTCTGTGTTCTGTTTAGAAGATTTTTGCACACACCTAAGGCAGAATAAATTCTGTTTTCTTCTGGAAGCTTAATTGTTTTGTCTTTCATATCTAAATCTTGAGACAACTAATTGGGAATATGTAGTCCACCTCTATTTCCCAGGCGATAACTTTAGCACTGTCATCCAGTCTTCAGTTCAACGTTGCTCAGGTAACTTCTATGTCACTCACAGCAGCTGTAATTAGAAGTAGCTTATGAAACTAGTGGACCACACAGACTTGTCCAAGACAATTATGATATGAGGCTCTGCGCCAATGAATTTGGACTTTGAATGGAATCCTAGCAGGTGACTCCAGGTGCCTGCCTTATTTACCTGTGGCAGAACCCCTGCTCTTGGAAGCTCCCTTGCTGTTTGTCTTTCTGTCACCACCCTTCTATGGCTCTGAGACATTCTTTTGGCTTTTCTCTGGCTTCTCTATTTTTCAAGTCTCATAAAAGGAACTTGTGTTAAATGAGGTCTGAATGAGAGTGTGTTCTACTCTGCATTGCGTGCTGTGATCTGTGAAGGCTTCTGTCACTAAATTATTTAGGTGCTAAATTTCTTTCTACTTGGAAAACATTTAATCATCTTCTTTCAAATGATCAAACACCACTTTTAAAAGATCCAATTTCATTGTTTGGTCAGTCTTCCCTTTCTGATGCGGGAAGGCATTCTTAATTCATTTCTGCTACTATTTTAAAATTTTATCCCTCCAGAAGATAATAATTCTCTCATATTCTTGATAGTTCTATGATTAAAAATTAATTCATCACCCTCAAGGCCTAATGTCCAAGTTATTATCTTCACATTTCAGGTGAGTTTAATGAAACCTCTGTCTGACTATATTAAGCACTTAGTTGCTGATAAGTGATAAATATATATGTCCTCAGGCTGAATACACCTGTGTGTGTGTGTGTGTGTGTTTGTTTTTCATTGCAGATTTTGTGGGTTTGTAATTCATCTATTTAGGATTAATGACAAGAAATTTTTATTGCTTTGGAAACTCTAATAACTACATTAGTGTTCATCACCTAAATAATTTACTCTTTCCCTGGATCCCAGTCTATTTATTTAGAGTTGGTATCTCTTTCCTACAGAAGACAAAATGTACTTTAACAGACTTCTTTGCTATCATTTCCTACTGTGCTTTCACTTTTGGGACTTTTGCCTAATATGCTGAAATATTGACCAAATATTAATATGACACCATTCATCCATTTTTGGTTGTTCAGTAGTTTCCATGGCATTGAGAGCACAACGTGAGCATGACTTCATGGAAAGAAGTGTTTTCATTTTTATTTTACTCCTTTCTTCCATAGCAATTCCCGAAAGACACCATCAATGAAGAGGTGATAGAATTCTTGAATCCTTACTTTGAAATGGCAGACTATAACATTGAAACTGCTAAACGCGTATGTGGAAATGTAGCTGGTCTTTGTTCGTGGACGAAAGCCATGGCCTCCTTCTTTTCAATAAACAAAGAGGTGCTGCCCCTGAAGGTATGTCTCCAAGGTAGAAGCATGTGAAACATGCCTGGGAGGAGTCTGTAGGTCAGCTGGTCCTGTTTTTTCAAAGTATCACAGGTACCTTCTGTCTCTGGTGTGATTATTCTTAGGTCTACAAGGAGAGCAAGTATTAGAAAGACTGAGTACCGGGTGGTTTTTCTTCTTTGTAATCCCACAATTTTATGAGCCTTTAAGTGTGGACTGACTCTTTACAAGGATACTAAGTCCACAGTGTTTTTTTATTTTGAATTTTTAAAATATTTTTAATTATCATGGGTACATAATAATTGTATATATTTGTGGGGTACATTTGATGGTTTGATATAGGCATACAATGTGTATCAGTCAAATCAGTGTAATTGGGATATCTGTCACCCCAAGCATTTATTATTTCTTTGTGTTAGGAACATTCCAATTCCACTCTTAGTTATTGTAAAGTATACCATAACTTATTGTTGACTATAGTCATTTTGTTTTGCTGTCAACTGTTGTTCATTTTATCTTTTTTTGAACCCATTAACCATCCCTACTTTATCCCTTCCCAGCCTCTGGTAGCCAGTATTCTACTCTCTGTCTCCATGAGATCAATTGTTTTAATTTTTAGCCTCCACATATAAGTAAGGATACAGGAAATTTGTCTTTCTGTGCTTGGCTTATTTCACTTAACTTGGTATTCTCCAGTTCCATCTAGGTTGTTGCAAATGACAGGATTTCATTCTTTTTTTATGGCTGAATAATATTCCATTGTGTATAGGTACCACATTTTCTTTATCCATTCATCTGTTGATGGACACTTAGGTTAATTGCAGATCTTGGCTATTATGAATAGTGCTGCAAAACATGGGAGTGCAGATATCTTCTCAATATACTGATTTTCTTTTCTTCGAATATATACCTAGCAGTGGGATTGCTGGATCATATGGCAGTTCTTCTTTTTAGTTTTTTGTGGAATCTTTATACTGTTCTTCATAGTGGTTGCACTAATTTACATTACTATCAACAGTGTCGGAGGGTTCCCCTTTCTCCACATCCTTATCAGCATTTGTTATTGCCTGTTTTTTGGATAAAAGCCATTTTAACTGGGGTGAGATGATATCTCATTAGAGTTTTGATTTGCATTTCTCTGATGACTAATGATGTTGAGCATTTTTTCATATACCTGTTGGCCAAATTGGGGTGGGGAATCTGTAGCCTTGGGGCCACATGTGGCCTTCTGCATCCTTGAGTGTGGCCTTTCAACTGAATCCAAACTTCACAGTGCAAAAGGGTCTTATAGGCATGTTTCATTATTTTTAATTCTTTTTTTGTATTCTGACTGTGTATTTTCATATAGACCATCTTCAGGCTCACTAAGTCTTTCTTCTCTTTGATCAGTTCTGCTGTTGAGAGACTCTGATGCATTTTTCAGTTTGTCTGTTGGATTTTTCAACTCCAGAATTTCTGCTTGATTTTTTTATTTCAATCTTTTTGTTAAATTTATCTGATAGGATCCAGAATTCCTTCTCTGCATTGTCATTGAAGTTCACTGAACTTAAGAACACCTATTTTGAATTATCTGTCTGAAAGATCACATATCTCCATTACTCTAGGGCTGGTCACAGATACCTTATTTAGTTAATTTGGTGAGGTCATGTGCTCCTGGATATTCTTGATGCTTGTGGATGTTTGTCAATTTCTGGGCTTTTTAAGAGTTAGGTACTTATTCTAATCTTAGCAGTCTGGATTTGTATGTACCTGTCCTTCTTGAGCAGGCTTTCCAGGGAATTCCTTCAAAAGGAATTGAGTAATGTGATCTAAGTCTTTGGTCACTGCAGCGGTATCAGTACTGGGGGTGCCTTGAGACTCCTGGTGGTACTGCTTTGGTGGGCTTGGGTAAGATGCAGGAGAAGTCCTTAGAGTATCAGCCAAAGTCTCTCAATCTTTTCCCTTACTTTCCCCAAAACAGCAGCCTCACTCTCTGTGCTGGGCTGCCTGGAGTTGGGGCAGGGGTGATGTGAGCACTCCCTTGTGGCCATCACAGCTGGGACTGCACAGGGTCACACCTGAAGCCAGCACAGATTTGACCAAGGCCCATGGTAACTGTTGCTTGGCTACCACTGATGTTTTTTCAAGGCCCAAGGGCTCCTTAATCAGCAAATGGTGAATCCTGCCAGGACTGTGTTCTTCCCTTCAGGGTAGTGTGTTTCCTTCTGGCCCAGGGTGGGCTTAGAAATACCCTCTAGGAGCTGAGGCCTGTAATCAGGGGCTTCAGGAATCTGCTGGGTACTTTATTTTACTGTGGCTGAGCTGGTACCCAAGTTGCATGACAAAGTCTTCTGTACTCTTCCCTTTCCTTTCCCCAGTAGAAGGAGTCTCCCTCTGAGCTGCACTGCCTGGAGTTGAAGGAGGGGTAAGGCAGACACTCCTTTGGCTGCCACAGCTGTTGTCTCACTGGGTCATGTGTGCCCCAAGTCCACTGACTCTGAGCCCAGTGCAACTTCAGGACTCACCCAAAGTGCAGTCTTTGTGGTCTGACTGCCCTTCAAATTTATTCGAGGCCCTAGGCAGCTTTTGTTAGCCAGTGTTGAAGTTAGCTGAACTCAGTTTCCTACTGCTGGGGCAGAGGATTCCTCTCTGGCTGGGGCTGGTCTAAATGGTTCCTCTCTGGGCACTGGCAGAATTCTGCCCTGTGTTGTGCTCCCCTGTGCCAGGGGGTCCTGAGTTCCAATGCAAAGTTCCACAGTCACTTTACTGTCCCTCCCCCAAGCACACAGATTCTCTCTCCACTGTGCATTGCTGCCAGACGATGGGGGATGGGTGGCATAGGCAATGCAAGACTGTCTTTCCTACCCTCTTCCGTGTCTCCTTCCTTGATTTTATGTTAAAACCAGGTACTGTGATTGCTTACTTGATTTTTGGTTCTTACAAAGGGGCTTTCTTGCTTGGATAGTTGTTCAGTTTGGTGTTCCTATGGAGGGTTGATTGCTGGAGGGTTCTATTTTGCCATCTTGCTCCACTTCCCCCATAGTGTTAACTTGGGGAAAAAACCCACAGAAAAATCTCCAGCCAGGGAATCCTATGAGTGAGGTGGGGTCAAGATACAGAAAATGCCTAAATCTATTCTTGGTTGTAAGACATCACGTGATCCTCCCTTCCCCTTTGTTCATTAAGAAAGAAACTGAGTATCATTTATTTGCTGTTTAATGTGACTTGGAGACACACCTATGTTTCCCTTGAGTAACTGAATTTTTAAGCTTCATTTGTATGTATTCTTCTACCATTAAATGGCAATCTTCAGCAAATGGAGAGGCAAGTATGGTTTTTGAAAATGAAATACTCATGTCTCAAAAATCGTATTTTACGGCTTGGTTGATTATTTTGCTTTTGTCTGATATCTCTCAACAATCAACTAAAATCCATTTATACTTGTAAACTACCCAAGAAATTTAATGATCATGATAAAAATAATTAAGAGTAATAGGAAAATAGGGATCGAGTTGCAAGTCCCATTTTTATTTTCCAGTTGTTACTCTGTGGGGACCATTTATTTAGTAATTGAGGCCCTTGGAGTCCTAGGACAACTTAAAGGTATGAAGACTCACTTGATTCAGAGGATTTTAGAGCAAATAATTGAGGTCATGCTGTTTGACATCATGGGTATTGGGACCATTGAAGACTCCTGCATATGTCAAAAATGGACATTCTGGTATTGACTGAATTATAAACTACCATATCAGATGAAAAGTACAGGTCATTCTTTTACATTTTCCCAGTGAATGAGCATACATAACATTTTAAAGGGAATTAGAGTTGAATTCATGATGCATAGTTTTTTCTGTTACTGTAGTTCCTTTGAATACAGTGAGCTAAAACCATTAAACATGGTCCTTCTGAACAAGGCTTACATAAGAACAACGAAATCCATTCTTCTATGTTCAATAACTTCCATATTGAAGCTTCCAGCTAGTCTCAGGATAATCTAGATTATTCAGCAGGGAATGGAGGAAACACCATTGGAAAGGAAAACCTTTTATTTGCTCCTGCAAGTGGGAGTGCCCTCGTACATTCTTATGAGCATCTAGCATCTTGGACCACTCAGCTTATCAGGCCCCTCCTGTGTCAGCTAGAAAAATACATGCAGTTACATAGATCCTACATGTTCATGTGTGTAAGGAAGAGTGGAAGAGGGAGTACAGTTTATCATCACCTGATTCTGTTGAATATATTAAGAAATACAGACTGAGGCCTCTAACTTCACTTAATCCTGGAGGAGCTTCACTTACAAACTCCTACTTCCTAAGTGAGGAGAGGTCATGGTCACTCCTTAAACTCCAGGTGGAATCTCTCTGATGCTAATTAGTAACAGAGACACCGAGGGGCTGTGCTCTTTCATCTTGCAATTCCTATAGATGGGCCAAATGACTTCTAGTAGTGAATAGATTCAAACAAATGTTAATTATAACAATAGCAATTTAGGTTCTATTCAAGTTCATTATAATGAGACTTCTCTTTGAAAAATTTATGAAAACCAGTAAATATCAGTCCATGCTTTAAAAAGTAGAATCTTAAATATTGAACATAGATAATAACATTAACATTATTGTTAATTATTGTTGTTCAATAAATATTATTTATTGAACTCTTGTTATGTGCCAGGTGCTAGACTTGGGTCTTACATATGTTATCTCATTTAATCCTCACCAAAAAACCCTGGGTGATAGTTTTTCAATATTTAAACAGAGAAACTGAGGCTTACATGATTTAAGTAACCAGCACAGAGCTCCAGAACTCCTAAGCTGAGCGATTGGTTTTGAAGGATTTTGGTTAGAAACTATTGAGAGCTTCACTTAATAAAAGTTTTATTTATTTTTTTGTGAGTAAAGTAATAGAAAATGTTCAAAATCTTTGATAGTATGTCATTAGTAGGTTACTTTAAATCATAAGTTGGTTGACATAGTGGCCTTACTTTTCTTCCATGTTTGAGCCATAAGAACAGTTGCAGCTTAGAGCATAGCTGAGAAAAAAATGTTACACCAATCAGATTCTTTTTAAATGATAATTTTTAAGCCTTTAAACTTTTTTTTGCCTATCACTGGATCTAGTCAATTATGGGACTCTGACTTTTTCCTTAAAGACTTGTTCTGCCAAAATTTGAAAGCCCGGGGTTTTGAGATAGGAAAATAATTTATCTCAAAAAATGTTTAAAAATAATGTCTTCTTTAACATCTCAGAAAGAATATGGTTTCCAATAGTGGATCTTGCTATTAAAGTTATTTTTAACATTTGTAGATTTAAAAGAAAGAAGTTTGATTTCAAAAAAATTCTTTTAGAGGTTCTAAATCCCTGCAAGCATGGACTGTTTTTCAAGTTTCATCTTTTGCTAATAATATTGCTTTTGATTATGTCTTTTGTTTCTATTTTAATAGCTTTTAAAAACCAAATATTTTAATTGGTCATAGCTCAAGGTATCCAATCTGCTTTTCCAGAAGGCAACAAATGTATGAAAACTACAGGAACAGCATCAAAACCTAGATCTTTACCTTCAGTGAATAATTATGGTCCATCCTTTACTACTTAACAACAGTGATGAGTCCTGCTAGGCCGATAGCTCTAAATATTCAGTCTTTTTCTTTATCTACAACTCTTGATATTATAATGTTTAATAATTTGTATATACATATTTAATATTACAGTGTTCTGATCTAGAGATAGGCAAACTATGGCCCATGGGTCAAATGTATGGCTCATGAAATAAAAATATTTTTTACATTTTTAAATAAGTACCTTAACAATAGCTTTGATTTTGCCTCTTGGCTCCCAAAGGCCTGAAATGTTTATTATCTGGCAGATTATCTTGACAGAAAAAATTTGCCGACCTCTGTACTAATAAACTATGATTTTCACACTAAAATTTGACAATGCAATTTGAAAAGATTCTAGGGGTGGAGCACAGAAAAGGTGTAAGCGTGTGACACTGCTGAGTTCTCAGGTTCTGAGACGAGGGCCGTTTGGAGGTTGTGCTGCCTCCTTTCACTCCGTGTGTGTCCCGTGCAGGCCAACTTGGTGGTGCAGGAGAATCGCCACGTCCTGGCTATGCAGGACCTGCAGAAGGCTCAGGCCGAACTGGACGACAAGCAGACGGAACTTGACGTGGTGCAGGCTGAGTATGAACAGGCCATGACTGAAAAGCAGGTATCTGTCCTTTGTCATGGGAGGGACTGTCACACACTTGCACGGCTATCATAAGCCTTCATTCCCTTTCTGCTTTCTCTCTCCAAGGGTTTGGTTTCTAGTGGGGAGTCAGTGAATTTATACGTAATACACATAGCATATCATCCCTCACTGAGCCCTGGGCTTGGTTTCTCATGTTTGTGGGTCTTGGTGGGATGTCAGGGTGGTCAGCCGAGATATTAACAGCAGTCAGTTCTGGAACATAACCATTCTGAATTTCCTTATTAAGTGTGATCATAATGATAATGGGGTCTTGTGTAGCATTTTTTGTTATATTTTTAAAATGCTGTCCTCCCATTTTATGTCTTTTGATCTTTGAAACAACACTGCTAGATTGGCAGGGTGGATATTTTTATTCTCATTTTAGAGAAAGGAACTGAAGTGTAGAGAGGACAAGAGACTGGATCCTGGTCATAGGGTGGTCAGAGGCGCTGTGTGGACTAGACCTTGGTCTTCTGATATTTATCTCAGGCCTCTGTTGGATCAATGCGACTGACCATATGGCTGTATCCCAGTGACAGTGACCATCTACAGCCTTCTAACCTGTATATATTTTTCAGCTTTAGCACTTTTTTGGAATCTAGGTTTATACATTTCATATCAGCCGTTTGTTTTTATTTATTCTAATTGCAGCTCCACTGGGACCTCCTTCCTTCTGGTAATTGAGGCAGATTTAACATAAATCTAACGTAGTTTGAGCTTCAGGGTCCCTCACTTGCACAGGTCCCTGTGGGTTCTGGGGTTCTGGCATAACTGGGATTTGTAGAGTGTTCTGTGGGGAGGGGAGACTCTGTTATGATCCGCAAGCATTTGTATGTTAGTGTTCAGGTATTAACATAATGTCTAAACAGATCTCAGAGGAAAGGCACCTTGAGTTTCTTAGGCACTAGGACTTTGTCATGATTTTCTTCCCTACGTTGAAGACATACTCACTTTTGTATATTATACTGGTAAAAATTCTCTAATGATTTTTCCTTAAGTGGTCTCCCCAGATTATGTAAGCTTCTGGCCTCACAAAATCGGCATCTGCCTCTGATATTCTATATTTGATAAGAGCTAGATTCACCCTACTCTTTCCTTGATGATTTTCTGAAATTCACTGCTGCCTCTTCTCAGCCTTCACTCGGCCAGACTGAAATTCTTGACCTGTCGGTCTTGTAGGAGTCCCAGTAAAAAAGTTTAGATAAACATTTTAGTTTCACTGTATGTAGAATGTATATTTTCTGTTAAAGATAAGTATTCTGAAATCAAAATAAGAGCTTTTTAGAAGTTTTACAGAAGTAGCACTTATATGGGTTTATATTTTTATGCCCCATAAAATTCACTAATATAAGGAGAAAATTAACATTGCAGTTTGAAAGAGTCTACTTTAGCAACGATGAGGAAGGAGTATCAATTTCTACAATTTTAGATGCTCACTTATATCAGAAAGCTGTACTGAACAGAGTAAAAATATTTTACTTTCTCATTATATATGTTTAAATTTTAACATTTTTATATTAGTTTATTTAATAGGCTTTATTGTTTTTGAGCATCTTCTATTTGTTAAGTAAATAACTGCGGGACCACACAGGAACTGTTACTATGAAAATATGGCTCTGACTTTAAAACTTGAATTTCAATAATTGTCAAATTTCTTTAATTAAAAAAAAATGTGGCCATGAGTCCGCCTACCCAACTTGTGAATTTGACCTTCAGTCATCTTTGTTGCTCTTCCCCTTCCAAAGGACTCCAGGAAAGCCCCAGGGGCTTGTGGATCTCCCAAAAGGCAAGAGAAGGGCTTGGGTTCATCATGGCCTAGGCACGCATAGTCCCTTGAAGAGGGTGTGGCTGCCAGGAAGGGAGAGGCCCGGCCATTTTCTTATTTGGCTAGATGGAAGTGGGGATGGGGAACTTGGGAAAACAAATCCATATTAAAAGTATCTTATAAATGAAGTTTTTTTTTCTTAATGAATGATGTAGAATCATACTTCCCAGCTGGCATCATTCCTCTTGGAGGGGAAACAAACAAACAAGTATGGGTGGCAGAGATGTGAGGATGTCCCTCTCAGATGGGCTTTTAGTTTTTTTGCATTAACTGTAGGAGAAAGAAAAACAAAAAGTTGATTAGGGCAAACTGGATAAAAAAGTATCATGTTTTTAGGCCTGGCGTGGTGGCTCACGCCTGTAATCCTAGTACTCTGGGAGGCCGAGGCGGGTGGATCGCTCGAGGTCAGGAGTTCGAGACCAGCCTGAGCAAGAGCGAGACCCCCGTCTCTACTAAAAATAGAAAGAAATTATCTGGCCAACTAAAATATATATAGAAAAAATTAGCCGGGCATGGTGGCGCATGCCTGTCATCCCAGCTACTTGGGAGGCTGAGGCAGAAGGATTGCTTAAGCCCAGGAGTTTAAGGTTGCTGTGAGCTAGGCTGATGCCACGGCACTCACTCTAGCCCAGGCAACAAAGCGAGACTCTGTCTCAAAAAAAAAAAAAAAAAAAAAAAAATCATGTTTTTGAAAAACACTGTATTGTGTTATTATTATAATACAAAAGCAATTCAAGTTCATTATAGAAACTACATACAGGTAACCTTAGAGATGAACAACAAGAACATTTTGTCCTTCAGTATTCATACCTTAACATATGCCTTTCTATTACATGTATTTTTAAGTCAACATAACAGATAATTTGGTAATACTGTTTTATAAATCAAAATTTTAACTTAATGATATATTGTGATCATCTTTCGTGGTTATAAAAATTTTTTAAAGATAAATTTTGATGGCTTCAGAGTATTCTTATTCATGGATACCCCATGATCTATTTAAATTATCTTATATTGTTAGACATTTAGCATATATATATTTGTTGTTATCAATGAACATCTAGTGACTGGCCATGTAGCTAAATCTTTGTCCATGCCCATTTTATTTCATAAGTATGAATTTTTACAAGTAAGATTAGCAGTTGGAACCTAAACATAGAGAAGTAGAGCCATTTGCTTTTAAGAACTGAGCACCGAGAGGCAACAGCATGTGGAAGTCTGTGTTAAAGGCCTTGTACTGTCTGCAGGCACAGCAGGAAGGGATCTGCTAAGTCAGGCGTGGCTGGAATTTGTGCGGGAGCCTCAGAGCACCATGATCTGCACAGAATCTAAGGTTTCGCCTAAAGTAAAAGGACGTGTGCACATAGATAAAAGCAATAATGATACCAGAACTTTAACAGGAGAGATATTCCTAATTTTTAACTAAGGATACATATTTATGTACATTTTTGGTGCAGTATGATATTAGCATGTATACTTATAGTCTACTTCCATTTTTCTTTGTAAGGAAATCATAAATGATGTAAATTTCCACTACTTCTCAGTTACTAACATCTGGGGAGGGTCTGACCACTTGGCTCAAGGCACTGCCTGGAGGAATCTACCAAATCCACCGTCAGGGCATGAGAGAGGACTGGGCCGACAGACACAAGGAAATGCGTCTTGTGCTTCCTGTGAAATAAATGGCTCCCGTATGTCAGAAAGACAGATAAGATGCCGTGTGTTAAAGTTCTATATTTTTCTCAATAAAAGTTTTTTTTCTGCTTATGGCCTTCTTTAGACCTTGCTTGAAGATGCAGAACGGTGCAGACATAAGATGCAGACGGCTTCCACGCTGATCAGCGGCTTGGCGGGCGAGAAAGAGAGATGGACGGAGCAAAGCAAAGAGTTTGCTGCACAGACTAAAAGGCTCGTCGGTGTGTAAATGCTTTTATTCATGAGATTATGTGTTGACTGTAGTAGGGAGTTAGCAAGTTTACGTTTTAATCAGAATAAAAATGACACTAGATTATTTCAATTCCCTGTGTGCGTTCGTGTGTCTCCAGCCATTTCAGAGCGATGGAGATTGGTCTGGCTGGCACGTGTGCTAGCCTTATTAAGTGTGTTAACGGCATTTACACCTCTTGTTATCAGGTTACTTTAGAATTCTATAAGTTCACGGGCATATTGATCAAGGTCACTTTTAATGAAGGCTCTGTCTTCTGAGATTTTGAATCTTTTAGACTCAGAGGTCATCCTTGCACTTCCAACAAAAGTGAAAATAATGTAATGCTCGACTCCGAGCAGCTAGTACTTGGTAGGCCACTTAGACACCGTCTAACAATAACCAAACTGCTGCTGCTTCACCAAGGCACAGCAACAAGTGGTTACAATCTGTTTTGTGGAATTTAGTTTAAAACAATGGTTGTCTTATTTATTTTTTATTTTTAGTATGGTGCACAATTACAAGGATGAACATAAAGTGTTTCAGTGGTGTTCATTTTCTATTTTAGGGGATGTATTGCTGGCTACAGCTTTTCTATCTTATTCTGGTCCATTTAACCAAGAGTTTCGAGATCTATTGTTAAATGACTGGCAGAAGGAAATGAAAGCCCGGAAAATTCCATTTGGAAACAATCTAAATCTCAATGAGATGTTGATTGATGCTCCAACTATTAGTGAATGGAACCTCCAAGGTCTGCCAAATGATGACCTGTCCATTCAGAATGGAATTATTGTCACCAAGGCATCTCGCTATCCTTTGTTAATTGACCCACAGACTCAAGGCAAGATCTGGATTAAAAATAAAGAAAACCAAAATGAACTCCAGGTAATTTGTGTTTGAGTATGTTTGTTACTGGTCAAGTTTTATTGTCCCAGATCAACAAGAATCTAGAGTAAAGACATATTTGAAAACATTAGAGAATTTTTATAATCCTAGGTAGAGCAGTAGCAGATGCAAGCTTAAATCTAATATTAAAATATTTTCTAAGAATTTCTTTATTTGCACTTGTGTTGATCTCTATTAATGCCATTTTTCAGTGCTTTTAGACTCAATTTTGTTAGGGTCTAGGGCTCTCTTTGATAAACAGAGAAGGACAGAGCTGTATCATACTAAGTGTGTAGCACTTTATAGGAATGTCCTAATTATTCCATTATTGCATTATTGTTTGTCACAAAGGTGTCAGTGGTGAGGGAAAAGCAGTATTGCCACACAGAGTCTTTACACAATTCCCAACAAAAGAAAATGATGATCATTTAAAAAAAATGGAAACAGTTTAAGCTTTCTGTACCATTTCACCAAGGATGGGTTCCAAAACCAGGGATCTCTAAAATCTATATACAGATTGAGTACCCCTTATCCAAAATGCTTGGGACCAGAAGTGTTTCAGATTTTGGAATATTTCTCTATATATAATGAGATAACTTGGGGATGAAACTGAAGTCTAAACATGGAATTCATTTATGTTTCATATATACCTTATACACATAGCCTGAAAGTAATTTTATACAATATTTTAAATAATTTTTTTGCATGAAACACAGTTTGTGTACATTGAACCATCAAAAAACAAAGGTGTCAGGTGTGGAATTTTCTACTTGTGGCATCGTGTCAGTGCCCCCAAAATTTTGGATTTTGGAATATTTCAGATATTCAATTTGTATTTGTCTCTTGTGGTAGAATGCTTTGGGCACCATCTGATACCACTTATCCCTGTGCTTTGCATCTTGATACTGTCTGTCAATAGCAACCTTGTGATCCCGTTTCTAGATCACATCTCTAAATCACAAGTACTTTAGAAACCACCTGGAGGACAGCCTTTCTCTTGGAAGGCCCTTGCTTATTGAAGACATTGGGGAGGAACTAGATCCAGCCCTGGATAATGTTTTGGAAAGAAACTTCATTAAAACTGGGTCTACCTTTAAGGTAGGTTAAACCTATTGATAACAACCTGTAGAGAAATTACCATGAGGCCAGGTCAATATGACTGGAGGGGATTACCTCAGTAGGCAGCAACAAGTCAGTGGTGAGAGGCTGTTGCGTATTTCCTGAGGCTCTTCTATACTTCCTGAGTTGGGATTAAAGCATTCAAGAGCAATCCTTTTAGGAATCTCTGCTTCACTTTTGTAATGAAGCATCTGACTCCATTTCGCTATTGGACTGTTGATAGCTTTCAAGCCTCTCCATGCCCCTCTCCCCTTCTGCCCCACATCTGGGTGAGCTGATAAGAAAACTTGGGTGCTCCTTCCTTCAGCACTGGTTGGAAATTCAAACCATGAAAGCCCTTGTCCAGCCCTGTGTATGAAAATCCTCTTCCTAGCCATACCCCCTAACCACCATAAAACCCTAGACTGGCTACCCCTCCCTGCTCCTTAAGCCAGTTTTTGGACCTGCTTGGGAGCCTGCTCTGATCTCCCTAGAAAAATCTCATTATGTGAGGAATAAGCGTTTTTATACCCTTTTGGTGCATGTACAACATCCTCAGTCTTGACCTCTGAACAAAATTTACAGTAAGAAAGGGTTTCATCTTGCGTTTGCAGTATGATCACAGCAGTTTTAGTGCTAAGTTCTGTGTCTATTGCATGGTATCTTCCATCCTTCTTTTATTCTTTCCTTTCATTCCAGTTGTCTGAAGCCCTGTGAATACCTAATGACCATCTCTTTTTTAGTATACAAATGATCTCCAGTTACATAACTGTTTAAAGCAATACTTGATCCAATACAAAAATGACGCAGGAAGGTAACCTCTGTTTTATTACTTTTAACTTTCTTTTTATAAAAAAGGTGAAAGTGGGTGACAAGGAAGTAGATGTTATGGATGGTTTCAAACTCTACATTACCACCAAACTGCCCAATCCTGCCTACACCCCTGAAATAAGTGCCCGTACCTCCATCATTGACTTCACTGTCACCATGAAAGGTCTAGAAGACCAGTTACTGGGGAGAGTCATTCTCACAGAGAAGCAGGTGAGTGAAGTGTGGCTCCATCCTTTTCTGCATTGATTTGAGATTCTTTCATTGATGAAAATATGATAAAAGTTGTAGTGGGACTGAGTTTTCCCTCTTTTATTCTTTATGTGTTTTCCATAAATTCCCAAGTGTCTTCTTTTTGCCTAAAGGATATTATTAACCAATTACCTACACATATGTTTCACATATGTTTCATAAATTACATATATCATTGATTGCAGACTGATGATGTAACTATGAGGATGTCGGTCTCATTTTCAGGATCATTATTCTGGTCTCAAATTGTTTTATTTTTCTGAAAAGTTTGTTCTCTTATGAATTCTACTAACTTGACTTTTAGGTTTCTAGTACATGTGTACGTCTTTCTGTCATTTAATTAATTATTATGCTTTTAGAATACAAAATTAAAACTTTGCACTCAGATGATAAACAACATTGCCAGTTCTTATTTGTGATGTGGGAGAGCTCTGTGTATGTTGTGATGGGATCTGAATTGAGAAGATAGAAGTCTGTGACACCTGAGTTTCCCTGTGCACCTTCTGAAGGCTGCTGACTTAAACTCTAGGAGCATAACTTCATGTCTGTTTTCTCTACTTCCATTTTACGGGATAACAATGCTCCATGAAAAGTGGCCAAGAATTTGTAACTTTTCTTCTTCTGAGTCAGCGTTTTCTCCAGGGAACGTGTGAGGCTTAAGCAAAGAAATGTAGAGGATTTTAATGGTGAAATTGCATGAACTCTTCAAGTTGCTATGGATTTTCTTCTGGGTTCAATAAAAATGAGGAGTTTGGTTTGCTCCTTGGCTCCTTCTACACTGACCTGAGATTTATTTAGGTTAAGACCATCGGCACAGTCTTTGGAATCTGTCTCTCCTATTATCCTCCTCTGTGTGTTGTTCTGAGCTTGCTCTTCTGAGCCCTACCGTGTGTCTGTCTCCTTCTCTTTCCCTCCCTCTCTCTCTCCTTCTGTTTTTTTTTTTTTTTGAGTCTTCTTTCTTTATTTTTGATTTGCAACACATGAGTCATACAGTCATAAAGTAGGAAGTTGCATTAGGAGCATTTAACCCAGCCTCATAAATTCCCATGGTTGGTTGACCTCCGTAGGGCAGGTACCGATGGTGTAGTTCCTGCCACAGACGAGTTGTGAGGTAATGACAGCCTTCAAAATATGTACCTGCTTAGTGTTTGAGTCTTGAGATAAATCTCAATAGAGGTGGCTGAAGGAATTTAGCATTGCCATGTAATTACTTCAGGGAAGACTGACATTCTTACCAGCAGCATGTAATGTTGGACAAGTGGGAATCCCTGAGAGTCCTAGGCCATTCTCCACCACAGGTATCCTTTGCTCTGCTTTCACCTGTTCAGAGTGATAAGGCCTCAGGGAGATAAGGGGCCCTGATGGCAGTTTGGATAATATCCTTGTCCTTGTTTTTTTTTTTTTTTTTTTTATCATTTTTTTTTGAATTTCAAAATATTAAGGGGGTACAAATGTTTTTGGTTACGTGGATCACTTTTGTAATGCTTGAGTCATGGCTGTAAGCGTGCTCATGATCCAAATAGTGTTCATTGTACCTGTTAGGTAGGTTTTCACCCATTTCCTCCTCCCCCTCCTTCCTGCTTGATTTCCACTGAATTTTACTTCCCTCTGTGCACAGGTGTGCTCATCAGTTAGTTCCAATTTAATAGCAAGTACATGTGGTGTTTGTGTTTCCATTCTTGAGACTTCACTTAGGATAATGGTCTCCTGTTCCATCCAAATTGTTGCAAAAGGCATTAATTCATCCTTTTTTATGGCCGAGTAATACTCCATGGTATAAATATACCACATTTTGTTAATCCACTCATGAATTGTCCTTGGTTTTCCTATATTCAGCTGCAATGAATACAATCTCCTTGGAACAAATAATTTGGCCTGACAGATTTTGGTTGCAACAAAACTAAGCAACAATGACAACAACAACAAAAACAACAACAAACCCAGCACTGAGGCTTACCTGTTGTAGCAGAGGTTTAAGATTAAGCAAGGAGCACTTTAAGCTTGTCTGAAAAGACCTTGAACAGTCTTGAAAAGCCAATATGGATCCAGGACTAGGCTTTTCCTTACTTCTTGGGAAAATTGAGTGTCTTGAGAAAATTACCCCTTTACTATCTTGTCATTATCAGAATCTATTCCAGGCTCACAATGAACACTTGTTAAAAAATGAATGGCCAAGGCCGGACGCGGTGGCTCATGCCTGTAATCCTAGCACTCTGGGAGGCCGAGGCAGGTGGATCGCTCAAGGTCAGGAGTTTGAGACCAGTCTGAGCAAGAGCGAGACCCCGTCTCTACTAAAAAATAGAAAGAAATTAACTGGCCAACTAAAATATATATATAGAAAAAATTAGCCAGGCATGGTGGCACATGCCTGTAGTCCCAGCTACTTGGGAGGCTGAGGCAGTAGGATCGCTTAAGCCCAGGAGTTTGAGGTTGCTGTGAGCTAGGCTGACGCCACGGCACTCACTCTAGCCCGGGCCACAAAGCGAGACTCTGTCTCAAAAAAAAAAAAGAATGGCCAAACTAATGTGACACTCACTTTTAAAAATTAATAACAAAGGGTTATCTTACCCTGGACCACATTATAATACAACACTTTTATTTATTTTTCCTCAAAGTGGAGTCTTATGATGCAAAAAGTAAGCTGCTGAACTTAATATTGATGGATTTTAAGTAATATACTTTCTCTAAGCGACTTTTTCCTTTGCAGCATCTATTCTTTCCACTATATTCCTGAATATGCTCACATTGCTGAATCTTCTCATCCTGGGTTGTAGTAAGTGGGTCTCAGTGGATTTCTGGTGCTTTTGGGTCATTTTCTACAATTTGGTCACTCGATTGAATAAAGTCTTATGTCTGTAGCTTAGGACACAGATATATAACATTTTTAAGTCCAAATTGTTCCTTTAACTTCAGTGACAATACAGTCTATCTGAATAATTACTTCTGGGGTGATTATAAATATGAAATAGAATTATAAAATTGCTGTTGGAAGCTAGGAAGATTGCACAGATAGGAGGTTGATGATGGAAAGCATAGAGAAATGGGAGCTGAAGGAAAGGGTGAGTCTCTTCAGTCAGGATGAGTTGTGCCTTCACCAGTCTGTTGATTCTCCTTGTGAGGAGGCGCTGAGCAGTCACTGATCCTGTGAGGGAAAGGCGAATCTTCTTTGATTCTATAAAGTCACCAGCTGTCCAGTGTCCTGGGAATGCAGAGGCAGTGAGGGGCCTTCTTATCACACATGAGCTGGTCTCATGGATGCTTAGTTGTACACCTGTTAGACTCTCAGGTTTGCTTCAGAAACAAATGCAAAGCAAAGCATCTGAACGCAAGGAAGTAGTATTTTTTTTTTTTTTCAAATGGATTTCACATTTTTCTGTGTGCTTTGGGGCAGTCATTTAAATGTGTGTGCTCTTCAAGTTCACATCAAGGCCATATTTGATTGTTTACCTGATGCACCTGTGAGTAGATTTAGACATTCTGCTGTTGTTACCAGAAGTTGATATATCCACACTGCTTTGGACAGACAGCAAACCAGTGGGTCTCCAACAACTTTCCTTACAGAAACCAAATCTCTTAGGCTCAGTCTCACTTTGATCTTAGAGAATAATACAAAAACCCAGAGAAAACTATGTCCTGTTAGGAGAAAAATGCCAGTATTGATCAACAGTTTCTACTGGTCACATAATGCAAGGCTGAGGGATCATCCTTGCTTGGAGTTCTGGATGAGCAAGTGGGTGTGCACTTTCCTTTTGAGGTAGAAGGATCTGGACTCGAAGAAAGTGTCATGGGAAGTAATTTAATAAAGACGCTAAACAGACATTGTTATCACTAGCTCACCAGTGGTGAAGGAAAAATAAATCTGTTTCTGAGTTCTGTGGATTAATCTTTCTATTTTCATTACCTGTGTAAGGTACAAAACAGAAATAATCTTTGGTAATGAAGCCCAAGTGACACCTTTAAAAACGAGAACTCTGCAAGTCTGCCATTTATTTCCTTTTATAGATTTCAAAAACTTGGTTGCAGATGCATTTTATGTACACAAATAATTTGAGTTTTCATTTGCTTGTTTGTTAAGACACTTGCATTTGATAACTAAATTAATAAATGGCATGTTCATGAAATTTTACCAAACCATTCTTGTACTTTCTTTATTCACTTTGGGATTTTTTTTTTTTTAAATTGAGCATTATTACAGTTTATATAACATTTTTACATTGTACCCTTAGTATGTAGAATACTTAGCACAAATGTTTACCTGTCCATATGTGTGTATGAATATCTCTCTAGCTATCTATCTGCTGAAAGATAATCCCTTTGGTGGGCAAAAAGGCTTATAGAGAAAATTATTTTGATTCATTTGTCCCATCATATTAATTTGAAGAAGTACTATCTTCTTCATGTGAATTGGTAGACTAAAGTTGTAGTTCAATAGAAATATGTTTAAATCAGCCATTTAAATGAAAATTGTCTAAAACCATTTCCAAAATAGGGTTTCAGTCTTTTAATCCTAAATGAAAAGCAGACAGCAATTGTTCTTTTTCTTTCTCAGAAAAACCTATTCTAGTATTGATTCTAGTATCTGGCTTCTTGTCTTCTATTTAGTACATGGATTGCTTTTGTAATTCCAAATAGTACTTTAAATTATACTATTTACTTGAGGGCATTTTATTTCCATCAGTTTTGAACTTTGGGGAAATGTACTGCTTAGCTTTATTTTAATCCTTGAGAATTATAGGCAGTTACTTTAATTGACAAATTTGTTAACAATGATATTAAATTGCCTGCGACCATCTCAATAATATTCAGTCTTTTTACTTATTTTTTTTATAAGGAAGAGAATAAGTTGCCTCTTATTATATACATTACTACTGTGTTTATTTTATTAATGATTGTTTTCATAAGCAACATGGAAGCATGATTTTAACTTCAATCCCATAGTTTTCTCAAGTAGCGATGAGATTGGAAATGCAGATTATGACAGGTTTTGCAAACTATGTTGAGAATTTTGGACCTTTCGAAATAGGTTAAGGGGGAATCTCTGAGCGACTATGAGCAGAAAAGAGGGTGATGGCAGAGGAACGGTCAGCTGGAAGACCAGTTATGGTTAGAGCAGTACACATAGGAGAAGTCAAGCCTCAATTAGGGCAGGAGTTGTGTAGCTAGAAAAAATTGGCAGAAAATAAAGGTCCTGGCACAGGTTGATGTGACTTGGTGCTGCCTTTGGATTTGTGGAGTAGTTATGGGGATAAGTTTCTCATATGCATAAAAAATAATTATATTAAGCTTTAAAGTGAAAAACTTGCATAATGGTTAACAATGACAGTTTTGGCTAGGTCTAGCTTCTCCTTTCCTTTGATACTTGTGTGCGTACTGAATCATAACAAAGGTAAATCACATAATTAATCATGTAATCAATGAGTAATAGCATTATGTGTGATATTATTTCATGTGATTCATCACTGCATAACTAGATTTCTGGTTCTCTCAATAGGGAGTAGAATCTAAAAAACCCACTGAACCACATCCGGAATACCCCGTTGAGTATGTATTTACCTTTCTGAAGCCGCTCTAGAAATTTGAGCTTGGTACCATATGTCCAGGTGATGGCACTGAGTCACAATCAGAACTGCCAAAAATCCTTTTTTTTTTTTTTTTTTTTTGGTGGTTTTCCTGTTTAATTTACCTGCATTTAACCCCAGTTTTCCCATATTGTATTTATCATAAGGAATTATACATTATTAATGCAGCTCAACTTAAGTAAATTGTCAGTGGACTCTGTATTTAGAAAGCTTTTCAAGTAAACTCTGTAATGAATATCTTTCTTTTTAAATTTTTAAGCACCATTTACTTAATAACCTTTCCCTTTTTTAATCTTTAGCTCTCCAGAGTCTCTCACACAACGAGTTGATGTCCGTGCAGAGTATGACTTGGAACCGGAAGCATATTCTCTGCCTCCCAGGCCTTTGGGCTTTCTGTCTCCTGTGGCTTGCTTGGTGTCTTGCACAGTTTTCCTTCTCCCACCCTTGCCAGCCCTATCTTTTCTTTCCTTCTTCTGTCTCCCCTCTCCACGCTGCCAAGAGGAAGAAATAGTCAAAAGCACAATAGCCTTCCAAAGCTTCCTTCTCTCAGGTATCTGTAAAGGTCTTTCAGAGAAGATACACAACTTCCCTTCTCTTGGAGAGAATAGCATTCTTCCAGGCCAAGAAGATTTTCAATTTAAATTTACCTGCAGCAGCAGATGAGGTAGCTTGTCTAAGTTTTTGGAAAGTGGCTATTCACAGAATTAGGTAGTATGGCAACTAGCAACTTCCATATAACCACATTCAAACAACACCAGAGCTCTTTTAAACAAGAAACTAAAGAGGAGTAAACATATTTAATCAGAGACATTTATATTTGTCTTCAAATATATTTCACCTACAAATGCAGTTTGTGTTTATAATGTTAAATATAATCACACAAATCACTTCAAACTGATTTGACTTTAGGAAATCAATAGCTGATAAAAAGGATTTGGGTAATATTTTTTAGCAGATTTCATGTTGTTTGGCACCTATTTTTCCTTCCTTGGCTAATTTTTCTTCAATTTTTTTGATGTCCTTATTTCCTGCTGTCAAGTATGATAAATACAGTACGGGAGCTTGAGAACAGCAACGTAGGTTAACTTTTTAAGAAACACCCAAACAATAATTGTTAATTAAGAAAGAAAATATATTTATGCAAATTAACAGGAGTTGGAGAAAGAAAGAACTCATCTGATGGAAGACGTAACTGCAAACAAGAGAAAGATGAAGGAACTAGAAGATAATTTGCTTTACCGCCTGACAAGTACGCAAGGATCCCTGGTGGAAGACGAGAGCCTCATTGTTGTCCTGAGTAACACAAAAAGGACAGCCGAGGAGGTGACACAGAAACTGGAAATTTCTGCTGATACAGAAATTCAAATTAACTCAGCCCGGGAGGAATACAGACCTGGTGAGTCTGGTAATGAAAGACAAATGTCACAGGGAAATGAAGCAGGAAAGAAATGAGAATTAGAGAAATGGAATGAAGGGAGGAAGTCATACAAATGACTATGCAAAGCGGGGTGGCCATTTATGTTTTGTGGGGAAATATTCAGTAAAATGGAGATGAAAACATTTTATAATGGTATGCATTTCCTAGGTGCTTATAATTTATGTTACTTGGCAAATCCTTTAAGCTCTAATAGACTTATTTTTAAGTTAGAAAGAGGGAGAGTTTTTTAAAAAGTCTGACTACAAATTGGTGAAATCTGAGAAATTAGTGTGGCATTTGCATACTGTTCACCCGTTGTTTGTCATTTGGTAATAATATGCCAGTATTTTGTTTATAGTCTTGGTATTATGAAGGTAGTTCTCTGGTCTCATGGGAGATCTTTATCCTGAGCCACCAACTTGCAAATTGGTGTTGTACAAGAAAAACCTGCTGAAGAATTCAACTGGCTATCTTTCGGTATTTTATCATTCCTCTTGAAAAAATAATGGAGATAATATGATGAATTGGTGGAGAGGCAGGAGCATCATCTTTGCGATGGCTTGCTTTACAAATTTTATAAATAAGAATTAAATATATTAAAACATGAGCATTGCTCCGGATCCCATTGCTAGTAGGCAGCCACTGATAAGTCATGGAAATAAAAGTCATTGTTTCCATTTAGACTCTAGGCTGATTTGTTTGCCTGGATCATCTATTTTCCACTCTTGTGGCACACACAGCCTTGCTCTTTGTCTTCCAGTTGCTACACGGGGCAGCATCCTCTACTTCCTCATTACCGAGATGCGCTTGGTTAATGACATGTATCAGACTTCGCTCCGCCAGTTTCTGGGCTTGTTTGACCTTTCCTTAGCCAGGTACGTCTGTACCCAGGGAAGCCAACCTGAATTCTCTATCTGTGGACTAGAATGATGACATCACATGTACAACCTTCGTTTCCTTTGTTAGAATCTTTTCCTGTTTATATTCCAAGATAAGTGCAATTACCAGTGTGTTAAAAAAATCATTCTGATTTGTCATTTTATGCCCAGAGAAAACTCTATCAACTATTCATCCATTGATTTGATTCCTTTGGTTTCATGTGTTTCTGTTAAACAAGAAAATTCCTAAGATATTGTTGTGAATGATAATGCCCTGCAGGTAAAATTGATTTAGACAACATTGAGAATTGTGTTATGTTATTTCATGTTGAGAAAATGCTTGTTATTTTAGATTTAGGAGGCTTACCCTTGATGTGTAAAAATGAGCATTGGTCCTCCGAAGTTACTTATTTTCTGTTAAAGACGCTGTTTTCATAGGCAATTGAAAAGGGCAGTGGGATAAGCCTGATTTAAATGTTCTCGTTTCCAGGTCTGTCAAGAGCCCAATTACGAGCAAGCGGATTGCTAATATCATCGAGCACATGACCTACGAGGTTTATAAGTATGCTGTCCGAGGGTTGTACGAGGAGCACAAATTCCTGTTCACCTTGCTGCTCACCCTAAAAATTGACATCCAGAGGAACCGAGTCAAGCATGAAGAGTTTCTCACTCTTATTAAAGGTCAGTGTAACAGTATAAAGTATTGTATACAGCTTAGGAATTATTGTGAAGGCCCTTTGCAGTACTTCTTTCCATATAACAATTTTGTTGCATTTCATTTAAGATTGCATTTATGTGAGATATGTCATTTGTTCATTTATTGAATGAATACTGAATGTTTATTGAGAACCCACTGTGTACCAGGATATTGAACAGGTATTTGGGACATGTCAGTGAACAAAAACTCTTGTAAAGCACATATACACACACACACACACACATACATACATACACATATATATAAATATATATGGGGAAGGTACAGAAAAATTAATAAAGTAATAAGTGAATTATGTAATATGTGGGAAGATAGTAAGTACTATGAAAAAAACAGAGCAGGATGAGGGAAGTGGGGAGTTATAGGGCATGTGGGGTAGGGAAGGCTTAAAACTTTAAATGGAGTATTAATGGGATATCTATTAGGGTAGGTCTTCCTAAGAGATTGGCAGGTGGGCAGAGACCTGAAGGAGCAGGGGAACTGCCCATGGGGACATTTAGGGGAAGAGTGTTGAAGGCAGAGAAGTTGGCATCAAGGCCTCCGGTGGAAGTGAGTTTGGTATGACATAGCTAAAGCAAAGTGACCAGGTGACAGGAGTGGAGTGGGTAAGGCCACTGTGCGGCTCATCCCATGGAATATTTACTCTGCATCTACTGAGGCAGTGCTCACAACCAGGTCTCCTGGGCCACTGGATCCAAACAGCCCAGTGGAAGAGTGGGAAGCATAAATTTGCTATCACATTCTTGAAAGTCTGAAAAAAAATATTTAAAGTAGCTATGTGTCTTAGTTGATGCTGCTATAACAAATTTCCATAGACTAGGTGGCTTATAAACAGCAGACATTTATTTTTGACAGCTTTGGAGGCTGGAAGTCCCATATCACGGTGCAGCAAGTTCAAGGTTGGGTTTGGGGGAGGGGCCTCTTTTGGGTTGCAAACTGCCCTCTTCTCATTGCATCCTCTCCTGGCAGGGGGCAGAGTGGAGAAAGCAAGCTGTCTCATGACTATCATTACAAGGGCACTAATCCCATATTGATGGCTCCACCCTCATGACCTCATCTTATCCTAATTATGTCCCAAAGGCCACATCTCCCAGTACCATCACAATTGGGGGGCAGGGTTTCAACATGTGAGTTTTGTAGAGACACAATGTTCATCCTGTAACACTGTGAGAATGATGCTGGGGTCTAAATGGTTTATCTAGTATACCTTTCTAAACAAAGCCTTTGAAGATAAGATACAATTTTATCTAGTAGGGGATTTTCATGACTTTACTTGGGGAGTAGATTTATAGAGGAACTTGAAGAATACCCCAGTGGGGGCAGTAGGGAAGGAGTGTGGATATGCACAGGCTGTGCCCAGGGGGTAGAGGTCCATAGTCAAACTTGTACACATACAAAAACCAATGCATTTCGTATTTACATACATATGCATATAGTAGCAACAAGGACTCATCTGTTTAGAATTGAACTTAGAAATGTTTACTTTATGGGTGATCTTTTTCTCTTTCTCTTTAATTCTTTTTCTCTAACCCTTGAATACTCCTTACCTACATTTGAACTTTAATTTCCAACTTTCCTAAATGAGTACACATGGCAGTTGAGTATCTGCAGGGACACAACTCTAGATATGTAGAGTTGTATGGAGATATGTAGGTATAGAAGCTGCCTTCTCTAATGAACCCTTAATATGTTAGCTGATGGAGCTCTCCTAATGGATAGTTATTCCTGACATTGTCAATTTGGGCATAAAATATATTTCCCTGTGGAAATAATATTGAGCATAGTGTCTAGGTCTGGTTGAAGTATTGCAAAGCATATCACAATTTAGTGTGATGATATCAAACATGGAACTTAGAGTTAGAAAGGCAAGAGTTAACATACATCTTGGTCGGGGAGCGGGCAAGATGGCCAACTAGAGACATTGCTTGCCCAAGTGTCCTGGAGGGAAGAAAGGGTTTCAGATTAAGGCGAAAGGGGAATGGGCACAGCTCAACTGTAGTTCAGAGGAAGAAGTGCCGGAGCCTGCTGGGGACCTCACAGAGGAAAACTGGGAGGCAGAACAGGAAAAGGATAAAGAAGAAAAGATATCAGTGAAGATCTGACCCAGAGAGGCTTAGAGCACAGTGAAGGGGTAAGGAGGGAATCTCATTTCTCCTTCCCACATACCTTTGGTAATCAGTGGGCTACTGAGTTGTTTGGAAGTTTTTCCACCCTTATATACCCAAGTGCTGCTGCAACCACCGAATTGGGAGGAGAACTAACGAGATCCTAGAGCTTGCACATTCCATGTAGGTCCCCCCACCCCCAGGGGGGCAGGGACTGGAGAAGCCGGGTCCTGGCTATCTTCCATTCAGACTTTTCCCCCCAACTCCTCGACTGCCCATTTCAGCCAGGAGGGCAGACTGAGAATTCACAATTTATGTAAATACTGGTACATAGAATATGCTCAGCAAATGATAGGCATTGTTACATTATCTTCAGTTTTTTATAAATAGTTTATTTTGATTAATCAGATGTTTGCTATAAGTTGCACAGGTTTTTGTGGGGCTTTGGCATTCAACAGCTATTTGTAACACTGCTTTATGTTTCAGAGGATATTTTGGAACATGATTTAAATCTGCCCTTCAGTAGTTTGATTGACAGCTAGTTGATGATGTAAACTCTCTGTAAGCACTTCAATATCACATAAAATAATTTAAAATGTTATTAAGATAGTGCCATGGTCTAAATGTTTGTATTATATCTCCGCAAATTCATGTGTTGAAATTCTAACCCCCATGGTGATGGTATTATTAATAGAAGGTGGGGCTTTGGGAGGTGATTAGATCATGGAGGCAGAGTAACAATTTAAGCAATTAATGCCCTTAGAAAAGAGAATCAAGAATGATTCCTAGCCCTTCCCACCATGTGAGGTTACAGTAAGAATATGGTCTTCTGTCAGCCAGGAAGTGGGCCCTCACCAGAACTGAATCTGTCAGTGCTTGGATCTTGGACTTCTTAGCCTGCAAAGTTGTGATAAGTAACGTTCTTTTGTTCATAAACAGAGTACCACCCAGAATAGGGTTTTTGACTCATGTCTGAGATGGGAAAGGTTCTGCCTCGATGACTTTCTAAGTCTGCCTTAGCTATGACACTTTATGATTGTGTGGTATAACTTTATAAAACTTTCATTATAAGCATGTATCATTTTGACAAAGTGTTATGGTAAAAACCCAAACTTACTTTTTTCCCAAAGCAAGAGTTTGAGGAAAAAAAGGAATGGCATAATTCTCAATTATCATTGCCTGAGAATTTATTTTGAATTATTCCTTTCTCAGCTGTTTATTCACTAGGAGTCTAATTAGTCTGATACCATATTATTCAGAAATATGTCACCTCCCCCAAATTACAATCCTCCTTTTTGCCCCACTGCACACTTCTGGAGCAGGCAAGATGTTCATGACGTAGTTACCCTCTACTAAGCAATAAATAATGCTTAGTCTGCAAGGAATACCCTTTCCTTTCTATGGATAGCCTTTCCCTAACCCTGTGGTGAGTACCTTATGCTTTTCAGTTTATTGGAAAATGGACAGTTGCTATGGAAATTGGTGCAACATTTATTCAACACGATGCCATTGTCTTTAGGTCTTTAACTACTCCCTGGCGTTAAAACCGTCTGTTTTCATTTTATGAGCTAATATTTCCATTGAATTGGCTTCAAGGCCATACTTACCTTGTTGTTGTAAATATACCAAGATGGATTTGGCAAAAGATAATAATTTAGTGCTATATATGTTGCTTGGGTAAAATAGAAATTGAGTCAATAAATATCTCAAGTGTTATTCTTTGTTTATAACCTACTCTGTTCAAAAAGAGATTTTAAAGGTAGACAAATGGATTTATTGTATCCTTTTAAGAATAATGCATAGAGCATATTTTCATTGAAATTCCTTAATGGATGTTATTTATTAAACAGTATATTTTATCTTATAGAAGATTTCCTAACTCTTAAAATATGATTGTTCACACATTCAATTTTCCTGAAGTGGGCAACAATAACACTTTTAAGGTCTCATTTATCTTATGGCATTGTGTGAGTTATATAAGTTACACAGGCTTAGGTAAATCATCAGAAAAAAGATATGAGTCAGTTTTAAATGGAAGTGCTTGTTGTGGTCAGATTGACCAAACACAAATGATATAGCACAGAGCCCTTGGGGTATGCTCAAGATGGATGTAAATAACATACTGATTTGTGGAGAGAATCCTTCAAACGCGTCTAGTGCTACTAACATTTCTAGATAAATTCTCTATTTAAAATTAGCCTGTGCCGACATTAAGTAATCCTTAGTTTTGACAGTAGGTGCTCATTGAGTAACACTCTGCCATGTCCTCAATCCTGTTTTGTGTGTTTTACACATACACATCACAACACAACACTAGTCTTTATTATTGTCATTTTACATATTTGTAAAATGAGGCTCAGACAGATGAAATGGCTTGTTCCAGACCTTGGTCAGGTGGAACTAGGACAGAGTCCAGCATCTGCCTAATTCCAGAGTTATATTACTGATTATTAAATGTGTTTTTCTAAAATTAGCCATTCATTTATTAAGTTTTAAAGCATGTCCTTCACTATGATTTATATTTCTGTGCTTAATAAATGTCAAGGTTATAAAATAATTGAAATTAAAATGGTTTAATAAAAAATTATACTAAATAGATTTGTTTAAAGGAAAAAAATCTTATAACTGTATATGTTTAATTTTAAAGGTGGTGCCTCCTTGGACCTTAAAGCCTGTCCTCCTAAACCATTTAAATGGATCCTGGACATGACTTGGCTGAATTTGGTGGAACTAAGCAAACTTAGGCAGTTTTCAGATGTCCTTGATCAGGTAATTTGTGCTCTGAATAAACTTAAGCACATGTCATGTTGAGCAGCTTTCTGATTTATCACTAGCTACAATATTTGTGGAAGAGAGAAATTTCTTAATGTTGTCACACTTAAAATGGTAGTATATGTGTTTGGCCTTCCTCGAAGTTCTCCTGCAGTCTGGTAAGGTACCCTCCACTCATTATAGATTGGTCTAGCAGGAAGAAATTTGCCCAGAAATTTTAACTAGTTCTGCCCTGGGCCATATGTCAGTATTATCAATTGGATGTCCACAAGTAGAAAAATGGATAGATTCAATTAGATTAAATAATTAGATGTACTTAAAAGGCTTTGCCTTCGTTCTAGAAATTAAATGAAAAGAAATATGAATAGCTCACCTCTCAATGCTAAATTTCTTTTCTTGCTTCTTGTTTCTTTCCCTCTTTTTCTTCCTCTTTTGCTCCTCCCCCTCTACAGCCTTAGTTAGGCATCCAGGTATGGATCTCATGCACACACTTGGCCTCTGACCTTTAGAAGTTACCATCCTCCCAGCACCAGTCAGCCCCTGATGAGCATGTGTTGGAATCACGGAAGTTGAGTATAGAGAGTTGAATTGGGACAAGCCAGGAAACAGGTTCTTGAAAATCAGGTGACCATAGAGAAGTGAGATTGGCAACGGGGTAGCTTTATTCAGCTACAGATTGAAGGCTTTTTTGTTTTTGACTAGGAAATGTCTTCAGGTTGGCTCTTGACTTTCCCAGTTTAAGTTGACCAGATGCTTAAGTTCTGCTTTATTTTTATGTTTTGACTTACAACTGGGGATGTTTGTTATTACTACCATGTACTTGGGGTACAAACCAGTCTTTTGAGTTAAACAACTTTGTTTTTAAAGATATTAATGCACACTAGTTCATTCCCCCATGGAATGACCCCCAGTGACCTTGCCTGGACCGTTGTCTATTGTTGAAGTTCTGACCTTCTGGAGATTATATCTGAAGCCTGAATTCCCTCCACATTAAGTAGGCTTCATGATTGAAACAGGTTATTATTTTATATTCCTGTATGATACTCTCTAAATGTGAACCTGAAATGATTTCCTTTTGATTAGATCCCAAGAAATACACTTGAGGCTTCAACCAAAGGGAATATACCAGAGAGCATAAGATTATATTTATCTGTAGATGTTATATGTTTGTTCAATATTTTTGATATGCCTATCCATGTAATGTCTGTCTCTCTCTGGCTTTTTAAGCTCCAGAGGACAATGTACTGTGTCCTTTTCCTCTTTGCCAACTGCCTGAAGGTAGTAGGCGTCTGATCATTCATTTGATGATATTAAATGGTGTATTTCAAATTACTCTAGATAAATAGAGTATTGACCAAAGGTCTTTTCCTTCAATAATAAACATGTATTAAATACCTTCTTTCATGTCAGGAATGGTCCTGGGAAATGAGGAAACATAAGTGAATGAGACTTGTCTCCTGATGTGAGAAGTTTTGTGGAGCAATTTATACTTCCTTGAAATAATGAAAATGAGTTTCCATTGATTTCTATATTCTTTACAAATTTGTTACCACAAGGGTATAGAAGAAATTAAACATCCCAGGATTCTCCCTACTTTGAAAGCTAGCTATAGGCTGATGTTACTGTAGACCGACTTTGAAGCAAATCGCATTTGATTTTAGACTATTAAACTTTTTGTTACTGGAATATAAAATAAAAAAAATAGTCAAGGAATGTAATTCACACATGCCTGGAGTGGTCAGAGGGTTTGATAAAAAATACCTGTGAACTATTACTGAAAGGTTTTTGTGTGGTGTGACACATTTCTTATCCTGTGGTATTTTCAGATATCAAGAAATGAGAAAATGTGGAAAATTTGGTTTGATAAGGAAAATCCTGAGGAGGAGCCTCTTCCAAATTCCTATGATAAATCTCTTGACTGCTTCAGACGTCTTCTCCTTATTAGGTCCTGGTGTCCTGACAGAACCATTGCCCAGGTAAAGAGTACATATTAAAGAGAAAAGTGGGAGAATAAATATATGTTTTTTTGAAATAAGGTCTTGCCCTGTTGCCTGGGCTAGAGTGCAATGGTGCCATCATAGCTTACTGTAACTTCAGACTTCTGGGCTCAACTAATCCTTCTGCCTCAGCCTCCCCATTAGCCACCACACCTGGCTAATTTTTTCCTTTTTTTGTAGACAGGGTCTCACTTTGTTGCTTAGGCTGGTCTCAAACTCCTGGCCTCAAGCAATCCTCTCGCCTTGGCTTCCTAAAGTGTTAGGATTACAGATGTGAGCCATTGTGCCCGGCCAGGAGAATATTTTTAAGGAGAATTTCCTTTTAAATAAAAAATAAAACCAAATGTTAATTTCAATGAGAATTTTCTTGTAGGCTTTTATGTAATTTTCTAGCAAGACAAATGAGAAAAATAGAAAAGTAAACAACAAATAAATGTCTGAGATGCATTATTCATCTTCTTTGGTCCAAATGGTACAGCGAGAGTAAATAAGAAACCATGATTCTCAGGTTGGCATACAGATATAACATAAAGGTAATGCATTATTTTTATATATCATTTTATATTAATTCAAAAATTCTAGGGATAACCCATTTTACCAGTAGTAACACAATGTTTCTTTAAGCAGACAGAATGTAAAGGCATTAGGGTGGAGGGTAGATTGGCGGGAAGGACAGCATGCCCAAACGATAGTCATTTCCCCAGAAAATGTCACAACTCTAGATGTAAGTAGGTTTTGGATGTAAGTAGGTTGTCCTAAAACTGAATTTTACATATGATTTAAGTGTGAATCCCACCTTCAGAAGATTCATCTTTTCAAAGACCTTTAATCTGCTGGCCTAGCATCATGGAAGTTTACTCAGTAAAAAGACTTGTGTGGTTCCTCCACAATTAAAAGTTTAACTCTAATATTTAGCACAGCTTGACTCCTTAAGGGCTTTTCCAAATAAGCCATGGAGTAATAATTGGCCGGGTTTTATAATAGAATGCAGGATGTTTTCCCCTTCACTCTCCAGAGGGAGTGTTAAAAACTTACGGAGTACCACCTCCAAATCCTTGCAGGTACTGCGGAATCATGAAAGCAACTATATTTGACGATTTATTGAGAAAAGAGAAATGAGTTTTGCAATTCAGGGCACTGAAATCACCTTTCCTTTCAGTTTTTCTTCTCAACTTCGTTACTTTTATCTTGCCCAAATGAATTGTCAAGCAGTTGCCTTATTTAAGGCCAGTGTGGAAAGAAAGGTTCAAGTAGTTTCTTTCTTTCCTTTTTTTTTTGGTAGAAAACTTTGATTCAATGCTGAAATTTAAGTCTCCAATGCTGCTTTGTAACTTTGTTGTCCCCAACCCGGCTTATGCCATCCCTAGGCTTTCCATGGCCGTGGCCTCCTAACTGGTCTCCTTTTATTTCTTCTTGCCTGTTGCAGCCCATCCTGTACACGCTGGGAGAAATGGGAAGAACAAGCCATTCCTCGGCTTTTCGAGTCCTGCAATGGCTTGACATGGTCCATACGATAACAAGGTTTAGAAGGTTCTTTTGGAAAAATGTTCTCTCCTCTCTCCTTTTAGTTTCCTTTTGTGATTTTTCAGCCAGACATTTTGGGAAACACTTGAGAAGGTCTATGACGTAGATACCTCAGTCCCTTTTCCCCACAAGCAGTATCAGGTGTTGCTTGTTCTCCATGTCGCGGCTGAGCGTAACTGTGCACAGCTGGGGATACCAGGTTGAAAAAATGCTGCAGTCTCAGAGGGTGTCTCAAAAATACTCAACAAAGGGAAGTCAGCACAGGCGAGGAGGTTTATTTGCTTTTTTTCCTCCTACTCAAAGGTTGAGTCTGTTTCATTGGCACCAGATATCAGAAAAGTTCTTCAGAGTCGTGTGAGAGCAACCTGTGAATATGCGACACTCCGTTTTGAGTCATGCCAATGAGGTGTTGGCTTTCTATAAGGGTCGGCAGGCAGTGCAGAAGCCTGGCTGGCCCACACCTGACTCAGCTCTTACCTGAGTTATTCTGGACGTCCTTGTGCCCCCAGCTGGTGTCTTGTCCTTTTCTGCTTCACGTTCTCTGCATATGTGCCTCTTGTATGGAATGCTCAACACTCTGACCCACCTTGCTGTCCTCTTTGTCTTGATAAATCCCACCCACCATCCAGGCAGCAGCTTGAATGCTCCTTTCACAAGGGAGCCTTCTCTGATATGGTCCTGCAAGATTAATCCGTTTTATGCTTTCATATCACCCTGAGAGTCATGAATCCTTTAAACTAGTTTATTTGCTATGACTTGTTCAATGTATGTTTCATCCTTGGGTGTAGGGACAAGCTTCCTAAAAAGGTAGGGTTATTTGTTCACTTCCCTGTCTCTAAAACCTGCTGTACTTCCTTGGACAGAGAGGAGGTCTTGGACCAAAGGTTCATACCTGTTTTATGTGGAGAATTATCTGGGATGGGGAGACCCAGTAAGGCTTGAAATCATTGCCCTGCTGGCCCAGTGAGACAATGCAGGGTGTTGGATTGAAGTTGAAGTACAAAGGATGAAGAAATGCACTCTTTCTATTAATAGCACATGTATGTGTGGTTTCAAATCCATACCCGCTATGTTGGGAGCATATCTGGAATTACCACATATCCTTACATAATACATATTTGCACCATAGACTTACTGCAGCCTTTAGACTTGGGGTCACTTTGAACCACAGCTGTGACCCTATTTGAGAATATCCCTTTTCCAGAAACATCCCCTTTCTGGGGGTGAAATTCAGTCACCATTTCCATTATAAGTAAAGTGGCTTCCCCCTTTGTTTATTCCAGGGGTTGGCAAACTAGTGCTTAACAACAAAATTTGGCCCACTGCCTATTTAGGTTCAGCTGGTGAGCTAAGAGTGGTTTTTATATTTTTAAATGCTTGAAAATAAGCACTAGAAGAATAATATTTTGTGACATGTGAAAATTACATAACATTCAAATTTTAGTGTCTGTAAAGTTTCTTTGGAACGAAGTCATGCTCGTTTGTTTATGTATTGTCTATGGCTGCTTTTGTGCTACAGTGGCAGAGTTGAGTACTTGCAACATAGATCATTTAGCCAGCAAAGCCTAAAATAGTTAGCCTCTGGCCCCTTAGAATTCCGGCATGTTAGCTCATAGCTTGGACGGTAATGCCTGTGTTGGGTCCTTGCTGAGTTGGACGGCAGTATTGGACATGTTGAGCTCCTTGCTACCCTGGAGTAAAAGCAGTTGAATCTTGATGAGGTGCACTGCAGAGATGCTGCAATGATGGCAGGTCCCCGTGGCTGAGAAACAGCCGCAACTGTGGAATGCCTGTGTTCAGCCTCTGCAGCCCTTCCTGATCACAAAGCTCACTGATCCAGTGACTGCAACTGCATGTGTACATGGAGTAGACTTTTGGAAGTCAAAGAACATGTCAGGCAAACTCTTTAAATATCTTCCAGAAGTCTGCAGAAAAATGTATGGGCATTTATACCCAGGCTAGAGACTTTGATACTAGATCTGGCCAACCTAGAAAAAACATTGAGAGGTATTAATACAAAATTAAATGATATATTCTGTGTCCCAAATTCAACTGAGCTGAACTCTGCCTCCTCAGAACTTCTCCCAACCACTGGAACTAGTAAAGGAGAGGAAGGTTGAAATGGGCAGTCATCTCCAGCAGTGAGGGTCCCAGGCACTGTTTGGTCATTTCATTGCCAATGGCCTACCCTTGCCAGCGAGGGCCCTCACTGCCACTTCTTGGACTTTGGGAAGTCAGGTGGTGTGCTTATCCCCAAAGTCATCTGGAAAGAGTTGCCAAGGCAGGAAAACCTGTGTACTGTACCAAGCTGGCCTGCCTCTTAATCTGCCATTGATATGGGGCCAGGGATGTCATGAGGAGGAATGATGGCTTTAGAAGAAGGGTGAGATCCACAGTAAAACAGCCCAGCTCTTTCTGAATTAGCAGCTATGAGTTTAGGGAATGGGAACACTCATCTTTTTGTTTTTTGCATTGTCATGAGGAAGATGGATATTTCCTGAGAGACTGCTTTTAAAAGAGACCCTTTACTGGGTCATGTGAATAATAAACTTGTGTGGGGAGTTTTCACAAACCAGGGAATCAGGAGGCAGGACCGCTCTGGTCATTCAACAGTCCAGCTCATCAGCACCCGTTTCCCCTCTTTTACCAAGACGCAGCGGTGATGGTGAGCCAGGAGATTCCCTCGCTGTGCCCACTACCCTCCCACTCTAACCTGCACAGAGGGCAAACATGATAGGGACACCATACCAATTTGTCAGCGCAGAGACTTGGGATACAATAATCATTTTGAGGATGAACAGGGGATAGCAAGATAGTCAAGATGACGGAAGAGCCTGTATTTCTGGCTGAAATAAAACTCTGATGCTTTTAAGTCAAAGACAATGGCTTAACCAGCTCCATCTCCCTTTTGGTCCAGGCCTGTTGGAAACCCCATCTGATTCAAGGGAAGCTCCATCTGAAGCTGTTTTGTGTTTCTCCGGGAAGCTGAGTGGGGAGGCCCACCTGCTTGGCCCTTCGTTGGGTTCCAGGTCATGCTGCACCTGCAGCGTGGCCATGTTTGTTACGTGAGGACGATTATCCTGGGGAATCCCACTGGGGAGAGAAACCTGGCTTTTACCCACCTGAGGTGGGAGAAGACATCAGAATAGGAGGAGAATTGTCTTTGAGGGAATCTGATCATTTATGAGAGGGAGAAGATAGAGTAAGGGTCATATTCACAATACTGTTTGTTGAAAAATAAGTTGTAACTGTTTTACCATGTTTGCAATAGGACCGTGTTGTTACTAGAAAGTTTTCATGGTTGATAATAAAGTTGACAAAGTCGGTGATATTGTGAGCAGGGATTTCATTCAAAACAAAATTAACAGTGAAGGGGAAGAGCCAAAGATGGGAAGAGGTGGTGACAATGATGGAGAGAAAGGTTATGGATTAATTCTCTAAAAAATTCATTTATTCATTCAATGAGTATCTAATAAATTTCATTCAATAAGTAGTCATTCGATAATTATCTATTTGATAAGTCTCCATTAAATTCTAGGCATTGTGTTGCTTACTTGATTATTTAAATGCATATATATTTGCCTTAAAGTGTCCTAAACAATAGCATTTTCTAACATTTTTATTTTTCATGTATAACAAGAAGCATCCAGTATATTGAGGTGGGTTCCAGACCAGAAGTCATACAACTTTTGTTCTGGTCTTTTAAGTGTATGATTTTGTGTTGAGCAAGCAACACAGCCTCCTTGGCTATAGAATGGGAATATGAACAAACAAGCAAACAAACACACACACACAAAAGTCTCTGTCCTTTTCCTCTGGCAGAGTTAGTGTGGACATATTCATTCAATGATGAATTTTGGAAACCACGCTGCCTTATATACATGAAGAGATTGGAGCTATTTTTGTTGACTTGTGTACTGTTTGTGGCAGGCCCGCAAGTACATCATGGACTCTATGGGGGAAAGATACGCAGAAGGATTTATCCTGGACTTGGAAAAGACGTGGGAGGAATCTGATCCACGGACACCACTCATCTGTCTCCTGTCTATGGGCTCAGACCCCACAGATTCCATCATCGCCTTGGGGAAGAGATTAAAAATAGAAACCCGTTATGTGTCCATGGGCCAGGGCCAGGAGGTCCATGCTCGGAAGCTCTTGCAGCAGACCATGGCAAATGTAAGACTGAATGTCTGTGCTATGCTGTTGCTATTACAGGTGATGGGATAGCAACGCAGAAAAAAAATCATGAATCACTAGGAGTTTAAATTTATGTGCTGCATGCTGTTTACTAAACAGGGAAAGGTATGAAATCTTTTAGAAAATTTTCATGGAGAAACAGATACAAACTTAAAACTTTTATGCCGAGCCTTGACCTATATGGAAAACTTATCCAACCAGCACATCTGAGTTTTCAATTTGGATAATATAGATATTACTGTACTTAGAATAAAAACCACTTTCATTAACAAAACATTTGTTTAATTTGAATTTAAAATAAATAATTATGTAATTGTAGTTTCAGGCAGGTAAATTTTTAGCAATTTAAATGGATCACTTCTAACCTTCATTTTGTTCATGTTTTCTGTTTAATAGTTTAACTGCAAGTAAAATAAAAAAGTCTTTATTTTTATGAGCATGCTCATAACTTTTAAAACAATAGTGTTTAAAAAGTTCTGTAAAAAAGCTTGTATTAAAAGTTTTGAGGCAATATGGGAGAACAAACCAAGTACCTAGTAAAATGGTCTACTCAGATGAAAATAAAATCAGTTAGATGAAAATAAAACGTATAATACAGAGTATGACAATCTCAAAGAAAACAACATGGCTAAAGGATTCCATGGGTGATCATGATGCATCAGAGTTTTCAGGTAAGAAATTTAGATCAGGATTTACCTCATGCTAGATGAAAGAGAGCCACCAAAGCTTTTTTGTTGTTATTGTTTTTTTTTTTAATCTCTCCTTGAGAGATCTGAAATAGTTTGTAATATATCTTTGTGTATTTAGGCATTTTTCCCTTGAAAGAAGGCTCATTGCTTTTTATCACATTTTATTTATTTTTATTTCAGCTTATTACAGGGGTACAAATGTTTGGGTTACGCATATTGCCTTTGCCCCACCTGAGTCAGAGCTTCAAGCATGCCCATCCTCCAGACAGTGGGTACCGCACCCATTAGGTGTGCTTATACTCATCTCCTTCTCCCCCCTCCCACCTGCCCGACACCCGATGAGTGTTACTACTACATGTGCGCTTAAGTGTTGATCTTTTATATTTAATTTTTTTGTTTTGAATTATCGACAATGCCAGTTGAATTTTTCAAAGGGCAAAATCTAGATAGTTTATTAAGTAGTAAATGCTATATAATTTCTGAAGAAAATATAAGGGACTAGGTGAACTCCTTAAATTACCTGTTTTTATATGTAACTCTACTAAGATTTTAGATCTGGTGTTTGATTTGCTTTTTGGAAAAAGAAATAACTCATATTACTCTAGTTAATGATCCAAAGCAAGTTACAGGAAATCATTTCAAGATTATGATCTGGACATTGTAGATAATTTTAGCAAAAGTATCCTATGGATTAGATATTGAGGAAATTTTTATTGCTTGACCCCAAACTTTGCCTGAGTTGCTTTACACAAAGAATCTTCCTATAGAATAATATATGCAAAATATGTGGCTTGTTATTTTCTAAGGCTCTTGCTCTTAGAGGTGGTCAGATTTTCAGGGACAGTTCTTCCACGTTCTACAGGATGTATGTCTGCTGCCAGGATTCTGGGGACTAGTGGGAGAAGGGAGGTAGCAGGTCTCCAAATTCAGCAGGTACCTGTTTCACCCGTTTCCAGTGTGGTACCTATTCCTGTAATGTGCCGACGGCCCCCCTTCCAGACCACCCTGTCTGTTTTGCCTTCTACAGAAAATCAATTTCCTTTTTGATTAGGGGAGGCGAGAACATGTTGGGAGCTAGACTTTCAATCTTCTTCTTTTAGCCAACTCCCCCCCCCCCCACTTCCAGGGGTACCTTGTGCCACCTTTTCTTGAGAATTTTGGGAATTATGTGGTATAAATCAGCTTTCCCTAAATGCCAGTTTGGGATTCAGCTTTCTTGAGTCAGTTTTAAATGCTATTGATATTGTCTTCATCCTCACTGTCTTTGTCTGTAAGAGTTCATGCCTTAAAAAAGAAAACCCTTCATTGAAGTTTTAATGGAATTTAAGGAGGGAGCTGAGCTGAGTATATGTTTTCAACCAACCATCTTTACTTGGAAGTACTATTATCTCTTTTCTATGTTTTGCTTTGGTCATTTTCATGACTGCTGCCATGTAGTATGACTACAACTGGCGTGCTCGTATACTGTGGGACAAATGCTTGGACCAGGAAAAAAATATAACTTATCTCAATTAAACATTATTGTCTCCTAAAGTTTGACCTAGATTAATTTAAAGTAGTCAGTGTACTTTTTTATTAAATTCCAATTATTTAATTTCCAAAGAACCTAGTGAGTTAAATCTCTGTGTAAAATATAAGATCATCTAATTTCCATTTACTATTGTTGACTTAGGGAGGGTGGGCACTTCTGCAGAACTGCCACCTGGGACTTGATTTCATGGATGAGCTGATGGACATAATTACAGAAACTGAGATGGTACATGACGCGTTCCGCCTTTGGGTGACCACCGAGGTCCATAAGCAGTTCCCCATTACACTCCTTCAGATGTCCATTAAATTTGCCAATGAGCCTCCACAGGGCCTCCGGGCAGGACTGAAAAGAACATATGGTGGTGAGTCTGTGGGAGTTTTTTGTACTTACGTTGTTTTCTTAAAGAAATTATAAAAAGCAGAATTAGCTAGGATACAGTTACGCCAAGTAGTGCTATTATTTAACCTGATGGGGAGGTGGTGGTCCCCTGTTGTCGTCTTCCCTGTGGAATATGTCCCGGCAGTGTTGGGGAGTCAGATCTGCGATTTCCCACCTTTTATTTTCCTGTTTTCCCAGTATTGCTCTGCTTAAGCCTATGCTGTTCTCCAGCTAGACGCCTGCCTTTTCTGTTGACATCAAGCATTGACAGTGTTGCCGTTTATGGTCTTTATGCTCCATACCTAAAGCAGTACAGTAGCCTCTTCCAAGAGCAGGGTCTGCATTAAAGCGGTGGCCTGCCTTCGTTTCCTTAGGGCCATGGATCAGAATGTGAGCGAAGTTAAAACTCAAATAGCAACAAAAACAGACAAAAGTGGCCCTCCAGTCATGACTGGCACTGAGATTGTTTTCTCTGCTTTTCCTTCCTCTGCTTCATAGCTTTGTATCTGGGACTCGTGGTCGTGAAAAGAGTGTGGGACGTGGATTCAGGAGTCCCGATTCTGGCCCTTCCTGGTGACAAACACTTGGTTCTCTTGGGTGCTCATCACTCACATAACCTGAGTTTCAATGTTCTCGTTTGTAAAATAGGGACAATAAAGTCTATCCAGGAGGATTGAAATAAATTGTAACTAAGATAGTGTGTTTAATAATAAGAAGAAATATAATTATTGTGCTTCAATCTGGAAAAATCTGTGAACAGATTTTTGGGGGGATTGCTAACAGGACTCAAATTCTTGCCAATCTTTAAGATAATGTGGGGATAAAATAGTGGTGGAAGGATAATGGCAGTAAAAAAAAAATCAGACAATATATAATTATGTATTCAATATAACATATGAATATATAATAATCATTATTTGGGGCATGTTTTCTGGTTGCAACGAGCTTCTATACGTACTATTTTAATTAACATTGAATTAGTTAACATTAATTAGTTAATGCCCCAAATAATAATGTAATAATAATTACCATTAGTAGTAGTTATAGTATTTATTTTAACTGCCATTACCCTTCCATCTCAGTTTTATCTCCACATTATCTTGGTAGATTGGCAAGAGCTTGAACCATGTTAGAAGTCTCCTTCCTTCCACCCCCAAATCTCTTCGAAAAATTTTCAGAGAGAAATGGCCTCTGGACACCCGGAAGCTAAATTATAATTGTCATATGAGTATAGTAAAAATAATTCAAAATAAGCAAAGTTTAATATCAGGAGTTTACAATAGTAATTAGTTACTTACAAAAGTAATAAAAAATAAAGACATTTGAGAGATGATACATTTTTCACCCAACTGACCACAACAGGTGTGAGCCAAGACCTGCTGGACGTGAGCTCTGGGGCCCAGTGGAAGCCCATGCTGTACGCGGTTGCTTTCCTGCACTCCACCGTCCAGGAGAGGCGCAAGTTTGGCCCCCTGGGGTGGAATATCCCCTATGAATTTAATCAAGCAGACTTTAACGCCACCGTGCAGTTCATCCAAAACCACCTGGATGACATGGATATCAAAAAGGTACTGCTGTGCATGCCTCTGCTGCTGGTGCTTGTGGGCCTGGGTTGCTGAGCTCCACATGAACACTGAGCTTTGGGGCAAACCAGCTGAGAGTGAGGATTTGCAGCGCTTACAAAATCATCTTTAAGTCCTAGCAATTTGGGTCACACTGGCCTCTTGATTTCAGGAAAAAAAGTGGAAAAATTTTGATTATCATTTTATTTTCCAAAGGCAACTTGACATTCTAAATATAACAACCTAAGAGAAGCTGTTGTTGGTGGGATGGATGGATGGAGAAACTTGTTTTTTAAAATCCTGAAAAATGAAAATGAAAGTCTTGATTACGGTTGAACTGTGTGCTTTTTAAAGACTGCCTGAATATTATCAAAAGTGGACTTTTTTTCTGTTAATATTAAAGTATGAAAACATATGAATGCATTAAGAGAGTCTATCTCAAATCATGGACATGAGCTTTGAGTACCCCTTCATGTTTGCCTATTTAATTTTCTCCACACTTTCTCTTCGCATGACTGATGAGGAGGGGCTGACTGAACGACATGGGTGGAAGTGAATGCATGCATGTTTCTTGGCAGGGAAAATGGCGCAGAGACAGTCACCAGTTCTGCATAACGATTCTCTAATTTTTCCCAGGGCATCTCCTGGACCACCGTCCACTACATGATAGGAGAGATTCAGTATGGAGGTAGGGTCACTGATGACTACGATAAGAGACTGTTGAACACATTTGCTGAGGTTTGGTTCAGTGAAAACATGTTTGGACCAGATTTCAGTTTTTACCAAGGATACAATATTCCAAAGTGCAGCACAGTGGATAGCTATCTTCAATATATCCAGGTTTGTCAACTTCAGAATTTTATGCATATTGCAAATATCCATAGCCATTTGACCTTTTTGATATTTATTTACACTACATATACTGCTTTTAAATTGTTCATGGTGATATATACTACAGCATTTGCTATAGATGCTTTCTTCGTATTTTTATATTCACCTGATGATTGAAATATTTCTATTTGTTCCGAGTGTGTGTTGTGTGTGAATTCTTTCTCCATCCTCCTTCTGTTTTAATGCTTCGGGGAAGAATTTTCTTTGGGGAGATGATAGATGGGGCAGATTTAGAACTAGGAGACTGACATAGATCACCTGGAGCTCTCTGCCCGTGAGACGTCAGCTACCACAGCAGGAGGGCAAAGGCAGCTTCTGACTCAATCTTTTCGGTTTTTCAATCCTCTTGACTAATCCTGTGACATCTATTCTTTAATCCTTGCCTAATGAACAGTGTAGGGATGGGTCCAGGAACCTGCTTTGTATGAGAGCTTCCTCTAAGACACGGGTTCTCAACTTGGGCACAGTTGACATTCGGGCCTGGCTCGTTCTCTGTCGCAGGGCTGGCCTGTGCATCGCAGGGTGTCTAGAGCATCCCTGGGCTCTACCCGCTAGAGGCCAGTAGCAGCCCCCTACACACGTGTGAGAACCAAAAACGTCTCCTGACATTGCCAAATGTCTGCTGAGGGGCAAAATTGTCCCTGGTTGAGAAACATTGCTCTGAGAAGGGAATAAGGTAGGTTTTGACAGGAAATTTGGGAATATGTAGAGAAAAGAAATCTGATTTTCAAGGTGACTACATTTTCTGCCTCTATACCTTAAATTTATTGGAACATTATTTAGCAGTGTCTTTGGTCTCTGTCTACGATTTATCTCAGAGTAAACAAACTAAAGCACAACAGCCCCAAAAGGCTAAATGTATCAGTATATTTACAGGTTTTTTTTTTTGATATATAAATGTAATGAGCTTATTATATATTATCACCTCTACATTTTTATTAATTCAAATCAAATATATTTGTCTTAATGTACTCCATATGTTTTTAAATCATCAGCACTGAATAGGAAATATACCCATGAAGGTATAAATTTAGGGGTGCCTGAACATGTATACATTCTTTATATACTCCCCTTTCACAGTGCGTTTGAGGGAACTCATAAGAAGACATGTAAAAAAGCATAAAATAAGGGAGGAGAAAGGAAGAAAAATATGAATATGACAATAATTAAGGATAAGATTCATACATGTATGTCAAGTTGTAGACAAATTTGCCTTTTTTTGAAGTGATTGGGGAAGGTTTTTGCCCATTTGTTCTTCTTCTGGCTGTTTCTCGTGCTCCATCTCTCTGTTTTTCTCTCTGACTCTACTGCTACTGCAATATTTCTCTCCTTTCCTAGTCTCTTTTTTCCCTGGGAGAGTACAGCTCCCACCTGCAGCCTTATTCGGGTCACGATTACTAAAACTGTCATTTCCCGATATTTTATAAACATAATAACCATTAGTTATACAACATTTATTTAAACAACTGGTTAGAATTAGATTAGACTATCAGAAAACAAAGTACCCATCCACAGCGTCCTTCCTACTTCACATATCATAAAACAAGACAGTATCTCTTTGATTAAATTTTGCTTGAGGTGTAGACTTCAAAAGAATCATGAGCCTCTTTTTATGTTTCTCAATGTTAATTCTCTTTTCAAGGCAACTTTTGATTCTTTTCTGGAGGAATTATTGAGGTTTGTAGCCTAACACAAATAAGACATATCATGTAAATGCTTATCCCAATGAAAGCACTTTTATTTCCTGAGATAGTATAATTTAACACCTGCTTATCCTGGGGTGTTTGTCGTTCAGAGCTTGCCTGCCTACGACAGCCCTGAGGTGTTTGGGCTGCACCCCAATGCCGACATCACCTACCAGAGCAAGCTGGCCAAAGACGTGCTGGACGCCATCCTTGGCATCCAACCCAAGGACAGCTCTGGTGCTGGGGATGAGACCCGGGAGGCTGTGGTGGCCCGGCTGGCTGACGACATGCTGGAGAAGCTGCCCCCTGACTACGGCCCCTTTGAAGTGAGTTGATGAAATCCTGACCGAGTGTCAGCTGGGGATGTGTCTGTCTGGGGGAGTGAGGAAGAAGAAAGGAGGGCAAAAATTAACTTTTCTGAAATTAAAAAAAATTATTTTAAAAACAGGCTCCTGAAAGAGCCAGAAAAAAGAAGTTTTTGAATCCATCAATGTGTTTCAAAATATAAACAATAAGGAAACCTGTTGAGAATGTTAATTTTTATTGTTAATTTACAAACATGTACTGACTGGTTAGGATTGCTTTTCCAGAACCTTCCCCAAGGTACTTTATGTTGTCATTTGTTCAAAGGAAAGCCATGTATTTTCAGAGTAATGCACCTGATTATTAAAAAAATACATATTGTATAGTTTAACGGACACCTTAAAATTCAGGCCTTGTTAATTTCAGGGAGTCTGTATTTATATCATTCCTCTCTGCACCTTCCTCCTCTCACTAATTTTGAAAATTGATGTATTTTAGTGTATAAGTAGCTTTTAAGCAAATTTGTAATTATAAAAGTTAATTTTTAGATATTTTAATGAATACTGTAAAAAGATTTACCCTGATAGTATTTTTTAAAATCTTTGATAAAACCAAAAGCAAGTGGCTTGCTTTCCCTGCAGTCTTAAGAGATGACCTGGACAATCGCATGGCACTTTTGGCACAAAGCCACCGTGTTTCTTTGTACATTGTCCGTTTGCCACTTGGTTTTCAAATGGAATCCTGTAGCGTTTTGTGTCTATTGCATCCTACCATTTTCTACTAAGCGGGTTATTTTAGCTGCTGGCACTACGGTCAAACTCCAGGACCTGTCATTAAGGGGATAATTTTCCTGAAAGAATCTCTGATAACTTGCTAGGAGAAAATCAATACTGTTATCAGCTTTCATAAGCACTCTTCATTATAGGATCAGGAAAGAGGTCATTCACAACTAACAGGGGTTTAAATATTTATGAAGCAATAAAAATATCTAAAAATAGAATAAAAGCTACATAAATAAGCATAGTAAGTAGCAGCATTTAGAAGAGTCTCCCTCCTTTTGCTGAATTTGTCAGTGCTACCTTAGGATAAAGCAAATCAGCCTAGCACAATATCTTACCTATAGAGGACTCTCAACAAATACTTACAGGATGATAATGGACGGATGGATGGGTGGATGGACAGGTGGATGTGTGGATAGATGGATGCTTTTTCATGGAAAAAAAGAAAGCTTTTAAAATGGAAGTCTAGTTTTTTGAGACAATCAGCATAATGGTTGTGTGTGTACATGTCTGCTTGTGTATGTCCGTGTGTGACAGTAAGTGAATATTTCCCAATCAACACATTTGCTTTTTGGAAGACTGCATGATTGTGGTCATGCATTTGACATTCTTCTGTGAATTTATGGCTGCCCGTTCTTTCCCACATGGTATGAAAATTTGGACTGGTCATCTAACAGGTGTTTTCTTTCTTCTTTTTTTCTGCCATTAAAAAAAATAAAGGCTTATTACTTATGGAATTGTAAGAATTCGGACCTCTTCAGAAGCCCCAGGGCACCAGCTCCATAAAATCCTTAGTAGCTGTCTAATTTTTAATGTGTGTTTTGAACATCTCCATGGCAGGTAAAAGAGAGGCTGCAGAAGATGGGGCCATTCCAGCCAATGAACATTTTCCTCAGGCAGGAAATAGACAGAATGCAAAGGGTACTCAGCCTTGTCCGAAGCACCCTGACTGAGCTAAAACTTGCTATTGACGGCACCATTATCATGAGCGAAAATCTACGAGATGCGTTGGACTGCATGTTTGATGCCAGAATCCCTGCTTGGTGGAAAAAAGTACGTATAAACCTACTTTTATCCTACCTAATCACTTATTGTTGTGAACAGTTGTAAAAGGCAAGTGGAAAGCATCTTAGGATAATTTACTCAAAATGGTTCTTTTGCTTAGGGACTAAGCTCCTTATAGCCCTGTATTTTTAGACTGTAAGTAGGGAAGAAATTATATAGCTATTTCCACATATCAGGTGTTTGGTGGTCAATTTACATGCATTATTTCATGTAAATTTTGCATTTTATTGCCCTGATTTTACAGATTAGGAACTTGAAGTTGGGAGAGGTTAAGTCTTTTCCCAGATCACATGTCTAAGAAGTCCAAGAATCAGAATTTAAACCCAAGCCCTTGGACTCCAAAGCCCATGATGTTAATTTCATAGATGGAAATGTGTCAAGACACATACATACATCAAAAGTCACACCAAAAAGAAAAAAAAAGTCCCTGCTGTGTCTGTAAATATGGTGTATAGTACGTAAATCTCAAAATAATAAGATAATAATTTAACAGCATGCTTACTGATTACCTGTTGGTAATTGTGCTAAAGGCAGATATAGATTTAAGGAATAATTTTCCACTTGGAAAAGTAAAATGAGTTCTTGTCTTTATAAGTAGAAAAATAAGTGTGTTTTAGGAGAGGACGTTTGAATGGATAGAGCCTAAATGACATTCTTCTCTTTGTGCTGTATTTAAGAGTGTGTGTGTGTGTGTGTGTGTGTGTTTGTTGTGTACGGATACCCATTTTATGGGGAAATGTAAATGAGATTGTGAAGATTGATTATGGTCGAGAAAATACATGGGAAAAGAATGAGCATTGTTGCTGTCAGCTAGAACGTATTTCCTGGGAAAATCTGGATCTGCCACGTGGATTGTTTACCCTCTGACCACTGCCATCATCCAGGGCGACCCCACCCACAGTGTGAACCCATCAGGGGCTGGCCTGACAGCTCACTCTCACAGTGTCTCTGCTCCCAAGACTCTCCCTTCTCCACTTCACGATGCATATGCCCTGCCATACCTGGAGGTTAGAAGGAGGAGGAAACTAGGACATAAATGCGGTGTACGGACGTGACAGGATTCACTCCTTTACAGTCTGAAGTTATGGATGTAAATGAAACCATGGAAGGAATATAGGAATGGAAAAAACATGCTCCTCCCCATAGGACAGTGTTTGAAGATGACAAGATTTAACGTGTGAGTGTAGGAGTAGGGGAGTGAAATGGAATAGACACTGGGGTCATTACAGAGCAGAAGGTCATGAGATAAGAAAGTAGGATGTTAAATTTGTCATTCACATGGATGCTGAAGTCACCCTAAAATGATTAATGAAAGTAAATGAAGGCAGCATATGGGCTGCATGAACTTACTCTGGGCCAGAATACCTGGGTTCAAATCATCTCTCTTCTGAGCTGTGCAACCTGGGGTAAGCTAACTGGCTTGCTGTGCCTCAATTTCCTTATCTGTACAATGGTAAAATGGAAATGATAGCATTATGTAATTCCTAGCATTTTGTGAGGATTAAATGAATTGATATATAAAGTGCTTTGAACAGTGCCTGGGATACGGCCAGTGCTATGTAAGTGCTGTGTTTATTATTAGCAAAACCACACTACCACTACCACCACAGCGACCACCTCCATCACCACCACCACCACCACCACCGTCATCATCACCATCTCTACCAACACCACCATCACGATGACCACCACCTCCACCACCACCACTATCACTACCTCTATCATCACTACTGCCACCACCTGCACCTCCACCACCTCCACCATCATCATCATCACCGCCTCTACCAACCACACCAATATGACGATCACCACCACCTCCTCCTCCACCTCCATCTCCACCTCCACCACCACCAACTCCACCACCTCCTCTACCACCTCCACCTCCACCACCTCCTCCACCATCACCACCGCCACCACCACCAACACCATCATCATCATCATCCTCATGATTACTTGGGGGATTGAGTGGAAGAGTAAACCAGAAGCCAAATTCCTTGATGAATAAAAGGCAGTGACCAGTAGGTGACAGAAACCAGAAGGGGTAAGGACAGTATGTCCACATGACATGAGACTCAAAGGAAGAGAATGATGTGACATGATGACCTGACAATCACAGTCAGAAATGACAAGGGCATCTACTCCTCCCCTGGTTCTGAGGGCTGTGGGGTACGAGGAAAGCAGCAGCCTACATTTTGGGAAGGCTGCAAAGGAATCAGTCTGTCCTGGGTGTGGGTGGGGAACAGACTTCAGTCAAGAGAGGGGTGGAGGAATGCTCAGGAAAGAGGCTGAAGATCTAGAGGAGTTTTCTGGCCATGGCACTGAAGATGCTGAAGGGCCATTGGGAAGGCTTGGGAGGCAAGAGGGCTGGGATTGGGTCAGATTGAGGGAGGCTCAGGGAGGGCAGCACGTAGAGGTAAAATTGGGGCATGGGGGAGGCTTGGCTCTCTGCTGGCTACCTGGCTAAATGGGAAGGTCATAGGACGCGTTTAGTGTTGATCCCTGGATATCTCACCCAGGGCGTCGGCAGATTCCAAGGTAGTGAGTGCTGCAGGCAGCATAGAGTAAGTAGGGCGGCTTCTTGTCATCCTCTCCATCTTATTTTATGACACCACCATCCATCCCTCCAGCCACCTGGCTTACAAACTCAGAATCAGGTTTGACTAGACTCCTTTATTTCCTTCTCACATTCAACAGATTCATTGCCAAGGGCGGGAGTTTTCTGTCTGGATTGCCTCTTCTCATTGCCAAGGTCAGAGGGAGAGCCTTTCAGGTCACTGGCCTTTCCTGGTTTGTTCCCCGTGAAACCAGCTCCCCCAGCTCAGCCAGCACCTGGTAGGCTCTGGAATCTTTGCCAGGAGGCAATCTCATTAACAGCTCCCTCTGGCCGGGCGCGGTGGCTCACGCCTGTAATCCTAGCACTCTGGGAGGCCGAGGTGGGCGGATCGTTTGAGCTCAGGAGTTCGAGACCAGCCTGAGCAAGAGCGAGACCCCATCTCTACTAAAAATAGAAAGAAATTATATGGACAGCTAAAATATATATATAGAAAAAATTAGCCGGGCATGGTGGCGCATGCCTGTAGTCCCAGCTACTCGGGAGGCTGAGGCAAGAGGATCGCTTGAGCCCAGGAGTTTGAGGTTGCTGTGAGCTAGGCTGACGCCACGGCACTCACTCTAGCCCGGGCAACAGAGTGAGACTCTGTCTCAAAAAAAAAAAAAAAAAAAAAAAAACAGCTCCCTCTGCCCTAAGACCAAATGTAGTATAAACACATCTCTTTAACACCCCTGTAAAGATAGGATAGAATGAATTATTTAATTCTTAAATTATGTTCTTTTTATTCAGGTTTTTATTTTACTCAACTTCATTATCAGCCTTTGGAATCTCAGTAGCTCTTGAAAAATAGGCAAATTAATTCTTAAGATATTTGAAATTCAAGTGGTATGCCTACATAGGCTGATTGCTACATTTATTTGTACCTAAAATATTACAATTACAGCAAAGTGTTATAAATCGATGATTTAGAGATACCTACCAGTGCTGCTGCTAACATTAATGACATATCCATGCCAATTGTCATAATAGAAATTCCACAAATGAATTCAAGCGGAAAGTTAGAGGCAATAAATGCAAATAATTTGTGGATGGTAAAGGGATCTGGGTTTCCTTTTTTTGCTCCTTAATGAGAAGAAATAAAAGTGTATTTTGAAGGGACAAACACTCCAGAAAATAGCTGTTTTTTACTTCATTAAATATGAGTAGAGCAAGTCTTCTATTTATTATCCACAGACTATATTTTAAAGTGCTGATGATTTATCTTGATGAGGCCATGAACATATTTATGTACATAGAAATCCTATTTTATATTGTATTGATTGAAATTGTGACCTAAGGAAAAAATGTTAGAAGCCTGTTAAATTTAATTCAATAAATTGTTTTGATTCCTTTATAGCTGTATCAGGGATGAATATATTGGTAAGTGGAAAAGGATTCAGTTGACATCAGGCATCTTGAACAGCTCTGTGAATTGATCTGTTACCCATGTGACAATTATCTGGTTCTATTATATCTTAGTGTCATTAATATCATTAAGGAGAAAGAATAATTTGCAAAGCTTATATATCAGAATCCAAGGGAAATTAATTCATGGCTTAGGGGCTTTTTCATTTTAAAAGTGAAATTGATATTTCATCATTATTTTTCAGTGAACATAGCCAGTTTACACTGCAGAATTAAACTCACACCGATTAATCGTCTTAATGTATGCATTTCAGGCTTCTTGGGTTTCAAGTACGCTGGGCTTCTGGTTCACTGAACTCATAGAAAGAAACAGCCAATTTACCTCTTGGGTTTTCAATGGCCGACCCCACTGCTTTTGGATGACAGGCTTTTTTAACTCCCAGGGATTTTTAACTGCAATGCAACAGGTAATAGCTCTGATTTGCACTTGTTGGTTGTGTTATTCTAATTTTCCTCTACAGGGTTTTCTTCTTTCATTATAGTTTTAAAGACTATAATAAGACAGAGAAAGACTGTCTCTTTTTGGTACTTGCAGTTATATTGTCATGAACATAAATCCAGCCACTTGTTCTCAGGCTGCTAGCTTGAATTTTAAAATATTTGTTATTTTTGTATTTGATTTGATTTTATATTTCTTTTTAAAGTCTAAGTGGTTAAATTAGGACATAGGTATTTTTTCATGAGAGAATCTTTTTAATTCTTTAAATATTTTTCTACTTCCTTTGAGTTAGGATAATTGGGAGTTAAACTTTCATTATTATTGTGCTCTTTCTATTAAGACAAACCTCTAATTGCTGCTTTCATCCTTTGCTGCCCTGAATAGGAAATAACTCGGGCCAACAAAGGCTGGGCTCTGGACAACATGGTGCTTTGCAACGAAGTCACCAAATGGATGAAGGACGACATTTCTGCCCCTCCCACAGAGGGTGTCTATGTCTATGGCTTGTATCTTGAAGGTGCTGGCTGGGACAAGAGGAACATGAAACTCATTGAATCAAAACCCAAAGTGCTCTTTGAGCTGATGCCTGTCATAAGGATTTATGCAGAAAACAACAGTAAGTTGTCTTGTACATTCAGTGAGGGTTGATATTGTTGGGTTGGATGACATTATAAGCATAGGAATTTATTATTTTTGTTATCATGTAATAGAGATTTTACTGTTATATGAATGAGCTCTGTATTCACATCCACGTTTAGTGAGGAGTTATTGGTCTCTGGACACTTTCTTGAGTGCCATGGGGGAGGCAATAGTTCTAGATAGTTCTTGCTTATCTAATAAAGCAGATAAAATATACATAGGTACTCATGAAACATTCACTGATGAGATGAAAAAGAAATGGTATAGTTAATTGTATAGCTGGCTTAGTTAATACATGGTGGGAAAGGAGGGTAAGATAACAGTGAGACCAAGTGGTCAGGGGTTGGGTTGTGAAAGTTTTGGGCCTCACTGGGCTTTTAAGAGTGGATATGTGAGGTGGGGTGAGTGGTGATAAGAAGATGTTCTGGGTGGGACTGCACAGGGCTCACCTGGAGGCTGTGGTTCTACCAGCTTTGAGGTCTGAGCCAGGTTATGAAATCCAGATTGAATTCGGGGCCATTGAGCTCAATCCTATAGCTAATGGTAAAATGCTGGATTCTTATTTCATCCTTTGAATGTAATAACACATCTGTGAAGCACATGTTATTAGACTTTGACAAAATCATCAAAGCTGTATTTGAGAAGTCTAAAAATACCTAAACTATTTTCCATTGTTGGCTTGATGTTTTCTGTTGTTGCATTTAACTCACCTAATATCTCTTCAGCAATAACCACCTTTTAGCACACAAGGGAATTCTCTGTTCATTTTAGAAGCACAAGCCATAAACTCTAGAGGTAGCCCTGATAGGGGAAGTACTGAGTTTATGATAGAAACACAGAAGATTATAACAAGTAAAAGGATAAAATAATCTCTTTTTAAAAGACAACTGGTAATATGCCAATCTTTAGATAAGTAACACATTTGAAAACATGAGTCAAGGAAAAGAGTTTATAAACAATAAGCATTTATTTTTAGGCAAACATTTGCTAGATGCTTAATAGATACCAGCCATGACCTTCGGTGCTAGGGATGTGAAGAGAGTTTTGAACAGGGCTGCCCACAGGGACTCCCAGTCTAGTGAAGGAGACCCATAAGTAAATAAATTATTAAAATAGAAATGCATAAATGTTATGATAGAGATACATGCAGGATGCTCAGGGAGCCTGGAAGGAAAACAACTGTGTCTGGGAGGTTAGGAGAGATTGCTTTTGAGATGTGCTTTGGAGGATAAGAATGAGCGTGATAGGGACCGTCTTTTCTTGGCTGAGGGAAAGAGCTTATAGCTTACCTGATCCTTCATTGACTATTTATCTGGCACTGACCATCTGCCAAGCACTGCTCTAGTGCTGGGTATGCGGCAATGAAAATAGACCAGGCAGACTTCCCACTTATGTGGAGCTCGGTCTCAAAGAGGGGGTGATAGCCATAAAAGAAGCAAACATAGTTGACCTTGTTACTTGCAGATCCTGTATTTGTGAATTAGCCTACATACTAAAATTTCTTTGTAACCCCAAAATTGATACTCCTGTTACTTTCTTGGCCATTCACAGACATGTACAGAGCAGCAAAAAATTAGAGTTGCCTGACACACATGTTCCCAGCTTAGGCTGAATAAGACGGCAGTCTGCCTTCTTGTTTCAGCTCTCATACTCTATTTAGTGCCATGTTTTCAAATTTTTATATTTTTCTCTCTTGAAAATGGCCCCCAAGTGTAGTGCTTAAATGCTGTCTATTGTTTCCGAGCACAAGAAGACTATAGTGTACCTTATGGAGAATATTTGTGTGCTGGATAAACTTCTTTCAGGCATGAGTGCTGTTGGACTTGAGTTTAATGTTAATAAATCAACAATGTATATTTAAACACTGTCTTTAAACAGAGACACACATAGAACAAGACTATATACTGATTGGTTGATGAAAATGTTGTGACCAGAGGCTTGCCGGACACTAGCTCTGTTATTTCCTCTAGGAGCAGCGGCTCAGCATTCATTAATTCACTGTTCATGGAGACTTTATAGGACATAAGTACCATGAATAATGAGAACTGGCTATAAATGAATGTACTGATTTCAGACAGTTGTAGTTTCTCTAACGAGAACACACACATACTGTTTTAGTCCATTTTCTGTTGCTATAACAGAATAACACAGACTGGGTAAATTATAGACAATTGTAGTTTATTTGGCTCATGGTTCTAGAGACTGGAAAGTCCAAGAACATGGCACCAGCATCTGTCAAGGGTCATCCCATGGTGAAAGGCAGAAGGCAGAAATGAGTACATGAGACAGAGAGGTCCAGGGGCCAAAATCTCTTTCTGTCTACCCCTGCTTGTAATAACTCACTCACTCCTGAGATAACAGCATTAATCCATTCATGAGGGACTCACCCTTAGGACCCAGTAACCTCTTATTAGGCCTTACCTCCCAACACTTGCACTGGAGATTAAATTTCTAACACATGAAATTTTGGGCAACACATTCAAGCCACAGCACATAGTATGCTGGAGTATGAAATAATTTAGAAGTTCGGTGAGGAAGGAACATCAAACTGAGATCCAAGTGACAGAAAGGGGCTGTGCTAATATCCAGTAGCAGAGGAGAAGTGAGAAGGCATGGGGTGGCAATGGATGTTCTGGGTTTGAGGAACAGAAAGAGTGTGCAGCTGGAGAACAATGATGAAGGGCAAGAGTAGGGAGAGGTGAAGTCCAAGGGTGTGTGTGGGAATGGACTATGCATTCCCGGCATGATAACCAAAGAATTTGGTGGGACATGGGGACTGGCAGGGGCTGAGGATGGCAAGGGAGAGAGAGCCCAGGTATGAAGGGTCTGGTTGACTTTTTCAAGATTTTGAAGTTGCTTTGGGAGTGTCATCACCAGATTTTCCTTATGGAAGGTGAATGCCCAGAGGAGTGAGGGTGGAGAATAAAATAGGAGGGTCTGAGACAGAGGGAGCCAAGAGAGAGGCCACTGGAACAATTTAGCAGGTGATAATGAGTAGAGGCAGCAGCAAAACTGTGGAGAGGACAGGAGGGAGGTGGGCATGAACAATAGCTGGGACCTGGAGAAGACCTGAGCATCCTTTGGATGAGCGGAGGGAGGGAGAGAATTGAGAATGGCTTTAAGGTTTTGGAGTTCTCATCGGCATCAGTGTGTGTGGGTTGTGATTGGCTGGAAGAGACCCTTACACAGAAAATATAAGGATGTTAAGGACAGAGGGATGGTGTCCCGGAGTAAGAGCAGTTGAAGCCTATCTTAGTGTGGTTTCTTCAGGCATCTGTGTTCCCAGTGGGGCATGTGACTGCCAAGATTTCACTCCAGTAAGCCTAAGTAGGCTACTGCCTGAGTTGAAATAGAGGCTCAATTACTGCTATGCTACTATCCCTTTATGTTTAAGTTTATATCACCATTCTAGAAGGACATAACTTGTTCATCATATGTCTCTGATTACAAAGGGATGAGATGGATATAAGATGTTATTTATGATTTGTGGTGGGCTTTCCAATTCTTGAACCAAACTCCATGCCAGTAAGGCCACATTCTCCTGCAGAGACAGGGAAGGAAGAGCAGCACCCATGTGTCCTTGACCTGCATCACTGCCCCAGCCTTCCTGGGTCCTAGAAAGCCCGTCTCCCCACAGTTCACCCCTGACTCTGGTTTCGTACCTACTCACCCGGGAAGTTTTAAGTTAGTCTTAGAGTCATGACTTCAAATTCATTCTCTTTGACTAGTGAACAATAGAGGGGGAGAATGAGTGTCTTTCAAAAAGATACGAAGTCTGCACTTGGTTTTGGATAAGGTGATGTGGAGGTGCCGCCCCAGGTACATTCAGAAGAGTTGTTTGGTAGACTCTCAACCATATCAATAAGGATAACAACAAAATTAAAGGAGAAAACCTTACTGATTTCTTTTTAATTCATATTATGTGCCAAGCCTTCCCTGAGACTTTTATAGAGACATTCCTTTTTTTTCCCTTATAATGATCCTGAACGGCTATTATTCTAATACATATTTTATCTTTACCTCAGCAAGAAAATGCTAAGTCTCAGGGATGTTAAGTGGTTTGCATACAGTTTAACAGCTGCTAAGCAGCACAGCTGGGATTAAGCCTAGGTTTACCTGACTCCAAATCTGGGCTGGCTCCTCCCAAAAGTTTAGATCTGGGATTTAGAAGATAGGCTCAATCCAGGATAATTGGATGTCAGCAGTGTTTAGGTAGATAACAAACCACCTCCACATGAAGGTGATTCTTCAGGTAGAAGGCGGAGATGGGGTAGGGGTTGGAAGAGTTCTCTCCGACATTTATGGAGAGTGTTTTACAGGTGGATTTCACACCATGTCTCATTTAATCTTCACGACAGTTTGCTAAGAAATTTTATCTTTGTTTTGAGGACAACAAGCTCAGAAAGGTTATGTAATGTGTTGAAGGGGCTAAGGATTACTCTAGGTGAGGACCAGTGTTTAAAGGATGAAGGAAGAGGAGGCTGTGAAGGGAAGAATTGAGCATCAGATAAGGATCATGAAGGATCTCAGCACACTGCTTGGCACATGGTGTTGCTCAGTTTCTTAGTTGAATCAGAAAGGATAAATGTATCTGCCTGGGCTTAGGCAAGCATCCGACCTGACGCTTTGAATTTACTGGTTCTTAGGGTGGTGTGAAGTCCTACAGCAGTGATTATTTTACAGAAATAATAATCAAATGTTCTTTTAGTAAAAAATGATATTTTAGAAATTTTGCTTTATCATATCATTGCCTGTAATCAACATCCTGTAGAAATATTTCCCTTAAAAAGTAAAAGAAAAATCTTTCTCAATTTGAGTTAGGTGTTACTTTTTCTTTTTCTTCCTGGCTGTACTATAAAAATCCATGGCAATTTGACATTGAACATCTCAGCATGCTAGTAATAAAGAAATAATTGTGTAATACTGGCAATTCTTTATTATTTAAGAGCAGATTTTTATGGCAGAACTGTACTCACCCTGCTGGGCATTAGTTGGTGGTGATGCTCAATAGCAGCAGGTAAAGGAAAAAATAAAATAAGTGAAGGAAAAAGGAATTAATTTCAACATATTTTAAAAAAGAAAACTTTAGTTCTTTCTTTCTTTATTTTTTTGGTGGAAACTTGTTTTGCCACATAGCTTTGTTATTGAAGATGTGTTTCTTTAGTGATGGAAAACTAACATTCGTATTACTTTTTTTGTGCTATACATTTAATTTTTATTTATTTTTGGTAATTGATTAGGGCTCTAATTGACATAAAGGGGTATAGCATCATAAATGATCCCAACACTTCAAGTGCAGCATTTTAAAATTAGAATGCTTGTAGTTAATAGTTTTACATTAATATAAAGGGCCATTTCTCAGTTTGAATAATGCATCATTGAAATTTAGACACAGCACTCTACCCCAGGCAACAGAGTGAGACTCTGTCTAAAGAAAAGAAAAAAAAAAAAAGAAATTTAGACACAGGATTGGTTTATTTGTTTCCAAAAAGAAGGAGTCTAGATATTTATTTTAATTAAAAATTGAATGGTACAATCCCAAATGTTTTTTTAAATTCATGTTTCTCGCTAGGGCATCATGGAAAAGTCACCAAGATAGTACTAAATTCACCAGGAGGGTAAAGCCACACACACAAATTCTAGATCTTCTATTCTTAAAGCAGGCTGGAAAGGGGCAGATATAGGAAAGATGTGTCTCTTTACAGATTTATTATATGGGCAGAGTGATGCTTCTAAATGAACTTTAGTATTGTAGCTGATGTGATGGATATTTGGGGACAATGAGGCAAGACCTATATGTACCTCTGATCACTAAGTCGGGTGTGAGAGAGGTCTCAGGGCCCCTGAAGCTACCGGGCTACTTCCTGCTAAGGAAACAGTGTATCTAAGAGCGCCCTGTGACTCACTCTGACCGGACACTGTGCAGATGTGGGCCTGGGGTGGGGAGAGCCACAGTGGTGACCAGGGATGGAGAACTCAGCCCCTCAGCCCTGTGGCATTTGATCCATTTTCAGCTTGTAAACCTGGAACTCTGGCAAAGTCATGGGGAACATGAGTTTGGGGAATTTGCTTTAGTGAAAAGGTAGGTGTGTAAGTATATGCACATGTGTGTGCATGTGTGCATGGGTATGTGGAGAGAAAGAGAGAGAAAACATATCAAGCAACACATTGTAGGCGTCTACTACATCCCAGGCATTATACTATACCAGATATTCACATATATTAACTTATTTAATCTTTACAACAACTCTTTAAAATATATCAGCCCCATTTTGCAGATGGGAAAATTAAGGTTTAGAGACACTGGTAATTTGCCTGTGATTCCTGGCTACCAAGTGGCAAAGCTGGTATCCGAATCACGTTTGTCTGTCTTGGGGTGTATGCAAACCTTGGGAATCCCTGTGGTTAGTGCTCTGCTTAACACTGCATTTAGAGTCCTCTTGGTACCTGGCATGAAACTTGCAAATAAAGGCTAAACTCAAAATGAGGACAGCTCCCTCGCATACTGAAGCTCTGAGTTAATTTTTCTCAGGTACTTGGTAAAGTCGCTGTGAGTAGTGGGAGGGCAGTGAGAGCCTCTGCCCCGGCATGTGGGCTCTCACTCCCATGGCTCCTCCATGCTGCAGGATGAAGGTGTCCACTCCCGCGTTCTCCAGGAAAGGACTGTGAGCTGGGGGCCGGGATATTTGGGTTGTTCTCCTGGCTTCATCACCTCAGTAATTAGTCATGTGGCTTTGGAGGAGTCTCAAATATGCCACAGATTGAACACGGGTATCTAATTCTCTCTACTTCATTTTCACATCTTCCTGCAAAGACGTGGAGGTACACATGCATAGTACATTCCAAATATTGCAGAGATTAAACGCACAGGCTTACCAGGTTTGATTCATAGTTGTCACTATAGCTTTATAAACTTGGACAAGTAACTCATTTCTATATGTTCCAGTGTTCTAATCTGTAAAATGATCCAATAATAGTACCCATCGCATAAGGTTGCTGACAGAATTAAGAGGACAATGTCAAGCACATAGTAAGCACATAATATATACTTTTTAAATTACTGCTATTATTAAAATGTTTAACTCTCATGACTTTTAAATGATTAAAAGAAATACTGTATGTAACAGTGAACTGTCAAGTAATTTAAATGTTATTAGCAAAAGGGAGGTTAAATGAAGGAATGATTTAAAGGTTATATGGAGACTCTCCATGTAACTTGGTTATTTTGAATATTGTATGGAATATATGTAATGCATTTTAACATTTGGTTGAAAAATGTAGGATACATAGGAAAGTTACATAGTTAGAAAATGAAATTTCCCAAGGTGTTTTATTAAAACATTTAGGATCCTAAAATGTAGAGCTCACCAATTTACACAACCTCTTTTCTCTGTTCCTCTCTGTTGAACCCTAAGGCTTTAAAAATGCTTGGCTGATTTGTTCTACCTACCTAGCATGCTTATTTTTGTCTTCAAAGTTATTTGTATAAGCAGGGGAATGGTTTAGAATCATCTGTTTATGTAGTTGTTTAGCATCTGTCAGCATTTTCACTGTAAAATTACATTTTCAGTGGCTTCTAATCTTGCTGCAGAAGTTTGCTGCATGCTGTGATTTGGCATGGGCACCTTCAGTTCTGAAGCAATTAAAAATAAATAAAATTGGGTAAATATTTCAGAGAATTATTTTTATTTTTCACTTGTTTATTGAATAGAATGCTATTTTTCCCCTCCATTTTTCTTTTGGGTTTGAAATCCACGTAGTCAAATAAGTCCCAGGGTGTAATTATGGTGATCATTAAGTTCAGATGTAAGACATCAAAGACTTATTTCAAGAATTATAAAATGGTGGTTAATCAAATTTGCATCAAGAAGAACAATTAGTTATATATTTGTTACATGTTTACAGATCCTAGGATTAAAGGGTTTAAATGTATCTGTTAGTATAGTTAGTATTAACTGCATTCCATGATTTATTGTCATTCACTTGTTCAGAATTTTTATATATATTTGCTTAACCATTATTACTAGTGATATCTTCATAGAAATTTAAAAAAATTGCACCTAGTCTTAAAAATTGGGCATTATATTGTTTTAGGTTGTTTCTAATGGTTAATTTCATGGGATTAGGCAGTTTTAAAATACTGTAAAGTATCTATGACTGTTGTTTTAGAACAGGGTTTCTCAGACTTGGCACTATTGACAGTTTTGGTCTGGAAAACTGTTGTGGGAGGAGCTCCTGTACATTATAGGATGTTAGCAGCATCCCTGGCCTCTAACTGGTAAGATTCTAGTAGGAAGCCCACAGTCGTGATAATCAAAAATGTCACCAGATATTGACAAATGTCCCCTGTAGGTAGAATCACCCCTTGTTGAGGATCACTGCATTAGAATATTTATTTGATGTTGAAACTTACATATAATATTATCATATTCAAATATTTAACTTCTTCCAATAAAACCGATTTAATCTACAGTGAGTATATAAAAACACATGGCACAGTAGGTTGAAGGTTCTGTGGGTCAAATAATGAGACTTTAATTTCTGATAGTGCTTTGATTTTACAATTTGCTAGAAAGAGCCAAATTATGGAGCAAGTTAGTTTGGGGAAATAAATTCAGTGAATCTGATATATTAATATTGCATTAAAAAATTACTGTTTCCGTGTTTCTGTGCCTCTGTTTGTAACACTAATTCATGAAAGCAAAGTTGTTCTCATAGTTACATGTGATTTCACCTCAATAGTTACGTGAGAGTCATTTATAATATTGCATTGGCCTTCCAGAAAAGTACAAGGATAGGTACGGACAAAACTCTCTCCTTAAAAATTGTATAACCTGGAAGAGAATATAAAATAACATACTACCTCCTGAGATGGATGTTATGAGATGTGCAGATAAACTACTGTGGGCAGCATGGATTTCACAAGAAACCAGTGAGGCTTACACTCTCAGGCTGCTCACAAACAGAGGCTCCTTCCAAAGCCTAATTTCATGTTTATAAATTTTTACTCTTTGTCTTAAAGAAGGCCCCGTGAGCCATGTAAGTGTACGGCCTCCCAGACCTGGATCAGTCCCTGAGCATGGGGTGTCCAAGGCTGGAGAGAGAGCATGAGCTCGTAGTTAGAGACGGATGTATTAGAGAGGCTCTCTGGAGGATGGGCATGCACAGGTTGTCCCTCATTGCATGTGTGGTTGTGGACGCTGCATCTATTCTTCTACTCCAAAAAGGTAGAATTGACTCTCAGGGAGCTGAACCTCTGCTTCCCAGCCATTTTTATTTCTCTACATATGTGGAGCATTCACAACACCTAGTTTGGCAGGGGGTGGGGTTGGGGACCCTCCATCCTGTGATTTAAAGTGTGTTGTGGACGATGGCTCGGACATAGGGTTGAAGATTTTGAAATAATAATAATGAAGTAATGCCTGATGTCTGATTAAAAGTGACACGGCACCTGTGCCAAAGGCACGCTGTAAGGAAAAAGAGAGGGTATGCATGGCCAAGGTTTGGTGCAAGGAGAATGAGAGGAGGGGGATGTGGAGTTGACAGGTAGAAAGCAGAGGAGGAAACACGTGGGCAGAGGTAATGTCAAGGGCACCAGGCAAGAGACCAGTGGGGGACCCTAGAAGCTGTCTGGGTATCTTGCCATAGCCGATGGCACAATATGGGAATGTCTGCTTCATATCTAGGAAGAATTCCTGCATTCTGCCAAGCCCATCTCTCTTTGGAATGAGCTTCAGAATGCACAGGCTTGGCTCTGGACTCTCTTGGGGCTCTTAAGTTAGAAATTCACCAAGTTCCTTTCTTTTATGATTTTTTTTTGTAGCCTTAAGAGATCCTCGGTTTTACTCCTGCCCCATCTACAAGAAACCAGTTCGAACGGACTTGAACTACATTGCGGCTGTGGACCTCAGGACGGCTCAGGCCCCTGAACACTGGGTGCTCCGTGGGGTCGCCCTTCTCTGTGATGTCAAGTAACGTGGGGGGAGTGCCCCACCCAATACTTTGGAAATTGCAAGATCTGAATTTATGGTAACCTTTATTCCTCTGTGAGTGCTGGACAGTTGTATAAATCAGTTTGCTCATGCACTTACTGAGCTGCGTAGGTTTCCCCCACTCCTTAATTGCATGCTTAATTGCGTTTTACCTGCTTTATCATTAGTGACCAATGTCTGTGTTGAAAAAGTTATTTAGTGACCTAAAAGTAAAATTTACAATTTCCTAATGAAGTATGGCCCTCAAATTCACACTAATGCATTTTCTTACTTCACTCTCAAGACGGATGAGAATAAGCAGACAATATTTCTCTCGAAGGGATTATTCTTCTGTTAATGTGGCCTGGTAGCAGCCAAGTTCTCTCAGGTAACAGGGCAGGTTTGTGCTGATTTTGCTTCTATTGCCTTTTGCATTTAGGTCAGGTTAAGAGATTTATTTTCAGGACTTCAAGCAGCCAATTAAAAACAGCTTTTAAAAAATAGAAGGAAACAGAAGAATGTGTTAAGAATGTAATAGACAATTTATGTAAATCTATCTAATAAACATATAGAATAATGTTGAATCCTACTTATAATTAATAATGAGATACTGATATCTCTTATAGTAAAAAATTACAACTAAAAGTGAATCATAGTGTGCTCTCTATAAAACTGATACATTCACAAATTGTTAGAGCCACGTAAATCGACCCAACCTTTTTGTAAAATAATTATATTAAACACAGAAAGAGCCATGAAAATGTTCACGTTTTGATCATCATTTTCTCTGTTCCAAGGAAACAATTTAAAAGACTGAAAAAAATTCTATGTAAAATTGTATGTAACAGCAGAAGAAAAAAATGGAAATGCTTGTGTTCAATAGTAAGGCTATGCTTAAGGAAATTAGGAGGTATTAGGCAGACAGGAAAAAATAATCTTAAAGATTTCACAATATGAAAATGGTAAACACCTATAATTAAGTGAAAGAATATAATTTTTAAAATATTGAGTACACTGTGATTATAACTATGAAGCATATTTGCATGTGGACAAAAATTAAAAACAATGTGGAAAAATAAAAACAGGTGTGATAGCATGGCAATAGTGATAGTTGGCTTAAAAATGTAATGATTAGAAGCAAAGAACAGAAAAAGAATACAAATCTTGGTGTGTAGCGATTTCACATGAGCTTTTATTTATTAGGAAGTATGTTATCTAAAGAACTTTTCACATATTTTTATTTTAAATTCTGATTATATATTATAAACTGCTTCATCTATAACCTATTGACTAGAAAACTTGGTCAGTATTAAATTAGACTTGTGGTCTACAAACCCTTGGCTAGTTTTGGACCTGCATAACTGCAGTTTTTTGTGTGATTTTATGGGTGGCGGCTGCCAGGAGACAGGTGGGGGTCCCTTTCCCCAGGCTCTGCTGTGCACAACCGGTATCATTTTATGCTGATGATGATGAGAGTTGGTCCTGAGCGGTTCTTGTGACTCCTACTGTCTTAGATGATCCTGTTTTCATTCGAGCAGTTTCTTTTGGTGTGGATTAATATACCTGTTGATTGGTGTGGACTGTGGTGAAACAATCATTTTATTTTGAAGAACAAGTAATGGAAATGTGAACATGATGTGCATTAATAAAACAGCATTAGTAAATGACTGAATTGTAATTGTTATTTATTAGAAAGGGGGTAATCGACACTAAGTATCCAGAAGTAAGCTCTCTAAACTGGATTTTTAATCAAATAATTTGAAAATGTATAAGTCACATAATTTTATGATATATACCTGTTATTATGTATGTGCAAGTCTTGGAGACCCAAGGTAGAAAAGGACACAGTGGAAACAACTAGGCAATTTTAGGAACTAATTCGTTCGTCCTGGCGTGTCTCTGCAGCCTGCTGAGCCAGTGAGGCCCTTTCTGCTTAGTTGCTCCGCCCTTGCCCCAGCTCCTCCCACAAGGGCGGTAGCTGCTCCACAGCATCAGGTGGGCAAGAAAGGACCCATTGGTTGAATCTGCCAGGTGACGGAGAGAGACCCCATGGCCTTGGACGTGGAGAAGACCACAGCCAGGGGCTCGGTAGCATTGCAGAGTCATAGAGCAGTCTTCTCATCTGTCTCCATAAAAAAGTATTTATTTCGTACCTGCTGTGTGTCAGGCACTCTACGGCACTGGTGGTACAATGGTGAAAAAGAGATGTCACAGTGCTCAATCTCACAGAATTCACCTCAGAGGAACAGACGCAGCAAATAAACAATCATTCAGGTACGTATGAACTTATGCCTGATCTCAATTTATGATCATATATCATGACACTCGTGGGGTATATAGACAGCAGCATAAAGATTGTGGGTTAAGTGCTATGAAGGAAAATACAGGACACTATGAGCGAGAATAACAGGGGAGACCTCAGCACACCAGTTGTGTCACTGATTAGCAGGCAGACGCCATGCTATAGAGTCCCCATTTATTTTCATTTAATTTTTTATTGATATTATCTTCAATTGACGAATCAGTTGTATTACATTGATGGAGTACAATTTGAGGTTTGATACATGTATACTATGTGGAATGATTAAATCAAGCAAATTTATATATTCATTACCTTCCTTGACATTTATTTTGTATTTTTTTTAAAAAATTTAAAATTTACTTTTTAAAAAATTTTTTTAAATTTCAGCATATTACAGGGGTACAAAATTTACTTTTTTAATGGGCACATTGTAATTGTACACATTTATGAGGCACAATTTGATGTTTTAATACTTATCTATGTAGCATGATGATTCAATCTTAGTAGTATATCCATCAACTCATGCATTTATCATTTCTTTGTGGTGAGAACGTTCAAAAGCCTCTCCTATTTTTTTGCCATTTACTTTTAGCTAAAGACACAGAATCTAACAGCAGTGAGGTGTTCCCCTGAAGCAGAGCAGCCTCTTTGCATCCTTGCCTGGCTTTCCTCCAGTCCTCTGGTGTCCTTGTGTAGCCCACGGCTGCTGGTGACCCTCTCTGTGCAGGCAGGGTCCTTCCCGAATTGAGACAAAACAGAAAATCTTGTGTCATAAGGGTCTGTCCTTTTACGCTTGGGGCGTACATCACCATTCCGTAGAAACCTACCTTGGCCCTCTCTGAGCTTCCCTTTAAGGGAAAGTTGGCAAATATTGAACCAACTTTGCGCTTGGGAGACCACATCCCCGTCAGGGAACAACACAGAACCGTGGTCCAAGTGTTTTTGGGCAATATCTCTACCCTGGACGCTCTTTGCCTGCAGAGACTGAAGTTGACTGGGCCATAAGGAAAGGCAGCTCTGAGGAGGTGACATCTAAATTTAGATTTGAAGGAGGAAGGGAAAACATCTCAGACTCTTAAGTACTGAGGACTGGCTTCTTGCTCCCTGAAGGGAGAAGGTGGGCACAGTGTCTGAAGGAAGGTTGACTTGGAGACTTGGCTTGGAGTGGAAGGCCTCTTGCTTTCTCCTTTCTTCCTTCCTTCCTCTCTCCCTCCCTCCCTCATTTCCTTCCTTCTTCGGTTTCATAGATTTAGAGGATACAAATGCTTTTTGTTACATGGGTGAGTTGTATAGTGGTGACGTCTGGGCTTTTAATGAACCTGTCACCCAAATAATGGAAAAGGTAATTTTTCCTCCCTCATCCCTCTCCCACCCTCCCCTTTCCGAATCTCCAATGTCCATTATGACACTCTGTATGACTGTGCATGCCCACAGCTGAGCTTCCACTTGCAAGTGAGAACATATGGTATTTGGTTTTCTGTTCCTGAATTATTGCACTTGGAATAATGGCCTCCAGTTCCATCCAAGTCGTTGCAAAAGACATTATTTTATTCGTTTTTATGGCTGAGTAGTATTTTACACTTTGTTATGATGGCTGCCAATACAGAGTAGTGGCTGATTGAAATCGTGTGCTTCTATGTCATTGAAATGAGGAAGTACTTCTTTGCGTTAAATGCTATTTGCAATGGAAAAAAATCTCATTGCAAAGAATTTAATATTAAGAGACATGATGAGACAACCACAAATTTTATAGTTAAGTAGCTTGTAGTATTCTACAATTCAGACAAAATACACACCATCAACAATGTCATGATAAATTTTTGTTCAAAGATGCAGCATTATATAAAACTGTATATCTGAGTGCATACTGATAATGTATTGATAATTTCTGATTTTTTTCAACATGAAAACCTTTAGTAATGATAAAAAATAATAAAATATATGTATGAATAATTTTCTCTTAAAGAAAATTCTCCCCCAAAAATCTGCAGTACATGTTTTTGCTAAAATGGTCCTGATGAAGTGCATTATTGCTTTTACATTTTTAGTAATTTTCTCTTGTATTAGGAGTTATTTAAAAAAAATATTGTTCAACTGATTACTATTGATTGGTAGCCCCTGTAGACGCATGAAAATAATGCCTCCTAAGGGTAAACAAATGGTACTCTTATAATTACAATATGGTCTTCCAGATTGGGTGAATGGTTTGGAAAACCAATAAAAAATCAGGTTTTGAAAACATGAAGAAATCTAGTAACATTCTTGAGCTTTACATGTTCTGGTCAATTGACTGGCATCTGCTCTGTCCAACATATGCCTATCAAGTGTCTATAAATACCTCCAATGAAGAACGATAGGAAAGAATTCAGAGTCAGCTTTAGAATCAGGTGTGAGATTTGGCTAAGACACTGTGAATTCACAATCACATTCTTGGTTATCTCAAATGGTAAGACTTACTGTGTGTTGCACTTTAAACAAAATGAACCTCATCTATGTGAGAGTAGATTGTTGTGTTTGTCTAATCTGCACCCTGAGAGGCTTCTCTGGTTCTGGTCTTTAGCCTGGAAAAACCAAAAATATGAGCAGCCAGGTAGACAGTAAGTGTAGACAGAATTCTCCCCTTTCCTTTCATTTGCATAAAAGAAAGTGAAAATATAGAGACCAGATGGGAAGGAAGGATCCTGAAGGGTGAAATGAAGTATCCTGAGCGGGATGCAATGGTGGATAAGAAGTAGCTTCAGGTTTCTTTTCCTCAGACACTGTTACAATTTGTTTATTAGCAATAGCCCTGGCAGTTCAAGACAATGAATTAACCTCAAAACTCCTCAAATAAGCCTTTTGAAAATGGCCTATTTATCCCTGTACTTCAAAATTTTCATTGCAAAATTCCAGCAGTATTATGAGCTAATATTATAATGTCAATGCCTTAAAAATGATTTCATCTGAGGTCTTATAAAAGTCCTATCAGCTCCCCCCTCTTAGAAACACCCATAAAATCAAGGAGTGGATTTAGCTAATGAGTATTCTTTCTATGCCTTCTTTGTGCCTTCTCTGATTTAGAACTCCATTTAGTTTTCCAAGGCTCTGGATTTATAGGCATGCTTAATTGTTTCCAAGTTTGAGTTTATGTTGGGTGGGTGCAGAGCCATGATTGGGAGCTTTGTCCTCTCTGTAATTTGCATGCCAAAGGGTATTTTTCATCGAGCAATACTTTATTGCTCCTTGCTCTGTGTCTTGTGGCTAAAGCCAAGACACATTGTGCAGCATGACGCTTTGCCCCTGTTCCAGTAATGTTTTATGATCATCGTAATACCTTTCTTCATTTATTTCTTCGCTTAGGCTAATATGCACAGCATTCATGTCAGACGTAATCACAAACAAGCTAGCCCGGAAAGCCAATTAAGTTTCTTCCAATACTTTGTGCAAGAGTCAGTTTTAATAAGGCCACATAGAGTGTTCATTCTGCATAGTTGAGAAGGGAGAAAGATCAAATGTGATGAAGGACACCAAAGAGACTACCTGGAAAGTCATGGAATGGAGAGAGCTGTGAAGGATTATGAATCAAAACCTGTGCTGCAGCTGCTATTGAACACTCCTCTCTACTGCTGAGCACGGTTTGAAATTCACTCGAGTTTCACCTCCCTCGATGCAGTCAGCTGTGATGTATCCACTTATAATTTATTTATGCAAATACTTAAGGCAAATCCCAAGAGACCTGTAGAAAAGAGCTTATACAAAACATTTTAGTGTTTTATCGTTTGAAAAGTGATCATTTGCATGTACCAATGAAACTTTTTGTTACTCTAGCAAATAGGGAAAATGTTTTTAGTGTTTTGGGAACATAATAAATTGCTATTGTTCACATTTTACATCCCTTGATACATTGTACCCCTGATACCAAATATTTAGAAGTGGTACAAATGAGGGGCTTTTAAAAAAAGTGATTGCTATAAGTTGAATCACATTCTTGGAAAATAAATTTTTTCTAGATATTTTGGTTGTATTAGAAATAAGAAAATTGAGCACTGACTGGAGAATATAGCTAATGGATATGTCTATATTTGCTTTAGTCTACTTTGGTTTATTTTATTTGTTTATTTATTGTTTGTTTTCCTTGTCTATTTTCCCATGCTAAAAGTTTACCCATACTCTTTAGTGGGAAAGATCAGAACACATTATTTGACTCACCGTGACAGCATATAAGGATGAGGAATTCATTTATAAATTAGGGCTGAGTGTGGAATAGTTAGAGAATGTTTCTGAGTTGATGTTAGATATATGAAATCATTATAAATTTAATTATTTTGATCCCTGCTAATGCTAACTTGTTTGCATTTAAATATGAGTATATTACTGTTAATATGAAATATATTCTAAAAGCAATGACTTGTATGTAAACAAAATCAACTAGTTTTGTTGGGGAGGAAATTTAAATCTCTCTTTTATAAAATATGAGTGGGTCTTTAGGTGAATTATAAAAGAGAATGAGGAATCATCTGGGAATTAAATAGACCTTAGCGTCAGCCTCTTCATCACTGATAACAATACATATCATAGAAGAAATATTACACTAGAGCCTTGTACTGCTGCCCAGGACATGCATCTGCATCTTGCTGCAATGATGTCCTTGTGGTTCCACTGGGATAGAGTCCATAGAGGACAGTCTGCTATGGGAGAGTGATACATGGTGAGCCTCTGAATTAGAGTATGCAGCCTCTTATTAAATCCCACGGTGGTTTGCAGGATTATATAGACTTTAAACAAGCCTTTGCCAAGTTGCAAAACCCTCGGATTGTGGCTTTGCACAAAGATCGTTTCCTCTACCTTGTTGCTACCTTCAGCTGTATCCTTGGCTCTCGTGAGATTAAACTGCTAATTGTTTAAAATGAGAGTCCCTTGGAGGAATACTTGTGTTTACACAGAGATCTGGACTCAAAGAGGCACAAGTGACACCCTTTGTCCTCCCTTTCTTCCTTGTGAGAACAAATCTATGAACCAGGACATGAGCTCTCACCAGACACCAAATCTGCCTGTGCCTTGATCTTGGACTTCCCAGCCTCCAGAACTGTGAGAAATAAATGTATGTTGTTTAAGCTACCCTGTCTATGGTACTCTGTTATCGCAGCCTGAATGGACCATGCCAAGTAGGTACAGTCCCTTCTACTCCTCCCCATAAGGGTATTAAGCCCAGCTTTATCTCCCTCAATGCCATTGCTTCTTTGTTTTTAATTTAGAAGAGAACTGGTTTCCTGGAGTTCCTTTCATCTTTGTTGTTTTGATAGGAGCACATTTATAAGTCATTTTTAAAGTAAAGCTCTAGAACCTCTCCAATTGCTCTCTGCGTGATGTGCATAAATATATTAAGTATGTATAATAATATGCCATTTAATGCTGATGTCTGGTGCTGATATTCACACCATATGTTATCAAATCATACTGCTTTTCCTGTGTGCTTGTTCAGACTAGCAAAGCCTATTATTTATTTCATTCACCAACTAGCAGCCATCCGCGGGAGACGACAAAAGGGAGATGCAAAATAAACAACAGATATTAGGTTGCAATCAAAGTTACTACTTTTGTTTATTGTGAAAACCTTTAATTTGTTAAAATAATGGTTTTTAACCCTGGCTTTCCATTATAATCATTTGAAGAGGTTTTAAAATATATTCATAAGAAGGCCCCACCACAGTCTAATTAAATCAAAATAGCTAGTGGGAGGGGCCTGGACATCCTGTTACTGCAGCCAGGGATGAGAATCACTTTGAAGTACAGTGCTCCTCCCTTACCTGCAGTTTGCTTTCTATGGTCTCGATTACCTGTGGTCAAGCACAGTCCGAAAACAGGTGAGTACAAGACATTTTGAGAGAGAGAGAGAGAGAGAGACAAACCACATTCACTTAGCTTTTATTACAGTATATATTTATAATTGTTCTATTTTATTATTAGTAATTATTGTTACTCTCTTACTGTGCCTAATTTATAAGTTAAACTTTACTGAAGATATGTGTGTATAGGAAGAAAACATAGTCTGTATCGGGTTTGGGGCTATCCGTGGCTTTAGCCATCCACTGGGAGTCTTGAAATGTCTCCCTGTGGATAAGGGGGGACTAATATATGAACTAATGTATGTACTGTTAAAAACATCCACAAATAATAAAATTGGAAAACATACATTTATGGTTAAAAATTCTTAGAACAATTTATAACTAAAGAGAGTCGAAGTGGTAAAAATTACTTTTTAGAGAGTGATGTTGCAATGCTTCTCATATAAACAGTCTCTTTTATATATTCCTCAATTTTCAAATCTTTATGATATAGTAATGTTTGCTGAATGCTGTTACTCTATGAAGCCATGAAACTGACAGATTCTTTTAAACTGCTGTGCAAACATACCACCTGAGTGCTTGTTCTGTATTAGAAATGTGGCATAATGTACTGTATCAGTATTCTTAGATTTTAATATGCACTTGAATCATGTGGGGATCTTGCTATAAATGCAGGTTCTTAATTCATCTGGTCTTAATCTTAAGGTCAGGAGTGGGGCCCAAGGCTGCATTTCTAGCAAGCTCCCAGGAGGTAGCAGTGCTGCTGAGAAGACACCACATGCCTCATGGATTTCGAGGCATGTGCACACATTAAGGAGTGTTATGCCTTCATGGTGAATTGACCCCTTTATTATCATGTAATATTCCTCTTTATCATTGGTAATAGTCCTTCTTCTGATGTTTCTTGGTTTGATATTAATATAGCTACTCCAGGTTTCTTTTGATTATATTTATCCATCCTTTTATTTTTTATCTTTGTAACCTGTCTATACCTTTACTTTTAAAGTGAGTTTATTATATAGTTAGTTTGCTTTTGCTTTTTAATATAATCATACAAACTCTGTCCTTTAATGGGCGTATACTGGACATTTATATTTCATGTAATTATTGATACGATTTTATTTAAATCTACCATCTAACTGGGCGTTTCCTCATTTGTCCCATCTCTTCTCTTTCCTTTTCTCTGCCTGCTTTTAGATTGAGTAGTGTTTATGGTTCCATTTTATTTCAAATATTGACTTAGTAATTACAACTTATTTATTTTTACTTCTTTTTGATGGATGTCCTAGGTGACCAACATAGCCTTAATGTTCCCCTCAAATTGACTAAGCTTTAGATTGTAGACTCCTGACTCCCTGTTCTTAGAGTATTTACTTTAGAAGGCAGGGTGCTTGCTGATGAAACTGAGTGCCCTTAGATGTGAGAGGTAGAAGACAGCTGAATCCTGAGGGCCTAGAGGGTGGGAGAGCATTAGGTACCCTCTGGGTCAGTGGCCCCCAGCCCCCTTGCAAAAACGCTCTGATGAAAATCCTGGGGGTGTTTCCTAAAGAGTGAAAGAATAGCGTAGGCCAGTGAAGCATGGAAAAGATTTCTTCAATTCCAGATCTCTACATAGTATGTTTGAATTTATAGTTTATGTAATTTTTTTCCACTGTTAGAATAGGGACAACTTTCTGCACAACTTTCTACATTTTATGTGGAAGCATAATACAGTCAGCCCTCTGTGTCTGTGGGTTCAGCATTTATGGATTCAACCAACCATGAATCAAGAATGTTAAAAAAATTCCACAAAGTTTCAAAAAGCAAAACTTGAATTTGTTGTGCACCAAGTACTATGTTAAATCCAGGTGAATGAAGTAATGTATAGGCATTGCATTAGGTATTATAAGTAATCTAGAGATGACTTAAAGTATGCAGGAGGATGTGCATGGGTTAGGTTATATGTGAATGCTACACCATTTTATATGAGTGACTTAAGCAACTGTAGATTTGGGTATCCAAGGCGGGGGAGTCTTGGAACCAATCCACTATGGGTACTGAGGGATGACTGTATATGATTTTTCTAGTTTTCTAAAATAAAATTTCATCATTAACATACCAACAGTCTCATTTTGTTTTTCATGAAGGCCAGACTCTTTAAGCAAACAGAAAATAATTTACTCTATAAAGTGCATGACATTTGAGACATTAGCAACTTAGCTTCTGTACATAGAAATGTTTTAATTAAACCTTTGTATTCTTTTCGTATGAGTGCTATAACAAATTTACACAAACTTGGTGGCTTAAAACAATAGAAACATATTCTTTCACAGTGTGGAGGCCACAAGTCCAAAGTCAAGGTGTCGCAGGGCTGTGCTCCCTCTGGACGGTCTGGGGAAAGACCCTTCCTTACTTCTCACTTCTAGCTGCTTCTGGCTGGTGGTTGTTTAACTCCAGTCTCTGCTTCTTTCCTCTCAACACCTTCTCTTCTGTGTTTGTGTCTAATCTCCTTCTGTCTTTTTCTTATAAAGGCCCTTGTGATGAAGTTTAGGGCCCAACCGGAGAATCCATGATAACCTCATCTCAAAACTCTAGAATGTGATATCTTCACGTGGTCATTAGTCAGCCTACTACATCAATGTTATTGTATTTTTACTGTATGCAAACTTTTCTTGAAAACACTGTTCCTCTGGGTTAATAGAGGGTTATGGAGGCATTCTGTACCTAAAAGGAAGCCTGGTGGGCAGCGTTCTTTGAATCTAGGCCTTTAATTATAATACAGCTGATTATTTATTGAGTATTTACTATGTTCTGGGATTGAGGTAACTTCCTGAAGGCTTTGCTATTGAAAAGATGGTCTGAGGACCAGCAACACTGGAATTGCTCAGGCATCTGCTGGGAATGCATAACCTTGGGCTCCATACCACACCTATTTGGTCAGAGTGCGTTGTACTAAGATTCCTACTGATTTGCATAAACAAAGTTTGAGAAATCCTTTTTCAGGATTAACTTATTTAGCCCGTGCAAACATTCTATAATGTAGGTATTATTGTCAGTACCTGTTTTATAGATGAGAACCATAAGGCTCGGAGAGTCTGGGTAACTTGCTTAAAGCCATTTAATTAGCAGGGGTGGGATGCCCTCACCCAGTCCAGCTCTGCCTTTCCCCAGAATGTGCGATTAACTATCTATCATATCCCGCCTCTTCATATGGCAAAAAAATGGATGTTGATTCATTAGGAAATATGATCAAGAAAAGGGAAATATACTGTCCAGCAGCTCTTGTAAGTCCAGGAGTTCCTAGTCAACTCTGTGTTTCCCCAAGCTATTCAATTATTCAACATCAGCCCTATGGGGCTCCTCTGAAACAGCATTTCTAAATAATATCTGCCCTAGATAAATTCTGTCAACTTGCTAAAAGGATCAGTTAGCCAATTGCTTGAGTGTGGGTTAATGAAATGACTTTTATTTTTTGGAAAATAAAAAAGTGCCAGTTAGAATCGAGTATAATCCCTGCCGTCTGCCTCCTGTTCATCTGCACAGATGAAGAAACTGACAACACAGCACTGTGCTGCAAGAGGATGGAGGAATACCCGCTGTCTGTGGAAGGGGTTGCAGGGGCTCTGTGGCATTTCTTGTCTCTTAATGACTTTATGTTTGCTGATTTAAATTAATGGCTTCTCAGGAAGTGATATTAGGTGTGACAGCTTTATGTGAAATGAGCATTCTCATCATGCTCCTTTATCTGAGCATCGAAAATTGTTTTCTGCTCAAGCCTCCTTCCACTCTAACTTATGGTCATGAATTCTCCACGCTGTGTTTATTAAAAACAAACAAAAAAAAACTTTCTAAAAAATATTCATAACAAATTATAGATTAGACCGATTTTATAAGCTGAGGATGACATTGGGAAAAAGGGCCAAGGTTCATCAAATTGGGTGTTATACCCACGGTGCCTCATTTACACCTCACATCAACCTTGCGAGGTAAAAATTACCTTCATTTTACAGAGGAGAAGACCAAGGCTCAGAAAAGGTATCTCAGCCAGGGGCCAAGGTTACAGAGCAAGTAAATGGTGTGGCGTGCCTGGCTGTCGTGTTTATGTTCATTCCCTTAAATAACCGAGATTCAGTTCAGTATCCCTGCGTTAATCTTAACTAGTCTTTATCAGCTCACCTTGAAACACAGCTTGGAGACAAACCCCTTCTCTATCGGTTAACTCACTCCTTGACCTTCCGGCTGGCTCAGGGTCAGGGAGCCTCTGCTGCTCATTTCTCAAGCGAGCTTTGGCTGTGCTGAGTCTCAGGTACAGTGCGCTCGTTAGCTCTGTGAAAAATAATTTTCTGTTCCAAGGAAAAGCATGATAGTACAGTGTTTCTCATTTCAGGAAAAAGGCTGTTCTTAACAGTGTGACGGAGAACTCGAGGACAGCTGCAGTGGTGCATGCCATGAAGAATATAACCACCCCTCCCATGATGACATTGTGTCAACCAAAGGAAGACAGACTTCTCTTGGTTCGCCTCACTCTTCTCTTGATTGACATGTTTACCTGCTATTCATAGATTACCTTATATTTAAGAATTACAGAATCTTTATTAAAGAATTTTCATATTTTACACAAAAAGGTTCATCTTGAGCAAAATACATACATAATTTTTGAGGAGATTTAAAATGCTGAGAATGAAAGGTCCCTTTCGGAAAGCTTGCTGCTCGGATATATCTGAGGTTTTGATGTACTGCGGAGTGAGCCTGCAGCCAAGCAGTTTGGAATTCTTTCTCGCTGGTGAGAAGATTCACATTGAAAGACGGGGAAATGATCTCATCGCAGAAATCACAGTTGTAAGTTTGACTTACTCCTATTCCCCGAGGTATGCAAAAATGTGATGTGAATTAAATAACCCTAAAAGAAAAAGAACTCACACGTTTATCTGAAGCAAGAAAGAAGCAAAATGAATTCATACGCTGTGCAACTCATTGTTTAAACATATTTTGAAACCATGTGGTATTTTAGGAAAAAGCAACTAGGATAAAGTATTTTTTTTTTTCCATAAAGCCTTCAGTATCATTTGGACAATAATTGTTATCTCCATTTTTGAACTTATAATAATGATAACAAGAATTGCAATCTGGCTGTTTTTTTCTTGTCCCTGAAGATTCAATTAAAACTGGTTCGAAGCCATATCTTAAGTGGAGTGTGAAGCCCGACATTTCTTACAGTTTGTCAGAGGATTCCTGGCTGCTGCTGGTCAGTCAACTCTGGCTTTGTTTTCTCAATCTTTCTTCATTTTAATACTTGTGCCTGTTGCTTTCTCTTTCATCTCAGCTCCTTCCCTTGATTTTCCCCAACAATAATGACACATGGCTGTTGTGTGCCGTGGACTTTTGCTGAAGAGTTGGCTAATGTGGTGATGGAATAACAAAGCACAGCATATAATAGAAATTAAAACAGAAGATATTGCTGTTATGAAACATTCTTTCTACCCTGTCTATTTTCTCGCTGCCTACCTCAAGATGTGTGAAGTAGTGAGGTCCAAGCCATTACAAATTGTTCAGTGAGAACAGAGGGGATGAGTGTAGGGGTGTGGTGATGAGAGACTAGAAAGGTGGACAGAGACCTGAAAAATGTGTTAACTAGATGTTTCAGATTCTACCTCCCTAAGTAGATGTGGTTTAACCAGGGCTGACTCACATTGGTTGAGGCCTCCTGTTAATTCAATGGGTTAGACTCCACTGGACATAGTGAAGACTTTCCATAAATAACCGCTTAACTATTGCCTGGAATGTTGGCTCTATTCCTAAGTTGGCAATTAGCATCTCACGTCATAAAGAGAGTAGCCAGACAGCCCCACCCAGGACTTGCTAAGAGGTAACTAAGCTGGTCCTTTGAAGGTCCTGCTATTTTTTATCCAGTTTATACAATCAAAAGACTAGGTCCTTAAAGGAAGTTCGTGGGAGGGGTCCCTGATCGGTGGGATGGCAGCCTAGGGATGGTATGAGGATCTGCTTTGGATCCCGAGCAAGGGAGGGGCACCGAGAGAACCAACTGGAAAGATTGGGAGTACTTCCTGGAAGGGGATCCTGGTATCTTAATCCTTGCTTGACATTTACACAGCACTTACTATGTGCCAGACACTGTGGTCAACACATTATTAAGTATATTAAATCGTTTAATCCTCACAGAAACCAGGCAATAATGGTAGTTGAGCTCTCCCATTTTACATTTGGGGCACTGAGACTTTTTCAAGGTAAATGAAAGACTTGGGGTTCGAGTCTGTGAGCCTGGCCGATGTACTGCCTCTCACAGTGGCTGGCTGGGCTCAAGCCATCTTGAAAGAACCCACCCAAGAGAGCTATTTGCTGGGATGAACCCTGGCCTGTGAGGAAGCAAAGCTGAGTAGGACCATCACAAGATGTCAGGAAGGGAGGGCATCGCCTACTGAATAGGGAAGAGGAGAAGAGTGGAAGAGAGAAAGAATGGACCACGCTGGAGACATGTGAACAAAGGGTCTTGCCTGCACCAAGGAAGAAGAGAAATTTTGATGTGTAGTAATAGACCATAACTCCAATGACTAAAACTGCACCATAATTGTCATTGGGATTCCAGACACTCACCTTTAACATCCCTGTCCCTTGCAATCATCTCCCAGGATCAACTGATACATTCAGGAGTTGGCTAGAGGAAGATTTGAAATATCGCACTGTTTCAACTTTACAGATACAGCTGGTTGGAGAATGGGCTTCCGTTGTACCACACATGGCTTTGCTAAAACCTTATCCAGAATTCACTTGCCTACCCACCCCATCTCGGGCAGAGCTGGACAACTTGTTCAAGGAGTAGCGAGGGAGTTAGAGGAGAGCCAAGGCCTTCCTCCAAGGGACATTTTTTCCCACTTGATCTGGGAGGAGTAGACAGTAAGAAACACAAAAGTGATGGGATCTGAAATTCACCAGAATCTGAAAGTGATCAGAAAACTACAGAATCCTCCACAAATACTGGCAAAAAGTAAGGATACGAATGTGGAGAGAGCATGTTTGAAAGCAGGGGTTGGTTGGTGTAAAATAAAGTGATTCCCTGAAACCGAGGCGTTCAGCCGATTTCGCATTTGGTGACATTTGCACGGAGATCATTTGTACTCATCTTCTGCATGGGGAGAGAACGCACAGCCCTTACTTGTTCCTAAGTGTGAACAATCGTTTCTCTTCACTTATTTATTTCACTTCATTATTTATTGATGGTATTTATGCTCTCCCCCTTCCCAGTTCTCCCATTGATTGCAATGTTATTCAAGTTAATTTTCATAAATAAATTATTCCAACAATGGATTAAGTATAAATTAGTTGACATAATTGTGCATCCATTCTGGTAAATACAGAATGTGATGTTAAGTATTTTATGCTAACACCAGCTCTTGGTTTCTCTGATCATTAAACTTTTCTGAATAATAATAAATCACATCCTCCTCATTATCCTTTGGGTTCTTTTAAACTCCATGAATTTCAATGGAGGGTTATAAAGGAAAATAAAAAGAATTCTGAGCTAGAATCCTGTACGGGAGGCAACAAAATAGAAAACACACACACTCACAGCTTCCTTTCTTAATGAAAGCATTTTTCATTCCCATCAGTAGATCATTTTTCTGCCTTAATTTTGAGGCACTTCCCAAAACAGCAAGATTGAATATAATCATTTAAAGAAATTCAACTCTCGAAAATTGGTAACTCCCTTCCATTCCATAATTCAAAGTAAATTTTGGGCTCAAAGACTATCCCAAGGCTAAACGATTTATTGCAAAGATACGTTGCATAGGGAGGATTCTTGATCATTGTCTTCTTATCGGTTTCCCCTCATTTTTCATTTACTCCCTTAGGTTTCCACCTGTCCTCCTTCCCCTCTCCAACTTTCCCTCCTCTTCCTGCTTCATGCCGTCAGCAGATCCAGGCTTGCAAGATCCTTAGTTCCCAAGATCTTGAAGAGAGAGTGTCCTTTTCTTGGAAATTCCAGCTAGGCCCTTGGAAGGCCTTGCCTGGCCTGGCTCAGGTCATGTTTGTGATGTGGCCTGAAGGATGTGACTCTGATGGACCAGGACATGGTTGAGATGTAACCCTGGGGAGTTGAGAGGGTGGGTCACAAAGACTGAGCAGCAGGAAGGCGCGGTTCCTGAAAGCATCAGAAGTATTCTCTTGCCAAATAAAGCTGGCAAGAAAGAACAATGGAATACCTCTATAGTTGTCGTGTGTGTGTGTGTGTGTGTGTGTGTGTGTGATCTAGGTGCTATGCCATAAAAGGACTTCCCCAACACAAGTGTATAATATTTTTATGTTTTTGCAATTATGTTTAATGAGATAGCATTTGTTTTGGGGGTGAAGTAGTGGTATCTTTTGAATCTATTTTTTTAAATGGGCAATTTCCAAAATTGTTTCTTGATTAATTCCTCCTTTCTCAACTGATTCTAACATATTTTTTTGAAATTAGACCGCCCTATATTCATGCACACAGGGCAAACAGAGGACCCAGCCCTCCGCCATTTGCTGCAATGTCCTGCATGTCAGGAAAGCACCACAGCTGCTTTCTCTACCCCCCCACCCTGTTCTCCTTGTTTTGTTTTCAGTTTTGATTGTGCTTTTGGCTGATGTTGCTTTTCTGTTGAATAAATAGGAGCTGAACATGTGCACCACGTAATGGGTGTATCTGAAATGCAACGAAACGAAAGGAACAAGGTTAGAGCCACTTAGCCCTTCAAAAAATGCCCGGAGAGGCCGGGAGCGGTGGCTCACGCCTGTAATCCTAGCACTCTGGGAGGCCGAGGTGGGTGGATCGCTGAAGGTCAGGAGTTCGAGACCAGCCTGAGCAAGAGCGAGACCCCGTCTCTACTAAAAATAGAAAGAAATTATATGGACAACTAAAATATATATAGAAAAAATTAGCTGGCATGGTGGCGCATGCCTGTAGTCCCAGCTACTCGGGAGGCTGAGGCAGTAGGATTGCTTGAGCCCAGGAGTTTGAGGTTGCTGTGAGCTAGGCTGACGCCATGGCACTCACTCTAGCCTGGGCAACAAAGTGAGACTCTGTCTCAAAAAAAAAAAAAAAAAAAAAAAATGCCCGGAGAAGCCGTCTCCATCTTTCTTGGTGCCCGCACACTGCAGAGACTTCCACCAGGGCAAGGGCCACCGATCCAAGGGTTAGGAGCAGACCGCTATCAGTGGGGTAGCTGTCTCTACAATGGACGGGGGGCTGCAAGTATGGTGGTCGCTGTGACCCTGTGTGTCGCACAGTCCTGTAGGCATTGTGGCAGCTGGATTTCGACGTTGAGATTGTGGCCCGCCAGGTAACAGTGTGGGTCTGGGAAAAGTAGGGGCTTCCCTTTTCTGATGCGGTTGGTCATGGAAAGGACAACTGGCCAAACGGGGCTGAGACTTGGTATATGTGGTTTGGCTGATTTGTACATGGAAGAAATTTCACCCAGACGTGACCTGCTTGCGGGCACGCACCATCTGACCTGCGCAGCTGTCCTTCCTATCCTTGCTTCCCTTCTTGTTCCCTCCGAAGGCAAAGTACTCTTTGGCATCTACCGCCAGCAGGCGGCATGTTAGGTCTTGCACCGGCGCGGGGCTCAGGACCACTGCCTGGGCCAGGACCAGGGCGGCCAGAGGAGCCTGAGGCACATAGGGCAGCTGCAGTGGGCTGCGGAGCTGCGGAGGGGGCCCAGCAGCATCTTACGGGGACTGCCTAGTTTGGTTCTCACAGCCTCCGAGATATCTGGGGATCCCAACGGTCGTGAGTCCAACTTGAGATCTCGCTCTGCAGACTGTTTGGCTAACCAAGGAAGTTTTATTATATATCCATTTCTTTATCCACTTCAAATCAACTTAAGATAGACATATGTATAGGTTTTTTTCCCCCAACTCTAGCAAATAATATAAATTGGGAGTAAAGATTTTCCTTTAGGTATTTTAAGAAATAAGAAATTAATTTAAAATAAGAACAGTAGATAAATATTCCATGATGGAAATAACAGTAGATATGAAGTCAGCAGACTCCTATTCAGACTCCAAAGTCTGCTTGACTTTGGGCTCATTGCCCAAGCGTCAGTTTCCTCATCTATAAAGGAAGGGTAATACTACGACTTGCAAGGTTATTCTGAAGATTAAATGAGACTTTTTGAGTGCCCATTATCAATCTGGCAATATGCTAACATTGATGAGTCAATGCGCAAATTAGTTGTAACTCATCTTAAAAGCCACAAAATTACCCTCGCGTATCACCATAGTCAAACTCTCTAAATATAGGAAATGATATAGTAAACAATTTAACATTTCTTATTCATGTTAATAAAACATTCCCTGCATCTGTTCTAGCACTGTTTATGGTGCTCTGCAAATCCACGTCCATGAATTTCAAAAATTAATGGAGGACAAATAAGTTGATAAGATTGTAACCGCCTGGCTCATTGTGGAAGTTTCTCAAATGGATGTTATTTTAAAATGTAATCAAGACAATTAAAATAGGTATTAAAAATGTGGTATACTATCAGCAATAACTATTTGGCTGTATTGCCTATGGAAGAATTAATTTTAAAATTTTAAATTGTTTTGTGTCTGTAAGCCTCATGCAAATGGGTTTACTTCATTCATTTTGCCTATTTTGTAGCTGTCTTGAAACTAGCTTTCCTCTGGCCCATCTATCTTTTCTCCCTGAAGGGCATGCATAACCCTTTTGAGTGGCAGCAAGGTGTGAACACATGGAAAGACGTGTGGATTCCTGCAGGCTTTGGTAGTGACTGGTCAGAGGTTGCCTCCCTCTCGGGCCCTTCACTGGAGCTGTTGAGTTTGTGGAAGGGCACCAGCAACACTTAGGTGCCATCATATTAAATTAAATGGACACAAGTTTGCATTTTCAAAGCAAAATTATATATGTGGGCACTTTTATATTTTTTAAAAATGCAACTTGGATATGAACGTGAGTTTGATATTTTTTGGATCTCTTTTGTGCAGGACAGACTCTAGGGCAGCCCCCAGGGTCCCAGCCTCCTGTGTTCAGTCTCTGCTGTGATCTCCTTCCCTTGAGTGTGGGTGTGGTTTGTAAGTTGCTTGTAGCCAATAGAATGTGGCAAATGTGAGGGGGATCTATGTGATTATATGCATGTGGTTCTGTGGTTGTATTACATAAAACTGTAGTGCTGTTTAGCTGGAGTCTCCTTCTTCCTTGCTGGCTTTGGACATGCAAGCTGCTGTGAAGTGAGCGGCCATGCTGGGGAAGCCCACGTGGGAAGGAACTCCAGGGCCGTCTACAGACAGCAAGAATATGAAGCCTCATTCCCAGAGCTCCACGGAAAGGAATTGTGCCAGCAACCTGAGAGAGCTTGGAAGCAGATCCTTCCCCAGGTGAGCCTCCGATGAGACTACAGTCCCAGGCAGCACCTTGATTTTATCCTTTTGAGACCCCGAAGCGGAGGCCCCACCTGAGCCATGCTTGGGTTCCTGACCCACAGGAACTGTAGATACTGTCTATAGAAACTGTAGGTAATAAATGGTGTTTAAGCTGCCAAGTTTGTAATCATTGGCTATGTCTCAATAGATAATTTATACATTTTTCCCCAAATCTGTTACCAGATCATATGTCCCATTGTTATCATCTGATAAACTGAGTTGAAATAAGGAATTGTCTTAATCCTTGATATAATGCACATAGTTGCTGTCAGGAGATAAATAATAAGTCCACATTTATGGGCCAATGATACAGTAGAAAGTATACAAAGCCCTGGCCTGGGATTTAGGTTTGGCCTTTATACATTTTCTGCCCAACCTAGGAGGTTCTAGGCCCAACTCTGACATCTTATGTCATCCTCATTCTTGGATGATCTTCTTTTGAACAATTTAAAAATGATAAGTTTGAACTAGATATATTTTAAGTTCCATTGTAGCTGTAAATTCTATTATAGGCTTTAAAATTATAGCTCTAAGAGTTTAACTTTATTACCTTTAGTTAACTGTTCCATAAACCTCTTATTTATTTTGGAATTACTGATACTTATAAGGGCCTGGTTGGGATTAAAAGGGCCTTACTTAACAACTGAAGAGAGCACATTAACTTCTCAGTGGAAGCCAGCTGATTAATTTACACAATATTTTTTTTTAAATCTCATCTGTTTTGTTAAGCTATTAAGGAAGATCTATCAGCAAGGATATGACACATTAGATACAACCTGTTAAGTATAAATAGATTTTCTCAACTCATTACCGTATTAAAGAAAAGTGATCCTTTTTCTTTCCAAGTTGAAAAATCTGAAATGTTTAGCCTTTGTACATTTTCTGCCCAAAAAATTAAAAAAGAAAGAACAAACAAAAGGGAGAAAAGGAGAGAAAAAGAAAATTAATTTATTTGGACCACATGAAAAAAATTGAAAATAAATCTAATTACTTAAACCTATTCATTTTATTCTTTAAAAAATATTTCATGCATCACACTTAGAATAGGCAATCTTGTTGCCTTACTCGTGTTACACGTTTGTGTAAAAGACCCCATCCAGCAGGTGTCAGCAAAGTAATCTTAAAAATAATCACAAGGGGCTTCTCATATTAGCTTTATAATCCCTTCTAGGTAAATAATAATAACTTTTCTTTCTACAGAGAAAGCTGTTACTTCAGTATATCTACAATGAAAGAAAGAAAAAAAAAATAAGAAAGGAAGGTAGAAAGAAAAGAAGGAACTCTCTGTAAAACAAAACAATGCCAAAGAGCAAACCTCCTTCACCCTCCCACTGGGGGCTGGGGAGGTGCTGTAATGGGAGCAGAGGGAGGGTGCAGGGTCATGGGAGGTTTTCTCTTTGGTGTTTGTTGTTTTGTGTTGCAGAGGGGAGGAGCTTGGAAGGTATTCACAGCCAGGGCTCTGGAGAGCGGGTCCCGCCCTGGTACCCCCCCCCCCCCCCGTATCCCCCCTGTACCCCTCCCCCCTTCCGCCCCCCGTCCAGCATCCAGCGTGCTCAGTCTGCTGCTGCTGCTGCCGGGTGACTGAAACAACGGCCGGCCGTGGTGCTGCCTCTGAAGGATGCTCCTCCTTTAACCGTTCTCATTTCTTAGCATCCCATGACATGGCTGCACATGCCTTTATTCTTCTCGCCAGTTTTCCTTCTCCAGTTCCTCCCCGTGACTTCTCAATCTCCTTGGTTGTTCTCTGTCTTCAGCGCATCTCTCCGGATACGGACCTAGAAACTCTTCCCTCTGGAAACACCTTCCACAGGCATCGTCTCACTCCATTTCGACACCACCTGGCTCTCTCTCTCCAGCACTGATGACTCACCACTGAGATTCAGATCCCAATATGCAGCTGTGCCTTCGACATCTCCATGCAGATGTCTGGCAGGACACCTCAGGCTCCACACAGTTAATGCATTATCCACCCTTTGTTCTGCTTTGCTGTCCCCTGGATCAGTCAGTGGCACCCACAGCCAAGAAGTTGCAAGTCATCTTGAATCCTTCTTTTCTTTCATCTCCCACACCGAACCAATCACAAATGTTACCTCCTGAATGTCTTCCCTGCCTCCCCACCACTGTGTCTTGCCTCCTTTACTGACACAGCTTCCTAAGTGCTCTTCTGGCCACCCATATTGTTCCCAACCAAACTAATTTTCCTACAGAAACTGGAGTTATCTTTCTAAAGGGCAGCTTGATCATGTCCCTGCTCTGTTTAGAACACTTCAATCCTCAGGAGCAATTGCAAGCCCTTTATCGTGAGGTGTGAAACCATTTCTTACCTACACCCCGCCCCTGGGCTTACCCCTCCTCCCATCTCTCCTCTTCCTGCTCCTTTGCACTCTGCCCTGCCACTGCAGCCAACCTGTATCTCCTTCTCAGCCCTGCTCTTTGGCCCTTGGGCTTTTCTCTCTTGTAACACTTGCTTCTTCCTTCCACACTCCATGATCTTCCTAACTCCTCTTTGCTCCTCAGTTCTCACCTTAGCTCCCACTTCTTCCAGCAGGATTCCCCCTTTCATTCCCCACTGGTTTGGGTTAAGTGACTTATCCATGTGTTCTCACAGCTCCTAGCTGATTCTGCTGGGAGTTGTGAATTAAAATTCACAGTGTGCTTACCTGTGATTACCTGAGGGCAGGCATGGGGCAGTGTTTGTCAGGCTCTCCGTTTTCCCCCCTAGCATCTAGCTCAATGCAGAAAGAATGCTTAAGAATTATATGTAAATTATTCATTCTAACTATCTAACTATAAAACTGGTCAAATATTTCCATTCAAACTTTTTTTTTTAAAGCCAAATGTAGGAGTTCCTCAGCTGAGCGGTGATGCCTACCAGACACTATCAGTTTCTATCTATTGTTTTTTCACTCCCTCTTTTCCCTCTGTCTTTATTTTCCAACTCTCCTGCAATTAGAGAAGCATGTGATAAATTACTGGACTGATAAACCAACCAACATATTTTTGAATTCTCTGCAAGGAGCAAAATTGGAGACAAAATTCTCCACCTTTACAATTGTACATAGGCAGTGTGGAGGTCATAGCAAGCTGTAGAATCCCAGGTGCATTTTTTTATGTCTTTCCCTGGGGAGATTTTGGAGGCTCTTGGGCTTCTTCTCTGAGAAATGTCATTATATCAAAGGACAACATACCAAAAAGGCCACAGGATCTAGTCTCCCACGGTGACACCAAAGATTGCTTTGTGGATAAGCTGTGTGTGTGTGGGTGTGTGCGCGCGCTGTCACAGAACCGCATAATTGTAATTTCACATAAATTTTCTAGAATTCAATTTTGAACTTTTAGGAACATAGTTAATATACTTCATTTTAACTTTCCTCTAATTGCATCTCTCTAATTGCTAATTGCGATTGTCCAGACTTTTACCCAGCTAAGAACTTTCCAAAGGATTTTCTGTGAAAACTAGTCCCTTAAGATGCTCATCTAGATGAAAGTCCTGACTTCAGCAAGCGGAGGTGCTGCATGTTCTCCTTCCTCTGGGTGAGTCACAAGGCACGTGAGCCTCGCGCAGGCTCTGTGATGTGTGCAGTCACCTGTCTAACTCAGCGTTTCTCATACATATTAAACAGCAGCACTCTGCTTTTTTCTGATTGCAGTGACTTTATTTTAGTGGCTTTTCAGGTCCCCCAAAAGAGTCTCTTTTGATGTGACTGTCACCCAGTCACCATCTTTACTCTGGAGTCCTAATCACTTGATTCTGTTTTGTAGATCACAAAGATTCCTTCAGCTGATCTCTTCTTCCATTCCTTCATATTAGGTTACACGTTCTGAAAGTACATCCATCTTTCTCTAATACTTTGAGGTGGTATATTCTGGTCTCCTACACTATCTTCAAACCAGATTGTTTCTTCTTCTTCATTGTCATTAGCCTCTTATTCCTCTTAGCACGGTGAGGGCATAACCTACTATCTTCTAGGCCCGGGGATGGGAAATGGCAGGCTGGTGACAGGACGAGAGGAATCATCTCCCGAGAGTGGCAGGCACCCAGGCCCGGCCTGCACGAAACTGCAGGAGAACCCAACCCCTTGTGTCTGCCGAGAGGGCTTTGCCATGGACCACGCACCACCTCACGCAAGAGGCCTGCGTCACAAAGGCCTCGCAGAAGCAGGAATGCAACATGAATTCACAGCCTGAGGTTGAGCAGCTCTTGCAGCAATCCTCCCCCACGATGCCAATGGAGATTGTGGAGCTGACGATATCACTTCAACCACATCAGTCTCTTCTGCTTTCTCATTCACCTTGTGACTTTCCTACAGCCTTGCTCTCTTGGTCCCTGTCTTGTGTTTCCTTGAATGTGGCTGTAATCCGGCCTCCTTTGATGTCAGGAGTATAATGTTTCTGTTTGGGATAAGCATGCTGCTGAACCCCAGGAAAACTTCTGTTTTCTTGCCGTCAGTGCTGAAATTGAATTGTTGGCACCAGTTCCTCAAAGTGTCTCCACACACATTATTAACGGGAGGCAAATGGCTGGCAAGGAAAGAATTGGTGTTTTACGTCTAGCTTTTGGGGGAGTTTTGAGTTGTTTATTTGTTGGAGGTAGATGAACTTCATGGCAAGTTTCCTAGGCTTGTTCGGTTTGACATCAGAAGTTGAAGAAAAAGTTGATTCCCTTTGTTGTTCTATGTTTGATTTGTCTCTAACTGGAACCAATGTCAAAATCACACTTTGCTCATCATCTGTTTCCTCCTCAGAGACATTCTTCTTGCTGCTTTCGTGAATTGAGTCTGACATTTTCAGCAACACCTAGGGGAAGGCACAGCCAGCAATGTTAAAGATATGGGCAGTTTACTTCTTTTAATCTGAACAACAGAATTCTTTTTCTTTAAATTTATTAATTTGCTCTAGGATGCAGTTTGAAAAATATTGACTAGACCCCTTTGGCTTTTTATTTGTGCTTTGTAGCACTTCTTGTACTAACTAGATCCCTACTTTTATTAGCAATTATATAAATATTTATAGTAATAATAGCTGACATTTATTGTTACTGTGTCCATTTTTCTAAGTGTATAGGTATTAGCTCATTAACCTTTCCACCAATCCTATGAAATAGATATTATCATCATCCACATTGTGTAGACAAGAAAACTGAGACACAGGTGGGCTGTCCAAGGTCACGCAGCTAATGAGTAGTGGAACTGGGATTTGAACCCAGGCAGTTAGATTTAAGAATCTGGGCTCAGTACCATTCTTGGTGGCTTACCGACTTTATTTGCTTTTACTATATCTCCTGAGCCTGAATTTTCCACGGTGCCTGGAAAATGATAGGCTTTATGAATGTATGATGCCACATGCATGCTCTAGCATTCTGTCATTGATAAACAGATCGACTTTCATCCCATCTATATCATTCCTAACAATGTAGTTGACTGGAATGGGCTAAAACAATGACCACCCCCTTCACCTACCTTCTCTCAGACCCAACTCTGCTGGCTAGTTAAGGAAACAGAGCAGGGATTATATAGTAGTATAAAGCCAGCACATGGTGGGCATATTCAAATAATCCGCCAGAACACAGATTGAAAAACATGCTTTAGTCATGGGTCACAAAACAAACACAGACATCACAAAACAGACTGCCAGAGGATGACAAACATTTGAATATAAATTAAAAGAAGCTTCGCAGACACAGCATAACAAAAAGCCCAATTAACAAAACTAACCATATGTTACCACCAGAATGGTTGGACACAGTGTAAAACACACACGCACATTAAATGCAAAGAAATCTCAGATGAAACAGCTTCATCGGAGAAACTGGAACCACTGCCAAACCTAGATGCTGCAGTGATCAAAACAATTCTCCAGAGAGTCACTTTAAATGTCCCCCAATAAAATAGCTATTAAAGGTATACATACCCCGAAGCATTGAACAAATAGCTATAGAAACGAAAGCAAAACAATAAGCTTTGGAGTTCATTTTATTATTTTTCCTGCATTGAATTACCACAGATCTTGATTTATTTAGTAACATTTTAAAGGTATAATATTATAGCCCAGTGGTGAAGAGCATGAACTTTAGAATCAGACAGGCTGCAGTTCAACTCCTAGCTGTGTGATGTGCTAATGGTGAGATTTTTTTCAGGACAGTTAGCTTAAGTGTCAGTTACTACATAGGGAAATGGGGATAATAATACTCACTTTTTCACACTTTTATTAGGATTAAAACTGATAATTTACTTAAAGGGCATAGTACAGCATTTAGCACAGAGTAAAGATTTATTCCATAAATAAGAGCCATGATTGCTTATTTTTTAAAGTTATACATGTTCCAGGATGTAGAGTGGAATCTATATTTTGAGTTGCTGTTTGGTTTTAACTGAATAGAATTCCATGTTGGAGAATTCTGTCCCTGGAATTATATTATTGTAATAATATTGACAGTGATAGGTCCTAAAACATTCTTACATTTTGTTTGTTTGTTTGTTTATTCATCCATCCATTCATTCAACAGATAGTTCCTGAACATCCTTTAGGCTCAAGGTGCACTGTCCTTGGTGCTGAAGACATAGAGATGATTAAGACACAACACTCACCATTAAGATGCTCCTGGATTGGTGAGGGAGAAAAAGAAAAAACTGTAATAAATACAGTAAGTACTGAAGTAGATACAGATTCTGAATATTATGAAAGGGCTCTTTGCTCTAGGGGAGTAGTGTTCAGTGAAGAGTCATTTCTATTAGATTTTGAAGGATCAATAATGATTTCAGGAGGAAATAGGGATTTGGAGATATGTTGATCTACATTTTTCCAGTTATTGAAGCTTATATTGGGAAAATAATAGATTGTTCTCTGGGACTATTCAGCTAACTTCCAGCTGCTCCATGAAAGAAGGAAGAATTTTCCAACTTTCTTCAACTTCTTTCTCTTCCCATCCCACAAGCACTTGGGGGAACTCCATAGATCACAGTTTTTAAAATGTAGATATTTGAGAAAGAATGTGGACTTTGGGGTTTTCTAGATTTGGGTATGAATTTTCTTACCCCTCTGTTGAGACAATTTGGAATGTGCTCCACACTGCCCCCTGGAGTTCTCCAGCAGGATTGAGCCCTAGTTGCCTAGGGGTTAGCCTGCCCACCCACCCACTCTGTACTGGCTTCCTTTCCTTCCTGTTTCTCTTCTTTACTCTTCTACCAGTGCCTCTGGGATCACCTCTAAAATAAACTATTTGCACTCAGATCCTTATCTGAGAATCTGTTTTAAAGAGAACCCAAACCAAAGTAAGACCTCTGTGCTGGGTTGTGCTTTGTGTACTCGTTGTCAATGAACCCATCTAAGGCTGGGAACTATGTTTCACGGAGTCCCTTTCCTTGTATGATTCTGGGATAGATATTTAGAAAATGAAAGTGAACAGAGCCATTGCTCTCAGAAGGCCGTGATGCCAACATGTAGATGTGACCAATGGGCCTCAGCTTCTAGCTTCCAACTCCTGCCAACAAACAGCTCCAAAACCAGTGCCAAATACTAGACTACATTCCTTCTGACCATCATGATTAATGACTTCTTCTGATTCTCCAACTGTCCTCTTCCAGACCTTCGCTTCCACAGCTTTTCCTACATTTGTGTTTGCTCTAAATGCTATAGCGAGCCTCTTATTCCCAAAATATTTTAGTGCTTTTGTTTTCCTGGCTGACAGCTTTTAACTCAAATTCATAACATGGAGGGGTTTTAGTGCTTATCTTATACCAAACACTGGTCTGAGCACTCTACACAACTCAATCAGTTAGTATTGTAATTATTTCCATTTTGTAGATGAAGAAACTGAAGAAAAGAACATCTAAGTTAATCATTTCGGCATCACAAAGTCAGTAACTGATGAAGCTGAAATTCAAACCAGGCATCTAACTTCAGAGTCTGTGATCTATCCAAATTTCTACCTCACTCCTATGGTCAAAATAATGTAAACTATTCCACAGTCATTCTACCTATTCTCTCCTCATTCCACTCCCCTCTTCTTTTATCCCTCCCTTCCTCCCTCCCTCTCTTTTACCAGGCTCCCTGCCCTGGTCCAATCTCCCTTGGCCTGGGTCCATGTCATGAGATCCACATGCAAGTGACCATTCAGAAGGGGCCCAGGTGGGTGGCAGCAGTGGGGTATCCCATAGGACAAGTGGTGTCATTGGGAATTTCTACTAAGACCTACAACCTGCATTTACGGAAAACATGCCAATTAGCAGTGTGATGGCTAATTTTGTGTGTCAGTTTGACTAGGTTAATAAGTGCCCAGAAAACTTGTAATTCAGATTAGCATTTGAATAGGTAGACTGTGTAAAAAAGATCTGTCCTCACCAATGTGGGTGGGTGTCACCCAATTTTTGAGGACCAAATAGAATAAAAGTTGGAGGAAGGGCAAATTCTCGCTCTGTTTTTGTGCTGGAACATCCATCTTCTACTGCATTCGGATACCAGTGCTCCTGGTTCTCTATCTTTGGAATCGAACTGAGACTTACACCATTGACTCCTCTGGTTCTCAGGCCTTCGGCCTTGGACTAACTATAATACAACACTGGCTTTCCTGGGTCTCCAGCTTTCAGACAGCAGATTGCAGGGTTTCTCAGCCTCCATAATCATGTGAGTCAATCCTTCATGTTAAGTCTTTTCCTATATATCTCCTCTTGGTTCTGTTTCTCTGGAGAACCCAGACTAATATAGCCAGGTACTGTACAAAACATCTTACATGCATTATTTAATGTGATACTCAAAAGATTATGATTTAGATTATGTTAAAATATTCAACTTTCTTCCTAGGAGAACTGAGGTTTATAGAGGCTAAGCAGCTTGGCCAAGGGCAATCATCTGATAAGTAGTGGAAATGGGATTTGAAGGCTGGCAATCAGCCTCCACAGTGAACTCTGCTAATCTGAACATGCTTCTTAGATGCACGGTTTTAATTGTCTTTTAAATCTGATGTCATTAAATATCTGAGATGGTTATGTTGTGTTAGAACAGCTGAAAGCAGACTAAGGATAATTGTATCAAGGCCTTTCGCTGGTGCAATTAAAGCATTTAATGCAAATAAAGTATATGGAGCTATTGACAAATCATTCTAACGTGCAATCTAGGGACTGAAGAAAATACACTAAAATTGAACCACAGCTCCCCCTGCCATACCCAACTTCTTATTCTTAATTCTAATGTGAAAGTTTGGAAAAAAATTCATGTAACCTCTCAGAAATCTGTTGCCTTAAGTAATATAAAAAACCAGAATTTCTCCTTCATGTAGAAATGGCTACAATATTATTAATATGAAATGACTGACTTGCCTTTGCTGATTCCAATGCACATCACATTGCCTCTCTCCAGAGGGTAGTGTGTGTTAATAGTAGTTATCAGATATGTGAATACTATTTGTTTTCTTTTCCTTTTTTTTTTTTAAAATATATTTTTCTTGTCTGTCTTGTATTAGCTCCCAGCCCTCCTGGCTGTCACTTGTTATCCATGTCTTGAATTATTCTACTGAGGAATGCTTTATCCATTAAGAAAAACCAAATGTTAGAAAAAGATCTTTCATTGCTATTTGGATGTACTTATCATTCAATAAGTAGCCACTCCTCCAGACAAGGAATTCAAAATGAGAGTTATGATTTGCCAAGCCATCTCACAGTTCCAGCCATTAGTGTTCACCCAGCTGAAACTACAAGGCTAAAAATAATCCAATTAGGTAACAACAGCATATTTTGAATCAGCACTGAACAGATGGTAAAGTATCCTCCATTCATCATTAATTAATGTTCATTTAGCACCCACAGAGAATGACTCTGTGTTACTGATTCCTGAAGATAGAGGTGAAACTTCTGCATTGGAAGATCATTATTGTCTTGGTTAAAATCCACCTTATAACATCTGAAATGATTTTGTAGAATAAATCACCCCTGAAATGGGAACGCCAAGAGCCTCAATAAATTTTATGGCCTCAACAGAGGATTTCAGGAATAAAATGTCTAGAAACTATGAATTTTCATACTTAAGAAGAATTTAAAATTGCAAATCTATCTCCCTGTTTTCTCTACTTAACATTAACATGCCAGCAGAGATACTAAATGATTTCTTTTTTTCATATTACCTTTACATTTCTTATTTTGTGAATGCTTAGTTTATATCTTATATCTATTTTTTTCTCCCTTGAACTCTGTATGATATTACCACATGTATATGTGAGTAATATTTAAAGTTGGTAAAGTGATGTCGAAACCTAATAATCCTTCATGAGGATTTGTGAACTCCAGTGTTTCTGAGAATATCAGTTTTGTATATGTTGTGTGGAATGGTTTGCCATGATTGAATTTCCCTGCCATAGTAAGTATAGAGCAGACGCATACCTCTCTTGAATATTTCTTTACTTACAATTATCTTTGAGAGTCATGTTTTCATTATTCACATACTACAAATGAAAGAACTTTTCAAGTTTTCTTAAAGTTTTTCCACTGATGGAATACTCATTAAAACAGTTTAAAAGGTTAGTTTACTTGTTTATTTTTAACAGAACTTTTGTTAGACTCATTTATTTTGTGGATAAAATGCGTTCCAAATTTAGAGATACACTTTTAAATTTATCTGACTTCTTCATTTTCTGGTTAAAAGCTATAAAAGTATTAATTATCTATGGCAGCTAGTTGCTTACCCAATCTTCCCTCTCTCTAAATGACTTCTCCTTAAATGGAAGATGGCAATGTGTTTAGTTAAAGTTTAAGATTTTGTAACCCCTATTATAAATAGGAATGGCCAGTGATATATAAGAACATATATTTGGTGGTAGTTCCTGAGAATGCTCTGTAAAGGGGCTTATTCAGCTGGCCCTTGCCTGGAATGCAGTCTTATGGCTGGAGTTCCAGCATCCACCTTGTTATCATGAGGTAATCTTGAGGATGGAAGCCACAGGCTAATGAAAGCATAACAAAAACATAAATGAAGCCTGGATTGTGATGATCATACCAGTCCTGGACTGTTTATATTTGAATTGCATGTTACAGATAAGAAAAATTATCCTCCATATTGTGGAAGGGACTCATCTTAGATTCTTGGATGAATTTTCTATCCTAACTAAAACAGACCTTCATAGTGGAAGTGGGTTCTTACAGCGACTCGTAGGCCTTATTAGCCGTGATTCCACAATACCATTCTGATCTCATCTCCTACCAGTCTCTCCTTCATACACTCTATTCCAGCTGCATGGCCTCTTTGGTATTTGCTATATACATCAGGTATGCTCCAGCCTTCAGGATTTTGTACTTGCTGTTTCCTCTACCTAGAGTACTATTGCCCCAAATGTTTGTCCAGCAAGTTCTTTCATGCCCTCCAGACTCTTACTCAAAAATCCCTTTTCCAGGGCTGCTTTTCTGTTCACACTTTCTATAATTTCAACCTCCCATCCCTTAACATCTTTCATCTCCTTTCCCTGATTTAATTTTTTCTCTTGTATGATCTAATATTTGGTATATTTTGCTTTATAATCCATTTTATTGTCTGCTTTCCCCTAGAATGTAAGCTCTAAGAGACAGGTATTTTTGTCTGTTTTATTTACTAGAATAGGACCAAATACTAGGCATGCACATATCTATTTATCGAATGAATGAATGAATGAATGAATATATGAGGAATTAGTTGACCAAGGGATGCATGGAGAAAAAATATTAAGCCTCAGATTTGGAAAGCTGGAAAGCTGTTAGGCTTTATTTTGCTTAAATAGCAGGGAATCTTGGCCAAATTTCAAATGCATAAGTAATGAGGGAGATAATGCATATATCCAAGACCAAAGGATGAAGAATGAAGCAAGAAAATGCAGGAAGATGAGGGCCAAAGAGCTCAGTTAGAGGGGATGGCTGCAATCAAGGGGAGAGATGTGCTCTTCTTGAGAGTGGGAATGAGAATACCTAGAGATTGAAGATCAGAGAGATTTTCACAATGGCTGGGATGGAAATGGAGGACACTCAGACCTGATAGTCTCCATCTTCTAGGAAGAATAGGATGCAGACAATCTTCTGAGTATGAGGGAGGGGGTAGAGAGGGAAGGATGGAGTGAGGGGGAAACCTTTCACCCTATCAGCCACTGAAGGAAAGAGGAATAATGCAGAACTGGATGAAAATTGCTAGAGAAAGGGAACAGAAAGCCCAAGTTGAGGTAGATAATGGGCATTTATAGTCAAGCCAGCTGCCACAGCTTTATTTTGTTTCTCATAATTATTAGGAGCTCACAAGTGCGAGTAGGAAATAAACAAGAAGAGGTGGTAAGTTGTGAGGCGGGCGTGGCACACTGTCTGGGTGGGCGTGGTTGAGGTAGGTTGTGGAAATGACTGAAAATGGCATCCAAGTGAGAGGAGGTAGGTGGAAGCAGGAGGAGAAGGATAGAACTTGGGCTGTGAAGACAGGAGGTTCTCTAAAATCCCAGGTGTTCCTTGGCCATGGACTCTGCCTCCATCCTCGACTGAACGTAGATTTGGACTTTTCACTCCAATTCCTCCTACCATACATAAAGTTTATATTAAAGGACTCAAAGCATTCTTTAACCCACTTGCCATTTAGCCTCATGTGTAAATATGACCCAGTGGAAAACCTCTAGGACAAGGTTTATGGTGAACATTCTCTGATAGTTGTGCTAGAAAAGCCATATGGCTCCTCAATGTAAACTCCAGAATGGAGCTGGAGGGGAAATGCTGCTCATTTCTGCATGGCTCTGGGAGTGTGAACTTCACATTAGCTCTCATTATTCCAACTCTCCTTTTTGTCTAGGAGAGCATACAAGGAATGCAGAGAGGTTGGCGGCTGGGAACTTGGGCTCTGAAGTCTTCCATCTGGGATCAAATCCTGCTTCTGGCATTTGCTAACTGTGTGATCTAGAAGAGCAAGGTACTTAACCTCTCTCCAGTTTCATTTTCTCACCTTTGAAATGGGGTTGATGCTGGTGCATATCACATAGGATTGTTACAAGCATTGGTGAGATATGTATAAAGTACCTAGAGTGGAATATATCACACAAGCACACTTAATTACTGATGATGATGTGATGGTGTTTATATTAATGCAATAACTTCCAGAATTCAATAGAACCTGCAAAAGGAATACACTTATCATTCCCTTAAGGTGGGGCAAGTGGGACTTGTGTCCTCTGAACATAAGCAGGGTATAATTAGTGATTATAAGCTGTACAAATTTTCATGAGTATTACATAAATTAAATGTCTGATCTAGGGCTTTTTACATAGTATATTCAAATAAAACAAACATAAACTTCCAAGAGATAGCTAAATGATTCAATAGTTTTTTGAAAAAAGATTCAGATAGAAAAAGCATTGATTCTTAATTCAAATCACTGCAATTTGATTGTAGAAAAATTAGAAAATAAATTAATCCAAAATTAAAAGTAAAAAATGCCTATAAACTCACTATCTACATATAATCATTAATAGCTACAAATTCTCAAGGATTTCTTGAAAATCATGCTTTTATTTTATTCTTTTGCTGTGTATCATACATTTCTATTTTTATGAATGTTGTCCTGTGGTGTTTTATGCAGATGTGGTTCACTTGTCTCTGCATCCTGGGATGACACTCTGAGATATTAGTGACTGAGCTGTGGTTCCCCTATGTCTCATCCCCTCTCCTCTCTCTCCTCTTCTCATAGCTGTGCTTCACTGTCCCCACCATTGCGGCAATCCAGAAATCAAGGGGGAAATTGAGTCTTCGTTAAACTCTGGGCCTGAGCTGTGGGCTCCTGTCCAACCTCACTAGGAATTCTGCTTCGGGAGTGTATTAGGTAGCGGCCTGCTAATTAATAAAGTACCTTTCATTTCTATCCTATTAATCATCATTAGCCTCAGGGGGAAAAGCCAATTAGGAGCATTCTTAGCTTCCTAGGATAAAATATCACCAAATACCATAAAACTTGATCCAGGTTCCTATTAATATAATAATAACCCATCTAATTCCCTGGCTCCACATAAATACCTTCTATGTGCAGCTGAATATGTTCTTTTTTTTCTAATTGTAATGTGCATAAAACCCTTAGAACAGTACCTGACACATAGTATACACTCAATTTTTTATAATTATTATTTTATCCTTTAAATACTTTAAATACGGTAAATATTAGAATATCACTTAGCTCTTGAAGCAGTTATGATGTACCATATCCCTTCACATAATGTGTTAGAATTTTGGGCTATTCGGTTTCTTAGATGTTTCTGATTATGCAAGGATCACCCACTGATGGAGAGAAAACACCTAGACAAGAGCCTCCCTTGAGAAGATTTAGGTCTATGCACTTTTAAGATTCTTTTCAGTGTTGCCACATTGCATAGGGTGGACTTTTGAGTGTTTACCATTTGCTATTAGGCATTCCACAACTTTCCACACGAAGTTCTTGCTTGTTAAACTAATGATTAACAAAGTTCAATTTATTTTGATGGATTTAAGCAGGTTCCAGAAAGAGAAGAAAATAAAATATTTCTTTAAAACTTCACACCAGTGAAAAGAAACAAAAAGGTTCTGAAATCCAGAAGTGACTCTTTCACAGATATCAAACTATACAAATCTGACAATAATGATAATGAAAATTATGATGCTTTTCACTAATTTAGAGCAATTTCTAACATTTATTTTATTATGTGATTCTCACGATATCCTTGTGATTTATAAGTAAATGAGGAAAAACAATGGGAAATACATTTTAAGGTATTGAAGTTAAAAGGAAGAGTAATAAATGTACAAATTTGACATGACTCCATCTCTTAACTGATAGAATAAACCTAGATTTAAGATTAAACAATTAGTTTTGGTCATTTCAACACTACAGTTTTTTAGATGAGTTAGATTCAAAGATATTTCAGGATTTCTCAGGAATTGACAGATAATGCACTAAATGTAATTTATGCCTAACCTAAAATATAAAATGAGTTTAAATGCAAATTTTATATTCTGAGCTTGTATGACAATACTCACAAAACAGGTTGTAGTTTTCACGTGTAATTTAATCAAAACATCAAACCTATAGGATATCACATATTATTAAGACTTTATTTTACTCATGCTGAGGCATGATGTCAGTAATAATATTTTATGGTACTACGAAACATGGAAAGTGCTTTTTTCCTCCTCCCAATTATTTGCCATGCCAATCAGGCAACTTTTTAGTGAAGGTCTTGGGATAATAAGTCATCAGTAGTGTTATTAGCCTAGGATGTTTTGTTTCCTCCTGGGATCATCAAATATAGATATTAACTTACTTTTGGATAACTCCTTAAAAAGTGTTAAGAGCTTCATTTAATTTGTCCAGCTTGGTTTGCAGAAGGATCCTCCGAGGTAGACTTGGCAGGTTTGTATAGGACACTGCGTGATGCTGAACAGCACAGACGCTGGTGCCACAGCGCTTTGTCCTCACTGGCTATGTGACCAAGTGGCTTCGGGCCAGGAGCCCAAACTCTGTTTCCTCACCCATGACGGGAGGATGTCTCCCTTGTAGTGGTGAGGGTGGGGTGAGTTGCTGGATGTGAGCTACCTGGAGCCCTGCCTGGCCGCAGCAGGCGCTGGACCGGCCTTGCAGGGGAGGAGCCCAGGCTCAGAGAGGTTATGCTGCTTCTTCAAAGTGGTTTTTATTTTTGCCTTTCCTTTTTGGAAGGTGGGCTTTTCATCATAAAACAAAGAGAAAGAAGCTGATTAATGCAACAAAGAAAAATGAAAAATGAAGGAACTGTGCTTAAGTTTAAGAGATTTCCAAGAATCATTTGTTTACTTCTGTAGTTAATTTGAGCTTGTTAAAGCTTTGTGGGGTTGTGGGGAGGGCGTACAATGACAAAAGAGCTAATAATTTCAATACACTATCAAAAAACAAGTGCATTTTCCTTCTCTACCTATGATATTAAAATACTTTCCCTAACGAGGGATATGTCTGTGATGACAAGAGCATTTAATACAAATGATGCATTTTTAATATTTTATTCTTTCTTTGGTGGTTGTTGGATGATGTTGCTCACATAAACTGCTCACACACAGTTTTATTTATTTCAATTCAAGTATATACAGAGTAATGAGAGTTCCTGCTACTTGTTAGGGTTAATTTAAAACTAAATAGCAGATATTAAAACATTTGAACTTCTGGCAACTTTTCTATGAGCCTCCGAACTGACTTGAGTGATAGTCTATGGTGATAAACAATAGTTTGCTTCTCTTGGAAGTATGTGACAGTGGTCAGTGTTGGGGGGACAGAGAGCACCAGGAGAGAGGGGTGTGTGTTTGTGTGGTGAGTTAACCAATTTTATTTAAATTATCTTCTCAATTTCTAAATTCTCCAAAGTTTGGCTCAACGTCTTACCTATTCTCAATCTATGGGTTTCTGTCTTGGCTAAAATTTTTAGTATCTTGGGTTTTATATACCAATTAACAGATAATATGTACATACTATATACATATATACAGGTATACAGGCGTATATACCCATGCAACTGGATACCTGTATACATATACGCAGACCCCACCCTCTGATGTTGGCTCCAATCAATATCTCTACCAACTCTCTATCCTGAATGACTTGGTTACCACTATGTTTCCAGGGTCTGTCTACTTTCTATGCCAACATGTTTTTGGCATAGTTGTTCCCTCAACAGAAAGATTTTTTCCTTCCCTTCCTCCCTCCTCCTTTCCTAATCCTCTGCAGGGAGCCCTTGGTCTTCTCCTTTGGATGCCTACATCAGTTTTTGCCTCAGTTCTCATCTTGGTTTTGAATTATATGGGCCTTCTACTTAACTGTTCCAAGCATATCTGTCTTGCCTTTTCAATTAGACTAATGCCTAAGTCAATAAAGATTACATACCTACCTACCATAATGCCACATTCTTAGTAACTATTACTTAAAAGAATAAATTTCATCTAGGCTATCTCAAATCATGATATAAAGGAAACACTTGTCAATCAGAATAATTTTAGGCTTTAATCAATCTACTAACCACAATCAGTATCCACAGCCCATCTACTTTTAAAATTAGTTGTTTAAATTGATAAATAAAAATTGTATATATTTATTGTGTACAACATGGTGTTTTGAAATATTTATACATTGTGGAATGGCTAAATCAAGCTAAATAACACATGCACTACCTTACATATCATTTTTTTTTGTGGTGAGAACACTTAAAATTTACTCTCAGCTATTTTTAAGAATGCAATGCATTGTTATAACTATAACTCAGTATGTTGTACAATAGATTTCTAGAACTTATTTCTTCTATCAAACTGAAATTTTGTATGCTTTGACCAAAATCTTCCCAACTATTAACCCCCCCAAAGTCCCTAGTAATCACTAATCTACTCTCTCCTTCTTTGAGTTCAACTTTTTAAAAGTACCCTTATAAATGAGGTCATGCAGTATTTGTCTTTCTGTGCTTGGCTTATTTAACATAACATAATGTCTTCCAGTTTCATCTATGTTGTCACAATTAATAGGATTTTCTCCTTTTTTAAAGCTGACTAGTTTTCCATTGTGTATATATACCACATTTTCTCTATCCATTTATCCATTGATGGCCACTAGGTTGACTCTTTATCTTGGCTATTGTTAATAATGCTGCAATGAACATGAGAGTCAGATATCTCTTTGACTTACTCATTTCATTTGTTTTGGATATATACCCAGTAGTGGGATTGCTGGATCATATGATATTCCTTCTCCTTTTTTTTTTTTTTTGAGGAACCTCTCTATTCTGTTTTCCATAATATCTGCACTAATTTACATTCTCACCAATAGTGTGCAACAACCATGTTTTGACTTTAACCATATAATCAACCACCTATCTAACCTTTCTCCTTGGATGTCTGAAAGGCCCTGAAATCTGTAATTTGACCTCCAGACTATGTCAAATCCCTTGTCTGATGCTCTCATATTTATATCTACTTTAAAATTTTACATTTGTGCAATTATTTGCTTAATATCTGATTATCTCATTGGACTACAGCTTCACGGAGGCAGAGACTATGACTGCTTTGCTCACTATTGTGCCCTCCATGTGTTTCAGAAAGAAGGAAGGAAGGAATGGAGGAACAAAGGAAGGAAAAAAGGAAGAAAAGCAAGTAAGCAGAAAGAAAGGGGTGAGAAATCGCCACAGTCTGTTGCTAAAGGTTCAGAGCTTATTAGTCCCCTTAGCTGTACAATTTGATGTTTCTTTGCAGACTGCACTAATATTTCCAAACAAAATTGCTTTTAAAATTTAACACCAAGAGCAATTTCCATTTCAAAATTGTTCCAGTTATTGAAAATGTCTTCAGTGATGTTACAAATGGCCTTGAAGCTTCCCCAAATGTGCTAGGCATTTTGTATTGGGTGTCTGTGACTGTCTACTAAAAATTGCTTATCTAGTTATCACTAAACAAAAATAAAAGAAAAAAGGAAAAAGCCCGGAGAAGCAATCATCATGCTGTGTGTAAAATAAGTGCAGTAAATAGCTCTATAAAATAATATTTTTAAAAGAGACTTTTTTGTTTTGTTTAATGTCCCAGAACCTTCCAACTGAGAATTAAAAGAAACTGCTGTAGTGAATAAAATTGGATAAAATTCAGGATAAAACCACAAATGCAGGAAAAGAAAGGGGGGTTAGGGGAGATCCAGACATACGTTTACATCCTAAACAATAAAGCATGCATAGAAATAAAAATTTCTTTCTGGTCTAAGATGAGACAGGATCTTTCCAAGATGGTCCTTAAACAGAATGCTCACCCAGGTCTGTTGGAAGCAACTTTCCATTGTCATTGTCCAGAGTAGCCAAAGATATTTATTGTGAAATGTTTCTTCTAAATCTTGGGATCTCTGACGCGGCACAAATTTCCCTGTTTCTCTTAGCAAAGTGTTCCTCTACTTTGTTGGATATCAGGAGATCATTCAGTTGTGCTAGTATTTGTTCTACCCATGAGGTCTTGTAGGAACCTTCTTCAGCTGGGGTTCTCTAACTTTGAGTGGGGAGTTCCCTAGAAATCAGACTTGGAAGTCTTATCCCTTAGAAAGTCTATTTCAGTAGTTATAGAATGGAGGGTCTAGGAATTTGTTTTTATTTTATTTTATTTTATTTTATTTGTTTTGTTTTGTTTTGTTTTATTTTTAAGGCACTGTAAGTGACTCAGATGGATCAACCCAGGTGAACTTAACGTGGAAAACATGGCACTATAGTTCTTAGCCCTTGAGAGAAGTTGTATATACATAGGCTTTATTTGCCCAAGTCAAAGTTTCAGAGAGGGAGGAAGAGCAGAATGCTTCTTCCAGAAGTTGCATCAGTCATGACCGAGTTGCCACGAATACACTCATCACAGGTATTTTGAACTGGAGAAAAACCACTGAAAGCTAATAGGCTGTCACAGTTCTTTTTTGACTCTACGTGCCACCCTCAGAGCAGTCTGGGTTGTTTTGCTGGAGGATGACTCCATAAAGTATCCTTCGTGACTCTTTGGAAGACACTTCCTTGCCTGCTTTTCTTTTTCCAAGGTATTTTAAGGAAATCTACCTATCTCGTCCTTGGCTTCTGCTATAATAAATGTAGAAAACTGAGAAAAATTAGTGACCTACAGTTTTCCACTGATAAGGTTCACCTGTGGAGGAGCATTATTCTGAGGACTTCTGACTCTGCTCCTTTGCTGAACTTGAAGCATTATTTCCAGAGAAATATATGTCTTGGCCCTAATTGCATTTTAGATTTGCTCTTTTTCTTTGGTGGGGAGATAGAGCTATGGGTTTGTTTTTTTTTTAAATCTTCACTGGGTGTTTTATCTTCACTGGGTCCTAATGTGTACAACTTTCCTCATAGCCACGCAAAGTCAGCTGGTTCATACAGTGCCTTCAGAAATGAACAATCAAAGCTTTGGACAGAAACACAGGTCCAGGCCAGTTCTTCGTGCACAGGCTTTGGACACCGACTCCAGTCCTGACCAAGTCCGATCACAGGTTGGCTCTCCTTACAACACCCTTTTCTGAGGTCAGTTATGGACTACTTGAATATGTTTCAAGAGTTTTTACTCAATGCCCAGCAGTAATCTCCTTTTTAACTTCATTTACACCCCAAAGCATTATAATAAGCATGTTCTAATAGCTTATGATCTGTGAGTTGTCCTCTGTGAATTGTGCTGCTTCTATTCTTTGACTGAGAAGGATGGTACCATGACTGACTCTGTAAAATTGGGCTGCAGTCTTGTGTCCTGCTGGGTGGCTTATGTCCCTCAGGGGGCTTATGTCCCCCTAGTGGCTGCTCTCAGTCATTTTCTGCCCTGATGCTGCCCTTTAGTGATTGCTTTTGGAAATCTGCCACCTCAGATGCCAGATGATCATTTGTGAACCAGAACGATTCCCTGGGGTTGGTTGGTGGGCAGCCCATGCATTCCAGACTACCAGCATCCCACACTACTTGGAAATTGCCAACAAATGAGAGTTCTTTTTATTTTCCTGTTTTGTACAAACTAAATCACTGGTGGTCTAAGTCAAATGGCTTGAATTCTGAGATGTACATCTTATCATTTTTAGAAGTCAATGTAGAGTAATTTTTTCCCAATATCTTGCTGACAAAGGAAAAAGCTTGATATAGTAGCTTTCTTCCTTTTCTTCCTAAAAGGATAGACTAATGCTACAAATCGTTGTCCAGCTTGACAGAAATCAATGAAATCTACCACTAGAAATTCACATTTCACCCAACAATGTGAAAAGGCAAATAAATAAAAGTCTATTCAATTTTTCAAGTGCTTTGCAAGCTCTGTCCTGAAAGAAAAATAAAAGTAGGATGACTTTTCTGATTTAAACATTTACTAGGGTGTTTCAATCCAGGTTATTTTTTGATTTTATCATGAAGATTTCTGTTACCTCTACAATGAATAGCTGAAAATTGTACCAGGCTGTTAACCTTTGTAAATGAGTGAATAGTTTGGTTTTATTGAACATTCTTATACTGGTCTACTTTTTGGCAGGTGCTTTGCTAAGAACTGTGGAAGATACAAGGACTTGGGATTTGCCCTAAAGGAGTTATATTCTAGTGTGGGAGAGAAAGTGCAGATGATAAAAAGATGATTTGTGCCACTCATTAGAGTTGAACAGGCATATACACTATAGCAATTGATAATGGACATTATATTGCCCTAATTTAATTCCAGAAGGATTCTATACTGATTGCCACCTGCTTGGCTAAAGTCATACCACAAAATAGTAAACACTGTCAAGATTGGAAGGTAAGTAATCTCAGAACTGTCTCATAAGGTACTCGAAAAGATAGAAATGATAATGAATTAATGATAAGTAAATAATTCAAAATTAGCTACTGAAATCAAGAATTGTAAAGCTTACCTAGATTCTTGAATGCTGGAAGCCCCTCTTTAATTTCTTTTGCTTAGTCCTACAAAATGTACTAGTGTTTTCTCAAGCAACCTGTAGTCCATTTTACTACAAGCTTTTTTTCCCCTTATGGGGAATTTAAGGTCTCTGGGGTATTATTTAGGGTCTTCTGTCAGCACATACTATTCAAAGCACAGTTTGGCATTCATTGGATGATTTTCAGTTCATCCTTAGAATCTTTTACTTTGCTTTTATTTTGGCTGTATTGTCAGCTGCCCACATCTGCACTTTTCACTTTTTTTTTTTTTTTGGATTCTTGGATCCATGGTGGAGTGCCTTCTGTTTATCTCTAGTACAAAAACAAATCCTGAGATGTTGCTTCCCTCCTCCCCCAAAGTCTTCACTACTAGAAAACACATAAAAGAAAACTACGTAAAGGTTAAAAATAACTAATAAAGTGAAAGTTTAAAATTTACCAAAGATAAAGCAGCTGCAGCAACACCTAGAGCTGTGGTTCATCAGCTGGCACCTCCCAGCACAGAGCCGGTTAACGTTCCTGCCACTTGAATGAGCTTAGGAAACCCAGCTCTCCGGGCAGGAGTCAGAGCCAGAAGGTGTTTCCAGGAACAACATGGAATTACCAACTGGAGAGGGAGTCAGAAGATTACTTATCAGTTTAATTGACCAAATTGTTGCTGGTATTTGTAAGTATAAATAGCTAGGGTTCTAGGTGATCCAGTAAATTTTTTTTTTTAAAGAAACAATTATTGGGAAATTAAGACACTGTTGAGTGTTAATAGTGGATGCCTCTGAGTGGCTGGAGTTATGGGTGCTCTTTATTTTCTTTTTGTTACTCTTGATATTCTGTCGTAAGAATGCAATTTTTAATAATAAGAGAGTAATACCTTAAGATATAAAATCATTTAAAAAGTTTAATTAAAAAATTTTTTTTTTGGTCACTTACGCTGGTTCTATTTGGAGTAGGGGGCAGAGGGAAAACTTCCTTCCTACTGTCTCTGAAGCTTTGCTGAAATGAATGACAATAGCCAGGTTGATAGAAAAAAGCCATACAAATTTATTAACGTGCATAAGCATGGGACCCATATAAAATATGAGACTCAAAAGACTCAAAGAAAGGCCAGATGGTTCAACCTCATATACCTTCTTCATAGGAGACGGGGAGGTAGGGGAAATGTAGGCAATTTTGAGAGTAATAAGTGATTTTTATGGGAAATGAATGAGCCCCCAAAACAATGACTTGAGACGAAGTTCATCTGAGCTCTGGGGGAGGTGATGAGATGGTGAGAGTGGCACTCCACTGTGAACAAAGGTTGTCTTGTGCAGATAAAGTCTCGCTGGTAATCTCTCAGAGCTGCCCTCAGAAGAATAGATGAAAGGTCTATCTGGGTGTGGTCATGTGACTTTTGGTCTTCTCTTTTCTTCTCTGTTGCTGGATTATTCCAGTTCCATTTCTTCTGGAGGAACTTCCCTTAATCAGCTGAGGGAGCTTCAGTGAAAGTCCCTCCTGGTGCATCTGGAGAAAAAGGGAATCAGAGACATAAGGGGCTGAGGAAAGCTCCAAGAGAGACCTTGGTTCTGAGGCTTATTTCTGGGGCCTCTTGATTTTCTTTAAGTCAAAGCACTCAATGTACCAAGGCATCATATTTTGGGGTTTCATTTGCTACCCCACTAGTGGCAAAGGTAGTATAATTTTTAAAATTGTGTCAATTGGAGGAAAATTAAATGTTCTCAATCAATAGTTTTTATTCATTTTTCTAAAACTCTTGTTTATACTGTATATTTATCCTTTCTTGTGGCTTATAATCTTTTAAAATTAAGATGTTTCTAATATAAATGTCACAGGAAGAGGATAAAAAAGATTAGAAATTGAAAAAAAATAAACCAGAGCAGTAGAAAATAGTGTTCTGAAAATGACAGAAAGGATTGCAGAATTTCCTTATGAAGCCCTGAAATTTTACCTATGTATGAAAAATAAGTTGTTAGGGAATAGTTAACACTGTTATCTTGATCTATTTAATTTTGTCCAATTCTCTTTGACCAAATGAAATGCTAACAGTGGCATTAATTCCAATTTCTATCTACTCCAGATCCTACCAATCTAACATCTTTAATTCTTACATTAAAAGAAAAACCAGCCCACGTGCATCTCTTTTATTGAAGGGTCTGGCGCTTTTGTGTTATTCTTTTCTTTGGTGAGAAAAATCACCATTCCAGGTTCTGCTTCCTGCTTCCTTCCCTTCTCTTCCTTTCCTCCCTCTCTCTTCTGCCCTCTCCTCTCCTCCCCTGTCCTGCTTTCCCCTGCTCTACCACCCCTTCCTCTTTTTCCTTCTCTCCTCCGCAGACTCTATTTTCATCTTTCCCCTTCTCTTTTCCCTTTCCCTTGCTTCTCTCTTTTCTTTACTTCCTTTTTTCTCCCTCCCTTTCTCTGCCCTCCTCTCTCCTTCTCATCCCTTTTCTTCCCTTTTTATTTTTTTCATAGAGCTGGAATTAAAACCAAACAAAACAAATGGAAAGAAACACAGGTACTAAGCATAAGACTTTCCCCTTCCTTGGGAAATAATGGAAAGGTTCAGTTACATCTCGATGGGAAGTTCTAACCATTTAACTCTATTCAAAATTTCATTCCTATAACAGAAACTAAATCTTTCCCAGCAGGCTCATTGTCGTGCTTATCTTATTTGACCAGGTCATGAGTTAATTGAACATTACATTAAAAAGTCAATATATGGGTTTAATTGTACTTAATCATGTTTTAATGATTAATGAACTTTTGTGTCATAGGCGAAAAACTTCATAGCTTCCGTAGCCTTGTAGTTCACATAACATAGCGAGATAAATAGTAGGATGATGAGGTTAATAGAAGTTAATTAACATAGGTCAGGCCTGCTCTGGTTTGTTTTATTTAATCCAGAAATAACCTTAAAACAATTGAATCTGCCATAATACTTAGTTTCCCTTCAGATTTATTTTCAAGAAATAAAACCTTGCAAATATAGTTAAAGATGCCTTAGTACCCTTCCCCAGCCCCATTCTCTTCTCCATTCCCTGAAGGAATAACTCCCTCAAAGTCATGTTCATTCTTTCTAGATATGTTTTCATATTTTTTATTATATATATTTTTTCAAGGACAAAGTATATAATTATTTTGTGTGCTTTTAAACTTTACATATATTCTCTGCAACTTGTGTTTTTCATCCTGCATTATATTTTTGAATTTTTTTTTTTTTTTTTTTTGAGACAGAGTCTCGCTTGCCTGGGCTAGAGTGTCGTGGCATCAGTCTAGCTCACAGCAACCTCAGACTCCTGGGCTCAAGCAATCCTCCTGCCTCAGCCTCCCGGGTAGCTGAGACTACAGGCATGTGCCACCATGCCTGGCTAATTTGTTCTATATATTTTTAGTTGGCCAGATAATTTCTTTCTATTTTTAGTAGAGATGGGGTCTCGCTCTCATTCAGGCTGGTCTCGAACTCCTGACCTCAAGTGATCCTCTTGCCTCGGCCTCCCAACGTGCTAGGATTACAAGCGTGAGCCACCGTGCCCGGCTCTATTTTTGAATTTTATCCGTGTAAGTACATAGGTGCTGTGGTTTGCATGTTTGAGCTCCTTTAAAATTTATGTTGAAAGCTAATCCCTAATGCCAGGGTATTAGGAGGTAGGGGCTTTAAGAGGTGATCAGAGCATGAGGGCTCCACCTTCATGAATGGGATCAGTGCCCTTATAAAAGGCATTGAGGGAGTTCGTTAGTCCCTGTGCCTGTCTCTGCCCCCCCCACTACGTGAGGACACCATGAGTAGGTGCCATCTTGAAGTAGAGAGTGAGCAAATCTCACCAGACACTGACTCTGCCAAGATCTCAACTTCCCAGTCTCCAGAACTATGAGCAAATAAATTTCTGTTGTTTACGAATTACCCAGTCTAAGGTATTTTGTTATAGCAGCCCAAAGAGACTAAGACAATGAATGGGGTTCTACTTCTTTCATTTAAAATGCTCTAAATCCCTAAGATACTCTGTGATTTAATGAGTTTAAAAGATTTGGTTTACTGTAATCATTGATTTATTTAGATTTGTTCTAAACTTTTCAGTTTACCTTTTCCTCGCTTCTTTCATTCATATTTTGTCATTAATTAGATGATTGATTATTTTCTTGATTTTTATTTTTTCTGCTCTGAAGAGTTAAATGCTCTAAATTTTAAAATTTTTAGAAAATTAATTTTTTTAAACAACTTTAGATTGTCAAAAAATTTGCAAAGGTAATACAAAGAGTTCCCATATACCTCACACTCCGTTTCTTCTATTAACATTTTATATTAATATGATGCATTTGCTATAATTAATAAACCAATATTAATTTTGGATTATTAATTAAAAACCATACTTTATTTAGATTTCCTCAATTTTTCCCTACTCCCATATTTTTTCATGTCCCAGGATCTCATCCAGACTAGTCCTTATGTGTCTTTCGGCTTCTTTTGACACACAGCCTTTCCTTATTTCTGATGACCTTGACAGTTTTGAGATGTGCTGGTCAGTTTTTTTGTAGAATACTCCACTATTGGGATTTTCCTGATGTCTTCCTCATGATTAGACTCAGGTTATGGGCTTTTGGGAGGACGACCACAAAGTTAAAGTGCCATTTTCATCACATCACGTCAAGGATACATACTGTTAACATGACCTATCACTGTTGGTGTTGACCTTGATCACCTGGAGGCTGAGGTTGTGTTGGCTGAAGTTGTGTTTGCTGAGTTTCTCCATTATGAAGCTACTCTTTTCTCTCTCCTTTTTTGGGAAGAAAGTCACTATTCACAGCCTCCATGTAAGCAGTGGGGAGTTATACTGTTCCAGAATCTCAGAAATCTCTTGATAGAAAAATAGCCTAGAAACGTACATGTGGCATTGAGACAAAAGGACCTTAGAAGCTAGAATCAAATTTTTAGAGAGGTGTGTAAGCAGCTTAATATTTTTCCTTAATATTTCTCCCTTGAAGGAGAGAGGATCCTTCAAGGAATTGTGAGGCAGCTTGACTGGGAGTCTTCACAGTCAGGAGGAAGAACAGTGACTGATGGGGTCCACTGACGAGAAGGATGCTTTAGTGCTTGCCTATGTGGGTAGAGGATGAAGACCAATGACCATGACCCCACACTGCACACACTCATGTCTGGCATTGTGCAAATGCTACAGAACACAGATGCAACTCCAGGGACTTGGGGAAGTGGGCGAGACCCTGAATTGTCTGCAATTTAGTTTCTACCACCTGGTACAGTGGGAATTTAAAATAGAAACTAATTTCAGCTGTAGAATGGATCTGTGGGCTGTTATTTGTACCTGATATTTTGTAAGGTTGAATGATAATATATATGGATGCAGGCTAAAGAAAAAAGACTCTAGTTTTGTCTATAGCGGTGTGTACTTATTTGTCCCTTGATATGTTTAGGTTTCATCTCCCTCATGTGTTACATAAATGGTGCCTTAATCTAATTTATGTAATCAATTACCGTCAATGATTTGCTTTAGAAGAGTTATTGCACACTTACCAAGCAGAGCATGTACATCTAGATCTCACCCATTGTCTCGTCATGGAAAAAAACACTTCTCTAATTATAGAGTTTTGTTACTTTCTTATTCTCATTTATGATCTGGTGACATATATATTTATTGATACCATAACTATTTTTAGGCTTCTTTAACCATCAAAGACATAATAAATTAAATGAGTTTGGAGTGGTTTGGCAGCAAGGTATTAAGTATTCCAGCATACTCAATAGAAATGACACCTGTTTATAAATAATCATTTGAAACGGATTTTGACCCACCTGTATATTTTAGTCTAGCTACCAGAATAAATTGTTTAATCAGAAAATGTCAATGTTAATGAGGCAACTATTTCAAAGATTGGAAACAAATATGTAAATGAAACCCAAAATATAAAACCTGCCACAGAATATTATTTTTTAACAAGCAAAGTGGAACATTGGTATATCATGCTGAGCATAAATGATACTTTAGATCCTTCAGCTTCATTTTTCAGGACACCTAGGGAAATTATCTTTGTAGCATGGTTTGATATGCTTTTGCATAAAAATGGAGAGAGACACATGAGTGAAATCTAACAAGTATTACCTCTGGTCTTTCTTTGTACTCTAGTCTTAAGAAAGCAGCATAGTGTTAATAATGCAAAACTAAATGGAAATATAGATGATATTTTAGGATTTCATTGAGCCTCATAAATGAGATTGTAATTTTTCAAAACATCTCTTGTATCTCTTAATTTTTTTCTTCCTTTAAGTTTCTTGGAAACCACTGTGAATATCAAGTGAAAGAGATGAAAACACGGAGTAAGTATCCAGAGTCCTAGATTCTAGTTCTGGTTCTTTCGTTAGCTAGTTGGACAAGTCATTCATTTTTCTGGGTCTTGGTTTCCCCACCATAAGATGAAGGTGCCAGATAGGTGGTCTCTAACAGATATTCCAATTCTGATAATTCATGGAATAACACGGCCAGAATTGCTGAGCCCCCATTGATGAACCAATTGATAGTCACATTAGATGAGGTTGTGTTTTGTGTATTCACTATCAAGAATGTTGGTTGTCTTGATGTCTTAGGGTTATGGGAGACTTCCTTGCAGATTATCAATTTCCTCTATCAACAACTCATATTTCATAAAATATCAAATTTATTTTGACTTTGCATCTAAAATACCTTGAATATTCGTCCATCTGTACAGAGGCTGTGCTGGCAAGTCTTGTGCCAGTTATGGGAGGTCTCTGTGGTCCCACTGGTGGCAGCAGCATTCCTGGGATCAAGTGTGTTCCTGTAGGAAATGGGACAAGTTTGAAGTCACCAGGCCTGGATTTGAATCCTGGTTTCAGTTTTTTACCCATGTAACAGAAAATTCATTGTAACTATTGAATTTGGCATCAAGATACAAAGTAATTTCCTGGTGGAAATGCATATTTTAAAGGAAATATGTGGGAACCAGTTTCATGAATTCCCAAATTCATCATTTGTAAGGAGGATATAAAAACGTTCAAAAGGAATAGAGAGAGAAGGTTTGAGAGAAGGTTGTCTTTTGAGAAAAGCTTGTGGAGTTCTGTGAGTCTCATCCCCCCATGCAGGCTACTGAGGCTTTAACAGGACTTCTTGAATAGCACACAGTTCTTCTGAGGTCGGGGCACAATATCCTTGAGAAATCTCTTGCCCCAAGAGTGGCTGGCTACGAGGTCTGAGGGCTGCAGTGATGGGCAAGGGCTACCGTGGGTCCTTCACGGGCCTTTGCTATGGGCCTAATGTGAGAGAGCTGATCTGGAGTCACTTTGCCTTTGTCCTGAGAGGACCTCCTTGAAGGGTAATGGACTTGAGTGGAGAGAGTGTTTCTGTGAAGTGGACCAGCAGAAATCCAGGGTGGATGTCCAAGGGACACCCAGAGGAAAACTGCACATCCTGGGTCTTGTGGTTGTCAGAGAGTCCACGAAGGTGCCCACTAGAGATGGAGCTGGCTCTCTCCTGCTCCGGGTCCTTAGCAGGCAGCCAGCATAGACAGTCAACAGAGGACCCGCAGGTAGAAAGTCTCTGTGCCCTTCCCCATCCTCCCTCCCTACCTGATCTGGAGGAAACCTAGAGGCAGCCGTGACGTGGGCGGACAGGTCAGGGAGAAGGTGAAATAGCATTCTGGAAAGGAGGAGGCTGAGGTTTCCCTCGGTACTTCCTAGGGAAGAAATCAGATGTGATTTCTGAATTGTGACTATGAACTGGCTGTAAGGCTCTAATTTCCTCAGCATTATCAAAAACACCTTAAGTCTGTCTGACTGTTCATCCAATGGAACCCATTTTAAAGGAACAGAGGGAAACAAAAATAAAGTTGTGTTCTGAACACATCACAGGTGGGATTGTCCCACGCCCCGTTACAGTTAGACAGCACCATCTCGGGTGACTCAGGTGACCGTGTGATCCTCCGTAAGTCTGTGATAATAATACTGTCTTTGTGCAGAATACGAGTGATAATGATGCAAAGTGTTGCACTCTCAGTAGGAGTTTGATCAATGCTATCTTCTTTCAAACCTTCCTACTTAATTTAAAATTATTTCATAAAATAATAGTTTTGATTTGATGATGACCTACCAGGAAGAGGAAGGCATTTAGAGTAAAAAGCGTGTTAAAATGCCTCAGTTGTATTCTGATGAAAGGGTTCCTTTCCCATCTTCTCGGCAGCTTTCCAGTCTTCAGCAATGGCAGGCGGCGTGTGCCCTGCCCTGGCTCTGACAGCCCTCGGCTGGGGCAGCGGGATTCCCATCTCTCCTTCTCAGCAGCGATGGGAGGGGGGGACAAAGCTCCTCTCCTATGAGAGCACCTAACAAAACAGTGCCTATTTTTAATATTTGTGGAAGCTATAAATTTTCTCAGAGGATTCTTAAGAACAAGGCAAAGAGCACATTTTGCCCCAATAGGATCTCAGAAATTATCACCTCCTCCTCTGTCAGCTATTGGGGTGACAGTAAATAGGTGACAGACCTTCAACAGAAGCCATAAATAGACACTGAAACGCTCAAGTATGCCCTCTCCCCTCTCCGCACCTCCTCATGTGGTGCAGAACCACAGACTCAGATGAAGTGAAACTGTTCTTTCTGAAGTTTAGCTCCTGTTGCCCTCTTAACGCTTGTTAACCAACTTGCTCTTTCTGTGAGCAAGGGGTGTGCAGTTCCCTTTTGAAATTGCATCTGGGTGGGGCACAGAAATGAGTTGTCTCCACATAAGAATTTTCAGGAGCTACAGAACTTTCGTCCATTTCACTGGATAAAGGAGGACTCTCTTGAGTCCTCAGCAGGTATGAATGGAAATTCAGCTCAAGATGATTTTAGGGGATACAGTTAAAACTTTTTGCTGTTGTCATGCTGTGCTGGGCAAAGTCTTGTCACCATGGATCAAAATAAAGATGATATAGAGGCTTATCTGTAACAGAATCTGAAATGAAATCTGCCTGGGAGCCTTATTTAGAATGGCAGAAAAGTCCCCACCTTTGTTCTCGACAGAGACTCATTTCTGTAGCACAAATGCTCAGGGATTCTGACCGACAGAGCCGCTGTGGTTGTGAACTGTTTCTGGACGGTTTTCGTCCAATATTAAAGCTTAATTCCATCAACAACTTAGAATTGACTTTGTTGGAAAAGCACATTTTGGGACCAACAAATACAGCAAATTTATCTCTTTTTTTTTGTTTTCTGAGACAGGGTCTCACTCTGTCACCTGAGCTAGAGTGCAGAGGTATCATCATAGCTCACTGTAGCCTCAGACTCCTGAGCTCAAGTGATTCTCTTGCCTCAGCCTCCCAAATAGCTGGAATTATAGGTGGGAGCCACTATGCCTGGCTAATTTTTCTATTTTTTGTAGAGATGGGGTCTCATTCTTGCTCAGGATGGTTTTGAATTCCTGGTCTCAAGCAATCCTCCTCCTGCCTTGGCCTCCCAGAGTGCTAGGATTACAGGTGTGAGCCACCGTGTGCCTGGGCTCTTTTTCTCTATTTTAATTAAAAAAGTTTATTGATGTAATAGGATTACAAAGATTAAGTCAAGTAGTACTGGAGGGGATTTAATGATAAACAGTTATCCGGGGTCCCATTCTTTCTTACCGGTGAATTCCAACTATTTCTAAATTAATAGTGCTTTATTCCTCCTGGTATCCATTTCCATGTTTCTAAAGAAATGGCATATGCTTGCTGTTCTTTGATGTATTCATTTTAGATATTACCTATTGTCTTCCTATTATAGAAGATAAAAATGTGGAAGGTACTATTTTTGAGATTTTGCATATTTAAAAAAATATTATCTCACTATTAATCTAGGAGCTGTCTGGGCATAAAATTCTGAGTTGGAAGTCATTTTGGATTAGAATTTTTATGTCTGCTCTTCCATTTTCCTCCAGTTTCCATTCTCATTCAAAATTTTTTTACCGTAATTTTCCTCCCACCTAACCCTCAGACACTTACAGAATCTTTCCTTCATCTTTGATTTTCTGGACTTGTAGTGATGAGTCTTGGCAATTCAGGAGACGGATTTGGCTAAAGGCCAAATTGTTTTCCAAAGAGAGGGAGGGGAGTAGGAACTTTTTAAAGGATGTTAAGGGTGATTACTCAAGTTATTTTGAAAGAATTGTCATTGGTGGAGGTGGCTGGCTTAGTACATGAATCCATATTTCATTGGCTGTTGTTGTTCAGCAGTTGTAGGGCTGGGGAAATTCAGCTGTTTTCCAGGATGGGTCATTACAGTTTAGTCCAGGTCAAAGCTTCACAGTAAGTTCCTATTCTTTTTGTTTTTTGGCAGGCTTGCAGGTCATACAGGTAGTCCTTCTTAGCATGGCTTCCTGATTCCATTTTAGAGCTCTGAACCAGGATGATGCCATTTCATATATCACATTTCACATTTTCCCCCTTTTGATCAAAATCTGACATGTCAAACTAAAAAAAAAAAAAAGACACTAGAGAAAATTATCTCTAAATATGTTGGGTTTACTTGGGAATAAGAAATAAGGATTATGTACAGAATATATGGAATGGTAAGCCACCAGTGCATTCGTGAGGGAAGGGTCAGGAAGGTCTTTATTAGCAAAAAGAGATTTATATAAGAAATAAGTTGCTTAGAAACAGAGTTCCTTGGTTCCAGAGGTTCAAAGCCAGAGTGGTAGTCAGGTCATTGGTGGAGAGCTGAGTAAGTGCTCTTCTGAGGACATCTTATCGGAATTCCTGCAGTCCTAAAGAATGTCTATGATAAACATGGTCAAAGCAGGAGATGTGTGAAGAATGCAAAAGGGTTTCTTGTGGGTTTTTAGAAAGTCCTTGGAAACAGTTCTCATCTAAGACATGTAACCATGAGCCTCTCTTTATCTGTGCCTTCCAACTCTATTTTGTCTGAGTCTGACAAAAGTGATTTCATTCTGGTATCTGCAACTTCCAAAGACAGGGAGAAGCACTGATGATCAATCATGACTTGGTTGGCCACAGATTTGTTATCTGTTTCCCTCAGTGTTAGAGACACCTGTTTCTAGAGTGTCATGTCCTATGAAGGGGGCTGTTGAAAGTCAATGTGCATCCAAGGCTTCAGAAATTGGCTCAATTTGAGGACCAAGGGAACCATTTCAGTAAGGAGGTCTGCATTAGTCTCTGGGGATTAGGTATATATCAGGAGAGGCATACATTTGATTAACCATGTCTAAATGTCATTCATCATCTTCTTCTCTGTAACAGATAATGAGATTCCAGGGAGCTGATAGTAGACAACTGTGTTGTTTTGGTAAGCAGCTTTCTTGATCAGGTAAGAAAATTCCAGAGAGAGTCCTTCCTTGCCCTTGGAAGAGGGAGAACAAGACAGAGTTAGAAGAATCTAGATTCTGAGGCTTATTTCTGATGTCTTTCAATTTGCAAAAGCACCCAGCATGTCAAAGTGCCATATTTTGGGAAATTATTTTCTACACCACAAGCTGAGTTGGTGGCTATAGAGAGAAAGTCAAGATAATAGCTGAGTGGCAAAGGATCCCTTTAAACCAGTCTCTTATTTCTGGGAATAGGCCAGTCCAATTAGGCAGTTGTGTCTCATTTCAAGAGATGGCATTGCAGACGGGGTCTGAAACGGAAGAAAAACAAAGGTTGATGTCTGGAAGAGTCTATAAGCCAGTTTCTTTAAAGACTATGGGCAGTCAGGTGTCTAGATGTTAGACTCAAAAGCATCTTCAGTTAAAATGGAAATAGGCAGTGGCAATCTGACAGATTTTTCTGGTCAGTAGCTTGTATGTCACAGGTAATTTATACATGAGCTTCAGCTTTCAGGGCCTCAGGATAAAGGTAACTGCAATTCCAGTGAATCCAAGTCAGAAAAATGGAAGAAAAATTTGAGAACATTAGTTTAGAGACTTGTAGCCAGGAAAGAATCAGGATTCAGTCCAAATTGTAGGCAAATAATAAAAGCTCCAAAAAAGAAAAGTCAGGTCTAGAATCTAATAACAGCTATATTATGGTTTTCTTCTGAAATGTATTTTTTCTCTCTTCAGTCCCTATTTTCTACCAAAGATAAATCATAGTAGGACCAATTTATTTGCAAAATAAGTTTTAGGATTATTACATTTGGGCTGATTATTTGCATACAGTGCAACAAGAATAGTGATTGTCCATTTAGGCTCTTTAGGTTGGCTTTGCTGGAAAATTTTTTATAAGGAATCTCAGATTAGACTTTTAATAACCTCTCAAGGCTAGGACGCCAAGCTGAGGATTTGCCATCAGACTGTGCCTGTGATACCTGTATGAATTGGGTGAATTCCTCTTTTCTTCAGTTCCCCAAAATATTCTGAGTTTCCTGGGCCTGTCAGACAGTGACATGCTTTACTCAATGCAGGGTCAGAAATCCTATGAGGGAACAGTGTAGACAAGATACCAGGCCAGTATTTTTCTCAAGTCTACTAGCTTTAAAGTCAAACTCAATCACTCAAAGCAGCCTGGTCATATGAAAATGACCAGGTCATATGAAAATATGACATTCCAGTCAAAGTATTTGGGCTAGTTTATTTAAGTGATGAGTGCTCACTTATTTATAAGCCAATTTGTTACCATGTAGACAATAAACAGACATGTATACATAAGGTAACACGCACTAATTTAAAAGGACAGTTGGATCAAATTGTGCCTCTGTGAATGAAACCAATTAAAGTTTATCTGTTCTACATCGCTGAAGCTCTTACTGAGTTTTAGAGAAAACAGGGTAGCAAATTTACATCTCAAAGCACAGAGAGAGAATTTGAGCATTTTCAAGAAGGAGTTTGGGTGCATTAGAGGAAGATTAGATATGAGTGCCAACGTAATAAAAAATCTTAGGAATTCACCACAGGATTATACAGATGAGCCTATGAAAATCCAGAAACCTTTTCAAAATAACCAGTTGAGTCCCAGAAAGTCATATTTTGGAGCTCAATCTCTTTAGATAGGTGACTTCTAATTTAGTCTCTGTTTTCCTACTGGACCACTGAGCTCAGGGCAGAGTCCATTAATGAATATGGGCAACAAATCATTTGCAGTTTCCACAGCCCAATACTAATATATGTGAAAAGCAGACCAAGCTAAAAGGCAGAGCATTCAGATCTCCAGAAATCAAGGACCCTATTTTAACATTCAATCCCAGGTTCCCTAAAAGTAGGAAATGCCATGGGACCAGTCTGTGCAATGCGTCCTCAGTGTACCTCACTGCAAGGACAATGCCCCAAGGCTGGGGGGACATCCAAGGCCAATTAGACCACTCTGTGACCAGCCTATTCCCCACATGAGTCTTATCCCTTGGTGGTAAGCATTCCCACAGCCTCCAAGTGTCCAACCCTTGATATCCGTATCTAAACACACAAAGAAATTAGCAGCTCCCTTGCAGTAATAGCCATTCACTTCAAACAACTACTAAACCTGGAGCCCTTGCTAGTGACATGCCAGCCATCACAAACACAAAGGTCAAGTTTTCTCCCAAGCACAAAGTAATCTTTTGTACACCCCAAAGCCAGAGAGATCAGTGAACTCAATGCAAAAGAGAGCAGAACTTTAGACCTGCTCATGACCCTTGTGGCTCCACGAGGAAAACAGAATACCTCAAAAGGGGTGAGTGGTCCATTTTTCTGTGTTCCTCAAGGGGGTCTCAGGGTCACTAGAAGTTCCCTCTAAACCTCTTCATGTGGAAAAAAGGAAGGAGAAGCAGAAGTAGAAGGAAATGCAAGAACAAGTCTCAGAAGAACCAATATGGGGAGATTTTAAGCTTTCCAGAAAGGTCTATAATATTTTACATTTTTCTCTGCAAATATCATGCCAATAAGAAAAGAAGGACACAGAGGCACAAAATGTATTATTAAAAAGGGGCTTCAATCAACTGAAAAAAAGTCCCAGAAACAGAATCCACAAGAGAAAAAGAAGAAATGCCTTTAAAAAAATTATAGCCTGAATATCAGCTTTTAATTAAGCTGCTTCTGAACACAGAGCTCTTAGAAAATCTTTTCAAATCCCTTATTATCAGATTTTAGCTAGGACAAACAGCCAATATTCCTGGCTTCAGATTTTTTCCCCAAAGGTAATTTTCCCCAGATGACTCATCAAAAACAAAAAGCCACAATCAAGGTTATTATGATTTAAACAAGGTTGCATGAGGTGTTTCCAAAGAGGTGCAAAGCCGTCCTCCCAAGACCCAGAACCACCCCAAAGATAGCTCAAAAAAAAAATTTTGTTAGTCAAAAATGGGGTGCAATCCACACTTCTGTCCAGCCATATTCTCTAGGGTCTCAGCTTCTCCTGTGTGCCCCACAGATGAAAGTTTAAAAGAGATAGTGAAACCGGAAATCAAAAGCTGGCTACGAGATGGAAAAGGATCAGTAACAAACGAGCATCCCCAAAAGTCAAGAATCGCACAAATATCAAACCAATTTTAATAAGTGTTTCTTGTTCCGAGTTAAAAGATTTACATCTACAGGGACTAGTTCCCGGACCGGGAATCAAACCGGGCAAGCAGCGATGAAAGAGCTGAATGTAAGGCAATCGGATCACAGGGTGAGGTGCCTTTTTGTGTAAATCCCACAAGGATTCCAAAGCAAGTAGTTTGAGTGTACAAAGGATTTTAACTTTGTTTCAGGTCAGATTTTTTGCTCTTTAATTTTCTCAAGAGAATTTCTAAGGCTAGGCATGACATTATTATTAATATGTGCCTTTTTTTAAAAAAAATTGATCCTTCCATAAATATAAATAAGGCAATTGTTTAGAATGAGAGATCTCTAGAATATTTTTTAAATTTAGGAATCTTTCTAATTTAAAGACTCCATCTTTTGGTCACTGACAATTAAAATTTCCAGTGGTGTCCTTATTCCAGCAGAGACTCAATCCACGAAACCTCTTCATGGAAATCCCAGGAAGGTTTTTGATTTTTTTTTTTTCTTTTCAGGTTTTAAAGTTTTTACCATTTAGGAGGGGAGGTGACACAAGACAAAGACAAACAGAGGATGCCTGGTTCAGGACTTGTTTCATTTTTAGAAGCTTCTATTTTTTTTTTTTTTTTCCAATTTGGAGAGTCTTTGTTCTAATTTAACATTGTTATTTCTGAGGGACACTAGATTAAATTTTTGGAGTCTTTCAGATGCCTCAAGATTCCAAATTAAATGGGCAATTCCCATTAAACAAATTACTAGGTTGAGGTTGTGCTTTGGGATGGAACCAAATAGTCTCAGTTCTATGTAGCCTTTGGAAACAATATGCTCTTACCTGAAACGGATCTGCAAAGTCCATGTGGACCCCTGATAACACTGGTTTGCTACTTACCATGGAAAAGCAGATGCATATGGTGAGCTGTGCTGCCTACCCAGCCTTGTGTTACGTGGCTTTAGTATTTTCAGTGTTAAAATCAGTTATAAACCATGAGGCATACTTTCCAGTCAAGGCTTTTATGCGTACAGGAGCTACGTGGTGGAGCAGAATGCTGAAGGTAACAAGCCAGTTTCCCTTTGGAAAAGTAACGTTGTACATCACAAAGTCACCATTCATGGGAAGGAACTCTTATTTACAGTTCGCCAACCACTCCATTTTCCTGGGTGCTTTATTGCCTCTTTACTCAGTTTAATATCACAAATGATAAGGAAATTGAGTTAGCCTAAAGTTGTTTGCTGGAGTCAGTGCTTCCAGCGCAGGAGTCTGGGATCAGTTGTAGATATTTCAGGGTAGATAAAGCATTATTTCCTTCCTGCTCTTAATCATAATCCTTGAAAGAGACTCTACTAAGTATAATAACTTAGGGCATAGGTAATCACTGGGATCGGCACTTTGGACCTATTTGTCAGTGTCTCCTTGTGACAGGAACCATGCTGACTGCTGCATTCAGCAAGTAATTAATTAAAATGTTATTTATTTTTCTGCTGTTTTGGTATTTCTGGTATTTGTCAGGTTTTAAAAGTTATTTATTATGCATTTTTTCATTCTACATTAATATTCACTTTTGTACCTAATTTTATATTTATAACTTTTGATGTTCTTATTTTTTAAACAGTACCCCCCCCAAATTGAATAAGCTGGAGGACCACATAAGCTGGACTAACTGCTGGTCTAAGCCCTCGTGAAAGCAGGTGACGTGGGAGTGGGGACCTTGCTTACCTTACTTACTAATGTATTGTTCTGCAAGTGCTCAATAGAACGCTTTGCTCATAGCAGATTCTCAATTTAAAAAGGTGCACAGTCCAGCATTTTGTGCAGGCAACATTGAGCTGCACCCAGAAACCCAGAAGCCTCTTGGCTGACATGCAGGTTAGATTGCGAACGCTTCACGTTGAGGGGGGTGAACGCTGGCAGCTTTCAGGAGCCGGACAGAGGCAATACCAGGAACACCAATTCTGTACTTGTTTTCCTCCTTTTCATCATTCTTTCCTCAAATATGTAGCTCTTCAAAATGTAAGATTTCCTAATTTATATTTTTGTGTCTTTGTTTCCTCATTGGTAAGGTATGGATTTCAAAGTATCTATAGGGTTTCTGAGGGGATTACATGGGATAAAGTTTGTGAAGCATTCAATATGGCGGCTGGTATATAGCAAGTGCTGATTAAATATTAGCTGCTGTTATAATGATCTTATTCCTAGAGCATTTGTCTCCACAAAGTCACAGTTATTGATGGTAATGGTGCAAAGTGGGCTTTATATTTCCAAAGCTCATCAAAGCCCTAATAAGGGGTTAGCAATAGGTGGTGAGAGACTCATGGTTAGGTTCCATAGACACCAGGAACATAACAACATGCTTTTGCTAAGGTCTCCAAGCTAGACTAAGAGCCCCTCAGCTTCGTGAATCTTTGGAAGCAGGTGCACTGACATGTGACTCATTAGTATCTTCAAAATCAGTGCTTAAAACTCTGAGTTGGCTAAAATTTCCTGGAATATACTAAGATGAATGGTAGAACTTGAAAATAGATTTAATATATTGTTCAGTTTTCTTTTTACTTGGACCTCATTTTTTCAGGATATATTGAATTGGGGCAACGACAGGCAGACAATGAGATTCTTTCACAAACAACTATTTATTGAGTCCAAAACCACAGGGCTAAATCCACCCCAAATTCCTACATCAGAGAATGACAGAACCTAAAATAGGACAGAAACACTAATATCAATCCCTGGAGTTTCCTGGTATTAAAAACAAAATCTCCCAAATTTTCTTTTAGCTCCAAACACCTGAGAATTAACCTTGAAGACTACAGCATACAATTTAAATTAGATCAACACTGCCATAAAAACAAAGTAATGAAAACACAGTGATTTGTTAGGAATTAAAGAACTGAAATTGATGTTACAGCTCTGACATTTTTTCCAGCAAGACTGAACATTGAACAATATGTCATTCCAGAATGTCCAGTTTTTACTTTTTTTTTGGTGCGAGGTGGGGGATAGAAATGTGAGACTTCTGACTCCAAGCTGTCATGGTTATATGGAGGAAAGTTGGCCTTTTTGAATTTTGCTTTTAATTAAATAAAATTTAATACTGTATTGCTGATAACACCCTGAAGCAATGGGATATTTTGCAAATTTAATATGAAATTTATTAATTAACTCCACAAAATTTATTGTACACTTAGCTAATGCTAGATGCTTTGATGGGTGGTAGGGATCTAATTTCAAAAAGCAATTCAATCTTCAAGGAGCTGGCAGTCTGGAAGAGGTGAGTGTGCAGAAGAAGGTGTTAGCAGTGCTGTTGGTTGTTGGGTGTAAGCAGTGGAGTGGTCAGGAACAGTATAGAAGGTTTAGAAGGGAGACATTTCAGGGGAGGCTTGACACTGGTGTTCTTCAGCGTCCGGGAAATTAGGTGAGTAAAGGGAAGGGCTTGATGGAGTGGGAGTTAAGAGGTGAAGTAAGATTACGGAGGTGTCAGTGTGCTGTCCATCGTAGGTCTGTGAGCAGCAGGGAGCCCCTGGAAGATTTTTAAGTATCAGAGACACACGGTGATATTTGCACTGAAGAAAGAGTGTGGCTGGGAAGTGAAAGCAACAAACTGCAGTAAACACAAATCAAACTAAAAAGTCTCCACTCCAACTTTCAGTATATGTACAAGTGTTTATCACCTGAAAAACAAAATGGTAGATGAAAAAATAATCCTCTGTAAACTAAAATTGAGTGATTATTTGCACATCAAAGATCTTTCTCTATTGATTTATATAAGACAGGAATTACTTTCAGGTAGCTAAAAGAAAATTTGGTCACTGTACTTACATTTTTAAAACACCTCTCCCCCCCTTTCTCTACTTGGATACATCTAGGTTAATAAACTATAATCAAGTATTTTATTTTATTTTATTTATTTATTTTTTGAGACAGAGTCTTGCTTTGTTGCCCAGGCTAGAGTGAGTGCCATGGCGTCAGCCTAGCTCACAGCAACCTCAAACTCCTGGGCTCAAGCTATCCTCCTGCCTCAGCCTCCCGGGTAGCTGGGACTATAGGCATGTGCCACCATGCCCGGCTCATTTTTTTCTGTATATATTTTTAGTTGGCCAGATAGTTTCTTTCTATTTTTAGTAGAGACGGGGTCTCGCTCTTGCTCAGGCTGGTCTCGAACTCCTGACCTCGAGTGATCCACCCGCCTCGGCCTCCCAGAATGCTAGGATTACAGGCGTGAGCCACTGTGCCCGGCCTATAATCAAGTATTTTAGAAGGAACCCTTAGGGAAAATCTAGGAAGGGTTCCCTGGGATGACCCCACTTAAATTATTTCTACTGTTCTACAGTTATTCTACTTTAAATAAAATAACCTTTGGGGTAATCATTTATTGCCCTTTGTTAAACAATTCTCCTGCTCAAACTCTCAAGGGAAAATGCCCAACTCAGAGACCCTCCCCTCCTCTGGGTCCCTTGCTTTTATTAATAGCTATATACCATGCTTTATTCAGGTTTTACTCAAGTTTTCCATTTCCCTGGTCCCTTGGCCTTCACAACATATTCTTAATAAGGTGAAGGCAAGAGACAGATAAGTCAAAAGCCACCAGGTGTGTTACCATCCATCTGCACCATGGACATGGCCTCCGGAAATGGACCAGCTGGTCCATTTCTCTCCAGAGATGCAGTGAGGACAGGCAAGAGCAAAAGAGATTCAGGCTTATGAGAAGCACAGATTTGAATGGCAAGTGGAACAAATCTACTCTCGCCACAGTAACTATGCTCCCGGAGGCGCCAATCCATCAAAAAAGAGTTTGTTAGGAAGGTGAAGGTCACTACGCAATTTCCCTGGGGAACAGAATTATGAGTCTTGGGGAGAAAGCCTTGGAATGCAATAGAAGTAAAATGTATTGGGCTTGATATGAAATGACAAAGACATTCACTTGGCATGGCTTGGACTGTGCATCACTGCCTTGCTGCCCCAGCAGCATTTGCAAACCCTGTCACCATCTGTGGCTTCTCACATTCTTGGCTGTCGATGTCATTTTGTGCAACATGGTTCTGCTTGTGGATAGCTGTGTGCTGCCCTCCGGAGAGTGAAGCAGGCAGCACTTGCTACTCTTCACTCCTCTCTATACCATCTTCCAGCGTTCACCCTATCAGTACCTTTCCATAGTCCTCTGGCCTCAGAAAGTCCTCTGTCAAAGGCCCTTTGACAGCTCTTTAAGTAAATCATGTCCCCCTTGCCATGTGCATGTTCTCCATTGTTTATCCTTCAAAACATAACCCTGTGTCTTGAGTTAGGGCTTCTAGAGGCAGAGCCAGGGATTCAGATGCATGTGATGTATTGAAGGAGGGATCTCTCAAGAAGGGGAGTGCGGAAGCAGGATAGGCTGTGGGGAACGCTGACGGATGGCTGTGGGCTACCCCAGGTGGGAGTGAGGGTTACCTAACCTCTCAGGCAAGGCTGATGCCATTAGGCTGAGGACAGCTGTCTGCAGAAGGGATAGCTGTGAGGAATTATGAGCAGTTAACACTGCTCATAGCTGGGAGGTCAGTAACCAGGAGGACAGGTCAGTCTGGGTGCAAAGGGGTTAGGGCAGAGCACCAACAGCATCGGCTGCTCATACTCTCTGCTTTTAGTCCAGGATTTTAGACTAAGGCATTAGTCTAATCATTTATTATCAAGAGATGATAAACGCCTACCCTGTTTTCTTTCCCAGGAGCATTTGCACTGTGTCCTAAGCAGGCGGAAAAAATCCACAGTGGTGAAGCCACAGGCATTATATATGACTTGTGTGAAGGATCTTGCAGGCAGTGGATAGGACAATCCTGGTATCTTGTTCATCATATTCACAAAACTAGAGTTCCAGAAGGAAGCCTTGGATCTCTGTCAACTACAGATATTTCAGGGTAAAGATCAGGGCTGTATGGTTTGACTTGTGCTTTGTGTGTATCCTCAGAGAGCTGTTTCTCCAACCCTCCGGGATGCACCATCCATTTCAGACATGTGGCCCTGGGAAGCTGAGTTATACCTGGTTTCCCTGCAGCTAGTCTCGGTGATCCTGTGGTAGGGATGGCTGCCGGATTTGTGCAATTCTTTCCATAGTTCCAATTCCTGGGAGCGGTTGAGCAGCCAAGGACTACATTCACTAACTCCCCTTGCAATGACCTGAAGCCATATAACTAGTTCTCGCCACTGTAATGTGGGCAGAAATGATGCTTGTTTCTTTGGGGCTCACATTCAGAGAAAAGCAGAGATGACTTCTCCACTGTCTGTTCTTCTCTCTGCTGCGTGGATGTCAACGCCCAGTTGGCATAGAATTAGTATGGAAGAGTCTAGACACCGCACAACACGTGGAAAACCACCTGCAAACACTTGCATTGAACTGCTATGTGAGCAAGAAAGATATTTCTGTTGCATTGAGCCACTGAGATTTTGGGTTCCTCAGTTAGAGCAGCTGATGTTAGTTTAATCAACACAGGTGTGGAACCCATGGTGTTTTCAGTGAATGTGGATTTTCCCAGTGACCTTTGTGAATTGGTGAGAGGGGAGGTGGATGCTTAGAGAATTGAAAATTTCCCAGTCATGGTTAGGGCTCTTCAATTTAATATAAGCATCCTAATGTAAAGGTCATACTAAAAGTGCTGATGTGATTTTATACTCCCATCACTGCATCAAACATTAAGAAAGTTGCAGAATTTAGGGAACTCTTTTACTAAGTTTTTGTAATTTCAAAAGTGGTGTAGTGCACGCTCATACGTGATCAAGACCTAGTCATTGTTAATGGTGCTTCAAGACAATTCTGACACTGCAGAGTAGCTTGGAAAATACAGAAGACAGTGTTGATAACCTCTGAAATAAATGCTGTATGATTTGAAAATTTATTTGTCTAGATATAATACCTCAAGTTGCATGGTTATCACTTTCTTGTATTTTTTGGAACATTTTGAAGTTTTCTTTAAGATCCTTCAGATATTACATTGTGTGATGTAATTCCCATTTAGTATGTCTCCATGGAGACATACTAAATCATTAATTTCATTGTTTTATAAATCTTTTGATCAGTCTGGATTATCCTTGTTTCCTTGGTTTTTATTTTGCTTGTTTTTTACTTGGTGTATATCTATACTTTTCTCCTTCAACAGGTTTACTTCATTATTATTATTATTTTTTTTTTTTTGAGACAAAGTCTCACTCTGTTGCCCAGGCTAGAGTGCCATGGCATCAGCCTAGCTCACAGCAACCTCAAACTCCTGAGCTCAAGCGATCCTCCTGTCTCAGCCTCCCGAGTAGCTGGGACTACAGGCATGCGCCACCATGCCCAGCTAATTTTTTCTATGTATACTTTTAACTGTCCATATAATTGCTTTCTATTTTTAGTAGAGATGGGGTCTTGAACTCTTGAGCTCAAACGATCCACCTACCTCGGCCTCCCAGACTGCTAGGATTACAGGCGTGAGCCACCATGCCCAGCCTAATTTACTTCATTATTAAGCAGTTGCCCACATTTCTTTCAACCTCCAATATCATTAAGAATTTTTAATGGCCATACTTGTCCATTCTTTTCCATGGGGTAGCTTTCACATAGAAGAAGGCCTTATCCTTCATCCTTCCATTTTTTAATGGGAATACTTGCATTTGTGAAATGCTGTGTCACTCTAAGATTTGGCTAAAATTATATTGGTGGGTAAGGGAATTTCCTTTGAATTTATAAAGTCTTAAACAATTTAGAATTTTTTGGCTACCTTCCCCTCTCCCCCAACACAAAAATGTCCTTCCTATAAAATCCTGGTGAAAATAATCTAAATCTAGACTAATATTTCCCCAAGTCATTAGCAAAGTAGGAGTATGCCACTCTGGCTAAAGAATTCTTAACTTTTTAATGTTCTGACTATATGGTATTTGACTGCAAATTTCTTCAACTGTAGGTTTTCCTTCTACAATATTAATAGCTACAACAGATTGCTGTCTTCCCACAGCAGGGACTTTGGCACCAAAAAGAGCTGTGATGGCAGATGTACTCTCACCTCTCCCACATGTAGAGTCGTTCCACTTTTTTAAGGAGAAAAGTTCTAGGATTCAAAATTCAAGAAGCAACGGGTATTGAAGAAGGAACCTCATACCAGCTGCTTAGCAACAAGTCACCATTCTTCATACTGATGAAAAAGAATTAGTACCCCATTTAACACTGCTACTGATAAATAATAATGTTGCTTTCCATTTGGCTAGCACTTGTTATTAACAGCTAGCATGGCGAACTTTGGTGCTTCAGTGTTCTCTATAAAATTGTTGTCATTGGCCCTTTATAGGCTAGGTGCGTCAGATGGAGTTCTGTCAGGAAATAGTATCTACTCAGATCTATCAGCTAAAGAGACTCTTGAATTGTGGAAAGTTAAAGGAAACAGCAGAGGATGCTGAGGCACCGTGGTGCTAGCAGAGTGGGAAATCTGAAGGGTAAAGGGAAGAAAAAGTATTCCTGGAGCCCTGAGAGAAGTGGAGCTATGGATAAGCTTTGGTATTAAGGGATGAGCCACCACCAGAACCGCAGCATCAAAGCAGGGAGAGAGTAGGGAAAAAATTCCCCGACCTCCCTCTCTTCTCATCTTCCCGTCTCCTGCTAGTACCTCCCGTCGGCTGTGAAGCAAAGAGTAAAGGAGCCAGGAAAACTCTGTCTTTAAGCATCTGACTTTCAGGGCACGGAACAGTCAGAGCAGAAATGGATGGGAGATGGGGGAGGGGAGGACAAGCGGAGTGTAAGCAGCACACAAGTATTAATAATATATTAGATGTTTTCAATAGATTCCCTTTGTCATTTATGCTCACCACAACTGGGTAGGTTCTGCTGCCATTTATAAATGAAGAAAGTAGAGTTCTGACCCTTTATATGTGTCTAAGGTCACACAGGCAACAAGGGTGGTGCTGGAATGCACACTTAGATTTGCATGTCCTCAAAAATGGTGTTTTTATACTCTATACAGCACTGGCTTTACTACATTTTAACACAGGATTGTGCTCTTTTTCTGGTGCAAATTATTCTGTAATTCCCTGTAGTCTTTGGGATAGAGCCAGACTCCAGCTTGGCACCAAAGGCCCTTCAGCATCTGACCCCTTTGTCCTTTCCCAACCCCACCCCAACACGTGTGTGGACCTCCCAACGTCTGTCCTCCTTCATGTTCCCCTCCTCCCCATCCACGCGGTTTTCACATTCTGGGATATTTGTAAATTTGGCATGTTTTGCTGGTACCTCCTCTTTCAATCCCATTTTCACCTCTGGCCATCTCATCTTGGCCTTTGAAAACTCAGTCCCCGCCTCTGTGTCACTTGCACCTGGAAATGTTCCAGGACCCCCTCCGTCCAATCGGGATTTGGTGCCTTTCTCCAAATTCCCACAGAATAATTTGATAGTCACAATCACAGCACTAACCATATAGTACAGCGTGCTTCCCTCGCTGGACGGGGCTTGAGGGCAAGGACTGCATTTTATTTATCTTTCTACCCCCCCATGCCTGGCTCCATAGCTAGCACATAGGAGACTCCATACACAATTGTAATTGTTGAACAATGAATGAAGTTTCTGAATTATTAGTCTTTATCTTCTTTGCACACAATAACTATCTTTGGAAGGGAGAAGAGACATTGAATCCTCCCAGTGCTCTAGACACAGGTGATGTATGCATGCGGCCTTATTTTAGAGAATGTACTGCAAAGGCCAAAGGATTTCACATGTCATTCAACTTCCTAAAATAAAACAACTCCTTTGATACAAAAGAAAGGCAAGAGGAAATTATGAAAACATATTTGCCTTAAAGCTGGCGGATGGCTAACCATCTTCTGAAGCACATTTGATTTGCCAGAAGAGATGAATCCGGTCAACAAAGAATAAAGAGTGACCCTCAGGGAAAAGATATGATAGGTTTTAGCTGTCTCAATGGTGGGAGTGGTGTAGGGTTGGGAAACAACCCTAGAGATATTTGAGATAAAAAAAATGTGCAATAACAAAGAAAAAGTCCATGAAACGTCAGACAATAGCCCAAGGACAGGATTTGACTTTCTCCCCTTTAATTCTTAGTTTTTTGTTTTTGTTTCTTTGTGGCTCCCTTTCAAAAGAGAGAAGAATGTGAGAGAGGATCTGAGAGAAGAGGTGAAAGATGAAATAGAACAGTGACTTCAGAAGACAGAAACAGAGAAATGAGAAAACAAAAACAGAAGCCCATCCAGAAAGAGGTGAGATCGTCCAGACGAGTATTCGGCATGGCAGAGAGAGGTTGTAAGGTCAGTGGTACGTTGGAAAATTGCAAGGTAGAACGAGGAGGGGATTCAAAGGCTGTTCCTGTTTCTGCACCTCTGTACCTTGCCTTAGCTTGGCCGCGATTCCTTTACGGTTTTATAGCACATTAGAGACTAAATGGATGAGGATAAAAGCTGTTGAATGCTATATAGAGGGAGACAGCAGGTAAAAAGCCCCAATGAAAAGGCAAAATCATTTTTTGCAACAGAAGTTGAATATAGTGGTGAACCAAGATTGAATAAAAACTGTCAATTTGGGCTATTGTTTAAAGGCCTAATGGGTGTTATGAAACTTTACTACTTAAATATACTTTTGGTTTTGTGGTTTTCTCAAGGAAATGGAAAATTAATTTTGTAAGTTTCAAAATAAAATAGAATGCAAGAAAAATATAAAATTTTGTAAGTGTCTTCAAGTGTTGGGAACATTTTGTTTTGTAGAATTAGTTAGGAACTTTGCTTGACTAATAATGTGGGAACAGTGGCGGCATATTTGGCATATGTGGGTTTAAAAATATTATTCATAGGTAGCATATGCCATGGGGAACTTCAGAATATGAGATAAAAAACAGATTTTAAAATTTGTGGCAGAATTTGAAGGAATTAAGAATTTCATTTAAACATGTAAACACCCCATTCTTTTTCCCTAGTTATGGCATGAGGAGGTTTGGTGTAATTATATTCTGGTGCTGTTGTGGAGGGGAAAAAAATTAACAGATCATTTTTTCCCTATGAAGTGAAGGAAACATCTAGAAAGCTTTTGAGCTACTTTATGTGCCAGACAGTAATAACACATGTAAGTTTAAATAAAGTATTGAAAGCTACTTTTGCCCTCTGGTGAAATAGGATTTTGCTATGCATTTCAATAGGTATTTAACTTTTCATTTGGCAGTGGATAGAAAACCTCTCTTTTCCAATGTGTTTGAAGCTTTGACAATTGTTCTTCATAGGCTGCATTGTAGATTAGGAATTAGTGTCTTGGGAATCTGGTGGAGGCCATATGCTAAGAACCTAAACCCCAAAGACCAGATTTTTGAATATGTTAACAGTACATTTAGAGTCAGCACTTAAACTTAATGTGAGGAGTGGTAAAAATTGAGTCCTAGGCTGCTCTATTTCTCTTTTTACTTGTGGAAGTAGAATATTAGAAAATTGTCTTTTTTTCTCCTATTTTATCATTAAGAGTATTCGCAAAAGACAGAAAATAAGTGGCTACAAAAAGCTGTATTCTTTAATTATTTGCATGATATTATTGTGTTTTCCTATATACTATGTAATGTGTATGATAATCAAGGGGTTATTTAGAATGAAAACATACATCAGAATATGGGAATATTGGAAATGTCAAATTATTATTATTTTTTTCTCTGGGCAGCTCCTGGCTGCTGGGCAAACCAATAGAGAAGTGAGTTTTGGGCAAACAAGATGGGCTTGCTTTTCCTTTCTCCTTTAACAGAGCCCAAGTCTACATTTGAATCTGCAGGTTGAATTATCCTGTAGCTGGTAAAGCCTCCCAAGGGTACCATGGAGAGATATTGATAAAATAGCAATGTCACTTTCAAGGCAATATAAGGCAGTGGTGACTAACAATGAAGTGACTTCTTCAAACATGCAGCATGAAGCAATCAGGTAATTTTCTTCTATTTCTGTATTGTATTTATTTTCCAAAATATGCGCCACCTTTACTTAACCATGAGCTTTTGGAAGCCAGAGCCCATATCTCATTCATCTTTGCATCTGCAGTTCTTAGTATTAATACAATCCCTGGCACAGGTGTATACTTAAGATGACTATTATATAGAACTCATGCCTGGGTCCTATAAAATAGGAAGCCCGGAAACGGAACTGAGTGACTCATGATGGGTTCTTGTTCACTTGTAAGACCTCAGTCTCCTGAAAAGAAAGTCTCACTCCACCCCCAACACACACACAAGCAAGTAATATAGTGTGAAAATAAATATAATTTAAAGACTGTTGGAACCCAAAAACCACTTTAAACCTTGAGAGAGACGTGACTGTGATCCAAGTCACATATGGTTCTAATTTCTGTTTCTCAAATTGTAGATTAACTCACTTTCTTATTTTTCTTGTTCTGTACAATGACTAGAGAGAATTATACGGTGTCAGGGACAAAAACCTCTTGACTTCTTAATTACTGACCCTTATGATAGATTAACTTCACCTTTGCTTTGCTTAGATCAGATGACAGAAAGCCCATGACTATTGTACCCTCTGTAGAAAATGTTAAATCTACCCTTCACCAAAAGAAGCACTGTCTATAGCCAATCAAATTGCTGTAACTATGAGCCAACTTTGCATGAATAATGTTGTAATCTTGCTAAAAACTCCTGTCTCTGCCTATGTATAAATGAAACCTTAACTTCCCTGCTTCAGAATGCTGACTCTATTCCTTTGGGTTTGGTGTTTCTGGGTTGTCCATCCTCACACTTTGTGCTTGAGTAAACTCTTTAAATTAGATTCTGACCCTTTTGATTATCTTAGTTTGACAAAAGTCTCCCTACTTAGCCTCAGGCATACAAGTTTGGTTTCCAGGCACTCAGGGACACCTAAGGCAGTCCTGGAGGGAAATGGTCCGCAAAGTCCCACAAAAACCAATGGCAGAAACATTGGAGGTCACCTGAAACCAGGTGGACTTACTCTTGTCTCTATGTGTGAGACTTGAAATTCCAGAAATTCTTAGAGGTAGATGAACTTTTAAGGGCTGATGTTTAATGGGAAACAGGAACCTGAACTAGCTTCATTATTGCTATTAACATAATTCCTTTCTACTCATGGATTGTGAAGTCTAGGAAACATCCTGATATTTCATAACAGATTTATTGTTTAGTCTTCTTAGGTGTTAGACCTCCCTTATGGCATCAATTCAGAGAAACTTTCAAAGGGCACATACAATTCTTCTTTCAAACAGCAGGTTAAGCCTAGTTTATGAAGAAATTAATATTGTTACCACATCTTGATATTGACTGGCTCATCTGCTCCTAATTATAGAATCTTGGCTTTTGATTTTCTTGGCCTCACTGATCCAGGACAACAGCTCATTAATGAGGGTGGTTCTCATGATTAAATACCTGATGTTCTTGTCTAAGCATCTGCTTTCCTTAAATAGTTGTTCTTTTCTAACACACTAATGCCACTAATTGCAATATTGAGGGTTAATAACATTCAAAGGAGTCAATTGATTCACAAAAATTGATTTGTGTTGCAAATCACAAGCAAACTGTTGATAGAAAACATGAACAGAAGAGCCTGACCTATGCACATCAACTTTATAAAACAAGAGATTGCTAAATAATTGTTTGATTATAAGAGAATTCCTCATGATATTTTAAATATTGATTACCAAATATATTAAAAATACAATTCAAAAATATTTCCTTTATAGAGTTTTTTACATTAAAATAACTTCTAATTCTTATGAAGGTAGTCAAAGATGACCAAAAGCAATGTCAAAAAGTACATAAAATATCTAATTACATTTAGAAAATACTTTAAGAGATGGTATTTTTTCTATTGTAAAGACAACATGTTCTTGACTCTAAAATGCTATTTACAGTGACACAGTTATTGTAATTATGGCAGTTTGATAAAAAGAAATATTTCCATACATTGTGATGTGAGTTCTGCATTCAGAAACAATAAAGTGTGTAAACATATGCTTATTAATATCTAGTACTTGTAAATTAATTGCAGAAATTGTAGGAAACCTAAATATGTGGAAAATATGCTATATCCTGGATGGAAAGACTAAATGAAATAATGATGTCAATTTTTTCAGAATTGATCTACAAATGATGTTGAAATAAAGACTAAAGGAATTTTGCATGGAATATGACAAGTTAATGCTAATGATTATTGCAAACAATAGCCAAGAAAATTTGGAAGTTTAAAAAAATTCCTGGTGGGGTGGAGGACATGTACTCTAATTGGTTATAATTGTTTTATAAAGATAGATTTTCTTTTGTTTATAAAAGCAATGGATAGTCATATAGATCAATGAAACAAAACAAAGTACAGAAATATTATAAATATTTATAATACACACATATGGAATAAGAAAATTTTATATATGATATTCATAAAATTTATATTTCAAGTCAGCCTAGAAAAGTCAGATTATTTAATAAGCAGTAGTAAAATAGCCAAGCATTCATATGGAAAAAAAGATATTACTACATCACAGCATATTTAAATATTAATTTCAAATGAATTAAATGTATAATTTAAAAAAATGAAGATATAAACAATCTAAAAGAAAATATGGAAAGATAAATTTATAATCTTAGAATGTGAAAGTCCTTTCTAAGCTTGACTGAACACCGAAAAGACAAAATGAAAAGAGCTGAATGATTTAATTATATAAAATTTAAATACTTGCCTAAAGAAAAAGACACCATAAACAAAATTATAAGATTAAAATTAGGATGAGTAAAACATACACAACATATATTGCAGCTGAAGGCTAATATTATTGATCATTAAAGTGTTCCTACACATAAAAAAATAAGAATAGAATATAAACAATACATAGAAAAAGAGTTACAAATGGCCAGAAAATAAATAACAAGAATATCGATCTCACTATTAATCAGAGGATTAGAATTTAAGGCAACTAAATTCTATCTTTATTCTCCCTTTTGGCTTATCAGGATGCAAAAGATTTAAAAAAGCCTAATTATATCTAGTTGGTAAGGATGTGGAAAGATGGGCCATTATATCATTTGTTGGTGTTATAAATTTATATAGCCTTCTTTGGTGGGGCTTTGGCTATATTTCTCATATTTTAAAATATCTACCTCGAGAGTATGTTCCACATAGATACCTGTGGTTCTGTAGTTCCCCAGTAGAAGGATGGGATCAACTAACTACCCACTCAAAGTTGGTTCAGACATCTACATGTCACACATGCACCAGGGGGAATGCGCACGCTTGTAGCTCTGACTCGGGCAGGGCAAAGGCAATATATGTAACCTACATATTTGTACCCGCATAGTATTCTGAAATTTAAAAAAAATGAGACTATGAAACAAATGTATTACTCACATAATGAGGCTTTCCCTGGAGAGCAGAGCAGGCTCCCGAGCAAGTCTGACATGGCTTGAGAGAGCAGACGGGTGGGTGGCTTGGGTTTTTATCGTGTTATCAGGTGGGACAGGGGTGAGGGCTCTTGTGCAGGGGGCCAGGGATCGCATGATTTGAATTTCTTGCTGGCATCAGGGAAGAGAGAGATGGGCTATTCTCTCAGCTTCCCCAGGTGTGAGGCAAGAGGGGAAGAGGCTGATGGTGGGAGGCTTGAAAGCATCAGCAAATGTCAAAAAGCAGAATGAGGCTCCTCATTACACTTGCACATGAGCACACAGACACATTTTCTAGGACCACTATGGTATTGTTTGTACTAAGGGGAACATAAAAACAATGCAAATAAATCCTGGTCCACTCACATTGTGGAATGCTATGAAATAAGAAAAAAAATAATGGGGTAAGTGTGTGAGTATTGACATGGGAAGATTTCCATCATATGTTGTCAACTTAAACTATATATATATGTGTGTGTATACATATGTCTGTGTGTTTACACCTTATTCATACAAAAAATAAAAATGCAACTTTTATGTAATTATTTCTATGTGATTTATACAAAATCAGGATTACTGTGAAGCCTACTTAGGGTTAGTGTCTGAATTAAGGGAACACAAAACCCAGCATACAAATAATTAAGGAACAATTTGTAGCTTCACCATAGTTGTTGGAGGAAATAAAACAAAAGAAAACACAAGGTTAGGTGCAGGTAAGCTAATGTATTAATTGGATGCATTCATAGTATTTGGTAAACAATAGAGCAAAACTTTGGCAATTCCTATTATCCTTTATGTACCCCATTTTCTCCTGAAGGTGCAGTGACTTTCTAATTTTTTATCCTTCTTCTACTCCCCAAGGCTTCCTCCCACAAACACTCTGAAGTTCAGGTGGCCAAAGTCATTTTTATAACATTGTAGCTTTTCTTCTTTCTGTGTGTTGTTTCTTTTTTCCCACCCGGAGCTTATTTCTCTTCCCTACATGAAAAGTCCACTACCTCCCTGACATCTCTCTCCCTCACTTGTAACTCCCACTACTCTGACAGAACTGTCATGAATTTTTGGTATTTTTTAATATTTATTTTAAAGGAAGTTTATAAACACATATGGAATATACATATTTGTAAGTTTAGAATCTGTTTTACATTTTGCTTTTTGGATTTAACATTATAGCATCTTTCCCTGTATCATTAAATAGTCTGCCAAACATGAAAACATGTTGTATGCTACATCACCATAACCATATTTCAACCATAGTCAGATGAGAAGACTTTCCTCAAGCAGAGTTCAAGTAACTTGCCCAAAGTCAGGGAGTCAGTACGAGGAGGAGCCACAGCAGACCCCAAGCAGTTTGCCTCCAGGGCGAGGTCAGAACCACTGTGCTTTGCTCTTCCTTGGGGGGCAAGCTACTATTGAGAAAACTCCCCTCCACTTCTGTTTCGGAACTAGCTTACGGATTTTTTAGAGCATGCTATAAATGTTTCTATTACTTCTCAGCAACCTTTGGTTGTAATTGCATCCCTGCCTATGGGAACCAATTGGCAGTGACCTTTAGCCAACCTCCTTTGGATATTACAGTCTGGCAGCGTGGGACCTTGTCTGGCCTACTTTGTGGAAGACTCTGGAGTCAGTCTGGAAAATTCTTCCTGGGCTATAAACAAGAAATGTAATTTCAGTTTGTCAATGAGAAGTGTGAGTGGTAATCCCAGATATGTGCCCTTCCAAGGGAGGTTTTATTTTTTGTTGTTATTATATTTTTGGTGTTTTTACATATAACTGTTTTTTTTTTTAAACCAGACTCAAGAGTGACAAGTCATTATTTGGAAAACATAAATGCTATAAAACGCTTGCACCAAACTCTCCTTTCCTTCCTTTGGTATGTATTTAATGACTTACACTCTCGTGGGATAGTGTTTACACTACATATGCACTTTTAGGAGAACTAATGAAGCTCTTTTGAAAGAAGGATATTTTGCACATATAGATATACTTTGTTCCCCAAATTAATGGAAAAATACACTCATAATTTTTTCATTTCTAGTTCTCTAATTGCTTATACTCCATAGTATAGTTATAGCTAACAACTTACCTATCTTCCATTACAGCATTGTTTTTCTAAGGGAATAACTCAGTTTGTCAAATTTCCCTCCAAGGCTGAAATGTAACTTATTGTACAAGCTGTTAGACCCAGGAGCAATTTTTTGGGAAAAAAATTTTTTTAAGCTCCAAGAGGGAAAAATAAATATGGAGGACTTTTTTTATTGCTGTTCTTTTGCAACTTTAAAAATGGCTGTGTTATATTTTATGATTTATACATCCATGTAGAGAACAAAAACAAGAAGTTCTTTATAACAAACAACTTTGTCTTTTCTGAAATAAAATATAGAAGCTATACAAAATTCAGCCATAGTTGATAGCAAAAATCTTTCATTTGAATGCTGGCAGAAAGCAAAAATTTTATCATAAGATTAAATAATTAGAGAAAGTCACAAAGAGTTCAAGGGGTAACTAATAATTATTTATAACTTTCTATGAATTACCATGTTAAACATTGCCAGTAAGACCTTTGATATCTAGGACTGAATATAGCTAAGAAAATAAGTTAATACCTGAATACAATTTTGTTAATGTTAATTTAGCAATCTGTTTTTGTACCTCTTATCTGCTGGCAGAAATTGCTTAGGTGAAATGGACTCAAGGCAATGTTCCATTCTCTTGTCCAGTTAGACATAATGATCCTTCAAGGACTACTTAATACCTTATGTTATGGTTGCCATTTTAGTTATCAGTTTGCATATGTCCTTACCACTGGAATGTGCGAAAGAGGGCAGAGCACTTGTCAGCCTTGCGAAGGCATCTATCCCCCACAGAATACCTGGCACAAAATAGCATGTAATAAATAATGGTTGGGTGGATGAATCAAAGCATCAGTGACTGAACAAAAAGATTGACTCAGATTTACATTCCCAAAGATTCATGAGAAACTGGAGTTAGAAACAGATAATTGGATGAGCAATTGAGTACAGCAGTAAAGTGGTTTCATCCGATGCCAAGTCTTCCCAAAATATCCCCACCATTTTTCTCATTTCTGCTATGTCATTCCCAAGTACCTCTCACTGCATAGGTATAAAAAAGTATAGGCTGCTTTTAAGTCAGATTCCCTGGGATTGAAAACCCAATACCGTCAGTGTTCTCAGTTAAATGCTGTTCTAAGGACCTGGTAAATTTCTTGCCTCACCTTTTACATTCTGCAAGAATATGCTTTTGTATAAGGTAATTTTAACATATATGAAAAGAACATCCTCTTGCCAAGCTTTGCTTAATCATGCAATACAGCTATTGATCATTTTAAGTAAAATTTTTGTAGAGAATGTAGATCTCATAGAATTCAAGTTACTGAGTGCTAAATGCCTATGCTGAGACCTGTGCAGCAAACTTAAAGAAAGAGCTTATTGTCATTTCTTGTTGAAGAAAAATTAGACAATTCATGTATTATTTAGGAGAATCTAGAATTAAATATCCAATTGAGGGTACACATAGCATATGGATGAAGAATTTGGAGGACCAAAGAATTAACATGGATTAGCGCTGTTACAGGATTAATTTAAAGAGTAAAGCTTCATGTATTATTTAAATGACAGGAGACAATGAAGCAGGATGTGGTAAACCTGTTGAAGGTTATAATGGGGAAGTCAGCATCTCTGTTGATGTGTATAGATATTCCTGACACCAGCCACCTCTTCTTAGAAAGGCCTAAGGGGACTCAGTCTCTTTTGGTTTAGTTGACAACTCAGATTGCCTAAATTTATGGCAATTTATTAACTCTATGTTAATTTTCTTTTTTTTTTTTTTTTTTCCTACTTAGACCTGGTAATTCCCTTGACTTTCCATCCTTGTCTCAGCCAAAAGCAAGGAAAAGGTGGGATTATCTCTGCCCATAAAGTATGGAGAAGCCCCACTTTTGTGCTCAGAGTGAAGAAGCAGCTCTGTTGGGACAGGGATTCCCAAGGAGACATGATTCTCAGCTTCAATTCAGGGACTGAGTCTGGCTGTACTTCCCCACCTGGGATTCCACATTTTGTTCTCCTTCGGCAAGTCAATGATGCCTTGTAGACTCTCCTATAACCAATTCTGTTCCTTTGCTTCCTCTTCTGATTATCTAATTCAACCCTTATTGTTTAGTCTTTCTTGTCACTTGCCATATTTCATATCATATTTCCAATTTGCTTACCTCTTTCTCTGGGTCCAGCCTGGTATCTCTTTTGGCTGGAGGGACCAAGACCTGGTGTCCTGTTGCAGAAAGGCTGATAAACTAATCCACCTGCCTACTTGTAGCCTTGGATTTTGAGGCCATGTGGATGGTTGAGGAGCCAGGGTTGATTTAAAGCATAAACTCAATGAGACCTTTCCAAAAAATAGTGACTAAGCCACCCCCTTACAAGGAGGAGAATGTTCATCTTTGTGAGATGGTTGCATCTATTAGGTACCTTAGTATTTTACTTGGTAGTTAATTGTATTTTTATATTACTTATTATAATATGATGATATGCTAGAACACATCTGCTAAATTAATTTCACTTTGTTTAAGAAACTTGTAGCAACATAGCGTTTTGAGGAAGGTGTGTATATGAGTTTGTGAGTCTGTACACACAACATAAAAGCACACATACATATCTTTGACTATACAAGTAGTCTGACACTGTGATAATTAGAAAAAAATTAAATAACTTGTAGAGTTTTAAAATAATTTAATGTTCTTGAATTGTTTAGCCACAAAATATTTTCTTATGTTTTCATTTATAGGCTCTGTGAAAGCTATCTCATTCCCTTGGTAATTCGCTGGCCTATTTGATTATCAGTTTGACATGAAGTAGATAGATTTTTTTTTTTATAATCATAAACAAATCTGAAACTCTATATGAACAATGATAAGTCATAAGAAAGCACCAGGGCTCATTTTCCTTCTCCTCAAGATGGAATTAAATCAATAAATTTTACAATATTGATTTAAGTGGCGTGGTATTTTAAAGCTACATGTGTATATGATGTACATGACCATGTATATATATTTGCCATCAGATTATTGAACAATCAAAATGACAGTTTAATGTTTCTGCTTAAAAGACAGAGGTATAAAATATTGCACTAATTCATAAAGAGTAAAAGAGCTTAACTTTTTTTAGTAAGTCAGTAAAAGAGCACAAACTATAAGAAAGAACTTCTTTAAATAACTCTAAACATTTACTTGACTAGGTAAGTTACTCAAATCAAGCCATTTTTCTTTTTAACATAGACCTAGTGTGTCTACATATAATAACACTCATATCGAACACTTGCTTGTTTTGCAAGTTGATTATTTTTTTAACTAACTGAATAACAACTTCTGACATTTGCTTTAAGGAGTCAACCATTTCGTGTTATTGTGACCAAGACAATGGCCAGAAAATATTTTGTCTACTGACCATGAGACTTTGTTCCATATAAAATTCCAGTTTATTTTCAGGTATACCTCTTCTTTATAAATCTCTGGGTGCTTTCTTCATTGGCAGCCCTTTTCTTCTTTGTAAAACCATCTGAATGTTTGTTAGTAAAACTAGATGTGGTTCTATCCATAATTATAAAAGATCAAATTTGTAAAGGAAACTCACCTTGTCAAATTGCTGGTTTAATATTTTACAAACAAATATGAATGTTTTCTGAATTGTATTTACCATTCCAAATTTAGCAAAACCAGTTCATATCTGGCAAAGGTCTAAATCTAAATTCACTTTTTTATTTCTGATTTTCTTTTTTGGCATGTTGAGCCTCATTGGCGAAAACTAAATTCGTGCATTCTTGCAAAAAGATAGAAGCTTCTGTTTGTCTTTGCCAAAGAAAATAGGTAAAGACATTCTTTTATTTTTATACATTGCCATATTTTAAAAGGCAATCAGAAATGTTTTTTCAAAATATGTTTTTTTTAATGTATGGAAGCAAAAAGAAATTTTATAAATTGATCTTCATTAAGTAACATGACTGTATTAATGCCATCAAATGATGTAACCAATTATCAACACTGAAGCTATTATATTTATTTGAAAAATGTTTACATGGGGGAGCTAAGAGATTTATTTTATGCTGATAGGCAGATGTAGTAGCCTTGGTAGGAATCTGGCCTTGGACCAACTCCTGCTACCTGAAGCTCTATTCCACAGAGGCCACCAAGATCTGTGAGAACAAATCCAATGTGAGAGGTGTGACTCACCATAATTTTATTTGATAATTTTAATGATAGACCTGGAATTGATCACCATATTACCCTTGTTTAAATTTTTCCATTTAAAATTTTGAATTGTCATAGCCAGCTTATCTTGGCCTCAGAATAATCTTTTTTGTTCAGAGCTGGGATTTCTACACCACTACTGGTACTTTTAGCCTCCCCACCTCACCCACCAACATGGCCTTGGCAAAATTCTTATTCTTAGCTATAGGGAGGTGTCAGGGCCTTGTTTCAGTAGCTTAGATGGGTTTACTCCTACATTTCATCTCCATGTAGATAAACAAATATCTCTCTTGTTTCTGTGACCACATCCCTTCAATATACTCCTTCATCCCAATCATGAAGTCCTATATACTCATTCATGAAGTTCTGCTCCAAAAGATTCCATGACTGAGGCCGTACATCTACTTATCAGCACAGAGCTCTTGATATAACCAGTGCCTAGCCCTGGACTACCCATCACAGTGCTTTCGCAGTCAGACCTCACCTATTGCTGTTTTCTTAAATATCTCGACATCAACTGTTTGCCTGAGAGTCACTTCGTACTCTCATCATTCTCTGCCAGGGTAAGGCTAAGTTATGCTGCAGCAACAAATTACTGTCAATATCTCAGTGGCAATACATACAAATATTTTCTTCCCTACACTACATCCACTTATGGTTCTTGGTCGTTGTTGGAGACCCAGGCCCACAGAGGTACTGGCATTTCATGACACTGGCATCTCAAAAAGTGGATAGCAGGGGGAGAGAGCAGGGACCACCCACATCCACGCTTACGTGCCTCAAACCAGAAGGGGCCGATTTCATTCCCACACATAGCTCGTTGTTCAGAATGGCTTCTGATAACTGCAAGGGCACTGGGACGTGTTGAGAAACCCATGGAGATTGATGACCAGTACATGTCTCTCCTCACCCTAGAGACCAGGCCTCTCCTGGTGGGTGATCTCCTTCCATCATTAGGCCATTTACAATGGTGGTTTCTATGGCGAAGGGTCGATTTTGTTTCAGGCTCCAGACCATCTGAATAGGCCTGTGCTGTGTCTCACTATACTTATGTTAGTTTCTAGAAATATCGATTATCCACACAAATAATTTGCATTTATAGATTTGTATGCTTTGTTTCTGTATTCAGTATTTAGATCCTGAGAATCCTAAAAAGTAAAATTTCAATAATTATTTGTGTTTGCTAAAAGAATGGAAAAGTCACTGTTTAATGCGTCAATCATCAGGATCATTGTTGGTGAGGCAGGTGCATTCTCTGGTCTTGTGGCTTAGATAAACAAGTTTTTGTCATTACAAACTTCTAGTCTGGCAGCTCTCCAACCCGTATACTGTGCAGACTTATAGGTTAAATAGTTACTAACGGGAAGGGGTGCCAAGTTTTGATGTTTGTCAGTCTGGCAGTGATGGATTCAAAACCAGGGAGACTCATTAAAATGGAGCCTTAGTCCTCAATCAGCTGTCAGTTTTCTAGTATGTGTGGCAAAACCCGAAATGTCTTCTGGGCTTGGCTGGATTTCTGATGAATTGGGTTGCCCCAAAGTGGAGCCAAGGTACATGGTTTCCACATGGTGCTGGAAACCATCAATCATGCCAAATGAATGCTGTATATAGTAATCAACATTTGGGGATGGAATCATTCCTCGGAAAGCTGTGGCCATTTGTAGTCAGTTTGGGACATAGTCTGACAATGACAGCAGTGACCATGAGGTTGAATGTCTTTATCATTATAAGCCTCAAACATTTTAAAATGAATGCCCAATTCATTGCACTTCAGATTGGCTAGTAGGCAGATGCAGGGATGCAGTAGGAATATATTAGATCTAAATCTTAAATACAGTTCACCAGGAAATGAAAAGTAATCACCTAAATTTTCCAAAAGACTGTTCAAGTATTATTGTTGTAGCAGCTGTTCTATGAACATCTGTGTATCATCCATCTGTTTAATACTTAAATCTAATTTCTCTTTGTGTTATGTTATTTTATCATTGCTTTAGTGTCTGAAGTTATACGTATAATATTTGGTTTAAAGAACTCTGTCTCTTACTCTGGAATTGTTAACAAAAGAAAGGTGACATTTTCATATGCTTTGATATGCAATTTTATTTTTCTCTATTCCTGTTAATGTCACATTGTTTATAGTCTTGTTATGGATGCCAATAGGAGTGAGTATTAGAAAGTATACATAGTTTTATTACACAGGTTTAAAGTTGTTGGCTTATAGAAAATATAAAGCATAATGCTTCTAATATTTATTGGAGATATTATTTCTAAATGGAAAAACAAAAACCAAAACAAAACATAAAACCCCATCAAACAGAAAGCAAAGAGAAGATCAAATGAAAAGATTGATATTGAGCTTTACAAAGTCTTTATGCTTTTATTAAATCTCAGGGTTACTACTAAATTTACTTGCTTATTATCGGCTCTTAGAGTAGGGCACATTCAATTAACCAAAATTTAAATTCTAGGCAGGGCGCGGTGGCTCTTGCCTATAATCTTAGCACTCTGGGAGGCCGAGGTGGGAGAATGGCAGGAGTTTGAGACCAGCCTGAGCAAGAGTGGGACCTTGTCTCTACTAAAAATAGAAAAAAATTAGCCAGGCATGGTAGTGCATGCCTGTAGTCTCAGCTACTCGGGAGGCTGAGGCAGCAGGATTGCTTGAGCCCAGGAGTTTGAGGTTGCTGTGAGCTAGGCTGACACCATGGCACTCTAGCCTGGGTGACAGAGCAAGACTGTCTCAAAAAAAAAAAAAAAAATTAAATTCTAGCTTTTGCCTTGGCTCCCTTGTTTTATAATATACAAATTTGAATGGAAATTTATAATTCACTTTTACCTTTCATACCACAGTGATTCAATATGACTAAAGAGAAAAAAAGTTGGTTTAATAAGTACAATTAAGTAAACATTTGCCCAAAACTTTTTTAAATACCAAAAACAGCAGCAAAACAGATTAAGGGCAAAGGAATTAACTTACGAATGTTCATTGGCATATGCTGCATATAATTGCTTTCTTGGTCCAAGATTTATTTGAGGTCTCTATTTAGAGCTTAAATAGAATTTAATATATTTTTAGTACCTACATATAATTCTGTGTAGGTGTTTTTCTTGTACATGAGGTGAAAATTATTATTATTAAATTAGTTATCTCATAAAACAAAAAACCATTTAAGATACAGCATGCAATGCAATTATCTACTTCACTCTGTTAGGGAGTTCTTCATGGATCTATCTGTGCACTATTCAAGGATCTTTTATTCTATGTCCTTGAGTGAGAATGCACAAGGTTGAGGAAGAGGATATTATTTTTCAAAGAGGTGTGTGAGATTCATAATATCATTTGCGAGAGAATGACCTTTTAATAAAATGGCCATGATCTGTTGTTATTTAGTTTAGTTTTTTACCTGTTAAGGGAGGGAAACTTGGTACATATTTTTTCCCTCTTTGAAAGTGCATTAGTTACTATGGTAACAATTTCACTGGCAGAAACAGAATTTTCAAACACTTATATGTAAAATATAAACTTAATTCAAGCATTGGATTGAAATTTATACCTTAGACAATCACGAAGTCATTTGCTTATATGGAGCTGGGGCAATTGCCAGTGTAATCATCGCATATTTATCCATCCGTGCATCCAAAGCAAGGGTCTAATTGAGACTTACACAAGGGAATTTGGCTTTAAGTTGTGAACATTTATTTTTTATCTATTACACCAAATTTAAATTTCTTGGCTCCACTCTAATAATTTTTAACCTGCAGACTTTAATATTTTCTTCTTATCTAAAATATGACCAACTTTACCCTTCTTTTCACTTTTTTTAAAAATTGAGAACCAGTCTGGAATAATTTTCTGTCACTTGTGAACTTTCTTTGGTTAATGGAATCGGATCCAGCTTATTCTTCACAGCTAGATTAGATACCCTGCCTTGCCCATGGCTGGACATTCATTAGAGAACTAACCAGTCATGAGCCTCAGATTAAGCTCATGGTGTGTATAAAGTGGAACTGGAAAGTAAAAAGGAGGATTTTTAAGTGGGATTCTTTTAGATTCAGTTTACAGTTGAAACAAACCAGAAGCATTCCAGATGTCAGGAGGTTTCAGTAAGCTGTTATGGTCCCTCAGATGCATCGGTAAAAAATTCATTTCTTTCTCCTCCTTCCCAAGTGGCAGGTAGAGGGTAAGATAACTGATAACAGCCAAGTTGCAGAACATATCTTAGTGTGAGGGTCAAATAGATCAGATCCCCAGAACCGGTTACAATTACTTGCCCAGTCACAGAACCTGCTTGACGCCAGCCATAGCCCATCCATGGACTGGTGGCAGCAGTGATGTGTTGTTTCCCATGTAGAGCTAGCGCCCAGAGGGGAAGGGTGGAAGCTGACCTAAGCACTCACGTTTTCTTCCCAAATCCGCTATTAGGAAAGTCACGTCACCTCCCGTGGGGCAGAGTAAATAAATACATGGAGAGACCACCTGGAGGGAAACATCAGGAATTGTGTTCCCCTTAACAGCAGCCCCATACATAATAAATAAATTCAGCCCCCTCTGGTCTGTGTAATTGTTTGACAACTCTCAATTTGTTTCACTGCTCTCTATTTTGCCAACACTGAAAGACTGACACCTTCCTTCAGGAATCTACTTTCTGGTTCTTATCTGCCATCCTTTCACCTCCACCTGCAGTGTCTGTGGACTGAACTAGTCACTCCACCTCATCCTTCTCATTGTCTGCTCGCACAGCCAGTGCTGGGAGAGCCACCCAGAAGTTGCCCTTTCCCCAGCCTGACCTACATCCACAACCACTTTGCCAAGTACCTGCCCAGAGTCATTCCCTCTCTGTACTTCTGCTTGAATTGGCAAACACTCCTGGAGAATGTCACAACCTACTGCCAATGAGTTAACCTTGGGAAAAGAAGCTGACATCAGTAATGCAGGGAGTGGTGAGGAAGAACAGGTTTGTTTCCATTAAACCTTAAGTATGTATCAGAAATTTTTTATTAGTGCCTGATTCATTCCCAGTTTTAAATATCCCATCCCACACAGTGAAGTCTTCAAAACTTTTTACTCTTTGCAAGAAACCAATCCCTAACTTTCTCATTCCCCCAATGACCTCACCTTCTACTTTATTGAAAGTTTAAAACCCTCTAATTTAGATTTTCTCAAATTTTCTTTTCTGCATCTCAAGCTTTCCCCCCACATTCTCTTTTTTTCCCTTTAGTTTAGCAGACGTGCCTATCTGTAATTTCAAGGCCAGCCCTTTTCCCTGTCCCTGTCCTTTCCTCCTGCTGCATGTCTTTGGGGATCCTGTTTTCCCGGTGACTCCCTTCTCTTTTGCTTCTCTGAGTAACTTTCTCCTCCTCCCTTTACCTACAAACATGTTAAAACATCCTTATTTTAAAATGTCTCCTAGACCCTTCTGTCTTCTCTAGAGATCTTTCTTGTTCACTGACAGACTCCCCAAGATCATTCTATACTTGTTGCCTCCACTCCTTAACAGTTCCTTCAATCTCTGACCCTTGGGATTTGGACTTGCTTTTAACCACTCCACCAAAACATTTCTGGTGATGGATGGACGTCTCCCTGAGGGCTGTGTTCAATAGTGCCTTTCTTGATCTGTCTTCCACTTTGACTCTAATGACTACTGCCTTTCCCTGGGTTTCTGCTTTTCTGAGTGTTCTTGTCACCTCTATGGGAAAAATGTCCTCCTTTTCTTAGTCATTTTCTACTGTTACCTAATCTTTTGGCTGCTGCAGGTTCAATAGCTACCTCTGTGCCGATGATGTTGATGTTTCAATTCTGAATTCCCAGGCCCATTTTTTAATTCCCTGGTGCTCATCTCCACCTGATATTGCAACAGTGTCTAAAGATCCACGTGCTTGATCATCCCATTTCTCCTTTAATTGCACTCATTCTGAATTCTATTATTGACCAGACTCTCAGGCCCTTCTTTCTACCCAGTCATTGTGTTCCTATGGATCTACCTCTTCCATGACTCTTGAGACAGCTCCTATATCCATTCCCACTACTGCTGCCCCAGATCAGACCGCACTTGCCTATGATTTAGATTATTCAATAGCTGCTTATTGTGTCTTTCTCCTTCAGTACCCTCAAACTTCAATATTGCCTACACACATGAGATGAATTCCCCCCCTACAGCAAAACTCTGCTTGTGTTGTAACTTGATGTTAAAATTGAAGTTTCAGCAAGGCACTAGACCATAGGCAGATTTTCAAAAGAAATATCAGTGAAATCAGTTTCACAACTCTGAAATTCCCTACCTATAAGGAAGGTTTTGATGAGTTGAGAGATTGAAGTTGGGAGATGGTTTTGAGGATGACATTATTGGAGAGAGATGTGCTGTGAACCCCACCTTCCTGCAATGGGCAGAGATGAGGGGATCTTTGAGACTCAAGAGTGGTGCTTCAGTGGGGGCCACTCAGAGTCCTCGCTACAGATTCCCTGAAATTAAAGGACACTGTGAGATGGTGCCTGGCTCCTATGAGGGGAAGCTAACACAGAATAGAGGGCTGCACCCAGGATGCCAATGCCCGACCCTTTTGGCAGGAATGTTAGTCTTGCATGGATTGAAAGGGGATTCTCCCTGAGAGAGCAAATGTTAGGGTGGAGGGACTCAAGCAAAGCGGTATGAGAGATATTGCTAGGGACAGAGGCTGACTGGGGATGGGGAGAGGCTAGTTGAAGGTATAGTCCAAGCAGGTCCTGTCACAGTTGTTTCAGGCAGTGGTTAGGGGAGGGGGGACAGGAGACTATGGAGAAAGTGCAGTGAAAAGAAGGAAAAGAAGTTAACTTCAAGTAGCTGGTAGTCCAGAAATTACAAAGCCTTCTTACAATAGTATTAGACAAGGATGGATTCTTCCTGCCACCATGTTGTTCCTTCCCACGGCCACCCCCACCCTGGTGGATCAGAAATAGCTGGCAAGGGAGGCAGAGGTCCATGAGATAGAGAGAAAGGTCAGTCACATGCTGGCAGCAGGTGCCTGGAAGCCCATCTGCAGCTGGAGAGGAGGATGAGGCATCACATCTGGGTGAAGGTTCAAAGACTCATTTGATTTCCATCTTAATTTTATCATAGACAGAAGGATCATTCAGCAGAAGACTGTTTAATTTCCATGGCTTTGTGTGGATTTGAGAGTTTCTCTTGGAATTGATTTCTAGTTTTATTCCACTGTGGTCTGAGTGGATACGTGGTATGATTTGGATTTGTATGAATTTGCTGAGACTTGTTTTGTGGCCTAAGATATGATCATTTCAAAGAGCTAAACGTAGATTACCTACCATTCAATCCGTCAATCCCACTACTGAGTATCTGCCCAAAGGAAAGTATCATTTTATCAAAAAGACACTTGCACTCAAATGTTATTTACAGCACCATTCACAATTGCAAAGATTCAACCGAGGTGGAATCAACCTAGGTGCCCATCAATTCATGAGTAGGTAAAGAAAATGTGATATATAGATATCATGGAGTACTATTCAGCCATAAAAAGGAATGAAGTAATACCTTTCACAGCAACTTGGATAGAACTGGAGACCATTATCCTAAGTGAAGTATCTCAGGAATGGAAAAACAAAGACCACATGTTTTCACATGTGGGACATAAATGATGGGTACACATGGGCATAAAGAGACATAAGGGATATTGGAAACTAGGAAGGGGGTAGTCAAGATTAAAAACTTACCTAGTGAGTACAATGAGCACTGTCCTGATGACAGGCACACTGAAAGCCCTGACTTCAGCATTATACAGTGTATGCATGTAACAAAAACCTTTGTAACCTCTTAATATTTTGAAATTTAAGAAAAGAGAACCAAAAAAAAAAAAAAAAAAAAAAAAGAAAGAAAGAAAAGTGAGATGGGGTTTTCCAGGCAGAGAAAGAAGCAAAGAACGTTCTAGACTTCACTGAACAGTCTCTGCCATCTCAATTCTCACTCTCACTTTCTCTGTTCTATGGCAGCAGTTGGCAAACTACAGCCCATGGGCAAGAGCTCACCTGGTGTAAATATAGTTTTATTGGAACACAGTCACATCCATTCTTTTATGTATTTTCTCTAGCTGCTTTTATTATACAACAACAGACTTGAGTAACTGTGACATATTCTTTATGGCCCACAAAGCCTGAAATATTTGCTTTCTAGCCCTTTACCAAAAAAGTTTGCTGATTCCTGCTTTCTGATATAGAGATAGTGCTTCGTACAGAAGTGAATGCTCAGGTGTTTGCAAAAACTAAGGGCTGAATAATCACCACTAGGCTGTGATCCCTCTGTCCATGGTTGAGTAACAAATGAGGTATTTTTGCATTCAGTCAATAGCTTAGATGATTTTTTATTGGTGATTCTCGACTAATGTTTTAACTGACACATGGCTGTCCATAATAATGAAAGAGTCTTTTCAGGCAAGAAATAAATTGCAACTGTGCTATTCTCTGTATCTGAGAGAAAATGGTGTAGATTTTTTAGTTTAGAATGTCATTTAAATATATTTTTAATGAATTTCTTTTCTTCCCCAAAATAGGCCAAGCAAGTCAATGAAAGCATATGACAGATATAGCAGTGGAATTCTTGTAAAGAAAGGATAAGTCTAATAATATCACAAAAAAAAAAAAAAATCTAGGAGAATTTTACAGAATTTGCTCTCCGCTGAGGCCAAGGAATATATTTCGTGTCATTGATAATTATAAACAATCTTGAATCACATACCACAAATTCAGCATCAAATGACTTATGTAATTTTTGCAGTTATGCATGTATTATTGTTATTCATAAACATGAAGAAGTACTGCGGGCACATCAAGTTGACTTTAATGAAATACAAGATATTTCAGTTATTAAAATAAACTAGGCAATAGAAATTTGTTGAAGCATTTCTTTGAAAAACCTTGAATACCCATTAAATAAGTCACAGTGTCATAAATATTTGTATCAAAACTGGTGATTAAAATTTCAGCTTTCTGTCCATTTCCCTAAAACAAAATACAAGAATGAAAAATGAACTGAAGTGTTTCAGAAAAACCAAATTTCTATATACTATAGTGACTTAAATCATAATTTTTGTATATTTGATTTTAATTTATAGTTTGATAACCAGAAATTATTGATTTACTGCTCCACGTCCAACTGGTTGAGAATGAAAATAGTGCCTTAATTTTCACCACAAAGGCACAGTCACTTTCTTGAGTTCTAGGAAGCATCACTGGAATAGTAGTACACCAGACACTAGTCCTAAGAAATTATACCTTCTCCTCAATCATAGTTACTAAAGACAAAATTATACTCCACTGTAGAGATATGTGTTGAGGTTTGAAGTGGGGGTATAAACAAAACAGCTGAGTTTGAATGAATTGGGAAGGATTAGGATAAGATGGAGAGTAAAATATATTTTTATTAATTTGAATGCTGATATATATTTTTTTCAATTTAATTTTACAGAATCAAAGAGTCTAACAGTATATCTTGTTAGATACAGTATGTCCTCATAATGTATACATTATTTCTTGTACAATGATATGAAATAATATGGGAAATATTCATGATAAATTATTAAGTGAACAGTGGACGTTAAAAACAACAGTTTCATTTTTTTTTCCCCACCCCCCCTTTCCCGAGTCAGCACCTTCAAGTGTTACCACTCCCCAAACGGTGCGCAATGCACTCATTGTGTAGGCATACCCCCATCTCCTCCCCCACCCCCCACCTCAGTCTGATGTCCAATTGGTGTCGTTCCCAGATTTGTATTTAGGTGATGATCAGGGAAACCAATTTTCTGGTGAGTACATGTGATGCTTGTTTTTCCATTCTTGGGATACTTCACTTAATATAATGGGTTCCAACTCTCTCAAGGAGAACCATAGAGATGTCGTATCTTCATCATTCCTTATAGCTGAGTAATATTCCATGGTATACATATACCACAGTTTACTAATCCAATCATGTATTGATGGGCATTTGGGTTGTTTCCACATCTTTGCTATTGTGAATTGTGCTGCTATAAACATTCGGGTCATGTGTCTTTGTTACAGAATGACCTTTTTTCCTTTGGGTATATGCCCAGTAATGGGATGGCTGGGTCAAATGGCAGGTCTACTTGAATCTGTTTAAGATACCTCCATAATGCTTTCCACAGGGGTTGCACTAGTTTGCAGTCCCACCAGCAGTGTATTAGTGTTCCTGTCTCTCCACACCCACGCCAACATGTGTTGTTTTGGGTTTTTTTGATAAAGGCCATGAATGCTGATATTTTTAATATAAACTTTTAATTTAAAATCAATTTTGGTTTTATAGAAAAATTCTAAGAGAGTATGGAGAGCTCCCATGTGCCCTACATTCAATTTCTCTTATTCTTAACATCTTACTAATGTATGGTATATTTGTTATAATTAATGAACCAATACTGATACGTTACTATCAACTAAAGTCCTTACTTTTTTCAGATTTTCTTAACTTTTACCCTAATCTCCATTTTCCATTCCAGGATCCCATCCAAGATACATTTCATTTAGCTGTCCTGTCTCCTTAAGTTTTTCTAGTCTGTGGCAGTTTCTCAGACTTTATTTGCCCTTGATGACCTTGAAAGTTTTGAGGAGTATGGGCCAGGTATTTTGTAGACTCTTCCATTATTCCACCTTTTATAATCGACATTATTAATTATTGAGATTTGTCTGATGTTCTTATAATATGACTTGGTTTACATGTTTTCTTTTGAGGGGGAAGATGATACAGGTAAAGTGCTATTTTTATCACATCGTCAACAGTACTTACTTTTAACATCACTACCACTGTTGATGTTAACTTGGATCATCTCGCTGAGGTAATATTTTTCAGGTTTCTCATGGATATTTATTTTATTCTTTGGAATATAAGATGATGCTATTTTATTTATTTTGTTTCTCATATTATTTCCAGGTTTGGCCATTGTGTGTGTGTATGTACGTGTGTGTGTTTAGCACTGCCCTACTTTTCATCACTACAAGATGCTTCAAGCCCGTATTGTGTATTTCTACCTTAGTGGTAGAATCAGACATTTTCTCAAGGCTCCCTGTTTTTTTCCAAGAGAATGGCATTAGAAACCAAGATCCAGGCATTAGATGTGCTCATTGCTGCTGAGGTGTCCTTGATGCTAGGCACTCTTAGCTGAACAGAACAAGGAAATACAGGTATATTAACCCATGTATACACACATCTCTATAAAAACCTCTTGGTGTAACAATCTGTACCTTTATAAAACTAAATATGAGTGCATGCTAATATCTCTGACTTTAATTCATTACCACGTGGACCACTGTAGCCTCTTCCCACTCTAGCTGTAAGCTCCCACTCCAACACTGAGAAGCCTCACTCTCACCATCTGCCATCCATGTACTTACTTTTTCACTTTCAGTACACATGTATAGCATTATCAAAATTTTGAATCTGTCTCTTCCCATGGAAAAAAGCTTTATAAATTAGAGTATAGTATTTGTGTGCAGTTTCTTTTGTCATAGTTTTACAGACTCTTTTCCAATGTTAGTTATGTCAACATCTTTTGCCCCCACCTCAATTAATAAAGTTGTTTTATATGTTTGTAATGAAGTTAAGATTGCTTTGTCCCATTCTTCATTCCATCCTGGGAACCGCTACCTCCCAAAAGATGTTTATAAAATTTGCATAAAAGTTCACTTTTTGCATGTTAAAGTACATGGATTTTGACAAATGTGTAGTGCCATGAATACATCATTAAAATTTTATACCAACCAGTTTGACCACCCTAAAAAATCCTCTGTACTTTACCCATTCAACTCTCTCCCGCCCTCTAAATCCCTGGAAATCTCCATAGTTTTGCCTTCTCCCAAATGTCATATAATAGGAATCACACAGTGGTATATTGACTTTTCAGACTGAATTATTTCACTTAGCAATATGCATTTAAGATTCATCTGTGTCTTTTTATGGCTTCATAACCCATTTATTTATTTTTCTCTGAATAATAATCCATTGCATTGAATAATAGTACATTGTTCAGATGTATTAAAGTTCATTTATTCACTTACCTATTAAAGTATATCTTGTGTGATTCCAGTTTTTGGTGATCATGAATAAAGCTGCTATAAACACTTATGTGCAGGTTTTTGTGTGGACATAAGTTTTTGATTCATTTGGGTAAAAACTTTGGAGTGCGATAGCTGGATCATATGGTAAGACTATGTTTAGCTTTGTGAGAAACTGCCAAATTGTCTTCCAAAATGGCTGTACCATTTTGCATTCCCACAAGAAATGAATGAGCCTTCCTGTTTCTATACATTTTGTGAGCAATTGTCATACTGTTATTTTAAAAAATAATCCATGATAATAAGTGACATTTAATTAATAGTATCATTTTTGTTTTAATTTTTTATTTCCTAATTGTAAATGATATTGAGCATCTTTTCATATCATTGTTTGCCACCTGCATATCTTCTTTAGTGAGGTGTCTGTTCAAATCTTTTGCCCATTATTTATTAATAATTGAGTTTTTGGTTTTCTTATTGCTGAGTTTTAAGAATTCTTTTAATACTTTGGATAAAAATGTCTGTTACAGATATGTTTTACAAATATTGTCTCCCAATTTATAGCTTGTCTTTGCAGTCTCTTTAGAGTGCCTTTTGCAGAGTAGAAGTTTTAAATTTTAATAAAATCGAACCTATTAATTTTTTCTTTCATGGATTGCACTTTTGGTTTTTCATCTATATTTATATACATCATCAAATCATTGAACCTAGGTTACACAGATTTTTCTTTTGTGTTTTCTTCAAAACATTTTTTATTAATAGTTTTGCATTTTACATTCAGGTCTGTGATCCATTCTGAGTTAATTTTTGTGAAGTTATACAGTCTTTATTTTTCTGGGTTCATTTTTTTTCATAAGGACAGCCAATTGTTCCAATAACATTTGTTTAAAAAAACCGTCCTTTCTTCATTGAATTGCCTTTGTTAATTTGTTGAGTTAAGTTAATTATATTTGTATGGGTCTTTATTTGGGCTCCTTATTTTTTTAAGTGATTTATGTGTCTATTCTTTTGCCAACATTGTTCTTTCTTGATTAATGTGGCTTTATAGTAAGGTGTGAAATTAAGTAGTGTGAGTCTAATCTTTTTCTTCTTCAATATTGTGTTGGCTATTTTAGCTCTTTTGTTTTTTCATATAAGCTTTAGAATCAGTTTGTCAATACCGATAAAGTAGCTTTCTAGATTTTGGTTGAGGGCTGTGTTAAACCTATATATCAATTTAGGAATAACTGACATCTTGACAATATTGTTTCTTCCATTCCACAAACACTGCCTTTCTTTACATTTATTTAGATCTTCTTTGATTTCTTTCATTAGAGCTTTGTAATCTTCTGTAATACAGACCCTGTGTATATTTTGTTAGCTTTTCACCTAACTACTTCTTTTCTTTTTCTTTTATTGTAATGATATTGTATTTTTAATTTCAAATTCTAGCTGATCATTTCTAGCATATAGGAAAATAATTGACTTTTGTATATTGGCCTTGTATCCTATGACCTTGCTGCATTTACTTATCAGTTTCAGAATCTTTTTCTGTCTATTATTTGAGATTTTTTTACATAGAGAATTATGTCATCTACGGAAACAGATAGACTTCTTTCCCATCAGTATACCTTTTGTCTCTCTTTCTTGTCTTAGTGCACTAGTTATGACTTCCATGGTGACATCAAATGGAAAAGCAGATTCTTTCCTTGTTCCTTATCTTAGGGATAAAGCACCCAGTTTCTCTCCATGAAGTATGATGTTAGCTGTAGGCTTTCTGTAGATTTTTTTTTACCAAGTTGTGGAAGTTTCTATTTTTTGTTTGCTGAGAAATTTTAATCATGAATAGGTGTTGAGTTTTGTCAAATGCCTTTTTGGCCTCAATTCCTGTTATTATGGTGGATTATATTGTTTTGTTTCAGGATGTTGAACGAGCCTTGTATATGCAGAATAAATTCCACACGGTTGTGATCAAAGTTAAGTAGAAATAAAAGGAAGGATGTCAAACTACATACTAAATACTAAATGTAAACCAAAAACTCCTATACTTCATTTTCTTCTAACACCAAATGACCCTTCAAAGAAAATAAACAAATGAATGAACAAACAAACAAAATCCTTCCTAATTACAATCTCCTATAGTGATAACCATGGCTAAAAATTGCAATCTGTTAAATATCTTTTGCAGGGCATTGGGATGGACAGAAACTCAATTGCCTTCTTTACAAATGCTAAGTGATTTCCAAGGGAGAAAAGAAGATCATGTGAAAGGTAAGTAGTTAACAGCCAGTGAACTTAAGGAGACAGATTTACAGAAGATAAATTCTAATTGAATACTATTTGTATGTATTCTATAATTTATAAAATAACTTTTTCAGACAAATCCTATTTTTTTTATAAATTGACAATTTATAATTGTATAAATTTATAGAGTGCAAAGTGATGTTGCTGTTTTTTATTACTCTATTGAATCAAAACAGAAGGTTTAGAGAGACAGTACATATGGGTCAGTACCCTAGACAATAAGATAAAGTACTGTTTCATTCATTGCCAAGAAGCTGAAACCAGAGCACTACACACACACACACACACACACACACCTCATAGACAGTTGTATACTGGGCTAATTCAATGAGTGGAGCAAATGAGAACCAGACCACGACACCTGCTGTCTGTTTGCTATGGAAGCAGATGTCAGAAAACACGAAGAAATAACTAAAGGCCATATGTCAAGGTTCTATATTCACTATCAGGAATCAAGAATTCCAGGTGTTTGCTAGCTGGGGCACTGAGCAATTCCAAGCAGATTAATCAGAGAAACACATACCCACCCACAACTAGACCACTTCTCCTCTGGTGGACTCTGGCACTAGAGAACTCAGTCCAGCAGCGTCCTCACTATTAGACACACTGAGTCTGTCCACATAATAGAATATTGTTTCCTGAAATGTCGTGATGAGCATCTGCACAGCTTTCTTACACAGTTTTGACAGATCCCCTCCTCAGCAAATGCCTGGGGTAGGAGCCTCTTCCTTACTCAAAACCATCTGTGAATAATTCGTCTGGACTGATTTTTCTATTATTTGACAATCAGCTCACTAAGCTTCAAGTGTTCCCCTGTGAATCACGACCGTGTTCTACCTTATATGGCTGAGATTGCTGCAAAACTGCCATGGAAAGGGAGGAGACAGGGTGGTGACTGGGCTTCTCTTCTGTCATTCGGTCCTAGGCCTCACACAGCTACTGTGGTGGTTCCCACAGTCCCAGCTGGGCAGTTGCGGCAACAGCAAGGAGCAGAAAGATCAGGCTGTTCATGCCCCAGTGAAAGGTGTGACATTTGCTGTCACTTTAGGAAAGGAGTTTTAGGGAAGAGGAGCTCTTTACAAAGCCTTGACTAGGAAAGACTCCACCAGAAGGGTGTCCAAGAAGTCCTCAGATCCTGCAGAATTCACCCATGACTCCCTGCATAGGTCTGTCGGCTGAGGAGCCGGCATCCCCATGGTGATGTTTTCACCCAGTGCACAAAGACAAATGGCTCCTGTCGCTTACGATTCTTAATGAGGATAGGAGCCTCAACCTGGACTTGAAGCCTGAAGATCAGTCCTGTTTTGACATAAAGGATGAGTTCTGCTGTTCCATGACCAGGATCGGGTTCTTGGGAGGTCAGGGCAGAGAGACACTCAGGCCCTAAATCTTCTCCAGTGGAAGACGTTGCCTGATACCTCTGCATCATCAGGACCTGAATAAAACAGACAATTGGCTTTGAAAAGAAAAATGAAATCACATCAAAAACAGTCCTTTTACACGCCAAATAGTAAATCTCTTAATTTTCCTCAGTTAACTTATTTTAACCTACTCACTAGTGATAATAATGCAAATATTTAGAATAAGTGTGAAATACTAATATTTTAAAACATATTTTTAAGATTACTTTTATATTTTAATAATTTCATTTTGTTCCACTCTCTCTCCTTCAACTCTCACAATTCATCGAACATAAAATTTGAAATCTGATCAGTTTTCATGACAGGAGACTGATTATTTAAAGATCTAAGGCAATAGGATAAAGGACATGAATAACGTGTGGGATATATAGTAAATGATTCTTATTAATGGTAATTTGTTTTCCTATTTATTTAATCCAGACCCTTTAATGACAAATAGAGTGTTACAATTTTTGATAGTTCTGTTAGGGAGAGTTAGACTCTGAGTAACAGAAAAAGGAACCAACAGTGGCACATGGCTAGTAAACCATGTATGAAAACAAGTTCACAAATAGAGTGTTGTAGGGATGGTTAATAACGCTCAGTGACTCAACAGCTTTATGACCCAGGTTCTTTCTGACTCTCCAACTTGGTTTTTTCTTTTAACCTGTCTCTCCATAAACACCCAGCCCATGTTCTAGGCATCAAATGAAGTCAACAAAGTTCAGAAGCAGGAAAGAAAGGAAGTTTGCTCTTATGTCTTAGTTTTCAAGATAGAAAATCTTTCCAAAGCCCTCAACAGATTTAATCTCCCATCTTAGTGCTCAGAATGGTTTCATAGGCCACCATTAAACAAATCACTCACTGGGTAGAGAAATGGTTGGAATGGCTCTCAGATTGGAGTCCCTGGGCCAGTAGCATCAGTACTACGTGGGAACTTGTTAAAATGCGTAAAAAATGTGGTTCACGCCTGTAATCCTAGTACTCTGGGAGGCCGAAGCAGGAGAATTGCTTGAGCTCAGGAGTTTGAGACTAGCTTGAGCAAGAGTGAGACCTTTTCTCTACTGAAAATAGAAAAATTAGCTGGGTGTTTTGGTGTGCACCTGTAGTTCCAGCCACTGGGGAGGTTGAGGGAGGAGGATCCCTTGAGCCCAGGAGTTCGAGGTTGCAGTGAGCTATGATGATGCCACTGCACTCTACCCAGGGTGACAGAACGAGACTCAGTCAAAAAAAAATGTGTATTCTCAGGCCACATCTCAAACCAACCAGGTCAGAAACTCTGGGAGCTGGGCACTGAAAACTGTGTTTACTAAGCCCTCCAGGAGATGCTAATGAGAGACAGAGATTGAGACCTGCTGGCTTAGACTGATTGCAATTCACCCTGTGAGACTGGGGACATACATCACAGTTTTCCCAGAAGTGCACAGACATGTCAGAGGCCTCAATATTTAATTTTATATTTGGAATGCAACATACTGCCTGCTTATAAGAAGGCTCTTAGAAGTTTTTCTGCTTTGTTGTCCTTTCTAGTCTACTGGTAAGAGATATTTCAAGCCTGTATTAAAGTGTGGTCAAACACTTGTCAAAATGACACCTTACTTGTTTGGGAGCTAAAGGTTTAAACCTTTAGATATGGTGAAACTTTAATTAGTTTTGCTTAAAATAACTCTCCTAATAAAAGTGCTAAGTTTTGTAATGGAAATAATTAGCTAGAAGCTAAATACTTGAATGACTTTTACTTGTGTCCTGCATTGCTGGTTAACTAAACAGAACTGAAACCATTTCACTGAAGTTCAGTTTTAAGATCACTTAACGAAGACTCCTTTCAGTGGCTGCAATTAGCTATCTGTAATATGGACAGTTGCATTTCTCCTGTGGGGGATATGGTCCTCTTATACATGTAAAAATTATTTCATCTGTTTTGAAGTTTTTATTGGGAGGTTTTTGGTTAGCACGTGGAGTCAGGGGAGCAGATTTATTGCACCAGTGAATGGAGCTCTCACTGAGCCTGGCGTTGCTCACCACATGCCTTATGTGACTATTTCAATGAATTAGAAAATTGTTTGGAATCCTGTGATGTTGCCACAGCAACATTCATCATTGTAAAAAAATGCTATGGGGACAAAAGGAGAGAGATACTAACATGTTTCCAGACACCCAAGTGTGTTCGTCCTGACTCTGGCTTTATTAAGTTTGCCATACAGTGGGTAAATCTCATACGTTAATTAAACTTTCCCTCCTCTCTCCTCCAAGATCCTCCCCTTCTATTACTACTTATATTCCTTGTCCATTGCTGAATAAAGTGAAGGGCTTCACATAGCACACACTTATTATTTCATAATTTCCGAGGCTCAGGAGGTCACAGTCACAGGTTAGCTGGGTCCTCAGCACAGGGTTTCTGAGGTCAAAATCCAAGGTGTTAGCATGAGGTTTGGTGTGATCTGAGCCTCACGTCATTCTCTATGCTCCTAGGTTGTTGGCAGAACTCATTTCCTTGCATTTGTGGAACAGAAGTCCTCCCTTTTCTTGCTGGCAGTTGGCAGGGGGTCATTTTTATCTCCTAGTGGCCACCCTCTGTTCCCTGCCACAGACCCTCTGTACATCAGGGCAGTTGCTCCTTCAAGGTCGGCAAGAGAATCTTTCTCATGCTTCCAGTATCTGACTTCCAGCAAGGCTCAGTACCTTTTAAGGGATCACTTTATTAGGTCAGGACACACAGAACAATCTTCCCCTGGATGAGCTCAAAGCCAACTGATTAGGGACTTTATTTATGTCTGCCAGAATCCCTTCACTTTTGCCATATAAAGTAAGCTCATCATGGAAGTGATAGCCTTTCATATTCAGGTCCCCCTCATACTCAAGGAGAGGGGACTACGCAGGGTGTGTACACCAGTCCTAGGCATCTAGAGCACCTTCTCAAAATTTTGGGAACCCCACTTCCCCTTCCTTCCCATCCTCCCCTTTTCTCTCCTTGGTTGGGGCGCACATGCATGTGAGTGTATATGTGTACCTGCACCTGTATCACAGCAGTGACAGCAACCCCACAGAAAACAATAACAGAATCGCCAGACACATCAAGAAGAAATGATTTGTGATTTTTGTCTGACAATTTATGCTCATGAAAAAGTTGAGATAATTCCAGCTCTGAAAGATGCAAGTTCATTCAGACAAGTTCTGTTTTTTTTTTTTTTTTTTTTTTTTTTTTTAAAGCAAAACCTTTATAATAGCAAATCATAAAGTACTACTTTGTCCTGGGTTTGACAGGCTATTCTGACACAGATTCAGAAAGGTGTAGTATTAAGATGTAGATTTTAGGCAGAGCATGCAATGTCAGCAAATTGTAGTTCATTACTCTGAGCTGAAATGTGCTTGCTGTGTTATGTAACAGAAAGATCTCAGGGCTTTTCCAAACCTTGGTTTTCTGGTGGGACTTAGGGTGTGATGGGAGATTCAGATGGTCTGTAAAATAAGTCATATATGTTGTTTAAGATCTCTTCAGCACCAGTGAAACTAACTGTCCCATTCTAATATTGTATGTCTTAAACCAAAGTCAAAATGCCTTTTTAGAATAATGCTGTTCATCAAGATCCAAGAAGAGAATTAAAACCACTTGGCAATTCACATCCTTGTGCTAGTGAAATAATTGCTGAGATCAAGACAGCAGATAGACCCTTGAATTTTAAAAAGCTCTATACGGGAATTGCTGCCAATTTGTCCATGGGGGAAAAAAAAAAGAAAATTTAAAAATTCAGCTTGCTAAGTAAAACGAAAAAAAAAACTTTTATCATAGATTATACATGTGCTTTTCCAAATTAATAACTGTTAACAAATGTGTCCTATAAATGGTGAAATTGTAAGTAAAAAGTAGTAGAAAATGTCTTAGGTTATTGCCCCCAAAACTCCTTTGGGTGCTTGTTCATTTTGGTTATTAAAGAGTCTGCTATAAGCAATGTTACTAGTTCTGTGATATAGTATTTTAAAACACATATTAAAATGCCATGGGTATGCACTTTATTCTCTACTCTTCACTGTTTCTCACCTCCCGCACCTGTGCATGTGAACTTATTTGGAAATATGGTCAAGTTGATGAAGTTGATCAAGTTAAGATGAAGTCATTAGAGTGAGCCTGCCTTAGTCCGTTTGTGTTGCTATAAAGGAATACCTGAGACTGTGTGGGTAATTTATAAAGGAAAGAAGTTTATTTGGCTCATGGTTGTGCAGGCTGTACAAGAACCATGCCACTGAAAGCCACATCTGGCGAGGTCCTCATACTGCTTCACTCAGGGCAGAAGACAAAGGGTAGCCGGCATCACATGGTGAGAAAGGAGGAGAGAAAGAGAGAGGAAGGAGTTTGGGTTGTGGGTGCAGATCACTCATGAACACCATGGTGCCATTCTCATGGGTGTGAGTTCCTGTGAGAACTGGTTGTTGAAAAGAGCCTGGCACCTCCCTCCTCCCTCTCTCTTCCTTCCTCTTGCCATGTGCTGCCAGCTCCCCTTCCCCTTCCACAATGAATGGAAGCTTCCTGAGGCCCCCAGAAGCAGATGTTGTTGCCATGCTTCTTGTACAGCCTGTGGAACCATGAACCAAATAATCCTCTTTTCTTTATAAATTACCCAGTCTCAAGTATTCCTTTATGGCAACACAAATGGAGTAAGATAGGGCCTTAATGCAATATAACTATGTCATTATAAAGAGGGAAAATTTGGACACAGAGACAGACAGGCAGAGAGGAAGACCATGTGAAGACATGGGGAGAATGTCATCTGCCATCAGAGAAGCACTTGAGGTTGACATCAGTTAGGAGGGAGGCACAGAACAGATTCTCCCTCAGGGGCCTCAGAAAGAATAAATCCTGCTGAGATGTTGATTTCTGGCATCCAGAGATGTAGGACAATAAATTTCTGTTGTGTAAGCCACCCAGTTTGTCACACTTTGTTACAGCACTCCCAAGAAACTAATGCACATAAGTTCTTCAATTTTTTTATTCTTTGTACCTAAATGATTTCCCACAATTATTTCATTAATCTTCTGTAATTAATCACTCAAGATTATATTTTAATACTGTTTTGTAGATTTTAAGTCCTTTTCAGCTAATCCCCTCTAGTTATAAATGACTTACTATGAGATCCAGAAAGTTCCTAAGTTTCTACTCCCAAGACTTCTATTTATGTTGCTTTTAAGATATCACCTATCAGAGTTTGAGAGTTTTGAACAGGGGATTTTCTCGTTCTCTGGGCATTTATTATGGTTAGAAGGTATCATTTTCTTCTGTCTATCAGTACAGAACTGGAAAACAAGGAGAATTGTGCAGGAAAGTTTTCTTTCATACACAATTATTTTGAAGATGTCTGGGGAGAAAATATAAGCTTATATTTTTTAGGTGAATCCATAGGGGATGGTAGCTAGTAGTTTTCCATGGGGAGAAAGGCCTGAGAAATTGACCTCACCCGGCGTGAAGCCAGGGCTGCAGATATAACATTTTTATTGTGAAGTATTTCAAAAGGAAGGAAAACCCTCAACTGCACAGCAAGCGCTATCTAATGCCAGCTCTGCTAGTGGCACACAGAGTGGCTCTGGAAAGTAAATTTCTCTTTTAATAATTGTAAACCATCTGCTAAGGCTTTCTTTGGAGAGTACCTAATTGTGACTTTAAAGAATATGTCACAGTGTTAAAAGTGGCATATATACCACAATTACAAATACATACAAAATGTGTATAGTGAAGAAAAATTTCAGCATGCTAACAGGAGTGATATTAAAGTGAGAAATTTTCTTTTCCTTCTCTCTATTTTTTAAATTACTTAATACTATTCACATTATAGTCAAGTTGGAAATGGTACATAACTTTAAAAAATAAAATGCCTTATAGGCATCAGTACTGTGCATTATTGACAGACTGTCTTTCCTTTTTAGCTTGGCTGGCTGGACATGTCTGGGACCTGATCAATCACAACAGACAAACACATTATGCTTGTGAGGACAGCCTACCTCTGCCAGGGACAATTGACTTCCAAGCATGGTGTAAACTAAGAAAAGAACTGACAAGGCAATGCCTAGTCTTTCTTTTAATCTGTGGGGCTGCATGCTCTAGGTTAAAACTGGACTTATTAACAATGATTTAAAAGCTGAATTCTATATACCCTAATTGTCACATGGCAAGACAAATTTATGATTAGCATAAGTTCAAAATTCAGAAGTCCTCTTCTTGTGCATACATTCCCTCAAAATAGCTTAAGAATTTATATTTTAACAATTTTTCTCAAAATTAGTTATCTTGATTGAAGCTGTTCAGACAGATGGTTGCAGTTATAGCAATCAAGACCAAAAGGAAAGAAACAATCTTTAGCTGGTGGTGGTGGTGCGCAATTTTATTTTTGTTTTTTGCCTGTGTGTGTATTTTAGTTTTAAGCCCTAGGCAGAAATATCTTATAAGTGGCAATAATGAGAGAAAAACTAATAATAAAAGAGTTCTTAGGTGTGAGCATTCTATTATTTGTTTTTTCCAATCTTTTCACTTTTGCTTTCCAATCAGATCCATGGCAATTGTAAATACCATTAGCTGAAAAGGTAGGTTTTATGCTTATATTGTTTGTGTGTGTGTGTGTTTGTGTTTGTGGTGGTGGGGGATGAGTGGATGATGATCCTATATATTAAAATAACATTTTCTCTCAATGTCCAAAAAGATAGGGATCAATCACAGCAGCTAAGCACTATTATTATTTTACAGAATTAAGTATAATACTTTTTGAGGGATTACTATTAACCTAGGTGGGAGGGGTTTTGGAAAGCTAACAGGTGACGTAATTATTCTTTACTGAGCACCTATAAAATGTCAGCACTGGGCTGAGTGCTTATGTATGTTACCTCATTTACTCTAGCAACAGTACTCCAGGTAGATTTTATTGTTTCTACATCGCTGGTGAGGAAATTGGGACTAGGCAATTGTGTTCACTTTTTTAATCTATTAGTTGAAGTAATACCAGCTGCTGTAACAAATAAACGTTAAGATTTCAGGGACTAAACATAACAGATGCTGATTTCTCCTTGTGTAACAACTCAATGTAGGTGCTCCTGGTCATCTTGTCTCTCTGCAGTGATTCAGGGACCGAAATTTCTTTCATCTTGAGGACCAGTCATCTCTAAAGCCTGGGATTCTTGTACATTTATCTGGCACAGAGGAGAAGAGAAGCCAAACCTGTTTGAGAAACAGGTCAGATAATGATATGGTGATTTTGCATTATAGTAACAGAATACTTTTAATTAATTATTTTATTTCTTAATATTATTGTTGAGGTGAAAGAATAAGTGAAAGATAAGTGGTGAGCAAAGAACTATTTCATGGGGGATGAAGACACAATTAGGGGGTATGTTTGCCTAGAATAACTGGCTATGTTTTTACTGGATGGTTAGATGGCTTCTTTCAGAGTTTCTCACACTGTTGAAAAAAATTTGCTTCTTCAAAAGGAGGAGTTTTAAGGAATACTAGAAAGATACCTCGAAGTTTTCTTATGAACACGGCAAGGCAGGCGTTGATGTCTTTCTCTGGAGAGGGAGGGCCGTTGGGTTTACCTGGTTTGCAGTTTAAGGGGGTACGAGCTTGTGTGTGGTGGTGACACAGTGACTGTGGTAGCCCTTCCTCTCGCATGACTTTGAGCTTAGGTTCTCTTACATTTTGTGAAATCTGCGTGAATGGATTGAGGGTCATTTCAGTGCCTTGGGTTCACTCGAATTTGAACCAAAACTCAAGGGCATAGCAATCACACAGTCAGACAAATTAGTACTAAAAAAGGCATTACAAAGCCCTGCTGTACTTCTATGATTTCATAGCTAAGCTAACAGAAAGCCTCAAAACCTTTGTCATAGCTCTGGTTAGAATTCAGGTCTTCTGTGTCCTGATCTCCATACATTTCATCAATTCATTTCCTTTTAAATTCACCTAATTCAACAAAAATGTATTGAGCACCCTCTAGGTACCAGACACTGTGCTAGGTTTTCTAGGGATGTGGAGTCCAAGGTAGACAGCACCCCGGTACCACTCCTGAGAAATTAACTCTTGACTCTCACAGCCTAGGCTCACTTATTTCATACTGTGAATAGAATTGTGACTACCTCTTTCTTGGATTCTTGCCTCAAAGTTACCACATTCCCAATTGTCTTTGTGGAACTCAAGACAACCTTGTTTTTCCAGTCTGGTATCATTTAGCATCCTTGTCTGATGCTATGGTTACAAGTGCAGTCAAAATACTTTAATAGGTTTATTCAATCTAAATATATCATCATTTCATCTAACAATACCACCTCTTTTCTAAAGATTCAAATTTCAAGGCACAATTGTGACTTCTGACTTGTGGTTCAGACTTAAATAGAGCTGGCAGCAGTTGGACTGTCTTAATTATGGGCAGAGAAGTCCATGCAGTTGGTCAGTGGCAGTCTGCAGTGGTGACAGGCCACAGGACAGTCCTCATTTTCCAAAGACGCACATGCTTGCCAAGTTGCTTGTAAATAGCAGCCATGCCAGGAGGTGGGGGATGGTTCCTGGAGAATAGATATTCTTTCTTTGGCCTATGTCCCAGTAAGGCACTGTGGATGACATTGGGTTTAGGATGTCCATCCTTCCCCCATTCCAGAATGATCTCATTCTAACTCGATTGCATCTGCAATGACCATATTTCCAAATACGGTCACATTTATGGGTACCTAGGGTTAGGACCTGAACATATCTTTTTGGGGGACACAATTCAATTTATAATATAGTCCATAACTGAACTGAAGTGACTCATGAAGTTTCCAAAATTTGTTTGTCTACACGCAAGTTCATACTTCAAGAGTAGAGCCCAATATTTTCATTAGATTCTTTAATGTGTCTGGACCTCAGCAAATCAAACATCTAATTTAATTCCCCCTTTTAAGTAAGTCTGAGCTCTAAAGCTCTTGACTAAATTGTGGTAGACCCAGAGCAAGGATCACCTGACTTTTCTGGAATTATCCAATGACTCCTTTTTTGGTTGGTGGTGTGGAAAGAATATTAATAAAAATACAAAGAAATGCTCGATTACCTCACGGGATAACATGTTTCCAGCCTGCATCTAAATGTTCTTTATGTGACTTCCCTTCAGGAGTGGAGTTCAGTTATAACCCATGGTAACAGTGCAATTTTACATAGGTAGGTATGGTGTGCCGTACGCTTAGTCATGCTGACATATGTAGTACGGAAATGTATGTAGAATTGCTGCCAAGCTCAGTGCAGCCAGGGGGCAATAGGAAAAGACATCCCTGCACAGGTGACATCAGCATCCAAACAGCCAGAGAGAGAGAAAAGAGATTGTTCAATTAAGTGCGATTGGCTTTAAAAAGACATACCCATTTTTTTGTTTTCTTTTTTTGGTCAAGTGTTCTTCTAACAGGCTTCTGCTCTCTGCATATGTTCAGTCACATTTTTATTCTATTTGGGTCTCTCCCAGGCTTGCTAATAAGACTGGCTGTTGTGATGGTAACACACCCCCTTCTGCTTCACTGTCTGAACCCCTGAGTGCTGGTCCTGGCTCCCAGACACTTGAAACACAGGCTGTGTGTCTCAGGCTCCTCAGAATAGGAGTGGGCCCTATTATTTAGGATGGGAAAACATACCCTCACTGGGTCCATTACAAATAAGCAAGAAAATAAACACAGGGGCATAAAAAGGGGAATATGCCACTTGTTGCCGATAGATAATGACACGGCCTAAGTAGAGAAATGTTATTATTCGGTGATTTTCCTTTCCCGATTGTGTAGTTGAAAATAAGGCTCTCCCCCACCCTTCCCAAATAAATTGTAGAAATTGGCTGAAAATACCTAGGAGGTGGCAGAGCTATAATTCACTTTTTAGAACCACTAGCGAAGCATTGCAATTTTACTAATGTTCCTTTTTATTACAAAGGAAGAACAGAAAGTATTTTTAAAAATAATGCTAAGCTCCAAAGAAACAGATATTTAAAACATTGCTATAACTATAATTATAATTATTGATCAAAGGATCAATCCTTAATTATATTTGTTCATTATGACTGTCCTAGACTATCTTAAAGCACTTACATCTCCCTCTCTTCACTCTTAGGAAATTGCTGTGCTTCTAACCTCCTGAGAAAACCCCAAAACCATCTCAGGAGCACTCTGTTGATTGGACTCCCTGCCACTAAAAACAAGTTTCTCTGCTCAGCCTTCCTCCCTGCCTTGCAGTCTTGTCTTCGGATGGAAGCCTGTTCCTACCCAAGGCTAATCCCCTGGTAATTGGCATCCCCTGCCTTCCTGGAGAGCTGGTACAATCACCCATTCCCGCTCTGAAGTTGTTCACAGTCATTCTCTCTGAAGACTTTTTCTCTTCATTGGATAAACATATTAATAAAATCCCTGTCGGGAGATAACTAGAGGTAAACAGAGGGATGTTTACATCTGTTTATCTCTAGTTATCTCCCTATATCATTACTTCATAGTCACGCTTTATAAAAACAAACAAAAAAGACGAACCACGTTATACCCTGTATCTCCTTGTCGTGTACCATTCGTTATATGCATAAGACCATCCTCTGCACCCCAACTGTCCACTGTATCACTTTCTTTCTAAAGTCACAATGATCTCCAAATAACATACAACAGAAGCTTTTGTAAACCATTTCTTTACTTGATATTTTTGGTCAGATTTGACACTCATTTCACCCCTCTTTAAAACTTTCCTTCTCTTTGGCTGAGGTTCTTCATTTGGCTTCCATGAGCCCTGGTGGAAGGGGGTAGCTCCTCGTTACTGCTGGGAGGGTTAGGAGCTTTGATCCCCACACGGTCCCCTCTGACACCACAGTGGATGGGTCCCTCATTACTGCTGTGTGATGGTGAAAATCCTGACTCCTCACACCTGACACCTCCCCAGCAGGGAGGGGAGGTGACTCCTGACTGCCAGTTGAGGGTAGAAGGCCAGGTGACCTGGGACACTGCAGGGGTGGGGCAGTGGCTGGCTGGATGAGTGTCCCTGGGCTGTTTCACTTTAACTTTGTATTTCTGCTACCTACAGCCTTGCTTAAACTAGGCATTCCATTGGCATGAGTTGCAGGAATAAATAAATTAATGTATAAATCTCTTCAACCACTGCCATAACAAATACTGCAAACATAGTGATGTAAAAGCAACACAAATGTATGATCTCCCAGTTCTGCAGGTCAGACGTCCAGATACAGCATGGCTCAGCTTGGTCTTCTCTTTAGAGTCTAAAAAGGGCAAAATCTAGGTTTTGCCAGGGCTGCAGTCCTTTCCAGAGGCTCTGGGGAAGAATCAAGTTCCAAGCTCATTCAGGTTGTTTGGCTGAATTCAGTGCTTGCAGTTATAGGACTGAGGTTTCCATTTCCTTATGGTCTGTCTGTCAGCCAGGTGCCAGTCCTTGCTCCTAGAGGCAGCAGAGTCATTTTTGTGTCTTCTATGCAGGCTGCCTTCAGCAATGGCAGGTCATGTCTTCTCATTCTTCAAATCTCTTTAACTTCCTGTTCTGCTGCATTTCTCAGATGGAATCTTCTACCTTCCTCCTCTGCTAGTGTGATTACATCGGGAAAACCTGATTCAGAACTTTAATTATATGCAAGAAGTCTTGTGAATGGCATTACGGATGACATAAACTAGTGGAGCAGTAATCTCTCAAAATAGTCTATGAAAAAAAAATAAGTGGAAGTTAAGTTTAAGAAATACTGTCCACTTAATCCACTCCCTGGAGATTCACAAAGTGCTTAACATATGTGATAGTTGGGGTGATTGAAGCTATCTGCTATAACAGGCATCTCTAAATCCTTAGTGGTTTAACACAAGCGAGGTTTCACTAAGTTTATAATGTGATCAGATGTTTGGAGAGTGGCCTTCCATGTGGTGATTTAAGGATGTGGCTCTATCCATTTTCTGATTTCTTCACTTTCTACATCTTCCAGTTCTCTAAGGGATGCTCTGCATTCAGCTTCCCAAGAAATGAAGAGTGTAAAGAAATGGGGGTTGGATTAGCCGGGCATGGTGGTGCATGCCTGTAGTCCCAGCTACTTGGGAGGCTGAGGCAGTAGGATTGCTTAAGCCCAGGAGTTTGAGGTTGCTGTGAGCTAGGCTGACACCACGGCACTCATTCTAGCCAGGGCAACAAAGCGACACTCTGTCTCAAAAAAAAAAAAAAAAAAAAGAAATGGGGGTTGGGACATTTGATGGTCAGGCCTGAAAATGTCGAATATCACTCTGCCCAGGTTCTATGAAACAGAACCAGTCACATGGCCCCAACCTTAAAAACAAGGCAGCTGGAAAATGCAGTAATCCTACGTGTCTAGGAATAGAAATTCTAATTGGTCAGCGCCTAGCCAGACTCTGCTATGGAACTCTAAAGGCTCAGAGAAGTCTTGGAAAAAACAAAAATCTGTTTAACTTTGTCTGGCTTCATGCTTTCCAAACTTATAGGATTATGAATTTTTAATTTTTAAAATGCTACCTACTGCTAACTGGTATCATAAGGAATATATTATAGGAAATTTGTTTTAGCTCTCTCTCTTAGCAACTTTGGGAGATACCACTAGGTTGGTGTGTTTTAAAACCACTAGATGGATAAAGTAAGGACTTAGACCTTTTAGGCTTAGATGAATAAATATTTTATTCTTAACAGTGTTTATTGCACAAGCCAGAAGGTGTTTCTCTTAATCTTTAAGAAAATTCTTAAAAAAATTAGAAAGTATTTAAAAAGAAAAATGTAGTCTGATTTTTTTTTTTTAGAAAGAAACTTGTTTTTGTTTTTCTAGAGCAGAGAGAAGAATAAGTCATTTCTTTTGACATAAATGTATAAGAATGTCATATTAAGAGATTGTTGAGAATGGGGAATAGGAGCAGAGGAGGAGAGGCAAAGGCATGGGTGAGAGGTTAGTAATTGCCGTCTTGATGATCAGGCCCTGAACATGGTGCTGGATTAAAAAACATAAGAATAAGTAAAAAAAAAATTAAAAATAAAATAAAAGGAAAATGATGTGAAATATGTTCCCTTACAAACTTTGCTCACTTTTTGGTTTTGTTTTCTTGTTGTACAGATATGTGTAAGGGTTTCTGTGCTCAGAGAGAGGCAGGGTCTCTACCACACCAGTTGTTTTCCAAAAGATGCCTTCAGACTCTGATACCCTTTCATAATTTTCCACTCACAAACTCCCAACTTCCAACCCAAAACAATCTTTCTCTATGAAAATTTATTTCCTCAATACTCTTTTCCTATGTGTGGATTTTTAAACCATCTTGGAAAAGATGTCCCTTGGAAATTCACTGAATAGTTACATTGTGGGTCAACCTTACTGTTACAGTCCACAATTCTGAGGAAAAAAATTAAAATTTTCACTAGGGAATGCTAATATAGATTTTGTCACATACATCTTTATATAAGCAAGTGTTCTGGGATTTTGCCTTGAGGAAAGACTAGTAGTCTGGGCATTGAATTCTCTTAAAGTAAAAAACTGACATTTAGTTATTGGACAAGAGTTGTTTCTAGCTACTTTTTAAATTTTTAGGCATATTGTTAAAACCAACCACTATGATAAAAGCAGACAAAAAGACACAGTTGTTTGTGGAATGAAATTTAGTTTAGTCTCCATCTGAAGGCAGGGTAATAAATGATTCTTGTTAGTTATAGACTCCTAGAGCAAGTTCCCAACCTGCTGAGAGGTCTTGTACCAATTAACATTTAGCCCAAGTTTAAAGATAATGGCAAGGTACGAGTTTCCTAGGCTCTACGAGATGGGCCATGTACTGCTAGCCCAGTACTTTATACACAATAGAAAATTTATTAGGTGAACGTAGATTCCTCCTGAATAGCAGATTCCTTATTCCATCCATGTTTGTGACGTTGATAAAATGAACTAATACAGAGGGTAATGATGTTTACCCTGGAGGGGTTTAGTGGCTTAGGTATCAAGGTAACATCCTTATTTCTATTGTAAACCTAACTCTAGAAATAATTGAGGGAGGAACTATACATGATTGGGTGGTAAATACCTCTGGTTTTCCCCCATACTCATAGCCATTGCCACTCAAAATGTGGTCTCTGGACCAGCAGCCATCAGCATCACCCAAGAACTTACTAGAAATGCAAAATTTCAGGCCACACATTAGACCATTCAAATTAAAATCTGCAATTTAACAAGGTTACCAAGTGATAGAATACATGAGAAGATAGAGAATTCACTACAGGTACACACACACACACACACACACACACACACACATATGAGTTTTGAAAACATAATACCTGAGCTATGCCAAATCCACTGCAGTTTGGGGTGAGAAATGAGACAGCTGGGAGATGTGTAGGTTCTACATCTGCTTTCAGATTTCACCTACCACCCACATTAAATGCCAAGACATCAGGTAGTTCTCCAGAAGCCAGCACTGTGCTATACCTCACAGGTCAGCAAAACCTCTAGGGGAAGTTTTCTGAGAGCCAGGGGCTTAGTAGTGAGGCTCCAGCACGCTGCAGGTCAGGGAGCTCTCAGTCTCATTGCTTTTCTCTTTATTTTTTCTCTGGATAAACAGAGGATTTTGGTCCCTTGGGCTGTCAATCCAACTCCTTCAACAAGCAATAAATTAAAAAAAAAATAGTAGGAAGGGGAGGGCAGGAATGAAGTGGATAACAGTCAGAGCAAATATCAGACAAAGCAAACTGAGTGGTATGTGTAGTGCAATAAAAGAAAAAACTACTGGAGAAGAAAAAAAAAACCCACAAAACGGATTTTGCAGGTCTAAAACGTGGAGCTACTGAGAGACAGTGCTAGTGACCTAAACTATGAAAAGAATAATGATGTTTTTCAGTTGTGGTTCCTGAGATTTAACCCTTCATTATGAGTTAGTTATTTAAATGGCAGGTGATTCTTTTATATTTTATATTTCTGTAGATCAGTTAACATTTTTCTTACATTCTGATGTTAAGTTTTATGAACCAGTTCATGTCAAGTGGAAGAGTGAGTTTCTAAAATTTATGCATCAACTAAATTGTAGATTTTGGGGGGGTACATAACGTAATATATAATTAGTTTTTAATTTATATTAGTAGTGTTGGGGCTCAGAAAACAATACCCCACAATATGGTGCTTTGACATGCTGAACTGAAGCAGCATCTTCAAGGTCTCTCTGACCTTTCTCTCTTCTGTTTCTCAACCCTCTTTCTCTCCCAAAGCACAAGATGAGGCTGTTTACTGAAGTTTCCTTATCTACCTAGAAACCAAACCTCCAAAGAGGAACACAATGGTCTTTCAATCCCCTTTCTGAAATGTCATTAGCCAGAGAAGATTAAAACTTACATCACAGAGGAAGAGACTGAAAATTAAACACCACACCTACAGCCCAGATGAACTTTGTCCCAAGCTATTGTATGTTCTCCAGTCCCATTCAATTCCCTAAGAGAATCACTTACTGGCCATTGTTGCAGCATTGGACCCATTCATTCCCCCTAAAAATTATTTGCTACCCCTCAAAATTTCCACATTTCCTCCATATTCCCTTCCTCTATGAAGAAGGGCATACAAACATCTGGGCCTCATTGCATTATTGGGTAATCATTCTCCAATTCCCCACACTTACGCACGTTAAATCCATTTGTATGCCTTTTTTCCCTATTAATCTACCTATTGTCAGTTCATTTCCAGCAGACCTTCGGAGGGCGGAGGGGATGCATTCTCTTCACCCCTACAGTAGAAATAGATTGTATTTAAGAGCTCATTTATTTCACCATTTTCCCCACCCCAGCTGTTTTAACTAATTTTACTTTTCTCTTCTGCTGCTATCCCTTCAACTCTATACACGGTGTCACTGTGGCTAGTCCTCTACATACAGATGGAAGAGTTGGTATAATATTACATCTCACTGTCTGCACAGCACTTTTCTCAATGAACTCTAGAAATCTGGATCCTTATCATGGAAAACTGGGGTTTTGTTTCAGGAGATTCCTGGTTTATAAATGCTCATGGACACATGGCTATCTAAGGATTAGTCAACACTAAAATCCTATAATTCCATGATTTTTAATTTACTTAATTCTTCAGAATTATTGTTTCCCACTGGTAAAAAAAAGAGCAAATGTATTTTTATGTTAAACTTTTCTAATAAGATTTGTTTTCCTGGAGGAGGTGGTAGTTTTTGAATTTCTACATACAAATGTATGAATTTCATTTAGAAGAGCAGTAGAGACTAACGGCATTTTGTCCATGAGATTGTCTAAGATTAAGTTTCAGAGATCTTTCTGCTTCTGAGGCAAGGATTATTCCCCTCCACTATCCCTCTGCTCTTCTCTTCCAAATAGCCTTGCCTCAAGAGATTGCAGAAATTTACAACCCAAAGGGATCAATGTTTCAAGGTTAATGCAATCAATCCTGCCATTCTTGAAAAATTATCCACCTCTCTACACGGAACAGTTAGTGCTGGTCAGATGTCAAACATTCCTGTGGCCATAAGGCCTGCTTATTTTTTATTCCTTGTCTTCTTTTCACATGAGAATAGGATTCTTTCTAGAGGCCATTTGTCATTGCTGGCTCAGAAATACAATAAAAACTATAAAATATATAAGGATGCTGCTGGAAACCACTTGCCAGGTCTCAGATGTAAAACATCCCTGTAAGAGACTCTGTCACCAGGTGACAGTGTGGATCTTCACAGACAGGCAGTCGTTTCTGTGAATTACACACTGATGAGTCCTTTGGAAGCTGCTTCTGTTGGAGCTTGTGAACTCGATGTGGCCCCATGTCAGGGTGCGCTCTGCAGTTCCATGGTGGGTGGGAAGCCAGGGAAGGCTTTCCAAGAAATTCTTTACTCCGCCGTTTGTTTTATTTTTAGTGTGTTAATAAATTTTCCATTTAGCAGGCCTCTCCCTCGACTTTTTCTCCCCCTAATGGTCAGGGTAATTAATAATGTTTGCATTTCTACTGTGCTTTAGACCATTCCAAGCACTTTCATATCTGCTGTGTTGCTTGATCCTCTGGATTTTTAAATTTTTTCATTTTTTTTGAGACTGAGTCTTGCTTCATCGCCCCAGGTAGAGTGCAGTGGCGTCATGATAGCTCACAGCAACCTCAGCCTCTGGGGCTCAAGCTTGCTTGATGCTCCGAAGCAGCAAGGCTCCTGTTAATATATCTCATTTCAGATGAATTTATTGAGGGCCAGAGATATTTAGTAATTTTCCAAGTTCATATTGAGCAGCAAGAGAACCCAAGACTCTGGACTCTACTACAGAGATTACCGTTTACATTTTGAAATCACCAGTTTTGGGATTAGAAATTTCCTTCACAGTAGTTGCAAGACTTTGGGCAAGCTGCCTAAGGGAACTAAGTCAGTGTCAGAAGTCCTCAAAAGTATGCTGTCCCCTGCCAGATAAATAAGGCTGGAAAGGGGGCAAGGTAGAAGAGAGTGTTCTTTTCATATGGTGAGAAGTGGCTGAATAGAATTCAAGTTCTCAAGGGGGTCCTTTAGCCTTTTCCTCAAAGCCAGGTCACCTTCTCACACATGATTTTAGCTCATTGTAGTAGTCTGCTAATTTACTGCACTTGTTTATTTTTCCCGAGCCATTTTCCTGGTCATCTATATCAACTCAGAAGAGAGGCTGTGCACCTACTCCCTAACTGCTGTAGGCCGACTCATGGGTGACCTCTTCTCTAGAAAACTGCCCTCAGCTGACAGAAGTCACCTTAACCAGGAGGCTGTACCCTCAGCTCTGAGCCAGCAATCAGCTGCTGTGGGAACACAGAAGGGAGGCCCTTGGCTTCAAGGTGTGATTATTTTGTGTTATGATTTGTGCTCCAGATTCTTTCTATGGAATCAAATTGGGTTTTGTGTCCAGCTGAGACCACAGTGTGACTGAACTTCCATCCTTCTGTTTTTCTTCCCTTCTGCAATAGCATCCGCTTCATAAATCCTGTGGGTTTGAGTCTCTGCCTCAGGCCCTCACAGGGACTCCAACCTATGACAGCTTGGTCCACTTTTGATATGGAAATATAGGGATTCCTCTCACAGTTCTCTTCAGGAGCATTCTAACCTTGATTCTCTCTTGATTTGGCCTCTCTTGCTTTTTTAAAATATCTCTAGTGAGAACATGTCCTTTTAGCCTCTAGCACTGAAAAACCCCATCTCTACAGGCCCAGAACCTGCCTCAGAGTGTTGTACGTGGGGTGGTGGAGGGACATGGACTCCTAGCTTGCTTTGCACCCATACCTACTTCCAGACTGATGCGGCAGGGGTTGGGGGAGAGTCTGTGCTGGGGAAATACAATTAAACACAGAATCTTCTCTTGTTATAAACCAAATGTTTGTGTCTTCCTTAAATTCTTATGTTTAAGCTCTGACCTCCAATGTCATAGTATTTTAGGTGGGGCTTTTGGGAGGTAATTAGGGTTAGATGGGATCATGAGGATGAGGCCCTCATGGTGGGATTAGTGTCCTTATTAGAGGAGGAATAGAGACCAGAGCTCTCTCTCTCACTGCTGTCTGGGAACACAATGAGAAGGCTGCTGTCTGCAAGCTAGGAAGGGAGCCTTCACCAGCAACCGAATCTGCTGGCACCTTGATCTTGAACTTCCCAGCCTTCAGAACTGTGTGTAATCATTGTGTGTTGTTTAAGCCACCCAGTCTATGGTATTTGTGTGGAAGCCTGAGATGACTCACATACCTATCAACCCAGAAAAGCTCTCCAAAAAGGTAGAGAGAAAGAAAACAGTTTTATTATTGCATAATATCAAACCAGAATGTGATGTGCATCATGGGCAATCTGTTAAAAAGATTGCAAAAACAGAAAAAAATCCCCCTTTTTATAGATAAGCAGATATAACCCATTATATATACATGTTCTCAAGATAAACAATAGTAGCTAATCCTTATGTAGCAGATCCTGACAGCATTATTTGTCACATGTAGTTCATCCTAAATTTACCTTGTAATTGAAGTGACCATCTATGTCAGTTAGTTGGTTTTCTCCAAAGGAAAGGTAAATTTTTCATACCCACCCAAAGAAACTGGAAGATGGGGATGCTAACTTTCTTTATGATGGCATTTCAAAGAGATGGTGCCCACGTCCTGAAGAACAACATCCCGCATCTTAACACTAGCATGAAACCTATTTAGCTTTTAAAATGATTTGCATATATTTCAGAGAGATAGAAAAAGAATTCACAATCACAAGTTTTTTTAAGTAATTGGCCTAAGAAAAAGGAGGAAGAAGGAGTTACTTCTCTTGTTTTCAAACGGGAGACTTAGGCTTCTTATTTCTAATTTGAATTTTCCCTTATACCTTCTATGTTTCAAGAGGGTAGAAAAAATTCCCCTTCCTCGTAGAAAAGACTTCCTTTGAAGATGACACCTGCTGACAAACCATCCTGCTTGCCTTGGTGGGACCAGCCTGTCCCCTGCTAGAAAACAGTCCTGGAGGGTCCTGGAGGGCTGAGGAACCTGGAGATGGGCTATGTATCGACGGGCCTGGAATGTGGGGGGTGTGGAGATTGGGAACAGGTAAGAAGGGGGGCTAAGACCGAGTGAAGAATACAGGAAGAAACATCTCCAGGCAAAGTAAGAGGGGATTTGAAAGGGACTCTGTTGTTCATTTCAATCTAAATTTCTCTATGTTATAATGTATGACAAACAATTATATGATAAATTAAATAGTACTGTTATTGCAATCTGATGGCAACTCACTGTACATGGTTGAGAGATATCTTGAGATCTGACTTACTCTCAGCAGCCACAAAACCTAAGGCATTTTCAAAATATGGCCAATTGACATAACTGAGAGGGAACCATGCCCAAAAGTGCACCCAAGATTTACCTGGCTACCCATGACCCCTCCGCCTGGCAGTCTGCACCGCTCCCCAGGGAAGATGGGTCAGACCTAGGTAAGAATAACTCTATATTCGAGTCTTCTGTAGCAATAGTAACACCATATATTTAGCATGAAGTGTTGGGTGTTGCTACTAGCATTATCTAATATATTCCTGACAACAGGACTTTTTTAGATGTAAAATCACTGAGACTCAGAAAGTTGAGCTCCTTGCTCAAGGTCATAGGGTTACTGCAGTCAGGACAAAAACCAGGGCAAGTAGGCCCATTATAGGATGTGCCTGGTGGCTGTGACAGTGAGAATCTGGTCCAGTTCTGATTGAGAAGCTTGACAAGTGAATGCTGGAGGATATCTCAGACACCATCTACCCACATGACTTTGAGACCATGCTCTATTAGTGGCTCCTAAAACTAATTGTACTGGGTCCCAAACCACCTGCGTTAAATGACAAGGAATAGGGCATCTCAAAGTGCCTACACAGATCTCAGAGTGTCACCCAAAATTAGTAATGCATATGTGAATTAGCTTGATCTAACCATCCCATAATGTATACACATATCAAAACACCATGTTGTACCCCCTAAATATATATAATTGTAATTTGTCAATTAAAAATATATAATTAATTTTTAAAAATATTTAAAAAATTAGAGTTTGGTGAGTGAAACTGTAATTCCAATTGGGTATGAACAAAATGAAATTGCCCTGGGAAGAGTTGAATTTGCAAGGCTTGAAAGGCGGCTGCGATCCCCACAACCTTTGTGTTTTACAGATGGAGAGACTGAGGTCCAGGGGGAGCCGGGGGTGGCCTGGGGTCAGGAAGCTCGTTATGGGCAGAGCCCTGAAGAGAACCCCGGGCGCTTTTTGTTTTCCCACATGTGTGCATGCTTCCTTCTCTGTCCTCCTTTTCCATCCCTGCCTAATGCAGCACTGGGAGCTCAAAATCTCATCTCCTGTCAGTGTTGGACAGTGGCTTAATAGGGCTTAACGTCTCAGAACAGAAATGAATCCTGTTTGTTTTGAAAGGAAGGCTAAACCTAACAGGCAAGTCGATGTTGAACAAAGGTCTTGTGGGATCAGAGCAAAAATAAGGAGCTTGTTCGTGAAGCTTGTTGGGGGAGCTGGGAATTCAGAACTCCAGGTGATCCCGAGAAGCCGCTGAAATTTCCTGCTCTGCTAGGTTCTACATGCTGGAGGAGGCAAAATACACCCGAGGAACTTACAAAACACCAGCTAACCTTTGCAGGAGAGCTCCAGGCTTTGCAAAGGGCATGCTAACCCTGTTGATCGCAAGGCCCCACTTTACGTCGAAGGGAGGGGCAGCGGTGACCCAGCTCTCTGTGGGAGGGCTGGGCAGGCCTGGTGAATCACAGGTTTGATTTCCCTAGCGTGGCATGCAAAGCCTTGGGACGTGTCATTTAGCGATTCTGTGTCTTAGGTTCTCATCTGTAAAATCGAGATAAAAATCCTTCATTATCCTGCCAAGCTAGATGTGGGGATTAGTTAGGTGCAATATAAAGATGAGTAAGTGTTACACTTTTTTACAACTGTTAAAATAAGAAGACGAGGGGGAAAGCATGACAAAAGAACAGGAAGCCCAATGTTATTGCTCATTAAAATCAGGTCCTAAGCATCTAAATTACATAGCACATGATAGTTTCCCAAATCGTAAAAATCAAACTTGTATTCTTAAATTTTACATATGTATATATATAAAATGAATAAAAGAGTTCTTCCAGCTGAAAGAGCTCTCAATGGCCAAAGCTGGAACAATTTGAGCAAGAAAATGAAGTATTAGACGGTAACCCAAGGTATAAAATAAATACCCATGAGTCCATACTGACATACATAAATGATCAAAGAGATGATTGAATAAACAAATGGGAGGGAAGAGACGAATCTGTGCAGAATTCCAAATCAGTTACACGTTGCCCTCAAGCAGGTGGAGCATGACGTCCCTCTCTCTGGTGTGCACTACTCATAGTGACTTCCTTCCAAAGAGCACAGTATCGAAAGGAAGAAAAAGAGTCATTTAATGGTGGGAAATCTAACACTCACTACCTCAGCCGGGTAATCAAGGTTAGCATCAACAGTGATAATTCACATTGATAGTATGTATTGTACCCTTGATATCATATGATCAGAATGGCACTTTACTTCTTTGATCTTCCTCCCCAAATCCATAAGCATGGCCTAGCCATGAGAAAAACCTCAGACAAACCCAAATTGAGGGACATTTTACAAAATACAAGACCAGTATCCCCCAAAACTGTCAAGGTTAACAAAAACAAGGAAAGTCTGAGAAATTGTCACAACCAAGAAAACATGGCAAGTAAATGTTATGTGAAATCTCAGGTCAGAAAAGGGACATTAGATACAAATTAAGAAAATCTGAATAAAGTATAGACTTTAGTTAATAATAGTCAGTATTTGTTATTTGTGGCACATGTACTATACTAATGTAAGACGTTACTAATGGGGGAGAGTGTATGAAGTATATGGGACCTCTCTGTATTATTCTTGCACTTTTTCTCTAAATCTATGACTCTTCTGAAATTTCAGGTCAATTTCAGCACACATATGTCATGCCCATCAAATGACACATACATAGTCTCTTCAAAATATTGAGGGGTCACAGTGTGTAAACACTTCCTGGTGAGGGGTGGGGGAGACACCGAATGCCACATGCTACAATTTGTAAATGCTGAGACCATAGAGAGAGGCCAATGGAATGGATGGACTTTGGCTCTGTCAGAAAGTTCCCTCCAACAGTTTCTTTGCAGCATCTGTCTTCACCAACCAGGTGAGCGGTGGTGCTGTGAGGAGGAACCTGTGGGGGCACATCTTGTTTTGAACATTTTGAATTCAGGTGCTCGCAGCATATTCAAGTGTGTGGAATCCAGTCTATGGGTCTGTCTACAGGCATGGACTTGGCCATCGTCAGACGTTAAATGGTAACTGAGGCGGCAGATGATGTGGGAAGCATGCAGTGGTTCTTTTGCTGAGAGAATAGTTTTAATCAGTGAGTCATAATGTAGTCTGTACAGAGAAACAGAATCCCAGGTGTGCCAGTGACTTTTGGAACTGAAGCAAATCATGCTGGCTTTCTGAGCCTCAATTTCCTAATCAATAAAATGTGGATATCAATACCTCGGGTCCTCTCTCCATTTTGGGCTGGATGGGGAGATCAGAGGGCATCATACACGTCCTTTGTAATTTGTGAAAGAGCTACAAAGATGTAAAATAGTCATTACTGGTAAGGTAGCTGTTTCGGTACCATCTGGGTGATGGGCACACTTTTAACCCTGACTTAAGCATTACAAAAGCGATCCATGTAACCAAACACATTTGTACCCCCATAATACTTGGAAATTAAAAAAAAGTCAGCAACACCCCTCTCTGCCGCCCCAAAGTAGTCATTGCTTACTGTGGTTGAAGAAACTGACTTCGAAACAGACATGTCTAAGAGCTTATCCCTCTTAAGGCTCTGGTTTAACTGAATGGCACTCTTTTTTTCTTGGAGATCCAAGTTCTAAATATCACAATGATTTTCACACTATTTGGGGAGATTTTTGAAAACCGTGTTTGTTGGCCCAAGATTAACTGTCCTTCTTAACTGGTCGACAAGATTGTATTTCTTCTCATCTATTAGTAACATTTCAAGGGAAACCTAGAAGCCATTTTTTGAAAATTTTCCCATGCATTTATGTGTCTTATGGCAAGTAGGTTTTCTGTTTGTAAAACTATCATAAGCCCTTTGCTAGAAGTCCTTGACTGTTTTTTTCACATGATAAGGCAGGGCATGGAAATGGTGGAAAAATCAGTCCAATTCTCACTGCAGAAGTTAAAATAATTTTCTCAGAATGAGAGCTGAGAAGTCAACGAAGCCAAGGAATATTTTCAATTTGGACAATAATCGAGGAAACAAAGAAGCATGGGTTATGCCAGGGGTTTGGTTGCTTATGTTCACACTGCAGCTCAACACACAGAGCCGCACACGCTCCCTAACGCAACCACACACACTCTCCAGGTGTGAACTTAACTGTCTCCTGGCTGTGGATTTTCCCCTGCTATTAACCTTTTCAAAGTTTCCAGCACTGGCATTAAGTGCTCCTTTCTGAGGTTTCATTACGAGACGGTGCAGTCTTTGACCTATTCACGTTAAGTATTTTCTTCCTTTTGCCTGAAGCCCATGGACTGGCCTGCCACCTAGCAAGTTCCAACAAAGGTTATGGGGAAAACAGGGGTAAAGCTGTAATGAAAAGTGAGCCTTTTCCTCCTCCTTTGGAGCACACAGACAATATCCCTTCTCAATTAATAACCACTCATGGACTGGTTAGCCTTTTTGAGTGACTTTGGCAGCATCAAGCTCTCTCCCAAGCACATTTAGAGTAGCCCCCATGTGGAATGATAATCTGCCTTTTGAAACTTCTTTTGATATGCATTTAAACAAACCCCCGAATATTAGGAGAATGAAAGTGAATGAAATGGAATTAAATTGGAAGCTAGATGTTTTGTAATACAACATAGGGTTTTCAACGCAGGAAAGTATTGATCATGACATGTCTCTGGTAGGGAAGAAAGATTTATCAATGTTATGGGAAGGAGGGAGCTGAGATTCTGAAGAGGCAATTTCTCAAGTCACCCAAAGGAAGGGGTGATAAAGCAGGAAGGAGAAATTTTGGTGCAAATTTTCCCTAGTGAGCAGTAGGACTACACTCTGGTGTTTTATCACTCTTCATCATCCCCATCTTTTCCACTTTCAAATAATTTCAAATGACAGATGATTCTAAGCCATCATCTTAAGCAAAACAGTACCAACTTGTGTTTGCATCCCACACCTACCACTGAGGAGCTTTGTGATCTCAGGCCTGAAGGGTAATGTCTTTGAGGCAAATTGTCTTCATTAAATGAGAATATTAATTTATTTGTCGTAGAGCTGTTGAAAAGACAAAACGTGAAATATCTGTGAGGAAGCTCCCTATAAAGCGGTACACAAACATGTACATTGTTTTTACATTGTCCTTTGACTTTCAGACATGAGCAAACAATATCTGTAAATGCTCAGAGATGATATCATTAAAGCCAAGGCTAAATCAACGGTGACCTGAATGACCTGTGTGCACAAGAGTGGCCTGACGTGGAAGATGGTCAGGTTCAATGTCATTACGCAGATCCTGGGGAACGGTGACACCAAGAGATGGTGAGCGTACTCAGAAGCCCCGGGAGAAGGGATTCTGAGTACTTGAGAGAGCTTAGCAACAGGGAGAGCGTGAACGAGTAGGAGAATGAAAGGGTGAGAGAATATTGTCTGTAAAACAGCCGGAGCTGGTCCTGTTCATTGTAGCTCTCCCAGAATAATGCCAGGGAGAGCTGGCTGGAGAAATCCAGGAGGATTCAACCAGCTCCTCCCTACTTCCAGTGAGTTGGTTTAGCACCTTTCCACCTACCTCTTTTAGTTTGCATTGTGTTCCCCACTCTGCGATGATGTTAAGTTCTGACCCCCAGTTCTTATGTATGTGACTTTATTTTGAAATAGATAATGAATGTATTAAATAGAATGCAGATAGATTATCTAGAATGTAGATAATCAAGAGATGAGGTCATGAGGGTGGGTCCTAATCTGGCGTGACTGGTGTCCTTACGAAAAGGGGAAATTTAGATACAGAGGCAGACATGTGCAGAGGGAAGAGGATGTGAAGACACAGGGGGAATGTCACCTACAAGCCAAGGAACACTTGAGGCTCCCAGAAGCTACATGAGAGGCATGGAATAGATTCTCTTTCACAGCCCTCAGAAGGAACCAACCCTGTCAAAATCTTGATTTCAGACTTCTAGTTTCCAGAACTGTGAGATAGTAAATTTCTGCTGTTAAAACCACCAGTTTGTGGCAGCCCCAGGAAGCTAATACATCACCCTTTGCCTGAGAAGCAAACACTGTTGAATTATTTGTCTGCTTCTTCACTGGAGATCTCCTTCCACTGGAATGTAGACTGCACAGGAGCAGGGACCTTGTCTGTCACCACCACAGCGCCTAGAACGGTGCCTGGGAAGTAGTGGGTGCTACACAATCCGTATTTGTTGAATGCATTGATACTGTTGGGCCCAGCCTGCTGCGCAACAAATGTAGTATGACCCAGTCCTGGTTCCACTGAATCAAGTGAAGCCCACATTGTTGATGTGTGATATTCTCTCATCTTAATTATAGTCACAGATTTGCTCTGGAAAATTAACTCCAATCAATAAGTAAAACATCCCCCAATAATAGACATACTGTGCTCTGATCTGCAAAGTATATCTGTTAATTAGGATGGCCTTGCTGTTGTTCTCATATAATCAAAGTTGGATTATAAATATTTAAAACATAAATGGCATGCAAAATGAATGCTAAGCACTTATATTTAGCTATTATATTACTTCTCTAGCAAGGAGGTAACTTACCCTTGGAAATCAACAATTTGTAAATCTGGTGAGACTTTATATTAGTTTTCCACTGCTTCCATAAGAAACTTCAAAAAATTTAGTGGCTTAAGACAATATGAATTTATTCTGTAGGTCAGAAGTCTGAAATGGTCTCATTGGGCTAAAAATCAAGGTGTCATAAAGGCTGTGTTTCTTCTGGAGGCCCAAGGGGAGAAGCTATTTTCTTGTTTTTTCCAGCTTCTAGAGGCCATCTGCTCTTCATGGCTCATGGCCTGCTTCTGTCTTCAAAGCCAGCAATGGCCATTCAGGTTCTTCTCATGCCGTCGTCTCTCTGGTTCTGAGATTTTTGCTGTCTTCTTATCCATTTAAGGGGAATTGTGATTATGTTGGGCCCACCTGGTTAATTCAGTATAATCTCTTTATTTTACGTTCAGGTGACTAGCATACTTAATATCCCTTGTCATATACCATAACCCACTCATAAATTCCAGAGATTAGGACGTGTTCATCTTGGGGGAGGGCATTATTCTGTCTACTATAAAATCATAGAAAACAGCTGGCGTTCTTACCTTATTCTGCCCACCATGGGTTCCATATGTTGGTGCTTTCAGCATACAATATTATCATTGGTGTCAGAGGGCTGTCTCATGTCCCCGTGATGTCACACTCCAAATGCTAATCTTGGGGTTGATTTATGAGATTGAAGCCAGAATACAGGTTTCAAAATAGGTCTAATAACAGCGTTTCACAAAAATCTATTCTACAGGATACTAATAAAGACTATACGAAGAAAAGGGTTTTATGGTTAAATCACATTGGAAATGCAGATTAAGCAAAATTAATACTGCAGTTTATTTGCTGAAAGACTTCTAAATGCCTTCATCAATGTGTATTGTGGTTCTTCAGGAGGGATACCATGGCATGCAGGGGCTTCCAAATTTATTTGGCTACAGAAAGCTTAGTACTGCAGAGCATTCTGTGGGGCCGATGATCTGCAGAACCTGCTGTGAGACATTCTGGTATAAAAGCATAGTAGGTACTAAAGAAAATTAGAAGCCTCCCTGGGCTTGAGGATACGTAGGAAATAGACTTCTAGACCTCTCGACATTTTATTACACTGGCAGTTCCTAAAATAAGTGAATATTTATTTGTAGAATGCAAATGATTTTGCTACATAGGAACCTTCATAGCAGGAGATTGTAGGAGGTTGGCTTAATATCCCCTTAGTTCAGCATGTTCAAAACGGAATTTAATCATCTTCTCCCTCCCTCTCCCCAATCTATAGGGCTTTTAAAGAGATCCTTATGTTAAAATAAAATCATTAGGGTGGGACTTAATGCAATTTGACTGATGTCCTTATAAGAGGAGGAGATTAGGATACAGGCGGGTACAGCAGGAAGCCCATGTGAAGACACAGGGAGAAGACAGCCATCCAGAAGCCAAGGAGAGAGGCCTCAGGAGAAACATCCTTGCCGACACTTTGGTCTTGGACTTCTAGCTTTCAGAACTGTGCAAAAGTAAATTTCTCTTGTTTAAGCCACCCAGTTTGTGGTACTTCATTATAGTAGCCCTAGCAAAGTAATATGCCTACCTTATTAAAGTCTTCATATTTTGTCAAAGGTACCATTGTTTATTTCCATTTTTCTTTCATCCATTCTAAGTTTTAGCATTTTTCCTTCTCTATATTTCTCAGACTCATCCCCTGAGTACTCTATTCCTACGCCTCCCATGCTTGCATAGGTGGTCCTTATCTTGCCAGCCTTTTCCTCTGAGACCGGCCAGTAATCTAATCTACAGCATCTCTCTCTCTCTCTCTCTCTCCCCCCGCCACCTTCCTTCCCAGGAAGGGCTGGGTTTCCCTGCCTGGAGACAGAATGGCTCCCTACTGCACAGCCCAGTAGGAATAGTTTACAGCCTGTCTGTTCTCACCTTAATCCCCACTCCAATCAGCCCACGTGCCTAGTGGGACACAGTGGGGTTTATTCCTCCTGGCTTCTCTCTTCTCACATGCGTCTCTCTGCCCAGAACACTGTCCTCCTTTTTACCAATTCAGATCCTCACACCTGTTAAGACGTGGCTCCCACTTCCTTGCTTTGCCTAAATTTCCAGTCCATGCTGGTTGTGCATCTTGCTCTACCGCAGCACTCCTTGTGCTGCCATGAAACGCTGCTTTTCGCAATCACAGCAAAACCGGCATCCCCAAGGTCATCAGAAGAAAGAGGATGAGCTGGTGGAAAAGATCACCCAGTTTCCTGCCGTGGATGGGATCCCTGAAAATCACCTTCCCCTTGGGATTATTCTTGAAATGCCATTTCTGAGATCACACTGGCCTTTCCTTTAAAATTCTGGCCCGAATGTGGAAAGCTGACCCCTCACGTAAATATTTTATATAATTCCTGCATAAAATTCCTACAGATACCTGAGAAAATGCTTTTTTTCTACTTTACTGACAGGTAAGAGACAAAGGTAAATGCATTTATAAAATATAATTGATTCCTCCGGAGTGTAGACCAGGTATGCTAGCACGGGGTGCTGGGGGAAAACACCCACTCACGAGGTCCTTCCTTGCTAGCCTCTGGCATGATTTGCCGGGAGAAATCGTGCTTTGATTTCTAACACTCAGGTTAGTACCTCAGAGCTCAGATCGAGGGCGAGATACTGGGTTCCCTTTTCTGCCCTCACAGCTTTGAAGACCTGTCTCTGTTTATATGACTGACACTGAGGATGATTCCTCCTTTCAGGTAAACACATATGCTCTGCCTTCTGAGACACAGCCTAGCACTTGCAAAACCACAAAAAGATGAAATTACCACGTAACACAAGGACCCCAAGGATCAGTAGACACCAGCCCATAGCAGGGGACATCAGTGGAGGTTTGCTGTCTTGTCTGCATGAGACTGGATTGCACAAATTCCGAGGACAAGGCAATTTGACTGTGACAGTTGTCACTTCATTCATTACTAGAACTGATGCAGGTGCATGTATTAGTTTCCTACTGCTGCTATAGAAAGCTATCACCAATTTAGTGGCTCAAAACAACACACATTTATTATATAATTCTGTAGGTTAGAATTCTAAAGAGGACTGGTAGAGCTGTGCTCCTTCCGGAGACTGCAGGGCAGAATGCAATTCTTGCCCTTTCCAGGATCTCAAGGCTGCCAGTGTTCCTCGGCTCGTGGCCCATCCACCACCCTCAAGGTCAGCAGCGCAGCACCTCCCAGTCTCTCGCTGCCCTTCTGTTGCCTTTTCCCCTCTCTGCTCTCATCATCACTTTTCCGTGACTCTGACCCTCCTCTTGTGATGACATTGGGCCACCAAGACAATCCAAGATGATTTTCCCATGTGAAGATCCGTAATGTTATCACATCTGCACTCACAGATTCAAGGTATTATGGTGTGGACCCATTTGGGAGTCTACTATTCTGACTGCCAGGGTGAATATGGATAGACAGGTAGGCAGCCTCTTCCCCCCTCTGCTAAGAACTTCAAGGGATGATTTTCCAGAAAAGTAAACAGGCTTTTTTTTTAAAACCAAGGTTGTGGAAATAGTTGAGCATCTCTATTATGATCTCAAATTATAACCTATTGTTTTATATGTATGTGTGTGCATAGATGGTTATATTTATATAAGAAATACATATTTCTTGCCACCAAATGGCCTATCCCTGGACAAACCACATCATACACTCCTGATAAAGTGTTATAAAATTATAATGAATTTAACAAAAGTCTAACAGAATGCAGTAGAGAGAGAACACTCCCCAACCCATTTCTTTTAACTACTGCTGACTGAGAACTGATGAATAAATGAAGAATTTGAATTGTGAAGAATATTTATGGTGTTAAAAGACAGATGTACCAACTGGTATTTTGGGAGGCTGAGGAGAAAGTAGGTACTTTGGAATGTTTTTAAGTTTGAAGTATGTGAGGAGGTATTTCTGGTGTTTTTGTTTCTCTTTGATAGTTTTTTTTTTTTTTTTTTTTTTTTTTTTAATGAACACACTGACTCTAGGGAATATTATTTGCAAGATCTCACAGCTCCACTCTGAACTGCAGGATAAATGAAACAGAAGTTAAATGATGATTAAAACACAGCATGGCAGGATTTAAACCTGCAGATTAAAGATGAGAAGTTTTGCCAAAGACTATCAGGTGAGACATCTGCTACCGTACATGAAAGATGCAACAGAATAAATGGTATATTTTAGAAAGTGCTTGTTCTGGATAAGAATTTTGATTTTCACTTAGTAAACAGAATAATTAGTAAAGATTAAGGAAATACACCCTGAAGTTTCTTGGTAGATAATATTTACTTGGCGCAAAGTTAGGTAGAAATAAAAGCTTATTATGTAACCACGCATGATTTTAAAATTAGAAACTGTTATTTGATCTTACCCAATCAAACTGAGTTGATAGCTTGTCTGGGTCCCAAAAGCTACTTAAGGTAATTACAATAAAATTTATTGGCGTTAGAGCTTGTGACTTGAGGGTGGCTTTATCTCCACCCAAGCAAGTCAGAAAGAAAGGGGGCCTATGCTTGAGTGGACACCTAAATGGTTTAGCTCAGTACCCAGAAACCTTGTTTATGTTCCTTTTAATATGTTTACAGTTCACTGATGTGCCTTGTGGAATCATAGAGTGATATGAAAAATGGTCCCCGAAACTCTGGGGTCATGCAGATTTGGGGTAAAAATCTGGCTTTTCATATTATAAATTGAGTAATAGTGGATAAACTTACCATGCCTCTCAGAGCTCAAGTGACTTTCTTTACAGAAAGAAAATAATTCCTCTTCCAAAGTCTATTGCGAGGATTTCCTAAGACAAATGAGCAAAGCAAGTTCTCAGGGCAGGCTGAGGATTATTGCTCTTGACATTGAAGGTATTTCCTTAAGCTCTTGTAGAAAGTTTGGTATTACTGAGTAGAGTCCTACATAGAGTTAGGTTGTAAAATGTTGAAGGGGTCCCTGATTGGGACCCTCTTTCCTTTCACTCTTTCCCTCACAAAACCTCCCTTTTCAGGAAGGCTATCAGCCGAATGCCGGGACTGGGGCTGACTGCTACACAGACCACTTGGTGATAAGCCTGAGTTCTGGAAGTAGAGCACACACCCGCCTTGGGTGACAGATTTCTCTCTTAGATACCCAACGCAGCTGAAAGATGTGAGAAATACTAGTCCAACTTGAAAAATAAAATAACTTGCATTATGAGAGGGACAAAGGGGATTATTTATTCCCTCTGGGAAGCTGGAATAAATTACACTACACAAATTGGCCTTTGAAGGCCTGTCTTCCCCAGTGATAGGGGGTGAAGAGCAGTGTGAGCTCTTTCATTCTGGTCAATCTCTTCTCTGATTGGGATCCTGCAGTGAAAATATGCAGAACCTATTTTTAGGATCAAGACAGAAATCCAGAAGATCAAAAATTGAGTCCTGAGCTTGCTGTTTTCATCTTACCCCTATATGAATTTAAAAATATATATTTTTTTCCCTGCAAAACTCACGGTAATTTTACAATCTTTTTATCATAGAATCACATTGAAGTATTGGCAGAGTGGAATGTGAAACATTTTCAGTGACTTTAATTTTTTATTAATGCCATTACTTTATTTATTCATTAATTTGACATTCCATTAATATTCACTGAGCATCTTCCCTATATGTCCTCTGTTCTAGGTGTGATGAAGACAAGTGTAACAAAAGCATTTCTTTTCCTGGTCTCTCACTCCTGTTCCATCTGTGTCTCTTTTTCTGTATCTTTCTTCTCTCCCTGACTTCTGAGATGTTGGAAGATCCCATGCCCTGGTCCTCAGACCTCTTCTCTTCTTTATCTTTACTCATTTATAGGTCAGGAGTTGGCATTTTTTTCTGTAAATGGCCAGACAGTAAATATTTTAGGCTTTTGCAGGGCATACAGTGTCTGCCACAAATTACTCAGCTCTGCCATCGTAGCACAGAAGCATCCATGGACAATACATACATGCATGAACGTGGCTGAATTCCAATGAAACATTTTAACGAAAACAGCAAGGTGCCCTGATTTGGCTATGAGCCATAATTTGTGGAACCTGATCTAGGTAATCTCAATCTTATGGTTTAATGCCCTTAAAATTCTAATGATCCATAAATGCGTATCACTAGCTCCAGCTGTGTATATCCAATTGCCTACTTGACATCTCTAGTTGGATATTATCATAACAGGACTCTCAAACCCAGCATATTGAAGACAGAATTTCTGATCCCTTTGCAAACCTGATCTCTCCCCAGCATTCCTGACCTCAGTAAATGGCATCTTTGTCCTATCCAGTTGCTCAAGCCTAAAACCTTGTGGTCTTCTTTTATTCCTGCGTTTACTAATCTCCCTTCATCCATTTATCAGCAACGCCATTGGCTCTACCTTTAAAATATATCCTGAATCTCACTGCTTCTCACAGTCCCTGCTCCAGCCACTCTACTCCAGAATATAATCCCCTCTGGCCAGGACTCCTTCAATAGCTTCTTCAGAATTCTCCTTCCTTCCACGCATAACCTAATCCCCACCCAGTAAACAACCTACAAGGGCTTCCCATCTCCCCTTGAGTAAAGCCTAATATCTGTATCATGGACCTCAAAGCCCCATGTAATCTCCTGACCTCCTCTCTACCTGATTTTCTGCCCTTCTTCTCCTCACTTTTTGCTCTCTGTCACGCTGGCCTTCTTGCTATGTCTTCAACCCGTGGAGCCTGCTCCTATCTCAGCACCACTGCATTGCTTTTCCCTCTGGCTGGGAAGCTCCTTCCTTCAGGTAACCACATGCAACTCTCTACCAGTTCCTCAGCAAGGTCTTCCCTAACCACCCACTGTGAATTAAATAATACCCTCCTCATTTCCTCCCTTCTCACTCTATTGTAGATTGCTTCAGAGCCAGTGTCCCTACCTGACACAGTATTGCATATATATGTATTTATTATTCGCCTCTTCTACTAGAATGCAAGCTTTGCAAGTCAGGAGCGTTGTCATTTTGTTACTGTGGTGTCCCTGTTTCTAGAATAGTATGTGGCACACAGCTGGTACTCAGTATATGTCTGTTGACTGTCTGAATAAAGAAATGAATGAACGAGGAAACAGAGATATGCTTCTTTCCTTCATGAAGCTTATAGTCCAATAGGATGATTCATAGAAGTAAATAGTCAAATAGGATGGGAGAACCCTTGATAAGAATGGGACAAGAGACTCTAGTGCTCCGTTCTGTCCCTATATTTTGGTTGCCAAAACAATCTTTTCAGAGAAAGTGGAATCTTAATGGGGACCTTAATGATGAGCAGAAGTTAACCACCTCATTCAAGGCGTGGACTTTGAGCGTGCTGGGGCTGAGAGAGGCCAGGGAAGCTGAACCAACCAAGACACTGAATGCGATTTTTTTTTTTTTATATTGCCCTCTCTTACCTGAATTAATATCTAGTACCTGCATTTTTGCTAATTTTAAGCTAAGTAAATTGTTTACCTGACTCATAATTTGTTAAGTCTGATCATTAGGTTGTAATTGTCCTTGCTGAGACAAGAGCTATGAAATTGGTGACATTTATAGTGGCCAGAACTTTTCCTTGGTTAAGTACTGGCACAGTCACACCTACTTGGGAAGGCCCTGAGGCTGTGATTCGGATAACTCCCTTCATTCTTTGCCCTTGCCTTAATGAGTCATTCTGTCCTGGAGAGAGTCAATTGTCTTGGGTTGTCATGGCAACTTTTTAATAATGGGGGAGGGGGGAAGTCTAAACTTTAAGAAAAATAAGATTAATAAGATTAAGCCATCATTCTTTTTCCCTGCTTTGCCAGAAATGTAATTTCATCACACTTTTCACTAGCAAAATATATACCCCAAGATTTTCTTTCAATGTAAATGTGCCAGTGCTTTTAGCAGGTCCACATTCTCATTTGAAGCTTTGTGAAACCAGCAGGAGTAGGAATTATCCCCATTTTACTTGGGGTAAATTGTTTCCCTTTCTCCTGGTGATGGTATCCCTTGTCACCAGTTTTAAAACGCAAAAAGAATTAATGAGACACCTCACGTTGACAAAATATTACATAATGGCATTTTAAGTAGAGCTGTAATCATCATAATGCATTTCCCACAATAGACAGTGATACTTTTCAGTATTTTAGGAACTGCTGAAGACAGGTTTTCACAGCCAGACCAGGCAAACCCATGCTATTCACATCATACACGTAGTATGAGGGCCCTAAGTTACATCGAGTCATTACGTTTCACTTGTGACCTGCTAAAAGGATATGGAAAACACTTCATATTCTCTGTCTCTCTTTCAGACAAGTGATGTCAACTCATGTGTTAGTGAAATGAATCCCAAACTAATCTCTAGAAAAAGAAAATTGGGTTTGGAATTGGGAAGGGAGTATAAATCTAATACGCTGAAACTAATAAAAATAAACTGTTTTGAAAATAATAATTTTTCTAATAATTTTGTATCTATCAATTTAAAAACAGATTCCACAGATTTTAAATAACTCTTTTACCGTCACCCTTTCCATTTATGATCATTGTTATGGACCAAACTGTGTCCCCTCAAAATTCACATGTTGAAGCCTGAACCTCCAATGTGACTGTATTTGGAGATAAGATCTTTTAAGAGGTAGTTAAGGTTAAATGGGGCCATAAGGGTAGAGCCCTAACCTATGGGACTGGTGTCCTTGTAAGAAAAGGAAGAGACAGCAGAGAGCTCTCTGTCTCCACCATGAGAAGATACAGCAAGAAAGCAGCTGTCTGCAAGGTAGGAAGAGAGGACACACTGGAAACCAACCATGCCTGGACTTGAAGCCTCTAGAACTGTGAGAAAATAAATTTCTGGCATGTGTAAGCCACCTAGACTGGGGTATTTTGTTGTGGCAGCCCAAGAAGACTAATATAATCATGCTGGGGATACCAAGGACATACAGAATATAAGTCTTACCCTAAAGGATCCTACGTCATAGACTTAATATGCTTACAATATTTCAAGACTAATACATGTATTTGTTGAGCACTAAGTTACGGCAGATTTTTTCTACACATCTTATTTCTAATCCAAATAATGAGAAATGAAATCCCTGGATTGCTCTCTTCTGACTACTTTGAGATACCTCTGATTGGTGACACACAGGCCGCAGACAAGATGACAAACTGTCTGGTTGTGCTGGAACTGAGAGGTTTCTGGGATGTGGGACTTATGGTGCTAAAACCAGGGATATCCTAGACACACTGGTACAAGTTGGGCACTCTGGCAAAGGCCTGTGTTCTCACTGTCACGGCCATCATGCAAGTGAACCCAGAGAGGCTGGACTGGCAATAGGGAATTTTTCAGTTAGCATCTTGTCAGGATTGAGTGATCATACCAATAATTTTAACTGAGATACTTTAGTACAAATTGCTAACTAGACATAAGGAATTGTTGACTGGGAAACTAAAAAGAGGAAAAAGAAAAAAACTCCAAACCCCACAAATATATTGTAGAGTAGCAACTGTAGGTATCACCGATAGGGCTTGTGAATAAAAGGAAGAGGTTGGAGTTATTAAAATTTAGATGCCTAACATGCTTAGAGGAGAGGTGCCTCTGGGCTAGGCCCCAGACTTCTGAGAAGGAAGTGTGGTCTGGCTGGTTGGTACTGGCTCTGTGGGGACCATTGAGGCCGGTTGTGCAAGTGTTGGAGAAACTGCAAACTGGAACCAACTGCCACTACCAGAATGAAGTGCCACTGCTGGGGTGAACGAGCATTGCTTGAGTGATGCTGGTAGGAGCAGAGGTCAAGCTGGAAGAACAGGTTTCTTTCTTGGCTCCCAGGCTGTCTGCAACATCCTTTGAAATCTAAATGGAGGCAGTCATGTCCCCACAACTTTTGCATTCTGTGTGCCTGTAGAATTAGCAAAACATAAACACTGCCATGTTTTACTACTTGTACCTTCCAAAGTGGTGGGTCAAGTTGCACCTGAGCCCACTTGAGCCATGGCTAGGGCAGCTGAGGAGCACTGAGCTGGAATGGGAAGAGCAGAGTCCTTTTTTTTTTTTTTTTCCCAGTAGGGTCTTACTATAATGCTCAGGCTGCTCTCAAACTCCTGAGCTCAAGCAATATTCCTGCCTCAGTCTACCTGAGTAGTTGGGATTACAAGTAAGTGCCATGGTGCTATGCTTAAGGAGTAGAATCTTGAGGAAGCCCTGGTCAGTGAGTCCATGGAGGGCACCCTGGGTTCTTCACCTAAAACCACTCTGCCCTCCGAGAGCTCAGGGCCTGGGTTGGAAGAGGCAGCCTTGAAGATCTTTGAAATGCCTTTGAGATCTTTTTCCCGTTGTCTTGATGAATAGCACTTGGCTTTATTTTATCAATACTAACCTCTTTAGCGAGAGATTTGCTCTCCGAAACATACCTTTTCACTCTACATGGGAAAACTGCAAATTTTCCAAATCTTTTTGTTCTGTTTCTCTTTTAATTATAAATTCTATCTTTTTTAATGTGTACATAGATAATTTTATTATAAATTTTCTTGACGTAAAGTATAGCACACATTTACAAATACTAATAAACTATACAATCCTCTTTATTCTAAACTTCTAATAGCCAATCACTTCTTTTTATTATTTATAATTATTATTTTTAATTTTTTAACATATATTTTTTATGTCAGAATATTATGGGGGTTAAATGTTTTGGTTACATAAATTGCTTTAGCAAGTTATACGTGTGTCCATAACCCAGAGAGTGTACATTGTACCTGTTAGGTGTGAATTTACCCATCTCCTCCTTCCCTTGCCCATCTGCTGGATTTCCAATGAATGTTATTTCTATATGTGCACATAAGTATTGATTTATTAGTTCCAATTTAATGGTGCATATGTGTGGTGTTTGTTTTTCCATTCTTGTGATACTTTGCTTAGAAGAATGGTCTCCAGTTCCACCCAGGTTAATATAAGAGGTATTAGTTCACCATTTTTTTTCATGGCTGAGTAGTATTCCATGTACCACATTTTCTTAATCCACCCATGCAATGACAGGCAATTGAGCTGGTTCCACTTCTTTGCAATGGTGAACTGTGCTGCCATAAACATTCAAGTGCAGGTGTCTTTTTTTATAGAATGTATCTTTTTCCTTTGGGTAAATACCCAGTAATTGGATTGCTGGGTTAAATGATAGTTCTACTTTTAGTTCTTTAAGGTATCTCTAAGAGTGCTAGGATTACAGGTGTGAGCCACCTCGCCCAGCTGGTAATTACATTTTGACATGAATTTTAGAGGGGACATTAAAGACATAGCATCAGGTAACTTCCTCTAGAGTTAAGAGAGCCATTTTACTGGAGTTCACAGGAGCCTGAGCATGGTGGCAGATACTGAAGGGTGCTTGGATTCAGAATGGAAGAATTCACCATTATGCTGCTGATTCCATTAAGAAAGCAGGAAAAGGTAAAAAACATTTTAGAATTATCTCACAACCATGTATTTGGATTATTAAATAAGATTTACCTAGATGAACAATTCATGAGAGATCATATGTAAGGCCACAAAACAAGCTTTGACAGACAGAGTTAAGGAGATGGAAATCATATCAAGTATCTTTTCCAACCACAATGGAATAAAACTGGAAATTGATAATATAAACAATTTCAGAAAATATATAAATTACAGAAATTAAACAACATGCTCCCAAACAACCAATGAGTCGAAGAGGGGAAAAAAAGGGAAATTAAAATATACCTTGACACATGAAAATGGAAACACAGCATACTAAAACTTATAAGTAGTTCTAAGAGGGAAGTTTATAGCAATCAACAGCTACATCAAAAAAGAAGAAAGATACCAAAAACCCAATCTGACATTACACCCTCAAGAGCCAGAAAAAGAAGAACAAACTAAGCACAAAGTTAGTAGAAGGAAGGAAATAATAAAGACCAGAGCAGAAATAAATGTGATAGACTAGAAAAATGACAGAAAGGATCAATAAAAGTAAAAGATGGTTTTTTAAAGAAATAAAATCAACAAAACTTTAGCTAGAGTGAAGAAAAAAAGACTCAAATAAATATAAACTCAGAAATGAAAGAAGAAATATCACAACTGATATACAAATACAAAGGATCATAAGAGACTACTATAAATAGTTATATATCAACAAATTGAATAACCTAGATGAAATGGATAAATTCCTAGACACATATTACTACCAACACTAAATCATAAAGAAATAGAAATCTAAACAGATCATTAGTGAGTAAAGAGATTGAATTAATAATGAAGTCTTCTATCAAAGAAAAGCCCAGGACTTAATGGATTCACTCCTAAACTCTATCAACCATTTAAAAAACTATTATAATACCAATCTTTCTCAAACTCTTCCAAAAAACTGAAAAGGAGGTATTACTTCCAAACTCATTCTATGAGAACAGCCCTGATACCCAAACCAGACAAAGACAACAAGAAACAAAAATTAGAGGCCAACATCCCTCATGAATATAGATGCAAAAATACTTAACCAAATAGTAGCAAGCCAAACTCAATAACACATTCAAAAGATCATTTACCATAAGAAAGTGAGATTCATCCATAGGATACAAGGGTAGTTCAACACATGCAAATCAATAAATGTGAGACACCACATTTAATAGAATTAAGGATAAAAACCATACAATCATCTCATAGAGGCAGAAAAGGCACTCAGCAAAACTCAACATCCATTCATGATAACAACTCTTAACAAATTAGCTATAGAAGGAATGTATCACAACACAATAAAGGCCATATACAGCAAGTCCATAGCTAACGTCATATTCAACAGTAAAAAGTTGAAAGCTTTCTCTCTAAGATCAAGAACAAGACAAGGATGCCCACTCATGCCACTTCTATTCAATATAATATTGGAAGTCCTAGCTAGAGCAATTATGCAAGAGAAAGAAATAATAGTCAAACAGCCAGGGACAGAAAGACGAATGCCTCATGATATCACTTATATGTGGATTGTAAAAAAATTCTAACCCATCGAAGCAAAGAGTAAAATGGTAGTTACTGGTGGCTGGGGACTGGGGGGACTGGGGAGATATTTGTCAAAGGACACAAAATTTCAGTTAGAGAGAAGGAATAAGTTCAAGAGATCCATTGTACATCATGGTGATTACAGTTAATAACAATGTTTTGTGTATTTGAAAATTGTTAAGCTAGTAGATTTTAAGTGTTCTCATCACAAAACGTTATAAGTGTATGAAGAAATGAATATGTTAAATAGCTTGATTTAGCCATTCCATAATGTATACATACATCAAAACATCATGTTGTATACCATAAATATATACAATTTTTACTTAGTTAAAAAAATAAATTAAAAAAAGAAATTCTGTGAATTAAAGAAAACTAAAGATCAAAAGAATTTATAGATGTGGAATATTTTACTTGCCAATGGTGGCAGGGTAATGAATGAAGATACCTGCTTTGATGGTCAGGAGACACTGACTAATCCCCGCCATGTTATTTCCTATGTGCTACTCTTGACCTCTCTTTATCCTCTAACTTGTTCATACCCATAAATGTACATGATGCACCTGGAAGATAGTTTAGTACAAGAAGAATATTTTATACATACCTGCCATTTTATCTGCCTTTACTCTTTGAGTTGGCCTGTCCATTGAGATCAATTGTTGTCCCAGTTCATGCAGGCTGCCATAACAAAGCACCATAGCCTGGTGTCTTATAAACTATAGGAATTTATTTCTCACAGTTGTGAAGGCTGGAAGTGCAAATTCAAGATGCTGACAGATTCAGTGTCAGGTGAGCGCCCACTTTCTGGCTCCTAGACGGTGTCTTCTTACTGTGTACTCACATGGCAGAAAGTGGGGAACTAGCTCCCCTGGGCCTCTTTTATAAGGGTGCTAATTCTGCTCATGAGGGCTCTGCTCTCATGAACTTATCCCACCTCCTTATTCTATCACATTAGGGGGTCTTTTCTGAACACTGTGTATAATTATAACTTTTTAAATCTTAACCCGGCCTACATAGTTTTTCCTTTCTCATTTGCTGTTCAGAAATCTTACTTGTTTATGTAGGAACTAATTCATAACCCTAATTATAATATTGTATTTTTCCTAGGTAATGAAATCCTATATAAACTATTATTTTACTAAATCACAGACCTTTAAAAGCTTCTAGATCAATCAATACTTTTCTTTTTATTTCCAAATACATTTAATGTTTAAAAATAATTTAAAGGGCCTATGATCTAGGGTAGATCAGGCGAAACGAGTTATTTTCTTTTTTCTTATTAATTTGTTTCTTACAAATTTCATGTATTGGTGAAAATTATATTCTTAAAAAAATCACCCATTGTCTCTTTGCTCAGAGGTAACCACTGCTAACATTTTTGTCTGTATCCTCCTTGGCTGTATTCAATATAATAAACACATAAGACACAGGACACAGACATCACACACACATGCACACACCACTGACTTTTTCAGAGAAAGAAATCAAGTCTCAGAGGGGTTGTGACTTGACTAAATTAATCTTCTTATTGTGAATGTGAGACAAAAATCAGAGCTCTGACATCCATTTTAGAAATGGCCCAGGAAATCTTTCCTACTGAAATGCCTTTAAATATTGAAGGATCAGTGAATTGACATTAGCTTTTTCAGAAGTGCTAACGGAAAGTCTGTTTTGAGGAGATGCTCTCTAAGGCTCCTCATTAAAATGATAAACACCAGAAGTAGGACGGTGACTTAGTGAAGGCTCTAGGAGACAAAGGTAAATCTCACCAGGATTAACACGTTGCAGGGAACCAAGCACGGCTGCACTTTGGGAAAGATGCAGCTTACCATGAAAGACAAACTGTAAAGGTGCTGCCATTTCTCAAAGGAACAAAAGACCAGAGGAAAACCTAGACCAAATCAGATCAATTGGGAGATTATAACTTGTGACATCTGATGGAGAACTCCATGTGGAAAATGTACGATCAGTAGGTGTAGAATTATTTTCAAATTTCTATTTTTCAGCTGGATCAGGACATAGAAAAATGCCATATTTGAGCCTGGTCAGGTGTTACTTAGGGACACCATGTGTACAGAACTCTCCCCACAGTCTGCTTCCCCACCCCACTGAGGGCTGAATCTCCAAACCACTCTAAATCTGACAATTCTAGGGGAAGCATTCTAGATAAAGATGAAGAAATACAAATACATCAAAATTCAATTAAATTGGGTAATTTGATCCTACAGAGTTCAATGTGTTTTCTAAGTCTTGCAATTTTTAAAAACTTTACCACATGTTAAAAGCTTTATATTTATAGCTTAATTTGAAATAGGTAACGTTTCAGAAATATTTGAGATCTTTATATTGGTTTTTTATGGACCTTGTCATGGACTGAATGTGTTTCCCCCAAATTCATATGTTGAAATCCTAAGCTCCAGTGTGGTCGTATTGGAAGTGGGGCCTTTGGGAAGTAATTAGGTCATGAGGATGGAGCCCTTATGAATGGAATTAGTGTCCCTGAGAGACTCTAGAACTTGTTCTCACTCTCAGCCAATGAGATACATGAAAAGATGGCCATATGCAAGCCAAATTTGCCCTTGCTTTGACTTTGAAATTCTCAGCCTCCAGAACTGTGAGAAATAAGTGTGCATTGTTTAAGCCACTCAGTCCATGGCAGTTAGTTATAGAAGCCTGAACTGACTAAGACAGACTTTCATTTGGATGTTGGGGCAGCCTACATCCATTCCCTGTAGGCTCTCTGCAGGCTGGTAACGGAGCAAACATTATTTGAAGAGTTATCTGTTGGTGTGATCGCATGCAGCAGGCACACTGTTTGCTGCGTACACCATGCAGAATTACTCCCTTCCTCCAAGGCCACAGCCCCTTTGATGGACATTTTGATATGAATGCAATAATAAGTACATTGTAGTCTGTTGCGGAGTACGACAGATAGTGACATTTTGATCAATTAAAAAACACATGCATTATTTCTAAAACTCCCATTTTTGGGATGATGTTTTTAGAAGACATGCATATTTATTGTAGGATGCAGGAATGCAGAAAAATAAAACTCCCCGAGAAACTTTAGTCCTGAATGGTCACACTTCTCCCAGATTCCCACAGTGTGAGTGTATGTCACTCCTTCTAGGGACACACACACACTCACACACAAATTCACAGCCATACAAAAATGGGCTTATTGTCCATACTGCTTATAACTTTTTAGCTCATTATTTATAATGTAAATATTTATCCATGTCATCAAATATTATTTTAACACACAAATTTTAATGGATGACAAATATTCCTTCCTACAGATATTATGTCCTACTTATGTTTGCAATTAGGCTGTCACACATACATAGGTTGTTTACTCTCTCTCTTTGTAAGTAACCCTGTGGTTAACACCTTTATTAATAAGTAATTGTTTATATCTTTACTTCATCACAATAAATCACTAGAAATACAATTAATAAGGCAAATGTTCCGTAGTTTTTGATGAATATTCATAAATTACCTACTAAAAAGGATGTAGCAGGTAACATTCTCACCAGTGGCATATAAATATCCACTTTCTCAAAACCTCAGAAATACTGAATATTATCATAAAAAATAATTGCTTATATGATGAGCTAAAAATGAGGCTAGTATTTAAAGTTCTTTGGTTTGCGCATAAGTTGAACTCTAAGAAATATCTTTATTGTCCACATGTATTTTTTTCTTTTGTGCGTCAGCTTTTCTGATTTTTGCCAATTTTCCTACTGGCATATTCAACTCTTTCTTCTATGTAGTAGCATTTTATGTATTAGGAATAATGACCCATTGTATGTTGTTTATGGTCCACCAATTTCCTTCTGGTTGTGCTTTTCAGATTTTGCTTTTGAAAGCTTTTGTTGCATAAACATTTTACATTTTTATGTGATCAAACCCATCAATCTTTTACTTTATGTTCTCTTTTCTTTATTTCTACGCTTGGAAGTGCTTTCCTTACTGTGAGACAGATCTTTCCCTGAAACAACACATTAAACATTGTTTTACAACTGCTGCTATTTTTAGTGGTTCTTTCTGGAAAGGAGTGCTTGTGAACGAGGTGAGCCGAGTGCTGAGGAGCAGATATTGCCGGGAGACTCTCACTTCTGCTTAGGCTCTGAAGGCTTTTCCTCTTTCTAGCAACTCCGAGCAGCAAGACTGACGAGAGGAAGGAAGAACAAATCAGCAGACTTTGAGCGGCTGTTTTTGCCAGGTCTGAGAGGAGGCACAGCATCCGTCTAAATTGCAGCCTCCACGGTGCAAGTCTGTTGGGCTCCATCCTTAACACAGGGAAGCTGGGTCTTTGCAGGCCCCTCTGCGTCCTTCCTATCTGGCGAGGCAAGGGATGGGGAGAAGCCATTCTTCTGTACCTCCTATCTGTCTTCATCTGCTCTTCTTCCTCCCAGCTTTTTCTGAGCTGAAAATCAAAACATGTGGTCAGATGTTTAATTCACAATTAATTCAGCACAAATGTGAGTTTGCATGCGGTTGAGGCACAGCCCCTCAAGAGTGAAATTTAAGAGATCAACTAAAAGGAGTGGAGTGGTCTGGGTGTACTAGAACCTGAGCCCCCAGGCAGACACTGTCTGTGCCTCCCCCTGAGGCGGCTCTTTTCACCCTGGCCAGTCCCTGCAGGCATCACGAGACAAGTCAGCCTTGAGATCTCAGTAGTCATGATCTGAGCTCTTTGTGCTATGGGAGTCATTCTCAGGAATTTACACATAATCAGTAGAGAAAATGAGAACTGGAGAATGGAACAGTGTTAAGGAGTAAATATGTCATCTTTAATTTCCTCTATATAGCTGAGGTCTTTGCAAATTATTTAGCTGCATTCAGCTCCACCGTGAGAGCAACTGAGGGCTTTTCATGTTGGAAGGAGACTGTGTTCTTGTTCACATGTGTAATTTTGCTTAAGGATATGGCTAGGGTCACATGAAGGGCACAGAAGGAGACAGGGTGAATGCCACCATCCACATCTATCAGAATCTGACATTAAACATATAAACATTCTTCCTATATTTGTATCGGACCATTTATCGAGTTCAGCAGTGTATAGATCTTTACTGAAATTGGAGGGTATGTTTGGAAGGGCCTCGTTCAAAACCCAGACTCCTTGGACAGTGATAAATTCTCCTTGGGAGCTTCTGCTTTGGCATCTCAAGGCCAAGGTGGTCATTCTTCACGGAAGCTGCTCGTGGAGAAACTTCTTCCAACAGCCGCCGAGCTCATGTATGAGAAGGTGTAGCTGCCCCAGGGTGCACGGCAGGGGTGATTCATCACCTTACGTCTTAATGGTTCTCTTGCCTTCTGATTCTAGTCCCTCTTCTGGCCAAACCCAATGCCCTGGGTGATGGCAAGGACAGAAAGTCAAGGAGGAGCCTGATGCTGGGCGCTGGAGAGGAGGCACATGCCTTTTGCTTTCCAGGAGTGTAACTGAAGAGTAGAAAGATGTGGCATGTAAATACATAATTTATTACATCTATTGATTTGACCCGAGGCAGTTGGAGAAGCTATAGGTCAGCAGAACCCAGAAGCTCTCAAAGAACACAGGCTCCTTAGCTCTTTTATGCATAATTTATATTCTTTCCCTTTATGTCTTCATTCTTTTCTGCGGCTCAAACCTCCATTGTCCTCTCTGACCTTTCTTCATGGTGAAGCTGACCAGACCCCTAGAACTCTGTCTCTAATTACCATTTATGTAATTTACAAGTGTATTGCTTATTATAATATCATTATCCTAAGGTAAAGGCCATATTACCAGGGTAACACAGAATGGAGTAAGCACACTCTAAACTAGTCCCAGACCTATAACCTTATTAGTGTCCCATTATTCTTGGCTCACCTTACTCACTTTTGTGATCCCAAGAATGCAAACTGTCTCCCAGTTCTGCATGTTTTCTTTTGCTCTCTTCTCAGGCCTGGCTCATTTGTGCCGTTGCTCTTGCAATTGCTATTTTAAGTCCTCGGTGCCTTCCGCACTCTACCACAGAATAGTGGACAATATTTCTCAGACTTTGCTGCATATTAGAATCATCTGTCTTGATGGTATCCGTTGCATCAGAATTCCTGGGGGTGAGATCCAAATTTCAGTGTTTGGTTTTTTTTTTTTTTTTTTTTTGGTAGCTCTCCAGGTGATTTAAACAAGTGGCAGGTTTGAGATCCTGTGCACCAGAGCCTTGCTACTACTCAAAGTGTGTGCCTCAGGCCAGCAGCAAGAACCTTACCTGGAGCTTGTTTGAGATGCAGAATCTCAGGTTCCACCCCATCATCCTGCGAGTCCAAATCTGTATTTTAACTAGACCATCACTTGATTCATATGCATATTGACGTTTGAGAAAACTAAAGATCCTCTTCAGTGAATTACAGTCAACAGTCCTGTTTTCCATTCTCATTAGCCAAAGATCACCAGGAATGTAACGGAGTCAAACACAGTTGGGTTGATTTCACTTGTTCCAGTGTGGAAAGTGCTCATTGGAGGAACTGTGGGGTCTCTACGTAAGAGGGAGTTGGGAGAGGCATATTGTAGGACTTGGGCTTGTGCTGTGTGATTTAAGAAAAGTGAACTAGAATCCACTTTGATCCTCCTCACTCCAAGGGAAAAATAACCGAGATCCAAGCACTGAATTGCCTCTCCCTGCCTTCCTGACAGCACCTAATTCAGCACTAGTCTCTGCTTTCTAAACTCCCCATGAAGGGAAAGGCACTTTGGCACACCCAGTGCAGCACTGTGGGTGGGTCAAGGAGCCAAGAGCTTGGATGACTACAAGCATCCAAGTTCATCGTTTTTACAGCGTATAACTAATGGCAGCCACATCATATCGTTGACTTACATTAAGCCTGTGTCATGTGTGTTATAGAGGGTTTTCTGTAGCAATAACTGAGACATTGAACCCTTCTTTCCAGTCTTGTCCTGACTGTGAATATCTGGGCTCAAAGGAGACCTTGCCGACCAGAGCCAGCACTGCTGAAGGAGCTGGTGGCTTCCCTGTCTCCACTACTGTAAGGAGATGACTTAACGGAGACTTGGAGAGAGGAGAAGGGATCTTTAGGAAAGGAATGCTTTGGAGGGTGTTCAGAGAGCATTTGAGTTTGGGGATTTATTTCTCTTTCCTTGCCATTGAAGAAAGGGCCACTGGACATATCTCCCCTAAAGACTGTGGTATTTCTGAACTTGGGGCCTGAGGTCCACTTTCACCTGGTGGTTGTTCAATGGCAGTACCTGTAGACAAGCTCCAAAGACACCGGGGAAGTCTTGTAGAGGATGGTAAAATGGCAGAGCTGGTTAGGAGAGGGTCATGGCCATCTCCAGACTCCCAACTCCTACGTGTTTCCTGTGGGGACAAGATTGATGGGACAGGGCATCCTATGTTTCCATGGCAACATAGGTAGCCAAAGCAGACCTGGATCTCCAGGCCAGGCCCTCTGAGTCTCCCAAAGACAAAACGATTCCACATGAAGACTTTGAGGTGGACCCCCTGTAGGGCGTGAGGAGTTGACCTTACCGTACCAACCCTGTGGACTCTCAAGGTCAGGTTTTATAAGCAGTGCTCATTTGGGGGCCTGGGGCCAAGTTGCCACCATCAAATATTTCACCGGCCAAGAGAGAGCCCTGGTCCCTTGGGTCCTTGCAGCTGGCCATCATCAGAGGAGTGGACATGGTTTGGACATGGAACTTCACCTCTGTCACAGAGGCTGACTCCCTTCCTTCAGTAGCAAAAGAAATTTAAACACAAGCCCAGGAGGAGAGGGGAAAAACGTTCAGAGTGAGAAGCTATTAATGATAAAGAAAGATATCTGCTTTCCAGTCAGATGTGGGCAAAGCCACACAGCTTCGCAGTATCTGTGGTTTATGCCTAGTACCATTGAGATTCAGTGTCAGACGTCATCATGTGTAATGCACAATGTCTGGACACCATTGCTTCATCGGCTATCAGGTTAACTAATCGTATAGTCAAACGTTTCCTTATAATGCTCACAAAGCTGCCTATGCAGTTTTTGTCAAAAAAACTTACTAAAAACAAGTCCCTGAATCCCAAGAAAAAGCTACATGACTGGCATACTTGTTACTGACCCTGCTGGCTGCCAGGCACCCTCTCTCCCTTTGATAAGTGCTTATAGAACATTTAAAAGCTGTTTTTTTGGTGATGATTATAACAACATTTACTGAGTTTTGCCATACCCTCGGCACTGTGGCTCAGCACTTTATGGTTGTCTCATTTTATTTACTGTCAGGCCTCTAGATGGGGACAGAGTCCCAAAAACTCTGGGTTGGTTTTAGCCGGATTTGGAGACTCTGAACCAGATACTGGGCTATGGGACCCAGTGCAAGGTGTGGCCTGAGGGAAAATGTCCTAACTGTGACCACTGTTTCCCTCATGCTTCATATCTTTAGGCTCATGGAGAATCACCCTGTGCTCTGCCTCCTTCTTGTTTTTTTTTTTTTTTTTGCTACCGTTTTGGTTTCTTTCTCACTAGGATAATTTGCGATGGTAGAGACATGGTTTCATTTTCAAACCTCTCCCATGAATCTTTCAGCTGTGTTTCCTGTTAGAGTCATTGCAATTGACCAATTTGCTTGACTTTAATTTTAGAAATCTATTTTTACTAAAGTCTATTTAACATCTGATGATATTCAGTGTTTCCTTTCTTTATCTTTCTTTCCCTCTTTTCTTCTTTAAACTAAAAATCACTTGTTTCTAGTCTGAGTGCCTCCAAATCACAGACTTACAGAATATTTTAACCTTATTATTATATATGATTAGTGGTTCTAACTTCAAAAAGAGACTGTTTCTGCAAATGATATCCTGGTGAAACTAAAAAGTCCCACCAGGGACTTTAGACTGTGGAGCTTGAGAGCCTGAGCTCTAAGGCCCAGCTTACTGGTTTAACGACCAGTTTCACTTGTGTCAGCTGCGTGACTCTGGGGCAGTCCCTTGACTCCTTTATGTCCAAGTTTCAGCACCTGAAAAACAGGAACAAAACATAGCATCGACCTTGTAGGCCAGCAGAGTGGAGTAAATTAGTTAATCCATGCAAAGCATTTGGAACAGTGACTAGCAAAAGTCAGCACACCATCCACACATCCCATAAGTGTGCGTATTGTGAGTGTCCGCTAGGTCCCAGGCACCGTTGTAGGTACTAGGAAAAATAAACAAATCATAAGTGTTTTAGCTGGTGCTGACAACTTTTATGAAGAATGACAAGTTAGGGAAAGGGTATTGGAAATGGCAAGAGAGGAACAGGGAATGTATTAGTCAGGGTTCTCCAGAGAAACAGAACCAGTAGGACGTATGTGTACAGCCATACCTTGGAGATGTTGCGGGTTTGGTACCAGGCCACCGCAATCAAGAGAAGATTGCAATAAAGCAAGTCACATAAATTTTTTGGTTTCCTAGTGTATAAAAAAGTTATGTGCACACCATACCATAGCTTAAATGTGCAATAAAATTATGTATAAAATGGGCATACCTTGATTAAAAATACTTTATTGCTAGAATGCTAACGATCATCTGAGCTTTCAGCAAGTCATAATCTTTATGCTGACGGAGGATCTTGCCTCAGTGTTAATAGCTGCTGACTGGTCACGGTGGTGGTTGCTGAAGGTTTGGGTGGCTGCGGTAATTTCTTAAAATAAGACAGCAATGAAGTTTGCCACATTGACTCTTCCTTTCCTGAAAGATTCCTCTGTAGCATGTGATGCTATTTGATAGGATTTACCCATCATAGATCTTTCAAAATTGAAGTCAATCCTCTCAAATCCTGCTTTACCAACAAGTTTACGTAATATTCTAAGTTCTTTATTGTCATTTCAACAATATTCATAGAATCTTCACCAGTATTTTCCATCTTAAGAAATCGCTTTCTTTGCTTGTCCCTAAGGAGCAACTCCTCATCGTTCAAGTTTTACCATGAGATTGCAGCAACCCAGTCACTCTTCAGGCTCCACTTCTAATTCTGGTTCTCCTGCTATTTCTACAAAGTCTATAGTTACTTATTCCACTGAAGTCTTGAACTCCTCAAAGTCTTCCATAAAGATTACAATCAACATCTAAACTCCTGTTAATGTTGATATTTTGACCTCCTCCCACAAACCACAAATGTTCTTATTGGCATCTCAAATGGTGAATTCATTACAAGAGGTTTTCAATTTACTTTGTCCAGATCCATTGGAGAAATCACTGTCTATGGCAGCTATATAGCCTTACAAAATGTGTTTCTTTAGTAATAATACTTGAAAGTCAGAATTACTCCTTGATCCATGGGCTACAGAATGGATATTGTGTTAGTCATGAAAACAACATTCATCTCCTTGTGCATCTCTATCAGAGCTCTTGAGTGATGAGGTGCATTATCCATGAGCAGGAATATTTTGAAAAGAATCTTTTTTTTTTTTTTTGTGAGCAGTAGGTCTCAACAGTGGGCTTAAAACATTCAATAAAACAGGCTATAAACAAATGTGCTATCAGCCAGGCTTTATTGTTCCATTCATAGAGCATACGCAGAGTAGATTTAGTATAATTTTTAAAGCCCCTAGAATTTTTAAAATGGTAAATGAGCATTGGCTTTATCTTAAAGTCACCAGCTGCATTAACCCCTAACAAAAGAGTCAGCCTGCTCTTTGAAGCTGTAAAGCCAAACATTGACTTCTCCTCTTTAACTGTGAAAGTCCTAGATGGTAACTTCTTCCAATACAAGACTGTTTTGTCCGCAGTGAAAATCTATTGTTTAGTGCAGACAACGTCATCAATTATCTTAGGTAGATTTCCTGGATAACTTGCTGTAGCTTCTAGATTAGCACTTGCTGCTTCACCTTGTACTTTTATGTTCTGGAGATGACATCTTTCCTTAAACCTTATGAACCAACCTCTGCTAGCTTCAGACTTTTCTTCTGCAGCTTCCTCACCTTTCTTAGCTTCCATAGAATTGATGAGAGTTAGGGTCTTGCTCTGGATTAGGCTCTGGCTTCAGGAAATGTTGTGGCTGATTTGATCTTCTGCCCAGACTACTAAAACTTTCTCCCTATCAGCAGTAAGCCTGTTTCATTGTCTTATTATGCATGTGCTCACTGGAGTGGCACTTTTAATTTCCGTCAAGAACTTTTCCTCTGTTAATTGTTTGGCAGGAGGTTTGACCTATCTCAGCTTTCGACATGCCTTCCCCACTAAGCTTAATCATTTCTAGCTTTTGATTTAAAGTGAGAGATGTGAGACTCTTTCACTTGAACACTTAGAGGTCATTATAGGATTATTAATTGGCCTAATTTCAATGTTATTGTACTTTAGGGAATAGGAAGGCCCAAGGAGAGGAGAAGAGATGGGAAACAGTCAATCAGTGTAGCGGTCAACACACACACAGCATTTATTGATTAAGTTGGCTATCTTATATGGACACGGTTTGTGGCACCCCAAGATAATTACAATAATAACATCAAAGATCACTGATCACAGATCACTGTAACAGAAACAATATGTAGGGTAGACCAAGTGGGCTGGAAACTCAGACAGGACTTCTATATTGCAGTCTTGAGGCAAAATTCTTTCCCAGGGAAACCTCAGTTTTTGCTCTAAAGGCCTTCAACTAATTGGATGAGGCCCATCCACATTATCTTTACTTAAAGTCCACTGTAGATGTCAATCACATCTACAGGATACATTCCCAGCAACATCTAGACTAGTATCTGATCAAATAACTGGGAACCATAGCTTAGCCAGGCTGACACATAGAATCAACCATGCCAGGAATGGTGTGTGCTGTCGTTTTAGAGAGAGCCATGGGTGAGCCACTGAGGAGGTGATATGTGAGCAGAGATCCAAATAAAGTTGAAGAGGGAACATGCAGATACTAGAGAGCAAGTAAGGAAGCCACTAAGCATTGCACACTTTAGTTCTGCCATAGAAAGTTTATATTATCCTGGAATCCTGGTTCATTGTATCTATTTTTTTAAATGATAAACACAAAAACGAACTCATGTGACATTTGAGACTTGTTAAAATTGGTCAGGAATCCTCATAAATGCACAGCACATACCTGACTGTGCACACATTCACACACGCGCGCACACACACACACTCTTCCTTTTCTCTCCTGAGATGGTCTTTTCTGTGGTCTTATATAACCTTATGTGTTCTGAAAAGAGAGCTCTTGCTGTTCCTTTATTATTTGGCTCAAAACATACTGCAGATTTAGAAATGTGTTTCCAGGGATAATGCTGAGCATCGGGCAAGGTTTTTTTCTTTGAGGGGTATTAAATGAGAAAATGTTTAACTTCTATAGAATTTCTGCTGCCAGGACACTAAGCATTCTTTCTAGTAGAGCTTTCTTTTATGTATATTTAGTTTGATTTGCCTATAAGGTGCTGTGGCTCTCGAGTCTGAGGGACAGTTTTTACATTGGGAAATTAAAAAGGAGTGGTAAACGACAGTCCACCGTCGAGACTTGTCTTATTCTGTCTGGCGTGTAAACGTTCACATTATTCTAATGAAAATGACATTTATGATTGCAGCCTTCTGTGAACTTTCAAAAGCCAGCTGTAATAAAATTGCTGCCTGGATTTTCGATAGCATCTTTAACTTTGCATTGTGTAACAATATACCAAGGCCAAAGACAAACTGAAGGAAAGTTTTCTTTTCCTTCTGAGAACCAAACTTTGATATCAATGTTTTATGTGCACACTGAGTTAAACTCTGTAAAATTCTAAGAAACTGAACAAGGTTTGAAAAAAATGAAAGATAGGTTATCTCATGGGAATTTTTTTATTTGGTTGAGGTTTGCAGCCTAATTTTGCTCTTCCGAGGAGATTGAGATGATGCCCACTGGAGCTTATGTAAACAAACTCTGATATTTTTTTGAAATTACCCCTTCAAAAGGATCAATCAACATCTTCTGCCTTGGTTATCTGGAAACTTGCATTTTCCCCAGGTCAATAGGATACATCGAGGTTTTAAAGCAGGGGCTTTTCTTATATTGTTGAATTGGGGTGACCATCCACATAAATTCCATATTTGTTAACTTTTCCCAGACATGTCCATGGTAGCATCTGTCCATCAAATTGTAAGCACTTGTTGATGTCAAACATCAGTCAAACATTTGCTTTCAGATTATTTTAAGATTAAAACCAAATTCACCTTTGTCTTCCCTATTTTGTCAGTTTGATGGTGGCTATCAGAGTGGCCTTTCATTTTTCAATGAGATGGATTGGTCTTTTTCCAAGCCTTGGCATTAGATTTGATTGCATCAGTTATACCCTCCATGAAATTCTCAGCTGCTTTGTGATTGTCCAAGCAGGCTGCAAGCAGCCCACAAGTCCTCCTCAAAGGGCCATGCACACAATTAATAATTCCAAAGGTCTTGGGCACCCGAGATACTTGACATTCTGTAAAATAAAATGTTTTTTAAATATTATTTCTCATTAATTCTCATGGGAGGACCAAAATGATTTTCCCTAAATGTTTTTGGTAAATATTGAGATTGTGTTTTTCTTCCAAGTCCTGCTTTTTAAGTGAAAGCTGAGTCACTAGAGTGAGACCCAGAAGTCTTTAATTTAATATTTCCAGGGAAAGTGCTCCCTCTTCATTTAAACTGGACTCAGAAATCCATATTTCTTCTTTCTTTTTCCTCCTAAGTTTGACAAGAATGGCTCTATCCAAACTCAGCCAGTAGCAAGCCAAACCTCCTAAAGGAAATTAGAGTGAGAATGGGAGGGGAAGGCTGACAGTTATCAGCACACAATATGACAAGAACATCCATCATGTCTGCATTTAGGCCCAGGGACTAGGGAGAGGAAAAAGCAATAAAACAAATAAAAGTGCAGAGGTTCGCTTGATGTATCGGTAAATGCAGTGGCTGTTCACCTCTCACTGGAATCCTTGCCTTCCTCACACCTGTGACTGTCATTACATGTCTTCCTGGACCCAAGGGAGGAGCACAGCTCTGCTCCTTGACTGCTCCTTTGAATTCTCTTTTTTCATTTTTTTATTTTTATTTTTTAAGCTCTTCTATTATCTCAGTTGCATGATGTTTAATCGTCAAATATTTTGTTTAAGAATACACTGTTGTGATTAAGTATTTTTTGCTATTTTAATCTTTTTTATTTTTAACTGTGATAACATATATGAAATCACACAGTATTTGTCTTCTTGTGGCCGGTTTATTATACTTAGCATAATGTTCTCAAGGTTCATTCATGTTGTAGAATATGATAGGATTTCCCTCCCTTTTAAGGTTGAAAAATCTTCCATTGTATTTATGTAACACATTTTCTCCATTTTCTCCACTGCTGGACATTTGGGTTACTTCCACCTCTTGGCTATCATGAGTAACGCTGCAATGCTCATGGGTGTATTCTTCAGGTTCTCTTTTGCACAAATATGAAAACTTGTGAAAAAAATTTCAAATGTCCAGGGGACAAATGACAGCTAGAGACCCTTTAGGAGACCCTAGAAGATCTAGAAGTTGCTAGCCTATGATATACTATTTAGAAATTTGTGCCAAATAACTTGCTCTAGCAAAGCTACAAATGTAAAAGGGGTGGGGAGATAAGATAAAAGTATAGTTCCAAGGTATCCTTGTCCTAATTGAAGGGGGGGAAAAGGCAGTTATGGAGAAAAGAAATGCGTCTATGGGCTGTATGTTTTGGGACTTTTTCATTAGTCCCTCAGGTATAAAGAGAGCAGGATGAGTAAGAGACAAGTGGTGGGTCCTGGGTGCTGACAAAGCCCACCTTCATTCCCGACTAATCACCCTGATTTCCATCAGAACCACACACCACTTTAAACATCACTCCCGAAACACAAGCGTTTGGTGGCCCCTTTGCCTCCAGAATAAAATTCCCTCTCTCTCTCCAGCAATGGAAGATCTCCCTTCAGTGTCCCAGGATTTTCTGGTTTTGCCCCCCACTCTTCAGTTCATGGAGGCTGTGTGGGGCAGCCTTAGCTGGTTGACTAGTTTTTAATCTCTTGCCTGTCCACCTTCTAGTTGTGTGGTCTTAAACTAGCTATTTAGTCTCTTGAAATCCAAGTTTCTGATCTGTAAAAAGGAGATGACATTACCTAATGTAACTGTAAGAGTTAAATAAAATTAAACTTAATATTTGTTACAAGATTTAACATTTAGAAAATAAAAATCTGTTTCCTTCTGAAATCTTCTCTGCTATCAGTCATGCCTCATCCCCATCTTATTATCCAATGATTATTAATTGCCAGACTGTGAATTTGCTCATATGATCCCGTTTTCATGTAAAATATCCATGTTTTTCCCACTCATCCAAACCTTACATTTTATCCAAGGCCCACAGCAAGTGGCAATTACTACATAAAAACTTTCTGAATGAATCTTAAAGGTGACAGGCAACTTGGCCAAGAAATGAACTTGTAATGCATGAAAAAGTAAATTTATTTGGCACTGAAGTCCTAATTTCTCCTCTTCAATGCCACACGGACAACTTAATCCAATAGAGTTTAAGCATCATTCGATTAGTGGAATAGAATCATTTTAAGATTAGCTTCTGAAATTCAAGCAAGGCTTACCTAAATTCTCCCTAGTGTGTCTGAAATTTCATGCCCAACTACTTTTATTCATTTTTTTTTAAAGGAAAGGGGAATATTTGTGGGCATTAGAGAAGAAAAAGATGCAAGCTGCCCATTGCTGTATTTCCTATGCCTGAGCCAAGGGAAGCTCTGCACATGGTATAGGAGCCCTTTCTTAGAATGCATGAGCTGGGCAGGGTGTGATATCAACAGATTCTGGCACCTTGATTGGGCTCCAGTGATTTTCATGTTTTTGTTGCTTGAATTTTTCATGTAGCAAAGTCATCAGGTTTATATGGATGCCCAGAATGTCATGAGAACAAACAGAGTGTCTAGCTGGAGACCTTCCCTCCCCTTCATCAGTCACTGAACTCCCATGTGCCACCCCTCCAGTATATCTATTAGCAGTACGAGTGATCCTGACTGGTCTTCACCCAAGGCTGTTATACCAGAGGCAATAATTATTCCCCTCTGACATTTCCTTATAAGGCCCAATCAGAGGAACAGGATCTAAAGCCTTCTATGACCCCTAATTTCCCAACTTTTCCTTTAAAATTTTTTTTGGTCAGCTCATTGTTTGCCTCACTGTTATCATTGCCATGGCAGCTGTGATATTAAACAATTGTGCAGTTTTTTTGAAAAAAAATTCCCTAAGGAAAAGGCCATTTGCATTGGATAAGCTCAGAATTAGGTCAAATAAAGACAAGTCCTCAAGTGGAGTTTCCCAGGAAACTTCTGGAGAGGTCGAATAATGACATTTCTCTGGGCATGGGGCTTAAGAGGAGAGCCAAACACATTCTGTCCCTTCCAATGATTGCTAGTCTTCTGGTTTTCATTGTGATTGTGGAGCTGCTGGTTTCCAAGGCTCCCGTAGAGCTAGGGGGAGGGGAAAGGGAAAAGGGTAAGTTAAAATGCCACAGGACTCGCTTTTCTTACCAAGATTCAGCCATTTTTTAAAGAGGTGCTCACTGGGTTATTGCAAGTCTTTACTAATGTTAAGAGTTCTGAAAAAGTTTATTTTGAATATTTTTGCTAGTGTTCTTATTGATTTTTATAGGTGAAAAAATTTTCAGAGGTTTTTATTACACCACTCCCACTGATATCACACAAGCTTCTTCCATTTTTGGCTTTTTTATGAAAGGCTCCCCATTTCTTTTGCCCCTTGACATACTGTTACTGTCAGTAAGGGCCCTTGGTTGCTCCTCAAGTCTTGCTAACAATGATGGTAATTGAGGGCTTCTGTCTCCTGGTGGTTAAATGTCCCCTTCTGGCCGCTATTGAACAGTGGCTGGCACATAGTAAATCTTCAGTAAGTAGTAGCTGTAATTATTAGTGGTCATCCCTCACCTCCAGAGGCTGACCTGACTTACTATAAAATAACCATAAAATTAGTCTTTAGAAGAGAAATAGATCTACTCATGACCACCAAATGCATAAACCTGCTTGCAACTGCATCAAACTGTTTCTTCTAATACAATGAAGGTCATGATCTTCCATCCTGCTAAGACCTCTGTCTCCACTTATCTGCTGGATCTCATTCCTAAGCCACTTCTGTATTGATTTATTGATGATACTCCTTTTTTTATCTGCAAACTCTGCCTTATGACTGGCTCTGGGCCATCAGAATTTATGAATAAAATGCTCAATATCTTCTCTGAACTCCACATGGCCTCTCTATTATTGGATCTCATCCACATGATGGATTTCTACAGCTATGTGCTTTCCCCACCTTCTTCTCATTTCTATCATCTTGTGCTACAGCTTCCACTCCTCCTCTCTACCAGCACTTCTGCATAGGTCACCAAGGACTTCCACGTCATGAAATCCGATGGATGTTTCTCACCTGACATATTATCTTATCAGCAGCAGTAGATGCTTCCAATCACTTTCTCCTTTGAGAAACAATTTTCTCCCTTGGCTTTGTGACTCATATTTTCCTAAATTTGTCTCTTTGTCAACTTCTTTTCATGATTACTTTGTAGGTTCATTCTCCTTTACTGGGCCATTGCATCTTGGTGTTCCTCAGCATTTTTTCAAGACCCTCTTTTCTTCTAAATCCATAGTCAGGCAATCTCATTACTCCCATGCCTTCAATTACCATCTTTATGAAGATAACTTTTACGTTTATGTCTCCATACCAGGGATCTCTTTTAAACTTCAGACTCACATATTAAAATGAGTACTATATACCTTCCATTGTATATCCCAAGTATACCTCAAATTTATCATATCCCACACAAAGCTTATGATTTTCCTTATCTTTTTTTCTTTCAGTTTTCACATCTAAGCAAAGTGTGTCACAATCTATTTAATACTTAAGAGCGTTGGAGTTATTTTTACTTCCTCCACTCTCTCACCTCCATATCCAGTAATCTGATATGACCTCTTGGATCTCTCTTAAATATATTTTTCTTCTTCCTGCCTGCAATCATTATAAAATCCAAGTTATCAACATTTGTTTCTTAAGCTATTCCAATGAATTCTTAATTGACTACATTATTCATCCTTGCCTACCCTTAGACACTCACTACAACACAAGACAGACATCAAATCTGATAATGACATTCTATAGACTAGAGGTCTATTAAATGCTTACATAACAATAGGTAATTCTGCTTTCTAATATTTAACACATTTATAGTTTCACATTCTATGTGTCTTTTTCTAGATGTGACATCTATTGGGACAAGCCCCAAGTATGGCTCACAGATGTGTCTCTATTGTCACATTCAGACAATGCATTTGAAAATTAGAAAGCACTTGGAAATTTTTGGAAGAGCAAATGCTTGAATTAATATATCAATATATCTTCAGACTATTCAGCTCCTTTCTTTAAGCAATTATTGGTATTTTTCTATAGATAGATGGTCAAGGTATGCCAGAGTTTTGTCAAACACTCTAACCCTTGAAGCTATAATGCTTATTTATTTATTTTTACCACTATGATAGATTGAAATATTGCCCCATATTCTTCACTATCTTGTTATAAAATGCACTTTTGCCATGAAACATTGAAGTATCTCCCCCCCATTGTGGGCATAGCATATTTTCTTGCCATATACTGGGCTTGTCCCTGTGAACTTGTGTCATGTAATGAGATGTGGCACAAACTGAGGGCTTCAATATGCTGATGTTATTGTGTCTTACTTCCTTGTGCCTTTGCCATTCACATAAGAACATGCTCTCAGTTTCCACTTGCCCAAAGACAAGGTAGAGATGAATGAGACACAGACCTGAATTCAACCTGCAACCTGGAGCCATGCTCAGCTGGGGTAAACAGCCTAAATTGAGCCATCATAACCAATCTATAGAAATATAAAGGAGAAAAATAAATGCCTGTTGTTATAAGTCACTGAATTTGGGTGTGCTTTGTTATATAAGGTTATTAGGGAAATGGCTGACTAGAATGATCACCAATTGAGAAAACAATGTTCTTATGACATATATTTTCATTTTGACAAGTTTTTATTGGACTTTTATACTGATTTTAGTTTTTCACACATTCATTTGCATTGTCAGTCTTTGGAAGTTAGAGACAATATTATTTAAAGGATGGGGTTAAAACAAATATAGGACATCAAATTAAGGCCCAATAAAAATTTACTGACAGTGAAGTATGAAATTTTCCTACTTTCTTTTTATGACAATTCTGTTTCTTATATCAGTTTGGCTAATAATCGCCAGTAATTCCTTTCCACCCTCTGCAGTGGCAATCTCAAATGCAAGTGTAACATAAAAAGTTAGAACTCTATTTTGACACAATTTCTCAAAGGGCTTTTCAGGTCTGATAAGGTCTGATCCTCTAATTAATTAGCATCCCTGTGAAACATCAATACTAGATTAGAGAATAACATTGCAAATTTCTTTTCTATTTATGCTTGTTAGATAGAAATTAGATCACCCCTTAGGTCTGATTCACAATTATTTGCCAAACTGCACTTTACCTGTTGGAGACAAATGGGCATATTTATTAATTGAACCACTCACTAAAAATGAAATACTGAGAAGTAAGAATTATAAAGCTTTAACTGTATTAATAAAAAAAGATATAGAAAAGTGTGTCTCTTTTAGTAAAAAAATGTATTTTTTTATCAAATTAGTTTTTGCTTTTATTGAAGTATTGCTTTATTCTCTGTTTTATACCAGCTTTTTAGGCCAAGAAGTATATATTAAATTAAAATCCATGGAGGATAAGCAAAAGAACTTTGGTATTATACATAAGAGACAACAAATTGCAATCATCTGTCATGATACAAGAGGGTGGTGGGAATTGGGTGGGTTTGGAAGAAGGGGCACTTTTAATTTATATATTTTTAGCATTTCTATTTTTGAATCATATAAATGTATTCCTTCTTTAAAAAGTATGTATCATTTAAAATAATGTTTATGACTTAGGTTACAAATTAACTTCAGGAGCCTAGGAAGACTTGTATTTTGCATGAATTATGTAGTTATATATGTGTAGCATAATAATTAGTACCTTATGATACTTAACAAATATTATATGAAGTAATAATTTTCAGGTGAGATGAAATTTTCACCCTCAAAGCCACAACTGATGTGTATCTGTCCTGACTTTGCTGCTTATAGCTATACCTTCATTTAAGGTGATGGTACAATTAATAAGTGCTGTGCTGTTATTTTTGGGGGAAGAGAACTATCAAGAAAATAGATGATTTGTATAATTAATTTAACTTGACAAGCTACTCGCATATTGCTATTTTTATAAAGAGGAGAAATGAAAATATAAATCATATTGGAGCTCTACATTCAGCGAAATCCTTCACATCGTGGTTACACAGCGTATTTCCTGGTGGCTTGAGATCATTTCGCTTTGTATCCAGTTTTATCACTTTGTAAGAACAAGCTTTGAGAAGGTCCAATTTCAGAAAACAGCCAAAAATGGAAATCTGAATTTTCAATGGGTAGGCAGAAACATAAGTGTTTAATTCAGCTCCCAGTTCTAGCATTTTAAGACTGCATTTTGAATGCCCAGCTTTATAACACGTGGGCAGGGGAAGAGGGGTGGGGGAGATTGTCTCTGGGAATGGTATAATGAGAATTCATAAGCTAATGTGTGCAAAGTATATAAAAGTATTAATTGCCATTGATTGAGCTGGCAATCATATATTTTATATACATATAAAATACATATATATGGCAAATATATATATTTCTGCCTCTGGCATACTGCCTTTCATTTCTTTCTTATGTTCTTGAGGACCTCTCTCCCTCATCCTTATCCAATTAATTTTGTTATTACTTTGAAGATCCGCTTGCATGAGATTTATTTTTTTAATGACTTAGAGGATTAATTTGGAAGTAGAGAGTATATTACTTTTCCTGTCGAGTAGGTAGAAAATGAGGTCGGCAGTGGAAGTCTCAGCTGGCTCACTTCTGTGCCCTGTGAACTCAGGGCTCACTGTCTTGCTCACTGCTCTGGAGGAGCAGGAGGGCACAGCAGTATTCTCTCTGCTCCGCAGCATCGGCTCAGCCAAAGCGAGACGGCAGCTTGAAGCTCTGCCTGCTTTTCCATCGCAGTGGCCTTCTTTCCTCAGGCACTCCATTACTTAAACTATAGAATTGGTAGTGACTTTTCGATTCTAGAAAGCTATTTGAATGTAGTCTTATGAAAGGGAAGACCTGTGATGCTCCTGGGGAATCTTTATAAATTCCATTGAGATTTTACAATCAGCATGCTCAGACATAGCCCCAGAGCATTTTTCAGAGAGGTAATAGAAGATACGGAAACTAGTGAGGGTGCGTTGCTCTCCTTGAAATTTCTGCTTTTGATCATTGCTAAACCAGGTCTGGAAATCCTCTTATGGCATACCATTTGTTGATAAAATTGATGATAATATCAATGACTATATTGATGTTAATATTGGCAATAATATTGCCTATAACCAGGGCAATGTTAGAGCCCATAGCAGTGTCTTAGCCAGCTCAGGCTGCCATAACAAAATATCATAGACTAGATGGTATAAACAACAAACATTTATTTCTCACAGTTCTGGAGGATGAGATGCCCAAGCCCCAAGATAAGGGTGCTATGATAGTCAGTTTCTGATGAGGAACTTCTTCCAAGTTGCATCTCGTTTACTTCTCATTGTATCCTCATAGAACTGAGTGAGCTCTCTAGCTTCTTCTTATAAGGCACTAATATCATTCATGAGGACTCCACTCTGATGACCTAATTACCTCCCAAAGGCCTCACCTCCAAAACCATCACATTGTGATTAAGATTTCAACATATGGATTTGGGGGGGAGGGGCAAAAACATGCAGTCCGTTGCAAGCAGAATAAACAAGTCTTGCAAAGTCTCAAATAGTACTTTATAAACACAAACACACACACACACACACACACACGTTATAATAAGTGATTGAGCTCATGGAAATAGGGATGAGAATTCATAATGGTGTCTTCCAGTCAACAACTGTAATAATGACCGAAATGTATGCATCTGCAGGTGTTCTAATGATACAATATTGACCAAGACATCCTTAATGTCCCTCTCAGGTTGACTAAACTTAAGACAGGTTTCTTCTTGACTATAGACCCAGATTTCTCATTTTTTAGAACATTTATTTTAGAAAGTTTGCAATTATAAATCCTTTCTCTGCTCCTCTGATAGGTAAATCTTCTCCCAGCCTCTTGTCAATTTTACAACCAAGAACATATCTTTCTCAAAGACCTGGAAACTATCTCAGAAATGGAAACATCCAAGAATATAGTGGCTTTCTACCCCTATCTCTATTCTCTGTGGGAGGGTAGGAGTCTAACTTTGATGAACACCAGTTAGCCAACATAGATGGTCTAATCATGGAAAAAACGTTTGCAAACTCAGAATAACTCAATGTGTTCAACACATTCATTGATCAGTATAACCCCTAATATCTTCCATTTTTTTTCCACGAGCTCACCCCAGCACTTAAAAACTTTCCTGCCTTTTATTTCAGTGGAGTTAAGTTTAGTTATTTTTTCTCCCCTATTGTAATAGCTTGGATAAAATCTCCTTTGTGTGTTTAACTTTTTCCTATTGCAATTTTTGGTTTGACATTCTAGATGTTCTGAAATTAAAGCAACAAAGTCCATAGTGACAGAAAAAGTTGGAAAAGGCAAAGAAGACTGAGGAAGCTTTACAGAGATTATGGACGGAGAACATGGCATTATGTATCTACAACACTGAAAGGTGGCTGCTCTCATGTTTCAAACATGGGCAAATTCACTATCCAGAATACAAGACCTCATGGAAAATATAAAATTGTTTTGCAGTTGTGGGTAATATTAATATGTTGCTCCATTTCCTTAAAGTTTCTCAGAAAATACTACATATTAAAAGATGATTTTAAAAAGAGAATTCCTAAAGAGTTAAAAATAAAGAAAAGAACCATGGTCTCCCTTCTTTTTGATAGAGTATTTTTATAGAAATTACAACCGTCAGAATGCAGCTGATATAAAAATATCACATTTGGAACAGGGGAATATAGATATTATAGGACATAGAATTTAAAAAAATATGTAGTGGGCGTAAGATAATAAACTTCTTAGGATCACATTAAGATATTACTTGAAAAAGAGTTTCTAAATAGCCATTTTCCTTGAGTATAGTGATTAGGTTTATTCTATTATGCATATTGTGGCATAAAATATCTAATAATGTTTTCCTTTTTATTTTCAACAAGCCATTATTAGCCAACTACTGATTCACATAGAACTAGGTTTTTTTGGAAACAAATGAAAAAGTTGCAATTCTCCTCCTTAATATACATAATTTAATGATAGAAGGAAATATATAAACAAATAATTTAATGGCATATAGGAAATGGGCCAGGAGCCTATAGGAGAAATTTGGATTCTAAAGTCTACCATGCCCTCCTTGCTACTCTTGAAACTAACCCACTCACCAACACAAATTGTTCAGAAAACCATTGCAAGTAGCTTCGTGCATTCATTAGTTAAGAAAATATTTATTGAGCACCTATTATATGCATTGTTCGAGGTGTTTGGGATATAGTGGAGACCAAGAAAGACAAAGTTTAGTGTGGTGGATAAATGATAAATGATAAGCAAATATAAAATAGATTTACAGTGTATGCTATGAAGAAAAATGCCACAGGAAAAAGGTGATGCATGATGTGGGAAAAGGTGCAATTTTAGATGGGGTGGTCAGGGCAGGCCTCTCTGATAAGGGACCACTCAAACATGGAACTGAAGGAAGTGAGGAAACATGGTGGGCAAAATCTGGAGGGAGAATGCAAGGATTGAGCCAGGAAGAGTATAGCATTTTGGAACAGCAACAAAGAGGCCAATGAAATTTGGAGCAGTGATCCAGGGAGCAGAGGAGGAGAAGTAGGAAGGAGGGTCAGAGCGGTAAATAGTCAGGAGCCAGCTGAAGTAGGGCTTGGGGGCAACATAAGAGTTTTGAATTTTATTCTAAGTGTGATGAATAGCCTCGGAGAATTGAAAGTGGTATGCTCTGAACCAATTAAGATAGTCAAAGGATGAGTGTGGCTGAAGAGGGTAACAGAGGACTCTGGAGGGAGGTGTTGAAATTATCAGGTAATAGGTGGTGGTGGCTCAGATTAGCATTTCACTACTGACATTTGGGGTTGGCCAATCTTTGTTGCAGGAGGTTGTCCTGTTCATTGTAGGATGTTTGGCAGCATTACTGGCCTCTACTAAAAATGCCACTAGCATCCCCAGTTATGACAGCAAAAAGTATCTCCAAACATTGTGAGATATCCCTTAGAAATCAAAATCACTGCCAGTTGAGAACGGTTGACTTAGAATGAGATTCCAATGGTAGACTTTGGTGAGAAGCTTAAAGGCAGAGCTAACTGTAGTTGTCAGTTTGGAGCGTGGAGTATGATGGACAGAGAGGAGTCAAGGATGATGCCAAGGTCCTGTAGGTGAGGATGCTCTTTGCAGCTGAGGAAAAGGCTGAAGGAGCTGGTAGCTGGAGGCTGTCTGCTGACAGCCAGGCAACAAGTTCTTCCTTGAAGGGGAATCTGGGAGGCATATCCTCTTGTCCATCTCAACACTGCCTTCAGGACTCAACCCAGCTACCTCCTGTAGTCCATATCTGTTTTGTTTTTCCAGCTCTGTGGCTCCTATCACCACCTCCCTCATCTTTTCCCGTCTATGACTTATTTATGTAGTTGTATATATGGTATATGGTGAAGCAAATTAGACTGCAAAAATTTGAATTTTATACCCATTCTCAGACACTAACTTTTGATATTTCCCCTTGAGTCTACAGCACAAAGTCCAAGCAAGAAATGTTTTGCTTCTGCTTTCATTACTCTAAGTCATTAGCCCGTATACCAGGAGACAAAATCAGATACAACCTGAGATTGCGCAGAGAATAAGAAAAACAATGTGGATTTTACCAGGTCAAGGATTGACATTTTCAGGTACTTTCAATAGAGTGAAAAGCGTAAGTCAAGATAAGAGTATGCATGACATACTCGATTGGGAGTTGTGATTAGTAAGGGACAGTTAGAGTCTTTGATGTCTGATTGGAAACAGCAGTAGGTTAGTCTGGCATAGCATTGGCTTGAGAGTGGCCTTGGATCTTGTGCTGAAGAGTTTAAAGTGTACAGAATCAGGGAATGAGTCTGCAATTAGGAACTAAACTTCTTTCTGCATTTTAGGAAGATCACTCCTGCATTTTTTTTTCACCAGGCAAGAAATGAGGGATAAATAATGCTGTATAATGCAGATGTCACATGACGGGGTCGTGCCAGACCTCCCCAAATGCATCCCCTTCTAGCCCCTCTTGTTCCACCTCTGGTCCCTATTAAAACAAATGCTGATAAAAGTTCAGTGAAGCATAAAGCAAAATGGCATGCATTGGATGGACAGTCACTTAGTATTCAATTGCTTGGAGCCAAATCTAAAAACGTCATTTGTGGTTTTTAGATGTCAAAATATTTTATTGTTAAAGAAGGCAGGAAAATATAAATATGCATTTTAGCTGTAGCTTTTAAATATTACAATGAAATTATGGAGCAGCATGTTTAATATTTTTTTTTCACTTGAGTTCACATGTGCTGTTTTTGACTCCCTCCTAGCCCATTATGTATGAGTAATAATAAATTCAATAATATTTAAATTTTATTGAATAGTAATATGTGCCAAATACCTTATGTATGCTATTTCAATTAATTGTGACAACATTATGAAGTTTTATTTTTATCTCCATTTCAGATGGAGACATTAATACTCAGAAGGGTGAACTCTCTTTTCAAGGCCACATAGCAGATGAGTAGCAGACCAAGATTCAAACTCACATCTATAATATCCAGAAATGCCAGCTCTTAATCATCTTGTTGCTTTGCTTTCTATATCAGCTGCACAATTTGTTCACCTAGAGTGAGGCTCTGAAAAGAAATGGAAAGGACTTCTACTAGAGGAAGAGGGTTATTTGAGGAAGAGGTAGTATTCAGCAATGTTGGAGGTCACCTTGATTAACTGCACTAATACTGATACCATTTACAGAGAAAGGACGTATAGACAGAACAGTTGGGTGTGTCGGGTATGTGTTTATACAACCAAAGTTGGTTTTTATTGAATACTTTGATTTTGTGCCTCTAAATAGCATAGCTTTTAAGAATATATTAAACACTGTGGTCTTTATTGAAAAGAATAAAGTTTGAAAATTTTTAGGAAGCAATAACCCTCCAGTACAGAGTCTGATTTCTATGGCAATGACATTTTTCAAGAAGTTATGTTTTTGACCTATGTTCATCCAAACTGAAATTATTCCATAACGGTTTCATGTTCTCACTAAGGTGTCCATATTTCTCCCTAAAGCACTAGATAGTTATTCTCTTTCTTGATTGATGTCTTGCCTTTATCAACCAGACTAAGTAGGAGACAAGATGGATTGGAGCAGAGTTCATTCTCTAACTAGTTGGAACTCTGTGAGATATAAACCTTCAGTGCTAAACATTGTTCCAAACTCTGCAAGTTTGCTCACTTTGGAAAAACATGCTGCTAATGTTTGCGTGAAATGTCTTTGAACATGCATCAGAATATTTTAATAATTTTAAAATAAAATCCAACCACCTGTGTATGTAAAGTCAGCCATCTGACAAGTCTGTTGGTATTTGCATGTCTGTCCCTTAGCCCCTGAAAGTGGCTACTCAAAAATTAAGAGCAACTTCATTGCTCTTAATTCATATACCCTTCCTTCATTTCATCTTTTAGCTGTTGTGGTTTTGCAGTCAGTCTCAAGCAAGACCCAGGAACAAGATTTAGATTCTAGACTCCATTAGACATCATCTTCTACCCTTCTCCATGAAGACTACACTGACAGTTGAAAGCTCTTACTGCTGGGGATCACACTGCAGTGCCACTGAGCCTCACGATGTTAGACACAGAATGACAGTTTGGATATTGATAGAACAGGTCTGGAGAACACCGAGCCAGGAAGGGGATGGATGAGGCGTTGTACTCCTGCTGGCCCTGAAGGACACAGGGACACAGATGGAGATACATAAAAAGTCCACTGAAGCCCAGGGCCCTGCGACACATTGACCTTATGCCTTAAAGTCAGCTGGCACTTCTTTGGAAGGGTCAGCCTTTAGCAATATTAATTTCCCCCAAAATATAGTCCTTTATTCCTCCTCTTTTAATCACCATGCAGCACAGACATATCTAGGTTTCCTGGAATATCCGTAAATCAGACCAGCAATAATTTCCAAAGTGTCCAATTCATGTTATAAGCATAAGCCAAACAAAAGTTCCAAGTGGCCTCCTACAGTGCCTCGTCCTCTGTCTTGGGAGTGTGACTAGGGGAAATAATGAACCATCTCACCACCCCCTTCATCACCTTCAGCCTGGGGAAACTCATCATCTAGAGAAGCTGTCGTCAACCTTTTTTGGCATCAGGGACCAGTTTCCTGGAAGACAATTTTTCCACAGACTGGGGTTGGGGATGGTTTTGGGATGATTCAAGTACATTACATTTATTGGGCACTTTATTTCTATTATTATTACTTTGTAATATATAATGAAATAACTATAGAACTCACCATAATGCAGAATCTAATGCTGTTTCTGATCTGACAGGAGGCGGAGCTCAGGTGGTGATGCAAGCAATGGGGAGCAGCTGTAAATACAGATGAAGCTTCACTCAATCGCCCACCACTCACCTCCGGCTTTGCAACCCGGTTCCTAACAGGCTACAGACAGGTTCTACTCTGTTCTCCGGGGCTTGGGGACCGCATATCTAGAGTACTCCAGCCCTGAGCCTCATTATTACAATGTTCTCTATTTTCTTCTGTCCATTTTTCAATTCTTCCAGCTATATTTCCATGTCTAGATCTAAATGCTCATCTCTCTTTTAGTTAACCAGTTTCCCTTAAAGCTTACTCCCCTCTAGATACCACGGGTTACCTTTTCCAGGAGGTTGACTTGGCCACACTGTTGGCGTTTGCAAACACCCTCCACCTTTCTGCTTCTACTTGCCCAGCTCTATTTTCCACAGAAATTACCATTTCCTGACTCACTATATAATTAAACTATTTAGGGTGTTTATATTCCATTGTCTTTCTTTCCCCAGTAGAGTCCAACGACAGAGATTTTTGCCTGTTTTGTTTACTGATGCATCCTACCTGGAACATAGATATGCAAAACTGATCAGTGAATGAATTCTTCACTTTAGTGTGGATAATACCTGGAGTCCCTCTGGGCATCCTCTTCTGCCTGTGGGTGAGGGGATCATTGGTGTTGCTGTCCTCCTGGACTGCCTGGTCTGGGGCTCAGCACACAGACCAAGGATCTCAGTATGTGGCTTCGGTCTCTTTGCTTTTTTAAGAAATTAATCTAGACTATCTTCAGAGAGCAAAGACTGGGAGATTCAAAAGATGCTTATGGCACATTTAAGAATCCGTTGCCAAACCGGGAGCAGTTGTGCATGTCTGTAGCCCCAGCTACTCAAAAGGGATCACTTGAGGCTAGAAGTTCTAGACCAGCCTGGGCAACATAGGGAGATCGTGTCTCTAAAACGAATCTATCATAATCCATTTCCCTGATAACATTTTGTTCTTTTGAAAAATAATGGAATTTTCTACTTGGCATAGTCAGCTGTCTAAAATTTTGACTTTATTTCATTAAGAAATTTGACATATTTGAATCTGTTAAATCCCCCCAAACAACTATAAAGGTTGCAGGTCCATAGAACAAATCTATGAATTACCTACTATATTCAAGGCACTGTATCATATGCTGGGGTTACAAGATAAATAGGTGACAAATTGTGTGTGGTATTAGTCAATGGCTGAGCAAGTCTTAGGTATAAATATACCTACACATACACCCATGTGTAAAAATATATTTATATATGCAAGTACATATGTATGTGTGTGTGCACATGTAATATAATAAAAACATTGTTTAGGTTTCCTTCTCTATTCAAACATTATTCTTGGGCAATAACTTGAGGTATTTTTGAGTTTATAAAGCATAATCTCATAGGGCAGCCAGTTTTCTTACAAAGTAAAATAATTTGGGAATTGTATTATTAATTGTTTCCAGTAAAATCTTTGTTTTGAGAAGAAAATTTTAGCGTTCGCTAAAGTTACTTTAATATGGTGCTCTCTTCACTTAAAATGACATCTTTGAAGTTTAGTCACAGAAGTGATTTTCTTTTCAAAACAAAATTACAAGATTCCCTTACCATGGCATTAGTAGCTAATGTCATCGGTGAGTTCATCATTCCCTGTGTGTGAAATGCTATATTTCACAAGGGATTTTATGAATTCCTAATATGTTGTTTTTGAGTTTCCTCCTCTTCTGTGTTGTTGATGAAGTCTGTCTTAGTTCTTTTCTACTCCCAGCCATGCAATTTTATATAATTATTAACACTACCTAAGCCTCTATTACCATGACATGAAATCTCAAGCTTGAAGACAAGATGCATTTATATTGGCAAGTTAACATTATTATTGGAAGCAAAAGCAGTTCTAATGTGATTCTCTTATCTACAAGGAAATAACTCCTTCCCCTTTTTATTCTACTTCATGCTCCGAGCTAGGATTAATCTCTTTCTTTTTTGTCTTATAGAAATGCTGCACAATTTGGTAAGATTGTTTCACCATTGTGAGAGAAATAAATATGAAAAACACTGTGACGTTCCTTTGAGGTTTTATTTTCCACACTCTCTGCTACGTCGATTGCTTAAAAAGGCACATTTCCTCTCTCTGGCTCCAAGTCTCCCAGGACATAATGATTCTGTGTAGAACTCAATGAGGAGAGAGAAGAAGGACTTTTCAAGCCCAAGTCACCCACTGCTGTGGCTGGCAAGTCCTTTGGCGTGAGGCTCTAGTGAGTGTGGAGCAGAGACACAAACCGCAGCCTCACCAGTGGGGTAGACTCCACATCCAACAGGGGACGGAGCTTCCAAGTATCACAGCTCTTGTGACCTCGAGAACTAAGGCTGCTGCCCCAGGAATAACACAGAAAGCTGCAGGGCCTTTGGGGTTTAGAATGAAAACCCAGGACATGAGATTTTGGGTCCTAGGCCAGGTATTTTAGAAAGTCCACAATCTTCAACACAATAGTACATAATCGACATCATTATCTGTATGTGGTATGTACATGCTATATGTGGTAGGAGGTGCTAGTGACTTATAAAAATTACAAAAAAATCAAAAAGAAAACACACACAAAAAGCTTGCCCCAAACCACACAGGTGTTGAATGACAGAGTCAGAATTCAATCAACCTAACCCCAGGCCTCTCGCTCTTTTCTGATTCTTTGTAGCATTCATGGGCCTCACAAACTATAGAACACCCTGGCCTCTCCGAGTGTTGCCAGAGGGCCTGCTTTGCTATCCGATTAGAGTTAAAATTTTTGAACTAATATTATGTGCTCATGTCATTAAACTCTGTACTGCAAGGGAGATGGAGATGGGTCAGACTGCCTTAAGGAGCTTCGAATTTAAGAAAGAAGTTAAAAATGAGTGCATAAATAATAATACCAGGAAGCACATGGTAAGTTGTCACATAGAGAAAAGGGGTTTCTGAGGAAAGGGCCTGTTTCGTTTGTGCTCCCAGAAGCTGCCCGTGTCAGGGCTGAGGTGGCACCGGGCACATGCATGTGATACTTGAAGTCTGCCCTGGGGGAGCACTTTCCCCACTTTCTCCAGCTCTTGAAGACCTTTAGACACCTGATTTCTTTTCATTACTCCTCCAGGAGATTCAATGTTAGGTTGGCTTGTTGAACACTACAACTTTCCAACTCTCTCTCTCCAGGTTTTCCTTAAAATCTGCAAATGGCCCTATAACTTCTTTCAGTCATTTCCTAGGAGTCCATGGGAGGGTTGCAGCAGGAGCAATGTGGCATGCGAGAGTTATAGGGGCAGACTCCAAGTTGTGATGATGATTTTCTTTGCGTTTATCGGTGCCTACATCGTATCCAGTACTAGCCCAGGTGTCTCATGAGATAATAGAGAGTGTTCAGACCTGAGTTGTTCTCCATGAACTTTCCATCTATTTGGAACAATAAGATATAATAAAATATTATTTTTTTAACTGTATATGTATGAAAAGGGTATGACAGTTCTTATACTAGACTCTTTCATATATCATCCATCAATTAACACTCACCAATCCCAGGAGGAAGGAATCATTTCAAAGATGCTGAGACTTACTTTAGAGACTTCAGATAACTGTCCTGACCTCAGACAGACAGTATACGGAAAAGCAGGGACAGTCCACCAGTCTGTACGACTCTAGACTTATTCTCTTTCCACCAGAAACAAAATTACTGGTACAAGTTCAGGAGGAAAAAAAAAAAAAAAAAAAAAAGATTTATTTTGCAGGAGTGATACTAATGAATTTCTGAGGATGTTTTTCACAACTCAAGAATCCCATCAAATGACAACAAGTTTCTGTCCAAGGTACTTAATTTTCAAAGTAATGGAAAAATTGATATAGTCCTGTGAATCTCCAACATCAATAAGCAGTTCTTCAGGTCCCATGCCAATCAACTCCTTGCCTGTAATTCTGTCTTATGGTGTCACTTTCCTAGTTCCATGAAAACCCAAGGAAATTTTCCACATCTGTAAACTAAGGATAATTATACTTGGATTGTTGTTACTATTGATGGTACTTGATGTGTGAAGTATTTCATGCCTCACAACAAATAGTAGCTCCTGTTTTGAAAAATTATTTCCTACAAATAATTCAATCTACTGGACACTTACTGTTAATAGATGTAGACATATATCACTCATATATTTTGCTCTCTGACAGGTTAACTGCTCCAGGTGCAGCAATAGAGTGTGTTTTGAGGCCAGGAGTGCTCTGTACCTCCTGCTGCCCTTAGGTATTGCATACAGATTTTTCTTCACTATGTACATTTTCAGCTTTAGAGCAGGACATGATCTGTGTTGTGTTCTTTCTTCACAGTCTTGCATTTGAATAATTTGCACTGTCGAGGCAGTTTATTGCCATTCTGATTATTTCATAATTAGGGTTTGCTGTTGAGCATTGGACATTACATTTTTTATTATAACTTCCTGGTAAAGCAACTATATACTCTTATAGTAACTCTAACTGAAATACAATAATTAACTGCTTAGTTATGGCTTGTGAAAACATCATAATTCTTTAAGAAATAGGAATAGTATTAAAACACTGAAATAAGAAGAAATATGAAACAGTTATAGAGCATTATATAGAAAAGCAAACATTTAAATGCATTACTATTACAAATTATTTATTTTTTTATTTCAAAATGTTACAGGGGTACAAATGTTTTAGGTTACATGGATCTCTTTTGTAATGCTTGAGTCCCAGCTATAGGTGTGCCCATCACCCAAACAGTGTTGCTTGTACAAACCAGGTAGGTTTTTACCCCTCCCCTCCTTCCCGCTTCCCTGGTTGATTTCCACTGAGTTTTACTTCCCTCTGTGCACATCATCAAAAAGACATCTGCACTCAAAGGTTTATTGCAGCACAATGCACAATTGCAAAGATGTGGAATCAACCCACGGGCCCATTAATTCATGAATGGATTAATAAAATATGGTCTATGTATACCATGGAGTACTACTCAGCCATAAAAATAGATGAACTAATAACCTTTGCAACAATCTGGATGGAACTGGAAGCCATCCTCCTAAGTGAAGTATCTCTAGAATGGAGAAACAAATTATACTTTAATGACTTGCTGCTTCATATAATTTAATTTTCTCCATTTTTCCCCTAGGTTTGAAAGTTTCAGAGCACCTTGATATTTCGTATTTCTGGTCAAATCCTCCTGTACACCTGAACAATATTCAGTTTAGCAGTTCCTTCCATATATGGAGAAAAACATGGAAATTTCCTAATTGTAAGTTATTCATAGAAAGGTTTCTCTTTTTCCTTCAAATTCCTTGTTCACAAGTCCTTCTTCTGTTCTTGCCAAATCACAGAGCAAAAAGAGAAAAAATAATCCTACCAGATAAGGTCAATTTTTCTCTATACCAATGATCCATGGTTGATTTTCTTCTCTATTATTTGCCTCTCTTTTATCTTTTTCTTTTGTTTCTACTTTCTTCTCAGAAAGAGATGGTTTGTCCCTCACAAATAAAGAACTTTGAGCTCATTTGAACCAAACCTTTGGAGTACTAATTAACATAAACCATTCATTGAGCTCAAATACTTCTTTTCTAAAAGGACTATTACTTTTTTTCTCCCAAACCATCAAATGTAAAGCTTCATTTGAATAGAGTGTAACAAAAATAATAATCTTTAAATCATATAAATATTTTTTCTTTAAATTACCAGAGTGAACGACACTGATCTCAAGTGAAGAATTCCAATCAAGCTCATCTTTGGCCTGAACAACATTTTTTGGATCAGGCAGAAGATGCATCACCCGGAGAATAAGAATCTAAAGGCAAATGAGGAAAGATCATTAGTAGGGGATTATTTAGTGTACATTATTTAGCCTAAGTAATGTGAAACTCTATTTGTGATTTCCTTTAATAAGTAGGATTCTAAAGCATGTAAGTATAGCAAACAATGGCAAATGTAAGTAATCTATTACAAATCAAACAAGATGTGCTAGACAAAATGGATAGGGTGTGTGAAAGGAAATTCATAGAAGAAGCAACAAAGGCCAGATTCAGTGCTGCATGAAGACTGTATCTGTGATCCATGCATCAGAGCAGACACTTTGTCAGAAACCATAACTTACAAATCATAATTCAACCGACAAATATATTGAAAGTTATTGTGATGTCTTCTATGTTGTGTTTCCTTTTCAGTGTAATACATTCTTCATACTCTTAAAGGTCATACTGTCTAGTTGGAAAAGTATTTAATATACAAAAAATAATTAGAGGGACTCTTGGTTAAGTTATTTAATCCTTCTGAGCATTTACATCCTTGCCTGTGAAATAATAGTAATGATACCTAACTGTTCTTTTGTGGGTGGTGTTCATAAGAACCTTATGGGGCCCTGGATTCTTTTATGATGTATTTTATTTGACAGTGAATAGCCAGTATAAGAAGATCCTGGTAAAATACAGTATTAATCATGCATATCACAGTTAATTCTGTGCCTACACAAAGTAGGTACTCAGAAATGTTTGTTGCTTAAAAAAATAAATTTTACCCATTTGCAGTATTAAAATAACAGCTAATAATGATTTGATATTTTCAGCTCTGCCCTCTAATATTATCTTTGTCCACTAATATTATCTACTGTGTCCACTGGTATTATTTTTATTTATGAACAACAGTGAGATAATTCAATCAATGTGCTGATTGAATGCTATATAAATTGAAAATCTAACTTTTTACTATTCATTGAATACATATATGTTTGTATAATTTCAACTTTTATTTTTCACTGAATGTCACAAGGCCAGGTTCACTTTGCCAAGGAGAAAGCCATTTAAATATGGCATACAAAGGATCTGGTTTCCCTAGCAACTAGAAACTCTTACATCACGGTATTCCTTCAATTCAGCTTACAGGTCTGCACATTTTTCTTCTTTTATTTTTTAAGTGGGAATGCAGTTCTAGAATAATGGTTACCAAAAATAGATAACAGCACAAATCAGAAGGTCATTTACATAGGTAATTGAGATGTTATTATATTTTCTGTCCTATATTCTCAAACAGTTTGTTTGAATACTTAACATTTAGTGCTTATATCTGATTATTTTTAGTAAGTTTGTGAATTTTTAAAAGGAAACCTGTATTTCTGGAACTTGGTTAATTAGCAAGATAGAATTACATTTTCTGATCAATAAAACAACTGTCACAATTTAAGAATACATAATAATTACCTGTGTGCATATAGATACGTATACAATATTTATATTGCATATGAAATACTCAGTAACATTTTTGTTAGCTTTTTAAAATGTCCTGTGTTTGGACAAAATAATTAGAAACAAGCCTTGGTTGTGGTGGGATGCTATGCTAACACAAAAAATATTTGAAATGCTTCTGTTTACGGATGGCATCAAGTCTTCCATCCAAAGTTAAAAAGTCAGTCTGATATAGTTTACTAATATAACATATTAAACTTTGGTACTTCGATAGATCCCTGACTTTGAGCAAGACAATTAAATACCAACGTCCTGGTATAGTCCTTCTGGTGACATGTTTAATGAGGCACATAGGAAATGACAGAGATCTTAAAGATGGTTTACAGCAACTGTCTTCCTTTGCCCTCATTGTTACAAATCTCTCTTATCCTTCTCCTATCCCTCCTTGCCAGGTCCAGGAGACCTGGGTCCAGTGGTCTGGGTGAGAGAAAGTATCAAAGTGTCACATCATCGCATGTATTAGTTTGCAGAGTTTATTAAATGAAAGCAAGTTATCCTGAAGAAATCAGCTTATAAACACCCGATAGTCAAAAGTCTATGCTTTGAGCAAATGTGTTTTCAAATCTAAGAATGCAGTAAATGGCCCTGAAGTGACAAGCTGGCATCCCTGTCTAGATAGCATTGGACCAGGAATACAGAAGACACCCAGCATCCAAGCTTTTTCCTTATCCACAATAATTGTTTTAAGAAGAGAACCTGGAGAATAATATCAGAATCTATTATACTATAAATCCTTAATGGTTTATCTTGTTCAGATCTTCATGAATAGGAGTGATTTCAGGTAATCTCAATCTATCACTTGTCATCTCATAGAGACCTGGTTTGAGGACCTTTCCAGTTATTACAATCTGTAGATTGAATGCACACAAGAATGGGCACATAGTTAAGGAAATGCATGCCTCAGGATAGACAAATAATTACGTAGCTCTCGGTATGGGATTAGTAACAAAGCTTTTCCCCCCCTCTGGGCGTTTTGACACAGGGTGTGCTACAAATAAACACTGTGGTGTTTGACAGATTGAGCTAGAATGTGGCAATTAATATGCATAGTTAAGTGATGTAAATCACTTATCAACCTGAAACCCTATTTTTTTCGACTTCTCTGAATTTCATTTGAGCTACATGAATAGCATTCCAAGGACCGTGTGATTGACCTTGTCCAGAAAAGTAAACTGAGTTGACAGAGATCAACCTAAAATGATAAGTATGTCCTCAGCAGGTGATTTTACAAGTTTATGCATTCACACAAGATGGTCATACTCATCATCTTTACTAAAAGAATTATCTTTCTGGTTATCAGAGATAGTAAAATCTTGAGTTTTCTCTTGTAAGATAAATGAGAGCAAAAATAGCACAAACCTTTCTGAGCAATATTTACATGTATTGGGAATCCCTGGTAGGTAAGTATCTCGTATACATAAAACCACCTCCATGTACATGTGTGATTGCATTAGCCTGATCCTAATTCCGACTTAAATGTGTCTCTGTTCCAAATTCCTGGAGGGTCAGCAATTCCTGATGTAATATTTAGTACACTATTTTTGGACTATTTTGGACAGTTTGGTAAAAAGTCCATGCAGTCCTAACCTTAAAGTTGAATTTTATACATAATTGAAGTTTTCCTTTTATTGTCTAGAATACATTACAGCTCTTAGAGGGAACATTTTAATGACTTTCGTGCCAATTCATTTGCTTGTGCTTTGATTATTTCTTGGGGGCATCATAAGCCTTATCAAAGTCTCCCTGAGATGTCTGTGCCTTTGCGAGGCTGTCATAGTTCCTCCCTAACATGGTCTTTAAAATCTACTTCTTTCTAGTGAGTTTTTGCTCATTTTTTTAAGTCACAGCTCAAATATCACATGTTATGTGTGTCTTCCTTGATTTCATCAACTTGGTTACCCAAACATATGTATTCCCTTAACATACACGTTCTAATCCTCTGTGAGGGGTATTTTAAATGTTTTATTATAGGGGACGGGTACAGTGGCTCATGCCTATAATCCTAGCACTCTGGGAGGCTGAGGCAGGAGGATTGCTTGAGCTCAGGAGTTTGAGAGCAGCCTGAGCAAGAGCGAGACTTTGTCTCTACTAAAAATAGAAAAATCAGCCAGGCACCTAGTTGTAGTCCCAGGTACTCCAGAGGCTGAGGATCGCTTGAGCCCAGGAGTGTGAGGTGGCAGTGAGCTATGATGACACCACTGCACTCTACCCGGGGTGATGAAGCAAGACCCTGTCTCAATAATAATAATAAACCAGAAAGCTTTATTATAGGCACTGTCTGGCATACGTGTAGGCTCCTTGAGGACAAGGACCAGAGATCACTTCTATGTATCCCTTATAGGTAGCTCAGTTCTGGATGCTGAACAGATGTTGGATGTTGGGTCAGTTTATTTGGTGCCTGTTATAACAGGCTGAATCGTGTCCACCCTTTCAAATTTGTTTATTGATGTCCTAACTCCCATTAACTCAGAAGGTGACTGCATTTGGAGATACGGTCTTTAAAGAGGTAATTAAGGGTAAATGAGGTTCTTGGTGAGTCCTAATCCAATATGTCTGATGTTCTTCTATAAGAAGAGGTTAGGACACAGGTACAGCACAGAAGGAAGAACATGTGAAAACATAGGGGGAACCGGGACACACATGAGCCAAGGAGAGAGGCACCAGCACGAAACTCATCCTGCCAACACGTTGATCTCAAACTTCTAGTCTCCAGAACTGTGAGGAAATAAATGTTTGTTGCTTAATCCGCCCAGTCTGTAGCAGTGTAATGGTAGCCCTAGTAAATGAATACAGTGCACAGTCACATCATTTCTTTCTTTTTCTTTTTTTTTTTGAGACAGAGTCTCGCTTTGTTGCCCGGGCTAGAGTGAGTGCCGTGGCGTCAGCCTCGCTCACAGCAACCTCAAACTCCTGGGCTTAAGCGATCCTCCTGCCTCAGCCTCCCGGGTAGCTGGGACTCCAGGCATGCGCCACCATGCCAGGCTAATTTTTTCTATATATATATTTTAGTTGGCCAGATAATTTCTTTCTATTTTTAGTAGAGACGGGGTCTCGCTCTTGCTCAGGCTGGTCTCGAACTCCTGAGCTCAAACGATCCACCCGCCTCGCCTCCCAGAGCGCTAGGATTACAGGCGTGAGCCACCGCACCCGGCCCCACACCATTTCTTATCTTCAGTTCTCTCTCCAAAGCAATGAAGGCATGTGCATTCCATAATCACTTCCTTTTATTCCAATATTTTTTGTTCCCTGTGTAATACTTGTCCCCATAAAACCTATAAGCGCCCTTCATCTGCGGCGCTGGATCTCATTCATCTCTATGTCCATCATTTCCACACCTCCCTAGCTAACAGTGGCCAAGCTGGCAGTGCCTCTTTGTAAGGAGACACTGCATTTCCATAAGCTCCGTTTTAATCTCCCACTCATCACTGCAGAGGATAATAGCTGCCACGCAAATGTGTGTTGTGGGTATGTGTTTGTGTTAGGAGGACGAGGACCTAACCTATGCAGTTTCACTGCCAACAGGTTTTAGAGGCAATTTTCCTGCTAATTGTTTGTTGTTAATCGTGAGGATTTTTTTTTTACTCATTTTATTCTAACTTTGAATGCTTATCAAGTTGCATCTGCGGGCTTTTGTTAAATTTCTCCTTGCTCTGAGCATTTCGTTGCTATCTATACCTGTTTTAAAATATAATATTGTTTTTAATAGCTAACAGACTTGTAACTGCAACCTTTGTGTCTCATCATGTGGACCCTTTCCAGATTTTTCCTTCTGCTTATCTCCGAAAGCTCAACGACACTGGCATTTTCAGGAACTGTGTTATAATCCTTTTCCAACTGACTTCCTGCTATTCAATGTACAGTACACAACAAGGAGTACATTCCACAAATGTGTTCTCCAATAAGTAGCTCTGAGCACGGAACATCAAAAACAAAATGAGTTTGGCAATCTTAGCACAACATCTGTTCGGGAATTTTTTCCCCCATGCCATGAGGGGGGAAAAAAAGAGAAATAAATGTATACTACATGGCACATTTTTTTAAAAATCAAAGAAAGCTGTTGTGTGAAAAAGGAATAAAAAGATACCCAAGACAGAAGAAATACATGAAATTATATACCGCCCCAAAGACAAATTCACATTTTATTCTGCTCTGCCTTTCGAGTGGCTATACAGGTGGCAACAGAAATATGGGATGCTTTGCAATACTTTCCTCGTGTTCCCCAGTCCTCCATAAGCATCAGTTACCATCGGGCAAATGACTTTCTCCAAATACCTCTGAGCAGTCATATATTTCCATTATTCTGCACTTCGTTTCAACGACCCAACTGCAGATAAAACGCTGTGTGTGCCTGCTGCGACATTCATTGCGACAACTGCACCTGTTAGGAGAATGTTTCTGCTTATTACAAACATTTGGCGAGCATTGAAGCCATGTCCGCAGAAGGTAATTGTTTTGAAATTAATACTGGATCATTTGCCTTCAGATACAGTTCTTTTCAGTCTTCCACAGTCCTCCCATACACACAAAGTAAGAAGAGTGAAGGGAGAACACGTTTTTCAAGCAACACATGCCTACAAGGAGGTAGAGTTCGAAGTGAAGTTGTCTTGCCAGGGTCCTGGGGCACGAGCAAGCCTCCCCCTAATCCTGGGAGATTCTTCAGGTTGCTCATGCTAACTTATTCCTGAATCTTTTTGAGAAAATGTAACTGAGCTTTCCTAAGAGCTTTGTAGGTCTTCTCAGTCCAGCCCCCTGCCTCTGCCACTTCATCCCGTATCCTGAAGTTGGGGGAGAGGGAGATCAGGGAAAGGAGAGAGAAATGGTACTAACTGCTCCCTTTTAAAGCCATCCACAGCAGAGTAGAAGTAAATGGATACAGCAGAGAGGGGAGGATCATTTGGATGATGGGTCTATCACCTCAATATCTACCTCACAGACCTGCAGATGTCTAGTCTGTACCCGTCCACTTTTGTCCTTACTTCAGGTCTTTATCAAGTGATTCATAGTTTGTAGAGATCTTTCACCTGCTTGGTTAAATACATTTCTATGTATTTTATTTTCTTTGTAGATATTGTGAAAGGTATTGAGTATTTGATTTGATTCTCAGCTTGACTGTTGTTGGTGTATAGGAATGCTCCTGATTTGTGTACATTGATTTTGTAGCCCAAGACTTCGCTGAATTTATTTATAAATTCCAGGAGTCTCTGGGCAGAATCTTTGGGGTTTTCTAGATATATGATCATACCATCAGCAAACAGCGATAGTTTGACCTCCTCTTGCCCCGTCTGGATATGCTTAATTTCCTTCTGTTGCCTGATTGCTCTGGCTAGGACTTCCAGCACTTTATTGAATAGAAGTGCTGACAGTGGGCATCCTTGTCTTATTCCAGTTTTGAGTGGACATGATTTCAGCTTTTCTGAATTCAGTATGATGTCCATTGTGGGTTTGTCATATATGGCTTTTATAATTTAATTGGATAGCCACATGTGGAAGATTGAAAGAGGATCCATATCTCTCACTATTTACAAACATTAATTCAGGATGGATAACAGACTTAAATCTAAGACATGAAACCATAACAAGTCTAGAAGAACATGTTGGAAAAACTCTTCTAGATATCAGCCTAGGCAAAGAATTTATGAAGACATCCCCAAGGGCAATCACAGCAACAACAAAAATAAATAAATGGAACTTGATTAAGTTAAAAAGCTTCTGCACACCAAGGAAACAATCAACAGAGCAAATAAACAAGCTACAGAATGGGAGAAAATATTCACATTCTATATATCCAATGAAGGGATAATAACAAGCATCTACAAAGAACTCAAGGAAGTCAGCAAGAAAAAAATCAAACAACCCCATTAAAAAGTGGGCAAAAGACGTGAACAGAAGCTTTTCAAAAGAAGACAGACTAATGGTCAATAAACATATGAAGAAATGCTCAACATTACTGTTCATAAGAGAAATGCAAATCAAAACCACAATGAGATATCATCTAACTCTAGTGAGAATGGCTTTTATTAAAAAGTCCCAAAACAATAGATGCTAGCATGGATGCAGAGAGAAAAGAACACTTATACACTGTTGGTGGGACTGTAAACTAGTGCAACCCCTATGGAATATAGTATGGAGTTTCCTTAAAGATCTAAAAGTGGACTTACCATTTGATCCAGCAATCCCACTACTAGATATTTATCCAACAACAACAACAACAAAGTCATTTTATCAAAAGGACACTTGCACTTGAATGTGTATAGCAGCACAATTCACAGTCGCAAAGATGTGGAATCAACCCAAGTGCTCCTCAATTCATGAGTGGATTAATAAAATGTGGTATATATACACCATGGAGTACTAGCCAGCCATAAAAAATGAATTAATATTTTTTGTGACAACCTGGATGGAACTGGAGATACCACAAGAATGGAAAAACAAATACCATGTGTACTCACTCTTAAATTGGAACTAACTGATTAGCACTCATGTGCATAGATGGAAGTAAAACTCAATGGAAATCATGAAGGTGGGAGGTGGGAGGTGGGCATGGGTAGAATCATACCTAATGGGTGCAATGTACACTAGCTGGGTGATGGGCACACTTCTAACTTTGATTCAAGCAGCACAAAAGCAATCCAAGTGACCAAGACAGTTATACCCACAGTTATACCCCTGTAATATTCTGAAATTTTAAAAAAAGAAATCTTAAAAAAAGACTCAATACCATCCACAATAGCTGCAAAAAAAATGTCTAGGAATATATTTAGCCAAGGAGGTGAAAGATTTCTACAAGGAGAACTGCAAAGCACTGAGGAATGAAATCACAGATGACACAAACAAATGTTTGTTGTCCATTTTAACAAGATAATGTCTTATATTTTGGCAAAAATCAGGAAAGTTTGCTTGCGGTCCATTTTAAACAATTTGAGTTCTGTGGCAGCAGTTCACGGTGTGTGTAGTATCCTCCTGTGCTCTCCTGTATTGCCTTCACGGGATGTGGGGGCAGGAGGAATTTATATACAAGCTTGAAGCTCCTGCGGCTTGTAGTGCCATGAACAATAAACTCCTCTGTCCCTGACCCAGGAGTCTCAGGTCTTTTGCCAGCAGCAGTGAAACTGTGGCAGGCTAACCTGCTAGCTTGCAAGTAGGGTAAATCTCAGACTCTTCACAGCTTGTCAAACGTTTTGACAAGCAATTTCAAAAAATTACAGGAACATCATTTGCTTTGCCGAAATATTCTTTGCAATAACGTATTTAGATTAGTTACAATATTATATGACTCGCAAAGGTTCCCCAATGTTCTTCATCCACTTTCTTTCAAACCCCACATGCGCCCTTCTCAGGAGTGCATGCCAGCCTATATAGTCATGTATTTAGAAATATATGTCAAGGAAGACAATAACCTACTTTGCAAAATTTGCTGCAGTTTACAAATAATGAAGTGTCAATGGAGTGAAGATGTTTTTCATATACTTTTCTATTAGTTTTGCACTGACTTTCACAGAAGGCCCTGTCCCACATTTTATCATGCACTTAGTACGAGACCAAAATAATGCACTCTCTATTTAATGGTATCAAGTAGGGCATTTCATATATATACGAAAGTATAAACACCTATATATTTCTGCTTTCAAAATTAATTATTTTGAAAGAATAATTGGCTTTTATGTATATTTTTGAAGTGTGATTTTAAAATTATAATCATTTTATGATAATATTGGCTTTTCTCAGGCAAATTAATTACGGCTTTCATTTAGGGAATCCAAAGAAAACTTTTAAATATAGTGAAAGCCAAATAGGAAGAGCGGAACAACTGAACATTAATGAATATAGCTCTCATCACTGACTCTTGCTTTATAATTAATAGTGAGTGAATATTTTACCATGCATGTCTTTTCTTTTCAGACTATTGAGAAAATTTAAGGTTCATAATTTTTTTATCCTTTCAGTTCTGACTCAAGGGACACTTCCTTCCTGGAACCACAATCCTATAAAAAAAAATAAATGACTGCTTTTTCATTCTTACAGTACCCACTAGATTTAGGTTTTCGTTTATTTAATAAAGTATAAAAATCTAGTATAAACAGGATAAAGAGTTTTAAGCAAGATAGAAGTGTTTTTTTCTTTCCAGAGATAGCATGGTTGCTCCATAGTCCTGGAACTCAGGCTGTTTACCAGTTCCTGTTCTCAGCATGTGGCTATCTTCCTCTGTTACCTCCTGGCCCAAGATGGCTTCCAAAGCTCTGATCTTCATGGTCCCATTCTTAGGTGTCAGCAGGAGGGAAATAGTCAGGTTCTTTAAAGAGACTTTCTTGAAATCCACACAGAACACTTGCTTATACTCTGTCTTCCAGAGATTGGTCACAAAGGCTACCGCAGCTACAAAGGAGGTTGGGAAACAATTTATTCCGGAGGTTAAGTATCCAGGTAAAAATTGAGGTCTGTTACTCAAGGAAGGATAAGTGGTCACTGAGCAGGGAATTATCAGTCTCAACCTAATTATCAGTCTCTACCTAATGCTTACATTATCTTACCTGATCATGGTTAGTTTTCACATGAATGCTACCATCACTAAAATACTATAAGTTTCTTGTAGGAAGGAATTTTGTATTATTTATCTTACTTCCTAGCATCTGGCAGCATCTCGCCATGTAGTCCATCCCCAATCAACATATGCTGGCTTTAATAGTATTTATTGAGTAACACAGACTACTATGTACTACTATGTTCTTTTAGCAAAATAACTTTACATCATCTTCAGTAAATTACATAATTCCCACAACAAAGTCTATGAGAATAATTTTAATGTTCAAATCTTTATTTAAAACATGTCTTAGTCAACCTCAGACAAATTATTTCCTAGACAATTGAAATGAGTTTTGAGTGTAGACATAAAGTTTATGTGAATATATTTCTTAACAAATTGGTTCCTTCTCTCATAAAATATTTATCAAACATTTTACTTGTAAGGCATGGTGGCAGGTATTTAGCACATAAAGATGGATAAGATGTAATCCCTGGTCTCAAAGAATTTGAAATCTGGTGTATATCCGTTGTGTGCATAGATATCATTGCCCATTATACACTTATACATATGCATACCTTTGCATCAATACCTTTGCATTCTGATATGAGTAATTTTCTTTTGTAATATTTTCTTTTGATTGCCACCATAAAAAAATTAATGGTCCTTTGGGCAGAAAGAGAAACAAAGGATTAATTTACTCTTTTTGAAAAATCTACTCCAAAGTAGAACTGAGATAAATGGATTAATTCTAAAATAGAGATTTTTAAAAAGGCTTCTTTACCCCACAATTTTTTCTGTGAGATTGTTGAATGTATTTTTATCACTGCATAATATTTCTCCCAATAGGGTATTCTTTAAAGTCTAGTATAGTCTGTTTCAACATTTTATAAGACTATAGAAATCTGTTATCTATTTTTTTCTGGTAAAAATTAACACTGCCATTGTTTCAAACTGCTTTTATGAGTTTTTTTTTTTTCTTTTGAAAACAGGTCTACTCATTCTGGAGAAGTGCTAAATTAATTTAGTCCCATTGTGGGTTTCAGTCCCACACATATTTACTAATAGTCTTGTGTAGAGGATGCCTAAATTTCAAGACATTTATTCCCACAGCTGCTAATAGTGATGCACACTGACGGTTTGCACTAAGTGCCCCCACAGCTGAGGCAGAAGCCTCATGGAGATTATGTGCACAGCCAAAGGGAAGTTCTCATGGAATGACATGATGACAGAAGGAGTTCAAAAGCCTGGCCCTCTTTCTGTATATTAGGACATCTCCCAAGGGCCAACTCAACTCCAGACCTTTCCACCGGGTGGACTGAGACCTCTATTGTAATTGCAATGCAGTAATAGTGTGATCGTGAAAACTTCAACAGCATTGAATTGGGATGGGAGGCAGTTGCAGAGAATGCAGTGGTTGGGGAATGCTGTATCAGGCATTTGAGAAGTTTAGGATAATTAGCAATTATTGGGCTATGGAATAGAACGTCTCATGCAGAGTGCTATTCATGTCTTAGAGTAAGGAAATGAAACACTTAGGGTGATTAATTACCCTTTTTGTCCTGAGTCTGAAATTCACACACCTTTCTTGGAAACAGAAAATCTCACCTTCTAGAATCGAAGGGCAGAAAAACCTGAGGGTCAGGCCCAGAACTGAATTATAAGGGTGCCAAGGCTCTCGAGAAGATTAAATTCTGAACGTCATAAAATCTGTTATGCCAAGGACAGCAGATTGGATAAGGATGGAACCCCAAAACTTGAGATGAGAGACATCTGGCTTGATTTACTTGACAATCTTGCATTCCTAGTTTTCCATGAATGTCGTGGGTTGGCAGAAATGGCCCATTCCTCGCTCTTAAAGGCCAGTAATTCTGCATTGTTTGAAGACGATACAAGGGGCTATGCCTTGCAAGGCAATGTATGTCCTTTCCACCCTCCGTTTGTATCTACCTCCCCATTCCTTCTACCCATCAGATAAATAACAAAGGTTAAGTCACAGTATAAGCCAGGAAAGCAAGTGCTAGACATGCTAAGGGAAGAAATAGAGTCTGTCACGAATGGTTCTGTAAGATTTAGCCAACGTATAACAGCCAGGAGGATATGTATAGGACTGGAGGCTGAGAGGCTGACCAGTGAGGAGGGAGGAGCAGAACATAAAGTTGAATAAGGAAGGGTTTATTGGTAAGAGGGAACACTCCCATGATATAGGATGTAACTATCTGGCAAGGATACAAAGTGATGGTGCCAAATTCTAGACTGACTGCTGAAAGCTTAGAGACAGCTATGACCCATAGTAAGTAGGAACGCCAGATGTCTGGGAAGAATTTGGCAAAAAGGAACAAAATGTTCAGACAAGTGTGCTGCCTAGAGAGGATATACTATGAAAAACTGGAAAACACACGAACTACTGCATGGGTTGGCATGGAAGATGCTCCAATTCCTTAAATCAATAAGAAATGTGTGGGTGAGAGGGGGAGCAACATTGTGCAGAAGCCCAGCAGTGGCTGTACTTAGAACACTGGGCTGATGGTAGAGCTGGTCTTATAGAACAGGGCTCCATAATAGCAGTGGGGATGATAAGATGATAGGGCAGTAAGAGGAGACAGATGGGAGAGCTTAATTATCTAAAGCAGAGTAGACATAATCAAGAGGGCAATGACTACCACCCATCCCTTTAAGCTTTTTGTACCAAGAGACCAGCAGGCAAGGAAAAAGAAGTATCATCCTTTAGGAGTTAGTGACTCTGAATGTCAAAAGCAGGTAGGGCTGCTGTTAGGTAACACAGACAGAAGAAATGTATTTGGCACCCAGATATACTGAAGCTTCTCTTGGAAATTCTCCTGCAGATGGAAAAGCCCTCATGACCTGATAAAGGCATGATGACTAGTGGCTCCAAACCTCTCAGGAATGAGGGTCTGGGGCCGTCCACCAGGTAAGCCATGTAGATCAGGAACACTGTTACCGAGGATGAAGGTGAGTCTAGAATGGATACTAGAGGAGAGAGACAATGACTGTTAGTTGCAATCCTGCAAGCAGCAGCAGGTTCTGTAGTTTACTTCCTTCTTCTTTGTCCTATAAGTTTCCCCAGGAAAAGAGACAAATTTGAATCACGGAGGACATATTCCCTGATAAGGTCACATATTTATAAGCAAGTAGTAATTAATAGTGGGAGAAATGGACCATAGAGCGTGATAAAGAGCACTGCCCGGACTGCCCTGTCGGAACCAACACTCATGACCCCGGATGCTGAAAGGGATGCCTGCTGAAGGTTCAAAGCTGAGTCCCTCCTGAAGACTCCCCCTCAGCCAAGGAAAGCTGCCTCTTTCAGGGTTATTCTACCTCTCCAGGGGAAGCTTATGTTCAATGACTAGTCTGTAGAAGATCAAAATTCCGACTCCTTTCTCAGAGGTAAACAACTCTAAAGGACCATCCTTGTTCCATAACTCCCCATAGGATCAGTTGGGGACTTCGTTGTAACTTAATGTCAGTTCCATTTCTCTTTCTGCCTATCCCTGTTTCCTTTACTCCTTTGCAGATGCTCTTGAGAGCACTCCTTAATAAAATTCTTCTAGGCAAATTTACTTTTCAGAGTTTGTTCCTGGGGAATCCCAATGATAGCATTTTGTTCTCTCTGGTATTTTTTTTTTTTTTTTTAGTTTTTCTATAATACCTTAATATCATTTCTATTTAAACTCATAGCTAATAATATTTTATTGTTCTATTTTAAAATATGTATCTTTTTTGCAGATTAAGCTTAGAGATGCATATTCTTCTGTAATTTATGTCTTTTACTCCATTTTGTGTGTATATATATATATTTTTTAAGTCTACACATAATGATTGTACCTATTCATGGGATACATAGTACTATTTTGATACATATAATGCATGGTGATCAGATCAGAGTAATTAGCATATCCATGATCTCAAACATTTAGCATTTCTTTACGTAAGGAACGTTCAATATTCTTTTTCTAGCTATTTTAAACTATATAATACATTATTGTTAACTATAGTCATCCTATAATGGTATAGAATACTAGAACTTATTCCTCCTATCTAGCTATAATTTTGTATCCTTTAATATATTTTTGATTCAATACTTCCTCTTAGCTCACTGACTAATCTTATGGGAAATATTTTATCTGATTTGTGCTTTTCTGAAGAACCCTAATTTATCATAGTACCATTATATTATCTATTAGGATTATATATCATTTTCTAATAAATGTGTGGTTTGAGTTCCTTCAATTTTATCTTATGAAGCAAATTTTTAAAATTTATGCAGAGATGTTACTCTTCTGCTTCAGTTCAGGTTTCATTAAATATATAAATCAAAAGTGTCTTTCTGCAGTATAGAGCAAATCAAGATTCAAGTAAGTAACTGAAATATTGCTTTCAGTAGGACTGACAGATTTTCTATCCATTGTCTTTATCAATTACTATATATGAGAATGGCCTTATCTGTTGTCTGGTTTTACACAGTGTCTTTTTTATGTGTCTATCCATCCAATTAGGATCTGCTGAGCATCTTGTTATGTAAGATGCAAGATTACCTCTGCCTGCAAAACAATGATGCTGGTAACAGCTGAGTTTATTAGTTATAGTAACTCACAAGGAGAGAAAAAAATACAAGGTATCTCATAGTTGTTACACTGTGCCAGCAACCTGAACATGCAACAAAGAACACTTTAAGGGAGGAACATCACTCCCAATCTGAACTTCACATTTGTGTGTGGGTCTGAAGGGGGTGTACTAGTTTGCTATGGCTGCCGTGATAAAGTGTAACAGACAGGCTGCATTAACCAACAGAACTAGAAATCCAAGATCAAGGTGTTGGAAGGGTTGGTTTCTTCTAAGCCCTTTCTTCCCAGCTTTTAGATACCCATCTTCTCCTTGTATCCTCACATGGTCTTCCCACAGTGTGTCTCTGTGTCTTAATTCTGAATACTATAGAAACAGATCTGCCAAATAATTAAGTGAAAAATAAGTCTAAATTTGGCCATCATAGTAACTGGGCATTAGGAATCAAATTTTTATTGGCAGCTGTAAATTACATTGTACTAACACTGACTAATCTCAGCCATTGATTACAAAATGGCACAGAAGTTTAAATATTTTAACATTGGGATTTTTCTCTTAGGAATCTTTTCCCCTCTGGCAATCACATTTTCTGTGATGTGGTTTTACAGTTTGGCTGGCACTGGGTTCATAAGACAAGGTATGTCAATTAAAGGGAAGCTTAGTTTTGTTTTGTTTTGTTTTTTTCCAAAACAGAAAGTTTCTGACAGCATTAAATGGAACATTTTCAAGGAAGCATCTGGACTACGGTTATAGATGAACATTTCTCATTTCTTTGTCTGATTACAAAGCCATTTATAGGGCAACTTATCACATAAACACCCCTTGGCATCTTATGATGGAAATCAATAACACAGCAAAAAGAAGACATATGCAATTTAATCATGTGCTGCATAAAAGATGCCCTGTGAACTTCTTAAAAACTTTTCATATATTATATTTACCTGAAGTTGATGCCATATATATACATTTAAAAATAAAATTTTCATTAGTCTTTGGCAAAAGGAAAGTAAAATATTTATTTTAATAGGAAAATAAGAAAAAAGTAACATTTTTAGTTTCATGAAACATTTTCAGATTTTTCACTGTTTTCAAATGCACTATCACTCATGGATATATGAAGAATTGCTTTTGAGACATGAAAGAAAGTGGAGAGGGGTCCATTTAACAATAAGGAGAAGTCTAGGAAGAAACAGGAAATTATTGTCTAGTACAAAGTGTGGCCCAGGTGAAAAGTTATGTGAATAGGCGGGGGAAGCTGATTGTCCTTGAAAGGAGAAGATGTGTGTTGGGGCAGAGGTGGCCAGGAGCTAGAAGTATCAATGTAGCTGGTGGGCCAGAGTAAGACTTCAGCAGAGAAAACAGTGGTGCCGACTCAGCCCATCAAGGCAATGCAACATGCCTGCTTAGAGTGGCTCTATCAGATGGTGGCTAAGGCAGAGATGGTAGCAGTGACCCTGCCACATCAGTGATGACCCCAGGAGGCAGCCCCTGTCTAGAAAAGATGTGTCTAAAAGGCAAGGAAAGCAACCTGCTTACCCTTGAAGGAAGGTATTCAGAGCAGTCAAATATGGAGAAGTCACACTAAGAGACCCAATATGGCCTTCTTACCCAAGGCAGCTAGGGCAGAAGGGGCCGTCTGGAGGGAGCTGGGTGCCAGGACTGATTCAGGGTAGTGGGAGCATCACAGAGACTGGTGGTTTTCTGCCAGTTATCCCTCTTAGGCTGGGGACCAGAAACTCTGTCACTCAGGATCCATAAAGAGTCTGCAAGTCTTTCTTTTTTCCAAGTGCCTTGAAGACAAGGTGGCGCTTACTAGTGGCCATGTCAAGCTCTCATAGATAGCTCCAAAGTCACTGCCTTTGCCCAAATCCCCAATTTGGAGTAGGCAAACTCTTGATTTGTGTTGTAACATTAAGGGCAAGCCCAGTTGATCATCCCGTCATTTCTTGTAATAATAATTGCCTGATATTCTCTTAGCTTTCATGGCTTTTTCTTTCATCCCAAGTATCTATTCCCTCACTTCCTTCAGTTGCTCCATTATTTAGTATCAGAATCTCACATTTGCAGGAGGTAAAGTTGTTTTTCTTTGTCTTTTTTATTTCTTGTAGTACACTTAGCATTTGTTCTTATAGCTGACATTTACTTTTGGGATTTTATTAAAGCATAAAGAAGAAAAATTTAGAAGCATGGGTTTATAAAGTAAAAAGCCATACCCTCATAGTATTTTCTTATTTTGCATTTCACTTCCAAATGTTAGAGTAGATGGTTTTTCTCTTTTGCTTTAGCCCTTTCTTTTGAAGCAATTATGTTCTTTCTGGATGAAGTTTCAAGAAGCCGGAACATGTCTCATTTTCTTCTCTTTTTTATTTTATAGCTTTATTGAGATACAATTCAATACTGCAAAGTTTACCCTTTAAACTGTACATGTTATTTCAGTTGTTTTTCAAGTATATCACAAAGTTGTGCAGCTATCACCACTATCTAATTAAAAATATTTTAATCATCCCCCAAATAAACCTTGCTACCCATTAGCAGTCATGCTCCACTCCTCTCTCTCCCAGCCTCTGTCAATCACTAACATACTTTCTGTTTCTGTGGATTTGCCTATTCTGGACACTTCATATAAAGAGAATCATATACCATGTGGTCTTTTGTTTTGCATCTGGCTTCTTTCATTTAATACAGTTTTTTCAAGGTTCATTCCTGTTGCATGTTAGTACTTCATTGACTTTTATGGCTGACTCACATTCCATCGTATGGATATTCCACGTTTTGTTTACTCATTTATCAGCTGATAAATGAGTAATGATAATTGTTTTTTGTTTCTACCTTTTAGCTATTATGAATAATCCTGCTATGAATATTTAGGTACAAATTTTTGTGTGGACATATGTTTTTATTTATCTTGGGTTTATACTGTACCAGTTGCTAGTGCTGCCATAACAAATACTGTGGTCTATGGGCTGAGTGGCTTAACCAAAAGAAATGTATTTTCTCACAGTTCCGGAAGCTTGAAGTCCAAGATCAAGGAGCTGGCAGGTTTGGTTTCACCTGAGGCCTCTGTCCTTGGCTGCAGATGGGTACCTTCTCATCATGTCCTCACATGGCCTTTTCCCTGTGCACGCATGTTCCTGGTGTCTCTCTGTGTGTCCTAATCTCTTCTTACGAGGACACTGGTCATATTGCATTGGGGCCCACTCTAAAGACTTCACTTTAACTTAATCACCACTTTAGAGATCTTATCTCCAAATAGGATCACTGTTCTGAGGTACTGGGGATTAGGACTTCAGCATAGGAATTTCAGAGGCGACACAGTTCATTCCCTAACATATTCCTAGGAAGGGAAGTATCTGGTCGTATGATAACTCTATGTTCAGCCTTTTGAGGAACTGCCAAACAGTTTTCAAACCAGCTGCACCATTTTACCAGCAATGTAGGAGAGTTCCAATTTCTTATATCCTCATCAACACTTGTTAACATCTGTCTTTACGGTTATAGCCACTTGAAGAAAGTAAACTTTTGAAGTGTATCTTTGCATGAGTTTTCTATTTCACCATATTTCTGTTTCTCTTCTCCCACATTGTCTTTCTTGACTGTGATGCTAACATAATGTCTATGTGTACCCTTTGCATTCTCTGAGGGCTTAAATATTTGATCACTGGACTGGTAGTATCAATAATTAGAATAGGAAAGGGAGCACTGTAGAGTCTGATGAATTGTTTGGTGTGTTACCAATAAAACAAACTGTACAGATACTGTACAAAACATATAATTACCGAGAACATAGACAATCTAGATAAACAATGTAAGAGTTTATTCGTATATTATTCAGCATAACTTTGAAAACAGCCCACATTGTGGTTTTATATAAAGCCAATGAAACACTTACTACTTTGTCCTTTCAAAATTACCTCTTTGCTATTGAGAAGCAGTACAACCAGCATGAAGGTATGGTCCTGGCTGAAATGCATTTTGGGAAGTGTGTATTCCATTGCAATCATTTCTTTGCAGAATGAAACTTATTAGAGGCTGGATTGTTTACATGAGTTGGAAGTTCCCTATATACACCTATTTGCAATTTAGATTTTAAGTTAATTTATAGTTTTTTGGGAAGATCAGAATTATTTCATACAATTGTGTTGATGAATATTCATCTTTTTCAAGTCAACAAAAAATCATTATAACTCAAACAAACGTATCCTATGAAGAGCTATAAGTGGAAATGATCCTTCTTTTTGCCAGGTGTCTGGAAAAGTACTTTATATTTTGCCTGAGGCCAATACTTTTCTAATGTCTTCTTAATACCTTTGAAACTTACATCAATGCAAAACAAATAAACCAATAATATTATTCTAAACTCCGAGATCTCATTTTAACTAGTTTTTTTTTTTTTTTTCTGGCAAATTTACTCAGTCTGAGCTTCTTCCCTGGGTGTACCTTTTTGGGTTGGTCACTCCCAGAAATTCAGCTAGAGTGTCATCTCCTAGCTTTGGCGGGTGTCCTGAGCAGAATCCTCCCTCTCTCTCTGTCTCTCTCTCTTTCTCCTCTCTCTGCTCCTCTTTCACTTAATTGTAGCATCATCACCGACAGCTACAATCATTCTCATGTTTCCATCTCCAGTTCAGTGGTTCTCAAGGGTGACATCACATCAGTATTGTCTGAAGAACTCTTCAAATACCTGCTCTCTTCTGGGATTCCAACACAGGATAAGCTAAGGTATGTCCCAAAGTGGACAGACTCCTTCCAATTCCTAGATATTGGCAAGGCTCAGTCCCTGGAGCAGTTTACCACAATCCCGGAAGGGTCACAGAGCCATCCTTCACCATGACTTTAAGATAGACTCTCCTTTCCCTTCTCTTAGCCTCTCCTTTGTCTGTCTTGTGGTTTGACTCTGCCTATTGGAGACAGTGAATGTGTATAAACAAAGAACTTACCAATCACACATTTCATAGCCACATCTAAGGTGATGGGTCTAGGATGAGCTTGGCTGAAAAGAAGTCTTGGCTGAAAAGACATTCTGCAAAAATCAAAACTGAATAAAGACTATTTTGTATTAAATATGTGTTATACGCTAGACAGTTTGTTAATTACTTTATAATAATTTAATTCTCCCTACAACTCCATGAAACATGTATGGTTACGCTCACTTGACAGGTGAAGAAATAGCCTTAGAAACATTGAGCAAATTGCTGGAGACCATACATTAGGAAGTGATAGGACAGGAATGAGCCCTAAAGTCTTTCACCACCTATTCAACTTCTGGGTTAAAGATGAGTATGTTTGTGTCAAGTTAGATAAAATCTTTAGTCCCTATTCTAACCCAGAATGTCAATGTCTAAATAAAATTTTGAATTTTTACTGTCTTTATTAAGTAGCTAGGCCAAAGCTGAGTCTGCTGGTTGATGCATTGCAGGTTGCTTTTCAAACAAAAGACAATTGCTTTAGTATAAACACGGCAGCTGGTGCACTCATACACTGGATATGATGTACATAGTCAAGGTATTAACATCTGGCTCTTCTTTGTTGCAGAGCACGGTCCTTGCCCAGAGTGTGATCTGAAAAGTAGACTCCCAAGTGTCCTCCAATGATTAATCTCAGTTATTCTTGCAGATTAATCCCTTTAGTTTAAGGCAGTTGACACTACAACTGCATGTTTACAGTTTGGGGTGCTGGTGGATCTGCCTGGTGTTGGGAAAGCTACTGCCTAGACATGACACATCTATCAGAGCTTCATTAAAGCGAGCATGGCTATATTATGAATAGTTGGGGTGAAGCTGGGACTGGGACAGTAGGTTTCCATTCCTAGATGTTATATATATTCATGCAGTGTTGTTTAAGAACTGTACTGGAATCAAAAGATCCTTGCACGTAAATAGGCATCATCTAACGCATTCTATCAAGTGTCTTTGTCTCTATAACATCTGTTTATAACATAGATTTATATTCATAGGTATTAATTCCTTAGCACAGTTTCTCAGCAGATTACAGAGATTCTCTGAGGAGAGGAAGATTGGGACAACATGTAAGGCAAAATATCCTTGAAAAGGAGGTGAGATCATGCTCTGAATGAATGTTTTAAATTAAATGTGGTGAAGACCAGTTATTTTTCTCCAATGTGTCAAAGACCAACGTTGGTATCAGTTCACACCAAAAACCACCCCTTGCCTGAGGTTGAATAACTTCAAGCTAGTTACACCCTGTTCTGTGAGATGTGTTCACTGATCTTTAGATATTTATATAAAAATATCTAAATACTCACTTCTAATTTCTATACTTACCTTGTCAAGGGAGAGATGACAGCAGACTGCGGCTGGTCTGTGGGTCATACTTTGAGTGGCACTGCTGTAGACAACCCTGACCTGCTGGACAGTAGCCCAGCACTGCTGGTAGATGTCATGAGGCTGCAGACACTCCTGATATGATACCTTAGCTGATGCTTATTTATGTATAAAGATATTCTAACTCCAGGATGGACCTTATAAAACACTATGTGGTTTGGGTAGTAATGGTCTCTTGAACATTTCATTTCTTATCAATGAGCATGATAAGGGAACAGCTTTTCTGATCTGAAGTGTGACTCCCTTGTACAGAAATGGTACAAGAGCAAACATCATAGCCGCAAAAGCAATTGGGAACATTGCCCCTTTCTGTATAGTACCGCAGTCAGTCAGGCACACAAAAAAGTAAAGCGACTTGCAAAAATGGGAAGAATGTCAGGTTGTTTCTGGGGAGAAAAGCCATGGCTGATGAGAGAGAGCACAGGAGATGCTGCTGCTTAGGCAGAAAATTTGGAGAAAGAATAGAAATGTTTAAAAAGAATTCTATAATTTTTTCCCCCTGATTTCCTACAAAATCATGTTCTTCCTCTTTAAGGATTTTTGGAGTTTGATTTATTTTTCGAATTTTTCAAGTGCCAAGTCCTGGAGAGACTTACTTTGAAGCGAGGGGTGAAAGGAGTTGACAGGGAGTAGAGGCTATTACGATGGGGGGATAAAGAGTGTATTTACTTGATTTGGACATTGAATTTCATCAGCATAAAAATCAGCATTGATAATCTGTGTTTCCATATTTGGGTGGCTGCAATCTTTGACTATCATTTATGTGAAATTCATCCCTCCCATGTTTTCATGCTCAGCTCATGATGAGGAATGGGATTTTCTATTATAGTTTCCTCTGGTCAGTTCCCTCTCCCTTCTGTTATTTTTCTGTCTGTCGACCGTGTATTTTAGCATTTCTTGGACTTTATCTCTTCTGTGTTTTGAGTCAGAAGTAAATGTCTGCAGGATGATTGAGTTGAGTGGATTGAGTGAGGATTAAGTCCTGGTGAGGAAAATATTCAGGCTCATGCAGAAGGTCTGGTTATTAAGGTAAACATTTGATCTCCTGTGCCATGCCACAATAGCTCCAAATCTTGTTCCATAGCCAAGTATCAATGGCTAAGTGAGTTCACCTGATTCTCAGGAAGGGTACACATGTAGTGTGCAGGATTTTCAACCTCTCACTTCGCCCAGCCATTTTAACAGCTGTGTGTACTTTGTAAGACAAACCTGGAAATAAGATAAAGAAAAATTACAAATGGCAACTCTGCTTCTTTCAGGAAATAGGTATAATTCTTGGCAATCAGTGCTCACGAATTGCAACTTTTTTGTCACTGATGTGAAACTACATGAAAGATGAAAATCCCCAAGCTCTAAGTAACTATAATTTGATTAATTACAAATTCTAGGCATAGGGGAAATAGAAGAGGAAGTATACAATTCTGTAAAATGTCGTAAATTTTCAAAATTTAGACCATCAGTTGAAAAGTAATCTTTTTTTGATGGAAAGTGTCATGTAATCTCTTGAATACATTCCATTTTTATTTGAAGCACCTGGGGAATCACAGGGCTTGAACAGAGATGGCAGTTTTACACTTGCAGGTCAATGTTTGGTATCCTTGAGCACAAATAGGTACCTCCAGTAACCTGGAAAGCAGGTGTGAACATGAGGGTGAATAGATACTGAATGCACGTAACAGAGACTCGCAGTAGACATCTCATTAAGGGACAGCAGGAAATGAGACGGAATTGAGGTGGAGAATCAGGGAGAGGAAGCATTGTGGAGAATCAAGGTGCTGAATTTGAGGCATTTTGGTGAATTCACTTTGCCGAAGACCACCCTGGAACACTCCTCAGACTCCAAGAGTATCAGAAAAAGGGCAGTTAGTTTTAAAATATTTCCTTGGCCTTTTCTGATTGAAGTTACTGTATTTCATTGTGTCTGAGTTGCCATCAATTATAAAAGAGAGCTTATTTCTACTAAGAAAGAAAAAAAATACTTTCGATTAAACTAGGATACACTAATGCCTTGCCTAGTTATTAAGACTTTTTATTCTCTATTTTTTGTAAGCACTTTCTTACATTTGATTGACTAATTGGTCACACCAGCCTCTCATTACTTTGAAATATCTTTTTATCCTTTTTAGGGGTATGGCCCTTTATCCTGTCTTTAGCGGTACTACTTGGTAAGTGTTGGATAGTCCTTTTGTACATATCTCAGTAATAAGGTTTTAAAAAATTTATCTTCCTGTGGATTCCATCCTCCCTTAGATTCCATAAAACTCTTTTTTTCTTTTGCAAGAAACTATGGAATGTGGTCATTCCTCCAAAGATCAGTTTCATCACTGAATGTATGCCCCCCTACTCTATTTCCATGCCTTTTTGCTGAAACAGTAACTTTTGGATTCAATGCTGAATGATAATGTAATATTTTAGAATGCATCTTAAATGGATGTAAAACATATTCAGATATTACCAAAAATGAACATTACTCAATTAAATTGACTGTTGAACCACTATGACCAAGTTCAAGTATTCACAGACAATGCCAACTGCAAAGCAACTCTTGCATAGCCAACAGCGATTGGGAGAAAGTGATTGAGAGAGGTCCAGATATCAGAGAAGTCAAAATATTTTTTGAAAAGATATATTTTAGGATTGATGAAAATAATTGAGTGAAGTAAATGTGAGCTTAATATATCTGGTGAGCCTTTATTCATACAAAGAAAATGGAATAATTTTTCAGTTATTGTATTTTTACAATAAGACAAATATTTACATATGGATTTGGAATGTATCAAAGCACATAAAATGAAATAGAAATAAAAATAACTTTTTATGCTACCACTCAGTGATAAAGGTAGCCTCTACCACCAATGATAAAGGTTATTCAACACACATTTTGCATAAGACATTTGTTTTCTGTACCATGGATTTTCCAAAGAATGAAACCTTATTCCTGCCCCCCAGTGCAAGTCATTTTGTAGGGAAGATAAGAATTACCCATATAACTACAACACAATTATTAATAGAAGCACAGGAGTAACTTTCTGCGCCTCAGTGTATAAACTGAGCCTATCACTCCAGCCAACTGATCTTTGTTCAAATTTGCATTTGTCCTTTATTTCCTGCTTCCCTTCTCATATTAGAAAGGTAGCAAAACTTAACAGGTTTGCACAAACACAAGCCCTACCTTGAAAGATGGAAGAAAAAGGTTTCATTTTTAAAAATTCAGACAGCCCTGAATTATACTCAGCAGAAAATAAAAGGCTTTTAATGTGTTGAACGCAGTCATTAATTTAATATCTAGCTCTATTGAAACCTTTGATAATCATCAAAGTAAAAGCCTTAACAGATTACCTATCTAATAGGAATGTGCTATGCACTATAGAATTTTACTTGTTATCCTCTAAATTCTACACCAGAGTGCAGAATGTGATATGAGAAATTCTTTACAGGATTTCAAGGCTCTGGATTAGTGATGTCCATAAACTCTTATACATCAGATTTTAATGTCTACGGTTGATTGATTTTGACCTTATGAAATCATATTGATTATTTAATGACATTTTGAGAGCTCTACACCAGAAACATATAAGTCATCTTCTTTATAATCTTAATTTGGCCCTGGGAAATTTAACCTCCCTTATTTTGCAACATGACTATTGAATCAAACTGGTAAGAAAAAATGGGCTCAGTAAATACTCCAATTAAGATTATATCCAAGCCTCACTTCACAATTAGTTAGTGATGCAAGGCTTGGATGTTTACAAAATCACATTCACAAAGTATTTAATATTGAGGTACTTAGGTAGTACCCAGAGTCTCGTTATGAGAGTTTCACATACAAGATGAACTTAAAAATAGCATTATTCACTCATCAAACATTTATGGGGCTGTATGGATAAAGCAATATTTTAGTGACTAGGAATTCAAAGATGAAGAAGACAATGCTACTAACACATTGTTGAAGGAAGCATATGTATAAATGAATAATAGTGATACAATGTAACACACATTTATTTTTATTAAGTTGGATCTGATGTGTTGCAATAAATATAAGGTTATACTTGATTTACTTCCCAAGAACTAGTAGACAATTTTAAATTATACAATTTAGAGGAATATTCTAGGCATAGGAAACAGCAGAAGTAAAGTTTCAAAAGCATGGCAATATGTGAACAATTTTGGGCCCAACACAGATCAGACTTGGTTAGAGAAAGAACTGTACATACAAGGGACAAATGGTATAACTAAAAGTAGGTTTGAGCAGAACAGTCATCTACATAACAGGAAATTTCGGAATTACAGAGCTGATGAAAATGAAAATAGTGTGCAATAGTCAGACTGATTCAACCAGCAAGTGGCTTCTGGGGAATAGCAAGCGTGAAGGTCATGTTGAGCCTGTATAATTGCATCATTCCAGTTCCAGCTCTGCCACTGATTATTTGGGTAATCTTTGCCAATTCATCCAGTCTCCATGCACTTATCAAATGAAGTAGCTGTATCAGAGGATATCTAAGCCTAGTTACAGCTTTAAAAGAAGCAGGAGTTCTGAGATGACCAGTTTGTTTTTATAGGTGCTAAAATCTGTGCACACTTCATCAAGTATGTGCACAGTGCCTTCTTAGAGGAACCATAACCAAATGATGGTAAGTACAGACATTTGATACACACTTTGATACTTTTTTTCTTAGCATCTAAAGTCCTCAACCTCGGGGCCACAGACCAGTACCAGTCTGTGGCCTGTTAGGAACCCAACACCACAGCAGGAGCTTCCCTGACATATGAAAGAGAATGTAAGAGTCTTTCCTACATTTTCTTCTAGAATTCTGATTGTATCACGCCTAAGGTTTAAGTCTGTTATCCACCGTGATTTGATTTTTGTGAGAGGTGAAAGCTGTGGGTCCTGTTTCAGTCTTCTACAAGTGGCTAACCAATTCTCCCAGCACCATTTATTGAATAGGGATTCTTGTCCCCAGGGTATATTCTTTCCTGCTTTGTCAAAAATTAGGTGACTATATGAGGATGGTTCTATATTTGGATTTTCTGTTGTGTTCCACTGGTCTGTGTCCCTGTACTTGTGCCAGTACCAGGCTGTTTTAAGAACCACGGCCTTGTAGTATAGTTTGAGGTCTGGCAAATTAATACCTCCCATTTTGTTTTTATTGCTTAAAATTGCTTTTGCTATACGGGGTCTTCTCTGGTTCCATACAAAGTGTATAATTATTTTCTCTACACCCCTGATCATCACCTAAATACACATCTGGGAACAACACCAATTGGATGTCAGACTGAGGTGGGGGGCGGGGGAGGGGATGGGGGTATGCCTACACAATGAGTGCATTGTGCACCGTTTGGGGAGTGGTAACACTTGAAGGTGCTGACTCGGGAAGGGGGGGTGGGGAAGGGAGGGATATATACCTACATGATGGGTGCAATGCGCACGACCTGGGGAACAGACACGTCTGGAGCTCTGGCTTGGGGGGAAAGGCGGAACAGGAGCAACGTATGTAACCTGAAATTCTGTATCCCCCATAACAAGATGAAATAAAATAAAAAAAAAAAAAAAAAAAAAAGAAAGAGAATGTAGAGACCTATTTGGAGCCAGAGAATTGAAGTGACTAATTCTGTATTTAGCAGGCTGACTTTCATGTATACTTTAATGTTGGTTGTAGTAATGAATCAGGATAATGCAGAAATAAACAACAAATGGACAGAGATCTATCCTCTCCTCTGATGAATGAAGACTTTCTAATAAAGTAATTAGAAGAAATTGTTGATTAACTGCAAAACCACTTTACACTATAATGTGTCCATTAGCTTTAGCTCCTGTGACCACATGTATTGTATGTGCATGTGTCCATCGACATCTCTCTATGCTCATTAATTGCCTTCGATGATTATATCATTATATATATTGAATTCCAGCAAGCAATTTCTTTTCCTACTAATGTCTTTGTAAGTCCTACAATAGAAGAATTACCCTTTGTATTGTTTATGAGAAGGTCTGGACTGAGTAAGATCATTGGCTTTTGAACCAGTGAATTGAAACCACTGGTAAACAAAACCTCTTGTTAAATGGTACCTAATCCTCATTGGTGTGCCATCCTTCAAATAAATATCATTATTTTTGCATAATAACAAAGTAATTATGCAGCAGCAGTATTTAACATTTTTTGCACAATTTTTATAAGTAGATTGGCTAATTTCATTCTCCCCCAAATTCTGTGAAGCATGGACTGTTATCATCCCCATTTTATGAATAAAGGAATTGGGGCTGAGAGATATGGGTAACTTGTTCAAAATCAGTGCATAACAGATTAACAGAGTGAGGATTTGAACACAGGACTGCCTGGCCCCAAAGAGTTTGCTGAGTATCCTATGACAGGGGAGCCAGGCATTCCTGATAAGAATAAAGGAGTCACGCTGGGCCAGAAGGCTTTAGCAGATCAGAAGTTTTTATCTGGAGACTCTCCCATTTCTCTGAATGCTGAAATTCCCCATTACACTGGATGGGACCTCACTTTAATATCTCTACATCTCTAATTGTGTATACAGGGAACTTACAGAGAAAAGCAAAGCAATGTGTGCATTGTCATTGACTGTGTCTTGGATGCTCATCTCAGCTATTTACTGAGTCCCAGTTCTTTCCTGGGCTTCAGTTTGTCCACCTTGGAAGACTCTGCTCTTGTGAGACTTAAATGGAGGAGTTTGCCTTAAATAGAGGATATGTGCCTCCGTGGCCTTGGTCCTATCAATAAATATGCTGACTTGGGCACCAAAAAATCTGATGTGATTGAGAGGTGGACAGAAAGTTATATAATTCTAGTTACCACAAAATAGGTGAAATACTCCAAACCTGGCAAAATGCCTGGGACCCCACATAATAATTTATTTAATGGCATTCAAAAGAGAATATTTGTGTTGTCAGTATTTCAAAGTGATAGTAAGACTCAAGCACAATGCAAGATGGCTGGAAAGGATTGATAACTTTTTTAGTGAGCCAGCAGATGGCAAATGTGGTTCAGTGGCAGAATGCAAATGAAGTAATCACAAACATATCATATGACACATGCATGGGAAAACAGATTTTTTTTTTTTTGGTGCCCGTTAAATTAAAATGATGGAAACTATTAGTTTAGTGTATAACCAGTAAATTCCACTTTTAATATTCACTGAATATACATATGCCTATATTTAAATGAAGCAGGTATTGTTACTATATTTAATACATGCAAAATTCTTGGACTGGGCCATGTTCAGCATGGAATTGTTGTATGGCTCTAAACATAACAGATTCAAAATTTCTATGGGGAGACTTTTACCAGTCAGGCATATTTAAGTCAAAGTGCAAAAGGTTTCAATATTATAAAGTAGACCTCTTGGGAAGGATCAATAAAACAGTACCATTAGAATAGAAATCTATTATTTTAGATTAAAAAAATCCCCAAATAAGACTAACGCCCTCTCGAATTAAATTTGTATTTCTGTCTATTAGTTTGCTGAGGCTATCCTAACAAAGTACTACAGGCTGGGTGGCTTAACCCACAAACATTTATTTTCTCACAGTTCTGGAGGGTAAAAGTTCAAGATCAAGGTGTTGGCAGGGATGGTTTCTTCTGAGGCCTCCCTTTTTCTTGGATTGTAGATGGCCACCTTTTTGCCGTGTCCTCACATGATCTTCCCCCTGTGAGTGTCTGTGTCCCGATATCCTTTTCTCATAAGGACACTAGTAACATTGGGTTAAAGCCCACCCTAAAGACTTCATTTTAATTTAATCATCTCCTTAAAGACCCTATCTCCAAATACAGTCCCATTTGGAGGTACTGGGAGCTCAGATTTCAACATGTGAATTTTGGGGAGATGCATTAAGCCAATAACACTGTTTTTGTAAGTATAATGTTGGAAATAAATTTTTCCCATTGTAATCCCATTGTAGTATGTTACTATGGAATAAACATTAATTTAGGAAATATATGATAGATACAGTTGTATTGAAGTTTGTAATTATAATTGCCTAGAGTATGGAGTTGAACTAGATCATAAAATAATATTCCAATTTCACATAATCACAGGTTAGTTTCTAGTCATTTTATTCCTTTTCCTCTCCAGATCTGGAACTTATTGCTCCATGCAGGCTCAGATCCACTTTCTGCGTGCATTAATATTTTATTCATCAAATATTTATTGGAATGTTCACACATTCTAGAGTTTATCATTGTGTCATTGGCTGTTTATATGCCTCAACACTAATTGTGGTTGGGTTAGATTACAAGCTACTAATCATGTCAATAAAAATAATAAAAACACTCAATTGTCTTCTATGTGCTTTGCACTGTAATAAAAATACTTATATCATTTAGTTAATCTTCACAACAAACTTTTAAGGCAGAGACAGTTTTAATCCATGTTGTACAGGTGATAAAAATGAGGTACAAAGACATTGTATCAGAGCCTTAATTTTGTCCTGTTGCAAAACAAATTACCAGAAATTTAGTAGCTTAAAACAACATCCTTTTATCAGCTAATGGTTCTGTAGGTCAGATGTCTATCATGGTGTGACTGGGTATTCTGCTTAGGATGCCACAAGGCTGACATGTAGTTATTGTCTCAGCTGAGTTCTCACCTGGATGCCTTGGGATAGCTCTGCTGATAAGCTCATTCAAGCTGTTGGTAGAATTCAATTCTTTGTGGTTGTAAGGCTGAGGTCCCTGTCTCCTTGCTTGCTGTTGGCTGGGGAACCACTCTCAGCTTCTAGATGCCACTGTCTTCCTTGCCATCTGGCTCCCTCCAGCTTCAAGCCAGCAATAGCACATCACATCCTCATGCTGCAAATCTCTGACTTCTCCCATTTTCCAACCTCTAGATCTGGATATAAAGGGTTCCTATGATTAGGTTTATGTAATCCAGATAGTCTTCCTTTCGTAAAGTGAACTGTGTCACACAACATAACCTAATTGTGGGAATAAAATTCATCATACTCACAGACTGGAATTATGCAAGTCATGTACACCAGGGAGTGAGAAATATTGAGCACCGTGTTAACATTCTCTCTAGTGTAATCAGTTAACTGTGTCCCCCAGTGATGCTATCTAACAAATCATCACAAAACGTCAGCAGCATGCAATCCTCTGTGTCTATTTGCCTCACACCTCTGTGGTTTGGTTGGTGGGAGTGGGAGGTCAGTTAGTCTGGTCTAGGCTTAGCTTGGGTTCCTTAGTTGGAGCAGCTTTGTTGCACGTGTCTCTTGTCTTTTATCCTGGACTGGTGGGCTAGTTGACCCTGATAATGGCTGAGAAAAAGGGCAAACAGAAAGTTGCAAGGGGTCTCGTGACCTGGGCTCAGAATTGGTTCTTCTGGTCCTGGTCACTTGCTCTTCATTTTAGTGGCAAAAGCAAGTCACATGACCAAAGTCAAAGGGCAAAGAAATATTCTCTGAGCCTTTGGTGGGAAGAACTGCAAAGGCTGAAGGCAGAGAAGGTAGATACAGGGATGAGTGAAGAACTGAGGCCAAAGATCAATCTATGAGAGCTTTGCTTTGCCACAGTGAACTTCCCTGCAGCCTTTGCTGGGGCTCTCATCTAGCAGTTGTGTAGTCTGAATAGGTTATTAATTCAGTCATTCTTTGTCTGATTTATTCTTCTATACTTTGTTGACCACTCTGTAAAGAGTCAGATAGTCAATATTTTAAGCTTTGGGGACTATACCATCTTGGCCACAATTACTCTATCTACCCATTGAGGCATGACAGCAGCCATAGAAAATACATAAATAAAACTTTACTAATGAAAGCTGGCCGCAGGCTTGATTGAGCCTGTAGGTTGTAGTTTGCTGACCTTTGTTCTATGTTATGGTTTGGATATGATTTGTGTGTCTTCACCAAAACTCATGTTGAAATTTGATCACCAATATGGTGGTATTGAGAAGTGGGGCCTAGTGTTAGGGTCATGAGGGTTCTGCTCTCTCTTGAGACTAGAATAGTTTTAGCAGGAATTTTTTGGAGAGAATGGGTTGTTAAAAAGCCAGAATGCCTCTTTGTTGTGTTTCTTTGCACGTGGTGTCCACTTCCCCTTTGACTTTCTCTGCCACATTATGTCACAGCACAAAAGCCCTCACCAGAAGCAGAGCCATGTCCTTGAGGTTCCCAGCTGTCAGAGCTGTGAGTTAAATAAACCTCTTTTCTTTATAAATTACCCAGTCTCAAGTATTCAATTATAGCAACACAAACAGACTAAGATAGTCTGTATCTAGTTAACTATGGTTTGACTACACTTGATGTTTTGACCTAATGCTGCCACAATAACATTAAATAACAAACTACACAAACATTCAACAGCTTTCCAAAATAAAAATTTATTATTATTCTTAAAACTCCAGAGCAACTACAATTTGGCTCACCTGGGATGGCCTGGCTGAATGGATCCCTCCAGGCTGTGGGTTGGCTGGGCTTCACTCCAGGCACCAGGTTGAGTCAAGGCTCAACACAGGTGTTTGTTCTTGGGCCCAGGCTAAAGGGGCAATGATTACCTGGTGAAAAATATGCTTATGGTGGTTTGGAAAAATGGAAGATCTGGGAATGCTCTGCAAGGTCTCATGTCATGTCTAGTAACATTCCATTGGCCAAAATTCACATGGCCAAGCTGAACATCAATAGCATGATAAAGTATACTCTGTCTGTGGTGAGAAAGATAGGCAAGTGAATATTTGGAGGAAAAAAATCCAAATTATCACATCTGGTCAAACTATAAGATATGCCAGTTTCCTCTAATTATTGTCAATGTTTTCTTCTGCTGTAACCAGAAACATTTTACACAAATGAACTTATTTATGGGAATAAATGGTAGAACAATTTTAAATTGATAGGAAGCACCCCACTCTATACACATGTATATGAGAGAAGTGTTTGCATGATCATTTATAGATTCCCCCATCCTCCATCAATTCACTGGGGACACCCATCAGCTACAAAACAATAGTAAGAAAACTCACTAGAAGAAGCCAATCATTGCCTACAGCAATGATGCCAACTGCCAATCAAATTCTCAGCAGGTATATATGCAAAAGCATTGCAAGGAGGTTTATAGAATCTACTCGATTGCTGATCAGTTCAATTTCACCCATATCATGGCACATCTGGGTGAAATGGGCCATGTAAACCAAGAGGAAAGACCAGATATAAACCTGACTCCAAGAGTTGAGTTATATGTTAGAGTCAGTTTATGAAAACAAGTAATTCTCAAGTCTAGTGGGACATTAATGTCACCTGAGCAAATAATAATAATAATAATAATAATGATAAAGTGACAATAATAAATCCCTGTTGGGGATTCTGGGAAGATAGTGGCAGTGGTAACATAATTTTTCCAAATCTCCACATAAAACAACCTGAAGAATTCAATAGCAAATCTAAACACCCTTGGCCCATATTTACAACAAAACTAGGTGACAGGGTGGTTTGGTTATCTATTGCTGCATCATAACTCACCCCAAAACTTAGGGGCTTAAAATTACAACATTGTATTATCTTTCAAGGTCTCTGTGGGCTCAAAAATTGAAACCAGCTTAGGTGAATGGTTCTAGCTCTGGGTCTCTCCTAAGGCTGCAGTCACATGGTACCTCTGAAACTAGATCACTGTGTGCTGAGGAAGCTCAGATTTGGCCAGGAAATGCTTTCTTTTCATGTGTTGTCAGGGTCTTTCCATGAAGAATCTCCAAATCAGGTAGTCTGGGCTTCCTCGGAGCATGATATCGCCTGGGACGTCAGACGGCCTGTGTTATGTCTGAAGGCACCAAAAGTATTCCATCAAGCCAGGTGGGAGCTTTACATCCTCAGATCCAGCTGCAGAAGTCACTGGTGGCATTTCTGCCATACTCTATTTACAGATGCAGTAAAAAAGACAGTCGAGTTTCAAGGAGAGAGGACATAGACCCCACCCATCAGTGGAAATGGTATCAAAACCATATCGTAATGTGACCATGTGGAATGACAAATACTGTTGCAGTTCTCTTTGAAAAGTATTGTCTTCTATACAGCATATGTCCCTGTACCCCAAAATATAAGTGACTGGGGACAGATTACTCAGAGCCCCAAGACCTGCTTGATGCTGGCATGCTATGAGAGGACGATGAAAGCAGGCAGCATGTGGTGGACTTGGGAGCAGAAAAATCACAAAAATAGCTGGCATGTACTCCCTGGAAGCAAAACAGATGGATTTCAGAAAAGCAGCTGAAATAGGGAGAGATTTTGCCTTTTCCAACTGTGGGGGATGAATGGGTTTGGCTGGAGAAGTGTAGCCCTATGTACGCTCAAAAGTAACCTACCAGCACTTCCTTATAAAAGTGCCCACAATGTGGATAAACTTCTGGAAAATTAATCAATAATAAATAAGATGGGGCATCAGAAATAAAGGAAAAAGATACTCAAATAAAAGCTTAGAGGAGAGCATCAGGCTGTCTCTGGAAGCAAGTAATTAGGTGCTAAGCAGTTGCAATAGGATATTGATGATCAAGGGCACAAACTAAGGCTAAATATGCTGGATTTAAAAATTTAGCAGTTTAGGCCAGAAACTTGGTTTACAGAGCCTAGAAAAGAGTCTAAAAATGGGCAAATGTCAAATAGGTATAGGCAGAAACCCAGGGTGTTTCAACTCAAGGAGAGTCTCCTCAGGAATAATTCCAAAGGCAGAGAGTGATCACCTAGCGGTGTTGTAGCTTTTTTGCCTCCCAGTTTTATAGGGCATGGCCAGCTGAGTAGAGAATTGGCTTTGAATTAACCACCACGTTTTTAACCAGTTGAACTTCCATTCATTCACTTTGGTATTTTTCTTTCATTCACTTATCAGATATTTATTAAACCCCTATTTTATATACCAGGAACTGTGATGGTGCTGGGAATATAGCCTCCTTGTTTCTTTGCTCACCTGTACACACCTCATTTTATTTCCAATCTAATCCTGTTTGGATCCTAACTCATTTCAACTTTATTTGATCTTCAAAAGGACTCAAAGCTTCTATCTGGTTTCCTTGAGTTTGACCTTCTGTTTTCCCTAATGTGCTTTGGATGGGGGACTAGCCTCTTTGTCTTTTTCTCTGCACTATAGTAAAGATCTATACACCTTAGACTTGGACTCTGGAAAAGAGTGTAGTAGTAGGGGTATTAAGAAGTTTGGGGTAGACTTTATGGGGAGGAGATTTCAATAAACAATTATTGGGGGCACAAAGAAGCAGTGTTAGACCCAGAGAAGAAATATAAGATAGTAAGTTTCTCATATTTCATTACAGAGATATAGCTTAGCACAGAGGTGTGCATTGTTTCTATGTCCCTTTCTATGTTTCTTAATATCATATGTCTCAAGAAAAGTTGTGTTAAATCTCAGATTGAAGACAACTTATATTAGATTTTTATAAGCACTTCAACTGTTAATATTCTATGATTTTGATTAAAGAGAGAAACCACCATATGTTATAATCATGGGACGTGTGAGTGACAGACAGAGTTGGTAATTGATTTTGAAGACTAAGGAGCCTAATTAATATTCTTGCCTGAAAGTAACATGTTACATTTATACAGAGGTTGGTCCAAAGATTACCAGAAAATAGGACCTATATTTCTTTTAATAGAAAAAGTAAATTTTAATCTGTTTTAAACATGAGCTAGATACATGTTTCTGAGTCATACAGTATTTGGAACATTGATTATGGTATTAAAAATTCAAAAGAAAATGTTTCTAATCAAGAGTCATCATGATGAAAAAATCTTGGAATGCCCCCAAAACTTATAGTTTTGAATGAAACGTAGTGTAATTCTCCTGGCATTACTTAGTTAATCACAATAAATTGACTTATTGCAGAACCATTTAATACTGCCCTTTAAAAATTTGAAGAATGAAAATAATAGTTTAAGTAATTGATGTTAAATTGTTCTTTCTGCCAACATTTAGTTAGAGGGTTTAATTGCTTCTTAGGGCAGCACCTTTTCTATGGTACTTGAAGAGTAATATCAGTATAGATAGTGCTTGTCTACTTATAAGGAATGACAATTAATCCCCTACTCAGCTCATCGAGTGCACCATCTGTTATTCAAGTGCACACATGGAAGGAGGGGAGACAAGCTATAATGCAACTCTGTTTCATAGCATTTTGAATGGTCATTCTATTTGTCAAAACATTGATCTTACTCGTCCTGAATCTGGCTGAAGAATAGTGCTACTGTATAGGCTTTGAAGGAGCATGAATAGCTCTGAATCTATACTGAATTTATAAAACTAGCCGCAGACACAATTTTTGATCAATACAAAAGTTAATCCTTTCTACAGTGAGATGAAGGGGAGTAGAGCTTCAAATAGAAGTTGGATGGTACTTTGCAAAGCCCTTTGGCATAGGACACCTACTTGATCCTCACAGCAACATACCAAGGTAATTTATCCAAGGACATGGAGAGAAATAGAAGCCAAAGCTTCTGAATTCATCCCAGATAATATTTTTGATTAAAGCTTATTATTTTAGTGTTTTATGGTCAAAGGCTTAATATCTGGTTTTGTCATCTGGTTTTTACGTAAGGTAGTAGTATAACATGATTGTGTTAAGGAAACAGTGGGACCTTCTTGATTGGGAATTGACTACTTAGGGATAGATGCTAAAAGTCCCATATATTGAGTTCTGAGAATTACAGATGATTGTGCCAACTTCTTCTCCACGGCGTTTATGGATGTGGCAGTTGAGAGAACCAGACTTATCACCATAATACCATCCTCTCACCTTCCTCTACCCTCCCTTGTCCCCACCTCTCCTTTTCTGAAGGAATGCAATATATGTGAATAATTAGAGCTAATATTCCACTGAGTATCTACTATGTGCCAGGCACCATCCTGAGAGCGAAAGAATTCTCTCCTCCCCTCCACTCTCCAATGCAAGGAAGACGCCGAGAGAATGACTTGTAATATTTGCCAGCAACTGTGAAAAGTGGAAACACACATGCTGTTTGCTGATCTGCTTTTTGATATCTGAATCACTGATTGACTCAGCCTCTTCTGCAAGAGGAGACATGCTGGGAGGTGCTGCGGCTTGAATGTCTCCTCCAAAACTTATGTTGAAACTTAATCTCCCCTGTGGCAGTATTGGGAGGTGAGGCCTTTAAGAGATGATTCAGTCATGAGGGGTCTTCCCTCATGAATGGATTAATCCAATTGTGGATTAATGGATTAATGGGTTAGGTTAGTGGACAAATGTGTCACCATGGTAGAGGAATCTGTGGCTTTATAAGAAGAGAAAGGGAGTCCTGAGCTAGCATATTAGCATGCTAAGCCCCCTTGCTATGTGATGTCCTGCATGTGTTTCATGGGCAAATATCACACCATGAAGTGGCCTCTGTAGAGAGTTCCCACCAGCAAGAAGCCCTGTGATCTGGGACTTCTCAGCCTCCACAACTGTGAGAAATAAATTTCTACTCTTTATAAATTATCCAGTTTCAGGTTTTCTGCTATAAACAACAGAAAATGGACTAAGACAGATGGTTTCAGAATGTCATGGCAGAGCACCACCAGGCAGAACTGGGCCAATACACCCTCCCATTTTTGAGTTTCCAATTGCCAAGAAAAAAAATACAGATGATTTACAACTTATAATGGTCAGATTTGAGATTCTTTTTTGATTTTGTCATGCATTTATAAGGATAGTAAATGCATTTCTTATTATATTCTTGACTCAAGATGGGTTTATCTGGACGTAGCCCCATTGTAAGTTGAGGACAGGAAAGAGAAGGAGATATGTTGGTTAAGGAATTGGCTCACATGATTCATGATTGTGGGGGCTGGCAAGTATAAAATCTATAGAGCAGGCTGGACAGTCAGATAAGATTGATGTTTCAATTTTGAGTCCAAATTTCTCACATTGGAAGGCTGGAAACTCAGGCAGCATTTCTGTATTGCAGTATTGAGGAAAATTCATTCATTTTTCCTTTCAGAAACTTCAATCTTTTTCTCAGAAAGTCTTCAACTGATTAGATAAGGCCCACCCACGTCATGGAGGGTAATCTGCTTTACTCAAAGTCTACTGATTTAAATGTTCATCACATTTAAAAAAAAAAAACCTTCAGAACAACATCTAGACAAGTGTTTGACAAAACAACTGGGCATCATAGCTTATCCAAGTTGCCATGAAAAATTAACCATCACAGGTAGGTTTGGAGATTTTAGTTGAATAGCAGCAACACAGCTTGGGGAAAAGTGGAAAGTGCATCATAGAATGTGTAGTGATGCATCCAGCCAAGGAACTGGCTAAAGACTGTGAGCAAATCTTACATGGCATGAGCAACGCTTGGTTGAGTCTGTCACCAGCTGAGGCATTCTTCCACATTGAGTACCTCCTCACCATCCAGTTGGATCATCAAGTATGACAAAAAGAATTCATCATAGACAGCAAGTTCACTTGTGCTTTAGGTTCAGATACCATCCCCAGAGTGTTGAGATGTATATGAGAGAAATAGAACACTTCTTTGAGCTATTAGAATCTCACCTGCTCTGAGGATAGATGGAAGAGAGTCCAGGGATATGATAAGGAGAAAACAATTTAGCATAATGGGAGACTGAAGACTAAGAAGTGACTACTGCTTTAAAAGAGGAAGTAATTGATGAAGTTTTTAAAAATAGTGTGAAATTGCATTAATGAAGCTGTTTTCGGGAAGTAGATAGGGAGTGATGGAGCAGAGCTGGGAATTATTAGAAAATATCAAATCAGTACCTTTTCATACTACAACTAATAAGATTCCTACTGAACCAGTATTATGGGCTTAGAGTTCCTGCAGAATATCTCATTTAATAATCACAACAACTCCATAATGTAAGGGTTACTTTCATCATTGTATCGATGAGGAACCTAAGTGAGAGAGATTAAGTAACACAACCCCTTGGGACTTCTACTCCAAAACATTTGATTTTGAAATTCATTCCTTTTTTTCTTTTTTCTTTCTTTCTTTTTTCCTCGTGCTATTTCATGTTGCATCTCCCTAAGAAATATACTAATATAAACTTATAAAATTGATGACTTCTTTATGAATGCAATTTGAATTGAGTGCATCTGCAGGATGGCATCTGTAATTAGTTACTACTTTCATCCAGACATTGTGTACATGCATTTTAGTCATATATTTGGCTTATTCTTTCTTTAAACATTAAGAAGCACCATCTTGATTTAGCCACCATCCAACTGAAAAGGTAAGTTTTTCTGTCTTCTGAGGAAATGTCAGAATCATATTTTGATTCTCAAAAAAGTTGACAGTACTTGAGTATTTGTGTACTATATAAGCAAGCCCTTCATCTTTTGAGGAGAATTTCTGCAGGTGAAAGATTTTCCTGCCAGAACATCTCATTCTATCCAGGTCTTTTGCTAAAGACCTTTTTGCCCTTATCTTGTTAAAGGTTTTATCTTTCTTTCCTCAAACTCCTAGGTTAGATTACCCTTGATTAACACCATCCTGCAGGCTTCCTTCTCTTTTGTTATATTATATAAAAAGAACTTAGCACATTCACTTTGGTTCACCAGCTAAGGAAAATTTGTAATCCACCCACCTAATTACTGTGTCCTGCAGCCAACAATAAACCCTGTAAGAAATATTGAGTGTTTTTGTTTTTCCTCCAGTGAGTACTTAATGTTTTTTTTTTCAGTTGTCAAGTAGATTTTTATCCCAAACAAGCTTAACAATGACATTCCTAATTCAATTTTCTTATTCCCTAATATAATAGTACTTTAGTAAAAATATACATTCATCATTTAGTACATTTTCCTTTGTATCCTTAGTCTTTAATTTAGATTAAAGATGCTATTTTTTTTTTAATTGCACGTGACATCAGCAAAGCTTAGTCTGTGGTACTCAGTTCATCTGGGCTGGTTTGGAGGGTCCAAGATGGCTTCACTCTTGGCAGGGATGGCTGAAAGTCTGATTTAGCTGGTACTTTTGATGGAGGACCTATATATGGCCTCCCAACATGATGGTCTTAGGGTTGCAAGTCAAACAATCTGCCTAGTGGCTCATCACTCCAAGAGAGAATATTTCAGAGAATAAGGTGGGTCTTTTCTGACCCAACTTCGGATGTCACATAGCAAGTCTACTGGTTGGAGTACTCACATGCCCTTCCATGTTATAGAGGAGGGGACATGACCCCTACTTTTCCATGGGAGAGGTTTTAAGGAATTTTCAGCCATATTTCAAAACCACAATAATCCATTTGTGGCCACAAATTATTTAAATTCCTTCCAAATGCAAACTATAATCACTTCCTCCCAAGATCTTTTCCAAAGTCTCATTTCTCTATGGTATCAGCTCAGACTTGAGGTCTGCCCTCAATATTAGATATCTTCTTAAGGACAGGATTCTGAGATCTGATGGATCACCTCTCTGAACATTTTCAGGTTCTGCTTCCCTAAGACGTTAGTATCTGCCTGAGAAGGATGAGTGGGAGGTACTGTGGAGAGTGGATAGCTGGGAATCAAGCTGCCCTTTCTCACCTTGTCTTGCTTCTTTTTTGATAGTTAAGATATTTATTTTATTGTAAATTTGCATTATTATTAAAAAAAAAGGGAACATTTTATGTTTTTCAAACTGGCTGTTTTCCCATTGTAGAGAGAGCACTGTGTAAGGAGAAATTTTTATGGGCTTCGGCCAGTTTTGTAAAATAACTTTGATAATCACCAAGGGAATCTTGAAGATATGGTATAGATGCCAAAGGTCACAGCGTATTAGCTCTGTTTGTGTGTATGTACAGATATGTTTGTGTGAGTGTGTGGGGAAGGCATTCACAATGGAATTTGAACAGTAAATGATTTCAGTTGCTCTTCAACCTAATTCAGTTCAATCCAATTTGTGATTTTTTCTTCCTTTTCCATTATAAAATAATGACACAAATACTGTCAATGACCAGATTTAAATGTATTCTGGAGAGAGGTAAATATTTTAATTTCATCACAGTTTTTAATTTACCTGTATTAGATAAAGGTTTTCCACAAACAGCTAAGACAAGTTTAAGTATCCCAGGAGAATACAAATTTTTTAGAAAACAATGTATGATAATATCCTGATTATGTAAAATTATATATCGGATCATCACATATCACTCCATGATCTCTTATCTGAAATTACTGGGACCAGATATCTTTCAAAATTCTGTAGGTTTTATATTTTGGAAAGGTAATACCTTATGTTACTTAATACCTTGAGAAGTTCTTGGAGCAGCACACTGTAATCAAACACATTAATATTGGTGCTGGAAAATGTATAAGTATTCACATTAATGGAATAAATGATGACTATATATAAATTCGTGTCAGGATTTTTCAAGATTTGCCACAAATAGTTTATAAAAATTTTAAGGTTTTGATTTCTCTTTTTTGATTATTTGGCTATGTATGAAAAGACTTATTTATAATAGGATAATCACTAAATCCACAGGGCCATGTAGTTTCAGATGAGTTAGTACCTTCCTTGTTATACTTTTAAATATTTTTTTGAGTATTTTTAGAATCAGATTTATAATTTAGTTGATTGAAAAAATTATTTTTAAGTCTTTCTTTTTTATTTCAGAATATTAGAGGGGTAAAAATGTTTCTGTTACATATATTGCCTTTGCCCCCCGGCTCCCCCACCCCCCTGGAGTCAGAGCTGCAGCCCATTCTACTATATGAAGTATCACAAGAATGGAAAAATAAGGACCACATGTACTCATCATCAAATTGATATTAGTTGATCAACACTATATGCACATATAGTATTTTTAAATCTCTTACCAAAAATTTTATATTGTCACTAGGACTTCTATCAAAAATATATTTTATTTTTATCCATTCATCCCTTCATAAACCCTTAAGCTGATTCCATAATTTAGCCATTGTGAATAATGCTATAATAAACCCTGAAGTGCAAATATCTTCTGGTTACATTTTATGACTTTGCCTCACCCAAGTGAGGTTTAGAGGCATGCCTTCCCCTTTACAATGCTCACCGTGTCTGTGACCCATAGTTGTGAGTTTGTCCTCGCCAACCCTCTAATCTCTGTAAGAGATGTTGGGAAGGGGTAATTCTGTTTAATAGAAGGAAGAAGTTCTGATGTTCACTGGTGCAATGGGGCAACTATAGTTGACAATAGTTTATTGTATTTCAGAATAGCTAGAACTTTTCAAATGCTCCCAACATAAAGCAATGATGAATGTTTTAGGTGAATCTTGTCCCAGTTACCCTGATTTGATCATTGTATGTTGTGTGCTTGTATCAAGATGTAAGATGTAATCCATGAATATGTACGATTATTATGTATCAATAAAAATTAAAAAATATATTTTTTATTATAATTTAGATTTTATAATTTGAAATATAATTGCACGCTATTCAGATGTGGGGTCAAGATCACAGAGTGTCTTACTCTGTTTTGTGTTGCTATAACATAATGGTACAGCCTGGGTAATTTATAAAGAAAAAAATGCATCTTATGGTTCTTGGATGTCCAAGACTGAGGTGCTCGCATCTGGCAAGGGCCTTCCTTCTTGCATTGTCACCCAGTGGTGGAAGGCAGAAAGTCAAAAGTGTGAGAATACAAGAGAACAAGAGGGGGCCGAACTTGCTTTCATAACAAACTCACTTTTGTGATAGCTAACCTACTTCATGATAATGGCATTAATCAATTCATGACGGCAGAGCCTTCATGACCTAATCACCCTTATTGGGCCCCACCCCCTAACACTGCTGAATTGGGAATTAAGTTTCCAACACATGAACTTTGAAGGACAAATTCAAACCACAGCACAAAGAAACTGACCATTGTCTTGTTAAGGTCCTGCTTTAATGAATGAGTAATGGCAATTGATTTATGATTTACACATCAAAGCAGCAGGTAAGCAAGGTTGGTCCTGGCATGCTCCACTTGGGGGTACAGAACAATTATTATATGAAAAGGTAAATGTTATTGATGTGCTTGAAAGAGGTTTACTTGAATGTCTTGTTCATTCTACCTATTTGCTGGCTGAGTCCACTTTCCCATGTATAATGCCAGGCAAACTTTCCTTTAGTTTTTACTTCTTTACTTGACTATAAATAGCAAATGAATTAAGACTGCATTAATGAGATTTGACAGTGCATACTAACATGTTTCCTCATTTCCATAGACTTTTGCTAAGAAATGATAAGTTTTAATTCTCCTTTCCATGTTTCAATTGTTATTCCAGCAAATTCCTCAGAGGCCTTGGACTTGATTCTCATTCTTCTCTATCTCCCTGAGTGATTCATCTACATTCTTTTAAAGTCAGTAGAGGCCTTATACATAAAAGACATAGGTAAGGTTTAGGAAAGGGACAGAAAAATCTGAACATAAAATTTTAGGCTAGGAGTTTCTGGTGCACAAGAGGAGGGGTGTGAATATCTTCACACGAATTGTCTTCAAATGATAGTCTGCTTAGACATGTAAAAAAAGTACACCGATATGTGAGGTAGGTGTTATATTCTGTTTATATTTGATATGTGGATAATATAATGAAAATGAAAAGTTTAAGAAATGATGGAAAATATATCATTTCCTGTTCTGTTTGCTAAATGACCATTTATAAAATAGAAGAATGAGACCTAAGCTTCTGAAAGGAACCTACTCCATGGGTTAAGATATTTTATCTTTTAAATCAATGTGGATTTCTATGACTGTATCTCTTTTGCTGCATTACCAACAGTAACATTTTAACACCTAGACATGTGTGTGCACCTATTATTTTTGTAAAACAGAATTTGTAACAATGAAATATAGAACTGAAAAATTATATGCCTATATTCTTTTATTTATTTCAGCATATTATGGAGGTGCAAATGTTTAGGTTACATATATTGCCTTTGCCCTGCCCAAGTCAAAGCTTCAAGCATGTCCATCTCCCAGATGGTGTGCGACACATCCATTAAGTATGAATATACCTATCCCCTCCTCCCCCACTCACCTGCCCAACACCTGATGAATGTTCCTACTATATGTGCATATACATGTTGATCAATGAATACCAATTTGATGGTGAGTACATGTGGTGCTTGTTTTTCCATTCTTGTGATATTTCACTTAGTAGAATGGGCCCCAGCACTAACCAGGTTAATACAAGAGGTGCTAGATCACCATTATTTTTTGTGGCTGAGTAGAACTCCATGGTATACATATACCACATTTTATTATATGCCTATATTCTTAAATTTTCTGGATAGAAAATTAGTGGAAATAGAGTATGTTATTTCCAGCTAGGATTATGGTTACTAATAAATTATCTTGAAGAAATAGCAGATGTTGACACTGGTGCTTTAAGAAATCAAGACTTGAGTTAGTCATTTTATTTTGTTAGAAAGATACAATAGTTACTAAATATTTTATATCTTGTCATTATGCAATTTAAATTAACTGTGAATATCTACTTGTAAATCTTGTCATCATACAGTTTTTTCCTCAGGCTGTTTATTAACCAAGAAAAAGAGGTTTCTTTGTAATAGCAAAAAGATCTGTTTTAATAATTACAAAGATTATTGATTTCTAAACTGGATTGTAAAATAAATGATAAAAAGCTACATTTTCAAAAGGCTTGTAGTAAAAAAAAATCAACTATGTTCACTCAAATTGATACACTTTTCCAATAAGTTTTCTTTTATTCACTAAGTGTAGGTTGTAATTACTCATAAATGGTATCACTAATATAGTTCTAATTTATCTCAACTAGTTAACAAAGGCTGTGCATATCTTCATAAAATTAAAATGTCACTATAACTGATTAACTTTAAAAACAGTATAGAATCTCAAATTTGTCTGCTCCGAGCTTAAACACCTGTCTTAGAGGAGTCCAAGTACTGATAGGCTCATCACATTGACTGACATTTCATTCCTGGTCCTTCCCATTCACATCTGGTAACAGTGTGTCTGTTGGATGGAATGTTCATGCTTCTATTCAGACATTTCTTATAAAATTCACTTATTGCTATGTTAACAGCTCTAATTTAGGAGAGGAAAACAATTTAGCTGCAAAGGTAATACAATCTGTTCCCACAAAAGCATGCATAGCTGAGAGGAATCTTTTTAGAGTTCTGATAACTATTTTCCATACTAGGGTAATGGACATGAGTGTCTGTATGGAGTAGTTCATCAGCTAGACTCACTGGTCCATTGTGACTTGCTTAACTCATTGCAATTGGCTAAATTCTAAATAACTTTCTGTAATAATTGTGTTAATGTATACATTTCAAAAACTAACACTATGATTTGCAAATATATAGAAAGTGTGCGTCAAATTTTTAGTAAATTTATTTATTTATTTATTTTTTGATTTTTTTTTAATTCAGGACATTATGGGGGTACATTTTGGTTACATGTAATGCGTTTGCCTCACCCAAGCCAGGGCTATAAGCCTGTCCTTCCCCCATACAGTGTGCTCCGGTTCCATTAGTTCTGGGGTCCCCCCCACCTGACTGACACCCAGTGAATATTACTACCATGTGAACACCTTAGTGTTAATCAGTTAGTACCAATTTGATGGCGAGTACTTGTGGTGCATGTTTTTCCATACTTGTGATACCTCACTTCGAAGGATGGGCTTAATCTCTATCCAGGATAATACAAGAGGTGCTAGATCACCATTGTTTTTTGTAGTTGAGTAGTATTCCATGGTATAATATATCACATTTTATTAATCCACTCCTGTATTGATGGGCATTTGGGTTATTTCTACATCTTTGCAGTTGTGAATTGTGCTGCTATAAACATTTGAGTGCAAATGTCTTTACTATAGAATGTCTTTTTTGCCTTTGGGTAGATGCCTAGTAGTGGAATTGCTGGATCAAATGGTAGTTCTACTTGTAGCCCTTTGAGGTATCCCAAATTACTTTCCACAGAGGTTGTATTAAAAAAAAAAAGAATAGTTGATTTGTTACCTAGATTGTGAGTTTTGAGGCTTAGGAAAACTTAGGGCCTTTTTGGAGTACAGAGAAGACAGAAAATACATATGTATGTGTGTATATATATATGCACACATATTTACATATATATAGTATATTCATATATACAACATATGTGCAAGTCCAGTATATCTAAAATGAGGTGACAGGTTTTTTTGAGAAATGACATAGGAAGAATTTTTTAAAAAATTTATTCACACTGTATCTTCTTGTAGGAGGGATGAAGACAAGAATTTCCAAACTGCAAAAAGGCAAATATTATAGAATGTCATTATAGAAGATGCAAGTATTTCAAGGAAAATGCAGAAGATAGGAAAGCATGGTTTCAACTAATGGATTATGAAAAATAAGGAAGGATTTAGTTCCTATGGTCTGATTTTTGTTTGTTTTAGTACTACTAAAGGACTTTAACCTTGACTACCTGTGCTAAGCTACAAAGTTTCTATATTCTTAACTCAAATCATTCATTTCAACTATTGGGGTCAAAGTAAGTGGATTTATGTGAACTTAAAGAATAAGTGGGCAAAAAATTTTTTTAGTAAATTTGTTAATGAAGAAACCCACAGGATAAGGAAGCTTATTCAGAAGAAAATTTTATAGATTGTGTATAGTCACTAGGATAAATAATGCTGGAATAAGATTGCTAAGTAAGATACAAAACAGGTAATGTCTTAAAGAACAATAAAATTATAACTTTTATTGTTTTCTTGTCTATCAGATGTAAATTGTTGCATCTCTATCAGAAAAACTCATTTATAACTTATTAATCTTCTACAAGCCTAACTTTATGTAGTCTGGGTCTGATCAATAGTAATCAGTAAGTTAAACAATGGTACACTCTTCTAAAGAATTATTTAATACTTGATTGGTACTGTTAGACAATGAGTGCATCAGTATAATACTGAAAGCATATAAAGTTTATCCTATTTTCAAGTTTTTGGGTAATATTTTATTAACAATTATAGTTTCTAGTAAACTAGAAAATATTGAATGTTACCAACCAAGGAAATGACAAAGTTTTGAGGCAATGCATGTACAAATTATCCTGATTTGATCATTACACATTGGATGCATGTACTGAAACATCACACTGTATCCTATGAATATGTACAATTATGTGTCAATTAAAGTGTATATATTAAAAATTTAAGAAAGATATTCCAACAACCATATAATGATACATAGAATTTATTTTAGACCAAAATAGATTAGAAAATGATTATAGGAGGCCTCAGGGAAGGGAAAATACACTTTTTCTGTCAAGTTTTGAATGGTAATTAAGTTTTTATAAATATGGAGTTAAGCACAAAGGTCTCCTTCAAAATCCTCCAGATCACTTAGGAGGGAAAAGCAGGTTAGGGTGAGGATGGAGAAGAGTGACAAGGTGCAGGGGTGAATGTGTGAGGGCACAGAGTGGGTGGCTGCTTGATCTTCCAACAGACGTTCCAGTGATGACTTGGAAAGTCCCACCTGCATTTAATGGGAAAAATAAGCATTTCATTTCAACATGTTAGACAAAGTGTAAAAATGCTTAGGAGACTGACACTATGCTGATTTAAATCAATATGGGACTCAGATGAGGTCCTGTTTTTTTTTTCAAAAGTTGATTTGATGGAGATTGATCCCCAGTATGTATGGGGCTGGTCGTGTCAACGGGAAGATATAATATCCACAGCGGAGGTGACTTACGGGTGAGACAGTGTCCTCCAGCTTCACGATGTTACCTACCCCAGATTATTACTTTCTTCAGTTTACTACCTACCTCTATTACCTGTCTGGCTGACCATGCCAGGACTGATATATGGGATATATTTGTGAAGTTAAAATTCTTTCAGAAAATTTGCTAAAGGAAAGAAGTATAAGAGCTATCTATTGTTATAATAAACTGGCATTATGATCTGAAAGTCAAACTTCTCTAGCACAAGCAGCTAAATGATGTTATTTGTCAAATACTGAGAATTCACTGAAAAATACATTTTTATGGTTATAGAAATGACTGAGCCGCTCAGCCTCTTATATTAGATACTACCCAGCCATGGACTATTGCATTTAAATTCTAGAACTTGTGATTGCATTCTGAGATTTTATGACTGCCATGGAATCTTAAATACTCTCTCTTTGAAAAAGCTAGTTTCAAATCACCTCCTCTGGTGGCTAAGGTATTAGGCTTTTTTTTTTTTTTTTTTTCCTCTAACGTCATGTTTTTGTTTTTGTTAATCAGGCATCCAAAGGATGATTCAAAGTATAATTTTCCAAAGTTAAAAATATAATCAACTGTCATTGAAATACAGAATGAATATGTGTCCAAAATTGTTTTATTTGTAAATGAGGGAAACAGCGGGACTATAAAGCTGATTCAAAGAGTATTTGAGAAACTGGGTATATATAGATATTTAAAATAGAAAAAGAGTGTTAGAATAACATTTGTTATTCTACAGGACATTTTATATTCCTGTATTTTATAAGTTAATTTCCTACAGGAAAATAAAACTATCACTTTAGGGTTTTTTTTTTTTTCTATGCCAGAGACAACATTTGTGTCTTTACTTACAAAAAATCTACAATTTAACAACTAACTTCATATATCTAGGATTTTAATCAATAGTAGATGGCAAGTCAAACAAAGTAACCTTTCCTTGGATATTAAATTATCCTTAAGTGCATCTTAAAATATGTCATTGCTGCCTTTCCTTTGCCTTATTTACAATGTATGGGTATTTTCTAAAAAAACATGTTTTGATGAAAAGAAAAAATCAACCAAAATGCTATTGTGCACATTACTGCTCTGGAATATTTACTGGCCTACTATGTATTAGGACTCATTATTACTGGTCAAATAATGTCTACTTTGCTTAAGGTTCCTGGGCTGGTAGTATCCAAGAGGCAACAGAACATTTCAAATTGACTGCCTCGTTCATTTGGAGATAGTACATAATATTAATTTGAGTTAAAGTCTAAAAAACATTGGATTTATGAAGTTATTGAAAAGTAGCTCACATGCAAATTTATCTTTAGTAATAGTATATTTTATGCACTGTTTTTTCTAAAAATATTATTATTTGTCAGTTGACTTCAAAGTGATTAGGATGAATACAATTATTATAATAGTTTATTAGTTTAGAGGATACATTCTTATATACTTTATTGTCAGAAATTTCATTTTATTCATACTTTCAACAGATATTTAATTGCTATTAAGTGCAGGATATTTGTTATGCAGAAGGAACAAAGATAAATTTTTTCATACAACAAATATTGAGTTCTTATTCTGTGCTGAGCACTCTTCTAGGAACTGGGTATAGGAAAAATACCCTTGCTTATATAAATGAAAGTTATATTCTACTTAGAATGAGGAGATGGACAATACAATAAGATAGATGTGTAAAGTACATAATATATTTAAAGAGGATGAGGAGGAAAAGTGAAGGAGGGAAAGTTGTATAATAAAGCTCCCAATTCCATTTGGGGATCTGATTGCTGACAGCTTTCAAGCCCCTCCCTCACCTCTCAACTCTCTGCCCAACATCAGATCAAGCTGATAAAAGCAAACCCACACACTAAAACCAACACAGGTCATAATGGGAGTGGAATGATACGATGTAAAGCACCGTTGGTCCCTAGCACAAGTGGTGACCCAATTTCTGAAGGTTTCACTTCCATAAATCATAATGTTTTTTTCTTAGAAAATATACACTAAAGTATTGAAGAGTAAACAGACACAGTGTTTCCAACTTACTATCAAATGGCAAAGAAAAATAACATATAAATACATATACAAACATACATATGGAAAGAGAAATTATAAAATAAATGCAGCAAAATGTAAAAATTTTGTGTATTTCAAAAGAATGTACAGAATGTCTTATTCTACTCTTGCAACATTTCCATAAACTTGAAATTATATCAGAATAAAAACTTCAAATATTGTTTCAGATATTTACCAGGCAGTAAATTACTTAAAAGTTTATGTTATTTATTTATTTTTTTTTCAGCATTCGGTGTTATCTGTAAAATTTGTCAGATCTAAAATTGTATTCTTTCTTTATTCTAAATAGATGTTCATGTTGTGGTTATACAAACAAACAAACAAACAACCCCCCCCCCCCACAAAAACCCAGGTGTTCCCTTTATTGGCACTTTCAGATAATGAAAGCCATGGAAGCCCTTGCCCACACCTGTGAGCAGGAATGATCCACTGAGCCCCACCCGACAACCACCAGAATAAAACCCCAAGCCAGTCTCGTTTCTCTGTTTCCACAAGCCACTCTTTGTCCTGCTTGGCAAACCAGCTGCTCTCCACGGAAAGCCTCATTGTGTCAGTAATAACCCTTTTCCTATCTTCTTTGCATGTGTGTGGCATCATCAGTCTGAAGATCAGAACCAAATTTCTGAGGGGGAAAACCCTGACTATGGACTGTGACCATAATGTGGGGTGGGGAGCATTCTAGGGGAAAGGGCTACAGAGGATCTCCCTGAAGAGGAATCGTTTCAGTGAAAATATGAAGTGGAGGTGTGAGTCACGTGGATGGATGTCTTGGAGGAGACTATTACAGGAAGAGAAATAGATTGTGCACATGCTGCGGATTCAAGAAACAGCAAGAGAGCCACAGAGGCTGGAGTGGGGAGACCAAAGGGCAGCACAGGCATGGATGTGACTGAAGAAGTGATGGTGGAGGAGCACTCAGGGAAGATCTAATGGGCCATAGTGAGGAGTTTTGGGCTTTATGTTTGCATGAGGTGCAAAGGTCCTAGTACGGAAATTTGGAGCAACCTAAGGGTACTTAGAATGAGAATAATCTAACTTTCAGTGGAGCAGAATCACTGGAATCACTCTCTTGCTGTTTTTAGAATCCACAAAGGTTGTGGTTATGCATGAGGACGACACACCTGGAAGGCAAGACATGATCACAAGTTTGGACCTGGGTGGCAGCAGGGGACATGGTGAGAGGTGGTCAGATTCCCCTCTGGAGGTGAGCCGGCAGGATTTCCTCAGCTTGGGGGTAGAGTGTGAATGAGAGGAGTCATGAACTATTACAAGGTCTGTGTTCTACTCGAATAGAATGAACTGAGCATCTCACATCTTATAATAGGGAAGGAAGTGAGGTCAAGGACCATACTAAGTAAAAAAGTGATATTTGTAAACATCCTAGGGATGGTGAAAGGGTGAACTTAAGGGAGAGTGAGCAATGTGACCAAGGAATGAGAAAGGATATTGTATATGTGCAAAGAAAAGAAAACATTTGAGGTTTTATTTTTCAAGGTGAGAGAGAGGAAGATGGAAAAGAGAGGGAAGGTCCTCTAGGGTCAAAGAAGGCAGGGCAGCCCTTCTCAGTTTCTCGTGATGGTTCCCTCTGGCCCAAACTGCTTGACCCATTCCAGTGATTCCCATCTCATCCACTTCCGGCCTTAACAGAGGTTTGTATGCAAAACAATTCATTCCTTCCTTTCAATTAAGGTTACCACCTGCCCGTAATGGAGGTTTCTGGAGACCTGACAATCTTTAGTAAACAGCTTCCAGGTGAGTTATTGGTCAAAGCATCTCTACACATCAATTGATTTGTGGATTTAAGAAAGGCTTGAAAGACAATTGTAATGCTTGAATTATTCCCAGTGAAACATCAGATATATACTCACAATAATGCAATGCAAAAGAAACCCCAGTTCATTAAAAAAAAGTCAGTCACTCTGGATATGGAATTTCTGATCTGGAATTTGACATTTCCAGTGTGTGTGCTGGCATTTTGTGGACAGAGATTAAGTTCAACAGAGAACAAATCAGAGCCTGAGGGAGTTGTCAACATAACCTCTAATTATTTAACCAAAGGGCTATAAGTATGATTTCTTTTATTTAAAAGCTCCATGGTTGATCTGGCCATTAGACTACTGGGCACATGGCCAGTGATATTAACTATCAGGAGGCTACACTTTCCTAGATAACATTGGGGCCTGGGAGATTTTTAATCATTTTCTGATATAGAACACAGATCCCCCTGTCTGTTGCATTCAATTAGTCACTGGATTTATTTAGGTTGTAGGTACTGATTTTTTTGTTAATGTCCACATTAATTTCTTGATCACTGTCATCTGTTTGTGGTGATGAACATTGTCTGGAATAAGACACAGATAATGTTGTACAAGTCTGAGAATATACAAAAAACCCACTGAGTTGTACATTCTGTAGGGGTAGATTTTACGATACGTGAAGTCTATCTTAAAAAAAGATGTTATGTATATTAAAAAAAAAAGAAACAAAGAAACATCTTACTTATACAAGCCCTGATATCTTGCTGATAGTGTCTCATGAAAAATGTGCTGGGTAGCATGTGGCATGTCTCAGGCATTCTCAAACGCTGTGAGCGTGTGGGAATTCCCAGGGCAGTGCTGAAAGATGACTCTCATCAAGTTAAGCGTTAATGGTGGCTGCTCACTTTCTTCTCTACCCTTAGGGTCATAAATAGCTAATAGGTGTTCTATATCATCCTAATAGTAGAGTGGTAGTATGATTTACTAGTTTTGATCTCATGGTAGACTAATGAGTACCCAACTTAAAGAGCCATCAAAAAATGATATATGTCCATATCATAACGTTCCCAAGAACATGATAACACTATTTTGCCATTAAGCTGAAAAATGAATAAAGAATGTTTTAATTATTTACTTAAGGTCATATAACCATTTGATTAGGCAAGATCCATGGACATTTTGTGCCATCTTTCTCATGTTCGTTGGTAACCTAGTATCTGTTTATTTTTTTAAATAAAAACAAATCTAGTCAAATCACCAGGATATTTTAATGTAGTTATAGATATGCTGGAGCTTGCAAACTGGTAGCCCACAGGCCAGCTTTACATCGTTTGCTTTCTTTCCTTTGTGCCTTACAGGGCAATAAATATACACAGGTGTTATGTTGTGTTCTTAATTCAAGCTGCTGAGCATCCATTGTCTATTCTCTTCCCTTTTGATGAATTTATTAATTATCCATTTTTTACCACATCATGGCTAATTTTATGCATTGAATTGACTGAATTAAAGGACACCCAGATAGCTAGAAAAGCATTATTTCTAGGGTGTGCCAGTGAGGGTGTTTCAGGATTGATATTTGAATCAGTGGACTGACTAGGGAAGATCTGTCTCATCAAAGATGGGAGGGCACCATCCAATCGAGGCCCAGATAGAACAAAAAGGCAGAGAAAAGGTGAATTCACCGTCTCTCTCTCTCCTGGAGCTGGGACACCCTTCTTCTACTGCCCTTGGACATAGGAACTCCAGATCCTCCAGCCTTCAGACGCTGAGACTGGCACCACCAGCAGCGGCCCAGGTTGCCAGGCATTCAGCCTTGGACTGAGAGTCACACCGTTCGTTTCCCTGGTTCTGAGGCCTTAGGACTTGTACCGAGCCATGCTACTGGCTTTCCTGGGTCTCCAGCTTGCAGATGGCGAGAGTAGGACTTCTTAGCCTCTATAATTACATGTGCCAATTCCCCTAATAAATCCCCTTTTCTCTCTCTCTCTGTCTCTCCGTTTGTGTGTGTGTGTGTGTGTGTGTGTGTACACTATTGATCCTGTCTCCCTGACTAGTACACACCAGCTGCAGGGTTTTAGTGTGACATCCTGCCTTGGTAATCTTAAATCCAAGTTATCTCCTAGGTTTATTTATGATACCAACTAAAATGACAATAATAGCCTATTCCAAAGTTTGCCTGACACAGTCTTATTACTTAAAATAACTTGAGTGAGTAGTTACTCAGGCTAATTTAAGTTTTCATAAGAGTAGTTTTGCTTTATTCTAAGTTCGTTAAGATTTTGGGGAATTCAACATTGTTTACCAAATATTCTGGTTTTCTCCCTGCAGCTTGCCATCCTCATGGGAAGATTTTACACCATTTCATTCTTAAACTCCAGAGTGGACATGTGAACTTGGTCTGATGAAAGATATTTAGACAAAAGTGATTTATGTCACTTCCAGGAAGAAATGTAATCACCCTAAGCATAATCTGTCATTCTTCTCTTTTATCTCTACTGCAACCACAGGCAATTTCCAAGACATCGAGAATTTTTCCTTTCAAAAACTTTGAACCTCCTCCTCTTCTCTCTTACAGTCAAGCCCTGGCCTTGGTCTGTTTGATTTTTGCTATGTAAGAGGGTATACCTAAGTTACTTAGCATCAGCCATTAATGCCCTCAACTACTGAAGCCCACCTTCACCTTGAAATTTTCCTAGTAGGAGGGAAAGAAGATATAACAGTCCTTCCAATAAAAAGGAGAAGATATGTCTGGGAGGTGGAAAGTTGGCAGTCCCAACTGGTTAACTGAAACTTGAACCCCATTCTCACCCCTTCTTACCAGTTAATATGGAGGTAAGTGAATATCATCCTTCAGACATCACAAAATCTGCCCCCATCAGCCTGTTTCTCCTGACCTGTTGCTTCTGAGGGTGCACAAATAGCCTCTCTCTCTCTCTCTCTCTCTGGCCATTCGTTTGTTGCTATTGTTCTCTACAGGCTCATAGACTCTTATTTTTCACTCTCATTAAAGTAGCCATTTTGTCAAACTCTAAGATATGACTGATGGAGATGCCACCTCTCCCAACCTACCTGGCTTCTTGCCCTCCCCACAGCCAGAACATGGTGTCAGCCTTTCCCCTTTCTTTCTTTTTCTCACCCCTTTCTGAAATTCCTACATAGGTAGACAAACTGCTTTCCCAGATGCTAGTCCAGACTTTTACATTTTTTGTGGATCTCAATGTTTGGTTTCATTGACTATCGTGGAAGAGTTCAGTTACCATCCTCTCTGGAGGATGGCTAACAATCGTGGACGTCAGCGAAGCAGTCTCTGCAAATCTGCTGCTTGAGGTTGAGGCCCACTCAGCAGACGTCAGGGAAGAGGAGACGGAGCGAAGGCAGGAGAGAGCATGAACAAGCGGATACTCACAAACACAAGCTGAAACCCCCCAGGCTGGGCTGAAACCTGTGTCAGTTCTTCTTGTCTCTGACCTAGCTGCAGTGGGCATCCTGTAGAAGGTGTGCTCCGTTATAAAGCTAAACACACACACTTGGTCTTGGAGTTGGAGGAGCCAAAGTTAGATCTAGGGAAGATGGAATCCGGGGTGTTCTCGACACTGATGATGTGAAACAACAGGTCAGTGACAACCTGTGTGAGCTAAAAAGCCTGCTGCTTCACTTTTACCCTCCAAATTTGGCAGAAGGATCTCTTTTATGGCTCAGTTTGCCTGAGACGTATAGTAGCCATCAGAGGTCAATCAGAGGACATTCAACTGCAAAACATTTGCCTCAGATCATTCTGAGGCTTTGAGTCCCAGTAATGGAAAATAGAAGTTATGCACAAAAATAGGGAAAACAAGAGACAGATGGTGGTTTTAAGAGTGGCAGAAGCTGGCTAGGTCAAGTAGATGGTGTTTGAGTTGCCATTAGGCTTGGGTAGGTCTCCCATGAAATTAAGGATTGTAGAATTTTCTGATCATTCACCATATTTCCAGGAAGTACCTAAAATATTAAACCTTTTTAATACCTTCTAGAATTGGAATCCAGACAGATCTACTCAGAAACCCACAAACTTTACTACCACACAACACTGCCTCACATCTACTACATGTTGGAATTGTCACTTGATTTGTTGTTACAGAAATCAACCAACTGTGATTTTAACAAACTTCTTTAGCAGGTCATAGAGTCAAAGAATACCAAAGATAAAGGTGGGCTGAATGCTTTGTGAGGAAACATAGTGATGTTGCTGGAAATTCTGTCCTCATTGTTCATTAAGGTTTTTTTTTTTTTCCTAAGGTGCTCACTAATGCATAGTATTTTTCTAAAAAACTGTTAACCACATAGCAGAAAAATATGATATGAACAATGCACGAACAGAGTAAAAAACGTGACTAAAATCGTAACTGGGCATTTCCTCTTTTAAAAAGTAAGTAAATATTCCTTTTAAAATTAATATCATAATATTTTGTGAATATTATCTATATTATTGAAAGAAATTATCACAATTTAGGCTTTTGGTTCTGTGCTAATTTTCTATTTCTGTGTAACAAATTTCCACACACTTAGCACCTTAAAAACATGCACATTTATCATCTTGGATTTATGTAGGTCAGAAGTCCAGCCTGACTCAAATGTGTTCCTCTTTAGGGTCTCACAAGGACAGAACCAAGAAGACAGCTGGGCTGGACTCTTATTTGGAGGCTCTGGGGATAAAATCTACTTCCAAGCTCATTCAGATGGTTGGCAGAATTTATTACCTTGCAGTTGTAGGGCTGTGGTCTGTGGTCTCTGTTTCCTTCCTGGTTGTCAAATCAGATCTGGAGTCGCTCTCAGCTTCTGGAGGTCACTGAGTGGTCCTTGCATATGGCTCCCTCCATCCTCGAGGCTGGAAACAATGTCTTGAACCCTTCTTGTGCTTCTAATCTCTCTGAATTTCTCCATTTCCCCAGCCAGAGAAATCTCTTCTTTTAAAGGGCTCATGTGACTAGATCAGGTCCACTGGGGCAATCTTCTTTGTCATATAAGGTGACATAATCATAATCACAGGAGCAACAACCAGGGGCTAATATAAAGGTCAAGGGACCATCTTAAAATTCTACCTAACACAGGGTTTGAAATCTATGACCAGATAGAAAGACTCAAGCTAAGTAGGTTGGGACAAATTAAGACACATACTTACTTCACCTTATGACATGAAATATAGCAGTGAATAAGATTATACTTAATGTGAGCATTAAATGAAAATTTATAAACTCTCCCCAAGAGGCTTATCAGAACATATGACCTACATTTTGTAATTTGGTCAGGTGCAAAAATGAGTCATTCTTAATTCAGGAAGGATGAGAATCTCTCAATGTGAACTTTGTTTAAATTTCACAGAATATACATCTATAAACCTTTTGGTTGGTATCTCATTCTGGTTTGCCTCTCAGAGTGGCTTTCCTAGTATTCTTGACATGCATGAACTTCACATAAAAGTGTGTGTCTCCTTAAATCTCCACACACAGAAAATACTGGTGGAAAGCCACGGTGGAAAAGTGATTAAGATACAATGTCACCATGTATCTATTTCTTTCTTAAATTCAGATGTGAAGATGATTGGAACATAGAGGACATTTAAAAAAATTTAAATTTTCAAATTATTATTGGTGCATAACAATTGCATATCTTTATAGAGTATACGTAATGTTTTGGATTCAGGAAGTCAGAATCCAGAGGAAGAGGCTATAGATGAATTCCAGCTGTGGGTGATAATATAATGGCTCTTTTCCTTTATATCTGCACATTTCCTCATCTTTACATCTGTTCCATGCTAGTCCCAATCATTTTGAAAGTGAAAAATGTAAGGACACTGGCTGTTTTATAGAGGATCAGATCTGTTGGAATAGTTAAGCCAATGTAAGAAGTCCTCCTCATACTCCATTTTGCCTTTTTTTTTTTTTTGTTGAGACAGAGTCTCACTTTGTTGCCCAGGCTAGAGTGAGTGCCGTGGCGTCAGCTTAGCTCACAGCAACCTCAGACTCCTCGGCTTAAGCGATCCTACTGCCTCAGCCTCCCGAGTAGCTGGGACTACAGGCATGCGCCACTATGCCCGGCTAATTTTTTCTATATAGATTTTTAGTTGTCCATATAATGTCTTTCTATTTTTAGTAGAGACGGGGTCTCGCTCTTGCTCAGGCTGGTCTCGAACTCCTGACCTCGAGCAATCCACCCGCCTCGGCCTCCCAGAGTGCTAGGATTACAGGCGTGAGCCACCGCGCCCGGCCCATTTTGCCTTTTGATCTACATTCTCATCCTACTACCAAATCAGCTACTTGTTCTCCTATAGCTATTGTAAGGAATCTGGGACCACAAATATGTACCTATCTTAAGGAGCAAGGCCTTCATTTTAAGCACCCCTAAGTCCCTAATCATTTCTCTCAAGAGATTTTGGGAAATTCTCTCCATTACCCCAGCAGGGTGGTGCCAATGAATCATTGCCTCAAGTTTATACTGGACTCTGCTAAACTTAAACTGACCTTGGTTTTATTCTATGTTAATCTCTCTCTCTCTCTCATTCTCTCCCATTCTTTCTAGATTTACCTCTCCCCAAATAATTATTGTTTTCTACTTCTTTAATGTGTGCCTTCATTCAGCTGGCTGTAATTTGTTTATTAAGTTATGTTACTCTGTCTTGTTAGATCATCAGGATTCATTGTTTTATTTAGAGACACACATAGTCTCCAAATGTAGAAAAAATAGAGGAAACATTCCCTTCTCTATAATTATGGATAGGAAAAAAAGAAAGGTAATTCATTATATAGACCATGTTATAAATACATCTTTTTGGCCTCATGGAAATATTTTAAATTGTTTTCCTGAATCAAGATTTTAAAACTGGGGGGGTGGGGAAAAAAAAGATTTTAAAATTGAAGGCTATCCTTATCACAGGTACTGATTAATCTAGATATGGGATTTTTTTTTAAAAAAGATAACATTTCTTGTGTGCTTCCCTAGAGCTTTCTGTCTCATTTTATTTAACCTTCTCAATGGCAAGGTAGTGTTTATAGGATATGTATAGAAGCTTTGACAAAGAAGCCTTAATGACCCCTCAGCTTGACTAATCTTTAGACAGGTTTATTCCTGAATGTAGGCTCCTGGCTTCTCTTGGAGCATTTACTTTAGAAAACTTGAAACTATAAATGCTCTTTTGAGATGTAGATCTTCTCCCAGCCTCTTGCCAGTTTTACAATCCAAGAAATGTTTTTCTCGAGGACCTTGGCACTATTGCTTTAAAATACAATCATCAGGCAAGATAAGGTCCCTATCTTCCAGTCTCTGAGGGAGAGTGGGCGCCTAACTTCAGTAAGTACCAATTAGCAAACAGTGGCAGCCTAATCCCGTTGTCCAGCTTCCCCACAAAAGCCCTCCGTTACTTTTCACCAGCTCAGCCTGGCTCTTAAATCTCTCTTATCTTTTATTTTAGCAGGCTTGAGTTTATCTCTTTCCCCACAATAATCTTGACCCTTCTTGCAATCGTCTTTGTTTTTTTTTTTTTTTTTATTTATTTATTTATTTATTTTATTTTTTTATTTTACAGAATCAAAGAATCTAACAGTATATCTTGTTAGATACAGTATGTGCTCATAATGTATACATTATTTCTTGTACAATGATATGAAATAATATGGGAAATATTCATGATAAATTATTAAGTGAACAGTGCAAGTTAAAAACAACAGTTTCATATTTTTTCCCCACCCCCCCTTTCCCGAGTCAGCACCTTCAAGTGTTACCGCTTCCCAAACGGTGCGCAATGCACTCATTGTGTAGGCATACCCCCATCCCCTCCCCCACCCCCCACCTCAGTCTGATGTCCAATTGGTGTCGTTCCCAGATTTGTATTTAGGTGATGATCAAGGAAACCAATTTTCTGGTGAGTACATGTGATGCTTGTTTTTCCATTCTTGGGATACTTCACTTAATATAATGGGTTCCAACTCTCTCCAGGAGAACCATAGAGATGTTGTATCTTCATCATTCCTTATAGCTGAGTAGTATTCCATGGTATACATATACCACAGTTTACTAATCCAATCATGTATTGATGGGCATTTGGGTTGTTTCCACATCTTTGCTATTGTGAATTGTGCTGCTATAAACATTTGGGTACACGTGCCTTTGTTACAGAATGACCTTTTTTCCTTTGGGTATATGCCCAGTAATGGGATTGCTGGGTCAAATGGCAGGTCTACTTGAATCTGTTTAAGATACCTCCATAATGCTTTCCACAGAGGTTGCACTAGTTTGCAGTCCCACCAGCAGTGTATTAGTGTTCCTGTCTCTCCACACCCACGCCAACATGTGTTGTTTTGGGTTTTTTTGATAAAGGCCATTCTCACTGGGGTTAAGTGATATCTCATTGTGGTTTTGATTTGCATTTCCCTGATGATTAGAGATGTTGAACACTTTTTCATATGTTTGTTAGCCATTTTTATATCTTCTTTTGAAAAATTTCTATTCATGTCCTTTGCCCACTTTTTGATAGGGTTGCTTGATTTTTTTCTTGCTGATTTTCCTGAGTTCTAAATAGATTCTTGTTATCAGTCCTTTATCTGATGTGTAGTATGCAAAAATTTTTTCCCATTCTGTAGGTGGTCTGTTTATTCTCTGGACTGTTTCTTTGGCTGTGCAGAAGCTTTTTAATTTAATCATGTCCCATTCATTTATTTTTGTTGCTGCTGTGATTGCCTTGGGGGTCTTCTTCATAAATTCTTTGCCTAGGCCAATGTCTGTAAGAGTCTTTCCTACATTTTCTTCTAGAATTCTGATTGTATCACGCCTAAGGTTTAAGTCTGTTATCCACCGTGATTTGATTTTTGTGAGAGGTGAAAGCTGTGGGTCCTGTTTCAGTCTTCTACAAGTGGCTAACCAATTCTCCCAGCACCATTTGTTGAATAGGGATTCTTGTCCCCAGAGTATATTCTTTCCCGCTTTGTCGAAAATTAGGTGACTATATGAGGATGGTTCTATATTTGGATTTTCTGTTGTGTTCCACTGGTCTGTGTCCCTGCACTTGTGCCAATACCAGGCTGTTTTAAGAACCACGGCCTTGTAGTATAGTTTGAGGTCTGGCAAATTAATACCTCCCATTTTGTTTTTGTTGCTTAAAATTGCTTTTGCTATACGGGGTCTTCTTTGGTTCCATACAAAGTGTATAATTATTTTCTCTATGTCTGTAAAGAATGATGTTGGTAATTTAATAGGGATTTGCAATCGTCTTTGAAAAAAAAAAAAGTCTCTCTTGCTGTTTAACTTGTCAACTTGTCTAGTACAATTTTTCTTTGACAGTTCAAAGACGTGAAATATGTTTCCCAAATTCACATGACTGCCATTGGGGAAAAGCTGATATTCAAAGCCACACCCTCTAAATCTGAAGCCTAAGATCTTAACACTATACCCTCTGGCTACTCACAGATTTTTCTTTATGAAGGTTAAAAAAGGGGGAATGAATGGGGAAAAAGCAGACAGGCAAGAACAAATAGGAACCTCACTCCTTACAGGTGATGGGACAGGAGCTGATTTTTAGGCCAGCTCAGGCTGGAGATAGAGAAAGAATAAATTGAAAACCGTCCCCACCCTCAGCCCCATAAACAAGATGTTGTTCTTTGGTAGCTGAAGGTTCTGAAAAGTTTCTAGGAATAAGATAACCCAAGAAAAACGCAAGAGTCTGACATAGGAATGAAAAAACAGTACCTCCTACCTCCTTGAGATTTTTCTGGTGATAAATATCAAACACCATGGAGGGCTTGAGATTTTACCACACTTGCAAGCTAACAAGTTGGCCTGCCAGTTTCACAGATGTTAGCAGAAGACGTGAAAGCACTGGGTAAAAGACAAAGGAAAATTTATTACTCTAAGCAGTAGGGATACCCAAAGTATAGGATTTGTGCAGATTCCTTGAGCTCTAATTTGCAGGTATCATGGAAGGGCCATCCAGGTTGCATTGCAAGAGAGGAGCCCTGAGCTTAGAAAACCCAAAGTTTTAATAATGGGAAGTAAGCCTGCATGAATTTGGCCCCTGAGGGGGATAATATCTTTATTATATGGGGAGGGAGAGTAAACAAACTTCTTCTTTGTTCCTGAGGGGCATATTATGTCTCTCTTCCAAGGCTGTTTGTTATAAAAACACCTTTGAAAAGATAGTCCAGAGCAGATGAATTCCATGCTCATAAGATGTACAGAAATGTGAGACCCATGGAGAATTGTCCCCCCAGATATATTGTTGAGATTGGATGAGACAAGTGTGAACAACAGCCTAATGCACAGATAGATGTGCCCATGCAGAGATTTAAGCCAATCTTGGTGACACCCTCGATCCTCCCCTTCCCTTCACCTGCTGCCTGCCACCATCCAATCTACGAAAGACTGCACCTTCACAATAGTTCTTAAGCCCAGCCTTTTCTCTCCATAGACTGCCTCATTCGAGTCATTATTTCTCCCTTGCGCTCTTCTAACAGCCTCCTATTAATATTTCTTCTTCTTTGTTCCTTTCCTGCCTCTTTACAGTCTGTCTCCAAGGAGTAGACAGAGTGATTACAATGATCATTTATAACCTTAAATCAGATCATGTAACTCTCTCCTTAAAGCCCTTAAGTATTTTTTAATTGTACTTAAAAAAGAAACCCAAACCTCTTGGCACACAAGGCCAATCTCACCAAGCCTTTCTCTCCGCCTTTGGAAGACCTTGGCACTGTTTTCACTTCACCTGGGCTGGGCTGCTCTTCTCTTATATTTTTGCACATCTGGTTCCTGTTCATTTAGATCTCAGCTCAAAGATTTTCTCCTCGCCCTGTCCCGCCCCCTTTTCCCCACCATTAAGGCTACTAACTGTAAAATCACCCTGTTCCTTAGGTTCATACCATCTATCCCCACATACCATCATGTTACTTAACTTTTTTTTTTTTTTTTTATTTCTTCCTCCTCTCTATCCTAGCCCTAATGTAGCTTTTTGAGATCGGTGACTTTGACTCTTTCCATATGTTATCTTCTTAGCACTTAGAGAAATTCCTAACATTGTTTAGAAAATATTTGATCAAACAATGTAGGAGACTAGGGCCCTTATTTTAGCCAAGGATGGAGTTTCTAGGACTTCTCTGGGTTCCTATTCTATGACCCCGTAAGATAGGTGAAGCTTCATGTTCTATGCAATGTTGCTCCTGGCAACCTCAGAAGTGGCAGAAATGTATAATCTAAATTTTCTGAGCGGCATAAAGATTCTACATAGCTTCTGGGCAGTCAGCCAAGGAGCATTACCATAGCAACCTGGAAGTGTGGTACTTATCAGGAATGGGAAAAAAAAATCAAAGTTGCTAGAAAACCTCGGGAACCTCCCCTTGCAAATGTTAACCCCACCTCTCCTCACCCAACAGACATAAGCTTTATTTATTTATTTACTAATCAACTTTTTAAAAGCAGTTTTAGGTTGACAGCAATATTGAGTGTAGGGTACAGAGATTTCCCACATACTCTCAGCTTTCCCTGCTGACCCAACATGCACACCCTCTCTCATTATTAACATCCTCCACCAGAGTGGTACATTTATTATAATTGATGAAACTATATTGCCAAGTCATTATTACCCAAAGTCTGTAGTTAACATCAGGGTTTATTCTTGGTGTTGTACATTCTATGGGTTTGGACAAATGTATAATGACGTGGATTCACAATTATAGTATCTTAACGGAGTATTTTTATTGCCTAAAGATCTTCCATGTTCTGCCTAATTATCCCTCTCCTTTCACCTCTAACCCCTGGCAACCACTTTTTATTGTCCTCATAGTTTTGTCTTTTCCAAAATATTATATAGTCATGTGCCACATAATGACATTTCAGTCAACAACTGCATATTATAACTGTGGCCCCATAAGATTTTAATACTGCATCTTTTCTATGTTGGATAAGTCTAGATATATAAATACTATTTTGTTATAATTGCTTTTAATATTCAGTACAGTAATATGCTGTGCAGGTTTGTAGCCTAGGAGTAATAGACTATGCCGTATAGCCTAGATGTGTAGTAGGCTGTACCATCCAGGTTTGTATTAAGTATTCCCTATGATGTTTGCAAAATGACAAAATTGTGTAATGACACATTTCCTAGAAGGTATCCCTGTCCTTAAGTGATGCATGACTATAGTTGGAATCATACAGAAAGTAGACTTTTTCAGATTGGTTCTTTTCCCTTATTATATGCATTTACGTTTCTTCCATGTATTTTCATGGCTTGATAGCTCAATTCTTTTTAGTGCTGAATAATTTCCCATGGTCTGGATGTACTATTTATAGATCTATTCACCTACTAAAGGGCATCTTAGATGCTTCAAGTTTTGGATATTATGAACAAAGCCGCCATAAACATTCACATTCAGGTTTTTGTGTGGATATAAGTTTTCAACACCTATGGGTAAATAGCCAAAAGAGCTATTCCTGGATCATATGGTAAAAGTATATTTAATTTTGAAAGAAAGTGCCAAACTGTCTTCCAAAGTGGCTTTACTACTATGCATTCTTACCAACTGTAAATGAGAGTTCCTGTTGTTCTATATCCTCATCAGCATTTGGTGTTGTCTGTGCTCTGGATTTTGGTCATTATAAGCTTCATTCTTCTTTCCTTTTTCCTTTTTTTTCTGATACAGAGAACAGAGTTTGGAAGGTCTGAGGCACAGAATAACTGTTTACTGTTACTTTGCAGCCATAGGTTGGCAGCCTGAAAATGGCTGTTTAGAGCTTTTCTCGCATTTGGAACTGTGTGGCCCGTGGGCCTTGCTGTTTGTTAGCCTGAACCAACATCCTGTCTCCTCCGGTTCCGACCAATCTAGAAAGGGAAAACCAGCAAGAGAATAATGGAAAAGAGTTAAGATTCAACATTAACTTTAAGTCATACATTAACAATATTAAGTTTTCTCTCAATAGTAAGAAGTGTATCAAAACTAACCTTTGCCATTATAGTTTCAAAACCAGTCCTTGTAAAGAGTGATTTTTGATTGCTTTCAGCAGGTGGGTGTTCAATTAACTTGATGAGCACTGGTAAAAGATGTGATACCAAGATGATGTGATGCTGGTGTCATAAAAATACAATTTTGATTTTGAATTAAATATCATTTGTTTCAAACCTGAGGAAACTTGCAATTTGAGATGGGACACAGAGAAATTGACTTCATTGAAATGTGAAGTTGTTCTAAAATCCCTGTGGAAAAGAGTGATGCCTGGAGGATATTTCAGTTCAACTTTGCAGTGAAGAGATAGTCGAAAGCGACAAAAGTCCTCCTTCTAAGTTTGATATAGATGATCTGGATGCATTTTTATTAGATGACTGAGATTTTTTATTTTTGCCATTATAATATTTATTTTATTGTAACTTAAAAATAGAGTGTGTCTACTCTATCATCTCTCAGCAACCCAGAATTTCTGTTTTCATTAGGAAATTGCCACCATGGGTAGGTGATGTATTAATTTCCTCTCACTGCCATATACAATTATCATAAACTGGGTAGCTTAAAACAATAGAAATTTATTCTTTCTCAGTTCTGGAGGGAAAAAGTCTGAATTAAAGGGTCAGCATGATTGATTCTTTCTGGTGGGTCTAAAGCTCTTTCCTGGCTTTTAGGATTTCTGGCGATTCTTGGCGTTCCTTGGCTTGTAGCTGCACAACTTCAGTCTCTGCCTCCATCTCTCTATGGCCTTTTCCTTCTGTGTTTCTCTGTGTTTTCACTTCTTTCTCTTATAAGGACACTAGTCATTGAATTTAGGGCCCACCAAGATAACCAGGTCTCATCTCAAGACCCTTACCTTAATTACATCCGCAGAGACTCTAATTTTAAATAAGGCCACATTCTGAATTTCTGGGTGGACATGAATTTGAGGGGGGCATTATTCAATCCACTATAGGTGATAAACTACTGTGAAATTTCTGGAGCAACAACAGATAATGCTGCAGGAAAATGTTCTCCTCTATGTGAAATTGAAATTAAAAAAATGCTATTTTTAATTGTGTAAAGACTATAAGATACTTAAGGATAAATTTAAAAAATGTGCAAGATATCTATAAAGAAAAAATTAACTCAAAATGGATCATTGAATACACATCATAAGGAAAAGAAATTCCCTAGGAGAAAACTTAGGAGAAAATTATAGCAATCTTGGATTAGGCAAAGTTTTCCTAAATACAACACAAGAAACATCAAATATCAAATAATCAACAAATTAAAACTTTGGCTGTTTGAGAGTCACTGTTCTTTACCAATGTTAGGAGGAGCTACTATGGAGGAACAGCATGGAGGAATTAATTTGTGGTGTGAAACACTTCTATATCTTGATTGTGGTGGTAATTAAACAAATCTATATGTGATAAAATTGCATAGATCTATACATACAGACATATATAAATTAATCATAAAATATGAATAAAATATCTAGTTAATAGGATGGAACAATTAGAATTCTCATAAATTACAGGTAGGGATCTTTTAAAATGGTACAACCACTTTGAAAAATAATTTTGAACTTTTTAAAAGTAAAACTGGACAGTTAACATGCGACCTAGCAATTCTAGCTCTAGATATTTAACCCAGATTAATTATAATATATGTCCATACAAGGACTTGTGTTTGAATGTTAATAGTAGCTTTATTAGTAATAACCAGAAACTGGAAACAAGCCAAATGTCATTCTACTGGTAAATGGATAAACAAATTGCAACATATTCATTCAGTTGCATACTAATAAGTAATAAGAAATAACAAGCTACTGATGCATGCAACTGCTATGCAAAGTGAAAGAAGCCAGATACAGGAGACTATCTATTATATACTGCATGATTTAATTTATATAAAATTCTCCAAGAGGAAAAATATAAGGATAAAGAGTAGATCAGTAATTGCCCTGTTCAGGGAGTAGACAGAGAGGTTGACTGCAAAAGGTAAGAAGGAATTTTGAGGTCATGAGAATGTTTCATATCATTACATAACTATATACATTTGCCAAAATTCATCAAATTGTATGGTAAAATTAATGAATTGCACTTTATGCAGATGGTAATTCAATAAAGTAGATTTAAAAATAAAAAAGGCAGAAGAGGATCACTAAATTGGATCACTGAAAACTTGAATGATTATTTAGTATTTTGATACCAAGAAATCTGAATCAGTTTACAAGAAGACAATCCATTAAAAAAGACAATGAATAATAATCTGTAGGAATTTTAGACTTTGAGGCCTAATTCTATATTGTGCTTTTTGCATATAAAGAGCTGATGCCTCTAATTTTATCTCCTTAACAATGTTTTTTTGACTCTGGTGGTCCTTTCCCCTGGCACATAAGAATGCTCCAGGCTTTACCATCTTAAAAACTGGAAAAACTAGCTTGATAGTACACTTCAGTTATTCCTTTATATTTCTCCTTCTCCTTATAGCCAAACTACTATTAATATGATCACATTTTTGTTGTTTAAAAAGTTGTGTGTGTATATGTGTGTTCCTGCTTTAGGCATTTGTAGTGAATTTGTCTGGGTATGTTCAGGCTGTTATAACAAAATATTAATATTAATATCTTAAACTGGGTAATTTATAAAGAGTATCAAATTTTACACGTAGTCCTGGATGGTAGGAAGTCCATGATTAGGGTACCAACAAATTCCGTGTCTGGTGCGGGCTTGCTCTCTGCTTCAAAGTCGGTACCTTTTAGCTGTGTCCTCACATGATGGAAGGGCCAGGGGCTAACTAGATCTTTCAGGCCTCTTTTATAATTTTCCTAATTCCATACCTAAAGGGTAGTCATCTCCTAAAGGCTCCATCTTTCAATACCACATTGAAAATTAAGTTTTAACATACGAATTTTGGGGGGAGACACACACGTTCAGACCATAGCAATATGTTATAGGTACAATAAAAATAGTAAAGGTAAAGCAGAAAGGCAGAACGGTAGTTCTACATGAGCAAAGGCAGAAAAATGTAGTCCAGACTCAGGGAACACAACTCTTGAATGAAGTACTACAAGCAAAAGCAAGAGTGAAAGATGGGTTGTGGCGGGGAGGGGAGGTCACCTCATTGGCCTTTATTCAGCATAGAGTGGGACATCATTAATGACTTTTATTCAGTTAAAAGACATGATCAGAATTATATACTAGGTAATATCCTAGAAATAACCAATATGGTTGATTAGAGTGGGATAAAAAGGAGGTAAGAATTTATAATAAGAGACTTTAATAATCATGCAAGAAATAATGAGGACTACTCCAGGAGGTCACTAGTAGAAATATAAAAGTAAAGTGAGATATAATGAAAACATTAAGAAATGACAGCATTAAGGTTGAATGTGATTAATAAATAAATGTTTTTCCAATACAACAAAACATTTAATTATAAATGTCAATTTAGTAAAAATAGAGGTCACCAAATATTTTTGTATCCTTTGATTTAAGAAATGAGATAACATTCATAATTATTAATCTGGCTATGCAAGCAGACACATTTATGGGTGATCTTAGAAACCTTTTGTTTCATTTTGGTGGAGTAATTATGGATGGTTTTACTTTAATGAAAAATATTTCTTGAATACATATTGGGGATTGAAAGAGTTAATTTGAAAAGACTAAATATTGTATGATTCCAGCTATATTGCATTCTGGAAAAGGCAAAATTATGGAGACAGTAAAAAGAGCTGTGGTTGCCAGGAGTTGGGAGAAAGTGAGGAAGGGATTAATAGGAAAACACAGGGGATTTTTAGAGCAATCAAACTTTTCCATATGAAATGGTAGATACATGTTATTGTCTCATACATTTGCCCAAACTCATAGAATATATAGGAAAAAGTCTGGATCCTAATGTAAACTATGGAATTTAGTTACTTGTAATATATGAATGTCGGCTCATCAATTGTATCAAGTGTACTACACTAACGCAGGATCTTAGTAATAGGGGAAACTGGGGTGGGAAGGAGTGGTGAGGGAGGTTTATGACAACTCTGTACTGTCTGCACAATTTTTCTGCAAATCTAAAACTGCTCTAAAATCTAAAGTCTACTAATTAAAAAAAATAACTTGAAGGACTCCCTTTAGACTTTATTGTAAAGTGTGTCTAGTGGTGAACTTCCTCAGCTTTAGTTTTATGGAAATCTTTATTTCTTTATTTTTGAAGGACAGTTTTGCTGAATATAGTGCTTGTGTTTGGCAGGTTTTTTTTTTTTTTAATTCCATTTAGCCTGTAGAATATAATATCCCATTCCCTTCTGCCTTATAAGGTTTCTGTTGAGAAATCCACTGATAATCTTAAGAGAGCTCCCTTGTATATGATGAGTTGCTATTCTCTTGATGCTTTCAAGATTTTCTCTTTGACTTTGACTTTTGACTCTCTGAGTATAATGTGCCTCAGTAAGGGCATCTTTGGGTTCATCCTAGTTGGAGTCCATTGTACTTCTTTGTATGGAGAGAGAGAGAGAGAAAAAATGTAAAGTTTCTGTTGAGAAATCCACTGATAATATCAAGAGAGCTCCTAGGAACTGATTAGCTTCTCAGGATCCATTTTTATTTATCTCTTGTAATATAATTCAGTGAAATAAAAATAAATAAAAAGAGACAAAGACAGTAGTCATATAATAAAAAGTTATGAATTCAGCAACAGTATATAACAGTTGTTAATATATGTGCACTCAACACCAGAGCACCCAGATAAATAAAGTTAATAGTCTTAGAGCTAAGAGGAGAGATAGATCCTATACACTAATATTTGGGGAATTCAATAACCCACTCTTAGCATTGGATGGATCATCTAAACAGAAAATCAACAAGAAAACATTGAACTTAAACTGCATTATAGATCAAATGGACCAAACAAACATTTAAAGAACATTTCATCAAACAGCTGCAGAATACACATTCTTTTCATCAGCAAATGGACCATTCTCAAGAATAGATGATATGTTAGGCTACAAAACAAGTATTAACAATTTTTTTGAAAAAAATCAAAACAATATCAAGTATCTTTTCAGACTACAATGGAACAATAATAGAAATCAATAATAAGAAATTTGGAAACTTTATAAATACATGGATATGAAACAACATGCTTCTGAACAAAGTATCAATGAAGAAATTAAGACAAATATTAAAAAAAAATCTTGAAACTTAAACAAATAGAGACATAACACACCTAAACCTATGGGAAACAGTAAAAGCAGTACTGAGGAAAGTTTATAAAAATAAATGCCTACATCAAAAATTAGAAAAATTTCAAACAACCTAATTATGTACCTCAAGGAACTAGAAAAGCACGAACAAACCAAAATTAGTAGAAGAAAAGAAATAAAAGAAATCAGAGCAGAACTAAACAAAAGAGACTAAGAAAGATACAAAAGATCAATAAAACAAAAATTGGTTAATGAAATGATAAACAAAATCAACAAACCATTAGCTAAGTAAACTATGAACAGAAGAGAGAAAACCCAGACAAAATCAGAAGTGGAACAGGAGACATTACAACTGATACCACAAAAATATAAATGGTCACTAAAAACTATTTTGAATAACTATATGCCAGCTATTAATAATTGTAAAACTTAGAGAAAATGAATAAATTCTTGGACAAATACAACCCACTAGGATTTAACCAGGAAAAAAAAAATCTTAACAGAACAATAATGAGTAATGAGATTTTATCAATAATAATAAAAAAAATCCTCCAAAAAAGAAAAGTCCAGGATCACATGGCTTTACTGCTGGGGTAATCATGGAGTGCAAGTGGCAAAAATACCAGTCCTCCATTGATATGTAGGCTTTAGAGAATCAGTTTAGACAAATACACAGCATAGAAACCTAAGCATTTGCATTGTACTGAATATATTGTCAGTTAGGAACTTGACCAAGTAATTTCTACCTTTCCCATGACCTGAGACACAGATACTTAGACATTTTTTGTCCCATAGACTGGGGAAAAGAGATGAGGTCAGGCTGCAGTGTACTCTGTCTGTCTCTACCTTATGACTAAGGACATTTTCCTTTGGAAGTACCATGAAGTAGTTTTTCAGCTCCCAGATAATTTATCAAAACCTGATCCTTATATTAGCTCCTTTTAAAAAAAAATCGGAAAATTCATTTTGAAGTCAATCACAAATTGAATCCTACGTGTAGAATTTAGTACTCTGATGGTCTTGTGCAATGCTCTGTAATTTTACTGAGCCTCATTTTCTCTATTAATAAACAAAATTAGTGAATATATAACTTATAGGGCAGTGTAATTATTTTATGATGTAAGTATTTGAAAGAGTGCCCACTACAATATGCATTCAGTAAATGCTTAATGACTATCCCTTTCTCTCCTTTACTTTCTTGCTTCTAAATTATGGTTGAGAGGCAGCAGTGATGATGAAGAGAGAAGCCCATGAGTTAGTTATCATTTTAATTTTGTTGGAGAACAGCAATTTAAAGAGTGGCAAAATATAGAGGAAAAAAGGACCAGAAAAAGAGTCATTGATTGGTGATCTATCTCTGCCTTTTCTACTACTTAGAAATTTAGTCATCATTTTCCTGAATATCCATATCTTTATAATGACAGTGCTTGGATTAATATTAACAAAGTTACTGTCCAGCATGGGCATCTTTTGTCTCTCACTAAGTTGCTTGCAAAGCAGAAGCACATTTAACTTGACCAGCGTGTTTTACTTATAGTTAATCAGTCAACCACCCAGTTATTAATTGGCTCAATAATGGGCCCTTTGGAATTTAAAAATGATGTTTGTAAAATAACAAGTTAGTGGATGGAAATTCTTGTTTTATAATGCTTGTTAATTCTACTTATTTTATTGCATGGAAGAGTTGATATCTGGTATGTTAGCTTATTGGCATTTTCTCCTAAGGAGTTTCATTTTATCAGACAGTTTTCTACTTCATCATGTTTTGTTAATGAGGCTACACCTGAAATTCCCTTCCTTACCTTGGGCACAATACCTTCTTGACTCTGTGGATAAAAAGTTTACTTTACACAGTTCCTCTTTTTGTTCTCCCATTAAAATTGATTTAAAAAAAACCTAGGACTAATGCTAAAGAAGACTTAAATGAGCAGAGAGGTAAAAACATTTTAATTGAAGTACTAAATGATAAATTTGGAGCTTGAGAGAGATTTAATATTGAGCATCAGTGACTTTGCACTTTTGCTTTCTCTGACCTACTGTAAAGAGAACCAATCTTTCATTTTATCACTTCTTTCCGTGTATCAGGGAGATGTCTTGATGTTCTACATTACTTAGTATTTTAGAGGTAGGAAATTATGGGTAAACACAGAATTTAATATGAGCATTGGGTTAGTAGGTGGGCTGATGCATAAGACAGAAGGTCCTGTCTTTTCAATACTTCATTTAAGAACATCACATACTTTTATAATTGAGTAGCTGCATACTTGTCCTAACAAGTATCTGACATTGATAGCCTTTCATAAAATGAACTTGTCATGATTGAAACTAAATAGTTTAAGTACAGGAATTAGTTTTTTCTTGATAGAATCATTAACTATGTCTGTGAAGACTAAAATTATCTACCCAACAAATATATGGAAACATTAAATTATAATACTTCTGTAACTCAAATTTTCATTCAGTATCCCATATGAAATAATATGTAAAATAAGTACAACTTATTGCTTCCAGAAAAGCCTTCTAAGAACCTTTTGAAACCAGGAGTCCCATCTGCACTTCATAGATATGCAGTAATTTATTCCAGGAATGTGTTCATGAAAATAAATGCAAATATCTATTTCACAGTGCATTTTTAAACTTGAATCAGATGAAATAAAACATTTTTGTTCATCATGAGCCATAGAATCTGCTGCTTTTGCAATATACATTCTGTCAAATAATGAGAATGACTTTTAAAGACTAAGACAACAACTTTTATAATACAGAAGAAATAGGGAGAAAAAGGTGGACTTGTAGAGCTGCTGCAGACTATGAGGAATCCTGAACAAATAATTATGGGAGAATATAAACTGAGCTTGTTTTCCTTTCCAATCAGCTTAATTTCTAATTAGCCAAGGCTAATTAGGATCAAACATATTATCTCCAGCACAGCTCAAACCCCTCCAAATAAAATAAACAATAGTTAGAAGATTCTAAAGGGACACACTCTGTGTTAAAGTGAGATCACGGAGATATCATAGCTTTGCAGGGGTACTTGGCTTTGTTTTCTGAATGTCTGAGCATGACAATGCAGCTCTCTCCAACTGCCAAGACTCTCCATATCGTACCTTAGCATTACAGTGGCTGAATGCATACTTCAAAGAGCTACATATACAGTGAGCTAAAAATTATACCAAAACCAAGAAGTGTACAACTACCTGCCTTGAGTTAAGCTACTCAAGTAGCTCAGAGCCACTGTTCGTATTAAATAGAGTAAGACATGCTTAAGGATGTTATACACCATGCAGCGAGTAATATCGGAAGTGCTTTTTCATTACGTGCAAGATAAAGAAATAAAAGAAGAACTTACTTATTTTGCACAGCCAGTTTTGTGAAGCCCCCAACCAATTCAATTACCCAGCTAGTACTAAAGGTCACAGGATGTAAATGTCTCAAATTCTACAATAATTAGTCCCAAATCCCACCTAGAGCATTTAGAAGGGCAAAATTAATTGAAGATAGAATAATAGACCAAGAAAAAGAACGAACAATGAAAAAGTAGTCTTCTTATCCTGAATTGAGAAAATTAAATCCTCTCCAGGGTGACTGTAAGGGGGCCTTTCCCTGACAGCACCTGTCAGAACCAAGGTGGCTTTACCTAATTAGAGAATAGCTGGTCCAAATCATGCCTGTCCTATCTGGTGCCACCTAGTGGTCCATAAATAAGAGCTTTTCTTTAGTTCATCTATTCTGGAAATGCATGGTCCCTCCTTAAATGCTTACATTCTAAGACTCTAGTGCAAATACACAGTTTAGTCAGATAGGGTGGAGATGAGACAAAGTTGAAATCAGAAGAAGGGATAGAAGATCCCTATGAAAAAAGGCTGGAAGTTGTAGAAATGCCGACTGTTAGTGCTTTAAGTAACAGCTTGACTTTTGTAGTATGGGTTCTAGCAAGACCATTGCATTCTCTCTAGATCAATGCTTCTCGGTGGGGCCTGGAGGATAGTGGTGGTTCACTGACAACTTAAGTAGATGCTTTAAAAGTATTTAGAAAATTTATAGCAGTTTTATATTATTGGTATGTTTCAACATGTGATCGGTGTACTTTTTTAAACCCTTGAAGAGTAGTAGATAGATTGAGGCATGTTGATCTTTTATGGAGAGGTCCTTGTGGCACAAACTCTGTAGTGATCACACACAGTAGGAGCTCTTTACTACGTGTGGTATTTTCAGTTGAGTTTGTCAACTGCAGCTAAAAAGTATACAAAACCTAGAATCTGTTTGTTTTCATCAAAAGACTATTTAAATTGAACCAAAATTTTATGCAATAAATTCTTGGAATTTACTTGTTCCAAGAAATTGCTTTCAAATCTTTTCTTTGTACATCAGTATACCTCTGTGACACTGAATTCTCCAGGATTAATGTTTTTTTCAAACAAAACCATAAAAAGAGTTTATATACATTACCACAGAAAAAACCTGGTGATCAATCTAAGATTTTTAAGTTAAGAAGCAATAAGCAAGCTCATTTGTCATGTTAAAAACTTTAAATATTGTTATAGATGCTGTTAATTTAAATGCTATGTATGGGTATTTAATACGGGGAGTTATCACTTCACTTATAATTTCTGATTGATTATGTTTGTAGAATGACAAAAAGTTATGTGTAATAGCAATTCTATTAATTGCCTATATGCATACTTTACATAAATAAGATTTATGGTTCTTAAGTAATTTTATTTTTATTTATATGTTTGTTCTACATTTATTGACATTTATTGAAAATAATATTTAAAAACTTTGAGCTTATTTGTATGTTTCTGTTTTTTCATTTTATTTTGTAGCAATTAATATTTATTATATTTTGTATTTTATGAAACTGTTGGTTCACAATGGAAATGAAAACAAACAAACAAGCATGAAAGGTCCTGTACTGTTCTAGGTGAACATGCCAACCAGAGCTTATTCGTGGCAATAGCCAGGATGACCGAGAAGGCCACCAGCAAGCCTCTCTAAAGTCTCTAATTCCATTGCTTATTTGTGTGGCTTCAGTCAACACACATTTCAGCCAACCAGAACATTTCCTGCCATCTCCTCATCTCCTGCTATTTCTGTCTAATCAATGCATACCTTAAGGGGATTAATTATCTTGTTTCACTGACATTTTGTTATGTTGAGAAGAACTTGAAATTTGTGAGCCTTGGCATAGTGGGATTTGGAAAGCTTTTATACACCATAGGGATTAGGTGCTTATTGTAATGGGATTTAGTCTGTGGGAAATTAAATGATTCAGAAACAGGTTAACCCTTCTGGTTATTTAATGCTCCACTGAGTACAGAAGAACCAACAGAGCACTCTGTGCAAAGGCAAAGCATAGCTGCCTGAGTCCAGTGAATTTAATGTCGTCCCAAGCATCTATCCGCCACCAGTCTGATATTCCAACCACGTGTATCATCCCCCTGGGTCATGGCATTGCTTCCAGATTACTGTATTTTCTGAGTATATTATCTGGAGGGGGTATGTGTACAAAAGGGCCAGTGAATCATAGCTGAGCTGCTGCTTAGAAGAAATGAGTCTAGAGGCAATACCAGAGAGAGAGAGGAATATTCTAAAGGGGGACGAGCGTTACGACAAAGCGTGGGGCATGGGTCATTTCATGAGAAGGATGAACTTATTTCTTTTATAAACTATGAGGAAAGCAGGATGTGCTTGTACATAGTAGAGTGAGTAAAAACATAGACTTTAAATATTTACATGTTTTACTTTCCTCCAATTCCTATTACCTAATTTTGCTAAGCCTAGGTTGCCTCTACTGTGAAACCAAGGAAATTAGATACTAATCATGTTATACATGTTCCAAAAACATATTATACTCACTATTATTATCTATTTTACTACAGGTTTGCTCAGGGTAAATGAGGTGTTTGTTCATCTGTGTCTTTCCTCAAATGCTGCACATAATTTAGGAATGCTTTCAGTTGCAAGTAACAGGAGACCCAAATTAACATAACCTTAACCAAGCAAGGGTTTGTTCTACTCAAATAACGTTAAATCCAGAGGCAGACAGTTTCTGAATTAATTAAGCATAAATTCAAATGCTTAGCAACATAATGAGGTGCTAAAATTCTTTTTATCTTTCTCTTCTATCATCCTCAGCATGCTGACTTTTGCCAACATGCTTGTCTCATGGCCCTCAAATGGTATTTGTATCTCCAAGCATTATGTATAATTGCCAGAAAGAAAGAAAAGAAAAAAGAAAAAAGGACTTCATTTTGGAAGACTTTGTCTTTTCATGCAGGACAGGAAGCTGCTGAGAGACGATTCTCTATCAGTATTTCAGGTTTGCAAAATTGGGTCTTCTGAACAAAGGTCATGTTGGAAAAGCAAAGGCCTTGAAAGCTAGAAGGCTCCTGATGTCATCTTCCTCCTCTGTGTCATCTGGATACATTTGCTTACATGCTAAGGTATAAACCTAAATATGTTCCCCTATCCTCCCCAGAAAGGAAGTGTTTACATTCTAGGGTAAAGATAAGGTTGGTATCTCTGTCTCCCTGTCTCCCTCCTTCTGCCTCTGTTTCTCTCTCTCTCTCTGTGTATATATATATACACACACATATACATATACATCCTGATTAAAGGATGGGCAGATTGCTAGCTATCCTATATAAGCTCCATATCTCAGAATTTGGGGGTTCCTCTCCTGGGGTGCAACCAACTGTACATGCACGTGAACATCTGGGTGTCATCACATTGCCCTGTGAGAAATGGGATCTAGGGAACAGTGCAAAGTACTTCTCAGGCTGCTGCATTTTGACATCACATTAAATGATATATTTCCTTGACCCAGAGGTTGTGTGTTTTTGTTAGAAAATATATATAAAATGTGCAAGGATAACTTGTTAGCTTTAAAGTAGACAAAATCTCAGACTTTTCATGATTTCTAACTTAACAGGAATAAGTTTCTTCAGCAGATTTTCTCAATTTTATCAGTCAGAGCAGAGACATATGCCTAATCTTAGACAAATCAATGACAACCAAAAATGAAATTAAACAATTAATCTCAATCAATTAATTTATTTCCTGATTTGGGGACCAGGAAACACTCTTTCTTCCGATCAAAGTAATTCTATCCACTCTGGAATTATATTTTTAAAGAAGTGTTTGTGAGTGGGCACCCAACGAGTGGGCAATGGATAGTGTTTCTGCCAAATACTGTGACTCTAAAAGTCCATTAAGGGTGTGCACGTTTGCCAATAACAGGCACTAAATTTCTTCAAGTCAAGGAACTGTGTCTACTTTATATTTGAAAATACTTAAGAGCTTCGTATAGACTCTCACATATGGATGCTCAATACAGGTTAATTTAATGACTCTATTTATGTTAGCCAATGCATCCTACTTCTGAAAAACAATACTGTTCAATTGTGATGCCTATACCAAGTAACAGAAAAGCAGGGAAAAACACATATCTAAGTCATTGAGTGAGAGCAAGTTCTTTTCCTGACTGATTGATTCTGGAAGTTTTCCATACTAGAAAAAAGTTCCACTAAATTACGGTAATGCCATTTCATATAATACTATCTTTCTATAGTTTCAAGGTTGGTTTGGACGTTCCATTTCTACATGCTACACAGACACTTTAATATTGTAACTCTGTCAAATTCCTAGATGATTTATAAACTGGTAGCTAAAACGTCAAGGATGCTGTCAAGGAAAATGTTCTATATTCTTTAAAAATGTATTTATAGTCAGAATAGAATAAATATGGGGGCATGTATTTATTCTTAGTGACTTTCTTGTCAAAATTTATTGGGTTTACTTGGCAGGTGAGCAGTAATCCAATTGTATTGTCTGTGCTGTAAAATCAACCTGGCACTGGAACGCCAAGCTGTGTACTTCTATTACTTACGTCGCTATTGGTAGTACTCAGATACGATATTGAAACTGAAAATTATTAGGCAATATTATTAATGAAGTAAATGACACAACATAAAACAACTCAACTACAATACCTCTGCAAGACTCAACTGCTACTTAGAATATGAAATCAATTGTCAACTACAACAATAGAAATGTAATAAGACAAGAAGCAAAATTATAATTATCTCTTTCTAATTAATAACATAAAATATTCAGATAGCTTTATAGAGGGAAATTATTCTGAATATTATGTATTTAATCAAATATGTTAGTTACAAATAAATTAAATGGCTCATTGAGACCATGCAACACGCCATCACTGCCTATGGTACCATGATACCAACGTGATTATCAGCAAGATATTCATTCACTGTCCTGGTATAGTTGTTCCTGACTGTGTCTAGAGAATTAAACAACCATTACTTGAATTATTTAACTTTATGCCCTTGATTGTTGACAAGATGACCAATTTGTGTGTGCATAAAATAGTAAATATAAGGGCTTATGATAAGCTTGTCAATCATTCCCAAGAAAACGGTCTTGGCTAACCCAGCAAACTACTTTCTCACACTTTCTAACTGGGCTTCATTCAACCTTTCTGTTCAATATTCTGTGACCTCTAATGAGAAGACTTTCTTCTGCACTTGATAGAACTTGCTCTTTCTGGGCAGGCCTGCACCCCCCTTGAAGAGGGAAACCTCAGACTCACTGATACAATGCCTCACATATTTAAATGGATCAATACATGATCAAATTGCAAAAAAATTTGTCCTAATTTTTACATTTCCCAATGGAAGAAAAGAATCTAACGTTTCTTGAGTGTCATTTATGAAATATGCCTTTTTAAAAATATATTTTATTGTGTATACCTGAGGTTTTCCACACTATGGTATGAGATACATATAGATAGTAAAATAATTACTATACTGATGCAAATTTACATATCCGTCATCTCACATAGTTATTTTGTGTGTGAGTGTGAGACAAAAGCAGCTAAAACATACAATTTAAGAAACATGTTATACATACAATTTTATCAAATTCCTACAATGACCCTTTGAGAAGGGTATTTTCATGGCCATTTGGCAAGTGAAACAAACTAAGATTTGGAAAAGTTAAGCTAATTTTCATAAGTTTCTACACATATTAGTAAATACTGAGTAGAAATTCATATCTAGGCCCATCAGTCTTCAATGTCATTTCCCTGACATAATAACCACCTCTTAGCACTAAAGTATTTATTTCCAACTGGAGAAGAGCTATATTTGATATATTTTCATCAATGGCATTGTTGTCTAGGATCAATAGTCACAGGAATGCCAAAATTACATAAACTCTCCCAATTTATTGAGAGAGCATTACAAGAGAAACAATCAACTACCATTCCTTAGACAATGAGGTGGGGAGGACTAGAATAATGCCTGGTGCCAGAGAGCATGCAGGGAAGAAAAAATTTTACCTAAGAATCTTGAAATCCTGAACAATTGCAGGCACATGTTTGGGCAATTGCACCTTGGACGTTAATTATCTAATGTGTAAGGTCTACTGTGCAAACGTCTGGTGACAAGGTCTTTGTTAAGTGGACAGAATTCACTTGCTGGATCGTGCACACTTGGTTCCTTTTACCTCGTGCATGCTGGTCATTCAGTGGCAGGTGTTCTTGTCAGGCAGGGGATTTGTGCAGAATTGTCTTCACCCTCACTGTAGCTGGCAGCTTATAATGATGAAATGATGGATGTTCTTCCAGGTCAGTTAAATTGTGGCTTCTGTGCTGATGCTGCCCTTTGTGGAGAAGTTTTTCTAACATAAACCCTCTCTCCAGCAGAAACCCAAAAAAGAACATATAAATATCTCACACCTTTGATCGCGGCTGCCGTGGTATATATTAGACTTGGTGACCTGGAGCTAAAAGACTTGGTCTTTCCTCACCGATTATTCCCCTGAGCCATCCACTATCCCATATAGCCCTGATTACCAGCCTTCTTTCACCGGGTAGGGGCCTGACTCCAAAGGAAGGTTAAAGAGTTCGTTTTCCAGCTATACTCTGAAAGCAGAATATCACTCTATAAAATGTTTCATCCAGGAAAGGCAATCACAGTTCTGCTCACTGGAAAAAAAAAACAAAGCATCAGTACCTCATCACATAAAGAATGCTTGTTGCATTTAAAAAGAAGAGTTATATTCACCCTTTGGGGTAAGAGATCTCAACACATAACTGTAAGCTGCATTTATACACGATTGAGTCTGGACGTTAATTGACTGGACAGTCAAAATTGCATGCAGCCAGGAAAAGTGTCAACTTTAATCTTCTCACAACTGCGTCAGAAGAGAATTAAGTGGAAAGCAATTTTTATCAGAATTAAGCCAGTAGTGTAGGTTTGAAATGGAAAAAGTTAAGGTGACAGAAGAAATGGGGAGGTATTTAAATAAACTTTTAAAATGCCTACTGCACGCTAGGCACTGGTTTTGTCCCTCTTACCAAAGTATTTTATTTGTTGTAACAACTCTGTGAGACAGCTTTGTTTTGTTTGGACTTTAAAGAAATTTTTAAAAATCTTATAAATGATGAGACTATAGTCTTAGAAGGTGAAATAACTTGTCTCAGCTCCCACAATTAAAATGCGATCGAGCTGGGTGTTAAGTCCAGATGTCTTTGACATTTAACTCTAAAAGTATACATTCTCCTAATGCATTGAGGCTATTTGTCATGTTTCATATATTATAGATTCTCTGGGAGGCCAAAATAATAACAGAAATGTGTCTTCATACAACTCTTCACTTACATCCATCTTCTCAAAGAGGAGAACCACTATCATCACGTAGTGTCTTAGTCCATTTTCTGCTTCTATAACAGAATACCACAGATCAGGTAATTTATGAAGAATATACATTTATTTGGCTCACAGTTCTGGACTCTGAAAATTCCAAACCCATGGTGCTGGTATCTGGTGAGGGTCATGCCATGGCAGAAGGCAGAAGTTAGTGTATGAGGCAGAGAGAGAAAAGGGGCCAAATGCATCCTTTTACCAGGATAACTACTGCCATAACTAACCCACTCAGTGATCATGGCATTAATCCATTCACGAGGGCTCACCCTCGTGACCTAATCACCTCTTAAAGGCTCCACCTCTTACTACTGTTACAATGGCAATTAAATTTCAACATGAATTTTGGAGGTGGCATTCAAACCGAAGCAGATAGGTTTTGTCAGAACTTCTGTGTGGTTGTGGAGTTGTGGGCAATGCACAATTTGCATCAGAATCTTCTGGGGAGTAATTAAACATGCAAATTCTTTAGCTGCACGGCAGACCTTCAAATCAGATTCTCTGAAAGTTGGAGACTTGTCACTGTGTATTTAACAAGGTTTACAGGTAATATTTATGAATACAAGTTTAAGAACCGCTATTCCATGGAATGCAAGAATGTGGTTCAGTGGATGAGGCTGACGCTTCTTGTTTCCAGATTAATATCCCTCACACTCCTACGAATACCTATACACATATAGCACTCTTATATGGTTGCTGCAGTCTCTCAGGATAGGTGAGTATCTATAAGTGTTACTTAAAAGATCACAAAATATCTTTAAAGTATACTTAATGTAAATATGTTTAAAAATGCCGAAGTATTTTCCCCTGTGGTAAGCAAAGTAGTAAAATTCACAAACTAGAGAGTTATTATTATTATTGTTGTTGCTATCATTATTGTTGTTTGTCTTGAAGATTTTATTCCAAACCTGTTTGCTTTTTCATCAGATTTATTTGTGAAGCATTTGAAAGCATGGAACTCTGTAATTCTGTTTTCTTTCTTTTTTTTTTGAAGATGTCCATTACTGTATACAATGTGGTGAATGATCAGCCAGTTGGGGAATCGCAGCAGATACACTACAAAATACGTGGTCAAAGCATAGTAGGACAGCATGCTGCTTGAAAGTCTTGGGAAGAGAAAAGAGAATGCTTCGCAGAGGTAGAGATTAAACCTGGTGGTGGGAGCACATCAAAGTCAAGTTTTGTGTTCTGCATGGTTTCCTCTGGAAAGGCTCCCGCACAGACCCTACTACCCACAAGAGTCCTACTCACTTCCACTGTCTGCCATAGGTGGTAAATTTTCCTTCTGCTTCTTAGAAAACACAGGCACATCCTGTGGGAAATTTTTCTTTTAAGAAACTCTACAAGAAATTCATGGCTTCCTCTATACAAAGGAAGAGCAATTTAAACCAGGGGCATAAAAATGAGCTCTTGTTTTACCACCAGCTATTCACAGGAACCTCAGTGATTTCAGGAAAGAATTATGGCTTTTAATTTCTTGACAATAAAAGTGACAAAAAGAATGTATATTCTATATAATATGTAAGTAGTGGATAAATACCAATATATTCATCTGTATAATTTGTATATTTTATATAATATATTACATTTATTTATATATAAATGTAGAATAGGTGGTTCTGAACTTGTGCAGCTAGACATATTTGTAAAATTATTGCTTAAATGTGTTATCTAAATAACAGGCATTTTTAATGTTTCCCATTGAGATTCACACCAACTAAGATGAAATATTATTTCCCTACCATAATGCTCTTTAATGTAACTGAGATACGGAAAAATATTATGAAATATTTAAATAAAAATTACTGTATAGTTTTAGGAAATCCAGTAGATTTTTATTTTATTTTTTCTTTCTTTCTGAGTGACTTAGTATCACTACACAAAATTACAAATTATGCAAAGATTAAACACCATTGCCTTCTTGAGCTGAATTACAAAGTTTATTGGATTTGCAGACATTTTTAAAGCTAGTTTACATTGGATTGATTTTACATCTATATTAAATACAAGTTATGATGTGTTTCCATATGAAACATGTTTGACAAAGAAAGTGGAAGTTTTAAGTTGGAAAATAAGAGGAAAAGTAAGTTTGGTCACTAAAAATGTATTCTGGGTATTAACACAGAGAGAAGCAGAAAGGGAGGACAGGTATTAGGTCCTCTCAACCCATTTTGTAAGAGTATTTTTGTACTGATGAGAGAATATAAGTGTTTTGTATTTCTGCTATTATAAAAGAGATGCCCATGTAGTCGACAAAACTAGTATTTTTCATTATTTACTATATGCGTATTGGTTAGTCTGAACTAAATTATACAGTGGTAACATACAACCCCCAAATCTCAGTGGCCTAAAGGAACCATATTTTGCTTCTCATTCACTCCACGTGTTCCTCCTGGGCTGTAGGTAGTTCTGCTCCTCATTCCCACCTGGTTACCAGGGTGACAGACATACCACTATTTGGTTCTTTGCCAGATTCTGTAGCTCAGGGCAAATGAGGCCCGAGGGTCATGCGATGGCAACAAAATGCTCTGCCCAGAGTTATGTATGTTTTTCTCCCCCACAACTTCTTGGCCAGAATTGGCTATATAGCCCTGCCCAACAAAAACCATGCCAGGCATCGAAATGCTTCCATGTGCCCGGATAAGGAAAGATGAAGTATTTTTTTTTTTTTTTTAAATTTCAGAATATTACGGGAGTACAAACATTTTGATTACATGACTTGCTTTTGTGCAGTTTGAGTCAAAGTTATAAGTGTGCCTATCACCAAGGTAGTGTAAATTTACCCATTCCCTCCTCCCCTCTCCCACTTGTTTTCCATTGAGTTTTACTACCATATGTGCACATGGGTGTTGATCAATTAGTTCCAATTTAATAGTGAGTACCTGTGGTGTTTTTCTTTTCCATTCTTGTGACACTTCACTTGAATGATCTCTAGTTCCATTTATGTTGTTACAAAAGGTATTATTTCACCATTTTTTATGGCCGCACAGTACTCTGTAGTGTACATAGACCACATTTTATTAATCCACTCACGTATTGATGGGCACTTGGGTTGATTCCACATTTTTATGATTGTGAATTGTGCTGCAATAAACATTCGAGTGTATGTATATTTTTGGTAAAATGACTTTTTTTTTCCTTTCGGTAAATATCCAATAGTGGAATTGCTGAATCAAATGGTTGGTCTACTTTTAGTTCTTTGAGGTATCTCCATACTTTTTTCATAGAGGTTGTACTAGTTTGCAGTCCAACCAACAGTGTATAAGTGTTCTTTTCTCTTCATATCCATCCCAGCACCTGTTGTTTTGGTACTTTTTGATAAAAGCCATTCTCGCTGGGGTTAGGTAATACCTCATTGTGGTTAGAGATGAAGTATTTTGCAATATTAGTGACGATCACAGCATCTAACTCATTGTTACTGCCTACTGAGAACCTTCTGTTTAATCATGATAAAATCATTAGGTGAGGGAAATATTAGTTGATTAAACTTTTTTATAAAATCAAATTTTGACCGTGTCAGCCTTAAAATTCTATTACCATGCTGAAAATATTTGGGAAAAAGGAAAATAAGTTTATCATGCTGAATGTGAAGCTAACAAATACCTAAAGGGAAAAGGAAGATTTTGAGAACCAGTGAAACAAAGTGAAAACACCAAAAAACTGTGTAGAGAATAAATGTATGTGAATATGTGTATGTCCCCATGGTGGCTGGTACGTCAGCTTTTTCATGAGAGAGAAAGGCAATATGGCCTGGTCTTCATTGCCAAAAAGCTTTTATGTAAAAAAAATTTAAGTAGGAGTTTTGGTTATTTATACTATGAGGGTTTTAGGAATTTTGTTATGGTGGTTTATCCTCCACAAATAATCTCTGTATATTTTATTTAACAAATATTGAATTTCTGTGTCCAAATTCAGAAGTAGAGTATGACAATAAGACTTTTAATGGTAAGACATTGCAAAAAATTCCTTTCATGGAATTTATCTAACTAGTAAAAAAAATTATTGTATATTCTTTGTCTTAAAACAATTTTACTTATCCATTATAACTGAACGAAAGGCACTGACACAAAACACAAACATATATCTCTATCTTCCATTCTATTGTTATCTCTGCATCTATCCATTTATCTGTATATGCAGAAAGAGAGTAAGGTAGGGAGAGAGGAGAAAAAGGAAGAGAGGATGAGAAAGACACAACAAATAATGACTATTAAGGTAGTGGATATAATAATTTTTAATTCCTCACTAGTATTCTTTTGACTTTCACAACTCATTTTTTAACATCTATTTTCTCCTTCATAAAATGGGTAATTGTGAAATTCAAGCAAGGTATGGTATATAGAAGTGTTAATACTAAAGCACTGTGCAAAAATTAGCTTGTCACAACTGTATAATGTGCTGGGAATTAATGAAGAAGCTCAAAGTGGTAAATTGGACCAGGATCAATTAGCCGTTTTTGCCTTTGACACATAATGGAAATGTCAAACAGGAGTATAAGATGTCAAAAATTATAACCAATCAACAAAATGACTTGTTTGCTGACTCTGCACAGAGACAATGCACGTTGGCATTCCTCCCAGATTCTCTAGTTTGTCTGGACTTATTTTCTGAATGGGAAGTGAAAAGACTGCTGAAGAATCAGGTTTATTAACCATTAGTTTTCATTTTCCTACTTTAGCATATATGACATATAGATCGACTTAGTAAATTGGTCTTTTAAAAAAAAATCACAGCTCTCTGTTGTGGAGGTAGACCACAGAAACAACTGACTGTCATTTTTTGTTCATCTTGTCAGTTTGATTTAGAAAATGGCTTGCTCTTAGAATTATACTCTGAATTTTCTCCATCCATTCCAAATTAGCAACTAGTTCTGAAACACTATGAGTTCAAACTGAGAAAGAAAATCTGTATTTCTGTATAACATATAAGCTATCTAGAGCCTGATTCATTCACAGATACAAGCCTCTGACCTTCATGGCATGATTGGAAGAACAATCTCTATGTCGCCTCACTCAGGGAGGATGTAATTATATTTTACTAGTGGAATGAAGACTGAAACAAATATTTGTTGAACAAATGGGTAGGCTATGCTGGTCTTTAGGATTACTTACAACATGTAGCTTTTTCTCCTCCAGTTTTTAGCACAGGGTTTGTTTATTCTCTGACTTGCTGTGACTGATAGAGCCACAGGTTGGGACAGGAAATGCTGTGTACCATTTCTAGCTGCACATTGAACTTTGATCCAAGGCTCCAAGAGTGTCCTCCTTCCCTCTGCACTGCAGAACGACCCCCCAGTTCAAAACGTGGGCTGCCCCATTAGCTTGGATCCAGAGGGACTGAGATGAAGAGCCTTCAGTGAATTCTGAAAGCCATGAAGCATGAGAAAAAAGAAATCTGTTGTTGTGCTAAGTCACTGAAATTTTGGGATTGTTTATTACTGCAGCACGGGTAGCTTATTCTGACTGATAATACATCATGTTTATTTCAAAACAGCGTCTTACTGATGTACTCTTCCTCTAACAATGTAGTGGATTGACTAAATCTTCTAATGTTTATTTTGAAAATTGTTTATTTCAATCCTACTTCTTTTCCAAAGAAGATTTAAGATAGCTGATGAAGATGCAATGTGAAAATTCCAACCGATGCTTTTTTACTTGAACGAAATTGATTTCAATTGCAGAGCTGTGTGAGTGTCAGAGGCTGTCCCCTCACTTTGAATTATAAGAAAATTAAAATATTTCTTATTTGGCCAAAAAGACAACCTTTAAATGCTTCAGCCTTTGAAAGCTTAAAGAAATAGAAATGTATTTAATATTTACATTCAGAATACAAATGCAATGTGACTGTTAGTGGCTGGTTGTTAATGTGGTCTTAAAACCTTGTCAAAATCCAAAAGATTTGATAGTGCTAAGCATAAACAACTGAATAATTCATCATTGAAAATAAACTAATCTTCTCTTTAAAATTTAAAGTACATACATTTTTAAAAAGTGACTTGGCCATAGTTTCAAATCTGCATCTTTAAAACAGTACAGACGTGAGAATAAAAGCTTTATTATAAGTAATTCTACAAAACTACCAAGTGGTCCTCTGAGTCTTTATTTTCATAATGTTATGCTGGGTGTTTTTACAGCAAATATCAATGTAACCTTTTAAAGAACCAGATGCTTAATTATTAGGATAAAATTGTAGACCTTACTTCATTACATTACTTTATATTTCTCAAGTGTAATAATCCATTTGAAAAGGTGTAGAGTTGGTCTTTGTGAACATATGCCAGGAAGAGAAGGCAGGTAACGATAAAATCAGATTTGTTTTTACTTTATGTTAAAGTTGCTGTCTCTAAGTACCCACGCTCTGTATTGGCAAAATTAAATAATTTCTAAATACCTTTATTCCACACTGCTGCCCTCCCCCTTTAAGTTTAGCATGATGGAATGCTCAGGTGTGCAAGTTCAAAGATGATTCTACGTAAATGTCAAGGCTTACAGAACACACTCGGCAACCAAGCACATTCCCTTTAACCCAGTCCTAGCTTCTCTGGGGCACCTTGGATCATATCCGGCAAAAAACGAGACACAAATCTGGATGGACTAGAAGCTGAGATCTGACTCACTCTGGTTCTCTGCTTTTCAAAAGAAGGCATAGTAATTATTTTGCCTGAGAACAGCTTAGATAACAGCTATTCTAGGGAATTCAGTGAGAGGTCATTTCTCTCTAAAATCTTGTCTTTGCTGTTGTCTGAAATAGGTGAACCCTTTCCAGGGAAACTATCGGCAAAATGGTGATGGAGGCAAATTCATTTTCTGGTGCTTCAGTTCCGCAATGGTGAGCATTGGGACTAAAGTTTCATGTTTCTAGTTTGAAAAATACTGAGCTGGACTAATTTAAGATAAATCATTGATGGCAATTAAGCAGAGGGCAGTGTGTGGCAAAAGCCACTCTGTTGAAGGCAAGGATTAATCTACTAATGATATTACTTTACGTTTGTAGAGGGCTGTTAGCCTTTTAAAGCATTTTGAATGGATGTTTTTTCTTTCCCAGAACATAGGAGATTATTAATAACCATTTCATAACACAGGCTAGTCAAACTCATAAGATGTGTAAGTGGAAGCCCAGGAGAAAACCTCAGTCTTCTAACCTGGGGCCAGTGCCTGTCCCACCACACTGTGCTCATGAGCTTCTAAGTAACACACCCTTATTATGTCCACTGCATACCATGGGCGTGTGCAATCCACTGTAACAAAAGGTTATCATTATTTGTCAATCTCATATACACCGGTTTATTCAGACAATGGTACAAAATATTTCTATACTTGTTTCCATCAGAGTTCTTTTCTTTTTATTTCTATTTTTTTCTTTAAATAGAATTAGGAGGTACAAGTGGCTTTTTGTTACATGGCTGAATTGCATAGTGGAGAAGTCTAACATCAGAGTTACTTTCTATATTGATACCCTTGTCTGCGAGTGTTTAACCTCATATTGGATCAGTTAGATGTTTTTCTCTCACTTTGCCTCCCCTCGGCTCTGGCTTACTCCTGGTGGGGAGCATGCCGGTCTGCGCTCTCCGCCATTCCTGCAGAGAGCCAGGGACCGTGGTTGCTTTATCTCCTTAAAGACTTCAGTCATTCACATTTTTTTTTTTTTTTACAGTGGAGCAGAAGCAATGACAATGACATCCCCTCCAGTATCATAAAGCTGATATGTTGTTAAGTGGACAAAAACTTTCCTTTTTTTTTTCTGTCTCAAAAAAGTCCCTTTTCCTATAAGAAAATCCTGCCCTGCTATAACCACCTTCTAATCTTTGTCTTACATCCTATTCCCACACGTCTTCCCTTACCCCAGGGAAAGAGCTACGAATGGTTAGGGCAGGGCTTATAGTACACAGAAGCTAATAAAAATTGAATGCTATGGCTTCATGCTAACATGTGCCTCTAATGACAAGGGGAAGATGGTCAGAGAGGAGATAAGATAGGTGAGTTGAAAATAAAACAGACCCAAACCTTGCCATATATCTAAAATTTCCAGAAGTTAAGAGTTAGCAGTCTCATCTCTACAGAGAAGTAGAACATATTATAATATTTAATCTTACTGCCAATATGTTTAAGCAGGAAAATGCATTGTGGGTAATCCCCTTCTGGCTGTGTAATACATATCAATCAGTAAAATAACCCTAAAGGAGTTTGAGTGGTTGTAAAATCAAAAATAAAGGCCAGATACTTCAGGTCTGGGAACACTGTGAATGACAGTGTACATAAAGCCTAAAGAGAACTGGAATAAAATTTGAGCACTAGCAGTATTAGCATTTTAGTAACAAATGCTATGCAGGGAAGGCTGGTTCCAAATGATACACTTGAGGGCTTCAGAGAACTCCTACTGTGGGCCCCACTGGCATGGCCTTGCTTTCAAATGCCATCCCAACCTTTGATTGCCAACTTGCTTTCACTCGGAGCCGGTATAAAAGCATAAAGGTTAGCTTCCCATTGCAGGAGTGTGCAAAGAAGACACGAGAGCAAAACTGACATCATAAAAGGACAGAACACCGATATGTCACGTGATGGCTGAAACTTGAGGCACGAAATTAATCAGAGAGCCCTTTCCGCCCCCTCCTCCTAAAAGACTGGAAAGCAGAAGAGACAAAGGAAGGAGTGCACTTCCTTTTCCTTACTGCTTGCCCTTTGTGGCCACCACAGTCAGAGTTCTTCAAAGGCCACAGAGAGGAGGTTAAGAAGGCCTCTAGTTCAAATGCAAAATAGCTCCTTCCCCAGAGGAATTCCATGGTGAAATGACTGAAACCAGGGCGTGAAGAAGTTAATCTTAAAAAATCTTTTCGGCAGAAGGCAACAGAGAATCTGTGATTTTTTTCCTCTTTTTAATAGAGAGTGGTAGAATTCAATTTTAGAATTTTAAATTGCACAGTTTATTTTCAGGGTTTAAGATTGATCTCCGAGGAGTCAAAAGTGTGAGGTGGTATCAGGCAAAGGCCACTTGTTGCTAATATCACACCTCCCACTCAGACAAAGGATGGATGAAAGATAATATTAATAATAATAAAACCTAGAATTTTAAAATATAGTCTAAAATTAATTTACCATATTTTAATACAGATGCTCCTTGACTTATGATGGGGTTACATCCAAATAAACTTATTGTAAGTTGAAAATATCATAAGTCAAAAATACATTTAATGAACTTTTCCTACAGAACATCATAGTTTAGCCTAACCTACCTTAAATGTGCTCAGAACACTTACGTTAGCCTACAGTCAGGCAAAATCATGTAATACAAAATCTTTTTTATAATAAAAATAATTTTATTTTTATTTTTTTATTTTTTTAGAGATGGGGTCTTGCAATGTTGCCCAGGCTGGTCTTGAAACCCTAGTCTCAAGCAGTCCTCCTGCCTCAGTTGCCCTAGTATCTGGGATTACAGGCATGAGCCACCATGCCCAGCTACAATAAAGTATTAAATATCTCGTGTAATTTATGAATATGGTATAGGAACTGACAACTAAAATGGTTTTATGAGTACTCAAAATGTGGTTTCCACTAAATATGAACTGCTTTTGCATCATGGTTAATTTGAAATATTGTAAGTTGAACCACCCTAAGTTGGGGACTATCTTTACTGCATTTTTAAAATTAAATCATCTTGAAATAAACCAAATAACAGATCAGTGTAATTTTAAGTAACATCAAAATAGACCTCTGACTAATAAAGAATAGAGTTTATAATTGTAAAATAATTATAATAGCTTATATTTATTTTGTGTCTACTATGTGTTATCTCTACGGGTTTTGTTTGTCTTAATTTGCTCTATCAGCCCTTCAAACTACACTTTGAGGTCAGTCACATTATTATACTTGTTACACTTATTTATAGATATGATATTGAAGCAGAGTAATTAAGTAACTTGCCCAAAGCCACAAAAGTAGTGGCAAAGATAGGCTATGAATTAAGGTTCATGATCCCAGAGCTAAATCTCCTGACCTCTCAGTTAGCTTTCATAAAGCGAGATAACGTTTGTGAAAGCACCTGTCATAGACTAGATGCCTGGTGGATGTTCAGTTCCTTCCATCTCAGGAGATCTTCCTGAGATAATCATTCCCATGAAATCTGACAGATTGTATCAATAGAGTTCTCTCTGCCACAGTCTCTGAATATAAATAATAAACTGTAAATTTTATATAAATTAATATATATAAATAATAAACTATAAATTTATAGTTAAATATACATATAATGATTTATATTTTACTAGATTATCATGTTTTATTTGTAAATTTGAAAAAAAATTAGTGTCCTTTGAAAAATAAGGAAAGATAGGTTCGTTTTTGTCCAGTCGTTTTGACATACCTGTTAATAACTATCCTCTGTGGCCAGTGACACTGTCGAGTATGTAGTGGCCTAGAAACAGAGACCACCTTCACCAGCTGCACACAAGTATTGCTGATAAGTCAAACAGGATAGAAAAGAATCATCAGAATCCCTTCGGTTACTCTCTAAATTTCAGATTTCCTGGCTTCCACTCTCATGCTCTTGGAGGAGGATGTGCTGAAATATGAATTTTTAACAAATACATTTAAGTACTACAGATACATCTAATAATACATTTGAGTAATACAAAACAGATACACTTTGATGAACACTAATGTCTGAGTATAATAATGGATACAATATTCTATACATCAATTTCAAATCCCCCCAAGACTTTCCCGCTCTGAGATGCTGACATAGGTCTGGAGCCTCACGGGAGCCTGAAGGAGCTCTGACCAGGACGTGGCCCGTCGCTGGGTGCTGGGATAGGAGAATAATGGAACCGTGCCCAAGTTTACCTGTTGAGGCAAGAGAAGAGCTGTGGCTAGGAACAGTGATGGAAAATAAAACAAGTACGTGGCAGTGTTATAAAAACTGTAAATCACTGAGGAAATGTAAATGTTATTATCATTATGTTTACTGCCGTTACAAGAGTAACAATTTAGTAGAGGGAGGACATTCCCTCATTGTGTAAAGTCACATCAGAAATTTATATTTCCTCTTTGTATGGCTCATTTCATGCAGCAATTTTTGAGTCATAAAAAGGGAAAAAAGCAGTCTTCATGGTGATAATAGTAATAAAGAGAAAGCATCTGTATTATAACCAGAGGTGTTATCAGAACTCTTGCCACATCTGACTGCTGCTTAACTTACAGTGCTCCACTCTTACTGTCCTGCACAGCAGAGCTCCAAGAAGCCTACTGAGTAGGGCTGGGGTATCAGAGTGGGGAGTTTGGACTCAGGGAAATGCACTCAATAATGTATCTTGGCATGAAAAGAGGCACAGGGTAATCGTGAATCTAAGCAGGAAGCAAAGAGATAGAGGATTGGGCATTCAGCAATCTAAGCACAAAGCTGAAAGTCCTGTCTGCCGTTGTTACCAAGTATATAGCCTTGTTTTCCCTGAGGCTCATTGCTCAATTTTCTCTGTCTCTTTAATATAAACTCGAATTTCTTAGTGCTCCTTGTCTCAGTCTCTGTTCCTAGCAATCAGGAGGGACTACAGTTGTAATCCTCTCAAATGAGAATGCTTATTTTGAAGACACAAGCCTTGGATGGTGGAAAAAAATGCAGAGCTAGAAGATGAGATACGACAGAAGGCATACAAGGTGGACTGAGTACATGAAGGGCCCCCATACTTTTCCCTCTTTGCAATCACTTCCTTTGTCACATAACATTTGCTTTTCCTTTCACAAAAGGGGTAGAAATCATTTCAGATCTTTCGAATCTGGGCTGACCCTATCAAGTGTTTTGCTGAGTGGCATATGGTTGAGGGGACAGTACGTTTCCAAGTCAAGGCCTCAAGAGCCCTCTTGTGCTTTCACTGTTTCTTTTGCACTTCTTCCATTGCTGTGAGAACTTGCCTCGGCTAGCCTGATGGAGGAGAGACCATGTGGACTATAGCTGAGCTGCTCAATATCCAGCCAACCATCGTGCATGCAAATGTAGCCAAGATTAGCAGAAATACTTGGTCTAGCTGACTCCATCACATGAACAATAAACAGTTATTGTTTAAGCCAGTGATGTTTTGTGGTGTTGGTTATTTGTCATTATTGTGGCAACAGGTGCATGATGAATAGGAATTACAAAGAGGGCAGTATTGAAAATGTGTGCCTGCTTGGGCTGGCATGGAGGAAAGTGTAGATTTATATTTGAAACATTAATTGGATCACTCTTTTGGTATGAACATACACAGCCAGCTTAACAACATCAGTAAAAGCAGATTACATCTAACTTTGATTTAGTATTCCTGGAGCTTCCAATCTTAAAACCTTTCTTGCAAGAGATTACATATTATCAGTTAATTATATCCATTGGGATTTATCACTTGTCCAGGTTATCATTTCAGGATCAACAAAACACTTTCATTAGAATTTTTATCCACTTTTTAGTACCTTGAGGAGAATCTCTTGGTTTCCATTTTTTCACTTTTATTAAAATCTGCCTACCTTCATTTTTTTTAATGTAAATTATATCGGTCAGGATCCTTGCGGGTAAAAGATGGAACACTCAGAATATTTTGAAGAAGATTTTGTAAGTAGATCACTTACATAGATTTGAGTGAGGTAAACTGCAAGGTGTCATACAGGACTTAATATTAGAAAACTGAGACTGTTGCTATTCTAGGCTTAAAGAGCAAGATGATTGTTCCTGCAACCTGAAAGAAAGGAGTCCTTTGCAGAGAGTCCTGCAGGTATAGAGCTGTGACAATAAATATCTCGAGTTCACCCTCCTTTCTCCAAACTCCTTAATGAGCACCTCTTTAGCCAACTCCAATATAGATGGGCAATTGAGTCCCATGTATTAAGGTAGGTTGATAAAGAGAACATTTGGAAATCACGATGAAGAGGATTGGGAGGAGTTAATCTGGAGGGCTTGATGTGAGCATCATAGCACACACACCTCATGTGTTTTACCAGTAAGCCTTTTTTCTAAATAGCAGCACAGTGTTCCTGGAAGCTCCAAATACCTACCTGCAGAGTATGGACTCACTAGGTTGTGAATCATCACAGCCAAGACGTAAGATTATTAACAGTACACATTGAAAAAACTTGTATTATGCATTTTGTTGTCAAAACACTTCTGATCTCCATTAGAATTTCAGGAGCAACTGCTGATGAGTAACCTGTCTATCCTGCCAGCAACAGACAATGCTGAAACCCTGATATTGCATTGCACTCAAGGAGACCAACCCGCCACTTGGTGATAAATTGATTGCATTGGGCTTCTTTTGTCCTGGAAACAGCAGCCATTAATTTTTGCTAGCATGAACACCTATCCAGCTACCAGTTTCCCTTTTCTGCCTGCAGAGGCTCTGCCAGCACCACTCTCCCAGGATTCACAAAGTGAGAGATTCGCTGGCACAGTATTGCATGGTATTGCCTCAGAGCACGGGCCACACTAAACTCTGGTGGAGCTGTGACAATGGGCACGGAACTATGGGATCTATTGGTCTTACCACAGCATCTAAGAGCTACTGGAAATATAATATCTGTTTGAAAGCATTGCTGAGGTGAAAGATAGGAGGGTATACCCTGTAAGGATGGGTTAGCATCCTCCAAGATGAGATATACATCCTATAATAAAATCTATTGTTTCAAGGTGTTTCCATTAAAGGTAGAATTTATGGGTTTGAACACCAAAGTACAGAGATAGGAGTGGTACAACTTCCCATTTCTCCCAACAACCCACTTGAGGAATTTCTGCTTCCTTTCCTTCAAAGTTAGGCTCTGTGGTCTAGATTTTCTCACTGCCAGTGAGGAATGCTCACACCAGGAGACACAGGGAGAGTGGCACTGAACATTAAGGTGTGGTTGCCACTAGGTCATTTCCAAGGCCACACTGGCAGGGTAGTTGATGCTGATTATCAGGATGTGAGGAACTGCTATTATGCATTGGGTGCAGGGAAAATCATATCCTCTAGGTAGGAGTTGACAAACTTTTTCTGCAAAGAGACATGCAATGCATATGAGTCATACACGTTGCTTGTCACAGCTACTCAACTCTGCCTTTAAGTGTGAAAACTGCCGTAGAAAATTCATGACTATGTTCTAGTAAAATTTTACTTACCAAATGGGGGGTGGGCAGGATTTGGCTGTGAGACTCAATTTACTGATCCCTGCTGTAGGGCAATATTTTAGGCTTAAATTTGTTGGTAAATAAATAAACACAGTCACCACGGCTTGAGGAAAGCATGGTAACTAGTGGTTTAGAGCCCTCAGGAATGACGGCTGGGTCACTCTACCAGATGTGTCTCATGGACCCAGCACAGTGTTAGCTGAAGAAAAAGAAAATCCCAGATGAGTATTTGAGAAAATCACTCCCGGCCCCCTAGCCAGTTAGAGTGATGGAGACTATAGTTTGTCCTATTAATTTTCTTTTTTTTGTTTCTCCAACAAAAGAGGAAAACCAGAATGCTGTAGGTGTTGTTCCCAGATGAGTTGTATTTACTACATGATGTGACAAAAGGAACAGATGGTGGCAAATGCTGCAGCCCACTGCTCAGATATCTTTTCAGAACAGAGAATTCTCCTTCCTCCAGCTCTAAGGACTGCTGGCTACAGAGGACTTGTTGCCAAATTATTTGGGAATTGCACTTGGCCAAAGAGAGCTACTTTGTACCTATGAGATTATATATCTCCTTCAATAACTGGATAATGTGTACAGGGGGAAGTTTACAAAGGCCAATACCATTTTCACGATTTAGGATAACTTTGACGAGCCACTCTAGCTCCAGAGCTACTCTGCCCATTCTCTTCTGTTCACTGTGGCCACCCTTTCCTGGTCCCTTATCTCCTCGACCTTTGTATTTGAATCACTCCAAGATTGTTCTTAGATCTCTTCTCATTGTTATCTACTCTGTCTTGATGACTTCACAATGATTTGTGCCTTTCCTAACAATTATATGTTACTGACTCACAGATTTTTATCTCCAGTTCAAGCATGTCTCCTGATCTCTAGGCTGGTATACTCCATAAAGTTTTTAATTTCTCCATTTGGGTTTCTGATAGACAGCTCAAGCTTACATTGCTCAAATTTGAGCTTCTGATTTCCCCTGTCTTAACAGCAATGCCATTTTTTCCAATTGCTCAGACCAAGAACACAGGTTATACTTAACTTTTTCTTTCTCTCATGCTCCACAAGTAATCTGTGGCAAATCCTATACGTCTAACCTTCAAAATACATTCAGAATTTTGTCACATCTCACCCCTTCCATAATTATGCATTACCATTCCGGTCTAAGACACCATTCTTCCAGCCTGAACTATGTATAATATATTCTCCCAACCAGTCAATCTATCTAGACTGCTCTGTTCAGGCTATTTCTATCAAAGCAGTCAGTATTTTATTTCAAAACACAAGGCAGATCACAGCACACCTCTCCTGAAATCTTACAGGAAATTTCTATCTCCTTCAGAGTAAAAGAAAATTTCACCCTCATGATGTCTTATAAAATTCTCTATAATCTGTGACATGCCACCCAAACTACATGTCATACTCTATCCCTCATTTTTCATCTTAGTCAATTTATTAATTTCCCCTTGCCACTATAACAAATTACCACAAATTTAGTGCCTTAAAAAATTATTCTCCTTCAGGTCTGAACATCAGAAATCTAAAATCACTTTCACTTGGCTAAAGTCAAGGTGTCAGCAAAAATAGCTCTTTCTTAAAACCTTAGAGGAAGAATCAGTTTCCTTGGCCACATGTACCACATATATTCCTTTTTTTTTTTTTTTTTTTGTCATTTCTTCTTTTATCTTCCAAGTGCATCACTCCAACCTCTGAAAACACAGTTTACTATAAACATACTCAGAAAGGAGCAGAATTCCCACATGGGTTCTCTGACAAGTGGAGTAAGAGCTATTACAGTAGAACCAGTTAAATGGAAGGCAGTAGATCTGCCTCTACCTACAAAACCAGATAGATTATTAGAAGTAATATTATATTCCTGGAGGGTCTGCAGGAATTAGTGCCACCTTCAAAGACGTGAAGAATGCAGGGGTGGTGATATTTATTGTATTCCCATGTTAATCACCTATCTGGTCCATGCAAAAAATAGACGGGCCTTGGAGAATTACAATAGGTTATCATTACCTCTAACATATAGTGACTCCAATTGCTAATGCTGCTCTAGATGTGTTTTCTTTCCTAGAGCAAGTTAACATACTTTGGGTTACCTACTATGCAATTATTGATCTTGAGAACGCTTTGTTCTGCCTCTATATCCTACTAAAAACAGCACCAAAAGCAGTGGACCTTCAACTTCCATAACCAATCACTCCCTGACCTCACTGACCGACCATTCCAACTCTATGGCCTTCTGTAATTATCTAGTCTGAATGGACATTGATTGCTTCTCCATTCTATAAAATATTGTGATAGTCCACTCTATTGATAATATCATATGATTGGACCTGTTGATTAGGAAGTAGTCCTGCCTTCTGATAAATAGATATTCATGTATATATATTTTAATACTTTAATAATAAATCCTTTTATCTATCTTTACACCATAAAGAAAATAGAAACTGGTCTAGCAATAATTTGCCATTTTCCTCCTGTCCTAGCACCAGACTTGGATGTGTACATCCTTGTAAGCCAACATTCAGGAAAGTTGTTTTCTGAGGTTTTCAAACTACAGGATATGTTTATTACTATTCAAGTAGTTGATTCATCACAAATTCAAAGATAAGAAGCATATGTACTTATTCTTTAAGCGAGGAGAATTAGGATATATATTGTGCCATAAATAATCTTTAATAGTGTCAGGTTGAGACTTATTAACTGTTGCCTCAATGTTTATTGTATAAAGAACAGTGTCATCCTATTTGGGACCCTCTCATATGCATATGGAAAATATTCAAGTATCTTGAAATGATCCTTTCAAAATCTATCCCACTATCTCTCTCTCAAAGTAAATTATGTTTATAATATCTTGGGTATCTTTCCAAATATTTTAATAATATTTATTTAATTAAAAAATGACTAGTATTTATTATATATTACAATTGTGTCAATGTTTCAATGCAGGGTGATGTGTATACTATGATTTTATCTATTTTCTTGTTTAAATTAGTTTTCTTGAAAATAACATTTCTTTTTTGAATTTACATAATTTTTATGTATCTAGCTTTATTTATTTAATAAAAAATTTGTTGTGTGTCTTGTAATGGTTAAGTTTAGATGTCAACTTAACTGAGTTAAGGGATACTCAGAGAGCGGGTAAAGCAATATTTCTGAGCATGTCTGTGAGGGGGCGTGCACAAGAGATTGGCGTGTGAGTTGGTGGGCTGAGTGAGTATGCTCTGCCTCACCCGATGTGGGAAGGCACCACGCAGTGGGCTGAGGTCCAGATAGACCAAAAAGGCAGAGGAAAGGTGAATACTCTCTCTCTCTCACTTCTGGAGCTCCAACACTCTTTTCCTGGTCCTGGACATCTGGACTCCAGGTTCTTTGACCTTTCTTTGGACTCCAGGGTTTGCAACTGCAGCCCCCTACGTTCTTGGACCTTTGGCCTGGAGCTGAGAGCAATTGAGTCACACCATCAGCTTCCCTGGTTGTGAGGTTTTTGAACTTAGACTGAGCCACATGGCAGGCTTCCCTCATTCTCCATTTTGCACAGGGCTTACCATGGGACTTCCTCAGCCTCCATAATGGTGTTAGCCAATTCCCCTAATAGATCTCCTCTCATATTCTATATCTCTCTGTATATCCTATTGGTTCTGTCACTTCAGAGAACCCTGACAAATGCATGCCTACTTATGCTTTTTCCCTCATGCATTCAAACATAGCAGATAATCTATCAAAGCCATTTTCCGCTTAGTGATCTTCTCCTTGGAACAATCTACTGTTCTAACCACAGCTGGATTGGTGTCTTCACAGGAACGCTGTAAGGTTGTCATCCTGGATCTCTTCTTTGTCACGTTCCTTTGTTGAATCCCTTGTTTGCTAGACTATCTTTTTTTTCTATAATATTTATGAAGTCATGTGAGGCATGTTTGTTAGAACTTCTCTAATTATTAAAATTTATGTTCATTTATAATATTGAAACTTGGCTTGAGAAAGTCAACCTGAAAATTAATGTTCCCTAAGAATTAAAACTTTAAGTACAAATCTTCATCTGGATTTATCTTAGCAATTATATATATTGTTACTCATAATTTAAAAACTTCTAAAACATGTAATATAAATATGATTCAGTAAGAAGCAATGCATGTGAACTTTTGTCTTTCAATGTGATACTATGTTATTGAATTAAAAAAATGCTAAATGGTTTAAAAATTCTTCTTTGACTAACTTAATTTATTCAGAGTCCATGCTTTAAGGAAGCTTTAGAAAATATTTGAAGTCAACTTTGAGATAAAAAATGGTGCAATACTATTTTCCATGCTCTCCTTAAGTCAAAATGTCTGAATCTTGGGAGACCAAAACAGTGAAGTAAACATTCATCCCAGCATTTCGTAATATCCGAGAGCCTGTCAGAATTACCACCAGTGGCTCAGCTGCTCACAACATCTTGGAGGGTCTGGTTGGTGAGGACTATTTAATAGACATGTCAGGGTGATTAATGAACTTCTCATTGTTTCAGCAGAGATCAGTTTTCCAGTCAATAAAACTGTCAGATGATCAAAGTGGTGCCTTTAAACTTTTTTATATGACTGAATAATGCCCATAAATCTTCAATGATAACTTGTATGTTAACATTATCACGAACTTTTGAAAACAGTATTATATTTTTTAAAAACAGAAAGGCTCAATATGGCTTCACAAATTTTTTTTTTTAAAAAATTCTTTAAAATTTGTGGAAACGATGGAGCAATGATTTTGTCCAATTTCCATCCTACTGATCCTACAGATTATTTAGAAGCAAAGTGAACATGAGGAGCTAAGAAAACTTAATGTAAAATGAATTCAGCGAAAGCTGTCAGTTGTCCATTAAAAACAGTGATCTCTTAGCCTTTGAGGCATTTGCTGTCTTTTGTCTGTCAGCCATACACTATATCCCCTCAGTTGTAGGGAAACAAATCTGGAAACTTCATCATCGTAAATGCCTTGCCACTTGGTTCCCTGGAAGTGTTTGTCAATGGGCAGCAGCAGCAGAGAAAGGCAAAGCGAGCAGGGGGCATTTCGTCTGGCTTCAGACAGTGCCACCTGCAGTCCCACCAGCAGGGCCTTCAGTAGCAAAGGTGGCAAAAGTGGCTGCTGTAGCTTCCTGGCTGAAAGATGCAGCTTGTTTTAAAAACTGTTGTGTTCAAACATTTTTTTAAAGTGGTTGGATGTATCACTCCTTGTAGGAATTGAAGTTTGTTTCTGTCAGGGACTATCTTTTCAAAGAGCAGTTCTTAAAAATAATAAGCAAACATCCAAACCCACAAGAAGATCTATTCATTTTTAGTTTAGTTACCTTAATGTGTGGGGACATTACTGAAATTAAATACAGGATTTTCTCTTTGGAGTTTAAAAATTGGTCTGAGAATTAGACACTTTGAATTTTAGGACAGAGAGTGGGGTCGACCTTATAATCCCCTATTCAAATCACTTTATTTTATATTTGAAGAAATTGTATCCCAGAGAAGATAGGAAGGTGACGTAGTTAGCAACAAACTAGAATAAGAACTGAGGACAATTAATTTAAAACATATGTAACTTGGTATAAATAGTAGCACTCTTAATAAATACTATTCATAGGACTGTCTCCTTAATTGTCTTCCAATATTTTCCAGGTGGGGTGTGTGTGTGTGTTTGCTTGTGTGTGTGTGTGTGTATGTGTGTGCATGTGTGTGTATGCATATGTGCTTTCTCAATATTTTAAGACTGGACTTAAATTTTCCACCAATTTATTCCGCTGAGCACTGTATACCCCCATTTAATGACAATGTGAAAAGTCATCAGACACCTCTGTTTATCATGTTTAACAGGCTGAACCAGTCACCTGATCCAGCCCCACCTCCTCTTGTGCTTTCTGTTTTGCTGAATAGCACCAGCTTCAAACTTCAATACATGTTTGTTGAGCATCTTCTAGAGGGTGAGTGCAGGTTATGGTCGGCATAGTTACTCCGACCGAAGCCAGCACTTCACCCTTTCCTCTCTGTACCCTCCACAACCCCTCAACATACAGTCAGGGAGATATACATATATATTAGTATATATAACTAATATTATATTAATACATAATATTTATAGATATAACACATATAATATATATTAATTCAGGGCTTAAGAAAGTAGTCTACATGGAAAAGGATGGCTGGGAAACTTTTCTTAAATCTGTGTTTGTGAAGAAGGTACAACATTTTCACATGAGTGATATGTTTCTTTGGGGTGGCTCTAAGGCAGCCTGATGCAGATCATGAGGAGTCTGACCTTCCACCTCCATGTTTATGGAGCCCTGAGCCCACTGGGAGCTGCTTCCCCTGCACTGATGTGATCAGAAAATTCATTCAGTTCTCACTTGCTACTCCCTCCCTGCATCTGGCTATCTCTGTCTCCACTGCAGTTCTCCAGGTAAGGCTGCCAGCAGGCCTCCTGATTGGTGTGCAGGCTTCCTGTCTCGCCTCCTCCAATCGATTCTGCACACTGCATCTAGGGTGATATTTTTAAGGGGTGAAACTTCGTGATATTTCATTGTTTAATACCCTTCATTTGTTGCACATCAGCCTCAGGATAAGACATCAAACTCCTTAGCACGGGGGTCAACTGAAATTTCTTTCCCATTTGTCTTCTCTGGTAGGTACTATCAGATATGTGTAATGGATTAAATGATTTCAAAGAGAGGGACAAATAGATAAAACAGAAGGAGAAGGGCTAATTGCAAGAGAGAAGTCCTTGAGAAGGCTCGAAATAAAAGGACACAGAGAACACCGACGAAGCTAGGGAAGAGGTGTATTTTAACAGGAACGAAGGTAGAGAGTGTGGATAAAGATATTTGGACAAAAACAATATATACCATGATTAAGTCCTGGAATATAACAATTCTTGTTGACTTTGGCATTTTGCAACTACTGTTCCAAATGCCTGAGAAAAGAGCCCCCTTTGCTTCCCTTAGGGAATTCCAACTTATTTTGTTGGATTTTGGAGTTGAATATGCTTCTCCCAGGCAACATTTTCCAACCTGCAAGATTTTTATGCTCCCATCCTTGTGTGCTCCATGAGGTATGAACTTCTATCAAATGTATGAAATTGCAAGTCTTGTGCTGACTTCTCTGTCTCTCCTGGTGTGAGCTCTCTGTCCTGTCTGTAAGGACCATACCCTTTTCACCTTGTCTCACTAGTTCATAACACTTGATAGGTACAAAGTGAGTTTAGTTGTTAATTGAACTAATACATCAGATAATAATTAAAAAACGTATGTATGTGTTTGGTGGTAGTAAAGTGGTAATAAGCATTTGTCACAAATTTTACTTACAAGAGAAAGATCAGCAATAAATGGTAGAATAGGGAGGAAGGACCACACATAAAAAGGAAAGCAGCAATAGCTTTTCTAACGTAACTTCCTTTCCAATATGGCTTCCAGGTCATTTTGCTGATACGCTACCTCTGTTCCAAGAAAATCCCACAATAAGAATTTTGACTATAGTGGAATGGGCCTTGGAGGTAGGACTGATTCCTTTTCAAATTACACTGTTTAAAGCTTAATTATGAAAAGTAATTGTCCTCAGGAAATGCAGCTGAGCTAGTTCCCCTGTCCTCACATGGTCCTTTGACCTCAGCCTCTGTGCAACTATTTGGAACATGTTGTTTTTAAGTTATTAGGCACAGCAACATGTGTTAGATTTTGATGAGATGTGCCAACAATTGCTGTAGACAACAGAAACCCAGGTCTTCCCCAGTGGTGGTGCAAAGCAGCTGGGCTCTATTTTTCTCTTTCCAGTTAGTAAAGCCTATAATCGCTCCGTGATTCTGAGTGTGATTCTTCTTCCCTGTCGGAATCTCCCTTTAGGGTCCCATCAGCGCTCTCAAGTTGGTGAATTTTTTAAGAATTTTTTCTGTGGTTTGTTTTGAAGTGGTAGGAATTTTGAAAGCAATTCCAACTCTTTTTGTGGTTATTATTCCTTCCCCGTCCTCAGTCTTCCTAACTTGCACAACAGTTTAATACAACTGCTCAAGTCAAAGAACTTCTGTCATGCTCTAATATTCCTGAAACAGATGATACCTGTTGTCAGACTCTGACAGCTTTCATACTTTTCTATACATACTGAGTTGCCATTTATTGCCTTTATTTATACCAGAATGGCTGCGTGTCTACCTGGTAAGGTGACTGATTATCCCAAGAAAGGAAACACACCCCCTGTCCAATGTTTTACCACAAAAGCAAGACATAGAAGTGACTTTTCAGGTCTCTCTCTCCACCCCCTTGTCAAGTTATAATACAGTTCCCAGAGAAATAATACCCTCAATGTGTGGCAGTTTCTTGCATGGTGATGAATTAGAATGTCTCAAACCCAAGACTGCAGAATCTTCCCAAAGGACTCTGACAGATGGAGTACATTTTACACATAGTAGGTTATAATATAATACATATGTTGTGGATAGAGAAAGCAAAGCAGGAAAAGAAAATGTGAGTTTGATGAAATTTTAATAAAACATCTACAGTGTGTTATTAGTTTCTTAAACTAAACTTTTTTTTCGGTACAATAAAATTCCTTAGCCTTCTTTTGCCTAATTTTTTTTTCATAAAATATATTTAGACTGAGGTAGTAACAGAATTCTCTATGGCTTAGTTCTTTCAAAAATAATTCCATCAGGGCAACAAAAGAACTGTTGAGTGATTCTTCCCTCAGGATATTTTGCTGTAAATACTATAGCTTCATCTACTTGCCTGTTTTGTTGTTGTTGTTGTTGTTGTTTGTTTTTTGGCTTTTAGTCCTTTCTGATTGGAAAACATCAACTACATTCTAGTTATAACGGAAATAAAGGCTGATGATATCATGAGGTAAAAGGTCTTTGTGAAGTAAAATAAGCAGTATGAAATGAGGCTAATTCTTATATATGAAGAATTAAGGTGTGGGGTAAGACAGGACAGCTTTCTATTAGCAAGAGAAGCAAAGAATGTGTGCCACTTTCAGGCATTTTACAGAATATCACTTTTAACTCAGTCATCTAAATATTTTATTGAAATATATTTTAATTACATGAATTTAAAATGATTTGAGTAATTATAGCAGGGCTCTGCTTCACCATACTAGTACAAACTCGATTTTGATACAGTAGTTCAGCCTGCAGAAAATTGTCTTTTTTGTATAATTTATGATGTAAATGATATATCATCAGTTGCTCATGGCTGAAGGTGGCTGTGATGGTGAAAGGGGCAATATCTGAGTGGAATTAGAAGGAAAGGAGAAAATGAAGAAAGTAACCATAGATCTCTGAATCTCCAGTTCTGACACATCTGAGATATTCAGTCCATTCAGAAAGATCAATAATAACATTTTGAAGTATAGCACATTATATTCTTTATTTTTTAATTGAGATGATTTGTATTATGCTGACTTAAAATAACTTTGGATAAACTGGATTCTGAAAGATTTGTAGCACAAAAGTCTCTATCAGAGAGGAGTTTAGTTTAAAATATCCATTTACAAGTGAATAAATATTTTACAATTTTAAGTAAAATACAGCCATTTTTAATTTTACTCATTGAGACATATTTCAGAAATATGTTGATTAACATCTGGAATTTTACATTTATTTTATTTTATAATGGATTCATTTGAAATTGCAAAATTATGAAAGTGAAGGTGAAAATTTTATGTTCTCTTCTTTCCCTTCAACATTATAACTTATTGCATATCTTTTCAAAATTTACTTCTGGCACATTGAAAAATATATGTTTAATAACATTACTATAAATGGATTATATAATCCATATTGTTTTCATATATTGTGTGTGTATATGTTTGTGTGCATGTATGTTATTATGGGTTAATTTGTTTGGGGACTGTTGGAAAACTACTACAAACACACTGATTTTATGTTATAAAAAGAACGAAATCTCATGCTTTTATTAGTACATCAATTTTGTCCTCTTTCACTTTCTCATTTGAGAAATATTATTTCGTCTTATTCTAGAGGTTAAGAATTATTTAAGCATGAATTAAGGGTTTCAGTTACTTTCTTCAACACTTATGTAGCCATTATTTTTAATTGTATCACTGTGGATTTATTAGCATTTTGCTGATTTTATGTTTTGAATTATAATATTTAAAAATATCTACTGACTGCCCATTCTAAAAGATGATGGCCTTATTGTACACACTCTTTATTTCACTTCTCTTTTCCCCACTACTTCTCTTCTTTATTTCATTATTACAAAACTTATAGAACATTTTGGTTCATAACATAATTTTCTCTGTCCTTTGGCTATTAGATGATTTAAAAAATTAAAAACCAGTTAACATATGTTGAGTGATTTATAATAGAGAAATATATACCTGGACTCTCTGCATATATTATCTCACTTAATCCACCAAAAAATTGTCAAATATCCAAAAGCTTTAAAACATTGCCATTTGAGTGTGTATGGCCATCTCAGATTGGCATGCCTAAAACTCAACTCTTGATTCCTGTTATAATCTGTTGTTGTGTAGCCAACTACTCCTAAACTTAATGTCTTAAAATAGTCATTTTATTTTGCTCAGGATCTTGTGGATTAGAAATTTGTGAAGGGATCAAATAGATGGTTCATCTCTGATTCACATGACATCAGCTGGAGTGTCTGGGACTAGAAGACTTGCTCCCAAGATGACTTCTTCTTTTATGTGTGTGTGTGTGTGTGTGTGTGTGTGTGTATATATATATAAAACACTTTGGTGTGCTTTTGAGCTCTCTCTCTTCCCTCTTTCCATCTCTGCCTCCCTCCTTCCCCCATCTCTCTTTCTCTGTCTCTCCATCTCCATCCAAACTCCATGGTGCTTCATCCTTCATGGTCTCTCTCCAAAGCTTGGATTTCCTTACAGCATGGTAGCCTAGGGTAGTCATACCCCTTTTTCCTTTTTTTTTTATGTTCACAAAGCTTTTATTTTTGGTAGCAGTTGATGGTTTACGTTTGTTGTTAGAAATTCAGAAAATACTGCCCATAAAAAAGGAGAAAATAAAATCACTTATATTCAATCTTCAAAATACAATCATTGCTACCATTGACATATGTTATTAAAAGATGTGTAATTTTCAATAGTATAATTACAATTTGCATATTTTGTTATCTGAATTTCCAAGTCAAATAAATCTATTTTATTCTTGGTATAAAAGTATAATTTGTTTTATTTTTATGCATTTTAATTACAAAATCTCATTACATAAAATTGATAGTTGTTTTCTTATTGCATTGCAGACATATTTAATATAGTTTGGATATATTTGAGATATTAGTTGTTACAAAGCACCTTGCGGTTCCAAGAATGATTATTCTAAGAAACAAAGTGGAAGTTGCTGATCTTTAAGGCCATGAGTGCAAAAGTGGACATAGTATCACAGGTACCATATTCTATTACTTAAAACAGCCACAAAGCCCACCTAGGTTCGAGGGGAAGGGCATAGAACCAGACCTCAGTGGCAGGAGTGTCAAGAAATCTGTGCCTACCTTTAATTTGTTGCAATTCCAATACTACAAATCTTTTCCTTCCACACTCTTTCCTTCCTCAGAAAATCATTCTACCAGTAACCTTGATGTAAAACCGTGGAGGTGCCTTCACTGCTCTCATTCTCTTGTACGATCCATCTCAGAAAATCTTGTCAGCTATACCTTCAAAACATATTCATAAATGACCACTAATTACCACCCCACTGCTAATTACCTGGCAGGAGACAATAACATACGTGGCCTCGACTGTTAAGGAAATCTCATATTCCCTAACTGTGGCTATTGGTGTATATTTATATAAAAAAAGGATAATTTGTGGCAATACTGCTAACTAGTGAATGCCACCAGAAGAGGTAGATTTGTGACAAAAATCTTAAGAAGAGAAATTTAGCATATTTATTTTTTTTAATTCAAAATATTAAAGGTGAGAAATGCATATGGCTAAAAATTTTAAAGTATTCTTAGGGGTTTGAGTGTCCTTTCACTTTTCCCTTTTCTGAATTCTACCCCATTCCCAGACTAAATCATTTAAACTTTTAAAAAGTGTTTATTTGGCTTTTTGTTTATTTAATTCTTTTGTTGATCATGTCCATATCACTATATAATGTGCCTATCCAGTAGTTAATAAACTCATCTATTGGGGGAATAGTCATGCTAGATAATTCCATTTTATAGTCTCTTAAGAATTTGGAATTCTTAAAATATTCAATTTTTATTTGCAGAATTTTTAGGTATATAAAATTAGCTGTGAAAAATGCATGCCTAACATCTTTGTTTCAATGATGCCTCAAATTTCTTTAATATACTCACTTACAGAAAATAATAAGCTATGTACAAAATATATTCTACATCATTTGCTTTTGTACTTTAACATATATTATATTTTTTAAAAATGGAGCCAATATTTTCCAGGGTTATAAGGATTACATTTTTTTTTGGTTTTGTTTTTCTTTCCTAGAAAAGCTATAGGCCTCTGATTATGAAACAGATTTTCTAAGTGGTTTCAAAAGTTAAAAATTCTGCATATTCTTTCTGGAGCACATTCTTATTTCATGTGGATTGCAATTAGGACAATTAAGAACATGACTATTTTTGTTTGGTCTTTAGAGATTCAATAATGAGAGAGATGTAACTCGGTTCAGGTGTTTTAACTAGAGAGCCGTATCATTTGTGTGCTGCTAAAGATTGATGTACTCTCTGTTCTGACAATAATTATTATTAAATTATTATTGTTTTTCTTAACAAATAACATTGTCTTTCACATACAGCTTAAGTGATGGTATGATGAAATTACTTTTGAGATTACTTCTAAATTAGGAAAACTGCTGGGTGACTCCATCAAGGTTTGCAGTAATTTGTTAAACATTTTTTGCAGGTGTTAACATTTTTAATGTATCTAGCACATACTTAACTATCTGGCATGTTGGTAATGAATACTATAAACACATACATAACGGAGAAAAACTATGAAGGTTCTCACATTTTTATTTTATTTTGATAAATAACATTATGTGAAACCTGATAACAAAAGCTTTCCATTCAAAACTTGTGAGGCTGATTTGAATTTGTCAGGGCAGCTGAGTAGCACTGTGCCATACTGTGATGGGGAAGTGCAGGCTCTCATTTTTGCACCAATTGAACCTGTGCTCTTTATCTAGGAGAGGAGTGACCCACATCAAGTGTGGAAATGTGAATCCTCTAGCCATGCTACTGGAATATTAAGCTGCCTCTCATACTCAACTTTTGGGTCAACTCATACATACTTGCTGTGGTTATCCAACATACCCATCTATACTTCTTACCAAAGAACCAGCTTTCCCCTCCTTTGCTCAATTTTACTTAATTCTTCTCCCCATGTCTTTATATCGTATCTTGTTTCTCACTCTAAGATCTCCAGCTAACTCTTCCTACAGTTTATTCAATCATCCAATATACACTATTATCATTTGGCCCTATTGAAAGACTCATATAAACACACACATCATCACCACGTCTGTACATCTGTATAGTGTTTTGCATTTTCATCATTAAGGTAAACTATTGATATTGTCCGTGATAGTGAATATAGTGATAAAGTTTTAAATCTGACTTCCACTAACTTTACGTGTGATTTAAGTCATTAAATCGTTTCATGCACATCTTACTTTCTTCAACTGTGAAGTGGAAGTCATACCTAAATGTATCTCATGGTTCTCTTGTGAGGACTAATAAACATATGTCATATGCTCTAATTTTATCTGTATGTTTTGTAGTTAGTATAATTATTATATGTGTTAGTTCTTTTAATACCCTGGCATAATACATTATCTGCATGAGGCACAGTGGTTATAAACTTTGGTTCGTTGTCTGCCAGGGGGCAAGGATAGAATTTAGGATATTTGTGAATTTGTATGGAAAAATATTCTGTCTTTGTTGTCACTAATCTATAAGGTTAATTTCCTTAACAGAAATTTAGTATTTCTTTCCATTATGAATATAGGAAAAAACCATAATAGTAGTGAACATTATCGGTGATACTGGTATCAACAGAAATCGTGGATATTTTCCTACACATCATACCTGTTGTAGATAACTCAAAATATCACTTATGTTCAGGACTATTATCAAACTGCAGTTAATTCATGTGATCTCAGTCTCATAGTCTCCAATTGGCCAACTTTGTGTAACACTATTCTTAATGGTCATTGAGCTACCAAATCACAATGTCACATATTTTTACAGTGACATTTAAGTAAAAAGTCTTGCAGAATTCTGATGTTTTTTGAAAGAAATTAATTCTCATCTTATAAAACAAGCCATGAGAGCCTCAATTCCATTTGTGACACTAAATCCTTGGAAGTAGGTATTTTAAAACTTTGTAACATTCAAACAAAATATTGAAAATGTTGGATGTCCAACATGACATGTGTGTTGCTTTGTCAAACTCCACTCCAGAGTTTAATGTTCTGATTTAGGAAAGCTGCGATAGTTTTCACATTTATCTCTCTTACAAAAGATAAAATTTATCTTTTTCTTGCCTATATTTTAATTATATTTTTGTTATTGAATATCTTAACAAAGAAGCACATTGTTACTGTATCACAAACGTGTATTTTAAAATATTTTGGTAATATTTCTGTTGAGTTTCTCTGCAAACTTTGTGTTCAGTTAAAAACATTCTGAAAAGGGGATCGTCTAAGCCCATTCTGTGTTGCCATAACAGAACACCACAATTTCAGCTATGCTTGAACCTGTGAGGATTCAGCTTTGAACTTGCCAAAAGGCATTTTTCCATCACATGAAACCTGAGGATGAAGAAACACAAAAGAACGGAGCCCAGAAATAGAGGGAGGCAGAATCCTAAGGGCATCAGCTGAGCTTCTGCAGCAACCCAGGTGCCTGACTGTAGTCCTGATCCCAGACTTGTCAGTTCTATGAGTCAGTGCATTCCTTGTTGTTGCTTAAAGCAGTTGCTTATAGTTGCTGGCACTTCATTTCAAATGATTCTTTACAATAAAAAGGGCAAAGAAATGCCAGCAGGGTGGATCTCTATTTTCATAGACACTAAGCTAAGAGTTAAGGAGCCCCTGGCTTCATCAAGGAGGGATCAGGGTCGTGGGGCTGGTGCCAGCTATTCCCCACTAATAGTGGGGGGATATATATCTGTATCTATATCTACATATATATTATATAAATTATTGCAACTAGCATGTTTGTGTGGTACCACTTTATGAAAGAGAGAACCCAGGTTTGTGATTTGGCTGGCATTTAGAGTGGGATACCTTGTAACAGAGGGTGTCAGAAAACCAAGTGCACAGCATCTTGACTATTTAGGTGGGAACCACTTGTATACCTTTCACCACACAAGAGAAAAAGACCAGTGTATTTTACAGATAGGATCAGGTTGGAACCCGTGACCTCCAAATCTAGAGTTTTCTGTGCCTTTTCAGCCTGAGAGTCTCAGGAATTTCTGATCATTCTAGCTGCCTTAGCTACACTGACCAGAACCTTGCTGATCAGTTTCCTCACATCTGTTATTCAATTCTTCAGTCTGATGCAACTCCAGTTTCATCAGTTTAGCTTTCTTAATAGGTCATCGCGTGTGAGGACACTATTTTGAATAGAAAGGAATGACTTCAGGATAAACTGTTTCTAAGAAAACTACTTCTCAAGAAACAACAGGCTTCTTTTGCTATGGGCCTTCCCTAAAATTTTGCCTTCAAAATTATCATTTTTATATTGTCAGCCTTAGAATTATGGACAAAATGGTTATATTTAATAAACCAATATTTTTAGTTTGATTCAAGCACTACCATCACAGCAGAAAAACATTTATACCATAATTCCTCAGCCTTTAAATTCTTTCCGATGACGTATGTGTTACAGCAACTGAGTGACTCTGTACTGTCACCTGTAGGCCACAGATTAAGTCCTGTCCATTTGCAGAACATTGTTTTCAGGGACGTGTCTCTCCACTTTAATGGCTTCCTCTCAACACTAAAGCCCCAGGCTGACTTATCTGTCCCAACTACTTTCAAGATCTGAAGTTTTAACGTGGGCACCGATTTGTCCCAGAGGACTTAAGAGGAATTAAGGCAGAAAATTTTTCTGAGGATACTTAGTAATGTATAGCATAAGCACAGTGTTGAAAAACACTTTGTTTCTGCTGTTTTCCCTTAGAATTTTCATACGGGTGTGAGTCTTCACTGACTTTTCCATAGTAACACGGTGCCTTATCAGTGGCCACGTGCACGTGTGTAGAAGCTTCTGAGCCTAGCGTAAGTGCATGTGAGTCATGCAATGTTCTCTCCCACGCATGCTCACACATCCATGTTCTGAGAGCCCTGGGGAATTTTTATATCCCAGAAAGTACTGTTAAGATATCTTAAGTTCCCTTCTCACCTCCAGAGACATGCCCCAAAGTTCCCAGTATTTCAACCAGAGATGCACTTGTCAAAAGTGAGTCGCTCAGCTATCATTGCTAGTGTTCCTTATGAAAAATGAGCCACCCTTCTCCCTTAAGTCAGTAACAGAACACACTGTTCTTTTTCTCCAGTTTTATTGGATCTGCAGAACAGAACATTCTGTGCAAAGTTTCTTCAGCTGTGCACTCTCATATTCAAGCCCCAGGCGATAGCATTTTTGACTGCAACGATCCAGCTGCTGTTCAGTCTGCTCTCACTAATAACTCTATTATAACATTTATAATACCATCTATTAAACTGAGAGCTTTGCTTGTCCCCACAGACACTATCAAATTACTCTTCATCTTTAGTTCCTACTCTTGCCTGCATTCTTTTCTGAGTGAGGGCAGGCCCATCGACAGGGAGGATCGCTGCTCAAGTTCGTTGCCAACATTACATCCACCATAGCTATAAACGAGTGTCCCATCTGCCTTGTCTTGGCTTAAAGCCACCAGTACTGTCAATTCCAAGGGCTGTTAGACACACAGCTGGAATATAACTTCCCCCATCAGCCTGGGTGAGTCTTGGTAATGCCCGTGGATTACAGCACTTACTTGCGGGGTGTTTTTGTTTTTGTTTTTGTTTTTTTTGCAGGGTAGGGGAAAGTTCACTGGCTTTATTCTTGGTAGTGAGGTAGGTGAATTTCTGCCACAGTGTTTGCAAAGCATTGTATCCTGAGAATAACGAGCCTCTTTTACCTAATGAAAATATCAGAGAGATAACATTGTGTTTTAGAGACCTTGAGTGACATTAACAGAATGATGATAGGAATGAAGGGCATTGAGGCGAATCAACTTGAGAAATGGATCTTTGAGATTGGTTCTTGACAAGATAATTGCTGTAAGCGTTTTAAAAATTGGAATGGACAGGTGCTGTGCTAAAGACACAATGGCTTTTGTGGATGCCATTTAAGGTCATATTAGAGTGAAATGAAAGCAAGCCAGCAAGGGTTCCTGAGACCCTAGAAGGCCAGGTCCCTTTATCATCTCAGTGTAGAGAATTTTCCAGGAAGGGCAGTGATCAGATGCTCCTTGGGACTGGAAGGCTATGATGGGATTTTTTTTTTTTTTTTCATGGTAGCAAAACAGCTAATCTAGAAAATTGACCAAGGCAAAATTGCTCTATCAAATTACAGAGGTCCAGACATTGGGCATACACTCCACAGCATTAATAATGATATTTTTTTAAAAAACAGACTCTATGAGTCAACACTGTATTCATATAGCATTTAATTCAGATCCCAAGCAGAAGCTTCTCTCTTAAAGTGTGTGTATATGTGTGTGTGTGTGTGTGTGTGTGTGTTTCACAAGACTATAAAGGAGACAGGAATTACATATCAGAAAAAAAGTTTGTAAGTTTTTAGAGAAAAACTGTAGCAAAAGTCTGGTCACAGGGAAGTGTCGTTTTCTCCTAATTAAGCCTGAAAAAATAAACATAGTTCTGTGCATTTTCAATCTTATAGCTGAGTTTCAGTCAGTTGAGAGAAAACTGATAAAGCAACTGATGAAAATTACTGGAGGGAAATTTGTTGGAACTATATAATCAGGTTGAAGGAATTTATATCCCTTGGCGAAGGCCAGAAAGATGGGAAATAGACTCACAGAAAAATGAAGTTGTTGAGGAAGTATAATTGACTTGTTCTATTTATAATTTCTTTTGTTTTTGACTGTGCAAGATAAAAATGCATGTGTAAATAAGTCTGTAAGTGTTTGTTTATTGAATATATAATAAAAACTGTAAATGATAAGAAAAGCTTAATGGGGCATATTTTTCTTTTTTTGAGGATGATAAAATAATGGTGTATCTTATAAAAATAGTGTGCTGAATTTTCTGAAAAATACCTTAGAGCTAATCTATCCATCTACTTCAGCACAGAACTTGTCCTAAATTTTTTGACAAGCTTAATTACCTAAAGGAAAAAAAATTGGAAAGAAAAAGAGGCAAAACACTGATGTAGCAGAAAATAATCACAGCAACAATGTGCTACAGTGCTTGCTTTTCAGTTTGTATAAATGGCCTTTTCCCTCCAGCCTGTTGACCCAGTATTTATAGAAATTTTACAATCTAAATTTTACATTTTGCTAGTTACAGTTGATAACAAGTAGCAAGCTAGACATTTATGGGGGTGTATTTTATAAGGGGCAAAGATAATAAACAAAATATTATAATTAATAGTGTTAAAAACAAGGATGCCAGCCTTTGAAACTAATAACAGTAATGTGGAGTCATCCGGACAAATGCATAGTTGTATGTACTCATTTAAGAAAACAGGGAACTGTTATATATTTTTAAGAAATATTTCCTTCAACATGGTTATTTTTTATTATACTAAAAAGGGTAAATCTCAGGTATCCTGAAACCTCCTTCAGAATCTCCTTCCCAATTGTGAGAAGTGCGTTAGTTTTTATTATGCCTTCTCTGTTTTAAACAGATACTCCATTTAGCTTGTTGGAAAAAAAATTCACATTCAAATACAACACCAGCAGTAGGAAAAATTATTGTAGTTTTGGTGGAAGATTTAGTGAGATGTTAAATGTGACAGTTTGAAAGGAATGTAAGTGGGACAGGCAAGCCAAGGATGGAATTAATGACAAAGTCAGATAAATTCAATGCAAAGTGTCAATGTCTATGCCAATTATAGCCCATCATCACTTTCCAGACAACTGAATATCTACACGAGGGAACAGAAGATGGCCCAGCCCAGATTTCTCACTAACAGCAAAATTAACTATCACAGCTTTAATATACTTACACTGAAATGGTGTTTCTGCTCACTCTCCTAATGACTAAAATGTAGGTACAGCTTCTTTTTCTACATTATTTTATGCTGCTCTAAGGAAATGCAATAAAATAATGCTTTTAGCTTTTTTTTTAATGGGACAGAAATATGTTTGTTGGCTTTGTTTTTAGGGAGACAGTCTATGACTTTTTAGGCAGACATTTCTTGATCTTTGAATTTTAATTATATGGATCTATTTTAAGACAAAACACAACAAACAAACTTGTATTGATAGTGTACTTCCCAGTGCTAGGCTTAATAGAACAAAAATTTGAGCAGTTTTCCAAAGAGTTTCTTAAAAGACAGCAAGTGAAGGATCAAATCTCCTTTATATGACATTCACAATTAGTGAGGACTGATAGGAGAATGCAGTTACAGGTGAGAATAGTTTTACATAAAAGGGTCTACAGTAGTTTATTTGCTATATTCATTTCTTTACTCATCACTTGGCAAGATTTTATTAATATATACTCACACCATGCCAAGCTCTGTGTAGGAGCTTTGCAGGAAGAGGTTGACAGAAATTTGAATAAAGCACTTGTCCTCCAGAAATTCTTGGTTATGTTCAGGACAGTATAACTGTAAAAAGTTAATTGCAATGCAACATTGTTATATTAGATACATTTGTTCCTCCATTTTTTTCTTTCATTTATCGATTCATCCATTTTATTTAGCAAATAGTTAATGAACACAGGTGTTTCAGTAATTGCGGTAGGTGCTGGCAATACAAACTCCACAAATCACATTCCTTTATTCAAAGAAAAACTCTAGAGATAAACTATTCAAATGAATTTAATTAAGGAGGTAAAAAGAGGTAGATTGCATTATTGTTTCCAAATACCCACTCATCTTTCCAATACAAGGATTATCCACCTTGCCTGTTGCTAAAGTGCATGCAGTGCTTCCTGCTGGTGTTGAGCTGGCCCTTCTGGCTTGCTTTATTCAATGGCATTTGACTGGGTATGCTGAATGCTGAATCCAAGAGGCAATTGTAAAAACTATTGCATGTTGCTATCAGCTATTTAGTTCTTTTTCTCTTGCCATAGAACATGTAGGTTCAAATAGTGGCTGGAACTTCAACCTGAGTCCCAGAAAGAATGAGAAGATACATGGAAAAGAGTTTAGCAGCTAATCTTCACCTGCTTATGCAAAAAGAGAGTGAGAAATGGAGTTATAAGCCATTGAGAATTTTTGGTTTCTTGTTATGAGTGTAACCCCTACTAATCCTGTGGTATTCAACTTTGCCTATCAAATTCTCAAAGTTATTTATTGAAAAGGTTGAGAATGAGCTGCATTTTGAAATTATTCTACCCAGTCAAGGGAAGAAGATGGTTCTTCTCATTTAAAATAGCACGAGAAAATCCAATGAAGTATTGATAAGGATGATATAGTTAAAGAAATAAAAATAGTTTGGTTAAATCCAAGTGAAGGGAATATCTAATGAGAAACTACACTGAAGAGGGAAACAAGGGTCATGGCTTGTATGCCATTCTAAAAAGTTAGTTTAATGAAGGGTTTTAAACAAAGGATTTTGAGTTTTTGAGAATTGTCTATAGTGTTACTATTTAAAATCCTATGGTGACACAGACATGTATATGAGGGGTGGGGGGAGGGGAGAGAGAGGAGAGAGAGAGAGAACATGCTCTGTTTAAAGGTTGTGGTTTATAGATAGAATGTTATTTGAAGTCATTTTAAAATATGATCAAATTTTGAGCAACATTTTGTCAGAGCTACAGATAAAGGCCATTCTAGGGAAAAGGGGAAGCATTAAAGAGAACTGGAGTTAAAAGATTAGATAAAGATAGACGGATAGAGTGATCAAAAAGCTGATGAGACTTCAAAGAAGGGTTCATTTGGGCCATAGTGAAAAATAATGTTAAAAGGCATGTAGATGGCTGGGGCATCAAAAGACTTATATATGCCATACAAAGGCATTTAAATTTTATTCATAGACAATTTAGGTGACATTGCAATAATTAAATTGGGAGAATGGCTTGGTATGATGTGCATTTTACAAGGAGTTTTCCTTGGAGATTGAATTGGAATTGGAGAAAAGGGAAGTTTTTCACTAGGAAGGCTGGTTAAATTATTAGAGTAGTGGTCCAGGTGAGCTTCATCAAGGACCTGAATAAAGGCTGTGGCAATGAAGATAGGGACATATAATTTCATCTGAGAGGGTATTTGGGAAGGTGAATTGATGGAATTTACTGATTGTTTGGTTGAAATTAAAGTTGACCTTCAGATTTCATACTGTATTTCTGAGTGTATGATCTTGTCTTAGTCTATTTTATGCTGCTAAAACAGAGTACCTGAGAATGAATAATTTACAGAACAGAAATTTATTTTTCAAAGTTTGGTGGCTGGGAAATCCAAGATTAATGTCCCCGCAGGTTTGGTTTTCTGATGAGAGCTACTCTCTGCTTCCAAGATGGAGCCTTGTTGCTGTGTCCTTTGGGAGCAGGAATGCAGTGTCCTCACATGGCAGGAACAGAAGGGCAAGCTCACATACTCTGCATGAAATCTCCCTTACAATGACCTTAATCTCATCTGTGAGGGAGGAATCCTCGAGGCCTAATCTCCTCATAAAGGATCCATCTTTAATACTGTCACATTGGCAACAACTGAATTTTGGAGGGAACACATTCTAACCATAGAAATTATTATCCAAGAAGTTCAGGAAACTCGGATATGCTGACACTCTTCTAGGAATGAGATCCTGTGACATGGCATTAGGCTTACCCAGAAGTCAGAACCCTACTGGGCACCATCTTCCTCCCACTGCTGTGGAAAAGCACCTACCTAAAATACAAAGTCCCAGGCTCAAATGTGTTTTCTGACAATTGTCAGTTTGGGGACTTCAGGTAGCATGCATAATCTCTTGCATTCTCAGTGCCTCAATCTGAAAAATGTAGGTAAGTATACTGATCTTGTAAGGTTGTGTGGAGATTCAGAAAGACAATGTATAGGATAATATTGAAAGCCCCACCCCCTATATTGAAATATAAGTGGTAATTGATTGATTACTTTTTTTTTATTTGAAATTTCATTTTCCCCAGAATATGTAAACTGAGTATCAGCAGGTAGGAGATGGGCCCAGAAATATCTGTAACAGACTATTGGGAAAAAAATCCTCTGACTTCTGGCTTATACGGAATACTGTTTAATAGATAAGATTCTTTGCTGCAAAGATAACCTGAGTGGTGTGTACCATGGAAAAGAGTCTGCTGGGTTGTCTTGGTAAATTTTGAAGTTATGCATGTAAACTATGAACTTTCAATCATATAATGAATGCAAAAAATAAGGAACCATTCATAGATTTAAATACATTTTACAAACTGAAAAATTGTAGTGGGGTCCTATGATCCTGAAAACAATAGTGAATCTGAAACACACAATTATTGCTAACAATTTTATTAAATTACCTTGCAGGAATACTAAGTATTAAAAAGCACTCAGCTATTTTTTGTGTGTAATATATGTACATATGTGTTTATTATCATGTTTTAGCAATGGTTTTTGAATTAACTGTATAAAACACAGAAGCCCAGTAATTTACAATATTTACTCCCTGCACTTTACAAAATGCTGTCTACACATTGGTCTTTTTACTTCTTTTATTCCTAGCAAATTACGGTAGCATCTTTTATGACCATAACCTATTTATCTTAGCAGGAGGCATTAGTAAAATGCATCTGCATACCATGGATGCTCATCTGATAAGTGCTTCTCTGTGTACTGAATGTTTTAACTTTCATAAATAGAGAGAACAATTTTTCCCCCTGGGTAAAATCTATTTCATAGATTAATATACACCCTTTCATCATTTAAATGGGCTGCAGTTAGAGATCTATGTTTATGTTGCTGCTTTGGTGCACTGATAGGTGGATAATACATATCCGGTTCTTTCAAAAGCAACACAGTTATATTATTCACACCATTGCCTTTAATGAGCTGGCTCTGAGCCATCATCATCAATCCTGACATTTATGTTCCCTTCATGTTGTACCAGAGCCTTGTGATGACATAATAGTTGCTTGTATAATAAGTGTCGATGTGAAGTACATTAGCCATGAAAAAGCTAATTTATAACCCAAAGGACCAGTCTGACCATTATCTGGGGAAAATTAGAAGATTCTCACAGTTTCAAAATCAATGCTACTTCAGGGCAGATAAAATATATGTTTAATATCTTACAACTAGGTGAAGATTGCAAGGTTGATTAAAATGCCTCAGAAATAAGGATGAGAGCCATGCAGCTGAGCAATATAGGACTTGTAATTTATTTCTTTAATATAGCCGCAGTTTTTCAGGAGTGTCACAAAAATGTGGATTTGGCTTTATTATTATTTGCACACTGCTCAGCACAAATGAATAATTCATTGCAAGGCAGAGAAAACAGAAGAAATATTAACAGTTATTTAACTTGACCACTATTATACTTTAAGGAACTGCATTTTCATCAGGGTTCCCAGACAAAATGCAGAAACTTCAGTTAAATTTAAATTTCAAATGAATAACAAATGTTTTTTTTTAAAGTATAAGTATGTCCCAAATATGGCAACCCTAGCGGTCACGGCGATACTGGTCTTAGGCTGAAGGCTGTACCAGCAGGGTAAAGATAGCGGTATGGAAAATGTGATGTTTTAAAGATATGCTTGGGTTCCTTTCAATACTTTGGAGTAATTTATATGAAAATGCATTCTTAAGCATTCCATATTAATCTTTGTTCAGGTACCCAGAAACAACTAAGAGAACAAAATATACACTGCACTTAAATTATTCTTTAAAGCTATTTTTTCTCACTTTGATCTAAGAACAGTGCTTATTTTTAAAGGATAGGGCCAAATTTAGTAATGGATTTCCCATAAACTTTCTAGAAAATAAGCATGCTTCCAAAGACATAGTAAGTTAAAGAAAGCTCCATTAATTTTGTTCTGGAAATAGTTCAAATGAATTATGGTCTTGGAATTATTTTCCATACTATTACTTAAGGCAGGTAAGTATGGTGTCAAAGCAGCTACTAAATTTGGTCCATTCAATTACTAGTCAGTGAAAAAGTTTATCAACCTAATTATTTTCAGGTCAAGAATTTAACCAAAAGACTGATATGTTTTGTAAGAAGAGTTTATCTGATGATTTTAGGGAGCCTAATCTTTGGTTTCATTCCAAGACTCAATGTGTTATAGCTTAGAACAGTTTTGCTATGTCTTTATATGGAAAAAAGGCTAAGTTTAGAGCCATGAGATCATGCTATTTGGAACCACAGAGGTTTCATGAGAACCATTAAGAATCATGAGATTATTCTAGCTAGAATTCCAGTTTGGAATATGTTTGTACATGTTAGCAGAACCAACAAGAGCCAAAATAATCTACATAACAGTAATTGAAAGACAAATTTCTTGCTTTCATGCTATTCTATTTTGAAGCTATATTGTAATGGTCAGTTTGCCCAGTTTCATTCTCCATAGGATATTTAATATTGCCATTAGCACCAATATGGAGACTCACTATATTTTGCCTATGGAAGCTTATATATTCATCAGATTTGTCTCAAAGAATCTTTTAAATCACTAAGCTTTAGAGTTTCTTTTTCTTCTCTTGCCAGAAGTAGTTAATTTAAACAAAACAAAACAAAAAAAATAAATAAAAACCTGAATTATTCACAAGCCTAAAGTGTCTCTATGTTCAGATAGTAATTTCTGGCGACTTGGCTCTTATGGGCCCCCCAGTTTCACTGTGAATAATGATCTGTTTTATTGCTCCAGTTGGTTTGTGTAACACCTGTATTAGGAAATCTGTACTTGAAATATAGTTCATAAATCTCATTCAGTTTCATTCCACTGCTGAAGATAGGTTATAACTTGATTCATGCTGCACATAACATGATCTTTTAATATTATTGTTTAATACCTAATTTTTAATATAAAGCTGAACAAAGTCAAAGGCTTTAAGGACTTGTATGATTATGCAAAGGGATAGGAAAAAAGCATAAAACATGTTGAATATTTTCTGCCCAATGTTTACATATAATAGATTATTTAGTCATCAGAAAAAAGTAGGAAGCATATAATGTCCAAAATCTTACAGGTAAGAAGTAAAAGAGCAAAACCTGTATCTTTTACAATATATCAACTTCTAATAAATCTTCAGTTACCTAGAACTGACTCTTTCACATAGCCACTGCAATATGTGTCTTTGTCAGCCTTGAACATTGATGTTTTGTTTGTATGCATCAGGCAGAGGAGCTAGACTTGGCTTTTGTAACAAACAATCCTAGAATCTTAGTGGCTTAAAGCAGTAGTATTGATGTATTACTTATGACGTGTATATCATTCTGAGTTGGCTAGGAGAATCTTCTTCCTTTTTTCCTCACTCTCAGACCCACCTCTCTCTGAAAGTTCACTTGTCCCTGATACAGAAGGAAAACAAAAAAATATAGTAAGGCTCATGCAGGCACTTTAATTTCCATACAGAAAGTACACATCATAGGGGTGTCATTTGCCACACGTCATCAACCCTCAAAAGTCACACGAAACTTCATGCGGTTTGGGAAGTTTAGTATTTCCATGTACTTACAGGGAGGGGGAGTCAGGATATTTGTGTGAACAGCACTGATTACAAATGTAGACTGTTACCTCAACTTTCCCATGTTTCTTGAGAAAAAGACGGGTTTTGGTTTGGACAAGGTTACTTTCTCTTTGTTACTTTGAAGTTTTTATGTGGAGTTTCCATTTCTTCTGATCTGTAAGTATAGTACTGCAAGCTGAGAATAGGAAGCTGGAATTGAATTGAGGTAACATTTTTGCTTATTTCGACTATAAAAGTATTTTCAAAAATTCTGTTCACATTAACCACATTAAGTTCATGTAGCTGAAATTCCTGAACTTTTTATTGATTTAATCTATACATTGCGTATATCTCTCTCTACCTCTCTCTTTCTCTGTCTCTATCACTCTGTTTTACCATTTTTTGTCCCCTAAAACACAATGGATTTTTCATCTTTAGTTTCCTTACCCATTTCATTCAGACATGATACGTCTTGTTGACCTGCACATTAACTGTAATGACTCTAAACATTTGATTAAATATGCCATATAGAAAGTGAGAACAAAGACATTCAATAGACTTGTTCAAACCTCAGTTCCACTTTGAAGCACGCTTTCTGAATTTCTGAAGGAAGTCTCAGCTCTGGTAATTAAACAAAGGCCCAGAATTTGACATTAAAATACTAACTTTGGCTTCAAACTGAGAAATAGCAGGGCAATTAAAGTGATTTTATTCCAATTCACTACATGTTTGGGCGTTGCTTATGGGAACCAAATGCAATGGATACTTGATTGGTTTCTTGGTAAATTAGACTTATTTTCTGAAATTATGATTTCCCTTAATAAAATGTATTATCTTTTTCCTCTTGAGTCATTGCTACTGCATCTGCTACTCAACAGTTTCCTAATTTCTCATTGGATTGCCTTGGACTATGGAGACCAAGCCTTACATTTTAGTGGTTTACAAATGAAATCCTGTTCTTTTAAAGATTTTTGGAGTATAAAACCACAACAGCAAAAAGTATTAAACATATTCCAATATATATTTAATTTAATATTTATAGACATCAATCATGATCACCATCATCATCATATCATCATTAATACCTTAAAGCATATTTGCCAAAGATGAATTTCCTTTATTAGAATGCATATCTTGTCAGCACCATACATGAAGAAACAAAATAGTTAACAGTCATTCATTCAATTCTTATATACATTTTTTATATTGCCAATCCTTAATCTAGGTCATGACATTTTAATGAAGGATGTATCTGGTGTCACCTTCCTGGAATGCTTGATGTGTGAGTTCTCCAAATAGTGGTAGCTATGCCAAGGTATAAGAAAAGATTTCAAGTTGAAGGTGCTTCCCACAGTGGAATTACTCAGGTAAGGTGTGGTCAGAAGGATTATTGGACTGAATGAGGGCCACGATTTTGCTGGTAGGTGTAGGAGAGGAGGAAGGGAAAATGAGGGACACAGTGCTGAATGCAATCATCATTGTTTCAAAATTTCATTTTGGACACGGCTTCTTTTTTAGCACAGGTAATGGAAACAGATTTTTTTAATGTTTGTTTTTTGGTGGAATTATTGTGGTGATGGTTCCTATGGACACAGAGAACTCATGTCACCTCCATGGCTCTGTGTTGGTGGGATTGGGGACACAGTTCTTACACACAGCCCAGATCACACCAGTGACCAAGTGACTCAGGGCAGTCACCACAAGGTGGCAGGTTGAGCTTGTTAGGGATAAAATTCTCCCAATCTCTTGCCCTTTAACTGACAGTTTACAAATTTTCCCTTAAAATAAGCCATGGTAGAAAGCCTTCAACCCCTTGCCTCTGTAGGCATTAGCAGTTTTACCGGAAAATGGCTCATGTTGACTTGTTACTCAGTGGCTTGGAAGCATTCATATTTCTAGACTGGTTGTCTCTCTAATATAATGTCCTCAGTTTCATCTCGATCTATTCTCTCTAGTATTTGCACTCTCAGGTTTATTCCAAAATCTTTAGTGACAACTTTATCATAGGCTGGCCTCACTGAAACCCCTAAAGGGCAGAAATTTCTTTATAATTATATATCTATATCTATTTGATATGTGTGTGTGTGTATGTATATATATATATATGCCTTGTTATTCTTTGCTACTTGAACAGAAGACAGAAATACCAGGTGCCCCAGCTCTAGAGCTGGTTTGGAATAAAGAACTAATTAGAGAAGAGAGAGAGAGAGTGAAGCTGCTAAGGCCCATGGATGAATTACATAGAAAGGGCCAGGGAGTCATGATTAGGAGGAGGCATGTAACAGGTTCCTGGGTGTAGCCTATTAAGGTGGAAGACTTGGGAAGGGGTCTAATAGTAGCCCATCAATGCTTGAGGGGCTACAGGTCAGTGAAATGAGCCCAGGAATTGGAGATCACAGGTAGGTAGGAAACAATCTTCAGTACACAGGCACGTGTTTAGGGTTGGAATTCAGGATGAGAACAAAGAGGAGAAGGAATGTGTTCACTTTGGGAGAAGAGGATTCATAATGGAAACTTAAGTCAATCCTCCCTGGGTGAAGCCAGTAGACCAGTCCATTCAAGACCTGTGGCTATCTGTCTTCACTGCATAATAATTGACCTTTCCAGTGTGGACAGAAAAGGCTTAGGAAATCAATTCTCTTCTTCCAATATTGATAGGCCTGGGTATTTGCTGCTGAACACACAAGAGGACTGAATCCTTTGGGAAGTCCTCACAGATATTTTCAGTGTTTTGGGCTCTACTATACAGAAGCAGCTAGAGGAGAATGTGGAGTGATGCTGCCTTGGGAAGTGCAGTCCATGCCATCTCCCCGTCCTATGCTCCATGCAAAGTTGGTGTCTTCTATGTGTTGGATACTCGGGAGGGTCCTGGGCCACAGAAAGTGAAAACCAAAACCAACACAGTACCCGTTCTTCCAGTTATTCATTTACCTGACACACTTAGGCCCACTCTGTAAAACTAAGTGGAAAATTTGACCAATTAGCTCAATAATTTAGTCTAAAACAAAATAAAACAAAACAATTTTAAAGATCAAGATAATATGTATTTTAGTTTGTATTGTCAATATTCAGATTTCCCTATGATGGCATCAGTTTCTCTTTCTTTTTTCATTTATGAAAACAGCACAAAATAGTAATCATTCTGTGTGAAAGGCACTGTTAGTGCAGTGACCTCATGGGTAAAATCACCACTCCACTGGCTGTGGTTATAGACCTGACCTAAGTCAGGCTCTGATTGGATGGATTTAGCTGCTTTTCATTTTAGAAAACATTATACTTGATAATTAGGAATTTTTTTATCATAACATTATCTTAGCAGTTATAACATTATTGAATTAATAATACATTAATGCCATTCTTATAATGTGTATACACACTTGATCTTCAGGTGGTAAGCTAAGAGAGAAATATATGAGCCTAGCAACTGATTACTTTTATCTTATTAACTGGTGTGTCAGGTATATTTCTTCAATATCATAAACTGTCATAGCTCTTCTTTGTGCTTGCTAACCCAAAATATTGAATTTTCTAACTACTATTTATACTTGTTTTATTTTAAGTGAATTCAGGGTTTAGATACATATACTCATACAGTACAATCATGATATTCAAATAGCTTAATTTAGTTTCCCTTAGAAAAGGTTAAATAGGGTTAAATCTTTGAGCACTCAATTTTCGTTTTATCAAGTATCTAGATCAGGGGTCCTCAAACTACTCCCATGGGCTAGATCTGGCTTGCTGCTTGCTTTTGTTAATGAAATTTCATGAAATCTCAGCCATGCCTACTTGTTTAAGTATTGTCTAGGACTGCTATTGCACTATAAAGACAGAGTTGAATAGTTGAGACAGAAACCATACGCTACAAAGACTAAATTCTTAACTAGCTGGTCCTAAGGATGCCAGCCACTGATCTAGATAGTTAACTAAACTTTAGCTAAAGCTCTAGAATTTTTGAGTAATATAAATAAAACATTTTGGTTTTTAACTGAATATGCATTAAAGGTAATGCTTGCATATCTATCTGGAGCAGAAGATACAAATGCAAAAATCTGTGAGTCATTAAAAATATTTCTAAAGTATGAACATTTAATTGAAAAAGCCAACCTGTAAAAGGAACTCACGATGTTCCAGCCCTTAGTTTATGTCCTTTAACTGTATTTTCTTATTGAGCCATCACAACAATCCTATGAGGTAGTACTAATATTACTATAATCCTTGCTTTACAGATGCAGAAACAGAGATATTAAGGAATATGGTGATATTCATGTAATAACTCTTGGCAAAGCTGGATTTGAAGTCAGGAAATCTTGCTCCAGAATCAACATTCTTCACCGTCACCCTCCCTCTATTTAGCAACAACAGTGAAAAGTTTCCTAATGGAATTTTTTAACAGCTTATGAAGGTAAAATTTATATACAAAAAGCTGATGACTTGATGTACAAGATCAAATGAATTTGAATATATGTATTCATCTGTGATAAAATCACTACAGTCAAGGTAACAAACGTAAATCCACTGCCACTAAAAGTTTTCTTGTGTCCTTCTATTGTGGTAAGGATGCTTAGCGTGAGATCTACCCTCTAAACATATTTAAGTGCACAATACTGTGGTGTGAACTACAGGCACGATGTTGTACAGCAGACTCCAGACTTACTCATCCTGCATAACTGACGCTTTATACCGATTGAACAGGAACTCTTCATTTCCCCTTCCCAGCCCCAGGCAGCCACCATTCTATTCTCTGCTTTCATGTTTCGCTATTTTAGATACCTTTTATAAGTGTCATTGCACAGTATTTGTCTGTATGAGACAGGCTAAGTTCATTTATTATTTAAAGAAAACATAAAAAGTATTGGTGAGGCTGTGGAAAATTGGAACCCTTATACGCTCTTGGTGACAGTGTAAAATGGTGCAGCTGTTTTGGGAAAAAAAATATGGAGGTTCTTCAAAAAATTAAAAATAGAACTACCATAAGATCTAGCAGTTCCACTTCTGGGGGCACATCCAAATGAACTGAAGTCAGTATCTTAAAAAGATATCTACAGTCCCATGTTCATTGCAGCATTATTTACAACAGTCAAGATGTGGAGACAACTCAAATGTCCATCAACAGGTAAATGGAAGGGATAAAGAAAATGTGATATATATGTATAATGAAATATTTTTCAGCCTTAAAAAAGAGGAAATCTTACCATTTGCAGTAACAAAGGATTTTAATGCATAAAGTCCATTATTATTGTGAATTATGTCTCAATGGTAATTTGTAAGGTTATATTTGCATTTGTTGCCATATAGCCTATTATATAGTCTTCTTATTAATTTTACTTATAGGTAGCCTGTGACTAACACTTTCATGGTCAGTGTTTGAAAGGAGTTGTCTCTGTACCTGTACCTATGACAAATAATGGCTATAATGAGTTTTAACTTTTCTGCTAATTGTTTAAAAGCTATAATCTTAGACATAAATTGAGAATAGTTAACCATGTAAATATCCCTGAATATTTTTCTTTGAAGATAGTTTCAATGTCTTCCTTTTGAGACAAGGTGAAAAAAGAAAAAAAAAAAATTAGGTTGAGAAAATGAAATAAAAAGGTACCATTAAATGAAATTATAGGTACGTCTTTATGTAATCATCTTGCTGAAAATTACAGGGTTTCTCTATCTTATGTAAAGAAATGTTTTACCAGAAGTGTTTCTTCAACTTCCCTTTGGTAGTATAGTCACAGTTGTACACTGGCAACATGATTCAGAATCAAGGTAATTATGGTATAAATTTAGGCTAAAAATATAAATTCACTTGAGGTATTTGGTAGTGAAGCAAAAAGAAACATTTACAAAATTTAAAGGCTTCAAACCTCTCTTTCGCTTGGTGGCCTGTTTTGCAGGTTGGTGTCATGATTTGGCATCACACTTTCTGGACCCTAACGGTTCTCTCGCAGCAGGTTTGCCAGGGCGCCTATGTGTGTTTCAATCTAAAATATTTTACGCTATGGAAATTACGAAATCACTGGGCATTTATCATTGAGAATATAGTTTTTAAAGTGTTCTGGCAAAGTAAGCACTTAAAAAAATCTACGCATTTGGTCTGTGCCAGTAGAACGGCACAGTAACACATTTTGGTCTCTTCTGTCCCTTTTTTAATTCCATCACCACACATTTCTCATTACTGAGCACTTTCTATATTTAACACTGTATAAATAATTGCATAAGGTAATAAAGGCAAACTTATAGAGCAAGGTCTTTAATCCACATGGAGAACAAGACATTTTAGTATGAGAAGCAGTAATTTAAGCTCTTCCTTTCAGGCCTTTTTTTAAGTCTACCAGAAGCCCTGTGCACGGCCTCCTCAAATTTTGGTAGTGTCCATGTTGTCAGTCCCTTCATGGAACCACAAAGCAGTGCGCTTCCCAGTTTCCCACGTCTGCAGAGAGAAAACATGCAGCTTAATTTTCACCAGTAAATTTCATACACAGTAGTCTTTGAATAAAAAGTGAGCTACCTGGGAAAGCAGGTATTGGGGGTGGTGGTGGCTGCTGCCTGACTGTGGCCTCGTTTGGGGACTTGTTTGGTGGTGTCTTTGTCTCTGCCAGGGCACGCGGTGGGATTCTCAGAACTGCTGTTAGAAATTCAGGCTGGATTTCCCTCTGGCAGACGAGCTATTCTGTGAGTTCTAAACATCTCTTATAAGGTCTATTCCTTTCAAAACTAATTAGAGTGAATTCTGTGCATGTGCATATAGAGCAAGCCAAACACTCTAAAAACCAAAAAAAGAACTAATTAGAAGTTGCGGATCAAGTTTTTAGGCCAGAAACAGAGTGCTGAGGTAAAATTCAAAGCAAGTTCCTAATCAGGAGGATGAGATGAAGCCCCTGGATTCCTACTTGTAGATCCACTTCCTGGCCACATAGCAGTATAATTTCTCCTCACTTGCTCTAACGTGTCTCCACACAACTGTATGTTTCACTGAGGTCTTCAAACTATTGATCCACAGTCATCTGACTTCCTATCTTCACTTCTCTCCTCATTCAAGTTCGGTTCCGAAGTCCCTCATTAGATTGATGTTTTTGAAAACATTATTGATGTTTTTGTCCCTTTTTTCTCCACCACTGCACAAAACAAATAAACCCAGCTGTTCATCTGCTTCATGTCTAAATGTGCAGTGAAGAATTTCCAGAGAAAATGATAATAACCTTACTGATATTTATTACTTTATATTTATAATCTCTAACCTCAAATGGGACAGAAACCATCTTTGTTTTTGTATTAAACTTAACACAGTTGACCCTGTTCAAACCTATGTTTGATGGGTTGAAAAGAGAGTGTCTGTAGGTGATGAACATAAACTAGACTGGTGACCACATCTGTTCAGGATGTATTTGTTTTCAGTTTGTTCTACATGCAAGAACGGCTTTAAAATGTTTTCTTCCTAAAGTAAGCACAGGAAAGAAATTAAAATCAGAGTAGAAATTAATGAATTTAAAAATAGAGAAACAATTGAAAAAATTGATGAAGGCAAAGGCTGATTCTTTGAGAGGTTCTGAAAAATTAATAAAGTTCTAGTCAGGCTAAAAAAGAAAAAAGATTCAAATGACCAACAGGAATAAAAGAGGGCTCTTCTCTGTTGATTACAAGGATAATAAAGGATTACTACAAATAATTTTTCCCATAAATTCCATAACTTAAATAAAGTTGTTGAATTTCTTGGAAGACACTAACTCCAAAACTCATTTAAGTAGAAATAGATAATCTTAAAAGTTTATATCTGTTAAGCAAATTGAAATACTAGTTTAAAGCTTTTCCATGAAGAAAACACTAGGACAATACAGTTTTCATTGGTGACTTTTACAAAACATTTATAGGAGAATTAACATTAATTCTACACAACTTATCCCAGAAAATACAAGAGGAAGGAACATTTTTTTAATACCCAAACCAGACAAATATATTACAAGAAAACTAAGGATCACTGCCTTTCATGAACGTACATGCATATGTATTTAACATAATGTTAGCTAATTAAATTCAGCACTATCTAAAAAGTATTTTAAAAAAATCATGACCAAATGGGTTTCATACCAGGAATGCAAGGATGTTTCAACATCTATAAATCAAAGAGTATAATTCATTGCATTAAGAGACTCAGTTGGAAAAACTTATGATCATATCATAGATGTAAAAAAGCTGGACAAAATTCAGCATGCTGTTTTGGTAAAACTCTCAAACTAGAAATACAGGGAAAGTTTCTTAGCACAATAAAAGATGTACGTGTGTGTATGCATGTATTTATGTATGTGTGTAAATATATGTAAATACTATATGTAGGTAGTATAGCTAGCTTCATACTTAATATACAGAGACTGAATTATTTCTCCCTAAGATTAGGAATAATGCAAATATACACTTCCCACCATTTCTATTTAACACTGTGCTGAAGGCCTAGCTATTGTAATAAAGCAAAAAAAAGAAGAAAAAAAAATCATACATATAAGAAAGGAAAAGAAGAAATAACCTATATTTATTTTCAGATGGCATGATTGTCTTATAGGAAACGCTAACAAACTACCAGAAACACACACACGCACACACACCCATGCACACACACAAACCCTCCTGGAACTAATGAATGAGTTTAACAAGTTCACAGAATACAATGTCAGTATCCAAAGCCAATTGTTTTACATATATATATATGTATATATATATACTTGCAATGAATAACTGGAATTTGAAAAACAAAACTTCTGTTTATATTATAGTAGCACCACAAAATGAAGTAGATAGGTATAAATATAAAAAAAGCAGATATGTGTAGGGTATATATTAAGGAAACTAGGAAACATTGATTGGAGATACTATAGAATATCTAATGAAATGAAGATATATACCATGTTCATGTATTGGATGACTCAATATTTTTAAAATGTCAGTACTTCCCAATTTGATCTATAAATTCAATGCAATCCCAATAAAAATAATAGTAGTATTTTTGGAGATAGCAACAAATTGATTCTAAAGTTATATGGAAAGGCAGAGTCACTAAAATAGCTAAAATAATTATGAAAATGAATAAAGTCAGAAGTATCATCTTGCCTGATTTCCAGATTTACAAAGCTGACATTAATAAGACAGGGTGAAAGGATGTACACATGGATTAATGAAAGTGGGTTAGAGCCAAGAACAGACTCACACAAAGTATTCAACTGATTTTTGATAAAGGTACAATAGAGAACAGATGGTCTTTATAACAAATGGTGCTACTACAATTGGATGTTCATATGTATAAAAATCAAATACCACATGTTCTCACTTATAAGTGGGAACTAAATGATCGGTATATATTATAAGGTCATGCAAAGTGGTGTAATGGACATTGGAAACTAAGAAGTAGAAGGATGGGGGCTGGGGACCAAAAAATACCTATCAGGTACAATGTATACTATTCTGGGATTGATACACTAAAAGTCCTGACTGTACCATTATGTAATTGATCCATATAACAAAAACCACTTGTACCCCCTACATCTATTGATATAAATACATACATAGATAAGCCCCTTTACACAGACCTTACACTCCTCTAAAAAAATAACTCAAAATGGATCAAAGACCTAAGTATATCATGTAAGACTGCAAAACTTCTAGGAAAAATTTAAAAAAAGAAATAGGAGAAAGTATGTGTGAGGTTGGGAACAGGAACCAGCCTGAAAGAGCCCCCAGTGGACAAAGATGGAACGATTTGAGTAACAGAATAGACCACAAAATATTTGATTAAAACCTAAAATATAAACTCAATATCCATGAGTCCATACAAATATAAATAAATAAAATGGAGGAAGGGACAAGTGCCTATACAGGAGAATTTCAAATTATTTACGTGTGGCTACTTCTTCTTCCCTGAGATTCAGTTTAACCACCATCCTCCTTGACTGTAGGCTGCACTTAGTGACTTGCCCCAAAGAGAGTGTGAGAGTGAAAGACATAAAGTTTAAATAACTATGAAGAAATCTGGCAAATGCTATCTTGGTCAGGTTAACATCATCATTGATAAGTCACCCTGATAACATTTATCTTTGATATAATGTGATGAGAATGACACTTATCTCTGTGATTTTCCACCCCAAATATATAACCTCAGTCTAATCATTTGAAGAGCATCAGATGAACCAAACTGAGAGGAATTGTACCACATATCCGACCAGTATTCATCAAAACCAACAAGGTCTTCAACAACCAGGAAAGTCTGAGAAACTGCCATAAACCAGAGAAGTTTAAAGAGATAGGGTGACTACGTGTGATACGGTTTCCTGGAACATAAAAAGGACAGAAAATACATTAGGTTAAAACTCATGACATCCAAATACAGGGTGGAGTTAGTTAGACAGAATGAACAATATCTGATAATACAACTAAGTGACTATGTATACTTTAAAATAACTAAAAGAGGGGAATTGGAATGTTCCTAACACAAAGAAATGATAAATGCCTGAAGTGATGGATACTCTAATTACTCTTATTTGATTAATTCATATTTCATGACTTTATCAGAACATCACAGGAACCCTATAAATATATACAACTATTATGTACCCATAATAATTAAAAATAAAAATAAATAAAATAAAAAGTAATCACAAAATATAGATAAAAATAAAAATGAAATGATCCTTTGATTATTGTTTAGTAACAACTTTATCAATAAACAATATACAGGCAACATTTTCACCTCATTAAATATTCTTCTAAAACATATAGGTAATAAAAAAAGTAATGTACTAGTCAATAGTGGTTCTTTAGTTGTGACAAATATACCCCAGAAATGTAAGATATTAACTCTAGGGGAAACTCTAGGAGCGAGGGGAATATTGGAGTTCTTAGTTCCTTTGCCATGTTTCTGTAAATCTAAAACTATCCTAAAGTAGAACATTTATTTTAAACAAATGCTTCTCTCAATACTAAAGACAGTGGATTCCACAGAGAGAATACTTAGCTAAAAGACAGGGCTATGAAGCCACATAGTGTGGCATTTACTGTTTTTCAAAACCTGTTAGAGAACTTAGAGGTTTCTGTAGAGTTATATTGATTAAGACTTTGAATATACTTAGTAAGAAAAGAAGCAATCAATAATGCTAGTTGTAAAGATCTTGAAAGGAAAACCAGATATCACAACACAAATTAGATTTCATGGGACAAGAACAATATGCTAAAAATTAATCATGATGGAAGCAGAAATAATTTCTTACCTTCGGTTCAAGTACAGATCAAGAGAGATGGAGAGAATCACCTAAAATCTCATGATAATGAATGTAGATGTTATATAAGGCATAATTATCTGGATTTTTGTCATTTCTAAAGTCATATCTGACAAAGGATTTGTTAAGTGCGAATTACACAAAGATGATTAGGATTATCTAAAACCTTGAGAAGCTTATTTTATGACGAAGGTACACACGTATGTGAATAGTATATTGTATACCTTTGGTAATTTAGATAATAGCAGTATAGACACTATTCAATAAAATAAATAGAAAAACAAGGAAGTAGTGGAAAATGTGGCCTGTGACAGTTGAGAAAGGTCTCACTGACAGAATTTTAAGTTTTACCTTATTTTCTCTATTAAGTACTTGTCCTTTTAATATTCTGGCTGATGAATTGGGAAAGGCAGATAAAGAACTTCTGCTGCTTACTGAAGTGTGATGTCTCCAAAGCACATGTGTAATTATTTTGAGTTGTGAGCAGATATAACTGCTCTTCTCCTGAAACAACTTCTCACTTGAAAAATATGGCTGTCAAACTCTGAGAGACATTTTCTCATAAACAAATAAGATCACTTCAAGGAAAACAACTGATAGCATTTGAAGCCAATGATAAAACTTGCACTTTCAAATGGAAATTAGAATTTTGCAAATTGTCTATTTACCTCCTTCAGTTTCCCAGAATGTAAGCATTGTTCTGATGAGATTGCCAGTGAAACTGCCAGTGTAATTTTCAATATTGCAAAATGAAATTATTAACATTTGGAAGATCTACTTAACCCAGTGAACTGATACTTTCTAAATGACCAATGCAAGATGTTAGAAATAGGTAAAAGATCTACAAAACCTACAGAAAGATCTCCAAACCAAACAAAACCCAAACATTCAAAACTACTAATAGATTATAATGTAGTATAGTACAGAAAGTTAATTGATATAACTTAAGATTTCATATTGAAACTAATCATTACGTTTTAGTTTGGTAACAAGAAAAATATTCACAATTATCTTAAAAGACTACTAACATAGTTCTCCCTTTGCCAACTAAATATATATGCACATTTTCATATACTTAACCAAAGCCACATATTGCAACAGATAGGTGGAGAGTAATTGAAGAGATTGGCAAAAATGTCTAAATTCTACTCTTTCCACTATATTCTTTTCTTGGAATATAAAGTTTTGTTTATAAAATATGTTATTTTTGTTAACATGTAATAAGACTGCTATTATTTTTAAATTAAAAGTTAAAAATTTTCAATTGTTAATATTTAATGCAGCAAATATTGATACATGTAATACATGTAAACAAAACTTCTTTCTCATCCTGAACAATTTTTAAAATGTGTAGAGTCCCTGATACTAAGTAGCCAAAAAGCTGCTTCTTTATAAGATATTACATATAAGGTTTTGGTGGAAAAATTACTAGTTCTTCTGCCCCATTAACCATGCAAACTCACTTTAACTGGAAGTCACCCAGTTACATTAAAAATAACTCTTGGAAACTAATACAATCTGAGATTATGACTAATTTTTTTTGCTGTCATACTTTAAATTTATGTTACTAATATTCTTCTTTTCTGAATGATGTCAAATTCTGTGATTCTGTTTCAAAATTTTGAGCATCAGCCACACTGACTTTTCATGACTTAGTAATATTTGCTAATATAATATTATATGTAAGAAAGGTAAGTGGTGTATCTAAACTAAGCTAAACACATGGTTGTTTAGGTTTTAGGATAATAGTTCAACATACGCTAGAAACTTAATGAGTTTGTTTGCAGGCCAACAGAGGTTAGTCAGAAATATATGGAAATGTGAAAAAGTAAACAAACTCTCCTAGACATGAAAAATAGTTATTTTCCCCTCTGACTCGTATTTGAAATTCACAGCAAGAAGTAACAATTTATAAAGTATATGTGATGATCAAGTTGGACATTACATTGGTAAATTCAGAAGGAAACAGAAATTATGAGAGGATAAATATGTAAATTGATCAATTGGTTCAGCATAAAAATCACATAAATTATTAGGGGCTGCATAACAGGGGGCTGCATAACAATATGCAGAATAATTCTTTCACTCCAAAAATATTTTGCTTAGTAAAATGAGGAAATAAATCATTCTATAATAAATAATATACAATAATCTTCCTCTACTCTCAAGGAAAAATAACAAAAATATATATCACAACCATGACAATAAAGCTTCCCTTGAATGAGATCATTTTTCAGAGACTAAAACTGTAATTGATTTTAAAAATTCCACCAGGTACACTGAGAGTAAAAACATAAAAGGAAACAATCATGATGGATGGCTAGGAATGCACCTCCCATTAGATCTGTGTTTGAAATAACTGAGATAAAGGTGGACATTTCTCTTTCTAATATTGTTTATAAACTGAAATATGCTCATTTCACTTCTAGCTTGAACAGAGCTTACACCAATTGGGGTGTTCAAGTGGTAGCTTTGTATCCAGCTTTCAATATGAAAACAGTATACATTTTCTGTTTTTAACACGTTAAAAGTAGCAGCATGCCATTTCCCATGGAAAGAAACACTAGGGGTGGGTTGGAGAGAGATGGCTGTGCCAATGCCTTGCTGCCAGACAGCACCACGAACACACCTGCAATTGAGCAAGATGGCTTATCACACACGGAAGTGAGGGAGCACACACCCCTCGGGGAACTGTGGGGTGTCTCAGCAAGGACGTGTTAGAAAATACTAATTGTAAGATTTGGGCTTGCGTATGGTAATCTTGGGGAGACTTTAAGAAAGCAGAACTTTGCGATGGATTGGATGTTGTTAGGGATTGATGGTACTGCTAGAATTGTGCCTCTCAATATACCTTATCTAGAAGAAAGAGTGGCTGGATATAATTTATGAAGACAACAGCCAGCATAGTTAGCATTTTTGTGGTTTATGCAGCACAATTAAAATGAGAGAGATTTCCCTAAATTGTTATTATTCATAAGTCCAGAACTTTAGCGTGGTTTTTGAACCGTATACTCTTTGACAGCCTTACTGGTTCAGAATTTAATTTTCAGTGTCTATCAAAATGGTCTCCTTACTACTTTGTTCCCAATTCTAGGATGTTTTATTTCTTTATTTCTATTTCTTTAATTTTTCATTTTTTAAAATGTGCTCTTTTATTTCTTTAAATTTGAAAATGTTAAGGGAGTACAAATGTTTTTTTACATGAATACCTTTTATAATGCTCGAGTCAGGGCTTTTAGTGTGTCCATCACCCAAGTTGTATTCATTGTACCAGATAGGTAGGTTTTTACCCCTGCCTTCCTTCCCCCCCCTTCTTGGTTTCCAATGACCTTTACATCTCTTTCTGCCTGTGTGCGCCCATTGATTAGCTCTCAATTATCAGAGAGTACATGTGGTGTTTGTTTATCCTGTGATACTTCACTTAGGATCGTGGTCTCTAGTTCCATCCAAGTTGCTGCAAAAGACATTATTTCATTCCTTTTTATTTCTTTTTTAAAACACGAACCTCTTTCTTTTTCTCCCTCCCTTCCCCTTTTTCCCATCCCTCTCTCCTCCCTTCTTCCTCCCTTTCTTCTTTCCTTGCCCCCTCCCTTCCTTCCTTTTTATTCCTTTGTCCTTTCTTTCATGACCTTGACTCCTTCTTTTAGGTAGCCTTCACATCTCTCCCTCCATTATATGCACAGCTAGTGTTATAGACTGTATTTTGGAAAGTAAGATTTTGTGTAGTAACAATTTCCATAAAACCTTGTTGATAAGGTATACACCTTTGGCATTGCTGCTTAAATTTTTGTGTTTGTGCTTTATATCTCCAGTTAAATTTGTGGTCGGTGATTTTTTAAATAAGACATCCAAATTATTTATGACTTTCATCACAAGTCATTTTTGTATTTCTTATAACACCTAGGACTATATTTTACAGGCTACAGTAGTTCAATAAGTATGCATTAATTTGATTTTCTGGTATATGTGTTATAATAAAACAACCTTACATCCTGTTCATAAAACCTCCCTATGTTGTTTTAAATGGTCTGTTCCCAGGGATATTAGTTCTTTTATAAAAAAGTTCTGAGAAATTAACCAAAGTTGTAAATCTTAGAGACTATTAGATAATTATTAAGAATAATAATTTTAGTTTATAATTTTACATTGATCATACCCACCATCACCAAGATTTAAAAAAAAAGAATTAGAAACATATTGCTAATTTAGGTAACGTATAGGACCCTTAATATCAAGTAAGAGAGGTCCAGCTTTAACCAGCATTGAAAGTGAAGGCTTTGTCCCCTCTCATAGTGTTTCCTTACAACTAGCAGACTTTCCAGGAGGACAGCTAGCATTGCTCTCTATTCTCCTGTCTACTTCCTAAGTCACTGCTCCCTGAGGAATGAGGGGGTCTTAACCTGGGGATGAGTGTGGAAAAAGACACTTGGTATGGGGAGCTCAGGGCCTGCCCTAGGAAAGCACGTATCCATCTCCACCCCCTTTACATTAACTCGACAGCAGCAGCTCCAGGAGACCCAAAGATGCCTGGGTACCTCTTCTATTCTGGGACCCTCGATGTTTGTTTCACTAAGGATAAGACAGGTATTCTGGTCTTTCAACTCTCTTTGCCTTTTGAGTTATTTCACGATAATTCAGACCTCAGCTGGAGAAGAGTAGTGTTTTTATCTGGGTCACCTCATGCTCTTAACAGAGAGCTTAAGGAAAAAGATGATTATTCTAACAATAATGAGACAGAGAAAGAAAGACTACTGAATCACTTCCAACGCTTTATATATTTATGTATATTCCATATTCAAACACTGTATGTGCTTGGAAAACCTTTCTTGACAAGCCCAAGCAATCTTCCAGGGTCCTGAGAAAAGGAGGAGATGAGATTTGGGCAAGGAGGAGCACATGGTTGAATGCTATCAGAAGAGCTAACTATAGGAAGAGAAAAAAAAGGAGAAAATATGACTCTGGTGAAAAGGCTCAAATATAGACAACTTTTAAGTATCTCTTTCTGCAGTAGCCCAATGGTTGATTCTGACAACTCAAATTCAAATATGTGTCATATTTGCAAATGTGCAATTCTATTCTCTTATATTTTATATCATTAGAGAATAATTAAGAATAAATGGCCTAGTGTTGCCTTTAGTTTAATGCTTACTAAGTTTCAGGATTGTTTATATTAATTATTGTAGTCCTTAAAATAACTTTGAATAATTACTGTCAGGAAATGCATTAATTTTTTTATTAAATGCATTTTAAAATATAGGAAACTGAAGTGCAGAGAGATAAACTAATCTATGCAAGGTTGCACAAACATGAAGTCATGGAGCAGGAAATTAAGCCCAGGCAGTATTAATTCAGACACCACACCCTTTATTGCACTGATATATTATGCATCTATTTTTATCAGATTGCCTATTTGTGTATCTCTCTGTCACTTATCCATCTATCTATTTTGTATAAGAGTAAAAATGAAGAAAATATAGCACCATAATTCAAAGATTTACATCAGCAATATGTATCTGGAATCAATAAAAGAGGAAGTGCTACAACAGTGATTGATGTAAATAGAGCATATATTTCTCATATAAGAAGTCCACTAGAAGGAAATTGTTGGCTTTGGGTCAGGGGTTCAGTGATGCTATAGCCAAGATCTTTGTAGCTCCAACAATCATCTCTGTATTTAAAACAGGAAGAATGGTCAGGAGGATATACCTTATCAGCCTCTTTTTCCCCTTCCCATCAAAAACATTATCTCATGTTAAATTTCATGAGTACAAACTGAGTTTCATGGTCACTTTTAGCTGCAAGGAAAGCCAGGAAAAGAAGTAATTGACTTTTTCACCTCATTATTGGGAGCTAAATAGTGAGTAAGGTATTAGGTAGGACACTTAGAATAAGAGTGTCTATGAACTGAGTTTTTCTAACTTCTGTTATCTGCCTAATAACTCATTCTATGCTTCAAGAAACATTCAGACTTCTATTTTTAGTTATATAAAATTTATCTAGTTTTATCATAATTTCAAATTATAAAATACACATTAATAATGTATCATATTCTGAATAGTGATTATATTGGTTTTTGTATTTCATGAAGATATATATATATAGACGATACATATATATCGAAGATATCTATTCTATATATATGTGTGTGTATATACCTATATATAGCCAATTTATCTGGATAAGTTTGAGTCATAGATCATTTTGCACCTGAATTCAGTTTCTTTCTTTTCCTGTTATTTTTACTATACTGGAAATTCTTAACTTAAAATTTTTAATCTTCATCTCCTTCACACAGAGCTAGATTTTCAGATAGCATAGGCTTGGGATAATGAAGAGATTGCTCAGTGAACACTACTTTTAAATTTCCGTTAGACATTAAGGCAATGAGTAATCAGGATCTAAGTTTAGTAGGTTAAAGATTTCATGGAGAAATTAGCCAATGAGTACTTAAGTTCTTGTCAGACATTTGGTTAACAATGAGCTAAGGTTTCATACAGACAACGATTCTAAGAAAGAGCTGCCAAATGATGGGAGGTGGTAGAAGCTGTGAGCAGAGTTGAGAATTCAGGGGAGGGAGCAAAAGTTACAGGAAGCCACTGAGCTTGACCATTTCCTGGCCTGGCCGTTTTTACCAATAGCCCATTTTTGCATCTACCACAACAATATGCTCCATAAGAGAAATACTCATGGTTTAAAAGGAAGACCCGTATCCCTAGAGAATTATCATCTCAGTTTTTGGAAACTTCTTGAAGAGAGCTAATCATAGTAAGGAATAGGGACATCTCTGCTTTCTGGAAAACAGTCTATTCCCTATCCTCTCTACTCCCACCTTTCCACCAGGAATCATCATATTATAGAACAATGCTACCTTTCTCTGTTTAAGTAGACAGGGCTTAGGAGCACTAAACTTTGTAATTTTGCCATCAATGTGGGAAATATAAATTTTAAAAATTCAATTAGAATTAATAAGACCTGTTTACAGAAGTTCTGCTTTATTTTTCTTTTAAACTTGGTTCTTGTATTACATTTAAATCTTAAAGTTATAATTATTATAAAATTTATGTTGCATTCAAACTAGAACTGAGGTCAGGATTTGAGATTTTCTGACAGTATAATCAAAAAATTCAAGCAAATGAAAGGGATATAGATTCAAATTTTGAATTTGTTTGAAAAGCCTTGCTAATTTAGAGAATTTTGTGAATAGTCACATTACGAAAGTTATAATCAAGAAATATAATCTAAAATCAAAGATAATTATCCTTTATTACAGAAATGTCAAACATGAGCTGAGTGATTTTAATGTTGCTTTTCTCCCGTAGCATTTAACCTTGAATAAACACTTTATTTTAAATACATTTAAAAGTTTTCTTAGAAATTGAGGTACTCTCAATAAGAAGTGCAATTTGAACTCTGTTGTAGTTTACAGCTAGACTGGCTGCTCAAATGTTTCTTCTCAAGGACAGAGTATAATAGAATCTCTAGATGTTTCTATAAATTATAATAAAAGAGAAAATGTGACTAGGAAACTCTGGATATGGGTAAATTTGGTTAGAAAACCTAAAGTAATAGAAGCAAACTCAATTGAACTTGTGTTTATTTGAGATTTTCTGAGAGTATAATCAGAAAATTGCTTTTAGAATTATCCCTTTTATTGTATTTTATAATATTTTTGATTCAGAAAATATAATATATATGTATGTAATATACATGTTGGTTTTAAATTGTAAACTTATAGTAGATGCTCATGAACTCTCCATTTATCTCAAGGACTAAAATATCATCAGTGTTGGAAGTAGGTCTTCATTATTCAGACCAGATAAGACCTCATTTATTAAATAAAGGAAACTCAATGAAGGCTCAGAAAAATAATAAACAAAAAACACCTTTTAAAATGATACTATTGGGGTCAACAGAAAATAAAAACACATGGATATATTTGCCATTTTAAGGGCTGAATGCAACATTTCAGGTATGTACTAAATATGTGTATTTTCCACAGAAATATTTATTTTTTCCTTGATAATTCACAATTTGTTATTTGAGACATATATAATCTGCTTTCTGCTGCAATAATAAATATTTATGGAGATGGAATGTAACAATTAGCCAGTAAGCAAATGAGATGCAATGCAATGCACTTGTTATCAATCTCTGGGCATGAATATCTCAGATTTAACTTGCTTAAGATTCCTCTGGTAAGAGGTTTTCTTTCTGGTTTCAGAGTTCATATATTCACATCTGAGGAGTATAGTATAATTTTCATTTTCTTTCCAACTTTTGGTTGAGTTGTATTTTTCCCTTCTTGTTAAACAAATCAATACTTCCTTGGATGTATGGTATGGATCTTCTGGTCATCTGTTGTCAGTGACCTACATTTTAGATGTTTGGTATCTTAACCCAACACAGGTTGATTGAATGAAGTAATATTTTCCTTCCATATAATGAGTTTTGTTAAAGCAAAGACTTACTGTCCTGCTATATGGTGCCTGTCTTCCTACAGTATCCTATGTATTCCTTTCAATAACGAGTTATTGACTCAAATTGGAAAATTTTACTGTGATCTGCCTTTATAAATAAGTAGTCACTGTGTCTTATAACTTTGAGAAGGTCTTTCCTCCAAACATATTTGATTTCCTTGCTGATCATGGGTCTTGAAAGTTTCATGGGACTGTTCTCAAACTGCAAAAACAGAAGTTTCTTAAATCTGTGATCAACTAATATCCCTTAGCAGATCTACATAAGGGCAACATTTGGCTTTTCCATCAAATCCTATTTGTCCAGCTTTGTTGAGAAAGAGGATCAAAAACAAGCTTCTATAGTATGTAACTGTGTCAAGACAGCTTTGGGGCGAAGGAAGTGATACGGCCTAGTTACAAGAGCCTTCAAGTGGGCTGAATGAGCTCAATCACAGTACAATAATTAATCATCGTCAAATTTGGAGAAGAGTTCCTGGAATTAGCTGAGAACTATATCCTGTTGTGCTTTGACAGTCAGATTTTGCTTCAGGAGTTAGACATTCATTCTCACAACTGCTTTTCTTGTCTGTCTGTTTTGTTTGCTCACTGCTCCCAGCCGAGTTTCTCTCTAGGGGCCCCAGGACTCATTCCCAGCGTCACAATTGGAAATTTGTGCTTGTTGTTCATAAAACTCTTCAGTTCAAAAGGTCCTAATTCTGAGGGGCAGATCGTTTGGGGATTCAATGGGAATCCTACTGAACTTTAACCTATGGCTGCTACCTGACTACTTTTTGATCCTTGTCCCACTAGCATACAAGAAAAGGAGGCTCCTTCCTGGAAGGGATAATTGAGGAAAAGCCACTATTTTTCAATGAGGACAGGGAAGAAAATCTTTTAGCACCCAGGTGATCCACTCGTGTGTCTTTTAGTACTCATCTGTTCAATTTTGATTGTAAATGTACTAAACTAAAAGCTACACTTAGAGAAGGGCAAGGTGGACAGGAAAACAAAACATTTAGAAATGAGAATCAAATTCACCACACCAGCTAAGTCCCCGAGGCCAGTCAAGGTTTAGACAGAGATGAAGGAAATGTAACTCGGGTAGCAGAGATTATGAATATCCACTGTGGCCTCAAGACTAGCTGCGGTGGCAGTGGATAGAGTTGACCTGCTAACCTTCCTCATGTAAGTTCTTGTAGGAAAAGAGACCAAACAGAATCTCAGGGAGGCTGTTTCCAGATGGATGGGACTCACTATGGAAACCGTGGTGTGCTTTCTGGAGCCCCCTTTAGAATGGAGCAGCCCATGGTCCCAACTGCAAGGAGCATTGCCTCTGGCAGTTAAAGGTTAAGTCCTTTTCTGGGAATTAACCTTATTCAAAGAAGCTGCTTTAGCTAAGGGGGCAGCCTGAGTTCAAAGACAGGTCAATGGAATGAGCATACAAAGGTCCAGCCCTCTTATCTCAATGGGGAAAATTCTGAAGGGCCTTCCAGATCTATATCTCCAAATAGACCACCTGAAGACTTCACTGCAACTGCATCACAACTCAATTTCTTCATCTGCCAACCCTGCTTTCCTCATCCATTCATTACAGGTGTTCTTCCAAAGGCCACTTCCCAATAAACTTTCCATGCACAAATCTCAGCATTTCAGGATCTCTTTCCTGGGGAATGTGCCCTATAGTACACCTAAGGTAGAAACTGGTGCTGTGAGGAGAGTCCAAGCATCAGGGGCTGAGAAAGAACCAGTGTTGCATCTAGGACAGAAGGTAGAGGTATCTGAGTCTGGCTCTGGGAGGGGCGTCTAATGCAGGTCTGCTTTGATTTTGCTCTACACATCCTTATTCTGGGAGCCAGGCTAATGAAGCTCTATTTCTCCAAGACGTTGACTGCTTTGTGTCAGAGAGAAAGAAGATCATGGAGAACTGTTACTAGCCCTTCCAGATTCCCCTAGAAAGAATGGCTGTTACTTGCACTCAGATGTCCTTGTCCAAAACATGGCATGTGATCATGCTTGGGTTTAACACAGTGGTGATTCCTTGGGGAGTGGTGTCATGAGGCTGGGATGCTGGAGATGTGTGGTCAGCAGTACAGCTTGCTGCAGAGACTAAAGGAGGCAAGACAAGACAAAGCCTGTGTGAGAGAATTTGAGCACAAAGGGACGAGAGGACCTCAGGGAAAGGCAGACACTATGGACAATGTGAGGGCTTTTGATGCCGGGTCAGAGTTTACATTTTCAAACTATGTAGTAAGCAGTGTACGTGTTGGCTTTGAGAGCAAAAAGCATAAGCTCTGCAGCCTTGGGCAAATTCTTTAATATCTCTAAGCCTCAGAAAGAGATAACATAATTTACCATGTAGTGTTTTTGGAAAGATTGAATGAGATAAGGTTGATAAAATGATTAGAAAAATGCTTAACATCTAAAATATGCTCCACGGATGTTAGCTGTTATTAGGCATGGGCGGTAAAGGTGATTTTTGGTAAGTCTCTGAGTATTGAGTTAAAGTGGATTCAATAATTTTAACTAAAATTATATTTGTTCTTGAAGACTAGAAGTAGGACTGAATTATAGTGGGTCAAGTAGAGTCAGTTATTGGAAGAAAAAGGATGCAGAAGCAAGGAATTTGTGGGACTGACATGATCCCCAGCATATTCTGGTCTTTTTTATAGAAGTTAACCCTTTCAGCTTTATAGTATAGGTCTATTTTATTCATTATTTTATGTTGTATGCATATACATTTTTCCTTCCTGAACTCAGGCACTGTGCCTTATTATCTTTATTTTCTATATAGTACGACACCCAATGTAGACATAGAAGTATTAAATATTGTCATTCCTGTTTTCTTTGTTCTAAGTCAGTTCTCTGCTTGAAAATCATCAAGGGTGTCTTGAATTTTGGTTTCCTTGGCCTGGTAATCAATGCCATTTATAATCTGGTTCTGATTTAATTTTCCAGATTTATTTCCTACTCACCACTTCAAGCAATATCTAACCCAGCCAAACTAAACTATTTTCTGCATTTGTTGATTTCCCTGAGTCCTCATTTTAACATGTCTCTTGGTTTTCCTCCCCATCTATGGTTGTCAGCCAGCTCTTCCCACACTCTTCCTGCCAGCCACCCAGGAAACTATTCTGCTCCACTGAAATGAGTCTGGATGCTCAGACTGGTTGGCTCCCACTTGGTAGCGATTGGCTTATGACTATGCATAGGCTCCTTGCCTGTGTGTGTCTGAAGATAGGGATTGATGACAGCTTGCACCAGGAATAGGTGGTAGCATGCTATGGATTAGGTCACTGTGCAAACATTGTGGCTCTAGGTATGAGTTGAGGGTCAGAAAGATAATTCTTTCATCTTTCTAACATGAGTTTTCCTGCAGGAATATGTGATGTGATCATGCTATAGGTAACTGCACAAATGAAACTAACGTTTTGCACTTGGCCTAACTTATAAGTGAATGTTTAAAATGTTTTTTAGGCAGACAGTGTTGTTGTGTAAGTACATAGTATCGTTTTATGCATATAATTTATTTGGGTCAGAGGACACATTCTGCAGCTGCTTAACAGGAGAAAGAATAGAATGAATTGAGTTGAAAATGTGTTCTTTTCCTCAGTCTTTAACAACTGCGATTTAATCTAACAAACTATATCATCCAACTTCTAGCAGTAAGTGTGAAAAAGTTTACTAAAGGATTTAGAGTTGTTTGTGATAATAAATATTTATCGGTTTCCTTTTTGCACTGTGCCATCTTTTCGGTTTCTGTCCCTTGGGTCTGTATTGATTGCTATCAAGGCCTTGTACCGAGTGTTTCACATTTACATATGCCCAGGAAATCTTGTAAATGTTGCTACTTTAATATATTCAGAACAAAAACCATAAAATCATGATACTAAATTTTTAATGAGAGAGAGAGAACTTCTGTAGATATAAAAAAGGCAGGTGTTTCATGCACATGGATTAGAAAAGCCTATTTAAAGATAATTTTGATTTCATGAATGTTATTTGGAAAGATCCCAGAATAAAAGAAATAAAGTCTGGTGATACATGAATCTGAAGAGCTAAAAATGAATTTGAAAAGAAATTGCACCAATTTAACTTAAACCATCTAGGTGGAAATTAAAAAATGCTATAAATGTCTAGACATGTCCTCACGTATAACAAAATGTCTAGGTATTTGGAAATACATGTCTAAATGAATATTATGGTTTTCATCGAAGTGACTGGTGCCAGTAAGAACTTAGCAATAAGAAAACTAAGACATTACTTACTCAGCCACAAACTATGGCACAGCTGACATGGGTTCAAGTCCTCTGAGCCCCAGGGCTAGTTAAAAGCCCCTTCATTGTATTCTCAATTCAATTTCTATTACACATGTTTTATTGAATATTTTGAATTAGTAAAATATTCTTGGTGACATAAAATAGTAAAGACTGAAAGCTTATTACTGCCCAGGAGAAACTCATGGAAACTAAGGGTAGCAGGTGAGTTAACCACCCACGTGCCCAGAGGCAGAATCAGACAAGGGCCCCGGAGCAAAACTTCTCCATCCTTGCCCCATCACTCTCCTCTGGCATTTGTTCCTTTGTCTCTCTCCACAGATCAACTTTCTCTTTTCTTTAGTGCCATCGTGCCTGAGAATTATGCCATTATTAGCCTTGGTAGCATGTGGCTGTCCCAGCTCTGAAATTCACCTCAGCTGCCAGCTTTAGTCACTATAATGTACTACAGTGCCACCAATTAATATTGCAACAAGAATAATGAGAATTTGACTGGCTGTGTCACGTCAGGTATATATTATGGGTCCAATCAGATATGACAGAAATGGAAGGGCTTCCCTGCCCACAGGGCTCACCTTGGCTTGGGGAGGTGGAATTCTTTCTGAGTCCATTTTGTGTTGCTCTAGCAGAATATCTGAGACTGGGTAATTTATTAAAAAATGAGGTTTATTTAGCTCACGGTTCTACAAGCTGGAAGTTTATGGGCATAGCCCTGGCTGCTGGCAAGAGCTTTTATGCTATGTCACAACAGGACAGAGATGGTCAAAGAGGAATTGGACATGCACAAAGAGAGGAAAACCTTGAAGGGTATCCTGGCTTTATAACAACCCATTCTGGCGAAAATACCCATTCCGGCAAGAAATAATCAAGTCTCAGAAGGGTAAGAACTTGGTCACTACACCAAGAACTGCACCTAGCCCTTCCTCAGGGATCTGCCTCCAGAACCCAAACACTTACCATTAGCCCCATCTCCCAGCACCACCACATTGGGAATCAAATTTCAGCATGAGTGTTGGAGGGGACAAACCAACCATACCCAAACCACAGCATGTCCTCAAAAAAGAGAAAGATGGGCTGGAATGACATCTCAAGAATTATCTGGCACAACTCACTGCCTGCATCCAGCAAGCATTTATCTAGGATGCATCCTGTGAGCCAGGCTGTGAGGGTGAACAGGACAGTCAGTAGCCCTGGCTTCACTGAGCTTGCGTTGTAACCTACCAGGCACCAGGATGGATGCTGAGTACCTGTGTCAACAGGTTGCCTTCTCTCTGATTTCCAGGAGTTTATAGTTTAGTGACTTACAAGTAAGAACCCAAGTCTAGAAATCTAATAATTGAAGAAATTATATATTCTTTATAATTTCCCTTTTATGACATTACAAAAATCAAACCTATCAACATTTTTGAGTACCTACAGAGTAGTATTCTAGGCACTTCATGGGATATGGAGGAAGAATATATAGATCCTACTGACAAGGAGATTAAGCACTGCTGGGGAAATAATTTACACAGAGAACAATTATAGAGTTTAAATATATGTGATTAAGTTTATGCTGGGAGCCACAAATGCAAAAAGCCGTTGGGGAAAACATAAATTTCAATAGGTTGAGGTTGCCTAAAAAAACATCGCAGGACATGTGAAACTTTATCTGGGATTTGTACTAGGACAGAATTTCAATATGAATATAATTTTAGGTTGTGCAATTCATAATCTTCTCTAGTGAACCATTAAGAATTGGTATTTTTTTCTACTAGTACTAACTGGAAATACATTAATCATGAATAAATGTTAATTATAAATACCAAGCTGAGAAATGGGTGACAAATATAGCAGACATAGGATAGCAAGCATTTGTGCTATTCTAGTTCATTAAAGATTCATACCAAAGAGATTTACTGATGGATACAGGTGATTGACAAAAGGAAGATGATGGGGAATATAGTCACAGGTCAGTGCAAACAGCCACGTATAAAGGAGAAAGTAAATATTATTTTCCCACTGAACTAGTTGACTATAGGATGTGGAAATTAGGCAGCATTAGCATGAGATCTAGTAAGGCAGGTGGTATTTGAAGACTTCCAGAGAAAATACGTGAGATCAAAGGTATAAATAAAGGAGAACTGGGGCACTAGGAACACAGAATTCTTATTTGCAAACAACTCAAATGTGGACGCATTGAAAACAAAATTCACAAGAATTTCCTTAGTCTTTCTAAAGCTTTGTTTAATGAAAGGGTGATTCTCAAAGCATAAAATTAAGCACAAATCTTATCAAGATGGAAGCAGAATTTCTAATAATTTATCTAACAATTCACAACAGAGATGAGGTACCCATAAGAACAGGCTTTATTTATGCCAAAATATACTTAAAGAAAATGTTTTTTTTTTAATTCTTTTTTACATGGAGAATGAAAGAAAAATAAAAAGTGATTTTCATGGGCTTTTGAAAGGTCATTCTCCTGGTCCTTGACCTTCCTCTACCCACTCGATATTTACCACCATCTGCAAGTCAAGGATTATTAAGAAAATAAACACTTGATTTATAATCTTAGATTATTTAACCATATTTTCTTAAATTCCTTCAATATCCCCTGAAAAGAATCAGAGCCAAATATGGAGTTAATGCCACACATCTACTGGGGAAATATTTTATACTTAATGACCTAATATCTTATGTTTTGGATTATGTTTTATAACTGTCACTTTGAAAGCATTTATATATTAGTAAAAGACCTAACTTTAGATCTTCAAATTTCTTGTTCTCATAGCAGTGCAGAAAACTTTAGAACAGATGATTTGGGTTGAAGAATTCTTAATAAACAGCCTTTTCTTTTTCTTTTTCCTGGAAACGTTACTGGTCTCCTCTCAAAAGAAGAGGCTGCTCTATAGCCTCCCCAAGCATTGAGATTCACAACATTCTTTCGTCTTCCCTTGTGGGCCTGAACAATTTTTCTGGGTAAAATTTTACACATGTCTGTAATAAGAGGATAGTGCTATGGGAAAATAAGGTTCAGAGCCAATGGAATGTGTGTCACACAATTAACTGTCAGGCATAGCTAATATACAGAGAAATTGTACAAAAGAATCATGAGCTCACAGATATATTTGAAGTCTAGCTTCAAGTTTTGAGAGAGCCACCAATGGGTTATGTCTTTGAAAGGTTTCTGCTGAGAACCAATCCAGCCAGACTAAAGTACAGAATCCATGGTCAGAATGAGATAATTTTCCTTTCCCTTCCCTTTTGCTGCACAGCCTGTAGAGAGCTATTAGTGTAACAGCAAAAAATACAAATGATATATCAAATTTTAATAAGAAATGTGCTCAACACAAAGGGCTTGGCTGTCTGAATCAGGTCACATTTTTATGAGTTTGATTTCTCACCTAGAGACCTAGAGAAATCTCTTCATTGAAGGTTTTACAAGTAGACTTCTAGCTCAATGGTCTATCATTCTCTTTCTGCAGATACACATACACCCACACCCACACAAACACACGTACAGAAACACCATGTACACACACATAAACAGGCACACACACGCAGCACACATATATATTAATATATGTGCATATCCCATAAATGTGCACACAACCCCACATTTGTGCCCATATACATACATATTCTGCAATTATACTGATTTATATATCAAAACTGAAGTCTTCCTATTATGAAAGTCAGCATCTTTTATGTACTAGGTAACCAGATAAAGCTCAAATTCCACAGATACCCCACAGTATATTACGAAAAATCGTAAGGAAAGCTACAGTCTATACACAATGCTAGTATATTTCTCTTAACCCTGACACATGTAATGATGTAAGTATGTTATCAATATTTCCATGGGCTTGGACTCTATATGGAACAGTGGTTTTAAAACAGTCCTTCCTGATGAATTTTGTCAGCAAACATTCTCCCAATGGCTATATTCTAGTCCTGGACCACCAAAGGACCTTTTAATTGCCAAATACAATATATATATTTTTCCTAAAATAATTTATTTTTTTCTCCTTTTGTCTAGAGAATAAGTTACCCCAAATTAAAATGTCTTCAATAATCTGTCCATTTTCTTTTTTTTCTTTCTTTTTCTTTCTTTCTTTCTTTTTTTTTTTTTTTGAGACAGAGTCTCGCTCTTTTGCCCTGGCTAGAGTGCCGTAGCATCAGCCTAGCTCATAGTAACCTCAAACTCCTGGGCTTAAGCGATCCTACTGCCTCAGCTTCCCGAGGAGCTGGGACTACAGGCATGCACCACCATGCCCGGCTAATTTTTTCTCTCTCTATATTTTTAGATGTCCATATAATTTCTTTCTACTTTTTTTTTTTTTTTAGTAGAGACCGGGTCTCACTCTTGCTCAGGCTGGTCTCGAACTCCTGACCTCGAGCGATCCTCGCACCTCGGCTTCTCAGAGTGCTAGGATTACAGGCATGAGCCACCGCGCCAGGCCAATCTGGCCATTTTCAACTCTCTAGTTTTACTCCACACTCTTCCCTCTCTGCTGGCCACCTTACCATTTCCTGTCTTGAGTGAATGGTAGAATCAATGGCCACTGAGGAGTTACAGGTTTTATTGTACAAAGTTATAGTTCTTGGAATTACTTAACTGCACACTGGGCATGGACAAAAAGGTCATTTTGTTCCTTTTCCCATAGTGCCTATACTCTAGTCAAATGTACTGATCAAAGGGCATTATCAAAAATAACTCAAAATTAATGAATATTACATCATATTTTGATATCACACTCATAAGTTGCCAAAATTGCCTGTGCGAAAGCTTGCCACCTGTTCTCTCTGGAACATTATCAACTGGAAGCCACTGCACAGGCACCTTGATCACTGGGCATTGACACAAAGACAGGACTCGGGAAGAGCCCAGCTGCTGAAAGGAAGTCAAAGAGAAAGCCACAATAGAACGAAACTTCTGGGATGTGTTGAGACCCAGAGGTGACAGAGCACAAAATAACAGTAATGTGAGGTGAATAGAGAAAGGTCATCAAAACAGATGAAGACAAACATAACTGCTGGGGCACAAACTGTGGGGTAAAGACACAGAAATGGATGTTAAATAAAAAGCCATAATAGATCTCAAAATTCATGCAATTAATTACATTTATTCTGCTTTTCTTTGTCCTTTTCTTTCTTCTTCTCATCTCTGTTTTGTTTTATTTACCTTATGAATTCATTCTGATCATATAATGTGGAAAAAAACTTTGCTTTTTTTTTTTCCTTTCAGAGGCACTCATCATAGAGGTGATAGAGAGAAAAGAGATGTGGTCGAATCCAGCAAATTTAGCAACTTAAGAGTATTTTAATCAGCCAAGTTAAGTAAATTGTTAGTTTCTATAGATGTAATACTTCAGTCTTTAAGATTCCTCTTCTCTTGTTCTTTAAAATGAGATCTGGGCTTTTGGGGAAAGGAGGTGATTTTCCCCAAGGTGAAAGAGACCTCGTGGCAGTGGAGGATGATACATCCTTGGGTCCTCAGGTAATTTTTTTTCAGATTTTTGCTGATATTTGAAGGATAATTGATCTAATTTCTGGATTTTTTTCTAGATTCCAAGGCTGATGTTTATCATTGGTAAAAGGTCTAGTGTGAAATACTTGGGTTATCATATGGGAATATGGTTTTTAAAAATCTCAAAAATATCATATTTTAACACATATACACTTGTAATCATTACATATGCATAGTAGGCTTCAGAAAAGTTATGTTTCTTGATGTTTTTACTGGGCATCTGTGATCTTAATCAGCACGAAGTTACATTTTACAGGACAGAAGCTGTGTTTCAAAACAAAAACTTGGCCAGGTGCGGTTGCTCACACCTGTAATCCTAGCACTTTGGGAGGTGAGGGCGGGAAGATCTCTTGAGGTCAAGAGTTCAAGATCAGCCTGAGCTACACAAGGGAGATCCCATCTCTACAAAAATTAGAAAAATTACAAAACTTATCTGGGTGTAGTGGTACATGCCTGTAGTCCCAGCTACTCTGGAGGCTGAGGCAGGAGGATCGCTTGAGCCCAGGAGTTCGAGGTTGCAGTGAGCTATGATCCTGCCACTGCCCTCATGCTCGAGCAACGAAGCGAGACTCTGTCTCAAAAGCAAAACAAAACAAAAAAACAAAAACTGTATTTACCAAAATTTATGACATAGGATGTGCATTTTCTCCCTTATTATATTATTATTGCTGGTTTTGTTTGTATATTTTATCCTGAGTTCTTGTCCTTTCCATTTAATAAAGCCAGCACATTGCTAAATTTAATTATGGTTTTCTTATAAGAATTTGAAATTGTGTTTTTTTTTTTTCTGATCCTTAGGCTCTTTACAGTTTTATTAAATAGACTTTGTGAGAGGATTGTCTTCCAGGTACCTTTCTGAAACTAGGTTCTTAGGAGCCCACGTTACCATGCCATAGTGGGAACCCAGAGGACCACACCAGGCTGACAGCTCAGATAGGCAGACGTCTTCCCAGGCAAGCAGAGCCTGAGTATTGGCTGCCTACCACCTGGCAAAGAGATCTAAAATCCCAAATCTTAGCCTGCTTATTTACTCATTTTCAAATGATGCAGCCTGTAAGTAACAATTTCTGATCATTAATTACTTTGATTCTGGTGTGAATTTCATGACTAATTATCACCCCAAAGGACCCCTGCATTCTGTGCCGCGATTATTTTGCTCCATGGTGGGCCGTCATGGTGCCCAGGCTGTAGAAGGAGTTCTGATTGGCTGGAGAGCGAGGAAAGTCATCTGCTGCCCAGGGAGATGCTCTTTTATTAAATTCAGCTGCTGGGGTTCTTGCCAGCACTACACGTACAGATACTGTTCTAAATTAACTCCTCAGCCAACAATTCAGTAAAATAATAAATGGTTTAAATCATTAGCTTAAAATAACCTCTGCAGCTGTTTGCCCTTGGTGCTATGCCTTCCAAGAAATGTATTCTGTATTTAATGTCCTGTGATATAAGTCACTTGAGGGAAAATATCACATAGCTTTTTAATTCCAATTTTCTTATGCTTTCCACCTATTATTTTGTCTCTATTAACCCTAATATGGTAGTAGGAATTTCTTTTGTTTTTAAATCTATAGTTGGAATTATAAAATCTTACCTTCTTTCCATTTATATATATATTTTTAATTTTTTTTAGAGACAGGATTTCATTCTGTTCCCCAGGCTGGAGTACAGTGGCACCATCATAGCTCACTGTGAACTCCTGGGCTCAAGCAATCCTCCTGCCTCAGCCTCCAGAATAGCTGAGACTACAGGTACAGGATACTACCCTGGCTATTTTTTTTTTGGTGTGTGTGGGAGGTCTCACTATATTGCCCAGTCTGGTCCCTAATGTCTGGACTCAAGCAATCCTCCCCCTCAGCCTTCCAAAATGCTGGGATTACAGGCGTGAGCCACTGTGCCTGGGCCATTTATACATCTTATTGGGAAGATTTACCCCTAAATTTTTCTCCAACTCATTATCTGACTTCAACTCTTTCCTTTTCCTCAAGAACATAATTGAACAATTTCTCACATATTCTCCCAGAACTGACACAGTGACCATTGTATGAAATAAACCTAGATGTTTTGAACCAGTTAGTAAATACACAATAAATAATTCTATAGCCCTGTTTTCCACTCAATAAACCTGATGGACTATGGTCTCATGTTTATTTGTATTCATTTATTTTATTCAGTTTTTCTCAACATAAATTCAAGCACTTCTATACACTTTACAAAAAAGAGTTCAAATTAAAAAATAAATCAAGTGACTATAACAGAAGGAGATAGAATTAAGATGTGAAAGAATTGGGAAGGTATCCACATAATAATTTTTTAAATACTGATGAAATTCTTTAGTGAATTTTGCCTGTAGTTGAAGCTAGAGTGAAAAATAGTGCTAATAAGAAGCTTTTGCTTATTCTCAAAATTTAACCCTATACATACGGGCTTAAAACTGTTTAGAAATAATATAAACTCTATAATATAACCCAGAGAACTAAGTGACAATGTATGATAGGCTGTTAATATCAAAATTAGATCTATGTTCTATGGTCCAGGTAAAAAATAATAAAATTACTTTAGGAAATCAACCATCTCCTAAGGTCCTGTTCATACCATCAACATGATATTATATTGAACAATTCTGATAAAAACTCAAGATTTAAAGTTTCCTTTATAGAACTAGTCTTTGGAAACATTTTATATTTTGACAAAAATAGAAATAAAATTGTTGTACAAAGCAATGGAGTAAGATGTAAAGAAAATGCCACTTTACAAAATAATATCTTATCAATTGATGACTCTCTTTTAATTAAAGGCTTCTTTCTGTTCTCTGTACCATTCTGGGGAGTAAGACTGAGTGAACATCTTTTTAAAATCCTATGTGACAAAATGGGAAGTACACACCAAGCACATTTGCTGCAAAATGAAGTAAGATGTTTGTCTGCAGTAGAAGCACATAAACAATTGTTTTAATTGTGAGCTACACTAGTTGCCTTTTTCACGGAACACACTTTTTACTTTACAAAGTGACTGACAGACACACCAATTATTCAAACTGGGGTATTTGAAAGATTTTTTAGAAATTATCAGTGCAATGACACTGACACTTCAAGGATAACTGACAGTATTTGTTGCCAATGATTACACTGGAAATTTCAAGTGAAAATTAGAATTTTTGAAACCTTGTATCCATAATTATGAGCTTAAAAAATTCATAATTCTAAAGACTTTTCTTATAGAATTATTGATGATATTAACAAATCTGATGTCATGATATCATAAAATAAAATGTCAACATTTCGTGATCTGCATAATTCAGTGAGACAATATATACTAAAATGACCAACACATGATATTACAAAATCATGCATTGGTAAATGATCCAGAGTTCAAGAAAATAAATTTTAATGTAACAAAGTACAAAAAGTACATTGATACTACTTTAGATTCTACATTGCAGCTAACCTTTAAGAAAACACCACTTGTCCAGTTGTCAAACTTTGTTGCAGAGGCAAAGAACAATATCTATAATTTATCTAGAAATTTCTTTTAAACACTCCTCCCTTTTCCAATTACATACATGTGAGAGGCAACAGATCAAATATACAATCAGAAATGGTAGTAAGTAACCCTGCTGAGGTTTATTAAATAAGACATCATGAACAAAATGTGCAAAACTATAATATAACTTCATTCTTCTTTTTCTTTTTTTTTCCAGAGGGGATATAGTAGGATACAGTAATTTTTCATAATGCTGGGTTATTTATGTTAACATGAAATATATTACTATTAATTAAAATAAATTCATAAATAAATATTTTAAAAATTCTCAATTTTAATTTATAATGTGGTGAATTTTGATATGCATAACCCACAAAAACCAAAAGCCCCTTTGGGTTCTCAATACATTTTAATAATATAAAGTGTTCCTTTGTTAGAAACACTAATTAGAAATTAGAACTGCTGATCTAGACAGGCAGCATTTCTATATTCCCAGATTATTTTGAAATAATGTTTTATTAAAACACATATAAAAGTTTTGTTGTCTAAAAATTCTACTTTTAAGTGTGATCCCTTTTGTTGGAGGGACGTTGTCTGACGGCAGGCAGAACGAATGAATTTGTGCCTGTATAGAATGAATTCATTCATCCCAAGGAAGGTCTGACTGTGACAAATAAATATTGACTCTCTCTTCCTCATAACATTTCTTTAGAATGGAAAGAAGAAATCATGCCTCGAGTCTTTTTTCCCAAGCATAAGGACGGCTTAATGCATGCCCAATGTCTGTAAAGTTGTACAAATGGGATCCTATAAGGGCTGATGTAATTCAAACTGCATTCAATCACGCTATCTCTTGACTTGATGGTAAATCACACTGAGTAAAACTTTTCTCAGTAGAAAGTACCATTTAAATTCATGAAGAGGCAATTTATCAAACAGCACCTCAATGAGGTTTTCAAGATGTTGAATTCTGTCATCTAAAATATAAAATCTGTAGGTGATATTTTGGTCAGCGTTGGGCCTGTAATGCAAACACCCCAGCCCCTACCCACAAGTTTCTGGCACATGTATTAAAAGTAAGATCAGTGACTCTCAGGATGTGTGCCTCTATGTAACAGACACATATGATGACTGTTGGGTATTTATTGGTAGATACTCACAAAAGCAATGAGTAGGTTAAATTTAGCAGAGGGAAAGTGTTCTTTTTATCAAAGTAAAAGTTAAATCTATTGATGATGTTTGAGAGTAGTGGGAGAAAGCCTTGGGATACTGCTGGTATGTGAGAATCACCATATAAATAAGGAGTAGCTTAAATTTATCTTTAAAAGTGTTACTTTGGGTAGTATGGACATTTTAACAATATTATTTCTTCCAAACCATGAACATAGGCTATATTTCCATTTATTTGTGTCTTCTTCAATTTTTTCATCAATGTTTTATAGTTTTCAGTGTACAGATTATTCACCTCCTAAGTTAAAATTATTCCTAAGAATTTTATTCTTTTCTATGCTATTGTAAGTGGGATTGTTTTCTTAATTTATTTTTCAGATAGTTTATAGTTTGTAGAAACTCAACTGATTTTTGTACATTGATTTTTATATTCTGCAAATATAAAATAAAATGTCAACATTTCCATGATCTGCATAATTCAGTGAGACAATATATACTAAAATGACCAACACATGATATTACAAAATCATGCATTGGTAAACAATCCATTTGTCAGTATACAACCTGTTTAAAAAATTAGCAAAGAACCTGAATAGATATTTTTCCAAGGAAGACATATACATTGCCAACAGGTATATGAAAAGATAATCAACATACCTAATCATAAAGAAAATGAAAATCAAAACCACAATGATATTAATAGATCTATCACTGCATACCTGTTAGGATAGCTATTATCAAAAAGTCAAAAGATAATAAGCATTGGCAATAATGTGGAGAAAAGGGAAACCCTTACACATTGTTGATGAGAATGTAAATTGGTATATCCATCCTTAAAAACAGTGTAGAAGTTCCTCAAAAAATTATTAATAGAATTACCATATGATCCAACGATGCCACTACTGAGTGCGTTTTGAAAGGTAATCAAAGCACTAGGTTTGAAGAGATATTTACACGCCCATGTTCAATGCAGCATTATTCACAATGGCCAGGAAATGGAAACCACCTAGCTGTCTATCAGCAGATGACTGGATAAAGAAATGGTGGCACATATATATGTATATACACACATATGTGATATTATTCAGCTTTAACAAATAAAAATAAAAAATAAAAAAATAAAATAAAGGAGGATGAAGCCAGAGGACATTATGCTAAGTAAAATAGGCTAGACACAGAAAGACAAATACTGCATAATCTTATGTTATGTGAAATGTAACACAGTTGAACTCACAGAAACAGGGAGTGAAAGGGTGGTTACCATGGTCAACATCTTAGTAGAATCTGGGCATTTAATATGGGGGATAGCCAAAGAAACAATCTGATGTAAGTTACTGATATAGTAGATAGAGGACCCAGATCATCTCTTCCTTCCCCCCACGTCACAATTATTGGCAATTTTTATTTTATTCTTATCTTGTCTAATTTTAAATGAGACAGGTGGGGAAGACCTTCAAGCTGCATCATTTATTGAGAACATTTTTTTATGGTGGTTAAAGGGAAATCAACTGCAAAGTTTTAAAAGTTTCTATTGGAGGGAGGGGAATCAAGAAAACTCTTGATAGCAAATATGAAAATGAGTGCAAAATTAATGCACACATTATCCTAAAACAAGACTGAACCAAACTATAAAGTTTCATCCTTTAAAGCAATAATTATTAAGAGCCACGATGGGATAGACCATGAACAGCCAGTGCAAAGAGCTTAAGGTATGCACGTCCCTGGCACTTCCAAGGAACAAGAAGGTGGCCCACGTGCCTAGATCTAAGAGTAAGATGGTACAGTTAGTTGTAAGATATGAGGATGCGAGGTTAAAAAGGCACTAGGATCTCAGATTGTGTCTGGTGGCTACTCTTTGGAAAGTAACAGGAGAAAATCGAAAATAAAAATAGAAAAGAAATTCGAAGGGATTTCAGGACAGAGTGATAACAGGCATACATTTTCAAAAGCATCACTCTGGCTGCTGAATTGAGATCAGACTTTTATTTAAGGACCTTAGTGTAAGCACAATGATTCCATATTATTCAGCACCAAGAGACTCTCCGTAGATCTCTTTATTCATTTATTCATACATTCATTCATTCATTTATGAAATATTTATGGAATGCATACTATTTTTCCAGCATTATTCTAAGCATTGGGAATATACTGAAGAACCAGAGATTCCCAGCTCCAAATAGAGGAACCAGAGAAATGGGTAATATAAGTAAAGATTGCTAAGAGTTTGATAAGTTATATGTTGTTTTTATCATAAGAAAACAGATACCAGTGAAATAGAAATTTTATTGAGTATGCAGAATATTCTTTAAAGCTTTCCAGTGTATGATAATTTGAATGGTTTTGTATAATACATTTATTTTATAAACTATATGATTTATTTTTGCAAAGTTTTATAAGTAAGACACTTATTTATATCAAAATGAGCCATGGAAAAGAAATATATATATGTATATATATATACACACACACACACACACACATATATATACTTATATACACACATGTATTTTTTTCTCTGAGATGCAATGACCTGCACTAAGAAGTAAACCACCATTTCAGGAATATATATCAGCTCTAAAACAAAATGTCCTTTACTCATCAAAAAGATGTGATATTTCAAGCAAACATATTTATCAACTCTAATTGGATCCTTGCAAAGATACAGCTACTGTTATTGAAAAAAATAATATGTGTATTTATTCACTTGGCTCATTACTGAAGAATATTTAGGATTAACATTTTTATGGAATTTTCTTGGCTTTTGCTTTGTTTCCTATATCCATAACACTAAAAGTGATGAAATATAATTGGATGACATTTTCTTTGCAAGTAAGGTTTACATTGATTCTCCCTTTTTAAAAAGATCACAGCATCTGTGGGAGTAAAGAGGTCATTTTTCTATTAGCAGAGCAAGCCAATTGGTTAGAGATTTATCCCTTTCCTAGGCATTTTCAACAGTGGAAAGAAGGCTATTGCTATAAAAGTGTTATAAGGTGATACCCTTGTACACCTGGGATTTAGAAACTAAAAGGTGTCGTAATCCCCAGAGCTGGTGTGAGCAGCATTGATGAGGGAATTAAGAAATTTGGGTTATAATCTCACTGCAGATGTTCACTAGCTATGTATTTTGATACGCAATTTGGCTTTTTGAGGTCAAGATTTCTCATCTCTCTAAGAAGATCACAGGCTTCATTATGTTTAAGGTCTCTTACAGGCCACATCTAAAATTTTGATAACTTCCTGTTCTTTCATCTTTTCTCAAAGAATGTAGCCTTTTTTTATAATATCCTGAAGAAATTTGTGCAGATAATTGAAGTTATATGGCAATTTCAATTCAGCAAATATTTTTTGAGCATGGAATTTTGTGTAAATAACACAAAAATGAAGAAAATACAGACCCTGCTTCCTGCAAGTCTAATATATGAAACCAGTTCAGCAGTATGTGCTATTGTAAATAGGCACATAAAATTTGTTGGGGAAGTTAACTTGAGTTTCAAAAGGCACCTCCCCCGGGGACACTTTTGTGATTATTTCATTTATCTTGGGCCCTGCCATATTATGATAATAATAAAAATAACAATACTTACTATTTACCAAATACCAGATACTTTATATCTACTAATTGATTTAATTCTCAAAAAAACTCCAATGATATTTTTCTATCATTACCTTTAACTGAAGATGGAAAAGTGAGGTTCAGACAATTTAAGCATTTTTTAAAAGTGTCAAAGTCAGTATTCAAACCTCAGTAGCCTGATTCTCAAGCATTCTTCTCCAAAATACATTGTATTGTGATTTTCGAAAACAAGCACTGCTCTCCAGTCTTATAACTCAATGAAATAATAATACAGATGGATTAGAGTAATTATTTTTTACACGACTATTGCCTAAGAATTGGAAGTTCTAGAATTCTATTTGTTAAGTTGTAAGTACATAGACATATATGATGTACTATAGAATAAATTTTACCTTTACGAAGCTCATCAATTATAGTTTTGCTACTCAAATTCTAGAGTAATTTTGATTCAGTGTCTACCATTTACATATTTTTTAATGAAAATAAATCCTTCCTGGACAGGAGAGCCAATATTCTATTTCAGAAGCTTCTTTCCTTGGGTCATTCATTTTCATGGTGCTCTGTTATTTCAAACAAAGGATGAGTTATTGAAAGTGTTGAACCTTTTGTTTTTCTGAGACTTGGAAGTTCATTATAATGGAATATGTCTATCTACTTTCGTCTTCTGTCCACTCTGCCTCACTGCACACACATCGAGGCATTCTCTTCTTAGGGTGGCCCTTTGCAAGTAACACAATAGAAATTCTGGAATTGTCCTTTAATGTTGGGTACTTGTGCAATCTGATAAAAATGAATAAATATTAATTGTTCTTTCTGTGGGTAACATATTAATAAAAATGCATTGATTTAATGATTTATAAGCATTTCCAAATGAAAGCCACGCCCAAATGGATTGAGTAAATTAGCCTTGCCACTGGGAGATTTTATCCATGCTCATCTAGGCCAGAAATCCCTCTATACACAATTTATAAAGTGTTAGATCTGGCTGCAAATAGTTCACACTACATTATATGATAGTCCATTTTGCTCAACAATATGTTCCCTTCATTTACAAGTTTCTGATTTGGTTCCCTCTGTAAACCTGACAGTGTTCCTCCAAAGTCTGGAAATCCTTTGGCTCAAATTCTTTTTCTCCTCTTGACTGAATTTCAGTGTATATCTGTTCCCAATATACATATACTGATTTTCCTTTTTTCCCCGCCAACTTTACTTTTCTCCTCTTTGATTACTTTTTCATACTTAACAAATTCCCTATATAGAGATATGCTTAGAAATATTTATGATATTAATTCATTATTAAAAGTTTGAGACATCTACTTAACACATAAATTTACAGAGGAAGAGGAGAAAACATAGTGTTTGAATTAATTTTGTCACCTCAGTGTCGGACAGGCTACATTGTAAAACAAACATTCAGGCCACTTATTCAAAAATTATTAAGAATTTCAAGACAACGAAATAGCAGAATATTTAACTGAGCACAGGGATCTTCTGAACACGGATCTTGTGTGACTACACAGCTCACATCTACATAAAGCCAGCTCTGCTGGAGTATCTCCTGGGCAGAAGTCAAGAAACGAAAAAGTGTTCTGAAGATATTTCATCTTTAGGTGCGAGTTTTACTTCATGGATAAATCAGACTTTTAAAAGTAATATTAAATGACAGATGCATTGGCAATACTTAAAGATTTAGGAATCATGAGGCAGGGCTTTATTCTAAGTCTTCAGATAATAAGAGTATCTAAGATCTTGAGGCTTAAGAGATAGAAATAATTTTCATGGGACTTTACTATTTTATAACGGCTACACAACAGAGCCATATTAGTTCCACTGTTTACTGGTACGTATTTATGTTCCAGGTTTGTGTTTCAAAATATTTTCTTTTCTCCAAATCATAGTTATTACTAATTAACTACATGAATTCAACACCTGCATTCTCATAGTGTGAACACAAACCGCTAATTAAAACGGCAGGGAGAAATTGGAGGGCTATGTGAAAATAAGGTCCATGAATAACAATGATTGTCAAGGAGACTTATTGATGGAAATATGTCAAGCAAGATAAATGAGCTGAGACTTTCCCTTGCTGAACACTTGAATTTTAATATTGAACAACAGTTTATGCTTCATTGGACATTACATAAAATGTGTGAGATACAGGCCATTACTGTGAGGCTCCGGTTAATAGGGTAAGTGTGAAGCTTCAGGGACAGTATCCACTCAAGTGGGCATGAGGGAGCTAAAAGACCACTTCTGTTCACGCTGAAAACACTTACAGTGAGGGTGATGCTTTTACCTAAGAAGGGCAGAGACTCAATAGAAACGGGGCCACTGCATAGCCGATCAGATCACTCTTGTTCATGCTAAAAAACAGGCTTATACATTAAAGAATAGAAAATCTAGAGCAATGTGCTCTTTGGAATAGCAACAAGATCTCTCCAAATAATCACATTCTTCACAATCTTAGTGCTGAAATTTCCACTGTATGTAATCTATTTTTTAAATTGAAGCACAATTATATCTAGAAGAAACTTTAAAAATCTTCCCAAACAAATTGAAAAAAAACTCTGTAAGGAGCAATATATTTAATTTTTCCAATTCAGTGGGTGTCAGTCTATTAAAGAATGATCAGTCAATCTTGCACAAGACCTTGGGTGAAGACAACTTCTCTCTTGAGAATAAACTGCTAACATGACGACTCAATCTGGAGGCTCAGGTGATGGCACAGGGCAAGTGGTTGCCTAGGATGGCACTGTGCCTGGGGAGAGCTTATCAACTGTGATAATGTGCATCTGAAAGGCTAAAGAAAATGAAAGGAAAAAAAAAATTAAAGAAATTATATTGCAACTATATGAATTATCTAAAATAGGTAAATTTATAGAGACAGAAAGTAGATTAAAAGTTACCACAGGCTAGGGAAGAATATTTGGCGAGTTATTTCCTAGTGGGAAGTTTTGTACCCTAGTGGGTACAGAGTTTTTTTGAGGGGGTGATAAAAAGTTTTAGAAATAGATAGCAGTGATGGTCACAAAACACTGTGAATATAAGTAATACCTCTGAATTGTGAACATAAAAATGCTTAAGATAGTCAATTTTATGTTGTCTGTACCTTACCACAATAACAAAAATAGAGATAAGAAGGGCATTGAAGGTAAACTTTGTGTCCTGCATAATTTGGCCTTGGTTTAGTCTGAGTGAACATCTTAAGCTTCCATGCTAAACACTGTACTAGCAAATTTTGATTGAGGCCTCTTTTCTTTCTGGCCATTGGCAATACACAAATGTATCCTGTTCTTGCTACTAGGGACCTCATAGTCATATAGATTATTAAGGTATATGAAACAAACATAATCCTATAATTTGGTGTTTAAAATATTGCCTTAGATAGTAACATGTACATATTATTCCATTTAAGAGACAAAGAATATAAAATGTGTTAAACTGACCTATACTAGTATAAATTAAATATGTAGCCTATAAACAAATTTTACCATTTCTCTGCTTTCAACAATTTATATCTTCTCTTTTCATTATTATTAAAATGTTATTTTTATAGATTACAAGTGTTTTGATATACCTGATAAATATAATCTGAGGAAATTATTTGTACTAACACTTATTTCAGGATTTAGATACTGAGATTCTCAAATACTTCAATTTCTGTACTCCTTCCTGATTATAGGTATAGATTGTGAATAACAATGCCTGAATATTTATTTCATGTAGACACTTAAGGCCTAGAAGAAATGCAATTTATATGTTACCTACACATGGAAACTGAAATGAAAATTGATGCTCCTGTCTACATAATTTAGTATTCACCATCATTTCACTAAAAATATATACATATTTGACTTTAAAGTGAAAATTCATTTGTGTGCCATAAGTTTTATTTAATATTATCATTATTTGGAAAATTGCTACATATTTGAAATGTACTTTTATATATGATCTATTCCTAATTAATCCATATCCTGACATCTTGTTGTAGTTTGTATTTTTTGTATGTTATGATGAGAACCAAGAAATGAAACAGAATATGTGCACATTTCCTTGTTCTCAAAACATTGAGTAACATCTATCAGGTGATTTAGCTATGCTTCAAAATTTAATCAACATATATTTACAGGAAAAGTAGATCAAAGTCTATGAGATATTTAAGTAATTAGAAATATCATTTCTTGTTGTTTACTGAAAAATGAGGTTAGAAAAATACAATTCTGTTCAATTTTGACAAATGAATTCTCAATGACTCATCTAAGTTGTAAAGAAAAGAAATTGATCCTAAGAAGCTATTAAGTTAATTATCCAGATGATTCAACCTCTTGAATACTTTAAGAAATCCATTGACCATGAAGGCAAAGAAAGTTCAGGACTTATATTCTTGCCTCATTTCCACTCCTCTTCAGTAAAACTATAGTTTACCCAGGTTTTTATATCCCCCCTGCACCTCGTGTCGACTAAAGCATATAAAACAAAACAAATCACTGGCTAAAGCAAAAAGTAGGAGCTCTATATTTATAGAAATAATGACTTTTTATCTTAACTCAGCATTGTGTCCCCCCAAGGCTCATTGTGTCTTCATTGTTATCATGATGCTGAGGGTCAGCTTGATGTCCATTTTCATTATTTTACCATAGATTTCTGGATCTGTGAATAAAGAGAGGTTTGCTCTGTGGCTCAGCAGGCCATGACCTCAAGTGAACAATGGTGAGGTCAATGTCACCCACCTCTTTTACCCCTGGGAGGCGCTCCCTTACCGCTTGCTTGGGAAAACCTTTTCCTCTCCTGGCATTCACAGCTGTGTCTTTATGAGCAAATGTCATAACAGGTACACTCCTAATGTAAAAGCTTCAGTTAGGTTAATTAGATACATTTTATTTTATCTTGCCCTGCTGCTGCCTAAAATTTCAGCTTCAGCATAATCCAAGGAGGATCCTCCTCAAATGATTTCTTTTTTAATTTGTACAAATTTATGGGGTACAAGTGTAATTTTATTACATGCACAGATTGCATAGCAGTCAAGTCAGGGCTTTTAGGGTTCCATCACCCAAATAACATACAGTGTACTCGTTAAGTAATACGTCATCATGTATGCCCCTCTGACCCCCTCATCCTTCTGAATCTCCATTGTTTCTCATCCCCCTCTCTACCTCCATTTGTGCATGTTTTTAGCACCCAGGTATGACTGAGAACATGATATCTAACTTTATGTGCCTGGTTTGTTTCACTTACAAAAACGACCGGTTCCATCCCTGTTGGTGCAAAATACATAATTTCATTTTTGCATTTAAATTATTTTATATTTTAAATTTATTCCCTTCATATTTTATGTTTGGATTATATTTGGATTACTTAGATTAACATATCTGAAAAATGAGAGAGCTGTCTCAGCTAACACAGTAACACAAACACACATCCATACACACACAGAGACAAATAAAATCCCCTAATTACCTTTGAGTACCATATTCTAATTCATCTTAATCTAGGCTCCCAGAACCTTGCCTGAACTAACTCATATTAACAATCGGCACAAACTAAAATGAGAAACCAACTACATAATTTTTTCAGGGTAGTAACAACAGCAGGAATAGCAACAGGGCATGTCTTCATCGGCTCAGGCTGCTATAACCAAACGGCATAGACTGGGTGGCTTAAATAACAGCAATCACAAACTGGGGCCAAACACAAAGAAACATAGTCTGAAATTCTCTTATCTCCACACGATAGTGAAAATTTAAGGGAGAGGTGGCAGGGGCCTTAAAGATCTTTGCCACACTGTAACTTTGCGATTGCTATTATTGTACTACCATTGAGGCTCTCAGTGTGTGTTATGTTGATGATGATTCAATGATGTGCAGACCTGGTGATTGTAATCTAAATTGAAATCACAATCTCATTTCTTAAAAGAAATGTTAAACATAGGTTAATGTGTTTTACTCATTAACCATCCTCACCCTAGAGTTATTACAAGGCTTCTGTGCAAACCAATCATCAAAATAATTATACTTCACAGTTTAGTGCAGGATTAAGGTCAACTGCTAACTTTTTGAAAGAAAAAGGAAGGTTTTCACTTTTAAGGAGAATGACATGATTGCATGTAGATATTTGAAGCTTCCAGTAAAAACTTACAAAAACATCAAATAGTATTTTTTATATGTTTTAGAAAAATAATTCAATAAAGCCTTCATTGAAAGAGCTTGATTATTTCTTCCTCAGCAAAGAGTAGAAAAATAGTTCACATAGGACAATATGTATGCTAAGGGTAGATGAGAAATTTCATTTAGAAAACAAAATTTACAAAGAACCGGATGGAATGTGGACTGTTGAAGCTTGGAACATCCCTTGCACATGATGATGTCTTCCCCTCCGGGGACCCTCATGATATCTGCAGGCAGCGTCGACCACAGGACGAGCAGAGTCACACCTGAGTTCACTGGGTCGCTGCGTGAAGTTGGGAAAGCCTGCATTCACAGAAATATTTGAACTAAATATCTAATGCTATTATTTACTTCAGTGAATTCCTTTGAATTCCTCAGTTCCCCACTTAAGGTCTTCATTGAATCATTCAGTTGAAAAATGGGCCTAGCACTGTCTCCACTGACTTTTATTTCCAGTCTTATATCCAATCATGCTGGTTTGCATGGTAAGGACATTCATATTTCTGAATTTAGGTCTTTACAAATGGAAAGAAAATGCTCTTTCTGCAAATGCTATATTATTTTATCGAAAGGGAATCATGTACTCTACCCGCCTGTGTAATGCTCTTTAACTCTTCCCCATGGTGGCTGCTCATTACTGCATGTGTTGTATCTCTTACGTCTTTGTCAATCCATTTCATTCTGGTTGTTAATCTATAGTGTTCATAAGGATCAACTGGAGAGTTTCTTAAAAATGAAAAATCCTCAGGGACTATGAGCTGGTGGGCCCAGGGTACAGTCCAGAAGACTACATCCTTGGTAAGCATAGCATGTTATCTCAGGGAGGTAGTCTGAAGGCTAGAATTTGAAAAAGTACTACTATGCTCTGTTTCCTTGCTTTTTAATCATCTCAGAGTCTATACCTTCCCAAGGAAAATGTAGCTTCCTTGAGAAGAGGACTCATATTACAATCTTTTCACACCCAAAATGCATAGCAGAGAGCTAAATGTGACTCTGTTACCAGAAGAATAGCACAGCTCTTTTTAAAACCCGAAGTTTTTTATATCTTAGAAAAGATGTGTGTAAATTAATCAGAAGAATGAAAATAATGGTTATAGAAATATGCCATAGCCTGTTTAAATTCTACATATTTACTAGATAACCTTATATCTAATTATTTATTTAAATTTTAGTAGCTCTTTTGGAATCTTCCTCTTGTAATGGAACAGGTTATTAAAATATAAATTATTGTTATATGTCAAACCTGTACATGGAGCATGTCCAGAATTTCCATATTTTTCCTAAACTTTATAAATAAGATTTAATATGGGTTTAGATAACTAGATTAATTTATATGATTTTTGCCTTTGTGTTATTAGCATGTTGAAATAATTTGAAGACTGGCTTTGCTATTTACTAATGATTAGTATATGACTGTGTCATGCCACATAACTCCTTTTAGCCTGTGTTTCCTAATATCTATAATGGGCTCTGTAAAGAATCTCCCTTAAAGGATTACTTTTATATATTAATATTTATAAAGTGCTCATAACCTGGGTGGCACTTAGTAAGTGATATATATATATATACACACACACATATATACATGCCTATAAAACAAATAAAAATCTATAGGTGGCATAGCAACGTTGGTTAGAGCTGAAGTTCTAGGAATTTCAGCAGTGATTGCTTAAGTTGGCCTTTTGAACAATGGATAATAGTGAAATTGCCAGGGACCACAAAACAGGTATTTCCCAATTTATAAATGACTTCTTTTCCTAAATTTCATTCAGCGATGTTATGGAAAGAATCAGAATCACAGAAAATCAATATATAATGCATCATAGCTGATTCTGGAAAGTCAAGTACTTATTTAACCAAAGAAGCTAAATGCACTGTGAATAGTCCAAGCAAATTTTTGAAACCTAATTCAGCATCATACACGTGGGATCAACAACAAGGAAAATAATTTCCTCTACATTTGAACCATAGCATTTTTCCTAGGTATGAATTCAAACTAGATAATTTTTCTCACATTTCTTCCTCTGCCCTCTAAAAACTATTTCTCACCCCCAGATCCCCAGGGAGCTTAAAACTGTTGTTACCTTAAACCTTCCATTACAGGAGTTTGCCAGGCCCTGTTTTAAAATTGGAGAGTATTTCTTGCTTTTCAAGTTATTCCCTTCCTCTCTATCCAGCAAATTTTACTTACCTAGTTATAATTATACTCCATTAAGGAGAAAAGACAGCTGATTGAAATAAATCTCTAACCTCCTAGAGAATTATATTAAAGTATATGTAATGTAAAGGCATATCTAATACACAGGGAGAGCCTGTGTGTTGCGGGTGGTGGTGTTGATAGTAATTTGGCAAGAGAATTGACACCACACGTGAAGAGCATCACACCTTTATAATGTGAACAAGGTTCTTTGGGTATAGATAATTTATAATGTGGATTTCAGTGAGTTTTTGGGAAATTCAGTTCACAAATGTTAAATGGTTTGAAAGGACATGAGCAGTATTTCTGTGGTCACTCAATTAGTGTAGTAATTGTACAATCTAATTTAGATTAAGAACCTATAGTCAAGGTTACCCATTAGCTCTAGAATCTATCTTGGATATAAATTTGTATAAACTTGAATAATAATATTGCTGTATAACATGGTTCTATACAAGTTCATCACAAATTTCAGATAGTTATAGATCGAGGGAGAAAAAGATAATTAAATTGATATAGTAATATGAAGATATATGTCATAGCTTTCTATATTGGACAAGTTGTCTCTTTAGAATTTTCCACACTCCTTATTGGCTTCTTCAAAATTAGGTGTACTTAAACCGTTGTTGCCGATTCACCTTATATATACATGCTGTGCTACGTAGAGATGCCCAATCCTTACGCTGGTCTACTTGAAAAAGGCCTTGACCAAGGGTCATCGGTAGACTGTGAAATGATTACAATAGCAGGTGACTGATAAGACTTGAGGGGCAGCACAGTGTCAACGGTGACCAGCTTACAATGTTCATTCCCTGCGCACACAAGTTCTGGTTTCCTTGGCTGTTTCTTAGGTGACCTGGGTAACATCCTTTACATCCCATAAGGCAGAGTTCAGACCTACAGAGAAGGCCTGGAAATCTCAAGTGAACTGTTTGTTTATTCCATGATGTAACTATTGGGAATATGGAAAATGTTCCATGCTTGAATCTACATACTGTATCTGGTCCAAAGTTACATCTTTAGGGAGCAAGAACGAGATTGACTTTATACATGATTTTGGTAAATTTTATAACCTATACCTTTACACATAGATTTTTCTCTTTCAGAAGAAAAATATTTCAGAAAATATTTTTATATAGAATGATTGAGGTATAGCATAATGTAAAAAACAATCAGAATCCTCCAGAATTGGGCCCTTTTTAGTAAAGTATTGGTCAAAAGCAGGATGATCAAAAAGGTGTCACTTTTACTGCTTGTTCAGAGAAAAACAAGTTTCAATTCTCATCCTATTGGGGTCTTACTGTCTTGATCCCCAAAAGCGAAAATAGGATAATCTAATGGCTTTCTCCATTGGAAAGGGAATGATAAGAGCTGATACCTAAAGGCTTTTTTATTCATCCTGTAACACAGACTTGTTTTAACTATGACATTCAAACTACTGTTCCCCAGCCTTTATTAAAGGACTCTGGTAACAGGAGCGATCCGAGGGGGCTTTGTTTTCAGGAAGCTCCCAGTTCCCTGGCGGTAGCAGCTTTTGGGATCCTGAGGGTAGAAAAATTTCCCAGCACTCGGAAGCCTGCTGACCTCCAGAAATGTGAGGGAAGGACAAACAAAACCCCCACCTACCCTTTCCACGGGGTTCTAAGTTTCTTGGGGGTTGATCTCTGCCAAAATCTTTCCTCTTCTTGTTCAGCTCCTCAACTTCTTCCCTTGGAATCTCCTGCAGGTTCTGGCACTTTTCTCTCAGAATTACATATGAGCTATGACTTTTTTCATCCAAAACTTTTCCTTCTGTCTGAGACGATCTGGAGACCAGTGTCTCCAGTCGGCCGTCCTGCCCCTGTGATTGCTGAGCGTAAAAATAAATTTTGCTTGGAGGTTTTATTGTAGAAATTTAGCTATTAAAATATTTAATTGAAAAAATAGTAACAATATCACCATTAACTATGATATTAATAAAGAATATTTTACATTTGTGATTGATTTTACTAGTACAAAGTAACTTTTAGAAATTTAGCTATTAAAATATTTAATTGAAAAATATTAACAATATCACCATTAACTATGATATTAATAAAGTATATTTTATGTTTTTGATTGATTTTACTACTACAAAGTAACCTTTCCATAATTTAATTTCCTTTAGCTTATAAAGTTGTAGCTAAATATGTTCAACATTAGCAACTATTATTTCATTTAGCAAAATGGAAAAATCTTCAAAAGTGTGTAATTCTTAATTATTGAGCTAAGACACAAAGACTAAGGCATAGATCAAAAAAAAATTGCCCAAATTTAGCAGTGCCTGTTTTTGTTTGAATTGATAATAAAGCATAACATTTTTAGAGATATACCATTCCATAGTGAGACAGAAAACTAATCAATACAAATTTCCAGTCTCTCTTTGGAAAAAAACTCCATTAGCTTTGCTTTAAATTTATTAATATTTCCTGCATAGAAAACTAGTACTTTGGTTTATTTTTTATGCTTATATTTTCCCAAACTTCAATGTGGCCTTATTGGTTTTTAATTTCTCAAAACAAAGAGAAGATATTAAATGTAAAATATCATATTTAAATGCAAATGTTAGAATTGAATATAACAGAAGGGAATAAGGGAATAATTTACCACAGGATCCTATGAATAGAGTCATTAAAACTGAAGAAGTGCTAGTACTATCATTTATGAATTCATTTTAAGAAGTTATAACAAATGGAAATGTTCAGGTAGTTCATTAAATTGATCTCATATATATATTCATAGTCAAAGTATAGGCAAAATTCCTTTACAAAAAAGCAGTACTAGCCAAATATTCCAGCCTCAAGTTTATATTCCAAGAGTAAAATTTCAAGCTTAGAAGACTAAAAATAAAAATAAAAAACTTTGCATCATTTTCCATCCAGAAGCTAATATTTAATTTTATTGAAATCTTTCCAGAAATGAGTTTGTGAATGTCATTTTGTTATATACCTAGAGAATTGTGCTAATCTGCAGTTGGTATTAATACTTTCTTTGCTTTTAAAACTAATACTGTTTTCTTTATGAGTAAAATATGAAGTTAGTGGATATATTACCATACAGTCATATTTCGTAAACTGATAACTCCTGAAATTTCCTGAGATTCTGGGAGTTTCCCTATAAGGGCAATGGAGTTCCCAAATCCACCTGGCAATAGGCCTGCTAAGACAGCCACAGGTCTATGATTCAGAAATTTATCTACAGAGGCCCACAGTGATGAAGGATCAATCACTCTAATGTTCTTAAAGGGAGGAAGGATTCCTTTACTTTCTTTAACCAAAGCCTCCCTATATTCTTAGGAATTTTCCCAATTATTCCAGTATACAATAGTCTCATAAATCAAATACCCAGAGTAGTCCAAGATCTTCCACTTAATCTGACATATAATCCCCCAAGGACAATAAAATTGGGTAGCTTTTTATCTACTTAAAACAAGGTTTCTCTTAATCATTTTAGAAGTATAATCTTTTTAAACATTTCCAATAGTTTCTGGCCCTGATGACAAATCGTCCTAGTATTTTGCTTCTGTGGCTTCTTTGTAAACGTCAGACTCAATAATCATGGGATTCACTCTTTTTTGCCTGGCTTTATTCTAGTCCGAGGGACTACAAGTAGCCCGTTTTCTTCTATTTGGCTCTCCTAAATCCTTCAATGAGCCATTATGGTAAGAGTCTTTCACTGTTAAGTCATCACTGAGGTCATGGGTGGCAGGTAGGAAACCTGGACACAGATTTCATCACATAAATATTTACAATGGGTTGACCTTAGTGATGAATTTTTTTTTATACAGCTCTGTGGTTTCAATTGTGATCAAACTTCCCAAGATTACAGAGACTGAAACATTCATTAATCAGCTATAAGTAGTGCTGCACATAAAACAGATTGCTCATGTGATGTGACTTATTAAAGCCTTTTTTTAAAAAAAAAAAATTACTCAGAGATGTATTTATGGTGTTATTTTCTTCTCTAACAATTATTTCCAAGTCACTGGGAGATATGAACATATGAAGGACAATTTTCCCAAGATTGCTATGTTGTAGTGAATCATTACTACATGTGCTGAAATCACCAATTAACTGTAACAAAATTCAGTATCTAGTGAAATGACACTTCCCTTCCTACACCCTGTCTACTCTCTAAACTGAAGCATTTTTTTTTCAGCCAGTGATCCCCTAATATCTCCTATGTCATATCCCTAAATGGTAACACAATTGCATTTGCACTTCCAAAATAAACTTTTTCTTTTCATACATGGCGTATGAAATGAACATGGGGGCAAATCACAGTGATCTGATCTAAGGATGGATGTTCTAATTAAACTTCAGCTGTTTGTGTCACAAGTCTCAAGAAGCAACTGGCGTAAGTGGCATTCTAAAAATAAAGCATGATCTAACTCTCGCTCTCTCTCTTTCTATGACTAATTAAGAAAGAAGAGGGCACAGTCATTTGTTCCTGAAGAGATGAAACTAAGAGTGGAGCAAAAATTTGCATGAAACTGCATATAATTGACAGTGACCTTTGAGTGAGGAGTAATTGTCCCAATCAGTCTTACTGAAGGCACTGCATGTGAGTCCTAAGTCCTAAATGACGTTTAAAAATCATGCTAATTTCCATACTTTTTTGGAATCTTATTGGATTTCAGAGATCATTTTTAAAGCATTATCTTCATATAAAAATCCTTAAAATAAAAAAAGCTTCCTGGTGAATCATAGCAATATATAATTTTGTTTAATGGAAATACAGAATCACTTTCTAAAGTTGTCATTTGTTTGAAAATTATAGATTTCTTCTTACTTGGCTTGCCAATGGGCAAATAGGCCATATTAATTTCAAAAAAAGAAAATTAATATATGAATATGCTGATGTAGAAATAGAAATTTAAAACTAAAATGTACGCTTGTGAACATCTCATAGAATTTCCTCACCTTAAAGTAAGATAACAGAACCCTAAGGAATTGTCTTGTCCCACTTACCTGTTAGAGCAGGCTTGAAATTAAAGAACTTAAAATCAAGTCTAGGGACTGTGGAAGTCCAAGCTTTAAGGTCAGAATTACTATCATTTAGTCCCTCTAGTTCTACCAGTAATTATACAACTGTTTTCAATAATGAGATAATGAATAGATAACCTTAAAGCATTCTAGAGTGTTGATTATTTCTTCTATGTCTTGATACTCTTATAGCTAGAAGCCTAACTACTAGAAACATTATTAGTGTTTATATTATTATTGTTGTTGTTGTAATTTATATAGATGGTTTTATTTATGTGTTTGTTAAAGTTTTCATTTTCTTTTCTACAAGCATGTATTAAATTTTTGGGTTATATTTCAGATTATTTTTCATATGACCTGTTTGACTTCTACAGAAACCAATTCCTTGTTTTTCTTTGTACTTTGCAGTAGGGTTTCATTTTACCTATTGGGGAATTATATAAATGGAATCATACAGCATTTAATTTTTTACTCAGTATTATGCTTTTATGATTTATTTAAGTTGCTGCCTGTGGCTTTGATTCATTTATTATTGTGGACATATAGTATTTCAAGCATTGTATTTGGGTATACCACAAATTATACTCAAATAACATCTTATGGGCATCTTGGTTAGTTTTTGTTGATGCTATGGTCAAAATGCTGCTCTTAACTTGTTAGTAAATGCCTCCTTGTGCACACATTCACACTTGGCAACCAGAGAGTGTGATTGCTGAGACATAGGTTTATGTTTTCAATATAATAGTTCATGATAAATTATTTTCTAAAGTAGTTATAGCAATTTTAATTCTTCCCAGCAGTACTTGTTCTTGCCAGTGCTTGATAAGGTCATTTCAAAAGGTGAAATATGACATAAAACTCAGATGGAATAAAATTAACAAGTATACATCTCTTTGAATTTCCACATAGTGAAAACAGCCATTTATTTATTCAGTCCTCAGCAAGAACTAGACCACACCAACACTCTAGACGCTTCTTGTACTCCCTTCCATTTGCTCCACAAAGATAACCACTACCCCAACTTTCAGCACTGTTTTTTTATGGCCACTTTTCCAAATTCTTAAAATGAATTGCACAGAGTATACGCTTTTGTTTCTCACTTTTGTTTCTCAACATCTTTGTAAGATGTATTCATGTTTCTTCATGCAGCAAAAGTTTGTTCATTCTCATTATATACTGTCATTATATATTAATGTTTTATTGAATAAATATTCCAGAATATAGTCTCTGCTAGGTCTGAACAATTGAGTTGTTTCTAATTTTGGTGGTTACAATTAGTGCTGCTTTTTTTTTTTTTTTTTTTTTTGAGACAGAGTCTCACTCTGTTTCCCGGGCTAGTGTGAGTGCTGTGGCATCAGCCTCGCTCACAGCAACCTCAAACTCCTGGGCTTACGGGATCCTCCTGCCTCAGCCTCCCGAGTAGCTGGGACTACAGGCATTCGCCACCATGCCTGGCTAATTTTTCTATATATATTTTAGCTGTCCATATAATTTCTTTCTATTTTTAGTAGAGATGGGGTCTCGCTCTTGCTCAGGTTGATCTCGAACTCCTGAGCTCAAACAATCCACCTGCCTCGGGCTCCCAGAGTGCTAGGATTACAGGCATGAGCCACCGTGCCTGGCCAATTAGTGCTGCTTGAACATCTTTGTATATCTTTTGTTTGGGCATAAGTATGTGTTTATGTTAAATTTATATGTAGGAGTGCTGGAACATACGATAAGCATATGTTTGGGTTTGCTAGACACTATGTGTGTGTGTGTGTGTGTGTGTGTGTATATATATGTATACATATTTCCAAAATGGCTGTATCTATTTTCCCTCCCATTGGCAGAATGAATTATTGATTTGTAGAGAATTAAAACGAGACAGTTGACTAGAGCTTGACTGAATGTCTACTTCAGACTTGGAGGTCAGGTAATCACTGCTGACGAAGTGACTTGGATGCAAGATTGTACCACCCCATGAGGAGATGGGGAGAATTGCCTTCAGGGCAGAGGAAAGAGGTAAGGCAAGTTTGAGCTTACACTTCTGGGAGATAGAAAAATACCCACTTTTCTCTTAAAATTGGGGACAAGGAAGAATAAAAAGGGATAATACTGGAGAAATAGCCATGACCACTTTAGGTAGAAGTGGGTAGGTTAGAGTAAAAATCTAGATTATTAGGTTCAATGGGAAACTACTGTGTATCTTTACTCAAATGAGGAGCATGGCTTGACTATATCTACCTTTTAATATTATTGTTCAAAGATAAACAGTGACTACATTTTATTTTCATCATAATATTTCAAAGGGTACTTATTAGATACTTTTATCTCCTCTAGCTAGGCATTAAAATGATGATACACACACACACACACACACATGCACACAGAGAACATTTTATATTCCATAGATATTTTCCATTATATTGACTCATATGATCTTTACATTACTATATAGTATATTGAGTGGTAACATCACACTGTGTGACAGTGCACATTCTAAGGACAAACTACATCCGATTCTGATACTCACTGGATGTGTGACTTTAAATAAATCTGTGCTTCTTCATCTTCATCCATATAGAACTCTTAGAGTTTTTGTTGTTTTCTGATGTTGTTTGCATATTCATTGAACTAATTTATCAAAAATTCTGAGAAGTGTGCTTGGTACCTTCTAATAATATTAACTGTTGCTATATTGTAGGGCAGAGGTTTTTTTAAAATTATGGTTTTGCTCAACTGTTACTGTTGGAAACTGGCATTTTGACCTCTCTTAGCTTTGGTTTCTTTTCTTCCCTATAAAATAGGGTAAATACCTCCACATGATATTGGGAGAGTTTAGTGGCATCCTTTATATACATTCCTAACAGGGTAAGTGTTGTTCCTGGTAAATAATTTTTATTACTTTCTTTCCCATATTTAAATGGTGAAGCTATATTCAAAGAAGTTTAATTAATTCCCAAACTGCCTCACAAATGAATAAGAGTTAAATTTATTCAAACACATTAAATTAGATATTAATGATTCTGTTAGCTGATGGAGAACACTAATAATGTCAGTGCTTTCAGTATTGTATAAAATAGTATAGAATGCATGAAATGGAGTACAACTTTGAGAAAGGGATCCATCTAAGTAAACTAGGCTACAGTAAATTTTATTCCCTATTAACATTTGTTGTTATTTTGGATTTTTTTTTCTTTTTCTAAGCCTGCTTAGAAAGGAGTACAAGAGGAGAATACATTGAAAAATATATCTACTATTGCTGTTGTCTATCTTTATTAGAAGACACAAGAATTATCAACAAGGTTCTAGGGCATTCTAACATAAGATTGCCTCAAACCCCTAACATATTATTAATACATGATTACAAGTTAGTTTCTTTTTTTCCACTTTTGGCTTTACCTGGATTTTTGAGTGGCATTTAATTTTGCTTTAAACTTAAATACAGAGTTGACTTTTAATAAAAGCAATCAACTTTATTCTGAGTTAATTATGTTATTTATTTATGGCAAAAGCACTTAAAGAAAACGAAGAAACCATGGGCTAGGTAATTATGGGACATTAATTTTAGGATATAACAAAGAACATGCCTTTGGGAATATCTGAACATACACTCCTGCCTCTCCCATCATAGAGCTTCCGGGAGTCACTATTATATCTTATTTCCTTATGCTCTCACTGTATTGAGATTGTAAGGACTGTATTTGCCTGTTTGCTCTCTTATGTGTTCTCTCTTAACCAACTACTTTCTTACCAACTAGGAAATGCCGGGCACCAGAAGAAATTTGTAGGGTGAGGGAATGGGAGGAAGGTCCTTCTCTCGCTGTAGTTCAGGGGGAATTTCTAAAGTACTTTGGTCTCATCTGTGGTTCTTGTTTCCCCCAAAATCCTTGAATCCAGGGCTTGGGCAACTCCACCTCCTGCCTATAACTGGTAGCAGCTTCATGCTATTGCGTATCAGTGAATTGCCTCACCATCTGCTTTTTACCCTTTCTGTTTTTCAATCCTTTGTAACTATTTCATTCTATTGAAATACTCATTGTCGATTCTATTTATTTTATGACTGGACTTTGCCTGATACACTGACTTACTACCAAACATCCTTAGATTTGACATTATGTAACATCTTTGTACTTGGCATGGTACAAACTAAAAGCCATATGGGTTTGAAATTTTTATATCTCAGATAAAAAAATAATGTTCCAATTATTCAACAAAAAATCCACAACTTAAACTCATAGCTTAAATTATCAAGCTAAAATAAGCATAAAGGCTTCTGAGCTTTTATAAATAGCTGGAAAGCTCTGGAATTAGTTTCTTTACTTTGTTCTGCAAGAACCATAGTTCACTTGAGTTTGCATTGTTTTTGAAATTCAGGTGGTTGTTTTAAGTAACTTCTTTGAGGTGCTTCATCTGGTTGTCTTTAGCAGACAAGGGGTGTTGAATTCAGTGTCTTCAGGAGAGTAAAAATATGTGTACTGACTACTAGGGAACAAGGTTGCCTTTAGAAAATCAATGCAAACCAAATCATTTTCCTACAGTGTAACCAAACCCATGTAGCAATGAATTCTGAACCTGCTGTTTATTTCAGGACTTTGCCATTGACAATCATAAAGGGGACCCTTCCCTAAGCCTTCAGGAGAGGCTCAACCTCAGTCACTTATTTTGATAAATAAGGGAGGAGGGAACGCAAAAATCTTTAAATTATAATGCAAAATGTGTTGATGCTTTAAGTAATGTTTTTTCAGAAAATAATCTGACAAATAATAATTTTTTAGAAAAAAATGAATGGCTTGCATTTATTATATGTTGGTTATACGCACCTGACACTGTTTTGAGTGTGGCAATTCATTATTGTATTTAAACAGACCGAAATCCTTAAAAGATAATTAAAATTATTACCCAGGCTATGGATGAGAAATGGAAGCTCACAAAGGTTAAGTGGCTTGCTCACCTTCACCTAAGTGACAAGGAGCAGGCTGATGATCGCAGATACCGAGTGTTTAACTTCTCCAATGTGTGTCCTTTCAACATAAGGTTAGAGAGGTTTACACATGGCTGGTTAAATTCGGCTCATGCTGAACACCAGGAAAGAAAGTGAATGTTCCAGGCTACTTTGGGGCCGCCCCTTGGGTCTAGTGCTTCCACAGTACCATGGATAAAATCATGTAGTGCATATATTTGGCTCCATTGTTATTAGTTTGCTTTGTCTATTTTTATATGTAGATGAGTATTAGATTCACTGGGAATAATTTTTCCTATGGTTTCCCATGCACCCCCGTTGGCTTTATGGGATTAAAATGCCTGCATGTAAGGCCAAAATATCTATTTTGTTTTTTATAAAACCATCACTCCATTATATGTTATAAGCATTTAGAACCACTGCAGTACAATTTGAGGTCTTTGAGAGCAGAGACTATATCTAGCCTGGGCCCTGATATAAAAAGCTCTCAATGAGCGCTTGTTGATACAGGAAGTAACACAGGGATACAAGGATACAGAAGTAGAAGCAAACACACTCTGCAGAAACTCAGTTTCAAACCAGGCCATGAAGAATTGCTGCATTTTTTTCCTTGTGTGTTTTGTGATTTGTGATTGTGAGTTTGTATTTATGAACCAAAATTATCGATAACTCTGGAGTCAAATAAGAAATTATAATGAAAATTACATATTTAGACAACAATGACAAAATTCTCTTTGTCAAAACCTGTGGTATATAGTTAAACTTGTGCTTAGGTGTAAATGTATGACCTTAAATAATAAAATTAGAGAAGAAAAGCTGAACATTGGTGACTGAAACACCTAACTTTAGGTATGATAGAATAAGTCCAAATAAATTAGAATTACATAAATAATATGAAACATGTATGAAGTGGTAGGGCCTGTTGTGACACTTTGCATAGGTTAACATTTAATCTTTCAAATGTTGCCATGAGGCTGGTCTTTTTATTATGCATGCTTGTGAACCCAAGCAGGTTAGCTTTAGAAACTGTCCTGTTAATCACTATTCTGTACTCTGACAGGGGAGATCTAAGCAAAACTATATGAAAGAAAAAACAAGATTAAAATAGAGTCAAAATGAACACCGACTACATCAAGGAGATCAGGAATATAATCTGCTCTAGAGAGTTGAATACACAAGTTTGTCTGAGGTTTCCTTGGAAGTTAGGGTGGCCTAAACCCTGAAGGGCTATATAGTGTAGAGTTTCAGATATTAGGATTCAAGGAAAGATGAAACTAGTGGATACTCCCTTATGTAAAATCGGATGATCAAAACAGAATTTACCATGTTTCATTGCTTTAAAGATGAAATGAAACAGACGATATAGAATTCCTAATAAATATCCATGTTAATGCATTACATGATAAAACGCCATTTCAATGATCAATATTTTCTTGTGCTTGCTGCATATGAATTACTGGGTAAACAATAGCTATTCGTGCTCTGCCATTCCAATAGTAATTACTTTTCTTTGTTTCTCTTCATTTATTCCATTTTAATTTAAAGTATTTCTTTATTTAAAGCTGTTATCAAAGTTATTAGATTTTTATCTAACAATTTAATCCATTTTATAAGAAGTTGGGCTGATAAATTATTAACCTCTAAGGGCTAGTTCTTCAACTTTCTTCATTTTCCTCATAATAATAATCATACCTGAGTTTACATTCCTTTAGAGAAATCTAATATAATGAGCTCTACAATATCTGTGCTCTAATGAGATCTACAAGACTACTGCATCTTAAAGTGCTCGTGAATTTTAAATACTTTGAACCCATTCTTCCTTTTGGCTGATGGGATTGCACTTTTATTTCTCATGCTATTTTGAATTGATTAAGCTTTTGTGCTCCCAAACATAATTAACAAGGCATTAATAAATATTTTATGCCTTGATTATGCATCTTTGTTTTCAAAAGCTTCTACTTCTCTGATGTGTTTTGAAATCAATAAATATTATTTGGTCGTTTGTTCATGACAGGAAAATATTTTACAAGTGCTAGTAAACAAATTGTAGCATCTTTTTGAGTTGAGGAAATATTCTTATAGATTTTAATAGAGAATATTAAAGGGAACTATTCATTTCTCTGTCTAAAAGTGAGTTTATGCAGAAAGTCAAATTAAGATACTTCATCCTTTACATGAACAATATTAATATCTTGTGGGTAACTATGAAAGGCGATCTAACTCACTGCTCTGTTGCTACCTGATGGCTTGCTGTGACTCAGATTCTTTCTCTGCTGCCTAGTTCTCAACGCTGATATAAAAGTGTGGTCTGATAGGTCCCTTCAAATGCCCTCCCAAGCATACTCTGATCCTCTGAAAGGCCCAAAATACATAAAGTTCACATTGTCATTGGTTTAAGTTCATACCCTTGCATTTCTTACTGGACATTTCTGTGCAACAACATTTGATTTGACAACTTTGTCTCTTCAAAATGGATTCCCAGCACCCTGGCCACTCTTAAGTGTACAAACAACATGGAAGAGACAGTTTAACAACTGTTGATTCTTCTATGCTGAGCTATTGAATTCATCCTTTAAGCCCAGTTGAGAAATGCATGCAGAGGTAAAACTCCTACAGGACTAGCAGGATCTTATTTTATTCAAGGAATCCAAAGTTGGGACTAAAAAGCAAAATGTGACGTTACAGAAACAAGAGGAATGTCGATAACGATAAATTCGGATACATCTATTCTTGACACCAGGGATAAGCCAGTGTGCCCAGTTTCCATATGGAAAAGGTTAAAATGCTTATTGTCATGTCCATTTTGATGCATACTGCTATTATTTTTAATAACATGGGCTAAAAGAAGATTGTCCACTCTTAAAAATTCTATTAAAATACTTGATATTCGGTTTAAGAAAGAAAAAAGATATTGATACTGAAAGCACTCAGTTTGCTGGTAAGTGTTCATAGGGAAACAAAACCCAAAAGCTTCTAGGCTAAAATTGTCAAAATACAATCCCCAGAGGAAATGCTATTGCTGACAATTTTCCTTAACTTTATTGATATCACTTTGGAAATGTTTTCAGAGCAGAATATGAGTAGATTAATATTGATGGGTAGTTTGGTGTGATTGCAATGACGGCAGGTTCTAGGGAGAGTCTGGTGAAAGTAGAAAATTTGTTTTGGTGCACAATTGCCTTTCAAATAAGCTGAGACTCATACATGTTAATGTTACTTGTTAGTATTCATAATAAGTAAATCAAATGTAACAAGGATGATATTTTGTATGAGATATTTGGGCCTAATTACGGCATTTAATATTTAAAGAATGTTGGTTAGACAAGAGATGGGGAATCTAGGATACTTTCTCATTTGCTCACTTTAAGCCTTGGTAACTCTTAACCTGCAGAGAGCCTTGTAAATAATTTTTGTGTCTATTGCTAGACAGATTGCTGTTTTTTCCAGTATAAGATTAAAACCACAATAGCAACAACATTAAAAATGCTCATGTTTTGTCTTTATCTGTAGCTATAATATTTTAGTTTTTTTTTTTTTTGGACAATGCAAATTAGCATATATCAAGGAAGAATGGAGGGAAGTGGCTGGATTATCAAAAAGTCGAGAGGAACTCTTTTAAAATTTGGGCTGAAAGAACATTTTGATTTTTCTCTTAGAATAATGTTATCATCTTTCTGAGCTACTTATGAATATTCTACAAGATTCACAAAAAAGGAGATTTTTGAGTTTCTATAGTAAAATTGCTTCTCAATTGGTAATTTTTTTCAAACATTTTTTGAGAATTTAAGTTTATCTAATATTTAATGAAGTTAACCCAATTATTGAATTTATCTGATAACTTTTCCTAGAAATAGGAATGACCACAATATTTTTTCTAATTCTGAAATACAAGTGTCCTAATAAGATAGTCATTTTTCCACTTCCCATAATAGCATATAATAATGTTCCTTTTACCACGTTTCCCTAAAACAACAAACAAATGTAAACAAAAACAAAAACAGACAAAAAGTGAATGAAAAAGAAAATTAGCTGGTACTGCTTTATAAATATAGGTGTTAAATCTTTTAATAATACCAAATAATTGTATTCACTAAAAGTAACATAGGACTATAGTTGTATACACATTTTCTTTTGTGTCATTATAAACTCTCTCATTACTAATAGTCCTTCTTTTCCCACTTTTTCTGTTCTAAAATCTGTAGAATTTACAACCTACCATTTCTTTGCTTTCTAAAAATAGATACAGTTTTTTTAATATTTGATTTATACCCAGATATAACAGAGTATTGATATTGACTATTAGCTTATTACCACCTGTATGTTCCAAATATTAAAGCATTTAAGAATTTAAATCCAAAATATGTCAGAAAACAAAAGTTTTCTGAAAATAAATCTTGGTCAGGTTGTCATGGGAATAGGGTCACCCTGGATATGAGTATATTAAAGAAGCAATATTTCTTTCAAATTTTGTCATCTTAGCATGTTGACAATCTCTTATAACTAGGTAACAATTTCTACTCTGCTATCTGCATTATGTTTAATATACTCAACTTCTAAAAAGGAAGGAAAATAATTTATACATTAATACTTAACATTGTGATGGGAAATATTTTTAATATACTATTAACCCAGAAACTCTCAAACTTTTTGTTTTCAGGAAGGCTTTATATTGTAAAACTGTTATGGAAGTTTCTAAATATCCTAAATACCTATCTGTCTTTGTCTCTCAGTATTTATTAGAAACTAAAACTAATAAATGTTTAAATATTATTTATTTGTATTTTATTGTATATTATTTGTTAACTAAAGAAATGACAAGGTTCAATATTTGGAAAGGAGAGCGTTATTTCTTCTAAAGAGTTGCAGCCTGTAGGTAGCCATTCTGACAGGCTGGGAAGCAGGGCCCTGGCCAAAAGCCAGAAATACCTGCTTAGAGGGAGGGACAATGGGAACAGGAATTTATTTTGAGTGGGATGGACAATATACATATTTAACAAGCTATAGGAGAAGTCATGAATATTCATGAATAGAGAAATATGCATATGTGCGATTGAACTTTTTGCCCCTTTATGGGGTTCATGTTCAGAAACTGGCAGCCTTCTGATGTCAAAAGATGAAGCAAGGACAGGATAACCCTCTCTGTGCATGCTCTGTAGACTGGTTAAAACCACTCCATGGCTGACGGCCTTTAGTAAGGGAAGGAGTATAATGGGATGTGTCTGACCTCCCATCCTGTCATGGCTGGGAAGATTAAGTGTTAAGATTTCTTTTGGGTCCCTTTGGCCAAGAGAAGATCTGTTCAGTTAGTGGAGAGCTTAGGATTTTATTTTAGTTCACAAACTTATTACCATTTTTATATGCCAATGAGGAAACACATAGCGTGTTAACATAAATAGCATATCTTTCATGGAAACTATATTATCAAAGAATAACAATGACAAGAGAGGCACTGTTTCACATCTTTTCAAACCTCTTTAATGTCTGAAGTAATAGATGGTGGTTGAAATCAATCTATTGCCAGTTTTACTTTTTTTTAAGTATATGAAGAAAGTTCAGCCTTACACAGATATGTATTTGGAAACAGAAAGAATATTTGAATTGCCTTTCCAGGTAATTGTGGATGTTTGTATTTCACACCACATGAAAATTTCATATGTGGTAGTTACTTAGATGTTATTTGCATTTTGTAATTTGGAATCAGATCAATGAACTTTCCATACTTTGTTGCATTAAAATCCATTGGACTATCTTGCACTTTGGATGAATTGTTAACATGTCTGATTAATATGCATTTGCCATTTTAAAAATATCAGTGCAGTGAATATGCAAATTTACCAAATGTTGATATATATTCTTTTAAGTATTGGGAGCTGTTAAGCTCATGGTGGTGGTTATGTTTTCCAAAATTCTAATCTTCACTGGTAGGCACAGATGTTGTCACTGAAAGAAAATACTATCAGTTGTTTCTTTTGAAGTGACAGGCTCACTTTGTCCATTATTTTTAACACCTGCCAAATACCCAAGTTGAATAACCAGAATTTGTCTGATATTCATTCTTTCCAGTAAAAGTGGTACTTGGAAAATAGGCTCAATCTGTTCACAACTCACTCACTCACTCTTGGGCTTTTCCCCAAGATCCATTGCACTTAAGGAAGAAGCAGAAGTGCCTTGTGTGTTACTTCCAACTTCATCACGTAGAATATCACAAAATAAATTACCTTCACTAGTTTGACGAGGACGTTCTTAAGCCATGCTTTCTTTTCTCTTTTTCTACAAGTGTGTGGTGTTGATGCATACACTAAATGCTAATTTAGTAGAAATCACAAGGCAGTCAGTGAAGCTACTGAGTGCTAAGGATCCTAATAGTTTTATCGCCTATTGATTTTGCACAATTAGTGCAAATTCTAAAACAGAGGAAAGGCTAAATATCTTAGTATTACTATTTAGATAGCTTGACCTGCCAGTGCCACCTAGGACACACTTGTGTTTGAATGGGTTGTGTTTATTTCTTATCTTAGTAAGGCGCACACCACCATGGAGAACTGTGGAGAGTCTCAGTAGAGAGTATTAGAGAATTACAGGATAAAGGCTTGTATTTGGTGATTGTGAAGAGGGTTTAGGGAAGTGGAGTCTTAGCTCTGAATCGCTATCAGGAAGCAGGGATAATTCTAAGTTTGGATATTTCAATAAATATGTGCTTCTAGAGGGCATATTATAGATGACACAAAAACTATAATTCATAAGAAATTAGAAGTCACTCAGCCAGGATCAGGGGATGGACACTGGACTTGGTTTCTCTGTGTTCAGACATGATGACAAAGTGCAAATGTTTTTGTTCTCATCCAGTATGGTCATCAAATGGCCTTGTCTGTTGTTGATGTTCTGTGAAATTATGTCCAACAGAATATCAAGGCTTGACTGTGGGTGTGAGGCCAGCTCTTGGATGTTAGAGGATGCTTTTCTCTCTCAGACATCAAGAACTCATGAAAATATCTCAGGGATCCTCCTGGGGTCCAAGAACCATATTTTCTTTCTTTCTATATGATTAACGTCTCCAGAATCAGCATCTAGAAACATTGTCCACAGTGTTTCAGGAAAAATTTCATAAAGCAAAACACAGAGACAAAATTAACCTAGATTTTGATATTTGGTCCTTAAGGAATCCGTGCAGAGCCATGACTTTGAAAGAATTTATAAAGATCCAGATTGTTCCATCCACCAGAATACATGTAGGTCTCTTGGCTGGAGTAAGGGAGAACAGTTTCAAAAGAGAAGAAAGTTCAGATATAGGTGAATTCTCTGAGAATCCTCCAGTCAAAACAAACCTTGGGTAGGAAAGAAAGTGTAATGTATAGGTAGACTTGGAGATGTGAGAGCAGAGCTTATTTTACTCCCCACCCCCACTTGTAGGGTTCCTAAGTTTCTCACAAGCAGGTAAGGTATGAGAAGAGGAACTGTGTGCTGTAACTTACTAACGCTGATCACAGTGTTCATCAGAATATGATTTTCATGAGATCAATATACTCAGTGAATATTGTGGCATCTATAATCATGTAAAAATTCTGCCTCTAGTTTTCAAATTGTAATATGGACTCTGAGCGATTGCTAGACGTATTATATACATTTCTGAGGGTTTGCAATCTTGATTTTTTTATATCATGCTTGGAATTTCTGTGGTATGTAAACTGACACACATGACAACCATTTTAAATGGGACAGCAAAATGACATCTGACTTGAGTATAGTCTTTGCATGTTTTGGGGATGTTTCATGTTCTTTTGGGGATGTTTAAAATGCTTCCCTGAAAAATGTGAATTAAACCTAGACCAAGAGCAAGTTGTTTTGATATAAAAAATTACAAAAGTATGGGGATTTATAAATTTATAAAATTCTATGGAGATAGAGACAGCAACAGAATAACGAATACTAAGAAAAATGGCAGGAACTGAAGAGAACCATGCTGTAAAACTTATTACAAAGAAGAATTAGATCTGGATACTGAATATCTGTAATTAAAATGAAAGATCATATCAGGATAAATACTTCTATAAGAACTGCAAAGGAAGCCATGCTAACAAGAGGGAAACCCTTTAAGTATTTAGAATGTATGATTTAATTATGGAAATGTTTCACTTGACCCAATTCCTGTAATTCCTGCTTTATTCTGAAAGCAGCTTTATAGGAATATATACGATTCCTAAAACCACCAAATTAATAATACCTGCAGTTTAAGAATAAGTCTTGTACATTGGATGCCAATTTTGTGCCTACTAAGCCTTGTGTCATCTGCAATTTGTTTCTATTGAATTAAATGAATAAATAAATACATAAAAGCTACTAAATTATTAATCTCTTAAAATATATGTGAGAATGTTAGGAAGAACATAGATAATGTAACCGCAGTAAATAAATATATGTATATAAAAGATTTTCTATTGATGACAGTATACAACCTGCTTTTAGATATCACACTTTTTAAAATTGTAACTTTAATTTTATTTACTTCAATGTCTATCAAAATATAATCAAAATGACAGCCAAAATTTGGGTATTTCTTGCTTTTTTTATTTAAGCTGTCTTCCACACCTGTGACCAGACTGCTATGCTTGTCAGAAATAATAAAATAGAACTCTCCCAACCACTGGGAACAGAGCTATCCACAGGACCACAGGGAATCTCACCCAGGAACCAGCTGCTCTGCTTATATCTATTTGGCACTGCAAGCCATATGCAAGGAGCCGTTCTGAAATTTGCACTACATCATTTATTTTCAAACAAGTTTCTTTTGTTAGATTTATAAAATGCAGTACAATATTTTCAATTCAAAATTGCCCTTCAAAGTTATGGAAGCTATGAATTTTCAGCCACAAATTCCTAGCATTAAGAGAGATTGTGATGTGGGTTGTATATCAAATCTCTTCCTAATGTGAGTATTTCCCCTTACACCAAAATATAAAGACTTTCATCAAAGACATGAAACTAAAGGTCCTATCTCTTTCAGGCAGAATGTTTGATTCTGACCCAAGTATCCCTTGAGATCAAAATAAATTCAAATTTTTGTGCATGTGTGTATTCCAAACACCATTTGAAATTTAAATGCTCTTCATTCTGGGTAGAATTTGAATACGGTCAAATTGACATGATTGATTAATGTTAGCATTTGAATAGAAAGTGGAGAAACAGTAAAATTGGTAGACTGTTTTCCCTGATAAATTGGGGAGGTACGGGAAGACCCACAAAGGTACTGGCATATCACTTTTGCAATTATCATTTCATCTAATTTGATTGCAAAGAGAGAAAAATAAATTCAGACATGATTATTCTTTTATGAATTTTCATTTTTATTCTAAATTATTTTAAAATTGGATTTTGCATTTTTTGGCCTCATAATCCAAGAAAACATAAAAAAAATAGGAAGCTAAATAGAAATACTTTCATGCTTTATTTAGAATTCACATCCTATTGAGTACTGAACCATAGAGAATTTTTTTGTATACAGTGTCATTTTAGAAAATAAATCATATATGTTCCCTTACATATCTTTTGTTGGTAATATATATTAATGAGATCTATCTGTTGTTACTTGTTAATGTCTAAACTCATTTTAAACATGTAATAGAATCATCTCATGATATTGTGTTGGATCCTCTTGAAATTCAAGTGTTAGGATAGAAATAAATCGCCTCACTCAGAAAAATAAACAAATAAGATATATAGTTAATGTTTTAAGAATGCATAATTAATAACAGTGACATTCTTTGGTGTAAATTAAGAAAAATCTAGCGGCTGAGGTCATTAAATTGACACCACATGAGAAAAATTCTAAAATATACCAGGGTTTTGCAAATGAACACTTCAGGAAGGACTAACTTTGAGACAAATATTTAACAAGTCAATTCCCTTAGAAGGAAGAAACTCTGAATAATCCACGAATATCATATTTTGACATTATGGTGAGTTTCCTTTGCTTCATATTATAAGAGTTGGTTGGATCTAGGTTTTCTGGAAGGTTATTCATACCAGGATCAGCCAAAGAAAGTTCTCCCATGTTTCATCCTGGAACACAGGGGCTGGAGGAGGATGAGCGGATGATGTGAGTGGAGAAGGAGGCAGATGCCAGGTTATGAAGACATGGCAGGACTTGTGAAGGACCGTGTTGTTTATCCACAGAAACAGTTTTATAATGGAAGGTTTTGAAGATGATTTGATCATAATTATATTTTTAAGAGTAGAGCAAATCTACAAACACAGATGTGCAGGCAATATAATATGGAAACATACTAGTTCCCTTTCTCAGAAACATACCCAGGCATACCTTTTCTTTTTTTTTTTTTCTTTCAAATTCTCTTCAGAACATTCCTTCACTAAAAGCAGTGATTCTCTATCTAGTGTTAAGTCCAGGCATGTTTCCTAAAATTAATTAATATCTTTCCCAGAATCAGGATTCCCTATACTCCCGAAGGTTTTGGAAATCAAAACCTAGGACTTTGGAAGTCCAATGCCAGTTCTGTTGTTTTCCCTCGAAAGTCCTCAGGAAATTCATGCCATAAGCTATCTGGAAGAAGAGCAAAAAGTTATAAGAAAATGCGTGGGGAAAACGAGAGGTATTATTCTGCCTGCCATGATTGAAATTATACAGGGGAAGACTAGACAAAAGACTGACAAAGTCTGTGTTAAAAAAAAAAAAAGAGTGAAATAATTTTTATGATTCTATTTCACAGCAGACAAATTTTCCCAAATGATTAATGTAAAGAAACAAAAAGTACACTGTATTTCCATAATAGTAACTTAAAGAATACAGGAAAATAACATGATTGCTTTTATCAATGTTATATATTTTGGTGTTATCAACCAATGGCGAAGGAAATCATTATGAAGAGGGTGAAATTCAGCTTCAAATCTCTGTGATTAAATAAATAGAAAATAAGCCAGAAAAAAAAAAAAAAGATAAGAGTGTAAGGTGGGAGTAAGTAAAATAGAGATAAAATGGAACTATTTAACAAATATTTGAGTGCTAAAATTAATTAGGACTTGGTGATTCTTTGGCTATTGTTATGAAGAAGAGGTAGGAATTAATGATTAGTCACAGGATCAGGGTTTGCTCAATTGGCTGAATGATAGCTTCACTGAAGCGTATGAATTCCAATGTAATTGTTCTGTCCAAAGCTGTGATATATTCTGTGTACTTCTTAGAAGGTTATGATGTAAAGTGTGGCTTTAACATTCCAAGGAAGCTTTGCATTAAATAAAATAATTCTGCTTTGTTAACAGCATTTCTCTAATGTTTTGCCTGAGGAAGCTTTTTTTCTTTTTTTTTTAATTTGACCTAGTTATTAATAGCTTCAGAGAAACTCGCATATATTCTAAACACAGTAGGAATATGCCATTCTGCTTTTGTTGTTGTTTCTAAGATACTATTCTCTTTTGGCTGTCTTCATAATTTTCTGATAATTATTTCCTTTGCTTTTTTATAAGCTCATATTCCTTTGTGCACTCTTTAAATGTGCTTGTTGGTAAGGCACTAATTATTTCTTAAGACATCTTTCTACCTCTATTATTTTCCCATTAAATCCATCTCCTCATATACTCCAGAATGAGGTTTCTAAAGCCTAAATCTGGAAGGATTAGTAACTCATTAAAGCCTTCCCTGGCACACCTAACTTAGTAATGTCTAAACTCCACTGCAGGATAATGATGGCCCTCCCTGAAACACCCTTGACTACTTCTTGGGCCACTTGTCACCCAACTTCCTGCCTGGCAATTTATTATTGAGCAACACTGAGTTGTTTTCAGTTATCTCTACATAACATGCTTTTTCCTGGCTTCCTTATTTTACTGATGATTTTCCCCTTGAAAATAATGCTCTAGTGACCCATCGTTAATCAATACATACACTTTATTTCTCAGCCTCAGCGTTGCCTCTGAGAAAGCTCTCCATCTGTGACTTTTCCCCAGCTGAAAAAGATGTTCCTTTTTTCTCTCCCCATGTCCTCAAGAATAAAACCCTATCATTGCATTTACTACCTGGCTCTAAATTTGTCTGTTTACATATAGGTCTCCCACAGTAAGCTATGAGCTGTCACAGGCCAGAGAGTAGGTCTGGGGACTGGTATCATAGTGTGTTTATAGAGAAACTTTATTTTCCTAGATATGGGGCCTCACTATATTGTCCAGGCTGAAGTGCAATGACTACCTACAGGAACAATCATAACCCACTGCAGCCTCGATCTCCTAAACTCAAGTGATCCTCCAGCCTCAGTCTCTACCACACTCAGCTATAGAGAATTTTAAGATTCTATGTGAATGAAGAGTGAAGGGAAAATAAATCTTTGATGTTATTGGCTATTTAATGATGCTTTCCACTGCCTACTTACTGTCAGCTATTTTATTTTATTTCAGAATATCATGGGAGTATAAATATTTTGGTTACATTAATTACTTTTGTACAGTTGGAGTCAAAGTTATAAGTGTGTCCATCACCCAGATAATGTACATTGTACCCACAGATGTGAATTTACCCATCCCTTTCCACTCTTCCACCTGCTTGACTTCCATTGAATTTTACTACTGTATGTACCCATGAGTGTTCATCATTTAGTTCCAATTTAGTAGTGAGTACATGTGGTGTTTGTTTTTTCCATTCTTGCAATACTTCACTTAGGAGGATGATCTCCAGTTCCATCCAGGTTGTTACAAAAGGTATTAGTTCACCATTTTTTATGGCTAATACTCCATGGTATACATATACCACATTTTATTAATCCACCCATGTATTGATGGGCATTTGGGTTGTTTCCACATCTTTGCAATTGTGAATTGTGCTGCTGTAAACATTTGAGTGCAAGGGTGTTTTTTTATAAAATGTCTTTTTTTTCCTTTGGGTAAATACCTAGTAGTGAGATTGGGGGATCAAATGGTAGGTCTACTTTTAGTTCTTTGAGTTATCTCCATACTACTTTGCATAGAGTTTGAACTAGTTTGCAGTCCCACCAAGAGTTTATGTATAAGTGCTCCTTTCCCTCTGCATCCATGCCAACATCTGTTGTTTCATGACTTTTTGATAAAAGCCGTTCTCATTGGAGTTAGGTGATATCTCACTGTGGTTTTGATTTGCATTTCTCTAATAATTAGAGGAGCATTTTTTCATGTTTATTGGCTAATAGGCTATCTTCTTTTGAAAAGCTCCTGTTCAGGTCTTTTGCCCATTTTTTAATAGGGTTGTTTGATGTTTTCTTGATGATTTGCTTGAGTTCTTTGCATATTTTGGTTAGTAGCCTTTTATTGGATATATAGCATGCAAATATGTTCTCCCATTCTGTAGGTTGTCTATTCACTCTGTTGATTGTTTCCTTGGCTGCACAGATGCTTTTTTAATTTAATCAGGTCCCAGAACAAAAAACTTATTTTTGTTTTTGCTGTGATTGCCTTTGGGGTGAGAACCAACTTTTTGTGTCATTAATATTCTGTATAATTCTTTTAGTATCAATTTCATTTAGTTCTGCTCTGACCTTAGTTATTTTTTTTTTCTTCTGCTGGAATTGGGTTGGTTTGCTTTTTCCTTTCCAATTCCTTCAGATAATTCATTAGATTTTTGATTTCTGATCTTTCTGTCTTTTGGATGTAGAAAAATATGGCTATGAATTTTCCTCTTATGACTGGTTTTGCTGAATCCCACAGATTTTGATAACTTGTATTCCTTTGTCATTTAGTTTGAAGAATCTTTTGATTTCCATCTTAATTTCCTCCTTGACCCAATAACATTCAGCAATAGGTTGTTCAATTTCCATGACTTTGTGTAGAGTTGTTTCTGTTGGAATTGATTTCTAACTTTATTCCACTATGGTTTGAGAAAATAAATGGTATAATTTCTATTTTTTTTTTTAAATTTGTTGAGTCATGTTTTGTGGCCTAGGATGTGATCAATTTTAGAAAATGTTCCAAGAGCTGATGAGAAAAATGTATATTCAGTGGTTTTTGGGTAAAATGTTCTGTAAATGTCTGTTAGGCCCATTTGTTCCAGAGTTCCGTGTAAGTCCATCATGTCTTTGATTATTTTCTGCTTGGAGGATCTCTCCCATTCTACCAGTAGGGTGTAGAAGTCCCCAGCTATTACAATGCTTCTGTTTATCATTTTGTGTAGATCAAGTAGGGTTTGCTTTATGAATCTGGGCATCTAACTATCATTGTCTCTGAAATAGTTCTATGTTCCACCATCTGACAGACATCTATGCTGTTAATTCATATTAGACTCAGGATTCCAATGGTGTTCCCATTTCTTCTGATCTATGTTTCTTGCTTCTTAAATGCTAGAAGGAATTGCATTGTTTCCAAATTATTATTTCTTTTTCTCTCCTAGCTTTATTAAGGTATAATTGACAAATAAAAATTGTACATATTTTATGTACAATAAATATAAAACATGTACAATATTATGTTTTGATATATATTTATATGTATACATTGTAAAATTATTAAATCAAGCTAATTAACATATCAATCACCTCATAGATTTATCATTTTTGTGTGTGTGGTGAGAACAGTTAAGATCTATATTCTTGGCAATTTTCAAGCATACAATATATTATTATTAAGTATAGTCATGATGCTGTACAGTAGATCTCTTGAACTTATTCATCTTGCTTAACTAAAACTTTGTACCCTTTGACCAACATCTCTCTTTTCTCCCAACCTCAAACTCCATCCCCTGGTAACCACCATTCTATACCCTGCTTCTATAAGTTCAATGTTTTTAGATTCCACATCTAAGTGAGATCTTGCAGTATTTGTTTTTCTGTGCCTGGCTTATTTCACTTAGCATAATGTCCTCCAGGTTTATCAATGTTGTTGGAAATGACAGGATTTCTTTCTTTTTAAAGACTGAATAGTATTCCACCATATATGGAATCTATATATGTTTATACATATTGATATATATATATATTTTAAATCTACGCATCTGTTTATAGATACTTAGGTTGATTCCATATCTTAGCTGTTGTGAATAATGTTGCAATGATCATGGAAGTGCAAACAACTGCCCGACAAACTGATTTATTTCCTTTGGATTTATATACTCAGAGTTGGGATTGCTGGATAATACAACAGTTCTATTTTTAATTTTTTGAGGAATCCCCATAATGGCTATACTAATTTACATTCCCAGCAACAGTTTAGATGGGTTCCCTTTTCTCCACATCCTTTACAACATTTGTTATGTTTTGTTTTGTTTTTTTTTCATAATGTTGTCTCTCTCTCTCTCTCTCTCTGTGCCATATGAGGACACAATGAGAAGCTGGCTGTCTGCAGAGGGCTTTAACCCTGACCTGACCACACTGGCCCACTGATCTCAGACTTCCATCCTCCAGAACTGTCAGAAAACACATTTTAGTTGTTTAAACCTGTTTATGACATTTTGTTTTGGCAGCCCAAGCCTACTAAGACAAATACTGATAGTAAAATATTGCCTTTACAAAGGTTAGTGAATGGGTCGAAATCAGTATTTGACAGTGATATGGACTGAATGCTTGTGTCCACCCTCAAATACATGTGTTAAAGTCCTAAGACCCAGTGTGATGGTATTTGGAGGCAGGGCCCTTGGGAGATAAGGGCCTTAGATGAGGTCATGAGGGTGGAGCTCTCATGATGGGATTAGTGCCCTTATAAGAAGATACAGGAGAGTCTGCTTTCGCTCTCTGCCATGTGAGGACACAGGGAGAAGGTGGCTGTGTGCAAGCCAGGAAGAGGACCTTCACCAGGCACCAAATTATCTAGCACTTTGTTATTGAACATCCCAGACTCCAGGACTGTGAGAAATACATTTCTGTTGCTTAAGCCACCTGGTTTGTGGCATTTTGCTATAGCAGCAACACAAATGACATCATGGTAACTTGTCAAATTATGATAGAAGCAGTCTAGGTTTTTGGTAAATAACAGTTGACTAAAGTGTTGCCAAACATGCAGCAGACTTTGCATAAGTAAGAAATAAAGTTTCATTGTGTTAAACCACTGAAATTTTATGGTAACTTTGTGTCCACAACATTAGCCTACCCTGATTGATGAAAGAGGATTAGGAGGTAACACAGTTACCTCTTGGTGACCATAATATTTCACATGATAGGAAAAGGCATAGTCCAGTAACAGAAGGTTTTCAGCCTACTCTGGGCCTTAATAAGCATGTTTTGAAGAAGAAATAAAATACATTGAATAAGAAAGTTCTATTGTGTACCTGAATATATACATCACCAACTTAAATGGCTTTATGAATCATTGCAAATTTATGATTTAGTCTTTTTAACACAGAATATTTCAAATGTATTCACTTGAATTTCCTAGGATAAACCACACACATATTTGGCAAAGATATTTCCCCCTTTTCCCTGGATATAATAAATAAATTATGATTTACCACATATTGAGAAATAATTATTTTAAACAGCAACAAGTGAATGGAAAAATCCTACTATTTAAAATCTAATTCAGCCATGTAAGGTTTTCATGACCATTTGTAAAGTCTTAATGGTTTTATTCTATCCCCTACAACAATGAATCAAGTATTAAGGTTGAAGAGAGTGTAACAGTAACACATTTTAATAAGAATATTAATTAGCATATGTTGAATTTTAACTAATCTCTTATTTTTGGCAGCAAGTGTTATCAGCCAGAGGGCAGTAGAATATTAAGTGAGCACATTCTACATCCATCACAATAGTTGATTTGAAGAAGACAGTGACTCACAGGCCATATTAACACATTAATTTATAAATTGAAATTATTCAAGCAGAGTCTTCATTTATTTATTTAAGGGGTGTTTCTTGCCTTAACATAATTTAATGTTTGTTCAATAAAAGTGGAATTACAACTGCCGTATATCAACAATCTCTGGAGAGTTCTACTTTATTAAGGTACATCATAATTCAGAACAATTTAGCTTGTGGTCTTCTGGCACCATAGCAGAATGCCTGCTGATTAATATTTTCTACGGAAATGGTAATGTACTAGTTATGTCCTGGGTAAGGAGGGAGCATGGCTGATTGACTGCACAAGTGGAATAAATAATGATTCCACCTGGTAACTCATCAAAATGATGAGGGATTCCATGGAGACTTTGTCACTGAAAATTAATCATTGTTGGATGAAAAGTATTCACAAAGTTCTCAAGACAATGATGTTAAAAGTATGTGAAGATTTCTCTATTTTCATATTTTATTATCCCTGAGAAATCTTAACTCTCTCTATGTTTTGTACTTGCTCTTTCCAAGTTCTTACACTATAGCTGTATTATGAAATAATTAAAAATTTAAAAAACAAATTGATTAGTGTAAATAAAGATTTTATGGATCGCCTTCTATTTTCTAGGTACTGTGTTCAAAGTGGCAAAAGAAGCCAGGCATGGTTACACAAGCCTGTAGTCCCAGCCACTTGGAAGGCTGAGGTAGGAAGATCACTGGAGCCCAGGAGTTCAAGGCTGCAGTGAGCCACGATAGCACCACTGCACTTCAGCCTGTGCAACAGAGTAAGATCCAGTCTCAAAAAAAAAGGAGGGGAGAAAGAGTAACACAGCTCAGCGCAGTATCTTCTTTCAATATTTCATAATATGTGGGGTGAACTCATAAATATATAATTTATATAATTTTAACATACCTAAATGCATGTTTTGGTATATATGTATATTAATATACCTATAAGAGCAAGAAAAATTTTAAATATGCATTTTGGGGTTAACAGCTATGATAATAAAATGCACCAGTGAAGATTAAGCAATTGTGATACAATTCTACTTACCGAATGTGGAAATTTTTGTAAATTTTTTTAATCTCCTAATATATTGTTTTTACACTGAATTTTATTGCTCTCACATTTACTACAGTAGCACTCCATTTGAGAGATGAAAAAGAGAACTCATTTCATCAATAAGTTTTTCTTTGGTAGATAAACTTAGGCCTCCATGATACATGTCCTTATGAGCCGTATATTTCAGTAGAATATTTACTACAGTAATTTTTTATTTCAATTGTTTGTTTAATATGTATTTAAACTCTATGACCTAATTTAAGCTCTATGGTGACCAATATTCATTTTATTAATTTTCCAGATTCCATATGAAATGTCAGTTATGATCTATCTTCCTATGTCATTTTTTTGAGCCATGTTAGTTTCATGTTTTTAAGCTTTATACTGGATCTGGTCTTATGTGCAGCATTATACACACACACACATGCATATTTATATATATGTACACACACACATATATATGCCTGATTGTATAGATGAAGAATGTTTTCTAAGTAACAGGCTTTAATAAAATCTTTGGAGGTTGGGAAAAATAATTAATTATTAAAATATCCTTATTATGTTGGATATACAATAGACCATCAGATGTTCAGATGTGAACGACAATTAAATATTATTAATGAATAGAGAAGGCAGAGGCAATTAGAGGGTAGGCCTACTTTTAAAGTCTAAAATGATGTAAAATAATCTATTCTACTCTAGAAAAATAGCTCCTGATATTAATTTTGAATTTTACTTCCTGTTATCTTTTTGTTATAGTGGTCATTTCTATGCAAAGTATGAGTAGATATTTTCCCTTTTTTGTTCTGTCTTCCCTGCTTGTTTAAAAGCTCCATTAGATCAGACACTTCATATATTCTGTCTATCATTCTATCCCCAGCACTTAACACATAGTATGGTCCTGATAAATATTTTTTTAAAAAATCAATATATTCTATTGGTGTAACATAGCTTGTCCTCAATGCTTCTTCCTTGCTATGACTTGGTCACAGCATGGGTGATGACATTCTTCCATCTAGTGCACCTCCACCTATGATGTGATCTCCTTGAGGACAGGATCAGTTCAAAGGATCTGCAATACATAGCATGTACTGACACTTAGTAGATATACAACAAATATGTATGAAGTGCAGGATTTATAAAATAATAAAATTAATTATACCCAAGCAGAAGATTCAGGGATCTATTCTGTCCTCTATAATCCTTCTACAACTCAGAGAGATCTCTACTTAATATTGCTCTGAAAGTCTTTCTGTATCTGTGGAAAAGAAGCAAATTTTGTTACTGTGAGTATTCTCACTCTCCATTATCACATGTTAGTTTCTCACTCAGTATACTTGCACTAAGCTGTTTCTCATTTTAGTTCTTCAAGTCAAACATTAAGTGGGATTTTTTTCTATATTTGTTTTGTTCACGTAAAGTGGAATTTCTGAACACATATATCATCTTAATTTTTTACTGGGGTTTATATGGTCTAACACAATTTTTAGATGAAAATCCTAAGGCAGCTACAACTGCTCTTAAAAATACAGTTGAAAACAGCTTCTCTTTCATATCTTACTCATTAAAATTGGTGATTCTGTGACACTAATTTCTCATGTAAATGACCAATGCAAGCTTATGCCTTGATATTTTGTTAAGTTATCATCAGTGTATTCCATCTCTTACTTCTTGCCTTTCTCAGTTGCAGGTCGTATGTTGTTTTAAAAGCAGAGCTTCACTTCTAAGGCTGACATAAATAAAAAACAATGCTCTCCTTGTAAAGATGTGTGACAACTAAGAACTCATTGTTTGAGTTGAGACACCAGGCATGCTGCGTGTTTGTAACTTGCTCCCTGGACTTGAATCTATGCAAGTCTAGAAAATACTAAAGTATACTTTTGCTATAATGGCTTGGATAAGGAATTTGATAGTTGGTTTGGATCAACTAAATCAAGGAGATTGTGCAGAAATCAACCATACTACATATAAATCAACAGCATTGTGGCCACATTACACTTAGGAAGATCTGATTAAGTTTGCTTTCTTGCAATAGGTTAGCAATCATCAAGAATCATTGGCCTTTGAGTAGAGCACAGTAGCAACAGTATATGAAATATTAATAATGTTTTCTATAACAAATGACTCAACAGAGTAACCTGGATAATGTGGCAAATCGATCCTATTACATTAAAGATGAAAATTTATATTGTTTTTTTTCTAAAATTTCATGTAACGTGACTGCCTATATAGAGTCAGCTTCATTCCTAAAATTACTTGGAAATCACCTGAATTAGTTTACAAAGTTCTACATTGTGCAGGTAGAACAAACAAATACACAAGTAGAGTCAATAAATATAAAAAACTAAAGCAAATGAAAAATAAATAAAGGATAAAGACTGGGATAAGATTAATTTGGGAAACAGGTTATTCCTTAAAATCTTTTTCAGTTCTTAGAAGTTGGTTGCAAATTTATCAATCAAGATTCCTAGGTTCCAAATAAAAAAAAAGTTCAGTAAAGCCTATGGGGTTAGATGGAATATAAACCAGTTAGTTTTGAAACATGAGGTTTTTTTTTTTTCCTCCTCTGGATACTCAGGTGAGAGGAATACAATATGAAGTACTGGAAAAGATATTTAAGCTATGCATATCATTATCATAAATACTGATATATATTTACTTATGGCATTTCTCAGGTTTTATACCGGTGCTGAGGTAGTATAATAACAAAGTGCCATACAATAAAAGCCATTCTACGAAGGATCTAAATAATAAAATCCAAATATGATATAGCAGGAAGTAAATAATACAAATATCTATTTCCTAGAAAATAAATTAGTGGTTTTTGCTAACTTTTAATCATATGTGGCATCACATTTTGAACCAGATGTCCAATGGAAGCCTAAACAAACTTGAGGAATGTGTTAGTGAAACTTGGAAGGGGCCCAGGTAGAGTATTAAATGCACCAAGGCACGGAGGAGGCTGTCACTGAAGAATAGAAGAAGATGAGGAGATTGTAAACTGGAAGCTGGAGGAAGGAGTACCCTTGTAACATGGTAGTGATAATTTGGCAACCCTGTGAACTGCATTAACGTAAAAAATAGGACATGTACACAGTGAACTTGAAACCTTAGCTAAGATTTCCAGATAGAACTTTGCTGTGCAGGAAAGATACAAACAGGAAGAGAGAAGCTACATATAAAGGAGCCAAGGCTTGCTGAATGGAAAAATAAAGCTCTAATTTCCACCTTGTCCAGATGGCTGACAATTCTCAAATTAAATAATGGCTTCTAAAACAAAGATATTAATATAATCCAGGAAAACATGGTAGAGATAAAACCAAAGGTGTGATGTAAAGCCCTTTGTTATGACTCAGAAAGATCAAAGCTACTCATTTAAAACATGAGCTACGTTTTACGGAAATGGAAAGATGACCCAGAGGACAGAGTCCAGAGCCACAGAGAACAGTGACCAAGAATAAGGACTGAGCCCCAAGTAAGCGGAACTGGAGACAGAAGCCTGGGTTACTGAGGTTGTTTGTCAGTATTGGAAAGCAAACAAATAAACAAAAGTCGTTATTTCTCTTTAACTCTTATGCAAAGGTTTGGCTATGCATGGAATTCTGGGTTGATGGTCATTTTCCGTGTTCTTCAAGTTTTTGCTACTGTTGATGAAATCCCTGGGTTCACTTTTGATCTCTCTACCCTGTGGCTAGCATGAATCTCACAGCTGCCAACACTGTCAAATCCTTTTCTACACAATTCTCCCTTTCACATCCACAGGTTTGGCTTTCTCTATTGCTTTCCTTGCCCATACGGCATTTGTCTAGACCCCTCTTGTCCGGAGGGACATTCTTACTGAACAACCTGAACAAAACTTTACTTACTGAAAAAAACCTTTTGGGTTTGAATCTCACTTTCGATTCTTATCGACAAGGTGGACTTGGGAAACAAATTCCCTTATGTGCCTCTATATTTTTATCTGCAAGAATTATGAGTTTTGTAGTTTAAATAAATAAGTGTTTAGAAAAGTGAATAAAATTCAATGTCATTGAAGTTTTAGTTATTTTTTATTACATTACTGGTATTACATTTACTGTTGCATATGACCTGCTAAAATGCCTAGACTTACTAACCTGACATGTGACTTTGGAGTAGATTGGTCCCCTGCAAATGCTCTGGAATGAGATACAAATGAAATATTGTTGATAACAGTGATTCTGGAGTCCAGTGCACTGGCTGATGGAGTTAGCTTTTGTAAATTTACTATGCCATTGCTGAAGGCTTAAGCTGTTTAGATGTTTTCTGGTTAAGAACGTTATTAAAGAAGGAACTTTGACAAAATGTTATTCCTTTTCTCCTTTAATAAACTAAAGCATCAATTTTGTTAGTTAAATGTCTACATGGAAAAATAATCCTATTTAATCGACATGTTGAGTTATGGTTTGAAAAAGCTTTCTGTTAGTATTCATTGGCACATTTTAGTCTTCTGGGGATTTATCTTCTTTGGAAAGAGAGAAGGCTGACAAGGAAATGGTTCTTTGATATGTTTTCATGCCTTCTTCCCAAGTAGCAGTCTCTGAAGTGATACGACAATCTGCTCTGGTGGCACCGAGTGGCTCACTTTTGTAGAACTTCACTACAAACCTGAGGAACAAACCTGAGGAAAAAAGATGGTTTTAAAAAAGAAGTCTGGAAATGCCAGACATTCAATAATTTTTTTAACAAATGAAGGGTTGATAGTCAAAATATTTTATTTGGTTCTATCCCATTAGTATTAGAGTTTTAAACTACTGCCCAGTAAATTGATAAAGAAACAAGTGATGAAATATCTTGATAGGGTTTTTTGTTAATCAGGAAGAGAGGTAGGAGAATTTAAAAATTTTCCTGGGAAATTTTCATCATGTTGAGATTGTGATGAAGTGTGTCAGCGTGAGTGCATGTTTACGTGTGGGTAGAGGTGTGCATTTGGAAATAAGAACCCCCATCTTCTGGCGGGTACTTGACTATGCTTTACTCATGCTATTGTATAGCTTTATGGATAATACCCCAGTGTCTAAAGATGCATGGCATTTGCTGAAAGTATCGCAGTAAATTTTAAATAAACTAAAAGTTTCACACTGTAAAATTGTGTGACAATCCTACTACCTTCGCCAAACACATGCTGTTAAAATGTACAAATTGTCAGAAGGCCACAGTGAAAATGCAGAAAAACACATATAGGTGCTGACAAACTCAGGGAATATTGGGAGAAGATATTAATTTGTCTATAAGGGATTAAATGAACCATCACTATGAGATGTGAGAATGAATAAAAGATGACTTCATGACAATGTTCCATGAAATCATGCTCCAGTAGGTCTCAGGATGTTCTACAGAATGCATGGACACATTGAAAAAGAAAAGCATGCTCATTGGTTTTGCATTGGTCCTGGATGAGGATGTTCCTGGTATCCTTCTGGAACCCCTTAACCAGCCCATGCCCTGTTTATGTTTTGCTGTGAGTTTTGGCTGTTGAATGAAGCCAACTGGGACTGTTTATTTCCTTGTGAGATTTCTTTTGGTAGTATAGAATTAATTATCTCAATAGATAGAGGACTATTTAGGTTATTACCAAGACTTTCACCTTTTTCTTTCTTTGGTTTTCTTTATGAGCACAAAATTATTCATTTGATCACTTTGTGATCCTTTTTATTGGCTGAATAATCTGTAGTTTCTGTTATTAGTTTGCCCGGTCTCTCTCATTTTTTCTTGATTGATAGCACAAGAGATTAAGCAGATTCTTCTTTTAAATGTTATGAAGCATCAACTTCTGCCTTTGTTGATCTTCTCTAGTCTATTTCTACATTTCATTAATTTCTATATTTACATTTACTAACCTCTTTTTTATTACCTGTGTTTAGTTTTCTGTTCTCTCTCTAATCCCATGGGTTTGTGCAGTTGTTGATTTTATGCCTCTTTCCTTTGAAAAGCAAAGGGAATTTTACCTTTCTTATTTAACACAGGTTTATCACAGGATTATTTGCCTTTAATATGTGTTGGTATTTTATATTTTCTTCACCAATCAACTGAAAATCTTTTCGTTTGTATCATAAATTTAACTCTGGGATACTTAGAGGTATTGAGATGGTCAATTTTAGGTGCCAACTTGACTGTGCCCAGGTAGCTGGTAAAACTATTTCTAGGGCTTCCTGTTAGTGTATTTCCAGAAGAGATTAAGATTAGAATCGGAAGACTGTAAAGAAGATCCGCCTTCTCAATGTGGGTGGGTATCTTTGAACCCATCGAGGGCCTGAATGCAACAAAAAGGTAGAGCAAGTGCATGTTCCGTTTTCTCTTCTTGAGGTCAGAAATCCTTCTCCTCCTTTCCTTGGACATTGACTCTTCTGATTCTCAGGCCTTCTAACTCAAACTGAATTATACCACTGGCTTTCCTAGTTCTCTACCCTGCAGCCTATAGATCACAGGACTTCTCAGCCTCCATGATCAGATAAGCCAACTCCTATATAAATCTCTCTCTATATATATATATACACACACACACATACACACGCATATATATATAAACATATGCACACGCACATATACACATGCATTCTCAGGTTTGATTTCTCTGGTGAATGCTGAGTAATAAAGGTATAATTTCTAACTTTAAAAGATATGATCATTTTCTTATATTAATTTTTATTTGATTTCTTGCTAAATTGCAATGTGGACGGAGAACATTTTTTCATCATTTAAAATGTGTTGAGAGATGGTTTGGGGCACAAAACTACAATTTTTCCTGTAATAAATATTACATTTGAGCTTGCAAATGATTCTGAAGTTTTGGATTTGGCATACGATACATACTCATTAAGTTTGTTGACGCTGTCATTCTCATATTTTTTTACTGTTTGTTTTTCATTTTAATAACCTCCCACTGGGATTCTGAAATTTTTTATTCCTTCTTTCAGATCTAATAAGTTGTATTTTATGTATTTTGACACTTTGTTATTAGGTAAATACAAATGTCAACATTTTAATTGATTTTCATTTTTATTAAATATCTTTATTTCTTGTAATATTTTCTTGGACTTAACATCTAGATTCTTATATTAATATAGCCATAATGACATTTTTAATTTAGTTTTCTCAGTGTATATTTTTTCTATGCTTTTGCTTTGAACCTTCCTGTATCCATACATTTTAGATCTGAATCTTAAAAACAAATGTAGTTTTGTATTAACTAATCCAATATGATAATCTTTGGATTTCAATTAAAGCATTCAGGCCATATTTGCTTAGTGTAATATTACTGCTATATTTGGTTTTAAGTATCTTATTTATGCTCTTTTCATTATGTTTTTTATTTTTTAAATTTCAGAGTATTATGGGGGTACAGGCATACCAAAATGTTTGTACCCCCATGCTCCTTTTATTATCTTCCTTATCTTATAATATATTTATTATCTTATGTTATCTTCTTTATGCTCTTTTTCACGACCACTAATTTTTCTCTCTGTCTCCTATTGTAACTTTACTTAAAATGAAAATTTTTCACTGTTCCATTTTCCTATTAGAGAATATAATATGAATATTTTATCTTACCCCCTTTCTAAAAAAATTCAAGGATCTTAGAAAACTTTAAGTTTATTCATTTACTTCTAGATTGTGGGCTATTTTGCTATGAGATTTATTTCTCCATATTTTTAATGCCACATGTTATTGTAATTATTGTTTCATGCATTCCATATTAATTTAGATTTAACACATATTACATATTATTATTAATGCTGTTTTTATTTTATAGACAGATAAATCTATTCCTGTTTTAAATTTTCTGTTCTAGAATTTCCATTTTGATATGATTTATATTTTTTAGCTATCTAATGACATTCTTAGTTTTCTTTTTATATGCTTAACCAGAGCAACTATAGTTATTTTAAAGCATATGATACAAATATCTGAAGCACCTATTGATTCATACATACATGTAAGTATGCATATGTATACATTAATTGACTATATACATTTTAAGGTATAAATCGTGTATTAGCCAATATTGAATCATTACTCTCAAGGATTATATATATTTTAAAATATAAATATGTATTTATACTCTATTCTGTTCTGTTGAACTATATGTCTGTTCTTTCACCAATATTACACTGTCTAATTACTGTAGTTTATAGTTTTAAAATTGGGTAAGAATCCTCTAATTTTTTCCTCAGAAACAGTGTCTAAAAAATAAATAAAAGAAGACAAAAATAAAAATATAAGAATCCTCCAATTTTGTTCTTTTTCTTCAGTATTGTGTTGGTTGTTCTAGGTATTTTGCCTTTTTATACACACTTTAGAATACATTTCTCAGTATGTATGAACTACCTGCCTGAGATTTTGATGAAGATTGTGCTGGATCTATAGATCGAGTTATGAACAACTCATAACAATATTGAGTTTTATAATCCATGAAAACTAAATATCTTCCCATTTAATTAGATTTTTATTTTATTCATCAGAGTTTTGTAGTTTTCTGCATATAAACTCTTTAAATTTCTGTTAGATTTATACCTGTTTCACTTTCTTGGGTGCTAGCAATTTTTTTTTTTTTTTAAATTTCACTTCCAATTGTTTATTTCTGTTATATAGGATAGAAAAGCAATAGAATTTTGTATATTAGTCATTAAACTGCAATCTTGCTATACTCATTACTTTTTTGGAGGGAAGAAGATTTTTTAAATAGATAATCATGCTATCTGTAAATAAAAAGAACTTTTGTGTGTGAAGTGCATATATTGTTTTTTTAGCTGATAAAAATACATTTTTAATTCAAACTTATTATTTTCATTAAATTAAAATATGAATTCTTGCTTTTGCCCAGATTTTTCATTAAGATATATTGAGAGCAATAAAACATTAAATAGTATTCATAATTAAATCTTATACCAGTATAATGGTTATAAATCTTACTTGAAATTAATATTAATCTTTCTTTAACTTAAATTATCTTTAGGTAATTATTTCTTTAGGATATGTCTTTAAAATAATTTCTAGTGAAAAAAAAGGAAATGTTCTAAAGAACCAATAATATTTAAATTTTGGTATATAGAAAAACAGAAAAAGATTATATTTTCTGCCAGATAATTTTAAAATATTTTGTTCTTTCATTTATGTCAATTACATTAGTGGTTTCTATATTTTAGTACATTTTCATAACTATATTAAGCAGATTTCAACTTATTCAAATTAAAAAGATTATCTGTGACACATACTCCCAATTTTATCCTTTTCATCTTTATACCTCTAACAATGACTTAGCTCAATTTTGACTGTCTGAAATTAAAAATACATCTTTTTCTGTTGTCACAAGTATCAACTCAGTAAGTTTTATTATTCAAGTCATGTCCTCAAAAGCTGCTGTATGGGATATCACATACCTGTCAGAATTTCAAGAGACAAAATGCAAAGGAACAATTGCACGATCAGAGAAGGCATTCTATCAGCAGAAACTTTTAAATATCAGTCTTTCCTGGATCTTATCTTTATGCTTTATGACAATTTATGAAAGATGAAAGCTTATGAACACTTATTTAATTCACTTATCCTATTCTTTATCTGAAGAGTTTCTTGATAGTTTGACATAGATGCAAATAAAGAGATAAAGAGATTGAAACAAGAATGTAGGTGCTACACATTTTCTATGTAAATAGAATATCTGCTTTTCAAAATGTGACACACTGCTTTCTTATCCAGATGGGGAATGGTTCTCTCTGGGAGAGAAGCTCCGGTGCTGAGCGCCAGTCTCAAGCACGTGCGGACACCATCAACAGCGTGGTTATCCTGAAGGGTCTGTCTCAGAGGCTATGTCCTGGGGGACCAAACAGCTCTCCCTTCAGCCCCGTCTCCATTCCTCCCATTAAGAAATTAAAGCACAGGCAGCAACATAGTTGGGATTCAACTGGCTATTGTGCCAAACTGATACATTACTAATCATTTTTAAATTTATAAAAAATATTATGTTCAGAAAGTAAATGTGTTCCATATGATAAGAAGTAATTGTGATAATATATTTCAAGTAAAATAATATATAACATATAACTATAATTAACAGGTTTTTTTTTATAATGTCCATATAGTAAAATGCTGCTTGCTTATATCATATGTTTTGAATTCCTAATGTAAGAGGAGTGGGCTGAGGATTGTAACAAAGGTTTTGCAGCCTTGGTGAGGTCTCAGAGGCAGCAAAGTATAAAGTCACATGTTCAGACAGAAGCCTTGCTGTGATAGCCTGACCTCACACAGAATAGCCACCCTCAGTGTTGCAGGTGGGTCACCATTTGTTTCAGGTGGGCCGCCAGTGCTTCAGGTGGGCCACGGAATGAGACTCAGAGCTCCAAGAGTATCTGCTTCAGGTTCCTTATGCACATAACTCATGTTAAAATTACTTGCGTACCTTCCTTTCTGCAATGACTTAGATAAAATATGTGTTCTGCTCTACCATGAATTAGTCTATATATTTGTACTCTGGTTACATAAAAACACAAACCATTCCTTGATTGTCTAACTTAAGGTGACTCGTATGTAGTCTGTGCATACTGGCACATGAGGATTTGGTACATACATTAATGACCTCAGATTCATTTGCATGGTCAGAGAGGTGATCTGTTTATTTTCTTTTTAGCAAAGAATATATTTGAGGAAAAATGGAAGAGTACACTAAGTGGAAAAATGCTCAAATAGAAAAAAATGAACTGTTTAATATCCAGTACATTACTTTCTCTTTTTATGTGAATTTCCATTCTACATTTTTTCTCTGTAGGAAAACTGGGCATCTGAAGAAAAGGCAAAGGAAAAGAGTCAACTGATAACATAAGAGAGCATGTGCATATCTGGACTGAATATTTAAACACTTGGGAATTATGTATGGAAACTCGCAGGTCATGTTAATTAAACCAGAGTTAAATATCTGCCCCCATGACTACGCTCACTGCAGTTGCATGCCTGCAGTGTGTTCAACTCTATCTCTTTCATCCAATTTCTACCTCCTTTTTCAAGATTTTTCAAACATATTTGGTCCAAAGTGATTTCTACTTCCTCTTGGTTCTTAGAGGACTTACTATGGGTGCTTTTTAAATATTATGTTCAGTCCATACTACTTTATATTATTATTTATATTTTCATGAATTTATCATAGATCTCCAAATAGCTAATCTCTTGAAGATAGTTCTTTACACCACTCTGTATACCTAGAGCTAATCCAGTGACTGGTCCATAGGAACCAAAACAAAAAAGTGTCAGATCCTGAAATTATTTGGGGGAGAATCAACCCTCTATTTTAAAAAATATGAAAACTATAACTCAGGTAGGTAAAGTGAGTTGCGTAAAGTCAGATTATATATATATGTGTGTGTGTGTGTGTACATATATATATGAGACAGAGTTTAGGAAATATAGTTTTATCCTGGAAAGTGATGTAAAATAACTTTTATAAAATAACTTTATAGTCTTAGGTATGAAATTGGACAAAATGTAGCTGAATAGATCCATCCAAGGAATGAACAAGGGAACATCTGAATGTATAGTCAATAAGACATTTGTATTTAAGCCACACTTATTTGTCAGACAATACATCTCTTTTGTCTATTATATTTCATTTTTGAAGCTGCTCATTAAGACAGTTTAGTTGTCCATGGTCGCAAAAATTACTGAACTGAGCAATGCCCTTTCTGCAATACCTAAATGCAAATACCATTGTTTCTACATGTCTGTGGACAATATTTTAAGAACCTGTCACTGAAGTGTATCTTTTCCCTTCACAGCTTATTCCAGCTGCTGACCTTGGTTTGATTAGTCATACTAAATGTGCTGGATCCAACAGCTGCTCCTTTACCCTTTGATTTCATGGTTATTCCACTGCCTTGAAATCGTGTTGCCATGGGTACTCACACAGTGTCTTTGCCTCTAGAGAGGCCACTTCAGCTCTCCTCAATCTGTGCATTAGAGCTTCTGTCAATGTAAATTTATGGTTTAAAAACGGCTCTGTTAATGGGGATGAGTCTATCATTACCATAGTTTGTGAAGGAAGCAAAAATGAAAACAAAATCTAGAATTTCAAGTATTTCCCCAGGGTAGTTACCGAGAAAAATCATCATATTACTAAATGTGCTTCTATCTGGTAGATAATATAAGTTATATTTTTAATTTGGGGCATAACTAAGAGAGAAATCATGTAGCTCCCTAAATCCAAGTCCATGCTTTCAGTTTTTTCCCAGTACGGTGTGGCATTATGTCCATATTTGGCTCTGATTCTTTACCGGGAATATTGAAGGAATTTAAGATCTGGTTCAATCATCTAAGATTATAAAAGAGTCTTTAATTATTTTAGTGTTACATGTTATGTTCCAATTCTCATATTTTTTTGCCTAAGACTGAAGAATTTCCCTCATTTCTTAGCACCTGTTCCAAGCAATAAAGATCTTATATCAATTTCTAACTTAATATTTTTGTGATACTGCACATCAACCTTCTTAGTAGTAGTGGACTATTACTTTGGTAGCTCCCAATGGAGCACACCTCCAATAAACATGTCCCTGAGTAGTACCCTCCGACGTTGATCTTAGGCTTGGCCAATAAGACATTTGCAAGCATGATGAAAGCAAAGCTTGATAATGCTTATATATTGGGTTTTCTTGTTTTGGGATGCCTCTTTTTGGAAACCCACTGCCATGTTGTGAATAATCTCAAGATAGCCACTTTTAGAGTCCCTGAATTCTCTCTACAGGCTGATTTGAATCATTTAGCGTTAGGGATGGCTACGTGTATAGTATAACTATAAAGACAAACAAGATAATTATTATCACAAAATATATAGAAATGATTACTTTTTGGGACTTTGGAGCATGTGAGGAGGTGTTATCAGGAGGGCAAACGAGATGTCAAAAACTATAGGTAACAATTTTTCTTAAACTCTACATCTTTAAATTATTATCATCCTTTAAGTTATACATCTATCTATGTCATGTACTTTTGTGTGTATGCTACATTTCACAAAGTAAAATAGACTTAGTGACTTCCTGTCACATAGGGACATAAAAATTTGCATTAGAAGCAGAATACCTACATACTTCAGAAATATTGTGGGTTCAGTTTTTGACCACTGCAATAACATGAATATAGCAATAAAATGAATCACACAAATGTTTTGGTTCCCTAGTGCATATAAAAGTTATGTTTACACTATAGTATGGTCTATTAAGTGTGCAGTAGAATGATGTCTGCAAATGTACATATCTTATTTTAACATACTTTATTGCTAAAAAATTATAATGACCATCTAAACCTTCAGCAAGTTATAATCTTTTTGCTAATGGGGGATTTTGCCTTAATGCTGATGGTTGCCCAATAATCAGGGTGGTGGTTGCCGAAGGTTGGGGTAGCTATGGAAATTTCTTAAAATAAGACAATAAAAAAGTCTGCCACATCAGTGAACTCTTCCTTTCATGAAAAATTTCTCTGTGGCATATGGTACTGCATGATAGCATTTTACCCCCAGTAATACTTTTAGAATTAGAGTTAATCCTATCCACCCTGCCACTGCTTTGCCGACTATATTTATATAATATTCTAAATAATTTTTTTTCATTTCAATAATGGTTAAACCATCTGAAGGAGTACATTCCTTAAGATTCCATCTTAAGAAACCACATGATATTGCAATAATTCAATCACATCTGCAGGCTCCACTTATAATTCTAGTTCTCTTGCGATTTCCACCACATCTGCAGTGACTTCTTCTGAAGTCTTGAAGCCCTCGAAATCATTCATAGGGGTTGGAATCAACTTTTTCCAAACTCCTGTTAATGTTGATATTTTGACCTTCTCCCATAAATCACAAATGTTCTTAATGGCATCTATAATGATAAAACCTTCCCAGAAGGTTTTCAATTTACTTTGCTTAGATCCATCTGAGTAATCACTATTTATGGTAGCTATAGCCTTTTGAAATGCATTTCTTAAATATTAAGACTTGAAAATAGAAATCACTATTTGATCCATGGACTACAGAATGGATATTGTGTTAGCAGGCATGAAAGCAATATTAATCTCCTGTACATCTTCATTAGAGCTCTTGAGTGACTAGGTGCATTGTCAATCAGCAGTAATATTTTGAAAGGAATTTTATTTTTCTAAGCAGTAGGTCTCAACAGTGGGCTTAGAATATTCAGTAAACCATGCTGTAAACAGATGGCTATCACCAGACTTTGTTGTTCCCTTTATGGAGCACAGACATAGTGTATTTAGCATAATTCTTAAGGACCCTAGGACTTTTTAAATGGTCAGTGAGCTTTGGCTTTAACTTAAAGTCACCAGCTGCATTACCCCCTAAAAAGAGAGTCATCCTGCCATTTGAAGCTTTGAAACCAGGCATTGACTTCTCTCCAGCTATGAAATTTCTAGATGGCATCTTCTTTCAATACAAAGCTGTTTTATCTACATTGAAAATCTGTTGTTTAGTGTAACCACCTTCATCAATTATTTTAGCTAGATATTCTAGATAACTTGCTGCAGCTTCTACATCAGCAGTTGCTGCTTTACCTTGAACTTTTATGTTATGGAGGTGGCTTCTTTCCTTAAACCTCATGAACCAACCTATGCTAACTCCAAACTTTTCTTCTACAACTTCTTCACCCTCTTTCAGCCTTCATAGAATTTCAGAGAGTTAAGGTCTTGCTCTGGATTAGTTGTTGGTTTAGGGGAATATTATGGCTGGTTTGGTCTTCTATCCAGACAATTAACTTTCTCAATATCAGCAGTAAGGCTGTTTCACTTTCTTATTATTCATGTATTTATTGGAGTAGCACTTGCAATGTCCTTTCAGAACCTCTCCTTTGCATTCGCAACTTGACTGACTGGTGCAGGAGGCCTAGCTTTCAGCCTATCTCACCTTTCACCCTGCCTTTCTCACTCAGCTTAATCATTTCTAGCTTTAGATTGAAAGTGAGAGATGTGCTAGTATTTCTTTCACTTGAACAGTTAGAAGCCATTGTAGGTTTATTCATTGGCCTCATTTTAATATTGTTCTGTCTCAGGGAGTGAGGAGCCTCAAGGAGAGCAAGATTGAGAAAAAACATTTATTGATTAAGTTTCCATCTTATATGGGCATGGTTCATGGTGCCCTGCCCCAATTTTAATAGTCACATCAAAGATCATTGATTACAGATCATGAGAGAGAAAATAATAATGAAAAAGTTTGAAATATCATGCAAGTGTGACACAGAGACATGAAGTAAGCACATGATGTTGGAAAAATGACACTAATAGACTTGCTTGATGTAGGGTTGCCACAAACCTTCAATTTGTAAAAAATGAAAAACCTGTGAAGCACAATAAAGCAAAGCTAAATAAAATGAGGTATACCTTTGCATGAGCTTGTTGCAGTTTGCCTAGAATTTTCCCCACATACAATTTCTCTTAATTTTCAGAGTAAGGTCATGATGAAGATGTTATTCTTTTCATTACTTATATACAAATTTATGGATTTATATAGATGGATTAGATAAACTGCTATGGTGAAAAGCCTTTAATGGAGGAGATGAGCCCACCCTGTTCTTGATAGAAATCACAAACATTCTTCCATAACACTAGGTTTATTCTGATGTTTTTTTTTCTTTTTTGACCATGCTATTTCTAATACTTTTCACTGGGTCATCTTTCTTATTTTAAAGAAAATTATTCCATTTTTTTATTAAACATTCCACATGTGATAAAGTATTTTTGTGATAACACAAGTAAATAAAACTTAACAAAAATATTACATTTTTGCTAGTCATTACTAAAGAATCATTAATTTTTAAGATTCTTTTCCAAAAGAGCTTATTTGCAGAATTTATTTTCTGGGATGAATGCATTGTTACTATTGCCTTGGTGAGTAAAAGTCATGTATCTCATTTACTGAAGAAAGATTTTTTTTTTTTTTTGAAAACATCATTCTGTTGTCTCCAACAAAGATTTATTCAAAGAATAATGTTTTTAACCTTACTGCTTTCTAAGAGTTTCGGTAACATTTTGAAACTACAGAGTGCATTTACTAATATTAAAACCTTGGAATGTCTTGAGCTGTGGCCTACTTATTCTAGAAGACAATATAACTTCTCACTTTTCAGGGCCCTCATTAAATTTTCCATGCATATTTTTCATGAATCAAACCAATTCTGTGGTATATAAAGGTGTGTAGTGATTTTGTGAGTGATTGAAGATACTGTTGACATTTTGTCTATTTTGCTGCTATTTTATCCATAGAGTTGGATAATGGCAGCAGCAGATCATACATTCTTGACAAATAATGGTGGAAAAATACAATAACACCAAGAATGATAGTGTTGATGTCCCTGGTGAAGCACAGCACTCTAGTTCAAAATGTTAAGGTTATACTTTCCCCTGAGCTTTATTTTCTAAATGAATGTTTATAGCCATCTGTGTTGTCTATAACAGACTGAGAGAAGTACATTTTCCCTAATTTATTTTTTCATCTTCTTTTCCCCATCCACATTCTTCTTAAATCCCACCTTCTGTAATTACGTACTTCCCCAGGACTCCAAAAATAGTAAACTCTTCTCTTTCCTCAAAGTCTGTGGTCTCTGCACCACACAGTTTTTCTTGATACCATCCAAAGTGCTATTTTCTTGAAATAATTTTTGGCTACAAGAATAAAAGGAAAACATGGAATTAAAAAGCGTTCTAAAGAAAGATCTTTTGAATGAGTTGATAAATAATTTTAGAAATGAAGAAGTTAGAGAATTTAAGTTGGTTTCATAATGTAACCTCTATGATGAACTAGAAGAATTGCCAATCATAGCCCCTGTAAATTGAGTTGAGGAGATTGACAACTGTAAGACGACTTTTTCATTTCAAAGCAAATTAAATTTAAGGACTCATTGTGTTATGTCTTTGAAATTTCTAATTAAAAAGATAGGCAAGGATGAGGAATAATAATTTCATATACAGCTTTCAGAGTTAAATGTGATTATGTAACATATTATTATTGATAAAATTTCTTAAAAATAAAAAAGCTTTCTATTTTGGAGTAATCATGACGTTAAATTAAATAATATCAATCCTGTAATTAATTGTATGAATTAGTATTGACTTTAAACTTTTGAGAAAATATAATCTATTTACTGTAACCTGTATAATTTTAACCAAAAAATATAAATATATAATATAATATATAATTATCCAATAAATACAAGGTCTGTCCAGAAGGTATCTAGCCATGTAAATTATTCTCACTATATATATATATTTTTTTTCTGAGACAGAGTCTCACTCTGTTGCCCAGGCTAGAGTGCTGTGGCATCAGCCTAGCTCACAGCAACCTCAAACTCCTGGGCTCCAGCAATCCTACTGCCTCAGCCTCCCCAGTAGCTGGGACTACAGGCATGTGCCACCATGTCCAGCTAAGTTTTTCTATATATTTTTAGTTGTCTGGTTAATTTCTTTCTATTTTTTAGTAGAGATGGGGTCTCGCTCTAGCTCAGGCTGGTCTTGAACTCCTGACCTCGAGAGATCCTACTGCGTTGGCCTCCCAGAATGCTAGGATTATAGGCGTGAGCCACTGTGGCCGGCCTATTCTCACTATATGAACAATGGCTGGATACTTTCTGTACAGAACTCATATATAATATAATATATAATTATCCCAAAATATACATAAATATGTAATATGATATATAATTATACATATTTTTTCTTTGGTAAGGAAAAAGTGTCTACACCAGTTTTCCCCTAGTGGCCATTTGCTTTAGAGACTTTACTGGACATTTACATTAAGATACAAAGTGGCTTTTCCAGTGTACCATTGAAAGGAAGCCTCTTAATTCTGTGTAAAAATATGTTTGCATTTTGTGAAATTGATCTATCACTTGTTCATTTTGGTGTGTAATGTTCTTTCATTGGGAAAATGGACTTTAAGGCACTGGTCACCATCAATCTTTATTAATCTATTAAGATAGGCTAGGTCACTATGAACTAATTGACAAAAATTGTATATTGTATTAAAAAATAAAATTATGTGTATAGTAAATACAGTGAAAAGTCCACTAACAGTTGACTTCTTTTTCATAAAGTGTTTAAAAATAATAATTTGATTGAATATAATGATTTCATCCATCAGCTGTTTATATGGGCATACTTTTTACCTGAATCATCAAAACTACCTGTTTCAGTGCCAGGTCTAAAGAGCATCGATAAGAATTCCATTGTAAAAGCAGTAATGAATGTGGAGAACTGTGACTGCAGAAAAAGGAATATTTATTTCCCCTCTAAATTAAAATAAATGATTAGACTTTGGTTACTGGTACTTGTAAATTAAAAGGCATATTGTTATAGGAATATAATTAATTGCCATTCTCTCAATACAAGTGTTGTCAGAGCTATATGGAGTCTGTCAGACATTCTTAATGAGAATTTAAGTTTCATGAGGCCAAAGAATATAGAAACATAATTTGTGGGTAATAATTTTTAAAAAGTTATGGAAAAAAGCTTTTCTTCAGTGATTACAACATTGATCTTTTTCTACCGAAAGGCTCAGGGAAAGTAATCACGATTTTAAATTTGTTCTCCCCTCTTCCTCCCAGGCATCAAACAAACAGCTTCAAAGAATCAATTAATAGATACTAAAGAGTGTTTTTCTTCTTATGGTATATATGTACATATTTGGATGATTCTAGAAAATATTTTAAAATAAAGCCATCCGCTAATTGATAACTAGAGCTGCGTGGTCTCTGATGAATTGTGTCTGCTTGCTCTTTTCTCTCTGAGCAGTGAGAAATGACAAACTGCCAGTTCCGGCTCAGTGATTTTTGTCAGTTTGGTTTCTTTGGGAATAAATTATTAAAGAATGTAATAAACAACACAAAGTCAGCTTTTTCAGAAATAGTGAGCATTTCTCCATTTTAAAATGCATTGTAAGATAGAAGACATGTTCACGTTTAGTTTGGACATGATGGTTCTCATTGTATCACATTTAAAATGATGTCGACCCATCACAAACTTGGCAAAACAAACATTAGGAACTTCTGATTCTTTTTTAGATGAGGTGCTATGTGTTCATCTTCAAACTTCAGAAAAAGATAATCTCTGTGCTCTTATTGGTGCATGATAGCAATGCATGAACATCTGTTGACTCATTGAATTGTTCCAATGACCTGATTAAAATATCTTCTTAAATCTTCAATAATCTGATATGAGTAGATGCAAACATTTCATGTCTAAATCAACAAAATTTAGTAAATAAATCTTGGAACATTTGGTGTAATTTTTAAAAATAGTTCATATGTTTAATTAATTAGAACTGGTTTCTGAGCCAAAATGGGTGATCTTTGAACTTGTTAGCACTCTCACAATTTTTTAAAGTAACAATGATGTCAAACAACAGAAATTATTATGACTTTTTCACTATTTTTACTCTATAATTTCACAAAAGAATTAAAATAGGCTCAAGGGTGAAGTGACCCACAATCACACAGCGAAGTCCTGCACATGGTTCAAATGGCTACTATCAAATAATTTCCTAAGAGAAGGAGGACATTTTATTACAAGAGGGAGTAGTGTTGAGAAGGAGGTAATAATCTATTAATATATAAAAGGGAGCCTGACCAATTTCCAATGCCAGAGAGACAGGAAGAAAGTCCTCCAGATCAATAAATTAATATTTGACAATAATGTTTTAATTGCATACTAATATTGTAAAGATAATTTTAAATTTTAAATAATTTTTAATTTCTTTTTTTTCAAAGAAAAAGAAATAAATGGAAAGAAAAAGAGAAAGTTTGGTGAAACAGGAAACAGACCATGCCTGAATTGTCTGACAACTCAACGTCCAGTTTTTACCTTGTTCCCACTTATCTTCACTTCAACAGTAAACATCCTCTTTTGTACTAAATATTGCTTTTACTCCTATTGACCTGTAGACTATACTCATTTAGGTGAAAATCCTCTATAAAGGATCACAACAGAAAGATAGAAACTCACTTTTTTACATAGGAAACTACATTTGGTTATTCTTCAACACCTACATTTCATCTGTCATTTAAGTTATCAGATAATTACCCATTTCAGTCAATATCAGCTGCTACCTGTTGCTATAAGCAACTACCACACCTGTAGATCCTTTAAGTGTTATCTCAGTAAATAGTTCATCTGACAATGGGCTTCATTGAAAACTCTACTTTATTTGGGATGCTCTCATTCTATGGCCACGATAATGGATGGCTACCTAGTATATTTCCTGAGTCTTCCTAGCCTCTTTGCTTACCTACAGACTGGAGATCAATTGAAGGGAGTCTATGCTAATGTACTTATACATTCTCCAGTGCATGTTCCCAGGCTTTGAAAAAAAAAAAAAATTCCCAGTAGGAAGTTGTAGCTTTTGCCAAAATTCTGCCCATTCAGTGACAGTGGGACTTCAATCTTTTGAATTTTCCCTCCAGCATGGCAATGATTTTGAGTTCGTTATATTCTGTGGCATGTCCTGTATGCCATAATTCAACATAGCTCTCAACAAACACTTCAATAGAATGAGGATCATTGCATTGTAATGCAGAATGTCACAAAAATGGTGACCTAAATTAAATTATTTCACTGTTCTCATCGCTTTACAGAAAAACATAGATAGTACTGACTAGTTCATGTTGACTACAGAAATAAGGGAAGGTTTGAAAGAGAAATGAATGACACAAGAAAGAAAGAATAATAGTGAGCTGGAAATATGCTTTATGAAAAGCTAATTCAATCAACACAGAGAATACATGGACAACAATCAAGCTGAATAAGGTAATACACTGCAATTGCTCCTGGAAAATAACTATAAGTGAAATGAATAAATGAAAATTTTGAATAAAAATTAACAATTGACTCTGGTCAAGGCAGCAGCATGTAACTATTTGGAAGAAAACGTGAAAATATTTCCCTTGCACTAATTTCATAAGGTTGCAAATAATGATTGCTGGTACTTCATAGTCACATGTCGGATCTCAAATGTCAGGGTGATAATTGCTGAAGACTACAACTATTATTATAACCAGCATATATCTTTAGGGTCTCCTGTCTATGACAGAAGCTTTTGATGCACTTCACATTTTGATTCAAGCCTAGAACCAAAGCTGCTAAGGCTTTACTTATTTGTATTTTCATAAATTTTAGAACAAAAGTTTTTTGGTGATATATATATATATGTGTGTGTGTGTGTGTATCTATGCATATATATAAGTTAAAATTAGACAACCAAGCATCCCTATTTATTTATAGAGTGTATTAATGTAAGTATTGAGTTTTTGAATAGTAATAGTTACAGAATTAATAATTTAGTAACTGCCACATGTTGCTTTTGAGAGTCAACTTATTGAAAGTATGAAAAACAATGAAATATATACGTATTTGAAGACAGGTTTTAAAAATTATTCCTGTGAATCTTTGAGGCCATACCTTGATTTAACCTCCCAAATATTTGTTAGGCATTTTTATGTGTTTGTACTTTATTATAAAGGCAGTATTATGGGAAAACTTTCAAAATATACATTCCTTTTCTAATTTCCTAAATTAGAATAAAATATTAATATCATACCCAAATTTCCTTATATTGTACATGGAAGGCATGTTTCCCAGATTATTCATGAATTCTTTATGGGATGCATTGCTACGCTTCTATCCATGGGTCTTGGGGGAAAAAAAATGTTTAAAGTAATTATCTTGGAACACTAAAATTCTTCATATCCCATATTTTCTTGATTGTTTAACACTGCCAGGTGAAAATTCCTATCTTCCCTTCTTAGTAGAGTAGTTCTGATATCTGATAAGTTAAACAGTGATCTACGTTATTTATGAAAAAAACTGTAGGAGGAGTGCTTCCTCACTCCAGGACCGACCTAGGAAGGATCGCTCTAGCTAATCAAAAGGAGATCTGTTGTCAGTTTTAACTATTTAGACATATTAATAGTATTATAAGAGGATCAGTGTGGAGGAACATGGTGGCATTTACAAACAAGGAGATGTAGTAAATAAGACTTGCTCTTGGGTTGAAAATATCTGGGTTTAAATCATAGCTCAACTAATTTATATCTATGGAAAATTATGAAAATAAGCTCTTCATTGTTCTCATCTGTGCCATGACATTGATAACATTAAGATATTTTCAAGAGTTCTGCAAATTGTAAATACCATAGAAATGCAAGCAAAAATGGTATGTTAATAGTTTTATCAACATATTGCTAGAGTCTGAATATTTGTGCTCCTCTAAAATTCATATGTTGAAATCCTTCACCCCCAGGATGGTATCAGGAGGTGGGAGCCTTTGGGAAGTGATTAGGTCATGAGATTCATGAATAGGAGTGGTGCCCTTATCAGAAAGGCCAAAAGGAGCCCCTTCCACCACGTGAGGACAAGACACAATGAGAAGGAGCGATTTATGCACCAGAAAGTGGCCCACAGCAGACACCAAATCTGTGTCAGAGCCTTGATCTTTCACTTCCCAGATCAGAACTGTGAAAAAGAAACTGTTTATAAAATTTTTATAAGGTAAAATAAAATGAAATGTTTATAAGCTACTCAATTTAGGGTACTTTGTTATGACAGTCCAAATGGACTATGACACATAAAATGTTTTAAATGCATATAATAAAAATGGTGAGGAAAAAAATAAAAAAATTAAAAAAGCTAGATTTTGGAAGATGAGTGATGAAAGGGAATAGGTAATAAATGGAAAATAATGAAAATATGAAAAAATAGGATCAAATATAGGCACAAATGAAACAAAGATGAAGTAAAAGAGAAAAGCTATTTAAAAAGAAAAAAATGAAGATCCCAAAGAAGGTAAAAAGAAAGAAAAATAAAGGAATTAAAGGAAGAGAGAAAAGAAAGGGAAGGAATTGAGGGGAGAACAGTAGGAGCAAGTAAAGAAAGGAGATGTTCGATCTCTTAAACTCCCCTCTACACAAATCTTCCACTTTCACCTCGAATTGACATACAGGCTCTTTATTCTGCTTAATCTCTACTCCAAATTGATCCAGAATATGGTGTCTTGCCTTTCTGGATGCTTATATTTATTAGTCTTTTTGTTCCATTCCATTTCACATTTTGATTTTAATAGGCAAAAAACAGGAGAGCATTGTATAGTATTCAGTCTTGAAGCCACATCTTTTAATTGTATTTTAACTGGATGCTGAAGAATATTTTAAGATTAAAATTACATTCTTATTTAGCCAATGAAAATATGTTTGGAACTATGTTGTTTTCACCTTTATAGAGTTATAACTGATGTATTACAAACTGAATTTATTTAATGGATATCATTTATTGAGATTTGACATATGAGTATAGCTATGGAATGATCATTATGGTTATCCCCTGAAGTGTCATTGTGCCTTTATGTAATCTCTCCCTCCACTCCTATTCCCAGGAAACCACTGATCTGCTTTTTTTTTTTTTTTTTTTACTATAGATCAATTTTATTTTATGGAATTTGATCTAAACAAATTTATGCAGGATGTACTCAGTCTTATCTGGATTCTTTCATGTAACATAATTATTTTGAGAGTTATCTGTACCATTGCATGTGGCAATTGTTCATTCATTTCTATTGCTCAGTACAATTCCATTCTATGGATATAGAACAAACTATCCATTATTTACCTGCTCATAATCCTTTGACTATGTTTTTTTTTATTTGTCATTATGAAAAATTGCTATAACCATTTTCATAAAGATCTTTATGTGGGCCGGGCGCGGTGGCTCACGCCTGTAATCCTAGCACTCTGGGAGGCCGAGGTGGGCGGATCGTTTGAGCTCAGGAGTTCGAGACCAGCCTGAGCAAGAGCGAGACCCCACCTCTACTAAAAATAGAAAGAAATTATATGGACAGCTAAAAATATATATAGAAAAAATTAGCCGGGCATGGTGGCGCATGCCTGTAGTCCCAGCTACTCGGGAGGCTGAGACAGGAGGATCACTTGAGCTCAGGAGTTTGAGGTTGCTGTGAGCTAGGCTGACGCCACGGCACTCACTCTAGCCTGGGCAACAGAGTGAGACTCTGTCTCAAAAAAAAAAAAAAAAAAAAAAAAAAAAAAAAAAAAAAAGATCTTTATGTGAATGTTTTAATTTTTCTTATGTACATATCTAGGAGTTGAATTGTTGGGTCTTTTTTTCTTGTTAATCTTTTTTATTGATATATAATATTTTACATATTTATGGTGTATATGTGTTAGTTCTCGTGATAGACATATATATATGTAAGCTTTTCAGAAACTGCTTTTCATAATAGGAGTATGGTTTTCACCAGTAGTATAGGAGGCTTCCAGTTGCCTACATGCCTGTCACCACTTGGTATTGACATTATATATTTTAACCAATAATGGATATAAAGTAGTCTTGAATTGTGATTTTAATTTTCATTTGCCCTAATATGTATAGCACTGTAATGTGTTTGTTGACAATTCATATATCTTCTTATGTGACATGTCTATTTGGGTCTTTTTGCCCATTTTTATTGGGATATTTTATTCTTACTACTAAGTTATAAGAGTTCTTTGTATTTCTAGAAATTTGCTCCCTGTTTGTGGTTTGCCCTTTTATTTCTTGAATTTTAATTTTAATGAAGTCCAATTTATCTGTTTTTTTTTTTTAATTTAACGGTTTGCATATCTTGTGTTCTAGCTAAGAAATTTTTCTATACCTAAATGTAGTAACTATTTTCACTTCTTTTTTTATAGTTTTATATTTTTAGGTTTTTCCATTTGGTATATTATTTATTACCGTGTGTGTGTGTTGTAAGTTAATGTTTGATTATTATTACTTTCCATAAGAATATCCAGTTGAATATACATAACTTTTTAAAATGACAATAATTTCCTGAAAGACATTGACATTTTTGTTGCAACTCAAATGGCCAAATGTGTGGACTCTACATTCTGTACTATTTTTCTGTGTCTCTGTGTTCACTGATACAAAATTGTGTTGGTCTTATTTGAGTTAGCTTTTTAGTAAGTCTTAAAAAAAGGAAGGATAAGGTCTCCAAATTTGCTTTTCATTTAAAGAAAAAAATCTTTGTTTACTTCTGAGCTCTTGATTTTAAGTCTTTTGCAGTTTAGGAACTCTTGCCATTTTCAGCAAAAATCCTGCTGACAATTGATTGACTTTAATTGATAGATCAACTTATGGAGAATTGTCATCTTGAAAATATTGATTCTTCAGATATATGAACATAGTATATCTCTCTATTTATTTATATTTTTTTAAATTTATTCTAGCATTGTTTTATAAATTTCAGTGCAGAGGTCTTGAATATGTTATGTTAGATTCATTCCAAAGTATCTTATGGATTTTTTCAGCAATCCTATAAATGAGATTTTTAATTTTTTTCCTTAACTTTATGCTGCTGGTATATAAGAACACAACTGATTTTTTTTTATCTATCTCACATCCTTGCTAAATTTAATTTTTACTTTTAGAACTGATTTATATATTTCTTGAATTTTCTATGTAAAATATTATATCAATATAGGAAAAGTTTATTTCACTATTTATGGATTTTTATATGTTAATAAAAATTTCTTATTTTATTATAATAGCTGGAACAACCAGTAAGTGCATAGGAAGTGTGAAAGCTGGCATATTTTCCTTTTCCAGATATTAAGGGGAAACAATTTTGTTTTTTATCATTATATATTACGTTAACCATTGAATTTTCATAAATGTTCTTTATCAGTTTGAGTACGTTTTGTACTATTTTAGTGTACTCAACATTTTTTAAAAAGTCATGAGTGGGTATTGCAGTATATTTTTCTCCACTATTTTGTCAATATTGTAAGTGAACTCATTAATTTTTGAACATCCAACAACCTTGCATTCCTGAGGATCAAGGACTAACATGAGAGTGAAAGGAACTTCACTGACTTCACTCCCCAGCGAATCATGAGGCTCTGGACCCGAAGGGCAAACAGCAAGGAAGAACCCCTGCTCAAGGAACTCTGAAAATTCAGTAAGAAAGGTCACAGAATGGTGATTAGCATAGCTGAAGGGGACCCTTGTGGAGTCAGAACAAACGTCAAACATGGATGTCAGAAACTATTCCTTCAAAGGATCTGCGATTGGATTGGATTCGTTTCTAGAACAATTTATGCCCCAGTCCCTTAGTGAAACCACTAGGAAAGTCAGCAGGCTGTTAGTGGAGTTTAACAGCTGTGTGTGGTCAGGAAAAGAGAGAAAGAGATCCGTGCCACTGTCGTCCCACAGTGCTGTGGGTACACCCAAAGCGATGCCTCCCCGTGTAGCAGTATCACACTGTAGGGGTGGAGGATATACTTCACAGAAGTAATCCAGCTAGTCACTAGAAAATAAACAAGCAAGTAACAAAAGCAAGCACTGGAAGAGAAGAGTGCCAGTATCCAGAGTTGCTAGAAAATACACCTAAAATGTCAGGTTTCCAGCAAAAAAAATTATGAGGCATGAAAAGAAACAGAAACAATAAAGTACAAAAAAAAAAAAAAACCAACAATAATGAAGGCAATGCAAACTGCCTATGAGAGCAACTAGATGCCATATTTGAAAGAAAAAGACTTCAAAATAGCCGTTGTAAATATATTTGCAGAACCAAAGGTAAGCATGATCAAAGAAGTAAAGCGTGAAGACTGTTTTATCAAAGAGAGAATATTAATAAAGAGAAAAAATATGTTACAAAAACCCTACCTTTTACAGTAGTTTAAAAAGCAAACAAAAGTAGGAAAATTTTGAAAGGGAGGCAAAACTTGGGAAGACTTACAAGGGGACGAGGATCCCTTTTTATTTCTCTTTTTCACTCTCTTTTTTCTTCTAGATTTTTTTCCAGGATAGACTCCAGTTATGGAACAGTGTAGCATTATGCACTGCCATAACCTTGGTATAAATGTATTTTCTTTCTGAACACAGGAGTCAGGGAAAGAAGCCACTGTTGAGCCGGTAAGAGAAGAGTGAATTCTGGAGAGGAGAGAGCCAAAAACATAAATCCTGTAGCTCTCACGTGGAGGCACACAAGTATCCACTTGACCTGTGAATTACACATGTGTAGGGCAGATGCAAACCAGCTCCACAAACACTGAATAACTGTACCGAGATCTGAGCCGAACCTTACACACCAGCCCCTGCTCAATTCCTGAGCCACACGTGCATAGGACACATCAGAATCCGATAACAAAGCCTTAGGAAACAACAGATTTGAACTAACCACACTAGCCTCAGCTGAACACGTGCCGGGGACAATTTAAAAATTGTGTGGCAAAGGATGCAGAAAATATAAAGGAAATTTGAACCAGTGGTCACAGAATATGAGACAGAACTTGTGGGCTTATATTAAAGGGGTTGACTGTCAACTTAATAACAGTAATAATCATTCCATTGAGGATTATCATAGATCCCAAAGTATACAGACATTCCATTTATGTTGCCCAGGATAAAATGTAAAGTTATGCATCATAAAAAATGAAACAAAACAGGAAAATGTAACCTATTGAATAGAAAAAGAAGCAACAGATGCCAATCTCTTGGGGACACATAGGTTGCATTTATCAGACAAAGATTTTAAATGAAATAGTAAAACTATGTTCCATAAGGAAAATACTTAATAAATCAGGCTTGAAATGAATAAAAATATACCACATCTAAGTGAAGAAATAATAGAAACTATTAAAAAGAAACAAGTGAATATTTGTTTTTATAATTAAATATTGTTATGTACATTATTTATAACAAAAAATTCACTCAGTGGACTAAATAGTACAACATTATCCTGGAGAAGACAGAGAAAAGTCAACAAACTTAAAGGTAGAAAATAGTAGTTATCCAATCAGAAGAAGAGATAAAAAATGCATTAAAACAAAAATATTTTATAATTCTTTAAAGAATATGGATACTGTATTTGTTATGTGAGGTGCTCTATAAAATGTCAATTCCGTCAAGGTGGTTGACATGGTTGCTCAGATCTGTGTCCTTACTGATTTTTTCAGGTTGTTGTTTCAAGTGCTGATAAAAGGTAATAAGATCTACTATTAATATTATGATTGGTAAATTGTTAATTTTCCCTTTAATTCTTTCAAATTTATCTTCATGCATTTTGAGTCTTTCTCATTAGGTGAATTGTTTTTAACTATTATGTGTTTCTAAAGAAATGTCCCTTTAATCATAAACTGCCCTTATTTACCTCCGGTAATACTCCTTTTAAATCCTATTTATTAATATTATACCTACTATTTGCATGTTTATCTTTTTCCTTTACTTTCATCTTATAAAATCCCAATTGTGCCATACAATTTCTATATTACAGAGCTGCTGCTGTCTTGCAAAATCTAGCAAAAACCAACATGCGCCAGAATCAAAATGATTTTATCAAAGTTTTCCAAAGACTCTGACTTGAAATAACTTGCCTTTCAAAACGATAAAATTGTTTTTAATATTAGTGACATTGCTTTCACCTTGAAATTCCTGTCCTTAGCAGAATACTATGAAGAAAAGTTAATCATTAAATTGTCAATAAAATGCTTCCAGGTGACACTAATTTTGCAAAACCTGTCTAAGTTAAAAGCCACAGAAAAGAGCTTCCCTCCACCCTAATTTTAAATATGACAGTGCATTAAGCTTTGTTTTATAAAATGGCACATGATTTACATATGACAACTTTTGAGAACTATGACTTCATCATAACTGGAGGATGAAAACTTTCTTTGCTTTTATCTCTAAGACTCTAGTCACTTTTGATGAGATGGGAATTGAGACTTCAGTGCTGAGATGGTAAATCAATCAAGTCTACTTTGTGTTTGCACTGAATGAACTCCACTCCTTGAAAATATTCTCAATAATAAGGATGAGGCTCACAAATCATGTGTGGTGGTGATTCCTCTAAATGAGGTGGTCTGTCCTTTGTGATGATTTTCCAGCCATAGTCCACACCTATGCAAAATATTCATGAAGAGAGAAATCGGTGACCCTTTGAGCTTCAAATTAATGATTCCTCAGATCTTACATCCCGTCCCACACCTTTTAATTGTCCATTCTTCTGGGTTTCTTTGCTGTTTGCATCCATACTTGATTTCTGCTTTTTATCTAGACTACTTCTAGTAGAAGACCCAAATATTTTATTCTTACACTTACATTACACCCTTTGAGACATGTTTTTATATTGATGGTTCTGAATACTATGGCTGTGGTTAAATTATATCTGTCCTCTTTGCCCTGCACATTGTTTCAAATCTATAAATTCTGGAGGGAATAAGGTAGCACTGAAATAGGTCAATAATAATAATATTTGCACTTCTAATTGCAGCTCCAATATGTAAAAAAAAAAAAAAAAAGTTTGCAAGTCCTCAATCCCATCGTTATAACAAGGAAAGGCTGAGCAAATTAAAAATTTATCGTGTATGTATCAGAAAACTCAGGTCAGTGGAAACTGCCTTCTGGAAATCAAGAGAGACAGGCTCATCCAGGGAGACGTATCTGAGATCTACTTACTTGGAAAAGAAGTAACTGAGTCCATAACTGGCTGAAATTCTTAAATGATAATTTTGAAAAACTCCTCAAGGCAGAGTGTGGAATAAAGAAGGTGAGACATTCCCAGGGACTGCACATTTAATCTCACCTTGAACTTTGCCCTGCTCTGCTGGAATCACCAGGCAAGCAGCACCCGGGTAGGAAGCTCACAATCCTAGTACCCCTCAGTCCACTGTAGGGCCCCAGAAGGAAAGGTCCCATTCCCTGCAGATGCCTCCAGGTGGTGACTAAATTCTCTCCCTCAGCAGCCATGGGTAGGGAAGGGGTAGGGAAAAATGAAGCAATATGGCGCCTGCCAATGGGCTCAGTTCTGCAGGGCAGGCGGTGCCTTGAGGGAGCTGGGAGCCTGGTGCCCTATCCACAAGAGGCTCACTGCTCACTGGCGGCAGCCATCTCTGGGCTGGTGTGGGCAGGTCTCTCCTGCAGCTCAGGAGCCCACCCGCAGTCCAAGACGCAAGGGAGGGGAAATTTAATTGCTCCACCTACCCTTGTTGCTAGTCCCCACGCCTCTTGGGGTTTTGACCCTGCCGATGCCTTTCTCCTTCCAGTTATCCTCCATGACTTCTTTCTGTGGAGTCTCCTGTAGTTTCAGGCACCTTTCCTTCCAACCCTCATCTGATCTATGTTTGTCTGCCTGTTTATTTTTTTCATTTTCATCTAAAATCTATCTTTCTTGCAGAGACACCTGGCTAGTGGTTTTCCTCATCTGCCATCTTGCCCCTGAGAAACACTTATGAAGAAAGGTCACAATCTCAAGAACCAGTGCACTAAATGTTCAGATCACCTGTACACCACAGGTCAGGCCTAGGTTATTGACCAGGCCATGAGCTGAAAGGCCCTGGATTAGCTGCTGACAATAGTTTAAACAGATATGTCTGAGGAATAAAGTGACGTGGGACACAGTCTGACTTCTGGAGAGATATTCTTTTAATAGGGAAAGGTTTCACGACCTACCTATTTCTAAAGATAGGGACCGTGTTTGGTTCATCATTGTATTCCAAGTAACTGTAATAGTAATTGCTCAATAAATATTATGTAGTGAAGAGGTAAATAAATGATTATCTAATATATCAGTAAACTACATAAAAAACCAAGGGAAGTTGGTAAATTTATGTACCCTGAGATATTATTTATGCCTGGGAAAAGAAGAGAAATGAGCTTCCTGCCATCTACTTGTCTTTTCCCATAGCTTTAAATCATAGGGGAGTCCCAGGAGATGCTGTGATCTCTTAAAAATATAAATGAGAGAATTCTATAGGTTGTTGCTCCTGATTTTCTAAAATATAATATATTGGATGAAAATTAAAGCATACATGGACATAGCTTTTTTCTCAGAACACTTGAGGACTTAGTAGGACAAGACATCTTGTCATTACTACCTAACAGTTCTAGAAGTTTATATTAATATTAATATCATAACTGAGAATAAGAAGAAAAACAAAACAAAACAAAAAGTTTCCCATCCCAGAAAATTTACCACTCAATCCTCTACTTACCTCACAGATGTTCTATTTTGTATTCTTCAGGAGCATTGTCTTTAACTTTTCAGAAAAATGATGCTTTCTACCATTCCTTGCCCAATTTTCCAGAACAAAAGACTCAGGAAAAAAACAGAGATGCTTTGAAAATTACAGCGAACTACACTGAAATATCTATTTATAGTGACTATCTTCACAAATAATTAAGTTCATGACATATTTACTTAGAGTACACATAATGGTTTAATTTATGTAGCCTGTTTAAAATTAAACCTTATAATTTATTTTAATTACAAAGATGAAAAGATTATTCCTTCTCCCATGTTTCACCAACAACATAATTCTTCTTGCTGGTCATTTCTTCTATGTGGTAAGCATTGTTTTCTCTTTGTTTTTCATTATTTTATTTTATCTGCTCAGCAGCTGTCACTTCACATCTGTATTTTCCTAGTTTCTTAGAAGACTAAAATCTTTTTTTAGCAAGTCCTGTTTGTCAACTTCTATTTTCTTTGCCTCTTCATTCTCTAAAATCTTTTTTCTTCTTTTAAATATTCTCTGTTACATCATTCTTTGTTTTTGTTTTTCTGCAACCTGTCAGTACCATTGTTACAGACTCTTTGCCCACAGCATCCAAGATCTGGAGATGACAAGCTACATTGCTATTTGCATAAATTGCTTTCAAGGCTTGCTTATAAACATGACAGTTTGCCTAGCTGCTGTCACAAGTACTATAGTAATATTTCTTCTAATTAACTTCACAATGGGTTGAAGAGTCACTCATAATCTAGGGACCAAGTCCATGTTTATATTTTACAGTTAAACAATGCAAATTACCAAGGGTCCTGGTTAACCAATTAATTAGGTCCTGAGTATATTGTTCCATGGTGGTTAGTCTTGCTGTCTGCACCCACACTACACAGAATAACTCAGAAAAATGACAAGTTATTTTTTTCAGACTGTGTAATAATTCCATCAGCATAATTAAGTATTTTAAACTTACATGTTAGGTAACCGATTATTTTCAGTGTATGCCACCCTCCACCCTACCCAGGAATGTACATACATTGAATACAGAAGAGGTGACACATTTATTGTAGGGTTTACTTTTATGTACTACTTGAAAGTTGAAATCATATGAGTTAATTTGTCTTGAGTATACCTACAGAAGGATGTCTTGAGATGATTTACGATATGCTATGATTCTAATCTTGTTTTATATATTAGAATTGTATGAGAGTCTGATATATAGACTTTATAATAAGTAAATTGTAGGAGAAAAAGCAAGCAATCCTATAGGATTATGTTGAGCGTAAAGTCACTCAGAAGTGATGCTAACAATAAGTTGCAGAGAGTATATTACATGTCTTAATGCGCTTGTGGAAACTTGGGTCTAATGCAGATATCCTCATTTCTAGAGAGCAAGGAGGGCTGACTGCAGTAGCAGCTGTCCATAACGTCTTCAGGGATTGGGGAAATTATCTCCAAAAGGGCTCCTAAATTTAGTCTGGATCTCAAACTACAAACAGGTGTAATAAATTGTCATTATCAACTGCCAAGCCAAGAAATTTGTCTTTAAAGGCAGATAATATCAGGAAATCATTTTATATACTGTAAAACATTATACAATTTTTTGAGAAATTGCTCAGTGACATTCTATAAGTAAATTGAATTACATTCCATAGTAATTATATATAAATTATGTATACCTCTATTATGTTTTTTGTTACATTATTTTATATTTAATTTTTTCGTATCTGATTCTTCCTCTCAGTTCTGAACTAAAGGCAGGAACTGAAACATCATTCGGTAACTGATATCTGTTCAATATATGTTGCTAAATTTATTTTTAATATAAATCTGAGTTTTTCATCATGATAAATTTCAAAGGCTTTTGGCATAGAATTCTTTCAGGAAAAACATTTTTAGACCACTGTCGTTTCTATGAGAAGTGTGTATTTACTGGAGCATCAAAATTGATTTGTAGATTAGGACTGCTTTGGATCCTCTCTGCCCCTAGGATTTGTGCTTATGAAATTCATTTAGAATGCTGTGTGAAGTTCATCCCTTCTCCTGGGCCCAAAGTCACTCAGTATGGGTACAAAATGTCGGTCTGTAAACATTACTTTGGGGGAAAAGCAATAAAAGTCACAAACAATCAGAAACATTTCTAACTTTAAATGCCAGAATATTTTTGAATATATCTATGTTCATTTACCTCTGACATGCAAGGCTGCTGCTGTAAAAATGTTTCATGAAGTGCTAAATTCCAACGTTTGTTTCTGATCACTAACAACATTCACTTACAATAATGTGCTATTATGTTTCTCCTTTAAATGCACAGATTATAATTTTCTTAGTTTTTGCATTTCAGAGACGATATCAAGTAACAGAGGTAGCTGGTGTTTCCTGCACAAGCCATTTACCATAAAAGTTGGAGAGAACAAAATAAACTAGTTATTTTCTTTCTTAAAGCATTAACTAGTTTGTGTTTCTTAATGTGCCAAGATAGAAAACATCTTCCCACAGCTACTGCCCCCCAACCCTAGTATGTTTTTGTGAAGATGTATCTTGACTCACTCTTATAATTTTAATAGTAATAGTGAAGCATATTTTTTAGAGTAGAATTACACAAATTGTTAGGACATTGATGCAATGTACTGAATGTTTTTGTCTACCCCAAATTCATCTGATGAAATCCTGACCCCCAGTATAATGGTATTAGGAGGTGGAGCTTTTGGGAGGTGATTAGGTCATGAGGGCAGAGCTCTCACAAATACATGGGATTAATGTTTTTATTAAGAGACTCCCGAGAGCTGTCTCTTTTTGAAGATGTGAAGATACGGAGAAGTTGGCAGTCTGCAACCTGGAGCAGGGCCCTCACCAGACACTCTGACCTTGGACTTTCAGCCTCCAGATCTGGGAGAAATTAATTTCTGTTGCTTATAAACCACCCAGTATATGGTACTCTGTTAAGAGCAGCCCAAACTGACTAAGAAAATTGGAGATCACTCTCATTTTACGTGAAAATATTTATTTCCAGAAACTGATTAATTGATTTCTTAAATATTTCACCTCAAGTGCATGAAAAGACAAGCCACCGCTTCTCCTGAGTCCTTGTCTAATGCTGCTTCTTTAGGCCTCTCATGTCACTCAACATTTTACCTTGTTACAGTTTTAGAACAAGGTCATCTGTGAACGTCTTAATTGTAAAGCACAGTCAATGTCTTTTATTTTTACCTTCCATGTCCCTTTTGCTACTTATGGTGGCTTTAACATTATCAGTCCACAGTCCCCTTGCTCTGGAGAAGCTCAGTTCTCCTAGAGCCCACAGCCCTCCTTACTTTTCTGGTGGTGCCATTTCTATTCCTTTCCAACCTCCTCTTCCTCTGCCAATATTTTTAATGTTGATTTTACATAAATTTTGACATTTTATTGTCACTTCAGAAGCCTTCCCTGATTGAAATCACCTTTTCTCATTATTTCAATTACCATCTCTTAAGAAGCAACACATAATGTGTGTCAGAGCTAGGCTCTGCTGCAATATGAGTTCAAATTTCACTACCATTCATTACAAGATCTATGAGCTTGAGGATTAATTCAACCCTTTGTGTCTCAGTTTTTTGACAAGTGAGAATCCAATAATATCTGCCTCATCTGGCTGCTGTGGAGATTAAATGAGATTAATATATACAAGGCACATAGAACAGTGCTTGGTATCTAGCAATAGCTACTTCTTGTTATTAATATTATATCTATTCCAGTGACTTCCATATCTCTTTCTGTAGCTCACATCATTCCCTTGCATTCCAGACCATTATGTCCAGCTACTCACAAACATGTGCTATGATGTTACACAAATATATAAAGTTCAGTATAGCCACATTTAACTCATCAAAGACCCTGTCCTTTAAATCTTCTTTTTCTTATCTGTATCTCTGTGAGAGAAAATGTCATCTTCCCAAATATCATATTCCATCTTCCAAAATTTCTGAGAAAAATACCTGGGAAGGTTTTTGTATTTTTTGTTTATTTGTTTTGTTTTGTTTTATTTTCTCTTCCACATTTTCAATAACCAATAATAAAAATTAATTGATTCAAATACCTTAATATCTCTTAAGTTTCCCTCCTTTTTTATTATCCCCACAGCTACTATCTTTATTTAGACCATCAATTAAATCTCAATTTAATTATGTGCATAATTACCTAACCTCTCCACCTGCCTCCATTGTTTTCCTATTTCCATCCATTATCTAAAACTTAGTGATCTTTCTCAACTATAAAATAGTTCATGTTACTCATACTTAAAAGTCATGTTATGAAATGATCTTGTAATAAAGAATAAACTTTAAATGGAGAGGACACTGAAATGCCAAGCATTTTCTGCTGTAGTTTATTTGATTTTTCTCCAGTTATGAATGCATGCATTCATTGATTTAAGTCATCCTTTTATTTTTTATAATAGATATTCTGTCTAATTTTCTTATGTTACTGCATTGCCTACAAATTCTACAACATGTAACCTAGGGATGATAATGGCCTAGGGAAGCTTTTCTAATCCATTTTGTTTCTTATACTTAAAAAATGACTCTGGTCAATTAACTACACGACTGATTTTTCTTTGCTTTGAGATATAACACAGCATTCAGTAATCTTATATGTATACCTCAATGAATTTTAAATGTATACACATCTGTATACTCACCACCTAAATCAAGGTACACAAATTTCAGTTATCTGGAAGGCTCTATTCTCTTGTCTACTCCAAAGTTTTCAAAAACTTATGGTAAACACTCATATTACTTAACTTCTTTGTTTACTAAAGTTTGGGCATTTTCTATTGATCTGTAAGTTTTAAAATTTAATTTTATGATGTACCTAGCTTACTCTTAAATATATTCAAAGATCTGTTTCCATCTTCCAGAAAGTTACGTTGGTATTTCACTTTTCACAGTAGCATTTCTGGGTCTGTCCAAATGTGTCTCTCTCATAACCCAGGTCCCTGTCCTTTGAACCATGGTCTGCACTTCAGCCTTAAAATATTAGAAAGATCATATATCCAACTAGAAAGTCAACCCTGGAACCCAAACCTCAGCCTAATCTTTAGCCTTGTCTCTTTAGCAGGTATATAAGCTAAGAGATTATTAAACCCATTGAATATCCCCAATTCTCCAGCTAGGCTTTGACTCAAGAGGTCAAAGACCTTAAGTTTAGCTCATATTTACACTCTCCATTACAGCCAAAGCAGCTAGTCTATCTTAAAATCATTCTGTGTACCAACATTTCCCGTAACTAAAACCTGATCCAAGGATATGTTCTCCCAATACTGGGCCCCACACTTGAAACAGAAAGTGTAGGATTAGCAGTGTCCCATTTAGTTTTAGAAAGCTAGCTATCTCCACTCTACCAAATATATGAGCAACCCAATTCCAGAATGCCATCTTAAATGTTCATTTTCTGGTAGCAATTACTGTAATCAGCTAAGATCCTAGCAAAATGCCAAAGGCATATTCAGCTGAGAGTTCTAAATAGACTTTGATAAATAGATTATTTATGGATATATAATTAGCCCCGGGATGCTGAGACACAATATTGAGAAGACATGACTACTTGTAATAAGCCCACAAGTTCAAGAGGGAGGAACTCACTGTGAGCTAGGGCCATAACCAGGACCTGTGGATATTGACCAGTGGTTCTCAATCATGGACCTATTGGCACAGGGTTTGGATAATTCTGTGTGTGTGTGTGTGTGTGTGTGTGTGTGTCATTTTGAGAAGCAGAGTTCCGTAATTGTAAGATGTCTGTCATCATCCTTGGCCTCTGCTTACTAGACACCAGTAGCATCCCAGTTGTGATGATCGAAAAGGCCTCTAGATATTTTCAAAATTCCTCTCTAATAGAGAAACACTGGTCATAAAGGAATGTATGACTGCTAGAAAACAATACTAGAGAAAGGAGAGAAGGAAGAAATGCCTTGATCACTCTCTCCCCTGATGCTCAGATTTCCTTCTCATGTCAGTCATCTAGAAGCCAGAGGATGAGGGAACCTGAGTAATGTGGCCTCTAGTTTTACCATCTCAGAATTAAGGTATTCTGTTATGCTGTTTCTATTGTTGTTTGCAGGGATAGAAAAGAAGACATGATTATCTTCAAGAATGGCATATAATCTACTGAATTTTATTTTAATACTAAATTATAGCTTTTTTCCTTAATTTTGTCTATTTTATATTTCTTATACTATACATTCATATTGTTGATGTTCACATATTTTGGTTAACTCAACTTTGTCTTCAGTTGTTTCAATTACTATTTCAGGAAGCGAATATATTGGTTAAAGTCCCTGTGAGTGTGTAATGATGAGGTGTATTTCATGCTTACACCACGTATCTATTTAATAGTTCTGATTGTCAATAGACTCTGCCTTTCACAATCACTTAAAGATTCAGGTTGATGGAGACACCGTCTCATCATGTGCTTTTATTATCACTATGAAAAACCACGTAGAGACTCTCAGTCTTCTTCCTGGAAGTGATTTACCACACTCCTGCTCATAGATCACTAGCCAGTAAGTCACATCTTTACACGTAGCTTCAATGCAGGTAGAGGTGTGTAATCACACCATGTGCCCAAGGAGCAAATCAAAATATTTTCAAACAATTCTATTACAATTACCACAGAGAATGCATTTTGTTTGGCTTTGAGTCTCCTAAAAAATAAATTATTTTGTCATTTTCCCCATTTCCCTCTCTAAAAAGTTCCTGTAGACAGTAAGCAAAACAACATTTTAACCTGGAAAGTTTTATATTATTGTGAATGAGCCACTTACCTGAGCTCTGTCTGACATAAATATGTGGGCCAAATATAAAGATGAATTAAAAGCCACTGTGTGGTTACTGGATTTTTGTGGGTGCAGATGCTAAGAACAGTAACTCATTGCACTGGAGGAAACAGAAGTGCCTACCCACTGCTCTAGCACTTGGTCTTGTTATCCAGATTCCTCAAAGACAGGCAGCAGGGTTAAACTAGGGATTTCTCTAAATTTTCCTTGGATGTGTCCAGGTCATGTTGAAATTTCAGAGAAAAACAAAAGAAATAGATGACTACTATTTCATTTATATGATCTTTTGTGTACTACATTTGGCTAAAAGGATGACATTCCTTGTAGGTCTCAAGCATCTTTTGACAGTTTCATGGGAAATCAGGAGGGAGGAGTATTTAGGGATTAAATCTTACATCGTACATAACCTTCTTGCCATAATTCCTAATTTGGTACGATAGCATTCAGGATATCACGGAGAGGTCAGAGGTCATACAGGAAGAGTATTTGCAATAATGAGAAGAATATGAACTAAGAGAGAACCAGCAAAGGAGAAGGGAACTTTAAAATTGAGGTGCAAGGCCAGATGTGGTGGCTGACACCTATAATCCCAGCACTCTGGGAGGCTGAGGCAAGAGGATCGCTTGAGGCCAGGAGTTCAAGATGAGCCTGGGCAACATACCAAGACTCCATCCCTACCAAAAAAATAAATAAATAAATAAATAAAATAAAATATAGAGAATAAAATTTAGTTGCTAAATTTTGTTATAAAATTTTTTCTTTTTTTCTTTGATGGGGTTGGAATGTGGTACAGTAAATGTGTAAATAAAGAATGACTAACATAGCCACTGAAGGAGAATAAGCCATTAAGTTACAAAATAGATAGAGGTACACTTAAGGTAGAGGACAAGTTAGCATGCTATACTCTTAAACATGTAAAAATGCCAGAAAAAAAGAAATGTTTTTTTTCATTGAAAAATCAAAGAAAACACCAGTATATATATAGATGTGTAAAAACACTTATCATAAATCAGCTGCAAAAAAAGATTTTAAATGATATTTCTAACCCATCATATTACAAACATTTTAAATGCCCCCTGTTGGCAAGGATTCAGGGAAATGAAAACCTTACATGGTGTTGCTTAGTGTCAACATGAACAAAGCCTTATTTTCTAAGACAATTTGGAGATTTGCATTACAATTATAAATGCATAAACCTTTTCAACCAGAAATTCTAATTCTAGAATTCCATCTTCCAGAAATATATGGGCATGAAATTATATGCTCCAGAATGGGTGATATTACTTGGAAACCACTTAAGATCCATTCCCAGGTAAGTGATAGGTGCATTTAATTTAAGATCAGGTAACCTTTAATAAAAGATAAGAAAGACATATGAAATGTGCCGGGGCTAATCAACGTCTGGAATTCTAAAAGCTTATGATACTTCTTCAGGAGACAAGGTTGTGTTTCTTGGCACAGAAGCAACAGATGCTGCAGGCACATTACAATTATTGCTGTATTTCATTCTCCCCTGTTGTCAAAGAAGAAAAATGTCGCTGGTTCATATTTGTGAGCAAGTAAAGATGCTTGTAGGGGTGAATAAAGTTCAATGCCATTTCAAGATAAGATGCAACTAATACATCTTCACATCATAAATTCTAGTTGCCTGGTACTATACCTGAACTTTCCATTCTTGAATTAAAGATGAATGAATTAAGGTCTAAGTGCGACATCAATACATACGCACACACTCTCCTCAAACTGACAATTCAATATGTTTATCAAAGAGCTGAAAATACAGATCGTTGGTAAAACTCTTAGAAAAATAAAGTCATTTAATATTTAAAGTTAGAATTTAATGAAATGGAAATGTTTGGTATTTTAACTAGTGATATGAAATGAAGAGTCAAATCAAGCATGATTACGATTTATATACTTCAGTAAAATTTTCTGATTGGACTATATCTATTATAATAATTCTTCAAAAGATTTTTTGCTTATGTCAAAAATGTTTTATGATATCTTTTCTTATTTTTTAACTCCACTTGCTACTAATTTAGATATGAATTTGAGTATCAATACTAAAAACAGTTGTCTAAATAATAGTCTGGTAACTGTGAATTTTGTTAAAATGTAGCTTACATTATAAGATAACAAGTTTTATAGTGTAGATTTATCTCTAATCTTCCAGACATAGTAAATATTGTAAAGCTCATGTATCTATAGTTAGAGATATGAAGAAATTTATTTGAAAGCTCTAGTGCTTGATTATGAGGAAATATCTAAATTTTATTTGTTTATAAAGTGTCAATAATTACTACTTTTACAAAATGTCAGTGAATGTTATATGCCCTCAGCATAAATTTTATTAGTAATAAAGGATGTCATTTTGGTGAGTATACCATGTTAAGTGTTTCAATCTTCAATTAGCACCGTGAAATATAATATCCCCTTTGCAGGGAAGGGCGACAGATTCTGAGTTAATAAACATCAAGTCTGGTACTTAGTCTCCATTTCATCAGACTCATATCTACGATCTCTCTAATATACTGACAGGATGATCAGATATATAATCTAGAATATCATCTAGAATAAACCAATGAAATTTGACACATCATTACTAACTCCTCATTCAATGAATGTTAATATTTACCTTAAGGAGAGGGTAAACTTGATTATCTAATAATCTTAATATTATATTTCATAAAATTAATGTACCAAAAAAAGTCACATGGTTACTCATAAATTAATTACTGTAGTCATACATTCAGTACATCTTAATTAAGGATCTACCATTTGCCAAGCCTCATAGTACTTGCTGAGTGTAGTGTTGAACATAATAAAGACAATTTCAGTTTATGGAGCTTACAGTCAAAGGAGGAATCAAAACCACTTTTAATGCACCATGCCAGGCGCAGCCCTACTGGACAATTCTGCATACTTTGCTAGCAATACCCTCCAGATCCTCAAACCTCACAGGAAAAATCCATTTATTATTAAAAGGATTTGTTCTGTAAACTTCGGACTCGGAAGGCCCCGCTCAAGGATCCAGAAAGCCACATGTGGCCCCAAGGCCGCAGATGCCTCACCCCATTGGAAAAGCTTATTTAAAGCTCACCAAAGATGATGGTTTTGGGCAATATCCTACAATAGTTGGGGCTCTACCCTCTGGTGGCAGTGACCAAACAGCCCCATGCGGTTCTGTGCTGCCGACAGCTAGAATCAGCAAACGTGGAAAGGGGTTAGACCTGCCTGCCATCACTCACTCACTCCCGTGCATATCACACGCTTCTTGTCATCTGAAATCGAAGCTCTAGCTCTTGCCTTGGTTCCTACGAGTTGTGTTCAGCATTTTTTACCACACGGGCACAGTAAGTGTTGCCAGAATCTAAAGCTAGGACCACCACGTTGTTGCTTTGGGCTCCTCTTGGCTGTCATATGTAGGGGCAATCCCAGGTGCCTTACACAGTGAAGACAAGAAGAGCACCTCTGAACCTTAGTGTATTCACTTTATGCTAAAGTAAAAAAAGTCTGTCACAACAGATCACATGCTGTTTGGCTCCATTTATATGAAATGTCCAGAATAAGCAGATCTATACAAACTGAGAGTAGATCAGTGGTTCTCTAAGGCTTTAATGCAAAGTAATTGCTAATAGATACAGCGTTTCATTTTGAATTAATAAAATATTCTAAATTTAATCATGGTGGTGTTTGCACAATTCTGTAAATATAAGAATTATATACTTTCCATGAATAAATTGTATGGTATGCAAATTTGATCTCCATAAACCTATTTAAAAAAACAGCAAATATTTAGAAAAAAACTAATTAAATTTGAGCACAAAATCAATGATTTAAAATAACAACTACAATCATTATTGAGAAAAACTACAGCCATTTTTGATGAGTTTGAAGAGCTGATATTCCTAGTGTGTCAATTCTTCCTAATCTATAGATTACACACTGTCCAAATCAAAATACCAGAATTTATTTTTGGTAGAAACTGATAAGCTTATTCTGTAAGTTATATGAAAAGGAAGAGAGACAAAATAGGCAATACAATTGAAGAAAAAGAATATAAAGCTGAAAGGTCTTACACAGTACATATTAATATCTTTTAAATAGAGTAATTAAGAGAATGTATATTGGATATGAAAAATTTTACAATGTATCAGATTTTTGTGTGCTAGTTTGGTTCTGGACAATCTACTTTTTAAAAATAATAGTAGAGCTTTTAGAAAAAAACAAAATAGTTTTTATCTTAGAGTAGGCAGATATGTCTTAAAAATTTCACGAAATGAATTAAGCACTAACACTAAGAAAACGTGTTACATTTGCCTTAATATATTAACATATTAAAATAAGTAAAGTTTGTATGAACGTATAACTTTAAGAATTTAAAATGGTAGCCCTTAGGGTAAGATACACTATTTGTCTAACAATGGCAACAACAAAAAGACCTCAAAACACCTCATACTCAGGTTATATAATATTAATTAAAAAACAGCCAAAACAACAGAAAATAAGGTAAACAGACTTGAATAGACACTGTAAAAAAAGCATCAAGATTGACAATAAATCAAACAAGATTGCTCAGTTTTATAAATCATCAAGAAATGCAAATTAAAACTCTAATATAATACCATTAAATGTCCATCGTAATGGCTAAAATGAAAACGAGGCAACATTTAAGCATTGGCAAAAACCGTGGAGTACTTGGGCTTCTTATATGGTTCTGGTGGGAATGTAAATTGGAGCAGTCAAATGAAAAAATCATCAGTATTTGTAAATTCTGACCTTGTGAATACCATATATCCAAGTAATTCCATTTCTAGGAAAATATCCAACAGATACATTGTCACAAGAAATCTATACATTTTAAAGTAACAGTAGCCCAATTCTTAGCTGAAATCTAGAAATTACCCATAAGTCCTCCATGGGCGAATAAATATAGAAGTTACATATTCAGAGAATGAATCACTATTCTACAATAAGATTGAATTAGCTATATCTATACACAAGCTTATAGATGACTATCTCAAACATAATGTTTAATGATGGTGGCCATATACAAAAACAGGAAAAACTAACATCAGTTGGTGGTTGGTAGACATCTGTATAGTCATTATTCTGGAGGATGATCCCGGAAAGGTGCACAGGTTCCTGATCTGACTTTCTGGTAAGGTACTGTGTCTACATGTGGGTACTGGTTACATAGGTGCATTCACATTCACTTTTGATAGTGTGTATGTGTGTGTTTGTGTAGCCCAGGCCAATCAAATACCAATTGAATCAGTAAATCAGATCAGATTTTGTCTTCAGGCATGTAAATTATTTCAAAACTCTACAAGAAATCCTATGCAAAGAAAAAGTGATAATCACTTCTCTATTAAAAGGTGGAGAAAAATGACAAGAAAAACTCTGGGTGTTTGTATATTAAATAGCTACCATTTGAGTGCTGTCTGTGTGCATTATATTCATGGTTGCCTTTAGCACTTATTTCATCCCAGAGAGACATACATTATTGTCTTCATCAATAATGAGAAAACTGAAGCACAGATTATATCAAGTACTTATCTCAAAGTTCAATAGCTAGTAATTATCAATGTTAGATTTTAAATCCAATGCCATCTATATTTTGTGTTCTTTTCACACCATCACCACCTGCTAAATTTATATTTAAACAAAGAAGCAAGACATAAAATTTCGAATTAACTTTTTGTTTCTATTTCCCTTTAGGAGTAAAGTTTAAGAATGTACTGGCCAATGTAAAATTAGCTGCTTTTTTTTTGACAAGAGTTGAAGAGTATGTTACAAACCCTTAAAAACGAGAAAATATTTTTTCATCTTTATTCATTCTGCTTTTATTTATTGGTGTTGCTTTTTGGACCTTCTCTAATTTTTTATAACAAATATAAAAAGTAACACCTATGGTGAGTTTCAACAAAATACTGAACACCAGCGAGAATATAGGGACAATGTACAAAAGTAATATTTTATCTTTCACTTCAAGTCATCATGCTTCCGCACATATCTGCATTTGTTGAACTTCTTCTTTTATTAAAAATACTAAACTTTGATAAGTTATACTGGAAAATTCTTTCTTTACAAATAGGAGTAGATTAATGAATCATGGCTTGATTTCCCTATCTGCTTATCCTTTTGTTTACAGTCATATTTTAGTAAAATATGTTTCTCTTTTGAACATTAAATCTTCATGTTCATGTAAGAGTTTAGGAAGGTCAAAATCAGTGGGGAGTGGAGAAACTAGAAAATTATGTATGATATTTATAATTTGACATTTATTTATGACTGTAAAATCCCCACAACAAACCACACACTTACGCACCTGTGCATGCACATACATGCACACACTCTAAAAGGAGGGCTCATGATCCTTATAGTTTAGCTTTCATTTTATGTATTTTCCAATTATGCTAAAGTAACCACTTATTAGTATGAATTGTTACATATACAGAATTCTGGTTAGGGGGAAAGGATTACTTGTTTAATGAACTAAAGCAATTTTCATGAAAGGTAACATGTAAGCTCCGCTTCCAGATTCTGGGATTCTTATATAGTCATAATTACTTACAAAAAAAGTTGTTTCAGTCTTCTAAAGCTGCGGTTCCCAACCCCCGGGGCCATGGACTGGTACTAGTCTGTGGCCTGTTAGGAATGGGCCACACAGCAGGAGGTGAGCAGCCGGCGAGCAAGTGAAGCTTCATCTGTATTTACAGCTGCTCCCCTTCGCTAGCTCACATCACCACCTGAGCTCCACCTCCTGTCAGATGAGTAGGGGCATTAGATTCTCATAGGAGTGTGAACCCTACTATAAACTGCATGTGTGAGGGACCTAGGTTGCGCACTCATGAGAATCTAATGCCTGATGATCTGAGGTGGAGCTGAGGCTTGAATTATCTCAAAACCTACTCCCCACCCACAGTCCATATAAAAACTGTCCTCCATGAAACTGGTCCCTGGTGCCAAACAGTTGAGGACAGCTATTTTAAAGAATTGAATGAAAATCCCAGAAATACATGAATATACACACACACACACATGCATATGCACAAATTTACATTGTTGGTACAGGGAAATATATATATATGCACACATTCATATATCATATATACATATTTGCATAAAAATGTATCTCCATATATGTACATATGCTTATATATTTTCCCTATAATCAAAAATAGGTGTGCATATATAACAAATATGTATAGATGCCTATTTTTACACATGAATATGCGTATATATATTTTCCTGTATTAATAATAGGCATTTATATATATATGTCTATATACTTACATATGGTTTTATATTAAATGTGTATATATATTTCCATGTTTGAACAATAGGCATGAAATTATACTTCTACATGAATATACAAAAGCACAAGGTTTATTTTCATACAAGAACAAAAACCAGCATTTGAATATTTTCTCCTTTTGTTCTTTTACTTTTTTCTTCTTTGGTTCTTTTTGTTTTTTTTACATAAACACTCACATCCTTTTTTTGACAAAATAATTATCCCATTGTGTTCTCCCATAGACTGGTTAAAAGAATTACCAAGAAAAATACCACTAAGTACATTAAGATTCAACAAGGAACATTGTCCTTCAATCTTATTTCTAAAAAGCTCAAACATCTGACCTTTTTCTGTTGTAAAAAAATATTATTGGCCTTGTAAATTATTTGAGCTGATTCCCAGCACAGATTTTTTAAAACCAAAGTATTAGAAATTAAAGTTATTATTCACACAATTTATTTATAATAGTAGTTAAAATTATTTGAACCTCTCCCATCTTTACTATCTATGTCACATCCTCAAGTGGCATATGGATTGTCTAGAATTTATAATTTTGTTTTCTGGAAAATTACAAGCCACCATTACCTTAAAAAGAAATGGTACTGTGGTGCTAATTTTCACACTATACTCATACATGCAGACCTGTAACTTAAAAACCCAATTACTTATCTGTACTCCCTCCCAGGTACCTATTCCACTAGACGTGGGCAGAAAAATATCTAGTTCAATAAACTCAGGCCATTCCACTAATTTATTCAATATTTTTCAGATGGCTTGGTCTTTTAGATTTCCTTTTGTTATCTGTCTCTTTCCAAAGGAGCAGCTGTCATTCCTGACCTTGGAAATATTCCTCAATTCTGGCCTGGTTGCCTTAGCTGCAAGAGGATTCAAATCCAGCTGTAGCGATCTCCCTGCTAAGCTTGCTGGTCAGTGCTCTCAGCAACCTACTGGGTCCATTTATGGGGTTGGGGGAGGGCAGCTCCCGGATATCTTTCTTGCCACATGAAACCCACGCAAAATTCTTGGGAGCCTAAATGAGGCACTCCTTCTGCCAAATTAGTTCAAGCTCACAGCCAGTTTGATTTTCCTTTAGCTGTCTTGCGTATGTGGAAGATGAAAAATGCACACGTGTGAATGGTGATGGGGTGAAGGGAACAGGGAACTCTCAGCCTCTCATCTCATCAGTTTTTTCTTCCAGCCTAACTCACCTATTGAAGAGGTGTTTGAATGCCTGATTTTTCTGCCACTGTGAGTGTCTCCCTGTCACCAGGCTCCCTCTGTTCAGTGTGCCACATCTTCAAAGAGACATTTGTCTACCTGTTCCCCTGGAGTATCATGTGGAATGACTGCCCAGGTACCTGGTTCACAATGGATAGAAATGAAGATATTGGTCTAGTATTCTTGAAAAAGTTATCTCCAAAACACAATTTTGGATTAAATTTCATTTATACCATGGAGTGAGACTGAAATTCTCTCCTATTATCAACCATGCTTTGGGCTATCAAACAGTTTTTGACAATCAACTTCTATCATTCTGATTTCATTTTTCAAAATTCTAGGATAAGGAGAATTATCTGAAACAGCTGTTTTAGAACCAAACTTATGTTTGATGATAGGAGTAAATTTCATCCTCTCTGGAAAATATTATCTTTCCATGAATGGAAGAACAGGCTTTATTTATCTGAATTAATATTATGGAACAACTGACTTTAGCACTGTTTCCATCCAGTCAAGGCCTTTTCTAATGTAGGTGCAAAAGATAAATGAATCATGTGATTACCTGGGAACTTAACAATTTCTGCTCTAATTGAGTAAGATGGACATCTGATTGGGGGTAAAAAAAAAAGATGAAATTTCCATAGATCACCAATACCTTATACCATATCAAGATTAGAAAGGATTAATTGATTTGGCTCTTTGAAGTTACACTTTTAATGCATTCTTTATTTACGTAACTCTGCCCTTTTTCCTTGTCTCTATTGTAATTGTTCTGGCTTGTCTTGCTGCACTAAGATGAAAGACATCATTTGCTTTTTTTCCCCTCCAATGAGCAGATATAGGTGAACATTAGTTTCAAATAAATAATCTCTAAAATATTATGTAATGTAAACAAATGAAATCCTTAAATGTAATACTTTTAGAAAATTAGAAATTACCTGGCTAAACAAATAACATTTCAAGCACTCCACGTTATCGGAAGGGGATGTTTTCCTTTCCTAATGAAATCCTGTAACTTAGAATTATCTGCTGTGAAAGTGACAACTTGCTAATAAAGGTTTACTTTTTTCCAGATTAAAAACACCTTCAAGGTTGTAAAATCAATACAATAAGCAAGATGCTATTATGTCTTTTTAAATTTATGGGAAACAAGCCAGCAGAATGGTATAAAAAATGGCATTTATTTACAGAGTCACAAATAGGGACCAATTGCATTTGCCCCTGGCTATGCCAGATCTGTAGAGGATAAGAATATTAAACTTTTGGAGGGGGCAATCAAAACGTTCCTTTAAACAAAATTACGTGCAGAACCTAGCTAGATTGAACTGGATGGAGTACAGCCTGGGAACCTAGCGTCCTGTCACTTGTTCTTACCTCATCCAGGCAAGACGGTTGAATGGGTTTGACTAAACCCCCAGTACTCATGAAGCAGTTGGAAATCACTGACAGGAGAACTGGCACTCAGCATTCATATCTGGTGCATTAGTGACTCTTAAATTATTTATTATTCTCATTTCCAAATTTTTAAGCTTTTAATTGAAAACACAGAAAACTATTATGTTATGATTTCCATAGGTAAAATGATTATTTAAAAAATTTAAAGTAAAATAATTATTGAAAATACAGTTGACCCTTGATACTGGAAATCTTAGAAGTTACACAGAAGCAAGTTCGGTTGTAGATTGAAGGGGAGACTATAAAAGGTTGAGGAATAACTGAAAAATATATAAAATTTAGTCATATTTAACTAAATTAATAGTTTAATAAAATATCTAAAAATTGGAAAAGATTAGTTAATTTAATTGGAACCCAATTGTGCCATTTTCCTGTAAAGTAATTCAATAATAACATAAATATGATTATATGACTGAATTATTGACTTTTACAGATTTAGTGTTATCACTGAGATTGCTTTAAACTTTTTTCTTTATTATTTCTTTTTGCTTTAATGTTTTAAGCAGAGATGTAATGAATAGAATTCTAGTGAATGATGCCAATAAAGGGTGCCATGAATATTTAAATTTATCATATGCACCTGCTTGGTGGCTCAGTGTAGGCATAACTTTAACAAGTCATTTGTTAATATGTTATAGAAAACTGCTGTAAGTCAGGGGTTAGATAAGTATGGCCCATGGCCAAATCCCACCTGCTGCCTGATTTTGGTAAATAACATTTTATTGGAAAACAGCTATGCTTATTTACTTATGTATTGTCTACAGCTCATTTCACACTAAGACAGCAGAGTTGTGTAGTTGCCATAGAGATTGGATGGCTGGAAAATCCTAAAATATTTACTATCTGGCTCTTTCCAGAAAAAGTTTGGTTACTCCTTCATGCCTTGTGTCAAGAAAAATTATGACTGACTTTGGCATGGTCAAAAGATCATAGAGTGTTTTACAATAGGACACTGATTTTTTTAAACAGATTATTCTGGATTATTTTTAAAAGAAAAATGTAAAATATTTATTGTTTTCCTTCTTTTTTAAAAAAAATTGATTTACCTTTTCATTGGTGAGGTTTAAAATATTTTATAGTATTTTGAGACATTCATATTTTCTTTTTTGTGAACTCTCTCAACAAAATATTTTTGCTCATTTTTCTGTCATATTTTGGATATTTTTTCTTCAATTTATAAATTCCCTTTATTTGAGAAATTAATAATATGTGGTATAAAATGCAAACAATTTCCCCATTAGAAAGCCTACTAAATCTTGGACAAATATCAGGAAGTTCTTATTTTATGTAGTATAAAGTAGAAATATAGTTTTACTTTGTTTTCTAAGCTAACCGGTTTTCCCAAAATGAAAGATAGTTTGTATATGGAGTTATTTTCAGTTTATATATATTGTTGTATGCTACAGATCACATTCTGTGCCTTATATTTTCTATTCCATAATATGATTTTAATATTTAAGCATATTGCTGTAGGCAAACCGATTTCATTGTTTCTTCTGCCCAATGGAAGTCCCGTGGAAATGTTCTGTACCACGTATTTATTACCCGGTTCTCGAGACACCTATATTTACTCAAATCTCCTGGTATTACAAGCAACATTGGCTACCTTATGAATTTTTGCAAGAATGTACAAAATTGAGTCCTAAAGTGTGAAGAGTTGCCATTCAATCAAGGAACGTGGGTGGCCTCTAACATCTGTCAGCAGCCTCAGCTAGTAGCAAGCAAGGACACAAAGACTTCTATTTTACAACTGCAAGGAAATGAATTCTTCAAAAAAAGAAAAAAAGGAAAAAAGGAAGAAAAAAGAAGGCTCTGGGAAGCAGATTCATTCCCAGAGCCTGCAGGTGACACCTTGATTTCAGACTTGTGACAGCCAGAGTAGAGAAACCAGATATGCCATGCTGAATTTCTAATACAGAACTGTGGGCTAAAAAGTGGTGTTATTTAAGCTCATAATTTTGTGGAAATTCCTTAACATGTCAATAGAAAACTAATGCAAGTCTTATAAATGTGTATGTGCCTAATATTAAAGCCTTAAATAACTAAAGCAAAAATTGATGACATTAAAGAATAATTTATATAATGTTAAAGGATTAATGATAGCTGAAAAGTAGGTAATCCTATGATTATTGTAGTAGATTTAACATGACTTTCCCAGTAAGCTATAGAAAAATAAGAAAAAATATCACTAAAGACATAGAAGATCTGCAAAGAACAATCAACCTTAACCTCATAATTTAGGATAAAATTTCCGGTGATAGCATCATTCCTGGATTTAAAGAGTTATAGAAAAACATGTTCTATTAATTCACTCATGTATTGATGGGAACTTGGGTTGTTTACACATCTTTGCAATTGTGAATTGTGCTGCTATAAACATTTGAGTGCAGTTGTTTTTTTATAGAATGTTTTTAATTTTTTTTTCCTTTGGGTAAATACCCAGTCCTGGGATTGCTGGATCAAATGGTAGTTCTACCTTTAGTTCTTAGAGATATCTCCATATTACTTTCCATAGAGGTTGTACTAGTTTACAGTCCCACCAGAAGTGTATGAGTGTTCCTATAGCTCTGCATCCATGCCAACATTTGATGTTTGGGGACTTTTTGATAAAAGCCTTCTCTCTCAATACATGAGTAGATTAATAAAATGTGGTATATGTATACCATAGAGTACTACTTAGTCACTAAAAATAGTGAACTACCCCTTGTATTATCCTGGATGGAGCTGGAACCCATTCTTCTAAATGAAGTATCACAAGAATGGAAAAACAAACACCACGTGTACTCACCATTAAGTTGGTACTAATTGATTAACACGTGCACTTATGGGAAGTAACATTCATCGGAGATTGGGCAAGTGGGAGAGGGGAGAAGGGGATGGTAAATTCACACCTAACAGGGGCACATAATAGAGAACCCAGAAATAAAATCAGGCATCTACAATCAACTGATCTTTGACAAAGCAGGCAAAACATATACTGGGGAAAGGATGCCCTATTCAAAATACAGTGCTGGGAAAATTGGATAGCCATATGCAGAAAAATGAAACTGGATCCCTATATCTCCACATATATAAAATTAACTCAAGACAGATTAAAGACTAAAATGTAACATCTGACACCATAAAAATTCTAAAAGAAAACTTAGCGAAAACTCTTCCTGAAATTGACCTAGGTGAAGAATTTACAACCAAGACCCCTCTAAAAGCAATACAACTAAAGCAAAAATAAATAAATGGGACATATTTAAACTAAAAATTTTCTGCACAGCAAAAGAAATCTTCAACAGAGTACATAGACAACCAATGGAATCAGAGAAAATATTTGCAAACTGTATTTCTGACAATGGGCAAATATTCAGAAATGATAAGGAACTCAGATAGATAAGTAAGAAAAAAACAAATAATTCCATTAAAATTGGGCAAAAGACATGAACAGACATTTTTCAAAAGAAGATATACAAATGGCCAACAAATAAGAAAAAAATGCTCACCAGCACTAATCATCAAGGAAATGCAAATTAAAACCACAATAAGATACCACTTTATTCCTGTCAGAATGGCCATTATTAAAAAGTCAAAAAACAATATATGTCAGCATGCATGCTGTGAAAACTATATACTCCTAGTGAGAATGTAATCAGTACTAATGTAAATTAATATAAGCCCTATAGAAAGCAGTATGGGTACTCCTCAAAGAACTAAAAGTAGACCTACCTTTGATTCTGCAATCCCACTACTGTATGTCTGCCCAAAGGAAAAGAAGTCTTTACATCAAAAAGATACCTGCACCCGAACGATTATCATAGCACAATTCACAATTGCACGAATATGGAATCAACTATGTGGCCATCAACTGATGATGCATAAAGAAAATATGTATATGTACACACCATGGAATACTACCGAGCCATAAAGAAATGAAATAATAACTTTTGTAGCAACTTGGATGGAAGCCATTATCCTAAATGAAGTATCTCAGGAATGGAAAAACAAATACCACATGTATTCACTCATGAGTGGGAGCTCACTGATGGGCATATATAGTCACACAGAGTGATATAGAGACTTTGAAGACTCAGAAAGGGGGAGGATGGGAGGAGACTGAGGGATCAAAAATTACCTATTGGGTACAATATACACCATTGGGATGACAGGTAGACTAAAAGCCTTAACTTTGACACTACATAATTCATCTATGTAACAAAAAAGCACTCGCACCCCCTAAATCTATTGAAATAATAAATAAATAAATAAAAGAATGAACACATTAGAACTTATACATGGGTGTAATATACATTATTTAGGTGATGGATTCCCCAAAGCTCTGAGTTGACCAGGAAATTTTGCATGAAACAAAATTGTACACATACCTCATACATTTATAAAAGTTAAAAAATAAACAGATGGAAGTTTGGGTTTAAAAATGAATGCATTACCTTTAGCTTGTTTTACAAGACTAAATGTGATGACTGGTGATAACCATCTCTTCTTTTCTGATCTGGACACAATGCAATTAATGCCTCCATTCCTCTGCCTTCTATATACATCCCCTGCTGGTGATTCTCACTGGAAAACTTCAGCCTGGGACATTATGGAGAGAGAAGTTTGGAGAATATAATTCTTCATACTGTGGAATGAAAAAGACCCTAGAGGTCTGAAGAAAGATTAATTTCTAAGTCAAGATGTCAAAATAAATTTGATTTTATATCATTTTCATTTATTAGATGTTTTCCCAATGCACATTTTTTCATAAAAACATGACTTTTTCAATTAAATTATTATAACCGAATGCTTATTTATTTATATTTTGACATATCTGAAATCAGGATACTCCTTACAATTAATTGTTTATCAGAGTTTATTTGCTTGTACATCTTTTTCTTTCTTAAAGATTTACAAAATAACAGTCTATTTTATAATAGTTTGGATGTGAAGGTGATAAAATGTGGTATATGTAGCTCACATAGAAATGGACATGAGATGGCTTACCTGGTAACAGTGGTTGCTATGTCCTGGTAAGAGTGCTCGGTGGTATGTTCTCAGATTTATTTTGAGAGGCGGTGCCAGGTATTCTGAGATACCACTCAACCTGCAATTTTCTCATCTCTCAAGTTACAGAACATTGTGCAACACCTTTCTTCATTCCATTTTGTTATCTTTTTTCAGTGAAAATGTACTTTTACGGAACAGGAATATGCCTGAGTTTTAGCATTTTGTAGATTTACGCAGAAACTAATGGATAAAAAAAATAACTAGTGTCATGTCCTAAAAAGTGGCATTTTCAATTCTATTGACTAATAGAATGCTGATAGAATTCTTTAAAAAAATTGATGGACTAGATAGCTTCAGGAAACTTGCCGATTATGTTATGTTCTTTGGAGATTTATAAGCAACTTGCTACTAGTACAGACTTTTAGAAATTCTACAGTAATGACACTGCTGACGTAGGTTGACCAGCAAACCCGTTACCCTTTCTGTGCAAAAACCAACTATTCATATCTTATGGGATATTCATCTTTCAAAGAAAACTGTGGACCACAAACAAATATATATTTTATAATGCTGCAATTTAACACTGAGAATTCTGTAAAATTAACATATTCATTTTGATCCAACAAAGACTGTCCAGTATTGCCTTTAATGGAGATCAAGTGTTGGTGCTTAACTAGGTACTGTGATGTGATCTCAAAAGAATGACAGCACAGGGCAGAGAATGCTACGTTATCAGTAACAGCTATGGTTTAAACCGTTAATATTCCCTATTCAGGGAGATGTTAACTAACATCAGATTCCTCTTTTATCTTTTGCTAGATTCAGGTTGGCAATCTGAAGTTTTGAGAGCCTCCCAAAACTTTGAAAACTCAAAAGTTCTTTTGACTGTCTCACTGAACAATTATGCTGATAAGGATTAATATTCTTTGTTACATTTAGCGTGAATATTCACTTTTCTCGGTAGAAATGGTAATGTGATTGATTGCAGCTACTGCCATAAACTCCATATGAGTATGAGGTATTTTGTAAGATATGCACAGACTTACTTTACATTTTGAAATATATCTGATATTGGATAAGAAAATAGACACCTATGTTAAGTGTATATCTTTATATAAGATTATTAATAGTTTGTAAAAATAAGTTATATATTCAAATTATATATATGTGTGTATAGGTATATGCATGGATTAGATTTGATCAACTCACATTTTTGTTCATATTTAAACTATGAAATATGCAATGTTGTATTAATTTGCTAGGGTTGCCATAACAGAATACCACACACTGGGTGGCTTAAAAAAGAGAAATTTATATCCTCACAGCCATGGAGGCTGGAAGTCCAAGATCAAGGTGTCTGCAGGGTTGCTCCTTTTGAGACTTTTTTTCTTGGTGGATAGATGGCCATCTTTTCCTTGTACCTTTACATTGTCATCTCTCTGTGTATGACTGTGTTCTAACATCCTCTTATAGGGACACCTGCCATTTTAGACCAAGGTCTACCATAATGACCTCATTTTACCTTAATGGTCTCATTAATGACTCTATTTCCAAATGTAGTCACATTCTGAGGTACTGGGGTTACGATTTCAAGATATGAATTTTGGAGGGTACAATGCAGCCCAAAAAACTATTGATATAAAGGCCCTTATGTCTTTGGAACTAAAGGACACTTACACAGAAATGGAAAAGCAAGTAAAAGAACTTGAATGGAAGAGGAAGTCAGTAAGATCCACGTTCCATTTATAAATTTTAAATGTTACATTATCACTATATCAACAAGTATTAATTTTGTCTCTCTATTCTCAGATTGACTCCTTTATCAGGAAAATTGTAAATACGTGAATCCAACAGAAAAGGAACAATTACAAGACATTCTTGAATTTATTGAAAATTAGTCATAATACAAACATCAACTTGGAATAAAATGGACACAATGAAAACTGGAGACAATTTAGATTTGTAACTGTCTTTAGTAGCCATTCCAGATGAGATTCCTCTTGTTTTTGTCACTTTGCTTGAGAGACTGATAGAAATTGTGCTACCTGAAATCTGAAATATCTCTGATATCACTTTGAGCCTGGGAGCATGGTTTGGCTTTTTAAGTTATTTAAAAAGTTTTAAAATCAGTCTATTTAGAAGGACTATTTGTTTTATATCTAAGAACACTGATGTGTATGTTTTATCTTTGAATATAATAACTTCTTAGGGAATTTTCAATGGGCATATAGCACCTACTCTTCTGATATTAAATTGTATTTTACTCTCAGAAGTTTCTGAAGTTGGGTTGTTGTAACTGTGTTTCACAGTATGAATAAATTAGGATTCTAATCGTCACGGTTTTACATGATTCCTGTGCTTTAGGGATGTATTTTCTAACTGAAGCCCCTGTTGCAGTTTACACAAGTAGGCCAGGAGATTTCGATGTTTAAAAAATTTCCTTTTAATTCAGAGAAAAATCTATCTTACATTATTGTCAATTGTTTATTGGATCCTTGCAATATTCTAAAGCATTATTATGATTCAGTTGTTTTTAGAACAGGATATCATTTGTTTTTTGATGGAGTTTTACAAAAAATACACACTGAAAGTTTAGAATAAGGAGAAGAACAAGTACAATATGATCAGACTTGATTAAAGAAAAATTATGGAATATGTAACATTTTTAAATTTTCTATTTCAAATATATTAGAAGCACAGGTTGCTTTCTATTTTGGTATTTATAGCAGAATATTCTAAGACAACTGTGTGTTATTTTCATGCCGTGAAGAAGGAATCACATAATATATCACTATGTTCACAGGGGACGTGATTAGACAAAATCCTGGAGACAGTGGAATATTTTTAAAAATGCCTTCCTGTGAAATTCATGTAAAAGTAGCTTTCTGTGTTCCATCGTTGACTTGGTTTTAACTTGGGACCAATATTTCTTTCCCCTAAATTTTGTGGCTCACATAAACAGCCATTTGTTTTTGAAAACTTATAAAGTAAATTTTTCCTTAATATGCATGATGGAGGGAAGGATAGAGTAGGCTGAATTTCCTTCTTTCTTATGCAAAAGTAATATATCATTATATATTCCAAAAAACTATTTCTCCAGAATTGTTGGTAATTTCTTGGCCACTCTGAACATAAATTCAGTACAATACGTGTCTATTTATGTGTAAGTCCATAGGTTGGAAAACAAACAAACAATAAAATTCCAATGAAAAACAGCAAGTATAAGTAAAAGAAATAAAATTAAAGTATAGTTCATCTGGGGCTGGTTGTAAAAAAGAAACTACTAGGCGTATTAAAATCAAAATCATTTTCAGTTGTATGGAAAAGAAACAGAGCATTAACATTTTGTTTATATTTCAGCATCTGAAGGGGTAATCCATATCAGAACTAGTAAAGACATCATATACAGTTTTCTAACACAAACAAGAGGTGAAATAACAAATTTCCAACCCATGATCATATATGCTTTTCACCATAAGCATTTGTGAAGTTTTACATATAAAATCTAACCTTGTAATAAATCTTGGTTCAATTTATTTCTGCTTTGCAGAGGTGTATTTGATGTTTTCAAACATCATTGACACTAAAAGTTGTGTAAATTCTTCATAATGGTGCTTATCCTTATTTCTTGAATAATAAATGTGTATTTTGAAATCATTGAAATATTGTTATTCTAAAAATTATACTGAGAAGACTGGTAAATCTGCTCATGGACAATTATATTTGTAGCACATGCTTTTAAAATATAATCATAATTGTTCTAGTAAAGATTATCATGTTTGGAATGGATACATTTTACAGCATTGAAAGGTAAAATACTATTTACTGACTAGATCAAATTGGGCAATATTCAAGAAAGCTTTATATTGGTATTCATTTTCTGAAAATAAATACCAAATCAATATAAATAAAATTGAGCAATATAAAATGGTAATAATTTTCATATTATAGAAATAGGGTATTTTAATAAAATACCTAATAAAATACTTAAATCATAGGTGAAGGGTGTTGCATAATAGAGTGGAAATCAAATTACTGGAATGATGTTTCTCATTTTCAATAGGATTTCACTGGCTGCTATTATATTCTTTCTCCATATTTCGATATAAAGCATTAATTATTCTATGAAGCATTAGATTATAAAGAGTTTATTTTAAAAACCAGTTAAAAATTTATTGATACGTTTCAATAAGAAGAATCTATAATTACAAAAATTGCATGTCTATTAATTTTAAACCAGGCACAAATCTTGCATTCTGTAATATATAATAAAATAAATATAAGGAGTTGGAAGAGTTGTATGATTTAATTACCCACCTTATGATCCAAGTATGTCTTCAATGTGTCTCCACAGTAATCTCCTTGCTTTCTGGAATATCTATTATGAAGTTTCACATTATGAACTAAAGTCTGTTTTCTTAGTCCCCTGTATCTGCATGGTCAAGTCTGATGGTTTTATATATTGTAGTTGTTTTAACTACTTCCAAGCCAGCACAGTGATGGGATTTTCTCTTCTCCATGGTAAATACCCTGGACATTTCAACTAAACTACCATTACATAAACACAAATCTCCTGCTACCCTGCTTGATGCTTTCTAATAATGTGAATAGTGTGGTCCCAGTACCGATTTCTTAATTTCTTTTTTTTTTTGTAACAGAACCCTAATTTTATTTAGAACAGCATTGTGCAAAATTTAAAGACCATTTTCTAAGCTATTTGCAACCACAGTGCCCAGTCAAATGTGAGTGAAAGGCACTGTTCAGGAGTTTTGGAGAAATCTCTTTCAAAGGAGGTGAGTTGGAAGGTGCACCTTTTTCCTTTGCCCACTTCTCCCTCCTGCTGCCAGGAACATGAGCAAACTGGTTGAGCATAGGAGCCACCTGCTGCTAATCACAGAGCAAAATGATAGATGGCTCTGGAGTCACCGTAATGACTGTGGCCTGCCTAAAATAGGTTAATTTTCATGTGAGACAGAAGAAACACCTCCATATGTTTAACCTGGTCCTATTTCACACTTTTCTAGCCAGGAGCTGACTGCAATTTTTAAGTGATGCAGTAACAGTATTTTAGTTATCATCAACCGGGACGGGTGAGAGGAGTTGCGTCAATATTTGGTTTTATAGACTGCACATTAATCAACTCGGGTTGTTAAGTCTGAAACATCATGCTGTTCAATGATATTGAAGATATACTCATACATTTTCTTGTTCATCTACATTTAAAAATTATAGAAATGAATAAATGCTGGTCATTTATTTTCTCAGTGAAGCCCACATTCTAGTTTATTCTGTCGATTTGCAAAAACATCCATAAAGGAATAAGTCTTATTTTTAACCATCACATCATACTTTATTCTTGATTATGTATATTTTTAATATTATATCAATGAATGATGGTTACAATATGTTTTATTTGGCAAGAAATTATCTTGGGGTAACATTTGTATTTCTACCGCATGGAGAATGTTAATAAATCCTGGCTCTTTCTCATCCTGCAGAGAAAACACATGGAGTTAGTTCAAGTAAGAAGCATATGAAGAACAAGTTAGTGCTTGTTAATCAGATGCCTTCCCTATGTCATTATGAATAACCATGTAAGGGAGAATTTCCCAGGAAGGTACAGATGTGTGAAAGAAAAGAAAGAATTTGAAAAACTTGAGTGATTTATGGTTGCTTTATATTTCTCGCCTTATCTACCTTTTTTATGTGAGGAGATACAAAACATGACATTACTCATCTCGGATGGTAGTCTTCCCTAACGAGGGAGGTTTGGGGGAGTGTCATAAGGGAAATGGGCTTGATGAAATGCTAAATTTTCAGATAGATGCACTTGGAAGTGGAGAGGGAGCTAAAAGTAACATGTAGATGATTTTCACCACATGTTTCCTGACCAGTGTAAGTTAAAAAGTTGACTCTCTTCCCATCATATATCACATAAATACTAGTTCAATAGAAATTTAGTGGTGACGAGGGAAGTGAAAATGAGTAGTTCTTTTCTATTTCATCAATTAAAAACCAAGTTAACTGGTACCTTATATACCTTCTGTAGAGTATTTCCTAAGTGACTCACCATTTAATTTGGCTCTGCATGCAATGTTTAAAATTATAAACTTACAATTTATTTAATTTTCACAAGTACATCCTAATTGAATTAGACAGGGATAATTCATAAACTCTAATTGGGGCATTGATAATTCCTATACATTCAGATTATATTCTTGGCAAATTAAGTAGACTTAAACCATCCAATATTTCCCAACTTACACAGAGAAAACCTCAGAGCCCCCACATTATCTCACTCTTACGTCCTTGAACTCATAGCCCTCTGCTCTCTTCCGGCCGTGTGCCAAGCAAGCCTGAGAGAGCCAGCTGTGTGCATCTCCTCTCCACTGCACACTCTGCAATATCATGTCGATAGCTTGAAATCAGTCATGATATTTACACAATACAAGTTAGCAAACACTAAAAATCATGGCGCTTTAATGTTTTATTTTTTGAGAGTTCGTTTAACAGCATACCAATACCTTCTTTTTCAGCTAGGGCCTCACATTTGCTATCTCTCTTCTAGGAATGCTCATTCCCGGAAATCCACAAAGTTTATCGTCATATATTCAGGTCTTACCAAAAGGTCATTTCCTCCATCAAGGCCCTCTTATGTGTAAATGTAATGCTCCCAGGCTCCCCCACACCCTACTCTGTGACCATGTCTCTCTCTCTCTCTCTCTCTCTCTCTCATACACACATACAAACTATGTTGCATTTTTCTGCTTTATCTTTCACTATTTCCACGCATGTATCAGCCTATAATATACTTCAGTTTTTTTCTTGTTTATTGTATTGCTTGTCCTGTCCACCTAAAATATGTTTCCATCGTTTTGTCCAACACGGAATTCACGTTTCCCAAAAGAGTACCTCTCAAGAATTGTTTGCTAAATAAATGAAGTAATAATCTTACTGACATACTTAAGTACATCTAATAAACTTTTTGGTGATTTCTTTTTGTTTGTATTTTTTAATATTTCTTAAGAATACGGATGTCATCTTGTACTTTTTTCTAGTTTTTTTTTTTGTTGTTGTTGTTGCTTTTATCACTTTGCAATAAAAGCAGAAAAATCAGTAAGATAGCTTATGTATCATGTAAATAAGGAGAAAAAGCCAAAGGCTGTTTTTATTCATTTAAAATATAATAACCCCAAAATCAATTCATTTAAGGTCAGATAAATGTAGCAAATTTTATTTAGCATTTCATAAAAAGTAGTCTATTATTCTCTTGCTGCTTATTGTTAAGACCATTTACAGTTTTATCAATAGCATGTGGAACAAGGCCAGTGTGTTGTGACTATGTGTTTGTTGATTCACTTTTGCAAATGGTGTTTAATGTTAGCAGTTATCAGTTTGCAATGCTATCATGCAAGTACTCACCAAATAAATTTCTAGCATGTGGTTATTGTTGTGAATCCATATCAAATAATTTTCTTAGAGAACTATTTAAATTGTGAACCTACATATATTTAAAATATGCTTCTTTACTAGCATGCATTTTCCTGAACTGTATTATTTTTTTTCTTCCCATGGCCATCAATTGTAAACTCAGATTCACCTGATGGCAATCTTTTGCTTGCTTCAGTAATAATGGATTGAATCAGTGCCATTCAGTATGTGGATAAATTTTTGATATTGCAACATAAGAGAAGAAAAGTCTGTGCATAACTGAATTATCTTCCAAAATATGGTACCATTGACATAGTAAATAAATAGAACAAGGACTAAAATATGAAAACAGTAAATATGAACATCCAAGATGAGCAAGGGAAAGGAAAACAGTAGTATTTAAATAAAGAAGCCAATCTGCTTCCAAAGTAAAATCTCTGTCCAAAGAATCAGCTGAATTCCATTTTAATTTATATCTATATTTATGGCATTCACAGATAAAAATTATCTGAACTACATAAGCATATAAAGTTTACCTTGGGGTGTTCTATTAATAAAATACCTAAATTAATTTTTCATACTGTTTTCAAATCTATCAGTTTTAGGCATACTTATCCAGTCCATACTGCACATAACTACCACAGCTATCTTAAATGCACACATACACCCTCACATTCACACCTGGTTTTCTAGATTTTGATCTCTATTGTTTTTTTATGGGCCCTTAGCAGTAGTACTCAAGGCATTCACAGATTTGTTCTAATCTACATTCAGCCTAATTTCTTTCCATTCCCAATGATTCTAATCTTGCTTTTGGTGACACCTACACCTTACAGTCCCCCTATAACTGTCAGAATATTGTATGCTGTTTTACAAATCAAAGTTGTATACCTCCTTCTTCCTGGAATCTTAGTTCCTCTTTTCTCCAGTTTGTATTAACATCCTTTAGCAAAATGAGATCATATTTTCTCTGTAAGGTTTTTCCTCACTGTCACCCTCTCAAGAGTTAAAGAACCACCTTCTACTTCATGTAACTTCGTTATACCTCTACCGTTGACACTCATGCACAAGAGTTTTTAAATATGAAATGTCTGTTTTTGAATCAAAAGTGTAGTTTATTATATTCCAAGTAAGAATCAGTACAATTAATCAAAATTTGAACCTAAACTATTGACGCAGTTTTGCCATCTTAACTGCAGCTTGTTTATGTCAGCAGTAAAGAAGGCTGGAGAGTGAGTGTCAATGAAGTCACAAAAAGTGTTTTCCACAGCTTGTTGACAATTGAATATTTTTCCTTGCAAGAAGTGGTCCAAAGCCTGGAAGAAGTGGTAGTCAGTTGGTGCAAGGTCTGGTGAATAGGTGAATACGGTGGATGACAGAGAATTTCTAAGTCCAGCTTCTGTAGTTTGGGTAGCTTTGTCTGTGTGACATGTGGTCAAGCATTGTCTTGTAAGATGATTGGCCTATCTCTATTGATCAATCTCAGCTGCTTAATTGTAAGCATCCTCATCATTTTGTCCAACTGGTTTCAGTAGACATCTGCTGTAATCGATTGACCAGGTTTCATGAAGCTATAGTAGATAATACCAGTGCTGGACCACCAAACAGACACCGTTAGCTTTTTTTGATGAATATTCAGTTTTGGATTGTGTTTTGGAACTTCATCTTTATCCAACCATCATGCTGAAAGCTTGAAATTGTCAAAAATAATCTGTTTTATATCACATGTAACAATACGATGTAGAATTGGTTCACCTTTATATACTGACAACAAATAAAAGCAAGCTTTGAGAGGATTTCTCTGCTGATGCTCATTCAATTTGTGAAGAACCCATCTATCCAGCCTCTTTACATTGTCAATTTGTTTCAAATGGTCCAATATTGTTGGAATAGTAACATCAAACCTTGCTACTAATTACATAGGTTGGGATGGATTCACTCCCATTACAGCTTTAAGCTCATCATTATCCAAATTGGTCTGAGGTTATCCACGTGGCTCATTCTCAAGATTAAAATCACCAGAACAGAATTTCTTAAACCATTGATGTACTGTGCATTCATTAGCCACATCCTTCTCAATCAGTTCCTTGATACTTGGAGCTACCTATGCTGCATTTGTTCCACAAAAAAACTCATATGTGAAAATAACAGGAAATTTTGCCTTATCTATGGTTTCAAACAATTGCTCCAAAAAATATGAAAGATAATCACAAGCCAAAATGTGCATTTGAAAGACTGAGGATGTACCTTCACAATAAACATAAAACAAGAAATGTCCAAGTGAAATGTCATAGATATCAACTGTCAAACTTAGTACTTAAGGACATCAGACTTTCCTACTTAATAACCTAATTTTATTTTAAGGAGTGTTCATGTGTGTCCCTCAACCTCTGGACCATTTATTATTTGCAATTGAGAGTCATGACTCAGTAATTCTTTTATTGTGATGTGTGAGAGGTCTCTGGCATCTTGTATTTTACAAACTTATTGTTGATTATGGAATAAAACAACAAGTAAGCAAATTGTGGGAAGCAGAATGCTAAAAATGTTCCCCTTCCAACATTCCTGCTCCATGGTCATTCTGCTAAACAGTAATCTAGGTATTGCTGTGAGGGAACTTTGCAGATGGCATTAAGCTTATCAGCTGTAGTCAGCTGACTCCAAAATAGGGAGATGATGCTGGATTACCTGGGTGGACTCAAGGTAATCACTTGAGTCCTTTAAAGGAACCAGAAGGCAAAAGGGCCAATTAGAGCTATGTGGCAGATGGAGAAGGCAGGAGAGAGGAGGCGGAAGAGGGGATCAGAGAGATCTGAAGCATGAAAAGGGCTAGCTATTAATAGCTTTAAAAGATGAAGGAAGGAGGCTAAGACAAGGAGTGTGGGTGACCTCTAGAAGTCAAGAATGACCTTGGGCTGACAAGCAGCAAGGAGATGAAAACTTGAATGCTACAACTACATAAAACTTAATTCTGCCCACAACCAGAAGCAGCCTGGAAGCAGATTCATCCTCAGAGCATGGAAAGAAACAATCCTGCTTTACCTTAATTTCAGCCTTATGAAACCTGTTGTCAGAATTCTGACGTACAGAGCTATGACATAATAAATATAACTGTGGTAACTTGTCACAGCAATGGTAGAGAACATATATATAAAAACAACAACGTTCTCTCTCTAGGAAGAAAAAAAATGTCATTTAGTGTTCAGTTAAGACACATTAAGGTAGCTACTGTTCTGTAGGGTAAACACACAATGGTGAAAGTGAAAAGCCCCTAGCCTAGTGGAGATAAATTCTATTTATCTTGTCATTATGGCAATAGGATAAACCTTTTTATCCCCAATTAGTGCATGACAGCAAGCATCCCAGTGACTATCAGTACCCCTTATAATGTGTTTGGAGAATGAAGGTTCCCTTGATCACAGCAGATCGTCTCCTAGTACACTTAGGATTCACGTCCATAAACTACCCCAGTAGCAGGTTCCCTGGAGTTGTATTACCTTGTTGGATTGATTGTTCCCATTTTTCTAAAATTGCTGGGGCTTTTTCCACACTATTTTGAAAAAGTAGGTTGCCTAATGGGAAGAGGTGCAATTTAATCTTGTTACTGAGTTTTTTCCTTCAAAATTGTCCTAAGTGACTTTGCAAAAACCACAGCATGTACAAAATGATATTTAATTTTCTTTAATTTCCCACAAATTCCATATTATTTCAGCTCTTTTCCCCCAAACTGTATCCATATTTTAGTTTATAGTACAAATAATGATAAAGTAGTAAGTTTTCTGTAAAATAAGGTGTTTTAAAAAATATTAAGATGCCTGTTTGTCTAGTGATCCCTAGACAACTTTATTTTTAATTTTGCCTTGTCCTGTTTTTTCTCTCTCTCTCTCTCTTAGATTGGATAGACAGGAGAATGTTGAATTAATTTAAAGAGAAAAAGGAGACTGTGCTCCTCTTTATATAAGGGTGAGGATTGGAAATATTTCAGAAATAAATGTGAAGGATTTTGAGATAAGAAATAGGATACGTTTAAGGACATTCAATTGTTTGGACAAAAGGTTTTCTGGAATCGGTTTCCTTCATTTAGTATGTCAAATGGAGGATCATGATAGGGACAAATTAGTTATAGACCAAAGGCACGATATTTGTTTTGCAGATTCAAATGTTAGTGCAAGTTAAAATCTGTCACTCCATTATATACATGTTTTTGAAGTTCCTTTCTCCCTTGTTAGAGATATTCTACAGCTGTGTTATAATTTTTACCTTCAGTCAAGGTTTTTATCTCATTTATTCTCTGGAGGCATATGAAAACTAATATTTATGATGATAATCACAGCACCTTATATTTGTATAATTCTTTGTAGATTCAATGTGCTTTTCCATGCATTGTTCCTCTTGTCTCTGTAAAAGCTCTACGAAATAAGCAATGTATGGTCTCACAAGCACAAATTGGTAGGAATTACCCAGGTCTGCCCCTCCTGCAGCACAAGAGGGAAAAACATCAGGCAGCCTCATTGCATATACCTCATAGGGTTAATTATAATAATAAACTAGGATAAGCAAACAACATCAAGCATTTATTTGCCACATACTGTCCCATATGTTTTATAGTGATTCCTTCATTTAATCATCACAGAAACTCCTTCAAAATTGGTAACAGTATGCTCATTTTTCAGAGAAGTCATCTCAAAGTTAATAACTAAAAGTCAAGGCTTCTATGCCTGTTTCAGAAAATTTTCCACGAAGTCCCACACTGGATTTTATTCCAAATATTTGAGGATTTAAAAAGATAAAAATACAAAAGCATCCAATAATTAATGATATTGCCTTATAATCCATAATCCCAGGTCCCGAGGACCATTTTCAGGAGAAGTTCATATTAATCCTTTTGGGAAGTCATTTATCAATTAGTTTTTAAAAGATGCGTCAAGCTAGGATATACTTTTCCACCACAAACACTAATTTTATTTGATAACTTTATAAAAATCAAAATTTATCTCTAATATAATCTCAGTTTTTTGAGTAATTTGTGTACCCGTTGCCTTGTATACTCAGTAACTGAAGAATTTAAATATTTTTTCATGGAACATGCTGACCCAGTCTGAGTCTGTAACTTGCTTAGTTATTAAAAAAAATAAAATAAATGTTCTTCAGTGACCATTCCATTAAGTTTCAACATTTTCTTTTTTACCTATTTGTTTTAAATTATAGCTCTCAGACATGGCTGCTTCTTTCAGCATTTTAGTTTCTAAAACTCTTAGTAACTGTGAAAATTTTTGATGTAGTTAAATAAGGATCTGTAGTTGCTAAATTAACAAAAGATTAGGAGGATCACTTGTTATTCCCCATTAAAAAATATCAAGCCAGTATATCAGCTTTTTGGGGGTAGATAAAAATCAAAGTTTAAGTGCTGTTTTCAATTTACTCATAGCTCCCTAAAGTACAGAGGTTCTTAGCATTTTCCCTAATTGAAATTGCCTCAGATTAACCAATTTAAGTAAACACATAATATTCAAAGGATGAATTAATATAAAAATTTTGTCTTACAAATCTATTGCATCATTTTAGCAAGATATAAATATTGTGCATTTTGTTCAGAAGATTATTGTAAATAATATATCTATTTAATCTAAAGAAATACAACCAGAAAATACATTTTATTATGGGAACCTAGGTTCCATTTGATATTTTTATATATTGATACTTTTATGTCCTAGATATTATATACACTAAAAAAAAAGAGAGGCACAACTTTTATTAAAATATATATATTTAAGAAAATAAGGTGTTTTATTATAGAGCACCTGCTATTTGTGCCTTTCTTTGTTGCATAGGGATGTATTGTTCTAGATAACAGAGTTTAAATGATTCTCCACTGACCAGTCTGATCATGTTTTATTCTTGTTTGGATCAGTTAGGTGATCTAGTCCATACCCTTGTGTAACGTACACACAAAATATATTCATTTAATCATTAGATGGAACTTACCGACAGGAATTAGCAAAATCTGGTACCTGCCAATGCTGGGAGGGTTCACAGGGAATGCAGACCTGACCACGACTGGACAGAAGCTACAGCAGGAGCTCCATCCTGGGAGTGCAGAGAAGCAGACTTGACCCTTGGTAGGTCAGTGACCCCAGAGAAGCAAAAAATACCTCTCTTGACCTGGTGTTTGCGTCTGTAACATAGAACAACTTAACTAGAAGTCACCAAGCTTTATTGAATATTCTTTGTACTGGTTGCCTGAACTGTTGCTAAATCATATCTGTAATTTCACCTCTTCGTTGTATTGTAACCCCAAATCACTATATTTCCTTCAGTGAAAACCATTTCATGTATTTTACTGTTTTCTCTTCTACCCCTTAATTAGGCCAGCAATATGGATGATTTACACATCTCTATGACACACGCCAGCCAGTGTTTTCTATCCTTTTAGCCATTATGGTCTCTATTCTTCAGTCATCAGACCTGAGGGCCATATCCTTGGACTTTCACTCTGAGACAAATTCATAGGATGCAAACAGATTGCCTTCTTATAGAACAAAAGTGAAGGAATATTGGTGATTTCTGCTTCCACTTAATTGGGACTGGAACATTTCTGGAATCCATCAGTGCATTCAGTGAACTGGCTTTCTTCCTTTTTGTTTTGCCATATGTTATGCTCTCATTTATGATATTAATATATATCTCCCTCTTTTGCTTATATGCTTAGATTCCATCATTTAATATTCAAGTAGTCTTTAGACAATATATTTATCTCCATTTTCTGGTATTTAAGTAAAACAAATCTGGAAATGCCAAAATCCATCAACTGCATTACTGACCCATTTTAAGAGAAAAATTGCAAGGGAATGGTGTCACTAAGATCTAGAACATCAACAAAGCCCTCAACGCTACCCAAAAATCTGAATCCGTTTTCTTATTCAATGCTCATTCATTTTCAAAAACAAATATTTTAATATTTGCTTTTGCAAACTGTTCTCTCTTCTCAGTAATTAATTTTATATTCTATATTGTAGCAAAAATGAAAACCACTAATAAAATCTGCCTAAACTTTCTATCATTAACTCAAGCACCAAATTGCCTATATGCCCACACTTTTACTAATGTTTCTAGTTAAATAAAATGTTGTCTCTCATGCTATGTAAGTCACTACTTCCCTACTCTGCATTCAAAACCATGCCGTTTTTTTCCCAGCATTTCATAACATGCTATTTCACTCTATTACTAGCATTTTCAAAGTCTTCCTTTCTATTAGATTGTTTCCGCCACAATTTAAATACTCAATTCCAACTTCTGCAACCAGCTATCAACTTCCCCTCTCTCCTACCATTGTATGTAAATTCTTCAAATAATTGTCCATACCAAAAATATCAGTTTTCTTTCTTCTTTAATTCCTAAGCCATTTTAGTCAGTCTTTCATTCTATTACTTCACCAAAACGGTTTTCATCCTGGCTTCAGTACTATGAAATCATTTGTTTGCTTTTCAGCCCTTACCCTGCATTAATTGTCACTAGCATTCACCACTCTTAACATCCCCAACTTCTTGAAGCCTTGGTTTTCCTTAACTAATGTGGTATCATACTTTATCATTTTCCTTCTAACTGTGACCAATCAGCTACTCCCTGTCTTTCACTTTCTCAGATCCTCTTAGCTAAATAAAAGTGTTGTTCTCTGGTGCTTGATCCTGTGTCCCTTATTATTGTCATTATACAACTAAGCCTAGAGAAAGTTATGTAAAGTATTTCCAAAGATTCAATTATTGAAGTCCATGTTACCTATCCCTATTTGTTTTCTGAGATCCAAGCAGGTATATCTTATGCCCTAGTATGCATATGAATTTGGATAACTTACATAAAACTGAAAGTTTACATGTTTCAAATTAATACATATATATTATATATATATATAGAAAGCATGTTCTTTTTCTCTGCTATGAATAGAATGCTTGTGTTCCCCCAAATTTCATATGTTGAAGCCTAATCCACACTGTGATGGTATTTGGAGGTGGTGACTTTAGGAGATAATTAAGTCATAAAAATGGAACCCTCAAGAATGGGGTGAGCCGTTATAAGAAGACACATGAAAGAACTTTCTTCCTCCTTTCTGCTCTCCACAATGTGAGGATACAATAAGAAAATGGTTGTCTTCAAATCAGAAATAGTGTCCTCACCAGACACTGGATCTATGGGTACCTTGATCTTGGATGTCCCAATCTCCAGAACTGTGAGAAACAAAAGGCACCCAGTCTATGGTAATTTGTTATAGCAGCCCAAACTAACTTGGACATTTTCACTCTTAATACATGATATTTCTGTTTGCTCAGTTGGCCAATAGAAAATAAGTCACTCTCATCCCTATTTTTCACTATGTCATTTCTATATGTGATTAAGATATGAAGTCTTACTAATTCTACCACCTATAAATCTCTATTCACAATGATTTTAGATGAACTTACTAATTAGTCTCCACTTTTGTCTACTTTTATTCAGACATATCACTAGTTATAATTTATTAATGTATATATTTTCTTTTTGAATGTGAGCTCTATATGTTAGGATCTATCTTCTATAACATCATTCTGACTATGACATTGGATATTTTTTATGATTTGTAAAAAAACCATAACAGTAGTTATTAAATAAAAGATAATTTTAATATAAAGACAATAGCACCATCATTACATTTTCTATAGAGCTAGAAATGGTTGCTAAAGGAATATATAAAAGTTCTGCCTCAGTCACATATATAATTATACTCATATTTCTCCTAATTTACTAGATAACCAAACCATCATCCTCTGTTATATACAGGAAGTATTCTTGAATTTGGGAATTATGGAAGCAGAAATTATGAACAGAACTGTCTTGACTCTTTAGATCAGTTGGGAGTGTTGGCATCCCAGTAATATTTAGTGTTCTTATCCACGTATATGCTATATTTCTCCATTTATTTTGCTGTTTTTTAAAAAAAGAATTTACGAGGCAAAGTTTAGTCATTGTCAATGTATCTCATATTTTTTGTAAAATTTATTTCTATGCATTTTGAGTTTTCTTCAATGCTACTGAAGTGCACCTATTTTTATTTTATTAAAATTTTAAAATTGTGTTCAATTTTTTAACTGACACATGAAATTGTATATGTCTATTGTGTAGAACATGATGCTTTGAACTATATATCCATTGTGGAATGGTTAAATCTAGCTAATTAACAAATGCATTCTCTCACATAGTTATTTTGTGGCGAGAACACTTAACATCCACTCTCTTTGCATTTAAATTATCTAATTGTTTGCTTCTAGTATATACAAACACAATTGATTTTTGTATACTAGCTTGTATCCATTGACCTTGCTTAATTTTCTTGCTACTTCTAATAGCTTTATGGTAGCTTCCTTAGTACTACTATGTATACAGTAAAGTCATCTGTAAGAAGAGACACTTTTCCTTCTTTCTTTTTAAACTTCATGCCTGTTACTGTTTTCCTTTTTCCCCTTGTCTCACTACAATGGATAGGATCTCTAGTATAATGTGGCACAGATTTGAAAATGGGCACATTTTCCTTCTAAGTTTGGAGGACATGATTATCTTCTAGCTGGACTAGATTAAATAGAAGCTTATTTCTGGAAATGCCTGTATGCCTGGTTTTAACTGTTGACCAAATTGAGGGATATAAAATTTGTGATATGCAGTTAAATTTTAAAATTCTCTTGGTACCCCAGGGCCAGTTTTATTTTTGATGGCTTTCACCTGACACAGCTGGTTAGACAGACGGGTGTGGCTATATAACCAGAGCAGAGCGATATAAGGAGAACTCTCACAAGTTAAGATCATCAGCAAATCTTGAAAGTTCAATCTGGAGACAGAGCTCTCTGTGTCTATGTGCACACAAGTTACCACCTTGAGGGGCATGTAGGAGAACATAGAGATGATATAATTCCCAGGTTATTTGAAAATGAGAAGTTTCTGTAAAATAAAAACCAGGAAAAAAAAAACCCAATCACTTCACAGTCATTATTTACTCAGCACTATTTACTTTTGTACCACAATCCTATATATATATTCCTCTATACCTATCATTATCCTTTAATTATATATTTACTATACATACATATATATACTTACCATACATATATACACTTACTATACATATATACTAAATATATAATTTTAATTTTGCTTTATAAATTGCATATATATTTATTTTTAATTATTATGGTATATAATATTTGTATATCTTTATTTCTAAATTATTTATCAATTTTCTTAGATGAATTTTTTATGTGATTTTATTTTATATTTTTTATTTTCAGCCTCTGAATTATGGAGTTCCCCAGAGCTCAAACATAAACCCTGTTCTTTTCTCTTTCCTTACAATAAGCTCTATAGATCTCATCTAGACTTACGGCTTTCAACGCCATCTAAAAGAAAGTTGTTTTGAAATTTATACCTCATAGTCCTACATTCTACCCTGGAAGCTTTTAGAATTTCCTCTTTACTACTGTTGTTAAAGATTTCACCAGGATATACTTAAGTGTAAGCCTTTTTTTATTCATTCATACTGCTCAGTAACGCTCGGTCCTTAGAACATGAACACCCTTTCCTTTCTACTGATTAGGAAAATTTTGTTCAACTTTTAAATAAAATTCCTCCCCTCCATTTTGTTTGTTCTCTAAATCTAAAACTGCTAATATATTGGAAATTTTGCAAAATATTAACCTTTCAATTTATAATCTCTTTTGTTTTCCTTTACTTTTTTATACCAGATCCTATTCTGTTTTGTAAAGTGTACATTTTCTTAAATCTGGTGATACTAGTTAGAATAATTGTGTGTGTGTGTGTGTGTGTGTGTGTGTGCGTGTGCTGCCTGAAAATAGCAGCTGTTGGCAGTTGACATTTTTGCAAAAGGGCTGTGCTGGATATTATAAATAGCTGCTGTGGATTTCATCCAAATCTCATCCAAGGTTGCTTAATCTTTTTTCCCTCATAGGTTATTTGAATAAATCAGAGTGATGAATCGAATTTCATGTCAGAGAGTGAAGTGAATCACATGGCTAGGTTTTCTCTAGAATATGAAGTCATAGAATAGGCAATAGAGCTAGAAATTTCTGGAACTTCCAGCATAACAAAGTTTTCCTCTAGCTTTGGAAGACATCCCTGTAACACCCTGCCAGACAAAACTTCCTTACTTTTATTTTTTTTCTTTATCTGGTCCCATTGAGAGTTTCTGGATTTTCTCATATTTTTGCTATGATGTGTTCCAGGCATCAATAGTAGTAGCCTTTAAATTCCTGGGTGGAATGTAGATAAATGAGTTATAATAATTAGTAGCTATGGGTTAAATGGATTTGTGCATATCTACAAATATTATGACTTATTTGCATAAGCATCGATGGCTATGTATAAAAGCAGTGAGATGATTGCTCCCACAATTGTATTGTACATGCTGCAGTCTTAAAAATGAGAATGATGTACTCAATACTCTTTTGCAGTATATGTTGTATAGTCAGTGTTACATATGTATTAGACCACAGTGGTGAAATGTTTGTTTTCCTTAGATGATAAACTGTAAGAAAAAAAGAAGTAGAGATTAAATTCAAACAAAACGTGTTCTATGCACATTACTTAAATAGTTTAGCTTGACTGTATTCTCAATGGAGGTAAAAATAGTTATAACTTGCTAATCAGATACTTTAATACGTTTTTAAAGTTTTTGGTTCCATGTGATTAAAAAAATAAAACAGTTTGCTTGTTGGCATGAATACAAGACAGCATCTATCACAAGGTATGCTTTTGCAAAACTTACTATCTTCAATATATTAATAAAAAACTACTATAAAATGGGAACCACAGGGGAGACCATAATATTGAATAATACAAGATTAATAATTCTGTGATGTGCCAAGTAGTAAATCAAACAATTTTCATGCATAGAGCATACAATAAAAGCTAGAAAATTCTGCAAATTCTATCATCTCCTCTTCACTACAATAATGCAACTTCCCAAGATTGAACCAAAAAGAAATAGAAATCCTCAACTGACCAATCACAAGTATTGAGAATTAACCAGTAATAAAAAATCCTCCAACAGAAACAAAGCCTAGGGCCAGATGGAGTTACAGAAAATTCTACCAAACCTACAAAGAAGAACTTATACTAATCCTCCTGAAACTGTTCCAAAGCATTGAGGAGGGAATCCTTCCTAATTCATTCTGCAAGGCCAGCATCACCCAGACACCAAAGCCAGACAAGAACACAACAACAACAACAAAAAAACACCAAAAAACAAAAAACCAAAAAACACCACAAAAAAGTACAGACCAAAATTCCTGATGAGCACAGACGTAAAAATTCTCACCAAAATACCAGCAAACTAAATCCATCAGAAAATCAACAAGATAATTTATCATGATCAAGTGCGTCTTATTTTAGGGATGCAATGATGTTTACATATACTCAAATCAATAAATGTGATTCATCTCATAAGCAGAAGTAAAAACAACAACCATATGATCATATCAATAGATGCAGAAAAAGCATTTGGCATCCCTTCAAGATAAAAACCCTCAACAAACTAAGCATAGAGGGAATATATCTCAAGGTAATAAATGTCATATATGACAAAATCACAGCAAACAACATACCAAATTGGGAAAAGTTGAAAGCAATCCACCTAAGAACTGGAAAAAGACAAGATGCCCAGTTTCAACCACTCCTATTCAACATGCTACTGGAAATCCTAGCCAGAACAATCAGGCAAGACATCCAAAAGCGTGGATGAAATGGCATCCATATTTAAAAAGTGGAAGTCAAATTATCTCTGTTCACTGATGACATGATATTACATCTAGAAAACCCTAAACACTTCTTCAAAAAACTTTTAGATTTTACAAATGAATTCAGCAAAGTTTCAGCTATATTTATTTAGGTTTTCTTAATTTCCTTCAACAATGTTTTGTAGTTTACATTGTGGATGTCTTGCCCAGTATTTGTTAAGTTTATTTCTATGCAGCATATTAGTTGATGCTATTTAAGTGAATCCACATCCTTCACACTGATTTTGGACTTTGGCCAATGAGTCAGAAGCAAATATGATGCAAGCAGAGATTTTGAAAGCCTCCTGCTGCTGTTGGTATCTTGCTGCCATGTGAACCAGACTGGGATAGTCTGTTGGATGATAAGTGACACATGGTTCAGTCAACCCTTTTGCTCTGGATGACAGCCAGATCACCTCCTGACATGAGAGTAAAGCCATCCTGGACCAGCCAGCTTGAGCTGACCTGCCAACAACTGTATATGATGAGCAAACAGATGAGCCAAACTCAGCTCAAGGGAAAAAAATAAAAAGCTAACAGCAAGAATTGTGAGCTAATAAGTAGCTACTATTTTAGCCCATTAAATTTTGGAGAGGATTATTGCATGTCCAAAGCTAACACACAAAACACACACACACAGAAATATACGTATTTTATTTTCTCCTTTCATTTTTTATCAGTCTTTCCTTTTATTTATTTTTTTCCTCATATAAAATTCTGTGAGAGCAAGTGATGAGATTAAAAAAAAAAGCACCATGAATAAAATGAAATTTTTAAATTCATAAAATGATATTATTTTTATGTGTGCAATATTGTACATCTCAAGTATTTATCTCCCAAATTACAAAAAAGATGAACTTTAAATAATATGCTTCTCATCTAAATATATGAGTATCTGCAGGTTTTTGCCCCAAGAAATGATTCCAGGGTAGTTATTAATGAACCTCCTTTCCATACTTTATTAGAAAACCTAAAGAACAAAAAATTTATAATTGGAGTCAGAGGGGAAAATCAGTCCAATGTGATACCAAATAGATTAAAATGACTATAATGAAAGTAAAATATTGTCTCTTGCAATTCCGCAGTCATGTCCTTTTCAGGTTCCATCATGTCAGTGTCCCTTCCTGCAAAATTGTTCAATTCAAAAGAGGGATACAAGACTATGAGCCTCCATATGTAGAGGGAAGTCAACCAGGAAGCCACCACAGTAGTCCAGGTGAGATATCAAGAGGACGGCAGCTGAGGAAATAACATACAAATAGAGAAGAGGGATGGATTCAAATGCATATAAGGTATAATTACTAGTAACTGGTTCTGGAGGATGAGGGAAATGGAGCAGTCTAGGATGATCCATGGAATATTTATACATATCCTTCTGTCATCTATATTTGAAGAATTCCTCTCAAAGGCCAATTTCTCAATCTTCTCGAAGGCATGCCTGTCCCTCAATATGAAGCTCTGAGGTTCCCAGGCCCTAGGAGTGGAGATGAGTCCACAAGATGTGCACATGGCACATGCTTCATGCCCTTTCTTTTAACTAACAAGGATTGTTCTTTCAAGAGACATCAGAACAATTGATCAGCAACGTTCTGTTAGTAACTGTGCACAGGTTAATGTCTATTAACTAGTAAGGCATGTGACATTACCTGACATTTTTAAAACGTCACATGGGAGGTTGAAAACTGTCTCTTCAAACTTGCCTCTTACTCCTGTCACTCCCTCCAGTAAGGGTGCCCGTTACATGGCACACCCCAGAACTTGGACAAGGCTGTTCTGCATTGCATTCTTCCAACACTCATTTTTCCATTTGGCCATGGAATTATTTTTCTTTTACTATTAACTATACTCTCCTTATTTTGTAAATGACACCAAAATACTTCTGGGTTACTCAACACCATTCATGAAGGAGTTTGCTATTTGGCCAACTTTCTTCCTCTCCACACGCTTGGCACATACAACTACACAGACCCACAGGACTTGAACTCTTGGGCTCTCACCTCTAAATGAAAGTCCACTTTCTTGCCTATATTGTAACAAACAAAAATAGACTCTCAAATGTGTCTGTTGTCTCTGTCCAGTTGGAGGTGAAGTTCTTACTTTTTCAAAACTTTCTGATGTCATATTCAGGTGCATTTAAATGCCTTGGTTGGAGGAGAGTTCCCAAACAGTCAATTATCTTTTCTGTCTCCAGATTGCTGGATATACAAAAGCCATTCAAAGTGAGCCTGGGTGCGAGCACTTTAGTTGATGGCTGAAGATACAATGTATCTTCTCAAATTTCTTTTGAAATTTCTATTCCTTCTTTCAAACTATATTCAGCAAGAAATAGACCATTATCCAACAAGATCTCTTATTTTTTTGCACCTGCTACTTTTTTGCTTCCCTTTAAAATGTTCTTCAAACTCACCAATACTATTATTTCCCAACCTTTCCATTTATCTTAGTAAGCTGCCCTCAAATTTACTTATTTCCTTTTCCTTGTAGCCCAGGACCCTTTAGTCTTTATGTCCACAAATCTTTTTTCCAGTTCACCCAGCACCTTTACTTTCCCTCTGTTTCTTTTTTTTTTTTTTTTTTTGAGACAGAGTCTCACTCTGTTGCCCAGGCTAGAGTGAGTGCCGTGGCGTCAGCCTAGCTCACAGCAACCTCAAACTCCTGAGCTCAAGGGATCCTCCTGTCTCAGCCTCCCGAGTAGCTGGGACTACAGGCATGCACCACCATGCCCGGCTAATTTTTTCTATATATATTTTTAGCTGTCCATATAATTTCTTTCTATTTTTAGTAGAGATGGGGTCTCGCTCTTGCTCAGGCTGGTCTCGAACTCCTGAGCTCAAACGATCCGCCCACCTCGGCCTCCCAGAGTGCTAGGATTACAGGCGTGAGCCACCGCGCCCGGCCTACTTTCCCTCTGTTTCTTGTATCTCCACTCTGGTGTCATGCCAAATAGACATTTTCTCACATTCATTACCCATAATGTGAAAAGTAAGTTTATGCTAAATTTATGGCCTCCCTGTATTTCAGTACAACTTTGAAGTGTTTCTTTGATCCAATTTTCCTTTCATCTACATTCTTTCTGCTGCTTCTCTCTCTCTCTCTCAATCTCTCTCCTGCTCAAATAAGTGGCTAAGATAATTTCTCTTCCATCATTTTCTCCATGTCTCCATAGACTCCTGTGGTCACCCCTTCCTGCTTCATAAACATCTAAACCCATTTTTGCCCATGTATCTTATATCATTTTTGTTTATCCCAGAGAATGGCACAATAACTTACACAGTCACCTAATTTTGACACCTGTGAGCAATCTTAAATCTCCACCACCCCCTAATGACTAATGCCTAACTATTTAACTAGTCCTTTAAATCAGAGTTCAACTGTATCTCTAATATCAACCTACTTGATGCCACAAAATAGAAGATTTCTATTTCTTTCCTTGCCCCAGAAATTAGAACATTTTGGTAAATTAATTATGATTATTTCAATGAAAAACTGAACAAGAAAACTTCTCTAATTTTTTTGTAAAATTCAACTATTACCTGTTTTTATGGCATCTGAAAATACAATGGCAAAGGTAAAAGGATGTTGTCATATATTTGTTTACAGATTTCTATATTTCCTTTCTATACATCTTATTTTATAAGTAAAACATTTCTGTTCTCTTCCATGAGGCAGCATGTTTCAATAATCTCTGCCCTCTTGACAACATGTAATACCATTTCTGCTTTCAGTACCCTTAAGCAAACCTATTATCCATACTAGGAAAACAGCGAGTTAGCATTTTTTGTTTTTAATTCTTTGAGTTGATGTGTATTGCATTTTACTTAGAGGCATTCTCTTTCTTGACATTTTATGCAATTACAAGCTGAAAAAAACATAAAATCACCACAAGAAGTAAAATATCATTCCTGTGGATCTGCCTTGAGGCGGCTTCGATGAACAATTTTTCTTCTGACGTGGATGTCATGTCGCATTATCAAAATGACCTAAAGTGAGTTATTTTATTGTTTTATCAGTCATATGAGACTAGCTAGACATTAAAAACAAGTATTCACAATTAACTTATCATTTTTGAAATATTCATTCTTTGTTGATTATATATTAATGTTGGCAATAGCAAAAACTCTTCATTAATTTACAAGAGGCATTTTTTACACAATTTATTTGTCATTTGATTGAAATATAATATTTGCCAAAAATTTAATTAACATATTAACAACTCTGCAGTCTATTTTCCAAAAGGGACAGCATTTCTAACCTTAAATAAGCAAACGGTAATGTTTAAAGATGCTTTTCATCACCATACTATTTTGATACTTACTTATTCTATAGGAGATAATGTGATGTCAATGCACAGATTTAAATTTTCAAATTCAGCATTCAAACTGATATTTCTTTCATTTTAGGCATTTTCCAGTAAATGAGAGGTACTAACTATGTGTCTTGATGTCTTGTGTGTGGGTGTAGTTCTGAAAATGAGGTTTCAGCTACAGGTGAATGAGTAAGAAATCATTTTGCTTGCTAATCCCATTATAATAAGTTAGAGCTGTGCAGACCCCATACTATTAAAACTTTTAAAAAGTGACATAGGTACAAAGGGACAAAAATAAAGGTGTAAGAATCTGTGAGCTTTAATAAATATGCTAGTTGAATAGTTTTCTTATGCTTATAGAATAATCACCTGTCCCTTTCTTTTTAACAAAAATATTGCTTTTTATAATAAAAATAAAATAAAAGTACCATATTTCAATTACTATGAATATAGAAAATATAAAATCATAAGAAAGATAATGTAAATTATCAATCATTACACAATTCTAACAAAAACTGCTATGTAAATTTTTATCAATGTCCATGTTTGAAAAAATCATGGAGAGGTTCATAGATTCTCATAGATTATGAAATTAAATTTAAACTAATATAAACCAATCATCAGGAGTGAGTAGTACTCAACTGACATATGACATATAGGTTAAAATTTTTCTAATCATGCATTCATGCATTCATTCAAAAATACATAAGTGGATTTAATATGGTCTAAATTCTATCCCAGCACTTAGCATACACCTATGAAACACATAGACAAAGACCCCTGCTCTTGTGGAATTTATATTCTAATGGGAAAGCAGAGAATAAATAAGTATAATAAAATATTAAGATCCACAGTACGTGAGAAAATCATTAGTGCTACAAAAGAAAAAGAAACATGCCAAACAAGAAGGAATGGAAACAATAGTATCAACCAAGGTAGCAAAACCCCAGTGACAATCTTAAGGAGGTGAGGGTCTACCAAGCAGGTACCTGGGCATAGGGAATTGGGGCAGAAGGAAGAGCCAGACCAAGAGTGATGAGAAAGGATGGGGCCTAGCTGAGCTTGAAAAAATAGGAAAGAAGAAAATATAGAAATTATAACAAAGCAAAGATTGCTGAAGTAAGATATTGAGATGCTCTATGAGAAAGCTTGTTTGTTTGTTTCTGCCGAAGCCATGTGGGTGTAGGAGGATAGACGAAAACAAGAAGCAAGGGTAAAATTGGATGGGGCACAGAGGAGGGCTGAATTTTCTCAGAGCACAATTTGGTGAATGATGAATATTATATTACTTCATTAAATATTTTCAAGTAATGATTAAAGGAGCATAAGCATAGAAAAATATTTTAATACTTTTAAATAGTGAATTAATTGTAAAACATTTAAAACATTATGTAAAATCTTAAATATTAAAGCAATAGGAGTCACACCAGAGTAAAAACTCATTTAAAAAAAAAAGAAGTAGATCCACTGGTCTGCATCTCTGTTCTTGTGCCAGTATCATGCAGTTTTGGTTATTATAGAATTGTAGTATAACTTGAAGTCTGGTAAATTGATGCCTCCCAATTTGTTATTTTTGCTTAAGGTTGCTTTTGCTATGTGGGGTCTTCTCTAGTTCCATATAAAGTGTAGAATTATTTTTTTCAAGATCTGTCCCCACCCCAACTTGCACTACTTTCTCTCTCTCTCTTTTATTGAAATGGACAAGATTCAACATAGTTCCAACTGCTTATACCCTAAAACAACTCACATGTTTATCCATTCTACAATTTAATTATGTATATAAATATATACATGGTAGCATTTTCCAAATCTGTGACCAGTTTGCCTGTGAGTTACCATTAATTATCTTTGAATGTGGCTCTGGGTATTAAACTGGGTATTAAACTGACTGGTGACAGTGGAAATAAAGTGTTCTCACATGTGGAAATTTAATCTCTTCCCTGAGTGCTGAAGTCCATCAAAACTCTTGGGTTAGATGTTTGCTTATGAATAAAACAGCATAATCCTATATACTCTCTTCCGGGTATCTTTCACTAATGGTTCATGCGTTCATGAGTTCAGCTTTTATTTGGTCAATCATGTGTATGTATCCAGCTGGAATCCAATAGCTATTTATAAGAGCAAGCAGAGAACAGAGTCATGTCTTATCAAATATTTCTGGAACAATCTGAAGTCCACATAGGAACTATGTCACCAACTGGTATGAGCCAGAAAAGTCTATGCTCTTGATGTTCAAATTGTTAGCATTCAAATATGAGAAGCTTGTACAGTCAGCCAATCCTCACTAACATTGGGTAGGGTGGTCTCAACTGGTCAGATTATAAATCCTCTGACTCTGTATATATAGAAACACTTTTCTCTTTTTATTATTTTTGTAAGCATACACCACAATGAACCTTTACCTAACAAGAACCCCAGAATATGTCCATGAACAGTGGGGTATATGATTATTTACTTATTCATATAATTAAATTTAAATATATAGTTGAATGTCTGTATCCAGGGGTTCTGCAGTCACAGATTCAACCAACTGTAGGTCAAAAATATTTAAAAGGAAAAAACAATTAAAATAAAACAAATACAAAATAGAGTATAACAACTATTTATAAAAAATTTACATTGTATTAGGTATTATAAACAATCTAGAGATGATTTACAGTGTATGGGAGGAAGTGTGTGGGTTGTTTTCAGATATACTATGCCACGTTATATAAGAGTCTTAAGCATCTGTGGATTTTGGTGTCTAAAGGGGTCCTGGAACCAACCCCTCACAAGGGATGACTATACACACACAGACACACATATATATGCATACGTGTATGTGTGTATGTGTATCTCTGTGTATGTGTGTATATATGTGTATGTGTATATGTATGTGTGTTTCCATTTAGAATCTATCAGTAGGATCCTAAGGGACTTCCAGTCAGCACAGGCCAATGGAAAACACCATCAGGATATTTACTGGCAGGAGGTAAAATAAGGTAAGATATTTATTTCCCCGGATCACATGTTGGCAGTCTCTGCATTCCTGTACTGCAGTCCACAGTTCCTGTGCGGTAGCCCCTCCTCTGCTCCATGGTTCTGTCAAGGCCCTGATGGGAATGTTTACATAATCCTTTGGAGGTTTGGAGGAAAATCAGTAAGATATGAATTTAAATAAGAAGATTTAAAGTAGATTATGAAGAGCTTTAAAAGAATCCTTTGGAATTTTAACTCTGTTCTTCAAGTATCTAAAAAAAAAAAAAAAATAGAGGTTTCTCAGAAAAGTGAAATGATTGCCTTTAGGTGTACTCCTGACAGTTAGGTTGGGAGATGGAGCCAGTGCAATATTAAGGACTGTTAAAAGGCACACGTTATAAACTAACAGCCAAAAAAACAGGAAATGAAAAAATGATAATTTATTAATTTAGCAAATAATACTGCTAACAGAAGAAAGAGTTTACTCATATGTTCCTAGTGGCACCAAATTAATATGTACTGCAAAGAATCTTCACAAAAGGTAAAGTCATAAATTCAATAATTTATTTTGCTCTATTTTGCCCTATTTTGCCCTAGTAACTCTACCTTGAGTAATATCTTTTACTCATGGAGATATATATACATACATATTACATATATAATAAGTACACATATATACATATATAAACACATGCATACATATATATCCATATATAAACACAATATGATAAATATGTATATGTATGTTATATGCAAATGTATGCTCATATATGGAAAACCATAATATATCATGTTATATAACATATATAAATATAGCAAGTTATATATTATAAAAATTCACCAATTGCTCTATAATTATAAAAATTCATAGTAAATTATTTCTGACCTTTCTTAGTGTTTATCATTATAATAAAATAATGTACTATACATAGAAATATTGCTTATGGACATGCAGACTTTAGGAAAGCATGTATGCTGGTTATACATTTTGGTCAAAATAAAATATGTTGGTTAAGATATAACATAGAACAGAAAACAGAATGTACTCAAATTATCCACAAAATGAGTATTTAGTCACAAAAATGGACTTTTAAAGTTATCGAAGTTTTGTCTCACAGATCTTCTCAATCTAACAATAAAACCTATAGGAAGTTTAATCACTTGTCACTCACTCCTCTCTGTGGGATTCCTAGAGAGAAGAAGGGTTACCTAGAAGGAATTTATGGCTGTGACTTTTGTCTAATAGAGCAAATCCCTGGGAAACAAACAGAAGTTCTACTCAGTTCTTGAGAAAGTTGTTTTAGCAAAAACACTGCCAACTTGGACCAAAAGGAACAGGGAGAGTAGAAAACAAAAAGGCTTTCAGACTTCTGAAATTCTACAGGCAGGAAGCAGGCTGATAACACCACTTAGGCACAAGTATATTCTATTTTCATGGAAAAAGGAAAGATGATGGAGAAGCTGGAATGAAGAACACAGAAGTAGGAAGGAGAGCCATGGAAAATTATCCCCAGGCTTTGAAATCTAATTGTGAACATCCAACAAGTTTTACTGGCATAAATTTAAAATCACTAAGGAACAGTGAATTTTTTGTCACTGTTTTTGAACAGAAATGTCTATTCCTCCTACCCTCTATTCTACCATTAGGTGTTTATTGACTGGGAGACAGAAAACTTGTCTCTTACGGATTGATTGCTTGGGAGAAACTATCCCCGCCCCCAGGAGACACAATTTCACATGCATCTACTTTAGGCGATGAATGCCTAGGCTTTGAGCAGATAATTTATCGAGATGGGACTCTTCCCAGTATTGTTAGGAAGCGAATGCATTTTCCCTGTAGGAAGGACACAGATCACTGGGGGCAGGAGAATGAACTGTGATGGAAAGACTGTAACATAGCTCAAATTGTCTTCATCTCTCGGTAGTCACATCCCTGTGTAATTTCCTTTTAAGAGGGGGCAAGCTTGTGACTTGTTTCTAACTAACAGAACAAAAAGTTCTGAAGTGATGAGTTGTTACTTCTGTAAACTGTTTAATCTCTCCATGCTGGGGTTTTCCTCATTTGATGATTGGGAGAGGTCATAGAGATGATTAAATAAAGACTGATATAGGAAATTTAATATAAGTCCTAGACATTTCTCAAACAGTATTTTCACATACATGAGCATTCAATAAAGATTAGCTGGTATTGTTTTAAGGTTGCTGCTATTACTACTGTTGCATTTAAGTAACTTATGCCATGTTAGATTCATAATACAGGCAAATGTCTGGAATTAAACAGGAATATGATAAATTTCAAGAAAGAAGTGTAGCTACATTTAGCAGAAAAAGAATTTTGGTAGCAACTGGTAGTATTAGGAAAAGATTTTAAGAAAAATTGCCGTATGAACCAGACCCAATGGGATGAACTTCATTTAGAAATGTGTTAACAGAATTGGTGGACTTTCCATTGAAAGGATATTGAGAACAGTGGTCCCACTAATTTAAATGTAAAAAAAATAGAGGTATATGTACGAAAATAGCACAACAATTATACAGGGAAGGTGTTTTTAGAGAAGACTGAGGTGAAGTCCTGAAATAGCAGATTAAGGTGTGAATGTCATTTTGTATAAAAAACAATTGGAGGCATGTAATTTCTTTAGTTCCCATAAGGGATTCAAAGCAATTTTCAAATAGTTACTCACAGTAATGAAAAGGAAGGTTTGGGTATATACACCTTTGCAAACCACTTTTCCAGCACTTTCACCACTGTATTTTAACTTTCAAATTTCCCATCTCTTTCAATACATTATAAGTGATAATGCTTTCCTTCTACCACTATATTCCAAGAGGGTAATTGTGTTCTGCTCTGAGGAGACCATTGTAGTATTTGTTGAGTTAATGTTGAATGAAATTAGTGTCCTTTATTATGAACATGTCTATAAAGAATTGGTAACTTCATTGGATCACTCAGCCTATCAATCTGTAATAGTATCCAGCACACTAAAAAAAAAAAAGCCCACCTGTAATCTATTTAGAGAAATAAAGAATTACCAGGGGATTAGGAGAAGAGAAATATATTCAGAGGGCTAATAGCTAATGTTAAACTCCTTAAAGACCATATGCTTATCTGTGTACCTAAGGGGCAACCTTTGCTAATATCATCAGAGAAAGATGGTCAATTGCAGTTAGCCTTAAACATACTGGATTGGGTATCAGTCTAGTGGTGCCTATAAGTCTCACAATGACAGGGAAGACATTGCTTAAATTAAAATAATAATTCATGGGATAAAAGTAAATGGGATTAAACAACATGCATTAACTCACAAACATATTAAGGGGCATATAATAATTCAAGGAAGGCATAGTTTCTTGCCAAAGGAAGATAATTGGCATAAATTTTCCAACTGGTCTCTCTACAATGTAGAAGAGGATGCTAGGCTTAATATTTGACTCTATCCATCCTGAATCCATTGAATTTACCTAGACTTCTAAGAGTTACTAAAAGCATTCATGAAAGTTAGGTAGCTTGAGGGCATTGAGATAGAGACAGCAATTCTTTAAATTGTTATGAACAGTTATATTCCAATGGAACTCATTTTACCTGATCTCTTAAGTAAAAGAAGTAAAAGAACACAGAGGAGGTGTGAGGTAAGGGGTGTGGGAATGCAAGAGAAACTCTGCATATTTTGGATTCACTATGATACAAAAAATATTTCATGTAAAATAGACACATAAATAAATATAGTAGAAATCAGTGTACACAACTGCTTGGTCTTAGTTGTTTACTAAAAATGCTTTATGTGTTTTCCTGTAGAGAATATGAGGTTTAAAAACATCTTATCTTTAATTATGTATATATATTTAAAAACTCCCTATGGAGAACACCGAAATTAGCACTGTTTTTAAGCATTATTGTCCTTAGCATTTGGCAATAACATCCAATCGTTATTGTGACAATAAATATCTTGTGTCTAATTTTTATGGCAATTATGACTACTACGAATCAACATAGTGTGGCAAAGAAATTCACAAGCTAGAAAGAAACAAAATGTGCTTTTCCATTGTGTGATTTCCTAGGTTATTTTTTCTTTTATCACAAAATTACACTTAAGAATCTTTGATAAAAAGAAGATATAGTTTCCAGCTACTTAGTATTGCTGTGATTAATATAGCATAATGGGCAAAATAAAAGATTGTTTCTTCACATGAAATATATTAAGAGCAAAGCATTAAAACTATTCCTGCTAAATATTTTGGATATATTTGAGAGTAAGTGAGACATTACCAATGATATGAGGTCATATTAATAGAAGTATTTTTAATAATAATATATATGCAAATTATAGAGGTCCTCTTCACATTTGACAAGTAGCTTTTTGAAAAATAGACTTATTTTTAAAACAGTTACAGAGTCAGGTAAAAAATGAAAAGACAATATAGAAAGTTTCCCTATACTCCCTCATGCAGTTCCCCTATTATTACTAACTTACACTACTATGGTACATTTGATACAATTAATGAACAATATTGGTGCATTAGTATTAACTAAAGTCTATAATTTATTTGGATTTCCTCAAGTGTTATTTATCATTTTCCTCCTTTTCCAAGATCCCATATAAAATAGCACATTATATTCACTTGTCATGTCCCCTTAGGCTCCTCCTGGCTGTGTAGTTTCTTACAATTTCTTTGTTTTTGGAAAACCTTGATAGATAGTAAAAAGTACAGGTCAAATATTTTGTAGGGTGTTCCTCTACTGGACTTTGGTTATTTTCTATGGTTATATTGGGGTTACAGTTTTGTAGAAGAAGACCATAGAGATAAAATGTCATTTCCATCAAAATATCTATGGTACATACTATCAACATGATTTTGACTGTTGCTCTTGCCCTTAATCTAAAGTAGTTTTTATGAAATTTCTCCAGTATAAAGATACTCTCCCCCACTTTTTTATACTGTTCTCTTTAAAATGGAGTTACTATCATAGCCCACATTTAAAGAGTGGAATCTTTTCCTTTTAGGTCCTGATGAAAGATTATCTCCATAAAGCATTAGGAATTGTTATTCATAGGATATCTGTCTCTTCTCCCTAATTTGTATATATATTTAATAAAAAATAAGGAAATGATAAATATTACAGTAAAAATTTTAAAAACAGAAATAAAACCAAAAGTTGGTTATTTGAAAAGATCAACAAAATAGGCAAACCTAGCTGTACTGATTAAGAGAGTCAGAAGAAACAATTACTAAATTCAGAAATTAAAGTGACAGCATTATGATCTACCTTACAAAAGTAGAAAGAATTATAAGATAACACTAGGAAAATTGTACATTCCCACCGACAGTGTTTAAGGGTTCCCTTTTCTCCACATCCTCACCAACACTTGTTATCTTTTGTCTTTGATAACAGCCATTCTAGCAGGAGTGAAGTGATATCTCATTGTGGTTTTAATTTTTATTTCTCTGATGATTAGTGACATCAAGCATTTTATCATATACCTCCTGGCCATTTGTACATCTTTTATTGAGAAATGTTTCTTCAGATATTTTGTCCATTTTTAATTTTTTTATTTGTCTTCTTATAGAGATATCTGAATTCCTTAATATATTTTGAATATTAACGACTTATCAGATGTGTGGTTTGCAAATATTTTCTCCCTTTCTGTGGATTGCCTCTCCACTCTGTTGATTCTTTCCTTTGCTGCACAGAAGCTTTTTAGTTTTATGCAATCCCATTTGCCTATTTTTGTTTATGTTGCCTGTGCTATTGGGTTCATAGCCAAAAAATTATTGCCTAAAACAACGTTACGAAGCTATTCTCCTGTTTTCTTCTAATAGTTTCTTTTAGTAGTTTCAGTTTATACATTTACATCTTTAATCCATTTTGAGTTTATTTGTATATGACATGAGATAAGGTTCTAATTTTATTCTTCATGTGCATATCCAGTTTTCTCAATACCATTTATTTATTTTTTTATTTCAGGATGTTATGAGGGTACAAACATTTTGGTTACATTTTATGACTTTGCCTCACCCAAGTGAGGGTTACAGGTGTGCCCTTCCCTTCTACAACATTCACCGCATCCATTAGTTGTGAGTTTACCCTCCCAACCCCCTAATCCCTGGAGAATATTACTACCATGTGAGCACCATAGCCCAACACCATTTATTGAAGAGACTGTCCTTTCTCCATTGTGCTTTTTGGGAACTTTGTTGAAAATCTATTTATCATAAGTGTATAGGTTTATTTCTTTTTTTTTATTTCAGAATTTTGTGGGGGTACACCCATTTTGGTTACATGATTTGTTTTTGTACAGTCTGAGTCAAAGTTTTAAGTGTGCCTTTCACCTAGTGTGTATTGTACCCGTTAGGTGTGAATTTACCCATCCTCTCCTCCCCTCTACCACCTACTTGATTTCGCTCGAGTTTTACTTCAATATGTGCACATAAGTGTTGGCTGATTAGTTGTGGCTTTATTTCTGAGCTCTCTATTCTTTTCCATTGATAAATGTGTCTGTTTTTGTGCCAATACCATGCTCTTTGGATTACTATAGCTTTGTACTATATTTTAAAGTCAAATGGCGTGATGCCTCCAGACTTGTTCTTTGTCTTCAAGATTGCTTTGGGTATTCAGAGTCTTTTGTGATTCCATATGAATTATTTAGGATTGTTTTTCTATTTCTGTGAAAAATGATTTTGGAATTTTGATAAGGATTGCATTGAATCTGTAGATCGCTTTGGGCAGTATGGACATGTTAACAATGTTAATTTTTCTAATTTATAAACATGGGATATTTTTCCACTTATTTGTATTTTAAAAAGCTTTTCTAATGTTATTGAAATAAAACTGTAAGGTAAATTTGGAAAGTACCAATATTAAAGATCTCTAATTCATTGCAAATACTTATCAAGCACTTACTTGTTTGACATCGTAACAGGATCTGCCGTATACAATAGTGAGCGAGATATTTCCTTTTCAAGGGCTTTGCAATCATCCTCCCACAGTGCACTTACTTGATTGTGGAGGGATTGTCAGAATTTTGGCACTGAATATTGCTTCTAAACAATTGTGGAAAATTGATGGCCTCTTATTTACTCACGTGATCTGACAATAAGTAGAGATATTTGTAAAACTCTGAATGGTAGTAAAGATTAAAAACCCCTAAGCCAAAATATATACAAAGATGACTCAATACAGGATGGTAGATGTGTAACTAAGAAACAAGAGCTCTTCCATTAAATGGCAACTGAAACAATCAACAATAGATATGTGCTGCTCTATCCACACTTAAACATGCTTGAGAAAACCTTAGTTAACACAAACTAACAAACAAACAAAAAACTCAAGTGTTTTCATAGCAACAATTATTTCAGTCTTCACTGTGCTAATTGAGGACCTCAAATTTCAGTGGGAATTTTTTCACACAAAACTATTTTAGGAACATAGCCCTATGTTCTTTCTTACACCTTTTCTTCTACATTGCATAGCGAATAGCATGCAGTCATTCAGTCGTGTGTGTGTGTGTGTGTGTGTGTGTGTGTTACATCTTTTGTATTGAAATTTTGTTTTGTTCTGCTGTGGAATTCTGTTTGTTCTTGTTGCTGCTGTAGCTTTGCTTCAAGTGCAGAACTTAAGAATGTCTATCCTTTTAAATTCATCTTATTTGTAACAGTGTATGAACATCATTTTCGATACTCATTCTGTTACTTGCAGCATTTCCATCTTAACATCAAATTATCCATAAATTTTACTTGATAAATCTGTCTTTATGTCACTGATGGTAAATGTGTAATACATTAGTGTCATAAACCATGCTTTCAGCTTGCTTCTGGAAATATTCCTTCCAGTTTAACAGGAATAAATTAATGGACAGCTTTTCTTTAGGTTGGCATAGCAGTTACAAACCTCTTACTTCTGTATTCTGTCAGCAATCCTCTGTCTTGTTCTCCATACTAGAAGTCTGGCCTTGCCATGATAAAATCCTGAAAATGTGTGCAAATGTTCTCTACTACTTGAGTTTGGTGAGACAGGACATTCCCGCAAAAGTCAGGCAAAGCATGTTTATTACTCACAGATAGGCAACAAGGATAAACAGAAGTCTAGAATTCATGGTGAGCTGGTCCCTCAAGGACAGCCTCTCAGGGCAGGTGGTCTTGTCTGTGCATTTCCCAGTGAACTAGGATAACTTAGCTAAAGCGTTGCAGGATATCTCATACTGGGAGGAATGAGGACACAGCTCAGGTTGTTCCAGCCATTTCCTCCTTATCTTGGGATATTGAATTTACAGTTATCCCGATTTTACTCTCTGATCTTTCATATTTCCTGCTGGTTCTTTTGTTGGTTCTTTCTCATCAGGGTACTTGGTTGAGAACTGGGAGTGCTCAGACTGGTTTGTGCCCCTAATGTCAAGCTCCCAAGGGACGTTCCTTAACAGTGGTGGGAGGAAGTACGCTGGTCTTGTATTGCCTTAGAAGTATTTTAGCAAGTTGGGTTACCTCTGACCTGTTGTCTTCACCTCTTGCTAGTGGAGATTAGTGAGTTTGGTTCCCCAATTTAAGCTGTCATGTAGTGAATCACACCTGTGTGTATAATTCCACTGCCCTCTAATAGCTTGAGATGGAGGGCATGGTGTTAAGCTATGGGGTTACCCTCTCTGTCGTTGGTTGTAGATTGCATGGAGGAGCCAGTTATCGAGGTAATCTGATGCCCCTGTGTTGGTCTCTGGTTCCCTGGAAGGGAAATACTAATGCCCCAATCTTTAGGAATGGTCTTTCCACTCCAAGGGTTACTTGGAGCCTATTCCCCCTTAAAGTGGGGGTAAGGGCAAGACAGATTGCAGTTCATGCCTACCAGCCTGGATGTTGTGTGCTTCTGTGGTTGCTTGATCTGTCACTAGGGGGACTTGCTAATATGTTATTTAAGGCTCTTCCACCACTCTTGGGAGGCTGCTCCTGATGGGAGGGGTCACTTGGTGCACCTGCTGGGGTCTCTGGCCAGGATTTTCCTTCCCTGATCACAAACTCCACTGTTGGCAGTCACCCGGATGTGGAGAGCAGGCCCTAGAGTTATACCCTTATTAGATGACCTATGCCAGTCCGGCGGGCCGAATCAATGGGATGTCAATTATTGATCTGTGCCAAGGCCCCGCAGATTCATGCCACTGGCACAGGGAAAGAGGCTTTTCTTTCTTCTCCCAACCTCCAGGGCAGAGCCCTCCATGCCCGTGTGAAAAACACTGGGCTAGGGGAGGGGTGATGCCTGAGACTGCCCAGCACCCCAGGGTCTGGAGATCCCACAGGTGGTGGCCTCCCACCACTAGGGAACTAGTATTGTGGGGCTGAGAACTATAAGCAGAGAGGAGAGAAGTGGGCTGACCAAGGCCATCTGGAGACCCCGCTGCCTACCATTTGAAATTAGCTTTGAGACCAAGTGGCATTTAGAGTTTGAAAAATGATGAATAGGTTATTAGCAAAGACTGCAGAATTGATGAAGAGAGTGTAATTGGAGTCTGGAAAAATGGCATCTGTATTAGTGGCACAATTGCCAAAGCTATTACCTAAATTAATTTAGAGGATATCAAATATCCTAAAGAACTTGGGATTTAGCTAAGGATAGATCCAGGAAGATTGTTGGAATTGCCAGCTGGATGCACCTAGCTGTGCCTAATAAAGTATTGCAAGATGAGCTAAAGAAAGAATTAGTGTTTTAAAACAGAAATAGAATGTAAAGGGAATATACAGGGCCAGTTATGTTGGATTTGAAAATCAGAGTTTTTAATGTCTAATTTTTTCAAGTAATAAAAGATTTTGAAGTGAAATAAGCACTGAGGACAGAGATAAAACAAAGAGCACAGTGGTATGTTTCTTTGAAATCAGTATAATGGCATCTACCTGTCTAGAAAGGAAACGTTGTGTGGCTTTTGGTAATGAAGCTCACTCAAATAAATTCACAGAAAAATCCAAAACTTTTAGAAGAGCATGTGAATAAAAACACTGTTGATTTAGACTAAAAGTTACTAACGCAGCTCAAATTGCAAAAGGGCTTCTAACACCCTAACTTTATAGAAAGAGCAGGCTACTTGCATACATATGGAATCATACACAAACTCATTTAAAGCTACTAATATACAAACCTAGGCCATTTCTTTGGTAAAAGGAAACATTTCAGAAGATAGACCCAAGAACCAAGGAGAAAATCATGGAAAACCATGGATCAGAAAGTCATTCACAAGAAGCCATACAGGGAAATAGCTTGGGAATCTATTTCCAGGTAGCAGAACTGGATTCTAATTGAGGAACACCTAATCGAGTTCTTGTCTTGGGGAAGCTGGCAACACTTTCTCTGTGGAACAGTCACTGCTACAGAAGAATATATACAAAAAACGTTGTTGAAGAATATCTCCAACGTACTTTGTATATGTCAAGGAAAGATGACTTTTCTTTCTTCACAGGCCCCTTAAATAAGAAGATCCACTTCTGAATTTGTTTTATTTTTTTTTTGTGTTTTGATACAGGCATACTATTTGATTTACAAATCAGGGTAATTGGAGTGTCCATCACCTCAGGCATTTATCACTTCTTTGTCTTAGGAACATTCCATTCTGCTCTTTTAGTTAATTTAAAGTATACACTAACTTATCATTGATTAAAGTCACCTTGTGGAGCTATCAAACATTGTTCATTCTATCTAAATACCTAGCTATATTTTTGCACCCATTAACCAGTCCTACTTCAAACCCCACCCCCACCCTCTACCCTTCCCAGCCTCTGGTAACCATCATTATACTCTCTGTCTCCATGAGATCAATGTATTAAACATTTAGCTCCTACATATGAGTGAGAAAATGCAAGCTTTGTCTTTCTGTGCTTGGCTTGTATCACTTGCAAAATATTCTACAGTTCCATCCACATTGTTGCAAATGAATCTGTTTTAGATCATTGAGGTCCTGGTCTTCAAATGTAACATCTTTGATCAGAGGAGATTTAGAGATTTAGTAGTCTCAGGAGGAGGTGAAAGGAAGGGATGTGAATAATCAGGCTTAGAGGACTGACAATGATTAGATTTTCCAGGTGTAAACATACAAGTTTGTGAGTAAGAGGATGTGCAGAGAATTTTAATAAGAGATTGATAGTTTAAAGAAATGGGAAAATTTGGTGGTGTATCAACCATCTGTATAGGAGAAATTTAAAATCTCTAGTAATGCTTTTAAAATACAAGTTGGAAAGAAAAGTGAGGCCTTGGGGCTAATATTTTTGAAAAACAATGTGGAATGCCAGGACATGATGAGATGACTAAAGTTAGGATGGTAAAAAGGACTCAGTCCAGCGGAGGGAACTTCACAGTAGGGTTTGTCTGACCACAGGGAGAGGTAATTTTCTGGACGCCTAATAATCCTGGAGATAATGATGAATGCTGCGACTGTTTTTATGTGCTATTTTTGAAATAATGCTGAATCATTTTCAATGGAATAATGAAAAAAGAAGAAAAATCAAACTTAAGAAAGAATGAAGAAAGAGAAAATAAAGAAAGAAAATATCAATGAAAATGACTCTTAAATTAAAACTTTAATTTCTACGACATCTTAAAGAGAAATGCCCTTTCACCCATTAGTGAGGAATTTAGTGACTTTTCTGTGTTTTACATAATTATACACCTCAGAAATAATCAGAATAGTCAGGTGACAGCCATGAATTTCTGTTACTCTGGCCTCAGACTCCTTGTTCACATAGACAAAATTGATTGGAATATCCTGCTAGCAAAGTCTGTACCGCCCAGTGAGGAAATGGAAGTGATACGTCTTCCAGCGGTGCCTTCATTAACTCCCTGGGATTGAACTATAAATCTGAAATTACACAGCAACCATCCTCTCCACCCTCCCTCAGCACCAAAACATTGCAGAAGGAAAAGAAAGCCCCACTCTGAGAGAGGAAGAAAAATAAAGTCAGGAAGTCTCTGAGAAAAATACAGGCAGAAAAATAAACTGGTAGAATAAGATTATTTAGAATGTTTACCTTTAATAAAGCTCAAAGAGGTAAGAATCAATGAATTGGTGTTGGAATTCTGATTTGCATACATTTCATCCACTAAATAACTGTTAGGGTATACTTTTCATGTTTGGGGCACCACATGTTGATATTTTCCTCTATTTGTGATTGTGCTTCAACCTCTGTCTTTGGTGAGACTCCCAGTCTCCCACCCAAACGTGTGGGGGATAGGGGGAGGCATTCAAAGCACACTCTCTTCCAGCCCCAGGTGTTGTGGAGCCCAGGTCAAAATATGTGTGTGACCAAATGTCCCAGATTATGGTGACCACCAAAGCCTGACCAACAAAATTTTTCTTTGGGATACTTTTTAACGGAATAAGTATCTCTGCCTGAATTAATTAGCAGGAAGGAATTCCTTGGTAATAAATAATAAGATAAATACACCAAGAGAAGCAACCCTAATGAGAAAAAAAAGGAGGGCATTTGAGAAAGAGGATTCTCTTGTTTCACTACTGGGGTCCAAAAGTTTTAAAAGTGCTGCCCTCTGACTTCTGTTCCATGAGTTGAACCCTGTTCTCTGTAACCCGTTCTTTATGAAGACAGAATAATATGAGGATATGGATGTAGACTCTCTGGATTAAAATACTCTCCGTGTGATCTTGGACAAGATATTTATCATTGTTGTTGAAATTTCCTTATGGGAAAAATGATGGTATAATTAGCACTCAACTCAGAGATTTGTTGTAAACATTAAGTGATTTTAATTGTGTAGCATTCCTAGAGCAATGCCTGCCATTGTAATTTGTAAATAACAGCATTACATGCATTGGTTGTCAGTGTTCTCATGTGTAAATAAAAGTGCCCAGTCATATGTTTCAGATCTAAGCAAAGCTATATCTCTAATGATATAAACAATCCATTCCCCATTAGTTTTAAATTCCCTCAAAAACTTAGAGATTAACCTTGTGCAAGCCAAAGATTCTTTTCATTTTTTTAAATGTAATAATCCAATCTTCCTCAAAGGTAAGAATTTTTGACCAATGAATATATCTAAATGTTACTTCAATTACAATTAAATGCACACATGAGCACACATAAACACACAGGTTAATAAAAACCATTTAGTAATATCCAAACTATATAACAAAATTTCCAAATTACCCTGAGACAAAAAGTTCAGATAATTATATGTCTAACAGGATTTTATATAGGACAATATGCACTAATTCAAAGCCCACTTCACTCAGCAAAATTAATATGCAAGAAAATATTCTATTAATATTCTGTATAAGAAGGTTCATTTCCAACTTTTTGCCTTTTTGATTTATACCACCAAGGTGCTGGACAATAGGAAATTTCCAAATAATATGCTGCCACATTAAAATTGTGCAAAGAAATAAAAAATAAGCAAGGACAGGTTTCACAGGAAACTGAAATAGGATAGTCATAAGCAGGGTAGACGGATGCTTAAAATTACACATAAATCAGCAACACTCTATGATTGAGAAACCCCAGTGGCAGATATACTGGTGGCATCAGTTCCCAAATATTGTTTTAGTCTTCTTCAGTAGTCATGCAGGAAAAAGTTTAAATTTAAGAAGCAACCAACAGAAAGTAGACAAAAACTATATTGGTAATGAAGACTAGTTACGAGGAATATGATTATTAATTGAATTCTTCTCAGAAATTATACTCTCTCTATGTCTTGCATATTTAATTTTCTACATAAGCATGCAACATTCCATTATTTATCCCTTCTTAAAAAATAAAGTGAACATACAACTCTCGTTTCTGCTTTTAACTGTTAATCCTTTTCCCTACTCTTTTCATACCAAAGCTCTTCTCGATATTTATCTGTAATCTCAGTATCCAATTTTCCATCCCTCATTTACTCATGAACCCTATTCAGTTAAGCTCCATCTCCACTATATCATTGAAAATATTCCCATACAGGGTACCAGGGGCATGTGGTTTGAAAAACCAGTGGTCAATTTTCAATCTTCCAGTCTTACTCAACCTCCAGCATATTCTAAATAGTTGATAATTCCCTCCAAACACCTTACACCTTCTTCGGTTGGCATGCAGGTTAGCACATACCTGATTTTCAACTTATTGGACATTTCTCTTTAACCACTATTACTGGACATTTCTTTTCTTTCTTTCTTTCTATTCTTTCTTTCCTTTATTTTATTTCTTTCTTTTCTTTCATTCTTTTTTTGTGACCATAGCTCACAAAACCTCAAACCTTTTGAGTCCAAGTCTCAGTTTGGAGATATTTTATTTTTATTATCTAACTCACTTCCTTGATCATCTCTCATCCATCTTTAATTACCATCTATATATTGACAGCTCTCAAATTTATATCTACAGTCTGGACTTCTCTTCTGAATTCCAAGATGTTTATCCACCTGACTACTTCTACACTAGTTGACTTAAAAATACCACAAAATTAAAATATTCAAACTAGACTCCTAATCTACCATATCACTCTCTGAGAGTGATCTCTCTGCGATTTCTCCATCTTTTTGACACCGTCCTAGTTATCTAAGCTCCAAAGCTTTGACTTCTTGCTTTCTCACACACTTACAATTTAATATACGTCTAAATTTCTCTAGTTCTTCCTTTAAAAAATTTAGAATTTGACCATTGGTCAACATTTCTGCCTCTCACACTCTTATATGAGCCATTATAATCCACTTTTGAATTATTGCATTGAAGCTCCAATTGGTCTCCCCTCCATGCAGGGAGCCTGTAGTCCAAGAAGCAACCAGAGTGATTTATTCACTATGTAATTAAAACGTTGACAACTGTATCCTAAAAACTTACAAAATTTCTATATTAGTTTTATATTTTTTATATGAATACAGTGGCTATAAGCAATATGCATTTGTTACCTTGCATTAATTATTTTTGTGTGTGAGGAGCCTGGGCACTGTTTAGCTGGGTCCTCTGATGAAACTGCAGAAACTGGGTCCTCGAGATTAAACTGCACCCTTAGTCAACTCCTTTACTGCAGCATCATGGGACCTGACGGTGCAGTTCTATCTCAAAGCTCCATGGGGGTAGAATCTGGTTCCAAGTTCATGTGGTTGTTGGTGGCATTAAGTACCCTGAGAGATATATAGCTAAGGACCACAGTCTCCGGCTGGGTGCCAGCCCTATGCCTCCCCAGTGCCTGGCTGTTAGCTGGCGGGAGGCCACCTCAGTTCATTGTCAGGGGGCCTCTCTACCATGATTAGTTGTTCTATCACCTTCAACAATAGAGAAAACCAGCTGGCAAGACAGATAATACAATTTCATGTAACATAAGCATAATGACAGTCAATAACTTTGCTATATTCTATTGTTTAGAAGAAAGTCATAATCACGTAATTCCTACATACATTCAAGGACACCAGAAGTCGGAGTAACTGGGGCCATCTTTCACTCCAACGACTATAGTCCCCCACTGAAATATGAGTAAAAGTCAAAATCTGCACTATGCCCTGCAAGGCTTTACATGATCGTCCCCTAATTATATCTTTTGCTGCTCAAAAATACCTCCAAATTTTGATACTGAGGTTAATTTCATGATCCGCACTTGTCTCGTTCATAATAAAAATGTACACTCACAAAGTTTTCAAATGAATAAAAATCCACTTTCTGTTTCGTACATAATTTTCTTTCTATAGAAGACAGAATTTGAAGAAAGGCATTGATTAAGAACAGTAAATCTCTATGGACTAGAAGACTTTTGACATTCTTTTAATTTCTGACATTTTGGAGATAATTAAAATAGAATAAATGAACTAGCAATAGGGCTTATATCCCTTCTCCAATGCCCAATTCAGATACCATCCAAAATACAAAATATACCGAATAATTTATTTATCATAGGAATGTCAAGTTACATCCCAGTCTATATGGCATCAAAAAGTATAATGCTAATAATTTTGGATATTACAAATTTGATAGAATTTTTCTTTAAATTTTATAAGTAAAATTCATAAACATTAATGCATGAATATGAAATCGTGTTATTTTGGTCTTAACTGTAAAGGTAAAATTAGAATAAGACAAATGTTAGTAATGGGTTGAGCTCCTTTTAACAAGCACCTGCAAGATTTAGCCATTTTATGCAGCACACCACTGCATAAAAAGCAGTAGCATGGTATAAGTGTCAATGTGCCTTGGAGAAAGAGAAATATTAAATACAAAACTTCACAAAAGGAGAATTACAGTAAAGATAGTTGACATTCCTTTAAAAAATTTGTGCCTTTCAAAACAGTGCACACTTTATAGGAGTGAATGGCCAGCTAAAAAATGGTGATCACATGTAGCACATCAGAATTCTATTTAATTTGAATTGAAATCTATATACATTTCATAAATACATCATTTCATAATTTTATGATTCCAGTTGCATTATAAAGGACATAGTTTAATAAATAGGAACACAGATGGAATAGCATGATATTTTATATTTTTAGGTATTTTGTGGTTTCTCCATTACATTATTATAAATTGTATTTTACCTTTTGTTCAATTAAATATATCATTGGTATATGTATCATCACATAGACCATTGAATCAATCACACAACTGGTACTAATGCATGATTAATTAGTTGCGTTTTTTAGTTAACAAAATATTCTGAGAAAAATTCCATAAACTTTAATTTAAAAAATCATTGCACATGAACTCTATGCCAGGGTTGCTGCTAGAGGTTCATGATGATACAAAAGTTCATCTCTAGAAAGGTAAAGAAACATTTAATAATTAAGCTAAATAATTAACTGTATAAATATCTATTGTCCGTGAAAAGTGCTATTAAAAGAGAGTGCCCAGATCTTGTTTTTTAATAACATTCTCCAGTAAAACGATAGATGTCTCTTTGGAGAATAGCTGATTCTAGGACTGCAGCAGAAAATACACAAAATAAGCCTGGAACATTTCACAATGCCAGACAGTTAGGAAGTGATTAAAAACAAACAAACAAAAAAACCCCACATCGATGGGGGTATGTCAAAGGGACACAAAAGCTACCTGAAAGAGCTGTCAATGGCCAAAGCTAGAAAACTTGGAACAAAAAAATAAATAAAGTAGTATTGGATTATAACCCAAAGTATAAAATAAACATTCATGAGTCCATACCAATATAAATAAATTATTGAATAAATAAATAGAGAGGAAATTCCAAATTATGTTGATTATTATGCCTTCAAAGAGGTGGACTACAACTTTCCTTTATTAAGTGTGGGCTAGGCATAGCTACTGCTTTCCAAAGAGTACGGTAAATAAAGTGTGTGGGGGGAATGAGTAACTTCGCAGTGTACTGTGTAAAAATTGGACAAATCTCACTTCAGCCTACTGATGAAGGTCATCATCCAAAGCAGTTAGCCATGTTGACAGCATGTGCTTGGTATGCTGTGATGAGAATGGCACTTTACCACTATGTCTGGCTTCCAGGATCATGTAACTGCAGGTTAATCACAAGGGAAACATTCTACAAACCCCATATAGGATGAGCCTGGAGGGACACGACAACTAAGTGTAATGTGATACCGTGGATGAAACCCTAAAAGAGAAAAAGGACAAGAGGTAAAATCTAAGGACATCTGCATAATGTGTGACTTTAGTTAATAATAACATATCAATATTTGTTTATTGATTATACATGTGTACCATACTAACATGAAATTTTAATTATAGGAGAAACTGGGCGCAGGCTATATGGAAGCTCTATGCACTATCACAACTTTTCTATAAATCTAAAACTATTCTAAAAAGCAGACTATTTAAAAACAAAGGAGTACAAGTTTAAATACAGCTTGTAAAAAATGATTGGGCGTGGCTATTCAAATCAAAATAGATAAAAATATACAGATAAAACCAAACTACTAAGTTCATACAAAGCTGAGGTTTTGTTTGAACTGCATAACAAAAAGGAAGAGGGAAAGTTAATTTGCAGTTCTGGCTAAATTGTTCACCGAATATAGAATATAAATTTAATAGAAATGGAAGGAAAGGAGACGGATAACAGATATATAAACTTCTGAATGAATTATTAAAAATTCCAGAGATATTTGAATAAATTTAAAGGGAAGGGACTCAATTCATTTTTATTTTATTGCAATTAACAGAAAATTTTGTCATATGCTGGTTCTTTATTGCTATCTTCACAAATATTATTTTGCAATTATATAATGATAATGGACTTTAGCTTTTGATTTGAAATTCCTTCAACACTGAGGCTTATGGCTAGAAATCTGAGACATCATGGGATATTTTCTAATATACTCATAAGTTAACCTTGAAAATCAGACAGAAGTCAGGTCATCAGTCTGCAAAATCAGAAAGTGCTACAGCTTATTTATTGCACAAAGCTTCCTAATTAATAATCAATTGATCAAACATATAAACACATGTATGCCTGATTCCAAACATATGCTGCTAAAAATCTGGTAGCTTTTAGCAGGACAACTGTGCCATGACAAATTAATAACATAGTCTGTTAGTCAATGCTGTATAACAGCTACAGATTTTTGAGGTTCCTGATCTATGGCAGAGTCACTTTCTAAAAACGATCAAAATCATAGTGTCACCAAAATGATTTTAAGGAGTAGGTTTGTGGGCCATTACTGAATCTATTTCATTGAGATTCACTTTGATTTACTGGAGCACATACTGTATGGTAAATTAAAGAGAGTTCTGCTAAAGAATACAGAAGAGAAGATAAATAAAATTTGAAGAGACAGGATAAAATGCTGTAGATACATGGGCTGCCGGATAACAGTTGACAAAGGATGTTTATATGCAGTTCTCAGAGATGGAAAGATGACATTTTAGCTAAGTATACAGTGTGACTCAAAGAGCCAAAATTGCTGGCAATTACGGGCTCTGCTTTTACCAGCCACTTTCCTTAATGAACTTCTAAACAAAGAAACACAAAATCATATTTCAGTGTCTTCAGAAACATGTGTTTCTTCAATGATTTTAAAATCCTACACTGTGGCATAAAAAAATGAGATGCCTCTAAAAAGTGATAAATACTAAATTATTTATCCAAGGTCACCAAATTGTAATGCTTTATTTTACCGCAATAATGATTTTGTAACAGTATGTTAAAGTATGCTTTTAGATTAAGTTGGTTTAGAGTTCTTTTCTCAGGTAGAACAGTGTTAGAGGAAAGATAGATATTGCTGGAGAAAAGTTGTGCCTTCATATCCACATCTTTGCGCATAAGAGAGGGAAGTTTGGGAAAATGAAAACAGCAAAATCAACATACTCTCTTAATTTTGTAGTGAACTCTCATAATTTTATGTTGCCTTGGCATCCATTTGGAATACAGGTTTAAATTTGTCATACCAGAAGCAGGGCCCTGTCACCCTTGACACAGTCTCCAGTTCCACACCACATCCAAATGGCTCAAGCCAGTGGCCAGAGAGAACTTAGAGGCATCCCTTCTGCCTAGCAGACTGGGCTCATAGCTTTCTCTCTGCTTCCTTTAAGGGGATCATTCAGGCATTTGCCCAAGAACTTAAAGCGACCCCCACCTTATTCCCTTATATATACTGCTAGTTTTCATGAGCTTGTTTTTTCTCATCCTGACTCTTCCTCCCTGCCTGGGGACAGAGGACTGCCCTCCAGACACACTACGCCCTCTTTGCCCAGGATCTGTAAGTAAAACTCTCTGGACATGTTTCCCTATGGTGGTGGTAGACCGAATGCTCCTTCCATCTGAGGAACTAACGGCTGCCCCAGACTGGGTGGGTGCTCCTCATGATGCCCAGGAGAACACAATGTCAGGCTCCCACGTCCAGAGCAATGGTCAGGCAGGCATAACCTGGAACATGGGGAAGACAAGAGCTACAAGGGCATCTGCCAGGATAGACAGTTTCCTGTGTGAGGAAACCCCTGGTTGTGGGTCAAACCACTGCATAGAAGCCATCGTGAAAGGCACATTTTAAACACCCATGTCCAGCCCCCCTTTATTTCTCGCCAGGGCAGTGTTGCTAGCTGCTTTGGTACTAGAACCCCAATTTAGCCAGGTACATTGTCAACCTTAATGATGAGATTTAGGTAATATGATTAGATACTGAGTTTATTTGACTACAGATTTTGAAGATGATCACCTGGGAGGACAGAGACTCCAAAAGGATGGAATCAGCTCTCATAAGTAAAGTGGTCTGAGGGTTGTTTATACAGACAAGGTCTGGGGAAGTTCAATAGGTGTACAGCATTTTCCATACAATGTTAGTGCATACTTGGTTATAGGCAGTGTTTCTTTTCTGGAAACGGTATACTTAACATTCCACATTAAAAATGTACCAGTTTATCTCAGGCACCATTTGGTCTGAGCCAGAAATGAGAAATTAAGGGAGTTAATCTAAAACAAACAGGCAGTAATTAAGAAACCATGACTTGGTCTCCAAAGTCAACCTTTCTCAGAGCCTAGCAACTTTCAGAAGCACCCAATAGACAGATTATCCATTTTCTTTTACATCTCCCCCTTTTCTTCAAGATCTTTTGAAAAAAGCTTTGCAGAAGAAGCATTTTGTTAGAGAATAGTTATATCCCACGTCACTAGAAAGGCTCCTTTAAGTATTATTTTCAATTAAGGTGATTTTCTGAGCAATCATCATCCTAGTGTTAGTCGTTGATCATAGGTAGACTGAAGTACAAACCATGAGTAATTCCACAATGAGGAACATGACAACTGTGCTTGTGGTTATCATAACTTCTTGAAGATCAAAATGAAATAGCGAACTGAGCCCTGAGAGTAACCAAAAAAACAAAAATGAATCATTTAGAGGATTAGGTTTTTACATCTTGTAACCATTTAGCCTTTTGAGTCATTCCTTCTAATCAAGTCTCCACTTCTTCAGAGATGTTACTATAGGTACAAGTGGTGTGAGCTGCTGCACAGACTCCTCCTTTTTCAGCCAATAAATAGTCTACAGCAATTCTCTCTAGCACTGCCTGGGCTAAGGAGTTCAAAAATTTTTCTTGAGCTGAAGTGTTGTTTGCAGTGTCTTCAGGTATCTGACCAATAGTGGCTGATAAGTTTTCAACCGTATCTCTGCTAATATAAACTCCAGCAGTAGGGATTAGTATTCCCAAAATGCTCCAGCCTGAGTTATCATCATATCCCGCTAACACAGTCCTATACCTTATGAAAGTCTTCCAAGGAGTTTCTCTAGTTCATCTTAGCTATTCAGTTTTTAGCTTTACTTTCTGATGCTAACATGTGGACTAGTTGATACAAATCAGAACTCTGGCAAAACCAAAAGGGTCCTCATTAGGCTCAGGAAGTTTTAAAATCATGCCCTTAAGTTCTACCTGTGACCATGGCTGATAAACCAAGGCAGGTTATCCTCTACCAGACACTGGCTGTTTGCAAAACGGAGCCAGAACAGCAGAAGTGCAGTGGGGGGAGTCAGGAAAGCTGGATCACATAATGAAGTACCTATAATGAAAGATAAAGAGGAGCTAAGGGAGCAGAAGGAGAAATTTCAGCAGCCTTTCTTGATTCAGAAATTGCTTTAGACAATCTTTTGTTTTCTTCCTATAAAGAAAAACTATTATCAGAACCTCTTTTGGAAGTTTCCATATACCGTTGAAAATAAGTTTTCCAATTGCTCTGTTCTACTTTAGAAGTGGCTTTTTCTAATTGAACATGCAAGTAAACTAGATTCAGAATGTGGCCTGTATTAAAGTTACAATTTTGTTTTTTTTTTCTTAAACTATAGAGTTTTACTTTCTCTTTTCAGAGAGAAAAGGCATTTCAAAGGTACCTCATTTTGGCCATTGTAATTTGGGGTCATCACAAGTTATGCATAATCAATTTTCTAAATATTTACATTAAAAAGCACCATAAATGTTAAACATAAATTCACCTGGAGTTTCTAATGGTAGATCTCTCCTTATGGAAGAATACTCAGTTTCAGAGTTTCAAATGCCCATAATTTAGATTTTCCTTCCTGAATGACCAACAAGACCTAATGGGAGTTTGTTTTGGACTGAGTGTGCTATTTGTGAGAACAGTTCCTGACGGCGTCACCCTTGACTTGATTCTTCCGTTTTACCTGTTTCAGTGGTCCCAAGAAACTTGAGGGCTTTAGGCAGTAAGTGATCAATCCTTTATGTGTCCCCACTAGATTAAGCAAGATTCCCTTTATGTTCTTCCAAAGGAAATCCCTATGAAACCGCTACTTGTCATGAGCAATTAGCTCGGACACTACCAATAGACATCAGACACCTAGAGTGCCTTGCAGCCAGGAGAAACAGTGGCTCTTATCTTCAGGCCTTTATTTCATCTTCGTAGAAATTATGTTATAATTTTGGTCACTCGAGAAAAATTTGAGCTTGTCAATTGAACTGAGATTCAGAACGTGTCCAGTTTTAAAAATTACACTGTTTTGTTGTTGTTCTTCAACTACAGAGATTCACTTTCTCTTTTCAGAGAGCAATTATTTTTCCCCAGACCAAAATTCTGAATGAGAGGAAAGGTTTAAAAACTCTAAGGAGTAATTGCAAATAAAACCTTAACAAATGAAAGCAAAATCACTAATCTGCAATTAGTAGAATCTCTAGAGAATAACAAACAAAACTCCTTTCTTGTGGTAGCACTTCAATTCAAATCCCGCTGAATTAGAGATGTATATAGCTTGAATAAAAACAGAATCCTCAACCAAGCCCAGCAGGATTCAAGCCTGAGAGAGACTTTGTCAGGGATCCCTGTTTGTCCTAGTGAGGACAGCTAAAGGAAAGTCATTCATGCTGATACCAAGGCTCCAGTTGCCAGCAAAGTGACAGGGATCACTGAAGGTTTGCTTCAGGTCCCCTCCTGGTTGCCCTAATGTCAATCTTAGTAATGAGATTCCAGCAATATGATTAGATATTGAATTTATTTGAGCACAAAGTTTAAGGGTAGCCACCCAGGAGACATAGACTCCAAAAGGACCCGGCTAGTGCTCTGAAGTGGAGGGTTTGAGGATCATTTATATAGGTAAGGTCTGGGGAAATTTAACAGGGGTAAAACATTTTCCATACAAAAGTTAATGCATAGTTACAGCATTTGATTTTCCATAGGCAGTGTTTGTTTTACAGGGAAGCATATATTTAGCATTCCACATTAAGAATGTAATAGTCAAAAGGTCTTTAATCTCAATTAAATGGTCCTTTATCTCAGTCAAGGGGTCTTTTAGCTCAGGTATTATTGGTTTGAGCCAGGAACAAGCAATTAAAGAAGGAAGCTAATCTAAAACAAATGGTAGCATGGTGTTTGTTTTTCCATTCTTGCAATACTTCGGTTAGAAGAATGGTCTCTAGTTCCATTGAGGTCTTCCAAAAGGTATTAGTTCACCATTTTTTTTTATGGCTGTGTACTCACTATTAAATTGATGGCTGTGTACTCACTATTAAATTGGAACTAATCGATCAACACCCATGTGTGCACATATGGTGGCAAAGCTCAACAGAAACCAAGTAGGTAAGAGGGGGTGGAGGGGATGGGTACATTTACACCTAATGGGTACAATGCTACCTTGGTGATGGGCACACTTATAACTTTGACTCAAACTGCACAAAATCAAACATATAATCAAATTGTTTGTACCCCCATAATATTCTGAAATAAAAATAAAAAAAATAAAATAAAACAAATGGTCAGTAATTAAGGGGTCAAGCTCTGTGGCTTGGTCTATAAAGTCAATATTCCTTAGTGCCTAACAACTTTTAGAAGCCTCAAATAGATAGACTATTCTTTTTATACAGCTCTCAAAACATTTTTTTAAAAATTTTAAAATCATATTGTGGTGAAGACAAAAATCATATAATTTATTCTTCAGTAAACATTTCTACTTCCATATAAAATCATTTTTATTGTTCTGTCAATATAAGATGGAAAGTGAACGTTTTCATAATTTTCTACCAACTGAGCATGCTCTGTTTTATACTTCAAACAACTTTGAAGTATGCAAAAATCATCCCAATGTATCAGTTTGTGTTTGCTCACTGAAAACTTATGTCCCAAGTGTGGAGTATTCCTGAGGGCAAACACCTGAGAGCTGAGATTCACAAATTAATATTTATGTAAATTAAAAATAAATATTCCATTTATGCCACCATTTTGAGAAAGTAAAATTAATTTGGTTAATTTTCTTCACTATTTTAATTAAAAAATTATACCTGAAGGAAACTAGCCTTTATTTCTTAAGAAAAAAATAATTTTTCTTTTAATTCATGATTTTAAAAAGTTTGATTATGTCATTAAAAAGTTATGACAATTTTAACTTTTTGTTATTTGGAATTTTACAATTTAAATTGAAAAGCAACAACAGTTTAAAAATATGAATAGAAATATTAGATTTATAATGTGTTTACTATTACCCTTAATATTTTTCAACCAAATATATTATAAAAATACTTTTGATGAGGAAGGCATGGGAAGTTGGAATACGGGAAGGAAAGAACATTGAGTAGACAATTCCTTAGTATGAAGTCAATACACCGAAACCCCCCCCAAAAAAAGAAAGTGGTAATTGACACATCTTTTGTGTGATGTCAGTACTAAAACTGTGAAAAAAAGAAGTATCAGTACAAGAATGTAATTGAGGTTAATGGAGGAAAATTCTAATACAATAAGCAAAAGAGGTGACATTCATTGCCTTTGGAGAGAGAAATGATGAGGATGAAAAAAAGGATGGGCAGAAACTAATGTTCTTTAAACAAATATTTCTAAAGTTATTTAAACCATATATATACACACACATATATATAACTGCTAATTTTTTAATTGAAGAATAACATGACAAGGAAAGATGCATTCTTAATAAAGGTAGCTTTCAGTGCTTCTAATGAAGAAAATAAGAATTTTTTCAATCAGGTATGTTTAAAAGTTACAAATCGAGTTCATAAATAATTTAAATCTTTACAAAGCATAAAATATGAAAATACTAATAAACATTTACTTGACAGTTAATATTATAACCATTATTCTTAGATTACTTCAGTGATGGGTCATATTAAAGAAGATATCATTTTTCATTATATACATTAGGCACATTGCATTTCATGTATATACCAAATTCTTTCTTTGAAGCTATAAGATTCCTTTACAATATGTGCTATTTTCAATAGTGAGCTAAAACTACCTTTAAACACATACACATACATACATATATGTGTATATATTTTAAAATACCATATTACATAATAACAATTAAAATGATGTATTATGATCCAGAAGTATGCATTGTATTACATAATCAGAGATGCTTTGTGTATGATCATTTACAAAGGTGGGAATTAACAGATATTATTGGTAAACCATAAACACTAACTTTTTAAAAAATTTAATAGCCAATCTTAAGCAGATGTGCATCTTCCCTCAGGAATATAGTTAATCTAATTGAACTGCCACGATTTAGATTCCTTGGTTGTAGCTATCATTTTTCACACGCAACAGGAGAGCTAGGCTGCTCGTCCAATACTTTTAAATTTAGCTGAATTAATTGCACAGACTATGTTGAATGCAAACTATGGAAAGAAGAATGAATAAAAAATTGTTTTCTCTAAGATTATTTAATCTAGGAGGTGTGGCAGAGGAGAAAGAGAGTCTGATGAAAAAGCTTCTTAAAATTGCATTATTCTTAATATATTCAATTCACTTGGAACTTTCCTGATGATTTTAAAATAATTACACTTTCTGGTTAAAGATGTTGTGAAGTTTCATTTTTTAAAATAAACTAGAAGGCCACTAAAAGGTCACATCTTACATTGAAGAAAGGAAAATTTTTTTCTCTAATATCTAATATCACTAACCCATGTGCCTCCACTCTTAGGCCCCCCAATCTTCCTAAAAGATATATATCCTCATTTAATTTCTCTCTTTAAATCCCTCCTATATGAACTCATTATTTTCACCTGAAAGTCAAAATGTGTTGGGTGCCATCGGTAATTTTTCTACCACCTAACAAGTTTGACACTTTAACTCTGAGCCTCAGTTGTAATAAAAAACTTTGCAATGGCCTCAATTTATCAGAGTTTTGTATCTTTATATCTTTGCTTACTCTGCTGTCTTTACATGGAGGAGCATTTGTGCTCTGTCTTAGTACCACGTCCCCTTTAAAGAGATACATATCTCTCATTATGCAAACTCAATTTGTGGACCGTCTCTTCTCCAACCCTTTTGATACCTTCTCCATTGCTTGGCATGAATTGACCACTCTCCCTTGAGCTCCTCTCTTACCATTTCCAGATATCTGTTATATAAATTACAACACTGACTTGCATTATATAGTGTCTGACCTCCCATACTACAAGCTAATTAGGGCATGGACTCTTCATCATTCATTTTTGTACCCCTTGCACTTACGTAGAAGAATTCCAGAAATAAGTGTTTGGTGAATAACAACCAAAATAATATAAAATTAAGAAATGTGTCCTCATTTTACAAGTGTTATTTGCTGAATTGATACATCGCTGAGAAAGAATTTCAAACAATAATTAAGCAAATTTATTGTCATTCGGGGAGTTAAGAGGTTTAAACTTGAGAATCACAAAGTCACACCAAAAATATGTGCTATCTTTTGAGTTAATAAGACTTTTTCTGCATCTCTTGACTGTAAATAGTCCAAGAAGTAGCATTAATATGTGATTTCAGACCCCTAAAATAGATTTCAAAATACCATTAAAATTGCTATGCTCAGTAAATGAACATATTTACTATTCACTAAGGAAGATCAAACAAAACAAGCAAACAAACAAATAGTTGAAAATGTGTAACTTAAGTAAAAAGGAAAAACATGGTAAGTCAATTATTTCCATATTCTAGGTCACATGACTATGTTTATTCATCAGGAAGTAATTTTTCTCTGATTCAGTGTAATCTTCTCAAGGGATAAAACAATAATAGTTTAAAATGTTTAAAATAGAAAATATCATATAAATACCGCTACACGTTCTCACATGGGTTGACTGTATATAAGTATAAAATTGCTGAACAATATATCCGATTATTATATTTGTTGCTGAAAACCAATCTTTTATTTTGAATATAATTGAAAACAAATCAAGTATGCAGCAAGATGAATTTGAGAACCTCTGCAATAATGAATGCTTTTAGAATAATTTGAATTTTCAGGTAATGATGGCAACATTTTAGTTCTTTCTTTCTTAGATTTTATGCTCTGTGATAATCTTAGATTCTATGTTGTGTGGTTGTAGCAGTTACTGGAGAGCCTCAAAACGGCTTATCTTAAGTACAAAAAGATATGAGAAAATAACACAATTTTTAAGAAGTTCTTTATCATAGATAATGTTAACATACCTCAATACAGAAATCTTCCACTGACACTGGTAAAAATCTAGGAAACAAACATCTGCCTTATTTTTTATGACCAATCACCAAAGACATTGCAAGAAAAGAAAACTATAGATCAATATCTCTTATGAACATAGATGCAAAATTTCTCAACAAGATCATCAACAAATCACACCATGACCAAGTGGGACGTGTTACATTTGATATGGAAAGTTGGCTCAACATTTGAAAATCGATTAATGTAATCACATCAACAACTAAAGAAAAATGTCACATGATCATATTAATAGATACATAAAAAGTATTTGTCAAAATCCAACACCTATTCATGATAAAAAAAAAAAAAAACCTTTCAGTAAACTAGGGGCACAGGGGAATTTACTCAACTTCATAAGGAATACTACAACATTTATTAATTTGATAAAATCCATTCTCAATTCTATGCTTTGTATGGAACCAGAGAAGACCCAATATAGCAAAAGCAATCTTTAGCAAAAAGAACAAATTAGGAAGCATCAATTTACCAGACTACAAGCTATACTACAAGGCTATAGTAACTAAAACAGTATGGTACTGGCACAAGAACAGAGACATAGACCAATGGAACATAACTGAGAATCCAGATATAAAACCATCTTCATATAGCCATCTAATCTTTGACACGCTTGAAGCTCTGACTTGGGAAGATGGGTGGGACATGGGCAATATATATAACCTGAACTTTTGTACCCCTATAATAAGCTGAAATTTAAAAAATTTAAAAAAAAGACAGACTAATGGCCAAAAAATATGTGAAAAAGTGCTCAACATCTCTATTCATCAGGGAAACGCAAATCAAATCTGCAACATCACTTAACACCAGAGATATAATTATACATAGAGAATATGCAAACTATTCTCTGAAAATGGAAAACAAGATGCATTATTGAGTTCATGTCCTGTGCCAATATTTGTGTCAGGAATTTGTTTGACATTTAATAGTCACCACAAACATATAAATTATAACAGTTCCATTGCTACTTGCTAGTGAAAGAACTAAGACATAATGTTATTAGCACAATTTCCTGCTCTCACATGTGTCTGTTTTTCCTTGTGGTCATTTATCTTGCTGTTTGGGAAACAATGACACAACATTTCTTTCTTGTTGTTTTGTTGCAATATGTATACAATCACCAAACCTGTCAAATAATTGAATCATGGCAGAATCAGAATATGAGGGACGTATGTTTGCATTATTATCGCTGGTCATGTGCCTACTTAAAAGTTAAGGATTTCCTTACTATGAAAGAAGGAAAGACTGGATATTGTTGCCCAACCAGCTGTTTATAACACAGAAATGGTGACTGTAGAAACATAATTTTGACAAATACATACTTAGGCAAAACTGAAGAATCATGTAAAAAGAGGAGCAGACCAACTGAATGCATTAATAGGAAGAGGTTCTTGAGTTTGTGTAAACATCTTTGTCCAAGTCATGTAAATTTGAGAACTTCTGGGGTAGTTGAACTTGCTGTTTCTCCAGCTGATCTATATCAATGCAATTAATAGAACCTGAAGTTTTACATACATATTCTACTGATAAATATTGTTGAATGGAGAAAGCAGGGATTGAGACAAGGCATTGCCTCTAATCCCTGTGTCTTTTTTTGAAATTTCCATGGAATTTAATAATCCAGAATTGGATTATGATTTAGGTGGCTTTCAGGTAGTTAACAGGAACTAACTAACAGTTGGGACCCACTGAGAGGAGTGATTATAGGAGAGGTCAGATCCATACTGTTTGAGCTGTTTTATGCAGATAACATTTAAATATCATTTAACAGATCTAATTAGGTGGGGAGGAAGTATGTCAGAAATGATACTTAAAGAAAGACACCATCACAATGGAAAGGACACTGAAAATGAAAGTCCCTGGTTGTAATTTCTATTAGGTGAGTGTAAGCTTGATTTATTATAGGGATGAATTTATTTCTGAGCCTTAAGGAAATGTAAGAGAAAATGTCTCTAAGAGTAATGCAGGAGATTTGTTTGTGGTGGGGAGGACTTCACAACCTGCAATATAGGGATTCAAGAATTATTTTGCAGGATTTGGCCAAGAACTTGGGGAGAATAGGAGTAAGACCAGAAACACAGAAATGCTTACTAACATCTAGCAGATAACTCTCAATGTGATTTTTTTTCCCCAAAAAAGAAAGGGGTGGTACTTATTTTAGATAGAGTAGGAAGCGCAAGACTGAGGGGGAAAAACGTATGTGTAAAAGGAAATCCTTAGCTCTAACTTCCAGAAGGCATCATTCCAGAAGCAGTAGGGAGTTGCAAATGATTGGTGCAAGTATCCACATAATCATTTTTAACAGATTCTGCCATATGTGTCTGGTAAGTGTCATGATTGTCTCCTACTCACCTCACTGGTGAGGGAGGAATTCTATACCCTAAGTGTTGTAAGATGTCTGAATACATGACCCCTAACAGTGGACAGGTGAGAGTGGCAGCAGTTTATAAGTCACATATGCTCATAGCCCAGGGGAGGAGGATACTGTTTGCCATGCAGGTCCACGTGGGTGTTACACTCAGGAACAGAGTGAACAGCAGGGTTTTCGGGAGATAGATTTTAGAGCAACAAAAGTGTGAAGTGCCCACTGAATCCCAGGATAAGATGAGATTGTTTTGTTTGAATAATTTTATAGGCTGGACACAAACATACATATGTATGTAATATATATGTACATAAATTGGGTTGAATTTTGTTAATTTTCAGAGTAAGTATATAGTATGAATCTTTAGTAAATATGTAAATATTAATAACAAACTAAAAAATAGGATGCCTATTTTATGTGTTCAAATTCATGCAGAAGTCATGAGGATTTGGGAATCCTGGGGATCTTCCTAGGGGAGGGATTTTCAACCTTGGTAATTGGCATTTTAAGCCAGGGGATTCTTTGTGATGGGGATCTCTCTATGTGTTATGGGATATTTAGCAACAGTTTTGGAATCCACACACCAGAGATCCCAGATGCACCTAGCCAACTCAGACAATCAAATAATCTCCTGATATTGTTGATTGCCTCTTACAGGGAAAACAAGATAATCTAATTTAACTACATAATGTTTCATCAATTAAATATATGATTATTTACAAATATAAAATCTATTGCTTTACCCCATATGTTTGTATGTCATATATAAATATATACATGTACACATACATATATGTATATACTTATATCCAAAAAATCATGGCTCAGAGAAATGTAATAGTGCTTTTCCTTGTGTTTTCTTCTAGTATTTTACAGTTTTAAGTCTTATATTTAAATCTCTAATCAACTGTGAGCTAATTTTTGTTTATGGCATGAGATACAGGGCTAATTTTATTCTGTACACGTGGCTATCTAATTTTTTGAACACCATTTATTGAAGAGAATAGACAGTCCTTTCTGGACTGTGTGTTTTTGACACCTTTGCAGAAAATGAATTGATCGTAAGAGTGTGGATTTATTCCTGGGCTTCTTATTCTGTTCCATTTGTCTAAGTGTCTGTTTTATGCAATTATCATGCTATTTTGATTATTATAGCTTTGTAATATATTTTGAAGTCAAGTAGTGTGATGCTTCCAGTTTTGTTCTTGTTGCTCAAGATTGCTTTGGTATTTGGGGTCTTTTGTGGTTCCATGTGAATTATTTAGGATATTTTCTATTTCTGTGAAAAAATTCATTGGAATTTTAATAATATATATACATATGGAAGAATATATACACACACATTGCATATACATCTATATCAATGTCTATCAATCTAGATAGATAAATATTTCTGTGCTTATGCTAAACTAAAACTTTGTCATTGATGTTTGTCTTAGTCAGTTGGCCTGCTATAACAAAGTACCACAGACAGTGTGGCTTATAAAAACAGAAATTTATTACTCAAGTTCCAGAGGCTGGAAGTCCAAGATCAGATGGTCAGTCCTTAATGGTGTTGGTTGTGACAATGATAGTGATGTTGCTTTGGCTGCTATTGAGAAATTATTAAGAGTCAAAAGAAGTTGATGATAAATAGTTGGTAATATATTCTGTAGAAAAGAATATATTTCAAATACAAGCTTGACATTGATTAATTTGAATAATAAATTTAAAAATTTCAAACATATTTTAAAATAGAGAATAATAGATTTAAAATATCTAAAGGAATCATTAAAGTCTTTTCTTTCTGTAATCCATTAGAAACCATCAAAGGAGAAAAATGCAGTTTGTTAATAAATGACTATAATTTAAATTAAATATAACAGATGTTCAATATAAATGATCAATAAGCAACTAATTACTAGGGAAGGGAGGTTTAAAATAAGTTATTGGCTTTGAAATGTATGAATAGTTTTAGAAAAATGCTTTTATAACTTCACAAAAAATTAGTTTATGAAAAATACCATAGACATTACTGGATGAGTTTTAAAATCTACATATAATAAATTAGTTTGAGAGAATGTGATTTAAAATTAAAAGTATAACTTGAACTATTAACGTAAGATGTAGCAATAGTTCAAGACTACTATTGATTAAATGCTAGGTTACACAAAATTTATTTTTGGGTATATTTCTATACTAGTAGTCAGGTACTCCAGAGATTCAGACCCGATAGGAGATCTCTATCTATATCTATCTATGTATCTATCGATTTATACCTATCTATATCTATATATCAACAAATGTGATATATAGATACAGGGTGTCTGAACATCCCCAGACTTGCAGTTGGGAGGCTGGAGGACCATGAGAGCAGTCAGTGTAGTTCCAGTGTGTGTCCAAAGGCCTAAAATCCAGGAGAGCTGATGCTGTAGTTCCATTCTGAAGGCCATTAAGCTGGAGACCGAGGAAAACCTAACACTCCACTTTGAGTACAAAGAGAAGAAAAAAAACTATGTCTCAGCTTAAAGGCAGTCAGGCAGGAGAAATTACCTCTAGTTAGGGGGAAGGAAGGCCTTACTTTTTTTCTATTCATGTTTTTAACTGACTGGATGAGGTCCCCCACGTAAGTGGGGCAATCTTCTTTACTCATTCTATCAAGTTAAATGTTAAACTTATCAAAAACACCCTCTAGGAAACAGACAGAATAATGATTGACCAAGTATCTGGGCACACCATGGCCTAGTCAAGGTGACACATAAAATTAACTGTCACAAGTTCACCTATTGTTAACTTTGCTCCCCCACACACCTTCTTAAATCATATTTAATCTCCAAGTAAAGACAGTGAAAAAGTCATGATTTCTCCTAGCATAACAGAACTATCCTGTGTATAACAAAAACCACACTAACCTTTTACATTTTTCCTGATATCTCATAATTTAAATACTATGATGTAAAATTAACAACACTGAAATACTGTGATATAAAGTCCGTATAAGTGTAAGGGAATGAAAGAGGGCAAAACACAAAAATATTATACACACAAACATATAAAACAAAATAAGGAGGAAAAACTAATTGCAATCCTCATTTCTGTAACTGGTCATGTGGTCATAGTTGGTATTTATAATTACTCTCTTGCACTACCTATTCCCTATTCTCTTTTCTTTCAGCAAGTACTAGGTTTTTTACCTAGTGGAATGACACAAACCTTAATTTTTGAAGGGTCTGGGTCAGGAATAGTCCTGTCTGATTTGGGTTGTTTTAGTTTGACCTGTCATCACATTTGATCGTAATGATCACAGGGCAGGATAATACTAACAGGTGCCCTAATATATATCTTGTATTCCAAACCTACTCTTCCTTATCGCCATTGTGGAGTAATAGTCCAATTTCCTTAGAGTCAAGTCAGGATCAGTCACCCCAGCCAGCACAGTAAAACTCTCCTTTGAGTGCTGATTCAGAGGCATAAGAAGCCCAGCGTGAATGGGCGTCAGTCTTAAGTTCCAGTTCAATGGCTACATCTCCTGGTGAAAGCATTCCTCTCTCTGCAACGATGACCTCTAGGCCAGCAAAGAATATGGTAAAGGGAAAGGAAGAAAAATCATGTTAGTGCATAACTAAGGGTAGCAATGAGTATTGTTATTCCCATTTCCACCTCTTGATTCATGGATCAGGCTATGGGAGAAATAGCACCATACATTGGATGCTGATTCAAAGCATATACCACCTTTTGGAGACTCTTATCCCAGCCCTGTAAGGTATTGCCACCTAGATGGCCTGTAACTGAGCCTTCAAAAGGCCATTGCACTGTTCTAGTAATATAAAATCAGCTGCTTCAGAATGGTGAGGGACATGGTGTGATCAGTGCATCCTGTGAGCATGGGCCCATTGCCATGCTACATTTGGTGTGAAGTGAGTTCCTTGATCAGAAGAAATGCTCTTTAGAGTATTGTCGCTGTGGATAAGACATTCTGTAAGTCCACAGATGGTAGTTTGGGCAAAACCATTGCATGCAAAGAAGGTAAATCCATATCCAAAGTATCTATCAGTAAGAACAAAATGTTGTCTCTTTCATGATGGAAGCAGTTCGGTGTAATCAACCTGCAACCAGGTAGCTGACTAATCAACTATCAAGTATTAATTGCTGGTGTCTGCTGCTGGCAGATTGGGCACCCAGCAGTGGCAGTAACTAGGTCCTTGGTGTAGAAGTCCACATTGCTGAGCCCATGTGTAACCTCTATCCCTGCACCATGGCCACTTTGTTCATGAGTCCAGTAGCATAATGGAGGAGAGGCTGGGGAAAGTGGTGACTGGTATACATATAATAGGTCATCCTATCTACTTGGTTATTAAATATCTTCCTCTGCACTAAACTGAGACAGATCAGGCATCTCTAACTCATTTACAGGGAGCATCTTTTGGTCCACGTTTTGGTCCAGGCAAACAATTAGAGCCCTTTCTGACTACCTAAACTGTAACCTGAACTGCAGAACTCTGCATAGTGAGCTCACATTAGTAAAGTTGACACGATCCAAGTTTGTATTCTTTATACTATTATCCTATACTCTTAATATTCATTCCCACACAGGTTCCTCAGATTCCTGGCTGTGTAAATTAGAAAACTCAAGGAGTTCTTTTGGAACGTACTATACCTCTCCAAGACCACAATTGGTCTTTCTCATTCAAGGACCTGCTGGAACTTGAGTCTAGTTATAGGTCTAGAAACAGAGAGATGATGTAGTGTGGGTCCTTAGGAGAATCCACACTGTCTTGCATGACATTGCATTTCCTCTGGCAAGTACTGTTAATCCCTTTTGATGGGGTGGAGGGCCTGCTTCCATTGTGGGGGGCGGGTGTTGCTTAAACTGGGGATGGAGAGGCTGCTTCCACTAACAAAGAAGACTCATCAGAACTTATTTGCTTGATGTTCCCAGCTTCATCAGACTCTTCCCACATATTTTCTCCCAAATTTCAGGATCCCAATCTTTCCAAATCAATGTCCTCGCTTTAACAGCAGACACCTCCAACGCGTGGAATTCGGCTTGCATTGTAATTCAGCCAATTGCAGGATGAGATTATGCATGTGATTATCAGTAGATTCAGCCTTGCAGCTTCAGGAAATAACAATCTCCTTCAGGGAACACATAGATGCTTTGGGGTTTTTTGTGTGGTATTAAGCCAGGGATTCAAATCCCTGAGCTCATCCTTTTCTTTTTACCCTTTGTCTGGCAACTTCAGGAGCAACCAGCCAATATCATATACATTACTCTTCCAAAGTGGCTCTCAAGTTAACTCTAACTAGAGTCCCTTATTAATTTTAATTTTGTCTACTTCATCATCTTTTGTCAAAATGCGGGGCTAACATTATTTTGTTAGAAGTTGTATTTCTGTGAAAATGTAACAAGTAACAAAGTTTAAAAAGTAAAATTACAAAGTACAATTAATAGTAATATGGAATCCCAGTTTGTACAATAGTTGTTAGCCAGGAATCTAGGCTTAAAGGCAACCAATTAAATAAACCATATGTCCATTGTCCTGCCAAGTGAAACAATAGAGTGTTATGAGGGGTAGGAGTGTCATTATGATATGGATTCCTGTTTCATCATCTTGTTTTCTCGTCCTGGTTTGTTGTTTGAATGTCTCTGGTTATGGCAGTGGGGAGTTAGGTGAACTTTTCTTTTTTTATTTTAAAAAATGTTTTTTGTTTTTAATTATTATGGGTACATAATAGTTGTATATATTTATAGGGTACATGTGATTTTTTTTGTTTCTTTATTTTAAAAAATGTTTTTTATTTTTAATTATTATGGATACATAATAGTTGTATATATTTATAGGGAACATGTGATTTTTTTTTGGTTTTTTTATTGTTTTGTTTTTTTATTTCAGAATATTATAAGGGTACAAACATTTTGGTTACATTTTATGACTTTGCCTCACCCAAGCGAAGATTAGAGGCATGCCCTTCCCCTCTACAATGCTCACCGCGTCCATTAGTTGTGAGTTCCCCCCCACCCTCCGCAACCCCGTAATCCCTGGAGAATATTACTACCGTGTGAGCACCACAGTGTTGATCAGTCAGTGCCAATTTGATGGCGAGTACATGTGGAGCTTATTCTTCCGTTCTTGTGATACCTCACTGTGGATAATGGGCTCAAGCTCTATCCAGGAATATATGAGGTGCTAGATCAGACATGAGCTTGTTCTGTAAAATGTATCTAGTTTTAGCTGATAGGGCTTTAGAAATAGAGTAGTTCTGGTTTTTAGTAATTCCATGGAAGAAAGTGGGATTGGAGGGGTCTAGATGAAGTCAGGATCCAATCTAATCTAGAGGTAGATATTGAGAAAAGCAATGCACAGAAGGTTATAGAGAACAGGCTGGGGTTTCCAGAGAGGACTTATTCACAATATTTCTTTTTTAAGGGAAAATGATGTGACTTTAATATTTCTTTAGAGTCTATCAGAATACTGTATTAATTTTTAATAACTGTATAACAAATTATTACAAACTTAACAACTTAAAACAACCACAATTTAATATCTTGCAGTATTTCAGGTTAGAAGCCTCGGATGGACCCGCCGGGTGTTTTCGAGGTCTCACGGGCTGCAGTCAGGCTGCCGGCAGGGCTGTGTTGTCATCTGGATCTTGCAGTCGTCTTCTTCCAAGTACATTCAGGCTGTTGGCAGAATTCAGTTCCTATGGCCCTAGGACCAAGGCCCTCATCTCTTAAAAGATGCCCTTCTCAGGCTGTTTGATACATGCTTGGTTGTTTCTCCTTCCTTGTAGGATAGTAGTGTCTGACTTATTTCTTTTTCTAATAGTTAAAATTTTGATGTATGTGAAATACTTATGGAAGTTTCTACTCACTAAGAGAAAAATAACATTCATGAAACCTTTTAAAAAATTAATCAGTATGTGATCAGACCATAAAAAGGAAACATTAATTCCAAAAGGTAAAAATTGCATGGGCCCCATTTACTAGCCATAATGCAAAAAACTATCAATGAATGGATAATAGGTAACAACAATATTACCAAACCCTTAAATACTTGAATATTGAACTCTTTCAGAGATCTATTGAGTTAAAAAAAAAATCAGAAATGGAAACTGAAATTACAGACATTTAGAATACAAAGAAAATGAGAGCACAAATATCAAAACTGTGGAGTCCAACCAAACCTATATTTAGATTTCTCCAAGTTCATTTATGTTGTCACAAATGACAGGATTTTCTTTCTATTGTGTGTGTGTATATGCACTATGTATATATACATCACATACACTTTGTCTGTTCATCTGCTGTTGGGCATTTAAGTTTATCACATATCTGGGTGGTGTGAATAGTGCTGCAGTAAACATGGGAGTAGAGATATCTCTTCAACATACTGATGTTATTTCCCAGTAGTGGGATTCTGGATCATAAGTAGTTCCACTTTTAATGTTTTGAAGAAAACCCATATTGTTTTCCATACTGGCTGTTCAGTTGCTTGAAAAGGATTGATATTAGTCCTTTTTAATGTTTGGTACAATTCTGTGGTCAAGCTGTCGGATCCTGGGCTTTTCTTTGATGGGAGACCTTTTATTACTGATTCAATATTTTCACTCCTTTTTGGTCTATTCAGATTTCTTATTTTTTCATAACTCACTTTGGTTGTATGTGTCTAGGAATTTATCTGTTTCTTCCAGGTTTTCCAATTTGTTGGCATATAGTTGTTCATGAATAGTCTCTTATGATCCTTTGTATTTATGTTGTATCAATCGTAATGTCTACTTTTTTATCTCTGCTTTTACTACTTGAGTTTTCTCTCTTTTTTCTTAGCCTAGATAAAGGTTTGTCCATTTTATTACTTTTTCAAAATATCGATCTTGGTTTCTTCATCTGTAAAATCCAAGTCAGGGATGTCTAGAAATGCCTTCATTGGCCTAGGTTGCTGGGCATTTGTGTCTGCAATGGTACTGCCTTGCTGGGGAGATGGGGGTCTTCCTGAGGATTTTCAGGCAGATGGTGCCTGTGTGTGGTGGGTCTTCTGTCCCTGGGTCAACTTCCCTGCAGTGCAGAGCTGCCTCTTCCCTGAGTGTAGGGGCCCACGTGGGATCCATGGCCAGAGTCAGGCCATTCTGCTGAGCATAGGCTGTGAGCATCTGAGGTTATGGTGCTGCAGCCACCTGCACCATCGTGGTAGAATAACATCAGAGCCTCAAGGATGGAGAGATGCAGTGGCTCCTGGCCTTCGGAGCAGGATGCATTCTAGCGGTGGCTCCAGTTTCAACATACGGTAGCAGCTCAGGTCATGGGGATAGACGTGTGCACAACATGGACTCCTACTCTGGGGCAATGCAGCCCTGTGAACTCCAGAGAGTTCCCCAAACCAAGCTCAGGGCCTGTGAGGACTCCAGGAGTTTCCTGTAGCAAGGAATGCAGATGTCCATGCTGGTAATAGGGGATGCTGAGGGTCTCCTGTCTACCTTTTCCCCACAAAGAGAAGTTCCTTGTGGCCCTGATCCCAATCCCAGCAGGGGAGAGGAGTGGGCAGTGGCAGAGTGTTTGCCCTCCTCTGTGTGCTACCATCTGGGTTTTCAGGCCCTACAGGATTCCATCAATCCATTACTGTACTCCAGCACTGTCCTTCAGACAATCTAGTACAAATGCAGTTGTTTATTTGTTGTTGTTATTGTTTTTGTGCGAGAGACTAGAGCCAGGGACCTGTAGTCTGCCATCTTGCTGACATCACTCTCCTGATTGTATTTAAAATAAGTTCAAGTACTTCAGTTATATTTAATAAAGATGTACGATTTACAAATGGTCAAGTCACTAAGTAGCCAGGAAAAAATAAATGTAATATATACAGTGACCTTTTTGACTTGACCTTCTGCTGGTTGTAATAGAATGCACTAAAAGCATTGACCTTTTAATGTTTATGTCCTTCCATTAGAGATGGCTGCCTAAACAGGTTACAGTGAAGCTTTCAAAAATAATTTGCTTAAAAATTATTACAAAAATAATTTAGTTGAATGTGTATATGTACACTGAAATTGCTTGCAAGGCCTGCATTTGAATTTTATTCTGCAACATTGGCTTCAGTAAAAATTAAATAGCTTCAGACCAACTAGAGTAAAGAAGTACTGTTAGAATGATTTTATAATCTAATACAGAGAACAATTTAACATAAAATATTTTCATCTTTAAATTCCCAGAAAAATAAGATGTTCTATTCAATTTTACATACAATTTTTGTTCATTTATAATTCGTATTCTCTACAGATAGGAAGAAATTTGAGGTAGATTTCAATGTCTTGTAATTGAAGTTGAAACATGGACTGTAATAGCTTATAATTGGTTTGCATCACGGTTGCATTGTTTTTAGGCATTTTTGTAAGCAAGTACTTTACTAATACATGTTTTCCTGTAATATTTTGTTTGTTTTATTCATATAGATAGATAGATATAGATATAGTCAGAAGACCCAGCAATTCTACAACTTTTGATGAATTAATGTAATTGTAATATACTTTAAATGATACACATTTTAATAACACCTATAGTTTATTGGTTGCCTGCTCTGTCAGGTGTTTATTATATAATTATTTTAATCTTAGAAAAATTTAGGAATATTGCTACCTTCATTTCAGAAATGAAGAACTTGTATCTCAAAAAAGTTAAGTATTTTGGTCTAGTTCATTCAATTACTAAGAAAAATACCCAAGCATGCATATATGCCATCTCGATATAGACCAATAATATACTCTCAATAAATACTTTGATAAAGACTTAGAAAATTTTTATGAATATATTTAACAACTTTTAAAATTATGTTTCTGAAAGAATGTAGGAAAATATTCCATATATAATTTTAAATTTGGGTTGTATGTAGCTACACACTCTATTTGTAATATCAACCAAATTGCCTGTGGTGTGTATGCATTCAATATTCATTCAAAAAATATTATAGGTTTTCCACTAGTTCAAGACACTTTGATAAGAGTTGGAAATATAGATGCAGATATATTTAACCTCCTTTACATCTGCCTGGACACCACCTGTACTTCTACATCTATTTGTGTGTGTGTGTGTTATATTAAAATGTATATATATATTAAAAATATATGTACATATATTATTTTTAAGGTGAACACATAACCTTTCCTAATCTCTTAAACCTCTTCCCCCTACAGGCTTTCAATTATCAATAAATAGTAACAACCTTTCAGTTACTTGGACCAAATATAGGAGGCATTCCTGACTCATTTTTTTCTCCCCACACCTCACAGTCGGTCTGCCAGTAAAATTTCTTGGCAATAAAATACTTTCATAATGTGTTCAGAACCAAGCCACTTCTAACCACCCAGCCATTGCTATACTAGTCAACGTTGGCACCATTCCTCACTTGGAACATTGAAATAGCTTTGTCACTGTTTTCCATCTTTAGTCCCCTGACCCCTATCCCAGTCCAGTGGCTACACGGCAGCATGAATAATCCTATAACGGAAAAGACACATCAGGTCTCTCAGTTCAGAAAGTGTAGTTGTTAGGTCCGTCTGTGTGGATGTCGCCTGGTCCCCCAGGGTCAAGAATGAGTGCTGGTACCGAGTGGAGCGATGACAGGGTGATCACTCACACAGAGGAACTTAATACAAAGAGTTTATCACATAAAAGGAAGCTACACAAAAGGAAAACACGTTCCAGAGAGAGTGGAATGGGCCAGTCTCCAGGAGTGGAGAAAGACAGAAAGACGCTGGAGGCTGAGCACATGTTGCCTTTTACAAGCCCACTGGTTTGTCCCGCCTTCCCCCTGGCAGGATTAGTGGTCGTTTCCCATCTTTGGGGGTGATTGACAGGTTGGTGTTACATAACAGATCACATAGAGGGGTACATATATAATAGGGTAGGTTATATACGTTTCCCTTTCTGTGTATGCATCTTTTCTAGAATTCTTCACGAAGCTCCACCCCTGTTATGCTAATTGGATGATAATGAGCTCTAAATTACTAGAATTTTTAGCATGTATGTCCCCACCAGAGAGCAGTTCCTACCGGCAATTTGGTTCCTAGACACAATTCGGTTCCTGCTCTCCGCCCTTAATAACCTCCTTGCCACCTGTTTACCCTCCACCAGACCTAATATAATGGCTTTCCAATAAACTTAGAGCAAAATATCTACCCTTGCAATAATCCTTGCCCTTCCTTTCTCTCCTCTAATCTTATCTCTCCTACTACTTTCTCCTCATTGAGTTCCAGACATCATAGTCTCTGCATCTCTTCCCACTGACATGCTAAGCAGTGATTTTCAGGGTCTTTGCACTTGCAGGTACCCCTGCCTGGAGCAGCCTTCCCCAGATATCGGTATATAATGAAGAACTTTTTCTATTTCAAGCCTTTGCTCCTATGCATCTTCTCAAATATGCCAGTGTAGTGCAGTTTATTTAAATTTGAAATCACATTCCCTACCTACAGCTCTTCCTGTTGCTTTTTGCCATTTCATGCTAGCACTTACTGCTATCTAACCTAGTTCAGATAGTATATTTCATACTTGTATCTCCGCTCTAGAATGAAAGCTACCCGAGGACCTGGAGTGTTTTCTTTTTAGTTCACTGAAGTTGTCAAAGCACTTTGAAGAATGCCAAGCACCAGTTTAGCTATGAAAAATACAGATTGATTGATTGATTGATTGAATAAGCATATACACAAAGTTATAATTATAACTATATAGTATATTTTTATATTCATAAATAATTTTAATTTTATTTTCTATATTAGTTAGAAATAAATAATGAATATTTTTCCATTCTTGTGATACATCACTTAGTAGAATGGGCTCCAGCTTCATCCAGGATAATACAAGAGGTGCTAGATCACCATTGTTTTCTCTGGCTGAATACTTATGTTCTGACTTCTTTAGAAGTTGTATTCACTCTACTGTATAATATTTTGGAAATCTCAAATAATAAAAAGAAATAATTAATGTAAGAAAACTGAATTAAAAAGTAAAGATGCTACTAGGTTCTTTAAAATACACAAGTCATTGAGGAGTTTCTGGAATGTAAAACAGTGCGATGTTAAATGAGCTGGAAAAAAAATCTACTGTAACAAAATTTAAACTTACTACAATATATATAGAATTTTTCCTGTTGAAAGTTCATTTTAACAAAGTCTGAACATTTATTAAGTAACAAATACATTAATGTAAATCTGATTAACAGGTTAATCCCTTTTGAAGTCAGCCCAACAATTTAAAATATTTGGATATGGAAAGCAAATTACACATCTGCAACTTTTTCTATCTAAAATTATAAGTTAGAAAGTAATTGAATTAATTAAATCATTGTATCTGTATGGAATGTTTCCATTTATCATACTTCGAAACATAACATAACACGTTGCGTACATGCTAAGGAATGAAGCCTTTGCATCTGTATACATACTTGTCAGGGGATAATGAATGTGTACCTCGAGGCTGTCTATAATAATAAATGTCCCTTATATACAAATTATGCTGTCTCCAAAAATGCTAAACAGTCTTCCAGAACTGCATGTCACAGTGACCAGCTTTTCAATTATAAAGTCAAATTTTTACAAGATCATAACTCAAAGAAAATACTTGCACCTGTCTGAACTGCCACGCAGGTGACAGCTGATGAGCCCATTTCTAGTGCAAGGTAGTTAATGTTCTTGTACAACCCCTGAAGTGACATGAGCCTACTCAGGTCTATCAGGCAATGCTTAAAGTAGACTGATACATGATAGGTGGAGAAAGGCAGATATTTTGAAGATGAGTAATTTTTTTTATATGTATTAGCCTTTATCCCTGAATTTACACTGTGAAAAGGTGGGATGGAACAGCAACTATTGCACTTCTAGCCCAAATATATAAGGTGAGGAATTCCTACTGGGCAATATCACATTAATTAAAAATAAGGATTCTGCTTTCGACCATAATAGTGAGTCTTTTAAAAACCAAATGAATTAACCCATCTTTCCACATTATGGTAAATCATGGCTTGGTAATAATCCATTATTATTGAATCCAGGAGAGTACTAATCCACTAATTATTGTAAATGATGTCAGTTCGATTCCATTCTTAGACTTGAAACTGAAACTAGTCCAATTTGATATATGTAAATCTAGTTAAGACTACTGTCTGTGTTGTCAAACATCATTTATTAAAGAGAATCAAAATGGAATGAAACACAATACACTATGCTGAATTGGTTTATGTGCCAATCTCCAGAGATGACCAGAAGAAATGATTTGAATCATATTTTAAATCACATTACTGCCCTATTAGTTATATTTTAATCTTGTATTAATATTGTTGTATGGCAAGAAAAAGATCTGGAGGCAAAACGCAATTAAGACTGGAAAATTTATAACATGTCAAAAGCATATTGAGAGAACTCCTAATCACTAAAGAAATATAGGAATTTTGTATTATGATTTATAAAAATTAATTAATGGAACCATGACAGGAAACTATGAAAAGTAAAGGCAACATGTTAAATTGATTGATGCCACATTAACAATCATAACATCAAAAACCTTGCTCGGTTTCACCATTACTATCCATTTAATTATAGGCAAATTGCAAAATCTCTTTACATTTCTTTAGGAAAAAGGGAAAATGTTACTTATTTCCAAGTATTCTTATAACAATCATGTGATATTCATGCACCCTTCTTTTCTAACGTCCTTTATTCTGTCATTAATCATGCATTACATCATTATAACTTTCATTTGAAATATATTTATGCATAATTATAAATTAGTCTTCCAAACTCATGGAGGCAACCATGTAAATAAATATTTCCAATACAAAAGAATGGGGTTAAATTAGGGCATACTTAGTCCAAAAAGCCAAGAGAGGCATGGAACCACAGAATGAGAATTTCAAATGCAAAATCCCAGCCCCTGAACAATGTGGCCAAATGAATTTCAGACTCTTTACAATTTTATCAATATAATTAATAACAGTCTATATTATGAGAAAAATATAATGGAGAGTTAGGCTAGAGTTTCCATAGTGATTTATTTTATTATCATACCCTTCTCTGAACTATTAGAAGAAATGAGATAATATCTCTTCATAAACTTTAATCTAAATTTGTTTAGATCATTAACTGAGGCTATTGTCAACAATGTGCATGCTTGTCTCACAACGGAGGGAATAACATTTTACCAGGATGGACTTGTGTCTGCTTTTCTGAGGTTAGTGATCCTAAAGCAACCACTACCTCTTCCCAAGGTTATAAAACATGTCTTACTCAGAGACAAGATGTGACTCAGAATACGATAAGAATTAAACAAATACTAAGGCTACATTGTAGCAAAGGCTGACAATCAATCCTTACTCCATTTCTTAGTAAAAGATTGGTAATATTGCCCAATTTTCAACTAGATTTTATGCAATAAATTCAAATGGTAATATTAAATGTGCAAATCATATCTTAAAATGAAACTCCTTCTGATATTAAATTATCAGGAAAAATTAAACTTGATAATAATGAATAAAATAATTAAAGTCAATATTTCATCATCCTAACATCTCTTTTTCTTCAATCTCAGCCAAAGATTTTCATATACTATTAGGTGGAGCCATATGTTTTCATTAACTATATCTTGATTGTCTTCTACCAGAAACTGTATGCTTCTTTCAGTACTTGCCAAGCTAAATTATTAAATAATTCACACTATAGTATGCCACATGCCCTATTATTTTTAAGAAATGCAATTTTCATTAGAATTTGTAAGATTACCCTGATACCAGACTCATCAAAATAGAATTTTTAAAACCAAGAGCGAATCACCAACTGTGAGGCAATTTTCTGAATTAAAATTATGTTTATGGAGCCCAATAAAAAGTTCAATACAGATATCTATGTCTGAAAATTGTAATGTGTATTAAAGAATCCACCCCACTTATCAATTTTTTCAATAAATGTGAATGGCTTGAACTGCTCACTAAAGAGACACAGGCTGACTGAATGGATAACTGTACACAAGCCAACTATCTACTGTCTTCAGAAAACACATCTAACCCAAAAGGATGCATTCAGACTCAAGGTGAAGGGATTAAAAACAATATTCCATGCAAATGGAAAATAAAAGAAAGCTGGTATAGCACTTCTGATTTCAGATAACTTAGTTTTCAAATCAACAAAACTAATGAAAGACAAAGATGGCTTTTATGTAATAGTAAAGGGAGCAATTCAACACGAAGACAACCAATCTTAAATGTTTACACACCTGACACAGGACCACCCAGATTCATAAAGCAAATCCTACTTGATCTAAACAAAAAGATAGCCCACCAAAATAGCTGGGGACTTCAACACCCTACTGACAACTGGACAGACCCTCCGAACAGAAAAAAAAAAAAAAAGAAAAAAGGGACTGTCTGAAGGTTTTTTCCACAGTTGTGGAATTCATAAGTCTTCTCCCAGTATGAATGCTCTTATGTCATGTAAGGTAAGAGTTTGAGCTGTAGACTTTTCAATACTGATTACACCTAAAAGTTTTCTCTCCAGTGTGGATTCTCATAAGCAACTTTACGGATGAGTGGAAGTTGCTCTGTAATGCTTTCCCACACTGACTACATTCAAAGATTTTCCTTTAATATTTTTTTTTATTTCAGGATATTATGGGGGTACAAACATTTTGGTTACATGTTATGACTTTGCCACATCCAAACCATGATTTGAGGCATGTCCTCCCTCCCCCTACAATGCTCACTGGGTCCATTAGTTGTGAGTTTACCCATCCCCAACCTCCAAACCCCCAAAGAATTTTACTACTGTGTGAGCACCTTAGTGTTAATCAGTCAGTGCCAATTTGATGGTGAGTATATGTGGTGCCTATTCTTCCATTCTTGTGATACCTCACTTTGGAGGATGGGCTCAACCTCTACCCAGGAAAATATAAGAGGTGCTAGATCACTGTCATTTTTTTATAATTGAGTAGTATTCTATTGTATACATATACCATATTTTATTAATCCGCTCATGGATTGACAGGCACTTGGGTTGTTTCCACATCCTTGCTATAGTGAATTGTGCTGCCATAAACATTCGAGTGCAGATGTCTTCATCATAGAATGACTTTATGTTTTATCATGCTTTTTTAGTCATTAGTTTGAACTTAAGACTTTCCCACAGTCCCTTCACTCAAAGGATTTCTCTCTTGTGTCTTATCTTTTGTGCACAACCACATAAGAGCTCATACTGAAGGCGTTCCCAATTGTTTTTCCATTCATAGGATTTTTTTTCCCAGGATGGACTCTCTTATGTGGTTTAAGATGTGAACAATCTCTGAGAGCTTTCCCAGAGTGAAGGCATTGATAGGATACCTCTTCAGCATGAATATGCTTATTCTGAGTAATGATAGGTTTCATACTCAAGGCTTCAATAACTTTATTACATTCAATGGATTTGCTTCCATAAGTTGGCTCCTGTGGATTAAAATAAGAGTAATTCTTGAAGTGAAATTTAGAATGATTAAAAAAATAAAAAATCAAATCTAAATGTTTAATATGTAAATAAATTTTCATTTAATTAGAGGAATTAAGTTGTCTGTACATGGCTAGTGTACTTGTTTACCCTTGTTGCTATAAAAATTAATTATGCATTGAGGATAATCATTTGGTCTGCAAATATAAAACAGGTACAATATACAGAGCTCTGTGCAATATAAATTGTAGTGTCTAATATGAAGAAGGGAAAATATGCCACTCTAACAGAATTTGGCTTCCATGAAAGAGTTGCAGTTGTGAGTTGCCTCCAAGTTGAAGTAGTGAGAACATGAAATCATTGGGTGATCCTAACACTTAAAAGCAGAAATAATTTTACATTAATGTCTACAAGTAATTTGGCAAGGCTTTCTGAGCACTAGTTTGGGATAATATAAGTTAACAGCTATAATATACTTTTGGAAAATTTTATATTTTGTAGTCAGAATTGAGGGCACTAAAGGGTCAGTGATGAGAAGCTTCAGCTGCTAGCATATCCATTGTTCCATAACTAGAGATAAAATTAGAATTTATGTCAAAATACCTCTGTGAGATTCATCCTGCCTTGGGTCTCCTGGAGCTCTGAATGTATCACCGTGTCCTCACCAAGTGGCATTGCTAGAATAAGAAATAAAATACTCTAAACTTTATCGTTTTTCAAATAATGGATCTTTCTATTTTCTCAGGAGATAAAATGCAATGCATAATACTCAATGAGATAAGCCAAGAATAGGGTCCAGAAAGATGCAAACATCCTGTAGAAAACTGGTATCAAATGTTCAGACTTTGAAATAAATGATGCCAGAGCTTCTGCTTTGTGAAATCAAGGGAAGTCCTCCAATGTGAAAAACATGGCCTTCTCTCTGTTTTTCAGCTAGTTTATCTGAGGAGTTGCTGTGACACTAAAGTTCTTTGAAGGACCTGGGGAAAGGAGCATTGAAATTGATATGCTATATTTCTGCAAGACTGTCCTGAACATTTAAGACATTTGTTTGCCTCCCAGAATTGACCTCCTTGAGTTAACACCAATTTAGAAACATCCTAAGTACATATTATTTGTAGAGGAACAAACAAAACAACAAACCAGTTAGAAGCTTAAAAGCTTAATCAATAGAACCATGAAAGAAAAAGTTTTGAAGAGCTCTCCTGGAAACTAATTTAAAGACTGTGCACATGTGCTAGGCTGCACTTACATACAAGCAATCACAACAAAACACAGAGCACACTTAATAACATTTCCCAAGCTGTAAACAGACTCACCAACACAGGGCAGAAGCTCCAGGGGTGAAAGAAAACCTCTAACCCAAACACTGAAAATTAAGCTATACTAACCAAGGGTCAACTCCTAGGAAGCCAGGCTGAAAATAAGATCATACTCATCTGTGGCCATCTGAAATACTGGACAAGACCAGGCTTGCATCCTCTCAGTACCAATCATAGAGGAAACTTCCGTTCTACCAGTCCCTACATCCCTAGAGATATTATGGATTGGATTCTGTACCCACTTCCCTCTATTCATATGTTGAAATCCGAACCCACAGCACCTCAGAAAGTGTGACAGTAAAACTATCCTGTAGGTAATTACAAGAAAGATATAATTGTATATTTGTTCTCCTTTCTTAACTGGTTTTAAAAGCAAGTTTGAAATCAAGAGTTTGAGGCTGCTGTGAGCTATGATCCCACCACTGCACTCTAACCTAGCAACAGAGCAAGACTCCGTCTCTAAACAAATACATAAAAGATAAATTTGATAAAATAATATATGTATAACTGTAATGTTGGGAGAATGACATATAGAAGCACAATATATTTGACAACAGCTAGAAGAGGGAGATAGGAGAAAAACTGAATTGGAACCGAGAAATGACACCAGATGGAAACTTGAGGGCACAGCAAGAAATTAAGAAAACCAAAAGATTAGGTAAGAAATTCAAGATAATAACATCTATAAATATAGACATTTCCCCTTTTCTCCTCAAAGTTTCTTAAAAGGAAAAAAAATTGTAAAGTAACAATTATAAAAATGTCAGATTTTTAACTGTACATAGATATAGTTTGTATAAAAAGAATAACACAAAAATGGTGGGGAGAGGAGCAATATAGCAATAAAATTTCTATATTTTACTAATAAGAAGTTAATATAAATCTGATTTAGATTCTGGTAAGTTATGTATTATAAGTCTAAGAGAAATCACCATGAAACGAAGTGTATTAAAATGTTTCACTAGAACATTCCAATTAATATAAAAGAAGCAAATAGAAGAATATAGGAAAAAACACAAGAAATAAGACATATGTCAAAATAGATGTAAAACTAACTGTATGAATAGATATAATAATTGTGAATTAATCAAAACAAAAGACAGAGATTGTCAGATTCATTACAAAATAATAAGATCCAACTACTATCTATCTATAGGAGACATAATTTGGCTCCAGTGACACAAATAAAACATCTCTAATTTAGTAAAGTGAAAGGATGAAAAAGATACACAATGTAATAAAAACCATAAAATGAGCTGTACTGGCTATAGTAATATCAGAGGAAATAGATATAATACAAATTATCTTATAGTGGTAAGTATAAATATTTAATATTTGTTAAAGAGTCAAGACATCAAGAGGATATTACAATTATAGACATGTTTGCACCTAACACACGAACTCAAAAATAGAGAAGAAAAAAACTGGCATAAATGAAGACCAAAGAGGAAATTAAAAAAAAAACCTGAAGATGCCAATCATCCACTTTCAAAAATAATAAAAGAACATCTGGAAAGAAGATCAAGTCAACAGAAAACTTAAATAACACTAAAAACCAACTGGACTTAACACTCTTGAATCAAAAAAATTCACCAAACAGTGGAAAAATACTCATTTTTTTCAATGACAAGTGGAATATTCTCCAGAGTAGAATATATGATAGCCATAAAAGAGGTCACACATTTATTATGACTGAACTCATGCAAAGTATGTTCTCTGACCACAGTGAAATTTCATTATAAATTTAAATTACATTTGAAAATACTAACAGAAGGAAGTTAAGGAATTCACAGTTATGTGGGTATAAACAACACACTAGAAAATACTTTTAGATGGATGAACACAAAATCACTGCCTACCAAAATTTATGGCTTGTACTTAAGTGTCACTTAGGGGGGATTTATAGCTTAAATACTTATATGTATATATATATGTACCTATATACATTGATTTTGTATCTGAGACTTTGCTGAATTTATTGATCAATTCCAGAAATCTCTTGGTGGAATCTTTGGGATTTTCTAGTCACAGTTACTAGTACTAGTTAGTCATGTTATAGAAACTTGCATCACCTTTGCATAGAATGAAGCAGGTCCATTTTATTGTCATGGAATTTTGTCTGTGTCATATTGTTGAATAAAAATGTGAGTCATGCTAATAAACTGTATGACAACATAAATGTTTAAAATATACAAAAACACATTGGATATTGGTAAAGGTGGTAGCCTCCAATGATGAAATACTATTTGACTTTTATGTTTCTCTCCCCACCCCCCTCCATAGATAGATAGATGATAGATGGATAGATACGATTTTCAGGGCTTTGTATGGTTTTACATTTATCTTCCCTAAACAGTTATTCTTAAAATTTCCTTCCTCACTGATCTCTTTGAAGATCTAGTGAAAGTGACATAGGTTTATTCCCTGAGAATCTTTTAAAATATTATAGTGGCTAAGAAATTAGTCATAACTGTCAGCAGCAATGACTGCTGATGTAAACGTAAATATGTCATGCTATCTAATGGGGAGTTTCCATCACTACGACAACGACAGCGGAGTCATTAATGAGTTCATTCATTTACCTAGCAAGAGTAACTGATTGCTGAATAAGTGTCAGAAACCATTCTAAAAATAGATAATGTACTGCAAGGCAAGGTGAAGTTGGTAACCCCATAAAGCATTTTAGAGGTCAGTAGACAATACAAATAAATAAATGACAGTCTAGTTTAATGTGGGGTACTGGAAAGTGGCATGAATAAAATAAATAAATGTACATAAGAGAGATTGAGAAAATAGTAAGAGATTGAGAGTAATGGAGAGTTTTTTGAGAAGTTGATTATAAAATGAATCTGTGATTATGTGAAAACTGAGCAAAGACCTATATAAAATTATAGGATAATCTATGGCATTAGGTCAATATATAAATAGTTCAGTTAATCCTTTTGGTTTTTATTTTTCTACGTACAAGTTTTATGGAAAGAAAAATTTCTCTTTTGTGGGCTCCCGAACATGACATAAATTGATCTTTTCCTAAAGATGGCAAATATTTTATTTTCTAAACAAAAACTTCCCCTACAGGAAAAAAAAAATCTCTACTTTCCATGAAGAGATGAGATGTTTACAATGTTGAGTCACATGCCACCCTTCTTACCTGTCCATTTGTGGTTGTATTTATTGTTTTTTGTTTTTATTTTTGTCTCCCTCAATGTATCATGATACCTGGAAGTGGAATAGATGTGTTAATTGCATATTTTTGATATTAAAAATGCTTTCCTCTTTTACTTTTAAAGAATTTCAGCTTCTTTGAAGTAACATACTTTCTTTTAGCAGTTGTTGGACCATGTCTCAATTACTCCAGATTTTTAATACTATTTGCTACCAACTCACTGAATTTCTATATATTAGTTCTTTTATGATAATTGTTGGTGAATTGAACAGTAACATACATAATTTATACAGGAGCTTGTCTTTCTACCTCTTGATCTCCTCATTTTCTGGCATTTTTTTCACCATCCCATATCAATCATTTATTTCTTTGGGCGTAATATACCACGTCTAAAAATCTTGATTAAAAATCTCACTTTTAACATTATCTCCTATCTTTACAAACTGTTTTGTTGACACACACTTCCACATGCTTCAGAATTACTCACAGGTCCTGTTAAAACAGAAGTTTTTGGGCCTTGCCACCAGAGGTCTGATACAGTTGGTCTAGGGTGGGACCTTAGAATTTGATTTTCTGAAAGTCCCTAGATGATGCTGAGCTGCTAGCTTGTGGATTACATTTTAAGAACTACTGTTCTGTATAACAATCCATCTCATCCTCACAAACATAACATCATTCACTTCAGACACCCACAGTACTTTTCTTCTGTCATAAGTGCCTATAATAACCTGACTCCTACTTAAATGCAAATATTTGTATTCTCTGTGCCTCACTAAGCAGCACAAGATGACTGGTGAAGCTCTACTGTCTCTTCTCAAGTCAAATTTTTCTAATTGACTCACTTTTCCATTATACAAAATGTCAGCTATTTTCCCTTTCTTATCTTCTTATATGAATTGCTAATTGTTTTTGTAAAAACAAAATAAAGATTGTCATAGCTTTAAAACCTAAGAATAATAAATTTGCTGAGTAGGATTTCAGCCATAAAAAATGAGTATTGAGATTTGAAAACTACAGAACTCTTGAATAAAAAGACCATTGTAATGTTTACCCAAAAACCATGAAGAATTTTCTTACTGAATACCACTTTGAAATATTATATTAGATATTCTGAGGAAAACCAAATAACTTTCAAATTCTAGAAGACTGTTTTAAATTGGGAGAAAGGAGGGAATCAGGAAATGGATTTCTAATGTATAATTGGATGGCATTTGATTCTCTAAAGTATTAATATTCCACTAAGTATTTTAAAAAATTTTAAATATGCCAATAATATCTAATAATTTTTTAAAAACATTGTTGAGTACAGGGAATAAACAAGGTTTTCACAACAGCCAAGGTACAGAAATAACTTATGTGCCCATCGATGGATGAATGGATAAAGAAACTGTGGTATATACACAGTGGGATACTGCTCAGCCAGACAAAAAGAAGAAAATCTGGTCATTTGTGACAACATGGATGAACCTAGAGGACATTTTGTTAAGTGTAATAAGCCAGGTACAGAAAGACAAATACTGTATGTTCTCACTCATATTTGAAATCTAAAAAAGTTGATCTCATAGTAGCGTAGAATGGTGATTACCAGGGCCTGGGGCAATTGGGGAGGGATGATTAGAGAGATGTAATCCACGGATACAAAATTTTACTTACATAAGAAGAATAAATTCAAGAGATTTACTGCACAACACAATGACAAAAATTAATAAAAATTTATTGTATTCTTGAAAAATGCTAAAAAGAGAGAAAGAATTCATATCTTGGTATTCATATTACATAGATCACAGCTTCTTTTTAATTAGTACTGATATACAAACTGAAATTTTTAAATTAGTATATTTTACCTGCAATAATATACATAGATCTCTCAAGATGCTAATATATTACTTTGATGTATAGCAGATTTGAAGCCCATGGCATGTACTTGAAATCATATAAGTGGTAGTTACTGGTGTTAAGAAGGTCACCTAAATAGGAGTTTTATTTCAATCATCATTTCAAAATGCACGTGTGAGTATTTGTTTTGATGGCTAGTGGATTGCAGAGTGTGGAAAACAGTGTTGTTTATTGTCCCCTTTCTCTGTGTTTATCTTATTTTTAAAGCACATTGAAATCATCTAAAATCAAGCGTGGTGATTTATATTTTTTGAAAGTTAATCAAGATCAGGGAGCAAACTGTTGATCATTAACTATTTGATTATGTAAAATATTGTGTGGCTTTAAACTTAGTCATAAATGCATGTATTTTTCTAACAGTGACTTTTATTGTGGTATATCAACATAATCTTATATCTGGTATATCAACTTATATCTGGTATATCAACATAAAAATTAATGCTTTATATATCATAGGTTACAAAAGAATAAAAACTACAAAATTATGCATTTTCTATTTGGAAAATATGTTTACTAAAGTATTCACCATCCCTATAACAAGTCCATATTTATATATTGCCCATTGAGGATTTCATCAAACTAACTTTTTTAAAATACATATTATAGATTTTTCTGCCATATAATATGAGATTAATATAATAGAAAGATAATCACATCATTAGATATGTATATTTTTCCAAGAAATTGGTTTTAATTTTTCTCTAAGATAATTTCTCATAACTTTTCATCTCATTTTATGAGCCTCTCAGGATAACTGTGACTTTTTCTAGTTTTTACAAAAAAGAGAATAACTTTGAATGATAACCCCATAATTTTCTTCTCTTCCTCTTATTTAGCTACCAAACTAAATGCTTATAATGAAAACCATAATTCACCTCTTGTCTAAGAAAAATTTAATAAATTGATGAGAGAGAAACTATGAGTATCATGTAAAATTCTTGATATTTTCTACAAGATAGAGTGTAATTTCAGACTTGTCACAAATCCTTGAGGCACTTTTTGAACAAAATTTGTTTTTCATACATTCTCAGTGTTTGCACATTTTTCTTGCTTATCCGATTTCCCTCTATTAGCATGTTCAGTGCAACAATTACAAATCTGCATTTTGTCATTTTGTAATCCTGTTTATTTTTATAATAGATTTTTATTTATTTAAAAGTTAGGGATAAAAAGCCTTAGTTCATCACCTTTAAGATGCTATGTAATGTAAAAAAAAAATCACTACTTGAATAAAAATACTTCTAAATTTACCTACCTCCTGATTTTAGAAATTTTAACGTGGGAAATATGGGTCACACAACTATTAAAATGTGATGTACTTAGATTTGATTTTCAAAACGTTGATTTATTCTTCTGACAAGAAATAAATAGCAGAAATACAGATTTAACAAATTCAAACAAAATTCAAACAATTTTAAATAACTATGAAGGAAAGCCTCTTGTTAAATAATCTTTGGGATTAATATAAAAACACCATTCTTTTAGAGCTTTTGTGAACTTTAAGAAGGTCATGTTCAGTAATAATATTATGAGACTTCTGTTTGAAAATCTCAACCTTTAATTTCAAATTTTTGAACTGTGTAGGAACAGAAATACCAAATAGCTTACAAATTGTTTGCCAGACCACCAGTGAACTGCAGAGTACAGTCAACTCTGTACCCTGAACTTGAGTCTCTAGCAGTCCAGTTGAGAGGATACCTGATTTTGCTGAGCTTATTGGCCAAGACCAGAAGTGTAAATTTTGAAAAGAGCCAATACCTATTCTAAATAAATTAAAATACTGATAGGATCATTGAAAATAGAGCAAATAGTTATAGAGAAAATATACCCTCGGTGATCCTGGTGTTTGTAGGCATCTACCATCCATAACTCTAAACCTAGGAACTATGTGCAAGGGAAAAATCTTAAGTGCTGACACTTTGGGAGAATAATGGATAAGATATTCAACAGGACAAGAAAGCAAGTTAAGTAGTAAAGTTTGTAGAGTTAGGGTGGTATTAGAAATTTGGTGCAACATAAATGAATTAAGATATTTATTTGTGAGCAGTCATAATAGAGGTTTTTTGTTTTTTTTAAAGGTGCATGATTTCCATTTTTTGGCAAATTAATTGCAGCTTCTCATCATTGCAATCAATTGCTAGTGCACTTAACCCAAGACACAACAGCTCTCTCCTGTAGACTTGCAACACACAGCAGGTGAAGTTGTTCTAAGTGACTTTACGAACTAAGTCAAACATCCTTTCATACGTGCAGCGTGTGTATGCTATGATAAACATACCAAAATGAGATAAATATGAGACTAATACTTTTCAATTATCTATGACTTATCTTACACCATTTTGTTTAATTAGTTTTGAATGTCATTTCTAAGTTTTCTTCATTATCCCAGCAGTTATCTGAAAATAAACGGAAGTGGTGTATTTTGTTTTGTTCTTATTATCAGTATTCAGAATAAAGAGTTTAAATAAACTTGGGAGTATAGAGGGAGAATAAGTCATAAGCTCAGCCTATAACAAAAAAATATTATAACTAAAACTTTCTTTGCCATTTTTATAGATTAATAGACCTATTTCTATTTTCCATTCTGAATAATAAATCGAATTTTCACAATGAACTTGTATAGTGACAATTACAGACTTGGCATTTTGGGAAAACATATGCTTGTAAAGGGGTTTGGCTGAAAGTCAAATGTAAGCTTTTCGGAGTTATTCGAGCCCAGGGATCTGTCTGACACATAAAGTGCTTATGGGAAAAACATTTAAAATAAACATTCCAAGAACTGTGGGAAGGTTAAATGAATCTCCTCTGTTGACCCATCCCAGGAGTAAATCAGTCACAGCTTTGTAGAGCCTGCAAAACATCAAGGGGAAACCACAGAGCTATAAAAAACAAAGAAAAATAGCACTTTTAATCCCCACATGAAGTCCAAGCTACTCACAGTCTCAAAATCACTTGTGCATGAAGTGTTAAATTATATATTTTGAAAAGGTGTCATGTGTAAAAAATATTGATTTGCATGCTTGCTCACTTGCCATATAAAAACAGGCATACTTTTAAGTTAGGACTTCTAGTTTGTATACATTTCATACTTAAGTGTCAACCTTTCAAAGACTACCAAGAGATTATAAATTCAAGTGTTATATTACTATATATAAAATATTTTATTAATTACCTTAGTCATAAATGTCCAGAGCTATAACTTTAAAACTATTTTATATTTACATTTTAGTGGCATACATATTGATTATTTAAGTCACTCACTACTGCATTTCTCTGAGTAAAAATGCCATCATCAATACTTAACTGAAAAAGTCCCTCATTTGTAAATGTAAAGAATGTAAAGATGCCTTTAAATCAAAGAAGCTAAAAAGTTACTTGTTGAAATATTTGGATTAAATATTGTTAAAATTATTAAAAAATAGGACAGAATGCATTAGCAAGTACATATTTAGATTTAAAATATGGTATGGAGATGGGGTAACTATTCAGACTTGAAACTCATGTAGGTACTCAATCAAATATATGAATTCTACCAAATGCAGACTGCAAGACCATTGTCCTTTATGACTTTATTAAGAAATTAAAGTGTTGAGAATTGTTGCTTATATAAGGTCATATTGAAAGAGGAAATTTTAAAATTATACTGAAGACGAAGAATGTGGAATTTTTTTCTGCTCCAGCTGTAGATCGCAATGAGAAAAAATGGGAAAATTCATCTCTAAATATTGAGAGAATGCAGGAATTTCTTTTGCATGCAGACAGGTCCAATTTGACCCAGGTAAAATGTCTGTGAATGTACAAGCCTTATTTTTACTGTTACTATCCCCAAAGTGTATTTGATTATCAAGCAAAATGTTACCAAGTTTTAAGCAATTATTTATTTCAAAATGGAGCAATTAATAATTGATGAGACACATACATTATCTCAGTGGTTTAAACAGATAGGGTCTTCCAGGTATTTTAAGACATTTGTGTTGAACTATTAAGACATTACAATTCAATTCATTATTAAGGTAACATTGATTATCCTGCTTATTCAAGGGCATTGTCATGAATTCAGCATAAGTCATAGATTAACAACTGATGAATTATTTCTAAGAAAAAGATTCTATTTTTTGCTGGACATTTTCAAAATGTGTTAGTCATCCCTTAGATTTTTTTTGAGATTTTCTTTTTTTTTTTTTTTTTGTCCTTTTCTTGTTGCCATTTTAAAGCCATGAAAATTGTATATATATTTTTTTATATTTTTATATTACACCACAAAACTTAAATCTAAATTTGTTTAAGTATTTGATGACTGACATTTCTTTATTTTCTTGAGTTTATTTGGTTTGCTACTTTACAAATATATCTCAATAATCCTGAGATATTCTAAAAGAAAAATAAAAAGAAAGAAATATCTTCTAAGTAAGGTATGCAGATAGTAGTTTTACAATTATTGGAAGCATCATATTTATTTAACTGATTTTTTACTTTTGTTCATATCAAAATATTTCCATGTCTTTTATAATACCACTATACCCACTTGGAATGATATGATACTCACATTCACAGGATTAAATATGTGGCTGATAAAATATTTGATGAACTCCTTTAATATTAAAGGGAAAATAAAATGTGAAAATAATCAATGGTCACAATTATCATCTATATTTCATGCAGAAATCATTACCACTGCAGTAGAAAATGTCAAACTGCGCAATGAGTGATTCCCAAAATGATAAATGTAAAGAATCCACTTTTTCCCATGCACTAAAATATAAAATACAAAAAATAAGAAGGATATTTCTACAAAAATCCAATCTGATTTCCAGAAAACAGAGTATAAGATTCACAAACCATTATTTTAGTAACTTTTATAAATAATTAACAATATTTTCCTTGGAGCATATAAAAAAGGACTGCAGTTGAAAAAGTCTTACATAACACTAAATTTAATTTTCACCTATTTTCCAATTACTATGTTTAATAGACTTATCACAAACATCAACAGCCTTGCTTCATACATTGTTAGATAAGCAATTTGTAATAATACTTAGCTCTTACTGTTATGGCGTGAGTAAATTTATTAAACTTTTAGATATAAACTAATCCCCAGAACAAAGAGAATGAATAAACTTAATTCTTTTCATAGAAATGTAGGTAATATTAGTTGCTAGTGAATTAGCAGGTATTAATATCAGTTATATAGGTTTAATGTAAATAAGCAAGTTATATAACAGTTTAAATCTACTATATTTATATTTCTTGTAAATTATTTAGTATATTTATAAGAGTTATTATGAAATTATTGTCTGCTAATTCTAATATCTGTGTCATCTATGGGTCTGCCTCTAATGACGATTTTTTTCTTGGTTATGGTAGAAAAACCTAGATTATGGATTACTAGGTTATGCTAGGATTTCCAACTTTCACATTCTTTTCATAACTTTTGTTCATATTCAGAACATCATGTATAAAAGAACAATACAGTGAGAAATATATATTTTTTCTGGTTTACTCATTTTCCAGAGACTATAAGACAATTTGTTGCCAATCATTCAGAATACCCCAAAAGTCAAGTTGAGCTCAGACGGAGAGGCTGAGTTAGCCCAGTCTCTTTTTTCATGTCATTTCTAAGTGGTTGTGTATTTTGATGTTGTGTTAGCTCAGAGGAGATTGACTGCAGTTTCAAATATGTTTGTTACCATTTCTATTAAAATCCAGAAGGATCTCCTATAGAACAAATATAGCAAAAAAAGCACAAGATGTGGTGAGTGTTCTTTGTTTACCAACCCTTTTTTTGCTGTTCTCTAACAGAAAACCTCCAGAGAATGGGGTGGAGATTGCCAGGCTCAATGATTTATTTCTGAATTTTTTCTCTTCCAACTTCTGATCTATCTTTCCAGTCCTCACTATCATCAAAGTCTAAGTCTGTGTATTCTTGTCTTCCACAGTCTCCCCATCAATGGCAGGAACCTTCCCCACCTGCTCAGTCTGGTGCTCAGAAGCAGCAGAAGAGTGTTTACTAGAGAGGGCTTAATTATCTTTGCAATCCAATTAATTACAGGTATATTTCATTCACCAGACTTTAAAAAGCCACAAATATATTTTTTCTATTTTTTTCTCATTATCATGAGTTAAAGGACTTTTACATATTTATACCCCTGGCCAGAAGTGGGAGTCTAGCCAATACATTACATAGTATAAGACAGATGGGATACTATGTTTTGCACAAGGTTGTCACTTCACCCCAAAACATAACCGTGAGATATATCATGAGGTAAAGGAGAGTGTTAAGGCTTAGGCAAAAATTTAATTAATTGAACTGCACATTCACTGTAGGGAAACCTTGAGAACGGAAGATACATACCATCAGACCTCTCCGTTTTCCTGCTAAGGTCATTTATATAGTATTAAATTCCATTCTCATTACTGGTATCTTAAAAACTCAAACATAACTTCTTACTATAGTTTCATGAATATATTTTTAAAATCTTTACAATAAAGTATAAAAGACATGCAGACAATTATAAAATGGGCAAAATTCTGTAATGATCACTTTAACACAAAGAATATCAAAATAATAAATACATGGAAGTATATTAAAATGCAAATGTGGACACATACATATAAATATACATGTATGTATATATATAATTTATGCAAAAGTGGTTTTTGATTTATTCATTATATTTGCAGGCTACTGTACAATATTATATAAACATTTTTATTAATGAAGAAAGCTATACTTACAAATATATGTGAATTTTAATCCTTAGAATTATTCTCATCATTTCTTCAAATTCTGATTATATTGATATATTAATAGATGATATTTTAATCAATAAGAATCACCTCTCCAGTACAAGAATAGGCATTCCATTAAAATTTCTCACCTGCATTTTGTCTTACAATGCTGTGATTTTAAAATATTTGAAAATGTGGAAAGTATGATATATGGGCTCACTGGGTAAGCTTAAACTTTCTTTATGTTAGAGCTTTGCCAAGTGAAACCACTCCTTCCGAACCAGGTGGCGGGAAATGGAGAAACAGTGTGCATTAAAGTATAACAAAGCAGTACCCGTGCAAATCCCTGGGTGATGTGCATTTCATGGACCAGAGACTTTGACCTATGCAGGTAGTGCTATTTCTCTCATGAAAAACACTCCTGCTTGTCTGAGGTGACCTTGAAAAATATATGGTCTGGTATTCCATAACTAATACTGGATATGAAATGTTTTTCTTCAAAGGAAAGGAATTCTAGTTGATGTCTGTTTATTTAAAGCAAAAATGCAGAAATACATAATCTAAAAGAGTAGATGTTCAATTGTATGTCCATAAATATTTGAGAGGAAAACATCCTTCCACCCATATACACAAACATGCACACAAAACATAATTTGTAAATAACCTGCAACAGTTTTTGCCATCTTATATTATTGTTAATATTTTCAGGCCGTTGCTTTCATGGTGTCAAAGTTTGTATTGATGTGATGGCTTTAACAGGTGTTTCATTTGCTACCTTGCATTAGTGTTATTTGAATGCTGCAATCATAATTATTTTCAAAGAACCTTTTGCTATGAAATCCATGATATAAAACTAAATTGTATTTATTTCAATTGTATTCTCTTTTTCTATTAACATTTCAAGCTGTTACATCTTTGGTAGAGCTCGTCAACTTTTAAAACCCACCGATAGCAGTATTTAAAAAACATAGCTTTTCCCCTCCAAACTGCTGCTAAAGAACTAAACTCATTTTCAGATAATTGTAACTGTTAGACTGAACCATCATTTTTTTTTTTCCAGAGGGAAATGCTTTTTCCTTCTTATTCTTCTTTTGTAATGATTACTCCCCCAGCTTTGCACAATTAACAAAGTTTTACTTCATGGCTCTTATGTATATTGATTTAAAAATCTTTAATTGCTTCCTGTTAAGAACAACTAAGGAGAAATTGGCTTTCTCTTTCTTCCATGTTTTCTTGCCCTATGTCTATTTCTAATAACTATCTCATTTAAGAAGAAAAGGTGATTCTAAAATACATAATATATTTAAATTATCTCCTTGATAATGTAATAACTAGGTAATAAGACTTGTTCAAACTAAAACCAAGATCCAGAATCACACACTGAATTAGTTCCATTTACCTGTCAGAAAATATTCTCTTTGCCTGATTTCACATTGTTTATGCTTGCAATTTGACTTTTTTAGTAATTATAATATAAATGTCTTGTGAATTTATTATAAAATAGGAAAATCAAATTTTAATATGTAGCATATTTTTTTGTTTTGGATTGCACAGCTTTGGTAGAATGAAGGTGAGGAGCTAAAACTCAATACTATCTGTTTGCTTTGGGTATATTGGTGGGAGAAAAAACACCAAATTTTCTTTATTGCCTTGATTAGATAGTATTTTTCTCTTTTTATCCTGTGTCCAAACCTCCCTCCACTACCATCGCTCCTTTCTTTAATATTGAAGGGGCTTCATACCATGGTCTGATTAACCAGTGCCAATCAGACAGGGCAAACAAAGCATTACATTGATCATAGGACTCTTCTTACTCTTTATCTTTCTTTAGATGTATTTTAAAAATGTATTTATTTATTTAATTGTTTATTATGTTAGAATGAGGCAATATAGTAGTCATTGATAAAATTGTTAAAAAAATTTTGAAGAAATAAATGGACAGATGTGAGGCAAGATTTGGAATTGAAGAAGTAACAAGAGTTGAGAGAATTTATTCTTAAAAACTATGAATGTTAATGAAATCAGAACACAGGACACAGATATTCTTAAAAGAAATAGAATCATACTTTAAAATATTACATGATCTCTTTATATATTTTATAAATGTGAATATATGGCACGGTAATTGTTCAAAGAACTGTCCTATAGTGAAGTAGTACTGAGCCTCAGTTTAAACATTCTAAATTTGGTATCACATACAATACACTGCTCTATTTATGCCAAATTTGCATGCAAAATTCTTGAAACAGTTAGCCTTCTGAGAAAGTGTAACACATGCACTGTAAATGCCAAACATCAAGGTAATTTCAATACAATCTGCAACAGGTTACTCTTAGAATTCATCCAATTAAGTTAGAGCTAAATTGGTTGTATTCATTCCTGCTTTGATATTCTTCTAGAGTTAGGCTACAGGAATTTTGATGCCGTTCTTTACATATCTACTTTACGTTCCAGCTGATACATCAAGATGCCTTTGATGAGGTTATCTTTATCTTTGTGTGTGTGTGTGTGTGTGTGTGTGTGTGTTTATATATACCCTACATTTGATTATGACAATTTTCTCATCCTGCCTTACCTCACTTAAGTGAAATTGAGAAGGGTGAGTGGCATACCAGAAAGAGGTAGATCTAAATTATATTTATTTTGTATGTATATTTTCAGTGGCTCTATTGAAGCAAAATTAGCTATTTGTACAACTTGATTTCTTTGTGTGGCATTCATACTTACTTTTATTGTTGCCAAAATCTTCAAGATGCTAAAAAGCTTTAATTTTTAAGGATCCAATCTGCACTTATGTTTTACTGCCACCAGGTGTTACAGATGCAGGAATTTTGCTGTCTAATTACCTTAGAGACTTCGGAATTTGTTTGGCACATGTGTATAGAGATTATGTAATTTAGGATTAAAAGCATCTAAATGCAATGCAATTTGTGCAGAAATCAATAAACATAGTAAAAGATATATAAATTACCTAGCCTACCAAACCACATTGTAGAAGTAGCAACACAATTAAATAATAATTATTTTCTAGTTAAATATCATTTTATTAGTTTAAATTTATTAAATATTATAATGTATAGTTTATTTGCCAATGGAAAAATATTAAGGTAATAGTGAATAATGAAATAATTGCAATAAAATATAAATATATTTCTAAATTTTAGTAATCCATGTACTTAGTGTTAAATTTAAAGTGTTTCATTTATGTTTCTTTTTTCTTCAACTTGAAAAGAGCAACTACTATGGAGCCAAGTCATATACTGGAATTATATTTGAAATAAGCTAATATTAATCTCTCCTCTTTCTTGAGAAGACCTAACATAGGAGACTTGTTGACTGACCATTGCCCCACTTTAATAAAAAAAGAGGTGGTTTTCTTCTTTATCAGTGTCTGAATGATTTTCCTAGGATTTAGTGTCTCACTCAAGACATTGTAGAGAGATTATTTTCATGATAAAAATAGTTGCCTTCAAGGAAATTTAGATTTTGTAAGAATTCGTGAAAATTTTTATATATAAGTAATATATGGAAAATAAAAGTTAAAGTGCATTATATTATACTTAGTAGAACAATGAAGGACCCAAACTAGTCACTCATTATTTATTAGGATTATTAAACCTTTAGTATTTACTTGCACTTTGAGACCTATTCTAGTCAATACTCCCTTACAGAGACCTTAAACACCACTGCTTGCATGAGCAATGGGGATTCAATGGACAAAAAAGATATCCTTTGCCTTTTTCATGACATTTTCATGAGGTTTGCAGTCTAGAGAGGAAAAACAGAAAAGTAAATGGATGATTACCAAATAATGGGATGAGCTCTTGATTAGGGCTAATCAGGGGAAGGGGGTTCAGCACAACAGATTGGAAAGAGTATGGGTCTGTCATATTCCAAGGACTAAAAAGACTCTATGAACACAAGGGCAATCTACCTTCTGCTCTATACAAATATTGCGTCCAGAAGGTTAAGAAAACAAGGTCTCAAAGTGTGGGCTTACTAGATCCTTATAGGAAAAGAAATAAAGCTTGTTTTGCTTGTCTGGATGGTTCCCCTGTGGTCTGTGCAATTTCTAGGGAGAAGACTCAGATTCGGGCATGGAACCTACACATTCATTGTTGCCAGAGAAATGGCTTTTTCAGACACATCCATTCATTTCACAGATAAGGAAACAGATCCAGAGTCTTTTTTAAAAATTTCATTATTTCATTTCACTTTTTTATTTCAATAGATATTGGGGGATACAAGTGCAGATTTGTTACATGGATATATTATATACAAGTATTTGCTATGACTTTTAGTGTACCCATTACCTGAATACTGTACATTGTATCCATTAAGTAAGTTTTCACCTCTCACCCCCCTCCCACTCTCCCAGCTTTAGAGTCTTATAACCATGTTTACCCATAGTTAGCTCCCTCTTATAAGCGAGAACATTCAGTATTGATTTTCCATTCCTGGGTTACTTACTTAGGGAAATGGCCTCCAGTTCCATCCACATTGCTGAAAAACATTATTTCATTCTTTTTTATGGCTAAGGAGAAAATATTTACCATATTTTCTTTATCCACTCATCAGTTAGTGGACACTTAACGTTGATTCCATATTTTTGCTATTATGAACTGTGTTGCAATAAGCATGAGGATGTAGGTATCTTTTTGACATAGTGACTTCTTTTCCTCTGGGTACATACATAGTAGTGAGATTGCTGGATCCAATGGTGGATCTGCTTTCAGTTCTCTGAGAAATCTCCATTGTCTTGTCTATAGAGTTTGTACTAATTTAAATCCCCACCCACCAGTGTATGAGAATTCTCTTTTCACTGCATTTGGAGCAACATTTATTTTATTCTGTTTTTTTTTTTTTTTTTTTTTACTTTTTAATAATGGCCATTCTGACTGAGGTAAAATGGTATCTCATTGTGGTTTTAATTTGCATTTTTCTCTGATAATTAGTGATATTGAGCACTTTTTCATATGTTTCATGGCCATTTACATATTTTCTTTAGAAAAATGTTCATGTTGTTTGCCCACTTTTTAATGGGGTTCTTTGGTTTATTTATTTATCTTACTGAGTTGTTTGAGTTCCTTCTAGATTCTGGATATTAGTACTTAGCCAGATGCTTAGTTTATGAATATTTTATTCCATTCTATAGGTTGTCTATTTACTGTGTTGATTCTTTCTTCTGCTGTGTGTAAGCTTCTTAAATCCCATTTGTTTATTTTTGTGTTTGTTTCATTTGCTTTTAGGGTATTAGTTATAAAATCTTTGCCTAGGTCAATGTTCAGAAGAGCTTTTCCTAGCATTTCTTCTAGATCCAGAGTCTTGAGGAGGTTTCTCTAACGTTTAAGATGAAAGACAGGACTCAAATGCTGATCCTTTCATTCTAAGCATATTGCTTCTTATCTCCTTCATTCCCTTGTCCTCATATTTCTGAACACCTTAAGAAGAAATAACTTCCAATTGTCTAAAGTATTTTAGTTTCTTACATTAATTCTGGCAAAGGATAATTATCTTTCATTCTTTTTCATCCTAGGGAAATATATAATAACAATAACAACACTAATGATTATATAAGTATCACTATAATATAAATTCCATGAGGAGGATTTTTTACTGTAATATTCATTTTAAATACCTTTTCAGACATTGTGTGAATATAAAATTAAATAGACGAGGTGGGCGGATCGTTTGAGCTCAGGAGTTCGAGACCAGCCTGAGCAAGAGCGAGACCCCACCTCTACTAAAAATAGAAAGAAATTATATGGACAGCTAAAAATATATATAGAAAAAATTAGCCGGGCATGGTGGCACATGCCTGTAGTCCCAGCTACTCGGGAGGCTGAGACAGGAGGATCGCTTGAGCTCAGGAGTTTGAGGTTGCTGTGAGCTAGGCTGACGCCACGGCACTCACTCTAGCCTGGGCAACAGAGTGAGACTCTGTCTCAAAAAAAAAAAAAATTAAATAGAAAATATTTTATGCAATTAAAACAAATACTTAGAGTATTACTTTATTCAAATGGAATCATAAGTATTCAGAATGTGCAATGTGCTGTTTATATGATTTGCACATTTTTATGCCTAAAATGTGAATTTTTCTCTTTTGTCTATTACTTTGTCAAATGTCTTAAGAACAGGACCTGTTTGACATGTCTGTTCTTACAGTTTTATAAATAAGTTACATTATTCATTTTGCTGTCTTAATACTTTTTTCTCCTTTCTCCACATAACAAAAAGACAAGTAAATAAATGTCTTCAATTTATCATAAACACAGGCTTCTTTTTACATTTTTTCTCTGACATAGGTCTCTTGAAAATGTTTTCTTGGAAAAAGTAAATAGAAATGGAATAAATCTATTGAGTTATTAAAATTACCAAAAGCAGCATATTTTTTTAAAATAAAACTATTTCTTTCTTTTCCCCTGAGCTATTCTATAAAGTAAGTATAAATACTTAAGTTATGAGTATAGGTCTGGGACACTGTTCAAAGATCAATTTCCATATGTTCATTTAATGTTACGTACATTCTGGTGGCCTTGCTGCAGATGGGCACCTGTGATCTCTGTGAAGCCATGGCTAGTAAATGCCTGAAATCTTGTTGAACAAACACACACTCAGAGAGAAAATGCAAGTATTACACAGGGTCTGGGTAATTATCAATTACCCAGAATTACCCAGAACACTTAACATCTGTGGAATTCCCAGTGATAATCAATTCCGGTTATTTTTCTGGTAGAAATAAAGGACATTTGAGAATATTTCAGAAAAGTATAAAAATATAAACCTGCTGCACAACAATTTCCCAAAACTGTGGTACTCTTATTTTATAAAACAGAAGGGGATTCACATCAAAATTATAAAAAGAATTCTGTTCTAATTGTCCATATAAATTACAGTATAGTGCATGTACCTTAACCCATGTGCTTATAACATTCTCCGAGATTAATGAACATATATTGAGGCCTAATTTTTGAAGCCAGTTGCTGTTGCCAAATTACTATTGGATTAAGTCTTTTCCTTGGGCTGAGTTACATTCAGTATGTTGGAAATTTGATTTTCCTAAGCCAGAATGTAATGCTAAAGAGATTTGTAAACTGCTGTTGGCCCTTTGTGTAACTCAAATACAAGAAAGCATCTAAATATTGAATAACTTTGTTCCCTTTGTGGAGGTTTTTTTTTTTGACTGAGGTAGATAAACTTTGCTTCTAGCCAGAATCCTTAAAGGCTAATTGAGGTCTATATTTTTTACCACGTTTTTTTAATGAAGTAAAGAAGAAAATTAATGGATATCCAATACAAGGAGTTTATATTGCACAGTCCCCTTTTAAATAAATGTATCTTCAATTCGGCAAATATTTATTAAGTTTGTATCTTGTTTGATATATTGTGTTATGTGTTACTGTAATGCAAAGATGAATATGACAAAACATGTCTTAAACTAAAATTATAGTGACATATTAAGCTGGAAAATAGTTTAACATGGATCCATATGTATAACAATCACAATAAATGGTAAGTATTTTCAGAAACAGAAATACTATCTGTAAGTTTTATAATGTCATGTAAATTACAAAATATATTGTATTTACATCAAGAGGCTTTTTGTTGTCTCTTGATTTAATCATTACACAATACATACATTGAGCTATCATATATGCATTTACTATGAACAACACACTACATGAATCACTCTTTGCTTAGAAAGACGTTTTAATAAATTCTGGCTCATAAATGGAACTTGTAATAATTTTTGTGAATTTATATAAAACAGGTATACATATTTTTAGGTTGTGTATATTTTGATACATGCATATACTATGTAATAAAAAATGTGTTATTAGAATATTGATTACCTCAAACATCTATCTTTTTTTCTGTTGAGAATATTTCAAATCTTCTCTATTAGATATTTTGAAATATATAATGAATTATTGTTTAAGGAGATCCTTTTAACATTAAATCACTGAAAAGCTCTTAGGGCACAAAAATATTAGGTTTTATGTTGAGATTGTTGAGATTTGGTGAAGTGACTATTTCACACTCTTTCCCCATATGGATTTTGAACCAACTGAAAAACAGAGTACATACGTGAGATATTGAACAAAATATTAGCTTTATTACCAGTAAAACTAACTAGAAAGCATGGTTTGAATAAGATATTGCTATGAACTTCTTACAGATTTCCACTTGAACTGAACTTGGATTCGGCAGAAAGATTATTCCTTTATGATTGTGACAACAAATTTTCTGTGTCAACTTGGCTGGGCCGCAAGGTATCCAGATTTGGGTCAAACATTCTGAATTTGTCCATGAAGGTGTTTTGGATGAGATTAACATTGAAATCAGTAGACTTTAGGTAAAGCAGATGTGCCTTCCATAATGTGAGTGAACCTCCTCTGATTAAAGGTTGAATAAAAGAGAAAGGCTCCCCTTACCTCCCACCAGTGAAAAACGATAATTTTCCAGCAGCTTCCCTACTTCAGGATTGTAACCGGAACATTGGATCTCCTGGGTCTCCAGTATGTTGGCCCACACTGCAGAGTTTGGACTCAGCAGCCTCCATAATCATGTGAGCTTAAGCTTTATAAGAAATCCCTTTCTACATAAATTCACATGCTGTGGTTTACTTTCTCTGGATAACTCTGATTAATACAGTAATCTTACTTCAGGGAACAGAAGAGAAGATAAAAGGTGGACAGAGAGAAGACTCAGAAAGAAAACACAGTCTGATCTAATCTAGGGCAAAACCAAGGTAGTGGATGCAATGATTTTCAGACATTAATTATACTCAACAGAAAGGAATTATTGTGAGTTTATTCACTTCCTCCTTTGGTCAGGGGCGAGTAGAGGGTATACACCCAACAGTGGTTCTCAAACTCAACTGTAATTTAAATTCCTCTGCTAAATTAAAACAAAAATGAATGCTAATCTCTGATTCTCATACTTAGAACTTAACATTTAATTGTCTTTCGTGGGGCTTGGGAATTTGGATTTTTTAATCCTACCTTGAAGTATTGTTACCTACAGTCAGACTTGAGAACTATGGGAATGGGGGTGGGAGATGTCCAGCCACTTCATGCTGGGGAATAGAAACAAAATAGTTTCATGACAATGGGAGCAGGGGACAGGAGAAGACTGTCTCCTAAAAATAATCGATGTCATTAAACAAGTTAAAGCAGGAAACACAACAGAATAAAAACATCAAAAATTGTAGGAGGAAAGCAGCAAGCACTCATCGGAAAGAAATATTAGTGTTGCTATTTCTACAACTTTGTTAAACTAAATCCAATGTTAAGAAATGAACAACAAAATACACTCTGCAAGAATAACTGAGAGTATTATCTCTGTGCATCCTAACTACAAAATCAAAGGAATTGAATTATTTTTTTAATTTAAAAGTCTTTTAAGTATACTAAATAAATCAATCACTTAAAGACATAAATGCTTTTGAAAAACTCCAGTTGGTAGTAATATTTCCAGAGATAAAATACCATCCATAAAAATCTTTTAAAAAATCAATTAAAATCATACAGCTTTGCTACTAGAATTGACAAGTAATCAACATGTTTAACTTATTTATTCTCTTCATTTAAAGGATAGGAAATAAAAAGTAAAGAAAGTGAAACCTGAAGAGATTGAATTTTTTTTTTTTGAATTTCAAAATTTAAGGGGTATAAAAGTTTTTGTTACATGGATACTTTTTATAATGCTTCAGTCAGGGCTTTTGCTGTGCCTATCACCTGAAAAGTGCACATTGTACCCCATAGGCAGGTTTTTATCTCTCCCCCCTTCCTCCCTTCCCCTTCTTGATTTTCTATGACCTTTACATGTCTTTGTGCTCCTGTGCCCATCAATTAGCTTCTGTTTACTAGATAGTACACATGGTGTTTGGTTTTCCATTCCTGAGATACTTCACTTAGGAGAGTGGTCTCCAGTTCCCTTCACTATGCTGCAAATGACATTATTTCATTCTTTTTCATGGCTGAGTATATATACTCCATAGTACACTTTTACCACATTTTCTTAATCCACTTATGAACTGATGGGTGCTTAGGTTGATTCCATATCTTTGTAATTGTGAATTGTGCTGCAATAAACATTTGGGTGCAGGTATCTTTTGATAAAATGATTTTTTTTTTCCTTTGGATAAATATCCGGTAGTGAGATTGCTGGATCCAATGGTAGGTAGACTTTTAGTTCTTTGAGGAATCTCCATACTGTTTTTTTCATAAAGATTACAGTCCCAGTAACAGTGTATATGTGTTCCTTTCTCTCTGCATCCAGGCTAGCATCTGTTTTTTTATTTTTTTTATTTTTTTTTACTTTTTAATGACATTCTGACAGGGGTAAGGTGATATCTCACTGGTGGTTTTAAGTTGCATTTCCCTGATGATCAGTGATGTTCAGCATTTCTTCATGTGTTTATTGGCCATTTGTCTATCTTCTTTTGAAAAACTTCCGTTCATGTCTTTTGCTTACTTTTTGTTGGGGTTGTTCCTTTTATTTTCTGACTGATTTATCTGAGTTCTTTGTAGATTCTGTATATTAGCCCTTTATTGGAGGTAGAGTTTGCAAATATTTTCTCCCATTCTGTAGTTTCCTATTTCCTCTGTTGGTTGTTTCCTTTGCTGTGCAGAAGTTTTTTAATTTAATCAGGTCCCATTTATTTTTTTTGTTGCTATATTTGCCTTTAGGGTCTTAGTCATAAATTCTTTGCCTAGGCTGATGTCTAGAAAAGTTTTTCCTACATTTTCTTCTAGAATTTGTTTGGTTTCATGCCTTACATTTAAGTCTTTTATCCATCTTGAATTAATCTTTGTACATGATGGGAGATAAAGGGCCAGTTTCATTCATCTGTATGTGGCTATCCAGTTTTCCCATCACCGTTTATTGAGTAGGAGTTGTTTTCCCCAGTGTAAGTTGTTATCTGCTTTATTGAAGATCAGTTGGTTGTAGGTAGATGGTTTTATATCTGGGTATCTACTTTTACACAGTACCATGCTGTTTTGGTTACTATAGCTTTGTAATATAATCTGACGTCGGGTAATGTGATGCCTCCAGATTTATTCTTTTCCCTTAGGATTTCTTTGGCTATTTGAGGTCATTTTTGGTTCCAAATGAAGCAGAGAATTACTTTTTCTAGATTTGTGAAATACCACATTGGTATTTTGATAGAGATTGTGTTGGATCTGTAAATCACTTTGGGTAGTATGGGCATTTTAACAATGTTGATTTTATCAGTCCATGAACACTAGATATTTTTCCATTTGTTTGTGTCATATGTGAATTCTTTCATCAGTGTTTTGTAGTTCTCCTTGTAGAGATCTTTCATCTTCCTGGTTAGGTATATTTCTAAGTCTTTTATTTTCTCTGTGTAATTATTGTGAATGATATTGAGTGTTTGATTTGACTTTCAGCTTGAATGTTGTTATTTGTAGAAACGCTACTGATTTGCCAGATGAGTTTAATGGTTACATTTTTGTTTTAGAAAGGCCTTCTCTTTGTAGTGTACTGAATTTTGCCAAAATCTATAATAGACAAAAATCAGGAAGGAGGTGGTTACAGTTATTTTGTAACAATAAAAAGTGTATTTCAGATTTAGATTTTTTGATTCGTATATATTTCCCAGTGTTTTTGTGTGTGCTATTTATTGAAATAAGTTAAAATATATAGCAAAATAGATTCTGAATACCATCATCACACTGTACCAGGTGGATATTGATTGTATGCTACATCATTCTAGTAACAATACAAAACAAAAAGAGATGACAATTATAGGGGAAAAAAGAAAGTATAAAATAATTTTGACAATTTCATATGATACGCTTGGCAATTAACTCTAATTATACCATAGAAAATAAAGAATATATTTTCATTTTAAATCATAACTAAATGTATCAACTCTTATAACAAAAATAAATTGAAAGTAAATGTGTTGAAAGTGTTAATGTTTTCAATATCTTATTTTAATTTTCCTAATTTAAGAGAATTTCTCTAGAATAACGTGATTGCAGTATAGTATTTTAAAGATAAAGTGTCTTTTAGCAGGAGAATCACAAATTTGGTATTTGATTTTTTATTGATCTAAATATGAATTATGTTAAGTTATAAAATAATAGCTCATAATTTCAGAGGAAATACATTAAACCAAATACAGCATAAAAGAAATGTTAAAATATCTGTATCCCCTTTGGGGAATGACTCTGATGCAGTTTTACATATGTGGGGATTATTCTGCTACAAAGAAGATTATAAAATATAAATTACAGTGTAGAATATATTACACTGAAAAATAATGTTTCCATGCATATTTGATAGGCTATTAATCCTGTTAGCCTGCTAATACTGAATTTAAAGGAAAAGAAACAAAATGCTTTGTGGTGCTTGGTAAGTATTTGAATGTAGTTTTTCCTAAAAATGTTTGAGGCAACTATCAAATGTGAAGTGATGGTTTGGTTAACGAAAACTTAGGGTTATGTTTTGCTACAGAATTTTAAAATATGACCTACTTGTACTGATATTTAAGGTAAGATCTACTATTACAAAGTCGTATCTCAGAGAGCACTATTTCATTTTACTTACTAAATCTCAAACCAAATTAGAGTCAAAAATTTAAATTGAGGTTCACATATCAATTAAAGAAAAATAAAAAAGCTATAATTCTCTGTGGCCCACTGCAACAAAAACCCAGCATACTTTCCCAACACTAAATTATATAAAACCTCACTTACAAAACCCAGCACCCACCACCTGAATGATGTTATAGGGATCATGAGGTCTGAAATATCTTGGGAATTCAATGTGAAATGCAAGTGCTCTCCCACCATTAAAAGAGGTACAATACCCAAGGGGCCTCTGAATTCTGGAGGGATATATCACATTTGGGCATAATCCAAGGGTTTGGTTTTTCTGTTTGTTTTGTTTTTCAAGTTACCTATACGGCTGACTGTTTTGAGTGAAGCCTAGAGGAAGAAAAAAAAGGTTCTTCAACAGATTCAGGTTGCCTGTAAGTATAAAGCTCTGTAAGACTGTGCTAGGAGACACAGTAGAGAGACAAGATTTTAGAGGAAAGACGTGGCTGTTTTTGCAGTTATCTGTTCATATTTTGAACAAAACCCAAACCAAACAAAACTAAAGACACTCTCTTTCTTCCTATAACACCTGGGGCAGATCTAATGCTGGACCACAGAAAACCAGGCAATGTGATATTCTAATTATTATATGGATACCCTCTGGCCAGCCAAGCTATAGTGTTGGGCATACACAGAGAAATTTCATCCCTAAGTGAAACTGGCAGTGTGACATGGGGTTTATCTGTGCAGGTTCTGAAGACAAAGCAGAAAGAGGCAGCAAGTCAGATTCCCACGACATCTACTGCTGCTGTATCATACCTTTCTTTTAACCCTCACTCATGGCCTCATGACTGGTTCCTATTGTCAGTGGATTAAAGAAAGAAAAGGAAAAAAAGTGTGGCTGGTTTACAGATAATGCCACATATATGCAAATATCACCTAAAATTGGAAGGCTGCTTTACAGCTACACACAAGCATTTCCCTAAAGGATTGTGACAAAGAAAATAACCTCTAAGGACACAATTATTAATGGTGCATCTGATTATTCACTTTCTCTTAAATGGCAGATGGCCAAGGCTAGTAACTTACAGGTATTCCTGGCAATCACTAGACAATTGACTGAATAATCAGGGATCCAGCAAGGATAAGATTAGAAAATTGGTGGCATGGAAGTCTGAGAAAGAAGTTTGTGTATCTCAGAATGAGTGAGGGCAAGAGGGAAGTTTTGTCCTGTGTACGCTCACTAAAAGATTCATTGCAGAAAATGCTGTCAATAATCAGGAATTCGAGATGACAACATGACTTGTTCTATAAATATAAATCCATAGCTCCCTGTCCCAACCTCTACTATCCTTGCCGGATGGCCACATGTTTGAGATGATCACAGGGCAGATATAGAGGTGAGTCAGTGTTTCAGCGATATCTCAACTGTCCAGCCTTTGCAGAGATTGACACTGAGCCCCTAATAGGGCATTATGCCCAAGGGGCCTAGGCAGCCTCCTGGAATCATTATATTGGGCTTCTTCATGGAGAAAAGGCAGCAATTTATTTTTACTGGACAGTCCTCTACATGTAGATTTGTCCTCCTTCCTTTCAATTCTTTTGCCAACACTTGTCTTTATGAACTGAAACAGTATCTATTCATTGCCATGTTTTTCCACAGAGCATCATTTCTGACCATGAAATTTATTTTACAGAAAAAAAGTGCAGCATGGGCTCATTCATTCTGTCTGTATCTCCATACATTACAGACATTTTAGACTGAGTACTCTGATCATAGATATTGCTGTTTCCCTGATTTTGATCTTAACCATAAATAGAAGATTGTGATTACGAGAGTAACGAGAATAACACTTGTAAGGCTCTCTCTGTCTACATTATTCACCTTCTAAATTCTATGGAATTTACAGTTCTTCACTCAGACTGTCTTTAGGGAGAAGTTGACTGGTTAATAATCTGATACCAGAGTAAATACAGAATAAAATCAGTCTTTACGGCCATATTCCAGATAATAAACTGAGTAATCATCATATATAGACATTCATAAAGGCCAAAAATGAAATCCAGAAGAAAATTGATGTGAATTCCTAAAACTGAATTTAGACAAGTAAACAAATGCATACAGCATTGAGAGATTTTAAATTAAATTTAAAATACAAGTAAATTAAATAAATTAGAAGTCAATGGAATGAATTAAATATTTAAAATTTGTTTAAAATTAAAAATAATTTTAAAATAAATTTTAATTGCTATTTTAAATAAACTATAAGAGGATTTAGTTGAAAAATTGGCTCACATCTCAAGGAAATAAAGGCTAGGAAAAAAAGTAACATTTTCTTGGCTTGTCAGGGCTTCTGTAAGTGGAAACATATAGACATACATCTCTGATGATAATGACAGGTTATTTCTATCCATTTTGGAATCAACATTTTCTAATTTTCCCATAATAATTTTAGAACACTAAGTCATATTGAGAATCTTGTAGTATGATAAATGTGTAACTATTTATCTAAAATTTTTCCACAGCTACATCAAGTGTCAGGCATATGAGTCCCATAAACATATTTTAAAAACATCATGCTAGTTTTCTTTTAAACAAACTGAAGGATGGAGGCCAATAGATCTAAAATCTTCTAGGAAACACAAGTAGGTTTTCAGCAGAATATTTGATATGATTAGCCTTAGATTCTGCTCAATTTATTAAACTTCTAAAATTTTCAGAGGAGTTTCAAAGCACTGAATAAACAATTTGGAAACAAGAATATGAGTCATATGCTGGTTTCTATGTGGACCAAACCATGAATCTACAAATTTAAACACACATTTCAAGAGGGAGAAGGTATTTGCAGCACAGAGACCTAATTAAGGACTTACATCGTGATAATATAAAAATACAACGACAATCAGTGAGAAAACCCTATAGAAAAATGGGCAAAAGTCTTGAGCACACAATTCATAAAAGTCTATTTCCAAATGGACAATAGATGTTTGAAAAGATGCTCAAATTCATTAATAAACTTGGAAATTCAAGTTAAATCTACAGTGCAAAACAGCTATACCGACATCAGAATGACTAAAAATAAAAGGCAGGCAATGCTTAGTGTTAACACTGAAGTAAATTCACTAGAACTTGAAATAGCAATTAGGAGGCCATAAATTGCTACAGTCACTTATGGAAACTGTTTGCCAGTATCTACTAAAGCTAAATTATTTATAATCTAGGACCCCCCTATGGTCTTCCTATGATTCTCAAGAGAAGTGCATTTACATGTTGAGAACCATCACAAGGATTTTGATAACAGTATTATGCAAAGTTGTCCCAAAATGAAAGTATCTAATGGTCCATCAGAAACTCTTAGGTGAAGAAATTTGGGTGTGCTTAGTAAAGAGACTACATGGGCTTCTATAATACACACGTATATTGATAAACCTCAGAAAAGAAAGTGAATACATACTATAAGAACGTAAATTATACCATGAGTTTCCATGTACATAAAGTTCATAAAATGGCACAAGGAATCTATGGAGTTGGAAGTCAGTGTATGGTTTGCCACTGGGGCAGTGGAGATAAGGTTCCCGGGGAAGGCTTCTGGATGCTGGTGATGTTCTGTTGTTTCTAGTCATATATTGTCATCACTTGGTGAAAATTCATCAAGACATATTCTTTAATTTATAAATTAAATATATATTATGATTCAATAAAAAAGCTAAAAATGACGTAGCAAAGTCTGAGCAAAGTTGAATCATAAAACAAGACTATATAGAATAATAGGGAAGAGTGCTAATTCTTGCTTTATCAGTTAAATTTTGCTCTGCAAAAACAGTGAGAGAACAGTGATATTTCCTTGTTTTAAATGACAGTTTATCTATATAGCCAAATGCTATCTTGTATATAAAAGGGGTACCTGCTATTTCTCTCACATAAAAAAAAAATCCTGATTTCTCCCTTTTCTATTTTTCTCTAGCTGAATGCTATAACATAAGTGGGTAAATAAAATGTATTCCTACAAAAAGGCAAATATATAATGACCCATTTTAGGAAGTCATTTGCATGCATTTCTGAAAGACGATGCATTATCAGCAGTTATAAATTTGTATTAATAGAAGCAAAAATAGAAATGTACATACCAGTCAGATTACAAAATTAGCCCTTCACTGAGTTTACAACAAAATTAATGTTCACTGTTCTTAAGACCTGAAAAATTTGTTTTGTTCAAATACCTTAATATAATATGAACAAGTACCTTTCCATATTCAGATTAAATTGTATAGTGTATACATTTGTATAGAAAGACTAATAGTGGTTTGACTTATACATTTTTAAGATCGTCCTTGTCAATGTATTGTGTCCACCAAGATCATTATATGATAAAGTGGTTTACCATACATTTTGTATTATTGGAGTTTTTCTTTGCAGACTGCTCTAGAAAACACTGTGGCAAACAGGTCATTATTATTAGGACTGAAGCCAGTATTTTTAGGACTTCGTCAACCCTATCATGGTTTAGAAAATATAGAAATATGTATTCTTTTCTTCTCTCACTATGGAAAACTTCCCAGGAAAAAATTATAGGAGAAGAGGGAGCTGTATTTTATGCATAATGCCAACGGCATATGGACAGTAAGGATGTTGCAAGCCTAATCTCAGTTCTGCTGCTTCTCATTGTGGATGTTGCAGATGGAGAGCAGAAGGGGCGGGCATCTTTTTTGCCAGCATCTGCAGTCCCTAACCCCCTGTCTTGCACTTGCTTGCCATGGGCATCAGAGTCCCTGTCTTGAAGCCATCTCACTATCCCAGAGCAGGATAGAGGAAGTATCACCCTAAGCATCTTACTTTCAGTATTGCTTTTTTGTTGTTGTTTTCCTCCCCAGCTCTTAAAGGTTTTTGTACTTTTTCCTGGCTCCTATTCTCCATACGGTTATTTTTATTTCCTCCCTGAATGATTAGTCTTAAATCTACCCTTTTCTATATAAAAATTTAAAGAAAAAGACAAAAGTCAAAAACAAACACAGAAAACCTCACCCAGATCCATCAAAGTTTTATAGTCCAATTTACCATGTTCCTCGCACTCCCGGTAATATTTTGTGTTACAGGGGGCAGTGGGAGCTTTGCAGTAGGGCCGCTGTATGGTAACCCTTCAGCACTGAAACATTCTCTAGGAAATCTCACATGCTGTACAAGCCACCTCAAGCTTCATCTTCTCTAAATGTTTTTCTGCAGCCAACAAGGGAAATAATTTCCAGTGTTTCCACACTGCTTTCTTTTTAAAACCAGACTTCATTTTTTTTTTTTTAGTAATTTAATTCACAGCAAAATTGAGCAAAAGGTACAAAGATTTCCCATATACCTCCTGTGCCCCATTGTACACACAGCTTCCCCAACTATCAACTCCCCAAGCCAGAATAGTACATTTGTTACAATTCATAAACTTACATTGACACATCATTATCACCTAAAGCCCAAGTTTACATTAGGGTTCACTCTTGTTGTTGTTATGTTCTTGGTCTTTATACATGTGTCCGCCATTTTGGTATTATACAACATGCTTTCAGTGCCCTAGAAATCTCTGTTCTCCCTATTTATTGCCCCTTCCCCTCAAACCCTGGCAGCCACTGATCCTGGTACTTTCCCCACAGTTTTGCCTTTTCCCAAATGTCATTGTTGGAGGCAGAGAGTATGTAGCCTTTCCAGATTGGCTTCTTTTATTTAGTAACATACATTTTACATTCCTTTCATGTCTTAATAGTTCATTTATTTTTAGTGCTGAATAATATTCCCTTTTATATATCACAGTTTATTTATCCATTTACCTGGTGAAGGGCATCTTGATTGCTTCCAAGATTTGACAATTATGAATAAAGCTGCTATAAACATCGGTGTGTAGGTTTTTTTTTTTTTTTTATTTCAGCTTATTATGGGGGATACACAAGTTCAGGTTACATACGTTGCTCATGTACTGCCTGTCCCCCCAAATCAAAGCTCCAGGCATGTCTGTTCCCCAGACAGTGAGCATTGCACTCATCATGTAGGTATATACCCATCCCCTCCTCACATTCCCCCCCTCCCCGAGTCAGCACCTTCAAGCGTGTCCATTCCCCAGATGGTGCGCAATGCACTCACCATGTAGGCATACACCCATCCCCTCCCCCACCCCCATCTCAGTCTGATATCCAATTGGTATCATTCCCAGATGTGAATTTAGGTGATGATCAGGGAAACCAATTTTCTGGTGAGTACCTGTGATGCTTGTTTTTCCAAAATATCCCAAGAATGGTGTGTAGGTTTTTGTGTGAACATAAGTTTGCAACACATTTGGATAAATACCAAGGAACACAATTGCTGTATCATTTGGTAAGAGTAAGTTTAGTTTTGTAAGAAACAGTCAGACAATTCTAAAGTGGCTGTACCATTTTGCATTCCAATCACATTATATTTTAAATACTTGTTTTAAGATATTAATTGTATTACATTTTATTCAAGCTGCCTGCCTCTTCTCTATGTAAAGGTTGTAATTTTCTTGAAAGTTTTATTTTATTTGTCATCTTTTAAAAATCCTGAAACTGGTTGTTTGCCTAGAGAAAAGTACTCTGGACTTATTCATTTTTAATAATTGTGTTATAGACAATAAAACATACTTCATATCAGATGTAAAATATAGTTTTTCAGTGTCTCTTAGATTTTATAGCTAAAAAAAATTTTCCTATGCAATAATACAATGTAATTATTCTTATCAGTTACTTCAATAAGCTCATCATGCATCAGACTTTTTCTCCTAAATGGAGGTATGAGTCAGATCCACATGTTACCAGATATGACCCAATTCCCTCAAAATGACCCAGATTATAACTGATAAAGTTGTTTAAACACTTCTTCGTATTTTTTCAAAGTAATTATTTCTATTTTACTTCCATGTGTATTTTACAAAATAAACCTCTGAAGTCAGTAATTAGTGGCACATTGAAATATTACTGTTGACATTATTATCTGAATTACTCTTTCTTTTATAACTTACTTCTCTAATAGTAGTATATACCTGAATCATTGTTATTCTTAAATACAATTGGTTTTGAACTGCGCAGCTCCACTTATACCCAGATTTTCTTCTACCTCTGCCACTCCTGACGCTGCAAGACCAACCCTTCCTCTTCCTCTTACTCCTCGGCCTACTCAAACCATGAGGATGATGAGGATGAAGTCCTTTATGATGATCCACTTCTATTTAATGAATAGATTTTCTTAGTAATATTTCTCTAGCCTAATTTATTAAAAGAATACTCTATATAATACATATAACATATAAAATATGTGTTAATCAACTGTTTATGTTATCAGTAAGGCTTCAGGTCAAAGTAAGCTATTAGTCAGAAGTTATACACAAATTTTTGACTGTATGGGGGTTTCGTGCCCCTAACCACCAGGTTGTTCAAAGGTCAAATGTATTTCATCCCCACTCTTCTCTTCACATTTTGCTAGTTGAACTTGATTTTTGTTTGAAACTTTACCCAAATCATTTCTTTTTTCCTATATGTTTCCAACAATTCCTACAAATTTTCCTTAGACATTCGATTTAAATCTCACCATTTCAACTTCTTTCGCGGTTCTTTTGAAATAATATATTCCACTGACCTTCTAATGACTTCTTTAAAATTTTAATTCAGATATAAATCTTGATTTTTTACATTTATATTTATTTTATATGAAACTATAACATTATATTAAATAACAAACTCTGAAAACCTGGAGTTGGGCAAAATATGAGACCATTCTTATCATCAACATAGGCATGTCATTTCCTTGGAGGACAAAACATCAGGAATTCCCTCTATGCAGCTCGATTAGCCAAAAAATAATAAGATAAGAGTCATACACAGGATGCTAGTGGAATGACATGAAAATATTCCAAAGAATGAAGTTTAAAAAATTGAGTTTGCTAAATTGTCCAAAGCATGGGGCCATCCTAGTTGGGTTATAGCTTGAAAATGTTCACTGTTGTTTTGGGTAATTTTCTACCTAAAGCTTAAAATAGTTATTTTAAAAACATTTACATTCTATAAAGAATTAGCCTATTATTAATAAGAATTTAGCATGAAGCTGAGAAAATAAATTATCTTTTGTAATTCAACATAAAACATTTACACTATACTGTATTATTTTTAATATAGAAACAGAGTGAAAGCAGCATGTATCTTTGTCTTAAAATATGTTATGAGTTTCTTTACCTGATTATAGCTCATATCTATATTAATATTCAAAATCATATCTATATCACTCTCAAGCCTATAAGTTACATATTTTCTACTTATTTACAAATGAGTCTAAAATCAGTCTCTTTATAAGCTGTACTCATTTTATATTGAACATGAATTAATTTAGTTGTTGTTACCTTTTGTCATTGATCTATTATTCACATCGGTGAGTATATTAGTTAACTGATGTGTGATATTGACTGTGTGCCTGGAACTGTGTGCCTGGAAAAGCAGCTCATTAACATTTGCCAGGCACTGATTAATAAGAGCAGTCCATGTCCATGCATGAATTAATCCTAGAACTCAGTTTTACCCTTTTGTCTCAGTTATTGATTTTTTTTCTCATTTAAGCTGTTTCTACCTCATAGGTGTGTATGGGGAGGTTTCATAAAAACTCTCTCATTGGATCGACTGTGCTTAATTAGATGAAAGCTATGCTTGAAGGGGATTTTTCTTAATGGTTCCCTTCAATACTAGAAAAAAAGGAAATTAAGTCATTCTAGGCACGGTAGACCTTGTTTATGGAATAGCCTGTGATATCAGGCACTTTTGTTAGGATAATGACAGTTGAGGGGAAAAAGTCCAGAAGAGCAAGAGGGATCTCATTTCTACCCCAAGGCTCCAAAGAGCATCTGCAATCTCTTTTCTGCAAGTGCTCCTAAGAGACTAGCAGTTTAGGAGAATGCAAATATTTAAAAAATGGCAAAGACTTGGAGATCAAGTGTCAAATATTTTCATTTGGGTGCTGTAACATCCTGAGAAGCAGGAACAATTAGTTGAGAGGATTTTTTTTTTTTAATTACAAAAGGAAGGAGTAAAGAAAGAAAAAGGAAAGAAGGGAGAGAGAGATTGTGGGAGGAAAATAGAGCAGAGTTTGCCATTTTGTGTTGTCAAAATATTCTGATGTAGATTAACCAGGAGCACATAAACAATATACTGTATTTCAAAGTGATTTCTCAATTTGATTTTGATTTGTAAATACAACAGATAGCTAAAGATATTAGTATGACCTACTGAATTGTATATATCCATTTTAATCTTCTTGTTCAAATTTTCTAAAGAAAGATTTTTCTTTGAAGCATAACATTTTTGGTGAAATGTGTGATTTTAAAGCTGAATTATGTAAAACAAGAGGCTCTTTTTGATGACAAAAGGAGTGTTGGGAAGACTCAGCTGAACCACTCTGATACCCTTCTTTGCAAATGATGCCTTGTTTGATTTGGTTATTATTTAAATATTTTCCCAGTGTTTTGTTTTTATTTTCAACTGTTCAGCTGTTAATAATTATCTGCATATTCCCTCTTCTGAAATATCTCAAGGGTGTTCTTTGAATGTTAAAATTTGACTTTTTTTTTTTTAGTTTAAATGAATGGTCTTAAGAAAAGTGTATAATATATTTAGAGAGAGTTCTCTTCTAAATTTCTCTGTAGACAAACATTGCAAAATCCTGAATTCTTGTGAATCACCCTAATATGAAGCCAAAATATAACAATAATAATAATAAAGATAAAAACAATAGCAATGCCTAGAATTGTATATGTTGTAATGAACTATTAGTCTCAGAGTTAAGAGATCAGAAATCCTCTTTTTCTTTGGCAACAAATACCACTATGTTATGCAGTAATTAGTGAAGAAGTATCGCAAGAATGGAAAAACAAACACCACATGTACTCAATAATTTATTTCTCTTATTTGAATAAAATTCTTTAATTTTATAATAAGCTTTTTTCCCTAGACTATGTCCACTAACTCTTACAGTCCTGACGTTCTCTAATAACACATTAACAGTTCTGAGACACATAGAGGACACCATCTACAAATGTAATAGTAACCCAGAAGATGCCAAACCATTTGAAACTTGAAAGTATGGATTCTAGGGCCATGATGTTAATTCCTGCACTCAAATCAACACTGCATCCCCCAAAAGGGAGGGTGGTCCCATGTTTTCACTCTTGACCCCTTGTACCACTGAAGTTTTTCTTTTGAAATGATAACACAAATGGGATGGTTGAAAAAAAAAAATCTTCACTCTAAGCTAATATCTAACTCCCTAAGATTATAAATTAGAAATTACAACAGTGCTTTTGTAATTTTGGTCATACCCTTTTAATTAGTTGTATGGAGACAATAACACTAAATAGTTATTCAGAGTGCCATTTTCCCACATCCTCCAGATAAATCAATGATTTCGTTGAGAATATTTATGTGAAATGTCTTTCCAAGAGGTTCTAGTTTATAGTAAAACAAGAGTTCCAGATTTGCCCATTCCATGTATTTATTATTGTTTTGTTTTGTTTTTCTCTCTAAATAAGAGCACCAATTCTGATTTTACTTCTGGATTAAATAATTACTGACCATTTAGCCTTGAAGACAATACTTCAGAAACATTTTGAGAATGATAGAAGAGCATGTTTAACAAAGCATGAAACACTGATTAGATTGGCTCTAATTCATAAACCATATGTTCGTTTGCTTCTTCATTCTTTTAAATTAAAATTCAAGAATGAAAAACATTAACTTTTAACCGTAAAATGCAAATGAATCTATATTTTAGCTCATCCTAACCTCTGTTGCCTTCTATAACTTTCAGTGAAAACTTAAGAATAGACAGGACACTGGATCACCCAAAAATGTGAAAGAAGTTAGAACATGAGACAAGCTGGGACATGGAGGTCTCTAGTACCTGAGATTTGCCAAGAAAAAAGTTTCCTATTAGAACGCTGGAACCTAATGGAAAGCATACCATTTTTCATCTGTTTATAAGAAGGAAGTGGCATAAATATTATCTATTTATTTTTCTCATTATATATTTTATTTGATTTCTAAGATGAACTTACCATTTTGAAAGTATGGTATATAAATATAACTTATAAATTATATATACATATCAAAGATCCATCTTCAAAAATTTTTACTTTTAAAACAGAACTGTTTTAGCCTTTCTATAATAAAACACACTATTAACTTCTATGATCTCAATGTTTGGACCACTGTCTGCCATATGTTAGGCATTCAGTAAATATTTATTTATTTAATTAATTAATCATTCTATAATGAAATTTCTGTTGATGAAAATTGTCAGGAATTGATTACTTTAATCTTATTTGCATTCTTGTTATTTTTGAAAATCCTTCCCCATACACATTTTACTTAGAATATCCTCTGTTGTCCTAAACCTTGTAGGAATGTACATTTTAAAAGACATATAAACGTTTTCAAGTCTATTGCCCAGTACTCACATATATACTTTCTAGACTGTTTAAACATTTTTCAGGAACTTGCAAAGATGACTTGGAATTCAATATTGTCTCTGTGTACCTTGCCTGAAGAAATACAGCAAAACTGAAATACCACAAGTTTATCTTATCTCACATTTTCCAACCTTTCAAATCATGCTATGTTCTTATACCAAAAACTGCATTAGGTTCTTTTGTGGAAGGTTCTTTTTCATTGTCCCGAGCATGTAGAAAATACTAGTAATTCACAAAATGATGACAGGAATGGAAGGTTGCTTCACCCTAATGGTATGAAATCACAACCATAAGGGTTTGTCATTAAAACGGCAGTGGGGAATAAACAATTTCTATATTTTGTTTAACATTTTTAAAAAGATAATTTGAGATTATCTCTGAGTTTTACATACCCTGGTATTTTAATTAAAAGTAGAGACTATAAAGCCATTTATAAAAAAAATATGAAGCTAGCAGCTTATTTAATTTTACTTTCACATTCCTTTTCTCACTATGCCTTCGGGGTAATTTTGAAGACCGTGCTTGTTATTTTACCATAGTAGATAATACAGTATAGTCCTGGAAGTTGTTCACTGTAATGAAATCACAGAAAAGTTGCTACCTTTTTAATAAAATGTAGTGTAAAGTTATCAACCTTACTTCCATTTGAATTATAGTTTATGATCTTCATGGTAAATGACATCTTATCTTCTATTAAAGTACCTTTTTCTTTCTCCAAGAATAGAGAATTCCTACCAATTTTACGTTATTGGAATGTCCTTGTGTATGACAATTTGAAAGCAATGGAAATGCTGTCTCACTATAACTTTTGATAATAGAATCTTGAAATGCTGATTTTCATTACCTAGTTTTCTGTTTATATGTGTCATGTGCATTATACTCTGTCATGATTTCCAAGCCTAAGGACAATAATGTACATTTGAATATTGTCATAAAATATAAATGACCATACAATATCCATACTTGATGGTTCTAAAGTAAATATTCAAAAGAAGAATATAATACAAAAGAACATAAACATTTAGAATAGAAAAAAAAGCAAAAAAAGAATAAATGGAATATTTGGAATACTGCAAATATGTCACTATTTAAAGTGAGGAAAATAAAAAGGTGAAATAAAATTTTTGAGGTTGTATTGTATTCTCAGTGCAATTGGTTTTTATTTTGATATATAACTTTAAAAAGTGTGGATTATAGGCATAAATAGGCTAACTAACAATGTCCTACCAGATATCAATGAGTAATTAACCAAAGGGAAAAACTTACTTACCTGCTAAAATTTAATACAGTCAATCAATATGTGGCCAGAATATGAAGGGTATTTCTTATAGTGAAAGAAAATTCCAGTCTACAAAGGACATTTATACTAAATTTTTAAAAAATAGTTTTAGATATTAATAACACATTGTATTCCATAAATATGTACAATTAGTATCTGTCAATTAAAAATAAAATAAAAAGAATAGTTTTAGATTTACAGACAAATTTCAAAGATAGCACTCTGAGTTCCTTTGAACACATTATTCACATTGCATTTAGTTTTCATGTCTCCTTAGCCTCTTCTTGGCTGTCAGACTCCCCCAAATTTTCTTATTTTTTATGACTTGGGTAGTTTTGTGGAATTCTAGTCAGATATTTTGTAGACTGTTTCCTCAGTGTTATTCAGTGTTACAGGGCTTTGAGATAAAAAGGAAAGAAATAAAGTATTATTCTCATTATATAATGTTAAGGGTACAAATTATCATTTCTAGACTGTGAAATGAGTCTGTTTCCCCCTTTCCATACATTACTATTCGGAAGACCATCACTGTGCACAGTCCATGATTAAGGAGCAGGTCGGAGTTACAGTATCTGTGTAACCTACATCGCATCCACATATTTGGAATTTTTCTGCACTTGAGATTTGTCTATTCTCTCCACTTTATTCAAATAATCTCCCATTTATATCAGTGTGAATAAATGATATTGATTTTACACTTCGTGTTATAACCCAATGCATCTTTATTTATTCATCGTTCAAACTGTTCTAGCTTTGGCCTCTGAAAACATTTTCTCTTGGTTCCCTTTGGCATACTGCCATTTGTGTGGTTGTGCTTCCTTACTTTTTGATACTATAATACAAGATGCACCAGACACATCTTGTATATTTTCTTCTCAGCCTTATTATCAGTCATTTTACTAAGGAGTCCTGGTTCCCTTCAAAGGAGAATAGTATTAGAAACAAAGATACGGCACTAGGTGTGTTTGTGGGTACTGAGGTGTCATTATTTATAGGTCTTCTCAGATGAGGCTATTTTGTCTGTTACTTTTGTGGTAGATACATGATAGGACAAGTTTGAGAAAGCCCATAGAAGTTTAAAACACAAAGAGTGCACCTTAATGTATGAATATTAAAATATATGTGATATACACATATATTTATATATGCATATATATGTATACATAGGGACACATATGTATAGATATATGTGTGTTTCTGTGTGTGTGTATGTGTAATCATAGGATGGAAGCAGAATGTACACTATAAGCAAACAAGTAAATGAATGACAGAGGAGGAGATTATGGGAGCCAATTTTCTTATTTTTGGATTGGGAAGTTACAGATAAGATAGAAGAAAAGGTTAAAATGACCCACATAGTAAAGAATTATAGTTGGAGGCATAAGTAGAAACTATTGCTTAGCTTAATGCCATCACACATGGATACATGGAGAAATATTTATAGATGTGTATGCATACCCATATGTGAGTACACACACATGCATTTCCTTGCTCTGTCAGCTAAGACCTGTAAGCAATAACACCCCAAGCACACCTAGTGTCTGTGTGTGCACACAGAGAAACGACCACGTGAGGATACAGCAAGAGGTGCAGTTTGCAAGTCAATGAGACAGACCTCCGGAGAAAACAACCCTGCCAACACCTCAAACTTGGGCTTTCAGTTTCCAGAAATGTGAAACTGTGAGAAGATACCTTTATTAAAAAGTCCCAAAACAATAGATGCGGGCGTGGATGCAGCCAAAAAGCATGCTTATACACTGTTGGTGAGACTGCAAATTAGTACAACCTACATGACAAACAGTATGGAGCTTCCTCAAAGAACTAAAAGTAGACCCACCATTTGACCCAGCAGTCCCACTACTGGGTATTTACCCAAAGGAAAAAAGGCATTTTATCAAAAAGACACCTGCACTTGAATGTTTATTGCAGCACAATTCATAATAGTGAAGATGTGGAAACAACCCAAGTGTCCATCAATTCATGGGTGGATTACAATATGTGGTGTGTGCATGTCATGGAGTACTACTCAGCCATGAAATTTCTGTTTTTTAAGCCACCCAGTCTGTGGTATTTTGTTTTGGCAGCTTGAGTACAGTAATATATGTGTTCTCTTTTATTTCTTTTAACTTATTTAAGTCATTCAATTTAAAGACCTTTTCTAGTAAGTGCAATATCTATGCTTCTTCAGGGACATTTTCTATTTACTGTTTTGTTTTCTTTTCCCTTCTTGAGTATAATCTACATTTTCATGTTTCATTGCATGTCTTATAATTTTAGGTTGAAAACTGGAACCTATTACATAATATAATTTACTGACTCTGGGAATCAGATTCTCCTCTCTTCCTCAGGGTTTGCTGGTAGCAGTACTTGTTGCTTTTGTTGCCTTGCTGTGCTATTTTGGTGATTTTCCGAGTGGGGATATTCAAGGAACTGCCAGACAGATTAAATAATCATACTTCTCCTAAGTCGTGCTTTTGGATTGCTCCAAATCCATTCTGTCCCTTCCAGTGACCTCAAGGATGCTAGTTGTCACATGGTTGTGGAGCTATTGGTTTTCAAGGCTACTCAACACCTGCAGAGAATGGAATGGGAATGGAAGAACTTAAATGTCACAAAGTTCACTGTTCTTAGCGAGACTCAGTTTTTATCGAATAAACATTCTAGATTGTTGCAAACTTTTGTTTAATTTCAAGAGTTCTGAAATAGTTGATTTTAATGATTTTGTTATGTTCCTATGTCATTTATGGAGAATCAGATTTTCAGAGTTCCATACTCCATAATCATCACTGATGCCATCTCACTGTAAGCAAGTTAGAAGAATTATTAAACTAATAAGAGAATTGATAGCTAAGGGGTGGAACTAAATGGTGAAACTGCTCAAGCTTGCAAAATCTCTGTATTGCTTAATAAATGTTAAAAGAGAGAAATTACTTGATATTATCTTATTTAAAATAAGGTATAACCATTTAACCTCTGCTTTGAATTTAAACTAAGTATTTAATTTTCAATATTACAAATTCTATACCAAATTAATTATATCCTTGAAAGAATGAATATGTCTCCATTAAATAATAATAGGAATGAAATGAAATCTAATGGCTTGTTTTAAACTAGGAATTGTGACTAGGAGTTAGTCTCAATATTGCTTTTTATAAGTATATTTCCCTGGGAAACATAAAGTACAGGAAATATTTTTCCTAAGACACAGGGTTGATAGGACCACCTCTGTCTATGCTGACCATTCACCCCCTTATGTCCTTGGCCTTTGGTTGTTCAAAGTCTGTACCTATCAGATCACATAACTGGCTTGATTTACCTCACCTCCATGTGTGCTTATGTTCTTATGAGGTAATATGAATTATAATATTTCCTTTCTCTCTCTGTTTATTTATAGCATTTAGCTCCCAGGAAATGACTTAGCAAGAGGGTGAGACAAGAAGGTTGAGGGTGCATATTAGTTTTATGTTTTGGCTGTGACCAGTCACTACACAATCAAATTTATTCTTATAGTTATTCTGGTCTGATGTCTGGCAAGAACCTCACTCAACTAAAATCGGAGTTTCCACAGGCTATGTTCCTTTACTGGAGGGTCCAGAGGAGGGTTCATTTCCCTGTGACTTGGGTTGCTGGTAGAATTCAGTTTCTTGGGGCAGCAGTATCAGGGTCCCTGGGCCATTGTCTGTCTGGAGGGTTACATCAGTTTCTAAAATTTGCTGCAATTCTTGCCTTGTGGTCCGCTTACTCTGTCTTCAAAGCCAGCAAATGCAGGTGGTTGTGTTCCTGTTACTATTTCTCTGAACTAACCAAGAAATATTCTTTCCTTTTAAGGAATTATGTGATTAGATTGGGCCACCAGGATAGTCCAGGATAATTTCACCATCTCAACATCCATATATTTAATCACATCTACGAAGTCCCCAATATCATGGAAGAAAACAGATTCACAGATTCAGGGGATTTGGGTGTACATATCCTCAGGAGAGGGGCATTATTCTATCTATAATATTGAAAAAAAAATCATTGGCACATTTTCATTGAATTTTGGGAAAAGTGGTACCCGTGAATTAAAGCTTCACATGCAGGAACAGGGAAGACGAGTCTTGCTATAAATTCTCCTTGAAGAATGCAGTTCTCCCAATGTTAATGAATTTTTGAAACTTCAGGAAGGCAGAGATTTTAGGTAAGGGATTAATTATTGTGAGATCCAAATAACTGCAATAGGTGGCCACCCATCCAAGAATGGGACAGTCCTCAGAGCTGCGTAACTCAAGCTGCCTTTCAGTTACAAATCTGAGCATATTATGTGGCTGGAGGCCAAACAGAAGAGACGGTGGATGAACCTCTCCTACATGCACTGTCTACTGGAAATCACCCAATCTCAAAATATGGGAGCAAGAAATAAAGCAAAAGATATTGAAACTATAAGAAAAGACTGGAGACCAAGAAAAACCCAAGCACCTTCTGAAGACATAGGTTGGGCACAACAGAAAGCAATGGTCTGGGGAATTTGTGTAGCTGAAAAAGGTAATGGAAATATATGAAAGAGTTTTAAGGGAACTTAAAAACTGCACTAGAATGTAAATCACTTTGAAGATTAAATGTGTATCATATGTAGAGTCTAGATTCCCCCACATATTTTCCAGCTATTTTTGCATAAATTATATTTTAAACATATGCATTCATATCTGTAACAGATTTTTTGTATAATTTAGGAAGGGTATATTACATAATGTTTCTAAAAAGAAAAATAGTGTTAAGATTAACTGTAATAAGGACATTACTACTAATTTATGAGGTATAATTACTATCATGGCAAATCCTCTATTTGCCTTATGCACTTCTAAAATAAAATAATTTATGAAAGAATGCTTTTCTTTCAAAGTGTGGCTGTATTATATTTTATAAACCCTAAAATATTTTTAAAAGGATTTTATCTCTGGCTGCTAAGAGAAGCTTAAGTAATGAGTCCTGATCTCTTTTTTATTCACATAGATGTACTAAACAGGGTACTTTTTAATTAAACAAAAAATCCCAATACTTTAGTTGCATTTATGCAAATTAAATGTATTACTCTATAAGTGAAGAAATTGTTACAGTGTCTCTAATTCAGAGAGGTACTTTACAATGTCAGCTATAAGTTTTCCAGATTTCTATTTGATATTATTTTATATACTATCCATTAGTGTTATCAGGAATAGGATTACAAAACTTAAGTTTTGTGTTTCAAAAAGACATTTCCAATTAAGATTTTGTTGTCTGATATTAAGGATATGCATTTGAAATGGAATTATTTCTGACCATAAATTGAATGGCTTCTTTTTCTCCAGATAAGGAACACTGTGCAGAATATTGCTCTATTTGTATACACCCAAACTAGAATGTTCTAGAAGCTTAAAAAAAACTGAAAAGGAAAATATTGTAGCTGAGCTGTGCATATGAACCTATATAGACATTCAAGGCATATTATACAGAACCTCTTGAAAACTCTGTGGCAATGGAGTAGAGTTTTATTGTTGATGATGGTATAAATTTTGGTTGATATTATGTGTGTTTTATTGATAAAAGCCTCAAGAACATATATGTTTTTGATATAATGATTTCAGTGATTAAAATGATTGAAGGGCACTAGATAAAATTATGTAAAAATCAAAAGAAGTTGGTTTCTGTCTCACAACCATTAAGACTGACTTCATCTAGGAGTTTATTGCCTGGCATGTGAGTGACTTTGGTGGCTCACGAGGCAGGTTTCGCCACCTCTACAATCTCCTGAAATCCAAAAATCAGTATTTCTAAATATTGATTTCATGAAGTTGCCTTGTCAAATAAAATGTATTCTTCAAATTGAATCAGAATGTATTATTAAACATGCATAATCCCTGCCATTATTTTTATATTTAAGTAGTTAGAAATGCTAACATTTGGAGAGAAGAGGTCTCTGCACTTGGCTCTGGCAGTTGCTAGCTGTGGAAACCTGAGCATGTTGCTAGCCTTCTGTATGCCCCTGTTTCCTATTGTCACTATTAAAAAGAATAGCACATATTTAATAATGTGAAGTGATATTTAAATAACTACATACAGATAGCCTTGACCTCCTGGGCTCCAGCGACCTTCTCACCTCAGTTTCCCAAGATGCTGGGACCACAGGCATGTACCACTGTACCCAGCCCAACCCCCACCCCCCCATCTCTTGAACCTTCAGTAAAGTTTGCTTCACAGACTAGCATGCTATAAAAGGATCACATTATGATCATCATATCACCAGGAAATCCTTTCTACCATGTTTATTACAGGTCTCAGCCTTCTGACTCATTCATTGCCTGGAATTGCTCTCTCCTCCTCTCTTCCTCCTCCCCTCCCTACCAAACCCCGAAGTTCTGCTCTTCCATATGTACCACTCTGTCCCTTGTTTCTGTCCCATAGTCTTCCTATAACACAGGCCCTTACTACTTCACTTTCTACACCAGAAGTGGATAAACTATGGCATGTAGTTCAGCACCTAACTTTTATTTTTTAAATAAAGTTTATGCATAAAAACATTTGCATTTATGCATAGTCCAGGGCTTTCATGATCTAAAAATAAAACGTTAGGTATTTGTAACACAAACTATAGTGATGGCAAAACTGAAATATTTATTCTTTGGTACTTAACAGAAAAGTTTGTCTCCTTACTAAGACACTTCTAGAATAGTTTGCTGAAAAGAGACTCTTCACTCCTTAACAAGACTTATGGGCCAGATGTTGTTATAATTATTTTCCCACCCACTTCACTTTCTCTCTAGGGAAGTATTTGCAACTCCTGGAAGCAGCATCTGTCCTCCAAATTCTCCCTCTATGTTCCCTATGGAGTGGGGTAAAATATAAAAAATGTATTTTAAACATCAGGTACTTTCTCCAGAATGTCCTCAGAGGGTAATAGCACCACATGCTGAATAGTCCTTAATTATGTTGGGAGCTTTCTTATTTTGCATCTTAAATGCAATATAAAATAAACCAAGTGTATAACAAATTACTTATTCTCTTCATCTGAGAATTGTTTCTATTAATACCCCTTAGTGACCGTGTCTCCCTCATAATTAATCCTGATTCTTTTTAAAAGTAAGGTCTCTAGTCCTTCATATTCTACTCTGGATAATCTGTCTTAAAAGAACTATAGTTAGATTAAGGGAAGATTAATGCTGCCTTTCAGATTGTTGGTTGTACTTGCTTCTCCCTCCAACTCCATGCTGAACCACATGTTTATTTCCCCTGGCAGGAGGTGAGACCAGTACCCCTGAAGTCCCACTTGCAGGTGGTGCTTTATGACTGTGCCAAATTGCCTGAATATTTAAGGAGTATTCGATGCTCCCATCAAGGAAGCTGATCTCCATGCCAAGTCTCTTCTATCACAGCTGAATTTCTTCTAATACTTTGGACTTTGGGTCGGGCAGAGTTCCAAGGAAATCTTTTATAGATCTTGAGTATCTAGGGGATGACTGGCTGTCCTTGGCTCAAAAGTACTAACATCAAGATTTAATTTTGACTGAGAGGGAAGGGCGCTTATCTAACGACATATTCTGTCATCCCCTTTCCCTCACAATCAAATCCAACATGTGTATTCCTGAGACCCACAAATTAGAAAAGGGTATTACTAACAAGTCTTGAAAAGTAGAAATATCCCAGTAATCTTCTTTAAATTTTGAGGTTTTTAGGAGTAATTAATTATAAATAATCATAACTTCTATGCTCTAAGCTTGGATCATCCACCTGTGCTGAAGAAAATCTTTCAGAATCACCCTTATGCAAAAAATTCTCTAGGCTGAAACCCATGCAGAATTGCTCTCTCTTTCTTTGTACATTGTCAAAATTCGGTGTAAGCAAGCAGACCGTGATGAACTTCAACTCACACAGACTTGGGTGTTCCGAGTCAGGTGGGCACCAAAATTAAGGCATTTGCAGCTTTATATAGTATTATAAATATGGATACTTTCTGCCATGCCCTTCCCTTGTGTGGCTCGTAAACTGCAAGTGTTATCACATATACATTCTCCTTCTCTGGGTAAGCTGTTGTTTTGACGGAAGTTCTCTTTGTGTGAAGAGAAGCACCTAATCATCACCCTGGAGCTGCTGTTGGTCTCCAGTGTCACTAGTAACAAGGGTAAGATGGACAGCAAACGCAGAAAACCGAGGACCACTTGGAGCCTGTGGAACACAGTAAGCTTCTGGGTGTAACTGGTTCTCCTTGCCTCATTCCAAACAGCAGGCATGTGTCCTTTCTGCCAACTCCTACTGAAAGCACACAAGCCAGAGGATTCTGGGAAATGTATTTTCCAGACCCAACCAGGTTCATCGTAATACAATTTAGCACATAAATGAAATATCATTGTAATACAATTTAGCACATAAATGAAATAAGGAACAAAAACAGGAGCAACAGTATGAATGCATTTAGTTAGCATTTTGGGGGGTGCAAATAACAGAAAATATAGTTCAATCTCTTTTAAGACAAACAAGCAAACAAAAAAAGAGCTTTGTGAAGCAAAGCAATACCTAAAAGATTCAAGTGTAAGTTTTGCTTTGAACTTCAAAATCAGCAGGATACTCCTCAGGGTCTTCTCTTTATCTGTATTTTTCTCATTTTCTGTGAAGATTTCTTTATAAACGAGAGGAGAGAATTCTGGTAATTCTTAGCTTATATTTTTCTCATAGCTCACAATTCCAATAAAAAGAGAGAACCTCATATCCCTCTGTGGTTATTTTCTTGGCCCAGCTCTGTGTTGGGTCCCCTTCTGTCACATCTTATGAAACTAGGCCTGACATCAACAGTAATGAAATCAATTTAAATGTGGCCCATTTCCCGCCCCCCCAGCTCCTCACTATCTCATATTGTCTCAACATTATCTCAAGAGCCCCTGAAAATCAACTGAATGACAGAGACTTTGCTTTATATATCTTTGTATTTTCTGTACAAAGTACTTGGGCATTACTAATACATGGTGAAAATAGTTAATTGATTTACAAATAACTAGATATAGAATTCAGCTTTTAATTGGGATAACAGAATGCACACAATTTTCATTTTTACATAAAAAATTCAAGTAATTTTCAATCTAGACCAGAGTTTCTATAACCAATTAGATAAAACACTTTAACTTGGCTATTGCTTTTATTGATATATCCATTATTTTATAATGGACTATTTAAACTCATGTATTTTTTACATCAAAGTAATGCAAAAGCCTTAGCTTTTATGTAGGTATGTTCTCATATATCCATATTTTTCAATAATGCATTTAGAATAAAGTTATTTTCTGGAGTGGTGTTGTCTGACTTGACTTTCTGCAATTGTGGAAATGTTTATAAATGTTTACAAACAGTGCATTCCAAGACAGTAACAGTAGTCACCTGTGGCTATTGAACACTTGAGATATGGCTAGGACAACTGAAGAACTAATTTTTAATTTGTATTAATTTAAGTAATTTAAATTTAAGTGTATATAACTACATAAAAATTCAGAGAGGAAACAAAATTGTTTCAACCACATAAAATTTGGTAGCTGTGAAAATGTAAATAAGGCGTTGAGAATGGAGGCAACGGAAAAAAATGAACCAAGAAAAAGTTATTATAAAATAAACAGAAGAGCATAAAGATATTTTTTATTAATTAAATGTCAGAAAAATATTTTTCTTTTAATTATTTAGATGGGCTGTTAAGTTTCTTATGAGCTGTCCAGAAATAATCAGATGCCCATTGACTTGTGATAAATATAAAATCACCAAATTAATTTAAAATAATTTATCGTTCAAAATAGATAGCTCAAAAGAAGAGAAAGTAATATAGTGTTGGCCATTTTGAAAGCAAAACATTTATTTAAATGACTTTTAAACATTTACACAATTATAACCACACTTATAACCACAATTAATCATTAACTCAAACTATCATGTGGTCTTAATCACAAGCTTTAATATAGTAGGATTTTATAAAATACTCTGGATCACATAGAGTCCCTATAAGTCTTTCAAATACATTCATTAAACTTAACAAAATAATTCTTAATAAAAATGAAAAACTTAAAAGTATAGGTATACTTTTTAAAAAGACTCATTTTTAGTCACTAAAAATTACAAATTATTATGATGAAAAAAATAAGTAATAAAAAATTAAGTAAAAAAAACTTAAGTAATAAAATTTTACCCCTGAGTAAAAGCCATCAATAAAGCACTAAATTAACATTCAGCACTATTAAATGTTAGGTGTAATGACTAATGTCCTAGATTCCCCATCTTGCATAACAACATAAAACAAAACAGAACAAAACAAAACAAAAAAGCCTAAGTTTGGAATCCATTAAAAAATGGGTCACATAAAACAGATAGATATAAACCAATATGTCTGCCCAAAAGAAGATATAGCGATGTTCTTTTAGCCAAAAACTTTAAAATTATCTGCTCTTGAGGCAAGCTTTCCTTGAGCGGTCATCTCTCGCTCTCCCTACATGGTTGAAAGAAGTATATGCTGTTCCTACAGGAATTACATATCCTTAGGGAAGAATCTGGAGGAGTCGATTATCAAGGTATTCCAATACATTTGTACTGAGCTCTAAACCCCCAAATGGCATATACAGGTGCCTCAGTCTTTGGGGAATGTCATGCCACACCCAAGGGTTACTTGAGCCCTGTTACCACTTTAGGTGGGGTGAGAAGAGCAGCAGGTACCTGCAAGCCTAAGAGTGTATACTTCAGAGGTTGCTTGATCTGCAGCTAGGGGAGAGCTGCTAATATGTTATTCACGGCTTTTTCCCCACTCTTGTGAAACAGCACCTGATGGGGAGTGTCAATTGGTGCAATTGCTAAAGACCCTGGTCAAGATTTTCCTTCACAGACCCCTGGGCACCAAGGGCAAGCCCTTGTGTTATGATCTTATCAGGTGATCAAAACCACCCCGCTGTGCCAAGTCAACAATTTGTCCCCTTTTGCTTAGTTCCAGGGTCCCACAGATTCAAGCCAGTCACACAGGGAAAGGGACTTTTCTCCTTTCTCCCTGCCTTCAAGGGCTGAGTCTGTCCTGACGGGCTGAGGGAGGGGCGTTGGCCGAGACTGCCCCAAGTCCCAGCCTGGAAAAATCTTCTCTCATTTCTCCCCTCCTCCAAGGACAGGGTCTCCCCTGCAGAAGGGAAGATAAGCCACCAGACTGAGGTATGGGCACTTCCTCGGGCCACCAGGCATCTCAGTCCAGGAAGTGGCTACTCTCCTTACTTCACCCTTCCAAGGCTGGGGTTTGTCTAGTTGATGTGAAGTACACACCTCAGGGCTACTGGAGAAGCCCTACCCAAGGCCACTGAGGGTCTCAGCCCAAAAAGTGCCTTCCTTCCCTTCACTACTCCACCTTTCCAAGGGTGGGGTCTGACCCTTTGGTGGGAGGCACCAGTGACCGAGTTGCAGCAAAGAGGCGGCCACGTAAAGTTTATCATTAAAAATGGAACAAATATTTATCCAAAAATTAAAGCATCTAGGGATCAATGAAGGGAAAGATTATGCAATATTTTTTGTTTGTCTTTTATAATTTGATATTTCAGCCATTTCTTTTCTACCTTGCAATCTTCTTTCCTCTCCTTTCCTTCCTTTTCTTTCTCATTCTTTCTTTCTTTCTCATTCCTTTCTCTTTCTGTATCTTCTCTTCTCCTTTCATCCCCTTGCCCCTTCCCTCCTTCCTGCTCTCCTCTCTTTCCTTTACTTCTCTTTCCTTTTCTTTCTTCTCTCATTCTTTCATCTCTTTGCTTCTCTTCTCTCCAAAATGTCATCATCTCTCAAATACATGCAACTCATATTTCAGAAATAATGAAGTGTTTTTAATAGCACAGATGAGACCATCTTTTGTTTGTCTCTACCTCAATTCTCAGTGGAATTGTGGCAGATATTCAAATGGAATTATGAACAATATCTCGTCAGACTTAAAACTAACCCACTACTTGTATTGTGTCCAGAATCATAGCTTGAGCTGTTTATTTTCTGATTGACTCTCCATAGCCATTATTACCCCTTTTTCTGCATTAAACTCTGTGTTCAAGGAGTTTTATCTATAAGAACTTTATCATAAAGGCTCTGTTGCCTTCTGGCATCTTGTATTTGGCCAGTGAAGATAACTAGCAGGATATTGAAGGATAGAAGGGAAACAGATCAGGTTATTTCTTAAAACCCATTAAAATACTCCTCTCTTTCCAACTCACTACTGTGTGAGGTCAGATTTTATTCATGTACTTCAAAAAAACAATGTATTGTAACAGATTGAACACAAATACATAAGGTGCCAGGTATATTCTATTAAATCAGATATTAAGGATATTTGTAAAGATACAAAAATGAACTTTCTCACTATTTTTGTTTTGAAAAAATAGTTATTAACATAATATATATCTCCTTTGTGTGTATTTGTTCATCCTATCTTCTATTTCTGAGAATATGAACCTTGTCTACTTCTAGTTTTCTTTTACCTCTATATATTTCTTCATCGTGTATTTATATATTTTTTTTTAATCTCTTTTATATCATCAACTTTCCTTAGATGTTTACTGACACTTGGCATTGTGATCATATTCAAGATTGGGGCTTTAAAAATTTGATTTCAGTATCTCAACTGATTAGTGATATTTGTCTAAAGTAGGCTCAGTGATCGGCTGGGTCATTTGGTTACAAAATTCCGTGTCCCAGTTTCTATAGTTCTGGTTGCCAGTATTCTGAGAGTTCTGTTGGAGAAGTCAACTGAGAATTCCAGCCCTTGGAATGTCAGAGCTGACTCACTTTCTGTACGTTGTGTTTAGCACCCTCATTCTCAACTCTGCCTTTCTTTCCTCAGTCCAGAGAGTCATTGCTTATTCTCTACATGAAATAAACCTCCTGCCTTTTGCTACAGGGAGAAAGCGGCATGAGATAGATGGGAATTGAACCTGGGAATTTATGAATTTCAAAATTCCTCTTTATTTTAACCACTTTCTTTACTCCTCCTTCCTGAGGCATCTGGGGCTACTAGATTTGAGTCTCTGGGGAATTCTAATGTGAAAATTAGTCTATTTCTCTGCTCTCATCACAACCAATTTTGGCTACTGTTCTGACTAGCAACTCAAAGCTTCCTTTTGTTTTTGGTCTTTTTCTTTAATAATCCTTTTAAATTGTATTTTCTGAACCTATCACCCCACAGGGCATAACAATTGAGTTATAATTCAATTACCACAACACATAGACTTTTCTTAATAAGTTCAAACCTTGACCAGAAGAGAGTCACGAAATCCGCCATGTATCCCTGAGGGCTTCCCCCTCATATCTCAGTCCTTTCCCACCAAGAAATCAAGATGGGCGGTATTCAAATTCTCCGTGACAATAGAGAAAATTATACCATTATGAATCCAGAGGAGCAGCGTTAAGTATATTTATGAGGGTGATTATATGACAATAAATTAAGAATAATTTCCTCTTTTTGCCTCTGGACAATTGGTAGTCTAATATTTCACATAAGCATGGGCTTATGTAATCATTCTAATTAATTTAAATCCTGCCTCTCCTGTGGCTTAATTATAAAAGAAAAATAATTTTATACCTAACAATAAGTTTTAGTGTTCAACACTGATTTTTCCCACGTAGCAACTTTCTACACTTCCATGCCTCTGTACACTGGTGTGCTGCCAAATATAATGGCTTTGAGACTGAAAGATTCATATTACTGAAGGTTAACAATGATCTGAATTTTGCCAGTAACTTAAGCATATAAAGTATCAAAGCATTCTTTTTTATTTTTCTATTCAGGGAAAAGAGAAGAGATTTGAAAGTATAGGTATCAAATAATTATAAAAAAATATATTCTTTCTTTCCTTTTTGAGTGAAAACAATTATTTCTTCCTCAAATTTCCAGAATTATACAAACAGGGATTATTAGAAGGGATTGTGTTGCTGAACACACAAATTGATGGAATCTGTGACTACAGAAGTTGAGATGCTGAGGAACTGGATAATCTATATTTTTAATTAGCTAGAGATAGATAATCTTTCAATTATCTGATAATCAGAGATTTATTCTTGCTACAGAAGTCTAAGTATAATACAAAGTATTTGTGAGAGGAGAGTTGTCAGTTTCCTGCACTCTAACCAACACATATCTTTTATCTTCCTGTTCCATAATCCATGAATATTTAAAAGAAAATTAATACAGATGATTGAAAAGCAACATAATACGAGCAGCCAGGTAGTAGAAACTGGAGCCAAACAGGAAAGTTATGTATAGGTAGCTTAGAAATTAAACTTTTGCAAAGGCAGAGTGAATATAAGTCCCTGCAGTTCACATACATTAAGATATACCTTCTATTAAGAAGAAGGTGAGCAGAAGAGTGAAATGGATGTGAAACTCCAGTAAAAGCAGTCTGGACCATGCTAAAATTGCCTTTAACAGCTGTCATTTTTCCCTATGATTTGCTAGCCCCCAGTGAAAGCGCATTAGTGCTTTAATAAGAATCACATTTGTGCAAACTTCTATAAATGATTAATTTATTTTTATGTATAAACTTTATCACCAAATTGTATTATTTGTGTATTTTCCATCTTTTGAATTTAAAGCAATTTGTTTGGAAGTACTAAAGTAGAAGCTATTTAAAAAAAAGAGTATGCTATAAAGTGACTCATATTTAAGTATACTTGCTTCTTCTCTAAAATTATGCTAGATGCTCCCATTTCAAATGAATGCTTAGAGAAAAGTGCATCAGACATACTTTTTGATATTTATGTTGGAACTGTTTGATAACCATGTCTGCTGGAATCTAGTGCATCTATTTCCACAATATATCTTTCTCTCTATCCCCACCCTTTTGTCTTTATCTCTCACCAAATACTAGACCTGTGTAACTCTCTCTTTAAGAGGGAGTAAAAGAAAAAATTTTGAACACATTGTCAATGGTCTAAATATTTCAAACACATGTTTTCCCCCCTTCAATTGCTTTAAATATTAAATCATGTTCTCACCACGAGAAAATGATAAGCATGTGAGACAATGCAATATTAATTCACTTGAGTTAGCCATTCCACAATGTATATGTATATCAAAACATCATGCTGTGCATAATAAAATATACATAAATATATAAAATGTAATTTGTCATTTAAAAAATGAGTGACACATAGCTTCCAAAAGGAAAAATGCCACCAAGAGCATTAAGAACTATAATAATATGTAATGATCCAATAAAGTATCAACTAAAATCAGAAAGAATAACATACTTTTTTATGCCTTTTCATACTATTTTCATTTATAATACAAAAGAGCCTTTCTTAAGAAGAAAATCGACTACTGTAAGTTCATTCTGTAAATTGTTGAAAGCTCCTTCTCTAAATTCCTTTTCTTTATGACAATAGTATAATGTGATTTTTAAATATTTCAAATACATTACATGTACAAAAAGTCGTGATAAATAAGTCCAGTATGTGGCTAGGTTATGCACAGAATGTGGGCAGAACTGAGTTGTCCCATGCCTCTTATTTCCAGAAAATCTACACATAGGGAATTTTTAATTAAATATAAAATATTTAGTACTTAACAAGTTTTTCAGCATACAGCTGCTTGTAATTCCAGATACAAACCTTTGTGTTTTAAACATCCCATAATCAAGAATATTAAAGATATCAGTGTTAAATGATCAATAGTACCTAAACGTAAAACAAAGTTGCTGGTTAAAATTGAAAAACAGACATCCTCATATGTACTAATTATAATGTTTAAATGTTTAATGAAATAAGTACTTTGATTTACTCAACATAAGATTTGCTAAATTGGTAATTCCATAATGACAGGATTTGAGATTCTTAAAATACGGTAGCTTGTGACAATGAAATGCAGAAGTGTCACATTTATTTGCATTCCTTTTTTTCTCTTTTATTCTTTCCATTTTCCTCTTTTTCCTTTTACTTAGAATACTGGTTTCCAAAGTTACATGTATCTGCTAAATCAAATAATTTCCAGGTTTCAAATCCTCTTTTTTATAGCATAATTTTACTAATGTGGCGAACACAGCCTTGTGAGCATGTTTTTCATTTTACCGAATCTAGATTTTCAAGTGACTTTATATATTTATTTATTTATTTATTGTTAGGTTTTTGAGAGCCATCTTGTTGAGAGTTGTTTTCAAACCTTAAGTACAAACATGATGTGAAAATCTTGGAATAGAAACATCACACAGTGAGTACTAAGCAGGTGATTCTGCCACCTCTGTCAGACATGCAGAAGGATATTTTCATGGCCATTTGCCTTATCAGAACACTTGGACATGGAGACCTGTGTGTGGCAGGGTGCTGGTGCTAATCCCAATGTTTCCAAATGGGCAAATCACTGAATTTAGCACATTTCAAAAAGAAAAGGCACATCTGACATATGATCATCATTTTTTCGGGTTTGACTATTCAGGAAAATTGATCTGTGTGAAGCATTATAAATCATAGTGCATCATTTATGGCTTTTGAAATGTTGCCACCACTTGCTGTATCTCAGCTCTCTGTGTGACGCTGTGTGGGGAGTCCTTTCTCGTATTCAAATGACATTCCTGAATCCATCAACTGCTTGACATATTCTCCCACATTAAGGGCAATAAAGGCACCACCAGGTAACCTATCCTCTGGGTCAAGGGAAGTTACTTTCTGGGCTTCTGCTGACTGTGCCTGGGTTAATGGAGCTCTCCAGGGAGCACCATTTATCACAGATGTGTTTTCTCTTTCTCATTATGTTTAATCCATAACCTTTTACAAGGGACTTCCTACCGAGTGAGAAATGGCTCACTTGCTTCAATGTCTTCCTGGTATACAGAGGTAGAGTTGTTTTGAAATAGTATCTGATTTATGCCAAAATTCTTTCCTGTGAGACCTGAAATGATGTCTGCATGGGATTGAATGAAGTATCTATGCAAAATTTCAGTCTGTTTTTAACAAATTGCTGGGAGGAAAGAAATGTCAGATTATTTTCACCTTTTCTAGAACTAATGGTTGAAGAAAAATAAATGTGGTATACCAACCAAGGACCTTTATCTTCCTCTCCCTCTTCTGTGAATTTTATCATCAGGACTGGTTGCCAGGGCTGTCCTGCTGTAACAAATTGAGTGCAAGCCCTGTTGTCGGCATGCACTGGCTGCTTCTTTCCAAGTGTGAGAAAGATGCAACTATTCTCCATCTTTTTAAAGGTTAGGTTGTGATTTTTGCTGGGTAAGAAATACATTTTCTCCTGCTGAAAATGCAGCTATACTATTTTATGAGAGTGGTCTAAATAAATTCCATATTTTCAGGTGAAGTTTGACTATGTGGAAGAGTATTACACTATTACATTATCTTTTCAAAACAATGAATTAATTTTCTTTAGTGGTAGATGATGTTGTCTCTTTCCACAAATTGTGGCAGCCTGATTGATCTCATGGGACCATGTGATTGCTCACCAGGAACGGGGTTGGAAAACTGGGGAGACTGAGAATACAGTCAAGATGATTCCATCTTTTAGGTACCCCAGTTTTATTGACTTGCTTTCAGAACATCTAGTTAAAATACAGTTGGAGTGATCTAAATGTTTCTAGGAATCTGGACAAAGGAAATTACTTGAAAATGTAATTCAGAATAGGTATTCATATTATCTTCTGATCATTAGTTTTAGTTAATTTAAATATCTCCAAATGAAAAGACAGTAGGCTGTTTTACCACAATAGATACAGCTGTACTTTTCCAAATTCTGAATTTTGTATTTCCCTATGGCCCTCTCTTAATTCTACCTAGAAAAGACGTTATTTTCTTTTTTGTCTTCTCATAAATGTTACCATGCCCTAAATGTCTATACTATCAAATGGAAGATATATAAAAAGATTATTTGAAATGGCTTACTTTCATTTATAACTTCATTTATGTAATCTATTGATATTTTTCTGAATGATATATTGATGAAAATATAATAGTTTATTTTAAAATAATTTTAAATTTATAGAAACTTATAAACAGAGTCCAGAGAGTCCTTGTACATTCCACACCCAGTTTCATCTCTTGTTAACTTCTTAAATTGCTCTAGTACATTTGTCAGAACTGAGGAAATAAATTCACACTTTTCAGGACATTGGTACATTCTTACTAGCTAAACTTCACAGTTTATTTGGATTTCATTCTATCTCCTTTAATGTCCCTTTTGTTTCAGGGTCCCATCCAGGATAACACTTGGCACTTAGGCATCATTCTCTTTAGCTTTCTCTGGTCTGTGACTTTTCTTAAACTTTCCTTGGTTTTGGTGGTCTTGACAGTTTTGAGGAATACTGATGTGGCATTTTATAGACTGTCCTGAATTTGGGTTGTCTGATGTTTATCTCATAGTTAGACTGAGGCTAATGTTTTATGGGAGGAAGACCATAGAAGTGATGTTCCTTCTTATCTCATGAATGCTATTTTTAAATTTGTTATGGAATTATAAAAGTAAAAGAGTTTAATCTATAGCTTCTATTTTTAATTTAACACATACACAAATAGAAGTTATCTGAAAAGTGAAATTTGCTAACATTAATTAAATAACATTTAGTTTTTAGAATTAATACAAGTATTAGTAATAAAAATATAGTTTTTCATATGATAAAAATATTACCTCCAGGCTTTTAAAATCTTTTACATTTAAACACTAAAGATCTAGAAAAACTCCACAAAATTAGAAGATAACTTAGTCATTATTAAACTTGAATTTATACATTGTTCTAGAGAACATTTATGTATAAATATCTTTAAGTTTTCATTTGAAATGAAATTCATCCAAAATTTCCTCACCTGGAAAAATGAGTATCATATGCCTCTATTATGGAGGTGGGGAATAGGATGGGGGAAACATTATTTCTGAGAATTCATTTTAAGTTATAGGCAGTCTTCACTCTGCATGGCTCCACAGTGACCAGAGTCCCATTTCAATGACCTCAGAAGTTTGCAGATTGAATGCTCAGATCCAGTATACACAGGTTACGGTTAACACGGCACATGTAGAGAAAGATTGTAAATATTTATATATAACCAAAATTTCATTTAATTTTTGTATTTTAAATTTTAAAGAGTGGATTTCAGGATGATATTCACATACATTGATATAATATTATTTATGAAAATTGATGATCAGGGTGTAAATTAAATTCAGTTCTGGACTGGGCATAATATTTTGGGACTTGTCAGCATATACATGGCACTTAAAGCCATGGAGAGAAGTCACATCATTACAGCAGTGAGAGTAGGCAAAGAATCCACAATACCTGAGGAAGGAGCCTAAATAATTCCAATACAAGCCTTATTTTGTACATATCTAATGAATGTTATGTAATATTCAAATTCCATAGTAAATTTATGTATAGAGAGCCACATGACTAATAAAATTGAAAATAATATAAAACAATTCTATTCTTGATATTTTAAATATTTGTGTTTCAAATCAATAAATTTCCCTATATTTTTGTGAAAGATACTGTAGTTATTTTTATCATCATTTAATTCAAAAAAATTAAAATTATAGTCAAAAATTAGCACTATTCTTTCCAGCTCTTCTTTCATTGACTGAAACTTACTTATTTTGGTGCAATGTTTTTGTTGATATGCTTGCCCAAGAGAATAAATTTAAATTATTTTCACCTTATGAGCATCTTTGAAAAGTTAGGCTTAAGAAACATTAGAGCAATTTTTCATATTTTTTTTGGCCATTAGTCTGTCTTCTTTTGCAAAGTTCCTGTTCATGTCCTTTGCCCACTTCATGGGCACTGTTGTGGCAATATATGTAACCAAAATGTTTGTACCCCCATAATATTCTGAAATTAAAATTAAAAAAGGAAACATGAGAGCAACCTCCAAATCAAAATATTATTAATATGAAATGCTCTCAAATTAGAACAAAAATCATTTTTTGAATTAATAAAATGTTTTTATATCCCCAAAACAATATCCGTGCAAAACTCTCATTACATTCTTAGAAGAGACTTATAGTATTCATTATTCAAGATATATAACAATATTTGTATAGCATTTGATGTATAAAGATTTTTATTTGTTTTAGATAGTTTAATACCACAGTAATCCTAAAATGTAGGTGCAATTATGGCTGTTTTACAGATGAATAAACTAAGACATTTGAAGTTCAGGAAATTGTCCAACGTCATACACATAGTAAGTGAAACTTTCATATGAACTTAAACCATGTTGTTCAAACTCCAAGATCTTAATACCTTGCATTTTTAAAAATAAGTGGTTTAACCCCAGTGAGATTGGCCTCTATCAAAAAAGCGCAAAACAACAAATGCTGGTGAGGATGTAGAGAGATAGGAACATTCTTACACTGCTGGTGGGACTGCAAATTAGTGCAACCTCTGTGGAAAGGAATTTGGAGATACCTCAAAGAGCTAAAAATAGAAATACCATTTGATCCAGCAATAGCACTATTAGGCATTGACCCAAAAGAGTAAAAGACATTCTATAATAAAGACATCTGCACACGAATGTTTATGGCAGCCCAATTCACTATTGCAAGGATGTGGAAACAACCCAAGTGCCCATTGATTCATGAATGGATTATTCAAATTTGGTATATGTATACAACGGACTATTACTCAATTATAAGAAAGGACAGTGATCTAGCACCTTTTATATTTCCCTGGATAGAGCTTGAGCCCATCATCCGAAGTGAGGTATCACAAGATCGGAAGAATGGGCTCCACATGTACTTGCCATCAAATTGGCACTGACTAATCAACACTATGGTGCTCACAGTAGTAATATTCTCCAGGGATTAGGGGATTGGGGGTGTAAACTCAAAACTAATGGATGCGGCGAGCATTGTAGAGGAGAAGTGCATGGCTCTAATCTTCGCTTGGGTGAGGCAGTCACAAAAAGTAACCAAAATGTTTGTACCCTCATAATATCCTGAAATAAAAAAATAAATAAATAAAAATAAACATAAGTGATTTATTGACTGGTAACATAAAACAATTGGGAATCTAGGACTACCTGTGTTATAATGCTGATTTTACCTTCTGTAGTTTTTTAGACCTTTGTTCGATTAAAATTATATATTAATAGTAAGCCTTTATTTTCTTATATTTTAAAATAATTATTATTTAACATCACTTTACCACTTACCATCGCATCCACATCAAGGGTTCTCAGCCTTAACATTGTTGAAACTTGGAGCCAGATAATTCTTTGCTGTGGGGGTAACTGTGCATTGCAGGACGTTTCACAGCTTTCCTGGCCTCTGCTCACTAGGTAACAATAGCAGCCTCCCTTGCCATTTGTGGTAACTAAAAAATGTTTCCAGATATTCCTACATGTACTTGTGGGGCAAAATGATCCCAAGTAGAAAACGGCTAGTTTATATTAACCAAACAGGAGAAGGATTACTATGGACAACTGAGACTGATAATGACAGATTTGGATTGGGTAGATGACAATTCGATATTCTGAAATTAGCCAAATAGCTAAAAATGGCTACTTAAGACTGGAAATCCAAAAATGAAGAGATCTCCATGAACATGATAATTTTGTTTTTTATTTGTGTGTTTTAACATACTATGTCCATGGTTACTAATGTAGTTTCAATGGAGGTACCAGCAAATAACAAACTGAATCAATAAAATCGGCTCTGTTTCATCTAGTAAATATATACTTATGGTGTATATATAATTATGTGTGGTTATTTATAATAGTAATCATAATTATTATAATTAATCATAAAGAAAACTTAATATTTTAGGCATTTATATGTGTGTATTATGGGTTTCTATCTTCCTGCTGCATTTTGATTATGAGAGCATATATAAGTCATATTTCAGTTGTACACAGTTGAATCAACACCTACACCATTTTTAGAGTGCTTTCTTACTCTTTAATATTGTGCATTAATTCACATTTGACAGACAAAGAAAACAATATGTACAACTTATAAAAAAAAGTAATATATGTGTACCTTTTTGTGTTCAAACTTCCAACCATTGGAAAGCTTGTTTCATAAAATGTAGGTCATGCGCACATAAACATTTTATTACACCACAATTATCAATACATAGCATGAAAGTAGCCAAATGATAATAAAATATCTAATTCTCTACTTTACAAATTCAGAATAATTTCTAATGGATTTTGCTATTTCAGGAGTCCAACTTTTAGTGCTTTTATTTCCCAGTTATAAAGCAAATATGATTATAGGAAAGACCAAGCTTATTAGCTTCTTTAGGAAATTAATTACCTGTTTTATAGTGAAAAATGCATTAATCCTCTTAATTTCTGGGCTGTCAGAGAAATATTTCCATATAGGTACAATGAATGAATAAAGCAATTATATTTTATAAACTATAATTCTTGACACATCAATTTTATCCAAAGAGGGACATGTTTTATGAAAGCAGATGAATTTTATATAATTTACATAATTTGCAGTAAAACACACTTACTTTTAAAGAAATTAAATTTCATGACCTAGTTTACATGCTTGCAATACATTGATTTTTATATTTTTTCTTGGCAGTGCATTTTGCTTAATTCAATAGTTTTGTGTATTTGCAAAGAAAATGGCAGACTCTTGAAGAACTAGTGATCATCTCAGCTAAATTACACGAGAGGATGCCTTGGCATTGGTGTAAAAGCTACCATGTTCTGAATTTCACCTCCTGATGAGAGCTCTATAAATGGGCCAAAAGCTCTAGCATCATTAAATTAATGCATGGACTCCTAAATAGAGATCCAATGTTGCACACTAAAAATTGTGCTTATAGAACTCTGTCTTATTAGAAAACATTTCCCAATATTGTTTTAGTATTTATGGTGTCTAGCAACTATCACTCAAAGTGGCATGTTATTCCACAGAGGTTTAAAAGAGATTATAGTTTAAGATGAAATTTAGCAATTTTATGAAGAACCAAGCAGCAGATAGTCTCAGATAACTTTAGAAATTAATATTTATCTGATACACTGTGGCATTTTCCATTACAAGTTTTCAAATAAGGTGACTGAAGATTTTTGAACATTATAAAGAAAGAGCATTATGGCTTCTATTGACTAGTCAAACTCATTTTCAAAAAGGTCATCTTGCTGTAACAACAGCTGTACATTGAAAAATAATTTTATTTGAGCTTATCTTAGAGTATAGATGTTCACAAAATAATTGTGCTATGGGATGATACATCCAGAGCTTAACTAGAACCAAAATTGCTGCTAGTTTCAACTGTTGTGTTTCCACTGGGGCCTTTCATGAAAATATCACTTTCTGCCTTTTGATTGCATTTTTAAAAATCCATGTCCTAAATCATATTTTGTTGCATTTGACATTTCACTTTTGAATAGGTAGGCAGTATTATTGTATTGTTACTTGGATATAGAATAAATTTCACAGACTCCAAATCTAAAGAAACAAAGTGGTTAGTTTGAACAATACTATTATATGAATTAAGAAAAAAATAAAAATAATATGTAAAATCTTCTTTTGGATAAATTTTCCTGGATATAAAATATGTCTCACTGTCATAAACAAGCCTCAGTAATTAGAAAATGATCAAAATCAGACATGAACACATGGTATAGTCTCTCACTGGAAGTCTTTATAAATGTATATATTTATTATTTATTTATATATTATATTTCCATAATCACATAGGGAAAGTACCCCCAGATCCACTTATGAATGCAAATAATGTACCTCAATGTCATATTGACAGAAACATAGATCAGGTGTATCACTGGTTGATTTTTATTTGGGCTATCTTCTACAAGTATAAATTCAAAATTAGATTTCGCAAAATTTAGTTAATATGGCTTAGTCCAAAATAAATAAAATGAATACTTACCCTTTTACTCTCTTATATTTTAATAGCTTTTTAAAATTATTATTTATATGGAGGAACACAAATAAGATGTTAGGTCAGATGTCTAATCCATTATATTAAAGAATAAGTATGCTATGATGATTTATGTATCTTTTCAAAAGGCAAAACAACTTTTCTACATGTTTGTTTAACTCTTTGATATCAGGCAATATTAGTTTATATTTAAATTCATATTAGTTTAAACATTAGTTTATATTTTTAGAGAGATAAATAATATATTTTCCAAACTGTTAAAAGAACAGAAATACAACAAAATTAAATTTCATAAACTCAATAAATTTTTGTTTACCTTTTTGAAATAATCAGGTTCGGATTAATATTTATCTTTGTTACTAAAGTATATTATTTATTAATATACTGATTTTTATTTATTTTATGTAAAATAATATTCAAATGTATAAACAAAAGGGTTTTCTCTTTTAAGGTTTTTAAAAAGCATTTTAGCATAGTGGGAGTGATGAGAGTGTACATAAGTGGTACAACTCTAGATGCTGGGGTGGGGAGAGAGTTTAAATCAATGATTAAAATCAACAATTCATAAATAAATTCTACCCACATTTTAATTACCTTTTGTATTATAAATGATACAAACTATATTATAATGATTTACATCTATTTTCATCATATAAATATGATAGAAACATAAATAGCTGTTAAATTCAAAAGTTGAGTTATCTTTCAAATATCAGTAAATATGTTAAAATGAGGGTACATCCAACGTGATATGATTAAGGGAATGCTCTCTGCAATATTCTTCCCACTGTGTGTGTGTTAACATAATGTGAGAAAACAATTATAATTTTAAAGGCTACATATCTCCTGATTGTACTTAAAAAGAGGCTGATAATATATTAAAATATTCTATATTAAGGGAAAACATAGAATGTGTTAGATTTTATTGCCATTCTCTAATTAGGTAACTAATCCTTGTCATTAAAGGTTGAAGGCAAATAACAAGTGCACTAAAAAAAGTTTAACTTCTTGAATTCCTCCTCCTCAATTCATATGAAGATAATAACTAGCTGTTCAGATTATTAAATACTGATTTTTTTCATGTGATATTTGCACTCTATCTAGAAGTTCTACATCTAAAAACTTAAAAGTGTTAATATGGAGATTTTTAAAAGAAAATATTCATTGGATTAAAAGTGGCACCCTCCATGTTTATTGTTTTGTTTTTTAGCATGCACTTAGGGATAATTTGAAATTCTTAGCATCAAACTATCCAAGTTTACTCTTGAAATATGATTCTCTTAGAAATCCCCAGAGAGAATACCCCAAGTTAAAGTAGGAAAGTACAGAAAGTTCTTAAGAGAGAGGAGTAGGATGGCAGTGACGAAGGGTAAAGGGAATTCTGGGAACACAAATCACAGCTCTGAGCTCCCCTCCTCTTTCCTGCCAACTCCATGATGTTGGATTCCTATGAGCCAAATGGCTCTTGAGACCGGCAACTGGGCATAAGTGAAGCCCTGGTCTTTCCCTGCATCTCAGCAGGTGGAATTTGTGCACAATTTACACCTTTTAGGCTGAGAAAAATCCAAGAGAACAGAGTCAGAAAGGGGTGGGTCCTGGGAAGAGCTTGATGTTCAGAGATTTATAGATAACAATCTCAACTGCATCAAGGTGTTTCATCACTCCTGTGTGCTAGACGTCTGACTCAAGAATGTCTAGGGGTATGATTAAAAAGTCAGGCTGTCTTTCCACCTTTGCAGCTGGAACAGAAGCATCAGACCAGAGAGAAGGAAGCTGAGAGCCTGGTACATTTATATCATATGGCTGTGCACATAAAGGCCACATTTTTTAATGTTCTGTGGAAATCTTGTCCTTTAGCACTCTTCTATAGCCAGAGTTCAGTAAAAAATGAGCTTAACAAGAAATTGAAAGCTAATCTAAGGGAAAAAATGAGACAGAAAGATTTCAGGCAGAGTAGTCAAAATTCAGACCCAGTGAAACAGAACTGCCAGAGGACACGGACAAAAACTTTAATTAAAAAGTTACAGCATAAAGAGTAAAGAAAAATATAGTTTAAGAAAAATAACCATGTTATAGTCTAAATATTGAGCTCCCCAGAATTCCGTATTGAAATTCTAACCCTCAAGGTAATGATATTAGGAGGTGGGGCCTTTGGGAGGTGCTTAGGTCTTGAGAGTTTGCCCTCATGAAAGAGAATAGTGCCCTTATAAAGGAGACCCCAGAGAGCTAACCCTCCCCTTCTGCTATGTGAGGACACAGTGAGAAGACACACATTTATGAACCAGGAAGTGAACACTCATCAGACTCCAAATCTACCAGTGCCTTGATCTTGAACTTCCACCCTCCAGAACTGTGAGAAATACATTGTTGTTGCTTATAAGCCACTCAATTTAGGGTATTTTTTTATAGCCATTCAAATGGACTAAAACAAACAACAATAATAAAAAGGATTTCTCACGTACTATATATTTATTGCTGTTTAGCAAAGCACCACAGAGTTAGTGGCTTAGAAAAACATATATTCCCTATTTCCCAGTTTCTGTGGGTCAGGGGTCCTGGCACACCTTAGCTGGGGCCTCCTGTCAGAGCTGCAATCAATGTGTCTGCTGGGCTATGTTCCTTTCTGGAGCACGATGTTCTCTTCCAAAGCCATGTGCTTGTTGGTAGAATTCATTTTCCTGTGGTCATAGTTCCAAGGTCCCTGCTTTCTTGCTGGTTGTTCTTAGCTGCTAGTGGCTGTCTACTGTTCTACGGTCCTTAGCTCTCTCACAGACCTTCTCACAACATGGAACCTCACTTGTTAATGTTCAGGAAGAGCATCTAGCTGTTCAAACTTATAAGACGTAATCTTACATAATGAAAATAATCATGGGAGTGGCTGTCCCATATGCTTTGCCATATTGTATTGACTAAAAGGGAGTATCAATTTCCACCTACACTCAAGGGGAGGGAGTTATCACATGAGTGACTCATCAAGTCACCCTGGGGTATGTCTGCCACACATCACAGGTAAGAGTTATCTGCGCTGTCTCTCACACTTATCTTCCAGGCCATGAACCTGATGGTCTAGAGGTGGTTGCCTAAATGAAAAGCATCCCAATTCCCATGCCCTAATTAAAGGAATGTTTTGGCTAAAAACAAGAAAATGGTGCCTTGAATTATAGACACATTTGCAAGTCTTTAAAAAATACACATATTTAATCAAAAAATATATTAAAATTTGACATATAAAACAAATATTGGCATGTTTGTTTATATAGTTAAATTATCTATAATTATAAGCAGGAGCTTAATCAACCTCAAGTGAACTCCAGTGACTACAATTCCCCTACCTACCTCACGGGAAGTATCTGGAGAGCCTTCTATCCTATGCCAATGTTGAAAATTTCTATTTTAGCTTTATTTACCCTTAGCACATGCTGGATAGAATAGATAGATGATAATAGATTGGCTACAGGTAGATATACAGATAGATACAAATATTTTAATGATCGAAAATAATATGCTACTTTATATTTTTACTAAACATGTCATAGTACTTTACTTTCCTTATAGGGTCTAGAAATGTGAACAACATCCTAATTGTTTACTGAAATCAATTTGCAAAAATTCAGTTAGTGAACTGACCGATTATGGAAAGAAAAATTTTCGGAAAGTCAATGAAGTACAAATCAGCTAGAAATAGAGTACAGGCTTTTAAAGCATGCTGCTTAGGTTCAAACGAGAATGAGAATTTCATATGTATTTTAAAATTCAAGCTTAATACACGGGCAAGTTTCTACTTCTAATACATTTTCACAATATTTAGTGTTTACTCTAATTTCCCTCTTTTACCACCCTGTTAGCCTGTTTAATAGAAACACCATTTAGCATGTTATTTGAGCATCTGAAATGTGCTTAGCACTTGGAAGCTGAAAGCAACATGTTATTATCATTTTATTCAATAGGACACAATTTTGGCCAAACAACAGGACACAGTTGCTCAGGGTGAAAAAGCTATTGGGAAATTAAAACTTGAAAGGAGAAGGGTTCCCCCCACCAAAAAAAAACTTTAAAGGAATTTTCAAAAGTATTTAAAACTTAGAGTAATATGTTGTAAATGTTATAAGCAATTAATATTTATAAAATTTTGGTGAATCAGAATTTTGTCTGAAAAAAATTTGATTGGTCTGGTTTAGTGAACTGGTATTCACTAAATTGATTAGGCCACTTATGTCTGATTCACAGAATTTCACACACACACACACACACACACACACACAGTCATACTACCCACACTTATAGCATTAGAATAACTAAAAATTGGAAATGTGATGTGAGTCACATTGCAAATATGTTCTTCTCTGTGTTCCTAATATGCTCCTAGAGTCATTCCTCCTAATAGTGGGGCATGGGTACATTCTGTCATCCTCTGTCAGGCAGAGACAAGGCTGTCAAGAATGAAGGTGAAGAGCAGAGAGATAAAATCAAGGTATATTATAGTTGGGAGAAATTTCCAGGGGGAAAGATCTTAATTTGAAATTATTTCCAAATAATTGGTGCAACAAAGAAAATAAGTAAGTACCTCTTTTTAGGTAATTGGAGGTGGGGCCAAGCATTGCCTCCATAGCATAGTCCTCCAATAATTTGGTCAGTCCTGAGCACTGTAATAAACCAGATAAAAAACATAGTCATTGCAGACACTTTTTAAAGGTGACTTTTCTAGACCATTAATGATGCTGATTAGTTCCAGGAGCTGTAGTAATTGCAACGTGTCTTCTGGCAGAGGTGAAGTTTTATGTGTTAATGATAGTGATGGATTCAAGCATGGTATTAAAAAATATTTGCCTTCAAATTGAAGATATGCTTAATATTGTTAACATAGCAATATTGCACTTCAAGGTACAACTTGCTCTTATATTTCTAATTTTACAGAATTGAATTTTATCACTGGATATATTTTAGAATTTTAGAGAATGTGCTATCTAAAGATAGTGGGAAAGAGGATGTGCATGTTGATTTCTAGTTCACAAAATTTATATTTTAATAATAATTTATATTTTTAATTATATGGTTTTAAAATGTATTTTTGTCATTTGTTAAAATATTCTTATGCTGTCTTCTTTGGGATTTTTAAAAAGCTGAAAATTAAACTGGATGTTTTCCTGGTTTCCTTTCTTAAACTATATTCAATTTTACTTATCATCAAAACTTATAATCTAAATATTTATATGAAAAGAGCTGTGAATTAAAGTGGCTTATTAAAACTGTTTTTATGAATATCTAAAAAAATAATGAGAAACAAAATAAAAATCCATAGATAAATCTAATGAACTATAAAACATTTGGCAATTTATAACTACTTAATCTTTTAGTCAGAATAAACTATGTTGAGCCAATCAAAACAAAACAAATAAACAAAAAATGCCACCCAATCGTGGGTTCTTATGACGACAAGCTTTCTTCCGTATCGTGGTACATCAACAATGATGGCTATGAGAGGGACCCACCTGACACTTCTAGTCAGGGAAAGGGAGACAAAAAAGGAAACATTGACTCTTAATACTTTTTTTCTCAATGAAATTACAACCACACCTACTGATAAACAGTTAGTTGCATAGCACTGCCTACCTACTGCCTACTCGCCTGGGAAATACCTGGAAAACACGATTTCCTTAGTACACACTACCAGTCCCTGCTACTGCCCTCTCTCCTGGTCTTTAAATATCCTACTGCATCCTTTTGTCCCACACAAAGAACTAACTGCATCCATGCTGGGGAAAATAACCCAAAAGTCCCATTCTATCACTGCATCCAACTTGATATTCAGGATCTCTGGTTGATGCACAGAGATTTCTACATCTTAGCCCAAACTTCCTTTTGTTAATTTGGTGTCTATGAACTAGGAAATCAAGTTATCTTATCTGCACAGTATGTATGTACAGGAACACACCACACACATGCACACACATATACATACATACATACATACATATGCTTTAAAAATAGCAATAAATCTATTAACAAATCTCAAATCATTTTGAGCAGATCTTGAATATGGTGCATTGTCCCGAAGGTGTGCGTGTTCCCTGAGTAGGCATGTAGGCATGATTCTATTATCTGAAAGGACACTCTTCTCCATTGTTCTCCACAATCACCTGAATCCACATCTAGTCAGGAGGTTCATCTTACACTGTTACCCAATTTGGGTAGGCAGGAAGGGCATGAACACGTATGTCTTCTCTGGGAGGGATTACTGTAGCTTTCCCAGCCTATTTCTTTCTTTCAAAAGATTGTATGTCATTGTATATCTAAAGATTCTCACAACATTTTTTTAAATTAAGGTTTGAGATTTCTTCAGCAGTACAACTATCTGAAAAATGGTCATTTTTTTAATCCATTTGACTTCAGTCATTTCTATGTGAAGTAACCAAACACAGTTATTTCAGCAAATTGGTAATTAAAATTATAATCTTCAAATCTTTGGTTTATTAAAACAAATGCAGATTGTGACATTTTAATGTGAATTCCAGCATACAAAATGAAAAAAATATGTACTCTAATTCATTTAACTTACTACAATCTAAAGTTACCATTGAACTGATGTCATATGTATAATGTTTCTATTGTAATAAATGTTATTTTTAATATAATTGTTACAGTAAAGTATTAGAAACATTAAGCTTTTGTATTGTTTGTAAGAGCTGGAAAGAAATAAAAATTACATATTATATAATAAATTTAAATGCTTTAAATACAATTTTCCCATAATGAATTAATTGTTGTAACATATGCTGTCAGAACCGTACTCATATCCCTTGGTCCTTTACATGCTTACCCTTAACATTCTTGTCACCCTTGTTTAATTTCTAACCATCAACATCTGCATCCCTTGCCTGAGGACTTTCTCTGCCAACAGGTGCCTGGTTTGCCTGTGATGCATAGTAAGCCTGTGTCTTAGTCTGTTTAGTGGCCATAACAAAATATTATTAATAATATCATAGGCTAGGTGACTCAAATAGAAATTATTTTCTTACAGTACTAGAGGCTAGGAAGTCAAGCAGGGTTCAGTTTCTAAGGGCTCTCCTTCTGGCTTGCACATAAATGCTTTCCCACTGTGTCCTCACATGGTGGAGAGAAAAAGTGAGATCTCTCATGTTATAAGGCCTCAGTCCTATTGGATTAGGGCTCCACCTTTACAACCTTATTTAACATTAATTACATTCTAAAAATCTTATCTCCAGATATAGTTACATTGAGAGTTAGAGCTTCAATGTATGAATTTTGTGGGACACAGTCCAGTCCATCCTAGCTGGTAATGTTGGGAAAATAATGACCAAATATCCCCAGACTGCTCCAATAGCTCAAGCAATAATTAACAGGAGTTAATAGATAAATCCTCCTTTCTCAGGTGGGCATAGTCTTAGGAAAGTTTTTCTAAACAAGCTTTCAGAATTCTATAGTGAGTCTAAACGCTAGGTAGTCACAAAAGTAATTTATTGATAATACACAGTTTATGATATGCTCTGTGGTTTCTGCCTTACCTCCCTATACTGTAGCAGTGATTGTTGGGATTACCTTTTAAATAAACTACTTGTACCTGAAATTTTGTTTGTCAGGTGTCCTTTAGAGGAGTCTAAACTAAGATAATTGTTAACAAGCATTCTTCTAGAAAGTAGTTCTTTAGAATAGGATGGTGGCATTGACTGTTAAGCTGGTCAAATGGCAACTAGGGCCCCAACACTGGATTTAAGTAGAGTGGTCACCCTCTTTACATGCCATATGTATACAGTATTACATTTCATAAGATTATCACGTGTCATGAATGGAGACAGCATATAATTGGAAGTATCTGCTGGCCTACGTAATATCTATAGTGCTTGAAATGCACAAAAAACATAATTATAAGTATTGCAGAGGTTTTGGTTGTCTGCTAACAGCCACAGATACTGCGGAGGAAGCAATGATAGTTTTAGGTTAGATAACAACGAACCTTTGGCTTGGAGTGAAAGCTAGAACCTTTTTCACTTCTGTGGAAAAGGTGCTCATTTCCTTGATCCAGGATAAAACAGTGCTGACTAGAATCCCAGGCACTGATTGTGTGAGTATAAGAATTACATAAAAGGAAAGATAACTGTGTAGTACCAGAATATGTTCTGTGCTAGGGTGAAGTCCTGGAAGGGAAGTTAGGAAACCCTGAGTTCTTGAATGCTGGCTTCTGGGTGGATGCATTTTAGGTCCCCCAAACTTCACCTTTTTTTTTTTTTCCTTTAAGGGTCAAAAAACTTAATGAGGGATTTAAGATGGTTTTCCCTGGGATGTTGGATACAGAGTCAGCCCAATTAATATCAAATGAACCAAAGTCCCATCATGAACCCCTACTCCCCATTAAATGGTGGCCTATGGGTTCCGTATGGTATAAAAAGCTGAATTAAAAAAATTAAAAAATAAATAAAATAAAAACAAAAAGCCCTCCATTATTTGAAAAGCAAATCCTGACATGGCTGCCCTAGTAGATACAAAGTACCTAAACAAAGGACATTAAGAGACTGTACAACTGCTGTTACTCTTCATAAGCTGCGTATTTTCACACTCACCAAGTCATGAAGTTAGTGGGCACCATAGTACTCCATAATACAATGAAATGTCACTTTTGGCCTCAGGTCAGAGCAAGTCTGGAGGCTTCACGTAAGTTATATGTAGGTACATTTGACTCCCATGCCATTTGTCTCCTAGGCACCACTGTAATTAATTTAGCTCATACTTGAAGTTTTGTGAGAAGTTCCCCAAGAATGGCTGATGACAAAGGGAAAAATTACAGCTCTGGTATGTGGAGACACCAGCTTGATATGATGGTGTGAGACCAAATGGACACACCACCACCCAATCCAGGTAGCCTTGAAATGCTCCTAGTGGACAGGACTTTGACCAGTATATCTGGCCAAAACCTTTGAGAGGAATGAGAAGTGGCCTGACTGAAGTGCATTCCCAGAGTCCTGTGCCATACTGACTGACTTGGCTTTTTTAGCTGAATCCTGGAAGGAGCAAGGCTAGACAATTAGAGACAAAGAAATGGAGGGAAGAAGCATTTGAATGCATTAATCGAAAGGGACACAATGGGTGAAAATCTACACACTCACCAGACAGCATCCACTGTACAGGAGGCACTATGCTAGATTAACAATGGCAGAAAATACTTGTGTCTCCCCCACCAAATTTCTTTTGCCATCATTTAAATCTGCAATGACCATGTTACTTACCTTGACAAACAGGATAAGGGAGGAAGGAGAAATGGTAAGTTCTGAGCCTTGACTTCAAATGGACTTATGGCTTCTGCTTTTGTCTTTTAGGAACACTGTTGTCATGTGAATGAGCCTGAGCTAAGCTGCTGATGAGGTCACATAAAAGAGAAACAGGGCATCTCAGCCGAAAGCCATCCATCCACCAGACAAGAGAGCAGGGTCATTATATGTTATAAGTATCTAATCTTAGTTGAATTGTCAATCACAGCGGCCAGGTGAATGAGGGAGGGAGAGGAGACAAGGAGGGAAGAAGAATCAAAGGAAGAAAGAAAAGGAGGGAGGGAATGGAGGAAGAGGAGGATAGATGTCTTATTATTTGCAAAAGAGTAGCAAAAAGTAAAAGCTTGATATTCTATAGCACCAAGTTTTGCCCCTGAAACACCAACACCATCACCAAGTAAAGAACTTCTGGGAATTATTTGCTCAGTTTTTTAAGCAATAGACTTGTATGTCTGAAACAGGGAGCTGACCTAGAGAGCAACAATAGGTTTTTCCATATACTTTGAGGGAGGGATTTTTGCTCTATTTCTTGTAGCATAGCATGACCTTATATCAAATATTACCTCATCAGTGATATCATTAGTGAAAATATAGCTGGGCTAGTAGACTATATCTACCATTAATATTCCTTTTTTGTGTTTTAGTTTTACTAACAATGAAAATAATTATTTAAAAAATTGGGGAATATGTTTCAGAGGCTGGCATTTATTTTAAAATGGAAGTTTCTAATTGATTTTATACCAGTAATGTTACAGTGTCCTTACTGTAGTAACACTCATGTGCTCCAAAATGTGACTAAGCATACATATGGATATATAAGGTGCATTTTCCTTGTGTATCCATACCCACATGTGAATAGCCTACTGATTTAACTTTTAAAAATAAAGACCTAAAGGAATAGTAACTAAATAGATTGGCAGAAAATAGTACTTTGCCTCACTCTTTTATTTGTTCTGTATTTCCTCAATGTATAGTTAAACAGATGTTATATTTTATCTTTGGGGCAGAGTTTAACCAAGGCACATACAAAACTGTCTTGTATACATTTTCTATTGAAATATATGCATTGCTCTGCTTATAAAATCTGTTGTACTGATATGAGATTAATAGTACCAAAAGGCAAATTTTGAAAGCATGAATCATAAATTATAGTGTATACTCCAACTCCTTTGATCTTCCTTCGTCTTTGTTTCCTCTTTTTCTCTAATACTCTTCCCTTGTACGGCAACAGACATTTTTCTAGGTGTAGGTGTCTCACTATTTCTTCAATTTATATTTACCAAAGAATGTTCAAGTATCTCTTATTTCAACTAGAAAAGAAATAATTGTGTTTTGGAAATATTTAAAGCATTTAGACAGACTTATTTGAATTTTTATTTTGAAAATCATCAACTCTATATATAAACTGCAAAAGTAGTATGATAAACAATGGATTATCTCTGCTTAGATTTACAAATTCCCAAAATTTCCTTATTCCTACTTATCATAAACATGCAGATATTGTTAGGATAATTATTACTTATGTTGAAACATCTAAAATTAAGTGGCAGATAACATAATGCTTCACCCTTAAATACTTTAGTATAAATATCCTAAGAACTAGGACATTCTCTTATGAAACCACAAGGGAGTTATCCCAAATTCAAGAAATTTACATGGATTCAATAACTGTAATTCTTATTTAATTCATGTTTAAATTTTGTTAATAGTTTTTTAAAAGTGCTACGTAGAAATTTCCCCCAACCCAAATTCTAATATAGGAATATGTTTTGCCTTTAATTATAATGCTTCTTTATCATACTTTTTTTCTAGAGCCATTTTTCAGCCTTTCATATTGGCATTTGTGAAGCGTAAAAGCCAAGAGTTTTGTAGAAGGTCCCAAAAGTTGTGTTTGCCTGCATATTTTTTCATAACTAGATCCAGGTAGTGAATTTTTGGCACAGGCATAACATTTGAAGCTGTGTCATTTTGAATGTATCACATCAAAGTGCACCTGGTATCAGTTCATGCCGTTATTGATGTCGGTAACCTTGATGTAGTAGTTAGTGTCTGTCAGATTTCTCCATACAAAGGTTTGTTTCTTCCCTTAGAATTTAACGAGTAATTTATGTGGAGCAATTTTGATCCTATTTTCAACATACTTTAACCTGATGTTTGAACATTCATTGATACATATCAGAATCAATTATTAATATGATTTTAACTATTATTTCCTCTACATATGTTGGTTGGAATTATAACTTAAGCATTTTTCTTCCTCCCACCTTTATGTGTTTGGTTTTCTTTTTAACTGTTTTTAGTAGTACTTAAAATTTGAGCGTGGGATCAAGAAGGTTTTGCTTTCATTTCGTAATCGCACAAATTTACTATACTTTGCAAAGAGTAAATGTATATCAGAAACAAAGTGCACTTTGTGGTGGGCAGAATTCTAAGATCTCTGACAGCCTATACCCTTGGGTAACCCTTTCCCCTTGACTGTGAGCAAGACCTGTGGATGTGAGATAATATAATTCTCATGATTATTTGATATATGGCAAACAAAAATTTTGCGGGTGCAAAACCATTCTCATATTTATAAAAATCAACTAGTACTAGTTGGAGAAATATATCAATTCAGTCTATAACCTTTGTTTCTAAGAAAAAGAATCAGATAATATCCACTATTTTCTGTATCTTTATACTCCTAGACAAATATTTTCACAAAAGAACAGTATATTCCTGACAAGAATTTTCTAGAAAACTCCCTTACTCTAACTTCACAGTATAATTATAAATACTAGAAAATTCCAGACTGGTTAAGCAAACACAGTTTGTTCTTTGAGATGATATCTAAAATAGACTGTTTAAGTCCGCCACTTAACACACCAACCGTCTACCAGCCTGTGTGATCAGATTAGTCAAATGATTTTGCCTTTACCTGAAGCCTAATTTTGTCATATCACAATTCATGTTACATTTTTTTCTACATAGCATGAACTAATATGTGACTTTGTAGAAAATATAGACGAACTGTATTTTCTCTGTTAAGTTTTTAAAAATGAAGGTAAGCTTGCTTTATTATATGAATCCAGAGAGTCTCTTTAGAAATGTTTGAACATATGCTTCTTACAGCAGTTACTTTTGTAATAGTACAATCATTCAACATTGTATGATGTCCGGTCTTCAGGCAGGATAGCTGTTGTCAATGATAAATTCATATTTTTGTCTATAACTCAGTGAGTTAATTTCAAAGTTCCTGCAGAATGTTGAATAACTGCCATCTGGTCCTGGTGATTTTGTTGCAATATAATTTATTGATATAGTTCATCATTTCTAACTTAAAAGGCTTCCAGGATAAAGCTTCACCTCCCACTACATAATAAGAGTAACTAACAAAGTAAATGTGTTTATTACCATGAATGCCTGCTCAGAATAGATATGTTTCTTTATTGCACTCTCCTGAGCTTCCAACATTAACAAAGTGATTTAGCAAAATGAGTTTTCGTCCAATATTGGCAATGAGAAGCCTTTCTTCCAATTACTTCGATAAGTACTTTTCTCAATATGCACTTCAGGATTATATCATACATGAAGTGCTTGGCAAGTGTCAGATGGCCAGTCACTTTGTGATCATTTAATGATACCTTAATATCTCAGACCGCAATCTCCCTGGTTTGCACTTACTCCTTACCATCTCTAGGCCCTACATCCCCATTCTGTTCTACACATTTGCTAGCCTTCTATTTTAGTTGTTCTGCTATTAAAATTCTAGCATGCCATATTTCTCCATATTCTTTACCTCTTATGCCATCAAACATGTCAATTCCCAGGCACGAGAGACCTGAATGTTCAAAATAATTAACTTCAGGAGAAAGGAAAAAGTTTTATTTCAGAGAAGTGATCATCATAACGCAGTTTGATCATGCAAACATGTTTGTATTAAATAATAGAAATGAGTGAATAATGATTTTACGAAGATCCGTTACTGATGAAGCCAAAGTATGTGAGTATATGTGTTTATGTGTGTGCCCATAAAGGCATTGTAATAGAGGTAAATCCTTATATGATATCAATATATGTCAAACATCAAAATTAAAAAATAGCTCTATACACTTTGATTTAGAAATGTAGCTGTAAATACCAGATCAAAATGGCTATAAATATCAAAATAAAAACCAATTTACAAGTTAAATTTGTTAAATTAGTTTTTTTTTTATTTCAGCTTATTATAACAAAAGTTCAGGTTACATACGTTGCCCATGTACCGCCCATCCCCCCAAGTCAGAGCTCCAAGCGTGCCCATTCCCCAGACAGTGCGCATCGCACTCATCATGTAGTTATGATCCCATCCCCTCCTTCAAGCCCCCACCTCCCCGAGTCAGCATCTTCAAGCATGACCATTCCCCAGACAGTGCGCAACGCACTCATCATGTAGGCATACACCCATCCCCTCCCCCCACCCCCCACCTCAGTGTGATACCCATTTGGTGTCATTCCCAAATGTGCATTTAGATGATGATCAGGGAAACCAATTTTCTGGTGAGTACATGTGATGCTTGTTTTTCCATTCTTGGGATACTTCACTTAATATATTGGGTTCCAACTCTCTCCAGGAGAACCAAGAGATGTCATATCACTGTTATTTCTTATAGCTGAGTAATACTCCATGGTATACATATACCACAATTTACTAATCCATTCATGAATTGATGGGCATTTGGTTGCTTCCACATCTTTGCAATTGTGAATTGTGCTGCTATAAACATTCAGGTACAGGTGTCTTTGTCTTAGAATGACTTTTGTTCCTTTGGGTAGATGCCCAATAATGGGATTGCTGGATCGAATGGTAGGTCTACTTGAATCTGTTTAAGGTATCTCCATAATGCTTTCCACAGGGGTTGCACTAGTTTGCAGTCCCACCAGCAGTGTATGAGTGTTCCTGTCTCTCCGCATCCGCATCAACATGTGTTGTTTTGGGACTTTTTGTTTATTTCCATGTGGTTATAAAAGATAATACAAACATCCTATGTACTTTTTATTAGGTCTACTCTAATGGTTGCATCTTGCAAAACTATGGAAGCATATTTTATGATCTTAACATAAATGCAGACAAGATGCAGAACATTTTCAACACCACAATCCGGATGTGGTCCTTTTGTATCCATAAACACTTGCCTTCTACTTTCAGTCTTTCCTTAACTCTTAGCCAACACTTATCCATTCTTCATTTCTATAATTTCACCATTTTGAAAATGTTATATAAATTGAATCATAGAATATATTTTTGGGGGGATTGGTTTTATCACTCAAATACAATTATCGGGAGATTCATCAGGATTCATGCATGCATCAACAGTTTGTTTCTGGTTTTTTTTGTTAAATGATAGTCCAGGATATTGATGTACCACAATTTATTTTTTAGCCATTACCCATTGAAAAACATCTGAGTTGTTTGTAGTTTTTCATTATTACAAATAAAACTGTTATAAATATTTATGAGTAAGTTTTGTGGAATATTTGTTTTCATTTGTCCTGGATAAATGCCAATTGTTGTTGGCATATGGAAATACTGTTAGGTCATATGGTAGTTAATATATTTAGATTTATAAGAATCTGCCCAGTTGTTTTTCAGAGTAAACATGCACAAAAAGACATATACAAAAATTTCCATAACATTCCTACTATTAATCACATAAAATTGGAAAAATATTCCTCAAATGCTTTTCAACAGTAGAATAAATAATAACCATATTGTATTCTCACAAGGAGATGCCAGATATCAACAGCAATGAAAATACTACTGCTATAAACAGCAACATAGATGACTATGGGAAAAAAATATATGGAATAAAATATCCAAAGCCTAAGGATACAAGCTGCATTGTTCTACTTTTATAAATTTGAAAACTAATCTAAGTTATTCTAAACAGTAATAGTGCCTAACTTTGGAAGAGGGCAAAGACTAAAACAGGAATGAATGGAGGCTTTGGGAGCTGATAATGTTCTATCTGTTAATTTCTATGCTGGTTATATGGATATGATGAGTATGTAAAATTTTCGGCAGATGTGAACTTTATTCTATAATCCATTTTTCATGCATGTCACATTTGAATAAAATAAATTTATTTGAAAAAAGAATTTTTACTTTTCTGAGGATTCTGTAGCTAGCATCTCTTCCTCACAAACATTTTGACTTCCATCATGCACCTGTGCATTCAATTTAGATGATTTAGATGATTTAGATGCATTCCATCCACTCATTCAATTTAGATGTATCGGCGCCATGCCCTTTCTAACTCCTTGCCAAGAGTTAGAAATAAGAACAATGTGTTCCTTACTTGCATGGAGCTTACATTCTATTGAACATGAACATGAAAAAGAAACAATCACATGAATATAATTTTTCAAAGTAAGATAAATTCTAGCTGTCAAGGAATGTATTAAGACATTTAACAGAATGAGTTTGGGAAAAGCCTTTCTGAGAAGTAGTCGTAGCTGTGCATCTTGGATCATGAGAGAAGCCAGGTATGTGAAAAAACAGGAAAATTATTTTTTAATTGAATGAAAATATCCTAAAGCAAGAAACATCTTGGCAGATTTTTGGCACGGAAAAAAGTCAGCATGATAGAACATATTACCAAATTTGCATGGAATGAGATTTAGAAGAATACATAGGCCACGTCCCCTGTACTATAGTTCTAAATATTAATACAAGAGAAGACAGATATCAAGTTTTGGGAATATGCACTTCAGACACACTTCCTTGAAAAATAGTTCTTATTCACAACCTTGTAGTATTATTTTTCCTTTGTGATATTCAACATCATGAAGTATCATTTTTTTCTCTTGTGATTTTTCCCATGTGATAGTTTTCTCTTCTGAAAATTACTCCTAGATTTGGTTAATAATTTTCACTAATGCATTTCTTAGCAATCATATAATCTGTACAAATAACTACTCTTCTAATTGATGATTTTCATACATAAAAATTCATACAATACCACAATTTTCAAAGGGCTTCTGCATTGAAGAAGAACGTCTCCAAAAATAAACAGCTCAGGTAACTGGAAAAACATGGAGTGAGGGCAGATTTACTTCTACCTCTACCTAACAAGCTGCTACTTAGAGACTCGGCCCAAAACAGAAAAGCCCTGAATGGGACAAACTACTTTGTAAAAATAACAACAGGTGGAATGAAGTATAAGCACTGAAATGCATTCCCAGTGAAAGTTCATGTGTGACGTATATTTGATCAAGTCCAGGGCAATCAACTGTAAAACAGATTTTGGTGTTGAACTTCTACAACACTATAGAAAAAAGTTGATTTCTTTGCCAGGTGTTAAAGAAAATATTTGGTTTAATCAGGGAAAGGAAATTTACAAATAGGCCACTCCAATATATAAAATCTGCACTGCATTAAAGGGCAGTGTGCCATGGAGCTAAGTGAGGGTGTGTATGTGTCTAATACAAAACCACTGCTGGTAGTGGTTGAACCCTGAGGACAAGTCATACTCTTAATTATTTAATTTGGATATGTAGTGAATTATGATAAAACACATCATGCATATTTTATTTAAAATATATAAGATATATAAAAATGTATATATCTATAAATTCTTTAATCTATTATGAAAATGAGCTTAGGCTACCTACCTGTATGGATGCCAATAATCTCATATTTCCTAAAAAGCCTTAAATGGATGAAAAAATGTGTATATATGTATATATAGAGAGAAAGAGAGAAATACATACACACATATATTTATACACATATGAGATATATATACGCACATATGCATCTCTCTCAAACGCTCCAGTCAGCTTTTCCTCTATACACTGCTAGGCTTCTGTAGCCTAACTTGCACCTTATATATTTATAAATATTTATATTATTCATATATTTCACTAATCCATATTGTTATCCACTATTTCGTAAGTGTCATTACACATATTTATAAAACATTCACTGTGTGTTATATTTTCCTCTGTTAGATATCATGCTGTGCTATAATATGCAAATATGTGCTTTTTCAATAGGAGTGGATGGTATAGTCTTTAAATGTTCTTTAAACTTTAGGACTAGAACATAGCAGTCAGGTAACAGACTCCTTTAATGTCAGAATATCACTTTGACAGGCATACATTTTTTCACAGCAGCTGTTCTCTAACTATTCTAAAACATAATAGACTTTTCCCTAAATTGTTATGATGGAGAAATTAAATTGGGTAGAACAGATGCTGTAATCTCAGGTGTACTTAGTTTTCTTTATTGCTGACTCTGAGGAACCGCATCATGACCTAGTGATTGAAATAATGAAATTTGAAGGAGTATTGGTAGTGCAAAAGATTAAGATGAGGGTGGAAAATGTATTAATTATCCTCCAATATGTTCCCCATTGAGATGGAAAATGGGATGTAGACAGGAGAAAACCTGCATCAGTACTTTTAAAAAGAAAATGGAGATAATCCTCAAAGATGTCTCAGAAATATTACAAGTTGAATAAAAAGTGAAGGAAGGTCATAAAAAAAGAATAAAATCCTGTCATTGGCAGCAACAGGATGGAACTGGAGGTCATTATGTTGAGGGAGGTGAGCCAGGCACAGAAAGACAAAGGCCACATGTTCTCCTATGTGGGAACTGAAAACGTGGATCTCATGGAGGCAGAGAGTTGAAGGACAGTTACCAGAGGTTGGGAGGAGGGGAGGGGGTTCAAGAGAAGTGTGTTAATGGGTACAATAATGTAGCTAGATAGAAGGAATAAGTTCTAGTGTCCGACAGCACAATGGGGTGACTATAGTAAATAACGAATTATTGTGTATTTCAAAATAGGTAGAAGAGAGATTTATGTAGAAATTATGTAGCTGGTTTAGGTAGCAAAATTATGCCATTTTTATTATTTAACTTGTTAAACTTTTTAAAATATCTAAATTGGCCATCATATATTTTTCTAATAAAATATCAGTAAATAATACTCAAAATAAGTACCTATCATAAGTTCATATATGTATGATAATGAAAATGATTAAATATTTATCATTTATTTATGAAAAATTAGTTAATATAGAACATAAATGATCTCTTTCTGCAGTTGGAGGATATGATTTAATGACGCATTTGAAGTTGTTTCTCTAGCCACAGGGGGAAAAAAGACATTCATTTCTCAGCATCACTTAGTTCCTTGGGCTCTAAAAACTTTTTTAACACTACCTAATTCTACGGTTCCTGTTTTGCAGAAAATTGGAATGCATTTTCATGTGGTAAATGCACCTCACACACATTCTTAAAAGTCATTCTAGGATGAATCAGCAGTGTTGGAAAGAGAAGCAGACATCGAGAAACAGCACATCAAAAGTGTTAATGTGTCTGAAAGCTCATGAATTTTCTCCTCAGAGAATGCTCGTCAGACAAACCTTGGTTTATACAGTGAATATGACACTTCCCTCAACGTGATATAGCCAAGTTACTCAACTTTACTGAACCCTGATTTTATTAGAGCAACGTGGTGATCACTGATTCTGCCACGTGTATTTGTTTCCTAAATAAAAGGGCCATTCAAATGCCCCAGATTAATCTCTTGCATGTCAAACATATGACATAAATAGCATTGTTTATTCTTTCCTTCTTTTTTTTCTTCTTTTCATCTCTAGATAGATTTCAAAGACAAATTTAGACACCTATGCTACAGTGGAGTAAAATTTCATGAGAATTTCCTATTAAAAAATCATACTGAAAGTTTTTCATCCCAGTCTTCTCCAAGTCCCCTCATCATCCGCCTGTAAAGTAATTCACCCTATAGGAAGAGTTCCCCCAGATGCATGAGCCAATTTTAATTAAGATATGCAGATCATTCCCAGCCTCATACCTCCAAGTCATACAGACCCCAGAATTAGGTTCCATAACATACATTTGCTTTTCCATTGAGCTGAAAGATTCTATTGATGACCACCATATTGATGCCATCAGAACAACTTTGGTTTCATTTTCCCTTATGACACCTGCCCTATGGCACAGAATAACTTCCCAGCTCACGCCTCCTCTGTCACCTTGGAGTTGATCCTATTTCCTCATAAACCTGACCATGGCCTGGCACCCTCTGCAAATGTGACCCATCACATAGAACTGTCAGGTTTGGAAATCTCATTCTGTGTTCTTGGTTCTTGGTATGCTCTTGGCTGAAGAATGACCAGACACACCAAAGTAAGGCAAGCATGAGGTGAAATTTATTGAAAGGGAGGAAGATGGGATTATAGAGAAAGAACAAGAGCAAGATACAGGTTTACAGGGCAAGATGTGTATGCCACAGATGACAAAGAAACTCCTTGTCATAGCAAAAGAGACCTTGCTTATGGTCTGGGTCTTGTTTTACAGTGTCTGGATAGGAACCTCCCTGTGGTTCAGATATCATCATGGAACCACTTTTATGGACAGTTGGAAGTTATATGACCTGGGTCTTACTGCATATGTGGATCTCCCATGAGCTTCTCTTAAAGCCCATTGGGAGAGGGAAACTGAAACATAGATTTAAGTTAATGACATGATAATTAGCATTAGATTGTCCTAAGTCATCTTCCAGGCTCTATTTTACCTATGCCGCTTGGCCCATGGGCTAGAGAGTCCTCTGCATTCTTTTGCAGTTGGCATGCTAAGTTCTGATTGGTAGATTTGTAGGATGTTCCCTCCTCCCCCAGGTATGGCAGTCCTTTGGGGAAGGATTAAGTTGGGGCAGCACTAAAACGGGGCTTGGGGCCCACCTTTGGCCTTCTTCTCAAGTGAAGCAATTGCTCGAGGCAGCACCAAGCAAAGACACCCACTTTCATCCCTAGGAGACCCGGAATCCCTCACTATCTACCTATCAGAACAACCTTACAGATGTCCAGCCTGATGACAAATGTCTACAAGTCCACTTATGTGTGCTTACCCATAGATCTAGTTCAACTCAAATCTTAATGGCCAAATTCTCTACTTCCATTTGGAAATGAAACATTTAACTCCTGGGAGCATGTCAATCCCAGGCCCACTTTTCCCAACCCATATCTTCTTGCCCATTCTGACTTATTCCCTATCCCTGTAACATTCTCATAATGGGCCTAAGTAATCACCAGATAATCTCTCTGTCATTTCAAAATAGATTTATAAAGCAATAAGAAAAAGAGGATAGATACCTAGAAGACAATGTCCCCCTATCATTTTCTTCTTTTCCATATTTCCCTAGTATTTTAAAATTTCCTCTCTCACGGGAAAAAAATGTCAAGTGTTTTAATGTTTTAATAATAATAACAACAATGGTAACTGACTCATAGTTTCCATGAAAAGTGCGTTACAATTTGAACACAGTTTCTATTCACGTTTGTACTTATATCTTCAGGAAGAACAAAAATATTGTTCAGTTCTTATTCATATCTAAAGGTTATCTTTTGTTTACTTAAAATATATTTATTGTGTTACATACTTTATTATATAACACTAGCTGTAACACAGAAAGAAAAAAGAAATAAACAAAAAGTTATATTGTCATGATATTAACTCTAATAGAAAAATGAATATTTTTAAATCCCTTATAATTTCAAGGAAGTGAAATTATAACCAGAATAATAAAAAAATTACATGTACCCATGCTTTTGATGAGATTTTTGAGTTTGATTTTAAGGTCGGTCAGCTCTAACTCAGAGATGGCATTTTCTCACTAGTATTATTATATTTTTTATGTTTTTGTTGTTTTAAAAATCCTTATCCAAACACAGAGATAAAGGCCAAATAGAAAGATTATTACAATCATGAAATGAGCTAGACATTTGTAACTGCTTCTATATACCTACATATCCCTATTTGATATATAATATGTGCTCAATTAAAAGAAAGCTCTGCAGCCTTTGTTCTATTTCACTTGAAGTTTTGTAGAGTATTTCAAATGTACTGTCACAGTTTTTTCTACTTGGCCATAAGAAATGATGGTGGAGTATCATCGAAGTCGAGAAACATCTATGAAATTATATTTGAAGTGTGACCATCAATAGCTGGTTTTCCATCAATAGCTGGTTTTAAATAGTCGATCCACCTCATTCTATACAAGCAGAAGCCACTGGGTAAGTAGTTTCAGATGTGTCTGGTGTGTAACCTCAGTGAATTACAGTAATCGAATACAGAAATTGTAAAGCTAGGAATAGCTGTGGCTTACTCTGCATTCCTGGGATAAGGTTGTGACCTCCATGTGACCTACAGGTGCAGATTTATTCCATTTACTCCAAAATGAAAATTGATTCTCTCACATCCCATCACAGCATATCATGAAGCAAATTACCTCTCCAGTTAAAGGAAGGTTGAGTCAGAGGTTTCTACTAATAGCCACATCTAAGGGAATTTGTGACAGATGACTAAGTTGGTGGTGTGTCTCTATCAGCAATGTAGAATGTAGCGCTCCACTCAGGAAATGCACTGCAGTTTTGAGTACCATGAAGACTGAGGTCAACTCTGACTATTAAAGACTGACAGTTTTCACAGCAAACATATCTTTTAATTATAGCAACAGGTTTTTGAAATTTGACATCATTAAATGATATTCACTGAAATAATTTTTGAATTTTTTTCTTATTCAAATGTAAAGCTCTTTTATTGAAATGTTCTGGATTTGTTTTTAATATGAAAAGATGGTCAGACAAAGTTGTGTATAATTTTGCTTCTCTTCTAGGAAGAAAAATTTCCCTCTAGGAATTTTTCAAATAAGTTCAGATTATATTTTCAGTGCTATCAACTGGATTTTTAAGGTGATAATTTTCACATGAGAGTTGACATCTATGACTGGAATGAGGGTAGATGCCTATTGGGGAATCTTCTTGAAGCACTCTGTGAACTGTAATATCCAAATATAGATGTTTTTCTTCTTCTTTACCCTATTTCATTTCAAAATTCTGCTCCTTCTTTTGCCTCTTATTCTTAGCATGATTTTATCCTTTTTGTTCCCCTTCATTAAAAACGATGACATTGCTAAGAATATCATTCCCTTTCATTAATTCATACATATTTCTTACATTCATTTATTCAACATCTATTAAGCAATTACTTTATGTCAAGGGGAGATCTAATAAATATGGAATTAAACAATGAAGAAATCAATATTTTGACTGAAATAAGTTTAGCTTTGAGCCTATGAACAGAGTTTATATTTAAAATTGTTGATGTTTGCTTTGATCTAGAAATGAAGTAACAGGAACAAAATTTATCTTTCCAACTTAAATAGCTAAAAAAATACCAACTATATGAAACAGCTTTCAGATTTGGCAGAACTGACAGCCGTGGACCAGCAGGATGAATCCTACGATTGCCCCAGATTACAGGTTAGACTTTTCAAGCCACAATACGGAGCAATAGAAAAACGTAAACTGAACCTATCTATCCTGTTGTGAGTTTAAAATATAGAGGAAAGTATTTGAGGAGGTAAAGTTAGCCAGACTCCACGTGCTGAGTACTGAGGACAGAGGTGCAGAAAGGGAGCTGTACAGTGAAATTTAGAGATCTAGACAGCATTTCCCTCAAGTGTTCAGTTGAGTACTGATCAGCCTGTGTATTTAAAGAAACTATTGAAGGATGAGAATAAAAGAGGTAGAATTTTCCCCATAAGTCACATCCAGGAATTGTTAGTCCATATCAAATAGTTTAACATAAATGTATTATTTCAATGGAATAAAACAAAATCTATGAATAGATCTACATGTATATGATCCACTAATATTGAAAAAGATTCTAAGGAAATCCCAAGAAGAAAGGATCACACAATCAACAAATAGTACTGGATTAATTAATGATATGGAGAAAAATCTCAATTCTTATTTCATCTTACATTAAATAAACTCATAAATGTCAGGAATAAAATAAATGCAATAACTAAAAACTAAAACTTCTAAAAGTTAGTCCTTAATATCCTTAGATTTCACAATGATTTCTTATACATGACCCCAAATGTATTGACTACTAAAGACACATTAAATTAAAAGTTATAAACATCAACATCAAAATTTTGTTCTTAGTAAGAAATCATTAAAAAATGAAAAAGCAAATTACGGACTAGGAGAAAATATTTGAAAAAAATATGTACCCCCTCAAAACTTGTTTCTTTTATATATAAAAAACTTTATTATACTTCAACCACTTTTTAAAAAAGTACTGATGACTCTTTCCATAAAGCATTTGAAAATATATTTTAATATACTTATTTATAAGTAAAGGCAGTTTTTTGGGGAGAGCTACCCCTCAGTTGAAATTTCAAAACTATTTACATGTTAAAAAGACACAACATTCATTCAAACCTCTAAATTTTCCGATACATTAGCTAAAAGCGATGTGGGAATTTTAATACAATTACTATTATGTTGCTTACACAAAAATTGTCTGGGTCATGTTTTTACTCTTCAATAATTATTCAAGGATTAAGATAGATTGTTTTTCTATTTTCTAACCCTGTTTCAAACATTCACCCATTTTCTTCTTTTTTATTTAAAAATTTAGCGGTATAAGTGCTTTTTTGTTACGTGGATGAATTGTATCATGCTGAAGTCAGGACTTTCAGTGTACGTGTCACCAGAATAGTGAATGTTTTACTTGATAGGTAGATTTTTATCCCTCATGCTCCTCTTACTATCCCCCATTCTTAGTGTCCAGCATCCATTACAGCTCTTTATGAGCATATATATCCTTCATTTAGTTCCCACTTATCAGTGAGAACATGTGGTATCTATTTTCCCGTTCGTGAGATACTTCACTTAGGATAATGGTCTCCAGTTCCATCAAAGTTTTTGCAAAGGACATTATTTTATTCTTTATCGTTATGGCTGAGTAGTACTCCACAGTGGGATATGTATCTTTTATCCAATCTTCAGCTGATGTACATTTAGGGTAATTCCATTACCTTTGCAATTTTGAATTTTGTTGCAATGAATATTCTGATGGAGGTATCTTTTTGATAAAATGACTTCCTTTGGGTAGATATTCAGTAGTGCAATTGCTGGATTAAATGCTAGAAAAAGGTCAATCTACCCCTGTTTGCCACTAATATGATCTCATACATAGAAAGCCCTAAAAACTCTGCCGGAAGACTCAAAGAATTGATAAATAGATTCAGTAAAGTTTCACGTTACAAAAATTCATATACACAAATCAATAGCACTTGTAAACACTAATAACAGTCAAGTTGAGAGTCACATCAAGAACTCAATACCATTTACAGTTGCCACGAAGAATGAGATACATTTCCCTGCTTCCTCTAATTCCAATGATTTTAAAATTTATCCTATACTTTGTGAATGTTATGCTATGTGCTGAGTTCTGTAATAATTCACTAGATAGTGTTGAGATTCTCATGTGTTTGCTTGTTTTTGCAGACAAATAAATTTCTTGGGTTTAATCTGGAACAGCTGTCTCTTAGACAGAATTCTACATTAGAATTTAGATATTTTACCTTTACTAGGCTCCTTTGACTATGTCTTATGCATAAGTGTCTCCAAGATGAGCCAGAGATTGTTGCAGGATTTATATGTAGAACATGTGTCTACCTGTCTCTGACTCGCTCTCTTTCGTGGGGTACAACCAACAAACACACAGCATCTGTCATTGTCCCTACCTCTCTCTTCTGCTTACTTTGTGGATATTCTATCAGAGTTTTAGCTACTGCATGTGAAGTGAACTTCAGTATTCCTTCAGGCCATTCTATCCTTGCAAATTTCCACTTCCTTTTAGAATCTGTCTGCTTTTATTCACTCTACAGTACACTCAGGTTTTTGGTTTTTGTTTGCTGTTTTTGTTCCAGAGTGTACAGTTGTTATATTTCTTTACAGTATTTTCCTTTAATATTTTTCAATAATAATAGACACACACACTTATGTACATACATATGTGGTCACTGGAATATTAGAGACAAGAATTAAGTACACAAATCTATACATAATAACAAAACTTAAATAATTCTTTATTTGTTTTAGAGAAAAAAATCTACGATACTTGCTTGTTTAATAAGGGAATGTGTTTTTAAGTTACTAGGCTATTACACACAAAATGCCACTTTTTATTATACTTTTGAATGGCTTTATGACATAGACCTCAGGGTGCATAAAGGTTTGTTTTGCATATATTATTTTCCTTTTAAATTATATGGATATATAGAAATTTCTTTAGAACCACTGTTATCTCATTTCACACTCTATTCTTTAATTTTCTGATTCTACTTCCTCAATTTCTTCATAAAAAAATTCTTAACATTTTCTTTCTTGCCTAAAATATTATGTGTCAAATGCTAGACTAAGTCATATTTAATGTATTGATTTGAAATTCCTAAAAAGAAGGGATTTAATGGGAATGTTGGCTCAAACTTAACTCCATCAATATGAAAAATTGGCACTGTAATGAAAGCTTCATTTGTTTAATTGTAATTTATCTCTGTCATAACACTGTATGAAATATTTTGTCAGTGCTTCATGTACAAAATGCAAGGCAGTACTACTCAAATAATTTATTGTAATGTCACTAACAGAGAACAAAGCAAAAGTAAAGTCAATATACATACGTGGTATCATTTTTTTTAATTTTCAAGAGAGGTAAATTCTGAGTGCCATGATTATTCATAGTCAGAGGCTCAATACTATCTGATTACTAAAATACTCTATCTCTAAATGATATAATTTGTGAGGTAGCACAATTTACATTTACTCAAAAGTCAGACTTATTTTCTATTCTATTTTCTATTTGTGAGCTTACAAATGTTTAAATGAACAATAAACTTTAAATATATAATCTTTATCATGAAATATGCTTACTAAAAGAAAATGTTAATTTTTACCATAAAACCAAAAATTTTTCATTGATAATTAGCTTCTCTTGTATTGATGATTAGCTTCTTTTGTATCCTAAAAAATATAAAAATGTTAATATTGATTTAAGAAAATTTCTTAGTATATTTGAAAATCTGCAATTGGAAAGCTCTCAATATTTCTTTTTAGCAATAATAAATTTCTAACTAATGACAGATTAGGCTAAATATTCATAGTTTTCTTTAGAATGAAATTCAGATTCTTTAAAATAGTAAGTTTTATAATCAGTTAAATCAGTACAGTGAGAGAATAGTGTGAACTGTGTTGACTCCATTGATACGACCTACAAAAAGGATTCACTTTTTGTGACATTAGTTGCTACACAGACACAGGATAGGAATTTAGACATTAAAATTATCTACTTCCAATCCAAATGGACAAAATATACCTATCCTAAATAATACCATTCTAATTTTAAATTCAGAGTTAATATCCTTGGTACCCAATCATAAATCCCCTAACCTATGTTTAATAATGAATAAATCTTATTTTTTCATATGATTGTGTATTTCATCTAGCCAATTTTTTACTTGTGAATTTTTTTTATAATTTAGACAGAACCATGTACCTATATTTTTGAAATTCTTTAGATTATTTCTTAATAATTGAATCAATCATTTTACAATTATTTTATTTCATTGCCAAATTGGTCTTCAGATAGGCTATTCAAGTTTTCTTTGCCAAAAGTGAGTAAAGTGTGGGACTGCTGAGGACCTAACAAATTGGCCAACACAGAGTGTGAACATTTTATACAGCTTGTCAACCTGATTTCTGTAATCTATCATATGCATTTCATTATAATAATATAATGTTATTTGATATTAATAACAAAATTCAATGTTTATTATAAGCTTTAATTTATGTTTCTATCTATTTACATATTTGATATTTTATCTTATCACTAGTATATGCATTCATTTGCTTGTTCGAAAATTTGGAAATAAAGCTAATTTATATTACTTTTGTATTCCTTCTGTTGTTAATTTGTTGTGACTCTTCTGATATCCTCTGCATAGTAAGCTATTTTTTTCCATTTACTTTGTGAGAGTTTTTGTTAAGGTTTATTGGTTAATATTAGTTAAACAATACTGGAATTTAAGTAAGGTAGACGTTTATCTCTCTCAAACACAAAAGATGAAAGACTAAGCTCACGTGACATCCATCCTCCATGGAGCCTTCCAGAAGCGCATCTCCTCCAGCACACCATTTCCTGGTGACTTGATGCTATCTCAACGTGGAATGAGTAAAAGCACCTCCTGTTTGAATGATGTGGACCAGGGAAGGCTAACCTCACAAAGTCAAGGACCTTCTCATATTAACTCTCCCTATCTTAAAGTGATAGCTCTTTTGGCTTGGAGAATTCCTATCACCACAGTCAAGATACTACTAATTTCTCTGCTGAATGTACTCAAATATTTGGCTTCATCGATATTTTCAGTTTTGACATTAAATAATTCTCCCAATGTAATGGATTTACCCTCTTAAACTGGAGATTTTCTTTCATCACATTCCCATGTCCTCATGTATACTAATTGTGATTTCTTAAGATGCTCTTAGTGAGGCAATTTTTGACAGTAGCCCCGGATCCTAAATTCTCAATCATCTGTCTACTATTGTTGTAACTCATCTTCAGATGCACCTTCAAGTACACCTTCCCGTGCATGAATATATAAATACACATTTGCACGGAAAAGTTCTGAACTGTGTTTAAACTCACCAGTGGAAAATACTGGTTCTGGTCAACCTGTCCTGGAACATGTGGCATAGTAAAGGCTCCTTCGTATTCCTGGTGTGAAGACTGCACTAACCCCAGACAGAAGTGAAGCTGCATTCTACAGTTTTTTCTTCCGGAAGTTGCTGCTCTTGAACACTGGACCATTTTGCTAAGCCACAGAGCTGCAGGTCCGTGTTCCTTTTCCCAAACCTCATTTCACCTGATCCATGTCTGGAGACCTAAGATGAAAAGACAAAGAAGCACATCTCCAAAGGGTAGTTCCTGGGTGGAACCTCCTACTATGTAGAGAGGGAAGGGCCTGAGTAGATCTCTTTAATTTGTGGAGAAGTAAGTACCTGCTTTCTAGTTAGGATTCCCAGAGACAAACAAAGGAAGACAGCAGACAACAGGAGAGAAACCCTAAAAGTAAAAACCCAGTGCAACATGCTGAGAAATCTAACCCCCACCACCACTCATAAATGAAGATTAAGCACCTAGGACTCCTCTCTAATGGTTCACGATGCTGCAGAATTGGACAGAAACTAGAAGCTCAGCCAACAATCATGAAGGCTGTTTGCAGGACTAACAGGCCGCCATGCATATAATCAGCCACCTTAGCTGAGAGCTTTACAGTATTTTTAAGACAAATCTTTTCCTGGTTCTTTTCCCTTTTGTAAACTGCTCTGGGGAATATTAACATCTGGGCTAACCCATTGTGATGTACTCATCTGCTACTTGGTTGCAACTAAGAACCTAATAAAAGCAAAAAGTATAAAAAGGAACTCATTATTCATACATGTTGCATATATTTTCCACTTACAGTATGATCTTTGCTCTTTTTGCAACTTACAAAGTGTCAATTCTCTTGACTTTGCCTCTGAATGTCTCCGTACTGAAGATGGCAAAAAAAAAAAAAATTCCCTGGTGTATTTTGATATGGGACATCTGCTTTTCTTTTCTTTTTTCTAACAAGATTTAGGAAAAAAATAAGGAGAGAGAGCACCATTCTTTCGAAAATTCACATTTTTTGTCCATATGAATTATTTAGCGGCACTAAAGGAAGGCATTTTTAAAATGGCACAGCCTCTCTAGTATCTGGGACTACAGATAGCAATAATTTCAATGAAATATTTCATAAACTAGTAAATAAAATAACTATAAGTTGGATTATTCTCCTAACTGAAAATAAATATAACCTGAATAAAAGTAAATTGAAAGGAAAATGAGGAAATTGAATCAATCCAGAAACAGCTTACAATGTATAAAATCTGTGTTTTGCTTTTTGTAAACATGACCAAAATTACCTTTTCCACTAAAGAAAAGGAAAAAACATTTATTGACTTTCTAATAAGTTCATAAACATTTATACAGTTTCAGAGAACTCTCTCTCTAAGACTTTTGATGTTTTTGATATGTAGCAATCAACATTTCATCACGTACAAAAAGTGAAGAAACGTATTGCTTTGTTACTGAAATTTAATATATATTAATAAGGATTAAAACACTAATAATATTACTCAAGATATAAGAAATCACAATCTTATTAGTTAATCTTATGATATTTAATAATAAATATTGTGTTTGACCAAATTTATCCTTGTAGTAGTGTCATCCTATTATATGATAAGTGAGATTGAAAGAATTTTTGTAAAAAGTCTTATCCCATGTCAAGGCTACTCACTTATTGTAGAATCAATCACTGATAGCCAAAATTGTATTTTCTGAAACTTTTCCCAGTCCACTTTAGTACAACAATAATACATTAATACAGTGGCAATAAAGTTCTCAGCACCAAAATTTTAAGCCTGGGCAAACCTACCACCTTAAACACTGCACTGTGGAATTTTTATAATAGTGATGTTTGGAAACAATCTAACACTCAAAAAGCAGTGTTTGTAATCAAGTTATTGTATATCATAAAATGAAGGACTATGATATTTTTTCATTTTCAAAGCTGTACAAATAATATTTCGTTCACAAATTGAATAGCTGGTTTTAACTTCATTAAATTAAAATGTATACATTTGTGACCATAAATTAAGACCAAAATTAGTATTTCCAGGTGCAATGATTTTATTTATTCAATTTAGAATCATATCACCTGCAAATACAAGAATGCTCAACTAATAGTGGCTAAAGAAATAGACTTGATTATCTTGCTTCCAGGGGATCACAAATCATATCAACAAATTAATCATGCTAATCCTCTTTTCAGCCATCCTCAGTGTGTTGCCCTTGAGTTTTGTCATGCAGCCTCTTCATTCAAATCCATATCTCATGCCTAAATTCAAAGACAGTGTGAGTGGTAAAAACAAACAAACAAAAAAAGATGTTTCTTTGGGTGCATATTTCTTCTATCATAAGATGCCCACCAGAAGACTTTACTTCCTAGGAAATAACTGAGTTTTATGGCCATGCCCAGTTGTAAACAAGCTTAGAATCCAAGTGTCTGGGAAAGAGGCATGGGGTATTACTGTCACCCAAAAAAATATTGTTTGCTTTTTATTTTTTTTTCTCAAGGAGGAAGCATAGAAATAACTTGTATAACCAAGTAATATTGGTTATCATGAAGTATACAAATGACACTGACTTAATTTAAGAACCAAAATGTTGAGAGTTGGGTGTGAAGAATGTAATATATATTTAGCATGTTCTATATGCTAGCCCTATGCTGGTCTCTGCATATCTTGTAAGATTTGTAATTCTGACCATTCTAGGTGCAGTTTGTAAAGCTTTATTTGATGCATTTAAATCCATTTATTCAAATAATTTTATGAACGTCTGAAGAAACTTGGTTGATTCTTGAAAAACCACCAATTAACCTACACATAATGTTTCATGTTTTACCTACTGATCTGTTGGAATGAGCCAAGCAGCTTGTGCAAAAGACATGGAAGATTATTGGTATTAATATTAAGTAGAAATGGCAGTTACTGCTAACCCATTTTTAAATTGATGACCTGAAGTGCACATTTTGGCTGACTGACAACAAAATAAGCATTATTGCAAGAACAAAATGATTAACTGAAAAAAAGAAGCTTACATTTTATCAAGAAAGGCATTTATGTCCTAATAGCTATATATGTATATATAAACAGAATATTCTTTTTATTGTGATTCTGCTTCCAAGAAATTGAATGTGTTCTATTTATAACTCTCTCCCGTCTTAGGGATACGTGCCAAGTTTTCTAATTCAGTAGTTGCAGGGCTCTACATAAAATGCAATGAAGTTCTCTTTTCCCCCCCTATTATGGAATAATTAGAGCAGAGCATATCAGTCTATGAGTCTAACAAGGAAGTATTTTAAGTGTTCTAGAGAGTTTTAACAACGGAATGAACAAAACAATAATTCTTGTTGTTTTTCTATATTTTATTCTATTAAAATAGAAATAATTATGACATAAAGTTAAATATTTTATGTGCATACTTTCACAGAATATTTTTATATATTGTACTTCCTACAAAAGAATTTGAATTAACATTAAGATTTTATATTTTTATATAATTCCAATGTTTGTCATCTGATCATATCAGTGATATTTCTTTTGATGTTATACTTACCAGCAGGGTAGTAAAAACAGGCAATATTATCATTTAATTGATGAAAAAAACTGGAGCTCAGAAATATTAATTGATTTGTTCACCGTTACATAGCTTCTTAGAAGTAGAGACAGCATATGTATTCTAAGACACACTGTACCAAATAATATATGTTTTGACAAAGAGAGATGAGGAGCCAGCTACAGTACAGTTGAGGCAATTCTTCCATGTGACACAGCACACTTCTCTCACTCAAAGTTACACAAGAATGTATAGCTCACCTGATTATAAATTTCCCTTCAATGTCATGCATGATACCTGTAAAGGAGTCCAAAGTGATTTCTGTCCCCCCCTGGGTACAACCATATCTTGCAGCTATTCTTAGGAGAAACAATTTGACTAAATTTCCTTTTAACAGAACTTTGGGAACATGTAAAAAGGTCACAAAATGTCCATCGAGAGGCAATAATACTCTCAAAATTATATGTTGAGCCTAAGCGTTGCATTAGCTGTGTTATTCTGTGGCAAATTCAACCATACTCATTACCGGTTTTCATTTCGTTAGTCCAAGGTTTTCCTAGTTACCAAAAGCTTTGTATAGCTATTAATAGCTTTTAGAAGAAGCAGAAGCAGTTATAAAGCAGAACACAAACCTTACCTGCTTGTTAAAATTCTGATGGAAACTTTTCATATTTTTAAAAATTACAACTGTACTTTTAGTAGCCATAAAATAGTGCCCTCACAGACTGATGATTTCATGCAAAGAAACAAGGCAGTGATGCATTTACATGCACAGACATTTGCGAGAAATATGGATATTTTCCAGTATCTGTAAACTTTAAAACTTGTGCAATGAACACAACTTCTTTAGGTTTTCCTATTCAAAATTATTAAATTGATAAAGTCCAGATTATATAAATTTTAAATAACATTTTAACATAGTATAACTTTTATAAACATGAGACTCAGTAATATACATTATCAATGCATATGTATGGCCTATGCTTTCTATAGAAACAAAGTAAAACAAACAAAGTTAGACAACTGTATACAGAATGAAATGATTAAATTAATGGATAAAAAAGTATGATTTTTTTATCATAAAAGTATGATCATACAAAAAGTATGATTAGGGGACATCAATTTCTCATTTCATATATTTCTAAGAATCTGTTTGGAACTTTTATAATATCTTTTTCTTGTTTTTGAATTTTTTTGATAATGTAGAATATTTTCCAGGAAGAATTTTTTTTAATCATTGCAATTCATATCTATAGTCTGTAAGGTTTTCTCAGCTAACCCTATGTGAAACACAGAAGTAGATGTATTTGTGGATTCAATGCCACTGATTTGTTGCTAATCTGACTGATTTTTCTGGGTTTTATGAAATCGTGAGAATCAGTTTCTACCATTTCAAAGTCTGGAAAAGTGAGGGTAATTCAGAGAACTTCAAATTTATGTTGTCTCCAAATGTTGCCTATATATCATTGGCTACTAAAATGCACTGGCATGTTCCTTTATTGAAGAAACAATGTTTTGGCATCTTGCTCAAGCATATCTTTGTGATTTTGTGACAATTTAGCCTAAAATTTGAGTTTTAATTAGATTAATAGCTTAAAATTAGAGTTTTAATCACTACATTAGTTTATAGAATTCTACTCGAACATCCTGATTAAAAAGAAGAAATCTTGAGCAGAAAGGATTGAAAAAAATTTTAACATTTTTCACTGCCATGTTCTTGGCAAAATAAAGTTTAAGTAGGAGAAAGGATTTGTTATATAATTTGAATATAACTTAACCAAGTTTGGAAAGCATTCACCCTTAGTAAGCAATGAGAGCCGTGCAGTGTCTTCTTTAATTTCTCTAAATAATTTATCATTTGGATCCCCCATGCCTGGAAGTTATATAGGGTAAGTTACTACATTTTTTTTCACATGCCCTTTAGTTTATAACTACATCAAAGATAGTTCTGAGCTACTCAGAATAAATGCCTCCTCTTCAGAATGTATGCCATGTTATTTTTAATGGTGTTATATAAGAACATGGCTTATTTGACAAGACCACAGGATTTATTTTAAGATGTGAGAATAGCAAATTCAACATTGGCTTTGATTTTTATTTCTTCATTTAACATGGCTTTGATAGAATAAGCATATGAATTTTTGTCCACTTAAAAATTCATAAGTACTTTTTACGCAAAGCTATAAAATAATTAGAAAACTGAATCTTTGCCAGAAGTGTGGTTGAAAATACCTAGAACAACCAAACTGTTAATGCTCTTCAATTTGTAGTACATAAAAATGATATCTTTAGTGAATGAGATAATTTTCATCCTAGTTTTAGTGTTTCATTTAGCATTAATTAAAAATAAATACAATATTTAATAAGCTAACAGTAAATCATAAATGGAAATATCAATTAACTATTACTCTAGATGTTATATTTGTCTTTCATTGTTCTTACCCAATTCATGATGTCTTACCATCAAAGCTTAAATAAGTGAAACTGACTCATTCAGCTTAATAATGTCATATAGAAGCTGAGTGTTAGAGTGATTTGTATTAACATTTTCCTGTTGTCATTCTATTTTAATCATTATTAGTTCCCTAACCCATCTCTCTGAACCCATGATTTCCTATATATACCCATGTTTGTGATTAATTTAATTTACATAAGAGTCAAACATTCTTCCTACTAAGATAAGCAGAGGATGTAAGAAAATCAAGGTGAATAATTTATACACAAATAATCCATGATACTCACCTTGAATGGTTTTGATAAATATGCAATTTGCAGAATCTTCAATTGCCATTCACATTCTATCATTCCAAAATGTTGACTACTGAAATAAGAATATTTCAATAACATTGTATTTAATTTAAATAAACAGAACTAGCAAATTTTATAACTAAAAATAACACATATCTTTTTATAATTTTGTTCTGTAAATGTGATTTTCTTTAAATATCTTGCTAGTAATTTGGAAGGTATTTTCATACATATAATGATGTATTCTTAGTTACAAGTACTAAAATGATTGATGATTAATAAATGTTCATGGTTACATTATAAAATTCTCTTGCTATCCAAATTTCACTATCAAAATATTTGTTTTTGCTATGAGGATTGGCAAAAAATTTACACAAAGTTCATTTTCTGAAAAATTCCCCATAACTAATCTACAAGTGAGAGTCAATGAAAATGTTTAGTTTTGTGCAAGTCTGATTGAGAAGCTATCGAAGGTAATGTGTCATATCCTAGCCATTCACCTAAGAGGAGCACTGAGGCAGACCTAGTTTCTTTTTGCAAATGTTGTCCATGTAGTTTTGCAGCGTGTGAAATGTGTAGAATTCAGTTGTTGCCCCAAGAACATGATAAATCCTTATGAACATTGGACATAGCTTTTCTCAAAGCCAGAACACACGAATTTGAAAATCAAGAGTCTAAATAGAAATGGCTCCTCTAATTATTATACCTACTAATATCCTCATTTAAAATTTTTCCCCAATATTTGAATTTTATTGGTTTTGATATTTAATTCCAAGAAGAGGAATGTTTCTGTCAAGCCTCTCAATGATTCCTTAAATTTAGTGTAACATTGGGCCATTTTGGTACTGAACCTCTAGGAAATTAAGAAATCACTGCATACCTTGTGTTTGAGCCTATTTATCAAGGAAAATGCACATAAAGGTATTGTCTATATACGCACCCAGAAACTCAGGATGTCTTCCTGGGTGAACTTCGGAACTCCTAGGATTACAATAATCCTGTAAACTCAAAAGCAACAAGGTCTCAGATCCTGCAAAAATAAAATTTGAATCATACCATTATATAAGTAACAGTGTACCCATGCACTTGCAGAGAATAGTATAACATAATGGGAGAGAAACATTATAAAGGTCAAATATGATCATTTATATAAATTAATATAGTAGATTCTATGTGAATTTCCTTTCATATTTGTAAGGTACTTATACAAATGAGTCAGTTTTTCTTTCCCATTTTTATTATTTTAAATAAATACTGTAGTATACATGCTTGTTTGCCCAGAAAAATTGCTGATTGATGTCTGTTATTCAGAAGTAATTATTAATATTTCCTTTGATTTATAAAAATGCCCTAGATTAGAAGATAAACTACCCAAACACCCCATATATATGAACTACCATGATCATTCCTATCATTTCCCTTAAGGTTATGGAATACCCAGGTTAGAACGGGACTCAACCAGAAGAGGAACTGGATTTAACATAACCAGAAATAAATACAGGGTCTATTGAGGCTTTTTGTCTCAACTTTAGGGGATAGGTTAAGTGTGCCTTTTTTTTTTTTTCTTTACAAAGATAGTTACTATCTGTTAGGTAATAATGTTTCTCTGATGTAGAAGCTTATTTATGAGTAGAATAATACATTTAGATGTTGCTTATATGCTAAATATCCAAAGAACTATTTTGCAAAGTATTTAATTCTTCATTTCAAAGCCTCAGACTTGCTTTTTTGTAGTATTGTATGCACCCTGCAATAGGAAGCCTGCAGATCACATTTCTCAGGCTTTGCCTACACTTCTCTTGAGATTGGGCCAATGCTGGCATCAGACGGAGTTTGTGAGACAAAGAAAAAAGTCCAGTCAGTACAGGGTCCACACTGGACCTCTGCCCTCACAGGTGCACATACTCACAGGTACAGAATCTCAGTACAGGACCCTCACTCAAGGCCCCTGCACAGACAAGTGCAGACACTCAGTAAAGGCCACAAGTGAAGGCCCTGTCCTCACAGGTGGAAGCATTCAGTGTGTCCACAAACTGAAGGGCCCTGTCTTCCCAGGTGTAGACACTCAATTCAGGTCCCACACCTGTGAGGCAGGGGCCATGAGTGAGGCTCCCGTACTCAGTGTCTGCACTTGTGAGGCCAGGGGCCTTCATGGTGTGGACTGTACTGAGTGTCTGCACTTGTGAAGGCTGGGGCCTAAGGCTGGGGCCTCTACTGATTGCACCTGTGAGGGCAGGGGCCTTCAGGGAGGGTCCCGTACTCAGCGTCAGCACCTGTGAGGGCAGGGGCCTTCCCTGTATGGCTTCTACAGAGCTTTTGCACCCATGAGGCAGCGCCCTTCAGTGACAGTCCTTTTCTTAGTGTCTATACCTGTGATGACAGCGGGCCTTCAGTGAGGGTCCTGTTCTCAGTGTCTACACTTATGAAGGCAGGGGCCTGCAGTGAGGGTCCTGTACTGAGTGTCTCCACCTCAGAAGACAGGAGTGTTCATGGTAAGACCTCTATTTAGAGTCTGCAGCTGGCACCTGAGAGGACAGGGGCCTTCAGGGAGGGTCCTGTACTCAATGTCTACACTTGTGAGGCCAGGGGTCTTTATGTTCTGGACTGTACTGAGTGTGTGCACCTGTGAAGCCTGTGGCCTTAAGGGTGGGGCCTTTACTGATGGTAAGTACCCCTGAGGGCAGGGGCCTTTAGTGAGTGTCCTGTACTCAGTGTCAGTACCTGATGCTTGGTACCAACTAGGCAAACCCCACCCTTGGAATAACTCTTAGGGTGAGTGAATATAATTATATTATGTAATTTACTATGTTTGCATGTGTTCATTTTTGTTGGATTATATTTTCCACAGAGATAGGCGTTGTGTCATAGCTTATATCCTTTCTCAGAAACTCAAAGAAATCACTCCTAAATTATGTTCATTCTCTCCTGGATCTTCTGTATTTTCTTATGCTATTCGTTTTGTATATGACAACAAAAACTTCAAAATCTCGGTAATTTCTACAAAAGACTTGTTTATGATACACCGTCTGCAGTGGCAGCTGTGCTTTTCGTGCTTTGACTATGGGTCTGCCTAGTGTTGCTTGGCTGCTATACACATGCCTTCTCACTCTGAGACCTGGGATGAAGTTGGAGTCTCTCTGTGGAACAGGTCTGCTCTTGTGCTAGAAAAGGAATCATGTGCAATGACACAGCATGCATACTTTGGGCTGGCTGTTTTTGCTCATGAAAATGTTTTGAGAAGAACATATTACACATGTATCAATAGTTCATTCCTTTATATGCATGGGTAGTATACTACTCTACAAATATATCCAAATATGTTTATCTATTTACCTGTTGTTGAACATGTGAATTGTTTCCAAATTTTCATATTTATGAATAAAGTTTCTATGAACTGTCGTGTGAAAGAAGTTGTATGAAACTATTTTTTTTCTCTTTGGAAAATACCTAGGAGTGGAAAAAAGCATTATGCAGAATATGTATGCTTAACACATTGACTGCAACACTAGAAAAAATTTTTTTTTCTTGGCCATGGTGTTTTATTATTGAAATAGAATGCAAACTTCTAAAACAAAATGATCCTTTCAAATCTAATAAAAATTTATTATTTCTTATTGTTTTCTGTGCATGAGTTATATGCAACTTGAAAAATAGTTCTCGTGGCTCCCAAGGTGAAGAGACCTGTGAGTTACATATGCTTCACAAGGCCCCGTGCTCAAAACTAGTGTGAGTCAAATACAGCTCACAAGGCAGTTAATGTGTTAAATTCGTTACAAAAGTGCCAAATTGCTTTTCAAAGTAGTTGAAATATTTTTTGTTCCCACCAGCTATGTGTATTTGGTTGCTCAGTATCCTCAACAACTCTTGACATTATTGGTCTTTAATTTTAGCTGTTACAAGGACTGCATATTGATATCTTATAGAATTTGTTTTGCATTTGTGTGATGATTAATGAGGTTGAATCTGATTTCATGTGTTTATTGGCCATTCACAAACATCTTTCAGTGAAGAGTCTGCTCGAATATTTTTTTCATTTTGTTTTATGTCTTATTTTTAATGATTTTAATATTTCTTTATAGATTCTGTGTACAAGTTCTTGTCAGATATATGCAGTCTAAAATAAATTCCTTGTTTGTGTAGTATATTTTTATTTTCTTACTGGTGCCTCTAACATGAAGCGGATGTTCTATTGATTCATTTATTAGATTTTTATTTGTCCCCACTTTTTATCTTCTATTCAAGAAATCTTTACTTTCTCAAAATCATAGGGATTTCTTCTGTATTTTCTTCTAGGATTGAATGTTTTTGTTTGAATATTTAGGTTCATGATCCATTTTAATTTAATCTTTGTTTATGGCATGAAGTGAGTTTTTCCCCATATTAATATTCTGTAGTTCCTACACAACTTGATGAAACAAATGTCATTTCCAATTGAATTATCTTAGCATCTTCAGCAAAGGCACTGTGAAAAAAAGAGTGAATATAAGAAATAATTAATACAACATTTAATAAGGGTGCAAGAAACTTAATAAAGGGAGTACCACCAAGAAAGCCAAGTGGTCAGAAAGGCTCTGGATCCAAAAAGGAGAGATGAAATATTTAATTATTCAAAAGTAAAAATGAGGAAAATAAAAAAATACATATCTTAAGAAGATCACCACTAAGGAGATGAATTCAATCAATTTTCCCTTTCAAAGTTTCATAAGGACTCCTTGAAGTTGGAAGTATCCCAGAAATACCATGCTGTTTTTACTATAATTATTTTACTATGAAAACAAATTTAAGAAAAATAAAATTTAGTATTATTTCTAATTGTAATGAGAGCCTCATGTGCCCCATTAATGATAATTATAGTCAGCAATTTTATCTTAAAGTGCATGTTATGTTGGCTTGAATTTTATTTGTTTTACTAAATCATTTCATGTGATTCTAAAAGTGCTGCTTTGACATCAAGACTTTCCACATTCCCGCAGTGCATTTCACTGAAATACCATTTTCCGTCCTCTTGACAGGAGCTTACAGAAGGAAGCCATCATGACACAGTATGGGAATGCTCACCAGAAATCAAAAGACAAGATCAAAATAAATGGCATCAAAGACAGAAGTCAGAAATGTGAGAGATATAAAAAGTGAGTGACGCTGTCACGTCACAAGAGTTGCAGTAAATTCAGAAAGACTTCAAACTTCTTCTTTAGTCAAATATCTGACAAGCCCAGCTTTATGTTTTCACACTCCTATAGTATAAGATGCCTGGGGATTCTTTAGAGGTGATATTGCTGAGTAGGGTACTTTGTACCTCGTAGGGTTCAAAATTCTTCATGAAATACACTCGAGATCTCTGGCACTTTACTGATTGTTAAAGCACAATGCACAGACTTGACATTATCTTAAAATTCAATCTGAAACTATACTTTTATAGACTCTCAGGAGGAAATAGTCTAATTTTTCATCATTTGAAGATGTGTTTTACAGTTTTATGAGACATAGGCTTAAAAATGGGAATTGCCTTCTGAATTAATGTCGTATTATCCAGGTTAATAAAGAAGAATGACTAGTATCTGAGAGTCTGATACCAAATAGACGCCTCCAAAAAGAGATAATACCATACTGTGTCCGCAAAAGTACAGTCTCTGTTATGTTTCAATGACAAGTATAATAATCTGACAGTATTATGATTAATATAGAAAAGAGATAAATTAAAAGCTTATACAAATAATTCTCTGTATGTACACTCTGATGTCAAAGTAGTGTTCTGATGTGATGTTTTTCTCTTTGTCTTCAGGAGGTGAAATGCATATGATTCAACAATAAAGATGGAGATTATTGAACTGTGACTCAGAAAATACACCTTTCACCAATTTGAATATTATATTTACTTCTTCTTAAAACGACATTTACTATCTCTGAACTCCAGCATCTTAAGCTGCTAGAGTGTCTCAGGATGCATTTCTATGAGTATGAGTCTTAGAACATAACTTGAGAACTAAATTTAAAGGTCAGTCAATGTTTCTACTACCTGTTTCAGATCTTTTCACTTTATCATGTTAAAGTACATGGTAATATAATGTGTTTTCATGTTCTCTTTCCATTTGGATTTCAGCTTTGTAAAAATAAGACAATGGAAAGTTGATGATTTGACACATTATAACATTCCCCAGGCACGGTGTTTGTGACTGCTGTTTCTTTTAGAAGCAATGAGTAATAAAAGAAAAGAGAAATAAGTCAATTGTACCTTGTTTTGTATAAAATTTTCACAAATAGATGTAGAGAAATTCGTGAAAGATGGGCTACAGTAGACATATTTTATTTTTTCTGGAAAATGTAAAGTGAAGGTATATAATTTAGGAACTCTCCTGAGGGTTGTTATCACAGGGTTTGGTGAAAGTGTAATTCAAGGTGGGAAAAAAATTAAGCTTTGTTTTTGTGCATTTTTCCCAATCAGCCTAAAATATTGGGGTAACTGTAGACATTGTGAAAGCATGCCTAAGTGGAAAAAACTTAGAGATAGATAATAAGGCACCTTTCTTGAAAACACACCTAAAATCTTTAATGTTGGATATAGCCCATATATTCTCTATTAGTGAATGCATGAAACATTGGGTGATGTAACACAATTATATAAATTCACATTAAGTTAAGAATTAAAGCTTGAAGGCCACGAAAGTTAATTTTCTTTATGTGTATATCTTAACAACATTAATCATTTAACAGTGTAAAGAGTAACTGAATAACGATACATTTTCACAAAGTGAGTAATTCCCAGTTACTTACCTGGGTACTATATATAAGACATTAGACCAGTTTCTGTATGTAGAAAAAATAAGGGCAATCAGACAAGAGAAGGAAATTAAGGACATTCAAATGGAGAAGAAGAGGTTAAACTATCACTCTTTGCTGACGATATGATCTTATAACTAGAAAAGCCCAAAGAATCTGCCAAGAGACTACTGGAAATGATAAACAAGTTCAGCAAAGTCTCAGTTTACAAAATTAACATACACAAATCAGTAGCATTCATATATGCCAACTACAGTCAAACTGGGAACCAAGTCAAAGACTTAATACCGTTCACAATAGCAACAAAGAAAATAAAACACTCTTAAAGACATCAGCCTAGGCAAAGAATTTATGAACAAGTCCCCAAAATCAATCACAGCAATGACAAAAATAAATAAACAGGAACTAATCAAATTAAAAAGCTTCTGTACAGGCAAAGAAACTATCCCTAGAGTGAATAGAAAACCTACAGAATAAGGGAAGATATTTGCAGCTGTACATCGGATAAAAGGCTGATAACTAGAATCTACATAGAACTCAGGAAACTCAGTACGAAAAAAATCAAATAATTCTGTTAAAAAGTGGCCAAAGGACATTAACAGAAACTTTTCAAAAGAAGATAGACTAGTGGTCAACAAACATATGAAAAAATGTTCAACATCTCTAATCAGCAGGGAAATACAAATCAAAACCACAATGAGATATCATTTAACTTCAGTGAGAATGGCTTATATCAAAAAGTCCCAAAACAACAATTGGCATGGATGCAGAATGATAGGAACACTCATACACTATAATTATTAACATATCCATCACCTCACATACTTATAATTTTTATGGTGTACATTAATATGTATAATTATGATTCATCAGTTAAAATAAATATTAGGTTAAAGTATCTATTTCTATCATTACTTCTACAGTTTCATGATTTTTTAAAACTTTGTGTTATGATTTAATTTCGTATTTATGGGAAAGTTACCAGAATTGTACAAAATTTTTCTGTACAACCTTCCCTCACTTCTCCTATATGCCAAATATTCCATCATATTTTCTACTACATCTCTTAAACTCACTTATGTGTGCGCGCGCTCGCTCTCTCTCTCTCTCTCTCCCGTCAAACTCCTCTTTCTATCTCTTCCCCTTTGTATTTTTTTGTTTATGAGTCATATGGCAGCAAGTTACAGAGTTGCAAACAGGATATGACTATCTTCTAAAATATCTTTTCAAATAGCTTTTTCTGTTCATTTCCCACGGTTTGATTTAGGTCGTGGATATTTTGCAGGGACATCACAGAATCAATGATGTCTTCTCCGTGCCTTAGACCAGGTGAAACGTGATAGTGATATGTCTCATTAGTTGTGATTTTTAACCATGACCACTTGCTTAAAGAAGTGTCAGTCAATTTTCTCCATGGTAAATTACTACATTTTCTTTTGCAGCCAGTAAGACGTTTGTCAGGAAGTACTTTCAGCTGATAATATGAGAGTCCTGTTTTTAGTGACCTGTCTGTCTGTGGTGAAGTATAGTGAAAATTTTTTATGGTTTTTTGTTTGTTAGTATAGAGGGTAGCACAGAAGAATGGTTGCGTGTTCTTTCTTGTTTTCTATTTTCTTGCAGGGGTATAAGTTTCCCATGTTCTTTCTTTTTCCTTTTATTACATAGTTTCCCAAAGGCACTGTTTTTATACTTTTCTTCCCTTAAGTATTATCTCTGCTGGCGTAGAAGCTATAAAATATAATTCATTCCTATAGTGCCAGATAAGATCTTTAAAAATGTATATTTTAGTAGACTTTCTAGAAGTTTAAAATGTTTCAGAATCTCTACCCTTTTCTTTTTCATATCTTAGTATACTTGAACTGGCACCAGAAAACCTCAGGCACATACCTCTAATATCTCTTTTTTTTAATAGAGTCCACAGTGTTTACTTACTTTAAAATTACCAAAAAAAAAAAAAAAAAAGTTAACATGTGGTCAAAGTCATTTAACTGTTACTTTCTATGCATTAATGAATTCATTTACCCAATACTGTTCTTTGCACTTGCTTTCGTAGTCACTTGATGAAATCATTCTTTACTAATACTTTCAGTGAGTGTATGACTGTGGATGGGTAGGTTCTCTGTGTCCCTGTATATCTGAGAATGTTTTCATTTTGCCTAGAGTGAATCCAATTTCTGATTCTTATATTTCTTCATGTAATTCTGGCTCACAGCTTTATCTTGTGTGTATTTCTATATATTTGTTCTGAGTCTCTTTTTATCTTGTCATCTTTCCCTAACTCTTGTCTTATTCCTTCAGGCTTGGATTCACTGTAAGCCCCAAGGGCCCAGTTCAAAACTTTGAGTCAGCTCGTGACATCTGAAATCCAATCATTCTGCCGGTGTGCACTTGACTCAGGGACTGGTTAAAGGCTGTGTCTGCCTTTCATCTTCCTCAGGCAACATTCTTCAAGGACCCATGTTCCCAGGCAGCAGAAGGAAAGTATTTTCATACTCTACATGAAGGAGACAACCACTTCTTCCTGTGTTCACTTTGGTGGAAGTCCCAAATTTCCCATGGAGCATACTTAGTCTCCAACTCCTGAATAGTAAACAGCTCATCTTGTCTTGCTTACTTCCAGATCCAGAACCCAGAACCCAGGTATCTGCTGTCTCAGCCCTTTCTTACATTTTGCACATCTGACATTCTTCTGTTCTAAAAAAAATATTTCCTTATTTTTGAGTGTTTGATGTATTGTATATTACAGAACAAGTATTTGCTTCAGATCAGATATTCATAGGGTTTCTTGAATGTTTTTATACACTGACCTCTGAATGTTTTCTGAAACTAGAAAAATTCTTCCTAGAAAGAAATTCACATAAGCATGTACAAACACATGTGTGTGCACACACACACACACAAGCACATTTTCATAACACATACGAGTTTACATAACATAAAATAATCACATAAAAATTAACCAAAACAAACTATAACTAATATAGGTACTACCAGAATAATAATTTTGGATAAATATCTGGCTCTCAGTCCAGGGTAATAAGTAAATGATATACACAAGCTAATAAATATAGGAGATAATGAGTAATAATCCAAGTCATATATTTGGATATATATGTGTTTCCCTCTTGTTCTTAAAGTTTAATTAGTTATTTTACTATGTGCTAGAAGAGATGTATGAATTAACTAGAAACTGGAAACATCATTGAAATAAATGAAATAATTTCACAACAGAACTTTTGCAACAAGTTCTTCAATTTTTTAGGAATGAAACCTGTTCAGAGTCCTTTTCTGTCTGGCTAGGCTCATGTTTGGTTCATAAATAAATTTATATTGCTTTTGGTAGCCTACAAAAACTATTTTACTGTCTTTTAACTTACACTGCAGCAAAATCGTATACCCATTCACACATTAATTCATTAAACAGGTATTTATGAAATAAATACTATGAACTAGGCACTGGAGATTGAGTATTTGACACAATATTTCTGCTACCATAGTACTTTAATGGAGGCTAAAAACATAAACACAGATGTATGCACATACATATAAAATTATATATAATATTGGAATTAATTTTATAAAGGAATGTAAGTAGGATATAAAGATAAAGAATGATGGAGTGATTTTATTTTACCATACAGTTTGCAGGCAACTCTCTGATAGACATTTCCAGAGAGTAACAAATAATTAAGGAAAAAAAAATGATGGGCCATTTTGTGGAGTAATCTTCTATCTATAGAGAAAATCAAATGCAATTCTTGGAGGAAAGAGCTTTGCTAAAGTGTTGCAGACACCATGGGGACGCCCTAGGCTTGCATGGACTGGGTGAAGAGGCCAATAGTAGAAGATTATATCAAAAAGGGAAGAGAAACCAGATCATGTCAAGAAATATAAACCAAATTAGGGTATTTATATCTTAATATGAGTGACATAAAATGCATGGATGGTTTTGAACATAAAAGTGTCATTATCTGATATAATTTGTATAAGGTGACTAAACCTGTCCTAGAGTGGTAAGGTAGGAAATAAGGAGCAAGACGGGAACCCAATTATGGCAGTTACGACAAGGATAGTAGTGGTGAAAGTATAAAGAAATGGTCACATTTCTTGGGAATTTAAAAAGTGGAGATGACCAACATTAACTATATTTTTTTTTTCTTAAAGACAGGAGTCAACAATGGCTTTAAATTGTAACAGGTAACCAGAAAAATGTAGTTGACATTACCTGGAAAGGAACAGACTAGGGTTCAGATGGATAAATGGGTAATAAAGGAATTAAAGTTTAAGTTTGGATACAACAAATTGAATATTTTTTTAAGGTGTGCAAATGGAACTCGTGAGTGTGCAATAGACGCATATGAATCGGGTCAGGGAGATGGGATGGGACCAGAGATACAAATTTGAGTGTCTATAGGACAGGGATATTCAAAGCCATGGGACAGGGTGAGATGACATAAAGGATGACATTGGATAAAGACACATTCAGAGGAATGAAACATTAGGGAAGTCAATGCCTGGACATAAGAAAGATAATGAATAAGCAAAGGGGTAAATTTGGGTAGACTATAAAAATAGTATTAGATTTTAAGTGTATTTTATTTGGGATGGGATCCAAGGAAACTTTAGTAGAGGAGTGAGGGAATGAGAAAATTATGGGAAAGAAGTCTCTCCTGATAAATTACGAAGAAGGTACCACTGGAAGACAGTTGGACATGCACTTCAGAGTCATTCCACACAAGGTACAAGGGAACTGAAGGACATTTCCATCAACTCGTGTCCCTCATTGATTAAAAATTCCACAGAGAAGTTCTTCATTCCCCTACATTGCTGGCATGCACGTTAATACTCCTCAAAGGGACAAACTTCATAAAATAATACCAGTTTCACCAAAGTGATCACTAAGATGATGATGATGGTTTGGTATGTCTCTTTAAAAAATAATGTGTTGCTTGTACAATGCTTCCTGGTACTCAGACCAGAGAGAATTTGTTCTTACATGTCTTTATAAAGAGAATATTGAGTAATATAGAGATCTTTATCATCTCTTCTATCCTTTGGGTAATCAAAAAATATATATGGCTATTCCTTAAGATCATATTGTTTAGGCAGAAAGTATAATGCAAGGATGTTTTCAGTAAAAGCAATTTTTCACCCAAAATGCAGAAATCTGGTTGGTAGTCTATTATAAATCAAGGACAATTTTTACAATGTATAGATGTAGGGATATTCTGTAGACATCTTATATATTTATTTTATTTGAATGAAGCTTTTGGAGTATTGACATTATAGGAAAATGTTTGGTAAATCCAGACCCTTACATTTCACAAATAGCCTAGGGGTGGGGGTCGGTAGTAGAAGGTAGAACAAAGTGCCTTTCTTATAGGAAAGCTGGAGAGGCTAATAACTGCATATTACTGGCAATTTATAACAGCAATTTATAACAGGCCACACAAAATTTACCAGCAATTGTCTCAATGTAGGAGCCTCATCCTCTGAATAAATGATAGATTGGTAGGGAAATAAGGTGTGTGTGTGTATATTTATATATGTGTGTGTGCCTGTGTATACATACACATATATACACACACATTAACATTCAAGTTTTGTCATATATATATCTCATATATATATGCATAAGTATATGAGTTTTTTCTTATCATATACATATGGTAAGAAAATGGTACTACTGTAATATAATGCTCTGCCTCTCTTTCCTCCTCCCTCCCTTTCTTCCTTCCTTCTATCCTTTTTTCCCTCCTTTCTATTTTCCCTTTGCCTTACTCCCTTGAATCCTCTCTTATTTCTGGGTTTTTTTTCCTCCCCATCTTCCTTAACAATTTTCTGCTTGCTACAGTTGATATACTGCTTTTGTAACTGGATCGGCTTCTAAGAAACTATGATTGTTTCTCTATAATTTGTTAGAAAAATATAAATAATGATGAATAAATCACATAATGGTTTTAATTCCACTTTATAGGCTTTTACAAATATTATTTAGCATTTTGAAGCAATTACTCTTTTGTAATAATTTTTAAAATAATTTTAGAACACTTTTATATTTACAGAGAAATCACCAAGATGCTACCCAGAGTTCTTAAATACTTCATGCATATTTTCTACTAATAGTAATATCTTACATTAATATGATACATTTATTACAAGTAATGAACTTATATTGTCACATTGTTTTAAAATAAAGTTAATACTTTGTGCAGATTGTTTTAGTTTTTACCTGAAGTCCTGCTTCTGTTCCAGGATTCTATCCAAAATACAACATTACATTTGTCATGTCTCTTGAGGCTCCTCTATAGTGTGACAGTTTCCCAGAAATTCTTATTTTTCATTTGAAAATGAACATTTTCATTTGTGTGAAATGATGGTCATATATTTCAAAGAATGTTGCTGTATTAGAATTTATATGATGTGTTTCTCATAATTAGATTGAGGTTATGGGGTTTTGAGAGGTAAAAGAAGTAAAGTGCCAATTTCTTGACCTCATATGAGTATATATTATCAACATGATTTATGGTTATTGATGTTGATGTGGATCAATGGCTGAGACCATGTTTGTCAGTTTCTCCACTGTCAAATTATTCTATTTTTCTTTTTTATGTTGTACAGTTTGGAAAGAAGTCACTATGCACAAACCACACTTAAGAAGTTGGTGATGATGTTCCATCTCTTTGAGTGTGGAATGTCTACATCTGTTATTTGAAATTCTTCCACATGGGAGATTTGTCTTTTATTTATTTATTCATTCATTTATTAATTAATTCATTTTTATATTCATTCATTCATCTTATCAATATAGGCTCATAGATACTTATCTTAGAGTTTGGGTTATAATATGCTATAGACTGAATGTTTGTGTCCCCTCAAAATTCATATGTTGAAATCTTCCCCTCAAAGTGAACATATTAGGAGGTGGAATTTTTGGGACATGAAGATGGTATGCGGGTGGAGTCCTCATGATGGGATTAATGCCCTTCAAAAAGAGGTGTTAAGGGAGTAACCTTATCCTCTTCTTCTGTGGGAGGTTAAAGCTTGGACTCCCCATACAATATTGACTAGCAGTAGTGAAGGAGGACATTCAGGCCTTGTTCCTGATCTTAGAGGGAAATATTCCCATTTTTTTATGATTAAGGATAATGTAGCTTAAGGGTTTATTTCAAAATTTTTTAAGTTTTTTATTTTTAATTATTATGAGTACATAATAGTTGTATATATTTATAGGGTACTTGTGATGTTTTGATAGAGGCATATAATGTGAATTAATCAAATCAGGGTATTTGGGGTACAATTGCCTCAGAAATTTATCATTTCTTTTGTTAGGAACCTTCCCAATTCCACTCCTTTAGTTATTTTAAAGTATATCCTGAGATGTTATTGATTATAGTTTCTGTTGTGCTATCAAATATTAGTCATTATATGTAACTATCTAAATATATTTTTGCACACATTAACTTTATCTATCCCACCTCCCCAGTATCCTTCTCTGACTCTGGTAATCATCATTCTGTTTCCATGAAATCATTGTTTTTAATATTTAGCTCTCAGACATGAGTGAGTACATAGGAGTTTTGTCTTTCTGTTCTTGGTTTATTTCACTTAACATAATGTTCTCTGTTTCCATCCACGTTGTTGCAGATGGCAATATTTCATTCTTTTTATGGCTGTATAATATTCCACTGTGTAGATGTACCACAGTTTCTTTATCCATTCATCCATTGGCTATAGTAACCAAAACATCTTGGCACTGGAATAAAAACAGACTCTTATACCAATGGAACAGAATAGAGAATCCAGAAATAAATCCACACATCTATAATGATCCTATCTTTGACAAAGTTGCCAAGAACATATGGTAGAGAAAGAACAGTCTTATTAATAAATTGTGCTGAGAAAACTGGTTATCCATATGCAGAAGAATGAAACTATAGCTTATATCTCACCATACACAAAAATCAAATTAAAATGGATTAAAAACTTAAATCTAATACATGAAACTCTGAAACCACTAAAAGAAAACTTTAGGGAAAGGCTCTAGGACATTGGTCTGTGCAAAGACATCTTGAGTAATACCTTCAAAGCACAAGCAACCGAAGCAAAATTGGACAAACGAGATCACATCAAGCTAAAAAACTTCTACACAGCAAAGGAAACAATCAAGGAAGTGAAGAGACAACATATAGAATGGGGGAAAATATTTGCAAACTACCTGTCTGACAAGGGATTAATAACTAGAACATATAAACAGCTCCAGCTACTCAATAGGATAAAATTAAACAATCTGATTTTAACAAAGGAACTACATAGACATTCCTTAAAAGAAGACAAACAAATGGCCAACAGGTATATGAAAAAATGCTCAACATCATTAGTCATCAGAGAAATGTAAATTAAAAGTAAAATAAGATATCATCCCACCCCAGTTAAAATGGCTTTTATCAAAAAGACAGATAATAATGAATGCTTGGGAGGATGTGGAGAAAGGGAAACACTCATCCACTGTTGGTGGGAATGTAAATTAATGCAACCCCTATGGAGAGAAGTATGGAGGTTCCTCAAAAAACTAAAAATAGAACTACCATATGACCCAGCAATCCCTCTGCTGGAAATATGTACAAAACAAGGGAATTCAGTATATTGAAAAGATATCTTCACTTTCATGTTTATTGCCACACTATTCACAATAGCCAACCTTAAGAGTTTTTTTTTTTTAGATTTTCTTTATCAAGTTGATAAAGTTCCCCTCTATTCCTAAAGCCTTTGAAAATTTTTTATCATAAATGGCTCTGTGAATTTTTCAAAGGTTTTTCTTCTGTATCAAATAATATGATTACATGATTTTTCTTCTTTATTCAGTTGGCATGTGGATTGCATTGGTAGATTTTTCGAATGTTACATCTGTCTTCCGTGCCTCGAAAAATTCCCACTTGGTTGTGTTGTATAATCATCTTAAATCATTGTTGCATTTGCTAATATTATTCGTCTGTAGTTTTCTTCTGATATCTTCATCTTCTATATTTTGGAAGAGTTTGTGGAGATTTGTATTAATTATTCTTTAGCAGTTTAGTAGAATTCATCAGGGAAACCATCTGGTCCTGGGATTTTCTTTGTATGAAGTTTTTCATTATTAATTCAATCTCATTACTTGTTATAGGTCTATTCAGATTTTCACTTTCTTGAGTCAGTTTTGGTAGTTTGTGTCTTGCTGGGAATTTTTCCATTTTTTCAAATTTATGTAACTTGTTGGCATGCAGTTGTTCATCTAATTCCCTCATAAATCTCTTAATTTATGTAAGGTCAGTAGTAACATATACTCTTTTTCTTTTGACTTCCATAATTTTTTCCGTATGCCCTTTTTTTATTTCAGTAGATTTAGGGGTAAAATTGGTTTTTGGTTACATGAATGAATTGTATAATAGTGAAGTTTGGGATTTTAGTGTACCCATTACCAAAAATAGTATACATTGCACCCAACAGGTAATTTTTAATTCCTCACCATCCTTCAGAATAATTGTGGAATCCTTCTGAGTCTCCAGTGTCCATTGTACCACTCTGTATGCCCCTATGTACCCATAGCTCACACTTACATGTAAGAACATGTGACATTTGGATTTTTGTTCCTAAGTCACTTCAGTTAGGATAATAGTCTCTAGTTGCTGCAAAAGACATAATTTCACCATTTTTTTAAATAGATGAGTAGTGTTTCTCTACTGCTGTAACTGTTTACTGCTTAAGTGCCACGTATCCTTAACAGGGGCAAGATTGTGACTTTCTCAACCATTCTATAGATAACATTGCTATTGTAAAACCTAACTCTGGGCTTTGAGATATCATCCAGATTCTGCATTCAGGAGGACCCACTGATGTCAACCAGACCAGTTTCCATGTGTGGGAATCGATCCAACAAGTCTTTTGACCCCCTACCCAGGAACTCCTATTTACCAAGAAGACATTTTCTTTCTTTTTCTTTTTTTTTTTTTTTGAGACAGAGTCTCACTCTGTTGCCCAGGCTAGAGTGCTGTGGTGTCAGTCTAGCTCACAGCAACCTCAAACTCCTGGGCTCCAGCGATCCTTCTGCCTCAGCCTCCTGAGTAGCTGGGACTACAGGCATACACCACCATGCCCGGCTAATTTTTTCTGTATTTATTTTTAGTTGTCCATATAATTTCTTTCTATTTTTAGTAGAGACTGGGTCTCGCTCTTGCTCAGGCTGGTCTCAAACTCCTGAGCTCAAACAATCCACCCACCTCGGCCTCTCAGAGTGCTAGGATTACAGGCATGAGCCACCGTGCCTGGCACCCAAGAAGACAATTTCTGCTTCCCAACCCTATGAATTCATCCCCAGACAATCAGTAGACCCAATTAATTTACTTGACTTTTGTTCACCAAACCACCTTTAAAAATCTTAACCCCAAATTCTTAGGGAGATGGATTTGAGAAATTTTTCCCATCTGCTCACCTGGTTCCTTGTGATATTAAACTTTTTCTCTGCTACAACCCCTGCTGTCTTGTTATATTGACCTTTATCTAGGCTGTGGGCAAGGGAACCAGTTCGGTGCAGTGGTAACATTTTTACGTCAGATAAGTCTTTTAAAATTGAGAATGACTTGTAGGGCTTTAACTCATTTTTGATGTCATGTCACAGGCACCCAGAGAAGATAAATGACTCTCCCCAAAATATACAGCTAATTAGTAGTGAAATTCAATTAAAATGCAGCCTCCAGATTCAAAGTTTAGTGCTCTCTTTTCATTGTTTACAACAAATTACCTACAATTAATGAGGCCTCATAAAAGTCATGTGTACCTCAGCATCACCACACTTAACAACCACTTTCTCTAATTGTAGTAACTGAGTAGATGTTCCCAAGACTCTTTTTCAGCTGTTGATGAAACGCATTTATTTGTTCTAGAAGAAATTTAGGTCAATACACTAAGTATAAGCTTTATGCTCATTTTTCTTCTTATATGTTTGATATTATCTCTACTCAGAAAAATATAACCAGAGAAACTTATAGGCCTTTATAAGCCAGAGATTTGGTGTATTTTTTGTGAGTATTGCTACTGAGGAAAAATAGAAAAAAGCTCATTAATACTGCAGATTAATACTATACACTAATCTAGCTTTATGGGATCTCTTACTTTAAGGTAATATGGCAACCTCTTTCACGTAGGTTCAAAAACTGAGAGATGCACTCAATTTTATGGTATACACACATGCATTTCTTACAAGATTTTTTCATGAAACAGACTATTTTAGAAACATTCATAATTTTAAAATAACTATAGCAACTGCATTTATTCATATATTTTACTGTAAAAATAAAACTAGCTTGATTCTCAAATATAACACTTAATGATATCACTTATCAAACTATTAAGAAAGCAAAGTCTAATTGTCAATGACTAATCATATGATTGAAATGGTAAAAGCACATTCAATTAAAATTCCATTTGCTTTGTTTATAACTGTGCATTTTTTATTATGAAAAAAATTAACTTTTTATATAAGAAATGTATAACTGTGAGAAAAACATCCATCTCATTGCAGTGCTCAGTTTTGACACTCTTTCTATCATAGGTGGTAGACTACTGGCAGTAAATTACTTCTGCTTAATTAGTCCTACTATGTTTTAATCATTTTCTAATTTCAGCTCTTCTTTTCTTTTCAGCTTCATCATCATAGAGTTTCATTTTAGTCTTATGGTCCATTTGCCTTCTCTCAGGCTCATTAGGATTTTGCTAAAATCTCTTTGGTATTCTTAACGCATGTGTTCACCTCTGTCTTAATTTTGGTGATTTGAACATACTTGTTAATAATCCTTCAAATAGTCAGTACTCTCAAGTCCTTGATCTTCTCTCCTGTGGTAAATCTGTTTTTCATCTTCCATTGGCCAATCACAATCAATTAGCCTCGCTATAGATAACTGTAACTGTAACTGCTCCATTACCTTAATATTAATTTTTACAAAAACTACCACTTCTTATGTTTCATGTCATGCATCCAGTATTCCAGCCTCCAAAATCTTTGAACTCCTCCATAACAGGATTGTCAGATGTAGAAAAAAATAAAATAGAATAACCAAACTCAAAAGAAAACCACCAGCTAAATTTGAACTTCAAATAAACAACAGATAATTCTTAGTATATCTCATGCAATATTTGGTATGTATTTATTTTAAAAGTCATTGTGTATTTATCTGAAATTCAAATTTAACTAGGCACCATATGTTTTATCTGGTAACCTTAGTCCAGAATCAAGAAATCCATTAATCCATCTACTTTTCAAAGGCCAAACAACTGCCATATCCACTTGTCTTTCTTTACCCAAAAGAACTTTCATGGTCTATCATGAGATTCACTCTCTAAAAAACATTCAGTTCTATGTTTCCAGGTGTTTGAGGCATAAAACTTCAATCCTGGTCAATCCAGTTCTCCACTCCCCCCTAAGCCAGCACAGCTGAACGTGATTAATAGTAAGATTTCAATTCATGATAACCACCTTCAGTGAGCCCTTGATGCTTGTGTTTTCTCCTTAGACCATCCCCCATCTCCTTCTCTATGGAATCATTTCTATCAGCAAGCACACAACATGTTTTCATCTCTTCAATCACAAGCAATCATCATAAAACGTTCCCTCTTTATTCCTCCCCCCACATACCCCATTACATTTCTTTGCCCCATTTTTAGAGCAAAACTCCTATCAGGGTTGTTTATCTTCCTTGTCTTCAATTTTTTCCTCTTCCTTTTTTTAACACTCATTTTTAGGCAAGCTTCCTCCTGACCCACTACTCTGATACTGCTCTATTCAAAGTCACTAATGATATCCACTTTGCTAATCAAATAATCAGTTACCGATACTTGCACTTCATGACCACTCAGCAGAGCTTGATGTGGCCGATTATTCCCCAATCCTTGGAAAAACTCTCTTCACCTGCTTTCTAGAATGACGCCCGCACTTCGTTTACTCAGCACCTCGCTGCTCATTTCTTCTCCTCTTCCATGATTCTCTTCCTCTTTCTGGGCTGTTAATAATGGATGAGTCTATGGCTCATTCTTGGCCGTCTTTTTTATCTATGTCTACTCATCCCCATGGCAATCCCATCCATGTCATTGCTGAGAACTCTTAAATGGAAAGGCTTGGCCTCTTCCATCAAGTCCAGACGAGTTTATCTGACTGATGAATTGACACCCTCACTTGAATATATAAGCATTTTACACTTAAGATGTCTAAAATCAAAATCTTACCATTCCTTCTATGTGCTCACTACCAAAACCTGTACTTTTCATAGTCTTTACCATGTCAGTTAATTCAACTCCATCATCCCAGTTGCTCAGGTTACTATTTTTGGAACTAACCAGTATCCAAGTAATCAGCAAGTCTTCTCAGTTATAGGATCAAAACATTTTTTCATCCATAATTTCATCACTTCTTATCGCCTCTAGTACTAGTGTTTTAGAATAAAACAACATCTCTCTAAGCAGTTTATTGCAATAGCCTCCCAACTGTTTCCTTGTGTCTATCCTTGCCAGCTATACTGATGCTACCTTGCCAAAGCAAAGGGCAGATCATAATCACAGCTTTGACCCAAAGCCATAAATGGCTTTTGAAAGCTAATACCACTACAATTGCTTATAAGACAAAAGCATCTATAGCTCCTCGTTGGACCTAGTACTCTGCTATTTGTCTTTATTCACTTTAACCACTCCAGATTCCTCGTTATTCTTTAAGATTATTATACATTACCCCTCCTGAAAAGACACCACTAGCCAGAATGATAGTCCTATAGATATCTCCATGGTTTTTTTTGTTTGTTTGTTTGTTTGTTTTCAACAGGCACATTCTTAGTGTGGCCTTGGCTGACCACCCTGTTTAAAATCACACCACCATCCCACACAATCTATCCTTCACTGCTCATTTATTTTTCCTTAGACTGAACCAACCAACAACCAAACAACACAACTTAGGATATTCATTCTAGTTTATTAAAAAAATATATAATGGCCAATTGATTTTATTTCCTGGGGAGGAAAAAATGGGGAAATTTTTATTTATCTAACAGTGCTTCATATCTCTTAATATAAGTAGGAATCTTTCTTATTTACTCCCATCCCCCTTAAAAATAGGTATTTTCTTATGTGGATAAAATAAAAGAACTTCCCTTTCATCTTTTATTTGGTATGATTTAATCAACATCAGAACTTTTCCTGGATATAACTAGATTATAAATTTCCTTTTAATGAGGATTATTCAAAATTGCAAATACTATTTAGATATCTTTGATATAGTCCATAACGTCATGGGGATTTCTCTTACTAGGGAAAAAAAATATGCTCTTTGATTTTAATTGAAAGTTCATCTATACAGTAACCTCCCTTGCCAATTCAGCCAATATGTCTTGTCATCTGCCCACAAATAAATGAGAAATTAATGAAAACCTTGATAAGTGTTTTTAAATTTAAATGCAACTTTTATGTTTTAAAGTTGCAGTTGCTGGTTGCTGAACTTCTGGTTGCTGAATTTCTCTTGAATCCCTTTGTATGCACAATAAAAGAGACTGTAAGTTTTTAATACATCTATTTATAATATAAGACTCACTAGGTTTTTATCACATTTGGCCATTTTATACAAAAATAAAAAATTCTGAATTTCAGTCTCTAAATATTGTAGAACAATACTGTACAGTGATGCCAATGCTATTGTTGGGCTAAATGTATTCATGAGCTTAGTGACACTTTCTAGCCTCATTTTAGCTTAAAAATATTCAAAGATCATATTAAAATATTGAATGTAATATATTCTTCATGTATTTTCTTTTTTCACAAGGAAGTTGTCTAAAATAAATCAGAAGTCAACAATAATTTATGAATCTATTACCTGCTCAGCAACATAGAAGGGGCCATATAAATACAGAAAATATTGTATGTTATTAAAGAATATAAAACATCTTTGATAACATGAACATCTCTTAAGCAGTAAGAATGCTGCATTCTAGTACTTCTACGTATTTGAGGACCAAATAAAAATAACATATGAAATATTTCTGGAAAACTACAAGGACTTTTATAAGTAAAGAGAGATTGTGTATAGATTGCTGTGCTATTAGTTCTAAATGGAATTGCTGGTCTTGAGATCATCACAACATAGCTATTTCATTTAACATTTTCATTCATTTCGCCATATATGTTATGCCTATTGATAGCATATTTCATTAAGTTAAGTTTTCTGTTACAAAAATGTCAAATATCCAGGAAAAAATTTTTAAAAGTTCAAAATGTGTTATGAATAAAGATCGATTCATTAATGTTGTGGTGTAGTGAATCACTTTACAAAATGGAAAGTCTTAAATGAGAAATGTGTAATTCTTGTCCATTTCAAATGCCTCAGAAAGGGTAAGCTGAGGATAGTTTCATAAATTAATGAAAATATACCCACTTTTCTTCCCTATGTAGTTGAAATTTGATAATAATCTATTTCTCAGTCTCTTCTTCATTTTATGTTCTTTATGTGTAACTACAACACAAATTTTAAACTTTGGGAAAAATAATTAATATGCAATTGATAACATTTCATTATTTATTTGTTAAAATGATAGAAAAGTCCTTCTCTGTTCCATAACATTTATACAAACACCAAATCTTTAAAGACGCAAAACTGATCAAACAAAATAAATGTGAGAAGAGAATCCATTTCTACACTTCTAAATACAATGCTAAATTATATATTCCAGTTCAGACCAATACAAACCACAGTGAGATGGGCTCCATATGACTTTTCTATTCCTGATACTGTTGTTATTAATTGATTTGTTCAGAAGTTAAGGATAACTAGCTCATTCAACCAAATCCAACTTTTGAAAACAATAATCTTCAAGTTTAAATAATAAAAATTTAATTCTTAAAATATAGCCAACAATCTTCAAGAAATAGTCCAATCCCCTGTCCAATGACAATGTATATCCAATGACTTCTGTCACGACACTAAAAAAGGCCAATGGAGCTATAAATTCGAAAAAAACCCAGGGACAATCGCATTAGATTAATAGAGGTGTATGGCAATATTGGAAGGGCTTTTAAACTTCAGTTAGAGATTTTGGTTGTGTTATTGAGAAAGCCATATATGAAACAAAATAAACAAAATAAATCAAATAAATATGAGGGAATAATTAAACACAGGAAAAAAAACCAAAATGTGTAGAAAAAGATAAATATGATACACCACATAATTTAAATGAAAACATAGTTTATATAACTCTAAACATTCAAACATTTAATAATCATGTAACTAACTATAATCTGTTTCTAGATCTATTTATATATCTATCTATGTATAAAAAAGAGAAAGCAAATTATATACTATGTAATTAGCTTAATAAAAAAGACAGTATGTAATACAGATTTGTGTAAAAGATCTAAATCCTAATGTTTTTTACTCACCAGATACTGTGTAAACTTGAAAACTTATATAAAAATAATAGTATGAGCATGTTATTTAGAAAATTTATAATTTTATGTATATTTAAGATTTTATACTATACATATTTATCATAATCATATATTTGATATTTATATAAATATACATATATATTTATACCATAGCCTCTGATAATTTGGGGGATAAGAGCTGGGGAGTATAGATTTAATGATAAATTTATAGAATTTCTTGATTCAAAACTGTACAAAATGATAATGATAAAAATAATGTTAAAAACAATATATTCAAAGTCTTTTAAAAGAAAACTTTGTAAATAATTAAAACATTTTCATATGAAATAATTTTCTTTTTATAATTATAAACTGGACAATGATCATTTTGTCACATATTTGCTTTTAGCCTTCATTCCTTAGATTGATTTTCATATAGCAATATTATCTATATAATAGTTTATAAAAGGAGACATATATAATATAAAATAATATAAAACTAAAATTCGAAAGACATGGAGGCTCAGACTCAGCTGTATAAAACTATTGAAAACCTCTATAAAAAATTAGAAATTATGAAATGATTGTGGTACAAAGACAGTAACAATACAAAAGATAAAGAAAGTATAAATTCCCTTTGAGAAGAAAAACAAAGCACATTTATGGGTAAAATCTTATGATCCTAAAAACAAATGTTCAGAAGGCAGAACTCTGCAGCAGCCAAGCCGGACGTAAACCAGAGGGGAAATCACAAGGAAGCCCAGTAGCCCAGGAGAAATCTACACTGAGGTCCTGAGCGGGTAACCTAAAGGCATAGCCCAGCTGTCAGAAACTAAAGTGAGATAGCAGCCATTAGGGGAAAGTGGAATTTAAATAACAAATATGCTCAAGAAGGAAAAAAAAAACAATACCCAAATACAGTAGTGAATAAATACACATACAAACACAGAGACACAAAAAGCGGTAGAAGCAGCAAATACCAAAACAAAGAGAACATAAAAATGTAATACATTAAATTTGAATGCAAGAAAATTGCCTCAGAGAAAAGAACCAGCCACAGCAGGAAATTTGCAAAAGATTGGAAAGTAATATTGCCATTCTATGTCCTTCACAACTTTTAGTAGACAAAGATGGAACTCAAAATACAAAGTTAGAAGTGCTTACAGCATATAACAAATATTACTGGGAAAGATGATTATCCTTTTTAAAAATGTATGTGATAAAACTGTGCTTAAATTCATCAACTATAGTTAGACTATTTCATATATTAATCTCCAAACTGATTTATAGGTCCATGTTGACTATGACACTATAATTTTTAAGTTAGAAAGAGTAGAATCCACAAAAGAGTCAGCAACACTTTGGCACATAATGCTACAAATTAAGTACCATATACCTCCTATATAAGCATTTCTTTATAAACACATGGATCTATGGCAATCAATATGCTATACAGCTATATGTTAGATGTATTTAAGAGCAGAGTCAAGTTAAGATAAAAAAATAAATTTCTCTGTAAAAAAAAATAAAAATAAATAAATTTCCAAAAAAAAGAGCAAGGCTATTTAGTGTTATGTAAACTAATTATAATCCTTATTCCATAGCTAGTCACTTAACCCACACTCTGGCCATTTATTTTCCATGTATGCCATTTGCTGTAGTTAGGGACAGGGTTGTATTCTGTTAAACAAATTGCAGCAACAACTTTCAACGTTATTCAAGTATGTACATATATCCCCTAAAACTATGAATCTAACACTAAGAATGATTACCTTTTCATTGAAATAGGAAATACAAGTTGTAAGGCCTTGTAGAGATTGGAGTTTGTAGAAATTAATGAAAATTCGATATATAAAATATCTTTGTTTTATGGTCAGGCCATAGTTTAGAATAAAACGTATAGGTTTAAAAGTTAAAAAATCCCACACTTTAAAAATATCAATTGAGTTTTTCTTTTCAGGAGAAAAGCAAAGCTCAGAAAAACCCAAAGAAATTTTAACTGTGGTATTCAAAATGGAGAATCTATAAACGGGGCTGGAAATAACTATCAAAGCTCCAGGTGTCCAGAATTCTATACCCTTTTCCAGTAGTCTGTGGGAGGAATATGCCATAATCCTTTACGAGTTTTCTAACACACTTGACAGAATTTTACTATTAAACAGTATAGAACTTTTGAGAATTATATTATGCTAAAGTAATTTATAATTTTATGTAAAAGTCATAACATATTTTGCATTTCCAAACATACATGATTGTGGACACTTTTTTGTTTTTATTTTCTTTTAAAAGATTCCTTGGGTTATACTTTTGCAAATTGCAGTCTATAAAAATACAAGGACTATCCGGAAAGTATTCAGCCATGGAATATGAAAAATAGAGACATTTATTGAAGAAGATACAAGACACAATAAACGTACATAGGACAATGACGCTTCAGTCCCCTTTAAAGTAGGCACCTTGAGACCTCACACAGTTTTCCCAAAGTCTCTTAACCTAACCCGCACGCGTTCAGCATTCTCAGGTGCTCTGCTTGTTGCAGGCCTTCCAGAACAAGGATCACTTTTAGCAGATTCTCGACCATCTTTGAAGCATTTGTGACACACTTTTATTTGCACTGCACTCATTGCATCGTCCCCAAAAGCCTTCTGAGTCATCTGAATAGTTTCCAAGGAGGATTGCTCAAGCTTAACTCAAAATTTGATGCAGATTCATTGCGCTAGTTGCTCAGTCATTTTGAACTTGAGGGCCACACAGTACACACGCTCACTGAGGGCGTCTAGCACCCCACTGACTAGTACAGTGAGTGTGTCATTGTTCACGCATGCGCATTCCAGTCCACTCGCCTTAACTGCCAGGTTACACAGATGTCATGCAAACCATTCTCGTTATATTAACAATGGCTAGGTACTTTCTGGACAGACCTCATATATTTTAATGAAGTTTGGTGGTAGGAATGGACCTTAGATTTTAAAGTGCTATCTTAATAACTTGTAAGAAAAAATAAGCAGCCAAGAAAGGATCTTATTTGTCAAGATAACCTAAATGCTAAAATGGAATGATCAGCTCCCTTCAACATTCACTGACTCTTTTTGCAGTGATCCTTTCCATCATTCACTACATGCACCGACTTTTCAGTTTAACCATTGTTTCCTACTTACATGCATCACTCAAATACCTGTAGTTATTTTTCATTTTTTAGATTATATATCACAAAATCCTTAGCATACTTCTCTTTATTACCGAGGTAAACTTTACTCATTCATTGCCTTGTCTAACATAACATAGTGTTAATAAAATTAATAAAATTTAAATTTAAATCTAAATAATATATATGTAAATAATAATTTATAATTTATTGAGTAATTACAAATAGCTTTTATTATGATTATGCTTTTTCTCTTCATCAACATAGGATGTTTGTTTTTCTAGATACCTGCATCCGGTATTGCTTCCAATGAGTACTGAAAATCATTTCCACTTTCATCACATTTTGAAAATGTACAACAATTTCTATTTTTCATCATGGAGCCATTTTAGAAAAATCAGTTATCTGGGAAATTAATCTCCAATGAGAGTGATAAGATGACAATATTACATAATTTCATTTGAATACTATATTTGAAACAACATTTTCACATAAATGATATTTATACATTCCTTCAATGACTTAGGAAGGCTTGAATATTCATTTCTTACCCTCTCAAAGAAATAGAAGTTTTTGGAAGTTTTGTTCTAACTAGCAACCAAATTACCTGTTTCATTTCAAAGGCATCAGTTTCATTTCCGTAGCAAAAGAGAGTATATTTAGTACATGATCCCAAAGAGTGATTATTGTTCAATAATTACCATTTTTGTGGGCTGGTGAGGGATGTGGTGTGGCCACAGCAAGGTTTCCTCTGCATGTGCCAGGCTTTTCGGGCTGACCCGCTGTGAGACTGTGACACAGATGAGAGCTTTGCCACCTGTGAGCTGTAGGTGTTAGGCAATCACTTAACCTCTTTGAGTTGACTTAGCAGTAAGTGGGCAAAATAGTAATGCAGATGCCAGAGGGAGGTATGGAGATTAAAAGATATCATGCAAAGGCAGCACTTAACCACAGAAATCGGCCTCAAGAACGTTTTTGATATTTATAAGCCCTAAAAAGTGATTACCTATTAATTTACACTTAACAAGCCATCGAGATTATCAATTGATCATGCATAACATTTATACCAGAAAATAATTTTGTTACACCTGGTAATCCACCTTTGGATTAAGAGAAAACAGTGAAATAAGAAAGGACTTAGAAAATAATTATGTCATTAAAAATATGTTTAATTCAAACATTTAAAAATGTATTTTAGAGCAATTCTAGTCAATTTGTTCACAAACATCTGAAGAACTAACATTTTTCTGTCCAAAACAACCTAGCATAGATGTCTTTTGGAAATTCAGGCAGAAGCTGTCATAGTCTTTATGACACATCTGGGAAGAGAGGTAAAATTCAATAAAAGTGTCTTGCTAATCAATGGCACATCAAACCATTACCAAAACAGTGATAACTGTAGTTTATTTATTTACTTTTGTCAATTGCTTTACAATATATATTAGGTTTCTCCAAAGAAACTGAATCAATAGGATATATACATATGTACATATATAAAATGATATTTATTATAGAAACTGGCTCACAGGATCATGGAGGCTGAGGAGTCCCATGATTTTGTCTGCGAGTGGGAGAAATAAGCCAATGTTGTAATTCAGTTCAAGTCCCAAGGCCTGAGAACCAGGAGAGCCACTGGTGTAAGTCCCAGTTTGAGGTTGAAAGCCTGAGAACCTGGGGAGGTCACTGGTGTAAGTCCTGGAGTTCAAAGGCCTGCGAATCAGAAGCTCTGATGTCCGAGGGCAGGAGAACATGGATATCCCAGCTCAAGGAAAGAATTTGCCCTTTCTCCACCTTTTTGTTCTGTCTAGGCCATCCAGAGATTGGATGATGCCATCCCACACTAGTGAAGGTGATCTTCTTTATTCAGCCTACTGATTCAAACGCTAATCTCTTTTGCGAACACCCTCCAAGACAGACCCAGCAATAATCTCTTACCAGCTAGCTGGGCATCCTTTAGTCCAGTCAACTTGACACATAAAATTAACCATTACATAATATATTTAACAATTGATTTAATTCTTCTTTGCAAAAGTTAGAAGGAGGGTATTAAATGTTCTCAAAACAAAGAAATGATAAACGTTAGAGAAGATGGTTATACTAATTACCATGATCTGATCAAACTATACATTATATGTATCGAAACATCACTATATACCCCATAAAACATAGAACTATTATATGTGATTTAAAAAATAAAATAAATAAAAAATAAAGTTTTGAAGCCAAGCTGAGTTTTGGGAATATAAATCATATTCAGTAGTTCCCTGTCTTCACCCAGGGCAAACTGTGAACACATATAAGTAAATTCAGGCTGCTTGGAAACCTAAATTAGATCAGTCTGCTTTTGGCTTAACCAGTTATTCAGAAAAAGGCTTTGATAGCAGTGAGTGATTAATAAAAAGTTATTCAGCAATTATCTATTGAGATTATGTTTAAGACACATAAATGATTCTCTTTAAATTTAATTCTATTTAATTAATTTTATTTAATACTTTTTAATTAACAGAAATAGAACTTAAAAAATACTGAGTTATACCTAAGAAAGTTGACATATCATACTACTAAAGCAAAGGAAAACAATAAATTGCCATTTTAAAGTTATTTGAAAAAATGTGAACAATTCAAGATAAACCTTATACAAGATACAATTAGTGGAATGAATGTAGAAACTATAAGAGAGCTGGAAAATGGCATAATTACCAGATGTTTAAACTGAAAAGTTTTCATATATAGGATGTTACGGTTTCCAGTCTTTTAATGAGCATCTACTCATCTATTTGTGAATAGTTGCATAGCCCAGCAGTATTTTTTAATTCTGTCTATTTAACAGCCTATCATGTCAAAGAAGACCAAAAGAACACTAAAGGAAGAAAACATATTTTTTAATGAGGATTGGGAATTGCAATATTATCTTGTTTCTGCTAAAGATAAGATGATTTCCTTGCTTTGTGATACTGCAATATCAAAATTAAAGAAATTCAATGCTCATGAGTATTATAACACTCATAAGGACCACACATATTTTAAATTACAGGGAGGGGTGCAAAAGGTTGTATTGCAGAATTTAAAAGATGAAAAGCAAAAGCAAAGACAATTCTGTCAAGCAGCAATAAGACCTGGAAATAATGCAACAGAAGCAATTTATAAGGTAGCTTATATACTCAGGAAACAAGGGAAGCCATTCGGTGATGTAGAAATTGTGAAAGAATGCAATGTCAAAGTTGTAGGATGCTTAGACTTCAATAATGTTTCAAAGTACAAACAATTGCCTCTTTCAAGGAGAACCGAAACTACTCGACAGCGTGAATTAGCCTTCAACTTAACAGACAGCTTTGTGCAATACTTCAAAAGGAAAATATATATTATTCAATCACTTTGGATGAACCAGCTGATACTACTGACTTGAAACAGGTTTTGTACTTCATTTGGGGTCATAACAGAAGATTCTCTTTGCTAGAGTTACTCGCTTTGGGCATTCTTGCAAACAGAACACAGGGAATAGATATCTTCAACAACTTTCAAGATAAATGTCACAAATTTGGACTGAATTTGGTAAATTTAGTGAGTGTATGTACAGGCAGTGCACATTCCAGGAAAAGAGAACATGAAGGGTTTATTGTATAGACAAAGAAAAGTATTAACAAATCCAGATGCTCTCATTTATTTTCATTGTATCTTTCACCAGCAAAATCTCTTTGCTAAAGCTATTGTTTTAAGTGACACTTTGCAACAAGTTATACGTATTGTTAACTGTATTTGTCCACATGCAAGGCAGAATCAACATTGTTAAAATGTCCATACTACCTAAAGTGATCCACAGAATTAATGCAATCACTATGAAAGCACCATCATCATTCTTTACAGATCTAGAAAAAATAATTCTACACTTTGTATGAAACCAGAGAAGACCTCACATAGTTAAATTAATCTTAAGCAAAAAGAACAAACTGGGAGGTATCAGTCTGCCAAACTTCAAGCTATACTACAAGGCTATAGTAACCAAAATAGCATGGTACTGGCACAAGAACCTTTGGAACAGGACTGTGAATCCAGAGATGAAACCATCCACATATGGTAATATAATCTCTGACAAAGCAGACAAAAATATACACTGTGGAAAAGAATCTCTTTTCAACAAATGGTGCTGGGAAAACTGCATAACTACGTGCAGAAGATTGAAACTGGATCCTGACCTCTCACTTCTTACAAAAATCAACTCTAAATGGATAACAGGCTTAAACCTAAGGCGTGAAACCTTAAGAATTCTAGAAGAAGATGTTGTGAAGACCCTTTCAGACATGGGCCTACGCAAAAAATTTTTGAAGAAGACCCCCAAAGCAATCACAGCAGCAACAAAAATAAATAAATGAGATCTGATCAAATTAAAAAGCTTTTACATAACCAAGGAAACTATCATTAGAGCGAATAGACAGCCTACAGAATGGGAGAAAATATTTGCTCTCTACACATCTGATAAAGGGCTGATAACAAGAATCTATCTGGAATTCAACAAAAGCGACAAGAAAAAATCAAATAACCCCATCAATAAATGAACAAAAGAAATTAACAGAAACTTTTCAAAAGAAGACAGAATAATGGTCAGGAAACATAAAAAATGCTCAACATCTCTAATCATTAGAAAAATGCAAATCAATACTACCATGAGATATCACCTAATCCCAGTTGAGATTGGCCTCTATCAAAAAATCCCCAAACCACAAATCCTGGCAAGGATGTGGAGAGACAGGAACATTCTTACACTGCTGGTGGGACTGCAAATCGTGCAACGTGTGTGGAAAAGAATTTGGAGATACCTCAAAGAGCTAAAAATAGAAATACCATTTGATCCAGCCATAGCACTATTAGGCATCTAGCCAGAAGAACAAAAGATATTCTATAATAAAGACATCTGCACCCAAATGTTTATGGCAGCACAATCCATTATTTCAAGGATGTGGAAACAACCCAAGTGCCCATCAATCCATGAGTGGATTATTAAAATTTGGTATATGTATACAATGGAATATTAGTCAATTATAAGAAACGACGGGGATCTACCATGTTTTATATTTTCCTGGACAGAGCTTGAGCCCATCCTCTGAAGTGAGGTATCACAAGAACGGAAGAATATGCACCACGTGTACTCGCCATGAAATTGGCACTAATTGATCAACACTATGGTGCTCACATGGTAGTAATATTCTTCAGAGATTGGGGGGTTGGGGTGGGTAAACTCACAACTAATGAACATGGTGAGCATTGTAGGGGAGGAAAGGCATGCCTCAAATCATGGTTTGGGTGTGACAAAGTCATAAAATGTAACCAAAATGTTTGTACCCTCATAATATTCTGAAATAAAAAAAAATTACAAAGACATGTAGGTGCCAAGATATTTTAGGCAGGAATCTGGTTGAGAAAACTGCTTAGCTGTCAAAGGTAATATATTTTCAAATCTCTTCATATCGTGTAGTCAAGGCATTTGAAGAAAAGTAAGGACACCTGGTACTGTGTAGCAAGAAGCCACAGAGACCAATGGATTGGAGAGTGACTCCGGATAAATTTACTGCAGAATAACCAAGACACATTCTCTACCAGCTGGTAGATTTTCCCCTACACTCCAGGGAAGGAGAATTATCAACACTTAACTAGAAGAATTTCAACATTGCTAAGGAGCATTGGCTGTTTATGTCTCTGAATCTTTCCTTTGCCATATGGAAGTATTTATTACAGTCACCCTCTCATTATTCCAAATTGTAACCTGAATGTGTGTGTGCATATGCAGGAGATATTATCTTTTACTTTCCTAAGTCTCCAGATCAAGGAAAGGCATAATTCTGCAACTGGATGATATAAGCCTAATTCTGCAACCTGATGGAATTTTAGTGTGTGGGGAAATAGGTGAGCATATTTTGCATTGGGAAAGAGGGTGAATATATATGACCAAATAGCAGACTTTAGGAGACTGGATTTTCATTCTCTCTACAGAGTTTTATTTTTAAAAAATTGTTTTATTGAGATATAATTCACATATCATGCAATTCAACTGTTAAAATGTACAATTTAATGTTTACATTTTACTCATAAGGTTTATACAACCATTGCCACAATCTAATATTCGAACATTTTTTGTCATTCCTAAAAGAAACCCCATACACATTAGCAATCAATCCCAATTTCCTTCTTATTTCTTCCCCATCTCTAAGAAACTACTAATCTACTTTCTTCTCCTGTAAAATTGCCTACTCTAAACATTTCATATTAAATAAATTATACAATATATAGTCTTTTTGACTGTCTTTTTTAGTTTAGCAAAATGTTTTTAAGGGTCACGCATGGTGTAGCATGCACCGGTATTTTATGTGTATGAGCACTCAATATCTTTTTAAAAAAAATCTTTTTGTAGAGATGGGGATCTTGCTATGTTGCCCAGGTTGGTCTCGAACTCCCAGCTTCAAGCGATTCTCCCACCTCAGCCTCCCAAAGTGCTGGGATTACAGGCATGAGCCACCATGCCCCACCTTGTATTCAATTTCTTTTTGTTGCTGAATGATATTCAACTATAAAGACAGGCAACATTTTATTTATCCATTCATCAGTTGATTGACATTTGAATTGTTTCTACTTTGGGGTATTATGAAAAGGCTACTATTAACATTCATATACATATCAATCTACAGCAAAGAATGACAGAGAATTTTCCAGCTCAAAATATACTGTCAAGGCTGAGAAAACCTGGTGTATTCATTGCAACTAAAACGATGAATAATACTATAACTAAATAATGAACTAAAATATAAAGTTTCAAACAATTGTAAAGACTTAATTTACATTTTTAAATCTTCTGATGAAGTTTATCTAGTCAATAGTATATGTGTATGCACATGCATATGCATTAGTGTATGCATTTTAATGCTTATAAATGTTATCATTGTATGCTACATTTTATATCTTATAAATGCAAAGTCATATTTATAGGATATATTAGTGATACAAATATATAGTAAATATATAGTAAATATAATGCTTAAATATTGCATTTAAATATTATTTTAAAAATAAAGCATAATATAGTCTTTATAGGGTTAGAGCATAAAATGTTAAAAATCTAACACATATATACAAATATAATGTGTGTACATATATATATATATATAATCACACTGCAAATCAAATCATGCATATTATACTGTACTTTTCCAAGGATAAACTCTACTGTGGGTGATTTGTTTGCATTTTCATTACCACAAAAGTTTACAATCAATATGAATATACAGTCTTTGGACGAAATAGGTTATGATTTTCTCTAACTGGTAAATGTATTCACTCATAAGTAAGGTCAAAATCAAAATTCATCATATGCTATGCAAAACTAATAGGACTATTAGTTCAAGCTTGAGCAAGAGGAATAATTAATCTTATTAAGTGGAAATTGCACCAGCTCTTTTTTTTTTTGTCTTCTAATGTCATTTCTGTAAAGTTAGTAATGCCTGAATACCTTAGAGATACTCTAAATATAGTCAGTGAGGTGCTTTACATGTACTTTAAATCAGAAGAACTTTTAACTCTTTATGCATACTAGCCTAATCTTTTCCATTTTATCATTTTATATAAATTTTTATATTCAGTATCTCTTATAATCCAAGTTATGAAATCAATTAAATTTTATGCAAAAGTTATTGTGCTTTTATCAAATTCTGTTCATAATAAATCCACAAAGAGTTATAAACAACATCTGGTCAAGTTCCAGGATTGACTAAAATTGATAGAACATATTTCATTCTATTTGTCACTTTTGTTATCAAAGAACAAATATTATTTCATATAGTTTATTACACAAACTAAGAGAATTGTCTTGGAAATTGTTAATTTTAGAGCCTGATATAATAGCATAATTCTTATTTTCTATTATAACTTCTTCTCTTTCATCAGTTTCTTTATTCAATATAGTAGGTTCAATCACTTCTTTTGGTCCAATTAATTTACTAAATACCAAAAGATATGACAGAAGTTTATGACAGTGGATGCCAGCTCCAGCTATCATGTCATATTAAAACGGGGGTGACCATGTTGAGAGAGATACCATGAACCACAAAACAAAACCAAACAGCACCGACAGATCATTCAAAATGTTTAAACATTTGGATAATAATTTCTAAGTGATTGACAGTTCTCTCAGAGCATTTTATTAATAGCAGCAGCTAAATATTAAACTAAGAAAAAAATTAAGATTCAAAGTCATTATTAATTAAAGTAAAATTTAAAGTTGTAAAATAAAAGAAACAACCATAGTAGACAACTTGGGCCAAAATAGAGCATGACATGCAAAATGATAATATAAACAAAAATAATTTAAAACTCTATTCTGTGATTGTGATAGAGCTGAGTTTTATGTAGAGGGGGAAGTAGAGGTGAGAAATGGCTGTATAAACAAAGAAAGACCTTTAACCACCATAATAGAAGCCAATAAATGTATATGGTCTAAAATGCACATACTCTAAGGAATTAAATTATGAATATATTGTTAAACATATAAAGGCAAAAAAAAAGCAGTGAAAGTCACTAATTCTGGGTAATATACTGGAGTCTGGGAATGTGGGTTTCAAAAAGGAAGTGTTGTTTTTGTTATAAGACTTTTAGTACCATGTGATTTAAAATAAAGCAATGCACAATTATGATAGAACTTTAAATTTGACATTTAAATTGTTAGTCAAGTTTCTGCAATTTTACTGCTTGCAAATACCTTCACTGCAAAATTTTGGCACAACCAAAAGCACATCTGGAAGTTACATTTCTCAGTAAGCTAAAAATAGGACATAGGGTTAACCTCAAGTGTGTTAACAGTTCTTTGAGAAGGAGGAATTAAAGTGCTCCTAAAGAATATTGAAGTGTTTACAATTCAAACACACCTGAGGCACCTCTTCATATCCTGTTTTCCTGTAACTCTTGAGATCTCCCAAGTCCTTGTGTGTCACCTGGGTTGAGAATTATCCATCCGTAATTTCTAAAACACATGCTGGGAAATGTCTTGAAGAATACTATTTAAAGTCATTTATAAGATATTCAAACTTTTAGTAAAATGTCAATGCAGAGACGTTAAATGCCTTCCACATGTCACTGTAGTCTACCATAGACAATCAAAATTACACCTTAAAGTCATTTTTTTCCCCTACAGGACTATGTTTCTCTTGCCAGTTGAATAGTTTGCAATGCCAGATGTAGGGATGTCAATATTTAAAGGGTAAGGATATATTTTATAAATTAGCCTGCTGGGATCACTTCTAAAGGAGAACCAGGATATATTTAGTTCCATAAATAAATTTCTGTGTTACTGCCATACCATAATTTCAGAAATCACTCAGTTCTAAATGTGTGCAATTCTTTTATAGGTGTTGAAAAAGTACAAATAGCAAGGTCCATAAATCAGTGTTTTAGTGTTGTCCAAGCAAAGGACTAGGGAGTCCAGACACGGTGGTAACTTCTCCAAATCAGGAAAGCTATGACCCCTTTGGTGATGCTATTAAAAGGAACAAGCGGGAGTGAAGACTGAGAGAATAACAGGTGAGAAGGCATGCAATGGTCGAGAGGATTGCCCCTGAATGATATGCTGGTAATTGTGAACAACGTACCATGGTTGGAGTAAATAACAAATGAGGTGGAGTGACGGGGGTAAAGCTTTTTAAGCAGATGTATTGAACATCTATTATGGTCAGATCCAGATTCTGCCTAGTGTGCTTTGCATATGACAACTCAGTGAATGGGGACTAGATTGTAATATTTTCTTAGAAAATAGAAATCAACAAGAAAATTTAAGGAGAAAAGTGATGAAAGAGATTAATTGTAGGAATACGGGCAATAATGTGTCTCACAGAAAAAAAATTGCAAATCACTGTTAACACAGTTGAATTATGAAACTTATAATCAGCAAAGGAAAGAATGACTAGGACTATTGATACAGGAGAGATCAAGAAAAAAGTTAAAATGGAAATTAAAATACCCATCAGTAAAAATCAAAGGTAACTACAGATGTAATTTTTCAGTAAAAGAGTTAAATTACTGAGTAGTAAAGTGTTTGTAAAATATTTATGAAAAATTTTATTTTAAATTTTGACTTTAAGGAGACTATATATATTTCTTATTACTGATAGCAACAGATAGTACTGTTCTGACATTCTAATCTTTAAGCAATCTTATTTTTAAGGAAAAAATTAATGTAATTTAAAACAAACACTTTTATTTAAAGGAAATTTTGGCATTTATTTGCAAAGTGAAGTATCTCTCCAAGGATTTTTTAATATGAAAAACTATTGTACTAAGTTGTGTGTCTATAAATTTAAATTATAGGTCATGTTTTCCAAAGCCTATGAGTATGATTAACAAATAAATATGTTACTATATTTGCTTAAAATTAAATTTTAAAGGCATTTAAATGATTGGAAAATATTCTTATACATTTATCCACATTTTTCCCTCTCCTGTGCTCTTCTTTTCCTTCTGAAAACCCATATTCAACTGGTGTCATTTTTTTTTCACCTGGAGAGCTTCCTTCAACATTCCTGTACTGTGGGTCTGCCAGTGATTAATCCTTTTTGATTTGCAAATCTGAACAAGTCTTTTATTTTGTCCTCATTCATTTTATGAATTTTTTTTTCTTTATATAGAAGCCTAGGACACATTCTTTTTTCAGAGAGTTAAAGATGTTGCTCCACTTTCTTCTCACACGCATTATTTTTGATGAGTAATCTGCTGACATCCTTATTTTTGTTTCACAAGTGCTGTGGTTGTGTCTTTTATCATTGATTTATTTTAAGATTTTATTTTTGTCACTGGTTTTGAAAAGTCTTATTATCCCCCTTGTTGTAATTGTATTCTCCCTCTCCTCCTCCTTCTGTGCTTAGGGTTCATTGAACTACTAGGATCTAAGGATTTATAATTTTCATTAAATTTGGGGACTTTTCAGCTGTTATTTCTTTCAATTATTTGTTTCATCTTCTACATTTTTCCATTGGTTCTCTACTTTTTCATATTTTTTCCCTTGTCTTCTTGCTATGTCTACATATTCATCAATCATTTCTTCTGCAATGTGGAATCTATCATTAGTCCTATCCAGTTTATTTTCATCTCAAACATTGTAATTTTCTTTCTATGAATTTGATTCTGGTTTACTTCTAATGATCACCTTTCTACTTCATTCAGGACATATGGAATGCCGTTATAATGACTCTTAATTTCCTTGTTTTTCAATTCTAACATCTGTGTCATTTCTGGGACTGTTTCAACAGATTGTTGTTGTTTTTCATCATCATGGGTCATATTTTCCTACTTCTTTGCATGCCTTGTAAATTTTGCCTGGTTGTCACATACTGTGAATTTTATCCTGTCAAGTGATGAATATATTTATATGCATATATATATATATATATATATACACACACATGCACACATACATGTTTGTACACACACTTTTCCTTTTCTTTGGGATGAAGTGACTTCATCACTTATTCTTGCTTGTAAAATTTTCAGGTGGTACCAGTCTGTGTTTAATCTAGCGATGAGTTATTACTCACTACTGATTGCTCTAAATATTCCACCCAATGGTTAAGTTTTCTAGTGTTGATGTTGAAAACAAAAGGCATTCCATGTCCTGTATAACCCTGAATGTCATTCCCTTTAATGATTTCAGATACTTCCATGACATGAATGTATCAATCAGTAATCTTCTGAATACCCATGGGAGCAAGAGAGTCTACGTGTTTCAAAAGTTCTCTGATACTCTTTTCCATCTCTAGCTGCCTTGGTCTTCCTGGAATCTTACCTCCATGTCCTGAACCCAGAAGTCTTCACATCCCTATCTAAGTTCTCTTTCATTGCTGCAGTCTGAAAACTCTCTCAAGATAGTAGTCCAAGGCCCTTTTGGATTCATTTTATTTGTCCTCCATCTCTCAGGACTTACTGCTCTACATTGCCTGACATCTTGTGGATGTTAGAAAGAGTTGACCTGTATTTAGTCTAGAGGTTTTTATTTGTTAATGTGTTTGTTATTTTAATTGGAAAGAGAATTCTAGTCCCTACCTTGGTAAGTAAAGGGAGTTCAAGAATATCTTTTTATTTGTTTGTTAATTTATTTATAAGACAAGACAATGTGTAAAAAATGCAGTGCTTTACTGTGGAGATCGTATCATGTAATGTAGCAATGTAAGGCAATGCTATCACATAAAGTGAAGTGCCTGCAAATGAAATTGTGCTGCTACAAGGTTTTCATTTGTTGCATAAAGTGGCACCATTAACTCTCCATAGATTTTAAAGAAGATTTTTATATCTTCAGAGCATTCACTGAAATGTAATCAAATAAACAAACAAATCATGAGATTCAGCTAAAAGCGGTCTTTGGCCATCCCACCGTGAGTGTGCTCAATCTCGTCTGATCTCGGAAGCTAAGCAGGGTCCGGCCTAGTTAGTAGTTGGATGGAGACTTAGCTAAAAGCAAATAAAGTCAATTTAATGAAGTACTGAAAATATCAATTAACCCAAAATTAGGCAAGACATTTGAAACAAAAATAAAAAATAAATGGATAAGGAAAAAGAATAGTAACATTGGTTATTGTCTAAAAATAACAATAATTAAATTAAATATATATGGACTAAATGTACAAATTAAAAATACAGATTGCCACTTCATTTAAAATAAAACAAGACTAACTATATGGTATCTACAGTATTTACATTTTAGAAACAAAGGTGGAGATAAGTTGGAAGTAAATTAGTGGAAAAGTATTGAACATAAAAAGACACAGTGGCCACATTAAAAAGCAGTGTTAATATATATCCAGACAGAAGCTATCAATAGAAATAAAGAGTAATATTTCAAATTACAAAAGCATCAATTCACAAAATATAGCAATAAACATATTTTCACATACTAAGAAAGCTTCTTAATACATGGAAGAAATACAGATAATCAAATGAAGATATACTCTTTATACAGTATTAATTTATTTCCTCAGACTGGGGGGAAATGAGAGGAAAAAGTTGTGCAATTCCAAGTTGAATGATATGCTAATGGGAAATTCTTAGTTTGCTGGAGCAAGCATGACTTGATATACATAATTTAGAAATAGTTGAGCAATATTCATTCTAATTAAATTTTTACATATCCAATGACTGAAAAATTCAACTTTAGTTTCATGGCATTAAAGACATGTTCAAAGATTTTTATTGCAGCACCATTTTGTAGAATTCATAATAACAAACTCATAAATAACAAAAATGTCCATCACCAGAGGAATGAAAGAATAAATTATGTTATTATTTATGGTTTAATGTTATACAACAGTTAAAATTAATGAACTGTACTTTTAACATGGATAGGTTTCAAAAGGTTGGTCAAGAAAAAAACTCACCACATTATATTTTAAACATAATAGTTTCAATATAATGTTAAGTAAAAATATTTGCATAACAAATATACATATCCATCACTAACGGATCCATAAGAATAGAATAAAAATTTAATAACCTGAATTGGATATAAACACCCCTAATTAAGAATAGTTATGCTTGGGGAAATGCAGAAGGGTGGATAACATGACTTAGGAAAATTTTTTTTAAGTATTATAACTGCCTGTAAAGTTGATAATTTTTATTAAAATAAGCGGCTTTAGGAAAACATGTTAAAACTTAATATTATTTTTAATGCTAAGTAGAATAGGCACGAGTGTTTGCTATTATATAATGTCTCCTTATGTATAATTTGAAACTTTTTCAAATTAGAATGAAGAGGAACAAATACACACATATCAGAGGAATTAGAAAAAACCTAAAGGTAAAAAAGTGTCATCCTTAGAGTCATAAGGAAAAACTCTGCAAGTATGCAAGGAATGAGATATGCTAATATCATCTATCACCTACTTCTGACAATGTAATTTGATGACACAGACAACTATTTTAAAAGAAGGATATTATCAAATGTATTTGCATCTGTTAATGAATGTATTAATTATAATTATAATAATTATTAACCAGAAAATAGTCAATATTTTCTAAGAGAGAGACTATATGAGGTCTGTCCAGAAAGTATGCAGCCATTGTTAATATAACAAGAACATATTGCATGGATGGACACATTCAGGACTGACCTTGTACATAATGCAATTTGTACAGTCTGGAATTCTATCTTAGAGCATGTTAACACATCTGGGAAAAAATGATTATCTCTGTGTGGTTATTTAGAAAGGTAGAGTTTTTAAAGAAGACAGCATGAATGTAGGTATATTTTTGACTTTAATGTAATTAAAATGAACATATTGAAGTCATATATAATAATTTAAAAAGTCAATTTGTTTAGAAAGATGTGGCCTCAAAATGTATAATTGCAGAGAATTTCATGGATGAATAATTTTAAAATTCCAGAAATAAAAATTTGGGGGGAGAAATTTTCTGAATAATAAATATTTCTCCAAATTTTATAAAAGATAACACATTAATTTCAAATCTGGCATAGATTATATGAAAGACAATGAATGTCAAATAAGTCTTATTTTCAAAGAGATAAGAATATTTTATTCGATTTTATTTTTGGAAGCCTAGTGTTCTCTACTGAATGTTGATTGCATTTAACAGAGCTTCTCTATTCTAGATAGTGGAGACTCAAAGGTTTGCTGCCACCCATGTGCTCTGAAAATTGTTTGGATTATAATTTCCTCATAATTCTTTTCTAGGATCATTTTCTTAGTCCTCCCCTAGGAAATTTCACTCTGTGCAAGCCAAAAGCTCAAGGCCAAACCTATGCAGATTTTTGGAACACTTCCTCTCAGTATTTCCTTCTTTTGCTTTAACTTTGAGCTCTCTCTGCTCCACTCAGCAAGATTGCAAGTTTTTCACTGGGTTCCTCCACCCTTAGACACTGTATAGAAATTTCCTTGGCCAAATGTCTTGAGAAATGCTGAGCTCACTTTGATAGCTTCTCATCTCTTAAGAATCGTAGATATATACTGCCTATTGCCTGTCGGACCAAAAATTTTCCAATATCGTGTCTAATTTCGAAAATATTTCTAATTTGAAGGTGATTCTGAGCCCCTTTTCACACTCAGAACCAGAAGCAAAGTACGTCTATCATTTTTGTAAGGCAGCTATACAAATAATACAATGATATGGAACACAAGTGTGATTCTGTGTTTATTCTCCATCCTCCCCTTGGCAGATACACTAACAATACTACAAAGTACCAAGCAGGGGGCGGGAGGGGGGGACATTTTATGTATTACATGCAGAAAAACACTTTCAACCTCTCACTTAAAAAATGTGCATATCTAATCACAGATGAAAATAATGCTTTAACACATACTCACACACGTACACACACGCGCATACATATGCCTGCACACAAACGCACATAGCCCTTGTAACCTGTATGTATAAAATCCCAAAAATTATTTCCAATCATAGATGATGAAATTGTATTATGTAAAATATTTGGTAATTTCTAATCTTATTTAGAATCAAGTACAAAAATGAAAAAAATAATATTTAAGAAGAAATTTGAAGATTTTGAAGGAATCAGAGGTTGTATTTTCTATATCTGTAGTTCATATTTGAAATTTCTATATAAAATATTTTTTAAGATTGAAATTCCCAAAAGGATTCAGGGGACGGTTTGTCTTTACATTATGCCATTTATCAGACAGACTCTGAATCATGAGAGAAAGTATGATTTTATGGTAAAGAACTATTTAGGTTGCTATAAGAAGACAAAACATTAGTGTCTAATATGTGGAATTAAATTTTGTTAAAATAGTATAATAACAAGCAACAAAAATTAGGATAGGAATTTCCAAGGGTATAAAAGAAGAAAGACTTTGAAAGATAAAAAGCTAAAGAACACCTTGTATGAGAGAAAAAAGTTCAAGGAGTAAAATACAAAATTCCAAAACAAAATTTCCAGGAATGAAATACAAATGAACTGAAATAAAAATAAAACTCAGTGGATATCCAGCAATAACAGCCATCTGAAAAATGTCATTGAAATATCATGAACAATATATCAAAATAATACATTCACAAGAAAACTGTAAAGATAAAATGAGTCCATCTCCAGGAAAAAATATTAATTAATTTTTGAAGACCGAAAGTCAAATGCTCCGCTCATTTCTCTACCCCAGCTTTTACTGACTTACCTTGGCTAATCCCCGATTCTCAATGTCTCAGAACTGACAAGTACTCCGGGGAAAAAGTGGCTTCAAAGCATGAAGACTCCTAGTGGTTATCACCCCTTCACAATCTTAGTTCCTTTGTCCTTTGGGGTTCTTTGCTTTTGTGAAGTATTAATTGAATGATAGTTTTATGTAAACATTTCATTGATGTACAGCATACATGAAAAACAAAGCTCCACTTATGAGTATACTGCTGCAGGAATTTTTCACAACATGATGACAGCCACATAATCATCACAGAGATCAGTAACATGAATCTTCCTAATTCTTTATCAATCTTGCATAATAGAATTTATGTTTCCTGTCATGGTCCTAGAATTGAAACAATTTCAATGATCACCATGGGTACAAGGGAAGAGGAAGTAGCGACAGAGCAAGATAAAATTTTAAAAGGTAGAGATTTGGAAACACATATAAGGTCATAGAGTTGGCCATCAGTTTGATGTTAGATGTAACAGGATGAAATAATGACAAGACTCTTCAATTAATAATTGACAATTAAATAAACTTGTACAAAGAAGTGAGATCTCACCAGTTAAGGATGCTACAGCTATTTATGATACTTCTCTGCTACATGCTAATGAAAGCATTCCAAAATATGCCTCCAATTTAAAATTATGTATTCTCCCTTTCTTCCTTTTTCTTTCCTTAAGTTCTTTCCAGTGAATTTTAAATTTCTTTTAAAAATATAAGCATTGGTATCTATAAGGGAGCTTATTAGGTCGAGTAGGCATTAGATAGGATAGAGAGATAGACAGACATCAGACAGGACTTTACACTACCCATAAGGAAGGATTCTGATTTTGGCACTATAAATTTTAACAACCCCAATTTTAACAGACCCCATATATTAAGAAAATTAAATAATCATGTATATTAACTATAACTCACATTCAACATCACAATTCATATTTCTGATTACACATGTATACTTCAAAATAATAAAACCTATTATAAGACAGCTCCTATTTGAATTTCACACAAAACTGGAGGAAGGGGAGCATTTTAGAGTCTTTGTAATATTTATACATTCATATAAATATTTACAAAAATCAAGGGCTAATACTAATACTATTAAGTGTTCAGATTTGAATGTGGTAGCACTCCAAATTTGAGAGAAACATACCAAAAACATTTTAAAAACTTTTATTGCAAACATAACTAGAAAATTCAAAAAGTTGTGTGGGTTGCCTGCTACGAGACTCTAGGGAACTAAATGTTATTTCCATAAAACTTGGCTGGTTTTGCTTTCTGCATTGTGCCTGAAAAAAAGCCAAGTTCTTTAGAATTTTATATCAGGAAATGAAACTTTCACAGCAACTCGGTAGTCACAGGTGTGTACTTTTCTCTCTTTTTGCCAAAATTCTCTATTTTTATGAATTTTTAAATTGCACTGTTTTATTGTACCATTTTAGCAAATGAGATATTTTTTGATGGGGAGAGTAATTCACAAATTAATTTCTCCACATTTTTGTGAAACCATTTATCTAAAATGAGCTATCATTTATTTATATTTGTATTTGTTAAATGAAGTAAAATGAATCATACACCATAATTTTATTGAATTAATAAATACACTAAACTGAACACTTACGGGTTAAACCATAAAGTAGGGTAAATTATCATTTGTTGAAAAAATAACAAAATAAGAAGCATCTGCTTCTAATTGCAAGTATAGTGCATGTATAGATAATTTAAAATGCCAACAAGATAAAGAAGTATGTTAATTAAAATTTCAAAGGCCCTTTTTCTTTTTTTAATCCAATTCCCAACCAATAATCAGAAGAAAATATTAATATTTTCTAATGAATTCCTTTAATTAAATACACATGTGTACAGATTTCATATTTCATGCCATTTTATCTTTCTTTTATCAATTAACAGCTAATATGTGAGATATACTATATTTATGCCATTATATGTAGGACATTTTGTTATTTTTACAAAGTCTACAGTACTCTGTAGTTGGAATATATACGAATAAATTTAACCACTCTTTTACTGATAGACATTTACATTAGTATTAATCATTTGATGTTAAAAACAATACTATAAACCACATAGTTTTATATACATAGGTATACTCAATATAGTTTATTGATTTAGTTTCTTAGTCTCTTCAGAGGAAGTCCTTTGAATGTCATCTCTAAAATATAACTTACTCTGTCTTCTTTTCTATAGTTACCTGAACTAAGAGGGTAAAGGTTTAGAATTTTACCATTAATTCTAATGTTGACCATTAGTATGTTGAAACACAATCTGACCAAGAAAATTATTTTTTTTTGTATTCTAGGAGTTTATCATGAATGAGTGCTTATGACTTTTTTCAATTTTTAAAATATATCTATTATTATGGGCATATGTCTTCTCTCTTGCCTCTATCGATATAGTAGAATACATTAATTAATTTCAAATATTTAAATAAACTTGCATATTTTAAATAAATCCCCCTGTCATACTATCATATGTAAGTACATGTATATCTGGATATGATTTTATAATAAGATAACAAGTTTTTATCTATTATGTTTATGAGAGAAATAGAACCACAATTTTGTTGTAGTGTCTTGTCAAGTTGTGGTGTCAAAGTACGCAGGCCTCATGAATGAGTTATGAAGATTTTACTCTTGTTATATTCCTCAAAGAGATTGTGTAAAATTTATACTCTTTCCTTCTGAAACATTTTAAAGTATATATTTGTGGAGAATTCCAAACCTGTGGTTTTCTGTGTAGAAATATGTTCAATTACATACTTGTTCTGTGATAAATGACAGACTATCGGGATTTTCCATTTTTTCTTTGTTGAACTTTGGCAGGTAAACTTTTTTTGGAATATGTTTATTTCACCTAAATTGTCAAATTTAAAGTGTTGTTCCTATTAAGCATATATTTTAAAATCACTATTGTCTTATTCAGTCTCTTGATAGGTATTTATCAATATTTTTAATGTTTTAATGAATCAATTTTGTTTCTATTTTGTTTAATAGATATTAATTCTTCAGACATTTATGTACCCATAGGCAAACGAGGTATAGATTTTGACATCTTTGTAGATGTTTTCATCTCATATATGCATACTAATGTTTAAATCAATATTAATTTTCCCTGCATTGATATGCAGATTCAACAAAAACTTCATCAAAATCTTAGCTGATTTTTTTTCCTTTTGAAGGATACTGATAAGGTGATACAGAAAAAATGCAAAGGACTTAAAATTGAAGGCAATCTTGAAGGATAACAATGTTGGAGAATGTATACTACCAGATACCAAGTCTTATATAAATGGCAGTAAAATTTAAAAATGCTATTGATACAAATAGTATAAATATCAATAAAATTTAGTGGAGAATCCAGAAACACACCACCACATGCATATTATCACCTGAGTTTGACAGATGTGCTTTTAAAATTCACTGGTACATTGAGTAATTGGATATTTTCACAATAACTACTTTTGATACGATTAGATGTATGTTTTGGGGGAAAAAAGTTACCTACATCACTACCTTACATTGCACAGAATAATCAATTTCAAATGAATCACAGATCTAAATGTTAAAAGTACAGCAATAAAGTTTTGAGAAGAAAAGGTAGAAGAATGTCTTTTCAACCTTCAAGAAGAGAAATATTTCTCAATATTTTATTTACACTCTTTTTTATATGTCTATGAATCCTTCCTCACCACTATATAATAGATATATCTTGACATTTTGTTTCTGTGTCTTCTTGGTCTCATGGCCATTGCCACTTTTTTCCTGCTATATTTTGCTTTGCAGGAGGCTGATATTTTTCCCCAAATTTTCTAGCTTCTGGTCAGGTGCAGCAAACTTGATTTCTTCTGTAAATAAAGCGAAGATTGGACACTGGGGCAGCTTGGGGAGCCATGTATTGTCCCCTCTTTTCTCTCTGCTTTTGGTGACCTCTCCTAGAGCTGTGTCCCCTCTGTGGGTCCAGCTCCCTAAGGCCACTTGCTTTCACTGTCCTTCCCACTGACAGCCTACTGCAATTTCTTGTGTCTGGCAACTCCAAATCTTCCTGTCTGGTTTCATCTACTCCTCCATGTCCCCCTCCAATCCTTTTGTGCTGTTATTAGTAGCTGGGTTGTCTCATTCTCCCCTGTAGACTCTTTTAACTTTTCTATCAGTTTTGTAACCAGTTGCTATATTCAATCTCATCTGTCAAACTACCTGGCATGGGTTTTCTCTTCTGCACTGGACACTGATTTGTACAAACTAAAACATGTGTATACACATTTATATGTATATACATATATTTCAACATGATAAATTTAAATTTCTTTATTTAGTTATTTTGGGGAGTATACAGAATAAGATAGGTATTTCACATTTTATTCTCCCCACATGATAAAAAATTACCCCAGCAGCATCAATTGGAAAGTTCATCCAGACATTTATTTCATCATGTCATCATAATCAGGTATCATGACTCTGTGTGGTCTTGAGCTTATTTCTTTGCTCTCTATTTTTTTCTTTGGGCTATTTTTCTATACATTAACTCACACTACAGCCTTAAATTTAATATAGCATTATAGTATATTTTGATATCCCTTTGTGACAAATATCTCACAAAATATTTTCTTTAACAGTAGATTTTATTCACTCTTAATTTTCTAGGTGAGTTTTAAGAATATTATGTCAAGTTTTGCATGACATTCTTCTGGCATAGCAAAACTGTAAAGATTAATTTGGGAAAGATTGGTGTTCTCATCATACACTATATTCCTATCCAATAGTATTATATAATATATATCTACATTTATTCAGATCTTCTGTTCTTAAACATGTTTTGTTTTAACTTAAATATATTTACTTTAATTAGATGGATTAATCTAGATTGTATCAGTTATACTTCAAATTTATGTATGAGCTATAGTTTTTTCTTATGTTTATCTAGAATGTAGTGATCATACTGAGTACAAGTTATTAGTCAATACAGTCTCTGATTGTTTTCAGTATATGATAATGTTATACCTGAATAAAAACAATGTTATTCATTTCTTTCCAATCCTTATGATTTTATTTTATTTTCCTGCATTATGGCATTGGATCAATGCCAATATGCAGTGCTGGACAGAAGCAATGATAGAGGGCACACTCATTTGCTCCTGACTCTAATTGGGAAAATTCCCCATAGGCAAAAATTTAATTATCAGTTTTGGAGGGTATTTTTTATCAGGTTAACCATGCTCATCTCTCTTTCTAGTTTTCCAGGAAAGCATTTTTTTTTTGTTATTCCAGAAGGTTTGTTGAATTTAATAATTTTTATTTATTTGCTATTTCATTTTTGATCAATATTTCCCTGTAATCTTCTTAAATATTATTTTATTTGTTAATAAAGTCATTTTACTTTATTTTATATATTTATTATGTTTAAAGTTTTAAAATATACATTTAACTCTTTAAATAATAAAAAATTAGAAATCAATAAATATCCATGCATTTATTACATTCTATTATCACCCAAAAAGAAAATTTCATCTTCAGAAACTAAGAACCAAATCCATGTATCATTTTCAAATTAATACATTTACTAAAATTAATTAAATTAATGTATGTTAGCATGTCTATACAAAAACAAATCTATTTCTTAGATAAAAAATGTTTTTTCTATGCAGTATTTGTGCGTGTGTGAATGCTTTGTGGGTGTGTGTGTTTCTCAACAAATTAAAGCCCTGCAGAGGTTTTTAATGAGGATGCTAGAATTTTTAAGTCTTAGTTTTTTTGATACTGAAAGGACTCTTTACTTGACTGTCATTATTAAATGTTGCCATAGCAGAATAGGGATATGTAGTATGGCAGAGTTTCCCTCAGCACTTGGAAAATATAGCTCTATTTTGTATCACACAGTCCCTAAACGAAGTCAACTGTTAGTTTATCATTCATTTTGAGGGATAATCTAATGTTTTTCTTTGGTGCCTTTAACCAATGTATCTTCATTGTTACTGTATTATATTTCCTTCTGTGTCTAGATAGGGATTTATTTTTCTTTTTGTATTCAGTACTCATTTTTTCCCTAAGGAATCATGATTTTTTTCACACCTGAATAATTCTCAGTAAGAAAAGTATCACCTTTTATTAGTCCTTCAATTTTTGTTTCTTTTTTTATTTTAAAATATTAAGTGATACAGTGTTTTTCTTACATGGATGAACTGTCTGATGCTGAAGTAGGGGTATGCAGTGCGCATATCTATCACCAGAGTAGTATGTATTGTACCCTACAGGTATGTTTTTATCCCTCACTATTTTTCCTAGTGTCTCATTCAAAGAATCCTGCCAGATATTTTCGTAAGTTGCTAAAGGTATCTTCTCTTTCCTCTAATATTTTTCACGTATTTTAAACATGTGATATTTGAACTGTGTTCTCTAAGAATTCTCTGAATAATTTAAACATTTACTGCTATTTTTCTAGACTAGAACTTATTTAATCTACTATTATTTTAGTTGTGATACATACAATCTCACTTGTACAATCCATTTTATCCCTTTTTCTATCCACTCCTTATTTTTAAACTTCTACACATGTTCCTTTATTTTCTTATTTTTTCATGTAATGCCATCTGTTCATTTTCTTTTAAAACACATACCCCAATTCTCTAATTTTCTTGAATATCTTTATCTCTTTTTCTACTGAGAATTTTCTTTATAGACTACTTTTCGATGTGACTTTCTAGCTGTTATGAGGGATTGAGGTCCCCAATCCTATAATTATATTAAGAGCATGAGAAATTTACACTATACGTCAACAAATAGCTAGTTTCAAATCCTAAATTAAATCACTTAGAAGGTGAACATGAGTAGATTTTTAAAATACTCTAGAATGATAAAGGGTAGCTAAAGATAATTTTTGATGCCTAGGTTTGTGCCATTCTCAACATTTAGGACAAAATCTATACTTGAGTATAGGATGATACTTAAGAATTTAAGAGTGAGTATAAGTGTGTAAGCTAAATTTAATTTAGTTTAGTACCTCTGGTTATTTTTTTCAGTAAAAGGTTATGATTATGCAACAGTGCTAAACATTTCAACTGCATGCTCTTAATAGAGTGAATTTTCCAATCAATCATTTCCTGTTTTTATTCATGTGTTTATTGTTTAAACATGTTGAGTTTGAGTGCTTGAAAGGATGCTATTACATATGATGGATGATGCTACTTCATGAAAGCTGGAAAAGTTATTGAGATGCTACATTTCACATTTTATTCGATGGACTTAAACAGATGATCTATGCAAAGTCTGGTGTACAGCTAAGGGGAAAAACAGGCTAAAGGCAAGAAATATCTTGTGTCAGCAGAAGGACATGGAAATCACAAGGTGGTAGCCAATTGCATGAAAAGGATGATGCAACTTCAAATCTATCTAAAGCTCTTAGTAAGTCATCTGGAAAATTGTTAACAATGAACTGACAATCAAGAACAGAATATGTATACAAGAGTGATGGAAGTATATAGAAATAAAACAAAAGAAAAAAATAGCTCTGAAGAGGATTCTAGCTGTTTTAACAAGAACACACAAAAGGGTTCATTGCACACATATCAACATAAAGAAGATGTCTATCAGTGTATTCTAACTGGACATAAACACTATTCAATAAAGTATTTTTCTTCTTTGTTTTGTGTGTGTTTCTTTTTTTTCAAGCATACAGTATGATTAAATTTACAGTGCAAATAACTCCATGCAAAAAATGGCAATGCTAATGCTATCAAACATGATAAACTAAAGTGGAATGTTAACAGGACTCAGTATGGTAAGAAAAAAGGAGATTTTGATGCTAGAAAAATGTAAAATAAAAAACTCCAAAGCAGGTGCAAACTGAAATGCTGAAAGATTTTAGGTAGGGAAATTTTATCTCAAAGTCAAGGTGGTTAAGAGTCACAAAGTAATAAGGAGGTTTAAATTTAAAACACTACTAAACCAAAAGTCTAAGAAAATAGTGTAATCATAATTACATTTTTAATTTTGTAACTAACTAAAAGTAGCATGTATTTAAAAGGTTTTACTTTATAATGCAATACCCTTTAGTCTAGACACAGAATTTCCTTAGAAATATTGATCTTTCCTGTTCATGTAGGGGAGTAATCTAGATAAGTTAACTCTTTATCCTGGGAAAAAATAAATAATTTGACCTCGTAGACCGGAATCAATGGAAAGCAGCACAGAGACGAAGTCTTGTTTACAAGTCTTTTTCGTTAGGAATGTGATTCTAGAGGTGGGAGTACGGGATGCAGGACAAATGCAGAAAGGAGGAGGATACAATAAAGGATGCATTTTCAATGGACCACTGCTAAGGGTTACTACTATTCGGATCCAGTACTGGAAAACAGAATGAGGGGAGTATTTACCTGTTGTCTCTTCCGCATTGTCCAAAATTTCACCCTGTGGGGCATTAACTCTGCTGATTTCATGGGCGAAGTTGCTAAACAGTCCCCCTCAGAAGCCCACACTGCAGTAGTCACGAGAAGCCCTGAACATGAAAGCAAAAAGCACGAAATCGTTTCGTGGCAGAACGCTGCTAGAATCCACGTTGAAGATGGAAGAAGTTGTGTGAAACTAGTCATGGAGGGCTGCTTGGAGTAAGAGAGAAAATTGAGGCCAATTATTGAGAAATAGTGCAGACCAGGTGGTCAGGGTATAATAGCATGTACTGTGAGTAAAATGATAGCCAAATTTAGGCTGACTTGAGCTTACCAGGGGAGTATTTGAAATAATTTTTTTGGCTAAACCCATCTGTCAGCCTTCTCCTATTCTCTTAGAACAAAATCCATTAAATCTCCAAATCCAGAGTAGGATCTCAGAAGAATTTTTACCTAGAAACTTACTACTTAACGTGTGGTTTATAAAACAACAGCATTGGTTCACAGGTGGTTATTAGAAGAGTGGCAATTCGGGCTCATTCCTAGATCTAATGAATCAGTTCTTCATTTTTATATGATCCCCAGGTGACTTGTAAACTCGTTAAGTTTCAGGAAGCACCAATCCAGGGGGAAACCTTGTTAAATTTACTTTCATTCTTTTATGTCGCAAATGAGGGACACCTAGAGGGCTAAGCATATGGAAAATGATCCAGAACTAACACATCCATCTCTAAATTAATTCACCTCTACTGAACAATTTATGAAAAATATACTATAAGGATCATATAATCTGTCATTGTCCCAGTATCATTAATTGCACTGTTGATGAATCAGGTAAATTAATTCAGTGGCATGCTGGAGATATATCTGTAAGATTTCTTTATTATAAATATTGTATGTTATTATAGCAATTAAACAGAGGAAAGGATATGAAATAATTACCACCACATCACTTACAACCAATGACTATTGTCTTTTATGTTTTTATAGTTTATATTTTAAACAAAAAACAAAATTATAATATTATTTATAGAATAAGTCTCTGAACATGTGTCCTGTTTTTCAAGCTCTCTTCTGCAACCCCCTGTTTTCAGCAATGGTTCAAGGTTACAAAGCGCCTACTGCAGTGATCCTACCCCCTTCTCACTCTCGCTTCACTAATGTCAAGTCCCTCCTTAATCAACTTGAATTTTGTGATCTGTCATTATAATTGTTCCTTTTTATTAGGGCCAGGAGGAGGGTGAGTTACTTGCCTCAGGTTTAATATTTAAGGTATACCAAATTAAAAATTTTTAAGCATTTTTTTTTAAATCAAACTTATTCCCCCCCATGAAACCATGCTGAACAAATTACCAGCTTTCTAACACAATAGGCTCAGGGTCTGTGTCATGCTTCCTAATGGGTCCAACTCTTTACTCTCTGTTCTTGCTATATTATTCCAAGTCATCTTTGAAAACAAAAATCACGTCATGACTCCTCCCTATTCGAAAGACTCTGAAGCTTTTCATTAAAATCAAATTAAAACATCATTCCTTAGCATATCAACAAGTGACTGCTTGATCCGCCTCTGCCTCTCTTTTCATTTTCTCTTGTTCATTTATCTCTAGAACTCGCTAGAGACTCACCTGTGTGTGACTGCTTCTTGAACTGGCTCTGCAAAGTCTTTTCTTACATTTCTGGTTATTTTTTCTTGGATTGCTCTTGTCTCTGCTCCAGAAGGTCCTTTCCAATTTTTGTCTAAACTTAAATAGGGTACCCACCATCAACCCAGCAATCTTAATTCATTATTCTTTATTTCATTATTGTTATTTGCAGCATACATTCTTTCATTCAAAATCATATTTTTATTTTTATCCCCTAATAACAGATTTTTTTTTGCTCTGAGAGGTAAGTCTTGACAATCTAACTTATTTCAAATAGGACTTATACAGTCTATTCTTTAATATTTTATTCGCAAAATGCATTATTTTAGTAGCATTTGTAATCAATTCTTAAATAATATATTTAATTATTTATCTCTTTATTTAACAATGAAACAAGAACAATCCTCTACTAGAACCTAATATTCAAGGAAGAATATTGGCATGGTAGCTCTTCTTCTAACAGACTGTGGAGTCTCACTGGGGTGCAGGTAAGTAAGAGACAATACCAGTAGGCAATTCATACTTATGTAATGACAGGGGAGGCATGAAGTTATATGTGAAGCAGGATATAGAAGACAAATATAAGCTATAATTTACAGTTGTGAGACACCTTTCCAGAAACAAGAGAGACGGTTAAACATAGTTATATAAATTAGGCAGTATATAACCAGGCAAAATGTGTCTGTGTGTGCAAAGAATGGAGCACCTGCTAACAGAGTAAATAGAATGCCTAAAAACTAGGTTATATTTAAAAATCTGAAAAGCTGATTCAGACTTTAAAAATGTGGTGCAGAAACTAAGTACCAAGAAGCAAGAGAAATGATAGATGTGGTTGCGTGAGAAGGCAGGGTAAGTATCACACAGAGCTTTTGTAAACCAGAATAGTAAGTGTGAATTCCACCATAGGTGAAAGGTGAAGCATTCAGAAATGGCACGATCCAGTTTTGGTTTTCTATCATTCTACCTCAAGTTTGCTAATATAACGGGGAAGAGCAAGGCTGAAGAAATTGCCAGTTGGTAGGCTATCGCTAGGTTTCATGAGTAAAATGTTGAAGATGCAGCCTGGGTGATAAAAACTGGTTTAGATTGATACGAGTAAATTGGTTCAAGTTTTCTTTTGGGTTTAGAATGTTGACCTACTACCTGATGAATACTGCAATGATATATGACTTAGGCATTCCACCTTAATTTAAATAATGTTATTCTAGTTGCTAACCAATAGATATGTTTCTTTCCCCCTGTTAGTTTCTCCTGGTTACATTATACTTTGGTTTAAAAGTATCTATTTCCTGTTTGCTAGCAGTTTATTTCATAAACCATTAATGCATTCTAACTCTTCTTAAGTGCATTCTGGTAGCTATCAACATGATTATATTTTTTATCCTTTACCCTAAAATAAATACTGATTTATGAATTTCTTTATGCTGATCCACACTTTCCTTCTGAATAAAGCATATTTGTCCATGATATATTATTGTGCTAAAAATCTGTTGTATAGAAAATTGAGAAATTTAGAAGCTACATTCTAAATTTGTATTTATACATAGTTATAATTTAAGACTATGTTAATCAAACTAAAAACACATCTTATGGAAATAGTAATTAGGTATTTTTGAAGTATGAAAGGAGTTTTATCATAAAATAATTTGGCATGACACTGGGGAAATATCTAAACTTACTTAAATACTGCACACTGCGGTCTCATTAAATATGAACTCTATTTGTGTTAATATCCCTTATAGCCCAGTTCTTACTCCCAATGTATTTATTTTCTTTGTCTCTATCTGTCTCTATCTGTCTCTATCTCTGTCTTCTCTCTCTCTCTCTCCCTCTTATTCTGTATGGAAAACATGTTATATGGAAGGCCAAGAAGAATTGTATATTTTATCTAAACACATGGGTGTTTTTTTTCTTCTCCCATCAGACAAGGGTGTGACCTTGCTAATTCTGTGATGGGTTCAAGGACCAAGAGAGTCTGATCTTCTTAAACCACACCTTAAATGGAAGCATATACTTTCATGAAATGATAGTCTTTATTCTTCCAGAAGAAAGAAAACATTGATGTTGCATTAACTACAATTTTCTCAGCCCTTTCTTTTTATTTACATCCAAGAACCCGCATTTATTCAGTAAACATTCAAGGGACCAAGGAAATGCCACATATAGATACAGGGCATCCCGGGCAGCCACTTCATTTTAAGTTTTTGTTTTCTATTTACTTTTCTTTCAGCAATAATATACACAACCCAAAGCATAAATATGATACATGCTCAATGGGATTTCACAAAATGAACATACCCAGAAAATTGCTCAAAAATCAAGAAACAAAATGTCACTGGCATCCCTAAATCTCCCTGCATTCGCCCCGTTCCAGTCAGTTACCAACATTGAGACTACTGATTTATGTATTATTTATATAAATGGGAACTTACAGCATGTATGGTCTATTATATATTCTGGCTTAAAAGTTTGCTTTTTCTTTTCTGTACGGTGTTCAAAAGTGATACATCACAATTGATTGTAGTTTTCAGCCTGGGATTCATTTGTATAGTGTTGTTATGAGCATTCTAGCACAAACTTTTGGTGATAACGTATGCATGGTTTTGAGTATATTCATAGGGTGAAATTGTTGGGTCACATTTATATGTTACATTTTAGTAGTTTCTGCTAAATAATTTTTTAGCATGATTTAACAATTTACATAACTATTTAATAACATCAGTTTATAAGAATTCAGGTTGGTGTCTCACCAACACCTGAATTTTTCTGGATTTTTGTTTTGTTTTGTTTTGCTTTAGCAATTCCAGATAGTACGTAGTGATATAAAGTTGTGATATATAGTAATATATTAGCATATCTCTAATGACTAAAAAATAGTGCTCATTTCCATATTGACCAATTGATAGCAGTTTTTGTGACTCAAGCTTCAATCCAAGTCTTCTAATTAAGATATTGATATTCCTTATTTATTTTTGAGACACAATAATTTGTCAGATAAGTGCATTGCAAATATCTTTCCTCACTCAACAAATTATGCTTTTCTTCTGCTACATTTCTATATTTTCAGTAACTTATAGTGTATGTATAGGTGTATGTTGTCCCAATGCCATTCCATACCTCTCTAAGTCTCTACAACATTCCACACCAATCTTGCTAAATTTTAATTTGTTAATCTCATCATGCTTTTTTCTAATTTATTTCTACTATTTAGTCTAGAAGGTGTTCAATGTTTAAAAGTTTTTCATGACTTCTTTTATTCATAAACTTTCATCATTATCTGGAAAATATTTTTATACCCCTATTTCTACAATGTGTTTTAGACATATTTTAAATATTTCAGACTATTTGTATTCCAAGTTCTCCCTGTAGAGTCCCTATCATTTGTAATTCACTCTATGACATCAGAAGAATTATCAATGACTATTTTTATTATAAGGAGATCCAAAAAACAAAATAAATTCACAGCACATGTTATCAAAATCTTACAAGCAAAGATTGTGTGTCTTCTAACCAAGACCCAGAACCTCCTTAGCTATTCATTAAACTATCTCTGACAGGGTCTCTGTGATATAATCATGAACATGTATTGGTTTTGCCTTGAAGGCTTTAAAAATAGATTTTGCTCAGACACAGATACTTGCTTTCCTTTAAGAACTTTGGGGACCAGTACATCTCCTAGCTCACAAAGAACTGCCTAAGAAGAGATATTTTATTTCTATTGAACTCCTGTCTTATCCCATTGAGAAGGTTAACGGAAATATTGAACTGTGATTACTGGATTTCAGGGGAATTACTCCAGAAAGAATTCACTCCAGGTTATCATCAAAGGATTTTTTTTTTATTTCCAAAGAAATTTCCTGTGTCTTGTATTTAAATAAACTAATCACATCATCTCATATGAGAAAAAAAACTCAGTACTTACAATATCATAAATATATAGCAGTATAGCGGTTATTTTCACAGAGAATCTATATTATGCATCTAGTTTTGCAGAAGATAAATAGAAACTAAGTATTTTAAGTATGGATCAAATTCTTTATGTTGCATGATCAGTTGAAGGTTTTTTCATGTTCATTGTAGAAAATCATATACCTTTAGAAAAATTCTTACAAAGTGTTTGCTCCAAAATTTAATTATATTTGTCCCTAAATATAACCGTTACCACAAATGGGTGGTAAGAAATGAATTTATATCACTTGATCTAAAGTGATTTAACATGAATATGTAAAAATAATCACTTTTCATAATTCAATATACACTGCCAAACTTCTGAAATTAATGTCAAAAATAAAGCCAATGTCCTACCTTACAGTAAGCATAAAAATCTGCATTAAGTCTGTATGAGATATTTAGTGACTCCACATGACTTAATTATCGTTTCCTCAATATTTGAAACAAATACAATTTAGGATATGTGTCATTCAAAGTAAAGCCAACGATATGGATTATGAAAATTCTTTACTTTTTTCAACACATTAACCTCTGATTGCTTTTATTTTTTCTCATAAATCAGCACTTTTTGTAGCAACTGGAATAAAGAAATGAAAAACTTCTAATTATTTCAGTGAAAATATATTAATGGTTGGTGAAAAATAAAACAAGTTATGGAATTTCCAGGTATCTCTAGAGACATAATTTTCTACTCCCTCTCTCTCCCTTCTCCTGCCACTATGTCCCAGGACTGTAGTCAGACTAAGGTCATTATTTCAATTATCTTAATGATTAGGACCCTAGCAATGTATTGAACCATATTGGCTCTGATAATGTTGGCAAAAAGGATTTCATTCTATCATTTTGGGGTGAGATTTGACAGCAATGGATTGCATCTGAGGGTGTTATAAGAAAATTAGTGAACACATGGGGGCATGAAACAGGAAAAGAGAGAGAGAGATAAGGAAATGGGGGAGAGGGAGAGATTTAATGAATTTATAACTCCATTTCTTTATTTTAGAAGCGTTGCACCCTACTCTTCTAAATGCAATTGTACTCATGAAAGTTTTTTCTTAATTATGGCATTTTTTGTGATTCTTTTCTCAGGGTTCTTCCATTCTCTCTACTTTCTTACGCTCAGATGAAGAATTAATGTTCTCCTCTTCTTAGGCATAATTTATAGAAGTCTTAAATGAATGGCTAATTGTCATTTGATATACTTCAAGGCTGATATTTCTTTGAAAAGGAATAAAGACTACAAAGTCCCTGTAAACTTAAATATGGATATCCATTTCCTCCTTATAATCTAAGGATTTTAAGAAACAGAATAGAAAAAAAAGTCAGAGAATGTTAAGTGTCATCAAGAACACAAACTTAAATGACGTAAAGAGAAACAAAGGTCTTGGGGTCTGACCAACAGAAAAATAGTGAATCAGTTCAGTGAAAACATCCTGGAAGTTATAAAGATCATTATCATGGGACTTGTCATAAGAAATGGGCTTAAAAATTGTTGTAATATAAGTAAACAAAAGAATAAACAAAGAAAATTTGGTGTCATTCAAAGTAAAACTGGTGGTATGGATTATCAGTCTTTAGAATTTTAACTCAGTCCTTTCTAGCATTCTTTTGTTTTCCTTAAACCAGTACCTCTTGCAGCTACTAGAAATAAACATTTTTTTCTATTTATTTATATATCAGATTACATTTTGGAGAGACAGTCCAAGATGCTCACACCGTATACTTGTTTGCCTATAACTTCCTAACATATATAATACCATTAAAATGCAACAATTATTTATTGATGATAATTAATATATTGAATGTATAAAAACACAAATAGGGAGGATATCTATACATTTAATGGTTACTACTACCTCTTGGGAGGGAGAGAGAGAGAATGGAAAATATCAATGGTCTATTGAATCTATAAAGTTATTAAAAACACTAATTCTAAGGTGAAACATGTTAAAATCTGCAATATTGGCATAAAGGCATTTTGAAAAATATTATTCTCTACATTTGAAATGTGCTATTATTTTAACTAAAAACTAAATCTATCCATCTACTACATTGCTTTCCTGAAAATTTTCACCAAATCCTAGATGATTAATGAGAAAGTAAAAATATGTCCTATATGTATGCAGACATTTTTCTTCTCAGTGTGCCTTGAGGCCATCTGTATAGTATGGGTGATATCTCATAATATCCTGGATGTGTCAAGAAAAGAATTTTACAGCAATAAACTAACATGCAATGTCAGCATGTTGATGTTATGTGGGTCACTGACTCCCATCTAGGTTGATTTTATGTTAAATGTCATATTCATTCCATGACCATTGGTTTCTGAAGCTTATTAATCATAAACAGTTAGGAAACGCCCAGGTGGGAAACATCCACAGTCTGGTAGGAATATCGTTCACCACAAATTTAATTGTGAGTGAGCCAAATAGCTGAGAGCCCTGAAAGCACCACTTGGTCCAAGATATCGTTATCTATTGCATGTTGTTCCTTTGTGGGCAAAGCAAAACATGAAGCCCAAATTACGCTTTTAGAAAGTACATATTCGGTATATGTTTTCTGCAACTATTTTTGCTCGACTCTGAACAGATTTTTATATTCCTGCAGACTTTATAATGCATATAAAGGCTGATTTTTAATATTAATTTGTATTTATGCTTCCACTCCACCCTGATTACTGAATCTAACATACTTCTCCACCTTCTGGGTGGAGCAAGCTCAAGGCTTTAACCGATTCTGCCAACGCCAATATATCAATATGTGGGATTTATTGTTATCAGTTACTATATGCCTGGGATTTCCTCTTCACTCTTTCCTAGTTTCTGCAACACTTGGGCATTTGCTGAGCATCATTAAGCCTTTCCTCCTATAACTTTATGCTGAAATATTCACATGTTCACAGATTTGAAGTTGAAAGTATTGGCTCATGGTTTCTCTATGACTTGAAATCTGTGACATGATAAAGTTTAAACTATAAAAAAATAATGAATAGCCCACCAAACTAGAATGAGTATTAGATCAATATTTTGTAGAAAAAAGTGACACAAAATTCCCTAGCCATGTGACTTTGGGCAAATTTCTCAACTTCTCTTCATCTCAATACTTTTGTTTATACAATGGGATTTTTAAATGATTAAATCAGGTAATGTATGTTAATTGCTTATAATGAAGACTGAAACATATTAAGTGTTATTATTAGTATATAAGTTGTCAGCAGCCTGATTATCTTGGATACACAGAAGACACTTAAGGCTCTCATTAATAACTAGTGGTCACATCCATAATATCTCATAAGTATAATTGTACTATATAATTACACTAGCATCTATGCATTACTTATTTATCACTGCATACCTTATGTTAAATAAAATTTATAGGAGGCTATTGGTTTGGACTAAGGTACTGCACTGGGTCCAACAAACTACTCATGCTGAAGGTCTGCATCACCAAGCCAAAACTAAGATCTTTTTCTGACCTCCCAGGGAATCGGGAGAAAGAGAGGTAATAGCCAAATCCCTAAAGAGGTCAGTTTTAGCTGGCATGATAAATAAATTTCTTCTTCTTTAACTTTTGTAAGAAAAGTAACGTTGAAAAGACCCTCCTCTGCTCATTACTGTAGTATGAGGTGTTTCCTCGTTCTAGAATTGCAAATAAAAACCAATTAAGATCCTTAAACCAAATTTGTCGTAATTGTATCTTTTGGCACATATTATCACCAACACAGCAGTTTAAAATAATTCATTATCTCATAGTTTCTGTGGGTCAGGAGTCCTGCCTAGCTTATCTGGGTCCTCTGCTTCAGGTCTCTCAAAGCTGTGATCAGGGTATTCCCCAGGGCTGTGGTCTTATCTCAGGCTTGACTGGGGAAGGAGCTATTTCCAAACTCACAGGGTTTATGACAGAATGTAAAACAGTCTCTGTGGGCTGCTTTTATAATCTATTTGAGGTACTGTAACAAAATACCACAAACTAGGTCGCTTATAAACAACAGAAGTTTATTTCTTATAAATACGGAAGCTGGGAAGTCCAAGATCAAGTTGCTGATAGATTTGGTGCCTGGCGTGGACCCGTTTTCTTGTTCATGGATGGTACATTCTCCCTGTGTCCTCAAATGGCAGAAGGGGTAAGCAATCTGCCTGAGGCCTCTCTTACAAGGGCACTAATTCCACTCCTGAGGATTCTGCCTTTATGATCTAATCACCTCCCAAAGGTCTTATCTCCTGACACTATCACACTGGAGGTTAAGATTTCAACATACACCTTTGGGGGCTGTGGGGGAGTATGCAGACTTCAAAACACACCATCTGCTGAACAGAGGTCCTCGGTATCTCACTGGCTGTCAACCAGAGGCTGTCCTTGGCTACTTGCTGTGTGGCTTCCTCCATATGTCGGCTCCCAATATGAGAGTTTGGTTCTTAAAACCTCCAAGAAAGAGACAGAATCTCCTGGCAAGATAAATTATAATCTTACATAATGCAGTCAGGTTCAAGTCAGTTTCAGGTAATCACAATCACATATCACACCTTTTTTTTTTTTTTTTTTTGAGATGGGGTCTCGCTCTGTCCCAGTATGGAGTAGCACCATCATAGCTCACTGCAGCCTTAAACTCCTGGCCTCAATCTTCTCATCTCATCCTCCAGTGTAGTTGAGATTACAGGTGCCTGCCTTACCCAGTTCCACCTTTCCTGGTATCTGTTTGTTAGAAGCAAGTCAGAGATCCCATTTATACTTAAGGGGAGGGGATCAAGAAAGGGCAAGAACATTGTGATTGAGGATCATGGAATGCACCCCAGGGCCTGTCCATCATGCTGAGACCTCTGGGCCTCCATGATTCACATTCCTCCTACATGCATATTACATTCACCCCTCTCTCAAGTGCCCAAGAGTCTAATCTTACTACAACATCTGATCAAAATCCAGAAAGCCATCATCTGAATCAGCCTCAGATGAGACTCCTTGAGTATAGTTTATTTTTGCTCTGAGAATATGTAAAGCTAACCCAACTAGTTTTCTGTCATTCACATTCGGAATATAATAATGGCATAGGCATAGAATTATGGTTGTAGACATTCTCATTTAAAAATGGAGAAAATGAAGGCACAAAGTAATCTCTAGTCAATAGCCGTGTTGAAACCCAGCTGGGTAAATATTGAGAGTTCCTTCATTGGGTCTTAGTGCCTGAAATAGTTTTCAGTTGCTCTGTGCTCCACTCTATGAGCTGTTAGTTCTGCCCTCTTTTTCATGAAAGGTAACAAGTGTTTGCAGCTGAGTATTTTATTTTTCCTGCTGTCAGCCAGCAGAATTTTGGGGATGTAACAATATCCTTTCATTTTGCATTCTGTCTGTCTTTTTCAGTCCAAGTTGGCAGTATTTTTGCTGAAATATCTCTCAAACATTTTGTGGATGTCCTGAAAAGATTTCCTGGGGTTTGCTCCATTAGACAAAAGCCACGCCCACAGATTGTTTTGAGATAAACTCTTCTTTCTTGGGCTTCTGCTGACAAGGCTCAGGACACCCTGGGTAGACTTACTAGAAGCTCTGTGGTCGACTGAGAAATCTGTAAGGCACACCCTTAGTCCCTTAAAATGGTCCTTTGTGTAACTGAGTGCTATGCTTATCTTTCCATCTTCCTGAAGTTTTAACAAGAGTATGTACAGTGAAAACCCTGGCTTTTTCTCTTGACCCTATTTCCTAAATGCTATTGGAAGCCATGTCTAAATTTTAGCTTCCTTTGCCATCTGGAGAGGCTGAGAATTTCCAAAATTACCAAGCCCTGCCTTTTTTCTGTTTACCAGCTCTTCTCTCAAATTCTCTCTTTTCTCTCAAATTGTATTATAAGCATCAAGAAGAAATAAGCCCGCAGCTTCAATCCTTACCTTTGAAATGTCCCTAGGTAGACAACGAAGTTCTGTTTTCCGTATTAATGGCCTCTACAGAAAACAATTTTGCTTAGATTTCTTCCAACACATGGCAAAGATGCCCCTTCCTGCAGTTCCCAGTGGCATATTCTTCACTTCCTTTTGAGAGCTCACTGGAAGTGTCCCCAGTGTCCGGATTTCTACCAACAGTCTGTCTGTGGCTACTATGTAGAGAAATGGGTTGGTAACTTGTGGCATACAAATTCTTACTTTTCTTCATAGAAAAATATTTGTCAAAATACCTCATATATCTGTTGTTTAAACCTACTCTCCTCGTCTTCCCAAAATTTAAGCCTTCAAACCACAACACTAGAGATGACAAATTTAATTGATTTAACACTTCTCAATGCTACAATTGAATCACTTACTAATTGGTACTCAGGCTTCTGATAAAGATGGGAATGATGCTTTTCCCCCCAAAAAGGCTTTCCTCAAACACCTTTCCTAGATTGATTGCAAATGAAAAGATTAAAATTCATATATATGAGTTTCATTCCTGTGGAAGCCGTACTAGAGAACAATTTACAGTTTGCATCAATTTTTTACTGTAGCACTTACAGTAGATTGTCATAAGATACAAACAGATAATCATAATCATACCAAAGCTTCCCCATTGAACCAAACTAATGCACACTGATTACCATAAAAATAAAACATGATATTTTGTAAAAGTTGCTGTTTTCTCATGATTTCTAACTTTAATTCTAATTAACACTGAGGAGAAGAAAAGGGGGTTGAAAGGGAAACTTCAGCAGTCACAGTTAAGAGTGGATTAATAAAATGTGGTATATGTATACCATGGAGTTCTACTCAGCCACAAAAAAACAGTGGCGATCTGGCACCTCTTGTATTATCCTGGATAGAGCTGGAGCCCATTCTGCTAAGTAAAGTATCCCAAGAATGGAAAAACAAGCACCACATGTACTCACCATTAAATTGGTATTAATTGATCAACACTTCTGTGCACATATAGTAGTGACATTCATCGGATATTGGGCAGGTGGGAGGGGAGGAGGAGTTGGGTATATTCACACCTAATCTGTGCAATGTGCACCGTATGGGGGATGGACACGCTTGAAGCTCTGACTCAGGTGGGACAAGGGCAATATACATAACCTAAACATTTGTGCCCCCATAATATGCTGAAATAAAAAAAGAAAAAAGAAAGAAATATATAATGCCAAAGGAAGAGAGTTTGAAACACATAGAGAAAACACCAGTTCTGCATTTATTAATTTTTGCATTTTTTTTAAATGCATAGCATAGTACTAGGCATGAGTATTTGTTTTAAAAAAGAATTTGCTTAATCAAATGGATTTCAAAGACTACTTAGATACCACTGATCCCTACAGAAAGTCTAGATCATGGTTAAATAGATAGTTTGAACAAGAGTGGGAAGTATTAGGAAAGGCGCTGTAGGAATGTGTGTTAGGTATCAGGAACGTCATAACAAAATGTTGAAACAATATTTAATAGCAGACTAAAATGCAGTAAATATTACAATATATACTTATTTAGTGACCAACAAATTTATAAAGTTAAATGTGACTGAGGAGAAGGAAAAATGTAAAAATATACATTTAGTTAATCTATTACAGAGGACAGTTATCAAGATTCAGATAAACTGAGAGTCACATGGATTCCTGAGGGATGTGGAAAATGTACAGATGTTTAATAATACAGGACCAATTTCAGAAAGAATGAAAAGAACTCAGCAAGTCGGTACATGAGTGAGTAGAAAATGAGAACTAGAAAGGAGTGAAGGGTTAGCCACAAAGATATAAGCTTGGGATATAGGGAAATAGTCCCTTCAAAAATGAAAATTGTAAAGTCCAGAGGAATAGTAGGTTTGGAGGAAAGATGGATTCAAGTTGATTGAAGAGCATCCAATGAGAAGATAGCCTACAGATACACAGTCTATTGGAACTCAGAAGAAAGGCCAGATGTAGACACACAAACTTACAGCAATAGGACAAAGCCATCAGCATAAATGAGATTTTTAAATAGTAAGGTACAAATAGTAGACCTTAGTTCAGGACTAAATATGTTTTATAATATTTTTGGGTGAGGAGGAGAAAATTGCAAAAGAAAGGAACAGTTTTTAAGAAAGTAAATGAATGAGAAGAAAACCAATGGAATGTAGAATTATGAAAAGCAAGAAATACAAAAAAATATTAGTTAAGAAGTGATCATTGAAAATTTCAATTGAATAGAATTAACTCTATTTTGTTTTATTGTTCATATATTTTAAAATATATTTGAATTTTTGTGTTATTTTATTATTAGATAATAAACTTATTTAGGGACACACTAGAGAAATGAATACATAGATAGAAGAAAAATATCCTTAGTAGCTTATTGGAAGAATATATATATTCCAGTTTGAAGTAGAATTCTTATTAAATTAGAAATTTAAATTTGATGTGTAAATCAACCAATGTCTAAATGCTCTAAATTTAATTTTAGAATTGGCATGGATAAATTCACATATGTCATAGTACTGATAAATGGATGATGTTTCAAAAGTGCAAATTCTCAAATGAGGAAGACATATACTTAAAGTCACTGGTAGATACTATGGAGGTAGATAAAATGTTATGAGAAAATATGTTTCAGGTACATTATGGATAGATTCAAGATAAAAATGTACATCCATCAGTGCTCAGATAGTCTTCCAACTTCCTGACACTGAAAGCAGAATCTACATTATGTGCTACAGTAGAGTCAGGGTCCTTCCTACATACCAGTGAAATATTTGGTGTAGAATCAGTAGTTGTCCCCAACAGGTTTTCTTATACCCAGAACCTCACAATTATTCACCCCATGGAGATATTCACAAGCCATTTTAGACATCCAATGGAATCTCCAAGGTAATGAAAGAGTATCTCCCCAAAATAGCCCCACTGTCCTGAGGACTCCATGGTTTTGATCTATTAAACCAGTTTTACCCATTAAACACTTTAGTAACAATGCCTCAGGACCAATAACTTCTCAAAATCCTATGAAATTGTTTAACCTGAAAGAAAATTATACTGGCACTAAAACTAAGTGAAGGATGCGCACACTCTCTGTTTGATGTGATGTGGAGTGGGGCTTCCACAGTAAGACACTTAAAAATGAGGATTAAAATGCCCTTGCTTTTATTCTCTTATTTAAATAAAAAATAACAATTCCAAATGCGATACCTCTTTTTTAAGAAAAATTCACAAGTGGGACAGAAACCCAGATTTATCAGATCTTTTCTAATATCTTTTATGCATGTTTTCAACATAGAATTGCTCAGAATTCTTTGCCCCTTTCTCATACACATTTTTTCAAAAGGGAGCTTTTTAAGACTCAGTTAAACAATAGCTGCTTAATGCATCTCAAGCCGTCTCACAGGTAAAATGATTCCCACTCCCAACTATCATCAGTAAAGCCACACAGAAAAAGCAAAAATAAACAGACAAAAATCACAAGGAAGCTCCTCTGAATGGTGATCAATTTCTAGTGACAATTATACTCTATTGCATGTAATAAATATTTATATATTTGAAGGCAATAAAAAAGATTCTATATTTTTCTTTATTGAAATACTTTGTTTGTTTAACCAGATGCTCTTAACTTTGACCCTTATAGAAATATTTAAAAGGACTTGGTGACTATTAAAGGAAGGGTCCCCAATAATCTTGCCTCTCTTCTTTCCTGAAAGTTCCAACCACCCGTGAAAGAAGCAGTGTATGTAATGGGAATCAGGTTTTGAGTTATATTAAGAGAGGTCCTATTTCTCCCAAGTTACGAATCTCAGTGGTCAGGCTGATCTGCAGAGCCCAGATAGACTAGATGACAAAGTGTGGACTCAGAGGGCAAAACTTCTCTCTGCCCTGACTTCTAAACTCAACCTGAGAATTCCCCTGGCCACATGGAATTTCACAGCCACCTTGCAAATCCATCTGTTATCACCATGGACACAAAGAGACTGCACGAGAAATTTGTAGGTTTTTTCCCATTTATATATATAGTCTGAATGCAGAGCCATATATCAAGCAGAAAGAGAGATGTTCATCTTTGGAGAAAAGTTAGTGAACTTTTAACGTGAAAACTTTGAGTGGATAGAACTCTGGCAAGGGAGAATGGCAGGATCACTTGGCAGTATGCAAGTTGCAACCCAGGGTCAGGGCCATATTTATCAGAGTGAGAGCAATTCTCAAACATGTAAAGATTGTAAACAAGTGAGTGAAACCGGAGTTGATATTTTCCCAGGTCAGTACGATATAAGGACACTAAGATGAAAGTCTTTAATACATTGTCAAGCTGTTATTAATACTTTTAATGGCACATCATGGATTCTAAAGTGTTAAATTAAGGAGCTTAAAATACTCCCTTCTTAGACACATGAGGCATGGACTTACCTCAGAGGGTGGTTGTAAGTTGGAAACACATAGAGGCGCTCACACTTTGTTCCTTAAGACAAAAAATGTTAACAATCTACATTTTTCTATTGCCTTTTAAAACCTTTAGTGTTTTTGAAAACAAGGCAGTTCTTTTTTTAAAACAAGTGGTTTTACTTACACAATATTGTGGCTTGAAGTAGTTTTGTGAGCTACGTATACTCCTCATGAGGAAAGCCATTATTAAACATGTTTTTATTTTTAGTCAATGAAATACTTAAGACCATTATAATCCATATGCTGACCATTAAATATTGGAAGAAACATTAGTGGTGCTTGATATATATTAAGGATGTACACATAAGCTATACCTAATCAGAAATTTTAGTGAATGAGGAGCAAAGCACTAGGTGGTTCAAATAAATAGAAAAAAAAATCCTATGTTTCATCAATTCATTATTTCACTTATACATTCACCACACAATTTAATACAATAGTTATCATTTTCTGGGCACTGAATGTATTAAACAAAGAATAGAAGAATACAAATTGCCCTCATCTAATAAAATATAGTCACTAAATTTCTCTAGAACTTGTTATAATAGACTTACATATGTTTGCAAGACTGTTAATGAAAGTAGAAGAAACGAGTAGGAAATGAATAGCAGAGAAGGTATAATAAGACATTTTGCATGTTCTAGTTAATATTTGCAATAAACAACATTTACAAACATAACACAAGGCAAGTTATATGCATTTTCCTAATTAGATTTTGGCAATTTAGTAACATCTCAACTGAATACTCAATTTTCAATACAGACAACAAAATATTATGCTGTTTTTAAAATAATTTTGAATTGTAGACAAGAATTGATGAACTCAGTCAGACTGTGAATTAAATATTTTTTAAATTACTGCTGTTAATTTACTTATTTTTTACTTAGAAAAATATCCAATTGTATTTAACACAACATTGCATGATAAAGATGCGACTGGTTTAAAAAATGAACATGCAACAAATGAACTCTGTGCACCCCTATTATGGCATAATCCAATATTCACATTTTACAATACAGTTTACTTCATAGAGAAATAATTTATGTTTTATAATGAGAAAATAGCTTTCTTTTTTGTTATTAAACATTTAATTTTGGTTTATTATTTATTCAATTACATTTTCTATGTGAATATAGATCCTAGGATTTATTTAAATTTATATGCTGGTTAAGTTTTTTTTTGGTCAGGGGAGATGGGGGTAAATCCACATCTAATGGAAGTGGAAAATAGCTTTCTTAATATTATTCTTGAATTTATTCAAATATCCTGTTCAAGTCAAAATGCTTATGAGGCCGGGCGCGGTGGCTCACGCCTGTAATCCTAGCACTCTGGGAGGCCGAGGCGGGTGGATTGCTCAAGGTCAGGAGTTCGAGACCAGCCTGAGCGAGACCCCGTCTCTACTAAAAATAGAAAGACATTATATGGACACCTAAAAATCTATATAGAAAAAAAAAAAAAAATTAGCCGGGCATAGTGGCGCATGCCTGTAGTCCCAGCTACTCGGGAGGCTGAGGCAGTAGGATCGCTTAAGCCCAGGAGTTTGAGGTTGCTGTGAGCTAAGCTGACGCCACGGCACTCACTCTAGCCTGGGCAACAAAGTGAGACTCTGTCTCAACAAAAAAAAAAAAAAAAAAAAAAAAAAAAAAAAAAAAAAAATGCTTATGAGCCAACAAATCAAGATAGAAAACCAAAGTGGCCTCTGTTGTGATTACACAATTTTCCATGGTCCAAATATTGTTTTCTACGTGACTTACTCTAAAGCTGACAGCTCTAGTGAGGTAACTATCTGCCCAGGATCACTTATCATGCACCTGCTTAAGAACAAGAACCACATCTGGATCATTTTCTGGTTACTTAAAGAGTTTTCTCTCTCCATAGTTATATAACTCCTTTTAAATCTCTGATTATTTATGAAAATGAGCTTGCTATTTGATTCAAGTTTCTTCTAGACTTGCAGTAAACTGAAACTCCACAAATGAAAAAGGCTATCAGAAATTATTTCCTTTCAAGTTAAAATAACAAATTATATATAAATACTATTTTAGATTGGTTGAGAATAAGGCGGGTTACATCAGAATTATAACTTAGATTATTTTTACCTTGGCTAAAATAATGAGGCTAGCGTCCTTAGCTAAATATTTCTTTCAAAGATTTCGAAGAATATTGAAGATACAAATATTCACCATTTGGATAGGTAGGAATTTACCCTGTGTGTGCAATGTGGAATGGAGTTTGTGTGTATATCAATAGATTTTTAGATGTTAAAAAAATTGTGGGTGGATGATAAGTGCAGCACATGTCAGGTAACTATTCTGCTCTTACAGATTGACGGTGAGCATTACCAATTATCATGGATATTCTAAGGAAGCTTAGAGCAGTTGAATTTGCTCTCTTTACCGATTTGCAGAATTATTAAACTGGCAACACTATAACACTATAGAGGACTTGAGGAATTCATGCTGTTAAACATCTTTTCTGGATTTCTAGTATTATAAAATTAACAACAACCAAAAAAAAAAAAAAAAAGCAAACACGCAAACACTTACTCTGTGCTTACTACTTATTTAGAATACTTTAACTTTACAAAAATAAACTCATTCTACCCTCATCCTATAGTATTTTAATTTTCATTTGTTTAAATGATAAATTGGAGTCCTCAATGTAACTACCAGATATTTAGGCTTGTTATTCAGATTCTATATTTGTGGGTTCTAAACTACAAAAGTTTGCTAGCATGTGGCCATATTTATTAAATTGGAAACTAGTACAAAATTTTTTATTTCACATCTATATGCATTTTATGGGCATCCCCCCTCCCCCAACCAGTGCATTTTGGAACATCTCAGGAGAAAAAAATAAAATGATAACAATCATTTAATTCAAATTATATTTAAAATTCTATAATATTTTCTTTTTCAAAGTTAAAAATTATGTAACATTAAAAGCTAAACCATTTAAGTTTTTTTACATGAGTTAGATTACTTCTATCAATCTGATAGTGCTGTATAATGTAATCTATAAGATTTATAAAATTAACAAAAAAGAAATTAAATGTATTTGATTCCATTTAATTTCTTTTTTGGAATAGGTCATAAAATTTCTTTCTGGAGTTGCTATGACCTGCTTCTAGAAGTGACTATCACTTGTTTGTCTCATTTAAAGAATAAGCTGAATGTTACTGTAGGAAATACATGTTTTTATGTTTGAAAATTACTGCATAATTCTGATAACTGAGTCTCTTTGCATTTCCTAATATGGTACTTATGAAATTTTTATATATAGCTTTATTCTTTTGTTTTGTCTTCTGTGTCCTACCTTTTGTTAATAATTCTATAACTGACAGAATTTTTTCTTTAAACTTAGTATTATTCTTCTTCTCCAGAAACCTAGATTAACACAAAGACACACAAACACACACACACACATGACTTTCTGCTGTAGAAAAGGAGTACAGGAGCCACAAAAATCCATGCAAACACATTCTCCCAACAGACTGCTAAGGTGACAAATAAATTTAAATGAAGATACACTCTCCTACTCTGTAATTAAAGCTTAGTTGTCCTAGAGGAAGTAATTTATTAACAGATCTTATTGTTGTATGCCTTCTCACTCTTAGTATAATCCTTTTAGATTCTTTCGTTTAATCATCACTTTTTTACAGCTCATTGTCCTAATTCATTAGATTTGTATCACTTTTGTTACATTTTGAAAGCCACAGTATATTTAAAGTTTGTAATATTGTACTGGAACAATACTCAAAATAAATGTGATTGAAGTTGGGAGCATATATCATTCTATACACGGTATTAAATTTTTAGGTGAAGAAAATGAATGCATTATGATTACAAACATTATCTCTTGAATTTTCCACTTTCAAGGTTCTTAATATATTTTATACAAAAAAAATAATCTCAATTATTTGTTACACTTCTTGTCATAGCCTGTATGGTTTTATAGATAAAACCTTACTTTCTACCTAATTCCTATAAAATTATATTCTACTGTCATTTTATTAACTGAAATTGTCATATGTAGAATCATTTTTCTGTGCACCTGCATATTCCACTCTTCATCAAATGGCCTATACATTATATTCAACTTGATATATGACCTTATCATTGTCCACTTTGTCAAAAATCACTAACATTTGTTATATGTATTAAAGGTAATCTGTGTCTTTATAATATATTAGTCATCTAAAATATAATACATTTTGACTCATACTTTTATGATGTTTTGAAAGACAAATGAGGGTGCTGGTGATTCTTTAATTTGTGAATTATGATCTATACATATAGTTTGACATAATATTCTGAATCCCATAGTGAATTTACGTTCATTTATTCCTCATTGATTTCTTTGTCACAATCTACTGTGTATGATAAATTGCCTAGAGGAATTTCTTTTCTTTTTTTGGCATCTCTGTAGTATTTAAGAGTTTGTGGTTTATTTTTCACTGGCTCTGAAGGATTCTTGTGAGAAATATTTCCCCATCTCTTATAAAGAATGAAAGCTTTTCTTGTCTAGTACTTTTACTTTTTGGACCATTAACTATATAATAGTTGCCCATTCTAATGGTGAGTTTGGCTTTCATATATGTGAAATTGAACTCTATTTAGATTAAATATTCTCCAATTGGTGAAAATCTTGCATACATTCAATTTTTATACAGTGACTCACTGACTTGGATGATATCTATCATCTCACTCCATTTAATCACCATTTAATAGTATTAAGAGGTGGACATTTAAGAGGTGAGTAGGCAATGAGAGTAGAATTGTCATTGGTAGATTGGTTCCTTTCTAAAGGGCAGGTTCATCCTCCCCTTGCTCTCTAGCCCTTTCACCTTCCACCACGTGATGATGCAACAAGTAGGCCCTCGCAGGTGCCAGCACCTTGATGTTGGATTTCCCAGCCTCTCAAACCGTGGCCAATAAATTTCTGTTCATTATAAATTACCCAGTCTTAGGTATTCTATTGTAGCAGAACAAAACATGCAAAGAAAGATGCACATACATCAAAAGGTTGTTTTGTTGTTTGCTTCTTCTCAAAACACAAATTCCACCTCACAACTCTACTCTCTACTTCGATACTAGTGATAAATAGTATATTTCAAATATTAGTGGTGAATAAAAGCATTTTTCTCCCAAGGACATAGGAAATAGCCATGTCTTATTTCTTCTCTGAATATTTTTGACATTAAAGAATTTGGGATATAAATTTTATTTGGATATTTACATTGTCACATTTGCTAATTGTATAAATTAGTAATCATCACATTTACCTACCTGGTAACAGGATTCCCATTTCGGAACTGCAGCATTTGTATAGAAGACTATTAAAAATTATATTGCTGCCATGTTCACATAATATAATATGCTCTAGAAATGTGTGATTTAAGTCCTTCTCAATAACATAATTCCAGAATCCAAAATATTACTATCATGGTGGTGGTAGTGATGATGGTGGGTGAGTGTGCAGGGTGACTGTTTTCTGCCTCTGGAATATATGCTCCCAACTGTCATGGGATATCTTCTCCCATTTGATCCTAATGAGGTCTAACATTTTGGGATGCTCAATCTGAAATCTCAGTAACAAGGACTTTTTTCATGTACTCAAATTGCATCTAGTACCTGCTTTTTGATGTTCAGATACCTCTTGGACCAGTAAAATGCACATATATACATGCACTTGATGGTACAAAAATATTCAAAACATCACAGACTTCAATATTCAATTATCACCTATGCTGGTGGGTCCATGTAATCTCAGTTAATAAAAGTATATAAATCATCGCCAGAATCATCATTTATTAGTTGCAAGTGGACAGAATAACCAAACATCTAATGTTATCTCCTCTGGGACAATAAAGAGGAAACATCCTGAAACAGAGAAAATTTGATCATAGGCCATCTTTTAAATAAAAATCAAATAAAATTTACCAGTTTCATTTAAACAAAAATAACTAATTCCAGTATGTAGCTTAAACAGTCAAAGTTATCTAAGGGCCTAGAGTCAGAACTAGTCTATGAAGGAAAAATTTAAAAACTCACAAATTACCTATTAAAAAATTCTTCTAATCCTCAGCATTATTTTATTTTCAGAATGGTCAGGGGTTACACTGTGGGCTTCTGTGCAAGAAAAAGACACAGAGGTTGGCTCTCTCTTCACTTATCAGTCAACAGAATCAAGAGTGGAAAACTGAATTTGCAGTACTCATCAATTGTCAAAGGTATTTCAATTGTATAAAAGCAGAATATAAAAATGTAAGAAGTGCTACTGCCTTTCCTCTGCAGGGAGTTACTCATGGTGAAATCACTTTATAATTTGCCTGCGGATAAAATAAGGGACAGAGGCTTACAAGTGCAATGGATGCTCTTCCTTTATGAGAAAGCAAACCCTCCTCCAAAGCAAATGGTTTCTCTGTGGAAGGAAAGAACAGATACAATGCCTTCAGGGATTTATCAAAAGATAACGAGGGAAAAAATACCAGTCACACTTTTTCAATAAACTAGAGCCATAACCTCATTTTGTCTTTTATTGTCTGTATACAAATGCTCATGTTTTAGTTTCCTAGGGCTACTGTAACAAACTGCCAGAAGCTCAATGGCTTAAAACAATAGAAATGTACTCTGTTCAGTTCAGGAGGCGAGAAGTCTGACATAAGAATTGTTTTCCTCTGGTGATTTTGGGGGTATCTATTCCATGTCACTCTCCTAGATCCTGGTAGTTTCCAGGAATCTTTAGCATTCCCTGGCTGATAGAAGCATCACTTCAATCTCTGTCTCCATATGTGACTATTTCTCTGTATCCCTGTGTCTTTTTTCCTGTCTCATAAGGAAACTTATCACTGGACTTAGGGCCTGGCTGAATCTCAGATGATCTCATCTCAAGATCCTTCTGTACATCTGCAAAGACCTTTATTCCAAACAAGAACGTATTCTGGGATTCCAGGTGGACACACCTTTTGGGAAGACATCATTCAACTCACTAAAGATAACACTTGTATTTTAAAATCCTATAAATATTCTCAATCGCAACTCTCCTTACCTGATAAACAAAAGAACTGAAAAATTGGATTTGACCATATTCAGTGAAGCCAGACTTTAGGAACATCATTGCTAATGTTACTACGTTGAATTGTATCTTGCCTATGCTCTATGTTCCTTTTATTGTGTGGCAATTTAAAGATACTTGTACCTTATATTATGCCAATTAAGAAATTAAAGTCATTGTTAAAAATGTTTGAAATAAAAAATCCCACAGCCAGATTACCTCATCAGTAAATTTTTCCTAACAGTTTAAGCTGAAATAATAGCAATTTATACATATTATTCTAAAGTTGAGAAAAAGTGAAAACACTTAAAAAGTATTTGGGAGATCCAAAAGAACCATAATAACAAAATCTGACAATGACACAAGGGTGTAGGTATACACACACAAAAATATTAAACCAAAAATTAGCAAATAAAAATCCAGAAATAAGTAGGATTTATACTACGTTACGGGTATCTAGGTTTTTACTTTTTATTTTTTCTTTCCTCCATCCCCAATAGCTAGATTTTTTAAATCATAAGTACAAAGGCAGTTTAGCATTAAAAATTAATATTTCTACTTCATATTAGAAGTTAAATAAGCATATATAGTTTCCTTGATAGATGTATTAAAATATTTGATAAAAATTAACAAATATTAATTTTAAAAGATTAGCAAATTACATATAAAAAGAAATGTCCTTTATAAAACCTTTTTACAGAAAACTGTTATTAAATAGTATCACCAATACACAAATGCCCACATTCACCACTTCTATTCAAATTTGTACCAATGATCCAGGATGGAAGTATGACAACAACAACAACAACAACAACTGGAATGAAATGTATAATGTTATTCATAAACATCATGAGTATGTATACAAATGATCTGAAAGAATCTATATAAATATTAGAATTAATAAATACATTTAAATATATTGGAAGATATAAGACCAATACAAAATAAATAAATGCATTTCTAAATCTCAGCAAGTAACAAAGAAAATATAAATGATACCACTTACAATCATATCAAAATGTAATTACCTAGGAATATATCTGACAAACGAGATGCATGATCTCTATGATGAAAAATACAACATACTATTGACAGAAATTAAATAATGAATAAATAGGTCTGTGAGGCCTACACATAACTATGGTTTAGAAGACAACTTTTCTTCCAAACTATACTTATAGATTCAAGCAAACCTGCAACCAGTCCCCAAAATATGCCCTCAGAGTTTGTTTGTTTTAGTGTGTATATATAAATTCACAAACTGTCTCTAAAGCATGTGTGAAAATATAAGGGAAAAAATAGCCAGGATAATCTTAAAGAGAAGATTTCTGAAGACTCCTATTACTAAATATCACATCTTATTTTAATATTACACTAATAAGATACCATGGTATTGATGTGAGATTAGATGAGCAAATGAAGGAAGGAAGAGAGAGTGCAGAAGGCAGCAAGAACTGGAGAGCATGATGTTGCGTCTCTTGTCTACCACAGTTGACCACTTATGGAACTCAAATACATTCTCATGGACATTTGCAGGGAAGAGCTCCAGGATTACTTCTTGTGCTTTTTCCTGAGGGAAAACTTAGAGGAGGGAGACTAACTGGTACACAGTTGGCACTCATTTTCTTCCCCTTCCACTAACCATTCTATAGTCCCTCTCAATCAGCAACTACCTCTGCTTACCACCCATAGCCTACCCGGAGTTGGGACCCGGACCTTCATCCCTGAGGGTTTTGAACTCCTAATCTCCATACTCTTCTCAGACCAGAGTCTCTGTATCTGCTTGTTTAAACTCTAGCTGAACAAAGGAATAGCAATGGGTTCAAATGAATGATGTGGGTTCCACACAGATTTCTCCTTGCCCTTTTGGTGTAACGGAAGTCCACTGAAAATTCCCACTGAATTTCTCATTTGCTGAACCTTTGGAAAAAAAAAAAAAGAAGATCCCAGAGTGCCTAGGGAGCAACCATAAGTTATAATCGAGTAGATTCTTTTATATCCCCAGTAGAAGTATGGTCTCCAATTAACATGCTGAAGACCAATTGTTTAAACCTAGTGATGTGTCCATTCAACTGTGAAAACTAAAGTGTGACAATTAAGCTTAAATGGGAGACAAATGAATGGGGAAAAAAACATATTTTAATGCTCACAATTAGTCTTCATTGTTGTTGGAGGTATACATAACAGAAAATGAGTTATGTTATTTCTTAAATATATATATGGGTTGAAATAAGAATGTCTTTTGAAATGTATTTTTCTACCAGGTTGAAAATAAAACATTAAAATTGCATTTCCGAAGGAAAGAATAAAATGGGTATGGAAGAAAAAGAAAGAAAAGTTTATTGCTGTAAGAAATATACTTTTTTCCTCAAAAGGAAATGTGTCTTTCACAAAAGTAATCTGTTAGCCACACTGCAGTGATTCACCTGACAGTAGAAAATCATTATCTTTTGTTGTTCTCTTTCCCTGGAGAATATGCACATTATTGATACCAGTGCTATGTCTATCCAAATGGAAACAAAATCTAATTGTACTAATCCAATGCATGCAATGTGCCTTAATGAGAAATACAATAAAATATTTATTTAGACATCATGTCTTCCTTTAATTATTTCAGATAATATTCCTAAGAGGACTTTCACCTCTTCGTATGCTCATGATTCTCTTTGACTCTGTAGGGAGTGGCATAGTAAAAAAACGTCTCTCCTCAAACAGTAAAATTGAATATGTCTGATATATTTGACCTTTCACAAATGTCACCAATTTTTTTTGTTGTTGTTGTTGAGACAGAGTCTCTCTTTGTTACCCAGGCTAGAGTGAGTGCCGTGGCGTCAGCTTAGCTCACAGCAACCTCAGACTCCTGGGCTTAAGCGATCCTACTGCCTCAGCCTCCCGAGTAGCTGGGACTACAGTCATGCGCCACTATGCCCGGCTAATTTTTTCTATATATTTTTAGTTGTCCATATAATGTCTTTCTATTTTTAGTAGAGACGGGGTCTTGCTCTTGCTCAGACTGGTCTCAAACTCCTGACCTTGAGCGATCCACCCGCCTCGGCCTCCCAGAGTGCTAGGATTACAGGCATGAGCCACCGTGCCCGGCCTGTCACCAATTTTTAACAGAAAAAAGTGATCAAAAAATTTTTGATGTAACCACTTATATGTAACAATTTTCATAAAAGATAGTACCCTCATAAATTTTGAAAGAACAAAAATGGAAACCTTTACTCCACTTGATACATACTTCATTTTATTGTGGTGTAAACATATTTGCATTTCAAACTATGCCAATGCAACGTAGAAAAGTGGAGCTCAGGAAGTATCTGGGTTTTTTGATGAATGTAGTCAAAAACAGAAGCATACACGGAAAGGCATTTAAAATACTTACTGTTTGCAGGTTGGTATGAGGTTTTCAAATTTAGTTATTGTTGTTTGTTAGCTTTTTGTTGCTATTATATAAATTTTACTACTCATACTCTCTCCACTTGTGGTTCTTCACTAAAAGAAACTATGTCCAAAATATCCTAACAGCTTCAATTAGAGTTGCATCAATGGAAGAGTTCTTTTAAAAATTAAAAGTTATCAGAAATGATTTACAACCTTATATTTTCAAAGAGCAACTAACAACATTTTTAGTTATATCAGTTGAAAATACAATTGTTAAATGTTTAAATTTAATGAGCTAATAAATATTCAAAAAAGCTGGCCAGAAAAATATTTGTTCAATAAAGAGATTACATTAATAAGGTATTATATAGATATAAAATTATATTTTTTCAATTTGCAAGTACATTATTTTGTATGTAATTATTACATTTTATTTAAATTCCTCTAAACACTTTTTTCAGCTGTTAGAACACAAAAAGTTTTGACCTACATTTTCTTTTTTTATTTTATTTTATTAATATTTTTGCATCACATTCTTTCCTTTTTTGAACTATTACAGGGGTACAAATATTTTGGGTTACATGGATCACTTTTATAATGCATGAGGCATGGTTATAAGTGTGCCCATAACCAGATAGTGTTCATCGTACCTATTAAGAAGATTATCACCCATCCCCTCCTCTCTCCTCTCTCCCCCCATTTGATTTCCATTGAGTTTTACTTCCCTCTGCGTGCATGTGTACTCATTGGTTAGTTTCAGTTTAACAGTGAGTACATGTGGTGTTGGTTTTTCCATTCTTTTGATACTCCACTTTGAATAATTGTCTCCAGTTCCATCCAAATTGTTGCAAAGACCTTAATTCATCCTTTTTAATGGCTGAGTAGTATTCTATAGCATACATATATCACATTTTGTTAATCCACTCATGAATTGATGAGCACTTGGGTTGCTTCCACATCTTTGCAATTGTGAATTGTGCTACAATAAACATTCAAGTGCAGGTGTTTTTTGATAAAATGACTTCCTTTGGGTAAATACCCAGTAGTAGTATTGCTAGATCAAATGGTAGGTCAACTTTCAGTTCTTTGAGGTATCTCCACACTCTTTTCCATAGAAGTTGTACTAATTTGCAGTCCCATAAACAATGTAAAGCACTCCTTTCTCTCTGCATCCATGATGGTATCTATTTTATTTTCAATTTTTTTGGACTTTTTAATAAAAGCCATTCTAACAGGGGCAAGGTGATATCTCATTATGGCTTTAATTTGCATTTTCCTAATGATTAGTGACATTGAGCATTTTTTCATATGTTTATTGGCCATTAGCTTATCTTCTTTTGAAAAGCTTCTTTTCATGTCTTTTGCCCACTTTTTAATAGGGTTGTTTGATTTTTTTCTTGCTGATTTGCTTGAGTTCTTTGTAATTTCTGGTTATTAGCCCTTTATAGTATGTATATCTTGCAAATATTTTCTCCCATTCTGTAGGTTGTCTATTTGCTCTGTTGATTATTTCCTTGGCTGTGCAGAAGCTTTTTTATTTAATCAAGTCACATTTATGTATTTTTGTCATTCCTGTGATTGCCATTGAGGGGGGTCTTCATAAATTCTTTACCTAGGCTGACATATAGAAGTTTTACCACATTTTCTTCTAGTATTCTTATGGTTTCATGCCTTACATTTAAGTCTGTGATCCATCTTGACTTAATTTTTGTGTGTGGTGAGAGATATGGATCATGTTTCATTCTTCTCCACGCGGCTATCCAATTTTCCCAGCACCACTTATTGAATAGGGATTCTTTTTTTCCAGTACATACTGCTGTCTGCTTTGTCAAAGATCAGTTGGCTGTATGTGAATGTTATTATTTCTGAGTTTTCTCTTCTGTTCCATTGGTCTGTCTCTATTTTTGTGCCAATACTATGCTGTTTTGGTTACTATAGCCTTGTAGTGTAGTTTGAAATCTGTTAATGTGCTGCCTCCAGATTTGTTCCTTTTGCTTAAGATAGCTTTGGCTATTTGGGCTCTTTTCTGGTTCCAAACAAAGCATAGAATTATTTTTTCTAGATCTGTGATATATAACATTGGTATTTTGATGGGGATTGCATTGAAACTGTAAGTCACCTTGGGTAGTATGGGCATTTTAACAATGTTGATTCTACTGATCCATGAGCAAGGTACGTTTTCCCATTTGTTTGTATCATCAGCAATTTCTTTCTTCAGTGTGTCATAGTTCTCTTTGTGGAGATCTTTCACCTCTTTGGTTAAGTTTTCCTAGTTTTTTTCTTTTCTTTTTAGCTATTGTGAATGTTGTTGAGTCTTTGATTGGATTCTCAGCTTTACTATTATTGTGGTATAGGAATACTACCAATTTGTGTACATTGATTTCATACCCTGAGACTTTGTTGAAATTATTTATCAATTCCAGGAGTTTCTTGGTAGAATCTTTGGGGATATGTAGATATAAGATCATATCAGCAAAAAGTGATAACTTGACCTCCACTTTCCAGATTTGGATATGCTTAATCTTTTTTTTCTTCCCTAATTTCTCTGGCTAGGACTTCATCCAGAGGAATTGACCTACATTTTCATTTTGCACTGATCCTAACCGATTGTGTAGCTGACCTACCTTCCAAAGATATTGATTAGGAAAGTTCAATATGAAACATACTCAATTATATATATTTTGTTGATGTTGCTGAATATGAGTTAGCAGTGATACTAGACAGCTCAAATGCTAGTCTCATCTCTAATGCTTAGCTGTTTTTGTAGAGATTTAGATGACATAACTTCTTACTAAATTATAGTTTTGTCAGAAGGAGATGAGTAAAATTCTTTCTGGAAATAGAAATAAAAATACTGAAATAATAGACCATGAAATCTTTAGTTGATAGAAATATAAGTGGAATTAGGAAAAGGCAAAGAGAGAAATCGATTGGGCTAACTGAAATATAGTTATCTAAGGAAATAGGTTGGATATGTTGGTCAATATAGTCAGAAATTAAAATGTTTGAAAATTTTGTGATGAGTACTTTGGAATGAAGGAGGTGAAGTTTTGATCTGACTGTGGAGAGAGTAGCTAAGATAAAATGAAAAAAAAAAAAAAGGGAAGTGGATCAAGGAAACAAAATTCCAGATACTGAATGTGCTTTCCAATTGTCTGCTGATAATACTGAAAAGATGACCTCGCTACACCGTGTATTCCCAAATGAGAAATTGTGACAGTTTGAGAACTGAAGGTTGAAAGAACATTAAAAGTATAACAATTTTCATTAGATCAGCTAATATAATCAAATGTGAATGAAGTCTGGTTTGTAAACACAAATAAACATGTGTGCATTAGCTTTTTTAGTCTCCTAATGTACCAATAAATGCAACTGAATAACAATATATGCCTTTGGATAATAAGCTAAACAAAATATGAAATCACAAAATCAATTACCCCACATACATATGACGTAGCATTTGACTTTCAGTTACGTCATTTAACATATATTAGTTTCCTAATCTTCTCAGGATATTATTAACAATAACTATTTCTGTTATGTAAAAAGGTAACATAGTAACAACAATAGACAACTTACAGTAAATGGGCCTGAGAGACATCTCCATAATTTGATGTTCTCAATCAATACGCAACATTTGAGAATATTTAAAGTTATTAAGGTATTTTTCATCAAAGAAGTATCAAATATTCGGAATTCAAAGGACATGAAAATGTTTAGAATTTCTATTTATTGCACCCACACACACCCTTGAAAATTAAATTAACATGAAAAATAACAATGTTTCTTGTCAACAATGTCTTCTGTGACAATAGATTTCGTTATATTTATTAAATGAAAGCATACATAGCCTACTTAACCTTTCATAGTAAAAGATTCTCTAAATCAGGACAGACATAACTACCTCCTTTATCTTTCTTATAGGATAAAAATATCTATATCTTTTTGGCTAAAACTTTGTTGAAGATGTTAGCAGTATTCAGAAGTAGTACTCCTGACTGATGTAAGTACCCATTGTGTTATCCAATACATCACTGAAAAACCTCATTGTCTTTGAGATTTGTGAAAGGCATTCCAATTATGAATATTAATTTGAAATAAAATTCTTTTATATCAAATTTTTGTTTTACATATTGACTAAGACACTAGTTTTCTTGTGGACTTCTAAGAAATTTCAACAATCTATGCTAAATTCATAAACAGAAACATTCCAAAAAAGAATAGAAAGCAGAAGTTTAAAAAGAAATCATATACTTGTATATCACAAAAATACCAGCTACTGGTTAAATATTTTTATATAACTCTTCAATTACAAGAAATGTATTTCCACTTGGCATTATTAAGAGTGTTATTGTGCCCTTTACATTCATCTGCAATACAATAGTCATATGAATAATTGATACATTATCTACTGTCTAAAGGAATTTTATGGCATTATAGTCTTTCAAAGATCATGTCAAAGTAGGCTTGGGGAGAAACTATCATTAATATTTAAAAAGTCTCTGTCTTAAATTATGACAAAACAAAGCCAACAAAATTTGAAATTTATATCTATGTATTTTTCATTTCCTGTCTAAAGGATGACACTGTAGATTTTGCAGATGGATATTATTGCACATCAACTGCTTCCTCAATAACTTGCTAATTAATCCTTGTAGCTGAAATGAATTGACAAAGACTGAGGTTTACATGACCCTCAGTTTTAAATAATGTAGCACTCTTATGGAAAAACTAGTTAGACATTGCCTTGCCAATGTACATTTGCTCTAGATATTGATTGAATTTATCACTGAAGTAGAGTTTGGAGGTCATTGCATCAGAAAAAAGACTAATTTTTTTCAAAAGATTTTCCATTATTAAAATTCAATATTTGATGCTAAATATTGATTTGTCTAAAGTAATATTAATAGTATTGTCCTATTAAGGGATTTTAATTTTATTATTTGTAAAATAAGCAAGATTATATTAGAATATATACCTTAAAATACCATTATTCAAAAATTTTATTTCATATCCTGAGATCACAAACACATACTTTTATACTCTAGAGTCTCGACCTTGGTCTTTTCTTTTACGTCTGTATTTCAACTTGAAGTACATCAATTTTAATTAACTTCAACCATAACCAATCTCAAATATTTTATTATGTTTTTCTGATTTGAAATTTTAGATTTTAAAAATACATTCTTTAAAAATTATATTTTACACATCCTGTTTTATTTTGTTTTATAGTCACAATGTTTCTAATACCTGTTTTTATCTGTTTCTTTACAAAGGTACTTTTTTATATATAATTCATTTACATGGACTTTTTAAAATATCCTGACAAAGTATTTGACAACCTTTTTTAATTTGTTAGGGGTCTTCTGGTTGCCAAGAACAGAAATTTAAAATTATCTAACTCAAGAAAATCAAAATTTTCTCAAAGAATAAAATGTTAGTTTACAGAATAATAGACGTTCTATCTAGAAACTTTGAGAAGACATTCAAAGACAATTATGCGCTGGATTGAGGCATTGTAACATCTTTGAGAAGCTTTGCCTTTGGTTCTTTTTGTGTATGTTAGCTGCCCAGAATATACATTCTTCTTTCTGTGTATACACAATTCCAAAAATGGCTTCTGCCTAGCATAATACACATGGCTTAGATGATTTTCGGTGTGTTGTTGCTGTTTGTATGCTATAAATATCCAGCCCAAATTAAATTAAATAAGAAATAACAGATGAAAAACTGTCACATATAAAATATCCATGGTAATGGCCAGGTACACAGGCTCAAATGATGACGACAATGATATCATTAAATTTTTCTTTAGTACTGAAAATAATCTTTTATATCACTTTGGTCACTTTCAAACTAATGTCTTTGAAGGTGAGCACAAAATATATCCACGCTGCAAATTTTATAATAAATAACCACCTTTTCTAGTGGACAGCAGTGTTGCATTGTATAAGAGGCCCTTAATTCTTGGCAATAACAGCAAAGTTTCATGACAACCAAGGTGTATAAGAACATAGTGACTTTTGTCATAAATAAGCACTGCTATTAACTCAGAAAAATTTCTATTAAAAAACAGAGGTTCCCAAGCTATTTTTTTCTTTTGTTGGTTGTATTAAACCTGGAAGAATTTAATATAAAAAATTAAATTTAAATACCCATTAAATAATCATGAAATTCAAATGACAGTCTTTATGGAATTCATAAGATCTAACATTATAACCCTCAAATTCACATAATGGAACATTATGGTAAAAAGTTAGGCAGTAAAAAAAAATACATATTTTTCTGTAAAATAAGATATTTAAATAATTCTTTGGATAATTTCCTCAATGGTCACAATATCATCTAATATATACTCACTTTTTAAATGCAAATTTTTTTTTAATTTTTCAGAGTCAACACAAAAAATAATACAAGTATATAAATAAAAGATTGTGTTTTTTTATTTTTCTGTATTACTATCTTTAAAGATTTACAATAGCTTTTCTTTTTCTTATACAAAATAAATAAAGTTGTAGAACATAAAGAATATCTATGAACATAAAATTGGGAAGGTGAGAGTTTTACTTTTCCATAACTACTTGTTTATAAAATGTTCCTATCTATAGGGATGTGAGATTTCAAAAGTTGTTATGAAAGAAAAAATCAAATTTAAAATACAATCAGGGTTGTGAGTGTAGGGGGTTTGTTTTGAGAGGTTGCATGTGAATAAACTCAAATGGGAAATGCAATACAGCTAAGGGTAAACATGCTGGATAAAAATGAGAAGGTTTTCTGTGTTTCTTGAAAATGATATTATCACCTCCTCTCCCTAAGGTGTTGGAGTTACAGATAGGTCTACCTGTGGAAATCTAAATGTTCTGATGTTGAATTTGGAAGAGATAGAATAATCCATTGATACCTTGCAATGTCTACTCCCCTAAATATTCAATACTTTTGGATAGAGAGGAAAAGGTAAGGAAAGTGACAAATAAGCATTAGCAGCCTTTCACTTAGCCCTCCACTGCCTTTAACTAGCATTGTGACTCTAGAAAAATCACATCTGCATTTGTTATCTGAGGTCAAATTAAAATTTAGGCAATGATAGTCTCATGGAGCCTAAAGTCTAGAGCAGGTAATAGGGAGAAATACACAAATAAAATTGTGACACATATTGTGAGGGAAACAAATAGGATGCTAATTAGAAATGAAGAAAAGAGGGTATCAAGCACATTGAAGTTAAGGTTGAGTATTAAAAAGAAGGTGAAATGGAAAAAGGAGAGGCCCTGGATTACAAAGAATTAACCATATTCAGAGAACATACATGAAGCCCTTGCATCTACAATATTTAGCATGAGGTAAGTGGATAAAGAATGGCAAGTTTAAATTCTCATCAACATGTTAGTGTATGTAGTATAGTGGAGATATAAAGAATCATACAGGTTTGAGATTTCTCTTGGAGGTTATATATGAAATTGCAGAGAGAGAACTGAATGAGCACAGGAACAAAAAGTTCAAAAACTATAATTAAAAGTCAAATATAGAATCACAGAAGATTGCAAAGAAGTGCCTTGCTGGGTAGAAGGACGTTGTGATCTCAAGGAAACCAAGACCCGTTTATTTCAAAGGAGAACATGATCACTTCTGCCAAATATTACTAATGAAAGGTCCAGCAAATGAGGAGGGAAACGTGCCCATTAGAAACCTTGGTAAAACAATTTTGATTTAATGATGAGGATACAAATTAGATTGCAATAAGGTAAACAGAGAAAATAGAGGTGATGAAATGAAGAGAAGTATGCAATTAGCTTTGAAGTTACTCTGTGAAAGAGAAGAGAAATGGAGCCACAGAAATGATTTTAAAAGCTAAGTGAAGGAGAGACTGCTGCTTCTATGTTTGTTTGTATGTTGTTGTTTTTAATTTGTTTACTATTCTACGTGGTATTTACTCCGCACTGTTGCAAATGCTTTAAAAATGTTATGCATTGAATCCACCTAACAATTCCACTAGAGAGGTTTAGTTTTCTGGATCCAATCTTTACCCTTCTTTATACTTTTTACATAAAAATGATTTCTGGAGCTCCATGATGCATCTCGTGATCACAAGGATACACAAGTTAAGTAATATCCAATAGAATTTCAGAGCCAATGGTCCTGGTATGCGAAAACATACCAGATTGTAATGGTCCATCTCTATACTTCTTGATTTGTAAGAAAAAAACTGCATTCTATTTTTTAAACCACTGTAAGTCTGGAATATTTTGGCAAAAAAGGAAATTCTAACTATTAGGATATATTTAGTTATCTTTAATTGTTACAGAATGTATATTTAATGGGAGAGAATGATGACGCAGGACAGATAAAATTGCAAGAGGATGAAACTTCCGGAGAATGAGATTGATTAGAAAAAGAAGGTAAATGGAAGGATTGTTGATTCCTTCATTGCCAAAGGAGGAAAGAAAGAGGAAAAAGCTGCAAATACAGCATGATTTTTAGGTTTGCTGATGAGCAGAATAGCTATATCTTGCCTTCATTTTCTTTATAAATTAATGTGCAGCAGCAGCATTAATGTGTGATGTGGATAGGCAGGGAATGGGCATTTTTAAGTTATTCACTAAATTTCCCAAGGAATGAGAAAGAAAGCCCATTAATGCAATAAGTTGGGTGGTATTATTTTTCCTTTCTTGGTTTCCATCAAATCACTCCCTGCTGGTCTTTTCCCCTCCCCTGTATATTCTCTTATTTCTGTTTCTTTAAACAGGTTCATCTTCTTATCCTTTCCTCCTACGTATTTGTCTCCACTTTTCTGTATTTAAACTCTAGGGTACCTGTGGAAATTGCATCTATACCCGTGGCTGGTGATTCCCAAATTATCTTCTTTATCCAAGAACTCATTTCTGAGATACAAACTCACATAGATAATAGCTCATTCAGTGCCTCTTCCCAGTCCAGTTCAATCTATCCAGAGCCTGGCCAGTCTTCCTTTCTTCTTTCTACCCTCCGTGTCTTCCTTCCTTCTTCCTTCCCTTCCTCCTTCCCTCCCTCCCTTCCTTCCTTCCCTCCCTTCCTCCTTCCTTCCTTCCTTCTTCCTTCCCTCCCTCCCTCCCTCCCTCCTTCCCTCCTTCCTTCCTTCCTTCCTTCCTTCTTTCCTTCCTTCCTATTCCTTATGACAAACACTTTTTGAGTGGTAGAAATTGTTCTTGTCACCAAAAACACATTAAGATGATACTCTGACAACATTCCCATCAACTCCAGCCAAAATTCTCATAGTGTTACTAGAAAACCACCCATTTTTCTTACTTTCCATTACATCAACATTTTTCTAACAATTCTGTTCCTTAAATATCTGCAAAGTCTTTCTCATTCTTCCAAACTCAATTCAGTGTATTATTTCATACCTACTTCTCTGCAGGAACTTCCTATGGAATCTCCCTGCTCCCAGTACCGTCACCCCTTCCATTTATTTACACACAGCTTCAAGAATTACCTTACAGATATGCAACTATAATCATATAATTCACTTGTTTAAATTCTTCAGAATTGGAAAGTGGGGGTGAGACATCAAGCACCGATGGTTTTTCCATCTTGCAGAAACTTCCTGTAAGAAGCCATGTCAACAAATGAGTGTTTGCCAATATAGCCTTGTCGTGGCTTGAATGTTTATGTCTCCTTCAAAATTAATGTTGAAACTTGATTCTTAAGTAATAGTATTAAGAGGTGGGGCCTTGGAGAAAGGATTGAAGTCATTATAAAAGAGGCTTCGCATAGGGTTCACCCCCCCCCCCCCGTTTTTGTCTTTCCACCTTTTGCCATGTGAGGATGCAGCAAAAAGGTGCCACCTTGGAAGCAAAGAGAGCCAGCCCTCACCAGACATCAAACATGCTTGGGATTGGCCTTGGGCTTCCCAGCCTCCAGAATTGTGAGAAATAAATTTCTGTTTTTATAAATTACCTAGTGTGTGGTATTTTATTATAGCAGCACAAATGATCTAAGAAAAACATGTTGAGAGGTAGAAGAAAAAAGTGTATTCACCACTGCTCACCTTTTATTTATCAATGTTTTGCCTTATGGGGCATTAACTCACCCAGAATTCATCATTGTACATAGAAATCAACCAGTCTTGTGGCTCCTCCTGCCTTAGGGTCAACAGCAAAGCTCCGGTGCAAAGGTATGGAGGCCTGAGGCTGAGGTGATACTCTCTTGCATTATGATGCTTGAATTTGTTCAGAATCAACAAAGAGTTGCCTCAGGGGGCGGCCATCAAAACTGAAAGTAAATGTAAAATTTTGCTTTCTGTGCAGAGCTGCTCTCTCCCTCTATGCTTTCTGATTCTTCCCTTCCTCCCCACCCAAATCTCAGCTATTTTCAGAAAAATAATGACTCCAGGTGAAATCTACATGACCTGTCCACAAGTGGGACGGGAGGCCATACATACCTATCTGCTTAGATAAAACCTTTTTTCTTATGTAGGTCTTCACTCAACATCCAATTTATAATTGCAACCTCAGTTGAATAAAGAAGGTGACGTGCAAGTTAATTCCTGTGCTCCTTCTCTGCCCTTTTGTTCAATATAGCATCAATTATCTTCTAACATATTATATATTTGCCTAATCCTTTTCAATTTATGTCTACCTCTCTAGAATGTAAACTCTGTTAGTGAGGAATTGTCTTTTTCTTCTCTGCAGTATCCTCAGCATCTAGAGAGGTATTGACACACTGTAAGCATTCAATTAAATTTAGAAATGAATGGATGAATGAATACATGTTCCTAGTCATTTTCTTATCTAAACAGACTGTGTGTAATGTATGGATGCATTCTGAATCAGCGTATTGGAGTTATATTATTTTTCATCTTAACATATTGACTGCCATGTGAGTGAGTTGTATTTAACTCAGGCTAGGTCTGAGCCTGGGGCCACATGAAGCAAAACCCTGCAATTTGTTCCTGAAAATATGGCTTGTCGATATTCTTCTTGTTACAATTAATATTGACAATTTAATTCTAAAAATGAGGATTGTATTGCATATAACTCTCACACAGAAAACAATAAAAAATAACAAATTATAAAGGATAATTTTTTTTAATGAAACACCATGGCCCTAGGGAAAAATTACTTTTTTCCTAGTATGGCAGTCAATGTGTTAAATATCTGTGTTTTTTAAAATATAGCAAAACCTTGTTTTATATTTGTATTTTTATGGTTATTTAGATACAATTCTGGTGAAATGGACATTATTCACCAGTATATATTTTAACGTTCAGTTAGTGACTGCTTTACTTCTTGAAGCATTGGATTTGTCAAACTCATCTTCATTTTGTATTGTACAATGGTTGATATGCCAACTGGTCACAGGATTGTTGAGTTCTATTCATTTCTTTTTCATGCATTGTAGAGGTTCCTCTGTTTTCACCTGTCATCTAGAATTGCTGAGAAATATAAAATCATCTTTTTATTTCCCTTTTTAAGTGACCTCCTGTTCTTTTTCCTCGGTGCTTGCAGGTTTCCTTCTTTAAACTTGAAGATCAGTGAGTTTACCAGAAACTGTCTCAGTCTTTTTGATCATTATTAATGTTTTTGAAGTCACTGAAATACAGTGAGTGTTTTCAATCCACCCTATTCAGTTTTTCTTTTATTATAGAAAATGTTCTTATATTTATTCTGAATATTTTGTTCATTTTTCCTGATTTGTTTTTCAGACACATCAATAATGGGCATTTTGTATTTCTAGTGTCTACATCCAGGAGAGTCATCTCCTTAAAACTCATCTGTATCTATTTGCTTCCTCTGACTACTCTGTGACATTATCAAATTTGTCCCCATTATTGCTACTGTTTTTTTAATGTAAAGAATACATTTTGTAGGGTTTTATTTTTCCCTGTAAATAATATTAAATTCCCTAATTTTATTTTGCTCTCCATGACTCCTTTTCTATAATATATTCTAGCAAATATGTCTTCAACTTATTCTAAATGTCATTTTATCTCAGGTAGTTCATGTTTTGTTTAAAATCTTTAATGCCTCAAAAATTTGTAACATAAAAAAATGTCCTCTATTGTGTTGTATGAAAGGACAGGAAATTGGCAGTCTCCTTGAAAAGCATGGAAGGGGCCCTTGGCACGGAGAACAAGCATATGGTTGAGACATCGCCACGTACTTCTCAGCATTTAACTAGCACTTTTGAAGTAATAAGTTCTAGTGTTCGATAGCAGAGTAGGTGACTGTAGTTAACAACAATGTCCTATATGTTTCAAAACAGCTAGAAGAGAAGACCTGAAATGTTTCCAATGCATAGAAGTGATAAATACTTGAGGTATTAGGGGAAACAAAGAACTACTGCAAGATATATGCTCATTGATAATGGAAAATGAATATATCTCATTATATTTGAATCATAAAGGTTAATTTGGAGTATTTAATTGTTATTATATTGTTTTATTTTATAAATAATATTGATATTTTAATATGCCATTATTATTGGAAAACTACAGTAATACTTCCTTGATCATTCCATGATAAGAAATGTACTTTTGATTTTAAATGAAACTTAGTGATCAGGTTATTTTATCTCAGTGTCATCCCTGAAAATGGAAACACCTAGAAATTTCACAACAAAGTTTCTCTTATTCTTAATCTTACTGTTTTTAATTATAAATTTATAAGTTACCTACTCTGATTTTTAGACCATTTGGAAAATCTCAAGCAAGTATATATTAATAAAAGAAGAAATAAAGAGAAATCATCAACAATTCCACATAATTTATTCAGCAATCATTGAGTACCTGCTGCATATAGATATGTGGCTACACACATAACCGAAAAAATGTTATAAAAAGAAAACCAAAATTTTTGTTCCTTCAGTCATTTTGCTGTATTTTAGAGGCTTAAGTAATTAAATATGAAATAGAAATACTTTATTCCTGATATGAAAAGCCAATTTGCAGCAAATAGAGCTTATTTGTCAAATGTTGCTCATGATCTTAATGAGGTTTATTCTCAGAATAAATGCATCTTCTGTTCATTTGATAGTTGTAACACTACAAATGCTGGGGATTTAAAGGTCACTACTAAATCAAAAAAGTTATTGGTTCTGTTGCTCTCTGGGACACATTATTCTAAAATTGTTTCTTTTCCACTGATGTGTTAAACAAAAATAGAATGTTTTAACTTAGCACAAAGGTTACAAAACCACTATCGCATTATTGCCTTGAATATCAGCATGATAATTGAGTCATGTGTTTTGGTGACTATATTACCTATGCTGTAACAAAAGATTATCCATGTATATCAAATATGTGCAATTCAAAGCGATTGTGTCTCATATCAAGCTTTTAAACTAAATGTCTAAAAACTTGTAGTAATAATATATTTAAGTATTTCACTTGAATTAGCATAATAGAAAGTATAAAAAATATAAATCTATTTGGGCAAATGTTAAATAAGGATCAAAGAACATTAATTAAAAAAATAAAATTAAAAAATATTTCTTCAATTATTTTAACATTTCAATTGATAATGAAAGAAGACTGGTTTAGTGTTTCCTTTTGTTTAGCATTTCCCTGTTTTTTCAAAGTTTTAGGAATGCAAAGTACCTAACATTCAAGGGTTGGCCCATACATGTGACAAGGACAATTAATATGGTCAGTACAAGATTGCAACAGATACCAAAGGTAACTACTGTAGCAACTAAATTACTTTACTAAACGACTTCACTCTTTGTTATAGAAATTTGCCAAGTTTATCACATGTTTTAATAATCAACACATTTATAAACCAGAACATTTACTACCTTTGACGATTTGAGACCTGGTCTAGCCACTAGAATCTAGCTTTTAGTATAAGCAATCATTCAACGTTATACCTAAGGATGATAATCAAGAATATCAATACAGTTATACTCTAGAAGATAAAGCAAACTTTAGATTTTAAATATAAATGTTTGATATAATCCTGGAATTATATTTCTATATCCTATATATCAAAAGAGATTCTGCAATTTAAAAATTTAAATGAACTGTTTGAAGACTGAGAAAAGCCAATAACAAATTGGAACCTAGGATAGTTTTGTGTTTTTCAAAGTCATGACCAAGAAATGGCCTTAACATTTTGCTCATTTTGACTAAATTTAGGTAGGTTTCTTGCTGACTACAGATCCCTGCCCTCCCTTTTCTTAAAGGATTTATAAATACTTGCAAATGTATATTCTTCTGTGCCCAATTTAGATTCATATAAATCTCCTTAAAAGCCTCTTGCCAGTTTTAAAACTCAGCAATATGTCTCTGGAGGATCTCAGAGCCATCCCTTTGAAATGCAATCACCAAGAAAGATAATACCCAGTCTCTATAGAAAGGTAGGAACCTACCTTTGATGGGCCCTAATTAGCAAATACAGCCCAACCACAGAGAAAAAGCTTTGCAAACTCGGTAATAACTCAAATGCCAGACACATTTCATAGATCAACCTCCCCCTTGATGTCTTCCAGGCCTTTTCCATTAACTCACTCAAGATTAAAATGAGTGAAGTTGAGGTGAGTTCAGTCTCTTTCCTGTTGCAGTAGTCTTGTATAAAGTCTTCCTTGACTATTTAAGTTTGTCTGGTGCAATTTCTTACATTGACAATCATCAGAAGTCACATTTCAAATAAATGTGATATTCATTTCAACAGTAATATTAAAATTACCTAAATGACCTTTCCCTTTAAACTACCGCATGCTTAGAGTATCAAATTTGTTATTTAATTTTGTTGGCTCTACACCATGGTATCTATGTTCAGGATGTTGACAAGAATTCCTGGCTTCTATTAGACTACTGTGTCCAGATATTCTCATCTTTATACATCATATTTAAGTACCTTTGTAGTTATGGAGCAAAACTTCTCCTTTTACAATGATAACTCAGAATTAAATGCCATATTATAGAATAAGATTGTAGTGCCCTAAGTTATTTAATGACAGTGACTTCACTGGCATCTTCTATAGGACTCTTTTGAAAAAAAATAATAGTTTATTTTAATTATCATGAAATGGAAGAAATAAGAAACCTAGGTTTCATGTGAATATGACTTTATGGAAAGGGACATATCCCACACTGCTTCTACCTCCTAATAAATCTTAGGCATTTTTCTTTATTTTATAAGCCCAGTTTAAAACTGCTAACTACAGATGTCTTATCCTGGGGAATACAGGATATTGGTTTCAAAAGAAAACGTGTGTGTGTGTGTGTGTGTGTGTGTATTAATATGTATATAAAATCTTCCCAACTACAATTTTATACTGAAAGTTTTAACGCTCAGGAATAACAGAGTGCCATTTCCCTTTTCCAGTGTGGCAATCAGAGTATGTTGAAAGTTTTCTTAAGAGCCAAATAATTTGTAATAGGTTTTAAAAAAGAGAAAAAAACACTTTTGCAAAGCAAGAATATCTATTTTAAAAAACAGAAATCTGGCCTGATAATACTAGTGATAAAATCCAAAAGGAGGGACTAAAGATAACAACAGAGTATTGCCATGAATTAACCTCAGGCCTATGATAAGAGGTCATTCCCCTGAAATTGGTACAAAGATATTTGGAGCCATTTTATGTTAGATTTCTATTTCAATATTACATCCACGAACTCTACATACATTTACTACATTTTTAACAGCTATTTTTAATGAATTGGTGTTATAGTTATGGAAAAATACGGTGGGAATTTGATAAATCACCACGGGTAACCTCAAGTGATTCACTATTTTAACAAAAATTACTGATCCCCCACCATGTGCCAGACACTATAACCAGCATTGAAGATGCCATGATAAACACACCCATGCAGTCCTCCCCCTCACAGAGCACATAGTATTAAGGAGAGAAGTAGATCCAGGAAGAATATCCATGCATTTAAAACACTTGAATGAGTTCAGAATTTTAAAGTCCAGAGTTCTGAGACTCAGCTCAGTCTTGGGCGCACGAGAGAAGCTTGCCAGAGGCAAGGACATTAGTTTAGCAACACATAGCAGTGAGTCACTGGCATCAATAACCACCTTCTAAGTGTTACTAGATAATTTTGATTTTGTCTACCACCTTCTAACTGTGTGACCTAGAACTATTACTTAAATTTTCTGTGTCTCAGTTTCCTCAATTATAAATCAGTATAATCATCATATCTTTTTCATAAGACTTTTATTTTTCTGAGAATTAATAAGATATATAGTTTAAATGGTCCATAGTATATTGTAATTGTTCAATATAATAACATCTCAGCAAGCCGGCTGAGAGACAATCGTCCCTTAAATCCTGGAAACATCTGTGGGAACTGAGGGAATCTTTCCAGGAAACTGAGAAGTGAATTCCAGGACAGGACAGAAGTGTGGTGCCATTCACTCACAGGGGGAAACAAGAGGAGCACATTGTGAGTGGAAGAAGATAATCAGTTCAGTTTTGAATATAATAGCTTTTAGGTGCATCCAAATCATCCGTCATGTATCTAGCTAGCTAGCTGGCTATCATCTACCTGTCTATCTATCGTCTATATGTCTATTCAGTAGCATTCTTGGTTGGATATGTAATTTAGAAATTACCAGAATATAGATAATATTTATGGCCAGTGATGTAGATAATCTCATTTATGAAGAAAGACCCAGAAAAGGAACTGAATAACTAAATGTATTTTACTATGTACTTTAGTGACTTGGAGATAACTTCATATAACATTTCTATTGAGAAAAGCAAGTGGAAAATCTGTATATGAATTAATATGGCATTTTGGTAAAGAAATCGTTTTAATTTCCTATGTGTTTAGCATTAGAAAATTTTAACAATATTAGTCCTTCCACACTGATTATGTATATTTAGTTTGATAAATTATCGGTTCATCTTTTAAAGTCAAAATCAATAACAATAACCATCATTAAAATAAATATATTTTATGTCTATAATTATTATTTTATTGTCATTATTATAGCTAATAGAACATCTGAGCCAGATAATAATCAAAGCACTTTTCATATATCAATTCCTTCAATTCTCACAACAACCCTATGGACACTGTTATTAACCCCATTTTATGGATAAGGAAGCGGTGGCACGGAGAGGCTTGGGAATTCACTCTGCAGAGGTAGCGTGGAGCACAGCTCGTATTGAAACTCAGGAGTCTGGGATAACGTATGCTCTATCATTACACTGGCATGCTATTAATGCATATATATGGAACTAACGCTGAATAAGTCTGGTCTGATACACCTTAAAGTTTCTCATACTTAGTATCATTTTATTTACAAATATATACCTGCAGATGGAAATATATAAATATAAATGTTATAAAATTACTTCACTGATTAAAGAAATTGTTATGTCAAAAGCGTTATAGTAAATAGTGTCAAATACTTCTTTTGCCATTTATTTGTCTATTGCAATTCCTTGACTATATTCCTCTCTCTCTCTCTCTCACACACACATATAAACAGAAAATGTTAGGGAGATATGCATAAACTAATTTAGCCAATATATACTACTAGTGTATTCTTAAATAACATATTCAAAATTATATTTTATAAGGATAAGTGTGGGTTAAAATATTCAGATAAACCTATAGTAAATGGTCTTTATCATTTTAGCAAGTTACCAGTGGAGTTTGCATTTTTGAATTTTCACCCTCCAGTGACAAAATATTTAAGATGTCTGAAGGAAAGTATCCACAGTGATTGAGAGAGAGAAAATCAGTTGCTTAGGCAAATATGTAAAAATATGATGTATAGATTCTACTCATACAAATTTGTCAGCGTATATAGCAATACACTAATAGATCATTTTCTCTCTTTGCATTTCTAAATTATAGTATGTTGGCTAACGGGCCATGCACTGGGCTTTGTGTGCTGTTCTAAACATACTTACAAGCACAACGTTTATAAGTAAACTGGTTTCAGGTCTGATGGTTTGAAACTGACAATCTTAGTCACCTAAATATCTGTCTTCCATCAGGACTTAAGCATCTTTTATCTCCTGTGCTTGGGGCTGAAATAACTGAGATCTCTCCCTTTGTACCAATAAAGTATGTTTTTACAGCTTCTTTGTATTTTTAACTATGGGCTGTACGGGAGCTCCTGAGAAAGAGATACTGTATTGTACCCAAGTAAACCTGTGGATAAGCCTGATAAAGAACAAAATTGGAAAGTCAGTGGAATGGATTTCTCTCTATATCTTATGTTTGATGGACACATTTCTATTATGGGTCTTTATTTGGTACTCTGTCAATTTTCTAAAACTATTTGTGTTTCTGACATATCAGATTTTTTTTCTTTACCTTATCTATTAAATTTGTCTTTTCCCCTCTATGTTAAGCTTGGAAAAAAATCTATTTTGGGCACCCATTTGGAATTATAAAATACTGAGTGTTTTAACATAACAGTGGGATGTGGTTCCCTTTAATGTCCTTTTCAGCTTCAGTCTAATGTACAAAATAGACTAGTGATCTCTTTTTGTCATTGTATTCTTTTTCCGACTTGAATTTTTCAATTTCCCGGTGACCTAAAGCATCACTATTAGCTTTAGTCGCACCAGTAGGATGGTTTGCATTTTTTCAAAGTCATTTGATCAATTTGAAATATTTGAACAACTGTTTCTGTAAGAAATAAAACTGATGGCTGAGGCGTAGCAAACTCTCAAGTATCTAAAATCTTAAGGCAATTCAGGGCCATAAATTCTACTGTCCTTAAGAAATACCTTATAAAATAATCTGTGATTCAAACACAGGAGCAAACTCCTTTTATCATTTATTTTTTGGCAGAGAATTCTAAATCTGTAGGTGTAAGTGATATTTACTTGTTCTTTCAACTTAAGAGAAATTTCTGAAATGGTACACATGATTTGTCAAACTATAAGGCCTTTATTTTTCCTTCAAAGGTTATTCATAATTGCCAAGTAAAAGGAAATGAATATCATAAAAAACTGGTGTGTCAGTGTCATTTGCAATAGGAGCTGTTTTTCAATAAGTAAAGCTGACAGAAAAGCAGATACAGTGCTTGATATTTTATGTTCCCAGGACTAAAACTCTAGAGATTAGTCTAAAAAGAGAAAGGGCATGTTTACATGCTTATTTCCAGACAAGCATGGCAGTATTATTGATTCAAGATTTCTACTATGGGTTCTCATGTAATCCACAGCATCATGGCCTGCAAAGTTTTATTTATTTATTTTATGTATATATTTATTTTATGTATAGGATATATACAAATTTTGTATATTTATGGGGTAGAATTTGATGTTTCAATACAGATTATGTTGATCATATGTATATAACGAGCAAATTGTGGTATTTATCATATCCATCACTTCATGTATTTATCATTTCTTTCTGGCGAGAACATTTAAAAGCCTCTGTTCTAGCTATTTTTATTATACAGTACCTTATTGTTAAGCATCATCACACTACTGTGCAGTAGAATAGCAGATCTTACTTTCCATTTGACTATAACTTTGTACCCGTTGACTACCACTGTCTGCTTCTGTGATATCAACTCTTCTTTTTGTTCAGATTTCAAATATAAGTGAGATCATATTTTTTATTTATTTTTTTCTGTGTCTGGCTTATTTTGCTTAAGACAATGTCCTCCATGTATATCCATGTTGTCATAAATGACAGAATTTCCTTTTTTATGGCTAACTAGTATTCCATTGTGTATATATACCACATTTTCTTTACCCATTTATCTGTAGGACATTTGGACTGATCCCATATATTGGCTATTGCAAATAGTGCTTCGATGGAAATGAGAGTGCAGATATCTCTTTGACAAACTGATTTTACTTCTTTAAATATATACCCAGCAGTGGAATTGCTAGATCCTAAGGCACTTCTATTTTTTTAATGTTTTAAGGAACCTCCATACTATTTTTCATAGCGGCTGTACTGATTTCGAACCACCAACAGTGTACAAGGTTCTAGCCAGGTAGCTGCGCGGGGCTTTCTCCTAGGAGGTGGGGTGGCCTCCAGGCCTGCTGTCAGGCCAGGGACAGATACATGGGGCCAGGCCTCTGTGTGGGGCTATCTCCAAAGGGACAGGGCCACCTCTGGGTTGGCTGTCCTTCTGGGAGTGCGCACACCCAGGCCAGGAGTGTGAGTAGGGCTACCCCGCTGTGCAGGCCCACCTGTGTCCCTGAGGGATGAAGTGCTTCCTGGATTCAGACGTTCTGCAGACCTAGGCTCTAGGCAGCCAGGATTTGGTGCTGCAGGCACCTTTGTGAATGTAGTGGATTGACAGTGGGGTCTCAGGGATAGAGGGGGTTGGTGGCTGCTGGCTCCCAGAGCAGGAGGCACTCCAGCTATAGCAGGTCTGGTTTCAAAATGACGCCATATCATAGCAGCTCAGGTCATTGGGGTGGGGTGTGCCAACCGGGTTCCTACTCTAGGGCAATATGGCCCTGAAGACCCCTGCAAATAGCCCTCCCTGAATTGGGGGCCTGTGAGGACTGAGGGATCTTCCTGTAGCAATGACTGCTGGCCCCTGTGGTAGTGATGGGACCACCGAGAGTCTCTATCTCATCTGCTGCCTGTAAGGAGAGGTTTCCCCTGGCTCTGAGCCCATCCTGGCATGGGAACTGTGGCAGAGGCAGGATACCTCATGCCCTGCTCTGTGGTCCCATCCGGGGCTTCCATACCCCACAGGGACGTTTCTGTTCCCTGGTCCTCTCCAGTGTATCTTCTCAGTCGCTCCAGTCAAAATGTAATTGTTTATTTGTTGCTTTGTTCCCTTTTTGTGGGAGGATGAACACCAGGCAACCTTTGTCTGCCATTGATGTCAGTCTTCATGTTAATTTTTTGAACACAACAATTCCTCTGAAAGTGTTAACAAAATTTAATCATCCAACAGTTATTTGGTGGGGCAAGGGGTTTCTTGCTAAATTCAAGAATTTGATTTAACTTCCATCACTTCATCACACAAATAGTCATCAAGCATCTTTAGAATATGTGCTATGTATCAATGACCGTGCAAGGAACTGAAAACGCAGGACTTAAGGTGAAAACTCCCAGTTAAGGGAATTACCATCTAATGCGGGAACAGAACAAGAGGAAGGAAGCTTTACTCTTTGACCACAGTCTTAAGTGCAACCGTATTTGGCAGGAGGTAGGTAATAAATCTTCACTGAGAAAGGGAACATCTGATTGGAATGTTGATAACTGACATTTAAATAGACATTCTACTTCCCATAGTTCAACTTATTTATGAATTTCTTAATCAATTGGAGAGATTAACTGAGGGACAGCATGCAGAGTTACAGAACTAATGATTTCATTTAACACATGAGGACAGGATTGATACATATCAACTGTAGCTGGGCAAGATAATGAGGGGTAAGCAGTGACTTTATCCATAAGATGTGAACTGTGCACAGTGGATAGGCTCCATTCTTATGTGTACGTGTTGTTAGCATGACAGTTTCTCTCTCCCCTCACCCTCTCACATCTTCACCATTAAACTTGATAAAGTGGAGGGGCCACAGAGAGAAAGGTAAAAGAAAACTTCTTCTTCTGAACCACTATATTATGGGATATAAAAGAGGATTGATGGAGGTGTGTGTGCCAATCCCCCTTCTCCTGGCTCCAGAATTGTGGGCAGGTAGTTGTTGCATTATTGTGTGGGGGAAAGGAACAGTAAATTCAAAATACATTTGTTTCCTCCTATTTTAGAGCATAGACGATAAATACAAGGTGGAGACAAGATGACACAGGCTGCAGGGAGGTCAGCCTAGGTTAGTGTCACACATCAGATGTGGCTCAGAGAAACATCAGTGCCGACAGGCCAGGGGTTGCAGAAATCAGCCCAACAGGAGAGTAGAGTGCACAGAAAGCCCACCAGGTGAACAAAAGTCAGAGGCTGGGGGAAAGTGTGCATCTGAGGACCAGCATGGACCACAGAGCTTGTCCATTTCAAAGTGAGATGATGAATATGTTAATTAGCTTGATTTAATTTCACAATGTATATGTACATCAAAATATCCTATTGTACCCAATACATATATACAATTATCTGTCAAAAATAATATTAATTAAAACAGTTTTTACAAAAGGAAAGCATACACAAAGGAACAAGAGTAGTAGTTCCTGCGCACTGTTGGCCCTCAATAAATGTATCCTCCTCTTGAAACAAAATGAGACCACTGAGGCACAAGGAAGTGACATGACTGGGTCCAGTGGGACCATGCTTCAATCCCAAGCCATCTGGCTCCAGAGCTTATGTGTCCGACCCATGCAGCACACTGCTTCTCTGAGTGGCTAAGTGAGAAATGCTATGCATTCAAATACGATTTGAGTAATTTTGGTGTACCATCATAGACTGAAATTTATACAGAATACAATGATAAAATAATTTGAGAAATATTTTAATTATGCAAATTTGTTTATACATTTATTGAGGTTTAAATGGTATACAATAAACTGCACCTATCCAATATATACAATTTGATATGTTTGAACACATTACCATCACCACAATAAAGATTTCTTTGTATCCCTTCGGTCTGGTTTTGTTTTTTGTTGTGTTAAGAATACTTTACATGAAATCTGATCTTCTCTACAAATGCACAATACTGCATTCCCTATAGGAAATAGTTGCACAGCAGATCTCTAGAACTTACTCATCTTCTATGACTGTAACTTTATACCCATTGAATAACTCTTTATTTTCCTCTCCCCTTAACCCCTGGCAGCAACTATTCTGTTTTCTGCTTCTATAGATCTGAATATCTCATATAAGTGGAATCATGTAGTATTTGTCCATCTGAGATTGAATTATTTCACTTAACATAATTAGTTTTACAAGTCTATCTATGTTGTCCTAAATGGTAGGTTTCCTTTCATTAAAGGCTGAACAATATTCCAGTATATTTATACACATATTCTTTATTCATTAATCTGTCAATGGACATTGGGTTGTTTCCATATATTGGCTATTGTGAATAATGTAGCAATGAGCAGGAGAGTGCAGATATATCTTTGAGATCCTGCTTTCAAACTTTTGTATATATATCCAGATGTGGGATTGTTGGATCATATGTTAGTTCTATGTTTAATTTTTTAAGGAACCTCCCCACTATTTTCCATAGCAGTTACATTATTTTTAAATGAAGTGCAACAGATTTCTTAACTTCAGATTTTATTTATATAAAAATATATGTACATATCTATAATATGTGCATATACATATATATGAGACATCAATTGCAATTTAATCTAATGTAACTCTGTGGTATATGATATTTCAGATATGTTTCTCATAAGTCACCTTATGAGTTAGACTTCTACTGGAAACACATGGAGACATGGTGATTTAAAGAACATAAGATTTTTATTTAACTCCTACAATAAATTTTGGCTTGGTTCAGTTACTATTTTTACCAGGGGTGATAGAATTAGGCTGCTCCATCCAGTTTAGAACTTTGTTTCCCTCAGTACTAGAAGAACAAATTTATGAGGTATGTATGAAGCATAAAAAATGCAGTCTATGATCATAAAATAATTCCAAAAGGGCATAGAAAATTAAACCTTGCAGGGATTTTATCAAGTGGTTTTATCACTTTCATTTAAAAGAAAGGAAAAGCAGAAACTTATTTATTTACCCTCATACTACTTTAATTAATGGTGTTTGCTTACTTAGTAACAATTTTAAAAACATGATATTTTTATATTAGAAAAGCTTAGAGAGAACTTGGCATCCATTTCTCTATGATCCTAGATATGTTTATGGATTTCATCCCAATGTATTTTTCTGTGCACTTGTGCAGTTTCAGTCATACCTTTGTTACAATATAGATAACATTATACAATACATCTTTCCCAACGTCACTAAAACACTTCACTGTGCATATCCGTTTATGTGCCTATGTTTAAAGCTTACTAAAAATTTTCATATTGTAGGATATTAGACCATATCAATAGTTTGCTATGGCTGATAATACTGCAATTGATATTGATTATCAGTAAATATGTGGCTACATTTTAGATCACTTTTTAGGTTAGATTGCCAGATAAAGGGGAGAGTAATTGTTTATTCATTCAATATACATGTATAAAACAATCAGTATGTGACAGGGATTGTTCTAGGCACCTGCAGCAACGAAACACATACACACACACACACACACACACACACTCGTACCTGTTCTCGTGAATATTAAGGTAGAGAGAGATAAAAATAGCAAATTAAATGAATAAAAATATATGTCAGATAAAGGAATACATCGATATGGGGAAGCTCTTTTATGTTAGGTGTTTAAGGAAGCTATTTCTAATAAGAGCTTCACAAACGACATATGAATCAAGTAACCAATCCGTAGGGAAAGGGTTTCTAAACAGAAGAGCAATGCTGAAGGTCTATAGACCTTTGTTCTTGGTCTATTCAAAGAGAATTCCAAGCAGGTTGATTCAGAGTGATTAATGAGATGGGATAGGAGACAAAGTGAAATCATGGAAAAAGAATAGGCAACTGAAATAGATCATTTAAGACCTTGTACTCCACTAATTTTTGATGACCAAGGCAGAGTACTGTTTTCACATTCACCTCCTCCCACTTTAACCAGCAATAAGTATTGCCAAGTTATAATCTTGGTTAATTTGTATGTCAATGGTTGACATCTTATCTGTTATTTTAATGGCTTTTTAAAAATTCTAACAAAATAATAATTTTTCTGTAGTTGTTATCAAGAGGACATATTTTCTGCCTGACAATTCAAGCTAGTAAACACTATTTATTTCTATTTATTTCTTTACTTTCTTATGAACAAATGGATAATTATTTTCTTCTACTGTGTACTTTGTATATTTATATTTAGATTTTAATTCATAAATAAACATTAGGTATACTTAAAAAATCATAAATTTTCTGTTTTTTAAACATGTATATTTCCCTCCTCTGTAAATTCTCCCATTTACATAACTGAAAATTAATATTCCTTTTATCAAATTTTATGACAACCATCCATCTTAAACGTACCAAATATAAGTTCATATTATTTGCTAAAAACATGTTCACAGCTTCTTTGTCTTTGTATTATATACATGACATACAACATTTGTATTTCTCACAGTTAAATAATTATTTTAAATTGCTATTTTTACCTTTAATGTTAGGTTTAGAAAGTATTTTCTAATGTAAGAAATTAGACAACTATTTTCATTTTAATCTAATGTTAAGTTTCTTAAAGCACTGACATTATCATCAGTCTTTGACTTGATATATGAAGATAAACTGAGTGAGCTGAACCATTGTCACGCTGACTGGCTTCCTTCTTGATCCCTGTATCTTACCACTAACGCTTTGGAACAGCTGCTCCAAATTCAATTGCCTGCAAAAGCCATCCAGATGACTTGAAGGAATAAGATGGGTTGCATGTGAGACGGCAGGGAGTGTGACTCCTGCAAGCTCAGATTGCGTGGTAGGGTAGGTTTAACACCGTAGCTTGCTAGAAGCTATCGAAACAAAAATTATGGTGAGAGTGTCATTAGGGTGTCCAGAAAAAGAATTACTTGTGTAAATAAAGCTACTTAACACAATTCTTTCTTGTCCAAAATTTGATGAGGTAAAGAGCTCCTACTGTCAGATATTATTTAATTCAATGAGATGAAGCTACATCTCATTTTGTTTTTCTTCTGAAACAAAATTTGAAGAGATACAATATCCCTCCCTCAGTAAGATAACATTATTTTTTGAAGAGTTTTTCATCTCAACTAAATCTCTTAATTTATGCAGTTGACACATTAACAGATAAATCAATTTGGCAAAATTTAAAAGGCCCACTTAGATTTTTCCTCTCTGGAATTTTTGTATTCATTTATTCAGCATTTAAAACAAGTAAAAATGGGTAAAATGAAATGTTTCAGTCACAACCTAGTACCTAACAAGCAAATGGAAATGCTTTCCTCCTAACCCTGTTACTCAAAACCTTCCTTCTTACATAATTATTAGAGTTTTTTGGTAGGGTATTGCTAGATATTTATATGTAAACATATAGATATTTATATGTAAATATTTATATATTTAAATATAATATGTTTGCACATGACTATATAATATATACATGTATTATATATCATATATGACATATGCATACATCATATATAAGTATATAATATACGATGTGCATAAATATATGATATCTGTAGTTTCAAATTAGTAATAATTTAGATAATTTCTAGCATTCTACATTTCAGGCAATGCTGTAATAAATAAACTTGTATATAGATGGATAGTTTTCCAAGAGCACCTAGTATGTCAGTGTACTAAATTCTGAGAAGTAGAATTTAAGAGTATGTACATTTTGAATTTCATAGAATTTGCCACTTTGTTCTTCTCAGAGCTTTTGCCAATTTACATTCCCACCAGCATTTTACAACAGTTTTCAGTTCTTTACACCTTTGCAGACATAGTGGGTTATAAAAATTCTGAATCTTTGCCACTAGACACATCTATCTTATTTGAGAGGTTTACTAAGTGCAATTTGTAGTTCCTTTCCTTTGAACTGTCTGTTCATATCTTTGACCATTTTTCTTAACTGGGCCAATAGCTCTTCCATTATTGATTGGTAAAAACTCCATATATGGTAGAGAAGTTATCTTTTTGCCTGTTACATATTTTGTAAATATTATACCCCTGTTGCCTTTTATTTGCTTATGATACTTTTGCCAGAATTATTTTTATGTAATTAAATTTTTATATATTTCCTTTTACAGTTTTAGAGATGTGGGACATTCTTGGAAGGCAGCCAATAACCTGAGATTTTTTAAAAGAATTCATGTATGACTTCTACTATGTTTTTAATTTTATTTTGTTTTTTTATGTTGAAATTTTAGATCCTTTAAGAATTTTTTATGTAAGATAGGTACAGTCCAGTTTCAGATGGCTACCCGATTGTTCCAACCTCATATATTAAATTATCCATCTTCCCTACTGATTTGAGATATAGCATAAAATATATTTGCACCAAATTTGGATCTTTACTTAATTTTAAATTGTTTCATTAATCTGTTTGTTTGTCATTAGTCAGGACTACAATTTTATATTTTTGAGACTACATTTGAATTTCTGATACAATAAGTAGTCATTTGATTAGTCTTGTTTTCCAGTTTAATCCTTACCTATTTTTCATGCTTAAATTAGTTTTTATTGGTATGTTTTTGTCTAACTAGTGTGTAAATTTAAAAAAAAATTGTACAGATCATAAATATAGAGCCTGATGATTTTTTTACAGGCTAAGCACATTCAAATAGCCAAAATCCAGATCAAGAAACAAAGCAACATTAGCATCTAGAAGTCATCTTTACATATTCTCTTATTCACAACATCCTACAAAAGGGACTCACTATCTCGACTTCTAACATTTTACGTAAGTTCTGCATAGTTCTATAACTTAAACAGATAGGTTAGTTAGAAATGCATTCCATAGCTTCTAAATGGTTGAATATTATCTATTCATCATTGATTTCTACCTTAATTCCCTACAATTAGAAAACGTGAATCTTTCCAATTCTTTTAGTATGTTGACTCTTTAAATGACTCATTTTCTGACACATATTGGTTAATATTTCATGTACAATTGACAGGAATATGTATTCTGTTGATGTTTCAGTATATATTGATTAGATGAAGATTTTTAATTTTGTTTCATTTCAGTTTCACCAAATTCTTTGGGTTTTCTTTAACTCTTTTGGTATCAGCTATTGAAAGATATATTAAAATTTCCCACTATAAGTATGGATTTGCTTATTTCTATTTTCTACATTATTTTAAATATATATTTTGAAGTCATGTTATTGACTGCATACAAATTTAGGATAGGCCCTTTTTATCATAATGAGATATCATCTTGATCTCTTGTAATGCTTTGTTGTTTTGTTTATAGCCTACTATTTCCGAAATTAGTATAGCTATAGCAGCTTTCTTTAGGTTACAGTTTTAGGAAATACATTTTTTTACCCTTTTCCTTTCAACCATTCGCTACCTTTCTATTAAAAGCATGTCCCATGTGAGCAGCATATACTTTGATTTTCCTATTTTATACAGTGGAATAGTATTTTTATTTCATTGTATTTTAGTATATTTGCATTTAATTTAATCATTGCTATATCTGGGTTTATAACATAAAACTATTTGTTTTTTATTTGATCCACTGCTTTTATGTTCTTTTCTTAATTTTCTTTTTTATCTTCCCTTGAATTTTTCAATTTTTCCTTACTCCCCTTTGCCTATCCATTAACTTGCTAATTATACATTCATAATTGCTTTAATATTCTTTTAGTGGAAACCTTAGTGATTACAACATCCTAGACCTTTTTGGAAGTGATTGCTTTATAGACCATAACTTTTACCAATTTCTAAATTTTGCTAGCACCTTAGTACGCTTCATCTCCAGTTACCCATTACCACCATTTTACTTTTTGGTTTTCATGAATGTTCATTCCTTACTTATTTTATAACCCCAAATCATTATTATCATAATTTTGTATCATTTCTATTCATTTGTATTTATCCACATTCACATTTTCCTAGTTTGTCCAGATATCTTCATTTCTTCCTATATTTCAGTTTGTCTTTCTGAGATAATTTTTTTCAGCCTAAACAATTTACTTTTAGTGATTTATTTAGCACAGGTGAACTGTCAACGAATGCTCCCATATGTGTTTCTTTGAAAATATCTTTATTACATCTTCAGTTTTAAAATCAAATTTATTGATGTATAATTTATATACAATAAAAGCAACCATTTTGAGTGTATTTACTATTAACTGAGTTTTGGCAGAGATATACATCCATGTATCCACCTCTACTATATATATATCCATATATATATATACATGGAAAGGTAGCTTTTATTTTAATTTTAATAATTCAGGCTTTTGAAGTGTAGACATCTCAAGTTCGGATAAAGTCCCTTTTAGCCCTTTTTTAATATATGCTTATTGTTGTGTTTGTTAGAAATCTTAGCCTTGTAACACTGATACAAAAATTTTACCTTATGGTTTCTTCGAGAAATTTTAGATATTTAGAATTTGTATTACTAAATGGTCTGTCATCCATTTTAAATTTATTTATGGAATGGTGTCAAGTTTGAAGCTCATTTTTATGTGGTTATTCAACTGTGCCAGAACCATTGTTTAAAAGATTAGGATTCCTGCCAATGGGTTAATTTGGCACCTTATTGAAAATCAATTATGTACATATTTTGGTTCATTGAAAAACATTATTTTGTTCCATTTTCTGATTGTCTTGCATTTCATAGAAATGCAAAATTTTTGCTTATTGACCTAGTATTCTACAACCTTCTTAATGTCTTCACTTGTCCTAGCAGAGATTTTTTACTTTTTGTAAATTTTCTAAGATTTTGTATGTACATATAATGTCTTTGAAGAAAGAGAATTTAAATTTGTTTCATTTTCTTGACATATAACTTTGTACACCTGGTAAAATCTCTATTCAGTCATGATCATTCATTCTATACACACATACACACACACACACACACACACACACACATATATACTGCTGTATTTTATTTGTTTTGTTAAAGGTTTTTCCACTGATGTTCATGATAGATATTGGTCTGCAGTTTTATATTCTTTTAATATACTTCTTTCATTTTGATCTGAAGGTAACTTAGACCTCATAGAGTAGTAAAAATATTCCCTTTTTATTTTCTTCAGGAGTTATTAATACTTTAAAATTAGCAGTCCTTGGCTTTTAATAAAAAATTCAGTTTCTATTCCATATATACCACAATTAAGATTTTTTATTTTTTCTTTGGGTTAGTTTTTGGAATTTGGATTTTTTCAAAGAATTTATCAATTTTATCTAAGGCTTCTTCTTAATTTAATGGTATACATTTGTTTAAAATACCTGCTTATTTTTCTTTTAATACATGTAAATTCTGTTGTGATATCTACTTTGTCTGATATTAATAATTTATTTATCATTGTATTGATCAATCTGGCTAAAATATTTTGATATCATTAATTTTTTTAAAATGTAATTCTGATTTAATGGATAATTTGTGTATATACTTTCTATTTAATTGACTTCAACTTTTATCCTTATAAGCTCCCATTTTCTATCTATTTTGTCTAAAAAAGAGTATATTTCCCAACTTCCTTTGATGTCAGTTTTGTGTGTACTTAATTGAATCTTAAATAAAATATTAGTATATTGATATGTACCACTTATGAGCCCGTAAATGCCTCATGTTCATTTATAATCTCTCTTCTCCTGTGCAGATACCATGATACTGAATTTGTCATCATTTAATAGGGAAGAAACTGGATTGCTGATTTATTTTCTGAAAGGTAGCTTCTGGAAAAACGACCAATCTTAATCATGCTCTGACTTAAGTGAAAAGTAAACCTTAAATATATCAAGTTCTTGATGTTCTCAGTTTGCTTGTAATAGGAAATAGCATTCATTCACCATGCTTAATACATTACCAATATAAATGAATACCCAATCATCTGAAAACATCCACAAACAAACACAGCAATGGTTACCATTCTGAAAGCAAATCGTGGTTAGGGGTGGGTGGGAGTGAGCTAAATAAGCCTAACATTAATGATTTTTCTTTTTTTTTCTTAAATTCATAGATGGATGTTTTTAATTGGCAGTATTTATTGATGTTTTTCTGATTTTAAAATTAAATTAAGGATAATTGTGGGATGAAAACTTTATGTCTAGAAAAACTAAAGGTAATAAAACCAATTAAAATTGTGAGAGGACATAGGAGAGGGTAAGTAGGGAAACAAAAATGAGGTAAGATTTTTATAGTCCATGTGGCAGATGAAATATCATTGCTTAAATTTACTAAATCAAAGAGCACAGGTATTCAAATGTATTTACCTGATAATATATGGCCAATTGCTATGTACATTTTACTATTCTAAGAAGAAGGGATATAGCAGTGAACAAGACAGGCAATATCCATCATGTAGTTTACATTCTAGTGAGGGAGATGAACAATAAACAACAAATGAACAGCTGAAGCACAGTCATGATGTTCACTATGAGAAGGACCCAGGTAAATGGAGCAGAATGAGTCTGATAGGATATGGTTTGTACAGGCTGATCAGAGAAGAGTCTTACTGAAGAAGTAACATTTGAGCAGAGACCACACAAAAGAATGCAAATGAGCCATGTAAGTATTTTGGCAAGGAGCATTTTATAAAGAAAAACCAGAAAATGCATATGCCTGAGGTGAGGGAGGACATCAAGGCAAGGTAGATAAGGAAGTCAATGGCAGCAATGAGTCTGTAGGAATCACCAATGACCAGAGAGTAGAGGATCTCACGGGTTGGAAACAAAGCTTGAAGGATGGGAGACTGGATATACAAATAGACAATGGCTGGACCTTATTTACTAATAGAAATAGAACTTTGACCCACACATGCAGCAACCTGCCCAGGAGTCAAGCTGTCATCTATAGTAAACAACCTAGGAAACCATTTTTATGTAAGTCAGACCTGCAGGAAGCCAGATTGCTATCTCTAGTGACAACCCAGGAAGCTAAATAATAACTTCTGTAACAATTGGCCAAAAATGGCCAGGACTTGATTAATAACTGATAACTTCCATAATTTTTGCCTCTGCTTCCAAGTAGAATTAACCAGAGAAACAAAATATGCACCCCTAACCAGTCATACAAAATGTCCTGCTTGTAGGTAATCCCTACAAGCTCCCCCAGGCCAACAGTCTCCAACCAGAGCACATATAAGGACTCCCCTTTCTCCACTATAAAGCTTTCTCACTCCTCTGCTTCCTTGGAGTCTTTGCTAAATGCAAGTGTCAGTGGCCAACTCCCTTACTATAGCAAATAAAGAATAAATAGCCTCTGCTTGTTTTCATTTGGTTGATCTTTGTGGATTTCCATAAGGTGTAAAGGTAAACAGTATAATAACTAAAAATTTACACTATGGCTCTTTGATCAGAAGTAAAACATGCACACAAAAGTAAGCAAAGAAAAAGTAGTTCATATAACAAAAAGAATAAAATGAAACACTAAAAATACAAAACATAACATTACATTAAAAAATGACCTTAAGAACACATCCTGCAGTAATTTCCAATAACTGAAATCTTCAGTCTGTCCAGAAATTTACAAAGATTTATCACTATTGACTCCAGCCTGCAGCAGCTCATCCACAAGTATTGGAAAGTTCACATCATTTTCTGACTTTAACCTTTTTATAGAGTGACAATTTGACTAAAGTCCCATGTCTGTTTATGCTGTTGCTGCTGTTGTTGTTTCAGTAAAATACCTAATGGTGCCTGTAGAGCCTTGAATTGAAATATGTATCTCATTTATGCAGGTAAAAATACCCAAAAGCTAAGAAAAGCCACAAATAAACTCCTTCTTGTCAAACTGTAATAATTGTATCTTCTCTGTCTGTATTAAAAAAATAAAAAATATTAAAACATAAAAGAATTAAAGTTCTGCCAAGTCCTTAAACTATTTGGCTTCCCTACCCTGCCTCTAAATCTTGAGAAGTTAACAGAAGGATGGCTTTGAAATTAATCATATTTTCATCTTTCATAGCTTAAGATATTTTAGGAAGTATAACAGAGGCCAGTTGATGCCTAAATAGAAAGTCATGTCATGTTACCAGTGGATATCCTTTCTTACCAACAAAGCAAAAGCCTAAGATATATGCAAGACTCAAAAGCATTTCAACCTTACACATAATTAGAAAATTTTCTCTACTCCCATCAAGCTTTTACTTGGCAATAAAATTTTAATGACATCTGCCATTTCCAAAAACCAACAAATCTTTCATGATAAGCAAAACATTGCTGATTTGTAAAAGATGACATGATTTGACAAGAATAATGATTCAATATTCCATTGATATTTATATTAAAAAATTTAATGTTATAACCAATGTGGTTGGAGGGGAAAAACACAAAATGACAGAAATAAAAATAATCATTAAAATATTGGAAGATAGGACTTTATATTGACCCTTATGCATGGATGTTATAAGTAACCTTATCCCCTATTCTCAAGAAAATTATTAATTCAACTGTATTTTACACACAGAAGTATATTCACATTTTTGTTGTTTCTATATTCATCAACCAAAACAGATTCACATTTTGACATTTTTTCCCATGATGTTTGGTGTTGAAAGATAAAGACTGTATAACATTTTTTAAGAAAAAAACATTTTATAGCGTAAGCGAGGCCTGGTGGAAACCAGGCAAAAACCCATAATCACAATCGTAGGATAGGTCTCCTTTATTCCTGTGATTTAAATTGACTCTATTCATACTATGGACATCTCCTGGAGTGATTCATCTCGTTCTTTTGTGCACATTTGTGCTTTTTAGCTGAGTCAGAAGTTGAGGATCTGACACCCACTGTGCCACCTTCATCAGGGGCTGGAAGAGAAAACTGAAAGAATTTTTCTGACTTGGTCCTTGTTTCTTTATGTCTTGATCTCTGTTATAACCAAACACACACACACACACACACACACACACACACACCTCCTGCCCTCTACAAGATATGGACAGACTACAGACTATAAATAAATACACCACAAACTACTGGAATTTTATGGGTTCACCTGGACAGGCCCTAAGACATAGATGGGACAGGCAGAGAAGAAAAGGGTGACCTATTTGGGTGACTCAGTTCATCTTCAGGACTAAGATGCATCCTCCAACAGAGTTCACCAGGAGCCTGTGGGGTAATGGAGGGATTTCCCTGTCTTATGACTAAATCTGACTTTGCTGCCTACGTTCTCCTTCAAAATAGCTAAAATTCATAAGGGAAGAAGGAGGAGTGCTTTGACTCCCATCACTTCCAACACTCTCCTGTGTATGATTAGTAATCATGTATTATTTGGAAGTGTTGTTTTTTATTAATAATTTAGTCTTTAAAATACTAAACACAACTGTCATGTTTACATTTGAGAAATGAATAGGTGACATTATCAAAAGAGGAAAAATTGACTCTGCAAAGGTGTGTATAAGAAAATACCTACAGGCCGGGCGAGGTGGCTCACACCTGTAATCCTAGCACTCTGGGAGGCCGAGGTGGGTGGATCGCTCGAGATCAGGAGTTCGAGACCAGTCTGAGCAAGAACGAGACCTCATCTCTACTAAAAATAGAAAGAAATTATCTGGCCAACTAAAATATATATAGAAAAAATTAGCTAGACATGGTGGCGCATGCCTGTAGTCCCAGCTACTCGGGAGGGTGAGGCAGGAGGATCGCGTAAGCCCAGGAGTTTGAGGTTGCTGTGAGCTAGGCTGATGCCATGGCCCTCACTCTAGCCCAAGCAACAAAGCAAGACTCTGTCTCAAAAAAAAAAAAAAAAAAAACCTACAGAAACTTCCAGTATAATGTGTTTCAGTAGATGACAAAGGACAAGGCACTCGATCCTTATTGAAATGACTGCCTCATGCTTTCCTGGATTTTATTGCCAATGTAAATAATATTTGGCTTGAATTTTTATTCTTTTCCAGGAACTAAGTTCTGTAGAATTAAATTGTCCATGGCCTATCACTATATAAGATCACAAAAATTTATAAGGACAGGAGGAGAGCATGAACTTCTCTATTACAACACACGTCTGTTTTGAAGAGTAAAAGATATACTCGCCTATTTTATTGTGCTTTGTACAGTATTAGAGCAAATTTGCATTTAATTACTTATATCTTAGAGATTAAATAATAATTAAATAATAAAATTCCTGTAGTAAGTGTATTGGTAGACCCACAAAAGCATAAAGAGATAGATACTCACTAGTTCTACAGTGGTTTAATATTAGTCTTCCAGTAGAGGTTTTAAACACCATGTTGCCTGAGAAAATGTTAAGCTTGTTTATCTCTATATCCTGATTACCTGAATGATTCTTTCCTTTTGTGGGCTGAAGATTAGCTTCCTAATTCAATAGAATCATCTAATGTTTATATTGTAAAACTTGACACAATATATCTTCCTGGCTTAGATACCAGACTTCAGAGTCAGAAGACAGATACGAATAAAGGGGAAAGGGAAGGGAGAGGTTAACTTCAGTTAACAACTATTAATTCTGCAAATATCATTCTCCAGGATCAAAGAGCTAACTTTTAGAAATAAAGCCCTGAAACAGGCAGACAAGCTCCTACCTCTCACAAAATTTATCTTCCAATAGAGAGAGATACATGCATACAATAACCAAAAACCAAACAGTGAAGATTACCCAGTGGTTGGTATTCTCATAGAGGTTGAAAACATCACCACACTGAGAGAGTGCTTGGGAAGTGCTTCAACCTACTGTCCAGGGAAGCCTCTCTTAGAAGGTGACTTTTAGGTTGAGACCTAAATAAAAGGAAGGATTGGGTCATTTGAATTATGAAGGTAAAACCCACCAGGAAAAGGGAACTGCCACCACTGGAGTCCAAGATGACAAGACACTGGGTTGGATGTCAAGAGAACAAGAATGCTGGTAAATGTAGAAATGTAGTCAACTCTACATCATGGGGTCTTTTAAACCACAGTCATGAGTTTCTATTTTTCTTCTGCATGCGAAAAAAGACATTGGATATCTGGAAAATTGATGCAATATTTCTTAATTTCCAGGGGCTTTTTCCATATGAAAAAGATGACTATTAGTGTCCTGGATTTAAAATTAATGTTAGCTTACTGCAGTAACAAATTTGAAAACATATTTTTATTTGACATACAAATTATATCACTCTATTTATAATTCTAGGACATTTCCTAGGGAAATCTGATTAATGTTCTATCAACTGTAGTTGAACACACTAAGTCCTCAGTCATATTTAAGACTTAGTTAATGCAATTTCATTAATCATTTTTAAAAGGGTTTTTGAATGTTATCTATTTGATAGTCATTTAAAGCTTTTCAAAGCCAAACTGGAAAAGATTAAATGTTTAAGTGGAAAAATATTATAAAGGATTTGAGTAATCCTTGTGAATTCAGTATATTAAAATTATTAATATAAGTCCAATTCAATTGAACAGTTTGCAATATTTACAAAAGAACACATTTTTCTCACATAGCTCAGCATAGAATCACCATAGTGAAATAAATTATGAAATTCTAATTTGAATCACCAACTGTAATTCTCTAAGCTTGAATATATCACAAATACTTTAAGTACCAAAGATACATGAATCCTTCCAGTGATTATAAAGCATATGACTAACATTCTTTATATAGGGTACTTGAAAAAGGAGAGAATAGTATAGCACACACTTAACTAATATAGAGGAGCTGCCACAGTGTCTCTATCTGTAGAGGTTATCATGGTCAAATTGGATAACATCCAGTCTATTTTCCTCTGAACATCTTCTAGTACCTCAGCTGTTTTCTTTCCTTTTTTCTTTCTTTTTTAAAAATGGCTGGATGAACCAAACTAACAGATCTAAGTTATTAGCATTCTTATCTTTTCCCAATTTCCCATTGTCTATTATTACTGAATATGGTAAATCTGTGGGGCACCCAAGTATGTCTCTCAAATTGTATCCATTCAGCAGCAGCTATCTAAATTTCCCCTGGTAACTGAGATCAATTACCTTGGCTAACACAGTGACATCCTTCTTTATTATTTCATTGGCATGATGAGCAACAAATAGAAATGGACAACTCAGCTCTTAATAATATAAGCCTAGCCACGGAAAATCTAGTCAATAAAATAATAATTATATCCATATATCTCTTGGGCTCTGGAATATTTATTTACTTATTCAACCCAACATGTACCAGCATAGACCTTTGATTTTGGAATTTTGTTCTTTCATCAGGTTCAGTGGCCAAAACGGTCTTGATAATATAAAATAAATTTTGTTTAACACACTAGTAGTTCATATCTTATGCCCCATTGAATAAGCACAAGTTTTCTTGGGAACAAAGCTGACTTTAATCCATAGGAAGACTTCACTTATTGACATGTATATTGAGACCACCTCTTTTGTGGATGCCCTGAGTGGGCCTTTAGTGGCCCTGTGACCAGCTTGCCAATTCAATAGCTATGACTTATGATCTCTGGCCTTCTATACTTCCACCAAAATTAAACAGTCAAATGTATTTTCTAATGGTGCTATCCACGAGAATAATTTTCCTTACCGCTGCTTTTTCTGATCTTCTCCTTAATTGGGACCACTTCTGGCTGGTATAAGTATATCAGGAAAGCCCACATATCTTTCTTCTCTGTTAACTAGACATGGCAAATAACCTTTGAGGCCATAGATGTGGTTCAAGGACAAGCAGAGACGCTGTAGATACATTATACATAGGGATCTGTTTTTCATGCTTACATGTATCACTTGTGTTTGTGGGCCTACTGCTTTAAATGAACATATGCTCTTTAAAAAATAGAATGCTACTACTAAACATAGCTAATTCTTTTTAACAATCTAGTTAGCTTAGTTGCATCAAGGATGTGAACCATTGTTGTGTTTTGTAAGATGTCAAGCTGATCAAAATCTCTGGACTACTATGAAAGAGATAAGGAGAATACTACAGTCTTGATCTAAGAAAGCCTAGATATGCTGTTGTCTCTACTAGAAGAAGGCAATTGGTTCTAGTTTTCATAATTGAAGAAAATACAAAAAAAAAAAGTTTTCTAGGTTAATAATTGTATTCCAGGGGCCAGAGCTGGCACTGATTCACTCCAGTTAAAATAGCAAATCTGGACAAGCATCTGTAATTAACACTAAAACCTGATTATTAATGTTTTCTCCAATGTTGATCCAGGCTTTATATAGCTTTTACATAGCCAACCAGATGCATTAACTAGGGATATAGAAAAAAAATCACCATCCCTGATTTTTTCATGTTTTTGATGATAGTGCTATTTTTTTCAATGTCTTTAAAGCTATGATATAGTTTTAAATGTGTAAGTTTTTCAAGCCAAGAGTTGGGTGGTTAGTTGTAGGGGCTCCTTGGACCTTCATGAGTAATAGCCTTCATGAGTCAGGGACTCAAAAGCGGATTCTTTTAAAAAATTAAGTGTATCTGTTTCCACTGTGCACGTTGCCTGAAAAAACAATCACAGTCAGGACTCCTGTGGACACTGACCATCCTAGGAATGTAACCAGGTCTGTGAATATATTTATTACCCCACCTTCTTAAGCACTAAATGTCTTCAATGTTATTTTATTACAAATTTAAATTGAGTATTTCATATGACTGTGGAAGTTTTGGGAATTTTCCTTTACCCAATTCACATTTTCCTTGGGAAATGGCTCAGAGTCTCTGTGGAAAAAGTTTGGAGGGAAAGCTGCAATATGTATTTGATACTATATTTTTGACAAAGGATTCACATTCCTCCCTCAACCAACTTACTGTATTGCTTTTTTAAATTGCTTTAGACCTGAGAATTGAGAAACAGTCTAGGATTACTCATATTGATGACTGTTTAGCTTATAAATATCATTTGTTATCTTATTATGCTACTGATGCTTCAATACCTGGGTCTTTGTGATCAATAAAGCATTGCCACGCACCTCACCCCTAATTCTCCAGCTATGAATTCTGGAGTGAAAAAGTCATCCACAGCAGAAATATTCAAATATAGGATGTGCCCCTCATAAAAATATTGCTGAATTATTTTGTAAAGAGATTATCTTCTGGGTCTTTGGGATTAGGGTATGGATAGGAATTGACTGAGAAGATTATAAACAACAGATCTATTCCATCAACCCCATCTCTCTCAGCCTTCAAACTCCTTCTTATACATTATACCAAGGAAGTTCTGGTATCCCAACCTCACTTTCTAAAGGAATTAAACTCTTCCTGGATATGCTTGAAAAAAAGTCCCAAGTTCAAAATAAGGACCACATCTCAAAAGGGGAGGCACTGAACAGTCTGAGCAGAGAATCCAGCTAAGATGTGCCCAGAATTCTGACTTACGTTATATTAATCAGTAATTCTAAGGGTGGGACCTAGAGATATGTTTTGACAAGCCCTGACTACAGGCTTCACTTAAAACAATCTGACAGACTGTTAACATCCTTTAAGTTACCAAATCCCTAACCCTATGTGTATATTCATAGTGATAAATTCAGAAATATTGAATCTTATATTCTGTCTTCTTTAGTCTGGCACCCTAAGACTATATCCCCATATGTTCTCCACATTCATGCCAAAAATGGTGTCAAGTGTATAAACTCTCTTCCAAGGAGATCATGCTTTGCACTTTTCCATCTGAGAGTTGCTGGGATCCAACCAGTAAAGAACTTAGAGGAAATGAGGGGTAGTCAAAGTAGTGTAGTGGATGCTCTGGTACACTGCCTATATCCCTTCAATATCAAGACACTCATTGTCCCAACTGCAGGAAGCTTTGTCTTCTATGGCTCACAGATGAGTCCCTCTTAAAGAATTGCCATCAACCAAAGAAAGCTGCCTCACACAAGGTCACAGCCTGTGATAGGTTATTTCTAAAGATGGCCGCAACAGCATCCCCTATCCTGCCTGCCTTTTGGAATGAGGATTTTCCACTCTTATTGTAAAAAAGTGGAACATATTTTCTCTCCCCTTGAACTAAAGTGTTTCTGTGATCTGCTTTGCCCAATAGTATATGGTGGAAGAGATTCTGTGATTTACAAGGCTAGGCGTTAAGTGTACTTATTTTTTTTTTTTAATTGTTGGCATATTCTCTATTGAAATTCTGTTTTGGACCCCAACACAGACACAAAGAGGAAAACAGCAGAAATGTAGCTGAGTCCTGGACACAGGGAAATGACCAGCTAATGAAACCACATAAATGATTTCACATGAGACCAAAATCAGAATCATCAAGCAATGCATAGAATCATTAAAATAATCATTTTTTAGTTAAGCTTCTAAATTTTGGGATGGTTTGTATATGCAGTGACATTATCAGCTGAAAAATGATCCTTCCCAGGGAGAGCCTGCATCTAATGGCTGGTTGGTATAGGGTAAAAGTCCTCTATTCAGGACTTCTCAGAAGGATCATGTTAGCTTCAGAGTTCCCCGTAAGATCAGCTGAAATCTCTGTAACAATGCATTGCATTTCAATTCTTCCTTTTGCCTATCTTGCTTCTTCATTTCCATATATGTGTTGCTTTTGAAAGATTACCCATTTCTTCTCAACCAGTGCCTTGCTGACTATTTATTTGCTCGCAACTCTGCAACCCTGACAATCAATCCTTGTGATCAGTCTTCAGCCATGTAAGCCCTGAAGCTGTATGTGTCATAAAGGTAGCCTGATACAGGTCAACCTGCACCTTGAGATAGGAATTCAAAGGTTTCTCTTATTACTGTTCTTTGTGTATATCCTCTAAAACAGTCAACAGCACATAACACAGGCAAGAATCAACCTTTTTACCATAACCACCGAGTGCCATTTACACTCGTCTCTCAATGTCTTGCCTCCACTTGCGTTGTATCCTGGGGCACCATCAGTGATAATTTGTGTGACTGTGACACACCACTCTATGCAATATTTTATTAAATCCCAATTTCCTTCAGCATGGAGATTTTCTGAGGATTTATCAAATGAGCATTCCTATCCCATAATCTAATTTTGTGAAGTCCCCCCCAACCCCCGACCTTGGGGCCACTCTAGTACCAATCGTCATGTTAAATTTCATATTAAAGAAAAGCAGATGACACATGTAAAATGGTAATTCAAAAAATAATAAAGGACTATTTATAGAGGTATGGTCAAGATTAACAAAATTAACCAGAGATGATAGTGCTTCCAGAAACTAGCCAAAGCAGGGAATCATTAACAGCCATAGGTGTAGGTGATTAGGAAGAGAGCAGTCTATTAGAAACCAGTAATTGCTGTAATTCTGAGGGAGAAGTAGCCTAGAAGGAGCTAAATTCTTAACTGAAGAAGCACAGTCTCTGCAAACTTTAGTGGAGCAAGGGGTAGGCAGGACATTATAAATCTCTTCCTAGGTCCTGTCTCAATAGTGCCCCAGTGGCACCGCCCAGAAAGCACAGGCCCAGGACATGCAGTACTCAAGGGTCAGAGGAAGACAGGGAAGGTGGAGAATGTACCTGGAGAGACAGAGGATACCCAAATCATATGCCAAGCCACCTTTCCATCTTAACGCTTTTATCAACCGTTTTCCCCTCAAATCCATTCATATTTATTTTCATTTGTTGACTTTTGCAGATATCAACTTATCTTTCTTTCTTCCTATGCCTCTGTTTCCATCACATTATTTAAAACACATAATAAATATTTTATGAGGACTCAATCAGTTCTAGTTACCTCATTCTTTATGTATTCACAGACGAGGTCATTATTTTTACCTCTGATGGTAAATTTAGATAAAATCAAGAAATCATTTCACTTATATTAAAGTATACATAAACTATGATTAAATATTTAATATATCATATACTGATATATATCACTTATACATTTCTGCTAAACAATTAAATAGATATGTATCCCAGATTATTAATATATTAGGTAAAGGATCTAAATTTCTATGCTTTCTGAATTCAATAGCAATTTCAGCATGATACTGGATGTCCACTAGGTATTTTTTTAAATGCTTATTGGCTCTACTTAGGTTTTTATTTGTTATTGGTTCATACAAATCAGATTTTTATAAAATTTTTGTATTGTTTGTTTGTGATCATGCAGTTAGAAAATATGATGATTCTGGTTTGGGTTGCATTTTACACAGCATCACCTAAAAATTTAAAGAAATAAAACATGTTTATGGTGTATTCAAAGCATTGATAGAAAATCCTTTTCATATTGTAACTTTAGACCAATGTAAATCTGATAAGATTTTTGAAATTCTTAAGTGTTATACATTTCGTAGTAAAAAAAAAGTGTGACTACCAAATATATGTAACTTTTTAGCTTTCTGAAAAGTTGATTTTTATTTTTACTAGCCTGTATTTTATTGAGTAGATGATAAAATGCTTTTTAGAATAACATTTATCAAAGTATATAGGAAAGTGGTTCTTAGAAATGGATTGTTTTTATTAAAAAACACCAGTGTAAAAAGATATAATTTTAATAAAATGTAATTCTATAATTTACAAGTGCAAATATGAAACATATGTAATGTAATACATAAATTTGAAAGGATATTTTGATAATGTAAAAATAATTAAAATATATTCCATCTCTACAGTAGAGTATATTTAATGTTAGATGAAGTTATGAATTATTAAAATTATTTTAAATGATTTTACAGTAAGAACATGCTTCCTCCCATATGAAAAAGAAAGATGTTATTATAATTATCATTATTATTGCAAACAAACAGTATTGTTGGATTAGCCTGCATTTTTCTCCTGTCTCACCAAGTGGGGAAAACATTTGTGGATTTGTTTTTTCCATACAGAATGAACTGGACTCAAAATATTTGAAAACATGTACTTCTAGGTCAAGATTACTTTATCCTCCAGAGATGACTGAAATTCGAGAGTCAAATCTCTCCACAGGCATAGAATTGCAGTTTTCTGGAGGAGTAAAATGACATGAGTGTTAACAGCAACAACGACATCATGAAAAGTGTCACCACTTTTTTAGAGACTCTCTAAGGAATTTCATCATTTAAAAAAAGAAAACAAACTCACGGATAGCAGCTTGAATATGAGGTTTGTAGCGAAATGTATGGGATGAGGTTAAGGGATACAGAAACATGAGAATTATATATATATAAAATAGACATATATTGAATGCTGAAGAGGCTTATGATTAAAACTATAATAACCAACCTTAACTGGTTTTCACTTTCTGGGAAGGAGATCCATTGCAAACTATCAAATATAAACCTTTTTTAAAAATCAATTATCTGTAGTAATGCTTTGCCACTATGCTGTATTTCCTTAAATCCTCTCCAGTAAGGGATGCAAAATATAAAATAATTCTACATTTAGGTGACTTCATTGTAATTGTCTTCCTTGCAATGATGATGGAAAAGAGGTCGAACATTAACACATTTAACAAGCTATATATTTTAAAATTACACTTCTTTTTACAAAAAAAAAAAAAAAGAGAGAGAGAGAGATGCCAGTATTTCTGTCAAAGCCACTATTTCACCTAATTGAAACCTATGAAGCACAACAAAGAAAAGAACTGAAATCTTCCCTTTCATTAAGAAACCTGAAGATAAGCTTGGAGAAGGGTACTGGCAAGGTATTTTTCACATGTAATACTAAGACTTGCTGTATATAACCAACTCTGGAATGTGGAAACAGAATTAAGTATAATAAAAAATCATTGCTTCAGTAAGAAAAGAAAAATATGCCATAATTAAAAGATTCACATATTTTGTGGAAGGAATTAAAAAATTCTTAGGGACTTTGAAATTCTGAAAGCATGTCTATATAGAGTAAATGAAATTGAATTCAATTGTTAGAAGTTTTAGGGAAACATAAAATCGCTTGTATTAATTTTCTAGGGCTGCCATAGAAACATTTCACAAACTGGATGGCTTAAACAACAGAAATTTATTTTTTCACAATTCTGGAATCTGGAAATCCAAGATCAAGGTGTCAGCAAAGTTTGTTTTTCCTGAGGCCTCTCTCCTTGGGTTGCAGATGGTGCCTTCTCTCTGTGTTCTCACTTGGCCTTCCCTCTGTGCACCAGCATCCCAGGTGTCTCTTCCTCCTCTTATAAGGACACTAGTCATATTGGATTAAGGGCCCACCCTTATAATCTCACTTAACCTTAATCATCTCTTTAAACACCTTGTCTCCATATAGTCACATTCTGAGGTACTAGGATTTAGAGTTTCTTTTTTATTATTATTTCAGAATATTATGGGGGTACACTTTGGTTACATATATTGCCTTTGCACCACCCAAGTCAGAGCTACAATCATGCCCAAACCCCAGACAGTGTGTACTGCACCTATTAGGTGTGTATTTACCCAAATCTTCCTCCTTCTACCACCTGCCCAACACCCTATGAATATTACTTCCATATATACACATAAGTGTTGATCAATTAGTACCAATTTATTGGTGAGTACATGTGATGCTTGTTTTTCCATTCTTGTGATATTTCACTTAGAAGAATGGGCTCCAGCTCCATCCAGGATAACACAAGATGTGTTAGTTCACCATTGTTACTTGTGGTTGAGTAGTAAGTACTCCATGGTATACCTATACCACATTTTATTAATCCACCAACATATGAATTTTGGGGAGACACAGAATTCATTCCATAACACACCTGAAGCTTCTAATAAAATTAGAGAATTTATTAAATTACCTCCAAGACCTTTTAATTTTTCTCTTTAAGCAGTGTTACAAAATGTAAGCTCAATTCCACCATTTTATGTTCCCTGATCTATAAAATTCTCTCTCCCAAAAGCATCTCAAATTATTTTTATGATGAAATATTAAAATATGCATAGGGCAAAACCTCACAGTCATGTTGCCAGGATTTCACATTTCAGTACTGCTCAAGCTTTGCTCCCTTGAGTCATCTGGTACCCATCAATTTCTTAAGTCAGCATTCTAATCTGCCCAGGGACATTTGAATACATGTTAGTAAATCAATCACTAATACTTTTAATGCAGACATTAAACCCTACTGACCAAAATCATATTCAGAGGTCTACTGCTATAGAACTTGTCTTTGCGAAATAAAAAGCTTCTTGAATCTCAATCCAGCTTATTCACAGTGAGGTTATTTAGTGACAACCATCTCAAAGCAGTGGCAGCACATGCATGCTCTCTTTTCCCTTCAAACAAGTATAGCTGCACCAGGAGGTCAAACTGGAGAAAACCCTAGGGAGACTACTTGTGATTTCCTTTGCTAAATTCTAGGAAAACAATCAAGCTGATTATTACCCAGTTGATTATTTACCCTCAAGTCTTCTTAAAAATGTATTTTACTGACAATTACTTACATTTTCATATTATCTACAAAGTTCTTATTTATGTTGAAAAATAAGTGTAATTTGCAATGCTATTACAGAGAAATGGGTCAAAAAACAAGGAACTCAAATACCTATAAGGTAAGAATGTCTCCTGACGGCTTGATTTCTGTTTAAAATACAATATGTATGTGTATATGTGTTTATGCATGTGTTGTGTGTGTTTGTGTATGTGTGTTCAAGGGGCATTAGCTTGTCTTTTTTTTTTTTTTTTTTGAGACAGAGTCTCACTCTGTTGCCCAGGCTAGAGTGAGTGCCGTGGCGTCAGCCTAGCTCACAGCAACCTCAAACTCCTGAGCTCAAGTGATCCTCCTGTCTCAGCCTCCCGAGTAGCTGGGACTACAGGCATGCACCACCATGCCCGGCTAATTTTTTTCTATATATATTTTTAGCTGTCCATATAATTTCTTTCTATTTTTAGTAGAGATGGGGTCTCGCTCTTGCTCAGGCTGGTCTCGAACTCCTGAGCTCAAACGATCCGCCCACCTCGGCCTCCCAGAGAGCTAGGATTACAGGCGTGAGCCACCGCGCCCGGCCTAGCTTGTCTTTTTAATTAATATATATTCACACTGAAAGTTGTTACATTCAGATATGATGGAGGCTATAGCCAGTGGCCCAGGAATCTTAGATTATGACCTGGACTAAGTGGACTGGATGAACTTCTGGGGTGTCTTCCTTGAAGAGGGTGTGTGGATGTGCTCTGGCTGCATGTAGGGGGGAAAGTTAACCAAATAGTTGATGTCCAGAAAATGGTTGAAATTGTTAATTGCTTTCATGATATCCAACTTTTGTCTCTATTATAGGTACATGGAAACACCACTTTTCTCAGCTCCCTTGAATTTAGGCAGGGCCACAGGATTAACTGCAACCCATGGCTATTAACTCTAGTGTCATGTGTTATTTCTAGGCTGAAGTAAATCTTGAAATGGTATAGCCAAGACAGAACAAACTGATTCATCATTTGGAAGGGAACTCTGTATTCAGTAGGAAATCTGTATGCGTACGTAAATAAACTTGTAGATGTTAAGCAATCGAATGTCAGGGTTTGTTTATGATATTCAACATTATTTCCAAAATGTATTTTAACAAAGCACAACTGCCAACTTCTCTTAGACATTCGTTGAAAACTAGTTTTGGAAATTTACTTAATTTTACTTATGAAGAATAATTTATTAGATGTATAAGATCTTTGTCTCAGAAGCCAGATGAAGGAACATATGAAAATTTGGGTAGGGTTTTTTTTCTGGGTCTTCAAACTCCCGGGAATACTACTGAACATGAAATATACATTAAGAAAATTACAGCTAATTGTTTCCAAGATTAAAAAAGAAATTCCAGCTAAATAAAATTTGAACATCTAATTCTGGATTTGAGTTTTCATTGACCTATAATTGTTCACTATTATAACCAGTGAGAAGGTGACATCCCAGGGGACAGTTTACTTTCCTTTGAAAAAGTTGAGTATCCATTTAGCTAAAGAAAGCAGGATACCTATACTCACTCATTTTCTCCAGGGCTGGTTGGTGTCAGGTTTCTAGCAGCAATGGGTATCTTTCTCCCATCATTTAAACTAGCTTTTCTACCTGGGCAAGCTGAACAGGGTACAGGGGCTCCCTCTCCCATGCATTGCATATTATATGCATGATTATTAAGGACGAGCGTTAAATAGCATTAACTCAACCTCAGCTTATATAATAATACCAGAGAATGTGGTCAAGCTTGCACTTCAATCTTCTTTCTAATTTCAGAATTGTTTATTGCCAGAGCTGTACTTAATGTAGTGTGCACTTTTATAAGAATAGTTCTCTAGGTAGTTTACCTCGGTAGCTATCTCTTCACTTGAGTGAGTGGGTATTTCCTGCATGCTGGTCTCTCGAGGAAGACTAGGATCACCAGAAATGATTAGATCTGTTCTACTATAACAGCAGTTTCAACAACTGCAATATTAAATTCCGGCAATTTAGTAGTCCTGGTGCTGCCCTGGCTGACTCTTAAATCAAAGTATCATAGTTTCATGCTTTTAAATGAAATTCCATTTTAGATGTTGATACACAAGAGTCAGTCTCTGCTTTTCTGTTGAATAAATGTGTAAGATGTCAATGTTCCACAGTGTAGTAGATACAAAGGATGCTCAAGAATTATATTGGCAGATATTATATTTGTACTGAAAATTTGGGGACTAAAATAGGCCTGGACATTATATAAAGTCAGCTATAACCTCATAAATGTAATTATTGATACTTTGGGAATCACTGATTTCTGCAAGAGTAAAATCCAGATTTTTTAAGAAACATCATTTGGAATATTTTTAAAAAGTAGCAACAAACTAAACAGATACATAAATTGTGTGTGTATATGGGTGTGTGGTATATACCTATATAATTAATCAATAATTGAATACCATGCAAATAAATGCATGAATATAGCAAACATAATGTTCAGTAAAATTGAAAATGAAGGCTGCATGATACTCTGTTTTCATGTATGTCGAGTTGAAAAAAATACAGATCAATACTATACATTGTTAATGTATACACTCCGATGTAAAATAAATATGAATGCATGAAAGGATAAGCACTCAATTCAGAAACCTGGTTAAGAATGAGAATTGGATCACGGAGGTGTACAAAGAAAGCTTTAACTGTTTCTTTTTTTTTTACACTTATTAGAGAAAATTAAGATTCACATGCAGTTAAAGAAATAATACAGAGACCCTATATATGCTTCACCCAGTCTCCTCAATGGTAACTAATACTAAAGAGCTATAGTACAATATCGCAATCAGGAAACTAACACTGATAGACTCCATCAACCTTCTTCATATTTCATGTACTCATTTGCACTTATGTGTGTGTCTTTAGTTCTATTTAATTTTAATACAATTTACAACTGTTATTTTTCAAATTCTAAATGGAAAAATTATAGCTATATATATTTATGGGTTACAAAAAGATGTAATTCAAAAAAACAATGTGGAAAAATTAATTTACGCTAATAAACATGTTCATCACCTCAAATACTTATTTTTTTGCGATGAGAACATTTGAAACTTACTCTTAGGAAATTAGTGTAAGATAGTTGAGAAGAGATCTTGGGTTATCACTCAGCAGAGTTTACTGCATTTTTCTTTTTTTTTTTTTTTTTTTTTTTTTTTTTTTTTTTTTTTGAGACAGAGTCTCACTCTGTTGCCCGGGCTAGAGTGAGTGCCGTGGCGTCAGCCTAGCTCACAGCAACCTCAAACTCCTGGGCTCAAGCGATCCTCCTGTCTCAGCCTCCCGAGTAGCTGGGACTACAGGCATGCGCCACCATGCCCGGCTAATTTTTTCTATATATATTTTTAGCTGTCCATATAATTCTTTCTATTTTTAGTAGAGATGGGGTCTCGCTTTTGCTCAGGCTGGTCTCGAACTCCTGAGCTCAAACGATCCGCCCACCTCGGCCTCCCAGAGAGCTAGGATTACAGGCGTGAGCCACCGCGCCCGGCCTGCATTTTTCAAAATATAACGTGGCAACATGTTCTAGGATACCAAAAAGTTCATGCTACCTGGCTCCCAAATTTTCCTCATAGCAAATATCTCAAAAACATTATGCGATATACACAAAGATGAATGTTTATGAATGTGCACCTCAATAGCTACACTAGAAAAATCTTAGAATCAACCTGAGTCTAGTCATACATGACCATACATTGGCTTATGCAGTTATATTTTTTAAATATTTTTAAAGATGTTTAAAATATTAATATGAGCAGGATATATGGGTACCATGATCCAAATTTAAAATGTATATATATACACATATGCACACAAATACACACATACACATATATCTTATATAGGCCATATCAATAAAAGTGGTTAGCAAAATACTGTATGATAAGGCATAGATGAATATGTTGACAGCTGTTATTTCCATCTATCAAAACACAGGTAATTTTTAGCTATTTATTTATGCTTTTGTGGATGTTCTAAATTTCAAAAATTAGGATCTACTACTTTAATAAAATGAAAATATTTAATATAATAAGAAAAATAAATGAAGTTTTACTGCTGACTCTGAAAACAATTACATGCACAGTTGCAGAAATGGTTAAGGCAATACAATATATTGGAATATATGGGACCTTTTCTAAATTCAATTACTCACCTTTGCATGCACTTTTTGTTATATCAACTTTAATGCTAGTAACCATTGCTTTATAATCATACGACATTGTAAAAGTGAACTGTAACAGTCATATTTTCCCTATGTGAAAAGTACCATGAATATAAAACTTGATGTTTCCACATTCAACAAAATAAAGTGGCTTTCAGAAAGTCATTATGAATAATGTATTTTATATTATTGCTGCTTCAGTTGGCACTTGGCCTCTGAGCCCATTATTAAAATCCCTAAATATAGACAGTTTTCACCTGTTTTCTATCCTGATACTAGAAGTGAAACCTGATAGTTTGGAGGGCTGCATCAGATGCAGAAAAAAATGTTTTCTTCTTTTAATGAATATAAGTGAAAAATGAACAAAAATATTATGGTAAGAATTTATATGTGTTCAAGCACCAAATTTTGAATTATAATCCCCATAAAATGTCTCCAATGACAATTTATATATTTCATAGACAGTGTGGTTGGCTTTGTAAATCATATATGTTTGCTGTATATGCGGTGTCATCAAGTTTACAATTATACTGGGAGCAGTATTTTCAACATCCTAACACTAGCATGTCTGCATTATTAAACAGTAGTGTGCAGATTTAAAGAGCGAATGAACCAAACTCGGAATCATTCTTCTTTTGTCCATAGTTCCAAATAGCTTCTCCTAATATCGATCTAAACTGACCTGTATTAGGAGCTCAGAAATCATCAGACAAGGATGATATGACATCAAATAGAACTGATCACAGCACAAAGTTCAAACCACAATTCATTAATGTGGTCCTATTGCAAGCTGTGAAACCCAAATCCTACCCGTCTTTCTGGTAGTTTCCAGGAAGAAAAAAAAAATGACCTACTTTTCTCTATGATTATACCCATAAATAAATATTATAAAAAGAAAAATGATAGAACTAGCATGAATTACACATTTCCATATAGAACATAATGATGACTTTATCCACTGTATAAAAAGTTTTTATACAGTGAATATATTTTAACCAAATTTTCTCTACTGCATGTTAATTTAGAAAGACATAAGTAATCTGAGCTCACTTTTCAGCATCGCCTGATCTCAGACTGTCCAGTTTTATATGCCAGGTACTGATATAACTAAATCATATCCTCTTTATTATTTTCATTTTTTTCTGTGATTAACATGATCAAACACCTGGTTTTCCAAGACAAGTCTCAGGTCTAATCTTGGCCCCTTTTCCCTTTTTTTATCCTATCCACTCACCAATCTCACACACACACACACACACACACACACATTTTACAGTGTTAGACACAGAGAAATATATTAATTCTCTTGATGTATGTAATGATTTTAAATAACACAGGTTTCTACATATAGCTATACAATGTAGGACACACGACAGCCTTTTCTCTAGAGGGAGCAAATTGCAATAGGCTTCTCATCTCCAGATCATCAATTTCCTTGCATTATTCAAACTCAGCTGATTTTTTATCCTCTAGACACCTTCTGGCACTTGCAGGGATAGCAATCTGCAAACTAGTCCCTGGTAACAGGTTGAGGACATTCTTAAATACTTGTCAGAAAGTTGATATCAAAGTCAATTTACATGGACAGATTTTTTCCAAAACATATGAGCTCTAGCTTCCCCTAAATTCTTTGTCTATAACAGCCAACTCAATCTCCTAAAGGTCTCTTTCTCCCCACCCTACCATCATTGCTTGTCCCCTGATCCCCTTCACCACCACTTCTACCGTGGAACATTACTGAAGATTCCTCTAACATTTTCACTGATTTTACATGGCCATCTAACTAGAGAAAAATCTAATTTTTTTTTTTTTCAGAAACTGCTGTGAAATTCCAGCACTCAGACCCTTTTTAGGGAAAACCTGGATTTTACTAGATCAATATGCCAATAAGTTGGTGGCTTAAGATGCTATCATCTACTCGCATGGAACCTCATGTGCACCAGTAGGAGAGAGGAAGAGAAGGGAGGACCTAGTGCAAGATAAATAATTGCTGAGATGAGAGTATATTAGAGAAATCTTAAAAGATATTATTAAATTACATCCTATGCAGTTGATTTTAATATCCCACTCCATCTTTTCTAGGGTATGGATGAAGCAAATGTGATTTTTGCAAACTCTGAATCCCTGTTCCACTGACAGCATGAAAATACAGGTGCACGAGCCCACTGGTTCTCAAATGTAGTCATCATTACCAGTCAGAAGGCTGCATAAAATAGATTCCTGAGCCCCATCCCCAGAGTCTGATCCAGTAGGTCTGTAGTGGAGCCTAAGAAATTTCAAATAAATATCTAGCAGCTCATGCTGCAGGTGGGAAACAACACTTAGAGAACCTCTGGATTAACCTGTCTTCATTTCACTCAATTAAATGACTTTCCCTGTGTGGGTTCCAACCTCAAGTTTCTACTTAAAGCTACACAGGAATTTATTTTTATCTCAGCAAGAGGAAATTCAGGGTGAGCATCACATTAATTAATGCCTCATATTACAGATGATCTCAAGTGTAACATACTCATAATTGTGATGTTACTTAGGAGATAGAGAATTAAAGCAGAACTTAACAATGGGTGAGGGATAAAAGGAAAACCAAGCTTTAGAGAAAAAACACACAGAGCAATTAATCTGACTTTGATAACTTTTATTTTCTCCATGAGGAACAATTAAAGAATCACAAAATCACTTTACCTTCTGAAAGCTGAAATTTGCTATAGTTACTTTCAATTGAATTGAGCATCATTTCATATGAGCTATCCAGAATGAAAGAAAGAGGATTGTCACTGAAGTTTTCATTATGAAAATGACTATGATGCCATTCTAACTTTACAAACAGAAGCTGGGATATCATATGCTTGAAGTGTCCATCATAAGATACAATACCGAGGTACCAAATGTTTCTTCTCACTACTCTGTATACAAGATGCTCAATTACTCTTTACACAAGCTTAAAGGCTACATGCCAATGCAACTTTACAAAATTAGTTTATAAATTCCAGTCAGTGTTTAGAGCTGTGGTTTTTCATCGTAGTCAAATTATTTTATTCTCAAAAATTTATGTTTCATATCAACACCTGATATCTAAATGCCCCAACAAGAGGCATAAAAATATAATTATATTTTGATACAGAAAGATACAAGGGAAAGGCAAAATTAATATGCAACATTGCAAACTACAAAGAAGATTTTTTCAAAAATATGTATTTAATCTTGCCATTGAAAAATGAGTATCCTGATACACAGTTAAAAATGTTTCTACTATTCTAACAAATATATAAACTGCTTTTGAATGGTTCACTGGGAGTGTATTTACCCCCCAAAGGAACATGTGGCAGTACCGGGGGACATTTTTGATGGTCACACTGGGGGGAGGCCCTAACTGGCATCTAATGAGTGGATAATACTAAACATCATGCAATGCACAGATCAATCCCCCATAACTGAAAGTTATTCAGCTCAAAATGTTGAGAAACCCTAAGAAACTAAAGTCACTGAATTGCAGGTGATTTGAAGCTAGAAAACTCCATCTGTCCTTTTACTTCAGTAATATATTTAGAGATATGGGCATTTACCAAAAAAAAAAAGAAAAGTGGACAATGACCCTAATAAGAAGTGTTTTCGGTGGATGGTTACTAACTCAATATATATGAGAAGAGAAAGAAATGGAGGCTTTATAATTTCCAAAATGGTCCCTTTGGCATCAAGCAAGCCTCCCAACAGGACCATGAAAATTACAGGTCAAGAGTGACTTTATTAATCAAATACGTCAATCTTAGAGAAATTATTTAAAAGGTTAGGAATTGTTTTACTTTATTCTAAGTCTTTGCAATAATAAAAACTTCACTTTCTCAATGTGAAGGGATAAGATTAGAATTGATTTTGCTATTACTGCCATCTAAATGAAGAAAACAAACAACAAAAAAGAAGACCAGTGAGAATTCCTGACTTATTTTTAACAACTTAGTTTTTAAATGTTCTATTTTATTTTAACTTTAATGATGTGCACATACATAATTTTTCCTTAGGCAGCCATTTTTTTAAATCATTCTTGCCTAAAAATTATAATATATATAATCTTTAACAGTTTATAGTAAATAATAAAATACAGTATTATATCTGAGATTTTTCTCACAAAAATACCTTTTACGTATTTTGAACCTTGTTCAAAATAGTGAAGGGGTTAAAATATACAAGTTATCATATATGATGGATACAGATGTTTTTATATATAAAATACAGGAATGCAGCTGCAGCTGCTCTTTTTGCCAGCTCCCTTCCAACATCCCTTCTCTTCAATTTCATTTTCTTCCTCTGCTACCCTCCAATACTCTTTCCTTCCTCTCTTCCTTCTTCCCTTTTTTCTTCTCTGCCTCCTTCTATGTGTTCCTCTCTCTCCTCCTTCCTTTCTCCCTTCCTTCCATTCTTTAGCAAATATTTATCAAGCACTTACTAATTTCTAGGGAATGTATTATCAATAATAATGTGACACTGAATGACCTTTCTTAATGGAACGACAGTCTACTGAAGAAGAACTCATCAGGCTTCATCAGCTGGTACAAATAGACTACCTTTCACATAGATGTCTGTCTGGGAATTCCCTTCAGATCAAGAGCAGAAAGAAAGCTTTTTTCAATCCTTTTAATGATTGTTGGATGGGCAGAAACATTATGGGAGGTAGGTTCGTAGAGAGACAGCTCTGAATCTGAAAATATTACACATATGTCCCCATTACAGTTGCTATCACCTCTTCCTACACCATGACGATCCCCATGTGATAGTGGCCCAGGATATCAATATCTGTATGAAGATGTTGGAATTCCATACCTGGAATTCCATAAATTTATCTCAGAGGTAGATATTGCATTCACCAGCAGACTAGTTCCTGAAGATCGTTCATTCCAGTAGTTCCCCATTGCCCTCCACAGCCAAGCCTCTCCCAGTGTGACCCAAGTCCATCAGACATGGCCCAGAGGTGAATGGAAATTATCTCTACCACCCTAACTTCTATCAAAATTATTTTTTAAAATGGACAAATAAGGTTACATCATCTAATTTTTCTGTCCAGTAAAAGCCAACTCTTAGCTTCCACTCAATCAAAATGCCATGGTACACAAATGGTTTATTTGAGCATTACTATTTGTGCAATATGGGAATTTACAAGTTATTGTCCTGAGCACGTAAGGGAAGATAGCTTAGATCACCAGGAACAGAATTAGGGACAGAGGTATGAAATAAAAAAAAAATAAAAATATGTTTATAGTGCTGGATAACTACATGAGTGTGGAAGGAGTTAAACCTACAAAACCAGCCACCCACACAAATTATAAAGGGTATTTTATTTCTTTACAAATAGAATATGCTTTATCCCATAGACAAGGAGTATTAAGCAGTAGAGTGATAATACTAGAATTACCTTCTACAGATAGTATAGATGTTGTTTGAAGGAAAGTGAGTGTTGAGATGGAAAAAAAAAGTTAAAAAGACACTTTGATAGTCCAGACATGAAATCTGACAACATAGATACTCAGGATATAGTGTTTGAGATATAGCTAGGAGATAGCTAAAGATAAACTAGGCATATGAACGAGGAAAAGAAATGTTTTGTTTCTTGTTACCTAGGAGGTAGACATGTGAATTTTAGGCATTACAATTATGGAAGTATGAGAACTTTGGATATGAAAATTAAAATCATCTCCACCCACCATTAGACCTGAAAACTGACACAACGTGTATCAACATGACTTAACCACTCGATCAGTGAAACTCTCAGTCAGGTATATAAAGGTATAACCCATAAACATTTTCACTGTTTGCTCCATAAAGTTCATGAAAATTAATTTATACATATAGTATTTCTTCTGAGACAGCACTTATTTTCTGGACAATAGATTGCCCATCTGGGCAAAGAGCTCCCTTACAAGACATCTGTTTATTTATTGTGACTCACTTTAGCCACCCTCCAGCTGTCTGTATCTGTAAATCCCAAATTATCATGTCATGAACTTTGTCCAATCCCAATTAACTTCCCACCTTTCAATCAATATCAATATTTTTCCCCAACCTCTTCATTCAGAGATTGTATTGAGTTTCTGCCAAAGTGTTCTTACTACATTACTACATTAGGTCTAATAAACTCAACTTTGCTTAGTTAAATGTTTTGTTGATTGCTTACTTGTTAAAGGGGAAGAGTTGACAGTCAACAGAGAGAGTATTAATACTGAACCTGATAAGTACAGATTTGGACATACTTATTTTAAAGAGCTTATAAAATATCCTAGCAGACATTCCCAAATATCATTTAGAAATACAGATCCTTCACAAAGAAATTTTTAACTTTGGCAAAATTTAGATTAATAGCTAAATGCTATAATGTGAATATTCATGCCCCCTCAAAATTTGTATTTTGAAATCCTAACCTCAAAGTAAATAGTATTAGGGGACAAAGCCTTTGAGAGGTGATTAGGTCACGTGGGCAGAGCCCTCATGAATGGGATTAATGCCCCTATAAAAGAGGCCCCAAAGAGCTCTCTTACCCTTTTCACCATGAGAGAACAGAGCAAAAAGGTGTCATCTATGAACCAGGAAACAGGACCTTGCCACACACTGAATCTGTTGGCACCTTGATCTTGAACTTTCCAGCCACCAGACTGTGATAAATAAGTTTCTGTTGATTATAATCTACCCTGTCTATGGTATTTTGTTATAGCAGCCTGAATAAACTAAGACACTGACATTTACTAAGAACTTATTATCTTCCAGGCATTACTCTTAGTTTTATTACATGTATTAATACTCTGAATAATACTGTGAGGCAGGTATATTTATGTCTGTTATATAGATGAGAAACTTGAAAGACAGAAGTTAAATAATTTACCCAAAGCCACAAAATTAGTGGACATGTTTAACAACTCTACTAGGCTGTCTCTTTATGAATGACTTTTTTCTTTTCCATTTTAAAACAATCTACCTTCTCATATATATGTAAATACAGTTTCTTTCACCTTACAGCTCATAGAAGGGCCTCTTTAGTGGATATTCTGGTCGTTTGATGACTGCATGTCGTGTTGTCTTCCTGTTTGCAATGAATCTCCCAGGGGTCCTTTGAGCTTCTTGTACCTGGATATCTAGATTTTTAGCAAGGCCTGGGAAATTTTCCTCTACTATATTTTCAAATAGCTTATCCAACCCTTGGGTATTTTCTTCTTCACCCTCAGCGATGCCCATAACTCTCACATTAGGCTTCTTCACGTAATCCCACATTTCTTGTAGGCTTTGCTCTTTTCTCTTATTTCTCTGCTCTCTCTCTGTGACTGACTTGTTTAATTGGAAGGTATTATCTTCAATCCCTGAGATTCTTTCTTCTGTTTGATCTACCCTGTTCTTGAGGCTTTCCACTGTGTTTTGTACACACACACACACACACACACACACACATGCACATATACACACATATATACACCTCATAATATTTGACTACTGGTATCCAAAATATTACCATTTTGGTATATTTTGTGTACATTTAAGGACATTTTAAAATTGCTTTTAATGATTGGTTACCACAACCTATTTTTGGTTTTAATGATTGATTTCCGTAATGTATTTTTTAAATGTTGAAGATACTTACAAATATATTCGTTGGTACTGGTACAATTTTAAAAGATGCATTTGACCTACTTTTTTTTTGAAACTTACATGTAATCTGTTTTTTTTTTAATTTCCAGGAAAAAAAAACATTAAATTTTTGTCTCCTGTCACCCAGCTTATACCTGGCAGGTGTAGAATGGAGATCTCATATATTTTCACATCCAAACATATAAACTTTATAAGCAATAAGAAGAATATATCCATTCAGAAATTTTGGACAGTGGCATTGTTCTAGAGGGAGACAGGAAAAGAACATTAATTAATAATAAATTATAACTAAAAACAGTAAAATATTTAGTCTGCCCATTAAGTGGATCACTTTTGTCAACTTTATCTACAAAACCTGCCCTCTGACTACAAGCTACTTTCTAACTTGCTTTCTATTTTAATAACAATGTTAATAATAAATAAATAAATAAGATAACTTGATTTCTACGTTCGTAATAACCGTTTGCTGCCATGCTTCTTCACATCTGATGATAATTCTGTTCAACACAGATAGCTGGGTTGGATCCACTATGGGGCTGTGCTACTCCAAAACGTGGTCTGTGAATCAGCAGCAGCAATCTCAGCTGGGAGCTTGCTAGAAATGCAGAATCTTGGGGCCCAACTGAGACTTAATGATTCAGAGAAAGGATCCACAGGCTATTCCCATACACATTAAAGTTTGAGAAGCATATCCCTAGGCATAAATGTGCATAAAAATCCTGATCCTCCTTGAAATATTTGAGGAGTTAGGATGTTTGTTCCTTACCTATCAATAAATGACAGTGATCTCAGGCAGCCACATCACTTTAAAGAAAATATATTTGAGTGGGATTGAGAATAAGTTAGTCTCTATGCTAAAACCAGAATTTATTTTAATGATAATTTTGTACAAAATTATGTTTGTCCAAAGTCATTCTCAAGTTCTTGTGTTTTATTAACCCACTGTCCATAATCTTCTTTTAAAAGTTCATCTATTCCATTCATTATGAAAATATTCTCCGATGTCACTATTACGTTTGACATTTGAATTTAAAATGTCAATAAATTCAGAGAGAAGAGCTCATGGGCAATCAGAACATGTCCTTCATTTTATTTAAAAATAAAGGGAATATTGTCACTTTGAGTCTCTGTTAACATTTTCTAAAACAATGAATAAAACCCTTTAAGAGCAATTATACATTGGAAAAAATGTGAGCATTGACAGTTTTATCTCGTGGCAACTATTGCATCAGATCACATAATGCTCATAAATGTCAGTAGTGCAAATATTTTTGTAGTTGTAAGAAAATTAAATGGCAGACATTAAGCATGTATGTACCATCTTTGAAAAGCAAACAAATTAATATCATCAATAATAATAATGTGGAGGAAAATATTAATTCAATCGTCTTTTTTTCCAAATGTAATATGTCAATAACGATCTTCACCAAAATCCATCTGCCATGTGTCTCCATGAAAATCAATTTAATTACACTTTCTTTTACCTGGAATAGAATTTTGTCATTCAATTCCAATCCCTTGGGTCAATACTGCTCTAAATTACCATTCTTATCTTTTTACTTGCTTTGAGTCATTGCCTAATTTCTTACATGATTGTTAAATAGAACTAGGATAACAACACTTCCAACCAATGCCTTTTCATCAACCTTCCTAAAATACTTCCCAAACTAAATGTTTTTGACAGTTTTATATTTAAACTGCTTATGTCTCAGCTTCTGATGTCAGCAAACACCTTAGTTATGAGACCATTTGTAATTATAATGCTTACTAGTATTTTGCACAAATATCCCTTTTATCTGAAGAGCTTAAGGTATTTTATAGCCACAAGTAAGCCTCAAAGTCAGAGACCCCCGCTGAGTCCAAGTGGGAGCTGAAGCACTATGTCTACTAGCAACAGAAGGAGGACTGAAGTTAAGGAAAATAAATTCCCACGCTTTTGACGGAGTTAACACCCACTCTCTCTACTGTCTGATTATTGACATTCAAATCCACAGGTAGTCAGAACTACATGGTGTTTTGGTGTTTCATTCTAGAATGACAAGTTCTTATGTTTAAAAATTTTGTGTTGCTCTAACTTAAGGCACAGGCCTCAGTTCACTGGGGGATATGTTTCTACTCCTATTATATTGCTTGAATCACAATGCCATATATTCCTCCAAATGGTTTAAGTTGGATATTACTTTATTCCAAAGGAAGTCAAAAAAACTTCATATATGAGATAAAATGATGTCAGCTATTTAAGAAAGTTTAGAAGGTTACGCTAACTAACATGAAGTCAATACAAACTAAATTTGTATAAAATAAAGGTCACCCTAACAGTACCACCAAGAAAAAACTTACTATTGACATAATTGTGTGAAATTATATACTGTAGATGTATCTACATACATTGATATACATTTATTTTTAACATAAATTAAAATAGTCTGTATGGTTTGCTTCTGATTTTCTCTCCCTTAATATGCTTTTAAAAAAGTTAATTATTATGGGTACATAATATATGTAAATATTTGTAGGATACATGTGATGTTTTGATACAGGCATGCCATGTGTGTTAATCAAATTTGGATAACTGGGTTATATTTCATCTCAAGCATTTAACATTTCTTTGTGTTAGGAACATTCCAGTTCTACTCTTTTAGTTATTTTAAAGTATACCCTAACTTAATGTTGATTATAGTCACTTTGTTGTGCTATAGAATATTGTTCATTCTATATAACTGTCTCAACTTATTTTTGTACTTATTAACCATCCCTACTTTATCCCCCTTCCCACCATGCTTCTTATCCTCTGATAACCATCATGATACTGTCTGTCTCCATGAGATCAATTGTTTTAATATTTAATTCCCACATATGAGTCAGAACATGCAAGATTTGTCTTTCTGTTCTTGGCTTATTCATTTGGCACAGCAAAGAAAACAATGACGTGAAGAGAAAACCCCCAGAATGGGAGAGAATATTTACAAACTACCCATTGACAAGGGATTAATAGCTAGAATATATAAGGATCTCCAACAACTCAATAAGAAAAAAATCAAATAATCTGATTAAAAAATGGTCAGCAGATCTGGATAGATATTTCTCAAAAGAATATGTACAAATGGTCAACAAGTATACGAAAAATGTTCAACATCATTAGTCATCATAGAAATGTAAATTAAAATGTTAAAATAGAAATTAAAATAGAAATGTAAACATAATGTTCTCCAGTTCCATCTATGTCGCTGCAAGTGGTGGGATTACATTCTTTTTTATGGCTATATAATATTCCATAGTATATATGTGCCACAATTTCTTTATCCATTCATCCATTAATGAACATTTAGGTTGATTCCAAAACTTGGCTTTTGTGACTAGTGTAATAAACATGGGAGTGCAGATATATGTTTGATATACTGATTACCTTTCTTTTAGATATATGTAGCAGTGGGATTGCTGAGCCATATGGTAGGTCCATTTTTAGTTTTTTGGAAAACCTCCATACTATTCTCCAGAGTGGTTACACTAATTTACATTCCCACCAACAGCACATAAAAGTTCCCCTTTCTCCACATGCTCACTAACATTCATTATTGTCTGTCTTTTTCATAAAAGCTACGCTAACTGGGGTCAGATGATATCTCCCTGTAGTTTTAATTTAGAGTATATTACTCCAGACACTATAAAACAAGACTCCAGACCATTACCAGAGCTCTTTTGTTAAGACAGGGGCATCCGTTTGTCATCTGTAGCAAATGTACCTTGCTTTTGCTCCGTAAACCTATATCTTGCCCCTGCCCTGTAAACCTATCTTGCCCTTCTTCAATAAAGTTTGTTTCTCATTTGCCTTGTTTTTGGTGTGTGTGTATGGTCATTCCTCGACCAAGAGCACACCAAGAACCGAGAGCAAACAAGATTGCTGACCAGACGAAACCACCACCACAGTCAAGACATAGAGCATTTCCTCCTTCCAGAAAGTCCACTTCTGACACTTGGTAGTCAATCTCCTCCCTCACAGCCGCCCCCTGGCAAGCACTGTTCTGCAAGCTGTTGCTGTTTTGCTTTTGTTTATTAATTTATGTAAATTCAATCATGGAGTATGACGTTTTCTATAACTGATTTCCTTTATTCAACACAATGCTCTTGAGATTCAGCCATGTTTTATAAATATTAAAAATACTTTTCTTCACAGTCTAAATTTAACTTTGGTGAGGTGAAAGAAACCTGGCCTCATACACTTTTTCTCTCTGGGCTTTTATTGTTTTCACCTAGTGAGGAAGAGTCCAATGGCGTGTTTGTCTCCACCGAACTTCCTCCTTGGCGTACTTGGCTCTCTTGTCTTTCTGTCCTCAGCGTGCTTGTCTCCCTTCTTCTCACTCAGAAGTCCCATGAAAGGTTCCTTTGTCTTTTCTATGTATTCAGCTCACTTGTTTTCCCTCTTGCTGCTCAACTCTAACTACCCTGCCTACTCTAATAGCAATCAGATGTGAATTGAAATTGTCTAGTAGAGAAGAAAAACTGATGATGGAGAAGAGAGGAGAAAGCACCACCAGCACTGGGTGCATGCTTAGGTGGGGGAATGGGTGTGAGAGCAATGGCAGGGACATTGGTCTGTAAGAGAACAGATTATCCTGACAGTAAGGATACCAATGTAGGCACGAATGCAGATAGTAAAAAGGTAGAAGTTCGCATAACTTCTTTATGAGGGGTACAAGTATCATTAATGACCTCAGCAGCGAAGGGCTGAGGTAGGGTCAATGACTAGAGTATTGGCAGAGAGAAAATCTAGATTCTGAGACGCTCAGGACATTGAAATCCCTCTGTAGTGCGGCAGGCAGGGATAGTGCTAACTCGACCATGTGTCAGAAGATAAATGTTCAAGAAGTGCAAGATGGCGATAAGACTTTGTTGCATAGCTGCAAGAAGTAGACTTGTACGTGGTATAATTTGGTATTACTAAATTCGAAGCTGGTGTTTTGAGAAAGGGAAGGCGCAAATTAACTGGGAGTGGCTGCAATGAGCAGGGAGGACGCCTCACCTCCAGGCCAAAGTTATAAGACATATGGGAGAGAAAAAGGTCACACTGGAGAAGGCTGTCAGGGTCACGAGCTCCTTGCATAGAATTTGGTTTCCTGGCAGAGCTAGAAAGTGAATCTTCTGGACATGTTGCTGCTAACAGACAAGGAGTTCCCATCAGCGATGAAGAGGATCTGAGGAGTTGGCAGAGGATGGGAAATGGGGAGGGGAGGGATTCTGTCACCAAAGAGGTTGTACTAAGTGGTACGGGGACCAGGGTTGGGCCAACCTGGTGGTCCAGGGCTTCTTTGATGACTGAAATAAGCAGAGCTAATAGACTAACCCTAGTAGACTTCAGGCAGAAAACAGGTGAGGAGTGAATGTTGTTGGGGAAAGCAGGGGGTTAGTCCTTCCAGAAATCACTAGAGTTCTTGGACTCTGCTCGTTGCTGCTCACGAGGCACTGGAGGTCAAGAATTGAAAGATCTTTCCAATAAACAGGAATCCTTGAGTATCAACAAGATCAATATTTAAAATATAACATTAAATTTAACAATCAACAATGTTTTAAAAAAGTGGAGATTAAGCTTCGCCTGAACATTTCAAGGTTCTTTTATCTGAAATTTTACTTTTTAGTAGGAAATAGATGGTGTCTCTAATACATTATTTGTAACAATTTTAATTATATGTTTAAACTCAGAATAACTTTAAACTATAGTTTCAACATTAGCAACAGAGCTTTTAGATGTACCATAGGTCTTGAAATGTAGTTCCTTATAAAAATGTGGATACCATGGAACAAGATACACTCGCTGCTGCGTGTTTTCAACAGCATCTGATTTTTCTGCCAGAATTTAATTCTGAAACTCATCAGGGGTCTTGGGAGCCTGAATCTTTACCCTGCATAAACAAGTTTAACAGAACAGAGAAAGACAGAAGACCCAGACTGAGGACAAACTATTTCTGAAACCGAACAGAGGATTTTTGGAAGAGGGTATCTCATGTTTTCTTGTTTTCTTTCCTTTGTTTTATTTTCTTTTTCTTCCCCTCACACCCCAATTCCCCTGTGGAGCCCTCAGAGGAAGCAAGACTCTACTCCTGCAGTTGTCTGTGGAAGGTCAGAGCTGCTGGCCTCATGCATCATTAATTGTTGTGAAAGAGAAAATGACCAGTCCACACTGATAATTACCCTGCAAACCACTGCATGCGTATTATAGTATTGCAGGAATACATCTTACCATAAGTATTAATGATAATGACTTTGATGTCACCTTATGAGCCCCAATAGTTGTATATACAGAAGAAATCATTAAATTTTGTTATATCACATAACATTAGATTATAAGATTTAGTTGAATTGTATGGAAGAATCAATACTCTATATCTCAGTCTCTGGCTAAAAAGGAAGAAGGATAATTTCCGGCTGACTGGTTGTTTGAGACCAATTTTTACTAGCAGTAAAGCATCATAAGTACCTTCCTGTGAATAGGAAGAAATACATTTTGGAACTGACTTCTACATATCCAGCCAGCTGAGCTGTTTTTTGATAAAATACCTTGGGTGAGGAAAGGAAACCAACCAATCAATGCAATGCTCTCTTTCTTTTTTAAAAAACAGGATAACAGTGGTAATTACTTTTCAACATTTTATTTTCTTGTTTCCATATTTTCCACCCACAACTGAACTATATAATTTTAAATCTGGGGATATAAGTGCAACATATTGATTAAGAGATCAACTTCTAGATTCAGACACCTCAGTGTAGAATCCTGATTGCTCCCTCTGTTAAAAAGCTTAAATCCTCTGTTCCTTATTTTTCTTATTTGCAACAGCTAAAGAATGATTTTGAAGGGTTGCTCTAAGAATGTGAAAAGATAATGCATGTGCTACACTAGCCTGTGGCACATAGTCAATGATAAAAAGAATGTTGGCTATTGTTTTCCCAAAGGATATTTGCCCCCATGAACATAGATAGCAAGTATCACTGGACGTACACAAACGTTAAGTTAATAAAATGCAAACTTTCAGATATATAACAGAGAGTTGCAAATTTAACTCTCACTACAGGGCAGATGTCTAGGAAAAAATAGAGTTACTATTATCTTTGACTAGTCTGGTTTTTCCTCTGAGCCGGCTCTTACTCATTATAAGAAAACAAGATAAGTATCCAGGTACGTTTTAAATTAGTCTTGTAAGATTATTTAAAGGTAATCTCTAGGAAAGTGTCAATTTCTATGGAAAAAGAATTAGTCCTCCAGCCTCCTCCTCCCTTTGTCAGTGGCACTGGTTCAAGCAGGAAGCCCACCTGATTTTGTTCTAGTTCTTGTATCTCGCAGGCATTTGTTTCCAGAGTCATGTCTTTCACGCCCCCGAGTGTTTTTGCCCTCTTGGTCCTCGAGGCTACAGTGTCAGCTGCCGTAAATCAGAGCACAATCTTGTTTGGGCCTGGCTAGCGCCCACTGGGCACTCAGCACATCCTTCATCCTCCTCGCTTTCAGCACCCTGACCTCCAACCTCTGCCTCTGCTGTGGGCCACCCTTGCCCACTAGTTCCAGCACTCAGTACTCACGTACATTTCAGCAAAGGTAATTGGCAGGTCTCCTTTTTCCTGGTCCCATAGCACTTTTCTGTGTCGGCTCCCCATGTGGGTGGAGCTGCTTATGTGGTATTCGCCTCCTTTTCCTTCAAGCCTCTAACTGCACAAGGTCAGGGGGTATTTACAGTCACGCCTCTGATGTCCCGTATCCCAAAACCAACCGGTGTGGCAAGGGGCTGGCTTTTCTTATCTTTCCTTCCCTGTGCCCTCTCCCTCCCCAAAATCTCTCCTGGCTGTCATGGGTAGGACTATTTCTGAAAGAATGTATGTATAATTTTACTCCTGTTTTGAGGATTAGAGCTTCAGCCAAAAAGTTTCAGTGGGGATTATTTTTCATAATTCAAGTAAAATAAACCCTCTAATACCACAAATGTGTAGAGAAATTATTTGCAAGACCATTTGATCTCAACTAAATTGAAAGAAAGACCTTATTTAATGGTCAATCAATACATCTTTAAAAATGATGTCATTAGTGATAGATTACTATATGATTTAGGGCACATAACTCTCAGAAGTTCAAAGACTGAGAAATATTGCTAAAACAAAATGTTTTCTGTTTCCGTCTATTAATTTATATTACAAACATTTATACATAATTTTAAAATAAAATAAGTTAGAAATTAAAATACAAAGAAATAGAATAGATTCTAAATGCAGTCTGATTTTGGAAGTAATTAAATTACAATAAAAACAGATTTGTGAATTGACTTTTAAAAGCTTCATCTATCTCTATTAATGATGCAAATGACTTGTTAATTTCCTGTTTAATAGTTATGTTTCAAAGGTTGAAATATATGCTATGTCGTCATTTGTTTACAAATAAAAATTATAATAATAACTATTTCCAGAAGAAAATTAAAAACAAATCCTGGCATTGTTACTTTCAATAGTGCTTTTAATGAAATGTCTTTGGATGAGTTATGTAACCATTTAGCACCTCAGTTCCTTCACCTCTAAAATGTGGGCGACAGTAATCTCTAACTCACAGAGTCTAAATATGTATTGAGTTAATATATTTACTATACTTATACACATACTGAGACACAGTATGTGCTCAATAAAAATAGTAAACAATATTATAATTACTATAATTATACCATTATTATCCTTAGTATAGTAGGTATAATATTAAAAACATATAATTATAAAAATAAACCTTTTAAACAATATTGCAAAATTGAAAACAACCCAAATATAAAAATATTCACAAGATCAATTAAATTATGGAACACAATTTATTATAAGCAGTGTACTAAATTCTGTTTATGAGGGTTAGTTAATGGATGGGAAATTACATGATAAATTAGAAAAAATTAAGACACTAAATTAATTATCCAGTAACATGCACATTTTTTTAAACAACACAAGTACATAGAAAGAAAAAGACACAAAGGACTTTCATCTACAATGGAACGATGAGAGGATTTTCTTCTACTCATTTTTTATAGTGAGCTTTAAAAATTTCATACAGAGATTTATTTCCTTTTGTATACTCTGAATAAAAATAATGCTGCCTCTTGACTTTATCTCTTTTCCCCAGGAATCATCACATGAGATCATATCTCTTTGTGTTTCTGCTCTGGTGAAGTGAAAAGATGATGGTTTAAATCCAGAAAAGTTTGATTAGGTTCATGTATAAATAGACCACTTCATATTAGACAGAAAGACAGTTGCCAAGACATTCTTGTCATTCAATAAAAATGCCTACCTATGGGCCAGGATTGAAGATTTTTCTATTAAAACTATTTATGAACAATATATTATAGGTTGCATTGTCATTCATGTATATTATTTGCATTTATTAGTATCAATGTTTTCCTAATTCCCAGAAAATAGTTCTGCATCTTAGGAGATTATGTGTATATACTTTAAAAATTATATATTCTCAGTGTTAAATGAATAACTCAAATAGTCGCTTACTTTAGGAGCATAGAATTGACTTCATAGCGATTGTGAAATAAAGAGAAATCCACACACTCAAGAAACTTTGAAGGAAAAAACAAGAATATGTGATAGAGCAAATCAGGGAAGAAAAAGAGGGAATACTGAAAGTGGCTGTAAGATTTCCAGTCTATCAGATTTAAAGGATGATATTAAGCCTGTGTAGTAGAGTTGGTATAAAAACTTTGAATTGCAGGTGACCTTGTGACATTCAGACAGTGACAGTCACTAGGCAGCTGTAAATAGGATATCGAAGAACAAAGGTCTGCCCAAACTGAAGTAACAGATTAGAAACCAAAAATACCCAAAGGGATCTCTGTGATTATGTGCGCCCAGTGTTAGAGGGGTATAAAGAAATGGCAGAGAAAAAGTCCTGAGCATCAGACAACCAAGAGCAACAAAAGAAGGATCAGCAAAAACACATCTGTTTGAGATCAGGATGGCCACATAAAAAATCAAAGGGAGGCCGTACAGATGCAGATTGACTAATGGACACGCACTGATCTATCTTCAGACTTTATGCAGTACTTTCTCCTCTGCTACCTCATCAACAGGAAAATCCTATTAGAATGCATTCTTTCATGGCATAGATAAGGAGAGAAAATACAAGAGAATACCTTCCTTTCAAGTCTGTGGTTTATTACCCTGTATAATGTGATAAGTTCCCTCTAGTATAAAGTCATTAGCTTTAATAGTCATACAATTAAGTTCTGTTTTTTATATCACCTTTTGATCTTTTTTATCCTCACTGATATTTTTGACATAATATATATTTTACCCTCCTCATTGGTGAGGTAATACTCTATTACTACTGTAATGAGCTAAAATTATTTTGTTTCAAATGTGAGCGCCTTTAGTTAGCCTGACCTTAAATTGATGTTTAAGTCAATAACAAATAATACTTTTTTGTTTTCTCCCATCACACCTGCAAAATAAAATCCTCAATGTGCAACTGATGGCTTAAATGCATTTTTCCTATACTGCATGTTATTTCAAAGTTAATTAACAGTATTATTATACTTATATTGTTTAAAATTTCACAAGAATCACTTTATTTCAATTTACTATCATCCAAGTAATTGTATTAATATGTGCTTATTTTAAAGACTGTTCTTTCATTAGTTATACAATTATAAGACTAATTATTATTTTATTTTCTTCTTATTGTTGTAAATAATACTGTCTTTTTCTTGTTCATTTTTTGATAAGATCAATGCTTTAAACAATCAATATCTCTCTTTTTGTCAAATGTAAATTAAGGGCTCAATACATCTTTGTCAAATATCTGATGTTGTGAAAATCACCTGGAACAGTGGTCACATTTAATTAGGATGATAGAAACAAAGGCTTTCCATCAATTATGATTTGTGATATTTTAAAAAATTCCGTGATGTAATTCAGTAATTTTCAATCAATGGAGGGAGCTAAAACAAGAAAAGTATCCTAAGGAAATCATTAGAATCAGTCACAGAATTTTTAAAACATCTCTTATGAGCTATGCATATATTTCAACTATAATATGTCCCAGAACAAATATAACACAAGTGTAAAACAAAGCACGCCTAGCCATAAGACTCCAGTAATGAGCCATCCATTGTTATGTTGGGAAAATGGCTGAAAAATGAGAAAGTTCTGATAAAAACTTACAATCAGCTATTTGAAGCTTACCTTCTTCTTTATCAAAGTTTCCTCATCTGTGAAATGAAGAATAAAATAAACAGCTGTGAGTTCTTTTCCAAGATCAATGATATTTAACTGAACTACTTTTTTGATTTTCTGATTCATTGCATATGAATTAAAAGTTAAAAATGAATGTTAAAAGTCTTTTCTGAAACTTTTAGTAAAGTGATTATTAAGTATAACCAGTGTACTATATTTTGACTTAGTATTATATAAGTAACACATGGGTATCTAGAAATATGGGTCCTGGTATTAGAAAACTTCCACCAGCGTAGCAAAAAGAACCCCATTGCTAGTGGTGATGGTTAATTTTATGAGTCAACTTGGCTGTCCCACAATACCCGTATATTTGGCCAAATACCAGTCCAAATTCCAGATATCACTGTGAAGGCATTTTTTAGATGAAATTGACATTTAAATCAATAGAATTTAAGTGACGAAGATTACACCCTATAAGGTAGATGGGCCTCATCCAATCAGTTGAAAATCTTAAGAGAACAAAACTGAGGTCCCCTGAGAAAGAAGAAATTGTGTCTTCAGACTTTCTTTAGATAAGAGCTGCAACCCAAGTCTTCCCTGGTTCTTCAGCCTTCCAGTCTACTATGCATAATGTGGACTCTTGCCAGCCCCCCAATCATGTGGGCCAATTCCTTAAAATACATTTATAGGTAGATAGACAGATGATAGATAGATAGATATAGAAAGATAGAGATAATAGAGCTATATACATGCACATTGTGTTGGTTCTATTTCTCTGGATAACCTTGACTAACACACTGGTGCTCAGAGGGCAGAGATACACTTCAGTGTGCTATAACATACAGTTACAAAAATTCTCACCCCTGGGGATGTGGGGTGGGATATAGGTAGAAAAGGATGTATTGATTCATGCAGTATCTTCATAGTGGCAATGTTAATTATAAGCAGTGGCATATGGGTTTATTACTGTTAAGTGTCTTTGCAGTGTTGATGGAAAAGAATAACAGTGTTGGTCAAACAACTATACATTCAGAGCCTGGTCAGAAAGTCCAAAAGCCTCTATATTTGCTTCCTAAGCATTAGTTTCAAAGTACCACAAATTGTATGGTTTAAAACAATAGAAGTTTCTGCTAGATCAGTAGCAGGAGCTGAGCGTAGATCCCAGAGAGCCCTAAGCAGCCCCTGTGCTGCTGCTGCCTTAGTTACCATCACCCCTCACGAGGAGCTGCAGCTGGCCCCAGTCACCATCACCGTGACATTGAGCAGCTGGGTGGAGACCCAGCCACCCCCGCCACCCCCATGGGTCCAGTAGAACTGCTGGCTAAGGAATAGGAGAATCTAGAGTGGGTGGTAGAGGAAAGAGATGATGAACAACAATTGTGGCCATGGGAGCGATTGCAGTGTGAGGGACTGTATCTTGTTCCATTGCACTATTTGTACTAAGTCTTTTCATTCCTACTCATTTATCTTTATAAATGCAATCAAGCATCACTTGAAGAACTTTAACAGAGCATAAACATACTGCATGTGGAACGTGAAGATCTGAGCATCACAATAGATGCCTGGTAGCAGACAGTGGCCTTATCAATGATGAACAAGAATACAAATCATAAGATATTGTGCCAAAATGCCCAACCTGAAAGAGAAAACTCAAGATTAAGAAACGACAAAATCAATACTGGAAAAAAAAAACAAAAAAAAAAAACAGGCATAACGAAGGGAAGAAGAGCTAACTTTCAAAATACTTTAATTTGCATCCACAGAGGTATGTGAGAGGATACTGTATCCTTAAAAAAATAATAGGGTCATGTAAACAAGTCAAACATGATAAGAACAAGTTTGTTTGCTTTTTAAGAATGCTGAAATTAAACAAAAAATGATAACATTAAAAGACTCTTCCATAATGCAAAGAAAAAAACATAAAATTTAAAAAGATGTGTAAAATGTTAAGAAACATATAGGATTATACCAGGAGGACAAAATCTATTAGGTTAGAAAAGAGGCAACAGAAAATATAGATGATGAATGAAAACAAAAGATTAATGTGGAAAAGATCCAGAGCTTAAAAACCGAGATAAAAGTATTGGTAATGAAAGTCTGCCAGGTAGCAAACAGGATAAACAAAGAAAGGACTATCACCTTGGAACATCGTGTTGAAATTTCAAAGACTAAAAGATGAAGAGAAGATACTAAGGGCTTTCAAAAGAATGATTCGCTTATTGGCAAAGAAATAAAAAACAGATTGTCATCAAAGAACCCATCAGCAACACCGGGTCAATACAGCAATATCTTCAAAGTTCTGAGGAAAAATGATTTTGAATGTGGAATTTCTTAACCAACCAAATTATGAATTAGGGATACAAAAAATTAAACATTTTTGTTTTTGCAAAAGCACTGAAATTTACCCCCACATATCCATTTGTAAGTAAAACTGTTCCAGCATATTCTTTAGCAAAACTGAGAAAAAGAAAAATAAAGGAAGTCATGGGATCCAAGAATCAATGCACTTCATTAAATACAAAAGATAGTACAAGAAATACCTAGATAACTTTTCTGCCTCCATGTCAGGCAGAAAATAAACTGTTTAATTTAAAACAATAAGTTAAAAGCTCTGAAATATGTTTTACTTAAAAATGTTGACAATAATAATCATAATATAGTTGTATAACTCCTTATTTATAATGATATAAATCAAAATTCTCTGAAAACTGAAAGATTTTTTTAACCTAGTCTGAACGGACAGGAAGCAACATATTACAATTTATATGTGTGATATTTTGTGTGAATATTCATATGTTTAACTTAAGAAACATTAATATTGTTGAGTATGGAGCTCTGCCTTCAACTCTACTGCTTCTGTTATGTAATTTATAAAACCTGAATGGTGTCTCCTTTCTAAAATCTGAAAAATATCTGAATTCCAAATCACATTTTACACCAAGGTGTTTTTTTTTTTTTTTTTTTTTTTTTTTTTTTTTTTTTTTTTTTTTTTTTTTGAGACAGAGTCTCACTCTGTTGCCCAGGCTAGAGTGAGTGCCGTGGCGTCAGCCTAGCTCACAGCAACCTCAAACTCCTGGGCTCAAGCGATCCTCCTGTCTCAGCCTCCCGAGTAGCTGGGACTACAGGCATGCACCACCATGCCCGGCTAATTTTTTCTATATATATTTTTAGCTGTCCATATAATTTCTTTCTATTTTTAGAGGTGGGGTCTCGCTCTTGCTCAGGCTGGTCTCGAACTCCTGAGCTCAAACGATCCGCCCACCTCGGCCTCCCAGAGAGCTAGGATTACAGGCGTGAGCCACCGCGCCCGGCCTTACACCAAGGTTTTTTGAAAGAAAAATTGAAGAGCTGTAATTATAACAATAGAACAAAAGACTGCATTCAGATTTGCAGGTTTTATACTTTAAGAAATAACTCTAATTGTTACGATTTTGGAGGATGGTAGCAAAGTTCACCTCTTTATTAGCACCACACTGTTGCTCAGGAATGACAAATTTGTCATTTTGATGCCTATATCACTGCCTTTTCATCTGGACTCCTGAAGCTTTATGCAAATCACCTTAGTTTTTTGGAATTTGGTCTCCACCATGAGAATAAGACAGTCTAGCCTGCTGATGAAAGATCGTGTGGAGCAAAATTTAGGTTTTCCCAGCTGAAGCCATTCTAACCAGTCTATCTCCAGGGGACCCACCAGCCAGTCACAGACAATGAGTAAGACCAGCTGAAAGAGCCAAGTCTAGTCCAGATTAGCAGAACCCTAGGTTCATGTTGCTTGTTTTAAGGTCCTATGTGTGTGGTTTGTTATGCAGCACTATCAGGACAAAATATAACTGCTACATTTATTAACAGTCTATTTTGCCATTAGTAATAGTTGCTACCCTTTATTGAGAAGCAACAATCTATGCACCAGACACTGGACTTTATATTGTACTTTCTATGGTTCAGTCATATTTACTGAGAGGTAAAAAGGTGAATTTAAGTAAATTGTCCTAGATTACCTGTGTATTAGTTGCTACATCTGAAATTCACACTCAAGACTCCAATGTTAATTCTCTGTGCTTCACTGTTCTGCCTCTTCATTGTTTAAAAATAATTTAGAGCACAGGATAAATTTTTAATGAAAAATATGTTACTTGGAAGGGGCTCCCTTCTCCTGATTATAATTAGCTCTGCCTAAACACACATACCCACATCCTCTCCTTAGTGACAAAAAAATAATAGATAGCTAAGGAATACAATCAATCAAAATGAGGTAGCTTTGTCAGATAATACCCAAAGTAAATCAGCAAATCCTATACACAAACTAGGTTAATTAAGTTTACAATGCTCCATTTTAAAAGAAGAAAACCAACACCTCAAAAACTAAGAATCACTCCTCCAGGAAAATTCTCTTATTTTGTGCTCTACCATAATAATTTTTACTTAAATTACTGTACTTTTTATAAAAAATTTCATAGTTCTATTCATTGTTACCTAAAGCTATATGCAGCATAATACATTTATAAATACATTTCAGAAAGTAAAAAAGTCTGTACCATAACAAGCAACCTTTGACAATCTTCATTTTTTGTACATAATTTCTTTTGCTTACTTTGGGAACTTGGGAAGCCAATTAAGAAAAGAAATGAAATATCCCCTGTTCTCTTTTTATAGTTTCACAAAGAAAGAATAAACTATCTGGCATTCTCTAGCTTAGGAATCATTAAAAAGTTGCCACTTTGATGTATGTACAGAAAAAAGTTTCTCTAAGAATCGCTCACAGGTTTCTGGATATGCCAAAAGAGAACAAACAGAAAGAGATGGAGCTGCTAGAAATCCCAAGTGGCTTAAGAGAAATTTAGAAAATGAGAATTCTCAATAATGCGTGTTTCAAATTTTTTCATCGAGTATGACATTGTAATATTTTCCTTTATTGTTTTCATAATAAAGTCACTAGAAAAAAACACTTTTTTTCCAAGATAAATGAAGGTCATGAGGATGTGAGCAAAGAGTAGATTACTTATTGATGTGTACAGAGTAAAAATATAAATAATTTCTTATAGCTACTCACATAAATTTTGTATTTTGAGCTAAAATCCTAGTTTCCATTTATTTCATTTTGCTCTGCCAATATTGTATTCTGGGAAGCAAAGACTTTGCTTTCATTTTATTTTTATAATAGGAACTGCACTTTCTTCTTGCAGATTTCACTAGGGATTGCAATTCAAAGAGCATTTATCTCTCTTGCTGTTTAAAATGTCCTTAGCAGCTATCACCCTGGCATAAAAGCCAGTTAAATTTAGAGTTTTTTTCAATTCTTCCAGTTAATTTTGGACCCTTACCTTTTTTAATATGCTGTCTAGAATGTGAATGTATGAATGCTGCCCAAGAATTGCAACTTCTACATTCTCTTGTTAGAAATGAGAATCAGTTGTTTTACTATATTTTAGCAAACTGTGAACCTTTTCATGAAATAAAATGTATACATCATTACAACTCCTCACTTAAATATGTACTAGGGAGATGATTCTGCTGCTGAATAGCTAGAGTTCTTATTGTTCCAACAACTTAACATTTCTTTTCCAGTCACTGTAAAACTTTATTTTATTTCTTCCCTTATAATACAAGTTGTTAATTTCTGTAAAAATAGTGAAAATTTCTTCACTGCAAGGAATGGCAAACTTTGACTCAAAGTACAATTTGGTGTAAGAACCTTCTGCAAATACTGTTAAAATAAAAAATGGCTTTGGTTTTATAGATAAATTACTTAAGTTTTATTTCCCTTAAATACTGTAAAATGATCATTTGTAATGAGATGTTTAAATTCTTTATTTGAAAGGAAAACAATAAAATTTTAGCTCAAACTATGCTAATAGAACTTAGTGATTTATGAAAGAAGCACTGTGAAAAAATGTCATAGATTATAGTTACACATACACATGACATTTCAATTGCATGCTATATATATGTTAATTATATTAGATTCTTTAAATGCCATAAATTGCTAATTCATTATGGAAACAAATATAAAATTATCATTTTATTATAATAACTAAAATAATAAGAATAATGGCAGAACGCTAGCAGACCTGAGTGGTTTAGGAAATAAACTTTTAAGAAAAACTGCAACAGATTTATAGGGAATATTTAAAATATATTATGTTTCAAGTGCTCATACATATTTATTACAATCATTTTCAAATTTAACTGTGTATGAGTACACTAGATTAACCAAAGTGGACCAACTTAGTCTAAATGCTTTATTTTTAAATTATTGTTACTTTCTGAAGTTGCATAAACAAAAATGGCATTCCAGTCTTTATGTCTGTGAATTCAGAGCCTGTATCATTATTTCTAATGTCTAAAATGTATTTGCAAATATGATACAAAGCACTCAGTTGATTATAGCAGCCATTGTGCTATAACAAAGGGACCCTTCTGAGAGTTGGAAGAAAGAATTTTGCCCTATGTTCATCCACTAACTATCTTTGGGATCTTTGCAGATTCAAAAGAATTTACTCCACATTTTCCTTTTCAGTAAGAAGAGGAAATTTGACTAAATTATTTCTAAGGCTGACTTAAATTTAAAAATAGAAAATCCATCACTGATGATTCTTTATTCATGATAATACACATTTCACCACATGCAGGATTTTAAGCCATGTAAAAGAGGGAAAGAGCCCACATCAGTCTTGTCATGTAAATCCCCAATGCCCAGCTTGGTGCTTAATGCACCATAGGAAAGGCACTCAATAAAAATTTGCTGAGTAAATGAACACATGAATGAATGCATGAATATTTTCTCCTGAGTTGCAGTTTTCTTGTCATGAAATCTTCTCGACTGGTGAGTATTTCTTTTTGTAGTTTAATATTGTTCTAATTACTGTCCTTAGAATCATAATACTTACCACACAAGTATAATGAATAAAAAATACACCAGTAGTTTTCTTTGCCGATTTGGTGTGGGTAACCTTGACTTGCCTGACCTTTACTCATGAGCTTTGAAATTCCAAGAAAAATATATTCAGCCTAAGAAATAGAATGTTATTTAAAATTATAGAAAATTTGGAAACATTTTTTCCCAGTAAAATGAACTAGAAAATTCAGAAAACCCTCCTGCCAAGAATCATAGACAAAGCATAAACATAACTTGGGTCTTACAAGGCTGTGAAGATTACCAGGCCACGCTCTGGCAGGAGATGGAAATCCAAAGAGAATTCTTTTCAGTTCTGAAATAGGTTGCTGAGACCTTATGAATATGAGCAGCATGTTGGAGGGTTTGGTTGGGATTAGTAGGATAAAAGTTCAAATTAATAGTCAACCAATGCGGAGCTCTGCTAAAAGCCTAGATTTGGGTTAGGACCCTGAAAAGCTGTACCTCAGAAATAAGGGTGAACCAACTCTCCTCCCAACCTCAAATCTCAGCACCTGAAATTGTGGTTAGGAGACCACAGACTGCTAGTGTCCCTGAGAGGTGTGTGGCAGAAGGAAATGCAAATCCCCTCTGAAAATACTTAATGTTATTCTAGGCTTCTGAATAATTCTTAAAACACTTTTGTCAAATGTAATGTTTGGGCACATAACAAAAGAACCAAGCTAGTAGCAATTTTTGTTTGCTTGTTTCCCCAGGCAAGGTCACTCTTTATCTTCCTTATAATAGATTTTACCTTCATATAAATTTCTCTCTGAGTATAAATTCCAGTCTTATTTTATTCCCTATTCCTTTGTACGTATTTTAATCAGAACATAAATGAATTATATTAACTCTGAGCTTAGAAACACTAGAAATTTTCAGGAAATGTGTTGGAGCTATTGTTTAATATATAAAAGGAAAAGTTGTACTGCCTTTCTGCTATGACAACATTTTTGTTACTGCTGAAGTAAAATAACATTGCTAAGGGAAAGATTTTTCCCCCCATGAATATTGGCATAATTAAATTGGATATAATTGAAGCATTATGGTCTCCTATAGTTGTGATTTTTTCTACTGACAACTTTTTAAAATTCTGTATTGATGTTTGAGGAAGCAAATCCTATGAATTTAATTTTTTTAAAAAAAGTATATGCCCCTAATATTTCCATGTCACACTTGGGAAACTATTGTGTAGCTAGTAGGTCATATGCAGAACGTACAATTTGCTCTTTTTTACTTAGAAATGTAGATGACAGCAGATAGTGAAATGTCTCTTCTCTTTCAAAAGAACTTCTAAAATATTAAATTACAATCTTTTTTTTTTTTTTTAGTTTTAATCGCAAAATTCCATGCAAACAGCAGGTAGAGTGATGTTATAGAAAAATGTTGTAGGCAACTTAGCTTGTCAAAATCCAATCGACATCTTGAAATTCCCAAGGGGATGGTATTAGGCTGTGGGGCCTTTGGGAGATGATTATCTCATGAGAGCAGAACCTTCACGAATGGGATTAGTGCTCTTATAAGTAGGAGATTAGTGAGAGTTTACCTCTCTCTCTGTTCTTGACCACGACCACGTGAGAACACAGTGTGAAGATGGCCGTCTGCAAACCAAGTAGCAGGACCTCTCCATACACTGGGTCTGCTGCACCTTGATCTTGGACTCCCACCCTCCAGAACTGTGAGAATTAAATGTCTGTTCAAGCGACCCAGTCTGTGGTCTATTTGTTATAGCAGCTGGAACTCACTAAGACACTAACCATTTGATACATGCTTACTCATTGAATCTTCCCAACAACAAAATTGCAGAGAGTAATTTCAATACTATTAATAATAATGACATTTAAGTAGCATTTATTGTGTTAGCACAATAAAATATCACAACTATCAAATAGTAATTAACTGCCAATACTTCCATTTTGCAGGTGAGGTCCATAGAAATTATGTTACTAAATCAAGGTCAGCCAGAAGGTGGCGACAGCACTGGTGGGTGAAATGAGCGAGTCCAGCCTCCAAATCCTGGCTGGTAGCAAGAATGCTGCTCACCCCACTCACCTCTTCTCTTGTCCCTACTCTGTCTCATTACTCACCCTTCCACTCTCCCTCCTTTACTCTCTCTTCTTTTTTCTCTTCTTTCACTGTCCCTTTTTGTCTCTCTCTTTTCAAATCAACCTGAAAATTGACCAACATTCGCATCTTCCTGATAACTGGTTCTTGATTCGTAGAGAGGTTATCTGTTCTCTCTCCAGAATACAAATATATAGATTTAATCTTCTATTAAATTACACTTACCATTTTGCTATTATTGCTAACAAATGTTCACACACACACACACACACACACAGCCCAGGGAAATTAGTTAACTAACAATGAAAAAAATGAATCAAAATTTGGTCAATTTTCTTCAAAAGGTTGAATAACCTCAAGGGTTACATAATTATCAACTCTCAATCAGAACTGACAGCACTTGGTTAATGCTTTTTCACATGTCAATCTCATAAAACATTAATAAAAATGCACTTTAAAGCAAAATTTGATAAAATATGTACTTGATTATATTTTGTAAGAACACTTCAATTGTTAAAAGAAGTTGGATGTAAAATGTCAAGGATTTACTGTTTCATTAGTTAGTCATAGTTTTATTCTCTTTCCTGCTCCACAGCAGCTGACTAGTCCGCAGGTGATACGTAATTTCACCACAGAATGCTAATGAGGTCTATTTTATTGCAGCAGAGATTCAGAAACTTACTATAGGCATGATGCTGTATGACACAGCTAAAGCCTGGTTATCACTTGTAGCAAATGTGAGGAGTCAATAAAGAGTATGATGAAATTTACTATCCGATCAGTATTAATTAGGTTTGGTTCATTGGACTCACTCTCTGCTGCAGACTTGTCTTACAATATGTCGCATCTTGAAAGATGTTGGTACTTTGAGAGAAATCATAATTGTCAAATTGTGTTTTTTAACCTAGAAAATAATTTGGAAGTACCATGACTTAAAATGTGGGATACACAGGTCTTCTGAAAGTAAATCATCCAAAATAGCTATCTATCATTTGTGAAGTGTCTTCCAGTAAGTAGCAGTTTATCACAAAGAAAACAATCTTTTCTTTTTCAATATATTAACATCACATCCAGTTGATCCATTTTCAGAATGAGAAAGTCCGCAATGAAGTCAGCAGGAAGCTATGTTTCAATGCTTTTTTTTAAAAAAGGATAAATGCTTTGCAAATAAACAGTTTATTTCTCAGAATTAAGAAGAAGGAGGAAGCCTTACTGTCGGTGCACATATTACAAGAGGAAAACCCAGGTGTGAGAGGCAGCTGAACTAGTGAGAGATTCAAGGCCACGGTCATTTAACAGATGTTAAAAATTATATATCATATTCTGCATCTTCCTATGGAGTATTTTCAAAAAACCATGCTGCCAAACAGATAAAACCACCTATGCACACACAACTGGAATGAATAGTATTAAAACAATAACCAAAATATACAACCTCCAAGGTATATTTTATGTAATTGGCATTTTCATGCTCATATGCACACACACACATACACAATATGCAAACTAAAGACATGTCAAAATCTTCTAAAGCGGCTATATTGTTTAAATGCTCAAAAATTTAGATTGTTACAACAACACTAGATTTCCATATCATATTATCAGTGTGATGTAGAGACTATGTGGTCCTGGTGTCCATGTTACCTCCTCCAGTTCTGAGGGTGCATTATTCCCTCTGTCGTACCAACAGGAAGGAATGACCAATGTTACACTGTATTCTATAAAGTGCTGTTAGAAACAACATATTCAACATTGTGCACACTCGGTCGGAATTTTATAAAAATAAAACAATATTTTGGGTAGAAAACTTTGTTAAATTTTAGAAACATAGTGCCAGGTGGTGTTCTATGTGAAATCAATTCTCTGTTACTGATTCAAGGCCTATCAAGGTTAAGCTTTAAAGGTGAGGAGAATGAAGTAGCCACAATCACCTTCCTTATCCCCCAAATAAACAAGGGCATTTATAGAATTTTTAAAGTGATGGTCTTTAAAAGGAGAATTTTCTTTGAAGTAAATATGACTTGGATGAAAAGATATATTTAGACAAACTTGAAAGATTTATTTACTTTAAAATTCTGAGCACTAAAATATCCATGTATGTAATAGAATTGTATTTTACTAACAACATTGCCAGATCATTTCTAGCATAAGTGGATAAATAAATATATCACTTTTAAAATAACAGGTAAAAGAGATTAAAATAAGAATTAAATTGTTCGAGAAAATGTGGACATAGCAACACAATACTTTCAGAATACTATTTGACCTTTCCTAGTATTGAATGTAAAAGTATTTCATTGCTGCTTTCATTTTTTAATTTCTGGTTTTTATAAAATTTCAAGTGTCCAATCTCTTTAAAAAAGTTACCCTAATTTATCTTGTTTACTAAATAAACACATACCTACACTTTGAAATTAATTCCATGTAGGTTTATAATAAAGGAGACAGAGCTCTTTGGTAATTCATGGAATAAAACAAGAAAGACAATTCATCCCACTGTATTTCCTAAATTTACAAATTAGAATTGACATAATTATCTGTAGATTTGATCTTTTAAGTTACGGTCTGCACAGCCCTTTAATCTCATAGGTGCTTAAAGTATTCAAATTAATTGTTATAAATTTGCCTCTGAAATACTTTATCCTCTAATTTAAAAATATACTTATTATAACTTGGCTTAGAACAATGATATTTTAACTCTATTAAATTATATTTTTAGGTGGAATTAATAAAATTTTATCACTTGAACTGGAACTTTTCATTCCTTTGTGTTCCCTTTTCACATTTCAACTTTTTCTCTTCTTCTGAGTATTTCCAAAAGGCAAACAGGTCAGTTGTCCACCAAGAGGGAGCATATTCATAAACTATCATGACAATGTTCCAGATAACAAAGACAGAAGAGAAGGATCATTGTCCCAACTCTCAGAGAGGTTCATTTCTATATACATCCTCACATCCAGCTTCAAAACATTCATTTTTGCCTATAAGTCAGCAAAGTATATTTTATCATAAGACTTATTATAGTTGTATGTATTATTATGAATGATGAATAAAAGACTATTTTCTGTTAAACCTAGCAAGACTTATCTTATCCCCAAATTATTATTCTTCACCTGTATTAATCTTCTCAGGCTGCCACAACAAAATATTATGGACTAGTGTCTTACACAATAAAAAATTATTTTCTCATAGATCTGGAGGCTAGAAGTCCAACATCCAGGTGTAGACAGGGTTAGTTTCTGGTTTGCTTTTCTTCCTGGCTTGCCTTCCTGCTGGGTCTTCACGTGGCCTTTCCTCTATGTCTGGAGAGACAGGTTTAGTGTCTCTTTCTCTTCTTAGAAGGACACCAGTCCTAGTGGATCAGGGCCCCACCTTTATGACCTCATTTTACTTTAATTATCTCCTTCAAGACCCCTATCTCCAAATATACTGGGTGTTAGGACTTCAACATGTGAATTTTGGGGGAAACACAATTCAGTCTATAACATCACCCACTGGACTAAATTCAAGTAGCCCAGGTCATAGTTGCCAAACTGTGCCAACAGTTTGCTTCCCGTTACATTCTGTCATGTGTCTATGGAAACCCACGCTTTTCCATAGCTTCCAAGAATTCAAACAGCAAACATTGGGACGGAACTTTAAATTGGCTATATTCCTGAACCTATCCTCTAAAATCTTTATGTTTCTTCTCCCCAGAGAACCCCCACTTTAGAGTTGTTCTGTGTCAATATGTTCATAAGCCTGGAGCTAAAAGATGTAGCTTGTTTTTTCTTTCCACATTTTTATATAATATCATTTGATAAAGACCATACATATTAAAATTATATTTATACTTATAGCTATTCCTTAACTTAAACATTTCGAAGGCCCAATAATGAATACATCTATTACATTTCTAAGAAAACTATTGTAAAAGGAAATTGACCAGGCTGTATTGCAAATTTATTTGTAAGCAGCAGCTTTGTTGAAGAAAGCTCTGAAGTGAATAAGAAGAGATAAATTGTATAACCATTATAATAGAAACTCTAGAGCTTAAATATGTGACATATTATATGATTCATGAGTTTTTTAACACATAAAGGCAAGTTATTATCTTTAATTAAAAAAGGAAAATATTTGTATTTCCCTGATGATTAATGATGACCATTTTTTCATATTTTTTTGGCCATTTTTATATCTTCTTTTGATAAAAATCTGTTCACATCTTTTTGTTCACTTTTTAATGGAATTATTTTTTTTCTTGCTGATTTATTTGAGTTCCTTGTAGATTCTAGATATTCATCCTTTTTGGGTTGTGAAGTTTGTGAATATTTCCTCCCATTCTGTAGGTTGCTTATTTCCTTTGCTGTGTGGAAACTTTACCACATTACCCTGTCAGAATGGTCATTATTAAAATGTCAGAAAATAATAGATTTGGGTGAAGGTGCAGTGAAAAGGGACACATATACACTGTTGGTGAGAATGTAAACATACAACCTCTATGGAAAACAATATGAAGATTCTTCAAAGAAATAAAAACAGATCTATCATTTGATTCAGCAATCCCGCTGCTCGGTATCTACCCAAAGGAAAAGAAGTCATTATATCAAAAAGACAACCTGTGCCCAAATGTTGATCACAGCACAATCTACAATTGCAAAGATACGGAATCAGTCTAAGTGCCTATCATCTGATGAGTGATCTTTAAGAAAATGTGGTATGTATACACACACACACAGACACACACACTCTATGGAGTATTACAGTCATAGAAAGGCATGAAATAATGTCTTTTGCAGCAACTTGAAATGGAAAAAAATATATCACATGTTCTCCCTTATGAGTTGTAGCAAACAATGTATATGGTCATACGAAGTGACACAAGGGACATGCAAAACTAAGAAGGGGGAGAATAGGAGCTGGGTGAAGGAACAAATATTACCTGTTGGATACAAGGTACAGTATTCTGGAGACAGGTACACTAAAAGCCCTGACTTCACCACTATACAATTCATTCATGTAACAAAAAAGCACTTTTATCCCCCAAATCTATTAAAACAAATTTTTATAAAAGAAAATTCAGGAAAAAAATAGTTCTATAAAATTTTAAATCTCTTTAGTGGCGTGGCCAATAAATTAAGAATAATATTTAGAGGCAGAACACAAATAAATAAATAAATAATAGTGAAGGGTGTAAATCAAGAGAAACAAGCAAGATAAAGCTGACTGTTGCCCTGGAGGAATTTGCTAAGTCTGTTCTTTTTCACCATGTCACAGAAGTTAAAGGACCCTCTCAGCCAGAGATGCCAGATCATAGTCTCCTTCATGAAGAGACTCAACACGCAGATTGGGTGGGATAGAAAAACTCTAACACCTCTACATACCTCCCTCCAACTCGTACTCACACATAGACACCCAAATAAAAATCTTTAATACATTTCGTCTGACACGGCCTCGGTACTAGAAAGAGCAGGTGTCTGTCTCCTCTGGGTTTCAGTGACCACAAGCCAACTCTCATGCAGGTTTGGATCCAAATGATTCACTCACTGCAAAATTTAAAACAAAACAAAAAAACTAAGAATGTAGTTAATGAGATTCATTCTAGCGAAACACTATTGAAACGAAACTCTTTTGTCTCCATTTCAAAGAAATTGCCTCTACTCATCCCTCAAAAAATTTTAAAATTAAATTTCAAATGAACATACAACATGAGATAAGACCCATAAAGTAATAAAGCACATTAACAAGAGACCAAAGTAAGAGCAAACAGAACAATTAGAAATATAAAGTCTTATTGGAATTATTAAATATGGAATATAAAATAAATTAGCATGTGTAACACAATTAAGGAAATGAAATAGAAACTGATAGTGTAAGTGTGAAAATAGATATTGTAAACACCATCGTACATATTTGAATAAACAAACCTTTATAAAAGTTCAGAGAAGTGAATTATAATCCCTGAAATTTTCAAATTCAATGGGTGAGGAAAGAATGTCCTAGAAAAAGTTGAAGAGAAAATTGCTATAGAAAAAACCAATGAATTGTCCAGAAAAAACCACTGAGAATGAAAGAAATGGAAAGAATGGAAGTGAGTTTAAGAAGTCAAACTTAAGAATACCTGCGAATTTTCTAGAGCTAGACAGTTTAGAATCAGATTTTGAAAGTACAATAAATCCCTAAAAAGAAAAATAAAAATGGTAAAAACAAAATGGCACCTTGATAAATATAGTTGACATTTCAAAGAACCAAAAGCAATGAAGAAAATCTAACACTTGATAGTAGGAAAATACAAATCAAAAAGGAATACCTGTCAAGGGCTGCATAATGACCTTTTCAGTCAACAGTGGACTGCATACATGACAGTGGTCATATAAGATTAAAACACTGGATTATTACTATACCTTCTCTATGTTTAGATACACAAACACCATTGTGTGACAGTTGCCTACAGTATTCAGTACAGTAACATACTACACAGGTTTGTAGTCTAGGATCCATAGGCTATACCATATAGCTGAGGTGTGTAGCAGGCTATATTATCTAAGTTTGAGTAAGTACACTCTATCATGTTTGACGAGGATGAAATCACTTTAAGAGACATTTCTCAGAATGTATCCCCATCATTAAGCGATATATGATTGTATAATGATTGCCTTACAATCAGACAAATAATAGATGGAACTGATTAGATATGCTATAATAGGAATATAGCTAAAAAAGTAACTGCTTAGCCTTTTGCAAGTCTTTTACAATCTTTTATTACCTGGGTATAATCACCTAATATATTTAATAATTCACATTATTTATATTATCATATTCCATATACACTCAAATATATGTGTACATGTATGTATGCACACACACACACATGTAGTTTGACAATCCCTAATCTGAAAAATTTGAAATCTGAAATGCTCCAAAGTCTGAAACTCTTTGATGCCACATGACGCCAGAAGTGAAAAATTCTACATCTGACACCTCTGCTTTCTAATGGTTCAATGTACACAAGCTTTGTTTAATGCACAAAATTATTAAAAATATTTTATGAAAGTACCTTTAGTCTATATGTATAAAGTGTATATGGAACATAAATGAATTTCATGTTTAGACTTGGGTCCTATATCCAAGATATATCTCATTATGTATATATAGTTTTCTAAAATCAAATAAAATCTGAAATCAGAAATGCTTCTGATGTCAAGCATTTCAGATAAGCAATACTCAATTTGTATATATATATATATATGAATATGTTTAATTAGTAGGTGGAAAGTTTTTTTAAAGAGCTGTTTAGTAAGAAAAGGAAAGTTAAAGATGTTTCTGATGACATTAAAGACAAAAACTAGTTTTCAACTGGGTCAGAGTGAGAATGATTATTTTGCACAGATCTTATGAATCAGAACCAGTGCACCAGAGCAAAAGTAGAGAAACACTGTTGACAATTAAATTAACACTACTTGTCTAAAGCCTACCATTGTAACATATGGAATTAGAAGTAGCTTCTCATTAGATACAGTTTTTGGCTTAGGTTTTAAATCTTACTAAAAGTACCAATTTAGCTTTAAAAATATAGCATTGGCAGACAAATAGATCAACAAGATAAAATTTAACCAGTTATTTCTCCAACTTTTAAGGCTATCTCTCACAAAAAAAAAAAAAAAGTTAAATTTGACTTTAAAATCTAGGTTATCCTGGAAAATTTATTGACCTTTTTCAGCTAAAATTCCTTCGAATCAAAATGTTTTGACTGTACAATGCAATTATTCCTCTCCTAGTGATGTCATTATTTAAAAAAAAAAAAAACAAAAAAACTTTGAAATCTCAGCTTCCCAAGAAGGGATGGATATTTTGTCTAATCCAGATAGATTTTGTGTAGCCTCAGCTATAATATTGTTATGTTGAGAATTACAACAGACTAATTTACATGGGTGATATCAACCTATCACCTTGGTAGCGAAGAAGGTGTCTAGTTTTTGTATTTAAGTAACTTTCAGCGGTGACCTATTTACATATAAAGTTAAGACCTGGCTCTTGCATTAAACCTGGAAAGACAAATGAGGTTATTTTGAGATGCTTTTATCTGGACACATCTCCTGGAAGCAGTTGTGACATATGCTAAAAAAGGCTAACTTTACAAACAGAAAACATAAATCTTTTCTTGAGTATAGTATTTATAAAGTTTACTTATTTTTATGATTGCAACTATATCTGACAATAGAGTCGTGAGTTTAATTAGTAAAAAAAATCTAGCTAGCTATGTAAATAAATGAGACATAACTTGTCTTTTAACTAACTAATAAAGTCACTCATCAGTTATATGTAATAGGAAATAAACTCATAACATCCACATGAAAATTAATATCCAATAATAAAGTAACAATACATGCAATGACTTTCAATGTATTTATTTCAAGAGTCTGAATATAGAATATAATTTTTCTTTTTATAAGAAGCAATTAAGGAATCTGGTAATAAAATCACTTGTATTACTTTTTGTTCCTCAAATTGTGTGTGACACTGCTAGCATTTGTAGTTGCTTTATAAGTAGCAGATGATTTATAAGAGTTAAAGGTGTTGCTTGCTTTGTTCTGTTTTAAGCATTCCTGACTGGCATTATTTTAGTTTATTCTAACCATTTACAAATGCAATTAGAACCAGTAATATTGGTACTAACTAAAATCTCAAAAAGGTAGGGAAGGTGTCTGAGAGTAAGGAAACAGCACTGAGGTTTTAGAGGATCTCATACGTGAAGACTTCATGACTTTTAATATCGAGAAATCATTTCTTTTAAATAACATTAAATATTGGTGAGTCCAAAGTTTTAAAGACTTGAACTTCTGTAAGATAGAATACTCATTTCCAATGTTATGAGATTACTAATGGCAATCAATTGAATTAGCAGAACTCTCCCATAATAGCTGAGGAATTTTCCCACTGTTACTGACATGAGACCGTTTCACAAAAATGTGGCAGTAATTTCAGTGGCCAGTCTTCTAGAAAGAGCCAGAACATGACTAAGCACATTTCTAGAAATCTGGAATACTGGTCCTTAGTCTAGCCTCCTGACACTGCTTATTGTTGAGCTCTCTCTTTATGTTATTTAGTGGTTGCCTCGTAGCTAAGAATCTTGAGAGCTTTTTCAGTGTTAAAGATTGGCCATGTGCCTGACAACTACTTGAAGTAGGACAAGAATCCTTTCCTCTCCTCAATGGTTTACTGACTCTGAGAGCTTTGCCAGGTATTCATCTCTTGTCATTCAGCTCACCAAGACATCCATTGTCAAGCTGCAGGCTGTTTCTGACCTCAGATTGCCATTCTGAACACGTAACAAAAATAAAACAAGGTAAAGCATAACTTATGTATTGTTATTCAAAAAGATACAATAGACTACAGCCTGGACAGCAGATATTCTGTCTTCAAGGTCCCAACCAGAAAATTTTTGAGAAAGACTTTTTGTACTGCTCATCTATAATATCAGAGAAAAGGTCAATGAGATTTTCTATAAAAATACCTTAGCTTCTGATTCTTAGCATCAGTCTTGGTAGTTACTGGATTTCAGTAGTAGAAAAGGAAATTCAGTTTTGCATGATGGTGAAAGATGAAAAGAGAGTGCTATATGATTTGGGGAGAAATTGTAAGATAACAATTAATGAAAAAATCTCTGAAGGGAGTCAGTGAGGTACAGAGTCTATTTCAGACAAGGCACTCTTAAACATCATAGGATACTGACACACCTGATTTGTTATTGATGTCCACAGCTTATCCATATGTATTAAATATACAGCAAAAAGACGTGCATACTGGAGAAAATTGTAATTTAAATAATTTCTAGAATTTGATTCTTGAAAGTAAACATAAGTGCATGTGCTTGTGTATGTATATGTGCATGTGTGCACATATACATATAGATCATTCAGTGAAATAGGATGATCATTATTTTTTCTTATCCAAAAGAAGAGAAGGAAGAAATCCACAAATATAAAACCTGGTAAATCTGATAACATCATGACTATCCAAAAGTTTCGTTTGGGAAGGTAAATCATAACTCTAAATATTTCTTGAAACTATTCAAAAATTAAAATTGGCACAAGAACATTTGATTCAGAAGAAAGAAATATTTATAAGAAATTGTATGTATTTGAACAGAGCATTACAAACTATCTTTAATCCAATAACATATTTTCCATAAATTAAAAGACAATATGGCAAATTTTAAATGTAATATTTAAATATGTCCTTAAGAAACTTAAAGGTAAAGATTGCAATAATATCTGTTAAATGTTCTTTTTTTTTAATTCTCTCTAGTCATAGAAATCATACCATTACTTTTAATATATAACAATTGGGACAAGATGCATTTCTTCTGGTGGAACATAGAAATAAAAGTGTTCTACCTAGAAGTAAATGTTATGAAACCCTCTTGGCCACAACACCCTGAGCTAATGCAGAATGAAGGTCTGCTGCAGCTGACAGAGTGATGGAAAACTCCCCTAGGTACCAGGCATAAACTGCCATGTGAGGCACAGGACAACGAATGATGAAAAAGCCCCATTTCTGAGGCCCAGGTGCAAAGTTCTCCTGGTCCAGGCAGTAGAACTGCATCTCTTACTATTTCTGCTGAAGAGCCTATCCCAGAGTAACCAGCAAGAGCAGCCGGCTGCTGAGAAGGGGCAAGAATATAGACAAGATCCCACTTCAGTACAAGTGCTCAGGGACTGATGAAAATTGGGGATGGAGCAGGGACTCAGAAAAAAGATTTAAGCACCCCATTTAAGCATCACACTAAGCCCACCTTTAATTAAAATCACAAGGAGAATTTGAAGTCTGTGGAACACTGAAGATAACAGTAACAAAACCAAAATCCAAACCTAGTTCAGCTTCTGAAAAGGTTGAATTCCTCACATTGACTGCTTAACAGATGTATAGGTGTGCCGATTTCTGTGTGTAACTATCATTTAGCCCAGTTCCTAGCATTCTTCTACAAATAGTGTCTGGCTTTCAACCGAAAATAGAACACACACAAACAGCAAGAAAAAAAAAAATGTTTTCAAAAGCTAAAACAAACATTATAAACAGACCCAGAGATGTAACTTTCAGTTGGGAATACTGAAATAACTACATTTAATATGTGCATTTCATTGTTTGCCATCTTTTCTTAAAAGCTGTATTTTTATAGCAGACTCTAGTTGGTAATATGAATGCCAAAGCATTCAGGGGAAAATTTATTAATATCTGCAACATACTTTGAAACTCATTCAAAAATGAAATGTGTTCATGCATAGATAGAGATATCAATAAATTAAGTGTCTGAAAAAGCAATCCAATAAAATTTTAATTATAAAATAGTAGGTTACATAAATTCTTTCATTTTTTATTTGAAAATGTTTAAAATATTATATCGGGAAACATATATTAGATGGCATGTGTTTAAGAAAATTCATATTGCACATCATACCAATAAAAACTTCAGATTGGGTTAAATTTAGGAGAGTAAACTTAAAAACTGTTAAGAGAAAATAGGAAAATGTTCATATAAATTCAGGATCAGAAGGGATTTGGTAAACAAGAAAAACCTAGACTCAAAGGTTGTAATCTTGTAATAAATAAGATCTTAGTGTTATAAAAACATATGTTACACATTTCTATAATATATATTGACATAAAATGCCAGAATAAAGTGCACTGCATTGTCAAAAAAGGTGAAATAGTAGTAGTAAAATTAATGCAGATTAAATTTCATAGTCCTGTGTAATTTTAATTATAATAAAGTATTACTTTTATAACTTAAAAAATCATTATAAAAATGAAACTTCCTAGAATATCTTTCTATCATTAAAACTAATTTCTTACTATCCAGAATGTGGCTGTATATAAAAATCTGTATTTATCTATGACATATGTAAAGAGATACCAAAAGAGTTATGAGAAACTTAGTGATGATTGATGCCATCCTGAGAGCTACACAAATTGATACTACTGAGAAACTTTCCTATATATATAATATTTTCATTTTATCTATTTTTAAACTGTCCACTCTTGTTCACAATATATCTGCATCTTGATAGTTGAATCATTAAAATAAAAACACAAAATAACAAATGTCCACTTATAATTTTGACCATGTAGCCAACATTTCTACCATTTATTTTATTCTAAAAACGTGTGAAAACATAGGCAAAGTCCCTTTAGTCAGCCTAATAATAAATATCTCCATTTAGACTGAAATAAATGTAATTATATAAATTATTATTGGTTTCATGTTTCAAAGAAATTGCTGACATAGACTATTATTATAATAGAAATTGTTTTCAAGCTACAATTAATTTCAATTATGATTATCTGTAGCAGCATAATTGTGATGTAGATTTAAAGACCATCCAAACCAAAACTGCTACAGCTAATGCTGGAATAAACACAGCATTGTGAGTTAGAGGACAGCTCTATTCTGCTTAGCAGTCTGACAAAGACACACAATGGCCAGGGTGTATTTCAAATCCCATTCTCCATATTCACAGTGGTCCATAAAATAGATGAAAAAAATACTAAGTACATGTACAATATACAGATGAGATTGAAGATGGTGTAAGCCTTGCTTGGAAAGTTTCAGATCAACAACAAAAATGATCAAATGAAATAGAATAATCTAAGTCTACCATTTTATGGCTTTTAAAAATTATTCCAGTATAGGAAGAGCTGATACAGTCAACTTTTTAAATAGTAAATAATTCCAAAAAATGATTAACTTACTGAATTTAGATTTAGAGACTTTTATGAACATGTTTTTGATACAATCTCTGGTCTGATCAAATAGAATGGGTTCCTGAAGGGCCCAGCATGGCTAGTGCAACTGAATTTAAAGGAATTACATAGAAATTACTTTTATCCTGGCTGTGGTTCAAGAAAATCACTACACGATGCTTAATTCACTTCTACTGTAGACTTAGAAGGAGATAGAATAGTTTTAAACGAACAAACAAACCACAAACCAACAATATGTACCACAGGAGATAAGAATGTTTTAATTAAAACCAATGGGATAGAAAGAAAGGAAAAAAGCAAGTTATGAGTGTTATTTATAGGTTCTAGACATCCCCACTAATGAAACACAAAATGCTCTAAAGGTTACTTTTGCTAATCACAGACAGAGTGAACAATGCTTCCTGACTGAGGCTGCTTTTCTTCTCATTTATATATATTTTTTATTTTTCATGTTTTAATAACTTCCTTAATATAATGCATTTTCCTTTTAATGTGACGGGAAATAAAATCCTCTCTGATTTCGGCCAGAGTCTTTATGTCCAGAGTGTCTGCAGCTCAGTGTCTAGTGCAACATCCACCAGGGAGATATAGGCTTTGCTTCTGGCATTTCAGTTAACAAAGAAAATACAAAAGCCAATAGAAGCCTTCCTATAGTGTAATCAATCTTCATTCTCTCTTCACATGTCATTGTCAGTTAAATCCCCGATTTTCTTTCCCCTTTTCTCCCACGCCTCAGGTTTTTCCCTGAGAAGTTCAAAGAAACCTCATGACTGAAAATATCCATTATTTATTTTAGCTCACTGGGAGAAAGTTGGCAGTCAAGCAAAAAAGAAATCTTGTCACTGATCGCAGAAAAGTAGGGAATGAACAAATGATTGATTAACCTAAATGCTTTAATGCACATATTGAATTTTGAAAGATCAAGTTTTCCATATTTGAAGGAATAGTTTACTAGAAAGGAGTGGGGCATAGATGGCAAGGGGATTCTGATTAATTTGCTCAGGGGCCCCACCAGGGAGTTGACACTGGAGCAATGACTTGAGGCAGGTAATGGTGTTATCCTTATGTTATAATCGGAAGGCAAAATTTTGGGCAGATCAAACACCCAGTTCCAACTATTAAAACATAAATAATTTTTTCAAGGAATGCAAAGGAAAGAGGTGTAGCTTCAGCCAATTTAGAAAGATGAAAGTTTAGTATCATAGAAAAGGAGTACAGAGAGAAAATTGTGGGAGATGATTACATAGCGTCTCACAAGAGGACCATTGCAAGCACTTTCACTTTCACCTTAGTGTAATGGAGAACCATAGCAGGGCTTTAAGTAAAGGGGTGACATGATCTAATTTGTGTTCCAAAAGGATCACTCTAGTTTCCATGCCTAGAACACACTGCAGTGAGCAAAAGGACCAGAGAGTACAGTCAAAGGGCCATATAAGATTCGGGGCCAGAAATGTATTATACATTCCTGGCGATAGCAGTGGGGGTAGTGAGAAGTGGCTGGAATTTTTGTTATATTTTGATATTAGAGAAAAGATTTCCTGCCCAATAGAATATGAGGAGTAAGAGGGGGCTGTGACCTTAAAAACGACGCCCCCAAAATTTTTAGTCTCAGAACCAGGAAACAAGTTTCCATCAACTGAGATGAGGAAAACTGCCATTGGAGCAGTTTTGGAGTCAGGGAGGTCAGAATATCAGTTTTAGAAGTGCTAAGTTTGATTGACTAATCAGAAACATAAAAAGAGAAAACTAATAGTCACGTGCATGTATTGATCTGAAGATCTCGTAGAGGTCTGCCTGAAGATAAAATTTGAGAGTTCTTACGGTTTCATGAGATGACCAAGAAAGTAAGCATAAAGACTAAAACAAAGATAAATGCTCAGGGAGAGAAGAATATTCCAGAAACAGAGACTGAGAAGGAGTAAGGACAGAGGTCAGAGGGAAGCCAAGTGCATGTGGTGTCCCAGAGTCTCAGTGAAGGGACTGTGTCAAGACGGCAAGGGAGCTCTGCAAGGCTGATGCTATGTCCAGAAAGATGAGCACTTGGAATTGACCACTAGATTTGTACCATATGGGAGTCAACAGTGACCTTAAGAAAAGCAGTTTGTTGTCAGTGTTTTTGTTGGGAAGTGCGAGTGGAAAGAGGGAGGCAACGCCAAATAGGAGTAGGTCTAAGAGGTAACGGAAAAACAAAGAATGCGAGCGCTGAGAATTTTGGATACTCGTGAAAAGTTTGGCTGAAAAAGACACTAGAGAAATGGGACATTAATTGGCAAGGGAAGAAGAGTTGTGTGAATATCTTTTTAAAGACAGGATTATAACATATCTATATGCCATTGGAGAGGATAAGGAGAGAAGAGAAAACAAAAATGGCAATGTAGGAGATGGGAAATGTGCTTGTGCCATGTGCTCAACAAAAATCTTCTTAAAAAATCTTGTACAATTTTGGGATTCTAGCAGAAGTGCTGTCTAATAGAATTACAATGTGAGCAGCACGGTAAGTTTAAATTTTCTAAGAGCCATACTTAAAAAAATGGTAAAAAGGAGGTGAAATTCATCCTACTATGTTATTTAACCCAATATATCCAAAATGTTTTCCTTTGTGTGTGCCTACTAGTAAGTTTTTGTCTGTTTTCATGCTGGTAAATATTGTCCTTTCCCTTCAGATGTAGGACTCCCTTAAGCATTTCTTATAGGAACAGTTTAGTGGTGATGAATTCCCTCAGTTTTTGTCTATCTGGGTAAGACTTTATATGTGTCTCATTTTTGATGGATAGCTTCTTGATCAACGTAACAAACTGAATGAAATAGTTTACATTCAATTTTTTATACTGTTTTTGAATCCACCATGGATTTTATACTTACAGCACCTCTCACTTTGGGCCAGCCACAGTTCCTATGCGGCACAGCCACATATGTTAAGTAGAGACTGTATTGGAAGGCGTAGGTCTACGGTGTCAGGCCCGCAGGTAGAATATGTGGATGCAGATGCTTGTGGGGGGCTAGGAGTTGTGGTGGGGGGAGTCTAAGAAGTCTATTTTCTGATAACTTCAATTTACTCAGAGAAGAGGGAATGAGAGAAGGACAGCTAAATGCAAGGACAAGGGAGAAAGACGCTGGAGGCTTGTGAAAAGAGAAAGTATAGAATATAAGGACATGAAGAAAAGAAGCATATTTGCTGAGTAGTGCGAAGGGTCCACTTGTGGTTCATGGCCATGAATTTAAAGAGAGCCCAGGCTGGAAACTTAAGCTCATTCCTATGTGAACTGCAACATGCTCCCTCTCCCCCTCACCCCTTCTTTTCTACCCTTGCTTTATTTGAATGGACATGCCAATTTGTTTTGCCTACTAAGTGATTTTGGAAAATAGCATGGTTGATTATATTGGGTGTGAATAAATATGAATGAGGAGTCCTATAATAATATTGCTCTAAGAATAAAGTTTCTAATGTGTTTTAATGATACTTTTAATATTTAAAACAGTACAAATGAAGAACCTGGTTTTGTATAAACTGAATAGCTTTTTAAATTGCTATATGATTCACTGGAGTGCATTTCTTGCTTCTTATTACCAACACTGAGGCAGTAATTAAACTAGATTTTTATTGAACCTAAACCATACTTTAACACACAGTTAACTGTAGGTTTATAAATTGCTATAATTTTAATATACACTACTGGTAATAATAAATTAGATACCCAGGTACTTATTATTGATAAATAAACCTAAATAAGCTGTTTTATTATTTAAATGATAAAATATAAAATGTATATATTTTAGCATTAATAAAATAATTAACTTTTTCCTTTGTCTCTCTAATTTTGTAATAAGTGTTATGTCACATGTAGAAGTATTTATAGATTATCCTACCATGCATGCAGGTTTCTTCTTTTATAATAGCATTTTGTTTAGAAATTGATCCACGTGCAATCAGTTCTCACAGAGATCCTCACACCTTGCTCAATTCAAGACAGTGCAAAAAGGATCCTTTGGCACATAGAAGGGCCTCAGTGCATGGAGGGGAGGTTTTCACACAGGCTTTAGAGCTGAGTCAGCCACATCTCTTACGGCATTAGCTGCTTCTCCCCCAGGACAGTCAACTGCAGAGACCCTAGGTAAGGAGAGGATGTTACTCATAGCGGAGAAGGTGTCTTGCCATACCCACACCTGCAGGGGATGTAAGATTTTCTTTTTCTAGAAGGCTGCAATGCAAGCTGCCAGGAATTCTGACCTAAATATCACTCCTGAATGCTTGACTAGTTTCTCTCTCTCTGCTTCTGGCCTCAGCTCATTTCCAGGCACTTCTAGAAACAAAGCACATCTTTTGTGAGAACCACTCTCTCGAGAATTTTGGCCGGGTATCTCTGTGTGTCATCCACCATGGATTTTATACTTACAGCACTTACAGAACACTTACAGTTATCTTCAAGGCAGCTCTTGCCCCTGCTCCCAAAGCTGTTCCTAATGTCAGGCTCTCTACTTCATTCCTCTCAGCTTCAGCTCTTTTGCAAATCCATGTACATTGATAACCAGTTAGAGTCCAAATATTTAGCTTTAGAAAAACCAGAATTCATATCACAAAGTTTAGTCTTTAACCTAAAATCTTCACAGTGTTTACCTAGCCTCAGGCTGTATTTATAAAAATATATTTTTATTTTACACTAAATAGGGTTGTCCCACAATTTAACATAATCTTAAATGATTTTGTGAAATCAGAAGATGGCTGAGAAAATTGTATTTTCCCTCTCGCGTATATTATATAGGAAATATGTAGATAATGCCTCATTCTTTATGGCAAAGAAAACAGACTCTATGCTCACACCTGTAATGTAAAGAAAAATAGCCTGGCTTAGGTAAGCAGAACAATAGAGGATAGTATAGGCAAAGTATCATACACAGTCATGAGCCCCACAACAACATTTCAGTCAATGATGGACTGTGTATATGACGGTGGTCCCGTAAGGTTATAATGGAGTTCAAAAATTCCTATCACCTAGTAACCTTACAGCTGTCCAGATGTTGTAGCACAATGCATTACTCACGTGTTTGTAGGTAATGCTGAAGTTAACAAACCTACTGTGCTGCCAGTCGTATAAAAGAATGGCACATGCAATTATGTATAGTACACAATACTTGATAATACAGTCCTCAGTATAAAGTACAAATCTGGAAGCATCACATACCTGACTTCAAATTATACTACAAGCCTATAGTACCAATATAGTATGGTACTGGTGTATAAATAGGCACATAGGTCAACGAAATACAATAGAGAACCCAGAAATAAGGCCACATATCTACGGCCAACTGATATTGGACAAAGTCTACAAAAAATAGACACTGAGGATAGGACACCCTATTCAATAAATGTTGCTGAGAAAAGTAGATTGTCATATGCAAAAGAATGAAACTAGACCCTTATCTCTCACCATATATAAAAATCAACTAAGATGAATTAAAGACATAAATTTAAGTCCTGAAACTATTAAAATGCTAGGAAAAAAAAAAAACCTAGAGAAAACTCTTCTGGACATTGGTCTAGGCAAAGAAATCATGACTAAGCCCTCAAAAGCACAAGCAACAAGAACAAAAATAGACAAATGAGATTTAATGAAACTATTGTAAAAAGCTTCTGCACAGCAGAAGAAATAATCCTCAGAGTGAACAGACAAGCTGCAGAATTGGAGAAAATATTTGCAAAGTATGCACCAAGGGACTAATATCCAGAATTTACAAGTAATTCAACAAGAACAAAAACACAAATCATCCCATTACAAAGTAGACAAATGACATGAAGAGACATTTTTCAAAAGAAAACATTCAAATGACCAACAAGCATATGAAAAAATGCTCAACATCACTAATCATCAGAGAAATGCAAATTAAAACAATAAGATATCATGTTACAGTCAGAATGGCTATTATTAAAAAGTCAAAAAATTACAAATGTTGGCAAGGATGCAGAGAAAAGGGAATACTTATAGACTGTTGGTGGTAATGTAAGTTAATACAACCTCTATGGGAAACAGTATGGTGATTTCCCAAAGAACTAAAAATAGAATTACCATTTGGTTCAGCAATCTCACTACTGGATATCTACCCTAAAGAAATAGATATCATTATATCAAAAATATTCCTGCATATATACTTTTATCACAGCACTATTCATAATAGCAAAGTTATGGAATCAATCTAAGTTTCCATCAATGGATGATTGGATAAAGAAAATGTGGTACACATACACACACAATGGAATATTATTCAGTCTTTAAAAATAATGAAATCACGTCTTTTGCAGCAACACGGGTGGAACTGGAGGCTATTACTTTAAGGGAAAAAGCTCAGAAATAGAAAGTTAAACACCTCATGTTCTCACTTATAAGTGAGAGCTAAATAATATGTACACATGGAAACTCGCACCTGTATCCCTTAAATTTATACAAATAAAGAACATTTAAATAACTTAATCAATTACACATCTCTGGGTATGGCAGTAATCCAGGCATTTGTGAATTAAAACTGTAAGCTGAAGATTATTTTCATTCATGAATCAAAATTTAGAAAAGATGTGTCTAACCAGTGCTTCTAATACCAATAGTTATAAAATTGGAGACTTTAACAGCTGTCAAATACCTGTGAGAAGAGTGCTGTAATCTAAATTTGCCACAATTCCTTGTCACTAAGAGCATATCAGATCCTATTCTATTGCATAATAAATATAACAAATGCTAAACATATATGATGCTATCTTCTATGCTGCTCAATTTTCAAGAATAATCTCTCTTATTTATTCTTTTTCAAACATGTCCTTGTAAAAGAAACTCATTATGTTGATTAGGATGGATATGAATTTCTAGCTTCTATGCACAACTTAGATCTAAAGTTAGACAAGTGAGACTATAATATGTGTAAAGAGATCTGTGGGCTTTCATGGTCCTGACAGCCGTCATCTTAGAGCTCTCTGCCTTCATAAAAATTATGCCTGTGCCGACCCATTATGTTAGCACTTACAGGTAAAGTGGACTTTCAAAATGTTTTTGTATTTAATCTTAATTTGTTGAAAACATTAACCATATAACAGACAAAATGTCAAGGTGGTGAATCTGCTCTCTACTCTTTCCCAGTACACACTGACTTTGTCTGTATATTTCCATTGACCATAAAAAGGAATCCTCTATTTTAATATATTTTTATAATCAGATTATTCCATGCAGATTGAAAATAAGAGTAGTGCATTTATAAATTCAAAAATTCAAAAGTGGTACACGTTGACTTTAAACCTTTTGATTTTTTCTATTTCAATACAATGCTTCATTTGATTGTCTGACACAGAATAGCATACCTGAATACACTGGAAACAAAATACTAAATAACAAAGTCGTATGATTCTCAAAAGTACCTAATTAATTCACTGTTTATTTTCCAACTCAACAAATTGTGTTGTGTGTGTGTGTGTGTGTGTGTGTGTATAAGTTTAGCTGAAGATGATGCCAGACAGACAAAATGAGGCATAAACAAATCAGTGTGGTGACATAGGTCCTGAAAATCTTGATTAATTTACACTGTGTCATTTAATAATCCAGTTCACTTTCACACCACATTAAAAATAGTGTCTTCAGTGGTACAAATAAATGTTCTGGCGAATAGGAAGTAATTGATTTATAAATCTAATGTCTTCAGGGATCTAATAAGGAGAACAATTTAGTTATTTTTATTGTTCCCTAACACTTGCTGGACAAATTGGGAGTAAAGTTGTTTCAAATACTAATAACTATTGAGTTTTTTTCCATATTCATGAATTCAGATTGTGATTTTGCAGTTGGTATGAATAATGCTTGATCTTACTTGAGGTATTCAGTGATAAATAAGATTCTAATCCTCCATCCGAACCAGTAAAATAATGTTAGAATAACTTTCTACATTATTTTAAATGCTCAATATAAAACTAGATAATGAGTGTGATGCTCACCGTCTGGGAGATGGACATGCTTGAAGCTCTGACTTGGCGGGGGGTGGGGGTGGGCAAGGGCATGTAACCTAAACATTTGTACCCCCATAATATACAGAAATAAAAAAGGAGTACACGGCATGATTTTAACTCATTGTATCTTAGACAGGTATTTTTTCAAATACTGTATGGCTGTTTTTCTCTAGCAACCTTATTTTCCCTCCAGTGATTGTTCAGATTCCCTCTTCTACGTGCTTTCCTCCAAAAATGAACTTATTCCAATTTCTGTGCACACTCCTTGACATCATTGTTATTCTAAATTACAATTGTGAGAGATACTTTATGAAGTCTCTTTTTCTTAAACTGAAAATTAAACAGATCTTTCTGACAAAAGATGCTAAGATAATGCCTGCTAATCCTACTTGGGTTATAAATTTTCTGTCTTGATGGTACACCAATAAAAAAAACTCTAGAATTTTACACGGAAATAGGACAGAGAGATACATAATAGTCAAAATTATTAAAATATGTGTATAAAAATTATTTCTGAGGTTAAATACATATTTTAGGTTATTTTTAAAATTTTCATGACAATTGGGCATTTATCTTATGTCAACTTTAGTAAAAAAGAGTGTCAATATCATTTTTTGTCTATTTTCAATTTCATTTATTTTGCTTTCAGCTGTATATCCCTAGAAGATTTCACTCCACATTTCAGTGACAGCATTTAAGATTTTATGTCAGGGAGGACACAAGAGTGAGCAATTTCAGAGATGTTAAGCAGAAGGGGTGTCGGAGATAACAGAGTTCAAGGCAGGCAATCTGTGCCCAGTGACCCACAGCGCTGCGAGTCCAGTCAGCTGAGGCAGGGACATTGCCAGGCTCGAACTCTCAATCCAGGCCAGAGGTGCTTCTCTCTGCTCTGTCCTGGGAGACATGGATGAGGTCAGAGACCTGCAGGTGAGCCCTGGCTTATGTGAGAGGGAGACAGAGAAGCTACAGTCATTTTGCAGTATTTTTCTTACACGTTCAATGACAGAAGAAAAGAATATTTATGCTACATTGTGCTCTTGCAGAGTCGAACTGTGGAAAATGGATGTTAGAGAAATGAGAAAGAAAACAATTTATTAATCTCATGCTTGTTTTTAGTTGAGAAAACTAGAATATAAATACAAATATATTGTTTTAATACTTTTTTTGGTTTTTGAGTATAAAGTACACGTTTTCTGTAGATATAACAGAAATGTATAAACTTAAAAATTAAAATAAACATAACTTTACCATCCTTGAAATAATGAAAATAACAAATTATGATATTGATATCATAATATTATGAAGTTTGCAAGCCAAAGGTGTTTGTAAACATCAGTTTAACACATATATAACATTTTCTATTGTTTTATAGAATAATTCAATTATCCAATTCTCTAATTCTGGAAATTTTTTATTATCTCTGCAAGAAAGTTTTTTTTTTTCTTTTTAGGGTTGTTTATATAATTTGTGGGGAATTTTTATGATACAATAAAAAGACTGCCATGAATTCCATAAATATTTATGAACAAAATTATCAATCTTAGTTTTAACTCATTTCCTTATTGTATTATGGAATTAAGTTATTGTTAGTGTAGGCTCTTTATATATCTACTACTATAGATATATAAATGTATATATGTAATTGGTTCTCAGGGAGAAAATCCAACTTATTTACACTTATTTACAATTAATGTTTTGAGTAGGACTTTTATTATACTGTATCCATTTCAACGTCCTGTTGATTGTGGATACTCACAATAATAAAAATTAATTTTATAAATTTGTAAGAATTTATTGAGATATGTCTACAGCTATACCTTTATCTATATCTCTGCATGTTAAAAATATGTCTTATAAAATGTCTATGTTCATTAATATGTTGTATTTATTATTATACTTTGATGGCTAAAATGAAGTGTATTTCCATTAGTGAAATATTGGTTGGCCATTTTCACTCAAAAAGATATCTTCACTAGCAAGATAGTTAAAATGTAGGCATAGTGCAGAAATGAATAAGTAAAGTGATTGCCATTCTTACATTCTTATGACTATGATAGAGGAGGGTAATGAAGTGGAATTTGTGCAAATGTTGACAGAATTTAGGGGCAATGGTGCATAGCTTAATGGTCATAAGTATCTAAATATTTCAGGTATGTTACCTGTTAGCCAGCTCAGCACAAGCAAGCTGGAAAGATCTATAAATAGACCATATATTCAGGACCCAATGATATGTTCTCTGCACTAAGGACTAACTTCATGGTGCCAGAGAAGGCAGGGCTGGGGGTTGATGACCATATTAAATCCAACTGAAAAACCTGAAATAACTTTCATGGAGTTTTAGGGATACACATTGGCTAACTTTTCCTGTGAGTCAATACTGGACTAGATAACATCCAAAAATGAAATGATTAATCAGATTTGAATTTCTCTCATCATACACAAGATTATATTACATGTATTCGTTTCTTGAAAGACCATGTTTAAGGGTACAGTCTTGGAGGGAATACTGCCCAAAGTTGAAAAGTTTTTTTCTCTAGGAGATAGAAACTTTCTTGGTTACTTAGACACCAAAGTAGTTGGTGTTCCAGCAGTTTTTGTTGATGATGATGATGATCTGGATAAAAAAATGATTACAGCAGAATACTAATATATGTGGTGAGTTACGTCTGGGAAGTCTCTACCCAACCCGTCTTTGAGGTAGACTGGGTGTCTGTAACAGGAGGGGATACCAACACATTCTGACATGTAGAACTATGAGCAGAGAGGTTTTAACTTCTCTTTTAGCTGTGGGAGGGAAACTGAGGACTCTATGGTGCCCTGCCCGGGTCCTGGCCCACTCGTTACTCAGTTGCTGTGAATATTGACTTCCTATTGTTCCCAGTTACACCTCTTCTCCAGAAACCTGCTTTTACCTGAAAGGAGCCACCTTACCATGAAAACACTGGTAGGGCTCTTCCCCTGTATTCGTGACCAAGCACCCTACTTCAAACAGGAAAACACTGTGCTGTAATTTATGATCCAGGACCCTTTTTCTATCGATGCAGCCATGCTTAAACTTTTCTTGAGACTATGTCCCTGTTAAACTCCCTCTTATGCTGCACTCCCCCCCTCTGAGATCTCCCTTAGGAGCAACTTCCTCCATAACTGCCTGCACTCAAATGCCTGCTGTCACGTCTGCTTCCAGGGAACTCAACCGTAGCCAATCGGAGTGGGGGTTACATGGCTATGTTTGCATCCTGATTATTCACTCTGTGCTTTTCTTTACATTTGAACTATTTAATAATTCTAACCAACATAACACTTGTTATTGACTAACAAGTGTTAATTGTTATATTGTTAATTGTTATATTGTTAACAAGTAGATGTAAATGGAGATAGGCAAATAGCAGTGAACGAATACAAAATATTGTGCAGGTGTACCAGATACATTTTAACAAAGTGTAATAATTAGTATGTAGTCAGTGTTTAAAGAACTCAAAAATATAAAATTTACTATTTTCCTTAAAATAGGAAGAGTGACAAAAAAAGAAGAATGACGATGCTACATCACCAATGCCCCAACCAAAATTAGCACAGATATAACAGACAGTACAGAAAAAAAGCTTCAAACACCAATTAAGGTTTTTGTTATTTTAAAATTTATCCATGTAAATATATAAAAATATAGAAAGTCATTTCTATAGGATAGGGATATAACTGTCTTTAGATATAATATTTTTATTTAAGTAGCCTGCATCATATAGCATATGGGATATGATATATATTTCAATCTTCCCTTCTGTTCTCATAAACAGAAAATAGGTTTCAAATATACTATTTTATACCACAACAAATAATATTTTTAGCCCTGCATATTTCACATATGTGTCATTATGTATCTTGTGTCTTTTTTCACCCCACCTTAAGCAACCCAGCATAAATTACTTTCCTCAAATTATACCCAGTTGCTGTTTTTCCTTCTCCACCATGCCAATTTTATAATTATAATGTTCACAACTGACAAGGATAAGAAGAAAGTGCTAACCCCTACTTAAGACTGAAATGTTTGTCTTATGTCACACAGCTAATTAGTGAAACAGCTAAGATCATTTAGATTTCAAAAGATAAAAAGTCTAAAAAATCTTTAACTGTATCAAATTATAAGTATCATTATCTAACCCAACACACAGAAAATAATCACGTGTTTTCTATATATGACACTTTAGGATAGCAAAGCAATTGAAAGTGAAGCAAACTGATATTTTTCATCTTTATTCTGCAAAAGTTCTTAGGTAAAAGAATTCTAACGCTAAAATTATTACTTGACTTTTTGAAAGAGGAATTATCTTGCTTCAACTAACCTCTGTTGATAAGGAGGACAAATTCATAGGTTTACTTGAATGTAAACTGATCTTTGTGGGATTCAAAGTGCACTAATAAATAATTATTGAAGTGGTGGTATTTCATTCCTCCTCCAGGATACTTCAGGTTTACGCATGTTTTATGAAAAATGGTGTGGTAAATACTTGTGCATGAAAAACTTCAGTTGCTAGTCATTTTCAGGTACTAGAGCATTATTTTATTGTCCTTAAAATTGTAGAAACAACTCTCTTTTACTTCTATTCCAAATTTTGTCCCCTCTATAATGATTCTATTTTCCATGAGTTAATACATCTATCATACGAAGTATATTCCTTCCAACAAAGACATGATTCAAAAATGTAATTTTAGAATTAAACATTTTTATAGTATTGATGATAATCTTTTGTCAGAGAGTTTTTAAGTATTAATACATACAAAAATTACATGGCTATAATTGACTGATTAAGAAATGCCACTAGTAGTGAAATCATAGCCAGAAGAAAATAAATGATTTTTTGTATAATCTAAAAAGGATTTATTTATTTATTTATTTATTTTTAATTTCAGAATATTATGTGGGTACAGATGCTTTGGTCACGTAATTACCTTTGCACCACCTGAGTCAAAGCTCCAAGCATGCTCATCTTCCAGACAGTATGCACCTCACCCATCAGGTGTGAATTTACCCATCCCTTCCATCCCCCTCCCACCTGCCCAATTCCCAGTGGATTTTACTTTCATATATGCACATAAGTGTTGATCCATTAGTACTAATTTAATGGTGAGTACATGTGGTGTTTGCTTTTCTGTTTTTGTGATACTTCACTTAGAAGAATGGGCTCTAGCTCCATGCAGGATAATACAAGAGGCATTAGTTCCCCATATTTTTATGGCTGAGTAGTATGCTGTGATATACATATACCACAGTTTGTTAATCCACTCATGCATTGATGGGCACTTGGTTTGTTTCCACATCTTTGCAATTGTGAATTGTGCTGCTATAAATAAAAATGGTTTCTTTAAAAAATTCATTTCAAATATTTCAATTACGTTTATAACTAAGACACTTTGACTAATCCCTTTGTCCCCCTAATATTCTTTCCCTAACGTCTATTGAATCTTAATTATGTAAACCATCTAATTATAACAAGAGGATCTCACAAGGTTTAATTCCTTGTCCTTTTCTCTCTATAATCACTAAATTGTGATGGCAGGTTTCTGGAACCCAAAATAGCCACACCTGACCTTTCACTTCTGTAATCACAGCACTCAGTAGATGGTGTGGTCTTTTCTCACCTGCCAAAACCCTATAGTTACATAACTTATTTTAGCCTGAGGAGTGACTTTTCATTCTTCATTCTAATATATTGCTAAAACCTAGTCTTTCCTTCAAAAAAAATTCTCACTGGGTCTCTTACCATCCTCTATGAGGATACTCTGGTCAGCTATCTTCATCCTCAGTATTATTGTTGTACATATCACACCCACTAATACTACAAATCTAACAAAACCTTGTTAAAATTATTACTTTGCCATCTGTGGTCATTTCCTTCAACTGATACAGCTTTGCTCTAACCCACTTCCTTTGTTATGTTAGTGGTATATGTGTGTGTATATATAATAGATATACCTATGTAACACACATATTACACAAATATTACATTTCTTCAAGTTGTAAGCACAACAGTACATTTTATATACAATATTTTCTCCTTCTTGTCTTACCTTACTTAAAAGCAGACACATATGCTTTAAAATATAAAAAGTGCATATACAATTGTTTAAATCACTTAGGAAAAGCAAGGGAAAATATGCTTTCATACTGACATATAATTACGTATTTATGTTTACTGGTGTGAATTCAAATTATCAACGGGTGTTAAATTCATTCAGACTGAAGAACTTACTTTAGTATTTCTTGTTAGGTGAGTCTTGTAGGAACAAAAAAAGAGCAAACACCTCTCTAGCTTTTGTTTATCTTGAAAACTGTATTTAACCTTTTATTTTTAAACATGAGCTTTGAGGGATATAGAATCCTTAGTTAACAGTTGTTTTGCTTTGTTTTTGCTTATGTTTTTATTTTATGAGCATATTAAATATGTTATTTAGAATTCCATTGTTTATGCTGAGATGTCAGCGTAAGGTAGCTCTCTGCAGTCTCTTTTATAAGGAAACAAATCCCATTTATGAGGGTCTCCACCCTCATTACCTAGTAACCCTCTAGAGCCCTAATTCTTAATACCATTACCTTTAAGTTTAGAGTTTGAACATATAAATTTTGGGGGGATATGAACATTCAGTCCACTGCAGGCACACTTGTAAGAGATGTGTCATTTTTCTTTTTCTGCTTTCAAGATTACCTCCTCGTATTTGACAGTCAACATTTTTACTGTGATGCACGTGTGTGAGTGCCTGTACATATACCCTCCTTGATGTTTGTTGAGTTTGTAGGTGTGCGGCTTATTGTTTTTTCAATATATGTAGGGTATTTTCAGGCATCACTTATTTGAATATTTTTCTGCTTTTTTCTTTCTCCCCTCTCTCTCTAGAACTACCATTACATTTATGTTGATGTGCTTAATGATGTCCCACATTTCTCTGAGGTTATTTCATTTTTCTTCCCTCTTTTTCTCTATTTTTCCGCTTGCATAATCTCTGTTGACTTGCCTTCAAGTTCTTGTATTCTTTGCCAGTTTAAATATTTTTGACCTCTCGCTGAATTTTTCATTCTAGCTATTTTACATTTTAACTCTAAAATTTCCACTTAGCATTTTTTTACGACATCTCTCTCTTTATTGATATTCTGTGTTCAATGAAACATCGTCATCAGAACTTTCTTTACCCTTTAATCACAGTTTTCTTTAGTTTTGTGAACATGTATATAATGACCTCTTTAAAGTCTTTTCCCAATAATTTGACAACTGTTCACTTTCACGGGCAGTTTTTGTTGCTTGCTTTTTTTTCCCCTAGTGCCATACTTCTCTGATTTTTTGCACGCCTCCACATTTTTACTGGAAACTAAACATCTTATCAGTGGTCCCTAACCCTTTTGGCACCAGGGACCAGTTTCATGGAAGATGATTTTTCCATGGACTGGGCAGGTGGGTGGAGCTCAGGTGGTGATTCAAGCGATGGGGAGTGGTTGTAAATACGAGATGAAGCTTTGCTTGCTCACCCACGGCCCACCTCCTGCTGTGTGACCTCCTCCTAAGTTTCATGAAAGACGATTTTTCCACAGACTAGGGGTGGGGCCTGGGGGGCCGGGGGCAGGGGGTTGTGCGGAGCTCAGACAGTGATGCGCAGCCTCCTTCCTCACAGGCCACAGACAGGTACCAGGCATCGGCCCTGGGGTTGGGGACCACGGTCTTAGATAACATAATGTAGCAACTCTGATTACTTCTTCTTTCTCCCAAGCACGTTATTGTCATTGGCTTATTTATTTGTTTAGTGACTGGCTGTATTATTTTAGCAAAGTCTATTTTTTTCCCCCAAATGTTAAGCTTTTGGTGTTACTCCTGAGGGAAGCTCAGCTTTGGAAATACCTACAGTCACCTTTTATGACAATGGCTTCAGTAGGGCTTTCTTTTTCTCTTTCCCTGACCACATCCAGCTACTAAACTCGAATAATTGCCAGCTGATTGCTCCATTGTTTTCAATAATGTCCTGGAGCATAAATTCCTCTGCGAAGCAACGTAATCAAAGTCTGGCTCCTTGGAAGAAAAAGTTTCTGAGGTCAGGTTTGACATTTTTCCTGACCTTAGGAGGGCTCCTCCATGGTGTTTTATCCCTCAATTTTCTTCTACAATCTGACCAACCTACAGCTTAGTCCATGTTTGGAATCTCCTCCTTCTTGTCTTATACCACAAATTCTCCTATTCATGAGAGCACATTAAGCTTGAACTTCTCCAAACTTCATTGCAAATGAAGTCAATTCATTAGAGAAAAGATTAGGAACTATCTATTTCATGGCCTGCTTCTCCCCCAGGCAAAATCTCTAAACCAGGGCTAAGGGCTCAGGGCAGAGACAATGTCAAGCATCTCTCTGAAAAAATCCATGCAATAGTGGAAGTTGGGCAGCAGCCTGAAGTCTGGCCTTATCTCTCCCTGTGTGGAACCACTGCCTCAAGCTGAGGCTAGGGATATTAGGGCTTCAGTATTCTCAGTGCTATTGGTGTCATTAAAGTAATTAAAATTTTCTGAAATGTTTTCCCTTTTCTGTGTAATTTGCATGCTACAACAAAATGAGTTTAAAATGCTCATAGACTATCAAAGAAAATCTTATAATGCTCATGACTTATCAAAGAAATTCAGAACAATATTTGACATTCTATACACTTTATACAAAAATTTAGTTAAACCTTAAAGAATGGGGTGTTAGGAATACCAAACCCTCAGCAAAATTGAAAATTTGTGTATAACTTTTGACTCCCCCAAAATGTAACTACTAAAAACCTAAATAATTGATTAAAACATATTTTATATGTTAGATATTTATCATATGCTGTATTCTTAAAATGAAGTAAGATGGAAACAGGAAAATGTTATTAAGAAAATCATAACAAAGAAAAAATATATTTACTATTCATTAAGTGGAAATGGATCAATATAAAGGTCTTCATCTTTGTTGTCTTCACATTGAGTTGCTGAGAAGGAGGAGGAAGAGGAAAGTTTGGTCTTGTTCTCAGGAGTAGCAAAGGCAGAAGAAAATCCACGTATCAGTGGATCCATACAGTTCAACCCCATATTGGTCAAGAGTCAACTGTACATACATCTGTGTGTGTATGTTTTTCCATGTGTATATTTTAGTATAGCACTTTGTTAACAAAGGTTGTTATTAAAAATGAGAAAAACACTATTTTTATGACAGTGGGATTTAAAAAAAATTTTATTTTGTTTTAACTGACACAAAATATTTGTAGATATTTATGGGGTAGAGTGTGTGTGTGATGTTTCAATACATCTATACATTGTATAATAATCAAATCACCACAATTAGCACATCTATAATCTCAAACCCTTGTTATTTCTTTGTGGTGAGAATGTTAAAAATTTTCTCTCCTAGCTATTTGACATATACGGTCCATTATCATTAACCATGGTCACTCTACTGTGCAGTAGAACACCAGAGCTTATTCCTCGTATCTAACTGTAACTTTGTACCTGTTGACCAACTTCTCAGCATATCTCCCTCCCCATTCCTCTCCTTGGACTCTGGTAATCACTGTTCTACTCTCTGCTTCTATAATGTCAATTTTCGTAGATTCCATATATCAGTGAGATCATGCAGTATTTATCCTTCAGTGCTTGGTTTATTCCACTTACCATAATGTCTTCTAGGTTCATCCATGTTGTCACAAATAATAACATTTGATTCATTTTTATCGCTGAATAGTATCGTATGGTATATATATAGACCACATTTATTTTTATCCATTCATTCATGGACACTTAGGGTTGATTCCACATCTTGACTATTGTGATAGTGCTACAATAAACATGGGAGTGCAGGTATCTCTTTCACATGCTGAGTTCATTTGCTTTGGATATATGCTCAGTAGTGGGATTGTTGAATCATATGATAGTTCTATTTTTAATTTTTTGAGGAATGTCCATACTATTGTTCATAATGCAGTAGGATTTTATGTGGTCTAGAAACCACATTATTCATAGTCAAATCTACAAAATAGCAAATTTGGAGCAAAAAATATTTTAAGGAAGAGCTTTAAATTCACTTTTGTTTAAGTAACAAAAATATATGCAGAGTGCCTCTTCTAAAACTTACTAGAGTAAGAGAATAGCATGAAATATTGCTAATCTTTAGATGGATAGATGATAGATGATGATGATGATAGGTAGATAGGTAGACACAGACGTATACACATGTAGACAAATATAGGAATAAATACAGACATGCTGTCTATAAGTGTTAGTATATACATGTGTATTTCCTAACTGTCAACCGAGAAGGCTTACAAGCAGTGATACTTCAAAAGCAACAAGAACAATTGTGCTCAGATGTTATTCTCTAAATACTATTCTCCAATAAAAGAATCATGGTTGTGTGAGGTGTTAAGGGAAGTTGGTGATGGGCATACAGAGAATCTCTTTACTATCTTTGCCACTTTTATGTAATTTTAAAATACCGCCAAATAATAACAATTTTAAAAATATGTCAGATACATAGTTCAAAGCAATACACTCTTATTGTTACACTAGCTAGCGTATGGTGCTTAGGACAGACCTGACTGTTCTAAGTACTTACATATATCAACGTACTATACCCTCACAGCAATGCAATAGATTTGATATTCTTTTACAGATGAAATTTAGGCCCAGAGCCTAAGTGAATTTCCCAAGTTGCTCTTCTTAAGTAGAACATCAGAAATTTTCACCCTGGCTTCTGGCTCCACAGTTGCTTCTTTCAAGTGTCACAATTTTCTACTTACTCTTCTAAAATGACAGGTTTGAGGAATTCAATATAGAGAAGCACAGAAAAGGTTGAAATATGAGATAAAAATTTGAGCTGTTCTTCCCAAACATCAGTTTCAAAGAACTGGAAATAGTAGCTCAGAAGTGATCTTACTTACATAAATGTAATGTGAAGTTAGAAATGTCTGCTTGTGGGTGAGAGTTGGTCAAGTCCACTCTGTGTCCACTGACATCAGCTACAAAAGCTAGATACATTTAAAAAATCTGGAGTCTGTCTGAATGGGTTTAAATGCTGGCTCTTCCATAAACTATGTCACCCAGGGAACACACACAAACTATGCACACAAATGTATGTGTTTCATGCTTAATCCCCTAAAGCATCTAGAAAGTTATTAAAATTATATTATGTGATCAGTAAATTCTAATGGACACATGACTTCAGAGAGGAACTATGACTTTAATTATAATTCCATTGTAATGAATTCTGTAAACTTCATATGTACTACTATGTGTATGCATTAACTATTTTTTGTGATCCAATTTGAAGTCATGAGAGAAAGTCAAAGTCATTTTAATTTCATTTGATAAACCAGGCAACATTCACTCTGAGAACTCAAATGACTTACCAAAGGTTACAGAGTTATTAAGTACTGGAGACCAACTTGAACCCAGGCCATCAGGCCCCAAATATAGTTTATTTTTCTCTAAATTTTTTATGAGTTAAAACAACTTTAAAATATTGTAAAGTAACATAAATGCTATAAACATTAAAATCGATATTATTATGGTTCCAAAAAAAGCAAGAACCACAATTTTGTTAATTGAATTTGAGTCACGCCCCTGATAAATAAATGCTCTTGGAGCTATATTTGCCTGGAAGTAAAGAATACCACGTTTAAAAGGTTGTATTTCTCAAGTATTATCACAACACCAAGTGATAGCTTTCAGAGGAGCGAAATTTCTAATAGCAGCAATTGCATGAACAGCTCTTTGGAAAATGAAAGATTCACCCTAATTCTTTGCCCACAAGTGACTGGAATTTCAATGTGACCATTTTGAAGATTTAATATTAAATATTAAAATTATTGAATTATTTGCAGGGAGAAAAACCAAAAAGGATGCAAAGCTGAAGAGTGGATGGGAATTCAAACAGAATTTTTGGCTCTTCTACAAGACTAAAAGATGAATTTCTGACAGATTATGAATTATGTTAATATATACCCATAAATTCCCACTTCTCCAATGACTCATCTATGCATTTTTCCCACTTCTTATCTATCGCAAAATTTGAATCCAAGTTTGGATCCTTTATCCTCTCAGAACTCTACTTACAGACTTTCTTGGCCTTATCATGTCAATAAATAGAGAGGAAATGTAAAATACGTTAAACATATCCAAAAATGATGTAGTAGGAAAATCTGCAGCCAAAATCTCATATAATAATTTCCAAAGACAAGCAAAATGTTTTGCCCTCTTCATGCACTTATTCACATTTATGAGCCTGATAACTGGAATATTTACAGCATAGAATCACAACTTGTGTGAGGTGCTCATTATTATATTCTTGACTTGTGTATCAGATTGCAAACTGGGAACACAGGGCTTAAGTTTCATAGAAACCTATGCCCTGGAGCCATTAAAAATGTTAGCATTGCCATTAATGTCACAATGTTGGCATCAATAATTAACAAATGATGCATAAATGAAAGTACATGTGCTACCTTTCCACAACATATTTCATGCAGAACAACTCACAAATAGAACCCAAAGCAAAGCTGTATAGCTAAATTCTTTGATAATTAAACTAAATGTGATATAGCATATATAGAAGCATTAAACATATTAAATATACCTGGTTATAAAATTTTATACATGGTCTATGTGACATTATATTGTAGAAATTTATAATTAGAAGAAATCCAGAAAATTACTAAGCCCATGGCAAATAAGACAATTTTCAAGTTAAGAAATAAAAATATAATTTGTGACTTTAGAGCAAAGAACAGCACTTTTTAGTGAAAGAGCTAGCCTCATAATTCAGGAGACTTGGCCAGTTTCATTGCACTTGATTCATAAGGCCATAATTATGAGAGCCCTTCATCAGATGTGATGCTTTATTTCATATCATATGAGTATACATATCTCAATGTATTCCACATATTTGGAAACCTTTAATTTTGTTATCTGGTTTTACTCTTGGGAAGATCTGAAATAGATAAATATTCTTGCATGTTTCATATTAAAAATATAACACAACAGCATGAAAGATCTAGGAAATTATAGTTTATAAATATAAGTGGATACTGTGAACTTACATTCATCTGGATATTATTTTTTGTATAATTTGTTAGCAAGACTTTTTAAAAAATGATATAGTACTCTTTTGCTGACTTCAAATGATAAGTTCTAACAATCATATTCACCACAATGTCACAATGTATTTTAAGTCATTGAGTAATTTTCTCTCTCATAAAAGGAAAATTTTATGGCATTATTCTTGATGAAAAATAAATGCCTTATCTATGACCTAAGATTTAATGACACATATCAGTATATTTTCTGGAATCTGTTTTCCACAAACCATTATTCCTCAGTGCAGCTGAGAATCTCAGTAGCAGGGATACATAGGAGAAAATTTCTTTTGGGTTTTTTCAGGGATTTTCTCGTCAGCCTTTTCTTTAACAATTTCCCTCCACAATCCCACCGGTATTGACTCTGTCACTATTCTAGCATATTGTGTCAAAAAATATTCAGTAGTGATGAAAATTTATGTAAAAGTGTTTGTATGGACATATGCTTTATTTTATAAAAAATATTTTATTTTGGCAAGAGCCCTTAACAAGAAATCTACACTTTTAACAAATTTTAAGTTCACATTATTGCTGACTATACGTACAATTATGGACAGCGAATCTCTAAAGGTAATTCATCTTGCTCAACTGAAACTTTATGCCCCTTAATTAGAAACTGCACATTTCCTCCTCCCCGCAGCCCCTGACAACCACTATTCCACTCTTTGATTTTATGATTGTTACTATTATAGACACCTCAGGAAATTACACAGTATTTGTCATTCTGTGACTGACTTGTTTCCCTTAGTACAATGTTCTCAGAGTTCATCCACAGCATTATTCATAACAGCTAAGAAGTGGAAACAATCCAAACATCCATTATCTGATGAATGGATAACAAAATGTGGTACATCCAAACCATAAAACATTATTTGGCAATAACAAGGAATGCAGTGCTGATACATGCTGCAACATGGATGAACCTTGAAAACATTGTGCTATGCAAAAAAAGCCAGTCATAAAAGATCATATATTACATGATTTCATTTACATTAAATGTCCAGAATAGAAAAATCCACGAACATAGAAAGTAGATTCATGGTTGCTTACAGCTGGGAGGGTCGGTGGAAAAAAAAAAAGGAAAAATAACTCCAGAGGGTATAGGATTTCACATTTGGGTAATAGAAATGTTTGAAAATTAGATTATGGTGATGATTACTAAAAAACATTGAATTATGTATTTCAAATGAGCATACTTTATGATATGTTAATTATATCTCAATAAAGCTACTTTAAAAAAGTACTTAGTATATTGAAAACTATTTAAAAAACCTACCCTTGGTGGCCATGTGCAAACTGATCTCACTTTCATAAAATATATAAAAAGGAGGAAAGTTCATAGTAGATATAACAACATTAAACCTGAAGAGTTGAGTACCATCAAATAAGACATTGCTGAAAGCTTCCAGTAAATACTCAATATATCATAGGTATTTTTGTGATCCTGACCAATTGTACCAATCAAAATTTGAAGTTAAACTGGTAATTTGCAAGACTAAATTTGATACTTTTTATTGACATGTTTTTATTTGTATATAGTTTGCTTAATTTCAGAGCTACAGTGAATTTATACAGAAAAAGTAGGTGATTGAATGAAAAATTAGGATCTTCAGTCATCTATATGTGTATCTATATCACCAAGGACACTTGCTTTTATCCCACTATGTTAGTCATTCCTTTTTTTGATACAGTCATCCCAAATGTTTCATTTAACTAAAAATGCTTCACTTTATAAATTTTTCTCCTTCTTCAAATCCTTATCGCCTACAAAGACTTCCCTAACCATCCTCACCTTGATTTCTCTCTTCTACCAACTCTGATACTGTTCATTTTCTATGCATAGTCCTAGGAGACTCTCAGCATGATTCATTTTCATTTGAATAAAAATGTTTCTTATTTTGCAAATTGGATGGTTGATAATGGCTTTAATAACTTTATATCCTCCAGTTTGCCTTCCACAGTGCTGTGCATACAATGGATCCCCATAAACGTCTTGATTAATAAGCCCATATCAAAAACTTCACTTTCCTGTACAACTTGACCCTCCGCAGAACATGTGACATAAATTTATCCCTCTAAACCTCACTGTTACTCCAATTACTACATGGTAGCTTATTTATAATGGATAATGGACCTAGTATGACTGAGAACTAAAATATAAAAATATTATTTTACTTAAAAAAGAAACAATTTTTACTGCTAACTTTAATTTTTAATCAGGAAAGATATCCCTTTGGGTCAATAAAAAGCACTGCTCCAATTACATATTTCATTATTATTCCTGGGACAGAGGGCAAGAACCAGCTGGATTCATTTTCAAACTTTAAGAAAATATAAATATATTCAAGCTTGAAGCAACAATGGCAATATGAAATAAAATTAGTAGCACGCAATGAGAAGATATAAGCCTCTGCAAAACAATAAACCAAAGATGAAATCTGTTAAAAATTATTTCTGTCAAACACTGGTTAAAGGTATGCTTCTTATTAGAGGTCAGAAATTTTCATTGTCTGCCAGTTCTGAAGAAGAAAGTGTGAAAATAATTGGGTTCCTGATCCGTGCAGATTCTTATTCCTGGTGAACAGGTGTCTCTGTTACAAATCAAGCTAACTAACAATTTCACCTGAGTTTTCTCATTAGAAAAGTGAAAACAATTGGTTCCTCATACTGAGAACTCACAGAAATGTTGTTAAACCACAAATGTCCTTACTGGCAAAAATATTACTACTATTACTGCTACTACTAATAATAAAACAAAATAAAAATCAATTTGTATGCTGTTACTGAACCTTAAATATGCACTCACCATATACATGAATCAAAGTCACTTAAGGGAAAAATTATATCACTCAGAAAGAAATTTAACAAAAATAAGTAGAAATACTACTTAGACGTGTTCTTTTGGTACATAGAATTGGAAGAAAATTTAAAGATTATATAAGCCTATCTTCAATACGCTTTGGGAGTTCTTACTTGACTAGTGATTATCTAGTGTTTCTCTATTTACAGAAATTGGATTCTCAAGGCTCTTAATATTACCACAGTAATATGAGAATATGAGACGCAAATATTTTTGAATGGCTTACTTGTAAAACATATTACATTGGCAACTCTTCACATATTCTAACTTAATGATTTTAGTAGTTTTATAAGCTAGACCATACTTCTCAATATATATTTGGTGAAATACTATTTGTTTTTTAAAAATATTTTTCAGTCTGTCCAGCAAGATACTTTTATAAAATAAAATAATCAAAATAATATCAAATTTCTATACAATTTCTAAAATCTTCTAGTTTCTGTATATCTAGTTTGGACTATTAATGGAGATTTTCAGGAGCAGAAATAGTGCATTGTCTACACCTTGAGTAGCATGAGGTCAATATCATTATGACAAAATTAGATGTTTTAATGTATTTTTACTCTTGTGCATACTGATACATCTATACTTTTTTCTATTTTTTTTTGTTTTGTTGTGGGTTGTTTTTTTTTTCTGATAAGTTAATAGCCTGAGAAATTTCCTTTTTAAAAGAACTTCCCAAGTTAGCGTACCTCAGAGAGTCTTGTCATTTTCTTGCTAAATTCTATCCAACCATTGTGCCAAATGCTGGCAATTGTCAAAAAGAACCAATTTTTCATCACGTATAACAATATCGTGCAGAAATGGTTCAGCTTTATGGCATGACAGCAAAGATAGGAAAGCTTCAAGACCATTACTCTTCTGACACTCGTTTAATTCATGCAGTACCCATCAATCTGGCTTCTTTACCTTGCTGATTTGTTTCAAATGGTCCAATATTGTTGGAGTAGTAACATCAAACCTTGCTGCTAATTCACGTATAGGTTGAGATGGATTTGCTTCCACTACAGCTTACAGCTCATCATTATCCACCTCTGTCTTAGGTCACCTGCATGGCTCATTTTCAAGATTAAAATCACTAGAATGGAACTTCTCAAACCACTGAGGTACTGTGCATTAATTAGCCACATTCTTCTCAAACAGTTCATTGATATTTTGAGCTGTCTGCACTGCATTGGCTCCATGGCAGAATGCTCATATTCAAAAATAGCGCAAATTTTTGACTTATCCATGGTTTCACAAAAATTGCTCTAAAAAATGTGAAAGATAATCACAAGCCAAACCATGCATTTGAAAGGATAAATATAAGAAGTGTCAAAGTAAAATGTCATAGATAACAACTGTCAAACACAGTACCTAAGGAAATCAGACATTTCATACTTAATAACAATACAGAAACTATATGATCACCTAAACAAATGCAGGAAAATACTGTTTGATAAAATTCCATATCCCTTCATGATGAAAACTCACAACAAATTAGAGATAGAAGAATGTACCGCAACACTATAAAAGCTATATATGAGAAACCCACAGCTAACATCCAGCTTTGTTTCTTGTTCTCAACTGGAAATTGTTTTTATGCAACATACTCTGTCTTAGCTGGAAATAAAAGTACTCAATTTTTCCCATATAGTGAGCAAAAGTAAGTCAATGGAAGCAAATTTTACCAGGATCTCGGAAGCAAAAGAACTGGAATAACTGTTAACAGCCCCAGTGAGTAGAACACACCCATGTTCTCTGAATTATTAATTTTGGAATATATTTTGAATCTTCTCCATCTCCTTTACAACGTACTTAATCTCTCTTATTTTTTCTCCTTATATTTCAATATACCATTGAGTTATTTCTTCAGATATGTCTTCCAATTCACTGAATGTCTATTCAAAAGTGTTTATCTTTATTATTTAATCCATATAACACATTTATATTTATTTCAAATATTAAATTTACACAGCCAGGGATTATTGTGTAACTATATTTCAGTTTTCTTGCTTATACTTTAGTAATATTTTCTCATACAAATAATCTTGAAATTTTTCAAAATCCTTTTTATATTATTCCATCTTATTTTTGAGGAATAAAATATCCCATACTTTTGTATTCTATGTCATGGCTATGAAGTTTTTAATATGCTTTATACTTTTGGCAAGAACTACCTTCCATAGTAATTCCACCTACCTTTGATTTGTGGTGTCAAACCTATGGAGTGAATTTATCATGACCTCTGACCAAGTCTACAGCTTACCAACCCAAATCTTTTTTATAAATACTTGTTACATAAAGCGATACTTAGGAAGTGTTGTTCAATTATCAAAAAATTCTTCATTAAATTAGCAGTAATATTTCAATGTGTAACCAGCAATACAGTGACTTTTAGTAAAGAATTATTTATTTTTAAACATTATATTTTCATTTCCAGGAGTTCTGCATGATTATTTTCAAGTTTTCTTTCTTTTAATAATTTCATCTTATAAAAATAATGATTTAGTTATTTCAAACACTATTTTATATTGCTCTATTATATCTTGTTTCATGAGTATTAAATTCCCATATTTTTGTTACACACAGGGGTATGTAGAAACCATGCTTCGATGGTTAGAAAATTCTTCAATGATCCAGTAGCAATAGTTCAATAAATATCAAAATATACAAAATGGCTGGGCAATAAAAGCATGTAAGCATCTACTTGCTTTTAACATTTATTCAGTAAAATTATCCTTTCTAGTGCATACTCTACAGGTTTGGACAAAACTTTAGTTGTATGCTCACCCTCACAGTCAGAATGCAGACCAATTTCATTACCCTCAGAGTTTCTCTCCCTCTACTTTTATCCCCTGAAAATCAGATCTGTTCTGTCTCAATAATTTTGCCTTTTTCAGAATGTTATATTATTTAAATAACTCTATATTACTTTAAAAAGATGATTTTTTTTAAAGCGAACATGGACTTTATGTTAATTCTTGGTCAAAAATTAAAGAAAATGTCCTCGTTCAAGGCTTCAAATTTATTAATGCTTTATTTTTTAATTAACAAATGAAACTACAGAATTGCAAATGATAGAACAGTTCAGAAGAGTACTTTTAATTTTTTCAAACTTTTAAGAAAGTTTTCAACAGTATATAGCATCAAATAATAATGACACTAAACCTCATCAAAATAGCTCTCTGGACCACCTGCTGGTAAAATCTCTTCCTTTAAATTGCTTTGAGTCTTTTTAGACATGAATAACACCCCCTTACTGCCCCCTAGTGCTGGAAGTCTACGGATACCCAAGCAGAGTTGAGGAAACCTGGTTGATGTTTTTGCCTTTGCCAGGTATTCCGCCTCGCCCTTTATTTTACATCAGAAATGATTGGAAGTGAGGAGATGCATATCTCATGATATAAATGTCGAGACATATGATGTGTAGTATATAAATTACTAGAATATCCAAGTCAAGTGGAAATATGCTTTGTTAAATCCTATTTATTTCCCATGTTGAGAAATCATTATCACAGGCAAAAATGATTTAAAACAATAAAAACATCACTAGCTTCCAAGACAGGATTATCTAAAAGTTTCAAGTCATGGGCATAGATCTGTAATCAATTCATAGCATATAAAGGATAACTAACTTTAGATCTATTAACAGAACATTCTAGACCACTTAGACAAAAAAATTCTCTGTGTTACCTTGGATCTTCTGAGAAGCAAACACTAAAATAAGATTAGAAGTGCAAGAAATTTACTATAAAAATATGCAAAGTGATTGGAATAGTGCCTGTCATTTATTAAGTTTTATATAATTATTTAGTATATACAAATATTTGGTGGAGGAATATTTAGGTTTCTTTCCAAGCCTTCCAAGTTTCTCTTCTATAAGTAAGATCATCAGATTTAGGGAAAAAAAAAAAATCACAGTATTCCATTTAAATTAGAACTTAAGATAAACAAAGAAGAATTTTTAGTATAAGTATGTCCCAAGCAATATTTTATTTCTGAAATTAAAAGAATCTACAAATGTGTTAATAGTTGTTTGCTAATCAAAAATGAATGCTGCTAGGTAAAAGGACAAGATTCCTTTAGAGTCAAGGACAGATTTGATTCCACCGCATAATCAGAGATGGGATTTTTTTTAGAGCCGCTTCTATATAAATAGTTTCAACTTTTGTGTATACATATATTTTTTTTCAGATGCATTAAAGTAAAATGCTTTAAGTAAAATACAAGCACACGATTGGGTGTAAGACACACAATAATATTTTTACCCAATAAAAACAAACCAACACCATTTTGTATAAAGTATTTGACTTAAGTTTTTAATTTTCATACTTATATGAAAATGAAAATTCAGAGTTAGCTGCCATAATCTCAATAACTTGCAATAAAAGTGTTTTTAAAAAGCTGAAACATTGACAGGTGCCTATGATTTAACACGATAATTTGACTACAGATTCTCAAGCATTCCATTTTATATTGAGAACCACAGTGCTATCAGAACAGGTTTTGATATCATTTGAAATTAAATTTCTATCTTTAGCTTTGAATTTTAAAAGAGCCTTGTAGGCCTCAATGCACAAGGAGAGCTAATTAGGCATATTGAGGGATGAGAACCTTGGCAAAAGCCTCACTTTTGAAAACCCAGAAATATTTTAAGGAGGGCCATAGGGATTTCTTTCAAAATTTATGTGATAATTAGTTTGCAGAGTATTGAAAATGAAAGGTTTTCCAAAAGTTGATGTTATCTCTATATCCTACAGCCTGGATTAGTGATACCAAGGCACATAATCAGGTTCTAACTACTTGTTATCATTTGTGTACTCAGTTGCATCACGAGTACTTATGCAATTTAATCTTGATACTACAAATCTATGCATTTCCCTTACTTTTCAGCCTCAAACTCAATATGGTAAATATTTTCACTTAGTCTGATAAAATGTTAGTTAAGTAGACATATACATGGTCCATAATTTTATGTATCTTTTGCATGTATAACATGGTGCTATATATGGGTGAGGTTCAATCTGCTTCTAGCTGAGTCACATGCCTTACCCTAAATACTAAGATATAAGATTAGACTATTCGTGCTTACCTGAGATGATAGGTGTATAGAAGAAGGAGAAAAATTGGTGAATTATATGTGAATACATTCATATCAAAGTAAAGAAAAATACTCATAACTCTTATAATCCTCATTTCTGCAATTGGTCAGATTATAGCCGTATTTACAATGTTTTTCTTCCACTCTTCATACTTTAATGTCTTTGCTGTCTGTGAGCATTTCGATTGATTGTGGCTTTTTGTCTAGTAGAGTGACCCATATCATCTTTCATTTCTGAAGGTCTAAGTCATTAGCAATTCTGTCCTGACTATCTTGTGTTTTTGCAGTTTTCCACTGATTGCTATTCAGGATTTGGGAGTACTTAAATTCCAGGCACATGACTTTTTACCCACACTGTGCAGCAGCAACTCAATTTTTCTTTGATGATATTAGTGTCGATCACCACTCCAACACAGTAACCCCTACATTAGCTATGGAGTCCAATATGGCCACATGTTGCTTTCACATTTGTTTTTTTTGACAAAATAAACTTTTCTTTTTTCTTTTTTTTTTTCTTTTTAAAGGGTTGGAGAATGCCCATGCGTCTCAAACCGCTCTGCCTCTGCAGAGAAGTTGGCTAGAACTTTGTTGAAGGAACCGCTGAGCTAAAGCTAGCCCCAAAGTAAACTTTTATCTTAGAATACTTTTAGATTTTTAAAAAATTTGTACAGCTAATAGGGAGAATTCCTGTATATAATTGTTTCCCTTATTGTTAACAGATTACATAAGCATGGTATATTTTTCACAACTAATAAACTAATATTGATATATTAAAAAGTTCATATATCATTTAGATGCCTTTAATTTTCTCCTAATGTCATTTTCCTGGTCCTGGACTCCATCCAGGACACCACATTGCATTAGCTGTCGTGTCTCTTCAGCTTCCTCTTGGCTACAACCATTTCTCAGACTTCCTTTGCTTGGATGTTTTGACGGTTTTGAGGAGTACTGGTCAAGTGTTTTGTAGGATGATGTCCCTTAATATGTATTTAATGTTTTTCCTATTATTAGACTGAGGTTATAGGGCTGCGTGAGGATGATCACCTGTTTTAATGGAAACAGTGCTATGTTGTGTCATTTGCTGGAATCATTCCTCCCTGGAGAGTAAGGCCACTAGACAAGCAGATGTCCTAATCTGAGAAGTTTGTAGTTCAGTGCATTAACATTAGGATAATATCACCTAAGAATGTACTAGCTTCCAAATGTGATGAAATTTTAAGCATAAAAATGTCCCTTTCTTACAAAAGCCAAACATCTGATATGAAAATGAATTTTGTGTTCAGTTCATATTTGAAAGAAAAACTAGATGAGAGTAAAACCTATATTTAGAAGAAATGTGAATGAGGCCATGTTTTCAAGATTTAGGCCCATCTGAAAATTTCTTTTATCGTTATATTTAGTTAGAAGATGAAAATTATCCTGATTTTGATTAGCAATTTAATTTATAAAAGGGAGAAAAGCATAGTTGCCCAAAGGTGCATTTTTTAAAATAAATATACTGTTAGGGGTTGAATTGCATCATGACAAAAAGATATGTTGAAGTCCTAAACCCGGTATTGCAAAACAGTATCTTATTTGGAAATAGGGTCTTTACAGAGGAAATCAGGTTAAAGTGAGGCCATTAGGATGAGCTCTAATCCAAAATATTTGATGCCCTCGTAAAAAGAGGACATTTGGGCAAAGAGACAGACATACCCAGAGCTAAGATGACATGACGTGAAGATGCACAGGGAGAAGATGATCGTATGACCGGAGTGCTGCACCTGGGAGGTGAGGGAGGGTCAGGAAGGCTGGCCAACAGGAAGAGCTGAACCAGGCAGGGCAGGATCCACCCCGAGAGCCTCCAGAGGGAGCATGGCCTGGCCAACAGCTTGATATTAGACTTCTAGCCTCCAGAACTGTGAGAGAATAAATCCTTGTTTAAAGCCAACAAGTACGTGAGCATGTGGTGCTTTGTTAGACTATATATATGTGTATGTGTGCACATACACATATACACATATAGTTTCTAATGTTATAATTTCTCTATATACATATATAATGTCCAAGATATATTTTCTCTAATTTATGGTTTTGAAGACCATAAAGATGCAAATGATAATTTATAACTTAAAACAGATCCAAAGCAGCCTCTGATAGTCAGATATGTAAATCAATTGTAGAAAGATTAAAATTGGAACTTTTCCATTTGGTTTTAAATATTTTTATATTAATATGAACATGTAATTTGAATATTCATAATAGGTATGAAAAAATACAAAAACACAGTATGTATTTATTGCAGTATGTTGAGTTCTGCAAGCCTTTAAAGTTAAGATACTGAAGCTCATTGTATATGGAAACAATAAAAAAAAAATATCTAAAGTAGATAAACACTGATACAATGTTCAGAAAGGTAGAGCTAGAAAATTCCACAAAGGTATTTGTCTTGATTTTATAAAGCTATATACTAACAACTATTGGATTAACTGAAAATGTAAATACTCTATATATTCTGAAAATTCAGAACTTCACAATGATGGTGTAGTAATTATTGCTTCTAGGAATACATTCTAATCTATTTTGATACCCAAGATATATGTAAAATTCCAAATATAGACTGAAAAAATAAAAATAAATCAGCATCTTTCAGATTATGGAAGGAATTTATACAATATCCCTCAAGATTTTTTATTTATTAATTAAATCAACATTACTTAGCACCAGTTTCTCTGCTAGGAGTTAGGCCCGTAATGTGAAAACAAAGCCACGTATATTAATACAAGGAACTATAGTACAATGGTTTGAACAATATTCTAACCGGACAGTTTTGTCATGTAATCAAAAATGACTTGTGAAACCTCTGAAAGATACGATAGCTTGGCTGGAAGAGGGTGTTAGTCAGAGATTTTAAACTTGGTATTAATGATTTTATTTTCCTTCATAAGGGAAAAATGCCTTCACGATTGGTAAATACACACACACACACTCTACACATAAAGGAAGGAGTTCATTCTTTATCAAAATAATAAATAATCACAAGATAACCAATTTAGAATGCTTATTTCAAGGCTAGACACTGTCAATTAGTAAACGTTAAAATTAACATTACGTTAAAGTTAACATTATGGTCTTATTATGATATAAGCTGCATTAGCTGATTAATTTTCAGTGTTCCCCACTGAGTTACTATTTTTTAACAATATTCAAATGAGGAAGTTGAGGTAGTAGGGGGAGAGTAATCCCCCAGACTCATAACGGCATATAAGCATAGTCTAGAATTTGCGTCCAGATCTCTCTGTATCACCTGCCACAAACTTAATTTATTAGTAAAACAACACCATATTCAACAAGTGCAAAACTATGTGATTGTTTTTATCACACATGGGAAGATTAGTGGGAAAAATGAAGTCTCAGAGTTGCAGCTATTTAATTGTTTTGTTTCATTTCTCCTTCCATTATTGTTGCCTAGATTTCCTATCCAATTATCCTGCTTTTGTTTTCATAGATTCAGTTCCGTTTTAGGTAATATTCTTTCCATTATCAATTGGTGAATTATAAATATGCTTACTTCCATTTTTCCATGGTACTTTCTCCTTGTACTTTTCTTTCTGAATTAAATTTCCTGTGCTTGTTGTCTATGTTACATGTTGTTAATGTTTCGTATACAAGCAATTATTAAGAGAAATTTCATATTTGAAGATAATCTTGGAGGATACTAATTCTGATCTGGTTGTTTTGTGAGTGCAATCTCCAGATCGCCAGGGTCCCACAGCTCTGAGCAGGTCCTAAATTGGTAGCTTGGGGGCTATAAATTCCACAGGACTGGTGGAGACTGTGTCCCCAAGAGAGTGAGTACTGTCAGTCCCTGTTCCTTCTGCAGCTCCATCTTTCTCATGTGGGGGACATTACTGCAGTCCCCTGCTTCTCGTAATAATCCTGCCAATCCTGAGGTAGTTTTATTGCCTTTCCTTGTCTGTTGTGCTACTTCAGTTAATGGAGAACATTATCTTTCTCTAGATTCATTTAGACAGAAGTTCATATACCCAGTGCTTATTAAGTAAATAAATATATATGGAAAAACAATGTTGCTAATGCTTTCATACATTTTCTCATTTATTCTTCACAACAATAATTCTTTATAAATAAAAAAGATTGAGGTATTGAGAAATTAAATTAGTTCCCAGTAACACATTTTTAATAAGTGGCAACACTAGAATTCTATGCTTCTCCTCCATGCCCCTCTTGGCTCAAATTTAATGTTAATGTTAATTGTAGACTAAGAATTACCTGATCATTGGTTTATTCACTTGTGATTAAAATTTGGTTATTACTCATAGAATGGTTATATCATAAGTCATCTATCAATGATATCATTCACGACAGGTATTTCTCTGAGGCAGTAAATTGACTAGTCCGAATCAGAGACCCTTATGATCTGCCTTATGACTGAGCAACTCAATCTATCAGCAAGAAAATAAACCAATAAAAATGTCCACCAGCATTTCAGCAGCCTGAAAACACTATGCTATACTTTATATTAAGCTACTTCTTTGCAGCTTTCTGAGAATTGCTCCACAGTGATTTTCCAGATATAGAACAGTGAGAAAAAAAAGTGTGTGTGTATGTGTGTGTGTGTGCGTGTGTATCTCACAATTTTATGAAGCAAAAAAAAAGGTAAAGAAATTAATTGCCTAGACACCAAACTAAATATCCAGGGGGCCACACTCATTCAAATCAGAACAAATCTCTCCAATTGGTAGATAATGAAATAATGCCTAGTGAGAAAAATGATAAGACATCTTTTGGCTTTGTTATTTCTTTACATAAAGCAATTTTGCTAAGAATAATGATGTTTTTGCAAATTTGGTAGCTATTCATTACAAAAATATTAAGGAGAGAACAAAAGAACAAAAGAAATAAAAATGCTATATACACCCATAAAAATGCACTAAATATAACCATGCAAGATAAAATTAGTTACTATGTGATGGAGACAATTAACACACATCTTTCTATTATAGAGATATATGTGGAGATAAATAGTTGGATGAATGGATATATAGAGAGAAAGATAAATATCTAACATAGACACATATGAATATATATAAATAGCATCATACAATGTTATCGTCAGGAACTTACATTTAAGGTTACTTAAATATAACATAATATGTAGATATTAACATGGAACTATAGGAATTTTTGAACTTTGGTTAAATGCTTCTTCTCCAAAAGAATTTTTACATCAGTTCAAGACTTTTGAATTTTCACATCTTAAACTCTTTGAAATCAGAATGCCTCTTGCAATCAAGGACTTTTAATAAGATGTGATGGTTTATTTGTGGCCTTTATTTTCTTTGTTTGTGGCATATAAAATAGTGGCACACCTCATAATTAATAGTTTCTTGGTTTTAATCAAGTGGAATATTAGTTACTAGAGGATCTCTTTAGAGTTAAAAAATTACAAAAAAATTAACAGATTAGAAGCTTTAATTTTAGGCGTGATTTAGTGATCAGCCCCCTGCTATGATAAATGGAGAAATATTGCATTTATACTTCATTCAACCTTCCTACTATGAAATTCTAGTTTTCTTTATATTATTATTTTGCTTTCATAACTTATAGTATTTAGTGTGTGGGGAAAATATTCCCCCAATATTCAAATTCCTTATAATCTAACCAAGACACGTCTTTTTATTGACAGGTTTGTTTTTGTCTTCTCACCCTTATCTCCTGCCATGTGATAAGACTTCTTGATCTTCAGATTCAAGTCTGTCTTTACAGCAAGAAAAGTTCCATTATAGGTTTGAATATTTGTTTGATTGAATTTTTTAATGTTGGGGAGTTCAGTATCCTCACCGGATTACTTTTGTTCTTGTCCATAGCCATCATGTTCTCCACAATGGCTTTAGGCTATTAATATTTTTTAATTGCCTGAAAAATTATTTTAAATGCCTAAAAAAATTGAAAAGGAGATAAAAACTTAAAATCATCCAGAAGAAAAACAGATACATATCCAGCTAAAACAAAGACAATAATTACTATGAAACTTTTATCAGAAAAAATCAAGCCAAAAGAATATTAAATATATTTAAAATGCTAAAAATTTTAACTTAAATTTATATATGCAGAGAAAAAGCTCCTTCTATAATGAAGGCAAATTAAAAGCATATTTAAATAAACAAAAATTCATATAATTCATTTTCAGCATACTTATTTTATACATAATGTCAAAGAAAGCTTTTCAGGCAGAAGGAAAATGATACCAGAAGGAAATTTGAGTCAACATAAAGGAATGAAGAGTGTCAAAAAGGATACATATGTAGGAATATTTAAAATACCTTTTTCTTGTTATATAACTTTTGAGAGAAAATTAACTGTTTACCTGAAATAAAGGTTCAATCGTTGCTGATTCATGCAACTCCCACCACAAAGAAGGAATCACAGCATGCGGGACCTCTTGCGGTTAGGAAGGTAGAAAATCGGAAACCGGGGCTAGTGCTCTATCTCACTCAGCAGTTGACACAAAGGGGTGCCTGCTTTGTGTGGGACCCAGAGCAGAAAGGTCTCTGCCACAGTCCAGATTTGTCCAGAGCTAAAGCGGCATTTGACTTTAGTCATAAAAACTGGAGTTCCCTATGGCATAAGAGCAGAGTTTTTCAGCCTTGGTACTATTGACATTCCAGGATGGCTAATTCTTAGTTATGAGTGGTCTGTCCTAAGCATTGTCACGTGGTTAGTGGCCTCCTTGGCCTATACCTATAATGGTATCACTCTCCTCCCAAGTCGTGAGAACCAAAAGTGCCTCCAGACATCATCAATTGTCCCCTACATGGCAAACCATCCCTGGTGAGAACCACCGCATTGGAGGTATCAATCGTGGGAGGATATGCTTTGTGGTATTTATTCAAAGCCCTATGGGAAAGTCACAACACAGTCTCCCAAGTTTCTGAAGCACTAGCCATACCATCTGCGGCAAATGATTAGACACCGTTGAAAACCTACAGCTGGTGTGCTATTAGGCCCTTATTGAAATGGAGCCCTTGAACATGGGAAACCAAGTCACCAAACAGCCAGAGCTGCCCATCATGAGCTGGCTTCTACTTAGCCCACCAAGTCTACAGGTTGAATGGACCCTGCCGTAATCCACTGTAAGTCTGAATGTTATATCTGTGATTGAACCAAAGCAGAACCAAAAGTTACAAGAAAACTACATTCAGGTTGCCAAGAGTTGGAGCTTTTTGTGTCCTGTGAATAGCAGAGAAAGAAATGGGGTACTATCACAGCAAGGGTGACTGAACTTCATCATTTCAAGGAAATATTGCCGCTATAACACAACTCGGGCACAGAGGCATAGGTTTAGAGGCAGGTGATCCACTTTGGCCTTCCTTACTACTCTCTTAACATTGTTGCTAAATTGGCTAACACAACTGTGGCATGGTGATCAGGGGCTCAGACCCCTTAGAAATGAGTGTCCGGTCAGATTACCAGATAATCCTTCAAGATGAGAGGAAGGTGGGAGCCCATTCTGCTGAGTGGGAGAGATGCCTCTAAGTTTTCATCTCTGGCCATGGGCTTGAGCCATGTGGGTGTGGTACCAGACTAGACACTGTGTCAAAGGTGACTGAGCCCTCCTTCTGGTATGAGAATGTTAAACCTGCATTCAAAATGGATGCAGAGGCAACATGAAATTATACGAATTCAATACATTGCTTTCATTTTTGTGCATGTGCTTTTCCTGGCAACAATCTGTAGTTACTCAAAATTGTATTCTTCATGTGGTTTGCAATAATAGCTTTCATTTCTCCTTCATTCTTTCCTTGCTGATGTCCATAATCTCAATTTTATCACTCGCACTGTATCTTTTTAAAAGGGAAAATAATAGTAACATTCTAAACTTTTGAAATAATTGATTAAAGTATCTAAGGCCTGAGAGTAACTTAACCCAAAGATTTCTATTCTAGGTTTGGCACTGGACAACATAATTTTGGCAAGCAGAGAAGTTATTCAGCATTTTGAACCAACAATTTCCCATCTTTAAAGAGTGCAAGTTAATTTCCTTATTTTATTTGGGAGGATTAAGTGAACAATTGCAGAGAAATTACATTTTCTGGCCATGTAATGGGAACTAAAAAATCATAGCTAAATTATTCTGCACTCTGAGAAGTGGCCTTATTTAGAATTAAAGAGTCGGGCTGCCTAGATTCAAATCCTGTTTTTGCCACTGACCTGCATGACCAGGGACAAGCAAGAAAACAGTCTTCTCTGTCTATTTCCTCATCCCTAATGTGGTGAGAGCCACAGTCTGTTTCTCATAACCCTGATTGGGATTAAAGGAGCTAACATGTGAAGCATTCTGAACCACACCTGGTATAAAGTAACCAAAAGGAAGCAGACAGAAAATATCTACACTATTGATGGTCAAATTGAAATATATTTTTATTATTAAATTCAGTGTTCAAAAATCTGAATAAAACAAAATTAATTAATGCAACTGTGGCTAAAGTGCAAAACTTATGTATGCTAATATTTATTTTAAGTGTAAAAAAAAAAAAGAAAACAAGTTGAAAAGACTCCTAAGTCAGGATTAACAAGGGCACTACTTCAAAGATGTTACAATGTTCCTCTAAAACACAAGCCACTTCTTGCAAAACTCATTTTACTACCTGGTTTTGTATCTAATTTGAGACAATGCAAAACCCTGAGAAAGGATAAAATCATTCAGTCATCCTTTGGGAGCCTTATTTCACCCACTTAATATTTCTTAAGAAAACTTACAATGCTAAAAAGATATTATATCGTGGTAGAAAGCAATGCTATTGACCATATTTTTTCTGCTATTGTTTTGTAGTTTCTTCTTTTAATTCTTTTCTTTTTCTTTTTCTTTTTTTTAGAGATAGGGTCATGCTATGTTGCCCAGGCTGGAGTGCAGTGGCTATTCACAGGCACAACCTTGGTATACTACAGCCTCAAATTCAAGAACTTAAGCAATCCTCCTGCCTCAGCCTCCCAAGTAGCTGGGGCTACAGTGTTTTATAGTTTCTATTTGAATTCCAGATTAGAAATACAATGATGAAACCATAACATCCTACAATAATGTTTGCTTTTGACTATTTCTGATCAAATTTGAACATTTCCTCCAGCTTCACACCTCATAACAATCTTAGTTGATATAATTGGTTAGGCTGCATCTTTTACAGAACTTATTGATGGATTTGACTGAGACAAAAGAGACCACTGTTGTTCACCAATATTCCCTAAGCACAAACAAGTTACTTTCTCCTACATGGGAGCAAAGGCTAAAATGAAAGTAGTAGCAAAATGTCCATATTATTGGATTGTTTGGTGTTTTTCAGAACAATAAAAATGAAATTATTGCCTAAAAGTTAGAAATTGGAAAATTATCTAATAAGTTATTTACACAGAATTTATACACAAATAAAATGACTAGTTATATTTTCTAAGAGTTGTAACTATAAGAAAACCCTAAGCAATTTAAGGAAAACAGCTTGTGTGAAAATAAATATCAAGTTACACTCTGCCACATTAATTACTCTTTGGAAAGAAGTGTAGGATTGTAAGTATAAGTTTTGATTTTAGGTCAGTTCTTCTGGGGATAGATGACTTACTTTGTCTGGTGTTACCTGGTAACAGTGAATTAATAGTTTTCAAATATTGCATTCTAACGATCTCCAGGAGTTATACAAGGTCAGCAAGTCAATACAGTTTCCTTTTCCATTTTAAATCGTTAGGAAGTAATTTAGACGTCTGGTATATTTATTGCCAATTATTTCAAAATAGCATGTGATGATACTAAGGAACCCAGGGTATATGTTCGTGTTGCATGATTATTGTCAGAGAGTAAGAAAGCCAAACTAACGAGCTCACTAGCTCATCCAATGGTAGGATTAGGGAATGCAGAGGGACAGATGGACTCAGAAAAGGAAGAATGGGATACACAAATCTCTGTTCTACCAGTGACTTTTAATATAATGATAATTTATTAAGTACAAAGGATAAACTTTATAAGAATCTGTATTTTTTTTACATCTCAAATGTCAAGATACCAATCCTCCCCCCCCCCCCCGATTTAATCATCACTTTAACAACAATTTCTTTAACCTGGTAAATTTCTCCGAAGACCTTGTTTCCATCCAAGGCTGGAGACCTCGTTAGTTCACATAGATTGTTCGGTATAGCAGTAGACAATTCAACATACAGCAACAACAAAATAAGTGTTGGTAACTAACACATTTTATGAACAAATTAGTTAAACTATAAAATCCAGGCTCTAAGCCTATCATCTCAGGTTGAAGTGGATCATTGCAAAATGAAACCAATTTTAAATTTACTTGTAGCCAAAGAGCAATTCAAGTGAGTTGCAAGAAAAAAAAATAGCATATTTGAATTAATAGGAGAAATTACAATGCAGATAAAAGAATATTAATCTCACCTAACCTCCAGTTGTAAAAATGTTCTCCCACCAAAAGATTTAGAGGCCATTAAAAAGGCAATGCCCATTTAAAGGACAACATGGAATTGTACCAAAGCCATACCTGTACTGCCCAGATATGCACAATAACGTTTACTTAGTTCAATAAAATTAAAAAATAAATAATGAAATATAGTCTATTAACATTTTTTAGTTGGAGGAGAAAAAGAATATCCTTGCAGGAGAAATGAAAACATTTTTTAGCATATTATCTGAGGTACAATAAATGATCGGCTCACCTTATACCACTAAGGTACCATACCCTGTCCTATAGCACCCTCCCTGCATCCAGGAGAGCAGGACACACTCACGGTGAGGAGAGTGTGCATGTGCCCGGTTGCTGCGCGTGGACACTGGCCACAGACACGGGGAAGACACAACAGGCCAAGGATTCAGGGTAGACTAGCCACACATCCATCCGTCCTCTTCAAATTAAATCAGGTGCCCTTTGGGGGAAGGGGTGAGCTAGACACTTTAATTTCATTCTAAATTCAAAATACAAATCTGACGTGGGGAATGGAGAAAAGATTCATTGTCTGACTGATATGGTGAAAATTGAAATATTTAATCTATAGCTAAAGAAATGCAACCATATTGCTTTCAGATTGATACTCTACATTGAGCCAGGTATATGTTCTAGAAAATCATTCATTCAAGGAAGAATAATTTATAACAATCATGTCACTCTTGGTGGCCTAAGCAGGACTGGTTTCTATGTGATATGTGGGAAAATTTATGTATTAAACAGTGAGGAAAGTGGTTATTTAAATACACAAAAGCTTTTTTCATAAGTAATTTTAGTTTCAGTTTGCTGCCCAAGTTCATTTTTAACAGATCAATGAAAGAAAAATTAAACCTCTTTAAGTGATCACAACATTAATTTTATATTCTAAAAATGTATTTCAGAATTTAAAAATACATGCAGAAAATATGACTGTGACCAGAATAACAGAACAGCCTCCCTGAGATAAAGGTAGAAGGATATTCGTAGGAGACATTTGGCATTTTGTGGGGCAGAGCTTGCTGAATTGATCATTCACATAGTTGTCTTACATTCCGAAATGATGTAAACACACTGTCTCTTCTCTCAAAGACCAGTGGTATGGCATTTATGCTCAGCCTTGTATATAGTTAAGTTGAATAAATAGATTTATGTCATCTGCCCTGGACCTTAATTTCAAAAAAATGATTGTGTATTTATTAGATTTTCTCTATTCTGCCCCCAAAGCCCGTAATTAAAAACTATGACCTTGGGAATCCTCAATAAATATTTATTAAATATATAAAGGGAAAAGACTTTTGTCAAATGCTGTAGCTCAAATCATAGAATGAAATATTTTGAATTCATGAAGGGTTTATGATAGGGATTCATCATCGAATCACATTATTAAGCACCCAGGTGTGCAAGGCAGTGTGTCGGGCGCTGAGCAGAGCATAATGAAATCAGTTTGAATTCTGTTCCATGCTGTCCTAAAAAGAAATTTATAATTTTAAGTAACATTCACAGAAATAAAATTCTTATAGTCCACTAGGAATATTCCTCAAAGAAGTAACATATGTACTATTAAAAACATAAAAACTTGCAACCTTCAACTAGATGCTTTTAAAATATATATACTGCTAGATGTGCACCCAGGGAGAACTTGATTTTATAACAGAATGCTCACGATGAACATACAGTCAATCTTAGATTGTCTTTGGCAACTGCTGCTTTCATTTCCTTATTTAAAGCTCAATCAGAATGGGTGGCGAAAGCCCTTATTTAATTCCACGTGCACATACTTCCTGCTGGCCACCTGGCATCTCCAAAACTGGCAACTATAAAGCACTAATTACCTCTCAAAATAAGGAATTTTCAACATCAATTGTGGAAAGTGATATTTTTTAAAGGTGGCCACAATACTGTCACACTTATTCTTCCTGCACAGTGAATTTGACTCTCATCCCATTGAGAAGTGGAATCTCTATACCTTCCCCTTGAATCTGAGTGGTCTTATAACTGCAGTGTCTACAACAGAAGTGACACTATGCAACTTCTGAGGATGGTCAAAAAGATTAGCACAACTTCTTCCTGGCTTTCATGGGGTGTTCACACTTGAAACAAAGTCATTAGACTTTGAGGAAGTCCAAGCAGCTAATAGAGATGCTCGTATGGAACCGCCCATGTGGATAGGAGCTAAACGCCCTAGCCACCCACCATGATGGACCTGGTTGTCCCAGTTCAATTCCAAATTGCCAGCCATCTTGGAAGTGGCTCTTCCGTCTCCAGTAGAGCTATTCCACTGATGTTGCACAGCAGCGGTCCCCAACCTTTTTGGCATCAGAGACGGGTTTCATGGAAGACAATTTTTCCACAGACCAGGAGGTGAGTGGGGGGGTGGTTTCAGGATGATTCAAGCACATTACATTTATTGTACACTTTATTTTTATTACTACATGGTATTATTACATTAATATTATTACATTGTAGTAATAACAATGAAATAATTATACAATTCACCACAATGCAGAATCAGTGGGAGCCCTGAGCTTGTTTTCCTGAAACTAGACAGTCCCATCTTGGGGTGATGGGAGACAGTGACACCTGAAGTGTGTTGCGTATGTCCAGTCTACTCCATAATCTGGTTTTGGTTGCTGTCACTGCAGAGAACCCTGTTTTACAAAGATAGGAAGGTGGAAATGGAATCAGGCTTTTCAGTGCTTTTGTGGCAATCTCTGGATATTATGCCTTGACTTTAATTCAGAACGTATGGAGATTTGAAGTTGTCTCAAGCATACTTTTAAGGCCACCACTATGTCCAATCTCAAGTAATTGGTCCTCTTCTAGCATGGACAAAGATGATTCACCTGGTTTATTCACAAATGAGTCCCAGATCCATTCCTTCCCAGTTCAGGGGTCTTTTGTGGTTGGGAAGTAATGCCCAAATTGTTTCAAAAGCTGAGATAGGTAATCATGCACCAGCTGGGAGAGAGAAGGTCCTGGCTCAGTCTCTTTCAAAATCTCTGCTAATGTTTGAAACATGTCAAAAGTCCCAATGTTCACTTGTTGTCCCATAATTCCAGTTTGGCTTTGAATGCAGCCACTTTATCTGCCGACTTGAACACAGTTATTGTTCTCCCCTGAAGTGACAGATTGTGTTTGTTGAGCAGGTTGAATGTGTCACAGAAGTAAGCAAGTTTTGCGACCCATTCTGTACTGAGGTGTGCTGCCAGTTGTGACTGTTTTTCTAAAAGAAGTCTCTGGAGTCCCTCTTGTAACTCAAAAATTCTGGCCAGTGATCTACCTTTAGAAAGCCATCTCACTTCTGTATATAAGAGAAGATGTGTGTGCTTTGTGTCCATCTCCTCACCGAGCTGCACAGAGGTGAGTTAAGGGCATGGACTTTAATGTGTTTGATAATTTTAATCACATCCTGGAAAACACTGTTTTGCCCAGGTGACATTTTTTGGCTAGCCAGCATTTCTCTATGGATGACACGGTGTGCAGACTCGCATTCAGAAGTCAGGTCATACCTCCTTGACCCGAGTAGGGAAACCAGAAAGCTGTCCAGTCACGGCAGCCACTCCGTCCGTGCGTATACCAACAAAAAAATGACCAATTCAGTTTTCCTGATATGTAATCATGCAAAGACTTGAATAGTTCTGCAGCTGTGATGTTGGTTGGCAACAAAAGCGCACATAACCTATCCTCATGCACATCCTTCTGAAAAATATATCACAAAAATAAGCATTGTTGCCTCGTTGATATCGGTAGACTTGTCAACCTGGATTGTGTACCATGGTGATTCATTAATCCTCTCTAACAATTGTGCTTCAATATCCTCTGCTATTCATGAATTCATCTAGTTACGGTGCTAGCCAAAAGAAGGAACACATGCCCCCTTTTGAACTGCAGCCTCTCCTAAAAGTTCACAGCAAATGTCCTTAGCAGCAGGCAGGATTAACTCTTCACCAGTAGTGAAGGGCTTCTTAGCTTTAGCAATGCGGTTGGCCACTAAGAATGATGCTCTCAGTGCAGACATACGTGATGACGTGGGGGCCTTCAATAATTGCTTCTGTTCTTCGTGTTCACATCTTTTTCTTCTGAAAAACTCCACAGGCTTGTCTTTTAATGAAGGGTGCTTGGTCTGGTCAAAACTGCTTGGTCTGCGAAGCAGTTTTGAAAGTTTTGTGGCTACATTGGATAGCCTGTCACCACATATTATACAAAGCAGGCTTGGAGAAGGTGAATCACCTGTTGCAATGAACCCTCGATAAATTAAGTAGGACTCGGTATTTTCTTTTAAATGCAGCTTTCATTTTGTTGGCAGTCTTAGGGTCTTCAGCTGTCTCATAGGGTCTTTTCCCCTTTTCAAAGAAGCTCTCCAGTGACATTTGTTTTTTATGTTGGTGGAGATTATCCACTATTCTATTAATATATTATCTATATGACTTAATTAGCTAGTATATTGATTGAATACATTTGAAACTTAAAACTAAATTAAGAATATGTGAATCTCATATGTAAGAAAGCAGGTAGCATATAACACTTTAATGTAAAAGGGTGTCACCTACAATCCAAATTTAATTTTATACTTGGATTGATAGGAAAAGTCAGAGGCCTGCACAATTGCTATAGACAACACTCTTTCCATTTCTTCCCTGATATGGGAATAATTTCCACAGCCTTCATTAAAATCCCAGATAGAATCTTTGAAATACTTCAAATGCCACCAATAACTAGTTGGAGAAATTTTATTTCCAGAAACTCCTCCATGAATAGAAATCAAAGAAAAGAAAGATTTATATAAGCATAGAAGTAGAAGAAAAACGATATCATTTGTCTTCTCCAAAACAGATTCCTCATATGTCAGTTAAAAAGCATCTACATGTCTTTAAAAAATGACATTATTTTTCAGAAGAGAATGTTACATGGTGACACTAAGAAAATGCAAAAAAAATAGTTTAATGTCTTATAAAGTTAGCACTTCCTTCTAAACTTCGAAGTTTTACCCTCACTTTTAAAAAATGCAGGATCCATGGAGAATAAAGATGAGCTGGATTTAATTAAAATACAGAAGAAAACCAAACGCATTATCCCTGTATCTACATTAGTTTTCAGCCCACAGGGAATCTCACTTTTATTCCACTTTAGTTTGTCCTCTTAATTTCATTGCTTTCTCATAAGAGAAATTAAATATCTCTTAAAATATTCCATCATCTTTACTATTATTTAAAATACTGGATTCTTCCTTCATATGCTGGGGCCTGCATAGCATACCCAGACCCACATAGAGGCTGCTGCTCTGCATGTTCATTGTTACATGATACCAGCCCTCCCGAGGGAAAAATAAGAAAGAGTTTGCTGATTACGGCAGGTCCTCGGAGTCTCTTTTGTTCAGTGGCTACTGAATATTACTTAACACCGTGGATTGTTTCATGTGATTTCATGGCAGGGAGGGGAGGATAAAGGGATATAAGCAGCACCAGCCTTGAGGAGTAAAATTGAAGAAAAGGTAGGGGAAAATGACTGCTATTTCCATGCATTAGTTTGAAATAGCTACATTAGGACTTGCTTAGCTGCTGACACTAATGACATTTTACTGTAAAGGAAGACTAATCGTGGATTTCCTTTCTTGGAAGACACTTAACGAGAAGAAGAACAAAACAGAAGAACACATTCTTTCTGTTGTTTTTAACTATTTTTCTTCTGATCTATGTAATATATACTTATTGTAAAAATATTAGAAATGTATATGAGCAAAAATAAAATACAGCAAAAGGAACACATGTCCCTCCCATACAGAAATCTGTACTGCTCTCCGTTTGGAGCGTGTATGCTGATGTTATATGTGGATGTATAATACATAAATAAAATAAAACTGATCATGCTTCACACTCTCTCATATCCTGCTTTTTTAATATAATAATAATTTATGATCAACTTCTAGGTACGGTCATTGTTTAATAAATATGTTCTACCACATCATTTTTAATAGTAGCATAGTATTTCTTTGAATGAAAAGTATGTACTATTTTTTTAGTGGTTGGTCCTCCCGTGTTTTTACTGCCCCCTGGTGGTACTGAAGCTGATTTAAGGCTCTACAGAAATGCAGGAAAGAATTTCAAGTTCTGTGCTCTGAATACTTGTGTCAAGAGTCCTCATCAGTCCAATCAGAGCATAGGGTATTGTCTATGGCCAGGTTTCACTGTTATGCAGGTACCATGGAAGATACATTACATGTTTAATATTCACAATTCACCAAACTAAAGCTGTATACAGTTTTACTCAATCCCCCATGATTCCTGCAGACACCTGACCACTTCCTTTCTCCTTAGAATTGGCCCTCCTCTCACTCTCGTATTGCTCAGGGACTATGGGTTATTTTTTTCCCCACTATATAGCAGATGCCCTCACCATTATCTCTTTATTTCATCGTGATGAGGAGGTTCTTCCCATGATTCTTTGAGGAGACTTCGGCACAATGAGTTTTTCTATACAACAGACACCAAATAGTGCAGATTGAGTGATATAATGGACTTTCCCTGGCTCAAGATGATGTGAAACAGGGGTTCTCAGTCCTCTTTCTCTAGATATTAGCAGTGTGTAGCTGCTAGAGTCATGTTAATGATATGCTGTTTACCTAAACACCACTCATACTCTGTATTCTTCATAATCATGCTCTTTTAGATGTGAACCTGAACAGCCTTGTGCTTACCACAGTTAGATACCGGAGAATAGCTTCCACATCAAGACCAGCCCCTAAAACGTGCTCAGTCCCTTTCGTATAAATTATGTATGACCCAAGTGTATTCCTGTTCCAATGGATTATTTTTATGAGGTGACAAATAACTGTAAGGCCAAACACACTCAAATTGTTTTTCTAATTTTAATTTTTAATAAAAATTATATATATTCAAGATATATAACATGATGTTTTGATATACATATACATGTGATATGATTACTATAGTCAAGCTAATTAACAGAACCATTTCCTCACATATCTTTCAATTTTGTGTGTCTAATAAGAGCATTTAAGATCTATTGTCTTAGTGAATTCCAAGTATGTAACACAATTTTATTAACTATAATCACCATGCTGTGCATTATAACTCTAGAATTTGTTCATCCTACATAATTGAAACTTTGTACCCTTTGATCAACATCTCCCCAAATCCTCTTCCCCCAACCCCCTGGTAACCACCATTATATTCTTTGCTTCTACGGGATAAACATTTTTGGATTCCACATAAGCATGAGAGCATGCAGTATTTGTCTTTCTGTGCCTGACTTAATTCAGTTAACGTCCTCCAAGTTCATCCATGTTGTGTTCTTTTATAAGTCTGAATAATATTTTATTTATAGATCTCACAATTTCTTTATCCATGCTGCAATGAGCATGGGAGTGCAGATACCTCTTCAAGATACTGCTTGCATTTCCTTTAGATGTATAACCATAAGTGGGATTATTGGTTCTTATGTTAGTTCTATTTTTAATTTTTTAAGGATCCTTCATACTATTTTCCGTAATAGTCATACCAATTTACATTCCCATTGACAGTGTACATTGGTCCCCTTTTCTCCACATCTTCTCCAACACATTGTTTTGTATTTTCTATGATAGCCATTCTAACAAGTGTGAGGTGATATCTCATTGAAGTTTTGATTTGCATTTCCCTGATGATTAATGATATTGAACAATTTTTCACATAGCTATTGGTCATTTGTATGTCTTCTTTAGAAAAAAATTTCTACTGTGATCCTTTGCCCATTTTTTAGAACTACTGAGTTATATGGGTTCCTTATACATTTTGAATATTAACTCCTTATCAGATATAATGTTTGCAAATATTTTCTCCCAATCCATAAATTGCCTTGTCATTTTGTGAAGTATTTCTTTTGCTGCACTGGAACATTTTAGTTTGATGTGACCCAACTTATTTATTTTTGGTTTGGTTGCCTGTGTTTATGGGGTCATATCCAAAAAAATCATGGCCAACACCAATATAACAGAACTTTTTCCTTATGTTTTCTTCTAGGAGTTTTACAGTTTCAGGTCCTTAGTCTTCAAACCATTTTGACCTGATTTCATGTATAGTGTAAGATAAGGATCCAATTTCATTCTCCTACATGTGAATATACAGTTTTCCCAACACAATTTATTGAAGAGACTATCCTTTCCCCATTACATATTCTTAACAATCCAGCTGAAAATTAATAGGAGTTCATTTCTGGCCTCTCCATTCTATTACATTGGTCTATGTGTCTTTTTTTATGTCAGTATCATACTGTTTTGATTACTATAGCTTTGTAATATAGTTTGAAATCAGGGATAAACACACTTAATTTAAAATAGAGATTATCACAGTCTGTCTGTCTGACATACACCTACAACAGATTTTTATGCATGTTGATTTCCATCTCTCTCTCTTCCACTGCAGTTCAAGCATTTTTTAGTTTAGATATCTTTTCTTGCCATGCTTTGTATTCTCAGGGTCTAACATAATACTAAACACATACCAATAAGTAAAAATAGTTTGTTGAATTTAAGAATAAGCTCTTACATTACAAATCAAATGAGGCATGGTGATCCTCATATTTAAACTTACATACATAAATGGTTCTAAAGATAGAATAAATAATAAAAGAGTTAATACATCAGTTGCATTAATCAGATTAATCAGATATATTTGTTAATGTGAGGGCTATAAAGAAGCAAATTATTTAAACTCTTGAAAATTTGTTTTTAGAGTTATTGTGGATGAGTACCTCTCAGTCTGTAGGCTAGGAAAAGGATCTTGATGTAGATTTATTTCTTTAATTTTGATCAAATTGCTCATCTAACATACTCATAGTACCTTAGAATAGTTAAAATGCTTTGCTATTATGAATGCCCATTGATCATTCAGCTTGTAAATGATATAATTTTAGTGCCTAATGCCCCAAGCTATGATGTCTGAGGAAAAAAACATGTGCATCTATTTATTTATACATTTCCTGAGTAATGTCTTTCAAAGCACTGGCTTAGCCAAAGTTTCTTGCTGAGATGCAACCAGTGTTTTGCCAAGACAAAAAAGAAATGAGAGATTTTGCTGAAAATTTGCTCTCAGATGGCAGATATTCAGAATGAATGCTTTCCTTTTTTTCACTAGCTCAATTTGAAGTTTTAATGTTCTTTTGATTTTCCCAGAGTTTTGCACAACTTTCCGATTGAGACTGAATGATAGAATGCATCCATTTGGAACCATCGTAGATGAGCAGAACCAGCACTTACAAGAAAGGCAATCTGGCTTGCTTTGCTCTCCTTAAGTTCCTCAAAAGGAAAAGTAATCTTGGGCAGATGTTCTAACACCTTTTCTTCCTTTGTTTGTTATTTCCAAGGGAGAAGGCAATGGAATGCCAAAGTCAATGCTACTTCTTACCCATACATGGGGGCCAGTTTGCATACATCATCTCTTCTGATTCTTGGGGCAACTCATTAAAATGTGAGCTTGCAAGAGTGAGGCATTCAGATTTGTGTTGATTCAATGAATTTCAGGAACAGGGCAAGAAATGCTTCATTAGCATAGTGGAGAATAGCAATTAGACTCAATTAACCATTTGAAGGACTGCTTGCCCTTTGAAATTCTTTAATTCTTTTACCCCTCCTTATCTCATCAGTAAAGTTCTTATTGCCCATATATTTTAGGGAGAGTAAATAAGATAACATTTATTAAGTCCTGAACACACGAAGTCTACAACTTATTAAGAATACAATGTATGTTAGTATTATTATTTCGTTGTTATCTCTATTTATTAAAGATATTGCCCATACATGACAGGGTCTAAGCAATATTGGTTAAATTAAATTAGGGATAGAATATTTTTGTCTATCTCAGGAGGCATAAGAACTGTAATTAGGGGGATACTTGTATGCAATATTTGGGAAGATGATCAACGGGACATTTTAGGAATTTAGGGTGGATCCACCACATTAGAGAATAGGTTTTCCCCAACAAAAACAGTAGCGAGGGAGCTTGTTTTTTCTCAGTGCCAAAGTATAGTTGCCTTTTGGATGCCTTGCATCCAAAAGATGCAAGAAGAATTGTCATCAAGAATAACAAAAGTCACTTCCCAGTTTATGAAGTATATTCTTTTTTTAAATTTTTAATTATTATAAGTACATTATAACTATTTCTTTTTAACTAAACAAATAATACTTTCAAACTCTGAAGCACTATATCAAAGTAAGGCACAAATTATATTTATTTACTTCAGCGGCCAAGGCATAAACCCAGAAACTCAAAGCCCACTAAAAATTGGAACCAGGAGCAGAATAAACTAGAACCCGTAGAGCAGACACGGTCAGAGAATTTTAATACCAAAGACAGTGAGAACCTTTTGACAACTTGCAGAAATGTGGGGCAGGGCTGGAAGGCAAGTCTGCGCTGATTGGAGAGATTTTACTGAGGAACACAGTGAAACCTCAAGGGACACACAGTGGAAATGACACTTGGTTTTGAAATAGCAGCACCAGGAAAACGGGTGGCTAGTTTGGAAAAGTTGAATTATAATTGGTCCTCAAGTAGAAGGGAGCTTCCTGCCTGTGTGAGAAAAGAATTGTATTCTTCACTCAACCACAAATGTGTTCATTCACTCAACAAATATTCAGGGAGCACCTCAGTCATGTCCAGAGTGGGTTGCCATGGAACAGAAACAAACAGAAGCCTTACTTGCGGGGAGTTCCCATTCCCATGTGCGGAGACAGACAATGACTGAATAAGAAAAATTAAGGCATAATGTGCAAGATGGTTACAAGTACTTTGTTAAAAAAAATAAAATAGGGTAAGTGGTAGGTCAATATTTTAGAGAGAATTTTCAGTAAAGTATAATCTGCTGAAGTGACTTTGGGTGGACACTTAATGAAACAAGTTAACTTACTAGGAAAGAATGGACCCAGGGAATTCTGCTGATGACTGCTGAATGAGGAGAGGAGGGTAACTGATGATTAATTCATGCGTCCACTGCTGTGGGCTATGGGTGCTCAGCTTAAACATTGTTGCTGAGTGTGTCTGCCAGGGTGTTGCCATGGGATTAGCATTTGGATTGGCGGACTCAGGTGAAGTAGACTGCCCTCTCCAATCATCCGGTCTCTTGAGGACCTGAATTTTAAAAAAGCAGAGGAGGAAGAGGACATTCCTCCCCTTTCTGTCTGCCTGTTATGATGGGACATCAGTCTTCTCCTGCCCTGCCACTGGGACTTATACCACCCAGTCCTCTGTTCTTAGGCCTTTGAACTCAGACTAGAATTATACCACCCGTTTTCCCAGCTCTCCAGTTTGCAGACAGCAGACCTCTCAGCCTCCAGAATCACATGAGCCAATCAATGCCTCATAATAGATACAAGGATCAATAAAGATAGATAGATAGATGGATAGATGATAGATAGATACATAGATAGAGAAATCTCCTATTGGTTCTGTTTCTCTGGAAAACCCTGGTTTATTCTGTAACCATGTTTTGCATGAACAGTGATATTCAAGACAGTAGCTACGTGAATGATGAAACAAAATTCTAAAAAACAAGTGGAACATGCTCTAGTTTTTGTTCCACTGTTTCTTTGTAACCCCTTACCTGATTCCTGTTTAAACTATACTTTTACATACAAATGTAAACAGACTTATCTGATTTTTCATCTGTATACAATTTTTAATTCAAATTTATATTTTATTGGCAAGCTTGAATATATACCATTTTTAAGACTTAAAGGTCATGTTAATATAGTTGCTGGCCGCCCTACAAATGTGTAATTATTTATTAGCTACGTCCTAGAATAAATATAAATAATTTGTTCATAGGCCATTCTTATCTATATTTTTCTGATTATGTTAACAGTTAAAGCTGAAATTCTCTAGGAGTTTCAATAATTTTCTGTTGCTCACTAAGCATAGAATTTTTTCAATGAGATTCAAATTGTACATTATCTGTATGTGAGATAAATATTCACTACTTTTTAAAATAATTTACAGAAGTTATAAAAATACATTTTGTAGAGCATTTTGATAAGCTCAGATTCAAATGAGAAATTAAATAAACAACAGATTTATGCATAGCAAGCTTTTGTTCTTAATCATAAGGAAGCTCTTCTAGCAGTATAGACATACAAACTTAATGACATCACTAAAAGCCATTTCAGCAAGAAATGTTATGTTATTCAAAGAAAAGAATGTTCTGTGGTAATGTGATTTTAATTTAAGGTATCTAATCTTTTTTTTCTGTATAATACATATAGAACCCTGCACAGAGTGAAAACTTCTATTTTATAGTGATTATAATGACTAATTCAGTGTATGCTCAAATTATATTATTTTGTACAGTGTAATATAAAATGGGCAGAAGATTGTTTTTTATCTTTACTAAGCAGGAAAAAAAAGGTATCCAAAAAGCTTCAGAATACATACAACTTCACGATGATAGGAGACAAATACATACATTGTACAACTGAAAATTTACAGTAAAACAACAACAACAAAAAACTCTTCAAACATGTCATAAATATTTTAGTCTCATGGAGGAAAGCAGACTTAGATTCCTGTTTGCTCCGTTTACTTTTATTATGAGTTCTCCCTAGTGAAGGCATCATGGTAACAGAAAGGGACAAATGTAGGAAAGACCAGCAAAGGGAATTAAGGTGCACTGGATATTTTTAATTGGACCCTCATATGTTTGATAAATATTTTATGGGACTTTAATAGCAGTCTCAATTATACATTGTTTCCAATAAGAAAAGAATGAATTACACCCACAAAAGAGAGTTTTATTAATAAGATAAATAATTGTTTAGTTTCAGTGATACAATTCAAATAGACTTGTGCCAAGCAGAAATGTTCTCCCACACTTCTACACCTTTCAAACAAGAGTTTTTAAAACCTTGATATCAACTTTAATAAAATATTATCTAGGCCTATCATTGTTGATATGATACTCTTACTGAGTATTGAAAAGGTCAGAGTAAAAGCCACTGAAATATAACCATTATTTTATATACACACAGGTGTATGTGTGTCTTTGAATAGAGGTAGGTATTTAAACAAATGCATCATTTGACAATCTTAGGAACATTATTTAGCTCAATTTAATGAATGTTGATTATCAAACATTAAGTGAATTGAACTTCTTTGCTCTATAGTTTGTCTATTTTGCTCCTACAACAAAAGATGTTGCTAGCAGTATACCGTTGCCACATTTTGATTAATTGACAATGATGATGTTTTTAGTAGAGTTAAGTTGGGATCAAGTAGCATACACCAGATAACTGCAAACACCAGACAAGGTGACTGTAGAGTTTGCTAAGAAATGTGAAGCTTTTCAGACAATATTCGTTGAAACAGTTACTTTTGATGTAAGTTCAGTGTCAGAATATATTGAATTCACCTGTGATCTTCTATTATAATGCTTTTATTATAATATTCATCACATTATGGTATAGCTGTTTATGTCTGTTTCTCTCCCCTACTAGGGGTAAAATTTAGAAGGCAAGAGATGCATCTTGCTTAACACTAAACTCCCAAATACGAGAGTTCTTAACACATATGAAATGTTGAATAAATATTCAGAGTATAAATAAATCAATGAATGACAACAACTGTAATATTCACACAATTTTAGATCGGTAAATCTCATTTGAATTGCACATCATGTATTTCCAAGAATATGGTACGTACTTAATAACTATTTGGTCAATTCAAGTGCATTGTCTTAAGCTAAAACCTTCCTAAAAACAAGTGGGATTTAAATGCAAATCGATGGATTACAATTTCAAAAATTGTCCCTGTATAACAAGTTAATAAAATTTTATAAATAGAAATTCTTTTTCAATTATTTAATCTAACCTTCTATAATTTTAAATAGCTGGCCCTGCCTGAAAATTTCATGAATTTTGCTGATATTTTTGCTACACTTCTCAATCTCACTCTGGCAACAACTATCAAACAAAAAGTTGTAAGTAATAGAACTTATAGACTGTAGTTTCCTCAATTTCCCATCACCAACTATAAGAGAGAAAATAACCTATGAAATACATCAGCACCTATCCTTTCTTCCTACATGCATGTCAGTGGAGTAAGATTTTGTTCATCTACTATCATACAAAAAGCCAACTCTGCCATCTGTATTTTGTTTTCCCATAACCTGCCTTCACGTTATGGAAAACTTTTCTAGTCTTTCATGTGGGGGGGCAGAAAATAATCTCCATGAATCCCATAACTTCTCCAGGTATTTCTCCTATTTTCAACTTTTTTCAAGAGTCACTGACAATAGCTGCTATCTCCACTTTGTCACCACTCACTTATTGTCAAGAATCTTATTTATGCCTCCTCTCCCAGGCCTCTTTGCTGAAGTAGCTCTAAGCATAAAATAAACATAAACACCATGATCATGAAATCAACGGACCCTGTTCAAGCCTCATCATTACATGTTGTTTACTCATTTGCCAAAATTGACTGCCTTCCCTGTACTGAGGTTGATCACTTTTTCTTTTTCTTCTGCTAGTCTTTATAGAACAGTTTCCTTCTGATTCTTTATCCATTTATTTCTCTTTTTAATTTGACAATAAAACTTGGTATTCATCAGGAATTGGCCATAGGCTATTTTCTCTCCCTCTACATTCTCTTCCCGGTACTTCATATTAATCTTCATGTCCTCAGTTTTTATTCCCCAAAGAAAGCCTCCTTATTTATATCTCCCTCTTAAACTACTCATAAATCCACCTGCCTACCCTGAATTTTCACACAGATACCTCAAAATGAAAACATCCCAAATTAACCTAATATTCTTTCTCCCACTACAATACATTTTTGTTCTACACCTGAAAAAATTCAAATTTTTTCTAGAAGAAAAAAAAAACCCAAGTAGAATATATAAAACTTGTAAGAAGAGTTAACTGTAGAGAATAAATAAGTGAGTAGTCTTGAGATTGAGGAAAACTCATAAGCTGTGTTAATTAGAGATAGAAACATCTTAGCAAGTAAACATCTTAGGAGACATAGGCTGAATTTATAAAATATTTTAAGTATGAATAGTAAGTTAATAATACATAGAATGTGTTAAAATAGATAGCATAAATGGAACACATGATTTAAAAAACATTAATAGAGGAGGCAAATAAGAGAGCTACATATAGACAGAAAAGATGGAAAAAACAAATTGTGAGTTCTGGATCGTGACACCTCCAGAGAAACAGCTGTGTCATCCCAAAATTGACCACTATTTTGTGATATGATAATCCTATTTTTAGCCTCTGCTCTACAAGAAACTCGGGTGAAAATTAGAGCTATTCATAAGGCTCACTGACTAGCAACATCTGTGGTAGACATCCTTGACCAATACAGCATTGGTTGACTCCAGGTACCAGTTAACTGCTAAACTCCCTAGTTTAACCTTAATTCTGCTTCTTATAATCACACATCAGTGGAAAAAACTAGCCCATCTCAGAGCTGTAGGACCTACGACCATTAGATAACACAGGATTCAGGTAACATGGTCTGTCCATCCTCTTGCACCCTGCTGTAAGGTTAACTCACTTTGTCTCTTTCTCCTTGTTTGGCTTTGTGTGTCATAATCGAATTAAATAAGGAATGTAACATTAGCATTTCAATCTGCTCTGTGAACATTTCCATTCTACAATGTCTGGAATAGTTTGCTTAATAGATACTTGGGAGGCTCCCGAGATAATTATCCATACAACATCCCCACCACCAATATCTTCTTCTCTTGTATTTTCTGACTCTCTAAATGGCACCAACATATATATAAACAACTCTTATTTTAAAAGTATTTCCAACAGTTTATGCTAGGGTTGAGGTCAGGAATGGGTCTTACCTTAGTACTCTTCAACTCCTCCACAGCATTCTTGACTGAATTGGGTCACCTTTTAATCATCATAGCTCTTAATTTGTTAGGAGTTATTTGAACAAATTGTATCCAAAATACAATCTAAGTTCTTTGAGGTAGAAAGTTTGTCTGCTTTCCCAACATAGTATTTGCAGCACCCATCAGAGTGCTTGGTATTCACAGATGCTGTCTACATTCTCCTTTGCTAAATAACTGCCTACTAGATTTTTTTATATAGTGAGAACTTATACCTCTTGCAGAACTGATTGGACAGGAAGTAATTTCTAAAAGGAAACTAAAGTACAATGGCAATTTGCCTTGAAAGAAGAGCATTGTCGCTGTGAGAGGACACACTGATAGCAGTAACAGAGGTTGAACTACGGCTTATTTTTTGTTAAAAAAGAAGTCATCTCAGGAACACTCATACACTGCTGGTGGGACTGCAAACTAGTGCAACCCCTGTGGAAAGCATTATGGACATACCTTAAACAGATTCAAGTAGACCTACCATTCGATCCAGCAATCCCATTATTGGGCATGTACCCAAAGGAACAAAAGTCATTCTATGACAAAGACACCTGTACCCGAATGTTTATAGCAGCACAATTCACAATGGCAAAGATGTGGAAACAACCCAAATGCTCATCAATTCATGATTGGATTAGTAAATTATGGTATATGTATACCATGAAGTATTACTCAGCTATAAGAAATAACAGTGATACGACATCTCTTTGGTTCTCCTGGAGAGAGTTGGAACCCATTATATTAAGTGAAGTATCCCAAGAATGGAAAAACAAACATCACATGTACTCACCAGTAAATTGGTTTCCCTGATCATCACCTAAATGCACATTTGGGAATGATACCAATCGAATATCAGACTGAGGTGGGGGGTGGGGGGAGGGGATGGGTGTATGCCTATATGATGAGTGCGTTGCGCACTGTCTGGGGAATGGGCACGCTTGGAGGTGCTGACTCCGGGAGGTGGGAGTTGGGGGGTGGGGATGGGGGTATAACTACATGATGAGTGCAATGCGCACTGTCTGGGGAACGGACACGCCTGGAGCTTTGACTTGGGGGGATAGGCGGTACATGGGCAACGTATGTAACCTGAACTTTTGCACCCCCATAATAAGCTGAAATAAAAAAAAAGTCTCATGCTGTGAAAACTTGACATGCAAATGAATGTACTAAATTTACTGAAAGTTCAATTGTAATCTATTTCAAATATTAACCCAGACTGCTGAGGGATGTTTTTTAATCTTCCCTTTTTTCCCTTCATTGCTAAAAGAATATCTAAAATTAGCTAACGATTGATATTCCTTTACTTCATTTCTCCCATAATATGACTGATAAAATATTCAAGTAATTTAGGTAATATTTGTATTTTGAATTATGATATAGAGAAATCAGCTCTGAGAGGAAGTTTTCTTGGAACTACCATGTAGTCTTACATTTTGAATTTTTTAAAAAATATTTTCTTACATATACTCTTAAAGAAAAAAATATTTATATATTGTAAACTTTGTGCTGACATAATAATTTTCAAAATCAGATTGAATTTGAGGAAGATATTATATATTCTCTGTTTATAGGAAATTGATTATTCTTTAAAAAATAAAATAAAATAATAATAATCAACCTAATAGAAGTTTTTCTCTTGTCAAAGATAAGTGGGGCATTATTTTAAAAATATGTTTTTGTCTACACATGTAATTAATTTGGATTTAAAATTTTACCAAAGACTGTAAGACATTAAGTCATGATGATGTGTGAGTATTACTTTGTGAATTCCTCACCTCCCTTTAATGCTGTAAAATTTCAGGTGATTCCTTTTACTTCCCCCAGAGCCCTTTGTGACTCATGTGTCCCTCAAATAGGAGTATTCACAAATATCAGTCCTTGGCCCCGAAACAATAAATACTTGATTGTTTGCGAGATGTTTTTCCCTTTTTCCAATGGTCATATTTATTCCAAAATCTTCAGCTAGAGTCACTCAACTCTCTACTCAGCTCCATCTTCATATTTTCATATGATTGCTGCAATTGTAACTCATATATAACAACCAAAACTCACATTCAAGGCAACCAAAATTGATCTCACTCTAAGCCACCTCTATGCTGCCGTCAGAATAATATTCCTGATTCTCAGCTCTGACTGTTCTATTCCTCTGTTCAGATATCTTTTATTGCTCATCATTTCCTTTAGAAACTTCACAAGTCATTACTAAAAACTTCTTACTTGCCATTATGCCAGCTTTTCACTACACATCTACAAGAACTCTGCCTTCTAGCCAGAAAGCCCATGAGCCTTTTTCTTGGGAATGTCTAACAGTTTTCCACTGATTCATGGCTCAACTAATTCATTCCATCTGTTTGAAATGCCTTTCTGAATGCACCTAAATTTTTGATATTTTATCTATACTTTAGCATCAGATTAAATGCATTCTCCTTCCTGGATCCTAAACTTTCTATAAGAGTACACAGACCCTCTCTTCTGCTTCTTTTATGTTCCTGGCCATATATTTTCTTGAACTATAGTTAATTGTCGCTTCTCTAATCTCCTCTGCTAGATTATAAAGTCTTGGGACTAAGGATCTTATTTTATTCATATACAAATTCCTCATAGAACTTAAAATAGTAGAACATCTTGCAAGCACTAAAATATTTATTTGTTGAGTAAATGAATAATGCAGCAAATATATAAAAAAGTGAATGAAACAAGATCAACAACATCAAGAATTTCACAAATACATTAAACATCAAATAACTTACTATACCTGTACTCATACATTTTGGAAATTATTAGTTAGCTACAGTTTCTTGAAGAAGTTTAATATAATAAGTTCATTATTTTGTAAAATCTGTTTCCAGTCCATTTCACTTAAAGACAATAACTTACTTGAACATGAAGTACACACACATAATTAAAAATCTAAAAGATACACAAGGAAGTAAAAACCAAAGTTGTTGCTCAGCCGTGTCCCCCAGTCCCCTGTACCCTTTCACAGAGGCCCATTTTCCCAATTTCATATATTTTTCCGGAGATAATCTGCATACATGCAGGCTTAGTTCTGTGTATCATTTTTCCCTTCTACAGATATTAGTATATTCATACACACTATTATGCACTCTTTTTCTACTTAAAATCATCTTGGAGATTGTTTTTTAACATACATTCTATCCTTATTGTTTATAATATTACCTAGTGTTTATACCATAATCTATCTATAGGTGACTCGATAGTTATCATTTTTTTCCATTCTACTGTTATTACAAAACTTGGCACAGTGTTTCATTTTGTACATACATCTTTGTACGTATCCATACTACAACTGGAAGATAAATTCTTTAAATAGCAATTACTGGTTCAATATGTGTATTAATATTTCTTTTTATAAATATCATCAAATTTCTGTACATAGATGCTGAATTAGCTATTGCTGCATACCGAAACATCACAAATGTATGGGCTTAGAGCAATGTGCATTTATTTTCTCACATTTTCTATGGGACAGCAGTACAGGCCTGGTATAGCCGAGTTATCTACAGCTGTGGTCCCTACCCCCTGGCTGTGGACAGGTATCTGTCTGTGGCCTGTTGGGAATGGGGCCACACAGCAGAAGGTGAGCTGCGGGCGAGCAAGCGAAGCTTCATCTGTATTTACAGCCACTCCCATCCCTGCATTACCACCTGAGCTTTGCCCCACCCTTATGGAAAAATCGTCCTCCAGGAAACTTAGGAACTGGGTCACACAGCAGGAGGTGAGCTAGTGAGTGAAGCTTCATCCGTATTTACAGCCATCCCACATGACCCATCACGACTGAGCCCCCCACCACGATGCCCCGTCACGGAAAAACTGTCTTCCATGAAACCGGTCCCTGGTGCCAAAAAGGTTAGGGACTGCTGATCTACAAGGCTGCAGTTAAGGTATCAGCTGGGGCCAGGGTCTCATCTGGGAAAGGATCCTCTTCCAAGATCATTCAGGCTTTTGGCAGATGTTATTATCTTGCACCTAAGGACTGAGGGTCTCAATTTCTTGCAGACTTGGCTGAAGGCCATCCTTAGCTTCCAGATGTCACCCTCAGCTCTTTATGTTGTGAGCCTCCTAACTTGGCCATCTCTGTCAACAAATCCAGCCAAGACAACCTCTCAGCAAAAACGGAGTTACTTTACATCTTATGTAAGGTAATCATGTGTATGTAATCAAGTATATCCTGTCACCTTTGCTGTATTCTCTTGGTTAGAAAAAAGTTACAGGCCACACCGGCACTCAAGGGGATTACTCAAGGGCCTGATTACCAAGAGGAAGGGATCATGAGGGCCACCTGGGGTCTCTCTGCCACAGGTGATGTACCAGTTTAGAATCCCATCAAATATGTGAGAGAGCCTTATACACCACACCCTCGCCAAGTGTATTATCAGGGTTTTTGATTGTTGGTAAGCTAACACCTGAAAGCAAAAGCTATCTCACTATAGTTTTAATTTTCATTTTCTTATGGTATGTGAGTTTTAGTATCTTTTCACATATTTAAATGAAATAAATATTTCCTTCTTTGTGGACTGTTTGTTCATGGGTGCCTACTTTACTATATGTTAATTGGTTTCCCTTGTAATTTTTTTGCATTAATATGCAGGAATCATCTAAAAGGTTTTAAATAGCCATTTGTCCCTGATAATAATGTTGCAAATATTCATTCTTATTTGGTAATTGGTTTTAGATTTTGAAGATTTTCTTTCCTATGCAGATATTTTTTTCTCCTGCATTTTAATGTAGTTAAGAAAATTACATAGTTGGAATTTTATTCCTTTATTCAAAGCTAAATTTCTGTTGGACAAAGATTTAAATTGAAAAATTCTTTTTGAAAACCAAGGGGAAAAAGGCACCACAAGGGAAAATTCTTAATTTCTATTCTACTAGAAAAAGAGTGCCAAAACACGACTATTTTTAAGAGTTCTGTTCTAAGCAAGATAAAGAACTCAAGTGACCACTGGCTAGTAGAGAGGGCTTTACAGGAATCAATTACTGGGCTCTCCAAATAGAAAAGCAAGCCCATTTCCCCAGACAAGACAGTCCCAACTCAGCTGAGCCCTCTCATTACAAGTGGGAAGCTATTTCCTGCCCACACATCGTAGCTAAGAAGTAAGAGGTCTGCATCCACAGTCACATCCTCAGTAATGTCTTCCCTGGCCACATTCTCTAAAATTTAAATATCCACAATCTCTTTCTTTCTTATTTTTCCTCCTTCGGTCTTTTTATTATCTAATATATAATATATTTAACTCATATTTTTATTGTCTGTCTCCCTAGTAAAATGTAAACTCCATGATGACGAGGATTTGTCTGCCTTGGTCCCCACTGTTTCTCCAGAATCCAGCACAATGCCTGGCACACAAAGCATGGTGTGTGCTCAATTACAGACTCTTTAATGAACAACACGTGTGTACATAATTTGAAAGGGAAAATAGATTACAGATGTCTGACAAGAAACCCAGAGTGAAAGAAGATACTCCAAGAAGCAGAAGAAAATTCCCTTGAGTGTTTTCTAAACAGAAATTAACAAAAAATATGAAGTAATAAAATAAGTCAAAAGCCTAAAATTATGGTAAAACAGTAGACTGTGAGAAAAAGGAATTGTTTGCCAAGAAAAAACTAATTTACATTAAAAATCTGTAAAATAAATTGGAAGTAGCAAAAACCAGAACAGACAAATATGAAAGGAACTTGAACTGACATAATATAAAAATTACTTTGAATTCATTTGACAGGTCTCCAAAGGGCTTTTAACAGCCAGGGGGTAATTTCTGCCTGGAACTGACAGACAATTAGAACTTGATATATTCCACTAGAGAACATAAGTCCTCCACGAGGAAAAAAAAAAAAAAAGAGAGAGATGATTTATTTGCATTTGAACCTTTTCTCCTTTTCATATTATCCTGTCGTCTTAAAAAAAATCTTATGTGAAATATCCAAGATAGTCCATTTATAGAAATTTAGAAGAAAGATTTTCCTTGGATATTCAACATAATCTATATTTAAATATATATACATATATATATATCTGAATTTGATTCTTCAATTTCATCTTGTAGAAATCAGAAGCTTTATTATAGAATTCTCAAAAAGCTTCCTATGATTGAATTTTTTTACTAACAACTAGACATTTTCCGAATTATGTCAACATATCATTTTCCCGTGATTTTTAACATAGCCTCAAGCATGGGGAAAATCAGAATGTAAATTAAAAACAGTAAATTTAAAATGAATAAAAATATACTGAAATATATCTAAAATAAAAATAAAACAATGGACTATGACTCAACTGTAAGAAACGACAGTGATCTAGCACCTCTTATATTTTCCTGGATAGAGCTTGAGCCCATTATCCGCAGTGAGGTATCACAAGAATGGAAGAATAGGCTCCACATGTACTCGCCATCAAATTAGCACTGACTGATCAACACTCTGGTGCTCACAGGGTACTAATATTCTCCAGGGATTAGGGAGTTGGTGGGGGCTAAACTCACAACTAATGGATGCAGTGAGCATTGTAGAGGGGAAGGGCATGCCTCTAATCCTCACTTGGGTGAGGCAAAGACATAAAATGTAACCAAAATGTTTGTACTCTCATAATATCCTGAAATAAAGATTTAAAAAAATTAAATTATAAAATAAATAAATAAAACTCAAAAAAAAAAAAATCAAGGCATTCCAAGTTCATAGGTAACCAGACCAATAATATCCTTGATCATTGTATTTAATTGAAAAAGTCACTGCCCAGAGTCAGCCAAGGCTTGGCCTTCCAAGCCAGTATCTCACCCCCACCTTTCCTTAGGAGCCACTTATGGGAGCAGAACATGAATATTCCAGGCCTGTTTTGTTTTTTTTGTGTGTGTGCGTTGTTTTATTTTTTCTTAGGAAGGAGGAGAACATGAGCGAGATGTGCATTTTCTTAGTCCATTCGTGTTGCTATGAAGAAATACCTGAGGCTGGGTAATTTATAAAGACAAGAGGTTTATTTGGCTGATAGTACTGCAGGCTGTACAAGAAGCATGGCAACAGCATCCGCTCCAGGCTCATAGTGGAATGAGAAGGGGAGCCACATGACCAAACAGGAAGCAAGGGGGTGAGGGAGGTGCCACTTCTCAAGGGAGAAATCTCATTCCCCAGGGAATGAGAATGGCACCAAGCCATTTATGAGGAACCTGCCTCAAGGCTCCAGACACCTTCCACCAGGCCCCACGTCCAACATTGGAGATCAAATTTCAACATGAGACTTGATGGGGCCAGACAAACCATATCCAAACCAGAGCATACATTATTATTCTGCTTCAGGAAAAGCAATATACAACAGTCTCTATATTAGTAAGGCATTGCCTAGGACTAAGAAGTCACATGATTTTTAACTTTATGAAGGCTACCTTCATTTCCCAAAACATATTTAACAATTGGCCTCAATTAAAATAGTCATCTTGAAGGTCTCTTTACAAATCTTCTAGAATAGAGCACAGGAATTTTTGTTTTATTTTGTTACCGCAGTATTTCCAACACTTAAATAGGCACTCAACATATATTTCCCAGATACTACATATTTGATATATATCTGTAAGAGTTTTATTTTTATTATTCCAACAAGTAGGAGGAAGTTCTCATAAAATTAATGGTGATTATTTCTGGTGGTAGAATGAAGGAAAAATTTAATTTTCTTTAGGTAGCAGATGGGGATTTTCACATCACGATTTTAATCTTGTAAAATGAAACTTTTTTGTAACAATTTAATTTTGACTTTGAATTCCATTCTACTTGATAACAGAAAAAATAAATCTTTTCAGTAAATTTAGTTTTTTCCCAAATTTATTTCAAGATTAAAACTCTTTTAATTTAAATTAAAACTCAATCAATTACATCACACCCTTACATCTTCATCTTCCTCTCCAGAGTCCCTGTGCCCCTTCGTCAGCCTGTTGGCTGTGAGCACTGTACCCTGGACACTGTGATTCTTCCTTTCCTTTCATTCATCTACTGGAGCCACGATGTCATTGCTGCCATGTGGCTCACTTTGTCATAGCTACTCGATTCTCTGGTGCAGGGTGGGACACAAAACTTCTGGAAGAGGTCCGCAGTTGCCTCTGGGCTACACCTTTGAAAGACAGCCACAAGACCCACCACTCTCAAATTCTGTCAAAATTACCAGGGGTTTCTTCCCCTACCACACCCCATCAAAGCTCTGACTTGGGGAATATGAATCACTTTTCAGAAACTTCCACCTGCGATTAAATCTGTTGCTGCTACATCTAATTCTCCATCAGCCATTTAACTTTTTCTCATTTGGAGCTATAAACCAAAGTCCCTCACTGTTGCACAGTATTTCTAAAGACAACATCTGTGTTCTCCAAGGCACAAGGCATACAGCCTAAGCGGCACATGAAATGACATCATTAGAACTTTGATTTCTATTTACCTTTGTTTTCTTCTTTTTATTAGTATTGTGTAAAATTTCTAATGTATATAATATATTATTATGGAATTATGCAGATACAATTTATACTTATATGGATATCTACATAGTGTTGGTGCTCCAAGCATTAATAAAATTGAATAATCCAAAATATGGCACTTCTGCTTTTTGGCACACATTTATGTATCAAGACCACAAAGCCTGGTTTTCCAAAAATCAAGACATTCTCTCTAACAAGGGAAATCCTTTTGTCTTTAAGGCCATTGTCTCCTCTGCAAATTTTAATAGCCTGTTTTGCAACTCAAAGACTATAATTTCATTTTCTTGTTATTTCCTTGTTTACTAAACCTTGTATAATAGTCTCTACATAGGCTGTTTTCCTCGTTTTACTTCAGGAAACAATTATTTCCGCAGTTTTTCTATAATGCACTTTGCACCTTATTTGGGAGCAGGGCTACTTTTCCTCGACTTAAAATTTTGGAAAATTTCAGTCACACTGAGGCGTTGAAAGAGTAGTGCAACAAACACCCTTTACGTAGGTTTACCCAGGTGAACGTGAATTGCTTGCATTGCCACATTTGTGTTCTCTCTCTCTATCTCTCTACAATTCTGAAATTTTAAGAATATAATGTGGAAATCATGTCACTTCAGCATTAAATATCTCATCATACATCAAAAAGTAAGGACATTCTGTTACATAACCAAAATACCATTATTACATGCAAGAAAATTAACATTGATGCAATATTACCCAATATACAGTTTATATCCAAACACCCCCAATTTTCCCAGTAAAGTCCTTCCTTGATAACTGCCCTTGCCTCACCCCAGGATTTGATTATCACCTACTGCACACATTTTGCTCTTAGTTACTACTTGCTCAATCCAATAATAAACACATTTTTATCAAAATCACTACTTCAATCACAGTGCCAATAACTGACTAAAATAAAAACAATACTGCTTTGCACTTCTTTTTGTGTTTAGCAATTATCCCACTGACAGTGTACAGTCAGAATACTGTATCCAAAACTTTCTTGGATTATGTTTTATCTTCTGTGGTGGTTCATTTCATTTGTCAACTTCACTGGGATAAGGGAAGCCCAGACAGCTGGTAATTATCATTTCTGGGTGTATTTGTGAGGGTGTTTCTGGATGAAATCAGCATTTGAGTCTGTAGACTAGTAAAGAAGATCCTCCTCACCAATGCAGGTGGGCATCATTCCACCCAATGAATAGCACAAAAAAAGCAGAGAAAGGACAAACTCTCTGTTTAAGCTGGGACATCATCTTCTTCTGCCCTTTGACATCTGAACTCCTGGTTCTCAGACCTTCAGATTCAGACTGAGAATTACATCATCAACTCCCCCGGTTGTAAGGCCCTTGAGTTTGGTCTGAAACTATTAATATACCACAAGCTTTCCTGCCTCCTGCTTACAGATGAAAGATCATCAACTTCTCGGTCTCCATAACCGCTTGAGCCAATTCCTCATAATCTCCTTCTATATATCTATAAAACTATATTGGTTTTGTTTGTCTGGAGAACCCTAATATAACTTCTTTATCTTAATCAATTTGATATGGAGCTAAGTAATAACAAAGAAGGCCTTAACATTCTCCCCAGCTTAAGTAAATGTTAGACAGGTTTCTTCCTGCCTTTAGGTGCTGACCTTGTAAATCTTCTTCTAAGTCCTGTCTCAGTCCTATCTCTGTATCTTTGAAATGGAAATCGTCTTAAAAGCCTCTTGCCACTTTACAACCCAGGAATGTGTTTCTCAAGGACCTAGGAGCCCTCCTTTTGAAGGTAATCATCCAGGAAGATAGAGGCCCTCCCTCCCAGTCTCTGTAAGAGCCTAACTTCAGCAGGGCACCTTGCTCTAAGTTCTAAAGCTACCTCCAGTCATGAAGCTAGGAGAAAATGTACTTTTCTTTTGGGTAAGGCCAATTGGCAAACACAGAGGGCCTAAGACTTCCCCAACTTCCAGGTCTTAAAAACTTTCTAGCTCTTGGTCTTGGTGGAACCGGATATTCAGCGTTGATTTGTACTCTCTTCGCTGTTGCTGGCAATAATACCGGAATAAAATAAATTCGTGTGCTTATCTTGTCTGGTGTAATTTTCTTCCTGAACGGTGGTAGGATTCCATCATCAAAAATGAATATACTTCAAAAATCAAAACTACATTAAAAGAGATGCTCGGAGCAGTTCTACTCTTTTCCTTATCCCACATACTATGTTGCCAACTTTCCTTTGCACTTCACTGTTTCTGGCTTATACTTTCTATGTTTTTTTTTTTGGCATGAATAACCATGAAGGAAGGTAGCACATTCTATCTATGAGTTTATCACTTGGCAATGTATCTGGGAAATTGCTCCATATTGTATAGATCTTTCCTTTTCTTTCTGAGAAACACGCAGCCTTCCATTTTGTGTATACACCATAATTATTTCAATCAAACTACTGTGTATTGATCTAGTTTCTAGTATCTTGCAAATAATAATGTCACAATGAATAGTGCACATTTCCCCCATATTAGTGGAGGTATACCTTGTACTTTTGGTGTTAACTCTTAGAAATGAAATTGTTGCATCAAAGGGAAAATTGACAGTGTATTTTTATTAGATATTGCAAAATTCCTCTTCAGTGCACATACCATCTGGCACTACCACCAGCAGTGAATGAGAATGCAGGTTTCTCCATAGCAATGCCAACAGAATTATGTTATCCAGCTTTTAAAGATTTGTCAATGTGCAAAATGAGCAGTGCTATTTTAGTGTAGTTTCAACCTGAATTTTACTTATTACTACTGAAGGTGACAATATTTTTTAATGTTAAAAAGTCATTTGTATTTATTTTTAATTGTCTATTCATATTTTTTGTCAGATTTGCTGTTTATTCTTTAATATTTTCCATGTTTTTACATGTTCTTTGTACATTAGGGTTATTAGCATTTTATCCACAGGCTAATATGTACTGAAGTTCTTTTCAGCATCTAAGACGACAATCCATTTTCTCTTTTGATTTATTCGTGGAGAGTTATCAATGATTGCCCTAATAGTAAACATACTGATAATTCTGAAATAAGTCCCATTATCCATGATGTATTCTGCCCCTTTGTTTTGTTTGCCAATATTTTATTTAGGATTTTTGCATTGATGTTCATACATGAGATTAATCTATAATTTTCTTTTTGTGTTATACTTATAAATTTTTGATATCAACTAATAATTATCTATAAAAATTTGAATGTTTCTCTTCATTTTTTATACAATGGAGAAAGTTATGTAACATTGAGACTTTTGGGCTTTGGGAAGTGCAGAATTCCCTAAGTTTAGTGTCTCCTTTGAAACGTTATTCAATATTTGTCTCTGTTTTTTTGCTGTTTAGTAAAAATTTGTTTTACCTTCCAGTAGTACCACTTTTGGTAAATTACATTTCCTAGGAAATTATCTATTTTTTCTATTTATCTCCAGATAAGTGTTTAAAATTGTTTCTTAATTTTTTTAAATGCATCTTTAAATGGTTGTTTCCCTTTTATCATGTTCTCTCTTCATTTACATGTACTTTCTACTTTTTTTATTGAGGAGGTTAGTCAGTGGTTTCTACTTTGCCGATGTTAAAAAAAAACGCAGATTTTTATTGAATCATTAATTCTATTTCTACCTAATTAATATTATATTTGTATTTATTATTTCCTTTCTGGTATTCTGTTTGCTTTCACTTTTTACTTTTCTGAGCTTTCCAGGTTAAGAATTAATTTAAACAACTTTAACTCTCATTTTTATTAAAATACATGTCTCTGGCTATGAGTTTTTCTTTTTTCATAGTTTGAAATAAATCCTATAATCTGGATATGTGGTATTTCATTGTTAATTTTTATAAATAATTTTAATGTTATGTCCGTGTTCTCCAATACTGTGTTAGAAAATGGTTAAATTTCTAGATGGAAAGGCATTTGTTTTTTATTAACTTGCAGCATTATTCATTGCATTCTGTGATTTTTTTCTTCATGTGGACTTTATTTATTCAGCTTTATTTTGAGTCACTAGAGATGCTTGCATTTTTCTACTATTTTCTTTATATGTACTAATATATTTTATAATGCTTTCAATCCCTTTTTTCCTTATTTAGCCTTCTGATATTTGGTGTCAGTTTTATGCAATTTGTTTGACTACCAACTATTACCTGTGTGACAATGACACCTTATATTATGTTCCATTTTTGTTTACCTTTCTCAACCCAGTTTTACATTGCAATATTTCTGTTTTACTATAACATATAACTTTTACATTTTTTTTCAATCATGTATCCACATTTGTTTTAGTATTAGATCTACAATTACACATATTCACTTTCATCCATCAGTTGCCTTGGAAATTTTCTCCTATCAGTATTTTACTGTATGAACCAGATCCTTTAGTGGATTCTTTAGCATCTTTAATGAACACCGTATTTCCCTGAAGTTTTGCATATTGAAAACTGTTCTATACGGTAAGTTGTGGACATCTTAGCTGGATATTTTTTTTTTTTTTTTTTTTGTAGTGAGACAGAGTCTCACTCTTTTGCCCGAGCTAGAGTGCTGTGGCATCAGCCTAGCTCACAGCAACCTCAAACTCCTGGGCTCAAGCCATCCTACTGCCTCAGCCTCCCGAGTAGCTGAGACGCTGGGACTACAGGCGTGAGCCACCATGGCCGGCTAATTTTTTCTGTATATTTTTAGATGTCCAGCTAATTTCTTTCCATTTTGTTAGTAGAGATGGGGTCTCACTATTGCTCAGGCTGGTCTCGAACTCCTCAGCTCAAACAATCCACCCGCCTCAGCCTCCCAGAGTGCTAGGATTACAGGCGTGAGCCACCGCGCCTGGCCAGATATAAAATTTTTCTTCTTATTTTTTTCCTTGATGAAAGAGTTGACTTCATTAAAGTATGATACCAACTTGGTTTTCTTTCCTTTGATGGGGACTTGAGCTTTTTCCTAGAATTTTCAGAATTTACTTTTATTTGTTATTAACATCCAATAATTTTATGAGACTAGGTCTTGATTTTTAAAAGATCTAGATACATTTTTTCAGGTACAGATGGTCTTTTAAAAATATAGATTCAATTCTTCTTTTATTTCCCAAAGTAAGTATAAGATAGATCATAGTGTTAAATATTTATGTAGCCTTGCTTTTTTTTTCTTTAGAGTTTTCTTTAGAGTTTCATTAAAAATGTATTGGATTTTTAAACTTATCTTTTAGATAAAAAATTTCCCCTTCTGAGGCATTTCATGTCATTTAAAATGATTTAATACATGCATTATTATTTTTCAATGTCTTTATTATATTTTTGGTCAAATCTATTTTTTGCCCATTTTTAAATTTATTTTCCTTTACAATTTATTTTCTGAGTTTAATTTTTATTTTATTTTTTCCTGATTTGTTCGTTTGTTTTGGTTTTGTGTATATGTGTTTTGAGTGGGTTTTTTTTTTTTTTGCAATTTATGAATAAGGAACTTTGTCATATCTGCAAATGCTTATTTAGGATTATTGTATTTGGAGTCAGAGATATGTTAACATTTTCTTCTTATTGTAGACATCTGCTGTTTTCTATTTGGTTTGCAATATCTTATTTTCCTGGGTCAGATACAGTGATTGTATATAGATGAGGTGAAGGTATTGGGGAATTTACTGACAAGCTACATACACTGACACACTATCCATTGGTCCTTGGTTTGGAATTATCTAAGTGTTTCATCTGATAAGAAAAGATTTATATGACATAATGTATGGCAGACATCAGCTTCTTTAACTGTAAAAGATACAAACCAGACAGGAGAGCACACACCTAAAAGCAGTTGCATCATAAGCTCTTGCAAAGTACCAGGTGTTAAGTTCTAAACTCTGTGCCCTCCGCCCCCAGTCATCACATGGACACATGTCAAGCTACACTGTTTATGTACTTAGGCTCATAATACAGCTACCAACCTTTCAACTGAGTTCCATAGTTAGTAATTCTTATCTCTAGATACAATGTTTGGTACAATATGGACCAGTTAACATAAGTCAGTTACATTAACTGAATACCTTCAGTGGGCAGTATTACAATGCGATAAACTGAGAATCAGGAATGTGCTCTGCTACAAATTTGGTGCAAGATTTAGAGAACCAACATTTTCCTAGAGAAACCTACAACTCTATAATCTAATTATAATGGTAGAGGTTTTGTGTGTTAAAATTAATTATTTCAAAATATTATCTAGCAACTCTTATATTCCTCCTTTTTTGAAACTTTAAACTATGAATATATATGCTATTTAAAATTAAAATTAATTTCTAACTGAAAACAAACTTATTTTCAAATATGAATGGTCTTAAACATCTGTCACATTGTGATAATCTTGGATAAACAGTATCATTCCTTGAAACCTTCTATAATATTCAAAAAAATATGATTAGATTATTTTTAAGTTTCCCTACAAAACTTTAGTCAAATTATTACTTACTATTTGCTCAGAGAAGGCATATTATAAATATCTAGCACAGATCTTTGACTCCAGTAAAATCCAACTCCTATGTCTCTAATCTTTGTGAGGGCAATGATTTTCATCTCTTTCTACTATAGAATCCTGATTCTCCAGGCAGGGGACTAGGCATAGAAGCTGCTCATTAATTATTTCCAGAATGTTGAATAAATATTTGAATGTAATCATGAGAGATACACATCCTTCCAGAAAATATCCAGCCATGTAAAATGAAAAATAGAGACATTTATTGAAGAAGATACAAGAAACATTATGCATAGTACAATGACGCCTCAGTCCCCTTCAAAGTAGGCACCTTGGGACCTCACACAGTTCTCCCAGCATCTCTTCCACTATTCAAAACACTCTGCAAACTCCTGTGTTGGAATCGTCATCAGCTGCCTCCTAGTATTTTCCTGAATCTCGTGGAGGATCTGCAATCTCTTCCCTTTCAAAAGTGATTATAGCTTTGAGAAAAGCCAGAAGTTGCAGGTTGCCAAATCTGGGCTGTAGGGTGCTGAGTCACCTCGGTGATTTGATGTTTCTCCAAAAGCTCTGCATGAGACCCATGCATGGGTGGGTGCATTGTAGTGATGAAGCTGCCAATCACCCGTTGCTGATAGCTGAGGCCATTCTCCTTGCATTGCATCTCTCAACCCATGAAGAACGTTGAGGTGTTACTCCTCATTAATTGTTTGGCCTGAAGGAGTGTACTCATGATGGACAACACCTTCCCAGTCAAAAAACACGGTTAACACTGTCTTGATCTTGCTCTGACTTTGCCACGCCTTCTTCAGGCATGGAGAACCAGGAGACTTCCATTGGGACAACTGGGCCTTCAATTCCAGATCATTGCCATAGATGCACAATTCATCTCCGGTATGAACTTCTTGAGGAAATCTGATTCACTGGCAGTGGTTTGAAGCAAGTTATTAGCAAATGCAGGAAGATGTTCCCTCTGCTCTGGCAGCAGAAGCCACGGAACAGAACACATCTTGCCACGACATGTTTCATGCCAAGATCCTGCGTCAAAATCTTGGACACAGTAGTTTTGGGAATCCCCAGATCAGCTTCTAGTTCTCACACTGTCAGTCTCTGATCTTTGTTGATTGCAGCTCGTACAAGTTCCACATTCTCAGGTGTTCTGCTTGTTGCAGGCCTTCCAGAGCATGGGTCACTTTCAGCAGATTCTTGACCATCTTTGAAGCATTTGTGCCGCACTTTTATTTGCATTGCACTCATTGCATTGTCCCCAAAAACCTTCTGAATCATTTGGATAGTTTCCATGGAGGAATGTTCAAGCTTAATGCAAAACTTGATGCAGACTCATTGCTCTACTCGCTCAGTCATTTTGAATGCAAGGGCCACACAGTACACACTCAACAGCATCCAGTGACCCACTGATTAGTACAGCAAAGTCATCATTGCTCACACATGCACATCACAGTCCACTCTCCTTGGCTGCCAGGTTACATGGATGTTGCACTAACTGTTCTCTTTATTAACAATGGCTGGATACTTTCCGGACAGACCTCGTATTCACCATGAATTTTTTCCACTCTATTAAAAAGACTGTTGACCTCGTCTGTATCTATATACAATATCCACATTTTTGTTTTATGATATTTTTAGGTGATGGCATGAAGGAAGTTTAACACAGCTGACTTTATCACTGGAGAGAAAAGGAGGGGAAGGTTTACTCATTTAACTAGAAAATACTCATGTAACATCTAATCCCCAATCTAGGCAATCTTGCCACCATAAATCGAGGACCATATTAGAGAAAAACTAATAAGAGAGCGACGATAGACGTGAATTAATGCAGGAAGTAGTGTTTATAGAATAGTATGTCTATTACCTAAAAGCTACACAATAAATAAAGGAACATGCCTCAGGTTACAAATGATCCATGTGAACCATCAGATAAAAAAAAAATCTAAAGTGCAATTTAAGGTAATATTTATGAGGGTACTGCAGATTAGGTAGCAAAGTTCTTCCAGCTGAAAATTAGATGAAAAGTAAAATGAAATCCTGGGACCTCACTTGGGTTTGCTGGGCTGACATCAGGGACTTGCTGAAAATGTTGCAGGAGCAGGGCACCTACTATGATATTGTCCCCAGAGGGGAAAAAATAATAGCTGCAATCAAGCATGCCACATCCCGTGACCTTTGTTATGGCTTTGTTGGCTTACACTTGATGACACAAATCAGTTAGGTACTTTCAAAAGCCAGGAAAAGTGAGAGTTCCTGAGAACGTCTATCTCAGCCTGGACATTTATTCTTTCAGAATGAGTCGAAAACACTCTCACACCCAGGATCTCAATCTTGTAATGCCCTTTTGTGATTTTTCAAGTTTAAGAGACTGGCTTTTATTATACTGAATAAGCTTTGCCTGTGGAAGGAAGCTATGAAAAGTCCTTGCTGAGCTCCTAGTGGAAAAGAGCATGAGTTACAAGATGTGAAATGTAATAATAAATTATTCTGTTGCAATATTTTTTGCCTGATAATTATCAGGTATTGACAAAATGGTATTTAATCACTACACATTATATATCTGTTCACTGTGTCAGCTATCAAGTCATCTAGAATGGAAAAGTAAAACTCACAGAACATATCTGACTTTATTTTTGGAAGTTTGCCACTGTGTCTTTCCCTAAATGTTTTTTCACTAAAAATCTTTAAAGCCATGTAAAGAGATACAGTTTTCAATATATTATATATAATATATATTTTCAATGTCAGTTTACCTTTCCCTTAAGGGTTATTTGTCTTGTACAAGTGTAGGTGGGGACAGCTGGTATCACAAGCATTCCCAAGTTGTACATTTAACCTCTAATCCTTTCTGTGTGTGGTGTCTTCGTCCACCATTTTCCTCTGCCGTGGGCCTAAATCCCTGTGTGGCTGGTCAGTGTTGATCACAGGGAAATCAGTCCCATAGGTAAAAGCTCCTTTTCCTCACAACGGTATCAGAAAATGCATCCGGGTAGTGGATATGGAGAAAACTTTATCCCTGCTTCCCTTACTTGGCATGGCGGTAACTGAATCCCAATATTCATGAGTATATTAGGGCTTACGGGAAGGAAAGAAAAAAGTGAAAGTCATATACAAAAATTGTAAGTTTGGAGGGAAATGGTGTGGGCAGGCAGGAAGGACAAGCTGTCTGACTTAGGGTTGAGGGGTCTGTCTCCAGAGACAGATCACCCAAGCTTAACACCATATTCTGGGGCTTCATAACATGTAATATTCAAAATCTGAGACTCAGTTTATTCATCTATAAAAGGGAAATCTTAATAGGACCAAAGTCATGATAATCATAGGGTTGTTGTGAAGACTAAATAACAGAAAATATTGGAACTACCTATAGCAAACCCTGCCACATAAACAGTGATCAATAAATCTTAGTGATTACTAATTATAATTACAATGGGTTTGTGGTTTTATTCTTCCAGCTTCTAATATTTTCTCTAGGCAACAAAGAAAATCACAAATTTTTCTAAGTTCTTTAAAAAAATTGTTATGGAGAAGCTAATCATCATAACCCACTGAGTTATATAATATTTCTTAGATTTATTTCCTTTTTTTGATCTCACAGTCTACTCTCAACAGCCCTGTAAAGAAAGTAGGGTTTTATTATCATCATTTTGCTAAAAAGAAAAAACAATTTCTGGAGAATTAAGTGAATTTTCCAGTGATATAGACATTCAACTCTGGCAGTAATTATTTGGTCATACAAATATATTTCTTTACTTTAGAGGTATTAACCTTATTGCTAGTAAGTTACATATAAATATTATAGAGAGAAGAAAATGACATGAGCAACACAGTCTCTTAATTTCTAGTTCCGTATTATAATTAAAACATTAGTATTTGTCATTTCTTCATGGTATGTTTCTGCAGAATTTAACTTTTCTTCCCTTGTATTATGTTGAGCCATGTGAAATTGCCATTTGTGATCATTCATGACCTACAAGAACAGCAATTTAGTTTGGCTAACATTAATATGCAATATCAAGATTATGTGGAATACCCCAGATTTGATATTTAAGTGTAAAAATCCCACTTATATAAGGCTGTCCAGGAGGAAAGGATGAGCAATAAATATTCTCTTTTCTGTCTCCGCTACCTCTGGAGCTACCTACTTTATTCCTGTATATTACCTAAAGATCGATTTTAAAGTTTACCAATAAGATAAAGCATATATTAAAGGTGAAAATATATTCTGTTATAAAATATTCACCAAACAACATATAATGAGGCCTATTACATGTTGATTTAATTTGTTGGACAGTGGCAAATATTTTTGGCCTCTTGGGAAATTCTCTGAAACATAATTCCTGGACTGTGTCAATTTCCTCAAGGAAAAAGAGTCACACAATAAAACTGAAAATGCTTCCGCAATAGTTTTGGATAAAGTTCAGAAAGCCAAGACTGTTTTTATGACTTAACTTCAAGTTAAAAAGGTAGTGAGGTGTTAATAAGAGGCCACACAATGACCACATTGGGACTGGATGCAGGCAAACTACAGGAAAAGCATTTCTGAAGGAGCTGTTGCCAGCTATGCAGACCACGTGAGAAGCGCAAACTTTATGGGCCAACATAAGGAGAAAAATCATTAGACTTGTTGTAAAAGTAGAGAAATTAGCAACATTGACTTAAAAATGTCTGTGGAAATTGCAAGCCCCCAAAAGTGAAATTTTATACCTTGCAGTTGCACATACGTACTACAGAAAACAACTGACATATAGTTGAAGAAGTCAGAGAGAATAGGTTGCCATAGTAGCCAAAACAATCATCAGAAATGGGCAGATAAATCCAGAAAAACAGCGAATAGGAATGATTGTCATTAGGTTTTTCATTTCTCCCAATTTCTCATTCCATAAATGCTATTTGCAGACAGTGCTCAACTTGCTAAATGACCTTTATCTAGAAAATAGATAGATTCTTTCACTCCCAGATGGAGAGCCCACATTTCTTTGCCCAAGACACCAGCCCAAATTGATCCTGGAAGGAGGAAGATGGGAGAATGTACAAGGCACTGAAAATCATAAATAACTTAAAAGAGCAGACAGCAATACTGTCTGTCATCTAATATGAGATCCCATATATTTCAGTGTCCCATTATTTTAGGGAGCACTAAGGAGAAAAAAAAAAAGACAAACTATGACAAAATGTTTTTGCATAATTTAGAGTTTTCATTTTGTTCTTATCCAGAGAGCTATTTTAAAATTATTTAGGCAAAGATGTTTATCATTTATGTCTTTCATTGATAGACAAAAATTAAAATACAAAACAATTAAAGATTGGCCAAACAAAGGCAATTAAAGATAATCTCCCTACACTAAGTATTAGTGTCATTAAAAAAAAAAAAAAAAAAAAAAAAATTGTGTCCCGTTTCTATGCTACTTTCTATATATAGTTACTTTTCTTTAGCACCAAATCATAGTATAATATTTTGAATATATTTCAAGAGGCAATTAAACACACTGCATGTAGTTTAACTGCAACTGAAATGATGGTAATATGAACAGCTCAGACCAGGTTTATTCTGCAGATAAGTTATGACAACCATAAAATAATTGCTGCCTAACTCATAACAGCAGTATCCTCAACCCCAAGAACACAAATGCTAAAAGGTTTAAAAAATGATGTCTTAGATGAAAAACAGGAACAAGAATGATAACCTCAAAATATATGTGTACAGAGCAGTAAACAACTCAGGAACTGTAAGAGACTTCGTGTTTTGGGTGTTTCTAATAAACTACTTTTGCTTTTAATCCCTCTCTCATGCAAAAAAGCACATTTTCACTATACCCACCAGAGTGGCTAAAATGACTAACAATGTTTTAGTGGTGAGTATGCAGAGCAACAAAAACTTCTTTAAATATCTAGTGGGGGTGTCAAATGGTACCAATACTTTTGAAAATAGTTTCGAAGTTTCTAATATAGTAAAACATACTCCTACTCCTTGGCCTAGCAATTCCACCCCTGAAGATATGAGTGCACAGACCTAAACAAAGACTGGTGCGTGAGTGCTCACATGCTCACAACAGCAGTATCAATATCAGCCACACTCAGACAGTCACCAAGCAGTAAATGGAACATTTACACAATGAAGTTCTGAGCAACATGAGAATGAACTGCTGTTACCTACAACATGGGCAAATCTCATGGAAATTGTGAAAGTATATTGAGTAAAAAAAACCAGACGCAAACTAGTAAAAAATATATGACTCAATGAACAATTCAGGCACAGATAACTCTAATAAAACATGGAAGTCAGAATGTCAAAGTAGCAGGTAATTTTGGTGTGTGTGTGTGTGTATGTGTGTTGTATAGACTAGGAAAGGGCATGAAGGAATCTTACGTGATCCTGAATATGTTCTGTATCTTGATTTGGGTAGAGTTAAACCTGTGTACATTTGTGGGTACATATATAAAGTCTTTGGGCTACACACTTCAGTTTCTGGATGTACTTCATCATATGCATATTAACTCAAAATTTAAAAAATATTAAAAATAATTTATTCAGATTGCCTAAAATGGTTTATTTTGTGACACAATTCAACATATTTCACTTTGTTACACTTCCTAGATACATTCAAGTCACTTACCTTTGAAAGCACCTATTCTATTGACTTAGTAACCAAAACAGCATGGTACTAGCACAAAAATAGAGACATAGAAGAATGGAACAGAACAGAGAACCCAGATATAAAATCATCCACATACTGCCATCTGATCTTTGACACATCAGACAAAAATATATACTGGGGAAAAGAATCCCTACTCAATAAATAGTCTGGGAAAATTGTATAGCCACATGCAGAAGATTGAAACAGGATCCTTATCTCTCACCTCTCACAAAAATTAATTCAAGGTGGATAATAGACTTAAATCTAAGATTTGAAACTATAGGAATTTTAGAAGAAAATGTTGGAAAAAAAATCTACTAGATATCAGCCTAGGTAAAGAATTTATGAGGAAGACCCCAATGGCAATCACAGCAACAATAAAAACTAACAAATGGAACTTGATCAAAAGCTTCTGCACAGCCAAGGAAACAATCAACAAAGCAAATAGACAACCTAAGCAATGGGAGAAAACATTTATATGTTATACATCCAATAAAGGGATAAGAACCAGATTTGACAAAGAACTTAAGCAAATCGGCAAGAAAAATATCAAACAACCCCATTAAAAAGTGGGCAAAAAACATGAGCAGAAGTTTTTCAAATAAGATAGGCAAATAGCCAATAACATATGAAAAATACTCAAGGTCTCTAATTATCAGGGAAATGCAAATCAAAACCACAATGAGATATCACCTAACTCCAGTGAGAATGACTTTTGTCAAAAAGTCCCAAAACAGCAGATGCTGGTGTGGATGCCCAAAGTAAGGAACACTCTATACACTGTTGGTGGAACTACAAACTAGTACAACCTTTATGGAAAATAGTATGGGGATACCTCAAATTATAGAATGGAAAAAGCAAGAGAAGGTGAGAGGGGTATGAGGCATGAAAAATTAACTATTGGGTATGAGGTAGGCTACTAGGGTGATGGGTACACTAAAAGCCCATATTTCACCATTACACAACATATCTATGTAACAAAACTCCACTTATGCCCCCAAAATCTATTGAAATATAAGAAAAGAAAACTCTTCTTTGAGCTTATGAGGGTGAATATATTTTCATGTCATACCAACTTTAATTTCATAAATATTTGTGTTATTCTACATTTATATACAGTTGTTTACTAAAAATTGAAAAGAATCCATACACACATTAGCTTTGTTATGATTTAATAGATTAAAACACAGATCCTAAGTGTATAAATTGTAAATAAATGATAATACGTAACCACTGTCCCAATAAAGATACAGAAAATTTTCACTACTCCAGAAATATCCCTTATCCCACTTTGGCATAAAATTTCCCTTCTCCTGCACCTCACACTGCCAATAAGCTGGTTCCTAGCACTATGGATTAATTTTGCCTGTGCTTGAGTTTCATATGAATAGAATCATACACAGGTACTCATTTGTATTTCACTTATTTTGCTTACAATAATATTTGTTAGATTCACTCATTCTATTGTGTGTATCAGTAGATTATTCATTTTTCTTTCTGAGAAGTATTCCATTATATAAATATACTGTACTTGGTTCATCTGTTTGTCTGTTGATAGTCATTTTTTTGATATTCATCTAGACTTATTTTTGTAGACATGTTCATATTTATCTTCAATAAATACCTAGGAGAAGAATTACTCATTTATATGCTGGAAGTAGCTTAATTATGTAAATAGCTGCCAAACAGTCTTCCAAAGTGCCTGAATCATATTGCTTTCTTACTGGTAGTAATATATGAGAGTTCCATGTCCTCTACATCTATTAGTTATCTAGTGCTGCATAATAATTTACCCCCAAACTTAGCAGCTTGAAACAACATGCATTTGATATCACTGGGGTTCAGGGATCTGGGCCTCTGCATGTGTTCTCTCATAAGGCTGCAATCAAGGTGTCAAGGCTGGAGTCCCGTCAGAAGGTTCTACTGACGATGTTACAGTTCCAGGCTCACTTACATTGTCGTTGGTAGGATCTGATTTCTTGAGGACTGCTGGACTGAGGGTCTTAGTTTCTTGCTGGCTATTGACTGGAGGCTGTCCTCCATTCCCTGCTACATTGGCCTCTCCAAACTGGCAGCTTACGTAACCAAAGTTAGTGATAGAGAATCTGCTAACAGAACAGAAGTTGCCAGTTCTTGTAACCTAATTTTGAAAGTTACATCGCTTCAACGTTGCCATATTCTACTGATTAGAAGGAAGTTATTCAAGAGTAGGTGGTTACACAGGAGCGTGTGAGAGTGATATGAGAATGCAAGGATCATTCGGGGTCATCTGAAAGGCTACCCATCACAACATCCCACCAGTCCTTCTGATTTTAGGCATTCTAATCAGTGTGAGGTATTATTTTGTGGTGCTAATTTTCATTTTCCTGAAGAATAATGAATGCTTATTTATCATTTCTACATCTTGTTTTGTGAAATTTCTGTTCCAATATTTTGCCCAATTTTTAAAAGTTGAATTTCATTTTTTGGCTTGTAGGAAGTCTTTATATATTATGGAGACAGTCCTTTGTCAGACATATACATAGCAAATATTATCTCCAAGTCTGAGGTTTTCTTATTTATTTTTTTAATAGTATCTTGTAAAGAACAGAAGTTTCTAATTGTGATCAAGTTCAATTTATCTTTGTTTTTTCTTTTCTGTTTGGGCTTTGTATGTCTTGTCCAAGAAATCTTTGCCTATCCCAAATTTGCAAATATAATCTCCTATATGTTCTTGGAGAAGTTTTATGCTTCTAGTTGTTATCTTTATACCTTTGGATTATCATAAGATCCATGATAAGTTAATTTATGTGCATGCTATGAAATAAAGGTAAATTTTTTTTTTTTTTCCAAAAAGATATCCAGTTGATGATCCATTACCATTTATTTAAAACATTAGATTCTTTTGCCATTTATTTGTCTTAGCACCTTTTCCAGAATTCACTTAAGTATATATGCATGGGCCAATCTAGACTCTCTATCCTGTTCTGTTGATCTATATGTCTGTCATGTACCAATGTCACATTGATTATGGTTTATAATAAGTCTTAACATTGCTAAGACTAGTTAAGGAAGTAAAAGACTTTCAATTTTATTCTTTTAAAAATCGTTTTGATCTTCCAGACACTACATTTCCACATAAATTATGAATCAGTTTGCTAATTTCTATCCAGAAAATCTGTTGGAGCTTGACTGAGATTTTGATGAGTTTCTCAAAAATATTTTATACATTAGCATGATTTTATGAGTTTTAGATTCATTGGATACTTTAAAAATGATTTTCTTAATTTAAATTAATTTTTAAATTGACACATAATAATTGTATATATTTATGGGGTCCATATTGATGGTTTGGTGCATACAATGTACTGTGATAAGATAAGGGAAATTATGATATCCATTATCTAAAAAATTTATCATTTCTTTGTGTTGGGAACATTCACTATCCTCCTTCTAGCTATTTGAAACTACATAAAATGTTATTGTTAACTATAGCATCCTACAGTGATATAGAACTCTAGAACTTATTTCTCATATTTAGTGGTAATTTTGTGTCCTTTAGCAAATGTCTTCCTTCCCTCTCTTCCCCCTACCCTTCCCAGCCTCTAGTATTTTGTTTATATGTGTGTGTGTACACACACACACACACACACACACACACAAGTATCAAATTTTCTTTAACCATTCACCCACTATGGGACACCAAGGTTGGTTACATATTTTGTTTATTGTGAATAGTGCTCCAATAAACATGGGGTGTAGATGTCTCTTTGATATACTGATTTCCTTTTTTTAAATGTGATTAACGTTTATAATCAGTTGACTCTAAGTAAAGCAAATTACCTTCCATAATGTTGGTGAGCTGCATCCAATCAAGTGAAGGCCTTAAAAGCAACAACCAAGAGTTTCTCAAGGAGAAAGAATTCTGCTTCTTAGAAATTCTACCGGTTCCCAGCCTTCAGCTCAAGACTGCAACATTAACTCTTACCTGAATCTCTCACCTCCCAGTTTTCCTCACAGATTTTGGACTTGCCAGTTCGCACAATTTTGTGAGCCAATTCCTTAAAATAAATCTCTTAATAAATATGTATCCTACTAATTCTGATTCTCTGCAGAAATCTAACTAACTCACTGATATGGTAGTTCTATTTCACAAATAGTAATATTATTTTCAAATACTTAATAATTATAACTGGTGGATAATCCAAATAATTACATAAAATCCATTATCTGATTCTTTCATTTGTGAGAAAAATCTACATTTGGCATGTGCCTGGAGAACGAACAAATTTGAATAATCTTAATCCAGGTTCATTTGACTAAATACTTATTCATCTAAAACTATTTAATGTTTTCAAAAATAAGTGAATTTTTTATGATTTTTTAAAATTTAAATAGATCCAGGCCTATTTTGCGTAACCCCATTTCTTTTGTGTTCTATGGATCTGAGTAAGTTCAACAGTTTTCTTTTATAATGACAGGGTTCTTTTACCTAGTTTTGTTTAGTACAAAAGAATTTTCTCGCACTAAAGTTAAAACAATAAGAATGTGCATCGAATTATGAAGTAATATAATTTTAAACTCACAAATAAATTTTTACTATTTCTTGTTGTCAAGGAAACCACTTTGTGTGTCCTTGTATTGAATTACTGGAATGTTAGGATTTTTTAAAATGTAAATGCTTATTCTAGTTCATTCTGTATGCTGCTGCATTAAATTAATCATGTAATTTATATTTCATGAAGCTATTTTAAAGTGTTTGCCAATAAAACATGTGAAAAACAGAATACAAATAAAACAGCTATTGTCATGAGATAGGCATCAGTATAGAGAAAAAAATCTCTTACCCTTTAATTGAAAAATGTATGAAAATAATTATACATTCTTGGTAAGAAAAAATACTATAAATTTGAATGAATATTTAAATAAGGTACCATAAAATTCTATATGAAATTATGTCCTAGAGAAAACAAAAACATTTTGCCAAAAGTGATGGAATATAAATATTTGTCAATAACTGCAGAGTTTAAACAATTTTCTTAATGCAGCCTAGGAATCATCAGGGTATTGTAAATTCCATTTAGAATTATATGTATTCTCCATTTGCCTGATTGGTTTCAGTCTGAAAATAGTACCAAGTAAATATCAAATGGGATTAATAACCTAAAGCCCCAAAAAGATGATGCTATACTCCAAGGGTTCTAAACATCCTTCAATACGTCTTCATGAATTTGTAAAATTAAATCAAACTACATTGAACAAATTTTAGTTTTTAAATGAAAGCATACAAGTATAAAGGAAGCATATACTTAAAAGACACCATGGAAAGCCACAAAACCTTTATTGCCTGTGTCTTAATTTTTCATTTTGATATTTATTCATTAACTGTATGTGCATAGTGGGCCTAATCTGCTGAGCATTATGCCAAATGGTAAAGTTATGCATAAATGCACAAGGTCTCCACTTCCCTGTGCAGCCAGGAGACTGACAAGGATGACTAGGTAGCTGCACTTGAACTAGAAACATGCAGCTACACAGACATTTGTCATGATAAATAAACAAATAAAATGAAAATTGGGCTACTGATTTGGCATTGTGGGAAGAAAAACGGGGCATCAAGAAACCGTGGCTAATGATCTGTGTCACTGGAGAGAAAGAATCCTTGTCATCATGTGCATACATATATGCGCATCCATATATGCACACATACACACTCCATGTGAGGTGCTCTGGATCAGAGATGGATCATAATTATCCATTTTCAAAAGTTTCCACATGCTCCTTGAACCCTTGATTCTTATCCTGGGTCAACACAATAAAAGCCAGGTCAAATGTCCTCTGCATACAGAATTTGATGTCTGTGTCATAAGCAAGCCGGAGATAGAATTAAGAAAAAAGGAAGGGAGGAGACTAATTTGGAAACTGCAATGAAGAGAAATTAAGGTAGCTATTTCACCTCCAGGCCACATAGTAGGGGGTATGGGAGACAAAACAGCTTTTACTTGGAGACTGCAGAGGAAGAAATGTCTTTGGTGAAGTGTGCAACTTTAATTACAGCAAGAAGTTGAAGTGGAGCAGTTGAGAACAGAGGGCATTTTACTGATGTTGGTCAGTGAGTTCCAGAGGACACATTAGAAAGGTTTCAAGAATTAGGGAAAGATAGAAGGAGGAAAGTGAAACAGGGAAGTATAGAGCAAAGGGGAATTGGAATGCAAGATGTGAGTGGTGTCCTGGGGTCTTGAGCCAGCCATGTCATTGTGGCACCCATGTGACTAATCTTTGTGTTCTATCCATGGCAGATGAGATGGTAAGCCTGCTGTGCAGTGGAGACCTGCCAGAAGTGTACAGAGTTCCAAAGCCTCCCATGCCTCCTTCCAATAATTATTGAAAATCTGGGAAAGAGGCTTATTTAGAGCACCTGGATCTAGGGTTCCCACCCATGATATGGTCCCCAAACCAAGAGCATCAGCAGCAATATCTGGAAACATATTAGAAATACAAATCTCTGGGTTCTAACCGAGACCTACTAAGCTCTGGGTTTGGGGCTAAGTCATCTGTGTTTTCAAAAGCACACCAGGTGATTCTGATGCACAAAGACATCAGTTGTTTGAGAACAATGATCCTGGAGGATGAGTTCCTTATCTCTCTCCCATCTGATTTATTCCCATGTTGATCTGGAGACCACTATTCATAGCAGAACAGGCTGATTCTGAAAACTTTCTCCTAACCAAGACTCTATATTCTCATAATAGCTCAGTTTGCTATATAATATTTAAAAAATTTTAATGTTATTGCCATAGAAGCAATTGACAAGGACTGAGGAATAATTAACTGATACAATTGATACCAATCCAGATTAAAAATTAAAACCTTTAAGATTACTAATATTAATTCTGTTGAATTTAATTTTCTTAAATAAGTAAAAACCTATTTGTTGAAATAATTATATACACCAAATAAGTAAAATTAATTTTCTTTCATATTTATAGAGATTGAAAACTAAACCATATTTCTAGAATCTTGAAAATATCAATAAATATCTATTTTAAAAATCAAAAAGAATTGAAGGTTTTTTAAATTAAACAGGAATATTTACATAACATTCCAGGAAATTTGATGAAAACATTTGTAAATAATACAGTTTTATTTTCCTGAATAGTTGCATTAAGATTTAGATAGTATATTCACTTTACATTGTACATTTAATGTAATAAAATGGCTAATTGCAGATGTTTAAGCCATATGATATTAGAGGAAAAAATCCTTTCAAAAATGTGATTTAAAGGATCATTAATAAATGAATAAAGTGAAAATGAAGTCATTACTGTTAATTTATGTTTAACTCTGACATGAAAAATTGGCAGACTTCAGATCTCATTAATATTATTGAGACTATTTAAAATAAAAAATATCAGTTTCTCATGAAATATTAGAAGACAAGACTCAATAAAGAATCAAGCTATACTAATGAATTTATTTATACAGTAAATTTATTCAACAACCCTGTCTTCTATATTAGCCCTATGTTTCTGCAAAGCTGGAATTCTCTGCACTTTACACATTCACACTTTTGATAGAACAGTACCATTGTAAACCATGCCTTTCCATTCATTTGTTCATTAGAAAAGTTCTCCTAGTGTGAAATCTTCATCATTAGGATTTATGTCTTTGGGCTTTCAATATTTTCAGTGATTAAGGTTTGCCTATTTTGCACATACTTCTGAGAGAGCATAACTTACATCTTTATTGGTGGCTGGCACACAATAGTTTAGCAAAGACTCAACAACAGTCTGTAAAATGAGGCAATTCTAAAAAACTATGATGGGCATTACAATATGCACAGGAAAACTCAATGGAAAAAAATAATATAACAAGATAATTATTGGTTTGTCCTACATTTGTATAAAGTTCATCCTGTTGAAATCTATAGCAGAAAACTTAACTGAAAGAAATGTGATCCTTTAAAACTTAAAAATCAGCATCTCCCTCAGGCATCGCTTTGTGATAGGAATATTCCAATTCCACTCTTTTGGCTATTTTAAAGTATACCCTAACTTACTGTTGATTATAGTCACTTTGTTTCACTATCAAATATTGTTCATTCTAACTATCCAACTATAATTTTGTACCCATACTCCAATTACCCTGATTTGCTTAATTCACATTGTATGCATGTATCAAAACACCACATGTACCCTATAAAGTTATACAACTATTATGTGCCTATAGTAATTTAAAAAAATTTAAAAATTAAAAAAATTTTAAAACCAGCAGAGTACCTGCCAACTTCAACTTAACCAACATTATCTCTAAAGCTGAGTACAATTTTTATCTACAGTAGCATAATGATGGCTGAATTATAGTAATGCATTTATTGAGGGGATTAAAATCTCTTGGTTACTGTGAAAATCATAAGAACACATGACATGAAAACACAGTTGCATAGTTATAAAGTTTGATTAATAATGCCAACAATTTCACATTATTGAATATATCATGAAATGAGATTCTATTTAGGCAATATAATATTACAAGTACTTTATGAAATGAATATATTCTTATAAGAATAAAAAAAGAAGAAACAATGCAACAATAATTCCAACCATGTTACAAAATTAAGCCAACATGAACATCACTATTTTTAATAAAACTTAAAAGGTATATATAGCTAAAAGAAGACTGTATTGAAAAATTCAGAAATATAAATAACTGATTAACATCATAATAAAAAATAAATGCTTGAATTGATGAATGTATTGATTGACTGTTTCAAAAGACCTGGAGGTTTTCACCAGTTTGTTTAATTTGGAGCCACTAATCAGAATGCTACGCTTCTAGATGCATGACATATGATTTTCCTTACATGTGTAACTCAGCAGTATATTACTATAATCCCTTAGGCAGTAAACCCTGAATTATTGAGTTTCACTCATACCTCCTAGAGCAAATCATTTAAGCTTATTGATCCACAAGTTCCTCATTTCAAAAAAGTCATATTAGTAAAAATATAAATGTTTGCTTATGGATATTGAAAGAAATAATGAATTTAGAATGTTTGCATATTACATAAAGCACTAAATGTATATAATAATTAATAATAATGATTGTAAATAAGACATTAAGAAAATACTCAATCCCTCAGTTCTCCCTAAGATATTGATAACAGCCTAAATCCAAACCTTTCCTCTCAAATTCCTAAAAACTTTGCAGAGTAAAAACAGTATATTTCCCCCAACTAACGAAACAAACGAAAACAAAAATACATCTTTAATTAAGGTCAATAGCATAACTGGGAGACAGAGAATTATCCAACTTCTATTAATAATACTGTATAAATAAGGATTAACACCCAAATTAAGCAAAGCCAGCTCAGGAATCCATTCAGAAGCAAGAAAGTCACAGAGGTACACTTTGAATGTCCCTTCCAAAACTCATGTTGAAACTTAATCCCCAATATGACAGTATTGAGCAGCAGGGCCTTTAAGAGGTGATTGAGTCACGAGGGATCTGCCCTCATGGATGGATTAATCCAATCGTGGACTGATGGATTAATGGTTATCAGAGGAGTGAAATTAGTGGCTTTACAAGAAGAAGGGAGACCTAAGCTGACAGGGGGGACACTCAGCCCTCTCTCCCTGTGTGATGTCCTGTGGTGCCTTAGGACTCTGAACGAGAAGTTCCCACCAGCAGGAAGGCTCTCACCAAATGCGCCCTCTCAGCCTTGGACTTCTCAGCCTCCACAACCGTAAGAAATAAATTCCTTTTCTTTATAAAGTACCTGGTGTCAGATATTCTGTTATAAGCAATAGAAAACGGACTGAGACAGAGGTACTTTGGGGAAAACACAGGGGAGAGGGAGAGAGATAGAAAAGCCCATCCTAAGTGTGGAATATCTGAAAGCAGTTCTGAGGTGTGGCAGACCCTTAGGGAATAATGTCAGGAGATAAAGACAGCACCTCATTCAGATCCTCTTAGCCTCCCCCTATCATGGCATTTTCATGTGCTCCTACACCACCCAGCTCCCAGCATCTGCACTGCTCTTCCAGAGAACCTCTCAGACTTTCAGAGCCCTCTTTGCTTGCAGGCGCAGAAAACTCGGGGTGACCCTTAAGCAAGGATCGCGGGGTGCGGAGTCGGACAACCCAGCCCCTGCCCACGATCAGGACCATTCTGAGGCTCTGCGGAACGTCGCCGGGTATCATAAGCTTGCTTGGCGTCCTTCCTTTTCCTTTCCTGCTTTCCAAACTTCCTCCCCGGTTTCCCTCGGGAGCATTTTGATATATATTTTTTTTTTTCCCGGGGAATCCAAGCCAAAACAACTAGCTTCTGAGAAAATTGAAAGAGAGAGACTTGAAACGCGTGAGTTTATAAGAAGCAGCGTTGCCTCTGAGGGTGGGTGGGAGTGACTCGGAATGAAAGAGGACACGGTGGCGAAGTTTTAGAAGGAGCCGAGTAGAAGAAGTCAAAAGTCTTATGAAAACGATAGAGAATGATGAGCCAAAGACATGCTAATACACCTCCCTTCTCCAAAGAGCACAATCAATTGAAAGAAACTATACCTGATAATATCAATGTTATTGGCAAACGGGTCCGCGTGTCAGCCTTTCAGGAGTTGCCCCAGTGTGAGCTGCCTCATCAAAGGTGACATTCCTTTCCAAGGTGGCGCACATCCAAGACTTTCTGAAGCAAGAACATAAAAACCTGGACATCTACTCTAACGTGACAACTCTGAAAGGTCACCGTAGCTCCAAATCTCCCCATGGGGACAACGAAAGCTGTTCTTGAACCTGAATCACAGCTCCATTTCTCCTTCTGCCACCCACGACAGCTCCCTTCCACTACCTCCCATGTGTTGATCTTAAGGGTGCCCCTTAATAAATATTCTGTAGGCAAAACTCTACCTCAGGGTCTCTTGTTGAGGCCCTAACCTGGGGTGTAAACTAACCAGAATACTCAGCATTGGCTATACACAGCTGCTATTTCTGATAGAGGGGAAACAAGAAAACCGTTCATACAAATGTATTGTGAGAAGAAAATAAAAAATTGATGAACAGCACATTTCAGCTGGTGAAAATTCTTCCCTACAAAACATACATGAAGCAGAAGATAATAGTAACCAAAAAAAATCCTTAAATAATTATTTGCATGTAGTAAAATGCCTTGTGTTAATGTGTCAAAAACTGAGAACAAAAGAAAAAGGAAGACATAAATTAAGAACTGTCTAAAATGAAGGAAGAAATTTTAAGCAACTCAAAATAATCTTAGAAATAATGACTAAATTACAGGGGTCAGTGAAGAAATTCATGACAATAGTCAAGACAATAAGCAGGAAATAAAGAGATGAACAGGATAAGGAAATGAAAATAAGAAGTGAAAACAATTGTTGATTGACATACAAAATAAGACTAAGTTATGTAATATGCATAGTGTCCCTTTTGATTTTGATTTTGTTGTTTCATATATTAATTAAATTAAGAACAATAGGAGGGAAACAATTAATTATAACCATAAAAAGAAAACCCAATTGTATATTAAATAAAAAGTGGAAGAACAAAGAAAAAAGTTAATCTTACTTTTTAACAAAGTGATTTTACTACACAACATCAGTTGGATAGATTCTAATTGTAAAAGAAACTCCAAAGAAATCTTGAACCAGGTTTAAAATTGATTTTAGTGACATTGGTTTACAAATTTCAAACCATTTATATGTATCATTTGTAATATAATGTTGACTAAATTAGTAAGCATACTGATATTTGGGAAACCAGAGAGATTACTGTGGGAGGAGTATTCCATAAATGTGGAATGCAGAAGTAGAGAAATGCTCCTGTGTTACTGAATTGACTGAAGGTATCAGTGTGAATTCAAAAAAAAAATTTGGCATTTTTTTTCAAGCTCAGTCCACTGAAATAACCTAGAAGCAATGATAGCCCAATAACAATGAGCACACCTAGTGCCTAGATATTGGGCTGCAATACCATTTTCTATTAAATGCAAGAAATCACAGGTTCCAGACTTAGGGTGGTAAAAATATCTGATGCATCCAAAATATTCTGTTGTTCTGGAAAATAAAGTGCACAAAAACTGATAGAAACATTCCAAAAGGGCACAAGAACCTGCTTTATGAGGTCCTACTCAGAAAATGTGGGAAAATTCAAGGATCTAAGAGAATCATAATAGTAATGGGTTATAATACATTTTTAAATCTATGAGTTAATAATCATAATAAAAATTTTTTAATGAAAGGAAAAGATAAAGCTTTTTTTTTTTCCCAAAAAGATGCTGTATTATAAATGCCAAATATCCAAGTAATAATTGATTGAGGCAAGGATCAGCAGTGGATATTAAATACTTGAGTAGAATGTTGTTGGGAAAAGGAGGGTCACAATCTCAAAATATCAACTGTTATTTAATTAGTCATTAACAAGAGAGGACACTTTAACAGTGAAGAAAACCAAGTGATCCAACTTAACATCACTAATGATGGTATAAACTCATGTCATGTGAATTTAATCATGAGGGAACAGACAAATCCAATCATGCAATAATGACTAGGTACTTTCAAATTATCAATGCAATAGAAGCAGAAAGAAAAAAGCCTGGAGAATTATTCTAGATTAAAGAAAGTTAAACAAATATATGGAATATGCTCTTTAATTGAATTCTCTTATTTATTTATTTTAACTTGGCATATTACAGGGGTACACATGTTTAGGTTACATATATTGCCTTTGCCCTAAAAAATTGGAAAAACATGAATATGTTATCAACACAGAATTCCTTTGATATGATGGTTGTATGGTAATAACAAAGATAATGTCCTTGTTTGTAGGAAATCAATGCTGAGGTGCTAAAGTGTGAAGTGTCACTATGTCTACAACTGATTCTCAAATAGTTCACCAAAGAAATATATGATTATACATGTTTATCTCAAAATATGAAACAAATATGAAAAACTATAAGTAATTATGGTGGGTAAAGTGCTCATGGACACTCAAACCATTCAACTTTTTGTGTATGCTTGAAATTTTCAATATATTAAGTTGTATGTAAACAAACATACTTGTATTTTTACCAGAGCTATAAAATATCTCAGTACAATGTTACCAAGCTGCTTAACACAGTAAAAATAGAGTAAAATTTATATACCATCAAAATTTCCAAAATACTAGTTGTAAAATTTTTGACTGGTTAGGGAAAAAAAAAAAAAGCATTAGAAGAAATAATATGAAAGCTCATTAAAATCATGACCCTTAAAGGCACTAAATTTATTTTTGAGTTTGCTCTTAGGAAATTATAACATATAAAAAACAAGTATAGATACAATAGATATAATTAGTAATATCACTATATATATTTTAATGAATTGACTGAAAACATAATTTTCTCTCCAATCAAAAAAATGCCTGGCAAAGAAAATCACCTTGTACAATACTAACAGCAAAGTTGTTCTGATCATGGCTTAGCAGCAATGCTGATGGATGTGGTGGTGGCACTCCTGGGGACTCTGTCTTCCTGCCTTGTCAGCTCCATCACCATGACAACCCTGATTACATATACTTGTCAGCTAATTGATATTCTGTTGGGCTTTAACATTTACTTCCATGTTTTCTCTCAGAACATCACAAACTACCTTTGCTCTTAAAAGAGCAGTGCCCCAGAGGGGTGAGGACCCTGAAGTCTCTAGGCCACATGTGGCCCTCCAGACAGCCCAGTGCGGCCCTTACCCGAATCCAAACTTCACAGAAATTTGGTAAAATTTGGATTCAGTCAAAAGGCCCCACTCAAGGATCCAGAAGGCCACATTTGGCCCTCCAGATCGCCCAGTGCGGTCGTTACCCGAATCCAAACTTCACAGAAATTTGGTAAAATTTGGATTCAGTCAAAAGGCCCCACTCAAGGATCCAGAAGGCCACAGGTGGCCCCAAGGCCGCAGGTTCCCCTCCCCTGCCTGGCCCAGCTCATGCTGATTTCTGAGTCCTAATCCCTTTAAGGGGTTCTCCCAGTCTCAATCCATCAAACTGTGGATGTATCTTTTTTATATGCCAATGTTTGGGTAAAGATTATAGTAGATACTGCCAGCAAAAGTGCTCAAAAAATCTATAAAATATATTTACTCGATTTTATTGTGTATAAACACTTTTCTGCTTTAATCTTAATTATAAAAAGTTACAAAAATCACTACTGGAATGGCATTCTCTCTTTGCTATTGGTCGTATCTTTTCATATGATTTTTACAGAAATATTTTCTGAATTAATTCCAATTTTTAAATTAGTACTACTTTTTAATGTGAACTATGTAAAAATTGCATTTATCATTTTCCTTTGTTTGCCTATTACTATTTAAGAGTTTTTGTCCACCACTTGCTATAAATTATGTTTTGCCCTACGTCACCTTACCAGGATTTATTATAGTTCCTACCAGACTGCAACGTCCATGAGGTCAGAGGCCTTGTCTTTTCTAGTCACCTCTGAAAGCCCAGCTCACAGCACAATTCAGGATGGTCAGCGTGGTTGGCTGAGAGACTGCACCACCAAAGTATTCCTGTCCTAATTCCAGGACCTGGGAATATGCTACTTCATATGGCAAAAGGACATTTTCAGGTCTGATTAAATTAAGGATTTGGGGGTGGGGGATTATCCTGGATTAGGCCACTGTGCCAAATGTAATCACAAGTGGTTTTATAAGGAGAGGCAGGAATGTCAGGGTTAGAGAGAAAGAGGTCTTAGTGTGCTGTGGTGGCTCCAAAGGTGGAGATAGGGGTTACAGAAGGGCAGATAGGCTCATGAAGCTGGGAAAGGCAGGCACTGGATTCTCCCCTGGAGCCTCCAGAGAAGATCAGTCCGGCAGAAGGGAGTGGTTTTAAATTTAAGACCCCAGACTCCCAGATAATTAATCTGCGCTGCTCTATATCACTAAGTCTGTGGTAATGTGTTACAAAAGCTATAGGAAAATAGTATGTCAGTAAGGCTGGAGGTGTGGAAGTCAGAAATTTAAAACTAGTCCCACTGTACTGTAGGCGAGTGTCCATAGGGCCGGTGTCTTCGGAAGGCTTGAGGGGAGAATCCAATTACTGTCTTTTCTAGCTTCTGGTGGCCCCCACATTCCTTCTGGGCTCCCTTTTTACTGTTAGGAGCAGGGGGTTTCTACATGTCCATAAGTCTTCTAAGATCATATGAGAATAAATTCAGGCTTCAAAATGAGACGTTTTCGGAACAATAAGCCCTGTGCTATTTTTATTAGGTTTGTTAAATTATGATAGTCATTTTCTTAAGACAATTGTATGAAAATTGGACTCTGTACTACCAAAATATTTTCTGCATTTCTTTATTCATTTTAAGTAAAATGGAAGACAGCAGTTAAATGAATTTTAGTATGTTTCAGTGATTAATATGAATGAGCCTCTAGATAACACTTCTGACTCAGTCATTCCAGGCTGAACTTAAAAGAATCCAAATATTACCTATGCACCATATTAGCACCACTTTTCAGTTTCCTTGTCAATACACGCAGAATTCTTGGTTTCAGACAAACATTAAAATAATGAGATGAACATTAACACCGTCTCATATATTAAATAGCCCTTTTGTAATAAGTTTTAAATCATCTCATTTATAATCAGTACAAATTCAACTTTTCTCAATAACTTCTATAAATGTTGTACTTCAATTTCTAAGTGTATTTAATGATATAATTAAATTATATATTATATCAGCATCAGCAACCTAAAAATGCAAGGATTTTTAAAAATTTGGTTTTATTCAAGTATTATTTACAATGAAATAAATAAAACACTTTTAAAGTGAGCTTGTGTTAGTCCATTCATGTTGCTATAACAAAATACCAAAGACTGGGTAATTTAGAAATAATAGAAATTTATTTCTCCCAGCTTTGGAGACTAGGAATTCCAAGTTCAAAATGCTGGGAGATTTGGTGTCTGGTAAGGGCTTACTCTCTGTCCAGTAAAGGTTCAATTGACTTCCCTCCCTGCTGTGGGGAAAAAATATTTGCCCCCATTTGACTATTTATTTCAATATTCCTGATGCACATTAGAACCAGTCATAATATTGGTCTAGTTCAATAAATAAGTAAAATAAAATATTTCACATGTTCATTTTTATCTCTACAAGTTCATGATTTTACCTTTTTTTGAAAATTATCTATTGGCATTATCTTAGATATTATCAACATTAAGACATGGAAACTCTGAAATCTGTTATTTTTGATAAGCAATGTTTCTTTTGTTTTAGCAGGCAATTAACTTGAATGACCACAGATTGCTTCTTGGACAGTAGCTCCAATCTCAGTTCAGATTCATGGTCTCTGGGTTTCTCTGAGTCTGTTCCACTCTTGCATGGTTCAAGGAAAGAAATCTGGGATCGTTGCCCTGGCCTTTTCAGAAAAAATACAAGATGTAACACAAAACATTGTTATGGATATGTTACCCTATTTTCAATGTGGCTGAATTGCCCTGCCTCCTAACCCGTGGCTCCCGAGGCCAGAAAAACTATGATTCTTCCACGGCTTCCTAATACCCAGCTCCATGTGTGCGCATTGCTCTCTTCCCTCAGGTAGAAACATTGGAGATCTTATACCATACGACATTCTTTCAGGAAAGTAAGCAGTGCATTCCACGCCTGCTTACTTTTCTTCATTCCCCAATGCCTTCAGGCAGGTGCTTCTTGTATTGCATCTAAATTTGATCATTGCCGTCTGTGGCAACATCAGTCCACTTGGACCTTAGTCAACCACTATTGGAAATGCAATTCTGAATATCCTAAGGTTTTGAAAAAGATTAATAATGCATCCATACATTTGACTCCAATGCACTGCATAATAATGGGATACATGTGCACATGTTTGGAACATACACATTTAGTATGTAACATATATATCCCATGATATAAATGTGGCCTGATAGTTGAGTGTAATCTTTACTATGTATGAAAGTTAAGAATCTTTTATATACTTTGAACTGACAGTAGTATAAAATGTAGATCTTAGGAAAGAAAACAGGAAAAAATTTGAACTTTCTTTTTGAGGCTGCTCACTGTTGTGTCTTATTTAAAAAAGAAGAGGAAGAAGAAGAAATAAGCCAGTGATAACAGTTGTTAAGAATGGTTACAAATGAAAGCTGCACTTACAAAAATAGACTCGAGTTTTCATGAGTTGTTCACCTATCTTCATGTGCTTTTGTTGTTACCCTTTGCAAAATGCTCATCTTTACCTGTGACTACATGTTATATTACCCTGTCTCATGATGGTTTTGTATTTGTCCCCTCGGTGAGATGTTGCACTCATAACTCACACATGCCTGATTTCCATGATGTAACAAAACACAGTCTGTTGCTATGGCAATGGTCAGCATCTTGCAGCACAAGCCACTGTGATTACAGGTCTCTGGTGCTAGACTCTTTTCCTTTCAGTCAATTTTCAGAGATCTCTTTTGTTCATCCAAACACTTCAAATTCAGTGTTTAATGTGCTTTGATTAATGTTTCGAAGTTTAACCAGTATAGTGATGTGTTATATGGCAGTGCTTCTCCATATTTTTCTTTAACTGCATTGTTCGGCCTATATGAATAGTTGACTGAGTCATAGTAAATTAGGTGCATCTGACAATTAAAACACACATAAATCAGTCTCGAGAAGCAAATACATGTATTTTATCATTTGTTTACATGTGAGCTAGGTTGTAGGACTCAAATCTTAAACACATAAGCTAAATTATAAAGGACAAACTTTTTACTTCAATAATGTCTTGATTACTAAATATGGCTCATAACCCTGAATTATTTTATGTTTAGGAGAGGGAGATCCTCCTATCTCACAAGGTAAGCCACCCCAAGCATGACATTACCAAGGTATTGCCTTGTAGTTATCAGAAAAATTGTAGTCAAATACTTAGCTTCCATGGTTAAGTGTTTATTAAGTTAAAAGCATACATTCTGCTTAAATTGTATGTAAGTATGTCTAGGGTGAAAGGCCTCTTCTCTCAGGTATATTCTTAGTTTTTAAAAATATAAATATCTTTGGGCAGTTTTTCAGTTCTTATTTGGAATACAAAGTCCAAATAACAATGAACTTGGGTTTCATAAAAATAATGAAACAGGCCAGTTTTTGTAGAAATAAACCATCATAGAGTAAACACACTATGAATTTCCTAATTAGTCAAAACTTATTTTTAAATATTTCACTCAATATTTAGATCAGTAATTTTGTGACAAGGCAAACCATCTATGAAATGCAGAATGAAAAGGTCTTATTTCCCAAATTTGAAGAATAACTTAACAACCACTGACATGAAACGTCATTCAAGTACCCATGACTCTTCTACTGCTGATTCAATCTTAGATTCAATTAAATGTCACCTGATAATTTGGGTTGCCAGTTAAAGCCTAGACTTTTTTTATTGAATCAAATTATTTTCCTTTTCCAAAATAAGAAAGACATCCTAGCTTAAAGTGCTATTTAAAATTCACTAGATAAGAAAACTAATTTTGTGGACTATCATCTAGCACTATACATCTAAGTCTCCTTTTAATAACTGCTAACACATAGACTAAGTAACTTACATAGTTTCAAAAATCATGGACATTATAGATTAATCTATACCCACTTATCAACCCCCAAATGTATTCAGTATCAAATATATCTATAGAACTGAACCCTATTTAGAAAGGAAGTATATAAATTTCACAAACAGTGAAAATTCATCTGTCACACACGACGCTACCAAGTGGCATAATTTTTTTAGGTATAGGGATTTATAAGTTTATGAGTTTACATTAAAAAATATATTTTGCATGTTCATCTGCCCTTCACAGATCTGTTCGTAAACCTTAGTGATATCTAGTGCTGTATTCCATACACCCAATGCAACCTCTGTTTCTTTCAATCTCCTTGTTTTCAAAACGCACTCTCCAAGAAGGGCTAGTAGAACTAATTTAACCCCCAAAATGAATAATAAATAATCTTACCATATAATCTTTACAATTCATCAGAAACATCTAGTCTTAAATAACAGCAAAGTGTCTCTGATCGAAACTGGTGTTATGTGAGACAGCAGGTGAGGTAGGTCAAGTCCATGGCAGCCTATGAAAGACACTCTGCCTACACATAGCCTGCTCTTCTCGTAAGACAAGTGCCAGAATTAGCATTCTACTTAGCAGGAGTGTAATAACAACTGTTGTATACAATGATGTTCATGTTACGATTTCTTACAGAACCTCAATCAGTCAACCAAAGATGATATTATATTCTTTGTGGTCTGCTAGTTTACTGCATGGACCTATGAATGCAGCAGGGCAAGGTAGCAGATATTTCAATGGCAAACATCTGACAGTAACACTGAACAGTGCAAGCATTTTAAACAAAAAGGATAAAAGCTAAAGGAAGACATATAACCTGTTGGAACTTTAAGATGAGGTAGTTTTAAATTAATACAAATGTATTTCTATGGAGAAAAAAAGCACAGGCTTCACAGTTAGGCACAAGATATAACTTGAAGTTAATGACCACAGGAAAAGTTATGCCAACTAGCCCAATGTGTCAACCAACTATACTAAATTATACAAATATGAATTAAAATATTTATTCTGTTTTGTGGCCTTTCTTTTGAATATTAAATGAACCAATATATAATATGGTAAGCATTTTAACAGAAATAAGCTAAACATTTTTAATGATCACTTTATCTTTAATATAAGAACAAATATTTTCCTTTGAGTAGATACCCATTAGTGGGATTGCTGGATGAAATGATAGTTCTACTTTTAGTCCTTTGAATTATACGTACTATTTTCCATACAGGTTGTATTAATTTGCAGTCTCACCAGCAGTGTATGAGTGTTCCTATCTCTCTGCATCCACACCAACATTTGTTGTTTTGGGACATTTTGATAAAAAGCATCCTCACTGGAGTTAAGTGATACCACATTGTGGTTTTGATTTGCATTTCTCTGATGATTAGAGATGTCGAGCAATTTTTCATATGTTTTTTGGCCATTAGTCTGTCTTCTTTTGAAAAATTTCCATTTAAGTCCTTGGCCCACTTTCTAGTATAAAAACATAATCATATTGTCATCTGATCTTTGACAAAGCAGACAAAAACATACACCAAAGAAAAGAATCCCTATTCAATAAATGGTGCTGGGAAAATTGGATAGCCACATGCAGAAGACTGAAACAGGAACCACACCTCTCACCGCTCACAAAAATCAACTCACAATGAATAACAGCCTTAAGCCTAAGGAATGAAACCATAAGAACTTTAGGAGAAAATGTTGGAAAAACTGTTACAGACATCTAGAAGTGAAAGGCCTCTTCTCTCGGGTATATTAGAATTTCTGAAGAAAACCCCAAAAGCAATTACAACGACAACAAAAATAAATAAATGGCTTCTGCACAGCCAAGGAAACTATCACAAGAGCAAACAGACAACCTACAGAATGGGAGAAAATATTTGCATGCTACACATCCGATAAAGGGCTGATAACTACAATTTGTATAGAACTCAGAAACATCAGCAAGAAAAAATCAAACAATTCCATTAAAAAGTGAGCAAAAGGCATGAAAAGAAACTTTTCAAAAGAAGATAATGGCCAAAAAACATATGAAAAACTGCTCAACATTTATAATCATGGGAAATGCAAATCAAAACCACAATGAGATATCATTTAATTCCAGTGAGAATGGCTTTTATCAAAAAGTCCCAAAACAACAAATGTTGGTGTCGATGCAGTGAGATAGGAATTACTCATACTACTGCTGGTGGGACTGCAAACTAGTACAATCTCTATGAAAAGTAACATGGAGATACCTTAAAGATCTAAAAGTAGAACTACCATTTGATCCAGCAATCCCACTACTGGGTATCTACCCAAAGGAAAAAAAGGCATTCTATAAAAAAAATCTGCACTACAATGATTATAGTAGCATGATGATTCACAGTTGCAAAGATGTGTAAACAACCCAAGTGCCCATGAATACATGAGTGGATTAATAAAGTGCAGTATACATATGCCATGGAGTATTATTCAGCCATAAAAAACAATGGTGAATAATACCGCTTGTATTATCCTGGATGGAGCTGGAGCCCCTTCTTTGAAGTGAAGCATCACAAGAATGGAAAAACAAGCACCAAATGGACTCATTAAATTGGCACTAATTGATCAACATTTATGTGCACATATGGAAGTAGCAATCATTGGGTGTCAGGCAGGTGAGAGGTGGGAGGAGGGATGGATAGATTCACACCTGATGGGTGCGCTGCACACCGCCCAGGTCAGAGCTATAGGCATGCTTATAACTCTGATTTGGGCGGTGAAAGGCGGTATATGTAACCAAAGTGTTTGTAACCCTGTAATAATCTGAAATTTAAAAAAAGAATAAATGTTATATTTTCAAACTTAAAATTTATCACCAATTAAATAAACATTTTATTTATATGGGATTTGTTATACCAGATTTCTGTTTTTCAAACTTTAAATGTTCTAAAGCAAAATTTGTAAATTAAATGTCTAGTTTTCTTACAGCAATTGGATTTGATCTATTTCTGAATCAATGGCATTTCAGTAAATAACAGATACTATAATGCACTTATTGGAAATACACAAACCAATACATTTTAGTCACTTGTTTCAAATGGTTTAAAATTTTCTTAAGTTGCACATAAAATATTGAATTTTTCCTGGGGTTGTTTTCTAATTATTATTTTTAAAGCAACTAAGTAAAGATAGGTTTGGAAAAGTATAAACTGATTTCACTTAGTTCTTTATTATCTTAAATTAAAATTATTAATTAGCCATTTTTATTTTCAAAATATCTGCTTATGCCAATATTTTTCACCATTGCTTTACACCAGCAATTATTATTATACTCTTGCCATGCAGATTCCTAAAGCTGAATATGAAAAGCACTGCACTAGGGTGAGAAAAGAAAGTATTAGAACATGTGTTTATGATTATCTAATCCTCTAGAAATTTCTCATCCTGTATTTTATATAGAAATGTGAATGTGTCTTATTTAAATCACATATTACTGTAAGAGTACATGTAAAGAAGTTATAAATAGACAAATTGCACTTCTTACTAAGGGTAAAAAAATATAATTGATAGAAAAGTACTTTCAAAATGTCAAAAGACCTTAACGTGGTAGAATGTCTTAAGTTAGATTTGACAATTGAATTACTGACACTATATTGAATCATATTAGCATTTCAATTTTTTTAACAATTTTTCCATTTAGTAGATATAATGACAAATGATACCATGACACAAACAATAATATTGAATACAATGACAATAAACCTAGACAGAAAACTAGGAAAATTTGCCTGTAAATCACCTACTTATGCTTAAAATGGACCATAAAACTAAATAAATAAGCCTTGAGAATATAAACTTATGAATACAATAGGTTATGGAAATTTGGGTTATTTCAAATAAAGAAAAAAAGCAAATATATGGACTAATAATGTTAAAATTCCATTTCACACAAGGAAATGATTCTATTGAAAGTGCCTCCAAAAGCCAGTACCCTTTGGTTCATTGAGCTCATTATTTACAGAGGAAATTTTATAAACATGAAAAGTTGTGGTGTATGCAGTACCTAATCTAACAACATCTAAAACAGGATTACAACATGTTTTCAAGAAGGATTAATTTATCTTATCAGGATTTCTTATTGGTTTTGATTAGAGCTTATATTCACTATATTAATATCAAATAACATGCAGAACAAGGAAACTCATCATTGGGAAGAAAAAGTTTTTAATTCTCCTCATCCATGTTTAGCTGATTTATCCCTCAAATGTTGATATTTTATTTGATCTCTGTAAAGCAGCTTTTAAAGCTCATGTGTTTTATGAGCTGTGTGCCTCTTTCAAAGCTCATATATTTCTGAACCTATTACCAAAGAGGTAGCATATAACATCTTATCTTGCGTTGTGATGAAATTCCCAACTTATCCGAGCATACTCATGGAATTTTGAAGTTGGGCAGTCTTCACTGATGAAAATGAAGACTTTCCCTTTTTTTTTTTTAATCAAAATTGTTAATTTTAATATCTATAAATCTATGTATACATTGGAAAATCTCTTATAAATGTTTTCTCATGATCACTACGGGCATAGTAACAAAGGAATTTTCAGAGAAATTTTACTTTTCATAGCCTTTGAGATACAATTACCATTATTGTACTTCTCCATCTATCATGGAGCTCAAATGAAACACAACTCAAGTAAATTATAAATTCAAATATTATAGAAAATTTGATTCAGTACACTACTCTATTTAGTGTAAATTTCAATAGCATGAAAAATATACATGTTTTCCAATTTCTATGCTTTAATCTTTTATCTTGAATGGTGCAATAGGCTGAGGATCTACAAGAAACTGAACCATTTAGTGTGTACAACAGTGTGTCAGGTAGACTCTAAGAGAGCCCCCAATGGTCCCACCTCTTGGTATTCATACTTTGTATATTCCCCTCCACTTGACTATATGGTGGGACCTGTAACTTACTCCTAACCAATAAGATATGGCAAAAGTATGGGCTGTCACATCCATGATTATATTACGCAAGATTGTACCCCGACCCAAGTTCACATCTTGACTGTAGCCTACAGCTTACAGCACTTACCAGTGAATCAATCTAAGCCATGCTTGAATTTCTTTCTTTCTTTCTTTCTTTTTTTTTTTTTAGAGACAGGTTCCAATATTACTCAGTGGCTATTCACAGGCACAGTCATAGCACGCCATAGCTCTGAACTCTCAGCCATGCTCCTTACAAGTAGCTGGATCTACAGGCATACGCCACCACACCCAGGTCCATGCCTGGACTTTGAGCCATAAATGTGAATAATTTTAAGTTGGTAAATTTGTAGTGATTTGTTATACATTAATAGATAAGTAATACAAACAGAAAACTCACTTTTATCCTGATTATTAATCTGTAAGTATATCCCTTCAATGGATGAAGGATTAATAGACTCATTGCAAGATTTCATAGAATAGAAATTATTATCAAATAGAAGAGTAATTCTTACACTTTGCCAAAAGTGAAGTAGACTAGTGAAGACACTTTGATGAAGAATTAATATGCATCTGATAGCATAACAATTCTTACAAATAGAAAATCAAAGTCAGCACTCTTTCAAGGTCCTGGCGTATTCGATATATTTTCCTGCTCACCAAGCAATCTAAGACTACCCTAAGGATCCACTGTTTAATAAAAAATAAATTCTTAACAATGATTAAGAGTAGGCAAAAGAATTTTATGGATACAATTAATTCTGTATCCATAAATGATATTGAAGAAAACAAAGTTTCTAATCATACTGCCTATTATTTCATTTCCAAAAACTAACTATATGACTATGATTATGCTATTAGTTCATCCATATTTCTAGTGATTGGCTGAAACAATGCAGCACTTTATGTTTTCAGCATATTTTTGCAATTCAAAAACTATGTCCAAATATATGAATGACTATGACTGACTGCTATGACGAAGCATTCACCATGAGAAATCTTTATTTTTTATTTTTATTTTATTTTTTTTTTTTTTATTTTACAGAATCAAAGAGTCTAACAGTATATCTTGTTAGATACAGTATGTCCTCATAATGTATACATTATTTCTTGTACAATGATATGAAATAATATGGGAAATATTCATGATAAATTATTAAGTGAACAGTGCAAGTTAAAAACAATAGTTTCATATTTTTTTCCCCCACCCCCCCTTTCCCGAGTCAGCACCTTCAAGTGTTACCACTCCCCAAACGGTGCGCAATGCACTCATTGTGTAGGCATACCCCCATCCCCTCCCCCACCCCCCACCTCAGTCTGATGTCCAATTGGTGTCGTTCCCAGGTTTGTATTTAGGTGATGATCAAGGAAACCAATTTTCTGGTGAGTACATGTGATGCTTGTTTTTCCATTCTTGGGATACTTCACTTAATATAATGGGTTCCAACTCTCTCCAGGAGAACCATAGAGATGTTGTATCTTCATCATTCCTTACAGCTGAGTAGTATTCCATGGTATACATATACCACAGTTTACTAATCCAATCATGTATTGATGGGCATTTGGGTTGTTTCCACATCTTTGCTATTGTGAATTGTGCTGCTATAAACATTTCGGTACACGTGCCTTTGTTACAGAATGACCTTTTTTCCTTTGGGTATATGCCCAGTAATGGGATTGCTGGGTCAAATGGCAGGTCTACTTGAATCTGTTTAAGATACCTCCATAATGCTTTCCACAGAGGTTGCACTAGTTTGCAGTCCCACCAGCAGTGTATTAGTGTTCCTGTCTCTCCACACCCACGCCAACATGTGTTGTTTTGGGTTTTTTTGATAAAGGCCATTCTCACTGGGGTTAAGTGATATCTCATTGTGGTTTTGATTTGCATTTCCCTGATGATTAGAGATGTTGAACACTTTTTCATATGTTTGTTAGCCATTTTTATATCTTCTTTTGAAAAATTTCTATTCATGTCCTTTGCCCACTTTTTGATAGGGTTGCTTGATTTTTTCTTGCTGATTTTCCTGAGTTCTAAATAGATTCTTGTTATCAGTCCTTTATCTGATGTGTAGTATGCAAAAATTTTTTCCCATTCTGTAGGTGGTCTGTTTATTCTCTGGACTGTTTCTTTGGCTGTGCAGAAGCTTTTTAATTTAATCATGTCCCATTCATTTATTTTTGTTGCTGCTGTGATTGCCTTGGGGGTCTTCTTCATAAATTCTTTGCCTAGGCCAATGTCTGTAAGAGTCTTTCCTACATTTTCTTCTAGAATTCTGATTGTATCACACCTAAGGTTTAAGTCTGTTATCCACCGTGATTTGATTTTTGTGAGAGGTGAAAGCTGTGGGTCCTGTTTCAGTCTTCTACAAGTGGCTAACCAATTCTCCCAGCACCATTTGTTGAATAGGGATTCTTGTCCCCAGAGTATATTCTTTCCCGCTTTGTCGAAAATTAGGTGACTATATGAGGATGGTTCTATATTTGGATTTTCTGTTGTGTTCCACTGGTCTGTGTCCCTGCACTTGTGCCAATACCAGGCTGTTTTAAGAACCACGGCCTTGTAGTATAGTTTGAGGTCTGGCAAATTAATACCTCCCATTTTGTTTTTGTTGCTTAAAATTGCTTTTGCTATACGGGGTCTTCTTTGGTTCCATACAAAGTGTATAATTATTTTCTCTATGTCTGTAAAGAATGATGTTGGTAATTTAATAGGGATTGCATTGAATCTGTAGATCACTTTGGGTAGTATAGACATTTTAACAATGTTGATTCTTCCGATCCACGAGCATGGTATATTTTTCCATCTATTTGCAAGTTCTGCTATTTCTTTTCTCAGTGTTTCATAGTTTTCCTTATAGAGGTCCTTTACCTCTTTAGTTAGATATATACCTAGATATTTTATTTTCTTTGTTGCTATTTTGAAGGGTATTGAGTCTTTAATTTGGTTTTCCGATTGACTGTTATTGGCATATATAAATGCCTCTGATTTGTGTATATTAATTTTGTAGCCTGAGACTTTGCTGTATTCGTTAATCAATTCCAGGAGTCTCTTGGTTGAATCCTGGGGGTTTTCCAGATATAACATCATATCATCAGCAAAAAGTGAGAGTTTGATCTCTTCCTTCCCTATTTGGACTCCCTTGATTCTGCTCTCTTGCCTGATAGCTCTTGCAAGGACTTCCAATACTATGTTGAAAAGTAATGGAGACAATGGGCAGCCCTGTCTGGTTCCAGTTCTAAGTGGGAGTGCTTTCAGTTTTTCCCCATTCAGTATGATGTTGGCTGTGGGTTTGTCATATATGGCTTGTATCATTTTTAGGTAGGTTCCATCAATGCCTATTTTGTTAAGCGTTTTTATCATAAAAGGGTGTTGAATTTTGTCAAATGCTTTTTCTGCATCTAATGAGAGTATCATATGGTTTTTGTTTTTGGTTCTATTTATGTGGTGAATTACATTTATAGATTTACGTATGTTGAACCACCCCTGCATCTCGGGGATGAAGCCCACTTGGTCGTGGTGGATTATTTTTTTGATAAGTACTTGGATTCGATTTGCTAGTATTTTATTGAAAATTTTTGCATCTATATTCATGAGGGAAATTGGTCTGTAGTTCTCTATTTTTGTTGTGTCCTTTCCAGGTTTTGGTATTAATGTTATATTGGCTTGGTAGAACGTGTTAGGGAGAACTCCATCCTTCTCAATATTGGAGAATAGTTTATGTAGGATGGGCACCAGTTCTTCTTTGTATGTATGGTAAAATTCAGGTGTGAACCCATCTGGACCAGGGCTTTTCTTTTTGGGAAGGTTTTTTATTGCTGTTTCGATTTCAGTTCTTGATATTGGTCTGTTCAGGTACTCTATTTCTTCCTGGTTGAGCCTGGGAAGACTATGTGTTTCTAAAAATCTGTCCATTTCCTCCACATTCTCCAGTTTGTGTGCATAAAGATTTTTGTAGAATTCATAGGTGATATCTTGTATCTCTGTAGCATAGGTTGTGATTTCTCCTTTCATGTTCCTAATGGAGGTTATTAGAGATTTTACTTTTGTGCTCTTGGTTAGTCTAGCCAGAGGTGTGTCTATTTTGTTTATCTTTTCAAAGAACCAACTTTTTGTTTTATTAATTTCCCTTATAGTTTCTTTGTTGTCCTTTTCATTTAGTTCTGATTTGATCTTAGTAATTTCTCGCCTTCTGCTGGGTTTGGGATCGTTCTGTTCTTCTTTCTCCAGCTCTTTGAGTCTATTCGTTAGGTTGTCTATTTGCATGTTTTCTGTCTTTTTGATATAGGCATTTATGGATATGAATTTTCCTCTCAGGACTGCTTTAGCTGCATCCCATAGATTTTGATAAGTTGTATCTCCATTGTCATTTAATTCAAAGAAATTTTTGATTTCCATCTTGATTTCTTCTTTTATAGAATAATTATTCAGGAGAAGGTTATTTAGCTTCCATGACTTTGAGTAAGGGTGAGGGTTTCTGTTTGTGATCATTGTTACTTTTATTCCGCTGTGATCTGAGAAGATGCATGGTATAATTTCTATTTTTTTGAATTTTTGAAGACATGATTTATGTCCTAGGACATGGTCAATCTTAGAGAATGTCCCGTGAGCTGATGAGAAGAATGTATATTCTGTGGACTTTGGGTAGAATGTCCTATAGATGTCAGCCATCCCCATTTGTTCTAGCATTCTATTGAGGTCCATTATGTCTTTGTTTATTTTCTGTTTAGAGGATCTGTCCTGTACTGTCAGTGGGGTGTTAAAGTCTCCAGCTATTACAGTATTGTTATCTATCATTTGGTTGAGATCTAGTAGGGTTTGCTTTATGAATCTAGGTGCACCTAGGTTGGGTGCATATATATTGAGTATAGTCATGGCTTCTTGATGAATTGTGCCTTTAATCAGTATGTAGTAGCCATCTTTGTCTTTTATTATTTTGAAGGCTAAGTTATTGGAAATTAAGATTGCCACACCAGCTTTCTTTTGGTTACCATTTGCTTGAAATATCGATTTCCATCCTTTTATTTTCAGTCTAAATGCATCTTTGCAGGTTAGGTGAGTTTCTTGAAGACAGCAGATACTTGGATTGTATTTTTTTATCCATTGGGCCAGTCTATGTCTCTTGAGCGGGGAGTTCAAGCCATTCACATTTATTGAGAAAACTGATAAGTGAGACAGTTTTTTGTTCAGCTTGTTGGGTAGAACTTCATTGTGATGTTTTCTCTCCTGGGCCAGTGTGGTATCTGGAATTTGATCTTTAGCTCTTGAGTAGTTTTACATTCGTGGATCTTTCTTGTGCTGATCCGTGTATAATTCTCTTTTGAGTACTTCTTGGAGGGCTGGTCTTGTCTTGGTGAATTCCCTCAACCTTTGTTTATCTGAGAATGTCTTGATTTCTCCTTCGTATAGAAAACTTAGCTTAGCTGGGTACAAGATTCTAGGCTGGGCATTATTCTGTTTCAGAAGCGTGAAAATGGGGCCCCAACCTCTTCTTGCTTGTAAGGTTTCAGCTAAGAAATCTGGCGTAATTCTGATGGGTTTTCCTTTGTAAGTTACTTGTTTCTTTCTCCTTACAGCTCGGAGAAGTGACTCTTTAGTGGATATTTTGGTCAGCCTGATGACTACATGGCGTGGTGTTTTCCTATTTGCTATGAATCTCCCAGGGGTCCTTTGAGCTTCTTGAATCTGTATGTCTAGAGTATTGGCAAGGCCTGGAAAATTTTCCTCGATTATGTCTTCAAATAGCTTGTCCAACCCTTGCTTGTTATCTTCTTCACCCTCAGGAATGCCAATAACTCTCAAGTTAGGTTTCTTCACATAATCCCACATTTCTTGAAGACTCAGATCATTTCTCTTACTTTTTCGATCTATCTCTGTGACTGACTTATTTAGTTGGATGGAGTTATCTTCAATTTCTGAGATTCTTTCCTCTGTTTGATCTACCCTGCTCTTGAGACTTTCCACAGTGTTTTGTAGCTCTCTGAGTGAATTCTTCACTTCTAGGAGTTCAGTTTGGTTTTTCTTCAATATTTCAATTTCTTTAGTGAATTTTTCCTCCAAATCCTGTATTTTTTTTGTGTTTTCCTTGTGTTGTTTATCCATTGATTCTTGTATATTATTCAGCTTGTTTATAATCCATAATTGGAATTCTTCCTGTGACATGTTGGTGTTTTGAGTCTGGTTTGTGTCAAATGGTTGGGAGCTGGTATTTCTCTTTGGGGATGAGCTTTCCATTTGATTCTTTTTGCTCTCCGTGTTTTTTTGCTGGGCCCTTCCCATCTAGATTTGTCGTTGGATCTTTACTTATAGGTTTAGTCTGGTTAACAGGACTCTTTGTGCTCTATTCTTAGGCTGTGAAACAGTCTAGGTATGTTGCTTCTTTTGGCAAGAGGGGGAGTTGCTGTAGCTCCCACGGGTAAAAGTCTGTCTTGGCCCAATGTCCCCAGGGATCAGGTTCCACACTCTCGCTTCTGGAGAAGTATTCAGTGTTTACACTTGGGCAGGGATCCTATATAAGGTCCGTGGACCAGGGGAGAGGGCCGTCCAGGGAGCCTCTTGGTATCCTATTGCTCCGCAGTGACTTGGCTGTGGGCTCTATAGTGGCAATTGCGTGCCCGCAGATCTCCGGCCCTGGGGGTGACTACTCAGGATCCGGTATGTGCCAGAGCCAGGGACCTGGCCCGTTCCGAAGCTCACCGTGGGTCCCCAGTTTGAAGGCGAGAAGAGAGGAGAAAGAGAAGAGAAAAGAAAAAAAAGAAAAAAGAAAAAAGAAAAGGAAAGAAAGCAAAGAAAGAGGAGAAAACGAAAGAGAAAAGAAAAAAAAAGAAGAAAAAGAAAGAAAGAAAAAGAAAAAAAAAAAAAAAAGAAAAATGCAAAAAGCCAAACCAAAAAACACCAAAAACGCCAACAAAAATGAACAAAAACAAACTACATAGCACTTCACCACACCGCAAGGCAGAAAGATACACAAATCTGAAGTATATAATTCAGCGACTCAATGTTTTTTTTTGTTTGTTTGTTTGTTTTACGCCTTAGCACAGCTCTGCCCCTTCACTTCCGCTCGGCTGGGTCCGGAGCGGCCATTAGATGTTTTTGTTTTTACGCCTTAGCGCAGCTCCGCCCCTTCACGCCCGCCCGGCTGGGTCCCGGGCGGTTTCGCAGTGGATTTCAAGATGACGTCTGCGCGCCCGCACAGCTCCGAGGGTGGTGGGGATCCAACCTCCGCGCTCAAAAAGGCGCGGCAGCCAGAGGCCCAGAGGGCAAAGGTGCCCGCCGAGGCTGTCCGCCGCCGGAAAAAAAAAGAAAAAGAAAAGAAAAGGAAAGAAAAAAAAAGAAAAAAACCCAAAAAACAAAAACAAACACAAACACAAACAAACAAAACCCAGAAGAAATTTACCAAGAATAAAATATACAGTTCGGCGTGCCTATTCTTCTTGTTCGTGTTGTTTTTTTTTTTTTTTTTGCCTTAGCGCAGCTCTGCCCCTTCACCCCGAGCGCGGCCCCGGCATATCCCGTACTCCTGGCGTTGGTTCAGAGACCAGCAGAGGGCGCCGGGCAGAGAGAGCCGCTCGGCACTTTATGGCTCCCGAGCGGTTTCGCCCTCGCTTTCAAGATGGCGCCTGCAGAGCTCCGGGGCTGGAGAAGACTGGCTCCTCGGCAGGCAGAGACCACCACTGCCCGGGGGCTGGCGAGCAAGGACGCGCACCAGGGGGTCACCGGCTGGAGAACCGCCGAAAAAGGCAGCACGGGCAGAAAGAGCCGCTGGGCACTTTTTGGCTCCCGAGCGGTTTTGCCTTCGCTTTCAAGATGGCGCCTGCCGAGCTCCGGGGCTGGAGGGGGCCGGCTCCCCGGCAGGCGGAGACCGCCACTGCCCAGGGGCTGGCCAGCAAGGACACGCACCGGGGGTGACCGGCTGAGAACTGCCGAAAAAGGCAGCACGGGGTACAACGCTATTTGCTGTCCGGGAGTCTTTTGTGTTTTTCTGCCCTGGGGCAGATCCGTCCCTCCTCGCCAAGCGCTGTCTCAGCTGAGATCCCCCAGGTTCTAAGGTAATTTCTCAAAAAAGCCTCCTGTCTGCAATGCGCCACGTATCCCTCAGTGATTCTGCGCTGGCCTGGGTCAGGGCTCTATTCAATTGGGAGCGGCGGTCAATGAGGAGGACAAGCCGCTTTCCCGAGAGGCTGCACCCGCCCCGGCTGGGGGCGGGTGTATCCGACCCGCGCTCCGCTGGCTAGTGTCTGTCCCGCGTTCCCAATTTTCGTTCACCTCAGACCTCACTCGCTCTGTTTGTCCCACGCTGATTCTCCGTGGATTCACACCGCTGTTCCTGTGTGGGAGCGGTCTTCTAGCGTTGTGGCAGGTCCGGATCGATGCCTTCCTTCCCGGGAGCGCAGATTCAGGCCGTCACCACCACTCCGCCATCTTTGATTCTCCCACCATGAGAAATCTTTACATGGTGAACGTGGTTAGATTTTCAGAAAGATATAACAAGTTTAGTTGTTGGTTATATTTCCCTTTTCCTATCTCTAATTGTAATATTTCTTTGCAATGAAAATCAATGCAACTATTCTAAGAAAATCTTTATTAGATCTACTTATTATAGATAAGCTAAAAATATTATCACACCCATTGTTTTGAGTTGCAGGGTAAATTTTCAAGAATATCTATGTCACTTACGAATAGAAATGCCCCAGAACAAGTTATTGATTTTCTTAAAAGAAATGTCCTTATCAACTGTTTTGAACTTGATTTAAAAAATAGAAAAAAAAAAGAGCAAAAATTATTCTACTTTGCTGATTTGAGCAAATAGCAAATTTAAATAAACCTGAAAGGGGAAAAAACAGTATTGTTGCTTAAAATAAAAGTCAAAAGTGAAGTAGACAAGTGAAGACACTTTTATGAGGAATAAATATGCATCTGATAGCACAAAAAGGTGAAGATGAAAATGCAGTCAGTTCTCTAATGAATTAATAGGTATGGTGTGAACTCTCATGTTGCTTTGTGTTAAATAGTTAATGAGCAGAAGAGTAGTTGCTAAAAACAAGACAGTCAGCATATTCCAGAAACTCACGTGCCTTTTTAAGGCATTATAAATAGCACATGGCTATTTCTTGCAACTTGACGTATTTTCCCTTTCTTTCTCCATTTAGTGAGAATTGTTAGAGATTTTTCTATCCAGGGAAATACCAGTAACAAGGAAAAGGTCAAAGCTATACGTTTTATGCATCGTATCTGCAAATATATTTTACTTTTCTGAGTTTGCATTGCTGTTAATATGAAATCTACGACAGTTTTTCTTACAGTGCCTTTTTGTCCATCCCAGGAGAATGACACTTCACTAACCACTTCAATGAAACGTGCGACTTACAGACTCAGATGTTGGCAAGAGCTAAGTGACTTAAAAGACTGAAGTTCATTATTGGGCATGGTGAATACCCTAACTCCAGGACAACTCTTCTTGGCTTTACTCATTTGTGGAGATGAGGAAACCAAGTCTCAATATTGCTAGATTATTGGGCTTTCAAAGTGCTATACAACTGCTTTCATGGCACCTTCTAATTTTTTAATGTTGATGCTTACATCAAACAATTTAAAATACTGTGAAGACATAATGAAATATGTCTAGTTGCAGATGACCTGAATTAATTAAAAGGCAAATGACAGGGCACTCCTTACTCAGTGGCCCATCCTGAGGTCACCCCCTGGCTCCCTAGCTGAGAGACTCCTAAGTGAGAATCATGACCCAATCTGAACCAACCACACTCTTCCCTGGAGATTTGACTTATGTTAGGAGATTCTCAGATCCCAGTTTTTTGAGGACAAATCATTGTACAAGACAGCACCAAAAACAGTAAGAAGGTCCCAAACCTCTAGGAAGTACATTGATTTCTAACCATCTTTCATGTTTTTAGTTGACTCCTGTAGTTCTTCTGATAAATATTCTTTCATTATTTTTTCCCCTCAGGTAAACAGAATTGAGTTTTGTTGCATGAATATGAAAACAAACAAAGCAGAAACAATCTAACAACAGCAACAAGAAAACCTTAACTGAGATGCCAGTCTTCTTTGTTTTCATACAACTCCTTTCTCTACTCAAGTGGTTTTCAACTAGGAGGAAGACCATGATGCTAAGGGTATTTAGATGGGGGAGCAAGATTTTTGGTTGTCAGTGTAATTGTGGAGGGTAAGGGGCAGTTGCCACTAGTATTTAGTATTTCAGGAGGTGGAATTAGTAGAAGTTCCAGGACTAGTAAATACACAGCAATGACAGGCTCAGTATAAATCATACCTAAAGATTTATGCTGTTTAAACACCAAAAGAAATATTGCTTTATTTCTAAAAGATCCCAAGAAGGGTATCATGATATACTTAAAGCTGTCAACAGCCACACCACCCTGAACATGCCCAATCTCCCATGATATACCCAACGTCAGCAATCTGTTATTTCAAAATCTAAGACATCAACTTGAGTCTTGAGCCCTGTGATTTGGTGAGTGGTGGATCAGGTCAGCCATGCTGTTTCTCCAAATCATTCTCAAATCGTTTTCTTTCTTTCTTTCATTTGTCTTCACAGACGTTATCTCTGCCCTTGAGTGTTTACAATATGTGCAAGAAGGTATATTAAAAGACTCAGAATTTTTATAATAAAAAAGAGAGAAATAAAACATATATAGTCTCAAGAATTTGAAACCCAGACATTTTACTTAATTTCTCACTTGTCTGCCAGCTTTTACAGAATGAAATCTTTTCTAGCACCTTTCTTCTGTTGTCACTAGAGAGAACCTGAAATTTTCTTCACTTTTCACTACCATTTATTTTTGGATTACTCACTGAAATAAAATAAATGTTTTGCAAATGGCTTCCACTTGTTAAGTGAGTAAGTAACCATTTTTAACCACTGTAAGAGCACAAGTTAATTAGGGAAAATATTTAATATGAAATTATAGGTCTTAATATATATACACACATTTTTTGGTTTAAAAAATTTGTTAGAAGCCTTAGTGAATGCACAGAGGTTATGAGAGTATGTTGCAGGTATTTGGTAGTTTCTGCTGCATGAGGAAATTCATTGATAAAGCTGAGGAAAGCAAGAGTGGTCTGTATGTTCCTTCATCTCTTCTCACTCTATTCTGGCATTCAAATTAAGTACTTTCTTCAAATCTGCCAACCTCCTCCAAGTCCTTTTATCGCCTTTTAAGCCTGGTGAATATATGCTTATTGATCACTTGGTACATGACAAAAAGCACTTCAGAATTGCAAAAGATAGTAGAAGCATAGTGATATATAGTAGCAAAGGCACTGAGGAGGGAGTATTTTTAATGTGGTTGTGAGGGATGAATATCTTGGGTAAGCAAAGCCTGATGTCATTAATTATTCTGTATTCTTCAGTCTTCTTTGTGGCAATAGCATTACTAAAAAAAAAAAGAAAAGAAAAATGCAAACTTGTTTACATAACTGCAACTTTACTAGAGTGTGAACTGCCCAGAGCAGTCAATGTCTCTCAGCTTTGATATTTCCATAGGAGGCACTTAATGAATGACTATGAATGAATACATGAAAAATAATTCTAAATTATTGTTTTCATCAAGGTTCCTTCTAATTCACTATCTTCTCAAGATATTCTAATATGTTTGGAACACTAGGTGTGCTGACTCTGCCTAGCAATTGGATCTTTCACTATAAATAAAGACTTTTCATTATTTATTTAGTTAATTGGTTAATAAGGGTCATTTTCCAGGACATGGCCAAGGCATACAAGACATCTCATTCCTTGACCTAACAAAATTGACTGCCAGAACTGGATATGGTAATTGCCCAAGGGAAATTCATTTCTTAAACACAGAATGATTCGACGTGTTGTGAAACTCTAAAAAATTCTAGAAAGTCTAAACGGAAACCTGCATCAAGCCCAGCGTTGTGTGAAAACAATTTACGTGAGATGTCTAACCAGAACCACAAATACTACGTGCCCACTTGGACTGTGATTTATTGTTTATCATTGAAGGATATCTCATATGGAAGCCACTACTTGGGAGTGGAAAGTAGTAGGTGCTTCACAGACAAATAAAACTGGATTACTCCCTGCCTATGTCACCTATAACCAAAGCAAATCTTCTTAATGTTGCAGATCATCAGTTTACTCATTTTTAAATATGCTAATGATTAAAATATCTATCTTAGGCAATTATGACTACTGGGGTCTGAAAAGCGCTTTGCCCAGTGCTTGACACACAACAGATGCTCCAAGATATTAATCCTCCTTCCCTCATTGAAATCGGTACCACCCCAGCCTGTCCAACTTCTGTATATTTTTTAATTCAACAAACATTTGTTGAGGACCACTCTGATAGGTATTATAGAAAATATAAAAATGAAATAGATAATTGTTCTAGCCTTCTGGAAATTTAACAGCTTCAAGTGAGAACCAATCACATCACATATAACTTAGAGAGAGCAGGCCACCGTGAGTAGAATGTTAATTTCAAATAATATGGTGCAGTGGTATGGTGGAAGGTGAGATTTATCTGAGTTAGATGATTCTCCAAAGGTCTCTTAAGAAAGTGTAGGGTTCATACAGCCTAAAGCTTTACATCTTATATTAAACCTTCTTTGACCAGTGTAATCACTAGGGAAATCTTTTCTTTTTACTTTATTGTTTCATGTATGGTAGACCTAACTCACTTACTGGTTAACAAAAACGTTTTGAAGTTACTGATTTCTATCACAGGGAGAAGGCTAGAGTTACATCATGATGTAAGATGTGGGGGAAAAAAACCAAATTGGTTTGGAATGAAAAGATCAGAGATATGTAACCTTGGTCATTTGCAGAATATTTTCTGTCTATAAAATGTACTCATCTCACTAATTCCAAGATATAGGAAAATGATTTAACAAGGTAGTATCCATAGAACAGTTCCTTAATCATCAAATGCTATAGAAATGGAGGTAATTTTTATCACAGTTGAAGTTCAAATAGCAATTGTTGATTCATTAAAACTCATAGTTATATGGCTTGGAAAAGAATTTTCCATTGTCTAAGTGAATCACTGAGATGTTTCACAGAGGGCGTATAAATGCACATTTAGCTTCCTGTGTAAAATCAATCAACCATACAAGTGATATTCAGACAATTCTTACAATGTACTGGAAATATTAATATTTTTTATTAGCTTTGATAATGTCTCAACTTGTACTGTAGTAAAATGATACTAAGCTTTGGTAGAATAAAAATGACAAGCAAACCTTTAACTCCACAGGAAAAACTAAATTGAAAAATCTGAGAACACAAGTTTTTATACTCTCAAAGTAAAGTATGATTCAGATTTCAGGGCAATGGTTTTGCAAATAAACAGAATTACAATTTTCCCCATTATTTCCCTTAAGAAGTATCCTATCTTCTAATTCCTTCATTTGGAAATTTTAGAAATAAAATTAAACACATTAAAAATAATCTAGTTCATCAACTGAGTTTTCATTGATTTGAGGAAATATTAATGAGAACAATGTTTACCTGAAAGCCACAGACGTGTATTTAGAATCTAGGGGTACCACTACTGGATTATATTAACTTGCATAATTTACATGATTACTCTGGCCTCAATTGCTTTGCCTTAAAATGCAGCTTAATAATACCAGGTTTGTAGGAAAACTTCAAGGGTCAACAAGACTATATTAAAAGTGTATTTTAAATGAAGGCTATTATTCATAATTGAGATACCAAATTTTCAAGCCTCTTAAAAGTTTTCATTCATATATATTATAATTTCCTATTAAAGGGCCAAGAAAACCTGCTTAACCCTGCATTTTAATTTTCTAATTACAAAATATTTCTTCATTAAAGGCCTACCACAAAAGCCATACTTAAAAAACAATAAAATTAGATTTTACAGATTTTTAGATGCCCCCATGGTTCAAATATGAACCTCTGCTAACTTCTAGCTATTTATTTTAAAAAATCCATATTTTTGCACTATTTCGTATAGACTTCTTTGACAGTAGCTTTCAATTTTTTAAATCTCAGAGAAAATATCAAAGGTCTTCCATAATGAATGGCTGAATGAGAGAGAAGTATTATAGGTAGGAATCAGAGACCCTGGTGTCTTCTCATTCCTTTCCTCAGCTCTGACTCAATAAACTGGAATCTTCAAGCTGAGCCATCCACTTTCTTCTAAGCTTATTTCTTCTCTAAACATGAGCTGGATGAACTAGATGATCTCTAAGTTATTTCTTTAATTAATTGACAAAGAATGATGATAAGAAGGTGAGCCTTGATGTATAAAATGTAATTCAGTAGTAACATGGCTCAAGCATTCAAAATAAATTAATTAAAAAAACAGTTAATTTTTTGGTGCCAAGATTAAATGGGTAATAAAATACTCAGTATCAGTAATATTTACTAGAAAATGGGATCCTTATTAGCCTTTGAATTTAAAATAAATTTTCTTTCTTTTTGGAATACCTTAAGATAGACTTGAACTAAAGGATTGGAATTCACTTAATCTCTGCTTAGCCAAATTCCTCACGTTTTTCAAGACACAGCATAGCTGCCTCAATTCCATAAATCCAATGGCTTTCCTACTTAAAATTCTAATATACTTACCATTTAAAGATTTATACTGTCTTGTATTTGTCTCTAATTGCTTTCTTTAAAGACTTTGATGATAGTAGAAACCACTAAGAGGGTGAGAAAATTGAAGTTTAAATTATGTACATTGTTCATAATCAAAGGAAAATAAAAGAATTTATCTGGTAGAGAGTGACAACATGCTTACTCTTATAAGCACAGTTTAAAAATGTAAATATATTCAGCTGCACATGTGATTTCTTTCTTTTATGTCATTAAATACAGGATGTAGAAAATAACACCCTACAAATGCTAGCAGAAAATCACATTATGCAATCTGTGTCCCTAAGAAGTTTTTCTCACATATAACAAATTTTGTTTTTTGCATATCTAAGTGCAATAAGCTTTGTTTATTAAAAGAGCTTATTTTATGTTGTTTCTGCTCCTTTTGAAAGTATACAAATAAAAAATTATACAAAACATTTTAAATATTTTTTAAAAACAAGAAAATATTAACAAAAGTAGAAACCACATCTTACATCTCAGTAAAATACAGAAAAGACAGAAGTTATGAATTAACTCCCTATTGCTTTATATTCTATTAATTTCTGTAATTATGAAATATTTTAGTAATGAATAACATTGACCTCATGTCATTGCAAGATCTTTAGAGATTTTTAAATAATATAAGATCATTACATTTTATTCAGGTTATTTTTTATGTCTGTGAATTAAGAACTATATTTATCAAGGTCTTAACTGTGTTCTCAGGGATGCTAATCACACCTCATTGCCCCTAGAAACCTGTTGTTGGGGTCAACATAATTGCACCAACCACCCAGCGTGTCTCCCTGCCTCACTTTTGTTCTGCTCTAGTCGACATATGGAGACTAGTCACAAAATCCAAAATTAATCATTAAAATTTCTTGCTGACCATACATTATGGCTTCTTAATATCATCAAGATAAAAACAAATGTTCTTAACACATCATGCAAAGCCCCATATGATCTTTCCCTGCCTAGTTAACCTCATTTCTTCATACTCATACTCTGAGCTCCAGCTAAATATTATTTCCTTAACACAAGTTCGTTTTTACCCATTGCTCTCTACACATGGACTTTGTATTAATGAAGTATCTATGATTTCCTATTTTATTTATTTTGTTAATTCTGAAAGCCCTTTGGACTTTATCTTCTGCTTTTTCTACGTCAGTGGGGATGATCCTATAATTTTTCTTCTTAAATCTATCAATTCAGTGCATTACATTTTTAGATTTCCTAATATTGAAACCATCCTTGCATCCCTGGAATAAATCACACTTTGTCATGATGTCTTTTCTTTTAAATGAGCCATTGAATTCTGTTTGCTAGTATTTTAGTTCATATTTCTGCTTTAATATTCACAATTAAGGTTAGCCTGTAGCTTTCCTATTCACTGCAATCTCTGTTGGGTTTAAGGATTAAAGTTATTCTTGTTTCATAAATCAAATTTGGATATTTTCCTTCTCAGTCTATACTCTGGGACAACTTATGTTGCATCATGATGATCTGACCTTTGGTAAATTTCCGCCCTGGGATTTTTATGAGAGAGTTTGTAATCACCTTCCTTCTTTGTGCATTGAATTCTTTTTCTATTTCTCTATGTACAAAAATCAGTAGCATTTCTATATACTAATAACAGTCAAGCTGAGAGTGAAATCAAGGACTCAATACCATTTAAAATAGCTACAAAGAAAATGAAATACTTAGGAATATTCTTAGCCAATGAGGTGAAAGATCTCTACAAGGAGAACTATAATACAAAACACTGATGAAAGAAATTGTAGATAACACAAACAAATAGCAAAACATCTCACACTTATGGATTTGGTAGAATATACATTATTAAAATGTCCATTGTGCCCAAAGTGATTTACAGATTCAGCACAATTCCCATCAAAATATCAACATCTCATTTCACAGATCTATAAAAAATAATCCTAAACTTCATTTGGAACCAAAAAAGAGCCTAAATAGCCAAAGCAATCTCAAGCAAAAAGAACAAATCAGGAAACATCACATTACCTGACTTCAAATTATACTACAAGGCTTTAGTAACCAAAGTAGCATGGCACTGGTATTAAAGTAGAGACATCGATGATGGGAACAGAATAAAGAACTCATAAATAAAGCCATATAGGTATGATCAACTGATCTTCAACTAAGCAGACAAAAACAAACACTGGAGGAAAGATGTCCTATTCAATAAATGGTCCTAGGAAAATTGGATAGCCACATACAGAAGAATGAAACAAGACCCATACATTTCACCATATACAAAATTTTATTGAAGATGGATTAAAAACTTAAATGTAAGGCATGAAACCATAACAGTCCTAGAAGAAACTGTAGGAAAAACTCTTCTAGACGTTGGGCTAGGCAAAGATTTTATGACTAAAATCCCCAAGGCAAATGCAGCAGCAAGAAAAATAAATAAATCTGACCTAATTAAATTGAAAAGCTTCTGCACAGCAGAGGAAATAATCAACTGAACAAATAGGCAATCTATAGAATGGGAGAAAATATTTGCAGACTATACATCTGACAAAGGACTAATTTCTACAATCTACAAAGAACTCAAACAAATCAGCAAGAAAAAACCAAACAAGTCTATCATAAAGTGGGCAAAAGACATGAACAGAATTTTTTTAAAACAAGAACAAACAAATAGCCAACAAACATGAAAAAATGCTCAACATCACTAACCATCAGGGAAATGCAAATTAAACCCACAATGAGATACTACCTTGCCCCTATCAGAATGTCCATTATTAAAAAGTAAAAAAGCAACAGATGCTGGTGTGGATGCAGAGAAATAGGTAAGCTTATACACTGTTGGTGGGACTGCAAACTAGTATAACCTCTATGGAAAACAGTATGGAGATTCCTTAAAGAGCTAAATGTAGATATAAGTCAATCCAGCAATCCCACTACTGGGTATTAACTCAAAGAAAAAGAAATCATTTTATCAAAAAGACACCTGCACTTGAATGCTTATCACAGCACAATTCACAATTGCAAAGATGTGGAAGCAACCTAGGTGCCCATTAATTCATGAGTGGATAAAGAAAATGTGGTATATGTATGTACATATATGTGTATACACACACATACATGCACACACCATGGAGTACTACTCAGTCATAAATTCATTAAAAGGAATGAAATAATGTCATCTGCAGCATCTCAGATGGAACTGGAGACAATTATCCTAAGTGAAGTATCTCAGGAATGGAAAAACATATACTACATGTCTCATTAATAAGTAGGAGCTAATGATGGGTACACACAGGTACAAAAGATCACAACAGACATTGGAAAGTAAAAAGGGGGAAGGATGGGAGGGGTGTGAGGGATAAAAACATACCTGTCGGGTACAATGAAGGCCGTCCTGATGGCAGGCACGCCGAAAGCCGTGACTTCAGCATTATACAGTATGTCCATGTAACAAAAATATTTGCACTCCTCAATATTTTCAATTAAAAAAATATTTGTTTCAAGAATTTCTACCAAGACTCTGAGAAATGAGCTTTATTTTTTGTTTCTTCCAGGAGGTCCAACCTCTGCTTTGTAACTTGTAGCAGAAGCTTTTGAGCAATAAGAGAAAAATGCTAACCCTCTTTTCAGAGTCAGAACGAAGGAAAGTAGAATCTCTTATTGTGGCATAAAACAAAACTATATCATGTGAAAACAGAGATGGTTACCCTGAGGGTAAGAAAATATTATGACCAGTGAAGATATTTGAAAATTTCCCAGATCATCTTATCTCTTTTATAATGCATGTGTTGAGATTTTTAACATTGATAAGTATATTATGTTCCTCAAAACAAAATTTTCTTAAATATCAATTTGCTGACAAATGCTTTCCTAGAGTTTGCAGTGAATTATGATGAATAACATATAATTCTATCAGTTGTAAAATATATAGGTGAAAAATATTTACATTATAATTATGATCTGGATAAAAAGACCTTTCATTGCCTTGTTGAGCTAATTAAACATACAGATAATTGCATTAGTCACCTCAGGCTGCTATAACAAAGTACCATAGATTCAATGGCTGAAACAACAGATACTTATTTCCATGTCTTGGGAACTGAGATGCCCAAGATTGAGGTCCAGCAAGTTAGGATCCTGGTGAGCCCCTCTTTCTGGCTTGCATGTGGCTATCTTCTCACTGTGTCCTCATATGGTAGAAAAGAGAGCCATCTGTCTCTATTCCTCTTCTGTTATTTGGCATTATTATAATTTGACGTGATTATAATTATAATTACTATTATAATAACTATTATATATTATGATAATGATGATGATACCAATAATCCCATCATGAGGGCCTCAACCTCATGACCTCCTCCAACCATAATTTCCTCTCAAAGATCCCACCTGCAAGTACCACACAGTGAGTTAGGACTGCAAAGTATAAATTTTGGGAGCACAGAATTCAGTCCTTAAAAATAATGCAAATATTTTTCACATCTACTTATTTTAGCATTTCTGCCTGCTCATGAGTGCCCTGCCTCACAGCTACATGTTACTAGAGTGAGCCTTGGAGGATATACAGCAGCCTTTTTTATTTCAAGGCCTGATTTTAAAAAGGCAATATCGAAAAGTTATCACAGAAGAATTGTGATCACATCAACAGATGAGTATAAGTTGTAAATGCCTCAGAACTAGAAATGATTCCAATTTTGTTTATGTAATTAGTCAGTTAGACAATATTTTTCAACTGAAGAAAATCAATAATTATTACAAATTTTATCTTTTGCAGAAGCCAGGGACAATTATTAAAATCAATTCAATAATATGACAAATCCATATCAAAAGCACAATAAGTTAAAAGGTTCTCAGGAAATGAGAATATTCTAATGAGATACGAATGTCTGTTTTCTCAGCAGAATGCAATGGTATATATTGTTTCTGTAAAAGAACAATTTTCTTCTGAGCTAATTTTTTCTCTTTGTTATATATAATATTACTCTGATTAATAATGATAATTCACATTTACCCGTAGTTTCTTAAAATACATAAACATGTAATAAAATATCAGCTTCAAGTATACTAATTTTCAGCATATTATAAGCAACTCATATATCTCATTGAATTTACTCTTTTTTTTTTTTTTTTTTTTTTTTTTGAGACAGAGTCTCACTCTGTTGCCCAGGCTAGAGTGAGTGCCGTGGCGTCAGCCTAGCTCACAGCAACCTCAAACTCCCAGGCTCAAGCGATCCTCCTGCCTCTGCCTCCCAAGTAGCTGGGACTACAGGCATGCACCACCATGCCCGGCTAATTTTTTCTATATATATATTTAGCTGTCCATATAATTTCTTTCTATTTTTAGTAGAGATGGGGTCTCGCTCTTGCTCAGGCTGGTCTCGAACTCCTGAGCTCAAACGATCCGCCCACCTCGGCCTCCCAGAGTGCTAGGATTACAGGCGTGAGCCACCGCGCCCAGCCCCTGAATTTACTCTTATTTATAATTTAATATGTTTTTATATAGACAAGAGAAAGTGAGCAAAACTTTGCTTAATAACTACTTTGTTTTTCTCTCTTTAGGAATTTTAATCTTCTTTAGAATTTGTCCAAATAATCCAGTTTACTTTTTAATGAATATAAAACAATCCAAGATAGTAAAGTCAATTTGAAATGTTATAAATTACATCTTGGTTTTATATCTCAGAGTAATGCAATTATTGTTAAAAACAGAGTAATACAATTTCCGATAAAATGTTTGTCGGAGAGATGACATTTACCAATGCTGCCCTCTGACTTAGCTCCTCCAGAGGCAGATGCCCAAAGATGGGAGCTCAAGTAGTTTATCCGGGAAATGAAGGAAACAGGAGCAGCAGCATGATACAGGGAAGAGCAGGCAATTATTAGTAATAAACTTTGCTTTATCAAGCTAGGTACCGCTGCGGATCAATGGCGCTTAATTCTGCATATAAATTTCTGGGAGTCGGTGTAAAGTACATGTCCAGTGTTATCACGTCGAAGGAGTAAAAGAGCAAGAATATTTTTTCATCAATTCCCATTAGGCATTGAATGAAGAGAGCATCAACTCCCTGGATCTTGCAGCCCTGGCTCTTGCAGCCTGCTACATGAGTGGCGAGACAGGCTCTGGTGGCAAGAGAAAACCCTTAGGCAAAGAAGCACATGTGCTGGCAGTTGGGGTGACATAATGAAATGGCAATTAATTAATAAAGCATTGATGACATATTAAGCCATTAGCCTTGTCTTTAGGTGGCAGTGCAGAGATGGTATTTTCCATCAGTGAAACAGTGCAAAGCGCTAAAGCTCAGTGAGCAATAGATGCGAGTTAAAATGAAGGTTTGCATAAAGTATAGGATGATGAAATATGTTACCATTAGCGACTAAAATTTAAATGGCATTTTAAAATTCATAAACTATTATTTTCTCATTTGACTCTAAAAATCATACAATGAAGTGTTGACATTGTTATTCCCACATTTTAGATGAGGACTGCAAGGTAAGAGTGGTTCCAGCAAGTACCTGCCAGAGCTTGCACAAAAGCAAACGATATGCTCAGGACCTGGGAGCTCATCTTCTGGTTCTGAGTAACTGAATCACGCTACACCCATAGTAAAGCTTCAAAGGAACACATAAATAAAGTCAGGGGTTTTTATTTGGGTGGAGCAAAAGTGAACACATTCCAGAGGAATTGTGGGGCATCTCAGTAAGAAAGACTTGGAAAATTTTAAATTTCATATAAAATTTGAGCTTTTGCTGGATGATTTTAAGAAGCATAATTTAAGAAAGCAGGAGCTAGTCCAAGCTAGTCCAAGATTAGATGCTGTCAAAAAGAGGGATAATATAAAAATTACACAAATAAATAATGGTCATCATTTATCATATTATATAATTAGTTATATATATAGCCTAAAATATAATTATATGGCATAAATAAACATAAGTATGCTTATATAAATAAAATTATATAGTCATAATTTTTATGTTATATATTGTGTGTATTATATTGTGCATGTAATATATATTATATGTATATAATTAGTATTATATAATTAATTATTAACATAATATTTTATTACAAATAAATATTAATATTCTGTGTCTAGGACTCTGAAAGAATAAAGTCATGGATAATAAGGCAAACGTTTAATGTCAGACAGAAGAGGGAGATGTTCAGTCACTTGTATGGTTGTGGAATAGCCTTGACTCTGTTTTGCTACATGCCTAAGCACAGCCTTCTTTCTCTGCCTTGTTGATATTCTGTAACTGTTATTTAAGCCCAGTTGAGAATATCATGGTTTTGTTCTCCTGGGAAAGCTGGGCATCTCTTTCAGATTCTCAGTGGGTAGATGTATTTAGAGAGCTTTGCAATACTAAGCAAACACAAGCATAAAGCCATTTTTACCTGATAAGAAAATACAGTGGTTCGTATAACTTAATCAAATAAAAGTTATTTTGATAAAGAAAAATTCATGTATACTATCTTTAATTAAAGCACAATACAAATGCTGCTTGACAGTAGCTGGGTTAGCCTAGTCTGCCCTAAACATGCTCAGAGCATTGTATTAGCTTACAGTTGGGCAGAATCATCCAACACAAAGCTTATTTTATAATAAAATGTTGAAAATCTCATTTAACTTACTGAATACTGTATTTAAAGCCAAAAACAGAATGGGTGTGTGGGTACCTGATGTATGATTTCTACTGAACATGTATTGCTTTTCTACCATCGTAAAGCTGAAAAATCATAAGTTGAACCATCATAAGTGAGGACAGTCTGCATTTTGTATGTTCAGGATAAAATATAATTCATTGTTTTAGTTGTAACAAAGTGTTTTTCTGCTTTTTTTAAACTGAAAACTATAGTCAAAAAAGAAACAAATTTTTTAAGGCTTGGATACCAAAAATAAATGATTCATTTACTCACTAAGTCCAAGGATATTTGGAGACAGCAATAAATTGGGAAATGGTTTTTTTAAAGGAAGTTGTTATCATCTATTTCATCATCAAACATATAACTATATGATGGATGCAGTTCAGAGATTTAGGAGCCTAAAAGGAATGAAAATTAATCTGAGGCAAAAAATCAGATATACTGTGAATATATATAATTTTTATTTGTCAACTATACCTCAACAAAGCTGGAAAAAATAAAATCAATATTCTCATTTAAAAAAAACCAAAATTTGAAAAAATCTAGTGTAATATCCAGATATGAGATATTTCATTTTCCTAAAAGCTATGCTTTACTTTTATTATATCCTTCACCTTACTTGTTACAGTTTTGTCTGAGTTTTTTGATTTCCCTTAAATCAAAACATTATAATACATCAAATTAATCAAATCAAATAACTGAATCACTCAAAGCTCTAATTACTTTGATTAGATCCTTAAATTATAAAGTAGCTTTTTCACTATCTAATCAATTTATCTTACCTGTCTACAAAACAAGTAAATATGAAAGGGCAGTTTTCTAAGCTCACTTCACTAAACATATTATCATGTGTTCATCAAATGGAAGAAAATTTTTGAAGTGAACAGAATTATATTTAAATTCTAAATTTTTAAGAAAAGGAAATTTTTACTAGTTTTTAACTCTGATAATTGTTGATACTGGACAATCGACATTTAGATACAGTAACACTTAAGACAACAAATTCTGAGGAGAGTTTCATACAGTATTCATGTTTTTAAAAGAAAATAATACTGTAACACACTGAAAGACATTCATGTGGTTAAATTAGAGGATATTTTATCTCGTATGACAAGATAAAATTCAATAATTTTTTACTTTATAAGATATTTATTGTAGAGAACAGAATACTCTCACTATACTACATTATAATATAAAACACTTTTCATTTTAAGAAATTCGTCTCTACATTTCATAGGAAGAAAAATTTCAATCTGTAATGAGAGATCGAAGAATAAGAAGAAAGTTGCAGTTAATGAAGGAGCGGTTCACCAATCTAGTTTCACGTAAGATCCACCTGTATTATTATAATATTAACACCCTATCGGCCAAGAATCTATTCCCAAGGTGAACTCTGCCCCTTCCCAATTAATTTTGAAGAATGGTAGTATAAGTTATCTCAGTTTTCCTGAATTGGCAGCAAGAGGCAACAGCTGAGTTCTAAGGTGTTAATTAGCCCATATTCTAATTTCAGAGTTCCAGCTGTGGCACCTAACAGCTCTCTAGGGGCTTCCAGATCCAATCACTGTAGCAGGACCAGAGATTAAAAATCCCTTCTCCAACTTCCTAGCCTTTCCCAACTTCTGTATCCTTTGAAAACTGGTTTGGTTTGTTTTTCAAGCATTCTCTCTTTCCCTTCTGCTTGTTGGGGTGTTACATGTTCTCTCTCTTTAGTGCTTACACTACCTATTTCAGGATACACTTTTTTTAAACTGAAATTATAGCTGTATCTGTCATTTTTGTTCTTGCATTTATGCAGTTGTTGTTTACTAAGATTTACTCCCATTTTTACAAATATCTTTGCTTATCCTCCACCTTTTGTTTTTGTATCCATTTTTACGTCTGAAAAGTGTGGTTGGTGGTAAACTCTGTTCGTTATCTGAAAATGGCCTTATTTGTCTTCTTCCCAAAATATAATTTCTCAGAAATAAAATTCTAGGTTAAGTTATTTTTCTCTAATTCAATACAGATACACTCTCATCACATTCTAGCTGCACTGTTGCTCTTGTCAGTCTGTCTTTACTCTGAAGATGACCACCCTCCCACCTCACCTGCTACTTTTAAGATCTCTCTTGCTTTTGTGCCCTGCAGTTGTTCTGGAACTTGTCAAGACTGGGGTATATTTTTTACCTATATTGTTTGGAAATCAGCCTCTCATCCTCTTGATTATCTAGATCATTCTGGAACTTCTTTTATGTATCCAAGTATTATCCAAATTTCCACTATTTCAGTGTTTTCCATCTCTGTGCCTCTGGATTACATTTGAGATAATGTCATAAGATTTATATTAGAGTTATCAAACTATCTCTTGAACTGCATAATTTTGGTGCTTGGACAATGATATATTTTCAATTTTAAATCTAACAATGCATATTGAATTAAGTTTGAATGTATTTTATTATTAATTATTATTATTATTATTTTTATTATCACATCTGCCTGGTCATTTTTTATAATCCTGTTTTCCCTTCTTATATTTTGTAGTTTCTCTAGCATTTCTTCAAACATATGAATATATTTAGAAATAAATATATTCGGCAGTTTCTTTATTTGGAATCGTTGCAGGTCTGTTTCTAATCTCTGTTTCAGCTGATTTTTATTAATGTTATCTCTCTCCTGTAATTTTTATTTTGAACTTGAGCTGACTGTCGTCTTTGAAGTTCATTAGTGAGAATGCACTGAGGCCAACGTTGAAGTTGTATTCTTTCAGAATATGTGTTTTCTTTGACCAGTGTCTGGGGGCATTAGCTTAAATTCTCCACTTCAGGGCCTTGGGACCTTACTGGTGGCATGGATTTGGCCCAAAAGTCTGTATGGCAGCCAGTTTGAAGTGCTAAATTCTCAAGGGAGATATTTTCTCCTTCACCCTCAAGTAAGTTTGATACAGGCAAGTTTAATTTATGTCTGCTGAGTGGCAGGATCTAATGCTTATTCATCCTATTACCTTCACCACATTAAGAAAATCTTAAACGTTATCACCTGTCACATGTTGTACACTAGGCCATTAAAGTCAAAACTCAAGGTTTCAGAGTGTGGCAGAAACACCTTGAGTGCAAGTACATTCTGGCTTTTCTTTCTCCCCAGGAACTCTGCTTTAACTCTGGCCATTTGAAGATTCCTTGTTTTCATGCTCATTCATTAATATATTGCTTTTTAAAAGAATATATCTTATCTAATATATTAATTATAAACTTAGAGACTAGCTCAAAGTATCTAATACACCAGAGTTTAGAAATGGAGGTTTTCACTTTTATAAAGAAGGTTCTGAAGGTATGAGGTGGGTTACGGACTCCCTTTCTCGAGAATGTGGGGTTCACAAGGTATCAGGGTGCACAGTGCATTTTGGCCTCCCTTCCCCTTTTCTCCTATTCTGCTGAGTAGGATTTTGTGTTAGCCTCGTTCTCTTTCATCTCCAAGTCCTGACTTGAGATTTCTTTTGTGGGATCACAATGGTTAAAAACAAAAGCAACAAGTGAATATTCATTTCACACCCATGGGTAGAGTCTATTGGTTTCTATCCCCTCTTCCTAAAACACATCCCCAGGACAAACCCAAGAAGAGGAAGGCATGTGTGTGAGATACAGATTTACACCCCATCTCTACTACATTCTCTGCATAGCCAGTGACTTCACATGTCTCTCCAGTGAGCAAGGTGGGTGTGGCAGGGGCAGGGGGTACTTTTGAATTAAAAATTAGATTGAATAAAACCATGGGGTACTACTCAGTCACAAAAAAACAATGATGATCTAGCACCTCTTGTACTATCCCTGATAGAGCTGGATGGAGCCCATTCTACTAAGAGAAATATCACAAGAATGGAAAAACAAGCACCACATGTACTCACCATCAAATTGGTATTAATTAATCAACACTTAAGTGCACATATAGTAGTAACATTCATTGGGTGTCAGGCAGATGGGAGAGGGAAGGAGGGGTTGGGTATATTCACACCTAATGGGTGCAGTGAGCACTGTCTGGGGGATGGGCATGCTTGCAGCTCTGACTTGGGTGGGGCAAAGGCAATATATGTAACCTAAACATTTGTTCCCCCGTAATATTCTGAAATTAAATAAATAAATAAATAATCAAAAATGGAGTGAGGACTTCTAATGATTGAAAGTACAAAATGCTGTGGGGGTTAACTGAGCTACTGCCTTTTACCATCTTGTTTCTTGAAGTCCCCTTCAAATTCTCGTTTGCAAACCATTGGCCTGACTTGGATTAAGTGCCTATCTCTCGCTCAACAGACATCAAGCATCATCAATTATCAGTGATTCTCCTACTAAGATTACATGAAGTGGGGAAGGGATGTTTCTGTAAGGGCATAGCTACAAATGACAAAGGGGAAGAGATAGTGGGCTGACAAGAGAACCACAAGACCATGACAGATCACATTGGAGAAGAATTTACCAGAGCAGGGAAAAGAATAATAATGCCTGTAAAAAATGTATGCCTTGAAAGATATTATGAGTGACCAATATGCCCATACATGGAAGAGAACCCAGGATACTAGGAATTAATATTTGAACATGACAAAAAATTTGGATAAAATTGTAAGCAGACGAGGTTTTCAAAAAGCCAATCAATGATGCAGATTTTATGAGGCATTAAATTTGTAATGAGTGCATTAAGCAAAAGAAATAAATACATTTTTGTGCATAAAAATGCGACAATTAATTATTTGTTAGTAATGGTTGTTTGTGTTACTTTTTTCTTAAAGTGATACTAAACAATTCTAATAATTTGAATAACTATATTATATTATACACAGGCACATTTACCAGCATGTATTTTGCTATTTTCAGGTTAGATTTATATATTTCCTATAATAAAATATAAGTTTCTTAAAAGAAAATAAGTGATATAGCCTGTAGAAATAAAGAAATATTGCAATGTTATATACCCCTTAGTAAAGGAATAAAAGGATTGATTTATTAAAAGATTGACTTGTATAGGAGCTATGATGTGACTTTTTAAAGGAGACATGATCAGCGTTTCAGAAAATTAGTCATTGGCACACAATAGAAGGTATAAATGAGGATTATGAAGCCTATTTTTATTTTGTTTATTTTACTTTTTCTTCTCTTTTTCATCCAAGGCAGAATTAAAAAGCTCTTTTCCAATGTCAGCCAATATCAGGCATTTTGCCAAACGGGCAAGGTAGTGGAGGCTATATCATAAGGGATAATGACTAAATTTATTTTAGAGCCTCTGCTTCTATAGCTTAGGAAAGCAAGTGATTCATAGCTGAGAAATCAGGATAATGCAATCAAAAGTCCCTATGGTACCATTCTTGACCTTTAAAGCCAAAGCACATTTGCAGAATGGAAAATTGAGCAGGAGCCTCTTTCAAACACTGGCCTAGCAATGCTTGGTGGTTCACCAGCTAGACAGAGCTCCTTATCAATATTTCAGAGTCTAATGGAACAGATGCCCTTTATAACCAAAGGTCATGTAAAAACTGGAAAAGAGAGTAGCTTGAAGAAAGTCATCTTCAGTAGTACTACTCCTAGCTACAAAAGAACATAGAAAAATGTACAAAGAAATATTTTTGTAAAACACTTCAGAAAAGGAGTTTCTAATGGTAGACTTTGTAGCTTCAAAAGCTATAAAGTGTTAGTTATTATTTAATTGCACGAAGAGAAAGACATTCATGCTGATATATGTACTGGAGTTTGTTTTTGTTAAAGCTCATAGATGATCTTATGAATATTTGTAGAACTAGAAAAAATGCACATGCAACTTACATGGATCTGGAATTGGACAGTTAGACACTGAAGCCGTTTCTTGTTTTCATTTCTGCCTCTCACTGTATACTTAATGCACTTTCCTACTTCTCGCCAAACACAGTGTGCTGATGAATTACGCATTTTCTGTTCTCCAGTGCTTTATCCTGCTGTATCATCCACTCTGGCTTTACAGCAACATGACCACTCCAGTTCAACACCTAACAAAATCTAATTAGCCTAGACTCTGAGGTTTCTAGTTTAAATGTTTATAGAACCAGAAAAACCCACTCATCATAGCATATAGATAAGGTTGCTTGTATCAAATTTTCACCCCTGTTGTACATAAGAAGTTACATGCTACCAATAAAAAGAGGTAGAAAAAGAAAGATGGTTGGAACTTTGGTTGACTGCAGATTATCTACAAAGGGAATATAAGTAGGGAGGCATTTATAAGCTTGTCTAGTAAAACTAGGAAAGTAGCTTTAGGGTAGAAAAGAGATTATTGGTCCACCAATCTAAACCAGTTAAAGACATTTATTTTACAATTCAATAGGGGCTGTGTTGTGGTCTCCAAAGTAAACACTCTAGTTCTGAAAATGCACCTGGGTTATCTATACTATATTGCCTTTTTAAAAAGCTTTTCCAAAAGCTTTAGAAAATAGTGAAATGTAAATTACATCACTGACCAGGATTAAAAGAACATCAGATTATTCATGATAGTAGAGGAAAGAGGTATAAAGTTACAAAAAAAAATTGAGGAAAAATGTCCAGGAAAAGTTATAGCAATTAAACCTCAACAAGTGACATTATGATAAAATTGTAACCTTGCCTTTGACCAACTTTTCCTTTTTGATACAAAAATTGAACTAGATTCATAGGATAGTCATTTATTGAGCATTAACTGCTGACCAGATAATAAACCTAGAGCTAAAATAGTAAGATTCTACCTTGGTATCAGAGAGCTCACGATCTAGAAATAATATCCCTTCCAACTCTAAAACTCTGATAACTCATGTGTTTGGGGCAATGTTGGTGTTGAGAGAGACATTAGGTGTAATATCCTATGATATGGGATACTCAGATCTGCGCTGCCCTTCCCCTATAAGCTTCCAGGAGCTATTCACACCAAAGAAAAGTAAAATTAGAAGCAAGTTAACACTTTATATTAATGGAACGAATGTTGAAGCCTCAAAGTTACGCTCTAGCAAAAGGGGGATTGTAGAATGTGAAATACATTTATAGGCCTACATCGGCCTTTGCTTAACTTCTAATTCCCAAATCCAAATGGGGTCTGATTAGCCCTGGCCAGCTGCATGGCATGACAGACTGAAGCAATGAACCACGGGTCATAAAGGTGTTCATATGACCCATCTTGCTGCTTGGCTGGTTGTGGCAGACACGAGAGAGAAGCCCCAGGCATCCACAAAACTTGTATTGTTATTATTTTTTAAATAAGAAAGAGAAAAGGAAAAAGGGGGAAATAGCCCAATCACTTTCTTAGAGTGTAAAATCATACTGGCAAATCCCTGTAAAGAAAAAAAAAAAAAAAAAACTGCTGAGATAGGAAAACATCTGCAGTGTTAATGTTACTAGGAATCTACATGCACAGATTTTGCCAATGCTCATAAATCCATATTCCTTACTAGGGTTTATAAGGCTCATCACCATGTCATCCCCACCAACTTTCTGACTTCACTCTTAGCCCCTCTGCTCCTGACTACTGGTTACATTGATACATGGACTTATCCATACATACGTAACAAGCTCCTGTTGCCTCCCTGTCTTAGCACACCCCCTCCCTCCCTACCCTGATGAACTCCTACTCATCTCTTCAGCTGCAGATGGAGCTTTCCTGTCTATAGAAAATGTTCCCTAACTCCCACAGAAAGGCCTAAAATGTTCCTTCATCCATGAGTCCCTTAGTAAATTTTACGTAGCATTTAAAAAAAAACATAATGTCTTTTATTCTTGTGTCTTTACTGTCACCTTGGTAAACTGAACTCATTGAAGGTAAAGTAGTTGGTTCTTCATCTTTAAGTCTGTTAAAGTTTATTACTTTTGCAGGTGCTCAAAAATGAATTGTCTATCAATATATGAAAACAAAAAGTAATATGAAATATTTAATATTTGAAGCTGCCAACAAGCATGAATAATAAAGAAATATTAAAATAATGATTTGTTAAATCTTCTTGAATACCAATGGCTATTGTCATTTTAAAAAGTCTCTTCTTGATTCTTGAAAGATTGGTAATCAATTAAAGTATACAGTACATGTTCAATTGATGTCAAAATATGGTCCCTATTCTCCAGTCGTTCCTGTGTCGTCTCATCCTTTGCCACATGACTGCAATTCTTTCTTTTCTTTGAATCTGGACTGACACTGTAACTTGCCTTAGCCCATAAAATGCTCACTTCTGCTGTCTCTCTGGGAGCCCCTCCACCGTGAGAGAAAAGCCCAGGCCAACCTTCTGGTGCGCAAGGGTCCACTGCACCTGTGCAGAGTCCTCTCCTCTCCCCAGACCATCTGGCTCCCCAGCAACCCACCATCAGACCACAGGTAAATAAGTGATGATGAGCCCAGCCAAGCCCAGCCAAGTCCAGCCCAGTCAAATTTAAAACCATCAAATCAACATAGACGTGAGTGAAATAATAAGGTTTTATTGTTAGAAGCCACAACGTTTTAGAGTGGCTTATTATTCAATATTCGTTAACTGACACCAAACAACACAGAAATTTTAAAAGAAGAGCAAAATCATCCCCTTACCTTAGAATTTAGACAAGACAAATGCAATTAAGACCAAAATTATAAATATTTATTTTACATAGAATAACAGGTACAAGTGTCAGTATAAATCAGTACCTAAACTAGGTTAAAAATCTATTCACATATTATTCTTTTCCATGAGAATATTTTTGTCAAACTATTTTGTGAAAAATAGTCATTATTAGTTTGGTGGTAATATTTTATATATCAGAGTTTTATACTCATATAAAAATAATTAAATGTCACAATAAAAATACTTTATGAATAAGAACATAAACACGTATCTATACTCTATTTTTTATATTGCTATCTGGCATCCAATTTTCCTGTAAAGTTATATTTAGACCCACAAAAGTGATTAAAAATGTATCCCCTCATTTGATAGCCTGGCATTGCCATCTCTAAAAGTGAAAACCTAAAACATTATTTTGTTCTACCACTTCATTCTATTTTGTCTTTTTAATCTCTTGGTTGAGTAACTTATTCAGATCAATATTATGATTTATAAACCTATTTCATTAGGTTTTCATGATGAAGACTAATCATGCCTCTATTAAATACTATTCTATAAACAAAGATGTGGAAAGTTATGTTTATTTTTTACATAAACATCACCATACATATTACTAACTCCATCCGTATTATTAACTCAAGGAGCCAATATATTCTCACTTGGGTCATGCTTTGTATCTCATAGACTAAAAAGATTACATTTACTCATACTATGTGGGACCTTTAATATTAATTTGATTAATTCTCAGTATGAGTCTTTTTGTTTTTAAAATGAAAAATGATATATCTTTTTTTCATTTTCCTAAAGAATCAAGATAAAAATTCTGGCCTTTTGCAAAGTTTTTGTTTATGTATATTAAATATATTCTGTTTTATATGAGTATGTTTTGTGACAATGTGACTATATCTGACAAATGACAAGTTTTGAAATAAAAAATATAAGACTATTGATTTTTCATTATGTACCACTGTTTTGTTACCATGTTTTTCTATTTTCTATTTTTTGACTAGCTAATGAGAATTATAGATGAAAATGTAGCAAGAGAGAAAAAATTAAAAATATCTGTTAACCAACTTCACAGTAAATATTAAAATTGCTATGTCCAAAATAATTACATTTAAATTTGTAACATTGCTGGGTTTGTATTATGTCTATTTTCTTCAGTATAAAGAGGTTTTATATCTCACATTTACATGATGCTTGAGAGATAATAAAGGAATTCTTTATTTTCAGTCTATAAAACTCAGATAGCGCAGTTATCTCTTAAGTGCCTCTTGTGTCTTATTTAACACTATTACAGTTATTGTGCTTAAGAAAAATAGTTTGGGGAGTCAAATATGACTAAGACACCCTTGGAAAAGAGGAGTAAGAGGAGGAAGTAGAGTGACACATCCCTAACAATGGGGATATGTTCTGAAAAATGCCTGCTAAGCAATTTCGGCATGTGAGCTTCGTAGAGTATGCTCACACAAACCTAGACAGCATAGCCTACTACAAACCTGGCTACATGCTATGGCCTATTGTTCCCAGGCTACAAACCTGTACAGCATGTTACTGTATTGAACACTGTAGGCAATTGTAACACAATGGTATTTGTATACCTAAACATATCTAAACAGAAAAGGTATAATAAATACACGGCATAAAAATTTTGTAAATGGTACATCTGTAGAGGGCGTTTATCATGAAGGGAGCTTGCAGGACTGAATGTTGCTCTGGACAAGTCACTGAGTGAGTAGTGAGTGAGTTTGAAGACCTAGGACTTCACTGCCCACTACTCTAGACTTAAAAAAATACTGTATAGTTATGCTACACTAAATTTATAGGAGATATTTTCTTTCTTCAATAATAAACTTAGGTTACTATAACTTTTGCATTTTATAAATTTTTAATTTTTTAACTTTCTGACTCTTTCATAGTAACAGCTTAAAACATACATCGTACAGCTGTACAAAAATATTTTGTTTCTTTATATCTTTATTATATAAGTGCTTCTACATTTTTAATTTTTTTTTTACTTTTTAAACTTTTTTGTTAAAAGCTAATACAAAACACACATTAGCCTGGGCCTACACAGGGTCAGCATCATCAATATCACTGTCTTCCACCAGTGCATCTTGTCTCACTGGAAGGTCTTCAGGGGCAATCACACACACGGAGCTGTCATCTCCTGTGACAAGAATGCCCTCCTCTGGAAAACCTCCTGGAGGACCTTCCTGAGGCTGTGTCATGGTTAACTTTTTTATGTAAGTAGAAGTACACTTTAAAGTGACAATAAAAAATTATAGTATAGTAAATATATGAGGCAGTACTACAGTTGTTCATTATCAATATCAAGTATTATGTACTGTACGTACTAGTTTGTGCTATACTTTCATGGGACTGGCAGTGCAGGAGGTTTGTTTAAACCAATGCCACCACAAACCTGTAATTTGTTGCGCTACTGCATTATAACAGCTCCAAAATCACTAGGTGGTAGGAATTTTTCAGCTCCACTATAATCTTATGGCTCTGTTATGTACATGGTCCATCGCTGACCAAAACATGGTTATAGGGTATATGCCTATAATCGAATTGGGAGAATATGATAGTTCTGTTTTCATAATAGCTTTAATTCTCTTTCTCCATTTTGAAAGTGTCACTTTCACATACCGGCTGCCTCATTCCCTACTCCTCCTTTAAAATCCCCAAAATAGAATTTTGAGGTTGAATTTGACCAGGATTTGGGCGGAAGGGAATCTATTAAGCTAGACAACAGCAGAAAACACCTGTCAAACAGATATCTAAACTGAAAGATAAACTTTTAAAAGATCAGTGTCCCTCCACTGTAGGTAACTTTTGGAATCCCCTTAGCTGGGAATGGAAGGCCACTACAGAGGGCTTGTTCTGACCCCATATGGTTCCACAGAAGTGGACAGATCTTTTCAGGAGAGAACTCTCAAAGCAGTTAGTTGGGTCACCAACACCTAAGAGTTTAGGGACAAATAAAGTATTTAATCCACTGGGATGAGCATCATGACTTCTTCTACAGGCCATGCAAGGTTTGTGAGAAAATAAGGAACAGTCAAAAGCAAAGTCCTAAGAGTCGTTGTGCAGGGAAAGAAGGGAACACTTTAGAGGATGGAGCAAAAGTCACCCAGTCATGGACATTTGCAATCCACAGAGCAAGGACCTGGGAACAAGTTAAAATCCCAACATGCAGACATGGGTGGATGGATATTCAAAGTACAAGCATCAGAAATTCTTCTGATTTTAACCTGAATATTCAGCCCTTAGCCTAGGATCCCACCTAACCTCCTGGACCCAGGATAGGATTGGCCTTGAGTCCGCAGTGCTGCAGAAACTAGGATTAGTGGACTTGACAGCCAACCTTAAAGGGATGCAAGCCTAAGGTACCATCATTCAACTGTCCTTTCCTCACCTTCCTCCTTATAAAATTAGAAGGTTGAGTAAGATCATCTCTAAGGTGTCTTTTCGGCCTGCAAGTCTCAATTTTTTTCAACTTTCTATCATTTTTTCCATCTTTCTATCATTTTTTCGTATAATCTTTGTAAAGGTCAGCACTTCTTAAGGTCATCCCAACCACTTGGTTCTGAAAATTCACACTCATTGAAATAGCAGAATTAATCTAGTCATAAAAATAGACAGAGGTCAACACAGTGCCTGAGCCTAAAAGAAAAAAAGTGAGGGAGGCTATGATGAGAAAATTATGCCTGACCTCACCTTTCTATTTCCTTTGGCTTTGGTTTTTATAGGATGCTATATTTCTGGGGGAACCATCCACGTTTGCTGCAGGTAAATGCTTGTGTTCTGAATTTATTGAGACAGGCAGCAGAAGGTCAAGGTATGGGCGAAGGGTAACTAAAACAAGGAAGGAGAGCATTTGGCAGTGATGTAAACGAATGCAAACCTCGCAGATTAGACATGTGTTGGGGGTGAGGGGTGGGTAAGCATTTGCAAAAAATATAATGGGACTGATTTTAAACAAACAGTAATAAAATAAAGCACTAGATTTAGTTTGTTCATTTCCCATGTTCCCAAAGTTGTCCTGGGTTGCTACAAATAATTCCAAAGAAAGTAGGTCTTTAAAGTTATAAGGCATTAAGTGTTACATTTTTGTTTCAGTTATATGTTTAAATAGTTTTTAAGGGGGAAAATCCATCATTTACGCAAAATAAAAATTCAGTCTCTGGATTGGAATTTTAGGAAATCAGGAGGTAGTTGATCCTTCTAGATATTATTCCTATTGCAAATGGTTGATGATATCTTCCATTTGAAAAACCACTCTAATTGGTTTAACTGAACACGTATGTTCTTATAAAAATTTTTTAGAAGTGGAAATAGAAACCTCTAAGCTAATATAAAGCCTCCTTTATAACAGGTATGCTCTCTTAGCACAGATAAAATAGCTCAGGAGTGTTTTTCTTCTTAATAAATATTAAAAGCAGTAAATGAGAATGCCTCTTCTCAGTTAATTTAATCCTGTGTATAATGTGTAACTGTTTCTACTAGATGCTAAGCTGTTCAAAGCACAGAGCGGGTGGCTTTTATTTAAAAGCAAATAGGCTTTTGAATATTAGTTCATAATTTAAGGAAGATGCTCTTACAAATGTATACATAGTGTTTAACCTGGCTATTAACCAGCTAAATGAATACAATTTGTTTGTGTGTGTAAATTGAAAAGCTAATATCAAAAAAAAAAAGCAAAATAGCTTTCTTAAATTAGAGTTTTTATTTTGAGATAGTTTTAAATTCACATGCTGTTATAAGTAACAATACAGAGAAATTTCATGTACCCTTTACAAATTTTCTCCAATGATAACAACTTGCAGAACTATAATATCACAACCATTATAGTAACATTGATCCAATCCATAGATCTTACTTAAATGTTAATTGTATTTGTATGTCTATATGTGTGTGCATGTGTGTGTGTATGTGTGTGTGTGTGTGTGTGTGCAGTTCTATTCATTTTTATTACATGGGTAGGCTTCTGTATCCACCACCACAGTCAAAATAAAGAACAGTTCCATCCTCACAAATATCCCTTGTGTTCCCCTTTTATAACTGCAAAGTCCTTTTCTATCTCTGAAAAGGCACAATGTCAAAATGAAGAAGAAAAAAAAACATTTTAAAGAAAACAAGAAAGGTAAGACTGTATCAAAAGAATTAGCAAGACACAATAGAAGACAATAGGAACCAAATGCAGATCGCAGGGATCTTAGCCTGGTTTTCCTCCAGAAGGCAGAGCCTAAAACAAGGGCTTTGATGTGAGTAATTTATTTGGGAATTGATACCAACTAATACAAGCAGGAAACTGGGAAGACTAAGACACAGAAGGTGGAAAAAGTGGTAGCATGGTGAGTCTTTCAAGCTGGTCACTACTAGGGCAGTGGGGGCTTGGCCCCACTCGGATGCTGTAAGGAGCCACGAAGAACATCTCACAGAATTCACTAATGAAACAAAGGGGAGCATTTATCCACCGTGCCTGCCACAGTCCCCATTGGGTGGGCCAAGGGCTGGCTCAAAGGGCATGAACTCCCTCACACCTCCAAATATACAGGAGGTGACAAGCTGGTCCCTACACCAGGCTGCAGCATCAGAGAAGGCACAGGACAGGACGGAGAGCCACTGACACGTGGCGTGTCTGAGACAAGGAGCTGTTGGGCTACCTCTGTGAAGTCGATACGACAAAGGAGGAGTAGACAGCAGACTGGAGAGAAGTGCGGTGGCACACAAGAGTGCCTGATAGCCTGTGTTTCGTAGGTGAGATGAGAAAACCGCTGCTTAGTTAGAAGCCAACTCCTTTCAGATAAGGCACCTGACCAAACTTCTATTACTTAAATCAAGTAACTCAGGAACCTCCAGTAAATTCTTTACACTGTCATACTTCAAGAGTTGCCCAAGTAGACTTTACTGTACGTATTACTCAGGTTCTCCAGAGAAACAGAACCAAGAGGATGGAGATATTTTACATATGATTTATTATAAGGAATTGGCTTGTGCAATTGTGGGGACTGGCGAGTCCACAATATGAAGAGCCAGCACCCTCCCTCCAAAACCATCAGGGCGGGAGAATTCTCTCTCCTACCAACCAGAATCGTTTTCCTGACTCAGGAGCAGCACATCTTTATTAAGTATTCTCTAAAATATGTTACCCAAGCCCAGAAAGTTGTGTATAACTCCCTCCTCCTTCAATATCAGGATTTTGAAAACAAAAGCCAATGATAATCAGTTTCGTATTCTGTAATGTCATTCTTTTTTTGAGCTGATGAAGGTAGAAAACCCCAACTCTTGAATGGGACAAAGGCCTGGGGTACAAAGCAATATTGAAGAAGGAAACTTGATTAGTATTTCAAGACAATATGCTGAAATTTCACATTAATTATGGAAAACTAGTAACCTGAATTGTCTGAATTTCTTACAATAAGAAAGATCCCAATCAACCCCATATGAAATGAATTTCCTCTGTGAATCTTAGTAGAAATTTCATTGTACAAAATACAGTGTTCTATGTACACTTTTTATACATATGCAATTTTTTACATAAGACTTCTAAAATCTAATCATTACTTATACATGCATACTTAAATCTGAAGAAGTGAAATAACGTTTATTTGCCACCAAAACAAATAAATGTATTATTTGAATAACAAAGTATATTGATAATTATTTTATATTATTTTAAATCTGCATATGGTTACAATAATTTTCTCTGGTGATAGAAATCTCTCATATCTCAGAGTTTGAGAAATAATTAGAATAACTGAGATCAAATGTTGGCATTGTGGGTTGGTGTTTACAAAGAACTCCTTAATATACTGCTGCATTCCATTTTTGTAGAAGAAACTGAGTAGGAACTTTAACAGAACCAAGTTTAAAGTGATAAATCATTCTATTTTTTTTCTAAAATGAAGACTGTGCCTGAGAGTAGGATCAGTTGCCCTAGTGCTCACTGCAGTAGTAACTTTATAGCAGCTAAACTGTTACAATAATTTCCGAAGCTAAAGAGATTTCCCCTTCACCTTGCAAGAGTGATTTGATATACTAGCATCAAATCCTAGCTCAATTCTCCTGCAGAGGAGGCCATATTTCAATCTGTGAACTGTTCTGGCGTTCTTTGGTTGACTACACTCATGATCTGGAGGACTGTTTATTGCATATAATGCATTCATTTTTGAGTAGTTTCCTCTGTGATTGGTTTTTCAAGTAATTACTTCTATTAAAGTCAAATGTTTCATATCTTTTCTTTCCATATCTTTTTGTAATGTGGCTGCATTACTTACTTTGTATGCAGGAAGACATTCTGTTTTCCCAAGGGCTTCTGTGTTTCCTCCTGCTTACATCGCTACCGTATTCAGAACTTAAACAATTCATCAAGACCTGACACCTTGCCAGTCTAAGTCAGGAAAAGCAGCCATGTTTTAATCAACAAAGCTTAAAGGGAAAGGAAGAAAGGGAGATCTCACCTCTCTCAGGAATTGTTATGTATCTTCCCTTTTTAGACACAACTTCTTTCAGTCCATCCATAAGTACAGGTTATACGAGAAATATATCAGTATAATAACTACAATAATAATATTTCAAAAATGAAGTTGCAATTTGTATACTTAGTATTTTCAATGCTAACATCAATGAAAGGAATTAATTTTGTATTCATGAGCATGAGTATGGCTATTAAAAACATATAATTTGGGATATTTTTGGCATAATTATTTCTCTAAAATTAAAAAATTATCTAGTTCATTAAATCTAGTGAATCAGTATAATGGACATTTCTGCATATGCTATAATTATAATAGAAAGGACAAAAAAAAAAAAGAGAGAAAGAGAGTAGTATTTTGCTTTCTTCTACAACTACATTTCTTTCCTTACCCTAAAGTTTGTTATTGCTTAGTATTATTTTCTTTTTAATGATGTTGAGCAAAATGCTAGATTTGTTTCATTAAATTTCCTTATGGATTCTCTCTTTCATTCTCTCTGTCTGTGCATGCACACACGTGTGTATGTGTGTATGTTATTGTGTCAGAAAGAGAGGAAGAGAGAGAGGGATGGTGAGGAGAGACAGAGAGAGATTTGACCTAGATATTGCATGCTTAAAGAGTGAGGCCAAAACAATGAAGAAATCCTCTCACGGCCCATAATTTGAAAACAGAGCTAAAAATGACAGAACTGCAGAGTTTTATGGTACACAAATAAGACCATTTTTATTTGTTGGCTGAAAATTCCATATTATACATTACAATATTATTTACTCTACTTCAATAACCTACAATATACAACACATAGATCAGTATTGGTCCTATCAGATTCTCAAACATTTATAATTTGGTGAGGGCAGCATGTCCACAAAATGACTGTGTTTCCAAGAACAATTTGACATTTGCCATGAGATTGAAAGAAGAGGTACCCCACAGTGTGAATGTGGGGGAATGCAGCAATGCTGATATCCCTAAGAATAAACTGGGGCGTGGAATTTGTTTGGTGAATTGAAGAGAACATTAACTTGATATTGGGCTTGTTCAATTTATTTGCATTTGCCAAATGGCCAAGCAGGAACATTAGACAATTGCATGCATTGGAACAGAAATCAGATAAAAGCCTTAACTGGGAACCCACTTATTGAGAAGTCGTAGAAATAATTAAAGTTGATGAGCTCACAGGGGTACTGCTTTCCATGGAATTTATTTGATTGCATCTAGAGTTGAGGGCAGTAATTCATTTTAGTGTACCAATGCATTTCTGTGATTCTAAGACACATTTTCTTTTTTCATTTTGACATCTTTGAAATTGTTTCCTAAGATTAGTACATGCATATGCATGTATATACATGCAGTATATCTTATTGACATCACTATAGATAAGGTAAATAGAATTATATTTTGCATTTCAACATGATATAATTTTAAACTCTCTTTAGAAGAAACATAGCTCCTCAAACCAACTAGTTGGGAACAAGTTTTTAACTTGACAAGGGCCTTCCCACTCTCCAGACCTTATGGCATATGGAATTCAAATACTGCAATCAAGGGGTGGAATGTTACCTACAGAGACAAAAGATTGAGGCTTACTGTGGTCTCAGTATGTCCCCCAAAATTCATATGTTGAAACTTAATGGCCAAAGTGATACCATTCAGAGGTAGGACTTTTAGGAGGTAACTAAACCATGAGCACGTAGCCCAAAGGGATGGGATGAGGACCCTTATAGAAGGGCATGAGGGAGTGGGTGTGTTCTCTTCTGCTCCCCTGCCATGTGAGGACACAGCATCTGTCCCCTCGGGCCCTTTCCTTCCCTTCCACCGTGTGAGGACACCCAGATGGCACCATCTATGTGGAAGAAGCTTTCTTCAGACAAAGAACCTGCTGGTGCCTTGATCTTGGACTTCTTAGCCTCCAGAACTGTGAGAAATAAATCTAAAAATTAAATTCTATTATTTATAAACTACCCAGTCCCTGGTATTTTGTTAGAATAGCAAAAATGGACTAAGACAAAGCCCATATCCTTTTCCTTTAGAGACTCAAAGCTATTGTGACATCTCTTAATTGAAATAGTTCCAAGCAATATCAATAGGCGGGGCATTCATTGCTAGTGGTTGGTTTTGAGGGAGTAGAGAGGCTGGAGGAAAAAGGAAACAATTTGTATAGCACCAAGTTTTTAGCCTTGGTAACTGGGAGAATGATGTTATTAAGTGACGCAGAGAATATCAGATGAGCCGGGTGAGAAATTGGGAGAGGAGGGTGATTCAGCCTGAAAATTTTGTATTCAAATGGAAAATTAAAGTTATTATTCCTGATAAACTGTTGTGGGCTCGGGTTTGAGATGGCCGACTAGAAAAATCTGATACTCACCTTTTCCAGAAAGAAGAACTAAAATTCCAAATACACAGTAGCTCCCTGAATAGAATATGTAAGACAGAAGACTGGAGTTCAGCAGAGATGTGACTAGAAACACGCCAGGCACAAAAGGAGAGGGAAGTGAGGCAGCCAGCACAGCCAGCATTGGCTGCGAGCCTGGAGAGGGTTCCCAGTGTGGGGGAAAAGGTCAGTGAGAGACCCCCAGCAGTCCACATTCCCACCAAGGACTCCCCCAATCCTAGCCATGAGAGAGCTACCCTTCCTGGAAATCCCACAAAGGCATTGATCCAGAGAGGGAGCTCACGCTGGGTCCCACATGCCCCCCCCCCAGAGACTTAAGCAGCTGCCGCATGACTCCATTTTGAGAGCTCAGCCTCCACCAGACTGCACCCTCCCCTGGGACCGCTTGCATTTCCACATCTCACCAGCCCCACAGACCTCCCCTCACATCCACCTGGAGATGGTGCAACACTGGCTGGAACCGAAAGTGTGGAAGGAACCCAGCACTGTGACCCACACAGAATCCTACACCCTGGGGAAAGGGTGGCAGAGAGCACCAGCGAGTCTGCCTGTGGGACAAAGGGAACAGAAGCCAGCTCCTCAAAGTCTGAGAGCTGCCTGCCTGGGGCTATGGATAGCAACCCCGCCTCCCCCAGCAGCACGGTTTCTGTGCTCTAGCATGCACACTAAAGACAGACTCTTCTTGCACACTACTGCAGCTGCTGTCGCCACTCGGGCTGAAGCATGCACTCCCCAGAGTCTGAGTGCTGCCTGCCTGGGCTGCTGATAGCCAAGCCACCGCTCCCATCAGCAGCACAGCTGCTGGGCTCTAACATGCCCTGAAGATGGGCTCCCTGTGCACACCACCATGGTCACTGCTGCTGCTGGGGGCCAAAGGGCACACTCCTCAGAGCCTGAAATCCACCTGTCTGCCTAGAGCTGCTCCCACTGACAGCAACCCTGCTGCCTGAGCAGCAGGGCCACTGTGCAATTATGTGCACCATGGAGACAGGCTCTCCACCCCTACCTCCACAGATTGTCCCACCCTGCCTACTACAGTCTGCACCACTGGTGCCCACAACCCAGGGGCTTAAGATCAGGCCCATCTGCCCTGTCACCACATCTCTTAGTGCCAGAGCACACCACTGGGCGCGGGGGAGCATTCCACTCAGTCCACTATCACTACCGCCTGTGCACTCCTCCTGGGGATGTGTAGGCGGGGCCCACCAGTCTGCTGCCTACAGCACCACTGTCACCTACCTGCATATACTACCTGGGTGACTGAGGGATGTCCCCCCAAACCATCACAACCATGGCTTACATTAGCAAGTGCTGATTGAGAGCCCGAGGGTTGTCCCACCTGTACCCACTAACACCAGTGCCCACATGAGCCACAAAGGGGCCCAAAGACAGGCATATTTTGCCTGCCACTGCCACCACCAAGACCTGAGGACTGGCCCACCTGGCAATCCTGTCCCATGAAAGCCTTACCACAGCTTCCACTAACAACTGCAGCCAAGCCACTGAGGAAATCACGGACATCACTGATGCTGTTTAAACTTGAATAAATCATGCAGAGACTACACCACTGTGCACACCAAGGTCAAAGCCAAAATGTTCTACCCAACCAACACCATAAATACAGTTACAGGAAAAAATAAACCCTGTGAAAGCAAATTCAGAAAATAGGAAGAAGCTACAATTACACCACACACACAAACATTAATGTAAGGACACAGGAAACATGAAAAAGCAAAGAAATATGACACCTCCAAAGGAACACAAAAATTCCCTAGCAATGGATTACAATCTAAAGAAATTTATGAAATTCCAAAAATGAATCAAAATAATGATATTAAACAAGCTAAGTGAAATACAAGAGACCTCAGAAAAGCAATCAAAGAAATTAGAAAAACATTCAGGATACGAATGAGACATTTACCAAAGAGATAGATATCATAGAAAAGGACCAAAGATAAATTCTGAAACAGAAGAATTTATTGAATAAAATAAAAAATACATTTGAAAGTTTCCATAATAGACTAGATACAGCAGAAGAAAAAATTTAGAACTTGAAGGTAGGTCTTTGAAATAACTCAGTAAGATAAAAATAAAGAAAAAAGAATTAAAAAATAAACTATGGTAAACCAAAGCAGTATGGTATTGGTATAAAAATAGACATACAGAACTAATTGAACAGAATAGAGAACCCATAAATAAAGCTACATACTTACAGCCAGCTGCTCTTTGACAAAGTCACCAAGCACATACACTGGGTAAAGTACACCGTCTTCAATAAATGACACTGAGAAAATTGTATATCCACAGGCAGAAGATGGAAACTGGAGCCCTATCTCTAAGCATGTACAAAAATCAACTCAAGATAGATTAAAGACTTAAATGTAAAACCTAAAACTTTAAAACTACTAGAATAAAGCATAGGGAATGCATTTCAGGACATTAGTCTAGGCAAAGATTTTATGGCTAAACCTCAAAAGCAAAGGCAACAAAAACAAAAATATACAAATAGGTCTATATTGAACTTAAAAACCTCTGAACAGCAAAGGAGACAATGAACAGAGTAAGGAAATAATTTGTTGAATGGGAGAAAATATCTGCAAACTATTCATCTGACAAGAAACTAATATCCAGAATATACAAGGAACTCAAACAACCCAACATTAAAAAACAAATAATTCCATTGAAAAGTGGGCAAAGGACATGAATGGACATTTCTCAAAAGAAGACATACAAACAGCCAAAAGTATATCAAAAACTACTCAACATCACTAATCCTCAAGGAAATGCAAGTCAAAAATCACAATTAGAATCACCTCACCCCAATTAGAATGACCATTTCTCAAAAACAATAACAATAATAATAACAACAACAGATGCTGATGAGGATACAGAGAAAGGTAACTTTAAACACTATTGGTGGGAATGCAAATTAGCATGGTTACTATGAAAAATAGTATGGAGATTCCTCAAAAAAAAAAAAATTAATAGGACTACCTTATGATACAGCAATCCCATCACTGGGAATTTATCCAAAAGAAAAGAAATTGTTATATTCAATGGATACCTGCACTTCTATGTTTATTGCAGCACTATTAATAGTCAAGATATGAAATCAACCTAGATACCCATGAATGGATTAATGAATAAAGAAATGTGGTATATATACACAGTGTAATACTATTTGGCCATAAAAAGAAATAAATCACACAATTTGCAGCAACATGGATGGAACTGGAGGTCATTCTGTTAAGAGAAACAAGCCAGGCACAGAAAGACAAATATTGCATCTCTCACTCATATGTGGGAGCTAAAAAAGTTGATCTCATGTAGGTAGAGAGTAGATTGATAGATAACAAAGGCCAGGAAGGGTGTGGTGGGGTGCATGAGAGATTGGTTAATGGCTACACACATATAGTTGGATTGAGGAAATAAGTTCTAATGTTCAACAGCAGAGTGGGGTGACTACAGTTAACAACGATGTATTCTGTATTTCAAAATAGCTAGACGAGAGAACTTAAAATGTTCCCAGCACATAAAAATGATAAATACTTGAGGTGATGGACATCTCAGTTACCCTGACTTCATCATTTCACAGTCTATGCATTCACTACCTAGCACATGTACCCCATTAGTATGTGCAAATCTTATTTATCGATAAAAAATTAAATTAAAAAAGCTGTTGTTTTAGATCTAGAATGTAACAGGTAACTGTTGATACTCTCTATACTTAAGTCAGCAGTAGCAGTTTACAAATGCTTTCTCAAGAAATTTAGGAAGATTTGTGTGTATATGCTTTAGTTACAGAGCTATTAATATATTTTTATCAGTGCAATAATACCTTAAAGTCTAGATCTGCGCTGTCCAATATTTTTAAATTTCTTATTTGCATTATGGATGCGTGCTTCCAATATAACGCTGCCCTTTAATTAGAAATGTGGTCCATTTGTAATTAACTAACTTGTTTAATTGTGTATGGATTCATCTCCTTTTTTCTTAGCCTTGCCTATTGCTCTTCCTTTTTTATTTTTTTGACTTCTCTTGGGTTGACTTATTTTTTATCATTCCATTTTACTCACCTATTAGCTTGGTATATTTATAAGATATATAGGATTGCAAAATTATTTTCCTTGTTTTTAAATGATCACCCAGAAATCATACCACGTGTCCATGAATTATTAAATACCAGTACTTTTAGTGCTTCTCACATCAGGCAATGAACTTTAAACACCTTCATTTCACTTCTCCTCCTCCTGACTTATATCCTTTCTCTGTCATGTGGTTTAATTTTAATCTTTGTTTTAACCTCCCCAAGTCATGGTCACCAGAGTTTTAACAGACAATATTCATTTACATTTATTGATACATTTGCCATTTCCAATGCTCTTTGTTCAAATTTGCATCTTCAAGTTTTCATCCAGTGTCATTGTCTTTCTCCCTAGAAAATAGAATTTTAATGTAGTTTATTGATAAATCCTCTTCAATTTTATTTCTCTGAAAATGTCTTTTTTATCTTCACTTTTTAACAGTGTTCTAATGGGTTTAGAATTCTAAGTCGGCAGATATCTGCTTTCCACCCTTTGAAGCTGTCATTCTGGTGTCTCCGGGCTTCCTGAGCTCTTTCAGGGAAGTCCAGCGTAGCCTTCCTGTTGTTCCTCTGAGGCACTCTGCCTTTATTCTCTGGCTTCTTTTAAAATTTCTTAAAGCCAATATGCTTTACAAATCTTAAGTACATACTTTCTAGTTAATCATTAATTTGGAGAACAATAAAAAAAAAAGCTTTTAGCTAACTCTGGTGAGTCTCTGTCCTGTTTTCAGTAAATTCGAGAGAGCAGACGTACATGCTAGGCTAACGAACTGAAAAGACACCCGTGGCCCACCAGGCTGATTTCTAGCAGCTCTTTAGTTCTCTGCCCCTCTCCAGTCACCAAACCACAAATAGTGTCTTATTTTCTCTTCTTTCTCTTATTTATAGGGCAGTTTAAGCAGAATCTTTTATTATTTATGTAAAAAATGATTATCCTCATTCAAGACTTCTCTCAAATAAAAGGTATTGCAGCTTTCCTCAAATAAAATCAGTCAATAAATTAAAATGTATGTATTTTTTCATGATGTTCATTAGAAATGTCAGTTTTGATAATTGAATTATGTTTAATTAAATATGTCATTCATATATGTCTTCTAGCTAATTATAAGTGAAGTCTCTGAATATAAAACAATTAACATGTGAAACATCCAAGTGACTAATGGCAGCTTGTCACCAAATGCTTTACAAGAGGGGAATGTGATTCTGAATACTTTGATAAACTGGCTGTCCTCTGTATCCTTAGCATTTCGTGTTGTGTATGGGCGCATGTACATGCGTATGGTTGCGTGTTAGTTTCTTCTAAACATTTAAAAGTTTGGCTGAGAACTCCCTACAAGCTTTGCTCTCCTGCTTTCAACGGCCTGTAAAAGCCTGGTTTAGCTGCGAGTAAGCAAGTATAGTCAGTTCAACATTTGATTTAAACACAGACAGAAAATATTTATTAAAGATAATTTATTTCCAATTTTAATACAAATTTATCAAATATAAAGAAATAATTAGGTGCACAGAAGCACAGGATTGCAGAGTTAACTACGTTTGAAACAGCCACCATTTACTGCATATACATTCAATGCTAGACTTTCCAGCATAGTGAATAACAGGTCCAATAACCAAATACTAAACTAATGTATAACATCATCATATATTTAATACATAAATCTAAACATTTTCTGCTAAATTTATAGTTCATAATATTTGGTAGTTTCTTCTCTTGCTGTCACCTGGTATCTGCTTCATGAAGTGTCCAGAATTTCCCAAAGAGTGGTTATTTCTTAACCAATGATTTCAATATAGTAATGAGAATTGTCATATTTGACACATCAATCTCCAGCTAAGAGCTGTTCACACTCTGATTTTCTTATAGTTTTCCTTTTTTAAATAACTATCTCTCTATCTCTGTCACTTTAGGGCTATATTTTGATGACTTACAGGTCACATTTGACAGTTTACTATAAAAGTAAGCAGGCTTCCAAATTAACCTGCCTTGGGAAAGTCTTGTGATTCATGGCAACATTTTATCCCTATCATGAGTTCCTCAAATTGTTGACATGCTGATTAATGCATAACCTACTGACACTGAAAAGCACTCTGATTTATTTCTGAATCCTAAGTTTTACTGATTGCCTTGCATGTAGACACTTTGTATTCAACGATTGTAACCTCTGTATTACACCCTCCAATGATAAAGGACAACTTTAACATGAAGAGTCCTTCTCCCTTCTCCTAAACCTTCCTAGAAAAACCTTCCAACTTGTAACAAATGCCAGAATTTTGTTGATGTGTCTTCCTGGGTCAGTCCTCACATTTAGCTTTCAATAAACCTTTATCAAATTATTTCTCCCAAAATAGCCTTAATTTCAGTTGACAATTCTAAACTAATATAACTTGAATGATTTTTCCAAGTCCTAATTTACTGCACATACTATAACTTTTTCATATATAAGCATTTTATTATTTTGGTTAAAACAAAGTTCTGCCAAAATTTAATGGTGCAATACTCAGTGAAGTAAGGATTTAGGCCTCAGAACATGGCAGAACTGTTTCAAGATCTAGAGGCCATGTGCTTTATATTGTAAATATTCCTTTTAGGTGTGCATAAAAATCTAACCTTCATTTCTAAAATTGTTTCCCTGAAAAGAAGCATTCTTAGTCCAAAATAGTAAATGTAAACTTTTTTAGCACAATTTATTTATTATTTGGGAATAACCTAATTATTTTTCCTATATATGCTCAGCTTTTAGATCTTGTGAGCTTAACTCAATTAAATTATTAAATTATGTGAATCTCAATAAATGGTTTGGGTTTAGAGCATCAGTTTAGAATTATGAACGATTTCGTGTCCTTGAGTTTAGTCACTAGGAATTTCCAGCAATATTACAGAAAGGCAAAGGAGATCACAGACATGCACAGTTTTCAAAGAGCAGAGTCATGTTATTAATTAACATTAAACTCAGGAATGTCGGTACTTCAATTATGTTAAAAACCATTGATCAGGAAATGATGAATCAGAGTAAAAAACATAAGTATGAGTGCAGTCACCATTAAGCAGTTACTGAATACTTTATCTAAATGTTAAGAGCTTTTAGGTTTAATGATTGCAAATTCAGAAAGGTTACTATTGAGCACTAGGAACTAAAGAAGAGTTTCCTTAAAAGGAATAAAAACTTGAGAATTCATGCCTAACTGAGATTTAGATTTTGTTAAATTAAGGAAATGATATCATCCTTGGCCTCTACCTCCCTTCCCCAGTTGTGACAAATGGGAAGTCTCCAGTCATTGCCTAATGTCCCCTGGAAGACAACGTTTCCCTGGGTGGAGAAATACTGCTCTTTGATAAAAGGCAAGAATATACTTTCCTGATATTAAGATATTTGACATACTGTATGTTTAAGTATGGGCTAACCTGCATTTTAAAAGACAGTATTTCTCTACTGCAATGAGTGTCTAACTATAAAGTTCATCCAATCTTTCCCACCTGGAAACCTCCACTCCCAAAGTTATCACCCACTGGGAGCACCAGTTGATCCTTTTTCAGTGGACATCAGTTCTCTGTTTATCATTCTTTTTTCTTTTTTCACTTTAAATGAAGGCATGAAATTGTTTATTTTCATATTGGAAAATAGAGTATATTTCTTAACCAGATATATTTCTTCATTCTGTTCAAAGTAGATGTTTATCATTCTTGATGGTTAATTTTATGTGTCAACTTGACTAGGTTAAAGGACGGCCAGCTACCTGGGAAAAACATTATTTTGAGGTGTGTGTGTGTGAGGGTGAATCAGCAGACTGAGTAAAAATGGCCCTCTCCAGTGTGGGCACACATCACCCCATCCACTGAGGGCCCAAGTAGAGCAAAAAGGCAGAGCAAAGATGAATTCTCTTTGTCTTCTTGAACAGGGACATTGAACTCTCCTGCATTCAGACATTAGAACTCCTGGTTCTAGGGCCTTCAGACTGTTGGATTTACACAAGCAGAGTCCCCCCACCACCCCTCTACCACCCGTGTTCTCCAGTTTGCAGACGGCAGATCCCGCACACATACATAGATACATTCACACATATATATACTTATAGACACATACACATACTTCTCTGGAGAACCCTAATACACCACAATATCTAGGTTTTACTTATCTTGTGCATTTTAAAATACCTTTCCCTTGATAATAACTCATCTCCCATAAACACTTCTTATACCATACGCCACTATGAGGAATTCCTGCAACACTCAGAGTGCGATCTCCCTGCCAAGTACTCCCTCAGCCCTGAGAATATACTGGCCAGGCAAGATTAACTGAAACTGTGAACAAATGTGCTTGTTATGTTATTTGGACTGTAATTTATTTGAGGACAGAGACCATTCAGTATTCAATAATATGTCCTTCAATGTATGTCACATATATTAGAAAATCATTTCTTTAATAAGTAAATGGAGGAAAAAAACATCATAGAGAGTATAATAAAACCCTCTGATGATTTTGTACCTTCCCATTACTCCAGAAATTACAGTACTAAACTCACCTCCTGCTCTAACTCAAGGCCAACTACCCATTGCTGGGTAGGCTAATCCCCTTGATGGGTAGGCTAAGGCTCACCTCAGCACTACTTCAATTGCACAAGGTATCCCTTCTGCCTGGCTGATGCAGTCTGGAGCTAGGACCTCTGGCCTAGTCTGCAGATTATGCCTTGGATTTTAGTTCCTACTGACCACACAGCCTTGCCAGACACCTTTGTGAAACACACAAATTGTACAATCATAGCCCGAGACCTTCTACACCCTATACAGTAACCAAGGAAAACCGTATCTTGTCATCTTCATCTTCATCATCTTATGAAATTGTGCTATTTGAATGAGAGAATATAGCATCTATGTTCTTCTAAATATTCCACATTAGTGAAGTAAACTCCCCACTTGTGATATACTTTGTTAGACAGTAGGAAAAATAAGATCTTATAATAACCACTATTTCCATTGTGAAAAACAGTGCTCCAAAGGAAGGTCTATTGTGACTTTATAATCACTTTAGATTCAGGTTTTGTACTTGTTTCAAATGTATAATAGTTGCTGAAATCTAGGACTTTCAAATGCTTTTTCTGAACATGCAAAAGTCTTGCGGAGTACCGGCAAAAACTGACACTGTGTGAGTACAGAGAGTAATAATCTGTAAAGGCACAAATGTTTCTTTTAGTAGGAAGAAAATATTTGGATTAGTTGGTAATTTGAGAACTTACAATTTTCTACAGTTGAATAATTTAATAATTTAAAAATTCACTTCTAATTACAATGACTGGTCAAATAATGGGCACTTTGCATGAAATGAGTCAAGGCCTTAGTGCCATTCCTGTCAGTCAGTGGCTGCGATGGGATTTCTTGGTCATGCTCAGATCTTGAAGTGTGTTTGTAAAAAGAACACTACTGGGAAAGGAGGGTTTCATTAGGGGGCAGCCTAGTAATTTCTTTAATCAACCAGCCTGAATCACCTATGAACACCAAATGCCAATTCACCTTCTTAAACTAGGAGCTGTCTGTGCCTCCTCTTTGGGTGGCTACTACAGCCCCACAAGCCTTTATGCGGTTAGAGGTTCCTAACAATAGGAAATCCACCCCAATAGGCCCCGTCTTTCTGTTATGTAGATAGTTAGGCTCTCTGGCTCTTCCCCGGTCAAGGGTGCCCTGTTTTGGTGCTGTTTCCAGCAGTTGTTCCACCTGGGAAGGATAAGGGGAGGCACTCCATTTTGGTGTTGCCCCACCCTTAATCCCATCCCAAGCAACTGCTACACCTGGGGAAGGAGGGCATGCTTTATCAATCTAGGAATCCCCCAGCCCGGGCATAGTAAGATTTAGAAAGTGACCTAGAGTAACCAAAGGGTAATTAATATGCCATAGCCTGAATTTGCATTGCAGTTTACCGCCCTCCCAGGTGGGCTTTCTTAGAGGGAGCTTGTATATGCAGATGGAATTTTGAGGACACCTGTTGATCATTTGATAACATCCTACACCTGCCAATAGCCTTCCTCCAGTCTGGGCTAATAAAAGGAAACAATCCGGGAAGGAAGGAAGGAAGGGAGGAAGAGAGTGGGCCAGTCAGTGAGTGAGTTGGTCTGTCTCTCTCCACTCTGCGGAGACAGATACGTTTTATTCTACAATAAAGAGCTGCTCTTGTGAAACTGTTCCCTGCCTGAGGTTACTCCTGGCCCTGCTGGTGATTTTTCCAAGAGAGGACTCAGAGGACCAGGATAACAGTCTGGACTTGTTGACACTTTGGTATGTCTGGTCATTCTTCAGCCAAGAGCACAGCAGGAACCGAGGGCAGACTCCCACCCTGACATCTTTGGTGCCAAAAGCCAGGATTCTGACATTTCCATACCAGCAAAAAAGTAGAGAGTAACGAAAGAACATCAGTGCCTTTCTCCAGTTCCTTTTATACGAACCTTATACTCCTCTCAAGAAAGGGAAGAACAGGCCTACCTTCTATTACAATAAGTCCATTATGTTCTTAAGAAGGTGATTTTGTCCACGAACTTCATCAAAACTTTTGCTTTTTGTGGGTAAAGTGAATGCCGGTACAGTAAAAGTTTTTAAATTTCTTGAACATGATAAAGAAACTGCTTAGCATACATGTATCCTTTGCATATACAAACCTATTATGGACTGCTAATATAAGTCTCTGACCCAGAAAACAAGATTTTTCACTGGTTACCCAACAAAAATACTACCAAATAACACACACACAAACACACAGACACCCCTCTAGTTAAATAAATGGATATAGATATATGGAAAAATATATTTTGATTTTGATACATTTACATTAGTGTATTAGAAATTAGGCTTACTGTAGTAAGGAAGAATGCCATATTGACAAATATTAGTAATGTTTGAGAAAGGAAATGTGGGGAGGTTTTTTTTATACATTTTGGAGTGGCAGTTCAAGTGATTTAGGGCAGTACTTTCAAGGTGGGGAAGAGATTGTGAGAAAGCAATATTTGTGCAGGATTGATAAACACAGTGAGGCTAGGTTCTTGTAACAAGCATTGATTGTTGTCTAATAACTGTTTGTCTAAGTGAACAATCTATTAATTTCATGAGAGCTATTGGCCCAAATGAATTTACTCTTTGCCTAGATAAATTGGATTGCAAGAATTCCCTGGATCAAAAAGTGAATTTTTTTCTAATTTAAATTGATTTAATGTCTTTCTTGGCAATAATTTCCTGGAACACACCGATAATTCATATCTATACCTCATCTGTACCTGAGTGTGCACCACCAGGCTTTTCACTCAGTGAAGTCAAAGCGACAAACGGAAGGTGAGATTTTAGGGTCATGGCAGAGCCTGTGGTATTATCTATTTAAAGTCTATACTTCCTTTCTTTTGTACTGACATTAGCCTCACATTTTTAAGGGAAACAAATTGTCCAACTAAAATTCATACTCCAGAAAGCCAGAAAATGTACCTTCCCAATCAATATCCATTTCCTCCTCCCCAAAATAGCAGCTATTCTGACTACTAGCAGAGTAAATTGGTATTGTATAGTTTCGAATTTTAGATGATGAAATTACACTATTCATTCTTTTGTGTCTGACTTTTATTTAACATTACATTTGTGATATTCAGTCACAGTATTACATGTAGTAATGGTTTATTCATTGTGATTGTTATACAGTGCCCCATTGCACTATTTTAATACAATATATCTATTCATTATATTGTTTGGTCGATATCTTTATTTTTTTTTTTTTTTTTTTTTTTTTTTTTTGTTGAGACAGAGTCTCACTTTGTTGCCCAGGCTAGAGTGAGTGCCGTGGCGTCAGCTTAGCTCACAGCAACCTCAAACTCCTGGGCTTAAGCAATCCTACTGCCTCAGCCTCCCGAGTAGCTGGGACTACAGGCATGCGCCACTATGCCCGGCTAATTTTTTTTTTCTATATAGATTTTTAGGTGTCCATATAATGTCTTTCTATTTTTTAGTAGAGGCGGGGTCTCGCTCAGGCTGGTCTCGAACTCCTGACCTTGAGCAATCCACCCGCCTCGGCCTCCCAGAGTGCTAGGATTACAGGCGTGAGCCACCGCGCCCGGCCAATATCTTTAATCAGTTTAGGAAAACCCTCAGCCATTATCTCATCAAATAATTCTTCTCCAGTCTCTCTCTCCTCTTCTTATCAGATTCCAGGTATAAGAACATCAAATCTTTGAATATGAATCCTTTGACATCTGCTAGGTCTACTATGTTCTTTTAATTATGGATCACATTTTTCTGTCTCTTCATGTGTATAATAAATTTGTATTGTATGCTTTACATTGTGTATAAAATGACCACAAAGCTTGCGATGATATATTTCTCCAGAAAGTTGCTTTTCATGTCTTAGGTAGATAGGGTAAAGGGATGATCAATTCAATCAGTATTAATCTGGATCCAATAAGCATTTAACTTTTCTTAGGATTCAGTTCATATCTGCATCACCCTTTCTCTTCAGGCATGGCCCTCCCAGGCTTTTCATTGATTCCATGAACTGTCTGTTACTTAAGGTCTGCTTTTTCAAAACATTGATCCACAGTCTTCGGCCTCCTTCTCGATGGAGGTTTTTGGAAAACCCACATCCTTAAGACAACTTGTAGCCCTCTAGGTGCAGCCTTTGGACAGAATTCAAATTTTACAGAACAATTCCTTTTATTAGTTTGTTTCTTAATGATGATTTTGTTATTCTTCTAGTGGTTTCTTTAGAGAAGTGCTGTCCAACAGAATTGTCTGTAATGCTAGATATGTTCTACATCAGTCCTTTCCAAAATAGTAGCAACAGCCATCACATATGGCTCTTGAGCACTTGAAATGGGCTAGTGTGGCTGAGGGGCATAATTTTTAATTTAATTTACTTTAAAAATAAACAGACACATATGGCTAATGACTACCATATTGAACAGTGTAGCTCAAGGTATTACAAATTGAATTGCTTACATATCAAAGTCTAATATATATAATATAATTTCAAAGTCTAATAATGTTTAATATATAGCATATATCAAAATATATATTTGCTATAATATGAAAGTATAATATATATTTTATGCAACATATTTCATATACATTAGAAATTGATAGCCTGCCACTACGAGAAGTGATCTTTGACAAAGCAGACAAAAATATACATTGGGAAAAAAAATCCCTATTCAATAAATGGTGCTGGGAAAATTGGATAGTCAGATGTAGAAGACTGAGACAGGATCCACACCTCTCATCAATCACAAAAATTAATTCACAATGGATAACAGATTTAAACCTAAGGCATGAAAATATAAGAATTCTAGAAGAAAATGTTGGAAAACCCTTATAGATATTGGCCTAGTCAAAGAATTTATGAGGAAGACCCCAAAGACAATCATAGCAACAACAAAAATAAATAAATGGGCTCTGATCAAATTAAAAGGCTTCTGCACAGCCAAGGAAACAATCAATAGAGTGAATAGACAACCTACAAAATACGAGAAAATATCTGCATTCTATAGATATGATAAAGGGCTAATAGCCAGAATCTATAAAGAACTCCAGCAAAACAGCAAGAAAAAAATCAAACAACCCATTAAAAAGTAGGCAAAAGACATGAACAGAGGCTTTTCAAAGAAGAAAGACTAATGGCTAATAAACATATGAAAAAATGCTCAACATCTCTAATCATCAGAGAATTGGAATGTTTATTAACTTTATGATCTCAGCAATATGTGTGGTGTAGATCTATTTGTTTCATTTGCACTATTTGTGCATTACACTATTTGTTTCATTTGCATTATTGTGGTGCATCAATTTATATCCATTTGCTTGTTTGTTTTTACAACTACACATTTTGGTGCACACCATCAAATTCAATATATTCTTATTTTTTGAACTATAAGATAAATTATCATAAGTATTTTCATTTGAGCTAATAGCTCTCTTGAAATTAATAGATTGCTCACCTAGACAAATAGTTATTAGACAACAATCAAAAGTTTTGAAATGGGATTCTGCATCCCAGCTGGATGCAGCAGGGCACAGTTGGCCATTGTTCCTGCTGTAACAATTAGAAAAATATAAAAGGATGAACTGTAAAAATCATATTTTTAAAGACATGAAAAACCATGGAAATAATAAAAAATTGGAGTTAATGAAATTCCCAAGAGAAGCTCTTTTAAAATGATTTGATAATTAACAACCATTTTCATTCTTAAAGGCATTCGGCAATTGTGAACAAAGGCTAAGGGGCAGACTGGGCTCAGCAGAGTCTCCACTGGGGAAATGGAGCCGGAGGACTCTGGGCAGTTATATGGAGCTGGATGGACATCGAACAACGCCCAGGACAAAATTTTCTTTTTTCCCATGAAACATTTCCGAAGTCTGGAAAGGAGGAAAAGACTAGGTTGTCCTAAAGGCAAATGCAAACGGAGAATTCTCACAATCTTTTTTTTTTTTTTTTTTGAGACAGAGTCCTGCTCTCTATTGCTCAGGCTAGAGTGCCCTGGCGTCAGCCTTGCTCACTGCAACCTCTAACTCCTGTGCTCAAGCGATCCTCCTGCCTCAGCCTCCCAAGCAGCTGGGACTACAGGCATGCAACACTGAGCCTGGCTAATTTGTTTGTTTGTTTGTTTGTTTCCATTTTTAGTTCCCCGGCTAATTTTTTTCTATTTTTAGTAGGGACAGGGTCTCACTCTTGCTCAGGCTGGTCTCGAACTCCTGACCTCAAGGGATCCTCTCCCTTTGGCCTCCCAGAGTGGTAGGATTACAGGTGTGAGCCACCATGCCCAGCCAATCTTTCATTGTTTAAGAGTCAAAAAACTGCTTTGGGGGTCCTGCCATCAGCCCACTTCCCAGGATTATTGAAGACACCTCACAGAGGTGGGGAACCTGCAGCCTTCTGATTTCAAAATTGTTCTTTTTTAAGCACCAAAGGAGGCAAGAAAGCTGTATCTTTCTCTGCTGGTTTGTTTTTACTACTATACATTTTGGTGCACACAATCAATACCAATATATCCTTATTTTTTGAACTATGAGATAAATTATCATAAATATTTTCTTTAAGCTATTGCATTTTTATTTGCAATGTATTAAAGTATGCTATTCCCTTTCCTCCAAACAGTTGTGTTTGTTATTTTCAATTATTAATCTAATGGATATAAAATTATATATTATGATTAATTTAATTTGCATTTTCATAAATACCAGAGTATCTTTTCAAATATTTATTGTCCATGTGCATTTGCTTCCCTCTGAACTATCTGTTTATATCTTTTGTCTATCTTTTGCCCATTTGCTTTTTTAGTTGTTAGTAAAATTGTTCAAGACCTTTGTGTATTCTAGCCCTTAAATTGTTACCAAGTATTTAAAATATCTTTCTCAATCTATCTTATGTTCATTAATTTTGTTTATGAAATATTTTACCTTATATTTTGTTAATTTTAATTTTAAGTCTACAAGTCAATTTCATGTTTTATAGATTATGTGTTACCTTTCTGCATTTAAAAGCTTCAGTAATCCCTAGTTTAAAATATATTTTTAAAAATTGTTCAGTTAAAATTTGTACTATCTTGTAAGCTACATTTAAATCTTTCATGCATTTGAACTTAGCTTTTTCTATGTTGTAAGATAAAAATACAATTTTATCTTTTCTTCAGTGTGAGTCTTTTGTGTTAGCAATTTTTAGTGAATAAAGCATCTTTGTCCCACTGAATTGAACTAACTTATTTGATATACATTAAATTTGTATATACTGAAACGCACACACATGCTATTAATGTATATTTGAGAAAGTTAATTTGTACATTAAATTCATCTATGCTAGAATAAAATGAATTATAGCATATAATTATATACACAGACAAAGAATTCAAGTATGAAAATAAATACATTTTCACAAATGACAACTGAAAAAGTACTGCCTTTAGATTGCCTCTAAATAAATTTCTATATGGTATAACTTCAGCAAGAAGGAAGTAAAGACAAGTTGATGAATTTGGATTCAATAAGGAAAGGTTTCCAATTAATTACATAATTTGGTTAAATCATATGAGTTATTTGTGATAACAATCTATCTAGAATGAATTATGCCATATAAATAACAGGAAAAAATGAGTAGAAAGGATAACGGACACAAAAAGGACATAACTTTTATTAGGTTTCTTGTTTCATTCAGTGGGCAGCAATATTGACTAAAACCAAGACTCAATTAAAAATATGACATATCTACTTATCATAAAATATTATGTATCTTTAAATATATGAAAGTGATACCTCAAAATATTCAAAGGTTATTTTCAAGTGGATTAAAATTTTTTATGTATAAATGGATTCTTGAAAAAATATTTGGAGAAATTATAGTAAATTTGTGATTATTATTTTGGGAGATTTGTGTAATCATAGAAATCAGCCATATATTCATATACCAATTGAAATTCATCTATAAAACAAGACATTATAAGAAAAATTAAAAGATAGTAGACAAAATAAAACAAAGAATAATGTATGTTACCAAAAATATGAAAGCCCACAAAAATCAACAAATTAATCAGAGATTGAGAGAGAGAGAGAATTCAATTGGAAACATTAGCAAAGACTTTGATCAGGCAATTCCCCCAAAAACCAATGTAATGACTAATTAAAATAGAAAGTGTTTCCAACATTATTGGCATTTAGAATAACATAAAATAAAAATCATAAAGTAGCATTCCTAGCATAATATTGTCAAATATTAAAATTTGGAGAATATCAGGGAGGCTGTGAGGCTGTTTGGAAAGGGGCATTGGCAGACACTACAAAAGCAGGGTCTTTTAATACAATTATGTAACATAAAGAAATACAACCCATAAGGATAAATGAATATTTTAGAGGCCAATTTAAGAGCATCTGCAAAGTTAAAAATCATATTTTGTAACCCAGAAAAGTTTGCTTCCAGAAATTTGCCCCAGTTAATGTACATGAGGAGATTCTTACATCGAATTTATGTGTAAGTATGGAAGCTACACATGTCCCCATAAAGAAGGGAATTCTAAATACACTGCTAATTCTACACTGTGAACTATTATGACAGAATTTTATAAGAATGTACAGCCATGGAAATTTTTCATGATTTGGTGAGATGGTGGAGGAGGCAGATTTAAAAAACAAATTGCAAAGAGTATGGTCCCATCTCACTAAAGGAATTACCACATTTGTTTAAACCAGGCTATGAATTTTCAAAAGATCTGAAACAGAAGAACAAGTATATCTGGAAGTTCCCAAGCTAACAGCAATGTATGGAATGTATGAATTAATGACAGGCATGGATGGAATTAGTGAAAGGGTACATAAACTGCATCTAAATTGTTTTAGGTTTCTTTTTACGTGTCATTAGTTTAAGTGTTATTTGTCTAAAAGATAATTATTTCATGTATCAAATGAGGAATTGGATATATTATCAATAACCAGAATTTGAAATCTTTATTCAGAAATGCCTATGTGTCAGACTGTCTTCTACATAAGCTAGAAGACTTGCCTTATTTCAGCACAATCTTATTGCGTAGCTAGCACGATCATCTGTATTGTACAGATAACGCAATGAAGGCAGAACAAGGCTAACCAAATGGCCCGAGGTTGTATTCCTGGTGAGTGACAGAGCATGGATTCCAAATTATGCAGCCTGTCTCCAGAACTCTGCTCGTAACCTCCAGATTAATCTATACGGCACATTAAAATAATACTGTGATATGGATAGCCACCAAATTTATTTCATTTTAGCAAATTAAGGAACACGATAGCCACAAATTATTAGGGAATCATGATCAGCTGACCACTGAGTGAGATTAATTTAACAGGTGTGTTTTCCTGACTGAGTTGATAAACATGATGACTACTTGCAAATATACAATAATTCAGTTAAATTGAGCAAACATTTTCACACAGCAGGAATTTCTAGTTTACAAAAATAAACAATTTTTCTTTTCATTCTTCATAGAACTTGCTTCATAGTAGACCTTCTGTATGCCTATACCCAGCAATTAACAATTCCTATTTAATATTGTAGATAGCCTTCTGTTATGGTTGAATTGTGTCCCCCTAAAAGATATGTTGCAATGCTGCAATGTTGCAATCCTAACCCCCAGTACTTCAGCATGTGACCTTGTTTGAGAAAAGGGTCACTGTGGATATAATTAGCTAAGTTAAGATGAGTTCATCCTAGAGCAAAGTGGAGCCTTAATCCACTATAGCTGGTGTCCTTGTAAGAGGAAAATTTAGAGACACACACAATACACATTCACAGGAGAGTGCCACACGAAGACACACACACAGAGGAGAAGGCAGGGGGAAGACAAAATCAGATTTTGGAGTTATACCACCACAAACCAAGACTACCCGAGACTATCAGAAGCTGGAAGATACAAGAAAAGATCCTCCTCCAGAGCCTACAGAGGGAACATGGCCCAGTTAACACCTGATTTCGGACTTCCAACCTCCCGAACTATGAGAAAATACATTTTTGTTAGTTTTAGTTTCCCAGTTTGCAGTATTTTGTTATGACAGTCCTAGAAAATGAATACACCATCCAAATAATTCTCCACTGACCTAATAATTAGAATAATCATGCTTTAAAAATCAGGTTTCCAGCATAATATTGGAAAATATAATTTCTTGACTGAATCAATAGATTGTAATTGTTAAAGAAATTTTCTTAGTATGATGAAATCAACACAAAAGTCACAGTCCTTGGCTCCTAATTGTGGAAAAATTATATCAATTTATAGTCTGATGCACAAACCACTTGCAAGTAAATTTATGAAAACTTTGTACTAAGGGATCAAATATGATGTGCAGTACATTTCCCCCTTCAGGAATAGGAAAGGCTGACCATAAACTAGGCTTCCATCTCCTCAGGTGATCAAGGCAGGACCTGTGAACCTGGAAGGACCCAGCAATTAGCAAAGAACAGCAGAAAACTTGTCATCTCCTCTCCATAACGCTAAGACTAACTGGGTTAGAGATTCTGCCACTTTGAAGTATTAATCAGAGAACATGAAATAATTTTGTATATATTTGGGTTACTAAAATGGTTATATTTATAAGAAAATATTCTCTTTGTCTAATGAATGCAATTAAAAAGATCATGCTTCTGCATGTTCTCCACTGGAAAGATATAGCAGAGATGTCAAATACAGTGACTTGAGTTTTCGTCTAAGGGCAGTATCCACATGAAAAATCCTAAGGTTCCTAAATAGAGGGCATTCCCAAACCTAAATCAAAATATTTCAAACGTAAATCTCAGACTAGTAACTTTGGTATTTCCAATCCACAATATTGCTCAGATTTTGCACTGCTATAAGCTTTTCAACAGCTTGGCAATATCTTTAACTAGATGAGCAATAATTTAATTAATGGCACATGCTATATACCCAAATTAAATATTCTTATCTTATTGTCTGCACAGAAGTATTTTCAGTTTGCAATACACTAACTTGGATATGAAAAATGGTATTCTAGGCTTTTTAAAAAGATTTTTAAAAACACTCTATGCACACAAAAAATAAATTGTCTAAAATATAACCATTTGTAAAAGGAACTATCATAACACCTTGACTACTAACTAAATATTACCATCAGATCTTGCAGTTCTATGAGGATACACTTGTGTATAGAAATAGGATGGTGTCTTGGACCAGGATATTGGTGGAGATGCCAATTAAGCACAAAGAAATTAAACATACATGTGCGGAAGAATCAAAAGAAACTGATGACTAGTGAGGGAGACAGAAGAGTCAAGCATGAATTCTACATTTCTGTCTGGTGCAACCAAATAGATGCTGATATCATCCACTGAAAGGAAGAGCACAGAAAACTTGAATCACCTACTATTACTTGTAAAGCTCTTGACCTTCACTTATAATAGGGAAATGCAAATTGACAGAAAAATGAGTTATCACATCACTTCCCACATCCTACAACCACTTGTTGAGGATGGTGAGGAAAAGGGGACACGAATACACACCCAACAAAAACATTAACGGATAAAATGTCCCCAAGGAGCAATGTGAACACACTTAGCAAAGCTGAAGATGCAAATACCCTGTGACTAAGCAATCCAGTGTCGTGTCCCGGAGAAACGGCCACACATTTACCCAAGGAGACATATCCAAGCATCTTCACTACATCACTGTCTGTTACAGCAAAGCAAGGGACCTGCTTAATTCCTTCTCAGCAGAAATTACACAAGCTACTGTAATTATTTCAAACAATGGAATATTCTATAGTGGAAAAAAGAAATGAATTGGACCTATATGTGCGCACATGGATAAATAATTAAAATGTAAAGTCTAAAGGTTGCAAAGGAGTATGCACATTATCATACAGCTTATGTAATTTTTAAAAGCACAAAACAATACCATGTATTGTTAATAGTAATACAAATTAAAAAATGATATCTGGGAAAGATAGCACCAGCATGATGGTAGTAATTACCACTAGGGAAAAAAGAAAGGGGTGGAGGAGGTTTGTATATGCAATATGAAACCTACCAAAGACTTCAAAGTAATAATTTTGAGTAGGTGAAATTGTAAGTGAATTTTGTTTTCATCATGATATATTTCTGTATTTTTTGCATTTTGATGATAAATAATTTTAATAAATGAAAGTGTTCACTAAAATTCATTTAAATTATTTTTATTACAATATAATTACCACCATTTCTTACTTACTCTACACAAATCATCTGCATACTGTGTTTTGCAAAATGAAACACATATATTGTTTCAAGAACTATGCATATCCTTGTATGGTAGGCATCTATGGCGATGCCATGACACTCGCCTTTGCCACCGAGTGTTCAGTAGCTACACACTGATAACAGAGTTATTGTCATAGTCTCACATGTTTCTGTTCACTTCTACCAGCTCTGCAGCAACAGCACTGAAGAGCAGTTAATCTCGGCATTAGTAAAATCAGAGTTTCAAATCTGCAATGTATCATTATATTCAAGTTTAGAAAATCAAAGACAAGAAATTGTGAAATGCCCAAAGTCAAAAGAAAAAGCCAAGTTTTGCAATGTCTAGTGCATTTAGAAAAATGTGGCCAGGGGTGAGCAAACGGTATTATTCAGCTTGGCTATGACCTTCAGCCACTGTGAGACTTTGCAAAAGTCACTTAATCCTAGCAAGGTGCAATTTTTTTCAGCTTAAGTACAGACTATCTCTGCACTGTCTACATATTTCAACCTACATTTTTTTCTTGTTTAATCCTAAACAACTCTGAGAGGAGATATTATTGCCATCATTTAATACATAGGGAAACACAAATTCACCAGCCTAACATCCCCAAGTTGGTAAGTGTCCCAGCCAACATTTCCACTGTGTCCTATTTTTATGATTAAGACACAGCATTTAGTCCATTGAATGCAATGACATAGGTAAGCTTTGTGTAAAAAAAATCAAAGGGATTTTCAAAAATGAGAACTTTAAAGCATACTACAGTTATTACCCTATCAATATTAACAAGCTATTAAATCAGACATAATCTACTGAAAGCCAAAGAAAATCAGTCAAATCTCAGGTAAAGCAGTATTTAAGTAGACAGGAGTCGTCACTCGCCTTGCATGGGAGCTCTTAAAATTAAAATGTTTTCATGTCGTGAATATTCAGTACCATACAATTTGTTTTGCTCACTTCCTTGTTTCCTCCTTTTTTAAAAGTCCTTTTCCGTACCCCACCATGGCATAAATATTACTTTGGAGATGTGGTTGGTGGAGGGATTGCACTTAGGAAATAAAAGGCTTTATTAACTATAAATCGTTTTGCCCTGTAATAAACCTAGAATCATAAAACTTGCTCTGGGTCACACTTACAAATAAGATCAAGGCATATGTATGCATGAGTACTAAAGTGTTAGTATTGAGGTTAGACCAAGGACAGTTAATGTGTAACTGTGCTGAATAGCAAATACTAGGGAAAACCCAAATGACTAAGCCTATTATATTTTTTAATGAGTGAATGCTATCTTAAGGCTATATTTGTAGAAATATATGCCATTAATATTTGCAAAATTACACACACAGCTTCCAAAAATCATTATAGCTCATTTCATGTCTGTATTTTGAGAACTTTTTTATCTTGAGTTTTTGCCTCCAAAAATCCTTTAAGTTTTAAAAATGATATCAGCATAAATCTCTGTTGTATAAATCTTCATAACTCATGTTTTTGATAATTTCTAGGCAAAAGAATTCCACTCTAGGGTAGGCATAGTGATAAATTTCATTGTCCCAGAGAGTAGTGGTAATTTAAGTTCTTTGCACTCAGAAGCTCCTTATTGATTTTGCTTAACCCTCAGGACCCAATTTAAAATAAATTCTTCTTTGCTTGTAATAGAGATATGGAAAGAATTTTGGAGTGGAAAAATCATGGTAGCATATGCACAAATATTATTTCATTTTCTATTTGTCATTTCCTTCCTAATTCCTTATTTAGTCTTTCCTTTATTTTTGCAGGAATGGAGCCCCAGGAGTCATTTTAAGGATTTTGGAAAAATTGGACCTAATCCAGAGGATTCGTCCTGTCTTTGAGTTTCAACTCTGAATTCTTTGGGCTTCAGTAACTTTCAAGAAGATAGAAGATGAGAAAATTGAGTTTTTTGGAGCACTTTCAGGACTGAAGTTATTTCTAGGTGAGAAGGGGAGTCCTTGTAGTCTCCTCTTCATTATAAATACTGAAATTTATTCTTTTAATTTGGAATCATCATTTTGCCCAGGAGGCGCTTTCTGTTTCTATTTGACAAAGACTATCGTGAGTATTTTACATATGAAAGCAAACTTGATTACCCAGTTATTGATTGCTCTCTCCTTGTTTAACAGATTAAAAATCCGAGGAGCAGATAGGGTAAGTAATTGTCCCAGGTCATATATTTCATTAGAATAAAGTCCAGGCAGCCTGCCCTTGGCACTTACACCCCTAACTGCTTGTGCTGGCACAGAGGCGGGACCCTCCCTGAGGATTTGGTGCACAGCATTGTCTACCACATTACAATGGTCTATGATAACATTAAAGTACCTTCCATGTTTTGAGAATTTTAAAATTGGATTGAATTTTGTCCCACTTGTAACAGGGGTTCTTTCTCATCTACTAACAATGCTGGGCGACCGCACCACCGTCTGTCTGGATTATGACACCCCAGCCTGCCTGCCTCCCTCTCCTCCTCTTGATCGTAGCATGGGAAATAATGACGCCTGTTCCTCTGCAGTGTGTTCAGGATTAATCACTTTGTATTTATCCCTGCTCCCAAACATTAACTCTATTCATTTTCTTTTTCTGCTACTCAAGTCTCTCTTCATCTATCATTGCTCACTCTTGTTTAAAGACCATTTTAAATATCGATGCTTGGTTCCTTCTTACTTCAGATAAGTGATTGATTTTTCCTGACAAGAGCCTGCAGCACCCCTAGCCTTACCTTTTATTGCTATTCTTTGTGCAGATCTAGGCAAAGACAGTAAACTGTATAAACAAGGCCTCTACCTGATCCCTAAAGTTCTTCACACTGTATTTTGAATATATGATAATTCAATACTGTGGTATTGATTTAAATGGAATTTAATATTTGCCTTAAGAATGTATACATAAGACCAGAATAATCACTAAGGTAGCAGAGATCTTCCAGATCTTAACTTGGCAAGGAAACACAAGTGTTAGGATGGAAAAATCTTATTTTTTAATATTTCAAACCATACCAAAAGGATTCCCAACCTGTGAAGTCATTACCAACTTGAGGTCCTGATCACAGGTGCAGAGCTTTTGTTTTATGCTTTTGCCTTTATAGTCCTTCTCTTCCTGAGTCCTGGGAGCTTATCCTCAAGGTCTTGCTGAAATGTTTGGTTCTCTTCAATATCATCCCTGCTCTCCACTACCTACTCACTTTGAAGGAGTGTCAGCCTCTTTTTCCTTTTCCCATCTTAATAAGTTGCTGATGATGTTTCACCTTCCACACTGAATTGTAGCTGTTCATTGCCAGAATGTTAAGAGTTGTCTTCTCTCTGTTTAGATTGAGGTATCAGATATCAGACAGGAGACAGTGTGGGAAAGATTTTCAAATACAGAATATATACAGAAATAACTATGGGTCGGTTCTATCTTCAAGACCCCATGGTACCCTCAAAGTTATAAAAAGAGATCAGAAAGTGGAGAAAGATAAATAGTGAAGAGATTTTTTTTTCAGAGAGAGAGTTATTGTTGAGCTTGTGTCCCCACCCAAGAGGAGAAGCATCCAGCAGGAAGGTTCAGTCATGAGGCAACTGGATGGGAAGAGAGGTTGGTCTCTTTGGAATTGCTCAGAGCAATGCTTTGACACGTGTTCCCTGCAGTGGGGAAATGCAGAGGACTGCTGGGCTTCTATTGGAAGCAGCAGGGGAAAGCTAAAACAGACCAAGAAGCAGATGAAGACTGTGGAAGGAGAGAGCTGCCTTGGGTTCTGCTCAATAGGATACAAAAGGCTGGAGGTGAATGCCAGAGTCCTGGGGACTGAGAACGGCTGGCAAGCAGCACCCAGAGTAGAAAATTACCTGCCCAGGTAAGTGAAGGACAGTAGAGAGATCCAGAGTGATGGAAATAGCGAAGAGTTCACTGAAGTGACAAAAGAAAGTCAGTTCCAATATCTGCCTGTTTAAGAAAAACCTTCCACTCTTCTCATCCCTGCTCTGTCACTAGAAAGGGCTGAAACAGGCCAGTAGATCTGTCTGTGGAAGGTGAAAGAAAATGGTAGGAAGAATAATACAGAAGAGACCACCTCTGCCCCTTCCCCATGCTGGAGCCCACACTCAGGCAGCCCCCAGCTGGCCAAGAGAAAACCAAACTGGCATCAGGTTCATGGTATTGATTGACAGCTTGGAATGAACATTTTAACCACAACATGTGACAGTACAGTCATCCCTTGGTATATGCTGGGGACTGGTTCCAGGACCTCTACATGTACCCAAATCCACATACTCTCAGTCCTGCAATTAGCCCTGCAGAACCTGAGAATGAGAAAATCCTCCTTCCATAGACGTAGGTTTAGCATCCTGTGAATTTTTTGTTTTGTTTTGTTTTGTTTTGCTTTTTATGGTAAAAACAAGATCTTGTCATATTGTCTAGGCTGGTTGAATTCTGTATTTTGGATGTGTATTTGGTTGGAAAAAAATTGCATATAAGTGAACCTGCACAGTTCAAACCCATGTTGTTCTGGGATCATCTGTATTTGTAAAGCAAAGTGACCACCACAATTTTTATTACCTAAGAAGAAACAGACAAGTGAGGCAGCCTACTCAAGTTTTCATCCTTTGAGGGGGAAAGATTTCACCACTGAATAAAAGAAATAAAATTTCATTTTGACTACATCTCTCAACACAATTGTTCAATATGCTACTTACATTCATATCAAGGGGCTCCGTGTGCGTGAAAGTAACCAAGTTTTAGTCATTTCCACTTATGCCGAGCCCAGGTTGCCCCAAGGAATGGGCCACAACTCAGATAAGAGGCACTGAGAGAGGTGAACTATGTGAACTGCTCGACTATAAGGGCAATAATATTCATCTTACACAGTTTTGTATGTCTTGTCTGTCCCCAAGAGCATACCTTTGCATTTGCAGGTAGCAAAAGTCGAACTGGAATAATTTACCATACCCCTCTCCCCCATCTCAGCAAAAGGCTTTTATGTTGGAACAACTCAAAAGACAAAAATATGGGACCCACAATCAATGACACAGTTTTAGGCGTCCTAAAGGAAAAGGTGCCAGGCTCAGTTGCGACAGTGGTCTATGTCATGAGGGGAGAAGTGTCAAGTTCAGAAAGGGAGGGAATAAAGAGAGTGGAGGGTACAGGATGCCCTTCTAACTTTTTGGAGGACTGGATTTTGCCAGGGACAACGAGCATTCAGGAGCAGTCTTACTAGCTGACAAGGTGAAGGACCCACCTTAAATTGCCCCCTTTCTAATGTTTTGTGGGAAAGTTGGCGGCAGCTTGTTTTGGAGCGGGGGTGGGGGGAATTAACCATTGAAATCCAGTTCCCTGTAAGGGATCTTCTCTTTTTCTTTTCTTACTCTCTGACTCTTTGACCAACCCACCCGTTAAAATCCTGTGCAAATGTTGACTTGAATTATATGTCTAAGTTCGCAAGAAAAAAATATGCTTTGACTTGAAATGCTCATGTACTAAAAAATAGAATCCAATGAATCATTCTAAGAGAAAATGTAGGTCTGAGTTCCTGGCATAAATTTGTGGATAGTAAGCCAATTTCCCATATATCTTTTTATAGCAGCTCATCCATACCTCTATCTCTCACCTCTCTGACATGCACATGCACACACACGCACACACGTACACACACAAAACTTGCTTGGATTTTACCTAGAGGCTGAAAGCACTAAATATTGCATAATACCAGGCATCTAGTGATCTTCCAAACCTGGACTGGACTTGGGTAAGCCACAGAAGCTGTCCAAAACCTCATGAGGATATTTATGTTTCATTAAGAAGTGTGTGAATTTTTCTTAATATTCATAATTGCAAATCATTTATATAAGCATATGTGATTAGAAGGATTTACTTCTATTTCTTGTATAATTTTTGAAAAAATATATTAACTGTCTCTCTGAGAATAGCCAACTGTATTTTGGTTGTTGAACCAAATGAGCAGTTCCTTGCTAATTCGAACCAGCCTTCTATGGTGGGCACCAAAGTTTAGAGGTAATCATCAGAATGAGAATCTTTTTATTAATTTGAACATAACAATAGTATCCAAAGTATCTTTACAGCTAAGAGACATATTTCAATCTAATCCCTTTATGGGGAAAAACTGAGATGCAGAGATTGAAATTACCCAATTCAACTGGAATTAAATCGAGGATATATGACCCTCTTTTTCATGGATAGTTGGCAATGTTTATAAAACAAGATTAGGTCCACGTTCAGACTGATTTATATACACATTTATGCTATGTATGATTATTAAATTGTTTTATGAAGTATGTACACTTTGAGCCTGTGAATCTGGGAGCAAAGTGATAAAACAATAGTTTTTTAAAACAAGGGTGATCAGAGACTTCCTGTGCAATCTGCTACCAAGATGGCACCCTGCCGTTTATAAGGCTTGTATGTATTTTTTTCATCTTACAAAAATTTACCCAACCAAATATGGATAGTGAAATTTCAGGCAAATTTTAAAACAGAGACATCTTTCTGATTTTCTTAATATTCTGTTTACAAAGCAGAAGAGGTTTCCTTTTTGTGGAGCCTAATGTCTTAGTTATAAATATATTATTAAATCATTTTAACCATACAAAGTCACTTACAAAATAAATTATGCTTAAAAACGAGGTGACTTGTTTGCATTGCATGTTGATAAACAGAGAAATGTTGGTGAATGTTTTGTGAAAATTATAAAGAAAATAAATTCAAGTTTTAAAAAATATAAACCTATTAAACAAAGTGTACTAAAACAAAAATTAATTATCAATATCTAAATAAAATGTAGACACAAAATTAAAGACAAATATTCCATATATGTGTGATCAATTATCCAGCGGTTTGGGTGACTTATGTAAACTCCCAGTGGGGAAGGGATTTTAAAAGATATTGTACTAGTTTCTATGGCTGCTAAAACAAATTACCCCAAACCCTGTGGTTTAAAACAATATGAATTCATTCTCTTACATTCCTAAAGGCCATAAATCTGAAATCAGTTTCACTGGGGTCAACAAAGTTGGTTATGTGCAGCAGCTTTACAGGAGAATCTGATCCTTGATTCTTCCGTTTCTAGAGGCTGCCCACATTCCTTGGCTCCTGGCTGCAGTGCTACACGCTGTTTACATAATCACGTTGCCCTCTCACAATCTGCCTTTGCCTCTCTCTTTTAAGGACACTTGTGATGACATTTAAGGTCTACCCAAGTAATACAAGATAATATCCTCACCTAAAGATACTTAATCGCATCTACAAAATCCCTTTAGTCATGTAAGATAATATTTATATGTTCCAGGGATAAGACATGAATATCTTTGGGGTCATTATTTAGCCTACCACAGAAATGCTGGGATTATTACTCATGAACAGGTTAGAAGTTGCAGTTAAAATTCAATAGCATTAGTAATGTTGGAAAATGTTTTGTTAGATTTTTGTCAATCATTTACCAAACCTGTATCATCACTAGAAACAACTTTTTTTCAGAAAATAGTAGATTATTCATCGGTAAATCTTTTCCTAGACAAGCTCTTGGGAGCGATTTTTTTAAACTCCATTGAAAGAACGCTAACATTGATCTCTAGAAGCTATTCATTAGTAAACTCATTATTGACATGTAGCCATCTCCAAATTAAAACAATATGTCCTAAATGCTGGAAAAAGTAGATAAATAATTTCAAAGACTGAGAGATAAACTAGGCTTTTGGATAAATAGAACAATGGCAGAAAACGATGATAACTCAGTTTTTTTTTTTAATTAAAGCATCAACTAATTATTGATTGTATGGATGCATGAGAAGTAAAATATATCTATTCCATATACTTTAAAGGAAAGTATTTGAATAGTTGTGTAGATTGCTTCATAAATTAAAAGTTTTGATAAATATAAATGATCATTCCAAGAGAAAAATTACTTTGTGTTCAATAATAATTATTTTTGCCCAAATTTGCTACAACTTTTCACTTTCTCACATAGACAGAGCTTTAGCAAGACATATTGAACATTCCTCTGATTAACTAAGAGTTTCACATTTACAGATGCAGACTAAATGTACAAAGTGCATTGAGAAGCTATCTATACAGGGTCCCACGCTAGCAACTGCAGGAGGACTGCATGTGAGTCAAGCAGGAGGCGAATCTACTGGGTGCTCACAGCTCTTTATAAAAAAGAAGAAGAGGAAGGAAGGAGAGAAAAATAAAGTTGAAGGAGGAGAAGAAAAAGGAGAAGGAGAGAGGCAGGAAGCAAGGATAAGAGTGACGTTCCTGATCTAATTGGCAGCACGTAAGTAACTAAATTGGAACCTTCCAAGAACACAGTCACCTGACTCTTTCAAAGGAATGATGGCATCTTCGATGACTTTAGTCAGCCAGATCCCCAGAGGAGAACAACTTTTACTCTGAGGATGGCAGGCAACTTTCTCTACTGATGAAGAGACATGTGTTTCTCATGTAATCCATATGCCAAGTTAATTTTGGAGCTGAATTTCCAAAATATTCAGGTGAGTCATTTCTGTGCATTTATGAAAAGAAGTGCGTGGTTCAGTTAACAACGCTAAAATAGAACTATATTTTAATTTTAAAGTCAAAGGCAAAAAGGGTGACTCTTTCAGATCATTTAAAAGTAAAACATCAAATATGATAATAGGTACAGTTATTTGTGTCATGTTTTTGCCTATATCTGTATTGTCCCATGTTTAGTTTGAGTTAATAGAATATAGCCAGAATACTCTAAATTGTAACAGAATAGTGCAAAGTCTATAGCATAGCAAATATACTATTATGGTCCCAGTGCTCAAAACAGCCATTACCAAAAACAAATACTAATAATATGACAGATTGTGCTTCAAAATATCTTATTTGTCTCCTGTTTAACAAATGAAATCTGGAATAAATAATATTGAAAAAAAGTAAGTATCAGAAATAATTATGAACTCCTACAGTGTTATATAAGTAGATTTATAGGACTTTCGTGACTTTGCTTTTGTGAATTGCCATGAAGAACAACTAAATTCTACACTTTGTTAAAGTTCAATTTGTTATACCTTAATTTAGGGAAAGTAAAATAGTATATTTTTTCTATAAACCATCTTCACAATAAAGAAAAGCTGAATTATATGTCCTTTCTTTCTCTTTTATTTTTCCTACCTAATGTTGATGAACATTGCAAATGTATGTGAAGACATATCCTGATCTAATTTCCTTCCCAATGAGCCTAGTATAACCTTCCCTTTATTCTATTGAAGTTGAAGTCCCCATGGTTCTTGATAGTATTAAATTAATTGTTGGTAAAGTACTTAGAAGATAAAAAGCCCATAAGTGCTAACTATTAATTAGTATTTCTATTATAAGTATGACCTTGAAAGATGAAAATTATAGCTCACACAATTAAATATTGGCTATACTTAGCAGATATAAATGCATCTTGGGGAAGAATCAGATTTTAAATTGAACAAAGATAAAATATATTACCTAAATACATTCCCTCTTTAACTTGAAAAGAAGAAAACTATCCTATATGTATGATATGCATACAATATCATACATGTATATACACATATATTTCAGGCATCATAATTGATATTTTTCATATTGTTTAAAACTAAGATAAATTAGTCAAGCTAAAGCTAAATCAATTTATTATTAAAATGGGGAAAGGGAATAAATTTGCAACAGATATAAATATCAGTTCACAAATCCATTGCTCCAAAAATATTACATCACAATCATATTCCATTTTGATATCTAACTTATATGGTAGAGGAGACATGATTTTAATCCATTTAAATTCTTCTCTTTGTATAAAAGTTCTGGAAGACCTAACAAATAGCCAAGAAGTGGCTCACTGTGTGGGTACATACTATGGTTTGAATGTATCCCCCAAATTTCGTGTGATGGAAACATAATTGTCAAATTCATATTATAATTGGAAGTGGGGTCTAATTCATATTATGATTGGAAGCAGGAGGTAATTAGGATTAGATAAGATCATGAACATGGAGTCCCCAAGATAGAATTGGTGGCTTAATAAGAAGAGGAAGAGAGATCTGAACTGAGATGCACGCTCTTGCCCTCTTGCCATGTGATGGCCTCTGCCATGTTATGGCACCTCAAAAAGGCCCTCACCATATGCCAGTCTCCATGCTCTTGGACCTGCCAGCCCCCAGAACTGTAAAAACTAAATATCCTTTCTTTAGTTATGGTATTCTGTTACAGCAACAGAAAACAAACTAAGACTGTATACTTTTTTGTTTCTGATATATCACTCTTGGGACTTTTTGTTGTCACCCGATCTATGAGAGAAATACATGCTATGTATTTCTTTTTTAATTTCAAAGTATTACAGGGGTACCGATGTTTTTGGTTACAAGGATCATTTTTGTAATGCTTGAATCAGGGTTATATATGTGCCTGTTACCCAGATAGCATTCGTTGTATTGTTAGGTTGGTTTTCACCCATCCCCTCCTCATCCCTTCCACCGGATTGATTTCCATTAAGTTTTACTTCCCTCTATGCACATGTGTGCTCGTTGGTTAGTTCCAATTTAATAGGAAGTACATGTGGTGTTTGTTTTTCCATTGTTTAGATACTTCACTTAGGATAATGGTATCCCCTTCCCTCCATATTGTTTCAAAAGGCATTAAGTCATCCTTCTTCATGGCTGAGTAGTATTCTATGGTGTACATATATACCATATTTGTTAATCCACTCATGAATTGATGGGCACTTGTGTTGATTCCACATCTTTGCAATTGTGAATTGTGAGGCAATAAACATTCAAGGATAGGTGTCTTTTTAATAAAATGACTTATTTTCCTTTGGGTAAATATCCAGTAGTGGGATTGCTGGATCAAATGGTAGTTCTACTTTTAGTTCTTTGAGGAATCTCCATATTGTTTTCCATAGAAGTTATACTAATTTGCAGTCCCACCAACAGTGTATAAGTGTTCCTTTCTCTCTACATGCATGCCAGCATCTATTGTTTTTGGACTTTTTAATAAAGGCCATTCTAACTGAGGTAAGGTGGTATCTCATTGTGATTTTAATTTGCATGTTCCTGATAATTAGTGATGTTGAGCATTTTTTCATATGTGTATTAGCCATTTGTCTACCTTCTTTTGAAAAGCTTCTGTTCATGTCTTTTGCACACTTTTTAATGGGGTTGTTTGATTTTTTCTTGCTGATCTTGAGTTCTTTGTAGATTCGTGTTATTAGTCTTTATAAGATATACAGCTTGCAAATATTTTTTCCCTTCTGTAGGTTGTCTATTTGCTCAGTTGATTATTTAAGCTTCTGTGCAGAAGCTTTTTAATTTGATCAGGTCCCATTTATTTATTTTTGTTGTTGCTGTGATTCCCATTGGAGTTGTCTTCATAAATTCTTTGCCTGGGTCAATATCTAGAAGAATTTTTCCAACATTTTCTTCTAGAATTCTTACAGTTTCATGCCTTGGGTTTAAGTCTTTTGTATTTCTTATTCTTGAGAACTGTACACATATCTTTTCTGCTCTAGGAATCACCAATACCTCTTTATTCATCTATCATTTCCAACAATCGCATGAGATTTTGCTGTAAAAAAACTGACAAACATACAAAAAGCACAAAATAGCATAAAAACCATATGTACCAACAATCCCATTGTTATATAATATGACAATATAATTTTGTTATATTATCTTTCTTCAAATGAAAGAATTTTTTAAAACTTTTTTATGGAAAATAATAAAGATCAGTTAAGGTCATTTTATCCCCAATACTAGGCTTCTTTTGCTTCCCACTTTGCAGATACAACCTTCCCAATCCAAATGTATATACTTATGCACACAGAAAAATACTAATAGCAAGGTATTTATCATGGTTTTTATTTCTGTATTTATATAAATGTTACCTTGCTGGTTGTATTATTCTAAAACTTGCCTGTTTTTACTAAATATTATATTTCAGCAATCAGCCTTGGATTGTAGTTGAATTTGCTCTGTTTTCCAGTTGGTTGATGCATTTTTCTATACCTTACTCTACTTCATCCATTAGAGCTTTGTAATGTGGCTTGAAACCTGAAATGACAACTTCCATCACTCTCCACATACATCACATCATCATCGTGATGATTTCCAATGAGTTTTAGAATCAATTTTTCATGTCCCACAAAATTTTCTACTGAGATTTTGCTCAAAATTGCATTTATTTACTCATCTGTAGAAAATTCATATCTTTTAAATGGTGCATCTTCCCTTAGTTTTTAAAGCCTTCAGTGACACTATATATTTTAGGCAGAAAGCACATGTGCCTGTGTCTAACACATATTCCTAGGGACCATCCAGTTTTTGTTGCTCTTGAAAATAAGCTTAAAAAGAAAAACATTATTGTATATTCTAATTGATTATTTCTTGCATAAAAATACCAATGATTTTTTTTGTTATCATGTCTCCGTACATTTATTGAGCAATCTTATTGTTGCTAATATTTTGTAGCTTTTCCTGATTTTTATAATTTATTTATTTTATATAACATAATTTTGTTTTAATCTTTTAGTTTTTATCTCTTTTTCTGACTTCATTATATTGCCTAAAATCCCCCAAAATAATGTTAAATTATAACCATGATGTCAGGCACAATTTCCTGTTCCTGATCTTAATAGAAATCTCTGTATCTTTTCTATACAGTTAATATGAACTAATTAATTTATACACAGATACAATTTTATCCTATAGAGCACTATATCATCTTGAGAGTTATCTTGTCATTATTTGTTTGAAAATGAACATAATTAGGCCGGGCGCGGTGGCTCACGCCTGTAATCCTAGCACTCTGGGAGGCCGAGGTGGGCGGATCGTTTGAGCTCAGGAGTTCGAGACCAGCCTGAGCAAGAGCGAGACCCCATCTCTACTAAAAATAGAAAGAAATTATACGGACAGCTAAAAATATATATAGAAAAAATTAGCAGGTCATGGTGGTGCATGCCTGTAGTCCCAACTACTCGGGAGGCTGAGGCAGGAGGATCCCTTGAGCCCAGGAGTTTGAGGTTGCTGTGAGCTAGGCTGACGCCACGGCACTCACTCTAGCCTAGGCAACAAAGTGAGACTCTGTCTCAAAAAAAAAAAAAAAAGAAAATGAACATAATTATTTTTTGTCCTTTTTATTTTGCATATGCAGGTATTTATGGTTACAATAAGCAGCTTGGTTTACACATCTTAAGTATTATAATACCACTTAATCAATGATTCTAAGTATTTTACATTTTTTCCATTCATTTTATAGGTGTTATATGAAATTAAATATTAATGTTGCTCAAAATGGATGTCAATATCCATTTAATACATTTCACTGAATTAGTTTAACTGTACATTTTCAAAACCAAAGGTATCGTGCCTTAGGCTTTGTTCCAGATTCATGTAAGATTTAATGTGCAAACAAATATACTGCCTGTCTAATATTTTGTGATAAAATGATATCCTTTTTCAGATGGCCTGGTTATAGAACTACACTGATAATAAATAGATAAAAAGAGCTTTACGAATCTTAAAAACTTACGCTTTCAAGCCTCTCAATTCAGTGCTACAAGAATGAGAATGTGACATCTTTTGAATTCTGGTTATTCTTTTCATAAATTTGTAAGCAATTTATTAAAATATACTCATGTAGATTTCATCTTTAAAGCATAACGTGTAAGGCGTTCATAAAAGTGACACACATTTCAATGTTAAACAATGAATAACTAGCAAAACGAATTTTATTTTGCACCATAAAACGTCAATGTCCTAAATATGCTAAATTACTTTTGAGATGCTTCAACAGTCTTGAGAATGTTATCTACCATGCTGAACCAATCAATCTCTGGAGAACACAATTATATTTATAATTCTCGTTTGAATATAAATGTGATTGCATTGGCCAAAATAAGATTTCTATACCTGTGAATTTAGATTTTAATTTGCTTCCAAGATTTTTAAACAGAGGTATTAAAATGGAAATGAAGAGCATGCTAACTAAATAGGGTTTTCTGATCCTTCATATGAGGCAGTGACTAAATTAATTATCAAGACAAATTGTGCAATTATCTGAATTTAAAATATGTAGCAAAAATCTTTATTGCTTAATTAATGTTTAAATAACAAAGTTCAAATTCCAATGGTTTTTCCATATCTGTTTTCCATCAGTATCTCATTTTTCCTTTTATGTATTCTAACAAATCTACATTCAAAATATTAATCATTTTAGGATGATTTCCTAAAACTTTCTGCCTGTGTTTACTTGCTCCTACTCTTCCCTCCACTAAAAACACTTTTTTTTTTCCCAGTGTTTGCCAGACAGACTCTACCCAAAAGTCAATAATCTTTTGAAAATCCACTGCACTTATAAGTAAATATAAATCGACTTTACCCTAGTTATTTATTTTAAACTACCTGAGGTCAGATTTTAGTAAATGGTGGGCCATGTTTAAAATTTTACTTTAGAAAATCGTACTATCAAGAGCTTTTTTACCCCTAAGATATTTAAGCTCCTTTCAGTTTTATCATTAGACCCTTTTTGTCCCAACTTCTAGTCTCCCTGGTTCCTCACTGGGCACCAGGCAGGCTGTCTCCCCATCATTACTGACAGTTCCTGGGAGCCTGAGATTTTCTTTGTCATCATTGTTGCCATTGTTTATTCCAAGACCAGAGTATGCACTTTTTAGGTGACCAAAGTTGTCTCTTTCCTTCATTTTCACCTTCACTTTACTCCAATCCATCCTAAAAACTTCTTGCATTTCAATCCATTTCTGAGGTGCCAGTCATTTAAGAGGCCTGCTTCAAACTATCCATTAACACTCTCGTGCCCTCAGAAAATATTTAACCTGTAATTCTTATGTATGGCTCTTAATGTGACTTCTTGTTTGTACTGAATACCTTCTCAAACACACTTGCACACAAACAGCAATTTTCTCAACATTTTTTAAAAATATGCTTTGATAGAATTTAGACTATAGATAGATAACAATCACGTTCTCTTTCAAGGGTATGGAGTAAAGATCATCAATGTTGCTGATTAAGGATAATTCCTCATATATAAAATGTCACAAAGAAGTGTAGGTAATACAGCAAGCCCCCTTGTCCACAGTGTTAGGTACCTATGGTTAACCATGGCCAGAAAATATTATATACAGTAAGATTTTTTGAAAAAGAATGAGACTATATTCATATAACATTTGTCACAGTATAGTTTAATAATGCTTCTATTTTACTAGTAGTTATTGTTGTTAATCTCTTACTGTCCGTAATTTATAAATTAGACTTTATCATAGGTTTGTAAATATAGGAAAAAACATAGTATATATGGGGTTGGGTACTACACATGGTTTCAGGCATCCACTGGGTGTATTGGAACATATTTCCTGTAGATAAATGTGGACTACGGTAAGGCTGGAATTATTTCATCAATACTTAAAAATTATAAATATGATTTTCATATAAGTAGATGATCCCCTACCCTCCTCAAGTAGAGGGATATAGGGATGACATTTCTGGGTCCATACAAACTGAATAAATGATTAAAATTCCTACAATTTCACAACTGACATCATGACTGGGAGCATTTGGACCTGGAAAATTTTTCAGCAAGTGTTATCTGTCAAGAAACCTGGTTCTAGAAAAATCTCATTAATGATTTCATCTGTGTGCTGGTTTTGTTCACTGTATCTCCAAGGGTAAGTCACCAGTGAAATTGGCTTGCCACCTATAAAAATGTACCTAGACAACATAGAAAGTGAGAAATGTGGGACTATTTCTACAATGTTGTTAGTGTGGGATTGGTTGATTTTAATTCATTCTTGCTGAAAAAACTTAGATAAAGTAATGTGTTTATTGAAGTCATTCCTCTTTCATCAATATATGAAATAGCATTTATCCTTGTAACTCTTATAAAATGGGACATACAACCACATGACCCCAAGCTTTTCTCAAATGATAAAGGTACATGCCAGAAAGAATGTAGACAAGAGAGAGAAGAAATGTTACACCCTTAATATAATAAAGAATATATCTATTTCCCCCTTCTCCAAACAATGAAAACTGTAAGGGTAATGAAAACATAAGAAAACTTATAACCCAAACACAGTATCTGTGCAAAAGAGTTGCCCAGGTCATTGAAAATATGGGCAAGAAGTTGAGGACAGAAGGGAGGATACCTGGCCTGAGGCCTCCAATAGAACCTCAGAGAAGACAATTCTCTAGCAGGTGGCCTCATCCAGAGGAGAAAAGCAAAGACCTTTTGATAGAAATAGGATCTGGATACACAGATCAACTGTGGGAGCTTAATCCTGTTGGACATTATGGCATGTCCATGGTAGGCAAGAGCACAGACGTCTCTGGGCAAGCCATCTTCACAAGACACATGGCAAAGAAACTCCCGAGGGATGGTACAGATCACTGGACTTCTAGTCTTGGTCAGCTAAGATTTATCAAAGTTAATTCACTTCATTCATCCACTCGATACATACTGATTTGAATACATCTAATGTGCCAAGAATTAAACCATTAGACTCTTGGATGACATTAGTCTCTTGGATGACACGAATGAACACAGCACTCAAATATTTTTGCCTCTCTGACTCTCTCTCTCTCTATCTCTCTCTCTCACACACACATGCACATGCTCACATCATACTGGACTTTAATGAAAAGTATGGAATCATCTTCCAAGCACTCCTGTAGATTATTATTCTTTAAATAACTGTTTGAACAATAACTCCTTCCACTTAAGTACAAATAATTAAAAAGGGAAGAGAGCAGAAGCTATATAAATATGCTGTAAGGGGACAAACTGATAAGAAACAGAAGAAATAAAACTCAAAGCACATTTTATGGGGAAAACACTTTGTCATGGGGCCCCAAAAAACAATTAATCAATTACTCATTCAGTCAAAAATATAATTAAAATGACCAATGTTAATACAGCTCAAAATATATATTTAAGTGATCCAGAAGAAAGTTATAAAATAATATAAAAAGGTATTTAAAAATAAGTAGGCAGAGCTCAGGAAAGAATTCTGATAGAAATATAAGACCACCAGATAATTCAGATTGGAAGTAGCAAGGAGGAGAATGAGCAGAAAACAAATACATGGTGGATAAGAAGAAGGAAGTTAGTTAAATGCAAATGAACAGACATATGAAGGAAATTCAGTATATGTATAACTGACATTCTTAATGAATATAAAAGAAATGAGATAAAAAGGTAATGATATAATTCAAAGAAACGTTTTTAAAATAAAAAAGGTTCAAATCTCCAAATAAAAGATACTTCAATCCAATATTCCTCAAAAAATTGATGCACAATTATCTATGCTGAGTCTTACCTATTGATATTCACCAGATTTCAAAAGTAAAATAATCTCAAGGCAATAAAAAAAAGGAAATGAAGTTAAATAATCTACAACAGGATAAAAATCAGGTGGGACCTCGAGGCTTCTATGTACCATCATCCAATGTAATAAAACTGTGGAGTAATATCCACAATGACTTTAGTGAAAAAATGTGTGATTCATGAATTTTCTGTACTTCTAAACTGGAGATAAAGATTTTAAAGTATTTTGGAAAAGACAGATGTTTTCAAGCATGCATTAACTCAGGAACTATGGTTGCCATGTAACTTTATAAGAACGATTAAAGACAATACTCCCCAATGAAGGAATATGTGGAAATACGTTTTCAAAGAACTGGCAGTAAATTCAAATCTACTTAAATGTAACATTTAGACAAAATTCATTGAGGGACTTATAATACAACACAGAATGTAAATATTATAAACCACAACAATACAAACATAATAACATAACTAGAAGAGTTTTAAAAGTAAAAATGTTTAATAAAAGTGTTCAAGATTGTGGTTTTCCATCATGAAAACAAAAAATCAAACAAACCATCTAAAAGAAACCTACATTGATCTCATGTAGTCAACTAATAAAACCATTCTCCACCTTGTACTTATATTCTAGAAATGCCCAGACACTTTTCACCATTAGGAAGAGCAGAATGTGTCTTACTATTTCATGTTTCTGCCATTTTATACATATATGACCCTTCTTTTTTTTGGAATTTGAATCCAGATTTTTTCACTGGTATATATTTTATTAGTTCTTCATAATTTTGCTCTGCTTCTTCTTGTATATTATTTTTCTTGACTCTCCTTAAAGATAGCAGTAGTCATTTTTTCCTTTCTAAATGTGCAAATAATTCTATTGTTTTAATTATAGTGCTGTATTTTTAAAGAGATTTATATATTTCTCTCCTATTAGATGAATGCATTCTATTCTGTACTGGCCACTGACTCAGATGCTGGTGACACAGCCATGAAGAGCCAAAGTCCCTCATTCTGAAACTCATAACCTGCTTATTATAAGTTCCTTGCAAGTAGGATCCATGTGATATTCCTGTTGGCATCTGCAATACCAGCTCTATCATGTGAAACATGGCAGAAGGGTGAATGAAGTGAATCCTATCACTTGATAACATAAAATATCAATTCCTGTTCATCAAGCTCTGTGTTTATGAGAAAGAAAATATATTTATCTTTTTAGTATTTATTATTTATCTATTATTTATATATTTAGTACTTAACTATAGCCTTACTAAATGTCATATATTAAATTTAGTGCACAATTACATACTATTAGAAAAGAAGATAGAAATACACTCACACACATACACACACACATATTCAGTCTCCAAAGTATTATTCTTACAACCTAACTGGGGAGAAAAGAAACAGTAAGTATGAAAACATTAAATAATAGAATGCTAAGGTCTGTGGAAAACTGTAGGGAATAGAATGCACTTGAAAATACAGTCTTTAGACATAAATTTTTTATTCAATTGCATATTTAATTATTTAGGGATTTTCTGTGGATCAGCAATGACCTTTGTTATACCTCTTCCTCCTGCTTGCCATTTAGACATTTCATACTTTCTTAACTCCTCCACGATAGAGCAATTGGAGACATGAGGACACTCTTCTTCCTGCCAGCAGCTCTAGTTAAAGGTTAGGAGTTGGAGATATTTAATATCCTGGACAAAATGTGACTAGAGAATTACTTGTGAATTTCAATTAATTCTATTCACATACCTCATTATTATCTTGGATAATTACAGTTAGCTGTTGTTTTTGTGATTCAAAAAGAGATTTTGGTTGTGTTGATAATTATGATAAGGACAAGAGATGGACAATCATAGAATTTGAAATTTACTACATATATATGATATTTATTGATTTCTGGAAACATCGTATTCTTCTTTACACATATTTTTAAATATACCAATGCTCCACATTATATAGAAAATTGTAATTCACAACATGAAGAGTTGAGAATGACAAATTGTTCAGTAAGATGAAAGATAGAGAAAAGTAATCTATAATTTATTCAACAATGGCTTACATTTTATTCAACCCCTAGTTACTAAGCACTCTTCTAGGAAGTGTGGCTACAGCAGTGACTAAGAGACACAGTCTCTTCCGTCAAAGAGTTGACATTCTGGCCAACTCTCTATATGTTACGGCCTCTCCCAGAAGGCGGCATTTGAACAAAGAGCAGAGATTCTGAGTGAGATGAAAATGACAGTGTTACTGTTATTTGCATCGTGACCACAATTTGAGTAGCTAAAAAAATTATAGATGCTTAAAATAGTGATGACTACTGAGAGTACATTTTCAGTGGTGGTGGAATCAATCAAATATATAATAAAATGTAAAGATTTAGCTCTTTACACATGAAATGTTAATTATAGCTACATAAAATACTAAAGAAAAGCCAAAAATACCTATTTGTGAGGTATTTCCTTTTATAAAATTGTTAACTAGAGAAAAATATGAAAGTAATCAAATGATAAAGGAATTAATTATTTAATTCCCATGGAGTGGATAAGGAAGACTTTGAAAATTAAAAGAAAGACAAATGAACTTATATCTAATATGAATGCAGTACAAACTCGCAATGTCTGTTAGAACAAAAATAACAATCGCTTGTAAGTAAAACTATGATTTCTGCTTAGATTACAATAGCTAATAATCATGAAGTGCTTGATATGTGCTAGGTACTTGCCACCTTACATGTATCATCTCTTTTGATCTTCACAAAACTGAGGACTTGGTAATATTTGTGTCTAATTTTACATGAGGAAATTGAGGATTAATTAGGATATATAACTTGCCCATGGGGAAACATGTATTAAGTAGTGGAACAGAATTATTAACCCAGGCAGTCTGACTCAAGACCGACCCACCTACCCAAATGGAATAATGCCTAGCGGTAACATGATTTTATATGCCAGTGAACGTCAACTTCCTCAACATTGTTAGCAGTGTCCCATTTAACTCTCAAAAGTATACCAATTTAAATAATAAATAATATGGTGACTGTAACTAGAGGTCTTTCTCCACACAGGTGAATTTCTAAAACGTTTGTGCCACATGAGAACAGGGGCTTTGTTATAATCATCGAAGAATTTCAGATGCCATGCCTACTATACATAACAACAACAACAATTGGTTCAATTGAGAAGTACTATCCTTAAAAATATCCTCAAACTAGAGTCAGTGATAAAGTGCATCAAAATTTAGCGTAAGCTCATAATTTTAGACTCAACTATAATTCAATAAAAACAATTCTGGGTGTGTGCACATGCATGTAGATGTGTATGTGTACAGGTGTCCATGTATTTGTGTGTGTGTGCATGGGATGGAGAGTTTGATAGAAAATTGTCCTATTACCCTCTTTTTAAATCTGGTTTGATATAGATTATGTTTTAAGTCATTTGGAACATTAGACGTATCTGAGTGCAATCCTTTTAATTATGGTTTCTTTCATATGAGATTTTGGTAAACACAAATTGGCAAAGACTTCAAGTATCAAGAGTACTGCCCTTCCATATAACCAACTGAGTTAAAATTTCTTAACTAGAAATATATCTTGAATGATGATGGAATAATAAGTGCTAAAATCTCCTCTTAATAATCATTTTATACAATACAGAAGTTATTCTCCTTACATCCAGAATAAAAACTTTGTGTTCTATTATACTCTTTTAAAATTAAAGGAACCTTATTTTTTGTTTCCTCATTCATTTATTTACACCTCTAATGAGGAAAGCATTCAGAAGAGCTGGAGGTCATAAGACAAAAGAGAAGAAATTTTTAAATGTCAAAAAGATTAATAAAAATTTAGAATCAAACCAAGTTTTAAAGTATTAGAGTTTTCTCAAAATATGTTATTAAACTATAGGATAATCTGAAATTGACACTCACAGAAATATCACTCTCAGAACACCTGGTCTTTAATTAAATGCAACAAAATGTCTTCAGCCTAATTCTTCCTCTCAGAATTGTCCTCTAGGGTGGTATCAACCAGCTTTATACTTTACTGTATAAAGTTTACACTGTAGAAGAATTCTGATCTCCTCTCTAAAGAAACCACAAAAAAGGAGTTTTTCCCTTCCTGAGTGACCCAATCTTTTCCCATGGAAATTTACTGGGAGAATCACATGTAGGTCAGGCCCGGGATCTGGTCTGATTAGTTCAAAAGTCTTAGATATTCAGTCCAGGAGATCTTTGCTTCTAGAAAATTTGTCTTTATTCAATATTCTGAGGGTGGTGACAAGATCCTCTTCCATTTCCCACCAACCACCCTAGAGCATATGCTGTGGGGTAAGGGACAGGAAAGAAACTAAATAGGCAGACAGAACCCAAAATATAAAATCACAGGGGCACACTCAGCACACGCAGATAAAGTGTACGTCTCCAGCCATAGGTGCCACCACGATCAGGTTTCCAGAATCAGCGGCACAGGTGTAGACCACTGTGACAGGCAGAAAAGACACTCATGGTAAGAGAATCCAGGGGTGCTAGGTCCTAAATGAGGAGACCAAGGTGGGATAAAATTTAGCCTAAGAAACATAGGTGAGTGGCCCTATTCTATGGACTGGGAGTTACTGAGAGCAGGAACAACATCTTACACTTGTTTTAGCCACAATTATTACTATAAATTTGTGAGATCTACTGAACAAGAGATTAAGAAAGTTATAAGCTGTTTCCAGGTTAGGGAAAATTTATCAGCTTCCTTAATTTTATATATTTTTCCTAATGCACAAGAGTGAACGTCGGATGTTCAGTATGCTACCAGCAAGGCAGTTGACAATTGGTCCTTCTCAGTTTTTTGATTTGTTTACACTCATTCCCCCATTCCCCCATTCCCAGTCCCCCATGTATAAAAACCTACACCAATAGCATGTACTTTCCACTATGACCTCCACCTTTTCTCTTGGTTTCCACCTGACCTGGGCAGTCTAGCCATGCTGTTTGCCCCCAGAGCTCCCCATGAGGTGAGACCAGAGTGGGCTTCCTGGAAAGCACTTCAGAGTGCTAGGGAAGTGGGGTGACTTCCTGCAGCTCTGTTTTCCCCCTGTAGAAACCATGGGCCCAGGAACATCCTCTCTGCCTGATATTGGGCCAACTTGGGGAAAAGGGGGAAGTTGCAGGGTCAACATGAAACCATTCTTACACTTCCAAGGTGATTTTCATTCAGTTTTACAGACCATGCAGGTGCGTTAAGCATGTTTACAAGTATTGGAATTTTCCAGAAGATGTTCTGGTCTGTGCATGTTGCCATTGAACTTTTTGTGGAGAAGAGGGGAGCCTGACACTTCCTATTTCACCATCTCGCTGACATCCCCAGGTATTGGTTTTTTGTCGATACTATTTAGACTCTTCCTATTCCTAGCTTACTGATGGTTTGATCATGAGTACGTGTGAGACTTTTTTCAAATGCTTTTGTACATTTATTGAAATGATTTTATACTCTCTTTCCTTCAGTCTCTTAATGAGGTAAAGTGCATTGGTTGATTTTCAAATGTTGAATCAAACTTGCATTCCTGTGATAAAGCCTACTTATTTGTCCATGACATATTAACATTTTATTACACATTGCCAGATTCAGTTTGCTAATATTATGCTAAGTAATTTTCAATCTATCATCTATTTCCTCCTTTAATCCTGTCAATTTTGAAAGCTCTGTTATCAGGTGCTTACACATTTATGATTGCTATTGACAAGTTGGTCTTTTGATCATTATTAAAGAGCTCAGTTTTTTCTTTGACAATAATTTGTGTCTTAGAGTCTTTGAATTATATTTTCGTGCTTGCTCCTGGAGTTAAAATATATATCCATAACTTTTCAAAATTTACTTAAAATTAATACTATATCACTTCACGTAAAATGTAAAAACCTTGTAAATTTATAGGTCCATTTACTTTTGACCTTTTATGTCATAGTTGTTATGTGTTTTGTATCTCTATATATTATGAAAAACTAAGATAATGTTATAATTGTACATTGAACAGTATATGCATGTTAAAGAAGTTAAAAAGGAAAACTTTTATATTTCCCTTATTATTTACTATTTCAGATATTTTTCATTCCTTTTTGAAGATTAAGGTTTGTCTTCAGGCTTTACTTAACTTCAGTTTCAAGAATTTCCTTTAGAATTTCTAATAATGCCTGAAACTCCAACTTATGGCAATAAGGTACCTTAATTTCAATTTAGCTGAAAGTATCTTTATTTTGCCTTTGTTCTTGAGGGACATTTTGCATACAAAATTCTTGGTCCATACGTAGCTTTTCTTCCCACACTTTGATGATATTGTTGCACTGTCTTTTGGTAGGCATGGTTTAGGAGAAGTCAGGGTTCCTTCAAATCAGAAGTCCCCAGTATACTGTTTTTCTCTGCTTGATTCCAACATTTTCTCTTTATCTTTTAATTTCAATAATTTGACCATGCTGTGCCTAAGCATGTTTTTGTTTGTAAAATGAACCCTCTCTATTTGTAGGTTCTGCAACCATGAATTCAATCAATTGCAGATCCAAAATATTTAGAAAAATACTTCCTGCATCTGTACTGAACATGTACAGACTTTTTCCTTGTCATTATTTTCTAAACAATACAGAATAACAACTATTTACATAATTGTTTACATAGTTGTTATATATTTACATAGCATGTACATTTTACTAGATATTACAAGTAATTTAAAGATGATTTAAAATATTCAGGAGAATGTGAGTAGGTTATATGCAAATACTACACTATTTTATTAATATATAAGGCACTTGAGCATCCATGGATTTTGGTACCATCCTAGAATCAATCTCCCTTAAGATGCACCTTTACAGAATAGTTGACCATGTATGATCCATAAGTTTCATCCAGCTGTGTGGGGGCACAAGGACACCTTTGTGAACTTACCAGTGTGTCACTGTGCCTGATTAAGGTAACTACATAGATTTTGTATAAAGATGATCTATCACAGGAATAAACTAATTTGCTGATGTTCTAAGGTTTGATGTATTGTCTGAAATTATTGTTTGGACACAAACACACTTATCTAAGTATATCATTTTTTACAAAGGATTTTCATGTCTCCCTCATCACCTAGTATAGTTAATCAGTATTATATGGAGTAATTCCTTCTTTACAGTAGGATATTCTGACTAAATGAAGACCCATCATAGGTAATGTTCAGGTAGAACAGAATTTCGATGCAGTTATTGGATAGTTGTAATCTTGTAAATTTGCCAATGCAGTGACTATCACCACTATTTACACTTCCAATGGAGGTCAAAACAATACAGTACAGTCTGATTTCCACATTGAGTATCCAGGAGAGATTGTGTCTGCCTTCACATTCGATATATTTCTAACAACTACACAAGTACATTGCAAGTTTTATTGCCTGAACAAAGAAAGCTGATGAGTATCATGTTGAGAATTTGTGCCTGTCTACAGGCAGTTATAAAATAGGTAGTAATATAATGATTCTGTCACCCAAAATTATCCATCATCTGTCTCATCATTAAAATAGCTTAATTTTCATAATGGCTAGATTGCATAATCACTTCTCCATGCATAATTATTAAATGGAGTTAAGCACTGCATGGGCCAAGTGTCTGGATCATCAGTCCCAAGCATTGAATTGCCTGAAAGATGAGGCCAGCAGCTGTGTCACACAGGCAGCAGCACATTTCTAGAAAGAATCAGTAAATTGAATGGAAAGTATGGTATCTGTGTATTATAGATGGCATGGTTTTCTGTAAGCTCCAAATTGGTATATTTGGGTTATTTTACATGCCATTTCCTTCTCTCATGTCCATTAAAATCCACTAAACTAATCATTCTACAAATCCCTGGAAATCAGCAGCTCTAGCCTGGATGAAAATTTATGTAATCTTATCTTTTGGAACTTAAAAGGTAGTAATAAAATATGAAACCTATGCATCTCTAAGATTTTAGGGATTTTACAAATATGATTATTAAAATATATTTGTGATATTACTATTCTCAAAATATATACTACATCATAAAATAAGTGATTTACTTAAAAGTAATGTGGTCCATTTCTTTTCCTCATGGAATCACAAAATTTCCTAAGACTTTAAAATATGATGTCATAAAACATCATGTGATAGCTTATGGCCATTACTTTGCAGGCCATTTCCAGGTTCTTAAATTTCTAATCAAACCTGTCATTTCTCACCAACTTTTGATGATTTCTGGGAGGAAAATAATTTTTCCTCTAGATTTATTCTGTCTGTCTAATATATAACCTTAACTTTGAATTTTTATGAGTTTTCTTTCAAACATCCATTGGTACGATAGATGATGAGCTGGCTTTTAGACTAATAAATTTTTTCTGGGAGTTATACAAAATTATTGGGTTCTAGAGATTTCCATTTGGTGTTCGATATTTTATATTGAAACATAACATTCCATATAACAATTTCTGGGCAAGATATTGTGGGAAGTGGTTTAAATTAAATACATGAGCTAAAGAATGCTGTAAAATTCTTGTTTTCCCTCAGTGTTGTGTGAACCTTCTTACATACCAGTAGATAACATCTGGATGTACCAACTGTAATTAAGCAAACAGCAGGAAAAGATCCCCTTACTGCTAACCCATCTGACACCTGAAAATTCCTCATTAAACTATACATACCAATGAGAAGAAGGTTTTAGCATTATCAAAGACAACCTCTACTCTTCACTTCTAAGCTTAACAAAAGTCTGTGAAATGAGAAATCTAATACAAGTGTAAATGTAGGCACTTAACTGCCTTTCTTTTCTTTTAAAAGTTAGTTTTAACTTCATTTTCTAATTTTTTAATGTACAAAAATAAACCACATTTTGCATACTAGTTTTATCATGTAACTACTAAATTCAGCATCTAACTTTTTATTTGAATTTACATTATTACAGGATTTAATTTTAATAAAACCAGAAATAAAGCCAATTATATTTCTCTTTAGTAATGTGTTATTACTTTCTCAAGAAATAGATTCCAAAAATGACCCCACAGGACTCTATACCTGTAATAAATTTCCTGAAAAATTTTTAATTCACAAATAAAATTTAGGAAGCACTAAATTATTTTCTCTATCTTTAATGGTCACATTTCATACTTATCTATAATGTCTCTGAGAATTATTACAGTAAAGAATCCTAGTTTTTTGGCCGGGCACAGTGGCTCACACCTGGAATCCTAGCACTGTGGGAGGCCGAGGCAAGAGGATTGCTTGAGCTCAGGAGTTTGAGACCAGCCTGAGCAACAGTGAGACCCCTGTCTTTACTAAAAATATAAAAATTAGATGGGTGTCGTGATGTGTGCCTGTAGTCCCAGCTACTTGGGAGGCTGAAACAGGAGGATCACTTGAGCACAGGAGTTTGAGTTTCCTGTGAGGTAGACTGTAGCCATGGCAGCAACAGAGTCAGACTCTGTCTCAAAAAAAAAAAAAAAAAAAAAAATCCTGGTTTTTGATGATAGAAACTTTTTTTTTCACCTAAATACCTATTAGAAGAAAAAACTCTGGTGGAGATATGCTGGAATACTCATTGATCTTAATTTTATTTAGTATTTGCAAAGAGGAATTTTAAAGCTCAATAGTTCTTCATGTGATAACAAGGTCCTGTCCACTTGAAGGGTTACCACGCCAAGGATAATTTGCTGAGAAATCATGAAATGTGCCCACCATCTGGCAGCTGGTAAACTGGTACAAAAGATATGAATCAAATCAAGCCATGTCTTTCAACCTCTGACCCTCCCACCTCTCCCACCTAAAAAAAAAAAAAAAAAAAAAAAAAAAAAAAAAAATGAAAATGCACTTTATTTAAATGCAATGCTAAGTAAGAGTTTTTCTAAATAACTATGTGTGACCAAGTAGAATAAGAAGTCTCTCAGAACTACGCGAATGTTATTTCTATGTGTTTGGTGGGTTGAGGAGTTACAGAGGCCCTTCCAGAGATACTTACTTCATTCTCCAGGTGATGGAATAGTCTATCTCTGTAATCACTGTTCTCTGTGCCAGGCCACTGCAGGTCTTCCTTTGATGGAGCATGCAACTAAAGAGTAATACTTCACATAATTTTATTTTTAAAATTTTGTATTTGTCATTTTTCTTCATGATAATTGTATTGAGTATAATATACAAATTTTAAGTGCACCATTCAATCAATTTTTAAAAATGAGTATACCCACAGAAACCACACTTCTATTAAGATAAAAAGTTCCTTTCTGCTATACCAGGGGTCACCAAGACCACCCTGCAGGTTGGTGATTTGCTAGGAGGCCTCCCAGGACTCAGCCTATAGCATACTCCTGGTAATGATTTGTTACAGAAAATGGGTAAAAAGCAAAATCACCACAGGGAAAAGGTGCATACAGCAATGTCTGGAAGAAAGCAGGTGCAAGAGTCCAAGAGTCTTATCCCACTGGAGTCACACCAGATGATCTAAATTCACCCAGTAGCAAGTTGTAATGGCAAGTGTGAAATGCTGTCTACCAGGAAGGCTCTTCCGAGACTCAGCGCCCATAGTTTTTATTAGCATTGCTCCTGTAGGCACACTCCCCCTAGCACGGATAAAAATTTCAGACTCCAAGAAAGAAAACAAGTGTTCATCATAAACCAATTGTTTGCACAAATAGTTTAGGCCAGTGACTCATTCTTATCAGAAAATGGTAGGGCCCTCTTGAAATACAAATTCCCAGATGCCAGCAAAGACAAATCTCATGAGCAGGACTTTCTGAGGATCAGACTCTCATACTTGCTGCATTAACCCTATTCTGCATGTGGCCACTGCAAGTCAATCTGCCAGGAAATCACAGGTCTATCAGTACTTTCCATCAAAATAAGTTTGTTCTGCCTAGTCTAGAAATTCATGTAAATGGAATCAAATAGAAGAACATAATGTCATTTAACCATTTAATTTTCATGCATATACTTTTATTTAGTCTGCATTTTATATTGTAACATTTTCTATCTCAGGAGCCATGGCCATCAACTGCTCCAGACTCACTCATCTTGGCTGTTGGAAAGAAAAGTGAAGTCTCCAGTCAAGTGCTAATGTGAAAATCCCAGGGAAGAGTCCTAATTGGCCTAGATTGAGTGATGGCCAACTTCTGACCAACGCCAGGTGCAAGGCAGCCAGGCTTGGCTTGCATTCAGAGATATAGTGGAGGTTATCAGGAAGGACAGATTTTCAGAAAGAACAGGATTGGCTACTAGAAGAGGTGAAACTTGGGGAGAAAATCATTCCCATGTGACAATATGATATTTAATATTTCAAGATGCTTATGAATTTTCAATTCCAAACCAAATGTATTTTAATTTATTCAGCAATGTTATCACTTTCCTAGGGACCTGGGAAATACAAAAATGAACAGGAGGAAAATTTTGCTCTCAGTGTGTAGTCTAGAATGGCATTTACAGTCAACCACATGAACATACAGTAGATCCTATAAAGTGGACAAAAGGCATTCCATTGAAAACAGTTACTTCTTGCATCTCAAAATCAATATTTTCCATTGTACTTTTATCTCCTTTAACTTCTTTTTATGGAAACTTATCTAACAACTATTAAGTCATAAAACTAAATTCCAGAGTTCAAACCTAGGCCTGTCATCACATTGCCTCTCCAGACAGGCAAGAGACTGAATAGAGGGTATTAGAAATCAAAACAAAAAGTAAGTAGACTTTGTAAGTACTTTATTAACTACTGTTTTGAAAGTTCTGGTCCTAAGGGCAATATTTATTCTAGTTGAGAAATCAGGCTGAAGATGTGTGTAATAGAAGTCTTTCCTCTGAACAAATTTTATGTTGATAATCTGGTATAAAATTTTCTCGTTGCATAATATTTGCACCCCTAGAAGACAGCTTCACTATATTGGCTTGCTGCTGATTTTTAGTATAGCTACAGAGCTTTAGCCTGAATCTCATACTTCTTTGGTATTTCCCCATACCCCAAGAATACTTCATTGGTCTGGAGGAATTTCAAAATCTTTGTTCAAATATAGTCCTATTCCTCAGTTTTTGGTGCAAAAGAAAAAAGTATCTTTAATAGAAATTCCTACATTAAAAAATTTAAAAGCATTTTCTCAGCATGTAATTCAATTTTATGCATAATTTATAAAGTTCATAAAAGTTAGTAAAGCTGTAGCTATATGTTGAATATAAATAATTTTTAAAATATGTACATGGAAGAATCTACTCCAAATGACTTTTAGATATGAGTTTTGACCAGAAAGGAACCAATGCTTTAGAGAATCATGTTAGTTACTCCTCAATTTGTCTCAATCCTTTCTGGGCATCCCAGCCTCCAGGTCATTCGTTATCTTGAGACAACTGATATCCACAATAGTTTACACATCCTACAATTCAACCTAAACACTTCCCCTTCATTTCCACCAAAAGAATTGCTATCTGGAACACTTAATATGGGATCATCAGACTTTCTCCTATTGTCCATTTCCCTTCTCACCTCTTTTTCCTTGCCTTCACCCAACCATCACTTTCCCTGAGGGATACTGACTCTGCTTTCAGGTAGAGGCTGTTTCTCTTTTATGTGCCTCCACCATCTCATTGCTATTGCCAAGTCATTTCCACTTCTACCTCCTCCAAAATGTTGCTTCTCCTTTGAAGTTCAAACCATCTAGCTATAATCTCCCAAATGCTATGATAAACCAATGTCAAAATGTCAACAAATTCATCACTGCATTCACTGAAAGTTTTAGTTCTTGGTTCACTGTCTTCCTCTCCACTTTGTTCTGTAGTCATTCTCAGTGATTTCAAAGCCAGCGTACATGACTCATGCTGCATTTTGATTTGGCAGCTCTTTGGCCTCCTTACTTCCTATAACATTTTCCTTTATCCTATTTCAGTCACTCATTCTTTGATCACATGATGGACCTTAGTAATCACCATTGAAACTACATGGCCACCAAAAATCTCAATTCCAAATACTACACTGTCGAACCTCTCTTAACCTTCAGTGTTACTGAAACCAGAGCCTCTACTCTACCAATTTCTTAGCCTCACATGTTTTCTATCACCCTTTCCATGCATTTGCTTGCCTATTTACTATAATTCATTGACTATTTTCATATAATAACTGCTCTGAATATTAACATCTTTGTTTTACTCTCCATTTTTTTCTACTCAACTGATAAAGCACCAACCCTGGTTGCAAAGCTGTATCTGCTAATTTGCAGTGATTTTTTACAGCAGCAATATGAAGCTAACACATGCCATAAATAAGCTGATTTATTTCTTTTTAATTTAATGTGTATCAAATATACTGAAGAAAAACAATATTTTCCTTTTCATTGTCCTTAAATACCTGAGAGTATTTCTTGCTAAATGCATATTTAATATATATAATCATTTTTATCATTATTATACCTAAATAAAACTGATTTTCTGAAATGCAGAGAAGTCAATTTTACAAGACATTTTTTCTGTTTCTATAAACTGTCCACAAATAACTTCATAGTGGGAAAAATCATAATTAAATATTTAATGGTACATGGAACAAAATTTAGTTTGCAGTAAATAATGTAAATAAATAATGAAATTCACGCTAGTAGCATGTGGATCTGGAATCACTCCTTTAGAATGAATATTCACTTAAAAATGATAGAAAATAATCCAAAACTCAGTACTTAAGGAAATCAGATATTTCATACTTAATAACCTAATAGCAATCTCCCAAAACATCTAGTCCTTTACAGTGAAAAAAATTCAATAAATGATGAATAAAGTCAATCATGCTGTCTGTGTCCTGCCGTATTTACCATTCCAGAGATTCTTAACTCCCAACCTTAAGCCTCGAAAATATATTTTAAACTAACTTTCCTTGATCTTCAAGCCACCCTCCCTTTCTCTGTCACCACTGACGTTCTTGAAGTGTTTTATGCTCCATTCCATTCACCCTTCTTCCACTGTAATCTGATTTTTAGTCACCCTTCTCTTTTAACATTCCTCTTGCAGCTATCCCCAGTGTTGTAGGTTTCCTATCAGTAACTGTCCATGTAGTATTTGACATGCATCATCCTACCTTCAGGAGGATTTAGGGATACCCACTCCACGTATATGGAGTCTTGAGCGTGAAGTTCACATGTTCAGGAGCATACGCAGGAGGCTCTGTGTTGTTACGATGGACATGGAAACCACACTCACAGACTCTATATCTAGAGACTCAAAGAATGTTTGTGGACAGGTTGCTAATCTTGGTATGTTTTCAGGTTAACAATCATACATAAGGGAGTTAGATCCCTTATATAATTAAATATTTAAAAATTTTATTCCAATTTTTTAAAAAATTATAAAATTCTTATAGTGAGCACTTTATTTTGAATTTGAGCTTAATTAAATATATTTGAAACTCAATTTGTACTGGAAATTTGAATATAGTAAAATGCATAATAAATTTTTAAATTCTTTACAAAAACCCAATAATCATACATTATTTTGTAAGTTATTCCTTAAGACTAAATCGAGTGCTTAGGTACTCAGTGAGATTATTAAAGGTATTAAATAAAATTCATTCAAAAACAAAATTACTATGCTTTGAAAAAATCCACTGATCTCTTGATTTTTTTCATTGTATGTCCTCTAAATAAAAGAGAATTTGCAGAATATCTTAATTAGAGCCCATGTATACTTACCTACTTTTTTAAAAAAATAAAATTTTGTCTTTATTCCATATATCAGTCTTTCAGTCAGCCAACTTTTTCTTACAAACTAGCCGTATACTAACTTCTGTGAAATTTATGCTTTAGGAAACTTTAAACATACTTCCAATTTCATAAGAAAAGCTAATGTCCAAGTTGTCAAAATTATTGATGTTATATAATGAATGATCTTCCAAAAGACTAAAGCACAGCTGGTCATGCAATTTGTCATATCCTTGCTCAGAATTAAAAGCCATATCTCTGGCTTGTTGTACCTTTTCCCCATTGATATTTTCAAAACAAGCTGTGAAGTTAAAATGCCCAAGCAATCACTCTATATTGCTAAGTGTTTTACTATTATTTTTAAGTTTCAGGTAAGAAAGTGTGCTTAATGTAAAATGATTAGCATTATTAATAAAAACATTACTGAGTGCCTGTTTTTTGTTACCAGGAACAATAAATCAGATTCTATTTTAGCATATAAAGCCTTTAAGTGATATAGATATTTTAATTTTATAAATAGACACACAGAAGTAGCTGTATTTAAAACATATTGAAATATGTTGCCTTCTTTATTATGTGACAATATCATGAGCTGGAACAATGACACCATTTTCTACAGGTTTGATGATAAAAAAAATTTGTGGAAGCAACTGAATGAAAATGTGAGATATCTAAATAAATAAAAATGATTTCATATTAATGAGGTTATAAATATTAGTGTTTTTCTAGTTTACATTTGTGTTTTCTGATTACTTTTGCAAGTAGCAGCTACTTGATTAGACAAAATTTAGGCTGATAATGTTATTTACACAAATTTATACGACTTTTGTTTCCAAAAAGTATTTTAGGAAGAAGATGGTAAAGCAAAGGAAATATTTAAACCTTACTGAAAGAAAATGAGATTCCAACCATAAATTGGAAAGTATAAAAGTTTATAATCTAAGGACTCCTAAAGAAAATGTGAGAGTGTTTTTGCTTGGCAAGTTACTGAACTTTGCGATTGTATTCCTGCTGAGCAGAAGTTAAATTGACCTTAATTTTATAGGCTCTCCAATTCTGTGTAGTAGAGAATGGCTTAGAAAAAAATAGAGTTTGGAAATTGTTGTTCAGTTGCTTAGGAAACATGGCTTCAGTTGGTATATTTGATTTATTAATATTGATTTTTGTAACAACTTCACAAAGCTATATGTTTATTTGCCACTTTAAAATAAATTATTTCTTTTGGTGGGGGAGGTGGATTTTTACTTCAAGTTTGGCAGATGAACTGGTATCAAGAAAATATTGAACTAATATATTATGAAATCTACAATCTTGGGCCCTAGAGAGAAGAAAATAAAATAAAAGAGTAATTTCCTATCTAGAAGCCTGAACTCTAGCGAGGCAGGCAGACATAATGACTTGCAAAATGACTCCTAAGTAGAACTGAGTACCAGGACGCTCACTGCCACCATGCAGAGGACAGATTTAAATTCTGACTTTGAGATCAGAAATGACTTAATAGTGGAGGTATATTTTGAGATGAAACATGATCAGAGGTTCTCTTGCTGTCAAGGGGAAGATGGAATGGCAGATCATTCTGATATTTAAGGAAAAGCAGCCAAAACAATTTCAAAAGCATGATTTGGCCTATGGTAATAAGTGGTCCAGAAAGGCTGGAGTTGGTGGAAATGACATAGCAAGAGAGGGCAGGAAGATTGTGCAGGTACCAGAAGAAAATCATGCAAATTAAGACACTGTGAGAGCAAGAAATATTAAGGTTAGTAAGTCCGAAATGTCCGATTTCCTTAAGTACTAAGTTTGACAGTTGATATCTCTGACATTTCACTTTGACACTTCTTGTTTTATTTTTATTGTGAAGGTTACATCCTCAGTCTTTCAGATGCACATTGTGGTTTGTAATCATCTTTCAAAATTTTTTACAGCAATTTTTGTGAAAACATGAATAAGTCAAAAATTCATGTTATTTTCGAATATGAGTTCCATTGTGAAATCAATGCAAAGCAGACAACTTGAAATATCAATGAAGTATTTGGAAAGTATTTGGCTAATGAACGCACAGTATGTCGATAGTTTGAGAAGTTCCATTCTGGTGATTTTTAACCTTGAAAATGAGCTACATGGGCGACCTGAGACCACGGTAGATAATGATGGGTTGAAAGCTGTAGTGGAAGCAAATCCAACTCAACCTACACATGAATTAGCAGCAAGGTTTGACATTATTATTCCAACAATATTGGACCATTTGAAACAAATGGACAAGGTAAAGAAGCTGGATAGATGGGTCCTGCAGGAATTAAACATGCATCAGAAGAGAAATCGTCTCAAAACTTGCCTTTCTTTGCTGTCATGACATAAAGGAGAATAATTTCTACACCATATTTTTATGTGTGATGAAAAATAGATTCTTTTTGACAATTGCAAGCATTCAGCACAATGGATGGATAAAGATCAAGTGCAGAAACACAGTCTAAAACTGAATATTCATCACACAAAAAAAAGCTAATGGTGTCTGTTTGGTGATCCAGCACTGGTACTATCCTCTACAGTTTCATAAAAACTGGTCAATCCATTTCAACGGATGTCTACTGCAGCCAATTGGATGAAATGACAAGGATGCTTGTGACTAAGCAAGCAAGATTGGTCAATAGAAACTGGCTAATCCTCTTGCAAGACAACTCTGGACCACATGTCGCAGAAACAACTCTGCTCAAACTATAGAGGCTGGACGTGGAAACTCTCTATCATCCACTGTATTCACCAGACCTTGTATCAACTGACTGCCTCTTTGTCCAGGCTTTGGATCACTTCTTGCAAGGAAAAATATTCAATTCTCAACAAGCTGTGGAAACACCTTTTGGGATTTCATCGCCACTCGCTCTCCAGGCTTCTTCACTGCTGGCATAGAGAAGCTACTGTTAGGATGGCAAAACCGTGTTGATAGTTCAGGTGGATATGTTGATTAATTGTACTGCTTTTTTGTTTGAGATATAATAAAATACACTTTTTATTCAGAACTGTACATTTCATATTTGATGACCATAATATAGATACTACTATCCGGAAATAATCTGTTGGACTTTTCCACACAGATGCAGCTACTGTTACAGGTTGGGTGTTGGGAAAATATGCATCCAGCTCTCGCCTTTTCATCTGTTTCAGCTTCTTACAACTCTGTTGGTCTCTTTTCATCAGACTCCACAAATTCAACCTACTTTCCTCCAAAAGACCCATGTTTGGGACCTAAAACTCAAACTTATCTATAATATCTATCCTTAAAAACCATGTATAAAATTAAATCATGTGAAGGTAAAAAGGAAGAAAATAAAGAATTCACAACTTGCCCTTTTCTGCCACTCTGCTTCAACAATAACAAAGGAATCTTTTTTTTTTTAATTTATTTTTATTTATTTTTTTTTCAGCTCATTATAGGTGCACAAAAGTTCAGGTTATATATATTGCCCATGCTCCCCCATCCCCCCGAGTCTGAGCTTCAAGCATGTCCATTTCCTAGACAGTGCATATCACAAAGGAATCTTTTTTCCAGGAGAACACATTTCTGGCTTGAAGTTGCAATCAGGTTGAAAATGCATCGAGGTGACTGATTGTTCCCTGTGAATAAACATCACTGCACAGGCCTTTCAGCCATATGTCCAGTTCCCAGGCCTCTGCTGGCGGGGGAGAGATCACCTTGTGCACTTTTACATAATAAGCCAACAGTATGCCCAAACCTTCAAAGTGACTAGGAAGGTAACTGTGCAATTTACCAAGAAAGAAAGTAAGAAGCAAAGAGAAAGAATGGAAAAGGAAGGAATGTGTATACAAAACATAAAGAGAAGGGAAGACAAGAATAAAACAGGGAAGAGAAATAAAACACACTGGGAGGAATATAAGGGGAGGAGTGAGCGAATAAAAAAGCTGGCAAAGAATAGAATGATTTTTTTCAAATCCCCTTTGCATTCCCAGAGAGAATCCAGCTTTAGATGTTGCGTTAGTTATCTATTGCTGCGAAACAATGTTACCACACTTCACAGCTTGCACAGCATACTCAATGCTGTATTATTAATATCCTCCAGTTTCTACAGATCATAAATCTGTCACAGCCTGGCTAGGTCTTCTGTTTCATGTCCTCTCATGAGGCTGCAATCCAGGTGTCAGCCAGGGCTGGGGTTTCACCTGAAAGCTCGCAGGTGAAGGATCCACTTCCAAGCTCACGTGGTTGTTGGCACGCTTTCATTCTTCCTGGGTTGCTGGACTGAGGGCCTTGTTTCTTTGCTGGCTGCCACAGCTGGAGGTGCCCTCCATTTCTTGCTGGTCGATTTCCAGAGGCCACACTCAGTCCATCGCCATATGGAAGCCAACAAGGCAATTGAGAGGGTCTGTTAGCAAGACGGAACTTACAATCTGATGTAACATAATCACAGAAATGACTCCCATCACTTTCGTCATATTTTATCAGTCAAAAGCAAGTCATAGGTCCCACTCACACTCAAGAAGAAGCCATTTGAGAGTCTGCCTGACACAAAAGTATTAAGTTTTAATTGCAAATAGCAATACACATTGAAATGCCAATATTGTGATTACCTTAGCTGGGAAAAATGATGTGATCTAAGAAGGAAGATAACTACTGTGATGTTAGTACTTTGTATTTCTTCTGGGTATAAAATTCTGGATTCAGAGTATTGTATATTTATTCTTGTAGGACTTTAAAGATATTACTTCATTATTTTCTGGCTTACAATGTTTCTGACAAGAAAATTGCTTTCGTTTTAGTTTTTTTTGCCCTGCATGTAAAGCCTTTCATTTTACTCCTTTGATGCTTCAAGATTTTCTCTTCCTATTTGTTTTCTTAGTTCATCTATGATAGACTCAGGGTATTTTTTTTTTTTTTTTGTATTTATCCTTCTCTCAAAATAGTCCTTCTGCCTCATTTTTGTACTCTTTTCCTGCTGAGACTACAATTACATGTATGTTAATCCATTTATTATAATATTATTCCACAGCTCTTGGGTGCTCTGTTGCATTTTTTGTTCACCCATTTTCTCTTTGTGTTGCATTTAAGATCAGTTCTATTGACTCATCTTTAGGTTTAGCAATTCTGTCTTCAGCTATGTAAAGTGTAATGATAATCCCATCAAAGGAACTATTCATCTCTGATAGTTTGAGATTTTTCAAAACTTTTCCTGTTTATAATTTGCATGTCCTTGCTTATATTTCCCATGGTCCTGCATGTTGGCCAACTTGTAAACTAGATCCTTTGACATATTAATTTTAGGTATTTTAAAGTGCCTATCTGATAATTTCAATATCTAGATCATCTCCGTGTTTAATTCAATGGATTGGTTTAGCTCTTGAAAATGGGTACTACTTTGCTTGCTTTTTAGTGTGTCATAATTTTTTATTGAATATTGGTTCAATGATATTGAGGTAAATTATATTAACACTCAAATATGGTCTTTCCTCTGCTTTTCTAAAGCTATTAATGTAGGGGGATGAGTCCATCTCTCAGGAGTTGGAATATATTTGGGGGTTTTGTTGTTATAGTTATTTTTAGTGCATTGAGGACTGAAAATTCTCCATCTGTGAGATGTTGCTACCTTCTGCTTGGTACAATGCCTGGATTATCAGAGGGGTTTTCTAAACGATTGTGTCTCTGATTAAAGCAGACGCTGCACAGACATTCTGCCCAAGGATCTTTCTTCATACTTTGGCACCTCCTCCAGGAAATTACTATCACTTGTTATTGGTGCAGACTCTTGGTGTAGAAAAGTGGTGTTTTTAGGTTCTTGTGCTCCAAATTCAGGTCCAGGCAGGCCCCGAGCAATGAGATGTTAGATTCTTGATTCTGAGAAATATTTTTGTTTTTTAGAATTGATGAACTCTGTGTTGTAAAGAAAGAAGGCTAATAATTCTTTAAAAAAAAAAAAACCAAATTGATAATCATATTACTATGGAACAGATATAATTTAATGATTGTATAAAGAATTCATACACAACTCTATATGAATTCTTTATACAATGTCAACCTTAAAATTTATGTTCTCCAATTTCTGTCCAAGTCTATAATTAATATTACTTCAGTCTAATTACAAGTTTGCAGGAAAGTTTCTTTTTTTAAAAAAAAGTATTAATAGTGAAGGACAAGTAGTCAAGTACTTCCAAATTCTCTTTTTGGCATTGTACAATTTCAGACATAATGGGAGTCAGCAAAACATCATTACGGAGAGTTCAGAAATCCTGTAATGCACTGAACAGAAACTTAATAAAGGGGAAATATCAATAAAAGTTCAGATACTTGAAATGACTGTGCAAAGCTACAAAACAACTTTTGTTCATCAGAACTTTGACTTACGTAGTAAACAAAACTTTTGGATGCATTCTTCATAATTTATATTTAGGGTAATAATGCAACAAACTGTTATTTATTTGTTTGGCACTTATTTGTGGCAGGTAGATATATCTGACACAAACAAGTGCCTAGTAAGCCAATCAACATATTTATGGGCCCTGCATGCTTCCACTGCACTATTCTGCTCCAATCAACATATTTAATGCTAAATTCCCACTATTGGTAAGGCAGTGTGCTGAACCAATAATAAAGTTGTTGTTGTTGTTATAGATAACATAGGACATGTTTGCTAGGTTCTATTCTAAGCACTTGACATATGAATTCACAATGACCCAATGAAGTAGGAAATATTAGTATCCCCTTTTTTTAGATGAGAAACTGAAGTTTGGGTAGTTTAATTTGCTTGTATAAAGTCACACCGTTAATATGTTTTCCAGGATTGGATTCCAGACTGTCTGGCTGCTGGATCCCAGCCACTATGCGATACTCTACTTGGTAGTGCCTTAGCACATCATGACTTAATGTGCTTACCTTATTTATTTTTCTATTCTGAAGAATGAAATGAATTATGCTATCCTTTATTCATATTACAACTTAAAATACAAATTAAAAGTTTGGCAGAGATTATTTCGTGTCTCTCAATAATAATGGTATTTTCCTTCTGAGAAGAATTGATATAATTAATTTTAAGAGTTTCACAAGATGATTATTCACATAAATATAATTTAAATTTAGAGAGCTAAATCTCATAGACTACAAGTTTATTCATGAGATGTCTTCTTAACACTGAATCAGTATTCCTTTTCTCATCTAAGTCAGCACATTATAGTGGCAGTTGTAGATATTCATTTATTCAAGAATATTACTGAATCTTTCTTATGTACTAAGATAATTTGTAGGAATGTCCAGCTGGATATGAACATTGAACATTTAAATACATAGATGGAGAGTAAAGAATTGTCTAAAATTTTAGAGAAAAAGATTAATACATCAATACCTTTCTATTCATATATTGCTTACCATAAAAATTAGGCAAATATATTTAAGCTTGGATTCACCTTCATTTCTCAAAGACAACAGATAGCCACGTGAGAAGAATTCAAAATGCAGGAGTATAAAGCAGCATCTCATTGTCCTTCACCAAGTCATCATAGTCTTCATGTCTTCTTATGAGACAATGTATCTGTGCTTGTTTAAAAAGGATGCTCCTGAGTCTAGTTATTTATAACGAGTACCTTGTAAAAATGCTTTCAGATACCACAAGAGGAATAGTTTCTTCAAATACTAGTTGCAAAGTACATAAATTTCTGAAATAAAATAATTACACTTCCTATGACTTCCTCACTGTGTTTTCTTATGTGCTGGTTGGTTGGTTGGTTGTTTTTCTTAGAATCATTATGGCTCATTCCACCAAGAGCTTGAACCAAACAGCAGGCAAAGGATAAAAGGAGAGTCGCAATGTTCAAACAAAGCATTTTCTACAGTTAACTGTATTCTAGTAGATAATAAAAAGAAGATTAAGCAAACAAGTTTCTGTGCCCATGATTCTTCATCATGTGCCCCAACTACACGAAACAAGGCAGCACAGAGCCCAGGTTGTACTTCCAAGTCACCTTCACTTGAATGCTTTACGTTTCTTCTAAATTAAGCCCAGTAGAGTCAGTATTTCTTCATCTTTTCTCTGGGGTATACCAGTTCCTAGAGCTCTTATTAATATAAATGCTTTTGAAAACAAAGAGTAGAAATTTTAAAAACCTATGAAGTAATACTGGTTTAAAGTACAAAACATATCAGTGACTAGATTGTGTTAACATACAAGGCAAATATCACAATCAGACATTTGATATTCATGAGCTTATTACATAAGAAGTCAGAAAAAATAGTAAACAACTACTGGGACAAATAAAAAATGCATGTTGCTGTAAATAACAGGAAGGAAAAGTGCCTGGGGGTTATAAAGATTCATAAAAGGGGGCATGTCCATTCTGGGGTGTCCAGGAAGGATTCTCTTCTGAACTGGGATATTAGATGTGACTGTAAAAAGATGAGTTCATTTACTTGTTTTTTCCCCCAATCATAGACAATGATACCATGAACACTTTGTACACATTTCTTTGTATACATCATAGTATTGCTGAAGGTAATGTAGCTAGGAGTATAATTACAGAGTTTGAAGCTGTGCATATTTTCACATTTACTACATTTTGCCAAATTATTTTCCAGAGAGTGTATTCCAATTTACATTTCCATAATCATTATATCAGACACTCATGGTTCCATATCCTCAATGATATTTGGTATCATCCAATTTTTAATTTTTTACCAATCTGTTAAGTGTGAAATGATATTTCCCTATGGTTTTGCATCTCCCTGACTACATGTGCATTTAAAAATCTTTTATGTGCTCATTGGCCATTCTCACCTATAAAATGCCTGTTCATTTACATCTCCTGTTTTTCTGTTGAGTTATTTGTATAGTTTTACTTATATTTAGATTTTTAACTTATGAATGCTAATTGTTTTTTCCTTTGATGCTTTGCAAATATCTTTACCCAACTCTGGCCTGTCATTTTACCATTTTACTTGTATATATACGTGTGTGTGTGTGTGTGTGTGTGTGTGTGTGTGTATAAATGGATTGCAACCATTTTGTCTTCATCAGTTTAGCTACTATAAAGTGGGTGGCTTGTAAACAACAAAAATTTATTTTTTACAGTTCTGGAAGTTGGGAAATCCAACATCAAGGTGCCAGCAGATCCAGGGTCTGGTGAAGGTCCTCTTCATAGACAGCTGTCTTCTGATTGTGTCCTCACAAGGCTGAAGGGAGGAGGGATCTCTCTGGGGCCTTTTCAATAAAGACACTAATCTCATTCATGAGGGCTCCACCATCATGGCACCATCACCTCCCAAAGGCCCCACTGTTTAATATCCTCATGGTGAGGATTAGGCTTCAACATATGAATTTGGGTGGAGGCACAAATATTAAAACCATGCCATTTCCTTTATTTTTCATTTTTTGTTTTTTCATTTTAATCTAGTTAACCTAATCAATATTAATCAACAGTTCCTTCATTGTTTTGCTTTCCGTGACTGAGTCAAGAAATTCTCCCATAAACTAAAATCATAAATGGATTCTCCTATTTTATATAAAATTGTTTAAGATTTGCTTTTTATTTCAGTTGTGAATGATTGAAATATATCTTTTGCAAGCAAAAAGAAGGGTTCAATTTCATTGTTTTTATATACGGATTATCAATTTTGCCAGCACTCTTTTATTGAATAATCTATTCTTTCCCTCCTGATCTGAGTGGTCAAATGTTACATTCCTCTGATGAATTTGACAATTGATGGGCCAATACCAACTGTCTTAATTATTAAAGTTTATGCATTTATGTCTAGAGGACAACTCATATCAACTTTTTTTCTTCTCTTTTTGTTTAAAACAAAATTGCAGTTTTAAAATATCACAATGACTGCATAGGGAGGGCCAAGGGTGAATTTGAGAAAATCACTGGGAAAATCAGCCAAGTGCAGGGTGAGGTAGCTGGCACTAGGGAGGTGGTGGTGGAGACAGAGAAATGAACACAACAGGTATTTAAGAGGTAGACTAGGCATAGTGGTTGGCTGGATATGTTTGATGAGGGAAAGCAATGTATCAACAGCCTCAATATTCTTGTCTCAGGAAATACATGAGTGGAAGGTAGAGACTACCAGAGGAGGGTCAAAAAAGATCTGTTACTTACCCAGGAACTAGCAACTTTATGACTCAGGCCAGCATTAGACTGAGTTTTAACACATCAAAAATACACATATACTGATTGTTATCTCATGGTTCATGTATATTTCATAACTGTCCCTGAACTCCATTTACTTGCCTTAAAAAGAAAAAAAAGAATGTTAGCAAACAGATCTTACTTGAATACATGAGGCTGAAGGATAAACTGTTGGCACTGTAGATTCTGATACTATTTCTTAATTAAATGGCTTTACCTTTTTTTTTTTTTTTTTTTTTTTGAAACAGAGTCTCGCTCTGTTGCCCGGGCTAGAGTGAGTGCCGTGGCGTCAGTCTAGCTCACAGCAACCTCAAACTCCTGGGCTTAAGCGATCCTACTGCCTCAGCCTCCCGAGTAGCTGGGACTACAGGCATGCGCCACCATGCCCGGCTAATTTTTTGTATATATATATTTTAGTTGTCCATATAATTTCTTTCTATTTTAAGTAGAGACGGGGTCTCACTCTTGCTCAGGCTGGTCTCGAACTCCTGACCTCGAGCGATCCACCCGCCTCGGCCTCCCAGAGTGCTAGGATTACAGGCGTGAGCCACCGCGCCCGGCCTTGGCTTTTCCTTTGAATAACATGTTATCTCTACAAGATATTCATTTCAGATTTGTCCTGGACAGATTTCCTGCTGGTTTAAGCATTTTATAATATTTTCTAGAGATTCCACTTTCCACCTAATTATTCTACTTACTGACATTTAAGGAAATTAAGAATTATGCAATGTTAGAATAGGAAGGAATTTAAAGGTTGTCAAGATATCTCACCCACCCCCACCACCTCAAGGGAAGCAGTTGTGACATAGAAGTTAAGAGTTTAGACACTAAGCTAGACCACCTGGTTCAGTCCTTCCCTAAATATTGTGGAATTTAGAAAGTTATTTAACTCTCTCTTCCTCCCATTTCTCAAATTGAAGAGGCAATATTATTACTACTTCACATAGTTGTAATTTCAATTATATGTGTTTATGCATGTAAGAATGTGACCTGTGCCTGGCACATAGTAAGTGGTCAGTAATATTGGCGACTTCGTTATTAATTTCACTTCTGTAGAAGAGATACTTGAAGCCCCAAATGATTGCCAATTGCCCACCAACACGTAGCCAGCCAGACAGGCATAGAGCTAAAAGCAGAATCTACTTATTTTCTTCCTGAACTAATGTTTTTCCCAGAACTCTTGATTAAGTTTTTCCCTCAGCCCAATACATATATACATAAAAGTAAAATGCACATCCTGCACTAGAATAGTTTCATTCATTTAAGAATAGTTTATTGTTTTCTATCTATGTGCCAGGGGAAAAGATAAAAGATAGCATATAAGTAAACTATAACAGCAATGACTTATAACATAATGTAATGAATGAAGTAATTCTAGAAGACACAATCAGTGTTTCAAGAAAATCAATATTGCGGAAAGTTAGTATCAGTGTCTCTCACAGGTGAACTATTCTGAAGAGCACCAGGATCTATCACAACCTTCCCAGAATGAAGCTAGGAACAAGTGTCCCTCATTCCCAGACACAGAGCAAGTGAGTTTCCAGATCAGCCTGTAAGGGTAGGGACAGAATGTATCAAAGACCTCAAGAAAAATAAAAGTGTAAAAGAAAAAAAATACATGGATGGAGAAAAGTCTTAAAAAACTTTCAGGTTCCTCTCTGACCCAATTTTGCATGGCCTGCATGCCAGTCATGAGAAAAAAGTGAATAAATATTTTGACCCATTATGACCTGCTATGAGTAAATTAAGGGAAGTTTTGGCAATCTGCTAAACCTGAATGCTTGTCCAGACCCATGGCTGTAAATCTGTTACATCATTTAATCATGAGTAGGGGTATATATTTTTAATAAGGTTAACATACTTCAAATAAAATAATCATTTCTCTTATGTAAAAGTTTAAAATCCAATCCATGAGGATACATTTGAGAGAAGCATAAATTGTTAATCTGAGGGATATGGCAGAATTTCAGAGTCTTCACTGCAAAGCATATGATCCGTGAAAAGGGAGGGCTGGGTGCAAAGATTACAATTTGGGTTAGTCTGAAGTGTTACAACAATTTTTGATATTCATTATTTTTTAAACAGCATGGGGGAAGAGTGAATAAAGGTAAGAGGCAAAAACATTAATCTCCTTCCACTAGCTTAAATGTAGTAAGGCAAGATACTTCCTGTTCCATGTAGAAAATTCCACCTGAGATTTATTTTTTCAAGGATCACTGTTCTTAGGAAAGCAAGATAAAAAGCAAAACCTCACTACCACACCATTGTAAAAGTTCTTGCTGTTCTACAAACACAACTGTACTTTGGGAAAAATCGCATTCTCCACTTGAATATTCACGTACAGTAAACTCTGGTTAAGCTCATGGAAAGTAGTCATGGTATAGATGTCATGAATGGGTTTAATTCTTGATCTCTTTAGAGTAGTATTCTGTGGCCATTAAGACCTCGGGATTTAGCAAGAAACACACCTGGAGTATAAAACTGATTCTTCTACTTACTATTTCTCACCTTGGGCAATTAAATTGATTTCTTGTCTACAAAATGAGGAAAATAATAGCCACTTCCCAACACTGTTTTAGGGATTGAATGATATAATGTCTATAAAGCCCCTAGAAAAAATCTTGCACTTACAAACCCTGAATAAATGTTAGCAATTTTTTTTATTATTAAAATAACAACATATTCTACCATGTTTATATCATATACTTGAACAATATGTGTGCCCAGTCAGAGAATGTTTTTTCCACTGTTCAAATCTCATGCTTTAAAGACTGATCTATTCTCAGTTCTTCCGGGAAACCTGTGGACACCCCAGAAGCCACTGATTTCTCTTCCTCTGCTTAATATGACATATAATTTGTTGCTATTTTTATGAATTTTCAATGAATTTTTAATGTCTTTCGTTGTCTTTGATATTATATAGTTTCATCACAAGTGTCTAGGTATGGATTTTTTTTTACCTTGCTCAATATTCAAGAACTCTTTTGGTGCAGAGAATCAAGTCTTTTTTTTTTTTTTTTCTTTTTTGCACCTGAAGAAAACCCAAGTTTTATCTCTTGAGTACTGTCTCTCCTAAAATTTTAACATTTTCTTCTTCTGATATTCCCAGTTGATATAAGACCACAGTGTTCATCTCTCCTCTATATTCCTTTAACAGTTTTCAGTTCTGTGTTTTCCAGCTGTTTATATGCTTGCACTACACATATTTTACAAGTTCTCTATTTTCATCTGGAATCTTCTGTCTTACCTGCTGTGGCAGATTGTTATTTTCCAAAAACAGCCTCTTGGGAAGCTCCCTCTTAAAAGCCAGCTGCCGTGTCACAGGAACAACGACCCTTGAAGGATCTGGAAGATGAGATTCCGTATGCTGTGGTGAGAGACAGAGAAACCAAGCAACCCCCCTGAGCCAGACTTGTCAACACAGGGCCACGCTGGACGTGGATGCTCCAGCTACGGTCCTCAAATTGGATCCGAGATGAACATTGCCCCCAACTTGAACTCTACTCAAATTTTCATCTGTCAAAAATGTGAACAAAATAAAATGACTATTTTGAGACATTAATTTTGTGGGAGTAGATTTTTGCTTAGGAATTGTTATAAATGAAACAGCTGCTCCTTCTTTTATCATTTTATCCACTTTAACTTGATTTTAGAGCTTCTGCATTCATGGGTGTCTATGATTTCCAATTCTTGTTTGACTGATGATTCTCCTTCATGTTAACACATTTCTTTCTACAAGTTTTTTTGTGTTTTTTTTTTTTTTGAGACAGAGTCTCACTTTGTTGCCCAGGCTAGAGTGAGTGCTGTGGCGTCAGCCTCGCTCACAGCAACTCCTGGGCTTAAGCGATCCTACCGCCTCAGCTTCCCGAGTAGCTGGGACTACAGGTGTGCACCACCATGCCCAGCTAATTTTTCTATATATATTTTAGTTGGCCAGATAATTTCTTTCTATTTTTTTAGTAGAGACAGGGGTCTCACTCTTGCTCAGGCTGGTCTCAAACTCCTGAACTTGAGCCATCCACCCGCCTCGGCCACCCAGAGTGCTAGGATTACAGGCGTGAGCCACCGTGCCGGCCAACAAGTTTTTGTTTTGAGTTAATTTTTAATGGCAGAGGGATGGATTGATTTGTTTGTTTGTTTATGAAAAGGTAAATGTGCCTCTTTACAGCTGTTTTGCCCCCTATTAGAACCATAAGGCTTTAATAAGTCTTCTCACTTATTTTATGTTAATTTTACACTCAGCAATTCACACCTCGAGTTTTCCAATTCTTGCAGCTGGCTTTTTCCTCTGTTTCATTCAAGGATCTGCTTGGTGGCAACCACCCTGGCTACTTCGTGGGCCAGGATGTAGAGTTTCTTAGACTCCCTGTTTGTGAACAGAGCAGCACTTTGAGACACACAGCGTTAGGTAAGGATAGTATTTTATGCTCCCTCCTTTGTGCAGAATCTCAGATTTTCTTTCCTCTTCTCCTTGAATAATAACCTCCCAGTCACTAGCCCTAGAATCTTTTCCTACGTACAAACCGACATGGTTGCCAGGGTGTCATCTCCCACTTACTATTCTGCATCCTTCCTCACTTCTGGTCCATTATGACTTTCAAGTTTGACAATAAAGTTTTCAAAATGATCTCCTTGAGAAACGTCTTCTACCTAAGATGCACAAAACTGGGACGAGTGCCACTTCACCCTAACAGTTAGAAAAGGCTGTTAAACAACACCTCAGAGCAATCCAACACCAGGGTCTCCCTCTGCATACCTCCATCCGTCTCTGTAAATTCTTCTCTCACAGAGAAAACCCTGGTTCCCAAATGTTTATACAATTGTTCATTTACTTAATTCTACTATACACACAAAGTCATTTTAGAATTTCCACTTCCAAGACATTAAAAAAAAAAATTACAAAGGAAAGTCCAAAATTTTCTTTTCTTTTTTTTTTTCTTCTTATTTCTAGAGTGTATTCCATTGAAACTATGTTTGACTGAAAATGCAGGCTGTTCAAAAGTTACCTGGATTAGTTCTGTATTTCTTTTCTGACGTGGTAGTGTCAATGTGATATGCAGTTAGTTTTAGGGTTCTTTCACATACTTGTTGATTTAAATACATATATGTAATTTTTTTTGTTTTGTTTGTTTTTGATACACTTAAGCCCATACTTTCTTCAAACAGTTTTATTGAGGGATAATTTACATACCACCCAACTTCCTCATATTATATGTACAATTCAATAATTTTTATTGTTACAAAATTACACAACAGTAGCCATAGTCTAATAATAGAACATTCCTATTGCCCCTGAAAGAGACATTATATCCATTTGTGTCAATCTACAGTCCCATTCACACTTCTAGGCAACCACTAATCCACTTTCTGTCTCTATAGATTGCTTATTCTAGACATTTCATATAAATGGAATCACATAACATGTAGCCTTTTTATTCTAGCTTCTTTCCCTTAGCACTATGTTTTTAAGATTTACCCATGTAGTAGCACATACAAGTACTTTTGTCTTTTTATTGAGAAATATTCTTTAGAGTAGATATACCACATTTTTTTAATCATTCACCTATTGATGGACATTTGGGTCATATAGCTTTAATATTTCAAACATTGTTGTGATTCCAAAGAGTAAAACTGTATCAAAGGATATATTCAGGTAAATAGTCCTTTTTATCTCTTTATTATCATTCATTATTTTTGCATGACCTATTTCATTACTATCTCATTTTACTCTTTCAGTGTCTCTCTTGTACATGTGCGTGTGTGTATGTATGAGTGTGTCTGTATCATTTTTTTTGAAATTTTTTTCACATATATTGTCCCTTTTTCAATTGTGCCTTCTATTTTCATATTTTTTAAATTTGAAGTATTTGTCACATAATAAAGATAGATATTTACTTGTGTTATACGTTGCAAACATTTCCTCCTGGTTTTCATTTGTGTTTTGAATTTTTTTATAATAATACTGTGATGCGTCTTTTTAATGCAATCAAACTTATCTACCTTTTGTAACTAGAATTGAATCATTGTGATAAAGTATTGCTCGAATTTTCTTCAAATTAAATTCATATCTTCTTCTAGGTCTTTAATGGTACCATTTTTTTAAATTTATCTCTGATCCATTTGAAGCAGACTAAATTTTCATGGACCCTAAGGTTGATTTCTAATTTTTGTATTCTCTTTAGCTTGTTAGTTTGCTTATGTGCCAAGAATAGACTTTTACAGACTCATACTATGTTTTGTGATCTTGTAAGTCTAGTTTACCCCATTCTGGTTTTGTGGGTATTCTCAACAATTCTTGCATATTTAATTTTCACCATAAACAATTGTATGAAATATTTAATTCCAAAAAAAATGATATTCTTATTTTAGTTGGATTATATTAAATTAGTAAATTAAGTTGCAGAGAACTGATATCTTTATGATAATGTGTGGTCCTTTCATTTTCTGCTTCATGTTTGTTGAAGCTATGATATTGCATATATAACATGGTGCTATCTTCTTGCACGGCTAACCCTTTTTCACTACAAAATGTCCCTCTTCATTTTAATAATGTTTTTTACTTTAAAGTCTAATGTATTTTCATTATTATAGGTACACAAGCTTTCTTTTGGTAGTATTTGCATGGCATATAATTTTTTCCATACATTCCTTCTCAAAATGTCTTTCTCTTTATATTTAAGATGCATCTCTTGTGGGTGGCCTATAGTTCATTTTTTATCCACTATTTCATTTTTAATCTTTTACCTATTTAGTTCATTTGTAATTAATGTAATTATCAATATATAAGTTTATACTAATCTTCTTTCCATTTATTTTCTATTTATGTTAAAAAAATTATGTTTCTTTTTTCCTTCTTTATATTAATCATATATATTTTTATTATTCTTATTTCTCACAATTATGTCATTATTTTAATATTCTTTTAGCAGTTACCTTGGAGATGATAATCTGTATCATTAACTTACACAATCTATGACAAATTATTTCTTTACAACTTCCCCAGTACTGCTACAAAATAGTACAATTCCAGTTACTACACCCTCCTTTTGCATTATTGTTTTCACATATTTTAATTACAGATACATTTGAAACTTTCAATATGACAAGTTTTTTTTTTGGTTTGGTGTAGCATCATTTTTTATATTTATACTCATACTCAGCATGACTAGTATTTTTTATTCTTTCATGTGTTTTTTTATTTCATTTTTTCATGGATAATTTTCCTTCTGCTAAAATAATTTGCTTTTAGTGTCAGCCTGCTAATAACTTTTGTCGGATATTTTATGTCTGAAAATATTTTTATTTTGCCTCCATTTTTGGAAAACATTTTTGCTGTGTATGCAATACTAGGTTGGCAGCATTTTCTTACAGCACTTTTAAAATACCATTTTACTATCTTCTTGCTTCTGTCCTTTCTTCCAGAAGTCAGCCTTCACTCTTACTTTGCAGGTAGTAAGTCTTTTTTCTCTGGTACCTTTTAAATTTTTCTCTTTAGTTTCAGTACTCAGCAGTTTGTTCATTTAATTTTTATTTCTTCCATAGCCCGTGCTTCCTTTCTAAAATATAATTTTTTGCATCATTTCCATGCTGTAAAATCTAATGCAGTCCACATCTTTTGAATCTTGCATATTATATTCATATTTGTTTGTCTTAGCCAAACTTCCAGAGATATAGAATAACAGTCAATTCTGTATCATTCCCTTACAGGTACCTGTAATGATAGTCCATGGTACTTGTCATGTAAAGAACAATTTTTTAAGAATTAACTGAATTAAAGTAGAATTGACATCCTCCTGTGAAAACTGAGGCTACAACAAAGGTATTTGCCAACTAGGAGCAAAGCAGGCAGATCTTGCCTCTCTTATGTCTCCAGCCTTGGATCCACCCTGCATGGCAGATGCACCTGTACACACGTGATCTCTCATGTCCAGTGACAGAACCGTATCAAATATTCAGGTAAATAGTTATGTTTTTGCCATCTCTGAATAATCTGACATCTGATGCTGACCATATCAACCAGTTTTTTCCAAATACTTTTCATTTACAAAGGTAACTGATCATATTTTTCAATAGTTATTCAACATTACATAGAGTTGATGTTTATCAGTACACTGAAAATTATTATTGAACCTTTGTCTTTTGGATTAAGAAGTAATTGGCCTAATCAAGATAGGTGTTAATTTCTAAAACCCCTGCCCTACATTGTAACAGAGTAAGGAAAAAAAAGGAGATATACTTCACAATCTCTCTTAGCTATCCTACACAAAGTATGCCTACAAGCAAACAATGTTCTATTGTCATCCAAATATAAGCCGGTCATAAATATAAATAAAATTATAAACAAAATAAAGTATAAATAAATCAAAAGATGAAATATTTCTCCCTTCCAAGTGCAGATAAAATTAAAAGCCCTTGAAATTAATGCCAAATTGACATTAATTTTGTTGTCACTTAAGTAGTTTACAGTACAATATAGCATCATTTCTCATATGTTTAAGCCTCAAAAGGATCTAAGATCAAAATCAAAGAACACATTTACTCAAAACAAGAGCAAAAAGAAGTAAAAATGTCCACACAAAAAAGTTGAAGATTCCCATATTTTATAATAATAATTCTCATCCCCTTCAGCTTAAAAAAATCAGGGCACTTCACTGTGAATGATCTATTCATGGTATTCTCACCAAGCTGCCGTTAAGTACTGTAATTAGAAATCCATTAATAGCAACAGGTTTTTCTTTGCCCAGTAGAGGGCAGTGCTACATATGGAAACCAACATATTTCTAGCTTCGAGGAGAGTTTGTGAATGACCCCATTAACTCCTATACCTAGAATAACTCAGTATTGCTTCTTGATATAGAGACTCAAATCCAAAGGAACTACGTGGAAATGTGCATACAGCTAAGCCATAATTACAGAGCTGTAGCAGCATTGATAACAATAGTGTTGACGTTTAACATGAGTAATAGAGGTGTTTTCAAATAACAAGTCAAACAGAAATGTACATGAGTCAGAAATTAGAATTAATATTCAGAAGTAATATTTTAAAAACATATAAATTATGTTTTATTTTTCTTCCTGCTTACTGGAGTTAAGATAGGTAAAGTCGTTGAAGATTAATGCTCTGAAAGACATCACTTAGTTTGATGTAAATTCTAACTATTGAAGCTTTTACTCCAGTTGAAGCTCCACAGTGATTGATTCATTCTTTTGAATCAAAAATTCCAAATTCATGGTCCAGTTTTAGTTCACTATATATCTTATGATGATATCAATATCCTAGCATCAAAAATTGAAGTAAAATTTCCTAATAAACATCATTCTCAGACATACTGAAATAACAAAAAAAGATTTTTTCAACATTTCAGCACTTTAAAAATCTTGGAGCTATAATATTTGTATTTGATCCTTAGAAGAAAACAATTATCTACTTTTTTTCACTATGTATAGTTTCATTTGTTTCTTCTCTATAAATTTATCAAACCAGCTTCTAAAAACTGCCATGTTAATTTGTCAATTCTACAAGTTTGACACATATTCTCTTAGATAAAATGTTTACCTTCAAACATTTCCATAATACTTCTTAATTTTAATCACTCCCTTAAACCTTTTTGATTTTTACTTGTAAATAGAAGTATAATTAATTATTTAGAAAATGATTTCTTCTGGATGTTTAGACGTTAGACCTCTTTTTCAGACTTAATATTTAGGCAGAAGTAATTATATGTTCTTTATTTTATAAGGTGCTTAGAAATAAATATATGATGATTATGATGATGATGTAGCTTCCACAGGATTTCTTCTCCACTCCATTTTTTAAATCCTAACTATGAGGAGTGTCTGAAAAAACAATGAAATAAGCATGAACTTGAGTTAAATGTTCCCAGTTAGTTCACATTGTAGCACCAAAACCAACACTGCCATATGTTGACTCTCCTATTAAAGCTCTCTACAGGGAGGAGAAGAAATTGGGAATTGGACAGAAAATTGCCATTCAGAATAGTTACTTTAAAAAAAAAGATACTATCTACAGAAATATACAGGAAACAACTACAAATTATTTTATATTTAATAATTTGACCTGAAAAATATAAACTCAAAATCTTCTGCAATCATAAAGAATTCATTGATATAAACTATTAAATGAGAAGAAAGAAAAGCTCATCCAAATGAGAGAAAATTATTTTATGACTTATATAGTGAAATGCTCTTAGTTTAGTTCTAGGTTCTGCCACCTCCTTATCTGGTTAAACTTTGTTATCATATCAGTTAATTGGGTGCAATATTATCTTCCTGACAAGTTTGAAGCAAGTATATATACAGGCAAATGTATATGAAGCACCTCATTATGACCAGATGTGCTTGTGACTAATATATGCTGATGACTCCTATTAGCTCTGCAAATCACCTTTTATTTCATGTTGGGCAAATTATCAAAACTTCTCTGAATCTCTTCTTCATCCCTTGAATTGGAATTATAATACCCATCTATCTTACCAAAGAGTGGTGTTAATTTGAAATGAGATGGTAAATGTGGAAGTATGAAAACATTTTGCAAGTGAAAAAGTGCTTTATAAATATCAGGATATATAATTAATTGGGAATATATGCAGAAATTAAAACTGGCATAAGAGAAACTCTATTGAGTACTCTATCATTTGGGGAAATTGTTTAAAAAGATCATTTTGAATGAAAAGGTTGCGTTGGCTTGTAGCAAGCAGATCATTATCTATAACACTATCATAATTTTGTATTTGCTTTGTGGAAATCATGTTTACATTTTTCAGTTTTGCCTGAATACTGATGGGTTCATTTAGTGAGCCAGAACTAATAGTGTTAAATATATGCATAAAGTAACAACACTCCCATGATTTACATTTTTCCTTTAAAGATAAATTTTATTTTTAAATAGGTGGGTTTCAAACTTTCACTCAGTGGGAAAATTTTACTAGCAACTTACTGATAAGAAAACCCTGGCCTGTGTAATAGAGACTTATATGCAGAATTACTGTATATCCTGTGTCTCCTGCTTGGGAGTTCTTTAAGGGACTAAGGGCATGATGCCATAAGTATTGTCTCTGAAGAAAGCAATGCATCTGACATCCCTCTAGATGGTCATCCACCACAAGCACCATCAATAGCCAAGTCCTTTCCAGATTAGGAAAAAAACAAAACAAAACAAAACAAAAAGTGCTCCTCAGAAGAAAGTGTTCCTCAGAAGCACTTTCTCAGGAGAAAAGGTATCCTTTCAGCTGCTCTTCCCCCAGACAACCATGGACACGCCCCATCCCAGGCTCCCTGAATGCCCATTCAGAACTGTCTTCCTCAGTTAATAAGGAAAAAACTATTTCTCTGATTACCAAACATTATCAGTAGCTCTGGGGGTACTAGTAATACTTAATTTATCTGTCTATCATCAGTTTGTTTGTATGCTTGTTTAATCTAGAATTTCCCATGCCCCTAGACACACACACATCACACTAACTATATCTATATCAATAGATAGATAGATAAATAGATAGGCAGATAGGATCTTTGAAACCTGTGGAATTGTCAGGGCAAAGGCACTACCTTTGGTGACTCATCCCTCTAACTGTCCATATTCATAAGAACAAACGTGTATGGGAGAGACAGTGTCTATTCTGATGAGGAAATGCCCCAGACAAGGGTAGCTATAGAGACCTATATAAATTGTCTTCTTAGTCGGTGGACATGAGATCCCACAGCAACTCCAGCTACACAACAAATTATTCAGAGTGTCATATGTTAGTACATACATAACTTACAGTTTTTCCTCTTCTATACATAAAAATACATTTTTTTCCAATTCTTAAAACACACTATGCTACTTCCTACCACAGTCCCTTTTCACGTCGTGCGTGCTCAACCTGGAATGAAATCCCCGGCATCTAGGTCAGGCTCCTTCCATTCAGATGGCCTGTCGCAGAACTGACACCCTTCCCTTAGGAATACTATCTGTAAACACCTGTCATATGACTTACTTTAATCATCATGCCTTCCCCACTAAATTGGAAGCCACATAAACGGCAGGGCTGGCGTTTACTTTCTCATCATTTTGTCTAGAGCCCCATGCACAGTGCCAAGCTCATAGTGGGTGCTCAATAAATTTTGCTGGATAAATAAAGCTGGGAGGGGTAAACATTTGAAGCAGAGAAGCAGTAATTCACTTGCAAGAATTTCAGGCTATTGTGTCTCATTTTAAAATGCAAACGATAGTATGGGACTGCTTTATGGCTAGGAGCATAGACAAATAGAAAAGAGGTAGCTAAGCTGACAAATAATGAGGTACTTGAAAGCATACAGTGGATGATGTATGTAACAGCATCAGATGCCACGGAAAGGTAGAACAAAATGGTGAATTGGAGGGAAAAGAAATGATGTGGCAAAAAAAGGTAACATCTGTGGGAAATTTTTAAAAGAAACGGAAGGTAGATAGAAAGCTGATCCTAGGACAGGGAGAGGTAAATTGGAACATCGACTGGACCAGGCAGTGGTGGCAGAGTATTATCGTGAAAGGAAGAATATGAAATAATGCTTGATAGAAGATGTACTACTATGGACCTTGGGAATGTTCTCATACAGCTAAGTATAGGTGCTTGTTTAATTATTTTAATGTGAGTTTAACCAGTTAAAAATGATATCATGATAATATCTGAATAAGATAGAACAAAAAAGTCACAGAATCCAATCCATGGAAAGTTATTCAGTTTGACTCCTAGTTATTACAAGAAACTCCGAACCACAGAGCTAAGTGCTCTGTTCCAGCTGCCTAAGCAGTTAGGGATGGAACAAAGGTCAACTTTTATACCACTGTATTTTACACCAAATATTGCAAAGGCTTATTAGAATTCATAACACATTTTCTACATTTTTTAAAGGAACAAGAAATAAAATGCCCTTGTTATACAAATACAGTTTCTACTAATTAAATCATAATTAGTTAAAACCATGTAATTCTATTTAATTTGATTATATGCCTTTATTCTTCAGAATAAGAAAGAGTGTCTCTATGGTTATACTTATATTTTTCATTTGGTAGGTATCCAAGTACAGCTTTTTGCAAGTTATGTATAATATAAGCTAAAAATAATGTCTGGATATTTGTTTCAGAACAGAAGGAATTCTAGACTAATGTGGTAAATGGCATTCCCCCAGCTGCACCCATAACTATTCCATTTTGGTTATAGAGTCAGCTCCAAGACTAGAGAGAATCTAAAATGTCTATCTTCCTGCACTTTAAGTTCGTGACATTCAAAATTTTAGGGATGGGAATACAGTTGCTACTGTGTACTTTAATTGGTAGGTAAAGCAGTGAATGCTAACCAGGTTCTTTCATTTCATTTATTTGAACAATATTTGAATAGACAAACCCAGGCACAAGGTATTGAAATAGGAGCTATGAGGGAAAGAAAAACATATATAAGACACAGTCCTATGTCCATGTCACCTTATGGTCTGCTAAGGGAGAATGCCATGGCATAGATTTTTTCCCATCTTTCAAATTCATTCATACACCCTTGAAACCCACCTAAGTATTGTGGCTATGTCAAAAAAGAGTAGCAAACCATCATTACTTAGCTAAATAATAATTAAATAACATTACAAGTATTACTAAATTAATAATTTAATTTAGTCAGAATTGAATTATTTTCTTTCAATCGGTTTCTTTCCAGGGCAACCACGTCTTCAATTAGAGCCACAGGAATAATTTCTAAATGTTGGGGATTTGAGTCTAAAGAACATCAAAAAGACAAATAAAAAACATTCCAAAACTCTATTCTGTAAATATTGTTTCTAAATATTATATTTTTCAGATATTTATTTTCCCCAATTTCAAATAAACGTTTCCAGCCAGCCCAGGCCTATTTAATCATCTGAGAAAAGAAAAAGAAAATAAGAAATGGGCATCCTGGTACCCTGAAATATAGCATCCTCTGTGTCAAAGATCTTGCCAAGAACGAGTTTCCTTATTTTTACCGATTCCATAGGACCGTAGGCACTTTGGAAGTAGTGGGGAATGGCGTTGGGTAATCACCAGCAGAGAGGAAGATCTCTGCAATCATTTGCTGATTGTGACAGGGACTTAGTCCAAAAGTGAGCATATTTTACTTTTCGTTAGAGACAGATTGGCAAGAACCAGCAGCCCCATGGATAGTCATTAATTTTAATTGAATGAATTGAATGTCCGGTCTAGACACAATTTTTCAAACCCAATTAACAAGGTACTTAAGGTATTGGCAAAAGTCACCGCAAGGCTTCCAGTTATAATTTTAAGAATTTGAAAGATGGGCCAGATGCTTGGAAATCATAAAGGAGTCAATGCAGTAATTTTAGTTGAAAAAGGACTAACAGATGATACTGTATGCTCTGGGAAGCTCAACTTATTTATATACTTGTGCACAAGAAATTTGAACACAAATGTCAGTTTTTAAACACCTGGATGAGAGCAGGGAACTAGGAAACAACTAGCACAGCCTCAGAAAGAAAAAGTTATGTCAGATTCATTGCATATTTCACTGTGAATAGGATCCAAAATTGACATCATGTGGTGGGAACACCTTTTGCCTTTTCAAATGTTATCTAACTTGTTGAAAATTTTCACATTTTATTCTTTCTTTGGCAAAGTTTTAATATTTTTCTCATCTAAACTGACCCATTACTTATATTTAGTCATCATGCTCTAGACTAAATTTTACCAAAGACCCATTATACAGGGTAGCATGCATGTTTAAAATTTGCATCACAATACATCTCAGGATTACATATTATGCTGCCTAAAATAACTGTGTTCATACGGATTTCCTTATTCAGTTTGATCTACACAACGTTCTTGTGTGCAAAGCAGTGCTGGTTCTGCTAAGTACGTTTAGAGAAGAGAAGGTTGTCTGGGCTCTCTCGGTGGGGCCGAGATGAAGCTCGCAGAGGACTGTGGCTGAGCTCAGGAAGCTTCAGAGCTGTCAGATGGAGTGAGGCCTTTGTGCACAGCAGGCGGTGGGGGTGAGCCCACAGGGAAGCCAGCGCAGGACTGGAGGACAGATGCCCTGCGTTGAGGCCAACAGGCAAGAAGAAGCTGCGAGGGGGAGAACGGCCCGCTGGGGAGACTGGCTGCAGGCCAGGGTCTTGTGTAGCATGAGTCAGAGTGAACACGATAAGGTGGTTGTGAAAAGGCTGCCCATACTGTAAAAGGATGTAAGAGAACCCTTTTGTGTGGCCCTGGCTACCAGCTTTTGGGGTGGAGTTAAAGATTGATGAGACCCACAGAAGGCAGAGAGAAATAGCTGCCAAAAACCTGAAAATGTTAATTCTTAACTTATTGAATTGCATGTATATTATAATACATAGCATATCATATGGTAATGTTAGTATAATATATTTATAGTAAAATATTATATTAATTTTGTACATACACATTTTTTTCACGCATGAGACTGAGAAATACACATATTTTACAGAGAGAAAGAGAACCTGCCGGGTAGGTACATGGTAGTGTGTGTGGTAGGTGCTGGTCGTTTTAAAATAAAAACCTACATTTCTAATGTATGTGTCTGAGATGAATTTCATCATAACACAACTGAAAATCCATGCCAGGCGGTCTGTAAGGATCTCAGCTCTCCCGTTGGAGCTAACCCAGCCAAAGCCGGAACACAGTGAGAGCAGACAGAGGCGGGGACTGGGGGGGAGGGCGCCAGCCGGGACTGAGCAGGGACTGGAATCCTTTCTGATTTTCCACCTCTCAGCTCATCTCAGCTCCTTTTATTTAACCTCCTCCTTCATCAGCCTTGCTGCTGCTTTTTTTTTCCCCCTGCCATATGGAAGACAAAAGCAAATGTTCACTCCCTTGCCAACGTACAGATGTAGACAGACCAAATGCAAGAGGAAAATACTCTATTCAGCTGAGTTTCGACAAGTCAGCTCTGCACAGGGCTGGGTTCAGTGCATGGAAGAGCTGCCTGTGGCCTCTGCTGTGCTGGAGAGGGAAAGAATTTAACACATACCTGGAACTGTCAAGTTTGGGTTTTTTTTAATTACGTTGTTTTTATACAGCTCTCACATGTGGTACAATTGTGCCCTAATGTCTGATATGTCTGGATTGTCAAATCACCTGTGAGAATGAAGGCGTCAAATGCCGCTTAAAAACTTGCGGTAACTGGGTGGCATCGCCGAGTGTCTAACTGATAGGGAGACAGTCGCAAAGTTGCAGGATCATTAAATGGCAGACGATGACATCTCTACTTTAATCATTACTTTTCTTTTCTTTTTTTTTTTTTTTTTTCTGAAGCAAACATTTTTATCCTAAAAGTGGGCACCTAATCTTTGGTGTTTGTGAAGGGATGGACCAGAGGCCCAGCAGACTGCAATTCCTCTACTCCAATCACTTCCCCGGACACCTGTGTCACACCTGCCTTCTTTTGTAGCTGGCACTTTGCAGTCCGGAGCTTTTCAGGGGTTGCAGAGGGACCAGCTCTGGTGTCAACTCTTGCATTGCCCCCACCTAGCTTTCTACACTGCGCTTTTTTAGTGACCATTCATTCACACACTTTCCTTCTGCCAAAGTGTCAGATTGCTCTTCCACTATCGTCTCACTCCCATCTCCCTTTTTGTCATTGTGAGATTATAAATATTTTATACCTTCATTGTCATTTTTGACGGTATTTCAGGTGGTGCTTGAGTGTCCCAAAGACCAACCACATGTTTAATGATTCACTAGGACTCACAGAACTGGAGTCCTTTGTACTCATTGCTATCAGTTTTTTTTTTTTTTATTTGTCCCCTCTGTGTTGTGTCTCTTTTTATGGCTTACGTACTATAACTATTTGTTTTTATTTAGTTAGAATTTTACTGGGAACTGGTCACGTAAGCACCCTCTGCCCAGGTTTTCACCATCAATCACATTGTTTGTACAAACAACTCAGACACAGCAAATACACTTGTCAGTTTGGAACAAAGAAATCATTGTGAAGGCCAAGTTCCCAGATGCCAACCAAAGGCAAGTCCTGAAAGCGAGAACTTTTAGATCAGTCCCACTGTGTTAACTCTTTTCTGCACAGCTGTTAAAGAGAATAAACATATCTAAGTATACAACTTGTTTAACAAAATTAAAAACCCTTTGATCTAGGCAGGCACTCAAAAGGGAGGTTTACACTACAATAAATTCATACTGAAGTTTGTGATGCAGCTAATAAACACTACTGGAAGTCAGAGAAGTAGGGAATTGTTTTGACCTGCATCAGCGGGTTAAATGTTAGGTTTTAACCTAGATTTTGAAGCATAGGTAGAGAGTAAAAGAATTTAAGGAAGTATAAAACAGCATAAACTAATATCTGATATTCTGCATGAGTGTTCATTGTCAGATAAAAAAAATAAAATCATCCTAGAGAAATGGAATCCTATCAGGAAGCATATGAACATGAGAATTTATAGGTGCAGTACGCGACAACATTGAACAATAAATTTTGGCATTCTGTTGTAAGCAAAGGGAGGAATGAAAACCTTTTTTCAGGAGAGGAGTATAACATAATTGATATTGTAGAGAAATTTATCTGGCTTGGATCCTACGATGATTCTTTTTGGGTAAGAGCGGAGCCTTATGTTCTATACATGTGCAAGCACCTGAGCCAAGGCTATAAAAAAAATCACAAGGTAAGGATTTATTCTAACAAAAGGCTAGAATGAAAGTATGCATTAAAATAACGGGCTGTAACAGGCTGTCACTAGGATGTTCAGGGGAGGAGAGACAGAGGTTAAAAGGGAAATAAGGGAGTTTAAAAGGATGACAATCAGGGAAAAGTCTAGATTTTGGTTCTGAATTTCCTGGCTGCAAAATGAAAGGTTGCTGCAGCTGGTTACCTGTGTAGTTCCCATTGTCACTGAAGAAAAAACATTGTCCTAGAAGAGCAAAACTTGCCCCAGATATTACCTCTGATATAACCTCCACACAGTGGGTTTCATATAGGACATATTGAGGGCACAGGTGTGCTTTCCTGCAGACCGTTCAGTATGCTCTTCCTTGGTGCTGTCCTGCAGCAGCCTTTCATGGAAGTCAGTGGAAAAGCTACCAAAATGCAGCTGCAATTCTGCAAGCTCTCAGGCCCATATGATTCCTGGTGCTCTGACTTAATGGATGAAATCTCAAGAGATAGAGTCAACTTGGTCTTCCACAGTCATCCATATGAATAACTTCTCTCAGGTCATCTTCTGATGATGCTAGATAAAGAGTTTCAGAGAGTGCTCTCTATTAAGATTGGTCTATAAGTTAAGCAAATCTTTCCTTTGATAGTTACTCTATTTTATTTATTATATCATTTTAAATGATTTTTACATCATAATATTTTTTTAAATTTTATCAGAGATAGCATGATTACTTCTCTTGCAAAGTGAGACCCACACTTTTTCTACCAGGGTTACCACTCATTCCTTGCCCTTCTCATGCTCTTTTCTGAGTACACCCCTCCTCTTGTTAAGGGTACACCCTACACACCACAGTCAGCTAGTCCAGGAGTGGGCTCCTGGCAAGAAAGTACCATTCACCTACGGTATTTCACAAAGGTAAGCTGAGACAATTGTGTTCTCTATCCTGTGACTCTGAAACCAAGAGGAAGAAGGGTTGAGGATGAGGACTTGAGCAGGCAGTTAATGGAGCTTTGAGAGTGGGACAGGCTTCAGGGAGCAGAGTTCCCAGGAATGTGAGGGGAATGTAAAGATTCAGACACGACTGGTAAGGAGAGAGAGAGAGAGAGCAAAAGAGGTGGATGCCCACAGAAAGGGAGAAGTGATGAGCAAAAGAGATGACGACTGAAAACAGCTGCCTTAGTCTGTTTGGGCTGCTATAACAAAACACTATAAACTGAGTACCTTCTAAACAGTAGAAATTTATTTCTTACAGTTCTGGAAGCTGGGAAGTCTAAGATAAGCACTCTGGCATGGCTGGGTTTGGGTGAGAGCCTTCATCTGGGTTGCAGACTGCTGACTCTTGCTGTATCCTCACATGGTGGAAGAGGGGAAGAAATCTCTCTGGGGCTTCATTCATAAGGGCCCTAATCCTAGCCATGAGGGCTCCACCCCCATGACCTAATCACCTCCCAAAGCCTCCACCTCCTAATACCATCACCTTGGGGGTTAGGATATCAACATATGAATTTGAGGGGGACCACAAACATTCAGACATAACAATTGCTAGTCTATGAGTGGAGTCCTGCCCTTCTAAGCACTTCCTTTAAATTTCCCAGAGTCAGACAGTTGTCTCTACCTTGTTTAGCAGCAGAGAAATCTGAGGAAAACAGTAGAAAATGAGGCAGACATGCAAAGATGAGCAGACAAAAGCAAAACTGAAAGAGGCCATCCTGCCTGAATGATGAAGGGCAGTAGCCTTAAGCTCAAAGTTCCCAGGTCTCAGGCGCAGCAGCTCTCCTTCCTCTGTGTCCGTGATTCAGGCTGCGGTGGAACCCTTGCAACAAGTCCCCTCCTCGTTTTTCTTGAGCTAATGCAAGAGGGCTTCTCACCTGTAGAAAAAAAAATCAAAATCAACATTAATTAATATCTGTTGTTTTACTAGATTTAATAAGAAACAGAATTGTGTGGTATGTTTACTTGTGAAAGTATATAAATAATTCTAGCTGTTAGTTATCCGTTGCTTTCTATATGAAGTACCATATCTCGGTTAAATCTCACAAATCGTACTTTTTGTGATAAGAAAATTGAGACATTAGTTGTTTTTATTAGTGTAACAAAAAAATTCCCCTAACAGAACCTCTCGAGGAAAATCAAAACGATGGCATATAGTTTATGATAAAATACCTAATGGAATAAAGTAGAAAATTATTTGTAGTTTAATATCAATTATAATTTAAATTATTAAATATTTTAAATGAAACCTTAATAAATGTGATAAATGAAAGAATTGACTGTGCTTGGCTTTATGTTTTATAATTTAACTATAGGGTATGAAAGTGAAACATATTTCATGTATGACTTGCTTATATATAATAATACATAATTTTCAAAATTCAAAGTGCAAATCTTTTATTATTTCTCAACTAAAGAATAGTTTGCTTGTTAAGTCTTTGATTATAATATGTATTTATATTAATGTACTTGGAAATACATAAAACAAATTCTAGCAACAAATGAATCCACTTAGGCATGTTTATATGTAGTAAACATATTAGTTTAGTTTTAATCATACAAAAATGCACTTTAATTACCTATTATTTATCAGGCTTTTGTGCAATGTAATATTTTAGCTTTTAAGAGTCCATAGTACTTGTTTGCATGAGTTTCAATGAAAACAAGAACAAAAAAACCCAAAAACAGAGAAAAATGAGAATTTGTGAAAAGAGGATGATGGCATTTGCAAAACAGTTTGCATAGCCCCAATAGGGCATTTATTTTTTAAATCTAAAATCTTTTAACTCAATGGGGTATTTTCGTGTAAATATCAAAAAGGGAAAAACTTAAGGTATCTGTGGGATACAGAGATATTGACATTACCTTGTAGAAATAGAAATGTCAGAAGAGGAAACCAGCTTTAAATATGAGAACCCAAGAATCCCAGGGCTGGAGGCGACCAAGGAAGGACATTGGTTGGTATTACAGAAGTATTCTCGATAACAAGTAAAATACTGATAGATTAGAATATCATTTAGTAACCCATAATAAATTAAGATATTAGATCACTTATCCATTATTAGTTAATAAATTTTCCCAAAACATAGTCATTTAAAATAAAGTCATGTATTAGCTTACAATTCTTTGGACAGGGCTCTCTGGGCAAAGCTTCTGCTGGTCTCTCTTGATTCATGCATATGGAATCAATCAAATGAGACGGTCTAAGAGGACTTCACCCACACATCTGTCAGTTGGTACTGACTCTCCCCTCAGCCTCTCTCTCCACATATCATATTCAAGGAGGCTACCCTGAACTTTTTAAACTAGTGGTTTCAGAGCAGCAAGAAGGCAAGAATGGAAGGTCTCTCTTGAGTCTTAGGCTTGGAACCCTCCAAATTCATGACCAGCAAATTACGTTGATCAAAGCAGATCACAACACTAGCCCAGATTTAAGAGGACAGTGGGTAAATTCCATCTCTCATTGGAAGGAATGGGAAAGTCCATTGCAAAGAGGGCAGAGAAAAATGAGATAAGAAGAATGTGTGACTAGTTTTTGAAAGCTAACCTAGATTTAGGCAATAATCTTCGAGTATGGCTAACATCTCAAAAAGTGAAAGAAACAAACATCGTGAGTCTCTCAGTGGAAGTATAAAATACCAGCTTTTCAACACACACACACACACACACACACACACACACATAGAGAAATGAAATCTCAATCTAATCAAGTTTCTAGATCTAACAAACTAATCTGGGGATAAGAAATTCAAGGGACAGATCGAGCTATCCAGTACCACAGATAAGTCCATACTGTGTTGAACTTAATAGTGCAAGCAATCTGATTCCTTCCAACCAATAAGCTTCAGGAAAAATAAAAGTTAAATTAAAAAGGCAAAGATTGGAAAAGGAAAAACAAAACTATCTTATTTGCAGATACAATGAATCCCTACATAGAAAATCCAAGAAACTCCAACTACAAAGTATTATGAATAACGGTTGCTGAATAGAATATCAATAGAAAAATGGTATTTCTCTACAAAGCAATAAGCAGAAAATCTAATTAAGAATGTTCTTTTACCATAGCAACAAAAAATACAGTGTTCTGAGGAAGAAATCAAATGGAAGTTGGCCAAGAACGCTATACAATAACTTTAAAAATATCATAAAAGAAAAGGCCTTATGATCAGAAGTTAGATTGAGATTTTTAAAATAAGACTCAAAATGTGTTAGCCATTCTTATCTGTGGATTAAAAGCAATTTCAACTTAAGTCTTAACTGAAACGTGAATAGATGTTTCTAAAATGAGTATGAATGTGCAAAAGCCCACAAATGGCCTAGATACTCTTAAGAAAAGTGAGATAGATGAATTTGTCTGCCAAATAGTAAGATGTACAATAAGTCTGTAGTGCAGGAACAAATAAATAACATAAAGAAATACAATGTAAAATATGGAAACTTGTAAAAGAAAGATCCAGCATTGCAAATATATGAGGAAATGAAATACTATACAATACACTGTGCTGTAGCAAAAGTCAACATGGATATTTCTCATCTCACACACACAATCAAGTTCAGTTGGATTAGACTTAAATATTAAAGGCTAAAAAATAAGTGATAAAGTATTGTAGACTTTATAAAAGAGAATGTAAGAGAGTGTTTTATGTTCATGAGTTTGGTTAAGGTTACTTAAATCATGCTGAAAAAGTATTAACCATAAGTTAAAATAATAGTGTGTTTTGACTACATTAATGAAAAACAAAAAATGTGGTTTAGACCTGGAACACTGTAAAAAATAAAACTAAAAAGACAAGACATACTCTATTAACAACATACATATTTTCAGCGAAGACAACTGCTTAAAATTAATATGCAGAAAGTATAAAAATATCACAAATGATTTAAAAAAACACAAACAAATAATAGAAAATAACAGGCAAAAGACAAAAACGCACTATTGTCAAAAGCACAGAAACACATATTTATTCCTAATAAATATATTAAAATTTTCCCAAACTCATTAGCAATTAAGAAAAAGCAGATTAAGCATCAATGAGATAGCAGTTAAAGAAAAAGAAGAAGAACTATTAGTACAGTATAGATTAAAGTGCAAATTATTTCAGCCTGTTAGAAAACAGTTTGGTATTCTCTTTTAAAGATGAAGGAGAATGCAGAAAGGAGGAGGCAGTGTGAGATGGCCAAATGGAACGCTTTAGTGATCTTCCCCCCACAGGAAACTGAATAACTCTACAAGAAGTAAGCACCTTCATAAGAACCCAAAAAATAGGTGAGCAACCACAGCACCTGGTTTTAGCATAATAACAAGGAAAGAGGCATTGAAGAGAGTAGGAAGGACGGTCTTACACCAATACTACCGCTCCCCCAGCCCCAGGCAGCACAGCTCAGAGAGAGAATCTGTGTGCTTGGGGAAGGGAGAATAAAGCCAGTGTAATACTTTGCAGTGGAGCTCAGTGCCACCTGTCACAGTGGAGCACAACCCTGGGCAGAATTCCACCAGTGCCCACACAGGGAACATTTAGATCAGCCCTGGTCAGAGGAGAATCTTCCACCCCAGCAGGAGAAACCCAAGTCCTGGCCAGCTTCAACGCTGGCTGCTAACTAAGGTGACCCGGAGCTCCGAATAAATTCAAATGGCAGTCAGACCACAGTGACTGCAGACAAGCCCTGGTGCTTCCCTGGTATAGGACACAGTGGGCTTGGAGTGCCACCCAATAGGACACCAGCTGCAGTGACCACTGGAGTGCCGGTGTCACCTCTCCCCCAACTCCAGGCAGTGCAGTGTGGTAAGTCTCCTTTTGCTTGGGAGAAGGAAAGGGAAGAGTACGAAGAACTTTGTCTTGCAGCTTTGGTGCAGCTAAGCCACAGTGGGAAGATTCTTGAAGCTCCTGATTCCAGGACTTTGCTCCTGGACAGTGTTTCTGGAACCACCCCGAGCCAGGGGGGGATTTGCTGCTTTGGCGAGACCAACCCAGGCCTGGCAGGATGCACCACCTTCTTACTAAAGTGGCCTTAGGCCTTGAATAAATATCAGCAGGAGCCAGGCAGTAGCAGCAGCCCTGGGCCTTGTATGAGCCCCAGTACTGTGCTGGTCTGGGAGGCTGTGGGCTTCAGGTGAGATCCAGTGCAGTGCCAGCTGTGGTGTCCACAGGAGTGGGACGTCACCCCTCCCCCAACTGCAGGCAGCCCAACACAGAGACTCCTTCTACTTGGGTGAAAGTAAGGGAAGAGATTGAGAGACTTTACCTGGGAACGTGTTATCTTCCCCAAGTTCACCAAAGCTGTGTATATAGGAGTCCACAAGAGTCACAGCGTTCCTGGGCTTAGGGTGCTTCCTAGTGCTAAAACAGCTGCAGTGACCTTAGGCTTAGTTAATAACACTTCATCCCTTTCGAGTTCTTGGAAAGCCCTCTCAAGAAGGATGGTTAAAACAAACCCAGACTGTGAAGATTAGAATAAATACCTAATTATTCAATGCCCAAACATCAACAAATGTCCACAAGAACATCCAGGAAAAAAATGGCCTCACCAAATGGACTAAATAAGGTACCAAGTGCAGAATATTCCTAGACTCCTGTCTCTCACCACATGCAAAAATCAAATCAAAAGGGATTAAATATCTAAAGGTAAGATCTGAAACATGAAAGTACTGGAAAACACTGGAGAAACACTCCATGACTTTGGTCAGGGCAAAGATTTCCTTTTTTTTTTTTTTAATTTCAGCTTATGATGGGGGTACAAAAGTTCAGGTTACATACGTTGCCCATATACGGCCTATCCTCCCAAGTCAGAGCTCCAGGCGTGTCCATTCCCCAGACAGTGCACATTGCACTCATCATGTAGGTATACACCCGCATGAAAATCACAAGCAACCAAAGCAAAAATGGACAAATGGGACCATACTGAGCTAAAAAACTTCTGAATAGCAAAGGGAACAATTAACAAAGTGAAGAAACAACCTGCAGAATGGGAGAAAATATCTGCAAGCATTCAACTGACAAGGGATTAATATCCGGAATATATAAGGAACTCAACTCAACAGCAAAAAAATAAATAATCTGATTTAAAAATGGGAAAAAGATTTTAATAAACATTTCTCAAATGATGACATACAAATGTTCAGCAGGTATATGAAAAAATGTTCAATATCACCAACCATTAAGTACAAATCAAAACAACAATGAAGTGTCATCTCATCCCAGTTAAAATGGCTTTTATCAAAAAAGACAAAAAATGGCAGACGCTGATGAGGATACAGAGAAAAGAGAATGCTGGTACACTATTAATGAGAATGTAAACTAGTATAGCCACTATGGAGAACCATATGGATGGGGGTTCCTCAAAACTAAAAATAGAGCCACTATATTATCCAGCAATCTCACTGCTGAGTATATATCCAAAAGAAAGGAAATAAGTATGTCGAAGAGATATCTGCTCTCCCATTTTTATTGCTACACCATCCACAATAGCCAAAACATGGAATCAACCTAACTGCCCATCAATGGATGAATGGATAAAGAAAATGGGGTAAACACACACAATGGAATATTATTTAGCCATTTAAAATGATTGGCTGAAAAATATTATTCAGTCATTAAAAAAAATATAATCTGTCATTGACAACATAGATGGAACTGGAAGACATTATTTTAAGTGGAATAAGCCGGGCACAGAAAGACATGTCACATGTTCTTGCTTATATGTGGGGGCTAAACGAATTGACCTGATGGAGATAGAGAGTAGAATGATGGTCACCAGAGGCTGGGAAGGGTAGTGAGGAGAGAGGGGTAAAGAGCAATTGGTTAATGGGTATAAAAATAACTAGAAGAATGGACTTGGAATGTTCCTAACAGAAAGAAATGATAAATGTTTGAGGTGATGGATATCCCAATTACCCTGATTTGATCATTACGCATTGTATGCTTGTATTAAAATATCACATGTACCTCATAAATATGTACAACTCTAAGGTAGCCATAAAATTTTAACAAGTTATACAAAACTTATGACCCCAAGATTTTATTTCTAACTATATACAAATTTCAAAAAAAGAAAGGAAGGAAGGGAGGAAGAAAGGGACAATATACTGAATGACATATAAAAATGTTGAATGCAGCACTTTTTTCATGTTAAAAATCTTGAAAAAAAAATTAATTCCATCAACAAGAAAGACAGTAAATAAATTTCAGTGTTTTGATTGTAGGAACAGCATAAACCAGAACAATGAAAATAAATTAAATTACATACATTAACATGTATGAACTGCAAAAATTCATGCAGAATAGTAACACAAGAAAAATTAACAAAAATTCACAAAACCTCATAAAGAATGACAACATATGTAAAGAAAAAAGCAAAATATATTTTAAACACTTAAAGTACAACACACACACATACACATACACAAAATATTGGAATCAATAGTTGAATTCAGAAAGGTTATAGGAAATAAGACCAATATGCAAAACTCAATTGTATTTCTATACAATACCAATGAGCAATCCAAAAGAATTAAGGAAATGATTCCATTTACAACATAATCATAATATATATCTAATCATAGATCCACTTTGGAATTTATCAAACTAAACATACTCTTGCCGTAAAATCCAGCTCCTTGGTATTTATCTAAAAGAGTTAAAAACTTCCCCCCCTCACAAAAACTTGTACATGGATATTTATAAAACCTTCATTCATAATTGCCAAAAATTGGAAACAACCAAGATATCCTTCAGTAGGGGTATAGGTAAGTGGTAAATCCAGACAAAGGAATGTTATTCAGTATTAGAAAGAAACAAATTGTCAATCTATGCTAGACATAGAAGAAACTTAAATGTATATTGCTAGGTGAAAGAAACCAGTCTGAAAGGCTACAAAATGCATGATTCAACTATATGACATCCTGGAAAAGGCAAAACTACTAACAGGATCTTGGTTGCCACGGGTTGAAGGGAAGGGAGGGATGAACAGGCAGAGGATTTTAGGGCAGTGAAAATACTCTGTATGAGATTATAATATAATGGTGAATATGTGTCATATATTTGTTCAAACCCATAGACTACACAACACCATTCTGAAATCAGAGATTGGTGATGGTTGCACAAGTCTGTGAATATGCTAAAGAACCATTAAAATGTACATTTTAAAAGGCTTAATTTTATGGTATGCATACTATATCCCAATAAAGCTATTATTTTTTTTTTAAATAGTAAACTCTGACTGTAACATCAGTTACTTTCAATTTAAATTTTTTGAGAGTAAATAAAAAATGCTTAAGGCTGTGTAACTAATTTTGAAAGGCAATTTGAAGATATGCTAATTTCTTAGAAACCGGGATAGAAAGCATGTTATCATTGCTGAAATTTTTCAGACCCAGAATAGGGCTTCCTTATCTTTTCATTTATTGAATTGTCCATTTTAGAATTAGCACTCACTGAACTGAGATAAATTGTGTATTTTTGCAGATGAATGAACTGAAGTCAAGTGAAAGAAATTGGAACTTTTAAATGATGTCCAAACTTTAAATTATAAAATGATAATATTACCCATTTTAAAGAAATACCATTTCATTTTCCTCTCATGTTATTCCACTTTCAGACTACTGATAAGCCCAAGAAATCAAGGAAAAATACTAACACTATATATTTCATCGGAAAGAAAATGTATAGAATTTTCTGTGCTGGTTTTAATATGCTAATTGTAACACAGTCATTCTTTATAATCATGAAAACTTCTAGTTTTTGTTTATTGATGTTTGACAGATTTTGCTCATTTTGATTTATCAGAGTGTTTTTACACAAGATGATTTGCTCAGCGCACTATTTTTTAGGTAGCATGAGGCAGAAGTTTAAAATGTAATTTCCATTTGGTCTTTTTAAGTTATAAATAAAACCGAACACAGAATAATAGTGTTGTTGGAACAAAAAAAGAAATAAAGGATTAAATAAATTGGAACTGTCCTTGGGATGATTTATCACTGTGCTTAAAAATAACTGGGCTGTTTAAACATGAGTACATTATGTGAGAATCATGGGGTAGGCCCCATGTACTGTGTCCCTTGTACATACTATTGAGTATGTACATACTTTGAGTATCTCCCCCCTGTAGCAACCTGTCTTGATCTACACCTGTGGTCCCTGGCCTGTTAGGAACCCGCGGCACAGCAGGAAGTGAGTGACGAGCAAGCCAGCTAAGCTTCATCTATACTTACAGCCTCTCCCCATAGCTGGCATCACCGCCTGAACTCTGCCTCCTGTCACATCAGTGGCGACATTAATTCTCATAGGAGCATGAACCCTATGGTAAACTGCGTGCGCTAGGGACCTGGGTTGCGGGCTCCTGATCAAAGTGTGGGGCTGAGGCGGTGATGCTGGTGCTGGGGAGCGGCTGCAAATACAGACCATCATCAGCAGAGAGGTCTGGCTGCACAATAAATGTAATGTGCTTGAATCAGCCTGAAACCATCCTCCCACAACCCCCACCAGTCGGCGGAAAAATTGTCTTCCAAGAAACTCGTCCCTGGTGCCAAAAACGTTGGGGACTGCTGCTCTACAGTTTCTCACTAGATTCTTAGAGACCAAAGGGAAACATAAAGATCAAAGGCACCGGGTTTGGTGAAGATTTAGAAAAGGAACCGAGAATTCCCTCCTTCCTGTGGAGGAATCTGCACTCCATTATCATTCACACACTGTGGGTTTAAGCAACCTCGGCTCCCAAGCACAAAAGGAGTAAAGACACCCACGGGGCTCGTGTCTCCTCTTTTTGACACAGCAAAGCCTACACAGTATGACTTTTTAAATTTAAAGTTAATCCGCAATACACAAACGCTATTTACTGTATTCTAAATGATTTAAGGAGCCATTGCAACCAATCCTTCTACCTGTCCTGCAGGCTGGGATAGGACCCAGCACCTTATAAACATATCAATATAGGTAACATTGATCATGTTTTATCTCTCTCCCACCAGAAAGGGATCTGCTAAGGGTTAGAGCCCCTTTATTTGTCTTTTATTACTGTGTCTAGCAAAGAATAGGTACTCAGTAAAACAATGGGTAAAAATACCCTGGATTTGAGGTCTAACTTCTCAACTAGATATCTGAGTTAATTAGCAAATATACAAACTTCAATTTTCTCAATTATAAGATGTGGTCAATGATCCTGTCATCCCTTCTGTACAGGTTGGTTTGGAGAATCAAATAAGATTGTGTGTGAGATTTGCTGTCGACTGCAAACCACTCCCCATTGGCAGGGTATTATCCATTATATTCTTTGTACATTATTATTATTATTATTACCAAATGGGCTCTCACTCTGTTGCCTAGGCTGGAGTGCAGTGGCATGATCATAGCTTACTGCATCCTCTAACTACTGGACTCAAGGGATTCTGCTGCCTCAGACTCCTGAGTAGCTGGGACTACAAGACATATCACCACACCTCCCTAATTTTAAAAAAATTTTGTAGAGACAGGGTCTCACTATGTTGGCCAGGCTGGTCTTAAACTCCTGGCCTCAAGGATCCTCCTACCTCAGGCTTCCAAAGTGTTGGGATTACAGGCGTGAGCCACTGTGCCTGGGCTGTTTACTTTATTTTACAGTTTTATCAATGTTGATTTTACTGTTAATAATAGCTACTCCAGCGGTTGAAACTTGCATACATATATGACTAATTTTTTAAATAATTCTTTTATACATTGATTACCATTAAAACTTTTAAAAATGTCATGTATGCTTTGATTACTTATATTCTGATTTCCCAAGTAGGACACCTACATTTAAAAATACATATAGCTCATATGTTCAATAAATATTTAAAAAATGAACTACGAAAATATGCAGCAGCAGGAGTGAGTGTCACCAATGAAAGGGCATAAACAGGCTGAGCTTTCCCTTCTATATTTATTAATTCATAAATTATTATACAAACAGAATTAGATGTTTGTGTTGATTACCAGTTATGAAATTTCAGTGCTGCAGAAGAACTTGAAGTGTTTGCTTAGAAAAAATTAACATCTTTATTAACCGCTAACTAAAATATTCTATTTCCGTCAATTATGAATGTGAGCAACAAACCACATTGGTATTAGATGCTGTCACCAACAAAAATCACAGATATTGTCCTATCCTACTATAGTTGCTGCAGATATCTCAAAATATCACTCTTTTAAAATTACAGAAGTCATTAGACCCTCTGTAAGGTCTCGGTATTTAGTATTAATAATTAAGCACAAATATTAATGTATAACAAACAGTTTTTAATGGCTTGATACTGGTATTCTATATAATTGCCCATTGTAATCTAAATTATATTATGAATTTTATTACATTATTTTAAGAAGCATTCATAACCTTAATGAGCCTGTCAAAGGAGTCCACACCACATATCAAAAAAATAATTAGGAACCCTTGCCTCAGAGAATGTCTAATTCTCCTTTCCACCATCTACGGTCTTTCTACTCAAGGGGATGACCAGATGCATCCACATCATCTGGAACTTATTGGAAATACAGCACCTCCCACCTCACTCCAAAACTACCGACTCAGAATTTGCACTTCAACATTATTCTTAGGTGATCTGGATGTTTTTTCAGTGTATTAGTCTATAATTTTAACGTATTTCCTACAGAAAGACCCCCTTTAGTACCTATGTACATATGTTTAGATAATTTATCATTAGCCAATTTATCAAGCCCAAAACAGAATAGGAAAGAAAGAGAAATAACAGAAAGACTAGCAATACCGATTCTATTGTCAATAAGCAATGTATTTTCAGGGTTTAATTTGGCACAGACACTTCTTAACTAAAGTAATTATTTATGATATTAAGTCCATGGAGGAAATAATCTTTCCAGGGTCCAAATGGTATGACTCTGGAATTACCAAACAAATAAACACATCTTGCTTCTATTTGATCCCATTCTGGAATTTAAAAAGCCGTGAAAATATGTGTTTATCTTGAAAAGACAAATCACTTCGGAATATTGAGCACATTTGATTAGCAATAGCATTTATATTAATATTTAAGACTTGTGAAATGAGAAACAAGAGATGAAAGAGGTGGTTAAAGCAAAACTGATATTGGCAAATTACTGCAATTCATTTGCCATGCAGTTTTGAAATTTAAACGGATATTTTAGCATATTCATTAATTTAAAGGATCTTTCAAAGTAGTAGAAGTATTCATATGATTTTCAAAGAAATCCAAAATGATGCTGCTGAACTTTCACAATGCAAAGTTCATGAAGAAATGATGCAATATCTTTTTTTGGAGGTTTTTGACTTAGTAATTTCCTGCCAAAACCTTTTTAGCAATACTGCCTTCCAAGAATATAGATAAAATGATTAAGCAAAGGATAACGTTGAAATATGAGATAAGGCAACATGCTTATGTAATGACACTTTCTAAAATAAAATTAAATGTGCATTTTTATTATTCCTTTGCAGCAATATTTATTGACTATGATGTCAAACTCCTGAGCAGCACATGAAAAAACGAGTAAGCAAATCTGACACAACTTTCACTTGTTTTATTCCATTGATTAAAATTTAAAAGCTATATTCAGACAAATATTTTTTCAAAAGACACACCCCCCCCCACTATTTAACCAGAAGCCCTAAGTGGGGAATTTTTTCTAACTGCAAATGTAGCACTAAGAAAGAGTATATTTTAGAAAGAACAATTTTCCTGAGAGAGCTATAATTTATCATATCAGAAACTAAGACTAACTTTTTCATCATAAGAAAAAAAAACTGAAAAATACAGATGAACATGATGAAAGATACTCATTTGGAAATAGAATTGAATATGAATTACTAACTTTAATTGCTGTCAGATGAACAGCTGCATAAATGAACATAAATTATGCACAAATTTAATTATGGCTCTTTCCAGGGGACAGAATTCCAGGTTCGGAGTCATAGGAACTTGGCTTGCATTGAACATGAGGCACTTGGAACTGGAGTATGATGCAAAAATCACTAATCCTTGAGGGGTAACACTTCGCTCTATTGTAAAGAGGAACTACCACAGCGGCCTCCTGACTATTTCACAGTGGGGTTTTATCCTTATGCCCCGAGGCTTGGAGAGTGTCCCATGCAGTCTGCCATCTAGGATTTCTTTCTGGAATCCTACTCCTATCTTCCATCCACATTAATTTCTACTTCATTTTCTTTAAGTACCAATTATTTGCAATAATTTGTTGAATGCTTACTATTTGTTCAAGACTTTGAATTTATCGGACACAAATCAAGTAAAGTTTGTGCTTGTGTTGGGACAATGTGATGAGCTATCCAGACACCCCTCAAGGAAGCACTTGTTTCCACAGATGCTGGGAGTATTTTTGGCAGGGAGATTTCAGCTGAGAGCCACTTCAAGGATTGCCTTGGCTGCTGATGGTTGCTCATCCCACGACATTGACCTTCATGGGCTGGCCCATAACCAAAGGCTTATGAGGCAGAGCTATTTCATCCAACTGGGCATAATTCTGACGGGCCACTGTAGTCCCAGAGCTACCTGTGGGAAAGGCAGAGATTTCATCGGTCTCCCCTGCCTCTTCCCCTTCTGCCGAACTCTGCTGCCTTTCCCTGGCCTAAGTGACAGTGAACCTGAAGGCACCGCCTAATAAGATCCCTGCCCCCTTGTAAACCGCTGCATTTCAGAGTCTGCTTACCTGGAAACTCCACCTAAGACACTGCTGCTTTAGAAAACCTAAGTAGGCAAGAATGGGTTTTGTTCTTTCTTTTTTTTTTTCCCCCATTTTTCTCCTTCCTCCCAGTAAATCCCCTCCCTCTAGCGAGGGCTGTTTTAAAAGTGTTCCAGTTAACTGCCAGTATATTAATAGTTGATGGTTAAACACCTCCCAAGAGTGCATTTTAATGAGGAGATTTTACTTTTCCCGCTATTTTTTTCCTCTTCATCTTTTTCTCCTCCTTCTTATGAGACCACAGATGCTGGAGAGTTTGTGGTATCGTGAAGCCATGCAATTTTCTTTTCATAGCCCAAAACTGATTTATACAGGTTGTGAATAAAAACATGCCCATCTTTCTTTTCATGCCCCAATTAACTGCATATATTGTAAGTCCCTAATTCAATTAAGCCATGCACAGGTGGGTCATAAGCACAAGGCTCTCAAAAGATTTACCTCTCTGAAACTGGCTTCACAAACAAGGTCTCTTGCGTATTGCTTTAAAATGACCACTGAAAAATATAAAGACAAATATAAATATATTTGTAGTTATCTGTAAGTAATGCTATCAAAATAGTAGAAAAGAAAAAAATTTACTTCTTACCGAGGTTAACATATTACACAGGGTTGTATTTTCAGCCATTGTGTACCCTATTTAAAAATTCAAATATAGGCTGAGCACAGTGGCTCATGCCCATAGTCCCAGCATTTTGGGAGGCTGAGGCAGGAGGATCCCTTGAGCCCAGAAATTTGAGGCTAGGGTGAGCTATGATCTTGCCACCGCACTTTAGCCTGGGCAACAGAGTGAGACACTGTCTCCAAAAAATAAAAATTTACATATATAGTTCTTCAGTGACATGCACCTTGATTATATGGAATATACATTGTAAAAAATAGTCATATTTCTTTTATTCTTACACTGAAAAGTTGTGATCACGCAATAGAAATTCATAACCACTTATACTAAGTAATCATTTAACTTTTCATTCATGATTTGCTGGAGCATTGAGTTTTGTATACTATGGCTAAAGCATCCGATTAGATTTTTATTTAATAGCCTTGAAAAGAATAAAACAGTGGCGCATATATAACTGACTGAAACCACTTAATAACTGACTGAAACCACTTAACTTTAAGAAATACACCCAACAGATGTTTTTAAACAAAACATGCCACAATCATACTTGTTTTTGGGTGGCGAAAGAAATGAAGCAATTTATTGAATTAGTCCAACATAATATGTTTTTTACTTGAAATGTCAAAACTTCATTTAATCTGTCACAGAAGGAAGATAAATAATTATCAATAGTATTCCAGTTATTTAGTAATAATATACTAAAAATAATCAGTTGTACATGTTGAGTAACACAAAAAGTATTTTATGTGACTTTAAAATAGTATTCTTAGTAAATTTTGAGACAGAATTATGTTAAGTTCATATGGTTCTTAAAGTAATTCTCAATATTAATAGACTATTTGATGTTAATGAAGTGAGTCTTACCCACACTCAACTTTTAAAAAGTGTAGGAACATTAATATGAAAAGTATTGAAGATATTTTTGAAGTTGTATTTGAGAAAGAGAAAAACAATTGTGCTGATTGCATATAAACCCATACAATACCCCGCGTGAAGGTAATAAATAATATACGGGCATGAATTATGTGATTCATTTGGTAAAAAATAATCATCAGATTGAACATGCAAAGCCACTGACATAATCACAGAAGCACACTTTTTTTGTTGTGTGTTTTGTTTACTTTTTGTCTTCACTGCCCATTTAAAATGTTTGCATGAAATATAGTTTGCTGTCTGTGCCTGGACGAAAACTCAGGTGAGCTCAATAGCGATTACATTTATTGCCGGGTAATAGATCATTCTATAGTCACTTTCAGCATTTATTATAATACAGCCCTCATGCAGTAACTAGAACATTCTTTCCAACATGTGAATAAATACACTGATATATAAAAACTTTATTTTCCTGTTATTTATTTATTTATCTATTTAGAGACAGGGTCTCACTCTGTCTTCCAGGCTAGAGTCGTGCAGTGGTGTGATCATAGCTCACTGCAGCCTCAACCTCCTGGGCTCAAGAGATCCTCCTGCCTCAGCCTCTCAAGTAGCTGGGACTACAGGCATGTGTCACCATGCCTGGCTGATGAAAACGCTACATCCTCTCCCACCCCCTCCTAAAATCAGCCTTGCCTCAGGCTGAGAACCTTGAGAAAGGGAGAAGCTGTTTGGCATCTTCTTTTGTCTTTCCTCTTCCTCACACCCACCCTCAGTTTACGGTACAGTCAGACCTCTGCAGACCCCCTGAGCTGGGCGGTCGCTTCTCTATTACATGCCCAGAAGTCTCCCCACCCCCTCCACAATCCAGCCTTCAGCTTGAGTGTGCTGCCAGGGTCCTCTTGGCCCCTGTCCTGTTGGGAGACTCCATTGCACAGAACCTTAGACATCACCATATGTCTTACGTTACTTCATTGACTTCATGAAAAGCTACCCCACTGGCTTGGAGAGGGACGTGCCATGAGCAGAGGAGTGGGGCTCGTGGCACAGCTTCCTCTGAAGATCTTACAAAATCCCCACTCTCTGCCATTTTATATGTACACACACACACTATATATATATATATATACACACACACATTCACACAATATATATACACACATACACTATATATATACACATTCATATGTGTATACACAGACTTTATATATACACACATATACTATACACTAATATATATACACACACATACACTATATACTAAGGAAGTACAGATATTCAAGGGGTAGGACATGTTTTTATAATAATATCTCCCTATGGTGATTTGTAACTCACACACTCTAGAATCTAATATCTTTCTTATTTGAACCCAAGTCAAAACAAAAGCATGAAGAGACCAATTCTAACTTAATGTACCAGTCACCTGTTACCATAATAAAGCTACATTGCAAATGACTGCAAAACTCTGTAGCTTTATATAATAATAATGTTCTCATTTATGTGTGCATGTTGGCTGGGGTTTGCCTGATTTGTGCTGGGCTCCTCAGGGCTTCCCTCTGAGCTCCAGGTAGATGCAGAGGCTGCACCATATGTCTCTCATCCTCTTGGGACCAGTGGACCAGCTGGGGCATGTTCTTGGTATGACCATCCCAAAAGAGAAAGAGGGCAAGCCCAAATGCACAAAGCACATTTCAAGCCATTGCTCCTGTGATGTTTTCTAGCATTCAATTGGCCAGAGAAAGTCTTAAGCAGGGAATTATATCTCCAGCTCTAATGGGAAGAACAGTAAAGTCACATGGAAAAAGTCATAGGGAAGAGCAAAGTATTGTGCATAGCAGTTCAACCCATTTACTGTCTCAGAATGTTGTGATCCAGTCACAAGTTCAACTCAGTATTCTATGTCACTGCAGCTATATTCACGGCTGCTGTATTCAGATCAGAAGATAAGATTCACAGATTGGCGTATTCTATTACCATTACAGTTGCCCATGACGGCATCATGAATGAAAATGAAAGTATTCCTCTTTTGGAATTACATTGCTACGATATCATCCTGAATTCCATCTCCTCCCTTTCTCTTAAATTTTACTTTTCACTTAATAATAGCATCTTCTTTAGAACTTGCATTCAAATTTAATAAATTCCTTTGTTAATGTTTTACCTTGTAAGGCAAGAACATAATATCTATCAAATTTAGAATTTAATTAAACTTGATGTTGCCTACACTTAATTATTTTTTGGCCTCTAACCACTCATTACTATTCATTCAGGATACTATTTGTCTTTTCTGCAAGTCTTTTGTCTTTTCCTTGTTTCTTTTGTTCATACTTTAATTAGGTACTATTCTGAGTCCTAGATTCAAGCACTGTTATCACAATGTATAATTTGGATCATGTTTTATTGTCAATTCTATTCCATCACTTCCCCACACATAATTTACAGGAGGTAATTAAAGATCCATGTAGTTTGGAGAGACTATGTGCTTGACCCTAGTTCCATAGGTATTTTTAAAAATATATTTATTTCTATAAACTTTTAATTGGACATAATCTTAGATGAACAAAAATGTTGCAAAGATAATACATCTTATGTACCTTTTACTCATATTCTGCTCCTGTAAAAGCTTGTGTTCATGGTAAAATTATTAAAAGTATGAAATAAACATTGACATAACATTTTTAACTTAACTATTGACTTTATTCAAATCCCCCAGTATTTTTCATTAATGTCCTTTTTCTGCTCCAGGATTCAAGCTAGGATATTGCATTGCATTCAGCTTTCATTTTTTTCCTAGTCTTCTCCAATATGTGACAGTTCACGAGTCTTTCCTTGTCCTTCATAACTTTGACATCTTTGAAGAACACTAGTTGGGTATTTTGTAAAAATGTCTGTTTTGGGGTTTTTCTGATGTTTTCTTATTATGAGACCAAGGTTATAGAGTTTTTGGAAAGACCACCACAGAAGTGACATCCCCTTCTTATCACATTGCATTGGGGAACATGATGTCAGTATATCTTACTACCAGTGATGGTAATCTTGATCATCTGGTAAAAGTGGTGTCTGCCAGTTCCACTGTAAAATTACTGTTTTACCCTGTGCAGACTCCAGGCATTGGAAGTGGGTCACATTCACAGGGAAAGAAACTAAGCTCCACCTTCTGGAAAGAGGTATATTCAAGGTGTCAGTGACATATTTTAAAACCACCACATTAATTAATAAATATTATAGAGACGATAGTTTGAGACTAAAAATATCCTGCTTCTCTTTGAAATTTAGCCTAATAATTTTAGCATTCATCAGTGGAACTTGCCAGCAGCAGCTACTATTGTAGTGTTTTAAGGGTGATTTTTCTATTTCAGTTTTTTCTTCTACATTTATTGACTGGAATTCTTCTGTAAGGAAGAGTTTTCTCTTTTCCCCCATTTATTTATTTGTTCATTCAATGCCTTTGGACATGCCAATTTTTATCTTCATTTTTCTTACTTTTTTTTTCTTTTTTAAGCAGTTTCATTCTCACCACAAGACACTCCAGGCTCAACTTATAATTTCCCTCCCCCGATCCTATTTCTCCAAGGAACTCTGTTTCATTCTACTGTAGAATGAATGGTCTTTAGAAACCAAAATCTGGGAATTGTATGTACCTATTGCTATTCATGCTTAATTTTATATAGACTATTCATCTTTACAAAATGATTATTGGTTAACTTTATTTGCTTGTTGATGGCTCTTTTCCATTTCTTTCTTGATGTCTCTGTGCTATTTTTCCTCAATACTCTCCCCTGACCGTATGGAACCAGAGCACACTAATATACATCTTACTTTTGGATTTTCTTTTCTCATATCTTCTGTTTAAAAATTCTGGACATTCTGAAAATCTCATCCCTACCTATCTGCCCTTTTTTCTTTATCATCTATCTTTGAAAGCCTAGCCAATCTCATAGAGTCACAATTCACTTACAATACTGACCTCCTTCGATCTCCAATTTGCCTGTCAGGTTGAGCCCTCTTTCAGCCTAACTTGGTTCAAATGTTATATTTGTGATATCCTTCCCTATATGTCTTCAATAATATCCCAATTTTTGTCTCTGGATATGAATTTCCATGGTAATACAAAAGAAGGTTACCAGATAGCAATCTGAAGATTGAAGTTGAACTTTGGCAGGATTTTTTTTTTTTTAATCTTTCCCCTGGCCTTCCTTTACATTCTTGCATGATGTCAGCTTGTGATACAAAAACAATAAAGCTGCCTTCAGTTCTGAATGCCAGTCTTCTCTCTATAACCTGGGTCTTCAGAAAAGTATTAGAAAAGGAGAAAAATCTTGGAATCGCTTAACATATAAATGCTGCATTAGTTAAGATATAGGTTCAGATACTACTATACCAGAAACCCAAATTAACAATGGTTTCAACTGGATAGAAATGTATCTTTCTCTTGCATACATTTTGAGCTATTTAGTCCAGGGCAACTTAGCAGCTCTGCTTTATGAGGTCATCAAAGGACCCTGGTTCCTTCTGACCTACAAGCTTTAAGGTCATCTACATGACTCAAGGTTGCTCAACACCATATCTACGCTGCAGCACACAGAGGAGGCAAAGATGGAATGGAGAGAGTGATTTCTTTCCCTTTAAGGGCACAACCATTATGTTGAATACACCCCTTCATCCTCACATCCCTTTAAGCAATCCTTGGTCACATAACCACAATCAGCTGTCTACAAGACTGGGAAATGTAGCCTTTGTTCTAGATAACCATGTATCCAGCTATAAAAATCAAACTTCTTTTGATCTCCTAGAATCTAATAACCTTCACTACAAGCATCAAGGTCTTTCCAGACACATAGCACCAAATATTTCTAAACCATCAGACCTAATGACTATTAAGGCTTCATGGAATCCTACATGAAACCATGGGGGAGATTACAAGAATTATAAGAAAATAAGAATATAGGGAAAGCTGTTATCACACAGACTTTAGATACAGAAATACAGAATGACCTCCAATTCTGATGGCTTAAAATCCAAGGAAACATGACTCTAAACTTCTGAAGCCAAGAAGAAAGACATAGCTTTCTTACTAGGGACTCCTAATAAGAATGTTACAATCTGATTAAACCATCCAATACTGACTGTTCTCTGAAAGAGCATTTGTCAATAATCTCACTGCCCAGGAGATAGTGATACAGACTTGACAACCAATGCATGGTTTTCAGAGATCAATAAAGTCAATTGGCAACACTTGAAAATATATATTAAAGTTACAGCTTACTCTTGATTGAAAATAAATTATAATAGATTTTTTTTTTCAAAATAGAAACTCAGGATAAGACATAAGAAGAGAAAAAAAAAAAAAACAGCTTCCAGAAAAGAGAAATATAAAAATACCAAAAGGGAAGGGTTTAGTGTTAGTGAGTAAAAATGAATGGAGCAATGAAGCTAAGCAATAATGTGGAAAGATGGTAAATATTGATATATCCTGCTTCGGCCAGCAGTGGAAGTTGGCTTCCAGGGGAAGAGACAAAGATGGCCCTGGGGAGTAATAGAAGCAAAGAAGTAGAGAAAGAAAATACACTGTGCATGATCTGAGAGTTGGGAATCTAAGTTTAATTTTTAAAAAGTCAGGTTTCATAATACAGAAAAGTACAGAAGCATATAAAACAGAATTTCTAACACACAATTGAGCATGTCTGACACTCTGCTACTCTTGCTTTTCATTAAATGCAATCTTAAGTCAGGACTTTAGTTTTAGATTTTACTCTACAATACAAATTTTTAAAACATCAAACTCCCCTCAGCACTTTCAAGAAGACTTAGGAAGTGTGTGTAAAGGCACTCTGTAGCTATTCTTATTAATTTAATGTTGACAGAGTCTAAATAGCAATTCATGACTGTATTGTCCAATCACGTTGGGTCAGCATTGTCAGGAAAGAGAATTTGTGTATGCTCTTAATGAAGAATAACCATCCATAATTTCAGATTGTCAATTGCCAATAATGAAAACACAGTAAGTATACCTACCTCTGCTTTCACAATTTCTAAGCTCCTACCATTTTCCTCAACCCCAAGTCCCACCTCCACCCTTAAATATATTTTTTACCTCTTCTCTGCTGACAACTACATTTCCACTCCAATTACACTTCTTTTGGTCTTAGAGCATCTAGTCCTTTTTTGATTCTCTGCTTTCACAAGGATGGCCAGACACTGTGTAGATGAGTATGTGATAAATATTATTCCAACTTAATAGTGAGACAAAGACCAGTATTCGTATACCATCTACTACCATATCACCAGAACTTCCTTCATAAGGTGAGGTTCTTTAAATGTACATTGTCCAAGTGACTGCTGAATCGATTACAAATGTTTATGCAGTATTCATCCTAGCCCTTTTTCCATATTCCAATTGGTAGACGTGAGTCACTAGGTCCGAGTCACTTGAGGAAGGAGATTCCACAAGGGCATAAATACCAAGAGTGGAGCTCACATGGGGCCATTTGGGAGGCTGCCAACCACATCACATTCACCCAGACTCTGACTCAGGGGGGCAGGAAAAACTGAAATGATCCCAGTGACCCCAGCCTGTATAACCACCTCTTGCTGAGTATGGGTAGGACCTGTAAATCTGACAAAATACCAATCCAGTGAATGTGTTTCATTATATGACAGAGTGGACTGTAAGAAAGGGACAGTATCTGCATGGGTCTATCCGAATCACATGAGCCCTTTAGAAGCAGGGAATTGTCTTCATCTGGTGGCAGAGGAAGTCAGAGAGAGTAGAAATTGGAAGGGGAGTCAAGGCAAGGATATTACTCATCATTGACTTTGAAAATGGAAGAGGCCACGTGGAAAGGGACAGAGAGAGCCTATAGGAGCTAAGGGGAGCCCTGGTCTCACAGCCAGGGAGAGAACGGGAGCCCTGTCTACACCCACAGGGAACAAATTCTGCCAACAACAGGATAGAACTGTGAAAAGAATCCTTCCCCAAAGCCTCCAGATGAGACCTTAACTCAGCTTTTTTTTTTTTTTTTTTTTTTTGAGACAGAGTCTCACTTTGTTGCCCAGGCTAGAGTGAGTGCCGTGGCGTCAGCTTAGCTCACAGCAACCTCAGACTCCTCGGCTTAAGCGGTCCTACTGCCTCAGCCTCCCCAGTAGCTGGGACTACAGGCATGCGCCACTATGCCCGGCTAATTTTTCTATATATATTTTTTAGTTGTCCATATAATTTCTTTCTATTTTTAGTAGAGACGGGGTCTCGCTCTTGCTCAGGCTGGTCTCGAACTCCTGACCTCGAGCGATCCACCCGCCTCGGCCTCCCAGAGTGCTAGGATTACAGGCGTGAGCCACCGCGCCCGGCCTTAACTCAGCTTTGATTTCAACCTTGTGATAATGCAGCAGAGAGTGCACTTGCATGGTGCCAGACTTCTGACTTACTGCGAGATAACAAAGGCTGCTGTTTTAAGCCACTATGTTTGAAGTAATTTGTTATGCAGCAGCAAAAACTAAAATGCCCAGGTAACCAACCTTGACATCCTGAGGCAAATTCTTCCTAGAGATTATTCAGTGTTAAGACAATCCTATACAAAGATAAGTACCTGTGTGGTAGTTCTGTCTTTTGGGATTTTTTTAAGGGTATGTTTAACAGTATGTATTGCTGTTACACACATGCATATATATATATACACACACATATATATGCATATACATTAGATACATGTAGATTCATATATAACAATATATTCAATATTTTATGTAAATAAATGCATGTATTTTTTATTCGTCTCTAAGGATTGCTTCCTCATTCATTGCAGCTTAGCCAGTCTCCCAAATTCATAGCTCATGATCTAAATCAGTAGTTCTGTCTTAGTCCATTTGGGCTGCTAAAACAAAATACTGAAACTAGGTGGCTTATAAACAGCAGAAATTCACTTCTTACAGTTCTAGAGGCCGGGAAGTCCAGCATCAAGGTGCCAGCAGATTTGGTGTCTGGTTAAGACCAGCTTTCTGGTTCATAGATGGCACCTTATCACTGAGTCTTTGCATGGTAGAAAGGATGAACTGGCTCCCTCAGGCCTCTTCTGTAAGGGCACTAATCCCATTCATGAGGGTTCTGCCATCATAATCTAATTTCCTCCCCAAAGTCCTCACCTACTAGTACCATTACCTTGGGAGTTAGAATCTGAACATATGAATTTGGGGAGGACACAAACATCCAGACCATTGCAAGTTCTGTAAATTTTGTGGGTGGCTGACAGCAAGGTGAAAACTATTTTCATGATAAAAGGCTGTGGTTGCTTACATCACGCTCATTCTCTCACAAGTATACATTGTAGTTTTCCAGAGGCTACATGGCTTGTGATGTCACCACAGACTGAATGTATAAGTAGCTGTGAGAACCCAGGTGTTTTCTAGTAAGCAGATATTAAAGAGATCTTCAAAATTAAAATAATGCTACTCTTCCTGCTGGTTTTTGTTTGGGGAAAACATAATTGTTTTCTATAAAAATGTTATTTATTTTAACATGTATTGGATTTACTATTGCTCTTTTTAAAATAATTAATACATGATGATTTTTATCATTTCTCAATATTAATTGCTTATGTGGGAAATGTTGATAGGTACAACCCATTTAAACGAAAGTTCTTTGGGTTCTCAATAATGCTTTAAAGTATAATGTAATTCTGAGACTAAAACATTAGATAATCCTTAATGTAAATCTTTTCTTTTAGTTTTACGGAGCTACTTGTTGTTTTTTGTGAATGTGAATTCTTACAACTTTTGTTTGAAAGTAGTTTAGCAAAGTGTAGAAGATAAAATATGCATACTTTTGATCCAGCAGTCCTGACTCTGAGTAGTTAGTCTAAAGAAAGTAAGTTGTGATAGGAGAAAGGGGGAAAAGCTTAGTAGCTGTATTAATCAGAAAAGGCTGAGCTTGTGCTCTTGTAACAAAGAAATCCAAACAGCAATGATTTAACACATGAAAGGTTTAAGTCTCACTCATGCTGCATGTGCACAGTGAAAACAGGGGACTCTGCTCCAAGTACCCATGCAGAGACCGAGAAAAAGTTAACAACTATTCAGAATATTGTTCAGTTTATTTATAAATGTATGCAGCCAAATGTGCAAAAAGTTAAGTCACTATACATTTGTTATTTTAGGAAAATACTCCAATATACCATACTAACATTATGATATAAAGTGGATTACTTTATGTGAAAGGGGTTAGAGAGAAGTCATAGAAAAGTATCTGGGGTTTAAGACAATTTGAGGTGGAAGTCTATATCCTTGTCATTGCTTATTCTCTTGTTTCAGTATCTCATTTTCTTTCTTTTTGAATAATATTCTGCACAATGTATCCATACTTATATTTTATATCAGTTAAATTTTAAAAGAAATACATTTTAGACAGAAGATTTTGGATGATGCTCAAAAAATAAAATTTTTGCAAAGTTGCTTTGACAAATAGTTAGATGTGAAATGTATATTTAAAGTTTCAGACTAGCAATAGCCGCCTTGCAGATTTCTTAAGAAAATAAGGCACAATTAAATTGTACAGATGACATCGAAAAGTGCATAACTTTTTTTTATCTAACAGTCTATTGTTGATACAAGGGAAAGTGGTTGGCATATTTTTGAATAGTGGTAAGTTTTTCAGAACATGAGATTTTCAATTATTTTTCAATCTAGAATTCCATTTTTAAGTTTCAGGAAAGATACCAATGGTCTTTTTTTCTGAGAGTTGTACATGAGTTGGATGCTCAAATCTGAAAGTAATTCACCAGCCACATTTATAGAAATCTCAAAAGTATTACAACCCTCCCCCCAAAATAATTCTAGATTCTAAAATCATCTTTTATATCAAACTGTCCTTATCAAGGAAAATTTATTGCAAAAATGATATTTTGAAGGTATCATTGAAATAAGCCTTTAGGTATTTCAGTGTTTTTAAAAAATATATATTTATTCATACAGCCTAAAATATGATTTTTGCCACCATGGATTTGCTCAGCCTACCAAATTGTACCACAAACAACATTCCCAGATTGTTTTTTTTTTCTTTCTTGTTGCTGTAGTGTGAGAAGATCAAAATATAAAAACATAATCCTGTTAAAAATTATTGCTATTTGAAAAATATCACAGTAATAATTTTTGTAGAGAAGCACCATTAATGGAGGCTAAAATTAGGAATTAAAGTACTATGGGGGCCGGGCGCGGTGGCTCACGCCTGTAATCCTAGCACTCTGGGAGGCCGAGGTGGGCGGATCGTTTGAGCTCAGGAGTTCGAGACCAGCCTGAGCAAGAGCGAGACCCCATCTCTACTAAAAATAGAAAGAAATTATATGGACAGCTAAAAATATATATAGAAAAAGTTAGCCGGGCATGGTGGCGCATGCCTGTAGTCCCAGCTACTCGGGAGGCTGAGACAGGAGGATCCTTTGAGCTCAGGAGTTTGAGGTTGCTGTGAGCTAGGCTGACGCCACGGCACTCACTCTAGCCTGGGCAACAGAGTGAGACTCTGTCTCAAAAAAAAAAAAAAAAAAAAAATAAAGTACTATGGGAATCACAATATTTGCGTAGTCACAAAGTATTGTCTCACAAGATATTATTAATTACAAAGAGAAAAACAGTAACATTCCAGTAGTTAGCCTTACAAGACACCACCAAGTAATCAAGGGTAATTAGTAATAAGATGTAGAAAGTGACGTGTTCTTCCTGATCCTGCACTTGGAAGGGTAGACATTGCTTTGTGGTATTTGTGCCAAAAATGCATTATCTGAATTTAGTCACAAGGAAATATCAGAAAAATCTGAGTTTAGAAACATCCAATTAAGTAACAAGTCCTTTACAAAAGTGTTGAGGTCGTGAAAGACGAAAGAACAGCTGACATGAGGGGACACTAAGGAGATAAAACAAATAAAAACAAAACTGTTTCCTCGATAGGAATCTGGACCAGTAATTTGAACAGATGGTCCAAAATGTGAATAAAGTCTACAGATTAGTTAACAACATTGTATCACTATTAATTTCCTGGCCTTATTAATTATGAGATGATTATTAAGATTCCAACATTGGGAAAGCTGGGTGAAGTATAATGGAAATCTTTGCATTAGTTATGTAACTATTTTTAGTCTGAAATTATTCCAAAATTTAAAAATTTTAAAATGGCCTTCTTTTGAAAAATATGTTGGTAGAAAAATCCGTATATGAATATTATGAGGCTACAAGAAATGTATTTGGAACTAGGTAAGATTAAACAGAGAGAACAGTTAAATGGAAACAAACCCAAACACAAATGGAAATTAGAATATGAGGCAAAGGGCTATTCAAATCAGTGGGAGTAAAGATTATTTCACGGTGTTTAGAGAGTACACTTGCTTTTTAAAAAAGAAAAGAAAAGATTAGTTACTACAGAATTTAAACTTAAAAAAATTAACTATAATTACAAGAAGGAGTTACAAATGTGAAGTGGAGAAGTCTTTCTGAGAGGACAGAAAATTTAAAATAAAAAACCCAGAAAAGGATGGAAAACAAATTAAAAGTCTGATGAAAGACTACAGGGAAAACAATGACCTGCCCAATAGGAGAAAATATAAAACCAAAGGCTATAAAATTAGGTATATCAAAAAAGAATTAATATGGCAAAATAAATTTATAAAATGTCCTAATTCACTCATAGGTTAATAAACGCAATATAAAATGACATTCAGACATTAGTTTTAGGAATCAAGTTGACCAAAGTTAAAAAAAATATGTTATAAATAACATGTGGATGAAATGTTGGGAAACAGAAAATTCCTGATATGGTCAATGAGTTTGTCAACAAGGAAGATCACTTCTAAGAGCATTTTAACAGTATCTAGCAGACTTTTAAAAGCACATACTCTTTTATTCAATAATTCCCCTGCTAGAAATTTACAATACTTGTCTACTCTCAACAGTATCCTAAGGATGTATTTCTCCTGATAGCAGAAACTGCGTAAGGAAAGGAATTGCGTGTTTATCAGGAATAAAGCTCCTTGGAAAACTTGGCACATACTCAGTTCAATAAATGTTTATTGAATAAGTGAATTAATTAATCAATCAATTGTATTTAATCACATTGTTTGTACAGCAAAAGCTAAGTATAAACGACCATTAAATAATTTATGGTACCTCATATAATATAATATCATGCAGGGGTTTGGGGCTATATTTTAGTGAGAAAGATCTGTATGTCTGATCTGCTAGATCTTCAAGTTAAACACAGAGCTGTGTATTAACTGTTTATTTTAAAAGCTTTAATCAGTAGTGTGAAATCAATATAAGTTTTTAATTTTCTTTTTACTGTCCCTTCAGCCTATAATGAGGGCTATTTCTTCCACAAACTTTGGATGAAAACTTGAACAGGTTTTCATAACTTCTCCAGTCACTCACAGATAATAAAAAAGAACTCAGATCATTTTCAAACATGCTTGTTTCTGAATTAAAATTCCCAGTCAAATTCCTACTGAACTAATTCCATATTATTTTCCCTTTTGAAACTCCCTCTCTCTCCCAGCTGAGTCCTGTTTCAGCCTTGGGAGTCGGGGTGGAACAGGATATTTGGGAGTAGAGAAGGGTGGGCATGCTTGCTCTTTTTTCTTTTCTCCTCACTTCCCTAAAGTACCTGTGACTTTTCTTTAGAGGAAGGGTGGAGGAGGGAGGAAGGAGGAATGAGGGTCAGACACAGATGCAAGCCTACATTGGGCCCTCTGAACACAGCCAACATCCCATGCTGATTTGTTCTCTCTTGTCTTCTTGGAGACTGTCTTGTGCTCAGACTGGTCATTGCCTAGTACCAGCTTCCTCCTTAGCCTCTGAGGACCCGGTGGCCAAACCTTCACCTGGCGTGCCCTGCACGGCGGTGCTCATAGGCAGCATTGGAGGAGCCCCAGGCCAGCCCTGGGCCGGGTCCATGTTCAGTTGGCCATCTTTTAGCCCCAAGCAGTGAGTCAGCCCCTGAGAAAGTAGCTTCTGTCAGTTGGTCTCTAAGACTCATTCCCAGTCCCACACCTAGAAACACCTTCTTACCTTCTCCACCTCCACCTGGTGTCCAAAAGGCCCAATTACTCACTTTGTCAAAGAAAAAAGACTAATGAGAGGCCAAATAAAATTAAATTTTCATATTCAGAATAAAGTGCAAGAATGAAGTTTATTTGGAGCATTTAACCGATCTAACTTTAAAAATGACATGATTTGATGTGTGTTACTAAAATATATGGAGTCACATTTAGATAAATTCCTTTTTAGTTATTTTTCTTCTTTTGGACTCAGCATGCACGATAAAACAATTGTCAAATTTAACAATTTTAACCAGTGTTGGCAGTTGTAATTCAGACACTTGGAGCAATAATCCATATGGACTAAAAAAAACTGAAGAAGTGCTGTGCTTTTTAACTTTCAGTTTACATTAATTCTAAAATACAATTTTGCTTTTTAAATTAATAATAAGCACCAAGACCTATATAACTTTATCTTTCTATATATCACATTTGATCAAAGTTTTATAAAAAATAAACACAAGGGTTTTTTCTTTTTCTGTAATACCAAACACTGAAATCTGGCATCATGTCGTGTCTAATGAATATAGCTACAGAAGGAAGTGTAGGATGGTATATGTTAAAAAAAAAAAATCTATTTTCAGCAACGCTGCAATAACAAACAAAAAAAAAGTGTGTCTGAGACTCTTCCTTCTTCTGAGCAATCCCAGTCTAGACATGAAGTCTCTGATAGATTGTATGTATTCACCTGGCTACAAAAGCATAAGACTAAGTAGGGATTTTTAATTACATTTTAAAATGTTCCTTTATAGAATGTTGTCAGCAACAAAGGAGCACAGAATCAATTAATTAATAAAAGGACTGATTGAATTTAACAGCATAAAAATGCACACACTAAGGTAAACTATTTAGTGAAAAAGTCAATATAGAACCACATAAAATGAAACAATTTATAGATATTTTAAAGCTCATTCATAAATTTTTCTACAATTTCCAGAATTCATGCAATGAATATCTATTACTTTATTCCAAGGGTAACATTTTTAAAGATTTATTTGGTAGCTAATATACATATGGAATAATGAGGTACAAACAAAACCAACACGCAAGTACATTTAAGAAAATACATTACTAGGTGAAAACAGTAAAGCCATTTCATAGTATTTTTACATATTGCATTGATATTAATTTAAAACTAACTTTTAATTTCAATAGTCTCTAGGGTTTAAATGGAAAAACTGCTTCCTACATCAATATAATACAGAACTGCTATTTCTAGCAATGTGGCAGGCCAAATATCCAGAAAATCCTTTCCTGAAATGCTAGATAAAATACTCCCACATGATTTAAGTGTATTAGCTAAGGAAGTAGAAGAAACTATCAGGTACCAAAAATGCATGGAGAACTGGGAGGAAGTGGTGGAAACATGTGGCCACTTCTGACCTCATAACTAAAAGGCTGAATTTGAATTGCCTCATAACAAAGGTGACGTATCTTTGGGCATGCAAAATGAGGGTTTGGAAACTGGACTGCCATAAAGCTGGCTCTTTTAAGAAACTGGGACCCCATGTAAAGTTGGTTGTCTTAAAGAACTGCACCCTTGGTGAACATGTGGGTTTCAGGAAGAAAACAAAGCCAGCCCTTCAGAAAGGGAGATAAGATATTTTTTCTGTCCCTGGGTTCTCTGAAACTTCCTCATCACACACCTTCTCTCAGGTCAGTGTGAATGCCTGATGCAGGTCAGCAACATCCCGGAGCGTTTGAAGAGCTAAACAAGGTCCTCTTGGAGGCACATATTCAAACTTGGCCCACACATAGTTGAAACCCCACTGAACAAAAGATCACAATTAAAAAAAAAAATTATGAAAGCAAAAGGAAATAAACCATTACTGAGAATCAATAGAAATAATAACAAAATCGGGCACCCCCTTAAGAACTTCAGATAATAAAATTTTCAAGCAGTAAATACAAAATAATGTTTTATAGAAACATTTTTTACAGAAAAAAAATGTTTTTAAAATATAAAATGGAAAGAATGTGAAAAGAATAAATACTATCAAAAATAATAGGAATACTTGAAAAATAACCAGTATGACTAGAAATGAATATTACCAAAATTAAAAATTTAGTAACAATGCTAAACATCTAATCAGAAGAGTAAGAAAGAGAATTTGTAGACTGAAAGCTATTCCTGAACAGGTCATCAGGAATGCAGCTTAGAAGGCCAGAGATGGAAAACATGAAAGAATAATTTTTACAAATGAATCATAGAATAAAAGCATTTATCATATCTGATTGCAGTTTAGAAAATTGAGTAAATGTTGGCTACAGTAGATTATGAGTAAAACAATGTCTCCAATAAAAGACTGGCCTTCTTGTAGTCAAATGACATTGTCATGCTGCTTTGCTATCCCCATCTAAAGGCGATTCCATTTCCATACCCCTTGAATGGGCGCTGGCCTCCTGACTTGGTTTACCAGTAGAATGTGGCAGAAGTGACATTGTGTGAGTTGTGGCATAGCTTCCACTCTTGCACCATTGAATTGCTGCCCTCAGACTTCAACGTGAAGAAATTTGTCTAGGGCATTGTGCTTGGTAAGCCACAAAGGAAAGGAGGAAAACTAAAGTGCAATATAGCATCATTAGCTATCGTCACTATCTTGTATATCTGCAGAAATTATCCATCTTGCATAACTGAAACTTTGGACCCTTTGAAGAAATAGCCATTGGATTTTGTATTATTCTTACTAAACATTTTTGTTAATCTATTATTTTCTGTTTTAATCTTTAAAATTTGCTCCTTCTGCTTTTCTCAGGCTTAGTTTGTGGTTCTAACTTTGGAAATTAAATGCTTAATTAATTTATTTTAATTCATTTTTGCTAAGTGATAACTATATATTTGACCCTGAATATTTCTCTAGTTTGTTGCTATTCCATAATTTCTAATAGAAAATGTCTTAATCATTGTTACTTCTGTATTATAAAAATGTAGTTTAATTTCCCTTATCCTTAAAGTTTCTTATTTAAAAAATTTCTAAGTGAAATAGTAATTCCATTTCACATTTTTCTTAGTTTCTTGCTTTATTGAAGAATCAAATGAAGTTTTGTTTGTGTGTTTACACATGATAAGCTTCTAAACTGTTTTAAAACAGGTAATTGGTAGAAAGTTATACCAATGACTACAAATAGAGTAGTTAATGTGAATACATCAATTAGATTTGCCTAATGAATTATTTTATATGCCTATGCAGGTCATGTGTTTTTCCACTTCCACTGGGCTAATAGAAATAATACAAAGTTTTCTACGTTTTTATGTTATCATCTCCTTATACTTCCTAAAGTTTCCAATTCATGAATAATGTTATCTAATTTAAAGATTATACCCATTTATGTTACATTTTCTATGTAGGCTATCATATTTATCATTGTAAAGTTCATTTCAACGTTTTGTTGAATGTCTTTGTTCTGCATTTAACCTCAGTAAATATTAATATCCCCACTACTACTTTATTAGGAAAAGAAAGGGTTCTCCCAAGAATATGATACCCAGCCACCTTTTATTATCTACAGACACCATCATCAGCACATCTCTCCGGGATGCATGAATATAGTCCAGAAACATGAGAGGTCTTGGTTCACTGGGGAACACAGTATAAGCCTCCGTGTGTGTGTGTGTGTGTGTGTGTGTGTGTGTGTGTGTGAGAGTGTGCGCGCGCGCGCGGATTCCTCTTCGGTTCACCAGGTACAGAGAGCCAGCTTCCGTCCCACTCCCAACATTAGCCACATCAATGTTCTTTTATTTTAAATGCACTGTTTGTTTTCTCATTCCACTCCACATTCCCTAGCTCCTGCTTAGAGTCAGTGAGCTATTACAGAGACCTCTTTGTTTATCCCATCCACCTGTTCCTAGGTTTTTATACACAATTTTAAGTGACCAAGAATTTGAAACGCTGTTAGCCCTGCCCAGGAGGTGAAGAGGCCAGTGTCAACTGTGGTATGCTCCCTTAGCCTATTCAGTGCAACTGAGCAGTGGGAAGATGACTTCAAAATTAAAACTTAATAATGTCTTGTACTTACGTTGAATATAGACCTTCCTTTTCTATTCTGCAATTATCTTTGTTGCCTTCCCTTGTTTCAGAGAAAAGAGTAGAAATGTCTTTATCTGAAATTAAAAAAAAAAGTTAAAAAAATTAATCTGAAGTTCTCAACATTTTTTGAAGAGGTTGCAGTCTGCCTCCCTCCCACCTCCTTCCCCCTGCCAACCCCCCACCTACCCCGTGCCACCTTCCATAAAAAGATTGGGACCGCTGCTATATTATACATTTTCTTTCTTTGTTTTGTTTGTTTGTTTGTTTGTTTCTATTTCAGCATATTACATGGATACAAATGTTTAGGTTACATATATTGCCTTTGCCCCACCTGAGTCAGAGCTTCAAGGGTGTCCATCCCCCAGACGGTGCACACCGGACCCATCACGTGTGAATATACCCATCCCCTCCGCCTCCCTCCCATTTGCCCCACTTTTCTTCCTCTCAGATTATATTCATTAATGTGGGTACATGAGCTATAATGTATGAATTTTCAGTGTTTATTATATTTTGCAAGAATATGTCACAATTTATTACCTGTTTACTTACCAATAAGAATCAATACGGTTTCTGATATTTTCCAAAGACAACCAGTGTTGTCATGAGCATTTGCACACATGTTGTTTGTTCACATAAGATTCTTTAGGATGTACCAAAGTCTGGAATTTCTGAGTTATTGTTTTGTATATGTATTTTCAAATTTCTAGACAGCATCAAATTGGTCCTCAAATACCTTGATCAGTTAGCATTTCCAACAGTAGCATGTACAGAATGATTGCTTATATACTCACAAATACGTGGCGTTTTTAGATTGATATTTGTTGATTTGAACATTTTAACATTCTCTAGTTTTAATTTCCTTGTCTTTTCTACTAAGGAGTGGAACAACAACTTTTCAAATGTTTACTGGCCATTTGTATTTCCTCTTCTGTGAATTGCCTAATTATGTGTTTTGTCTATTGGTTTGTCTATTGAATTGAATATTGTTTCATTTTTAGGAATTCTTTATTGCTTTAGAGAATTAAATTGAAGTAAATATTACAAATATTTTAGTCTGAAAGCTCCATTTCCACATTTTTAAAAACTATATTTTAGGCAAATATGTTTTTCATTTTATTATTACCATTCATGTTGTTTGTCTTTTAAAAAACCATTTCCTAACATAAGGTCATAATATTATTCTCAATATCATTCTAATTTTTTCAGAAGTTTGCCTATAATTATAAATCAATTTATGAGTAACTGACATCTTTACAAATGCTACTATTCTAATCAAAACAAATGACAATCTTTTAATTCATTTAACAAGATTTAAAATTTTAAAATAGTGTATGACATATCTTTGTAAAATTCATACAAAGCTTTTGTTAGATTTATTTGTAGATATTTTATGTATTATTGCTGTTGTAAGTGGGATTCCAAAAATTTTTTTATATTTTTTAGCTTTTTTCTTTTGAATTATGAATCAGTTATTACTTTTAGTATATTTAACTATTGGTGATAGTATCTAAATATTTTTAAGTGTGTCAACTGCTCCTTGAATATCAAGATATACTAAGATTGAGAATATTATAGTAGTACTCCAGAGGTAATAAATTAGATACTATATTGTCTAATGTGTGTTTCATATATATTTAAATATGAAACAAATTATTTAATTTACAGGTAGCAAGGCTAAAGGACTGTAAAAGCAGCCAAAGGCTCTGCAAAATATTTTCTGCTGAAAGGCAACTCCACTGCCCTCATTTCAAAAAGTTACCCTCCAGGGTCTAATTTCTGGATATTCCCAGATCAAACTGATGTCTCTCCTACTGTTATGTTTCTCTCCAGTAAACAACTGGAGTTGAAAATATTAGCATAACCGGAGTGTCTTTTTCTTTTTCTTTTTTTTTTTTTCCTTCTTTATAAAGCTCCAAAACCATGGATTTCCCTACATAGGTGAAGTTATTTGACCCCTGGCCATGCTCTTTTGGCAGCTTGGCTACTGCTCTGTGGGACTTCTCCCTAAAGAACTACACCAATCCTAAGTACACAGTCTTCAGAGAAAATTTTCACAGAAGACACATAAAGAGACGTTTTAAACATTGATTTAAAAGCACAGGGTTCAAAGGGCTGTTTTAAAGGGGAAAATGCTTTGGATTGGTGACACCACTCTAGGTCAACAAATATTTTTGGAGTGCTTTCTATTGGAAACGAATAAGAAATTCTCCACCTCTGCTGAGTATAGTTTTTGAATACATAATTTGAGTCACCATTGATTTTTTGTTTAATTATTTATGTATTTTTTTCACATTTCATTGAATTTGAGGTAAGCTTATTTATAAAATAATATTTTGCTGTAGGAAGAACTCCTCCTACACCTGCATATAGAACCGTGGTATTCTTAAGTAAAAAGTCAACTTGAACTAAAAGAATTTATTGCAGAATGAAAATATCTAGTATAAAGTCGTTCCCAAGACTGTCACCCATGTTAATTTCTTTTCTCTGTGTCATTGAGATATTTCTAGAATGAGTTCAGCTAACAGAAAGCTTTGGAGACAACAAAGGACAGATAAAATCCCATGAGGCTCCTTAACCAACAGGACCTGCTGAGATCTGCAAACCACTCACTTAGACGATCGCTTCTGAGAAAATCATTCCTCAATCGCTATCCCTGCTATCTCTTGCAAAAATTCTTATCCAAATTAACTAAACAGAAATGAATACTCTGGTTGCATGGCTAATCACAAACAATAAAGAATAATAAAAACTAAAACAAACTATAGAGAATAATCAATGATATGTATGTGCTTTTAGACGGGTGATGCATCTGATTGTTAATAGTCCAAAGTAAGTGTTTTAATAAAAATCCAGGAAGTCTTTCATTGGTAATGGGGATTTTACAGGTTTAGATGCTTGCAATTCTATCAAATACAAAATTAAGGATTTTAGACTAAAATATAATGTAAACCAAAAAACAAAATTTGTGTGCACATACATTTATTCACACACATGAAAACTAACACAGCTCTTTACAGTAAGAGATCATGAAATTTTAATGTGTGGTAAGGCAAACTCTTTTCAAATTATTTCAAACCAATTTTGAACCTCTTCAAAGAGAATAGTCATCTATAGAGTCAATTTTCTTGGAGTTTCCAGAAGAGAAAAAATTCACTCTTCATTATCACATCTAAATTTTTTAGAACAAAGAAATCTCTCAAATATCAACTCTTTTAAAAATGTTTGAATGCTGGATATTCAAGAAAGAGGTTAAATGTTTGACTTTTATATTTAGATAAATTACTTTCAAGAATCCTTTGTCATCTTCCCCTGGTCATTCTTTAATGTGTTTCTACTCTAAATAATGTATTTATGCCAATTTGTAGAGGAGTTCATTAGTCTCAAATGCTCTTGCTCAAAAATTTATAATGACATCACTAATTTTTTTTTTATGTTCAGTGTTACTGATCATGTGAATATTATTTTTGAAACAGTGAAAAATGAAACTTCTTAGATAATTTGCTTTTCTTTCACAGATAACTTGAAATAATAGGAAGAGCTAAGTGTACATAAAAGACTCATACATTGAAATTAGTTCTTGCTAATTTATATTTACTGTCTTGGCTTTATAATCCTCTAGTTTTACTTTTAATTCATTGATAATTTTGATTTCCCAAGAAAATGAATAAATGTGTAATATTTTCATGAGAGGAGATAATGTCTATGATATATTCTATTCTATTATGTGTGACTATTTTATGACATCAGAAAGAAAACGTTTTAAGATTTATAGGTCATAAATCTTAACTGACTTATAAATCTTAAAAATCATATCATTTTTAACCTAGAAATCTAAAAATGGTGATCTCTCAAGTATATCACAATCCAGTGAAGTTGATCAGTATGTGAAAACATGAAAATGATATGGAACACATTCAAAGGGAAGCTTACAGGTTCCTAAATTGTTATTTAAAAACAATTACAGTCAAATGGAAGACACATTCAAAGGTGATAGAATATTATACATATAGGTAACTGTGAAGGAAAATTAATTATAAAAGTTTCATTCACACTGTCTTAAAAATGGTGGTTTGTCTCAATAATCTAATGTATAATTTTATGGACCATGTATTAATTCTAGCAAGGCTATGCAGAATTATATTAAAATCAGACTGGGATTTTTTAAAAAAATAAAATATTAAAGCAGTAGAACTATCTACCATGATTTTAAAAATTCTAAGACATCATATTCTCTTACTTGGTCAAATTAAAATGACATAATAAACCTAAGAACAGGTAGTATTATTTTGATAAGGGAAGTATTTTTTCATAACAGTATAGGAATAAACATACATAAGAGTCTGCTGGATGAACAGATAGAAATTGAGAAATTTTAAAGCAAAGAGAAATAGAAGCCCTATGGAGAGGAAGTAATTTTCATCTTTTAAAACTTGGAGTAAAATATAATGTTTTAAGGATAGTACAGAAAAAGTATTTTTAACATTTTGACATCTCAAGAATATTGTTAGTAAAAATATATCAAACAGAATACCTATAAAACATGCTAAAATAACTGAAATTTTACTAGGATTGGCTATCTGGGACAAAGAAACATCTCTTAGCACAGTACGCTAATCTTCATATTCCTGAGACTGTGCTCCAATTCATTTCTGTGCTGCCTGATTGTGTGGGGTGGGCAGTCTCTAAGAAACTGGCAGGCCTCTATGAATAATCAAGGGTTCCTTTGTTACAACTCAAAACCAGGAATCAATTTTTTGAAACACAGAGAGTAGTGCCTACGTTAGCCTTCCAAAATTTATGCTCCTTCAGTGATTACAAGTTAATTGATCTTTTCTCCTCTGTGAAAAACCAGCATAAATCCATGGTTTTCTCTGAGGATGCTAAAATGAGAAATGTTCTTCTCTCTTTGGAAGTACATATTTTAAAGCCATCATGTGAAAAAGATTTAAGTGTAAAAGCCTCTATCATTTCAAGTATACAGTTAATTTTCTCAATAATTTTATTCCAATCCAAACCTTAGAAATATTCGTCTTAGAAGGTATTTTACAGCAAAGTTCCAAAGAAAGAATTGGGGAAATTTAAAAAAAAACTATCCAGAAGAGTATAAAACTTAGATTTTTAGTGTTTTCCCTCCTGCTTTCTTGGTAGAAGAAAAATGCAATGAAGGTGGTAGAGTGTTGTTTTCTATTGAGAGCTTGGATGTGAGATTTATGTATTTGTTTCCTTCCTTAGAGCAGTAGCAATAGAAGGAAAGCTATCAAAAAAAAAAAAAAAAATTCCAAGCGCAAGGTTTCATGTGAGAGAATTTAATCTGAGTGCCAGATAGCAACAGGTTTACAAGTGTCGATATTTTTGCCCCCAGGCTGTTTTCCAGTCATTTCCCTTTTTCCTGTCAATGGAATTCAGCATCCAGGTCTACCTGCTTCCTTATTAAGAAAGAGATCTCAGTAAATAAAAGCCATTTTCCTGCCTAGTTACACACCAAAGGTGAAATCACCAAAATTAAGCTAATTCTGACTTCCTTGTAGGAAAAAAAAAAACAAAACAACATTTCATATGTAAATTTTGTGTTATTTAGAGTCTCATCCTTCATAAAATTAACACCATTCACACAAATCATGGATTGGGATTATTTAGTTTTCTATGAATTATCTAACCTAAATGCCAATATTTTCCTTTATAAAAACATATAACACTAGCAGTATTGGAATTTCACCTTTAATGATATTTGCAGGAAAAATGTTTTAAATCCTATAATCTCTATAAAGAGGAAGTAACACTTTACAAATGGAAATGGACCCAGAGCCATACATGAAATGGCTCAATGATTTTTCAGAAATGACTTAACCTGACATTTTTCTGACATTTTAAATATATTCCTTAAACAGCAAATTTTCTTACCTGCAAAGATAAAAATTTCTCTCCTATTTGTTTAAAAATATATTTTACATATATCAAAAGCAAGTTGAAGTTTTCTAAGAAATACCTTTTTAGCCAATGATATAACATAGTTATTTGCTAACAGCTTTGATTTTTTTATTAAAACACATATACATTCACACACAAGCACCATACTTACAGGCCAGTGGATATGAATGTTGCCCTCACAATAATCAAAAACTATTATTTTACTGACAGGAAAACTGAAGTACAGAAAGGTAAAATGACTTGAGCTTCTAATCAGGTAGCCACTGACAGAGTCTGGAAAATAATAAATTTCTATTACAATGTTCACTTTATTGTTCAATGACAAAATGTATGCCACCTATAAAATACTTGCTATGTTGGTATCAGTTGAGAAATATTGAGAACAGTCGTAATGATTTGTTTCATGCCATTTATCTTTTTTGTTTGTTTGCTTCAAAGTACTTCACTAACAGTCTTGAAATGAAAATTTAGATTTTCTAATGTCAGAGATAAAAAAAAATAAGACAAATTGCAGGAAAGGTTCAACAATAAGGACTGAAGTAAGAATTACCACTTAGATCTCTTAAAAAAATTAATTCAAGCTTCCTGTAAGATAATATCACTGTTTATAAAATTATTTTTAACACCTCTACTGTGCAAGTACCAAATTTGCTTTCAGTGGATTGTTCCATTGTTTCGTTAGGGTTTCATACAGTAATTGATGCAAAGTCTCTTAAAATAATATCACTTTTATATCATTAATTTGTTTGATGTGTCCTTTTTATTACAACCTTTCTTTAAAACAAAATTTTAAGTACACTAAATGCACTGACCCTTCTCATGAATATTGGCATAACATTAATTCAATTAATGGGATTGTTTCATGGTATTATCAGAACATTCATATGGTAGCACATTAAGACAAGAGATTACAGAGACTAAAAATAATAATCAGCAATCTGTACAAAACTGTATTTAGACTCCCAGGTGTGACGTTGCAATATCTTCTGAATCCAATTCCTGAAGGCATAGGACGCATTTACAGCAATTAAACAACACTTCCTTTTATCTCATGAAAGGGAGAAAATCTATTCCTGTAATCAGATGCAATTATTCGTCCGTTATCCCATTTTCCCTGTGAGGATTGTTCATGATCTTGGACTTCTTTAAACACATCAGCTCGCAACACATCAGCCTTAAGGGACTGGCCATGACAATATAAAGGAAAGAGAGCTCAGTAATGGCCATTTGTGAAATCAAAAGATAGAGCACTGAAAACAGGTTGTCTCATAATATTCAAGTCAATATGTACCGTTAATAAAACCATTATGAAATTGTACACCATAAAATATATGAGCAAGCATATACTGATTATATCAGTGTAAATGGCATTTTGGGGAGTTGTGAGAGAAACCACAAGAATTAACATTTGGTGATCCACGCTTAGAAAACACAGGGAGTGCTCACCACGTGCAAAGCACAGTTGGGTACTGGTACTGACTCCAATTTAAAAGCAGAACTCTACCTGCCAAGAGATTTAGCGAGGAGGTCAGACAGGCAATGACTTCAAGTTGAGATGTGATTAACATCCTGTAAGTGGGCAAATCATGCTGGATAGTTATAGCCACTTAAATCATTCATGTCTGATGTGGGCAGGAAACATCTAATAAAACAAGAAGCATTTCATCTGAATTTAATCCTTTCTAGAGGACCTTTCAAAGATCCCTGGGCAGGCTGGGCGAGGTGGCTCACGCCTGTAATCCTAGCACTCTGGGAGGCCGAGGCGGGAGGCGGGTGGATCCCTCAAGGTTAGGAGTTCGAGACCAGCCTGAGCAAGATAGAGACCCCATCTCTACTAAAAAATAGAAAGAAATTATCTGACCAGCTAAAAATATACATAGAAAAAAAATTAGCCAGGCATGGTGGCTCATGCCTGTAGTCCCAGCTACTCAGGAGGCTGAGGCAAATATCCCTGGACAAGTTAATTTATGCCGGTGCATTTTCTGATCCAGGTCAGAATGGAAAGGCATCTCTGAGACCCGTACACCTCTGTTCCAAGCTATTATAAAAAAATATTGAGATATTAATCTTAGGAAGGAAGCAGGGTTACAATTCTCAATCCAATAAGTGTATGGTGTTAAATAACCAAATATGGTATGCTTTGCTTGACAGATGCCAAAAGGCCAAAATGTTGTTCTGTTTCCTTGAAAAGCCATACTTGCTTGGCCTTTCTTGGTACAAAGGTGAGAACTGATCCCAGTGATATGAAGTTCCATGGGTTAGAACAAATTCTGACCTCTAGGAAAAGTGACCACATTCTCATAAAATAAATGGAGCCACTTTGGTAAATGCTGGCTGGGTTCATGTGAGTCATAGCCATTTCCACATTTCCTGGAATGTGATTCTACTGGTTAAAAATTCCCAAGATGGAAAAACAACCCCAGATAGCGCAGCTATGCATTTTGTTTTACCCAAGAGCTTCCTCTCCAGATATTGATCCAACTGGCTTCTCATCTCTCCCCTGAGCCAGCAGTGTTCAATATCATTACAGGGCAGAGTAATGGTTTCTGGCATACAAGACAAAGCAAGGGTTGTAGAAAGGCTAAAAATTCTTTAGTTTTCATGGTAACATCAAGCCCGCCCATTTGTTTTACAAAGGAATATTCTGCTTAATCAAACTTTAGCTTAAGAACCCCTTTGTAACACTTCCTTCTTACTAACTTAAAGAAGAAAGGAGATGGGGCCAATCTTGCATATAAATTTTGTTTATGCAAAAGTAAAACACGAATTTCATCAGAAAGACTCTAAAGTGATAACTTTAAACTCTCTTTCTTATAATACTTCCTTCAGTAAACAAGCTCTTACTATTTTCTTGAACTCAAGTGAAGAGAAAGCATATTTCTCAGATCTTGCTTTATTCTCTTTCCATAGCAGAAAGGTTAAAGTTATTTTTTTTACAGCTTTAGTTACTACTGTTTATAAAATTTAGTGCCCCCAACACTCAAATTTAAATCACATGTTCAAATTATCGGGACATATAATTTAGTTTATTCTCCATGGCATTGATTCTTTTCCATGTATCTATTCTATTTGGAGGAAGGGTTGCCATTGTTTTACTTGTTTGTTTTTATTTCAAAGTATTAAAGGGATACAGATGTTTGTGCTACATAGATATCTTGTATAATACTTAACCCAGGGCTTTTAGTGTGCCCATCGCCAGAAGTGTTCCTCATACCTGATAGGTAAGTTTTTACCCCCCACCTCCCCTTCTTGGATTCCAATAACCTTTACATCTCTTTGTGCCCATGAGTGTCCATCATTTAGTTCCCAATCTATTTTTTTCTTTAGTAAGACGCTATTTTCATTCTAAGAGATCACAGTCTTAAAAAAAGTCAGACAGGTTAATAAACGGTCAGTGATGTGCTGGTAATTTTTTAAAAAACACCTTTCAAAAAAACAATAAAAAAAACCAACTGATCCTTTTGTAGTTCATAAATTCATAAACACAATGATTGGGTTTTCATGCTCACATGTGAGATGTGCCTCCCTCAAACCTGGTTACAACGTTGGTACATTACCCATCTGATGTGGAAAAAAAAAAAGGAAAAGAACTCAACAACAATAAAACACAGATGTGTATTATTTGCACATTTTCATGATGTAAATACTCCTGGCATGGCACAACATGGATTTGGGAAGTGACACTCACAACTCGGTCTTATAAGGTGGTGCAAGTGACTCCAACACACCATTGTAAAAGCTCCCACAGTGTGACAAGAGCTCTACTAGAGATGTACGCAAAGTGATATGGGAACACGAAGGAGGGAAGTTTCCAGTCTGTTTTAATACTTTGGAAGAAAGGGATAGAAGAGGAGAGAATTAGAGACTAATTCCAATGATACTCAATATTCTTTGTTATTTAACTAGATAAAGATGCTCATTTTAACTGCCCATCAAAAACTTTCCTGAAATTATTTCCTCTCCTTAGCAAGGTATTTTCAGTTATTTCTTTGTTATAATTCATTCAAGATTCACTTCAAATCCAACCCCCATTTAACATTTTCACTATACAAATTAATCACTATATGGATTAATAAAATGTGATATATGTATACCATGGAATTTCACTCAGTCACAAAAAACAATGGTGATCTAGCACCTCTTGTATTATCCTGGATAGAGCTGGAGCCCATTCTACTAAGTGAAGTATCACAAGAATGGAAAAACAAGCACCACATGTACTCACCATCAAATTGGTATTAACTGATCAACACTTAAGCGCACATATAGTAATAACATTCATCAAGGGTCAGGCAGGTAGGAGCGGGGAGGAGAGGATGGGTATATACACACCTAATGGGTGCAGTGTGCACCTTCTGGGTGATGGACATGCTTGAAGCTCTGACTCAGGTGGGGCAAAGGCAATATACATAACCTAAACTTGTGTATCCCCATGATATGCTGAAATTAAAAAAAAGAAATTAATCTCTATAATACTAGAGCACATAATTTTTGCCACAATAATAGCATTGATCAAAATTTGCATTTTCCCACTGTCACTGAAGTTTTCATGATTTCAACTATATATTTATACTTGTTTTTTAACTCAAGTATTTAGTGTTTATTGTTTGTTAAATGCCATTAATTATTCTAAGTGCTATATAGAAAACAAGATGAGTCGGTTATGAATGTGCTACTCATAAATCTTTCTGCTCAATAGGAAAGGCTGGACATGTACATAGATACCTTTGATGTGGATCTGAGCAAGCAAAGTAATACGAAAGGCTCAGACTAAGAGTTAAAAGGGCTCATAAATAGGAAAACATAGAATCTTAAGATGATGACGAGTACAACACACCACATGGCTGGGAAGTCTGAGCTTTACTTTGTGTAACAAAAGGACTAAGCAAGTTTTTCAACAGGAAAGTGAAATGGTCAGGTCTAGTCTTAAAGTAAATTAGCCTGACAGCAATGGTTATGTTGAATCAGACTGAGAATAGCCAGGATGCCGGAGAGCGTTATCCTACGTGAAACTTAATGAGAAGCTAAATTAGGGAAGTGTCAGTGGAACCAAAGAGGAAGAAAATAGATTCAAGATATATTTTAAAGGTAGAGTTAGCTACGCTCAGACACTGACAAATGGAGAGATTTTGAAGATAGAGATAGGAGTATGTGCCTCAAGTTTTAGGAACCGAATGACTGAATGGTATGAGGAAAAAAGAACTGGAAATATGAGAAAAAAAAATCTAGTCTGGAAAAGATGGCGATTTCAGATGGAACACACAAGAAAAAAAGTTAGGAAGACATGTATTCACATTTTCAGAGACATGTATGCATTTCCATCCAAAATACAAGCCAGAATGTAAAATCTTCACAGAGAGATGTGAAGCCATGATATAACGAACTTCTAATAGAGTCATGTGGAATGAAAGACAAAGTAGGGCAAAGACACCCTTCCTTCTGAGAGGGATTCTTAGAAAGGAAATCACAATAACATATGCTTACCCGTGTGCTAAACTCCCATATTGCAAGAGAGTATGGACTTTTGAGAGGCTTTTATAAGCAAACTTTTAAAACATACTCATGATGTTTAGCAATTCCAAAATCTGGGCCAAAAGTTTTATATATGTTATTTTAAGGCAAATGAAGAAGAGTCAATTCTGCACTCCAGAAGTTTCTGCTCCAATGTTTACTTCTTTCTTTGCAACAAAACTGGGGCCATACATGTCTGGCAGATATTACTAATAATGATGACGTAGACACCAAATATACAAATGGACAATGGTCAGACCATATGACCATGCATGAAAATAGAACTCTGACTCACAACCTCTATGGCAACCTCCTCAGGAAACCAAACAACAACCTCTACAACAATAGACCCAGAAAGACCAGGACTTGGTCAATGACTGTTAGTTTTTTAATTTATCGCTGCTGCTTCCAACTCAAGACCAACTAGCGAAAGTCAAATATGCATACAAAACCAATTATATGAGATGCTCCACTTCTAATTAGCCTGCCTCTGGCTCCCCCATGTCAACAACCTCCAATCGGAGCATACCTGAAGTGTTCTCTTTTATTTCGTTTCACTATAAATCCTTCCCACTCCTCTGCCTGCCTTAGGATCTCTGCCAAACACCAGTGATGATGGCTGATTCCCTTACTTTAGCAAGATTTGAATAAATAGTCTTTGTTTTTTTCTCACTTGGGTGGGTTTCATTTATTTCCAGAATTTTCCTGAAAGCCTCATCAAGAAATGATCTACACTGCCCATCGCTGCCAACTCAAGGCTTCCAACAGGTGCGGGACACATGGAAGCCCTTTGTGCCTTGCTGCTGTGGCTTACTGAGTCTCTGCCAATGTGGTAAGTTAGTCAGCACTGGTGTGAAGTCTCATTCCTTCATGTTTGGTTCCTTGACTACTTTCAGTTTGTTACCCAGGTGCTGCTATTAGTTTCCATTTGTTTGGCATCCTTGGTGGATTCTGGCCATTCCTTTTCACCCCCCTTTTCCCTTATGCTTCTGTTTCATGTTGTGCTGCCTAAAAGTGTTGTTTTTCATAATAAGGAGAATCACAGTGTAGAACACAGGCATAGTCCCTATAACCTTGTCACTTCAGCTGGCTTCATACACTCGTGAGTCTGCAGTTCTTCCCAGATTGGCATCCATCCAAAGGTTCCTGTTGGTCACCAATAAAATTGAATGAAGTTCTCACTTCACCTCATTTTTTTTTTTTGTCCTGAGTGTGTGGCTTTGATCTAGATAAAACATTCTCTCTGGTTTTCCACCTATCAAGAAGCAGAGATTGTCAGGTCTGCACTTGGAGGCAACCATTGAGTTTAGGGCCACAGACATAAAGTCCATAAGCATCTCTTTTGACCAACCCTTGCCAGCTCCCACTGGGCTCATCTAAGTCTAAATCATCTCTTCTTCCAGGAAAAATTTCTATTTCTTGTACTTACTTTCATTACAATGCAAAATTTTGCACCTATCTCAGAACACATTAAAAGGTTATTACAACAAAACCCAGACAAGATCCAAAATAAAATTATGGTCCTGGGTTTAAACAGTAAAATGGTCCACATTGCAACTGATCATACATTGACAAGAATGTTTGTAGATATTGTAACAGAAGGGACACTGGAATAAAATTTTTTTCATCATTTGAAAGAAAAAAACCAAGACAATGAAAAATCCCTCCATTCAGATCATTAACGGTGCTCCAAAGAATGAAGAAAATGCCCAATATCATGTCTTACGCTTAAATAATCAAAGTGAATCAACTATAAACATACACAGTCAACCTCATCCATTCCTGGTGGATATGGGTGCTATTGTGTCTACACAAAACCCTGCCTCTTCCTCAGAGTAAACGTATCACACAGGTAGAAGGTATTTTGATTATCCCACAGGTTTTTCCTACCTCCCAATTCTTAACTTTAACACTTGGGCACTTGACTGAAAAACATTCCTTCATACTGTCTAATAACACCACTGCAAATTTCATAGGGAGAGACTTTGCAAATTAAATTGTTATATTAAATACACACCAGAGGTTTCAGAGGACTCCTCTATTCATGATCAAGTTGTGCATTATATCTGGATATACCTTTTCCCTCTCCATTGTATTTTTTGCATACCTCAGGTGGAGACCTTGACATTGTACCTCTCACTTTATGGACTAAAAATTCCACTGACATAGGAAAATAATTGGAACAGAACATATTAAACTGTTACCTACCATATAGTTACCCAATTTTCCCAATATCCCTTGAAGCCAAAAGCAATGGAAAGACTCAGACCTATCATCCGAGTCTAACCTAAGGAAAGCTTTTCAAAAGCTTCCTTCCCTAGGTTTCCTTAACTGCAAGAAGCTCTTTTGTCTTATTTGTGCATGAGTGGTTTGAACAAACCCTTTTACCTTTTTATGGTTCAGAGGAAACACCAAACCCCATCACTTAACATAACTTCTGACTTGTCCCCCTGGTCTTAGGACAATCACTACCACTTGTCAATACTTACACTGAACTAGTCTAGGCTCCATGCTTGATCTCTTAGTTCTCAGTCAGACTGCTGAGTTCTATAACACCCTGAGACCTTCTAATCTCCTACCTCGAGCAGGATCAGGAGGACCTCAGAATCATCTTACCCAGATTATGGAAATTTCAATACTCCAGTCAGATGTGTTAGAGACTGTCATGGAACACTCTGACCTAACATTATTTGTTGATGGATCATGCCTCAAAACCAAAACCAGAGGGTATCAAACAAGATGTGCTCTCACTAATTTAAGATCTCCCTCAGACTGCAACCTTTTATATGAGATAAATCAGCCCAGATGGCAGAACTTTATTCACTTGCTAGAGCTTTTCAGCCAAAGTTCAGAGAGTGACATATACTGACAGTGGATATGCTTCTGGAATAGTACATGATTTGGGGGTGCTTTGGAAAAAAGAGGTTTCTCAGTAGCTGAAGACCCCAACAAAACAAAAATGGACTACAGTTAAGGAACTTTTAGAAGCACCCCTACTTCTTAGAGAGATGGCTATTATAAAGGTTTAGGTCCATGTGAAAAGAGGTAATATGGAAGATAAAAGAAATTCTCTTGCAGATGATTATCCCAAATAAGTCTTAACCAGGTTATGAACCTATCTACACCTTCAAAAGATCAATCTCTGGAGAGATTCGAACAGGCCATCATAAAATAACAATGGTTTAGTTTCAGATTTTGTAAAGCTAGAGTTGAAACTATCTGGTTGTACCTTTCACTCAGGTAATCACTGACACTCCCAAGATAGCCTCATGGTGGCACCAGATGATTTCAAATGGACATTGTATAAATTTGTCCATAAAACCCCTCATCATGGTAGAAACTGGTTAGTGTGCTAAACCAACATCAGTGAAGAAACTTACAATAGCAGCTTAGGTTTATATTCATGGCATCTATCACCTACCAACACAACACATGATCAGGAATCAAAGGTTCCAGATCCGTTTGAGCACCTGAAGATTGATTTTCACCACTTATCAATACTTCTGCTGAACCAGTCAACCTTTCTGGAAGACTATAGGTGCTAAGAGTAGTGTAGGTTTCGTGTAAATAATGAGGTCTTACAGAGCTCTTGCATAATTGTTTCTGCAAAGTATATGCCTTGGTTGCTTGTTGCTTGACATAAAAGTAGGTTTGCCCCAGGTTGGAAACAAAAGCAAGCAGCTTTTTAGCAACTGTAATTGCTGTAGCTTTTCAACAAGAAAATGCTTTAACACATCCTGAAAATAGATACATGATAAGTAAAGCATATTCAAATTCCATGGAGAATGGAGGAGGGAAAGAAGGAAAGAAGGAAGGAAGGAAGGAAAGGAGGGATGGAGGAAGGAAGGAAAGAAACTTAGAATGCAATGCCTCTCTAAGAAAATTTCTGCAAAACCATAGAGAGTCCTGAAGTCTTATAGAAAGAGGCTTTCTAAGTCCTCCTGTCATGCTGGGCCAGTGGCTTATGAGAAGTGTGGCTTCACAGCAAAGGCATTTTGGGTTTCAGTTTGGGCTTTCAGACAATTATGCTCCATAAGGTAGGAGATCCAAAAGGTGTGTTATGGGCTAAATTGTGTCCCCCTACCCCTGCCAAATTCATATGCTGATGTCCCAACCTTTAGTATTTTAGACTTGACTATATTTGGAGATAACATCCTTAAGGAGATGATTAAGTTAGGATGAGGCCATTAGGGTGGGTCTCTGATCCCACATGACTGGTATCTTTATAAGAAAGGGAAAAGACACCAGGGATGTAGGCACAAAGAGAAAAAGACCATGTGAGGACACAGCAAGAAGGTGGCCATTTGCAAGTCAAGGAGAGAAGTCTCCAGAGAAACCAATAGGTCTGTTGTTTAAGCCACCCAGCCTGTGGCATTTTGTATGGCAGCCCTAGCAAATAAATACAAAGTACATTTTCATGACTGCCATGAGCACTATTTTAGCCTCTATGTGTGTGTGCATGTAGATTCATTGTATCCTCATAGAATCCTACAAGAACTCCTATTATCTTCATTCTTTGAGACAAACTTAGTTTAAATTGTCCAAGTCCACGCTGCTATTAAGTGGTGCGTTCAAGATTTGTATCTGGATAGTCAGGAGAGGGTCCTCTTAACCACATGACATTACATTAAGTGTCATCCAATTAGAACTCTAAATTATAGTATTCTCCCTCCTTTTATTTTATGGTTCTGTATAACTAACTTCAGTTATCTCTCATTTTGCTTCAGTGACTTCTCTTTGGAAGAATTTAGGATATAAATTACAAATGAATGATTTGCTTTTCAACACATTTTTAACTTTTTAGCAACATGAAAAACTTGCAATTTTAAAATTAAATTATTTGATTTAGAAATCTAATTGAGTTTAGTTTCACACTAATCTATGTACCCATGAAGATAATTATTTATTTGTTATATGCAGCATGGTGTGTGCTATTCAAGAAGTCTTTATTTTTCTCTGACTCTTCACATTTTATATTATACATATCGCATTAGTTTCCTTTGGTTTAATGTTACTCCCATAAGGAGATAAGACTGCTAGTGACTTGACTTTTATGTACTTCTCTAAGTTTTATTCTTTTTATTTTATTTCAAAGTATTACGGGGTTATAATCCTTTCTGTTTACATGGATCAGTTTTATAATGCTTGAGTCTTGGATAAAAGTGTGCCTGTCACCCAGATAGTATTCATTGTACCCATTACTTGGGTTTTACCCATCCCATCCTCCCCTCTCCTCCCTGCTTGATTTCCATTGAATTGATGAAAATCAAAATTTATTCTAATCATACATCTTGGGCAATCATAAGATGGTGAGCCAAAAGAATCATACACTAGATTGCAGGACACCAGAGTCCTTTTATTAACTACTTGTGAATTTATGAGCAACTAGCTTCCTTTCCTAGGCATTTATTTATTTTTTTTATTTTCTTAATCTCTAAAATCAAGAACTTGGCATAAATAAGCATAAGCCAAAAGGCAAGGCTTAGGAGATAAGCCTAAGCCAAATCAACCACCATTCCCAGCCCACACTGCCAGCACATTTTCTCATAAACTTTTTGTCACTGTCAAGTTCGATCATTCTCACAGGTGATCCATTAATTAGGATTTTGCAACTCACACAAACCTCTTGGTTTAAACAGGATGTGATGAAGCCCTGGGACTTCAAAAGGGCCAGGGCTTCAACTGGCACAGGAGGCTCTTCTGAAGGAAAAATGACTCTCAGGTGCCTTTTTCCTAATTAGATATAAAAGGTAAACTGGAGTCAGACACATTTCTGCCAAATAAATCTGGCATAATGATTTTGGAATCCTATTGTCTTTTCACTGAATTAACTTTAAATACAGGCTAATTACATAACTGTCATGTTAATATTGAAATTTCATTTATTAAAATAAGCTTATGGCTTAATAGTTCTCCAGTAGGGATTATATAAGTATATATTTTACCATTTATTGCTCACTGGTTTTAAAGAGTATAAAAATCTCCTATGAATGATACCCTGTCGCTTAGCACTCATTTTCAGTCATTGTGACTACTTTTGCCAATGTGTATTGGAACCGAAAACTGAATAAAAGCTGAAATTAATTTCATGTGAAAAGAAATCCATTTAAAAACTGTCATAGTCATAGAAACCTGGGTTTAGTATCCATGTTAATAACAAAAGTGTGTGTCAAATATGTCCTTGGCTTTTAGTAATCACATTTGCTATAGACTTGAGAGCAAAAGTACAATATAAACTCATTTACAATTTGTTCCGAGTGTTCCTTTTCATTATGTTGCTTTTTGTGGTAATTATACTAATAAAAACAATACTAAAATTCAGCAGCTTCTCTTTCACTGATTGGATTTTTTTCATCTTACCCAAAAGCATATTTAAATCCATTTTAAAAATATTCCTCTCATGCAATAATGTTTTAAAATTACTAAATGTGATCTAGACTAATTTTCATTTTCTGTCAAGACCACGTCCAAATATATGAATATAAATGATGATCTTTCAGATTTCCACAAAATTCTGACCATCTTGAAACTCTTATTCCCAAATCATTTATACAAAAAAGATACAGAAGACAATAAACATGTTAGTGTCTGGTAAATAATTCCTTGATGATAATGACAATGATGGTGATGATGATATTGAAGCACTCTTCAAAACCCACTGTCGTTGGTGGTTGAATCCTCACAGGAGGGAGGTATGAGGGAGGTAGATACTACTGCCATCCTCAGTTGAAAAATTTGGAAACTCAGGTACAGCAAAGAGTTATTTTAATTAGTTGTCTGTAATCATACAGCTAGTTTTTATGGTAGAGCCCAGATTTCAACACAGGTGACGGTAGAGTAAGGTTACTAGTCAAGATATACATATTGTGAAGCACATTTATCAGTATAATTTAATATGAGCATCACAAAAACTATATAAATTAGGTGAGGAATTGTAAAAATTTGGAAAGTTAGATTCAGGTTGAGTAAGTTTGTCACCTATAGGCATTAAGAGGCACATACAGAACTAGAATATCTGTCATCTCTTTATAGACTGTTCATTTTAGGTTGGAAAGAAAGCAGCTTAAGGGAAAGGAATTAGGCACCCTGGCATTTGTACTCTTTTTTACCAGTTAGTTCTCATGACATGTGGGCTCTCACCTCTCTCAGTTTCTTCATTATTAAATAAAAACACTGAAATGGATAATTTCTAAAGTTACTTCCCAGGTGCAAACACTTTTTATTTATATTAAATTTTCTAAGACATCTTTTTATATAGTGACAAAGGCACAGGATAATTTCTGATTATGCTTCACTCAATGAAGAAAATAATTTTTCTTTTAACTAAGGCATATAGCTTGCATTAAAGAGCACCTGTCACATATGAAACACAAAATATATTTTACCTGTAATATTAAATTACTATAAGTGTGCTATAATGCTTCTGGATTTCAATATACACATCTCCTGACAGAGGAACAGAATTTTTCTTTTAATGATAAATCACTCATTTGATCTCCCATTGTCCAGAAGAATCATTGACTATAGTGAAATAATATTTAATGGAACAATTTTGAAATGCTGGTTTGCTACACTATAATTAGCATAGTAGATAGAAAGCCATAATTGTTTCCAATTTTGTAAAAAGCTTTCTTTTTGTACCATTTTTCATTCTACTTCTCAGGGACCCATATTAAAAATTTCCACTGCCTCCCATGTAGGAGACAGAGTTGCCCATGGGGAAGCAGCTCAAGTACAGATCAAGTCTTCACATGAGACAGTCGAGACCCATATCTTGTTAATGTTCACGGTTAAGATGCTCACTGGGAAATGCAGGCATACAAAAAGCTAGCGGAAATTTAAGGCAGCATTGGCATCTAGGCCATAGATACTGTATTAATCCATTTTGTGTTGCTGTAAAACAATACCTGTGTCTAGGTAATTTATAAAGAAAAGAGGCTTGTTTAGCTCATGATTCTGCATGCTGGGAAGTTCAAGAGCATAGTGGCATCTGGCTGGCTTCTGGTGAGGACCACATGCTCAGTTAAAACATGGCAAAGAAACAGAGAAGGGAGTGGTCCTGTGCAAAGAGACCACATGGCAAGATAGAGTCTAGGAAGTTCAACTCACTGTTGTAACAATCTGCTCTCCGGCAGTAACTAATCCAGTACCCTCAGAGAAAGCATGCACTCACTGCCATGGGAGGGTGTTAGTCTATTCATGAGGGATCTGGCCCCATGCCCTAAGCACCTCTCCCTAGTCCCCACCTCCCAATCCACTATATTGGGGGTCAAATGTCAACCTGAGTTTCAGAGTGGACAAACTCAAATCATAGCAGATACCAATGCTGTTTTAACACAGACCTGTTGAAATGTACTGTTGCAATCCTTGTGTTTTCTACTTTTTTAAATAGCTTTAAAAAATAAATAAATGGCTTTATTGAGAGAGAAGTTACACACCATAAAGTTCCCATTTCAAGTGTATAGTTCAATGGTTTTTAGTATATTCAAAGAAATTTGCAACCGTCAACCACAACCTAAGCTTAAAATATTTTCACCACTACCCCCTTCAAAAAACTCATAACTATTAACAGTCATGCCCATTGCCCTCTCCAACCCCCTAACTCCCAGCCATAAACAACCAATAATCTACTCTCTGTCTTTATAAATTTGCCTATCTCTCCATTTCATATTGATGGAATCATACAATATGTAGTTTTTTGCATGTAGCTTCCTTCATGTAGCATAATGCTTCCATTTTCATCCATGTTGTAGCATGTGTCAGTATTTCATTCCTTTTTATTGGGGAATAGTGTTCCATTAGAAGAATGTGTGGTCATGCCTCACCTGATGATGGGGAGACATTCTGAGAACTGCATCCTTAGGCAACTTCATCATTGTGTGAATATCATAGATCATATTTACACACCTATTACACACCTAGGTTATGTGATATAGCCTAAAGCTCCTAGGGTACAAACCTGTATAGCATGTTATTTTACTGAATAGTATAGACAATTGTAACACAATGGTAAGTATTTGTGTATCTAAACAGAAAAGGTACAGCAAAAACAAAGTATAAAAGATTAAAAAAAAACAAACAAACTGTATACCTGTATGGGGCACTGACCATGAATGGAACTTGCAGGACTGGAAGTTGCTCCGGGTGAGTCAGTGAGTGAATGGTGAGTGAATGTGAAGGTCTAGGACATTACTGTACACCACTGCAGACTTTATAAACACTGTAAACTTAAGTTATACTCAGTTTATTAAAAAACTAAAGTATTTGGGCTATGATATTATAATACCTATCACATCACTAGGTGATAGGAATTTTTCAGCTCCAGCATATTCTTATAAAAACCACTATTGTATATTTGGTCTGCCCTTGGCCTAAACATCATTTTTGGTCCATAACTGTACTGCATCTATTTATCTGTTCATCAGTTGATGGATATTTGGGTTGTTTCCATTTTTCGACTGTGAAAAATAATAATACTGCTATTAATATTCATGTGCGTTTTATGTGGCCATATATTTTTACTTCTATTGGATGTATACACAGGGGTCATATAGTAACTCCATTAGCACATACTGCAAACAAGGAATGTGTGTGGGTGTGGTGTATGTGTGTGCCCCATGCAGAGTTTTTGTGTGTGTGCAATGGGAAAGGTGATAGGTTGATTGTTTATGACAGGAAAGGAATGGAAGAGAAATCATTGAACACAGATTACTCATAAATGTATTCTTATATTTTAACATCAATGTGTTCATTTTATGTTTTATACTTAAAATAGACATATAGACATGGTATTAATAGTCTGTGATATTTAAAGCATCTGAAGTTGAAAACAACTCCTAACTTTGTCACCTAAGTAATATCCCAACTCTAAATTCCACTTATTTCTTATTCTAAAAAAAATTACAACTTTGTGATGTTGAAGTCTTCCTCATTCTCCTATATATGCTTTTGTTATCAATCAACAATAATTTCACTGTTTTCTTTAGCCAGCGCAATCCATTCCCACTCACAAATCAAACTTTTGGATGATGATTATTGTAATGAAGATAGCGATAGTTCTAATAGTGGGCCAGAAAGTGTGTAGGAGAGTAAACATAGGTACAACATAAGAAGGCAGCTAAAGTAATAATATAAATATTTTATGTGTGCTGCTAAATGTCAGTGAAAAGATATCTTTTATAAAAATCAGGTTATTATTTTATTAAATTGCTATTGATGCAAAATAATACTTTAATACAATGCTTACTATCCTCTGTTTACTTGCCATCCTCAGTGAGCCTCAGCCAGAACCAAACTAGCAACCAGGAATGACAGGTAACCTAAGGTGCCACCAGAGGATCTACATTCCAGCAAAGAAGGCACAAGAACAGGCCCACATCCATGGGATCAACTAGTCTTACTCCATTCCCCACCACCCAGAAGTGGCTGGTCGGAGAGAGTGATGAAACGGCGTGGCAGAGGCACGGCAGGAGTGCCAGTTCAGAGCTGATATGCCCCAAGACGGATGCTATTTTCCTAGGACCTAGCATAAACTTCGAGTCAAAGGCCTTTATACATATTGCTGCATCCCTGGGAAGGATACATGGGCTCAGCAATCACAGGTAAAAAAAACAGCAGCTTTGTTACTGTTGTTTGTTTTTGTTTTTGTTTTTGAATTTGTGCTTTCTGTCCCCATAACACTGAACTCTTGCAGGTTTAGGGGCCCTGGTCTACAAAAAGGGACACTTCCAAAGAGGACACAGCAAGTTGCCACTGTCCCCAGTTCCCTTAGCCAGGAAGAGAAGTGTATTAGTTTCCTAAGGCGGCCATAATGAATTACCACAAACTGGGTGGCTTTAAACAATGGAAATTTAGTCTCCAACAGTTCTGGATTCCAGAAGTCTGAAATAAAAGTACTAGCCATACCTTGTTCCCTCTGAAGGCTCTAGGGAAGAATCTCTCCTTGCCCCTTCCCAGCTTCTGATGGCTCCAGGCAATCCTTGTTTCCAATTGCATGGCTTCAATTGCTGCCTCCATTACACATGGCCTTCATCCTTGCACGTGTCTGTGTGTTAGCCTTTTCTTATAAGAACACCAATCATTGGATTCAGGGCCCACCTTAATCCAGTATGACATTATCTTAACTTCCTTACTTATGTTTGCACCGACCCTATTTCCAAATAAGGTCACTTTCTGAGACTCCAGGCAGACAAGAATTTTAGGGGTGTGACGGACGATTTTGTGTGTCAGTTTGACTGGCCATGGAGTACCCAGATTAAACATTATTTCTGGAGGTGTGTGTGAGAATGTCTCCTGTCCTCAGACTGGGTTTACATCATCAGCTCTCCTGGTTCTCAGTCCTCCAGACTCAGACCAAATGACGCCACCAGCTTTGCTGAGTCTCCAGCTTGCAGATGGGAGATTGTGGAACATCTCTGTCTCCATAATCATGAAAGCCTATAACTCATAATAAATCATACATTATATGCATATATATATCTCCTATTGCTTCTGTTTTTCTGGAGAACCCTGTATAATATGGAGAGGGAGGCATTACTCAACCCACTACAAAGAGAAAGAGCCATGGTCCTATTGGTAGTAATTGATTTTGTCCACTAGGGGAGTCAGGGAATGTGTTATATGGTGATGGTAGAGAGGAGCATAATAAAATTTAAGAAATCCCTAAATATATAAGCTATAATTTTATTAATATATTATCAATATTGATATTTTCCCAGATATATTTAAATCTGTGCTTTTTTCCTATTTATGTATAATTTACATACACTAAAATTCATTTGGGGGGTACAGGTCTATGAGTTTTGAGAAATTCACTGGAAAATTTTGTTTGTTCAAAGGAAAATATAACTTCCAGGATTATGTAAGAGAAGCATGACTTTGTACTTCTAAATCATCTTGGTAACCCATATGGTGTTTACTATGATGGCACATAATATTTCAAGGCAGGAAGCTCATATTTCATATTGGCAAAGGCTGCAAAACCATTCCCCAAATCTCAGAGAACTGGTATTAAAAACTGCATCCACACAGGGGGTCAAGCTTCCCAATAATATTTCTACCAAGATAAAGGATAGCATCACAAGTCCTTCCTCATACATTAACACAACTACAAGTTTGGATGCCATAAATACACTTCCCTTTGCTCACAAATAGTTGTGTTGTCACCAAGTTGCCTGACCCCCCCATTCAGGGAAACCTATCTTCAAAATAACATGAATATGCTCTGACACTGGTCATATTTTAGTGACGTGCTCATAGGCTGCACAGGAATTGCTTTCCAACTTGGCCTTTAAGCAACCCTTTCAGGTGCAAAGCATTGGAACCAATTTCCCTGCAAGTTAGTCTTTTGAGGAGTTACTCTCACAAGCAATCTAATACAACTCTGCAGCAGTGTTAGCTTCTCCATGGCTATTCACAGGGGCAGGATGTGACTAAGATTTGAAGAGTGAGGTTTCCTTAAAATAAATTTGTAGAAAACAGTGTGAGGAGAGTTAGGGGTTCCTAGAGAATGCATAGGCTGGGTTTTGCTCTTCCCACTCTGAAAAATTCAGAATTTTATTTTTCAAGTCTAAAAGAGAAAGAAATGCAAAACCAAATACAAGGTCAAGTTTCAAAGTCCTGCTCACCAAAAAGTAGAAAATCTACTGCCCATGTGCCAATGAATGGACTTCCTACTCCTAATACTCAAGGCTGCACACAAATTCCTTCTAACTTTCACTCGACAAATAAAGGTAGCAACTTTATTGTATTCAGGAACTTTTCAAGATGCCAGAATCACAAACACAAGTAAGCGTGTGGAGCATTTTGCTAAAAATCTTAAATATAAAAAATCAAATTAGAATCATTAAATGTTAAAATGCAGGACTTTTCTGAATACATCAAGAAGCACTTTGCCAAAAGAAAAGAAAATAGAGCTTCTGCACTTGATCTTAGCCAAAAGGCTAAGAAGCGATAGAAAATAGAACTTATGAAAGAAGTTTAGGCAACCAAATAAAGTAGAAGAAAGAGTGAGTTTAGGGAAAGCATTCTACATAGAGAAATTATTTAAAAAAGGACACCAAAAGTTGTGATCTAATGCACAATCTGACAGGAAAATGATGTACAGAACATCATAATTTATGGTAAAATTTTAGAAATATTACAGTGAAGCCCACTATCACTACTTTTTTTACAACATTGCACTGGAATTCCCACTCAGAGCAATAAGGTTAAATAATAATAATAATAAAAATGTATAAGATTTCAAAAAGGAAGGCACCAACCAGTGCTTATGTGTTACAATGCAATTGTTACTTAAATGTCTACTTAGAAAGTCCAAATGAAAAATCCACAACCAACTATTAGAACTAATGAAAGAACTTAGCGAAGTTGCTGTTTCATGCTGCTAACATGTGACTCACGGTTGCTGGTAATATTCCCTCTTCCAATCCTTTCTCAATTCACTATTTTTCCTCCTCACCATATAATCTGGTAGCTAAAGCTCAATTTTCCAACATAGGTGTAATTTTGGTTATCACCGTAACTACAACTTTCTATATGTCAAGAAAACATTTGTAGGATTTATGAACCCATTTTTCTTTTCTTTAAAAGTAAAATCATCACGCATCAACTTGTACAGGTGTGAGTGTCATTTACTCGACCGTCTCAGCAGTTTCTACCTTGTCTTTTGTACCAGATCAAAGTCCCTAATAGTGTCCTCACTAGTCACCATTCTGCAAATTCTGCATTTCACAGATGGTAAGGAAACACCCTGGGTCAAGATTCAACTTGACAGAACTGATACAGGTTTCTATGCCTCTTTGGTCAGCACTGTGTCACTCCCAGTAGGAATTCTAATCATGAGGTTTATCAGAATGTTCAAATAAGGTGAACGAAAGGAGGGACTTAAGAATAATCAATATGGGAATGTTCCAAATAAAAAAAATCACAGCCTCAGTCTCCCTCATCCAGCCATGTCCTGCCTTGTTTCAGGAGCCCCAAATTCCCTGGCTCACTCTTTAGGGTCAGTGGCCAAAAACATAGACAACATAATTTGATCTGTGTACAAAATACTCTCATACATATTGTATGAGTTTGCTCGGGCTGCTGTAATGAAGTGCCACAGACTGTGTGGTTTAACCAACAGACATTTATTTTCTCACAATTCTGGAGGGTAGAAGTCTGAGATTAAGGGTTGGTTTCTTCTGAGGCCTCTCTCCCTGGCTTGTAGAGGCTGTCTTTTTTGGGTGTCTTCACATGGTCTTTCCTCTGTGTGCGGCTGTGTCCTAATCTACTCTTTTTATAAGGACACCAGTCATATTGGAGTAAGGTCTCACCTTAGTGAACTCATTTTAACTGTAATTGCCACTCTCTTACCTCCAAAAATGATCACATTCAGAGGTACTGAGGGCTAGGACTTCAACGTATGAATTTGGAGAGGGGGACAAAATTCAGCTCATCACATACACCAAACAAACATCCTCCAAAAGTTGTGCACTGTGCATGAATTTGTCATATATATATGAATTTATCATCATATTGATTGATTCCTACATGGGCTACTGCTACCTGCTTCATTTTCTAGTCTGCTGGGGGTGTCCCAGTATATTTCACTCATGATTTCTGAAAAAGAACTAACAGTGATTATGTATCTTACTAACCCCAGACCTATGGCCAAAATACAAGTGCACTATAAATATTTTGCATTCTCCAGGACCATTCATGACTGTCCATTCAGATTAGTTAAAATGGATGTATCTTCAAGTTTCAAAGTTTGATACTTTGGAGACATTTTAATTCAGATGAATCACTGCAGAATTTATTATTTACTTATCCTGACAGGAAATACAAACTTTCTGGATCAGAAACAAATCAATCTTAGTGTTTGTTCCCCATTCCCCAATTCCCCCAGGGGCAAGGCAGTGATTGCCTGATATCACCTGCTCATGCAGGAGCAGAGAAGAACCTCAAAGTTATGAACGTTAGACCATATATAGGGACGCTATCTCATCTGCCCCTCTTCTTATTTGAGGAGAGAGAGAGAGAAAGAAAGGAAGAGAAAGAGATAGAGACAGAGAAAATTTAGCTTTGGAATATAAACAAATCATCTCTAGGGAGAGGGGAAGGTCTCTAATCTGGACTGTAAACAAGTGACTCCAGGGTACTTAAGAAAGGGTTTGTTATGCTAAAAATTAAGCAAATAGCCCCAGCGCAACACATAATTTCTAACTTCCAAGGCATGTTTGCCATTCAGCCAGTCTCTAACCCCGGTTGCCAGTAGCTTGTTTAGAAAGCCCTGACTGTGCAGAAACATGTGGAGATTCACGGAGAATTGTTTCCCAGCAAAAACACCTTCTCCTATTACCTGCAGCTGTGGGAAATGATTGGCAACATTGTAAGGTATTGAGGAACATCACCCTCCTGAGCCCAAGGGATGATCCCAGCTCCTTTGCCACCTCTTCCACTTGGCCACACTTAGTCAGTGTAGCTTTTGCTGTTGCCTGATGGAAGAGTTTTCAGCTCTAATCTGCTACACCACAAGGAGCAGACCTAACGTGGCCACTCTGCCGGCATGAACTCCTAGCACACTTTTGAGGAGTCCATCAAGCTGAGTTTGCTTTTACTGGAGATTCCTGGATCTGACAGTTCTTGCTGCTCCTACCTGCACCTGTAGCAATATCACCCATACTACTGTCATCTTTGTCCCGGTCTGATACAAGAGCATCCTCTTGCCATTCCTGTTTCCTTGTGACCTCTTCTCCATACAGCAAACAGAACTCTCCATTTAGGCTCTAAGTTGGTGACGTCATGCCCCTGGTTAAAACTCACCAATGGCTTCCGTCCATACTTACAATACAAAGGCCCTCTGTGACCAGAACACTCTACATTGTCTGGTCCCTGACTGCCACGTTGACTTTCCTTCTTCCACTCTTTAAATTTGCTAAGAATGATCTTGCTCAGGTTCTTGCTGTTGCTGTCCCTCTACCTAGAAGACATGTATCCTAGATATTCATAAAGCTTTCTCTCTCACTTTAGTCAAATCCATATTCAAATGTCATCTACTTAGAGAGCTGTCCATCAAAAATAGCACTCTTTTAAATCTCTGGCACCATTTTTTCCTTTCTTTTTTTCTCAGAGACATGGCCACTTATAACTTGACACTACAATGTGGGAACATGGGGTCCTGTATTACTGTTTTTCTCCTCTAGAGTGTCAGTTCCACAGGGCAGTGATGCCTCTGTGTGCTCAGTACCTAGAATTTGGCCCGCCACTGAGTGGGGACTTGCTGATCAAGTGAATGATGAATTACAGGCCAAGGGAGTGAAAATGTGATGGACTGAAGGAGAATTAAACCCTCAAATGCTATTGCAAACAATCAATAGGTGGTAGCTATTTGAGGGTGAGTTGTGTCCCCACTCAAATTCATAGGTTGAATAACCCCTAGTACTCAGAATGTGACTCTATTGGAGATAGACCCTTCATTAAAATCAATATATAGATATTTACAATTTAAAAAAGAATGAAATAATGACATCCATCTACCTACCAATCAGCTGAGGAACTGGGACCTGACAAAGGCCGGTGAATCTCCCTGGGTAAAATTAAATAAAAATAAAGCAGTTAGTGTGGACCCTAATCCGACATTATGGGTGTTGTTACAGGAAGAGGAAGATTGGATGCACAAAGAGACATCAGGGATGCACGTGCATAGATGCAAGACCATGAAAGGACACAGCGAGAAGGCAGTTGTCTGCAAGACAAAGAGAGAAGCCTCAGGTGAAACCAAGCCTACCAGCACCTTGGTCTTGGACTTCCAGTCTCCAGATCATGAGAAACAAATTTCTGTTGTTTAAGCATCCAGTCTGTGGTATTTTGTTATGGCAGCCCTAGAAAATAACACAGTAACTGCATTGGCTAAACCAAGAATTGGCAGTAGCAGAGAACCTAATTTAGAAATACAAGGTAAACATATTAAAAAGAGGGGAAAGAGGTACTTTTCAGTGTCATGGGCATATTGACCTGAAATCTAAAATCTAGGCTAAAAAACTTTTTTAATAAATTAGCGAAATCAAAGTTCTGACAAAATTTTATCAGGAGATACATGTAATACAAGTTTCCAAGTAACATGGAATATGAATTACCAAGTATTAATTTTTCACTGGGAAGTAGAACAGATTTTGGCTTTAATTAAAGTGAACTGAATTAAATAAACACAAGTTGGTTGACCATTTCTGATTTAGAGCAATAGCTACTGTGAATTTATCTATTAAAGCAGAAATTTAAGTTTTTCCCCAAGATTTTAGTCCACTGAGGGTTAAACGATATACATAAATAAGAGTGATTTATGCTTAGTGAAGAAGAAATAAATCATATGGAAAGAGTGAGAATTATGAAACTTGGACTTGATGGATTGATGTCAACCTGAAGAGGGGGTCTCTTACTAATTTTTACAAATTAACAAATTTTAATTATAAATACTAAAACTAATTTCAGGGGTATGTGATTATGTTAAGCCAAAAGCTTAAGAGAACACAGAGTTGTAAGAGGATAACAACTAATGAAAAGCAAAATGACCAGAGGGCTTTAATTTTAGGTGGCAGTCCTGAGAGTTATAACTGGGAAGATTCTAAATGAGGTCCCAGGAGGTGTCAGAGGTCTGATTGGCATAGCAGACTAATTGTTTCTGAATTTTCACGTCCAGTGATGCTAGGATGAAGATAGCTTTCTAGGCATTTGGGAATGAGATGGCTTTGGCTAGTGTCACAGATATTCACCTCTGAATAAAATTAGCAGCAGCTTACAGTGATTAGGAAGACCCATCTTCCCTTGAAGGCACTGGAAGAAAATTTCCCTGAGAAGATAGAATGGAGTGGGAAGCAATTGGTTCCATGAACACTCATGTTCTCAAGGACTGGGAGCAGCAACGTAGCTCTGGGATGTGAGATCACAGATTAGAACTCACAGTCTCCTCACATGGACTTCTTCATGCCATTGTTTCAACCAGAGATAAGGACTTTGCATTTCTTTCCACTGAATTTCATTTTGTTAATTTTAGACCATGGTGCTCATCTCCTAAAATAGGTTTTGAGACTTTATGCTGTCTTTCAATTTTTTGACTTTTTTCCTTATACACCCAACCTGAAATCATGTGCCTTTTTTAAATGTATAGGCTTAAAATATGCAACAGGGCAAGGCCACTTACAAATTACTGAGAGTCCTCTTTTCAGGTTGACATTTATCTATTAAATAATCCTAGCTATTCGTTTCATAGCAAAATCATCCTGCTTAGTATTCTTCACTCTTTTTTGTCTTTAAGTGTTTTGCAAAATATTTTATTATACATACTGTAAGGGATCTGGATCCCTCAGGCTTTAATTTGAAGCCCCAGGAGACTAACAAAACCTCTGCTGACATCTTCTTCTCACATAGTGGCTCTTTCCCAGGAAGAGCCTCAAAACTCAGCCTCTTTCACTGCATCCTGGATTGGCCAAAGTTCCCACGGAAAAAGCAGATACACCACATCAGTGCAACTTTCCACATTTATTGGTGTGTTTACCTTTTCAAACAATTTGAGACACAATCTTCACTGAACCTTTATTTACCATGGGAGAACCCATGTAATAGCCAAAATGTATAAAAGAGAAAATTGGCTAGATAAACAATGATCTAACCTTAGAATAGGAAAGTGTGAAAAATGGAATGGGAAAGTATAGGAATATAATTTAAGTAGATAAAAGGATAGGCATTTGTATACTATATTTCAATTTTAGAAAAAAATTTAGGAGGAGGAAATTAAATTTATATTTGTTCTGGGTGGTGGGATTATGAGAGTTTTCATAATGTTCTAATTTTTTTCAACGAGAACTTGTTACTTCTATAATAAGCAAAGATAAATGTTCACTGTGCTTTGTTTGGTATAGCATGAAGGCTAAAACAACAGAAGTGAAAGGGCACTTTCATGTCATTACTCTTATTAATCACTTTTTATCAGTTGCTCACTGTGCCAAGCATAGTGCTATTTACTTACCATAGATTGATGCATTTAATTCTCACAACAAACCAAGAGGAAATATTTTGCATATGTATAGGTAATAAAACGAGAGCGTCAAGGATTTTATTTTAATGAGTAAATTGATTTCAGAATGTGCATTCTATACAACCCTGAGAGTAACATTGGAGTAGGTAGAAAACAGTATGGAGAACAATGACCCCAAATGAGATATTCATTTTGAGAGTGTAAAAATCATTGAGGTGGACTTGTGTAAAGCTTTGAATATGACTTTATTTATGTGTCAGTGACAATAAAAACCTCATCTTACCTTATTCATTGACTTATCTAATTCATATGATTTCAGACCATATTCATTTATTCACTTCCTTGAAAAAAGTTTTAATTAGCAGAGAAAATATATTGTGAGGGAAATACTTAAAGTGATAACAGCCTAGTAAGCAAGGGGGAGAGATTACAGATAACATATATTTCAATTTAAGATTGTATTTGGCTGCAGGTTATAGAAATCAACCACTATAGCTTAATCAAAGAAAGGTTAATTTTTCTGCTATAATAAGAAGCCCAGGGAGTGGAAGTCCCAGGTGGTACAGTGACTACAGGAAACTTTCAGCTTCTTAGCCTCTTTCTATCTTAGGCTCAGACACTTTTGATTCTTACAGTCCACTCATATCCAGCCTGCAGTCTACATTCCAGATGTAGGAAGAGGGAATGAAGAACAGAAATAGGAAGCTCCTCTTTTGCAAAAAGCAAAAAGTTCTCCCTGAATACTCGATCAGACTCTCATATTTGTCTCACTGACAGATTACATGTAGCAGCAAGGGAGACTGGGCAGTATCGTTTTGTAGCTGGTCACGAGGCAATCCTAATAAAACTTAGGATGAAGGGGAGCATTGATATTGGGAAGTCAAATAGCAGTGACTATTAGGTTTGGGCTTGATCAGAATAATGAGTTAAGAAACTAGAAGATACATTAAATTAAAAGGTCAGATCAAAGTTTTAAAAGAAAACACACTAAGATCGTGATATGGAGAAATATTGAGAATTAAGGAAAAAAGCTGAACCTGAGGCTAACACTGAGAAAAACTCAGCACTGATTTGTAGATTCTTTTTATACATCCAGACTGATTTTGAGGGCTGCATATTTCATTGACCATTAATTATTATTATTATTTTACAAATAATCTGATTCTAAAAGACTGGTCGTGGGGTCCAAACTTTTATTAATGAATCCAACTTTTCTTCCTGGAGCCATAGTATACATGATCTCACTATATGCTACTGATATTCCCAAGAGAATCACATCGGTAGTTCATTCTCAAACCTATTAAACCCAATTCTCCATTTCTTATAACGAATATTGTTACTACTGTAACAAATATTGACACTTTGCTAATCTGAAAAAAAAATTCACAGAAACTAACTGATTTTTAAATATTGACACAATACCTCACATAAATATTGAAAATAAAAGGAAAGTTATTTAAAATAAAATACTATGCTTTTCTTTGTGTAAATGCTTGAGTGCAACTATGTTAGAAGAGCTAACCAAATACTTATATACTTGTCCCTATATGTACTGTCAACATAACCATAATGGCTATAAAAACAGATTGGTACAGAAGTGTTCTCTCATTGAGGTGTCTATTACCAATAATGCTGCTCTTAATCATATGAACAAACTTTGGTTAATCTCTGAAAAAGCAACATTAAAAAGCCTCATAATTTGCATTCCTGTAATACTCAGTAGGTACTAAAACAATGCAAACATGCTGTTGGTCATTTGTAATATAGAGTAATGAAGGCTTAGATACTTGTGAACAGGTTCTTGATAGCCATGAATGACTGTGGACCCCTAAAGTTGGGAATAATGCAGACAATTTTTCCTTGTGTGGGGTTGTCCCAAATGTTTAACATTTGTGGCTGGTGACCACTAAATGCTAGTGACAATCAGCAAATACTCTCTCACACATTTCCAAAATACCTCCTGGGGAGGCAGTGATGCTTCCATTAAGAACCATCAACCTTTATGTTTGTGTAAAAACTGAAATTTTGCTGATGAAATTTTTATACTAAATCAACTCTGCCTTAAACTTTATCTAGAAAGTCTGAATGAACCTTAATAAGAATTACCTGCTTTCCTTCTTTGGATCTCACTTTATACAGTCTCCCTTGTCTATCCCTGTCTGTAGGCCTCCAGCCAGCCAATGTGGGGAGCCAATTTCGTCATCCACTGGAAGCCCATGAAGTCTATAAGCATTGCTGGTAAGTGAAGTCACAGTGTCAAGTTTGTTTCTCCTTGTTGCCAATCCCTGATATGAACATTCTGTGCCCAGCTTATGGTGTGTACTTTGATATCTTCTTTCTGTATATGTAACTCATGAGTGTCTGCTGACCTAGATTCATCCACTGTTCAGCTCTAATCAGTAAGCTTCCCTTCTCTATGTCTGACCAGCCTGCACTGAATTTGGACCTTTTGGTACCAAGTTGTGACCTGTGGCACCTGTAGAGGCTTCATTAGAGTCCTCACTGATCTCTGAGTTCTCCATTCAGTGTAACTTCTGGCGTCAGTGTATCTCTAAGAACTTCAGTTATTATCAAGCTGTTACCAAACATACCCTTTCCTCCTTTTGCTTCAAGACTTCAGATCCTATTTCCTCATCATGCTATCTATGTCCTGGCAAAAAGACAAAAATCCCTTGAAGAGGCAAAAACAATGAGTAAACATTGGAAGCAAAAGAATTTAGTAAACAAATAATCAATACCCTAAAGCACATAGACAATCAGAGAGACATGAGGATATTTGAGTGTCACAGGCTTTTGGTGGTTATCTCTTTGGGGTGCTTTCTTCTCTTCCCCCACCCAATAACCCCAATTTATAATTGAACTCTGTGAGGCTAGGGAAATTATCTCCCCTATTGTTCTCTATTGCTTCTCCAAATTTAGCCCAGTACTGAACAGCCCAGGAGATGCTCAATAAACATTTGCTGAATGAATGAATGGCACGATCATAGGAGTTGTAGCAGCAGAAAAAGGCAGTTTGAATGAACATGTGAAGTTTTGAATTAAATAGTGAAATGACCCACATATTGTCTTAACTAAAATGATTAATTCAAATTGGTTATCTATTTTACAAGTCTTCAAACACATAGTAAAATTTTCAAGTAACAAATACCATATCTTTTATGATTAACATCAAAGTTTTTATAAGCCTCCCAAATACATGTACATGTGTAGTTATGAAGACACTACTGGGTTACTCTTCCACATAATTTGTGTTAAAATTTAAATTGTGAATTTTAAAAGAATATCATTACTCTCACTATTTAAATGCTAGACAACAACAATAATCACTCACATAGTTTTATTTCACAATTTGAAAAATTTCCATTTGTTTATCAATGGGTAATTTACTTTAAGAAAATGTTTAAAAATATTATCTTCTATTTGAATCTCACTAGCAAGATCTAATGCTATATCTAAGCAGCTTTGACTCAAATAAGAATGTCATTCTCTTAAAATTGACTTATTTTGTATTGTAAAATATAACACATGAATTCATGAAATTATTATGAATTATTAGATTTTATTCCCCCAATTAAGTAAAATTTCCATATAAAATATATTTGCTTTATCTTTTAAAAAGTGATTTGAAAAATGAAGAGATAAAGCCATTAGTATTTAGATGTGACTTCTGTACCACATAACTCTATTGATGCATAAACAGAAGAAATACAATAAAGATTTTTTCATGTAGCATTGAGTACTATAATTTGAAAATAAGAAACTAACAATTTTCTGGTCTCATAGCAAATTAGAGTTTCAGAATATTCCTTTTTACAGGAACTATCAGAAGCAGGAGGCAAAAGATGGCAGCAGTGAGTCGTTCCAAGATCTAACATTGCATAGGATCAGTTTACTTTATTTTTCGACATTATCTAATTGTGAATTTAATAATATCTTAAGTTACAAACTGTTCTAGAAAAATAGAAATCATAAATGTTTCAATGAAATGGGGCACTGAGCAAATTGAATCAAAGTAGTCCACAACATTGGCTGTTACTGCCCTGCTTCCTAAATAACCCCCGCACACACTCCCAGTGGAATCTTTCTCTCGGGACTGCCTGTAGGTCATTTCCCAGGCACACAATTAGTGAATAGGATTTGCCATTGCTCATCTCAAAAATAACTGTAAAAAACTTTAGAAAATTATTTTAACTTAGATCTATATAAGCATAAAAGACACATATTTTCTGTGCATAGTATCTATGCACTTACTTCAATTTTAATCCAACTGATCTCCCCTCAACATCTCCCTCCCTAATCCTCACTGGCTTCCTGAGTTAGAAGATACAAAGAGATAACCAAACAACAACAAACTGACTAAAGCCAAGGTGGGAACAAAGAGCATTTCTTAAAATATAATGTAGCCTAATGGATATGGCACTGCTCATTTGTCTTGTACCAAGTATTCACCACAATTGAACTGTCTTTCTGAGAACTAAAATAAAAAATATAGTTCAATGTGTGCTAAAAAAAAAAAAAAAAAAAAAAAATGGCCCTGCATGTCTTCCCTCACAGGAATCAGGATAATACCAAACTGGCATTAAAACTTGGAGCCAGGTTGGAGAACTTCTTTTGTGGGTGAGACCAAGCCTGTGTATGTGCATCCAATCCTGAAGTATGAGGGTTAAAAGTGAATTTGCATTGTTGTCAATAGTCCTGCTAATCTGCTGCTCCTTGCATTTAATTTTACCCATATAATCTGTCTATAACTTTTCTCTTTTACTATTACTTCAACTTATATTTTAACTTGCTCCAAAGTATAATAGAAACTAGCCTCAAATAAATGTTCAAGGCATTTAACTTTGTGGGGTAATGTCTTCGAACACAAAAATAGAAGCATGAAGTTACTGAGCATCATAAGCTCCAAATCCTTCTTATTACAATTTCCTGCATTCTTCCATGCTTATCTGTGTCTCAGAAATAAGCTCTGGGGAGGGGTGGAGTGGAGAAGATCACAACCTCACACAGTCTGGGATCTCCAGGGTTATGAGCTGTGGCATAATTAGGTGAGCCTTCACCCTGGGCTCAGGCAGGCTGTGCTCTGCCTGGCCTGTCTTGTAAATGCAGCAGAGGTGAGCCTCCTCCTGACTCCTGAAACCAAGGGAGGCAGCCGAAGGCCCAGAGGACTTCCTTGGCACATGACATGGGTCTTGTTTTCCAAGACTTCCAATATGGTGATTCTACTGGTGAATTTCACAGCAGGAAACACACAGAGAAGTCCAGGTGGATTCAAGGAGCAGTCAAACCATGAGGTGATAGGGAAAACCAATTTGAACATGAAGAATGGAAGCAATGCAGGATGGCCAGGGGGACTGTAGGGAAGGAACATGGGAGAGGTTCCATGTTAGCCTGGGGCAGGGGGAGAGGAGGAGGAAGAGAAGCTGGCAGAGGTACAGAAGACTAAGAAGGAAAAGGTGGCAGAAGAGGAAGAGGAGGAGCAGAATTTATCATTGTAATCATTCAAGTTTCAGACAGGACAAGGGTCTTTCTTGCAGGAAGTTTAATGTATTCCAGATTCAAAACCAGAGTGATTTTGCTTAAGGAGAACGCCTCACCACCCGCGAAAAACATGTGGAATCTTAACACTGGAGGTGATGGTAAAGCAAGCGCTGTGGAGAAGACCTCTGACAGATGCCAATGCCTTCTTCGCTCTAGAACCACAGGATCTGTAAGAGTACCCACCTCCACTCACCAGCAAGCAAGTCCAGCATGTTGTTCCCTCCCCCAGGCCCCATAAAAGCTATTCCAGAACCCCCTCCACCCCTGGCCCTTTGTTGAAGCCTGACACCTGCCCCACCAGATTAAATGGCCAGCAGCTTGCACGTGAATGAAGGAACCGGCCCTTTGAGAACCGATCCAGCCCGGAGTTGCATCCCTTCCCCTGGTCCCTTCCAGCTTTCGCCTGGCTCGGAGCATCCACCCATCTCAGGTCCAGGGTGTGCGTTCCCAAGGATGCTCGGCCCTCTCCCAACCCGCGGCCTCCTCCCCTCTCTCCTGCTGCTGCTGCTGCTGCCGCGAAAACCAGGAGAAGTGGAATGCGCGTGGCGAAGCGCCGCGCTCTCGCGGCGGCACTGGGCATGCTCGGCACCCGGGGCCGGTCTCGGCGGCGGGGCGGACGCTCCCTCAGTAGCCGGGCGCCCGAGCCGCCCGCCAAGGCATAGGTAGAGGCTGAGGCAGCCGCGCGCCGCGGGAGGAGCCTCGCCCTCGGCGGCGGCGGCGGCGGCGGCGGCACAGGTGGCGCGGGCCGCGCGCGGGGCGCAGCACGCGAGCGCTCGGCGCCGGGCGCCGCGGCGGCCCCAGGCTCGCGCCCGCGGCGGCAGCCGGCCGAGCGGAGCGGCGGGCGCGGCGGCAGCTCTACCAGCCCGGCCGGCGGCGACGGCGGCGGCGCCCGGAGCCCAGAGGAGCCCCGAAGAGCCCGCGGAGCCCGCAGAGCCGGGCAGGGGGCGCTGCGCTCGCCGCGCTCGGAGGGGCCGCCGGGCCGGGCGCCGCGCACTCGCGTCGGGAGCCGCCTCTCGCCCGCGGCGCTCGCCCCTGCTCCCCGCCAGCATCACTTGTCCCGCGGCCGCGCTCAGACAACAAAAGCGGAAGATGCTGCAGTTGGGCAAGGTCAGGACCTTGCCCTGAAGCCGGGCGGCGGCGCGCACGCCTTTCCCCGGACTGAGGAGCTGTCGCCGGTGGCGGGTGCATGTTCGCGAGGAAGCAGTCGGGCGCCGCGCCGTTCGGTGAGTTGTCTTTGCTGGGCTGCTGGGGCCAGGCGCATCCTCCTCCTCGGCGTCGTCCTCCTCCTCCTGCCGCCGGTGGGGGTTGGTCCTCGGCTGCCGGCCGACTGGTGGCGGCGGCGGCTGCTGCGCGGTCCTGCCTGCGGTGGGGAGGACCGCAGTCGCGCGGGTCCCCCCTCGGAAGACGGCTCTGCTTGGAATGGGGTCCAGGGTTAGTGCCTTTCTCGGAGCGGTTACCAAGTGGCTTCTCTGCGTGCTCCCCCTCCCTGCCACCCATCTCCCCCGGAGGGAGCGTATATAGGGCAACACCAACAATACTGCTCCCCGCCACCCTCAAGAACATACCCGTTGCATTCATGACGTCCCTAATATACTGGAGAAGACGGGTGGGGGTGGGGAGGACTTCCCTCCAGTCTTTTGCCCTTATGTTCAATGTCATTAGGATGTTTGGCTAGAACAAAATGGAAAGACTTAGTCATATGCGTCCATGGCCATTTCTTCAGTCTCCCGCGGCTTGCCAGACCCAGAGCCCCCTTGGTCTATATTTAGTGGCTTCAGAGGAAGGCTTTTCAGCTCGATTCACAGGTTTCGGGGGCTTCTGCGTCCTGACAATAGAGAGCGAGGCTCTGGAAAGCGCCGCCTGAAACCCAGGTTTGGAGGCTGTGCATGTGTATGGGAGATACGCGATGCGAAATTTGGGTGATCGGTAATTAATGGCTGAAAGCAAAGCTGCTTTTCTTTTCCCCCGACCTTCCTCTTGTGCTGGTGTGTAATGTGTTTTCAACGATCGCTACTCAGCAGGTTTGAACCACTACGATCAGAATTAAGTCACTGGAAAGGTGGTGCAGCCTCCCTGGTCTGTGTGGTAGGAAAACAGACTTAGGAATTTTTGGGGTGTGTGTGTATGTGTGGTTCTCACAAAGAACAGTTACTTCCAAAATGCCCAAAGTTGTGTTTTGCTGTAACTGTGGGTGTAGTGAAGGGTGTGGAACATGAGAATAAGAGGGGCAGGTTGCGATCCCAGGGTGTTTTTTTCTCCCTCGTGTGCCTCATTTGAGCTGATAGGATTTGCGTTAGCTCTGAAAGGTGTTAGTAACGTGTGCCTAATGTTCCCAAGCAAATATGTTGGTTTAGAGAAGAGATACGTTACAAGCATAGTATCAGGCCTGACAGGCAATAGATACTCACTTTTAAGAAGTATGTGACCAATATTTAGGATGCTTGGAATTTTCTGTAATGACTTCCATGAAGATAGGGAGGTGCTGAAACTACCTAGGAGTTATCTCGTTGTGCATCCTTCCATCAGTAGCTTTGGCTGTTGATGGGAGTTCAGTTCATCTCTGCTGTTAGTCATTCACCTGCATAATTAAAAGGCTTTGAAGCCGCACCACTTCTAAAATCCCGTGGAGAAGTGTTTGATATGGCTTATATCGAATTATGAGGATGAACCTGCACATGATTTTGGGGGTTTGCTCTATAGAAGTATGACAGATAGGGGAGAGTATCCTCAAATATGGACTAGATGCTTTAAACTGCCCTGAAGTCTCTTTCCTTAACCTGTCTTTGCCATATGCAGAAACCATTCTTAATGTTGTTGGGAAAAACCTTAAGTGGTATCCTTACTAGGCTGTGGGTTACAAGGTCTCAGGGCTTGAATGAAGATGATTACTCTCCGAGTTAGATGTTGAAATTTGGGAGGCCTGTAATTACACTAATAACAAGTCAGCATTGCAGAAGGACTAGCAAGGTCTATACAGCTCAAGTTAACGAAACACTGTGATTAGTTTTACCAATATTGCTTTAGTTTCATCTTATTCACATTCAGAGAACTTTCCAAGAGCACTTTGAACACACTGTTTGGCTCCTTGCATTGTTTTAATATAAAATTTCTTTTGAAAAGAAGCAATAGATGAAATAGACATGCGTTTTACTTTCCCTTTCTTTTTTCCTTTTGAGTCTGATGTTTCAGCCTTAAACATGATTCTTGGAGGACTAGTCCGTATTGCTCTGTGCCTGTGTGTGCACACAGAAAGCAGCTGATGGGCATGAGAAAAACTACGTACATTGTATATGTTGTGAGTTTTATGTTATACTGTGGATTGAAAATGATATTACCTGATCAAATGGCAATTGTAGTAAGTACATGAGATTGTTGCACTAATAAAATTGTCATAGTCTTGTGGAAAGGAGTTAATTTGTTGTACCTTTGTATAGTTGTATAACCCAATCATTATAGATGTCACTAATGTTGTCATTGTTTGTAATAAAAGTCATGCATTATCAAATTACAGTATTTCTATCTACTTCATATCTTTCACAAAAGAATACAAGCCAGTTCTTTCTCCAGTGAAATAGTTCATTGAGGAGAAAAAATGAAATTCAAATGATATTAGTTGGGAAATGCAATTTATAGTTTTGTTAAATAATTTCTAAGGATAATATCACTATCATCATAGCCCCTAAAATTAAAAATGAAGTTATTATACTCTCAAATATAATATTACTTTTGGCATGTAATTGAATATGCAGTGCCTTTCCTGAAAATGTTGTAGAACTTGCTATTTTCTGTTGTACTTTATCAAAGTTCTCTTTTATAATGTACTCATTTATGTGGAATTGTTAGAATTTTGCAAAGTAGTTTCATCAGGTTGTCTTTATATAAGAAAATATTAAATTTATATTTGAAATAATTTATTATAATTTGTCCATAAGGTCAGACATGCTATGTGTGGGCCATATATCTAGTTGCAACAAACCAATTGAGCTAAAATAGGAACTGTTACATTTTGAACTTCCAAAAATGTTTTCTTTTTCCTCATGATTATCCACAGAAGATAGGGACACCCATTTATGGTTGTTTATCTATCTGAACATTATTTTCACTTCCTTAGAGGGAAATTGGTGATGATAGCATCACTCTTCCTAACATAGTTTTCATTCTTAAAAGATACCACATAGTTGAGAGTACTCAAACTTGAATGCTATAATCCAGACACTGAACAACAACCAAGAATAGACTGCCAGTTATTTTTCAGTCCAGTACTTCAGCTGAAGGTGTGGTACAATGGTCTTTGCTGGCTGATTCACAAATCAGAAATACACTTTCAAGCCAAATTTGGCCATTGGCTTCCATGATGGTTTTCACCGTCCATGTTCTGAAGGTGTTCTGATGTCCACAGTACTTTGATAGTTTTGCGATAAAGTATTATGTGTGGTTGTAGGTAAAAAGTTAATTTGAGTGGGAACAGTTCATGATACTTGTTGCTATCTTCAAGTTTATCTGATTATATGCCAAAGCAACAGCTTTTTATATTAATGTAAAATATTAAACATGTCATAGATAAATAGTTTCTATCACATTGTCTGCCAATCCAGCCTACTGATTAATAAACTGTCTGGTTGAGTTTAATGAATCCAATTATATTCACAAACAGTACCTCCAATACAGGAAACTCACAGAAATATTTTATCATACTGTGCTTTTAGTCCATTAAATGTTAAGACTCATATAAAAAATGTGTAGTTATGTCTAGTTATTTATCTTTTGATCACATAGCAGCTAGGTGTAATTTCAAGCTCTGTATCATGGTTAATTGATTTGTAGGAAATGTCTTAGCTATAATTAGGATATTGAAGTTATACTCTGTATCAATTACTTTTTGACAAATTGGAAATAATGACTAAATAAGTGAACCAATGCTTCCTAGAAGCTTTCCGTCTTAGACAGATATTCACCTGTGTCCCTTGACAAGTTACCTGCAAGATGAATTACATGTATTGAAACTTATTTGATTATGTTCCAATATATATTATATATTCCAATATTTCATATGAAAATGATTAAACACACAGGTTATAGGGAAGAGCCCAAATACTTCTTTAAAAATATATTTCTCATCTGAAATGATAATTATTGGCAAAATACGTTTCCGTAGGTAGTGCTGTTTTGCATTCTGTTTCCTGTGGGTAAAGAGATGTGAAGAGAGCACCAACTCAGGGTGGATCCCAGATCTGTCTCTTTTTAGCTGTCTGTTCTTCACCATTGATGTGATCCTCAGCTGTTAACTCAGTTTTTTCAGCTATAAAATGGGTACAGTAAGACAATATCTCAAAAGATTGGTTTGAGGATAAAATAAGTACATCGGTAAGTGGCTTGTAAATTGTAAACGCTCATGTAAACACAAGAGACAAATATCTACATAATAAGATATGTACTTATGTTTCATATATGTATATATTATTAAATAGGTTATATAGGTTACCACCGTTTCCAACAAAGACTATTAAATGGATAAAGTCTTTCTACCCTTGTTACAATATTGCTAAATCATGTAGATTTGCATGTAAAATATGCCAAATTTTCTATTCTGAAACTTAGCAGTCTTTTACATATTAAAACATATAATAGTTAAGCTAAAAGAGAAGTAAATTATATCTCCCAGCACCATTATTTAAAAAGATTCTAATCTAATAGAAATTGCAAAACTTTAATATTCTTTATTAGTGTTATATTAATCACCTGATTAAGATCAAATTTTCTACAAAGATTAATGTTTTACAAAGGATATTATAGACAGTTTAATAAGTGTCACTCTCTATGAGGTCAAATATTAAACATCTGCTCTGTTTAGAACCACAGAGCATGAATCCCATCATAATGTCATTGTGACAGAGAAAAAAAGAAACCTGAAACAGCTAAATTTATGACATAAAGGGAAGACCCCCTCCTCATTAAATCAAATCCTTGATAAGAAAAAAAAATTGCGTGAATTGGTACCTTTTTGAAAATAAACAGTCATTTTCACTTGTCATTTCCCTCTTAGGAGCTGAAGTGAAGATATAGAAGTACCCAACTCCTCCAGGTTTCAATATGCCTAACTCTTTGGGCATTATTAAACCCAGCGGAGTTTGATGTAGAACTGTGATCTTCAGCAACATAATTTTTAGGATAATTACGCTTTGATCTATCTTAGAATTTGTTAGAGAATGTGACCTGTATAACAGGGGACTAATTTATCTTAAGTCAGAGAAACATTTTGACAATAAATGTGGTTATTTATATTCAAGTTTATGTGTTGTTTTGGGAACTGCCAATTATAAGTTGCCAGAGTGAAATACACGTTATAATAAAAGACTTTTCTATTTTTTGGATCAAAGTAATCAGGTGAGCCAATTATATTTGTTTAAATAAGTATGTGTTAAAATTTCCACAAGTTTTGAATGATATGGGCATCTTACTAAATGGGATGGTTAGTTTGTATCATTAGATGATGAGGAACAGTTAATTCTATCACTGAAGTTAGTAAATGCATTTATCCTGCATAAGTAAAGGCCAGGGTTTTCTCATTAGTCACATCTTTTATTTATTATGTGATTATCACAACTGTCATTAGAAATTTTATCAAATAGGAAAAACATTTTGTACAGGTTTTACATAATTTATTCTTTTGGTTTAAGAACCTCCTCATAATCTTAAAATGCTTATCATAATATCTCTTCTCAAATATGCAACACATAAATCACAAAAAGGTATATATTTACTTTAAAAATTATAAAATGTGGATTGTTCGTATCTTTAAGGAATCCAGTACATAATCAAACTCTCCCCTACAACCGCCCCCTCCCCCCTGAGTGAGTTGGAATACAGGAAGGAAAAAAGATAAATAAGTGGCTGCCATGGGTTCAAATATCAGTTTTGATTAGACATAGCTTGGTGTGGCAGCTGAATGATATCCCAGGTCCTTCGTTTTTTTTTTTTTTTCCTCCTCCCTCCCCACCGGGAAAGAGCTGCCTCTGAGCTGGTAGAGCTAAGCCTTGCTCTCCGCAGGCAGGATGATCTCCAGAGGAAGAAGGAAGAAGTAAGGCAAGCTGCTCCTTTATTCTTCAGAGGCAGAGAAAGTGAAGGGTTGGAGAGAGGCCAGAAGTGTTACATTAATTAAGTTCCCTTTGCCTGGAAGGAAATATTGGAATAGGGAAGAAGTGTTCCCCATTGACATGGTTTATAAAGAATTCTGGTTGATAGAATTCTGGATATATTATAGTAGCTTTCATAGGACTTTACCCAGTGCTTGAGCTCTTTAAATATTTCATGGTATTTTGACACCGTATCAGGAATTATTGGGGTTGTGTGTCATGCCCTGGTTGATGTATAATGAGTATGGTCCATGAAATTCAGCTGATTTATGTATAGCCAACTTTAAAATAACTCATCCTTGGTGTTTTTTTCCCTATTTCCCATGTTAGTCTTTAACTGTTAATAATTGGATGGTCCTGTAGTTGATGAGAATTGGGCATAAAAGGGACAGTGTCAAAATCTGACTTCCCAAACCATATGTGAATGATGATCCAGGCTAGCTATCATCCATAACACTTTCTACCTCAGTATAGGTAATTAGAGTTGGGCTGGTGTTTAATGTTTCATTATTAACAGGTGAAATCATGGGCACAGTCAAGGAAGAAGAAAAAGATTGCATTTCTAAATAGATACGATGTTTTATTTGACTCTGAGCATGACTACTCAACCTAAAAGTGCTCACTTCTTAAAATAAATTTCATTCTTTGCTATCAAATATTTTACTTGAACTTTCAAATATTAGAGTAACATAACAGTCATTACCTTCAGCAATATAGAATAATTTATTTCCAAGAAGAGCAACCTCTTTGGCAGCTCCAGATATAAAAAAGCCACAGTTCAATCTCCAGTTTGTAAAACAGTCCTTTACTGGTCTGGAACGTGGTTCTTGAAGTCATGGAGAAACTGGATGAGGAGGAAGAGGAGTTCTCCAGAAAGGCAGGAGGGTGAAATATAGAAGTTTCAGAGGCAGTACAAATTATGTCACTTTTCCCTAGGACATGGCATATGGTGCAGAAAGTCTGGGGCTTGTAGCATGTGGATTAGACTGTTTTTTGTTGCTGGAATTGGGTTGGAAAAGAGTGATGTTAGATCCAAAAAAGGTGCATAGATTTTTTATGGCACTCTGCCAAAGAAATATCATGTATCTACGAGTTATCTTTTCAAAGGATAGTTAAATTATATGGGAAATGTTCATGATAACTAAGCCTAAGAAGAAAATCAAGGCAGATAACTTTATTGAATTTGATACCCAGCACACACACCCACCCACACCCATACAAATGCAAGAAGACAGTGTTTCTGTCAGGGTTTCAAGTATTTTATTCTTTATATATTATTTTCTACTAAATATATCATAGCTTAGTATATGTTATATCTGTAGACTGAAGAAAAAACATGCCCTTGAAAATAATATTATATATTTGCTTTAGTACAAATTTCATTAGTTAGCTGAATGCATGACTTAAAGTTAACAAGATTTGTTCTTCACAGAGTGTATATTACATATTCTAATCAGCCGTGCTTATATATTCTCTGTTTTAAATTGAGATGTATTGAGTAGGTTTAGCAAGTTGGTGCCTTCTTGAGAACTCTAGAGCACTTTTGTGAAATGTTTTCTCTTTTTCAAATAACGTTTTAGTATTTTTTTATTTCAAAAGCAGTACATGCTCATTAACAATTTGAAAATATAGAAATGGTGAAAAGAAGTTAAAGTTCATGCATGGTCTCAAGCCCCAGTAATGACCCTATTTTTAGCATGAATGCGAGTGGATGCACATTTTTAAATTTAGAGAAAGAGTGCTCATATTCTGTTTTGTTACCTTTTAATATGTAAGGCTGCATTTCTCTTATAATTAATATTCATTTTTGGTGTCTGTTTCCCATACCTTTATGTAACATTATTTACTTAAATAACTCTATTTTTGGAGATTGATGGCATTTTTATTTGTTGACAATTCTATTTGATGCTGTGATTAAGATCCTGATAGCTAAATAGTTTTCATCAGGTTATTTACTCTAGATTACTTCCTAGAATGGGATGTTTACAAAGCTTTTGATACATGTTGACAAGTTGTCCTCCAGAAAGGTTATATAACTTATATTTCTCACAGCAAGGCAAGATTGTGCTCAATTTTCCCATGATTTCAACAACAATGAGTATTGTAATTAGAAAAACAAAAAAACTTCCAACTGGATAGGGGAAAGATTGTGTTTTCCTCTGATTTATTTGCTTCTCTTTGAGTATTTGAGATTAAACCCTTCATAAATTTGTTGTCCACTTCTAATTCTTTTTGTGAATTGTCTTTCATATCTTATGCATGTCTCAATTGGTCCATTTGTCTTTTTTTAAATTGATTTGTATTATTTGTCTATGGTAATTAATTTACCCTTTGTAATATCTTAATTTATTCATTTTATTCTTATTTTGGGAGCATAATTCTAAAGCTTGAAGTTAAATTTATCCACTTTTCCTCGAGGGGTTCTTCTTTAAGGAAATATTTTATTGCTCACTGATCTTGTATATCTCAGTATTATTAATAAATATAGCAGTGGAGCAAATAGTGGAAGGAATTGCTTAAAAGTTGTACCCAAACTGACTGAGTTCGTGTCCCAACTTTACCATTTTTTTTAGCAAGTGTATGTGTTATTACTGATGTCATTGTCAAGACAGGGAAATAATAATTCCTATATCTTCAGGTTGTTGTGAGGGAAAATTAAGGGACTATATACTTAAAATATATAGCACAGTACTTGATGTATTAGGTATTATAATATACGTTAGCTATTTCCACTATGAAATAATATAGATGCCAGATGCTTTTCTATAAATCTGGCCTGTTTTTCCCACTCAAGCATAATTAGGCACCTGCACAGACTCAGGGAGCTCTGTCTGAAAAGTCAAGGTGTTTGTGGCAGTCTGGGGCTCATAGGTGGAAGTGCTTTGTGTATGGTACAGGTACTTCACTGTGCATCCTCTAGTGGGGCTTTGCTTCTCAAGTTCAAGTTCATTGGGAAGAGTCAGGACTCTGTTCTTAGGCAAATATGTGATTTTCTATATTTTCCCCTCGCTCCCAGGTACCTGTCTGTACCTTTCTCCCTGGTCACATAGGACCATACTTCTCCCCAATCCCGCCCCATGTTGGCAATCTGTCTTTTTTATCATTGATTTCAAATCCTAGGATAGTAACTGGTCATGTAGTAAACATTCAATTAATTGTTTTGGGCTATATGTACACCTTTGTTTTTATCATCAAAAATGGTAACTGAACCAAAGTTGGTTTGTTTGCTTTGGGTTGGCTTTGGATACCGGGCAGTGTGGCACTCTGAAAGGAATGCTTGGATTAGAATTCTATTATTCTGGGATCCAAATCGTGCTTGGCACTTGCTTTGTCTTGTGACCTTGCATCTGTGCCTATTTTGTCATTTGCTCATTGGGATCAAAACTCAGAGGGCTTTTGTGAATGTGATATGATGATTCATGTGAAAATGCACTATCATATCAGGAAGCATAATCATAGCAAGCATTTAAATATAAAATATATTCACTGGAGCTTTTGATGTACTTCCGAAATAAGGTAATGTTTTTGTATGAGTTGTAATCAAAAGATTTTCTTGCCTGTAAAACTGTATCTCTGAAGTCCATTACTAACATGGCCATATAATGTCCACTTCCCTAATGGTTGTAAAGATACTGCTGTATTTCACGCTATTGGGCATTTCCTAAAGGAAGAATTCTCCTTGATCCATCAGTGGAAGTAATTCTTGTTATTTCTTTATGCCACTTCAAAAATTGTAAGTTATACCAAATTGGCTCCTTCTTGCATATATTTGCTGCTCAAAGAAGGGACTAGAATGAAGCTCTATTGTTCTTGAAGAGTGAAGTCTGTAGAAATGTCTCCAGAATATTTTTTCCTCTCTTGGTGGGCTGCCGAGTCTGGCACCTATGAGGCTTTATCAGCACAGTTTTAGAAGTGTGAACCATAGTTGGCTTCCATTTTTTGAGTATATTTCCTTAAATACTTTGAACAAAATTGCAGAGAATTCTTATTGCTCTAACTGTAGCCTGCCAATAGGAAGAAATTGTGGGTAAGTTAGAAAAATTTAATTTGTTCTCTGAAGGGTAACAAATTCTGAGAGAAGTCAAGAAGAGAAATTAAAATCTGTCACTGAGTAGTTTACTTAGTGAGTAGCAAAGTTTTAGGTACTTGAGAGGAGATGCTCATCTTGGTTTTGCTCGCTGCTTATAGAAGTTTCAGATATTTTACTTTTTCCTTAAAAATCTAAAGTCTTCTTTCTGCAATTTAGGGCAGGAGATGTGATAAATTGTATAGTGACATCATATTTCCTGTTTCGCTAGTTGATGGGATTCATGAGATATTCCTAGCTTGTACTTGCAGACTCAAGAAAGAAGCAGAGTGTGAGAGGAGAGGACCAAGATGTTACCTAGGGTACAATGATGCTCAGTTGACATCCTTCTTCCTCTGCATATATAGACTGTGGACACAGAAGACTGAGCACGTTATCGTGAGCTCTTAGCTAGGGAATGGAATTTAAGAAGTGGGAAGGAGCAGGTAGCTTAAGCTAGTTTTGGCAACAAAACTTCTATAATGGGCTGGTTGACTGTTCATTGATTTATCCATCCATTTATTCAACAGACTGAACTGAATATAAGTTTTTTTTTTTTTTTTTTGTTTTTTTTTTTTTGAGACAGAGTCTCACTCTGTTGCCCAGGCTAGAGTGAGTGCCGTGGCGTCAGCCTAGCTCACAGCAACCTCAAACTCCCTCAACCAGGGCTCAAGCGATCCTCCTGTCTCAGCCTCCTGAGTAGCTGGGACTACAGGCATGCGCCACCATGCCCGGCTAATTTTTTCTATATATATTTTTAGCTGTCCATATAATTTCTTTCTATTTTTAGTAGAGATGGGGTCTCGCTCTTGCTCAGGCTGGTCTCGAACTCCTGAGCTCAAACGATCCGCCCACCTCGGCCTCCCAGAGTGCTAGGATTACAGGCGTGAGCCACCGCGCCCGGCCTGAATATAAGTTTTAAAGAAGCAAGAAGTTTTAAATAGTAGCAAACAACATGCTCTGGGTGTGTACCTCTAGAGCTAGATAACCAGTCCCTCTCTCAGTGGGTTAGCCATTTCCTCTAGTTGGAGAGTTGCTACTTCTATCCTTTTGTAACTCTTTTTTAATGTCAGAATGTTAGGGGGGAGTACGAACACCTTGGTTACATATATATTGCCTTTGTACCGCCTGAGTCAGAGCTACAGGCATGCCCATCCCCCAGACAGTGTGCACAGCACCCAGTAGGTGTGAATTTGGATTTTCAAACTTAGGTGGCTGTGCAGCTTTAGTTCCTGTCACATCTCTAAAGTCCTTTCCTGTCTCTGTGTGCCAGTTGTCTTAAAATGCATTGATTGCCTCTAGGATTCAAGATCTTTCAGTACTAAACGTAAATACTTTACATAGTATAATAATGTGAGTTTATGTGGTTTCCCTGTGGACTGAGAAATTGTACATTTTGCAGTGATGCAGTTATACCTACAGAATGGCAGGTGACATGGAACCGCCAGTGGGAGAGCCAGTGACAGGGCTGGATAACATGCTGCCCTGACTTGTACAGAGTGTGGGAGGAAATATAAGCCAAGTTATTTCTTTGAGTTTTATAGCATGTTAGTCTTTGGAAGTACTTTCTCATATTTTATCTCTTGAAAGTGAGGAAAAGAATTTTGAAAGCAATGCAACAGATTTTTGGAAGAATACTAGATTTTCTTGTGTTCACTATTTCTTGGAATACCCTCAGATGATAGTCATCGGATTTTAAATATACATGCTGTTCCTTACAGTTATTTATCATTTTAGCTAATTGAGATGTGGTGGGCCGGGCTTTGGTGGCTGTATACATTTTTTATCTCTGGCCCAAAAAAGATGCTGTCCAACTCTGAAGAGTTATTTTTGTAGTTTCTTTCAAGATTCTTTATGCTTACACAGTTGTGTTTGTTGCCCATTGACTTTCCTTCTTCTTACTGTTATTTAGAGTAAATTGCTTCATGGGCTATGAGAGAAAATTTGGTTTCTTCTTTGCTGTAGCTTATTTTCAAAATGTATACCCATGATTTATGTTAAATAGCTGCTCATATCTATAGGAGTGATTTCAATCTTTCTGCTGATTAGTTTTTATACAAGTAGAGCTCTGTTACCTATATGTTTATTGCTAGTATATCTTTGCAGATAGATATTGCTGGAGAAATGTAGGACTGCTTCTACATCAATGGCAAGGCATTCAGAAGGACAATTAAGGTAGGCTGGACATCCCAGTATATATAACACTTTGCCGTGATACTGTTGGCATGTAGAGAAGTTGGAAATCTTCATATCAAGAAGCTAAGCTGCATGTGTGTATTGGGCTCAAAAATATAAACACAATGTGAAATTTCAGGTGTTGCAATGTGCAGATGTGTGAAGTTACAGAGAATATCATGATGTCAGAAGAATTTGTGAAGCTATTCATGCACCAATAGGAAAGGGTGGTAGGATGTTTTGACAAGAGATCAGTGGACTGTTCTGTGGCACTGAGTGGACAATTGAGTACCATCCTGAATGGCATAATCATTACCAAAGTCCAAACTTAAGAACATACTATATTCCCTTTCATCACAGAAGTTGGGGAAAACTTGTCCAGTGGCAAGTGATAGTATGACCTGGCTTTGGAAGGACTTCACCAAATTCTTCCAAGGCTGTCTTAGTCAGCTTGGGCTGTCCTAACGAAATAACACAGACTGGGTGACTTAAACAACAGGACATTTATTTCTCACAGTTCTAGAGGATGGAAAGTCTAAGATCAAGGTGCCAGCACATTCCGTTCCTGGTGTAGAGGATGGAAAGTCTAAGATCAAGGTGCCAGCACATTCCGTTCCTGGTGAGGGCTGTCTTCCTGGCTTGACTGCCTTTTAACTATTCCCTCACATGGGCTTTCATAGATCTCTCTCTCTTCTCCTTATAAAGCCACTAACTCCTTTATGGGGGCCTCATCCTTATGAGTAGGTCTAACACTAATTACCCCCAAAAGGTCCCGTCTCCAAATACCAGCATGTCAGGGGTTATGGCTTTATCATATGAGTTTGGTGGGAGATGTGGAGGGGACACAGACATTCAGTTCATAACAGAGACCACAGGACAGCACCAGCAAGTTCCCCAGTGCCAAGGAAGGTCAACCTCTGGTGGCAGATTTTGAGTCTTTGGTGTTGAATTATTCCCTAAATGTATGAGAATTTCTGATGGATAATGACAATCATTTTTGGGCAGTTTTAAATGATTCTTCAGTTCACTTGGAATGTTTTGCTTTGATGTATAAAATATAGAATGTGACACATAGAACAATGTGCTATATAAAGTACCTGGACACACATGTCTGTATTTACTAACATATGGCATTCCAGAGTTCTTTTTTTATGCATATTTTTCAAAATTGCATGGATGCTTCTTATCTCGGTTGGACCTCCAACTTCTTGTCACCTTCACTTTTAAGAGGCTGATCCAGCTGCCTTGTCACTCAGCAGGATTCCTGCAGCAGGTTCCTGGCTGCCACCCGGTCATTACTCTGCCTCTCTGTGGCTCATTCTCATGGCCACCAGAGGCTCCTTCTGTCTCATGTACATCTTGCCTTTGTTTATAACCCTGGCAATGACAACCAGAAAAAAGCCCAGCCCCTTCTTGTTTAATCTTATCTCCCCTCTCTGTCCCCCGGTTTGTTAGGCTGCAGCCACTGTGTTCATCTTTCTGTCTCTCCTGATAATCCTGCTAAAGCAGATGTTTCTCTCCTAATGGTTGCCCTGTTCTGTCTTTTTCATAACGTGTATACTAGAACTGATCTCATTTATTAGTTGGTTTACATGTTTGTTTTCATGTCTCCCTCTGTTAGAATGCAGACTCCTTGAGGGTTGGTCCTTAAAATGACTTTAAAATTGACAATTTACCAATGGTACAAACAGGAATTCACATGCATTAGTGCATACCTGGCTTCTAGGTAGATGCTTTATGGAGAATGCATTTTTAATATATGATCATCATTGAATCGTGTCATAGATACATGTTGAAGTGAGAAGAGAAGATAGGAGACAGATAATCTATCACGGAATGGATGTGTGAGATCAATATGAAGATCAGTTAGTGAGAGCTGCCTGCATTTCCATGTGCAGATCTAATATAGAGCTTTTTGCCTCTCGAGTCAGCTGCCAGGGGTTTCCTGGCATCCTCGAATAGAGCAGGTTGCTTCTCAAAGGCAGGCTATCTCATCGTAAATGGAGTATAAATATGCCAGGTATTTTGCAGCTGGAGAATATTTAACATACTTTTAATATGAACCAAAAAATAGAACTGTGCCAAATTTATGTTCTCATGGGCCAATATTCATCATCTCAAAGAAAAGTAGTGGCTTGTGAAACACAGGGAAATGCTAATTTAGGTGAGAATTTTGAGGCTGTTTTTTTCCACATCATTATAATAGGAAGTATAGATGAATCATAGCAAAATTTTTCTCAAGGTGAATTTATATTATGTTTCCTATTATATTTAAAATCAAAGATGCTGTCTATGATTTGTAATATTGTCAATTGAAAGAAAATAAATTTTTAAAAATTACTACAAGATTGTCCAAATGCTAATCCCTTGGCATAAGACCTTGAATGATATATGTTGAAAACATTGTGATGTTCTGTGTAAAGAATAATTATTAATGCATTTTGAATATGGAGTTTTTTTAAACTGCTACATAATAAAATGTTAGAAGCTAATTTATGTGACTTCAAGAGTGGTATTTTAGTAACTTCATGTTTACTTTTATTTTATCTCATATAGGAAATGTCTATAATTCATAGTTAATATAAAATAAAATATTTGCTTTTTTAAACTTTAATATCTCTTGTTTGGACTCCACTATCACAAAATCCCCTTGTTTATTTAAATTAGCTATGCATTAGTGAATTATGTCTTTGAAATACAAAACCTGCACATAGAAAATGCTTGAAGTTATGAAAATGTCATTACATTGGAAATATTTTTCTTGCCTAACAAGAGTATTTTAAAGTGGTTCCCCTTTGTTGTTTAAATCGTTGCTACCCACTCAAACAATAATTAAGATTAAGTTGTTTCTCTCCTGGAGCATTGAATAGGCTACAGATCTGTGCATCTTTAGCTTTGAATCATCTGTAAATCATGTCTTAAAATCACTGACTCAGTTTAGTCTTAGAGAGACGTTTGGAGGTTTGTAACTGAGAATGTGTCATCTGTGGGTGTGCATGGATGCTGTCACCTCAGGGCTCCATGGAAGGCAGCCTCTGGCCACTTCTTACCGTCTTCAGCTGCACTGTTGACATTCTGCATGCTGTCTAATTATTTTAGTGTTTGGCTTTGAGTCTTACAGAAAGGAAAAGGGACCCTCACCTGATATTTCCCTAGGGTAGTACATAACTCGAAAAGGTTTCTATTAAGAGTTATTCTGGGAATTTGAGAAATAAACATCCAGGCCTACGTTGCTATGTTGCTATTGAGAATATTAGGTAGGATTCATGTGAAATTCCTGATGTCTAACTGTCTTTGACCTAGAAAAATGACTATTTCAACCTAATCATTTTCATTTTCCTTAAGTGAGAAGCTAATTAATAATTGAAAAAATAACACTTATGCTTTTTTTCTCCCTGAAATTCTCCATTTAGTGGCTTAACAAATAAGAGATTTGGATTCCCTTGTGTTTTCAAGCACTAAGGGAGATGTGCCAACTCTTAGGTCATGGGGGAAAACATTGATTGGATTAAGATTGGCAAGACTGGAAAGAATTAACTGAAGTCCCTGAGCAACTTAAAGAACCATGGGCTGGCATGTTTGGCCCTGGGGAGTGGGGTGCAGGCAGTCACCCTCTGCCGCAGGCAACTACTCTGCTTGTCTTCATCGACAATTCTACCTTTCCTGAGTTTTTTCATTCTAGCTCTAGGGTTGTAACTTTGGCCTTTAAGCTACAGAGGATTTAATTAAGGACAAGTGTAATGTTATAATATTTGCATGAATCTATCCTTTAAGTTTCAACAATTCTTTTGTTTTTGCACTTTAAAATACCATCTGATCATTCTAAATGAGATTAGAATTCATATAAGAATGCCATTCATCTATAAACTTGAAGTCCTGAGTGTCTTGTCCAAATGTTTACTTCAAATTGTACGTGCTGGTAATACTAAGTTGGGGACATTACAATATAATTTGATGTCCAAGACTATGAGTAAGCAATTCATAAAAAAATGGTCAGTTTAAAAAGTCTAGTTTAGGCTCTTCGTATATGTTGAAAATGATACTTTACATTTGTGGCTTCCTCCCCAAAGCCCGTAACCTCAGTCTAATCATGTGGAAAACATTCTAAAGAATACCCAACCAGCATGCCTTAAAACTGGCACGGTCATCAAAAACAAGGAAAATCTGAGAAACTGTGAGAGCCAACAGAAGCCCAAGGAGATATGGTCACTAAATGTAGTGTGGTACCCTGGATGGGGAAAAATTAAGTAGAGACTTTAGTTAATAACAATGTATCAGTACTTCTTCATTGGTTGTAACAAATGTACCATATTAATGTGAGATATTTATGATAGGGAAAATTGGGTCCTGAAAGATAAAAATTGTTTTTTAATCTAATTTTAACACTAGCAGTTTTAAAAATGCTCAAAGTTTTTAAAAACCTGGATAAAGACAAAGGTGTTTTTGTTTGATTTTAATAGGCTTGGGACTGTGTCCTAATATTTTAGAATGGTTATTACATTGGATTTGTTCTTAAATAGTAAATCATCATAAGATATTTTTATCACCTATGTCATGGATTTATGGCTAAGGTGAGGGGAGTTAGAATAAGTACTCAAAATTATTTTTTAAAGTAACAGAAAAGAAAACTACTTGTCTTGTTTGATGATATCTTGGAATCCTAAGAAACAGGTGATTCAAAATTTGCAAAATTTCTCAGGTATGGTATTTTGTTTAAAGTATGGCTTTTATAGAAGCAAAGAGCATTTTTGTAACCTGTTTTGAATATTTTAGGAAATGAGTAGGAATGTTTTATTCCATTAATAAGATGAAAAAGTATAATTAGTCTTTAGTTTTTGAGTCATCTTACCAATATCTGAAGATAAACTTTTAATGCCTTCCACCATCACCTCTGTACAACCCATGCAATCCCCAGATTGTACACATAGTTAGAGTTGCTATATTTAGCAAATGAAAATGCCTACTTTACTTTGAATTTCAGATAAACAATAATTTTTTCAGTATAATTATATCCCAAATATTTCATAGGACACGCTTATACCGAAAAATTATTTGTTGTATTTCTGAAATCCACATGGAACCGGATTTCTTCATGGTTCAATCTTAGTATATTTTATGTGTCCAGGAATTCATCCATTTCTTCTGTTTGTCAATTTTTTGGCGCGTAATAGTTCATAGTAGTCTCTAATGATCCTTTGTATTTCTGTGGTATCAGTTGTAATGTCTCCCCTTTTATATCTGATTTTACTTATCCGAACTTCTCTTTTGTTTGCTTAGTTAATGTATTTAAAAGTTTGTCAATTTTTTTATCATTTCAAAAAACCAACCTTTTGTTTCATTGACCTTTTGTATTTTTTTTAGTATCAATTTATTTCTATTCTGATCTTTCCCTGCTATACTAATTTTGAGTTTGGTTCTTTTCTAGCTTTTTTTGAGACACATTATTAGCTTATTTATTTAAAATTTCCTACTTTTTTTTTTTTTTTCATCTTGTTATGGGGGATACAGAATTTCAGGTTACATACGTTGCTCCTGTTCCGCCTTTCCCCCCAAGCCAGAGCTCCAGACGTGTCTGTTCCCCAGGTCGTGCGCATTGCACCCATCATGTAGGTATATATCCCTCCCTTCCCCACCCCCCCTTCCCGAGTCAGCACCTTCAAGTGTTACCACTCCCCAAACGGTGCACAATGCACTCATTGTGTAGGCATACCCCCATCCCCTCCCCCACCCCCCACCTCAGTCTGATATCCAATTGGTGTCGTTCCCAGACTGTGGTATATGTATACCATGGAATATTACTCAGCTATAAGGAATGATGAAGATACGACATCTCTATGGTTCTCCTGGAGAGAGTTGGAACCCATTATATTAAGTGAAGTATCCCAAGAATGGAAAAACAAGTATCACATGTACTCACCAGAAAATTGGTTTCCCTGAACATCACCTAAAATTTCCTACTTTTTTGATGTAGGTGTTTATTGGTGTAAACTTCCCTTTAGTACTGCTTTTGCTATATCCCGTGGATTTTGAGTATGTTGTGTTTCTATTTTCATTTATTTCAAGAAAACTTTAAATTTTCTTCTTAATATCTTCATTGCCCCATTGATCATTCAGGAGCATGTTGTTTAATGTTCATATATTTGTAGTTTCCAAAGTTCCTCTTGTTATTATTTTCTAGTTTTGTGTTGTGGTCAGAAAAGATACTTGATATGATTTCAGTTTTAAAAATTCTGTTGAGACTGGTTTTGTGGTCTAACATATAGTCTATCCTGGAAAATGTTCCATGTATTGATGAGAAGAATGTGTATCCTGAAGCTGTTCGATGGAAGGTTCTGTAAGTGTCAGGTCCCTTTGGTCCAGAGTGTAGTTCAACTCCAGTCTTTCCTTGTTGATTTTCTTTCTGGATATTCTGTCCATTGTTGAGAGTGGACTGTTGAGGTCCCCTACTGTTATTATATTGCAGTCTATCTTTCCTTTTAGCTATATTAATATTTGCTTTATTTACTTGGATGCTCCAGTGTTGAGTGCACATATATTTATAATTGTTATATTGTCTTATCATTATATAAGGACCTTGCATGTCTGTTTTTGCAGTTTTTGACTTAAAATCTATTCTATCTGATATAGTTAACGCCTGCTCTCTTTTGTTTTCCATTTGCATGGAAAACCTGAACATACCAATAATGAGTAATGAGATTAAATTAGTAATAAAAACTCTCCCCAAGAAGAAAAGTCCAGGACTGAATGGCTACACTACTGAATTCTAGACAACTTTTGGAGAGAACTAATGCTAATTCTTCTCAAACTATTCCAAAAAATTGATTGGAAGGAATTTTTCCAAACTCATTCTACAATGCCAGCATTACCCTGATACCAAATCCAGACAAAGATACAACAAAAAAAAAAATAAATAAAAATGACAGGCCAGTATCCCTGATGAGCATAAATTTGAAAATCCTCAAGAAACTATTAATACTAGCAAACCAAATCCAATAGCACATCAAAAAGATTACACACCAGGATCAAGTGGGATTTAGTCCAGCGATGCAAGGATGGTTCCACATATGCAAATCAATAAACATGATATATGACAGCAACAGAATGAAGGATAAAATCCATATGATTATTTCAATAAGTGAAGAAAAAAACATTTGATAGAATTCAACATCCCCTCATAACAACTCTCACCAAATTAGATATAGAATTTTGCCTCAAAACCATCTATGACAAACCAAAGGCCTTGTATGACAAACCCATAGCAGACATTATACTAAATAGGGAAAAGTTGGAAGCATTTTCTTTAATATTTGGAATAAGACAAAGATTTCCATTTTCATTTTTTGTCAACATAGTGCTGGAAGTCCTAGCCAGAGCAGTTGGGCAAGAGAAAAAAATAAAGGGCATCCAAATTCAAAAGAAGGAAGTGAAATTGTCCCTGTTTGCAGATGAACATGATCTTATATTTAGAAAAACCTAGACTCCTCCAAAAAAAAAAAAATTCTTGGAACTGATAAATGTATTCCATAAAGCCACAGGATACAAAATCAACATATAAAATCAGTAATGTTTCTATATGACAAATAGTGAACAATCTGAAAAGGAAACCAAGAACATAATCCCATTTACAATAGGCACAAGATAAAAGGAATAAATTTAACCAAGGAGACAAAAGATATCTATGATGAAAACCATAAAGCACAGATGAAAGAAATTGTAGAGGACACAAAAAAATAGAAAGATATCCCATGCTCATGGATTGGAAGAATTAATACTGCTATGTCCATACTACTCAAAGCAATCTACAGATTCATTGCTGTCCCTATCAAAATGCCAATAACATTCTTCAAAGAAATAGAGAAAAAAAATGCTAAAATTTGTATAAAACCACAAATGACACCAAATAGACAAAGTAATCCTGAGCAAAAAGAACAAAGGTGGAGGCATCATACTACTTGACTTCAAAATATTTTAAAAGTTATTGTAACCAAAACAGTATGGTACTGGCATAACAACAAACATACAGACCAATGGAACAGAATAGAGAACCCAGAAATAAATCCATGCATCTCAGCCAACTAATCTTATACACTGTTGGTGGGAATGTAAATTAGTACAGTCATTATGGAAAAAAGTATGGAGGTTCCTCAAAAACCTAAAAATACAACTACCATATGATCTAGTAATTCTTTGGGTGCATATCCAAAGGAAAGGAAATCAGTATATTGAAGGGATATCTGCACTCCCATGTTTACTGCAGCACTATTCACAATAGCCAAGATATGGAATCAGCCTAAATGTCCATCTATAGATGAAGGGATACAGAAAATGTGGCATATATGCACAATAGAATGTTATTCAGTCATAAAAAGAATGAAAATCTTTTCTTTTGCAGCAACATGGATGAGCGTGGAGAACGTTATGTTAAGTGAAATAAGCCAGGCACAGAAATATAAATACCTCATATTCTCACATGTGGGAGCTAAAAAAGTTTATCTCATGGAAGGAGAGTAGGATAGTCGTTACCAGAGGCTGTGAAGTGTTGCAGGGAAGGAAGGAATAGGGAGCGGTTGGTTAATGGATACAACATTATAGTTTGATAGAAGGAATATGTTCCAGGGTTCTATAACAAAGTAAGGCGACTATAGTTAGCAATAATTTATTGTACGTTTCAAAATAGATAGATAAGGGGATTTTGAATGTTACCGAAATAAAGAAATGATTAACGTTCAAGGTGATGATATGCTAATTGCCCTGATTTGATGATCAGACATTGTGTACACATATAGAAATATAACATGTACCCCATAAATATGTACAACTATTATGTGTCAATTAAAAAAGGAAATGCAACTTGAATGACCCATGCAGAGTCTCTTGGACACAAAGGGACCTTCAGTTCACTCGCTTAATAGCGATGATGATAATAGTAATAATAGTATTTGAGCTTTTGTGTGTCACTGACGTTCATACATTACTTGTTATAGAATGCCTTCTTCTTGGTTTACTAATTCTTCAACATCACTATCTTAAATTCCAATTTTTGTGCTAAGCCTTCCAGTCTTTTTTTTTCTCTTTTTTTAAATTTCAGAATATTATGGGGGTGTAAATGTTTAGGTTACATATACTGCCTTTGCACTGCCCGAGTCAGAACTATAAGCATGCCCATCCCCCAGACAGTGCACACTACACCCATTAGGTGTGAATATACCCATCTCCTCTTCACCCCTCCCACCTGCCAGATATCAGATGAATGTTACTTCCATATGTGCACATTAGTGTTACTGAATTAGTACCAATTTGATGGTGAGTACATGTGGTGCTTGTTTTTCCATTCTTGGGATACTTCACTTAGAAGAATGGGCTCCAGCTCCATCTAGGATAATACAGAAGATGTTAGTTCACAGTGTTTTTTGTGACTGAGTAGTACTCCATGGTTAAGCTCAGCCAAAAGTGGGCTCTTACGGAATTTTTGTTTTCCATTTACTATGGAAGGTTTCCTATGTTGCCTTTTATAGTAACCGTGTACTAACTTGGTAGACCTTGAAGAGAGAATCTGTCATAATTCTGTGGACCCCTCATAAAACTGAACACAATGTCTTAAACAAAATATTTTTATAATTGAATAAGGGGATTGTGCATCAGTTAGGATAAGCTAAGTTATTGTGCTTTAGCAAATAACTCCCAGTTTCAACAGTTCAAAAGAGTAAAAGTTGGTATATTTTCAATATGGGTTGGTGAGAGGTGGGAATGGAGTCTTGGTCAATTCTAGCCACTCTGGGACCCAGGCCAGTAGATCCTCTATCTCAGGGTGGTTTTCCATGACCACTGAAGGTAGGGAAAAGATGTGGAAAATTGAGTCCTGTAGCACTGAATTCTATTTCATCAGGAAAAGTGAGCTACATAGCCATGGCCAACTTTAAAGGGAGAAGGAAGTCCAGTCCTACCATTTGCCCAGAGGACACAAAGAACTGGGATACTGGAGAACAGTCTTAAACACATCATAAAAAAAAAAAAAATTGTGGAATCTTTGAGAATTGGATAGCTTAAATATACATACTTTAACTTTGGGAAATACTGTTTGTGAGCCTATAGTTTTTATTAATACAAATCTTATTTCAGAATTCTTGTACATAAAATAGAAACTGAGATTATTGTATAAGAGTAAAAGTAAATAAATGTCAGGGCCTCATTAATAGTACAGAATAGGATGTGAGTCATGATTGGGAATAAACATTATGATAATGTGCTCAAATAAAATGGTAGCATGTTCCAAAGCCATCTTGCTGTTTTTTGATATTTCTATTAAAATAAACTTTTCTAGAAATGCTGTTCCCAGATGTTAAGAGAAGGCAGATCATACTTTTCCTATATTTTATATATACGCTTGCATAGACATGTGCATATGTATAGTTTTTTCATAAACTTGAAGACCTGATTTTTGTTTTGTTTTGGTAGAAACAGTGAATCATATCCTGAGGCATTCGCCCATTTTAACTGTCTCTCTCATCTCACTTTGTCTTCCCTGCTCCCTGCTGCTCTGTCATTCCTCCACCTTCCTCTCCTTGCTGATGCTTCTGTCCTGAGCACTTTGGGGGTCGGGGTGCTGCAGTCATGTTCTGCTGCACCACTTGGCATCTGCCTCACCCTTCCTCTTCCACGGGGCACTGTCTCCATGGTAACCGAGGACTTCTCTGCAGGCAGCTCTGCCATGTGGGGCGGCTGGAGCTGGCAGAGGCAATCAAAGAGCGAGGAGGCCTTGAAGAGCCCTGGAAAAAGCTTCCAGTGTAACTGTAGAGACAGAAATGAAAAATGTGATTCATTTGAGACATCCAGGCTAGCGGTGCAACTCCCAGGAGGCCCCATCTCTTCTCCCCACCGTGCAAACGATGGTGCTTCAATGGCCACGTGTTTCTTCTCCCTTTGGCTGCTTTTCTCTTTTGGTGTCTCAGGAAATATGGGGTGGGCAGGTTTGAGGCTGGGCAAGAGTGAGTCTCAGCATTAGGCGAAATCACAAGGGCTCTCAGGAAATAATAATCCAAAAAGGTGTAGACACCGAATTTTGAGGTCAGTGGATCTTACACTGCAAACTTGAGCTCAGGATTCTGGACATAACTTCTAGTCACTTTCGCAGCTGAACAAGCTTTAGAGCGGGTTTCTGATGCAATCTTACTCAGTTTGAGATCTGAGTTATAGAGCACCAACACTGCCAAACGTTTGCTTTTGTTTTCTCTAAGCATTGATCTATCGTGAAGATGTGAAGTAAACCGAACTACAGTTTGTTTTCTTGGGATGCTCTGAACCCTGCCTTACTTGGGTTTGACCTTGTCTCTCGGGAGCTCATCACAGAGACAAGTCAACAAACTTTTATAAGAATAACACATATTAGTGAGAAGAGAGAGCAAAGAAGAGATAGAAGAAATTCTTTAGGGACCAGAACCAAGGCAAATGTGCAATATCTATAATAAAGTTTTATATATATATATATGTGTGTGTGTGTGTGTATATACATATATAAATATGTACACACGCACACACACACATTTTATACCAGAGTTATTAATACACATTGCTGACTTTCTCAAGTATAAAATGAAAAACAATTTAGAAAAGATGTAATTACATTGAGTATGTCTCTGCTTCTAAAATTTTTGTTCTTTTGTGTGTATGTGTTTAAAATTGTGAAGTTATTCTGTATTTCACTTTTAAAAAAGAAATCATAAGAAAAAAAGAAAGCTTAATTGTTCCGATAATTGTCTTCTGCATTTCTTTTTTTATATACAAGATTTATTTACTTGATTTTGCCATGTAGAAAACTTCAGAACTTCTAGTGCTACTCTTTGGAGCTTAAATATTTTTAGATATTAGTGGATTTTTATATAGTTTTATGAAATTGGATGTTTATAATTTAAATTTTACATTTTCTTTTTATTACAGAACTTCTTGCCGAGTGAAATAAAGTAATAGTCCTTTAGTCCTTCAAATTTTGATTCTCTTATATCTTTGTCTTAGAGATAAGTGACAGCCCCTGATAGAATATGATGATGATGACAATGGTGATGCCCATCATTATTGAAAGTGAGGACGTTTTTTTCCAAACCTTTTATTTTCTTGCTGTGGATTAGGCAGTAATATGAAATAAAAGCTTCTCAATAATAGATACCTTAAACATTGGGATCTTCTCCAAGCATATTCAAATGTTGATAAGGTAGTTGGTTTAAAAAAATCATTTCCTTATCTTTCAAAAATGCTTCTTTTATGAATTAAATATGACTTATTCCTTATATGCTTGCTTTATAATGATAATTCAAAAAGGTTTACTTTTAAAAGTTAACTTTGATACACAATAATGAATTTTAGAAACTGGTTATAATTGAATGCCAATGAAAACAGCAAATAGTCAAACTCAAAGAATATAGCTAGTGCAATACATAAAGTGCAATTTATTGGAAAAGAAGAATAATTGATAATTCATGAGCTTAGTGCTCATCTCAAGAAATTAGGGAAATAAAGGCAATGGAGTAAAATGAAAGAAAGCATATGAAAACCTCCTATTACAAATGTGCATATTGCAGTCATTCCTAAGAACCAAGTATGATTTAGCAACTGAAATTTGTATGAATCACAAACCACTTCAGTGTTTATGACAGAGGGAATTTAATGTAGGTGATTGGTTACACAGTTGATAGAAAAGCTGAGAAGTCAAACAGAGGGACAGAGAAGTAACTCATGGACTAGCCTCAGGAAGCCATTACCCTCTTTAGCCAAGACAAGCAGGGATTCTCAGCTGGGGACTACATTGATACCCCCTGCACTCCACCAGAAGACATTTTTGATTGTTATGACTGGGTAGGGGGTGATACTGGTGTCTACACTATAGAGGGCAGGGATGCTGCTATACATCCTGCAATGCATAGGACAGCCCCCTTAACAAAGAGTTATCTGGCCCCAAAATGTCAGCAGTACTACAGTTGAGAACCCATAGCCTAGAAAGGTAAGAGGAGGCAGTGTCACCTGAACTGTAGGCCTGGACTACCCAGAGAGAAAGGCCCATCCAGTAGGACACAGAGCCATGGATGGGAGGGAACAGCTATCAGAGAGGCTGTGGGAGGCAGAGTGGAAGGGAGAGTCATACTCTGGCTCCTCCTTCCTCCCATCCAGTGAGGGCCTCCCTGTGGCTAAAGTCAACTAAAAGTCATCTGATGCAGATGCACAGAAAACTGCCTGCAGGGCAACCCCATGGTGCAGGGCAAGCCCAGGGAGAGAGAAGGCTAGAACCGGGGTATGCACAGGAAGGGACCAGCCAACAGTGATTGTAATTTACCATACTAACAGAGTAAGTAGAGAAACCAATGATCATTTAAATCAATGTTTAAAAAATTATAAATTCCAATATTAGTCAGAATTAGTAACTTTAGTAAACTAGGAATTAAAGGAAGTGTTCTTAATCTAAATAATACTGAAGTCCTAGGCTTATAGTACCAGTATAGTCACAAAAAGAAAAAGCATCTGCTAACACAGCTTCTTTAACCTCAGCCATCACACAAGACAAGGATAGACATGAGAAGCAAAGACTTGAAAAGAAGAAAAACCTAAAATTATGTGTAGATAATATGAATATTTACAGGCAAATCTCAAGGGACCCTAAGAATTAACTATTAAAACTTAAAAGAGAATTCAATTCAGCGAGTTTTCTGGATTCAATACTGTGATATTAAATATGGTTTATTTCCTTTATGTTTGATTTATGGTGATTTAAAATTACTTTTAAAATTAACATTGCGACATCATAATGAACTTTAGAAATGTTTATAACTCAATTCCAATTAAAACAGCAAAAATGTAAAGCAAAACAATGGTAATTTTGAATACTTGTTTCAACCCATACCATTATTAAATGCCTGTAAATATGTGGTATGTTTTAAAAATACCCTTTTATCCAAATCAGGCTATTGGACTGTTTTCTCTCAGCTTCACTCTCCATGCAAAGTTAATATTTTCTTTTGTTTAAATATTTATACATGTCTAATTACATGCATGTGTGTATGTAGTCAATTTCTTGTGAATATGATTATAATGATTTTTGTTAAATGTTTAAATGTTAAGCTTCTTGACTTTTAGGTGAAATCCTTCTCTGTGAAGTGCATTTGTGACCTAAGTCACCTTTTTGAAGGGTGATATATGTGGTCTATTTTATATCTATCTAATCTGTCTATCTAAAATCATAACGGGACATGGTCTGTTCATTCTCTCAAGGGATTAGGGATCGGGAATGGATCTTGTCTTCTCCTTTACATGAGTGGCAGCAGGTTGACTAACTTAAAAGTGGAAGTCATTCAGTAATGTTATTCAGTCATGATGTAGCTGTTATGAAAACAGAGAATTCATACACTTTGTTCACACTTTCTTCTGTTTCATTCCTTATCGATGATGTTCCCTTCTGAGACTGTGTGGAAGCGAAAACAAACTTGATGGTGAACCAGCATTTGGTCCTGATGACCCTGATTGCTTTCTTGCCGGTATTCATGTTGGAAAGTCCATGTCCTGTTGAATATTTCTGGTAAAATCTGGAGTCTATTCAAGGTCACCGTATTAGTCTGCTTGGGTTGCTGTAACAAAATGCCATAGACAGGGTGGATTATGTTAATAAAAAGCAACATTTGCTTCTCACAGTTCTGGAGGCTGGAAAGTCAAGACCAGGGTGCCAGCGTGTTTGGGGTCTTGACAAGGGCCTCTTCCTGGCTTGCAGACCATTGCTTTCTCACTGTGCCCTCACGTGGCAGGAAGAGTGAGCTTTGGTGTTTCCTTCCTCTTCTTCTAAGGACACTAAAATCCCACCCTGAGGGCCCACCCTCATGACCTCATGTAAACCTACTTTCTTCCCAAAGGCTCCACCTCCAAAATCCTATCACAATGGGAGTGAGGGCTTCAACATATGAATTTGGGGGGACAAACATTCAGTCTATTATAGTCACCAATCCCAAATGCTAAAGTGCTTTGGGCAGTGATTTTTCTTTGGGCAGGGTATGAAGATTTTGGATTGAGCTGTGTGTTCTTAGAGGAACAACCATAAAAAGCAGTGCACTTATACAAATACAATAGTGAATTAGGGGGTGAGGAAGCAAAAATTGAGGTTATGGGGTAAGAGAGGTAATTTTGAAGCTGAGGAACTAAATACAACAGTAGGCTAATAGCTAGTCAATACCTAGCATTTGGAACTCAGAGGAACACAGGTTTCTATCAGAATGATTTAACAATGTAGAAACTTTTGTTCCTAAAAGGGTAAAGGCTTTGTTATTTCATAGGAAAATTATTTTTAAGTTACCCACCTAAGTGAAAGGATATAGTTATGAATACTATGTGATGCCAAAATTCTTATTTGTTTTCTACTTGTGCAAACCGATTTGGGATTAGATAATTTATATTTTCTTCAAAATAGTTTTAAAGAATCAGCGTAATCACTGGTACATACTCATTCTTTCATGTCTAACTCAAAATGTGTCTGGGTTATATTTTCCTTTGAAAATTAATGATGAGATTTACCTTGACTTAATATAGGCTATCCAGGTGAGGGATTGTGATACTAATTCCCTGAGTTAAATGTGACAATAGTTCCCTTATAGCCACGGCTTCACTTTCCAGGGTTTCAATTATCCATGGTCATCTTCAGTCTGAAAATATTAAATGGAAAATTCCAGAAATAAACAATTTATAAATTTTAAATTGTGCACTACTCTGAATGGTGTGATAGAATCTCAGTCTGCCCCGCAATGCGAATCATCCCTTTGTCCGACATCTCCACACTGTCTATGCTATCCGCCCATTAGTCACTTGGTAGCCCTCTGGTTGTCAGATCAACTTTCATGATATTGCACTGCTTGTGTTCAAGTAATCCTTATTTTACTTCATAATGGCTCCAAAGCACAAGAGTAGTGATGCTATCATGTTGTTATAATTATGTATGTTACTCTCTTACTGTGCCTAATTTATAAATTAAACTTGATTGTAGGTATTTACGTATGTATAGGACAAAACATAGTGTATATAGGATTGAATGCTATCCAGTTTCAGGCATCTACTGGAAGTCCTGGAACATATTCTCTGAGGATGAGGATTACTGCATTATGTTTTACTGTCTGAATGATATTTGATATTGCAACTGTGTTTTTGTGCTGTGCAGTGGTTATGAAGAATTTCTCACAAAGAGATCATAAGATGAGAGAATTTTATCATAAAAAGTTGCTGTTTTAACTTAAAAATAGGTTAGGATTTCAATGTATGGTTAATGAATTCCAAAGTTTGCATTTATTTTTCTTTTCCTTCAAAGCAAGTCTGTAAAAGTGCTCAATATTCCATTCACCACTGCGTCGTAGGGCCTGAATGTCTAGGTTGGGAGGATGCTTTACTTCCACATCCCGGCCATTCCCTTGCAGGCAGTAATAGTAGATTGCCCTTTCTGAGCTCCCTCTCTATCGCCTTTACTTTTCCTTGCCACCAATAGGGGATGTGTCCCCCGCTGGTCCTTCTATTGGGTAGAACGAGTGTGTTGAAGGTCAGTGTTCTCTGCAAGGCTGCTGGCAAGCTGCACATGTTCTTCCTGTCACCTCCTCCTTGGGCAGGTGTCACAGGGGTTGCCTCCATTCCAGCCCTTTTCCCACCTGGGAAGCCTTCATTCAGAAAGTGAAGTTGCAGGGCGGCTGTTTTGGCTTCCAGCCCAAGGTGATAATTCACCCCTACTAGGATTAAAGTGGATGCTATATTTTTAATTCCATCTGATATTTCTTAATTGGTTCAGAATGGAGAGGTGACTTGTACACAAGATGTTTATATTGATTGTAACGTTATGATAAAGTGTTAAACTCAGACAGTCAATAAAATCTCTTTGTGACCCAATTCACCTTGAAAGATAAATCTATAGGGGCTAGTAAAAAGGAACTTCAGCCCTCCCAGGAGGCATCTTTGAACGTGCACTAACTTGTCTTGGGAGAAGATGCACTATACTTTAACCTTCTGCATGCTGCCTTGATTTGGAAAAGATGGTCCTGTTTTGCAGTAACAGTTTTCATCTTTCAGTATCAGTTTAGGTAATTTCAAGTAGTATCGTGACAGTGATTAACTTTTAAAACTTTTGCATAAATATGCTCTGCCTTAAACACTGTAAACATCTTAGAATTACCTTTTATGTTTTTTGTTATTGCATAGGTGTTTTGGATGGATACACAAGACACTGTTGATTAATTATGTAGGAATGAATAGGTTTTCTGAAGGAAATATCCAGAAATTATCAAATCAAATCGTTCCTTATCTTTACCCCCCCACTAAAAGTGTTTAATCATTTTTCCTTCCCAATAATAGAATAGGAAATTTGCCAGTGAAAGCTATTACTGCCATAAAATTGTGTCTCATACTTATCCAATCTGAAGTCTCTCAGTGACTTGGAAAGAGTTGTTTCATTTTTAAATTACCAAAATATTAACAGCATCACAAGGAGGAACCAAATATTCAATGAAGATCATTTAGAGACAAAAGTAAAGCCTCTAGATGGTGCCAGAAAGTCTTTCTTTGGTACAGTGATGATAACTTGGTAAACTGTCAGTTAAATTTCTAAAGATTTCACCATCTTTTATTTTTTAAAATATAGCTTGCTATGAATCGTATAGTTTTGAAAGAAATGAATGGTCAATGGAAAGGAGGGAATCCATGAAATACATCTTCAAACCAAATGACTAATTTAGTCTGGTCTTAATAGTGTATTTTTTATTTTTTTAATTTCAGCATATTACGGGGGTACACATGTTTAGGTTACGTATGTATATTGCCTTTGCCCCACCTGAGTCAGAGCTTTAAGTGTGTCCATCTCCCAGACGGTGCACGCCACACCCATTAGGTGTGAATATATCCATCCCCTCCTCCCCCTCCCACCTGCCTGACACCTGATGAATGTTACTAGTATATGTGCACTTGAGTGTTGATCAGTTAATACCAATTTGATGTTGAGTACATGTGGTGCTTGTTTTTCCATTCTGGGGATACTTCACTTAGTAGAATGGGCTCCAGCTCTATCCAGGATAATACAAGAGGTGCTAGATCACCATTGTTTCTTGTGGCTGATTAGAACTCCATGATATACATATACCACATTTTATGAATCCACTCATGTATTGATGGACACTTGGTTTGTTTCCACATCTTTGCAGTTGTGAATTGTGCTGCTATAAACATTCTAGTGCAGATGTCTTTTTTATAGAATGTATTTTTTCCCTTTGGATAGATGCCCAGTAGTGGGATTGCTGGATCAAATGTTAGTTCTACTTGTAGTTCTTTGAGGTATCTCCATATTACTTTCCACAGAGGTTGTACCAGTTTGCAGCCCCATCAGCAGTGTATGAATGTTTCTATCTCTCCAGATCCACACCAAAATTTACTATTTTGAGACTTTTTAATAAAAGCCATTCTCACTGGAGATAAGTGATATCTCATTATGGTTTTGATTTGCATTTCCCTGATGATTAGAGATGTTGAGCATTTTTTCATATGTTTTTTGGCCATTAGTCTGTCTACTTTTGAGGAGTTTCTGTTCATGTACTTTGCCCACTTTTTAATGGAGTTGTTTGATTTTTTTCTTGCTGGTTTTTCTGAATTCTATATAGACTCTAGTTATCATCCCTCTATTGAATGTATAGCATGCAAATATGGTCTTATTACTTTATGGCATCACATCTACTCAACTTGTGGGTTTGAGAATAAGGACTATTATTTGTCCATAAACCTTAGAAATATTTGATTGACATTGACAAATGTTAGTTATTTCAAATTATTGTGGGCTTATCTCTACTTATATATTACATGCATTATTGATAATTTTGATAAAAAGTAAATAACGTTTTTAAAGGTAAAATATTCCTTCCCCAATTTTCCAAAATCTCTTTTTTCTTCTAACCAAGAACATTTTGAATGTGGTACTGTGGGTCCAGCTCCTGACTAGCCAACATTTCCATTTTAATACTGGCCCATAGGAACTTGGGCATCACACTGAGCTTTTCTGGATCTCAGATTCCTTCTCTGTGAAATGATGGGGTTGGCTGTCTCTAACATTATAGCTATTTATAGTCATGATTTTATAAATACATATGTAATGCTTCTTATGTGCCATCTATTCTTCTGAATCCTTATAAATATTAACTCCCTGAATCCTCTAATAATCCTATGAGACAGGTACTGTTCTTATCTCTGTCTTACAGATGAGGAAACTGAGGCAAAGAGAAGTTAAAGAACTTGTGTGCCTATATGTGACATCTTCTACAGACCAGGCCATGAAAACACAAGAGATGGCTTAGAGGGAATCTGTCTGATTCAGTTTGGGTTGCTATAACAAATCACCATAGACTGGATGATTTACAGATAGCAGAAATTGATCTCTCACAGTTCTGAAGGCTGGAAGTCTGAGAATGGGCTGCTGTCAGCTGACTTCTGGTTATATTCTCATAGGATGGAAAGAGCTAGCTAACTCCCTGGCATCTTCTTATAAGGGTACTAATCCCATTCATGAGAGCTCCACCCTCATACCCTTGTCTAAACCCAATTACCTGCCAAGGACCCTGTCTCCAGATACCATTACATTAGGAATTAGTGTTTCAGCAAATGAGTGGGAGAGGCACAAACTTTCATTATATCGCAGAAACCTTATTCCTGAGTCTCCACCAAAGGTTAATTTTCTACAAATTGATGTTACAAATTCGTATTTTGATCAGCGGGCAGTAAATTTGGCCATAGTTTCTGACTGGTTGAATTTGTGGAAATTTCCCTCCAGGAGTTAACTTCCATTTTCCTGGCTGAATGGAGTTAGCAGAGGGGAGCAACAGACAGGACAACACCATCCTCTGCTCTTTGGGAGATGTAGAGTGGACAGGTTTTCTTTCTTTGCCCAGCAGGAGCCGACCTCACACCTGATGCATTTTTAGCACTTTCTTTTTACAGGGAATTGAGCCAAAGGAGTCTCTGCTTATCATCAAGTTTATTTAAGTCAAGGAATTTTTGCAAAAGCGTGTATTCTTCGTAAGCAGATCGAGGGGTCTCCAGTGTTTCTGACTGCACAGAACAGTCATGAGTGTCTCTGTCATTCCATTTTAACAGATTGGCCAGGGAAAAGACTCAGCTTTCACGTAGCTCTGGGCTTCTCCCCTTGGGCACTGTTGGCATTATGGGCTGTTTAACTGTTGGTGGGGGGAGGGCCATCCTTTGCTTTGTAGGCTGTTTGGCAGCATCCCTAGCCTCTAAGTACTAGATGCCTGCAGAACCCCACCCCCAGGTCTTACAATCAATGATGTCTCCTGGGGGGACAAAATCACCTATGGATGAGAACCTCACATGTAGGTTAGCAGAGGCTTTAAATGGCCCCAGCCCCTTGAGCAGTCCTGTGTGTACTGTCCCTTCTGGTCCTCCATGTCGGGCTGTTCTGCTGGGGGCAGTGGACCGAAACATGACCTCTTTTCCTTTCCAAGTCACTCTGCCTATGAGTATTTGCCAAGTCGTTTTCATGCTCCATCAGGGCCTCCCTAACGTTCTCAAGGAGCAGGCAGTTTGACATTTTCATCCTAACACCCATTAGCTGCTGTGTCAAAGGAATTAGAATATTTCCTGCTTCATTATTTTTTTCTTACTTTGTTTCTAATACTTCATTCTGGCACGGGAAACGGAAATGCACTCATATTTGGCCTAAATTGATTTGTCTCCTCATTTTCTGGTGCACCTCTTGGGCAAAATGCTTTTGAAAAATACATACTTTTTAATTGCAGTACTATGTACATAACATAGAACTGGTTTACAGTGATAAATTTTAACTGTACAATTCAGTGGCATTTTGTACATTCACAGTGTTGCACAACCCTCACCACTATTCATTTCCAGAACTTTTGCATTATTCCAAATAGCAGCTCTGTAGCCATTAAGCAATAACTCCCTATTTGCTCCTCCTCCCACCCCCTGGCAAACATTGTCTACTTTTTCTCTCTATGAATTTTGCTATTCTAGGTACTCCATATAGGTGGAATCACATACCATTTGTCCTCTTGTGTCTGGCTTATTTTGCTTAGCATAATACTTTCAAGGTTTATCCCTGGTATCAGAATTTGGTCCATTTTTGTGGCTGAATAATACTCCATTGTGCAAATATACCGCATTCTGTTTATCCATTCACCCATCAGTGGACATATGACTTGCTTTCATCTCTTGGCTATTGTTAATAATGCCACTGTGAACATTGGTGTACAAGTATCTACTTGAGTCCCTGTTTTCAGTTCTTTGAGGTGTTTACCTAGGAATGGGATTGCTGCATCATATGGCAATTCCATGTTTAACTTTTTGAAAAACGACCAGACCATTTTCCATCTCACCTGTACTATTTTACATTCTCACCAACAATACATGAAAGTTACGGTTTCTCCACATTCTCACCAACACTTATTTTCCATTTTTTTTTTATTATAGCTATCCTAATGGGCATGAAGTAGTGTATCACTGTGGTTTTGATTTGCATTTCCCTAATGACTAATGATATTGAGCATTTTTTTCATTTGTGTTTTGGCCATTTGTTCATGTTTGAGTATATTTTCTGTTGCTTACAATGGAATACCTGAAATTGGATAATTTATAAAAGAATAGGAATGTATTTCATGCAATTATGGAGGCTAAGTCTGAAGTTGAGGGGCTGCATCTGGTGAGGGAGCCTTCTTGCTGGTGGGGACTCTGCGGAGTGCTGAGGCAGGTCAGGGCATCCAACGGTAAGAGGCTGAGTGTGCTCGCTCAGGTCTGTCTTCCTCTTGTTATAAAGCCACGAGTCCTACTCCCATGATAGCCCGTTAACCTATTAATCCATGAATGAATTAATTCATTTGTGAGGGTGGAGCCCTCATGACCCCATGACCTCTTAAATGCACCACCTCTCTATACTGCTTCATTGGGGATTAAAATTTCACTAGGAGTTTTGGAGAGGACACATATTCAAACCATAGCAATCTTCTTTGGAGTAATATCTATTCAAGTCCTTTGCTCCTTTTGAATTTTCTTTTTATTATTTTTGTAGAGTTGGATACTTTTAAAGAACAGATGAATTCCATGATCTTGGTTCTGAATATCCAATCAGTCATTTAACATCACAGACCATGAGTTTGAGTCATTGAATATAAGTGAGTTTCATTCCTCATTTGAAGGTACACTGATGCTCAAACTGGTAGCTTTGTACTGTCATTGACATTTCCCGCATCAGATTGCCCTGAAGTGGAAATTTCCCCCCAAATCAAACTTCCATGGAACACCTGAAGACTGTCCTGACACAGCAGGACAGCAGTCCAGCCCGAGGTCTGATTTGTGGCCAGCGTGGTGGAAAGGACCATGGCAGGGATGGTGGCTGCATCTGAGGCTGGGGACACCTACTGCATGTGCTTCCCTGCTTGTCCTGGCTATGCCTGCAGGTGCAGTGACCTGTCTGGGATTACGTATGATCGTGAACAGTAGCATTAGTGCTCTGCCCTGGGACTCTGCTAATGCTGCCTCTGCTTCTTCATCATGGTTCTTCTTGGTTAAGGAAAGGTGGCACTGAGGCCTGGGGTGTAGGGGACCAATTCCGTGGTGGCTAGAAGAACAATCTGATCATGAAACAGGGAAGATCATGAAACATGTAAGCATTTTTGATGCTCAGCACTCTTAGATTCTATTTGTTTTTGGAATATTCTTATAGTGTACAAATAGTACATTATATTTATTAAGTCATAATATAATTTGGCATTTTACTATGTATGTTGATTGCTGTGATCCATCAAAGTTCTTGGCTTAGGATAAAGTTTTGCCACTGATTAGCTGTGTGATTTGGGGGTCCACGTCTCTGACTAGTTGAGACCTGCGCAGGCCTTGTGGAGCATATGTATTATTGAACGAATGAATGAATAAATGCTGAGTCTACTTATCTGTAACTAATGGCAGAAGTGACTGCTCTTTTGCGTTACTTTTAGCTCTAATACACAATAATTTTTAAAGTGATAATGGCTCATCTCTTGAACAGTAGCCGCCGAGTTGTCTGCCAGCGTGACTGAACATCCTGTTAGTGAAACAGAACTACCATCTTCACGTGGAAGAGAGAGAGGAAATCTTAAGCAGCTCATTAAAGTTCTGATTATGATAGTCTGAGTTCTTCCTCATTGCCTATAATGTTTTCTGAGATTTTGTATTTTCTTACCCCCCCAAAAAACCCCAAAACAGCAATTATTTCTTGACTCAAATAATTATTGGACTTTTTTCCTGAAATCAGTCCAAAGTCTGAGCAAAGGGCAATTTTCCTGTCTAGAAGTAACATGATATAAAATTAGCACCACAGCCTCTAGCAAGCGCATGTTTCTCTGGAATAACTCGACTTGTTGAGACTGTCCCTGGCTTCACAGTATTTTGTATCAGCCAACCAGCTGGATCTTCTAGGCAGGGTCATTACGCTTTGGCAGTCCAGAGACTATTAAAATGCAAGTGTGGATCAGAATCATGTGGTATTACATACCAAATTGTGATATTGAAACGAGGCTGGGAAGAGAAAATATAATACTGCATTGTGCATTTGTCACCATGATAGATGTGCTTGCAGATATCTAGAAAAATTGTTACAGCTTATCTACTGCTCATGATAAGGTGTCAGGGAGGCAGTGACTTGGAGTGAGTTCATGATGACTGGAATCGTGTATTGATCGGGACCACACAGAACAGCACGCAGTTATTGATCATTCTGAGAATTCTAAGAGAGACCTAATGGCACGTGATTTCTCTCTCTCCCTGTGCATTTTGCGTGAGCACTAGTGTAGTTTGTTAATAGACCAACACAGGGAAGACAAACATCGTGGCAGATGCTTTCCTGTTTGTCTATAGGGAAAATGCAGTAGAAAATCTATGATAAACTTTTATTTAATGCTGAGGATGTGCCAGGCACTGTGCTGGACATTTTATATATAAAATCTCCTTAAATTTTCCCAGTGGGTCTCTGAAATGGATTTCTTTTTGTATTTCCTGTACCACAAATATCAACTAGGACCTCCTGATTTTTATAGATGTTTAACCTTGACCCATACCACCTTTATGTGGCCATTGAAATTTTAGTACCTGCGTCGTACAGTTTCTGCTAATTCCTGCTAGTTCACTTGCTCAGACTTCCCTTTTGCCGGGCCTTGTGTCCTCATCTGCTGGATTGGTTATACCCGACGGTATTAGTTTTCTGTTGCTGCTGTAACAAATCACGATACCTTCAGTGGCTTAAAACATCACAAATTTATTTTCTTAAAGTTCTTTATGTTTGAAATTCAATATGGATCTTACTTGGCCAAAATCAAGTGTATCAGCCGGGCTATGTTCCTTTCTGGAGGCTCCAAAGGAGAATCTGTTTCCCGCCTCTTCCATTTTCTAAAGGCTGCCTGTGTTCTTTGGCCCCTTCCTCTGTCTTCAAAGACAGCCACAGCATTCATCACATTCATTTGACCTGTTCTTCTGCCTCCTTTGTCTAATTCTCAGGACCCTTGTGATTATATTGAGCCCACCCAAATAATATCCAGGATAATCTCCCAATTTTAAGTGCAATTTGTTAGTAATCCTAGTTCTACCTGCAGCCTTGTTCCCTTTTGTGTGTAATATAACATGTTCACAGGTTCCAGGGATTAAGGTGTAGATATCCTTAGGTGGTATCATTCTGCTTCTCATATTAATTCAACCTGGAAGTGAAGATCTAACTCCTTGTCTGATTTCTATCAATAAAGCCATTTATCTCAACTATATCAAAAGTTAAGTTTACTTAGTTTATTGAAACCTGGAGAGGTTGATGATAATTCCTTCTCAATCACTCAGTCTTTTTCCTTTCTTTCTGGAGTTATTGATAAATTCTCCACCTTTCTCAAACCAGATAGTTTTTCCCATCTCAGGCCCTTTGAAATCTCTTCCTCTCAGTGACATGGGCTACCAAAGAACAACAACAACAAAAAAAAACAAACAAAAAGAAGGAAATTCAGAACATTATAGTATTTGTCCTAAAAGGAACTTTTGTGAATATGCTTTTTTCCATCTCATCTTAGCCCATTTTACGGATTAAAAACAGCAGCAAGAACAACTGAGACTAGACAGGTTAGTGATTTACCGTAAAACAGTGGTTCTCAACTCGGGAAGATTTTGCCACCTGAGGGACACTGGGCACTGACAGGAGACGTTTGCATGTCACAGATGGCAGAGGCGGAGTGCCAGTGCTGCTGGCACCAGGTCTGTAAAGTCCAGGGATGCTGCTAGCATCTTACGACGCACAGGAGAACCCCCCCACAACAGTTACCAGATCTGCAATGTTCATAGTCCCCTGGTTGCTGAGGCCTGCCCTGGACTATGCAGCTGAATGCTGAATCTAGGAAAGTCCATCTGAATGCTAATCCCTGGTCTGCCAGACAGCCACACAGGAGCTGGGACCAGTTGTCTTTTCAGAGAGAAAGATGACACTTTTGGGTAAAATTTCAACTTTTCTTGGTTATAAGATTATATTCATTTTGCATGAATCATGTTCAGAGGATTTGTAAATACACTAAATGTAATGTTTTGCCTATGCTTGTTGTGGCTTCCACATTTCTTGGCAATATAATGATGCTTTCTACGAAATAACTTCAATGAAAATTTTGAAGACGAGCAAGCATCATTTAGACAAATGCCTAAATTCTGTCTTTAAAATTAAATGACTATTTGCATCTGTGAACCGTACCTTTTCTTCAGGAATTGGATGTCAATAAAGGTCCGTCCTTGCTAGTGGTATCCCTTGGGTTAGCTCTTGGAACCATACCTTTCATTTGGGGAGGAGGAGTGTCTTTCTGTGATTGATGAAGACAAATCAAGAGATAATTAGGAAGTGGAAATGCTGACCTGAGCAATGCAGTGAAACAGTAATGTGCATGATCCAGTTCGTGATCACCATCAATTCATGATCCAGTGATGGTGAGCCAGCAGAACAGGCCCAAACTATTGAAAGAATGGAGAGTTCTCTTTTCATTGCACCCTAAATGCAACTTTACAGAAGTGGATCTCAGTCCTAGGTGTCCTTCCGCTGATTTCAAGTACCTGTTATTCCTATTTCATAGAGAATGAAGAGAATTCTAGAATTTGGGGTTGTAAAGCCATCTTTTTGTCTCACACAGCTTTAAATCAGACTATCCTTCGTTGTGTATTAACGTCTATTTAACATGTTGCTTCAAGTATGTGATTATATTATTCTCCAATTTAGTTTGGTCAGAAGTGGTGGTTTGATAAAAGAGACGAAGTATGGATGGTGATTATAATTTTATGTTGATTATGTGCTTGTAGCACACTGATATTCGCCCAGCGACTGTTAAATTGGGCTTCCAGTGTTCAGATTTGATTATTTTCATAAAAATCAGCATTAAAAAGGAAGAACTTCTTTCAATTCCTGATTTGCCCATGTAACACATATGCAAGCACCTATTATCACAATAATTGAATTTACTACTGGAAGTTATTAATAATTTTATTGTCCTGGTAGCATCTGTCCATGTCATGCTTACACCAATCAAAAATAATTGGTTCCTGAGCTAGGGAAGCTATTGTGTGTGGGGTCCTGGTGTGATATATCTGGCCCCATAATTTGATTTATTCCCATTGAGTAAAATCCTTTGAGACCTACAGCCCTCAGTTCTGAAAGAGAATATTTTAAAGATATATCGTTTATACTAAGAGACAGCAATTGTTTGGCAATCAACAGTTTTATTATTGAACATCCATTTGCATAACAATGTGCTGGATACCATGGAGAATGCAGATGAATATCAATGTAGGATTTATTTTCTTAAAGAGATAGCTCTCAACTTTATTAGGAAGACACAATTTCAACATATGAAAATTTTCATACCCATTCAAGGTGTTAAATGAAAGATGACAAAATAGATGTGATGAGGTTGCATTGCTAAACTAGGGAGGGCTAGGCATACAGAGCTTCCACACATAATTCTGACTGTATAAATTGAGTCTTGAAGTCTAACTAGTCTTTACATTTTATTTTAGCCCTAATTTTTCTATTGAGTGGGATACAGAAGACTTATCTTGTGTCTTCAAATGATATTCACTCTCTTCCTGTTCAGTTTAATATAGTTCTTGTTTGTATTACCTTGTATGTATTCAAAATGGAGTGACAATAAATATAAAGCAGTTTGAGAACTATCAAGAGGCCAGAAATGGAAGAGTTGGCCAGTGTGTCAAAGGAAATACATTGGACTTTAGCCAGTCAACAGTGTTCAATAATAATGATAAAACGAAGGCTGCTTTTCAGGGAAGAGCTGGAGAGTGAGACAGCAGGTGAAGTGGCCAAAGTTCATTATTTTTTGAGTAACTCTTCGAAATGTCAACTTTTTAGGATGATAGGATAAAGCACTAAAATGTCTATTTTAGTACTAATGATAATAAATGCATCATTGTTTTTTTCAGTTTCCTAATGCTATACTATACAAATGAACTTTTGGGGTGAGCTCTTTGAATAGATGGGATATAAGTTTGTTTCAAAACCGAGGTGGCTTCTTAGTGATTACTTGAACAGATTCCAGGATTTGAAACGCAATCCTCCTAAAGTTTGACCGACTGTCCTGAAGATACGGTATTAAACATGAATTACTATAGCCAATGCCTTCATATTTTAAATGGGAAATCACTCTTCATAGTATTAAATTGGTTAAAATGAGGTAATCTTCAAGAAAACTTTTGCAACAATTGGTCTATATTTATATGATGTAAATGTGGAAATTTGGTTAAATTAGCAGTTGAAAGAAATCTTGATTTTTATTTCCATTTAATTCCATTTCACCCAATTTGAGTCTAGAGTATTTTAGAAGGTGATAAGTGTTATGGAAAAACATGGAGCAAGCTTAGAGAGATCAGGAACAAGAAGATATATGGGCACCGTTTGAACTTCTAAATAGAGTGGTCAGGGTGGGTTACAATGAGAAGATATTGCTTGTGCTGATGTTTTAAGAAGGTGGAGACGGTAGGCTTGTGTATAACTGGGTGAAGAAGAAGGAAACAGTAGATTAGGTCCCTAAGGTGTGAGGATGCTGAATATACTTGGGCAATGCCAAAGAGGCCAATTGTGACTGGAGCACAGGAGGAGGGATGAATAGTAGGAAATAGAGTCATGACTTTAGAGTGGCAATGGGACAACAAATCAGTGTAGGCCACTGAGAAGTTTCTTTTGCTTTCACTGTGCAGAGGTACGAAAAGAGAAGTGACATGATCCAGCTCACAGTTTTAAAGGATTCTTCTGTTACCCTGCCCAGTTGTGTGGGAGTGATGATGGAAGTTGAGTTAGGAGGCTCTTGCAGGGATCTGAACAAGAGATGATTTAAGTTTGGACTATGGTCTTCAGAATGGAGATGGTAAGAGAAGGGATCATCTTCTGGATATGTTCTGAAGGTCAGAAGATTTGCTGACAAATTGGATATCTGTAAGAAATAGAGGGATAAAAGATAACTCCAAGTTTTTGGCATAGCAACTTGGCAGGATAGAGTTGCTGTCCACTGAGAAGAGAAGCGTGAAGTCTGTGGGGGAGGGAAGTTCAGTAGATCACTTTTTTTATGTGGTTATGCCATAGGTCTGTTGTGTTGTGTTATGGTACATTATCTTGCAGGGGTTTGTCAGACATCTGAGAGGAGGGGTCCAGTAGGCAGTAGATTACACATGTCTGAGGTTGAGCAGAGAGGGCTGGCTGTGACTCTAAAACATGAGAGCATATAGTTGCTGATAATATTATATAGACATATTTTGAAAAGTGGACAATCTACGTGAGAATGTGTATTGGGGATGGCGTTGTTTCCTGCTCAGTCATTGTCTGTGGTTTAAAACTTAGAGTGCGGTAACAGGAGGGGCATTCCAGTACCTTTCAGAACACCATCACTGAAGAATACTATTTAGATTATGATTTGCAACAGAAAGATTTTTGAAAACATTACTTTTATTTACCCGTTAACTTCAACAACAAAATAAGTTATGTTTTTTCAGAGAAAAATTCTACTGAAGTGGTAATGTGTAGATGACAATTTAGATGCTGTGCGATGTTCTCTACTCATTATGTTTATGGGGTTGTAATGTTTTACTCAAGACTCTGGAGTAATGGAGATTTGCCAGCCTTCCCCAGGAACCATTGTGTTTAAATGCCACATCACAGTAGCTAAGGTCATTGCTTGAATAAAAGTAAATTAAAAGTTCTAATTGGTATCTAAATTACCTGGTTTAGCTTCTTTATAAATGTGTTGTAAGGTAAATTATAGTATGTGTAGAAAAACAAACAAACAGCTTCTGGCTTCCATAGGATGTAATTGTTAAAAGCAGTAAAAGCATGTATATGTTTTTAATTTTTTCTTATTTTGTAATGGAACACTTCTTATGTGTATTATAGAATTTTGGCTATAATTACCAGAAATCCAATTAAGATGCGAAAACAGTAAAATTTACAGATGAGCTTAACAGTACTTAGCTATAATAGAGAATTGGTTATAAATCTCTGTGTTAAACATTAGGGATCATGTATCTTTTGAAATGTTACAAAATACAATATTATTAAAAGAATAGAATTCACAACTGAGCTCTAAAATTTACTGAGAAGGGAGTTGTATGGCAAATGTGATTACAGAATTGTCCAGTATTTAAAACATTAGTACATCTGCAGAAAGCAGTTGCATATAGAGAAGTATGAGTGCTATTTTGCTTACAAGATGTGATGCTTCTCAATAGAAGAATTGAATATGAGATTAAAATATTTTTATGGCCAGTGAGTCTTGGTTATAAACATCCTTATTTAAAAAATTCTTTGCGTATTATTATAAATATACTGTGTATATATTCATATTGTATGACAATTCAAAAACATCATAATAGTATATAATGCCTAAAGTCACTTGCTTGTTAATTTTAGTGTAAGTGAGCAAGTTTAATAGAGTAAGAACACTGCTTAAGAAAATAAGTTTTAGAACAACAATTGTTTGCAAGAAATAGCAATTTTTTCATTCTTGGTATGTCTGCAGTTTCTATTTTCATGGGAAATTGAATTGGAAGTGCTGAAATACTGATAGAATCACTCTTCCTCTGGCATTTACTGGCAGAATAGAAACCTAGGACTTAACAAAGAAGAGTCCAGCTTTTGAATGAATTTGTACTTCACATTTACTGTCCAATAAGATCATTGAGTTTTAACATATTTTAATTGTTGCATAATCTAATTGAACCTTAAAGATTATAGAGATTTAATCTGATTGGGATTCATGTGATGAACTAACATGTGGTTGACAGTTATATAAAAATATAGCACCAATTCATACTAGTTTTTTTTTCCTTAATATGACAGTTCCTTAAATAAATGGCAAATAAAAGGCTGGGGGGAAATCTACGAGTCTATTTCTGGTAGTATCTATTAATAAATTGTGCTTATGCTGTGGTGAGTGTAGGTATTAAGGACAGAATGCTGAATACAAATTAGATATGGTAACTGCCCTTGTGGTGCTGAGTTTATGAGGAGGCAGATTTCACCACATTAATGAATGAATATTTGCTACTGAGAGAGAGGTGGAATGGGAAGAAAGCAGGATCTGAGGGAGACAGTATAGGGACAAAGTCTAATGTTGCCTAAGGTGTGTGTAAGTGGATCTAATGGATGAACAACACTTTTTAAGGGTAAGAGTGGGAAACCCTTCTGGGGAAAGCACGTGCAAAGACTCTGTAAAGAGGAAAATCTTGGACCCTTCCCTGAATTGAAAGCAGGCCAGGAGGCAGCAGGAAGGTGACCGATAGAGGCCCTCCAGGTCTGTGTGGAGATGCAGGGTGGGAGACCAGATCGTGCATGACCTTGTTTTCTTCTAGGAACTGGATATTTATTCTTCCTACAATAATTTCATGATCATTGGGTCTGGTGATTGATGGAAAGATGTTTTGATTACTGCTGTCATCATTGTGGTTTAGTATGTTTTGTTTTGTTTTTTTTTGTTCTTTTAGAACTGTTAGTGTAAGAAGGTTCACATGTGGAACTTGACTCCTGTGGAGATAGTGTGAATTATGATACAAGGTACCATGTGTTAAGTTCAATACATAATGGCACAGAAACGAACTGCTTCAGTCATTTATAGGAAAGATATATGTCAGCATTAAGGGAAAGCAAAGACTCCTACAGGAATGGAGCTTGGGCTGTGTCTTACCAAACAGTCTTGAAGGAGATGCTGCTGCAGTGGTTCAGAGTATGGGTTTAGGGTCAGGCTGGATTCCAACAATTAGCCTTGTGACCTGCCCATCATAGAACCTACCTCATTGGGTTTTTCAAATTCATGAAATAGTACATGTAAAACATTTAACTCATGAACAGCATATATAAGTTTGTTGGAATATTAGCTATTCTTCTTCTTGTTGTTGCTTCTAATGCTTTTATTATTTGATTAAGTTGATAACAAGAAAGGTGTGTAGGCACAGGTTAATTAATTCTTTAGAGCTAAGAATATGCATCCATGATAAATTAATCATTAAGTTGTCTTCAGGGTTCCTGTGAAGCAATATTAGTAGGTAAGAGGAGAAAGACTAGGACACATCTTGGTATTTTATTGCTTATACTGCAGACAGCAATGTTGGATTCACCCACTTAACAAACACTTCAAGTTCTGCCTGTTTTCCACTGTACCACCTGCTTACCACATTCCTACCAACCCAGTATTTCCCTGTAAAATTCTGGGAATTTCTTTATGTGCAGGTATATGGACATGATTTATAAGGAGGTATTAAAACCAACCATGCCACCTACTTCAGTGGTCAAGTAGATAGAGTCTAGGGTTGTAGAAAATGTTGGAATGGTTCTAGGAATACATTGGTAACAAGAAACATCAAATTAAAACTGAAGGGAAAAAGAATGAAAAACAAGCAGGAGCAATCCCAGTATAGTTACTTCAAAAAATAGTACATAGCCTGGGTTGAAGCCACATTATCTGTAATTTCATTCTAGCACAGTCATTTTGGGGGAGTAACTCCAACCAGCAAACGTATGCCATAAGGAGTCCCATACTTGCTGCAGGCCCCTAAGCAACTATTCCTAAGGAACCCACAGTTCTCATGTTTCCTATCTGGAAAGTTCTCTTTTCCACTTCACTGCTGTTCTGATCAGGAACAGACCTTGTCGGCTTCTTGTGGATCCTGGTTGGAAGGTTTGTGTTGAAATTGTAATATGTTATGTTGTGTCTTCTTCCTTTTCCCCCATGCACGTGCACTATCCCAGAACACACTCTACTGCAGACAGGCCTGATTTCCCTAACATAGAGATGTTATTTCTCCTTTAATAGCATAGGTAGTTCCTGATCAAATATGCACATTTGTAGCTCAGCTCAAATTTATTAAATACGACACTAAGTAGGTTAATCCATACTTAATGTATATTAGCTTTTCTGCTTATTGACCCTAAAGATCATAGACACACTTACAAGTCAAGAACTTTATGTTATTCTGGATGCAGATGACAAGATTTGCATGTCTTATTAGAGCACGAGTATAAAATCATTGGCAAAGGGGAGTCAGATCATATTAACCTTTTGCTCGCAAGCCTCCCCGGCTTCCGTGCATGCTGGGAAGAGCACGTTAGCATGACCTGCACACACGGCGGCATCGACTGCTGTGCCCAGCCACGTTGCCGTTTTTGTTTCTTGCACGAACCAGGATTATTCCTGCCTCAGTGCCTTTGCATCTCCCACACATTCCCCCTCCAAATGTCTTTGACAGAACTACATTATCTTAGTACAGCTGATCATGCTTGTCATCAAAGGATTTATTCAAGGGTTTCCTCCACAGGGAGGCCCATTTTTATATCTCTTTTCTTCCACAAGATTTAAATTAATCACATGAGAGTAGGGAAATTGAAATATGAAAACCAGTGTTTTATGTTAATAGTATTTAGAATGAACTTTAGAATTTAGGAATCTAAGCATAGTGTCAGTAGTATAAAAATAGTTTTTAAGTATAGCTGTCTAAGGTGGATGTGAAATTTTAAAAATGCATGTTCTCAAATCAATTAATCGGACATTGATATGTCTTTATGCACTCATCTCAACAATGCAAGTGGGTTGTTTGGGAATTTTATAAATCTGAGGCTAAACCATCTTATTTAACATTAAAGGGATTTCCATAATCATGTTTCCGTGTCGGTTTGACACTCTAAACTGCTGTGACTTTGGTTTTACTTCTTGCATAAAGCTCAAATTTATTCCGGTCCAAGTATATGTTAAAAAATGTTATATACATGGCTCAGATTCAGCTACCTTATCAGTAAGTGAATCATATCACATACCACTACTTGTTGAAGGTAGATGTAGTTTTTGGTGTTCTTTTTAGTTTTAAACCTGGGACCATCTGGGACTTATCTGGTAATTCATTCTGCAGATCTGTTCACGGCTGCCCTTTTATTTACTGTCCTAACTATATTTTGTAGTTTTGTTTTTCTATTTCTTTCCTCTCACCTCTTGTTTTAGGGACAGTTGTCTATTCTTTCTATCTCTAGCCTCTGTCTTCTCTGAGGATCAGATTGCTGCTAAACTATCAACCTGAGCTGAGTTAGAGAAACACAGCCTTTCTCTAAAACCTTCAACAACTTTGTACTGCAAAAGTACCAAACTCCTTGGGATGCCACTAAGTCCCAATGACATGTCCAGCATCCTGTCTCACAACGTCCCTTGCTGCTGGCTTCCCTCTGGCCATGCCAGATGAGCTGCTGTTTTGATTATGCCTCACAGTCTTCCAGAACTGTGCTCAATTTCTTAGTTGTGACACCAAGAACTATATTTGACTTCGTATTTTTGTGAATTCTTTCTAGATCTGAACACTTTGTAATATTATAAATTCCCAGGTTACAAGGTCCATGTTTTATTCTTTTTGTCTCCCACAGTCAATTGCATGGTGGCTTACACATAGTTACTGCTGGGTAGGTACTTGTGAGTTGAAGACTTTGCATCCTGCCAAACCAAATGCAATTTCCTAATGAAATATTATATTCACTCAGTGTTTTCTCGAGGCATTTTCTTCCAAACAAACTTTATAAAATATTAACTTAGACACTAAGCAGTGAGGAGTCAAATTCAATTCTCCATCACTATCTTTTATTCTTCCTGGGGAGTTGACGACTTACAGCAGTGGTTCTTAGCCTTTGGCCACATCCGCATCATCTGGAGGGCTTGGTAAAACCCTGGGTCCCACACTCGGAGTTTCTCAGTCATTAGGTCTGTGGTGAGGCTTAAGGATGTGCATGTCTAACAGGCTGCCAGGTGACGTGAATGCTGCTGTGTGAGAACCTCATTTAGAGAACCTGTGACCAAGAGTCCCTGGCTACTCAGTCCTTACGTTGGTCAGACAGCACTTTTGGGTGGATAATCTCAAGATACGAGTTAAAAATGACTTTGAGTCGTGTATATTTCATATACCCCTTTGTCTTTAGTTTTTGGTTCTCCACCTAATAAATAGGTGCTTATAGACCTCTCCACGGGCCTTTATTTAATTGGAAGGGAAAATGCTTGAACCTGTTGGATGCACACTTTAAACTTTTCTTTTTTTTTTTTTTTGTTTGTTTCCCAAACCTTGGTTGCCCAAAAGTATTTATGCTGAACATAAATATAAGTGCTTCATAGGTTGTAGCTCATTTAATCCTCATGATAATCTTATGCATTACCTCTGTTTTTTAGATGAGGGGACGTTAGGTCACTGATCCAAGGTTATGCACACAGGAAGGTTAAGAACCAGGATTTGAACCTGGGAAGTCTAACTCAGGAGCACACACACCTCACCACTCTAGGTGAAATAAGCTGCTGTTGTCCTTGTTTCAACCTGTGGGTTGATGCCTTGTCCACAAATCCTTTTGGCATCTCCAGTTAATCCCTGGTTTAAGGCTGCCCTCTGGCATTACAAGATTTTTATGCTTGAATGCGAAAACTCAAGTCACCATCACTCTTTAAGGAACTGTGTCTTAATCAGATTTATTTTGGTCTGTGAGTGCAGCTGTACATTACAATTATAGTGTATTTTTATCACTTGCCTTATGAAAAATGACAGCATACCACAAATGGCCCAGTTTAAAGGGAATAGTGGGCCCTCTTTATCATATGATCTTGCCCTTTTGAATTTGTAGTTTCACCAGCATCATCATATTTGGTCTTAAAAACCAAGACAACAGAAAACTGTGAAACATTACGCTGGTTTTACAGATAAAGAGCTGAGTCTCAGGGAAGTTGAAGAATTTCTTCAGGGCCAAATCTTAAGAACAGAATCCAGGCTCAATTCCCGGTTTTAAACACCTAGTTCAGTGTTGATTTTGCCATATATTAGATCTTTGCATTAAGATGGAATGTATACTTTCTTTAACCTTTAGGAGAGATTTGCAAATATTGAGTACAGCTTTTGAATTAGATTTTTGAGTATTCATTTACTTAACAAGTGTTTACTGAGCCCCTTCTTGGAGCCAGGCACTCTTCTAGGTGCTTGGAATGTATCAGTAAACAAATCACAAAGACACTTGTTCCTGTGGAGTTTACAATGTCATGGTGAGTGAGTGACAATAAACAGAAATTAGTAAATTATATTGTATGTTAGAAGCTGATATGTGCTATGGAAAACAAGGTGCAAGTTGAGTAGAGTAAGGTCAGGGAGAAAGCATTCCGGGCAAGGGGAATGCAGTTGAAATTGTACATTGGATAGTTACATAGAAGTGACATGTGAGCAAAGAATAGAGGAGATGAGGGAGTTAGCTGTGAGCCTGTCTAGGAAGAGACTGGTCCAGACACAGACAGCAATGAGGACAAAGGGCCACATATAGGAGTGTTCTGAGTGTGATTTAGGAATAGCAAGGGGAGCAATATGGCTATGAGGACAATATTAGGAGGATACTTTAGAGAACTAATGCTCAGCCAGATTTTCTAGAGCCGTGTATAACCATGGAAGGTTTTGAGCTAGGATGTGACATGATCTGATATAGATTTAGATCCGTCCTGTGATTCCACAAAGAATAGACGGTAAGAAGCAATGGTGGGTGCAGGGAGGCCGGTTGAGAGACTGTGTCGTCAATCCAAGTGACCAATGATGGTGGCTCAGACTAGCGAGAGAGAACAATGGAGGTGGTGAGAAGTGACCAAATGCTGGATATATCTAGAAAGTAGGATCAGTGGAATTTACCTGGTGGATTGGGTGTAGAGTGAGAGAAAAGGCTGAGTTAAGAATGATCCTCAAGGTTTTGGGCCTGGGAAACTATGAGGGATGGAATTAGTGCCAAATGTGAAGAATGTGAGAGCAGGTTTGAGAGCTGCATCAACTTAAGAGATGAGTTTTGAGTTCAAAAGGCCGATGGGGGCATCCGGATATCAGCGTTGAGTAGGCAGGTGGACGTGGAGTCCGGTGCAGCCTGAAACAGGGACTTGAGATTCACCGTCATATGCTTGATATTTAATACCGGATGAGATTCCCAAAGAAGTGAGTGTCAATAAAGAAGAGGATGTAAGACCACCGAACCTAGGTACAAATATGACTGGGACGTCAGGGACAGGGGGAAGCAACAGAAGAGAAAGAAAGAGAGGCCAATGAGGTAGGAGGAAAACTGCGGGCTATGATATTGTTGAAGGCAAACACTGAAGACCTACCAGGAACCTGATTGTGCCTAAACCTGTCAAATGCTCCACGTAGGTAAAGTAAGGAAGGCCTGAGAATTGACCACAGGTTTAGCAAAAGGATGGTCCTCGGGGACCCTGATAAAAGCAGTTTTAGTGTGGTGATGATGGCAAAAAAGTGAGTTTCCCACACAATGAGACTTGGGGAGAGGTTGGGAAGCAACCTCCAGCCAGGTAGATTGTTCCCAGAGATTTATTCATTTTCCAATTTTGAGAGACTTTGATTAAGTTCCTCAGGTTTGAGTAAGAATCTATTATTTGGGGGAGGTTTAAAAAGAGAGAAAGAAAAAAAAACCATTGTGAGAGACATGGAAAAACAGATAAGAAAAAAAAACTCAAAGGAGAAAGAGAGAGAGAGTGATTCTCGGAGAGATCACATGGAACTTTCATCTGTTAAAGTGCACAAATTAAGAGAAAACTCATTATCAAATTGGTGTCCTATTCATTTCCAGCTGCCTTGTTGCTTTCTGATGAATAATTAATTGGGTCTTCTGTGAACAAGTAATTCAAATACATATATTTTGGCCCCTTACATTTCTTACCTGCTTGCTTGTGTTTCAGATGTATAATACCATTAGCTATTTCTAAAGGGTCAGTATAATCATAAGATCTAGGAAACTGTTTCCCACTGCACGTAAACAGAAAGTTTGAGGTTTTAAAATTTAAATGTACAGGATCTTTTCACTACATGTGTATTTTTGAACTTGATACTGTTTAGATAACTCCAAGGGTACCTATTTCTTTGACCGGTGATGCCATCACTGTCAGGATTTCCTTCACACCACAGTATGCACGTAGAAGTGCCCCGACTGGTATGTTTACTTAGCTAAGTTTCCTCACTGAATCTTCCTCCCTTCTCTAACGATTTCAGTCATTTGTTCTTTACAGCCGTTAGACCAGCATTTATGGTCAAGGTAGGAAAATAGTGGCTTAGAATAGTGCTGATCAAGTTTTGTGTATAATTAATTAAACACGGATTGTGTTACATTTTTTTTTTAATTTTAAGACTGTTCTTTTAAAAAATCTCTGGATTTTTTATAATCACCTTTGACTCTAATGAATGCCTTTACTGTGAGCATTTGGAGGTCAGGTGCTGGGTGACATTCTTGTGGCATTCTTGGGGCAGAGCGCAGGGCTGTGACCCATGGTGGGCACTGAAAAATGCGAAGTGAACAGCTGGAAGCTAAGGAATTCAAAAGGTAAGGGCAAGGGGGAAGAACCCATGAATGCCACTGGGTACAGGTAAGGAACAGCACAGTGGAGCCAGGTAGGCTAATTCTAAATGCATAGAGGGAGGACGGAAGGAGCTGGGGGGAGAAGGCTGTGGCTAACTTGAGGTGGAAGGAGAAAATACAGCATGACCGGCTGACTAGAAATGATACCCAGAATCTTTTACTTGTCCTCTCTGGAAAGCATGGAATTCATTCAGCTGCCCTGGGTCCTAACCACCAATTAAAATATAAATAGCTTGTTCTGGCCAGGTTTTTGAATATCATGGCTTAGATTTTTGGATTTACTTTTACCATCAGCACCCTATGAAACATACTGTGTTTACCAAAATCACAAATGGAATTGTACATTGCCAACGTGGAGCCTTTGGCAGCAGCACCCAGGCCAAGCAAAATCCCCGAAATATAAACACGATTGCAAGTGATTCAGTGCTACGGGCAGAATCCAGCACTTCTGTGAGGAAGTCTTGCATAGACGTGGTTTAGTGACTTCAAAAGTGAGATTACCAGACAGGCCCCCTGTTGATTAACAAAGCAGCATAAAGGCCAACTGCTCCTGTGGACTGCAGATGGGTGAAACCAGTTACCATCGGGCCTCAGAATGAGGTCAGGAAACTCCTCTAAGAAATAACTAGGGCTGAGAAAACAGACCTGTGATGAACCTGCACAATTTTTTTCAATCATGCAGAGTAAAGACTTTTCATCTCCTGCAAGGTAGAGTTGAAGCCAAGATCTTTTTGGTGTCATTTAAATACCATTCTAATAAGAGAAGTCTATATATACACATGAATACACATATACACACACTTATATACACACACATACACAACAAATATAAACATATATATATATATATATATATATATGACTATGGGGACTGGCAAATCCAAAATCTGTGGGGAATAATAGGGAAAAATGACAGCTTGGAAATTCGTGTAGGAGTTGAAGTTGCTCTATGGAGTCTGAAATCTGCAGGGCAGGATGGCAGGTTGGGAACTCAAACAGGATATTTATATCGTAGCCTTCAGGAGAATTCCTTCTTATTTGGGAAATCTCAGTCTTCTCTCTGAAGCACTTCAGCTGATTGGATGAGGCCCCCAACATTATGGAGGGTGATCTCCTTTACTTGAAGTTAGCTGATTGTAAACACTAATCAAATTCACAAACACCTTCACAACAACATCTAAACCATTAGGTTATTAAGTATGGAATGTCAGATGTCCTTAAGTACTAAGTTTGCCAGTTGATATATCTGATATTTCACTTTGACACTTTTTTTTATTGTGAAGGTATATCCTCATTTTTTCGAATGCATGTTTTGGCTTGTGATTATCTTTCAAAGGTTTTTTTAAGAGCAATTTTTGTGAAACCGTAGATAAGACAAAAATTTGTGTTATTTGTGAATATGAGTTCCATTGTAGAACCAATGCAATGCAGACAGCTAGAAATGTGAAGGAAGTGTTTGGGAAGGATGTGGCTAATGAATGCACTGTACATCAATGGTTGACAAGTTCCATTAAGGTGATTTTAATCTTGAAACTGAGCCATGTGTGTGACCTGAGACCAAGATGGATAATTATGAGCTGAAAGCTGTGGTGGAAGAGAATCCATCTCAACCTATGTGTGAGTTAGCACCAAAGTTTGACTTTACTATTCCAACAGTATTGGAACATTTGAAACAAATGGGCAAGGTAAAGAAGCTGGATAGATGATTACCACATGAATTAAATGAGCATCAGAAGAGAAATCATCTTGAAGCTTGCCTTTCTTTGTTGTCACGACATAAGGGCAAACCATTTCTACACCATATTGTTACATGTGATGAAAAACGGATTTTTTTGACAATCACAAGCATTCAGCACAATGGTTGGATAAAGATGAAGTGCCGAAACATAGTCCAAAACCAAATATTCATCAAAAAAAGCTAATGATGTCTGTTTGGTGGTCCAGCACTGGTATTATCCAGTACAGCTTCATGAAACCTGATCAGTAGATTACACCAGATGTCTACTGCAACCAACTGGATGAAATGAGGATGCTTGTGATTAAGCAGTGGAGATTGATCAATAGAGATAGACCAATCCTCTTGAAAGACCACATGTCTCACAAAACAATGTTGCATAAACTATAGCAGCTGGACTTGGAAACTCTCTGTCATCCACCATATTCACCAGACCTTGTACCAACGGACCACCACTTCTTCCAGGCTTTGGACCACTTCTTGCAAGAAAAGATATTCAGTTCTCAAAAGCTGTGGAAATCACCTTTTGCGATTTCACTGCCACTTGCTCTCCAGGCTTCTTCACTGCTGACATAAACAAGCTACCATTAAGATGGCAAACTGTACTGATAGTTTAGACACACACTTTGATTAATTATACTGCTTCTTGTTTGAGATATAATAAACTGAACTTTTGATTCGAAATTGTACATTTCATATTTAATGACCTAATAGTACTTGACCAAACAACTGAGCACCATAGCCTAGCCAAGGTGACACTTCAAATTACCTATCACAGTAACTCTGGAAGCTTCAGATATTTATTTACTTTATAAATCAATGGTGCATTTGAACTATAGGGAAATTTATATTGGATAGTACAAAATGTTCTTCAGATAGAAACTTTTGTTCTTCATTAATGAGATGCAAATATGTGTGAGTTAAATACTATGATCTCCAATTGGCACTCTGGGTGTTATTATCTTTATTAGTGCTCAGTAGCAGAATAGATTTGCAAATAAATGAAGAAAAGAATTCTCATTACTTTTAGAAAAAAATTTTTTTATTAATAATATTTGCCTTCTTTCTCATTCCCCAATGCAATGTCTTCTGCCAACTTAATAATTTGTTTAAAATGTGTAATAGGAATGATGCTAGGATTCATAAAGGACATAATGTTATTTTTTGTATGAATAATGCAGATGAGCCTATGCTTTCTATATTAATGAGAAATTGATGTTAGTAGCTCTTTTATTGATAGTCTATTACCTTGGAATTTCATATCTTGGGAATATATTTGTATTTACAAAACAAAATATGTTCATCATTTTTAATTTGCCACAAAATTTAAGCCTACTTTTTTCACTTATATTTCTCATTTCCTTGGTTTTTGGCAGAGTTTTCTGACTCATATGTTCTGGGTTGCTGGCCATGGGTAGAAGGTGTCTCTGTGGTCATAAATTTGTTTTCTTTTCTCTCTGTTTCTCAATGTGCCAGTCTGGACATAAGGTTGGTTACCTGCTCCTTGGAGGACTTTACTGAAGCTGTGAGAATCATCCGGCACACCCCATCAAGTCCTCGAAACCTCCAGGCTGTGGTCTGAGGCACACAGACAGGAGTTTAATAGTTGCTTTGCTAACAGAGGGTGAATACTTACCTTTTTAGTCAAGGGCAGGGTGTTCTCACTACTTAAACTCTACCCCAGATAAACCAGTTCGGTATTCTGGGCATACCACTGACTGCCAGGGACAGTTTTCTGATTAGTTAGGACGCCCTGTGCAAGTCATGGAAAACCAACTTAAATTGGATTAGTGGGAACTATGGAATTTATGGAGTGTCATAAGTAAAAATTTTTACTTGGCCCCCACATTCTACTGGTCATGTCTCATTTTTCTCTTTGCATCTATTAATTCTACTTTCTTCTTTACTAACTTCCTTTTCAGCAAGCTCTTCGTAAGTCATGTCAATATGCCAGTGGGAGCTCCAGCTTTATATTCTAGAAGTTGAGCAAACACTAGGAAGAATGTGCCTTTTCTTGATAGTTCTAAAAGACTCTTAAGGATTCACTGTGCTTGGTCTAGCCTAGATCTCATGGGGAATCATCCTTACCAAGAGGATGGAATATTTGGACTGAGCAGATTTTGGTTAGGATTTGACTCACATGACATGCAATGCACGTATATTGCATGTTTCCTTCAGCATGTAGAGTCATTCCAGGTGGAGTCATGTGCACGGAAGGTGTTTGTACCAAGAGCTTTGGCTGTGGAAGAGATGGCCTAACCAGAGAGTGTGGAGCACAACATGGTGTAGGACTGAGACATTTTAATACTCAAAGATCAGACAGGGGAGGATGTGCTGGTGAAGAAGAAGAAGAAAGAGATAGGACCAGAGAAGGAAGAGGAGGGAAACCAGTAGGGTGGGGTGTGCCCTTGAATCCAGGGGAGGATGTTTGAAGGGAGCATTTGGGGGACATCTAAACCAGCCAGGGAGAGGTGTGGAGAGGATGAAATTCAGTTGAGGGGCACAATGCTGTCCTGGTGAAGTGAGGTGAGGAAGCCAGCCAGGAGTTGGCTGTATAGGGACTCATGCCCTGTGTTTGCATCAGTGTTTTTAAGCACTGTTGCAATCACATTTGTGCTAGGAAAGAACAGGATAGGCTTTAGCACATTCATGAAGGGTTTATGCAAAGTGAAGGCCAATATGTTCGTGGGAAGTAAAGATTGCCATTGTGTGAATAAAGTAGGGGGGAAATTGAGTCATCCAGTGACAAACCAAATTCCGAAAGTCAGTCCTAAATTCCTGGTGTGGGAGGTAATTTATTTTCCCAAGCAGCATCATCAAACACACTGTATTAATGCTGGTAATTCAAATTTTATTTATTCTATAAAAATGTTTATCTTATGTTTTACAGTTTATAAATGTGTAGTTTCTATAAACTTAAGAACTTCTAGCCTAGTTGTATATTTGTCCATGTTTAGGTTACTATAATAATTTGAAAGTGGATATCCTTATTTTTTTTTTCATAAAAGATATTATGTTTTTAGTTCAGGTTGTAATTTTTATCCCATAGAACCTAGCAATGTTTGAACACAAGGAAGCAATTTGGTAAGTATTTTAAAATTAGTTGTTGACTAAAAGAAACTAAAGTAGAAAGAACAAAGGACAAAATTTTGCCTGGCAAGGGATGAAATTTATAAAAATTATGTGTAGAAGTATAGAAAATCCTTATTACTATAGGAACGTTGGATTCTCATTGGTATCTTAAAACATATTAAAGATAAGCATTAAATAACTTTTTAAATAGAATTCTAAACAATGGCCAATTTTTAACATAATTACTATTGTTATTGAAAGATTTTCTTTATGCCACTTGACAATGTAATGCACAAGTAATTCATTAAGGAAATTATCTGTAGATATGTTGGCATAATTATGCTTCTTGTTTAAAATTTAAGTATCTAGGCTGGGCATGGTAGTTGACACCTATAATCCCAGCACTTTGGGAGCCTGATTAGATTATTTGCTTTTGTTTGCTATTGAGCTGAGCTCCTTATAGATTATGGATATTAACTCCTTGTCAGATACATAGTTTACAAATACTTTTTTCCATTCTGTAGGTTGTCTCTTCACTTTATTGATTGTTTCATTTACTGCGTAGAAGTTTTTTGTTTGATGTAATTCTCTTTGTCTATTTTTGATTTTGTTGTTTGTGCTTTTGAGGTCTTGTTCAGAAAACCCTTGTCTAGTCCAGTTTCATGAGACATTTCCTTTATGTTTTCTTCAAGTAGTTTCATAGTTTTGGGTCTTACATTTAAGTCTTTAATCCATTTAGAGTTGATTTTTGGATCTGATGAGAGGTAGGGGTCTAGTTTCATTCTTCTGCATATGAATATCCAGTTATTTCTAATCACCGCGTACAAATACAGCAACTTTGCCATCTGTAAAGCACAAAGGGAAAATTTGATTGTTGAAATGTTGAAAATGTCATTGTACTTGTATTTTTCTCAAGCTGACAACATATGGCATATTTCTAATTTTTCTGCTAGGATTTCATTTTTAGTGACTGACATACACTTGATTTTTTAAAAAAATCACAATATTGTTCAAGTAAAAATGGTAAAAAGGTTTCTTTTCTTTTTAAGACTATTTCCAGTATAACCGTTTAGCTTTTTGTGTTTAATTAAGCAAATTCACCAATTCTGAATCATATTTCTCTGTATTAGGCATTCATTCATTAAAAATTCATTATGGTTTGTGGCCATAATGTGCTAGGTTGTATTTTTTGTTCTGAGGATGTTGCAGTGTACAACGCAAAGGTTTTTATTCTCAAAGGGTTTATATTTTAGATGTACTGATTTAATTTAGTTTATCTGTTCACGCTTTTCTAAATACAGACTAGGCACAGTTTATTAGGAATCTAAACCTTAAATACAGTGATACACATCCCTTGAAAATATTTTCCTAGCATTGATATCCTATCGATTTTACTCAGGTACACGCTTTCCATTATTTATCATATCAAGCCGTAGACTGTCTTGCCCAGTGTATTAGTTTGCTAAGGCTCCTGTAACACAAAGCACCGTGAACTTGTGGCTTAAGTAATAGAAACACGCAGTTCTGGAGATGAGAAGTCCATGGTTGTGTCCTTCTGCGGGCCGTGAAGGAGAGTCTTTTCTAGGCTTCTGGTAGTTTCTTAGCCATCTTTAGCATTTCTTGGCTTCTGTGGCATCACCCGAAGCTCTGCCTTCATCTTCATGTAACATTCTTTTTAATAAAGGCACCGGGATATTGGATCAGAGGTCCCCCCACTCCAATATGACCTCATCTTAACTCATTACATCTGCAACGACTCTGTTTCTAAACAAGGCCGCATTCTGAGGTATCAAGGGTTAGGATGTCAACATATGAATTTGGGGGTGGGGGGGATTCAACACAATCTGTAACAGCCACCATGGAGTAGAGGAGTGGATGAGATTTATATTTTCATTTAAGAATATTTATTACTTACCTACTAAGGACTGTGCTAGGAATGAGTGATACAGCAGTTATTATTATTAATTTTTTAAAGACATGTTAAGGCCCTCATTTTATAAAGCTGACTGGCAGGTCATTTACATTTAGGTTGGTGGTAAGAGAAGCATTGATATCCTGGCTATTCCATGTCCTAAAAGTGGTAAAAAGCCACTTTCCACTTGGAAGCTGCCATCCTAACGTAGCTGTGGCTTCCTTGTCAGTCCTCGGCTATAGAGCCACTGGAGAGCCATGTCTCTTGCCATGTCACATTAGGTGACCCCGGTTACAAGAGCATGCTAGCTCCTATTCATGACAATGATGGCTCCCTGGTCTCCCAGCCCCAGTCAGTAACAGGGTGACTCTCTGATCTTCACCATCCTGATTCCTACTTGCAAATTCAACTCAGACACTTCGTATGAAGCTTGATTAAAGATACTAGCATGACTTACCATATATGAAGTTTACTGTAAAAAAAGTAGTTTCCCAGGCAAATATAGTTACTTTTTAGAAAAATGAGGTCGTTATTGAGATTTTTTAAACCATCATTCATCAAAAAGGTGGCAACAGGGCATATATGGCATCTCTAAAAGAGTTCAGATTAAAGTGCTCCCTAAATCCAGTAGTTCTTCAATTAAAAAGTGATATAGAAGTTCTGGGCTGTGCTTCTTTATGCTATTACAGATTTCCCAATTTGAAGAATGAGTGAAATAATTATAACTGGAGATTGCTTTCATTTTAGTGGGAATTTGAAAATGCAAATCCTAATTTGGCTTCAGGAGTTGCATGACTGGACTTCAAAATCTGACAAGAAATTGTGTGTGTGTGTGAGAGTGTGTGTGTCTGTGTGTGTATTTCAGTCTATCCATCCATTACCTAGGGCTGTTTGTAGTGCATTCAAGATAGATGGCTTTATAAATGTTAAAAACTCTTTGGGGAGCTATTACACAGACTTCTTAGAAATATGTATTGAAAAATTTCTGTAAAGACATTTATCACCTAGGTTTTATTTGGATAGAAATGTGCTTTATTTGGTTAAATAGGAGGCCATTTTATCCCCTTCCATTTACATAGAATGTGGAGTATGGAAAGTTAGAGCTGGAGGAATTGTAGTACAATAGCTAGTGCCCTCAGTGAGTGAGGAGCAAACTAAAATCTCAAAAACAAACTGAGCTTGATGAGAACTGGGACTCAAACTGAATTTTCTTGCATCTGAGTTAATATCTTAAAGACAGCAGTGTTTGAACCACTTTGAGATGCTGATATTTTATAATTTGAAGGTAGATCAAACTACTCTTAAGATTTACATACCAGAACAAATAATATAATCTTTTATTTTCCCTTTAAAATCCTGGTTCTGTTAAAATTAAACAAATATACAGATAGGGTCGTCAATCTCTTAGGACCACAAACGTTTAGTATTCCGATGTGCATCTAGCAGATGATTTACTTAGAAATAGTAGAGTTTGAGTCAAAATATTATAGCTTTAATTTGTAATAAAGATAAGATAGTTATTGTACTGGGTATCATTTTCAATATCATATTGGTGAGATGGATATTTCTTGCTAAACTTTTGTCAGTCTTGGTGATATTTTGTTGAGATCAGGTTTATGGACATAGGATGGCTTTATTTATTTGTTTTTCTCCTGTGATACTGAAGCAGGCTAGCTGGGAAGCTTGACAGTCTCAACACAGCAAATATTTGTTCCTGTAACTTACAGATGATCTGTAAGTTATCCATGAGAAAGTTTAATGTGAATAGGTGACATCTTCAGAAAAATGTTCATCTGCAATCCAGAATGTCACTCTGATGACACTATTGCCTGCATGAACGTTCACCCATCATTCTCTAAAGAGAAAATAAGATGAGTTGTTGTAATTCTTCTCCAGAGGAAAAGAGAGTGCATTGGGAATTTCTCATGAAGCATTGCTTTTTGATAGGTATTTAGGTTTTCTTTTTGTGTTTGCATTGCCATATTTTCAGATTTTTTTGGTAAGACAAGAGGTGTAACCTTTTCATGAGTCTCAGATTCAGTGATGAATCTGTGGGAGTGATCACATTCCCTACTGGGCATTTCTGGGAAAAAAAAGATTTATTACCAGCCTTTGCTCATAAGACAATATTAAGGCATGGTTCTTCCTTGTCTCTGGACTGAGCCAGGTTAATATTTCTTCCATACAACAGTGCTTCCCATATTTAAAAAAAACAAAAAAACAAAAACAAAAACCTACCATACCTGTTTCTGGTTGTCTCTAAAGCAGCACTGTCCAGTAGAAATAAAATGTGTGTCACATGGGCAAGTTCAAACTTTCTAGTAGTCACATTAAATATACAAATAGAAACAGGTGAAATTAATTTTAATAATGCATTTGAGTTAAACTAATACAGCCAATGTATTATTTCAACATATTCAGTATACAATTATTAAATAAATACTTCATTTGTTTTTTTCTTACTAAGTCTGGGGTGTATTCTATGCTTTCAGCACATCTTAATTCAGGCAAGCCTCATTTTAAGAGCTAAATAGCCACGTGTGGCTAATGGATATCATATTGGATAACACATTCTAAAACAAATACCCCTAGCCTTTGAATATTCTTGATAGTTGTAGAGGGTTGAGTTTGTTCATGCCCTGGTCTAACTGATCTGCATCTCATTAATGTGCACTGCTCCTATATTGCAGGTGTGGCCTCTCTAGGATAGACTAGAGCTTTACCTGATCTGATGAGGGTAACAGCCTAACAGCAAGAAGTCTACGGTGACTGTTTTGGGGCTCCTCTTTTATTAGTTATTCTAGCTCATACTTGCTGCTGAAACTCCGAACAGGATTTTCTCTGTATATGTTGCTACCAATCCTTGGCTCTCCATACTGTTTTTGTACATTTGTTTTTCTAAAACCTAGAATTTTGTATTTGTTACTGGTACATCTTACTAGATTCAGCCCATCAAGCTGGGCTTGAGAGGTTACTGTGGATCTTTGTTTTTCAGTTGATGTATTCAGAATCACCTGACCTTCTCCTAAATGATTCCTACATCCTGATACTGTTTACTCAATATCATCCTTCCTGTTATGAAAAAAAAAAGTGATCTTGGTTTTCTTCCCTGAGATTAATTCAGTGGTATTTTACAGATTGTGAGAATTTGGACAGTCAGTAATTCACCAAATTACATCTCTCTCTCTATCTGGTCAACAAGATCAGCCAGTGTGGAATCTTGATAAAATCCTTCCTGATGCTCAGAAATAATATATCTAGTGCCTTGCAGTATTTACTAGAAAGCCTTATCAGATTAAAAAGAAGAGGGCAGACCTTTATCTCCAGGGGGAAAGGTAATATTCATAAGGGAGTGCAATTGATTGATACTGTTGTTTCCATGGGAATCAAGGCAGGATTATTAGATGAGCTATTAGAGCAAACTCTTCATTGGAATGCTTTCTTATGAATGAAAGGTCTCAGGGTCAGAGAACTTCAGAGCTTGGAGGTCCATTAAAGGCCATTCTAGCCCAATCCCTCATCTTACTGATCAGGAAACTTGGATACAGAGGTTATGTGATTTGTCTAGACAAGCGTGTCTAGAGAAGTGTGACTACCTTGAAGCCAGCCTCTTAGGGGCTGAACAGGTTACTAACACAGGGATTGAGAGATACCCAAGGAGTTCAAATGTTTCAGCCCGTTTGTGTCTTCCCATCCAGGTATCAAACATGTGGGCTGTCTCTAGCCCCAGCCATCCATTATCTGACTACAACTCCATGCCAAGTCACCAAATAAACTCTGTATGTAGCTGAGCCCAAGTAACCCCTGGAGCCATGACAGATGGCAATCATAAAAAGTTGTCATTGTTGGATGCCACTAAGTCTCACTCAGGTAGTTTGTTACACAGAAATAGACAACTCTGGAACACTGTTTTCTGAAGGGTTATCAAGAGGAACTTGAATTTGGTAACTAAAAAGTCAAGAAAAAATTCAGAATTGGGGTGTGGTCCAAGCCCCACACTTTTAGGGCCCCTAACAGACCAAATTAATGAATAGGCTTGAGTTCCCTTGGTGAGTAAACACTAGATCACCATGATACCAATTCCCCTTTTAAACTCTCATATTTAAGTATTCTAGACAGAATTAAATTAATCATTTAATATTCCATTATTCTACCACCTTATTTCCATAATATTAATTGGATTCTTTGGTTGTTGCTTCTCTTTTAACTTTGAGTTAGAGTAGAATTTTACGTTTATATCTTTGCTATTGTATTTCTTCAAATCTAAGAAATTTGATTTTAAGAGGTACCATTATGTTATGTGCTAATATGAAGGAAAAGATGCTGACAAATAATTTTAAGTTGTCATAAATTTTAAGACATGACCCAGTATCAAAAACATTAAAATGTGAAGATAGTGTCTCTGAAGTGGATGTAATATAATATTTAATAATATACTCTTAAATTCTAGCAAAGAATATTTTTAAAAATTCAGGATCAGCTTCTGGAAATGGGCACAAGTTGGGTGAACCTGACCCACGGCCTGATCTTTATTCTAAAATGTAGACTGTAAGTAGTCAGTTACTGAAAATTGAACCTTTCTTTTCATCCACTCAGCAAGCCTTTGTGTTTTGAATGGGGCTTAATTTTGAATGATAGAATTAATACGTGGGATGCTGTTTTGTTCATCATGTTGGGCAGTACCTTATTGCTTTGTTTTCCCTCTTGAGATATTGTTTTACATGAGCTCTGAGCTTTAGCTTTTTGGTGGTTTTATGCTGGCAGGTGTTTATTGTGGTGATCTATGTATAGTGCAGGTCTGAGCATTTCCTGCAGGGCAGGTCTGGTCTTGACAAATTCCATCAGTGTTTGCTTGTCTGGAAAAATCTTTATTTCTCCTTTATATATGAAACTTAGTTTTGCAGCATACAAAATTCTAGGCTGGCAGTTGCTTAAGAAGACTGAAGATAGGGCCCCAATCCCTTCCAGCTTGTAAGGTCTTTGCTGAGAAGTCTGCAGTTAGCCTGATGGGTTTTTCTTTGTAAGTTACTTGATGTTTTCACCTCACAGCTTGCAGGAGTTCCTCCTTCCTGTTGACTTCAGTCAGTCTGATGACTATGTGTCTTGGTGATTGCCTCTTCGCAGTGAATCTCCCTAGTGTTTATTGAGCTTCTTATACCTAGATGTATAAATCTCCAGTCAGACCAGGGAAGTTTTCCTGAATTATGCCCTCAAATAGGTTTTCAGTATCATCTAAAAAAATCTCATAATAATTATAACATGGTCACATGCTCCATAAATTGATTTGGCTTATATGTTCTTTTCTACGAACCTATCTATGGCAAAAATGCACTAATATCACATAATAAATAATCATATAACAATTCTGTACTAATAAAAAAGGACACAACAAATAGGAAGTAATGCAGAAAGAATAGTAACTGGTTTTGAATTGTACTTCTACGTAATACACAAGCAGTTCTTCACTGATGTCTATCTTCAATATTTGATTAACTTAATTTAATAAGTGTACTGTTATTAGGTATTCTCTCAGAACAATTGGTTGGAAATGAATTGTTTATAAAAAGGTAAATTAATTTATGTTCCAGTGGTAGTGTTATGTTTTTATTGTTATCAATTACTATTATTAAATTGCCATTTTTTGTGTTGAATGCATACTGTGCATTGTGTTCTGTGTGTGTAATAGCTGCCTTTGACCACAAGGAGGCTCAGGGAGATCATTAAGGATTAGGTGAGATACTATACATAGGGTAGGATAGACAGTGTGTCTAGTACAGAAGCAATCCATGTGTTTTTCTTTTCTTCCTTTCCTCATCCATCTACTTTAAAATGTTCTTTAGTTCTGTATTGTCCTATGTTTTCTTTGAGGGAATCTCATCTTGAAACAGCACAAATTGAAAGACTCATGAATTAGGATATTGGAAAGAGGGCACTACCCATATTCTTTGAAGTTCTGGTTTCTTCAGTGTGAGAATCAGACTTTATTATTCTGTCTATGATGTAATAAAAGGTACATTCACAATGATATGCAGTCCAAGACCCTGCAGGATACAGCTGTTCATGCATTCAATTTAACTGAGAACATTTAGAGCATCTTATTTATTTTAAATTGATAAATAAAATTATACATATTATGAGGCACATGATGCTTTGATGTGCCTCCCTCTCTCTCTCTCTCTCTCTCTCTCTATATATATATATATATAGTGGAATGATTAAATCAATCTAATTAATTTATCTGTCATCCCCACATACTTACCATTTTTTAGTGGTAAGAACTTTTATATTTATATTCAGAAATCAACAATGTATACTCATTTTGGCTTCTTATGTTATCTAGGGGAGAAAAATTAGAACACGTAGGAAAAATATGTAGATACCAGGTTGTTATCAGTGTTGTTGATTAATGGGTAGAAAGAGAGAGGAAGAGAGAGGCCATGATGTTATTTTGTAAAACATTTATAATTTCACGTGCATAGGTTTATTAACTCTTTTCCAACATTTTTGTGCACTTTTTCATTCCCCACACCTGTACGTATAAGGGTTCCAGTTGCTCTATATCCTTGTCAGTACTGTGTAGTTTCAATATATTTTTGTTTTATCCACTTTAGTGGGTGGGTAGTGGGTTTTTATTCTGGTTTTGCTTTGAGTGAGATTCTCTAATTGATACTGATGTTGAAAATATTTTTATGTTCTATTTTCCAATTTTATAGTCTTTGGTGAAGTATCCCTTTAAATTTTTTGCAAATTTTTAAAGTTGGCTTGTTCTGCTTCTTGAAGTACTAAGTTTTCTCCCCACCCATCTCCTGGATACAAGTCGTTTATCAGATATGTGCTTTGGAGAGCTCTTCTCCCAGTCTGTGGCTTGTCTTTTCATCTTCTTCATGATATATTTCAAAGAGCAGAATTTTTATCTTTTAATGAAGTTCTGTTTTTAAATTTTTTCTTTGATGACTTATGCCTTTTGTGTCATATGGATGAACTCTTTGGCTAACTCTTATATTTTCTTCTAGAACTTTTACATGTTAAGTCTTACATTAGGTCTGTGTTTTTTTAAGTTGATACTTTGTATGTGTTGTGAGGTTCTTTTTATATATATGTCCAAAAATATGTGTAGTTTTTCTAGCATCAGTTGTTGGGAAGACTTTCCTTTCTCCTCTGAATTACATTGACATAATTGTCGAAAAGGAACAGACCCTCATTTATTTTTTTATTTTTACTTTTTTTAGATTAAAAAAACCTTTTTATTTTTTAAATTTTTTTATTTTTTGAAAAAATTTTAAATTAACACATAATAATTGTACATATTCATGGGGTTCATAGTGATGTTGCAAAACTATAATGTACAGTGATTAGATCAGGGTGATTAGCATATCCATCTAAAACATTTATCATTTCTTTGTTTTGGGAACATCCAGTATCCTCCTTCTAGCAATTTGAAACTATATATTATTGTTTACTGTAGTCATCCTATAGTCCTGTAGAACAATAGAATTTATTCCTTATATACAGCTGTAATTTACTGTCCTTTCACAAATCTTTTCCTATCCCTTCTTCTTCTTAACCTTCTCAGACTCTAGTATCCTTTGTTTGATTTTTTACTTCTGTGAGATCAACTTTTTTAATTTAAAAAAGTTTTTAGCTTCCATGTATGAGTAAGAACATATGGTGTTTAACTTTCTGTTACTGGCTTATTTCACTTAACATATGTCCTCCAGTTCCATCCATGTTTCCACAAATGACAGGATTTCAGTATTTATCATTGCTGAATAGTATTCCATTATGTATATATACTGCACATTCTTTATCCATTCATTGATCTGTTGTGGGACACCTAGATTGATTTCACATTTGGCTATTGTGAATACTGCTGCAGTATACATGGAGTTACAGATGTCTGCTTGATATATTGATTTCCTTTCCTTTTGATAAATGCCCAATAGTGGGATTGTTGAGTTATATGGTAGCTTTATTTGTAGTTTTTTGAGGAACCTCCTTACTGTTCTCCACAGTGGCTATACTAGTTACATTCCCCCCAACAGTGTATAAGAGTTTCATTTTCTTTGAACTCTTGCCAGCATTTGTTATTTTTTGTTTTGATAATAGCCATCCTAACTGGGGTGAGACGGTAACTTACTGTGGTTTTGATTTGCATTTCTGTGATGATTAGTGATTTGGGGAATTTTTTCATATATTTGTTGTCCATCCATATATTTTTTTTGAGAAATGTCTGTTCAGATCGTTTGCCTGTTTTTTAATCAGATTGCTTATTTTTATTGCTGTTGAGATGTCTGAATTCCTTGTATGTTCTGAAAGTTAATCCCCTGTCTAATGAACAATTTGTAAATATTTCCTTCCATTCTTTATGTTGTCTTTTCACTTTGTTGTTTTCATTGCTATGTAGAAGCTTTTTTGTTTGATATAAACCCATTTGTTTATTTTTGCTTTTGTTTTGTGTGCTTTCAAATTCTTACTCATAAACTCTTTTCCCAGACCAATGTCTTCAAGTGTTTCCTTATGCTTTCTTCTAGTAGTTTTATTGTTTTGGGCCATGCCTTTAGGTCTTTGATCCATTTTTAATTGATTTTTTATAGGGTGAGAGGTGGAGGTCTAGTTTCATTCTTCTGCATGTGGATATCCAGTTTACCCAACACCATTTATTGAAGAGAGTGTCTTTTCCCCTGTTTTTGGTGCCTTTGTCAAAAATCAGCTGGCTATAGATATACGGATTAATTCCTAGATTCTCTATTCTGTTCTACTGGTCTGTGTGTCTGTTTTTAATGCCAGTACTATGAGGTTTTGGTTAATATAGCTTTGTAGTATTATTTTGAAGTGTGGTAGTATGATGCTTTCAGCTTTTGTTCTTTTTGCTCAGGATTGTTTCAGCTGTGTCAAAATGCTACTGATATTTACATGTTGATTTTGTATACTGCAACTTCACTGAATTTGTTTATCAGTTCTAAGAGTTTTTTGGTAGAGTTTTTAGGTTTTTCTGTATATAACATCATGGGTTTTTTTTTTTTTTTTTTTTTTTTCTTGCTAACAGGAACAACTTGACTTCCTCCTTTCCAATTTGGATGTATTTTATTTCTTTCTCCTGCCTGATTGCTCTGGCTAGGAATTCCTGTACGATATTGAATATGATTGGTAAAAGTGGGCATCCTTGTATTGTTCCAGTTCTTAGAGGAAAAGCTTTCAGTTTTCCCCACTCAGTATGATGTTAGCTATGGGTTTCTCATATATCCTTTATTAAGTTGAGGTACTTTCCTTCTATACCTAATTTATTGAGAGTTTTTATCATAAGTGGATATTGTGTTTTATCAAATGCATTTTCTGCATCTATTGAGATGATCACATGGCTTTGTCCTTCATTTTGTTGGTGTGATGTATTGTGTTTATTGATTTACATATTTTGAACCTTCCTTGCATTCCTGGAATAGATCCTACTTGATCATGTTGTGTTATCTTTTTGATAACTTGTTGAATTTGGTTTGCCAGTATTTTGTTGAGGATTTTTCAGTCCATTCATCAGGGATATTGGACTGTAATTTTCTTGTTTTGTTTTGTCCTTGTCTGATTTTGTTACTGGGGTTATGCTGGCTCAGGAAAATGTCTTAGGAAGAATTTCTTCTACTTCCAACTTTTGGAATAATTGGAGAAGAATTGATATTAATTCTTCTTTAATGGTTCTGTAGAATTCAGTGGTAAAGTCACCCATTCCTGGACTTTTCTTTTTTGGGAGAGTTTTATTACTGATTTGATCTCATTACTTGTCATTGATTCCTTAAAGTTTTCTTTTTCTTTCTGGTTCAATCCTGGTAGGTTGTATGTGTCCAGGAATTTATTCATTTCTTCCAGATTTTTGAATTTATTAATGGATAGTTGTTCATAGTGGTCTCTATCCTCTATAAATCCTTTGTATTTCTGTGATATTCATTGTTACATCTCCTTTTTCATTTCTGATTTTATTTGAGTCTCCTCTCTCTCTTTTTTTGGTTAGCCTAGTTAATGGTTTATTGGTTTTATTTATCTTTCCAAAAAACTTTTTGTTTTTTAAATTTTTTGTTCTGATCTTTATCATTTTTCCCTTATACTAATTTGAGTTTGCCTTGTTTTTGATTTTCTAGTTCCTTGAGATTCATCATTAGGTTATTTGAAATCTTTTTAATTTTTTGGTATATGCATTTATTGTTATAAAGTTGCCTCTTAATACTGTTTTTACTGTGTCCTAAAAGTTTTGGTATGCTATGTTTTCATTTTCATTTTTATTTGTTTCAGGGAATTTTAATATTTAATTCTCAATTTCTTCCTTTGCCCATTGGTTGTTCAGGAGCATGTTATTTAATTTCTATGTATTTGTATAGTTTTAAGTGTTCCTCTTGTTATTAATTTCTACTTTTCTTTCATTATATTCAGATAAGATACTTGATTTAATTTTTTTAATATATTATATTTTGAGACTTGTTTTATGTCTTAACACATGGTCAGTACTGGAGAATGTTCCATGTGCTGATTAAAAGAGTGTTTATTCAGCAGCTGAAATGTTCTGTAAATATCTGTTAGGTTCGTTTGGTCTATGATGAAGTTTAAATCCAATATTTCTTTGTTGATTTTCTATCTGGCTGATTTTCCCGACATTGAGAGTGGGGTGTTGAAGTCCCCAACCATTATTATATTGGTATCTATGTCTCTCTTTAGATCTTAGAATAGTAGTTTTATATATCTGGCTGCTCCAGTGTTGAGTACATATGTATTTACAATTGTAATAATCTCTTGCTGAATTAATCCCTTTGTTGTTATATAATGTCCTTCTGTGTTTCTTTTTATAGCGTTTGACTTGAAGTTGGTTTTGTCTGATCTAAATATAGCTACTTCTGCTTGTTTTTGGTTTTTGTTTGCTTGGAGTGTCTTTTTCTATCCCCTTACTTTCAGCCTATTTCTTGTAGATGAGGCACGTTTCTTGTAGATGGCATATAGTTGGTTCTTGTTGTGTTTATACATTCAGCCAGTCTGTATCTTTTAAATGGGAATTTAATTAATTTACATTCAAGGTTATTGATAGGTGAGGATTTACTCTTGTCATTTTATTGATTGTATTGCTTGTATATCTTTTGTTCCTTACTTCCTCTCTTATTGTTTATTTTTGTGGTTGGGTGATTTTCTGTAGTGATCAAGTTTGACTCTTTTCTTTTTCTGGTGGCACATGACTGTGACCCCACTTATGAGTAGATGTATTTCTGAACTCTTCTTTCCCCTCATTCTATATATCTAATCTTGTGTTGAAAAGACACTTAGTTGATTACTTAACTTCATATACTGTCTCGAATGAGGCAGTGTTACGTCTTCCAACTTTGTTCTTTCTGAATTTATTTATTTATTTTTTTACTATTCTAGCTCCCTTTCTTTACTATATAAAACTTAGTATTAGCTTGTCAATGTGTACAGAAATGCCTGATGGAATTTTGATTAAGATTGCATTACATTTAAAGATCAAAAACTTAGAGTGAATTGACATCTTGATAATATTCAATTTTCCAGTCCAATACACACACAAACATACACACATACACACTTTCCTTTAATTTCTTACATCAATTGTTTTATAATTTCAACCAAACAAATCTCTAAGATTTTTTATTACATTTATCCCTATGTATCTCATAAACTTTGATACTATGAACAGTATTGTTTTAATTTAATTTCCAATTATTTATTGCAAGTATATATTTTAAACATAGATTTTTCTATATTGAACTTATGTCCTGTAACTTTCCTAAGGTAACATATTAGTTATAGTAATTTTTTGCAAATTCTTTGGGAATATGTACATCAACAGTTATGTTGTTGTGAATAATTACTGTTCTATTTCTTCCCAAACAGTGTATTTTTTATTTATTTTCCTTCTTTTATTGTACGGGGATAGAATGCCCAATACAATGTTAAATAAAAGTTCTGAGACTGCAGTTCCTTGCTATATATCCACTCATAGGGGACATTACTCAGAATATTTTCCTGTATCCTCTTTGTCAGGATGAGATCATTCCTTTTTATTCCTAGTTTGTGGAGAGTTTTTATTATGATATTGAATTTGGTCAACTATTTTTATCCTAATCTATTGAAATGATCATATTTTATTCTTTATATTTTTTGTCTCTGGATATTATCAATCATATTTTTTGATTTTTAAATATTGAACAGTTATTACATCCTGGGATAAACCCCAGTTAGTCATAATAAATTGCCCTTAGTATATATTTTTGGATTCAATATGCTAATTATGTGTTAAGTTTTATTTACTCATCTTCATTTATAATTTTGGACTATAGTTTTCTTATAATGTCTATATCTAAGTTTTGGTATCATAGTAAAGGTTGTCTCATTAAGTGATTTGGGAAGTGTTCCACCGTCTTCTATATTTTGGAAAATATTATATACAATTGGTAGATTTTCTTCTTAAATATTTGGTAGTATTCAGCATTGAAGCAAACTGGGTATTTTCTTTGTATGAAGGATTTCTGATGCTTTTGTTAGATGAAGGTTTTTAACTTTGCATTCAGTTTTCTGGGGGGGAGAGAGAGAGATTCTTATGTAATTCTTGAGTAAGCTTTAGAAATTTGTATCTTTCAAGGAGTTTGCAGTTTCATCTATGTTATCAAAGATAACTGCAATAAAATTTTTAATATTTCCATATTTTTCTTTTAATGTCTTCAGTATTTATTGTGATACATGTTTCCACCTTTTCAGTATTGATCATAGTTCTTGTGTGATAGTTTCTGTGTGATAGTTTCAATACTTGTATTTTTTTTGACTCTGGCTCTTTGATCACTTTATTTGTTGACAGTTTTTTTTTTCTTTTTGTTTCTTGGAAAAGTAGTAAAGTGAAAGATAAGTATTATATACCTCTAGAAATGGGAAGTCTGTAACAGGCTGTTAGTGTTGAGGGAAAAGTCAATCATCAGTAGTAGCTGGGTTGGATTTTGTTTTTGCTGTTATTATCCTCATGCACTACAGGCTCAAATTTCCCCAATGACTGACTGTTATGACCTTGTGCCTGTGAAGGTGACCTGCTCTGTCTGGGGTGACAGAGGATTGTTCTCCCTTCTCTTACTCTATTCTCAGCCTCATGCTTTCATTCCCTGAGGTCCTTCTCCATGCTCTTGGCCTTCCTTGAAGGTAGTATGTTGTTGCTTGTCATTCAGTGACAGACACTGTGGGGATAAGAAAGATTCTGCAAGTCTAGTTTTAGTTTTACATGATCTATTCTCCTGGGTCAGGATTTAGGATCTTTTCAGCATCCTTGCTCCTCTGATGCTTAACAACTGAAGCCTGCCTTTCATCTCTAATTTCTGTTGCTCAGGAGTTTCCTGCACCTCCATTAATGGTAGCTGCCCTCTGCTTTGTGTCAGTGAGAGTTCAGAGCCCTAGAGATTTCCCTTCCCCTCCACCAGAGGCAGATTGCTTTTGCTTCTACCCTCAACTCAGAAGAAGCAGATGTTTTCCTGCTTCCTGGTGGTGAGTTGGAGGGTTTTTTCCCCTCCTTCCTCAAGAGATAGACACTCTGTGATTCCACCACTGCCACTACCATCTCCTCCTTCAGGCATGGAGTAAAAGTATTTGCTGACCCTCCTTTAGTACCTTTGCTTTCTATGGCAAAAGTCTGGAGAAGAGGGCTGTGTTTGATACCTGTTGATTGAATTTTTAACTGTGGTACTATGGACATTTATGGAATGACTTCTCCTTGGCAGACACAGTATTTATGTATAACTCACTTCTTTTAAGGCTGAATGGATACTGAGGAACCTGGTGACAAGGACATCTGTCTAATAATTTTTAAAACATTTAAAATTTTTTATCAGTATTTATATTGAGACTAACATCATATATTATACTTTTCATATAAGCATTTCCCTGGATGTCACCCGTAATTTCTCCTAAAACTTTGATTTTTAAAGTACTGTTGCACAGTATGATACTAGCTTGTCACTTAATGGCCTATAAAACTTTTATAAATTATCATGAATAATAACTTTTCCCTAAATTCATTAATGTGAGAACATTGCCTAATGAAATATATAACAACAATTTGGTGAATGAAAATAAGTTCTATAACAGCTAAAACTTCAATTGCTTTATAATGACTGATATTTACACTTTCATCATTTATTCTATTCAACAAGGAAAATATTCTCAGTGATTAACAATTTGGGTTGGCCTCTAGTACGTTTCTGTAACTGTGGCTGTAACGTTTTCAAAGTCAAGCTAAAAATTAAATAATGAGACATTTTCTTTGAAAATATTTGAGAACAAATTTGAGTCAATAAAATTCCTGATTAACTGTAATAATCCTCCCAATGAACACCCAGCACAAATCCAAAAACAGAGTAATCAGTAATTGGAAAAAATTGCACGCATCATTAGTTGTTCTACTTAATTTGATCTTTTCATCAGCTTTCTGGAGGGCACTAAGTGTCGGAGCTTGAAATTTTCACCATGTGTCGCTCTTTAATGCTTCTCATTTTATTCAGTGTTTTACTTCTGAACATAATTATCATTATTGTGGAATATACATTTGAATTGTTGACATGAATATTAAAATTATGCATAGTATTTGTATTCAAGGAAATTAGAAGTATGTATAGATGTTCAATGGTTAGAAGAATTGAGTCATTTTGACATAGACAATTGAATATTTTAGTTATCTGTTGTTACATAACCGAAATACTCCAGAACTTAGTGGTTTTCAGACACCTACATTCATCATCTTATGGTTTCTGTGTGTAAGGAATGTGGGCATGGCTTAGACAGATCCTCTGTTTCGTGGTCTCTCACAAGGCCTGAGTCAAGGTCTGCAGTCTATCTGAGGGCTGAAGTCAAGGAGGATCCTCTTCCATCCTCACTCTGTGGTTGTCAGCAGCTTTGAGTTCCTCACAGGTTGTTGGGCTGAGGTCTTGGTATCCTCACTGAATGCTGGCCAGAGACTTCCCTCAGTTCCTTGCTGTGCTGTCCTCCAGTATGGCAACTCGTTTCATCAAAGTGTGCCAAAAAGCACTAGAGAGTCTGCTATCAATATGGAAATCACAGTGTTTTACAACCTAATCATAGAAATGATATCCCCTCAATGTTGTTGTGTTGTTGGTTAGAAGTTATTCAAGGAAAAGGTCTTTCACAAGGCCATGAATATCAGGATGTCGGGATCATTTGGGGCCAACTTTGAGAGTGCCTTTCACATTGAAATATTCATTTGTTACACAAACTGAGTACTGTTTGAATATTTTGTTAGGGTAACTAAAATTCTTTATCTTAGAATTAAACTACTTTGAAAAATTTGAAACTCATGACCTATTCATTTTCTTTACTATGTCACTAAAATTTCTTTTCAACCAAAGATATTATTGTGCCATGATTTATGACAACCCTTCAAAACAATAGTGTTAGAAATACAGACCAAAAGCCAGTTGTTGGGAAGTTAATGGAAGAAATATAACGTAGGGATCAGGATATGATTTTATTCAAATTCTTGTCCCACCATATATTTTGTATCTCTGAGACTCAAGTTCTTCTTTTTAAAACAATGACATTTCATTTGATAATTTTTACAGTTTACATAAAATAAAATAAAGCCCTTAACATAGTACTACTACATAGTAATTCCTACATAAATGAGGTTTATTATTATTGTGCTTATCATTACTTAAGAAGTGAGAAATCCTGTCTTGTCCTGCTGTTGAAAACCATTAACTCATTCTTGGTAGACTGAACATGTTGTTTGCTTATTTGAAGACACTTTTGCTGGTGTGATGTTTACTAGGAAATGTTTTCAATATATGAAGTACTAAATTAAACTGTTAAAACAATACACCACTCAAGAAATCAGGATTGATTTAGTTTTTCTCAACTAAATAGAAATATCAGTATTTCTAATTGATACAATGATGTGAATTTAAATGTCTCTCATGTTGATGACTGGGCTATTGCCGTTGACACTTCTCTGAAGTAATTTCTTAAAGTGATTTGCCAGTTGGTAAGTCTTTCTATAAAGAAGGTTAGGCAGTTAAGATAGAGTAGAACTGACACAGGGCCCAACCAACAGGTTATTTGAAGAGATTGCGCAGTTCAGGTGCAGATAAAATGTTTTTGTTTGTTTGTTTGTTTTCTTTTGTTTTTTAATTTTCACAAACAATTTGAAATAAATTTCTGCCATTTTATTGTGAAAACTTTAAAACTATAGAAATATTGAAAGAATTTTACAATGACCACCCATACCCCAACCTAGATTCTGTAAGTAATAATTTACTTTAACTTTTTCACATGTCAGGGCACCTTGCCATTTCTTTATTCATCCATCCATTGTTGGTGCTTCCAGGCGAAGCTGTGGAGTGAAGTACACTATACACACTATACATCTAAATACTTCAGCTTGTGTACCATCAGCTAGAACTCGGTATTTATGGTTGTTTTTAGGTAAAATTTACATAAAATTACGTGAATATACTTAAGTGTACCATTCAAGAAGTTCTGACAAATAGATTTTAAACCTAGGTTTACATGTGATATCTTATATTTTAAAAATATCTATTTAAATAATAGAGAATGGCACTTTGACAACAGGCTAATATTTAAAGAAAATCCTATTCCCTACCAAAAAATCAATATAAATCAAAGATATAAATAGAGATATTTTATAGTACATGGAAGATATTATTAGAGATTGTCATGGACGTTAGTAGTTTGACTGAGGCTGTTTAGTTTGTGAATTGTAAATCTCTCTGAAAGTGTAATTTATCATTAAGGATAATTTCTGTTACCATGACAATTCTGTGATATCAGACTATTGCTAATTATCCTGTGGGAAGAACTAAACCTGGCATTATGTTTAGTGTAGACAATGAGCCCCTTTTAAAATCCACATCCTGCTATGCCTAAAGTTTTGAAGAATTTATTCAACTTGTTTTAACAGATATAGAGCAAGTATTAGTGAGTTTCCTATCGTCAGGAGACCTTCTATCAAAGCAATACATTAATTTTATGGACGATATAGGAAAAAAAATCTGATTTGGAGCAATTCTGTTAATTATCATAAAGGAAATTCTTTATGTAGGGTGAGTGGCCAAAAGAATTTCATTTCAATCTAAAACTCTTTATGAGCATGTCTTAGTTTGTGAGTTGGGACTATTGTCATTATACTAATTTACCACAGAGTTAACTATGCATTGTGAATACAGGCTGAGCTATTAATTTTAGAGTAGAAATTTATGTCATATGGATAATATTTGACAAATATTAAAGTAATGCATTTTAAATTTTACCTGCAGACTTATTCCCTGGCACCATTCTCCAAGTTTGAGCCTTAAGGGTTATATGCCCGTGGAAGGAGATGTTAGATATTGCCTACAGTAAAGAGGTAGCTTTGGATCTCAAGTTGACTTTCTTGACATTTTAACGTGACAAAGTCCCCATAAATGCCATGCGATATACAGTTAGCATAGGATTTTCCATGTTTCTTTACCTCCCCTACAACCAGGATTGGCACAGTAGACTATGGAGTTTCACATCTGAGTCCAAGTCACGACAAGAAGTACTGTGGAAGTCACGTTTTCTGTTCTTGAGGGTGTTGGAAAGAGAGGAGACCAAAGTGGGAAAAGTAGGAAAAGCAGGCAGTCAGACATGTGGCCCTCTGCCTCCTTTTCCTCCCGGAAGTTCTGAAAGAAGGAGGTTTGAATACAGGAGAAAGCCAAAGGCTGAGGTCCTCTCAGGACTCTGCATTTAGCAACCAGAGAAGCACTTGCTTTGCATGTCACCAAGTAAGAACAGAATCATTAACAAATTCTGAGACTTTTTTTAGACAGAGTGCAGGCCTGTATTTAGCTCTCCCGTGCCACCCTGAGATCCCCCAGCAAGGAATGTCATCAGCTGCCAAGACAGGGCCCAGGAGTCTGCTGAGACTGTTCTTGGACAGTTTGCCAAGAGTATTGCCATGGCCCTGGCAGAGGGGCCGTACAATCAGGGATGCAGCAAAGATACTTTGGCCTGCATTTATCCGAACCTCCCGAGAACTGGTGGCACCTTTGGCTCAGAGTCTGCAGGGAAGATGACTTGACCCTGACTAACCAGAGAGGCAGAAGAGACTGTGAAGGTTCCCCACCTGCATCTTTTAAAATTCCTTTTGAATTCCTTGCTTCATCTGTCTGCAGTCCTTAGTGCGTCTTTGGGAAGACCCAAATGGGGAGGAAAACAGTGAACTCTCAGTTGCTGCTGCCTCCCAGCCACTGAGCCTGAACAGAGGTCGATCCACGTGCCTAGTTCCTGGTTCCCCGTAAGCACCATGAAAGAAAATTACTGGAGGTTTTACAGGTTTTTTTTTTTTTTTTTTCATTAAGAAAATAGAAAGAGGTTTTTGTTTATTTTAAATTCAATATACCTTCTTCTCATTTGCAAAGCCTGGTTTAATATTAATGAAATATTTATTGAATTTCCACTGTGCAGATATTGTTTTAAGTTAGGTCCTCATGGAGCAATACACCGCTTTAGAACCAACAGTCTAAGAGGAAACAAAAAACAGAAAGCCCATTTTTAGGCCCCTCAACAGGTTCTGAAAAGGAAAACTCATCACCCACACAGCAGCCACAATTCTCTGTTGAGGAGGGAAAACCTGCTATCACCAAATGCCAAAGTTGATCACATATGTAACTCACACTTGGGGCTTCATGTTACCTGGCATGTGGGCTTTTTCTTTGGGATGTGTATCATGTGCTCTCTTAGTAGACTCTCTGGTACGTTCTTATTTTGTTAAACTTGCTTATTCCAATATTTCATTGCCACTTTGATACAATAGGGCTTAGAAGTTGAAAACTTAGATGCAGGAGCCAGGCTGCCGGGTTCAAAGGACGTCCCCACGCACTAGCTGTGAGACCCAGACACTCTGTGACTCATGGGGCCAGTGTTCATGGACGTTACTGTATTAATGTTAAAGCCATTACAATAGTGTCTGGACACGCCATGATCAATAAATTTTCTTCTTTCCATTTATCTTTCCCTCCCTCCTACTTTTTAAAAATTATGGACAATTGATTTCTCTGCTGTTTAATTAGTCAGCCTATGTTAAAAGAACCTACCAAATTAATGACATTTCAATGCTCTGAAAGGAAACATGTGAGGTTTTGATATTGGATGGAGGGGAAATGGAAAAAAAACCCACCATGATATATATTCTCCCATGAACAAATTTTGAAACTCATGAGAGATTTTTTGAGTGAAGTTGTAATTCAGTCTTTATCTCCCATTTCTGTATTTAAATTATGTGCTTCTTCCTAAGGGTGAATTTTCTTATTTTATAATATTGTTTTTCTTAAGTGTAAAGAATGTGTTTCCTCTGCTGTTCGACATCAGTTCTGAGCCCTGACTGAGCTGAGTCATAGTATCCGGCTTCGTGAATGGACTGGGATCCTCCAGGGACCACTGGGCCAAGGGGCCGTGCCTTTCCACAGGCCGGGGCGGGTCGGATCCTCCTTCTCTAACCTGTGGAGACAGAGCACAGAGACTTCTTTCAGATGTTAAAGCAGTCTGATTTTAATAACCACACACAACTTTCAGGTATCAAATCTAATTTGATTCAGAATTTTCACCACAGCTGCTTGTCAAAGCCCCTTCCCTCCTCCTTCCCCCAGTACTCTTCCCCTTCCCCTCCCTCTCCCTTTCTGCCTTCCCTCCCCTCCTCCCCTCTCCCCAGCCTGGTGGGTGATGGGTGGGGAATGCAGTCCTGTTGGTTTGTGCTCTGCTAACGTAGCTCTCCTCGCACCCCCTCGCTCCTGCACTCTGCTCTAGGCTTCTCTAATCCTGGGGCGAGGGAAGAGGGTCTTAAAGAAAAGCAGTTCTACTAATACTGCCAGCCACAGGGCTTCCATTCTGACAGGCATCCCAAATGCTGATGGGGACACCTCCATGTGTTTTTCCAAGGTTCTACATGGACCCCTGATTTGTGTAGTTTTCACAGGTGATGTACTCATACAATCTTGGGATTCCCTCTCCCGAACTGTTCCCATGCACAGAAGACCTCCCAAGCACATCCTATATCTATGGTCTTCTTGCCTCAGCAGGTAGCCCTTGGTGACTAAATCCCACCAAAAAGGCTCAAGCTCAATAAAGTTTTATGTTGTTCAGGTAGCCAGTGGGAACTTTGTGTTGGCTTACATATCTCACCAAGGAAGGGAGCAAACTTAATCTATTCTTGCCCTCTCTGATCCCCCTGCCCAGGATGGCTGCTTCACATTGCATGTATTTTCAGATTTCTTCAGACAGGAGACAAGAGCTGGCCCTGAGGTGCATATGTGGCCCCCAGGCCCAGGGCTACCTGCCAGGCTGTGCTGGGGTACCAGGGTGGGCCCATGTGCTCTACAGCTCAGCTGACAACGGGGGTCAGAGACGCTGTCCCCTTGCTCATAGGCACCCCAGTGTATCTCAGTGGGTATCTTGGAGACCCCATCTGTGGCATGAGATGAGGGGGAGGAGCCTTCATCTATACTCTCCTCAAGTTAGAAGAACCAGATCCCGCATCTCTTAGCGAGACTTGGAGGAAGCTGATGGTGACTCCTCTTAGCTGCTCTCCTGAAAATGTGAATCTGTTTTGGGCTTTTGCTAAAATGCCCACACAACAAGAGCCAATTCCTTGTCCTGTTATACTAACAAATTGCTAGTATAAGTCCTGTCCTGTCACTTGAATGGCATACTTGATTTGACCAAATCTATCACCACTGCTTTTATGTATCAGTGTGTAGTTGCCACTTAATAGGATTAGATAGAAAAAATATATTTGAGATTATATCCAGTTAATGTTGGTTGTGTAGCATAAAGAGCAACTGATCTATAAGCAGAAGGACTCAGTTTGAGTCTCAAGAATTTTATAAGATAAAATTTATTAATAGCTATCAATTGGTTAAAACAGAATTTGTCAAATGACATCTTTCATGTAATATTTTCTTTATTATAATTATTAAAGTATAATGATCACAGTATTTCTTCCAAGTTCATTATGTTAAGTAAAATAATATAGGTGAAAATTCTCCACTAATGTTCATTTTAATTCATATTTAATGTGAATTTTAATTCATTGGTATAGAAACTTCACATTTCTCTATGGTTTTGAGTTAATTTAAACTTCTTTTCCATTTTCACTTCATTCCATTTCACTTCATGGAGGTGGTCAGCAGTGGTTCAGGTTGTTTTGGTTCCACAAAGCAGGAAAAAACACAAAAGTAATTAATCATAGGAATTAATTATTTGACGTATCTGAAAAGTCTACTGGTATTGTGGGCTTCAGTTAAGGTTTGATATACAAGTTACATGATAATTTTCATGTAACTTGTATATCTGGCTATATATATTCCTTAGTGATATCTGTTCTTTCTTAATGAACTTGCATTTTGTGGGGATTTGTGTGTTTAGATATAATTTGTATATACAATTCTTTTAGCAAGTAGGATCCTGGCACCCACAAAATTCACATTAATGAGAATCCTATGAAATAAGAGAAGAGCTTAAAAACAAGTTTTTCAGATAGTGTTTACTTCTAGAATATAAATCTATGAAATCTGCCATGGTCCATTATAACTTAGCTCTCGTTTATCATGATAATGGAAGCACTAACTCAGTTATTTTGTTTAGAAATCTTAAATATAACAATATAGATTGTAACCTCACAACCAGAAATATGGTGCTATTTCTGCTATACTTTCATTTGATGTTTTATTTTGTCAAGTGGAGAAAGCTTTCTTTATGTTTGGGCAACATTTCAGAGTCCTATTCAGAGTGAGACCTAGAGATTGCTGGCAAGATCCTTGACATTTGCTCATATAATTCACAGCAGGTTAGCCTTAACCAACAGTGGCTCATCACTGGCTGTGTGGCTTTCCCTTTATGTGACCGGCGCCCCTCACTTTGCTTTTCCACATGTGCTGTGCAGCTCTCCACCCCCACCAGCCCTTGCGCTGTCACCGCTGTTTCCAAACTTTAAGGTGAATTTTAGACAGATCTTCCTTACTGTCATAGAACTATTTAAATTAGGAATTCATCACAGTGTTAATATGCCCATCAATGATATCCCACCCACGTGGACTTGAACTGCCCTCTTCTACCACATCTTTTAGTTAAAAGTGTGTCCACTGGGAACTCAGTGTTCTATAACATCAGGATGTCTTCACTCTTATATATGAGATTCCAGATTGCTCTCTGTAGGTATACAAAGATGTATTCTGTTTCAAATTATGGATGCATTTCCTATTCATTTTAAACAATCTGCATTGGCATGATTTAAAATGTTTTAGGCACAACTTAATTGAACTTTGAATATTTGACTTTCATCATTGTTAAAATGACGTTAGAAGTAATAGTTATATAAAGCCAATAAAATACATAGATGATGAAAATATGTCATGTACATAAGCAAGCATTAAAGAAAAAAAGTCTAAAAATTAATATAATAGCCTAATTCTATTAGCAATTTTATGCTAGCTATAATAGATTATACTCTTAAATAATTATGCAAAGTTTTACAGGATTTACCTGGAGCAGTAAGTGTGCCCATCAATGCCTTCTGGTAAAGCATGAAAATTATAGCTTCATTTTTAAGTCTTGTTAACTTTTCAGTTGAAGTGCTTATTAGAATGTTTGTTCTAAAGCAGATGTGGACTCTTTTAGAAAGTGAATGCTGACATAGAATGAGATATATGTGTCACCAAAAATATTGGTTGCTAAGGAGATGTTTGGATATGCATTTCAGTTTATACAAGACCAAATTAAGAGCAAAAATAGTTGAATACATTTCTGTAACACGTAGTGGTGGTAGGGAAAGAGTTACTCAGACTTCTAAAATGAAAAAATTAAAAGAGGTCACTTTGGATTATGAATATGTTCCAAGGTTTAGGTAGCTGAGGCAGAACTATACTGTTTCACTCTGTTCTGGGAGAATGTAGTACAGTCCTGCATGACTTAATGATGGGGATGCATTTGAGAAATGTGTTGTTAGGCAATTTTATCATTATGTGAACATCATAGAGTGTACTTTTACAATCCTAGATAGTATAGCCTACTACACACCTAAGCTATATGGTCTAGCCTACTGCTCCTAGGCTAAAAGAAGCTGTACAACATATTACTGTACTGAATACTGTAGGCAACTCTAACACAATGGTAAGTATTTATGTATCTAGACATATGGAAACATCGAAGAGGTACAGTAAAAATATGGTATTATAACCTCATGGGATCACTGTGGTATATATGAGTGGTCCATCATTGGCCAAAATGTTGTTATGTGGTGCATGACTATACAAACAAGATTCTAAAATACCCCAATTGTGTTACTATGTGATGCTGTGTGCATGAATATGTGTATGTCTGGAGGTGGTCAGCAGTGGTTCAGGTTGTTTTGGTTCCACAAAGCAGGAAAAAACACAAAAGTAATTAATCATAGGAATTAATTATTTGACGTATCTGAAAAGTCTACTGATATTGTGGGCTTCAGTTAAGGTTTGATTAGGAGTCAGTAACTTTTCTCTGTGATTGCCTTCACTTTTTCCTCTGCTTTTTCCTCAATTATAGGCTGTCTTCCCTTATAAAATAAAGGCTACTGCAGTGCTGGATCTCATGTTGTCATGTACATCAGTTGGAGAAAGGAACTTTCTTTTGTTTGATTGTCATACAAAAGTCCTAAGACAAAAGTCCAGAGCTGTTCGTTGAGGTTAATTGAACAACCTGCTTGGATTTGTTTAGACCTGGGTTACTCCTCATCACTACTGCAATTTGGTGATCAAGTCAATTCAATGCAAAAGTCAAGGCCATTGAAAAAGGGGATAGAAAAGAAATTGGCGTTGGGAGAACCTGCAGTGTCTGCTCTTTGGGAGAATGGAGAATAGGAAGCTGGAAGGATAAATAGGGATCATGTCATGTCAGCCTTAGGTAGTTTTGAAGTTGGCAGTTATAAAAAGACAGAGGGGATTTGGACCAATTTCCAAACTGACCTCTTGCCCAAAGAATATATTTTTTCACAGAATTAAAAATGTTCTAATTTAACCTAAGAATAAAAATAGGGCTAGAATATCAAAGATTGGAAACAGAGTAATGAGAACAATATGTGATGATAATTAATATAATTTTTTTGATTCTGCCCCTTTGCTACCTTCTCATCTTTATTTAGATATCATTGATCTCAATGAGGCCGTGTTGATTCACTCTGTCTCAAGGAGAGATACCTCACCCAGCAATTCCTATTTACTTTCTGTTTTGATTTTCCCTACATAAGTGGACATCTGTATTTTACTAATTTATTTCTGTGTTGATTATTTCTCTCCTTTAAAAGATAAGCTGCACAAGGGCAGGAATTTTTGACAGTTTGGAACACTGAATGGAATAGAGCTTCCATTTGGTAGGAGTTTGATAAATATTTGATGGATATGTTACCATGTATACTTTTGTTATGTTACAGTAGCATTTGAAGTTTGTGGGGATAGCCATTTTAATAAAGACTTTTAAAGATCATCGAATAGGAAAGCACTTACATATCAGACAGGATGCTGTCTGATGCCATTTCTAACTTCTAGAACATTGCCAAGTTACCAATGTTCAGCCAAGAGCAGCTTACCTGTAGACCTAGTGTCTAGAATGAATCTGGGCTACCAAGCTGGAAATTATAGAGCAATAGTGGAATTCAGTATCCTGTGATCTTGCTAATCAGATCCTCACATTATGGAAATGGGGAATTCATGAATAGTTATTCCATTTGATCTTTAATGCCAAAAATGAAAATAGATCAGAAGCTTAATTCACTCTCTAGCACTTAACAAGCAATGTGTAATATAAAACTGGGACATCAATTGGACCCTGTCCAGCCCAAATTAGAATTTGACAAATCTAGATTTTAAATGCCCCAAAATGGAAACTTTTGCCACCTTTACAATGTCTTGCCTTATGCAAGAGAACTTGTGATAGCCTATTAGATTTATCTATGGTAATACACCATCTTCTTTCATGTTAGTCTTTTAAAGAATCTAGTCTGAGATGGGTAAGTTGTGTTAGATACATGCGCTCAATCAGGGAAATCAGGAGGGTCATGAAGTGGCCAAATCCTATCAGCTATTTCGCTGTTCCATTATACTGAGTGCTGGAGTTTGTGTGTTGAGTTCCCAAAACAGTGTTTGACCACCTGCTTTGTATTTAGTACTGTCAACCGGGTTCTCAGTTATGCACCATTGTGGTGCTATGGAAATGCATGGTCCTTGCAGTTGGAAGGCTGAGGTTAGATTTTAGCTGAGCTGCAAGCTGTGTGAGGTCTGTACAAGGTAGTTCCATCAGGCCTCGACTTCTTCAGTATCTCTTACAGACCCCAAGAGTGTCTGGTTTCTAGGAAACCCAATACATATTTGTTGGCTGAAGGTAGAGTCCTCACATATTTAGGGTAATGGTTTTTAAATACAAGCATTTCATTCTTAAAGTGACTTCTTGTGGCTTAAAGTGTAATGAACATACATAGCACATAACACAAACTATAGTAAAGTTCATGTGATATGTATAAAATATGACTTTATGGAGATAGATATAAGAATCATTTTCTCCATTGAATGTTATAAAGTATATCTTTCTTTAAAAATAGGTCCTTAAGTGCTGACACCAAGTGCTAATTTACCCTAGTATTTTAAACTCACATTTAAAGTGGTATGACAATACCTAATTAGCTAATTTAAGAAGTTCATTGCTTTCCCTTTTAATCAATAGCGTACCTGTATATACACATGCACCCACCAGTAATTGGGTTGCTTTCCAAATTACAATCATGCCTTATAATAGGCCTTAGAAACCAAGTTGTTTTTCAGGTTAATGATTTTTCTGACATGCTACAATTGATGTAATTGCAAGTCATATTTTATAAGTGGAAAATATGCCCATTTTTAATTTAGAAATTAACATTTGTTAAAAGTAGTAATCCACGTTTAAACATTTAATGCAATGCACATTTAATTTTCAAAATATTGCTTGAGGCAGTGGTTTGACATTTTTTTATAATTTATCAGATTGCTTTTTAAGATTATGCTAAAAAATTAGTTTGCTATAGTAAATCCTTGAAAAAATTATGAATATCATCCCAAACCTCACAACCATCTTAATGAAGACCTTTCTTCTTTTTCACAGTCAGTGTCATAGTTAGTATTAATTACTTTTTAAGCTTATGTCATAGTCTTAGCAATTTAACTCAAATTAACATGATGGCTCAGATGGCAACTTCAGCAAATGCTCAGGAAATGTGCTGAACACCATTTAAAACTGCAGTAGATACCAGATACTATATAAATATATCATGTCTATATAAATATATCATATTATATTTAATATATTAAGGAATATGAGTTCAAAGTTGGGTACATATGGTTTTATATTTAAGTTTTTATATTTAAGATGCTGAGTTTGTCAGGGGACATGGTTTTCTCAATATTTAAAAAGTAAGATATCGTCAGGTTCCATATTTTTGCTTTAGGGACTGACAATTTCTTTGATAGGTTTACTGTATCATTAAGGCCAACTGTAAAGTTGATATTGTTTCTTAAGTTCTACTCTTCCATTGAATGCTGGTGTAAGTCCTCTCTCTTGGCACAATGACTTTTTACAATAGGGTCTCAGAGACCTCCCTGGTACCCCATACACTTTTTATCACTACTGGTTTCATGATGTATTTGATAAAAGATACTAGTAATTGTTGTTTATGGTTATTTTGGGTTGTCCCCAACTAAATTGTGAAGCTTCTACGAGCTGGGACCAATTCATGTATCTTGGTGTAGAACAGAGCTCTAACTAGTCCCTTGTGTATGCCTAGTGATAAATCAATATTTGGTGATGGTCAGAAGTCCATTTGATGTTTGAAAATCTGAAGCCCAACCAGACTCAGTTATTCTTCCTCTTATATGACATATTAATTTCTACCATGACTTACTCTTTCTTTATTATTTGTTAGACTCATGCTTTATGGGTATCCAGTGGCAGTGAGTAAATTCAGTTAGGTGATGAAATTATCAACATCTGTCTTGAGTTTTGAAACAAACTTCTCAGTATATATTTTAAGTAAAGATGACTTAAAGTTAGAATCCCACCAATTTTTTGCTACGCATATATGCTATTAGAGTTTGGCACTTGAACTCAAAGTTCATCCTTTATTGTATTATGTATGGCTTTACATCACATTGAAAGTGACGTAATTCAATAGGAAGCTAGAATAAACGGATAGCCTATCTAGAATCTGGCAGTCGGTTGTCCTAAGAAGCTTAAAATAAGGTGGCTGTAGTTAAAAACCCTATTATGAAAACATTCAGATTCCCTGTCCTTATCATAAGCAAAAGTTTGCGCTCTCATATTTTATACAGACATTTAGAGTTTAGTGCAATGCTCAACCTACAGCGTTACCAGGGAATTAAATCCCAAGAATGTTCTTCCCATTGTATCCAGATTGGAATATCCCCCGAGCAGCCTCAGCAACTTTCCATTCTGATGGGACTTGCTTTATTAGCGGCTCAAGTTAAATCTTCTTCTTGGATGTTTTATCTGTAGGTGCCAATACTCTCATTTCCACTTTCAACATCTTTTAAATAATACATATAATGCAATTTATTTTAACCACTGAGTTTCTGGTCAAATGAATCTTGTGATGAAAACATGATGTATATTTCTGTACAAATTATGTAAAAAAATTATGTATAAATGTTTTGAAACTGTGTTCTGTTTGGTCTGTGTTCTGATTGATTGGCATAAATAACTAAAGGAGGATATAATTCTTTTAAATGATAAATCCCAATAGCAGATTTGATGACATGTGTGGGTGATTTTTCAGGGACTAACTTGTGCAGAGAATGCAAGTCCTCTTCACCTTACCTGCAATTTGGAGCTATGGGAAACTCTGAAAACCAGAAAAATCTTTCGTGGGCTCGTGAAAAAGTCATTTGGGGTTAAATCTGACCTGTAACGATGCACAGTTCTTTATAGTCATTGTTTCCTCACATAATGTGAATATTCATATTTTTGCCTCAGAAATGTCAGCATGTTTTGTTAATGAGTGCAAACTTAGACTCTGCTGGGAGCGTTATTTGAAAATGGTAGGTGCATCTTTCTAAATCCAAACGAATTTGACTATAGAAACACATCTGATTCCAGGGATTTATATAACCAACTAGGGAACCTATAACAGATAGAGGTTAATATTTGTTTCTACTAAGATAATTATGGGACCATGATCAGGCATAGAGAAATCTTACTATGGTTGGGAAAATGCAGACATTTTGGTTCCTGTTGCTGACTCTGTGAATGACTGTGATTTATATTTTTCTCAATGTCTGTGCCTGAGGCAGAGAAGGAAGAAAGCAAATGCAGAAGAGTCCAAGGTGATGGGTTAGACCAACTAGAAGGGCAAAATATTAAAACGACAGCCATCTAGTTGTAACAGAAACCAACTTCTGACAGCTATGAAAAGTACCACAGAACAGTTTTCATGAAACTGCTTGAAGACCCAGAGCTACACAGAAAAACCCTGAAAGGATCCGATTCTAAGTTAAGGACTTCCTAGGGAAAGTTAGGGTTTAAGTAGTGATTGAACTTAGTCCTGATTGCTCCACATCATAATTGCCCATTTACTCTCTGTACCCTCCTCTAGACTGTTAACTGTGTGACCGGAGGAGTTTCTGTCTGTGCTATTGAGCGAGAGGTTCTCAGCTCCTGGAATAGCATCTGCCAGTTCATTCTGTTTGGCAATAAGTGGATGAAGGATGTTTAGTTACGGTCCGGTGACTGTAAGTCTGCACATCATGCTTTAAATCTGTGACGTTTAATGGGGTGTGGTGCAGCTGGGGAAAGGGAAGGAAGTGGCCATGTGCTTCTAGAAGTTGTAGCAGAATCTCTTTGGATAGAGAAGAAGGACTTATTTTGAAACTACGGTGCTCATGGCATCCCATCCAGATTCTAGCATGTCTTGTGGTTCACTTCATCTGCTGAAAATTTCTACTGTAGGGAGCCACTACTACTGATGAAATATTTCCTATTTTTCTTTTGTACAAAGTGAAAAATAAGGGTGACAACCACTGTTACAAACAGCACATAAGCTATTCAAACACAATCATGAATAACACATGTTAATTTATAGGCTTAGCAGTTCTAATAGTTGGCTGTTTTAATATGTGTTTGAGGGAAAAACCATGCCATGCATTTCCTTTTGGTTAAGTAGGTCTGTGGGAACATGCAGACATAACTGTTACACTTCTGTTGGTGGGTCTTAATGCATGCAAATGACAGACAGAATTCTAAGGGGAAATATACATGGTTTTAGAGTTGGCTTTCAAACCCCAAGTCTAACATTCACACAGTTCACAATTCTAAGATTCTATAAATCTACACTTTTCCACATTGCCAATAAATTCTACCCTGTAGAATCACAGCTCTGAACTGCATCTTATGTATTCCTGTTTCTTTGGACTCCATAACCTTGGGACCAGGGAGCACATCTGCTGAAATAATACTGGGGAATTTTCATGGCAAAAGAAATAGAGGGTTATGAATATTACTTAAATTAAAAACCTAACCAATACACAGACTTAAAACTTACTATGTAAGTACCAAGACTTTGGAGGCAAAAGGTAGTAGGGATGGTTTAAACAAGCTGAATCCTCATTTGTCATAGTAGGAAGTCAAAAGACAATGTTTAATTGGGTACTACAAGCATTTTTGATATGTCTGTTATTTATAGATGTGGAAGTAACTGGTAGGAAAAACACAAATAGAAAAATGCTAACGTTGCCAGCAGTAAATGGAGGAAATAAATGCGAAAAGAGATGAGGAAGGAAGGAATTGTTTTTCAATATAAAATCCTTTTGAACTATTTAGCATTTAACTATGTGCATGTATTATTTTCATAATACAAAATTTAAAAAGAGGTGATGTAAGCATTGATCTAATATAGCAAATTGATTCAGGATGTTAAATATTTATTTTTATTACGATTTAATATATATCCATTAGCAACTTGAGAATAACAGAAAAGCGCATCTATAACCACCCCCACTCCCCTGGGTTTACTTAATAAAAATGGAATTATGGGCTGGGCCTGGTAGTGCATGCCTGTAATCCCAGCAACTCCAGAGACTGAGGTGGGAGGATTGCTTGAGCCCAGGAGTTGGAGGCTGCAGTGAGCTATGATCGTGCCACTGTGCTCCAACCTGAGAGACAGAGGGAGAACTCATCTCAAAAATAAATAAAAAAAGCATTATAGGAGCAATTACTGAATATATTTTTTGTTTTTTAGGATCATTTACTCATGATAATAAGCATAATAAGAATGATAGCTAACATTTATGTTCACTATGATAGGCATCCTCATAAGTGGTTATATATATTAACTTCTTTTATTTCCCCAATGCCCACATGAGAACTGCTGTTACAACCCCCATGTTATAGATGAGGTAACCAAAAGCCAGAGTGTTAATGAACTTACCCAAGACACATTGCTTATAGATGGCTGGCTCAGGAAATAAATCCTGGAATTGAATGAACAGGAGTGATAAAAAGCTGTCAACCGGATTTTGATTGAATTATATTTTACCTTATTAAAGGTAAATTACATTCTATGATACCTTTGATCACTTGAAAGTTCCCTTAGGTTTTATTCTGTAATAGGAGTAACATGTGGCCTCTGTTTATCAGTCGTTATTGATTTTATTTGCTTTAAATTGTTAGAGATGCAATGCATTTTTAAAACATTTTTTTAAAAAAGATTTGGGCAGTTTTAGATCTACAGAAAAGTTGGGAGAGTACTACAGAGAGTTCTCGTGTACCCCAATCCCAGCTCCCCATATTATGAACATTGTACATTACTATAGCATGTTTATGATAATTATAGAATCAATATTGATAATTAATATTAACTAAAGCCTTAGGTTTTACCTAATGCCTTTTTTTTCTATTCCAGGATCCCATCCAGATTACAGTACTACATTTAGTTGTCATGTCATCTCCTTAGGTTCATCTTGGCTCTGGAAGTTTCTCCAGCTTTCCTTGTTTTAATGACTTTGGCAGTTTTTAGGACTATCAGGTATATTATAGGATGCTCCTCTACTGGAATTTGTCTGATAGGGTTAGGGTACATATTGTTAACATAACTTACCATTGTTGATGTTGACCTTGATGGCTTGGCCAAGGATAGTGTTTGTCAGGTTTCTCCACTGTTCTCTCCCTTTTTATACTCTACTTAATTTGGAAGGAAGTCATTATGTACAGTTATACTTAAGGAGTAGGGAGTGATACTCCCTTTTTCGAGGCTGGTCTATCTGTGTGAGTTATGTGGTATTCTCCTGCATGGGAGATTTGTCTTTTCTCCCCATTTATTTATTTATGCAAACCTTATATTAGTATGGACACACGGATATTTATTTTACACTTTGTGTTATAATCCGATACTATTGTGTTTATTTTGTTGCTCAAGTTGTTATAGCTCTTGTGAAAGAGGCTCACGTGTCCCTTTGACATATCTCATTCATCCATTCATTCCTTCCTTTGTACTTCTGTATTTTCTGGCACTACAAGATTCTCCAGGCTCATCTTGTATTTTTCCTGCCCCAGTCCTAGGATCAGCTATTTCTTCAAGGAGCCCGGGTTCCTTTTGTTGAGAATGCTATTAGTAACCAAGGGCAGTCAGTATGATCATTGCTACTGAGATGTCCTTGATTTTAGGCCCTCTCAGCTGACACAGGCTAGAAATATATGTGTATATGCATTATCTATAAATATTTCTATATGTAACCATCTGTATCTATGTGAAGCTACATACGAGTTCATACTGTTATCTCCAATTGTAGCCCATTACCAGCTGGATCATTCTAGCATCCTCCTCTTGCTTAAATATGTCTTTCCACTCCAAAAATGATCATCCTGGCTCAAACCACATGCTATCCATTCACTTAGTTGTTCAATTACAGCATAGAAGTATAGCAGGATCACAACCATTAACCCATACCTCTGTGGGAAATGACATCATCAAGATTACAATAATTAAAATAATTTATTTTCCCTTTAGTCTTACAGTCTCCACTCATTTCCAAAGTTACTCAGGTCCCCATCACTTCTCCCACCTCTGTTAGTGAGGTTGTTTCGTACAGTTAGATTGCATTGTCACATTCAACATTTTATCCTTAGATCCCTTGATTTCCAAAATGGTACTTTAAAATTTGCATACACTAAGCTTCATTCTTTGTGTTGTAAAATTATATGGGTTTTGATAAATGCATAGTGTCATTTGTCAATCATTACAGTTTTATACAGAATAGTTTCACTGCCCTAAAAATCCCCTGTGCTTCACCTGTTCAACCCTTTTCTCCTCCATATGAGTCCCTGGTAACCACTGATCTTTTTTGCCATCTCTATAGTTTTGTCTTTTCCAGAGTGTCATATAATTGGAATCACACAGTTTCTAGTCTTTTCAGATTGGCTTCTTTCCCATAGTGATATGAGTATAAGGTTTCTCCATGTCTTTTCATGGCGTGATAGCTCGTTTCTTTTTAGGGTTGAATACTGTTCCATTGTATGGATGTACCACAGTGTATTTATCCATTCACCTTTTGAAGGCAATCTTGGCTGCTTCTGGTTTTGGCAATAATGAATAAAGCTACTATAAACATTCACATGCAGGTTTTTTTGTAGACAGCTTTCAAATAAATTGGGTAAATACCTGGGAGTATAATTACTAGATAGCATGGTAAGACTATATTTAGCTTTCTAATCAAGCAACTGCCACACAGTCTTCCAAAGTGGCTGTACCATTTGCAGTTCTCATCAGCCTGTTCTATATCTTTGACGGCAGTTAGTATTGTCAGGTTTTTTGGTTGTTAGCTATTCTAATAGCTGTTTAGTAGTATCTCATTCTTATTTTAATGTATAATATTGTTAACATAAACCATGACTTCTATTTGAAATGCCTTCTGCCTAAAAGTCCCTAAATCAGAGTTTTTGCAAATCTTACCCCAGAAAATATGAAGACTTTGAAAAAGTGAAGAACTCATATGGATCTTCAGAACAAAGACCTGTAGATAGAATTGGTAGGATTTTTTACTGATTAGTTTGGAACAGGAAAAAATGAGTAAAAAAGAAAGCAATAAGCATAGCAATAGCAGACTAAGTATGTAGGAGAGTAGACATGGGTGATAGAATACTGAATTCTAGGAGTAATATAAAATTATATGGGTCCTGGAATCTTCCCTTGAAATAGTGAGAAAAACAGGTTGTAGAACAGAAAATAAACTTATCTCATAGTGGAAGATCAGTGGACATGGAAGACTACAAAACCCTGGAAAATGAGCCATGTGAGTCACATGTGACAGGCAAAGGGATCACTTCTTTAATCTAAATAGCCTTAAAATTCAGTGACTCTTGTCTTTCTCTCACTCCCAATTCAGTGGATGGCCAAGAAACCCTGTTGAGTGTACCTCTGAAACATCACTCGGTGCCCTGTTCTGTGTCACCCAATCATCAGTGGTTGTTGGAAACAGCCTGCTCTACTCAATCTTGTATGCTTCAGATTCCTTTTTCCCATAGGAGCCAAAATGATTTTTCAAAGACATAAATTTAAATTTCTCAATGGCTTTTCTTCCTGAGAATATTGGAACTTCTTAACATGGTTTAAAGGCCTTGCATGAACTCTCTTTTTTTTTAACATATCTTCCATACCTTGAGGATATTCCCTTTCCTTCTTTTTATGATCTAGGTATCTTGAAATGTCAAAGTCACTGACATTTAGTATTTATGACATCTAGGGTACTATAAGTTTTTGAGAACAAAGATTATATTTTCTAGGTACCTGTTCATAGAAGGGACTCAAAAGTTAGTAATTGAATGAATACATATTTGATAAAATGTTCATTACATTGCCATTTATAATGAAAATAAAAAGTATTCAAATAGATAATGATGGGAAATTGTGAAATAAGTTAGTGTGGATCCATATAGTGGGCTACTATATAGCAATTAAAATTATGGTTAGATTATATGTGACCTGGTAATGTACAAGGTACAGTAAACCAAAATGTTTATATACTGTGAATCTAAGATTATTAACGGATACACACTTGGGCCTGTAGAAAAGTTTGGGAAAAAATTTATCAAATTCTCAGAATGGCAGAAGTATTTTCTTTTTTATACTTTTTGGGTTATTTTCCATACATTACATGATTAATAATAAAATGACTTATTTTATTAAGAAATCACTGTAAAATATACATTTGTTTTTGAGATCACTATGTACAACTCAGAATTACTGATTATTGCCCAGTTAGTTGATCTTTTAGGACTACTTTTTACTTTGACAATAAAAAGGTGCTAGTTTATACTTACATCAAATAAAACTTCCAATTCTAAATAATACAGTATAGCTAAGGGTATAGAAGCAGGTGCAAAAGAAAAAAAATCCAGTTGCTACCTATGGAGTTTCCCCACTTACATACCTGGAGGGCACTAACCATTCTCATTCCAAATGCCCTTAGCTATAATGTCCCCCAACAAGCCATGTGAAAATGGAAACCACAAATGTTGAATCATCATAGGTAAGAAAAAGCCAGTGTTAACTTTACACATATCTGTGCCTACTCAAATTAGGTCATTCACTGCTGAGGAAAAGCCTAGGTTTTGTTGTTAAACATAGAGCCAAAAACAGATGTGAGAGCTAAAAGAGATCCAAAAGCAACGGTATCATCAGTTCAATGCTTTGCCCTCAGTAAATGTAGCTATCACTGTTCCTCACCCTAGGTGAGTAAGAGTTTGCTCATTATTACATTTGTTCTGTGTTGGCTCAGAAAATAAAACCACTGTGCAAACTTGCACAAAATCTCGATGCTTAACTGGTACCTATCAGCTACCAAGACATTTTGCCAGCATGCTATTTAACTCAAGGAACAACAACGACAAAAGAATGTATTCATTTTGGAAGATAAAATTGTAAAAGATAATTATGGAAGAACAGCCCCGAAAGTGTTTAAACCTTATATTATTCCTGTAGGAAATTAGCTTCTTAAATGCTTTCTTTTTTTTAGCCTTGATAGATGCAAAGAACACCCTCCTGAAAAACAGTCATGAAACACTGTATGCACCTTCTCATTAGGAAATTAGCATGCTACTACCACTTAAGAAGAGTATTTTCTGAAAGTATGAGAAGGGAATTCTAAAATGTGTTTTATGATTTATAAATATGACTTATTAAGTATCTACTACTTTATCTTTGGGCTTCAAATATAATACTGAATTTTAAATTAGAATAATCAGGTTTCCCAAGATCTAAAAATATTATGAAAAAGGCTACTATTCTGCTAAAAGGAACGTTTCTGCCCAATTATTTCAATTTATTGCACTTTTTTTAGTCATTATTTTATATACTGCAGAAGAGCCAAATAAAAATTTTGTCATAAAAGCTTCTGTAGTGAACTGAAGGGTATACCAGTTTCTCCACTCTCACCCGGAACCCAGTAGAGGGTCTGGCACATGGTAGCACCACAAGAAAGATCTGATGCATGGGGTGAATAAGTTAAAGGATTTATGCCGGTCAGTTTCTCTTTATCAGTTCTACTAACTAGATCATCAGGCCCAATAACATCTTTAATATGCACTATGTTATTTCATGACCACTGTACTGAGTAGATCACATCTATATTGAATTTTGAAGGGTATATTTTCAAGTGTTTTATGTCATTAGCATTTTGAATCACACACACACAGTATCCGGTGTTTGGAACCCAGATATTTTTAAGCCATATATGTTGAGTCATCTTTGTTTTCAGCTCTTCTCAGAAGTTTCCTACGTGCTAATAAGTGACTATACAGGGAAATCCCAAACTGATACTTTATAATGGGAGTAATTATTTGAAGATCTAAGTTCTATTCAACACATATTTACTCAACACCTATTTAATGTTTATGTGTCAGGGTTTTTGACATACTTCATCTAGTTTCATCACCTCAGTGACACATGAAGTTGATATTATCACTCAAATTTTGTAAAAAGCACAATGGAGGCTAAGCGAAGTTAATTCAGTTGACTTAGATAAAGTAGAAAATAGCTGAGTGGGCAGCCACTCCACAATTCCAAAATGTCAAACTCCACCACCCTAGTCTATTCCTTCTTGAAATAATTTAAGAGAGTTTGGCGTAGTAGGAAATGCATGGAATGTTTTGAAATGAGTCAGAATCTAGCATTGCTGTTTTTTGTATGACTTTGAGTAAAATACATAAACTTTTCAAGCCTCGTTTTCATCTGCAGAGTACCTTCCCTGACATTGTTCAAGTGCCACATAAGTAGTGCCTGTCACTATCTATACTGTTAGAACACTATTTGATTATATTTTAAAATATTGCTAGCACATATAAGACATAAAATGTCCCCCTCTTTATCCAAGTAGAGATGTGGACAGGGGAGATATTTCATAGTATGGTAAAAATAACATCTAATGTCTTTTCCCATTAAATTCTACAAAAAATCTATACATTGTCTCAAAGAAAAAAAGTACACTGAAAATAATGTAATAAATAAAAAGGTGGAGTAGAAACTGACAAAAGGCCATAGGAGATGACAAAATGTTTGAAAACACATATACCCCTGAAAGCGGGGGATGAAGGATGAGAACTTTGAAGTTGACTCTATGCCATGAAATTCTGCCACAAAACCAAGACACAGAAACCAGCAAGGAACTTGTATCTCCAAGAGATGAAAAAGAGCAAAGCAGGTGGTAAATAAAAACAATATAGGCTCGAAAACATCAGCAATGACACCAAACTGCCCTAGAAATTAAAGACAGAGACACTAAACGGGAAATTACATCAGTGAAGTAGAAAAGAAAGTCATGAAGCAACTGGAGAAAGTGTAAAAACTTGTTGAAAAGATGAACAAGTATGTAATGCATTTAGGACCTAAAGGAAAAAGCGCTGAAGTCCAAACAGATAACCAGTTTTCGAAGTGACAGAACGTCTGTCTCATATTATATAGCCAAATATTTTCAAAATGGAAAGAGCAACTCAGTTTTTAGTTTGAGAGACATTACCGAGTCCCAAGAAGGAAACAAAAAGCACAAACAAGTACAAAGAGAATTATTCATAAGTTTACTAACAAAGGAACAGTAGTATATGATACAAGTTGAAAAATCTGCAATGTGTGTAAATGAACTATTTTGGATGTTTTCTTTGTCTAATCAAAGGAGTGATATACATGCATATTACAAATATTACATATGCATATATGCGTATGTATATCACTAAGTAATACATATATAAGTGATAAGACATGTTTCATATACACATATGTAGCCTAATATTATTTTACTGAAATAAATTTATGTGATAAAAGTGAAAAATTCACCTAAATGATCCTCCAGAGATTCAAGGACCACTTTAATTTTGAATGAAAGGCTGTGGTATTCCTGTGGAAATACGTGAATGATAACTATTAGTGATCTAGGCAACTTTTATAAAAATAGCATTCATTATGTAAGCAGCTGGGGGGAGAAATACTTACAAAACAAAACTATACCATAATTTAGCAATATTTTCAATGTTAATGCTCAACAGTAAATCTCATCATAAGGAGAAAAAGGTGAAAATTCAATATATTATTTAATACTAAATGGGGTTTGATAATGGCATGAGACAAATGTATAATTTCTTTTATGTGATCAGAGTAAAGTGATATGGTAACTCAGTAGAGATATTATCTATGAAGGAAAGAAAGATGACTCCTTCATAATGGCCACTGAAGTAGGAAGCAATTGATAATAACCTCTAAAGCATTGATACATGAGTTCTATGTAATGAAAACCAATAATTTTTATTGGAAAATATGTGTATGTTTTTTGTTCAATAATGCTTTCTGGTGGTCTATACTATTTGTCCTTGTACCCATATATTGTGCACCTATTATGTACCTTGAAGAAAAGATAGAATATTGTGCTCAAGAAATACTTCTTGAATGACTTAATGAAAACTGTGAATCTCATCTTTCCTGTGGATACCATTTTTGCTCCAAACCACAGGATTTCATCCTTTTTTGAGTTCCTTGGAACTCATTTGCTTATAGCATGCATTTAGTTAATTCAAAAACTAGTTACTGGTGCTAGTGATTTATCCTTGCTAATAATAATGGTTAAAATTGTAAATATCTCTGTTTAGAAATGTGATACAAAATGTAGATCTTGCATATTTAAATTTAAAACATATTAATTATATTGAAACTAGAGCTTATTACTTAGAGAAGAATTGCATCTTTATTATTAATGTAACCATCTTGAAATGTGCAATAAATAGTCCTTTTAGTGTGTATAGTGCTCAGTTCCTCAGGGAATAATGATAAAAATAAAATGCATGAAGGAAGCTAACACACATGTATTTGAATGCTGCCATTAATGCTTTCTGAAAAAGTTTTTTTCAATGGTTTAAAAATATATTGGTTTTACAAATACTTTTTTGAGATTCAGATTATTTTTCTATGGCAATACATTTCTAAAATATAAGCCAGGTTGTAAATATGTTGAAATATCTGTCATAAATTGAAGACTATCTCTGTTGTATTTTATTAAAGAAAAGTTTTTTTTAAAATTTGATCTCTTCTGATTTATTGCTTTAAATTCCATACTTTAAAATATCAGATTATTTTGGTTAAATATTAATAATTTATAGCCTACTCATTTGACATGTGAAGCTGCATAGAAAGTTCTGTTGCCCATATTTGTTAGTAAAATTTGATCTCTTCTGATTTATTGCTAAAAATTCTATCCTTTGAAATATCAGATTATTCTGGTTAAATAATTTATAGTTTACTCATTTGCCATTTGAATATGCATACAAAGTTCTGTTGCCCATATTTGTTAGTGATATACTAATTAGTGTATATTTTTAAGATGTATCATGAAAATATTAAATTATAAACCAATTTTCCTCTTAATTTAATATATTAGGATATTTCATAATTGATATTACCTATTGATGGTACCTTGAAATAGTTTTACATTATTCAAATTCACAAATAAATACCAGTATATTACAGATTGTACACATGAGTAAATTGAGATTTATAGAGGTTAACTTAGAGAACACTCAACAAGGAAAAAAAAAATTGAAAAACCAGGATTCAGCCTTAAGTATTTCAGATTTCTGAGATAGCACTCTTATCCATGAATGAAACTGCTTGTTACCTGCCTTAAGTTCTGCAGATTATTGGTATAAATAATGGTTATTTATACCAAGAAAGGTACATTTTCTAATTATGATTTATACTATGTTTTATATGCTCCATAAAATGTTTACAGTATGTTTAAATATAAAACCTTTTAAAATAAAATTTTTTTCTGCTGAATACTTGTTGCATAAAGATGTTTGCAACCAAATGAATGCTGTGTTTTTGTAGAAAATGACATTAGGGTATGTGATGTGACTTTACACAGGTGCACACACACACACACACACACCACACATAATCCATGGTTGTCACAAGAGTAGAAAGAGTCTAACATGTAAGAAAATAGTTACCAGTGAAAGAAAATAACATTTAAAATATTTAAGGAAGTAAATTAATACCTTTGAAGAAACATAAGCTATTAAAACACTATCTCTTTACGTTTTTGTTCTGTGGTACTTTGAAACTATATCCAAAGTCATTTTTTAAAAATTTATTTGTAAACATACAAAAAATTGGATTGTTGCCTGGTTGCTGAGGGGGAAAGGCAGTTTATGACACTAGACTTTTATACATAAAGTCTAACTTATAACTGGGCTACACATTTAAACTATTAAAATATGTAGATAGAGGAAAACAATATTTAAATCCAAAAATTACATAATATTAAATTTCTAGGATACTAGCAAATATTGTCAAACATTTGAAAAGAGTTTATTATTTTCATAATAATACTTATGTAAAATTTCCACATACAGAAATATAACTATATGCATTCACATTTAAATTATTCAGGTACATAATGAGGAAGATATGAGTTCAGAGATGACTTATTTGAGAATGACACTTAATGCTGAACATTTCAGTTTGGGGTGGTATGTTTATAATTGATTACTATATAAAATATTTGTTTATACATTTTTATCTTTGAACATAATTTGATCCTGCAGTAATTATAACACTGAACTGTGAATCTTGGAATACATTCCTAATGAGGGAAAAATGAATCCCTCTACTCCTTGCCCCATTTGGAAGCCCTGGCTGTGTCCAAGGACCATTCTCCAGCCCATGGTGAGACACAGGCAAGTGCAGGACTGTGACAATGACAGGAATGCAGGCTGAGGCAGGAGGAGCACTTGAGCCCAGGAGTTGAGGTTGCAGTGAGCTAAGCAGATGCCACGACACTCCAGCCCAGGTGGCAGAGTGAGACTCTGTCTCAAAAAAACAAAAACAAAAACAAACTATAATGTAAGAACTTTGTTTTATGTCACTAGTCTATGGTATTTTTTTTTTTTTCTGTCAGCAGTAGAAAATGATTGTGTAAGGTAGAAGAGTCAGATAGATCTTCCAGGTTAAATGGTTACTTTTCATCCATGAGTAACATTTTGGATTTTGAGACAGCATATTCTCCTTCCTGAGACATCTTTGTCTCCTCCTTCCTCAGCCATCTTGTGCCATCAACCAGTGTGTCTGCGCTGGTCCACAGTCTTAATTTGTCTCAGTTCAGTTCCCACCATTTCCCCCTCTCTCCTTCCTCTCTGTGTTGGTGACTGAAGCTGCCTCCTAACTGGTCTCCATTATCCAGTTGCACCCCAACCTTCTCCCACCCCTTAAATCTGGAGTCACAGGGTTGGGTCCTGAGTTGAACTTGATGATGTCAGTTCTCTTTCAGAGAAAACTCTTCAGTAGTTTCCCTGTACCCACAGGATAAAGCTAATCTCGTTAAAGCATGTTAAATCTTGCTTCTAGAAGTTATTCCTTCCCTGAGGTTTGCATCCTCACCTGTTAGTTTGGCTACTCCTCTTTTTATTTCGGTGCTCAGCTTAAGGGTCACTTCCTCCAGAGACTTTACCCTTCGCCTTCTAAATGAAGATATTCTTGGCATTCTTTATAGCTAATTCCCCACACAGGCGGGCAGTGAGGCTCACCTGCTCACCACCGATTCATAGCACCTGGTGTGTTGTCCTGCACAGTAGGATCACTTAGTGTTTGCTTCAAAATTGAATGAGGTCATGAATAAATAAATGAATATTTATGATCCATGAAGAATATTTTAATTTATTATTTTTTATCCAATTGTATAAGGTTGTGAAAAGGAAGAAGTCAAAAATACATGAGCAAATATGACTGGTAAGTATAAACATAGTAGTGTTTGGGAAGAGAATAATAGTCAATTTGTTTTCTGCGAGGCTAATGACATGAATCTTCCTGTATTGAGCCTACTAATCATGAATGCAAAAGTTTAAACCATTCCGGATGCAAAAGAGCATCCACATAGATAGTCCTTACCCAGAAAGACATTCCCTACCTTGCAAGTAGGGAAAACCCATCTGCTTGGATCCTAAGCGTTTATTTCATATCCTGTCAATCACTCATATGCTGGAGAAAAGATGGTATAAATTCTGATTTTGTAAATGACTGATGTTTATAATTCTTGCTCCCAACTGGTTTGCAAGTTATCATCTTTCAGTCCTGTTGAAAAATCAGCATTCCTTGTGGACAAAGATGTTTAAGTATGCTTTCATATTGTAAATTAATTCTAAGTACTTAAAAAATATACAAAACAGAGAAGAATCTACAGATGACAAGCAAACCAAAGAGAGAGACAGATTCACACAGCAAGACTCCCGTTGTCTGGCGAGCTCTCACTGATCTAAGGCTGCTCTGATCTCTACAGCGTGTAACATCCCTGCGCACAATTTAGCACCTAATTATATAGCTCCTTGTATCAGTAGCTATTGAGTTTCAGGTTCACAAACCATTTCTTCTAAGTTTAGCTCAGTTACTAAATTTCAATAGACTGATGGAAAAAATATAAACCCAATGGATGTATTAAAATATGCTGAGAAAAGATAGTGCTTAGTAACTTTGAGGATGTCAATTGGCATGTTTATTCATCCCTCTTCCAGAAGTAAACACCTTGGGAAAGAGAATTAATATTGGAAGCTTGACTGTGAATAAATAATGCTAGTTTCAGGAGTTGGACTAATGCAAGGGCAGCCTCCCTGAGGTGTGATAGCATGGGTGCTGATTTGCGGTGAGTGGCCACGTGCCCCTGTACTCAGTCAGCGAGGTTAGAGTGAACAACAAAACAACATGCAACCTTACACTATTGCTTGCAGTAAATTTATTTATTAATTTTTTCTCCCCGCCCACCTTCCAGATTTAAAATTATTATATACCACAAGCATAGGAGTCAAGGTGAAACTAATACTATTTCTATCAAAACATTCTCATGAGAAGTAAAATCTTAACCCTACTGTTGGAAGACATTTGCAGGTAGGTATGTCAAGCCAATAGGATGGGCTGATGTATTGAACACTCTATTACTTTGCTAGGGCTGCTGTATCAAATTACCACAAATTGGGTGGCTTAGAGCAGCAGAAGCTTACTTTCTCACTGTCCTGGAGGGCAGAAGTCTAAAATCAAGGTATCAGCAGGGCCGTGCACCCTGGGAAGGTGCTAGGGAAGGATCTACTCCAGCCCTCCCTCTTAGCTTCTGGTGTTTCCTTGGCTGTTGGCAGCAGAACTCCAGTGTTCACATGGTGTTCTGTCTGTGCACATGTCTATGTCCAAATTTTTCTTTTTCATAAGGACACTTGTCATTGGTTTAGGGGCTCACCCTACTCCAGTATGACCATACCTTAACTAGTTACATCTGGAACAACCCCATTTCCTAATGAGGTTAAAATTCTGAGGTATTGGGGGGTTAGGACTTCAACATATGAATTTTGGGGGGACACAATTTCACTGATAAACCAAAACTGTGCGTGACAATCAGAATGGAGTCAAGGGTGAATCCAGATTTTTTGGACTGAGAAACTAAAAGAGTGAAATTGCCATTTACTGGGAAAGGGAAAACTTATAGGAGCAAGTGGATGGGGAAGATCAGATATGGGGCCTTGGAAAGACTGACCTTGTTGAGACAGTGAAGAGTATTGTTTATACTGAGGGCCAGGTGTCTCCTGAACCAATAAAACAATAAGCCATACAATATTTATCTAATTCTCTATCTCTGGGAATTTATATAAATAGCTCAATGTCTACTGGGTGAAAAAAAAAGTTATGAAATTGATTGCATAAGATAATTTTTAGCTAACTATAGCATTTACAATTTTACTTAAAATGCATCACTGGTAAATCATGATATGTATTAGAGAGTTACGGAAATGAGGAGTGTTTTTTTTTTCCGCTCCCTAAATAAATGTTGCTTATGCATTTTATCCCTGAGTTAGTTTATTATTTCAAGCCTTTTTTTGGCAAGAGTTTATTGACTGTGAATGGGACCTGGCAAGGAGGCTTTCCTCAGGGAAAGAGGAAGTGGAAGAAGAATAGAAGCATTGTGCACTGCTAGAATATTTTTTCTTTTAAGAGGACATTGCTGTTTTATTGGTAGAAGTAACCATGGAATTCGATAATTAAAAGAAAGAATAAGTAAAATTCTAGGTGACAAGAAGTGAAATTCTGCAAAAAGCCATGTCAAGCATGAATAATATCTTGAACACTCAATTCATCGGCCTTGATGCACTTCCTCTCAGACCCCTGCTGTAATCATATTTAAATGTTTGAAAGCCTTCACACTTGCACAAAAAAGTACCCGGGAAGGAGTATTATAGGACTTTTCCCTCTTTCTTATATTTGCAGACCATATGATAATAAAATATTCATGTATTCATTGATTTAACCAATATTTTTGAATTATCTGAAAATGGAAAGCAAAACATAAGCCTCAGAACTAATTTTGATTGTTATAAATTTGTGCTAGCCGTCGTTAATGATGGTTTTTTTTTTGAAATGCACTCATTTAGACATGCTTAAAAACATATGTATGTGTTATATTTTAAAGAAAATGGGATCTTGGTGTCTAAATCATTCAGCATGGCCTGACAGTTTTTCAGAGTAGAACATTGCAATAATTATTATCCGTCCTTCTTAACTATGTAATTAGAGCATTGAGTTTGGCAGTCATTCTGTCGTTTAAACTGATTATCATTGGGGAATAAAAACTTTGAGACCACATGGTCTAGAGAAGAGAAAAGAGAATTGATGGTGAGAAATTCTGGTTTCATTCCCAGAGTTAGAATAGCTCTATCATATGACTCGGAGAACAAGTCAATTAATTCTATTTGTAGAATGCTAAATGCAGTCACCCACTTTCTTGGCATGGCATCCGCATCTTTGATCCTGTTTGACCAGAGTGAAACAAGCATGACTGCATTTTGCTTGCCCAGAGTATGTGATCGGATGGAGTAATGATGGACTTTGCTTCACTCAGCAATCAGAAAATAGGGGGTAATGAGGAAGATGACATTCTGAAGCTGAGATTGGTTCTATCCGACAAAGGTATGGATCTGAAAGTTTAGTAGTCATGAATTGATAGGACACATGTGAATTAGGAGACCAGAAAGAGTCTCAGTGCCCAAGATGTGTTTTCATGAACCACATACATAGCAAAATTACATTGAAGATTATGCTGGCATTACTGTGCACTATGAAACTGTGTTTCTATGGCAACATTTGCCAAATACATTTTCAGATATACTTAGTTAAAATTGCACCCATTACCCAGTGGATTGATGAGCATCTTATGTAATTTTAGTAACTCTCCACCACAGTTAGCCATCATGGCATAAATGGCTGTGTTCTCTGCCCTCTTCCAGCTATTTCCTTCCATTTGTTCTTGCTGGAACATAGTTCAGAACACGTTCCTGCTTTCATACTAGGTCAGGTAACAATTTGACTTAATCTTAACATTTTCTTCTTGCTGCACTATCTTCCTCTTGGTTTGCTTCATTTACAACCCGAATCCTTAAACCATTTCCTGGCTCTAATCCATAAGACACCCCCTTCTACCCCCTGGGCTGCTGTAACAAAAGAACACCAAGTGTGTGGTTTAAAATAACTGAAATTTATTATCTCAGCCTTCTGAAGGCTAGAAGTCTGAAGTCGAGGTGTTGTCAGAGCGATGCTTCCTCTGCAGCCTCTAGAGGAGGATACTTCCATGCCTCTTCCAGCTTCTGTAACCCCAGCTATCCCTTGGCCTGTGGATACATCACTCCATCTCTGCCTCTGTTTTCACATGGCATTCTCCCTGAGTGCCAGTATCTTCACGTCATCTTCCCTTTTTTTGTAAGGACTCCAACCACTGGATTGGGCTCATCCTACTCCAGTGCAACCTCATTTTCACTGATTATTTCTGCAAAAATCCCATTTCTAAATAAGGTCACATTCACAGGTACTCAACATATCTATTTGGGGAGACACAATTCATCACATAACACTTGCATCCGGGGGCTCCTAACCCTGCCACATGGTTTTCATTCTTTCCACTGTCAGACTGTCCGAGGGTCTGTATCTAACTTCTGGAAGTGACTGATTTTCACAGGACTACCAGTAAAGCCTATGTGTGATATTTGTACATTTGCTATGTAAATCCTGTGTATCACTCAGCATGCAGAGACCAAAGCTGACATATTCAAAGAAACAAATGTTCATGTTCATCAAGAAAAATATCACTATTCTTGTTTATAGAAAACCACATATACGATAGGTACTCAATGGACATTACCTTATTCCGCCATTATATTAATAGCAGCACATAAAGTAGGAATCATCCCACTTTACAAAGGAAGGGAACATAGGTCTAAATTCACACAGTAATGGCCCACGTCGAATCTGACTCCAAAGCCCATGCTTATTCTACATCTCTGTAACATTGCCAGTCAACCCAGAGGGCTCCAGGACTGCATATTGAAATGTTCTTCTAATGAGCAGTGACAAGCATATGGCGGGCACTAAGTGGATGAAACATAATCTGGAGCAGGGGATAATGGAAAGAATGACAGACTAGCGACATGCTGTAATTCGAGTTGGTTAACCAAGGAAGGATTACTTTTGAGAAATTGAGTTTTTAGACAAGCAATGCAGGACCCCAATACCCCAACCAGAAATGGAAAGCAGTAAATGAAATGATGGGTCAATTTCAATTTTAAACATTGGAGCAAAAACTCTAAATAAAATTCAATCCTGTAAGTATTAAAAATAATCATAGCAAAGTGAGTTTTATTTCAGATATGAAAGGATGGCTCAATTAGAAAGTGAATGAGTAAAATCTAGTATATTAATATTAGAAGTAAAGCTTTATGGACATCTCAACAGATGCTCAAACTATATTTGATAATGTATAATACCCAATCATGACTAAAAATAACTCCTTTAACAGAATAACAGGAGGGATGTTCTTTAATTTTTTAAAAAGTTACCAATCAGAATATTATATTTGCTGGTGAAATATTAGAAGTACTTCCATTAAAATCTGGAATATTTTGCTTTATGTCGCCTATAATATTCAACAGTATACTTGAGATACTAGATAATCCTAAATATGGGGGGTAGGGGGTAGTAAAAGGATGTGGAAGCAAGAAATATGCCATTATTTGTAGATTTTATAATCCATATACCCAGAAAATCCAAGGGAGTAACCAACAAGCTATCATAACTAATAAAATCTGAATCTATTAAGATATTCAGATTAAATTTTAAAATACAAAAATCAGTAGCTTTTCTTTATGCCAGCCATAATAACTAGAAAATATAATAGTAAATGCAGTCCCATTTGCAAGAATAATAAAATGATAAAAATATACATAGGTAAAATCCTAACAAAAATATGTCAGACTTTTCAGGAGAAGACTATAAAATTTTCTATAAGTTCTTAAAGAAGACTAGGATAAAAGGAGACAGTACCAGGTTCATGAATGGGAAGTCTCACTAATAAACATATTTAGTGTTCTAGTATTCAAAAACCACAGCAAGATTTTTCAGGGGTGGCAAAAATTCATTAAAAAAATCACATGTAAATGTAAGTGAGCAAAACAATCCAAGGCAGTTTATAAAATAACAGTAATTATAATAAGGCAAAGTATGCACAGGCACTGTGCTGGTGTTTATTTATGTGGATTACCTCATTAAGTTCTTAAAACAATAATATAAGACAAGAAACAGACTCCTACATATATGAGAATTTCATATATGAGAAGGAGAGAAAGAAGAGACTTTTTCCACCAGTGCTATTATGTTAGTGTTGTATCTTTGGCTGTCTAAATGGAAAAACATAGTAAAATTAGATTTTCATCTTCACACTATAAACATAAATTCCAGATGGATTAAAGGCCTAAATGTTTTAAAAGTATAAAATGTTAGGTAAAGTTATGATAATTTGGTCTTTGCTGGAGTTGAAGGCAGCCCTCATAGATTTGAGCAAAGGACTAAAGGTCTTTAGCATGGTCTTGAGCAAGAAGTTATTAGGCTGATTTAATGTTTATGTGCAGAGATAACTTTAATACCCAGATCATGAAAGTCCTGAATCCTATCATGACATGTAAGTGTATATATACATATACACACACACACACGTATATGTATATAAAATTTTTACATATTTTTTACTTAACCAAAGTTATTTAAAGTTAAAATTGGTTAAAAATGTAGCTAATCAAACAGACCATAATCGACTAGAATTAAAAATTAGATGTAGTCATTATGTAATGACTTCTGTTTTGAAATCTTCTGAAAATCACTTTTAAATAGCATTTGAATAGCGAAATGTCATTGGATTTTAATCATATCTTCTTCCAAAGCAGTTAACTTGAAGGGAGAAATGTTCTACATATAAATATCTATGGTGCATTTGTTGGGAAATCAGTCTTATTAATTTATAGGGCCCTGTCAATACACATTCATTTATTTGCACTTACAAGTAAATGTACATTAAAAATTGAACACATTCTTAATAGGTGATAGAAGTGTTTCCCCAACAAAATGCAACTGTATTTCACCTTTCAAATTGAAAGTCCAAGAATAGCTGTTTAAAATAATCCTTTCTAACGCATCTTAAATCTAGAATCCATCTTGTTCAGGCAGGTACACACATGTGTGCACGTATGTGTCCACACACATCCAGAGTCCTTTTTTAAATGATGGGAATTTGGGTAAAGTTCAATGATTTCCAAAATAACCAGCCACATATTTCAAATGGAGTTCTGATAATACCTTTTGTTAATTAAAAATCTTAAAATACTCAAAGTCCAGTCTACTAAGAAATAAAAAGTAAACTTTACAAATGTTCTACATAATAAGTACATCAATTCCAGGTAGGTTTTAGAATAGTCGTAACTGGAGGACTTACCTCATGGTGTGGCCACAGTGGCTAAATGTATTGGCATATGCATTTATAAAAATGGCTGAGATGTTGTATTTGATAAATCATAAATTATGGTTATTAGTATTGTTGCATTTATTTTACCTATGATTTATGTTCACTTTCAAATCGTGCTGAGTTGATTGTGTAGTTGGGGACATTTAGTATGTCTTGATTAGAGACAGGCTGTTTGATCTAGGTACACACATGCATAACAATTTTGCTTAGCTCTATTTATCTAGAATATTGTGGAAAGATATCATTGCTTAAATTAATAAAATTGATTAATAGTAATAAGGACTTGCTCTTTCTTTCCCTGCATTTCAGCATCTTTAGTAATTTGCCCATGGTTGCATAGTCCAGAAGTCCTACGTTAGGATCATGGGATCATTCCATCCATAACATCACAGTGGACTCCAGCTATGGTGGAATCTAAGTTGTTGGTGTGATATGACCTTATTGTTTAAGCAATTTTGCATCTTTGTGGAGGCCAAGCATTTGTAAGGTGGAGTCCTTTCCTCTCACATTTTCATGAGCTTTCTTCTTTATGGCCCCCAACTCTATTCTAATACTTAGAGAAAATGTTGTAACTCTAGTATAATAATAAAAATGTGGGTAAACCCTAAAATCTCCCAAGGAATCATAAACTCAGTATGTTAGCACAATGTGGGAAATTTGGATAATTTAAGATAAATTTTTATTTATGGAAATGATTAAGGGAAAAAATGCCAAACTTTGAAGGATGGAGATCTTAAGAAAAAGTTCTTCATTTCATTTTCTTTAGTCTAAAATAAGGTACTAATTTGCTTTAATGATCGTAGCATAGATTCACATTGCCTTTGTCATTTTTGTTCTGTCTAGCATCTGAAAACATTTTATCTACTCATCTTACTCCTTCCAGCCTTTCCTGATTTTAGGAAAGAATTGAATTATCAACATCAACTAGTTCTCATAACATCTCTCTGGAAAATCAGTAGCATTTCGTTTTCTGGGTTAGGTATCAAGGGATTTAAGGTGTAATGCTTTATTTATAACCACTCAATGATTTATCTGACAGAAAGCATCTTGGGAAGCTGCACCACTGTAAAAAGTGTTAATAAATTAATAGAGTAGCGGAAAGAAATCTCCAGGAAATATGCAAATTGAATTGAAAAATTCCCCTTCTGAGAGGGCCCTCTTACACTTACTTTTCTAAATGGAATTGTGACAGCTGTAGAAGTCAGTTGTGGTTACTGAGAAAGAAAAAGCAGCCCCTGTCCTGCACGGGCTGGGCTGGGACTCTGAGGTGCCTCTGTGGTTGCTGGGCACTGTTTACTTTGTAAACTTTGTTTACTTCATTCCTCTTTTATTTTCACATTGTCCATTTGACTTTTCATGAACATTTGTTTGATGTGCTGTGTGTGTGTGTGTCAACCATTGTTATCATTTTACTAGAGCTGACTGTCATTTTCAACAAGGCAACAATAACTCTTCTGCAGTATCCAGTATGTCTTTATCTCCTGATGGCAACAAAAGTCAACTTACTCGCCAGTGAGTTTTGTGAATGGTGGTTTGTTTTTGTTCTGCTTTGTTTTGTGACAGCAACTTTGTGGATGTCGAGCATGGTCCCTCGGCTCCACTCTCACTCCTCTCACTTGCCTGTGGTGAGTTCTGTCACCCAAAGTGCCGTGGAGAGAGGTCACCCGTGTTGCCCTGAGGAGGGGATATGCCACACTGGTGGTCAGGGCCTTGCCTCCTCCTGTGATGGCTCTGGGAGGGACACTAGGAATTCTCGGGCATAGGGTGGGGTAATGGTTTTCTGAAATACAGCAGATGACATAATTGCAGGTGGCAAATGAGAAGAGCTGCCAAGATGAAATAATTGTGCATATTTGACAGATACCGGGGGAGGACACGAGCGAGTCCATAGTATACTGTATCTGTATGCAGTGGGGGAGAAACAACTTGATTTTCGTTTCTTCTTTTTTTTTTTTTGTTCTTGTTTTTGTTTGGTCTGGCTTTCTCTTTCCTTGTGGCGGCACACCATCTAGGAAATCCTGCCGAATTATATCTGTCCCCTCACTCTTCTCTGCATACGGTGACTGGAGAGTCTGAGCAAGGAGCTGGGCATGTATGTTCTCGCCCCTCTCTCTTCTCTGTGGGATTGGCCTCTCCATCGCCCCACTTCATTAAGTTGACCAAAGGCAGCCTCAGTGGTTGGTCCGGCTATGCACGTGCTTCAGCGTCAGGGTTCCCTCTGGGTCTCAGCTGAGAGCCACATCCTCCAACGTGCGCTAGATCTGCACTAAAGTGACTCTTCTATGTCCATTTGCCTGACTCCATCTTCAGTCTCTTACTTGGATCTAACTTGGGCAGTGAACATCAGTGCAGTTTACTCAGTCCCCAAAAATACTCACATCACAGATTGGGGGAGTTGGTTATAATCATAGGAAAGAAAGATCAACATGTAGAAGAGAAACGAAATCCAGATATCATAAAGGACTATAATAATGGAGTGTGGAAAGACACTGAGATTTTCATGGTGAACACAGACAGTTAAAAAAAGGAAAAAGGTTGAATTAGGCCCAAGCAAATGATTTTTTAGAATGTTGATTGAAATAAATTTGTGGCAGTGGGATGTAACCATTATTAAAATATTCCAGCACTAGATAACAAAGGATGAAATGTTACAGGAAAAACATGCATATAGTAGGCTGGTCTTTATGCCTCCTTGTGGACACTGGGAACCCTTGGATGGAATTTAGGTAATGGGTGTATCGTGTTCATTTTCTCAGACTTTTATTGCCTTCGTGAGTGTGCATTCAGATATCTGGACAATTTGGGGCTTTTTTAAATTTATTTTTTATTTTTTTGAAACAGGATCTCACTCTATTGCCCCGAGTATAGTACATTGTCATCATGATAGCTCACTGCAACTTCAAACACCTGGGCTCAAGCAATCCTCCTGCCTCAGCCTCCCAAGTAGCTGGGACTACAGTCTTGTACCACCAGGCCCAGCTAATTTTTTAATTTTTTGTGAGACGGGGTCTCACTATCTTGCTCAGACTGGTCTTGAACTCCCGGCCTCGAACGAGCCTCCTGCCTCGGCCTCCCAAAGTGCTAGGATTGCAGGTTTGAACCACCATACCTGGCCTCATTTCTTAAACAGGAAATCCTAAATGTAGTAAGTTTAGAAAAGGGCAAGATTTTGTATTTATTATTTAGTAGAACAGTGGTTTTCAAACAAAGATGGGATCAACATAATTGTCCATCACAGATGAATGAGTAAAGAAAATGCGGTATATATACCCAATGGAATACTATCCAGCCATAAGAAAGAATGAAGTCATGTCTTTTGCCACAATATGAATGGAACTGGAGGTCATTATCTTAAGCAAAACAAGGTAGGCACAGAAAGTCATGTATCAAGTATCGCATGTTTTCACTTATATGTGGGTGCTACAAAAGGCATATACATAGGACACAGAGAATGGAATGATAGACATTGGAGACTCGGAAGTGTGACAGGTGCAGGGTGGATGATGAAACATTACTTAATGGGCACAATGTATGTTATTTGCGTGATGTCTACCCTAAAAGCCCTGACTTGACAACTATGCAATCTATGCATTGTAAAAAAAATTGCACATATACCCTATACTTTTGTACAAATAAAAAAAAAATTTAAATTACCTTCCTAAATCCAGACCACACCCTAGCCCAATTGCATCAGACTCTCTTGGGGACAGGGACCCAGATATCAATATATTTTTTTAGAAAATCCATATTATGCCCAAGTATAGGCAAGTTTAAAAATCATTACAGCCATAATTTGAAAGTAATGCATTACAAGTAGTTAGCATTTAGAAATTAAACATAGTGGGTCCCAAATACATGGGGAGAATATCAAATGGGGTAACTGTGATGCACTGTGAGTATAATGCAGTGTGAAGAAATTCAAAGGAAAAAAGATCACAAATTAAATGTTTATTGTACCTGGTTCACAGTTGAGGAATCAGTTGTAAATGTGTGAACTATGTATTGTGTAAATTATTTGTAACATTAAAGCAGAGGTTTTCTCTTATATACTGCCCTTAATTTCAAAACCTGTCTTAACATAGGTTATATTCAGAGAGCATCCTGCAATTTTGCAATACTTTCTTCAAATTATAAAACTTACTGCAAAAAATTAAAGTTCAGTAAAAAGCAAAAACCAGATCCCTGGGTGAAATGGATCCTCAGCATTTATTTATAAGCTTCCTAAATTGTGTTGGACTGGCTTCCTCAGAAACCTCAATATGGCTTTGTGGTTTTGTTAAACTTAGCATTCAGAAAGTGATCATGTTAGGGAATTTATAGATTAGCACACCATCATGGAAAATCGCAGCATGAAATTGGAAAGGCACAGGCTTTTTTTTTTTTTTTTTTTTTGAGTTGATGTGGGCTGAAGCTCAAACTGGGATATGCGTAACATCCCTTAGTTCCCTCCTATGTCAATTGGATTAGTGTTCTTTATCTTATTTGCTTGCTGGGGAGGTGAGATAGTGTTTGTCAAACTCTCAGTGACTGGCAGTAACAGGTGTGTATTAATGATAGTTCTCCTCTTCCACACCTATCTTGAAAACAGTTTATCAGTGTATTTAGTTAAAGCCCTGCCTCTGAAAAGGTAATAAAGTAGTTGGTTTGGAACAAAGGTTAAGGAGCTTATTTACATTTTAAGGAACTGGAGATTCCTCTGTTGGGTAAAGAAATTATTGTAGAAATCCACTGCCTCAGGCACATCGATTTACTTACTCTCCACCTAGCACTGACATCACAGGCCAGCTCTGGTGGCTCCTGGGATCACTGGCAATGTCACTGCTCAGGATCTCCCACAGGGCTGGCCTTGGTGTAGTCCTGGGAAAGGCATCACCTACTTTAAGCATCTCCAGCTTCAGCCTTCTGTGCCATCTTTATTACTCCAGATAATCCTGGGCCAGCCCTGCGCCCTCCTCCCTCCCTTCCTCCTTGTAGGGGCCGGTGAGAAGATGTCTGTGTCCTGGGGATGGGGTGCCAGGGATCTTCTAGTTTCTGGACTTGGGAGTGGGGGTCCGTGGACTTAGTCACATTCTAACTTCAGAGGTTAGAATTAGCCAGGTATAACTTGGGGGTGATGAAAGGACCACTTCACAGAAGGGCCCTCATAGCCTCTGTACCCCGCCCCCCCTGGTGAGAGGGTGGAGGGAGGTGACCGTGGGGGCATTCATTGGGAGCGGAAGCCATCCCTCCCATCATGACAGTCACTGGCACAGTTGGGGGATGTGGGTGTGGAGTGGAGAGCGACATATCTTTCCCCGTGCTTGCTGCAGTTGACTGGGGAAGATGTGGTATGGTGGCTGGCCAGCATTGCATTGACTTCCTGGTTTCTGAGAGGTTTCTGGGGGCTCAGAATTGAGCAGCAGAGGGCAGATGACGTTGGAGTTGCCCGCACTCCGATCACGTGAGGGTCGTAGAGGCAGGTGGTCAGCTTCAGCACTTGGCCCTGCCTGCAAAGGACCAGTGATATCCAAGGTAGTTGATCGGCCTGAGCTACTCTCTTGAGGCAAGGAGGGCTTCGTCTTTCCAGGAGCTAGATGAGCGAGGGTCCTCCCAGGAAGGGGGCATCCCACTCAACAGGGAAAGCTACATGGAGGCCCATCTTTTTTATCTTTCCCTTGCCCTTCTCCAAATCATGGAGGGGTAGGAGAGAGAAGGAGGTTGTAGGGCTGGAGCCCTTTCTTCACCCTCTGTGTGCTAGAAATGGGGAGATGGGATTGAGAATGATGTTGCAGTCTTAAAATGGACAAGTATTAAGTCTTATTAACTGAAATGAGACTTTTAGGAACCAAAACACTGAAAATTTAATAAATTGAACTGAGCTATCATTAAGGAAACCAGCACCCCAGCAGGAAAGGGAAGTTGAACAAATCATAGCATGTAGCAGTTATTGGAAAAAAATAAAACCATTTGCTATTTATACATCAACAAGTGGTGACTCCTCACATAACCAAGGTAGATACTTCAAGCTCAGTAGCTGTGATAATACCTGACCTCCATCTAAGTGACTTGCCAGGTCTGCCAGCCCATGTTACAACTCCTGTTATAATCCACGCCGTAGCCCATGTTGTATGTGAAACTGATGCCAGCCTCTTGCTGGGCACTGTCTCTCTCTAGGAGGCCTCCTGCAGGTCTGCCCTGACCAGGTAGGTTGGAGTCAGCAGTGCTGGTCCACTCCTGTTTGTTTGTCCCCATTGTGTCACCATCAATATTAATTCAACTAAATAGCACTAAACCAATGCAATGTGAGGGTGAAGTGTGAAAGACAGCTATTGTTTTAGTGAAAACTATAATAAATATTTGAGGGTCAGAATAAAAAGATAGCTGTTGGATGAGGGTGTGTGAGATAAGTAGTAAAAAAAAAAAATAACAAAAGTCATATAAATCCAGAATTGGTTTACATTCAACCTATTTCAGAGTTTTGTTTTGTTTTGTTTTGTTTTTGATTTTCCCCACCTCTTTGAATTAACTGAAATGTGAACTTCTACAGGGTGCACCATGCATCAGTGGTGAGGATACTGTGGCCTTCTGACCAGAGGTTTAGATCCAAAAAAGTCCTATTGTACCAAGTTACATTCTGAATTTATAAAAATGTTTAAAGGGCTTATCAATTTTTTGGCTTACAATGATTTTTTGGGGATTTTTTTTTTTTTGTTAGTAAACGTTAAAATTTTAGAACAGTTTTAGACTTACAGAATTATTGTGAAGATGGTACAGAGAGTTCCTATATGGCTCATACCCAGTTCCCCCGATCACTAACATCTTACATTCATGTGGCACATTTGTCATTATTAATGAACCAATATTGATACATTATTGCCAAGTAAAGCCAGTAGTTTATTCAGTTTCCTCAGTGTTTCCCTAATGTCCCGTTTCTGTTCCAGATCTTGTTCAGGATACCATATGACATTTTATTGTCGTGTCTCCTTTGGTTCCTCTTTCTGTGACAGTTTTTCAGACTTTGCTTGTTTTTGATGATCTTTACGGTTTGGGGGAGTGCTGGTCAGGTATACTGTAGAATATGCCTGAAGTGGGATTTGTCTGATGTTTTTCTGATGTTCAGATTGGCGCTATGGGTTTGGGCAAAAGACAGAGGAAAGTGCCATTCTAACACATGGTGCTGTGGGTATGTACTGTCAACATGATCCAGCTCATGTCGGGAGGATCACCTACCTGGGGTTGCTGGTCTGTATTACCTGAACTTGCTGGCAATTCAAAACCTTGGGTCTGAGAGTTTTGATTCTAAAATAAAAGGTGTAGATCACAGGTTGACTGGGACAAATAGTGCAAGAAGTGGCACACAGTAATCACCTAAGATTTTTTTGGCCCTAAAATTTTTTTATTCTGGGACCATCTCAAAACCAAATTCTAAGTGCTAAGTGCTGAAATTTAAAAGTTTATGGAATAAACCAGTGGTTCTCATTTATGTGTCTCAGAATCACCAGGGAGAGCTAATAAAGAACACAGGGATGTAGGGTCACTGAGAGAACCAGGCTTGGGCAGTTGTATTTTTTATGAGTTTTCTAGGGGAATTCTAACAGAACCAGTGTTTGAGAACTAAAGATGAAGTTGTTGGATATAGGCCAGTTTGCTGTGGGAAGATGCCTATTGCTTTCACCTAGCAAGCATCCAGTTCCCTGCTTCAGGCACAGTCCCCAATACTTATTAGGGAACCCCCCCTCCTACTTCCCAGTTTTATGCTTGCCTCTGTCTAAGATTCACAAGTGGGGCTCTTGCCCCATCCTGGCTATTCAACCAGCGCCATCTTCCTGGTCTCAAAGCTTAATCCAGGGTAGGAAACATGAATGAAATCGACCTCATTAATGGGAGTTAAGCACATGAATGGAAAATATGAATATAAACATTGAATCTAACAAAGTCAATGAATGGAATGTTGACATGAAATACCAGGGTAATTCATGGATGGGACTCAAGAAGTGTTTTGTAATCAGTAGTCAATGAACTAGTGATGACTCCAGTCACAGGCAAAATGCCACAGCTATTATTAAAGTAAGTGTGTACAAAGGTCCTGTTTATTGAACAGAAAAGTGATTCATTTGCAGCTGAAAGGCAAATTCACATGCCAAGAGATGTTTCTTGACATTTGTTCACTTGAAGGTCAATTATGGTAATATATTTAAGCAATTCATTGAGTATATTAAAATAAAGTAATTGAAAATGAGATATTTTCTCATAGTTAATTATTTGAAATAAAAATGTTGTGAGTACTCTGTATTTATTGAGCATTGTTAAATTAGCATGAATATTTTTTGACAAGTAATCATTGGAAGCATGGATATCCACTAGTATAACTTGCCTAATAATTTATTATGGAATGCTTCTTAGTTCTCATGAGAGTGTAACATTTTTCAATTATTTTGATCATTATTATTAAGGACTTGTAAATGTAGAATGTTTAATAATACAATATTTCTATCCTCTGGTGATCAAGATTATTCCATTTTTTAAGTAATTGTGTTTTGTTAAAGTAATTTTTATTCACTAGATGAAGAACTTGGGGCTATCCACCTGGGCTAAAACATCACAGTAGCTACAATCAGATGAATTCCGGCCAGGGATCACTGATCATTCACTCATCAGCTGTTGGTGAGGTTGAGGATATTAATTCATCTTTCTGAATCTCAGTTTTCCCACCTATAAAATAATTGGGATTTCTAATATTGCATTTCTGATTCTGTGGACAAAAATCATATGTGCAATATGCCTAGCACGTTAGGATCTCGTAGATTGTATCTACTACGTTTCCCCGTCTCTGTCCTTCCGTAAACACTAGCACCCTCCGCAGAGGTTTATGATTAGAAAAACAATCAACGGAAGATATTCCTTAAAATGCGCTGTTGGTGGGTATCATATGAAAGTTGACAGTTTCAGCTGCCAGCGCTTTCAACATCCTTTGTCTTGATCACTGGCTGGGGAGTCTCCCCTCCGCCCCAAGTCCTCTGTGACTACCGTGAAACCAGAATTCTGTGCCCCAAGTGTGTTTGTTTTCCTAGGGCTGCTGTAACCAGTTACCACAAACTGAGTAGCTTACAATAGAAATTTATCCTCTCACAGTTCTGGAGACCTACAGTCCTAAATCAAGGTGTCAGAAAGGGCCTTTGGAGCTCCCTCTGAAGGCGCTAGGAATTAACCCTTCCTCGCCTCTTCTGACTTGTATTGATTGCTGGCAATCCCTGGAGTTCCTTGCTGTGTGGCGAGATACTCCAGTCTCTGTCTCTGTCTTTGTATGGCCACCTTCTCTCTGTGTCCAAATTTCCCCCTTATAAGGACGCTAGTCATTCGATTAGCACCAACTCTAATTCAATATGACCCTACTTTAACTTGATTGTATTTGCAAAGTCCCTATTTCCAAGTAAGTTTACATTTACAGGTTCTGATGGACATAAATTTTGGCCTACACTCTTCAGTCCAGCACCCCAGGACTTCAAACACATGCTCCATCCCTGGTCCCTTCCAGAGTCCAGGGCCTATCATGTGCTTTGTCCCGTTGACTCCCCTGAAACAGCAACCCCCAGCCCTCCATGAAGTTCTGCAGGAAGGGAAGGGGCCAAGCTCTCCTTGACATGATCCATGTCAGTTCATTAGGTAAAATATTACAAGGTGTAACTTCTCCAAGGAGAGATATTCTACAAGAGAAAGTGATATCAAATAGCAAGAGAGTTGGGGAAGATGCAGTGGATGGACATGCTTAACAGTTACTGAATGTTCACTGAACCCTCCATGTGCTTATCTCATCTTATCCTCAGGAGTGTACTTAGTGTTATCTCCAGTTTCCGCAACAGGAAATGGATATTCAAGGAAAGTTCCACGACTTCTCTAAGGTCCTACAGCTAATATATGACAGAGGAGAATTTTATGTACAGATTTCTCCAACTCCGATGTCCATGTTCTTTCTTGTTCTCCAAGAATTTAGGAAATTTCTTGTTGTCTTTTGTTTAATTGTCCACTGAATTTCTATCATCTTTTTTGTGTGAAGCTGCAATGGTGGAGTAATTCCTGAAAAGGCAATGTGTTAAAAACTGCACTCTTCCCTATTTTTTCAAAGAGGCAGTTAGGATTCACGCCTGTCCTCTTCTTTTCCTCTATTGTGCTGTTTTTAATGAATTTAATAACAGACAATTTTGAGAAACAAGAAAGACTCTGATGGACTTGGATGTAGGAAGTGAGGAGCTAGTGACTACATTGCCAACTGAGTGGTGTTGTACTTAGTTAGAAAATCACCAGTATTTGAAGTTAGTTGTGAAGGACTGTCTCTTCTATATGCAGAAAGGTCCAGTTAGTTGGACTGCACATTAGATTGGTTGGATGTCCAAATTAAAGAACACAACCATTTTTGAGTTCTTGAATAAAGTTGTACTAGTAACATAATACCAATGAAGCCACACACAATTGAGTACATAGTTGAAAAAGTACATTTCTTAGATCAAGACTGAGATATGTATTATTTCCATTTTGCAAATGAAAATTTCGTGACTGATAATCAGCATGACTATCATACTACCCAGTGTTTCAGACTAAAGCAGCATTCTCTGTCAATAAATAGACGAATTGACTTGTGCTTGAAATATATCCCAACGAACTAGTCTATGTATTTTTGAATAATTGAGGCCGTGATGTCAAGATTTTTTAGAGGCTTTTTTTTAAACTACTACTTGAATTTCCTTCTGCTCAATTTACTTGATAACCAGTTTCAATTCTACAGATTAATGTACTATCTCTCCTCACTTGACAACATGTTCAGTATTTTATCTCCTTTAACAAATTGTTCAGAACAGCAAGTGCATATATTAAAACATAATTTCTATGGATCAGCCCTATTGCTTATTCTCTTAGTATTAAAAAAAGAATTTAATAGCTTCTACCTGATGATTTCCTTTTAAAGTTGATTGGCTACAAATTTGCATGTTTGTTGCATGCTTTTTTTTTTTTTTTTTTTTCCCAAGTCCCAATGCATGGAAACTTGTAAAGAAAACCAAAATTTCCTGCAGGGCCTGGTGGCTTATGCCTGTAATCCTAGCAGTCTGGGAGGCCTAGACGGGAGGATCACTTGAGGTCAGGAGTTCAAGACCAGCAAGAGCGTGACCCCATCTCTACTAAAATTAGAAAAATTAGTGGGACATGGTAGTGCGCACCTGTAGTCCCAATTGCTAGGGAGGCTGAGGCAGGAGGATCACTTGAGCCCAGGAGTTTGAAGTTGCTGTGAGCTAGGCTGACACCATGGCACACTACTCAGGGCAACAGAGTGAGACTCTGTCTCAAAAAAAAAAAAACCACACAAAATTTTCATTCTGTTCTTAAACAGCATCTGGGGCTGAGGCTATGTTTGACATAACTAATTCTGCATCACAATAGTTTCAAACTCATCTGGATGTAGTACTCATTGAATAAGTAATCATTTTCGGCAATATCATTAGTAATTTGCACAATTAGTAATACCTGTATTGCACAAAACAGGAAACTTAAAATCCAGATTTTACCGCTTGAAAAAAAATTACATTTGTATGGATTTATTGATATGTTTAAATTTCATTAGCCTCCACTGGCATTTGAGTTTAACTTCAGGGCTGGCAGTACTTGTTAAGCATAAAAAGCTTCCTTTGTGATATTGTCATGCAGCTTTGCACTAACACCAGTCTGAAACAGGATAACATCTAGGTCCTCTTATGATTGTGCACTTTGAGGAAAAGAATGAATTTCTCTTAGCTAATCTCCCACATAATTTATTTCAGATTTCACAACCGTAGCAAATTTAAGTTATGATGAATCATTTTAAGAACTTTTATTTGGAGAGGTAGAAGATGAATTCATTCGAGACCTTCCCAGCCTGAACAGTATTCTGATACAGCATTTTCAAATTCTGCCCCAGATTTCCGGGCTCCCCTACTATGGCTGTAACAGAAGGACTTTGCTGCTATCTGTGGGGCTTTGTGTGATACTTCATTGGAACAAAGGCTTCAATGGCTAAATGATCATAGGACTATGTCTGCTCTTCTGAAACTAAAAGGGATTTACCACCTTTTTAAAGGAAAGGACCCCTATGTGCTTCATCTATAGTTTACTCTTTAAAGCAAAGTTCTATACCATTTAGGGGTCACATATCTCTTTGAGAACTTGATATACTTACTAAAAACCACAAATACATAGACATCTAACTTTTCAGAGATGGTTTAAAATATTCAAAGTTCTCTGTAAGTTCTTCCAGGGGCTTCATGTTAAGAACTCCTATCTAAATGTTATATTATTGTTATTATTAATTCTACCACCAGAAAGCCTGCAGCAAAAAGCCCTACCACTTAACTTTACTTTTTGCCAAAGTGAATTCTACAGAGATGAATTTTAAGTCTAAAAATAAAATTTTAGAAATAGCTAAATGAAAATGGAAGTAATTATTTATATACTCTTAGGGAAGCAAAGGCATAAATAATAAAGAAAAAGCCAAAGATTTAATCAAAATTAATTTCAAATTTCTGCATAGCGAAATCACCAGGAAATGTACTATATATGACAAATAAAAATTATGACACATACATATGCTAGTTAGAAAATTCATCTCTCTTATATAAGGAGCAGTCTATAAGAAAATTAGTTTCCATAGTAGAAAAATAGCTAAAAATTATGAATGTGCAAATGGTGAAATAAATAAAAATCGTCAAGAGTTGGGGGAAATGTTTATTTTTTCCTTACCAATTAAAACAATGACATAACTATCCTTCAGATCAGCAAACTTGACGAGAAATTCCTGGTACCTAGCATGGATTTCTATGTGTGCACTGAACTCATAAGTCCAACAGCATGCCCAGGATGAAATTTTTCCGTGTTTCAGAAGCCTTAAAATGATACAGGTCTTTAAGGCAATAATCCATACCAAATAATTTATCTTAAGAAAATGCACAAGCAAGGAAAAGTTTCCATTGCAGCTTCTTATAATAGTGAGAAATTGGAGACAACTTAAATATCCAAAACAGAAGATCAGGTGGATAAATTATACAGCATCAGCTAATAGATACTATGGAGTCATTGAAATGACTGCATAAATTATTCTTAGATAGGAGGGGGTCAGGAGATGATACTAATTATAGACTACATGTTATAAAGCAACGTGGTAGAATTTTGTGTCTGTGAAGAAATATCGGATATTCTCTCAACATGTTAATATTGGTTCTCTCTAAATGTTGGCGTTTTAAGTACTTTAACTCTACCCTTTTAAAATTATGTTCCTTATCTATCTTTTCTTTTCTACCACAGTCCTGCACTACTTGGATAATTTTAAAATTTGAAAAAGTTCAAATCAAATTCTTAAAATTATGCTAACACGGCAGATCTATGAAAAATGTAGATGTTTACAGATGTTTAAGAAATTTGGAACCCTTTCCTTTTTATAACGTAAAGCTTTTCATATCATATGTATATAGTTATTGTATGAGTCTATTAGTAGGAATATTTGATTCTGACAGAATCCAACTCATCTATATAAGAAAAGTAGTGGTTTTTATTTTGTTTTATATGAATATAGTCGTGTTTCCCATAACCAAAGAAGAGGAACATAGCTGAGTCTCAGGAAACAACTAAAACTAATCCCCTCTGCTCCTTTTTGGGTACCTGCTGTGCTTTGGTGCCCACCTCCAGTCCTTGTGTCTGTCTGTCTGTCTCTCTCTCCCCCTCTCGCCCTCCCTCTCTGTCTCCTCTTTTGATCTACATTGGTGGGAAATTCAAGCACTCACTGCTCTCAAACTTTGCATATTACTCTTGTGGTCACTGAGAAAGATCAGCTAACCCTTCTGGGCCCCAAACCCAACAGTCTCAGTCAGGCTCTGTCTGTGCCAGCAAGGGTCAGATGCCCATGGCTGGACACTTGGCTCTGGGGAGCAGCACAGGGTGGGGTGAGAACATGTCAGCTCTCCCTGTTCCCGTGGATCTCACAGTACAGGCACAAGTAGTCCCCTGCATGTTGGGAAATATTCGGCCAAATTAAAAAAATATATCCACCATATCGCAAAGTCATTTTTTTTTTTTTTTTTTTTGCATAACAGGCGAGAAACTAAGTTTGAATCTTCAATAGTATTTCCAGATTCTTAGGTATTCTAATTCTGTTTACTTCATTTAGTATTAGTTCAGGACTGAGTATTCACATTAAGATTAGAATAATAAGTTTCTGTAAAATTCCATGAATACTGGTTCTGTCTTTTGAAAAATACAGAGGAAACCAGGTTTCAGTGCTGCTTCTGTCTCTGCGCATCTGTGATGCTGGTGAGGTATCCTGAGCTCCAGAGGGTTTTTGTTTCTCCCTTTCCAAAGGCGTTCCCAATCCTAAAAGCTTCTGTCCTTCTTAACAATTTAGCCTGTGGTGGTCACAGTTCTCTGAGGCTGATTGCATTTTTCGGATTCATTAGCCATTTTGAATTTCATAATTTCTCCCTGAATTCTAGCAGAATATATTTCTGAAAATATACAGAAAGTTATTAAACCTGGAATTAGACTGCCAACATATGTTCAAATCAAATGTTTAATTTTATAATTGGAAAATGATACATCTGCCGGGAGAAAATCAGGGAGATTGGGAAACAAATTAGGTGTTGACAGTGTTGGTACAGAAAAATTATACATATTTATGAATGGCCAAATCATTCTGTTCCCACGACTTAAAAATATAATTATTAATCATTTATAATGTGGTGATTTCAGTTGAATGACTTATCCTGGTGTGTGTGAATTTGCTCATATATACTGTCCACTGTATAGTATCTCTAGTTAGCATCTCATTTGATCTTTAAACCTTCATTAATGTAATTTGGATTTTAGTGAGTTAAGTGTCTGCTTCAGTGCTGTAGCCAAATGGATACTATGTAAAATGATTACTAAAATAAATTGCCATTTTTATGTTCTAGAATAATGTTATATTTTACTGTATTTTAATATGTATATATATATATGCACTTTAAATACATTATAGGAATTGTTCAAAGACCATGTTAAATGAAGTTCCTTTAAGGATTTAGTTTTTGCAGTTATAAATGGGAAATGATTGTCTTCTATCGGTATGTTCTTAGTTTAATTAACTATAAATACAAGTGTGTTATCCACGTTATTTCTGTTAACGATATTGAAGACCTGGTGGCATCAGCCTTCAGAGAGGCCTTCGGGAGGCTCCAGCACCGCAGTCTACAAAGTTTCCTCCAGTGACTCACCTCACTGCAGCTTTTGTGTCTGGGTTTTCAAAGTGAGGTGCAGGGAGAGTTGTCCCTGAAGTGACCCAGGACCTGAAGGAATTCTGGGGCTTACACATCAGTCAGATTTTCTGAGCATGCTGCCTAGAATACTGCATTTTTAACAAGGTCCCCAGAAGATTCTGATGCATATTGACACTTGAAAACCACTGAATTGATTCTGAGGGGGAAATGCATCCATTGTATAGTGTGGAAGTCAAAGAATAAGATGACAGTCTTCTTTCTTTTTTAAGAGAAATTGACGTCATCACTTTAGCTGAAGGAACTCTTTTCTACTGAAAACTGAGTCTGGGCAGAACAAATTCATGCAATAGTCCATCACTGAATTCTCCAAATGCCCAAAGGGTGGAAAAAGGCCCAGGATCCTGAAGACACTGGGAGTCAGAGCCTTTAGAGACAGTCTGTTTCTCTTGAGAGCATCTCAGCGATTCATCTCTGGCAGAGGTCTGTCCTTGGAAATGATCGCAAGTAGTTTTTGTCAGTAAGCATGGGATAGTATGTGTTTGCAAGATGCAGGGTAGACCCACCTTAGTCAGTCACTGGTTATTCAAAGAACTTCAGCAGTGGCTCTTAGGGTCCCAGATGTCTGGCCTCTATGATAACATCCTGAGTGGAAGGGAGGCTCTGGGTTGTGGGAGCCCCTCACCACCCACAATTTGGTGTAATACATCCCTAATAGTGTGCAGCGGTTGTCAGAAAGGCAAGAGACTAATGAAGAGGCCACAGAAAACCTGCTTCATTTAGTTTTGTGAAGCTTCATGTAAGAGCTTTTATGTGCTGAATACTGTCATTAGGAAAAAATTGGTGTGACAAGGCATGTCAACTCCCATTTGGGGTTATTAATAGAAATGAAGGAGCCTGTCATTTCAAGCCAGAATTTTTATATTATAGTTAAGAATTTGGTGAAACATGATTGGAATATTCTCTTAGTTGACAAATAAAACTATGGGATATTATCCATAATATTTGTATCTGTCACATATATTTCTTTTTACTTAGTTTGACAAATACCACCCGAAGAATGTACACTGAAGTAGCTGGGGGACACAGCAATGAAGCCTCATTCCGTGGACCTCCTGGTGCTGTTTGTTGGATGTTTGCCAAATACCAGGCTTATCTCACCTGCCTTCAGCCTCTCCTTCAAATGTGGTCAGCAGTGTCTGGTCAGTTGAAAATTAGCACAGACTGAAGAAGAAGCTGCCTGATGGGCAGCCTGCTTTGATAGGCATCCTCTAGGAATCCATTTTCAATATGCTTAAAGAGAGGCTACAAACATCATACTGGAGGTTTATCAGAAGACCATAAGAAAAAACAGGCATTCATCTGACTCATTCATCAGAGAAATATAATTCTCCTTTGTGGCTCATGTCTAAACCATCTTTTGAATGTAACATATACTCAGTGCTTTTTTTGTCCTAGAGACAGAGGTGCTCAGGCATGAGTTCTGCATTTATAGAAGTGGAATAAGAGAGATGTAGTGGGTATATATGAACAGATGGAGACATAGACACATGCCCACATATAACCTCACACCTGCCTTCATGTGGCTAGTAATTAATGAACATTGTGTAGCCCATGCTTTTCCTGCCATCAAAGCAGTATTCAAACAGTGGTGGTATTGGAGTTGCCACATACAGCTGCATAGGTTTTACACTGCACAATTCTAGGAGATTCTAGAGTGCATCTGTGCTTACCGTATTGTTACAATGGTGATTCCATTCATTAGGTCTGGGGAGAGGTGAGATTTGTTGTATTTAACGAGCTTCCAGGTGATAGCCAATGCTGCTGGTGTACTAACCACATGGAGTAGCTAGGACCCAGATGACAGTGGGGATGGTACCTTCCAGAATTGTGTGGTGGGCAGCCCTAGGGCTGAGGTAGGCATTTGAGGAGATGTCACATTTCTGGCCACATCTGCATGCTACAGAGATCAGTCAGTTTCCTAGTTCTCCTTTCCTGAGGTATATATTATTGTGAAGACTTCTGACTCAGAAATGTTGCCCTAAAATTCAGGGTAGGTTTGAGATTTTACGTTACTGTACTATAAAAGCAAGGAGAGGAGATGAGAAATAGACTTCACAGCACATCAGTCCTATGTGAGACAGGACTGAAAGGCTATGGCTCCCAGAGTTGGATGGGCTCCCAGCAGGCCTGATCTAAACTGGGGGTCAGGTAAGTACCCGCCAGGCCACCCATTCTGAACATCAAATGTCTCTGAGCCACCACCGCTAATACCATTGTGTCCCTATGGAATGTTTCATTTATTCCCCTATGGGATCTGGAGTTCCTCAGTCAGCCAAGGAGATGTTGAATACACAAGTATATGTAAATAAATTATTCCTGGATAGGATTTAATTATTCAGTGTGAAGTTAATGGAAAAGTAAAAATCATGTATAATTTTAATGTTCATTATAGAAGAGAAATAGTTAAAAGACCTAGTTATATATGCCATGAGATTTCCCGAAATTGAATATTATAATGCTGGCCTCAGCCTCTGTTTTCTATCTCTGTGCCAACTCTAGTTATTAAGAACTGATGCAAAATCCACAATGTATAATGGATCTATTCTGATGTAATCAGAATCAGGTAACATTTTACTATTTGAAATTATTTTAATTGAAATATTTTAAGAAACATTTTAATAAATTATCAATAAATTATTTGAATTGTGATCTGACCCTAAGCAGTTTTGAGTCGTTTTGAAAAACCTGTGTCCATCAAGTGGACTTCTGGGTGTCGATTCCTGGCATCTCCATTCCAGCCCTTCTCTCCATCTCCTTAATTGAGCCCATTGCGTACACAGTGACCACAAGAGCCTTATAACGGAGCTCTGCTGCAAGTCCTACTCTACTTTTTAAAGTAATTCTCAGGCTGCCTTTAGAATAATATTTCAAAATGTTAAAATTTGGTCATTGGAGTCATTGGTCTATGTATGAAATTTACTTCCTTGCCAGGTCCTTCAAGATATCTATTAGTACAGATGCAAAAATGCAGACACAGACCCACTCTGGCCTGGACTTCCCTTTCTTTAAAGTCCCATCTTCTAAGATTCTTTTCTTTGGGTCTTCACTCTACTTTTCTGATCCATTTGGCAGCCTGGAAACTTGCTGTATGTGTGACTATCTTAGTCCTGGTTATGGTTCCCTGTGACTGGGATTCATTCCCTTCCACCTTCCCATTGACCAACTTCTGCCTGTCCCTTGGGACTGGGCTCGGCATTGCATTCCTCAGGCACAGTCCTGGGCTTGCATCCCTCCCTGTCTAGCCATCAGAACCTTTGCCTCACAGTGGTGACCATCTCTTAATTCATCTGCCCCTTGCCCAGGACCACAGAAACTGCAAGATCCTCTGACTTTGTTTCTCTGCCTTAATCGTTCTGGGATTTCACCATGCTTAGTGCATCAGATAGAAGCTTCTTCAACACTTGCTACAGGAGAAAACTGAAGGAAGGAAAGAAGGAAGGAAAGGAGGGAGGAAGGGAAGGAAGAAGGAAGGGAGGAAGTGCCCTACCTGATGAAAAATTTAGTAACTCACTTCTTGAGGACAGATCTTATCATATTCCCATGGCCAGCAGAGTCTTGATAAATTTGTAGTCTGAGTTTGTGTCAGTTAGATAATATTCTTTGCCTTTTTATGGACTTTTTTTTTCTTAGTGTGAGTTCCATTTTTCTTCATATGAATTGAGTCTGCAATATTGGCTGCTTGATGATTAGCAATTTGTGCTTTTGTTTTTGACTTCTTGATCCTTAGCACCCAAGACAGTGTCTGGCCCTCAGATAATACATTTTTAATAGCACAATCAACAAATGGCATTACTTCTGACCAGGGTAAGTAGCTGACTGAATGAACTGTATCAGTTAGGGTCTTTGGTTACAAGTCAAAGAAACCACTGATTTGCTTAATGGCGAAAAGAAGTCATTTGTTGAAACTATATAAGATGCTCATGAAAGTCAGGGAAATGTCTGGAAGCCAAGGTTTAGGAAGGGCAGGAAGAATTCCAGGGTTATAAGCCACAGGGACTAGAGGACAGTGACTTTGGGGTGTCTCTTTTGGGAGAATCAAATTCAACTCTTTTCTATTCTTGTATCATTTTCCTTAAGATTCAGATCCCAAGAGGAGCCCACTCAATTAGAGATATGCCCACAACTGTGAGTTTCCTACAGCTTCTGTAACAAATTACCACAACTGTAGTGGCTTAAAACAACACAAAGTTACTCTTTCATACTTCTGGAGGTTAGAGATATGAAATGGGTCTCACTTGGCTAAAATCATGGTGCTGGTAGGGCTGTGCTGTTTATGGAGACTCTAGAGGAGAATCCATTTCCTTGCCTATCTGACTTATAGAGGCTGCTCGCATTCCTTGGTTCATGGACCCACCACTTCCATCTTCAAAACCAGCAATCACATGGCTCCAACTTCTGTTGTCACATCCCCTTCTGCCCCCCTCTTCTATTTATCAGGACCCTGTAATTACACTGGGTGCACCCAGATAATGCGGGATAATCTCGCCATCTCATGAGCAGCCAACTAACAACCATACTTCCGTCTGCATGAATTCCCCTTGCATTTAATATAACATCTTCACAAGTTCTGGGGACTGGACAATGAAAACCTTTTGAGAGCATTGTTCTGCCTGCCACAGTTGGGGACCCTTGAGTGGGAGCCCAGAAAACTTCATGTAACATAAAATAGATAAATCCCTCAAAGAAAATCAAGGTTCATTTAGCAAAAAAGCAGGGAGAAGGGTTACTGATCAAACACAATGTTTTTCTGCTGCACACATCAAAGTTCATATCATCTATTTTTGAGCCCAAAAAAGTGCATTCTAAAGATGTGTCTCTCTGCAGTGAGAATGTCTGAAGGTAGTTGAGTGAATGTTTACTATGAAATGTTTAAAATAGCATTCAAGTAAGCCATTTCCTCTTAATTCCCCATTATTCACTTTGGAAGCTCTTGTAATGCTCATTGGCCAAGTTTGGCAAAAAATGAAAGCTAAGTCAGTGTTTCTTCTATAGGAGTTTCCCTGGTTAGTTGAACCATAGGCCAGTGGGACATTGATAAACCAGATAACTAGTGCAGAAAGGGTTTCCCTCCTCCAATGAAATGACTAAAAGGAGTTCTAGTCTGTTTACTGATTGTCATAGGATTACATTGGCTTGAGTAACTGGGTGGAACACACAAGGACTGAGTGGAAGAATGTTTTCTCCATTTCTGCTGCCAGTTATAAGCCTTTACTAGCAGCAAGTGGAAAGGGGTTCGGTACCCTAGATTAAAAAATTGTCCAGGTAAATTCCAATCGATGGATTATCTTTCTTTTGTGAACTCAAATATGAGATTTCAGATTCAAACTCACACATAACCTGGAGAAAACAACAAGACAGAAGGCAGTATTTGGGCTTGACTGGCCCGTACAGAAGATGTATGTCCTATATGGAGTTGCTCCAGGCAACTCCAAAGCTGATAAACTTGTAATTCATGAAAGCCTACATTAAACCCACAAGGTCATTGCAAAGTACATGAATATCAAAGCAAGCAAAGGAGAAATATGCTTGACCAGTGTTATCCATCTTAAAGCTAGCTTTCATTTTGAAACTGTAATGTACCTTTATTTTGTCTTTCCAAAATAATTCTTTTCTGGATCATTTAGAATCTTGGATAAGCAAATATTTCATATTATACCTATGAGGTTTGTCCAGTGCCAGGTACTTCATTTTGGTTCATTGTGCAAGAATGCAAGACTGGAAGAATGCTCTAGACATTACAGTATGTATCTAATAGCCAAAACTTATGGTTTTATTCTCCATTCTATTAAAGACTCAGGGTATGACCTTGAAAATATTGCCTAATTCCTTTATGCCTCATTACCCTCTCATTTATAAAATGTCCAGGCAAAGAGTCCTTGCTCTTTCTTGGGCTGCTTAAAATTAAGGGTTACTCATGTGCTGCTGCAATTTTTGATTGGTGCCAAGATAAAATGTGTAGAATGGATGTCATTACTGTAGAGGACTGTAGAATTGACAAAGTAAAATTGACCTTTCACCTAGTTATACCAGTAAGTATATTTTTGATATTTAAAGGTGAAATCTTCCAGATAATAGAAACTAAACATATTAGAAATCACATGTATGTGGATAATACAGTTTTCCTCTTACTGATTCAACCGGTACCAATTAATCTGTTAATATATTATTCTGTTAATGTATGTGATTTGGTCTCTTCATTTTTTAATTCCTACATTTTTCTAGTTATGATAGAATCCAGTTTTCCAAATTTTCCTATTACATTAACCAATGTTGTCAATGTAGATTTTAAATTAGAAGTTTTCTTGGTAACCAATGTAAGCTGCACATTTTTATGTATAAAGTCCTGTACAGTGTATCAGAGATAACTGGTTTTAGATCCTATCTGTGTTACAGGCAATTCGATGAGATCTTATGCAGCCTGAACAGAGTTTCCTGTATTCAGAGCACGGTCAACACCTGCACTTAGTTGTTTGTTCCTAAATCATTACGTAGTAACTCTAATAACTTGAACTGAGTGATGCATTTGTATAGTATGGCACAAATTTAATTATATAAAATTAAATACTTTATTGTTCATTTTTCCCTAGGTGCCGATACAGTGATTAAACTGTGACTAGGAATGGTGCCATCTTGAAAATAAAATCTACAAATACATTTCTGATTAATGTCCTTCCTGTTTTGTTCAATTTGTTCCATATATCAATGGAACTTTAATCCTGTGTTCAAAGTTCAGAAAGCTGTTTCACTTTTAAAAACAGCTAATCGAGAGACATTTTTTCTCAATTGTGCAAATTATATGTGTGGTGCATAGAAATTAGATAATGATTTTCCAATAAGATGATGTGTAGACTTGTTATTCTAAATTGAAATTCAGTCACTTGTACAATTTAAGTTTGGCATCGCTCTCAGAGTAATTACTGTTTCATAAAATCAGTCTATCCAACTGCACTGCCTCATGCGGATGCCAGGCACAGACACAGTCACCAGGGAGCAGAGGCACGGGAAACAAAAGGGCCCTTCAAAACCCGGCATCATTTTCTTTGGTGAAATTATTGACATCATCAAGTACTAGTAGCCACTTGTTTCTTAATTAAGTTAATAAATGACTAATTGATCCAGTAAGTAAATGATTCCAGGCAAAACAAATACTCATACAATAAAAAGACCAACTAAACAATCACATAATAGGCTGAATAGGTTAAACATGATCAGTTCACTGACTACTTATTCATTCATTCAACAAATAAGTATTGAGGCACTGGTTGGTGAAAACTCTTTTAACTAAGAGATTGAGACCAGTCCATTAAGAAGAGTTATTTAAGATAGGGAATCATAAAAAAAAAAAAAATTAACTACGTAAATGCTGTATTTATTTTATTTTTACTTAATTGTACCCACGTTTACTTATGTTACAGGACCTAGGTCATTCATTCAAATGTGGGTCTGTTCACAAGAATGCCAAGTGAACATTCTTGCTGCCCACCGCCCTCTCTCCCCTCCTTGCATCCTCTATGTTTTGCATTTTCTGTTTCTACAAAGTATGGAATCTAAGGCACATGTGAAGCATTGGGAGGAAGAATCCTTCTAGATCTTTGTAATCTTTTCCTTTGCCCTTTACAGTCATCTCATCTGTAATGAATTCCATAGCATTTTTAATGGCTTCTCTTAAGGATATTTCACCAAAACATTCATAAAAAACCAAAAACTCTTATTCTTGATGCAGTTATATCTCATTGGTTTATGTATGTTTAATGAAATAATATAATCATTAGTGAAACTTGGAAGGAATGGATTTGGAACCGACACAGCCAGCTCCCAGTGATCTGCCGCTTAACCCATGAGGGGAGGTGGGCACTGGGCTGCCGTGGAGCAGCCAGACGACCACAGGTGCACTGAGGGACTGGTCAGCAAGGGTTACGGAATGGGACCATTTAACTCAGCTCCTAGAGGACTTGCTGGTTATTGTGCTAGGCACTAGAACACGAAGATAATATGCCCTCTGAAGTCATCCCTACTTATCAACCTTCTTTCTTCAGGACAAAAATCCACACTTTAGAACTGATCTAATCTCTGTATTCATTATTTTTCTCTATGGCTGCTCCTAAGTGGGAAGAAACCATTCCTATTTATCTTTTACATTTGGTACTCAGTGCCCAGTACTGGACCTGGCACAGTCTATGGTCATTGAATGATTTTTTAAAAATTAATGAATTATTTTCTACATTGGTTCCAGTATTAAGAGGCATCCTGTAGATTAGCACAGTATAGTGATTGAGAGCCGTAGACCATGTGGGCTTAAACTGTAGCTCTTCCCTGTGCTACCTTGGGGAGGTTGACCTCTCTGGACCTCAGTGTCATCCTCTGGAAAAGGGGGTGGTAATAGAAGTGCAGGATAGCATTGCTGTATTAATTAAGTCAGTACTTGTGCAGAGCTTAGAGTAGTTCCCAGTCCATAGCAAGTGTGCAATTAATATAATTAGTATATCGTCTTGTAAAAAGTATTTCTTCTATTGTAACTTAAAATTTTAAATACACCTTCCTAGCTGTTACCTTATGTGTACCACTATCCATATATAGATAATAATCTTCAGGATACCCGCTAAGGCTGATATGACACTGATGTGCATTTTTTATTGCTTTTTCATCTAAGACATACAGAAATTCATTGATAGGAAATCTGATTGTAGAAAAAGTAAATATAAGAGAAAATTTTTATATTTGAATGTCTATGGTTTTATTCTAGCCAGAATTTATATACCTACTGTGTTTACATAATTGAGATTTTAAAAGAAACATCATATTGATTTATCTTTCCTTAAGACTATTGGACATTTATGTAAAAAAGATTTCAATTTAAGCATTTTTTACTGTGCTTTTTAATAACCCTTGCATGATAATAAGGTTCTCATATTAGGTAGAATGTAAAACTTTTTATTGTACCTTTTTAAAAAAATAATGTCATCTGTAATTGATTGAAATTTCATCTATCAATCATCTTTTGGAGATGATTAAAGTTTGTCCATAAAAAATACATAAAAATATAGATTATAATCAAGTGTATTCCTGCTTCTCTCCCTCCAGAAAGACTAATAATGCTAAAAGATTTCTATGTAAAATAGTAGGTGATTCCTACCTAATTGGCAGAAATTTTGGTTTTTGTCTGGACATAAAGTCACAATTTCTTTTTCTAAGGGTTATACTTGTTTTCTTTAAATGTTTAGAATATTTTTAAACATTTATAATTGACTAGTTTTATAACAACTAAATGTTAAATATTCAACATTTTATTCAGGAATAATTTATGTATTAGAGCGTGGTAACTGCTGATCATGTGAGGCATTGTACATATTCTGCAAGAGGAGAAAGAATAAAATAGAAACTGGAAAGCCTAATGCTGGAAAGAGAGTTTTCCCAAACAGAATAATTTAATGTTCAGAGAAATTATTTTTTAAAATACAGTAGAAAAATGGTACAAATGAATTTTAAAATGTTAAATATTATCATTTTTAAACTGAAAATGTGATATCATTGTAAAAAAACCTATAAGCTCATATCTAAGCTTTAAAATATGATAGATTGAATAAAATAATTGTAAACATATAGAGAAATTGCTTTTCAGATACCTTTTCTGAAATTTACCTTTGGCCTTTTGGGTAAGTGTGGTCTCTTAGAAGATGATTGACTTCACAACATACCAAAAAGATACTGGATGGTGTTTTGACCAGAGGCTAAAGCAGGGGGTGGACAAGGAAAGGGGAGATGTTTGTTGAAGGATACAAGGTTTCAGTTAGACAGGAGGAATAAGCTTTAGTGATCTATTATACAGAATGGTGACCATAATAAATAATAATCCATTGTATATGTGAAAATTGCTAAAAGAGTATATTTGAAATATTTCTACCACAAAAAATAAGTGCGTGAGGAGATGGATTTGTTAAATAGCTTGATTTAATCTTTTCACATTGTACACATATAGCAAAACATTGCATTCATTGTATCCCATAAATATATACAACTATTATTTGTCAATTAAAAATAAAATTTAAAAAGATTTAAAAAGATGGCATCCTATCTTCAAAATTACAAAAGTAATTAGTGTGCTAGTGACAAAACTTAATTTGATTTATCTAAAATTAAAATACATAGTTCCTTGAAACTAATGAATATCAATGAATATTGTTTTGTAATAGGATTAAAAATGCAAAAGAACTATTAAATCTAAACATCGACAGTCTTGTGATATAATCAAAGTGATATGTGACAAGATGACAAATTTTGTTTAAAATTCGTGACTAGTGTTGACTATCCTTTTGTGACTAGACATGCTATTTTTTTGTATCTCATTTTTCTCAAAAATGAAGTTATTAGTAATAACTTTATACATTTGACATCAGGGTCAGAAGATTTCAATCTGTGATTGCAGTAAAATGGATAAAGTGCTATAAGAGAAACATACACTAACTTGACAAGTCAGAGTGAAAGATGACTGTTTTTTATGGTTGGAATCACTTTTTTGGCTAATGAATTCAACAGTTTAAAATGCCATTTTATGCAAAAGAAAACAATTATAAATTCTGTACTAGCTATCATATTATCAAAAATTTAAATGATCACACATGTCCATGTTTGCCAAAGTGCATGTAAATTGGCATTTTTTTTATGTTGTTGGCAGAGTCTCCATTGGAAAGACTTTGAGGACAAGATGGCAGCATCTGTCGCAGTTTAAAATTTTTATAATCTTAGACCCAGCGAATTCATTTCTAGGAATTTATTCTAAAATAATACACATATGCGCATAACTGCGTATGACTCTCATAAAGTGATCCTTATTTCAACATCTATATATGAAAAAAAAGAAAAAGGAAAGGAAAAAGAAAAAATGTAAATTTATGCATTTATAGATAATTTAAAAAGATATATCAATACAGTGGAATACTTGTGCATATTAAAAAAATGTGATAAATTCATAACTAATGATCTGAAATGGTCTCCAAGACATAATGATTGAGAAAAAAAGTTACAGATTAATATATATGACATGATCACATTTTTGTTACATATATGTATTAATACATATGTGTTTGTGGGTTTGTGTGTATGTGCATGTATGTATGTATATGTGTACATCTTTGCATATACATGTAAATGTGTAATGTGTAGGGGAAAACTGGCAGCATTCTCATACTATGACTGCTGAGAAATTGGTTTGTATATGGTTTTTATTTTACATTGTTTGAATATTTGACAATCTAATATGTAATTTTCAAATGGTTTAAGCAATATTTTATTAATATAATGGTAATATGAATGTGTACATAGTAGTTATATTTCCTTTAACTTAGCAGTTTAAATATAATCTGAAAATACAGTTGATGTATTGACTTTTTATATTAAAAGTAAAAGCAATGCAATGTTTTATTCAGTTTTCAATTTTTGAGTACTATATTTTTTCACTCGTCACATGATATAGAGGTTATAATTTTTAAAAATTTTTCTGTACCCCTGAGTCAGCCTCTTGTTAATAATTTTGTAGTGCATATAGTGTAGGCTTTATAAGCTCTTTAAAATCACTTTGCTTTCCTTTCCTAGATTTGCTGTGAATTCAGGTACAATACCATAGAAAAGCAATCTTTTTTCCTACTTTATGCTTGACACATTTCAGAATGAGTGCTGGAAAAGATGATTAATATTTGTTAAATTGTAAGCTCATCAACAAGATTCACTGGTAAATCTCTAAATTATTATTTGATTATTTCCCTAAGTAGAAATTTCAAATTTACATTTTAGTGGAGTACTTCTTTAATTTCCTGATATAAGGAGGTCTGATAAATTTTACCCTGAACCAGGTGGGTGTTTATGTGATGTGAATTTTATCATACCAAGAAGTTATATTTTGGTTATAAAATAAATAATATAAAATATTTTTATAAAATGTTTTTATAAAATAAAAAACCAAGAAATCCATTTTGGTTTTTAAGAATGTGTCGCTTCAATCACAAATTGCGATGTAGTATAATATAAATGTTTATGATCTTAGTGTATAAGATAATTTAAAAGATATTTAACAAAAGAAGATAATTTAAAAGTTAAAATATATTGTATAATAATTTTCCAATGTCTAGTGAAGAGCTTTATAATTTTCAAATTATAATAATAAAAATTAACATTTTTGAACCTTCACACAAACCTAGAACAGAGAATGTTCTGTACACTGATGAGGAAACTGAGGTACAGAAAAATATTTTTCCAATAGGACTATATTTAAATCTGCACCCTTTTGACTTTTAGGTTTGCTATACTTTGGTTGCTTCAGGTTTCTAATGCCTCAGGGCAAGATAAAATGAAAAATGAAGCACAACAAAATTTGTTTTTCAAGAAAGGATTACTATATTCTTTTTACTGAGAAATTTTTGTAACTATGCCCTCTGGAGAGTGTATCAGTCAGTGTGGGCTGGGTATGTCATAGTAACAAACAATACCAAAATTCCAATGGCTTAATCCAAACAGTTTATTTAATCACTAATGCAACATGTCTAGTGCGGATGAAACCTCCTCTTCCACATAGTCACTCTACACCCCCTTAAGCCTCTGACACCCTAATACAGTGTGCAGGTTTCCCAAGCAAGGAAAAGCGGAGAATGAAGCATCATACACTGGCTCTTAAATGCTTTTACTCAATCATAATTCACTGACCAAAACAAGTTATAATAGTAAGACTGGTTTTAAGTGAATTCTTTACTAGATGAAAAAGAATAATGGAAAATGAGTGAGCAGCACTAATACCTACTAAGATAGAATTAACTCACTCCACCTTGAGTTGGGGGAGAATGCAGTTGGTTCATACCAAGACCAGAAGAGGACTAGTTGAAGAACTGGAAGAAAGTCAAGTACCACAATACTTGAATGTGGACATAATAAATGAAGAGGACTTACCCAGAGAATCTTGCAAAAATACTGCTAGAATATGAATCATTGGAAACTTAGCAACAGTCATAGCTATATAATTGTGTATTATGATGGACATTCGCTAACAGAGAATAGTTGAAATATGGATGTACAAGAATCTATTTTTCTAAAGCAATGAGGTACCGTATATGGATAAGATTAGATCATCTTAAGACATGAAAACATTCTGTCCTTATCACCATTCACATAAAAGAGACTATGGTTTTATGCATATTTTATGGCAACTATAGAGAGAAGTCATCCAACTTAATGAGATGTCCAAAAATAGCATCTTAAGCTTCAGCAATAATTATGAAATGCTTCTTTGATGTCTGGGTATACTATTTGGTAAAATCTTTGAACATCCTCAAAAATCTTGAAACAGACAAATCTAAAATTTATTGTGAAGTCACTATTTCACTCATGCTAAATCATTAATACATTCTTTTCCCTAATTTCTTACTAGGTTTGAATCTTTCTTGGGGATGGTTGCCTGCAAGCAACCATGGGTTTGTGATAAATCACAAACTCTGAGGGATGATATTGAATAAATCTTGGGGATGGGAGCAGAATCTCTGATCGGGGGTTATTTTTGATTCATTCCATGTATTGAAAAGATTATCGTGAAATCACTGCAACCACATCATTAGGTTATGAACACTAAAAAAGCCTGAAGATTTTCACTATACTCAGTTATCTATTGCTGAATAACTCGTTGCCTTAGAATTTAGCACCTTAACACAACTGATATTCATCTCATGGTTTCTGTGAGTCAGGAACTGAAGAGCAGCTTAGCTGGCTATTTCTGGATCAGGGTTTATTACAATGTTTCAGTGAAGATGTCAGCCAGGTCTGTATAATCTGAAGGCACGCCCAGGGCTGGAAGATCTGCTCCCAAACTGGCTCACTCTTGTGGTTGTTGGCTGTACGCATCAGTTCTTTGCCAGGTGTTGAGAGTAGGCTTTAGTTTCTCCTTACACGGACCTCTCTGGGTGGCTGCTTGAGCATCCTCTCAGCATGGAAGCTGACTGCCCCAGGGTGAATGATCCGAGAGAGATTAATGAGGAAGCCTCAATGCCTTTTATGACTTAGTGTCACAAGTCATATACCATCACTTCCACCATATGCTTTTTGTAAAGCATCACTGGGTCTAGCCCACACTCAGGGAGAGGTGAGTTAAGCTCCTCTTCCTGAAGAGAGGAGTATCAAAGAAGCTGTGGACATAATTAAAACCCATCACACTTTCCCAAACCAAACTTGACAGAGATAGTCACAACTAATAAGCAAATAAGATGTATACACAATGAGAGGTGAAATATTTATGTTAGGAGGTAATTGAAAAAGGGAGCAATATCTTAGAGTCTTATCTTGAGAAAAAGGAAATTTTGCAATAAAAAATACTATGAATTTGGCTTGACAAGGGTAATGCAGAGGTAATGTTTGATTTGTGGAAATTGAAAATTAAAAGAAGACAGAAGACAAGTTGGCAAAAGTAAGATTGGGGATTGATAAGCACCTTTTCATAATCTCTAATTATTTGTCCATTAAAATTGTTTATTGATCACATACCAGGATATTTGGACCCCCTAAAGCATAATATTTAATGACTATTTATACACAAAAAAATAAGAGATTTTATGATATATAACCTTCACAAATACAATATAACCTCTCATGCACATATAAGTTAGATTTAACTCTCTATGCAAAGCTTACTTTTTTCATGAAGCTGTGTGTTGTAATAAATGAATTATAACACTTAACATTTCAAATTTGTTATCGACATATCTTGGCAGCTATCAAAAATTATTATGGCTCTTCAGTTTTTGTTTTATATTTGTTCTTTTATGGTCAGAAGTTTATTTGAAAAATTTCCAAGTCAATGGTAGCGAGTTAAGTTGTATAGGAATAGTTGAAACTCTGGGTTTTTTGTTTGTTTGTTTTGTGTTATTTATTTAGTTTTTAGACAGGGTCTTACTGTGTCACTTGGACTGGAGCTCAGTGGTGTCATCATAGCTCACTCAAGCTCCTGTGCTCAAGGGATCCTCCTGCCTCAGCCTCCTGAGTAGCCGTGACTACAGTCACTCACCACCACACCCTGCTAAATTTTCTATTTTTTGTAGAGATGGGATCTTGCTCTTGCTCAGACTCGTCTCGAACTCCTGGCCTCAAGTTATCTTCCCACCTCAACCTCCCAGAGTGCTAGGAGTATAGATGTGAGCCACCACTCTCGGCCTGAAACTCTGTTTTCTATAATTAAATTTAAAACACTGACTGACACTTTTCCTGCTGCAATGGGTTAAACATATTGGCAGATATTTATTTACAGTGTAAGCCTTTGTCCTTGACTGCCCATTGACAGCAATTCTAGAAAAAAACAGATCTGTCATTGAGCTTCAGTATCTTGAGATATTGTGAAGTGGCAGATACATATTTGCACTCAATATGAAGGGTAAATTGGCATAATTTGAGTGGACACTTTCAAGCACTACAAAGTAAGAACATGTTGCAACCCACTATGTGGCTGGCATTTTGGGATCTTCTGTTTAATAGGCTGTGACAGTGAAAGTTGGTAATTCATGGTGGTTAAATTGCCATGGACTGGCTTTAAAGTATGTTTGTTTTTTTTTTTTTTTACCAGATTATATCATGTAAATCTATGATTAAGTAAGGAATATAAACTGGAAAACTGCATAATTTTTTTAAATGTTAGAGAGAATATTAGGGAAGACAGGTTGTGTTTCATGTATAAGCTCAGATGCTTTTGTTCAGCATCTTGTACAAAAAGGATGTGTGAGATGGACTCTAAGTCTGTAGGAGCTGTGTGAAAGGGAACCCCAGCAACTGAGACATTTGGCAGTGACAGCATGTTCTGCACACTCTCTGTGTGTGACGAACACCATATTAAGAGCTGGGGTAAGCATGCCACTTTGAAGTTGCTGCCAGAAGAATACTCAGTTCACTGCTGAGCTTCTGTTTTATAGAATGCATTAGAACTTCTCCTTATATTCAGAGAGAGTCAAAATTTCAGGCACTGGGTCTGTTTCAATTTCTGTTCAATCAACTGTTACTCTGAAGGGTCTATAATTTCAGAATCCTAGACTTTATATTTCTGGCCTAAGAATAAGTGTCCCTACAGCTTAGTAAACCCATCAATCAGCTGTTGAAACATGTTAGTGGTGTCTCAGGGAGCTAAGATGTTTAGTGATTCCAGCAGTGGGTCACTTCTAATTTGTAGTAAAGATGAACTCCCAAACTTATATTGTCTTATGATTATTAATTTTATCTAGACATATTTCCATGATAAATGTAGACATAGGCGTGGGTGGTAGAAGTATACATGGTTTGACTACTTTCATATTATATATTACCCAAATGCTTTTATATGAATATTTCTATTTTTATGGATTTATATTTAATAGATTTATTTTATTGATAGATTTAATCTTTCTGTTTATTAACCTGGGAAGATTTATAGGACATTTATGTACCAGTGTTGTAAATGTAAAATTCCTTGACATTTTTAAATAAGGCTGATGATGAATTATAAATATTCTTTCATTTTTACTTGTTCAATAAGTATTTTAGTGATGCCAACTCTAACTCAACTCTGTCTGTTTACCAGACAGTATTCTAGGCACTGAGTTTGTAAAAATGAATATGACGTAATTTCTGTGCTCTAAGAATTCATGAACTATTTAATAATTAGGAGACATAAAATGTAAAATACATGGTATTTCCATAGATCTAAGATGTTGAGTATATCATTGATTTAATAACACTTTTAGTTGCAAGTGACAGAAAATCCATCCCAAATGGCTTAAAGGAAAAGGGGACCACAATCACATTAAAAAGTGTCCCAATTTCAAAAACATTAAAAGATTTTTTAAAAGTCCCAGAAGGAGTAAGATCATTACAGTTCATAGTGATAAATGCAATGCTCGAGGAAAGTTATAAAAGTATCAGTCAGGAGGAAGTGATTCATAGTGTCTGGAGCTGTCCGGGAAGGCTGCAGAGAGAAAGAAATGCATGCATTGAAAGGGAAAAGAGAAAAGGAGTTTGGCAGCCAAACAAAGTCTTGGGGATGATAAAGGCATGCAAGAAGAGAACTCTGAGTGTGCAAAATTCAGTTCAATAAGATGTATGGGAAACCATAAAAGGCTAGTTGTGTCTATCGCGTACAGTATGAGGAGAGAGGCAACGGTCTTGAGAATGGAGAGGTAAGCATGGGCTAGGGCAAGAACAGCTTCCTGCATCAAGCAAAGCAGATTGGACTTCATCCTCCAATGGTTTCCAAACTGTTTTGCATCCATCAATTTAGTGGGTAACCCACTAGCATTTTCAATGAACTTGAATAAAATAGAAAATATAATGCATCATATGTTGCAAGGCTTTGTTTTTCATGAAATTTTGTTTCAGTTCAAATATGTAGTTGTGTGTCACTGGGCCATGATATATAATACATTTTCTATCTCAAAAAACCTTTGGAAACCTCTTTTCTAGGGGCTGAGATCCACTCAAGTACTTTTGGGAAAAAAGCATGTTGTGATCATATTGTTGGTAAAGAAGGCTGACTTTCTCAGTAAATAGTGCGGAGCATTAATTGGAGGAGGCAATCCTGCAGGCAAGAGAGGCAGGTTAGGAAGATTTTGTGAGTGTGTCCAGGCACGAGACGAGGGGTCATGCTGAACTGGGTGTGTCTGTAGGGTTCTTGTAGAGCCATTGGTAATAGGTAGTTGCCTATTGGACATCAAGTGTGAGGTCTAAGCTGGAGCTAGACTCTGATTCATTATTTGCACATCCAATCTCAGCTGTGAATGGCTTTGCCAAAGACAGGTGTGAACAGTGTTCAATGAGAAGAAATAGAAGCTGTGGACCCCTTGGAAGCTCTCATATGTAAGACAGTGGCTTTCAACCTCATTGTACTGGCCCACTGGGATAGTACACAAACAGGTGTAGAGAACATCTTACTTCATTTGTTAATAATATAGTACATGTTACATATTGGTTATTTTCTGAAATCAGCAAGTTCAAGTTCAAGATCATTAACAAATTCAGGGCCATCATCAAACTTCTTAAAATTCTCTTCCAGGATCTCCCAACAGCATAGCTGCTGCCCCCAATCTCCTTCTGTCTCAGTATTTTGGGGCTCACCCCTGGCACTCCCAGAATCTCAGCCCAGCTGCTCGTCTTTTTCTCTGCTCACATCTCACTTTATATATTTATTCTGATCCTTTCCTCTCTGCTCATAGCCCTCTGTCTTTCCACTCCTGTCTTCTTTTAGCTTTTCGTCTCACGCCTTAGGTTCTGAGGGAAGCCGGGTTGCGGCAAGGAAGCTTCACGTTTCCACTGTCAGAACTTCTCTTGCTGGTTGGCCAGAGGACATCGTCCCCCTGGTGCCAGCTCTGGCATCTCAGGTCATAAGCTTGGCTGGGGCAGGGCTCAGGAGGCACGACTACTGATCCTCATCTGCTAGTTTGTTTTTCAAAAGCACCACCTTTTTAATATATGTTTTTTTTTTTTAAGATAGATAAGTTGTTAATGTAATGTTAAGACTAGATGAAAGTGCCTGAGACCATGCTGTAGAAAACAGGACTGCCAGACACTTAGACAAAATAGCCAAATGCAGGCCCTCTGCTACTCTCAATGACCCTATTTGCTAGAACTTGGCTGCTATGTGTCTGCCACCTTTCCATCTTGCTCTGTGTTAGCTTCCACAGAAGCTTCCTTTTTACCCTACAGGCATAATTCATGTAACTAAAAAGGCAGACCTGAAGTCTGTGATGATGTTCAGGTTGGTCCCACCCTCCTCAATGATTGATAGCTCACACAATGACATGGGATGGGTTTCCTGACCCACCATGCTGTGTTTAACCTCCCACCACTTTGGCTTCTCTGAATACACAGGTAGAACAATCACCCCCTTGTGTTTAACACACCTGACTTGACACTCAGATTGGAGCAGCATCTCTGATAGAGACCCTCCAGCCACTGCGCAACAGATGGCCTTGTGTCTCTGACTCCATGAGTAATATCTAACACCACACCTCCAACTTGGATATTTCTCCACCTCCTGTCTATGCCTGCTGGCACCCTTGTATTTGCATATTCTGAGGATGGCTGACACTGCTGTTTCCTATCCTTGCATGGTGCTCTCCATACATTTTGCCAGATTCTGTTTATAAGTTACCAGTTGCAAGTTTCAAGTCCCAGAAGGTTACTGAGTTTGATGGCTCTATTTTAGAAGCCACTTACCTAGGGCAGGGGTGGTCCCCAGTCTTTTTTAGAACCAGGGAACAGTTTATTGATGGGTTGTTTGATTTTTTTCTTGTTGATTTTTTTGAGCTCTAGATAGATTCTTGTTGTCAGCCCTTTATTGCATGTGTAGAGAGCGAATATTTTCTCCCATTCTGTAGGTTGTCTATTCGCTCTAGTGATAGTTTCCTTGACTGTACAAAAGCTTTTTAATTTGATCAAGTCCCATTTATTTATTTTTATAGCTGCTATGATTGCTTTGGGGGTGTTCTTCATAAATTCTTTGCCTAGGCCAGTGTCTGAAAGAAACTTTCATACATTTTCTTCTATGATTCTTAAGGTTTCATGCCTTAGGTTTAAGTCTGTTATCTATCTAGAATTAATTTTTGTAAGAGATGAGAGGTGGGGATCCAGTTTCAATCTTCTACATATAGCTATCCAGTTTTCCCAGAACCATTTATTCAAAAGGGATTTTTTTCCCCAGTGTATATTTTTGTCTGCTTTGTCAAAGATGAGATGACAATATGCGGATGGTTTCACCTCTGGATTCTCAGTCCTGTTCCAAAGGTATACGTCTCTATTCTTGTGCCAGTACCATGCTGTTTTAGTTACTGTAGCCTTGTAGTACAGCTTGAAATCTGGTAGACTCATACCTCCCAGTTTGTTCTTTTTGCTTAATATTGCTTTGGCTATACAAAGTGTTCTCTGGTTCCATAGAATTATTTTTTCTAAATATGTAAAGAATGATGCTGGTACTTTGATAGAGATTGCATTAATTCTGTAGATCACTTTAGGTAGTATGGACATTTTAACAATGTTGATTCTACCAATCCATGAGCAAAGTAGATTTTTCCATCTGTTTACGTCTTCTACAATTTCTTTTCTTAGTGTTTTGTAGTTCTCCCTGTATATGTCTCTCACCACTTTCATTAAATACATACCTAGATATTTGATTTTCTTTGAGGCTATTGTAAAAGATACTGCGCTTTTGATGATTTGAATTTTGGTTTGACTGTTATTGGTGCATAAGAATGCCTCTGATTTGTGTGTACTTATTTTGTATCCTGAGACTTTACTGAATTCATTTATCAATTCCAGGAGTCTCTTGGTTGAATCTTGGGGTTTTCTAGATGTAATATCATATCATCAGAGAGTTTGATCTCTCTGCCCCCATTTGGATGCTCTTAATTCCCCTCTCTTGTCTAATTGCTCTAGCAAGGACTTCCAGCACTATGTTGAATAGGAGTGGGGATAGTGGGCATCCTTGTCTGGTTCCAGATCTAAGTGAGAATGGTTTCCATTTTTTCCCATTCAGAATGACATTGGCTGTAAGTTTATCATATATGGCTTTGATAATTGTAAGGTATGTCCCATCCGTGCCTATATTGCTAAGAGTTTTTATCATAAAGGCGTGCTGGAGTTTGTCAAATGCTTTTTCTGCATCAACTGAGAAAGTCATATGGTCTTTGTTCTTGCTTTTATTTATGAGGTTAATTGCATTTATAGATTTGCATATGTTAAACCAGCCTTACATCTCTGGTATAAAGCCCACTTATAGTGAATTATTTTTTTGTTATGCTGTTGGATTCGATTTGCTAAAATTTTGTAGAGTATTTTTGCATTAATAATCGTGAGGGATATTGGTCTGTAGTTTTCTATTTTTGTTGTGTTCTTTCCTGGTTTTGGTATCAAGGTGATGTTGGCTTCGTAGAATGAATTAGAGAGGATACCATCTTCTTCTATGTTCTGGAATAATTTCTGTAATATAGGTTTGAGTTCTTCTTTGAATGTTGGGTAGAACTCGGAAGTATAGCCTTCTGGTCTAGGACTTTTCCTTTTTGGAAGGTTTTTAATTACTGCTCCAATTTCTGTGCATGATATTGGTCTGTTCAGGAATTCTACTTCCTCCTGGGTGAACTTAGGGAGGTTGTATGTTTCCATGAATTTGTCCATTTCCTCCACATTATGTAGTTTTGGGGCAGATAGGTTTTTATAGCATTCAAAGATAATATTTTGTATTTCTGTGGTTTCTGTTGTGACCTATCCTTTTCATTTCCAATTGAGTTTATTAGAGTCCTTTCCCTTCGAGTTCTTGGCAATCTGGCAAGAGAGCTGTCAATTTTGTTTATCTTTTCGAAAAACCAGCTTTTTTTGTTGATCTTCTGTACAGTTCTTTTATTCTCAATTTCATTTATTTCTGCTTTGATCTTCATTATTTCTTTTCTTCTGCTAGGTTTGGAGTTGATTTGCTCTTTGTTTTCCAATTCCTTGAGACTGTTTGTTAGATTGTTGATATTACAGCTTTTTGCTTTGTGAATGTGAGCATTCAATGCTATTAGTTTTCCTCTCAGGAATGCTTTTGCTGAGTCCCACAGATTTTGATAACTTGTGTCCCTGTTATCATTAAGTTCAAAGAATGTTTTGATTTCTCTCTGTGTTTCCTCCTTTACCCAATAGACATTGACCAATAAATTGTTTGATTTCCATGATTTTGTGAAGTGATATATATTTCTGTTGGAATTGAACTCTAATTTTATACCACTATGATCTGAAAAGATACATGATATTATTTCTATTTTTTGAATTTGTTGAGGTTTTACTTGTGGCCCAGTATATCATCAATTTTGGAAAAAGTTCCATGAGCTGATGAGAAGAATGTATATTTGGCTTTATTTTGGTGGAATGCTGTGTAGAGATCTTTCAAACTCTTTTGTTCTAGAGATCTGTTTAAGTCCCTTATTTCTCTTCTTATTTTCTGTTTAGAAGATCTGTCCAGTTCATTCAATGAGGTGTTGAAGTCCTTGGCTATTATGACATTATTGTGTATCATGCTATTTAAATCAGACAGGGTTTGCTTTTTGTATCTGGGTGCTCCTGAGTTGGGTGGATAAATATTAAGAATTGTTAAGTCTTCTTGTTGGATCTTCCCTTCCACCATTATATAGTGGCCATCTTTGTCCTTTCTTACTTTTGCTATTTTAAAGGTTACGTTATCTGAAATAAGTATAGCTACCTCTGCTTTCTTTTGACTTCCATTTTCCTGGAGGATTGTTTTCCATCCCTTGACTTTTAACCTGAAAACATCTTTGTGGTGTTTGTGTTTGTTATAGACAGCAAAAACTAGGGTTGTGGATCTTTATCCACTCTGTCAGTCTATGTCTCCTCAGAGGACAATTCAAGCCATTCACATTTATTGAGAGGATTGATATTTGAGGTAGATTTCCATTTATATTGTTATGTAAATTCCTACTGTCTTGTTTTATTCCTTGAGCCGTCGTGGAGACCAGGTTCTAGACTTTAACTTGAGTGATTTTACTTTGGAGAGTGTCTAGTGTGCTGTTCCATGTGTAATGCCAGTCTGAGTGCTTACTGTAAGGCTGGTCTGGTCTTCGCAAATTCCACCAGAGTTTGCTTGTCTGGGAAGGTCTTTATTTCTCCCTAATAGATGAAGCTTAATTTTGCCAGGTAGAGAATTCTAGGTTGGCCATTATTCTATTTTAGAAGATTAAGGATAGGCACCGAGTCCATTCTGGCTTGTAAAGTTTCAGTTGTGAAGTCTGCAGTTAGTCTGATAGGTTTTCCTTTGTAGGTTATTTGCTGCTTTCTCCTTACTGCTCGGAGGATTGCTTCTTTTGTGTTTACTTTGGTTAGCCTAATAACTACGTGACGTGGTGATTGCCTTTTCACATTGAGTCTCCCAGGAGTTCTGTGTGCTTCTTGTATCTGGATGTCTAGATTTCTGGCCAGGCCAGGCATATTTTCCTCCAGTATTCCATGAAATAATTTTTCCAGCTCTTGTGTATTTTCTTCTTCTCTCTCAGGGATGCCAATGATTCTTATATTTGGCTTCTTTGCATAATCCCACATTTCTTGTATGTTTTGGTCTTGTCTCTTGTTTCTATATTCTTTTTCTTCATACAATTTGTTTAGAACATAGGCATTATCTTCAAGTTCTGAGATTCTTTCCTCTGAGTGATCCATTTTATTCTTGAGGCTTTCCACTGTGTTGGGAAGTTCCCTGAAAGCCTCCTTCTTTGCAAGATTTCTGTTTAGTTTTTCTGTAGTATTTCAATTTCTTTAGAGCATTTTTCATTCATTTCCTGTATTGTTCTTGTGGTTTCTTTATGTTGATTTTCTATTTTCTCTTCAATTCCATTGAGCTTTCTTACAATCCATATTCAGAATTCTTCCTCTGTCAATTTAATCGTATAATGTAAGTTGTTACCTATTGATGGAGATTGAATATTTTCTTTTGGGGGAGACTTTTCTCTATGATCCTTCATATTTACAGTATTCTTTCACTGATTCTTTCTTATCAGGCTACTTTGTCAAGAACTGGGGGTTCTGGGGCTGGGTTATGGCTTTAACTCTGGAACCCCGAAGGGATGTTCCTTGACAGTCCTGGGGAGATGCGCTCTGATTCTGTATTGTCTTAGAGGTGTTTTAGCCTGTTGGGTTGTCTCTGATCTGTTATGTTCACCTCTTGCCAAAAGAGATTAGTAAGTTTGGACCCCTTGCTCAGTCTACCAAGTGGTGAATCACTCTTGTGTGAGTAACTCTGCTAGTTTGAGAAGGAAGTCACTGTGTTGGGCTATGAGGTTACCCTCTCTGTTGTTGCTTATAGTTTGTGTGGAGGAGTGCCTTTGTTTTGGGCTCTAAACTCCCAAATGGGGTATACCAGTGCCCCAATCTTTGGGAAATGACTTGTCACTCCCAAGGGTTACTTGAGCCCTCTTGCGGCTTTAGGTAGTGTAAGAAGAGCAACAAGGGCCTGCAAGCCTGAGGATATATACTTCTGTGGTTGCTTGATCTGCTGCTAGGGGAGATCTACTAATACGATATTCAGGGCTCTTTCACTACACTTGCGAGGCAGCCCCAGGTGGGGGGTATAAATCTGTGCAATTGCTGAGGACTCTGGCCAAGATTTTCCTTCCTGGACCACAGGCCCCAAAGCTGGCAGTGGCCTGGGCGCCAAACTCGAGCCCTAGTGTTATGCTCTTATCAGATAATCAAGACCAACACACTGGTCTGATAAAATAGTGTGTCCCCTTTTGCTTAGTTCCAAGGTCCCACAGATTCACCCCAGTCACACAGAGAAAACGACTTTCTCCTTTCTCCTTTCTCCCTACCTCCAGGGGTGTAGCCTGCCCTGCCAGGCTGGGAAAGGGGTGTTGCCTGAGACCACCACATGTTCCAGTGCAGAAAACTTCTTTTCTCGTTTCTCCCCTCCTCCAGGGGCAGGGTCTGCCCTGCCGTAGGGGAAGTCAGGGAAGCCTACCCACAGAACTAGGGGAGAGGTGCTGCCAGAGGCTGGGGGGCGGGGCTTCTCTCTTTACTCCACCCCTCCAAGGGCGGGGCTAGTCAGGTCGGCGTGAAGTACAAGTGGCCGGGGGAGAGCTGCCTCAGGCCACCTGGGTCTCAGCCAAGAAAGTGGCTTCTCTTCCTGGCTTGCCAAAGGTGCTTTCTCGTGTGTCTTCGTGTGGACTTTTGACAGTGTGTACCAGAGGGAGAGAGAGATCTCTGTTATCTATTCTTCTTTTGATAAGGACACCAGTCCTATTAGATTAGGGACCTACCCTGTGACCTCATATAACCTTAATTATCTCCCTAAGGTCCCTGTTTCCAAATACAGTCACATTTGGGTTAAGGCTTCAACATATGAATTTTGGGGTATATAATTCAGTCCATAACGCTGCTTGTGGATATGTGTGAGCTTAGAGGAGTGTGATTTGAGCCCAGAAACTGATAGTGGTGTTGTTTCGTTATTTTCTGGACATAGGATTTATTGGTACCAAGTTCTGCTAGAACAAACCCACCCCAAATTTAGAGCTGTTCTCCCGTCATGTCCCTTTTTGTCATGTGGAAGCTGGGTCTGTCAAAAATGCAGCTTAGGTATTTGGAGATTATAATTCTACTACGTATGGGAAGACTTCTTGGTAATTCAAGGATAAGAAGTGCTGTACAAGATGAATAACTCTGTGGGAAATGTCCACTGTACTCATAGTCAAATAAAAACAAGTCAAAGAGATGCATTTTTCTAGATCACACTGGTAAAAGGCTTGAGAGTAATTGAGGACAGTGTCATTGACGTTGTGGGGATGTGATTCTTATGACATCTCCAGTGGAGAAGAACGTTGGACTAGCCTGGCAGCAGGACTTTGGCTATCTAAAGTCTGAAAAATACCCAGGTTTTTTTATTCCATCAATTCTGCTGCTAGGAATTTATCTATTGAAAATGTCATAAATGTAAAAATGGGTAAAAATTACAAATAAAAGACAAGTAAATTTTGACACATACAGATTATTAAATGGGAAGTGTACATTACGATTAAACTGTGGAATAATGTTTGTTGACATAAGAAATTGTGAGATGTTGAGCAAAAAATAAAAAAATTCATAAATGTTACATCAGTACCCCATTATTTAAAAATAATTATGCAAAATAAGTTATATCAGAAAAAATAAATTACCAAAATCCCAAAGTAAATGTACTTATCCAGGATGGTAGAACTGCTCATAGATAGTTGCTCTTCCTTTGTTTTTTTGTTCTTATTTATTTATTTATTTATTTGCTGGTACACTTTCCAGATTTCCTGGATTTAGCATAGATTAAATACTAATTTTTAGTGGATTAGCTCTGATTAAAAATAAAGTATTTGGCCATGTTACTATGAAGTCAGAGGCTTAAGACTTTTTAATACTTCCTGCAAGGCAATCCAGGGCTTGGCTGGGGCAGGTCTTTGGCATGTTTCTTCATCTCTCTGTACGCTCTGAGCAGAGAAGATCGGAGTGGAGGGTGACAGTCTTTCCTGTGGAAATGTAGTGAGGACCGATGGTTAAATTAAATTTGGGTGTTAAAAATCGTGAACGAAGGAAATTACTCCAAGTCATTTGCATTCAGGAATAGAGGTTGGCTTAGGTAGCAGTAGCTCTGTGTGGTGGAGTAAGCCTTGAAGATTTCACTTCTCTTTCCATTATTGCTATAAGGAGAAAGGAGGTAGATAAACAGGCCTAATTATTCCTTAAGCCGTGTGGGTCAAACCTGTCAAGTGCCTAAGGATAAACCTTGATTCAGTGCCTATTAAATCCCACATTTTATTATGACAGGTCACTGTCATACTTTCAAGAGTCACATTTTATAAAAATTAGTTTGTAGACTAGCATTTAGGAGGCAGTACAGGTTATGGGAAATAGGCTGACACATCAAAGGGACACTAAAATAGGATTAAAAAGGCAGAAAGCCTGAGTTGCAGATGCACTTATGTTACTTAATAACTTTGGGCCCTTACACAGTTTCTTTGTCAAAAAATATATTGATGATAATACCGGCTGAGACCCTGAATTAACATGGGCCCAATAAAATTCAGAGAACACAAAAATTAAAATAATAATTTAAAAAGTGTAAGATTCCTCCTTTCTCAGTGTAAGGCTCTCTTGTGTAGAGTCCACTACGCAAGCCGTTGACGTGGATATAGGTGGAGGTACAAGGTCCAGGGTGGATCTCTCAGGGACCCAGGTGACTGCACACAAGAGCCATTATTTATTTTTCTGCTTACCTTTTGCCCCTGCCTCTCCTAAGTGGAAGGCCATGGGTCCAGCTGTTTACCTGGCCACAATATTTGTTGATTTGTTTGCATCATGACACTTGATGAAATAAGACAACCACATATGAAAGCCATTTGAACACATAAACATACTTTATTATGTTCTTCTCAACCCCACCACCATAATTACTTAAGTGTTTTTCTTCATTCGGTTGCTATCCATCACCTCAAATACTTGAAACTTTTTAGTCAGCTATATTGCATTTTGCCAAATCCAGTTAATCTGATCCTGACTCTTTGCTCAAATTCTGCTTTTTTATTATCATTTCCCCAAATCCTGTCACATAATCTGTGTTTGTAACAGATTTACTTTTCCAGTGCTATTCTAATCCCCACTGGTAACATTATAAGTAACTTGCTTCAAAAAATAAAAACAAATCAAAAGTTAGTTGGAATGTTCAATGAGAAATTTGGATGACCACTTTTTTTATTATATATTTTAAATAAAATTCTGTAACGTGGTCCTTTGAGGTTGGCATATCGCTAAATTATTAACTAAATGTGGCTAATAACATAAGGCAAGGTCTTCTATGAAAATTATTTCACTTAATGTAAAACCCGGGGCACTCAGATACAGTATTACAGGAAATATCTTTTAACATTCACACAATGCTGGTTCCTGAGGGACATGTAATATAATAGCTTTAGGTAAGAAATAATTTTTGTTTACCCTCAGCCTTTAATTGAGATGGGGATTTCGTAATGCTCTGGTAAAAATTGCCCTCTGTTAATTATTGCTTATTCTGTTTATGATCATTGCTAGATGATATATGTACCAATTACTTCACTCTCTCTCAATCTGTTCGGGCTGCTGTAACAAAATACCATAAAGTGGGTGCTTATAAACAACAGAAATTTATTTCTCACAGTTCTGGAGGCCAGGGAGTTCAAGATCAAGGTGCTGGCAGATTCAGTGTCTGATAAGGGGCAACTTTCTGGTTTGTTGATGGTGCCTTCTTGCTGTGTCCTCCTGTGGTGGGAGGCGTGAGAGGTCTCTCTCAGGTCTCCTTTGTAAGGATGTTAATCCCTTAATCCCATCAATGAAGGCTCCACCCTCATGAACACTCAAAGGCCCCACCCCCTAATACCATCACCTAGGGAGTTAGTATTTCAGCATATGAATTTAGGGGGCATACACATTCAGATCATAGATAAGTCCGATAGAGCAAAGTACCTTCTGGGGATCTTGTCTTTAACCTGTATGCAGGCATCCATTTATACATTAGGTCTAATGGTGTTTGAGTGTCTGCATTCTTTCATAAATAAACTCAGACAAAATAAACTGTGGCAAATGGCCTTTGCCTACTTTTAGTAGGTTTTGTCTGCTGTCTGTCACAGAGTAGGAGCTCCATAAATATTTGTGGAGTGGACTAGTTATTAAGAGTATTTCATGGTACCAGTTAAGCTGCTCTTGTTAATTCAGGCATCTCTTTAATTAATGATAAATTATTAATCGTTTATTTCATATAATTTCTTTGCAAAGGGGATTATCTGTTAGATTTTCTTTTGAGTTGGAGATATACCAAAAGGCAAGTAATAAATTTGCCTAAAACAGATATAAATTTGTAGCTGGGCTAGCTTCTTAGACTTAATTCTTCTTTATCTCTTTACTTTTCTTTATAATCTCACTTCCCTTTTCCTTTTCATCATTTCCTTCCCCATTTACCTCAAAGACAAAACACAAAGCTGTGAGTATGTTCTGGAATGTGATTGGGGTTGATGTATAGAGAAACCATTCTATTTGCCTGTACTGTTACTTCTGTTTACTTGTGTTATTCTCCTTCTGTAATTATGTCATGTTCTTTTTCTGAAGTTCATAACTTTCATTTTTCTGATGTATAGTTCTTAAAGTTACCTGATAATTATGCCTGTTTGCAGTGACAACATCCAGTGGTATTGAGCATGCCTTCTTGCATTGCAGGAGCTATGCCTGTCCCAGACCAGCCTTCTTCAGCCTCAGAGAAGACCAGCTCCCTGAGCCCAGGCTTAAACACCTCCAACGGGGATGGCTCAGAAACGGAAACCACCTCTGCCATCCTTGCCTCAGTCAAAGAACAGGTAGAAACATTCCATTTTTGTGACATATGTTTGGGGAAATTTTAAAAAATAATTTCTAGATGAACAATGAGAATTAAATTATGTTGGAAGAAAAATCATAATTTTCCAGCAGAATATTGGTGCCCATTATATAAATAATGCTAAAATATGGTTATATGGCTTTTGACTCCACATTTTTATTCATAATTTAGGCAACTTTCCTTGAAAAAAGAGTATATGGGGGAAAAAGACTTTACTGTCAAAATTTCCTATAGGTGAAGTTTTGGCAGATTTGTTGATGGACCTGGCATTTAATGTTCTTAAATGCATGCAGTGAAGTAATTGATCATTAGAAAATATAAAGTGTATTAAACTTTTGAAATGTATGTCCAGGAGGCTGATAAAATAATGTATGTGACAACAAATGAATATCACATTAGGTCAAGGCAAATTAGTCTTCCAAGTGTTTCTGAGGTGAATCTGGAAGGATACAAGAACTTTCTGTCTCAAAATAATCAAGGTCTGCATGAGTCTTCCTCCAACATTACTTTGCCATAAAAATGGGTAAGAAAATGAACTCTGGATCTTAGACTTAAAAGAAGCTATTTCCTAAAAGTCATGTTTCTTATAAATAAGAAGTGGTAAACAATCAAAGAAAGATGGAAGATCGAGATTGTCTTATTTACTTCTTCTTCTAAGCATGTGCTCAGAAATAAATCAGTATTTTTAAAAGCAGCAAAGCTCCTGTGTGGGTTAGATGATTTGGTGATGCTGAATTAGCAAGGGCAGCATGGTAGGAGTGGTAACTTACCTGACTCCACGAACATCTCAACAGAGCAATAGCCTAAAATGGAGCAATTCAGGACAGTAACTCCACTCAAAAAGAAGAAGTGATCTAGGGGAAACTGATTCTGTTTAATAAGGGGGAACTGATTTAGGTATGGGGAGGAAACCACCTAAACGGTCCACCCACTGAATGGAAGAATCAATGGTGCTATCAGTCCAAGGTGTGCCACCTAGTCAGGAAGTATGCAGCTCAGTAGGTACACGGGGGAATGTTGAATAGATGGAGTGGGTAGTCTAGTTTGTGAAAATAGTCAGTAAGCAGGAAATTAGGTTGAGCTTTAGGCTGTATTACTTGATTAGTTTGCTTCCAAAAGCTTACTCTTGGGAGTTTTCTGATTATTTTTAAGGGGAAATGGAAAAGGAAACCAACAAGGGGTTTCTTAACACTCCCTGTACTCCAGATACTACCTTGTTATAGTTGGGGTACATCAGACTTTCTTATTCTGGCACTATCTGGAAGTCTTGCTAGGCTACTAACTTTAGAGTAGTGATAAAATGTAAAACAGGAGGAACAAATTTAACAAGAAAACTCTAAGACCTGTCTGATAAAAACTATAACGGTTCTGAAATTAAAAAAAAGAAAATAAATAAATTGGAAAAAAACTGTAACATTTCATTAAAGGATGTAAAGTAATTCAAAATAAAAAGATATGCTATGCTCCTGTGTAGAAAAGCTTGATATCATCACAGTATTACTCTTTCCCAAATTAATATATAAAATTTAGGCAGTTGTAATCAGGATTCTGTGGCTGGTTGTTTGTTTCTTTGACAAACTGGATCAAACTATTTCAAAGAGCATGTGGAAGCATAAATATATGAGAATACAAGGAAAATTTTCATAGATTTTAGCTCACCAAATGTACTAATCACAGTGGTGCCCAGTTGGCTTCAAATAGGATGATCTCTGCGTTTTGAACATAATTGAGGGTTCAGAACAGATTCAAATATTCAAAAAATATGCCTAATTCATTTAAAGTTAGTTTTTCAGTTTAGTACAAAGAAGTGATTTAATGGTGTTAGCATAACTAACTCAACATCTGGAAGAAAATTAAAGCCATTAACTCACAACATATACAGAAATAAACCTCAAAGGGAAAACATTGCAACTGTAAAAATAAAAGTATAAACTTATTAGAAGAAACTTTGGGAAAATAATCACATAAACTGAACATGGGGAAGGCTTTAAGTAAGACAGGAAACTCTCAGAAACCATAGGTGAATGGCGGGTGCATTTGGCAATATGAATACTATCAAAAATAGCAAGGTGAAATTCAACATAGAAAAGTAGAAAAATGGTCCAAGAGAAAATATGTACCACAGGTATGACAAAGTGTTGACAAAATTAACATATTAGGACTCCCTAATGTGATGAGAAAAAGAGATATAAATGGTTATAAAACTAGGCAATGGATATGGACAGAAGAAAAATGCAAACAATGAATGTATGGAAATATTTTTCACTCTAATGTACTAATCACGGACATAAATTTTTAAATGAAAATAAGATATCATTTTAATCTACCAGGTAGACAAATGTTGAAAAATAATACATACTGTATGCTAGCCAAGGGTTAAGGTTGGGGAAATTTACATTCTTTTCCACTCTAAATGGAAGTATGAATTGCTGTAATTTTTTTCTAAAATGATCTGTTTCTATGAATTGACATTTGAAATGTTCAGGAGCTTTTGATTTAGTTGTGCTTAGATATGTGTTTTATAGAAATCAGTGAACTAAAACATAAGATTTTATGTATATGGACATTTATTACAAAATTACTTGAAATAACAAAAAATGGAAGTATTAGAAGAATATTGCTTCAGGAAGAGTTGAAAAAATGATATATACTTTCTACAAAATATTATGCAGTTATTAATAAAAATGAGTTGGGGCTATATGTCTAGCCCTTAGGGGGAAAAATCCATGAGAATTTTTTAAAGGAAATGATTTAGTATGGTATTATCCTGTTTTTTCAAATTAAAACAGTAAATATATTTTTAATTTGTACATATTTATGAGCATCTAGAAAAGTGTAGAAGGAAACAAATCAAACTATTAACATTGATTATCGTATGTATTTACAATTACATGGAGATGGGAATGGACAGAGGACATAGAAGATCAGAAAGAGAATCAAAATAAGAAAAAGATTTGGGTTACTGGCATAAATATCAGTTGGGTTTGGATCATAGGAAATATTGCTTCAGCTCGAAGAGTGACATTTGAATGTTGAGAGTGGATAAGCTGTTTCAGGCAAAACTGCTTTGCTGTAAATAAAATGACCTCTCAGAATCTTTGAAGAGAATGTAATAAAAACTTTGTGAAAAGCTTTTTCTAAGTAATTGAAAATATTATTGCTCATTTTGGGGCAGCAAAGGTGAGAGTCTTTGTGGCAGGTAGCAAATGTGAGGAGGAATGAGCACCTGTCCTCGGAACTTGAGATGGAGCAACCTGAAGCGCCCACATCAGAGGCTCGGACTCAGGTACTAGGTGCAGCATCCGCCTCTGGGAAACCAGAAATCAACAAGCAGCAAGTTCCTTAAACTTTTCTGGGGTGCTCTGATGTAAGCCACCAGTCTCATCCTTTACTGGGGATTTTTGTCCTAAATCATTCTTAAGGTTGTCTTCTTTTTTTTTTTTTTTTTTTCCTCTCTCAAGTATAGACTATTATCTATGGAGTTAAAGATAAGTTAAATACATTTTTAAAAAATATTATCTGAGATTAGGAGAAAGTGACTTTAAAAGTTAATGACTTCTCTGATTCTTATATATACTATATAAATCTGTTCACTTAAAGAATATTTTCCTTGCTCTCTTTAGGTACTCATGAGAACCAGCTTTCTTGAGTAGAAATCATATTTATTCACTTAGACAATTTCAAGTAAGAAATTTTATGGCATCATGCTATGTCCTACTCTAGTCTTATCTCTTTAGAAGTCATTTCTGCAGGAGAGAAGTCATTCTTTTGTCATAGCAGGCATATATTCTGAACTGACTCCCATGTAATAAGGTTGCACAATTCATTTACTCATTCCATAAACATTTCCAAGCACCTTATATAGGCAAGGCACAATAAAGAGTACTGCATCTATAAAGAAAACCCAGCCTCAGAATTTATTAGAGTAAGTTGATAATGAGACTAAGAACACAGGTTCTTAGTTTATACCCAAGACCGGGTCATGCCATCTTAAGTCATGCCAAACTTTTAAGTCATGGAATGTGTCCCATGTAGCATTAGCGTGATGACATAACTGAAATATTAGTAAGCTGAGTCTTTGAACACAGCAGTCATGGATTGCTCAATGAAAAGATGTTCATTGATTTTTTTTTTCTTTAGTTGAATTTTCCACCTTGATTGCTTTTTAACTCATGAATTTTTACACCTTTATATCAATATAAATAGAGCCATGATTTATGTTACACTCTATGGGTAATTTTCTCTGTTTTGGACACATCGGTCTCATTTCCAGTAGTTTTTAAGTCTCTCTTGCTATGGGGCTTTAAGAGAGAGGCACTTTAAGCCAATCTTCTCCCCTGTGAGTGTCCCCCACCAGAAGAGGAGGGAAGGACAGAGGTCAGGCATATCATTTCAATAAAAACCATGAGAGGCAATTAATAACCATTCATTACAATGAGAAGCCAAAAGTGGTGCGATGGCTAAAAGGATGAGAAGGGTTAGGGGATTCTTTTTTAAGATGAGAGATATGTCCATGCTGATAGCAATGACCCATAAGGGGAGACATTAGTGATGCTTGAGAAAGAGGAAATAATTTTCTGGGGAGAAGTCACTGAATAGGTGAGAGTGCTCAAGTGAAGGGAGGGGTCTCTGGAAGAAAGACACTTCACCTAGTACAGCAGGAGTGAGGCAGAGTCCATGGATGCAGATGCAGGTAGACTGTGGTCCTGGGAACATGTGGTATTTCTCTTCTGCTGTCAGCAGAGAGGCCAGGTTGGCTTGCTTTGAGTTGAAGCCTATTTGGAATATGTGGAGAGTTGGGCCCAGCCAAGGGGCAGGGGAGGGGGGGAGGCATGCCCGCTGGTGTTGAGAGATGTAAGAGTGATCACTATGCCGAATCTTGGAATCCACGCTGAGCACAAAGGGGCGATAGACAGAAGAATTGGTAGGAAAAATGGATTCAGGGTCAGAGTAAATATATCTGGATGGGATAGCTTGAGAATGATATGCTTAAAATCAAGAATTTGAATGTAATTATTGTTAATGTCAAGGCTTAGGTTAAGACTCTGGAAAATGAGGAAATCAGAAAAAGAAAAGAGAGAGGAAGTCTGTTCTCTCGGTCACCTCTGTGATAGCTGGTCTGAGGGTGATAACAGAAGAGGTGGTGATGAGACAGAGCAAGCCGTTTTTCAAATCCCCGATGAGGGAAGGGGAGATGTGGGCAGTTGCTTCACTACTATGAGAAGGACAAATAGGTTTGCTTGCAATTTGCCTAAGAGTAGCCATCCTCATCTTCATTTCTGTGTCTTCATTTTTTAAAATTGCTATAATATTGGTCTATACTATTAGAAAAGAATTTATATTCAATCGTGCTGTGTAACATTGGTCTTTGCATTTTATTTTAAATAAATACGAGTACTACTTTGCTTTTAGGAAAACTACAATTTTCCTGAAAATATATGTCTATTTCAAAATAATATTTCTTTCCCTTTAGTTGAATACTGTTTCTTTTTATCTTCACATGCTTCCAAAAATTAGCAAGTAAAGGGTCTTCCTTACAAACAGAAAAAAATCCCTGGGACATTTTGGAATCTTTAGAGCTCACTGATCTTTGTAAACTATTATAGCTTAAAGAAGTTTTTTAAAAAATAATTTTATCAGCTAAGTAAATTTCATAATTAATAGATTAAATAGAAAATTTCTAAGTATGTAGCAGTCTATGCAAATATGTTAGCTCCTTGCATTTATCCAATAGTGTTTATAAAGCTCCTACTGCGTGCTTAGAACTGTACTTCCACAGGTGATTCTCAGATTTGGAGTTTGCCTTCAAGTAGCTAGCAATGGAGTTAAAAATATAAGACAGGGCTAGGGGCAGTGACTCACACCTGTAATCCCAGGACTTAGGGAGGGCAAGGCAGGAAGATCACTTGAGGCCAGGAGTTCAGGACTAGCCAAGGCAACATAGTGAGACCCTATCTCCACAAAAAATAAAAAATTAACTGGACGTGGTGGCATGTGCCTGTAGTCCCAGCTATTTGGGAGGCTGAGGCAGGAGGATTGCTTTAGCCCAGGAATTTGAGGTTGCAGTGAGCTATGATGATGCCACTACACAGTAGCCCAGGCAACAGAGTGAGACCCTGTCCCAAAAACAAAACAAAGAAACAAAAAAGACAAACATATATAAAGAGTCAAAATAAAAAAAGTAGATGAAATTTTAAGGAAGCTCTCTAATCAGTGTGTTATCAAAATCCAGATGATCTATACAGATAAAAAATACTCCCCAAAATTAAGAGCGTTTATATCCCCAGATACTTACTCTATTGCTATGCTAATTTTTATCACAAGCATTATCAATTATATTTTTTATTTTAGAGGAATTTTTAAGTACCATTTTTTAGGATATTGATGATTTCTAGGTAGTAAAACAGACGTTCTCTTTCTTTTAGTCATTTTTGTCATTGTACTTAATATGGGACAGTAAGAGTAAAGCCATTACTGGGGTTTCGCTATGGAGAAAACCACTGTACTGAGTACTTTCCATAAGTTGTTTCATATGAAGGTGGTAAGAAAACATTTTAAAAGAGTCATCTGATAAAATATCTAAAGAAATTTTGATCTTTTATATGGCCTTGAAGATGGCATGCCTTCATTTTTATTTAGCTTCTACATTGGTAACTTTATAAGTAACTTAGCTCTATGTACCAAGAATAATGTTTGGAAGGAGCTCATTATAAAATACTCCCTTCATTAGTATTCTTCCAGTGCCACATATCATTGCAAAATCTTTCAGCATTATTAGTGTTACTATAATGTGCAACAATAGTTTCTGATAATACAATGAGTTATCAGAAAAATGACCTATAACTATTAATCAGTTTCCAAATGGCATTATAGGAAAGCGTTTTATGAAATTAATGACAAAATTATCATCCATGAAAAAAAGGAAATTAAAACACCTTTAGGAAAGGTCGAGAAGATAGAGGATTATCTGCAAAGATCAGGGAACTTTATATTCATTTAGTCAGAGAAGGAAAGAATTATCCATAGCATAGTGCTACTAGTCCAACTTATTCCACATTTCAAAATTAAAATGAAAATTCATTGCTGATTTTTAAATTTATTTTTTATTTCAAGCCAGGTGTGGATTGAACAATTTAAAAAGCTTCACTTTCACCTAATTTTCATCAGCTTTGTTAGGAGCAGTAATTGTGTCTTTCAAGATGTAGATTGACAGGTGAAGGCACAAAAGTAGTAGTGCCTAGAACTAAGTTGTGATACATGACGTAGTTTGTAACAAGGAAGGATTAGGAAGCCCTGTGAATGTCATATATAAAGAAGAGGGGTGTAGATAGGTTTACCGGATTGGGTGTTTAGACTTCTGGGAAGGTAAAGAAAGAAAACGAGTGTGTACGAAGTTGATGAATGAAGAAAAGGGATGGTCAGATAGCATCAGATTGATGGGACCACCTAGGTTTGAAGTGGGTTTGTTGCCTTGTTGAGCTTGTGCATCAGAAAAATGACAGTAGAAACTAGAAATCAAGAAAAAGAAGGACTATAAACTAATTGTTCAAGATTTGGGGAATTAATGTTAGACATTTCACTTATGGGTGAATAATTCTGGAAGTGTGGACAGATCATCCCTCTCTCTAGCCCACCCTTGTCTCTTCATTTTCTCTTAGGTGTATTCTGTTATTTTCTGTAAGTTATTTTAACTTTTTCTCCTTATTTTTTTCCTTATGATTTACATCTGTAACTCTTCTCAAGACACTTATATACCTATCCATCTTTTTGATTGCCTTAAACTCCATTCCAAGAATTAAATCCTTTGGTGGCCTTCTGCTCTGTTCTCTTTGACAGTATTAGTTGTTGGGTTTATAGGGTGCTGGAGGCTGTGATGGGAAAAATAAAAAGGGACTAAGGTTTTAGACACTAAGTTCTAAGATAAGCTTTTAGTGTTTGGGTTTTGTAACATGACATTACAGTGCTTCTAATGCCTCCTTCAAGTTTATTACTAGAATTCATCGTTAAATATTCATATGTGAAATCATAGTATTTTAAATGTGATGTTTTAGTAATTTTTATGAATTTTCCATTATAAAGGTGATTCATGCACATTGTGTAAATTTTAAAACATTTGAGAAGAAAATGAAAATTTTATTTGAAAATATACCAGAACCAGAGGTAGCTCCCAATATTTAAGGGGATTTCGTTCTAGGATTTTTATATGAATATAAGATTATTTTTATAAAGGTTTTTTTTTTGCTTTATAAATATTTTATCTTTGCACATTAACATTATTAAATCAGAAGTATTTTTAGGCCGGGCGCGGTGGCTCACGCCTGTAATCCTAGCACTCTGGGAGGCCGAGGCGGGTGGATTGCTCAAGGTCAAGAGTTCGAGACCAGCCTGAGCGAGACCCCGTCTCTACTAAAAAAATAGAACGACATTATATGGACAACTAAAAATCTATATAGAAAAAAATTAGCCGGGCGTAGTGGCGCATGCCTGTAGTCCCAGCTACTCGGGAGGCTGAGGCAGTAGGATCGCTTAAGCCGAGGAGTCTGAGGTTGCTGTGAGCTAAGCTGACGCCACGGCACTCACTCTAGCCTGGGCCACAAAGTGAGACTCCGTCTCAACAAAAAAAAAAAAAAAAAAAAGAAGTATTTTTAATGCCTTAAATATTATTAAATTTTTTTCTAATGAGTATATAATATAGATTCATTGTGAATTATTTAATAGTATAATTTTATTTCACTTTTCTACCTTTGTTGAACTCTTAGGTTGATTCAGTTTTCTCAGTATGAAATAAAAATAACATGTCTTAGTCCCTCATACATAAATCATTGGGTCTACTTTGACAGACATTGCCTGGAGCACAGTTTTGAAAAAGAGTTTAAGGACCCTCATAAACTCACTTGGAAAATATGTCATAATTAATTACTGACAAGGGCTGCAGGCAGGACAACAAAGCAGAGGCTTTGGGGGTAGAATAGTCAGTGCCCAATACAGGGTTTGCACAGAGTAGAAAAATAAATAGAATATTCTAGGGGAAGCAAATGGGGAAAACATTGGTTATCCAGAAAAACTAAACCAAATATGGTAGGAATAGTTAAGAAAAACAGAGGAATTATCATAGAACATAGATAGGACACAATGTTAAATAAGCATTATCTCAAAATAAAAATATTTTCTAAAAGGACAGATATTCAAGTTTATATATTTTGTAAAATACATGTTATATATTTTTATAAAATCTATACATTAAACATTTCCTCAGGTATGTAATTAAGTAATAACTTTTTCTTTAGTAATTATTTTGTTCAATATATTTTATGACCAAAGCATCAGACTTTAAAAAATAGTAATATTCACTTTACGCACTGAAAGCCATATAGAATTCTAGCTCACTGCCAGTTAGGTAGAATGAACAATATTTGATAGCACAACAAAGTGACTATACCCAACAATAAGTTAAAGCATACTTTAAAATAATGAAAAGAGTGGAATTAGAATGTTCCTAACATAAAGCAATGATAAATGCCTGAGGTGATGGATACCCCGATCACCCTGATTTGATTAATTCACATTGTATCCTTATATCAAAACATCACAGGTACCTTATAAAGTTATATAACTGTTATATACCCTCATAATTACAAATAAAAACAAAAAACAAAAAAGAAAGCCATGTAGGAAATTGCTATAAAATTACTCAGAATCCAGTGCTTTTTTTTTTTTTTTTTTTTTTTTTTACTACACTACACTGTCTCATCACTTAGATATAATAATGGGGCAATAATATGTTGTCTAATATTTTTCCCAGGGCAAAAAGTTCTGTAACCAAGGTTTTGCTAAGGTCAAGTTAGATGGCACTTTGGCCGGTCTAACTCTTAGTTAACTGGGAAAAGGGAGGGAGAAACTACAATTGGATCTGTAACATATTTTTGGAATCTGAAGGAATCATTGGTAAGAATCCAAATAAAAATACTTCAAGGACCTTCTACACCTCATTTTGAGTTAATAATGTCTATAAGAAAATGTGATACGAAGGGAATGCTGTGGGTTAAGTACAGTCTTGCTTTAGTCAGAAATTCTGGTTGCTGAGAGTCAGTGGTCTGGGCTGGAGTTATTTCTCGCATGCATCAGCGACACAGGTAAACATGCCTGAGGCAGCCCATCCATCTCTTTCGCATCACTGTCACTCGGCTGCAATCATAAAAGGCACGTGCAGGTTGATGCCCTGAGCTCTAAGTGAGCCGGCTCCGTGGCCTGCTGGCATGGAAAAGTGAAGATCAGCATCCTCCTTCTTTACTAATGACAAGTTCTGACTTTCACATTCTACTCCTAGCCTCAGGAAGCAGCTGGGCCACTTGCCTAATTACTGTGAGAAAGAAAGACTCAATGTCAATAAGGCAGAAAAAACCCAAATCACTTCTGACAGATAATCTCCAACGTTTAGATAGACAATACTAAATAGCTCCATTCACAGTGTCAATAGAGGTAGTCATCTGGGGACGCGTTTTGCAGCTTACGCCTCCTGGAAGATCTGCTGGGTAAAGGAGTTATGCACAAATTAAAAATTAAAATTATGTGAAAGTCTATCTACCATTAACCCATGGTCGTTACAGGCAATCATAAACAATTCCATGTACAGTTTTGACACTGCCATGTCTTCTATTCTGGGAGGTAGAACTCTCGGGTGTCAGTCAGGGCTGTTTAAGTCTGACTTAATTCAAAGCTTTTGAAGTACAGTTGTAGCCCTGTTGGCCAGCACCCATGCCCAGCACCTCCACAGCAGGGAAGCCCTCCAACCAAACAGAATACCAACTTTGTACCCAGCCCACCTGTGAGCTAAGGCAGACACTTTTATTAAATAATACCACACACGCCAAGTACTTGTCAGAGACCTGAAATTTCCTGATATAGACCTCTTGTCAAAAGCCAGAGGCAATTTATTCATAAAATTAATCATCTAGGGCAGTGGTCCCCAACTTTTTGGCACCAGGGACTGATTTCACAGAAGACAATTTTTCCACAGACCAGGGTGGGGGGTGGGGGGATGGGAATGGTTTCAGGATGATTCAAGGGCATTACATTTATTGTGCACTTTATTTCTATTACTATTACATTGTCATTTGCCACTCACTGATAAGGCTTATTGATATGAGTCTGCAAGCAATTGATTTATTGTGGTCTCCGTGCAGTCAAAGCTCTCTGCTAATGATAATCTGTATTTGCATCTGCTCCCCAGCACTAGCATCACCACCTTGGCTCCACCTCAGATCATCAGGCGTTAGATTCTCATAAGGAGCATGACACCTAGATCCCTAACGTATGCAGTGTATAGTGGGGTCCGCGCTCCTGTGAGAATCTAATGCTGCTGCTGAGCTGACGGGAGGCAGAGCTCAGGCAGTGACGTGAACAATGGGGAGTGGCTGTAAATGCAGATGAAGTTTGGCTTGCTCACCTCCTACTGTGCAGTCCGGTTCCTTATAGGCAATGATTGGTACTGATCTGCAGCCCTGAGGTTGGGGACTGCAGATCTAGAGTGTAAATATTCTCTATTTTGGGAGCTCTGCTCATATTGGGAATAGCACCTCAGCCCTCCACCAGAAAGCCCTCCAAGAACACAGCTTTAATAATGCTGCAGTAATATGATGATTCCTCCTTTATGGAGACTTGAGGTAAGAAATTACCATACCAGGAACTTTTCTGGTTTGTATGGAAGCCTGATATTGAAAACCTTTCCCATGCTATGGTCAACTGATTTAATAAAAATGAAACATTTTAGTACTAGATATATTACTATTACTAGTAATAATAATTAATAACTGTAACTTTTCTTCTAACAGATACCCAAGCTTACTGTTAATTTGTGGAAGAGGGTTCCATAGGTTGTGGCCACATCTCCTTTCCTTACTTTTATGTCATCAGCCCCTGGAGCAGGGCTGGCCACTGGGGAAGTGTTCAGTATATTTGTATTGAGGGTATGACTTAGGGAGGAACTTGCTGTTTTCTCCTATCCCTATTCTGTTTTAGCTCAAAAGTAAATTCTTTGCTTAATTGTAATAGAAAGCCTTAGTTTGGTTTTGTGATACAAGGGTTTCATCTCTATTGTTATGTTGATCACATCCTTTTACCCTTATTTTAATGGTTGTATTAGATCTAGGGCTTCCTACATATTGCTTCAGAATTAGCCCATTGACTTTGATGAATCCCAGACCCCCAAATTGCAATTTCCTCTCTAAACAATCTCAGTCGAAACTCATTTAATCAGGTGGAATGAGATTTTTTCAATTTAAAATGAGGCTTATTAACTATATTCTTCATTATTAAAATATGACTTTTTTTCTTAGACTGTGCCTTATTTCAATTAAAAGAAAAAAAAACACCTACCATGTTAGTACATGCATCAGCAACTTCATACATAAAAGACACCAATACACTCAATTGTCTTTGTTTATACACAGTTATGCCAAGTTTATCATATTTGTTGAGTATTTCCTTCAGTGAATTTTAACTGCTCTTTGAAAGCATTCTCTTCACCAGAGTCTTGGAGCCTTCCAGTTATTTGCTTTAGTGTTTATTTTGTAATTCTTTATTTTGGGGAGATTTTTCACGTATTTATGCTTGATGTAATTCTTAATGTTCTCACAAATGTTCTATTTTTTACAGATTTTTAAAGCAAGTTTTTTCTGTTTGTTATTTATTTGTCTGTTTTTTTTAATGATAGTGTGGTGTATGTGTTGTATATATGTAGTTTTTTTTCTAATAGCTGGCTTTTTAATATTTATTTTTGTACAAAATACCTTTTGAGCATTTTTTTGTGGGTGGTTCCAAAACAGACAAAAAGTTTGCTTCCCTACAACTTTATATCAGAATAATTTCAGTCTTCTGGTTACAGGAAATAGAATATTCATAGAAGAAAATATTATAAGGATTTCTGTTGAAAAATTATAAGCACTATTGTAGCAAATTACCTAATATCCCAACTCATTTAAGGGTTTATATTTTCAGCATTTTCTTAGGAGAAAACTCTATGTGAAGATGGTGTCTTAAAACAATCTATTATTGAAAGCCACTTCACTAAAATGTAAAATATGAATGCACTTTTATGTCAATGTAGGAAGCAAAAAGATTGTTTTTGTTAGAAATGTGGACCCTGTCTGAACATTGCAGCAGAGTGAATTGAACAGGTGAATTTTGACAATGTACTTACGCCCAAACTCACTGTGGTAGACCATATAGTTTCAAAGTGGCTACAACATTATTTCCCATCTCTCATGTCCTTCCTATGATGTGAACCTGACACTCTCCTGTGGATAGATGGGTTCCATAGTTCCTCTCCTTCACTTTAGCTAATCTTGGGCCTAAGGTGGAAGTCACAGCATGTGACTAGCTACAGGGAAATAGCCCTCCTACCTGGTTCTTGTGAGATGCTCATTCTTAGAAACCAGCCACCATGAAATGAAGACACTCAAGCTCCTTGTAAAAGGCCCTGTGGACAGGTGCTCAGTGTCTGAGCACACATCTGAACTCACAGCTGAGACCAGCACCCACTTGCCAGCCCATCCCTTGAGCCGTCATTAGTCATGCCATAAGCCTTAAGCCCCAGCTGATGCCATGTGAAGCGCAGACGGTCTTGAAGCAGAGATGGTCTGTCCCCATTGCTATTTGGAGACGGATGACCAAAATAAATGGTGGTTGTAGTTTTAAACCAGTAAATTTTAAGGTTGTTACACAGCAGAAGATAACAAATTCACTCATTTTTACATGTTTATAAAAAATCAGTCATGGTAGGCCATCTCTATAGTTCTAAGTCTTACAATTGTATGTGGTCTGAAATGACTGTTTTAAAAACAGGTTATTGAGCTATAACTCACATGCCATTCACCCATTTCAATGGTTTCAATATATTCACAGAGTTGTGCAACCATCACTACAATCCAGTTTTAAAATACTTTTGTCCTCTCAAAAAGAAACCCTGTGCCCATTAACAGCTATTCCTGATTCTCCCCAAACTCCACAGCCCTAGAAAAGCATTGATATACTTTCTGCCTCTATAGATTTTCTTATTCTGGCCATTTCACTAAATGGTATTATAACTCTGTGACCTTTGTAAATGGCTTGTTCATGTTTCATCCATGTTATAGCATGCATCGGGATTTCAGTAATTTTTATTGCCAAATAATATTTCATTGTATTTATATACCTCATTTCATTTATGCCTTCACTTGTCGATGACCATTTGGATTGTGTGCCCTTGTCTATTGGGAATAATGTTGCTATGAATATTTGTGTACAAGTTCTTGTGTGGACATATGTTTTTATTTCTCTTGGGTAAAATACCTAGGAGTGGAAATACTGGGTCGTATGATCGCTCTAGGCTTAACATTTTGAGGAATTGCCAAACTGTTTTGGAACAGAGCGGCTCTTGTAAGAATTCTAATTTCTTCACATTCCTATCAGCACTTGTTATTTTATGTCTTTTTGATTATACCCAGAATAGTGGGCTGAAGGAATGCTAAAATGAACTGCTAGACCAGAACCTGAGGACATAACACCCAAAAAATCCTATGGAAGATCAATAATAAATTTTAAAATATTTAAATATTACATTTTAAAAATATTTAGCCATATTTTTACTCAGTAGACAAAATAAGTTCCCAAACATGAGTTGTGGTAAGCCCCAGTATTCCTGGGCAGTATGCCCATGCCTGTGAAGAGTCTAGAAGCCAAGTTATATGTGGTACAAGTGGAAAACCCAGTGATGTTTGGCTTGCAAACTGTGCTGGTAGGATGCGGGGGAAAGGAGGCTATTGGAGGTATCTTCAAACATGGTTATGCTAAAGAAGTAGACATTTTCTGGAAAGCGGTTGTACTCCTGAGAAGGGAATTAGGATAAAGGATCAAAATTTAGGGGAGCCAGATTACAATTTCCATCAGCTATGATTCTTAGTTGCAAATTTGAGCAAATTTAAGCTGAAAGGAGAACTCAAAGACTTAGATAACCCCCAAATATTTGGAAGGACCAGATAGGCGTGGGGTCTACATTGCTAGGGACAATGGCAATGGTAGCTTTACTGCAGATCTACCTCAGGGATGTGTTCAAAAGGTGGAAATTTTTTTTAAATGGAAGAAAGATTTTCGAAGATGCTAGTAAATGAAAAATTTAGGAAAGTTCTAAAAATTACATCTGGTTAGTGCTATGTCTTCAGGAAGTTCATTAACAAGCAATGAACAATGGCAGACCTTTTGACCAGTGGGTGGCAGCACAGAGATGTACCCTAACTTGTGCCAAATGTGATTATTTTCAGCACTGGATGTGGCTGGGTGGGCCCTTTCCACCAGCTTTCATCCATTGCCTTTGCACAGCATGCTCAAAAAATATTGTCCTTTTCTAACTATGATATGAAACTAGGATAGGATACTAGAATATGAAAAAAGTAGAGAAGGAAGTGTGCTGTAGCATTACTTAACATAATCAATCAATCAATCAGTCAGTCAGTCCATCAGGGCTGCTCACAAATTCAAGGAAAGAAATAGTGAAGTCCTAGTTATTAGAATTAAGCAAGGAGAATCCAAGTGAATATCTGCAAGGGACTTACATTGGAAAGAAGGTATGACTAAATAATCTAAGATCTTCTCAAAATCTTACATATTTTTTAAGTCTGACATTAAATTTGTTAGTCAATAAAATCTACTTATTAGTAGAGCATTTCATCACTAGAAATAAATATTTGCAAATCATTTTTTTAATATCAGCAATATTTAAATATACATAGATTTTTTTTTTGTTCCTGCTAAGTCTTTTTTCAGTGGTCTGAGATATTCATAATTTATTAATACAAATATCTGGTATCTAACAACAGACCAGTTATTATTATGTAGCATTAGAAACTATCGTCTCCATAGAGAGTCCACTTACAGACTCAAAGTAGGACATCTGATCAACCTTTGTTAGGGGAAAAGTCACTTTCTAACACTGGGCTGATAACAGTTCTTCCAGTTTCAAGGACAAATTAAATTTTCAGAGCTTCTGTCATGATACAGAATAAGCTAGTAGTGGCTCCTGAAGGTACAGTATGTCATCTGTTTTAAGGATGAAAGCCACTTATAAGTGGCTATGTCATTGGGACCAATATTTTGCATGTTGTAAAAAGTGATATATTTGGCATCAGTAGACTTGATTCAGATTTTCTCCAGCATTTTCTTACTGAATGGCCTTGGTTAAGTTATGTTACATTTCTGAAATTGAGTTTGATTCTCCAATAAACTGAAGACAATTAGATCTCAGAGTTATGATAGAACGTATTCATATAATAACAAATTTTACAAATACATATTAGTTTATTAGGATGCCCATGGAAATCTATGCTCCTTAATTGATATCAGCTTGATGAATTGCTCTTCAGCAGTCTTTCTTAGACACATAAATAAGACAATATATGTAATCTCATACTTGGGATGAAATCATGAAACCCACAGTTGAATCTGGTGTTTATTTAGTAACTTAGGAAATTCAGAGAGAGGAAGAGCATAATTGGCTGAGAAAAAAATAATCATAAATTAGATTTCAGAATTTTACTTGTTGACATATTATGACATTAGATGTTCTTTAAAAGTAATGCTAGAGAGAAAGCACAGGAGGCATTTTGAAGCTCCCTGGTTATACTTTCTTAAATTTTGACTTTCTGGGAGAATATATAGATCATTCTTTCTCTCACTTATTGATAGTCTTTGTAAAACAATAAAGAAACATATGTGTCTAGAGCCAGGTCCTTTGTGTTTCTGTGACTTAAAATACTCTGAAACCACAAGCGTGTAGGCAAGTCCCAGCGTATCCCAGTGTCTGATGCCAAGAGGTTTGGGGGAAAAATCAAAGAGAGCAAGTTGTGTTGCTCATCTTGGTCTGCTTCGGGAATAGTTGTATGTGGATAAAGGATATTTCCTACAGAAGCAGGAGCTCAGAGCCAAATAACCAAATGACCATGAGGACCCAGGGTTTTAGAAATCTTGGGCCAATTGGGATTCTCTCAAAATGGGAGCTAGGAGAGTCTAGGTAGTCCTGTATAAATCTCAAGGACTTTAGTCATTATTTGAATTATGCTATGGAACATGCTTCTGTGTCCCTTTGACATATCTTTTTTCTTCATATACTACGGAAAGGGCCTATCATAGTGCCTGGAATATGGAAGCTGCTCTTTGCATAGTGGCTACAATTAATAAAATTGAAATTATTTTAATTGGTAGTAAGTAACAGTAGTAATAAATTTCATACTCAACTACCGAGGTTGAATTGACTATGTAAAATCCATTACAGGAGTCCTGATCTTTTATTGCCATTGGACCATTTTATGTAAGTGAATAAATCCATCCATTTCATTTAAATACTTGGAACATTTAAGAAAGTGTTAATAGTGAGTGATGGAAATCTCTTTACCTACCTTTTAAAAAATGTCTATTTGATAACAGAATTGTTAGTATCGAGATTTTAGGACTTCCCATTTTCCTAACTGATAGTGATTCAATGGTAGGTTGGATGAATGGATAAATAATTAAATAAATAACAGCTGTTAGAACTTGTATATAGAGAGAAAATAAGCAAATGAAATTTAATATATTTAGATAGATTCAAGTGTTGTAAGGTCATGATGTGAATACTTCAATAGCAGTAATACCTCACATTTAATTTTAAAATAATTTAATCCAAGTAAATCATTTTTTTATTCATCATAATGTGACATCCCGGGGTGTTTGCTTGAATTTGACCTTTGTGATACTGTGCAGATAAATGAACAAATGAGATATTACATTTTTGCTTTAACTCCCCTCATTAATTTCATTTCTTAAACTAATTAGCTGTGTGTAGAACTAAATTTCTACTCTTCTTGTTGTTGGATTTACATTTTTTCATGAAACAGTACAGTTTTATAGTGATGTAGTATCACATCAGGCCTGGTATAAAGGAATCCAGAAGTTAGTAGGGGCAACGCCGTAGGAGGGGCTACCAAGCTCCCCATAATCGTCCCCTCTGGATACATTCCCAGATGCCCAGGGCTCATGCTGGTCACAGAGGATCGATGGCCTCAGAGTGGTTACTTGAATGACGTGGACAGGCAGCACAGTTTTCTGAGTCTTTCTGTCCCAGCATTATGTTTTGAATCGAGTCTGCTGCTCTATATGTTAGAAAGTTTGGATAATTGGAAGTCTTGTTTTCTGCCCTGTGAAGAAAGCCTGAATACTTAGTTGTTCAACTTGGTTGGTTCATTGAGAGATCCTAGTATCTAGTTAACAGGGGAGTTTTGGAGTTAACTAATAAGTCAATTATGTGTGAACACATTGTAAAATGTCATCAGAAGGAGCCAGTCAGGATCCACTAAGAAGGGACTATTACAAACTGCCTTGTTTTTTGTTTATGGGTTTTGCTTTTTTCCCCCCAACAGATTATCATATAGATAAGCAGTGACAACGTGAAGATGCAATGCTTTCTGATTTCAATAAAGCATTTGGCAGTCTTGTGATATTCTTGTGTAAAATGAGCAAATGAGGAGTTCACTCATGATAGTATCATTCACATCTGCTCTGGCTATGGAACTAGACTTTTGTCCAGAGAGTATTGGATATTAAGTTGGGGAATTTTTTTCTTTCCCCAGGCCATGCCTGGACTAATGGTCATGAAGAAAAATTCAATCTAAGACAGAATCCCTGTCTCTGAAAACCTTAAAGTATTTTATTTTCATATAGCTATAATTGTTGCTTTTAATCATAAAAGTAAAATCTAATAATAATGTGTCACAATACAAATAAGTTTTCATTATTTATCTTCCTGAATCCCTGTAACTTCATGTTAAAATGAAGAAGTTGAGGCTAAGAAAGATTTTGCAACTTATTCGAAGTCACAGACTCTTAAATTTCAGAGTGGGATTCAAACCTAAATTTCCCTACCTTTAAAGTGAGTTTTCTTCCACATTACTCTATAAATGTGCATAAATGAAATAAAAGATCAAGGCAACCAATATTATGCCCTGTAACTTTACCTGAATAAAGTATTAGAGAGAAGAGAGAGGAATTCACACAATAATCTTTACAGTGTTGTTCATTAAAAACATGTCATTATTCCTAGAAAGATGAAAACATTTAAAGATTTGTTGAGACATTTGTTTCTCTCTCTGAAGATTGACTCCAGTCAATTTTTGCTGGGGTTCCCTTTTTCATTTTCTACCAATTTTAGCTCCACAGGAGCACCCCTTCCATTAAATTCATTCACTTTGTTTTCAGATACAGTCACAAGAAAAATCTTTCAAGTTCTCTTTAAAAATAAATTAAGCCATCACTCACAGCAAACATATACTCCCCATGTAACAAAATTAAATGCAGAATGTAATTTATAATTAAACTAATATTGAACTTGCTGTCAAAGCTATAGTCTTGTTACAGACCTGCCACATTTGAATGCTTGTAACTTTGGGGTCCTCAGAATGTCCCCCAGGTCTCCTGTGTTTTACTTCCAGGAGAACAGTAGGTCAGGAAGCCTTGGTCACTATAGATGGCACATTTAGAATTTATTAATGGATTTTTTTCAAACCATTTATGTCAGTCTTCAAATTCATCACAAATTTTATTGTTAATGTGCACTTTAAGAAAGTTACAGAATTGTAGCTCTGTGTTAAATTTTATTTCTCGCTATTGAAATGGAGCTGATTTTTAAATATCCAGATGTTACTGAGGTTGTTGGTGGAGAAATCTTATCTTTATGATGAAAATACTAGGGAAAAAAACTGTCCTTTATGTGTACATATTTGTATTTCCTATGTAGGTAGGTGCTAAATATCTCCATAATGAATAAATAATGTTTAACCTGGTCCTTATGATAACCCACAAAGAGCAAATAATGTTTAACCAAGCCCTTCTAATAACAATAGTAATATTAACAACAAAAAAAACCCCAAATGGCATTGGTGAAATTGCCCATTCATTTTTATTTATTTCATCCTAAAATAAGGAAATAAAAAGCAAACCCTATTTACTATATCTGTATGGTCATAGTCAATATTATTTATTATGGGAAGACATAGATGTCTTAAATTCTCATTTCTTCCTCCTTCTACACAATTTGCAACTCTGTGTACATACCATTCTTGCAGGGAATGGGACTGTAACTTTATTTTTATTTATCTTTAGCATGACCCCCATGCTAACATAAAAGACTTTATTATCAAGAAATAATCCCATTTTCTTGGATTATTTCTTGATAACAATGCTGTTTAATACCATTTCCCCACTTTCACTGTGGTATGTATTTAATAAAAAAATTAATTTTATATAAATATTCTTCCCAAAATAGTATATTTGGTTTTATTTAAACCTATTTTAAGCTATCAAGTATGGTAACTGGAAAGTTACTAAACTCCAATTTCTAGAATGAATGACTCTTTAGTATTATTCTACCTTCTGTTTGCTATGTGCAAAAGCAATGTTTATATCCTCTAGTTTATAAAAAATCATTTTAATTATACCCATTTATTCAGTGTCATTGGAAAATGAAGAGTTTCAAATAAACAAGAGAATTTAGATTTAGAGTTGGAACTTTACAAGTACTATAATATTTTTATTTAAATTATCTTTATAAAATTATTTTTATCTTAACATTGCTCTAAGTCTGTATAAATTAAGAACAGAATGCTACAAACATTTCAACATTTTCTTGCTGTCTTAGTGTTGTTAGTGGGAATACTAAATTTGTTGGGTTTTATCTGTAATTATAGAAGCAAGGGCCATGGGCTTTAGAGAGACAAGACTGTGTATCCTAAGAAAATCTCTGAGAATTGGTGCATTGAAAATATTTCTGAACTGTTTTTTTTTTTTTAAATCATCTGCCACTATGCCATTAAAAAATAAATATAGTGAAAATGTTTATCTCTTTGAGCTCAGAGACCCTGAAACTTTCTGAAGTGGCAATTGTGAAATAGAAGGTCAAAACAATTTTCTCCCTGTTGATTTAATAAAAGTAATAGTTTGTGTGGGTGCTTCTTTACAGTTTACCAACCACTTCTGCAAACATTGTTTGATTTGACCTTGCACTGCATGGTGCACTGATGTAGTCACCTAGGGACACTGAGTTAATCTCACTTTACAGGTAAAGACAATGGGAAAACAGAGGTCTTAGGTCTCTTCTCCAAGATTACACAAGTGATAAGCTCCCACTCTAAGACTAGAAGTATGTGTTTGAACTCCTAGTAATAACATTAACTAAAAATCAATGACGACTTGAGCCTCACACATTATCTGTTTAATCCTCTCCACAGAGGATCATGTACAATTACAATGCCCATTTGACAGATGAGTAAACTGAGGTTTAATGAGATAAGTTAACATGCTTGAGGCCATGTGGCTAATATATGGCAAAGATGAATGCTCAAGATGTGAAGGTTATTCTTGGGTGGAACAATGCATAACTTCATATTAACAATAACTGGAAATGTTGTAAAATATATTTTATTAAATTATTTAACCTCTGTATGTTTCAGTTTCCTCATCTGCTAAAATCGGGTAAATTATACTAAATACCTCATAGGATCATGAGAATTTCAAAATCAGTACATCTAAAGAGCTTAAAATAGTGCATATGTAGTAAGCACACAATATTAGCTATTATCATTTTTATGTGGTATTAGTTTAAGAATAGCTGCTTAATTTATATAAAAGGCAATAGTGAAACCTGAATGTACATTTCTATTTGTAAATGGCATGTAGTGAAAGTGTCCTACATGTTAAAATTAGGACTGTGCCAATTAAATTAAAACACAATGTCATCAAGTTGGGCCAGTCATTGGTAAGAAGAATGTGAATCTCAGTGATTACCCTTTGAGTATTAAAGCCAATAAGAAAAATATGTGACGGCTGCTATAAAGTATTATCTATATGGATAATGTGGAGTGACAAAGGATTAAGACTTATATTCCTTCATATGTTTAAAGTTAATAGGCAAAGAATCTGATTACAGGGTATTTTGTTTTGCTATGACAAAGAATGAAAGAGTAATTTGGTGAAAATTTTAATATGCACAGCATTAATGCCCTAACCTCCCATCTGCTGAAATTTAAGCTTCAGCTGGAAAAGAGAGCAGGCTAAGGTGTTTAGGGAAAAGACTAGATGTGTAGAATTAAAGTTTTTGTTTGTTCTTCATCACTTCCTCTTGTCTAGATCTGCCTGAAGGAATTCCATTTATAAGCCAATGAGGGAGAAAGTTTAGACATCCTCCATGCTGTTTTTGCTATATCTGAGATCAGTTTTTAAGGAAAGTATCTAGGTACCTTCACAACTATTTGGTCAGCAACTCCCTTTTTTATTTTTAAATCTCCAGGAATTATTTAGTTTATCACATAGATACAGCCTTAGATTTATATCTTCAAGGTGGCAAATAATTTCCTTAGAACCATTGTAGATACCACACAGTTAAAATTAGACTTAAGCCCTGCATCCCTTCAGAGTTATTGGGCTGGGCTTTTGAGAGCATCCATTGTAGAGCACTGCAAGAGATGTGCCAAATGGGATCATTTACATCAGATAGGAAAAGGAACAGCAGGTTAGGTATACAGTAGGGTCTTGAGACCATTCATTCATTCATTCATTCAGCTATATATAGATTCACCCAATCAACAAACATTTATTGAGTTCCTATATTCCAGAACTGGAAAGATGAACGAAAAATCGTGCCTCTTTCAAGAAATTTATAACAGCAGAGCAAGAAAGTATGTAACAACTGACAAAAATGTAGGATAAAAACTATAACAAATGTGCTCAAAGATAGTATAGAAAGGAAGTGATTAATCCCAGCCTGAATAGATGAGAAAAAGGGAGTGCCCTCATGGAATCTGGGCCTTGAAGACTTAGTAGGAGCAAACACAAAGTAAGGGAAGACCAGGAAGGAAGTTGTCAAGGTACCTTCCTAGGTAGTTTGTTTATTCTAATCACCATCTAGATCCCACAGTTTGAGTTTTCTTCTTCATAACTTTCCAAAATCAAAGAAATCCTAGTAAAGTTATTTGAGAGACTTACTACTTTTACCTGTAAGTGAACGTGTTACATCGATAAAGCCGTGTGTGTCACTGGTAGATAATATTCCCTCTTGGAGTAAAATTGGTTGACTATGAAAGTTTCTCCAAATAACCCTTGCTTCTTGGCCCTATGTGGTCATTAGGATGCAGTGTGTGGCCTTCAGATAGAACCACTGAGGGGAGCTCACAGATTGGTAGTCTAAAGGTGAGGTCCGGGAGCAAGCAGTAGCCCCCAGAGAGAAAGCAATTGCTCTGAAGTTGCAGAGAGGCCAATGCTGGCGTTCACTCTTGGCATCATGCAATTCTGTGACTGAGCAATACCACTCTGGGTTCTGCAGTGTCACAGACAGATGGAAACCAGGGAGATGAAATTACCCAGGAATAGAGGGCTTGGGACAGTCTTCCCTCCCTTTTCTGTCTCCTCGTTTTCTGGGTCATCCTCTCTTTCACTCTGACTTGAGAACTGGGGCCATTTCCTTAGTCTTAGTGGAAGACAACATGATCAAACATAGGAGTTTTTATTTTGTTCTATAGACAATGAAAAAATAACATTTAGAGGTGGTGGTGGTAATAACAGTGGTAGTGTTTTAAAGCAGTGGGATGCTATAATCAGATGTTCCTTTAGGAAAAAAATGCCCCCACAGCCTTGTTGAGGATCAAATGGTGAGGTTAAGAGGTTTTGCAAAAATTCTGGAGAGAGGAAACAATATCCCAATCCAAGGAAGGACTCTGGGCAGTGGAGAGGGGTATGAGGGACCTGCAGGCGGCAGGATTTGGTCACCAGTTGGATGTTGACAGTCACAGGGAGCAGTTAGTGCCTCCTTCTGGGCCAAGGGGTTCCTTAAACCTTTATTTGTCTTTAGGAGATAAAGACAAAGGGAAGTAGGTCAAGACCCAGTTGAATTTTTTCTGGCTCCTTAAAGCCAGTGAGCAATCATCTTTCCTTTGCCTGCACCTCTCCTGGGACCCTTAGTACTCTAACTGGTATTAGAGTTATCTCTGTCTGTGTCTCCTTTCCTCACTAAACTGGAAGATCTCTATGGGCTTAGGTTAATCCTCTACAGTGAAAGTGTTTTTATATTTCATATATTACAGAATATATAGCATTCATGGATATTAAGTGAAGCACTACAGGCATTTTCCTAAATAACTATCTCTTTGTAATAATCTACAAATGTGGTTTTTATAGTATCTTCATTTAATTTTACTAAATGAACATTTTTTCTATTTTTAAATATACTTAGGTGACAGTTTCACTATAAGATATTTTGGCTAATAAAACACAGCTTTAATATTAAAATTTGTTCTGTACAAAATCCCACCATATTACAGGAGCCCAACCTTATACTTACTGATAACATCATTTGCATTCTTTTTTAAGTCATCTGCATACTTTGCCTACCATTTTTTTAAATTATGGAAGCAATTCTCTCTGTAACTGCTCTTTTTGCTTCCTGCATAACATTTAACTTTTTACATTGTTTTTTCAGATTACCATATTTTCTTAGCAAGTCGGGGGGGGGGAACCTCAGAAAGTGTTTGCGATTATTGTGTACAATTTTAGAATGCAGTATTAGATCGTTATATTTTATTTGACATTTTGACAAGTGTCTTAACAGATGAGAGAAAAGAGATGCTTTTACATGATTAAATTATACTAAGAAACACACACACAAACCATGTCACAGTGAGGTTGAAAGTTTTCCCAGAGTCATTAGTCATTGAATAAGGTATCATTCCTACTTCTGGGGACTGGGCCTGGAGTTAACTGTAGCTGCTAATGCTCTCAAAGAAGAACAGCTATAAAAGCATGCTGAAGTTGTAATGTCTCTGCCAGACACTGCCCATTGGCCAAGTTAAACTGCCTTCTCCCTCCCTGGCTTCTGCTATAAAAATGGAAAAGCTGAATTTTATCTTCCCAGCCTCTTCTGTAGACAGGTGTGTTATAAGGCATAGCTTTGACAAAGAAAAGCAGAAACCTGCAGTTCCTGTTTTCCTGGAAACAGTGGATGCACTGTCATTTCTTGTGATCCCTGCCCTAATGTGGACTGATGCCTGGATCTACAATAGCAGCTCATGGCCCTCAGTTGATGAGCAGCACTCCCAGGATGGGGAAGCTTCCAGAAAGATAGATCCCAGTGTGAACCACAGTGCAGAAGTCCTGGAACTTCCAGACTCCTCATGCAAGAAAAATAAACCTCAATATTTTAGACATTGTTATTTAGGTTGTACAGATGGATACATCCTGGTAGATAAAATATTGTGTATATAAAAAAGCCATCACTAGTATTATTATAATTATTAGAAATACTGGAATCTCTCCAATGTCTGGAGAGAACAACAATTAAACCCTTGCAGAAAGATGCGATCATTTCCTACTTAAGGTCTTTCACTCTAGGAGATTTCTTGGCCCCCTTCGGTAATGTCTAATGGCTTTCTCTCCTTAGTCAGCTGAGGCACATTTTCTATTATTCCAAAAATGAAATACAACTGATTACTCTGTGCTAGATGTTTTCACATTTTATCACTGATAAATCCACTCAACTATTTCTTATGCTTAAGGAAATCATCTTTTAAAACATATTTTAATTATGTTAATATGTTTCTTATGAACACATGTGAGTTACCACTCAGTGTCATAGCTGATGTCCTTGAACTAGCAAAATACAGAAATCTAGATTTGGAAAATTCATAGAAATATTTAACTTTGTCTCTTGAAAGATGTAGAAATGGAGCGTCCAAGAGGGTAATTAGAGTCAAACAGTGAAGCTGTCTGCAATGGTGACATTTGAAGACCTTCAAGGCTTTTTGAAGCTTTCCTTCTTTTATTTTTTTTTTAAGAGACTTTGTAATCATAAGTGGTTACAAGTCTAAAATACTGGCTTATGTAAGTGATTTCCATAACAGAGAGAGTGGGAAGAAAATACTAAAACTTCTGTTTATATTTTGTTTAATCTAAAAAATAATTGAACTTTTAGCATTTAGGATGTGGTGTGGGAGTTGCACACACTGAACTCCTGGTTTGGGGCATCATGGATTGTCAGTCGTCATCTGTTGACGTCTTTTCCTGGGTTGTCTTCCTGGACTACAGAGGCTGGAAAGGTAAAAATACATTTCCCAGGCTCTTTTTTATTTAGGCTTCTGGATTTGTCTGAGGTTTTACCAGTTGGATGACTTGCATGAGATTAAGAAGGCAGAAATGAGGTGAATGTCATTCTGCTTCTGCGGGAAGCTGGAGAAATGTTCTACAGAAGCATCTGTAGAAGGTCTGTGTGTGCCAGAGGAGGATGGGTCTAGTGGCACCTGCTCTGTTTCTGAAGTCACAAGCTGTAAAAGTCACAGTGGTGGGAAACCCAGTTTTCACCTTCTTACTGTAGTAGCTTCCCTGGTAAGAAAGTTCATAAACAAAGATGAACTACTGATACATACAACAACTTGTATGAATCTCAAAGCATTATATTAAGTGAAGGGAGATAGACGTAAGAGGCTATCGATGATGCCATTTATATCACATTCACAAAAAGACAAAACTATAGACAGAAATCCTGTCAGTGGATGCCTGGGGGTCAAGGGAGGAGGCTCTTTGGGGCTTGATTTGGTGGTGTTTACATGCCTGTATACATCCACCAAAATTTGTTCAACTTTATACCTAAGAAGGGTGAATTTTCCTGATTGTAACTTTTCCCTCAATAAACCTGACTTTCAAAAAATGTTTGGAGAGCACAGGTCTTGAGAAGGCCTCGTCCCTATCCCCTGCTCTGCCTGTATTTTAGCTCCACGATTCAGAGATCACACCAATGCAAACGGTTTCAGGCATTTATTTTTGTTTTGTCTTTGACCTAAAACAACACACGTGTATTATTTCACAGTTTCCGTTGAGTCAGAAGTCCAGGCACAGTTTAGCTGAGTCCTCTGCTGAGGATCTCACACAGCTGCAATCAGGTTGTTAGCTGGGTTGGGTTTTTACTGAAGGCTGAGCAGGAGAAGAGTCTGCTTCCAAGTTCACCCAGGTTGTTGGCAGAATTCATTCAGACCTATAGGTCTGAGGGTCTGGGCTACTTGCTGCCTCAAGGCTGAAGGCTGCTCTTGGCCCTTAGAGGCCGCTTGTGATTCCTAAAGATTACTCACAGTTCTTAGCCAGGTGGGCTTTCCCAGCGTGGCTGCCTACTGCCTTGGGCAAGCCAGCGGAGGCTCAAGTCATAGTCTCATACAATGTATGTGTGTAATGTGGCATGACCACAGGTATGGCATCCCATCACTTTGCCATATTCTGTTGGTAGGAAGCAAGTCACAGGTCCCACCCATACTCAAGAAGGGGGGATCACATAGAGGTGTGAACAGACTTCATCGGGAGGAACACCCTAAAGTCTGTCTACCACATCAAGGGGACAGTTCGGGGCATGGTGGTAGTGGGTAGCAAATGGGGACAGGTGGGAGTGGAAGCTGGGTTAGGAGCAGTAAAGAGCCTGGACAGGGTAAAGGTTCAAGTTTGACGCAGCATTTGCAATACTTCCCTTGAGGGATGTCCACTTTCTTCAGAGGCTGAGCTCAACTCCAATATTTTTTTAAAACGATACTTCAAAAGAATCAAAATGTACCTATGTGAGTAAACAGTAGAAGTTTCACATCCCCCCTCTCGCTTACTACTCAGATATATCCTACTTACATTTTCAGATGTTTCATCCCAGGTATTATTTTATTTATATGCCCAGATATACATACATTTTGCATAAATGGGATCTGGCTATATATACTGCTTTGCAGCTTATTGAATTATTTCTCTCATCTGCCTTTTGATTTTCCTATTTTATATTACTTTAATCTTTTTTTCTTCTAAAAATTATTCTCATTATCTTTTTTTTTTTTTTTTTTTTTTGAGACAGAGTCTCGCTTTGTTGCCCGGGCTAGAGTGAGTGCCGTGGCGTCAACCTAGCTCACAGCAACCTCAAACTCCTGGGCTTAAGCGATCCTACTGCCTCAGCCTCCCGAGTAGCTGGGACTACAGGCATGAGCCACCATGCCCGGCTAATTTTTTACTATATATATTTTAGTTGGCCAGATCATTTCTTTCTATTTTTAGTAGAGACAGGGTCTCGCTCTTGCTCAGGCTGGTCTCGAACTCCTGACCTTGAGCGATCCACCCGCCTCGGCCTCCCAGAGTGCTAGGATTACAGGCGTGAGCCACCGCGCCCGGCCTCTCATTATCTTTTGAATAGAAGTCTGACCTGTGATTTGTACAAGAATGGAGTTGGGTGGGGGAAGTAATTTTGGCTGTGGTACTGCTCAGATACATTCTGTTTCTCCATACACGATCCGCAGCGTCCCTCAGCTTGAAGGCACGTCTTGGACAGAATAAAGAGTCTACCTGGCAGAGGTCAGTGTGGTGTTTGCCCCTTAATAGGCATTTGGTAGGCTATTTGGAGATGATTTATGCCTACACCACTGACAAATGTCAGCTCCTCAATGGCTTGTAGCTATTTTCTCTTTCCCCTCTGGCTTCATCTTCAGACAGTTTTTCTAGTTTAATTGCCAGAAAATGGATCATTGGTTGAAACACTCAGGAGTCTCTCATTTAATTCTAGCAAAATCTGCCTTCTGCTCGAGCTCTGGAGAAAAACACATTGCCTTTGTGTGTCCTCCGATGAGTTTCACTGGGTTTGCATTTGATTGTAGATATTTTCCATTTTTATTACATGTGATTATATTATTTTCCTTCATTCCAGTGGGTTTCAAGGAAGAGGACCAAGTAAATATACTATACGTAGGCAGCTTTTTCCCATTTTCTAACTCTGAGCCATAACTAAACTGCAACAGCTATATCATAATTGGGCTGGACATAGGGGCTCCAAAGGAACAAGCTGAAGGTATGTTCATTTAGATGTGAGCATAAGTGTATTTGTCTTGTCATGGGTTAAAGGTAAGGATGCATCCATGAGAGGACTCCTCCAGGACCCAACACAGCCAGTTCTAAACCTAAGTGTTTTCCACTAATGTTTGCTACATCATCTAGAAACCAGACCTCAAGCTGCATCCCTGCTGCTCAGGGCTTGGGTCCAGGATCCCTCTGTGTGACTGAGGTGTCTTCCACACTCTACCAGGTGGGAACTGAGAGCCACTTACTCATATTTTCATCAGGCCCCTGTGAAAGTTAACCATCTGCTACTCTCTCTCATCTGTTTCTTGACCTAAGTGAAAAACGGTATGTGTCACTTCAGCTCTCATTAGGTAGGCATCTGTATTCCGAAAAGTCTTCTTAATTAATCTTCCTGTAGTGAATGTCAGCCAAGGCCGTGCATAGAATTGTTCAGAAGTCTGAGCTGTCTTCACACCTTTGTGGGTAGTCCTCTGAGGTCAGGCCCAAACAAGATTGATGGGCCGAGCACTATTGAGGCTTCTTAGATAATTAATTTCAGATGACTTTCACTACATCTAGTCTTCCAGTCATTGCTATTAAAACACATGTTCAAATTTTTGATCAAAAATTATTTCCTTTCTTCTTTCCTATCTTCTTCATGAAAGATGCACAAATTGTAGGATTGTAGGCTAATGATGCTTTCAGATGATTCCAGTACACGTACTGTTAAGACACTATGCTTGGTGTTTTAAGATTCCATGAGAATCCCTCAGACAAGAGATAATTCTTTTAATTTTCTCCCTTTTGGATAATATTCCTGTGCTGCTTCCTAATTATTTCAGTTACTAATTGATTCTGATCAAAGATTCTGGGTTCTAATCAAATTATATTTTGTATCTTTATTTTAAATTCTAATTCTTTGGCAGATGTACAAGATATCTAAATACATAATTCAAATCCAGTCTTTTTAAAATTAGTTTTATCAGAGACCCAAAGGACTGAAAGTCATCTGTTCATTTATTTACGAAATACTGTACTCCTGCAAAATTATCTATCCGCTCCCTCAGGTCAGAGACAATGTTTTATTCTACTCTAAATCCCTGCAACGATGAAAGCAATATCTTGAGCATACCATTTGTTGAATAAACATTAGAATGGTCCGGGCTCATGCCTGTAATCACAGCACTTTGGGAGGCTGAGGCAGGAGGATTCCTTGAGGCCAGGAGTTTAAGACCAGCCTGAGCAACTCTACAAAAATTAAAAATCTAGCCAGGTGGGGTGGGGAGGATCACTTGAGCCCAGGAATTTGAGGTTGCAGTGAGCTGTGATGATGGCACAGCACTCTAACCTGGGCAAAAGAACAAGACCTTGTCTCCAAAAAACAACAACAACAACAACAAAACACCCAGAAAATAAAATACAATAAAATAAAATTAAAAAATCAAAAACAAAGACACAATGAGAATTAAATCTCCTGATTTAACCAAATATCTATATACTAGATATATGTTTTGTTTGGAATATCTTAAATTTTTTAAAAACCTTAGTTGCCAACTACATATTTTTAATTTCTTTTGACAATTTCGAAGATTGAAACCATTCTTTTTGGAAAGAGTTGACTGGGGTTGAGTAGCTCTCACTTGCTCTGGATGGAGCCTGCAGACTCGAGTGAGCTCTAGCCCAGCCGGCCCTCCGCATTCATGTGCCGCACCTGCCTGGTCCTGTAGGAGTTTGCCTTTATGACCCCTGAATGCTTCATCGAAGAATGTCCCTGTGGTGGGTTGCTTTTATTACCATGTTTTGGGGGTAACACTGAAGCATCTAAGTGTCAGGGATGTTGGTGACCAAAGTTGGCATGATAAAGTACCTAGCCTGTCCTCCAAATTAAGTAGGGAGCTTGGTTCTCTGGCTCTGTGTGGGGTGTAGGGAGTCAGCACTGGTTTGCATCTGCAGAGATTAGAGCAAGGAGAAATTGAAGAAAGCATCTCCAGAAAAGGGGGGTTCAGCCTCTGCATACATGGCTATAAACTGAGTTAACAACCTGTTTTCAGAGAGTGCCCAGGGGAAGCCCCCCATGTGTGAAGGGATTGGTGGACAACTAGACAAGTTCTTCCCTTCAGATTTCTACCCCCAGGATCCAGTGTTGCAACCCATGACTCCAGAGAATGGTTTGAAATTGGTGACAGATAATTGTCTTTGCAATCCTGTGTTGGAAGCAGGAAGAGAAGAGGAGCAATATTGGTGGTGGATAAATGCAGTAATTGGTATAGAAAAAGAAAGCAGAACTGGCAGAGGAGAATGACTCATCTGAACATGCGGCATCTTGTTGACAGGAAATACAGTAAAACAAGAACTTTCTGAGTACCTCCTTCACGTATTCCATGTAACTTGTGGGCAATGGATTGGGGAAACTGACATGTACATGTGGGTTTGAAGCTGATTTAAAAAGTGTCCATTAAAACAGGAAAATAAACTGAGAGCTATAGTCAGGTGCTGGGGCCTTGATAGATGTATCAGCTATCCCTTACCACAGTTATGCTGTGTAACAAACAACCACAAAACCACACTAATATATAATAAGATGGATTTATTGCTCATAGGACTGGGGTGGTCAGCTTCATTCTGCTGATTTTGGCTGAACATAGTCATGTGTGGAGGTCAACTAGATGTCACCTGGGGCAACTGGATACCCAGGTTCTGCTCACTTTGTTTCTTCCTGCAGTAGGCTAATCCTTGCATATTCTCACGGTGATGGCTGAGGCATGAGGGAGAGGCTTTTCAAGCCTTTGCTTGTGTCGTCTTTCTCATTATGAGTTGTGTGGCTGAGTTCAGAAACAGTGGGAGGGCGTGGCACCATTCATTCTCATTAGACTCTTGTTGACTTAAGCCACTGATATTTTTAGTATTTTTTTTTACTACAGAATAGCTCAACATACCGTGACGGATAAAAATCTTTACATATTTTCTCAGCATTATTTTTGTGTCACAGCTGATATAAAAATTATATAAATAAATAATTCTTGTCACATATTTTATAAGACTTTATAACAAAAATTCTATACTTATACCACAAGGGGCTTATATTAACAAGTATTCCACAATACTCCTTTCTTCCTTCCTTATGGTTTCATTCTTGTATATACGTATAGGTGTGTTCTTTTGGGGTTTAAATACCCAGATTAGGTTTTAATAAATGAAATGAGTAAAATTGTGTCTGCATACATTTTCATCATGTATACGATCATGTGGAAAACTCATTGATAATTCTATATCTCATAACTCTAGCAGTTTAGCTCAGAGGATAAATATAAATATTGAATGTATAGAAAGCATTTGAGAGGTTTGTATAATCATCTGTTGCAAGATGTCTTTTGACTAATTTGATTGATATTATTATTAGGCTGTCAATTAAGTTTACTTTGGATTTATTTATAATTCACACACGTTTATGCTGAGCATCCAGCAGCCTGGCTGAAATGCAGCCATTGGTTCTGACATCTCATGATGGAGTTCTCTCCATAGAAGGTCCCTAGCTGATGGGGCAATGCTGAGGGTCCTTTTAGGGGAATTCCTCCTGGGGACATAGGTTTTATTGAAGCAGAAATGGATACTCAGAAAGCCTGTTGTACCTTCAAAAAAGAGAGGAGAAATCTCCACCTGTGGCCCACGATTATCTTAAAAGCCCTTTTTCAGAATTTTGATGATTTCTTTAGACACCATAGAAGATGATTCTATCCAGAATGGCTCTCAGGTAATCACAGACTATTTAACTGAAATGAGTGTCTGTTTAATAAAATATAGCTTCCATTTGATTATGTATGATGCTATCAATGAAACAAAGATAGTCATTTTAGAGTAACTCTGAATTATCACAAAATCTATCTCTACTAACTTCTTAACTTCTCAAGTATTCTCTCAACATGAGAGGCTTACGTGGTAGCCTGAATCCTCAAATTTCAAGATCACTTGCTTTAAAAGGCCTTTCTTTCTTTTTAGCTCGGCTGTTCAATCGGATTCTTATTTCAGGGTCTTATCTCTTCTTTTCTTCGGCTACCTGGCACTGTTGCATTTTTCAGAAATTTCCTGAGATCTGAGAGTATTCTCTAAAATAAGCTTCTATTCAACTGGAGTCTCTATTGACTATTGGCTTCAGCGAGTGGATAGGTACAGACAAAAGGATGCCAGCCCAAGAGGATGACCTGGAATGCAACTGCACAGTGCAGACTAAAAGGGCTCATAAATGTGCGTCACCCTGTGGCAAATTTCCATCATAGGTTATTTTTTAAACACACTTAAGAAAACCAAACAGGTTTGATTTTTTAAGTTGTTGATCCCACAGTAAACTGTAAGCTTTTTAAAGTCAGGGGCAGTCATCTTCAATAATTAAAACTTTGAGTCAAAAAATAATTTTCAAAACATGTTGATATGTTAAAAACATACACCCACACACGTACATTTAAAAACCCAACGTATAAGCCTCAACAATCAGTACAATAGAGCTTCTACAGAACACCTGACTCTCTCTGCTATAAAAGAATGAAGCTGAACCAAAGAGGGAAACCACCTCTAGGGATTTGGTTAAATTTACACTCTGGTGCATTGTACTCATTTCATGTTCACCTTTATAATTTCTAATGTCATAAAGAACTAATTAAAATTCTTAGGACTGGTACAAGTTAGAATTCTTAAGCAAATATTTTCATTTCGCAGAGAAGCTTTTGGACTATACACCTGTTTACATGGCAAGAGTTTTGAAGAGATGGCAATAAGAGGAAGGAGAATTGGGCCACAGTATTTTTGGAGACTTCTCTTTCTCTTCTTGTCCTGTAAATACTCCTTTCATCTTGGCCCTTTTCTCTTGCTCTCACTCTATCCCTGAAGAATGTTATCCCTCCCTGTTTTCACTTAAATGCTGGAAAATTTTGCAGAAGTTTGGCCATTTCTCTCTTCAGTCATTTAGACTTTTTCATTCAACTGTGCATGCCTGTGGACACACTGAACTGACTCTGCACACCCATAGATATCTCATCTCCCTCTTGCCCCCAACCTTCTCCTCCTCTTGTCAACCTCACTCTGAATCTTCAGATGACTTAGTCATCCTCCCAGGTCCCAAGAAGTGGGCCGATGCTGCCACCACCTCGTTCATCCTTCTGTGCTAACCTGTTTTCCACTCTCTCCCCATGGGCTGCTTGGCCTCCACTCTGATTTGTTCTAACCTTACGGTACCAAGCAATGTTTCTGACATGTAAACCTGACTGTGTTCTCCCAGTGCTTAATATTATGATTAAGTGTGGCCAATCTCTTCTACAGCTACTCAATAAAATTGACATATTATGTCAATTATAATACTAGTGGCAGATTTTTAAAAGTTAACTGTCTTTTTAAAAGTATAGGGAGATATAGCTATACATATGTATACATGTGTGGGTGCACATAATGTATGCATGTGTGTATATACAATTAGCTAATGCATAAATTGTAATATATTTTAATTTGTTTCAACAATAGCACAGAATAATATTATGGCAATAGGTAAAAGACAGAAAATATATCTATTGATATTAATTGCACTTGAATTATTATAATATATATTCACAATTTAAAATAAATTGTTGAATCTATTTATAAATTCTCTAAAACTTTAGTTTTCCAAAACTAAATAATCTGCATAACGGATTATACTTGACAGTTGTAACTTTAACCTTCGTTGTGATACTAGCTCCATTGCTTTCGTGAGGTTTTAAATGAGAGTGTATGCATCTCAGTTTGGTAAGACAGAAACATTTCTTCCTATGGAAATTCAGTCTCTGATTCGTTTCCAACACTCCGTGGAGAGAAAGGTGTAAGCTCAAGATGAAAAGGAAGTGTGCAATTTACGTTAGAATAATGCATTGCTTTAGTATGAGAAATACAATTATCTTCAGCATGGAGTGGATTTCGTGGAAGATTGGGTTGGCGATTGTTGTGTGGGAGCATCTGAACTGTTTCTTACATGGGCTGTGGTAGTTTTTCTCTTTTTCTGCAGCATTGACTCTGGCCTGTACCCTAGCTAGTTTCCCCTTTTACATTCTTGTCTCCTCAACCGCCATTATCCAAACTCTGCACAGCAACTAGAGTGATTTTTATAGTTAAATCTGACCGCAATTCTGCTGCTTTAAACTCTGCAATGCCTTTCCATTGCCCAAGAAAAAAAGCCAAGATCCCAGCCATGGCTTCCCATGTCCCAGGCATGTCGGCCTCGTTTCTGCTCTAGGAAGAGAGAAATCTCCTTCCAGACACAGGGTGTTAGGCATGCTCTGTTTGGAATGCCTGGCTTTTTCCATGGTGGGTGTTTTCCCATTCTTCAGTCTTCAGTTTAAATTAATTCCTGCTAAGAAAATTTTTTCTTGACCACCCACCTAAATTACCCCCACTCCCCACCCCAAAGTCACTCCACCACACCTTGAAGTGCAGAGGTTAAGAGCACAGACTCCAGACTCAAACTGCCTGGGTTAAAATCCAAAACCACCGCTTTAAGATTGTATCATGTCAGGAGATTCCTTAATCCCTCTGCCCCTCAGTTCCCTCCTCCGAAAGGTGAGAGTAATAACAGTACATACCTCATAAGGTTGGGTTGTGAATAGGTTGATGTATGTCACGCACTTAGGACAGTGGCTGGCTCATAGAATGACTTATGTTAGTGATGATTATAGTACATGGTTATTAACTTATAAAATACAAAAGAATGTTTAATGCATTTTAATTGCTTATTTTTATTCTTTCTCCTGCAATAACTATGAATTTCAGAGCAGGGGCTATATCTGCCTTTTTTCCACCACTGTGTCTGTAGCTGTGCCTGGCACATGGGAGAAATTCAGTCAATGTTTTATTGAAGAATTGTGAATTGAGATCAAACTTTTGCAAATTAAATTAAACCATATTGTTGAGTCACAATTATCATTATTATTATTATTGGCAGTTGGAATGGCAACTGCTCATGGTTAGAATTAGGTGAGGCTTATACACTTTCCAACAACCTCTATATGAAAGGTAAAAGTGAAAACAATTCTCACACCAAATTCCACCATGCCTGCAGACGTTTATAAGGGAAACGTTTATCTTCAAGCAAGCACAAAAGAGTTCATCCAACTGCCTGTGAGATTAGATAAAGCTCTTTTAGGCAGGGCTGATTTTCAGCTATTATGCACTAGTACAACCATATCAGTTGTTAAATAACAGTTGTTCATACTTGTTGATATATAATTACTGTCTGAGTTCCAGAGTGTCTCTGACCTCCCTTAGAATCTGCAGGTGCTCAACCTGAAAGCCCCCGAAGAGGTAAAAGCTGGCTTTGAATACTGCTAGTTTAAACAATGAGAGCTCATTTCTAACATCTAAATTATGCCCACATGCCAGTAATTTCACTCATGGAAACTCATTCTAATGCATATTATTAAAAATATCTGCTGCTGATTTGACATAAAGATAGCTGAAACCCTCGAGGTAGCTCCCCTCTGAAAGAAGGGGCTTCTGGCTGGGAGGGGAGTTGTCCAGTCCTTTAGCAAGAGACAGCTCATTAAGGCAATTGGCTGATTCTGCAGGGGCCTTAAACTAAGGGGGGAGGTCTGCAACCCGGGGCCATTTCCAGCCTGCCTCCTGTGTTTCTATGGCCTATGAACTAAGAATGATTTTCACTTTTTAGATAGTTGGAAAAAATTCCAAAAATGAATAATATTCCATGACATTTGAAAAATATATTAAATTCAAACTTTACTGTCTATAAATAAAGTTTTATTGAGACACAGCACACTCATTCATTTATACATTGTGTTATCACTGCATTGACACTACCATGGCAGTGTTGAGTAGTTGCAGGAGAGATTGTATTACCCCAAAATCAAACAATATATGCTATATGGCTCTTTATAAGGTGAGTTTTCTGACCCCTGGCCTAAACCAACACATGGGCTGTATCACACTATTCATGCTACATATTTTAAAGTATATATATTCATAAAAAGTATAAAAATATGTATAATAAATATTGGAAAATGTTCAGATAATTCAGGCATTACAGGTAATGTGAACTGCTTTTGAAAACAAGGAATTGGACAATACCCATTATGTGTTAAGTGATTAAAAACAGTGTGAGACTATGTAATATATTAATAATATCACAATTTTAGGCTGGGCACAGTGTCTCACACCTGTAATTCTAGCACTTAGAGGTGGGAGGATTGCTTGAGTCCAGGATTTTGAGACCGGCCTGAACAAGACTGAGACCCTCATCTCTACAAAAGATGCAGAAATTAGCCGGGTGTGGTGGTGCCCACCTATAGTCCCAACTACTTGGGAGGCTGAGGCAGGAGGGCCGCTTGAGCTCTGGAGTTTGAGGTTGCAGTGAGCTACGATGATGTCACTGCACTCTAGCTCGGGTGACAAAGTGAGACTCTGTCTCAGAAAAAAATAAGATCATAATTTTAATATTTAATATATGTATATATAATATTACATATGTTTGCTGTGAGTAAGAAATGGAACAGATTAAAAGATTATGGATAACAGTGTTTTTACTTATTGCCTAACAATTCTAAATAAACCTGTATCCATTTTAAAATAATAAAACTACATAGTAATATAGAACATCAGCTTCATGCCAAAGCTGAGTAAAAAGAAGTCTGCATAATGTTCTTCATGAGTGAATAAACATGAACATGACATTGTTATGGAATAAAAGTATTTTATTCTCAAGAGATAGAAAAGCATTGTTATAATACATATGTAAAAAAAATCTCCGAATAGCTTTTCATTTACCCATTCCATTATAACAGAAGAAAACAGAAGTGGTAGGGCACTCTGTCCCTAGTTCTTAAGGATTCTATAGAGAAAAAACTTCAGTTCTTGAGCTTCAGTGGAAGGAGAAGTAATGAACCAATACACAGGCCACAGAGCTGTCAAAACAAAGAAGGTTTCCCCCTCATTGCTTGCCACTGAACAGCAGATTGGGTAGATTATGATAGGGTATTAATTTCCTCTAAGGCCAGTTGTTAGATACTTGTCTTGAATAATAAGCAATGTGACAAGATATGACAGAATCAGCATTTTTAATAACATACTATATAAACCCACTTCTTCCATCACATGATCTCTTTTCTAGTCTGTCCCTTCCTGATCTGATCTTTTCATGATTATAGCCTCCTCTAGTTTCTGATTGAGGCTAGTGGTTTTCTATCTACTTTCTATTTACTCAACCTCGTCTAGCATATTGCAGTTTCTTCTGTTATATAACCCAAGAACATTCATTGAAAGCCACGCCTTTGCAGGTAACAGTTAAAAATGACCTGCTATACACAATATTTTGGGGATAACTATTCTACCGTGTGTACTTAAGATGACAAAGTGGTGAGGTTCTCAGTCCTGTTGTGCATTTAGTCTCCATCAGACTGAAAATCCTCAAAACATACGCTCGTTTTCGTTTTCAGCAAGCACTGATTGGGTATTTACTGCTTGAAAGGCAGTATTTATGATAGTGTTGAACAGAGAGGAGAGAGATATCCAGAATTAGAGGGCATGATTCTTATGAGTACCATATATTCCCCATTAGATATTCAGTCCATCGTCATTATCATTATTTGAGAATTCCACATTGTTTTCCTTGCCTACTTGCTAAAATGCACTGGTAACCCCAAAATCAGCAGTAAAGGTGCCCTCGCAATGATGCACCATGCACAGACTTGCACATTCCCAGCTGAGGTCTAGCAAGGTGATACTCTGCCTTCTTGTTTCAGCTCTCATTTTGTAAACAAGTGTCCTTTTCACATTCTATTTAGGGTCACCTTTTTGTTTTATTTTGTTTTTTTTCTTTCTTTTCTTCTTCTTCTTCTTTTTTTTTTTTTTGGTGCTTTTTCTTGTTGATTTCGTTGTTTAAAATATCCCTGAAGTGTAATACTGATGTGCTCTCTAGTGTTTCTGAGTGCAAGAAAGCTGAGATGTGCTTTACAGAAAAAAAGAGTGTTAGCTATACTTCATTTGGGCCTGAGTTATGGAAATGTTGGCCGTGAGTTTAATGTTAATGAATCAACTGTATATACATATGTGTGTGTGTATGTACATACACGGATATACATAAAATAAGATATCTTTATATAGAAACACATATAACAAGGTTATACGTTGACCACTTGATGAAAACGTGTGACCAGAGGCTCACAGGAACCTAACCCTGTTGTCCCCTAAGAGCAGTGGTTCAGTATTTGCTAGTTTAATCTTCTCGCTGACTATAGAACATAACTGCCACTCATAATAAAAATCAACTGTATGAAATTCAGACTGCTATTGAGGCGTAGAGAAAATTATAAAAATCATTATTGATAATAGCACTAGTTATTTATTCATTCATTCACCAAATCTTTATGGAGCAATTCTGTGCGACAGACTTACAGCGGTGATCGAAAGACACCACTCTCCCTGCCCTCATTGAGTCTTTATTGCGTTTAAGATTTATTGATTGTTAAGAGCCTGTGTCAAGCACTTCATGCGTATCATATAATCTTTTCAACTGTACAAGTATTTTTAGCCTCATCTTAAAGAAAATGAAACTATGACTCAAATAATTTAAATAACTTGTCCAAGGTAAAATGCAGTAATCTCGCAAAACTGAATTTCAAACCCAAGTTGACTTGAATCTAAACTCTGTTTGTCTTAGTCTGTTCAGGCTTCTATAACAAAAGACCATAAGTTGGGTGGCTTATAAACCACAGAAATTTATTCCTCACAGTTCTGAAGGCTGGAAAGCATAAGCTCAGGGTACTGGCAGATTCACTGTCTGGTGGGAGTCCACTTTCTTGTTCATAGATGGTGTCTTCTCACTGTATCTTCATGTGATGGAAGTGGCAAACATACTCCCTTGAACCTCTGTTGTAAAGGCACTAATCCCATCTATCATGGTTCAGCAACTGTGAACTAATCACTGCCCAAAGACCCTACCTGCTAACACCATCACTTTGGGGGTGGGGATTTCAACATATGAATTCGGTTGGGAGGTGACACACAAGCACTCAGTCCATAGCACTGTGCCATTATGTCCCCATTTATTTTTAATTACCTGAGACAATATGCTGAAAATAGAGTCAGAGAGAAAACAACATGACTGCTGAGCATTTAAATTTTATATAATAAATGCTACAGAGTAACAGTTCATCAGATTCAATAATTTAGGTGAATGTTACATTGTGGAACTAATTTTTTTATTGCCTTTGGTAGATTCTTTACTTTCTTGCTCTTCTTCAGAAATTGGAGTAACTTTTTAAATGTTCTTGGTTTTTGGATTCTGAATTTACATATACCAATATATGAAAATGGACAACCCAGATATTTTTTCAGATTAAACTTTCAAGAGGAATGGAATTTTTTACTAAAGCTTTGGGGAGATGAGAGATTTTAATCACACATCTCATGGTTAAACTTTATAAAAATCTTTTTTTGTTTGTTTATTTTCTGTTTGTTTTTGAGGCAGAGTCTCACTCTGTCCCCCGGCTAGAGTGCAGTGGCGTCAGCATAGCTCACTACAACCTTAAACTGGTAGGCTCAAGCAATTCTCTGGCCTCAGCCTCCTGAGTAGCTGGGACTACAGGTGCAAGCCACCATGCCCAGCTAATTTTTTCCGTTTTTGGTAGAGACAGGATCTCACTCTTTCTCAGGATGGTCTTAAACTCCTGGCCTCAAGCAATCCTCCTGCCTCGGCCTCATAGAAATTTTTTTTAAATGTCAACATAGTTTTCCCAATTTCACCTAATGACATTTACCATCTCAACAGACACCTCTTGAGCAATTCCACATTCTCAGGAGTCTCCACAGACCTTATGTCTTCTCGCTAACGTTTTTTTTGCTGCCTAACTGATAATGCAAATTCTAATCAATGAGATTTCAGCCAAGCCAGATATGTGTGGCAGCTAGTCTCATTGTGCCTCTGGCTAGTTTCGTTTTAACACACTGTACTTTACCAATATTTTTATAGTTTGAATTTTATAGTTTTATGATGGCTTAGGGGTCATATTCTTTTATTTTAAAAACGGTTACATTTTTGGTGGAGATTTTTGAAACAAGGTAAGATAAAAGGGAGAAAATAAAAATCTCTAATAGTTACATGCCCAGAATTAATCCAAGATTAACATTCACAAATATATTACAGCCAAGCTTTCCAATTATTCATTGTTCACCTGCAACATAGTGTTTTCATGATCACATCATCTTTCAGAAAAATATATTGGTGGTGTTTCTTGGATATTAAAAAATCTTTTTTTAAACCAAAGTTACAACCACGTACTTCTTGATTATTAGCTGTACGAACTTTACATTTTAGAGAACCAGTTAATGAATATATTAACATAGGATGTGCAAAGGACATGGAGCACATTTTAAAAATATAGATATTTAATTGGAAACCAAAATATTTCTTTTCTTTCTTATATGTTTAAAGTTTCTTTAAAAAATCATCATAATGTGTATCTCAACTGTGTATCTTTAAGCTATTTTCACAACGTTGATGCTTTTGTTGAGTATGTGTACATTGGAGGAAACTGTAATTTTCAAAACTCATACTAAAGACTACTTTGTGAGATCTGTTAGCCAAGCATATTTTTTTTTGAAGATACTGCTTTTTTCACTGTTTTTGTGCTTATCTTGGGGAGTTTCACTGCCCAATGTACTAAAAAAAAAATCAAAACAATACAGCTGTTATTATGGTCAAAATCATTACATTTTATTAACTAATATTTCACTTTTCCATTGCCACACATTTTCGGGTTAATATGCTGTGATTCTTCTACATGGAGTTATGAATTTCATATAAACCCATAGGACATAGAGAAATATTTTATATGTAATAATAAGCAATCAATGAAGTTCTGACTGGAGGGGATGGGGTGGGGGGAGGGGAGGGGTGCACACTTACATGATGAGTGTGATGTGCACTGTCTAGGGAATGGACACAATTGAAGCTCAGACTCAGGGGGACGGGGAGGCATGGGCAATGTATATAGCCTGATCTTTTGTACCCTCATAATGAGCTGAAAAACAAACAAAAAAATAAAAATAAAAAAAATAATAATAAGCAATCAAGCTTTTTGTTTTAGAAATGGGCATATTGCTGAAAGCATAGATTTCTTATGTCAGAGCCCCTGCTTGCCTGGGTGAGCAGAAGGGCTGTGGGTCTGCATGACCTTTGCACTTTTCTTCACTTTTCCATGATACTGTAAAAATGAAGCAGCATTGCAGGACAACGCAATTTTCAATAAACATGCTTTCTTGTTTGTAACGTTGTTTGACAGGTTTTTTTTTTTTTTTTTTTTACTTTTAATTATACATTTAAGCTGATGTGTTGCTGCTTAAATGTTTGTCAATAGTTACAAGCTTTTGAATTCCTGTGCCAGTGGGCTGATACATTGGATTCCATTTTCTTCCAACCCAATCCTGGCACTGATTTTATTTCCCCATCAAAATGCAATTTTCTTTGACTTTGTCAGTTTCATTCAAGTCATTTTACAATTGCGGCAATTTGAAAGTCTCCAAACTTGGAATGAAAATCTTTTAAAATTTATACTCGGGTTATGATTTTTTAAAAGAACAAGACAGATTTCCCCTAATGTTTGAGTATTGCTCTATATTCTTCACCATTTTGTGTAGGAAGGAAGAATAATGGCGATTCCTTCACATTGTTCATTTACCGTCCTAGACTCAAGGCCGGGGATTGTAATGCTGCTGTAACAAAACAGCTTCCCCTGGGCTGCAGTGTGCACTCTTGAAAAGAGATGTTGGGATCAGGATTTTCATATTAGGGTGGAGGAAATCAATTTCATTACTTCAGCTTTCAAGGTAATTTGATGTAACTGATCCCTTATTTCTTTATGGTGACAGACTTTTTCTTGTCAAATGTCACAATATCACCATAATACAGAAGCGGTGTTGCCGAATAAAACAGCTGTTAGCCTATTTCGGCAACACAGTGATTTTTAGCTACACGAAACTGTGACACAGTATATGTGAAAAAAAGTTACGTCACAATATTTTCTACAATGAAATTCACAGATTGATTTATTAATATTTACTGAAAAGTGACATTAAGATATGGGTATGGAGTGTGATTCTGTTTTTAGGTGTTGATATTTAGATGGCAGAAAAATGCTTTAATATATGTTTTATAATATATTAATAAAGTAAAATAATAATTATAAGGCAGCACAATTCACAAATGTATATGGAGAGAAGAGATATTTTAATTATCTATTACTTTCATAGAATACATCATCGTTTTTAATATTCTACCACATTATTCATCCTGTAACAAATCTTTAAAACAGACATTGTCATCCCTGTTTTTACAGATTAAAAAACTAAATCCCAGGATTAAAAAAAAAAATGTCTAAAATTGCATAGTTAGTAAGTACAAAGTCTCTCCTAAATCCAGGTACAGTGTTCATTAGCTTTTGATTGGTTTTACATTCCATATTCTATTAATAGAGAGTACTGCTACTGGAGAATTAGAATTTGATAAAAATACAATCTAATAAAACAGTAGTATGGAGAATAGATATCACCAGTAGTAACTCTGGTGTAAATGCTGTGCATTCCAAGGCATCTTTGCGTCTCTTGGCCGTACCTCTTATTTTGTGGCCCTCTGTCCCATTCCTCAAAAGGGTGGCGCCATCTGTGATCAGTGGATGCAGAATGGAATTCTTTTCTGCTTGTGTTCTTCCCTCCCACCGCCAAGTGCTGCTTTCTTATCTCAGTCTGCTGTCAGTCCCTCTGCTTCTTCAGGATGCTGTGCTGCAGCCGTTTTGATGGGGATCTCTCTGTGCTGTGCGCAGCCACGTTTTCCATACAAGCGGCAGGGCCCTTCTCACAGCGGCGGGTGTCTGAATGAGAGGGCTGAATCTTCCACTGGCCCCATGATATTTTGGGCCTCAATTTCCTTATTTGGAAAATGAAGATACTTAAATCTGAAAAAGCACAGGGTTATTTTTGAAACATATTTAGATACTACATATAGGAATTTTGAAAATTATAAAACGAAATAATTTTAGCAAAGCTGTCCAGAATTGCTGAATCTTATTACTGAAATTGCTGAAAATTCAAACATGATGTCAGTGGAAGACATGTGCTTATTTCCCACCACTATTTTCAGAATCTTATAGAACGTACTCAGCGCACTATGGCATGTACACTTTTTCTTGGCCTTCTCAAAGTGCATTGCTTATTTTTTAATTGTGCCTTCAGTATTCATTCAGTCATCCTATACTGAACCCTTCCTGCATGATGAGCAACCCGCAAAGCCCAGGGGACACTGAGATGAATCCCCGAGGCTTGTTTTCCAGGAGTTTAATGGGGCAGTTGGGGGCAGCTGCTGTAAACAGTGCAGTACCAGAGGTCTCAGGTGCCCTCAGGGGTCTTGACCTAGTTGGGAAGATTTGGTTAAAATTTCCCAGAGCCTTGGGAAGTATAGGTGAGATGACTTACCAAAGAGATCGACCAAGCACACAATAATTATGGGAACAATCAGAGGATCACCTAACAGAGTACTACAATAAAAAAGTACTGTAGTATTTTCCTTATACTCCACAACATGAGGTCTTTTTGTAGTGCACTTTGTGCTTTAGCTCCATATTTATATGAAGCCTAACACTTTGTACATTCTTTTGTGTCTTTATGCAGTTTGTCGTTCTTTGGTAGGGGTTCTTGTCAAGTCTTCATTCTGTCTCTCTGCCAAGTGGTCCTACTTAGTACAGTCAAACTGTCAAATGTAAAAATGTTACTAGTCACTCCTCCTGATTGCTTTGGTCAGTAAGCAAATGTAATTGTGATTTTGCAAGCCATCTTGACATTTGTCATTGGAAGGGACCTGTCTCGAAAAAATAAATAAAACATACTTACATCTTAAGGATTATTCTATTGGCATCAATCAAGGACTCTAAGATGGAAAGAGTGCAACAGCATGTCATTCCCTAGGGAATGCTCTTCCCTAGTGAGTTGAACACAGGTCAGTCTGAAATAAGTAGGCAAACAAGAACAAACAATGGGCACTTGAGTGGAGTACTACTCGGCCATAAAAAATAATCAATAACTTTCGTAACAACCTGGGTGGAACTAGAGACCATTCTCCTAAGTGAAGTATTGCAAGAACGGAAAAACAAACACCACATATACTCACTATTCAATTGGAACTAATTGATCAGCACTCATGTACACAGATGGAATTAAAACTCAACGGTAATCAAGCAGGTGGGGGGCGGTGCAGAGGGGATGGGTGAAATCACACCTGACGGGTACGATGTACAGTATCTGGGTGATAGGCACACTCATAACTTTGACTTAAACTATAAAAAAGCAATTCATGTAACCAAAACATTTGTACCCCCATAGTATTCTGAAATTTTAAAAAAAGTTTTAATCCTGATTTTAAGAAAGAACAATGAACAAAGATTGTGCCTATTCTTTTTCCCACAGCTGGCACAGCTCCAGAAGCCTCCCTCCCCGCCCCCCTTTTTTTTGAGTCACTGTGTATTTATTGGTCATTCATTTGCTTTCAATGTAGGATATTTAGGTGAGGGCCATAGGGACCAGAGTAGCTACCAACCAGTTCAAATAAAGGCTCTCCTAAATGTGCATGATTGCTTAGAAATACATCCTGGAGTGTTTGATGAGCCCCACATTCACCCCTGTACATTAGTACATGTTATAGTGCTGATTTTTAATGTTTTTTGTTGAAGTAACATGGTGTTTTTTCCCCTCGCCATTCAAAACATTAAATTCGTCACACTGTGTGATTGTTGGAGGAGGCAAGTGAGGCTGGATTCTTTCTACCCGGCGAATGCACTGACTTTCTGTAGGACCTTACGAATGGTTTAACTCAGAGGATCTCCGTTTTCTAACCTATAGAAGCAGATATTGACAGTTTGAACATTCTGTAATTTTATGTAAAGTATTACATGTAATCACATTTTGGTAGTAACTTAATTGCTCACGGAATGCTATAGATCATATTATAAAAAGCCATTAAGATACAACTTCATACTTTGCCTTTTCTTTGGACACCATTGTTTTCTTACCTTATTCAGATAAAAATATACTATTCATACACAACTACATGCAGCTTCAAACTCTCAGTCACACTCACATTAGCAATTAAGAATGTGGGAGGCACAGTCCATGCGCTGCCTGTGCTGTGACCATTTGCTGCCTCGGTGTCTGACTTAATATGCTCAATCTCATTTGAGGAAATAGAGTTTGAAGAAGAAAATATGCATTTAAAATAAAGAAAAATTTATTGAATGTTCCATGTTAATTTAAAATACTCAGTTTTATTTCTCTTTAAATATTGGAGCTATTTCTCTTCTAGTAAAAATAGTCTATCAAAGCATAATAGTGACTGCTTCTCTTAAAAGTAGATCACCGTCATAATGGTATATTATGAGGTCTATACCCTTTTTATTTTCTTCCCTGAAATCACGCAATCCTAGCACTTTTAGTGACATGACATTTTAGAATTGTTGAGAACTTAGAGTTTATTTCCTCGAAACCCCGTATGTTACAATGAGAGGAGGGAAACATCGGCAGGACGCAGGGACTCAGGGCTTTGGCCAGGAGTATGTTGCTCAATCATGATGATGGAAACGCGTGGTCACGCTGCCTAGAGCTCTGTATGTTGTTTTTCCACCGGGTTCCAACAGAGATTTCTAGTTTACTCTGTGTGATTCCAAGTGGCTTTTTGAAAGATAGAGATTGGAAGCTCACTATCCAGGGTATATTTACTTTCAATTAAAAGTTTAAGAAAATAGACATTCATCTTCTGTCTGAGTACTAGAGTGGTCTTATAGAAAAGAAATGAAGATTACTAATTATTGCCAAAGTACCATGGAAATGCAAAGGCAGTCTTCAACAATTAAGTAGAGGACCATTAATTTAGGTCATACTATGAATTATTAAAAATGATATATTTGAGTTTTAGGAAATAATCATTGTCTTTATACTGAATTATGAGTATTCTACTGATGATTTTATCATGGGTTATGAATGGAGGTTTAGATATGTAACTTAAGAGAGAGTAAATGTTTGGAGTAAATGAAACCTGTTTATTTTTTGCTCCTGTTTAATAAACATTCTGTGCAACACTCAGTATACTTAAAATTCTTTCAGTGAAATTTTTATCACCTCATTGGAGTTTATATTCTGACATGGAAGCTTAATATTCTATTTTATGTACTGCTTTTAAAAGAATATTTAAAATGTCTTGAGTCTCCACTCTGTGTCTGTGGATTTCTATGTGAAGTGTAAGATAGGTCAGAAACTAGAGAGATACACCATTAGCATATGGTAAATTAGCTCAAACTGAACCACCAGAAAATGCAAAAGAGATTATAAATCAATGCATGATTGACAGGCAAGTAAGTGATGTGGAAAATGTGATTTAAATCGTGTTGTGGAGCTGTGTATTCTGTTCCAAGAAATTTAATCATTGTCTTTATTTAATTATATTTTCTGTGCATTTAGTTTGTAAATTCTAATTCCTTTACCTTGCTTTTCCTCCTCATTCATAGTTGCTAATTTTTTTTCTATTTCTAGTGGCAGGGCTTTTTTTTGTTGTTGTTGATTTTGCTTCTAATCCTCCCTAAAGAGCAGACTACATGCCAATGTATTAAGCCTCTTGGTTTGATTATTTGTTGCATTTGTATCCAAGAGCCAGGATCCTTTATATGACCTGCACATGACACAGTCCCAGGTACATTTTAGGTGCTCAATAATTTCAATACTGCCATTGAGAACAGTGACTGTGTCTCTTAATATTCACCTTCTTTGTATCATGAAATGTATCATGATTTACGTAGCTCCAAATTTGTTGCATTTTTATCAATACAGCAAAAAGATTATTAAGACAGAAATTTAAAGAGGATCCTTATTTTTTTCTCTGAATTTACACAAAGAAATATCTTTCCAGTATACATTTCATGGAATTCTTTTATTTTGAACACATTCACCATCCAGAGTAGGTATTTTCACATTTTTGTGAGTCTATCCAGATGTCGTTGGTATAATGTACAAATAGTTCTGAGTAAATTGTGTTTGGATCACCTCTGGAATATTGCGTGTTAAGCTGCAAGGGCAATCAATCCTCAACACCTGAGCTTGTCTCTGTCATTTTGGTTCCATCTGTTGGTTTCCAATAAATGTTTTCCCCAGCCCAATAGAAGTGCCCAGGGCTTCAGGTACAGAGAATAATATAAAGATATGAGAGTTCAGTAAGGGAATATGAAACTGCCACACATTAAATCAGAGTGCAGCCTATGCATGTCTTCTCTGTAGAAACCAGAGATTATTCAAATGCTACATGGCTTTGTGCAGTGACTCAATGGCAGGAAGCTACACATAGACAAGTTGCTTTTCCCAGGTACCTGGGGGAAGACAAGTGGGCTTATCTGTGCAGAAAGACAGCATGCTGTTCTAGTCATCTCATGTGCAACAGCTTGTCTGTTTCTTACTATATTGTGATAATTATTTCAAATGGGGGCCGCAGGAATGGTGCTGAGAAGTATTAACCCTTTCCTGATAGGTCAATAGATTTTCAAAGCAGGTAATTAGTAAACTTGCAGGTAGCTGGCAAGCACAGCCTTTCTGACAGGTGTAAGCCAATTTGTTTTAAGGAAATATGCATAAAATTATAAAATGTCTCTACATGGCATGGTCAGTGGTAATCACATTGTGATAAGTGACTACAATTAAGATTACTGTGTAGTTATAAAATTGTTGGCTTATACAAAAAAAAAATCAGTCTTTATACTAATTATTATCCCTTCATTAACTTTCCCTGTCAGGAATGGAAAGAGAATGTTTTGTTTCCTCAAGAGCCAGGATTGCTTAGAGAGAGTCCTTTAGCAGGTTCGTGATAGGAGCCATGTGGATTAAGTAGCAAGATCAGTTCTGTTTAAGACAAACCAAAAAAGAGAAAGGTAACCTGAAAAGACAGCGTGCATGTCAGTAGAGACACAAACTTTGGACTTAAGTATTTTTAAAAAAAGCTTTTATTATGTTCAGAATACATTAGTCTGCAATGTCTTAGATTCATTTGAATACTTCTGGAGTGTCAACTATGGACATGGTTCAGTCTCATTTACTTTTTATCCAGGTTCATCTAGGGGTGGGAAAACTGCAGCCTCGGGGCCACATGTGGTTTTCTGGGTCCTTGAGTGTAGCCTTTTGACTGAATCCAAATTTTACAGAACAAATCCTTTTAGCCATTCCTTCTGCTCCTTAGACAGTTTATTCTTCCTATCTGACTTGTAAATGTGGAGTAGAATTCCTTGGGGCTCAGCTGGGGGGTTTCTCGTCTCATTCCATCCTTTCTAGATGAGCTCCTTCATCACCATCACTGACATCTCTGAATTTACACCCACAGCTCAGCCTTCCCTCTCTTCCCTCTCCTACCTCTAAGTTTTCACCCTTGTTTTTCACAGGTGTGTAGAATTCAGCATGTCCAGAACTGAATATGTGCCTTCCTTTCCAAAACCTGGTCTTCCTTTAGCATCCCTATTGTTAGTGAGTGGTATCTCTACTTACCTGACTGCAAAAACCAAAACCACAGGAGTCATACTTGGAACCTACCTTTTCCTTGTGCCCAGTGGCTGGTTGTGAAAAAGGCTGCTGGTTTGTTCGCCACACTATGTCTTGTGTCTGTCCATGCTGTCCTTCGCTGCAGCCCCCATTCTGGTCTGTGCCATTATTTCTGTCCTAACTTCCCAATTTCCTCTCTGTTCAGTCTCCTCATGTCTACGCATTCTCCTCCTACTCATTTTTTCTAATAGGAGTGTCATCATTTTGGTTGTTTTAAGAGTATGTTATGCATATCTTAACATACTATTTTCCACTGAAAACCTTTCCAGGTCTTCCTATTGTTTTAAGGCAGAGTTTGTTAACCTCAGCACTATTGATATTCAGGCCAGATAATTCTTTGTTGTGGGGGCTGTCCTGTGTGTTGCAGGGTGTTTAGCGGCTGCTCTGTTTCTTCCTCTAGCAGTGACATGCCCATCCTACCACATGTGGCACCACAGTTGTGACAGCCAACATGTCTCCATTCAATGCCAAATGTTGGGGTGGCATTCGTGGGCAAAATCATTTTTGTTTGGAAGCCATCACTCTGGGGATGAAGAACAAAATCCTTAGCAGGAAGTCTGTGTTCTTGCATAATTCAACCCCTGTCTGGGCTCATCGAGCTTATTGCAAGACACCCCCACCAGCTGACCTCACTTTTCCTGCTCTGGCTTCTCACCGTTTCTCAGCATACCATGGTCTTCATGCTGCAGAATTTCTCCTTAGGTTGTCCCATTGTCTGGAACACTCTCCCTCACTCCCCCTACTCATGTTCCCTACTTAATTCCTAAGTTTCCTTCATGTTACACTTCCAGTATCTCTTTCTCAAAATAAATAAATAAAATAAAATAAGCTTTCTCTAATCTCCCAGATTAAGTCATGTACCCAAATTATACTCTTTATTAAATCCAGTAATTGTGCTTTAGAACATGCATCACTGTTTAATCACTAGGGAGTGTGTAATTGGTTGTTTAACTTCTGTCTCCCTCACTAGAATGCAGGATCCCTGAGGGTGGGCACCTCACCTGCACTTTCTCGTTCCCCACCATTTCCCCCATGCCTACAATAGAGCATGTTTTAAATAGTACAAGTGGCCACTAGTGGGATTCTACTATTTGGTTGAATTTCACAAATCATTAGGCTGTCTGTTAGCATGTTTGTTGGCATGTTTAAGAAGGTAGTATGAGAGAGACTTGAACATATTAGGGTGTAGAAAGTACAGGCTGATGAGTATGGGGAAAGAAAGGGACTGCTGAATTAGCCCACTTGATCTCAGCCAACAAAGCAATGATTTCGAAGTCCAGCCCTAAAGCTTTGGGTTGTGGTTAAAGTTATTAACACTGGGGGAGTGAGAGCCAGCCTGGTTGACAATTCCTAGATTTTATTAGAGTCCTCCGTGGAGTGTGACAGAGATGCTGGGAAATCAAAGTCCCCTTTTCCTCTGGGATTTCAAACTTTGAGAATGATGTAATCCCAGAACCATTGCTGCTCATCTTGTCACTGTGTAGAATATGTATATCCATCCATGTAAAGAAAAGAAGTGGATGTGAGGGATGTGGAGGTGGCGGCCTAAGACCATACACACACCTGTCCTTTGTTCCTGGAGCCAGCTGTGCCAATGACTCCGCACTCTGGACCTTTCACGTCTATGAGCCAGCAAATTTTACTTTTTTCCATAAGCAAATCTGTAACTTGCCACAGTTCTAATATAGTACTTTAAAATAGTGTTTGTTACTCTTTATTAAAGGAAGATTAGCCTTAACTCTTTTCTTGATCTGCACTGTTTGCATTATTTCAGCTAGATTAATTAGCGGGGTGGACACAGTACCTCATATTAAACTCAATTCCCTGCTCATCAATGGTCAATAGTACTAAAGGGCTTTGTCTTAATAACATTTCATTTCCTAATTAGGGCCAATGGTTGTCAGATCATTAATTAATCCTCCTTATTTCAACTGACACCTGTCAAAGACCCTGCCATCGGCATTATGGCCGCTTGCACCATCCAGATGATGGATTGCTGGTTGGGGAGTTTTATTTTAACTATTGACTCAGCAGGTCCATACCTCTAGGAAATTTTATTAATGTAAAATACAGTTTTGAAGTTCTGAAGTTGCTACTTCAGAAAACCTTAGTCTCCTCTTGGTAGGTATCCCATTTATTAAGCTGCAGCGATTTGAATAGTAAATGAGAACACATTTCTATCAGAGTAGGAGGTAACTTCAAGTTGGCATACAGGGGATTGATCTGATACATTAGGTTTCTAAAATACCTACCTGTATTACTTTCCTGATAGTGAGGGGAATTCTGACATTACATGTTTCCTTCCTTGTCAGTGCCAAGTAATGTTTAACTGCATATTGTCAAGGTTCTGTCTGATATGTGTGGAAGAGTGGATGTTTTCCCTGCTACCAGGAAGGAGGCTTGTCTCCCTCTTTTTAGTTCACTACCTATTTATGGAATGTTAACCAGAATAATATTTTGACAGGGTAGAAATAAAAGACAAAAAAACATTTCCGACACGAACAGGACCCCTGCGGTGTTCTGCTTGATATTTCCTGAATCATATTCAATTGACATTTGTCACAAATCTAGACTTCTTGTTAGAAATGTTAATAATGATATTCGATGAGCACTGATGAAATCTAGGTGTTTTGTGTGGCAGCTGTGTTCAAAATAGAATTTACTTATAAAGTTCCCTTTCGCAATTTTGAATGACTCAAAACAAACAAAAAAAAACCAAAACTTGAATACATGGGTTTGCATCAGATAACATGTACAGTTTTGAATTTCAGGGTTTTATAACCATGTGTTATTTACATTTAATAAATTCATTATTATACAGCATTTTAAATATACTAATTATACAGATTTTTAAATATTTCTAAATACATTATTATAAAGAGTTTTAAATATTTCTACTCAAAGCCAGTTTCCTTTCTGCCTATTAGTGTGTCTTCATATTAACTCCTGCTTCTAGGGAATGGCAATCACTATAGCAGTCCATCTGATGTCACCTTACTGGAAAACCACTGAGAAAAGTTAAAAGAAAAACTCCAGACAAATTAAATTTAGCAGAGTTTATTTGAGCAAAGAATGATTCATGAATTTGGCAGCCCTCAAAACCAGGTGAGGTTCAGAGAGCTCCACCCATCAATGTGGGCAGGCAGTATTTATAGACAGAAAGAGGAAATGAGGCACAGCAACAGCTTGATTGGTTACAGCTCTGTGTTTGTCTTACTTGGGCCAGGTGCATTGAGGCATCTGCCTTATTTGGACATGGTCTTATCACTTATAGCAGCCTGTGATTGGCTGAAGCTTGGCTACTGTGATTGGCTGAGACACAGCTACTTGTTACAAGAATATACTCTTAAGTAAGTTGCAGTTTGTTTACATGCTAAATTAGGTTGCACTTTACAACATGCATAGGCAGCTTTAGGCCAAATTCAATTTAATAGAACCAAAAAGTAAGCGTGCCATCAGTTAGGCAAGCCAGTACAGAAAGGAAGATTGAGTTACAATGGAAGCAACTAATTGAGGACCAAGTTTTAGATTATCTTTTAGAGAGGAGGAGATAATTTTGAGAAATGTTTGGTAAACTTAGCATCATTTACTAATAGTGCATTAATTTATATATAAAAGGGAAACAGGTTCAATATTAATAGAAGTCCTACATTTCATAAGAAATTTTCTAGGCTTAAAAATGGGAAGTCAAGAAGAATGGTAGAAAACTGTAGCACAACATAAAATATAATTTATCTGCACCAAAGAGGAATGGCTCAACAGCTTCCTAATCTTGAGTTGAAAATTCTGTGAAAGAATGTTGACATATGGTATAAACCAATATGGGATTAAAATACTTTTTTTTGAGTATTGAAAAAGTAGCTCTAAATGATGTATATCTTGTTTTCTTTAACTTTTGTCAGCATTCAAGGACTATTTAGACAGGTTAGTATTCTAATTGGTGTTCTTAAACTTTAAAGATTTTTTGTCACTCATAAATACTCATCCACTTTGTGAGCTCTTCCCTATTTTATTAATTCACTGAATTTCACCCCACTGGCCTTCTCCTTAACCCCCATCCCCATTAATTTGGCTCTAAAAGCCCAAGATTGACAAGGCTGAAGATGTGTGACTCTCCATGAATTTCTCACCTCTTTTTTCAGTATTTGGGACAGAGTTGAGAATGACACAGCAATGGTGACAATATTAAGCTATGATGTGGGCCTTCATATCTTATCTAATGATGTCTTCCTCTTTGGAAAGAAAGCTATTATATAAAGCTGTCTTTGTACCTGAAAGGCAGTAGAGATAAAGATAGGGAAATGATGTGTAAGCTATTGAAAATGTTATATATTTGTAAGATGTAACAGTCTTTAAAAAATTTATATTTAGTAAATTTATGAGGGTTTCTTTCACAAGTAAAACGTTTTGATTGTTGCTACATAAAATCTTTTCTGGATCACCTGTGATTTGAAGGACTGGCAAACACAAAATTCAGGGGTGAAAGGAAAAAAAAAATACAAAGAGTTAAAAATTGGACAGGGGGTAGGGTGACTCAGAGGTGGTGAGAGAAGATGTAGTTCTGAGGGGAATAAGAACTGGCCCTCTTCAGTTTCTCTCTGATCACTCCTGTTGCCTTCCTTCCCTTCCATTGCAGTTGCTGCCATATGGCAAGTGTCCCTGCTTGGATTCAAAATGTCTGCTCTCGCCAGGGGAACACATGTTCTGTATAGATAAGTCTCTCTGGGCAGTGCCAGTGGGTGTTTGAAAAATTGGTATCAAAGTTAAAACAGGAGCTGGGGTTGGTGCTGTGGCAGGAAAGTTTCCATCCTGCTGTGCGTTATTAGACCTGATTGGTTTATTTCCTGCTTCAAGTATGAGTCTGGCATATCAAATGCCTTTTTTCTACTTTTTGTTTTGTTTTTTTGAGTAAATGCTTATATTGTGACATCAGTTCTGTGTCTTTCAGAACAGTTCCACCTGCAATCTTACTTTTAATTACTTCGGTCACCTCAAAAATTCTGCCTTCCTTAAGTAGCTTATAAAGCCCTTAATGGAACTTGGCATATGTTGTATCAGACTGACTCAATTTTAAACTGGCTATAATTTTGAAAGCCAATGGATTATTTCATTAAGAAGAAAAGCTGTAGATATTGTTTGACTTTAAAATCTACTGAGGTACCTTGTTTTTAGAATTCAGAAGATACTCAAGGAGTCAACACATAGACTAAACCAAATTGCAGTTGTTTGGGAGTCAAAAAGCTACCACATTTACTCATCCTAATTTAAGGATGGCTTTTTCTGGTAATTACTTACATCTGTTTCCCAAACAGGTGTGAAAAAATGGGGTTGAACATACCCAGGTTTGGTCCATATGGCTTAAATTGAATTGATCTTCCTCAAATCTTGAATTTATCCAGTCGTAAGAATTGCCGTCTAAAGGAGATTCACAAATCAAAAACTCTCTAAGGGCCATACTTGGACACTTCATTCTCCCTTTCTGTGGATCTGATTTAGAGACTGAAATGAACATTGGGATACATAATTATTTTGGTTCTGTGTTCTCTTTCATCTGAAGTTATGAATAAAGTTTTGCCTAAATTGTCTCTTCACTTTTCATGTAAAAATTAGCTAACTTCCTAATATTGAATAAGTGAATCAGCATGGTAATGCCAGTTTGAGTCCTTGATGCTTTTGGCTTGAGGCCATTGTAAAATTTACAAAACAATAAAACATAGCCTTCAGCATAAGATTTTAAAATATGAGAAAAAGAAGATTAAACCAAGTTCCCAAATGTAAAGCAACACATACTAAGTTAATTTTAATGAATAAAAACTAAAGATTCTGCATAATTATTTACTGCAATTTCAAATAAGTTTTTGCTCAACCTTTCATGCAGCTTTAAAAAAAAAAAAAAAAAGACTGCAAAAGCCACAGACATGCATTTGTAATATAGAGGAGTTTATATCTGGATCTTTATCTATATAATGATAGCTATATCTATAATTAAATTGAGATATAAATACCTAGATAACTATAGGCAGCAAAAATTAACAGCAAGTACTTTCTGTCCTCTCTACTGCTCCCTACTTGGGTAAAAAAGTCAGATTGATCCCATGAAAGGATTGCCTAAGTTCCAGATTTTCTGGAAAATTCAAAAGGAGTGGAATGCTCCCAAAACAGAGGACCTGAATTTCCTGACTGTATAAACCGTGAGTATTACAGTGATCAACTAAAACATTAGAAGAGATTTGGCCTTGTTTACATGGCAAGTTTGAGGACTTCTTCATATCAGTGCCCCAGAAATCAGATTCTCTCAATTTGAAGTGTAGAAGAATTCATTCACTTTACATTACAAAGGAGGAGTTAAGAATCTCAAGTGCTTTCCTCCTTTTGTACATTACAGACAGAGACCAAGCAACAAGCTCAGTCTCTACTACTTAGCTGCAAAATGAGAACAATTTCAATGATGTGGCACAATTAGTTCCATTTTATGGTCCCATTACAATGCACTTATATTTTTATCCAAACATATTCCTCCAAGTGAATCTGTAGGAAACTATTTTGTTTTGTAATTCCTGACTATTGAAACAATTCCATCTATGAAAACTCTTTAAAAAAATCTCTCTGTGATGAATGCATTGATCTTTCTAGGGAAAGTAATTCTTTCTTTAGTCTTCATTTTTTTCTTAAAGTATTGATTCCATTCTAGGCCTCTAAGGATTGGTTTCTCTGCTGGGCTAATACAAGCCTGCTGAGTTGGGATGTTCTTATAGGAAGACATAGCCCTAGACCAGGGTGAGTACCTTAGCTAGTGTAATGGGGGGGAGGGTCAGATTTTAGCCTGTAATTGCTCTTCCTTCAGGTGTTTTTTGGCAGTGCACAAACTTTGCAGCTGGACCTGGAGGCTATGATTTTATTTCAGGTTGCGATTTGTGTACATGCCTTTATCCCTTTAGGTTTAGGACTTAAGTCTCATCCTTCTTCATGCTTCTGTTAATACACATTGGTTAAAGTCAGTTTAATATTCATGTGAACACTGCATGCAAGTCTAATGAAGAGTCCAGACCCTTGGAACTTGTTTGTATTTCATTGCTGGTAATACATATGTGATTATTGATTAAGAAAAATATGATGCATTTTGTTTTCCCCTAACATATCTCTGCTGTCACATCTTAAGCAGAATACTGTATGTGTGAAGCAGGAGGATAAACCTTGTGGCCCATTTGGAAGGGCAAAGGCATTCAAGCAAGATGAGGCAGGAAAGGGTTAGGGGCTTAACTGCCCCTCTCTCTTTTCACTCTGCTGGTCCCCGGAATACACATCTTACTTTGTTCTCAGTTTCACATCAACATTGCAATAGAGAGAAGAAGAGGAAGTTGATATTGTTTATTTAATATATGAACAATTATGTAAATCTGTCATTCTGGAATGTTAAAACTCTCTGAGAAGTAGCCATGCTTGAATGTAATATCTCGTACAGCATTGAACTATAAAATTAAATTACAACTTCTGAAAAGAGAGAGAAAGCCCTGTGTCACTTCGTTTGTTTTCTCCTGAAGTGCAATCCCTAAAGACAGTAACATCATGGAAATGTAGTAAGAATTATACAAGTGTCTCGGGAGTTCTGTTTTTATTAAGTAACTTGCTATATGGTAGAGCTAGATGCTGTTCAGAATCATTTATATAAACCAGTACAACAACTCTTGAATGTAGTTATCACTGTTCCCATTCCAGCAATGAAGCAGCTAGTTGGAATGACTTGATCACTGTCTCATAGCTGCTAAGTAGTGGAGCTGAGATTCACAGGCAAGGTTCCCAGCTCACCTGTGGACTCACCACCATATACCCTGTACACTATTTCACTATTGAGCTCTGAACTGAGATACACCATGTACCGATAGCAAATATTAATTCAGTTATCTATAAACTTAACTGCGACTTTATTCATAGGACATCTGGTTAGTGAAATTAATTTTCAATTCACCCTAGTGCTCACCTTCCAAAGTGAGCCAGCACCTTGAGTGCTAGATTCCCAGGTGACAGCAAATATAAAAATTTCAATGATTTCTTATCCCCAGGAGTCATTCCTTTCACTTGGGTTCTTTTTTCAAAGCAGTGATTTCACAATGCAATTCATTTGCATTGCGATTTCACATACAATTCTACAATTAGATACTTCCTCTGACAATGAAGAGTGACTTCATACTTCATTCTCCGAACAAGAACTGTTGGAACAGTTCATTCCATGGAGGACAGTGGATGGGGCATTTCATTCTGTGGAGAACAGGAGACTAAGGAGTCAATTCCAGCTTTTTCTGATAAGTATCCATGAGGGGAAATAGCAAGTCAAATGAATTGGAGCTAATAATTTGGATGAAGATGATCTCAGCCCAAAGGCCATCTGAGACTTATTTTCTCTGATAAATTATTTTGTTACTTTCATGAGTTTATGTAATAAAATTTAAAGTAAGTTATTTATTTTAATTTTTAAAAGTCTGCTTAATACAATCAACCCTGAAAACTCTTTTTAAAAATTTTTTCTCACAGTATCACACAGAAGTGATCTTTTTAAAAAAATGATGTGTTGATAATAATGATATGTGCATATGTATTTGATAGATATATGACATTTTGAATAAAAGTATCAATGTTAGCAACCAATTTATATTATTATGGAATAGCATTTTCATTAGCAGCTTCAACTGAGACATTCAGTTCTGAATGAATTTCAAGACTAAACCCTTTAAATTAACTCTTCTGTAGCTTTGAGATATATTGGCAACTAATGGAATTTGAAGATGGAATAGCATCTGGTTTTGAGATGGTTTCTACCTTCTTGGCTCACTAAGAAATGCTACTTTGGATTATTGCCAGTCAAATCCCTTCTACCATCATTAAAATTAATTTCACAAATGAATATAATGAGGAGCATAATAACTTAAGTTACTTTGGGCTATGTATTAGCCATGAATAAGTGGTAAAATAAAGAATATCTTTAAATATCATTGCATTACATATCTATCCCTTATTATAATTATTTTGTTTTTCTTCCTATGTCAAAATATGACTTCTTCCTGGATTAGTTTATTTGCAACAGTTTGATTTATACATTCTTTGAATTGAATAAGCATGTTTAAAAGCTTTGCACAGGTTTAAAATTTGACTTTATTAGTCTCCCATTTCTAAATATTGCATTAGAATACGGTATTTTAGAATGGTAACTAAGAAAAAATTTATTGTGTTAATTGAAAACACATGCATTTTATACAGACACGTAATTTAATTCATGGTGTTAGGAGTGCATCATATTTTAATAGTTTTACTTGTTTTTATTGTAAAGAAAGAGACCATTTGTTTTCCAGGCATAGATACCTTTTTATTCCAGGAATATCCTCCTCTGACTCCCTAAGCACCTTAATAGTTATATAACTCTGTTTTCTACTGTACGTATTAACAAGCTATATATATTAATACTAACATGTTGATTGCAGATAGGAATGGAAATTCACATTCATAGTTGAATATCTATGGGAAATTTTGTTTGTCTTTTCAATATAAGTCAATCTATAGACAAGTGGAGAACATTAGGATGGCCTAATTTTTATTAGAGTTTTATATTTCAAATCAATTATAGGGGCTGTTTTTTTTTTTTTTTTTCCGCAACATCATGGCCACTTTATCTCCAGAAAATACAAATGCATGGAATGGCATCTGCAATGATTTTTTATGGGTGCTGTGTTTGAGTTTTGCATTCCCTTACATGCATAGTGGAGATATTTCTTTAAAATAAAAATCTTAAAAACAGCAAGGAACTATTTGATGCCTTCCTCACTGCCGTAACTCCCTTTAACTTGTGACTTACTATAGTCTTGGTCTTGACATAATGCTATGATGCTTTCTTTCTCAACAGAGTACAGACTGGAAATATTTTGGCTTCTTTATATGTTTACTGGTGCCTTTCCTCTAGACAATTGTCTAGTAATCAGGTTTAGATTTTTTGAATGAATTAAAATGAGATTTCCTTTTCTCATTGTGCACATCAATTAGAAGGACTTACTCTTTACTGTGAACAATTTATTTCTGTTTCCAACAGGTAATAGGTAATGGGAAAAGAAAACATATGTATTTCCATCGCTGAACTAGAAATCTAAAATTCTTTCTTACTTGGCCTTTCCAATCAGAAAGAAACAATTTCATTTTCAAGAGAGAGGAAAATGGCCCTTTTTCCATTTTAAATACCCACAGTGACTGTCTTTCTCAATGGCCTAAGAAAGATAAAAGTTACCATCAACTTTAGATATGTACTTTTATTTATTTATTTTTATTTAAGAATATTTATTACAGGGGTACAAATGTTTTGGTTACATAAATTGCTTTTGTACCATTTGAGTCAAAGTCATAAGTGTGTCCATCCCCCAGATAGTGTGCACTGTGCCTGTTGGGCGTGAATTTACCCATCCCCTCCTCCCTACTCCCACAGAGTAGATACGTACTTTTATAAAGCTCTCTTGTCGACATATTTTTTAACAATGTATTAAAATAATTTTGAGATGATTTAATTAGATTTTGGGAAAATAAATTTTGATAAATATAAACTTATGAAGAGAATGTATTAAACAAAGTCACAAAATTAAAAAAAGCTGACGTTTCAAGAGACATGTAGGTGATGGATTCCATAAGATGTGGTGCCTCATTTAACAGATCTGGGAACTAAGTTTCTAAAAGGTTCCAAAGGTCAGTTAGTAAGAAAGTGAGTGTTGCAATTTCAGTTCTGCTACTTTTTCAATGTAAACTTTTCAAACTTTACTTACCTTTCTCAACCTCAGTTTCTCATTTCTAGAATAAGCCATCTCTAAGATGTCATCCAATTAACAGCGCAGGATTTATGGGGCAAAATAGTTTTCATGCCTTTGTCCAGTACTCTTTCCAAATCTAGAGATTCATGCTCTTATCTAACTTTTATATATAACTTTTAATTATATAAGTTTTAATGCGTATGTAATTTTAATTATAATTTACTGGAATTAAAATTAGTCTTTTAAAAATCATTGATTTCCCATTAACTCTTGTAATAACTGCTTTATTTATTTGAGTTTGGTAAAAACAAAAATAAGCTGTCATCATACATCCATATTTCTGTTCTCTAAGAATTGTCTTGTTTTTCTTTTTTCAGATAACCTGAATTGGTTTTTCTTTTTGTTTTTCCTGGTTTTATATATTTGGTGGGAAATATTGTTGGTTTTTAATAAATGCTACTCAAATAATTCCCTGATCCAGCAGTTGAATAGCCATGTTTCAGAAATCCATCCATATTTTCAATTTCCACTAACATTGTTCTTCAAAAATTTTCATTTGTTAATTTTTCAAGATTTTTAAGTTAAATTTTACATTTAATGATATTGATCCTACATAGATTTGTGCACTTTAACTTTACTTTATGACCTGGATATTTTTTTGCCATTTGAACTGAGACATTTTTAAGGATTAATATGTCAACTTGCTCATACACACAAACTAGATTAATTTTTTAAATATGCAAATTTTTCTAATTGTACCAAAGTATCAATAATTGAAAAAATGTCAATATCACTATCTTCCTTTTCCCAATTTGGATTTTTTTCCCACAGATTCTATATTATACTAATGACCTATTTTTCTCCTTGTGTAACTTACTCTTCTCCTACATATATGTAAATATCCCCAAACTTCTTTTGAAACTCAGCCTTCTCTAGAGGCTCTAGACCCATAATTTCAGCCATTTACTGGTCATTTACATCTGAATATCTCCTCTTTCATCATTTGCTAGCTTACCAGCCTCACAGGCAAAATGATATCATTAATGTAAAGTTCCTGAAATCAGATACTGTCCCCAAATCCTTTATTTCCCATAATTGTACTTTCTCCCCCCAAATCAGGCAGGCCCAAAACTTTTGATTGCTCTCTGACTTGTAATTTTCTTGTATCGTACTAATCCAGTAGTAGACCTTCATAACATAGCTCATTCACATTCTTTCATTAAATTTTTCATTGCTCTCCATTGTTGTTCATGGCCCTGTGACCTCAGGTGGCAGCATCTTGACTGGTCTGCTTGTAAGGATCTCATCCCATTACAGTTGCCTGATAAACTCAGGGAGATTCAACTTCCTGAAGCACAAACTGCTGATATTATCCCATTAGCTCAAAATTCTCTGATGCTTCCCCTTTGCTAATCTAATAAAGACTCTTTATTGGTAGCTAAAGAAGTTCAAAATCTGATTCCATCCTGTCTTCTCACTACTTCCATATAAGTACCCAATATTCTAGCCTGTTTGGTGTTTACTATTTACCTGAAAGTATTAATTAATAGTCATTATATGGTATTACTACAACAGTAATAACAATATTACCCACAATTCCTATAGTGTGTTGTCAATAGATAGAAAATGTAGAAAGCTGGTAGATGAAATCCAACTTTATTATTAATTGCATTAAATGTAAATTACATTCCATATAAAGGATAGTACACCCATTCTGTGTACTGTCTACAAGAATTGCATTTGCAATATAAAGTCACAGATATTTTGAAAGAAAACTGAGTTATTTCATGCAAACAATAATCATAAAAAGCGGATATCAGATAATTTAATTAATTGATTAATTTTAGCAAACAAAATAAACTTAGAGGAAACAAAAATTAACAGGGATTAAGAAATTCTTTACATGGAGACAGAAATACACAACAATTCTAATGTATGTGTCCCTAATAACAGAACTTCAATATATCTGAAGCAAAAACTGATAGAATTAAAGATTGAAATAGAAAATATAACCATAGTTGGAAATTTCAACACCTATCTCTCAGTAACTGATATGACAAGTACATGAAAAATTGGTACGTATACAGAAGGTTTGAACAGCCAATATGGCTTTGGTATAAGGATAGATAATATATAATGAAGTTGAGAAACCAACCCTACTTTTACAGTCAAGTGATTTTCAAAAAAGTCACCAAGGTAATATGTTGAGGACAAGAAAATCTTCACAAGAATGAATAATTTCAGTTTGGATCCACTAAAGCTGAATTCTAGGATGAGAGTTGAAAATGGAGCAACGTTCAGGGTCAAAATTGTAGAATTAGACAGCTACCATTTCAGAATGGCAACGGGAAGAAACATTAGGAAAAGAGAGGGGGAAAAAAGCATTAAAACCCCATACCCAAATGCAAGAAGTGATGGCCATGATCATAGTTTCATTTGGCCTTAATATGCCATATGCTCAATAGTATGGAGGGGCCACTGCACCTGTGTAGGGAGAGTCCACTGAACAGGCATCACGAGTCCTTGTTCCATGTTCCCTTGCTCCTGTTCCAGATGTACAGTCATGTACCAGCTGGGTGTCCTTGCACTAATGTACCTTTAACATTTGAATGCTATAGTACCCTAGACAAATATGAGAATTATGCCTTGAAGTCTACAGTTCACACCTAAGCTTATTCTTCTGTAGAAATTAAGGATTCATTCTAATCACATATACTATATTAAGAATACAGTCTTCCCTTGGTATCTGAGGAGGATTTGTTGTAGGACCTGCTGCAAATACCAAAATTCACAGATGCTCAAGTCCCTCATATAAAATGGTATGATTTTTGCATATAACCTATGTACATCCTCCCATATATTTCAAATCATCTCTAGATTACTTATAATACCTAACACAATGTAAATGCTATGCAAATAATTGCTATACTATATTGCTTTTTTATTGGTATTTTTAAAAAATTGTATTATTGCTTTTTTTAAAATATTTTTGATCTGTGGTTGGTTAAATCTGTGGATGTGAAACCCTTAGATATGGAGGGCCAACTGTATTTGCAGGAAAATAGTCTACCATCAGCCATCAAAGCACAATCTACTGTAATGAATTTTTAAAGCTTTTTATTAAACTGTTAAATGATTGTTAATGCTATCGAGTTATAAGGACTGCTTTATGATAATATTTAATTCATGAGCAATCTCTAAATTCTTTTCAATGATCCTTTTTAAACTAAATAAAAATATGACTTATGTTTATTAGACAAGAATGTGACTTAAAATTTCAAATTCTGAACATCGTTTTGAAACTCATTTTAGCAGCCAATAATGTTGATTGTCAGGAAATGTACTCATATAGCACAGTGTAAATTTTTAATTCCCTAATTTGTCACTTCCTGCCATCTGCAATCAGCTGTCGTTTATGGAAAGCTTAGAAGCTGAGTGCATGGAATCAGTGGGCTTAAGTGACTTTAAGACATTGACTGTAATATTTTTACAGCCTTGACAAAGATGAGGGATGTCAGGTTCTTTCAGTTTAGTGAGTTTCTATGGAATACAATACAGATAGCACAGGAAGCCAGGAAATAACAGCTTTCCAATAATGGACACTGTTTATTCGTGGGTTATCGGTAATTTGACCTGACTGCATCTGACCCACTCTAGAACAGCACAGAGACTCAGGGTACACCCCCACCACCAAGCTAATCGTGAGATCCCTGATGTTCGGAGGAGCTTTCTCTAATGCATATTTATTTCGTCATTTTGCTCTTGTTTCTCACCTTATATTCTTTGTCATCTGTAGAAGGTTAGCTGGACTCGGTTCCTGCAGTGGACTCATGGGTCATGGGTCAATATGAACACACACACATATGCATACAAGATGTTTGTATCGGTTATTGGTTATTTTCACTTGATGAAAAGGATGTAATAATGCAAGTTTGACATTCTTTATGAAACATGAGGAGGAAGTTTACCATTATTCATAAATATAGATATCCAAAAATATTTCTTGTGTAACTAATAGATAAAAATATGAATGTAGCAATTAATTTTTGAAAAATAGAAATTAACAATATTCTCCTAGATGATTTTTGAGAAGATGATTTTCAACCACTTTAAAAATTATTATAAAAATCTATGTGACAAAAGTCATAAAGTCAGTATGAAACAACCTGGGTTTTTCTATCATTCAAATTATGAAAGTTTAAATTTATAAGTATTTGAATTTTATGTACAATAGACTTATCAAAATGATTTTTAAAAAATTTGATGGATGTGCCAATTGAAATAGAGTCATTCAAAAGGTACATGTGAAAAATATGTTAATTTAAAAAATTGCTATTTGTATCGTCAGTCTTTAGAATAATTGTCACTTATTGTTTGACTAATTGTCAGAATCCCTAGCACTATTTAAGTTATTGCCAAATAGCATAAAATCTGAGACACTTTAAGTTAAGACACACTGTTATTTTATGTACTTCTATGAGAGAAAGGAAGAAAGGAAGGAAGAAAAGAAGGAGGAAAGAAAGGAGAGAAAAAGAAAGAAGGGAAGGAAGGAAAAAGAGAGAAAGCCAAGTCCAAATAAATTAGGTTGCAAAGTAGGGCATAATGCTTTTTTGTTACGTAACATTTTTATTTTATACCTATTGGAAAAGCTCTTTTAGACTGACTTAGATAAAATTTTCTTTTCATATATTATTATTATCGTTCATTTTTAAAGAATGAAATTACAAGTCAAATTCAAGGTTGTCGACTGTGTATCTGATAGGGCTCTGCTTTGAAGCTCACCTGCGATAGAGAGAGAAGGTGAGGGCTTTCCCATCTATGCGTTTCCTCCCCGTATGGATCAGTTGTCTCTCAGGATGGAGAGCTCGTGGATTTGTTGGTGGTAACAGCACAATGTGGGTTTGGAATAACCTCTGTGGTGACTTAGAGAGAGAGTAGTCTGGAAAACAAAGAACCTTCAACAAATACTCTGAGGGCAAACATGAGGTTGCATAATGGATCTAGTCCACCTTAGTATATAATTTTTCTCTGGCAGTATTCAGCAGAGGGTATAGAAGCAGGGATAGTATAGAGTTTGGCTGAGCAAAGGTAAAGATTTTATAGAGTGAGCTTAGACTGCTATTAATTTTTAGAGTGTTTTACAAGCCCATTGGAAAGGGTACCATTGCAAACAGAATTAAAGAGCAGAGACATAAAACCACTTATTGATTATATTTCTGGATAACTTATATATGAATTAAAACTGAAAAAGCACACATAAATAAAGATTTAAAAGATCCAGATTCATCTTGCTGGGTATGTAGGTCTTCTTTGACTGTAATTTATGGTCTCATGTCAATATGTACGTTCTCATTTTGTGTAACTATGTCTCAGTTCTAAAATCCTAAAACAGATTTGGAATGGAATTATTCAGAGCTACTTTAAAATTATTTACTTTTAAATTAAATCAAAGAATAACTTGCTGCAGGTGCAACCTTTATGTCTCTGTTATGGAGATAAGTCAAAGATTGTTGATTCAGTACCTCCTGTATTAGAAACTAATGAGTATGTGTCATCATTGAAAGAAAAAAAAGAACAGCAATTTGGGAAACCCAGCCACATTAGCAGCCATATCAATTACTGAAACCACAAGTATATGTGATGTTTACTTCCTGGGTAATCATACATGAAATGTTTGAAAGCTACTTATGACTGCTTCTGGTGCATTTGGATTGATCTTACTTGATTCCTAAGCCCAGAATGAAAATAATCAATCAATATAGGCACAGCTTTTTGCCATTTGCATTGTGATTTATTTCAGTTAAAAACATATGACCTTGAGCTGAACCATGCATGTATTTTTCCTTAATAAATATAACTTACTATGAAATAATTTTAAGTAAACTTGGAAGGATTGATCATGACAAGGATAAGAGGAATTAGTTCCTCCTCAATCGTGTTCTTTTTATTTACAACTGCCAATTGTTGTATATCCATTTAATGGAAAGCAGAGTCCTATTGAGTGAGACACTGCTGTCTTCTCAATGAAATGTAGAGCTCAGTTTTGCAGAATGGAGGAAAGCTTTTGAACCTTAAATGATGAAAAATTCAGGAAATGATAGTAACCAATTGAATATAAGAACCTCAGTGATACCCAATGTTTCGTTGACAGGTTGGACAATATCCACCTACAAAAAAAAAAAAAAATAGTAAAATCTCTCTGACATGTGAAAAATGAGGCATCTCCACTAAAGTACAGTATAAGCCAAGTATGTTTAGCACAAAATCTATTTAAAATTGTTCATGAAGTACTAACCAAAACATTTTTTAAAAACAATATAAAATGATGAAATTTGAATATTGAGAAACAAAATCTAAATTTATTTTGAGGACCTCCCTATATAACCCAGGATAATCAACTGATAAATTATTAGAATTAACAACCCTCCAACAGGATAGCAAGATAATGTACAAAAACCAATGCTCTTCCACATTTGATATAATTCAACATCTTTTCTTGATAATAACTCTCAACCAATTAGGTATAGAAGGAATTTACCTAAACATAATGAAGGTTATATATGACAAACCTGCATCTAACATCAGACTCCACAGTGAAAAGCGAAAAGCCTTTCATCTAAGATCAGGAACAAGATGACGATGCCCACTCTCACTATTTCTATTCAATGTAGTGCTGGAAGTCAAGTCCTAGCCAGAGTAATTAGTCCAGATAAAGAAATAAAAGGCATGAAAAATGGAAAGGACAAAGTAAAATCATCTCTGTTTGCAGAGGACATGATCTTGTATAGAGAAAACCCTAAAGACTCCACCAAAAAACTGTTAGAACTAATAAACCAATTCAGTGACATTGTAGGCTACAAACTCAACATACAAAAATCAGTTGTGCTTGTATATGCTAATATTGAATTAACAATGAATTTCTTAAAAGGAATTAAGAAAACCATCCCATTTATAATATCATCCAAAAGAATGAAATACTTGGGAATAAATTTAACTAAGGAAGTGAAAGATCTATACACTGAAAATTATAAAGCATTGATGAAATAAATTGATAATGACACAAATGGAAACCCATGCTCATGAATTGGAAGGATTGATATTTTTAAAATATCCGTAGTACCCAAAGTGATCTACAGATTCAATTTAATCCCTACCAAAATCCCAATATCACTCTTTACAGAAATAGAAAAAAAATCCTAAATTTTGTATGAGACCACGAAAGACCATGAAGAACTCAAACAATCTTGAGCAAACAATCAAAGCTGGAGCCATTACACTACCTGATTTCTAAGTATATTATGAACCTATAGTAATAATCAAAATAGTATGTACTGGCATAGAAACACATAGACTAACAGAACAGGATAGAGATCCTAGAAATAAACCCACACACGTATGGTCAACTAATCTTTGACAAAGATGCCCAGATGGTTAAAGGACAGTCTTTTCAATAAAAGGTGGGAAAATTGAATATCCACATGCAAAAGAATGAAATTGAATCCTTATCTTACACTGCACATAAAAATCAACTCAAAACAGATTAAGATTTAAATATAAGGCCTGAAATTGTACAAATCCTAGAAGAATACAAAGGGAAAATGCACCTTGACCTTAGTCTTGGCAATGATTTTGTGATTATGATCCCAAAAGCACAGGCAATAAAAGGAAAGAAAACCAAACAAGTGAGACTACATCAAAACTATTAATAAAAAGCTTCTGCACAGCAAAGGAGAAACAATCAACAAAATGAAAAGGCAACCTAGGGAATGGGATAAAATATTTGTAAACCATATATCCAATAGTGGGCTAATATCTAAAATATATAAGGAACTTATGCAACTCAATATTTATAGAAAAAAAAAAATCTCACATAACCTAATTGAGAAATGGGCAAAGGACCTGAACAGACCTGTAGACATTTTTTTTTCCCCAAGAAGACATACAAATGGCCAAAATGTACCTGAAAAAGTGCTCAGTATGCCTAATCATCAGAGACATGCAAATCAAAACCACAATGAGATATCACCTCATATCTGTTAGGACGACCGTTATAAAAATGTCAAATAATAACAAGCAATAGGGAGGGTGGAGAAAAGGGAACCCTGTACACTGTCATTGAGATTACAAATTGGTAGGGCCATTATAAAAGAAGGTGTGGAGGTTCCTGGAAACACTGGAAAGAGAACTACCATATGACCCAGCAGTTCCTTTACTGGATATATACCCAGCGGAATTGAAATAAGTACCTTGAAGAGATATTTGCAGTCCCATGTCCATTGCAATGTTATTTATAAGAGCTAAGATATGGAAATAACCTAAGTGTCTGTCAGTGGATGAATGGATAAAGAAAGTGTGGAATACACACACACACACACACACACACACCCCTACACATGAGAGTATATCATTTAGCCTTAAAAAGGAAGGAAATCCTGCCATCTGCCACAACATAGATGAACCTGAAGGACATCTTGCCAAGTAAAATAAGCCAGACACAGAGGGACAAATACTGCATGATCTCTCTTATATGTGTAATTTGAAGCAACTGAACTCATAGAAATAGAGTAGAAAGGTGGTTGCCAGGGGCTTAGTTGGGGAGGGGAGTCCAGGGCAGGGGGGATCAGGAAGATTTTGGTCCAGGGGTACAACATTTCATTTATAAGAGGAATAAGTTCTGTGTACAGCATGACAACCATAGTTAATAATAATGGATACTTGAAATTTGCAAAGAAAGAAAATCTTCAGTATTTTCACCACACGCACAATCTTATATGAGGTGATGGATACATTAATTAGCTTGATTGTGGTAATCACTTCACAATGTATACATACATCAAAAGTATCAAAAACACAGTAACACGTAAAGATCTCTACACCTTTAAAATGAAAATAAAATAGGAAAATAAAAAACAGTGCTTCACTATTGACTAGCTATAACAAGATAAAAAATACAATGAGAAAATTTGCCATTCACAGATATCAATAAGGTATGAATAGCTAGAAATTTATCAGGGATTTGAGAATTAATCTGAGAGCTTACTGACTAAAGTCATGGGTGCTGGAGCCAAGGGAGCATAATAAAAATACCAGTGTTGTCACTCACCGGCTATATTATATTAAGTCATTTAGTCTGAAGGCACATCTCTGTGCCTTGGTTTCCTGTCTGTGAAATGAAAATAATAATAATCCTGATGCCATGTGGATGGTCATGGTGAGAATTCAAATAGTTAACTATTGTAAAGCATTCAAACAGTGCCTGCAATATCTTAAGGACCCTGTAAATATTAGTTATATTAACAGTATAAAACTTTAATAATGGACATAAATAATTGGATAAAGAATAATAATAATACTGAACAGCAAGACTTATTATACACTGTCAGTTCTCCCCATAAATAAATCTGTATATTTAACCCAAATTTAATCCCAGCCTCAACAAGAGTTTACTTCTTTAATGAAAGTGACCTACTATAGTCATACAGGGTATAGACAACTTGGGTTACTTATTTAATGTTTGCAACTGTCATTCTTATAATCCATAAAGAAAATATATTAATAAAACATATCTCATAAGATTAAATTTGACTACGCATGTAAATCAAGCTTTGAACACAGTGCCTGACCCTTAGAAAGCAATTCATAAGTGATAGTTGACTGTTTTTATTAGTATTAGTATTTAAGGGATAAAGAACTTTACTAAAGGAATAATTGCACAGGAGTAGCAAAGTATTTTTTAAATGAGGCATGTGTATTCTCCTAGACATGAAAATTTGTTATCCATTTACAGCAATTAGTGTGGCACAGATTCAATAATAAAAAAGCTAAATGGAGCTGAAGGTAAAATATAAAAACATATGACAGTAATGATTCATTGTAACGCATGAGGATCTCCTTTATATCAGTACCACTGTAAGCATTTTATTTATAAATTGACCACAGGGAGGTTAAGTGACCTACTCAACATCTATCAAGTGTCGGGTGGAATTGGATCTGGGCAGTGATTCTAGGGACTACACTCTGCTAGGGTGCTAGGAGATTTTACTCATTATAGACTTGAGATTTTTGGTCATTGGAGAATATTTGAAGAGTTCAATAAATAGTGCTGGGAAAACTCACTAATTGGAAATATATATAACCTTATTTTATAGCAAAAGAAGTATATATATTAAAGATTTCAGTGTGTTAAATAAATATAAATACATTCGGGAAAAATAATTACGGAAAAGACTTTCCAAGTGTGGCAAGATATAAAGCTGAATCCACATGAGTCTGCAGATGTCCTTTCCCTGAAAAATGCATAGGTCACTAGCTTCCTTAGCATCAATTAGCAAGAGTTGATAATCCTGGAGAAAGGGGTTTTTGAAGAAGATGTCTGCATAACCATCCCTAGAAACTGACAGCTGAGACATGAGGATCAGGCAGGACAAAACAGCCTAGCTTTGGTGGCCTATATATGGAGAAGGAACGTAAGCAGAATTAAATACCTTTGAGTTGAGTTCATCTGAGTAACATGAGCACCTGCTGGGTGCACTGTGTAAATTTGGGACTACAATAGTCAGAAAAATCAGCGTTTTCTTTTCTTTTTTTTTTATTTCATCTTATTGTTATGGGAGATACAGAATTGCAGGTTACATACATTGCCCATGTACCGCCTTTCCCCCCAAGTCAGAGCTCCAGGCGTGTCTGTTCCCCAGATAGTGCACGTTGCACCCATCATGTAGGTATATATCCCTCCCTTCCGCACCCCCCCCTTCCCAAGTCAGTACTTTGCGTTTTCTCTCTTCTCGTGGAACCAGTTTACAGGCAACTGGAAGAGACAGAATATTGTATAAGAAGTAATAATACAGTGTGCTAAGTGATGTGAAAGTATTTCAGGATGCTATAGAATAGAAAGAGTACTTAATCCAGATTCAGCATATAAAGAAGGCTTCCCAGAGAAAGCAATATCTAGGCTAAAACCTAAAAGTTAAGTAAGATTTAGCCATGCGAGCCTGCTCCTTTTCCTATGTCTATATGTAAACACAACTATATTTTATCCAGGTGGTGAGAACAGAAGCCTGGACTTCGGAGGAAATAGGCAAATAAACAATTAGATGTGTAGGTTTGAAATAAGGAGTGGGATCATGGCTGTGGGATGTGTCCAAGATATCTTCAAGAAAGCAATCAGTGATGGAAAATACTGGAGAAGCTAAGAATCGTCAAGGAATAGAGTGTAGAGTTAGTCCAGGTCCTAAGGCAGCACCTTGAGGTTCACCAGCAGTTATCAGACAGAAAGAGAAGCCCAGAAAGAATAGTGATAAAGGGAAAAATCATATCGGGAGAACACTAGGAGAGTGAATTGTCATGGGAACCAGAATAAGATTATTCCAATCACACAAGAGAGGGGAGGCGGTGTCTTTGCTGACAAGCAGGTGGACAGTAGTGGGGTGCTGTCAGCACAGAGGTTTGCGCTGAAGCCAGACTACAGTGGGTGGACTGACTGTTGGAGATGGGGGACAGGTGAGTAGGGAAATAGAAATACCGTGAGTAGCATTGAAAAAGGACCAGTTGATGGATTCCATGCAGCGTGGATTCTCCTGAACAGCAGTCTGTTCAGTTGTGCTGTTTTTCCAGCAGAAGTAATTTTGTTGGAACTTAGACATGGAGAAGGCAGACAGTTTCATTGATCCAGGGTTGCTTTTTTTTTTTTCTTTTTTTTTTCTACCCAGACTGGTAATGAAAGGAAAATGTACAAAGGAGTTGGGGTTATTTGAGGAAAGCTGGCTGAGTTTCTAATACACCCTGGCATCAGCTGAGGAAGGAAGGGAGTGCGGAGCAGTGGAGATTGCTTGATCAGCAGAAAGGGTCGTGGGGGTGGGGGCAGTGGTCACTGGGTGAGTGCTCGGTAAGCAAAGAACAATTTCACTTGACATGATGGAAGTGCATGACTGCAAGTGCTGCAAGAGGAGAAGGCTGAAATGGAATAGACAGAAAAGGGGAAGGTCAGGTTGGGGAGGATCCCCATGAGAATTTGTGGCTGCTTTGACATCCTGGAAACACTGGGAGGCTGATGGAAACAGATATTCAGTTTCAAGGAGGAGAGCACGGTGTGCCCATGGGGACTGAAGACACCCCAAGTGTCAACAGCTCCGTTGGCACTGGAGGGCCAGGCTGCACCTTTTGCTTTGAGGGCTTTGACTGCAGTAGGAGGTCAGGCGACATGAGGAAAGTCACCATCCTCAGACATCTCCAAGGTGGCTGCCTCAGAAGAAGGCTTGTTCTGGGACCCTCAGGAAGAATGGGGCCTTGAGGCACGGCTCCTACCTTAGCATATAAGAACAAAAAGACAAACTGAACAAAAAAATTAATATTTTAAAATACTGAGTAAACCAAATTGGGTCCTAAGAAGTTGAAAGGTAGGACTTTGCATGCATCATTGCTAAATGTTTATTGAAGATAATTTGGAAATATGTTATCAAAAATTTTAAGTTAGCCTATGAGTAGTTCTATTAATGGAAATTTATTCCAAGGAGATGTTCAGGCGAGAATACGATGGCACATACTTGAGAGTATGGGTGGCAGGGTCTATTACTGTGAAATGCCCAGGGCCCTGGTTCTGGAAGCAGACCCTCCTGAATTTGAATCCTGGCTTTGTTGTCTACCATCTTGATGACCTTGAGCAATTCTTCAATCTTTCTAAGCCTCATTTTCACTATCTGCAAAATGAGTGCACTCGTGATGGCTACCCAGAACGTCGTGAGGGAAACTGGATGATACACGTAAGACTGAACACAACAGCTGGAACAGAACGTGCTCAGTGTCCAGTACGTTCTAGCCTCTGTAAACGAGCAAAAAAAGCAAGGTGGGGGGAGGGGACATGGAGTGAAAGAAAAAAGTGAGAAAAGAAAGGACCAGAAAAGAAAAAAAAAAAGATCATTCACAGCAGACTGCTGAGGTAAATACAATGTATCAAAGTATGTCCATAAAATGGAATGGCATATAACCATTGTAATCATATTATATGCATATGCATATGAACAAGAAAAATTGTGGAAGATAGGTTTTTAAATTTAAAAAACATAAAACTATATAACTAGATAAATGATAAGATACCCTTTTGGTTTAAAATGCAACATTGTTAATTTCTATAAAATAATAAACAGATGAAATTTTCTACTGTATTTTTTCATAGGTAATGTTATCATTTTCTTTATGTTGTTTATTTTTCTAAACATTTTACAGTAAGGAGATGTACTTGATAGTACAAGAAATTTTTATTTCTCTATTCTTAAAAAGGAAACAATTCCAAGTATACTCAAGTAATACAGTGAAGATATCTGGAAGTACTGTTAGCTCTTTCTTAATTATTGCACTAAAGGAGAGTCTCAATTTGTTGAAAGACTATAATGATTGTTGGCATATTCAAATATCTGGCTAAAGAATTGTTAATGTATGGTTTAATTTAGTATAAAAATGTATGGTTTAATTTAGTATAAATAACTGTAAAAATGGTTTTAATGTTATTCCTTTAAAATAGTGTGACGATGAACAAATTTTCTAGATGAATATAGTTTTATGTGATATGCAACTGTCTATTATTCTATTGAGTCATAATACAATAAATAGGTGGAAAGAATCATCATAGCTTGAAGTTTATAATTGTATATTTAAAAAATTAATTAGTATTTTGCTACTTGATGGTTTTAGAACACAGCTACAAGGTTTCTGCCATCAAATCAAATGATTTCTCCCATTTGTCTACTTGATAAAAAGTATCCATTAAAATTAGTTTATTTTTATATTTCTCCACAGTTTGATTTATAGGTAGCAAGCATCGGTTATTTAGTTTTATGCATGAAGGACCCAATATAATGATCATATGATGAATAATCATGACTGATTCCTCTGCTGTTATGTTTTTATAAAACGAGCAAAATATAAAAATGTATATTCTTTTTTTTTTTTTTTTTTTATTTTATTTTATTTTTTTTTTTTTTTGAGACAGAGTCTCACTCTGTTGCCCAGGCTAGAGTGAGTGCCGTGGCGTCAGCCTAGCTCACAGCAACCTCAAACTCCTGGGCTCAAGCAATCCTCCTGTCTCAGCCTCCCGAGTAGCTGGGACTACAGGCATGCACCACCATGCCCGGCTAATTTTTTTTTTCTATATATATTTTTAGCTGTCCATATAATTTCTTTCTATTTTTTAGTAGAGATGGGGTCTCGCTCTTGCTCAGGCTGGTCTCGAACTCCTGAGCTCAAACGATCCGCCCACCTCGGCCTCCCAGAGTGCTAGGATTACAGGCGTGAGCCACCGCGCCCGGCCAAAATGTATATTCTTAATATCATTCACATGATTTAATTGTTTTGGTAGTTGAAAATAACAGTAACATGTTCTTGATGTTTAAGGAGAGAAAATAAGCTAATTTATTATGAACTGTCTTACATAAACTGTAGCCTTGGTATCTGTGTCCTATATATGGCATGACATGTTCCTATCGGCCTTTCAAATACTATTATCTAGGTTTTTTTCACATTTTCTTATTGATCCATTTATTGATTCAGCTATTAATGAAACTTTCCACTGTGGAGAACAGCTAACAGTAATAAAGTTGGCCCCCAGACTAGGTGATTTATTGTACTATGTGCACTGAATATTTAAGAAATGAAATCAAGGGGTTGCTTCTGAACATTGGCCTACCTTACACATTTTACAACTGGAATAGGTCATTTTTTAACATTCCCTCCTCTTTTCAAAAAGTTACTTTCAATAATAATCATGAAATCAAATGAATAATAATGACCAGGAAAAAGAAGGTGAAAATGAAATTTTCCTTGATTTTACTTTGTATATATATTTAGGGCATTAAAAACAAATAAAGAAACAATATTACCTTACAAAAAAGGAAATAAGTAATGGCTTAATATTTCTTAAACTAGTACACTTTTGGGGAAAAAAATAGAAAAAAACATTATTATACTTATTGATCTCTTACAATCATAAGTAATAACATTACAGTTTAATAACAAATTATAATTATATAAGAAGAATAATAATTTCATAATAGTTTTCAATTGTAAACAAGTAAACAATTGAAAACAAGTAAAATATTACATGTGTGAACTAAAATTTGCAGTCATACATGCACAAAACATTATACTGTACAGTTTGCAATTTATTTCACTGTTTTCAATTTGAAATTCAATTAAAATGCTAGGTGCTTACTTAGAATATAACTCAAGATCTGTTTCTTTGCCATTATAATCACTGTACTATCATTATTGTGAATCTAAATGCAGGACTCTGCAGTAACACAGGGTTTGATGACACCTACCGTACCAAAAGCAAAGCTCAAATGATTCTGGACCATCATAAACTTCCTCTTGACCCAGATGCATGTGGTTGAGTCTGCATGTTTTAGGGGCTGACTACAGAGCAGGAAGTTGTCTACATTGCATACAATTAAAACTTGATAGTAGCCACAGCAATTATTTAGAACTTAGACCAACAAAAATTCAAGGGTTGAGTATTTTATTAATATCTGACTTTGCTTAGAATTGCTGGCACATGGTGATAAGAAAAGTGGACTGAATTCCAGTTGGTTTATTATTATCGTTATATTCCTCACAGTTTCAAAGCACATTCTGATTTGTGCCTAGGAACTATGTCCCCAAAGCCCCATTGTAAGCACCCTCTTCCTCTTCCTTTGAGGCTTGGTGGTGACAACTAGCCTCCTGTCACTTCTTGGCCTTCACCTCCATCCCTCCTCACTCACTCAGACCAGCTCTACCCACCCCCCCGCCTCCTGCACCTTGAATACACCAGTTTTCTTCCACCTCATGGCCTTTGCACTGCTCCTCGCTCTCCCTGGAAAGTCATCCCACGGAGTCCATGTGGCTGGCTTCATCACCTCCTCCACTTCTTTGCTCAGTGTCATCTTTCCAAGGTCGCCTACTGTGACTCTCCTGCTTCAAATTGCAACCTCCTTTCCTTTTATATTCTACTATTCTTTCTAAAAATACATGATTACCATCTTCCACCAGTATATATAATGTATTGATTTATTATAATAGTCTTTATTTTCTGTCTTCTGCTACTAAGTTCCATGAGGACAGGGATCTTTGTGTATTTTCGTTACTGATATATCCCAAACACCTACGCTGTCCCTGAAACATAATAGGTGCTCAGTACATATCGATTGAATGGATATACCTTCATTTTAAGTATATGCAATTGGTGTACAAAATTGTTTTCAAAACTTTAGGGAGTATTTTTCTTTTCTTTCTTTCTTTCTTTTTTTTTTTTTTTCTGTGACAGAATGTCACTCTGTAGCCCCAGCTAGAGTGCAGTGGCGCCTTCATAGCTCACAGCAACCTCAAACTCCTGGGCTCAAGCAATCCTGCCTCACCCTTTTGAGTAGCTGGTACTACAGGCACGTGCCATGACACCTGGCTAATTTTTCTATTTTTAGTAGAGACAATGTCTTGCTCTTGCTCAGGCTGGTCTCAAACTCCTGAGCTCAAGCAATCCTCCCGCCTTGGCCTTGCAGGGTGCTAGGATTACAGGTATGAGCCACTGCGCCTGGCTTTTTTTCACTTTTAATAAACAATTTTGCTATTTTTACCTATCAAGCTCATGCACTTTAATATTCACTGAGAAAAACAAACAATTACCCTAAACCTTAATGGGGGAAACCTGTGATTATGTTATGCACCATAAAGACAAGGCTATTTGGGAATGTAATGGAATGAACAGCTTCATCAATATTAAACATATAAATTGTTTTATATTACCTAAATGAATCCTTTCAATAACCTTGTGGGTGAGGCAAAAAGAGATTTCCTTTCACTCTTGTTCTGAAAAGGAAATAGATACTAAAAAAGATTAAATGTCTTTTACACTGGAAAATGAAAACTCATAGTAAAACTGAGATTAAAGTATGGTTTATCTTGTTCCTGGACCAGTGATATTTGTAATATATTCGTTCAACTCTCACATTGCACACATTGAACAAAATGAGAGAATTAGAATGTGCATATCTGATATTTCTATAGTAACAAATAAAGTTTAATAACTGTAAAATAAACAGAGTTATTTAATAATTTCCCATAGAATCGTAAAAACTGAGAATGACTGACCTTTTCCAAAATCCTGTCCTCAGAGTGGCCTTGAATGTGCATGGCTACCTTTGGAGAAACCTCCTCCCAATACCTTGAACTTGGCATGTGTCTTATGTACACTCGTGATTTTTTCTTTTTCTTTTTCTTTTTTTTGCCTGAATGATACACTCAGTAAAAGTCAAGTACTTTAAGGTATGTTCTTAATGCTATGTGGATCTGGCATTTATCATTCCCATAGATCAGCAGAGTTGGTTCAACTCATTATTTCTTCAGAGCTCTGTCCAAGAGAATGATTTTGGTGGAACAAGATGAATGTTTTGTACACAAGGATATCTGAATAGCTGGGCAGCCTTAACAACGAAAATCTTAAATATAACAACAGTAATTGTTAACAGAGTGATGTGAAGCCCCTGTGCCTTGTTATTTGCATGTCACATGACTCGTGCCACATTCCACAGAAGTGTTTTTTTTTTAAATGTAAGTAACAACATTTAATAAAAATATACCTATGCTTCTTTTTTTTGCACTCTTTTTCATTTTTTTTTATTTGTGCATATTATGGGGGTACAAATGTTTAGGTTACGTATGTTGCCCTTGCCCCGCTCCCACAGTCAGAGCTTCAAGCGTGTCCATCCCCCAGATGGTGAGCATCACACTCATTAGGTATGTATACACCTGTCCCCTCCTCCCCCCTCCCATCTGCCTGATGCCCGATAAATGTTATTCCTATATGTGCACTTAGGTGTTGATCAGTGAGACCAGTTTGATGGTGAGTACATGTGATGCTTATTTTTCCATTCTTGGGTTACCTCACTTAGTAGAATGGGTTCCAGCTATATCCAGGAAAATACAAGAAGTACTATATCACCATTGTTTCTTATAGTTGAATAGTACTCCATGGTATACATATACCATATTTTATTAATCCACTCATGTATCAATGGGCACTTGGGTTGTTTCCACATCTTTGCAATTGTGAACTGCTATAAACATTTGAGTGCAGATGTCTTTTTTATAGAATGTCTTTTGTTCTTTTGGGTAGATCCTCAGTAATGGGATTGCTGGATCAAATGGCACATCTACTTGTATCTCTTTAAGGTATCTCCATATTGTTTTCCACCAAGGTTATACTAGTTTGCAGTCCCACCAGCAGTGTATGAGTGTTCCTATCTCTCTGCATCCACACCAGCATTTATTGTTTTGTGACTTTTTGATAAAGGCCATTCTCACTGGAGATAAGTGAAATCTCACTGTGGTTTTGATTTGCATTTCCCTGATGATTAGAGATGTTGAGCATTTTTTCATATGTTTGTTGGCCATTCTTCTGTCTTCGTTTGGAAAGTTTCTGATCATATCCTTTGCCCACTTTTTGATAGGGTTGTTTGATTTTTTTTCTTGCTGATTTTCCTGAGTTCTATAAAGATTCTAGTTATCAGCCCTTTATCTGATGTGTAGCGTACGAAAATTTTCTCCCATTCTGTAGGTTGTCTGTTTGCTCTCGTGACAGTTTCTTTGGCTGTGCAGAAGCTTTTTAATTTGATCAGGTCCCATTTATTTATTTTTGTTGTTGTGATTACCTTTGGGGTCTTCACAGAAGTATTTGATGAGGAAGGTGCAGCCCTTTCCTTTCTGTTGATGGGGTGTCAGGGCTTGGGGAGTCTGCAGGTTTTAACCAAGATGTGTGTGAGGCCAGTTCTGTTATTTTAGTCATTAATCACACTTACAAAGGTAAGGTTTTTGCTGTTGCTTTTCTCTTCTTGGTGGGGTAACACTCTATCTATTTGTAGGTGTCTACATATCAACATTACATGCCAGAAATTCATTACATGCCTCAGTCTGTGGCAACCCTAAGGAATTGTTAATTGCTAAGGAAATGTTCATGGTTTTGCAAAGCTGTCCACACCAAGGCGATTCTATTCATTAAGTGAACCTTAAATAACCCTTAATGCAATTAGTGATGAAAAGAGGCAGTCTGTGACTCCATATAAATTATGTGCATAATAAAGTCACCATTGACATTGAATTACTTATATGTGTTTCTTTCTATTTTGCAATTGTTCCCAAGAGTTGCTTGTTTAATGATTTTTTTCCGTGTTACGTACTGAAGAAAATATTACATCACTAAAGCAGTCCAATAATGCGAGGAAACAATGTGTCTTTTTAATATGAATTCTGAATGAGGAGAATTCATCTCCAGACCTAAGCTTTATTCTTTCAACATGCAACAGTACTCCACATATTTTTCTCACCTGCCTTTTTGCATGTAAGAAATTTTCCTCTGCAAGTTTCAACTTGGCTATGGTTAACACTTGATCTTTAATAAAGGTTTTCTCTCATTGAGATTGCACAGGATTCCAGCCAGACTCCCATTGTCAAGGCAGGCCTTGGGTTTTGTCGTTTGTTGAAGCAACATGCACCGTAGGTAATAACTAGTTCAAAGATTCTATTGAGAGAGATCTCAGCTTTAATCCATTTATGTTTAGTTTCCATGCTGAATAAAGGAAATGTGCTTTATGAAACCTTAGGCTTATTAAATGCTCTGAGAAAAAATAGATCCTAGAGTTAAATAATTTGGGGAACTGTTATATACTATATCCCTTTCTTAGAGATTCTTAAGGTGCATTAGCCTCTTAGAGGGTCTAATATGCTTGTTTGCCCTATGTAGAATTCCCCATATTTATTGAGCAATGGAATTTTTTTTTTATATATAACACTCATACTCAGTGGAACTAGTGATAATATTATATTAGAGATAGGATCCTGTAACAGGGAGTCTGCTATATAGGTTACAGGTATTCTTTGGACTTTAAGATAGATGCTGTTTTAGAATATGTAAGGATTGCCTAAGTGTTGTATAATTAGTGCTTCTCAAACTTGACTATCCACATGAATCACCTAGAAATCTTGCTAAATGTAGATTTATTCAGTAGGTCTGTGGTGGTCCCCAAGTTTCTAACAAGCTCCTAGGAGAGGCCAAATCTGCCAGTATGAAGACAACACTTTAAGTAACAAGTATTTAAATCAGGATTCTCACTCTTGGCATTACTGACATCGTGGACTGGCTAATTCTTTGCGGTGCCTGGTGTCCTGTGCGTTGTAAGATGTTGAATAGCCTTGCTGGCCTCTGCCCACTAGATGACTATATGACTAGCACTTTCTCACCCCAGTTGTAACAAACCAAAATGTCTCTGGACATTGCCAAATGTTCCCTAGAAGCAAAAATCACTCCCTTTTGAGAACCACTGGTGTATTAATGGATGATTTGCATTGCAATGTCTTCTCTCTCTCTGGTTTCTCAAGAATTCCTCTCAGTTCTGATGGAAAAGATGGACCGAAACCAGAAATCTATTTAAATTGTCATAGATCATGAATTTTTTTTTTTCTTATGAAGAAATAAAAACCCAGCCCTGGTCAAAAATTATGGGTACTGAAAAGAAAGTAATGGGTGAGGATCCGTGGTTCTGTGGAGTTATAGACATAGTTGGTGTGTACTTATTAACTTTTGTCCAGGAAACGAATTTATAATTTAAGGGGAATTTCTGAAACCAGAGAAGGAAATGGGTTTCAGAGAATTTAAGGGGGCTTGCAGGGGTAACAAGAAGAGTTAAGGCATCTGGTTTATTACTGGGGTACCAATTATGCTTTAGATGAATGCTAGCGTGTTTTAATTTTTTATGTAGAAATGGAAGTAGAATTATAGCATAAATGAAAGATTGGCAAATATAAAATAAAATACCAAAAATAAGTGCTGCTAACTTTCTGGGGACTTGAATTTTCTAGTCAGAGAGCCACTGGCAGAATGTTTGGGAATAGATAACTCAGTGTGAAGGCAAATCCATTATAGATCTATGGAGAAGAGACACACCACAGTCAGGCGTGGGCACGAACCATTAATCTCCTGGAGGACAGCTCGTAGCAGGAAAATATTACCCCTTCGTCTGGCATGACTAAAGTTCTAAGAATGTATTAACCAAACTTTAATACATCTGAAACTAATTTATTTGACTAAAAAAGAGAAGCTATTATCTTTTCTCATTAATATCAAAGACTTTGGAGACTAGTTCTTTACATTAGATTTTACCGATGACTGATAAGGTGTTATTTTCTTAAGCAAATTAATCCTATATTGAATTTATATCACTTCTCTGGACCTCAATGTCCTCATTTATAAAGTGAGGCTTAGATTAGGTGATCTCTAAGGCCTCCTCTCATTTCAGGATAACACGATTCAGTAATTCTGTAATAGGCTTTGAATGGAAGGAGGAGAAACCACATTGGGTTTGAAAAATGAGTTATAAATAATAATTTTTTTAAAAACATAAATATGTGTATTTCACAAACAGAAATTTGGTGAGAAGATTGATGGTCAGGTTTTTAAAGTGTACCTCTTTTATTAACAAAATATAAAAGTCATTATAATTTTCAAAATGAGTTAAAAATTTATACTGAAGAATGTTTGTTTGCCTGTGTTTATCTAATTTTCAGTGGTGCTATTCTGAGCCTAAAGAGCTGTAATTCTATATTAAGAGATTTTGATAAATAAGCAATTCCAAAAGTGTAGTTTTGTCATATAAATTTTGCAGTAGAGGCAATTGGAGGGAAGGTATTGTTTTACATATTCACAAACTGAAAATATTTCTAAAGTATATTTTGCTAGAGCAATGGCCAACTTCCAATCTGCTTCCAGGCATGTGTATTCATAGGAATTGTTAGCAAGACAGTCTGTTAATATATCTCTATACCTCTGAGCTGTGTGGTCTTTAAAATGGCTCATTGGCAAGAACTTGGTTTGGGAGCATACTCTTTCCCTGTGTTAGTATTTAAATACTCAGTGGGCATTTAGAAATAGAAAAAAAAATTAAGTAAACATTTTCCAAGGTCATGATTGTATTTTGAAGGTGTTATTTTTCTTTTAAAACTTTACTATTGATAAATGAAATCGCTGTCTTGTTAGTCTGCGCTTGCCATCTACCGGCGGTAGTAACTCCGTGTTCTGCTGGTAACCCCCTTTTTTTCCCTGTGGTTTTTTGGATCATGACATTATTTATCCCTATTACAATCCACCTGCACCTTGGGACCCAGAGAAATAAATTCTAAATGCATAAAAGCCTGTGTGAGGAATTGCCTCCGACTTCCAAACGGAAGGTCATTGTTCAGTATTTATGTGATCTCCACTACCCCTTCTTCATGCTCCGTTCAACTCCAATGTGTGAGTCTTAAACTTGCTTTCTGCACGCATTGCTAAATAGATCTGCTCCAAATGGTTTCACTCCAGCTGGCTGCTAAGATGACACACTTCATAATGTTTCAGAAGTGTCTTCAAGACTTGTACGTTGGACCCGATTTCCTTTGATTAAGAGCGATCCACTTTTTCAGGCAGTTGAGGTAGCTTGCCAAATTGTGCCAGAGACGGGAAAGTGTCAGGAGAGGGTAGAAATGCTCTCTGAAGATTGCCTGCACTATTGTAACTGCTTGTTAGTGAATATTAGCCATTTCAGCAACTTCTCTTACCCTAATTCTATATTTTGTTTCTAGTAAAAGTTTTATTTCCATAATTACTGAGGACATGAAGTCTGTTATAGCCAGGATCTGGATGGATATAGCAAAGCACTATAATCCTCCACAAAATTACTTCCTACTTTAATAGGTATTTTATCGTGGAATGGGAAGAAGGACAAGACAAGGCTATTTCCAGGTACAGCTACCTTACAATGATCCTGGGGCAAGAAATGGTTTGAGATTGACAGTAGTTACAGCTACAGAATGAGCTGTAACTTATAACAGCATCAGAGAGTATGTGTGTATGTTTAAGGTCCATTAGAAGTATAATATACATATGATACAGGCTATGTTTCAAAGGATCATTTGTAGTACTCAGTTAAGTACTCAGTTTGGATTTTTTTTTTTTCATTTTTCTTTTCTCTGAAACTGCATTAAAGTGCTAGTAGAATCATGAAGGGTGGGGATTAAGCTGTTGATGCATAGAGAGCCTCAGAAGATAAGGAATTTGAACACATTTCTAGAAGACTGGAAATTATTAGAAGAGTTTTGACTTGCAGTGTAAATAAAGAGACCCAGAACCCATGCAGAGAGAAGCTGACATTAAGGAATAGAAGTGGAGACTGAGAAGAGCCCTGAAAACAAGAGGTTAAAAAAATAGCCTGTGTTATAAGGAAAAAAGAAGCCTACTGTCTCTTATGTGGAATGCGAGGGACTGATTTACTACAGTACAGAAATAAAAGGGTATAGAAAAAAAATGTTAAGATGTTCAAAATAAGAACTGCATGTTTAATCAGGGTGTTCGGATGTGGTTGAGGAGTAGTGGTGATTCTGAACAAAGGATTTGGAGAGGTATCAAAGTTAATAATAGAAATGGAAGTGCATTATCCCTAACATCCCTTCAGAAATTATGAATTTCATTTCTCTCTAATCTCAACTGATTTCTTAAAGTTTCTGAGAAGTTATGTCCATGTTCCTGGTCAGCCACATTTCTCCTCCATGTCATAATTCCTTTTCATGTTCCTACCCTTTTTTACTTCCCTCTTTCTTAGTTGGTGACCTTCAGACTCCAGTTTCTCACTATTCTCTCTGATCATTATTCCCGTCTTATGGGTGATGCCTTCTTTCTAAAGATAACATTTAAGCACACACACTCCCACACTCTTTTTTGTTCCATATTCTTAATCTTGGTTCCTAATCTGTCCTTTTTCTCAAATTTTTATAACTCTCTTCCCACTGTTCCATGTTCTTTACCTAAAAACATGTCCAAGTCATTTCCTCCATCCTAAATTTACAAGGGGAAAAAAATCTTGGCTTATTTTTGTTTTCTTTTTTCAAGCTATCCTTCCCTTGCCTTTATCACCAAATGCCTTGAAAGAGTGCTATATAATCTCTCCCTCTAATTTCTCATTGTATATTGATCTTTCAACCCATTGACTATATCTTCTGCTCTCTATATGTCATTAAAATTGTTTTAAAGGTTCATAGTCTCCAGCCTGGAAAAAATAGTGGCCTCTTTTCATTTCTTAACCTACTTGGCGTATGTATTCACAGCATCTGATGCTATTGGCTGCACCCTTAGCAAACTGGTTTTCACGCCAGATTTTCTAGCATCACTTTTCCTGTTCTCCCTCTTTTGTAAAATTCTTCTCATTTCCACATTGGCGCATTTTCTTTATCATCCCCTAAAATATTACAGTGCCCTGTAATTCTACCCTGAGTCCCCTTGTCACTTCACTTACTTTCTGGGCCATTTCATCTTATCTTTTGTTTAACTACCAGCTACTAAAAACAGTAAAATATTCAGCCTTCCTGATCTGTCTTTCAGAATTCAGAGTGGGGTTACATAAAAAGAGCAACCTATTGAGAGCCCAAATTTTTTTATGAGAGACTCTTTATCACCTCTCCACCCTGAAGGACAAGAACTAGAGGCACAACTAGAGAAATAATGCATGGGATTCAAATTGAGAAGAAAGTCAGAAGACTTCCTGTTCTCTTCATATCCCCATGGAGTAGAAGGTGTTTATCTGGTTTCTGCTCTCCTAAGTCCTCAACTGTGAATCCTCGAGAGAATCTGATATGATATTTAGGTGCCTTCAAGAAGGGGAGACAGCCATCCTGCCCCATAGGTGTGTGGGTGCTTGTGGTCCTACTCAGGTTCTACTGGGGCAGAAAATGAATATCAGAAAAACATGACACTATGTACAACCCGATAATAAAAGTTAAAGTTCTCTCCTCCTGGTGAGTGTATGGTCCCTTGAAGGGAGAAGATTTGCCTTATTGTGGCCAAAGGCCCAAGAGCTGGGAAAAGGGTAGATGAGATTGAGGTGACTTTCTCACTGGTGCCAAATCATGGGGCTTGAGAAGTTATGTGTGTGAGAAGCATAAGCCTTATTCTGTCAACTATGTATTGGACAGAAAACACAGATTTCACAAGGCGCTGCCAGTGGGTGCTGCCTGGAACTATGTCCCTCACAAGTTGTCTGCTTCTGCCAACTTGCACAGACTTTTGTCAAGTCTCTGGAAGTGCCATGATAACCAGCACAATGGGGGTATTCATCTTCCCACTACCATGGTGGACTTACTTATGGGTTTACAATTAATGAGAAGATCGTATACTTTCAATAATATCTCATAAAGAAACATCTCTCTCTTCCTCTATCCTTGGTCAATACCCAAGGAGAAATATCAGGTATGAGAAGATGGATTATATCCCTGTCCACTCAAAATCACTGAAGCCTCAAATACTAGTCCTCTTTGGGGGTAGGAAGATGTGTGATTCCAAATGAAGATTGTAAAAAATGGATAGAACAAAGGCTTAAGCTGAAAGACACTGTGTTTAATAATCTAACATAACTAGAAAGTTATGGATTCAGATGGAAACATTGGAGAAAGACTGTGACCAACAGAAAAAGGAGGTTATAAATAATTCTAGAGATAATCATAAGTGTACAGGTTTATTTCTGGGCTTTCAATTCTGTTCCACTGATCTATATTTCTGTCAAGTTCTATCCATTATTTTAAATGGGATATTTAAATCTCCAACTAATATGTCTGAAATGCCTCTGTCTCCCTTCAGCTCTATAAGTGTTTGTGTACTTTCAGGTTCTGTGGTTAATTACGGGTATGTTTACTTCAAATATTTCATCCCACCGCCTCCTGGCCTTCATGGTTCCCAGGTAGAAGTTAATTGTTCATTTTGTTGGCATTCCCTTGTAAAGGAGGAATTTTCTCCTGCTGCCTTCGAGATTTCTCCATGTCTTTCTCTGTCAACATTGTGACTATGATGTGTCTGGGTCTGAATCTCTTTATGTTTATTCTATAATACTTGCACTCTCTTGATATTCTTGGTTGTGTAGGTTAATGTTTCTAATCACATTTGGGAAGTTTACAATCATTATTTATTTGATATCTTCATGCTTTCTTTCTCTGTCCTGTTTTTCTGGTACTCCCATTACATGTATATTGGTATGCTGAATGGCGTCACGCATTTCTCTGAGGCACTGGTCAATTTTCTTCTTTCTTTTTTCTCTCTATTCCTTATTTTGCATAATCTCTATTGGTATATCTTCAAGTTCACTGAGACTTTCTTTTGCCAGCTTAACTCTCCTGTGGATTCTCTATACTGAATAGTGAATTTTTCATTTCAGTTATGGTGCTTTTCTTTCTTTATTTTTAGTTTTTTGGAGATAAGGTCTTAGTCTGTTGCCCAGGCTAGAGTGCAGTGGTGCAGTGGTGTCATGATAGCTCACTGGAACCTCAAATTCCTTGGCTCAAGTGATCTTCCTGCCTCAGCCTCCCAAGTAGCTGGGACTACAGGTGTGTACCTCTATGCCTGGCTAATTTTTTCTATTTTTTGTAGAGATTGGGTCTCTCTCTTGCTCAGGCTGGGGTTATGGTACTTTTCAACTCCAGAATTTCCATTTGATTTTTTTTATAATTCCTATCTCTTTATTAGATATCCTATATTTGATGAGTCATTGTCATCATACATTCCTTTCATTCTTTAAGCATAGCTTCCTTTAGTTCTTTAAACATACGTATAATAGCTGCTTTGAAATCTTTGTCTGCTAAATCTACCATCTGGGCCCCTTCAGAGGCAGTTTCTAATGTCTGCTTTTTTTGTTCCTTTATATGGGTCACACTTTCCCATTTCTTTGGATGACTCATAACTTTTTTTCAGTTGAAAACTAGACATTTTAGACAGTACATGGCAGGAACTCTGGATGTTAACCACCCCCAATCCCACTCTTGCTTGCTGTTTCTGTTGCTTACTTGTTTATTTCTTTAGTAACATGACTGGACTAGTTTATAGAGGTCTGTTTTCTCTACTCAGTGTCTGCTGTCACTCCTCAGAGGGGGCTTCCTCAGGCATGTCACAGTCTCCCTTAGTGCCTTCCCCACTCCCAGCCACCCTTGATTGACTGTTCTTTTAGCCAGGTTTTCACTCTCTTTCTTGGATCCCTTGGTTAAGCTTCTTCCTGGTATACCTCTACTGATACCACACGTACTTAACCTTCACTAATTGCTAGTCCTTGAGATTTGCTCCATCCACAGGAGAGATCTTCTTAGCTATCTCTTTCCTGGATTCCCTCTGGAAAACTTCTAGGTGACCTGTCATTTCATTTATTGCCACAATGGAGATGGCATCCTTCTCTTAGTTGCTTAATACCAAGAGCTTCATTGTTGTCAATAAACTGTTAGGCTTAATGTCTCCACACTCTATTTCAGATATAGTCAGTCCCATTAAGGATAACACTGGAGCTCTCTTTTCTTACACCTTGTCTGTCCTTTCCTGTAACAAATTTGCACCACTGTTCCAGAGGTGGGGGCCAGGACAATAGCCCATTTCTTTTGGAGTGACACTCCTGCTCTGTTGAGTGGGGCACTGATCTGGGGTGATAAGCTTATCTCTCCCAGCATAGAATCTCCTCTTTAGGAGCAGGCTGGGGCAAGGTCTCTGCTGCAGCTGTGGTGGGCCTTCCACCATACAAAGGGGCTGAGTGAAAGAAGGGTGTCCTAGACCTCTTGGTCACATTTGTCTGAAATAGAGCTTCTGCAGCATGGAACTGTGGGGGTGAGTAATGCTGGTGGTTTTCCGCTCCTAATACACTATAGCCCTGTCCTTGGAGGTGGTAAGAAAGGGAGCCCTGTTTTCTTGACTCAGCCACTCAGTGTAGAGTGGAGCTTCCATCACACTGATCAGCAAGGAGGAGCATGTGTCCTGGCTCAAATCCCACAGACTCCTCGCTCTGAGATGTAGTCGGTTATCTTGAGTGAATGTTTCTCCATCTCCTATATGTCCTTAAGATAATTTCTAGAGATTTTAAATAATTTTTAAAAATTATCCTTACCAATTGTGGTTATTTCATTAGGGAAAGGGTCCTTAGAGATCCTCATACTGCCATTCTTGGAGATGCTTCTGTACTACAATCCAGCCTTAGAACATCTTCTTCACCCTGAAAAGTTTCCATACGTTTGTTTTTTCTCAGTTAATCCCTGCTCCCATCCTCAGCTCTAAGTAATTGTTTACCTACTTTCTGTAAGTTTACCTTTTCTAGATATTTCATAAAAATTAAATCATACAATGTGTGATCTTTTGCCTCTGGCTTCTTTCCCTGATAATAATGCTTCTGAGAGTCATCCATGTTTTAACATGTATCAGTAGTTCATTTTTTTCCCCATTGGCTGAATAGTCTTTCATTGTATGGACGTACCACACTTTGTTTACCCAATAAACATTGGGATTTCTAGTTTTAGTCTATTATGAATAATGTTTCTATGAAAATTTGCATTCATATCTTTATATGGACATAAATCTTTATTTTTCATGAGTAAATTCATAAGAGTATGTTTTCTGGGATTGGTGAGTTTATGTTTAACTTTTAAGACACTGCCAAACTATTTTTCAAAGTGGCTTTATTATTTTACATTCCGTTTGGCAATGTATAAGTGTTAATAGTTTTCCCACATCTTGGGCAACATTTGTTATTATTTGTCTTTATTGCAGCCATTCTGGTGAGTGCATAATGTCTCATTTTTAAATTGTGATAATGAAATATTTTCTTAATTGCCTCTAAGTAAAATCTCATACTGTTTGGAAAATACAATAGATTTCCTCTAAAATATATGAAGAAATTCAATTTTGTCTCACGGGAAACTTGGCATAATTATAAGTTACCAGTATTGTTTTAAGTGATATTACATATAATCTTATTAAAATAGCCAAATGTACCAAAAATGACAATATCATCTTTGAAATACTAATTTTGTTTGATGAGGTATATCTAATCTGTTTAGCTCATATTTTATTACTCATCTTCAGTCTTGAAGCATTTATAGGTATTAACATAAAACTTTATCCTTTTGTGTTATTTTTGCTGTTTAACTTTTAAATAACCTGCTTTGCAGTGAATGATGTTTCTCTGTCCTCAGTTGGTCTATACATGATGCTTGAGACAAAGCATGAAGGTGAATGCACAAGTGAAGCCTACCTTCTAGGAAATTTGTCCAGAAACAGAGACATGGAAATTGCCTTTTTTCACTAAAATTTCTATTTGAGTGATTTTTATAGGCTCATAAAAATGTTAGAGCTTACACAGGCCTTCAACATCATCTTGTCCATCCATTTTATTTTAGAAATGAGAAACCTGTATCTTGGCATCAGGTTTTAGTGGTAAAAAACTTTGAGCCCATTGTAAACATTCTTTTATATTAAAAATAAAAGTTCATTCATCAGAGCAATCACGGTGAACAGAGTCTTTACCCATGGTAATACTTGGCTGTCTTTGTAGTAACTTAACCATGTGTCCTTTAATGTAGCTTGAATATTAAAGAGAACTTATTGTGTTTTGTTGCGTATTGTAAAAATATTGAATGGAATGTTTTGAACTTAAGTATCTTACCATCAATATATAATTAAAATAGTAGTACCTCTCCTTAGCAAATACTAAAACAAAATTTCATAGTAATAATATGTATGTATACTCTTCAGGAAAAGACTTGCTGCAGATGAGTCCAGAAAGTATCCCCATGAATGTATGTTTTCTTGATATGTGATAAAGGTGCTATAACTTGCAAGAAAACTTGGCTTATAGTGAGTAGATCCTATAAAACTTTAGACATTTTAAAGCCCTAAATGTGAAAGATAATCTATAAAATATATAGAATAATGTGTTGGAGAATATCTTAATGACAGCAGGGTAGGGAAAGCTTCATTGAACAATCTTTTTTTTATTAAAAAGAAAATTCCTAAGGGGAAAAATCTGACATTTTATGACTACCTAATATTTCAGTGTAGTGAAGGACGATGTGGAGAGTTAAGAGATGTATGAAATTGTTGACAGGGAGAAGGCATAATTATTTACCAGGAACAGATTAATACTTAGGATACATAAGAAACCAATATAAATAAAGGAAATTCTTATCCTCGTAGAAAAATGGGCAAAGCACATAACTGGACAGATCGCCAAAATAGAAGTCAGAAACCCTTCTTAGTAATTTGTGCATGCAATTTAAGAAAAACATGTCCTCCCTACACCAGGCATTTTGGCAAAAGTCAGAAGATATCAAGTGCTGTCAAGAAGAGGGGAAACAGAAACCCTCCTGCACTGGTTGGGGTGTGTGCTGGTCAGCCCCTCTGTAAGCCAGTGGGACTGGACTGGATGAGATTCAATCTGCATGTTGCCCAGCATCTTGTGGTCAACCCTGGTATGCATTACTAGAGACATCCTCCTACAGGTCGCAAGGAGACATTGCTGCAGGCATTCATCAAAGCATTGTGTGGGTATCAAAGAGAAGGAGAGATCCCTCAAGGAATGGGTAAATTAAGTGTGGCATATGAAGAGCTATGTATTGGTTCATAGTAATGGATTATGTCTCTATCTAGGCACCGGGACTCAGAATCATAATGTTGAATGAGAATAACAGGAAACAGTTGTAAACTGAAAAGTCACAATACGTATTTTTCAAAGATGCACATATATGTGGAAAACCCTATGGAGGATGAATTTGAAGAACATATATTAAATACATAAGAGTTAATTACTATTAGGGAATAGGGATTGACTTTCAAGTTAGGAGATGAAGGGGAAAATGACCAAAACAGACAAACAAGAAAAAGCTGACATACCAAAAAAGGTGACCTTTTATAGACCAACAATAAGATTTGAACAGGAAAAAAATTCACAGATACACTTCTTCTTTTCCTATAAAATGTGTCATTTTAACTTACAATTAATTTTAATTATTAGCATTTTTTCAGCAATTAAAGTAAAGCATGATGTATCATAGCCTGTTTGATTTGAGCACCAATGGTATTAAGATAAAAATTGAACTATTGTTCAGATATAAACAATGTGTACCTACAAATAAAACACAAAATGGATAAAACTGTTAATGACCAAAAACCCACCAATAATGTTACTCAGTGCTTGGCTGCTATGTCATGATCTCCCAAATTGCTGGTATTTTTATTTGATATGTTCAAATTGTTCTATTTTAGGGGTAGAAATACTTATATGATTTTGAAACAAATACTATTATCACTTTTAGTCATGTGAACACCCTGGAGAATTTTAAGGAGATGTCAGGGGTAAGGGCTGGGGTCGGTAAACCAAGTATGGAAAATAGCTGTCATATCATGCACCAAATAAATCTGTTGCATCTCCTCTGTGTCGTTATTGGTTTCAGGCTTACTTTTCTGGGTTAGGCAGTGGGAACAAGGCTAACGTTCAGTGATTCCAAGAAATACTTTGATGTACATTACTCAAAAATATTGGCATAGAACTCAGTTATTGAATCATAGTTCTAACCTTTCATTTGTTCTTCTAAGACATTGGCAAATAGAGCTATGGATACTGAGAGTGAGAAGGGAACTTTGGGGTCACCTGAACAAATCTGCTAGCCTGGTCCAGCTGCTAAGCATGCATCATCCACCTTCCACGTGAATGAGATTTCCTCTATAGAGGAATCTAATCTCACAAATTAGTCTACTCTATTACTGGACACTTGTAATTGCTAAAGAGTTTTCTCTGTCAGCTTTTGTTCCACCTTTTGGAGCCACACAAAAAGTAAAAGTCCAGTGTGCACATGAAATTCTCTGGACATTTTAACATGGTTAGCATTGGTTTTCCAAGTTTTCTCAAAAGTGTTAACGATCCCTTCCCATCCTGGGAATGCTGTAATTTGGACAAATATAATTTTATAAAAAGTATAAAAAGTGATGAAAAACAACCATATCCCTTAGTCTGGACATGATATATCTATTAATGCAGCATAAAGTCTTACGAATATTTTTAGAGGCCAAGTCATACCCAGACTGCTTTGGAATCAGTATAGTATGGTGGTCAAGAGTATGGACTTTAAACCCAGGAAGTCAAAGATCTCACTCATGTCATGTCACATACTCTGTGTGTGACCTTGAGCAGGTTACTTATGCCCTTTGAGTTTCATTTGCCTGATTTTTACATGCAAATTCTGGTATTGCTACCTTCCCCGTAATGTTCTGAGGATTGAGTTATGTGATACTTGTAAAATGCTTACCTCTCAAGCCAATGCAGAATGAGTGCTCAGTGAATATTACCCATTATTTTGTGGTCTTATATGCATATTATGATTTTAAGCTTCACTGTCTTGATCCTGGACTATAAAATATTTTAACCTGAAATTAACTTTTTTATTTATCTTGATTAAATTTCCTCTTTTAGTATTTATCCCTTGTTCCAGCATGACAAAACTTGTATTATTTCTGGCATACAAATAATAGCTATCCCTATCCAAATCAAAACTGGATAAAAAGTCAGTCGGATGCTATATAGAAACTCCCCCGTCATTTGAAATAGTAAATGCTATTTCCATGTTGTCATTAGGTATCTACCTAGATCTACTGTTACCTATAGTAAATGTTTTCATTTTGTCTACGGGACTTGAACTACAGCTTTCATCAAATATTTATCAATATCTTCATGTAGGTCGAGCGTTATGTTTTATTATGGAATCATGTTATAGTAGAGGAGACTGGTGTTAGAACAAGTTGTTAAAAACACTGTGACACATACCTGATAAAAGGGCTTGATAGAGAACTTCCGTTCGGTGGAGCTACTGAAGAGCTGCTGGTGACTCTCCCTGGATTGACTATGGTCTGCTTTGTAGACTTGAGGACATCTGGTTAAGTCTTGAAGAACGATGAGAAACGATGAGAATTAGAAGGGCATTCCAGGACACTGTGCTCAGCCCTCTCAGTTGCTTGGCTAAAGTCCAGAAGCTTTGTTTCTGCAGAATTCCCTAGTTCTTTCAGTACTAATAAATCTATCAAAAAGACAAAAGATGTGTCTTATGAGACTTGCTCCTCATGACCCAATTTTGGAGCCTAGTGATCACCAGTATTTTTCAAACGCCTTCGAAACACCTCTGCAAATTAACTCAGATTTTCTTTATCATCCATCCTCTACCTGGCAGCTGAAAATAGATGAAATGGAATAAAAAAAAAAAAAAAATAGGTGAAACAGGCTCCTGGCTTAGCAGAAGTAGTGAAAGAGCCTCCAGCACAACAAAAAGGAGAAATAAGAACAATTGAGCACAATTTTAAAAACTTAAAATTTAAACACCAATGGATTGTTCAGTGTTGTATGCACACATATGAGTATGCATGTGTACTTGTAAAACTCTTCTCATACTTTTATTTTCCTATTTGCATGTGAAGTTCAATGCTTTGTATAGAGCAAATATTTCATTTTAGAAAAAGCATGAGTTGATATATTTCTGTGGGTGGGATACTCAGTGTCATGGCTTACTATATTTGAGAAAGTGTTATTCTATCTGTCTTTGCTACTCTAAAGAAAGAATGTAAGGCGTTACACAGTGGCAAGCACCAGAGACAAAGTCAGAGTGTCTAGCAAAAATGAAAACACATTCCAAGACGCAACCACTTAACGACTAAAGTGACTTAAACACCCTGACTCTTCAATTTGTGATGGTTGATGGAATATAATTTTGTAATTAGCAATGTGTACACTCCTAATATGATAGTGTTTCATATAATCTCAATGAATTATGTAAATCTTTTTTACCTGTAAACTTATGTTTAGTTTTTACCTCGTTACTAAATATCACACATGGTATAGCATTCACTTTTCAGACAATGCAATGAAAACCTTTAAATGAGGTAATCAGTAGGCCACAGGAAGCAATCAGCCTTAAAGAGGCAATCAAATGGAATAGGGGACATACACACATTTCTTAGTGTTTGGAGGGAGGTAGACATGTTTGTTCCAATGTGCAACGGAAGACATGGGTGGAAGAAAAGTGTCCCTTTGCTGATCTTACAATGGAAAACTCTATAATCAAATGGGTTCTGGCATTTTAGCTGTGTTGCATTTCCATTATGGCCTCAAGGTTTATTTGACATTAGGTATCTGATACACCTACCATTTTATACTCGGTCTTAGAAAAAGGCCGATAATACCGTTCTATACTTGTTAACAGAAACAATATATATTTGGAGTGAAATGAATATGCTCATAATTTTAATAAAAGTTAAATTTATTTATAATCTGTAGCTAAACTCTGTAGCAAACACCTCTGCTATTAAAATTTTTTGTTGGCTTTATTGAGGTATAATTTACAAGTTGTAAAACTGACTGATTTTAGGATGTGTCTTTATCATCTGTGTATCTTACTTGTTGAAGGGATCATTCAGATGTTATGCCCATCTTTTTATCAAGTTGTCTTATTGGTATTATTGATTCATGAAAGTTTTTCGTGTATGCTGGAGATAAGTTCTTTATCAGATATGTGCAAATATCTTCCAGTTTGTGGCTCCCCTTTTTATTTTTGTAACAGTGTCTTTTGAAGAGCAAAAATTTGTAATTTTGATGAATTCCAGTACTGTATATCCATTTTTATTATATGTTCATGTTTTTATGTCATTTTAAAGAAATCTCTGTCTAACTCATAATTACAAATATTTTGTTCCCTTATTTTCTTATAGAAGATTTATAGTTTTATAGCCTATAAGGATTTATAGTTAAGTGTTATGATCCAGTTCAAGTTAGTTTTTATAAATGGTGCGAAATAGGGGTAGGATAGAGATACATTCTTTTTTCTTTTGTTGTTTTTTTTTTTTTTTCTTTTTTTTTTGTTTGTTTGTTTTTTGCATATGGTTACCCAATTGTTCCAACATCATTTGTTGAAAACATTATCCTTTCTCCATTAGATTGGGTTGATCTCTGTTGAAAACCAGTTGCTATGTGTATGTGATATTCTAAGTTTTAAGAATTTTTTTCCCCCAATCATTCTAACAAGAGAGTTAGTGGCATGAATTGTTGAGAACCAAGTGATTTCCCAATGAAAATTAGAAGCAAGAAACAAAATACATGGTGATTCATAGCAATTTCATGAAATGTCATTGATTAAATATTTTTGTCTCCTTTTATGCTCTAACAGTTTCCACCATGTGATCATTTCTCTGTATGCTATTAATAATATATATTGCTGAAGAGTGTTTAAATTAAGTTTGTAAAGACATTGTAGGGTTTTTTGGTTGCTGTTGTTGCTGGATCTTTTGTTTTCATTTTAAAGATAGCAGCTTCTAAAATATAAATCATAAGTTGTAGTAGATTAAATGCAGCTTCAAGCATAGTACCTGGCATATGGTAGAGTCTAAATAAATATATGTTAAATGAATGGACAATTGATAGGTACAGTTTTAGCAGTTGTAGTTCTGTCATTGCCCTTTATTTTGGAAATTTTTGGTAAAAATTTGTAATACCATGATGTTGGAGGAAAGAAAGGAGCTATTGCTGTGGAAGTTCCAATTGTTAATTTCCCTTAAGTGGAGAAGAATCATTTTTATATTCTTTTTCTTACCTCTCATAAACCAAAATCACAAAAGCAACTTCTTAAAGAAGATACTCTTGATAAAAGTAAATTTTTTCTGTGTTACTACTCCATTTAAGTGTCCTTTATTTTTCTGTTTGAGATGACATCTGTTTAACAAAATTACATCTGAAATTAAATCTGTTTAATAAAATACAAACTGCACAGTATATTTTAACCAATCATTGTCCGTGATTACAATAACACCATTGTTACCAATTATTAGAGGAGTTCTATGCTGTCTTATGTAAATGAAAACAACAGGGTTATTCAATATGTTTACTCCTCAGTGGAGATACTCAAATTTCACGTGTCCCTCTCTCCTCTCTAAAAGCCAATTGATGTGAGCTGTCTCTTTAGAATAAAGGAGATGGCCTGAGAGTTCTCATATTCCTGAGTGTTCAGTCTTTCAAGACATGGACTTAATGCTCCTTAGTATCTTTATCTGTAAAACAGAGAGCAATAGGCCCACCCTGAGGTTCAATCGAGGCCTTACCTTAAAACTTAAAACCCTTTGCACTATATCTCACAGGTAAGAAGTACTCAGTACATCTGAGTTTTCATGTCCTTACTTTTTCACTTCTTTACCAGCTCATAAGGAAATAAAAATAATCTAAAGCAAATTCATGAATGCATGCTTCTCCTGATTTAACGTGTTTTCCTCTAAAATAAAGAGTAGTCTGCCTGGAGGCTGAAAGCCTCATACACTACGTGGAGACAGGAGTATTTCCACTGGAAAAATTTCAAAGACCAACAGGGTAATTACGTTTCTCATTCTCATTCAGTGGGAGCAGTTTGCCAGTAAATATTCTCCTTATGGTGCCAAAAATATACCAGTCATGTTGTTAATGTTGCTTTGAAGGACACTGTTATAGTAGACTAAAAATACCAACCATGAAAAAAGGTTTTAAGAAGTAGAAATCTTACATATTTTGAAGATATAAGAGTTGTTTTCATCATTCTGAAATTAAGGGGATTGGTATTAGCATTATTTACTTGTTTTCTTTAAGGTATTTTCTCCCTTGATATAACTGTCCCAACTCCATTTTGAATTAGACTATATATATATATATATATAGATAGATAGATAGATACTGAAGAAGATGATTTTGAGGGGCCAGCTTTCTATGTAGGTTGCAGAAGTTTCTGAGCCATGCTATTGTAGGCACAATTTTGTCTCCATAAGACCATGTTTTTCTAATAAGTGCCAGACAGAGCCATACTCAATCTGATCATTTTATCTGTCTTAATTGCATGATCAGTTTGACCAATTATGCTATTTAGGATGGTTTGGAATAAAATCAAATCATCAAAACTGTTCAATTTATGAGCCCACATGAATATAGCTGAGATCTCTATTTATGACAGAACTCTTTAAGAAAATAGTCAAAACTATCTTACATTATTAATGTGTTTATTGCAAAATCTGTCATATGAGTTTGATTTCTATTGATGTGTAATATTAATATCCCCTCATTTCCTATCCTCAATCAAGGATATATTTATGTTGGTTAAGAAAATAAGTTCATTTATTTTTCGGTCTTCATTTAAATCATATCTTAGTTTGGAAAACAATCTATTTGATATAAATTTCTATAGAACATTATAATTTTAAAGTATTTTTAGTGTGAAGAATGAGTTACGTGATTCCTTATGAGAAATTTATGTTAGGTAATCATTGGTAAATCTGAAAGAATGCACAGGTGATGTTCCTTTTTCTTTTTTCTTAGTGAACGTTATGATTTAAGTCTGATGTTGGAACCCAATTACTCGTATTTAGATTCTGTTGGATTTTTAAACATCCATTTGACAAATTTGAATTTTATTTTATCTTTAAGTGATGATGAATTTCCTTTAAAAATAGTGTATTTTTGTCTATAGATTATATCTGTAAGTTGGAAAGTTTTGCCACGGTGAGGAGAAGGGAAAGAAAGGTACTTAAAGGCAGCTTATAGAATCAGCCAACTGTGGCAGGCAAACTTTCCGATGTTTAATGAAGCAATCCTTAGTATTAGGAGACAGCCAAGATGTTTAAAATACTCAGATGGGAAACATCATATAACAAAGATAGTGCACTATTTATCCATGACATTAATGTTATAGAATGGTAGGAAAGAAGCTTCCTAACTTAACACTTTTTACCACGTTTGTTCTCTTTTGCTGTGTGAAGGAGGCTAGGTGCATTTTGATACATCATCTATACACATCTAAATAAAATAATCTGTACTGTATTGTCTTGTTTTATATTGGTATTTGATATCTATTGTGTTTTTTTACATTATTTAAACATTTTTATAAACATCAAATGCATGCTATTTACATAATTTTTTATCAATCAAAAATTAAAAGTTCCATAGTTTTTTGTTGTTGTTGCTGTGACTGCCTTTGGGGTCTTCTTCATAAATTCTTTGCCTAGGCCAATGTCTATAACAGTTTTTCCAACATTTTCCGCTAGAATTCTTACAGTTTCACACCCTAGGTTTAAGTCTGTTATCCACTGTGAATTGATTTTTGTGTGAGGTGAAAGGCGCGGATCCTGTTTCAGCCTTCTACATGTGGCTATCCACTTTTCCCAGCACCATTTATTCAATAAGGGTTCTTTTCTCCAGTGTATGTTTTTGTCTGCTTTGTCAAAGATTAGATGGCTGTATGAGGATTGTTTTATATCTGGGTTCTCAGTTCTGTTCCATTGGTCTATGTCTCTGTTCTTGTGCCAATACCATGCTGTTTTAGTTACTATAGCCTTGTAGTATAGCTTGAAGTCTGGTAAATTGATGCTTCCCAATTTGTTATTTTTGCTTAAGATTGCTTTTGCTATATGGGGTCTTCTCTGGTTCCATACGAAGTGTAGAATTATTTTTGCTAGACCTGTGAAAAATGGTGTTTGTATTTTAATAGGAATTGCATTGAATATGTAGATCAATTTGGGTAATATAGACATTTTAACAATGTTGATTCTGCCAACCCATGGACATGGTATGGTTTTCCACCTGTTTACATCCTCTGCTATTTCCTTCCTCAGTATTTTGTAGTTCTCCCTGTAGAGTTTTTTTTACATCCTTAGTTAAATATATTCCTAGAAATTTTACTTTCTTTGTTGCTATTGTGAAGGGTATTGAGTATTTGATTTGGTTCTCAGTTTCATCATTGTTGGCATATAGGAATGCTACTGATTTCTGTATATTGATTTTGTAACCTGAGACTTCGCTAAATTTGTTTATTAATTCTAGTAGTCTCATGGCAGAATCTTTGGGGTTTTTCTAGATATAAGATCATATTGTGAGCAAAGAGCAATAGTTTGACCCGATAAAATTAAAAAGTTTCTGCACAGCCAAGGAAACTATCATGAGAGCAAACAGACAACCTACAGAGTGAGAGAAAATATTTGCATGTTACATATCAGATAAAGGACTGATAACGAGAATCTGTATAGAACTCAGGAAAATCAGCAAGAAAAATCAAACAACCCTATCAGAAAGTGGGCAAAGGACATGATCAGAAACTTTTCAAAAGAAGATAGACTAATGGATAACAAGCATGTGAAAACATGCTCAATATCTCTAATCATCAGGGACGTGCAAATCAAAACCACAATGAGATATCACTTATCCCCAGTTAGAATGGCTTTTGTCAAAAAGTCACAAAACAATAAATGTTGGTATGGATGCGGCGAGATGAGAACACTCATACACTTCTGGTGGGACTGCAAACTAGTACAACCTCTGTGGAAAGCAATATGGAGATACCTCAAAGAGATACAAGAAGAACTACCATTTGATCCAGCAATCCCATTACTGGGGGTCTACCCAAAAGAACAAAAGACATTCTATAAAAAAGACATTTGCACTAGAATGTTTATAGCAGCACAATTCACAATTGCAAAGATGTGGAAACAACCCAAGTGCCCATCAATACATGAGTGGATTAATAAAATGTGGTATATGTATACCATGGAGTACTACTCAGCCACAAAAACCAATGGTGATATAGCATCTCTTATATTATCCTGGATAGAGCTGGAACCCATTCTACTAAGTGAAGTATCCCCAGAATGGAAAAACAAGCACCACATGTACTCACCATCAAATTGGTATTAACTGATCAACATTTAAATGCATATATAGTAATAGCATTCATCGGGTGTCGGGCAGGTGGGAGGGTGGAGGAGGGGACGGGTATATACACACCTAATGGGTGCAGTGCGCACCATCTGGGGGATGGACACGCTTGAAGCTCTGACTTGGGTGGGGCAAGGGCAATATATGTAACCTAAACATTTGTATCCCCGTAATATGCTGAAATAAAAAAATTTTAAAAAGCATGGATTAATATACCTATAATCCCTAATACATTTCTTGGGAAGAATAACAATAATAATGATAGAAGCTGCTATTTTCAAAGATTTTATTTAAAATTCGTGATATTTTGAAATGAAGAAATGTAAAATATCATTGATTAAAGTTTTCTTTTTGCTATTAAAATCCATTTGATACATTATTTTAAACATTTCTTGAAAAAATATTTGTAAACAAACATAAAAGGTCAATGTTTGGTCTCAAATTCAAATTAAGATAAACTGGAAATGAGCTGTGCCCCTAAAGAGAGTGCACCACACCCACAAGAAATGAGTCCTGCTTTCTGAAACAATATGGAAATGTGAAAGCACTCAGAAGTGGAGTATGATGGCAACTTCACATTTCAAATAGTTTAAGGTGAATCGCAGTATTCTGTGAAATATCCAAATACCAACCAATTTGAGTGCCCATTCCTTTGGTACCAACAGATGGCACCAGCACTTAATGGTGAAGGGTTGGGACTCCAGCTGAGATAAGTGCAGGGATTAGAGACTCCCATCTCCCTGTGCAGCATAAAGAAACTGGGATATTCTGGGTAATGTCATTTTTATATACTCACCTAAGCCAAAATGCTTACACCTTCTGTTTGGAATGTTTATGTAAACTTCTTTCTCTGCCATCATGGAAACAAGTTCCGAGATTTTAAATATATTCATTACAACTCATGTTGAGAGTACAGATTGCTTATGATCAACAGAGACTCTTGCACATAGGATTAAAAGAAACTAAATAATGAATAACCCACCAGGACCACAAATTAACTCTACTCTTGAACCACATGTGGTGCCAGACAAAGGAAGAAAAATATATCGAGATTAAATTTTGAATTGTTTTGATTTTTAGAACTCTTAGGTTTTCAGTGCATATAAATAAAAGTCATATACCACAAAACCCCAGAAAGAAGATAATAACTTTTAAAAATAATCGCCTATTAATTTTGCAAAATACTTACCTGGATTCACACAAGTTCTAAAGGTATGTAATTTATTAAAAAAAAAAAATAATAATGTACTTTTCAGTTAGTTAATCAATATGTTTACTAGAACTTACTTAATTTTAGCTAAAAAAATGAAGATATGTTAGATAAAATAATTTACTGATAAAATGAGGATGCAAACAATGCTCATTATATATACAAGCTCATCTAATTTCTGAAAGGTTGCTTGGATAATAGTCATAATTGGTTGCTTTAACTGGAATATACTATAGTTATTTGACTATGAAAAAAATCAGTTTATGGCAAATTGTAACACTGAATGATAATTATTTCTTGGTAATATATCAGATAGTCAGAAATGTGGAAAAGGTGAGAGGCTTAAGTAGTATTCTTATCAAATTACATTTATCATAATCCTTTGGCTCCCAAATCTGTAAGGTATGTGTGTGCGTGCATGTGTGTGTGTTTATGTGTGTGTAGTGAATGTTGTGAAGATGTTTCCTAGGAAAATTAGCAGTGTGTTGTTAGCAAGGTGTTAAGGAGACAAGTGGCCATAAGCTTTTTGCTTTTTGAGTCTAAACGTGACCTAAACTAGCATGTGGCTATTTATAGTGTTATTAATCTCGCTAAATGTGAGTCATCACACACATGTTTACAGAAACTTTAATCTGTTAATTCTCAGGACTTCCCTTTGACCCCACAGTATATGTATAGTAATATGTTTGTATTCAAATATTCTGAATTCAGAAAGATATCTAGCTCCAGGTGTGGTGCATCTGGCCCTATAATTGGTGAGAGTGTGCTTTAAAACAAAATTTTCCAAATGGTATTAAATAGACATCACAATTTAAGTAGCTAGAGTGGTCAGATATGAAGGTGATTTTTACCAAACTAAAAAAACTGATAGGGTTTAGGTAGAGGGAGGCAGAGAAAGGCAACGGTTTAGGGCATGTTGTCAAAGTGCTAAATATGTGCAAAACAAAGGAGCAAAAACTTTTAGCAGACTTTGAAGGATGGATATTGTTAATAGCCATCATTTTAGTCTATTACTGTAAATATTCCTATTACTATAAATTCTCCTACCATCAGTTTCTTCATCCATAAAATGTGGGCAATTGGACATACCTACTTTACCAGCCTGTGTAAAAGAGGCAAAAACCTTTGGTATAATAAGTTGGTGGCTCTGTATCCCCCTTCCCTTTCTAGGAAATTTACAATGCATATAAATGGCTCTGAGAATCCTCTAATAAATACCCTTGTTTAAATTTGATCTGATGTGTGCCAATGTTTATTCCCTCATAACACTTGTGGAAATGCTGTTCCCTAGAAGACATTTTGGGAAATGGCCCATATTCTTTAGTAAAGCAATATTACACAGGAAATGAGGTCAAAAGGCTTTTTTAAATTCATATTCATATGAATGTGCTCCTGACCTAACAAAGAGCCTAGAATAATACCTGATCAGTAAATGTTTGTTAAGTAATCACATGAAAAAAATGCTTATCCATGTACCCGTTAAGTGGTGAATGAATGAGGAATGAGCTTTAGAAGACAAAAACATGAATCAGGTTGAGGACTCTGAGATCAAGTGCCTTCTTGGTGTCAGATGAGGTGAGAATGAAATGGGGTACCAGGGATGCAGCCAGTGAGGAATGCCCTAGGAGTTTGTTTCCAAGTGTGAAAAATAATGAAGATGGTGTCACCAGAGGAGAATTAAGGTCCTATTTGACAGACACTCTCAGTATTGGAAATAAATGTAGAAGGCAGAGGAGCAAGAGGACTCAAAGTGAACATCACAGTTTTGAGCTTGGGTGACAGGAAGAAAGTAATGTCATAAACCAAGATAGAGAAGTCAGAAATAGAAGCATTTGTGTAAGTGGGAAAAACATTGTTATGCATATGATTTTTAGTAACCACTTGGCCATCCATGGAGGTAATGGACTATGGAATTTTATTCCTGGAATTTTCTAGAAACCTTGGCACAAGAAATGGTCACAAGTCTAATACAAGTAGGTATAATGGATGATGCTTCAAGAGCAGACTAAATAATGGAAAAAAATGTCTGAAGAACAGTCAATTCTTGTAGGCAAAACCTAGGAGAATGGCTGCATTTTGAGGGAAACAAGAGGGGACAAAAATGTTGGCAAAAAGAAATGGCATGGAGTTCTACTCAGCCACAAAAACAATGGTGATCTAGCACCTCTTGTATCACCCTGGATAGAGCTGGAGCCCATTCTCCTAAGTGAAGTATCCCAAGAATGGAAAAAGAAGCACCACACGTACTCACCATCAAACTAGTATTAACTGATCAACACTTATGTGCACATATAGTAATAACATTTATTGGGTGTCAGGCAGGTGGGTGGGGGGAGGAGAGGATGGGTATATACACTCCTAATGGGTGCAGTGCGCACCATCTGGGGAATGGGCACACTTGAAGCTCTGACTCGGGTGGGGCAAAGTCAATATATGTAACCTAAACCTTTGTACCCCCGTAATATGCTGAAATAAAAAAAAAAGAAATGAGAAAGAGATAGAAATTAGGGTAGAATTACTAGCAAGACCAGGGTTTGTGGACTGCATCAGAAAGGACAGGTAGTTAACAGTCAGATACTGCAGATGTGAAAACAAGTGTCTTAGGAAGGCAGCCACACAGAGACAATTAGGAAAACCTTGGTCACGAAATGCTAATAGTTACACTGTGAGATATAGAAATGATCTCTTCCTGCCGGGTGCAATGGTGCATGCTTGTAGTCCCAGCTACTGGAGAGGCTGGCCGAGATCCCATCTCTAAACAAAAAATTAAAAAATGAGAGAGAGAGAGAGAAATGATCTCTTCTACATGTGCTTAATGAATATGAAGATTAAGTATATTTGAATATTTGCTCAAATTCTCTGTTCTAGTTTAAAATGATGTTTAAATAGTAAGAGCAAATGCATATTTAGCATCATGGTCCATTCTAACTGCCATGTGTATATTCACTTAGTTCTCACAATGACTGTTTCAGGCAGGTACTATCTAGAGATGAGGACACTGAGGAATAAAAGAGGTCACAAAATTATCCAAGGTCACACTGTTACTGGGGCTACAGCTGGTCTAGCGCCCCTGTATGGACTTTCACTCCTGTTCTATGCTGGCCCACTCGGCGATGAAACACAGGTCGAGTTGCCTGGATCCTATGCCCAGCTGCGGTTCATCACTGCCCTAGAATATTCCATCATGCAACTACATCCAGAGTTCATCCATTCTCCCTTTGTTGAGCATTTGGGTTGTTTCTTAGTTTTTGCTATTACAAACATTACAGCCATGAACAGCCGTGTACCTGTTTCTGGCTTTACATTTTTCAAGGGTTTCTCTTCATTATATAGTCAAGAGTTGAAGTTAATCTTAACAAGCTAATGCAGATTATATAAGTTATATATATTATTTAATAATATAAAGGGAGGCACAAATCTTTCTTCAGACTTATCAGAAGTCAGACCTTGGGCAGAATTTTTAATCTTTCTGAACATCATTATGTACCTTTGCAAATTAAAGATATTTAATCTACTAAACATAGTCTGTGTATATTGGGTAGTCAGTATAAGTTCATGAAAAATGTAAAGAACATGCAAATAATCAGAAGCGTAATAGTACTCTCCATAAAAAGCAAGTTCAAAATAATTGCACTGTCTTAAAAAACAGCAGTATAGGAAAAAATGTCAATTGTCAAGCAAGAAGTTATCCAAATATTTTGTCAAAAATATTTAATCTCTTTCAACACATGTATTATATATTATATATATATATATATATATAATATGTTTATATATATTTTAAAAATACAGTCTGGAGAGTAATGGCAGATGCAATGATGAACAAGATTTAACAAAGCTAATCAAGTTGGGGAATCAGAAGAAGAGACAGGGTAGCAAAAGTCATAAGACCCTGCTAGGTTGATATGAAGCTACGGACCTGCACAAATGATCACGGAAACACAGATCAAGGCCTGATCCTAATCCTAGCTTTACCCAGGCCAAGGAAAGTAAAGGAACTTGTGGGAAGAGCTGACCTGTAGCTGAGACTTCAGTGGGCAACAGGGTCTAATTTCATGGCGAGTTACAATGGTTATCTCTGGGAAATGTGTGCATACCCGCATTAAACTCAGCCCTGAAACAATGCATTGCCTGAAACAGAAAGCACAACTTAACACATAGAAATTAAATTCAGAACATGTCAATTAATGTCTTTGAATGCCTGATTGGACTTCAGGTTTGGCTGGTTCCTTAGCTCCTAGCAGTGATTTGTTTCCTGAATTCTGAATACCACAAGAATGATAGTTCTAGTGGCACTTTTTTGCAATCAGTTTGATGGAAGTATCCGGGTGTGCTTATATCTCTCATAAATGTCATAAGTGGTTTTAATAAGCAGAACTTTAAAAAGATTATTTTAATTTAAGCTTCAGTAAGTGGCGTACACATGCACATATACCTGCATGTCTACAAAATTGTGGGAAAGAAGCAAGTTAAGCCATAATTTCATTACTTATACAAGCTACTTGAGAAAGGATAATTACTCTATGAATGCTATCTTGACATTAAAATAAAAACAACCCCAAAGCAAAATGGATTTTGATTAAGAAATCTTGACATTGGCAAAAACTTGTTAGAAAATGTCACAAAGAAGCTGATTGGTGTTGCCCATGTATCTCATTGACAACATCATGTGGCCCAGAGCAAAAGAATGTGTGCTCAAGAAACAGAAGCCACCACTGAGGAAAGGAATTCTGTGATGCTAATACGTATGGGAATTGATTTAAGCTATTGTTAACTGACTCAAAGAATGATGAAAGTTTTTATTTTCATTGTTATAAATAGTAAACACCTTGGTCTTGGTAAGAAATATAACCTTTAATGCTGTTTTTTACAGCCATAGTTTCAATGAATACTTTTTCCTTTATGTTTAGACTCACTTAATTCATATACCTTGAAGAAGTAAGAAAGTGCATAGCTAAGATTCAGTATATCTTCACATAAATATGCTTATTTAGGCCATTAGTAATTTAAATGTATTTCAAGGATACTGAATTGCTTAATATTATTCTTTAGAAATAATTAACTATTACATCTGAAAATTTTTGATTTCTATAAATACAAAACTTCCAAGTCAGAAGGCATTCATAATAATTTACTGAAAGAAAGAAAGTTTAATCAAACAAAACTTTTCACCTTCAAATGTCCCTTTTGTAAAGTCACAACTCTTAATTCCCAAATTCAACACTGTTTAAGTGATAGAATGGAATGTCCGCTTTCTGTTATTTGTAATTTCCTATGAGACATGCTTATGTATATACATTGTTAGGTTTAAAGTGCAATATTCTCTACCTTTTGTGACTTTCCTTTACAGTCTAGGCTTAGTGAACACCTGATATTGGGACTTGTGTAAATAGAAATGAAAATGATATGATGTTTTGCTTTTAATGTTAAATATTCCTTGATCCCTTTTTTTCTATTAGGAACACAGCTAGAAATAAGATACAATAATTATCCTCAGAGAGCTCAGAGTCTGGAGAGGGTTGATGATCAGAGAGACAAATGTTTATTGTATATTGTGGTAAGAGATGAACTAGACCATCCATCTACCTGGTGCATAAGAGCAGGTGTGATCCATCTCCTTGCGGGGAGAAAGTACAGCTTCACATGGCAGCTGACTGTTGAGCTGAGATGATGAAGGTTTGCCAGACCAGGAAAGTGGCCGGTAGGGGATTCCAGTTAAAGGAATTGCTACTTGCAGAGGCCTGTAAAGCATGGCTCAGTGCCTTTGTGTGTGAGAGACAGGGATGGGTACTCAGAGCTTGTGTCCTGGGCATGGAACAGGAAGAGAATACCTGGACAGTATGTCCACTTACTTCATCTGTTCTGGGTTCAGGAAAAACTTTACCATTGCATCCTGATAAACATTGTATAAAGTGAAAACACAAAGACTCCATGATTAAGTGACAACTAACCATCATAGTCCCAAATCTCCCTTAAAATGAAACTTTGTAGGTTATAAAGTTGACAGGTTTTGCTGTTATAATTTTTCTATTGATTTAGACCCTGGATTTGTATCCCAAGTCTTGGCTCCATGTTATAGTCTATCTCTAAGCCATCTGCCTTAAAGTGTCTTCTCATTTCAGCAAACAAGAGCTCCCCTTGATAACTTGCAATGTTGTTTTCTCCTTAAACAAATATGCAGCTAAAATTCAACAAGGCAACAGTGAAGCCAAACCTATAATGTCTCATTCATATCAGAAATATGAATTGATCACACTTCTTCAAGAGAAATAGAACTCTGTGGATGATATTTTTGGATCAACAATAAACATATTTTTGCTATGATTGATTCAAGCAACATTCATGATAGTAACATTCTATTCCTTAAAAGTTATGGGTTATCAGCAAGAACCCAAAAGGTTTGTTTTCATAGGCAGAGGAAGGAGAGTAGCTAAGGGAGGTGGGTGCCCCAGGCTCAAAGTAAAAATCAAGGCATTAAAACTTAGTGGTTTATAAATCTGGGCCCCGCACGCTGCTTCTTCTCTAGGCCTCAACTTCTCCCCTCCGAGGTGGGGAAAAGGCTGTTCACGTGCCTTTCTTGCCTTACAGGGTTGTGAAAATCAGCAATTCTTATGAATAAATTGCTTAACATCTTTTCAACTAAAAAGTATGAAGTCTTTACTCTTTCACTCTATAATAGACAAGGCAAGATGAAGCTTTTGAATGTCATTTCCTTGATGATTCAAACCAAAGGTTTATCTTTCCCAACCTAAACAAGGCATTGGGTTTTTGCTTAGGATCCTTTTAGGAAAAGTCATTCCCGTCTTCGTGCTAGCCAGGTGTTACTTACTAGGCTCTGTTCCCATGGAATGGTCAAGGACTTTAGTCTGTGCTGTAGAGAGAAGTCGGTATATGTATGGGGAGCTAAAGTGGAACTTTGTGTCCAGAACAAGTCATAAAACTCTTTGTCATTGGCACTTATATTGTTATCATAAATCAACATAACAAATACTAGGACTCAAACCAAATTGCTGTCAAATAAATCAGGTCTAAATTTCTCCTCATGTTTAAAGGAGGTCATTGTGTAGGTTAAAAGATTCTCAATGTGATTTTGTAAGGAAGAAACTATAATGATAAAAGGTTAATAGAGTCTGGCCAAGTGGAAGTTTATCATCACTTGGTCATACGGTCGAGTTCCCAGTGCTGGAGGTGAGGGTAGGGAAGGCTTTCAGGTTCAAGCCTCCTCTGGGCAGGTGGCTTCAAACCTACCTGGGTGCAGGCCAGGCTTTGTCTGGACACCTCCTCCTAAGACTGGAGCACACTCAGACCCACAGACAAGTCATCCCTTTCTGTTGTTTCACTGGTCAGTGTTGGACCTTATCAGTTTATACTGGGGACTGGGCCAAAAAAGTAAGTATTGAAATTCTGTCCATTATCAGTTTTATAAAATAGAGTATTCTTCTCCAAAAAGTTCAGGCAATGTCATTGTCCCATCAGGGTGTCAGTGAGTGATTAATAATTCTCCCTCAGTTAAGACTCACTGTCACGGTGATAGAGGGTCCATTGAGAGTCACTGATTTGGAAAGAAATTCATACTCGTAAAGAACATACAGATTTTCTGTGTTCGGTAGCAAAAAATAGCTGCAATTGTAGATTAATTACTCATAATCCATCAAGAAGAAAAAAAAGGACCCTCAGATTTTGTGGAAAGAGAGGAGGCATGTTTCTAAAGCACATTGACTTACTTGGGGAGACAAATATGTGAGCAAAAACAACCAAACATAAAAAAATTAATAAGCAATATGTATAATTTCAGATAGGGAAATGAGTGTTATGAAGAAAACAAAATACATGGGGCAATGAAATTGTGAGCAAGTCGGGGAGAGCTGGCAGTACTGGCCGAGGGGAAGCAACACCCATGCCCAGACTTAGAGGAGCAGAATGTGAGGAAGTGTCATCCAGGCTGAAGGGGTAGCTTCCTGGATCATATAGTTGGCGGTGGGCAGAAAGGGGGAAGGGTGGAAGCAAATTAAATCAGAGAAGTAGGCAGAATCCTTCACATCCAGAAGCCTTAGGTGCTCTGTGGATGACGGTGATGATGGTGGTGATGACGACAATTTAAATAGGAAGCCATTTGAACATTTTAAGCAAAGGAGTGAAATGATGTGCTTAAACATTTGAAAGAGTCTCTACATGCTGTGTGGAAAAGAAGGACTCTGGAGGCAGTGGATGGGTGTGGAGGATGCAAGAGAGGAAGCAGAGAAACCAAGTGAGCTGCTGTTGCAGAAGTTTAGACGAGAGACGATAGGCTGGTTGGCATCAGTAGGGAGGACGTGAAGCGGAGGGGTCCAGGGTATATTTTGCGGGAGAGCAGAACCAGCAGAAGTGTGCTGGTGTATTTTCTGTGGGATGTAAGGAAAAGAAGGTGATCTAGAAGCGCTTCTGTGTTTTTGGTTCCCTACAACTGGGTTACTGGTGGTCCCATTTACAGAGATGAGGATGTCTGGGAGAGAGGAAAGGCAGGGTGTAATGGCATGGGGAGAAAGGGAGAAATAACAGATTGTCTTTGGGGTGTGTGAACTTGGAGAAGTCTGGTAAATAAATACCAGTGGAGGTGGGAAGTAGGCAGTTGCCTAGATGGGTCCAGAGCTCAGTGGGGAGGGCAGAATTGGAGATGAAAGCCTTGGGGATCATCAGCGTATAGATGATGTTTAGAGCCTTGGGCCTGGCTGAGAAAACACTGCATTAATTTTCTACTTCCAACTATGTGTTTTCTGGGTTTCTATGAATCATAGTGTTTCAGGATTTAACAGGACTCTCCATAGCTTCCATTGCTCTGGGTAGATTCACACTGCATTTAGCATAATACATTAAGTTGGCAGCATCTATTTCTAGGTTTGTTGCAAATTGTTGATAAAGTTCAGAGGTGATATATTTCATAAGAATATTAATATTTTCCCCCAGGTTCTTTTTTTTATGGTGTCCAATGAACTTGAGAATTTCTTATAATGCATAGTGTCAACCTTAAACACATTCCTTGCATGGGGCCTAATTATGTATCAATTTCTGCTTACAGCAGAAGGCCTGCTCCTTTTAAAGTTGGAGGGGGTTTGATACCTGCCGTGTTCACAGACTTTCCGCCTAAGTTTTCAGTTCTTTGCATTTGGAATGTTGACAGTTTGACATATTTAATAGGTCTAAGTTAAATAAAACAATATTTGCATAAACACAAGGACTATCATGCAGAAGTGGTTTCATAACTAAGACTGTTGAGCACCTTTCTTTCTATAATTTTCCAGGGAGGATTGATATTCAAATAACAGTAATTTTTATCAATTGAGTTGCAGTCGATTTTAAGATCTTCTAATAAAAAAAACTTTAACTTCTAAGTGAATTTATGCTTGATAAACACATATTTACTATTTCTTAAAAGCTGAATAGTTAAAATGATATGATTACTGTTGTGATTATTTCAATAGATTGTTTTTCCTTATCATATTTGCATCTATTTTATTTATTTTAAAGTGAGACCATTATCCTAAGTGAACTATCTAAGGAATGGAAAAACAAACACTACATGTACTCTCTAAAAGGTTGGAACTAACTGATGGGCACACATGGGCACGGAGGGAAGTAAAAGTCACTGGAAGTCAAGAAGGAGGGAAGGGGAGGAAAGGAAAGGCAAGAAACCTACCTGACAGGTAAAATGAACACTATTCTGGTGATGGGCACATGACTCAAGCATTATGAAAGCTATCCATGTAAAAAAACATTTGTACCACCTTAATATTTTGAAATTTAAAAAAAAAAAATCATTCCTTTCAAAAGGACAAAAAAAAGTGGGATGTAATATTATATGTGCTAGTTATGGAGACCATACTGCTCAAAATATATCTGTGTGGCTGTCTCGGGGGTCACCTTCACAGTATTATGTGTGTGAATTAGTTTGTTAGGGTTTTTATAAGAAAGTACCACAGAGTGGCTTAAACAACAGAAATTTATTGTCTCAGAGTTTTGGAAGCCACAAGTCCGAAATCAAGATATCAGCAGGGTTGGTTCCTTCCGAGGGCTGTGAGGGAGAATCTGTCCGATGCCTCTCCCCTACCTTCTGGTGGTTTGCTGGCAATTTTTGGCTTTCACTGGCTTGAGGAAGCATCATCCTAATCTCTGCCTTTGTCTTCACATGATGTTTTCCCTGAGTGAATGTCTCTATCTAATTTCTCCTTTGTACAAGGACATTAGTCATAGCAGAGTAGGGCCTGCCCTAATGACCTTATTTTAACTTGACAACATCTATAAAGACCCTATCTTCAAATACAGTCACATTCACCTATTCTGGGGATTGGGATGCTAACGTATTTTTTGGGAAGATAAAATTCAACCCATAACAGTATGTAATGTCCTCTCCTTCCTAATGTTGCTGGTTTTCCTCAGGCATTGTTAATAAATCCTGAAGACATTTTATCTGCCTATAACCCTAGGAGTATATGTGTAGCCCCATTTTAAAAAATACCACTTATATGTTTATGATACATTTATGAAGCTGATTTATGTCTCCAGGCCTGACCTTTCATTGAGCTCTCAATTTGTATTTCTACCTGCCTTCCTGTTCCTCTCCACCTGGATGAATGATGGACATCTCAAGCTTAACATGTTCAAAATAAAATTTTGGTTTTCTGTTTGCCTCCCCAAATGTTCTTCCCTGAGTCTTTCCTGTCTCATGCAAGGATCCGTTCCCCTTACACCTGTCCAAAGAGCTGAGTCGTCCTAGTGTGTGTCCTTCCCTTAGTCCCTTCTAGTATTACCCCACTGCTGTGTTAGTTTAGTATTTCTGCTGCCCGAGCACATCAGGACAAACTCAGTCACTTAACACAACACACATTTCTTTATCTCACTGTCTCAGAAGTCCGATGTGGGTCTCATTGGGCTGAAATCAAGTTGTCAGCAGGCCTGCCTTCCCGTCTGGGGGCTCTGTGGAAGGATCTTTTTCTAGGTTCATTTGGGTTGTTGGCCAAATTCAGGTCCACGCAGTCCCAGTGGAGAGGTCTTTGCCTCCTTACTGGCTGTTGGGTGAGGGTCATTCTCAGCTTCTGCAGTCCCCTGTACTCCCTGGCTCCTGGCTCCATCCCTCCCTCTTTGGCTTTGAATCTCCCCGACCTCCTCTTCTACCTCATCTCCCACCTCTGAGGTATCTCTCTGGCTAGAGCCGGATAATTCTCACCTGTTACCTGCTCATGTCATTAGATTGAGTTAGCTGGATAATCTGAGAGAGTCTCTCTATTTTAGGTCAACTCCCTGGTAACCCTAAATCTATCTTCAGCGTCCCTTCTCCCTTCACAGGAGAACCTTGGTGAATGTCTGATTGAATGACCATGGGGCAGGGATCCTGAGCAGGGGACATCTTTAGAATTCTTGCTTTCACAAGCGCCATGTCCTCCCAGCTCCATTTCAGCACACTTTTCTTCTCTCTCTCTCCACCACTACCTCAGATCCCAGCCACCACTGTTTCCACATCATTGCAATAGCCTCCTCACTGGTCCCGTACGTGATTTCTGTGATTCATGGTTTTTCAGACCCAAACAAGACTATTTCTTTATAGCTTCTGTTGTTCTAGATAGGTTCATGTTAAGTTTAGCATAATATATTAGATAGATCTTTTAAAAAAATGGCTTCCTTTAGTACTTAGAATAAAATCCAAACCTTAATATGGTCTGCAAGGTCCTGTTCATTCCAACGAAGGCTCTATCTCCTTATCAGACTATTTTATTTTCTTTATAGGACTTACCACCATGAGAAAATATCCTGTTCATTTATTGTGGAATAATAATGAAGTTACCTTTCTGGAACTCTTCATTAGAATGTGAGACCTTTTCTGTTTGCTTCAGCATCAAATACTCCACCCCCACAATGCACTGACACTGTGGTCATTCTGCATGTTTATGTCCCTGCATAATTTTAGTTGCTTTCATAGGCACGTGTGCTATGTGGGTGCCACCGTGCTGGGTGCCCTCTTCTCAGAGTCACTGTGGGTACTGTGAGGAGTGTGAATGTATATTGGACCAAGCCCTTGACCCCAAAGAGCTTGTAGCTTCATCTCATTGTATTTCTGTAACCAGATCTTGAACTAGGCTGTACAAGAGTTATTCTTGCCTTATAAATAAAGGAACTTCACTTAAGACAAGTTGAGTAGCCCCCCCCCCAAAAAAAAACCCTAGCACTCTAACTAGATCCTTTCTGCATCATAGCAAACCTTTAATTATTCCCAGCATTCTTAAAGCACAGATAAATTATGAAATATTTTTTCTAAAGGTGAATATGTATCATTTTCATGTTATCGTTTAATGTCTTCTCCTTGACATTTTTGTTAAAGTTAAACAAATTGTGTGGAAGATGCCTGAAAACAACTGACAGTGTAAGACCACACAAAACTATCTAGAGCAAGAAGGAAGGAAGTTGAGAAAAGGAAAGTGATTTGCTGAAGGGTTTGGGGTTGGCACCTAAGGTTGGTCCTTTCTTTCTTCACTCTACTCGAGGACCCAAGAGGAAGCAGGTGTCCCGTCCTTCACAGCTGAGACCTCTGCCTGTCTGTGGCTCCTATGTTTCGCATTACACATTTCCTGCTCCCTGGAGGGACACATGTGCAAGTAGGTCTCCAGTCTCCAAAACCAAAAGCTGACGAAAGTGCTCATGAAAATCTTCCTCTCATCCCTCCACTGATATACTTGGGATTGTAAATGCTTTATGTAATTACCCACTTAATATGATAATACCAAAGCAACTGTTTTAACAAGATTTTTTTTTTGTGATCTTGGGACATGGGTGTTTGATGGGGTCCAGGTAATATCAGAGGGGCACTGGAAGCATCTGGAGAAAGTGAGCCTCAGACTTTCCAGGGGAGAGAAGAGTAAGTAGGAATTGGAACACCAAAGGACATCAAGGCAGGTGGAAGGAGAGTTTTGACTAGTGGGGTGGGGGGCTTGCAAAGACTGTGGTCAACACACTGCAGGGGAAGGCTCAAGGCTTTGGAGGTAGGACTATGTTATGATCCCTGCTCTGATGTACCAGCTTGGTGGCCTGACAAAAGTCATTCCCGTTCTTGAATCTCTTTCATCTTTAAAAGAGATAATGAGTACTTTCTTTGCAGTGGTGAAAGTTGGTGATATACATAAAGAACTTTGTACAATGTCTAGATCATGGACACTGTCCAACTCATGGGAACAAAAAGAGCGTTACCAAGTAAATTTTTCAAGCCAGCTGGATGGCTGGGAAGACTTGGGGTCACAAGTTACCTCAGCTGATTACTACATAAATGAAATGTTGCCTTTGTTCCAAAATCTCACTCCCCATCGACCACATTCCAGCAACTGAGACTTCAAAGGTAAAAGGAGAACCAGCCTGTGAATAGCAATGCTCACAAAATGTGCAATAGTACATTTCTGGGTTCTTATTTCCACCCTCTGTGTGATAGTAAAGTAACCAGTAACATTGAAGTTGCAGCATATGCGTTAATACTATACACTTATCAATTAAAAAGGAAAACACTAATTCAATCTGTCAGGCCATGATTACATGTTTACTATATTCAAGTCAGTGTAGGAATACATACGCTGATTTGTTTAAGATATAAAATTGAGTTTCTAGAAGAAGCAGAAGCAGGTATCAGATACTAAGTGTTTCTAAAATGAAGCTGAACTCTAAGCTATGTGAGGGTTGGGCCCCATCTGTCTATTTCACTGCCCTTCAGAAAACTGCCTAGAACACAATAGGCATTTAATAACTATTTGTTGAATGAATAAATGAATGATATTCAAAATGAGATTTCTCTAATAATTTGTTAAGCTATGTAATCGACTTCTTTGCAATATTTATTGTGTATCATAAATGCAAGCTCTGTCTATGTGCATTGCCTTTCATTTTGAGGGAAAATAATCATCCTGGGTTTTGCATTTTATATTAAAATAATATGATAATAAGGCTGAATGCAGCAAACTCTATAATTAGCCATTTACTCTGGATTCCTTTGGGGCCTTCAGTCTATTTCACTTTCAAAGCAGGTATGTGGCAGGGTAATCTTGGCTACTTAATGACAAGCAAGGTTTTTTGAGACTGCTGGTGAGGTCCTGACTATGACACCGGCAGTGAGCGGTAAAGTTGAGAACCATCAGCTGCTGCCACTGTGACATTAAAAATTATAATGTGGATAAACTAATTGTGTTTGTTTCATGGATGATTCATGTTAGCATATACTTAGAATCTGTTTTGGAAACTAGAACTGACAGCGTTTATGTTGCAAAAGTAGATAACCACCTTTTCAATATGCTAAATACAGATAAAGTTTACTCAATAGATTCACAAAGCAATGACAGTTATACACCTGATGATGAGTGCATGTTACATTTTGGAGTTAAAGCATACAGGGTCAACAGTCTATTGTGACTGTTGTTGTTAAGATGCCCGTCGTGAAGGCCCCTCTCCTCAGCACCTCTTTATAATGAGCTAAAGAATAAGCCAAGAAGCTTCTTTCCTTCTAAATTACCAAACAATTCATTTATGTTATGTTTATCACAATATTTTAATAAATCAATAAAATTCATGATGTTATAATTTACTGTGCCCATTGATTTTAGACTACCACTTCCACAGGAGAATTATAGAACAAGAATTGTGTCAATCCATCATCATACTTTAATATTAGCTTGAAAAATGATAAGCGGTGTTCTAGATTGTTGATTTTTTTTTTTCAATATTTAAAGAGAAAGTGAAATTGTCTCTTGGTTTCTATCTTTTTCAAACATGAAATTGTAAGGTTATCCCATTAGTGCCCCAAGTGGCTTAGTGTGTCACTCTCCCATCTGGACAGATGACTGCATGAGACACTCTGGTCTCCGTGGCCAAAGGGCAGTGCCCTCATTTCTTGCTGTGACTGCCAAGAAAGTGTTTGAATAACACTATCTAATGTCATCGTGTTTATTATGCATACTGACACATGTCCATGGGGAACTTGCCTGAAAAGAAATATTCATTTTTGTTATGATAATATTGAAGCAGTAATACTACTGCATTGTTATGAGCCATTTGCAGTGTTAAAAATTAAATTTATTATGATGAGTATTTTACAATAATAAAGTAGATAAAAAAGAAATTATGTCATTAATTTCCTTAAGGAGAAACTGAATCTCATAGTGCCTTAACATACCTCTATTATTAAGGGAACCTAATTACCATACTCTTGGAGGAATGCTCTTGCCTGCCTGAGCTTTGGAAATAAAGGGTATTGGCGAGGGGGTCACTTGTCCCCACTTGGTAAAACCTTTTGGAGTGTTCTGGGGGAGTCAAAGGGGTTCTGGTGAATGCTTTGAGACACAGTACTCCTATCTCAGTGCTTTCTTTAATGAGCAATACCTAAGTACTTAAGTATATTTTAATGTGTGCCTGAGTATTTTCCGTAATTAGTCTGGTAATTTAACTTCCCAAATAAGAATTTGGATATGAATTCACTTTCTGTTATTAAATTCATAGTATTTTTTAGTTTTAGATGTTAATATCTACTTGAAAGATTATTAAAAAGAGCAAAAGTGATAATTTATGTAAATCCATTTTGTAAACTATAAGGCAAGAGATATATTTATATATTGTTATGATGGTATATTTTACCATTTAAGAATGTGTTATTAAAATCTTAATGAGTTGTGAGAAGTGAACAATTAAACATAATAAAATAATTTTAATTAATTTAAAATTATTAAGGATTTTCAAATAGACCACATTAAAATTTGGAGATCTAAATTTTATATTTAACAACCTGAATTAAATCTGTTCCATTTATTTATGGATTAATATGATATGCTTTCCTTTTATTTTTTTCTGCACAAAAAATAAAATTCATATACAGTGATAGAGCATTTTCCATACTATTGTAAGAAGGAGTCTGTGTAAAATGAAGGGCAATGGAATCTGATCATTCCAATTAGGTCAAAAGAGAAAAAAGGTGAAAATGAAGCTATGGAAAAAAGAAATGGTATTGGTGATACTCTCTTTTCTATAGGTCTCAAATAATGTCTTGTTCAACATTATGTATACATGAAATGTATGCATGCATGTCCTTGTTTATGCATATATCAATGCAAACACATATTCGCATATTCCTCAGTTATACTTTCATTTCAGAGATGAGATATTCTAAAATGTTTCTACATCATATATATAATATTACTAAAATGCTATATCACTCATAAAAAAGTCCTGCTGCTTTAAAGCAAGTCAAGTTACACTATTTGTTAGATTTAGAATTCTTTACATTTCATTTATTGCACATCTTTACTTGTGAGTTTGCAATCTCATCAGTAGACAAGTATTCATGGATGACTTCACAATGTCTGCTTGTACCTTGTTCCCATTTCATTTTTACCACCAATACTCTCATTACTTTCTGACTGCTGTGCTATTTATTACTGCTGAGCTAATTGCTGACATTTCTTTCCAGATCAAACCTTTCATTACTAACATCATTGTCTGGAAGTGTTCTGCCCAATAATTTTGAAATACAATTTTCTGGGCTAGTCTTCACTTTAAAAGATGTGCACATATATTGGTTCAATTGTCGGCATATTTATTTTTCAACTTAGAAAAATAAAACACACAATGTACTTAATATATCTATAGAAAATATTTGATACATATCGTACATAGGTTTTTTTAGCTTTAGTGCAACTTAACTATTGCTTAGAATTTAGATGTCAGCAAATACTTTTTTCCACATTGATATAAAAACAGTGTACCTGCATATTTGCTGTATTAATGTGTATTTATAATCCTGTAAGTTGGTAAATACTTCAGTTATTGTCTTGGACATCCAACTATATCAGCTGAAGAAAACATAGACGGTAGATGGAGAAGTGGAAGTTTGAGTCACATATTTTAATCATAGACTGTTTAAATTTAGATCCATATGTATAGCTGTGTTTCAGAATTGAATAAAAAACATTTGTGGTCTCAATATTTGAGATTTCCTGGAAGTATTAATAGGTACCTTGATGCACTTTGGAGCCACTTCTTAACTTTGGAATTCCTCAACAGGTAGCTCAAGTACCACTCGATGGCAATAGAATACCATCAACAGACCAGATAAAACTTCTACCTTTAAGCTTCCCAGGCATGTAGAAAGACTCTCAAGAAATTAGATAGCAGTCCATATCCATGTGCTATTTCTCATCATTAAAATAATAAACTTTGTGGCCTAAGAACCCCAGAAATTCTAAACTATATTTTATTAATCCCTTTCCATTGCTCTGACTCATCACTGCATTGTATTTCTTGTCATAAATCTCACTTTTGATCTACATCAATCATATAGATACATAGATAAGTATGTTCCAACTTTTTTTGGATTTTAGGAACTAGCAAAAAAAAAAAAAATAAAGAAAGAAACCTGAAATACTTTGCCAATCATGGATTTCACATTTGAGAAAAAATGCTATATATGGCAAAAACTACAATTGGCAACTTCAAAATTTTATGCACAAAAGGAGTTAATGAAAAAACCTCTAAAAATGTCATTAAATAAGTATACATGGTGAATATACTTATACCTACAAAAAAGTTCTAGAAGACACAAGCTTCCAAAAAGATCTGTTAGACATAAAACACTTGTTCAAGATAAAATTTGCTAGAATAGTTAACTTTTCTCCTTTAGCACTTTTTTGCCTCTAGTTTTTGAGGAAATATTTCTGTGGCATCATGACCTGCTAAAGCAGATTGGCCCATACATTTTTGTTGTTGATATAAACACTTACTTCCTTTTGATGTTTTTTGAGATATTTGCTAATGAATATTAACTTTCATAAATATTGAAATTTTACATTTGTACTTGTTGGCGAAGTGTTTTGGTTAAAAATTGTCATGAGGAGTAAAGATTTGTTTTCTCAGCCCTTCATCTTCAATCCATATATTAAAAGACTGTAAGTCATAAACATTTCTTCTCTTCCCTCAACTTGTAAACCTCCCCATAGGAGGCTTGTTGGGGGGAAGATGGTATGTTTCCTTTTATTTAAGTAGGTACAACTATACCATTTAAATGTAACCAGATAAAATATTTTAAGATTTTTGTGGACAATGTTGGCCTTAATTACCTTTAAAATGGTTGACACAACATGGTTGGTGAAGAATTATCTAGTGGGTTTTGGATGGCAGACAGCCTTGGGGTGCTGGCACCCCTGAGAGCTTGGCTGGGTCTTGGGTAACTGGAATTCTCCTCATCTGAATTTTCTTCCTTGGTTGGGGTAGCAGACTGGAAAATCTGATTCATCATTAGTATCCGAATCCCATAAGAACATGATGTTGTGGTTAGACACGTCTCTCAGAAGACAAATGTAAAACATTTTAAATGCTTATAGGTTTCTATAGGGGTTAAGAACACAAGTTCTAAAGTTCAAATACAGATTCTACCACTTAAAATCTGTGTAATTTGGGGCAAATTATTTAACCTCTCCAAATCTGTTTCCTTATCTTTAAAATGAGATAATAACTTGCTATACTGAAGGTGCATAGAAATAATGGTATAATTCCACTTTGTGCCTCAGCTGCTTTTCTGATATAACAAAACATATAGCTCTTCCTTATCACATGAGGATACGGGCAGAGGCAATTTCAGTGGTGTGGGAATTGAGTCCTTGTTATCCAGTGGTGAGTTACCTACCTAATAAAATACAAGTTTTTCTTATCTTTATTATTTTTATCTTTTTTTTCTTATTTTCTCTCCAGTATACTAGCAGGCAGAGATTTATCTTCACTATTTTTTAAGAAATATTCATAGTCTGCGGTGGTCATTTGTGAATTCAGGAAAGCACATTATTATTGGCTGAGGCTGACTTGTAAAGTTAGGGCAAGAAATAGAGAACATAGCATAAATCTATAGAGCTAAATGAGCCTTAAATTTTCATCCAGTCCATCAGACGATGTGAGCAGTTTTGATAATGCCAAGGAATCATTTAGGTCCAGATGGACTAAAGTCATAAAGGACCAACCTCAGTCTTTAGGAGCTTTATAAAGCTGTAAGCACAGCCTATAGACATACAAACACACACTAAATTCAAATTATGCAATATTAATGATAGAACTAACTTAAGGTGTAATGTACACTCAGGAGCCCCATGTTTTTAAGATACCAGTATATAGGAAATGTTCCAAAATAGAAAGAGATATATTCAAAAAATTTTATAGAAAAGTCTTCAGAATTCCCAAAGAATAATGTAATATTTCGACAAATGATAAGGCACGGAGCTGTTGTGATTGCATGTGTTTAATGTACAGTGCTACAGTATCTGTAAGCAAAGTCGTTTTGTTACAGATCAGTTTGTCTTTGTTTAGGTTAAGTCCCTACCCCGCTCCACACGTGCCCAACCTCACCACAGGACAAAGAGCGAATTCAGAGATTGTTCTCAGGCATTCAAGAAGAAGTGTAACAAATATACTAGAATTCATGAAAGATTGCAGGCCAAATATTTAAATGCTGCCATCAGGTAAAAAATACTGACAAGCAAACAGAAAGCACAAGGAGAAACTAAAGTCCTACAAGTGCAGGAATGCCAGCCGTATATTGAGTCTGCTTGTCCACCTGTAAGTTCCCACCTCCACGACAGCACCTTGAACCACTGTCCCGAGGCACAAGGTAACGCTTTAAAGTTAAAGGACAAAATGTTCCAGTCTAAACATACGGAATTTTGTGATAAATACCCAAGGAGATCATATCCTACAGGGAATAATTATACAAAAATGTTTGTATAATTATGATTTAATGTGTTGAAATGCATGTTTTCAAGAATTTACTCATCTGTTTTAAATGCATCCCTCTGATTTCTTTGAACCTTTTAATTTATTTATTTTTTGCAAAGAAATATTTTAAAGTAGTCTCTTTGGCTATGTCTTAACCGAACACATTGTGGAAAGGACTTAAAATGCTTAGTCATGTGCGTTTTCTTATTGGTATTCCTTCAGTGCCTCGGCAGAGGGCAATGACATAATACCTAACAAGTCCAGCCAAAGGAACAGGGCCCACTCTGTTTTGACAGGGTATTATTCATGATCACTGCTTTACATAAATGTTAAAGGATATCAAATAAAGACATGAGCTAATTATGCAAAAAAAATTGAAACAAATGCCACTCTGAATGCTGGGAGATTAAGATGCAGTATTCTCAGTAGTCAGATAAGTTAATTTATTTCTTAGGAGAAAAGGCCTTAAATATATGCTTGAGATATGTAAAAGGGTAAACTATCATAAATACTTTCCATCCGGTAATAAACAGAAAGTGGTTCCAATTCCGCCATAAGGAAATTTTCCTTTGTAATTTAAAATTTTACATTCTCCAAAGGTGTGCACGTGTGTAGTGTGTGTGTGTGTGTGTGTCAGAGAGAGGTAGAGATTGCTTTGAAAATAAGAATTCTGCATTCATTATTATTGATATTATTTGAAAAGAACATATATTTATAGTAAAACATGTGCATTGTGGCATGTTAGGAGGCATTTGTGGGTACTCCATATAGCAGATATGTTTCTTTACCTCTATTTAATTAATGCTTTTTTAAAAATGTGTTCTAATTTCATTCCCTTGCAATCATTGCCATTGTCTATTTGATAACTGAGAATTGTTGTCTTCAAGCGTTGTTTATGTCAAAAATGTAAAATCCTATGAATTTCACGGATTGATAATTTACGACATCAGAAATGCCAAGAGGTTTGCTGAACTATTACCAGGATGGTCAACTATAAATCCTATTTGAGAAACCAAGGGTACTCTGAATACGCTGAAATCAATTTCATGCCAGGGTAGAGAGCTGCTTCTGAAATCACTTGAAGTTCTTAATCTGTCATTGCATGAGCTTTAGTTTGAGCCACAGAGTGAACAAAGATGTTTAACTTCCCTGGAGTGAGGTCCCAAGTACGATGTGTATACCCAGATATAATAAACGAAACATATTTTATTAGTGGCATTTATTAAGAGTTTACACTCCTATTACGGGGTTCAGATTTACACTGATTCGTGAATATGAGCTAGTGTGTGATGACAAGTATTTCTAGTCTCTTGGTACCAACACTCCTGTTTTTGAGTCTGACACTAGGCTTCAACAGTTTAGAGCGGCAGCAGACAGCACTGGGCTTTCAATTGTATGGGAGTAGCTGTCCCTACCAGGGCCCTCGGCAAAAGTCCAGCATTGTTTGTTTGACTTCCTTCCTCTTCTCTTTCTCCTCTTCTTTCCTTCACCACCTCCTGCAATCCATTCTGGCCATGGACAGCAGAGATAACGACTGGACTGCAAATGAAAAGCTGAGCTGGCTCTAAAAATATTACTCCTTGCAGCTATTTAATTACAACAGGACCTTCGTGCAGGAGCTTCACCATGCCCCTTGGAAGGCAGACTCAGTAATTTGGCTGTCGATCCTGGGTAATTTTACACCTTAGAGTCTGGAAAGATAACAAATCGAATTACAGAGTTTTGCCGATTCTCAGAAAACAAAAAGCCAAAATTTCAGGAAAGAGTCAAGTCTTTCGAAAAGTCTTTTCTAAATATCACGTTTTATTAAAATAAAAATTTTAAATATTCCCATTAAACCTGTTTGTAAATCACTGAAAAGTTACCTATTTAGAATATTAAAGCCTTCCTATGCTAGTGCTACTTATCCTTCGACCTGCTGTCCATGTTAGTAGGTAAAAATGGCCAGGACATTAAAATGTAGTTTTCTTTCATTGTCTGAAAGATCGGATTATTTGTTCAAAAGGGCTATAACATAGTGAATTATTTTTAAATTAATGATACCACACCAAATAGTGATTCCTCCATCCTTCAGTTCTACTTTTATTTTGTACAACTTAAAAATTCTTTGTTTTCTTTTAAAAATAAAATTGGCAATGATATTGCTGGAAATCTCTGAAATTAAATGTTTTTTTCTTTTAAAATCATTTTGTAGATAAACAATGTTCCTGTTTTCAGACATGCATGCCTGTTTTATCTTCTAAAAATCTAGGATTGAAAATAATTTAGGATTTTACTTTTTTAAATAAAGTATACATAAAAGTATGTATGCTGTCAAGTACGACTTCTTCACTGTATGTGTTGGGAGACTCAGTTATAATATTGTACTCAGTTACAGATAGTTTCTTTCCTTTGCTGATTAACATTTCATTGTGTATATATACCATACTATATCCATTCTCATTATGGAGCATTTGAGTAATGTCCAATTGAGACTGACAGGAGAGTATTATGGATTTCTTCCAGTGTACTTAATGTACAGATTTCTGTTGTGTATATGCCTGGGGTAGAATTGCTAAGTATGTGTATAAAGTCATTTAGAAGAGATTGACAATCATCAAATTTATTTTACCATTTTACATTCCCACTCACAGTTTATAAAAGTTCTGATAGCAACGGATACTTGCCAATATTTGGCATTCTCTCTCTATTTCTCTCTCTCTCTCTCTTCTCTCAGTTTTAACCATTCTGATGGGTATGTCTTGGCATCCCCATGGTAGTTAAGTTATATATCCTGATAAGTAATGAAGTTCGTCATCTTTTCATATACTTATTGGCCATGTGGGTTATTCAAATACTCTCTTTCATGAAGTGCTAGTTCAAGTATTTTGGGGGGTTGCCTATTAGTTTTGTATTATATTGCATTCCAGACTTATACATTACAGAGAGAGAATGAAACTATTTTTTTCCATAAGTGTACTTCCACTTTCTTAATGTTGTCATTGGTAAACAGAATTTCTCCATTTTCATATGGCCCTATTAATAACTTTTTAGTTTCCTTTTATGGTTAGCACACTTTGTGCCCTGCTTAAGAAAGCCTTGGCTACTCCAAGGTCATGCATGATGTTGCATATTTTACTCTCAAAACATTTTCATTTAGTCTTTCACACATAGACCAGCACTCCATATGGAATTGAGTTTTTGTATTTTTTTGCTATGGAGGTTAAGGTGCATTTTTCCACCAGGCAAAGGCACCATTGTTCCCTCTCGACTGCGGTGTTGCAACTCTCATAAATCAGGTGTATGTGTGGCTTGGCATCTGGATTCTCTCCATTCCACTGTTCTGTTTGTCTCTTCTTACTTGGAAACCACACAATCTTAATTACGCAGTTTCATAATCTGCCAGGTATCTGGTAGGCTCAGTCATCCAGGTTTGTTCTTTCCCTTCAAGATGACTTGCTCTTCTTGGCCCTCTGGGTTTCCATATAAATTTTAGAATTCACTATCCATTACCTCGCTCACCTGCCCCTCCAATAAAAAAACATGCTGAGGCTTTGACTGGACAATGGTAAATCTATCAGTTAATCCGAGGAGGCTGAAACCTTTATGATACTGTCCTGCCAATCCATAAACATGGTATTTCCCTCCAACATTTAGATTGCTTTAGCTTCAGTAGTGTGGTGTAGTGTTTGGTGAGGAGGTCTTATACAACTTTCATAGATTTCATAAACATATTGGATGTTTTTCTATGATACTATAAATACCATTATTGTTTTAGGTGCCTTATTGCTGGTATAGAGAAAGAAAACCAATGCTTTTGTACAGTGGCTTTTTGTTTATACTTTATTGCTCAAGATTTCTAGTCAAAGTGATATCAATGAATGACATCTCATTCACATCTAAGGAGAAGTTTTCGATATTTAATTCTGGTTATAATTTTTAAGTAATTTTTTGTTATCAAAAAATGAGGGGATTCCCCTCTATTCCTAGTTTGCAAAGATTTATTTTTTTTTACTTACTAATGACTGTTGAATTTTGTTGAGAAGATATATTTATGCCTCTTTGGGAGTTTGCTTAAATCATTATTATGGTTATTTCACAATGTTGAATTTATTCTACTTCTTTCCTGGAAACACTAGCATGAACCAAAAACTCCAAGGAAATTAGGAATAAAATTCCATTTATAATAATAATAAAAACTAATAAATACTAATAACTATAACTGCTAATTTATAATAATTATCACGCTCATATAAAGAAGGTATGCAGAGTTTAGATATTTCTTTCCAGCTATCATACAGTACACATATTTCATTTTTAAAAAAAGAAAACAGCAGAAAGAGGGCAAGAAGCAAGGAAGGAAGAAGGGAGGTAGGTTTCTGATCTAAAATCCTCAAGTGGAACACTTAGTGCTGAAGACGGGAGGGGACACAGGAGAGACAGGGGGTCCTGCAGGAAACAAGTTCCAGCAAGAGAAGAATTTCAGGGGGGTGGGATGAGGTAGCTTGAGAACTGCATTTTTAGCTACCAGTTGCCTTAGCTTCTCTCATACTCAGGGCTGCGCCCCTCCCCGATCTGTTATTAAGCAAAAATCAGGCCAAGATAAGGTTGCCATAATCCAAAAAGAAGTAATCACCACAATAGTTTAAGTATAAGACAGTAAGTTGACACAAAATCAGAAAAAGAATAAAGGAACACAATGATAATATCCAAAAGGCAGAGAAAATATAACTCCAGAAAAATAAAATTACCCCTAAGTGATGTAAGAGAAAGTTAACCATATTCTTTTTTATAGCCTAAAGATATTTAAAATCATGGGAAAAAATGAAATCAAAGAAGAGATCATGAGAGAAAGTAAGTATGAAAGGAATAACAATGAGCTGGCTAAGCTTGTGGAAAAATAGGGGAAAAAAGGAAAACTAAAGCCATCGCCGAAATGAAACCACATTAGAAGCATCAAGAAGAAGAATAGTACAGAAATAAAGAGGACTGTAGTGAGGAAATAAAGCAGAAGAGAGGAAAAAAAAAAAAAGATGAGAAAGCAACTAAAAAGAAGGCAATAGGTATGGAAGAGAGAGAACTGGGAGCTAATATATGGGTTGTTATTTTTACAGCTCTCACCTGGGAAAGTACTTTTTTTACAAGAGGGAAATAACAGTTTGGCTTTTTAATTCTCTTCTGCAGTTTTCAGTGTCAGAGAGTATCTGAATGATTTCTACAGAATTAGGAAAGAGGAAAAGTGTGACACGAAAACTGTACAACTTTCTAAATAGGGCACAATTCCAGGGACACCTTGCCCGAGAATGATGTGAGTTATGCTTCTGGAGGTACCATGAACATCCCATTCTAGTGAATCATGCCTTCTGGGGTTTCATCGTGGGGACATGCGGCTAACTTGCAGGCAACCAAAAACCACCTCGAACGTGCATTAATAGGAAAGACAGGCACCCATGAACCTTTCTTGCAAAATTATCTTAAAGACAACATAGAATCAGTCAAGACCTATATTATTCACCTTGAATTAGGTCTAGACATGCAATTATAGTAAAAAGAAAGTTGGACTGCTGTTGAGAGTGTGTGAAATAAGAAATACCCTGTACTTTATCAAAATATATACTATTTGCGTTTTTAATAAGGTGGTATTGTTTTAAAAATAACCAAAACCTCATTTTTTAAAAGCCACCTTGCTTAGTTCTGAGCTAATACTAAATACAACCCCTTTAAAATGAAGAGTAGTAGTGTTTCCTTTCAACATCATCAAATATTGTGACAATTTGTACGTGTATGTTGTTTTAGAATTGAAGAAAGGATTTCTGCAGATATCATCTTATTAATACTCACAGCAACCTAATTACATTGGTACGTTATCTCTGTTTTAAAGAACTTGTCCCAGGTCATCTAATTAGAAAATGTGAACCTTGGATCCATTTGGTACACAGTTCAATGAAAAGTGTTTAAAATACTTCGCTGAATTTATGTTTTTGGAAGTTGTGGCTGAAATAAAGAGAATCAGGTAAAAGATGCAAAGGAGTTATTTGAGGTACTGTAAGAGCTGGGAGTGGGTGGGGGTGGATAGCATTATATAAAATCCAGCTTCAAAGTCAGCATCTAGACAAGTTCTATTTTCTGTGAGCTTTTTGGGTTGGTTAGATTTTACCACATTTTACACTCTCTTTGAATTGCAATCTCATTTCAAAAAATAAAATAATTTGAATAAACTTATTTGTCGAACAACTCTCCATCTTTGAAATCAAAACTAGACTGGCTTTGAATATGAACTCTAAATAATCTTGAATCTATCTCTTGCTTTTGAATTCACCAAGAAAACAAAATCTAGACTCCGTTTGAGAATTGCTTTATGATCTTTGTTTTTTGTTGTTCTTGCTTTATTTTATTTTTTTATCTTTAAGTATAGATAGCTAAGAATCCAGACACAAATTCAGGGCAAAGGAACAGAAGATTAGAAAACTAGAATTTGCTAGGCAGGCTAGTGGGAGGGTCCTTTTGTGATGAAATGTTGCATAAATAATGCCAACGGGGGTCTAAATTCACTGTTGCCATGGAGACCTTTGTGCCTGGCTGAACTCTATTCTTTTCTCTTTTAAGAAGGCAACCACTAGGCTTGCGCTATCTCTGATGGTGTCTTGCTTTGCTTTCTCTTAAACTGTTTGCGAGTGAAAGCAGAAATTAAATTATGATAATTTGGCGTCCTGACTTTATCGAGGCTGTTCTTCACTCCCTTCACGGTTTTTGAGTGCCGTGGTGCAGGGAGGGAGGAGCAGGTGGGTAGAATGCCTGGAACTGCCTGCACCGTGGCCTGGGGAAGGAGGGAAGAGTAAGCCTTCATCTTTGGGACTAGTCGGCTTGTTTGCCTAGACCACAGTTTTCAAGTATTTAAGGACCATTTATTTCCAAAGGTACAGTAAAGGTAAAAGAAACAAAATGAAAACTAACCGTATTTGGTTTTTCAGTGCATTGATTATTGATGTTGTTTTTGAGATGATTTTTTAGCTAAAGTTTTAAAATTGCAGATTAAAGTTTGGGGTAGGAAATATGGTAAGAATTCATTCTGAACTCATGGTTGTCAGTTTATTCAGTGTGTGCACATTAAAATTATAAAAGCCAAAGAATCAAATTAAACAGAAAGTGGTTTTAAGCATCAATGTGCCATTTCCCTATTAACTAACCATTGTAACCCTGACCTTTTAATCACTGTTTTTAGTGAAAGTTGGTGTGTCATAGAAACATACTTTAGAGGTTATGAAAGTTAGGATTATCCATGTAAATAGCTATTTATAAGCCAGGAAGAAGTAAATAAGAGTTGATTTGGAAATTGTGGGTCTTACTTTCCTTCAGTGCACAAATAAAGGAATAATCCCACCCAGAAAGAAATTATTTATGAAGAGTAAAGGCATAAAAATCACACAAGTAGTGTCACTATCTGAAGTAACTTTAAAAATCAATATATTGGACAGCTAACTTGTTGCATTACGCTCTCTTTCTTGCAGAGATTATTTGGTTCTGAATAAGTTTTCCTTTAGAACTAGAATACAGTAATTACATGTTTTGATCATTCTAAATGGTACAGGTGTAAATAGAATGCATGCACCCCGCAATTATAGAAAACCTTTACCATCCAAGTGTTTCCAGGTTGCTTTTATTCAGATAGCTTATTGACAGAATTGTAGACCAAAATTTACAATGACTTCATAGATTTCACCTGTGCCTCCCCTGTAGTTAAAAATATATTTGTGATGCCCAAAAGATTAAAGAAACAAATTGATTTCAGAAAACTGGCAATTTAACATGATTTAAAGATTTTTTTCTCCACAGTTATTTATATCACGTAGACACATCTGAAGACAAACTAAATAGGTCCTTTAGATGACATTTTAAAACATAAGCACAGAGTCAAATAAAATGTGATTTAAAAAAAAAACATTTTGAGGATTTTCAAATGCCAAGTTGCAAAATCCTTTCTTTCTAGGCTATTTTACTCATAAGTTTTATCCACACAATTAAGAAAAAAATTAAAATATTTTCAATTGTTTAAAAAAATTGCCTATTTTACTCAAAGTTTATCCTCTATATTTAAGAAAAAAAAATAGTTTCAATTGTTTGAGAATTGCATTTGCTCAGATAATCCCAAATCTAGTCCACCTCTGCTGATTATATTGTCAAGTTGGAGGATCCTAGCTACTAAGTCTGACCAAAAGTTCTAGGTAGAATTGCTCAGAAACCAAGATTTATGTTTGTGTTTCTACAGTAGCTTATTATCACATAAATTCTGTTTTGCATTTATTTTATGATTCTTGTATTTTGCAGCACCTTATATTCAACAAATACTTGTTGAGTCCCTCCTACATGCTAAACATTGTATGAAGTACCATGCGCAAAAATGGAAAGAGGCATTTCCTAGGGTTTAAGAACTGAAAAAGTCTGGTGGGGATCCAGATGTGAGAACTAGTCACTGTGATGTAGTAAAAGAATTGCATATGGTGGCATGGACACGGAGAACAGGAATAGGGCGATAGTTTATGCAGCGCGTTTAAATATGTGTTTATTGGATGTTCCTCATGTAGCTGAGATGAAGAAAGGTTAAGTGACTTGCACATAATAACCATTAATAAATGGATATAAAGATTATTCTCAGATTGTAGCCAGAGGAATCCTATGAAAATGTAAATCCTATCATGTTATTGCTTTATTCAGAGTAAAAGTCAGTTCCTACAGTGGCCAAGAAGGGCCTCCAAGGTCTGCCACCTGCCACCCCATCCCTCCCATGTCTCCTGATTCTGCCCTCTTCCTCACTTTGCTCCAGGATAGAACACTCCTTGACTGTCTTACAACATGCTTCCAGCACTTGGCCTTTGCATTTGCTGATTACTTTTGCTTGAAAGACCATCCCAGCTCCCCTTTTCTCCCCAGCCCCCAGCCCAGATATACACATGCCTCAAGTCCTCATTTCTTTCAGATCTTTGCTCAGATGTCACCTTGTCAATGGGGCTGTTCTTGGTGATCCTACTTAAATTGCCTCCCCACCATCTCCTCTTCCTGAATTATTTCTCTCCATTGCCTTTACCACAGGTGGCTCTCTTGTAATCTGTCCTTTCATTTTATTCACTGTTTTCTCCACTAGAATGTAAACTTCATGAGGGCAGGAATTTTTGTTTAATTTTTTTTCACTGATGGATTTCTAACAACTAGACCATGTCTAGTGTATTTGTTGAATGAACAAACAAGAATATGAAAATATATATATATAATGTTATAATATTTTATGTATATTTTCTAACATAAAATATACAGTATTCCTTTTCTTTCCCCAGACTTTTTTTTCTTTTTTTTTTTTTTAGACATAGTCTCGCTCTGTTGCCCAGGCTAGAGTGAGTGCCATGGCATCAGCCTAGCTCACAGCAACCTCAAACTCCTGGGCTCAAGCGATCCTCCTGCCTCAGCCTCCCGAATAGCTGGGACTACAGGCATGCGCCACCATGCCCGGCTAATTTTTTTCTGTACATATTTTTAGTTGGCCAGATAATTTCTTTCTACTTTTAGTAGAGACGGGGTCTCGCTCTTGCTCAGGCTGGTCTCGAACTCCTGACCTCGAGTGATCCACCTGCCTCAGCCTCCCAGAGTGCTAGGATTATAGGCGTGAGCCACCGCGCCCGGCCCTTTCCCCAGACTTTTAAAAAACAAATACAGTGGTGAGTATTGGAAGTTATCACTTGCAACCCATTATTCTATCTTAAGTAGAAGAGAAAGTGGTCAGTTACCGGCAGTGGATTCAAAATTGTTTATGCGCCAACACCCTTAACCAAGTCTCCTGTGCTGTAGCAGAATGGGACTTGAGAATGTCCCTTCTATGGCATGGTAGATGGTGTCAGGGGGACTGTAAGAAAAAAACTCCAGCCTCTTGTCTCCTCTCACCACTCTCCAGTTGTGGAAAGTTGACAAATGCCTTCAACTTGTGTGTCAGCCTTTTCTTCGAGCATGACAAGCGTGGCTGTAATGGTCATACCCCAACTCTCCCTAAGGTTCTGTGGTTTATTCACACGTTCTCCAAAGTATGTTTTTAATAAAGCACACATAAAGAAGTATATATTACCTCTAAAATACTAAACCATGTATTTCTTCATGTTTCCATCCTCCATTAACATGAGAAAAACAGCTCAATGACCTGAATTATTTATGTGATCTTATTCAATTGGCAGCTCTGTTTAAGTTCTACTCAAAAAACAAAAAACGAATACATCCTCAGGATCCTAAGAATTACCAGTGAATAGTAGTCATGTCTGTGGTGATATTGTTTGACCATATCTTACACTGGCTTATCTGGAAAGCATGATGACAATGGGTATATTTCTGTCACTTGTGGATCAAATCACCTGCTTCTATTTCATTTCCTTCATCCTCCATTTGACCAGTTTAATGGAACTCAGCACATGTGATTTTAAAAGTGAACTCTGCGAGCTCTAGGAATTCCATAAACACTATATTGTGGCTGATTACCTGTGACCTTCTCCTGTGTATAAATATTTTTCAAATATAGGAGAGCAGCCTATTGCAGAAATAAAAATACTGAGTTAGTCTATGGCTTCCAACAATACTGGCTTTTTTTTTTTTATTAAAGAAGAAAAGCCAAGTTTAAATGTCAGTCAACTGATTATTTCAGTACAAGGCAAATAGATGAGAGGCTTTCTGCATCGTGTGCGCCTCAGATACTCTTTGCACGGATACTGTAACATCTGACTGTGTGTTCCTACAAGGAGAGTAACTCTGAAGATGATTATTTATCGCACAGCTTTCACATTAGTCGCACATTCCTCTTCATGAATTTTATCTGCCTCAGTTCATTTCAAACCCCCATGCTCTTCTGAACCAATTCCTGGAAATTTTCATCAGCATTAATAGAGTTTCTTGGAGAGATACTGTATTCACCATTGAAATGTTAAATGTAATTAAACTTAGTTGCTGAGGTTGGGGATTAACGGCACCCCCATTATCAGGGAGCATTTCTTCCCAAAATTGGAAACTGTAAATACAGAGGCAGAGATGAAAAAGAATTAAAGAGGGAGACTTTGAGTAAACTGCGGGGCTGTGTCTGTAGAATAATCACAAGACCATGGGGTGTTTGGCTATTTGGCCCAGCCAGTTCCGGGCTCTGTTTGCAGTGCCAGGACCTGGTGCTGCTGTGGACTTGATATTAGTTTGCAGATTCTAGCACATTTGGGCATCTATTTGGCAAATGTAATGCACATGTATTGGCCACATGTCATACGTTTTCCATTCAGGGACTTATTTTAACTCTGGGTATATAGAATTAAACAGGAAATTTGCATTTCTTCATTTAAAAATTTATAAACTTGATTCCTCCTTTTATTTTGTTATTACTCTGAAATAAAGATTAATAAAATTATTTTGCACACCCAGTGTGCTTCTGATTATCTACTTATAATATCTCATTGAATCTCACAAGGTCCTTATATGTTAGATGTTATTCCAGTACGATAGATGTGAAACTTTAAGCTGAGTAATTATTTTATTACATTTTCTGCGATTCCAGAAATAAATTAGTGCAGGATTTTGAACTCATGTGTGCTCAACTGAAGCTCACTGTCCTTCAGCCTTCTATCCAATGGCACTGTTCAATTTAACCATCTCACTTAGATTTTAGAAAACCTTAGTAGATTTCTGCCTGTTCAAAGGCACCCCCTCACTGCACGCCCCTCCCTCTGTCTTGCATCACCCTCATCCAGGTGCTCCACGAGCTTTTCCCTTTTTCTGCAAACTTTTTGACCCACTGATCAGCATGTTCTGATTTGGAATCCCGCAGGGCCTCGAGCTCAGGGCTTGGTGATAGGATGGTGTGGGAACTAGGCATATCAGAATCCCCAGGGCAACTGTTATAAATGCACCTTCCTGACTCAGCATCTCAAAGATGGGGATTGCACACCTGCATTTCTAATAGGCTCCCTGGGGGACTGCTAGTGCCACAAATTCAAAAACCATACATCCTATTTTACAGATACAGAAACTAGTGTGAGGGGGACAAGTTCCTGGGTGATCTGAGAGTTCTCTGCAGGGAGTTAGGCCAGGATGGAAGCTGGAGACAAGCACATCACAGTGGAGACTAGTGCCGGTGACAGGTCCAAGGTGATAAAGCTTAGAGGAGTTGAAGGACATGCGGCTAATCTCATTCTTATTGTTTCAGACCCACTCTCTGTCGTCGGCCTTTCCTTAGTGCTGTGTTCGTGCGAGTGCATGTAGGATAAAGAGATGAGGAGGTGGGCAGACCAGGGGAAAATTACAGGATGGGTCATTCAGTGCTAAGAAGGCGAGTGTTAGACTTGAGGGTCAAGGATGGATCCTATGATATCCTCCTTGTTTCTCTAGCCACTTCTTCTCTCTTCATTGCTTTCATTCACAGATTGCTTTCATTCACAGCCATCACGTTGCTTTTTTTATTGTGCACACTTGTTTATCATTTCCATTCTATTTATTGAGTCTATGGATGGTTAATATTTCCAGAGCATCTCATAATGATGTTTTTAATTAAATGACATAGTGTAGTTATTATTATATCACTATTTACTGAGCTTCTACTGTTTACCAGTTGCTCTTTTAAAAACTAGAAATAAAGAGAACACAAAGTTCCTGCCCTCAGGGAGCTGTCACTCTAGTGAGCAAGAACATTCATTATATGCTCATTTATTTGTACATGATATAAATGTACTGCTATACCAAAATTTATGTTAGAAAATATAATAAAACCTAATTTTTACAAGATGAGAACAGTACATTTAAGTATAAGTTCAAACCTTTACTCCCCATACCCCACTGGGTTGCCTTGTGCACCCCACTTCAGAGGCAACTGCTGCCCCCAGCTAAGGCAGCTGCACAGCTGTGAATTGTAGGGAAGTCAGAAATAAAATCCGAAACCTGACATATGAGAAATAAGTAATTTATGAAGCTTAGACATTTGTCCTGGTAAGGCCCTCTGTCTTGATTATAACCTGAGTCTGAACTTACTGAAGAAGACGATCATATCATTGTGAATGATTGTTCTTCATTTGCAAATGAGCACGTAATCAACAATCATTCTGCAGATAAGGAGCCAATAAGACAACATCAACAGTGCAGTTCATTGCATCTAGGTGCTAGGAAGCAATCCAAGGTGTGTGCTGATCTTTGTGTGCTGATGACGTGTATTAGACTATGTTTATATGTCCCTTTGGACACACTGTTTAGTAGATCATGATCAACATGGAAAGGTGGTGAAGCATTGCATTATGTACTTTCTATGCAAAGCTATAATCAGAGCATTGGACCAATTCCTTCAAAGCAAGCCTATGGAATTTTCAGGTTACACAAGGCTAAGAAAATACACACATGTTTGGATGCAGAATTTGGTTTCAAGAAAAACGTAAAATGCTGAAAAATATGAAATAGAAACAAAAAGATAAAAATTTGAAATGCATGTCTAGCCTTATTTATAGGTTCAAAATTCTCAACTGAAGAGGTTGGTAGTGTAGGGAAATCTGGTTTGGCAGAGGTTCAGAAAAAAAAGTACTTGAAGTTTAGTTAAATTCAAATTTCATATAAAGCAGCTATTTGGCAAGGTTAGAAAGCTCCTATAACCTTAAGTTACATTAATGGAAGTTCAATTTCAAAGTTATAAGAAAAGTGATGGCTCTTACGTACTTGGCCCTTTTCAGACCATATTTGAAATATTGTATGAAATATTGAGTGATATGAATTGGGGAAGAGACATTGAACAGGTGTGGCCAGATTGAAGGGACCCCTAAAAACAGTGTTGAGATCTCTAAACTTGCCCCTGTTTGAATTACAGAAGAGAAGATATGGTTTTCAAATGTGGGTAGTCTGCTCTGTCAATGAAAATTTCAATGTAATGATTCAGTGAATCAAAAGACAACTAAAACAGAAGTCAGAATCAGAATCAATTATTAGACTTTTATAAGAAGGCACACTATACTAGAATAATCCTTCAGTGGAACGGGATGCATGTGAGTTTGAGCTGCTCAGGAGCTGCCTGAGAGGCTCACTCTTGAAGAAGGATGATGAAATGAATGACTTCCTAGATCCCATCCAGACATAGAATTCCATGAAACGTTTAAGACCCTGTGTCTAGGTTGATCAGAACTAGATGAAGTTTTGGTGTATAAAAATCTAGAAAAGCCATAATGATATATGCAGTACCCATTTTTCTGCTGCTAAGATTTCTGAAGGTAAGAAAGGAATTTTGAAAACACTGTCCAAGTGATCAATGTACACTTGCTATTTAAGACTGAAAAAAGAATAGGAAAATTAGAGTATTCACATAAATATTTATTTATTCATCCTATACATAAAACTCCATGGAAAATATCTTAAACTATCTATTGAATGTCTGTTTCCTCACCTAGCAACTGGTGAACCATGGGTGGTCTATTCCTTTGTTCCCTCATATGTAGAACAGATACAACAGTCGTAATAGTGATGATATTATTTCCTGAGTCCTTATAGAGTATTCACTCCACTGTGGACAAGAAAGGAGGACGTTGATTTTGGGGGGGAAAATGCCTAAGTTTATTAAAATAGAAAGGTTCTCCATGCTGAAGTAGTAGGATACGATTTAAGTCATTTGGTTTAACTATAAATACCAGTTCTACAGTATTTATTAAATACGCATGTCTTTTTGACTGTTTAATTTCTGACCAGACTATGGCTTTTCCCACTTGTATAGCAAGGGAAAATTGTTTGGGGAAAAATTGGCTTAATATGTACAAAACAGCTGCTGGAATTAGGGGCAGCTTGCCACCCGGCACTGCGGCCAGGGAGGTGAGTGTTGATCGGACCTGCCTTCTCTATCAGGTAGAGCTGCAGTCGATGGAATTACAGTACCTAGTTTCAGGGGACACAGAAAATAATTTGGCTGTTCCTAAAAACGCATAAACAAAATATTGGCTAAGCACAGACAGATGTTAAGGTTATACTTTGTACATGAATTCATGTACTTGAATTCACTTTAATGGAGTTGAGCTTATGGTGTAAGATCTTGCAGCTCATTATAACTAAGTTGTTATGGGCTGCTAATTTGCTAGAAGCTGCTGTATCATGAGCTAGCCCAACTGTCTTGATGGGTCTCCTGGTAGTTAATATGGATTAAATGTGAATCTTTTATTTTTTCCCCCGTGGTCTCACATAATGATATTAGCTTGTCTACAGTGTGACAAATTCAGTGTACCAGGAGCATCTGGTACACTATTCTTTATGACTGAAAATAAGCCTGCAAACTCGTAATGCACATCTATTAAGAAGCTTCCACACACTGGAGTAGATGTGGAAGGGTGATGACTATGGAAGGAATATGCTGGTCACAGATCATTTTGCTCTGACATATATGAACTATATCGACAGTGGTACCTTGATCACTACTACCTTCCTCCAAGTTCTTGTTTGATTATCAGGATACAAAAATGGATCTGTCCCTTGTTAGGCTGTACTTACTTCATTCCCAACAGAGCAATTTCAAAAGGGAACAAAAAATAAAAAATAAAAAGAAAGAAACTAAAACCTTCACAGCTTGAAGACAGGTTTAAATTTAGTCTTTTGAAGTTGATCTGAGAATAGATCACACTGAAATGTTCAAATCATTAAGCTACTTTAGCAAAGAGAATGTTTTCTTTTAATTAAATGCACAGTATTGTAAGAAATGAACAGTAGCATCAGATCCTGTTGTCCCATACGGATTAAACAAGCTAATATAAGAATGTTCATGTTTTGAATATGTTACTACCTAAGCAGTGGGGAAATATATTTCATAGATGAAATAAAAGAGTTGGCATGCATATACATATTACATACCTTACCAAAAATAGGAAGGACCTTTGGGCCAGCTGTCACTGTATTGTCTCTGCTATATGGCTGAGTAATCTTCAATTATTCACTTAACCTCTCTGATTGCCAGTTCACTCTTCTTTATGCAAATGGATTATATTTCATATCCTAAATCCTTCACTGGATCATTGTGAAGATAAAATAATTACAGTAACAATATAGCTGTTTTTATACAGCTAATGAAACTCTTATGCAATATGTTAGGGTATAATTTTAACATTAACTCCCTCTTACCTGGTGTCAGCCCTATGGTAACTTAGGCACCTCCATCAAGAGGGGATGTGACAGTAGCAATTAAAAACCACCCTCGGCCGGGGGGCGTGGTAGCTCACGCCTGTAATCCTAGCACTCTGGGAGGCCGAGGCGGGTGGATTGTTTGAGTTTAGGAGTTTGAGACCAGCCTGAGCAAGAGTGAGACCCCATCTCTACTAAAAATAGAAAGAAATTATATGGACAGCTAAATATATATATATATATATATATATATATATAGAAAAAATTAGCCAGGCATGGTGGCACATGCCTGTAGTCCCAGCTACTTGGGAGGCTGAGGCAGGAGGATTGCTCAAGCCCAGGAGTTTGAGGTTGCTGTGAGCTAGGCTGACGCCATGGCACTCTAGCCTGGGCAACAGAGTGAGACTCTGTCAAAAACAAAACAAAACAATAAAAACACCTTAGAGACAATGAGGAACAGAAGCTCTGAAACATACACACACACACACACAAAAAATGGGTGGAAAAATGTCAGCAACATAAATGAAGTCGAAGAAAATGAGACTATCTCTTTGGTTGTGAGAGCCAATAGCTCTCTGTGTCCACAACCCCAGAGGACTTTATTGTGTTCACCTAATTATGAAAAAGCTCTGCAGATGACAGGGACATTTAGGGACAAGCAAGCTAACATCTTTGTAGTGCAATATAGTACAAGATCCATATTTACACTATTGACCCTCAAATGTCAAAAAATGAGTTAAATTTTATTAACTATTTTCTTGTCAGTGAAATAAATGAATTCAATAAGAGTTCAAAGGGCTTCTCCCTTGGAGTATGGAAATAGATGAGATGGTGCATCAGATTCAATAAATGAATAAAATCAGGATTGTTGTTGAATTTCAGCCTTTTATTTATGTCAAATTCCTAATTTATTTGCCTGGTATTCAGTCTGGGCCTACATTCCAATCAGAATTAACTCTATTTACTTCCTGAAACACATCCATACATATTCAGCGTTTGTCCAATTCTGAGCCTTAAGTCATGATGCTGTTGTTTTCATCTGTAAGACATTCCTCCACCCTGTCATGTAGTCAGATAATAATGTCTCCTTATCAACCTCGGATTTGGCATTGCCCCTGATTTCTTCCTCTCCCCATTCCCTTCTGGGGAGTTTTTTTCTAATGGGAAGTTGTCTTTGAAATTCACTTATATCTCTTTCAACACAAGTTAGAATTTTATTCATATTCTAGTTAATGACGTACAGATGTCAACTCTTCCAGACTGAAAACTGTCAGCAGGATCCATACCTGAACTAAATCTGTGCCCAAGTTTTCCTTGCCTGTGTCTCTCAGCACCTTGCAGAATACTTTGTACATAAGTATCTGTTGCCCTATCATTCCATAAATGTTTATTTGACACCTAATATATAGTAGCTACAAGTGATTTGGTTGAAGAAGATAGCATCATTCTTGCTGTGGAATAAAACGTGATAATAACTCACAAATAATTGGAACTTGTGATTTGCTGCCTGGCAAATAAGCATGAAGGGTTCAACACACACCTGCGGTTGCTGTCAGTGAGCAGGTGGTGCTCCTTTGGCATTTCATTTGTGTACCAGAAAATGCTGATATTGTGGTTCTGAAGAAAAATTCAGCAATATCACCATATTGTTGGGGGCAAGTTTTGTTTTCCAGTGATCAAATTATTTAACTCTCTGGGAATGTGGAGCCACTGAATATACATGAAACATTCTTGAAATGCTCACAGAGCTTAAAGAGCTACTGGTGAAATTTGTTAGAAAATTTTATGTTAGCAAGGAAGTGAAATGATGAGAAAATGAATTATTCTGCCATGCAATGATGTAGGATAAAAGTATCTGAAAATGTCAATTTTACGATTCGGTTTTTTTTTTTTTAAATGTAGATTTCACAGTTTGGAGGCAAGGTCAGTAGAAAGCGAGTCTCTAAGAGGCTTTTCTCAAAAGTGAGAACAGTCTTCTTCCTCACTCTGAAAAGTGTTACGTACATTTCTTGGTGGCCACAAAAGGAAGAATAGCTTTGAAGATGGGAGGAACTGGATGGTAGTCAGTAACCAGTGGAAACTATTAAACAACAGTTTGAAAGAAGATGTGGTGAGAAGTTTTAGTTGTTTTAGGTTATATCTATAATTTCAAATTAATAATACTATATTAACATTTGAGAGTCTATGTTTTTATATAAACAAAGAAAACTGAATAGGGACAACCAATAAGATTTGATCAACATATTAAATTGCTCAAATTAATATAAAATTTTCAGAGAGACAGATGTTGGTGCTTGTGGTAGGGAATATTTCATTTAATGTTAAAAAATGTTGAGCCATTGAAGGGTTAAATATTAGGAACAAATCATTTTTATCTTGGGAAATAAATAGCCTCTAAAAGTTTCTAAACAAATGAATGACATGATCATTTTTGTTATTTCTAAAGATAATTTTTGGCTATATTTTGGAGAACAGATTGAAATCAAACAGGAGCAAAGGCAGATCCTCTAATTAGGAGACTGAGGATAGGAATCTAGGCAAGAGATATCGGTGGCTTAGAACTGGGGCTGTGCCAGTGGATCACTCAGTGGACAGATTAGGGATGACTTGTTATGTGTCTCTGGAGAGGACAGAGTCCAGAAAGATACACACATTTTAGGATTAGGCCATTTGAGTAAATGATGGTGTCATTTTGTGAGATAGGAAAACAAAGGAGCACAAGTAGGTTTGCATGTTTTGGTTGATCTTGGTTTTGGATGTGAACCTCTGGTGTTGGGGACTGCGTGGCAAAGAGACCAACTGGATAAATACCAAGAGCTAGTCATGGAGGCTGTGGGAATGAGTGAGATTATTCAGAGAAAGTGTAAGAAAATAGAACTCTAAAAAAATCATGAGTAAAACGGTGGCTTAAGAGAGAAAGAGACAGTCACAGAGGAAAACAAGAAGGTGAGAAGAGCATCTGGAGAGGTGGGAAGGAAAGCAGGAGACGGTGTCTTGGAAACCAACAGAAGAATTTGTTCCAGGAGGGAAGAAGAGGCCATCAGAGTAAAATGCTGGCAATAGGTCAAGGGAAATGCTGGTGGTGTTTGACAATGAGAGCACATATGATTATTCCACTGATGTAAACGTTTAGCTATTCAAGTTTCAATGAAGAGTGTCCAGTGAGAAAGGATAAACGTTATCCTTTTGTCACTCAAATATTTCTGTTTGGAGTTGCATTCCTCCTAAAGCAGTTTAGCGATACAAAAGATATACAATCCTGTGTGTGTGTGTGTGTGTGTGTCTGTGTGAGCATGTGTGTATACACACATGAGAGAGAGACAGAGATTGAGAGAGATAAAGTGCAAGAGAGCATACAGGCAAGAATGAGAAAGAACAATTTATGGGAAAAGATCATAGAAATCTTGCATTAGATGTGCCACAAAAGTACTTTAACCTCATGTTGTACATTTTCTCAGATAACGTTTTGTGTTTGCTCTACACCATTGCACACTTTCTCGTAGTGATCCAAAATTTTCATTTGTTGAAGTCATCCATTAATGCACTTATCTATCCCTCCATTCCTCATGTACTGAGTCCACTCTGTGCTAAGTGAGATGAAGGTGATACTGCAAAGGCTGGTTCCTGCCATCAAGACATGCGTGGCCCAGGGGAGAGGACAGGCATGTGGTCAAGTGGATTTAATAAAGTATTGTTGGTGCTGTGAGTATGATAGTCAGTTCTTCCCAGGTGGAGAGAGTGAGGCAGAGGTCAGGAATGCACTCATACAGAACTGATGGCAGTTAAATGAAGTGCGGTTGTGTTCCATCACTGTAAAATTGAAAGGCAAAGGCACTGCCCCTAGACTTGAGGGAAAGGAAGAAAGTGGGGAAGAGGAAACGGATGCTTGGAGCAATGAGTGCAGACTGAACATATGCGAAGCCCGTTTGAGGGGATGCACATCATCAGTTTGGGCTGAGCCTGGGGTTATGCTGCTTCCTCTTTCACCCTTTGAATATTGGAAGGCTGCTTTCTCCACTAGGTAGAAACATAGGCAAGAGTGTTGGAGCTGCCTCCTCACTATTTTCATTGACCTTGTTGAGCATATCTGAGTTTGGCATTGCCCCTCTTAAAAGTTAAGGGCCATTATTAGAAGGAAATATTTCAGTTTTAGAGTGAACTTGAACAGTACAATAAGTATAATTCTTTCTATGGCTGTAAATAATAATTCTAATATTTTATTTCCAGGCAAGTGGAGAAAACTGACATAAAAGCAAGCATGAAATGATGAGCTAGAATCCTTCCTTATTAAAGAAATTTATTTTATTCATTTGGCTGTGTTGTTCCTGGTTCTATAGCCTCCGCTCAAACAATGAAGATATTAATAAATAGTCCTGGAGTTTTTGAAGCAATGGGGTTCCGCACACTTAGTTTGGGTTAGACTTCTAGTGCTAGTCCCAGCTAATCTTTAGAGAAGCTACATAACATTTTTAAGTGTGAGACATTTTAGACAATCAAATACCTACCTTACTGGGTCAGTGTGAGGAATTAATAAGTTAATGCATGTAAAGTACTTAGCAGAGCAGGGTACGTGGTAAGTAAATATTTAAAATATTAATGCCATTCTTATGTGATATTGTCATAAGTGGAATAGTCATTCCCAATCAGGTATGGGCAAAAAAAAAAAAAAAAAAAAAACTAGTAGAAAACTTTCAAAATGCACATACTAGAGCTCTATTAGCTATAAATTTTTATTCTGTAGTTCTGGGGGAGGTACCAGGCATTAAAGTATAGTTGTAGAGATTACTGTGAATAGTTAAGAGTCACCAATATAATAGTACTACTAAATTTTTAATGAAACCTAATAGAATTTTACATTGTGTGGAAATGCCAAAAAATGTGGCCTTCTTTATCCCTTGGAGTCCTATCATTTAGATGAATTAAATAACTGTGGTAAACATAGTTTATTTGGCTAACAAGGTATTTGGAAAGATAAAATGGCAGAGCAAAAGAAGAAGGCATCCCACAGAATGAAGGAATTGGTTAGAAAGAGGTGTTTTGTTACATTTTTATTGTATAGAAACTGTTCTGGAAAGGTGCCTATGATTCTGCTTCAGAGCGCTGATCCCTGTCATCTGCTGTCTTGCTAGGTAACCCAGGATGACATTGTAGTTGTTTAAAACATTAATCTGTCAGTTTTGTAAACTTTCGTGGACAGCTCTTTGCCATAGTTTTTGACTCACCAACGAGTTCTACACGGCTTTACAGTTGACATTGATTTGTTCCATTCCATCTTGACATTATGGCTTGTTCTTTTCAGATTTGTTGGACAGTTTGTTGTAGGCTTCCAATTATTACCCTGTCATTTGTGCCATTTTCCCTTCAGACTTGGCTTTGCAACATGTCTCTGTGGGATGAAATTAGCATTGCCAAGGGGTGTGGCCATGAAGTCAACTCATTCATGTGAAATGAGAATTAAAAGTGATGTGAGTAAAAATATCACCCAGGATTACTTAATGGTATAGATTGTGCAGAGATGGGTGCAGAGGTGAAAGGCACCAGGGAGCAAGAGCCCACCTACACAGAGACAGAGAAACCACAATCCTGTACTCTGACCCTTTCCTAGGTAGAAGAATATCTGAGGAAAAAGTCTTGACAATGAAAATGACCATAATCGACTTTCTAATGAAATACTTCAAAATGCTCGAACAGTCATTTTGCTCCATTATTGCAAGCATCATTACTAAGTCAGACTCCATTAAACCATTGAATCTTAGCTTCTGAAGAAAAAACAGCAATGATCTTTCATGCTCTTATTTTACATATAGCCAACTTGATTGTGTTAGCATTGGTGCTTCTGAGAAGCAGGTCTCATCTGCAGATGGGATGGGCAAGGCAAGGAGAGAGTGAAAGAAATATTGGAGGTGGTGGTGAGTCTCTGGAGGAAATAGAAAATTTGCTAAGACTCTTGCAGGAGCCAATGTGTGTATTAGGCAATGGTCAGGCTTAAGCAGGGAAGAGGGAGAGGTCAAGGTGGGGCAGAGGTGTAGATCAAGTGGATGGATCATCAGACAGGCACAGCAGCCATCAAATGAAGCCAACAGCAGGCGCGAAAATGGTGTCAAGACATCAGTCCCCAAGAAGTTTTGAGTTGTTAACAGAATGCTCCCATAATGGCCTCAGGCCTAGAGAATGATTGCTATCTTTGTTACTGACCCAGGGATTCTCTCAAAATAGAACCACATATGAACCCAAATTCCGGAAATAGAGGGCACAGAGGAAAGTTGACTGAAACTTGAAGTATCAGACATTCTTTAAATCTTTCTAACCAGGAACATGACCAGCACCTTGGTGTGGGATATGGTTATGCTTGGAAGGAGAGCAGAGAGACCAATTTATGCAAATTAGGATATTCTAGCTTAGGGAGTTCAGCAGATGGTACAAAGATGTGGGATGTTTTAGGTTCACCCTTTGCCCTGAGATTGCCAAGTTCTTTCACAAAATGATCTGACCTCCAAACAAAGAGTTTGAACCCTGTATTAACCCCTGCCCCCTTGCCAAAATGGTCATGGGATTTCTTAAAAAGGGATATAACCCCATAAACATAGAGAGTAGGTGAATAAAGAACCATTCTTCTCCAAGTTTGAGAGGCATCAATTGTTAGAATTACTTAAAGTCATATGAAGAAAGTGATATACTGCCAATAAACTATCACACACTATTAAATGTATGCCATCCCAATCTGAGAGCTAGTAAGCCCAGAGATATTAAAGTATAAAAATGTGGGTCTCAGAACTGATAAAATATGACAGATGGACAAAGTGGGAAATGACTCATCACATCTTAAAGAATGGCGTTCTAAGCAGTGGGGTAAATTAAAACGTGGACCAATTTATACAGGAAATCCTTTCAAAGGTGTTGGAGGTTGGGAAACGGGGCATCAGTACAGCAACAAGCTGGAGATTGGCTGCAAACCTGTTTAGATATCAGTTGGACCCCAAATCCCCTACCCCACCATGGCGAAGACCAGAGGTTGATTCCTGGGAGGGGGTGAAGTAAAGATTCTTTTGACTGAGGGACCTCAAGAATGAGTGTTTAAAGTGAGGCATTGAATAAATAAAATTTTGCTTGCTAAATTTTGCACCCCCCACTTCACCCTCACCTAGATGTAGCCCTGCACAGTTTGTGGAAGAAGGGCAGCCACAGATTTACACTCAAAGCTGGAGCTTGGAGGAGTCTTTGCTGGGAGTTCTACACGGTTCCTGCATGAACACACCCAACGCTTCTCCTGGAAGGGCGCAGCTAACAAGCCCCACTCGGACAAGGTCCGATCGGCTCTCACCCCTACAGGCAGATAGGAGCAGACTGCTAGAGAACGTGAAATACTTTCAAAGAGCTATGCCATGAAAGATGGATTCCAGAACAAACAGAAAATCACTGTAAAATAGGAACTATGCACAGAGAAGAAAACAAAGACAACAACAACATTAATATCATGGAGGAAGAAAAGAGATGATTTTCTATCCATTAAATAAATACCAGATGCTAATTAAAGAGAATGCTCAGAGAATAAAAGCTAACTCTTAGAAATCAAAGCACAATAACAGCAATGATTCACTCATTACAGACTTATATGATTAAAGTGAGGAAACTTTCCAGAAGGTAAAAAGCGATGGAAAAGTACAAGAGAAGATTAAGAGAAGAAAGTTTGAGGACCCATGTAGATTTTAGCATCTGAATAATGAGAGTTAAAGAAGAAAACAACAGTAACAAGAAAAATGTTTTAAAAGGAGGGAGAAAAGCATAAAAAAAATTTCAATAGAATTTCCTAAAACTAAACAATGTATTTCTAGGTTGAAAGGTCCCACTAAATGTCCAGCAAAATGTCTAAAAATAGAGTTATATCAAGACATATCATCATAAAAGCTTAGAACACTAGTGACCCAGAGAGGATGAAACAAGTTTTCTGGAGAAAGTAAAAGCAGATTTCATTAAAAAAAAAAATCAAGCCTCTAAAAGTTTTCACACTTCTAAATAGCAACATTGGAGGGTAGAAGATAATGAAACATTGTCTCAAAACTCTAAGGGGAAATGATTTCCAGCCTAGAATTCTCTATTTCTTTACCCAGCCCATTAACTAAGTGTGAGAGAAGAATAAAAACATAAGATGTGCAACTCTCAAAAAAAAAAAAAAAAAAATAGCCTCCCATTCATTCTTTCTATCTGGGAAGACATTTTCCCCGAGGAAAGTAGACAACTGGTGGGGGAGACAGGAAAGCACAGAAGAGAGAAACAGAGGAAATCCCACCATGGAGATGAATGGACATCCCAGAAGATAGCTGTGCAGAGAAGGCAGCCAGGCCAGGTTGGGGCAGGTCAGAGGTGCAGAAGAGATTTCACCAGTAGCTGCTACTGACATAATTATTTTGTGTGTTTGTGTTGAGAGAAGATTTATACAAATGGGGGGAGTTTGGGGTTTGATTAGTATTAAGTGTTATATAAAGAAAACTAAGCAAAGAAACACAAAGATCCAAGTTGTTAACTTAGGGAAAATAAAATGTCGTGTATTAATGGAAATGAAAGCATACAATAAATATCATGTGCATTTTGTCATAGTCTGTTCAGGCTGCTGTAACAAAATTCCATTAACTGCATAGCTTATACGTAGAAATTTATTTCTTACAGTTATGGAGGCTGAGAAGTCCAAGATCATGGTGCAGACAGGTTTGGTGTCTGGTGAGAGCCCAACTAAGCGCCGTCTTGGTTCACAGACAGCTCTTTCTCTCTGTGTCCTCACACGGTAGAAGGGGACAATGAGCTCCCTCATTCCTTTTTATAATATAATCATCATATCTCCCATAATCCTCCATCTCCTAATACTGTCATCTTGGGGGTTGAGATTTCAACACATGAATTTTGGTGGGGACACAAACATTCAGACCATAGCAGTGAAGAAGACTCACCATTGTTAAGATTTAACAATAATAAATGTTTACACTTCCTCAAATTTAGCTCACACCATTCTAACTAATGCTACATCACAATATTAAATAAAATATTTACTGTAGGAATTAATGAAACTATGAGTATGAGTTTTCTGATTTCAGTTTTCATACTGAGTTAGCTAAGCCCCCTCAAGAGACTTTACATGCTTTTATCCACTTAAAAACATATAGTAATAAAATATATTTAATTAAAGCAAATAAATCATTAATTTAGGATCTTTAGGAAAAAGTTATAAAACTGTATGATAATTTTTCTTATAATAATCCTAATGCATAATATGACTCAACAATATGCTATTCTGGGAGTGACACCAATTAAATCTGGCTCTCTGTAAATTTTAAGGAACTTTGGCATAATCGATCAGATAATTTTATGAATTTTTATGATCTCTAAAACAAAGTAATTTCCACACAGTAGGGAGATTTAGGTTCTCCAACATTACTTTGGTTTTTCTTAAAACTTCTTTTACCATAGGATATTCTCTCTGAAACACCAGCTACTCTAAATTCCCATGAAGTCGTCATGTCTCTGGACAGTTCCTGTATTACACTTTTTATAGCCTGATTTACATCACCCCTTGGCCATTGGAACTACCCAGGAAAAGACCATACTAGTGTTCTTTTGCCCCAAGGCTATTCTTTTATTTATTTGCCTTACTTCTATTGTTTCTTATACCCTCCAAATCTGCATAACCTTTACAGATCTTTCTTCTCTCTTCTTTCTTTATAGTCTCACCTTCACTGAATTAATTTAATACCTTACCTTCACTTATAACCAGTATTACAAATGTCACTGAATACATCCCCATGCTTTCATTTTTCCAGTTAATTTCTTGTATATTCACCTGGCATTATTGGCAACATCCCTCCCTTGAATGCTGTTCCATCTCAAATTCTCTGAGAAACCCAGGGGCTCATTCAGTTCTGAGAGATCTGTTCTCTCTCAAACACCAAACTGTGTTAGAACTGCATGTTGCCATCTTTCCACCCAAACCACAGCGTAAGGATCCCTTGGGTGCAAGAGAAACTCGTCCACTCTTGTGAAGATACTCTGGCTGCTCTAGGCGCCTTTAGGCCACAGGAACGGCCCATACCAAAGAGAAAAATCAGTCCTCAGTTGAAAAACCAATCAGTTGTCCCAGATTTGAAAGCCTCAGTTCCAGCCCTTCTTGTTCCCTATCATAGGCTTAGTTATCAATTCCAAACGTATTACCATGGCAAGGGAGAGTCCTGAGAGTTCCTAGCTCCAACGGTGTGCTGAGGCCAAGACAGCCCTCCCTATAAGCCTTATACCCTTGACTTGGGGTGAGTTAGGAAATTACTGCCTGGGAGAGTTTCCCCCTGCAGCGCAGAAAGGGGAACACAAACAGAGCCTGAATAGGGGAGACAGCACTGGGAGTCCAGGGAGGTAAAAGGGGGCTGGAGTTCACAAGTCCAGATACCAGAAGGGCAATCTGCAGAGGGCCCCCTTCTCATCGTCAATAGAGAACTGAGCAGCCCCTCTTTGCAAGGAAGCTCGCAGAGGCCAGGGAAATATCCCTGGTGCACAGGGCTGGGAACATGTGCCAGCACCAGCCAGCCAAGCTGGGAGACCCCATAATCCATGGGGGATTGAGTTGGTCTCTCAGAAAGGTCTGGCCTGGCTAGTACAGGGTAAGTAGCCTTAGATATGCGCTTTTCTGTTCCTCCTAACAAATCGTGAAAGCAAGACTCAAAAGTATCAAATTGTTTCCAAATAACTTCATGTGTCTCAGGACAGAGCTGAAGATATTTATGGGAATACAAACATATTCAGAACCTACCAACAAGGTAAAATTCCAAATGTTCTGTTTAAAGGTTACCGCTTGTCCAGAGTAGCAGAAAATATGATCCATAACTGAGGAGAAAATTCAGCCAGCTGAAACTGGCACAGGTATTAGAATTAACAAATAAGGACATTCAAACAGTTCGTATAAGCGTATTCTACATATTCAAAAAGTGAAGTCAAGTCATGAAAGACAAAAACCCCTAAATGAAACTTCTAGAGATATTTGATCATCAATGTCCGAATGAGATTAATGGCAGATCTTATGTTGTAGAAGAAAAGATTAGTTAATTTGAATACACTTGTAGAAACTACCCACAATGATACACAAAGAGAAAAAATAACTCAAATGAAAAGAGACCCCGTGAGCTGTGGAACAGTTCCAAGTGGCCTAATTCACATTTAATTGATGTAACTGAAGAACAGGAGGTAGTGGAGAAGAAAAAACATTTTTTGAAAAAACAATGGCTGAAAAAATTCAAATTTGATGGAACCTATAAATTCAGAGATCCAAGAAGCCCAGTGAACCCCAAACATAAGAAACATGAAGAAAACTACACCAGGAAACATCATCATCAAATTGCCCAGTGCCAATGATAAAGAGAAAAATCTTTAAAAGCAGAGAAAATCCCACCATATGGGTATACAGAGAAACAAAGTTAAGGATTCCATAGATTTTTTTTTTTTTTTTTTTTTTTTTTTGGTCATAATAAGTGCAAGTGAAACAACAGTGGAGCAAAATTGTCTTTCACAAATGGGGACAAGATAAATCCCTTTTTAAGTTCTGTCAAGCTGGGAGACTTCTTCACCCAAAGAACCACAGTACAAGAACAACTAGGGTCCTCAGACAAGGGAATTGAAGCCAGGCGGAAATACGGATCTGCACAAAGGGTTGAAGAGCACTGGAAATTCTGGTCCTTGGGAAGGCAGCTTGCAAATGAAAAAGTCATCTCTTTTTTTTTTTTTTTATTTCATCTTATTGTTATGGGGGATACAGAATTGCAGGTTACATACGTTGCCCATGTACCGCCTTTCCCCCCAAGTCAAAGCTCCAGGCGTGTCTGTTCCCCAGATAGTGCGCGTTGCACCCATCCTATAGGTATATATCCCTCCCTTCCCCACCTCCCCCTTCCCGAGTCAGCACCTTCAAGTGTTACCATTCCCCAAACGGTGCGCAATGCACTCATTGTGTAGGCATACACCCATCCCCTCCCCCACCCCCCACCTCAGTCTGATATCCGATTGGTGTCGTTCCCAGATGTGTATTTAGGTGATGATCAGGGAAACCAATTTTCTGGTGAGTACATGTGATGCTTGTTTTTCCATTCTTGGGATACTTCACTTAATGTAATGGGTTCCAACTCTCTCCAGGAGAACCATAGAGATGTCGTATCTTCATTATTTTGTATAGCTGAGTAATATTCCATATACCACAGCTTACTAATCCAATCATGTATTGATGGGCGTTTGGGTTGTTTCCACATCTTTGCTATTGTGAATTGTGCTGCTATAAACATTCGGATACATGTGTCTTTGTTACAGAATGACCTTTTTTCCTTTGGGTATATGCCCAGTAATGGGATTGCTGGGTCAAATGGCAGGTCTACTTGAATCTGTTTAAGATACCTCCATAATGCTTTCCACAGGGGTTGCACTAGTTTGCAGTCCCACCAGCAGTGTATTAGTGTTCCTGTCTCTCCACACCCACGCCAACATGTGTTGTTTTGGGTTTTTTTGATAAAGGCCATTCTCACTGGGGTTAAGTGATATCTCATTGTGGTTTTGATTTGCATTTCTCTGATGATTAGGGATGTTGAGCACTTTTTCATATGTTTGTTAGCCATTCTTATATCTTCTTTTGAGAAATTTCTATTCATGTCATTTGCCCACTTTTTGATAGGGTTGTTTGATTTTTTCTTGCTGATTTTCCTGAGTTCTAAATAGATTCTTGTTATCAGTCCTTTATCTGATGTGTAGTATGCAAAAATTTTTTCCCATTCTGTAGATGGTCTGTTTATTCTCGTGACTGTTTCTTTGGCTGTGCAGAAGCTTTTTAATTTAATCATGTCCCATTCATTTATTTTTGTTGCTGCTGTGATTGCCTTGGGGGTCTTTTTCATAAATTCTTTGCCTAGGCCGATGTCTATAAGAGTCTTTCCTACATTTTCTTCTAGAATTCTGATTGTATCACGCCTAAGGTTTAAGTCTGTTATCCACCGTGATTTGATTTTTGTGAGAGGTAAAAGCTGTGGGTCCTGTTTCAGTCTTCTACAAGTGGCTAACCAATTCTCCCAGCACCATTTATTGAATAGGGATTCTTGTCCCCAGAGTATATTCTTTCCCGCTTTGTCAAAAATTAGGTGACTATATGAGGATGGTTCTATATTTGGAAGTTCTGTTGTGTTCCACTGGTCTGTGTCCCTGTACTTGTGCCAGTACCAGGCTGTTTTAAGAACCACAGCCTTGTAGTATAGTTTGAGGTCTGGCAAATTAATACCTCCCATTTTGTTTTTGTTGCTTAAAATTGCTTTTGCTATACAGGGTCTTCTCTGATTCCATACAAAGTGTATAATTATTTTCTCTACATCTGTGAAGAATGATGTTGATAATTTAATAGGGATTGCATTGAATCTGTAGATCACTTTGGGTAGTATAGACATTTTAACAATGTTGATTCTTCCGATCCACGAGCATGGTATATTTTTCCATCTATTTGCAAGTTCTGCTATTTCTTTTCTCAGTGTTTCATAGTTTTCCTTATAGAGGTCCTTTACCTCTTTAGTTAGGTATATACCTAGATATTTTATTTTCTTTGTTGCTATTTTGAAGGGTATTGAGTCTTTAATTTGTTTTTCCAATTGTTATTGGTATATATAAATGCCTCTGATTTGTGTATATTAATTTTGTAGCCTGAGACTTTGCTATATTCGTTAATCAATTCCAGGAGTCTCATGGTTGAATCCTGGGGGTTTTCCAGATATAACATCATATCATCAGCAAAAAGTGAGAGTTTGATCTCTTCCTTCCCTATTTGGACTCCCTTGATTTTGCTCTCTTGCTTGATAGCTCTTGCAAGGACTTCCAATACTATGTTGAAAAGTAATGGGGACAGTGGGCAGCCCTATCTGGTTCCAGTTCTAAGTGGGAGTGCTTTCAATTTTTCCCCATTCAGAATGATGTTGGCTGTGGGTTTGTCATATATGGCTCGTATCATTTTTAGGTAGGCTCCATCTACACCTATTTTGTTAAGCGTTTTTATCATAAAAGGGTGTTGAATTTTGTCAAATGCTTTTTCTGCATCTAATGAGAGTATCATATGGTTTTTGTTTTTGCTTCTATTTATGTGGTGAATTACGTTTATAGATTTACATATGTTGAACCACCCCTGCATCTCTGGGATGAAGCCCACTTGGTCGTGGTGGATTATTTTTTTGATAAGTACTTGGATTCGATTTGCTAGTATTTTATTGAAAATTTTTGCATCTATATTCATGAGGGAAATTGGTCTGTAGTTCTCTATTTTTGTTGTATCCTTTCCTGGTTTTGGTATCAATGTTATATTGGCTTGGTAGAACATGTTGGGGAGAATTCCATCCTTCTCAATATTGGAGAATAGTTTATATAGGATGGGCACCAGTTCTTCTTTGTATGTATGGTAAAATTCAGGTGTGAACCCATCTGGACCAGGGCTTTTCTTTTTGGGAAGGTTTTTTATTGCTGTTTCGATTTAGACACACCTCTGGCTAGACTAACCAAGAGCACAAAAGTAAAATCTCTAATAACCTCCATTAGGAACATGAAAGGAGAAATCACAACCAATGCTACAGAGGTACAAGATATCATCTGTGAATTCTACAAAAATCTTTATGCACACAAACTGGAGAATGCGGAGGAAATGGACAAATTTTTAGAAACACATAGTCTTCCTAGGCTCAACCAGGAAGAAATAGAGTACCTGAACAGACCCATACCAAGAAAAAGTCATCTCTTATCACCTCCTTCCAAGTAAGACTGACACGAGGAAGACCACAGGGAGGTCACACCCTGTAGCAGGCACACCCAAGAGCAGCATCTGTCCTAGCAGAGGCCCAAGGCTTATGAATTCTGAATCAGATTTCCAAACTGTCTCGCCGTGTTGAACTGCTTTAATGCAGGAAAACATGCAGCACACAAAAGCACTTTAGATAATACGGATAATGAATTTCCATCTACTGGTGAGGGGTTCTGTATGGTCTTTAAGTGTTAAGATTTTTTTTTTTTTTTTCTTTTTGAGGTGTTATTAACTCAAAGGTCTGGGTTGGTTTACTGTTAGACAGATTTAAGATACAACATGGTATAAAGTCTGGAAATGAAAAATCTTCTAGAACTTGGATATGTTTATGGAAATGAACTGCCAAAAAAAAGCAGAACTTTAAGAGAGAAGGGGGAGGTTATATGCATGCAATGCATTGGGCAGATGTCTTGTTATTAATTTCTTACCAATAATGCTTGATGGCCTTTAGAAGATTAAAAGTTTGAGCTTAAACAACAACATGCTTTCTCAGTTTTAACACCTTGGAGGGAAAGTGGAGCTCTCATTTCCAAAGTGTCTTTTACCTAGATTCCCAAAATAATGTCAACATTAAAAAAAAAAAATCTGCTCTTATGGAAAAGAGCAAGGATATTTTTAATATATGTAGAGGATACACCAGATCCTACTTGTTAGAGATCTCACCCGAGTGTCCAGGTAACAGGTAAATAAAATATTTTCTAGAAAAATATATGCCTGCAACTTTGAGAGTTTTTGTTCTCTAAAACTGACCCCCACCTTATACAATATGAGAAAGCATTCTCATCTCCAAAACATAACTGTGCAGATAACTTATTTTTTAAAAGAAGTTAAATGTGACATTGTAAAGCATTTTCCTGAAATTTCCAGGTAGAATATGTGATTTTCTGTAATTATGTTTATTTTAAAAATTAAGTTTTTGAGAAAATAATCCATAAGGACTAAAATATGGTACAAAAGTCCTATAGTTGGAACAGCTGAGATCTTTGAAGTTCTGATTAAATAACTTTTCATTAAAGTTAATCCTTCAACAATGGATTTAAGACAGTTTTGTAGAAGCATGTTTCATTGGTTCAAATCGCTATTTTTTTAAGGTGCTATGTCAAAAATCCCAAAGGTTATGCACCTGTAATTAGTCTGTGTAGAATTTTCATTGTCATTCTGCAGGAATTTAAGGCATGAAAAGTGTAGGTTTTAAAGCATTATTTTTTCGATCTATAATATGTGAGTAATTTGAAGAGCAAATTAGTATACAGCAGAGAAGCAGCCGGAAGTCCAGGAGGGAGTAAACACACTATTAGCTCAGGTTAATTTTTCATGACGGTATCTCATTTAATCCTCATGTACATCTTATGAAATAAGTAATTTAAACTCATTTTACAGATGATAAAACAGATACTTAGATTAAATAGCTTGTTCAAGGTCCCACAACTAGTGGGGTCACAAGTCTGTCTGAGCTTCAAATTTTTTTTTTTTTTTTTATTGCACACTCTCCATTTTTCAAATTTGGCAACTTGGAAAGTCATATTATTTTTTTCCCCTCTGCCATCCTGTCATTCTGGTCTGAATTCCACCTTCCTTGTAGATGATAGAATTTATCTTGTTGGTGGGTTTCTTTCAGGAATTACAGTTTGAGAGGCTGACCCGCGAGCTGGAGGCTGAGCGGCAGATCGTAGCCAGCCAGCTGGAGCGATGCAAGCTTGGATCGGAAACCGGCAGCATGGGCAGCATCAGGTACCGGCGCTGCTCTCTTCCCTGTCTGTGCTTTGCGTTGCCGCTGAGAGTAAATCATGCTGTTTATCTTCTCCTTTCAAACCCGGCAGTGGAATTGGAACACTCAGTCAGATGTTGGAGAGAAATTGTAACTGACCTGATTTAAGATGTTCAAAAGGTGTCCAAAATGGCCCGATTTGTATTGGAAACTCTTTTAACAAAATTAATGCCTGCCCTGAATGCAAATTATGCATAATTTTACACAAAGGCAAGCTTTGCATTCAGTCAGCTTGCTGGAAATCAGGAGACGCCAAATCACAATCCCTCAGTTTAGTTCTTTCTTTTCTAAATGATCCAGAGTTACAGGTTCCTGAAATGAAAGAACATTTTGGCAGAACCTATCTTGTTTGCTAATATACGATGCTAAGACACAAAATTGCCCCATGATTATCAACCACACATGCAATTCCCCGTGTTCAAAACTATATACCCATCCAGAAATAGAAATGATTATTCAATTAGTGGTTTGTTTGAGATTATGAAATACTAAAAAAAAAAACCTTTTAGTCACATGACCACAAAATCAATTATCCTTCTTAGAACCAAACTTTCATATTTGAGAACATGAGGGTGTGTGTATGTAGATGTGTGCACGAGAGACATACTGAAGCTTTATAAGGCTTAACTTCCATTTCTCAAGAACCCATTGTGCTTTCCTACCATCTGGTTTGATGATGTGTTTTGGGCACTCTGCATTTTCCTGGAGGAAACAATAGCTACGGTGGCAAATAAACTGCAACAGTCAAGTGACTTAACACAATAGCAGTTTGTTTCTCTCTTATGGAACAGGCTGAAACAGGGAGTGCCTTACAGGGTACTTCTTCCCTGCCATGCAGTGACTAAGGACGCAGACTCCTTCTGTCTTGAGGGCCCTGCCATCCTTTATGGCCTCCTCCTCAATTGCATTGCTTTTTGGGTCACTGCACTCACAGTCCATTGGTGAGAACCAGTCACATGGCCTCTCATAGATGGAAGCAGGCAGGAATTCTTGGTCCTGGGTAGACAGCCACTCTGCAGATGCAATAGTGTGACTTTGGTGGACTCGTAGCTGCCTGTTGCCAGGAAAGAATGAAAATATCTTTGTATCCATTGCTCTAAAATATTTTCTCATAGTAAGAGTAAATTTGTAGTTGGACTGTTTCCTATTGAAGTCACATGCCATTAATCTTTTAATGTTGTTCTTTTCTTTGTTGGGCAGTGGTAATCACTTTTTCCTTTAAATGGAAATCACTGCACCCTGTGTTGTCATACTGGGTTAAAAACAAGGATGGAACATCAGTTTCCATTACAAAACCTTTTCTAGGATATGTGGAAGCATCTCCTTCTGCATCCAACTGCCTGGGGTATATGTTGCAGCAAATAAATGTATCATGATGTCTTAAACTCATTACAGACTTGTCTAAACATCCAGATTAAAGCAGGACAGATACAGAAAAGTAAAAGTGAATTGTGTTCACCTGAAATTGCTTTCATAAGGTTGACTGGTTGTAAGGTGGTGAGTCTAAGGGAGGGAGAAGATAGTATTTGTGTGTGTTTGATTTACTACATGTGGTTGTGTGTCTGAAGAGCTTTCTGTTAAAGCTGAACACCTGAGGAGAAGCTAAGTCTTTCACACTTTACAGGTTCATGTATACATACCACTGATTGACATCTGGTTTGCTTTGAAGCCTGTTGCTTCACTATTGATCTGTTTACCTTTTCAATCCATATTCCTAATCTTTCTATGTGACATTTTGCATATCGTCCACCTTTAACATTTTACCCCACCCCAGCCCCTGGTAGGAGTAGGCCTGGGGAACCATGTTGTAGCCTGTGCCTCAATTTCCAGTTTCTGACTGGACCACAAATGGATCTGCCTGGCCTGTGAGAAATTAGGTTCTTACTCTTGAGAAGTGAAATCAGTGACCCCAAATGTGTGCCATCGATGGTGGGTGCTAGGTGATGGTGGCCTTAATGGTTGTGTGCTAGTGGAGGACTCTGTGGGGACAGAGAGCAGCCCAGCAGAGAGACCACATGGTCTCTGAAAGTCAGTGAGACTAGTTCAGTTGTCATTAGAACTGGCTGCATTTTATACGTTGCATCCATGAGATTACCCATTAACTCCTTAAAATCTGTCTTCTTCCCTAATTTGATTTGATTTATCTTGAATTGATTTCTTTTCTTAGGCCCAAAGTGTTCTGAATAAGATACATCGGTGAACTACCAAAGTAGACAGAAAAAATGATCCCATGACAACTTTTGGTCCTTTAATGCTATGTCTTGTATCACTAGCTCACAGCTCATAATATATAATCAATAAATCAGAGTCAAATAACAGTGTTGAGTGAAGATGACACAGCCTAATTATTTCTCCTTGCCATATATAATATCAAGCTTAATTATTTTGTATTTTGGAAATCTCTAATGTATGAATCTGCATTAGTATAATGCAAGCAATTTACTAATATTTCACCAGAGAACAACCAATGCATATCTTTCACTGTTCTTTTTTGTCATAACCTACTTGTTTGCTCAGCTTCAGAAATGCATTTTTGGAAATTCAAATCTTCATTAAAGGTGATAGACTAACCTAGTTAGCACATCAAAAGAAATATTTAAACAAAAATAGAATATCAATTTTTTTTTAAAAAAAGAGGACAGTTTAAAAAGTCAGAATCATTTAGATTCTGATTCATACTCTTAATAATACTGGGAGGTAGGTGGAAGAGTTTCTTAGAGGAAACAAAATAAAATCAAGTAATGTTTTGGGACATATTTGTATATATTAATAACAGGTAGAAATGGCTCATAAATGTAATTTGGTTTCACCTCTGCCTTTATTGATGGTAGGAAGTTGCCTCATCTGATTCCTAAGATCTCTTTCCTGGTAGTCACATCAACATTTTAACTCACTGAAAAAAAAGTTATTAGTATGCATTTATAACAATCAACTTTACAGCAGTCTATGGGATACTAAATGAGAACACTGAGATGGGGGACAGGGAATCTGGAGATACTTATTTTTGTAGCAGATCGGCTCCTGCATCCAACTGTCTAGGTTATAAGTAGCTGCAGTTAGAAACATTGTGATGTCTTAAACTCATCATAGGACTTTGTAAATATCCAAATGCCTATCATAGTTTCCAGAATTCAGACCAATCAATGGTCATCTAGTGTTCTCAGTCACCTGGAAAGGAATTGTACCTTTTCTCCTTCCTGTCTTGGCTTTCCCAGAACCTGTTGTCAGACCAAACCCTTCCAACCGGTTGGATCCTTCTTTCTCCTACAAATAGACATTTCAGTCCCATACCTCCTCCATGATTTCCAAGAACCATCCAAGACTGGAGGCAGGAACATCAAGATTTGTGGTGCTCTGACACGTGAATCCTCTGGGTGAGACCAGAGTAATAGGAGAGAGAAGAACAACAGTTTTACTGTCAGGGGGATCACAGTTCAAGGCACTGTGCTAAATGCATTGCATGTTGCATGAGTGGAGAAGCAGGCTACTAGGATATTGGACTAAAATGGACTTGAACACTGGAGGCAGTTATGATCTCAGTGAACATGAAGTCTGAGGGCACACAGGGGCTTTGGCTGTCTCAATGGCACCATGACCCTAGGTCAACCTCTCTGTGAGTCCCCTGGCATTGTCCTGATGGTCGTAAGACTGTGGCCTCATCTCTAGGCACCAGAGACTCAACCATGAGCATGCAGAGCTGGAAGGGAGGGAAAGGATTTACATTCTCTCTCTCTCCTCTCACCATAAATATACACACATATGTATATATAGCTATATAGTATATTAATTATATTATGAATTACTAATAATGTACAACGTATATAAAAAATATTTCCCAGAGGTCTCCACATGGCCAGCCAGGGTCTTGGGGGAGTCTCGCAAACTGCAGACTCCTCCTCAGTGATTGTACACATTGATGCCAAAACCAAATTACGCATTTAGTAGCCAGAGGGGGAGCATGGATTGGGGTCACGCTAGGTTAAGCCCCAGCAGCTCCCAATTACATGTTACCCATGTAGTCCTCACAACTGCCTGCAAGATAAGTATTATTTTTCACATATGCAGATGAGGAAACAAGCTTGAAATGTTAATTAACTTGACCAAAGGATGCTTGAGGTAGGCAGAATTCTAAGATGTTCTCCATGGTTCCCATTATCGTTGGTGTCTCACAGTCTATAATGCGGGGGATTTGAATGTGAACGGGTCTCCCTCCTGTAATTGTGCTATGTTATATGGCCCTGTTGTCTTTAAGAGAGAGATTACCTGGGTGGGCCTGAACTAATCACACAAGCCCTGTAAATCTAGGTTTAGAGATCAGAGACAAAGGAAGTCAGAAATTCAACTCTGAGCTAGAGAGATGTGACACAAGATAAAATGTCTATTGCTGGCTTTGAAGGTGGAAGGACTGTGTGGCTAGCAGTGAAGATGGCACCTTCCAGCCGAGAAGGATCCTGCGCCCACAGCCAGTACCTCAGTCCTGCAGCCCAAAGGAACTGAATTCAGCCGACAATCTGAATGAATCTGGGAAGGAATTATTCCCCAGAAGCTGCAGAAAGGAAAGTAGCCCTGCAGAAATTTTGATGATAGCCTTGTAAAATCCTCAACAGAGAACCCAGTCACTCTTGAAATTTACAAAACTTATAAAACCATTAGCCAAAACAGTGGGTATTGTTTGTGGTAATTGGTTATGCAGTAATAAAGAACTAATACAATGCTTTTTAATTGGTTATATTAGATATATACGATAAGCTGAATTCTGAAAGTTTTTGAGAGAAAAATTTTATTCTGTGGCAATATATATTATATTCAAAAGTTTAATATGTATAGCCTGTTTTATTTTTCATGCATATATGCATGCATTTGGACTGAAATGAGTTTGCAGCTTTGATTCTGAGGAGTGAAAGTATTTGAATGTGCAGTGGACTGATGGTTTACTGTAGAATAATGACAACCAATAAAGCAATCATCTTTAGCCTCATCATTTTTATAGTATAGACCCCAAGACTCCGACTGGAGTCATTGACATCCAAAAGGACAAAATATAATAAATATAAAAACTTGGTTGCTCCATGCAAGGAGTTCTTTCTTTCCCACATATGAACTAGTGAATTCTTTGCAAGCCTAAGTTTCTGCCATAGTCTGCCATATTTTGGAGAGTGGGCTGCAAAAGGAATAAATGTTTTAAATGTTATCAAAGGTCATTCTCCCTATTAACTAACTTTGTGAGCCCAAATGCCAACAATTCTATAAATAGACTCTAAAAATCTTTTCCACATCTACAAAAAAGTCAAGCTTATTTTAGAGAAAATGCTGATTTCTGGTTAAGGTAGTTACTAGTATTTAGTAAACAAACATAAGTCAAGTAGTAACATACTTTTTGTGAGAATGAAATTTATTTATTTAAAAGCATGATCAGTGAATTTTCTTAAGGAAATAGATCATACATGAATATAATTGTTTCCCAAAATAAGACATTTTGTACATTTTTCATTACCCTGCAGGATATGATATTTAAACAAATTGATGAGTTACATTTATTTTTTTAAATAAAGAAGTAATAAATTTTCAAACATATTAACTTTTGAAAACCAGATGTCTTAAATATTAGAGCAACTGCTTTTTAATTTTTTTCAAAGAAAGTTTATATGTACATATTTCTATACATACATAGCCAAACATTTATTTAGTTGAAAGTACAAATCACCCATAACCGTAGAATTTTAGATCTTTACCACAGTGAATACATGCTTGCCAGCTAGAAAAAAAGTTAGATACCTTTTAATCATTTTTATTGTTTTTTTATAATTTTATTTTTTATTAAATATAATTTTTATTTTAAAATTAGAGAGTAGCCGTTAGTTTACATACTGGGAAATAATCATTTCTCATGAGGCTAAATTATTACTCCTCCAACAAATTTGTACTGATTTATTTAAACAACACAATTAGATATTGAGCTGTTATTTGGAATTAACATGCAGTCATCATTTCATCATTTCCAAAGTCTCAGACTCTCTCCTTCACTATAAAAACAGAAACAAAAAAATTACGGGAACCCTAGACATATTTTGGAGATTTCTTTTTTCTGCGTTGCCAATTTTGTTTTTTAAAAGTAGTTTTTCTGTCTTGATTTCCTTTCAGTCTAAATTCCAGAGCAGAAACTTCCCTCATGAATATTCCTAATTTTCTTAAGTCCCTTTAGGGACCATTGTCGCTCTTGTCTTAACCCCTCTACCGTCATCTTTCACATCTCTCCGTTTAAAACATTTCCTAGCCTATGGTCGTTTGCCTTTCCATGCTGAGATTATTCCTGTAGGACTTGCTATTATAGTTTTTCCTTTTTCCTACATAAATTAGGAGAAATATTCTGGACTACTTTCCGGGACCTCAAGACTTACCTCCAGGCTGGCCAAGCATCATCAGATTTCTGCTCAGGTTTCCACTCTCTTTCTCCTCCAGAAATAGCAGGAGCATTTACAGCTATTGCTCCTTTAACAGGGAAGCACTTATTCCTCTAATCCTCTCTTTTCTTCTGGTCATCAGCCCTCTGAGCCTTTTTCATCTAGCCTGGAGTCCAAGGTCACTACATTGAGCCAGCTCTATATAGTATCCCAGATTCCTTTGATCTCCTTATCCTGAAGTGAAATTTACAGCCTGGATTAAAACTGCTGCCTCCTCCTACCTACATTAAAGCTGTGCTGAGCCTTCAAAACCACTAGAAGCAGGTGTTTGTCCCTCCTCTGTTTCCTGCACTAGTCTGTAAGAAGTTTCTCCAGGGTAGGGACTAATATATGCGAAACTGGTGGCAACACACAGTAACTGTTCGATCAATGCTGAATCAGTGAATGAATGAATATATAGCACTTTTATTACTCTTTTTATCTCTTTGGGATTATGTTGACAAAGTCACCAGTCATATTAATCTATAAATATTTCCATCTTTATAACTTCCAGAATACATGTTATGTATCTGATTTATGTATTATCTATTATATATATTTATATATATTATATATTTATGTATATTTATAACACATAATTAATATATTGTTTGATACCTAATAGGTGAAATATTATATGTTATTCTGACCTTGCCAGATGAGAATATTCATTCCAATTGGTTTTCATGAAAATGTCTACTTGGTTAAATGCTACCCTAGATTCCAGGCTGGTTGGCTTGATGTTTCTATATGAGCAACTATGGTTGACTTGGTCTCATACTTTCACTCTGATCTTAAGAAGATAATGATAATAGTGATAGTAATGATAATTATAGTAATAATTTAAACAATAATAAAGACAGTATTTATTGAGCAATTTCCATAGGCCAGGCACAATTTTAAATGATGTAGATAGATTATGCCCTGGCCTCCTCCGTAACTCTATGAGTTAAGTTTTAATTTTTTCCACTTTGTAGATGAGAACATTGAGATACAGAGAAAAAAATTCACTTTCCCTAAATTCAAAGTGTCGAGACATTGAGTTTTGAACCCAGGTATCTGTAGTCCCCAGTCACATGCATTAAATGTCACACCACAAGACTGTCATTCAGTCCTGCACAGTGTCTTGGGTCATGTTGTAAACAACCCTCTCAATGTCTCCAGTCCATTTTCACCTTAGGGATGCAAACATTTTTATAGTGATTTGCTGTTTCTTTCCCTCTCATCTACCACAATGATTACAGTTATTTTGAGATTCTTCATCTGAATATATGTCTGAGATTCATATTTATACAAATGAAGTAAAGAGGTTAATAGTATATGCTATCATTATTATTAAATACATCCATAGTAATTATTCAGAGTTCTTTTGCAAATTGCTGATGGACAAAGTATACTAATATTTATGTCTGTAAATACCAGTCATCATATTAAGTAGAATGTTCTAAATTTATTTGGAAATAATAAATAGCCAGCTGACCTAAGGATTCAAGATAGGGCCTTAAAAAGGTTGACTACTGATTGGTAATAAGCATTTGCTTACTGTTTGATATATTTCTTATATCAGTGACTATATATTAACACTTTTCTATCAATTTTGAAGCCTGGCTTCTTTCCAAAATGTCATCTGATTTCAAAAATACTAATATCATTTTTATATCAAAAAGTAATCAATATACCACATTTTAATTAGCAGTATCACATTATAAAACAGATCATTTAAGAAAACTGATAGTGATGAATTTTCAAATTTAATATTCTGATTGGTAGAGAACTGAAAACCTTTATCAGTTTAATGTCTAGAAGATTTTCTATATTTTCTCCTATTCATACAGCATGTTTTTTACTCATAGATCTGAAAGATGGAGTTAGTAGTTCCACAAATTATAGCTAAATCTCATCATTGTGTTTTTATGGTATTGCCTAGTTTTGCCTTGGAAAATATTTTTAATTTCTCTGATATTCATTTTTTCATCTACAAAACTTGGGATAATACTCTTCTGTAATTTTGCAATGATTAAATGAGAAATATAAGTAAAGCATCCCACACACCAACTATTACTAGTGAATCATATATATTTTTCCTTCTTGATGAATATGGAAAGAATCTTTTCATTGAAGTCTCTGAACTTATTTTTCTACAAAAGATTATAAAATGGTTCCTCTCACTGTGGGCTAAAAAGATGTGTCAGAATAGCAATACATTTGTCTCCTTAATAACATAGACTAGACACCTATACAGAAATTGACACGATAAAATGAAAGAAAGCTTGAATCGACTTCCCTTTCACATGGGGCACTTAATAGGGCTCTGGACCCACTGCTGCAACTAAAGGTGGGACTTTTGATATTGTTTGATCATAAAAAGAAAAGTGGTAGAGCAATGATACCATATGTATGAGAAGAAATGCATGATAAATTAAGATATAGAAGCCGGTGACTCTTTGAAAGATAGTATTCAAACAGGGAGCAAAAGATGACTATATTGGCCAAAGTATGCACGCTCCATTCTTCTCCCTGGTATGTATTAATATAAACATATAAATATGATGAGAAGTGGAAGGGTCTGTTGATGAAGGCATCTGTGTGTCCCTCACGTCCACTCTGCCTTCATTCCGATGCGGAAGGTCAAAAAGCTTTTAGCAAGTTACATATTTATATATTTTTTATAATCATTATAGAGGATTGGAAACCACTGATATTTCAACTGACAAAATAATAATGAGCATTTGGCACACTTAAGAGGAAAGCACTTTAGTCAGTCAACACTCAGATGACTACAGCTTGGTAAACACCATGAACTATTATCCCGAGTGTTCACATTATTAGGATAGAAAAAGAAACAGGGGGTATAGAAAAAACAATTAAGTGTGGGAAGCTCATGGTCTTGGCAGCAGCACATTTAAAGTGTGACTGGGGGCGGGGGGCAAGTCATTTGGGTTTCTGGGACTCAGTTTTCTCATGTATAAAATAGGAAACAGGTGCCTCAGTTTGTTCCATGCTCTTCCTCTGAATATTTTAATAAGGAGGTATTACTGAAACTTGAGTAATAAAGTAATGAAGTACTGAGATTTGGTGCTTCAAAGGAAAGCACATTAGATGTCTATATATTTATTTAAATATTTTTTCAATATAAGAATTTCCTGTTCGGTCAAAGCATGGAATTTAATCTCCTCTTATGTCAAAGTATGGTCTTTATATTAAGGAAAACACAGTTTAAAAGAAGTTTATAAACTGTCTCAGATGGTCCAGATGTTTTCTAGTTTGGCTAAAAATTAAGATAAAGACAGAGAACTGGAAAAGAGTTGTTCACACTGAGGGATCACTTGGTGTGGGCCTTTTAAGAATAATGGTTTCACTAAAGAGAATATGGTTATGCAGTAGTGTGAAGAGCGCACCATGTTAGTGAGCACTGCTTGTGCCTCAAAGATGACTGTTTTGTGGCTCTTACCATCAAATACAGAGAGAGGACTAGAAACAGGTAAAACATGATGAAATATGTTGGTGCTGTGAAGAAAGCAAGACGTGATGCCGTGGATTGTTTTGCAGAGGGATATGTCTGTGTCAAGGGTGTGAAACATTGGAAAGGACAGAAATGCGGCAAAGGCGTTGCTCGGAGGGTAAATGCAAGGTCCGAGAGACAAGCCTCAATTTGGGATCAGTGTGGTTAGAACACGGAGTCCACTGGGCAGACAGGTGATGGGGGAAGGATGGAGACCGAGCGTGTCTGTTCTGTGTGTGGCCGTGTACTGTGTGTCCAGCTCGAGACTGCATTTTGATGAGTAGGCAATAGAACATCGAAGGGAATGGTTAGAAGCCCACGGAAGCTGGTGAGCAGAGCAAGTTAGAGATGGTCGCCCCTACCTAGGAGATTGGTCATACCCGCTTAAGCCAAGGTGGTGAGTGTTTCCAGAGGCTTTAGAGTTAGAGTTGAAAGGTTGCAAGTTGGCGTTGGGAAGCTATCATTTACTTAAAAAAATAATAATAATAACATTTGGTAGGCTCATCCAATACTGTGAGCTTAACTTTTACCACAAACATTACCCATTTTCAACAAAAACCCTTTACTTTTTTTTTAAATTTTGTCGTATGTGAATGTATTTTAATTCCCTTTTATCCAGGAGAAACTACCATAGAATTTTAAATTTAAGAGATTGCTGTGTTAGCAGCAGGCAGCAAAGATGTCGCCTAATTAGTTGACAGTAAAGCCATATTCATAAGCCCCAGTCTTCTCAAACATCTGTTTGTTTAGTACCTCAAGAGCTGAGGAAGTTTAAAAATTGTCACACATTGTTGTTTAGTCTTACGCACTTGTTTGAGAATGTAACTCTCAGCAAGATTCTATTGAAAAGATCTGTCCAAGGAATTGATTGCCATCTTTACTAAAAATTTAGCAATTAACCTTCTCTTCCTAATGTGTGAATGATGGTATCCACCTGTTGAGAACTCGTCGTCATTTTGACATACCTCACTTAGTGTCATTCTTGTATGACTCACACATTGCTTGTCATATCATAAATGCCCAACAAATACTGAAGCTCTAATTTAAGGAGGTGATGTAGGGTCCTGGTTAAGACAATGGGTTTTGGAACCAGTGAGTTGGGGATTTGAATCTCAGCTCTGCATATTATTACTGTTTGCAACTGGGAAACCTATGGGTCCTCTAGAAACCCCATTTTCCTATACATAAATTAGGGAGAATAACACTTACCTTAGAAGTTTGTCTTAAGGATTAATGCAGAAGTGGTTTTAAACAATTAGCATAGTGTTCATCACTGAGAAAGTATTCAATACATGTGTGCTGATCCTCTTCTTAGTTAATTAATTTCTGTAAGTATTACAATTGTGACTCTCTTGTCATATATACAAGTAGATAGGAAATGCCGTGATTTACACAGAGAAATATTATTTACTTATGTTTTCACTTCTTTTTCTTTTATTTAATGGGTGATTATGATGATATAAAATTAACTTCAGATAGAGCATTGTAGCCATTGCCATTTTCTGCCAGAGAACACCACAGTAGAGCAATGTTCTTAAATTAATGTGTGAGTAATATGTGTATGATAACATAGCCATGATGCATGCAAATATCACACTGTTTGGGACACAGTCTCATTACTATGAAAATTGTATTTGCCCTCAGGTGGATAGTTGCTCAAGGTCAGTGTAATTTTGAGGTCTATGTTCTACTATTAATAATCTTCACTTAATTCCCTTGTAACCTGATGCTAGAAAAGAATTTTACCAAAGAGGTTAATGTGGGAATGGGGAAAATCCTCAATGTTACCTAACCGTTGGAATTGTTAGCATTTTTTAAAGCCTCAGGAGTGTTTGTGGAGGGACTGTGGAAATTTATGGCATCCTTTGGGACTTGCATCTAAAAGCTGGAGTCTGCCTGTGGCCAGGTGGCTGGGTACTGGGGTCAAACAAACAAAGACAAATGTAGGAGAGCATGAGTTTGGGACACCCTCCACTCTGACAGGAACGGAAAAAGATCTTACTCATCCATTCATTCATTTGTTCATTCAACACATGTAAATCATGGACATACTATGTATCACACGATGTTATAGACATTGGGAATATAGACATGGATAAGAAAAACAAATTACCTGCCCTCAAGCAACCCACAGACTTAAGGATGTTACATTTCTTAGCAGGGAAGATAACAAGAACTTGCCCTGGTTAAGACTACTCTCCTAAGTATCTATAACAAAATGTATATCAAGCTAACCTTTATGTACATTATAGAGCACTTAATACTAGGATAAAACAGCAAGTGCATCATCAAAATTCAAGAGAGGGAATTAAATTAGCTCTGTTCTATTTAAACTACCCTTTAGGGTAGGGATAGAGAGATATATTTTAAGCTTAAACCTGGTCATTTCAAGCAGTTATTATGTTTGGTTAATGAACTAGCATTCCAGAGAGAAAAAAAAATTAATCAGGAATTTACTTTGTGTGTAACTCTTGGAGTCAGAACAAAGGAATAATAAACTAATGAAGAAATAATGCTCCATAGAATATTTGAGAGGCTTTAAATAAATATTGGAAACTTCAGAATAAAGGAATTTTAAGAAATAAAATATAAAAGAACAAGTGGTGGTACTGTCAGAGGTTTGGATTTGGCATTTTTTCACAGATACAGCTTGCCTCATTATTCCTGTGGGAATTGTTTCATTTAAGTCAGAAAAGTACAAAACCAAATAAATCTCTGAGATGCTAATGAGACATAATGAGAAGATATAATACTTCCAACTAAGAGTGTTCTCTTATAGTGGACTAAATGATAGACCATTTAAAAATGTTACCATTTATTAATAGGACTTTAGTTATAGGGCAAAGAGAATTTGTTTGAGATTGTGCTATACAAATATATTTTTCAGAAACTATTCTTATATTTTAAGATAGTAGCATACATCTTATGATGAAGTCTATGATATATACAATTGCAAGTATGCAGTATTTGTATATTAATGGTTTTAAAAAATGCTGCAACTCTGCTGAAGAAATAGAATTTGACCAATAATTGCTGGATATACCTCTCTGCCTTTTCTTCATTGTCCCTCTCACAACATGACAGATAAAAACTTTTCTGAATTTTGTGTTTATTCATTACCATGAATTTGTTATAGTTTCCCACATGTAGGCATCCTAATAAGTGAAGTATTATTTGGTTTACCTGTTTTTGAATTTTACAAAAATATGTTATATATTCTTTTTAACTTGCTTTTTTTCCTGAACTCTACCCAGAGTTACCCATGTTGGCGTAGGTGCTGGTAGTTTATGCATTTTTTTTTTTTTTTTTTGCACTTACGCCTCCTATTCCATCATGCGAATATGCCACAGGACATTTAAACTTTCTCCTGAGAACATTCGCAGAGTTTGCAGGTTTTGCTTCTGTAAACATATGGCTAGAAATGTTGTCATGAGTCTCCTCATGTGGGTGTGCAAGTGGTTCCCCTGGCATGCACAAAAGAGAAATGATGGAGTTGTAGGATTGGAACATCTTCAACTTCTCTCCATGTGCTAAAGAATTTTCAAAAGTAGTTGTATAAATTTACATTCCAACCAGCAATATACAATCCATTGCACCATGTACTCAGCAAAACTTAATATTTTTCAAATTTTTGTTGCTGTTGTTGCAAATCTGGTGGGTTTGAAGTTTGCATTTCCCTAATTTCTGCACTAATAGAACATTTTATACATTTGTTAATTAATTCACGTTTATTCTGCTATTAAATATCTATTCATGTCTGTTGCACGTTTTCCTATATGTGGTTTGCCTTTTTCTTAATTTAATTCTTCATGTATTTGAATTGTAATCCTCTGTTAGTTGTATTTGTTACAACTATGTTTTCCTAGTTTGTGGCTTGTATTTTCACTGTCTGTGGTGTCCTCTGATGAACAGAAGTGCTTAATTTTGATGTTGGTAGGTTAACAAATCCTTTTTCTTTATGATTCATGCTTTTTGGAATCTTGTTTAAGAAATTTTTAAACAATTTTAAGAATTCAAACAACGTTAAAGCAATTTCCTATGATTTCTTCTATTAATTGTAAAATTTTACCTTTTTACATTAAAGCCTTTAATCTGTTTGTAATTGATTTTTTCTTTTGACATATTAAGATGTATAGATTTAATTTTCTTTTTTTTCATGTAAATGACTTATTGTTTCAATACCTGCTTTTGAGTAGACTGTCATTTGTCTCATAAGCTACAGTGCCATCTCTATCTTCTGTCAATTTTTCACACACCTGTCATCTACTTCTGGGAAATTGGGGGAGAATTACAGATTTATGATTTTGAGTCTTCTGATTCATAACTTGATATCCATTTATTTAGTTCTTTTTTAATGCCTTTCATTGAATCTAGACATTTTTCCTTAAAGGCTTTGGAGTGTTCTCTGTTTCATTCATTCCTAGGCTACTTGGGGGTTTTGTGGCTCTTGGAAATGTTATTTTTTTAATAAGAGGCACCTTCTAAGAATTTTCTTTTTTTATATAGAAGTGCAATTGATTTTTCTGTATTGATCTGATACAGAGCAAAGCAAACTTGCTCAACTTTCTAATTACTTCTAGTAATTTTTAGATTCCTTTAGGGTTTTATGTGAGCAATCCATGAAAAGTACTGTATTATGTCTTGTTTTAAAATCTCATGATTTTTGTTTTGTTTTGTCTTTTTGTATTTATAAGAAGTGAGGAAGAGTAGGTGACCTTTTTTATTTAATGGAATTCCATTAATCTTTATCACAAAAGAACCACAGATTTTTTAGTAGCAACTTTATTGAGATATAATTTATATGCCATGCAATTCACCCATTTAAGTGTAAAATTTAGTGGGTTTTAGTATATTCATAGAGTCAAGCAACCATTGTCACAATCAATTTTAGAAAATTTTCATCACCTCCAAAAGAAACCCCAAACCTTTTCCAGCCCTAAACTTTCTGTCAGTAGGTACCCATTCTGGCTCTTTCATGTAAATAGAATCATGCAATATGTGGTCTTTTATTATTGGCTCCTTTCACTTAACGTAATGTTTACAGGGTTCATTAATGTTATACCAAATATAAGTACTTAATTTATTTTCATTACCAAATAATGTTTCTTGTATGGATAAGTCACATTTGGTAATCAGTTGTTGGACATTTGTGTTGTTCCCAAACATGTTTCGGGTATTATGAATAATGCTGCTATGAACATTCATGTACAAGTTTTTATGTGGTCATATATTTGCATTTCTCTTGAATTTATAGCTACCAGTTGAATTGCTGGGTCACTCTAATGTAACTTTTTTATAGGCTCATTTTATCTAGGTCAAGTCATTCCTTTAAATTCCTAATTTCCTAAGTGTTTCATTATAAAGAACTATTAAATTTTATTTGCTGCGAGTATCAATAGCTTATTCCTTTTTTTGCTGAGTAGTATTCCATTGTGTGGATATACCACAATTTGTGTATTCATTCACTTGTTGATGCACATTTGAGTTGTTTATAATTTTTGCAATTTACAAATGAAGCTGCCATGAACAACTCTTGTATACAAGTATCTGCATGACGTAATCTTTCTTTTCTCTTTGGGAAATACCTAGATGTGGCATAGCTGTGTCATATGGCAGTTATATATTAATATTTAACCTTTTAAGAAACTATCAAATTATTTCCCAAAGTGGTTGTACCATTTTCTAATCTTATCAGCAGCATATCAGTGTTCTACTAAGTTGTTTCTAATATGCCAGTTTAAGTTCTATTTTTTTTTTATTTCTAGACATTCAATTTGCTCTTATTCAAACCTACTTTGCAATATTGGATGATCTCATCTTCATTTTAATTTCAAAGTTCCTTTTTATTTTTAAACATTTTAAATATACTTTCTTCTGAATCTGGTAACTTCACTATCTTCACTCTCCTTCAGTTCGATCCTTCTATTTATTGTTTTTAATGAAAGCCTGCTCACAGAAGCTTATTTTCGTATGTGTTTGAGATTTCTGATGTGGGTTCATGTTCCATGGAACTTGCTTGTGGGGACTATATGAGGTCTGAGCTTCAGGTGTGGTCTTCCAAGAAAGATATATGTTTTCTTCTGCCATGAACAAGGGAGTCCTAGTGACTTCAGGCCACTTTGAACTAAATTGTTGGTCTGTAATGTGGAGAGCATCATAAGTAATATAAATGCAGCATTAAACACACATGAGTAAGGACTCATCTACTTTGAAATGCCTATGACTATCCTTTATGTTTAGATTGAACTGTTACAAGGATGTATGTCATCTTGTTTGGAATGCTCCAGTACATACTTCTGGCTTCAAATGGAAGTTGTTAACATCATCATTCCTTGTTTTATGAAGGAGTGGGCAAAATTCGACAAAACAAAATGAGACAATAAAAAACCCTCGAACTATCTAGTTGTTATAAACATGAATTATACTAGCAATATGGGGCTTTTTTTTTAATTTGCCGGTACTTGCATTTAGTTAGAAGAAATATCTTCTGCCCTGTATCCCTCGCCAAGTCTCCCTTACATCAGGGAATGCCTGTATGTGTGGAGAACGCTTCCCTTGAGTGGAAAGCACACTGCCATAACCTTTCTGAACAGTTCCTGTTATATTTCAACATCAAGAAGTGTTGAAGAGCCTGGAATGTTTGCAGACTTTACCTGCATAGAAAATGATGAGAGGACTCTGCCCGTGTTGACTGTCCCTGAATAATTTTCAAAGCTAGACCTGAAAAGAATGAAATAATTTTGACAGCAGTTGATGGAGCAATCTGATAGATGAAAGTGGATTCCACTTACTGTTAATACCTGTTTGTTGCCCCTGGCACAGTTAGAAGAGGTAAACACATGTATATCCAGTGACAGACAATCCAGTGCCATTATGTGTCTTGCTTATCCTGAGATTTTGATGTGAAAATGCAACATTAATAAGTGAGAGTACTAGAATTCAGAAATGATGTGCAGGAGAGCCGGTGCCCTCCCCCATGCTCCCCACAAAAAGTGTAGCCTCCCTTTCCTGTTGCTGTTGGCTTTGCAGGGACCACAGGAAGTGGAGGTGGGGTGATGCTTTATCAAGTCTCTGTGAAGATCAAGAAATGAAATGGGGTTTTGATTGACAATTTAAGAGTAAAAACGGTAGTCACTGTCATATATTTATTGAGAAATTGCCTGAATTCAGAGAGTATAGTGACCTTTTCATTTCTTTCAAAAGCACAATTATAATAACTTGACTGGATTATAAGCCTTCTTAAGTATATTATTAAATACATACATCATTTCACCACCTTCCCATTATTTAAATAAGAATGTACATGAACATATTTTTAAATGGTAAAGCACTATGTAAATGAAAGTTATAGTTAGTAATAAAATACTTTGCTTTACTGGCTGCTATGTATCACCAACTTATGTCTGCAGCTGTAGTCATCAAATCATTAATTTTAAAACTAACCAAAGTTAATACTCAGAATTCTCATTCTGAGGGTTTACCCAGAAAATTAGCAGAAAAATCTGGAATGATTCGTTAAAAGGACATTTGAAGTAATGAATAAGTAGGGTCATTCTTTGTTTTTATAATTATCCATATTCTTACCTTCCTTCAATAGAAGGTTGTTTTGTTTGAAGAGGCAGTGAGTCTCTGCAGCGTGATACAGGGATAGAGGTTAGAATTTGACACAATTAATTACTGATTGTGAGTATTTACTGATTCTGAGATGTGAGGGCAGACTCTTGGGCTGCCTCTGAAGTAAACTCCCACAGCTCATGCTCTGGGCTGATAGGGCCACTTAGTTACACTGTGCATTCTCAACGAAGGATGGGAAGGGGGGACAGAGATGTCCCCAAGGGGACAAAAGTTGTTTTTCACTGGGGAGGGCCAAAAAACCTTAGATATTGTAATGGTTTGTGATCTTCCAAAGGCCACAGCACACAAATATACAGTGTATCTGTGGTGGCAAAATTGCATGGGGTGGGGGAAGGAAGCAGTTTGGAACAAAAGTCGAAAAAGGCTCCTTCGGGGCTGATAATGAGGGCTAGCTTGACAGATAAGCTTGTGAGGCTTGGGAGACTTGTGCCCTACAGAATGCAGACTCCCAGGGGGGCCTGAGATGCATCTGGATTCCTGTGCCCCGAGAAAAGTTTATTGTGGACAAATAATAGAATCAAATTGGTTTTGGTGTCACACCCAAATATTTTCTTAGCAAAGATAAGAAAACTATTTTCTGTCCTTTGTCTGTAGCCCTTTATAGATAATTGCAAGTTCAAGTGTGTTTGAGATTCTCTAAGACAAGAAGCTTAGTTACACTTTTCTCCTCATCCCTAAAGTCTTGTCATTAACTTTCGTTGTAATTTAGGAAATGTGTTCTATCCTTTTGTGATGTCCTTTTATGGCGGAGGCCACAATGAGGAAATAAAAGAAACATAAATGTTGATACTTTCCTAATTGGGATTATTATGACCTTGGAAAAGAACTTTTTCCCCTGAGTGAATTTCTTCGTGGTTATTTACCTTTATCCCAGAAACTGATGCCAAACTGCTGAAAGTAATATTTAAGTGAGGTCTAAGAGTGTTTTGCATCAATGGTTCCTCACCCTGACTACACTATTAGAATCATTTGGGAAGATTTTTGAAAACACTCACACCTGGCCCAACGTCAGGGTGTGTGATTTTATTGTTCTGCGGAGGAGCCAGGGATCCACAACTCTTAGTGCCCCAGGTGACCTGCTGTGCAGTCAGGGGCATCGGGCTCTGCTCCGTGTTCTAAAGTAGCCTCTCCTTGACTGTGACATCCACTGCCTGTGCACAACGGGCTTCAGATCAGACCAGCAGCTTACCATTGTATAGTCTGGTTTGCGGTATCCCTGTCAAAAGGCTGGGCCCTGAGTCTACAAGAGACTGGTTTACAATGCTTGTCATATTGAAATAATAACAGTAATACCTGATATTCATTGAACCCCTGCCTTTAAAGCACTTATTGAGGAGTTAATTTATTTAACTCTCATACTAGAGGTAACGTTAAACTATTATTATTCCCATTATCAGGTAGGAATAAACCAGTAGGCAAGAATGACATTGGGATTTTAATATGGGCAGTATGACCCCAGGTCTGGGTCATAATCATTCACTCCACTCCCTCTGTGATTCCTGTTGACTCTTGGAAATAATGGCCAAACACTCATAAGGAGGACCGGAAGCTGTAAGACAGAAAGGTGAAGGGGAACAGGAGCATCCCGCAGAAGGATGTATATTGTGCTGCCAATGGTGAGACTCGCGTCATGGAGAGCTACGCTGGCAACTTAAAAGTGCCCTAATAGGACTTTGGAGGAAAGAGAGATTTCTAGTAGCTGAAGTGAGCAGCAAGACTGTTGACTTTGAATGCAATTCATATTAAACTGGAGTCAGGTTATATAGGGTATAGATTTTTAGAAATATTAGGTTGAACATAAGAAATTGTTAATGCCCAGCCATTTGACCCGAAGCAATAGCAATTTCAAATGGTTCAGCTTCTGAGGGACGGTGATCCAGGTGGAGGAACAAGCAGGTGGCAGTGCCATGAGAGCCCCTGGACACTGACAGCTTAGCATCGGCTGCAGAAAGACTGCAAATTCCACTGGCCATTGGCGGCATCTGTGGCTTTCTGATTGCATAAATGCCACATCAGGATAATCCTTGCAGCTGAATGACTTATTCATCTAGACCATGGAATTATACGGATGGCTCCCTGAACAGCAGGGGGCAGAGATACTCAAATATCACTGAGCCACTTGTAAGGGATGAGTTACAATAAGTGATGAGAAAATAGTTGGAGCCCATGCTTAATGAGAGCTGAGACTTCCACAGCTTCAGTGAGTTTGGGAAAGACTTATGGAATTAAACTTATAAAGCAGACCTTGGGCTGGATCTGGGGCCTCCAAGACTGGTGAGCTCTTTCCTTTAGCATCAATCAAATGTGGATGCATTCCATAGTCAGTTAGAGTGACTTCTAAGTCAAAAAACACCCTTCACATGTATGCCACGTTTCAAGAATTTTGTGTCTCACATCTGCCTTGGGGAGCACCTGGAGAGCAGGATTCCTGATATTTTCACATGTGAATCCCCCCACAGTCTGAACATAGAACACCAATGATCACTGTACACCAGGCATCTGGGGAGCATCAATTAATATGAATAACAATAATTTTAATTAATCTTAATAGCAATAACTTAGAGATTTTGAAAAATTGAGTGTACATGCTACACATCATTTTCATAAGAATTATGTATGGCTTTTGTGGATTCCATTTAACACTTATTTAGACAGCCAGGTGAAAAATCTTATTAGTCTACTGGAAAACTATTGAGAATTGTTTATGAGAACTTTGTCATTAAAAATAACATCCTGTGAATCGTTGGAGAGCTCTACAAAGCGGAAAGCATCGACTTAAGTGTTCCCAGATAGTATGATTAGGAAAGAGCTCGTCACAAAAAAATAACTAACAAGACACCAAGAAATAGATTACTTACATTTCTCTTCATTAAGCAGCTATATCTCAAGTACAACATCACTGAGTAATGATGGAATATATAGAATAAGGTCACTCAATTGCTGTGTTTATGGGTTTCTGGGGATCCAGAACGTGTTATGAGAATAGCAGAAGCAGCAGCAGTAACAACAGCAATTAATCTCTGGAATTAAGATCAGCGAAAAAAAAAAAATTATTACAATACATCTCTTTTTGCCCTGATTCTACTCACTTTGATATGCTAAGAATACTATTAAGCATAGTGGCCAGTGGTTAAATGAGAAAACTGTTTAATAAAAATGTTGAAATGAGTTCAAGTTACAGCTCTGCTTTCTTTTGATGAGCATTGCTTGTTGATGAAAAATTATTAACCAACAGGCATAGGTTTGTATACTTTGTCAAGTGTCCTGCAAAGATTCATGTATTTTTTCTTCTTTGCACCCACTCTTCTGTTAGATGAAGTGCATGACTTCTAAACCATTTAGATAACACTGGAAGCTAAGTCTGCCTAATTTCTGTGGAATTTGAGACTGTGGTCAATTGGCCAGTCCTAGAGAAGGAGTTGGTTCATGGACATGCTGGTATTTTGCTATTTGGAATGAAGCAGTATAAAGATGGATAGTGTATTCCAAAACGGTACTCATGCAGGAGAAGTCTCTTTAGGTTGAGTCCATGATGAATCCACCAACTGGTAGAGAGGCTCTTGAGTGGCTTCACAATAGTCCTGGAACATTGTGGATGGATATAGAGAATCTTAAATTGGTGATCAATGAGTTCAAAGGTAGCACTGATGATTCCACACCATATAATATTAATTTCCAGCAGAATAGAATGATGAAACATTTATAAAAGAGTTTATGAATAGGTATTTTAAACAGCTTGCTTTAATTTTTATATGGGATGTTAAGGTACATTTTTCATAATCCTACTTAACTAAAGCTATTATGATGCTTTAAGTATATATGCAACTTTCTTCTTGCTCTTGGGAAGAGTAACCTGCTTCTGAATCCCACCATGCAAGAGTGCCCACTCCCCAACCTGAGTGAGTATCTTTATCATCTTGTCATTGCTTTCCTTTTTCGTTATGGAGCAGAAGAGAAAGGAAATAACAATGTTAAAGTAACTATTTACTCTGTGTCTGTGGGACACTAAGGCCCAATGCAAAAGAGTCATACAATATCTGAGAAGGAACAGATTTTCGAAACTATGAGTATTATAATATGTAAATATTATTCAACTCCATAATGTTTTTTAAAGTAAGATTTTTAATGCTAATTTCTGTTCTTAGTTTTATATGGAGTTATAACAAAAAGGATAATTTCAACATTGTTGTTCTGATATTTAATTTATTAATCAGAGGAAGAATTTTGTTTCAGAATGCCCAAGTATCATAAAGATCATGAACCAATGTTAAAGAAGCCTGGATCATCTCTAAGTAGTGATTTATAGCTTTAACCAGCCTTTCCCAAATTAATACATAAAACAAAACTGACCATTGAGAATTCATGTCTATAAAGAGTCAATGGTATATTCTGTTTTTGTCCCAGTGGCTTGCAAACTTTGAGAGTACATGAGAATGACTTGGAGGGGTTATTAAAGACTAACTGCTGTTTCTCCTCTCCCCACCCCTCCAGCTTCTGATGTGGCTGGTCTTGGATGGGGCCCAGGAATTTGTATTTCTAAGTTGCCAGGTGGCTGCTAGTACTGCAGGTCTGGGAACCACCCTTTGAGATTGACTGCTGTACCCTATTAACTGCATTTAAAATAATAAGAGCTAATATTTATCAAGTACTCACTATGGATCAAGTGCTCTTCTAAACATTTTACATATGGAATTGTATTTAATTCTATAACAAGCCTTTGAGGTAGGCTCTGGTTTTAGCATTGTTTTATAGATGAGGAAAACTCTGGTATTAACCCTGTTTTACAGATGAGGAAATGGAAGGTCAAAGAGTTTAATATACTTTTCTAACTCACCTGATAGTAGTGAATGGCAGATCTGGGATTTAAACCTAGGAATGTAGGTATAGACCTTACGCTTGTAACACCAGGCAAAAAATGATCATTGTAAGTCAACCCTTTCATATATTTACTAATTGTGTTTTATTTCTACTTCACAATTATATTTCACCAATTTCATTTTTATGAGGTATTTAAAGCATGAAAATGACATATTTTTAATAATATTCTGCCCAATTACAGATGGTGCGGTGCTTTAGTTTCACTTCAATCTATAAATATTCAAGGAATAAACAGGGAAAAAATTGCCTCTTATAAGATTACATTTATTAAAAATGCTCTTGTAATAATGAAAAGTAAAGAAAGCAAGGCAAGAAATTTCACACTTAACATGATGCTACCTATAGGAAAAAAAATTATATGGAAAACACACAAACTTGAGAAGAAAATATACCATACTGCTAACATCCATGAGAGAGTGGTGTACATTATCTGGGGGCATTTTGAAGCACATTTTACATCATATTTTGCAGCCTGTTTCTTTCACAAGAACTGGAGGCCATATATTTGAGTTGAGTGGGAATATGAATCATTTTATTAAAATTCCTTTAGCATTTTAAATTGGTGCAGGTGAATGAATGTTCCACAAGACATCTTTTTTGCTTACGTGTTTAATCCTCATCCACGTTCACTCCAGAACAAAAGTTAAGAGCAGAAAACGGTTTGTCAGAAAAGTCTTTGAGGAAAAGACACCGTACGTGTTTCTTGGAATATTTAGCTCACAGAGACAGCTCCCCATACCTCAGTTCATTTTATTCAGATGACAACCTTCTATAGAGGGAGGCATCATTCCCATTCTTGAAAAAGGAGTAAGAGATTCAGATTTTAAATAGATGTCACTAGATCCTGTGGCAGACACTTAGCTCCAGGATGTCTGTCTCCTACCCTGAGGAGCTACACTGTTCCCTGGATTTCCCTGCAAGGAAATGAGACTTTAGTGCCTACAGCAAGCTGGGGACACTGTGGGAGTCATCAGTTATTTACAACAGACTTGGGGTTTTCAGTTTTTCTGCAAGATGTTTCTACTCTGAATTAACTAAGGGAGGTGAAAATGGATTACAACATATAAACATTAGAAAAGTGGAGGAAGGGAGGCTGTTTTTTTTATGTTCCTGACATTTGAGGAGAAAAGTATGGATGTTCGTTTTTCATTTGGGTGGGTAACAAGGCAAACATTTTTTTTTTTATTTCAAAGTATTATGAGGGTACAAATGTTTTTGGTTACATGGATCACTTTTTTAAATTTCAGAATAGTATAGGGCTACAACGTTTTGTTTACATAAATTAATTTTGTACCATTTGAGTCAAAGTTGTAAGTGTGCCCATTCCCCAGATAGTGTGCGTTGTACCCATTAGGTGTGAATTTACCCATCCCCTCCTCGCTTTTGTAATCCTTAAGTCCTGGTTATAAGTGTGCCCGTCACCCAGATAGTGTTCATTGTACCCGTTAGGTAGACTTCACCCATTCCCTTCCTCCCTTCCTCCTGCTTGATTTCCACTGAGTTTTACTTCTCTCTACACACATTTGTGCTTATCAGTTACTTCCAAATTATTAGCGATTATATGGGGTATTTGTTATTCCATTCTTTAGATACTTAACTTAGGATAATGATCTCCAGTTCCATTCAAATTGTTGCAGAAGGCATTAGGTCATCCTTCTTCGTGGCTGAGTAGTATTCTGTGGTATATTAATCTACTCATGAATTGATGGGCACTTGGGTTGATTCCGCATTTGTGAATTGTACTGCAATAAACATTCAAGTACGGATGTCTTTTTAATAAAGTGACTCATTTTCCTTTGGGTAAACTTTTTATATGAGACGATCCTATAAAATTCACTGGAGCACAGGAACCAGTGTGCTATGAATGCATTTATTCTTGCAGGCAGTGTGAATGCAAGATGCTCTCCAGAATGATTTGCAAGCGCTGCCATCTAGATCACTAAACTCTGGCACCTCAAAGTGAGGTCCCTGGCCCAGGAACATTGACATTAGAACTTTGTTAGATGCAGAATCTCAGGTCTGCCCCAGAACCCCTGGTCAGAATCTACATTTTAACAAGACCCTGAGGTCATTTAAATATACATCAGGGTTTGGGAAAAGCTGCCCTAAGTGGTCCCTTGATTGTAAAAACTGGTGCCTCCATGAAGCCAGAGAAGTAGAATTGCTTTAGATGAGGATGATGAAGTTGGGAAAGGAGTCCTTTGCCAGGGACAGGAAGTTTCATGGGCCGTGATGGAAAGGAAGAGTTGTGCGCAGTGTTAGGCTTAGCTGCGGCTATGTTACCCTGTGCCTGCCGGCTCATGCTGGATCTCTGTGCCACAGTCAAGGCTATAGGGCGCTTGCTGCCTGAGATTCAGCCAGCTTTGCTCATAGTCCCCAATGACATCTGTTGGGAGAACATTTCTTCTTGGGCAGCTGTGGGCTACCAAGTCCCACCTTCGGTGGAAGGAGTTCCCTTAGGATTTCAGGGGCCTTCCTGAGTATAATTTTTATTTGGGCCATTAACTGATGAATCAGAAATAAAAGCACAGAGATCAAGTTGTTTCCTAGAAAATATGCTTAAATATTTGCATTGGAATTCTTGCATTTGATACAATAATTAGTGTGAACTCAATATTTTTTGAAAAGGTGGCTGACCTGTCGTGCATGTGAGTGTGAGCTCCTCCTGTCAGCCCAGAGTGAATGTCTGTGTGAACTTATATCTCCACCTTTCCCCTTCTCAGCCCCCTGGGACTGCCGCTTCCTGGGAACACTAGTGGCTGGTGTTAAAGTTTCACTAATTGCTTTATTATTTCATAAAGAGGCATTAATTGCTAACATAATTTCACCTTCTCCTCTGAATTGCACACTCCTTTTATGCAAAGTGACTACTTCAAACTCTTTCCCAGCTCCCCCATTCTCTTCTTCCTCTCAGTGGAGAAACAACAAGCACCCCTTCTTTGGAGACCCTAGGAAGTCTCTTACTGCAGCATCTCCTCCTGATCCTTCCTTGATCGTGTAAAAATTTATTCAATGAAATATTGATTAAAGTTTATTTCCTGAACTAGCAGATGGCCATTTTATCCAAGCCCCTTCTAAATTTCTTTTTTCTAATTTGAGCCTATAGAAATGATTTGAAATGACAACAAAATAGTTTTATACACAGTGGTTTCCTTCCTTCCTGTTAATTTCACCAATTTCATACTGTGTTTTAAATTGTTCCAGTTTCTGTAGACTGCTCACCCCAACGCGCGCACGCACACACACACACACACACCCTAGTAATCTCCGTAGAATACACAGGTGAAGGACTCTGCCTGTTGTATTCATATATTTGCAGCCCTTGGCAAGGTGGATGACCTATAGTAGGTGCTCAATAACTCAATAAAAATTTGCTTTATTGTTCAAAGGTCTTTAATGTCCTTTTGATTAAGAGGATATTTTAAAATTTTGGAATTGAAATTAGCTTGAATGATGTTCCCTCATAAACAGTTGCAGATTAAATATTTTATGTTTGTCATAAATGTTATTTGAGTTCCCCGGGAGGCTCACCCTGACGTGGAGAGCACCAGTGTGCAGGGGGCTTACTGGGGGTGCTATTGAGGCCAGCCATCGAGAAAGGGTGGGGAAGGATGGGAAGACTAAGGCTGGGCAGAGGGAGGAGTTGGGCTGTGATACAGTCAAAACCAAGGCCTCAGTTGACCTATAGGGAAGCTCTGGAGCTGGGAGAGCCCTTCAAGGTTGCTTGGACATGGTTGAAGGGGGCTGGACTTTCTGTGCCCACGGCCAACCAGTTATAAATGTAGCTGCCCCAGGAAGGGAGCATGACTTTGGGCTGCTCCCCAAAGGGACGGACAGCTGAGTGCTGTCTGGCAGCTGCACACCCAGCAGCTGTGGAAATAGCCCGGGAGGCACCTCACAGTACTCACTACAGTTAGTGTATCTCATGATAACCTTACCAGACTTTATTTGATGGACAAGTAGAATGGATGATCAAAATCATTGTTAAATGATATTAATTGTAATGTTTGGTGCAGCCAGCGGACTGTAAATTTCTATGTGCAGTGTATCAACTGTAAAGCATTCATAGAAAAGAAGGCTGGAAAAGCATAAATCAAAATAGTGAGTGTTATCTTGGATGCTTTTTTACTTTGTTCTTTATTCTATTCTGAGTTGTCCGTTTTAATAATTAATATTGACTGCCTTATGATAAAAATCCCCCATGGCAGTGGCTCTCCCTGTCTTTTCTGTGGGCCAGCACAGTCCCCTCCCCTCCCCTCCTCCTTCATGCCTCACCTGCATAGATTCGTCCCTTCCTGCTTGCTTTTGTGCCTATTCTTTACATGTTGCCATGGCCCTACTCCCGTGTTCCTCCCCCAGTCTTGCTTTTATTGGAGACACTTGTATCAACTACCTTTGCCTGGATTAAGCCCTTTTGTAAATTCACAATGATCAATTCTAATAAGGTATCAACATTTTCCATCACTTCCTCTCCTGCCAGTAGAGTGAGCCTGTAATGGTGGTTAGTTATGTCTGTAGGATGTTATTTTCATCATTTGCAGGAGAGAGAACCATGTGTTATATTGCCCGTAGAGTAATTCACTTTAAAGATACTTCAGTGTAAACAGAGCACTGCTACATGCGTGTGTTTGCAAATTAGCATTATTTTTTTACACTTGACTTGGATAATTAGCAGTTGAAAAGCCTCAGTCAAGAGCCCATAATCTAGGTGTAGTCACTGGGCCCTTCAAAAATTGGGAACAAAATCCATACCATTGGGTTTGATAATTGGCAAAAGGTATGCTGGCGACATGTAGTTGTTGATGAAATGAGTGGTATTAAGTTATATATATGGTTAGAAATATTGTCAAGGCCCTGCCATTCTTGTGTGACCGAGGTGTCAGATTCCAGAAAATCTTACATTCTAGTAGAGTGTTTTGAGTGCAGGGCTCAGGGATCAAGGTCTGGAGCCCTGTGGGTACCACCACGCCCCGACTCCAAAGAACTAGGTCTCCTGAACTGACTTGGAGATTGGCTGTTCCTGCCACCGAAATGCTGCTGTATCACTTTGGAGTGAACCTCTCTGCCCTCCTGGAAAGTGGGAAAGGAGAGGTCCCAGGGCCTGAGAGCTGGGAGGGTGACTTTCCCAAATCGTAAACACAGGCCATATGACGTTCCGAGTCAGCTGGATAATGAATACATGGGCATGAGGCCGAATTGGGTCTAAAACTGGATTCTTTTAAACCACACAATAGTTGCCGGGGCAGGATTATTCATGTCTCACCCATTTCTAACCATCTGAGGATGCTGATATTTACCAAATGAATCTCCCTGTTGGTGGTATACACATTACATACTTAGATGTTATGGGCCATTCTGGAGTCTTCATCTCATGCTTGTTTTTCTGCTAGAATTGTACCAACTGTTTTGATAATGAAAACTCTGAGGTGAGCACTTAGAGAATTAAAACGATAGAAACTGCTGCACCCAAGAAGAATTTAGGGTGCCCATTTGGTAGAAACATTTTGATATCTAAAACTAAGCTTACTGCAGGGTACAATATTGTTTAAAGCTCAGAAAAAGTAGAGCTTAAACAAGCAGTCCTATGGTACATACTATGTAATTTTCAAGATAAATTACTATTTCTAAATAATATAGGAATGATAGAGTTATCAATACAAAAGGATTTTCATAATTCTGTTCTAAATACCTAAGTGCATATTGTTCTGAGTAATTTTAAAGACAATACACCAAAGCAAGATCTTTCAAATCCACAATTTTAGATTGTTTGAAAATACCATTAATCTCTTTACAGCCATTTTTTATGAAAGTATTTCTAAATCTATTTGAAATTTTGCCTTGAATAAAGCTTAAACCATCTACATAATCTTGGGTTAACTCTGAAGTCCGCTTTCATATTCATCATTATGCTAAAGATCTAGTAAATCCATTGCACACTCTGTATTTAGGAGACGGCAAAACCAGTTTCCAAACCAAGCTTTATTTGATTATGTTCCCATGAGGATATTGCTTTTTATTGAATCATTTTTTTCCCTGTGAGTTTCTCTTGAGCACCAAAGCAGAGTTAAAAATAGATCAAAGATGGCTCAAATTATGCAGAACCATACTGTGTATTTCTTATTTATGAACTATAGAAGAATTCTCCTTTTTATTTGTCTCTTTTTCTGAATATCTACAAATAAAATGTACTTTACTGAAAGAATCTTTGGCTTTACAGAGCATTTGATTTTTTAACTGAAATTAAATAATCCATTTAGTAGCATCCCCAAATGCAACAATATCTCTTTTTGTAATCTACGATTTTTTTTTACACAGCTAATCAAACACTAATGCTAAGTAAGATGAAAATAGTGCTGCCTTGGGGTCAAGCCTTGATTTTAGTTTCATTTTGACTGGTAAATAGCAACCTTTACTTTCCTAAATCTCACAGCCGGCGACTACAATTTGTGGTCATGGGCCCCTGTTTTCTGCATTGCCATTTCCTGCCAGCACCTGTCTGTCCAGGTTAGCATGGTGTGATCCTGGGGTTTCTCTTCCCAAACATTTTCATCACACCTCTCATGTTAACATGGGCTCCTATCGGAAGACCAGAAGTTCAGCTGTGTCCCTTGAAGCCAGTAGCATAAATTGCCAACCCCAGACAGCTCTGCTCTATCCCGGCAGCCTCTGTGGCCACCTCCCTCTAATGGTAAGAGCAAGCCTGATGTTCCCACAGAAGGCAGGGCAGGTGCCTGTCCAACTGGAAGGCCTTCTGTTCAGAGCTGTGTCACTGTGGCTTCCTTTGTGGCCCCTGGCTCAGATTCTATACCAGAAGCCCACTGTGGAATGGCCAGCACATCCAGCTTCCCTCCACCCATCTTCTGTGATGGAGAGTCAGGCTGGTGGGCGGAGTTTGGCATCAGCGTGTAATTAACTGGACATTTGGGACAGAGTCCTGTAAGGAACTGGACACTGCTCGAAAGTCCCTGACATCAGCCCCAGACTCTGCACCTTCCTTGTGTTTGTCTCCAAGAAATCTTGTTTCCCATTCCGGTCAGGGCTGCCCCAATCCCTCTGATATATTTCAATTACTTTGACTTTTGAAAATCTCCATGAGATGGAGGACGAGCTCCTGAATATATATAATAAGAAATTTCATTTTTTACGTGACCCACTGGGAATAAAAACTCTTCATTTCATGGGTTGCTGTGTTTTCCTTGATGAGCTTACAGTGAGTACACAAATGAAAAGCCAGAGAGTCATTCTTTAAGAGCACGGCTTTGAGGCTCTAAAAATAATCACGCTTCCAAAAAGCTTCTGTGCATACAGCTTGTGCAGCTTGGCTTCAAGTTACCTCGATGCTTCCTTGATGGATGATATTGTCATTTGACACCAAGTACAATTGCAGGCGTAACAATATGTTCATTCTTTCTGAACCCTGTATGAGATTCCCGGGCTTAGAGACCGATTGTGAAAATGACATTGATTGATAAATCCCCTAGGAGCTTTTAAATGTGCCTCTCTTTATATGTATGCTCATACTGCATGGTTTTTTTTAATTGACTCTTTTAATATTGTTGTGTTACTATGATATTATTCTAGTTTATTTATTTTCCTAGAGAAATCTGTTTACATCTGTTTAAAAAAAACACCCTTAATGCATCTCAGTATCCAAGTCATAAACCATTGCCATTATCTTGACTGCACCCGAGGGCACCTGTTAGGAAGTCGTTCTTTACACAGATGTTTACCGTAAGCCTCTGCGTCCACTTTCTCCGTTAGGGGCTGAGAGAAATAGAAAGCATAAGATCACCCTCTCTTTTTAACAGTATACATTAAAGTTAGAGGACAGGTTTATATGAAATGTGACATAGTAGTTTAGAAGAGTGTCATCTGTGACAGAGCTCTTGGGAAGGAACTGTAGCTAGAGGAACAAATAATAAAAAGTCCCAGAGATGCATTGGAACCACGGTAGACTGCACCTGCCCTCCCACCTAATGTGGAGGTAAAGGGAAGGGGCCTCGGAGTTTGCTGAGGAGGAGCGAGTGTTGGGAGACCCCAGGACGTGGGCGGGAAGACGTGGGGCAGAAGTGGAGGGCAGGCTCACAGACGGGGTTCGGGTGGAGACTTGGCAAGTGTGCCAGTGTGAATTGTATGGTTGGGCGTGATGTGTCTTATGCGCGAGAATCCCGGCTGATTGGCACACCCAGCACTGACGGCAGCCGTGGGTGCAGCCTGGGAGCGAGTCCTGCCAGCTCTCAGGGAAGAGCAGGGCGCCTGGCGCCAGCCTGCCTGAGTTCCAAGCCAAGCTCTGCCGTGTGTAGGCTCCAGGACTTGGTGCATGGCATTCTAATTCTTTCCATCTTAGTTTTCTTTTTCTTTTCTTTTATTGTGGTAAAATATACCTAACATAAAATTTACCATTTTAATGATTTTTTAAATGTATGATTCAGTGTCATTAAGTGCATTCACAATGGTGTGCAGCCATTTCCGCTATCCATTTCCAGAATGTTTTCATCTTCCCAGACTGAAACTCGGTGCCCATTAAACCACAACTCCCCATCCTTATCCCCAAACCCACAACCTCTCTTCTTTCTGCCTCTTTGAATTTTCCAGCTCCAGGTTCCTCATATAAAGGAAATCATATAATATTTGTCCTTCTGTGTCTGGCTTGTTTCACTTAGCATAATGTCTTCAAGATTCATCCATGTTGTAGCATATGTCAGCATTCCATTCCTTTTTAAGGGCAAGTAATGCTCTGTCACACGTAGGTAGCATGTTTTGTTTATACATTCACCTGTCCATGGACACTTGGGTGCTTCCTAATCTCTTGACTACTGTGAATAATGCTGTGAACACTGGGGTACAGGTGCCTGTTTGAGTCCCTGCTTTCAATTTTGGGGGTATGTACCAAGGAGCAGAATTGCTGGATCAAATGGTAATTCTGTGTTTAACTTTGCACCTTAGTTTTCTCATGGATGAGATAGGGATCCTGATAGCTCTTACACATAGGGATGTTGTGAGGGTTGTTAATACATACAAGGTGCTCAGACATGTTTAGAAGAGGGTTAGCATGTGGCAGACATGAGGAAATGGTGGGTGGTATGATTTTACCTGAAGGCACAGCCTAGCCCTGGGTTCAGCCAGCTTGGAGAGCACCTGGAGGTTGAGACCTGAACATCAGCACCATCTCCAACAGGGCAGTATGTCCTCACTGACGTCCTTAGTAGGTTCTTGGAAACTGCAGCTTCATTCAAACAATGTATAACAAAACCGTTTTTCCCATAGGCTTATTGATATTAGCAAGAGTTAAGTTCCTATGGTATATGTCTGATCACAAAAAAAAAAAATCATCAAACTTCTAAATAATGACCAAAACACTTCTAATATTAAACATGAAAATAAATGTGAGTTATGCATACATTTAAGAAAGATTAACAAAAAACAAGGAGAATAATAATTTACCCAATTTTTCCAATTCAGGGTCACAGGTGGCCTGAGCCTGTCCCAGCAGCTGAGGGCACAAAGCAGACACCAGCCCTGGACAGGCCGCCATCCCATGGCAGAGCGCACTCACACACGCCCACACTCACTCACACCGGGGCCACAGAGACGTGCTAGTTCACTTCACCTGCGTAGCTTCAGGATGGGGGAGGAAACCAGAACACCCAGAAAAATCCATGCAGACGTGGGGAGGACTTGCACCCTCTCGCACATAGTGGCCCTAGCTGGGAATCAGCTTTTATTGTTATAAAGAAACGATGTTGAATGAAACAACGTTATTCAAGGGGCTGCTGTATCCACTTGTAGTGTTGGATAATCGGTCGTTTTGGTTCAAAGTGGTACTGTTTTTCCTCCAGCTTTTGATATCTCTGGTGTCTCATAGGTAGGTGATGGGATATTATGTATCATTATCTACATAGTATCTCAGCCTACAAAGACTGACATCTGAATCAAAATGTTTCAATTTAACCTCTTCCTAAATTCTTTGAGGAAACAAAATATGATTATGTGTTTTTAACTTGAAAATGTTATTCATGGTATAAAAAGACAATGTATCAGTTTGTGCAGCCAGTACTCTGAAATGCCGCTTGTGTAGGCAAGCGCCTCCTGGTGAGGGAGAATATTCAAAGCCGTGGTTTCCTGTTAAAAATTCAACACAGTGTGCTCTAAGTGCTGTGAGTTGGGCTAAGTATGAAAAATCTCCTTTGATATGTAACTCAAGCGTGGTGGTTTGGCCGTAGCTAAGAAGCCCTAAAGCACTCGAGAGTGTATTTCGTATAAGGAAGTTAGTACCATGATGCGTTGCTCGCTGCCACTGAGGAAAGGTCATCTTACAATAATTTTACTACAGCGCTTCAGAGAATCTGCTTTTCTAAATTAGTTAAAATTAAATATTGTATTCAAATTCTTGTGTCATATGGTATCATACAAAGTATCTGGAGAATTATGAGTGAGCTATGGATCAATGAACATAGAATATAAAGGAGTCAAGTAAAAGGACAGTGTTGTAGTCTTTATTTTTAAATGCCTGCTTCTTTCACATGATAAGGAAAGCAGTTTTGTAAAGGGAATTGATTTTGCATACCTAATTTGATATATGGTACAAGCTCTAGTGCATATTGTCACCAGAAAACATTTGTACTGCATTTATTTTGTTATGGGCAATAATTTTGTTGAAGTGTGTAGATGCTTTGTTGACTAAAGAAAAGGTGGACTTTTTTAGGGAGAGAAACTTGTTGAGGAGAATAGACAGAAGCTATTCTCCTCCCATTCACCTCCAACATCCATCTTCAAATTGCCTGCAATCCTTTTGAAGAGGGCTTGGTAGGGGAAAGAAACTGTGTTAACACAGGGCTCTTCAAGTCACTGTGATTGTTCTCACTGCCCCCTCCCCGTTAACGCAGTGAGGACTGAAGGGTCCCTTCATTGGTCCTTCTGGACCCAAAAGAACAATAAAAATCTCCTGTTTGCTGATGCTTGAAATTCCATTAGCTAAAGAATAAAAGCATTTCATTCTGCAACTCACAACAAAAGTACTTTTGGATTTAATGCCTTAGTATGATTGTGTTTGAGTCAGGGTGTAATAAGTCAAGGAAACAATTAAAATGATTGTGTTTTGTTAGGAGGTGAAAGGGCACACGTTGTCATGAGTGCCTGAAATGGGGGAGGGGACGTTGGGCAGAGGGGACGTGGGAAGGTGGAGGTCACAGTGGGGCATGTGAGGGGCAGGGTGCCAGGGCCAGGGTGGTGAGAGGACTGGAGGTTCCAGCACAGGGCTTTAGGGCCTTGCAGTTAACCTCCGTCAGTCCTCTTGCCTTTGTCTGGGGCAGTTCCAAAAGGAGCGGCCTTTCAAGGACTTTTTTTCTGAACAAGCATTTCTGCCCATTATGATTTATGAGGATAACTTTATAAACATGGTTGAATTTGTGTAACCAGGAGATTAATTAGCTGAGGAATCACTCTGACAATGGCAATAAGATAAAACACCAGAACCCAGGGCCGTGGTGGAGGCCTATGCTTGCATGGTGGAGAGAGAATGAGAGGCGCAGCCACCTGGCCCATTCACAAGGAGCAGGGGGGGCTCACTGCATGCTGGCCATGGTGGGGGGGCTGGTCAAGAGTGAGAGTGAGTGGACATAGCTGAGAAGGGTGGGTGGGATTTGGGTACGTGAAGAGGAGGCGTTTGAGCCAGAGAGAAGGGGGCAAGAACAGATGCAGGGAGTCCTCTGTGTATGGCATCTTTTCAGACACCAGTGAATGGAGCAGTCTGTTCTTTCATTATGTTCCACGTGGAGATCACACAGCATTGTCACACTGACTGCAGCCTGTGGTACTCTGCGCTGAACCACTAAACCTGTGCACACCTGGTTAATGCTCCTTAGTAAGTTTGTGATCATCCTGGTATAGAGTCATAAAATATAAATATAGCATTGAAGGGTCCTGTTCTGGGCGCTGCAGCTTAGGATCTTTCATTGTTGAGGGACTTGATGGTCAGGCAATGATGTCTCAGTACATATTCTCTATGCACTTAGGTTTACACTGCGCACTAATGTCACATTTACATTTTTATGTTAAAAAATACAAAGTTTTTTACAGCACAGAGACAAATTCAAATCAGAAACCATAAGAATCTTAAAAAATAATTTCATGTGATTTGAAAATAACACTATTTTACTTCCACATATTACCACAGATACCGTAGAATGATTTGCTTTAGAGCTAGTACAAGCCTTGGAGAAAACCTAATGTTATCCTTTGTAGTGGTGTTATGTTAAACTTTCAGCATGGGCACTTATTGTGGAATAAGTGTGAAATTACTATCAATGATGACTTTAAAAAAAAAAAAAAAACTACATATGCAATAGCGTATGACATGGGGAAGCCATCCATTGCATATAACCAAGCCAAATAGATCCACTGTTACTTTTTGATACCAGAAATGTTGGACAATATGTGTTGAAAATGTCCTCGTTTTTCCACCAGAACTTGATTTTAAAACTAGTTAAATGCCGGTGTGCTTCTATACAAAAAATATCTGTGTTATGTGTAACTTATAGAGATAGTACTTATCATATAATATTTTTCTATGTCCAAAAATTTCTGTCTGCTCCTTTATCATCCAAGAATGATTACTGTGTCTATGTAGAATAACAGGATTTAATTAGTCCTGAATAATGCAATCTGATACCTGCTGTGGCCCTGTCTGCCATCTTGTCATGAGTAAGCTGTGATAAGAATGAATGGGAAATACTCGTTTATGATATCTCTGGACTATGTGCAATTTAAATTTTCACTAAGAAAGTCTCATTCACATGGAGAAAGAGTTGGCTGGCTGTAGCAAATCATCATTGTGAGTGTTGATTTGATATTGTCTCCCTGTAGATACAGCTTGGGTAGAATGTTGAATTCTAACATGGATAATAGAGTTGATTGTAGTCTGTGGCAATGCTTTGGGAGAATGATACTAACAAAACACCAGATTGTGATGATGGGTTTATTATTAGAAACTTAGGGTTTTACAGCTGGAAGGGAACTGATAGGTTTCAGATGAAAACTAAAGCTTGAATGTGAGGTGACTTGTGCAAAATCCCAAAACCAAGACTATTGCTGGATCCCAGAGACTTCCAGTCCGGGACCCTTTCCGCTAAACCACACAGTACAGAGATTGAATATTAAATTACACTGTGGTCCTGTTTGTCGTGCAGAATTTACAATCTGTGTTCCAACATGTAGAGACAGAAAAATCTGTTTAAGTGGCAATATTAAATAGAGCACACTCTATTTAACATTTATCTATTTCATATTTAACATTTTTTTAAATTCTCACACTGTGTGATGACAGAATTAATAGCCAATTATCATGCAGTGTGTCTGCTTGATTTAAGATGGATCTCTGTCTTCACCATGCTTTATGTTTGTTGTGTGAAGCTGATGTCAGACAGCTGGATAGACCATTTAGGTTACAGCAATGCTCTTCAAATGTGTAATCAGTTATCAACAAAAGTCAGGAAAGGAGAGCTTATAAATTATTCTTATTGGTAGTGCATCCATTGTCACGTGTCACTGTAATGGAATGCATCGCTCTCTATGCCCTTTCCTAATGGGTGTGGAGCATTGACTATGCACCATTTTTTATTCAATGAGCGTCTGTCATGTTTGCTGTTCCTGACACCATGTCTAGCCCAGGAAGGGATGATCTTTGCCTCAGTGGAACTACAAAAGGGGCTAATATGTGACCAGCACTTAATAGACATTTACTAAATGCCTAACCTCTGCCAGATACTGTGTTAAAACCAGAATGCTAATGTGTGGCAGACTATTTGAAGAAAGCTAGGAGAATACCAAGTAAGTGTGAACTATGCATTAGTTTAATGCTGATAGTGATTAGAATGATGACAACCGACATGCATTGAGCATTTACTGTGAACCAAGCATTGTGTGGAACATTTAATCTGGATTCTTCATTCAATCTTCGGAACAACTTTCTATGGTAAGAGCTATATTATTATCCCTTTGTAAAGAATGATGATGAGAAATTAGAGGCCAAGATAGATTAAATAAATTGTCTGAAAATAACCAAGAAAGGCTCAGTTAGAGAAAAGAGGCCTCAGATATGTGCCTTGATGTTAAGATAGGATTATTTTTTGACATTGTGATGGTTGGGGGGAGATGGTAAAATTGAAAGTGCTATTGAAAGGTAAATAACATTTAGAAATGTATGGCCATTTTAATTTTGAAAAAACAAAAACCCAAACCTTTGACTGTGTCATTTTTCTGAAATGCCAAATTTTCCTTTGTTATGAATGTTTATTATATTCCTAAGCCATAGTAAGTACATCACCTGCTTGAAGATTCAAATTACTCTTCTACTTTTCTATGACTTCAAATACAAAATAGAGAAAATAAGAAAATAATGAAAATTGCATTAGGTAGACTATAAACCAAATAGCAACAAGTAGTTTATTTTTCATTTGTTCTCTTTGGTTTATATAATCACACTATTCCATTGCAAAATGTAAATCTTCATCATCATTAGCATTTCTCCTAAACAGAGATCCTGACTATTTATCGCAAATTGTTAGGTGCTAAGCTCTGGCATATGGTAGTTGAAATAACACAGCTTCCCCACAAAAGCTGCCGAAAAATTGGGGCTGCCCATCTGACGGGGAAAAGCAGGAAGCACAGTAATTGAAGAGTTGACACAGGGTGAAGGCAGCCAAGACTAGGAGGGCCACAGTCCACGGCCAGTCTATGCGGCGTCAGCTCGGACTCAAAGGAAATGAAATAAGGTCTCAGAGAGTCCCAGGAGTGGCAAGTTGCAATGACCGAAATCGAGGTCTGATACTAAACTGTAGGCTTCTTGGAAACACTTGTAAAAGGGGTTCTGGTGCTATATACTTGATTACTTTAGGCCTAGTACAAACTTACTCCACCCCCATGAGTTTTGGCATTCCTCCTCAGTGAGAGGGGGGTTAAAGCCAGCATGACTTAGTGGAGGATTTAAACTCATAGCAGGTATCACAGGCTGGCCAGGTCCTTCTCTTTAATCTAGGTTGATTTTAGGATTTCACTGTGGCAAGGCCGTGGTAATGCGTGGAGTCAACCATTCTGATGGAACTGGCCCAGGATGTAGAATGTAGTGGGATGTAGAATGCAGACAAAGCAGACCGAAGCCTTGTTGGAAAAGAGAGCCCTAAGGGAGAGATATTTTGAATAGTCACTCCTTATCAGGTCAAGTCACAGTTTTTCCAGGAAGGTGGGATTAAAGTTTACACTCAACCCATACTACACACTCTTCCGTCCTTCCCTCCTTCCTTCCAGAAAATACTTATTAAACATTTCCTATCTGTTGTGACTCATGGATCTTACATAGCAGTGTGAAAAGACAAAAAATAAACCAGTAAGTAAAGAAAGAAAATCCAGATAATATCAAACAGTATCTCACACTACTTCGGAAAGTAGAGATACAGAAAACAAGATGTCAAAGGTCTAGGCATGAAGCACTCTAATATTTAGCACTTGACCAGAAAGGGCCCACAAAAGAGCATGAAAAGTAAACCATAAGAGTCTTTTTAAGTCACAATGGCCAAGAAGAGAGGACTTGAAGGAAGAGGCCACCAGCTGTGTTTAATGCCACTTAGAAGAAGTATAAGATGAGTCAAGACTAGTAGCTATTGGTTGTGCCAACATGGAAGCCACTGGTGACCTTGGCAAGGTCAACTTCAAGGGGATGAAAGTCCAATTAAAGTAGGCAAATTTTACTCAAAGAAGTGGAAGGTTTTCTGAAGTTTTGCCCTAAGAAGAAGCTGTAAATGGTTGCTGTTAAGAGTAATAATCAAGTGTGTGATCTACAAAATCAGGCTGAGTTTGAATTCTGGGTTTCCCAGCCATGTTGCAGTGGACTAGTCATTTAGTCTTGCTGAGCCTCAGCTGCTGCATCTCTGTAGTGATGATTTTAATGTCTGTTGAGGAAGAACACATGGAGCTAAATATTCTCTCTTTTTCTCTCAATATACTTAAAGCTGTATGTGTGTATGGAGATAGGGAGAGGAAATGGGGGAGGGGCAAAAAGAAGAACCCATAGATATATTTGGGGTGAAATGATATTCCCTTTAAATTACTTAAATACAGTCCATGAGTCACTTAACGGCAGGGATGGGTTCTGAGTTCTGAAAAATGTGTCCTTGGGGGATTCTGCAGTCGTGTGAACGTCACAGAGTGACTTACACAGACCTAGATGGCACGGCCCACTACACACCTAGGCTAGACGGAATAGCCCACTGCTCCTGGGCTACAGACCTATGCAGAACGTTACTCTTCTGGATCCTGCAGGCAATTGTACCGCAATAGTAAGTATGTATGTATCTAAACATACCTGAACACAGAAAAGGTACAGTAAAAATACAGTATAAAAGATTTTAAAAAAAAGTATACCTGTCTGGGGCTTTTACTGTGAAAGGAGCTTACAGGCAGGACTGGAAGTTGTTCTGGGTGAGGCAGTGAGTGAGTGATGAGTGAATGCGAAGCCTTGGACGTTACTATACACCACTGCAGACTTATAAACACTGTATACTTAAGCTGCACTAAATTTATGTATTTTTACCAATGACAAATTAATCTTAGCATACTGTAACTTTTTTACTTTATAAACTTTTCAATTTCTTTTAACTTTTTGACTCTTTTGTAATAACACTTAGCTTCAGACACAAACACATTATTCTTTTATCTGTATTCTCTAGCTTCTTTCCATTTTTAATTTTTTTTTTTTTTTTTTTTTTTTACTTTTTAAACTTTTTTTTTTATAAACTAAGATATAGACACACACATTAGAGTAGGCCTACACAGGGTCAGGATCAACAAGACGTCATGAGGTGATAGGAGTTTTTCAGCTCCATTATAATCCTATGGGACCACTGTCATGTGCAATCTGTTGTCAACCAAAATGTTGTTATACGATTTATGACGGTAACTGAAACTTTACAGTCTTTGACTAACGTCATCCTATTACCCCATCCCCCAGCACCTGGTAACCCCACTCAACTCTCTGCTTCTATGAGTTGAGATACAATATACAGTATGGTGACTGTAGTTAAATTGTGTACTGGAAATTGCTAAAATAGTAGATCTTACATGTTTTCACCACAGGAAAAAAATAAGAAAATGGTAACTATGTGAGATGATGGATATGTTAATTAGCTTGATTGGTGATCATTTTACAGTGTATATCAAAGCATCAAGTACACTTTAAATATGTAAATTTTTTATTTTTCAATTATGCTTCAATAAAGCTGTTAAAAATTGCTTAAGTAATATGATCACTTAAATCAGTGTTACCCTATTGTAGGGAGAAGAAGTTAGACATTTTGAGTATTACTTTAACTTGGTTTTTATATGCAAGTAATTTGGTTTTGGTGGGGATAGATAATAAAGCTTGACTTTTTCACATTTATTCTTAGATTAATTAATAAGTATAAACTTCAGTAGAGTAGTTAAATGTAAATTTATGAAAGGTCAAATTAAGCCAGTAATTTAAGGGATAAGAGGAAAATCTCATGATTTGAGTTTATTTTGTGCTCTGTACTTAGCAGTGTGTACTTCACATATCTTATATGGAACTTAACCACAATAGTCACATGTTGCTTATTTAGAAACTAGAACTTCCTGAAATCTGGAATACTGAAATTTCTTTTGATATTGGAAAGTAATTATTATACTTGCCCAAGAAATTTATATTTTGTATGCAAGATTCATTTTAGGTACTAGTAACTATGTAAACATTAACAACTACAAGTTTTGAAATTGGGAAGTTTAAGTTCTACAAATTTAGTTTTCTTTTTCAAGATTGTTTAGCTTTTCTGTGTCCTTGCATTTCCTTATGAATTTTAAGACTAGCTTATCAATTTCTGCAAAAAAGGGAAAAGAACCCAAAAGATGTTAATAAAGATTGTGTTAAATCGGTAGATTAATTTGGCATGAATATTGTTATCTTTACATATTAAGTTTCCCTATCTATGAACATGGACTATTTTTACATTTATTTAGATCTTCTTTTTATTTTCATAGTGCACATTTTGCACTTATTTTGTTAAATTTATTCCTACATAATTTTTGATGCTATTATAAGTTAAATTGTATTTTTCATTTCATTTTTGGATTGTCTGTTTCTACATTTCCAGTGTGTAGAAATACAAATGAGTTTTTTAATTTTTTCTTTGTCCTGCAACCTTGTTGAAGTTGATTGTTAGTTCTAAAACTTGTTTTATGGATTCTTAGGATTTTCTACATTTCAAGATCATATCGTCTTTATATAGAGATAGTCTTACTTCTCCCTCTCCTATCTGGATGCCTTTTATTTCTTTTTCTTGCCTTATTGCCTTGGCCAGGACTTCCTTTACCATGTTGAGTAGAAGCTGCGAGAGTGGGCATTCTTACCTTTCTCCTGATTTTAGCAGTTGTGATTTGTTTTAAGATGTAATTACTTATAAGTAGACATAAGTAATTTGTGGTGACTCTGAAAATTCAGTTAATCTTCATCCATTTCTTATTTAATAATAATGCAATTATTGTACTTATAATACTAAGTATTTTTTAACTGAATTGAACCACTAACAAGTTTTCTATTAACTCTACTAAAAGACTTTATGATAGATTCTATATTTTAGAGTCTTTTAACAGAAAATTATACTTTTGAATATTTAAATTTTCTATGTGTATAACACATGAACTTCTGCTGATATTCAAACATGAGTGTTATTTTAATACCCAATGCAGTGCTATGTTCATAAAACAACATAGTTTGCACTGTTGTAAAAATCATGTAATTGCATTCTTGTGGTTTGCTTTTATGTCAAAGGTTACCAAATACAAAGAAATTCAAAGATATGTTATAGTACAGAATATGGTGTACCTTAACCTAGTTTTGCCACTTGATTATAACATCTTGAATCCTCTTATCCATAAATTAAATACCTACAGGGACTTCCATCTACTACCTAGTCAAGTGGAGCTCCTGCTGGTTAAAATACATCTTAGACTGAATTTCCACCTGACATTCTATTCCTCTCTTTCTAATTTTTCACATTGTGTTACTATGGTCTTGTCAGCAGAAAGAGGATAGTAGCTTCATTTTGTCTGCAGAGTTTCACGTCATTAACCTTCCCGTGTCACTTTTATTATACAAGGGAAATGAATAGCCTAATATTTGAGGAAAATCACTGCAGTATTCCCCATGCTGAGAAAACACACTTTCAGAGTGGGATGGCCATGATGCTTCCACAAAGAAAAGCATCTTCGTTTTCATCAGTGAATTTATTCATTTATTTATTTAGGTGTGAATTAATGAGATACAGATTTTTGGTTGGTTTGTTTGCCCCATCTTTAAGGAAACCTGACTGATTCCATTTTATGTTCATACTGTGTGTCACAAACATTGTAACACATTCTTTTGGTGGTTATGATGCAAAAAAGTATTTGAATATATTTTATAGAAATATCACTGCATATGATTTTTTGAGATGTGGGCGGTGTGTGCACACATGTTTGCATCTTATGCAGACGTTCAGAGTCTAAGCAAATGGGTACTTTAGAGGTTTGTTTTTGTATTTCCTGTGCAGATGCCTAAAATGCCAGCTCCTTTGCGTAAACTGTCTCTGCACATTCATGCGGCGTTGCTTTTTGAGGTCACACTATGACATTTCGAGAGGAGAAAATTTTTATATTGTAGACAGTTTAAAGGACACAGTAAAATAAGCTTGACAGCTGATCACCCTTGAAATGTGTTGTGCAATTACATGTAGAGAAAATGGTTTTTAAATATTTGTATTATACTCACGCTCTTAAACATTTTAGTAACTCAAAATCCATCATATGAATGCAGCCAGCTGTCAGGAAAAGAAACATAACTAATTTCTCTCCAGAACAAGACATATATTCACACAGCATTGTTTTTTTCAAGGGCTGGATTATCTTGCATGTATAGCCAGGTAGCAGGCTTTATCTCAAATCTTTACATATGTCTGTGTGTTTATGTACATATACATGTAAGATATGTGTATATATATTTACATACATATAAAGATGAGATAAAGCCTACTATCTGGCTATGTCTATATATAGTATCAAAACTATTGAAGCTGAATATGAGAGCATTTATTACATTACTTCTTTTTTATAAATATATGAAAGTGGAATTGCTGAGTCAAAGGCATGTTTGTCTTTAGTGCATTTGATCTTGAAATAAAGAGCTGAGTGTTTGCAATGGAAAGGTGTTGGACAAAGATAGAAGCCTCTGGAATGCCAGAATTAAAAATGGGAGAGGATTTCTTAAGATGTCTTTTCTTCTCAGTATTCCAGCCTTAAGCTTAATGCTTGGCATATAAAGGGGAAATTAACAGGCAGGAGAAAAATGAAAGATAAAATAATTATTTGGGACAAGATGCCTGTTTTTACTACATAGCTAGAAATTAGCTGATCCATCCCCCGAATGTTCCCAAATGGGCTTATCTATCACCCCCCAAATTTAGGGAAAATGGAATGCAGGGGGAAATTCTTGAAGTCAGAGGTCCTGGATTTTATTCTTGGCTCCCTATGCCCTGACCCGGGGCCTGTCATTCACCTTGCCCAGCCTCAGCTTCCTCCTTGCTGCAAGCCAGGCATCAGTGCAGGACACCTGCCATCTCCTTTTCCCAGGGCCACGGTTCCAGATCTATTATTCTAATTTCCTGATACCTCCTGGTTAAAACTTTGGTTTTGATCTTTGCCTACTACAGGCAGAAACCAAATGGAATCCTATGTCTGTGACTCATTAAATGTTAGGTATATTTTTCTTAAGAAAGTGAAATGACCTTTAACATGTTCTGAGAAAACATGACAGAAATGCTGGGAATAATGATTCCTTTAAAGAATAACTCCAATCAACTCTCAGCAAGACAACGTGAAATGCCACAGGATTTTGCCTTGCACAGCCTTATTACCCAAAAGTTCAAATTCTTGGACATGGTACCATATTATCAAAGTTTCCTGTTTGTCATGTAGAAAGTCTTCTAAATGTTCCTCCTTCAAGATGTGATGATGAAAGCTAGAGACAGAATTTCTATTCGAATGCATTTTAAATATGAGTGTATTTTTTCATTATTTTGAGTTGTTTCTTACATACTTTTTAATGCCACTTACAAATATGCACAATTATAGAGTCTTATAATAAAAGAAAGTACAAATGAAGATTATTCAAGTACCCAAACATAACCACAAGATAAAAGTTGTCAGACGTGATAACTAGACAAACTCAATAGTACTTCTCAAACTTTCATGAGCATAGGGAATCTGGGATCTTGTTAAATGTAGATTCCAACTGAGTAGTTTTGGGAAGGGGCCTGAGATTCTGCATTTTTGACAAGCTCTTAGGGGATACCCATATTGTTGTGATCAAAGATCACAATTTAATTAATAAGGATTCAGGTCTTAGAGTAAAAGGCAGGACTGTTTAAAAATTATTTTTTTCTGTCCTACCTTCCTTGGGAACCTTTGATTCTATACCTAAAAGTTACAATAAGCACTTCCGTCATGGTGAGAAGGGAGAGCCCTCTCTAGAAAAAAGTGAGATTTGAACACATTCCCCAGAAATGCCTGTTTGGAACAGCTGAGTGTGTGCTGAAATTTAAGTACATTTCTGCCTAAAGAAAGGCAAGGGGCCTAGATCCACTTTCAGTATTTTTCCTACTTCAGAGGTTCTATATTAGTTATACATTAACAATATCTATAAAGAATAATCGTTTTTAATTTATTTACTTTTTCTTCTTTCTTGTTTACTTCTCATTTATTTTACTTTGACACTCTTGTGGTTTCTTTTCCATAGTGCTCAATTTCTTCATCCTACATTTGTAAATATTCTCCTGCTTTCAGGCTTCTCTGTTATAACCTACTCTTTAACCCTCATACTTTTCTTACTTTTTCTCATTATTCACTTTCTTTTCTTTACTTTATTTTCCTCTAAAAGTCTACTATTAGATGTGAGAAACAGGAGAAATATAAAGCTGTTTTGAACTAGATAAATGTTATAAAACATCCTATGGGATGCCTTTTTAAATAGTTTTTTTTTATAGTTCCACAATGTGTGTAATTTCTGGCATCTTCTGTCTGTTTTATAAGCACCTTTTATAAGTCTAAATGCCTGTATTTACAGAGAATTGTTCCCTTTAGCCAATAAAACCCAAATCTGTTCACTGATGCAATGCCTTGGGGGAACTAACAGAATGCTAGCCCTTAAAGTTTCTGAAAATATGCTCCTTTTTATTAACACTTTATTATTTGATCTTCATGGTACTCTTTTGTCATTTAAAGCAGTTGATTGGTTATTGTCTTAAATAAAAATCAAAAGGTACCAAAAAGTAACCTATGTCAAAGGCAAATCATGTTAATATCATATTAAAGTCACCTCAATTTAATTGTATTTCTAGTTATTCTCTCTCATTTAAACATTAATATTACCTCTTCTGTAGTTTTAATGAGGACATGGAAACTGTGCTACACCTTAGGGAAATTTTTTATGTTACATTTATTTTTTTCTAACTCTAAGCATTTTTTATTTCTGCATGAATGTTAAAAGTTTTTCAGAGTACAACATAAAAGAGATTATTTCACCTGATAATGTGTTGATATACGACATTTGGGGCTACATTAAAGAAAACCAACTTTCTCATTTGCACTAGCATGTCAGAAGCGGAAGGGAAGCACTGCCTTTCTAGCTCAACACCTGTTGTTTCAACCTGAAGTCTCAGGAACGTGGCAATTGTTTGCTTAGCAGAACGTCATCAGAAATGCAAGGAAAAAAGTCAGATCTTACGTCAACCTGAAACTTTGTCTTCAAATGCAAGTGTTGAAGAGAGAACCTTACTGCAAAACTGATCCCTGGTTTTGTCCGTGAGAAAAAGAAATGTTCATAAGTAAAATTCTTTTGGGCCAGAATAGAGATGAGCTGTTTCCAGTACCTGAATTATTTCCTTAGAATAACTCCTTAGAGATAGTAGAATATTATTTCATATACTAGAAGTGATTTTAAATCCTAACAACCACAACAGAAAATTGAGGACCTCAGGATAAAGATACAGTATATAGTAAGTCATGTAACTGTGTGTCACCTTCCTCAGTAGCAAATGTCAATAAAATAAAATTCCACTTCTTTATATGTCCAAAGCATCATGGCATGAGACTTACCTATCATTTGCTGAAGTTCAGCCCATTCAAAGAGTTACTGCTGGATATTTCTGAACATTACTCCTGAGACCTCCTCACCAGGGCTGTAGAACATGCCACTCCATTGCTTGTCCTTGGACTCATCAGGTCATCTGTTGCAGCTGTTGCTGTGGTCTGGGCACAGCCATCTTTCCTCTACTGTTCACGCCACTCATCCTCCGACTCCAGGCTGTGGGACGGGAACCTGCACCCTCTAGTTTCCCACAGCACAGATGACTGGAAGCAGGGCGTTATAAAGACAAGACAGAAAGCCTATGGAGGAAATGGTTTTTGCCTGCTCTCAGACTGGCTGCTTGCCAGTCAAGAGCCCCTTCTAGATGACTTCTCAGCAGCCTCTTGTTAGGAGACACCTTGTGCCCTATCACCACACATCAGAACCCATGTGGCACCACCCCTGTGCCACCAAGGGAGGAGAAAATCCCTTCCCATTCAAAGCCCAACTCCTTTCTGCCTCTGAGTGGTAGAGGTGGCACATTTACCTCTCTCAGAGAGAACCCCCTGCCCACCTCTGCAAGGTGTACTCTGGATCCTACAGCCTGAACCAGATCATCCTAATACACCGCAATATATTCCATTTGGGCTATTCTCCTCTTAATTTATACCACACGGGGCTCTTATGGTCCAATCCAGATTACATGGACCAAACACAGTCCAATTTCTAGTCACAGGTTTCCTTTAATGAGAGGCCAAGAGAGGATGAGACCATTCCAATACCTGCTCCCCCTCTTCCAATTTTCTGAGAATGATTTGGAGTATTATGGACATCTCTCAAACACAGTGATGATCTCAGGCACATAGTATGTTCCTACCTCTGCATAGGCATTATCTGGCTGAAAATACAATCTCTATTATGAAACAACACTCAAGTGCTGGTCTGAAGCACCTTCTGGGTTCACACCTGCCTATAATCTCCCCAAAGTGATGCGCTCCCACCCCGTGGAAGAGGGAAGTGTGCTGCAAAGTCAAATTCCATTCATCAGCGTCAACTGCAGGACATGCAGTACTTAAAATGGCAGCATTCCAGCTTCAGAGCTTCTGAGAGTCTTTCCCCAGCTGACCTCCCACCATGGTGGAGCCACAGCAGCATAATTAGCTTGGGATATTAGTCAGCTGTAGCAGGAAAATGACTGCATCTTCCAAAGGTGTCTAACTTGTCCCCCAAGTATGAATCAACAATTTGGGGGTTCTGGAACAATGGACAGAATAAAGAATAAGCAGTTATTTTGGAACTTGAAGTCTAGTCATTTAGACGGTATCAAACCCTTCATTCTTTAAGGCAGTCATTCCACAAACATTTAAGTGCTGAAGACTCTATGCTGGGGACTTTAATAACAATAGGAGATATATGTATTAAAATTAAAATGTTTCTATCCTCTGAAAACTCAAAATCTCCCAGTGGTGGAGAGAGTTAGGTGTATAATTCATACACAGGTGATAAATGTTAAAATCAAGGCGTGAAATACAGCACTGTGAGAAGAGCAGCAGGGCAGTTTGGACGTGGTCTTCGGGGGAGTGCTGCCTGGAGTGGTGTGGTGAGGCCAAAGCTCTGCGGGTAGCACTGTGCCAACTTCATGGCACATGGGTATGGCCTAAAGGGAATGATAGAAATGGAGAATGAAAACATTATATACACACACACTCTAGTAAGGTAGTGTGTGTTCACTGAACCACCCATACAAATTATAGTTAGACCCTCTTCCTGCAGGAACCTCTTTGGATGAGAATTTGACACCTCTCTTCTACATGGTTTTTGTTAAGCAAATAATCTAAACCTTGCTTGCTTTTTCTTTCTTCTGAGAGTAGGTTTCTAATCAGATTATCCTTTCCTACTACATAAGAAAAGGGAGATCACTCCCAAACACCAGGCTGTTGAGTCACTCAGGGTAACAGATTCCATGAATTAAGGAAAGAATATCAAATTCCTGGAGAAAACGTGGTCTCTGGAGATTTGGGTTGGCACAATTGGCTTGACCTAGGACTGCAGCATGTGAAGGCAGGGGACACACCTAAAGGAAAAGCCAAATAAGAGTGCCAGGCGGGTCATCTCCAGACTGTGCAGCTGATAGGCTTAGAGGGGAAGAAACTACCAGAAACCCAGTAAGACTGAAACACATGAATCCTCAAAGTGGAGGGAGATGAAAGGACATGGAATAATTCTCTAACAGGCCCTCGGATATTTGACATGATTTCTACCCCTGCAACAGGATTATGTGGATAATCCAACACAAAACCAGCCTAATTCAAACTCATTTGAAACCTCATCTTGATTTTTTTTTCAACTAACAAGTTTATTTAGATTATAGTAAATTTATAGTAGATCATGAACAAGCCAGTGTTGAGTAACAACTTTTGGGATTCATTTTACATGATTTTGAAAGAGGTATGTTTCCTTCCATATATTTCATAAAACATTTCAAAATGCCATTGCTCATAATGAGATGTACATATGGTAGAGTGCATTCATATATTTATTTAATCCTTTTTTGAAATCACTGCATTAAGTAAAAATAAGTAAAATCCTTAATGAGCATACAGTCTATTAGAAAATAGAGACAAATGTATGCAACATTATTATTAAACATGGAAAAATAAGTATTTTAAGACAGTTTTGAGGAGATATCATGGATCAACAGAGAAGGAATTCCTTAATTCCAAAAGAGTTTAATAATAACAACATCAGGAAATAATGGGCTTTGAAACACAGGCAGGACTTATGGTCAGAAATGGAAGGACAATCTGTTCTACACCGAGGGACCACAGCGACTGGAGCACTGGAAGTGTGAGAAAGTGCTGTGTACACGAATCTCAGGTGCTGCTGTAGAGGGAGAGAATATTGGAAATGGGGGGAGGTCAGATCCCCCAGTGCTCAGAAGCCTGGACCATCGAACATGGCCAAGCCAGTTAAAGACATTTTTACATAGGGGCATAATGGGCGACTGTACTAAGGATGTATTCAAAGGCAAAGGAGAAGTATTATGGGCAAACACTCTGCAAGAGAATCCGCGCACAATATCCCAGTTTGGGGCCGGCTGCAGTGGTCCAGATGAAAGGTGATGAGTGACCAAAGTAGGTCAGTGGCTGTGTGGAAAGAAAGAAGCCACAGCTTGGTTTCAAGATTTAATTTGTAGATCTCAGGGGGAAGGGGTGGGCAGAGCTTGGCAACTGATTGGATGGAAGTAAGGGTCGAGAAGGAAGTAGAAAATGACTCAGAAATTGATTACTTATCTCTGGCTAAAGCTGGGTTAATTTTGTTACTAATGTAGGGCATAGCAGAGAAAAAACACTGTTGAGTTTAAGAAAATGGATTACATTTTGGACAAATTTGAGGTATAGGAGCAACATCAGTGAGGTGATATGTAGCAAGCCATTAAACAAAGCTACATTGTAAGGAGGTTTACTATGTACTGGGACCCTGGTGTGCCTTATATTGTTTACAATACAATAATATTCATCTGTTTTTAAAATGAATAGTATTGTGTGTATTTAACATATACAATATGATGTTATGGGATATATACAGATAGTAAAATGAAAGTGGTTACTATAGTAGAACAAATTAACGTATCCATCATCTCACATAATTACCTTCTTTTTGTGGCAAGAGCAGCTAAAATCTACTCATTTAGAAGAAATCCCAAATATAGTACAATTCTATAAACTGTAGTTCTCATTTTATATATTAAATCTTGTTCATCCTACGTATCTACTACGCTGTGTCCCCTCACCTGCGTGATGTCTGCGTTGAAGGGTTGTCGTGAATGTTGACGATAATAAAGCTTCTGGCATAAAAAGAAAAGAAAACAAAACAACATAATGCTTATCATTTTGTTATCATCTCTGATATGTTAATATCACTTCTATTAACATAAATAAAAGAGAAGAGCCTCAGTGAAGTAACTTGCCGTAAGCCTCACGGTTCGCTACAAAGTGTGACCCTAAGCAGTTACCCGATGGCCTGCTCTAACGTCCACTCCTCTATAGAGCCCCCTAAGATGCAGGTGTGGAGCTTGGGGAGAAGTCAAAGCCAACAATGCAGATTTGGAAATTAGACATTTATCCCACCAGCCTTTATCAAGCCCATATCAGTGTCAAGAGCGGTGCTCCGAGCTGTGGACACACAGACATGTCAGCACAGCCCTGCAAGTGTGGGTTCAAAGTAACAGTCTTGAATCAAGGAGTTGTGAGCAAGGGGAAGAGAAGAGACTACAGGGAAGGATCTTAGGGTTGGGCCAATGAATAGACACCACTGAAAAAAGGAAAACACAATCCAGGTAGCACAAGAACCTAAGAAAAAGGGTGGGTGCCTGTGTCAGCACTCCAGAAATAAGTAGATAAAAGGAAATTGCGAGGAGCTGTCAAGTTTTATAATTTTGGGATAATGAATTACCTTCATGGAAACCAGCCTATAGTGAAATTTTGAGGGATTTTGAAGTGTAAATATGGAAATATAAATAGACTAATATATTTAGAGTTTGGGGCATGAACAACAACAACAAAAAAAACATATGGGAGGATGGGAGAAGCCGAATTGAAGAGAATGTTTTGTTTTTTGTTTTCTGCCTCAGGATTTTTGGTTTTCTTCTTTGTTTTCTGACTCTACAACCCAGGTTAAGGAGACAATATGACAGACAGAAGCACTGGTTCTTACAAAGTCAGAAATGGTGGGTGGGTGGTCAGTCAATTGGAAAAGTTGGTTCCAACAGAAAATTCCAAATGTGATGCATGCATGCAGTAAGTATTTTAACACGAACCATGCCCATGTTGATTTATTTACCAACTTTTTGCTGAGGAGCCTGTGCCTTTGCCTTTGCACGTGGGCCTGCTGACTGCGTGTCCTCACCATCTGTCCTGTGCAGACTGCTCCCGTCACACAGCCTCTGCCACTTCCAGTTTTGGTCTCTTTAAAGAGAAGGTGGACTTGGAGTTACTTGTGAAGCAATTTGAATACAGAAGCCTTCTTGACTTTCTTTTTTTTATGATTCTTTCCATCTTTAGTCATTTTCTTCCTTACGTGTTATTCAACAATTTTTGATAATGCTTTTTCCAAAGCATTCGACCTAGTTTTCATAGAAGCATCAACTCTCTTTTTCCAGAAATATTTTACCAGTTTATACTATGACTCAGGCCTCCAGCAGCCTCCAGGCAGGAGACTAGCTGAAGTGGGGCAGGCAGCAGAGGGCCCGGGAGAGAAAAGGCCCTTCCGACTCCAGGGCAAAAAGGGGCCAGACGTGGGCTGTGTGGATGAGCCTTACTGGGTCATCTGGAAAAGGAGCCCGTTCAAGAGAGCTGCTGAAAGCAGGAAATCTCAGCAGGTGAGGCTGCAGGGCCACTGCTGCCTGCTAACGCTGGGCTTGCTAGTGGATCTTAGGGAAGGAACAGCAGACAGGAGCTGCCCAGTCCTGTGCTCACACGGTGGCTGTCAGGTGTTCCCTGTGGGGGAGCTCCAGGACACCATGAGGTGGCAGCCCCCAGGGGAAGTCAGCTGCCAGCGGTCACCCCCACCGAGAGCATCAGGGCTGGGCCACGGCACTGTTCCCCACCCCCAACACGCACACCTGCCCTGGCCCCTGTGGCCCTGCAGGAGTGGGAAGCCCTGGTGGCGGCCAGCTCAGGGCCTGAAGGAGAAGCACAGCCAGACAGGGTATGGCCTGACGTGAGCTACACCTGCGTCTTGCTGGTGCGGAGGCTTCTCAACTGAAGCAGCTCCTAACTGGGGCAGGGACACGATGAAATTATACGCACATTTTGGAATTTTGACTCTTAAAAAGACTGGACACTTTGGTTACTGAATTATCTTGCCTTTATGATTAATAGTAATCACGGGACTTGTATAATTATGATTTGAGTCACTGTCTTCATCATCATCATTAGACCTGACCTCAGTTTTCTCATTTTAGAAAGTGGGTTTAGGCCCCAGAGAGGGTGAGCGTGGGAGAGGAGACTCAAGTTCTGTGTCTGCACCCTTGGCAGTTCCACTGTTCGCAGGTACAAGTTATGAATAGTGGCCAGAAATTTAGTTTAGCTGCCAGAGAATGTCGATTGTAATGATTCTTTTGCACTCTCATTCATATCTTTTGTGCTTTGATAATTATCTTTCAGAATGAGGTAATAGTAAAGCCATTTAAATGGAAATACTGATTTCATAAAATCCATGCGGAGTTCGTTCATTGTGAGTGATTGCCGTGTTGTGCTACTTACTCTCTGAATGGCTCCTTCACCCAAGATCAGAGCTATGAAAAGGAGGTAGAAGCGGAACATACTTAGGTTTAGATGTTTTTTCTACCTCATGTTCATTATAACATCCTTGTTTGTTCCATGAATAATCATCACAAGTATGTACAAGGCTTCTTGGAGTGTACAAGCACAGATAAATCAGTTTACGGAAAGAAAACATAATGCCTAATCTAATTGCAAAATTCATTGCGCTGTTCAACTCGCTCTGGCTTGTCTACAGTTTGGCCGAATGTGTGTTGTGTTTGCACCATCATGACTAAAGCTGACTTTGTTCTAGGGTAATAAACCTGCACAGAGCTGATGCTTTCAAATGCAAACAATATCATGAGGTACCTGCTCATGCCATTTGAATCCCTAGCAAAGATGCATTGATCGATTGATTGATTAAAGCCTATTACTGCATGGTTGACAGCTCATGAAATTTGTTCAAATTAAAAGCTGAAAGCGTAAGTTTAAATAATATGAGAACCTTGAAGAAGTCACTTGTGACAATTCAGAGTCACACAGGCAATTGATGTTTTAATTGAGGATACGAATCCCAAGCTAAATATGATAGCCTAGAAGAAGAGTTTAGAGTCATAGTTTTGCTTTTGTCAGAGAGTATATTAAAAGAAACAAAGATTTGCAACCCTCACTAAACATAACAATACACCCTTACTTTGTTCAGACATGTAACAGTGAAGAAGCTTTGATACTTTGTTAAGCTGTGTCCTCCCCATGTGGCAAATGCGTTTGCAGAATGTCTTTGTGTAACTGCTGACGGGACAGATGCAAGATGACCCCTGTGAAATCATAAATATTCCGTCACTGCAATTTTTAGGCTGGTTTCTGTTGCTACATACAGTTTCATTCATTGATACTATTTCTAATGTGAATATAATAATCTATGTGCCAATTAACTTTTTATATGCTAACTAGGAACCTTATGAAAACTTTCAGTAGAACTCATATTTGATGTGAAAATACAAATCATATCCTTACACATGCATTCACATTTCCAGTACTCTGTTGTTTTCTCATAGTGTGAAATACACTTGGCTTCAATTTCTACATGTATTTCTAGGTCCCCTCTTTCATAATATATTCTTTAATAAACTCCTTTGGGATCAAGGGCTTCCTTCTTCATCTTGTCATGAGGGCACAGTGGAAGAGAATACAGTGGGAAGGTTTCAGAATTTGGCACGGGTGGAAGATGCACTTAAGAGGATTTGCAAAACCCTCTGAGAATGCAGGTCTAGGGGCTGATGATGGTCCAGGGTGCCTGGGCTTTTTGTGGTGACTGATGTGAACAAGGATAAAAGACACAGAGAAGTGACCCCTAAGGGGCACAAGATGGGTGGTGGTGGTGAATGCTGCCAGAGAGGATGTTTTTTGAGGGTCTTACTTTATACACATGTAGTTTATTTATATATCATAAGTTTTTGATTTATAGGTAATTCACAGACATGAATGATCTCAACCAATGTCTTGCCATAGTAGCTGAGTATCTAGCCATTGCTTAGAGTCCACCAGCAGCACAGCTGATAGTAAATCCCTTACCAGTCATCCCTCTCCCAACTCACAGCAACCATCAGCTGGAGCTAATTGTGCATTAAGGGCTAGGTAGGATTCTCTTTCTCCAGCAAGTCTCCTTGAATTTAGTTTCCTTGAAGAAAGGTATCAGTTTGTTTCAGTCTATCACTGTACAACCAGTACCTAGAAAAATGCCCAGCACATAGTAGGTACATAATAAATGTCATAGTCAGTTCAGGCTGTTATAATAAAATATCACAAACCAGGTGGCTTAAACAACAAACACTTAAACTTCTCACAGTTCTGGAGGGTGGAAGTCTGAAACCAGGGTTCCAGCAGGGTTGGATTCTTGGTAAACCCTCTTTCTAGTTTACAGACAACTGCCTTTTTGCTATGTCTTCACATGCAGAAGGACAGCCAGCTAGCTCTCCTGCCTCTTCTTGTAAGGGCATAAATCACATTCATGAGGGCTCCACCCTCATGACCTAATTACCTCCCAAAGTCCCCACCTCCAAATACCATCACATTGGGATTAGGGCTTCAACATATGAATTTAGGGGGGACATGTGTATTCAGTGTATTGCAATAAATGTTTTTTAATTGGATTGAACCCGTAACAGTGACATTCAATTTGTGTTATAAGGACCTCTCAGTGTTCAGAGGTAGGACTTCAGCGGCTTCTGCTTTTGGTGAACATGGATGGTCAACGGCCAGGTGAGAGACCCAACAGGCACTTCCCATTGTCAAGGAGTGGGACTCTTGCCAGGAGCACATAGTTCTAGAATGTCATCCTCATTCTTATTGAGGTAGGAGGGATCATATCTGAAGAGAGTCAATCTTAAAGCCTCCTACCTTGTTCTTGGAGCACGTGAAGCTCTGGGGCTTCTGTTCAGCTCCCAGAAATAGGTTGAAGAGAGGTTCAAAGAAGTAAGTCTGCTGAGGACAAGAACTCTGCCTTTTCATCTTTTTCTCTAGCATTGCCTGAACTGGTAACCATATTGCTTTAATGAGTTATCTAAGGAGAGAAGGAACAATCAGATAACCCCTGTCCTTCGTAACTTTACTAGAGTATTCTGTTTTCAAGGAGTTTTGAAATATGCTTGAGAAGCACAAAAAGTTAAACAACAAGAAAATCCAGTAAAAGAGATATTAGGAAGCATTTGTTGATTCATTGCAAATTAACAGGTGTTGATGGCTGATATGCTGATGTTCTGCCAAATGCAATCTTTGCATCAGGGTTCATTAGGTTTTGTCTATGTAGTATTAATAATAACCCTTAGTTTTTTCTTGAGCAGCAGATTTTGATTCTACCTGAGAGAGTACAAAAAAATCAATTCTATTTATGTCCTTTAGATAAGATCATAATCTACTCTGAAATGCATTTAACATTGCATACTTCACTGCCTGGTATTCAGTATATATTTGAGGATATATAGATATTGCAGTAATAAACTGGTAAATGTGTGTAATGACAGATTGGTGATAATTATGTAGACTATTCATTTCTCCCGCAACCATAACCTGTAAACCAACTAAGATACTGATTTCACCCTTCTGAGTTGTATTTTGGGTCTGCACTCTTTTGATTAGGTATTTTTGTTATTATTGCTTGTTTTGATTATCAGTTTTTGGATATGAGATAAGCACAAAATTGTCTAGAATTCAACATTGTCTGGGACAGTGAATAAGAAGGGATATTCTTCTTCCATTGCCAGTACAGAGAGTATCTTGGTTTATATCATGATTGATTATAAAGAATTTTCTATACCTCAATCCAGAGAGTGATTATTTATTTTAGTAACTGATGTACAGTTATTTTGAATGAGAAATGAACTCTATTTTGATGCGGTTTCAACTACCATTTAAGAGCTTGCCATGTGCAGACACTTCCATGCATGTCTCAGTGCAGGATTTGGAATATATTTTATTACAGCCTACGTGCTATTCAGAATAGGACCATATGCAGAAAAAAAGGAGGGTTCCTATATTAGGAAAGGCCTATTCCTCAGCAAGGAAATAAATCAGTGAAACCATATAATAGAAGAGATGAGAGGCATTCAGATTGAACTATAACAGTATGTCTTCTGTTGATCCTACTCCCCATGAGAGGATTCTCATAGACTCTTGCTCTCTTTTTATATTAAACAGAATAGAGCAAAAAATAAAGATCACCTATCTCTACCCGCCAGATTTTAGGACCTGCATGGGGTGCAGGAATGAATTAAATGAAAGCACAAGGAAATAATTGGCCAAACTCAGAATGTGGTAGATTCTTCAAGAAAAAAAAATTTAGATCAAATCAATAAAAAGGGAATTTAGGAAGGTACTATTAAATAAAGAAGCCTTAAGAGATATTAAAAACCAGCTGGGTGCAGTGGCTCATGTATGTAATCCTAGCAATGTGGGAGGCCAAGGCGGGAGGATCACTTGAGCTTAGGAGTTCAAGATCAACATGAACAACAGTGAGACCCCATCTCTACAAAAAATAGAAAAATCAGCCAGGCGTGGTGGCGTGCACCTGTAGTCCCAGCTACTAGGGAAGCTGAGGCAGGAGGATCCCTTGAGCCCAGGAGTGTGAGGTTGCAGTGAGCTATGATGATGCCACTGCACTCTAGCCAGGGCGACAGAGCAAGATTTTTTCTAAAAAAAAGATAGAAAAATAAATTAAATATACAGATTTTTAAAATTCTGATTTGAACAAGCCAAGAAACTGTAAAGAAAAATCTTTGAGACAAGAGAAATTTTAATATAAATTTGGAATTAGATGATATAATGGTTTTCTATTAGTTGGCCCAGGAATTTCTACTAATTGGGATAATGGCATATTCTTATTAGTTGGGGATGCACACTGCAGTAGTCATGGGTGAAATGTCAGAGTACCTTGCATCATTTTAAAATACTTCAGCCAAACAAGTGGGAGAGGGATGATAGATGAAAAAAGGTGGCCAAAATGTGAACAATTATTGAAGCCGGGTGATGGATGCACCAAAATTCAGTAAACTTCTCTCTATATATACTTATGAATGTCTGAAATAAACCAAAAGCAGGTTGATAAACAATCATCCTGCAGTGGCATGACCTCCTGTCATGCTTTAGGCTGCCACTAAGCCTGCAGGGCAATGGAGAGTTATATGGACAGGACAGGAAAAATGATTCTCATCTAGAATGTGGACAAGATCGGAGCTCTTATTCTAGGGACCACGAACTTATAAGGTATCCATAGATGGGTTTCAGAAGGATTTGAACTTTCTGTAAGTATATACCAAATTTTGATTTGAAATTTTTTCTGGGCAGGTTTTTCATAAGTTTCACCAGATTCTCAAAGGTTCTTATGATCCATAAAATCTGAGATACACTATATTACAAGAGTTCTGAAGCCTTTTCCAGCTCTAAAATTCTATAAACCCATATATCTAACAACAAGAAATTTAATTGTCCTATTTTAAGAACTCCCTGCACAGTGGAAAGGACTCCAGATCTCATGAAGTCTGCATTTTAATATATTCAAATTCTTAGGAGATGAGAATGTTCAAGAGCCATCAAATACATTTTTAAAGAAAAAAATTCTATCGAGACTGTAGACTGGTTCAGATATTAACACAATGGCCAAATGCATGAATGCAATTTTCTCTCTGTTAGATGCCCATCAATGTCATCCCGAAGTCTATATGATCGCAAAATTTGTTAAAAGACCTGCTTCAAAAGAACAGAGAGAGAGAGAGAGAGAGAGAACTCTTACGAAGTGCGAACCATTTTTACAACATAAAAATTCCCCAGCTATCAACTGGGGAGCAAAGTAGTAGCTTTAAGTGCCACCATTTCATTGGTGTAAGGAAAGAAAGGTGCTAGAAAAGAGGGAAGCATATCCATAAACCAGAGACTGAGACCATGTATGTGGAGCTCTTCAGTGAATGTCTTTTTTGTCATTGCATTTTGCTTGCATCCTACCTGTTTTTTAGTAAAATAATTTTGCAGATAACATGAAATATTCGGTATAACGGGTTTATGAGGAAGCCTAGAGCAGTGTGGTTGGCAGTAACAGCCTGGTTTTAATTCAATTAAAAAATCACTGCCTAACAAGTTCTCCCCTGGTGTTATTAGAGTTTAAGATTGTGGTTCACATGCTGCAGAGGCTCCTGGTCATCGTTTTCCTGTTTTGTTGTAAAGCCTGGTGATGAGCACAGGCAGAGCGCACATGTTATCTGCAAGTACCTACATGCGTGTGTGTTTGGGGAGAGAATGAGGGCAATGTTTAATTTTAAAATTTTGTATTAGTTAGTGTGGCAACAAAATTGCCACAATAAAGTTCAGTGGCCAACAATGCCTAGCATTTATCTGCACACCTACAGCCATGCACATTGCTCATGAACTAGGATTTGCCAGTTCTTGGCTGGGAAGCCCTAATTCAGGAAGCTTGTTGACTGGGCTTGACTCTCGTTGCAGACAGAGTTGAGACCGTTTCTTTTTTTTTTTTTTGAGACAGAGTCTCACTCTGTTGCCCAGGCTAGAGTGAGTGCCGTGGCGTCAGCCTAGCTCACAGCAACCTCAAACTCCTGAGCTCAAGCGATCCTACTGTCTCAGCCTCCCAAGTAGCTGGGACTACAGGCATGCACCACCATGCCCGGCTAATTTTTTTCTCTCTATATATATTTTTTAGCTGTCCATATAATTTCTTTCTATTTTTAGTAGAGTTGGGGTCTCGCTCTTGCTCAGGCTGGTCTCGAACTCCTGAGCTCAAACGATCCGCCCACCTCGGCCTCCCAGAGTGCTAGGATTACAGGCGTGAGCCACCGCGCCCGGCCGAGACCGTTTCTATGTGCAGTCATTCTAGGCACAGGATAGAGGAGCATGTACTTCTTGTGCTAGATTGCCAGAACATCTGGCGCCTTGTGTCCCATAATCTCATATCCCAGTGGCTCAGTCAAGTTACCTGGCAAAGTCCAAAGTCAGCAGGGCAAGGAAGCCTATTCCATGGCAGTGGGGGGCGGGGAGAGTATGTTTATGCTGAATGATAATTGAATTTATCACAAAACCATTTCCCTACATTGCACAAGTATATTATTAATTTTTCTAGCCCAGTTTATGGGTAAGTTTTGACTTAAAGACACTAGATTTATGGGTGACTCACACATGTGGAGGTCACCTAGCTTTGATTTCCTAATAAAAAAATCTTTTGCCTTTTCAAGATTCTTCTTATCTCACCCTTGTCTATCTCTACAAATTCTCCTCTTGCCACTTGCTCTCATTACCTCCCAGCAGGTCTTTTAGTTCTTTAAAATGCACCAAGCTTTTTGGTGCCTCTGGGCCTTTGCACATACTGTCCCCACTACCCTATCCATCATTTTTTGCCTCATAGGTGTCAACTTACCATTTCTGTCTCAGCTGAAGTGTTGCTCCCAAAGTGGTGTTCAGTGACCACCTAATCGAACACAGCCCCCTCCCTGTCATAGCACCCTACGCCTTCCTTCAGAGCCCATCATAATTTCCATTTACATAGTTCTTTATGTGGGTAGATGACATCTACCTGTCATATTAGACCAAAAGTGTCATTGATGCAGAAGTGACATCTTTGTTCCTCTATGCACTGGAATCACCCAGCCTGGTATTCCAGAAAAATATTTGTAAAATGAATGAGTGACTATGATTAAACCCTGGAGGGAGAACATCCTCCTTTCAAATGTACTGAGTTTTCCACTTTCAAGACACACAGACAGACCTGCATGAGTTTGAGCCCCAGTTCTAGTGGTTCATCAGGCCTTCATCCTTCACCAAGTGACGTGACTCCTCTGCGTCTGTGTTTACTAACCCTGTACTCCCTAACTCTGGCCACGTTTTTGAGGAGTGAGATGGTGGATGCAAGTTCCCTGGCCCAGTGTGGTGCCTGCATCAGGCAGCAAAACTCAGGGATTCAGGTCGGGTTTGCTCTCTTTGTCCTCCCAAGTACAAGGCCCAGTGCCACTCTGATGCTTTATCACCAGCCACACTTCCCGGTTAGTGTAGTTCAAATAGTGCTCTTAGGTACGAAAGTAACATTATGGACATTAGTGTATAACACTGTTTTTATGGGAAAATGAATTTGGAATTCAAAACCACTGGCTGAGTACAGGGCTTCAGGAATATAGTATATAAATAGAGGCGTCTATTTGTGGTGAGTTTGCTTTACTGACAGTAATGAGGGAATCCTTTGCCTCCCCTGATTCCACAGAATTTTCCCAAGTTCATCATGCACATGTGTACTACTTCATCCAAGTTCATACCTTGCGGGGAGGGTGACTCTGGAAACCTCAAGTGTGTTTTATGATGGAATGCAATATAACCAGTGCCTGGGTCAGGCCGTTTTATGCGTCATGTGCCTAAAGAACAGCTCTAATTTTACTAGCCCCATGAAGAAATCTTACGATAAAACACTAATGACCCTAGGATGGAAGCCAAACCTGTTCTCGACATGCTGGTTCTGACCGTGCACTGTTGGGCGACTGGAGAAGCACAGCACATGTGACATGGCAGCGGGGCACTGATGTAGCCATTCCTGAGTGTGCCAAAATGAGCACACTCACGTCCATGGGCTCTGCTCTTTTGTCATGCCCTATAACAACAATACATGGATAAACTTTAAACGTAGCCTTTGCAGAATATTCATGGTGCTGTTTTATCCAAGTAAGGAGGAACAATGGGGAAGGCATCTTGGGGATTGTGTTCACCTGTACTGAATGTAGCTCAATTCATAACAAATATGATAAAGGATATTGAGTGAGGAAATAAGGAAAAGACTCGAGGCAGGAAAGGGGTGAGGGAAAGAGAGGAATTGTAATAATGTCATAGGACTGACTTGAGATACTACTGGCCACACAGCTCCCCTTAGAGGAGAAGCATCTTTGGGGGCCATTGGGTTGAGGGACCATGGAGAAGGCTTGGGGAAGTGGGGGCAGAGAGGAAGATGGAAAATGGCCACTGTGTCCTCACCGTCCGCAGGTGTCAGCAAGGTCTGCTGGAGTGGAACTTGGGTGATTTTCTGTTGTAAAAGTTGCTTAAGGGCTGAGCCTCCGTCTGCAAGGGGAGGGAGAGAGGCAGCAGTGGGAACTCTGAAGGCCAAGAGGAAGCAGAGCCGTGGACTAAGCCCTGCCCCGCCTCCTGCACTGTGAAGATACCCAGGACAATTCCAGGGTCCAAGCCCTGCCACGTAGACCTCAAGAGGCAGTGATGGTCTCAGCTTCTATCTGGGCTGTACACTGAAGGGCACTTCAAGGTTGATGCTGGAGTAAATCTCAGTTATCTTGAGTCCTTTGGAATGAGCCCATGGTTCACGTGGTTAGAGTCTATTCTCTTAGGCTACATACAGGTGCTTTTTGTAAACTCTATAAATCTCTGGTTTTTAAGTTGTTGATTTGAATAAATAATTTGTTTTAAAGGGATGGAAGGAATACTTTAAATATCAGCAATGCTACTAAATAGTCCTTAAGATGAGTTTCTAAAGAGAAATAATTGATATTTAGGAAATCATGATTAATATTTTAATTCATTAAAATATGTTGATAAATAATAAAGATCATCATTTGACTCAAAAATAATGGGAGTCATCCAAATAAGAAACACTGACATAATAGAATTGCTTATTATTCAGATATTTTATGCGCAGTCCTTTCATTGAGCGTTTCTCATATAAACTGTAAACTTTCAGGAATGAGTGTGTGCTTCACAGAAGAGCAACCAAAAGGTGGCAGCACCTCTTTGAAAATTATTTGTATTTATTTCATGTCAAAACATTTTTTCCAAATACCATTGACATCTATTTGATATTTGAGCCATGTTATAGTAGACATTTATAGATGAGAAATCTTCCTTCATTTGCAAATAAAATGAATGCAGTAATAGTTATTGGTAAAATTGATCTTCAAAAAAGTGTTTATTTCCAAGGAAGGTTTGTCCTTCTCTTTAGCTATGTGAGACTAAATGTGGTCCAGCATGTTTCATTATATAGCAACAAACTGATTCCATCTTCAGAGTCAGAAAATATTTAGGGAGTCACCTAATCTATTAGCAATGATTGTAGTAATTACCCACTAAAAATTGTGAAAAGTGATACATTCTTAAGGACTACAAATAGATCTTTTATTCCTGGTGGATAGACATTGCATTAAGAATCCTTTAAATCACCTAAATACACATCTGGGAACGACACCAATCGGATATCAGACTGAGGTGGGGGTGGGGGAGGGGATGGGTGTATGCCTACATGAGTGCATTGCGCACCGTTTGGGGAATGGTCACGCTTGAAGGTGCTGACTCGGAGAGTGGGGGGTGGGGAGGGGAGGGATATATACCTACATGATGGGTGCAACGCGCACTGTCTGGGGAACAGACACGCCTGGAGCTTTGACTTGGGGGTACAGGGGGTACATGGGCAACGTATGTAACCTGAAATTCTGTATCCCCCATAATAAGATGAAATAAAAAAAAAAAGAAAAAAAAAGAAAATACGAGTAGAGAGAAAAGAAAAAAATAATAATAATTTTCCTAAAGCCCAAATTTTTTTCATAAAAAAATTTTTAATCACTGTAATATCTGACATCTTTAATATCATGTTTATTGAAATTTATATTTAAAAATAATTCAGGCATTCATAATTCTAAATTATCCCAACTACAAATCTACTCTTATCCTAGATTAACTTTTTTCAGATCCTTAACCTTTTTCATATAGTAAATATTTTATAGAGAAAATTAGTAAAGCCAAATTCAAAATTTTCTTAAAATAATAATTTGCTGTTTTGAAATAAGACATTAAGTAAAACCTCATTGATTCAAATAAAATGAAGTCTGGAGATTAGAATTCTGTTTAATGGAATTTCACTACTGTTGAGTACTTATAGTTAACTGAAATTAAGCTAAGTAAGGCAACAGCTCTTGTCAAAGTCTTACTTTGATGTATAAATTATAGATTGGTATAAATGACTTCTAGACAATTATATAGTTCCATTAAAGCAGCAATATTATACTTGTCTGTGTTTCACACAGATGTATAGATAATGAAGATGCCATTCTCTATAAGAGTGCAGTAAATCTAAATGTAATGTGTCTCTTTAAGGAATTAATGACAAAAATGTATAGCTGTAAAGTGCCTTCAAGATCAGCAATTTTCATGTCTGCTTTGATCTAGAATTACTAGTGAATATTGCTCAGAAGTGTAGCCTATGGTTTAGCCCAGAGAGGTGGAACTTTAGTTGCTCGGGTGTGGAACCTGTAGTCTCACCTCCTTCCAGGGACCTCAGTCATCCCTGAGATTTAAACCCCAGGGATTCTGCAGAGCAGGCTGGAAGGTTCTCAGGTCCCCTTAACCCAATCCCTTTGTTTGCCAAATGGCAGGTCAGATGCCATCATCTAAGCAGCTGGTCCAAGGCCATGGAGGTCATTAGTTCAAACCCAGTCATCATAAGAATAAGTATATGCATAAAAATATATATTAATTTTTAGTATACTAATTTTATATTACTATATTTCTTTTTTCACATACAAAAAAATAGCTGGCAGGAGAAAAAAGTCTAGACATAGATATAGCAGTAGGTATGGATTTCAGAAAAATCAATCCACAGAAAGCATACACAGAGACATGTGTACAGATCTCTACGAATGCATTTTCTGGTACTTATACATACTTATAAATGTGTGTAAGACACATACACACCAAAAAATAAAACTTTCCTAGTCCCAAGACCCCAGGAAATTGAGAAGGCAGAGCATTCTGTAAAGGGAGGAACACCAGCCTAGGTGCTCACTTACCCCATGGTAGTAACACTGTATTAATCCTTTAACCTCTTCAAGCCTTGACGACTTTTTCTGAGAAAAAAACAGTAAAAATGCCTGTTGACCTGTCCTATGTGGTGGTTGCGGGCATCATGTGAAGTTACATGGGCGCGTGTGGTTTGCTAACATCGTAAAGAATATACGGGGTGTATGCGAGATAGTATTATGTGTCCTGAGGTTTGAGGTAAATGTCTGAGTGCTAGACCCAGTTTCCATCTCCCACAGAAAGATTCCCCAGAGCTTACCCCATCTTAACAAAGGTTAAGATCATTTTGGACAGCTCTCCTGGTTCCTTTTGAAAATATTTCTGCTAAGCAGGTTCTCATGCATGAAACAGCAGTGTTTGGGTGATAGCAGAGTGTCTAGAGAGAACCGAATGTTCACTGGCAATTAGGAAGAACGCATCACAAGCAGTTGCTGAGTCTCTGGAGTGTGTCTCCAATATGTCATTTAAAACCTTGACTGGGTATCTGCTTGGAAATCAGACTTGTCACGTTAGCATCTTTCCATTTTGGCATCAATAACTGCTGCAAGGGTCCCACTTGCCGACAGGGAACCAGGGCCCTTGCTAAGAGGAGGACGTTACTGTGGTGATGGGCATGAGGGAGCCTCATTCATTCCAGAACATCCACTGTGGAAGCATAATTTGTCATTCTTCCAAGAATTCTCTGCATGTCTGCATGCCTAGGAGGCAGGGTAGGATTAAGATTTTAAAATCTGGAGCCAGACTGCCTGGGTTGTAATCCCATCTCTGGGACCTAGCTGGGATCCTAAATAAATTATTTAACCTCTCTATGCCTTAGTTTGTTCATCCATGAAATGGGGATGATATTAAGAATGGTACCTACCTGTTAGTGTGGTTGAGAGGAATGAATGAGATAACATATAAAAAGCACTTAAAATAGTGCCCAGAGCCCAGTAAGTGCTATTTAACTGTTTGCAGTTCTCACAGTAAATGAGCTATCCCATTAAGCATCCCAAGTCCTATCATTAGCATAGATGGAGACCTCTCCAAGGGGACCTGGACGTGGTCATGTGTCCCTGGGGAAGCAGCCTAGCATCAGCACAGGGGGATACTAGCTAGTAATGATAATCATGGTCATAATTGTATAGCACCACAGAATTTCAAAAGCTTTCAGACCTTCTAAAACCACCTAAAAATTCATTCTTTCTGCCTTTTCAAAAATATGGAAATTGATAGATTCATCTTACTTTTTGATTTCTTAATCATGATTACAGTTTCCATCATAAACAGTCTTGTCTTTTTATTTTAATGGGCATTTATTTTGCATATCATGTCTCCAGGAGAAAGCTTACTTACTAGAAATTATTCAAGGCTTTTGATGAACTGTGGTCACGCATCCTGATATATTTATTAACATTTAAGAATATGAGGATGCAGATTATCTAAGCAATGAAAAAACAAGATTAAAACACAGAGTGTGTGCTTTGTGTTATGTGTGTGGGAGGTATCTGTACGCATATATTGTCTTTTTGTTTTGTTTCTTAAAGCCAACATTTGTTGTCAGGCACAAAAATTGGAATATAAAATTCAAAATGAAATGGCTTGAGATATTTATGTAGTCCTCATTAAATCTGCCTGGCATTTTGTGGACCTTTTAGATCTTTTATTTAGTACCTAGTTCATATTTGCCAAAGAGTAAATGTGTGATAAATGTACGTTTAATTTCAAAAGCTATGAAATAAAACTAAAGCTATGGAAACTAAATTTTTATTTTGTTTTAATATTTATGTTTCATAAATAGCACATAAAGGGTAAAACTCAACATATATCTCAAAATATATTACCATTTTCTATGGGCAAAACACAATTGTGAACCATTTTCTGATTCTTTGTCTATCAATATCTGGATTCAAAAATATATGCATCATTATTTTTTCATATGGAAATTTTAAAAATCTCATTGATTGAGGTTTTTAAAAATGCTGTTCCGAGCTCTGTGTAGCAAAAAGTTAAATGTTAACACAGTAAAGGTAGAAAGAGAGACCCGAAGGCGAAGTTGAGATTTTGCTTTATTTTGAGATTTGCTTTTACCACCCATCGGCATAAATTCACTTCAGGGATTTTACAATCCATCGGTGTGGGCTGGGGCTGGTACTGGGCTGGCTGGAAAGCTCTTTCTATAATATGAATCTGAGCCATTACTCGAGCAGGTGGAGCCAGGAGGCATTGGAATAAACACAATAAACCTAGAAGGAAATGTGCAGAGACTGCCTTGTACGAATTCACTAAGTTGTCATTTCACACACAGCTGTGCCTGCAGATGATGAATGCTTTCCTAATAATAAATCTAGTAAAAAAAAAAACTATAAATAAAATGAGTAACAGTTGAATGTGTATTAGGACACCTCAATGAGCAAGTAGGGAGAATAAATTTATGCGAATGTAAAAGTTACGTGGGTCGATGTGTGCCAGTCACTGCATCATTGCTCGTTAACTCTGCTCTTCTTTGCATATTTGGTTACATTATCCAGAATGCATCTCCCAACTCATTCTCTTTTCATTTCACTCCAAGGAGGTAAAACTATGTGTTGGAAAGCTCCTCTATTCACGTGTTTTCCTAATCAATAATTTTCAGATCACATTTATTGAATTTCTGAAAGGAAAATGAGTTGACAGCATAAGAAATTCAAACAAACTGCCAAATCCAGCCATATTTTTATGTCCTGTAAATTTAATCTAGGAATATGGTCAAGAAGAAGTACCTAGGTAGTTTAAAATGGAAAGATATACAAAGGACTTGCATAGACACTGAACCAAAGAAGATAAAAGGATGGCAAATAAGCACATGGAAAGATGTTCAACATCATTAACCACTGGGAAAATCCAAATGAAAACCACAGAGGTATCATTACTTGCTTATCAGAATGGCTAAAATTAAAAACAACAGCAATAACAAATAATACCAGGTTCTGGCAAGAATATGGAGCAGCTGGAACGCATACATTGCTGGAGGGAATGCAAAAAGCGATAGCCTCTCGAAAAGAGTGTGGCAGTTTCTCATAAACATATATTTACCACAGGCCCGAGAACCCAATGCCTGGGTATCTACCATAGAAAAATGAAAACTTACGTTTACACCAAAACTGCGCGAGTGTTTATACTAGCTTGCTTTGTGACAGTCAAAAGCTGGGAACAACCAGAATATCCCTCAACTGGTTAATGCTTAAACTGTGTGCATCCACACCCTGGAATATTACTCAGTAGTGAAAAAGAACAAACTGTTGATACATACAACAGCTTCAAGGAATCTCAAAGACATTTTTCTGGATGAGAAAAACCATTTGGAAAAGATTACATAGTATATGACTATTTGTATGACATTCTTCAAGTCCTAGTGATGGAAGGCAGAGCAATGATTACCAGGGGCTGTGGTTGTGGGCAAAGATTGTCTAAAGGGATTGTATAAGGGAAGTTTTTAGGTGACAGAACTAGTCTCTATAGTGATTATGCTACTAGTTACATGACTCTATATATCTGTTAAAATTCATAAAACTGTATACCACAAGAAAAAATTACCAATTTAGTGGTATGGGAATTTTAGAATATTTTTTTTTCAATCATATTTTTATCTAAGCTGCTTAAGAAGCTAAACTGTCACATGGAAAAAGTCAAGTCAATAGCAGGTTCAAAAACTGCAAAATATATGATTAAATATATTTTTGCTTAACGTGTCCTTTATCGACTTTGTGAAACAGAAAAATCTGCATTTGGATAGTGTATTTTTCAGTGGGGGTGAGTGAAATGGTGTGATAGGTGATGGTTGCAGGTTGCTCCTGGTTGAATACTTTCATTTTAACACTTACATATTTATTGTAGTGATTATTTTAACTCAGCAAAGGACACGTCAGATCCATAATTTTATGGATAGTGTTGCTTAAAAATAGACCAATTGTAAAAATTGTGAAATAATTTAAAGACAGTTTGTAAAAGTCCATAAATAATGGGTGATTCAAAGATAGCCAAAAAATTGATTAAAAGTTAAGAAATGCTGAGCAGGTCAGTATTTTCTGAGATAACCAGCTTTTTAGATCATATGCAGTAAGAAAGAAAAAGTTGTAAGAAAATGATCATATGGCTAGATTTTTTAAGGTACAGTGAGAAAGGTAGTTTGTCTCTGAAAATAGAAGAGTACATTATACCAAGAATTTCCACTGTTTAAAAATAACTGTGCCTGTGTGTGCATGTAGCAAACCAGCAAACTCTAAAGTGCAGGGCAGGCAAAATAAACCCTAGTTTTACATTTTAGAAAACAGAAATTAATAGTATAGGTCAGAAGGAATTTTTTTAAATGTTTTGCCTTAGTTTTATCTACTTTAAATTAGTTCTGATATGATCATTTATATCTTCTATTCAGTATTTGGTCATGGGTACTTCAAGAAAGAAAATGAAATCTTACTAATATACAAGTGAATAAAAATATTTAACTTGTTTCATATTTTCACTGAACCAAGTAAAGAATTGTTTTTGTGTGAACATAAGTATTGACATTAAAATAATTAAGCAATTTTACACATTGTCCAATGCTTTGGGTTATTACTATATATGTGAACTGCTTCCAAATAAACTATGGGCATTATAAACTATATTTCAAACTATTCATAAGTAACAAGTAGAAAAAAACATAGCTATAAATAATAGCAGTTTATTATTTATATTCAATTTTAAATTATTTGGTACACAGCCTTGGTAAGAGTTTCCCAAATTAAAGATGAGAAAAGATAGTTTCACATTGTAACGACACTATGAAAGCTATTTAGGTTTGGTATCACTGGAGATTAACTGGTAGATTGTTGAGTTGCTTTTTCGTCAATCTCCTTTTTCTTCTCATCCTTTTTCTCCTCCTCCTTCCTTCCTCCCTGCCTCCTTCACCTTCTCTGTTCTTCCTTCCTTCCTTCCTTTCTTCCTCATTCCCTTGCTTCCTCTCTTCCTCCTTCTGCCCTTTATTTCTTCCTTCCTTCACCCCTCCTTCTTCCCTCCTTCTTTCCTTCCTCCCTGGACAAGGAATTTCTGAACCAAAGAGTATACACACTTTAAGTTTCGGTAGTTACTGGAAAATTGATTTTCTGAAAGGTTCTGCTAACTTAAACCAGTATTGTACATGGGAGCACCCCACCCCGGCCCCATGCAGATCAACACTGGATATTATCAATTAATGATATCTCATCCTTTTATAAATCTTCATTTCCATGATCTTACTGAGGTTGAGCATGCTTCCTCTCATCCCTTAGCGATTTCTGTTTCTTCTCCTTTAGTGAGTTGCCTATTTATATATTTGGAAGACTTTTTAAAATTGGGCATTTGTTTTCTCCTTCTTGATTTATGGGGATTCTTTTTATACTATTTTATCAACTCTTCATCAATTATATACTTTTAAAAATTTTTTCACAGTCTTCTTTTGTATATTAAATGTTTATGGTATCCTTAGAGTTACTGAAATTTTAATTTGATTTACTATTCTTTATAATTTCTGCCTTTTGTATCTTGTTTAGGAAGATCTTTATCAATAAAAAGTTATAAAATGAAAATAATGGCCTCATATTTTTTTAACTACTTTCATAGTTATTTGTTTTCTTGTTTGGGGTTTTATTTCAAATATATTGATCTTGATGGAATATATGTTCGATATCATATGAGACAGGGACCCATATTATTTTCCAAAATGAGTATTCAGTTTTCCTAATATTTGTTATTTACTAAATAATATTATTCACTAAGCTCACATATGCTTATGGGTTCATCTGGACACTCAGTTGTGTCCGTATTAATATACTTGTTTATATCAGTACTAATAATAAGCTATTTGTTAGAGTATGTTTTGATAGCTGATAGGTCCTCTTTTTTCAAAACTAAATTTGCTGGTTTTCTGAAGGTATTTTTTCAGATTAATCTAGACATGAATTTTGAAGTAAAAAAATGAATTCAAAGAGATATTTTGGGGAATTGCATTGAATTCACATACATACACATGTATATTCTACTGAGAAGTGACATTTCAGAAACACTATGTCTTCCCATCTAGGAACATGATTCTATTTTCTCATTGCATAAAATATTTCCTTTTTGTTTTCACTCCTTAAATACAATTTTTACATTTTATTTTTATATTTCTTTACCTTTTCTGTTAAATCTATGCCCTGCGTTTTATAATATTTGATGATACAGTGAATTTTTTCCTCCAGTGATGTTGTACATTTTTCTGCCAGTTTATAAAGAAGCTATTGATTTTTGGTGTATATCATGTAATCGACTACTAAACTGAATTTTTTTCTTTTTGTGAGGGATGATTCTTGAAATTTTTTTCAGTTGATTCTTTGGACTTTCCTAGATACGTGAAAAAATCAAGTATAATAAACAGTGAGGGTTTTGCATTTTTTGTACCTTTGCCTTTTGTACAAAGTTTCAGTGTGCCCTGCAGTACAGCGTTGGATACCGTTGGTGAAGATCAGGATTGCCAACTTCAGGAGCATGCGTGCCGCTAGTACACATTGTGCTCTTCATTTTATACACTGCTCTATTTGGTTTGCTACTATTTTAACCATAATCTCCGCTTTTCTTTTCATAAATAGGATGATTTTTATCTGTCTGGTTTAATGAGTTCATAATTGCTCCATTTAATGAATATAGACACTGTCTATCATTATTTTCTGGAATAGTTAAAATAACAGAATGTAATGTGTAACATTTTTATTTATAACCGAAGTGCCTGGACTATGTAATTTACTCAGGAAACTAGAAGGTGATGGTTAAGAGCATATAGTGTGCAGACGGATCTGGGTTTAAGTTTCGGTTCAGCCTTTGACTCCCTCTTTGACCTCGTGCTGTTACCTGGTTTAGGTGACCATTTCATAGCCTCTAACGTGCGGATAATGACAATAATGTATACCTCTTTTAGGTTCTGTGAGGATTAAATTGGACAAGTTATAAAAAACACAGGGTGTGGCATCTAGTAATAATGAATACGCATTAGGTGTCATTATGATTAGTGACATAATTACCCTGGAATTCCTGCTATCTGCAGACATCCAATTGGACCATCACACTAAGTGAAGCTCAGGTCCCCTCTTCCCTGACTCCTTCAGTGGACACTGACTTTTCTGAACTGCTCTATGTGTCTCTTTGATACACACCCTCTAACACGTGAATAGTCTGACCTGCTCTTCTGCATCTGTCAGTTTTAATGTTCTCGTTAGATTATAAGACCTTAAGTATCCTAGACTTATTTTCAGTGTCCTGAAACTCATAACCTACAGAGGAGGCTTGCACCATACTCCCTGATCAATTGAATTTCAGAACCTTCTTACATTTTTTCCCCTTCACTTCTTTTCCAGATTCTGATTCACAATTTTGCTGGGAGAGCTCATTTTACTCATTCACCAAACATCAGTTGACTGTGGTGAACTTTAATCAAAACAAGGAAACTAATTGTTAAACGATAGTTCATATTTTAAATGCCTTTTAAAACTGGAGAGTATATTCTGTCACCAAATATTTGTCTTTAATCAAATGTGATCACTTTGCAGTGTCAGGTATGAAAAGTGAAATTAATAACAAAAAGATTGCTTTGTGAACATATAGTTAAAAATCAGAACCAATCAAACATGGGAGTAGGAAATAGTTGGTCTTAGCTGCATATAGGGCATGTTTGAGGTCCGTGGACTGCTCTCCACAGGGTATAGATAGATTTCCTAGTGATTAAGTGTTAGTTCCCTTTGGACCTAGCACATTGCCATGACAGAATGACCCTTTCTTATTTGCCATTTCTCTGTTTCTAGATCTTATGCAACATCAAATATAACACGCATTTACTAGCTCTGACCTAGGTATTGTGCTAGTGCCAGGGATATACGTAGCCTCAGGAGACTGAGAGCCTAAGTTAACTATGTGTAATGCAGTGTGACAGATTCTAGGGTTTATATGAAGTTCTGATGGGAGCTGGTGCTGTGGAAACAGAACACTTGCTTACATCTTTGAATATTGAGTGAGAGTCCACAGGTTGAACAGGAGAGAGAGGGCCTGGCGAGGGCTCAGTGGAAGCCAAGAAGGTAGGAAAGAACTTGGAGCATTCTTGAAACATGGAGTTGTCCTCAGTTCGGCTGCTAGAACTTCGAGAGTGTAATGGAGCTGCAACTAGAAAGCCTGTCTGGGGAGAGCCACTTTGTGATGCCAAAACATGTGTGCCGCCATGTTGACTCAGACTGGGTCTAATCTCTATTTCCATGCCGGTTTTCAATTGCCTTTCTCAAATCCTCCCTCCTGAGTCGCTTGCATGACCAATGCAGTTTCCCTTCCCCCTGGGTCTGCCTGGCAGTAAGAGCTTCATCCTGGGACATTTCTTTCTTCTGAGGCTATTTTCTGCCTCACTTTCTAATCTTCCAGTAGACTCCTGGGAGCTGCCTTTCTTTTCATCTTTTTTGAGCACATCCATTTTCTGTACCAGAAATCATTCATTTGTTTGTCAAACGTTTTTCTGAGAGCAGACTCAGTGCCAAAAATATACATCACTGAACCATAAAGATCAAAATCCCTACTTTCGAGGAGCTTGCAAGGCTGTAGGCTTCGCACAGGAGTGAAGTGGGACAGGGACAAAGCAAAAGACAGTGGTGGCGACCGTAGACACTCTGAGGTCATGTGCTCCACCTAAATGCGCACAAATCCGCACTTTTAAAACACCAGGCTGCAAAGCCAAACAGATCTTCCAGTTGGGCCCACTCCAACTTTTAAATGCCATCTGTTCTCTGCCAACCACCAGACATCTATCTCTAGCCCAGAATTCTCCCTTGAACTCCAAAGCCCTGTCCAACTCCCAACTCACATGGCCACTTGGAATTCTAACAGGTACCTCACACTCACCAGGCTTCAAAGGGAACTTTTGACCTCACCCCTCCGCCCCCCAAACCTACTTTTTCTGGACAGTTTTCTCCAGGTCAGGAAATGGCAATCTGTACTGCCAAGTGCTCAGATGTGAAAATCAGGTGTTATGTTTGACTCTCACTTCCAGCATCAGGGACTTCTCATTTGCTAGAACATTCCCCTAGTTATCTACACTGTCATCTCCTTCAGCTCTCTATTCAAATGTCTGCTTCTCAATGAGATAGTCTTTTATGACGAACTGACTTACAACATCCCTAGCCTCTCTACCCCGATTCCTGCTTCATTTTCCTCTAGCACGTATCTCTCTGACATGCTCTCTCTTTCACCCATGCATCTGTTTATTGGCAGCCTTCCCCACTGGAATGTTAGCACCTTGAGAGTGGTGATTTGTGATCTTTTTATTCACTGCTTCATTCCCAGCACTTAGAATAGAGTCTGGCACATAAAGGGCACTCAATAATTCCTTATTTAATGAGTGAAAATATGAATGCATTCCTAAAGAATTCTATTTGCTGAATCCTGAATATTCTTGGGGTCAGAGCTGAGAACGTTTATCTTTGAAATCTTGTGCAGAAGGGCATTTCACCAGGAGACCTTGCTGTCCAGACTCCTCTCCATAATATATCAGGGATGCAAACCCTTCAGACTGGGGAGCTGCCAGAACAATGCCATGGAGAGCAATATGCATAGGAAGGACCCTGGGAAACCACAAAGCAGTGATTCCTGCTGTGTTGAGGTCAGTGCCTTCGTGCCATAGAGTCCAGAGTGTAACCAAGTTCATCTACAAGTCTGGGCTTCAATAGCAGGAGAGAGATGGACTTTAGAAAGCCTTTCAAACTGCTACAAAGACATGTGCCTCAGACCCAGAGAGGCAATAGCAGCGAATCAGGTACTTTTCTCCAAACCCAAGGCTACACACTCTTCCTTAAGCCTTAATGTCAGAAAACTAGCCAAAAGAATTCAGAAAGAAAGGGTATAATTTAAAGCTTCCAAAATAGTGCCTTCTGAGGCTTGCACAGGCTGCCTGTGGCAAGGATTCCTATTTCTGAATTTTGACTCTCTGGGCCAGTGGCTCTATAACTTTTCTAACTTTTCTTTTCTGACCTATAGAAAGGAATCCATTTTCTATCCCAACCCAGTCCACACAAATATGACAATTACAAATAAATAATACTCAGCCTTCCTTTGTGTGAGGCACCCAGATAATTCCTCTTTGGTTCCCTATTATTTTATTATTACTAATTTTTAATGCTGGTGTGATAGAGCCAGGGTTAGGGAGAGACAGGTGAGGAAATCATCAAAGGTGCAAGACTTAAGGAGGAGCTGAAAATCGCAATTAATCAAGACAAGTAATACTTTCAAACAATATTTATAAAATTTGAACTTAAGGTAATTGCGAAGAAAAAGATATCAAAATTTTAAATAAAGAGAGGAAGTTATATGTTGGTTTTATGACCCTGCATCATCGTGCACCTTGGCAAGATTGTGTTATTTACAACTGACTGTGAGTCCCCTGAAGTGAACTTATGAGGGTTCACAACGGCAACTGGAGAGATGGGGCAACATGGAGCTTTATGTAGCAATGTTTTTATTTAATTTCAAAATATTACGGGGGTACAAATGTTTCTGGTTACATGTATAGATGTCGTTATGCTTGAGTAAGGATTAAAAGTGTTCATTGTACCCATTAGGTAGGTTTTTGCCCATCCCATCCTCCCCTCTCACCTGCTTGATTTCCACTGAGTTTTACTTCCATCTGTGCACGTGTGCTCACCAGTTAGTTCCAGTTTAATAGTGAGTGCATGTGGTGTTAGTTTTTCCATTCTTTAATTACTTCCCTTAGGATAGTGGTCTCCACTTCCATCCAAATTGTTGCAAAAGGCTTAATTCATAGTTCTCCATGGATGAATAGTACTTCATTGTATACATACACCACATTCTGTTAATCCACTCATGAATGGATGGACACTTCGGTTGATTCTGCATCTTTACAGTTGTAAATTTTGCTGCAACAAACATTTGATTGCAGGTGTCTTTTTCATAAAATGACTTATTTTCCTTTGGGTAAATACCCAGTAGTAGAATTGCTGGATGAAATGCTATGTCTGCCTTTAGTTCTTTGAGGAATCTCCATACTGTTTTCCATAGAGGTTTTACTAATTTGCAGTTGCACCAACAGTGTATAAGCATCCTTTTTCCCTGAATCCACACCAGCATCTATTGTTTATAAACTTTTTAATAAAAGCCATTATAACTGGGGTAAGGTGATAAACATTGTGGTTTTCATTTGCATTTCCCTAATAATTCCTGATGAGCATTTTTTTTCACATGTCTATTGGAGATTTATCTATCTTCTTTTGAAAAGCTTCTGTTCATGTCTTTTACTCACTTTTAAATAGGGTTGTTTCTTTTTTCCCCTGCTGATTTGCTTGAGTTCTTTGTAGATTCTGTTTATTAGCCCTTTATTGACTGTATAGCTTGTGAATATTTTCCCTTATTTGGTAGGTTGTCTATTTGCTGTGTTGATTATTTCCTTAGCTATGCAGAAACTTTTTAATTTAATCACGTCCCATTTGTTCATTTTTGTTGTTTCTGTAATTGCCATTGGGATCTTTATAAATTCTTTGCCTATGCCAACACCTAGAAGAGTTTTTCCAAAATTTTTTTCTAGAGTTCTTATTGTTTCATGCCTTACATTTAAGTCTTTTATCCATGTTGAATTAATTTTTGTGAGTGGTGATAGATATGGGTCCTGTTTCATTCTTCTGCATGTCACTGTCCAACTTTCCTACCATCATTCATTGAATTGGGCTTCTTTCCCCCAGTGTATATTGTCTGATTTGTCAAAGATCAGTTGGCTAAATGTGGATGGTTTTATATCTGGGATCTCTATTCTCTTCCATTGGTCTATGTCTCTATTTTTGTGCCAATACTATGCTATTTTGGTTAATATAGCCTTGTAGTATAGTTTGAAATCTGGTAATGTGATGCCTCCAGATTTGTTCTTTTTGCTTATGATTGCTTTGGCTATTTGATCTCTTTTTTGGTTCCATACAAAGCATAGAATTATTTTTCTAGTACTGTGAAATATGGCATTGGTATATTAATAGAGATTGCATTGAATCTGTAAATCGCTTCAGGTAGTATGGACATTTTAACAATGTTGATTCTACCGATCCATGAGCATGATGTGTTTTTCTTTGTTTGTGTCCTCTGCGATTTCTTTCCTCAGTGTTTCATAGTTCTCTTCATAGAGATCTTTCATCTCCTTCATTAAATATATTCCTAGGTATTTTATTTTCCTTATAGCTATTGTGAATGGTATTGAGTTTTTGACTCTCAGCTTGACTGTTACTGGTATATAGGATTGATACTGATTTGTGTACATTGATTTTGCAACCATAGACTTTGCTGAATTTGTCTATCAATTCCAGGAGTCTCTTGGTAGAGTCTTTGGGATTTTGTAACTATAAGATCATATCATCAGCAAAAAGCAATGGTTTGACCTCCTCGTTCCCGATTTGGACACCCTTCATTTCTTTCTCTTTCCTGATTGCTCTGGCTAGGACATCCAGCACTATTTTGAATAGAATGGTGACAGTTGGCACCATTGTCTTGTTCCAGTTGTTAATGGGAATGCTTTCAACTTTTCCCCATTCAGCATGATTTTGTCTATGTGTTTGTCTTATATGACTTTTATTAATCTTGAGATATGTTCCTTCCAGCCAAGTTTGTTGAGAGTTTTTATAATGAAATGGTGCTGAATTTTATCAAATGCATATTAAGTTGTCCATATGGTCTTTCTTTTTGCTCTGTTTATGTGGCGAATCACATTTCTTGATTTACATATATTGAACCATCCTTGTATTCCTGGAATGAAGCCCACTTGATCATGGTGAAATATTTTTTTGATGTGCTGTTGACCTCAGTTTGCTAGTAATTTATTGAGGATCTTCACATCTATATTCCTAAGGGATATTAGTCTGTAGTTTTCTTTTTTGTTGTGTGCTTTCCTGGCTATGGTATCAAGGTGATATTGGCTTTGAAGAATTATTTGGGGAGGATTTCTTCCTTCTTGATGCTATGGAATAATTTCTACAGTATGAGTACCAGCTCTTCTTTGTAGGGCAGGTAAAATTCAGCTGAGAATCCATCTGGTCCAGGGCTTGTTTTTGTTGGAATATTTTTTTGTTACTGCTTCAATCTTGTTGCATTTTATTGGTCTGTTCAGGAGTTCTATTTCTTCCTGATTGAGTCTTGAGAGGTTGTGTGTTTCTAGGAATTTTCCCATTTTCTCTATGTTTTTGAATTTATGTTCATGGAGCTTTTAATAGTATTCACAAATAGTATTTTGTATTTCTGTGGCAGCAGTTATAATATCTCCTTTTTCATTTTTGATTGATCTTATTTGGGTCCTTTCTTTTCTGTTCCTAGTTAATGTAGCAAGAGGTCTATCAATTTTGTTTATCTTTTCAAAGAACCAACTTTTTGTTTCCATGATCCTTTGTATTGTTTTTCATTTTCCATTTCTTTTAGTTCTACTCTGACCTTAGTTATTTCTTTCTTTTTCTGGCTTTGAGTTTGGTTTGCTCTTCCTTTTCTAGTTCCTTAAGACACATGATTAGATTGTTAATTTGTGATGTTTCTGTCTTTTTGATGTAGGCATTTAAGGCAATAATTTTCCCCTTCAGATTGCTTTTGCTGAATCCCATAGATGTTAGTAGCTTGTGTCATCCCCTTTGTTAAGTTCAAAAAATCTTTTCATTTCCATCTTAATTTCATTATTGACACAATAGACATTCAGCAGCAGGTTATTTAATTTCCATTACGTTGTGTAAAATTGAGTTTTTCTACTGGAGTTGATTTCTAGATTCATTCCTCTGTGGTCTGAGACAATACATCATATGATTTCTATTTTTTTGAATTTTTTGAGACACAGTTTATGGCCTAAGATATGACTAATCTTGGAGAATGTTCCATGTGCTGATTAGAAGAATGTATATTGAGTACTTTTTGGGTAAAATGTTCTATAAATGTCTGTTAGGCCCATTTGTTCTAGAGCCCCATTTAAGTCCAGTGTTTATTTATTTTCTACTTAGAGGATCTGTTCAGTTCTGTCAGTGGGACATTGGAGTCCCTGGAAATTATGATGCTGCTGTTTATCTCTGCTTAGATCTAGTAGGGTTTACTTCATGAATCTGGGTGGTCCTGTGTTAACTACATAAATATTTAGGATTACTATATCGTATTGTTGAATTTCTCCATTTCCTATTATATAATGCCCATCTTTGACTTTCTTTGTAGTTGTTAATTTAAAGTCAATTTTATCTGATATGAGAATGGCTATGCCTACTTTCTTTTGGTTTCCATTTGTATAGGGTATTTTTTTCCATCTTTTCACATTGAAACTGTATGAGTCCTTGTGGGTTAGATTTGTTTCCTGGAGACAGCAGATGCTTTGGTTGTATTTTTTTATCCATTCAGCCAGCCTGAGTCTCTTGAGTGGGGTGTTTAGACTGTTTATGTTGATTGATATATTATGTTGGCTGCTATTCTGTTCATTCTATTGGGTAGTATGTTATTGTTTTGTTTTACCTCTTGTTCTATTGTGTTGTATGAGCTCTGAGCTTTAGCTTTTTGGTAGTTTTACTCTGGTAGGTGTCTATTGTGCTGATCCATATATAATGTGGTTCTGAGTATTTCTTGTAGGGCAGGTCTGGTCTTGACAAATTCCCTCTGTGTTTACTCATCTCTAAAAGTCTTTATTTCTCCTTCACAAATCAAAGTTAGTTTTGTAGGATACAAAATTCTAGGCTGTCATTTGTTATCTTTAAGAAGACTGAAGATGGAGCCCCAATCCCTTCTAGCTTGTAAGGTCTCAGTTGAGAAATGTGCACTTAGCCTGATGGGTTTTCCTTTGTAAGTTAGTTACTTGATCTTTTCACCTCATGGCTCACATGAGTCCCTCCTTCATGTTAACTTTGGCCAGTCTGATGACTATGTGTCTTGGTGATTACCTCTTTGCAATGAATCTCCTAGCTGTTTGTTGAGTTTCTTGTACCTACATATCTAAATCTCTAGCAAGACCAGGGAAGTTTACCTCAATTATTCTGTCAAATAGCTCTTCTGCATTGTGTTCTTCACCCTATGATTCTTATATTTGGCCATTTTACATAAGCCCATATTTTTATAGGCTTTATTCATTCAACTTAATTCTCTATTGTTTATTTTTGACTGAGTTAATTTGAAAGAGTTGTCTTCAAGCTCTGAAATTCTTTCTTCTGTCTTGTCCAGTCTATTCTTATTAATAAAGCTTTCCACTGGGTTTTATATTTCTTTAAATTAATTATTCATTGCCAGAAGTTCTATTTGTGTGTTGTTGTTGTTGTTGTTTATGTCAATCTCTTTAGTGAATTTTTCACTGATTTCCTGCATTGTTTTTTCTGGTTTCTTTGAGTTGATTTTCCATTTTCTCTTGTATTTCATTGAACTTCCTTACAATCCATATTTGGAATTCTTTATCTGTCATTTCAGTGTTTTCATTTTGCTTGGTATGCATTACTAGAGAGCTGGTTTTCCCTTTTGGGGGTGTCCTTTCTGTCTGATTTTTCATACTCCTGGAGTTCTTTTGCTGATGCTTCCCCATCTGAGGCAGCTGTCACTTCCTATTTTTAGATTTTCTTTTGTTTAGACTGGGCTACTTTTTTCCTTCCTTCCTCACTAGAAAGGGAGTATTTGTAGCATATGTTAGGTAAGGACATTTGGATACTTTGGTCAGGGTCTAGGTTATGGAAGAATGCCTTCATTATAGATATCCTTAGTGCAGTGGTTTTCTCAGTTGCTAGTTGTTTGTAGGCTGTAGGAGAGATGAGCTGTATAAGTGGGCAAATTCCCTGTCTCTGATGAGGGAGGATGGAGGTCTTTGAGATCCTTTCTCTTTCCCCAGCCCTGTGTTCTTTTTAACAGTGTGAGTTGTATTGTCATGCCCAGTTTAATCTCTGAGACAGTCAATGGTGCTTGTGGGTAAGAATGAACTACACTCTATATGATTGAGTCAGTAAATGTTGTAAAGGGCTGTGCAAGTGGGCATCCCCATCAGTAAGTCTCACTTGCCAGAAGGAACAAGCTGCTCTGATGTTTTGGGGACCTGTGGCCGACTCTAGCCTCTCAGGAGATGCACTTGAATGCCCCGGGTGCAGGGGTTTGGGGGGGGCTAGAACTGCCAGGTGAGTCCTTATCCTCCACCACAGCAGAGACAGTTTGGGGAGTGAGGCTGGGCAGGCCTGGGTTGGGTGACCCTGCTCTTAGGCTCCACAAAAGCTTAAAAGGTAGCTGTCTCTGCAAGGCTCAAAGATCTGCTCTGAGGCTCCTAGGGAAAGCTGTCAGGGAGGGGCTGAAGTGGCCCCACCAACCCAGAAAGTCTGCTTTTGGTGGCAGGGGCAGTCTGAGATCCACAATCTGGCTGTCAGGAGTGGGTCTTGCTTTTCTTCTTGCTCCCCTGCTCCGTGATCTCCCTTTGGTATCTGCCTCCACACAGGAGCTTAAACTGGTTGAACTCCCTCATGATGGCCCTGCAAGCTAGGGACTTCCCTGTCTAGAATCGCACCCTGGGCTGAGAGCACAGCCTTCCTGTGAGTGGAGGGGTGCTCCATGACTGCTGCAGCTGTGACCCACACTTCACTCTCTTTTCAGTTATGCCCATACAAGCTCTCTCGCCTCCTACCGTTAGTTTACACATTTCCCCTCCGTGCACTTCAGCAATATGATAGAGTCCTGGAGGTACAGGATCTGGCTTATGGCCTGTATCCAGTTCCCGGAAGAATAATCCATGTCTGTGCCAGGGAGAAGCTTGCTGGACCCAAGTTGCGTATGGGATGCTCAAGCATGTTTGATGTCCCTCCACTTCAGGGTGTGCCTTACTCTGATGAAGCAGCTGGACAGGCAGCACCAGGGAGAGCCTGTGAGCAGGGAGCTCACAGTTTGAGCACTCTTTAGTCTTCTGCAGGTCTTTAAAAGGAAAAGTTTGAGCCCCACTCTCTGTGGAAGTCCCAGCAGAGAGGAATCATTAGCCCCTGATAGCCCTAGCTCAATCATCTCTCTAGGCAGCCATAGGCAGGTGAAGGAAAGGGAAGGAAAAGATGAATGGAGGAAAGCTAGCACTCTGGTCATGTCTGTCCCTCTCTCTCTCTCTCTCTCTAGAAGGCAGCCCACCCAGAATGGCTATGCTCTGGGGTCACGCATATGCCCCTGAACCCACTGGCCCCCTGTGGGTCCCGCAGTCTCTACTGGAGTTTGGAAATGTTTGTGTGGGAACAAGTAAGACAAAAATTGAGTGGCTGAAGTCCCTGGGAGGACAAAGGTGCACAGTGGGTGGAGAAGTGATACGGTGCCTGCCGTCTGGGCTCAGGTCTATGGTGATGGGCAGGGACCCCAAGGGGGCTGGTAGCCTGATACTGTGTCCTCAAGAAGCTCCCAGGTCATTGGCAGCAGCATCTTCTGGGTTTCTGAGGGTAGAAAGGCTCTCAAGCTGCTTGGAAGCCTGCTAACTGCCGGAGATGTGAGCGAGGTAGAAACAAACCGCTCCAGCTACCCTTTTCACTGGACTCCAAGCCTCTGAGGGGACCTCTGCCTATGTCTTGCTCCTTCTTGTTCTGCTTCTGCAGCTTCTTCACATGGAATCTCTTGTACGTTCTGCCACTTTACACCCAATCTATGATTGTTTGTTTTTTCTTCATCTAAAACTTTTCCTTCTTTCTGAGACGATCTGGAAGCTGGTGTCTCTGCTCAGCCATCTTTCCTGATCTCTCTAACCATGCTCATTCATTGTAGAGTTTTTATTAACTTTTTGCAATTGGTTCAAAATATGAGTGTGTACTTTGATGAGTACACACAGAGGCATATTTTCTCTTTTGCCCTAAGCTTTAACAGGGCTTGGCAGGGCACTGCTGGTCGACTACTTGCTTCATTTATTCACCATCCTACTGGTTGGGAAAAAGCAGCCCTAGTTGGTTCCCTGCTTTCCTAGGTCCTGTGGGTTTTGCCAGCAAGGGAAGCTCACCTGACATTGACACTGTCCCTTTTCCACCTGGCTTCTAGATGCTGTACTTGCCTCCCTGCGGCTGTGTGCAATGCCTTTTCTAAGTTTTTTCTTTTTTAAATTAACCTATCTAATTATATATACATACACACATGTATATACAAACATCCATACACACACACACACACACACACACACACATACACACTGTTACATTTTTAAATCATAGAGAAAGGAGTTTTGGTGGAGAGTTAGTTAACAGAAACATGTCCAAGTAGTTTCATCAGAATGGAGAACTATTACTGAATCGACCTTAGACAGTAATATACTGTGAGTCTTAAGGGAGTTTTCTGTGTTCTTATTTAAGCACCTAACCTACATCATGGGAGTAGTGTGTAGGAGAAGAAAGTTCCATAATCAGCTATTTAAAATGATAGTGCAGGAGATACAAACTTAATGTAGTCTGTATTGTGCTGGTGGAAATCTTCAATCGTGAAGTGGTAATTATCCAAGGTTGTTCTTAGTGGCATTGGTGAATTAAAATTTCAAGTTGGTTTTCCCATCTGGTGTTTAGCGTAATAGAATCTCTACCAGTATTTTTTAAACATTGCTATTGTTAAACTTGTTTTGACAACAGCCGAATTTTAAGTGAAGTAAGCATTGGGCATATACATTGTCCATTTGATGTCATCTAATTTTAAATCTAATCATCAGCCCATTTCTTTATATTCACATTTAAGTTTACCAGCTTGGATGGAACAGTTCCAAGTGCACAATTAATTGCACTGGAGATGACTCGTATTGCTTTCCAGAGCTGGAGTACTCAACAACCAGTGAAAATTCTGCAAGATTGTGGTATAAAATTCATATTTATTGTAGGTCAGTGATAAGTTCAGGCTGCCAAGAGAACAGCGGCATCTACCTTTGGGAAGTAATCAAGCAGCAGTATGCATGATTTAAGAAGATGTTCGAAGAAAAGCTGTTTTCTCTGGTTCAAATAAATGAACAGATGTGGCTGGTATGATGTGTTTTGACAAAGTGCTCCAAAGACATGGTGCTTAAAAGGCTGAAAAGCCACTGCTCCAGCAATTCCCGTCTTCTAAGAGCAGCACTGCCAGATTTCACAGGTCTCATGCAGGAAATGAAAGCAGTTTATGAAAGTGCAAGGGACATGAGCAATTTCAGAGCCATGGGTAAAATGCAGGATTTTACATGCCATCAGCTGTGTTATAAAAACCTCTTTAGTGAAATAGATATCAAATTTACAGGTTCCCCAAGCACAGCAAAAGCAGTAGGCACATGACAAAATGGATGCAAACTGATAAAATAAAGGGGGAGAACTTTAAAATAAATTGTGGTCTTCTATGAAATAGAAGACAAAATATGCACACATGCACATACATATATCCATCCATGCATATATATGAAAAAGAAGTCTAGAGTAACTGTCGAGTATTAGTAGATAATGAAAAATAATTCTAGTAGACTGGTTAACAACAAACAATTTAATTTTTTACCAAAGTCATGGTGGTGTTGTTTTGGCTGAGGAATTTGAGATAAAACTCTATCACCCAAAGCTGGATGATTTCCAACAACTTCTCACTATTTGACATCAGCCTTATGTATTTGCTTGACCTTAAATCCCTAAAAGTTAGATGGATAGTACAAGAGTTAATTGCCAGTACTTCATCATTCTTACCAATGTTACCTTCTTGGCCCCCTACCCCAACTTTTCTAAGGAAAAGTGAATGCCATGACCTCATGAGCAGAAATTCCTCGTAGGAATTTCTTACATAGGAATTTATAACCACTGCAGAAAGAAAAATTTGTAAGGGGTGGTTTTGTGCTGTTGTGTATTCAATTGATGCACATTTCTCCTTGGGTTGAATCTCCCTAACATGTCTGCTCTGTCCAAGATCACCCTCATATGGTTGTTCTGAAACAAAAACAAAATACTTGCCTTTTTGAGAATAGACCCTATAGAATTGAGAGTTAATAATGGTTCATGAAAGTTTATTATAATGATAATTGTGGGATAAATCATGACCTCCTAATAAAACACTGAGTTGTAAAAGACCTGCATGTAAAGCTGTGGGACTGAATCCACAAAACAGTCATTCAACATGATCTTATTCTTCTTGACATTTGGCTTATTCCGAGTAGTGTAGAAAAACATGACTGAGGATTATTATTTTCTAAATAAAATAGCCTTAACTGTGAATCCCTGATTTTTTTATGTTAAAATGAGATCCTTATATAAAAACAGGAGGTTTCATTTCAGGCAATTCAAAGTTAAGTAAGAACTATTCCCTTCCTGCACAAAATTATAATTAAGTTGGAGAGAAATGGCAAGCACAAAAATAACTCTAATCCCACAACTATTACTTGAGTAGTACACAGTTGTCTAGTGTATTTTTTACTATAAGGAGCATTAAAATGCCTTACATTTATATAACACTTTACATTTTTAAAGTGTTTGGGGCTATATATTAATTTAATTCCAACAACAATTGTGTAAGCTTAGTAAATGTCTCTTGCCTTATCCAGAAAAAAATTGCCTCTGGGCATATTCCCATACAGAATAGGAAATAGATGTTATTATTACAGAAAAAGAAACTTGAGGGAAGCTGGTAGTATGAGAAAGATTGTTGCTTGTGTGGGTGTATAGAGTTTTTAATATATAAAGGTGGTGCAGAATCAGCAAGGTTTGTGTTCAACTTTGCCTCTACCTGTCCATGGTATCACCAAAAAGTTTCCTAAGCCATCTGGGCCTCCATTTTCTCGACTGAAAAAATGTGACTAATAATACCTGTCTTGCATTATTATTGAGAAGTTTGAGTGAAATTGCGCATGTAACTGACGTAGCATGTTGCCTGGCACCTGGTAAATTGTCCAAGTAATAACGCTCATTGGTAATTACAGGTGAGCACAGAATGATCCGTTGGGAATTTAAAGACATTTTGAAATTCTGAAAAGTCATTAATAATGTAAGACTACTAATAGAGTTATGAGTCCTTGAGTGGATTTTCCAAGTTAGTCTCCTGAATCATCTGGTTTGAGTCTGTCCAGGTTTAGCAACATGAAGTCATCTATTTCTTTCCTTTATGTGGACATAAGACATAAGTGGCCAAAGCCACCCAGAATATAAATATAAAAAGTAGAGTATAAAGATTCCATTGTGCCAATGTCTGCCCTTCCTCATTAGTTGACTGTCTTTGAGAACTGCACTATGCTATAATATCTATTACTCAGACTTCGGTTTATCAAGTTCATGGTTTGCCTCACTAGCATTGGGCAGTCTTAGCACATCCAAGTTTGGATGTTCCTTCTCTCTTGATTAGAGTTCACTCTTTGAATGCGTGCCGCCCCCTAAATTTCTTAAGAGCAAAAGTCTAATGAAGTGTTTTGCACACCCAATTAGGTAACATAATACATGCTATTGAACCCAAACTGATTCAAAATAGTGCACTGGAAATTTTTAACTCTTATGCCATTAGTTACATGCTTTCTGGGAATTGGATGAATAAAAGGGAGTAAGAATTAGTTACCCACCGCTCCTTGAATACCCGAAATCCTAAATTTGATTCCTAGAAAGATGGCTACTTGAGCAAGCTTTGACAAATCATTTAACTCCCTGGTCTAGCTGGCAAAAAAACAACTGTCATCAAAACTAATATTCTCTCACTTTCTGCCAATATCCAGTGTAGCTCACAGATGATAAATGTGAAATAAAGCTCCTAAACCAAACTGGCTTGTTTACAATATGGAGAGAATGATGGTAACACCTGAGACATACTTAATTTAGAACTCTATCTAAAAGGACTTTCTATAGAAGTCTGATTGGTGGTTCAGAAAATTATCTCCACAGAGGCAGCAACAGTTCTGCTGATGACACCTCCACTTTGCCAGGCAAATACAAAAATAGGTGACCATGACGAGTCACAGAAGTATGGCTCTAGCATGCTGAACCAATGAAGTCCAGGTATACGCAAGGCAGGTGTTGAGAACTTCAAGGGCACCGTGGAAGGCAATTGTTAATAATGACAACAAGAGCTGGGAAACAGCAAGAGGCAACTTGCTGTGCTAATGGGACCCAATCTCCTGGGCTCAGTTTGAATCCATATAATGACATCAAGCCTGAGAAACTGTGGTTATCATGATTTTCAAAAGTACTTCTTAAGAGAAAAACTTATTTTTCCCATCTCGTATTCACAATGGTGCTTGAAGCCAAACCATGGTTTTTGCTGTCCCTAAGCAGATGCATGCTCAACCCTCTTCTATCTTGGTGCCTTCTTTCTGATTTATCCTTCAAGAAAACCACAGTTCCCTTCTCTGACTTTTGAAAGCTATCCAGTGTCTAAAGTCAAGGTCAAAGCACCTCCTCCAAGGTGCTTATTTGCTTCTCATTTCCCCAGTCAGCCATTATTCTCTCTACCCTGTGAACTCTCATAGTGTCATTTTTAAACCTAGATTCTTACTGTTGGAAAAAGTACTTTTTGTGTTACAACATTTAAGTGCTTTTCTGTTTCCCCTAACTAGACTGGAGGATCTTTTGTAAACCTTGCTCCATTTGGGGGTGGTGAGGAGAAGGTGGTCATGACACTTTTCCCAATGCATGGAGGTGGGGCTAACAATAAATTGCAAAATCAATTGATAAATAATTATCTACATAAGTAATTAATTGACATCTTAATCATATAAACCATGTTGGATCCTTTTTTTCTCATTTCACATGGGCGGAATGCAAAAATATGTGATTAAAAATGTTCAAAGTTTTTCTCCAGAAAAATTGCGATGTAAATGAAATAATGATCAAATACATGTGTTCCTTTTGTGGGCCCTCTGCTCCAAAAAGCATAGATGGTATTCCTCAGGCTTTTGTTTGCTGCTTACTAAAGAAAAAAGAGCCCTGTAATTCTAGCCAGACTTGGTCACAAGATCATGTGGAATCTTAAAAACGTAAGAGGGGAAAGGGACATGTTTGGACTTGTCACATTAGTTTGACTAAGACCCACACAACTCCTTTGCACCCTGAGGGGTGTGCCCAGCATCCCCATTGGAGTAGCCGGGGGTCCTGCAGGAACCCTTCTTAGATACTCTTATGTCGGACCCTATCCTGATATTCCCAATGGTTCCCTGTTGACTTCCTCTTCAGTTCCTGGCCCTGCCTTCATTCCCGTTGCAGTGCTTTGCCTGTGCAGATGTCTGTGGTGTCCTTCTCTCAGTCTGCTCCGGGACAGGTTTCCAACTTTTCCTTGATGCAAAAATCTTTTTTGGGAATGGAGATGAAACCATTTTGACCTGTTGAGTGTGGAGTGTGCCAGTGACTTCTCAGCAGCAGTGAGAGCAAACCTGCTTGGGCCCCCTCATTTGTTCTGGAAGCCACTGGCAATGCTGCCCCATCCAAAACTCAGTATCCCCTTCTCAGCTGAGTGGATGCCCCTGGGATGCTACGTGTGGCTTATGTCTTTATTTCTTGGCCTAGGGAAAGCCTAGCTTTTGCAATAAACTACATGGACATTCAATGCCAGGAACAGGCTAGAAGATGCTTGAAGCCATGGTTGCTTCTTATTGATTTTACATTTTCTCCCTCCCTTTCTGCATTGGTTTTCCTCTGTTGGGTGCCATAAAATCTTTGAGAATGTAATTGTCATCCATTCTCCTTAAGTCTTATAGTCAAAAGGTCTGACTGTAAAATGAATCCCAGCTCTTGAGGCCTGCCAATCCAATTTGTATTTTCTACTGAAGATTTTCACCTGCCATTAAATTTTGAAGCAAAGTGACACTGCTCAAATTTAACAGGTAAAGGTCTCTCCTCTTCAATGAAACTAGGAAACATTTTGATATTATTAGTTTCATGCTCTGTGCTGAACTTGATGTCACATGATTGCTAGTCAGTCTAACACTTTCATACTGTACATCTTTTTCAAATTAGAAAATATACTGTAATACAAAAATCAATAGCAATCCAACTAGTCATAAGAACTTGTTAGGAAGTTTAACAGTATAAGATCTCAAAATTTAATAGTACAAAGATCTCAAGAATGTAATATTCTTAGAAATTATTTTAATTAAAAATGCTTAAAATCTATATACAGAAGCATACAGAAGTGATAGAAAGATAAAAGTGTAATATACTGAGAGAACTTATATGAATACTGAATATTGAAAATATATAAATTTTTCCCAAATACATATAAAGACTGAATACAGTTCCATTATAAAAACAATTTCTTAGAGATGAGGCAAGAATCTAGGAAAGAAACATAAGTCAGATATTTATATGGAAAAATCAGTGCATGAAACTAAAATTAACAAAAGGTTAATTAGAGATAAAAATTTCCTCTCCATTATAAAAGCAAAATGATAAAATAATTATATGAATATGATGCTGATGCCAAGAACATTATACAAAGCTATATCAAAACATTAGATAATTTTATTAAAACATATTGGTGGTTATCTCATCAGCTGTAAAATAAGAATTTACAATAGTAAAGTTTTTGTTAGATTTTTGTTTATTTCATAATATTACAGGGGTACAAATATTTTAGGTTACATGGATCGATTTTGTTATGCTTGAGTCAGAGTTTTAAGTGTGCCCATCACCTAGTGTTCATTGTACCTGTTAGGTAGGTTTTCACTCACCCTCCCCACCCCCTTGCCCCTGCTTGATAGCTGCCCAGTTTTACTTCCCTCTGTGCACATGTGTGCTTATCAGTTAGTTCCGATTTAATAGCGAGTACATGTGATGTTTGTTTTTCCATTCTTGAGATATTTAGGATAATGTTCTCCAGTTCCACTCAAATTATTGCAAAAATCCTTAATTCATCCTACCTCATTGCTGCATAGTATTCCATAGTACACATAAACCGCATTTTGTTAATTCACTCATGAATTCATGCCACTTGGGTTGATTCCACATCTTTGCAATTGTGAATTGTGCAGTAAACATTCATGTGTGGGTGTTTGTTTGCTAAAATGACTTTGTCGTCTGTGGGTAAATACCCAGTAGTAGAACTTCTGGATCAAATGGTAGGACTATTTTTAGTTCTTTGGGGGATCTCTGTACTGTTTTCCATAGAGACTGTAGTAATTTACAGTGCTACCAACAGTGTGCAAGCATTCCTTTTTCTCTGCATCCATACCAGCATCTATTGTTTTTTGGCTTTTTAATAAAAGCCATTCTGACTGGGGTGAGGTGATAAACATCGTGGTTTTAATTTTCATTTCCCTGATAAATACTGATGTTGAACATTTTTTCATGTTTATTGGACCTTTGTCTATCTTCTTTTGAAAATCTTCTGTTCATGTCTTTTGCTCACTTTTGAATAGGGTTGTTTCTTTTTTCCCCTGCTGATTTGCTTGAGTTCTTTGTAGATTCTGTTTATTAGCCCTTTATCAGATGCATAACTTGTGAATATTTTCTCCCATTCAGTAGGTTGTCTATTTGTTCTGTCGATTATTTCCTTAGCTATGCAGAGCTTTTTAATTTAATCAAGTCCCATTTTTTTGTTGTTGCTGTGATTGCCATTGGGGTCTTCTTCATAAATTCTTTGCCTATGCCAATATTTAGAAGAGTTTTTCCACCATTTTCTTGTAGAGTTCTTATGGTTTCATGCCTTACATTTAAGTCTTTTATCCATGTTGAATTAATTTTTGTGAGTGGTGAGAGATATGGGTCCTGTTTCATTCTTCTGCAGGTGGCTATCCAGTTTTCCCAGCACCACTTATTTATTGAATAACGCTTCTTTTCCCCAGTGTATATTGTCTGCTTTGTCAAACAAAAATCAGTTGTGTAAATGTGGATGGTTTTATATCTGACTTCTCTGTTCTGTTCCATTGGTGTATGTCTCTCTATTTTTCTGCCAGTACCATGCTACTTGGTTACTGTAGCCTTGTAGCATAGTTTGAAGTTTGGTAATGTGATGCCTCCAGATTTGTTCTTTTTGTTTCAGATTGCTTTAGCTATTTGGACTCTTCACTCATTCCATACAAAGCATGGAATTATTTTTTCTAGTTCTGTGAAATATGATGTTGGTATCTTGATGAGGGTTGCATTGAATCTGTAAATCACTTTGGATAGTATGAACATTTTAACAATGTTGATTCTAGTGATCCATGAATATGATGTGTTTTTTCCATTTGTTTGTGTTGTCTGCTATTTCTTTCTTCAGTGTTTCATAGTTTTTTTTGTTTGTTTGTTTTGTTTTTTGTAGAGATCTTTTACCTCCTTGGTTAAGTGTATTCCTAAGTATTTTGTTTTCTTTGTAGCTATTGTGAATGGTATTGAGTCTTTAATTTGACTGTCAGCTTGAATGTTAATTGGTGTATAGGAATGCTACTGATTTGTGTACAGTGATTTTATAAACTGATATTTTGTTGAATATATTTATCAATTCCAGGAGACTCTTGGTGGAGTCTCTGGGGTTTTCTAGATATAAGATCATGTTGTCAGCAAAAATTGATGATTTGACCTCTCCTTTACTGATTTGGATACCCTTTAATTTTTCTCTGGCATGATTGCTCTGGTTAGAATTTCCAGCACCATATTGAATAGAAATGATGACAATGGGAAGGCTTGTTTGGTTCCAGTTGTTAGTCAGAATGCTTTCAACTTTTCCCCATTCAGTATGATATTGGCTGTGGATTTGTCATATATGGCTTTTATAATCTTGAGATATGTTTCTTCTATGCCTAATTTGTTGAAGATTTTTATCACGAAATGGTGCTGAATTTTGTCAAATGCTTTTTCTGCATCTATTAAGATGATCATATGATCTTTGCTTTTGCTTCTGTTTATATGATGAATCACATTTATTGATTTTCATATGTTGAACCATCCTTGCGTCCCTGAGATGAAGCCCACTTGGTCATGGTGGATTATTTTTTTGATGTGCTATTGAATTTGGTTTGCTAGTATTTTATTGAGGATTTTTGCATCTATGTTCATAAGGGATTTTGGTCTGTAGTTTTCTTTTTGTATGTGTCCTGTCTTGGCTTTGGTATCAAGGTGATATTGGCTTCATGGAATGAGTTGGGGAGAATTCTCTCCTTCTCAATGCTATGGAATAATTTCTGCAGTATGGGTACCAGCTCTTCTTTGTAGGGCTGGTAAAATTCAGCTGTGACTCCATCTGGTTCAGGGCTTTTTTTTTTTTTTTTTTTTGGTTGGAAGATTTTTTTTTTTTACCGTTTAAATCTCATTTCTTGTTATACGTCTGTTCAGGAGTTCATTTTTTTCCTGATTGAGTCTTGGGAGGTTGTATTATTTCCAGGAATTTTTCCATTTCCTCTATGTTTTCGAATTTTTATAGTATTCACTGATGATATTTTGTATTTCTGTGGTAAAAGTTGTAATATCTCCTTTTTCAATCCTGATTGAGCTTATTTGTGTTCTTTCTCTTTTATTCCTGGTTAATCTAACAAGAGGCCTATCAATTTTGTTTATCTTTTCAAAGAATCGACTTTTTGTTTCATTGATTCTTTGTATTCTTTTTTGTTTTCCATTTTGTTTAATTCTGTAAATAAATAAGAACGTTATTTATTTCTTTCCTTCTTCTGGCTTTGAGTTTGGGTGCTCTTCCTTTTCTAATTCCTTGAGATACATCATCAGATTGTTAATTTGTGATCTTTCTGTCTTTTTGATGTAGGCATTTAAGGGCCCTTGAACTCCCAGGTGAATCCTTATTCTCTACTATATCAGAGGTGGGTGGGGAAGTGAGACTGGGTGGAACTGGGTTGTGTGAACACGGCCCAAGGCTCCACAAAAAGTGATGTTAGCTGCCTTTGCATGGGTGAAAGGTCTGCTCCAAGGTCTCCAGAGGGTGCCGAAGTTTCCCCACCCAGTCAGAAAGTCTGTTTGTGGGGGAGGGGCCATCTGAGATTCAGGATATGGCTGTGGGGAGTTGATTTCACTGCTTTGCATTCTGCCTACTCTGCAGTCTCTCTTAGGCATCTACCAGCAGTCATGAACTCAAACTAACTGAGCTCCCCCACAATTGTGCTGTGAGCTGGGAGCTTCCCTGTCCAGGATCCCACCCTAGAATAAGAGCACAGCCCTCCTGCAGGGGGAGGGGTACTCCATAAGTGTGATGTGGCTGGGACCCACACTGCCCTCTTCTCTCAGTTCTGCCCGCATGGACTCCCTCACCTACTGAGGCTAGTTCAAAAATCTCCCCTCCGTGCCCCAGGACAACACAGTCAAGTCCTGCAGGTACAGGATCTGGTCTGAAGGCCTGTCCCCAGGTCCCTAAAGATCAATCCCTGATAGTGCCAGGGAGAAGCTTGCCAATCCCGACTTTCCTATGGGATTCTTAAGCAAGTTTGATGTCCCTCCACTTAGGAATGTGCCCTGCTCTGATGGAGCAGCTGAGCAAGCAGCACTGAAGAGGGCTAGTGATCAGGGTGCTCACAGTCCGAGCACCCCTTAGTCCACTGCAAGTCTTTAATAGGAGAAGTTTGAGCCCCACTCTCTGTGGAAGCCTCAGTGTGGTGGACACACCAACAGGGGAAGGAAGCACCAGCTTCTGAGAACCCGGACTTAATCAGCTCTCTCTGCAGCTATGGGTTGGGGAGGGAAAGAGTAGGAACAGAGTCTGCAGGGAGGAAAGCTAGCCCTCTGTTCTTCTCTGTCCCTCTCTCTGGAAGGCATCCTGCCCAGAATGTCCCGACTCTTGAGTCATGCAGTTCCCCCGCAGCGCTGTGGCTCCTGCCTGGGCCAGACTTGGAAATGTTTATGTGGGCTTGAGCAAGATGAAAACTGAGGGGCTGAAACCCCCTGGGGAGGACAAAGGTGCATGTTTGGTGGAGAAACAATATGGCGCCTACTGTCTCAGCTCAGCTCTGCGGTGACGGGAAGCAACCCTGGGGGCACTGCCAACCTGGTGCTTTGTCTTCAAGAAGCTCCCAGTTCACTGGCAGCAGCTGCTTTTTGGCTTGTGAGGGTAAAAATGCTCTGCAGAAGCCTGGAAGCCTGCTGACTGCCAGAGATGTGAGGGAGGGAGAAACAAACCGCTCCACCTGCCCTTTTTGCTGGACTCCAGGCCTCTCGGGGGTGACCTCTGCCAAGATCTTGCTCCTTTTTGTTCTGTTCCTCAACTTCTTCCCATGGAATCTCTTGTAGGTTCTGGCACATTTCCCTCGGTATTATACCTGATATATGTTTTTTTGTTAGTTTGTTATTTTTCATCTAAAACTTTTGAGCAATCTGGCAGCTGGTGTCTCTGGGCTGCCACCTTCCCTGACTAACTCAGGTTCTGTTAAATTCAAAATCATCCAACGATTATAAGGATTAAATGAGAATCCACCTTAAAAAAGGATTAACAAGTACTTGTATGAAATCAGAGCCTCACACAGTGACACCTTTTGCTTCTTCAACACTTAATTTTAAAGGCAAGGAATTCAACTGGTTTTTAGGGTATCTTTGAATATAATAATATTTGCTTCTGAAAATAAAAACTAAATTGTTCCATGTTTGGTAAGAGGAAGGACAGTGGCTTTGTTAGCCTGCATTATGCACATATTTATATTAGCATTTAAAAATCCCACCAAATTCCAGAACCTTTTGGCTTTACTTTGGGAACTAATGCTATGTGAACTTCGTTCCTGTTCTTGAGAGTGATATTTATTGTTTTTGGCATTGGTAACTTCGGCTTTGAAATTGAGTCTTGACAATGACAGCAAGTTCCTGCATCAATTTTGTCTCAGAATGATTTTGGCATGATATTTTATAAACCAGTTTTTGGCCTTTATAGGATGAACTGTCTGAGATTTTATTTTATTTTATTTTATTTTATTTTTATTTATTTTTTTTTTTTCAGACAGAGTCTCACTCTGTTGCTCAGGCTAGAGTGAGTGCCGTGGCGTCAGCCTAGCTCACAGCAACCTCAAACTCCTGAACTCAAGCGATCCTCCTGTCTCAGCCTCCCGAGTAGCTGGGACTACAGGCATGCGCCACCATGCCCGGCTAATTTTTTTTCTATATATATTTTTAGCTGTCCATATAATTTCTTTCTATTTTTAGTAGAGGTGGGGTCTCGCTCTTGCTCAGGCTGGTCTCGAACTCCTGAGCTCAAACGATCCGCCCACCTCGGCCTCCCAGAGTGCTAGGATTACAGGCGTGAGCCACCGCGCCCGGCCTTGCCTGAGATTTTAAAAGCCATAGTCAATATGTGTCTGTCAGATAGAGAGGACACACTAATTAGTAGCATGTGCTACTGATTTACTGCTGCTAAATACCTTTATCAAAAGCATTATTCTCTTCCTGGAATTTGTTATGTACAAACATTGATAACAAAACTAAATATGATTTTTTTTTTTTTTTTTTTTGGATACAGAGTCTTGCTGTGTTGCCCAGGCTAGAGTGCCGTGGCATTAGCCAGCTCATAGCAACCTCAAACTCCTGGGCTCAAGTGATACTTCTGTCTCAGCCTCCTGAGTAGCTGGGACTACATGCATGCACCACCATGCCCAGATATTTTTTTCTATATATTTTTAGTTGTCCAGCTAATTTCTTTCTATTTTTAGTTGAGATGGGGTCTCGTCCTTGCCCAGGCTGGTCTCAAACTCCTGACCTTGAGTGACCTTCCCACCTTGGCCTCCCAGAGTGCTAGGATTGCAGGCATGAGGTGCTGCACCTGGCCCAATAAATGTGATTTTAAAAAAGTAAGAAACAGTGCATTCTGAGTATAATCAGTCCTTGATTCTCCTTGTTAAAGAAGAAGAACATGGAAGGAACCTTTTAAATGCAGAATAAAAACATTCAAATGTGTTTAAATTCATTTGTTAGACTAGAAAATATCTATTAAAATAGTTTAACAAGAAAGTAGAAAACTAAATCAAATGCTAGAAAATGCATTAAAATTATAGAATTTGTATCAAACAATAGGTAAAATATAGAAGGACTTGGAGACAGAGACTTCTGAGTTGAAACCCAGCTCTGCCCATACTAGTTGTGTAATTTAGGGAAGTTTTTTGACCCAGCCAAATCTGTTTTTGGGAATAAAAGTACCTACCACATTGGAATTACAGCATTAAATGAGCTAAAGAATCCAAGTGCTCAGCATAGGAGCAAAATCTGTCAGCCCTCAGTACCTGGAACTATTATTATTTTTGTGCTTTCACTTAGACAAAGACAGTGAACTTTCTGTTTCCCGTGTGGAGTGCCCCGTGGATACTACCTCTCACAAAGCCACTGGGGCAAGCTGAAGTTGTAATATGTGCCTCTCTCTAGTCCATCTTTCAGGAGTTGGGCAAATAATAATTACTGAGCATTAGGGAAACACATTATAGCCCTCACCAGGTCCTTAGAAAGAATATAGCATAATCATACAAACATAGGTTTTATCTTTAAACATCCTGGGTTCAAATCTTACATTTCCACTTACATATAAGCTGTGCAAGATTGAACAAGCTTCATATTTTGTCTGTATAATGAAAGTAATAATCTTTGCTACTTTTTGGAGTTACATAAAGGATGTGCAGTAAATGTCAATTAATACTATTGTTTTATTTTGCCCCATAAGAAGAGCTCTGGGCTCTGATGGCCTGTGTAGCTTGCTGGTGGTCACACAGTGAGTAAGTGGCAAAGATTTAACCTAAGTCTCCTAGGTCCAAGCCCTTGGCCTTTTCTCCCTGCGTCACTACCTCTCCTGGTGACACCGTAACAGGGAAGTAAGGTGCTCAGACATGCAGTGAATTAAGCAAGTAAGTTCAGATGGATAGTTGGGAAGATTTCATAGAGAGGTTGGCTTCTGAAAGGTAAGTAAAGTGTGGATATAGGGATAAGGGAAAAATAGCCCATTTAACTATAACTTGTATAATTATACCTTTTTGTTTCTTTGTTTCTTTCTTTTTTTTTTTTTTTTTTACAGAGTCTTGCCCTATTACCCAGGCTAGAGTGTAGTGGCATCATGATAGCTCACAGCAACCTCAAACTCCTGGGCTCAAGTGATCCCCTGCTTCAGCCTCCCTAGTAGCTAAGACTATAGGTGTGCAACACCACTCAGCTAATTTTTTAATTTTTTATGTTTTATAGAGACAGTGTCTCTCGCTCTGTTGCCATGCTGGTCTCAAACTCCTGGCCTCAAGTGATCCTCCTGCCTAGGCCTCCCAAAGTGCTTGGTTTACAGGCCTGAGCCACCGCACCCGGCCTACTTATGGTTTTTATTAGGATCTTCACTGAGTATGATAAATATTCATGGATGAATAGATAAATAACCAAGCAAAAAAACTAGAGTCCAAAATCAGACTTAAGCATGTAAGGAAATTTCATATTTGGTGGTCTTGGTATTATAAATCACAGGCTAAAGGATGAGTTGTTTAATGTATAATGGTGAAAATTGGCTTATTACATGGAGAAAAATTAATTTTACCTCAATATCAAATCCTATAAATTCATAATCTAGAAGAGTAATATAGTGACCATGAGGAAGATAAATATTTCTTGAACAAGATACTCAAAGGCCAAAGTAGAGAATTTGATATACTTGACTCCATTAAAATAAGAGATTATTAGTTTAATCATCAACAAAGGCGGCAGGTGGGACAAGGCAACTGCAATGCGTAAAACCGACAAAGGGTTAATATCCAGAATGCGCAGAGCAGTGCTGTTCATCCACAGAGGGGCAAAAGACACAAAGTACAAAACAAACATGGACAAGGGATTTGACTAGGCAATTCGCAGTAGGAAGAAAACAAATGCCAAGATTTTTAAAAAGAAGTTAGAACTCACAAATAATAAAAAATACAAATTAAGACAGTAGTGGTACTGCTATATTCCCATCAATGTGGGGGATACAGGGAAGTCAAATCTTGCTAACTCCTAGAGAGGATGTGGGCGAAGAGGCACTGGTGTCCCATGTACGCAGGTGCAGCCCCTCTGCAGCCCGCTTGCAGACGCACCAGCACCCAGCATGGGCATGTACGGGGAAGAAATTCCCCCACAGGACCGTAAAGAGACTCATCCCAGGAATTAACTCCAGCATTCAATGTGGACACAGGAGTTGGAAGCATCCTAGTCTCCTTCATTTGGATCATGGATGAAAGGGAAAGTGGCTGAAATGCCTGATGGACTATTAGGCAGCAGTCAGGAGTAATGAACTGGATGGTTCCCAGAACATAATGTTGTTTGAAAATAAGTTAAAAAAATAAGCATCATAACATATATGTATTTTTAAAATTACACATTTAAAAATACCATCTTTTACCTGATGCACCTAGCAAAGATAAATATGTAGTTATATATTTAATATATTAGAGAGAATGTGTTTGGGTACATGAGGCATGGATCATTATGGGTACAGAGGATGAAGGGAAAAAACAACAAATAAAATTAAACAAGGGGGGACCTTGCAGAAAGCCTTCACGAGGGGGTTCCAGGAACCTGAGTGAGATGATCTATACAAATTGGTGCACCAGGAGCCCTGAAAGGGAGGGGAGGATCCCAACCAGTCAAGTGATCAACGTTGACATCCACAGCGGTAAGTCAAGTTGGTGGTTTGTACCCTCGTTGTGATAGGATGAGAGTGCCATTTTGCTTCTGTGATCTTCCTCCCCCAAACCCACAATCCCAGTCTAACCATGATAAAAATATCAGATGAATCTCAACAATGGGACATTCTACAAAACACTTAACTGGCATTCATCAAAACTGTCAAGGTCATCAAAAACAGGGACAGTCTGAGAAATTGTCACAGCCAAGAAGACGCTAAGGAGACAGGACAGCTAAATGTGATGTGGAATCATAATGGCATCCCAGTATGGAAAAAGAACATTAGATGAAAAACAAAGGAAATCTGAGTAAAACAAAGACTTTAGTTAATGATACTATTTAATATTGATTCAATAATTGTGACAAATATACCATATTAATATGAGATGTTTGTAATAGGGGATAAACTAGGTATGGGGCAATGGGACCTCTGTGCTATCTTCTCAATTTTTCTGTAAATCTAGAACTATTCCTAAAAATACAGTGTACTTGATGAAGAAGGGGGAGCAAGAATAGACTGGGATGACATGGAATTAGTATGCATTATACTAAACAATTTAGAATAAATTTGGATTGTATCTGGCAGCCTCTAAAGGACCGAGTTGTGAAATACACACTATGGCACCGTGCGAAGGCTCAGAATGGGGTGGGTGGGAAAGGTGGGGAAAGTCTCCCATCGTGGGTTTCAAGATGAAAATGGAATGTTGGGAAAAGTCTGCAGAAGAAAGGAAAATGGTTTAAGTATTTAAAATACTCTAAGAAAAAAAAAATCTGTTGAGAAAATCATGAGTGGAAATCTGTAGAGGTGGAGAAATTTCCAGGGAACTGGGCTTGAATACGTGGCTGTGGGTGTTCTGGTCTTAAGTAGATGATACTTAGAGCCTGTGTTTTGTTGACCACTTTGATGTGAAAATTTCCGTTTGTAAGGAACAGTGCCAGTTGATTGACTTCTCTGAAAGCGAATCCAGATTTCAGCGCCCTGTTGTTCCAATAAATGCAGCAGCTTTACACCTTCCTGTGCTGGGAGTGAATTAAGAGGATTCTGGGATTTAGTATACTCATGCCCGTATGGATGTATCCAACTGCACCAACGTGGCTGACTGACCTGATGATGCTGGCCTTCTTCCTCACACTGGAAACTCTCAGAAATAGTCAATAAAATATGACACCCCCCAAAAAAATATTAATGCATAGCTGATCTCCAGGGAAAGAAAGGGAAATCTCCAGACACCAGAAATGGAGAAAGCAAAGCTGATGGGAGGTAAACTCGAGGTTTTAGGTAAAGATACAATCTGAGAGTGAAGAAGAGCAGATGCTAAAGGCTCATCCAGGAAGAAGGGCACAGTTTTAGGCTGCATGAGTAGGAGGATGGAAAGGGGTTTCTGCAAAATGGCTGGAGGCAAAGGGCAGCCCCATCTCTGGAAAGAGCTGGAAACTCTCTTACCACTGGTTTGGGCACCACAGGTCAGCCTGCCATCTCAGGGGCCTTGGGTGGGGGAAACATTCTCTTTCAGGAAACCCAAACTCCAGACCTGCTTGAGGGTACAGTCCTAACTTATACAGTGTGTGTTGTGCAGAAAGCCAAGCTGAAAAAGTTAAACTGAAGACTTATCCAGAAATCCTCAGTACCACAGCACAGGCAAATGTGATACTTCTCTGGAGGGTTCTTCCACAAAGCAGATCATGCAAGAATCCCACGGCAAAGGAGAGAAAACCCCACTGAAAATGAGCTCAGAGTTAAAAATTTCAAGTGACAAGATGAATGAGTCACCATAAAGATGTCAGCAATTTCAACAAACAGAGTGATTAGCAACCCAGCAACGTAGGAATTTGAGTTACTTAAAGCAAGATGAAAGAAACAAGAAAATAAGAGACTATAAAATTTGAAAAAGGGCCAAATAGAATTTCTGGAAATGAACCAGTATGTTCAAACAAGAATGTCTGAGTAACCCCAGTATTGTCTGAACACTTATTGGACAGTTCAGGGCCTGACAAATGTCTGGGTGTCAAATGTCTGAAGGAACATTTTTATGACTTCAGTAAGCACCCTTGTGAGCAGCATCTTCTTCGAGCCTGGACACAGGGGCCCGTCCTGGGCTCTGCTTTTGCTGTGCCCAGGCCCCACTTGCAGGCCACATTCAGGCTGCTTGGTACCCTGCGAAGATTGCCATAGCACAGTTTTCTTTCGTGATTAATTATACTTACATAACATGTTTATTGTAGTACAGGCATGTGTAGGAACCTGACCATCATATAGAACATAGCTTTCCCAAGAAAGTGAATTTGTCAAAAGGAATTGATTTTGTGTAGGGGGGTGCATGTGGGGGTGTATAAAGGAATGAAATGGCATCAGTGGCTTTCCCAATGATGGTCCTACAGAACCACCACTCACAGGGACCTTGGAAACTTCATCTTGTCAGTATCTCAGGAGTCTATGTATGCTCTTCAGCAAATGATTTTTTAATTGCCATTTTTAGAGGCATGATTTTTTTAAAATACTTCAAAATAGAATGGAAGAAGGTTCCTGACAATATTTAACCCTCTGAAAAAGAAAGAGAATGGAGATCACATTATTTATTTGTTCTTAGTATTTTTTTACAATTCAGTTTTTGGACTTTCCTCTAAATGTTATATGTCATAATCTAAGGTTGCTATGATTATAGAATTTTGAAGACACCTTTCTTTACCTTCTAACATACTGTATATTTATTTGCTTATTTGGTTTGTTTATTATCTTTCTCACCCAACTACAAATGGAAGCATTTCATGGCTGAACGCCCCAGTGCATGAAGAGACCAAGGTGCATTGTAGGGAACCAATAAATACCAGAAGAAAGAATGAATGAAATATCCAACATATTTACAATTTAGTTTTTAATCATATCACTTAGATGTACTCTCAGAGTGAATTTTGGTTCTGAGTCATTACTTAACAGAAGTTAGCACAAAATAATCAATTAAAATTGCTTTGAAACTAACCCCACCAATTAGTTAAGAATGGAAAAAGAACCAGAAATCTGTCTTTTTTGTTTTCAAATAAAATTGCATTATAAGGAACACTTTCCCTGCTGCCAAAGCTTAGCTGGACCTGCAGTTCATAAACCCCTGCCTCCTTTGCCCGGGTTTTTTCCAATTCATTAACAAATATATACAAGAAATTGAGATAGTGTGTCTGCTTTTTGCATCACAAAAGGAAAAGAAGGATCATTAAAGGATCTATTTTTATATTAAAACACACCCATGTAAGCTTTTTCAGGTATCTAGTATACCCATGGCAAAGGGTCTGTGCTCTGACTTAATCATACCCCACTCCTGGCAAGGAGGAAGCCAAAAGTTGGGGAGTGGAAAGTGATGCCAGGCAGCCTTTTCCTCTCTAACTTAACAGGGATCGAATCACCACAAATGGTTGTCGCTGTTAACAATCACATAACTGGGAATCACATTACCATCGTGTGCATATTTATAAACCTGAGAACACAAATGCCTGAAATCTTTGGTGTAAATTTTTTATTAAAAAAGCAAATTAAAGATAGAACAGTGGTTGTGCAAAAAGCCAAAACACCCAAAGAATAAGTAATTAGTCCTCCTTATGAATTTATGCATATTTATATAACTGCACAATTTAAGAGATGGCTGGCTGGCTGGATGGGTAGATTACTCTTACTTCTGAAGGCACTTATAAATACATTTTCAAGTTTTGTACATAATTAACATGAGGAATAGTGTTAAGAGTGTATCATATACCAAAAGTAGGCTTATTATTTGAATACATTTTCTAACTTGGCCAGGAGCAATATAATGTAATTACAGTACACTTGAAATGAAATGTTAAAGCGGGAGCATTTAAATTGGCAAAGCTATTATGTTGGACTTGCGTGATTAATCTTTGAGAGGAATGGCAAACAGATTTTTAATGAGTTTTCAATGTAAGACTAAGATTGATGGATAGTCCACACTTGGAATAAAGCCTGAGGAGTGTGCAAACACAGGAAGGGAAGGGATCCTTGTGAAGTCCACACGGGGCAGAGGCAGTTTCCGGATGGGTAATTTTGTTGTCCTCTTGCTTGTTTCTCCACGTGGTGGTTATTTGCTGCAGACCAGTGCTAAGAAACACAGAGATTAGAATCAGAGCATCTCATTTCTTAGCTGACATCTGTAGTTATTAAAAACAACAACACGTAAGATAAAAAGTAAGTTACTTTCCAAGACCCCAGCGATGGAATTTATTTCCCATTTCTGTTTTTAACTTTACTTTTTATTTTTAGTTTTGTTGGTCTTAGTTTTTTATTCACGATGCTTTTTCCTCATCATAACCCATTTCTATATCCTGTTACTATTCAGGAGAAAAACAATTAAATAAACTCTTTCTTCCATAGATGTGCCTATAATAACCTGAGACTAAAGCCTGAGGCCACCAGTGGTGAGCGTTGTCACTGTCAGACGTGCCTCTGCTGCCACACCAGGACTGGGCAGCAACGGACGGGGGAGCCAGAGAGGCCAAGGCCAAGACTACATCTAGAGGAGATGCTTGGCACATGTAGATGTTTTAGTAAGTCAAGTCCAAAGTGAAGACCAAAAACCCAGGTTCAAAGGAGGGAGGGCAGCTCCCCAGAGTCCTGTGCCTGAGAGGTCATCAAAAGCAAGGAATAAGCAACGTAGACCTTAAAATTAAAACTGCGACCTTTCTAATCCTCAGCTCTTTGCACTTGGCCAGGAATTATGCCCTCTACTTGGTACGATGGGCCAAACACGAAGAAGAAGTGTGTTTGAGGTCACTAGGTCACAGTGAGGAGAAGGGGCCTTCATTCCTCAGCACCAAGGCCAAGCCTCAGTGACACTCTGTGGAGGCCTTGAAAGCTCCATGGTTTGGTCACCACCTGGAGTGTCAGTCACCCTCCTGCCCTTGTCTTCCTGTATGGCATTTTGTCAGTTCAGTACGGACCATAGGGCTCAATGTACCCTGGGTATCAAGTACCAATTTAAATTTAATAATGAAACAGTGACACTAATATTTTATTCTTGTGTAAATTTTTAAGCTTTACCCAATATTTACATAGATGCTATATGGCACCTCCCAGAAGCAGTGACTTGATCCTTATTTCTTTCTAATCCAAAATGATCTCTTGGAAAATAATTTCCGTAAACCTGGAGTGCAAACATTTGAAAATTTCTTAAATGTCACTCTGTTGTTTCCTTATGTACAAGGAGTGTTGTCTGAACTGTGCTTAAAATGCATTCCAGCTTTGAGTGTCAGTGATTTCGCAATACTTGCTCACTGGGGCTAGAACCTGCTCAGATGAGTTAGGTCAACCACATTGAAGGGGCAGAGGTGACACATTCGCAGTCAGCTTGACCTGGGGTCTGTAGCCTTAGACTCCCCCGAGTAAAAGTCGGTGGCAGAGTCCATGAAACTGTGCTGGAGAGAGACATGCCTAGTTCTAACAGCTGAGAAGTTCTCGAGCAATCCCTGATTCTGTGTCTTAATGGAACTACTCCCACCTGGCTGTTGCTCACTGCCTGGGTTTGTATTTACATGTAGTCTCAGGTCCTTGTGAAAGGGTTAGGTTTAAACTGAGGTGGGGACTGTTATACTTTCTGCATTCTGTGTTCATACCTAAGTCCACATGCAGATGAGTTGCAAAAATGCTTCACTTATCTATTCATGTATCACATTCAATATGTATTTATTCAGGGCACCTGTGTTCCACAAACTGCTAGAGGCTCAAGATTCAACAGTAAACAAAACAAGCTAAGTCCCCGTCTTTGTGAAGATTACACCTGGCAAGGGGAGAAAGGAAATAAAGAATGCTAAAGAACAATAAAGCAGAACCAGGAGGAAAGAGTGAAGGGAACAGTGCAATTTTATATACAGTAGTCAGCTAAGGTAAAATGGTATTTGGGTAGAGCCCTGTAGGAAGAATAGAGGGAGTGAGTGGTGTCTGAGGGAAAGTGCTGGAAGTGGCAAGTGCAAAGGCCCTGAGGTACAGGAAGGAGACCAGTCCAACTAGAATAGCGTGAGTGAGGGCCAGATCCAGGAAGGAGCAGAGAAATGCAGAGGGGCCACCGTGGAGGGTAGAGCTTCTCATTCAATTAATGGGGACAGCAGAGTAGAAAAGAGCAGAAAGTGCATGTTTTGGGTTGTCATACACAAACACATTTATCACTATTAAAATTTGAGTGATGTCTAGTGTCTCAATATTGAGGTTATTCAGATGTAAATCAAATTCAGAAATTAACTGGACAATTAAGAAAACGTGAAAAATATTAGACGTTAATTTCAACCTTTATTCTTTGTGCTTCTTCCATTGAATTTCTTCCATAGGTCATCAGTTTTCTATTTCTTCTTGGATTATTATTTCCTGAGATAGCTTGAATGCTATCAATAGCCCTGCGATCTGAGTGAGATGTGAGATTTTGTAGGCTGTGGGCAAGGAATGCCATGGTCTCACCCATGTTGGAGGCTTCCTCTGACTGTGTTTGTAGAATGGACTGTTGGGAGCAGAATGTATGGAGGCAAGACCATTTAATCTGTTGCCAAAGGGGTCCAAGAGCTCATATCATTCCAGTTAAGTGATCTTGTCGAAATGATGGGTAAATATTGTTTTAGAAAGGTTCAGCTTCATTAAAACTTATGCATGAATTTTGCTATATAAGAATAATCATTTTATCAGAATACACGAGCTTTTAACCATCAGACACTTAATCATTACATTGACCACAGGTTTGTGAGATGTAAGGAGAAGAATGTAGGATCTGAATTCATTTGCAGGTACTTGCAACATGATGTTGGCCTAAACATATCTGTAAAATCATAAAATATCAAACAGAAACACAATACTACTAAATGTACTCTAAGTGTACCCACAACTTCTTCCATGTAGAAATTTACAAAGGTTTCGAATTCAGCATTATACAATTCATCCATGTAACAAAAAACACTTGTATCCCCTAAATCTATTGAAATAATTTTAAAAAGAAATTTACAAAGGTAATATTGTCATTAGTTTTACAGTTTTAAATGAGGTATCTTTTAGTATCTTTATGCAAGTGTTGGGGATTCATGATTTGTAAGGAAGGAGTGCTTTCCTTGCTTGATAGAGAAATAAAAGAACTATCTGGAAACATTTTCCATTCTTAGAACAGAGAGATTTAGCAGTGTATGATAATGTACAGCATGAAACTTAAGCAACTTCAAATCTATCACCTTATGTGGTGCTTCTGTTTTTGGCTTTAAAAAGGAGCTAAAAAACAAACATCTTTATCTTTCTATATATTGTATTTAATAAGACAAAACAATAATTTTCCATTGAATGCTGCCAAGTAGAATTTATCATGGTGGGATTTTAATACTAAGGTGTTACTGACTTTTCTACATAAAGTAGCAAATTTAAGACTGCCACGCTGTTTACCGACATAAGATCTAAATGAAAATCTAGAACTCTGGTCATTGATACTTTGAAGAGAGTGATTTTTATCATCAACAGCATCATTGTACTAAATTGTTTTTCAACTTTTTAACTCTGTAAACTGTGTAGGAAAATAACACTGATAATGAAAAGAAAAACTTGTAAGAGCCACTTAATCTATGTCCAGCACTTTCCATGTATTGTCTCATTTCATTTTCACCTTATTTATTCCTTCCTTATGACAAATGTTTTAGTTAGACCAGCACCATAATCCCTCCTAAAGTTGTACCTTATGAATGTCCAAGAGGGAGGTAGAACCTATGGTGTTTCCTAAATGTGCATGGCCATGTTAGGGTACAACTAATAACATCTTGCAGAACTACTGTTCCCCTCGTCCCATTCAGAAAACCAATGAACTGGAGATGCAGGATTTGCTCTCTCCCTGGTTTCCATCTCAGCCTTCCCAGCTGAATATGTTCAGATACTGAAGTTTTCATTAAGGGAATTTCACGTTCAGGGGTCTATCTGAAAGTCCCCCAGCTCTGAGGTTCATGTGGAAATGGGCTTTGGGACAGCTCATCCTTGCTTCTATTTTCCAGGGTTGCAGAGTTCCTAGTTTTCTCATGTCACACCCCCTGTGAACCCATCAGCCAGTTCAGACATCAGTCCTGTCCCTCTACGTCCTTGCCTCAGTGGGTTATGGAACAACTCTCATGAAAGTTTCCCAGCATGTTTCCCACGGTGACTGTCCTTCTCATACATATCCACAGCCACATTGTTGAGCTTTGAAGTAAGCACATGCCAGGGGGTTTCTCTGCCTGCACATTGATGAAGTCTAGAGAGAGTGGAGGGCTCAAGAGTTGCAAGACTGAGCAAGATGCTACTTATTAAGACTGAACACCAGGGACGATTTTGGCTCTTTACCCTATTGACTCATATGCTCTTAATAGTTCCTTTAGATCCATGCTGTTATCATGACGTGAAAACCTAACACAGCTAGAAAGTAGCAGAGCTGGAATTGGGTTCAAGTCCAAGGGTCAGACTCCAGCGCCCATGCAAGTAATGCTGCACTGCCCTGCCTCTCATGAGCTGTCATGATTGTTGAGTCTCGAAGGGAGTTAGGAACAGAAGAGGTTACAATCGGAGGGAGGACAGTAGATTCCAGTGCACAGCTGCCATGGAACCAAGGCGACATCCCAGTAGTGGAGGCAAAGAAGTGAAGGGCCATGTTGTTGGGTCTTGAAGTCACCACAATGATGGCAAAAATCTGCTCTGAAGGATCCCACACTCCAGTGTTCTGTGCATGGATAGACAGGTGGCCAAAAATGCCTTCATTTGGGGAATAATCTGGCACAACCCTGTGGAGCTACAGATAATTTACCTCTTCTTTACCAATGAAGAATCAAAGAGTATTCAGATTTCTTGAGAAAGTAAAGTGGACAGAATGCCAACTATGGGGACAAGAGTCCTTCCTGGCCCCACCACTCACTAGCTCTGTGACCTTGGATAAATGATGTCATCTCTTGTTATCTTAAAAATATGCATAATACCACAGAGGATACAATGAATTAAATGGTGACTTAAATCAATTGTCATACAACTATACTGTGTTGAATTAATATTGTTTCTATATGGTACAGATGATATATATAGCAATTCTGTTATTAGAAAATTCCAAGGTTTGAGACTGTACAAAATAGTTCCTAGACCTTTACCCTGGATATAGTTTTGAAAAAGATAATTTGTGAAAAATTTTTAAATAACAAAACACAATTGAAACCACCTTCCCAGGTATTGGGATTAAAATGTAAAAAATGTATAACTAAGTGCACCAGAAAAATCCCCTTGACTCCCATGCGATATAGCTCTCTGCTGGGTCACAGCACCTGTGTCTAGACACAGGTGCAAAACCGTAAATCTGTCCCTAACTTCATGTTGCTGTAAATGGAATATCGGGTAAAGTGGGAGGTTATTTCCAAAATGAGCCTCTGTTCCGTCTCCACCATGCCTTCTCTTGCACAGCAAGCAGGCAGAGCTGAGTATGTTTACACGTGAGTAAAACCAACATCATTGTCTCCTTGGTGCAGGGAGGAAAACTAAACACAATCCTTCTTCCCTTGGGGCACATCAAGAAGTGGCAGAACCCATTAAAATCTATTGCCCAGATGATTAAATTAGATTGTAAATGAGTGATGGTAATAAGTACATATTTGCCCAAGTGGGTAAAGAGTGAAATATAATTTACAGTCTGTGGATGCTGTATGGTACAAAGACTAATTCATAGTGTGATGGATAAAACTTCTACTGCCTTTAATTGTATTAATTTAGGAGTATTCATTCGCATTGCATATGAAAGATTTCATTTTTCCAAAATAAATAAATAAATGCATTCCCATTGCCAGTGGGGAAGATTTATGCTGACAGAATCTAATAGCATAAGTAATCTTGTGTTATTTCTCAAGGCGCCTGAGCAAGCATTCTTGGTTTGGATGGAAAGCAAAATGCTAAACTCTTATTATATATGATCACTTTAATTCTGAGCAGAACAAATCTTCCTTGATAAGCATTAGTTAACATTATTTAGAGTAAAAAGTCATCTTTTCTCATGCCCTTATTTTCTCTCCTGTTAGAAATGTATGATCACTTCTTGAATGACAAAAATGATTGATTTTAAACCAACACATCCAAAACTGAAAAGCAGAAGGGAGGAAGAAGGAGGACCTGGTTCCCAGAGAAGTTTCTAACCTGTTTCTTAAAAGAGACTTTAAAAGTCACCTCTTGCCATTTAATCTGAAATTACTGGTGCATACTTGGAAATCTAAATCAAGATCAATCTCATCATAAGAAAGTAGGGGTGTGCCAACTGTTTCAGGCATTGTGCTTCACACAAATATACCTGATTTGGACATATTATTTCCACCAACAATGGGAAGAGTGTGATCACAGCATATGCACCATGTGATTAAGTGAGCTAGAGAAAAAATTAGGAAGGGGTCCAAAGAATAGTATTATCATTATACCTGGCAAAATAAGTAGGATTCTTTGCACAATGCTTTACCTTGGAAACAAAAATGAAAAATAATACTAATTTTCTCATCTGAATAAAGCAGCTTTCTGTATCTACTTCAATTCCATTTTTCAGTCCCCTAGTTGGCCTTTTTTACTACAAATGTTTGAATGGTTTAAATGGGCTGATGCCATACATTCTTCCTAAGCCAACCGAAAAACAAACAAAAAACCAGAACGTCAGACCTATCCGATCCAGCACAGACCTTGAACAAGTACTTCCGACTTCAATGTCATGACACAAAAAGGGGAGTTAAATTATTTGCCAGTGCTCAGTTTTCTAAAACTCAGGAATTTTCTTCTGTTTTTAAGAAAAAATCCAAATGATTTCTCTTGTCAAAAAAAATACAAATAACTGTTATAGATATTCTATTGCATTATGTCTTAAGAGTACACAGCATGGACAAATAAAAAGATTCCTCTAAGCAAAGCATACATTTGATTTTAATAAAAAAATTGATTTCAAACATATAAAAACAAAATAAATGTTATGCTAACTATATTTTAATTCTTTATTATGTTTTATAAGTAGAGTCCTAATGCCATCTAAGAATTATTATAGAAAATATAGGAAAATCCATATGAAGATGGACAAATTATTTAATTTGGAACACAAAAATACCTAAATTATGCAAATGGAATGTTGAATTTGTTTTTAATAAGGGTTTTCTTTTTGGAGAGTATATCATGGCTGGTAATCTGGGTTGTATATTCTTTGAATATACTAGGACTAGAATAGAGCCTTTTCGATTGAAATCTCTTCGTGTCTGTTGTAAATGATTTCTGGGCTCCCTGAAAGACTGATATTCTGAGCCCTGATATTTTGGCTTAATTCCCATAAGATTTACAATAATGACAAGTTTTCCAGTGATTGGAATATTGTGGAATAATGGGAAAGAAATTGTGATTATATCTCAATGAATTTAGAAATGACAGTTTCACATTCCTTTTTGGTTTTTTTTTTAATTTCTGTAGATGTAGGGGGTACAAGTGTTTTTTGTTACAAGCATGAATTGTATCATGCTGGAGTCATGGATTTTAGTGTACCTGTACCTGTTACCACAATGGTGTATTTTGTAACCCGATAGGTAGATTTTTATTCCTCCTCCCCTTTTTTTTTTTTTTTTTTTTTTTTTTTTTGAGATAGAGTCTCACTCTGTTGCCCAGGCTAGAGTGCCGTGGTGTCAGGCTAGCTCACAGCAACCTCAAACTCCTGGGCTCAAGCAATCCTCCTGCCTCAGCCTCCCGAGTAGCTGGGACTACTGGCATGCGTTACCATGCCCGGCTAATATTTTCTATATATTTTTAGTTGCCCAGCTAATTTCTTTCTTTCTTTTTTTTTTTTTTTTGTTTGTTTTGTTTTGTTTTTTGTTAGTAGAGACGGGGTCTTGCTCTTGCTCAGGCTGGTCTCCAACTCCGGAGCTCAAACGATCCACCCGCCTCAGCCTCCCAGAGTGCTAGGATTACAGGCATGAGCCACCGCCCAGCTCGTCCTCCCCCCTTCTCAAAGTGTCCTTTCTCCAAAGAGACCGAAATGTTTTGCAAAACATCGGGGCAACTTCTAGTGCTGTGGCTGCTGATGTCACTGTTCATAATATGGTTTTTAGTCTTAGAAATCAGTCTGATATTAGTTGTCACCATCGTGCGCATACTGACTTGTGATGGTGCTGATGATTTGTTAGTAGAGGAGTTGTATCGGTTAAGAGGAAGAGACAGTGTTTTAGGAGAGAGGCATCTTGCAGAGTCCTTGAAATCTGGGTTTAAACTTCAGCTTCCTTTGTCACTTTCTAGCTCTGTGGCCTTTGGTGTGTCACTTTAGTTTCCTAGAGCGTGAGATGGAGAGATGGAGATGATGCCGCTTGCTTTTCAGGGTAGTTGGCAGAGTGTGAGAAGCATATGTAAAACACCTGAAACGCACCAAGAACTCATCACTGTAGCTATTGAAGGGTAGCATTGATGAGTGCGATGTAAGATGTTTCTCTAAGAAGCTTTTTCTTCACCCTAAAGTTGATCAGTGTAATATACATATATTATGATGTATTTCAAACGCATGCACTTTAAACAAATGTGCACATATTATATATGTTTCAAATTCCAGAATTCTTCAAAATTTAAATGAACTACTTCAAAAGAAGTTTAGGTTCTGTGTCTGGAATTTTCTTTTTCTTCCTGAGACCAGCCCATATTCTGTAAATTACTGGGTACAGATCAGAATGCTTGTGAACAGGCTACCTAAAATGAATGGGTAGAATGAATAGAACCATGAGTGATCTCAAGGTCACTCAGGATTTATCTGGATTTTGCTTTTTAAGGAATATAATCAGATATTGTCCTGGAACGGTATTCATTACTGAAATCCAAAACAGAGCTCTTTGTGTTGTAACAGAGCTGAGCTATAGCAAGTGAGTTTCCTGGGGGTAAAGAACACCTTTACAACAATTTTCTAGCTCTTCCCTGAACATCACTGTTTCCAGTCACATTTTTAAAACTAGAGTTTCTTGGATTTTTAAGAAAAATCATGAAATTTTATCCTTACTTTGGGGTATGCTTTCCATAGCAACTTAATTTCTCTTTGTGGAGCATGAAATGCGTTTCTATTTACCAATATAGTCTCTTCATTAATTCAGAGACTCGCAATAAAACTATATCACCCATAATAGTTGAAAGAGTAAGATTTAAAAAATCAAATATTGAATTCCATTTGCCCTTTTTATTGATGTGCTATAGCCTGACTTTTCATCCTGTCCATGCCTGCACTGGGTATTTAGCCCAGAGGAATGTAATAATTCTTATCCATGCAACGTGTGACATCATTAAAATAAGCCAATCCATTTTTTAAAAACTTTCTTTCTGAAGCATGTTTGGCCTTAAAATTTACAATTATGCCTAGGATTATACTTACAATAACCATGGAATGTATCACTATTGGGGCAAACAAGAGAGGAAAACAGTCCTTGGAATTCAATTGTGTTTCTTTGGTTGTAAATAACTAAAGGACAATGCTGAGTAGAAGGATATGCCACTACCTTAATTTCTTTAAGTGAAAGAATGTGTAACTCACATGGGTTGTTCAGTGTGAATAAGTCTCAATCAATTTTCTCTTTCAAATTAAAAATAGACATAGAATTTAGCAAACATATTAGATCTTGAATGTGTGAACTATATAAATGAAAATAATGTTGACTATGCCTTTCCTAATAAATAATGTACCATTAGAACTCAGTATTTTAGTCTGATGCTACCAGAATATAGGTTGAGTATCCCTTATCCGAAATGCTTGGGATGAGAAATGTTTCATATTTCAGGTTTCTTTGGATTTTGGAATATTTTCATTATACTTACCAAATCCTGAAATCCGAAATGCTCCAAGTAGCATTTTCTTTGAGTGTCATGTTGGCACTCAAAAAATTTCAGATTTTAGAGCATTTCAGATTTTTGATTTTCAGATTTGGGATGCTTAGCCTGTGTTACCATTCTTAAGATACTTGCATATGTGACTTTGGGCACATGTAGTTGGACATGAAGAATTACACTGTAGTTGGTATGGTTTTTAGAGTTCCTAGTTCTAGCTGTGGCTCTGCTACAAAAGTAGGGTGATGTTGGTGTAATACAATACCCAGAAGCTTTCAACTCTTGTGTTACATGTTTTAAAAATATATAGGAAAAATATTGACAATAATGTTAAGGGACAATACTACATATACCAATTATGATACACACATGAAAAATAACTTGCATATTAGTATTTTATATTTATATCTTCTAGTTGTGGGATATGGTTAGTTTTATATAAAATATAAAGTTATAATTCTTAAAATTTCAACAATAGCACATCATAATTTGATAGTCTGAAAAAGAGACCGCCTAAACAAAATTCGTTCTTTATATTGATAAATGATTGAACATATTTTTGTCCAAAACCATGAAAGTACCTGTCCATAAAATGGCTGCTTTGGAATGTATTTTTAAGATTGAAATCAGTCTCTTTCCAGAAACTCCTGTTATGTCTTAAAGCTGTAATACAAAACCCTGCAAAGAAGCCCACTGTGTACTCTTAGTGGGGCAGACCTGGAGATCTGCTGGCCTCACTTGCCCTGCACTAACATACTGGGTGAATGGATGTGATAATTGGCAGTACAGCTCCCGCCATCAGTGTGAGTCATTTCTAGAGACTTGAGTGTTACCCATTGACACCATCACTGGAGCCATGGCTGTTCTGTAGCAGAGTGTGACATACACGTCAACACTCTAGTCCTAGGAATTTTTTGGGTGACATATGGAATAATAACTTTTTATAGATTTTATGATAGAACATACCAATAGCACCTTGGACTAATCCAGGTTTCATATGTATAGAAGTCCAAGGAAATTTTGCTAGTGAGATTTACTACATGGCCCAGAAATATAAGGAACAGCCCATTTTATACAAATGATACATAGGTTGAGAGAGTCGTTGAAGCCAGGATCTGTAGAAGGCCCGGAATGTGGGCATGAGAAGATGTACAGTTCAGTGTCAAAAAGCCAGCCCTCGCCAAGTCTGCAAAGGGTTTTTCTAGCACTCAGTTTATGCTAATTCTAAGAAAGGTAGGGTTTTTTTTCAAAATGTCTTGGAATAAAACTGTGACAGATCATACTGTCTGGCAACTGTACGGATGATCGGTTCCTTGGACTGACATTTCATTCAGAAGATCCAGTGAAAGCTATCTTATATACACCCAGCATTTACTGAATGTCAGTGTGCCAGACATGGTGGTAGAGATTGGGAGCACAGCAGCAAATGAGATAGAAACTATGTTCATTCTCAACGAGATGATGTTTTAGTGAAGGAGACAGATAATAGGGAACTGAGCAATAAATCACAATTTCATATAGAAATAAAGGACATCTAAAAAAGAATAATACCATACCAAGCTTCTTCCATTTTCAAGTAATGGAAAAACCAGCAAAACTGTATTTTCAGTGTGTGTGGTGTTGTCTTCATCTTACAATGTGCAGCCCCACCTCACTTCCTGTGGTCCCAGGTGGCTCCCAGCCTTCACAGGGCCACCTGCTAGGTGTTCATGTTAGGTGGGAGAGACCAGCAACTTGATGAAGGGCTGATCCAAATCTTGCTGGACATCAGAACTCCTGATAGCAATGTGGGTTTTGGCTGGGATAATGCAACCACATGTGCTTATTGTCAAAGTCTGAAGATGCTGAATTCTACCATGAATTCACTATTCATTTAAGAAAGTTGATCAATTAATTTGTTCAAATACAGGGACAATCATATTGTATCTGTAAATAATCTTGAAATAAATGAGTGATGTTTGTATGAGAATATGTATTTACACAACCTCATGCAAGAAAAAGAAAGTGAATTATTTGTGTTTTGATTAGAATTCACTCCAAAGGAAAATTTTAGATCACTAGACAATTGTGTTTCCTTGTTTATTCTTCCAGTTTTATTAGCAACTGAGTCCAAATTCTAAGATTTAAAAAAAAAGTTATGTTTCAGACAAGAGAAGAATGAAAGCACAAGTATTGTCAACCTTTGAAAGACACTTTAGTATTTGAAATAAGAACTTTAAAAGTTGAAATTACGTCTTGTGCTTCCATTTATATAGTAGCACTTGCACCATGACAAAATTCATTTACTTAAAAACCAAAATAAAACAAAACATCAATAAAACATTAATAAAACCATGAAATCTAACCTCTCTGCAGGGCTTGAAATATCAGGATAATATTATCTTTTTTTTCTTTTGTGACTTAGGGATAAGGACAGATGTAGCCTATTGGCTACTGAATTTTCAAAGTAATTTTAACCAAATTTTTAAATAACTTAAACTATTTAATAAACTTAGCACATAAAACCATAAACTCAATATTCAATCTGATGATATTCCAGTTCACGTATTATTATTAAAGTTATGCATCATTATTAGTTGTGTGCAAAACATTTGGTATGAACAATATCAACAGAGGTAACAGGTGAATAACTTGGCTAATCCTTGCGTGTTCACAGTTGGGGAAAACTGCAAATTTTTGATTCCACAAACTGACTGATACCTCACCTTCACTTCCTCCACTCAGAAAATTCCACCTCTCCCTCCCCAGACACTTGCCCAAGAATGGTTTGTGTTTGCCTAGGAATGGCCGGTTTCACTTCCCAATGTCTGTAACTTCATTCTTAGGAAAATTGAATATGATATAGTTGTGTATATCACGCCCTCTCTAAGCAGCTTAGTTAATCTACATAGAGCAACGAATCTGCATCAAATTTTGCGTTAAACTTGAACATTCCTTCTCAGAAATTATTTGGGTGATTCAGAAGGCTTTCGGCTGCCCCATAAGGGCAGCCCAAGTAAAAATGTGGCACAAACGCTTCAAAGATGATCGAGAATCTGTTGAAAGTGATCTATGTTCTGGAAGGCCTGTGACAAGCAGAGCACCTGACAATGTCAAATGTGCACAGGTTAGGTTAAGAGACGCTGGTAGAACTGTGTGATGTCCCAGTGTGCCTACTTTGAAGGGGACTGAGGTGTCATTGTCCTGGGTACAATGTTTCTTGTATCTTATATCTTCTTTAATAAATGTCTCTATTTTCAAGAAAGAAGGGAGGATTCTCCTATACAGTCCTCAGAAAGAACATGGTAACATGGTCCTGCCAACACTTTGATTTCAGCTCTGGCTTCCAGAACTCTGAGAAAATACATAGCATTTCTCTTGTTATAAGCCACCTGATTTGCATTGCTTTGTTACTGTGGCCCTACTAAACTGAGACAGTTCCCTCTTGGCTTGTGGGACAAGCAGATGCGTCACACCCACTAGAGTTGAATGACATTCTCTGCCCTCAGCTAATCTCTACACGGTGGCTCTTCCCATATTCATATGTCCCAGTCTGTGCTCCCGGTGCCTGCGCCACTCAAGACTTGATCCACACTTCAAAGTCTGCGGGTCCCAGCCACCCCCAAATCAGAAGAGGGCAAAAGGGCAAGGGCCGTGCAAGCCACCAAGCTCCCAGATGGTCAATTACTTGTCTTTGCTCTGCTTGTCATACATTGACTGCCCTCATCTTACATGGCCTCATTTTCCCACTCCTCTTAGCATAGCCACTGGTGCCTAAGAGCAACTGAATTTATAACTGGTGAGCATTTGAGTGACCATATTTTCACAGAACTGTTTTGTTTATGTAAGGATACACGATTTTCTCCTGTTTGTAGCCTGGCTCATTGAAGCTGCAATTGTCGAAAATATTCATATTGTTGTCATCAGTTTTCAGAGTATGAACATTTGAAGGAATGAAATGCTCTGTGTGTTCTTCACATCAATCCCAAAAGTAATCAAGTGACACTAGTTCTCCTATGGCCCAGTAATTTATTTAGGACCCCTGTCACTTCCACAGCGCATTCAATCAGTTATTGAGTTGCCTGTTACTTATTTCTAAGAGTGTCTTAATTCACCTAAATTTCGTCATTAAGTCTTGCCGGAATAGGACACTTAGCTTCTTTCCAGTTACTATTTTTGAGCTGAGTTACACAGAGCCAGCATTCTGCACTACTGATGGAGAGTCATTAATCACTTTGTTTATCCATATGCATAAATGAAATTGTGCCATTGTTAAGCAGCCAATAACGGTTGGTGCCAGTGTGGAATAAAAGGATTAAGTGGAAGGAAACTACTGTTTACTCAGGCCTAGGTTTTGTTATGCCCACCTAATAAGGTTGATACTGTGATGCCTTCTTGGAGAAGAAACCTGAAACTCACAGAGTATTTAAAAACCTTACTCAAGTCTATACCGTTGAGCAATAACAGAGATTGAATTTGAACCTGATTTTATGTGATTTCCAAATGAAAAATGTTTCTGCTATACCATAATTTTTTTGTTTTTTGTTTTCTTTTATTTTTTTTGGTTGCATTGTTTAGAATGTTGGCAAATTTCATGTTTGGTTTATTTCTTCTCAGCGTAACAGTATATAACTTAAGGGAATATAAAGATAGTGAGAGACTAGAACTTCAAAATATAGAATAAAGTAAAAATAACATTTTTAAAGGGAATTTTTAACTGGAGAATTTAAATTAACTGTATTTATCTGCACATGCTTATATAAAGAGGTACATGCCCACACACACACACACACACTCTTAAACGTTGAAGTCAAAGTCAAAGTCTGGATTTGCTGTTATAAACAGAAGTGGCCTGTGTTGTATACTGATTCCATACTACCAATATCTTTATGTTGGCTCACAGCAATGGGTTTTGTTCAGGTGTACTAGTGATAAGCTGCAGATATAAACCAATACACTCTTTGATCATATTCTTCATGGTGTTGTGCGTGTGTGTGTGTGTGTGTGTGTGTGTGTATCTCATGATTGCAATCCCATAAAATGGAATGTATTTCCCCCCCCATCATGCTGATTCAAGTCTTTCTTTTCTTAAATTTAGAAATGATTCAGATTCAAAACTGGCACCTAATGCATCTGAATTCTCCCCCTAAAATCACCCCTGGAGCACTGAGAAAGGCGAATCACATTTCCTAAAACTACTTTTTCGGTACTCACAATAAGGAGAACTTAAAGTTGCTTCAAATGAATTCTTCTTTCTCCAACCTAGAGTAAATGAATAATGTTCTTATGTATTGTATCAAATATTTTTAGTCAGCATTGACACAGTTACTTTTCTGTGCTTATTTGTTCTGTGTCAGTGTTGTGTTGTGTTAATATTTTCATAATTCAGAGCCACCAAGCCAAACCTACAAACTGATTAGCTGACTCTTGTGTATTCACAAGGGATTCTAATTCAATCTGTCAAATCTGTATCTATATCTGCATCTACATACTTTTTTACAAAAGAATGAAAATATCAATTACAAACTATTTTGATAGCATCTACATATTATTACCATATTCTATTAAACAGAAGTATTGGTGCCCATATAGAATGTGTCTGTTTGGTAGGTTTATACTGCCTTTTTCATGGTTATTTCTTGGAAGTTACAGGGGAGTAATGTTTGGATATCTCTTCATCAAAATAAAGAGAAATTGAGCTATTGTTAAACAAAAGATGACATTGATATGGTTTTTCCACTCATATAATCTAGATTCAAATTTAAGATATTTTAAATTATAAAGACCGTATCAAAATATAAAGATTTGGACAATTAATGGCATTATCTCAAATGTTCACCTGTAAGAATTATTATAAAGAAGAAAACAATAGCACATTGAAAAATCCAGTTATTCTTTCTTGCTAAATTAAGCTGAACTTGATCAGAAAAGACAAATTAAGTCAATTATATATAAATGTGTGGTTTTCAATATTTAGGAAGGCAGCTATTATAATTCTCTTGAGGAAAATAGGGATAACAAAGATATAGTGTGTGCTTTATAAAGTACAGTGTTTTTTAGCATTCTAATATATTTGGACTTCATCTGCCTATAACTAATTAATCTTGTATATTTATATATCCTATGAAATTAGGAAGCCAATTTGAGAATTTCAAGATTGTATTTGACTTATAATTAAATCTCAATATTAAATTCAGTTCTAAAAAAACTTATATGACTTATACTTGAACTTTTGTCAACTACCTATAAACAATATTTTTTGGAAAGGAATTTCTAAAATTAGTCAAGAATACTAAAACTTGTTCAAAGAAAACAAAGTTTTACAAAGATATTTATTACAGTAATATATGCACATTATATATAATCTATATATACTGATATATATCATTTATTAAATTAAGTATATGTTTAAAGACAGGGAAAAGTGCTAACAAAACAGTGGCTGAAAAAGTAGCATGATTCTATTTTTGTAAAATAATAAAATAAAAAATAAATATATGTTAACAGACAATAGTGGAATAAAATGCAAAGAAATGCCCACGAGGATAATCTCTGATTTAGGGAAGTATAAGTAATTTTATTTTTTTAATGTTACTGAATTTCTAAAGTTTTCCTATAAATATGTACTTTTAAAATTTTTTTAAAGTCCTAAGAAATGATCAAAAGAAGCTGTACTAAAAGGAACATAAAAGAATGTCATCTCTGACAAGTTTGGAAAAAAATTGGAAAGCCACACGGGCCTATTTGCTCCTGCAATTTTTATGTCAGATATTTGACGTTGAAAAAAAGCATAAGGCAATTAGGGCCCAGAATTATGCTAATGGAAACACATATTGGAGAAAATATCTTGTTAATAGTCACATTAACTGATGATTAAGGGAGAAGACAGTTTGACGGATGTACTTCCCTCCAGACATGGTAATGGAGCTGAGATGCTGCCCGGGAGCTCCCGCTTTCAGTTAGAGAAGATTTCAGTCCCACGCTGGAGATTCGAACACTTCTCATTTTTTTAAATTGTAAACATAATGAGCTCAATAATGAAATGGCTTGATGAGCAGTTTCTATATTTACATCAACTCTGTTCAGTGCAAGTGAAATTATACATTGCGAGATTATACACAATTGTAACAAAAGTTCTAAAATATCATGACTTTATTTGGTATTAATGCTCCGACACACAAACATGATCCTGATGCAATAGTTTTTCTTCACTTTGCCTTACAGTGAAACTATCATCCTTTAAAAAAATCAATTTAATGACGATACATTATGTTTTTAGCTCTTTAGATGAACAAAAATACATTCTTCTAAATCCGAAACTCTGTCTTTCTGGCAACTATGAATATTTTCTATACAGTTTATATTTTTTCATGAAAGATAATGAGACACCAAGGAATATATGTTCTCCCTTGCCATGATTATATTCACGTTATATTTAAATGCAGCATATAAAAGCTAAAATAGAGTTTGGCAATTTTATAGATAGTAGACGTTCTGTAATATCTCTATCTGTGCTATCTGGAAGTTAAATTTTAATTTGAGGAGGGAGTATTATCTGTTCATACATTATATTTATCTAACATATACCTATTTTATCATAAATATATAAAAGTACTCATATTGACCCTCTAACTAGCACCATTCTAGCATTGAATATTGGTAAATATATTTTATAATGCTGGTACTGTATTTTCAAATAGTAGTTGGAAAACCAAATACACTTTAATCTTCTCAATTTCTGAATATAAGGCTAGATTATTTCCCAGTATTTCTCATTTGTGGATTCTCTAGAGACAATCTGTTCTTATCCAATAATAGTACCGAAGAATTTGGAAATACATTTTATTTGCTTGCAGCTCTTCATAAGAATCCCAAAATTCTCAAGCTGAATTGCCTGTCTTATTGGATAGTTTTTTAAAACCCACATACTAAGATCATGGTGTTTTACAGTTAAAGCCCTATATAACCAGTTGGTTAGGAAAGTAGAAATTGAACTTGAGAATAAAAGCATCATAATTTCTTTACACTTAAGATAAAATGAAACATCAGTCACAGAGAATTTTGATGCCATGAACAAGTTCATCCACCAACTAGAGTAGTTGCAAAGTCTCTGTTTAGTATCTGTCAAAGTTAGTGAAAGAATAAGTGGAGATAAGGGTTGGGGATATGTTAGGTTGGGCAAATGATCATCCAAATATTTTTATTGGAATATTAAAAATGGAATATTTAGGTTTCTTATTAGTTACAAGGAGGGGCCCTATTCCTGATTTGCTCAGAACGGTTCTGGTTTCTGCCAGTTGTCCCAGCATAACTGTTGATAGAACTTCCCCTCCCTCATTTTTCTCCCTTAAAAACATGCCCCAGTTTAGGCCGGGCGCGGTGGCTCATGCCTGTAATCCTAACACTCTGGGAGGCCGAGGCGGGTGGATCGCTCGAGGTCAGGAGTTTGAGGCTAGCCTGAGCAAGAATGAGACCCCCGTCTCTACTAAAAATAGAAAGAAATGATTTGGACAGCTAAAAATATATATAGAAAAAAATTAGCCGGGCATAGTGGCACATGCCTGTAATCCCAGCTACTCGGGAGGCTGAGGCAGAAGGATCGCTTAAGCCCAGGAGTTTGAGGTTGCTGTGAGCTAGGCTGACTCCATGGCACTCTAGCCAGGGCAACAGAGCGAGACTCTGTCTAAAAAAAAAAAAAAAAAAAAAAATGCCCCAGTTTGGACCATACCTCAAACTATTCACATTTATTTATCCCATCTTCTTCCATGGATTCCATTAGTGAAAAATTAAAGGAATGAAAGGGAAAGAGTATTTGATCTCCTTGTTATGACTAATGAGGGTGCCACAGAGCTTCTGGCTAAATCGTGGACAGACAATCCACCCTCTGCAACCACTATAGTCTATGGGGACCCTCCTCCCCTCTGCCCCTAAGGAATCCCCTCTGCCATCCATATCTGTCCCTGAGGAATTGATTTGATGCCAATCAAGCATGCTGAACAGTGACTGGGCTTGACCTTCATGTTAAACACTGTGAAAATGTGGGGTTGGTCGCAGAGGCCTGAGAAACCTGTGCATCGGGCTACAGTCTTGGCCAGCACAGGCACAGGAATCTTGTTACTGAGCTGGCTGCCTTCTCTGCCAGGTGAATTAGATGTGTGGAAAAAGATGTGTGTTCTGCTAGTTTTAGGTACACACCACTCGTAGCAGGATGAGTTACGTCTCAAAATCAACATTTAGATCATTAATTTAAAGGTATTTTAAGACATTGAGTATGTGTAACTTTCAAATGTAACCACTTTTGGGTAGCTGTGTTGACTTTCTCTGGGGAAAGGAATGAAGAAGAAGAAGAATGACACATAGATTAGACTTTCTATAAAAGAAGCAGGACTGTATACTCTTATCTCTGTTAAAATTGAAGCATGTCTTTTGGAAAGGACTAAATCATGTTTTTCTGGATACTGATTGAAACTTCTGATCTCAACTGGCCTGAGTAACTAGGACACCAGAGATAACTCAAAGAACACCTTAATCTTGTATGTGAGACCATCCAAATATCCTCCATTCATAAACTGTAGGTCACAAAGTTAACACTTGAGTTCATCCTTAGGAATTTGCTGCTTCTTACATTCTTTAAATCTTAAGACTTCAAATGTGATAGTCAACTTAATAGCCTTTAAAAACTCAGACCCTTTATCAAATATGAGAAATTAGGTACAGATTTTTAATATGGGACCATACGTTTTTCTCAGTCCCATGTGTAGTTCCTGTATTAGGACTCGGAAACTCTTTAACAACTCCTGGAACCTTTCCAGACATCTCACCCCATACATACACATTGCTTCTATAATCATGGTTATGTTTCCTTATCTTGGACATTGACTCCTCAGCAGCTAAAAGAGTGCCCGGCACATTATGGATGTTATTAATACATATTTATTTGTTGATTGAATGAATGAACAAATGAATTGCAAACATATAATTGAATCCGCATTTGTCATATTTTTGTTATTGAATTGCCTTTCCCTACTGAAAGTCCTCTGAAGATGAAGGTCTTGTTCTCCCAGTTTTGTATATCCCGTCCAACAATAGGTTGTTGGCTATTTTTGTGTACCTTTGAGAGCCTCTACATATTCCTTTTCAACCAAGACTGTCATCAGCATCAGTTTGGGGCAGACTATCAGGGTCTTCCTTCATGTTACCACACACACCCTGAAACTGCCGAATTGAGATGCCACGTAGCTGACTCTGCTGGCTGCAGGGAGCAACAAGGGTGGTAATTTTGAGATCAGGTACCTCAGAAGAGTCCCAGCCACTCCTAAGCTTTCAGTGTTTGTGCAAAGGTGCTTATGGGAACTTCTTCCCATCACCTTCTTTAATCAGGCTGTTCTGGTGCCCAGAAACCTCCAAGGACACCCAGGTCTTTCCAGAATAAATGCTACATGTTGACATTTGGGCTCTCTGGCAAACCCCTCCCAATTTACCATCTGGGACCACCTCCGATCGCACCCTTCTCTTTTCCTTCTTGCGGCCACCTCCTTTGCTGCAGTCAGGGTGCTGTCTCTGCCCACACTTCCCTTTGGGTTCACACTCATACCTTCCTTCGGCCTGAAATGCTCTTTCCTTCAAAGCATCCTATCCCTCCTCTAACCACCCTCTAGCTCCTTGTTTGTCAAAATCCCCGTCAACCTTTACAGTTTACCTCTCACGTCATCTCTCGTTTGGCATTTCTACCATTTCCTCCTTTACACAAAATCATTCCCAACACTGTTTTTCTGATGCCATCGTATCTTAGACCTGGTTCCACCCTCAGGCCTGTCCTTAACACTGAATTCCTGTGCACCTGGATGGTGGCAGGACGGTTTGTTTTCTGTTCCCCCTCCAATTCCTGGCAAAGAAGTGGGCACGGATTAGGCACACAAAGATGATACTAGATAACCCAAACTCTTATTTGTTCCCTCCTCAGAAAATACTGTTTGGGAATGTCATGAATCCCTTTAATCCAACTCTATTTCTCTTATAAGGAATCGAGAATTGCTGTCATGAATATGCAGGGTTCCTGAAACTCAGTAACTCACAAACATAAGGGGGCAACTTAATTATCTCAGTCTTAAAAATACTAAAATACACAATAATTCAATAAATTTTACCCTTGAGTGACAAATGCATGTACTGAAAAACACATTAGTGGGTTTATAAAGTGTTTTAGCATTTCCAGTTGGTACTCCAGAATGTTTCTTAGAAAATGGTGAGTTTATTTCAGAATATTAGGAAAATGTATGGCTTGAGGCATAGTTAGATTTAGTAGAGTTGGCTGGCCTATATTTTTAGATATTCATCATTTCCATTTTTAAGTTAACATTTTAAGGCATGGCTAAATAACCAATAAATAAAATGCAATAATGTCAATTAACCAAGATGCTATAGTTATGTCATTTCCATTCATAAGGGAAATATCAGAAAACTAAAAGAGATTGAAAGTAATTTGTGTTATTTTAAAACTGTCAGCAAAAGGTCATTGGTGAAATTTTTAAAATTACATTTTCTAAATAAAATAGTTTAGGCTTTAATCCCTAATTTTAGATACAGGGTGGATGCTTTACAAATTTTCATTCTTTTTATTAATTAATCAAAACTTAAGAAAAAAGTAATAAACATCTTTGGGAAGGCACTGACCATGGCGGGTCTGCCGAATTCTAGATAAAGGAAAAAGTAGGTACATGTAAAAAAATACTTTAAAATATCGTGCACAGTGAGTAACAAGGCCCTGTTACCAAGTATAATCTGTATAACCTGATATTTTATCTCTTCTAATGTCAAATTGAATTTTTAAATTGTGACCTTACACATCAGATTCTGGGTTTAGAAGATTCCTCCTAATTGAAAAATTGCTATAATAAATGCTATAATAAATAGAGATCATTCTACCTCTCCTCAATTACTTTCAGGAATCGTGAAATTTCTCTGTCTCCAGGTATAAAATTCAACTCAGACAGCTCTAAATTCAGAAAGGTCTTTGTGATGAGTGACTTTTTTCCCATTCGCCTGTTGCCTGTTGGTCCTATTCCAGCAAGTTCACCAACAGTGTAAATTCCTGAAGAGCAGGGAGTTTGTCACGGTTGTGGTTGGTTCTCCCACAGTAAATCTGCTCTCACCTGCAGACAAGCCCTTCACGTACTCAAAGGCACCTAACTCTATCCTGCCAAGTCTTCTTCCTCCTAATCCAGTACACTCTACACTCCTCTTAGTTATACTCACTATTATTTTATCCTTGCCATTATATGTGAGCACTAAAATCCCCACTAGTAAGCACTCAAGCAACCAGAAAATGTGAAGATGTGACACCCCAGTGTATTTGAAAGCAAGAGCTGGGCTCCAAAGCAAACCCCCAACTCTAAATCCATCCTATTAAAAAACTTCAGATAACAGAACTTGCTCCTAAAGTCACTTGAATTGGAAAACTTGAAAAGATTACGTTGACATACTAGTCAGTTGAATGTACTACCACGATTGAAACCAACAGTCATTTATAAATACTATAAAATCTGTGATGTGAAGTTGCAGCGTAATTGAGACTTCTCTTTAATCAAATAGAACAAGGAGTGGGCAAACTATAGCCAGAAGACCAAGACTGCCTTGCTGCCTGTTTTTATAAATGTATGGGAACACGGACGTGTCCATTTGCTTAGCTTTTCTATGTGGCTGCTTTTGCCACACAACACCAGACTTGAGTAACGACATAGCGACCTATGGCTTAAAGAGCCTAAAATATCTGGCCCTTTACAGAAAAAGGTCACCAACCCCTAAAAGAATACCAGCCAAAGTAGCCATTCCTCTCGTGACACTAAATATCTCTGATACTTCTGTAGTAAAATAAAATATTTTACTTGGATAATTATTGGAGAAATACAGCCTCAAGTATTTTGTTAATTACTGTTTGTGTGTATGTTACACTTGTGCATGCTGTGTTTACTATACAGTTTCCCAATTAGACTAGATTGCATAATCTGTTTACCTGGAGAATTTGCCTTTTCCTTTCAGTCGTACCACACAACATGTTTGAGCCAGAAATATAGGATTCATTCTTTCCTATGGGGTTAATACAGGAGATAATTCTTTTCTAACTTTTAATTATGAAAAAATTTTAAACATAAAGAAAAGTTGAAAGAATTTCTCAAGAAACAGCCATACATCTACCACTTGCATTCTACTATTAACAGTTTAATATACTGGGCTTATCACATATCCATTCACCAACCCATCTCTCTTTCCAAATGCTTATTCATTTTATTTGTTGCTACATGTCATAGAAAGTCACAGACATTAGTACATGTCGCCTAAATACTTCAGCATGCATATCAATCACTAGCATTTAATATTTATTTGTCCTTTGAGATACAATTTACACACAAAGAAATGTACCAATCTTAAGGATATCATTCAACACATTTTAACAAATGTATACAAATGTGTAACCTAAACCTATGTCAAGAACATTCCACTGTCACTCCAGGGAGTTGGTTGATGTTTTAGCAAATCCCCCACCTTACTCTCTCAAAGGCCACCACAGCTCAGCTTTTTTTTCCTACCATAGATTGGTTTCGCTTGTTTGAGAATTCCATGTTAAATGGAACCAACAGTGTGTGTTACGTTGCATAAGGCTTCTTTCACTGAGCAGGAAGCTTTTAGATTCCTCTGGGATTTCATTATATATATATATATATATATATATATATGCGAGAGATTGCTTATCCATTCTCCTATTGATGCACATCTGAGCCCTTTCCAGTTTGGGGCAATTATAAATAAAGTTGCTAAGAACATTCTTGTACAGGCCCTTTTATATATGTATGTTTTCTATTTCTTGGGAACATATCTTAGCTTGGAATCACTGGCTCATTGGGTAGGTGTACGTTTAGTTTCTTGAGAAACTGCCTGGCCTTTCCTCAAACTGGTTATACAATTTTATACTCCCACAACAACCTATTTGAGTTTTTGTGGTTTCCTAGGCTTGCCAACCTTTGATAGTGTCAATCTTTTTAAAAATAGCCATTCAAGTGGATGTGAAGCAGTTTCATTTTAGTTTTAATTTGCATCTCCTTAATAACTAATGATATAGGACACTTTTACATGTTATAGTAAATAATTTTAACTTCAGTGTTTACTAGTAATATGGTGGTCTTAAAATAAGACTCTTATGAATAGCTTGATGTGGAATAAATACACTCAGACTTTGTGTTTGTTTTACAGAAGTTTTTTTTCCCTTGTAAAATTATATTAAATAATGAATTGCAACCCCCCTCTTTCTAGAGACGCCTAGGACATTAAGATACTTACTGTTGCAAAAATGCAAACACACAGAGAATTATAGTCATAAATCCAAAGCAAGATGTTCCTGCAGTAGTTCCTCGTTACTTTGTAGTTTTCTTTTTTTGCTTATCATTTTATTTGGCTTATCCTCTCAAAGAGACTCCCTCCTTCTGAAAGATGCCCAGATATCACTGTTCAGTTAAAATCCTCACCCACATCCCTCCTCTTCACCACCACAGCACTGGAAGAAACATTTCTCAAGCTGGGTTATATTCTGCAGAGCTATCCCCACCTAGCTAAAATGTTAAACCAAATTAAATAAGTTATTGATTTTTTTATTTCTCTTACATCTTTATCTCATATTATAAATCTGCCATTGTTGATACTTCCATGGGATTCCCCAACTATCTAATTTTGTCCCATCATTTCTTTCAAGATCTGGTTCAAACCACATCTCTGCCCGCGTATCTTCCCTGGTTAATTTCACCTCATTTGGATTGATTTTTTTCAGTCCATGTCCTCATGTGCCCAGTTTATGCTAACTTGCAACACTTTCCATGTTACAGTTATTAACTTATAGTTTATATATTGTTTCTATTTCAAACTATAATTTTCCTCAAAGTAACAGACCTTAAGCACTTAACTTCTTTTAGAATCTCAACCTCAGAAACTGATAGTATAGAGTACATCTAATGTGCAGAGTATTTTACTTAAGAATTAAATAAAATAGAAGATTCAGTGAAGCAGATAGGTAAATGTTGAACTCTGCATTTCTGCAAGTTCTTTTCCTTCAAAATAAAATGCAGACATACATTATGCCTTGGGAATTTATTTATTTATTTTGAGACAGGGTCTTTCTCTGTCACCTAGGCTGGAGTACAGTGGCATGATCATAGCTCACTGTAACCTCGAACTCCTGGGCTCAGGCAATCCCCCTGCCTCAGCCTCCCAAGTAGCTAGGACTACAGGCTCATGCCACCACACTGGACTAATTTTTTTTTTAATTGTTTTTTGTGGAGATGGTGTCTCACTATGTTGCCCAGGCTGGTCTCTAGCTCCTGGCCTCAAGCAATTTCCCTGCCTCAGCCTCCCAGAGTGCTAGGGTTACAGACGTGAGCCACTGCACCTGGCTGCCTTGGGAATTTATAAGTCACTCATTAGATCAATTCCCTTTACTACTATAGGCTGCCAAGGAGTGTTGTGTGCTCTGCACATTTATTTTGGTTACCTATTGCTCTTTAACTAGCCCAAACCTTAGTGGCTTTAACATCATTGTACTTGCTCAGGATCCTGTGGGTCTAAGAATGCAGGCAGGGCTCATCTGGGTAGTTCTTCCATTCCGTGTGGCACTAACTGAGGCCATTCACTCTACCGGCTGGGCCAAGAAGGAGGGTCCACGAGGGCTTCACTCAAGTGTCCATCATCTCAGTGCTCCTCCATGTGGCCCCTCTCTCCACATGGCTAGCTTGGGCTTCCTCGCAGCATGGTTGTCCCAGAGTAGCCAAACTTCTTATATGGCGGCTGGCTTCCACGAGGGGGCATTCTATCATGAAGGGGATCTATAGCTGTAGATCTCTTAACACCCAGCCTTAAGAAGTTAGAAAGTTACTGAGCATCACATCTGGTGTATTTAAATGGTCTAAACAGGTCACTGGTCAGTCTGGATTCAAGGGGAGGGAGAGAAATTGACATCCCTTTCCAATGGATGAAGTGGGAAGAATTCATGGCTACCTTTAATCCATCACATGCATTGCTGACCGAAGTGTGTGTAGGTTAACTAGCTAGACTTGTTTAGCCAGAATTAGCTGCTGCATCGGAACTGTAGGATGTTAGTCCGACAGCTATTGGTTTGTTTTCTGACCTCTCCGTGGACTTCTGGTGGATTTAGCTGAGTTTGCCTCCAAAAGCTCTTTGTCACCTTTGACTTCAAGTTGTACAACACAGGCTCAGGGCGTGCCAGCAATAAAATGCCTTCTGTCAAGAGAGAGCTCAGGAAAAAGAAGAAGAAAGCCCATAAAATTCCTCTACTAAATGACATAACCTCAGTAAAGAATAGCTCCCTGGTACTATTTTATTTTATATGAAGATATTTCTACTAATTCTCAATAGGTAGTATAGGTTTATTCTTTCTTTCCAATAGTGATGATACCCTTCAAAGGCTCAAACACATTAAGCTGTTTAATTCCTTTGAAATACACCCCATATTTACAGCATGATGGGTCCTTGATTGAATCTCTGAAAAGGAAAAAACAGGCAGGGGGTGACCCTTATGCATACTTTATTTTATCCAGAAAAACTGCAATTGCATTTTCCATATATTAATCCTAAGGTTAAAGACTGGCATTTCCGTCTCTATTCTCTGACAAAAAATATTGTCCTAACTTCCACATTAGGTTAAAAAGAATGATATTGGTTGTGGTTATGGTGGTGTGTGTGTCTGTGTGTGTATCTGTGTGTGTGTCTGTGTGTGTACCAGAAAGGAGGTCTAAGTAGATGATAGCAAAATCAACATATTTTCGGCAGTTTACTAACTTCACATTCTGAGTCTAACTTGTCCAGTCACTTTAGGGAAAGTGGTGTTATTTTCCAGGATACTGCATTAATTCTATAAAATTCTAAATTGGCAAAGGATTTAATTTCTTTGACATTTTCCTATATTTTAAAGATCAAAGAAGATGAAAGAAAGGAAGTATGATTTTTATTCTCTTTAAGCATTTTTTCTAAAATCATATTGTCCTCACCTCTACCATTATTTTTGAACTCTTAACCATTTATATAGTGAAGCAAGAGAATTATGTTTTCCCTGACTGGTAGAATCAGTTTATTCTGTTTCAGCTCCATTCCAACATTTTACTCCTTTTGTCTGCATTTTCTATATTAACTCTTAACAGTAAAAAAAAAAAAAATTAAAAATAAAGTCATTTTATTTTCCAGTGGTGAAAATGCAGATTAACCCCAGCAATTGCAATTAAAACAGAGGAAAAATTATGATTGTTTTTCTGGTTGTTTCTTCCTGAATAGGAAAAGAAAATGAAGGAAACCTCAGTTCTGGTTAGGATATCATTTTCTACTGGGTTGATAATAGCCTGTGTGAAAACCACTTTACGGTAACTCTTTCATTAATTCACTTTTTTGATGCTTTTGGAAAATCTATACAAAATGCCAAAGTCTAATCTTCTGTGGTACATTTTCTGAGAGAAAGTGCTCATTAGAGCAATTTATCGGGGCTTTGTATGACTTAGAAATGGGTCCAAGAGGAGCTAAACCAACACCACCAACTCATTTCATTTAGACCATTAAGCACATTAGGTGATGAGGATTTTGTCAGTGCCTCTCTAGCCAGATTAAATCAACAAATTAAAAATGAAGGATGTCCTCACTGCCTGCAAATTTCCCAAGCTGCTTCATCAAGGCTCACTCTGGGTCCTTCTCTGCCCTATTGCCTTAAACAAACATGTAGGCATCAGAAGCAGAGCAGGGACATGCTAATGACAACTGCCACTGATGAGTTCTGATTTATCTTTTTATAATTGTCCCCAATTAGAAGCCACTAGGAACATATCATGGAACATTTATAAGTCAAAATAATGTTTCATTGAACAGAACTTGAGTGAAAGAAATATGGCAATGGGATTCATTAGGGAGAGGAAAATTAGTTTGCTCAAGTCTATACAACGGACAGAATTTAACAATTGAAAAACAGAAGAGATTGCTATGAAGTGGTATAACATGTAGCAGTACTTGAAATGGCTAGATTTTGCTTATGTATGTGAACACCACTCCCACCCATCCCCTCCAGAGGAATAAGTTAGCTCACCATGGCCCATGGCTTCCTCTTGAATAGGTATATCCTGACTTTAAAGAAAAACATGGCTATATGTAAATTTATTATAGACATATAAAAATATAAATTAATGTTTCATTGTTTTCATAAAAGGATTTTCCGTGGTATACTGTTAAATAATACATGCTCTTAAAGTATTTATTATATAGGGTGTGGATGAAGGCCTGATAGCACAGCAGCTGATTAGTGAATGTTCTTATTCCAAATGAGGTTGTACAAATTAAAATATGCATCAGTAGATTACTTATTCCAGGGGTGTTTTATGATGGAAGCATAATAGAAATGCTGTAGTCCTTTTTTGTCACAGAACAATTGTAAAGACACAATTCAGCAAGATAAATAAGAGGAAGTCCTGCCTTGTAACAAGTGTGCTGACCTCCATCCGTGAACACATGTTTCATGAGTCCCAAGCACAGAGCTCTCTGCTGTGGCACACAAAGATGAACACTGTTTGCTTTCTGTCTGTGAGGAGCTCACAGTCCAGCAGGGACACATGTTGAAAAACAAATAATCCTAGCATCTTTTGGTAAGTGATCAAACTTCTCTGCAGTCTCAGAGGCTTCAGAGTCTCAATTTGCCTTGTCTATGGCAGGTGGCTGAGAGGGGGTCCTCAAAGTCACACAAGGGCCTCTCTGATGGCACATGCTCTACAACAGAGCTGGGGTTTGATCTCACAGGTGATGAGCACTCACCAAAGGCTTTTGAACTCAGGATTGCCATGATCAGATTTTTGCTTTTGGATGTTGATTTCACTGGCATTGGAGGTAGCTAATGGGGGCAGTTAACAACGGAAAAACAATAGGTTTTTCGAAAGGCTGCAGCAGCAAGAATAGGAGAGAGGTGCACCTGGGTGGAGTGAAGCCTGGGAGAGGCAGGGGAGGATGCTTTTTCCTGGAACCTTCATATACGTTATAATCGAATCCTACAATGGTCATCAGAGGTAGATCATGCTCACCTGTTTCATGACACCCAAAGCAGAATGCCAATATGGGGCCCGTTGTTCAAAAGGCAGATGGGAAAATGCCATTAAAGGAACTAAAATGATACTGAAGCTTTTTCCTTTCTTCCATGGTCTGGCACTCAACTTGTCGTGGTGCTTTAAATAACTTACTATTTAATGTAATTTTAAGTAAAGAAAAATAAAAATTTTCAATTATTAGTATGAATTTTACTACTCATCTTTATATTGCACTATTCTAGATTTAAATGCAAATATAAGACCATTTAACTTGTATGCAGAATCACTGAAATTGCACAGTTTACATTTCACAGCTCATGCATTCTTATATGCTTTGTTCTTACCAGAATAGTGAAACACTGAACAAAACTGCCTCAACTGTTTTATTTCACTTCTTGATATGCACATATTCTACCAACCTTCTCTTCCTAGTGAGAAACAACTGAAAAGAAGTAGAACTATGGATTGCTGTGACTTTCCCTTTGCTTGTAGGTCGTCATTTTCAGCTTAAGTGGTTGCGTAGTATGAGTAAGAAAGGTTATTACTGGGTTCCTTGATTGTTCATGTTTCTTAGAAGGTCATTGCTTTCTTCTTTCAAAGCAAGTTCTGGCTCAAAGGAGAAGCATGGTCCTTTGGCTGCCAGCACTCCTGCTCACTGAGTCACAAACATGACACATTTACCGTGTACTCAGTTGAATCTGGCTCAACTCCCACAGCACACCCTGGGTCCAGCAGGGCATTGCAAATGCTGTGTGTGAATGAGACAGCAAGAAACAGAAGACACGCATATCGTGCATACCTCCTTCACTTACGCACATGGTCCACTGATCTGTCAGATTTCACTTGCAAAACACAAGTTCAGAGATTGAGTTAAGAGTTTCAAGAAGGCAACAGTAGAGCATTAAACCAAACATGAGGCCGCTGAGCATGGGACTCTACAACTGCACGGGTCTTAGGCCCAGGAAGCCACCCCTGGTAATGTTCTCTCAGTACATATGTTGAGATTGAGGTTAGAGAGGGGTTGTGACTTTCTTCACATTTCTCTTGGGCAGTAGGGAATCTGTGATGGTGTTAATGAAAAAATTATTCAGTGGCATTTGTCAAAGAATGGGAAGGCAGACTTTTCAAGGGAGGCTACTATATAAAAGGCCTTTTTAGTGGAGGAGAAAATTGGGTTCAACTCTAAATACAACAGGAAAAGTGGGAATTTATAGCTAAGGAGCAGGGTGGGGGGTGGTCAGTGGATAGAAAATTGCTAAGAGGAAATGTCAGGGGTCAGGGGCATTCTGGCTTAACCAACCTTACAGGATTCTTGCTAAAGACAGGCCAGGATGATTAGATATCGCCTGGACAAGGGTGGAGGTGGAGGAATCTGATCAGATACGGAGGATGGAGGGCTCTGGCTAAACTGAATTAGCAGGATTATTGCTAGAACCACACTCTATAAGGAAGATTGTGGGTGCCAAAAAGAGATATCAGACCAGCCCAGCCAAAGTGTGGTCAGTGAGAAGAGTCACTCGTACCATCCAGGCACAGAGCTCTTTATGCCACCAAGCAAGAGGCAACAAACATTCTCCAACCAAGCCAGTGAGGGGAATGGCTTTCAGGGGACATTTATAATGGAAATGAATAGGTGGACGTAAATGATCTCAGCGATGATTGCTGGGAAGGTGTGCTTTAAATGTCTTATGAACACTAGCAGACATTTCAATTCATGGCTTTTTAAATGAAACATCATTTGACTGGCAGTACAGTTGCTTAGTGAGACCTCACATTCCAATCCTCATTCTTCCTTGAAAGGAGAACTTCAGGATACGGACAGCTGCCGTGTACCTGGGGAAGAAGGGGAGGCTGATCCGTCCTTTCGGTGTCAGCTATCAGACGATAAATGTTCAGAAGAAAGAAATTTTTTTCATGTGTTTTTTTTTTTTTCACCACAATAAATATGGAAAGCGACAGACACATATGCACAATTAAGGAGACCAGTTTCCAGGAGTCAGGATAGCGGGGTGGGAGCAGATTGGCACCATGGTAGCTACCCTGCAGATTATCTGCCAGGCAACAGCCCACCTTTAATGAATATGCTTCCAGAGAGCCGATGAAGTATAATATAATGCATGAGGTCTCCCGAAGTCACGTAGCACACATTAAGACTTGTACTTTGCTCCAGTACTGTGAGCCAAAATATCATTTTTAATTTTCCCCGAGGACATATGGCAATGGAAGTGAGTACAAGACCCTGATGAGCAGGGAAGCTTAGATATAATAGATGAGTTTTCCTTCAGCAGCAGCACAATTCCTCGCCTCTGATTGGCAGTGGGGAGCGTGATTGGTGTATTATGCTCCAGGGATAACTCCTTCATTCACAGAACAAAGCAGAAATGAGCCATGACAGGGTCGCCTGACCTCTGGCTGACAAGAATGAAGAACAAAAGGATAATCAGAAGTGAGAGATGGTTTCGTCTTTTTTTTTTCTTTTTCTTTCCTTCCCTTTTTCTTCCTTCTTCCTTTTCTTTCTCTTTACTCCACTATTTGCAGTCATAATTCTAGTTTAATTATTACATGGATATAGTTGTGTAACAAATTGCATATAGAAAAAACAATTCAAGGAAAAGGAAACAAAGTGATATCAAATACAAGCCACTATTTTTTTTTTTTGCTTTTTATTTTGAAATAATTATAGATTCATGTATTCATGTGAAGATAGACATTTAAAAACTACATAAGGAGGTCTCTTGTAACTTCACCCAGTTCCCCCCGTGATAACATCTTGCATAAGTAATACAACATCACAACCAGGAGATTGACATTGGTATAATCCACAGATTTCTCCAGTTTTACATGCACTCATTTGTGTGTGTTTGTGTGTTTAGTTCCATGCAATTTTATCACATAAATAGCTTTGTGTAACCACCACCACAATCAAGATTCAGGACTTTCTATCACCACAAGTCTCCCTTGTGCTACCCCTTGGTAGCCATGTCCGCCTGCCACATCCCTAAGCCCTGGCAACCACTAATCTGTTCTCCAGTTTTATAATTTGGTATTTAGAGAAAGTTATTTTTCTTTTTCATGAAGCACAATTCCCTTGAAAGTTGTTGCTTGTTGAGTATATATTTCCTTAGTATGGATGCATCAGTTCGTTTAACCATTCACTTGTTGGAGGGCGTTTTGTTGTTTCTAGTTTTAGATAATTTGAATAGACCTGCTGTGAACATTTGTGCACCCATTAAACTTTTTAATCATACCTTCAGATAGTTTCAGATGGCTCAGGTGGTCAAAAGGCCACTATTTCTCATAAAAAAGTAGAGTTATAATACCACCAGAGTTGCTATGCATGAGTATTACATGGTTTCTGCTCTATAAAGGCACAAAAATTGAAATCTATTTTTATAAATCATCTATTGGTACTAAAAAAAAACCCAAAATTATTTCTCCCTTTCCTGTGAAATAGGCAATGGTTATTTGCATGTTTTCATTAAATATCTAAGAGGTGTTAGCTTTACTTATATGAATAAAATCATATCAATTGCAGTCATATCCAATACTCAAAGTTTGATGATATATCTGCAACAGATGACATATTAGGAAGCAAGAGCACAGGGATTAGAAGCTATGAGCAAATCAGTGTGTTTTAAGGAAACAGAGTGAGGTGTGCACACACACATATGCATCTTTACACACACACAGCCACACTCACATACTCATGCACACAATCTCACTCTTGCATACAAGCACAAGAGGCCAGGAAAACATAAGCTTGGCCCCCTCCTTTTGCCCAGAGATGTTCCCAAAGTTAGGGAACTACCTTAACTGAGATGATCTAACAAAGGAATAAGTCTGAGAATAAAAAGATAGTGAATGCAAAAGACTGAAACTCGGAATGTCTGCCACTTCTATGAGCAAAGACTAATAATGCTCTCAGCACACTAAGTACACTAAGTACTCTTCAGAAAAATAAGTTATGAATGATCCCACTGCAAAATACACTGATTTTACCATTTGCCCTGTTTACTCTCAGGATCCAGGAATCAAGTGTTCAAGTTAATCAACATCTAACTGTAAACTATAATAATCACCAAAAGAAAATTATCAATGTAACAATGTATAATGCAGCAGTATGTATTTAGAGCTGTGGTCCCTAATGCCCAAGGATGCAGACTGGTATCAGTCTGTGGCCTATTAAGAATAGGACCACACAACAGGAGGTGAGTGGTGGGGGAGCGAGAGAAGCTTCATCTGCATTTACAGCCACTCCCCATTGCTGGCATCACTGTCTGAGCTCCACCTCCTATCAGATCAGTAGAGGCATTAGATTCTCATAGGAGCGCAAACCCTACTGCAAACTGTGCATGAAGAGGGATTTAGGTTGCGTGCTCCTTGTAAGAATCTGATGCCTGATGATTATGAGGTGGTGATGCTGGTGCTGGGGAGCAGCTGCAAATAGAGATTATCATTAGCAGAGAGGTTTGCCTGCACAATAAATGTAATGTGCTTGAATTATCCTGAAACCATCCCCCTTGCCACCCCGGTCCATGGAAAAATTGTCTGCCATGAAACTGGTCCCTGGTGCCAAAAAGGTTGGGGACTGCTGATTTTAGCACATAAACTACACAAACTATTCAATTTTATGGTTTGGAAGGCACTTCAAAATACTGTATTATAAGACATACCAGTAAATTGATGAACAGTAGTATCCCTGGTCATCTGGAATTGCAACTTACTGCATTCCAATTTATGGAATGCCCAATGGCAAAGATATTATGACACTTTAATTTCTAACATAGTTTGTATTTTGAAATGTTACTTAAACTACTATAAATTTATTGTGTGCAAATATAAGCATTCAAAAAATTACACTGAGGCCACGCATGAGAAGTTTCCCAGAATACTATAGAGGGAGATATAACATGAGAATTCTCTACTTTATAATACATCATTTGTTACTGCTTCTGATAATTTCATTTTATAATAACATATCTCTATGTCTCTTGTAATATAAGTACAATCAATTCTAAAACTATAAAAGAATTTGAAGACAAGAAACTCCAATGCTTTTCTTTCCCATGGAAAGAGCTTGGCTTTTGTGTAGATAGCACATTTAGGATGATTGAGCCTCTGGCTAATTCTTTGTGGTTGTTAGAAACTAGAGTATTTATTTTGAAGGAATTAAAACAAAAAGAATTCATGTTAATGCTCCCTTGTTTAGCTCTAGCTGGGTAGCTCACAAACATGACAGTGTTGTAGTACCCTGTGAAAAACATAGGAGCCATGTGTATTCAAGCTACAGCGTGGGAGCTGCTACCACTTTGCTGTATCAGTTGCTTGGATGGTTTGTCAATCACTACCGCCAACAAAATTAGCTTAAGAATATGAATTTCCCCTGCCTCAAACTAAAAAGAAATTAATAATATCAATTTGATTCTGATTTATTTTCTCCCATTGTTTTGAGAATAGCAAATGGTCATTACAGTTTTTACTATGGCAGGAACAGGGGGCATTGCCAGGAGAGGCATCCTGTGCAAAACTGATTGGAAAACGTATAGTTTAAAAGCAAATCGTCTTTCTTTGTAAATCACAGACTGCCTTTTTTCTTCTCCCTTTTAGTGTGGGGGAAAAAAAGATGATAGACAATATAAATTCTGCAGAGCCTGTAACTTACTTATGTGATAATATTTATTGGTCCCCAAGTATAGACAAATTGAGTTAATTCCATATGGTTGGTCCTACTGAACTTCTTTCGATTGTGTAAATTAGCTGTACTCTCTCAGGCTTTTGTTTTTCTGCAAGTGATAATGATAACTTACATATTGTTTTTTGTAATGCTTCCTGTGTTCCTGGTACTGTTCTATGGGTTTTACATACTTTATACATTTAACTTTCATAATATCCCTATGGGAAAAATTCTAATGATATCCCCATTTTACAAATGAGGAAACTGAGGCTTAGAGAGAGTCAGTGACTTGCAGAAGCTCCCAGGGTCTGCAGAAGTGCCTTGACCACATCTCTTTATGCAGCAACCCCCAGTTCTGTGTGCTTTCCTACCCATGCCCCTACCGACTGCAAAGTCAGGGAGAGCTGGGGCAATGTCTCTCTTCTGTATCCCCAGAGCCACAGTGAGTGCTCACCAAGTTTGTGGTGACCTTGTTTTACCATTTGCTCTGGGACTCGTGACTGACAGCCTCGGTGCAGACACCACCATGCCTGGGTATTTTCCTAATGTCCACTGTTCCCATTTCCCCATGTCTGCCCGGACGGTGGCCCTCCCCCATTGGACTGCGGTGTACTCTAGGGGAAGAAATAGGTTAGAGTAAGCCATAATCAATGAGCCATATAAACCATTATAGCAATATATAATAAAAGGGAAAGCAGTTCCATCCATCCTCAAGATGTACCAGGCCCCTGATCACTTGATATAAACTAACTTATTTAATCCTCGTAGTGTCTCCATTAGAAGAGTTAAAGTAATTTGCCCAATTACTTTAGATTACTTTCTAGATTGAAAGTATCAGAACTGGACTCTAGGCCCAGGGAGTCTGATTTCTGAGTCCACGCACTAGACCACTACATGCACACAGTCTACTAGTTCAGGAACTTCGTGGTTCTGTAGCTACCCATTGTAACCCCATGAAAATGCTTATAATTGCTGTCAAATTATATTTTTGTTGGAAATAGTTACAGCACAAAGAAGGTGTGTGATCTAAGAAAGAAGTAGACATTCTAATTGCATGGCAGAGATATGATATTAATTTGGACATATATCACAGATGATTATAGAGACCATAAGGTAGTAGTCTAAAGGGAAATTGGTTCCACAAAAAGTTCTGGGGAAGCCGGTTATTCACCAACCCAAACTAGTAAGTGACGGATACAGTGCGTTAATGGAAAACAGCAACAGTAGCCTCAAGCAAAGCTGCATAGGGGACCCCTTTTCACCATTTTTACAAAATATGTTACATTTCTGTAGTATTTGAGACTTTTGACTAAGGTCATTTTATTTTGCAACCAATGCCTATTCTTGTGAGGTGCTGCATGCGAAACTATATACTAAAAATTATTTTCTGCCACAATACGAGGTCAGATCATACAGACATCATCAATATAAAGACCTTTGTCCATGTAAGCTAGAATCAGAAGTCGGTTTTGAAGCAATTTATTTCACAATAGTTCTTCTGGCTTATGTTTTAGGTACATTGCTTAAGTCAAAAGCAAACTAACAAAAAACTCACAGCTCTGTACCTTTATTTCATTTTGAAAGATCCTGTGAGCAATCATGTGCCACATGATACAGTGTGGAGATTGATGCTTTGGGCATCAAAAAGTTGAAAAAGACAATTTAAGGGAATGTATTTGAACAGGTTCATAACAGACAGAGTTTCTTTAGTAATGGTTTGCTTTGTATCTTTCTCTGACATTAAGAAAAGTCTCTGAACTTTCATATATATATATTTTATTAGAAATGCCCTGAAGGTGGGTAAGGAGCCTATCATGTTGGAAATCATGAGGGTGGAAATCACTTCTCAAGGAACTCAAAGGTATCTTTTGGTTTAAACTAGTTTTTCCTCTACTTTGTGACTCCTGGACTTGAAAGTTATTGGGTACTTACTTGAAATGTTCTAACTGTATCAAACTTGAAACATTGCAAAAGTGATACTGTTATTTTTCTCACGTGTGAAATGGAAAAAAAAAAGTTAATATGTCTCTAAAAATGATTTTCCTCTATTATTTCTACTTGCATATTTCAGAGTTCTTTGTCATCATTTGAGTTTCAACTATGAGTGATTCTAACAATATTAAATAGAATAGAATAGCAAGCATTTGGTAAGCATTTAATTTAGCATGTTTCTAAATGCTAGAATCATGATTTTTTTCCTATTCCAAGTATCAAATATATTTTTAATTAGTATTAAAATGTCCTAATAACATCAGGTCATTTTTGTCATTTTTCATAAAACAAAACATTTGAGACTTATTTCTTTCCACTCCCCCCACAGGCCACAACCATCGTAAGTTTAGTGTCTTTTTAGTCCATACATTTATATTCTCTCTCTCTCTCTCTCTCTCTATATATATATATATTATATATATGTGTGTGTGTATTTTTATAAATAATATTATTAATAGTTAGTGTTTTTAAAATTCACGTAATTGGGATCCTGTAATACATATCTGTAAATTGCTCTTTTTTACTCTATATGTTTTTAAGAACTACATACATATCTGGCTATTTTAACTGTGAGGTAGTATTTGTTCCATATGTATGTCATATATCATATGTAATCATATTACTGTATTTGTTCATTTCCCTAAGTTAGACACTTAGGTTGTTTCCATTGTTTTGCTTCTACAATGCAGGCATGAACAGTCTTGTACAAGTCTCCTGGGCGACAGTGCAAGGGTTTCCCTGGAATCTCTGACAAGAAGCAGAATTGCTGGGTGATTGAGTATTTACATGTACACCATTATCGGGTATTGCCCCACAACCTGCCCACCTGTTTCACTAATTTACTCTCTTACACATAAAGTATGAGAGTTTTTTCCACATACCTTCCCAACAATTAGTATTATCAGACTTTCAAATAGTTTGACAGTCTATGGGTTAAAAAGAGCTGTCTTGTAAGCCAGGTGCAGTGGCACATGCCTGTAGTCTCCGCTACTCATGAGGTTGAGGCAGGACGATCGCTTTAGTTAAGGAGTTCGAGTCCAGCCTGTGCAACATAGTGAGACCCTATCTCTTAAGTAAATAAATAGATAGATAGATAGATAGGTAGACAAATAGGTAAGTATCTTGTATTTAATATTTTTTCCTCTAATTCTCTTATTATTTTCAGTGGCCATACATTCTTAATTTTTTTTTTTTTTTTTTTTTTTTTTTTTGAGACAGAGTCTCACTCTGTTGCCCAGGCTAGAGTGAGTGCCGTGGCGTCAGCCTAGCTCACAGCAACCTCAAACTCCTGGGCTCACGTGATCCTCCTGCCTCAGCCTCCCAAGTAGCTGGGACTACAGGCATGCGCCACTATGCCCGGCTAATTTTTCTATATATATATTTTTAGTTGTCCATATAATTTCTTTCTATTTTTAGTAGAGACGGGGTCTCGCTCTTGCTCAGGCTGATCTCGAACTCCTGACCTTGAACGATCCACCCGCCTCGGCCTCCCAGAGTGCTAGGATTACAGGCGTGAGCCACCGCGCCCGGCCCACATTCTTAATTTTTGTACTATGCATGAGCTATGCATATTTGTTTACCTGTCTTCTATTGGAGTTTTTAATCTCTACCATGTCAATTTGCTGGAGTTATTTATGTTCTGGAAAGTAACCTTTTGTAAGTTACATATACTGCAAATATCTCAGGATGTGGCTTATTTTCAACTTGGTTTACATTGGGTTTTGTTTTGTTTTGTTTTTTAGTCACACACATAGGAGTTTAATTTTGTTGCAGCCAAATGTGTGACTAGAGTAGTGGCTCAGAATGTGGATTCCGGAACCAGGTGCCCAAGGTTAGAATCCTGGCTCCACTACTTGCTGGCTTTGGGACCTCCAGCAACTTCTCTAGTGTCTTTATACCTTGTTTGAATTATCTGTAAAATGGGAAAATATTACCTCTCACAAAAGTTTTGTCATAAAGATTAACTGTAAATCAGTTAGAATACTGTGTGGTACAAAACAGGAGCTCTATAAGTATTGGCTATCAAAACGTGTGCTTTTAATAAAATGTTTCTAAAGTCCTTTCCTAGCATCACTGATATCTGTATATGTTTAAAGTTTTAATGTTATTTATGGTTGTTATAAATATGTTTTTCTCACAGTCACTGGGTACTGGAACTTATACATATCTAAATACATGTGGACTGAATTACATCTATATTGGTCTTTAGTTCTTTAGAGGTGATTTCGATTTCAAGAAATAACATTTCAGCAGTGAAAGCAAACTTTATTTCCCGAAATTGAACATGCATTTAAGTTACAACAGCTTCAAAAGTGACTTTTCTATTATATTAAATTGAATTATGTAATTGAGAGAAAGTTTACCACAGGTGATTTCTAGACACCTGATATGAGACTGTCTGAGACACGAGCATAATCCATGTTTATTGAATATATAAATTGTTTGTTTGCTTTTTTGAAAGCATCTACCGTGGAGCAATTTTTAAGAGAAGGAATCAAATACATAAAATATGCAATTGCATAGAATCCCATAGCAGAGATATTAAAGTGGGCACTTAAAGGAAATAAAATCCAAACCAGCTTTCTCTTGGGACTTCTATTCTCTGTGATCAGTCATACTTTTAATGCATTTTAACTGTACTAAAGGAATCAGGGAAGCCATTGATGTGATTAATGCTTTTTGTCTGTTCAAAGGAAGGTGCCTGTGCTTTAAGAGGATAGTTTCATATTCACTGCCAATAGTATTTTTTTCAAATGTAATTAAAAAAGAAAAAAGTTTCTTCCTTTTCTTGCTGTGTCATAAAATTGAAACACTTTTGAAAGAGATGAACAGAAAAGTAAATATTATGTGATAGTGTGATGTGTAGCCCTACACAACAGATCAGCCATTATTGTAGATGAACAGACACATCGCAAAAATGAACAAAAGCTATGACACCACTTTATCTTAGGGTTACCTGGGACGTTTTCTTCCAACTCTGCACTGTGGAAATGGAAGATCAAGAAGCAAGAAATGCCTTATTGACTCACCTTTCTGTATTGGTCGGTGTGACATTTATTCTACAGAATCAAACAACCCTCCAACTTCAGTTTTTAACACAACAATGGTTTATTTCTCACTGGTTTCTTTGTAGGTGGGCAGAAGTCTCCATTCCACATAGTTACGCAGGGACCCATCTCCAGAGTATGAGGACCTCTTGCCTGCCTGGCAGGCTTGGGCAGGAAGTAGCACTTGTCACTTCCTCCCGCAGGCTTTTGCCTGGTCTCATCTACATGCAAGGGGGCTGGGCGGTGTGGTCTTCAACATGCCTGTAAGGAGAGGAGAGCTGGACTTTGCTGAGCCCTGGAATGACTTCCACTGACCCCCTCACTCGTACTGCTTTGTGGATGGTAACTTAAAAAAGTCTCCCTCCATAACTTTTGATTGTGAATTGGGAGTTTGTGTTTAGGACTTGGACAGATTAGTTTAAATCCCTGCTAAGTTCCTTTATGAACTACGTGGTCAAGTTATTCAACATTATTAAACCTGTTGATGTAAAACCTTTTGACATAAAAAATAGATTTGCGATTGTTGTGAATTAATAGGGCCCTGGTATAGTTACTTAGTAAATGGATGGACTAGTAAAGGAATGTAGTAGGATACAGATAGTATCAAATCCCGGAGGATATAGCATTAGAACTTTTTTATTGCATGCATTTCCTGCAGCTGCCATAACAAATTAGCACAACTGGGTGGCTTAAAACAATAGAAATTTATTCTCTTACAGTTTTGGAGGCCGTAAGTACAAAATCAAGGTGTCAGCGGGGCTTTGTTTCCTACAGAGGCTCAAGGAGGTTTCTTCCTTCCCTCTCCTGGGCTCTGATGGCTTTCGGCACTCCTAGGCTTCTACCTGCATCATTCCAGCCTTGCCTCCCTCTTCACACGGCCTTCTCTGTGTCTTTGTCTCTCCTCTTCCATCTTTTGTAAGGACATTTGTCAGTGGATTTAAGCTCCACCTGGATAATCCAGGATGACCTCATCTGAAGATCATTAACTACGTCTACAAAAATCCTTTTTCCAAATAAATTACATTCACAGGTTTAGGGGTTTGGGTGTGGACAGATCTTTTCAGGGAGGATGCCTCCATTCAACCCACTACCAGTGTGAAAGTATTTTCTACCTCTATACAAATCCATGGCATATAAACACAGAATAGTTTTACCACCTTGAGAGTTTATACAGTTTTAAAATATAGAAGAGTAAAGTTGTAGAGCAGCTCTAAATTCATAGTGGCTTATTAATGAAAATAGTATCTAATGGTTTTCAAAGTTACCAACATATAGGGATCATCATGAAAGCTTGTTGCACAATGCAGATTCCCAGTGGGTCTCTGGTGGGTTCTAAAAGTCATAAATTTAGAAGGGTTGTGGGTGATTTTGACCCATTAAGGATTTGGAAATACTCACAATCAGTCTGCCTGGGTTCTGGTCCAGCTTCTGCAAATGATCAATAAGGTTGATCTTTAAACATTAGTATTTTGATATTAATCTCCTTGAAAAATAATGATTGGTAGGCTTCTTAGAGGATTGAAGTAGCCAGCGTGACCATGGTTCTGACTTATTGTGGTGATTCTTGAATTTTAAGATGGGACTGCTTTATATTAAATGTCACTTATTAAGTAAACCTGTCCTGTAATTTTTAAAATATTGATTTAGGGTTACATTTCTATTTTAAGGGTTAAACTTTATAGCTAGACTTTACTATTATATAGTGTTACATCTTTTGATGCAAGAAAGAGTTGCATTGGACTAAATCTGTACTGTTATTTTATGTATCAATTCTGTCTATAGTTCTCATCGTTGTAAAACTATTTTCCAGTTTGCTAATATGGATTGGCTGAGGAGCAAGATACTCTATAAAAGTCACATGTCTCTTAAGGGACTACTCTTATATTCATTCACATCAACCATGGCTGTTCTGAACATTGATTTATACAAGAATTCCCTTTTTCCCGGTAAATGTATTCAGAAGACACCTCTAAGATACAGATTAAAGTTCTAAAATCCACTTGTGGTTGTGAAACTGATGAGCTATTCATAGAGGCTGCTTGATCAGAGTAAAAGATCTAGTGATGTAAGTGTAGAAAAGCGTTCTCAAAATGATGTCTGTCAGTAATTGGCATCTAGATTTCTCACCAATTATTGCTATATAAAAAGAAAGCATGTAGGAAGTTTTTGCATAAATAATGAAAGAGTTCTTCATATTTAGAAACTTCAAGTTTATTTATATTATATATTTTGTATTTAATAAATCATTCAAAATAAATCTATGTTGCCTACGTAGAGACACTCTATACCATGTCTTTGGCACATGTATATGAAAAACCTTTCTATCTGGATCATTTTATAAGATGTATTAAGTGAGACTTTGAGAAATGTATATTCAGTTGGTGGGATAATTTTTAAATTACTTAATTTAAACTATAATAGTCAACTGAAAAGGAATGTTTATATGGTATGTCTAAATGTAGATATAGATTTATTTTATCTTCTTTATAATAAAAAGGAGATAGTTATTTCTTTATTGGGCTATCTTACAAAGTCTACATGACACTATTCTAACTTGTATTTTAAAATAACTAAAATTGGGTAAAACTGCAGTATGTAGAAGCCATTGTAAGGAATGAGTCTAATAGGTTGGGCTTTGTAAAAAAATGGGCTATTCTTGTGAAAATTACTGAACAATGTCCATTTATAAAATGCTTATACCTGTGAATCAAAAGGGATATACAGTATATGGATTAAAATTAAGATTGTATCAAAATAGGATCCCTTTTCTCAGTATGAAATTAAACGAAATGTCATGAAGCCACAATTACTACCCTACTGTACCTTTGTGTCGGATAGTTTAGAATCCTTTCTTTTCTAATCAATGAGTTATATCTATGTGTTCTCTTTTTTACAGTTCAGCAGAAGAGCAGTTTCATTGGCAATCACAAGGTAATGTATATCTTCTAGATGAACACTTACACTTAATTCTACATGTATCTCTACTGACTAATATTCTTATGAGCTTTAGAATGAGACTTATAAAAGTGAATAAACATCATGATAGTAAAAATTAAATGAAGTTGTTATGACAGCTTATAATTATTGGTAGTTAAGTCCTCTTAATTCTCTAGTAACTTCGTGTTCTTCCAATATACATGGAATTGGCTGCTCTTTACTTTAATGCTGGGTGACAATGGATTACAATGTGATATCTAATGAGAACTTCATAGAGTTAATGTATTTGGCTAGGATATTTTCAATTATTAAGTGATAATTTAAAGCTTGAATATTAACATGGCATGTGTTTGTTCATCATTTTAAAATATTTTGTTTCAGATGGTCAAAAAGATATTGAAGATGAACTTACAACAGGTCTTGAGCTGGTGGACTCCTGTATTAGATCACTACAAGAATCAGGAATACTTGACCCACAGGATTATTCCACAGGTGAAAGTAAGTCACATGGCAATCATGCTTGGAGACAGGTGAAATATAGGAGTATTATGCCATTATTTTTTCTAATATAATCAATATCATGAGCCATATCTAATTGGACTTCAAGATACTTTTATGCTTGTTACATCCATTTCACTCCACTCCCATCCCACACAACCTTCTCAACTCACCTTAGATTATAAACTCTCTGAAGTCAGTAATTACTGACATACTGGTGATTTTCACCAAATCTCTTATATCCTCTTCAACATCTAGACTAGCACATATTATGAACTCATATAGTTTTTAATCAATACAGTATTTGCCTTAAGATTGAGTATCAATGCTTTACTCATAGATAATTGTTAGTAGAGATCTTAAAAAGCAGCAACCATATAACAAAATAGAAAAAAGTTGATAAACTATATATAGTATTAAATATTTAGTACTATGTTAGAGTACTATGCAGTAACTCCTTACATTTCTATATTTAACCATCTTACATTGCTTTGCTAAATATAATTCCAATAGAATATTTAAAGATTACTTTATCTTCATTTAATTATATATTTTTCAACCAGAGTGGTTGAGGCTTAGAAATAAAAAGTGTTAGGAGTTGAAATGAGCCTCTTTTTAATAAATCATAAAATTCTCTTGACTTATTTTAATAAAATCCCACACAAAAGGCTAAAAATTAAGTCATACATTACCCTGGTAATTTCTACATCAAAAGTCAGTGAAGCATTTTAGTCCTTAATTTAAAAAAGTAAAATTTCCTCCAGTACCCATCATGATTTGCTGTATAAAAGGAAGATATAAGAATAAGATAGTATACTGATCTTGAAAACCATTTAATTTACATATTAGCTCATTTTCTCTATAATCTTTATACCATTTCTCTTAGGATAACATCATTGTGAATATCCAGATTTATTCAAACCCATAGGCATCCCCTCAGTAAAACTCCTAAAGTAAAAAGCATGGTTGGTATTAGCCTCATTCTCTGTATTTTATATTTAAAAATATGTAAGTGTTACCTCTTCTCCCTCAGAGTCATTATATATGTTTCTCTTGTAAAGGTAGTTAGATTACATTTAATTAATATTTGAGACACACGCACTCATCTTATTAGAGAGGAAGGAAAGCAGAGATAGGATACTGTGTCTTACAGGGGATGGGAAAATGGTTGTGGATATCTCACTATTTTATAGCATAATAAACTTGTGCACTTGATTATAAGTTTAGGAGAAGGGACAACCTTTAATAAGTGGAAATTACAGAATAAAAGGAATAGAAGATAAGAGGTGGGAAAATTAAAATAAAAGAGATAAGTATATCAATCTCACTCTACATGTAAGCACACTGAATTCTCCTGTGAATAGTATAAGAATTGAAAGTTGTAGTAAACAAAGATAAAATGGTTATATGATCTTTATCAGAAACACACATATTAATGAAATAAATGTTAAAATTAAAGGAATAATGAAACTAGTGCCAGCAAATACAATAAATTCAAAGAGTGGGATTGGAAGAATAATTTGAGATAAAGTAGAATTTAATAAAGAAGCACTAAGCAGCTTCAAAGAAAGGAGTTATAGAGTGAAACTGTCTTGACTTTTAAAGATGTGATAAACTTATACTAAAATATGATGACCATGTATACACCAAATAACATAGCATCTAGATATTAAAATAAAAATTATTCAAAATGTAAGAAGTTGATGAAAAATATCATTGTGAACATTTCAATCCACATTTCTCAGAATTAGACAGAATACAGAAGAAAAAGCCACAGAAAATTGCAATAAAAAATTAACAAATCAATGTACTAAATGAATTTTATAAATTTTATACATTGAATGATAATATACATTTGTTATATATGTCCAGGGAAAATTTAGAAAAATTGACCGGATACTGGAAGATAAAGCAATCAAAAAATTAAAAAGTAAAGAATGTCATATTCTTTGATAATAATCCGCTAAAATTAAAAGTAAATAATAAAATAATAAGCAACAATGTAATAATACTAAAAAGAAGAAAGATACTTCTGGATATCTACTAAATCAACATAGAAGCAAAAAAGAAAATTACATACCATTTAGAAAGCAAATAAAACAGGAACATTTTATAATAAAAACAGAGGAGTATGAAAAGCACTGCATTCAAAGAAATCTTAACTTCATTATTAAAAATAAAAGACAAAATAGAGAATGCCGTACTTATTTTGGGGAAATCTTAATAAGAGCTAAATAAACAAAAAGCAACTAGGAAGATGGATGTGATAGAAATACTACAGAGATAAATTAATATAAAATAAGAGTAGAAGAGAGAAATAGAATGGATAAATATATAATTTGTATTAGTGTAAGTCAAATAATACTGAGCATTCTTAGTTGAGAAACTCTGCTACATACAAGGAAATGGAAAGAATTTAGTGTTCACTTCTGTTTTCCTAAAATATGTGTTCAAAAATTACCTACAAATGGTGTATCTTTATTAAAGGAATGTTATCCAGTAGGGTTTTTCCAAATGCATTTGGTAACTGCCAAATTTTTATTTTTCGGAAAGGTTAGTCACTTTATATTATTATATGCTGAATTATCTTACTGAAGACTCCTGCGATATTAGTTGATTGTTCTTTTCGAAAGCTCCTTCATCCTGCTTTGAAATAAACAAAAAGAAATAGGTGATAAAAATACCACTGAAAAGTGTTGTGCCAAACGATTCTGAAGCACATTGAAAAGAGAATATTGTGATCCTTCTGAGATGTTTGCTCTTAACAGTTTCAGAGCCACTCTGAAACAGAAGTAACCAAATCAAGTTTAGGAAAGTACTTTTAACATATTGGGTAGATAATTATCATTTGGGGATCAATATTGCTAATTTTAAGTTTTCAAAGGGTCATAAAAATAAAAATCTCCATTGCTATATGTATTTATACTCATTAGTTTCTAGATAGGATATAGATCATACTCAAAAGAGTTTAACTGAAGAGGATTTAATTAAGGGACTTTTTACAAAGGAGTGGGCAAGATTAAGGAGACAGGGTATATTGAGGTTCTCAGGGAGGAGCAACAGACAGACAGCAGCCCTTGCCACCCTTAGACCTGAAGGAAAATGGAGGCACCAGTACCAGCAGGGACAGACAGCAGCCGGGAATAAATACCCTCCTCTAGCTCCCGTTCTCCTCCCCCTGCCTCCCATTGGCCAAACCCAACCAGCAGCCAAGGGCAAGGCCCCCTTGTCTATGTGGAGGACGGGTAGAGAATGAACATGGGGGACAAAAGAATAATCACCACAGCATTCTACTAAATAGCAGAACAATGTAACATGTTTATATGTCCTTGCTACAGAAACTTAGCAAATAGATATGTAGTAGCTCCGTGATGCATTTCATCCAATTAGGAAAAGCCCATCAGATTCTGCTCGTCCCTTGTGATTATTCAATCAATGGATTCATTAGCTAGAACAGCCATGAACTAGCTAATGCTAAATTGGACCTGGCGCCCTGCCCTTGAGAACCAGTCCCTTAATTCTCACTCAAAAGGAACTAAAACAATGCTAAATACTGTCTAAATCCAGCCTGAAAAAGCTCTAAAATGGAAAGTAATCTCAACCCCGAAGCACATAGTACTTAATTTGTTGTATTTAAAGCTTTTGGCTATTTTTCTTTCCAAGATCTGATTAAAATAAAATTTGAATCATAGTAACCCCGTCTTTTGACCCTGGGGCAAGCAGTAACTGCTCTCTCCTGCGGCCTTTGTAGTGCCACACAGTTACCAGTGTTTTCCAACACTTTGTATTTTAAAAAGTGCTATCCTAAACAGTTTGTAAATCACGTGGACAACCTTTGCCACCGTGCTGCATTTTTGTGACTACAGGCTGTACAATTTCAATTCAAACAAATATGTGTCACTAAGAGTCACTAGGAGAATTACATCAGAGATTGCTGTTGCTTTACTGAAATAACACAAAACAAAACAGCAACAAAAACAATTTACTGACAGATGCTCGGGGCCATTAGCTTCCCACATAATGCGTAGCGTGGTGGCCTGGACTGCCTTAGACCAAGTACTTTATTTAATCCATGCATCCTTGGAGATATCAATTTAGAAATAAAGAGTGATTGTATCTTGGCCAATAATTAACAAAATATTATCAAAGTCAGAAATAGAAAGGGCAACTTGAAAGAAAATAACTCATGTATTTAACCAAAGATTGTTATTTGTTTAAATGTTATATTTTGAAATAGTAATTATTTCTTTCTGTACATATTAACAAATCAAAATTCTACCATTTTGTAGAAAATTTTATCATTCAGTCAGAAGAAAATCTTAGGAGCTAATATATTCTGAATGTGATGGTAAAAAAAAATGCATGTTATCTTCTGAGTTTTCAAATAAGAATCAGAATATATTCACAATGTCAGGAATCAATCATATAGGTTACAATTCTTAGCAGGTGGAATCCAAATAGAATAATCATATGTAGTTTGACAGAGGTGAATATATTATTCACTGTTGATTTATAGTCTGTCATTTTCATTTAATTACTGTGAATACACTTAATTCACAAGATAATCTTTAAGAAAGCAGGTTATTAAAATGCTATAAAATATAATTCCATGTATTCTTCTGCAATAGTAATAACAAAAGGTGAGAACCATCCTTGTGAAGTAAATGTTTTCATAATTCCTGGAAGGCACAACACCAGAAAATGCAGAAAGGGTCTAGGAATGTAAGATTTTCATAAAAACTATAGTAATCAAAATGATAAAACTATGAATCAAAGTGGCTCAAAACATAAAAGTCATCATCAGAAAAAGGGCTGGTTTGTTTGTTTTGCTTTCTATTATGCTGAAAACCAGGTCCTCAGATATACCCAACAAGGTGGAAAACCCTCTCTCTCTCTCTCTCTCTCTCTCTCTCTCTCCACAAGTGGCCAAGAACTGTCACCTGGTCTGGGAGACCTCACATCCAGGAAATTTGTCTGAGTTAGCTGAACTCATCTTGAGATGGTTCATTCCCTGTGAAATCACTTTATTATATGCACTTTGGTCCAAGTTTTAAAAATACAAACAAGACATTCTCCTTTCCAGAAGTTTGTCATGGTATCTAGGTCTAACGTTGTCTGATGCTGCAGGCGTCCATGTGATTCCTTCTGAAATTCACTTACGCTCACTTCCCCTACTGCCTGTGGTGTGTGGGGCTGGTGGGAACTCAGCAGAGGCAAAAATGGGAGGAGATGTGAGCAAAACCCGAAGGAACACACACAGGTGGCTCACGGGGAGTAATAACATCTTCTGGGAAGCTATTATCATTATAATAGAGTTATATAATTATCTTTTTTTCCAGATACCACGTCTACCTGTTTTTCAGCTCATGTTCAATTTCTTTTTCTTAGATTTCACTTAGATTTCCTTCTATCACATAGACATTTAAGACGTATGTTATACTTTCTCCAAAGAGGTCACCAGCTGAGAGGTAAACCTAAGAATTGAAGAGATAAGGAAAGGTGTAAAGGAAGAAGAATTCTATATTCATTCCCTAAACAAGCAAGAACAAGGTTAATTTCTCATTGCACACATCATTCTCATCTCAGTTACCAGGATCTCCTGGGATTAAGCACAAAGTGTAGAGCCTGGTGGAAATGTGTTGGTTTTGAAATTGTCAAGGCATTGTAGGTGCCCAAAACACACAGATGAGGATCCTGTGAAAGCTGGTAAAAGTGAGGACAGTGTCAGAGCTGGCACAGGTGTGAGAAAAAGCACAGGGGCTGCAAGCCCCGGTGAGAAACCCTTAGACAAAGCAGATTTCTCCCCGGGAGGCAGTGGAAGGAGAGGGCTGTCCAGCTGACGCCTTACAGAGATGCCTGTGGACTTCCTCCAAGCTTAAAACATACTGAAACTGGACATTGGTCAAATATAAGTCACTATGACAGCAAGTGATGTAACTAGCTCTTAATGTAGTGGGTTGTTACTGTATCACTGTAGGCATAGGGAGGAAGGTGTTCTAGTTATTCATTTGGTTAAACATCTGCATTAAGCACTTATTAATACTCAACACACAGAGTGCCTGTCCTCATGCCATTTACATTCTAGTCAGAAAAGGCTGAAATCAACCTAACAGTGTAAAATCAGGTAGATAATGGCTTTGAGGAAGGACAAGGCCAGGTAGAGAATAGAGTAGAGCAGTTTTTCTCCAAGTGGACTTGGGAATTCTGGGGGGGTGCCCAGGACCACTGAGGGGAACCTTCAAAGTCAAATGGTCTTCACAGTGATACAGAGAGATACTTGCCTTACTGCGCTTTTTCTCACATGAGTATTCAGTGGAGTTTTCCAGAAACTACCTGGCAAGTGATAGCATCATTGCTCTGACAGCTCAAGGAACATGTGCTGTGTATTCTTCTGTTTGAAATATTCCAATAAATAGGATTACATATGGCCCATGCAAATAAGCATTCTTTGGAGTCCTCCAATAATTTTTGAGAACATACAAGTGTTATGAAACCGGAAAGTTTGAGAACCACTAGAACAGAGAATGATTGAAGGGCAGGAAATCCTCCATAGTGAGAAGACATTTAATCAGAGACCTAAATAAAATGCACACAAGCAAGCTGTTCAGGTATCTGAGGAAGAGTTTGTGATTTGTGGTACATCAACAACTGGTTCTTCATGCTAGTATGATACATAAAATTTTAGTGTTTTCTGGATTTAGCTTTTCGGTTTTGTTTTCTTTGACACTGATTTGTATTAATTTTCTTTTTCTTTTAACAATTATTGATAGTGAGAAATATGAATGTGTCCTTTTTAGACTGTTACTTTATAAAGAAATATGTATTATTCTTCTGTTTGTGCAACATTAATTTTTAATGGTAAATAATATAAACTTCATAAGCTAATAGTTGGGAGCTAGAGTGAGCTACAAAAAATAGCATTCTGTAATTATAATAGCATGTACAATCCCGTGCACAATGAAATTCTTTAGCTATACATTTCAAACTAAAGTTATACATTTGACATTTTTTTTTTGTGACAAATGCCATTTTCCTCATTTCTTCCACCATACACAGATGTAAAGAAATAGAGTGAGTTGTTGTGTAGCACGTGAACACTTTTACCAGTCATAATATGTCCATCCACAGTAGTCAAACTTGAAAAAGCATACCAATTAAGCCAATAACATTGGTTGGGTCTAAATGCATTTAAAAATTAAATGGGTACTTTTATATTCCTGGGACCATTCAAGTTTTAATTTTCACATAAAGCATTACTCATGGAAAGCAACTGACTAGATAACATAGATATTCTCGAGATAGAAGCTTAGAAATGGCATTAAAAACACACCTGGCCAATAGAACAGCCCCATGAACTCTAAGCTTCCTTGTATAACAATCCCCTTGGGCTCTTTCTCTCGGTTAATTTTCGGAATGGTAGACGGGCTCATCCACTGTTTCCAGGGAACCTCGTCAATGAAACTCCTCCAAATGAGCTTTATAAGTTACTAATGAAAATCAGGAGAAAGCAACCGGTTTATCACCAGTAGCCACCTCTTATTCTAAGTTTGGAAATTGACAAGTTCTTCCAGAACCCATAAAGAAGCAATTGCTGCTACAAATGAAACTGATTAGCAGTGCAATTTAAACAAAGGCAGTATTTTTATGCTGCAGAGTTAATTTGTAGTTAGGTATGACAAAAGTGCTCTGAACTCATTTATTAATAAATCACTTCAATAATCTTAGAAATAATCAATTTTTTCATTGATTTTTATAATCTATAACAGCCCTTTTGTACATAATTTCCACCACCTATTTCACTTATTCTTACCTAATATTGTCTATAAAAATATTTCCCCTTTCTCTTTGATGTTGCTCTAAGAATTTATTCTCATTTAAAAGCAAATAATAATTCAATTTTTTTAATATTCTGTAAAAATTGAATAGCAAAATGATGGAAATGAATGCAAATTCCCTGTCAGAGATGGTATGATTATTTTTCATGGCCTAAATAAAAATAAGTTTTAAATAATTTTCAAAGAATCCATGTAGCCTAAGAGTAAATAATGTTTTTGTACTTTCTGACATAAATTTAAACAAAGCATCCACTGTGACGTGTCCAGTCCTAAACTTGTCCATTTCAATTTGTGTGTTTATTATTCTTTTCATTGTCCTGAATTAACAGCCTCACAAAACATTCCTTGGGTTCTTTTCAAGACATTGCTTAGTTCTATTATGTGGGAATTATTCAAGACTCAGAAAGATTGCTTTTTAGGTTCTAGTTGAGGCAACATTAAAATCAAGCCCAGATTCCTTTCTAAGGACAAAAAAAAAAATTCCAATAAAAGTTTTATTATTATATTATCAGACCACGTAGCTAGGCAATTAGATAATTAGAAGACAATAACAATAATAATTGATATTTGTATAGAAGTTGATATTTTTTCAAGCTTTCACATCCTTTTATCTCATTAGGTGCTCAAATTTGGAGAGATTACTGTAGGGACAGAATAATGAAGTGTGATTAAGAGCACACAGTCTGAAGCCAGACTGGTATTTTTGAATTCTGTGCTCACTACTATCTATGAGGTCTCAGTTAGTGGAAGCTTCAGTTTCCTCAACATCAGTGAGGATGACAGTACCTTCCTTACTGAGATGTTACTAAACAGTCCCTGGAACTTAGTGAGTACTCAATAAAGGTTAACTGGTGTTACTATCACTGTCATCATCAGCACTGTTGTCGTCATCATCTGCGGTTATGTAAATATGAAGGATGACTAGAGCCCAGGTCTGCCAACTTCTAGGCCTGGAGTTTTTTCAAGCCACACCCTGATACTCCATTAGTGTAGTGACTTAAATAAGAACTTGGAAATGCCACACTGTAGCCGTCTGGCCTCTTCTGTATTATTACAAAGTATATGCTTTAATGAAGGTTTATTGTATTCTGGGGCAGATGTTCAGCTAAAGCAGGCAAGAATTAGCAATTCCAGATAAAGTTTCTTCAAACCTGTGCAAACAGAACAAGTGCACATGCTCATGGAAACTCTAAAATGTCCAGTTAATTCGATCAGAAGAAACTGACTATATCTTAGTGTTTATACTAATGTGACCTATAAGTGGGCCTGAATTTTTATGCAGAAAGTTAGCATTTCAACCTCTACAATTGCTGAGGATGACTTTGCCCCACTAAAGTAGACAGTGAGCTTCCCTTAGCTAGCACCTGAAATCTCTAAGCAACAGTTCCCGGGAGAAGTACCATAATCTGAGGCATGAAGATTTCTCCTGCAAACAAGTAGACTTCTATTTACGGAAGACTTTTTTCAAACTTAAAATGTTGATGTGTATGTATGACTTCAATAAACAGTGCTTTGATGTTAAACAACAACTACTCTTGGACTTAGAGACGGAAGGCAAGGATCTGAGCCTCATCTTCGTATTACCAAGTGTCTCACACTGGCTGATATTTTAACATCTTTGTCCCTCTGTTTAAACTTCTAGGAATAATGAAAATGACACAAGAACAATTTTCTTCACAGGTTACCATGTGGTCTCTAACCAGTTTGTGCATTTGGAAACATATTGAGATGTTGGTATTATACTCAGGATCCTTTGCTTCATGTATCTTCTTAGGATTAATAGGGTCAACTTGGTAGTTACCCTGATCCCACTATGGACAAAGGACTGTCTTGAGCATTATCCATTGATCAGGAAGTCGCTTCAGCTCTGCTGAAGTGACCCACAGGAGTGAGTCATTTTGAACAGACTCTTAAGGTCAGTTTTGGGGACTGTCCCATGATGGAGAAGGTCTGGAATGGTCAAAGAAGTCACCATGACCACTCAGGTCAGTGTTTTGAAGGCAAACCAGAGCATGGCTTCTGCATTGTGTGGCCGAAAAGAACATTATGATCCACTGTTGCTCATAGCTTAGATTTCTTCTGGAACAATTAATTGCACTGAAGACAACATTCTTTTTCCTCGGGTGGAATTTTAGGATCCAGCAGCTTCCTCTCCACTGCCCCCCCACCACCACCACATCTTCCCATATCACCCCTGTCCTTTTGCTCCTATACTGCAGGCTGCATAGAACTGCAGCCTAATTTTACCTCTAGTTCAAGCAAGATTTTATGTAAAGTCAAAAATTCTGGAGAAAATCATAATTTCTCCAAAAGCCCAAAACTATAAATGCTTTTTAAATCTTTGGCAAATTTGAATTTTCTACCTCAATGCACAGTACTATTCATAGAGCTAATGGAGAATTAGTTATATGTAAATTTTACTTCCATTATAAAGTAATTAAGAATTGTCCTATAATTTTAACCTTTTTCATATTTTCATATATCTCTGCCCTCTAAAATTGGAATGAATAAATGATGCTGATTTGAAACCTAGTGAGCAGTGGAAAAAAATCATTCTAAAATGCATACAAGGTTTTTGGCTATTGTCCTGTTTTGTCCTTGCTAGGTGATATGTCAGTGTTGTAATATTATTATATATAGCTCATTGTTGCAATTACTTTTGTCAGAGCACATCTCGGTTTCATTGCTTGAAATGTATGAACAGAGTAATGAGATAGAGAATTTTGGTTTGTTTCCATTGAGTATTGATCAAATACATGACTGATTCTATAAAAGATCAGCAGATTTGATTATGCCATGACATATATTCCAGGAGCAAATAAATCATATTTTTAATTAAAATTCCTTTGAAAAGGGACTTTACCTGTCACTTAAAGATCCTGCATAGACAGCATTTGTAGGTTTCTGAAGATAATTGTGTGACTCTATTCATAATATATAAAATTATGATAACTTGATAACTATTAATACATACTTAAGAACTTTTACCCAATTCAATCTCTTTGAAAGACAAATATTTAGGATGTGCAACTATTTTAATCTTTAGGTTATGTTAAACTATTTACATCCAGTTCAAGATTTATTTATTTACATATTTATTAATATTTTCATCCCATTAATACTTCCAAAGATCTGGGTAATGTTATTGTATCTGCTTTAGCCTTCAGTGCCCTTGAGATGCATTTCATAGGGGAGGAGAGCGTGGCCAGTTTAAGCCACTATGTCCAGGTAGACTGTCCTAAAAAGAAATAGCCAAAGAAAGCCTCAGAGCGCATCGCCCACTGTCAGGTAGGATGTCAGGGGTCCACCAACTGAAAAGACCTTTGCTGTTCCACCATGGCTCACTCTTCTTCATTAAGCTGTGACCTTCAGTAGGGGCAAGGGGAGGGCCCTTGGCCACAGTCGTCACTGTCCTCCCAGTACCAATCTCCTTCTCCTCCTTATGGTTAGTCTCCATTTGCCCACCCCACCCCCAGTCAGAGTCCCCTCCCTGTCCTTCCGAAGGCTCTCCTGTGTCTCAGCCCGCCCTTTGCCGGGACTTCAGAGACCACCGCTTGACTCTGCTGTGCCTGGCAGCTTCCCTAGCAGCAATAGGGACAATAAGTTCCTGGCATCCAGAATGAAACGCTGAGAGTGTCTCCTCACAGAGACACCATATATCTGGCGATTAGGTCTACAATACCATCAGTAGGGATTAAATGATTTTCTTTTTTTTGCAGGTTATTAGAAACTTTATCATCTGGTATACACAATACAGTTTTCTTGGGACTAAATTTTCTAAATTAAAAGAAAAAAGATTACAATTGTACTTTGGTTATGCCCTTCATGATGATGTTGGGGCTGAACAAAAATGCTCTTATTAAATATTTCCTTGTTAATGTTTTTTCAGAAATTGTATAGATTCCACAATGCCAGGCCTTACCTGTACTAGTTAATTGGCTTATTATTCAATATCCAATGATGGAAAAGGATCTTCATGTTGTTTACAAGTTCCATCAGAGAATCAAAGGGAAGGGAAAGGTTTTAAATGGCAAACGTTATGTGAACCAGTGCTATTTAAAAGAGGACATACTGTTTTTATGCAAAAGTGATCCATGTCATGTTAAATCTAAGGGTCCCATTTGAAATATAAAACCATGGTCCATTCTTAAAAAGAAAATCATTTGAACTTGACTTTTTTGTTCACAACTATGAGAAATGGTACTTTGGTCTAAAATAGGCAAAAGAGAGATCAAGGATGGTTTAATGGTAATACTACAGTCTATTTGTAGATTATTATTACCCTCCAACAAAAAATAAATGGCTTCGTACTGTGGTACAAAGAAAGAGAAGGAAACTTGTACTGCCAAGTTTTTGCCCCCTAAACACACCCTTTTAACCCAGTCCTCCCTCAAATACACATAATGGAAAGTATTATAGCAAGTACATTTACACTCCTCTATACTTCTTTTGATCCTCAAATGAGTATTAAATTTGATTAAAGAAAATTTACTTAAAAAGAAAATGGGTGAACTCTTGCAAGGATCCCATCTACATAGAATATAAGAAAATAAAACACAATTTCATATGCAAACTATAATTAAATTATAAGGCCAAGGCCTGATTCTCTATCCCTTGTAATATCAGCCACATTAGCAGCATGAATTTCAACACTGTGTCTCCTCTTTGTTCTCCTACTGTGCAATTGCTATGATGGCAAAGGTAACTAGTCACCAGGGATTATGTGAGATGAAGGTAAATTCTACGTTGTATGAAGAACTATTAATATTTTAAACACTCTCTACCCTTCAAGCACTGAAGTATTGCATCACTATTCGTACAATAGAATTTGTCACTGATTGGAAGGTTTTGAGTGTTTTAGCATCTCCATTGTTAAGTAGGAGATATAATTATATTAATGCAATTAACATGTACCAAAAGGTAGACTTTTAAATTATTTCAAATGTTTCTGATATTGTCTGATCCAAAAATAACTACTTGATTAACTAATTTGTCTCCTAAGAAATGTCTCTATGTAGGTCAGGATGAGATCATTTGAAAAATCTACTCCTTTGAGAACTTTTGAACCGCCAAAAAAAAAAAAAAAATCTCATTTGAGAGCTGGAGTCGAATTATATGGTCATTTTAGTTCTCAGAATTCAAAGCATAGATGGCTGGAATCATGTGCATGTGATAATTCTAGGCTACTCTCAATAAATAATACATGTCATTTCTGCTTCACTGAGACTGTCACTGACTGCTCTAAATGACTTTCAATGCAGGGCCCAGCCTGCTCTCCCAGAGTGCACTTCAGCTCAATTCCAAACCTGAAGGGTCTTTCCAGTATCCGGCCAGCTACCATAGCAACCAGACCCTGGCCCTGGGTGAAACCACCCCTTCGCAGCTCCCGGCCCGAGGCACACAAGCCCGAGCTTCGGGTCAGAGCTTCAGCCAGGTAGGTGCCCTTTGCTGTGTTGTGCCGGTGGCCCCAAGGAAGCAGGTGGGGAACAGGGGTGTGCAAGGGACGTGGGATGCAGGCTGCCTTTTTGTAGGCGTGTCCCACAACTTACCAAAGATGCCCTTCAGTGTTGTGAATGAAGGAAAGGAATAATAAAATACAATGATAGAGCAATACTGAATGACAAGCATTTTCTTTAGTGATATCTAACAGTTTCTTATGCTGTATTTATCTTGCATATATTTGTGTGATTATGCAAATGTGCATCTAGTTACTCTTTCTTTGTCCATATGTGATACATATGTATTACATGCATTCTGAGTTTGTGAGTGCACTTGGAAAAAATACTGAGTATTTTGTCTCCTCAAAAAAAGCATGCAATTATTCTTTGGGGTTAATCATGTAAAGGAACATAGTATAAATGTATTTTCAGGTATACAGAACTGTTCTGAAAATACTTGTGATTAGGTTAGGAATACAATTTGTCAAATCTGGTTTTTAAATGTGCCCTTAATTGTTTCTTTAAGGCTTGTGCTTGTTCTTATAGTTTCACTGCACAGATTGATTTGCTGCAATTAAAATTAACTCTTAGTAACAAAGAAGCAGCTACTAACCTGGAAATGATTTTTTTCAAGAAAAGTGTAAATGTTGATTCTGTCGAGAGAGAGAGAGAGAAAGAGAGAGAGAATGAATGTTAATATTTTGTTTTTTATAATTTTGGGGTGTAAGATGTATCTGATCAACCCACCAGAGTTAATATACTGGAGAACTATCTTGTTTTAAGAAATTTAAAACTTATTTTCAGCAACGTAAGCCCTTTTAACCTTTGTGCTTCTGCTCTTGGAATGAGGAACCAGCAACCTCCAAACTACCCTTTAAGCTGATGCAGTTGGTTGTATCTCTCATGCATCTGTTGGGCATTACCTCTGCCAGAAACTCTTCCTCGGCCAAGCTACTCAGCACTGGCTCCTGTAAGCCCCAGACCCATCTCTTTCACCAATTTATTGTTGTTATTCATCCACGTGTCTTTTGAACTCAACTGAAAGCTACTTGAGGGAAGGGCCCTTTCATCTTTGCACCAGTAGCACCTAGCAGGCCACATGGCCCCAAGAAATGAACGCAGAGAGGCAAGAGGCAAGGAGAGTGAGAACAGCCTGTGCAGGGCCACAATACGCCCACGTATGTGGCAAGGATGTTATTGACACACTGAAAAGTTTCAATTATTGTCCCAGTAGATTTTAAAAATCTGGGCAAGGGCAATACCCTTGTCCATCAGTGACTTTGTAAGTTTTACCTTCTCGTGATGCCAAGCTATTGGAATTTGGATAAAAGGAAGGAATAAAACATTCCACTGAGATGAAGGGCCTCTTCCTTTGCCTCACATTAAAAGTCTGCTTTAAAGCTTAATCAGAAAGGGTTACTAAGTTGTACAGATATTAAAGCTATGTATTTGAAGTCATCAGAGTTATAGTTTGAAGATATCGATAAATGTGAATGTTCAAGGATATAACTTAAGTTTGAGGCAAAGGTTCCCGGTAGATTCGCTTACCTGGCAGGTGTATAAGATGAACAAGTCTGAATGTTCAAACCAATAGTAGTTGAAATGTTGCCCTAGTGCCCCCTACTAACAGAATGGAGACTACTGTTGAATATCTGAACTCTTATTTATTTCATTTAGTGGTGGATATAGGTACAAAGATTTGTTTTAGCTGTGTGCTGTAGCATTAAAGGCATGTTTTTGTGTATATCCCATAGGAGCTGTGACTTCAACATAATGTCAGAGAAACATTGAACAAGTAAACCAGCATTTTTATTCCACATTTAGTTATATACTCCTGAAAGTAGGGAGGCCACATCCCATTCCAGCAGTGTCCCCTTTGTTCAGATTATCTGTGGAATCCCTCTATTTAAGTGGCTTTTCAAAGCCTGGGATACATTCTCTTCAATATTCTGAACAGTGTTAAATCTCATTCCTTCAAGACTGGATTAATTTTTAGAATATCCTGCAGTCACCAAGTGCTACCAGGCCTAGTAAAATTCAAATTGTGGCTAACAGATGCCAGGCCAAGGGAGTAAGGTCAATAATCTATCAACACCAAAACATTCCATTTTATTTTTAGCCTATAAATAATGTGTACTTGTAAAGCAAATGTTTTCTATTTGGCTCATAAATCATGTCTGAATGTAGTTTCAAAGGACTATCATCAATATTCAAAGATTCTAATATCAGTATTTAAAAAAAAAAACCTCTAGTTTATTCAACATAATAGATGTTTATTGAATGATCATCATCAGGATCCATGATAAACCCTGGTGATACGTACATAACCTGCATTGCCCCATTGTATCCGTCCGAAAGTAAAACTACAAGTAACAAAAGTTGCCATATAATATTAGTTCTCTAGTGTTACCTGAACTAAAATCCTTGAGAGTCGTTCTCCTTAGACTGTAGGATGAGTTCATGGGGCTGGTCCAGAGGGGAGAGAGTGTACCACCCTCCCTGGGGACCTCAGTGCCATTCCAGGAAGTGACATGAGTTGATTTAGAGTCGTCCTTTTCCCCACCCCCAGCACTGGGCTGGGCTGGGCTGTGCCGTAAGCCCCCACCCGGCCTCTAAACAGGCCGTGTAGGTTACCTTCCAGATTCCCTTCTTTCTCCAGCTCACTCGTGGCCTTTGTGTTGGCTTTTGTGAGTTGCCCCATTCAACACAGAGTGGTTCTTTCAGTTGCGTTTGTATATCTCTGTATTATTCTTTGATGCACTCAAGATGTTTATTGTGTGCCAGTGGGTGCCATGAGCCTGTATGCTTGGGATGGGGTAGCACAGAAACAGGCACCATCTTAGTCCTCAGGGAACTTATATTCCAGCAGCAGGGATGGGGACTCAGTGAGTACGAAATTGCACAGTGCATTAGAAGGTGACGGATTCTAAGGGAAAGAAATGGACACAGAATAGGGTAAACAAGATCCAAAGTGCAGGACGGTGTGCAGCATGCTAGGAATCTCATGGAGGAGGAGATGTTTGGGCAAAGACATGGAGGAGAAGAAGGAGGGAGCTACACGGCTGTTGGAAATAGCAAACATGGTGGCCCCTGGGTGGGGCAGCCTGGCCTGTTGACAGAGCATGAAGGAGGCCAAGGTGGCTAGAGCGGGGTGCAGGAGTTTGCAAGGTGATGGGAGACCAAATTGATCATTGTGAGGACTCCGTCTTTTACTCAGAGTTAGGTGAGGAGCCAGTAAAGAATTGTGAGCTCAGGAACACCGTAGCTTGCCTTATGTGTCAAAAGCGTCCTTCTGTCACATCACATGTACTATCCTATAGTTAGTTGTGTCTAAGTCTGTTCCCTCTCATTGGGTTGCCTCAATGCAAGAGTGGACACCGTGCAGAATTCATCTTCACATGCCTGGTAACTGGCCAGGGGTTCACCAAATACGTGGCAGGTTCCACCAACACCAGCCTGATCCTTTTTAACTATATCGCGCAGGCTCGTGGGTGGGATGGAAGGTGCAGAAGCTGACTGTCCTGCAGGTTCTGCTTCCTCTCACGTCAGATTTCCACTGGGTTCTACGAAACGCTGAATAGAAAACTTATGGCAGAGAAGAGCCACACTAAAAATGTTGGTTTCTCCCCACATCCAACCATAAAATAGTCTCATCAAGCACTTTGTCCCTCAAAAAAATAAAATGTGCGAGAAATATGAAAGTCTACATCTGTAGATGAAGTACTGGGGTAGGAGAATACAAGCCTAGAGATTTTGAAACCACTTGTGTGTCCTTCAGCAGAACTGAAGCATGTGCACAAGCAGAATCCCGTGGAAATGGCCCGCTTGCTGCGGGAAATTAAGAACTGTTTGATAGTTCTCTAAAATAAAACTGAACAATGGTGGGGATTCTAGAAAAGCAATAAGCTTTTTGAGAAGCAAAATTGCCATTTCTTTTTGATGTGGACTATGTATGTAATGCTGTACCTACTTTTATGTCTCAAAAGTCCTCATTTACGCTATATCATAATTATGAAGACACCATCTGCTCACTTCCTTCAGAGGCCAGTGTGGCCATTGTGTTTGCAACATTGATTATTGGTGCATACTCATGTAGGACAAGGGCATGGGGATGTCTGAGGGGGAGCAAGTTCCCAAAAAACAACTGTTGTGTTGAGTGCTGAATGGAAAGAGTTAAAGAGACAACTAGTATGACATCACTCCAGTCTGCTGAATTATTAAAGAGGTTGTTTTTAGGTAAAACTTGCAGAGAAAAGTCACCAGTAAACTTGAAAAACACAAAAATTGCAGAGATATTGTTAATGTAAATGTATACATTATGCATTTAGAAGAGAATTCATGCCGTTTTGCATATCGCCCTTGGCATACTTGTGGGAAACTGGTAGGATATTTGTTTTTAAGATAGTTTTAAGATGAAAATCCCTACTCTTGCTTGCTTTAAAATGTTCTTCCTCCATTTTCTCTTTTCAGTATATTTAGTCTGGAATGGACACATTTTTCATTGCACGGAAGGCGTGTATATGTTTGTCTTTGCCATTTCCTCTTCTGAGCAAATATTTGGATTATTGAAGTTATGCTAAATGAGTCACTTGCTGAAATAAAAGTTTTATGTGTTTTTTTTTTTTTGCCAATGCTGATGTATGTTTTAAGAAATAGTTACCATCAAGAAATACCTCCTTATATGTTTTTAAAGATAAATTTATATAAGATACTTATATCAGTTTTATTTTTTTTTCCTTCTCTACTTTCTTTCCACTTGTAGACCACAGAAATGGCCATATGAAGTACTTTTCAGAATATATATTAACCCTAATAAAACTATCATTAAGGGGAAGTCAAAGGGAAGGAAAAATCAGTACCTGAGGATGCAAAAATCTTATGCCACCATATTTGTACTTGGGACTTAGAGGACTTGGGAAAATGAATCCATTGTTACCTCCTTCTAGCTGCAGTGGCAGGGACAAAATGGTTTGCAAAATTTCTTCCTCTCTTTCTCTCTACTTCTTGCACTCTCTTTCCCACCCTATAATTTTGAGACCTCAGGCAAAGAGAAAGCAGCGAGGGCAGGCTTCATTATCACTCCAAGGTTGCAGGCACTCTTTTGGTCCTTTTGAATGAGATGTTCTCATCTGAGGAAAGGAATTTCTTCCAAGTAGCTTGGTTTTTCAATTATTTAATTTTAATTTTCTCTGGACACCACCTTTCATTGTCAGCGGGTCCTCACCACCAGGTAGACCCAGCCCTTCTTTCCTCACCAACAGTAATGATCCCGGTGGTGATGACTTTAGGGAAGATGCATGATCCTGCACAGAAGCTGTCTCTTCTCTTTATCTTACATGTAAATTTTTACCCAAACCAGCACCCCTGAAGAGAATTGCCAGACAAGGCACTCAGTGATTTTATTTGGCTATTTCCAAAGTCAAACCTTTCTCACAGTACCAGAATTTTCTTCCTTTGGAATTTAAGAGTGGCATTCCTTTTGAATGCAGTTTCAAAAGAGAAGTTTTCAACACTTTGTGAGCAAGGATAGTGCTCAAGCCAACCTGTTACATCCCTGGGAGTAAGTTCAAGGGCATACAACTTATTTGGGGATGTAGATTCATTTTAATTGCATTATATTATAGGAACATTTCATATAATAACTAAAAAACATTGTTTGTATTTTAGAGTTAGTGATTTCTTCTTGTTTTGAAGTTGTGAGAGTAAATGGCCTCGTCCACATTTGTGTGCAAGCCCAAGATTCTAGACAAACTTACGCTAGGAAACTACAACAATATCACAAAAGTTTATATCAGCAGCACAGAGCTGGCACTACTCAGTCACATCACCAGATTATTCTCATTTAGAAATGTACTTCTTTGAAGATGTCATCTGAAAGCCATGCCCTCTTTTTTAGTATTCAGCATTTGTTCTGGTTTTCTAAACTCGTGCAAAGAGTGCATCTCAGTCATTGCCTTTACTTTCTCTCTGCCCTGTCACCATTTAAACCGCTCTACATTGAGACCATTCCCTCAAACACCAGCCCCAAGTCCTTCCTCACCCAACCCAGTGCCACATTCATGTGTTTTGACTCTTCTGTGGTCCTGGCCCTGGGGTCTCCACCTCCCTTTGCAATGTGCCCTCCAGCTTCACCCCTCACGACCCTGTGCTGGGTCAGAAGCACATCTCCCAACGGGGACCTTTGTCAGCACCAACCAGTGTTACCTGCGAAGGGGACATCATTAGTGATTAGCTTTGCCAGTCTGATTGCAATCCCAGGAAAATGAAAAGGGGTTAACACAGTAAGTAGGGGAGCAGAGTGTTGATCTTAAGTCATCAAGCTCGCCTCTGGAAGACACAAACAGGGACTCCAGGGCTCCATTCCTGACATCGTCAGCCTGGCTGCCCAGCGTCCTGGGCAAATAGTCCTCCTGTCCCAGAATTAGGGGCCTTGCTGACAATTTAAGAAAACTTGGCAGGTCTAAATGCATCTTCACAAGGACTTGTCATAAATCATGGGCCTGCTTTATAAAATGTGGTTTTGCTTAGTGACAGGGCTTACTCATGACTGGAAGTCAAGATTCCTTAGAGATTACAGGGTGTCAAGTCTCTTGTTGACTGGCTATAAGCACTGGGGGCGTTTTGTTTTGTTCTGTTTGCACTGCCAGATCCCCACCGAGTGAGGATTAAGTAAGTTCCAAGTTCGAGTGAGGATTAAATAAGTTCCAAGTTCCGAGAATTTTCTCCTTATGACTCCTCTACTATCCATACTCCCTTTATGGAAGTTACAGCATAAAGAGATCGGAAAGCAAACGTGCTCAGCATTGAGGACAACGCCACTATCTGGTCCAAGAGTGCCATATTCTCAGGGGCTTGTACTTCCGAAAAAGAATAGTGTCTTAACTGTGAGCCAGATAATATTCTGTACAAACAAAAATACATCAGTGATAGGTCTCCAAAATAGCATGGAAGTGAAACACTCCATAGAAGGGAATTGCTGAGAGCACTTCAAAAACAGATTCCTCATATGTACGTGGAATAGACAGGTTGAGCATCCCTTATTCGAAATGCATGGGACCAGAAGTCTTTGGAATTTGAATGTTTTCAGATTTTAGAATATTTGCACATATATAATGAGATATTTGGGGGAGGGGACCCAAGCCTAAACATGAAATTCATTTATGTTTCATGTACACCTTGTACACATAGACTGAAAGTAATTTTATACATTTTTAATAATTTTGTACCTGAAACAATATTTGTATACAGTGAACTATCAGAAAGCAAAGGTGTCAGATGTAGAATTTTCCACTGTGCTATTATGTTCATGCTCAAAATGTTTCAAATTTTGGAGCATATTGGATTTTGGATTTTGGATTTTCAGATCAGGGATGATCAACCTTTACTAGGCTCTTATTGATGGTTTATGGAGTTAGTGAGTGAATTAATTCATGGAACTTGAGTGCTGTTAATTAATGGCTATTGGAAATAATGTAAATATTGCCTAACTTCCCATTTCAATATCTTTTCTACTATACTTCAAAAATACATCCTCCCCTTAAACAGTTCTATAAAATAGGAATAAATGCATTCAAGAATTACACAAGAGGCCTCAATATACCACTAAGTATACACATGTAAATACACACATATAAACATATAATATAAAAATGATAACTACAGTATATCCTAAATCTGACCCACCTGAAACTCATATATATATGAAATATTTAATTTGTAAGAGCTTTGATCTGTTAATCATCTGTATTTTTCTTGACGAATTTTCCATAATGGAAAGGAAGAACAGAACTACATTTAATGTACGCCATACTCTGCCTATCAGAAACTATTTAATCAGAGCATCTACTTGACAAGGTTGCTTATCTGTAAATGTCTTGCTTCTTTGTCAGTTTCACACAGATGGGTCTCCCACTTTGAAGGGGCTGAAAGACAAGTGAAGTAGCCCTATGGGCTGAGACTGATCCAAAGAGTTGAGAAGGAAGACACCAACAAGAATTGTCCCTGCCAACAGCCCATACTGTGTGATCAAGGACAGTATTAGGTCCCCTCTGCTTCAAGTATTTTTAAATTTCTCATATCATTATTTTTCTTTTAAGAGTCTCATCAATAAAAAAGATTATTTCAATTCTCATTGCGTGTATACACACATTTCCAAATATCCCTGGAGAAGTAATATGTGTAGTCTTTAGTGTAAAAAACAAAAAGTGAAATTTTACCTGAATTCTAATTTAAAATTAGATTTCCAATTTTATAGTGTTAATGTATTCTTAAGGTGGAATTGAACTTCCATGACAGTAAAGTGGATGAAATTTTTTATGTGTTGGATCATGTTTATGTTCTTTCTAATGCAATGATGGGTAGTGATACACTGTCCTGTAAATTGTGAAGCAGGCTTGAAGGGCAGCCTCATGTATCCCCATCTGGCTGAGAATTACTAAAGGAAATTGCAAAATGAAAGAAACATAAGCACAAGGGTGGAAACAAGCTCTCACAAGATTTGTTTTTGTCCAAATCATGCTACAAAACAAATTTCTCTGTTTAGTCAAAGAACTCAGGCATTAATTATTCCATAAGCCATTGAAATGGCATATAGCATCCCTGGATTATTTATTATAAACTGCAGAAGGCCTTAGATAGCTGTGCTATATCCAATAAGGTGGCCACTAGTCCTTTGTGGCTATTTAAGTTTAAATTAATTAAAGTTAAATGCATATTAAAATTTAGTTCCTCAGTTGATTAGCCACATTTCAAGCTCTCAATAGGTTGCCATAGTAGACAGTGCAGATGTAGAACATTTCCAACACTGCAGAAAGCTCGGCTGGTATCTCACCAGTATAGCTGGTATCCCTAGGAAGGCTCTTTGATTGAAGGTGGTTTTTTAGATAAATGGATTCAGGAAGCTCTTTTGGAGTTGTGTTTTAGCAAATAGAGGACAATACCACTTAGCACTTTATAGAGTATATAAAATTTTATTGTTTCTGCTTTTCTTTTTTTCATGTCAAAATCATTGACATAATTTCACTAAGATACTAACAATACCTAAAAGATTTTCCAATTGGCTACTATAGCTTGTCAAAATGTCTGAAGCTAGTGTGGCATTTATCAAAACTTCTACAGATCTGGGGTCCATTGAAGGAAATTTAGGAGACAATCATATTCAGCAGAGTTGGCACTCCCGAGACTACAAGTCCAACAGATTAGCAGAAAAATGAAATGATTGTAAAAATCATGAAGGTCTGCATGGGAAATGTGCCATTGTAATATTTAAATATTAGAATGAATACTGACTTAATGTTTTTTTTAATTTATACTGGTATGCTTTAGTTGCTATTTATTTTATTAAAAATTATGCTATTTGGTAATGGCATCATTAATGTATTATAATATTATTATTAATGTTGTACATCTGAGATGTAACAAAAAGCATTTGTTTTGTTGGAAGCAAGGAGTGCTGCTTGGGCCCTCTGGGGTTCTTTCTCTTCATCATGCTCCTGTGGGAAGGGTTTTCAGAAATTTCTGTCTAAGGCTTTTCCATCACTTGCCAGCTGGGTTCTGCATGGCTGAATGTTGCCCAGGCCCAAGCTGATAAGGAACCCCTGTAGAGAGCGTCAGAGGAAGATTGTGTGCAGCTTAGTGGTAGGTCTCAGACCAGTAGTGTCTGCCTTCTGTAGGAGAGTGTTAGAAATGCAGGCTCTGGGGCCCACTTCAGACCCCTTGAATCAAAATCTCTTCTAGAACAAGTGGTTGGTAAACTTTGGCAAGCACTGTGATCATCACAAGAACTCATTGAAACACAGATCCTTGGGCCCCTCTCCCTGAGTTTCTGTTGGGTTTAAGGTGAGCGATGCTGATTCCGAGGCTGATGCAGGAAAGGGACCTTCCTTGGAAAGCCACACTGGGGAGAATTGGTTCTCATATTTGGTTGCACGTTGCAGTGACCTGATGAGCTTCCCAAAAGCCTGAGGCTTGGGTTCCACCTTCAGGAATCCTGAGTTAGATGGCTATGGTAAGTCATGGGTATTGAGATTTTTTTAAAAGCTCCCCTGGCAATTATAATATGCAGCCAGATTTGAGAAGCCAAATCTCTACGTATCATGCTCGGAGCTTCTACTGGGAGAGAAGCAACATGGATCTAAGCCATCCGTTCAATGACTCTGGATGATACTGCACTATTTTTCTGGGGTTCTGGGGTTCATGGGTGAGCACACCAGTTCTGCAGTTTGTCCACCATGCTCCACACATAAACAGCCTCATTGCCCAAGCCACAGGACCAGCTTTAGGAACCATTCCTTCATTCATTCCACAGATATTCCTGGAGGAATATCCCTGTTCTAGTTGCTGAAGACGTATCATTGAACCAACTCATGGGGCATACATTTTACTTTCACTCTTACTGTTAAATAATTGCTCTATGGATTGAGTGTATATATATATACACACACACACATAAGAATCTATAAAAGGTACACATCATATGTAAATACATGTGGGCACACACACACTGCACAGTGTCTCTCACCAAAGTGTTTATCTTTGCCAGGCTACTCCTAATAGAGGATTTTCATGTTGCTCAGTTAACTCCTCAGATCTTCACAGGAACCTGACATCCCAGATAAAATTTGGAATGCTGTGTATGTGTGGATGAAAGTGCCCAGTCTATTATTTGCCAGTTGCCATTCCAAGATGGGAGGAGAGGCATAATTGAAACTTTTAACTGATAGCATCTGTTCAATCTCCCCCCCTCCCTTCCCGCGGTCTCACTGGCTTCCTCCTCCCCACCCAGCTCCCACTCCTCATTTCACACCCTTTCTTCCCAGCTTTTCTCCCCCACTCTGTGTACAGTCCTACTCTCTTTGCACACCAGCAGACTCTCAAAAACCTTTCTGCTCCCTCAGGAAAGCCTGGAAGGTCTAAGACCTCCTGCCCAGAAGTGGATGACAATGTAGTGTTTTCATTCGAATGCAAATTTGTCTCTGGACAAGATTCAAGGAAAGTGCTTTCCCCTCCAACTGTCTCTCCAACTACTCCCAGCCCTTGTTGTCTTTTGTGTTCTTGTAAATAAATGAGAGGCAACTGGCTTTCAGTTTGAAGACACAGCTGCAGGGGGCTCTTAAAAGGAAGCTAGAGAGAGAGAAAGATGCCGAAAGATTTGGAACCCAGCGGTAAAATCTAGAAAGGGGAGGCTTTTTTAGTCTTCTCATATACAATTGCTCTGATTCCTCTAGATATTTTTTAATACTAAAAAGACCAAGCGAATTCATTCTGACTTGATATTTTTCCCTCCGTTTAACTTTTCTTGTCCAAAAAGAAGAATCCAGGCGACAGAATAAACTGTAAGAAGTGTGTTTATTGTTGATGTTCTCCAGCGAAGTATGTAACTTGGCCAGTCTTGGGGGTAGAACGTGTATCCACTGAAATGACCTTGCCGGTGGCGGGTAGAGTGGGGGGGAGCAGAAAAAGATTTACTGCCTGAATTTCTCATTAAAACTAACAGATCATGATTGCATTCTGGGAGATCAGGACTGCCTTGTTGGGGGGTGGGGGAGGCTTTTAAAACCTTTCTGTGCCCAATGTGATGCCTCTGCTATTCTCAAAACATCTTGGAAATGTAAGCAAATGCAGGTCTCATTTGTCAGGCGTGTCTTCCATCCCTTTGTCAGCCGGCCTCTGCCGGTGCTGGGAGAGAGACCTGCCCGAGGAGACCCGGGGCGCGTGTTCGCGTGTCGCTCCGGGCGCAGTTGCGCGCGCGAAGCCACCGAGCGCCCGACTCTTCCTCCGGCGCTCGGGGCGGGCCGGGCCGGGCCGGGTGGGCCGATTGCTTGTCCCTCGCTAAGTGCGCGTGTTCTCTCCTCTCCCGGGCACAGGGCACGACGAGCCGCGCCGGCCACCTGGCGGGGCCCGAGCCCGCGCCGCCGCTGCCGCCGCCGCGGGAGCCGTTCGCGCCCAGCCTGGGCAGCGCCTTCCACCTGCCCGACGCGCCGCCCGCCGCCGCCGCCGCCGCGCTCTACTACTCCAGCTCCACGCTGCCCGCGCCGCCGCGCGGGGGCTCCCCGCTGGCCGCGCCGCAGGGCGGCTCGCCCACCAAGCTGCAGCGCGGCGGCTCGGCCCCCGAGGGCGCCGCCTACGCCGCGCCGCGCGGCTCCTCGCCCAAGCAGTCGCCCAGCCGCCTGGCCAAGTCCTACAGCACCAGCTCGCCCATCAACATCGTCGTGTCCTCGGCCGGCCTGTCCCCGATCCGCGTGACCTCGCCCCCCACCGTGCAGTCCACCATCTCCTCCTCGCCCATCCACCAGCTGAGCTCCACCATCGGCACGTACGCCACACTGTCGCCCACCAAGCGCCTGGTGCACGCGTCCGAGCAGTACAGCAAGCACTCGCAGGAGCTGTATGCCACGGCCACCCTCCAGAGGCCGGGCAGCCTGGCAGGTAAACGGCTCGCTGCCACCTGGCGCGGCTCACCTGGGCGCGTTGTGGGGGAACGAACGAACAGTCGGGCTTGAGCAAAAATCAAGCTGAGCACGTCTTTTGGCCAGTGTTCAGAATTTGCAGGTTAGAGAATGCCAGGGCTTCCTCGCAACACGTCAGTATCTTCCCTGAAATGTGTCAGTTACTTCTCTTTGAGAGTGAGGTGGTCTCTCAATCGCTAACACCTCTCTCCCCCTCCCTCCCCTCTCCTCTCTTCTCTCTCTCTCTCCCCAATCTGAAGACTAAACTGTATGAATAAGACAAATTTAGTAAAGAATTACTTAGACCTGTTGATTGTACCCAGACCTGTTGATTGCAAAAGCAAGTAACAGTCGCAGTATTTATATCACCTTTAGTTGTCTACATTTCATTGTCAGAAAAAGTAAGAGATTTTTCCAAAGCAGACATTCAACTTACATAGGTTTCAATAGTAGTGGGACCGTCACCAATAATGAATTGCCTTGAATTGTTACTCTTTCGTTTTGGCTTGAACTTACCGTTCAAGCCTAAATTAGTCTTTGGGAAAAGTAAAGGATGCCTCCATACCTATCACTGGATTTACATTAAGTTCCAACAGTGGGGACAAAGTAACTAATAATGAAGTCCCTTGAATTTATACCTGCTTTATTATAGGGAGAGAGGGCCTGGGCTGGGGAAAAGAAACCTGCTTTCCTCTGCCAATTCAGAGGAGGTGACATTTTCTGTGGTCGCTGTGCCCATGAAAGACCAGGCTGAGCTGGTGATTCTCTGCTGTTAGCACCATATGCTCAGCTTGAACGAGACACTGAGATTGAAAGACTAATGTTTTGTCCCCTGAAACACCTGACAACCAACCCGGATTTAGTGTTGATTTTTTTTCCTTATAGAAGAAGTATTTGGTGATTGTGTCGCTCTAGTAACAGATGCTGTGCTCATATGCTTCCTTTCTTGACACAAATAGATGACTGTGAAGATAAATAGGATAAAAAAAAAAAAAGGAACTTGTTGCATGCACGAGGCAGGTGGCCAAGGGCTTCTTTAATTCAGCACAGTAATTGCCCCTGTGGACTGGCCTGGCACAACAGGATGCAGGCTGGGAATCTGCTGCCTGCAAAATTATGCTAGGTATGTTTACTGAAATGAAAATATTCTTGCACTAACTGCCTCTCTCTCTTTAATGAAATTTTAGAGGTTGACAATCATTAGTGCCAACTCAGTGCCTGCCAGTACCAAAATATCTTTGATGTAGGGACTTGGGAGTAGCAATCTGGTTGGACGGGGATGGGACTAGGAAACAGGTACAGAAACTTTTTTTATATAATTTTGTAAACTATGTTACTAGATCATGTGAAGGAGGGAGAATCAGTGGAGTTTGTTGGAGACTCCATGGGGGGTCACTATAGTACCCACTCATATTTTTCACATAAGGCATGTATATAAAGTACTAGCACATTTTCTAGCTCAACAAAAGTTAACTCATATTATTTAGTAACATCTACCATACTACTTTGGATGTGCAGGGAAGAAATCATCCATTTTTGCTTCAGAAACAAAGCAGGTTTATTCAGACCCCAGACATACCAGTTTCTGTGTTGGGCATAGGCAGATGAGTGGGGCATAACCCCTGCATCCAAGAGACCTTGTTTCAGAACAAGTGTAAGAATGGGCAATTTTAAACCAGTGTGGAGTGAGACAGAATCTGGTTACTGTGGGAGCATCTCACAGTGGGGTTCAGTGTGTGCCCAGCATGCTTCCTTGATGAGGGGACCCCAGAACTGAGCTGTAAAGGAGGAACTAGAGAGAAGTGGTAGCTGGAACTAGTCCCAGAGCTGAGATGGAATGTGTGGGGTGGGGGAGAGGGGGAGACCCATGTTTCTTGAGCAGAGACTAAGCGGCGGGGGGCGGTGAGAAACAAAGGCACAGAGGAGAGATAAGGCAGTTGGATCCCATGGTAAAGGGCTTAGAATTTTGCCTTTCCAGCAGTCAACAGACATGGTTCCATTTGCATGTTAGAAACTTTGTTCTGGGAGCCGTGTGGAGGATGAATTTGGAAAGCAAAGATGGTCAGGGAAACAGGAAGCCATTGAAATAGTCTGTCCCTATTCCCAAAGCTGGTTATTACAACTCTCTCCTACTTGTTCTGAAATGGGACAATTCAAACATTATCACTTACATGGTAGAGGAAATGGTAGAGGAAAAAGAAGACTAAATGACATACCCACTTTTTCCATTGTTCTCCTGACCAACATATTACTTAATTTTATATCTTTATAAATAAATAGTTAAATATATTCATTTTAACAAGTGAAAATTTATGAAATAGTCATGGTGAATAAAGGCAAGTTAAAAACATATTTCAATATAAAACACTGTATATTTTTATAGCTGTGCCAGGTGTACCAGGCACTTTGCAACTGTATCTCATGTAGTCTCCAGCAATTTAATGAAGTAGGCACAGTCATTATCCTCATTCTACAGATTCAATAAGTGAGGCCTATCGATGAGCTCCTTACCTGTCTAGAAATGACAGGAATGTGATTTGAACCTTGATCACTTTGAGTCCACAGTCGCTATGGTCTTAAATATACGTGATACATGACTTGAGGTAGTATATTTTTTCGTCAGTGAAGACAAACACCAAGGATGTAGAAACGCAATATAAGTTTTCAACTTATTTAAATGACTAGTGCTTTTGAAGAAAGCAAAAATATCTCAGAAATTCATCAATATCGTATTGAATGTGTGAATGTGACTTCACTAATACCAGTTTTTGTTTGCTTTTATAAAGAAAATAACATGATCCTTTCTCTGTTGGGGTTTAGAGCTAAATTAATCCTGTTTAAAAGAGAAATTTGAGTTGTAAATATGTATTAAAGTCAAACATCAGAAGCTTATTTTGAGGTAAAAATGAAATGAATGAAATAGAGATTCTTAACCAATGATTTCAATCAAAATTGACCTAATATGGAGAAGAATTTGGTCAAGGCATGTCTAACTTGTACCCCAGCCAAATGGACATAAAACTCAGTATTTAGAGTGGACTGTGCACTATAAATGCTAAATGCTGAATATTTGGGGATTTCAGATCCATTTCCTCACTTGTTAAGGCTTCCAGGTGTACCTGTAAAAAACTAATCCTGGATAAAAGCTTTGCAGCCTCTGCTGTCAGGTTCTCAAAGGAGACATGAAGTCTAATCAGGTAATGAGCGAGTTTGTTTAGCACAGAGCTCCTGGGATGTTGTCAAAATGCTACATGATATCTGGCTTCCACTGCTCTTTTTTAAATTTCACTTCCTGGAGCAGATCTTTCCCTGCTGGTGGACAAGCACCTGAGCAGTTCTCGTGAACATTCTGCTCACTCTAGTCCTAGCCATTCCCACCATTATTTTAAGAAAAAATATCCCAGTTTAGGTTTGCTAATTAGAGTTGATAAATTCCCCCCACAGTCCCCCTCTCCTGCCAAATTCGCCAACCTGTAGCCAGTACTTACTCTATGGAGTGTTCTTGAAGAAATTGAACAAACTGTATGAGAGTTAGACTTCTGTTAGGGATGCTGGGAGACTAGGTAAAGTTCATGTCATACAGGCATGTGGGTGTTGGGGTCCTCAGCGATGCTCCCCGCCCACCTGCTCATTGTGGAGGGAGACTGCCAGCCCGTACACCCCATGCCCCGCTGTAGCTAACTCAGGGCCACATGGCGGAAACGCACAGGAGTTGTATGCCAAACAGTGAAAAGAAGTTCGAAGAAACAAAGCCGCCGCTGGGTTCTTCTTTTCCAAATACGAGAAATTACCAAGGATTACTGAGGAATTGGAGAGAATTAGTGGTGTGAAAAAGAGAGACTGAAATAGAAAAATAAACCATCTCTCAGAAGAAACAGATAATTTGTGGAATAGAAAACATTAAAAGAAACAAACAAAAACTTTAGGTTCAATATTGAGAAGGATTTAGGAAGATCTCATGTTCATTAAATAAAACTGGATGCTATGTGAAAGGATCAAAGGACAAGAAAATATTTCTCGCTATAAAAACATAATTTCCAAAACTAAAAATTTGATAGAATGACTGGAAAATAGTTAAGGAAATCATGCAGAAGGCAGAACACAGATGGAAAGAGACAGAAACTATGAGGATAATGCAATAAGAGCCACAGAGGACAAGTTGAGGAGATTTGTCACATTACTCAGTCTTGGAAAGAAAGTGGAGAGGAGCCAGTTATCAAAGAACCATGTAGAAAAATTCCTTAGAGCTGAGGCTGCCTTCAGAGGGAATACCCTATACCTAGAATAGAAAATATTCCATATTCCATATCATGAAATTTCAAAGCACGAGATGAAAGAAGAGCCTAAAGTCTCTGGAGAGAAGTACAACAGACTCCACGTGATCTAGCACTGGCCTTCTGGGTGGTAGAGAGCAAGGAGACGCACTCTCAAAGTTTTAAGGGAAATAATTTTCAACCCAACGTCTATACACAGCCAAATTATCTGCTGTCCAGAGAGAATAAAGTATTTTCAGACTTCTGAGTATGTGCTCAGAAAATCTACCTCCTATGCACCTGTCCTAGGAAGTTACAGTCCTTGGAGGATGTACTCCAGCTAAATAGGGGCATAAAATAAGAGGAAAAAATGGAATCCAGGAAACAACATGTATTGACTAGAGGGCAATGAAGAGAAGTCCCAGGAAAACTGTCTAGCAGGCTAGCAAGCTAGGAAAGGTGGGACAACACAGGAATGTGGACAATCATGAATTTTGGCATAAGTCCCAAAGAGTCTGGGTAATTTCAGTATCTAAGGACAAAAAAGCAAAAGAATAATGAGTAAAAATAATGAGTTTAATCGCAGATAAGAATGAAGGAGCTGTTGCATTCCATCAAGTTCCACCAATACAGAAGATCGAAGGGCTCTACAGCCATGAGTGGGTGTCTTGGTTCCATTCCATACTAGCTCTGTGAGCTTGGACAGTTCGGTTCAAGTCAATAAGTATTTCCTGAGCACCCGTTTGGGGCCAGGCATCTTTCAATGGGCTGGACACTCACTCGTGAACAGCGCAGGCCAAAGCCGGTCCTCTTGGAGCTAATGTTCTAACAGGGATAAGATGTTAGGTGGCGAGGAGAGCAGTGGAGAGAAAGATGGAGGGAATAGGGATGTCAGAGGGCAAGGGCGGCCAGAGAGGCAGTCAGTGATAAGTTGTCATTTGAGGGATGGAGGGAGGGAAGCACATGGATGTCTGGAAGAGTGTCCCAGGCAGGGGGAACAGCCAGGGCCAGTTCTGAGGGCTTCCTTGGGGTTGTTTGCTTATTTTATAATGGGGATAACAATACTGCAGCAACATATGGAGTCATTACAGAAATCATGTGAGATCGTGCCTATCAGTCATTAGCGTACCCACACGTGAAAAGGGCTCAGTAAATTATACCTCTTGTTACTATGGGGAATCATGATGTCAGCCCGGCTCTCCTGGGAATTCCAATGTAGATAAGATGGAACTCAGGACCGAAAGGGTCTCGTCTGACTGGAAGGAGGGAAGAAAGGACATAGTACAGAAGTAGTTTGTAACACAGTGTAGTCATGACCTGGGCCACGCAGGAGGATCCAGGCTGAGGAGGGTCAGGGAAGGGTTACAGGAGAAGGCAGCGTTTGAGGTCGGGTTGAATAGAGCGCACTTGTGACAGGTGCAAATAGGGGAAGAGATGCAGGGCTGGAGAGAGGGTCACGTACTTCTTGCGAATGCGTGTGCAGAGGCGCCGTGAGTCCTGGCAGGTTTAAGGCAGAGCTGGGAGCGCCGGGATACACATGAGATTAAGGCTGAATCTAGAGTGCAGTTGTGACCTGAGCTGACTGCGGAGGTATCACCACATTCTGGGGGCACTGGGACGATTTTCCCAAGATGAGATTTTTATCCCACTTTTTTTTAAAGTAAGGGCTCATAAGATTATTTTGGAAAGAATAAATTATCTTAAAGGTCATAGGAGCTTCTTTTTATTTGGGGTCAAAGGGTCTCACGAATACGTGAATGAATATTTGAGACACCAGAGACTGGAGGTGAGGTTCGGGTGTGTGAGAAGTTTGAGCAGTAATGGATCGACATGGGACCAGCTCTGGGACCCACAGATGAACCAACTCGTTAGAAATGGGCCACATCGTGAACAGCCCAGTGGTTTGCTGCAGCTGAACTCTGAGAATCTGTCTTACTTTCTTTAGCTACAGATCAGAGAGATGGCTGGTAGAAAGAGGATCCCACTGGGAAGGTGCATTTAGTTACAATCTGGAATCACAGGAGGAAATGGCAGGATGGGAGGAGAAAGACACAGAGACACGCACGGTCCTGCATTTGTTGGCTGTCGGACCATGGCTTCGTCGCTGGGTCCCCAGTACACCGCCAAGAGGGAAGTCTGGCTCATGTTTGATCCAGTGCTGTGGGCTCATCCCAGTCTCCAGGACTCTTTACCTCTGAATTTAAAGTCAGTGGGGGGCTGAGGGTGGACTCTTCCTGGGTCTCTTTTCAGTGATTACTCATTTTAGGCCACACTATGCTTAACCACTCATGCTGGTTAATTTGGGCAAACAGACACCTGTGCTGGCCACTCACCTGAAGTGTTAGCATCAGTTCAGTGATTATGGTTAACCAGTGTCTCTGCCTTAATAAATATAGTGCTTTTGAAATATTTTTTCTTCTTACCTAAGCCATAGGGATTACGTGGATACCAACTGTTTTAGTAAATATGCAAGTAACCTTAAATAATTAATAACTTAAAATCTCTCTAAATGGAGTTAATATGCAACCAAGCCTGCATCAGAATCCCTCCTACAGTTGTATTTTACCAAGGTACATTTTGTAATTTTAAAAAGTTCGTCCTATAGTTAGTCCATATTAAACATAATATATAATATGCTGAATATATAATATAATATAATAATATAATGCAATGTTTTATATATTTTTATAATTAGTTCTATGTTTAGTCCATATTACAGAGATTATATATACTACATATATGAAATCTCTGCTTGTTATATATTCTAACATATGACAAAATACTACCATATACACACACCCATATATGTATATATACACACACATACATGTGTATATATATTATATACACACACATATAAAAAGCATTACATTCACTGTAGATTAATTAAAGTGGAATATCTAAAATCTCTAAAGGCTAACCCCAAATGGATCTATATATATTTATTGTGCTGTGTGTTACCAAACCACTGTGTATCCTGAACTTTCCTGCAATCAGAAGAGGCAGAGCATTTGAATAAGTGGTCATATGGGCTTCCTACAGGCAGCTAATAATAAAAGACCTCCACATATTTCAGAACTCCCCACTGTGCCTTGTCTAGTAGATATTCCACAAATATTTTTGATCGAGTATTGTAAAGTTAGATAGTGTTATATTCCTTTGATAACCAAAAGGCATTTTTGTACATAGTGTAGCATGAACACAGGGAAACATCAGGTTCTCCCCAAAGTTAGCACAATGTTGAGAAATTACCAACAGTTAACAGAAAAACTTGGTTTGATGTGTACTGAAAACCTGTAAGATAAAATACCTATTCCCTTGCCTTTGAGTTTCACAGTTCTTTGGAAAGTGGCATTCTGTCTTTCATAGGTCTCAGCTGCAGTACTCACAGAGACCTAGAGAGCAGGCCAGAGACTGCTGTGGGCTCACCTATAGAACAAGCAGTCCTCGTGCGTAGGAGGCCTTTGGAAGTAAGAAACCATAAAAACAGACGGCTTACCTGTGCTGTCTGCAGACCTTGTGCAGTGTACTATGGAGCTTCCCAGGAATCTGCAGGTAGAGACTTAGCAGCCAAGGGAACCTAAAGAAAACCATTAATGATTTTGACCAAGCAAAATCTGCTTGCAATGTATGTATCTTCAAAGAGACTTGATAGCACTGATTTTTCCTGTTTGGCTGCCTAGAAGGCATCTGAGCCCACAGGTGCCATGTCATTACAGCCTACCCTGATACTTGAGTGATACCTTCATTTGCTGAAACTCCTGACTTCAACCTTAGCTCTCCATATAGGGACTAGTAATGTGGTAAAGAACTCAAAACCTCCCTTAGAAGATAAACTTCTGTTTTAATAACTAATGTAGAAAAGGGAAGTCAGTATTTATTGCTCTGTAGAATAAATATATACACACACAGAGGTCTTCATTCAGGTCTTAAGCTGGTTAGAAGCAGATGATGCCACAGTCTTCTCTAGAGCTATTTCTTACAGTTCTGGAGGCTGGAAAGTCCCAGATCAAGGTGCTGGCAGATTCACTGTCTGGTGAAGGCCCCACTTTCTGATTCATAGATGGTGCCTTCTTGCTGTGTCCTCACATAGCAGAAGAGGTGAGGGCTCTCTCTGGGCTCTCTCTGGGCTCTCTTTTAGAAGGGCACTAATTCCATTCAAAAGGGCCCCACCCTCATGACCTAATCAGCCACCAAAGACCCCACCTCCTAATATCGCCACACTGGGGTTAGCTTTCAACATAAGAATTTGGGAGGAGGCACAAACATTCAGATGGTAGTAGTCAGTTAGCTTATTGTGTTCACATGGCCACAAACAGTCCTCTCTACTTGATGGCCTTTTTGTAAACATGTAATATTTATTTCATACAGGGAAGAGTCAACACAAATCAACTTTCTGTACTAGAAGCATTGCTAACTTCACTAGGGCGTGATACCAATTAATGGCAGAGTAGCATCTTCATGGGATAAAGACAACATTTGAAAGAGGGGGTAGGAGAATTCTGGCTATAGATTGGTTTCAACGATTGTGTAGTATGTTAGGAAAGTAATGTTTTCATGAATGTAACTGGCATTCAAATGGTAATTATACATATGTAACCCAGTAACTAATTGGACTTTAAATTGTGCATATGCATACACACATATTAAAGCTTTTAAAAAGAAAAGAATCAAGGGAAAATCTTAGTCCTCTTCAGAACTGTTTATTAATAACATAACATAATTCTTCTCTTCTCAAACTTTTTGCATATGCTGAATATTGAGTAAAATAGTAAAAATTAATAAATGTTGATATAGAGAGGTTATAAGATTTGCATATAGAGAATGACTAATGTGTGAAGCAGTTTGTTGTTTTCTCCCTATAGATTATGTTGAGTGTTTAATGGTGTCTTTATCATCTGGAATCATCACAGAGGCCGCTCTGTGAATGTTGGTGAAACACATAAAGCAGTAGAAAAATGATACAGGGAGAATACATTGTAAGTTTTCATTTTAGAAGCTAAATGTCTAATTTCTGAAGGGGAATTTGTGCAGCCTACTCATATTATCTAATACAATCTAAATAAAAAGTCCTGTGTTTGGGGTGCTGAGTACAAAACATCTTAGTTCCCATGTTTTTCAAAATATTTGAACCAATTTATGGAGAAAAACTGCATGTTTAAGCTTACTTTTGTCTGGTAAAACCCTTCTTCTTGTCCACACATTGAGAATTTCATCTGTGCCCTTAGACAGAAGCCACACAATAAAAACTGAACACTTGGCATTATTAGTTCCCACAGCAGTCAGCTCTTTGCAAAGCAGAATGGAGACTGTGGGTCCCCTTGAAGCCTCAGCCTGCAGGTCTGGCCTGCTTTGCATCTCAATATAACAAAAAAAGATAGATCAGGAGCACCTTGTTCTGGATTCTCTCCATAGAAATATCCATAATTATCCATAATAATGAGTTCTGGAAGCCAGACTCCAGATGCACTGTTTGAGCATTGCACTAATGGGGTATTGAGAAGCAGCTGTCGGGAAATAAAACGACACTCATTGAATTTTATCCCCCTTGTTGATAAAGGAGAGTATCTGTGTGAATATGGCCATGAAAAACTCTGGTGACTGATTAATAAAGCACCAAATCATAGATTGCTTTGCATCAGTAGTTAATTAGGACAATGAGAAGATGGGGTGAGCCAGACGCCAGGTGCCACTGCCAAGAGCTCCTCCCAGGGAGGAGACATGGTTTGAAGCTAATTTTAAATACAAGGCCTCTCTCCCAGGTAAGAATTAACCTTCACAGATTAAACTTCTTTGCATGTGAATGTCAAAAGACTTTAGACTTCAATCACAAGTCTAAAATCAAATTATGTTGGCTTTCAGTACAAAGATATTGCAATCCACAATTCATTCCCCACCCTCCCAATTTCTTATTTTACTTGGTTACAGCTGAGAAAGGTTTGGGGTGACTGGGTAGAGTCTTTCTTGGGGCCCTTTTCCCAGCTGCAGTCCGGACTGTCTCACTTGAACACTAGTGGTTACACTGAAGTTCTTTTTAGCTAGAGTTCAGAGGACACACATGATTTTCACAGCACAACCTCCCCACTCCAGACATCACACTTGATCCAAGCCCAAAGGCCTTTTTCCAGAGACCCCCTGAAGGGAAGGCAGCAGGCAGAGGCAGGACGTGTCCTGCAGTCTGTGCATGGCCACAACCTGGGCACTCCCAGGGCCGGCCCAGCAAGGGGCTGATTGCAGCACAGAATGTAGCAGGCTAGGGGCAAAAACCATGCCCTGCTTTCTCTGCTCACAAAGGAATCACTGCTTTCTTGCAAACTTCAGAAACTAAAACTCCCTGTAAAGGAAGTTCTTCCGTTCCCCCACATTCAGGAATGGATGTTTCTAGGAAGATTCTGAAGCTCTAGCCTTAAGGGGCCTGCTGAGGACCAAACCTTGACACTTGCTCCTTAAGATCCTACATCTAGCCTAAATGTACTAGCTTTAACCCTAACCATTCAGAACTAGGCTGCTGCTGTGAGATACCTGCAGAGTGAACTATTCCATTCCCTGGGCTCGTCCCCTGAGATTCTGGTCTGGAGTGGGCCACAGCATCAATATTCTTTAAAACATCTTCCAGATGATACCATGCGTGTTCTCCCAGGGTTGACAAGCACTACATATGCGTGTGCTATGGCAGTGCAGGGAACCTAGACACCTGCTGCCCCAGAGTCAGCTCAGAAACACTGTCATCTCAGCAAAAATGTTCCAGTCTGCGCATATCTGAAAAGTCCATCCTGTAGATGGAAAGATGCCTTTTTTCCCTCTGAAGTGACTCTCCTCCCAGCTAGCCTGCTCATTAAGTCCTTTGTGGCCTTCCTGGTGTGGGCTAAGTCACCCAGAGCTAAGGTTAGTCACCCTATAGCCCGCGATAGAATGCTCACCCGTTGTCATGATCTTACACAGTGTGTGCATGCCCAGCATGGGCCGATGGGCACCTGCTGAGACCCAACGTCCACCTACCCCCTTGACCTGTGCCTTAGTTGAGGCCACTCCTGTTTGCTTAGTAAGGCAAGCGAGACCATGGCATTAATATGTCTGTCTCCAGGGCTCCTAGCAACCAGATACATATTCACAGCTAGACCAGTAGGTCCTGGCTTCTCAAAGGGTGGTCCACACTCCAGGAGCCCCAGTGTTGCCTGAGAGCTTGCTAGGAATGCAAAACCTCAGGCCCTTGCTCACACCTACTAAGTCAGAACCTGAATTTCAATCAGGTCATTCGTATGCATGTGGCATTTTGAGAAATACCAAAATACATGGCTACTTCATTTGGAGCTGCTCTCCAGCTACTCTGAAATAAAAAAAAAAATCCAAAACAGATACAGAGACAGATGCCAAACTGCCACTGTTTATCTAGTGTGTTTCACTGACACCAGTACCATCTTGGACAAATAGGTTCCCACCAGCTCTTTGTTAAGTTAGAGCTGTGTGAGCTGTGGCATAGTTCACACCATCCATTTCTTTGGAGATACACAACCTTTCAGCTAAAAGTAAAAATGCAAATATTGATACCAGACTCCACATTACTCATTATACCCCATTACCACTATCTCATTAATTTCCAAATGCCTGCTGTCACAAAAAGAAATGAACAAAAGTAGCCTGTTTTCCTAACAGCTTGGGAAGAAATGCCTGTGGTTAGAAAGAAAGCACTGGACAGGGGACATATGCTTTCACAGGGGAGCAGAGCACATGGACACTCTGTGCTGTCCTGACCAGTAAGTCTGGCCTTTAAATGATTGTCACTGAAAAGTATTTGAGTCCCAATAGATTACAGTATCCATTTGGTGAAAGGTGTGATGAGGTTTAATAATGACAATAAATTGTATTGGAAACCTTGTCAAGAAAGTTAGAGGAACAAATCCCTCTGTGTTTTTGTATGTTGCCAGAGACCACCTGAGTATTCGCTATTTCTGATAGCAACCAAGCTGTACTAAGTAGGTATAATATACTAAAATCTGGGATTTATGAAATAGGAGCAGAGAACATTCCCCTGAAATCGGGGTGTCTAGAAAAGAGGAACAGCAGCAGAGATCTCTGTGGGAAAAATCAGCTTCTGTTCCAGGCTCCACCCTTCTCTATAGAAGTTCTCTTCTGCCCTTCAAAAATGTAGTTTCATTAATAAATACCAATGCATGAACTGATTGCACAATTTTTTAAAAACCTGAATTCCTAGATTCTATTTGGGACTTCCCTTCATAGCATTTTCCTTCCGAAGACAGCTCTTTATCTTAGAAATGAAAGAACTTACCTCTGCAGCCTGTTCACAAACACATTCAGCCTGCTTGCTCACTTAGGCCACATGGCAACTGTGTCATTTAGACCCTTCTTCTTCTCCTTCCATTTCTTTGCAAATGAGCATTTGAAACTGGGCGTCAAGTTTGAAGGGACCAGTTAAATGGTAGTATGTTCTTAATAACCTATGATTTATATTTCAAAATGAAAACATACAAAAATGCATTTCCTTTAGAGGTAGGTGAATTTGCATTAGATTAGAAAGTCATAGATCATAGAGTATAGAAATAAAACAATATGAATGGGTTCCAATAAAAGCCATCATGGGCCTGTTTTGTTCTACTTAGTACAGTAATTGGCATAATCTGGTAGTGAATAGTATTGTTTAAATAAAGGAAGAAATGATAAACTGAGGGTTGTAACATATTAAATGCTTATTTTTTTTTTCTTTTAAACATGTCTGTCTCCTCTTTTTCTCCTTCTGTGGGGCAGGGTGGCTCACAGTGTGATCAAGAGCCTGGGGTGCTCACTAAAATGTGAGCATTGATGCACCCCACATGGACTGACCTAAGCAGAGTCTCCTGGGGTTTGCACTGAGAAATCAGCATTTTCAGCAGGTTCCCTAGAGGATTCTTTAGGGAATACACTAATATTCGAGAATTAATCATATTCTAAGGAATGAAACTTCAAATGCAAAAAAAAAGTCCGGGTAGTTGGAGCTGAATCTGCAGTCATGCAATTCTCACAATGTTGTTATGTGTGATCTCCCATTTAATGTTTCAAATCCTTTTGACAAAAATGTGGTTGCTGTGATTTTGAAACTTTGAGTTAAAAAAAAAGTCTCTTCAGTTAGCACAATTTAGTATGAATTCGTAAAGAGTTCATATACTTACTGGCATTTCTTTTGAAAGAAAATACCAATTAAATGGACACTAATAAAACTACTTCTATAAATATTCTGAAATGAATCTCCTACAGAGAGAGCCCTTGGTACTGCTGCTGATTCCCTCCTCCCGAGAAGTATATTGTTCCTCTGGTCAGACTCATCCTCCTACCACATGCAGCTCTCTGCTAAAATGTCACATGCTCAAAAACTTTCTTGACCACCCTATACAAACAGTACAACCTCCTAACACTTTCCCTCCTCTCCTTCTACTCTACCTCATTTTTCTTCAGTTATCCTTATCTCTGTCTGCCTGAATGTGATGTCTTATCTTCAAGGCCAGGGACCTTGTCTGTCTTGAGAACCATGATGTCCTTGACTCCTAGAAGTTGCCCACGCACTCAATGTAAACCACAGATGTAAAATCTAACACATAAAAATTTAGTTACAAATCATTCTAAAAATAGTAAGTATGTCATTTTGCTGGTCAAGTGAAAACACAGCCTGTTGGATTCTGAGACCCGGTGAAAATACGGTGTGTGGTACTTCACCAGTAAGGCAGTGAGCCACACTTAACCCTTCCAGCCTCATGGTTATTTTCCTTGAAAAATGATTTTTCCAGAAAAATCATTGCCATTTAGATTATTCCAAAATTAAGTCTCCAAGTTGTTTTTGAAATTTGGATAGTTTATGTGAAGAAGTATTTGATTATTTTGTCAAATCAAAAGATCTATTTGTATGCATTGACATAATTTCTTGATTCTAAGATCAAATACATGAGAACACCTATTTTTATGTTGCTTTATCTATTGCAGAGCATGTTCACACATGATCTCTCTCATTCTGGTCTTCCAATAATCCAGCGTTGTACAAATGCATAGATTATTGTCTCTGTGTTTACGCTTGAGGAAACTGGGAATCAAAGAGCTTTGATGACTTTCCTTGGTTCATCCAGCTCTGGCTGGAGACTGATATGTGACACAATTTCACATCTTCTTATTTCACATTCTCTGGGTAAAACTGGCACAAGAAACAGCGGAAAAATTTCTACTTTAGATATGTGTATGTTTGCCTCAGACTCTTGAACATTGTACATCAACAGGCAAGAGCCACATCTGTGTGCAGGATTTGGTGGTTAGCCATGATTTCAAGCTTCCTCATAGTAGTTGTGCTTGTAAATGGTAGCCTGAGAATAAAGGTACCAGCACGGAAGCAGGGGATGCCTCTCATGCCCGTCCATCCTCTAGTGGTCCAGTCTGCCCACCTCTCTGAGCCCCTAGAATCCATTCCTCCCCGTCTGCCACAGGGCTGAACTCCTCTTTCCCCCCATACCAACCCCACCGCTGAGTGGTCAGGAGTCACCTGGGTTCTGGGCCGTCCAAGCATCCGTTCAAGTCATCCCTGGTGGCAGTGAAGAAATGTCTCGAGATCCCATGAGACATGGTACAGCAACTGCCTCAGGCCCAGCCGCAGATCAGCTTGCAGGTTCTCCCCAGTCCTCCTGGGCTTCTTGAACCTGTAGGAGTCACAGCCTGCACAGAGCACGTGTGGGGGAATCCTGACATCCTTTGTCCCTCCTGCATCACGAAATCTCTCTTAGCCTGAAGCCAGCAGCCGTGGCTCAGCTGTGAGTCTTCAAGTCCATTTTCAGAAACACATGATAGATGAACGTTCCCAGTGCCTGAGCTCTTTAGACCCCAACTTTGTCATGTGAAGGGGAGAAATAGGAAGAGCAAAACCACATTGTAAAATTGAAATATTAATGTTGGATGACATAGGAATTGTTGCAGTAATTGGTCATGACATGCTGTGTAGACAGGTATTACACTTGCAGGACATTATCTCTGCAGTGGCAGGGAAACTGTCCAGGCAGCTGGTCTGGTCCGTGGGGTCTGCCCCCTTTTCTCTTTGGCTCGTCCGTGTTGTGATCGGGCTTTGCCGTGCTGCGTGGTCTTGTCAAGGTCAGGTTCCCAGAATTGTTCTCCACCAAAATAATTGGCGAGAACACTTGGCCTTGACATTTGTGACATTTCTCCAGTATGTTTTCTTGTTACGATAACATAGTTCCGGATCCTGGCAAAGACGTAAATGCTCATGAATGGTGTTTTGAGTTCGGTGCAATGCGTAGGACTTGCTGTCAAATAGACCAGAATGATGAAAGAAAATTGCATTTTCTTTGAATCAGCAAATGTATACACCATGTAATGAAATTTTTTAGCATATTCCCAACCAGAAGAGGTTATGTGGAGAATTTTTTTCTCAAAATTGCCCCCAATACAAATAGGCCTTGTTGGTATGGATTTGATATGTTCTTTCTTGAGCCAGGGTGGTGGAACACATGAATTCCAGCAGTGGCATTTTGAACCTTTGTTTCTTTGGCCTCTCTTCTTTTCTGCAGTTCTCTCCATCTCTCTTGCCAATGGCGGCCGCCCCCACCCCATGAGCAATTGAAATTTGATCACAATGGATAAAAAGAAGTGTAAATAATGCTCCTTTTAAAATGCCTTATCTCATTCAGTGCTGTGCATAATGCTTAAATATGCAACTGTATTTTGCACAAGTTTTTTAACTGGGAAACCCTCTGACCTTATAGTTTTACCAAGAGCATGCTAATGGGAAAAAAAAGTATAGTGTACTGTTCAAATAGTTAATAATTATGATATTTTTGTTAATATCAACACATTGAAAGTCTGATAACCACAGAGGGAGACTTTACCTTAAGTTCCTTGCTCCTTGTCTAGGACCCTTGGTCATTAATTTGATTTACGGTACTAAGGAAACTTCTGTAATGCCAAGGAAATGCTTGTAACAAGAGGATTTTCACATATGCCCTAAAATCATATCACCGCTTAAAAGTTCAGCAGGTTCTTTCACTGGTCATCATTGGATGTGGTTTGAGGTGTAGAATGAAAGAATATTGATAAAGTTGAAACTCTAAATCTACTGTGATGGATAACTTTTATTCAACTAACATTTGGATAGAATGATGTATTTTTCCACTTTTAAATTCTTAGCAATATTATTAAAACCTTCAGGAGTGAAAATTGACAGCAGGAACTCAAAGCATATTGTACTTAAACATATTCCTGGAAAATATATGGCTGAGATAATATTCAGTGTGATGTTGGCATTTGACAAATCAGATGCAATGAACCTAATTATGCAAAACAATTATTTTGAATCTATCATTCATCGGAATGCGATCCAAATCAGAATTGATTTAATTACTAGCCAAAGGAAAGGTAAGGAACTTGCCTGCCCTGTTCCTTTCCTTTCCTCAAAACACTCAGTGATTTTTATCAACACTGAATTGATAGAGCTCTCAGCACTGCCCCATCATTCAGAAATGCAGTTTTCTGTTTACTTAAATTTAAAGCAGCCCGTGATAAATATTATACCAGTACAACATTTATCTGTTGGCAGTTGCAAAACTTTTGAATGGCTTTTTCCTCAAATATTCTAGATGAGAATATTCGAACCTTGGGTCATATGTTACTGACAAAGCAGCCCTGTCATGGAGCATTTGAAGACTTTGGCTTTAAAGTGACCCTTGGTGAAGGCTGGCCCCACAGGGTAGAGGTAGAGCTGTCCACAGACACAGCCGAGGTCAAGGAATTCCAACACCCACCCTGTTAAGCAGAAATGGAGAGAGAGCTCCAAATCGGGGCTGTTAAAAGACAGTTGTCAGTTAAATCCCAACATGCCATGTGGGCATTAGTTTAGGGACTCAGCTGAAGGCTCCTTCCTAAAATCAGCTCTAGTCTCCTTTGGTTCTTGTTTGTGTCTCTGCTCACCATGGAAAGATACCACCTCCCCCTGATGTCCCATGGCCATCTCCTTTGCCCCGACCTGGATAATTCCTGGACATTTCTGCTCCGGTGGTTCTAACTGTACCTCGGATGAAATATTGGCTCTCGATCAATGTCCTCTTTCCTGTCTGTCCACCCAGCCTCTCAGCCCTCATTAAAGTCTATTTCCTGGTGTGCAGAAGCATCCTGCCTGTAAAGACATCTCATAGTTCTATGGTCTGCAGCATCGCCTCCAAGCATCACCTCTTCCCAGGCTATGCAAGGTGACACAAATAAGTGACATTTACAAATACTATAAAGCCGAGTGATGTGTAACCTCAATTCATAGGTTACACCAGTTAGGAACAACCATTTTTACCTTTCTCAGAGGGATGAATAGTAAATGCAAAATGGTTAGATTTGGAGGGTCAGAGGAGAGGAAAATGTAATTTGAAAACTTTTTTTCTTTGATATCTGCTTCCCTCGGGGATTTAGGCTGCTGTAAGTCCAGACATTTTAGTTTGTCCATTGTCCAGAGAAAAAGTGCCGATGGAAACAAATTCTAGTTCAGTTCTCAGGAACAACACCAAGATAGTTTTGCCATTGTGGCTTATTCATTTGCCCATCATTTATAATAATTTTTGTTGTACAATTTAAGGGGCAGGGACTATGGGATAATAAGAGGTTTTTAGGATTGACTGTCTGCCTGATTCCCTTAGTGAAGAACCCAGCTACATTCATTAGGCTGTGAGAAAAACGAGGTTTCCCTGGTCTTGTTCTGTGTGGATTTATCTCAGGAACATTATCATCCTTAGAGTGAGATCAGGTTTGGTAGCAGAGCCAGGCAGCTGGAGGAGGCCGATAAGCTGATTAGCTTGACGTATTTCTGCCATTTCATGTTATTCATTTGGCTTTTTTTTTTTTTTTTGGCAGATTTCAGCAATTCTTTTCCCTCGACACACACACACACAAATCAAATATGTCTTTCATAAAACAAGTTCTATTTGAATGTTGGTCTGGCTTTAATGTCCCCTGTTCATTTATTTCAGCTGGGTCCCGAGCCTCATATAGCAGCCAGCATGGGCACCTGGGTCCGGAGCTGCGGGCCCTGCAGTCCCCTGAGCACCACATAGACCCCATCTATGAAGACCGCGTCTATCAGAAGCCCCCTATGAGAAGTCTCAGCCAGAGCCAGGGGGACCCTGTGCCGCCAGCACACACCGGCACCTACCGCACGAGCACAGGTGAGTGCTCGGGACCCTGCTCTGTGGCCGTCCACAGCGGGCAGGCCTGCTCGGAGCCTGAGTGATGCTCCCAAATGAAAGAGGTGTTCGTGTGTGTCCACACGCCTCACAAGCTTTCTGAGCTGCTTCCCGCAGCAGTGTCTGTGATGATGATGGTAGAAACCATACGACTCCAGTTTAGCTACCTCGGTATATCATGAAAGAAGGAGGTACACGGGGGGTTGTAAGCTCATTTTGTCAAACAGAAAAATTGAAAGAAACAATACTAATGTTTTATACATTAACTTATTTAATGAATATAAGTACTCCAAGAAAGTACAGTCCTTTATGGGACATAAAATATACGCGCCCTATGATGGTAAGTGTTTTTTTAATAACATAGTCTACCTATTTGACAAGGTTGGGTGAAAAAAACATATTTACTAAAAATTTAGCATATTTTGGAAGGAGAACTTAGACTTTATTTCATATACACTAATTTGCTGAATCATAGGAAATTGTTTGAAGGTCAGATGTTGGCAATTGCATGTAGTTCAATCAACTGTATACCTCTCCTGGATTAAATAGATATTTTAAAATGAACACAACCACAGGCCACAGGAAGAAAGACAAGTGTTTTCAAGACTATGTTGCCATTTCCAAAATAATTGGTCAAATGTCATGATTAGATTGCTAGAGAACACTTAGCTATAACATTGATATGATTAAAAACATGTCGAGAATTGCACTTACTAGAAAGCATTTATTATAAACAGAAACTGTTGCGTTGCTGGTTTGCAGATGGTACAGCTCTCTCCTTCTCTGCTGATGATGCATATTGGCTCCAGCCGAGCTGAGGCTGGCGAAGCCGGTGCTCTGCCCCCAAGACCCACACACAGATCTCTGCACGCTCAGACTGCTGGAACTTCTAGTGACCACAAAGTAGAGCATAGCAATTTTCTTAAACTGCATTATGATACAAAATTACATGTTTTGAAATCAAAGCAAGCTAAGCTTCTTTCATAGTTGATTATTGATATTTACATTTCAGTATTTCACCATGTCCTAGGAAGAAAGGCACAAAATACTCTTTATTTTAATTTTGACATCATAAATGCCATCCAGTGTTAATAATACATGCCTTGGATTAGAAGGAAAAGAATACCCATTTATTCTTCTGTCAGAATTTCTCTCACCTTCAGCCTGCTAGATCTCCTGTCTGGAGTTGGGCTACTTTAGCATTTAGCTTTTGCATATTATTAACTAAAGTAATTTTATTTCCATGCACCCCTTATAAAAGAAGAGGATAACAACCCCAGTGACATTCAATATCTAATTGGAATAAAAACTGACAACAGTTCATATCTCTGTTCCATATTCATATGCTCTTAGAATTACCCCTTGTTAACAAACTTCTGGGAACTTTATGAAAAACTAGCTGCAATAAGAAAAAAAACAACTTAATTCACCTATGTCACATTAAAGACAGGGAAGAAGTCCACACTTAAAACAAATTAAAACTTTAGTGTTTTCTCCAAGCCAGGGGTCAGCAAACAATGGCCCCTGGGCCAAATCCAGCTCTCCCCACTTGTTTTAGTAGTGCTCGTAAGCTAGAAATGATGATTGCATTTTTAAATGGTTGGGGAAAAAAATTAAAAAGATGAATAATGGTTTGTGATATGTGACAATTATATGAAATTCAAATTTTTGTGTCCATAAATAAAGATATTGGGTGGCAGCCACCGCCCTGTGCTATGTAGCATCACAGCGGCAGAGTTGAGGACCCGTGACAGAGACCATACGGTTGGCAAAACTGAGAATAGTTACTATCTGGCCCTTTACACGGAAAGCTTGCTGACCCCTGCTCTCATCCATCAGTGGAGAACCATCCTGAATAAACAAGTGTTCTTCTTTCCTTCCTTTCCTACCTCCTATGAGGTGAGGCAACAGAGTCTTCTAAGTGCTTCAAAGGGGAAACCTGTTTGCCAGGCACTTTTGCCAGTAACAACCGTGACAGAGATCTGTCGAGTTTTGTGATTTCCAGATGTCCAAGACCCCATCCCAGCCTGCACCTTTGAACTTGAGTCAGTTCATGGAAATATTCTAATTTACACTGTATCACTAAAATTTCCAGAAGTTTGGTAATACAGGTGGAGAAGGAGAAGGTACCTCTCTCCAGCTCCTCATAAAGCCACAAACTGTCTCCCTGTACCTACCGGCGCTGCCCCTGTGTCTACATGTAGTTCATTTCACGTCCTCACACTTTCGCAAGCTCCGAAACTGTCTCTATCAGAACCTGCGTGTTTGAGCAAATGCCTTTAATATGTGGGCATATCTTTTATGTGGATACTATAGGCATCAATATTATTAGATTACATCTACTATAACATACATAAAGATGGAAATTACAAAGAAAGTAAAAATTAAAAATAGTTCTCAAATAGCTATAAAGAAACATGCTAGGTTTTCTTCCCCATACTGGGAGGTCGTCTTTCACACCCCCTGTCGTAGGCACCCCCACAGTGGAGACCCCTGGCATGGACCTTTAAGAGGCCTCCAGGCGAGACGTCTAGAGCAGATCCCGTAGTTGGGAGAAGATGACAGGTTCTGATGAGGCCTGTTAGACCTACAGTGCCCAGGCCACTGGCTGCTAGCTCAGTCTGGTGGCTGAGGTGATCTGAGCGACTCAGTTTATCTTTCTGCCCTTGAGTAATAGGCTCCAGCTGACGTTCCTTCAGTTCAACCCCTAAAGCACTTTCAGGTGGTACTTAGGGAAAGTGGAGCAGGAAGGGTGCAGGCCAGCTGCTTTCCCTCAAGGAGTCAGCACCTGGGAATGAAGACAAGTGGACCTGCCTGCACATCAGGGAGTTACTGGATGGTGGCCTGGAACCCAGCATGTGAGACAGGATGAGGTTATTTAAACAATAGCAAGTGCATATGGCGTGGGGCTACTCTCAAGGACTGTTCCAAATGTTTTGAATATGTTTACTAATCACCAGAACAACCCTAGGAAGGAGGGTTACTCACTTCACAGATCAGAAAACTGAGGCACAGAGATGTTGAGTAATCTGCCCAAGGTCACACAGGTTGTGCGGAGCCAACCTTTAAACCTTCATCCTTAGGCAGTCTTGCCCTAGATCTTGGGCTTGGTTGACCCTGCGTTTGTAAACATCATCCTTTAAAAAACAAAATAAATATACATTCATTTTCATTTATGGAGCTTAATGGCTTTCAATATCCTGTCAATCCAATAATATCTTTTGAAGACACTCTGTGTGCTAGATGCATTGTCAGATTCAAAGAGGCTTGATTGAATCTCTTTGTCTTTAAGCATGTTCAATTTAGTTTCAGAGAAGGACATAAACATGAAAAATTAAATGGTAGTGGAAGGTAGTATCTTAAAGGCTAAATGGAATACTCCAGATAAAATTGAAGACATTAAAGTATTGATAAAAACACTAAACAACACATAGTGTCTTCTCTTTGCTTGATATCATATACCTCAAGATTGTGTTATACACAAAATAAAGGGTCTAGTTCCTGCTCATTCTCCTGTTCTTGTCCTCCTGAAAGGGACCTCCGTCTTGTTTCTAGGTAGGGGCTGGGGGCATGGGAAGGTGTGTTTCATCCACACCCACCCTTGATCACTCAGTGCTGCAGCCGCCCTCTCCACCAGCTCGGGCTCCCAGGAGCCCTCTTTCTCCTGCAGTTGCTCTGCTCTCTCTGCCCTGCTCTGCCCATCCCTGGGCCTCCCTTTCCCCCAGATGCCACTAAGGCTAACCTGACTAGTAGAGTGCTCTCGAGCTGAGAAATATTCAGGAAGACAGCTGCAAAGAGAGACCAGAAAACAACTTTTAGATGTGGAAGACAGGACGGTTAGAGCTCCATTAACCTCCCCACCAAGGGGATTTCTCAGTCAGCTCTTCGCTTTAAGTTCAACCATCCCTCCTCTCAACCTTCCTTCTCCATCCCTTCTTCCTTCCTGGCTGCATATGTAAGGCACCCATGCCTGTTACTTTATTGTGAAGACTAATTTCAATATCAGACACCAACTCAGAAGAGGGCCATAGGCTACCTTTGGGTGTTCACAAAGGTCCTCCAGTCTTTGCCAATCCAAAAAACTACCCAACCATAATGTTAGGTCTTCATGGGCACGTATTTAGGAACATTTATGTAATGTTTGAGATCAGGGTGCCCAAGTCCTACTCTCACCTTTCCTCCACTCCAAGCTTGTGGATGGTGAAAAATACAAACAAGTTCATTATTCACAAGGAAATTAATAGGATTTTATGAAGTGGAGCAGGCGTGCCATCACCCAAGGCTGTGTCAGAGAACATGGTCTAAAGGGGGTCATCGGTGGCCTCTCACTGCAGATGTAACTCCTGCCACTGCAAGACAAGAATCAAAGACCTTTATCCCCACCCAGACCAAGGAGAACAGTGCAGACTGAGGACTGCCCCACCTGCCTCCCTGGCCCCAGGTGTGCTCTGAGTAGGAAGGCAGAAAGAAAGTACAGCACCTGCCCGAGGACAGCAAGTGAGAGACAGAAGCCAACATGGCGGTCCCAGAGATATGGCAGCCTGGGAGAAGGTGAAAGAGTCACACTGAGACTCAGCAGTGGTCCCTGGTCAACTGGAGTCCCAGAGGATACCTGTCACCATACATGACAGCCACTGCTGTCTTGCAGGACCAGTAAATGAGGGGGGTGCAATAGAGAGGGAGGCCACCAGTGTCCCCGCCCTGGTGGGGGAGGCAGAACTGTGTGCACCACAACCAGAATGGCAGACTTGTGTTATAGGACATCAGCCCAGTGTCTGGGCATTTACTTCCTCCTTCATGATGGAAATTTACAGAGGCACAACCTTAACTAAGGTGTCTATTTAGATAAAATATACATTTCATCTGGGATGAGGCTTGTCAAAACTGAGCTTGTACAATAAGGAGTACAGAAAAATAAGGAATGTGTGGGCCTCATGAATTTGCTTATGGTAAAATCTATTAAGCAGAAACTAAATAACATGAATTTTTATTTCAAGCTCAAACATATGAATGGCTGTCAACTTAGGAGTTATTTGATCAACACAAATACTTGACTCTGACACCCTGCTAAATGCATCTTTATAAACTAGCGAAAATGGCCAACGTCTGCTGTGGTGATAGTTACATGAATTTCCTTTTGGATAAATGTTCTTCTAAGTGATTGGTGAAAACAAGCTTTCCGTGATGCATGTGTCAGCTTGTAATAAAGAAAGAATTATCACAGCTGCATTGCAAGGAGAAAAATCGCTAAATATCTTCAAGAGGTTGACAAGTACTGCAACATAAAAAGAAGAAAGAATATGGTGAAAATATTTGCACATGTGGAGAAAATATTATTTTAAAAAAAACTTAATTCCCTGAGAGAATAGCCAGTGTTTAATGAAGTTGTAGGGGGATTACATATGACCCTTAATATTCATAAAATCTTAACTACTTATATTCAATTATATAAATAATAGTCTTAGCATCAAAATACTTTCAATTAAAATCATCATTTGAGTCCACAAAAATGTGCATTATTAGCAGTTTATTATTTTAATACTTATTAAATGCTGTTACTTCAAATTATAGAAACCAGTGCTTCCAATCAGAGTAAGTCAAATAAGATCCTTCATGACCCCTTAACTTAAAGTTTTCACCTTTTTTGGTCTAGAAAGTCAGAGGGATATTATTACCCAATTGGAAATTTTAAATGAGCCCAGCAATAAATATCATCTCACAACAATAAAAGAACTTCCAGATGCTTACCTTAGTCAACTCACTTAAAATGGTGTACATAGAAAGTCCAGGGCTGGATGTGGTGGCTCACTCCTGTAATCCAGGCATTCTGGGAGGCCAAGGCGGGAGGATCACTTGAGCTCAAGAGTAAGACCAGCCTGAGAAAGAGTGAGACCCCGTCTCTACTAAAAATAGAAAAATTTAGCCGAGTGTGCTGGTGCGTATTGATAGTCCCAGCTACGTGGGAGGCTGAGGCAGGAGGATCGCTTAAGTCCAGGAGTTTGAGGCTGCAGTGAGCTATGATGATGCCACTGCACTCTATCCTGGGCAACAGAGCAAGACCTTTTCTCAAAGGAAAAACAAAAAAGAAAGCCTAATTATAGCTGAAAGAAGACAATGTTTGATAGTAGAATAGTTCATTAGTAAAATTAAAAAATAATGGTAATTGTCATACTTTTGTACAGATAAGTAATGAGGACAATGTTGATGAATATCAACTAGGGGTACTCATACTGATAAATGGTGTGATTGGCATTTATCCTGGAAATACACCCCAGTTACTGGAAGGCATGTCACCTCACACTTTGTTACATCATTAGGCACAGCAGTGTTGAGAAGACTAATAGCCACGGATTAGATTTCAACTGAACATTGAATGGGGCTTCATGTAATACCAAAAGATGGAATTTAAGAATAATGAAGACATTACCAGAAGATGCAGCACTATGGATCTATAATTACACATTAGCAGATTCTTCCCCTAATACCAGATATTCTCTGTCTGTTAATAATTCTAAAAGCTCTAGAATTTATTTTTAAATTTTTTTGTTTTTTAAATTGGCACATTGTAATGATGCATACATATATTTATGGGGGTAAAATTTGAGGTTTCAATACATACCTAAACATTTGTTCATGTGTATGTCTTCTTTTGAAAAATATCTATTGACATCTTTTGCTCATTTTTAAATCTCTTTTCTTTTTTTTTTTTTTTTTGGCTGGTAAGGCCCTTATGTAGTCCATAGTCTGGAAATTAACTCTGTCAGATTTATAGTTTGCAAATATTTTCTCCCATTCTGTAGGTTGTCCCTTTATGCTGTTTCTTTTGCCACACAAAAACTTTTTGGTTTGCTGTAATCACATTTTTCTGGTTTGGCTTTTGTTGCATGTGCCTTTAAGGTCTTATTTTAAAAATTCTTGCCCAGTGCAATATTGTGCAGCGTTTCCCCTATCTTTTTTTTTTTTTTTTTTTTGTCTAGTAGTTTCATAGTTTCAGGTTACATTTAAGTCTTTAATCCATTTTGAGTTGATTTTTGTATATGGTGAGAGGTTGGGGTCTAGTCTCATTCTTCTGCATGTGGATATCCAATTTTATCAACACCATTTATTGAAGAGACTGTCTTTCCTCCAGTGTATGTTTTTGACACCTTTGTCAAAAATCAGTTGGCTGTAGGTGCATGAATGTATTTCTGGACTCTCTATTCTGTTCCACTGGTCTGTGTGTCTGTTATTGTGTCAGTACCATGCTGTTTAGGTTACTATAGCATTGGAGTATATTTGGAAGTCAGGTAATGTGATATCTACAGCTTTGTTCTTTTTGTTAAGGATTGCTCTGGCTATTTGGGGTCTTTTGTGGCTCCTTATACATTTTAGTATTAATTTTTTTCTCCTTCTGTGAAGACTGTCCATTGGTATTATAATAGGACTTGCATTAAAGTTGTAGAGTACTTTGGGTATTATGGCCATTTTAAAAATATTAATTCTTCCAATTCATGAACATGAGATACATTTTCATTTATTTGTATCCTCTTCAATTTCTTTCATCAATGTTTCATAGTTTATAGTTTTCAGTATAGATATCTTTTATCTCCTTTGTTAAGTTTATTCCTTGGTCTCTTACTATTTATTGTTGGTATTGTAAATGGAATTGTTTTCTTGATTTTTTTTCAGATAGTTAACTATTAGTATATAGAAATGCTACTGATTATCTGTTGATTTGTTATCCTGTGACTTTACAATTTGTTTATTAGTTCTAATAGTTTTTAGTGGAGTCCCTAGGGTTCTCTATATATAAGATCACGTCATCTGCAAAAAGGAACAATTTGACGTCCTCCTTTCTGATTTTTGAATGCTTTTCATTGCTTTCTCTTGCCTAATTGTTCTTGCTAGGACTTCCAGTACTGTGTTGAAGTGTTATAAGTGGGCATCCTTGTCTTGTTCATGATCTTAGAGGAAAAGCTTTTAACTTGTCCCCATTCAGTATGATGATAGCTGTGGGTCTGTCATTTATGGCTTTTATCATGTTAAGGTATAATACCTTCTATCCCTCATTTGTTGAGAGTTTTTAACATCCAAGGATGTTAAACTTTATCAAATGCCTTTCAGCATCTATTGAAGTTATCATGTGGTTCCTGTCCTTGATTCTGTTGATAAAATGAATCACATTTATTGATTTGCATATGTTAAACCATCCTTGCATCCCTGGGATGAATCCTATTTGATAATAGTGAATGATCTTTTTGATGTGCTGTTGAATTTGGCCTGCCCGTATCTTGTTGAGAATTTTTGCATCTATGTTCATCAGGGATATTGGCCTGTAGTTCTTTTTTTCTGGTGCCCTTGTCTAGTTTTGATATATGGGCAATGCTGGACTCAAAAAATTCACTGGGAAGTAAGTATTCCTTCCTCTTCAATTTTCTGGAATAGTTTGAAGAGAATTGGTGTTAGTTCTTTAAATGTTTGTTTGAATTCAGCAGTGAATCCAGCAGGTCTGGGACTTTTCTTTGATGAAAGACTTTTTACTATTGATTCAGTTTTCTCACCCATTATTGATTTGTTCAGATCTTCTATTTCTTTATAATTTAATTTTGGTAGGTTGTATGTGCCCAGGCATTTTATCCATTTCTAATATGCTATCAAATTTGTTTGTGTGTAAGTGTTTAGAATAATCTTATTATACCTTTGTATTTCTGTGGTATCAGTTGTAATGTCTCCTTTTCCATCTCTGATTTTATTTATTTGTCTTACCCCCTTTTTTTTCGGTCTAGTTAAAGATCTGCTGATTTTGTGCATTTTATCAGAAAAACCTAACTCTTTATTTTACTGATCTTTTGAATTGCTTCTGTAGTCTCCATGCCATTTAATTCTGATCTGAGCTTTATTGTTTCCTTCCTTGAGTTTAGTGTGTCTTTGTTTTTCTAGTTCTTTGATATGTATCATTAGATTGTTTATTAAAAGTCTTTCTTCATCTTTGATATAGGTGTTTATTGATATAAACTTCCCTTTTAGAAGTGCTGTTGCTGTGTCGCACAAGTTTTAGTATAATGTGTTTCCATTCTCGTTTGTCTCTAGGAAATTTTAATTTCCTCTCTAATTTCTCCATTGACCCATTGTTTTTTTAGGAGCATGTTGTTTAATTCCCATGTATTTGTAAATTTTCCAAAGTTTTTCTTGTTGTTGATTTTTAGTTTTATATGTATATCATACTTGATATGATCTCTATCCTCTTAAATTTGTTAAGACTTGTTTTGTGGCCCAACATGTGAGCTATCTTGGAGAATATTTCCTGTGCAGCTGATAAGAATGTGTCTTCTGCAGTTGTTGAGTGACACATTCTATAAATGTCTGATGGGGGTGTTTGGTCTAGACTGTAGTTTAGGTCTGATGTTTTCTTATTGATTTCTGTCTGGGTGATCTGCCTATTGTTGGAAGTGGATGTTGAAGTTCCCTACTATTACTGTATTGCAGTCTTTCTCTCCCTTTAGGTCTCATAGTAATTTGCTTTATTCTAAAATTTACTTATATGACTATTCTAGTTCTTTGAAATGCCATAAATGTATAGAGACATGAATATATCAGGAACATAGCATAGATTACACTCAACATGGAAATGCTTATTTTTAAGAATAAAAAGGGTCATAGGACCTATGTTTCCAAATCCACCAGGTTCCAGGGTATGTCCCTAAATTTCAGGGCCTTAGCCAGTAAATTGTCTGAGGACTTAAGCTTCTTTGGAGTTCCTTTTTAGGCTTCTTATTTGAATGCGTAAAGAACATCATGCACCTTTTATGCCATAACCGCATAGTACCAAGTATTTGATGTAGTCTTTTAGTGCTTAAGGAGGTGGAGCAAATTTTTTTCCACAACTGATTCTGTTCATCAGGAAACCAGTCCTTGCACCCAGCTCTAGCTCCATGTTGTTGAGCCTCCTGTGAAGCCATGTGAATAATGCATCCCACCTGGCTCTCTAGAGACAGGCAGCCTCTCCTTCCTGCCTCTCTCTCATCCTGTGACAAGTTTGCTCAGTCCCCTCCTTCCACCCAAGGTGAAAAAAAGTGAGTCCACCATGGAAGTGTTAGCATTCTCTACCCAACTGCCCCCTTCCATGTGTATGGGAAAGTCTAACCAACAGCCTTCATCTGGGTCCTTTCTGTCTTTAGCTGAAGGAGATTTTGTGACATTCCTCTCTGAGGAAGAAGCCAAAGAAAAGGACAATACAGATTCTGAGGAATATTAAAACAGAGAAAATTATTTCTAGGTAATAGGAATTTAACCAGGTACGCTGCACATCACATTAATTTTTAGTCTTCTTTGGCATTTCTGCAAACATATTATACTTTAAAATGTATATGGTATATTAACTGGGCATAACCTCACTTCTGGTCCCCAGCAGTTTAGCCAGAGGGTAGGACACACAGGCCCTGCCTAAATTTCCATCCCCTCTCTGCCCACTGTTCTTACTGCTCATGGGTGAAGTAGTGAGGGTGGTGTTAGTAACAATAGTACCTTCCACATAGACCATCGCGAACATTAGCTAAGGTAGTATGTTTAAGCTCCTAACATGGTGGCTGGCACAACAGGAAGCTGTAAATAAATATAGCAGTTATTATCATCGTTTCTTCATATCTAGGCAACATAGCCTCCCCATTAAAATTTGAAAGTATGATTAGAATGTTAAAAAAGCATGACTGTATCATCATCCTCATCATCCATCATGACTCCCAATTCACACACTTTAAATTAGAGGGTAACCAAAATGTACAGCATTAAATATACCTATAAGTATGCATAAACACATACATATGTAGGAATAAACGTGGATTCTTTTCATTTCCATTTTATTTATCCACTTATTTACATTTTAATTTTTATACCAAATTCTACCAATCTACTTGAGTCCATTATACTGCTCATAGCTGTAACATTAATAGAAATAGTAGCTATTGCTGATGATTGAACAAGATCCTATTTTCGGTAATCACTAGTTGAATTTTTTCTGCTAATTTATATTGTGAAGACTTAATGAAGAGCTTGCATTTTTAAATTCTTTGAGAGATATAACAAGAAGAAAACTGAAAATTGTTTAAGGATAGGGTTTTACATAATTTTCCCTTTCAAATGCATCTACAATATATTCATACACATGATCTCACGTTCAGTTTGAGAACCAGCGTTGTAGGTATGTTTGGCCTGTGCTGATGTGTTCAATGCCTTTTTTTCCAATAAAGGCAGTGAAAACAACATCAACTTCAATAACAATGATTCCATTACTACTAATAATCATGCATTAAATGCCTCTCCCCACAAAGATACTATATGAAGTTAAAAGATTATGTTAAATTTGCCCTTGCATATTTTTCCACTGAGGTAGCATGGATCAGCGTGTGCCGAGTATGGATTATTGGAACACATTTATGGTGCAGTTCTACTGTTGGGAATATGTGGGATTGGGTGCTAAAGATTCCTAATCCCTAAAATAATGGAGTTGACCTCTTTTTAAGAAGGTATAGACCATGTTCTTGGACCCATTGTCACCTCTGCCATTCTTATTTTCTGAGCTTGCAGAGGGGGTGTTCTTACCTTATTATATGCTTATTTTGTATTTATCTATATAACGTGTAAATATGTTTTATGTTTTCACATTTATCTGTGTACATATATATAAAAGAAAAGATACATAATACAAAAACAAAACTAATCTTTTTTTCTTCCTCTTTGTTGAAGTCTACTTTATATCCACCCCCCCAAGTTTCTTACTATTTGCCCAGATTCTTATATTTTATTCTGTTCTCCTTTTTTCTGTTGTAAGTAAATAATGCACATAATCACCTATCATAAAGCAGAATGTTTCCTTTCCTTGAAAAGGATGGCTCTTCCCCTCTTTCAAACAAATATAACACATAGAACATGTCTTCATTTTTCCTTCATAGACTAGCCCTTTATTTGTATAGCTCTACAGAAAACAAACAGATAATTTTATCAACAGCGTAGGTGTCTGTTGAAGTATCAAGTCAGCTGCTGAAGAGGCTACTTGTTAAATCTCCCAAAGAGACCAGTGGTACAGTTCATTGAGTTCTAAGAGCTTATTGAAGAGAGAAGGGGCTGTTTGCAGAGCAGGTGAGAGGAGAGAGGAGTGTGTTTACAGAGCTGATGAAGCACCTTCCCCTTCAAATGTTTGCCGTGAGTAGCCTCAATTGGATGGAGTAATCCTACAAGGACGACGATTTGGTCAACTGAGCTCTAAAACTCAAATAAGAAAAAACTGTTCAACAGGACAGAAGTTAAGGGAAAAGTTGCATTAAAGGAAAGTCTTTTAATATTATGACCAATATTCATGGACCCATGTTAATGGAGAGCCATGATTTGCATACGTCACATTGCAGTCTGAATAGTCAGGGCAAAAAGGGAGACGTGAGCCCTGAATCCTTATGGTGCTTCACTCTGATGCCATAAATACAATCCCCTTTTCTGATACCAGTTGATTTCAGCATTGTGAATGGTAATAACAGTAATAGCTCATTGATTTAATATTCTCTGCATATTAGTTAACACCTGTCATGCATTTAAAGTAAATAATGATTTCATGAGGCTATTTTATATCTGCTTCAAAAAGTCTACAGCATTACATTGTTACATTACTGGTGATTGATTTGCGATATCTTAGATTCTCGCACATTTTCTTGTGTATGTTTATATGAACTTTTCTCTAATTTAGTGTTTTTTTCTCTCCGTTTGTACTGATATTTTACATTATTTTCATTGTCTTGATTAGTCCAATTTATTTTAACATAGCAGTGGCAATGTGAATTCCAATTTTATATTTTGAAGTTCTTATCATCTATGTTATTTGTTGTGACCTAAAAGAAGTGTAAACCCAAGGATTCAGAATTGATGATTCCGAAGGGCTGTTCATCGAGGCCAAAAGTAGGGATGTGGTTGTGATTTTTTTTTAATATGATCATCCTTAAAGTTGTTGACCCGTCTGAGATTTCGTATCCCTACCTCCTTTTTCATAATAGTGATATCACTGATTAAGACTCAAAACATTTTAAAATAAAAATAATTTAATTATATGTATTGCTAATCTTTGATTTTCCTAGAAATGAACAAAGTTACATATTTTTGACATAGTTTTTTCTCTACTTTTTTTCTGCAGATCTCAGTAAATTCAGTTTATGAGAAATAATGTAAATTAGTTAATATACCAATTTCTTATAACTTTTTCAATGTAATATTGTTTGTTACTTCCTATTATGAACCCATCTCTTCTCTGTACCTTTAGTACACATTTTCCTTAATTTTAGGCCTCTCATCATTTTTCCAAGTTTTCTCACCATACTAGGTAATTTAGTAAAATAGGCATCTTTGAAATATTAAACCTGGTGCCTTAGCCATGGTGGTTGTAAGCATAAATTCTAGAAACCAACTGCAAGGGCTTGAATTTCTTTTTTACCAGTATCAGTAGATCTCTGGCAAGTTACTCAGTCTCTCTGTGCCTCAGTTTCTTATCTGTAAAGTGAGAATGACATGTTTACTCTCTTATAGTGTTGTTGGGGGAAACATGAGTTCATACAAATAAAGAACTTAAAACACCACCCAGCACCCACAAGGAGATATAGTCTGACACCCAGTAGCAAGGACCTTTTGCTGTGATGCCATTTGTACAGACCCCTTGTCTAATATCAGTTGATTTCAACATTGCTAATGGTAGTAATAATAATAATAGCTCATTTGTTTAAAATTGCTTTTGTATTAGGTATTTCATGCTTTCCCTGCATTTAAATCAAACAATGATCCCATTTCGTTCTCTTCAATAACACTGAAACAGGAGCTTGGAGAGCTCAGTTAACTTGTCCAATGCCAAGAACTGACCAAAAGGCCAGGACAGGAACCCAGTTCTCTAACTCAGAAGCCAGGCTCTGAATGTGACCCCTATTTCCCTGAAAAAGACCAAAATAAAATACAAATAGCATTCATAAACTTTCCTCAACCTTTTTTTCCTCCTTATACTGAGATATCGCCTTCCTGTTTCTGCTTAATTAATTGAATTTTGCACCTTATTTTCACATTTTGAACCAACTCCCTTTATATTATTCACAATTTTTTGTCTGCTACTTGGCAGTGTTTTTCTTAAATTCTTCCTCTCTTGTTATATTCATTTAATTTATGGTCCCTTGAGAGTTTTTCATGTGGGTGGTCACATCGTTCCCCTTACTTACCCTATTTGTTTTTAACAAAAATGTTTCTCTAGACTTCAGTATTATTTCCTGATCTCTGCCATTTTGTCCTTCTTTCCTGTTAATCATTGTATCGAATGTATTAATAGTGAATAATTTTGTATAGAAAAAGAGTTCTTTTCTGAAAACCATTTTCAGCAAGATTAAATGTTGATATTTTTATTTCCTGAATGGAAAACAAAATTGCACCTCTGTGAAAAATGGCAGATGTACTTAGTTTTCTCCTTTTGCCCTTGATTTTCTGGCTAGCTTATCACGACTATTGTAGAAAATGAAATTGTGTTTACTCCTGTATACTTGTTCTTCCAAGAGCAAGTTTACACCCTGCCTAAATGTTAAACCCCTTGCACCATAATATAAAGCATATTGTTTATAAATTTTAACATGTCAATTTTAATTAGACATGCTAGTAATATTTTGGAGGAAATGTAAATCCTCAAGAATTTCCATAAAGACATAAAGCAGATATTTTTATTGTGCAATTAATGCCTATTAGTCTAATCTGATTGTTTTGAGACTTAACACACGAGGGCAACCCTCTTTATTTCAAAATGCTGTTCCTCTGGAAATATATACAGCCTTTGTTTATAAAGTTTTCTTAAATATGTTTCTAATTTCCATTGTGTCCCAGAACCTACTTACCTGATTTTAGTTATTATAAAATGAAGTATTGAAAGTTCATTGGAATGAGGAGCCATGAGCTCTTAATTAACAGTCCTCAGTATTAGAATGTATTCCTCCGGCTCACTTTGCAACTTTTGGCATTTTGACACAATTTCCATAGCCTCTTTTAACAATTATTTTCTCAGTCTGGCATAATTTCTTTTGTGTTTGATTTGGCATATGTCCCATAATGTAAATCAAGTCCTATCATTGTCCACTAAGAAATGCTTAGAGAGTCAGAGTGGTAGAGTGTGATTTATGTTTGAAACATAATTCCTATAGAACACTCGTGATATAAATGGTCACGTCTAGACACTGGCTATATATGGGTATATTCTGATATATAGTACCAGAAAGCAAGTGGGCTATCTGCTATTAACCATGGCTAACAATGGGAGCAATTAATAACTGGTCATATTCTATTGATATGAAAGATGCTATTTTCATTCTATACATCAAACAAACCTTAGATGTCAAATATGTTTTGAGAACTGGATAAAAATAATGACATGAAATGATCTAAAAAGAATCCAGGAAGGATACAAAAAAATTGAAATACAGTTTGAAAATAGTCAAACTGATTTTAGTAACTGGTGTAAAATCTTTTCAAAACAATTTAGACACATTGAAAAGATGCAAATACTTTTGGAAAAGCGAAGTCAGCTCCTTATTTTGTCTGCCTTGCAGTTGGACTGGTTTTTGCCTTCTCCTCTCTTCACCAAGAGTATTTGCTCCTATGACAGCTTTACTTGAAAAAGAGGCATGTAAAAATCTTTTGGGAGTTACTGTACAGAAACTAGAACAGGCCTGCATTGAATGTTCTGGCACTAATTATGAAAGTATGAACCACACCCCACCCCCACACACACACTCCCTCACACTTTGCCTTATTTTCTTCTATTCAGGAAAATTAACTACAATACTAAATTTTTTTTACACCCTTAATAAAGTTAATGCAACATCACCTGAACACATTTTGAATTTTTTCAACTTGAACAATAAGGAACTAACTTTCCATGCCTCCTTACAAAATATTCCCTATATACTTCTGGGTTTTACTTTTACCCAGAGTTTATATTTCAGATGAACACACCTTCTCTTGGACGTTGCTAAGGATCATACATGCAACAGGTGCATTTCCCCCCACCCCGCACCTCAAAGGTTTATTTTGAAAATAGCAAGCTAATTGCCATTTTACTGGATAACATTGACTATATTGATTCAAATATGATGGATTAATTTTTTTTATTCTTTCAAACCCCTATTTTTTGTGTGTAATTCCCCCTCACCCCCCTCCCCCTGCCTAGCCCTGGTTAACCAATTCTGTGAACAGGTCCTCAACTTTTTGCTTTGTCCCTACTTTCCTGTCCTAGCCCCATCTTCCCCCGGTGTCGACTCCGTCCCCTTGCAGCGCACAGGCAGCCAGCATGGCCCACAGAATGCCGCCGCGGCCACCTTCCAGAGGGCCAGCTATGCCGCCGGCCCAGCCTCCAATTACGCGGACCCCTACCGACAGCTGCAGTATTGTCCCTCTGTTGAGTCTCCATACAGCAAATCCGGCCCTGCTCTCCCGCCCGAAGGCACCTTGGCCAGGTCCCCGTCCATTGATAGTATTCAGAAAGATCCCAGGTGGGTAAAAACCTTTTTCTTTTCCCTATGATGTCTAAGGAGGTTTCGTAACCTCTTTAGCCATTTGTTATTTATTTTTTTAATATCACGTTGCATTCATGTCACTGGCTGAGTATGAGAGAATTGGCTTTCCTGGGGTTTTGTACTGTTTTGTTCAATTTGGAGGATGGGTATTTACGATGAGTGTCCAATATCTTCTTTGGTTCAACACCAAAAATTAAAGATGATCCTTTGATCAGAGAGAGTATCTACACGTGCTTGAAGTTCAGGTATTTGGTAGGATGTAGGAGAGACTGTCGGAGCCCTCTTTAATGCAGTGGAAACTGCGGATTGAAGATGCTATCATTTGACTTCAAATATCATGGTCTGCGTATTTTATTGTCTCACTGGAAGCATGCTTTTTCACCGTGTGTATTTCTGTTATCAGATTGTAAAGGGGTACACCTACAAAGTTATACTAAAATTGAAAATTTAGACGTTCCATATTTCTTTCATTTCTCTATGTCTGAAAACAAATACTAGGATGAAGTTGTCTGGGGAGTGATAAAAACTTGAAGATAATGTATTAAGGAAATTGTTACTGAGGTCTGTTTCTTTTTCACTTTCTTTATTCCAACAGTGGCAAGGGATTTAGTGATTCTGCTTCTGAGGTTGGGCTTGAGTCCCCTTAGAGTTAAATGACGTTTGACTCACAGCCATTGGATTTATGCTGAAAGAGTCCCGTAAACATATATCTGCATCTGTGAACACTGCAGATAAATGTCAGATTTCTGGAAGGGCAGGTGGCTTGACGCTGGTGGTGTACTCAAAATTCCTCCCAAGGAATTTTCACTGATAGAGCACACAGTTCCTGTGTACTGCATTGAGAAGGTTACATAGATTCTTTTGCAAAAAGGAATCACTTCTACAAACATAAAAGGCAAAATGGGATCATTTTACAGTATTTCTTTGAGATAGCTACTTCAGCACAATTCAAACCTGTTTGGAGGTTCCACATTAAATATTGCATTTAGTATAACCTCTATGGTAAAAGTGAATTGCAGTAAGTGTTTACTGTCAAATACTAAAAATCAGAAGTATACTTACTTTCACAGTGCACAGTGTCCTGGTTATCTAGGTTTTCAATCTCAACAGCAGTCTTTATAATCTTGGTCCTGAAATCTGCCCCAATCCTTAAGTATTCTTGGTATGTACGGCTAGAATATTCTTCAGAAAATACCTCAACGCACTCTATTCTTAAATGATTTTTCTCGACATGCTACTGAAAGTGTATAGAAATAGAATAATAGTAAACTCTTAAGAAATGCTAAAATAGAAACATACACAATGGAATTGGCATTGCTTGCATTCAACATTGTATATTTGAGAATAAACATTTTGTCTCTGATGGAAAGGTTTTAAATTTTCATATTAGGGGAATTTGGCTTAATAAGAAACCAAACTTATGTTTCTGTAGCTTCAGCCTAGCCTCTGTATTTTATACTGTGTACTAAATGCATTTTATTTTACTAAATGGCATATCCTTTCCATTTTATGTTACTGTCACTTTTATAGCCTTTTTCCTTCTCTCAGTATATTGTCACGGCTCTTACCTTTTCAAGTTATGGATTATGTCACTTATATTTACTGAGTGCCCAATATAAACCAAAAGAAGAAAACACTGATAAGAAATGTTAGAAGGAAAACAGAATATCAGCCACTAATATTTTGTTTTAAATTTATATGCAAATCAGTATTATATGAATTACAAGTTCAGTATATTCAAGAATCCTAGGCTTTGGCCATAAATATGTGTTAATTTTGAAAAATTCATACCATTAGTCTAAGCTCAGACCTACAGAAAAAATAAGCAAAACCATTTCTGGAACCAGAACTGGATTGTTTTGGCTTAATATAAAAGAGACTAATTACCTGGCATCATGTGAAATATATGGAGTATAAAAAACAATAATGACTTTCTTATAGGGTTTTCTTAAAATAAAGGAATATGTTCAAAGTGTTCTCATTAAATGGAAAAACATGCCAAATTTGAAATTCAAGTTCAAAATGTATTACTTCTTTTAAGAAAAGATTTTTACATTTTCCTTCAAATAATGAGTTTTGATTCTTCCTAGGTGAATATTGCTAGACTAGTGTGTTTAACTTCTAGGGCTTATAATACAATTATTTATTTTGGCAGTATGGCTTATGATGTAAACTTTTTCAGTCTTTTGACTTCTTTTAAGCTTCTGAAATATGCATACAAATACTTGGGAGAATTTACTAAAGTTTTATTTGTCATTAAACACCAGACCATATTAAGCCCCTTTGCCATTACAAACATATGTTCATAGCATATTACAGTCTTCAAAGTCTGTTTACTTGTCTCTGTGATGTAATCCTCCTTTGTGAGAAGAACTTAAGTGCCTTAAATAAGTGGGGAATCAGAATGTTGAAAGACTTGAAGATCACATTGTGGCCAGGTGGGTGCAGAGGCTAGCATTTTTATTTTTAGCACATGTTGAATCCACTCTGGGACATATGTTGCCATGAACATTTTTATTGCTTTACAAAAAGAAAAAAAGGAAAGAGTATATTTATATCTTTTATCATGTTTTTCAGAGGATGAATGGTAATACTGGATACCTATGTGTAGGATTGAGAAGAAAACACAAATTATCTAGGAAGTGCTAGCATCCCTGATAATTGCTTGTTGGATGTTTGGTCTTTGTTGTATTTTTCATTTCTTTTCGTTTCTTTTCTGATATCTACCACCTTCTTCTTACTGCAGAACAGCATATTTTCTGTATTAAATAGTTTTATTATCATATAATGAGAAGTTTTCAAGCAAACACTGCATTTTAAAATAAGAATTTGAAGTCATGGTAGCCCCAATTCAGGCATTAGACTTGAAACGAGAGAATTCCTGTTAGCTTTCTGTTACTCTAAGCCATAGGATATGAAAGGATTCGTTCTACAGGGTTGGATTTTTCTTGTTGATGGTAGCTCAGTCATATGGATTGTGGCAAAACTTTGGTCTTTTCACTTTTAACAGGTCATCATGCACTCCAATAAACAAAGCACAAAAATCTTTTATTCAAAGAGATGGTAAAATCCAATTTCCTTTTTAAAGTCAGCAATCACTGGGAAAATGGTTTTTTAGACGTATAAAATTCACTTTATAGCCACATTTGCTAAAAAGTTTAAATATGAATCTCTTAAGGATTGTTACTGTCTCTAACACATTTTTCGGTGCTATACCAAATATTGAGTTCTATATACTGTTGTTTTTAAACATGTCAGTCAAGTATAAATCTTAATTATATGAAGATGTGTCAGTGGCATTAGTAGTGATAAGTCATAATAGCATTCTGATTTTTGGAAACTTAATTGATGAAATAACTATAAAAAATAAGGCAAGACTGATATATCTGGGTATCCTATAAATGTTCTTGTCTATAAAATAAGAGAAGTTATGACTAAGACATTTTCCTGCTATAATTCAATGTGTAAATGGTAGCAGTGATAGCATGTTTTAATCATGTTTGATTAATTCCTTTTTAGGCTATTGTAATCCTGGATGTACACTATCTCAAGAGCAATTTTTCAAATGTGCTAAACGTGATTTGCAATAAAACGCTATCATCTTTTCTGTTATTCAGCATAACAGAGAAATACATAGAATGGCACATTTTTAATGCTCATATTGGACCCACATTAGCAACTGCATTTTCACTTGGCTCTATCAAACCCATAGTCCATGGAGTTGTTTTTCTTCAAGCTACAATATTTGACCAATAATATAAAAATATGCACTTTGAGGAATTATTTGTACATTTCTACTATATTTTATCTGCTATTTAGAGATACTACCAAAAGTTATTTTATTGTTGGACATTATACTATTAATATTATTAATAGATCTCATTAATGAATATTATGTATAGATATTTTATCATTAGGTAAACCTACCTGCGTAAAAATGCTTTCCAAATACTGGTTTTTCATTGTTTACTTGCTCATAGGCAGGCAGGCGCTCGAGCTCACACACGCACATACACACACACGCACTTACATAGTGAATTGAATGCTCAGAAAACAAAATGTGCGATAAAAGTGCTTTTAAAAAGGTGAAGATCGAAGACTGTTTTTAAAATCTTAGATTAAAATTTCAACAGTTTTAAGTAACTTAAGTTATTATGTAACTTAAGTAACATGGTTGAAGTGTTTGCAATAAACCACATGTATATTTTTTTCATAGTCCAGTTCTCTTGGGTGATGAATTTCTGGGGAGTTTGCTTTTAACTTCAAATGCTCAATAATCATTTCTTTAACTGTGGAAATGTCAGAGGGGAAAAATACAGGATTCACAATTTAAAGATTCTCAGAGTTTGAAGAGCACTTGGAGATCATTTGTCAACAGGCTAATAGCGAGCCTTACATGTGGCCATTCCTCCTCTGTTTGAATACCCCTAGCCATGGGCCACTTACCATCTCTTGAACCATTTTTTTCTCTGAATAATTCAAACTGTATACAGTAATTTATATTGATACAACAGTCTGCATCTCTCGTAAGCTCATTCCCTGATCTTGTTTCTGACCTTTGAAATTACATGAGAATATGCCTATACCTTCTTCAAAGGATGGCCTTCAGACAGTTAGTATACCTCTCACCAAGGTCTGGGACTTACGTTCCTAGATCAAGGCTAGTGGCAGTTGTTCCATGAGCTGTCATTTCTGGCCTGTAGTGGCCATTCTCCCTCCCAATTCTGTCTCACAGGTCAGCAGCAAGTGTGGAAAGAGAACAAGTGTTACCTTGGGCTAACCTGGGTTCACTGTGGATTTTTTTGACAGTCAGATGACAATATTGCTACTACCAGTGTCAATGATAACGAAGATAGTTAAAATTAGTTAAGTAATGTGTTCTGTGCTTAGTGTTAAACCTTTTATATTCATTATTTAATTTAATCCTCCTGAATCCCTATAACATGAGTTTTTATAATGCCTATTTTACATATGGGGAAACTGAGGCTCAGAGAGCTAGAAACTGAACCCAAATCGACTGACTTCTTATGTTTCTAATTACTATGAATAGTGATCCCATTCTTAGTTTAGAATCTAACAAAATGCCATATGACTTTTACATGTGACTTCTGCAACTCAATTATCCTTACCTTTAATTTTTTTTTTTTTACCTTAAATGAGGGACTTTACATTCCCTTCTTGTGAGGTGATTCCATTATTTGATACCACAGAAATATATTCTGGATCCCAATTTTGTTGTCCAGTATAACTAGCATAACCACTGCTCCACGTCCCTTGGAAATTGGAAAGTCAAACATATAGGTCCTTGGAGAGATTTTATCAAGGGGTGGCTAGAGCTGGCCACAGGACAGAGCCCTGTAGCCCTCATTCCTATGGACCTCTCACTCCAGTGCCACCTGAGGGCACTAAATATGTTCTAGGTGACTTTTCTCTGGAATATTCTAGAGTGGGCTCTGCAGACATGATAGCCTGAAAACAGCTTCATTCTTTGAGGAGCTTTCATAATTATATCACAGAGAAAGGTACATCCGCAAATGACCATAATGCTTTGGGGAAAGAAGACAGATGTGACAGAAGAAGTGCCCCGGGAAGGAGTTGCGGGGATGGCACAACCCAAGGGATAGATGTTATTTGCACAGGGAAACAGAAGAGATAAGCTTTCCACACAGTGTGAACGGTTGGAAAGAAGAGAGGCTGGAAGTGGATCGGGAGAACCAGCTTGAAACACCCAGGCCTGCTGAAGGCAGAGGCTGAGCTGCCTGTTGGAGAGATAAGGACTCGGCAGCGGCCCAGCTAGGGCATCCCCCATTGGGAGGCCTGGAGTCCAGGGGACCTAGTGAGGGCCACAGCGGGCGGCAGGGAACAGGGAGGAGGGAAAGCTGACAGCTCGGCCCTTCACAGCCAAGAGAGAGGATTGGAAGAAGGAAAAGAAGACTTCACTGCAAAAGGATTCTTTTCATTTCACAAAAGGCTCCTTTTCAAGAGTCCTTTTATCAGTTGAAAGGAAAGGAATGTTCACACAGACTACGTGTCTATGCTAATATTGATTTTTTCCATACCCAGAATACTGTTTTGCCTCCTGTCTTCGAAACCACTTGGAGAAGTAAACAATTGTGTTTCTAAAACAACAACTTATCTCTGATACCACACACCCACCTCTTCTATGCTAAAGCAGGCTCTGGCATGGGGCCTCCATGGCATTGTGTGGTTAAGAGTAAAGAAAGATGGGCAGTCATGACTGATGTGTGTCTGCTCCCAGACTACTTATTAGTTAGTTAATTAACTAATTGTTAGCAGGTACTCCATCAGTTGCAATGGTGGGAATCTTTGTTTTTTGCTTCCCTGGTATACAGACTCTCCTCTAAAGACCCAACCCTTTCCTTCCCCTCAATCCACAGGCTATCAGTAAAACAGAATTGTACGCAAGTTCAGAAGGTGAGCATGTAGCTCACACCTGGCCCAAGAGCTGACAAGCCATGGGCCCCCACTTACTAGCCAGGCCTCCGGGTGTGTGGAGGAGTGTGCAAAACCAAGTCCAAGCTCTCTAAAGTGGGCTATGTGGATTCTGGACTTCCCTAAATCATTTGGGGCAAAGCCAAATCCAGGCTAGCTAGAGCCAACATACAGGAGCAAAAGCTAAGTGTACCTCTGTCCTTCTCAGTATAGTTCACCGTCCCTCACACACCCAGTCATTCCCTCCCCACCTATCCTCTCTGGAGGTGCTCTGGTAGTCTTTCTTATGTCTGGTCTCCATTTTGGAGCTAATGGACTGAGATGTCCTTGGTAACTTAACTTGCATCCCTGATACTTAGGAGTGGATCTATCATATACACTTATACTATCTTTCCAGAACTTTCTTTTATAAGCTTTCTCCCTAAAGCCAGCTACACTCCTTGTTCCAGGAACAGAGATATTTTCTTTCCTCCGAATCAAACCAACCAAGAAGTTCCATACTGTAATTAAATTATTATGAAATCGTTACCAAATAGGCTTATTGGAGAGACTAAATCTGATGATATCATCTACTATCCAAGGAATCTTGGGTCGATACAAGGCATAGCTCTATGAAATTTCAAGCACCTTTAGTCTTAATTTAATAATGCTAAGCACTCTGATAACAAATAAAAATATAAGTGGTTAGTAGTTTAAGGGAATGGTGTATTGAATTGGTCAAGTAAATCATATAGTTATTTTGTATCATTGTTATTACACTTAAATGTATAACTTCAGCTAGTAGCTCATATTACTTCCTGCTTCATGGTTAATCTCTGTGGCCTTACTGATGACCTTGTGTATCATGTATGAGTGATGTGCATGTGTTGTCTGTGGGATTTAGATATTCTCATACTGGAAAGAGAGTGGGGTCTTACAGGTGAAGTTGTTCCTTGTACCATTTTGTGATGAAGGAGATATCAAAGAGTACAAGTGAGAAGAAAGATCTTTGGTAGGTCGGGAAAGTATCTCTCTCCTCTTCTTCATTTGAAAGAAATGATCAGAATGTCTAAGAGCACAAACGAAGTATGACTATTAAAAATGGTGCCCCTTGGAAATAAGCTGAGAACCAAAAACAAGGGAGCCTCTTTCCCTGGAATCTCACAGAGGATTAGAGAGGCCTGCAAACACAGAGGGGAAGCTCTGAAATCCAAATGCTCCAGTTTGATGCACAGATTTTATTTAAAATCTGTGTACTTCCGTTATTTCCCCCTTGATATCTTTTAGCGTTTTGGAAAGTGGTTTTGAAGAAATCACAAGATTTTGTGCTACAAAAGGAATCAAAGGAAGGTTTTGTGGGTCCAATCTTGTATGAGATTATAAAAATGAAGGAAAGCACCCCCTGTTACCAAGGTTGGTTCCTACAAGTGGAAGCCCTCATCAGCAAAAGGGGACACCAAGAAAATTTAGGAGACAGAATTGGCTAATTTGGTCAGTTGTTCCTCTCGGACTGTCTTCTTCGAGGGATAATCTTGATAGTCCTGGACTTGATTTTATCAAAGAAAGTAGCATATATATATAGAAAAATGACTATATATCTATGACACATATATGAGACACATACATTAGGAGTGTATGCATATAGATATACATGTATATACGTGTGTGTATGTTATGTGTGTATGTATGTATATGTGGACTATGTGTGTAGATAAATTGTGTGTATATACATATACAAATATCCATGTGGTATATAGATAACAAATAGTTACTATGTGTGTATATATGTACATGGTCATATACATGAATACATATATATTGATATGGACACATAATCTGTTTATTGACCCTGCACACATTTATCCGAAGATAAGATCTGCACAACTTGCATAAGGACATGGTTGTTAATGCTACAGAGGACACACAGTAACAAAGTATTGATTTTCCTTCTAATCTATTTATCGATGTTCACAGGGTGTTAAAAACTAAAAATATAAATTCATAAAGTTAAACAAACACAAGAGTTGTTTTTCTTACAGAAATATGAACCAGTCACAGTAGCTATAAAATTTTTGAAAAGCACACTTCTAGCTGTATGTTTATGTATTTAATAGACATCCACTTAGCTATGTTCAACCTTTTGAAACCATGCCCTTTGGAAGGTACTCTATGCTTTTTAGAGTTTGGCCAGTTCCTAACTAAAAGAACTTCTCACCCTTATTCTTTGATATATGCTACTATGGAAAACCTATTTCATTGGTAACATATCTCAGTTAATCCATCCTCAAAGCCCTCCTTATTTGTTCTACCACAAGTGAAAATCTGAAATCCCCTTTGGTCATTTCATGTACAAACCAGGTTGGTATTTGGGTTGATGTCATAACTCCCTTTTCTTCACCATCTGACTTTCAATATTTAAATGAGGACAAAAATGGAGCATTCAAAACACTTATTGACGGCCGGGCGCGGTGGCTCACGCCTGTAATCCTAGCACTCTGGGAGGCCGAGGTGGGCGGATCGTTTGAGCTCAGGAGTTCGAGACCAGCCTGAGCAAGAGCGAGACCCCACCTCTACTAAAAAAATAGAAAGAAATTATATGGACAGCTAAAAAATATATATAGAGAGAAAAAATTAGCCGGGCATGGTGGTGCATGCCTGTAGTCCCAGCTACTCGGGAGGCTGAGACAGTAGGATCGCTTGAGCTCAGGAGTTTGAGGTTGCTGTGAGCTAGGCTGACGCCACGGCACTCACTCTAGCCTGGGCAACAGAGTGAGACTCTGTCTCAAAAAAAAAAAAAAACAAACAAACAAAAAAAAAACAAAACACTTATTGTCTTGCAAGACAGGGTGTAGTTGACTGTCAGTGTTTAATGGAAATTAATTTCCATTGCTTCCTGAGATGTTTTGCAGCTAATAGTGCTCATTAATTTAAAGGTACTGACCTTGATAGAGAGAAAATCAGCATTTTATAGTAAGAAAAAAATACATATTAAATGGAAATTCCATTGCTTATGATACATTATAGCTTGGCAAGCCTTGTAACTTAATTCTTTGATCTACTGAAGATCATGTTCAACTACTTTCATTGGGTTGCTGAACCAAGTGTGCCTTAGCAGCCACTTAATTCTACCAAGAAGACCAGAAGGAGGAGGAGAAGCAGGAAGGGTAAGAAGAGAAAGGAGAAATAAGAGAAGACAACATCCAGTGAGAAATTCAGTGGGATTTATGTACTAATGTGGATTGACGAGTGAGATGAAAAAAGTATCCTCAAAGTTCTTCAAAGTGGCAATAATATTCAAAATCTTAGTCATTTCTGAAAACTCTTCCAATACTTAGCATTCTGTGTAGAATTAACAGTCATACAGTGTGTGGTAGCAAGCCTCCAAGATGGCCCTCAATGACCCATCTCCTTGTGTCATCCCCTCCCACGCACTGGCGTGTGTCACCAGTGGGACAGAAAGTAGACTAGTGGTTACCAGGGGCTGTGAGGAGAGGGGAATGAGAAGTTAGTGTTTAATGGATACAGAATTTCAGTTTGGAATGATAAAAAAAAAAAAATTATGGAGATAAAATGGTTAAAATGGTGAATTTTATGTTATGTATATTTTATTACAATAAAAAGAAAAGAGAGCCAGCTATAGGCTGGCCAGGCACTGCTTCTTATAGACAGAAAGCCCAGCTATACAGAGGCATGAGAGAAGGATGAATGGAAGACCAGGTGGATCTTGGGCAGGACTCCTTTGGAAGAGCGCCTCCATGACTTTGCAGGAAGCTCTAAAGCCCACCTTTAAGGAGAACATACATGGTATCCTATCTCATGTATTACCTGCCAAACATGTAAGTTCTTTAATCTCTTGCCCACATTTTATCAAGATCAAATAAAAACAACTTATTAATATTATAATAACCTATTAATACTATAATAATATATTCCCCAATATGTTAACTAGAAGACTCAGAATAATGAATGTAAAGTAGCTTTTCAAAAATTTTATTTTTAATTGACACATAACTATATATTTATGGGGTGCAGAGTGATGTTTCAATACATGTATACATTGCATAATGATCAAATCAGAGTAATTAGCTTATCCTTTATCTCATTCCTTTGTGGTGAGAACATTCCAAATCCTCTCTTCGAGTTATTTTGAAGTGTACAGTACAAAACTGTTAACTGTAGTCACCCTACTGTGCAACAGGACACCAGAATTTATTCCTCCTATCTGCAATTTTGCACCCATGGACCAATCTCTCTGCACCCCCTCCTCTAAAGTAGTTTTAGAAATAGGTAGACACTGTTCTGGACCCTGAAAACTTTTGTGTAGGGGAGATGAGATGGGAATATCAACTAGAAAATAAATAGGAAATAGTCATGTTTAAAATTATCTAAACTGAAAAATAGATCAAATTTAAATAAAAGCTAACTGAATATTTTATTAAAAATTACCCTTAGTAACTGATTATGCCAGCTACCATGTAATTCTATATATTAAACCTCAGGCATTCCTACTGTGCCTTTTGCTTGTAGAGTCAAAGTTCTATTTCATGACTTCTACTGGGGTTAATTTCCCTGCACACTGAAGGGGAAGGCATTCACTCATACCTCACAGGCTCTAACTCAGAAAGCTTTCAACCAGTGCAAAGAAAGAAGACAGAAAAAAGCATCCATTTCTTCCAGGAACCAACAGTACTCCTGTTCCTATCTCCTCCTGACAAAGAAGTCTGCTATATTTCAAACCAGGCTCTGTTATGTTAGAAAAGAACTCATTAAGAAAAGTGGCAATTAACATCTATACTGCAGTAAAAGTGCCTCTGACATTAAAGAAGAAAACATAAAGCATGGGCTTTTTTGGATAAGTGGAAATGTTTCTGCAGGGTGCCTTGCAATGTATTTGCTGTCCTTTGTTTTGAAGATTACTGAAACATTAACACATTTAAATTTACCATAAATCAGCTTGAAACTAGTAGACCATGTTGCTAACATGGTAAAAGTGGCCGCTAGGAACACAAACACTGTGTGTGTTGGCTAAGCAGTGTGTGTGCACGTACACACACACCAGGCTGGATCTGCTCTGCATAAGTGATTTTGAACCCTTGATACCTAGAAATTTTCATTTTTAGAAAGGGAGGGAGTTTCTGTTTGTTTATCCTACACTGTTGATTTAATAGAAATAAAGGCAAAATAGGCAACATATGACTGGACCATTAGGTACAACCACATGTGATGTGCATATCATTCAGGGCCATGCTAGCTACAGAAGCGCCTGTATGTAACACGCTACACTAGCTCATTCACTGTAATAAGCACTTACAATTGCAAGGAATGAAAATTCACTCTGGTTATCTCAGTCAATAGGAGCTTGTTGTAAGGTTTCAGAGTGGTATGAAAGAGACAGGAAACTGTTTCAGCAGTCTCAGCCAGACGGGTCTCATTGAAAATCAGATCACGGTGCTGGACACCAAAGCTGCTTTGGGGCTGTGGCAGGAACTCCGAGCATGGCACTGAGAATGGAGCGTTTGCTGGACCCATTGCAGAGCCCTGTGGTGTGGAGTCTCGGCCACTGTGCCCCTGGCCCTGCCTCCTTCTCACCTCCCTCTCACCTCCTCCTCCTCCTCTCAGTCTTGTCTCAGAGCTGACTGCCAGGGCTTCTGTCCTCGTCCTCTCTCTGTGTCTCTCTCTGTATCTCTCTCCAGTTGTGTGTTACTCTGCAGCACCTTGAATTCAGACTTAACTGGAGAGGTGTTAGGGGCTGAATTCTGTCCCCCAAATCTGTATGTTGAAGTCTCAAGCCCAAGTACCTCATAATGTGGCTGTATTTGGAGATAAGGTCTTTAAAGAGGTGATTGAGTTAAGATGAGGCTCTTAGGCTGGGCCCTAATCCTACAGAGGTGGAAAGGACACCAGGGATGTGCTTGCACAGAAAGACCTTGTGAGGACAGTGAGGATTTGGTCACCTGCAGGCCAAGGAGAGATGCCTGAGGGGAAACAAAACCTGCTGGCACTTTGATCTTGGACTCCCAGCCTCCAGAACTATGAGAAAATAAATTTCTGTTGTTTAAGCACCTAATTGGTAGTGTTTTGTTACAGCAGCCCTAGCAAACTAACCCAAGAGGCTACGTTTGGAGCCATGAGCGGGCGTCTAGGATGAAACATGCTGGGCGGAGCTCGCTCACCAGGCTGCCTCACCTGCCAGCCCCTCGCAGAGCTGCCTTTGGGTCAGTGGGAATCACGGTGGCTTTCTGCACTAATCTATATATTTGTGTCCTCAAAGGGGGCTGTTGGGAGTTTGACAGCCACCCGAGAAGGCCCAGAGGGTGGTAGATTGGCTGGACATTTTGTTCATATAGATGTACCTTTTCTGAAGATAAATTTTGTATGGTGTTTGAAATTTAGTGTGAAAGTCAACATATACACATTTGACTGCTCTAAATTTGAAAAGGTTGTGTAGGTTATAGAAAATGAGATTGAAAAAAAGGGCAGATTTACTAGTCTTCCGTATAAATCATTAAATATGAATAAATCAACTTCATATAATAAATCACTAGTGCTTTGATAAATTGGACTCCTGTGGGAATGAAATGGTTTCTACAGAATAAGAATCACTGTCTTTTTTATTTCGGTCCTTCAGTTTTAAGGTCACTGAAATAAAGTATTCATACTGTACTTAAAAAATTACAAACACTAGAATGAGTGAAACGTAAACTTGGTAGCACCTTCTCTATATCCTTGCTGTGCACAGTGAGGTCCTGAGACCTGGGGCTGGTTAGACATGGAGAATCCCAGACCACGCCTCATGCTAGAATCTGCATTTCAGCAAGAGCCCAAGGTGATGTCTGCGCACACTAAAGTCTGACTCACTCATTCTGCAGTCAGACACATGTCTTAACTGCCACATCTAGTTTATTGCAGATGTTAGAAATCAGGCTATGACGTTAAGGTATTACTCCTATTTGATCCTGTAAATGTGCCTGTAATTATATTGTAATATTAATGACGTAATAAGGCACTAGGATCATTTGTTGCAGTTCTAGAATTTTCTCTTATTTGATCAAAAGTCTGAATGTGAAGTTGATAATGTGATCAATGAAATTTAAACTCAGTTTTCAAAATGGTACAGTGTAGATGTTTAAAGACATAATTTACTTTTTAAAAATTTTCCCATAGTATCTATTCCCTTTAAAAAGTCAAAATTTTCAGCTTGCTTTTCAGAAATTTAGAACAATTCTTTCCCCTTCCTTAGCCCCTGCGGATACCCCGAATGACTCTTTTTTTTCTCCTCCCGAGCCTTTCTCAGCTCTCTGAGGGGACCTGGACTAATGGTCCCGTAATTGCTTACCCCTGCTGAAAGCCGCACTTCCATCAGACCCAGTGGAATAGCCACGTCCAGTCTGCTCTGATTAACTTCAGCTGGTAGCATCCCCCTCTAGCCTGCGATGCCTCAGCACGGATGGTGGACATAGAGAGGCACGTCGTGCTATGTTGTCCGTCATCAGCGACTGGCATGGTGCATTGTGAGAGCTCCTTAACGAACAGGTGGATCCTCCTTGGAGCATTCAGCCACGCACACCTCACCAGCACACGGACAGATGCACAACCCTTCACTGCAGCCAAAGTGCATTCCGGGTGATGCCTCCATGTCCCTTTGCAGCTTGGAGCTCCCTGTTAGAAATGTGGAATCCCAGCCCCTACCTCCCTGCACCCTGCTCCTCACCAACTGATCAGAATATGTTTTAACATGAACCCCCAGTGGTGATTCATTTCATTAAAATTTAAGAAGCTCTGACCCGAAGGTCATTGTTGCCCGACCCTTTTCCTTCTGCCTCATTACAAAAGGGCTTAACATTAGTCACACACTGGTATGGAGTTTGGCACCCTTTCTCTGGGGCTGAGCTGTCAGGGAGCAAGGGATTGGTGGGGGTGCACACAGCTCATCAGAGCCCCTGTGTGGGAGGAGGGGGGGAGCCAGACACACCCAGGAGGCAGCAGTGATGCCCGCTCTGTCCTCAGGGTGCCTCAGGGGCTTAGATAGGATTTGGACCCCTTAACTTCTAGCCCAGCAGTTTCCAGGCTGAGGCAGGGAGGGGTGCTGGCAATCGGTTTCAAGATGCTCATCTTCCCAGTGTCTATCTGCTCTTCCCCGAATCTCCTCTCCACATCCTTTCACAGTTTCTCTCCAGCCTCTGCACAGGTAAAGGCCAGCCTCTCACTCCTCCAGAACGTCACTGCATATTTACATGAACTAAGTTTCTCAATTCTTGCATCTGTAAAAAGCAAAGATAGAAATGGATTGATAGCAACTTGTCCCGTTCTAGCAATAAGTAGCATTCATCCATGGATACATAAACTAATTTTTAAAAACACACACTCACTCATTCAAAGATACATTTTCAACAAAATTAGGTTTTATGTTTCATAATTGCATATCAAAATTTGTATGCTTTAATAATTGTATATGTTTTAATCAGTTGTGTGTTAATGCCCATGATGATGACTCAATCCAAAAGAAAAAAATTAACAGCTTTAGGTTAACAGGAAATGAAGGCTATGTATATATGCATGGATGTGTATGTGTGTTGGTTTAATGCAATATCAAGGCATTGTATTTTGGTCTATATATGATTGTTGTAGAGAGAAAAACCATGGAAATTCCTTTAGCAACTGAGAGTGCTTCATAATCTAAAATTTACTGGGTCAAGCTCTGAGCCTTTCATTAAGCCTGCAAAGGAAAATAAAACTTCTGAAGCATTCCATTAGGCTTGACCTTTGAACCAGTTTCTCAGAAATAAGAAAGGGAGTGGAGAGGCTCAGCTCTCCTTAAACACCAGTTCAGGCAAAGAGGGTTGTTCTTGCGCTACAGACTTTGATTCCCATTTAAGGCTTTCACTCTTTAGAAAAAAGGATAATGCACTAGGTTGAAAGCTGGAAAAATTAAACTTGGCCTTGAGTTTTCTGAGAAATCAGCGCCCATTTCTTAGCAAATTCCAGAAGCAAACTATTTTAGCCACAAAACAAACGGTTTCTTTCAATTAATACACAGCAAATGAGGATGTCTGGAGTCCCTTTCAAACAATGGGCCGACTATACCCCTTCCCACCCTGTCACCCCTCCTCGGTCAATGGCACACTGTCCTGGAGGTGGCAGGTCGCCCTCAGGCTGGGGAGACTTGGGCATTTCATCTTTTCAAGAAGGCCAGAACTCTCCCCTGCCAGTAACCTGATGTGCCCCCGACCTTGTTAAGATAGACACCATTTAGTTTCTGCCTTTTTATTAGAGAAAGAGAAGCCAAGGGAAATATTCTCAGATGCTTCACGGGTGGTGAACGCAAGTGGGGGGTGTGCTTTCTTCCGACGGCCATTGCGGTTGGTGGGGAAAGTTTCTTTGGTAACTGTCGACAAAAAAATGAGCATATGATGACTTACTGAAACGCGGCCTTTAGGGTTTTCCCTACTGAGTTTCAAGCGGTAACAGGTGGAGAACGCTGTGCAAGGCTGTGGCTCAGAAAATGTTCTGCTGTGAACACGCAGGGAGCATCGCAGCAGATTTCCATCTGATGGGGAAGATCACCTGCAAAATGGTTGGCGCAGTATCATTTAGGGTTGCTTTGGGTCATTGTGGTGTTTAGCACGTAAACGTGAGAAAAGGATAAACAGGGCCTGCCCGGGTCACTTCTCCCCACACCAGCAGGTTCAGTCCTATAGTCAAGCCAGACCATAGTCAGAAAACGTCTAAACGGGGCAGCTCAGCACTCCAAGGGCCTGGCATCAACCTCATGCTGTTCCGCCTCTCACCTAGGGCTGGGCTTCTGCCAGTGTCCATCTAGTTCCCCTCCTCTAATGAGCAGGCCAGGGCAGCTTCCCTGGGCCTGAGCCCCACTGCACCCTTCAGGCAAGGTCCTTACCCTGCTGTGATGATGGCCATTCCTCCCTGGGGACTGGCATTCTGCTCTTGGCTGAGACCTCGCCACTTGCTAGTCAGAATTTCCTGATGACATCTGCTTACCTGGCCATTGCTCCCCTGCCCAGCTCTATATCCCTAATACCAGGCTCCTCTCCTGAGTGTCTTATTTGCGCCGATTGGATAATTATTTCAGACACCTCAAACCCAACATGTCTAACAGAGTGCCCATTACATCCCAAAACCAAAGATCCTGCATCTATCTTCCTCCCTTGGTCCCCCACCGTGTCCTGGATCTCTCTTTCCTAAGCTAGAAACATTGGCATCCTCTTCAAGTCCTCCCTCTCTCACTCATACAAATCATGGTAAGCTGGCCATCAGTTTTATCTCCAGGATATCCCACTCACCCAGACTTCCTGCTCACCCCCACTGCCTGTACCTTCATGCGTGTCCTCCTCATCTCTCAGGGCGGAAGGTGGAGGAGCCCCCCACCTGGTCCCACTGACTCCAACTTTCTAGGCTTTAGACAGTCTTCTAACTGCCACCAAAACCACCATCCTCAAAATTCATCTGATGATGTCATTCCACTTCTTAGTGACTTCTACTGGTGCCCTGTTGCCTACAGAATAAAGTCCAAATCCACACTCTGTAAGCAAGACTTCACGATCTCGTCCTACCTCCAGCCTTGATCTATTCCCTCCCTTTCTCTTTCCGTCCGTGTCATCCAGAGCACCACCTTCTCCAAGATGCCACTCCTGCTCAGGCTTCCATACTGTTCACATACACTTCTCTGTACTGACATGCCACAGCCCCTTTTTACTTCTGGAAAATTCAGATCCTCCTTCCAAGCCAATTTCAAGTATAAGCTCTTTTGCATCTCTTTCTTCTGTGTTCCCCCTGGAAGATCTGCAGAAACCTTCAGATCTGTTGAATGGAAGGAGGAGGAGGGCAGGGAAGGGGGAGGAGGAAAGGGAGAAAACAGAACGTATATAATTTGATAAATCTTGAAGTGCAAAGATGGGCCAGAGGAGTGGCAGAGCAAATTGCAAATGCCCAATTTTTTTTTTTTTTTTTTTTTTGGAGAATAGATACCAATATGTTTGAAATTTATCTTTTAGGGGAAAATACAAGAAAATATTAATAAAAATATCAGAACATTGAAAAGAAAGTAAGGACCATTAAAAACCATATCTTTATTTAGATTGAGTAATGATAAGCTAGTCTCATTTAGGTTTTTAATGAAGTTAAGATTTAAACATTAGGCAATGTTCATACCCCACATACTTAGTTCAGAAAAAGCCCTTGAAAAAGTTTCTTCTGTTATTGTAAAGAAAGTGATAAACTGGTTGAATAATCAGAGAACCCAAGAGTCTATATTATATTCTTTAAACTGCCACTGTCTCCTACGAAACTTATTTTTTGCCGCTGTCTCAGCTCATTTCCTAATGGTACAGGCAACTTCAGAGTTTCTTTCTTACTTCACTTTTATTTATGTTAATCTTTCATTTGGCAGCATTCGTAATTATAACAGTGGAATAGTATGTAGAGAGTATGCTTCTTTTCTCTAAGTGCACATGTCTACTAGGCCGGGGTGGGTTGGGGGACATTGGAACATCTCATTCTCAAAGTAGAAGCTGACAAGACCTTTCTGAAACATTTATTTCTAGTATAAAAGAAAAACTGAGTGATTTTAAAATCTTTGAATTTAAAGAGAATTATCTTTGTCATCTAACATTTTCCTTGTCTAATAGAGAAGGGAAGAGTCAACATCATTTGTGACTTGAGTAAAATTAACGTATCAACTATGAGCCTCGGTAGTTGCTCTCAGCAAGTTGTCAGGATGTGGTGTTTCCTTTTCTGGGGAGGGGCAGGTTCATGGCAGGTTCATTCAGAATCCTTTCTGAACCGGGATGCTTAGAGGGAAAGGTAAGAGTGCAGTGACTTATCTCCTGCCTGTTCCTCGCTGATTGCAGAGTGACTAGTTACCTGTCTCCACTCAGTTCCTCATCATAGATCATGTGGCTCATTGACCTCCGAGATGCTTTGCGTTTAGGAACCAGAGTGCATGGGGAAAAAAATCAGAAATAAATCACATGTGCTAAAGTTGTGCCTCATGTATCCATGAAATAAACTATGTCACAGATATAAATAGTTGACAGTTGACCACATCCACCCACAGAGCTAAAGACGATGTTACTTTCGGCCTTGTGGTCTCTAAATTTACATCTGTTTTTTTCAGCAAACTGCCATGTAGCCTTTGCTTTCGTGCAGCATCTCCATACACGAGGAGGTATACATACAGGCTTTCTGCATGTATTGAATATTTATTTTTTTAAAAAATTACATACATGTATTTGTTATTTGCTAAAGGAGAACACCCACACTTGTGTGAAAATTTATTTTGACTTTGGATGTAGGTTTTGTTCTATACCATGCACATTTTTAAATCTCTCGTTGGTAATAAGGTACTTTTTATTCTGTAGCTGTCCAAATGAAAAAAAAGCTTACTTAATAAATGCATTCAAGAAGCCACACAAAATACATATCATAGAACAATTCCATAATATATTGAAAACATGAATCAACCAAGTGTAGCTTTGCTCTTTTTATATGTATGTATAGAAATGACACTTCGGTGAAACTCTTGTGTGGGATAGTGCATTTATATCCCCAGTCTTTTTGGGGGCAATTCATAAATGCTCATTACATAATGTTGTTATGCAACTGTGCCTTCATTATGTCAACAAAGATTCTCTGCGGCAAACACTGCGGTAACACTAAAATTACCAAGATGAGTAAGACATGTCTGTGTCTTGGAGAAACTTGGGGATGTCTGTGGGAAAATGACAGATTAACAGTCTCAGTCCTATAAAACATGATGTGAAAGTGCCAGGCACTGATGTCGTGGGAGTCCCAGCAGGAGCAGTCAGTGTGGACAGGAGAGGGAGACTTTCTAGAGAAAACTGCATGGGGTGATTGGAGAAGAGGCAGTTCCTACATGATGCTTATGGTGAGTTCCATGCAAAAGGAAAAGTATGATGAAGTTATCCAGCATGGAAGCTGCAGGTGTGTGGAGTGTGGGGGACAGACCAGGATACCACCAGAGAGTGCAGTGTCGGGGGCCTAGTTCCACCTGGGCTCACCATGGCCTTTGCCTTGTTGTGAAGGGCTTTGACCTGGGAGATGCTGGGAGATGGCATAATCAGGTGTCTATTGTGCTTTGAATCACGACCACAAAGGTTGGGGCAGAGGGGCTGGGCCTTAGGAAGCTCACCTCTGCTTTAGAGCAGGTATGAGGGGGCAGTGCTGTGAGCCAAGCTTCATGCTCAGAAATCTCTGGGGAGAAATTACCTAGAAAAGTGTTGATTACATTTGTGTGTGTGTGTATGTGTGTGTGGTCTTTATTTCTCCTGTCTCTGAAACAGGGCAATCTGTTCCGTCATGTTTCTTGTCTTTTTCTTTCAGTTGTGTTACTTCCATTTTTTATAAACTAATTATCACGATGTCTTATGTTGATAAGACCATAATTTAAATCACTTTTGTAATGCTTACAGGACTTTCTTAAGCAGCGGTATGCGCAGACATGATGAAGAAGGTGATAGCATTAGGAGTAAGTCCAAGCTATTTGTCTCTGGCTTGGTGGCTGTTGTTTGAACCTTCAGGCTTTGCCTGGTTACCACCGTCACCTGGGCAAAGCGTGGAGATGATCCCAGAGCTCTGGGCTGGCATCCATAGTGTTGAACACAGTGGCTGTTCTATGGAGTGTAATATTGATTTGATATAACAATCTTTATTAGCGACACAATGTCTGCAAATGACAAAAATTGAAGATTACATTTCTTTTTGTTGTTTTTTTTTCTTTTGAGACAGAGTCTCGTTCTGTTGCCCTGGGAAGAGTGCAATGACATCATCATAGCTCACTGCAACTTCAAACTCCTGGGCTCAAGTGATCCTCCTGCCTTCAGCCTCCCAAGTAGCTAGGACTACAGTCGCATGCCACTATGCCTGGCTAATTTTTCCATTTTTAGTAGAGATGGGGTCTCACTCTTGCTCTTATTAGGGACAGGTGTAGGTGGGCAGCATTAACCACAGGAAAAGAGGAGGAGGGCAAAAATGAGGAGGACAATGAGCATTTAGAACCAAACCCATAACAGCAGGAACTTGAGGTTAGGGACTTTTTCTGGCCAGGAGCACATGCAGAAATTAGAAGCTCATGTCCAAACATAACCTTTTCCCTATGAACATAGTAAAAATCACACCCATGAGCACCATGACAGTTTACAAATGTCATGGCAACCCCTGGAAGTTACCCTAAAATATTGGGGAGGACCCTTAGCTCTAAGAACTCTCCACCCTTTTCCCAGGAAAATAATGACTATTCCACCCACCCTTTAGTATAAGGTGTAGACATAAAAGTAGAAGTGTGGTAAAACCCCAGCATCTTCTCCACTTGCAGAGATAGATTCATTTCCGCTCAGGAAATGTGCTTTCGCTTTCTATTCTCTACTGAACAGCCTGCAATAAGAGCTGCTTGTATAAGTTGCTTATGTCTGTCTTCTCTCCATTGCACTAGCCCTGCTTGTGATTATTCCAAGCCAGGAGCCAAAGAACTGGAGCAACACCCCTCAAAAAATCAACCCTAGTGCTCAGGTTGCTCTCAAACTCCGGAGCTCCAGAAATCCTCCCACCTCAGCCTCCCAGAGTGCTAGGGTTACAGGCATGAACCACTGTGCCCAGCCTACATTTCTTTTTAATACAGCAACACACCTGTGTCGAAAATCACTGTTTTGTAAAATCTCTATTTTTTATGTCAGTTTTCTGATTTCTTAAATTGCTTTAGTTCTCTTTTGCTTGGTGGTGGATTCATTACCATTTTAGTTTTATGTTATATGTATTAGAAAGATGATAAAACTGATCTTTAGAATGCATTGTTAAGCTCTGCATTTATTTGAGGAAAAAGGGACGATGTGTATAAACTTTCAACTTAGAAAATATAATTTATTGCATAAGATTTTTGAAGACATCTTCATGTTTATCAAACTCAAAAGTAGATTATATAAACCTATGTTAAATTCTGTTTCTCTAATCTTAGGAATTGGTGTCACTTTCAGAATTTTTGAAGATTAAACAGTGCCTATTTTAGGGTTTTGTTTTAAGGTACTTTGCCTTTTCAGTTCTTCAGCTGATTGAGTGTTTAGTATTCTGTACTATTTTCTCACCCACAGAGGTTTTTTAAAACCATGACATAGTCGCTGGTTTGTGTGAGGGCACCAATATTTAGATAAACAAGAAACCTAGTGGGGGGAAAAAAAACTAAAAAACAACTTTCTTTATGTGAATGAAAGTGAAATACATTAATATTCCCAAAGAACAATTCTTTTCCTGCCAAAGCCTGTCAACTGAATTTCCAAAAACCAAAGGAAAAAAAAAGAGAGAATTACACAAAATGTTGCATTTGAACATTAAGTTTAATTTCCTTTTGATATTTGCTTGTCTTGTAAGTGGACTATGCCAGCCGAATGCAATTGAGCAATGTGTATGACTAATGAGCTGGGATGTAAACTCCACGTAGAATGGTCAGAACCACTGGGCATCATTTCCATTTCAAATCTGATTAGTGTTCTAAAAAAGTCGGCTCAGCGAGTGTGCATCTGCAGCTTCCATTGGGGAGCCTGCTGAAGCAGGCCTCACAGCTTTACAGAGAGAGGAAACACGCTATCCATTGCAGAGTAAAATATGGTATACTAAAATATTCTGATCATGAGTTAAAATCCTCCAAAATGGAATATATGAAAAATAAAATATTCACTGTGGAATTATTCTGTGATTTGTCACACACAGAAACATTGCAAATGATATCACAGAGTTACTAAAAATAGTATGTCCATTAAATATGCTTTTTAATTTATAAATATTTATTTTGCTTATCGTTAAAAATCTCTAATTACACAAAATCACGATGTCAGTCATTAAGAGTCTTTATTCGACAAATACACATTGAGCATCAACCATGGACTTAGCATGTTCCAGACACAATTTCTGTTCTGTTGGAGCTTAGGTAGCCATCAGAGGAAAGAGACATTAAGCAAATAGATACAATCATAAGGAGATAAAAGTTTCTGCAAAAAATAAAGCAAGGTAAGAAGGTTGAGAATGAAGAGGTGTGCTACTTTACTCAAGGTGGTCAGGGAAAGCCTTTGTATGGAAGTGATGTCTCAATAGAGACCTGAGTAAGAGGTGGGTATAATCCAGCAGATATCTGCAGAAGAGTCTTGAAGCTGTTGGGAGTGGAAGTGCAAGGGCCCTGAAGCACAAACCTGGTTGGTATGTATGAACTAAAGCAAGCAGGCTGGTGTGGCTTGACAGCCCAGGGCCTGGAGAGCGGTGCAGGAATTGGGCAGGAAATTTAACAAAGGACCATATCTTTTGGAGGTGCTGTAGGCCATTGTTAAGACTCCAGGATTGTTATAAATGGGATGGGAGTACATTAAAGGTTTTGGTCAGTATGGGATACCTTCTCAGATGTAAGTTTTAAAAGGACCCTGTGGCTTCTAGAGAAAATGGACTGCAGGGGGCCAGGCCAGAGGCAGGGACACTCTCTGGGAGGCACTGCAGTTGTCTAGGCTACAAGAAAATGATCTGACTGTGTACTAAGTCAGCAGGATGGGAGTTCATGAGATGTCATCAAATTGGGGATATACTGAAGGCAAAAGATTTTCTGGTAAATTTAATTTGGGCTATGAGAATCTATTGGATTTTTGCAGCACTGGGTTTGGGGAGTGTGACACCAAAACCCTGATTTAATGGATTTACCAGAAAATGAAGGTGAGGATTCAGAGAGGCAGTACAATGTGCAGTCTAGAGTGGGAGCTACCTTGGTTCAAGTCTGAGTAACCTGGATCCTGGCTGATGTGATCTTGGACTTAATTTCTTGGTGACTCAGTTTACTCAAATGTAAAATGAGGATAATAACAGCCCTTGCTTTATTTACAATTATAGGATTGTTGTGGGGAATAATTAAGTTAATATGTGCCAAATGCTTAAAACAGTACCTGGCATACAAGTGTTGGCTATCATTATTAATATATTATTATTGGTATTATTGTAGGCATTTCTATGAATTTTTTTTCTAAGTGTGGGCAGAGAAAGAAAAATGGGGCAGAACCAAGGGAGAGAGTGAGAGAAAGAGAGTGAGAGAGAGAGAGATTGCCCTCTTTGTTTCCTTTCAGATAAGAGATTTTAAAGCTTGTCTTTATGATGGTGGTAATGCCCCAGAAGGAGGATATAAATTGGAGATGTAGGAGAGAGAGGGATCACTGTAAGTAAGATTTTTGCCTGTGGGAGAAGGAATGGATTTGGTGGTGTCAAAGAGAAAGAGGCCTGTTTATTAGTATTTTAATGAAAGCAAAGGCAGAGTGGATGGGGACAGACCCAGTTGGGTTGACGCAGCTGGTAAAGAGAGGGTGACTTCTTTGGTTCTCAGTTGAGCCTGGGGAGGGTCTAGGGAGCTAAGGACTGAGGAGTAGATGTGGGCTGCCCACCCCAGGCATGGGGTTGCCCTGCAGGACTGAGCCCACTCGAGGGAAGTGATGGTATATTCAGGTGAGAACCGTCAACATGGTTTGATGTTTGTCTTTGATCATGTTCAGCATCCAGAGCAGACGAGGTAGTGAGTCAGGTGTCACCGAGCTAGATTAGGGGTGGTGCCAGGTGGGGGCCACAGAGGGACAGGAAGAAGGGGGTGATGGCAGCTGGACTCTGAGTCTAGGCTGGTGGGGAGAGCCAGAGAATGCGGGAGTGATGGACAGTGGAGAGGTGGTAGGGTCAGTGTATTGGAGCTTCTTTTGGGCTTACAAAGAAATAACTCAGACACCTTGAGTCTACCAAAGTCAGGGGAATGCAGCTCAATCGTATACTTCTGCCAGGGGTGACTAGGGGTTCCCTGAGCACCTGGGAGCACATCTGAGCATGCTGCATGGTGCTCCCTGGCAGGTGAGCAAGGAATGCAGTACAAAGAAGCATCGAAATCTGGACAATAGTTTAGTGCCATAATCCATCTGGTACTACACTTGAGTCATGGACTCTTCCAACAATCTAATGGAAACTATGGGTGTCTTCACATTTCTACCCCTGCATAGATTCATACACTTGTAGAATTCTACATGTAATTTCAGGGTTACTTGAGGACTGGGGGAATCCTAGGAAACCCAGGTTAAGGACTCATGCTTTAAAAGTCTATGTTACATATAATAAAGGCACTAATAATTTTAATTAAAGAAATGGTCATATTTAGAACTTGAAAATGCTTTCCCTAAAAGATACTTTTCTAAAAAGAATCAGTCAAAATCCAAAGGTAATTAAAAAGTACTTATAATTAGCACAAGAAATAAACTTTAAGTGGACAAAGTACAATACAGGGATGCATAAAGACTTGCACGACATTCAGAATTCACACGGAGGATAATTTCGAGTGTACTATAGGGAAAAAGCAAAATGGAAAGTACTGATATTTAGAAATCATGCAAGAGTACACCTACCTAAGTGTGTTTTCTGGGTAATAAAATGTTATTTGTTTAGCTGACTGTGCTACCTTAGCCAAAATGCTGCTATGGATAAAGAGAGGAGTTAGTATATGATACATGGTAGTTAAAACTGTAGTATCTCGGGTACAACTGAGTTCAAAGCCTAGTTTTCTACTAACCAGCTTTGTGACCTGGACTAGGTGATCACCCTCACTGAGCCTCAGTTTCTTAACTTGATAGCGCATCTCAAGGACTTAGAAGTAGGATATGCCCAGCAGCCAGTGAGTGTTTGCTAAATGGTGACTGTTGACCCTAATTTTCAACTTTTTAAAAAGTTTACCCTAATTACATGTTCCAGAGATAGTTGGATTTTTTTGTTTTGCTTTGTTGTTCAGTTTTTTTCTTAGCTATAACCTTTTAATTAGGTCTGGAATCAGATTAACATTTAGAAGCCTTGTTAATAAAATGTACTATAAAGAAATCATAATCAAAGTGGATAAATGCCACTTTAGTCCAGCTTGGTAATGACCAAAAGCTGTCCTCTTTAGTAACTGCTTAGGTACTATATGAAATTAATTTTTATCTATTGGCTATATGACATCTGAGTATTACAACCCAATGTTATTTGTATTTTTGTACAAGTCAAGCTCTTCTACCAGGCTTACTGTGTAGGACCAACCAAAGAAGATTAAGAATGTTAGTTGTCTACTTCCATGGCTAAGGGGAAGCCTACAGATCTAGACCCATGACTGGCACTGAGTTGAAACACCAAAAACTGGAATTTTTCATAGCAAAACTCTAACCTGTTCTACAAAATTAATCAGCTCTCAGAATCGTTGAGAGGAAAAGTTGGAAAGTTGTATATTTTCATTGTCCAACTACAAAAATCAATTGAGCCTTGAGTTTCATGTTTAACCAAAATGTATACCCACATGTATTTATATATTAATCATTTGTTTCAAGCAAAATGTCATTAGTTAAAATTTCCCAGTTATTGTACAAGGTTGTGCTAACAATGAAGACTGTAAAATAAAAAGTACCTTGAAATCAGTTTTTACTGGCAAAAGTTAGAGAAATGGAGAAAAAATCCAACAGCACAGAATTATTTATAAATTACTTTAATATTTTTCAGATGTGGAGTATAAAATAATTTGACATCTCCACTATCTCTGAAAATGTGTCATCTTTAATAAAATGCTAGTAAAAGCCGTACCTTGTGTTACATCAGTTGCCATCTTGAATTACTCTTTCTGCACAAGGTATAAAGACAATCATGGTTTTGAAAACACAACTGATGTATTTCATTACTGTGAACCATCAGCTACTGAGGTTGCCTGTTTTGATTTAGAGCTTTTGTTTTTAGTGCAAGCTAATGGAAAAACTGGGAAATTGTAATTAATTAATTTTTTTTTAGCAAATCACAAGACATGACACTCAGTTGAATAGGAAGTTTAAAAAACAATAAATAGTTTTTAGTATAGTATGTTCCTTGCAGTATTTGGAACACACTGATACTAAAAAGTTATTATTTAGCTGAAATTCCAATTTAAGTCGGTGTCCTGTATTTTCTCTGGCAACCCTACCAGCGCCCCCGTCGCCCCATACCTCCTCCCCCCATTGCAGCTAAGGCTTTTACTTCTCAGGGGGAGCTCATCGCCCAGCTTTGAGGTTCAAACAGAAATTTAAAAATGGTTAGCCAAATTTTGGTAGAAATGCAAGGTTCTTTGCTTTTAAGAACCAGTCTGTGATATTGATGGGGGAAGAAGACATGGGGGCCCGAAAGTACAGCATGGAGGCTCACCAGAGAGCAGGCAGGAATACAGACATAACAAAAAGCAGATTAGATTTCCAGAATTTAGGAAAGAAGCTGAAAGATCAAGCAAGAATCAGAAAGTCAAGACATTCAGAACGGACCAGTCCACGGTTTAGCTGCTGTGTGGGAGCCCAGGAAGGTACCCTCAGACCCCAAGTCCTGAGGTTCAGTCAGGGTGGGTAGGACAGGTGCAGAGGTCTCAGCAGCCCCAGGAGGGGGGGTGGTGGCTGCTTTCTGCTTGGAATGCTGGGCAGACCATCCTCCCCAGAGCAGCAGCACCAACGAAGTTGAGCATGAAGGGAGCTGATTGCAGTGGGCACAGACACACCTCCACTTCCCCTTAGCCCCCACTTCACAAGCAGAAATTCCAGTCATTTCCACAGGGTCCGTGCAGAAGGGTCCAGGGTGTCAGGGGCTGGGAAGAGGATCTGAGGACCGAAAGTCAGGGAGTGTGCCGACCTCGTCTCGGGAGCCTTGGAAGGACCTAGGCTCTGACTGCCAAGTGCAGCTGTGCCAAGGCTGGGGACCCTGCTGAGGCCAGGAGGACCCTAGCCCTGCTTCCTGCTGCCCACCCAGATCCAATCAGGGAGAAGGAGGAGGGAAGGGAAGACAGTCTACACAGCATGAGGGCCTTCCTCCGTGTGACGGAGTTTAAAAGCGAATGTGTCTGTATGAGTTGACTCTAAATGAAAAATCACTAGATTCTGAAGGGCGTGGAGGAAAATGGCAGGTCCAAGCCAACAGAAGCTATGGAACAGATGGAGTTTAGTGAGAGAAAAAGAAAGTCACCTTTCTGCACCAAAGATGAATAATGTTCGGATTTCGGGTGTGCTAAGGGCCAAAGGAACTGTAAACCATAGGCACTGTCAGGGCCCTTAATTTTCCACGGAGGAAGTGCAGTTTAAATGATCTTAATGGTGTGTTAAATGGAGGTGAAGATATTCCGGAAGGGTAAAGCTCCACAAGCAAACTCATTTAGAAAATATACAGAGTGTATGAAAAGGGCAAGTTGTCCGGGGCAGTATGACCAGCTCCGAGCATGCGTGTGTGCATGCGTGTGTGAATGTGAGCGTGTCACACACACAGCAGCAGGCCTGCTGGCAGCAGTCACAGGGGAAAGTCAGGGGAAGCGGAGGGGTGAGTAGCTCCAAGCCCTCTGGATGTTTGCACATCGCGGAGCAGCTCGGCCTTTGTTTTTGAGAGGAAAGGACAACTCCCCAGGTGTTCCGAACCAGGATTGACAGAATCAGAGCTGCGTCGCGGGAAGATTACAGTGATTTTAGCGTGTAGGACGGAGTGAAGGGATAGATCCGTGAGCTGTCACGAAAGATGACTTTGGGGTTTTAAACCTTAGAGAACGGTATTATAAATAGAAGCAAGGAAGGCAGAAGGAGAAACTAAGTTTGAGGGGAAGATAAGGATTCACTTCAGATGTGTTAAATAGGGTATGGCAGTTCCCTCAGTCAACAAGATTTTTTGAGCACCTACTAGGCGCCAGGCCTGTGCTCAGCACCGAGAGGGTAAGGAGCTAAAAGCAGCTGGACTCCATGGGCGCAGGAGCACTGCCAGGGGCTGGTTGATTTCTGTCTAGCCGCTGCCTAGCCCAGGACCCAGCCCACTGGCAGGGCCAAATATTTGTTACTGGATAAAGACAGACATAGATCAACTGTGGTACGTAGGGATGGAAAGCCGTAAGCAATTCAAAATGTGAATTTGCATCACTATTCACTGTTTCTGATTACTTTTGTCTTGAATGACACTGAATTTATTTTTAAAAATGAAACCAAAATCCATTTAAAAAATGAACACGAACTTCATGTTTCATGTTAGACCATTGCTGATTTTGAGTTTGTGATAGATGGAGCCTTGAGGGGAGTGAACCTAACTTCCCTAAATCAGGGTTGGCAAACTATAAAATCCGGCCCGCAGCATGTTTTTATAAAAATAAAGTTCTATTGATACACTCATTTGTTGATGTATTGTTTATGACTGCTTTTGCAGCACTGTGACAGCAAAAGCTGACTGTCCCCAACGCCTAAAATATTTACTGTCTGCCGATTTACAGAAGAAGTTTGCTAACCTTTGCTTCTAAACCAGTATATGATAAGAGCTTTTTTGCAAATGCCAACATATAGCTTGCTTCAAACAAAAAAAAGTAATTGTAACCTCAGCAGAGGCTGATGTTGCTTAGGCATACAATTTAAAATGCCGTCTTAGTCTGTTTAGGCGGCTGTAACAAAATACCATAAACTGGGTGGTTTTTAAACAAGAGAAGTTTATTTTTCACAGTTCTGAAGGTCCAAGATCAAGCAAATTCAGTGTCTGATGAGGGCCACCCTACTAGTGCATGGACAGCACTCTTCACTGTGCCCTCCCTGGTGGGAAGGGGCTCTCTGGAGCCTCTTTTATAAGGACATGAACCTCGTTCATGGGCTTTGCTCTCATGACCTCATCACCTCCCAAAGGCCCCATCTCCTCACACCGCCACCGTGGGGTTAGGATTTCAACAGTGAATTTGGTAGAAGACACAAACCTTCATACCACAGCAAACACTAATTACATAGCATCACTATAGTAATTAAAGCAGGGCTTTTAACAGGCAGCACTATGAGTCTAATATAATGACTGCTTGAGCTTAAAAGTAGTAAATTTCATTTATTCTGAAAACCGTGTATAATTCAGGCTTTTTTCATCATTAGACTGATGTTAATTTATGGAACGGAGATAACAATGAGTTAATATAGTACAAATTATTATTATATGAGTGAGAATCTATTAGAAAATATAGGCATTGCTCAACTAGTGAAACTTCCCTCAGCCGTTTGGCCCCTGTTGAGTTTTTACAGCCTGTCTCCAGAGGAGGCCTCTTGGTGGGCTGTTTCCTACTGAGAACAAGAAGGCCAAGGCCATCCTCCACCACTCGTGGCCTTTCCCTGTGCTCCAGTGCTTTGCACCCTTGACAATGTGCGTATGCAAAACCCAGGCACGGGCACACCTCTGCCTTCGTGGTTTGGTGTTATCGGGGCAGAGCCTCATTTCTAGCCTCATTTCATCACTGACTCAAGAGAAGAGAAGGAAGAGAGATTCTGAGTGTGGGATGTGGAAAGAATTATACTTTAGCCATAAACACTAATTTGTTCTTGGGGACTGAGAAATGATTCTGAAGCCATTCAGAAAAACAGCTTTGGGATCACGCTTTGAACAAAGTAACCTCATTTAATAAGCCCATCACCTCCTCAGGGGACCACTCTGAAGGACACTGGCCACTTTAATGTGGGCCCCTAGAACCTTGGTAACAACTCCGTCTCCAGGCTGCAGAGGTGAGCCCTGCACTCAGACCTTGAGCATTCCTGGAGTGGCACATAAAGGGGAAGCACTGTCCCAGTGAGGGTGGGTGGCAGTCCTCTGTCTTGAGGCAGAATGTGGGAGTTGTCACTAAGTACAGAAAACTGATTGTATGAATTTGAGATCAGACTTGGTTCTCTGCTTTTTCACTTGGGCGCAGTGCAAGACAAACCTTTGAGGCATTTTGGCATTTTGACTCAGCAACACAGTGAAAGATCAAAGCATCAAACATTCCTATGCATATGTGTGGATAAAAGCAAATCCTTACAGTTTAAAGATAGCCGGGCCTTGCATAACAGTGCCCAAGATCAACCTGTGAGTTTTGAAAAGATAACAGATCAAGAAAGCAAAAGTCTTTTTGTTTCCAAGGCAACAGAATGACAAATAACTTGATTCTTAGTCAAATGACTGATAGGATGCTTTCAGCTGAAAATAGGAAAACAGATCCCAGAATCTACCCCATGCTAATCCCAGGAGGCTGTTTTCCTAATAGTCTTCCCCAAAGATGCCCCTAACAGTGCTGATGGAAGCAGCTTCCAACTTCTAATTTATTGCAAAAAAAGAATGAGAAGAGGCAAAGAGATCATTCTGTAATTCATGTAACAAACACAACTGTGTGCTCAAATATCCCTTCTGAATATATCTCGAATCCATTTGTTCACCTTCAACTGCACCTCCATGTCATGGTTCTAAGCCACTCAAAACCACAGAGAACAGACTTCAATTAATTACAAAGAAAAAGCCAGAAGCACAAGCCTAGGAAACTGAATGAAGTACAGGTTTCCGATTCGACAGCATCTTCCAGTTCCAGCTACAAGTGTGCCCAGCTCTGACTCCCAGTTGGCCACATCCCTTCTTAGGATCCCCCACTGCCTCGGATTTGCCCCCTCTTCCTGAGGACACGCTCAGTCATTCAGGTTGAAACCAACCCAGAAGAGACAATAACAGAGCAGTGAAGAAGGGTCATGATGTTCCAGGAGAAATGTCATTTCCATAGCAGAAATGAAAGTTTAGGACAATCGAATCTCCCAAAAAGAGACTCTTTTCTTTTTCCCTGGGGTAGGAGAGGGCAAAAAGGAGAAAGTTTCCAGTGCCTGTGACAGAGATGTAGTAGGCAACTTTAATGTAAAAGTGTACATTTTAGGATTAAAAAACAAAAAATATGTTTTCACTCACTCCCTGCCTGCTCAAAAACCACCCTTTGTTGTAGTAGTTCCAAGCAAAGAGTAAGACTTTAGAAATGTAATTTCTTCTCTCTCAACAATTAAACTTCAGGGGAAAAATACTCTCTGATATTTTGGGGGGTTTTGCAGAGGGGCAAAAAGAGAGAATGATTGTAAAGTTTGAGGAAGTTCTGCAAAAACAAGCTATTTATGGTTGTTCATATAAAATTCGAAAAATAATGTTACAGACCTTTGTGGTCCACACCTCACCGTATAGTTTAAGAACCACACACTTGAAAATTTACTGTTTTTCTCCTAGTTAGTTTCCACCACCCCAGTTGAAGGCATACAGATGTGCCCTATTTGTTGGACCCTAGAATAAGATGGCAGGTGGAGAGGGTTATATATTGTTATCAGTTCCTGTTTTGTTTTGTTTTATATTCTTTCTCCATCGGTATCTTTTATGCTCTCCAAGCCCAGGAGAAGGTTGTGCTGCATGCCCATATTGTCTGAAGACACCTTCCCTTCCTACTTCCCATTTCCAAAAGTCCGCACCCTTGAGGGGAGGGGGCGGGGAGCTGGGCTGCTCAGAAGAGCACAGGCTGTGCAGGTCATGGGCAGGGACTAGGGTTGCAGACAAAATACAGGACAGCCACTTAGATTTAAACTTCAGATAAACAGTGGATACATTTCCAGTATAAGTACGTATGTCCCAAATATTGAGTGGAGCATAAAAAAAAAAAACTTTCACTAAAAAAAAAAATGTTGTTTGTCTGAAATTTAAATTTAGCTGAGTGTCCTGTACTATTTGCTAAATCTGAGAACTCTGTTTGGGGAGGGCGAGAAGGACAGGGGATCTGTGGTCTGTGGAGCCATGCTGGGAAGTGGAGGTGGCAGAACATCCAGGAGACAAGGAGCCCTTAGGAGGCTAGACTAGACCAGGGGATCATGAAGGCATGAACAATAGGCATTTCTGAGGTTAGCGGGACGATCGAGGACCAGAGGGCCACCAGAATAACTTCCTCTGCTGAACCTGCCATGCTGTTAAATCACTTTGAGCTTCCTCTGCCTACCCTGCTTGTCAGTGGAGATCCCAGCCCTGTTCCCTTCTCCAGAACCCTTGTCCTACTCTGTTCTGCTGTAAACCAAACTGAACCTCTGCTCCCAAGAACAGAAATCTCACCTGTTTCCCCATTCAGGGGGTCTGAGTATTAATCAGAGGATTTGCAGTGCCATGGATGTGGCCAGTTGAGATCTCTCCCGAAAGGGGGTCTGGTCCGTGCTCTCCCAGAGACCACGGCTCCATGGCAGTTATGATCATCAAACTTAAATGTATGCAAATGAACTACAACAGCTAGGAAAGCTGATTATTTTTTTAAATATCATGTGTAACATAATCATATATGTTTTATGCCCATCAATTAGCAAACATCAGTGGCCACTGTTTCTATTATACATGGTGCATCAGAGCCACGAGGCACACTGGTGCTATCTACGCGCACTCAATCTCCCTCCCCAGACCCCGTGGTTATTTAAAGACCCAAGCAATCTGGAGGTCTAAGACTTCCAATCTGCAAATGTCAAAGTTTCTTCATGGCTGGCCAAGGCTCCCGGCATCCTTTCCTGTTTTGCAGTTGTTATCCTCAGTGGCCTTAGGCTGGAAGTGCCCTCAGTAAAGAATCAGACATATCTCAGCAAAGGCAGTTTCACAGAGGGGAGGAATGACATGGTCATTATAGGTGTTTCTACCCTAGACACCCCCCGAGGTCTGCTAGCAGGTCATGACAGCTCCTCAAGAGGTTTCCCTCCACGTGATGAGCACACGCAGTAGAAACACCCTCAGGGGGCCTGTGAGAGGTGTGAGCAGACATGATTGCTTTTCAAGGGCACTTCACCTGAACATGCTTCTGTGGCACCTGTGAAATTGGGAGTCAGAAGTTCCATTTCTGACTTGGAGCTTTGTGACCTCGGGCAAGACGCTTCACCTTGCTAAGCCTCCTTTCTCCAACTGTTGAAGAGGGTTGGAGGTGTCAAGATCTCAGCTTATTGAGATAGTACATGTGAAAAGAGCTTGGTATATGGTTGCCTGTGATAAATACACAGATGGTATCTAAACCTCCACAAGTGGGACATGGAAATGGTTAAGTTTAGACCAAACTGCAGAAACATTAGTCCAAGTCCTCCAGGACAGAGATTCTTGAACTTTTTGGTCACACTCTTAAAAATGACAGCGCCCTCAAAGTGCTTTTGTCTATGTGTTACAAAGTAAACAAAATAGATCCTAAAACTAAAAAGAGAAGTAGGTAGAAAAGCAACCTAAAGAGTTGATTGATACGTGTCACTATCATTTTATTCTGTAATAAAATGGTTCCCCAAAGGGATTCTTCTCAACTCATATCCAGAATGAGGATTAATACATTTGTACCACAAGTGTTTCTGTCCACTGGTAATAAAAAAGGTGACCCAAGTAAGTGTATTTCTTAACTGTATTATAATAATAATTCGCCACCATTCACCAGGCACTGTTCTAAATTGTTTTCCAAATATAACTCATTTTAATTCTTACAAAAACCCTCCGAAGTATTATCACTAGCCCAATTTCACAGCGGAGAAAACTGGGGAACACAGACATATGTAAACTGCTCAGCATCCGCCAGGCTGTGATGGTGAGATTTGGAATCCTGGTTATAGGCCATGCTCCGAACCACATTTCTATACCAACTGTGCGAACAAGTAATGTATGAGCAATTTAAAAATTCCCCTTAAGAAACATGTTTGTAGATAACAGTCACCAGAAACCGAGATCACAGAATTAATAGAACTAGCTCAAATAGAGACATAACTAAATGAGAGACAAACCAACTATTTAGATATTTTAAAGCAAAATATAAAGAGGTTAGGAGAAAAGGAATTTGATTATCCAGATATACACATTCATTTCCAAGCTTTAGCATTTACTTATGAAACCAAGACAGTCATTCATTTCCTGAGGATTTTGTTATCACTTAAAAATTGTCATTGTGTTGGTAGGGCGTAAAGTTTTTATGTCAGGGTGCAGTTACAGTGCCATGGTTCCTTAGGTAAAATTTACTAACTTTGAAATATAATATCATTTGGAGAAAGTAATGAAACAGGACATTGGCGAGACATTGTAAGGCTGTGCTCACCTCTGTTGTACTCAGTCAGCCCAATGGTAAATGTGCTAATTGGTATTTTAATATTAGGATGATGGCATTTTCATTGCCTCATTATCACTGTGAATTTTGAAGTGAAAATAACTAAAGATGTGATCCCCTGGAAATTTGTTAGATAGTGGTGGGTAGAATAAATTTCTGTATTCTAGGATAAAATCCATATTCATGCATACTTTGGCCCACAGTCTAATTATGCCCACTCTTCCCACTAAAACCCTCCATGACAGAGATTCTAGAACTTTTTGGTCTCCTGACCTCCCCTTACTGACTCTTAAAAATGACAGAATCCCTCAGTGCTTTTGTCTATGTGTTACATCTAATAATATTTACTGTATTGGGTATTAAAATTTAAAAATGCTTAAATATTTAATTTCATATATCAAGTATTCATTTTAAAGGTATGATAATAAACCCATTTTTGATACAAATATTTCATTTTAAGGGACTGTATTTTCAAAATATGAGAAGAGTGGCATTACTTTATAATTTTGCAAATATCTTTAATATTTGGCTTAATGGAAGACAGCTACATTCTCATATCTCTCTGTATTCAGTCTGTTGCAGTGTATTTTGTTTGAAGTATATGAAGAAAATCTGGCTTCTCGCATAAGGAGTTGGAAAAAGGAAGAATATTTTTAAAGCTTTATAGATTATTGTGGATATTCTTTGATACTACACCAAAACTCTACAAGTTATAATTTCTTAAAGATTAGATGAAATATGGAATTTAAAATTATAGCAATGAACTTTATGTTCTGTTACTTAAGATCCATTGCTCTGTCTTGAAGAGACCTTGAAGATCGTAAATGGATCTTTTAAAACTATCTGTGATGTTGGCCCATATTGCACTGAGTTTCTTGCAGATCTTCTAAATGTTGACATAGTTCATTATATGATATATTTTTTAAAGTCACATTTGTTAATGTTATCAATGATCATGTTAGAAATGTCCAAGCTCAAGGGGGCGGATCTAAGTTTTCCAGCATTCTATATTTGCATGAAAGTTCAAACTTTATCAGTAACAACAAATGCTGTTAGTTGTTTTCTGTGAAGTAGGAAACTCACTTTGTTCCTTTTCAAGAAAATTACTTCCAAATACCCAAGACTGAGTAACCATGCCCCGTGAAAAAACAGCTAGTTCATTTCACAACTCAGTACACAAGTGCTTTTCTGGGAGAGAACCATCATAAAGCCAGAAGTACTTTATGTGAACCCCATTTCATCACCCAGAATATTAAAAAGACATGCATTCAAGGGTCAAGATTTCATAAAATTAATCATTTTTACTGCTACATCAAGGACATTCTTAATTAGAACTGGCCTTTTTCCCTTTTTCCCTTTTTCCCTTTGAGGCTATGACAGTGAAGAGTATAATGGCTACAATTCAGTTTGATGTCACAGGCTTGATTCATGCCCAGGCACTGACAGTTTTATCCACCATTGCTTCTGCAGCTTCAGTGCAAATGCAAAGAAAGTTTAAAGGGCAAAGATAGTCTTAGTATCATTATGGAAACGGTCTTCACCTTCAAGACTCCTCAAAGGACTCCAGGGGTTCCTGGACCAAACTTTGAGAACTACTGCTCTAGACCAGCCCCGGTCTGTGCTGGTTCAGTTATTGCTTCTGGTACAAGGAAATAATTTAATAGAACAACTCACAACTCTATCCTAGGAAATACTGTTTATTGAAAAAAAAAAAAACAAAACACATATTTTCTTGAGTTGTGTTTGCCTATGGTTAATGCTTAAAGAAAAGTTGGTTGTGTTCTGTGTCAATTAGTTTATATAATTCCACTCTTAGAAATAGTTAAGAAATGTCTGGGTTGTTAAATGCTTTTTTCATTCAGTTGCTTGCTACATATTAAGAATAAATATAAATTTTGAGATGTTTTCAGAATTTAATTTTCATTATTTGTGCACTGTGATGCCACAATTTTAATTTAATAAGAGTAATTCTGTTTGCATTATAAAAGAAACAGTAAAAAATGTGTAGCCATGCATGTTAGCTTTGTTTGTTATTTGGTTTTAAATAATACATCTGATAAATTAGATCAAAATAAAGTCCCCATTGGGATATTTTTATGAACACAGTCTCATCTAAATAATGAATTATTTCAAGTTTTTATTTCCAAGAAACTGCTTAAAGACTACATTAAGTGGAAATTCTAAGGCACAGTGCACTGGAATTGTGTGAGGACTACCTGTATCACCTGGTTCCAGCCTGGAACAGTATCAGGAGAGGCCAGGTGTATAGTGGTTATGAACTTGGGCTTTGGAATCACAGATGTTTGGGTTAGCTCTATTTATTATCTGGGTGACCTTGAACTAAGTACTTAATTTTCTAAGCCTTTCTTTCCACAGCTATAAAATGGGGTAATAATTATATGAACCTCTAACTCTAGATGGCTGCATGGCCATTGTGAGTGTTAAATGACTCTCCCTCTGAAGAGTTTTAGCACATTGGCTGGCGCTTAGTGTATTTGTTTCCTTGGGCTACCAAGGCAAAGCACCTCAAACTGAGTGGCTTAAGCAATAGAAATTGATTATCTCATAATTCTGGAGGCTAGAAGTCTGAGATCAAGGTATTGACAGTGCCAGACTCCCTCTAAAGGCATTAGGGAAGGATCTGTTCGGGGCTTGTCCTCTGGCTTCTGGGAGTTCCTTGGTTATGGCAGCTTAACTCTAAGTTCCATGTATTGTTTTCCCTGTATGTACCCCGATTCTCTACTTTCATAAGGACCGCAGCCAGTGATATTGGATTGGACTGTAGTATGACCTCATCTTAGCTAAATACATGCACCATGACCCTGTTCCCAAATAGGGCCACATTCTGAGATATTCGGGTTTAGAACTTCAGTATGAGAATTTTGTCAGGGCGAAGATAACAGTCTAACCCATGACTTACTAAATCCTCAATAAATTTAAGGTTTTTTTAATTGTTGTTTTATTGTTGTTATTGTATGCCAATGCAAATAACTCTTAAAGATGAGTAGAAGACGAATATAAGGATTTATTCTGAGCTTTCTAGTTTTGACCACTGGATTGCTACACAGTGCTGCTGTGAACTGAGATACAAACTCAAAAGGAAGATCAGGCTCTATGGGGTAGATAAGTCAGGGTGTGATTTGTTTTTTTTTTCTAATTTAGGGAAATGTTTATAGCTGGTTGGGATAGCAAGTAGAAATTGGTTGTAAAGGCAAACTTGAAGAGAAATGTGGCTAAGATACAGTTTTGCAAGACATCAGAAAAGAGATATTTTGGATATATCACATATATATGTTTTCATTCATTCAGCAGGCATTTATCAATTGCCTATTTTGTACCAGGTAACAAGTAATTTTTAACGCATTTTATCAGGTGCTGGGGAGATTTGGGAAGCTGACACGTCATAAAGCTTAGAGATATGTTTGGAGAAAACATGAGTAGACTAGGTTGACAAGAGTCTGGAGGAAATTCTGGAGGGATAGGTCGGGACCAGATAGACGGGAATAGAGGTTTTGTCTTTAAGTTTAGTCCCCGGCCCCCAGAAGCAACAGGAAACCACTGAAAGCTCAGAGCAGGAGAAGGGCCTGTGCAAGGCTGTGTGTTAGGGAGACGCGTCTGAGGATAATTGTGCCATGGATTGGCAGTGGCGGGCACTGGCACAGGAGCTGGGAAGATGATTCGCTTCACCTACAGGGAAGGGATAGGCTTGGGAACAAGGAATAGGAGAAACACCGTGGAGGAAAACATGATGGCATTTGGAGACTGAACGTGAGTACTGAAAGGGCAGTCCCGATTTACTCCGAGGTTTCTAGCCTAGAATGATGGGAAAATTTGATACTGTTGGAAAAATAAAGAAAGTGAAATTTGGAGGGAGAATGGGTTTGTGGGAAGCAGTGGCTCCCAGGTTCGACTGCTTTTGCCTTCAGTTGACAGCACCGACCAGGTGGCAGGTGGTGGAGTCCGCAGGGTGGGGTTGGACCTGAGTCAGGAGACAGCAGTTGGCACCAGCCAGGAAACACGCCATTCCTTGACGACGGTTCGTCCATGATCTTTTACCTCTGCCCCTCTCCATGTGCCCACCTTCTCTCTCTCCCCAGTAGTGGGACATCATCTGTCAGGACCCTAGTGTAGGTGACACGTTAACACCCTAGGAGTCTGCTGAGATCCACAGTTTAATTAGACCTCACAAAACCAGCTACCCTCCCACACCCTTTCTTAGGCACTCAGGGTGTCCTGCTTTGCTATATGAAGGCAAAGAAACAATTAAGGTTACTTTGTGTTAAAACCATCAGGGTTTTTTGAAAAGACTCCGATTTAGATTCATCTCTTTCAATGTGAAAGAGGGATCTGAGCATGAGACTCAGATCGAGGTATCAAGCTGACTTTGGAGATCATGGAAAAGGACTGATAACGGGTAAAACAGATGTTCTCAATGAGATGTATCCTTTTATATAATTGTCTTAATAGTTTTAAAAAAGCTGTCTCTGAAGGTCCATTATAGTTGCCTTCAGGGTCATTTGTTCAGCAGATACCGTGAAATGATGGGTATTTATTATGAGGTCGTTCATATATGGATAAAATATAATTCTCAGTGTAAAAGTGCTAATTAAAGGAATAACGTCACAGTAGAGGTAGAAATGGGAAATTCACTATCATTGACTATGAGCAAGAAATCCAAAGTGCTGAGAAGAAAGACGCAATCACGTGAGTTAGGTTTAGCTCTTACTATGCAGTGAGAATCCTGAGTTATTCTTTGGAAGCATGTGGTAGACATCCTTAGTTTGTGTGTCCAGAATAGTACCTCCTTTTCTTCTGGAAAATGTGCTTCTCCATACTCCATCCATGTAATTGCAAAGGGAGACATTTTCTGACACTGCATAGTCCTGGTGACTTATCCAGAGGTGACAGATCCCAGTGCCCCACGGTCTGGTGACTGTAACTTATCTGGAATTCAGCACCTTGTCCCAGTGGAGCTCACAAGAGCTCTTCCTTGGAATTTTTGGACTTTGGATCAAAAAGGGTGATCAGCATTTATCCATGGTGGTGAATAGTGAGGGACTGAAGCCAGGAGTGTCCTCAGAGGAGATATGGGGTGACGTCAGAGAGCATCTTGATGGGAACCAGGAAAGAGAATCCCTGAGGCTCATTCTGAGTCTGCTCTTTCAGAGGTTACTGTTCTTGTTGTTTGTTTGTTTGATGGTTTATCTCTCGGATTGTTGTCACTTGCTTCCAAAAGGATGCTGCCCGACAGAGAAGGAACGCCTCCGCAGTTGGATCTGCAGGAGAAGCTTCTGTACTCATGTTGCACAGCACTATTTTGAGTGTGAGGAGTTGTTTTTTAGTGCATATACTAAGAATAACTTTCCCAGCGCTCCACGGTTGTTCTTTTGTCCAATTCCAATTTGGTAGAGAAGATACCATATGCAATCTAATTAGAAAGCAGAGAATGTTTTGACTGGAGGGGTCCCTGTGGGAGCTGAGACTGACAGCTGTCTGTAGCTGGCTGAGGGGCAGAGGGCATTCTAGGTTGGGGGCTGTGGTTCAAAGGCATGGGTTTGGTTACTTGCAGGGCACCAGAGCAAGAAGAATATGGTGTAAAAAGCATAACTGATGATTTGGGAGGAAAAAAAAAAAGCCTAGAGTGAATAAGAGATAGAAATTAAATTAAAGCTATGTCGTTCCACCTATTTTATGACTTTTTATATTCCAATTCTGAATATAAAAGTATATTATTAAAAGAATATACAACATCTTAGTAAACATAGTATATTTTAATTAAATATTTAAATTATATCATCTGTTAACCATTAAAGTTTATGGACAAGGGAGTATATGACCTGATAGTTTGTTATGAATTTGGCATAGAATTGTAAAAGTTCTTGAAAGAGAGAAAGTATTTCCATTGTCATTCCGTCTTCTCTCCTCATTTTATCGTATTGCACAGTGAGGCACAGAGGGGATGAATGGTTATTCAAGTTCTTAGGAAGCTTAGTTTAGACTAGAGATGTCTAAACTGTGGGCTATGACTTATTACTAACGGTTGTGAAATCAATTTTGTAAAACACAACGAGCATTGAGGGGGAGAGAGAGAGAGAGAACATGGCAGAATGGAAAATGACAAATTGGATTACATGTAGTAAAAATGATGTATTATGCCCTTTTGTTACATTTATATATCCAATATAAAAATTTAGTAAATATGCATATACATATGTATACGTGTGCAGGTGTATGTGTTCTGGCTGTAAATAAAATGTACTTTTTGCTATAGGTTGCAAGAAAAAAAAGGAGGGAGAAAGAGTGTTCTGGGCACTGTGACCCAGAGTCCCTGCTGCAGTTTGGTCCACCGGCTGCTCTGTGGCTTGGGGAGCGCCAGGCTCCTCAGGAGTCCCAGAAGCTGCTCAGGACCCCCGAAGTGAATCCTGGCCACCGTCAGGCTGGCCCCTCCCTAGCCCTCGAGCCCATTGCTTTCCTTCCCACCTCCAGCCTCCCCTCGAGCTGCTTCGTTTCTGGGGGTGGTTCTTCCGTCCCCCTCTGACAGCCCTGCTTCTCCATGTAATCTTGCTGACTGGCTTTGGTGGTCTCTCACTGGCTCTGTCCTAATTTGGGATCCTTAAAAGTAGAACCTGAGGCAAGCACTTCAGTGCAGGTCATGTATTTAGGGGGTGATCCCAGAGAGTAGAGAAAGAGAGACAGGGGAGGAGGAGCAGTAACCTAAGGGCACGTCCTGGGGGTCACCCCACAGGCACCAGGTGAGGGGTTGATGCTCCTCGTTGTAAGAAGCACGTGAATGCTTCCCATGGTGGTCCAGGGAAACAGGCTGTTTATCCACCAGCTCCCAGCGGTTGAGGGTTTCCTGGGCACTAACATCCCTGCATTCTGGGCTGTGCTTCCTTGCAGCCAAATGGGCCCCCGTGGCTTTGGGGAAGGCCCTGGACAGAAAGCTCCCTGACAGGTGCTCAGGTGTCCTTCTGAGCTCACTGGGAAACATGCCCTGCAGCGGCGGCTGAAATTAGAGGTGGGCCAGGAGCCACCCAAATGCTTCTGCTCTGTCCTCCTGTGGCATCATAATGTCTGTCACACAGTCTGGGGTTGAGTGAGATAGCAAAGCCAAGAGTAGAATCCAGGAACCTGACTCTTAGAACAGCCTGCTCCTTCTCCTGCCCCACACTGCTGCCACCCAGATTGTAGCTTAAACACTTTTACCTTGACCCAAGCGGAAGGATTGCTCGAGCCCATGAGTTCGAGGCTGCAGTGAGCTACGATCCCACCACCGCACTCCAGCCTGAGTGACAGAGCGAGACCCTGTCTCACAAAAAACAAACTTTGATCTTCTTCCTCTTTTGTTAGAAGAATTTGCCTGGTATTTCCTTGAGTGTCCATGTTTCATGATATAGAAAACTGTATTTACATGTGAAAAGTATTTGGTTTTTGCACAGTAAACCATTCTTTCTATCTCATTTGCATTATTTGTTTTCCTTTGAAGAATGCAGAGCATAAAGTTTCATTTACATGCCCGGCTTCTCCTAACCAGTCGCTTCGGGCATCCAGGAGGGAAGGCTGCGTGGGGATGACACATGCTGACGGGGGGAGGGTGACGAGCAGGAGCCCTTGTCCCTCACACGGAAGCACACGTGGACCAGGCCTCTCTGGATGTGAAATGAGCATTCAGACACGAGTGTTTTCATAAAATGCAAAGAAGATTTAGTGCTGGAGACTCTGCCTCTGCTTTTAAAGGTTAGGTTTCAAAGCTAATTTTCTTTTCTTGGTGGAATTTAGATGTGGCAAGATTCTAATTACAGACTTTTCGGATTTGCAAGCAAATATATGTTGTGGGTCATTTTCCAGAGCTCACCATGTTAGACATAGACGGGTTCACCAATTGCACACATATAATGGAGAAGCAGGGGATTTTCATGGTCCTTATTAACCTCCACGTCTCCTGGGGCTGATGACAAGCTGACGTCTCACACCAGGTTCTGTCATGGATGTAAAAATAAGTTCTTTTGCCATTCATTATCCACTTGGATACTGGATCGCTGGAATCAGGCTTTGCCTTTGGAGGTGCCAGGCCCTCTTCCCACGGTTCCCATCCTATCCACTACCTATTGGTGAGGGGGAGACTTAGGAACTTGAAACTGGAGGTTACTTCTAAGGGCAATGGCCACCTAGCAAATTTATTTGCAAATGAAATGGGAGACATTTCAACATAAAATCCTCACCCTTTGTGATGAACTTCAAGCCTGGTCACCATCTTGTTCCTGCTTCTCTTTATAGCTTCCCCTTTTTATTAACACGGAACCTCTTCCCTAAATCTAAGCTCCAGTCACAGAAAGTAGATCCTAGTATCCTAGTTCTCTTGCCTTCATTTAGGAGCCTTTAGGTATTCCGCTCCCTGATGTGAAATGCCTTCCTGCTCCTCATGTCCTAAGCCCCGTGAGCTTTAGAACTGTGCTCAAATGCCACCTCCTGTAGGAAGCCATCCTTGATTCTCTTGGTTGTGTCTTTTCTAGTGATGTCCCCAGAACCTAACACAAAGCCTGGTAAACAGTAGGGACTGAAATGAACATACTTGCTGTGCTGGGGTTTCCACATTTGGCAGCAATTGAAGTTACACCATCCTGGGCACACCCATAAGGAACCTTATATCTTGCAGCACAGAATCTGCTTTGGTTTTCATTTTTTTTCTTTGTACAACTCCTATAATCAACCTGAAATTGGATATCCACTATTCCTTTTAAAAAGCTAGTTCTTCACACTCAGTCCTTCCCTGGATTTTTATAATGAATATCGATTGGCTTACCTTTTTGGTACCTTAAAATTTGTGCTATCCCCATTTGTTTATTCAAAACTATGGAAGACAGAGCTAGATATATCAAAAAAAATCAATGCAAAACCAGACCCACTGTGTAGGTTCATGGTAAAGTTAACAAATGTCTCTTATCTGACAGCCTATATAATAAATTATACCTGTGCTTTTGTGAATACACACAACACACACACACACAAACACACACACACACTCAAAGAAAGACTGATTTACATCTCAAGGATTTTAATTAGAATTTTATTAGCATAATTGACATGGTGTTAAAATTAATTAGGGATTGTTTTTCCCAAGTCATATTTAAAGAAATTACTCAACAGTATACTAGAAAACATTTTATGAGCTGTTTCTGCACAAAAAGGAGAGCATGAATGTAGATGATTTTCTATATATCAGTGTCATGTAGTGTTTGTGTTACTTTTAGAATCCTAATCTCATAGGACTTTAAATATACAGCAGGCGGTTCCCGTAGCACACCACCTTAAAATATAGGCATAATATTTTATGCAAAAAGAGAAATAACCTGCAGCAATGGATCTGCCTATAGTAATATAATAACTTAGAATGCATTGAATTATTGAAGTGTTATACCTGAATGATGTCTGACATGGTCCAGAAATCAGTACAGCACATTTTTCTCTAGTTCATAATGAAAAAACACATTGTAAATTATAATACACATCAGAATATAAATTATTTGCCGTTACAAAGTAAGTATAAAAAACTACATCTCAGGAAAATGGATAATTTGCATTTATTGTACCAACTGACTGATGTGGAGTTTTTATTTTGATGTAACACTTCTATGTAGTTTTCGGAACCGGTCCAATGATTCAAATTATAATTGAGGAAAATCAACTCGTCTCCTTCTTATGCTAAAAAGCAAGGCATATTCACTTTCCTGAAAAATGAAATTCACTTTAAATGTAACAGTCAGAATTGTCTAAATCTGTTCTCTGCACTTCTTGCATGTTAATACGACTTGTCAGACCATCCCTTTACAATGCTGTGAAGGTTGTATGTGGACTGTTATTTATGCATATTGAGAATTAAGCAGGACACCACCTGTATAGCTCTAAGGATGCCATTCGCATCTGTGTTTGCCCATAAACTGCTTTGTCTGTTTTAAGCATTTGTATGATTGGCATCTGTATTAATCAGTGTTCTCCAAAGAAGCAGAACCAACAGGATAGATATATAAAGACAGATTTATTTAAATGAACTGGCTCACTTGTGGAGGCTTGGCAAATCCAAAATCTGCAGGGTAGATCAGCAGGCTGGAGACACAAGTAAGAGTTCAAGTCTGAAGGCAGTCTGTAGACAGAATTCCCTCTTCTAAGGAGGTCAGTCTTTCTCTGTGGGGCCTTCAACCAATTGGACAAGGCCCACCATATTATGGGCAACCTGCCTTACTTAAAGTCTACTGATTTAAATGTTAATTTCATCTGTGCATCCCTCGTGACCACTGATGGAGATGTCTGGGTGGTGAGGTACGAGAACTGAGCTTACAGGAAGTTAAGGAGAGCATGCTAGTTGGAGGGATGGTGGTCTTTTTTGAGATGGTATTGGAGCAGAACAGAAGCGTTGGAGCAGAGATAAAGTCCTTACGAAAAGAAGTAACCACCATGAGGTACAGAGAAGTGAGGAGGAGGCTTTGCAGCAAAGGTGTGGATGTGTTTGTTTGCTGGAAGGAAGAGGAGCTTTGGGGAGGTTGAGTGTCTAGGGACGAGGGTGTACCTGGGCGCGTCAAAGCATTAAAGCAAAAAAGACCAGAGTAGTCGCATACTGCTCTGAAGCAGCTCTTGGAAACTGACCCTTGTTGTTTTTTGCAGGGACTTAAGCTGTTGTGCAGTTCTTTCATTTCCTTAATTAACAAGTGAGTTCAATTTTTTCTCTAAATCAATTATTTAATCCTCATTAAAGATGTATATTATAAAATAAAAAAAAACACCCAGTAACTTCTGTTGTTCTCAATAAAAGTGACCATTTTACAAGCTTACATTTTCTTAAATGATGTTACAGAACCAAAGCATCTATTGAGTTGTGTGCTTAATTACGCTCTGACGATTATTTTAAAACATTTTCTCTCACTGCTCCAGGAAGGGAAAAAAAGGCCAGGGTGGGGGTATACTTTCAAGTTGTTCTATGTAGTAAGGAGTATTTTCATTCTGTGCTTTTCTCTTTCTCTTGAAAAACATAGGGCGTTAGTTTTCTAGGGCCTCAATAACAAATTGCCACAAAATTTGTGGCTTAAGGTCACAGAAATGTATTATATTCGCTCACAGTTCTGGAGGCCAGAAATCCGGTAATCATCAGGGCCACACCCTCCACAGCCTCTCGGGGAGGATTATTCCTTCCTGGTTTGGCTTCTGGAGGCTCCTGGCATCCTTGGCTTGTGGCTGCATCACTCCTGTCTCCTCCTCCACCTGCACCTTCTCCTTCACTTGGCCTCCTTCCCTAGGGGTGTCTGTGTCTCAAATCACCCTCTCCTTTCTCTTTTAAGGACACCAGTCATTGGATTTAGGGCCCACTCCAAATCCAGGATGATTTCATTGCCATCCTTACCTTAATGACATTTGCAAAGACACTATTTCCAAGTAAGCTCACATTAACAGGTAGCAGGGGTTAGCAGTTGGGGGTATCTCTTTGGGGGCCACTTTGCAACCCACTACACAGTTTTATAATTTAAGATGTGATTTATTTGTTTGAAGTCAACACCTCATTATTTGTGCTCTGGAAAAGGTGACTGACTTAAAATAATTCTATAAATAAATAAAGTTGTTTTGTGTTTCAAAGAAACAACTAAGACCAAGTTTTAATTGTATTTTTTAGATCATGTGCAAGTAATGGATGACTTGGGAATTAAAATCAGATATTCAGCAATCTACAAATTGTATGTTTCTCTTGGTGGCATTAAATCGTCTAGAAAACACAATTAGTGAAACGTCTTTTGAAGAAATACATTTTACTCAATACATTTCCCCGTGGATTGGCACAAAATAGAGTCCTGATTAATTTGAAGTCATGTCAAACTTTAATTCTAGCTGTTTCAAAGTCTTGTTGCCCTTGAATTAGAGCGGTAGGAGTTTATAAATAAGCAGGGAACTGACAAAGGTTTAAGATATGTTGTGGAAGGGAGAGAAATGATGTTTATTAAACATCTACTTGATTAAAAGTGCTCTTGCAATGGGACCTCATTCATTATGAGAGCAACCCAGAGAGGTAGATGGGACCTTATTCTTCTTATTGTGGAGGGGACTGAGAACTGAATGTGGACATAAATGGCCCAGCACACAGCTAGGGGTCCCCCTGAGTGTGCCCCGTCCCATCCCCGTCTCAGAAGGCCGTTCTCACCGGCCAGCGTCAGGACAGGAGGGCCGGCTTCCAGCTCTTGATGCTGAACAGTGAGCACTTCCACTAGCTGCCCTGGGTTTCAGTCCTGCCTCTGCTGCTTGCTAGCTGTGTGACCTTGGGCCACTTACTTGTGTCTTTGTGCCTCAGTTTCCCCATCTCTGAAGTGGAGATAACAGTAGCACCTATCTCATAGTGTTATGTGAGAATTAAGTAAAGTGATTTATACATCAAGCACTTGTAATGGTGCCTAGCACTTAGTAAGGCCTGTTGAGGACGCCTGTTCCCACCCACTATTAGCATGTGTAGGTTTATTTATGGAGAGAATCCAGGAGTTGGCCCTTCCAGCTTTCTAGCCAATCCTATACCCATAATGAGTCTACTAAAGTTAGTGAAATGCCCTGGAAGAACCAAGTTCCAGTTGCTCCCCAAATTTACTGTTTTTCATACAACAGAAAGATCTTTGGAATGTGCATTAATGACAAAGAAATATTTAATATTTTTTAGAACTTTCTTGTAGATCTGTAGTTCTAAACCTGCCTTATCCTTTGCCCTTGGAAAACAACTTTTTGTTTCAACCAAAGGCCTTTGCTTGGATAGAAACCATTATTTTCATCAGCAGTTTAAAAGCAAAAATGAGGTATAACATTTTATGCAGGAGGAAGATAATTAATTATTAGACTTGATTGTTTTATAAGCTATTTTCAGATAGATCAGAGTTAATTAATTTGTATGGCAGGGACATGCACATTAAATAAACCTTCAATAAACTTTTAATGTGGTTTTTTTTGTTTGTTTCGGTGTTTTCTTTTTAATTAACTAACTTTTTGTAAAAATTGTTGTATTTGCTTTGTTTGTTTTCTAATTATTCTCCAAAATCTGTTTCTAATGTGATGTTGAACATGTTTTTTTCCTCAGGCTTGTCTAACATTTTTACTGATACAGGTTGTTTACCACACTGTGTTTACCTGAAATGAAGATTTAATAAGATGGTAGTTTCATATGAAAAAGTTATTAGTTATTGCTAAAACAGTCAGACATTCAAAACATATTTAATAAGGTCCCAAAGCAGTCACACAAAACTTCATGCATACATAAACCCACAGGCTTTAAGGAACAAGGCTTTGATTAGTATATGTCATGAAAATTAAGTAAGATTTTCATAAAGTCTTAAAATATTACTTATAGGATAAGTACAACTGTCAGTGATTAGACAAATAAGATCTACTGTGGCTCAGCCCTGAGTCAGTATAAGAACAAGTGATGAATATTGATGTGGATTGTTGTTTGAGGTTTTCAGTTAAGCATGTTCTGAAGAGAAGTATTGATGAGAGCAGGACAGGAGACAGTGAAGCAGGAGCAGTCAAGGTAAAACATGGTAGAAATTAAAAGCAGAAAGCATAAATACTCCTCAGGAAATCTATGTATTTATTCAAATGGTGTTTTTCCAGTGCTAAATTTTAAAATCTTAATACCACAACGAGCAAAGTATCTTTTTAGGGAAACTTCCTGTGTCTCAGGATAGAGCAAAACTTTGTTTTTCCCCTAGGAGAAAATATACAGAGGGAGCTAACCCATGCTGCTTCATGTCAACTTAAAAACAAATTAGAATTTCTTAAGTGTAATAAACATGAGGTTGCCCAATAATACCACTTATCTAGGCTCATAAGTGGCAGTTGTTCAAAATGCAGTTGCTGTTGCAAGGCAGACAGAAACTACTCATTTTACTGAGATATTTATTCATTTCTTCATCTCCCGCTGCAGAGCTGTGCACCGTCCCATGACACTGAGGGAATTAGGTGAAAAGCAATTTCATTGAACAAAAAGCGCAATTTTCCTCTGAGCTTATGGCTCTTAATAAAACAAATGCAAAGTTATTTTTAACAAAGGCATCTGGGTTTCCTTGGCTCCTCTACAGAGGAATGGTTTTCCCTATAGCCAAGGGGACAGTTTCACACCTGGAACACAGGAGGTGTGGCTCATGCCGTAGCCAGTTGTATACCTGGTATACATGTCACCTGTGTGTCCACTTCTGCATCAGGGTGTGGTTAAGGTTATAGCCAGATCACACTCTGATTTGACAGGTGTATATACTTAATCACAACAGTTTTCAAATGACATGAAATACGTGGGTCAGCAAACTTTCTGTGAAGGGCCAGATAGCAAATATTTTGGGCTTTGTGAGCCAAGAGGCAAAACTGAGAATATTATGTAAATACTCATATAATAGGAGAGAAAACAAACTTCCACTGAATTATTATTGATGAAATTAAAAAACAGTAATGTTAGTAATAATGTTTTATAATACATTCTATCAATAAGAATGGAATTATTTTGGGACGGTTCCACTCTAATGTGTGATTAATTTTATGTACTCATGAATATAATTCTAGTATTCTTCTCTGAATTATAAAATAGTTTGCTCTAATGCATTTTAGTAAGGTATCCCTTTGAGTCTAAGTGATGCAAATGAACTTCGATGATTTTTATGAGATGGCTGTACTGCAGGTCAGGAGCCCACAACCTGATTGATGAGTACAATTTTGTTTTGCAACTGCAAACCACTCACAACTGAGTAGTAAAACCAATTCAGAGGGCTTTGACCAGTATTTAAAAAATTGAGTCTTTGATTTGATTCTCAGCCTGACTATTGTTGGTGTATAGGAATGCTACTGATGTGTGTACATTGATTTTGTTACCTGAGACTTTGCTGTATTAATTTGAATACAATAAAATAGATCATAATGCCCACAGTAAGGAAAATTTGGTTTGGTTTGGTGTTTTTAGGAAGGGATCACACTTGTGAGTGTGGCATGGGTGGGTTTAAGGTATATTTGAATTTATTGTGCATCTTGATGCAAAACATATGCAAAACATTGATTTGGAAATATTTATTTTTCCCAAAATAATATATTCAAGAAAATATCTCCTATACTGTGACAGAAGAACGATATTAACAGATGCCTTCAGCTAGTCAACGCTAATAAATGTCATAGTTGATGGATATGTTAATAGAATAAATTGAATGGCTGTAGAATGGTGTGTTTCACAGTAGATGGTGAGTGATCAGATGTAGAAATGATGTAATTCTATCATGAAAATAATCTCACATTGCTATAATTGTTTTCTGAATTGATCCACAAATTCTAGCATAAAAAATAATCTCTCTGTTTATTTGTCAGGAATTGGTATTTTAAAAAATTATGGACTGTATATTTTTGTTAGAAAAATGAAGATTATACTTATAAAGAAAAGTATATAAATATTTCATAATTTATAAATATTTTATAAAATATTTTATATTTTACTTTGCATTATGAAAATAGTTTAGGAATTATAGATTAGGATATATAATTTTTATCCTACCCAGTAAAAGTTGTTTCTCCTTATGTTAAGTGGGATGAACCATATCTCAGAATGAAGTCTCTCTCTGTCTCTCTCTTTCTCTTTCAACCTCCTGCTGCTCATTTCTTATTCATCCAGCACTTGGTGAGGACCTACAGAGTAATTGGAGCCAAATTTGCAGATCATATAAGATACTCAAAGGTGCAACACAATCCTTTGCAATGTATCATCTTAGCCCTGTATTCTCTCTTTATCTGAATATAAAATAGTTCATAAAGGCAGTGGAGCCCATCCTAAGAACTGAGATTAGTGTCCAGATGAAAACAGGCAGTATTATAACTGTTATTCTCACCTTATTCACGTATCTTGGAAAAGTATACCATATCTGTAGAGGAAGAGAAGGAGGAAAATGCTCAGTAAACCAGAATTTGAATAAAATTAAAATCATCAAAGATAACTTTTTCCTTCTTGTTTAATTTTAGCCTTTAAAGGTGATTATTACCCAAATTGTCAATCAATATTTTATATGCAAATTGTCATATATGATATGTGTGTATTATTATCTCGCTCTTATTTTTAATATATACATACGTGTGTATAGTCATTTTTTTTTAACTTCAGGTTGTGACCCATTCATAGGTAGTACAATACCTTTATTAGTCACGAACAGTGTTTTTAAAATAATGTAATGGACTAGACCAGAGCAGAGGACAGAACCTGTTACGATACATCTACCTTCATAAGGATAACTGGTTTTCACTGAGTTATTCATACACATATGTGTGTGAATGTGTACGCTTGGGTGTGTGTGAACTGAGTTGCAGTGGAAATATTTCATATTGAGGCTCATCATTTAAAAATTTTGAAAAATTATGCTGAAGTCATGGTGACAGTAATGATTAACGTGTTCCTTTTATTTTCCTTGATATTTGGTATTTTATTGCTAAGCTAACACGTGCTAATTAGTATGTTACTTCTTACAATTCAATTTCAATAAATATTTTTATGTTTAGTTCCACATAACATTCACACGAACTAATTATTATTTGGTTAGCTTTTTCTATCTGCTGGTTATTGGCGGTTTCTTATCTGCTCTTTGAAGCTTTCTTGCAATAATAAGGCTAAGGATTGGGTTGCAATAATCCAATAATGCCAGCCAAAGAAAGTATTAAGAGACATAGCATAGAAGTATAATGTTGAACACTGATTTAGGGAGAAAAGAGCTTGATCCTTTCTAATGCTGCTTCTGATAGTACCACGTGTTGAAGCAGGGATCCTGTACTTTTTGTGAGCATTGCATAATCTATTGTCTCCCTGTTGAAAAAAAAATCAGTTCAGCCAGAAATCTGACACTGCAAAATCATGGAAATTCCCACAGACTAAATATTACAGTGGCTGGATTTTTTTTTTTTTACCGTCTTGTTTTCCCTTGAATGTATACTAATAGGCTTATAGAAATAGAATCATGTATTATAGCTGCCAGGTTACATAGTTGTTAGGTGTGGTATTTCACTGATTGTTATTAGCCAATGTATATTAATTACATGTAAATGCACTACTTAATGTGTAGAGGTCTATGTATATAAATTAGTAGTTTGAATGTTTGAACTTCAGAAATAATGTAAAGGGGAAAATCCTACCATGCTCACCCTTCTTGTTTGTGAGCCAAAGAAAAATAAAAACAGCTTTGGGGAAGTTTTCTAGAAGGAACTAATTCCAGTAAATGTCAACATTCATGGAAAATGGACCCAAAATTGAAGGTTTAGATACAAATCTAATTCAAGTTTGTCTTGAAGTTTTGTTTCTGACTTTGAGTTCAGAATTGGTGAAATGTTTGTGAATGTTGATGTTTTACAAACACATAAACTTTGAAAAATAATTGTCATGTGATTAATATTCCAAAGGTTAAAACATAGCATGCATTTCAAGGCTCTATGTTGTGTAATTTTCAATCACTAGTATAATTTTTTTAGACAAACATCTCACTTTACAAACAGGTCTGCCTTTTGTTTTATGTTATGTTAATGTGAATATTAGTGATGTTTCGCATGTTCTGAGGGGGAGGGCTTACTCCTGTAAAAATCATTCTGCAGGGGTCCAAAGTGCAAGTCTAGAGAAGAACTCTGGCAGCAATTTCAAAAAGAGGCACCTTTTTTGTGAGTATTTATATTTATGCCAACCATACATTGTGAACTTCATGTACACGTGGCCTTCGTGAGAACAAGAGCACTGGTTCCTTTATATTAATCATGTGAATCCATGTCAGTTCATTCGACCCTATTAAATTGCTATGAGTTGAATGTATGCTGTGATCCAGTTGAATATGAGGTATGAACACAACATAAATTGAGGTTGAAATTTAGGTCCTTCTAAAGTGAATAGGCAATGTGCTGTTTTTAAATTAAAGACTATATCTATTTTGGTCAAGATCAATAAATCAGAAAAAAAAACTATTCTCTGGTATTTCATTATAGTAGACTAAAACAGATTTCAGATGAGAAATTTTTCAGATTTAAGGGCCCCAAAGTGTTATAAAACTATTATATTTGTGAAGGCTAAGGAACAATTAAAGATGGGAGATGCAGCATCATTTGCTTGGGGTAGGCGTTGTTTAAGCGGTTGCCTGCCTTTCACATTCATTCCTCTGCAATTCTACAGGCTACATGCTGTTATCTCCCCATTTTACAGTTGAGCAAACTAACTCCCAGGGAGCCAGTGTAGCTTGCCCACCGTCCCACAGCCGGTAAGCAGAGGAGGACTCACCCCAAAACAAGTTACCTCTAGAGGCCACGCTCTCAGCCATGATGTTGTATTTTTAAATGAAAAGTTTTGATAGAAGAAAGAAAAGGAACAGAAGGAGGATTCGTGGCATGGTTGAAATGAGGACAGCTCAGCTTTGTTAACTGACTCCCCCTAGCTCTTCAGACACCTATGAGAATACTATTGAAAAACCTTCGCAACAGTACAAAAGTTTAAAAGGGTCACTATGCACATTGCTCACTGTGATGGAAATCCTATTTCAAAGGAAAAGAACCTTAACTTGTTATTTTGAAGACAAAAATACAAGCGTGGGTAACTGTTCACAGACACATGAGCTTTCAAATGGTTGAGAAGTGTTGCCGTGAAAAACTGCAGAGTAGGATGACATAAATGAGTCTTCATTAGATCATTTTTATTGTGTTTAGTGTGAATAGTGTGATAATGCTTTATATGCATTTGCTATGTTATTTTTAAGTTGTACCCTTGGCAACAGAGAAAGTAAATAGATACCTTAACTGAAAGTACTCTTTATGCTCACTGAGAATGTTTTATTTAATGTTTTAATTTTATAATATACACCTGGAAAAGGAAATGCTTGACACATGTGCTGTATGTGTTTTCCAGAAATGATGCTGGTGTCCAGCATCTCTAAAAACCCCTACTGCTCTCAAGGTCCCTGAATCTCCCCTTCTACCATTGCCACTTTCACAGTGACAGCAGCGATTTCTTACCCTTCTCAAGGCTCGTGCTCTCATGTGCACTACCCTGTCGACTTCCCTCTCAACGTTGCAAACTCAGAGGAGGCAAAATGCCTCTCACTCTTTCTTCTGAGTAACAAATCCATAAAAACAATAAGGGATCTAGTTAAAATGTTAACACCAAAAATATAGCAAAAATCATATTTTTTGTGAATTTTATTTGAATAGATGTTTGCACAAAATATAAGGAACTATTAGAAATGAAGACTTTCCTTTATATCATTTTGGGGTTATTATCAGGACAAATTTGTAACTCTTGAAAAATGTGTGCAGTCGTATTAAATCACACGGTAGGCATTGCCATTTCCGGGCTGGGCAAATAGACTGGCTCCCTCTCATTGCTAAGCAGTCCCACATAAGGGAGCTGCAGAGACCCAGTTGCTTAGGGTCTTACAAGTTAATAAAAAATCTCTTAAAGGTCTCATTTGTCTGTGTCCCAGTTAATGACTGGTGACATCTAGTGGTGGCCGGATTTCAGGCACTCAAGTGGCCATCCCCTGGAGAGGTGACTCCAGGAGAGTTATACAGAATAAACTGAGGAAATGTTTTCACACCTCTCACATGAGACATTTGCAGACCGATGTGGTCAAACCCCAGCACCACGTGGCGCCAGATCGCCCATCACCAGCGCCCAGTCATTAGCGAGGGTGAGCGCTCAGCTGGGCGGTGGCAGATTGGGAGATTCCCTCAGGTCGAGTCCCCTCCTTGAGAAGCGGGCCCCGTCCCAACATTCGCCATTCCAGGAAAGTCCGTTTCGGATCATCTCTTTGCGTTTGTGGCAGTTCACGAGTAGGAGGCATTTGTCTCTCCTCGTGATGCTCCCTGGAAGAGTTTCCACATGGGAAGCCAACCCATAATGGCAGGTTCTTTATTAAAATATGTGCAGTGGAAATTATGCTAATTAAACTGGAGTGTAATTATAGACTAGGAAGATTCTCTCGCAGTCTGAATGGAATTGTTGTAGATAAATGTGCATTAACTTAATAGTGTACAGCTAATTATGAAAGGTAAAGGGGAGGAAGAGTGGTAATCAGCTCCGCGATGTGTTAGAGATGCCGCTTTCCTGGGCCAACTCTCCCGTCGAAGCCCAGGTAACCCTGTAATGAGAATTCTTCTCGCGTTTGTGTCTCATGTTCAATGCTGCAATTAAGATCGCCACCGATGACTAATTAACCCATTTAACTCTATTTGTCTGTGGCATTTATTACAGCAGAGAGTTAAATGCGGTGGCACTCTGCAGCTTTATGTCCTATTGTAAGTATATTTGGGAGTTTATTCTTTATTTATGCTTTTGTGTGTGTTTATCATAATTATGGAAATGAGGCAAGGATCATCGGCCCAACGTGATTTTGCCATGCTCAACTAGAGCTAGATTCTGGGAAATGAATTCTTTTACTTAGAATTCCTGTGTTTTTATGGATCAAAGCTACCGGAACCAGATAAAATGAAAGGTACTTCAAAAAAAAAAAAAAAAGAGAGAATGCATGTAGTGATACTGAGTGATTTGCAACTAATTTTGGAAAATTTAGTCTCACGTCTTCTGAGCAGAACAGTTTGATACCCAAACACTACTAAAGAGTTTGGGGAATTTTTGCATTAGGGGAAAAAAGATCTGCAAAAACACTACTAAGTGTTCAGCGAGTATGATTTGGTGGCGGGTAAAAGTTGCATCTACAGTATGGACAGAAGCTTTGCAGAGAATGTGACTCTCCCACAACAGGAGGGCTTATGTTGTGGGACGTCGCCCTCACCATTTCTTCTAAGTTTCCAGGGAACTTGAAAGAAATCCCTTCCTTGCTTCTTCAGATGGGAAACCCAGCAGAAATGCTGAGATGTACATCAAGCTCTTACTGATTCCCTAAGTTTCTGTTTTCTCTTTTCTCTCATTTACATTATTTCTCTGGTCTCATACACAGATAGTTTGAGACATAAATGGTCAATAACTTTCAATTTTAATTTTAATTTCCTAAATCTTTTCTGGCATACATAAATTCTTTGGAACACTTACAGCAATTTCTTTTTTGACTTAATAAAATTTAGTCTGTCTTCGTTTTGCTTCTAACTTGTTGCTACATTCCTTTTGCCAAGACAATATAGGTATCACAAAAGTTTCTTAAGCCTCATTGTTTAATCAATACGCTTTTAACAAAAGTGTGGCATTGTTCCTGCCTGTCAGATAGTAGAGCTGAGTGATGACAATGGTGGGTTCAGGAGATTTGGTGTCAGTGGGAACTCCAGCACTGTCCTGTGTTAACTGTGACTTCCTACAAGATTTTTAACTTTCAGCCTTAGCTCCCTCATGTGTGAACCAGGAAAAACATCTCCCTCAAACGGTTTCAGAAGTGATCAGCAAACTATAGCCCATGGGCCAAATTTGGCCCTCTGTGTGTTTCTGTAAATAAAGTTTTATTGGAACATAGCCACTCCCATTTGCTTACGTATTATCTGGGGCTGCTCTTGGGGCAGAAGACTAGTTGCAACAGAAACAGTGTGATGAGCAAAGCCTGGAATACTTATTATCTGGCCTGAAGAGAAAAAATTTGCTGCCCCCTGGATCAGAATATTAAATTTTTGGATGTCTATGAACATATATAGAATATATATGTGTGTTTAATATAAGAACCATATGTGTGTGCGCATACATCTGTAAAATAATATGTATTTAAAGTATAATAGTGTAAAGTTTTCAGCACATTGCAAATAACATGTTGGCTTATAAATATTACTATTATTTTATTACATCCAGTTTTACTTAATTGTTAGAAAATTAGTTGTGAAGAGGACATTAGATGAGATAGCATTGATTTAAATACTCAAAATAAATATGACAGTTAAAATATTTTTTTCTTTGTAAGTATTTTCTAAAGTAAAAGCTATGTTTGCCATTTAAGTAGACGTTAATTATAAGAATATATATCATGGTACTTTTCCAAGTGTATTGGTTTTCTAGGGCTGCCTAAAAAGTACCACCAACTTGGGTGGCTTAAAACAACAGACACTTACTGTCTTCTAGCTCTGGAGGCTGGAAGTCTGAAATCAAGGTGTCAGCAAAGCCAGGCTTCCTCCAAGGCTCTAGGGGAGGATCCTCTTCCTCACCTCTGGTGGTTCAGTCCATGGCTTGGCATTCCTTAGCTTATAGAGGTATCACCCCAATTCCTTCCTCTGTAGTCACATAGCATTATTTCTGTGTCTGTCTTAACATTTTCTTCCCTCTCTATCTCTGTGTCCAAATTTCCCTCTTATTATGAGGATGCCAGTCATTGGATTAGAGCCTACCCTAATCCAATGTGACCCGATTACTTGCGCACATCTGAAGACTCTATTTCTAGATAAAGTCATATTCATAGGTTCTGGGTTTATAGGTTCAACAGTTTTTTGAAGTACACAGTTTAACTCATAATACCAAATAACTACCCTTTGGAAAATTGATAATTCTCCTTGTACTTTAAACTATATTTTATATCAAAATCAATAATTGAAGTATAATAGTACTTGTCAGTTATTTTGATGACCAGAACTAAGAATAAAGACTGCTCAAAATGCTGTTAGCAATACATTTTTTAAAAGAACATCTATGTTTAGTTGATTCAAAGGAGAATGTGAGATTACAGATGACATGCCACCAGAGGGAACATGATTTCAGACACATGGATAGAAAAACCCTGTCCAGGGCAAAGGAGGCCCAAATCTACTCCACCTGAGCTAGTCACAGCGCACCTGGGACATTGTGTCCAGTTGTTGGCAGTTCCTGAAAGAGACATATGTACAAACTAGAGTGTGTTCAGAGGAAAGGACAAAATACTCAAAATCATGCCAGGTGAGGAATAGTTGGTATTTAATGAAACTATCTATGGAGAATATGGAGTGGGTGTGGGCACAGAGATGCGCATGATAACTATAAAGGCATGAATTCAAGGCACATATTGGAAAATAGGAACAAGTAAAAGTGACACTCATGGTGCCACAATTGATAACACTATTCACATTTATTCTAATCCTTTTAGATTCTCTTAGTTTTCTTTTCCATTCTTACTCTTTCTCCATCCTACACATGCACACACACACACACACACACACATTTGTGATCATATTTCCTGTGTAGATTTATATCTTGCTTTTTTCATTGACTATCATTTCATAAACAGATTTTCATATTAAGTATATTTTTAAAATATCATTTTAATGGCTTTAAATATTCCACTCTATGGATACAGCATTCTTTAACCCCTCTCCTTGATTGTTGTATGTAAAATACATTTAAATTAAAAATAAATACTAAATGGGCTATTACAGAAAAGACATTTTTCGATATCTCAAAAGGTTTCAAAAGTCAGGAGTAAAGACAAATGGGTTGAGATGTCAACGTGGAGTCAAAGGAAAAAGAAAATTTAGACTCGAGTCACCCTTAACTGGAAGTGGGCTGGCTGGAAGAGGCGCCCCCTTGTCATGCACACACTTTCTCCTGCAATCCAAGTTCACATTTCAGATGAAAGTTGCATTCCGTGGGCATCCGGGTTTCTTTCACCGCTGAAATGTCTTGTTTCAATGTGAGCTGTGGAAAATTCCTTCTGGGGCGTGGCAGGCCATATGTAAATAAATTCAATGATTCTCTGACAGGAAAGTCTTCAAGGAACAGTTTTTTTTAAGCCTAAGTTGTTGAAAGGAGTTCGAAGGATCAAGGAAATCAGGAGTGGAGCCTGTGAGTGTAAAACGTGTGGCAAAGAATAAAATTTCAACAAGTGTAGTTTCAAAGGTCTAATTGGCTTTTATTAGTGATTCATGGACTGGGCAATATGCAGTCTACAAAATAGCCAGGAGCTCCGCTGGTGTGTCAGAATACTTGGCTTTCCTAAGGCTGCTTTGGCAGGAACAGCAAACAGTATGGTGCAAAAGGCAGTTTGGTTATCCTCAGGTTACTTTCCTCCTGTGGATTTCAGCAGACGGGACTTCCCTGTTATGTTGCCCCAAGCTGACAGGGTCCCCTTTGATTAATTGCTGTGAATCTCCTGATTTTTTTTTTCTGAGAAACTGGCCTGTTTGGAGATTTGGCTCTCATCTTTCCTGATTTCCTGGAAGGTCAGATCTTGCAAGTAAACAAGTTAGGTTTCAGTTTGGTAAGATGCGACTTTAGCATGAGTAACTCCATTTGGAGCCTGCCATCTTTTTGTAAACACATGCCTGCGAAAATTTTGACTTCTTTCATAGACAAATTCTGAATTAAATAGCTAAGGCATGGATAACGTCTTAACATACCTTACCTTTATGATTCACTTAGACCTTTTACGTGAGATTTTTTAACTTTAAACATTTACCTTACGCTGCTGGTCTGTGGAGTAATTGAGTTGCTTTATAGTGTATCATTCCATTATTTCAACTTCAAATTGACTTTTGGGAAGGGAAAGTTGTGAACCCATTCGCTCATAAACACATCTGCAAAATCCCTGAGGTCCCACGCTTTCCTTTTCTTTACTATTTACCAGTACTCGTTGTAGGTTGGAAAGACCAAGGTTTGCACATCCCTACACTCACCTAGGGCGGGGAAGACCCACAGACACTTGGTCCTCAGGGTGTCCCATCCTCCTGAGCTGGAGAAACAAATGGCCCTTGGTTTGTTCAGCCGGATACTGAGAGGCTGCTTTAGTGTCTGAGACGGAGCCCAAGTAGAAATGCCAAGCAACTCTGTCCTTTGGAGAGTTAACTGCCTTTTCAGCTGGTGGATTTTATAACTGGGTATTTGTCAGTCTCCATTGCAAAGCACTCGGGAGGACGCTGGGGAGCCTGCCAGATCCGAAGCACAGTGTCAGCAGGCAACAAATAACAAATAAAGTATTCTGTCCGCAGGCTCTGGAGGAAGGAACTCCCAGAATATAAAGAGGCTCAAGTCAGTCCCTTGTCTTACTTTGGTGCCAGACCAAGAGGTGTGGCCTAGACCAGTGAAAGGCTGGGACAGCCAGCCAGCCCAGTGTCACTGTGTCTCATGCTAACTGTGTCATTTGCCTCCATATTAAGAGCAATAATTTTAATTTTTAAGTTTTTATTAGAGAAGAAGAAACCACCTTAAAGTCCTTTCTGGGCCAAGGTCAAGTGTAAGTACATGCAGGCATCTATGCATGACTGTGACTGTGTCTCATATTGGAATTGTCAACCCCTTGCCTGGCATCAACTTGCACACACAGAGCCAGACCTGTTCCTCCAAGATTTGTGAGCTCATGACTGTTAAAATCCTTAGAGTCCTGCTCTTGGGCCCACTGAAATGAGGGATGTATCAGACTTAATTTAGTAACCTTTGTATAGATTAATTCTTATCTACTAACTCATCTCTTATACTTACCATCACACTAAATTTTGTTACTTCCTTAATGATTGCCAATAAAATGAATGTCTTTGTCACCTTGATTTTTTTCAGATTATTGATTGCTAAGGTTTGAATGAGTCCCCCAAAGTTCATGTGTTGGAAACCTAGTCCTTAATGGTGTTGAGAGGTGGGGCCTTTAAGAAGTGATTAGGTCACAGATGAATGTCCCATGGTGGGAGTGGGTTCATTCTTGCGAGAGTGAGTTTGTTATAAAAGCGAGTTCAGCCCTTTCTTGCTCTCTTGCCTTTCCACCTACTGCTGTGGGATAAAGCAGCAAACAGGCCCTCACCTGATGTAACCCCCCAACCTTGGGCTTCCAGCCTCCAGAACTAGAAGAAATAAATCTCTGTTCTTTGTAGATTACCCAGTCTGTGGTGTTCTGTTAAGCAATACAAAAGGGACTAAGGCATTGATTGTCCTCTTTTTATATATTAAAATGCATATTGCATGAAGTCTTTAAATATTTTGAAATTCTAAAAATAATTTTATTGTTTTTTGTTGGGTTTTCATGTGAGACCTTGTGTTTTTAAGCACCCTTTCTTAGTGTATAAATTTATCCCATTAAAAAAGTAAAAAATGAAAAATCTGTCATTATATATTTCAATGACAATTTGTTATTTAATGGCATTTCATGGACCAGGTCTTCCAAAGAGGTCTGAACACCAGGAAATATCATTTTGTCCACTTAACCTGTGTGCATGAGTCTTTGTAAAATATATTTGTTTACCTTCTCTGTTTCTTTTTTCTCATTCTCATTGTCTGTTCTACTCCTTTTTGTAGCTACATCACTTCAAAGCAGTAAATATTAGACAGGAACACATCATTCAAGGAAGGGCCATCTCAGCTTGTAACAAAACAGCCTGATGGATTATTTTACTGGCCATATGCAAAACTGCATAGGGAGAGTCATAGATGAATTGGAAAAATTAGGTAGCATTTGCTATATCTCCATTTTAGGATGGTTTCCAAGTAGCTTTAAATGTGTTTACCCTTTTTAAAATATTAGTGAAAAAGCATAGGAGATGAACTGTCTTCTAATGCCGCAGTCTTGAAACAGGTGAGCTAAATCCATTTGAGGCTGACTTTCGAGGTTATTAACAACCAGCTGATGGTCTCAGGGTGGTTCTTTTCAGACCTTTTATTCCTGTCTGATGGTAAAGAATTTAATAAAATCCAGGTGCTGTTTGTGTGCATTGCACTCTCTTCTTTAATAGTTTCAATAAGAAACCATTTTTCATTAAGTGGGATGAAGACTATCCTTTGGGGAAACAAATGCAAACATGACTTAAGAACAATGTAACAAAAGCTGCGTTTGCATGTCCTGGTTATCTATTGCTGCATAATAGACCATTCCAAAACTTAGTGGATTAAACGGATAATGGCTCATTGCTTCTCATGATTTTCTGTGCAGACTGACCTTAGTTGGGCAGTTATTCCTTGAGCAATCTCATGGGGATGAAGTGAGGTGTTGGTGGGCTACAGCCATGTAATGGCCCCATGGGGCTGGACGTCCAAGATGGCGCATTCTCTTGCGTGCCGTTGAGGTTGGCTATTACCTGTGCATGCAGCTGGGGCAACTGACCAGACGCCTGCTCTGCATGGCTTGGTCTTTGTGCAGCATAGCGGCTGGGATCTAGTATCTAAGAGTGAGTATCCCAAGAGTAAACATCCCAACAGACCCTTGTATAGGGACATGCGTGTGTGTGTGTGTGTGTGTGTGTGTGTGTGGAGAGAGAGATTTTAAGGAATTGTCTCACACAGTTGTGGGGGTTACCAAGTCTAAAATCTGCAGGGCAGGCCAGCCGGCTGGAAACTGAGGCAGGAGTTGATACTGCAGTCTTGAAGCAGAATATCTTCTCCTAAAAACCTGTTTTTCCTCTTTCAACTGATTGGACGAGGCCCACCCACATTGTCAAGGGCCAGACCAAGGCCACCACATTATCTCCTTGACTTCAAGTCAACTAAATGTAGATGGTAACCACAGCTACATTTGATTAAATGACTGGGTCCTGTAGCCCAGCCAAGCTGACACTGAAGCATAACCTTCTATAAAAAGGATACACTGATTCATATATTGGGGATAGATGCAGTGCAGGAGAGAGACACAAGAATATCCTCGTTAGGTGATCTTTTGTATGCAGAGGGGAATCAGAAGTAAAAAAGATTGTAGAGAATGTACAGAACTTTTCTCTTTAAATGCACCTCAGACAAGACTTTTATGAAATCTAAGAATAGGAATGTTGTTAAAGATGACCTAAAATTCTTAGGTTTTTATTATTTTTTAAATTTCTCAACCTCAGATGAAATCACTTTTCTTCTGCTTCAGAGATGAAAAAAACTACTTAGTAGTATTTTTCATAACCTCTTCAAATTTAAAAAAAAAAAAAACCCAATAAACCTTTTTTTGTGCAAAAGTGAAGAGAGTTGGACAAAGTCAAACTTACTGAGATTGGGTGATTTTAATCTAATACAGATGAAGTCATGACCAGATTCTCTTGCCTAGGAGGAGGAATGGGAACATGGAAGTCTTTTTCAGCTTTTGTATGATTTTTCTGTGTGACCTTGAGTAATTCACCGAGCCTATTGTTGCCTGAGCACACGCTCGTGTAGACTAGTTGCAATGTTGAAGAGTGAATGTTTCAAAGGATTTTTAGGGCGACCAGATGGAGGCCATGATGCTTCTGGGGAGAGAAAGGAAAGGAGAGCCCGGGCCGAGCCAGCCCCTCGGAATGCTGTCAGCTTTGCCGGCGTCCCAGCCCCTCTTGGGACCATATGTCTGCCGCCTTCCCGGCCCGTGGACGCTGTGAGATGCAGCGTGTGCCAGTTCCCTAATGGGGAGGGTTTTGCGCCACTCTGATGTCTGGGGTTCGTTAGAGGAAATCCATTCAGCCTAAGGTACACGTGTGGCCTCCTGCTGACACAGCACTCACGGACGCTGCGCTGAAAGGATCTGACTCCAGAGAGCCTCAGTGTGATTGAGACACCGCGTCAGTGGAAGGGCGTAGTTCACCCCCAGGAATGTGGGATTGAAAACGCTCCACCCTCTCTATTCCTTGATGGAAGAGGGCCTGTCAGGGTGAAAGGAGAATGACGATGATGTTAAAATGCACGAGAAGAGTTAATTTGGCACAGGGACACTTGGGTGCCTTTTTGTTCAAATATGTACATATGGCAGAGCTACGCGTAAGGAGCCAGCATCGAGCAGTCATTCGATTGCCCAGCACGGCTCCTGAAGCACTGGGAAGGCAGGACGTGCTGTAGGAGACCCGGCAGCCATCAGGCTGCTGTTAGAGTGGCTGATGAACGCCTGGAATATCCGCTCACCACCCTCCCCAGCCCTATAGTGCCTGGTTTTCTGTACGTCATGCTGGGTTGACGGCTAATCATTCACTTTGGTACCTGAACCGAACGTAGCAGGAGGTAATTACTGTGTACCCTCTCCCACTGCTTCTTTCCTTCACACCCGAAATTCTAGACCAAACTCACTGAGATCCAGTTGCTCTACCACATTATCAGCGAGAAATAAGTCTTCAGAGGCCCATGTGATATGACCAGGGGTGATCAGTTTCCCGTGTCCTTTTTCTTGCTGCATCAGGAATATTACCTTAAACCAGTGCTTCTCAATAGGGATGATTTTGCTCCCCTCATCCCACCTCCAGGGGACATTTGGCAATATCTGGAGACAGTTTTAATTGTCATAATGTGGGAGGAAGGGGTGTTATTGGCATCCAGGTGGTAGAGGCCAGGGATGTTGCTAAACATGGTACAGTGCAGGGCAGACTCCCTTCCCCAACCAAGAATTATCTGACTCAAAATGTCAGTGGTGCTGAGATGACCTTATATTACTCACTGTGCCTCACTGGCATTCAGTAAATGTTTGGTGAGTGAATGATTGGGGTCAGGGAGGAGGCATGGAAAGCAAGAGAACAAGCAACTGATGTTATCACATATACTATTGCGTATGTATTCTTTCTGTCATCACTGTTTTTATTGTTGAGTTGTCTTTACCTTGGAAGAGTTTCATTTGTTCACTGAGTGCCTACTATATGCAAAGCAGTGTGCTACACACTGGGAACATAATTATGAGTTAAAAATAGCATGAACCCTGCTCTCTGGAGTTTGCTGTCTAGTGGAGGAAATTGTCATTATGCAATTACACAGATAACTGTAGAGTTTCAATGCGACAAGTGCTACCAATTCCACTTGAGAGGCCAGGGAAACATCTATGGTGTTAAAAACTAGACAGCATTTTCTCCCAAGTGGTCTGACCCACAAATGATGTTTTAAGTATCTATGCAACACACTAATATGGCCTAAGAATATTATCAATTTCTCGGTCATCAGGAAAAGACTTCTACAGGTGCTGATGCTCAAACAGAGCCAGCATCTTCCAGGCAGGTGGTTAGCCAAGGAGGAAACGGCACAGCTTGGAGCTATAAATGGTTTGCTGTGGACATAGGACAGCACACAGGTACACAGGAGTCAAGTTGTACTACCAGGAAGGAGGCAGCGGCTAGAATCTGGGGCCTTCTGGAGCAAAGTCTTGTGAGTGACAGTGCAAGTGGAGGGTGGTTACAAGGTCAGGAAGATGCTGTGGTTTGCCTTTCAAAGCCTTTCAGGGGCCATGACGTGTGGGAGAAACTGGAGAGGTTATAGCCTGGGTCACAGAGCCTATCAGGAAACTATCACAGTTTTCAAAGCAAGAGGGCCCCAGCAATGGGAATATTATGGACAGTGAACTTCCAACTCTGACTGACTGGATGCTGGGCAGAGTTTCAAAACCATTCTTTTATTCCCAGTAGTTTTCCCCCAACAGTTAATGATGAAATAGTCCCTTATAAGTATTCGTGTTCTTCCAAGATAACCGTGCCTACCCCTCCCTTCATCTGTGCCCTGCTAGAGTGCATAACTTTATGGATTTCGCATTTCAAAGAAAATGAGAACATGAGACAAGATTGGATTTTTCTTCTGTTACAATATTATGGTGATTTTAGTTCTAAGAAAGTATTTTTCAAAAAGTATCTGAAACCTCCCTAGCTGCTAAATGAACAGGAGAAATGCTGGGATTTCAAGATGCTTCTATGTGCTCACTTGCCTGTCTAAAGTTCTGGTTGGCTTCTGCGCGAAACCAGCATGTAGAAAGTCTGCTCTCGAGGAGCGATGTTTGGAAATAGCTGGAGGCCCAGCTGTCGCAGGAAGGAGCCCAGACCCGACAAGTCCAGGCTGCCATGGGGAGGCACCGCCGTTTCTCATGAAGTCAGATTCCGTTTTGGGTTTTCTCCCTCCTGTGTAGCTAATTCAAACCTCTTTCCCTTCTTCTGTTTAACTGCAAAGGAAGTATTAAATCACACAATAGGCAGTAAACTCAAAGTCTCAAGTATTGTAAAGACTTAAAACATTAATAGGTCAAGGGATATTTAGAAAAAACTCAGGGATGACACATGCATAATAGGAGATGAAGGGAAGGCAGCTTAAAATGCATCCCTATGCTTTTAGCTCCAGCATCACCCAGAAGATAAATTTTAAATAACATCAACAACCCACACCACTTGGTTCTCCTCAGAGAAATAAAGAGATTGGACTGAATTGACAGTGTTGTTGATCTAATGTCGTCTCTCTTACACTTTATGTTCTGGGCTATCAAAATGTGCATAATATTTTCATCAATCATATGTGCTTTCAAGTCTGCAAATGACGATGACGCCTGCTTCTCCTAACTCAGAGAACTATTTTGTAGACTTCACACTTCTTGAAGTTTAAAAAAAAAAACAAATTCCGGACTGCATCTTCTGCTTTGTAGTTTTTACGTGCACTGACTGGCATAGAATGAATCTGAATATTCTAATAACTCTAGGAAATGTACATTTCCTCTGACCTAGTAGAAGAAAAGCCTTCTTTGAGATCCACCTCTGAGCACAGCCTTCATCTCTGATACTTATTCAAATGGAGGCAAAACACTCCCTAAAGAGAACCAGAAAATTTGACTGTGTCCAATTCTATTGTGCAAGGTAGGAATGGTGTTCTTTGTCCTACTTATGATTAAATTACTCCTCTGTGCCCAAATTCTGGCATTACATCCAGCTTCCTTTACCATCCCTGAGAACCACAGCTAGCATGGGGTGGGCTCTGCTTCATGCATTTAGCAGAGAATGTGGATTCAGGGAAACCTGAGGTGACTAGAGGCTTCTTTTACCACTTTTAGGCAAGTAACTTAAGTTGTTTGAAACTCAGTCTCTTTGTCTACGAAGTAGAAATAATCATCAAACCTAGTGCACTGAGTTTTGAGGAAGAAAAGTGGATTAACTTTTATTGAACAACTACTAAAGCCTATCACTCTGCTAAGCCTTGTATGTTAATATTGGGGCGATTTTTGTAAATTTAAAAAAATCCTATCAAGACTTTAGCTTATTAGATTTGATGACTAAATAGTCATCACTTTCTGCATATCCACATGACATAAAGCATTTTTCTGGCCATCAGTGGATTTTAAATGAAAGTAGTAAATAGTTTGGGGGCAAGGCAATATATTATACTAAGTAAATAAATATCAATAAATGAATATACTCAGAGTACAAAAAGATGTGTTTTATATCAGACCTTGTTTAAAGATAATTATCTGTCTTAAATCCAACCAGCATATTTTTATTATCTTAGCAACTCCCTTTCAGAATGAAACCAGGACAACACTAAAGCTAGCAGAATAATACAAATTAGGAAAAAGTATTTTATCTGGAAGATTTTACTTTGCTGCACCAACAAACAGCATATCTCTGTATAGAAATAAATATCTAGAAGATCTATTGTATTTGTACATCATAGTCATTAGTCAAATGAATCACAGGTGACTTGCAAGACCCACAGAATGCAGAACATAACAAATTTATAGATTGGAGAAATGGGCCCAGTGTGGAGCCAAGTAAGATTTAGAGATGAGATCATGAAAGAAAAGGATAGTGAGTAAGAACTGGTTGGAAGCACTGATTTTTTTCCTCCGGGTAGGATCTTTTATTCTCTGTTCCATCTCCTGCTTCCGGGTCCCAGAATTCTTAGATTGAGGTTGCCTGAAAGTTTAAATGGAGAAAGCATAATAGAGATGTTTGTTCCCAAACAGTGTCAGCACTTTTTAAAAGTCAGTGACATAAAATGTTTTCGTGTGAGTTCCTGATATTTTTTAATCACCCAACTCTTGATTTAAAGGAAAAGAGTAATTAGAGTTGAAAGGTATGTCATAGACATACGGTGTTTGTCTTACATTAGAAGAATTTTATCTTCTCCTAGTGAAATTTCTAGGAGAATCACACCCATTCTTGTGCCCAACTTCAGTGCCTTGTAAAAATAATAACAGAAAATGTTTGCTGAGACAGTGAGCATCCTGGCTGAGACCATGGGCTCTGTGGAGAGTCTATCAGCGGTGCGTTCTGCCCCTCTCAGCTGATTATCTCTGAGACTTGAGGCGGTTTGCTGAAGCTCCCTGGGCTGCAGTTACTGCAACTATAAAATGAGATAGTAATGGTACCATCCTGGTGGGAACGTGAGGAACATTACATGGGTGAGGAATACAAGCAATTCCTAGCGACACAGGACATGCTCAACAAAGGTGAGCTTGCACTACGTTGCTTGTGCGAAAGGAAGTTATTATGCCAGTGCTTATTATAAAGTAATGTTGGGTGCAAGAGATAATATCTCTGATTATTAAATCCATCATTTAATAGTGAACGTAGTATTTTTTCTCATTTCTAATCACTCCAGTGCAGTGAAATCTTGCAAGCGGTGCTGGTGACACTCACCTGACAGCGGAGTTTTCACATCACTGAATTCATTTGCTTTCTCTGGCTCTGGTGTCCCTCACATGCTTTCCCATTCTGCAGTCTAAGTCCACAGTAACCCAACAAAGGCCCTGTAGAAAGGGCAAGAAGTGGGTGTGCAGGAGGCCCCTTATGATCACGTACAAGATTGAAGAGCAATTTGATACTGTGAAGACCATGCTGAATATAATAAAAGAAGCACTTTCAGTAATGGAACCGCCACTAAAGTGGTACTTTTGTCATGAGCATGGCATGATCCTGTTGTACTATACTATTGCTAAGGTAAGATAATAGGAAGCAATTTTAAATGTTGGCATTTTCCCCAAATTTTGTAGTATCTTTTAAGTGTATAAAGAACCATTAAGAAATGCTATGATTTAGGTCTTTCAAAGTTATAAAATGATACATTTCAAAACATTTATGAAAGAAATTATTTAGAAAGGATTGAAAATCTATTTTCCCGGATGTCAAGTGTTTATGTTCATTTGACTTATCCATTCATCACTTAATGGAAATTTGAAATTTAAACAAAACAAACTTCCTATTCGTGTACAGATGATGTGCCCTTCCCCCAATAATTGTTCATTTTGCTACAGCTTTTCATGGAGGTTTAGGTCTTAGCTTTTGAGAAGACCATTCACTTACTGCTGTTTGCGAACTGTGCACCAGGCTGCCCCAGGGAGACACAGCAAACGCAGAGGGGCTCCGTGGGATAGTTTAAGTTTCTGAGAGAAATACAGCAGCATCTGTCAGACCAAGTGAAGCATGAGCTCGCGTTAGCTCAGTTTCAAAATTTGTTTGTGCCCCATTCCTTTTAATGATGTCCTAACTTCACAGACCTGGATTTTCAGAGGTTTCTGTGATAAAAAGCAAGTACCAAGTGAAAATCAATATAGGAGAGGAAACGAAGATGGCATTATCTGACTCCAAGGGTTGAGAAGGCGTGCAGTGCCCCAGAGCACTAACTTGTTAGGACATAGCTAATAATTCTTCAGCTGTATGGACCTAACGACTTAATAAATGGAACTGTCAGGCGTTTCTTTGGCCCAGGGGCACCCTGAAACACTTACAGAGACACAGAGGGCCTGTGAACCAATAAACTTTGGAAACCTCTGACGTTCTATAAAGTCAAGAAGCCGAAATACTCTGACCACTTACTGTGTTCACTCACTTATCACAAAGAAGAAATATTTTCTGTTTAAAAAATAAATCTGTATAACACGTAAATAATAAATCAATATTCTCATAGATCGAAATTCTTTTTTTGAGTGGCTCCAGTTGGCTGCTGTGGAGACAGAACTTAAAACAATGTTTTTCTAGTGAATAAAAAATGCTTAATAAAGAAACCATTATTCTTAATTAGTGAAAAAGATAATAGAGATAACATATGCTTTCATTATTTGCATAAGTAAAACTATATTTATCTGCCACTTACTCTTTTCTGGTAGTCAAACCTCTTCTGTCTTCCCTGTCCCGCCTTCTACCCCATTTTAAATTGTAAACGTCTGTGGCAGCAACAAGAAGAAATATCTTTAGACTCATTGAAATCTTTCAATTAATTTTTAAATTTATCACAAGAATTCTGCCAAGATTTAGGCAGACATTGATATAATAAAAGACTAATCTTAGACTTTATCAATAGGTAGAAATGAAAGGTAATTGGACGTCATTGTCTTCAAATAAATATTTTTTAAAAATTATTATTGCACTTTAAAAAGAAGCTTGCCAATGTATTCATTTGCACAGATATGGAATCATCCATGATAATGGTATACAGCTGTCCTTTCCACACCCCTTTCATCCACGGTCCGTCGTTAGTTATTTTATTCAAACTGAAGGGTAAAAATATTCTTCACATTTTATATTTAGAAAAATGCAAACAATGGAAATGGAGGTAAATTAATAGTTTTATAGCATAAATCCTTTAAATATGATCAAAGAAAATACCTAAGGAATTCCTTTGTATTCAGTGTCTAGTAATGAGATATAATTGTGAATGGCCACTTGGACACTGTGGTTCTTTTTTCCTCATATTAAGAGTGTGCCCAAGTAATCGTGTCTTCTTCAGAATTCTTTTAAGAGAAAAGTGAAACAATACACTTAGTGTGCTTTGGTTGTTTTTTCCCATGGGCACTGGTAACAATTGGCCTAACTAAATGGCTGTAGTTTTGTTTTGTTTTCCTATTCTAGCAGCTAAATAACGATGATCAAAAGCTTTCCTCCCATTCCTAATGTATTTCAGGTTAAAACAATGTAATCCATGAAGTCATTCTTCAAGAATTATATTTGAACTGTCAGACTTGCTGTCTACAAGATTTCAAAATACAGTGGCACCAAAAAAAAAAAGAGTTAGACAAAGTGTGACTTCTTGGAGACAAAACAACTGGTTGATTTTCCTTTCATTTCCTTGTATTTAACGTGTACTTCTGCCAGCATGTTGACAGAGCTTGAGCACAGGATTCTAACCCCCAGAATGACACTCCCACAGCAGCAGTGAGAGCCAGGGTGAGAAGTTTCTCTGTTGCATCTTCCCTTCTCTTTCCATGTCCCCTGGATCCCTTCACTGGGTAGCCCCATGCCCAATTGGTGACAAAGAGAAACGTCACCCCTGCAGCCAGCTGGGTGGCACCCACAGCTGGCTCTTGCTGTCCTGTTGAACACAAGCCCTTTCACAGATCATCAACCACCAGCAAGGTCATGGTGTCAATGATGGATCGCGATGAAATCAAGACCCTCCACAGTCATCCCAGACAAAACATGAATGTCATCCTAACCACAACAGTGACCACACAGCTCACGGTAGCCTGGCTCGGATGAGTGACTGCTGTTTCTTAGCCAGTCGCAGGTTGAGTTTGCTCTGTATTTCCTTCCTTCTAAATAAGGTTCTTTAAGATGCCCAGTCACAGAATTTCCCCACATCCTGGCAGCACCCAATCCACAGCAAAGCCCTGCTCCCTTGAATCTGCCCCAAAGCACCTAACACAAGCCAAATCCTATACATCTATTCTAACAGCCGTCTTATTAAAATGCCCTACAGTTCCCCATGGTGTGGGTTCTTCCTTGTTATAAGCAATAAGCCTAACTTTGTTCATCCACAGATGTGACCCTAGTGGTTTTGGTTGGTTGGCAGTGACTTGGCTGGCAACTTGTTTTTGAAGTTTACCCTCCCTGAAGTCCACCCCACATGACCTGTGTCCATCAGGAAATTAATCCATGACACAATAAGAAGGACCCTCTTCCTTTTAGATACATGCTTTTTCTGTTAGATAATTCTGCTCCCACTGTATTGCCCACTGCAACCCAAGGGCAGGCACCAACGTTTGGAACTAGAGCCTGAGAGCATTGGAGAGATGAGTGACTAAAATGTTACACCACATTAGACCAAATGTTGTTAGATTCTGTTAAGATTTTCTTTAAAGGAAGTATCTCTGCTCAATATTATCTGAAATAGATTGAGTTGACATCTTTGGAGAATCAAAATGTGGTGACAAAGATGAAACTGTGTGTGTGAAACATGCTACAACATTTTCAGTACTGAAGTTAACAGTGGATATTATTAAATAAGGGTATACCCAGGACTAGATTCTGGTAAGCTGTTAGTCCCCAAGTATGTATTCGAGAGTTGCATTGTAAAGACAGCGTGACAGGTGCTACAGGACGGGGTCGTGCTTACAGAAACACAGAGCCTAGCGTGGAGTCTTCAGAGATGGTGTCCTTGTAGGGAGAATACATCTAGCTGCATCATGGTGGTTTCAACCAGTTTAGAAGTGTTCATAAACAGATTCACCAAGCACACCATTTTTGTTTTTTCACTGAGAATTGTCAGATGATATGGTTACCTAATTTATAAGAAAGTCTGCTCCATTCTATAGTTTATACACAGCATATTTCCAGTTTATTATTTAACTTTAAATTCCATTTAAAATACATATTTATGTGTATGTACATTGTATATGTTTGTGTACACATATACACACATACTATAATATGTAATTAACATACAGTATACATATAATATATTCACAGAATATATATGTCTGTGTATAAAATAAAACATTTTAAGGGTGACTAAGGCCATTATGATTTTCCCTCAGATTTTTAATCTAATCCTGAGGCTAAATCCAGATCCTCTCCTAATGTTGACAAAGTAAAAACTGTTAATCGAACATTCTTAAATCGTGCACTTCTAATCCAAGTATCTTGGGCATCAAATCCCTTCGTGTTATTCCCATGCAAGGTTCTCAGGTCCTGGAGATTTTCTGAGAAGCATACAGGGCTGTTAATTCTAAAATAGTGGTAGAACAGCAACATTTTCCATAAGGTCGTTATAGTTTACAAGGTGAAGTTTGTGAGTACTTAGTTGTACTTTTTCCCCTTGGGCTATTATCGCCAAACAGAACCCGTTAGAATTTCTAGGGCTACTAAATTCTTATACATACGAAGCAAAGTTTTCATTGTGGAGCATATTTTTACTGGAAAAGTCTAGTCTAGAAAAAATGAATGATATTTTCAAGCTAAGTGACACTGCATAGTATTATGTAATAACTGATATATCCACTGTAACTTAATGGTCTTTCAGAATATTTAGCAAAAATTCATTGATATTTAAACTACGTGTGATTAAAAATGATAAATAATAGCATAAATTTTGGCTAATCATTTTATTTCCTCCCTCAACTTGTAATAAATTGAATTCAGAGAAGCCCACTGCTTGGCTAAGATTAATGTAAGGCACTTAGTACCCACAGTACTTCAGAAATAACAAATTTTCTTATTATTCCACTGTTTCTGTCTCTTCACTTTAGCAGCCAGTAGAAAACTTGCCAGCTGAAATTGCTCCTTTTTATTCTAAAACGATGAATCCCAGTCCCCAAGAGGGTGGCCCTGCCCCACCAGACTGCCCGGCTGGCCCCGGTCACCAGTTACATGGGTGGAGGAAGCCGAGGGGCTTATTGGAGGGGCTCTTCCTTTACTTACATTTCATTTGTGCTCCATTGGGAAGTCCCCAGGCCCTGCCTTCAAGATGCATCTGACTCCCCTCTGCCCAGACCTAGGCTGAGCCTCCATTTCCCCCAACCCATCGTCCCCCCTCAACCCCCTCCTCCCACCCCTCCCTGCTGTCAACACACAGGGGAGCCTTTTATGAATTCAGCTTATGGGGCTGTAATTAACACTGCTTTAGGCCCGCAGTTTGCGAGTTTTGACAGATGGGTACATCCACATAACCACCGTCCAAGCGATCCCTTGAAACCATGGATCAGCTCCTGGCATTCCAGTGCCTTCCCTGTCTCTGGGAGAAGAAGCTGCAGGCCTGCGACAGCACCACATCCTGTGTCACCTAGGGCCCTGGGACTCACCCCACTTCACACTCTGGCCTTCTCACCTCTTTTCTGACCTACCAAGCACACACCTGTCTCAGGGTCTTGTCACTCCCTTTTCTGGAATGTTCCTTTTCTGTACTGTTCCCTCCACCCAGCACCGTCTTCAGGCAGGCTCCAGTGTCACCTGCTCTGAAGGGTCTTCCCTGGCCACTGTATTTATCCTAACAACCTCCCACCCCACCCCACGCCACCACACACACACATACACACACACACACACACACACACAGAAAGCCTTTGGTATTCCCTGCCTCTTCTCTGCTTTATTTTTTCCATCACACTCTGTGAGTTTCCTTTGGTGGCCATAACAAAGCACCACAGACAGGGTGGCTTAAAACAGCAGAAATCTGTTCTGTCAGAGTTCAGGAGGCCAGAAGTCTGAAATCAAGGTGACAGCAATGTTGGCTCTTTCCAGAGGCTAAGAGGAAGAATCCGTTCCGTTCCTGCCTCCTTCCTCAATTCTGGTGTTGCGGGGAACCCTGGGCGTGTCGTGGCTTGCAGATGCATCACTGCGGTCTAGGCCATCATCTTCACGTCGCCTTCTCTCTGTTTTTCTGTCTCTTATGAGGGCACTCTCTGGGCTTAGAGGATACCCGATTCAGTATGATCTCATCTGAATCCTTACCCAAATACACCCACAAAGACCCTAGTTCTAAGTTAGGTCGAATACATAGTAAGGTTCCAAGAGGACCTTCGAGGGGACCCTATTCAACCCAGTACCCACTATCACTGACAAATAATATATTTTACTCTCTTAATAATTAATTACCAGTTACCATTTGCCAATAACTTCCCCAAGGACAGGAACCTTTGCTCTGTTCAATACTGTATCTACAGTGGCCAGTCACACAGTGGCCGCCCGATAAACATTGGTTGGAGGAACGTGTGAGCTCATGGCTGAATCTTAGCGCAGTGCAGGCAGCCAGGCAGCCTGCAGGAACATGGCCAGAAGCAAAGGCTTCCAGGCCCTACTGAAACACACTGAAGGTCAGGGAAGTTGCAATTCCAAATAGATATACAAGAGGTGGTCAGGATGTCAGTAAATCAATAGAAGAGTCTGCCTGGTAATTAAAAGTCACATCAAAGACTCTTGGAATTGGAATTGGAGGTGGTACCTCTTGGAACACATCCGGCAGCTCCTCCACCTGTTTACCCCAATGGGGTAGTCCCTTCCAGGCTTAAAGGGGCCATGTCCAGGGGTCAGATGAGCTTCTGCATTAGTTTCCTGCAGCTGTTATTACAAATTAACACAAAACTGGTGGCTTAAAACAATCTGCATTTATATTCTCTTACAGTTCTGGAGATCAGAAGTCTAAAATCAGGTTCATTATGTCACAGTCAAGGTGTCTGCAGTGCCATGCTCCCTGTGGAGGTTCTAGGGCAAGATTTGTTTCTTTGCCTTTTCCAACTCGTGGAATTGCATTCCTTGCATTTCTTGGCTCATGGCCCCTTCCTCCATCTTCAGCAGGGTAGCATCATACTCGAGTGTCACATTGCCTCGTTCTGTGTCAAACCTCCCTCTGCCCCCCTCCTCTAAGGACAACTGTGATGGTATTTAGGGCCCACTGGATAATCCAGGGTAATCTCCCATCTCAAGATACTTAATCACATCTGCAAAGTCCATTTGGCCATGTAAGGCACCATTCACAGGTTCCAGGGATTAGGACCTGCATAACATTGGGGGCCACTATTTAGCCTCTCACATTGTCCTAACGAGAGACCGACCACAAATATTAGAACAGGTGCAGAGTTTCCCAGCCCCTTCCCTCCTGATTTCCCAGTGGGGATTCCATCCTTTCATTTAACTAACAGGAACAGCTCCTTCTCACCTCTGTTAATTTCTTTCCTATTGGCAGGGCTACTTGTAAGGAAATTAAACTTGAAGCAAATTAAGCAGATATACTGATGCTTATATTTATAACATTTGAAGTCCCTGTCTTTTGTGTACTTGATTTTTCATTTCTGGTTTATCATGTCATTGTATGTGGTTTGTCTGTGTGAGTTGCCTCAATCTGTTGTGGAAAGAGATGAGTAAAGCTAATAATACAACTTTCATATGAGAAGGGGACCCTCCAACCAGAGGGAGGGCGGGAAGAGCTGCAGGCTGGGTGGACCCAGAGCACCTCTTAGCTTCCATGCGCTGAGCGCATCTCCAGGGGGCTCCATGGCTGTGCCATCATGAGGCTCAGTCCAGAAGTCACGATTGAGGGAATTAATGCTTAGGGTGCAGTTTGGGGAATTTCATTTTTCTCAACATGTCAAGCTTGGAGAAAGCTATTTCTTTCTAAAACCTATGTAACCATTGAGCTTGCTTTCCATATAGTCATAATCCTAGTGCTACTGTTTATATACAAGCAGTGTTTTGTTTTGTTTTGTTTTGTTTAATGTGGTTAATTGCATAGAGCAGCTTTTTGGTTTTGGTTACGAACTATCCAGGAATATGGATTAAGACATTAATGCACCCATATATTTATCATTGGATAGGTTTTCTTTGTTCAACAAGAATGAAAGTATCTCCATTTTGTTATTAAAAACTCTTTCTGTCTGACTTTCTTATGATTGCCACCCCTGCACCCCTCCCAACTCCATCAACAGGAACAAATGAAAAACAAACCACCTGCCTCATGGCTCTGGATAGAAAAGTCAAAGTCAATATGGTCCTTACAGCTTTTAGAGTTCAAAAGTTTACAAATGATGGAGATTTTCATACATTTTAATAATGTCCATACAGCCCTGCTCTCAGTGGAAATTGTTTAGATTGTGATCATAGTGAGCCGTGTCCCCCTACGTAAAGCTTTGCTGAAAATCACATTTTGAATTTGTGAGGACTCTGGTCGTCCTGGGACTCTTTTCAATGGGGAAACTGGATAAAATGTTTTGACAGTGTGTCAAGTCTTCAGTTTTGGTGCCAGCGTAACACAGTAATGAATTTCAAACTGTTTGCTGTTTCGCTCTGTGCTGAGCACTGTGATTTTAACAACTCAGATAGTCCATATAAGAGTGAGGATTTAGTCACAATATTGTCTGTCTGTGTGACAAGTTTTAATGGAGAAAAGGTTACATTTGCATACTCTCCAGTTACATTAACATTTCTAAAGTGAAGCCCAGTAACAAATGAGAGTTATGGGTTTGGCTTCTGTAGGATATCGTAGATGGTTGTTATTTCATACTCTTCTCTTCTTCATCTAGTTACGTATAATGCCTGACATTCCTAGAAGGCCCACACTGTGTGCCAGCTATGGCTCTAAGGGGTTCACATATGTTATTTCTAATCATCCCAACAACACTCCAGGGTAGGAATTATCATCTCAACATGACAGGTGAACTCAATGCACACCTCCCTGCCAGCCAGGGGAGATTCAGCAGCGAGCAAGACTCAGACCTGAGGCAAAGCCTGCAGAGATGTCCACTGGTGGAGCAGGCTTCTAACCAAGTCTGGCTGCATCCAGAGAACTTTGCCCACTGTAGCACACTGCCTCTGAAGGGAAGTTAAGAAGAAAGGAAATTGTTTCAAAATGGCAAATTTTACTATAAGCTAAAGCAATGTCTCTCAGTACACTTAATGGTTTTTAAATAATGTCCAAATGAGTACATATCAGTAAAAGGTTATGAGGTTTTTAAAAAGGTAAGTGGTACTACATAAATTTTAGAGAAAAATACATTCCTTATAGCAGTCTTTAAGTAACAATTACTAGACTATATGTGGTTCTTAATAGTTTACAAAAGACTTTCGCGTATGTTATGTTGTCATTTAAAACGCAATCCCATGAAATCAGTGGTAATATTCTCTATGTTTGATCCATGGAAACCAATGGCAGCAAAAACTAATGGACTGTCTTGTGTTCGTGGAATAGAAGGACACAGCCAGATGTCCATGTTCTGAGCTCTTTGCCAGTTATACTGATACTCAATCCTGTGCTCATTGTATTGCAGTAATCAAGGAGGGAAATATCTATAACAAGCTTGCTCTACAAAAACTGATCAAACACAGGACATGTTTGGGCTAAGGCTTTTCAACTCTGGCTCTCAGGATATTTTGGAACCGATAATGCTTTGCTATGGGGGACTGCCCTGAGCACTCACAGATATTTAACAACATCCCTGGCCTCTGCCCACTGGATGCCAGCAGCATCCAGGTGTGACAACAAAAATGCCTTCAGGCATCGCCAATTATCCTCTGGGAAACACTGTTTCAGACATTATTTTTTAGACATTGTATTTTTAAAAACCACTGTTTCAGACATTATTATCAAGAGAATGATCACAGCAGGCAACATAGTTATTAATACATGGTTAAGTTTATGGATTCGAAAGCAGACAACTGGAGATTGTTTCAGCTCCACCACTTAACTTCGTTGACAGCTCTAAATTTCTTCCCCCTACAATGAAAATAAACCACAGAAGGTTTGCTAAGGATTAAAGAATGAAAGTGTGTGACTAGGGATGCTTCACAACTGACATTTAGCATGTGCTTCTGTTATTATTTAAGATGATTATTCTGCCTGCTCTATAAATCTAAACATACGTAAATTTCCTTAGATTTCTTTTTTTCAATACTATATCCACAGACCAAGTCCAGATGTTTCGTACTTGAGTGAAAGCCCTTTCAAGATCTCATGCCAAACTTGCTTTTCAGCCCCAACTCCAGCTGTCCCCGCTTCACAAGGAGCCTCCTCCCTGCAGCCCGGGAGCCACACCCAGGCACCCCAAATGGCTCAACTTTCCCAAATAAGGCTCCTTTTTATGACCCCATTCCATCCTGTGCTGTTCCTCCACCTGTATCTGTCCTTTCCAGAGCTGTTTTGTCTTGCAGGCCATGCATTGTCCTTAAGGATTAGGAGCTTATGTGAAGAAACCACGCTGTAGACTGAATTCTGGTCAAAATGAGTCAGACAGGTTATTTTCTCTAAACCTCCCACTATTTCCCTGGGGCATATCTCCATGATCAGCAAAACATTTCAAACAGAATCTCATCTCAGTGAAACAAAACTGTTCTAGAAAAAGAGGCTTGGATATAAATCATTCCCCCACACTTGCTGCTGGAAAGTGCTCCTGTAGCATCTATTTTGTGAAATTGAGGAGAGTATTTGAGAACAGTAGTATCCTCTTAGCTGGTAACTGCTGCTCTGGGCAAGTCCCGAGGGACCAACAATTAGAATAAATCAGAAGTAAACTGCCTGGAGATGCAATCAACTCCAACCCCATTCCTGGGAAGCTGGTTTAAGGCTAGGGGACAATTAAGTCATTTTGGGTACTAGCTTCTTTTTGTCTTCTGATCTGATCTTGCTTTGTCATCTCAGCTTTTTCTCTCTCACCCCCTTCACTCTGCCCCAGAGAAACCCCCATGAATGCTCCACCTTCATGTCACCCTCACAGGTATTTGTCTAAACGCAGTGGGGAGCCACCACAGCATTCAAGCTGCAGAGTTATAAGACCTGATCAATGCACAGGGAAGACTGCTCAGGAGAGCATTGCGGAGGATGACGTGTGTGTGTGTGTGTGTGTGTGTGTGTGTGTTGGGGTGGGCATGCTAGGAATGACCAATCAGCAAGAGCAAGGACCATCACTTTTCCAAGAGTCACCAGTAGAACTGCAGAAACACCCCCTAGCCAGGCCCTTTCTTCATTCATTCCTTTGCGCCTTCATTCTTGCAAAGCACCTTCACATGGTGTCTGTTATGTGCCAGGGAGTACTGTATGAGCCAGGTAGCAAAGATGACCAAAAGATTTGTGGCCCTGGCCTCACAGAGCTTACCAGAATGGGGAAAGACAGTCACCAGTCATGGTCCATAACATGACTGTGTCATCACTGCTAGGCACTGCCTGAGGAAGCCACAAAGAGCCCCCAGAGGCCTGAATTTGAGTGCAAGGCCACTGGCCAGGTGGGCCAGCTAGCTGGAGCAGAGGCTGGAGGGAGCGATGTCCACAGGGAGCTGACCAGGCAGGAGGGCGTGGGTCCAGCAAGGTCTCCAAGGCCATGGGAATATCCTGGTCTCTCTCCCAAGGACAGTGGGAGCCACTGAGGTGTGTAAAGTAGGAAGGTGGCACAATCAAGTTTGCATGTCTGCATGCTTAAGTGACCTAAGTGGGAAGAGTGGTGAGTGGGAGGTGGGAGGTGACCTGCAGGGCCAGCCAAATAAAGGGTGAGGAACTAGGTCTGGGAGGGCAGAGGTGAGGATGGAGGGGACATCTGGGATTCCAGAGGGTTGGATGGGGGAAGGGGAAAGAGCTGGCAATAGCCTCTCTTTTGATCTATGAACGAGGGGACTTAGATTCCTCCTGGACTCGTGATTCTTTGGAATGTTCAGCGCTCCAGTCTGAGTTTGGGGTGTCGGGGGTGTGTGTGTGTGTGTGTGTTTGTGTGTGTGTACACGCACATGTGTGCATGCGCATGCATATATGCAAAGGGTCCCTAAGTCTGTTCCCTAGAGCTCTTGTTCACAGGGTGCTGTTGACATTAATATATGCCGTATAGGTTATTGTCTAGTAGAGCAATTACCATCTGGTTAATAAAATAGACTGAAATGAATTCTTTGCTAATCGCTTTCCAAAACCATGGCCTTACCTGAATCCATTTTAGCCATCCAGTGTCTTCGCACTTCTAATTTTAATTTATGGGTATTCGGTAGGTTTTGATTTAATTTGTATAAAGAATATAATTCTAGAGGGCCACTCCTGTAAGAAGCACTGTGCTATCTCAGAGTCGCAGACGTGGTTTAGAAGCATTCAACAAAAGGAAATTAAATTAAAAAGAAAAACAGGCTTCACATTTTAAAATCTGTAATTGTTTTCTATTGTGATCACATAGCCAAGAAGCATTCAATAGTTTGTCCATTATCAGCAATAAGTTAAGTATGTTTCTTAGCAAATGTATTAATGCTGTACTATATGTCTTTTTGAGAATGTGTCTATAGCTGCCTAAAATTATATGTAAATTACTGAAATACTTCATGCTCATTAAATCGAATGCTTTATCTTTCCAATGAAAACTAAGCCACTTCCAGAGGTGTCCTAGTTCATATTGCCATATTGCATTCAGTTGCTCTAAAGAAAGCACCAACGTGTTTCAAGGTTCACAACTCTACCAGTTGTGATCAAGGAAAGATAAAGAGAAGAGGTTAGAATCTACAAGGAAACTTTTAACCTTTGTCTGTTTCTTCTCCATCCCATTTTTCATGCCTCCTCTTCCCAGACAGCATCGACCTGGCATCAATAAGATGTACACTTTTGAGTTGTGTCACCAGGGGTAGAGGGTGATTGTTGCAAAGCCATCTCATTTCTCTTCTAGTCTGTCCTTTGGATAAATAAACCGTTTTGTGGCTTGTGGGGTCAAGTTTTTGCCAGTGGTCTCAGAGGTTGCTCTTTTATTTCTCAGTTAAAAAATGGCTCCCTGCTACAGGGATAGAATCCCAGTTGGTCCTGTAAACACCTTGTTCTAACTGTTTGAGCTGATGGATTTCATAACAGAATACTCACTTGCATAATTGTACAATGATGCTTCTGTTTTAGAATGGACTTAAATATTTTAGAGCATATTTCTTAAGATTAAATAGACAACCAGTTTCTTAGAAGAGCTCAGATATAAAAAAGAGGAGACAAGAAAAAAATGCACAATGTGTGAAAGTTATCAACATTGTGTGAATAAGCCTAGCTCTTTAAATAATATCCTTTTGTTAATATAAAGTCATCATGTTGCTATGCAGTTATCCCCAAAGATCATGTAGGGAATCTATTTTTTTAAGAAGAAATCATAAAAATAACAACAATAATAAAAATAATAATGGTATCACAACATTTAGGATTGGACCGTTCCAGTTATACTTTTTCTTGTCTGAAAATTTAACTAAATGCAGTACCTGAAACAGACTGTTGAAATAATATATTAGAATAAATGTGACTCTATAAATTATCCATTTATGCTCAAATGAAAACTATATGTGTTAATAAAATCATGTGCCATTTTAAGTTATTTTTTCAAAATCTTCATAAACATGTAAGTTAAGTTGATAGATTTAAGATTATCTGTATATATAATCTACATAATCAATATATGTATGTGTGTACATGTATATACTTAAAAACTATTTACTCAAGGAAATCTCTAAAATCTTCTTTTAAATGGATCCATGTGTAAGAAAAAAAAACAGTGATATATTGCCTTGTAAACGCTGAAGTACGTTTCCTAAATGAGTTAACCTTGTGTTAACAGCATGGTAGGATTTCTCTCTCATGTTCTCCTGCCTTCTCTTTGTTCAGAGAATTTGGGTGGAGAGACCCAGAACTTCCTGAAGTGATTCAGATGTTGCAACATCAGTTTCCTTCGGTCCAGTCTAATGCTGCAGCCTACTTACAACACCTGTGTTTTGGAGACAATAAAATTAAAGCTGAGGTAAGTGCTACTTGGCTTCTCAAATGAATGGGGGCAGATTCATAAGCACTTAGATTTTCTAGAGTAATGTTGAAGGGTAAAAGAAATAGGAAAGCTAAAGTTATGTTTTTAAAATTCAGATCTCTATTTATGACTCAAACACAGCACTTTTTATCTAATTAATTGGCATGCCTGTGCATACATTCCTCTTATATATATATGAATACTGAGGAATAGAGGACCAACAATGCATGCCAGTGTCAACAGAGGCTGGATTGTCAACTGCTCTACTTTGGGTGTGATTTGTCCTCCGTTCCCAGTTCCATCTCTGGGAGTCGTCTCTGCCCCAAAATCCTAAAGAAATACAAAGCATCAATTAGTATCTCCTCAAATTATAAAAAAAGTATTAAATTCAGTAGATGCTGTGGTCTTCCTGGAGAACTCATTGGTAGGATGGATGGAAACTGCAGGTAATAAACTGGTTTTGTGTTGTAACCAACTATTTTTAGCCATTTACAAAAGTAGTAGTGGATGTAAAATGGATATAAGTGCTCCACTAAAGAGACTATTTTCTATGTTCTTCATGTAAACAACTGTTAACATGCTCTGTGTTTTTGGAATGCTGTAAAGTGCATACATCGTGGTGTGTGATATTTCTGGAAAATCACAGTGGTCAGCACAGCCAACTTGTATTTTTTTAGATAAAGGACAAGCATTTGCATACAAGCAACTGAGTAATCAAATTTTTAAAAACAGATTTTATAAACTATAATGAGTCATCTTCATAGCATGTAAGCAATTTTGAGTATGAGTCTAAATTAGTTTAAGAATGGAAAGAATAGATTTTAAGATATAATTGCAATTTATTATAGATTTTGCTTGCTTGCATTGGGATGGATATAGCCTAGTGGCTTTTCATCTTTTTTCCGTTTCTCTTCCTCTGGGGCTGCAAAGGACTTGGTCCATGCTCATTCTTATCAAGAAAGTCATATTTTTTTGTGGAATGAATATAGAATCATGGTTCTCAATCAGGTGTGATTTTTGTCCCCAGGGTACATTTGACATCTGGAGACATCTTTGGCTGTCACAACTTATAGTGGTTGTGGTACCATTGTCATCTAGTGGGTAGAGATCAGGGATGCTGCAAAACATCCTATAAAGCACAGGGCAGCCCACACAACATAGAATTATCCAGCCCAAGTGTCAATAGTGCCAAAGTGTAGATATAGAAAAATACTGTCCATCTAAGAAAACATTAAAAATGTGGAAAAATACCAGCTGTTAAAATGACCTAAAAACGCATTAAAATTATGTGACTCCTGTCTCAAATGGAAGTTATCTTAGTCATTCTCTGTTTTTAACAGAAAATAAAATGTTCATGCAAAATGAAGGGCAGATTTCTGATTAGGGGGTCATATATCATCATTTTTTGAGAATTACAACTTTGAGGATTTCTCTAAAGGTCATGAAAGTATATCATTCTATCATTGGCATGAATTGATGCAGGAGCACTGGTGTGTCCCCCAAAAAGTGGGACAGACTCTTATCCAAACTCTGGCTCTGACATGAAGACTGCTGACATCACTCCCACCGCGAGGGCATGGCAAGGTGTATTACTCACAACGAGGCTTTCTGGGGTGAGCACCATGGCTCCCAGGCAGGCCCAAAAATGCTTGAGAGAACTTTTGGAAAGGAAACTGGCTTGGGTTTTTATGGTTGCTAGGGAGTAGGTTCTCACCTGCGGATAGGGCCTTGGGTGGTGTGAACCTCCTGCTGGTGCCAAAGGAGAAAGCTCCAAGCTTCCTTATCAGCTTGCTCAGATGTGGGGCAGAAAGGGAAGAGGGAGAGGTGAGGCTTAAAAGCTGTCAGAAGTCAAACATCAGGAAATGGAGTCAAACTCCTCATTACAATGGTCACTTGGCCAGGCAGTTTGGGCATCGTGGAGCAGGGGATTTGAACTCACTGGTCTAACTGGCTCCGTGTCCATGCCCTGTGGACTGGCCTTGAGGCCTCTCATTAGCGATGCTGCCCAACACCAGCCATAGGCTTATCTGTGGCTGTGTCAGAATTGCTCCCAGTGCCCTGTGGTGATGAACGAGAGGCCACTTAACGAAGGGGCCACCAACACTTGCATCATGTCAGACAGGTGAGCTTCCAAGGCCAGCTTCCCTGCTCCCCAGCTGGGTCACCTTGAACAAGCTGATTGTCCTCTGGAGCCTCTTTAATTATCTTTAAAATAGAGATGCTCATACCTTCTTTGTAGAGTCTTTGTGGGGATTAAATGACTTAATGTATGCAAACTGCTTAGTGGAGAAATATTCATCCACATTCTTTTTGGCCTGGAACCAGTTAAGATACTAAAGTTACTGTTTTATTTTATGTATGTGTGTATATGTATTTGTCAGTGTGTGTATCCATCCATGTGTGCATGTCTGTGTGTGTACCTGTGTGTATGTGCCTGTGTTTGTGTGTGTGTGTGTATATATATGTATGTCTGTGTCTGTGTATGCATGTGTGTGTACATAAGTGTATGTGTATCTATTTGCTTATTTTGCTGTGGGTGTCCTCAAGGCTGCCTATGTCACCTCTCACTGTGTGGAGTGTCCCCCACACACTGGCACTTGGAGCAGCGGTCCCCATTATCCATGGCAACCCTCCACTCCACCTCCTAAAGTCTGCAAACACTGCCTGGCCCATGATAATATTCCTGGGGGATGTGTGGGGCTGGGATGAGAAGGAAGGGAAGGGTTGTGTAGGAATGAGGGTACATCCTGGTCCCAAGTTGACAAAATGAGATAGAAGTTGTTAAGTATTAGCCAAAGGGACAGGGACAGTGCAAAAGGCCAAAGCACAATACAGAGTAAGCAGTCGGGAGTTTCCCTTGCTCTCTCCCCTCCAGTCACGGAGGGAAGTGTGCACATGTATGTGCATAAACACACACACATGTAACCTCTGGTAAGGATTCTGCACAGACCTATTTTGCTCGCTCATCCTTACTCAAAGCCCAAAGTACTGGTAATTGGTTCTCCTTTTGTGATGGATGGCTGCCCATCATGTTTTCATATACAGGTATTGATTTTTGTAATTACCTGTTGTCCAAATACTAATCTTGTAGGCACTAGCCTTTTCAAATTTACTCAGTCCTCTAGTCTTTCTATTGCACGTTATTGAACTGATTTAGCCCTTCAGTCCACATTTCATTATTGGTATTGACTTTGCTCACACAATGGATAGGCCACTGGGCAAAAGGCAGAATTAAATCTTCTGTATGTGCAGGGTCATAAATCATGCCTTTTGCATTCCTTGTTACTGTGCTCCATACGGTTTCATATAATGAAGCCAAGAAATTCAGTTTTGTTCAAAATGATGCTGGATCGTACAGGTACAAAGTTGAGCATTCACTTCCATAACTCAGCAGGTGAAAGCCGCATCCCATCCCTAACTTTTCCGGTTGTCTAGAGAACTTAGGTTTGAGATAGTTTCCTGGTTCCCCTCCCATCTGGGAGGTGAAAGTGAGGACAGAGGGCTGGGTGGGTCTAGCTGGGCAACCTCCAGGGACTAAAGTAGAGTTTGCATTCCACTGGGAGCCCTGCCCCCGCATAAGACATTGAGTTATATATACTTTGAAGATCAGCGAGTGTCCAAAAATTGGGATAGGAGATAGTTCAGAGCCAGATTGAGGTAAGATCAGCAGTTGAGGAAAAATTAAAGAGGGTGGGGGAAGATGAAGGGGTAAAGAGAGGGTCTGGGTGATTGTGACAAACACACAGCAAGTGCGTGTGGTTCGTTTTCGTGGGCTAGTGAATATCTGGTATGAAGGGAGATCCTCCTGCTTTAAAGGCCAGAGGTGTGATCGGTAATGTTTGAACTACGTCTGCCATCCATGCTGTCTCCTAAATTGTTGGGAATGTCACAGTAGATTAAGCTTTAGTAGAGGAATTATTAGACTTGGAAACTTCCTCGAGTGTATGGACTACAGCATCTTTTGGGAGGTGCCTAAAAGCTGGTAACTTTTGAGTATTTTTCATAAATCTTTTCTTCATTCTTTTTGGGAACTCCTTCTCAGTTAAGAATGTTAACTGAGGAGGGTGGGAGATGAGATCAGACAGATAAGCATCCCTGGGTTGGGCCAGATAAACTGTGTAGACCAATGTCTTATTATCAAAAGGGAGAAAGCTGGGGCATGCTTTTTGGCAAGGTGGTTTGGAAAGTGACACATCTTAAGAAAGAATGCTTGGAGGGATTGTGGAATCCATTCAGTGGTCAAAGGAGAGGGTAGCTGGTGGTGTAAGAGAAGATGAGAGAAGCTCTGAAGGAGAGGGCAAGTGGATAAATGCAGTGGGTAGGGCCAGCCAAGACGAGAGGAAAGTCTAGACTGCAATGCAGTCAGACAAGGCATTGTCTAGAAGCCCAGTTGTGCTCTGAAGAGAGGGAGGGGAGCACAGGTGTTTACAAGAAAATCACAAGGAAGCTAAGGGTGATTAAAGGACTTGTTTTGAAAGAATTATTATTGGTAGAGGCGGCTGGCTTAGTATCTGAATCCATAGTTCATTGGTTGTCACTGCCTGGAAGTTGTAGTGCAGGCAAAATGCAGCCGTTTTCTAGGTTGTGGTGGTTGTTGCAGTTTGGCCCAGTTCAAAAGTTCAAGGCAAGTTCCTCTTTTCTTTCTCTTTTTGTGAGTTTTCGGGACTTGCAGGCAGTCCTTCTTACAATGGCTCCGGACTCTGTTTTAGAGCTCTGAACAGGATTGACACCATTTCATATATCACATGTCACAGTAGGATTGCCCAGAAAAATGCAATTGAAGCCAAAAAGGGATGCCAGGTAACCTAGGGTAGGGTCTTGTAATGTTCCCCCAGTGACTGAGAAAACGTGCTGAAAACAGCATGGTTTACTGATCTGAAGGGGACATGGGTGATTCTAGAGCACGTGGCAGCTGTTATTAGGGGGAAAGACTCAGAAATAAGAGAATCTCAGTAAGCGGGAGGAGTTGGAGGGGGTTTGACTGTGGAAGAGTCCTCAAGCCACGCGGCAGCTGAGGGGACCTCAGGGAGGCCCCCACCCCAGGGTCGGCCACCAGGACAGAGGTGGCCGTGCACACAGCCTGCAGGAAACAGAGGGTGACACCTGACAAGGCAGGTCTGTGTAAAGAAAAAGAAGGCAGGCAGTGACTGTAACCAACAGAACTGCAAGTCCTATTTCCAAAAAGATACGTGATCTGGTCGTGTTTAAATAGAGTCAGGTCACAGGAGGGAGAGAGCGAGGGCTGTGGCAGGGGCTGGGGTGGGGCCGCGGCTCTGTGGAGAAGGTGAGGCTTCAGGGGACCATAACTGTGTGAACACAGCCCCGACGTGACGTGTGACCCACCGTGGGCGCCGTCGCAGCTGGAAGCTAGCACTGAGCAAATGAACAAGACGGCCCGGCGTATTTTTCCCATTTTCATGAAGGCTTGGTCCTTCACGTGTGAAGGATGGTGGAAGAGGCAGAACCAAGAGTTACTGGGCCAGTGATTCCAGCGGAAAGGGCCACGAGCCGTCCTCAGCGAGGAGGGAATAAGTAGACAATGTTGCTAACAGGCTGGGACCGAGGACAGCTACAGAGGACAGAGATGATTCCATCTTGTCGTACATCAACCTGGAGGGTACGTCAGAATCATGGACTTATGGAATATGAGGAATGAAGCACAAGAAGAAGACACCGAATATATTAGGTCCTGTTTTTACTTAAAAGTAGATGGGACCGGTGGAATGGCAGGGGCCGGGCAGGGTGGCATCTGCCACTGCTTGCCGGATGCATCTCCTTCTCACACATTTTACCACTCCCTCCTGTCTGCACCACCTGCCCCTTTTAGCTCTGCCTTGTCCTCCTTTCCTTCTGCAACCTGAGCTGGTCACGGCGTTCTCTAGCCAGCCAGAGGCTGTCCCTGGCCTCAGTGATCTTCACCAGGGCTAAAGAGACTGAGGCTCCTTGGGCAAAGGCCTCTTCTCCCAAATTCCAGGGAAGCATCAGTATCAGCATGACAGTTCTGTGTGAGGGGCCAGATGAGTGCTTCTTCTAGCTCCGGAGATCACCGGATAGAGACTTCAGCAGATATAGCGCCTCATTAGAAAATAAGTCAATGATTGCCAGGACCAAGTTCAAAAAGGGCCCAGTTCTTGATAGAAGACCTAGTCTTGCTAGGGGTAGTAGAGGCTTCCTGGTTTGGTGGCCTCTTCCATTGAGAAGTTTAACAGGTGAACCAAGAGAGGAAAGGAAGCCGCATTGGGGGGAACACTGGATGTAAGGATGAGAACAGCCCTGAAAGTTTGTGGGAGGCAGCAAAGAAGGAAGACTGACACCTTCTCCCCCAACTGGCTGTGCCCTCAGTTTCTGGGCTGGTGACTTGCCCTGTGCTGCCAGAGCGCAGGGGAGAGGTCACGAGGGATCCCGTCAGACCTCGTGAGCAAGAACTATATTCCCTCAAGTTCCAAGTCCCTTTGGGGAAGATGGACCATGGCAGGGTCACAGGGGAGAGAACAGACTCGCCGTGGAGGGATGTAGACGAGTTCCTGCGGGACTGTGGCAGCAGGGGGTGAAGCCAGGTGTGGGCATCGCAGATGCGGAGCCAGGCTGCCCGCTGTAGGCCAGCAGAGAGCTCCAGCCCCTGGCCGACCCCTTCTAGAGCTCACGAGCCACAGAGGTGACTCACAGAACAGAGACGGTGGCCTCATGGCTCGACTCTGTGTGAGGACACACCTCTTCCTTCTCCCTCCCACCCCCAACAGCGAGGGAGAAAGAGCGGGAAGGAAGGAGGTGGATGGAAGAGCACACCGGGGGCACGTGCAGCCCGGCTCGGGAGGGTGGGTGCTCGCCGTGGGGAGAGGGCGAGGATGCAAGTTGTCAAATGGACAAGCTTATTCTTTGTAACTGGAAGGAGACCATTTTAGTAACCAGAAGCGAATGAAAGTTAAGGAATCAGACTGCTATTGTGATGACATGCAGCTACCGTGCCTCGAGTCGAGACTCCTAATTAAAACCACCAGGTACACAAGGTTCTCTTTGCAAAAGAGAGATGAGTCAGAGCGATCTCCTCGGAAACCGGGTCATGACTTTCGAACAATGATGCAGCAGGTATTTTTTGGATCTCTCTGAAGTTTCTTTGCTGGGTTTGCTAAATTTCACTTTGGGTTATTTTTAACTGCATTTCTTCTTGGGCCATGCTTCCCTTCTATTTTAATAGATCTCCTTTTTATCTGCCCACCCCCCAGAATGGTTTGTCGTCTTTCTAGAAATGAGGAAAAGAAACAAATGACCTGTCTGCATGTCAGTCCATTCACATCCGCATCACAGGTGGAGGCCCCGGCTCTCACCTGGGGATTTCCTATGATGCTTTCTTGTTTTGGTCCATTTCTCAAGGAGATGTCCTAAATCATATTTTAAAAAAGAAGGGCCATACCTGAAGAACTAGTCCCTCCTTTAGGAACATAGTTCAGCTTTATATCCAACCTAAATGTCTTCAGCTAGCATTTTGGTCATTGCTTTTTCTTTATTCCTTAGGGGAGGTGGCAGAAAAACCTTGGCCTCTCTCCTCCTGGTGACACTTTGCTTCTTATTGCTGCTGACTCTCCACCCTTAGGCCTTGTCTCCAAGTGAGAAATCTCTAAATCACTGGACCAAGGAAGAGGCATCTTGTTTATCTGTCATCTTTTTTATTTTTCCCTGCCAAACATTCTCCAGGTTTTCCTAGAGAGAACATTTTGTCAAAGAACTGATAGAAACAACACAAGAAGGCTCCATATCCTCTTCTGGCCGTGCATAGATTATAAGCACCTTCTCCTGTTGAAGATTTTGTCACAGCTTTGACTTTTCCTGTATTTCTGCAATCTCTGTTTCAGTCATCCACCCTACGTAAAGGTTCTTGGACTCATCCCTTTTGAGCCTTTGACCACTCTTGCAACTTCTCCAAGGTTATTGTTCCATTTCATTCTAAATCTAAAGAGTCAGACCTCCTCAACCTGGTGGCACTACAAGCGCATAGTGACCCTGCCCTCTCGGCCCCCGAGAGCCCGGTTGGAAACAGTTAACGCAGTGGCGGGGAGGAGCCCCCCGACTTGCACAAGAGCCTCCATAGACTTCAATTTTAAGTATCTGCAAATTTGTGGCTCAGCCACATTTCAGATGTTTAATAGCAGATTCTGATTGGAAGAACTTTGTCTTTGTGCCAAAACTATTGCACAGACAGTTTGTCACCTTTCTTTCCTGTTGGGTACACTTAGTCATTAAAAATGTTTTTTAAATGTTTCAAGAAAAACTATAGGTGATCATTATATGATGACTGTTCTGGTGTGGGAGCCCCAGTGCTCTTTTTAACCATGCCTCAGATGTAAATAAAAGAAAAAAATTTATTTTGCTCAGAGCTCTTCAAAACTCAAATTGCTCTTCTGCACTTATGATGCTTCTTAATTAATTTGCCTCTTGCAGAACAAGTAAAACACTGAGTTGGCATTAACTCTTTTTTTATTTGTATTTAATTATACTTATGGGATGATTTCTGTGTTTCCTGTGGATCTGTGCAGGCTGTGATCAATTTCTAAAGATTGTTTGAAAGAAAGAATCTTTTGATTGAAATGTATTTTCCCTGGAAACAATGATATATAAGCAGACCAGGCTCCCAGGCAGCTCACAAAAGTCGTATTAAGCCAAAATGTCCCTGAACTCCCGCAGTGGGTGGATAATACTGTGATGTCCAATCTCTGTGTGCTCATGGGGACAGGCAGAGAGTTCCGGTGGGGAAGCTAGGAGCTCATCCCAGCACTCCACTGCGCAGAAGGCGAATTCCCCACACAACATCCCTGCGGGCTTTGGAGTGGGATTGGGTATGGACTGTCCTTGCTGTAGACCCCAGGGGGCGGAATGTGTGGTCTGGGTCTGTGGTGCAGGGAAAATGCAGACAAATGAAAGGAGCAAGAGACAATGACAGGGCTGGAGTTAGGAGGGCTGGGAGCTTGGGGACTCCAAGTGTGAGCTGAATGAAGGGAGCAGGGGTGAATGCCAGAAACTGGATTCTGGGAAAATACAAAGATGTAAAGAGTAGAAGCTCCTGTCTGCATTACCCTTAAATCCTAAGGAAACATCATCTCAGACCTCATGGACTGTGTGGCTCTCCATTCATTTAAATCTGCTTAGGCTAATGACTGTTCTTTCTTCTGCCATTACCTGTGACTTTTCAGCTGGTTTCTTGAAAGAAGACACAACCTCTCAGCTGTTCCCTATTCTTTTGCATGTAATGCAAACACACTGTCAATTTTGATGTTTCGTGTAGATTTTTACCATCTCCACAGGTGATGGAGAAGCATCTCAGGAATTGAATGTTTCCTTTGTAAATATCACTCTTCTTTTTCTTGTATCTTGAAGACACAAATAATATCACATATGAATGATAAAATGGTGGCTCGTACATTGGAGCAGAAAGCTCTAGATTGTCGTACAGCGTCCCCCTTTCTAGATGGAGCTACGGGGGGGACTCCTGATGAGAAACAGATGGCGGAGAGGTGGAGTGAGGACTGGGTCCCCTATTTGCAGGCTGGGATAACTCTTTTACCCTGTTCTAGGAGATACTGAAATTGGATCACAGAAGAACAAACTCTATCAGCAGAGACTCTGACCTTTCAGTGCCAAATAATTTCCATCAAAGTTCTTTTCCTGGGCTAAAGTCAGGGTGTCATTGGGGCTGTGCTCCCTCCGGAGGCTCTAGGAGAGACTCTGTTCTTTCAGCTGTTGCAGCTGCTGGTGGTGCTCACAGCCTTGGCTCATGGCTCCTTCCTGTGTCTTCAAAGTTCCTCATTCTAACCTGTTTCTGACAACCCATCTGCTCTCTCTGACTCTGTCCCTCCTGCTTTCTTCTTCTAAGGACTCTTGTGATGACATCGGGCCCACCCAGGGAATCCAGAGCAGTCTTCCCATCTTAACTTTCCTAATCACAGCAACAAAGTCACAAGCTTCAGGGATTAAGATGTGGACACCTTCAGGGGTGGAGAATGACTCAACCCACCACATAAGTCCATGTCCACCGATAAGAAAAACTTAAATACCTTGGAAGAAGAAGAAATCTGAATTGATATTCTTCTCTCTCTGGCAAGGTTCTGCAGAATTCGAAGTATTTATGCTTAACTTCGCTGATTTGAAAAAGACTCTGATGGAGGCTCAGAAAGAGATGAAACATTGGCGATCTTGGAAGAAGATTTTGATTCAATTCATGTAATGGTGGCAGGAGCAGACCGAGGTGGGGGAGTCGCAGTGGAAGAGGGGTGAGGAGGGGCAGCCAGGTGACCCTGCTGCGTGGGGGAGAGCTGGCTTACTTCTGCCCCTCCCAGCTGGAGATTTGAGGCCACATGCTGAGGCCAGTGATGCCAATTGGTTGGGAAGCCACATTTCCTGGGCGTAATCAATGTAATCAGACCTGGCCATTGTACTAAAGAACTGGAGGTTGCTCAGAGAGAGGATGGGGAGGTGGCCATTCAAACACAAAAGGCCTCCTCTCATATCCAGTTGGCCCCAACACACCACATGTGCAGGCCACAGTGAGTTTATGCCTGAGGGGGCAGATTGATGAAAACGGTGACATATGCCAGTTGTGACTGTGCACAGAGAGCCCCTCAGCCAGCCCAGATGCAGCAATCCCAAAACAAAAACAAGACATATTTCCTGGCAGTGTTTATATTAGCAAAGGAAGTCATAGAGAGAGATTGGTCTCCCGGCTTAAGACACCTCTCTTTACAAATGACTTCTTTTACCAAAGCAGTCAGTCAGCTTTCCTGGGTTGAGTTTATAGATTATTAAGGTCTAAATGAAGTAGTACTCCCTGTGACTTTGGCAGTGTTCAATATAGTCCAAGCTAATAAGGAAGCCTGGTGAGCACCAGGGGGTTACAGTGCTGCCATCGATCTGGAAAATTCCTTTTTTTTTTTCAATCCCAGTTTCTGAGAAAAAGCCAATCTCAATTTGCCTGAGATCATAAAATCTATTTTAACAGTTTTCAGAGAAGAATATGTAAATTCTCTTACCCATGGCCCCAAAACTTCTAGGAAGGGATCCAAACTTACTAACGATAAAGGATGCTTTCATATATGACTTTGATGGTATAATGATTATCTGGTTTACAAAGAGAAGGCTGGCAGCATTGGAACCAGCACGACTCAGATGACAAGGGGAGGCTGGCTTGTCAATTCTGTAGAATCGTAAGGGTGACCCAACGGGAAATTTGAAGAATCGGGGATATTTCTCAATTGATAAAAAAATATTTCCCTGATGCCACCTGAAATGAATAAGAAACATAACACTTGATATGACTCCCTGGATCCTGAAGAAATAATATCTCACATCTGGGGATATTATTAAGTCCCATTTGAAAAAAAGTGAAAGAAAAAGAAACAGAAAAAGGACAGAAAGAAAAAGACAAGGAAGGAAGGAAGGGAGGGAGAAAGAACAGAAGGGAAGGGGAGGCGAGGGGAGGAGGAGGGGAGAAAGGGAAGAGAAAGGGAGAAGAAAAAATGAAAAGAAAAGAAAAGCCAGTTTTGAATGTGGTCCCAAACAAAAAGAAGCTCTCAAGGTCTTCAGTGGATAAAATACCAGGCATAACTTCGATGCCTCAGATCCACAAGCTGCTTTATCCAAACAGCAACAAATACCCAAAGAGACTGGATTTCATGGCTAAAGCAAGTAGGGGCAGCCAAAGGACAACCTTAAGTTTTGAACATACTGCCGTACTCTGCCATTAGATATTTACCTTTTGAAAAGTGATTAGTGGCTTGTTGTCGAGCACTAGGAGAGAGTGCTTGCATCCCTAGGGGATATTCATGACCTGAAATTCCTGGTGGCCTTTAGGGAATATGAGACAACACTGGTGTAAGAAAGAGTCAGCCCCAGAACTCTCTGATCAAGGGCAGAAATTTGCTTAAGAACTTCCTAAGTTCAGTTATACCTGAGATGTCCACTAAATGCATGAGCAGGAAGCCTCAGAACCTGGGCTCCCGGCATTCTTTCCGATGCTTCATCCCCTTCTACAGTGAACTCCTACGCCAACCTGTGAGTCTGTGTCAGAACAAGGCCAACGATAACAGAAGTTGCAGACAAGAGCACAAGAAACACTTTTGGAAAGCTACCTCTTTCCACTCTAGTTTATGGAAAAGTTAATATTTGGGCAAAACCCAAAACCAAAATACCAGAGCACATCTTCTCAGTTGCCCAGGTTATATTCTTTTGAATGAATCATTGAAAAGATACAAGTTATAGGGAGCCATTCATTGCTTGTATAGACAGAGTCAACCATACAACATGCAATCAGCCACATTGAGAAGATCTTTTTTGTCTCTCCTCATTGAAATGATCTGAAAAGAGAATCATTGAACACTGACTTTGGGACAGTGGCCAGTGGGTTGGCCATTATGTCAAGAAAATGGGCAAAGAGCAATGAATGCCCTGTCCTTACTACTTCTTTGTGCAGAGCACATGTTGTGATTGCCTTGGTCCTACCAGACTTCAGTTTGCCCAGGTGATATAGATGCATCTCATCTGGCAGCCAAAAAGTAAGCCGTGGTGGTTAGAGCACAAGGATGATTTATTGGTCACGGCCATGGAGACAGCAGCTTGGGCGTCAGAAATGAGTGGGCTTAGCAACCCTCTGCCGTCCAAAGTGGACTGATAAATGCACCTGCCATATTATCCAGCAGAGCCTCAAGTACTGCTCATGGGCACATAACTTGACAATAGATTATCTACTTCTGTATTAGCTTCCTATTGCTGCTGCGACACATTACCACAAACTTAGTAGTGGCTGAATACAACATAAATGTATTATCTTATAGCTCTTGCAGTCAGAAGTCCAAAATTGGTCACACTGGCCTGAAATCCAGGTGTTGGCACAATCACGTTCCTTTCTGGAGGCACTAGGGTAGGATCTGTTTTCTTGCCTTTTCCAGCTTCTAGAGGCTTCTCACATTCCTTATTCACGACCCCTTCAATCTTCAAAGCCTGCAGCAGCTGGTTGAGTCTTTCTCACACTGTCACCTTTGTGGTTCCGACTCTTCTGCCGCTCTCTTTAAAGGAAATTTGTGATTGCATCAGGTCCACCCAGATCATCCATGGTAGACTCTATTTTAACATCAGCTGATCAGTAGCCTTCATTCCATCTGCAACCTTAATTCTCCTTTCCATGTAACATGGCATATTCACAGGTTCCAGGAATCAGGACAGACATTGTATGGGATGGAGGTGGAAGGATTATTCTACCTACCTCAACCTAATAGAGTGAGTGAAGAAAATGACCTCCCAGCACTTGGGAGCCCTGGGAAGCTGCACCTTTGACTCAAGGATGCCACATATATGCTGTTCTGCAGAGCTGACTTCTTTCAGATGAAGTTCTGGATTTTTTTGCCATTAACAGAGCACTGTTCTCTTGACTGGTTGATTGGCTTTATCACGTCAGTCCATTCCATCTTGACAACCATATGGTCCCAACAGCAAGTGCATCAATGATACGTTAGGCAAGTCCCAACTCTAGTTATAAAGATCCCCTTTCGAAAATTTCAATGTAAGTCACAATTTCCTTGATTTGTCATTCAAATTTGCCATTTCCCCACCCATGCAGGCATATCTATATTAATAAATACCTTACATTTTTTCATATTATGGCTCAGAGTTTCCAAAGCTAATGTTTTTCCTCTTTTTGCTAGTCTTCCGGGCTCTAGATTTAATTTTTCCCGCAATGAACACGCTAAGAAATGAATCAATAGATGATAATTTGTTTTGCAATTTAGATTTTTCCATCTTAGTATGTTAAACCCCACAGACTGACAGCAGAATATGAAGATTTTGAATTATGAATAATCTTCCCTATTGTTCTGACTTTTATCTGTCTCTTCACCATTTAACCCAAGTTCGTCTAATGAAAATTGGATATTCAGCCATGGGCCTGAGTGCTACACTATTTCACATGCTTTTATATATTTTTGCATTAAGGAAAACAAGATATCTGCATATCTATAATTAGCTAATATATTCAGTATTGGCTCCTACAAACAAGATGCAGGTGTACATAGTGCAAAAGCACTTTATACATAGTGTTGGCTTTTTCTTATGGGGAAAAAAATTACTCTCACTTCATGCAATGAAATGATAGAGTTATAAGAAAAACATTTTTAAAGGTGCATAATGTTTGCCAGACTAGTGTCATTATATTCACGCTTATGTTATATTCTAAGGTTCTGCGCTATCTTCTTGGGCACCAGAAGTCTTTGTTCTCAAGTGTGAATTTGTTTGACATATGATATTTCTCCTGAAGGAGGAACTGTGCCAACTGGCCTTATTGCAAAATTTCAAAGTCCATAGTCAGAGCTGCATTCAGTCAAAAGATAACGTGGAGTATTTGCTGGGTGCCGGGCACTCCTCACAGCCCTGGGGACTCAGCGCTGAGCAAGTCAGGCAAGGTCTCTGCTGTCACAGCTTTTACATCCCTCTGGGTGGGGGTGGAAGCAGGTAATTGAGCAATAAGCACACGAAATATACCAGGTGGTAAATGGACGCTGGGGCAGAGTCTAAGAAGGGGCGGTGGACCAAGAGCGGCGCAGGTGGACGTGGTGTTCTTGATGGCTAATCAGACTGAGTGCACACCTGCAGGATGGACGGCCAGCCACTCTGCAGGCGCTGGGAGGACATGCCAGGCGGCTCAGGAACTTCGAGAAGCCCAGAACAATTGAAGCCAAAAGTGAGAAAGAGACACAATGGGAGACGAAGCAGTGGGAAAAAGGGGCAGGTTACACGGATTAGGCCAATTGTCTAAATGTGACGGGAATCATTAGGGGACTTGAAGAGAGAGAGAGATGATCTGATTATGTGTATTTTTAAAAACAACTTTTACTACTGTGTGTGCAGAATTTAAAAACAAAAAAAGACAAAAAAATTATTTCCCAAGGCCTGCTTCCATAGTTCTCAGCATCTACCAGCCTAGTAGAAGCTGAGAGTATAACCATTGCCTTCCTTCTACTATGGAGAAACATTTTGAGCGATAAAATGCATAATTTATTTGAAAATTCTTAAAGAATTGAAAATGCAAAACAAGGTGTTTATATAGCTGGTATTCTTTTACATATGTAATTAAAAAATCAGTAAATGAAATAGAAAATAAGGAAACTTAATTTTTTTAACCTGCGATTTCATACATTAAAGATTATAAAAGAGTTTATGGAAAAGCCATGCTGAGAACTAAACTCTGAAAGTAGAGTAAAATCAGAGCATTTTATTATTTATAATTGGGGTTACAGCCAGGGAATCTGGTACGTTCCAGAACTGAAAATCTTTGAACCAAAATTATTAAAGAAATAACAGTCTTCTCAATCTCTAGCAGCTATTTTATTTATTGGAAGGTAGGATACCTGCAGGCAGGTTCTTTGAACCCACAAGTGATAGGTTATAAGAAAAAAAGAAAGTTAATGCTACAAGTTTTAGATGAGAAGAAAATTATCTAAAGAACTGAATGAATCCCATTTTGGCAGGGGAAGGAAGAAGAGACCTTTCTGAATTATTTTCTCTTTTATACATACACATTTATTTATAGATATACATTATTGTATATATGACATACTATATATGTACATAAAATTATAGATGTGTAATTTAGTACTACTAACTTTAAAATTACTAGGAGACTTGTTATGCCATCACAATTTCTACAGTAACCTCCCATGTGACACCTAGGATAAAGTCCCCTTCTCCATTAGGGAAGACACATAGGTTTGGGAAGCATTGCTTTGCACTTGATGGGATTTCTTAGGACAGAATTTTTTAAATTTCAAAGGTCACGGATGCACCAAACAAGTGTATTTTCTTCTGCCAAGATCCAAGTGTCGTATAAATGTTCTGCTTGGGCTCATGGGTAAAATGAAGAGTGAATAATATTTAATCAGCTGAGCAGTGCCATTGAATAACTCATATTTCCGGATGCTTTGTTGCAGATGGATTTCCCTGGTAATGGCTTTCTTTGTGTTCAGTAGAAACATGTGAGAAAATAAGGTTGACATGTTCCAGTTTGTGAATTCTTGAAAGAGGTGGTCGCAGTGGTTGAATCTGGCAGGCTTCTACGAGGAGTTCCAGCGAGCCCTGAGGGGTGGAACTTAGGGTTTTCCCTTTTGCTCAGCCTCTGGGATCGTGGCAGCTCCACCCTCGGACTCTGGGGCAGAGCTCACTGGAGATTCCTCAGATGGGCTCCGAGCTGGGACTCCGAGCACAGAGCTATGGAAATAAAAACATCAAGGTTAATTTAAACAAATGATTGACAGACATGGAAGCATCCACATGTATGTTATACCATTTATAAATTTCTAGATGTCAGGCAAATGGTCAAGAATGCTTAACATCTGAGGTAAACTTTTCTATGACCCATAATGCTTTTCTTTGAGCCATCTCTCAAATTCCTTCTGCAGCCTCCGCTCCATTGTCACAACTTCCCATGTCATTCCTGTGCCCAGGGCCTATGTGTGGGTCTGCATGTCCTATCACCGCCAGTATTTTCTCCTTTACATGGTTTTCAGTGCCAGGTCCGGTCTGATCTCTCCCAGCATCCCACACTCCCTGCATCCCATCTCCGGGATGGGAGTAAGGGGGTGCAAGGGGGTAAAGGGGTGGGCAGCAGGCGCCTCCCGTCCCATCCCCCCCAGCCATCCACTGCTGCTCTCCCTGCTGGGCTAGCCCTCAGCCATGTGGAGGAATCAGGGACTATTGGCCAAAGCAGCTCCCTGTAAATGCGCCATGCCCTTAAATTCTGTGCTTTTTCTTTAAAATTCCCACTAATCTGGTATTCTGCTCCATAAAGTGTACAAGTCTTTATTGTTATAAAAGAAAAAATAATGACCTCCCCCCATCTTGGGCTAATTTAAGGGCCAAGAAGATGTGCCATTGTCTAAGATATCCAAGCCTACCTTTTCCCCCAACCCTACCATATGTGTACCCCACTTTAAAAACCGTGGACCTACTGCACCGCAAGCATTTTAAAGTTTAACCTTGTACTACACTGTATGGGTCACCAGTTTTCAAACTTCTAAGAAAGCAGTTCAGCTGTTATTTCTTCCAGAAATAATTGCCCTATCCCATGTCCTGAGGGGCTGGCTTTGTGGCTTTTCAGGCGGCTTCATAGCACCTTGTTTGTTCTGTGCATTTCTCTCTCACTAAAGCATGACATCCTCAAGGAACACGGACGAGTGCTTAATAAAGATCAGTTGAAATGAACAAAAGTAGAATTCTTTTCTCAACCAGAGTTTAGTCTGGTTAAGTATCAGCTATTACTAGAACAAAAGAGAATATATGGTCACAACATGTAGGAGACTTCATGACCTAAAATAGAAAGGAAAAAAGACATGCACACCAAGAAAACACTTTCCATCATGTAACTCGTGATAAAGCAAATTTTATATTCTATACAATTTTTATAGGTTTAATAAAAGTCTTACTTGAAGTGATTTAAACTGAGATATTTTTAATTTAAAAATAGAACATATACATTGGAAAGTTTTCTCTGCATATCTATCATAACTTCTTTTCGTGGAATATGTTACTTTTACTTTAGTACCCATTATTGGTTATAACCATAGACTACCTAAGACACAAAACAACTTCTCTATTATATCTGTGTCTATACTTGGCATAATTTTATATTTTAGAAAAACGTTAATTTCCATTTTGCATGAACAAAAGAATCGCAGTTTTTAAAATGTGTGCTTTTGTAATACCAATAACAGAAATTTAAATGAGGGGCTGTGTCTTTCATAAATGCTCTGCCATCTGTCAGTCAACCCCAAGCTACCATTGTGATGATTGTCAACACACTTGTTTATTAGAAATGAAGGACCAAAAATCACAGTCATTTCCAGATTTCTTTCTTTTGGTTCGACCTGATGTTACTGCCCTCCCTGTAAAACAGATCAGAGTTTGGCTGTTTTTTAGTGCTTGTACTCCTCCTGTCAATTGGATCAAACGGAAGTTTCTATATTTCTCTCACCTGGGCAGTGTCAGTGGCTCTACCTGATAGCCAGTCTGTCCTCAGAGGGCACATTCAGTAGTCTTGAAAATGACTTGAGTTAGGGCAATTCGAATTCCAGTCTTCCTCAGAGTAAACCCCATGCCCTGCAGCACGGTGTGGCAGCCTCCTCTCACCTCCTTCCCTGCTGACTCTCCCCTCTGTGACTCCTGCATGTGACACTCTGCTCTCATGTCCCCTGACCCAGCCGCCTGCAACAGCATTCCTCATTATCTACCCTTTTTTCCTGTTCTATCTTTAAAGTTCTTATCACACAGAAGGACCCAGGTGTTGGTGAACCTAAACCTTGTATTAATACAATTTGGCAGAAGAATATAAAATAATGACTAAAAAATTGCTAGGTCCTCTACCAGATAAAGCTGCCTCTGTTTTTCACTGTTGAAAGGCTCGTATTTGCTTCCTTCTTGATCTCTTTACTTAATTTCGGGTTCCTCCGCAGGCACCTTGGCTCCCCTGGGGAGGGCCGTGGCCTCATCTCACCCTCCTCCCAGCCCAGCACCCCGAACAGACCAGGCCCCCCAGACACATTTGCCAAATGAGCAACAGCCCCATCCTTTTAAAAACGAAAGCTTTGTGGGTAATATTTATAGGCTTCTTATGTTCACATTCTGAGATATTGTAATAATTTTCACATAATTAAGGTCTCTACCTACCTTTTGGGATTTATGTTTCCAAAATTTATGTGAGCTCATCTAAAATTTTCTTTGAGATACTGAGCAATATGTGAATGTAGCTTTGCCACACCCCAATATGTTAGATTATATCTTTTCAAGATGAAGAGATAAAATATGAGATTAGTAATTGTTAATCTAAAAAGTAGATGTTTGTACTCAAAGGAGACAACTGATTATTTTTAAAAGTAAGATCAGAATTTGAAGAGTATTTTTTTCAGTCAACTTATATCTTTATTTGAATTCTCTTTATAAAACTATTCACTGTTGCATGCTAGCCTCATTGTCGGGGGCTAGGGTGGGGGAGGAGATAAAAGAGGAAGACAGAAAAGGAAGTGACTGTCTGAACCATCTGTTAGATGAAGATGCATCCTAACTTCAGTATGTCAGCGTGATCCTCCATGAGCATGTAGCAAAAGTATATTTAAACTTCTAAAGTCAGTATAACTAGGATACTGAAGCCGGAACAGTACTTTGTATCTATATACAATTATTATTTTTGGAAATAAATAGCTTCCATTCTTGTTTGTGTTCAGGATTCCTCATTCATCCTTGAAATCATAGATGTTCACTTATCTTTGCCTTTATTTGGTATATTTAGTTCTTTGTGGAACATATGCGATGTATCTTCAACTTTCTTAAGACCTTCCTTATAACTCAATCGTTCCACATTGGCTGGTAATTCTGTATCAGGTGTTAGCTGCTAAACACAGTTGTCTCTGTTTCCTAATTATCCATTCTCTTCTGCTGAGCCGTCTTGCCTCCTACATCAGTACCACCATTATTAATTGATGAGACTTTATGTAATATTTATGAGATAACATAATATCCCCCTTATATTCCACCTTACTGAAATATTCTTACTTTTTATTGCTTGCTTAAGATTCCAGATGAAAGTTGGAATCATTTTGACATGTTCCAAAAAAATCTGTTTTGAATTTTGATTGAAACTGTGTTGAAAGTGTAAATAAATTTTGGAGAATTTATAGACTTTTCAATATCTGCTCTCCTCATGCGTGAACAAGGCATTTCATTATATTTATTAATGCTTTTGTTCATATTGCTCAATAAACTACTCTAATTTTCTTCATGTAAATTCTTTGCCTCTTTGGTGAAGAGTTTATTCAAAGACTCAACCTCACTAGTAATCAGGAAAATGAAAATTCGAACTAAAAAGAGCATTTTGCATTCAATAGGTTGGTTAAAGTAAAAGAAGAAATGCCAAGTATCTAAACTTTTTATCTATCATGTTCATAGCAGATCATTTTTCTCTTAGTAGTTCTCTCCTCACTAGTTCAGTTTGTTTATACTGTGTGCGTGTATCAGTCTTTTTCATTAGGACTATGGCTTTTGCACCAGCCTTAGGTCTTCCCAGTAATATATAAATATCCATTTGTATATGCTCCTGTGCTTTCTTGTTTTATGTTTCCCATCCACATTTCTAATCCATCTGGAATTTACTTCATGTCATTGTGAAGAAATCAAGTCTCATCTGTTTCCTCTCACTGTGAGCCTGTTTTCACTAATTCTAGGTATTGAATTCCCACTGCTTCATGACGATATCCTAAAATCTTGTAAGCATGTGGATCTTTTCTGGATTTTTTCTTTTCTTTCTTTGTTGTCCATTGATTCCTGGGTTATTGTCATATTATTCTATGTATTGGTGCTTTAGAATATGTTCATCTTTCCATAGGTATTTATTTTTCCTGTGATTTGTTTCTTGTGTTTATTACTCTAGGTGAAGCTTAGTGTCATTATATCCAAAAACAACTCTAAAACATAATAGCTTTTCACTTGGAAAAGCCTCAATTTTTTAAATTAATCTGAGGGTCAATGGAAATCTTTACAATAGTCAAAGAAGGTGGTATTTCATTCACATTTATTCACATCTGCTTTTATGTGCCCCAGAAAATGTTTGATACTTTTTTTCATACAGAAACTTGCCAATTCTTATTATGTTTATTTTCTAAGTGTTGAATTTTCTTATTAATTCCAAAAGATTTTTCAGTTGATTTTGATAATTGTCTTTTTTTTTATAGACTTACCTCCTTATTTCAATTTTTGGTCCTACTGTACTGGCTATCACATCCACAACAAAGCTAAATAATAAGGCTGATAACTGGCATCCTCACTTTATTCTGGGTTTAAAATTGGATCATTCTAATGTTAAATTGCTTAAGAGCCACGGTAGTGGATTGTTTTCTATGAGTCAGGTCCAACTTCAAATAGTCTGTTCAGTTAGCTGTAAAGCAAATACTCACGAAGGCTAAAAGTCAACAACAAAGGCTAGTTGTGGATTTGGAGTCCAGACAAGGAGGCTAATGAGGGCCCCAAAGGGGAGACTTTTGCTTGATCAGTTGGATTGGACAAGGGCTGTCCAGTAACACCCAAAAGAAGCCAGAAGGATCATAGTTCAAAGAAGTGGGAGAGAAAGGAGGTGTCAGCGCCGTCCATCCATGTTTAAATATTTTAAATGATGTTCACCTTTAAAGACAGTGAATATTTTTTTAGGCTATGATACTAACTATATGCCATTGATATAATCAACTCAAATAACATGAGGCCTTGCATGTATTGTTATCAAATGTCCAATAGATTAAATTTCCTTCTGTGAAATAGAGTATATATCTGCTTGAACATACTGTGTGTGCAGACCTGCAGAGTGAAGGTAGTAATCAAAAAGAGAGAGAGAGAAATTAAATGTGTAGCCTTTGAACCTGAGAACATGGTATTGGGAGGAGAAATCAACCCCCCGCCCCACTTACACACAATTATTTGCCTCCAAATGATGATATTACAAAGTATTTCCTTGTTACTCAAGGAAAGCAGTTATTCAAGTTATTCAAAACCCTGGAATGATGTAGGTGCCTTCTAATCTGATTTCATCAACACTTTCTAACTTATAAAAACATATTAAAACTATGGGATTTTAATATGCAACGTCTAAATGTGGAAATAGAAAGTAAACATTAGAGTTCAGTTTGGAAAGCAGTAGGGGAGACTTACTAGAGACAGTCTTTGTAATTGCCTACTGCTTTGTGATTTCTGTATTCAGTGTCTACAAACACTGAATACAGCTCAAAACTTACACCAGGTGATAGAAACCATTAGACTTATCCGGATCACCTTTCCTGAGTGATGTCTTTAGAGAAGGAACTTGTGGAATTACTTGATTTTTTTTTCTTTTAAAAATAAAAGGTAGGGACTTTTCCTGGATGTGCTTAGTGCTTAAAGAATAAAGTTGAAACTTGTTTTGGTGTTCAGCAGTTCTGAGGACTGACAAGTGTTTGTGGAGGGTGTCAGCTTTTAGCTGCCAGAAAAAAGGCTTTGAGGCGCATTTGCCCTCCATGCCTGCTTCATGCTCAGATGGGGTGAGTGTCCAGAAGACTTCACTGTTCACCATCATAGTTAGCAGGAGAGGAAGAGAAAGGCCGGGGATGTGGTGTGTGTGATTTGTGGTGATGCACGTGCTCCGTTTGTTTTAAAGCATCTTATAAAACGCATCACTGTGTGCAATCATGATTCACGTTCAAACCAAAATAAAGGGCTTTTTTCCCCCTCTTTCCTTTATCTTCTTAAATGATGAGACCATGAGGGTGACGAGAACTTGAAAGTTTGAACTGCTGTGAAATAAAGCATTTTGGAGATTCTTCATGCAGAATGGTTTTCTCCAACTAGAGTTATAGACAGAACCTTTTACTAATACTTAATACAATATCAACTGCTTCTCTTAAATTGGCAATAGTTAAAAAAGAAAAAAAAATGTCAGATTCTCACCCACAAGATGTTCATTTTGTTATATGGTCAAGGAATTACCTCTGTGATGGTCAGATCCAACTTCAGTGCCAGCTGAAGGAAGGCAGGTTCAAGGAGGTTTTGAAATCTATACAGGGTGACAAACGTTCTAGACATTGTGGGGGCTTTTAGATTGGATGCTGAGACAGAAACAATAAGGGAAATAACAATGATGGATTTGTAGACTTCTTTATCCTTTCCATATGAATTCCAATATGTTGTTCCATTTGCCCTTCTTAACAACTCTTTGAGGTAGGCAGGGCAGAAACGCAGACTACAAAACCTAGATAGCTTCCTGGTAGACATAGGTAGAGATGAAACCCAAACCCGCCGATGCATCCTATTCCCTGGATGAGCAGCGTCTGGGAAAGGCTACGTGAAAGTAGAACCTTCTAAGTCATTTAGGTTGTTACTTAGTTGCATCAGTTGCTACTTGTTTCATTTTTTCTTCTGTTTATTAGAATCTACTTGTTAATAAAATCAAAAAATGGTCCTTTTCTCTTTTTGCCTAATATAATACTCAGTATTTCAGAAATGTATTTCCTCTTTTTCCAAGAACTAGTATTATCTCAAAATTGTTACGTTTTTAAATGCCCTTTTTTTGGTTTTGGTCAATTATCATACCAAAAAAAATTACACTTCTTTTTAAAATAGAGTATAGGTTAATTAATTTGTCGTGTCAGGGTTCAGGGTCAGTATTCTTGTCTGTTCTCGGTTCTTGGTATGCTCTTGGCCAAAGAATGACCAGACACACCAAAAGCAGAATAAGCACAAATCAAGGTTTATTCAGGAGAAAAAGGATTACAGAGCAAGAGCAATACATAGGTTTACAGAGTACGAGCAAGATACGTTCACCATAGTTGGGTGAACTGGCCTCTTGTTGTAACAAAAGGGCCTTGGTTATGGCCTGGGTCTCGTTTTATAGTGTCTGGATTGGGCCCTCCTGGTGGTTCAGATGTCGTCATGGAACCACTTTGATGGACAGTTGGGAGTTACAAGACCTGAGTCTTACCGTGCACGCAGATCTCCCATGAGCCTCTTTGAAAGCCGATTTGTGGGGTGAACCACAATGTAGATTTAAGCTAATGACATAATAATTAGACTTAGGTTGCTTTAGGTCACCTTCCAGACTCTGTTGTACCTATGCTGCTTGGCCCATGAGCTAGAGAGTCCTACATTCTTCTGCAGTTGGCACTCTAAATTCTGACTGGTAGATTCGTAGGGCGTTCCCTCCTCCCTCGGGTGTGGCAGTCGCTCAGGACACCTGCCTTGTCCCCAGGAGGGGCCAGAGGTCCCTACCTCTCTACCTAACAGCTGTACTTGCCTTGGAAATATATCTATCAATATATCTCATTGGTGCACTATCAATACAGCACACTTTGTAGTTATTTTTTAAATGACCAATATGATTTATACAGTTTATTTTAGGATAAATCTATCCTATATTTAATCTCATTAGTTATACACCAGATGGGATTCATGATCTAATAGATAATATACGTTTACATGCTAATTCTAATTTATGAAGTTATACCTCTGGATTGTATTCCTTTCACTGACTATCATATGTTACATCAGCATATAATTAAATTAATTCATATTTTGACCACATAATATGTCAATTAAGAATATCCTTTAACAAGCTGATACAGTGACTAGTTTGTGACTAATATTTACTGAGCATTTTGTTAAACAATTCACATTTGAAATCTCATTTAATCCTGAAAACAACCTATGAGGTAGGTTCACATTTTGTTCATGTTTTATGGCATTTAAGTAACTTGCCTGAAAGGACACAGGTTTTAAGAGGAAGAGCTATGATTTGAACTCAGGTTTAAATTTAATGCCCCTAATCACCACAATATACCCTCTCCCTAAAACACAATTTAAGAAGAAATGTAACTCCTCGTGGCTCACCTACTGAATGGGGAAAGCAGGCCACTTTGCACCACTGTGGAAAAAGAGAGAGAGAGATTATCTCTCAAAAATAATTTCTACCATAAAACTAATAAAAATTTTGGCTTCGGCCGGGCACAGTGGCTCACGCCTGTAATCCTAGCACTCTGGGAGGCCGAGGTGGGCGGATCGTTTGAGCTCAGGAGTTCGAGACCAGCCTGAGCAAGAGCAAGACCCCATCTCTACTAAAAATAGAAAGAAATTATATGGACAGCTAAAAATATATATAGAAAAAATTAGCTGGGCATGGTGGTGCATGCCTGTAGTCCCAGCTACTCGGGAGGCTGAGGCAGGAGGATCCCTTGAGCTCAGGAGTTTGAGGTTGCTGTGAGCTAGGCAGACGCCACGGCACTCACTCTAGCCTGGGCAACAAAGTGAGACTCTGTCTCAAAAAAAAAAAAAAAAAAAAAAAAAAAATTTTGGCTTCTATGAAATATGCTTCTATATTACTCAGAGGCAACTACATGGACATACATCAATTCCAATTTTGTGGAAACATTGATTTTTAAACTGACTCCATAATAAGGGTAAGGTATGAGATTCATTGAGGTAAAATATATCTTTTACAAACTGATAACTTTGCAATATTTACAATAAAGTTGAAAAGTGAGATTCAGTTACCTCTGGTTTTGAATCCACAAACCTTATATCTCCCAGTAGCTTTTACACAGAGAAAATTATTTAAATTCTTAATTTTAATAAGGAATATATAACAATTATATCATTTTTTTGTTTGTTTTTTTTAAACCAACATTTCAGTGGAAAAATAACAGTTAATTGGAAATTTAGTAAAATCACCAAGTCAAAGTACTTCTTTTTAATTAACTTTTTCCATAGACCAGTTCCTCGGACATTGTGACTTGAGTTTTCATAAATATCTTAAAAGTTTTTACTAAAATTTTATTTAAATTTATTAAAATTTACCTTTAGTCTCAGGTTCAGCCTTGTTTCTTTTAACACTAACCCAGAAGCCCAAAGATATATTCCATCTGCTTAAAATGAAAGATTCCCAAGGAAGATAGAAAGGGACACCCAGTTCCTTATCTGTTTTGAGGGTCTTATCTCACCATCCAGTAGGTTGACAAAAGCTACTCCTGCCTTTTCTCTCTTCTACCTCCAGCCCCAAATCCCTTCGTGTTTCAAATGCAGAGCAGGCAGCAATCTCTTCTATTGCCCTGAAAGCCCAGTAGGCCATGCCCTGAGGGTCTCACTATCTTCAAAGCAACTTGTCTTCATATTTTTTTAAATGAAGACAGGTACCTCCCAAGAGGAATTCTGTTGCAAGCTGTTAAAGTAATTTTTAAACCCACTATACATCATCATTATCATTATAATTTTATGAAGACTGTCGGGAGCATCCCAACACTGCTGTAATTGGACATGCTATAAATTATTCAGAGATGTTGATATCAATTTAATGATAATATCTAATTCATTGGTAAATATATGTTATTCTCAATAACGGCAGATTATGTTAAGAGTAATAAATCCATTAAGTGGTGAGGCCCCATTTTGGCAGTGATATTGCATTAGTTGCCTTTTATTGTATTTAATTACCTATCCGTTTGTTTTCTGATTTAAAAAGCTTAGTAGATACATTCTGCCTTGTGAGGAAAGGGCAAGGAAAAACCCACTGCATTCTATTCTAGTGTGATTTTTAGATATTCTTAGTTCTGGAGTTTAAATTGTAAAAAACTTCAGGATACTAGATTGTATGGTGAAGGCATGGAAGCTGTTTTCATTCTCCCCTGGTGCAAACTGGAGGACTTCGCTGGGGTGTGAGTGCGTCCCAGCACTCATTCCCCAGAGATATTCCACATCAGGTTCCCAAATGCCCTCACTATAAACAGCCTAACAAGACAGGCAGTAGGGCATGGTTTTGCTTTGCTTGGCTGACTCACTTTTTATTTCCCCTGGGGACGGGCTTCTGCAGCATCCACCTTCCTTACCCCTTGTGGACTGCTCTCACCATCTCCATTCCTGAAGTTCACACCTAAAAGAAATGTGAGCTATTGACGCAGGCACAATTGACTAAAGTTGCCATCTGTCAAAGAATCACTTAATAAGTGAGTTTAAGACTGTCTATTCAGGTTATGTATGAAAAGCTCTTTCTTTTCATAAAAGTAGCAGATATGAGATTTGTTCAGTCCAGATCCAAATGAACCTACCACTTCTGTATATCATTTTTAACGTTGTTTGTATTCAGTCATTTGTATTAATGTAAACAAACCGGAATCACATAGGCAGTCTTAGAAGGAAACACGACAACGAGATACCACACTACACACTTGTCAGAATGGCCAAAATCCAAATACTGACAACACCAAATGCTAGTGAGGATGGAGGAACCTTAAATTCATATTACTAAGAGAAGGGAGCCAATCTGAAAAAGTTACATACTATATGATTCCGACTGTTGACATTCTGGAAAAGGCAAAATCATAAAAACAGTGTAAAGATCAGTGGTTGTCAGGGGAGGGATGAATAGGTGGAGCACAGAGGATTTTTAGAGCTGTGAAACTATTCTGTGTGATACTATAATGGAAGATACACGCCAGTACACATTTGTCAAGACCCATAGAGGGAAAAGCATCAAGAGTGAGCCCTGTTGTAACTTTGGACCATTGAACTCTATGGACTTTGAGTGATAACCATGTGTCAATGTAAGTTCATCCACTGTAACAAATGTAGCACCAGCGTGCAGAGTCCGGGCGGAGCGGGAGGCTGTGTCTGGGAGGCGGGGAGAAAGTACATGGGAATTCTATGCTTTCTGCTCAATTTTGCTCTGAACCTGAAAACTCTCTTAAAAATAAAACTGCTCTTAAAAATAAGGTCTATTGAAAAATAGTAAAAAAAAAACAGAGAGAGAGAGAGAGAAAGAAGGAAACTAACTTGTGACAGCCAACTGCGCCATTCTTCCATTCATCTGATATTTACTCACTCTCTGTGACAGACACCCTTCGAATACAGTTCATTTCATTGTTACATCTAGTATAAATATTAGATATAAATTAGCTGGCATTTTATTGACTTTGTTTTATTAATATTAAGCCTAGAACCTTTCAAGATTTGACTTTTAAAGAATTCTGCACGAAGATGATTAAGGAAGGAAGGTGAGAAGGTAACGGACCTGCAGTGATTGTGAGTCCAAAACTGGGCTCAGCCTGCTAGAAGTGGGGCGACTTATGTGGGGGATAAATTGGAACCAGATCACTCGCCATTGAGTGGGAGAGGAAATAAAGGTGCCATTTCAGAGAAGGCAGTTTCTCCTGATAGTTTTTCAAAAAGTTATACTTTATTAATATTTAAAATAGGTTTCTTTGGGAGCTTTTTAGAAGGGTTTAAGGTTAAGTACAGGAAGAAACTGGAGGGTTAGGTACTAGGAGAAGCTGGAGGGAGGAGGCTCCAGGAACAAAGCAAAGCAGAGGGAGGTGTAGAGACAGCGTGGACCATCCACAGCCGCCCAGGAGTGCGGGACTGAAAGCCACCGCAGGGCTCCCTGGGTCCTGTGGGGAGAGGGGCGGCAGCAGGAGGAGGAAGAACCACAGACCTGGCCGTTCCATTTCACCAATATGCATGTTTAAATATTAACTCTGACTAACGTTTGGCTTCAGAAAACTGAAGTGGGAGTCTCATAATCTTAGATAAAATTCAACCCTCCAAAACCCAAAGTTTTTAATACAGATGATCTGGTGACTCCAAATAAGAGCAAGAGAAAAGAAGTTATTGTCTTCTTTGTGTTTCTCTAAATAGGTTAAAATAGAACTTAAGATCTCATTATAAATTTGGGTGTATGTCATTAATTAGGGTCATAACAAAAACATTGTGTTCTCTTTATAGCATTAAGAATTCATATTGCATTCATTTTGAATTCATTTTCCCTTTTAATGTTTTGGAATAATATCTTAATAGCTTAATTCATTAAGTCATATGAATGGGAAATATATTATCATAAATTAGTAGTCTTAATTATAATATCCAGTATAGCTAAAATATATACATATAAATAAAATAGATTTATGATACATCTGCTTTTAACATATAACTGATGGAGTCACTATAAGAATGGATTTATTATCTCTTTTTTAATGGCTTTCTCATTATTCCAAAAATTAAACCCAGAGAATTTTGAAGTAAATCACACACGTGTAGATATACACACATAGAGAAAATGACATTCATAGTTTAACCTTTTTGTACAAGTTGAATATCCCTTCTGAAGTGCACAGTAAAGTGTGTGTGGTTATAATCCGGGTGTATGTGTGTAAGGGACACATACATATAGTGATACAAACTTCATTTCTCTTGGGTCAGTGCCAGGCAAGCTCTCATAAAACTGTAAGTTGGGAACGTTGTTTTCCGATCCTTTTTCTCTTTTTTAAATTAACCCAATAGTCCCTTGAGCCCCCTTCCCCAGGGGCTCTCGCCGCCTGCAGATGACCTGCTCAACACTGTCCCTATAAGTCCTTCCTTCTGTCTTTCCCAGTCCTGTTCTCACAGGAGGTGTGACACATGACACACTGCATTCATGTTTTCCAAATTAGGGACTTACGGCCTGTAAGTTCTCTGAGGACTTCAGCTTTGTCTGCTTTGATTTGTTGATGAATGAAAATAATGCCTACAGGCCTGTGTGAGTCATTGGTCCACCCTGTATGAATGAAGCATGCCCTCGTTTTGTTCAAAGCTGATGTGGGAAGAGCCTCTGGGCTGAGCCCTCTGGATACATTCTTGGCTGTTCACAACAGGGTTTTTTAAAGAGAGATATTATTCAATTTGGAAAAGCACTGTTTTGGCAAATCTGAGAAACAATAATATGTTAATTAGGCCTCCCCAGTAACTTCAACAAATATTTAGTGAACATTTATTACGTGTCTGGCATTGCACTCAGGATAGGAATAGGGATATGTCAGTGATCAAAACAAAGAGACCTGCGCCCCCAGAACACATGAGTTCTAGTAGAAGACAGACGATAATGATAAACATGATGAATAAGTTAGAACATGACAAGTGCTGTTAAGAATTCTCTGACAGATGAAGGCAAACGAGCATGCTGGCTTGGGAAGGGGGTGTGGTTCACACTGCAGTTTTAAACAATATGGGTAGACTCACCTCTTAGAGAAAGTGACACTTGAGCACCCTTGAAAAAAGCTGAGGGGTTTAGCCATGCACCCCAGCACATCTGTGGGATGAATGAGTTTTCTGTAACCAGAACATTAAGTAGAGAAGGTGCCAACCCTTCCATCCCTGAGGAACACTGACGTGTGCAAAAAAGAAAAGAGGAGGATATTACCTAGTGAATCCTGTTATTTTTCCATATAAATGCAGAAGTATTCCGATGCAGCTTTGCTAATGAAAACACCATGAAATAGTCTGTATTTTAACTAGCCACTTTATTTTGTTTCCAGTTTAAATTTTTAAATTGCTGCCAAAATCAAAGGGCAGCAAGAAGACAACGCATCTGGAAATACACTGCAAAAAATTATTTTGCATTTACTTATAAAAGATTAAAATTTTCTTAGGGCAAAAAGAACACTAAAATTTAATGTGTTTTTTGTTGTTGTTGTTGTTGTTGTTGTTATCTATCAAATACCTAAGTTAAGTCTGACATGGCTTGGCAAAGCATGTCCTGCCTCTCATGTGAGCGACGTTCTTATTTTCCCAGATCTTCTGAGATAAAACTTCTTGTGTCAGTTCTTCCAGTTTCTCACTTAGCTTCTGGTTCCTTTGAAATGTTTGGAGCATTTCCTTATTAAGCATAATTTTAACATTTTGTACATCAATCCTGTAGCTCCTTAAGACAGTGGTTAAATTTAATAAGTCTAAGGAATGAGGATCATTCTAATGCCTTTTGCTCCTTCATCTGCTTCCTGCCACGAGTGTGTGGCATATTTTTATAGAGAGAAATGTCTGAGACACCCATTAGGAAGTTAAAATCACCTTTCCAAAATTCTATAGCTTGAAAGAAATACATTTGAATTTTTATTGGTAGGATATTAAAGCAAGTACAGGCAATAAAATCCAAGGAGAAGACTTATGTGTTTTCTTTTCGTTTTTTTTGCCCTGATTTAGTTCTGTACAATTAATTGCAGCAAATGCTTCATATGAAAAACATGTTTTGGATGTTGAAACCTTACACTCTAAGGCAAAAGTTGTGTCCTCTGCTCTTTCAGATAAGGAGACAAGGAGGCATTCAGCTCCTGGTGGACCTGTTGGACCATCGGATGACGGAAGTCCACCGTAGTGCCTGTGGAGCTCTGAGAAACCTGGTGTATGGGAAGGCCAACGATGATAACAAAATCGCTCTGAAAAACTGCGGTGGCATCCCGGCCCTGGTGAGGTTACTCCGCAAGACCACTGACCTGGAGATCCGGGAGCTGGTCACAGGTTAGAGTCATGAGTGAATTATTACATTTTATCTCAAGATAAACCTTCCAATATCCAGCATAGTAACAAATGTGCTAACCAAATATTATGGTCTGGGGCTTCTCAGTGTGCTAAACAGTCCTAGTATGTGTATTCAAATGAGTAAATCAGTGAATAAAATGGGATGAAGTATACCACACATGGATAGATCATATTAAATAATTAGAATCCAATAAATGTAACCCTCACTAAATTCTATGATTTTAGAAGTGCTTGAGCATCTTAAAATACCAATGGGCCAGCATGATAATAACATTAATAATAAATGATAGAAAGACAGGCATGTGAGCTATTGGTAATAAGGTGTCTGTTTTGGTTTTTGTAGTGTGGTTAACAGCAGAGAGCTTGTCATACTGAGCAGTTAATTTCATAAATAAGATATTTATGCTTACTAAAAGTCTCAAGGTAATATTATTACTCATTATAGAATGTTTCAAAAGTGAACATGAGAGTCTTTCCATGATCATAGAACTTTTATGTTTTGTAAAATGGTGATTATTATAGTGCCCACCTCATAGATTTATGAGTATTTAATGAATGAGACCATGTTAAGTAGTTGGCACATACTTTCTTGGAACACGCGTGGACACAGTAAACATTAGCTGTCATCCGTTATGTTTGTGCAGCTTTCCTTGTTGGAGTGCTGTGGACATAGGTGGCCTCAAGATGCGCTTTCCAGTTACTCCAGTGCTTACTCTTCTCAATTACACTCACTGCTGTGCTCAGGGATGTTTGATGTTTGGTTCATTAAAGTACCCCCATAAGCAAGTATTTGGCAAACGGATTGCAAAGTTGCCTTTGCAAAAAGATCTTTTAATCACCCATGATTATCCAAGATGAAAAGATGACTGCCGTTCTATCTCAGCTCTAAAATTTCCTTGTAGCTATGCTGATGAAGTATATGTAAATGTGTTTATTGAAGATAATACATGGCACAAGCTAGAGAGTCATAAATATTTGTTCAGTCCTGAATCAAGACTTCTACTTTCAATGTGTTTTCTTAAAATTCATACCCTTTAGGATTATGATCGCATTTCTTTCTCACTCTCAGCTAAATTAGAACTAGACCGAAATTATTTTTTCCCCTTTTCTTTTTTCTTTCTGTATGTGGAGAATTGTTTTTATGGAAAAAAAAATAACTGTTAAGTGTTACCATGTTATTAAAGTAATATTTCACACCAAACTAATATGGGGTGACATGGGCCAGGGAAGGTAAAATTATTATTGTCCACATATGATGTCTAGGATAGTTTTGGGGTGAGTTATATAACTGAAAATATTCTCTGTGTTATGGTTATGAACATCCATCCTTATTTCTGTGGGTTGTGTTTAAGTCGGACATGCCTGCAAGAGAAAGGGCTCAATGCCTGTGATGGAAGCATGATGCTTCTGTGCAGTAAGACGTTGACAACTGATGCATGAAGCCACCAGAGCTGAGGGCCATAAGAGCACCTTCTGTACACATTCATTTCATGATTTGAAAAAAATTAGATTCTACTAAAATTTGAATTTGCTCCAATTCAAAACCCTTGTCTAGAAACACCCTCTGTGGTACCTTATCTCATTGCCAAAGAAACTTGGCCACATGCAAAAGGTTGAGATGAGTGGTGGCTTAAAACAGGAAGGAAATGCAATCCCCCTGTCACAGGATATCATCTGTAGCAACAGGCCCTGTGCTCCTGCTGCTATTTGAAGTGTCTGTACAGAAACTGACTGCCAGATACTTCATTGCCTGCAGCACTACTCCTAGGTGTCACCCATGGTATGTCCCTGGGCAGCATCAAAACTTCCTATGTGAGCCCCCTTTGGAAACATCAAAGGCAAATAATCTCTTGTTTCTTTTCTTGGTGAAACTTGGGCTGTAGAGAAGGATGCAAGTCCTTGACATACAAAGAGGACATACCTCTTATTCCACTTCTTTTAAGAGTGAGGTTTGGACTCATTGTGATATCATGACCCTGTGTGTTTTCATCAGTGTGTGCTGGAGTTGAAGCTCTCTCCACATCTCCTCGTAGAAGAAATGCTGTCTTCTGCAGTGATAGCCAAATAGATTAAGAGGGACCGTGGTTGCTACTTCAGTAGATGTTTTCTGCGTTTCTAGAGGCAGAGTCATACAGTGGTTGGTTGAACTTCAGGCATGAATTTCACCTTTCTCAAAGAAAATCGTATGAAAACGTTTCTGTAAAAGCTGAAGTTCATGGTTTCTGGAGTTGCTGTCATGGATACTTTTGCAAACTTGCAAGTCCCTTGGCCAAGCTTCCACTCTAAATAAGGAAATAGAAAGAGAGCATTGAAGAGAACATTGCAGTGTGCAAGAAACTGCTTACTGTGAGCCAGTCTGTAGTGACAAAGCCTTCTCAGTTTCCACACTGGCAGAAATCTGAGGGCCCCTGGAAACCTGCGGGGCTCATCTGACTTCTGTATAGACATTGCATCAATGATGCAGATCTAGCCAAAGCTGACTCCACGGTCTGAAGCAAAGGTAAAATGAAGCAAAATGAATTGACCTCAGAGAGCCCTAGAGCGACATTTTCATCTTCAGCACCAACCCTGGTCATCTGCCAGAGTGGGCTACGAAAGCTTGAATTCTACTGGCTCCTGCAGTCTTGGGAATCCATTATTTTAGTACAGCTAATCCAGTTTCACCCCAAGGTCATCAAATCCTCCATTTCTCTTGTCTTTTATTCTTTTTCCACTCTTCCTCCTTTGAGACTCTTGTCTCTTCCCAAATCTGATGAACTCTTTAGCAAGCCTTCCTGTGTGAGCCCGAGCACATCATTCATTCCTTAGTCATTCACTCTCAAATACTTTTGAATTTCTGCAGGTGCCAGGTGAGGGACTACACCTTGCATGCCGTTGGCCACCACAGCAGCACAGTCGCGCTGGTGCTCACACCAACACCCACTTCCCTGGCAGGGCTCTGTTCTGAATGGTCAGCACCCATGCAGTACCGGCTGCTAAATATTTAAAAAGACTTCCGTAACCAACGTGTCCACATTTTAGAAACTTACTAGATGAGCAGCAGGGGAGTGGACAGCTCTGAGCGCTGGAGTAGGGTGTAGCAGAAAAGAGGCTCACTTCGCTTCTCTTGTCACAAGGAGCCGCCACGAATCCATTTTGGAATTGGGTTAGCTATCCATGCATGAATTAAACAAAACAATGACTTAAGTGTAACAACTAAGACTTTTAATTCCTTTGCACTTCTCTAGAAGACCTAATCCAGCACTCAGCAAGGAATAAGGACTCAGGACGTTACAGGATCCCCGCTGGTACAGGGGAGTTTTTTCTCATGCATTCTCTTTCCTACCCATTATCTCATGCATGTGAATAAATGTCTCTTAAACAAAAAATTACAGGTGGAGGGAAGATGAGGTCCCCTTTAAATTCCTTTCTAGATATGTATAAACTAGGATGTGTTGTGAACAAATATTCAAAAGAACAATTTTAGTGATTTTTAAAAAAGAAAGCCTAGTTTGTAGACCGGATTTTAGATTAGACCTAGCTATATATCCAGAAGGACCTATGGTACCTAGAGTGCCAAATTATAAATGGTAGAAGACTGAAAGGAAGAAACAATCTTGCAGAGCTCTAACTTATTTATTGAATATGGCTTGGCAAACTGTTTGAACAATAAAATATTAAAATTTATATATTTACATACATTTACATTCAACACACAAACACTCATGCTGAAAAAAACCAGCTGCCTGTTTGCACTGCGGTATCTATTAACAGCAGAATATATTTTGCTGCCTGTTAGGTCTGGCAACGAATAATTGTCTTCCTATGCAATAATTACTATGAGGTGATGATCAGAATTTTATTTAAATCCACTTGAAGCTGTTCTATGTTAGCCATTACTTGAAATGCTCCTAAGCAAATGAACTTTGATTAGAAATGCTACATGTCCTTTGGGCTTGACTGATATAATTTTTCTCTCTCTAAATATGGAAATAATCGACCTAAAGTTTAAAATGTCCAACTAAAGATTTCAGAATGCTTTACAAATCATAATAAAACAGTTTTTATGAAACCATAACACTTATAATAAATAAGTTTTATTTTCGTTGAAAACAAGTGTCCTTGGGAGCACTACTTTCTCCAAGAGCAGAGTGTATTCTTCTATCTCATGCTTCACAGACGCGAATGGTCTTTTCTTTTAATGAATGAGGCAGGCCACTGACTCACCCTTGTCTGTGATGTCCATAGTTACTGATTCCCTCTTTTCTCCATAATCTCCCTCCCTCCCAGAATCTTCTGTCTTGGGACAGATTTGGATGTTGCTGCTCTAGACCTGCTGCAACAATCCTGAGAAATTAAAACTTCTGTCTCTTAGTCCCTATGTCTTCTTCTCTCTTGGTTTACTCTCTTAGCAGTTCCTAGAAAGGGATACCTGGTAAATTAAATTCTGAAAAAGTCCATCTTGAACAGTCACACGTGATTGATATTTACTAGATATGGAATTATGGATAGAAAATTATTTTTCTTGAATATATTTTCTATAATTTAATTTTAACCTTGACACTATAAAATTTTCTGATGATATATCTTGGGATGTGCCTTTTTTAAAAAAAGTTTATTGGTATTGAACATTTTCAATTTAAAGAAGAGTCATGACCTTCTTCAGTGCCAGAAAATTGTTTGTTTGTTTGTTTTTTAAATAATTCCCACACTTCTATTTTCTTTGTCCTCTCTTTGTGGAATTAGTCAGATTTTGAACCTCTTGGCTCACTATTCTCATATTTTCTTATATATTAATAATTTGGAGTTATTTGTCCTTTTCTCATACATTCTGAAAGATTTCTCCAATATCCAACATCATACATTTATTTTCCCCAATCTATCTGGGGGACTTTATGGGTTTTTTTGTTTTGTTTAGTTTTTTGCAGAGGCCGCAAGGGGATATCATCTTTTTTTTATTTTTTTTAATCCTAAGAATTCTCTTTTGTGGTTTTTTAAGGGACTCTATTTTTGTTTTATGAATGTAAACTATTCTTGAATTTCTCGAAAGGTATTATTTAGAACTAAGGTTTCTTTTTTTTTTCTCTTTAGCATGGATTATCTCAATTTTTTCTGTTGTCAGTTTTTCTGTTTTCTTTTTTTGTAACGGTAAGCTTTCTTGTTGGTTTTGCAGACTTGCTTTAAATATGTGGTGGTCCTCAGTTTTCTGCTTAGTTGCAAACTAGAAGAAATACCGAGTTTGTCTTAGCTCTGTGCACTTTAGCGAACCTTGTGGACTGTAAGCTTGAGTTCAGGGCCAGCAGGTAGGAGTGAGCTGTTGTTGTGAGGAGCCCTTCAAGAATCTTAATGAGGAAGGCTTTTCTCTAAGGCTCAGGTGTCCATGGTAGCTTCTTAGTTCTCCCCGGTGCAGTCTCTTTGGAGAGTCTTCGACTAGTTTGTTTTGTTTATTTGTGTGGCCTGGAGGCAGGGGACAGGACTTTGCTGGTTCTGGGTGTTCTCTCCACCCAGGTGGAAGTGGAGAATGAGAGGGTGGACGAGTGTTGCCTTTCAGTCATTCACCCCTTTGGAGCCTCCCTCCTCACCTCCCCACCCTGCCTGCCTTCTCTGGGTGTGACTCTTTCCTAGAGCTCTACCAGGCCAGTATGCCTGGGAGAGAGTCCCCTCTGCGTGTCCCCTGGGCTGTGCTGGCTTCCCCTTCAGCTCCACCTGCCAACTCACCTCCGTTTTGCATCTTGCAGAAATGTGATGAAATTTCTCATCTGATAAATTACTCCTTCTATTCTCTTCTTAATTCCATCATGTCCCTAATAAATAACATCTTCTACCCTGCATGGGTTTTGAACAGTTTGATAAGTAAAACAAAGTGTAAATATTACTAAATATTATCTCGGTTGCTGATAGAAGCCCGGTTAAAGGCATTACTTTAGGTCTGTCAGACAAGTCAGCTTGCTAATTCAAGAGACGTCTGCAGCGTAACATTAATTAAACACCCTGCGTGGAAGGGGACATTGGAACAGAGGGGAGACATTTCTCCCATTAACATCCCTCAGCCTGTTTTTCTCTTACCGTCTTTGTTAGAATCACCCGGAGGTATGACTTCTCTCCTCAAAGCAGGAGCTAAGCAGTTTGTCAAGAGAGTTTCTTTCAATCTTCATGGCGCTTTGGGGGGACCACCTGGAATTCCTAGGTGACCAGTTTATATATTAAAATATTACCCCAGGAGGCACCAAAATGGGTCAAAGGAGCAAATTATTTAAATCAAATTCAGGGTCACTGTGTTCCCAAGACTTAAAATTAAATCCCAGTTTTATTTCTTATGCCAAATAATGTTCAGCTATGTTGTCCAACAAAGCAAATCAGAGGTCCTGTGAGAAGATTAAACAACATCACAAAGGGAAAAATGAATAGAGACATTCCAATAATGAAATGCCAGCAATGTAGAGATGATCCGAATTTTAATATAAACCCCACCAAATATCAAATTCCCAAGGAGAAATTAAAAATCAAAGTTTAAATCCACTTTCATGTTGAAGTCCAAAGACATTAAAGTTCAAAGGAATTAAAGTTGAAAAATCAATATCTCTTGCCATTGTGTGTTAAAGTTCAAAGTCCAAAATTCTTAAGCCAGCTAGAGTGTAAAAACCGTCCTCCCCAACTTTTATATTCTGCACAGTCTCGGCCAGTGGGTTTCTTGTACCTCTGCAGGGTCTGGGTCCTTCGGCAGCTGAGTCCTGGGGCTGCCTCACACTGGAATTGGCAACTTGCAGGTCCTCAGAAAATGCAAGGTTTCATTGCAAACTGTGACTCATCTCACTCTTCATGGGTGTGAGCACTGGCGCTCTGCCCATCAGATTTAGAAAACAAGCCATGGTTTTCTAAACAACCCCTAAGAGAAGTTATCCCAGACACAAGTATGTGCCCAAATCCAGCCCTTGCCAAGGCTGTGGCAGCCCTTCGGTGAAGTCTGTATGGGTTACTTACTGTGCTGTAACAAATCACTACAAATATAGCAGCTTGAAACAATGCAGATTTACTACCTTACAGTTCTGGAGGTTAAAAGTGTGACACAGATCTCACCTGGCTAAAATCAAAGACTCAGTGGGGTGGGCTGTGTTCCTTCCTGGAGGCTCCAGGAGACAATCCATTTCCTTGCCTTTTCCAGCTTCTAGAAGCTTCTACATTCTTTGGCTTGTGATCCCTTTCCACTGACTTCAAAGCCAGCAGCACTGCATCTGTGATGATTCTTCCATAGTCACACTTCCCTCTGATCACTACTGGGAAGGATTCTCTGCTTTAAGGACCCGTGTGATTAGATTGGGCTCATCTGGTTAACGTTAGACTAGCTCCATGATAATCTCCCCATCCCAGATTCCCTGCCTTAATCCCATCTGCAAAGTCCCTTGTGCCATGTAAAGGACCGTAAGCACAGGTGCTGGGGATTAGGGTATAGGTGTCTTTGGGGGACTGTTATTCCATTGACCACAGGGTCAGGGAAGGTGAGCACGTGGAGAGTCCTTGGCTTTAGTCAGGGCAGGGCAGTCTCCTGGTACCTGGCTTTGCAGTTCCATAATCTGTGAATTTAAACTGAATCAGTTGAAAGAAGTCCACGCAGCAGTTACTTTTGACATTATGCATTTCCCATTTGAAGGGAGATCCATCCAGGCCTATTGTCTGTAGACGTTGCTGCCACCCTGCCACGTTGACGTGGAGATACCGGCAATGGAGCCAGCCCCGTCTCCAGGTGTGTCATGTTTGAGCAGGGTGCAGAACCACGTTGGGTGATGTGGACGAGAGGATTTATCACCAGGATTAGACCTGACGTCATGGTGGGAGCTGGTGAAGAAGTCTGTGGACGGCTTTGCCTCTGTGTCTCGTGATGGGCCTGCAGCAGGCGGGCCGGCCGGCAACAACAGGAAGAACAGCTGATAGGAAGCAGGGGAAGCCAGGGCCAACCGGCACCCAGGGGACAAACCGCACCCTCTTCTCCCTCTTGCTGGCTGGGAGTCAGCCACGAGAGTGATACACAAAGCTGGCGCCCTTTGCGCCAGAAGCCCCATGTGAGCCTGGCCAGGACCTGGGGAAATGGAAAGAAGTGGTGTGGTGGGGGCTGACAGAGCTATGGGCCGCTGCTCCCCACCCAAAAGGTGGAACAGCAGCCAGCAGGAGCTGCACACATGCAGCAGCTCCTCGTGCCCTCTGCCCGCGACCCTCGGGGCTCACTGTTGCAGCTGCACCTACCCCTGCCAGACTTCTTGCAGAGTTTTCCATGAACAGCCTCAACCTGGAACCAAGTAGGAAAAGACATTCTGGGAAGCATAGTTCCAGCTCAGCTAGGTGACATAGTACGAACCCAGCACACTTGGTCTTATGCAAGGTGACTTCTTTCATCTTCCTGCATATTTGAAGCTTTTGGTTTTCAATTTCCTCTTTGGGAGTGGGGTCCTGGCTCTCCAGTGCCACACAGGGGAGGGTATGTGTGCTGCCTGGTGACACGCCTTACATGGTCCTCTGGCTTGTTAGCGGGCATTCCTCAGTCCTGTGCCGCAATAGCTATTTCTCTGCTTTCCACTACAGAATTGATTCTCTCTCCAATCCCGGTAAAGCCTGCAAAATCACCCTCAGGAGACTTCGGAATTGAAGCTGCCCTCAACCTTGCTGCAATGTGTTGCACCTATGAGCTTAGCCTTGCTGTGTGAACCTCAGGTCGCTGTCTCTGCTTGCTCCTGTTCCAGGCCCCAAGAACCATGTCTTTCCAGAACCTCTTCCTGGTGCTGGGATGGGATGTCCTACTGCATTTCATTTCCCTTGGCAACTCCCTGCAGATCTCAGGAAAGCCCTATTGCTTTTCTCACTGTTGCACCTGCTTCTTCAGTTGAACACTTTGCTTTCTAGCATGTATAGCAACAGCAGGGTTTGCTGAAATTGAGTCCTGCCTGCCTTTTCCTTTTCCTTTGCTCTGGAACCCAAAAGCATGGCTCTAGAGGCAGCATGCTTTTCTACCACATTCCTCTAGATTCTAGAACAGGAGTTGACATACTTTTTCAGTAAAAGGATAGATAGAGAACATTTTACTTTGTAGACCCTAGGGTCTCTGTTACAACTACTCAACTCTACCTACACTGGGTGAAAGTGCCGTAGGCAATCCATAAACAAATGGTTGTGGTTATGTATCAATAAAATAGAAGCAGGTAGCCGGCCCTCAGGCTGTAACCTATCAGCCGTCTATTGCACACTCCCTTCCACAGCCACGTTCTGACAAAATAAAGAGGGAGGCCACGTTATCAACTTGTTACTGCTAGGGGTCAGGTTGGGACCAGGCTGTAAGCTGTGAGCCAAGTGGGTTTGCTCATACAAAACCCCAGAATTCACTGGACTTGTCTATCATGGCACAGGCAGCAGTTTGTCAGGGCAGCCTCCCTCCACCTCTGCCAGTTCCCAGGGAAACCAGAGTTCCCTGTGGCCACTCATTCGCAAGAAGAGGAAGGGCAGAGCTGGGCCAAGCCATGCATGCCCACTGATACCTTCCGTAAGTTCCACCATCTCCCAGGGGAGGGGTGACTGAGGACTTGGGAGAGTCCTGTGTCACGTTAATTGTGCTCCATTCACAGGAGGGAAACATCAGGCCTAGGGAACAATCTTTCCCTACTGCAGTTAATTCCAATAGATGGCTGACCGGGAGAGATGATAAGTCTTCGAGTTTGGTCTACCTCTTGACCAGGCCATCTCTGAACCAGCTTGGGATCTCACACATTCTTTAAAGAGATATTGCCTGTTCTTCTCTCTAGTCACTTTGACCATTAAGGGATTATTTCTCTGCAGAGGTGAGCTCAGTTGTATATGTAAGCAAAGGGCAAAAACTTACAACCTTCCACACAATTCTGTTTCCTGATTTCCTCCCCAACCAGGATGACTCTAATCAAATCGGGGCATCCTCACCATTAACTTCATGCCCACCCCACCGTCAGTCCTAGAGACTGAAGCAGCTCTGTAGATTGTGGGCCTAATTCATTCATTCATCAAACAAATCATTGCTGAGTGCCTACTATAGTTGACCCTCGAACAGTGAGTTGCTGGCCCCTCACCAAAGTCAAAAATTCATATATAACTTGACTCCTGAAGACTTAACTACTAATAATAGCTTACTTAACCAGAAACCTTACTGATAACATATATAGTCAATTTACATGTGTTTTATATGTGTATAATATTATATACCATATTCTTAAAATAATGTAAGCTAGATAAAAGAAAATGTTATTAAGAAAATCATAGGGAAGAGAAAATATATTTATGATTTATTAAGTGGAAGTGGATCATCACAAAGATCCTCATCCTTGTCTTCATGTTGAGTAGGCTGAGGAGGAGGAAGAGGAGGGGTTGCTCTTGCTGTCTTGAGGTTGGCAGAGGCAGAAGAAAATCCACATGTAAATGGACCCATTCATTTCAAACCTGTGTTGTTCAAGGTCAGCTGTATATGCAGGTGAGGAGCAGGAGCTTGGGGTACAAGGAGTGAAGACCCAGGCACCTTCTAGCCAGACACCAGCCTTCCCTAGCATATGGCTTTCTTCTCAATGGCCAGGAGCATGGTGCCTGTTTTTCAGGGAATCGGCTAGAAGAAGGGAGAAAAAAAGGAGCACAGTTGAGAGGGGGTTTGGTGTTTCCGTTGATTCATTTGTAAAGGAATAAAGCACATCAAGACTGTAAATGAAATTTCATAATCCATTAACAGGACCCTGGTGGAATGTTTCAGGCTTACAACTCAGAGACCCGCCGTCATAGAAAAGACAGAAAATAAAGCAGGACAAATACATCTGTAATTGCAGGGAACGGCAAGTGCTATGAGGAAAATCACGCAGGCTAAGGGGATTAGAAAGGATGGGTATTTACTACTTAGAATGAAGCTCACTTTGAGGGAATGGAAAGCCCCAAATGGTGTGTTAAACTAGATGGAAGTTCCTGGCTTTCATACGTGAAGCCTGGACCACCGCTCTGTTCCATAGAGTCTTCAGAAACCCCGGCTCCTTCCAGCCCTAGCTCACCCTTCCCTGTGGGACGGCGCTCTAATTAATGACCCAGATGGTATCACTGATGTCCCGGTGAGCGAGACATTTCAATATAAATTCCTTTTAAGGGAGTTGTAGTTACTTGTGCTGTGGTAAGATTAGACTCCTGACATCTGTGTTTCGGTAAGTCAGCCTCATATCCCTTCTTTATTAACTACGCCACAGGGTAGGACATGGCAGATGTTTCTAGAGCAGATATGTCACACTGTTTCCTGAGTCTTATATTCTTATTGCTTCCCAGTGTGCCCAGCCTGAGCGTCAGTCCCTACAGCCTGGGAATGCACATATTTAACAGAACCCTCCGGTGGTTCCTGTGATCACAAGGCCAGCAATTTCAGCAGGCTGCAGAGTGGTGGAGGGTTAGGAGACAGGGATGTTTTGAGAAATACTAGAATAACTTGCTGCTAATAGTAGGTAAATTTTCCAGCGGAAACATGTGGCCCATTTATCATTTTTGCAAATTAGAATGAATTTGAGGTTACCTCATATTCCAGTGTGCTTAGTTGAGTGAGAGAGAATAAAAATGGAATAGCTTCTAATGAATACGGCAGAAATTGCCGATATTATCCCTGTAACTTACAGCCAGCACTGAGCAACTTTGGGGTGGGGTTTGCAGCTGTTGTAGTCCTCTACTTCCCGGTGAAACTCTTGGGCTTTCATCAAAACCCTCCATGCACCCATCAGGAGGGTGTTTTGTGACCGTGATACATTTTACATAGCGCCGAGGTAAAATGTTGGATGTTCCAGTATCATCTTGAGGTTGCCTTCAAAATATTGATCACCTCCATGATCATTAGTGCTGGTTGCGTGAGATGTATCTGTGCTTGTCTACGATTAAATTTCAGAGCACGCCCATATTTCATAAAGGTTCAAAGGAAAGTGTTGCTGGGGCGTTTTTGTTTTGTTTTGTTTATTTGCCAAGATTGAAATGTACTGCGCATTTTCACTTGTTAGGTCTGACAATGCGTAACTGATTTGTGGCTTTACTGTGCGACTCACGAGTTACAAGTTAATTAGAAACACTTTTCCCTAATTATATTTGAGAGTTTGCTCTATTTGCTCTACAATTATCACAAAAATTACATTAACTAGTGTTAACTAACACAACACAGAAATCCCCGCTGGATCCCGGAGGAGAGCGGCAAATTACAGAATGTCTGCATTCCTTGCCCAACACCTGGTTTCCTGTACAACAGATGTTTTCATTTGTAATTCCTGGTGAAATGTTGGAAACAAACTTCCTTCCTGGTTGTCCCTTAGGGGGTGAAACTCAACCTAGCAGAGGAGAAGCTTCGGTGTTACACATGCTAAAACTATTTTCACTTACCAACTTGCTCTTCCAGTGGGCTGTCCATTGTGACTGATGGCACCTTTGCTGTCACAGCAGCTGTGTGCCACCAACTATGTGCCCTCCAGGGGAACGCCAGGAGAAGAAACCCTGTGAAGTGGCTTCTTAGCATAGGAACCTGTATCATAAGACACCTGTAATCCCAGAGCAGCAAGGAAATTGTGCCTAGCAGTTGGCCTCCCGTGTCTGCCTTCTCCCTTCCTTGTGTTCCCAATATATGTCCAAGCAACACTGCAGTGAAGGTGAGTTAGACAAGGATACAGATGTGAGCTCTGTCCTCGAGGAGCAGTCAGTTGAGTATGAGAGGGACGGATAACTGTTCTACAAGACAAGCACGGAGAAAGGGCCAAAGGAGCTTAGAGGAGGAAAGAGAATCTTCAATTGAGGAGATCAAGAAAGACTTCATGAAGAAAGCCATACTTGAAATGGATTTCAAAGATGGATATGAGTTTGGCTTTTATATAATGGTAGCAAGAGAATACAATACGAGTCAAGAAAGTTGTCAGGGCAAACTTCCCCATACACACTGCTTTAATGAGAATGAACTGACAAATGAGTCATCCCTGTGCGTGCAGGGCGAGTGTATTCTTGCACACATGCTCGGACTCGTGCCCAAGCATTCCCAGGCAAAGTAGGTCCCTTCTGCAAATCCACTCACCCTGCTTCAAACAATAGGCTCTTCTCTCTCCATTCATATTTGCTTTTAATCTAGTATTATCTTGCAATTCCTGTGCCTTTGGGTGAAAGAAATAATGAGGATGGAGCTTTAAAAGTTTCTGCATAACTCAATTCACTTCACACAAATATTGCTAGGAGTACTCCCAGAGTCAGCAGTGTCCTCTTTGATGAGGGAAAAAAATTGCACAGGCTATTAATTCACAATAGTGAACAAGGATTAATCTACTGTGCAAGTGACAGTTGGCCAACTTAGAGGTTTGGAAATTTTTTCAAGTAATTTACCAAGCATGGACCTTTGAACATAGAAGTATTCAGTACTTACAGCAGTCTGTAAGAAACACATTTAGTACTTAAAATAATGATACATATTAGTTAAAACAGCCATTTGCCCTGGCTTTCATGCATGTTGGATTTTTTTGAGGAAAGTGATTTTAATTCATAAACTCAATTCTATCTTCAAGTGGCATACCTGCTTTGTTCATAAATGTAGTTTCTGAAGCTTATCTGTGCAGCTATTTAATTAAAAGCAAACATGAGCACACACCCTTATCTGGTTTCCAGATATCCTTAACTGTTAACCACATTTTGCATTCACAAGTATCCGTAGTGAAGAAGGCTGCTTCCATTCCTCACATTTTATGTTGAGATTTTTGTTTAGATAAGAAAGATTATCCTCCATCCTTTATTCAAAATCATTCCCCTCCATAGTTAGTGATAGGCAATAATATGCTTGGAAACCTAAGGTTGAGAAACACTGATTCCAAAGCATTCAGAAAACATTTTTACTAATAAAGAGAAACCTTGAACATTAACTCTAGTGTATATTGTTTTGTTTCATTTCAGTTCTTTGTTTGCTTTTTAAGTGAGTTCATAATCTTGATGTAGCAGCTGTTTAATTTCATATTGATTCTAAGCATGCTCAGGGCAATGAAAGAAAAGAGTTTAAGACAGAGAGAGGACACAAAAGTAAATATATATTCTCCTGTTCGTCAGTGGAGCCTTGGCTTCTGGGTATCTTTTGCCATCCTCTCTGCTTTTGACATTTGGGGTGTTTTCTGATATGTGTAATCCTCTTACAGTATAGGCCCAATCACACACATCCTTCACTAGGGACATGTATGGGTGGAAAGGTGTTAATGTGTTTTACCTTCTGTGCCATTTTCGGAAGACTTCCTAATGCTTTATTAAATTAACAGGAGGTAGAAATTTGTATTTAACACACAGTTGTGGTTATGAGGTGAACATGGATCATTTAGGATTTTCAAGAAGTTTGTCAATTTAATAATTTTCTGCAGAAGTGCCCTGACTATTAACTTAGTTATCAGAGTGTGTAAACACAGATGTGAAATTTTATTGTCATGTATAAACTCCACATTGAGCATGGCTAGGTATTTATAACTTTAATGAAAATGTGATTGAAAAGAAAGAAATGATCATGTGATCCCGGACTTGGAACTTTCCCAAAAGCAAGCATGAAGTCTGATTAAATAAGCCTCACAATGAGTGAATGGAGGGGAATGCCTCTCTAAAGTTTGTTGATCAACCTCCAAATACTAGGATCTTATTTAAAAAGTCCCTCTACCTCCAGGGGGTCCCCCTTGCCATCTCTAGGTAGCTTTGCTAAAGCTTCCATTAGGACTGCAGTGTAATGAAACACTAGCTAAGTTGCTATGGAAACATTTATATCTATGCAAATTACTTTTTAAGAAATCATTACTCTACAGAATATCTGTCCATCAAATAAAATTTGCAAGGACTCTAGCCCACAGCTACCCTTGGCATTGTTTCTCCCCATTAGCTGTCCCCAGTTTCTTTGGCTGTATCTGTTTTCTACAAAGACATTATTGCTAAATACTTGGGAGAGGTCAACAGCAGGAAGAGTTAAGGGTGGGAACTTGAGGGCAGTCACCTGCAGTAAGAGTTGAAAGCATCTGTGTGTCATGGAAGAACAAAGATACCTAGACATGGATGGGGGAAGAGAGAGGTTGAAGTTAAGGCAAATCTACTTAAAACACCAACTGTCTCCTATCCATTCCTCTCCTCCAAAAAATAAAAGCCACTGGCTTGCACACACAGGCATGTACACATAAGTGTGCACATACAGGTTCACACACACACATACACCACGTGCAGGAAGCCTCTGGGTCTTTTGCTCATTTGCATCCCTTGCACAACTGTTGCCGCTACTCTGCTCTACCAGGTGCAGTTCTGCATTGGAAGGACTGCTGTCTCCGACTCCTTTTCTGTTTTTTTACTTGGGGCTTGGCAGGAACCTCCACAGTGCTCCTAGAGAGCTTGCAGTTCTCCCCCGCTGGTCACCGTCAGTCCCCTGGGCACGATGTGCACTGCTCTGCTGGTTGTTGCCGTCTCATCGGCTGCTCCCCGGGCAAAGCACCCCCCCAGGTGTCTGCCCTGAGCCCCCAGGAGGCTGTAGCTATGAGGTGATATGTGACCCGGAGAGAAAGAATGGCCCGCTGCCCTTTGCGTTACAATTTGTACTGGAATCCCTGAAGAGTGCTTCTTATGCCCCAGGCATCACAGAAATAGCTTTTCCATCTTTACCTCTTTCCCTGCCATGGAGACATGACGTTCTAGTTGCTGGGCTGGGGACAGAGTCAGGAATGGCTCCTACTCTAGTCCTTGAGTCCACCCTTCCCGTTGCTGCCCCCCGCTCGTGGTACCTGGTGGCTGGTTTTCCTTCACATCGGTTGTCTGCTAGGTTTTCCTGCCCCACCAGTCAGGCCGCTGCCCAGCCTGCCTGACCTGCCCAGATATATCCCGGTCCCCGACCGCACAGGCTTGAGTTTCCCAGAACCTCCCGGGCCCGCATGCTGGTGGCCTCTGTCAGCTCCATGTCTTCAGGCTGCTGAGAGTGCTCAGGCTGTCTGAACTCGGCAGTGGACGGAGGCATCAGGTGAGAGCTGGCATCCCTGCTGCGTGTGAACAGGGAGTTGCCTGTTTACGTCATTACAAATACATATACTTCAGTTTGGTTCCCTAAAGAGCCAGGTCACGTTTTCAATGTTTGGTGTGAGGTAGCAAGACCAACAGAGTGTTGCCCAGCTATTGGGCAAAAATCGAAAAGGGCCCAGTGTTACCTGCCTGTCTCACAGGCCAGGTGAGGTCACTCCCTGCCCTCCATCCTGCCTTGGGGTCAGACACGTTAACAGACCAGCCCATCCCCTTGCAGGCACCATGATGCTGAGATCCTACAGTATGTGAGGCTCGCATGCCTCACTCCTGCTTTCACTGTGTGAAATTTAAAAGGGAGCTCTCAACCAATCACAAGTTTTTTTTTTTTTATTTTAATGCTTTAAGTATTAACCTAGAATTTTGCTTCCAAAATAATGTATTACATTTAAGGCCACATGTCCCTACTTTCATTGCTAGTTGCAGAATTAGTGCCCTAGGCTCAGCCTTCCCTGAGTGAAGGTCAGTGCTGTAAGTTACCTCCTCGAAGAGCAGAGCCCTTAGTTCATTATCCCCAGCGAATGAAAAATGTGTCATTGTTACTATCCTTAGGCTGAGAGGAGAGGGAAGCATTAAAAGGAAACATTAAAATGTCGTATGTCCCAAACCAGAAGTTCTTCCTTGTTTACAAGGAATCATTTTAGAATATAAGCACATATTTCTCTAAGATGATTACATATATTTTTTAAATATTAGATAATATCCAGATTTACCTATTCTGGGAGTAATTTAAGTCTTTAATAAAGGGAGAGGGTGTGAATTAGATCTACCCTCAGACCTCAAACTTACTTTTAGGAGTGGAGTTCTGATTTTTTAAAAATCATATCTCTTATAGCAATCCCCTATATCCTCCTGAAAAGAATTGAAAATGACATTATAGAATGCCATTGTTACTTACAGGTAAATATGTATATTTAAAGGCATAATGTATCTTTTAAATGATAACCTTGTTTTAGGAAATATGGTACAGTGATCTGTTTTATCTTTAAAAATACACATCCATGTGATTTACTTTGAAATGTGTCCATCCAGGAGAAGGTAGCCTTCTGAAATTGAGAAAATTAATCAAGCTTTGAAAAATTGTCTTCTCATTACTGAACACACCATCTCCAAAATTAAGGAATAGTTGTAAAAATATATGAGTTTTCATCTCAGTGGAGTCACTTTAAATAAGAATTTTCCACCTATTGTCGTTCCATAGTCTCAAAAAGATCAGTAAGACATATGTCTTTCTAACAGTTAAATTTCAATATAAGGTCAAGAGCATATTGTATCTGTCTTCCTTGTACAGTAAATTGATAACAATCATTATGTTTTTTTCCACTTTGAAATGATTAAATGTTGTGAACCCTCTGGATCTAATTAATTTTAATAACAAAAATTTATGTACGATAAATTTCCAATTCTATATGCACTTTAAAAACAGTACAATTCCAACAGGCTCCACTGATTTCTCCCATCTCAGATATTCCAGACTTTTTAACTGCCTTCCTCTTCCTTTTGTTAGTGCTGTCTTCCATTACGAGGCATTGTTAACCCCCCTTGATACAACAGATTTTCCATTCAGATTGTATTGCAGATATTTGGTAGAATCTCTCTCTATCAAGAACATTAACCTCTTAGCTCCTTGACAACAGGGGCAGTTCCATAGTCATTTTGTATCTGTAATGTTTAACCCAGCATATCGTAGGAGTTCAATAAATCCCTCTTAGATTAATTTGTTGGAAACTTTATTAAAGGTTTCCCTTTATTAGCTGCCTATCTGGGTCCCAAAAGCACTCCTCAGCTAACAACCACCGTTACGTTCTCCTTGAGCTGACTGAAGAGAAGGCTTAGGCCAGTGGCAGGGTTTCTGGTGTAGACTGATGCTCTTCCGTCTTTGATTTCATAGCAAGATCTTGCTTGATGTGTGAGTTGTCGCGGGTGACAATATGTTAATGTTTCTTTAGGGAATATCGTAATACTGTTGCAGAAATGGAAATGATCATTGACGGAATCTCATTTCCATCTCAAATGGTATAAACCAGTTTGAATCCTAAGAATTGAAGTTGTCTTCCTCAACTCGTCCTTTTCTTACTTCTTTGCCTTGGGCAACACCACTGTGGCCACACTGGTAGCTACTAGGAACCAACAAGTGCCACTTTGTGTACATTTGTCTGATATAATCAACTCGATACAGTTTTTCAGCTCACTGATGCATGTTTTCTTGTAATGGAATTGAGTACACTTCTTATCTGATGATATGATTTTATCATCACAAACCATAATTCACTTGAAGAAATAATTGGCACCACTGTTAAATTATTGCCATGAAGAACAACTCAATATCAAAAATCACAAAAGTTTTTGTAAAATATTTTTCAGAATTTAAATGAATGGTATAAACTTTTCCATCTAATGTTAATTCCGTGTAGTTTAATGAGGATATATTGTAGCTCTAATAGCTCTGAACAAAACAATGATGCTCCTCAAAATCTCTCTTCTCCTAAATAAGTTTTTAGCCTCCAGGAGGTAATAGGTAATAGCTGCTCTTAATAATTTGCAAGCATATATTTATACATATATTTTGATTAATTTTTTGTGTTAAAAGTCTCTGGAGTCCCAAATAAGTAGTACCCTAGGTCCTTGAGTAGACCGAGAATTTGTTTGCTGGCTTTTTTTTTTTTTCTTTTTTTAAGACCGATGGGAGTCCTACTATAGACAGTGTTAGTTATCACCATGTGGTAAAGGTGCAGTTAGTAGGAAACCGAAAACCAATGCCCTGAATTTTATAACTGAATATTAGTTTTCCTATCTATATACCCAGAAACAAAAGCACCAGGATCTCCCTTCAGTGTAAAGCACAGAATAGCTATACCTTCCTCTATTCTTGAAGCCTGATACTTCAATTTATATAGTCCCTGCGGAGAATCTAAATGCACTGGGATTTGTTGAAATTAGCTGAGAAATGTAATACTCATCCATCTTTGCAGGTGTTTATAAACTCATATGTTTATAACATTGAACCATAGGATCATATACCTGGACCTCATTAGCTCAGCTCCCAGAAGAGAGGTTATATTTTAATGTTATTAGCCTTACTCTTATTAAGAGTTTATGTAAGAAACTTATATGAAAAACGTATCAGAAAATCCTACAAACTTGGTCTTTTAGGATGCACTCTATTAAGTTGTTTGGTGTTTGTTCTTAACTCTGTGGATTATGGGGGACGAACAGATGGTTGTGGAGTGGGGCAGTGACACGAATCCCTCCTGCGGGTAGGACCATTAGTCTGACAGCAGCGACACAATGGATTGGAATAAATAGCCTGCCGAGATAAACAGAGGTGGTGAGAACAGGCAGGTTATTGAGGCACAAGCTAGAAACAATAAATCAGAATCATGAAAATAAAGTCCAGTTAGGATCTTAATGAATTTTGAGTTGCCATTACTACAAATTGGGGTAAGGAACTGGTCTTCGCAGAGTAGGGTGGCTTGGAGAAAGAGGTAGAAATTACTAGGATGGACCAGTAGGAGCTCATGCCATGAAGGAATTCATCCTGCCTTCAACCATATCAGTGCCAACACCCGCAACCTACAAACACAATAAAATGTATATACTTAGTAAAATCTATGGCCAGAGCTTTGTATCCTCAGACTTTGGCAACAGAGAAAAGAGTTTGCCATGGAAACAGTGTGTAAATTTTAATGTCCATTGTCACCAATGCATATGTCCTCTAGCTGCCCATTTCCAAAGCCATTTTACACATTATATAAAATGTGTTTGTAATAATTTAATCTTGCTTTTACCAGGACACGAAGTAGAAGAATCATGTCAGTGGGAAACAGCAAAGATAAGTGTCCTCTGGATTCTTAAAAATAGGATTAATTGTAGAAAAGAAATGAATTAAAAATGCCATGAAAAGTGAAATATAGGGGCCAGTAGACTAAAGGTCATGAAAAATTAAGATTAGAAAAGGGAAAAATAATGATTGTGGTATCAATACCAGTTCTGGTACCTTCTAAATTCTGTAAGGTTGCCACCCTGTGCAATTTTTAGTGGTTTTACTTATGTGTTTATTCCCATGTATGACCCAATTGGGAAGTAAAATAATAAAATATATGAACTAGCATTTTAAAAAACAACATGCGGGCAGCTAATATGCTCGTAAGGAAGTTTAATTAAAAGGAATGCCCATGGGAAGGTATCGCCACGTTTGCTATTAGTTCTCCAAAGATTCAAATGACTCCTGGCACCCAGTGTGGGGGCAGCAAAGGGGCAGCAAAATGCACACTATTGCGTGAAAGTGTCATGAGAGTTATCTTTCTGGAGAGCATTTTGGCAATATGCCCAATATTTAAAATATGTGGACTCTGCCGGGCGCAGTGGCTCACACCTATAATCCTAGCACTCTGGGGTGCCAAGGCAAGAGGATGGCTCGAATTCAGGAGTTTGAGACCAGCCTGAGTAAGCACAAGACTCTGTCTCTACTAAAAACAGAAAAATTACCCAGGCATGGTGGTGCACACCTGTAGTCCCAGCTATTAGGGAGACTGAGGCAAGAAGATTGCTCGAGCCCAGGAGTTTGAGGTTGCAGTGAGTTATGATGATGCCACAGCACTCTACCCAGGGCAACAGAGCAAGACTCTGTCTCAGAAAAAAAAAAAAAAGTATAAACTCTTTACTCAGGGATTCAAGTTTTAGGAATTTATATTGAGGTGCTATTAAGAAACATCTTCAAAGCAGATGAGTTGATAGATGGAAAGCATTTAAAACACTCTGGGACAAGGTAAGAGTCAATGTCAGCAAAAAAAAAAAAAAAAAAATTAGAAATAACTTAAAGCTCCACCAGTACACAATTGTCTGTCAAGTAGAGCATTACCAGGCATTAAAAATTAAGATGTGGGCCGGGCGCGGTGGCTCACGCCTGTAATCCTAGCACTCTGGGAGGCCGAGGTGGGCGGATCCTTTGAGCTCAGGAGTTCGAGACCAGCCTGAGCAAGAGCGAGACCCCATCTCTACTAAAAATAGAAAGAAATTATATGGACAGCTAAAAATATATATAGAAAAAAAATTAGCCGGGCATGGTGGTGCATGCCTGTAGTCCCAGCTACTCGGGAGGCTGAGACAGGAGGATCGCTTGAGCTCAGGAGTTTGAGGTTGCTGTGAGCTAGGCTAACGCCATGGCACTCACTCTAGCCTGGGCAACAGAGTGAGACTCTGTCTCAAAAAAAAAAAAAAAAAAAAAAAAAAAAAAAAAAAATTAAGATGTGGCTAAATGTTTGTTGATATTAGAATATATCCATGACATTTATTGAATGCAAAAAGCAAGTTAACAAACAGCATGTAAGAAACAGCACTGAGATTCTATTTCTGTAAAATGACATAAGAGTATATGATAAGCATAGAGAAGTGTACAAGAGTATGTCCCCCAAATTTGATTATCTCTAGGTGGATTTTTTTTTTTGCTTTATTCTTCATTCCTTTTTAATAAACTGACTTTTTAAGGTTACCATATGTTAATTTTATAATCAGAGAAAATAGCACTATTACCTTAGAAAACTTTAAAATATATACCAAAAACATACTTTTTGTGAATATAAAATTTGATAAATATTAATTATAATGTAAAATGGAGTTTATTTTATACTTTATATATCCATACAGGGAAATCTCTAATGTCAAAAAATAGGAACATTCTAAAATTTGGTTTGAAATAGAGAAAGCATAAAATTCCACAGTTTTGGCATAAATGGCTCAGTAGAGTTGCCTTCGATTCTCAGGAAACAGTGTAGTTTTTAGAGTAACCTAAGTGCTCTTCAACAGATAAATGCATTATATGTGTTCAGCACATTCAACAATATCTCTAAAAGTCATTTTATCAGTTTTATAATTTTACCTGAAGGAGTAATGCTGAATGTCACATAGCATTTAAATAAGCAAGATTGTTACTTCTCCTAAATTGTTTTTTGAAAATCCTATTACACTTTACATTCGAATCATAACAGAGGCTCTGCCATTATGCATGCTTTGCCATGCTACTGCTTTGATTCAGGAAATTCCTAAAATAAGTGATTTTATCCTCTCCTGCCATTTGTTCTGCTCGTAGTCACTGAATACATGGCATAATGATCAACTGGCTAACTTGTTTTTATTTGTCCTCGACCAGCCCACTGATGGTCCTAAAACAGATGCGGGGAACTGAAGGTCAGATTTTTTTATGAATGTGCATAATGAAAGGAGAACTTAAACCTTCAAATGACCTGTGATGTTAAAAACAAAATTCTCAGCAATTAACAGAGAAAAGTGTCAGCTGACATTCAAGAGAAGAAAACTATCCCAAAGTTCACAGTTTGTGCAAATTGTTTGTAGTGCTGCTCTTCTTTGTGCCAAACTGCCGTCATCACCAGACCCTTAAATGTAGGCGTGCTCAGGGCACGCATGCTCTGGGCTGGTGGCTCTTTATTTGAACTCTATTTCTGTGACTTCATCCAGTCCCGAGGCTTTAAATACCACCTAAATGTTGAGGACTCTACATTTCTATCTTTAGTGTCGTGCTCCAGACTCCTGCACCCAGCTGCTTCCGGATACCGTTGGAGGGCTAATTGGCATCTCAAATTTAACACATCCCAAATGGGAACCCACGATTTCCCGCCAGACCTCTCCGTCCTCCAGCCTTCCTCACCTCTGTGCTCAAGGCCAGAAAGTCTCCATTTGCCTCCGCACCCACATCCAGTTGAGCTGCCAGCCAGACAGGGTGACATCCCAGTTATGGTCCAGACGGACCCTTTCTGTCTCTGCGGAACATTTCTCCCTGGGGGTTCTGAAGTAGCCTCCTTAGCCCGTCTGCTCACTTTCTTACCTCATTTCTGCCTGTTCTCTGCGGAATGCCTCCAGAACAGTGTGTTCAGAAACCCATCCTTTGGGGGTGGTGAAAATATTTGGGAGCCAGGCAGAGGTGATAGAGGTGCATTATTGTGAATGTACTAAATGCCACAGGATTGTGCACTGTAATGTGGTGAGTTGAATGTTATAGGAATTTCATCTTAATTTAAAAAATAATTAAAATGGGTTACACCCATGTAGCCTGATGACCAATTAAGAATTTATCTTATATTATACTTTGCTATTTAGTGCTGTTGGCATACCACAAAGGAATGAAGCATTATAAAACAAAAAGAAAAACCTAGTCATGACAGTTACCTGCTCAATGATGTCCCACTGCACCTCTGGATATAATTGAAACTTTTTATTGTGGCCTCCGAGCCCTTTTTTAGAATGCGTCCCCTGCACACCAGCTCCCATCAGAGTTCCAGCTGGACACAAAGGGAACACTCGTATGGGATTCTCTAGAGAATCTGATGAAGGAACTCTTTTCCAAGGTGTGGGCAGGGCCAGCGGACCGATCCAGGGGTGGCTAGGCAGCTGGGGATGTATCAGTGGGACATCTGGAGATGTATCAATGGTGTCTCCAGACCCCAGAGAGACGGGGAGCCGTGGAGGGGGTGCTCTAACCTCGAGGGTTCCCAGCTCCACCGGCATTACTGAGGAGTGGGCCTAACACCCTCAGCTCTCTCTCCTCGTGTCCTCTGACGTCCCACTTGTTCCTCCATTGTCTCAACCCAGCTGCATGCCAGAGGGATGCCTAGTGCCTAGGATACTCAGCAGAGAACACAGTTGATACTTTTTCAAGGAACAATGTGAGCCCCGACTATAGACAGTGTTAGACATCACAGTGTTGTAGATACGGTGTTGGTAAAAAACTGAAAATTGAATGCCTTGAATTTTGTAATTAAACATCAGTTTTCTTATCTAGACACCAAGAAACAAAAGCACAATGACTTCCCCTGGGTCCAAAACCCATACCCCACTCTCTTCTTGGTGTCTTCACTTCAACTGTATGGTCCTTGCTGAAAACACAATTAAGTGTGGAGGGGGCCAAGGGAGTGCCTGACACACCTCTCCAGTGCTGTCCCACTGTGCGGCCCTTCCTTCATGGCCTGAGTGGGCTGTGTGCTCTCTGCCTGGCTGATTTGCACTAGCCCTTGTGCCGGCCCGGGTCGTGCTGCGTGGCTGGGCCCTGCGTCCTCTGTCAGCAGCATCGCCCTTTGCATCCTCTGTCGGGGTGGGGGGGCTCTCTCCGTCTGTAACCACACACCGTGTGTGTTTGCTTTCTTGTTTAGTCTCCCTCACCCACGGAAGCTCTTTGAAGCTGGAGACCACTTCTCTCCTTTTCCCATCATTCTCTCCCCATCTCTGCAGAGAAACTGGACCAAAATCGCAGCATGTTTGTGGGATTGAGTTCTCGGGTGGTTTGCTCGCACCGAGGCTTAGAACAGTTCTGTGAGCCAAAGAACATCCTGTTTGCTGAAGGGGTGGATGGATAATGAAATGGGTGAAACAAATACATAAATGAATGAGGTTGCTGAGCCTCGATGATGTTACCAGTACAAAGATCTCATGCATGAAGCTCAGTAATCACTTTCCTGTAGTCGTGACTTGTAGTTTTTCTGTGTACATCAGAAGGAAGTCACAGGGGAAGAAGCTGACACTGGGGAACTCAGTGAAATTCAGCAGGATTAAGATAGAATACCTTCCAGCCACAGTGCTTGCTCTCTCTGGCTACTTCTTTGAAAACAATTCTGGGTGGCAGGACCCATGCACATCACTCACATCAGAATTTCCAGAGGCAGAGCCGGTGCATAGGTATCTTTCTGAATTTCCCCATGGTGGCCCAGATGAGGACTACTATTCTAGTGTAAGACCATGATTGTCCGAATGATAAGTATCCTTCTGATTGTTGAGAAGTGTGTTTTTTGTTTTTTGTTTTCTCAATGAACATTTTAGTTGGCATCTACTACCAGTGGTCCCCAACCTTTTTGGCACCAGGGACCAATTTCATGGAAGACAATTTTTCCACAGACAGGGTGTGGGAAGTGGGCAGAGCAATGGGAAGTGGCTATAAGTAGAGATGAAGCTTCGCTCACCTCCTGCTGTTCCCCCCGCCCCATTCCTAAGTTTCATGGAAGGCGATTTTTCCACGGATCGGGGTGGACGGGCAGCGTAGCTCTGCAGCCTGGTCCCTAAGAGGTCACGGCGCACTAATGGTCCATGGCCCTGGGGTTGGGGACCAGTGCTACATATTAGGCCCATACTCATTAATGCTATTATGCATTACCCATTCTTATCTGCAAGCCTTGGCTGTCTTTCTTGACACCTGAAGTTTTCTCTGTCATTCTGGCTCATTCTGTTCATCCTTCAGGGCCAGCTCAAGACCCCTCTCTCCCATAGAGCCTTCTGTGATTCCCTCCCAGTATGATCTTTCGTTACCTGAATTTTCTTGGCACGTCATCTCTGACAGTTAAGGGGTTTTAGCATATACAACTCTATAGAGTGAGTTTCATATGCCACTGGACAGGTGTACTTACTTTTATCTCTTGGAGTGGACTCTTACTAATAAACTGTATATTCCTCAGAGTACCTAGCAAAACCTTGCTTTGACAGGCATTCACAAAATATCTGCTGAAACACTAAAACCATAAGAAATGGCACAAGGAAATAGAAGTTTCCCCCAATCTCTGATTTAGGGACTAGGCTAGCATAGGGAATCTGAGGGGAAAGAAAATATGTTCGGTAGAAAATGTGGAATAATAAATGTCCACATTTTGGGTTATGAAAATGAAACTCAGAAATATAAATTTGAGCATTATCAGCAGAGATTATAGATGAGTCTTATTTTTATTATCCACTGTCTTCATATTTTCCATGAAAAATAACCTCTGAATAGAGTGTCTCTAAGAAGCGACATAATTTGGAGTGTGAGAGCTGGGGTTCATTTCCCAGCTCTGTCCTCTTGTCTGTTACCTATCGGTGGGAGATTTTTGTAACCTCTTTAATCTTTAGTTATGACTCTGTGGAATGAAACCAATAGCAGTACCTCTCTTCTAGGGTTATGGTCAGGATTTACCAGTACATGTGATATAGTAAAAGCTTAATAAATGAGGACTTATGATTTTCATTGGTATTATTAATGGTGGAGCAACAATATCAGACAATTTTGATTTAACTGAAAATAAGGCCTAGTTTTGAAATTAGTATCGTGGACAGGTTAAAGATCTAGTTTTAAAATTACCCCTCATCTCAATCAGTTGCTTGTTAATTTTTTTCCACGGAAGGTTGTAGCTATATTTTTTTAGCAGAGGTCAGCAGAATTAAACGTATGCAAGAAAAATTATTTGTAAAAGTAGTTTCAAAACTGAATGTTCTTGTTAATTAACTAGGTCTAGCCATTCCTCAGTGAATATATACTTCAAAACATCATGTTGTACATAATACATAAATACAATTTTATCCATCAATTAAAAAAACTAAAACTGAATGTTCTTCCTTCTGTGAACTCAAATGACTTCTTGAAATTTCTCAAGCTACATTTCCTGAAGCTAAAAGGAAACTGGAAAAAGATGAAAAGCAGAACATTCTTTTGTGTTCGTGTATTCTGCTTCAAAGAAGAGCAAACCACATCACCTCTCTCCAATTTCAAGCAGCAAATTTATGTGCTGACATTTGCCTGATTGTTCATATGCATCACAAACGCTTATCTGACCTTCATTTTCCCCCCAAAAGTCGAATGACTTTGACAAGCAACTCAGCTACTCTGTATCTGTTTCCTCATCTGTAAAATGGATTTGATCAAAGGTTTACATGAGTTAATATATGCAAGGGGATTAGCAAAAACCTTGGTGCATAACAAGAACTCAAAAATGTTAGGTATTTTGGGCTATTATTCTTTTTGTGTTTGTTTAATGTGATCTTCTTTTAGACATCTAGCTCAGCCATGCTCCGTGATAGTTTGAGGTCCTTACGCTTTAACATCATTCATCTACTTGTTCATTCATCGCTTGTCGGGTAAAAGTGTATAATCCCTAACTTCAGTAACTTTTAGGAAAAGAGTTCCAGGACCACTTTCCAGAGATTATGAACCTCAGCTTGGATGCACTGGTGATGTTTTTTCAACGTTCTGGCATGCCCAAGGTCATGGAAGAAGGCCATAGTTTCAAGGAAGCCTAATTGTTTATCCCAACTGTTGATCTCTTAGGAATTGGGAAATATGGAATTCTATGGTTCATTTATAAAATGCTGTGATCAAAGATGAACCCATGACTTTCACAGATGGCTACTACCAGACGTTGACATAAAAATTATTTTTCAAGCACAATTACTTAAAAAAAAATTACCACAGGGAGAGCGTTCCCCTTCTTAGGTAGTAGCTGCATTGCCAGCTGCAGGAAGGCATCCGGTTGGAGACAGGCATCATTTTCCATGAATAGCACCTGATCTGTTATGCCTTGATTGAAAACATTTAATGGAAGAATTCTAAAGAAATTAGGATATGCATACTCCAGTTTAGAATGGAAAGAGATCATAGACATATCTGAGATTTGATTCTTTCATTTTAAAAAAGTCAGTTATTTATAGTCTTTTGTCTTAAATAAAATAAATTCAGACTCTGAAAACAAAAGTGAAGATAATTTTTTAAACTAATCAAAAATTTAGGTTACTATAGCTTCTTGCCATATAAATCTATACCAACTTCATCTAAACTTTAAATTTATGCTTCTGGTGCTGAAATTTGAATAAGAGAGTGCTACTGGGATCATTTTTGGCCTGAGAACAAGACAGCACCTTGATACTGATGGGTGTACCTTGTAACAAAATTGTTTTAGAACTTTGGGAATTAAAGCATCTCATGGGGACCCAGGTAGATTCAATCAGCTTAAACCAGAATTTGCCTGGTGTTTAATAGCAAAGATCTGAGTTACTTTCAAATGTGAAGAAGAACAACTCGCTCTTCATCCATTCTGGAGCTAAACAAATTAGGTATGTATTTTGAAAATGAGAAAGAATAATTCTACGTAATTCTCAGCATTTTTGTGTGATTATTTTGAAAACAATTCTGTGTTTGGACCAGAATAGCCTTATGTGGGAATAGTGGAATGATAGTTTACAGTCATCGACTGTGACAGTCCAATTCTTCTCCCTCCTCACCCCTGCATCCATTAACCCCAGGGGCTCTTTCTTCTCATCACCGTCTCTATGAGACTCTGAACTTCCAAGGCTGATTCAGTGAGTTAAAATTCTAAAAGGATTAACCTTCAAGTAATCCCCTCTGCAAAGGCCGCTGCAGCTTCTCTCTTGGAATATTAAGGAGGAGAATTTAGAGGTCATTTGTTCTGGTCAACCAAATCCTGGGATTCCTACAGGAAACCTTTGAGGAGTTTGGGCCTAAGAAGCTACCTGTTATTATAGCAACATTTTAGTAAACTTTAACAAGACTCAAGATAAATACTTTTATTTTTAAAAAGCATAAAGTGAGTATGGTATGTGAATCTTTTCTATCTGGAAGGACTCTCAAGACAATCCCAATTCACAGCCGTAACTGGGGGTCATTGCTTCTTGGGGACATGTTGAGGGTGTTTATATGCAGGCACCCAAATGCTCGTTTGTACCGCAGATGCACACACACAACACAACAGCAGTTCAGGGTGTCCTGGGCCTCCACATTTTAATCAGCCACCCTCTGCCCACCCAGGAACTCAAGGTGTGAATGAGTGGGGGTGGAGAAGGCAATGGTGGGTACCCCCTCATCCCCCTCACACCCCCACCTAGCCCCAACTCTGACTTTTTTATAAGGTGAACTTTTTTTTCCCCAGTTCTTCAACCTTTTGCTCTCCCTCTCTCCAGCTATACAAACTATCACTCTAGAAATAAAAGAAATGAGGGATTTGTTTAAAATAAATTCTCATAAATACATTAAGTTAATTTTTAATTCACTGATTAACCTTAAATACATGTTTTAAAACATTTATTTAAAATGAATTAAGCCCAGCTTTCCTCTGAACTTTGGTTTGAGCCTTGCCCATGTGGAGGGTTTGTGTTTTAGGTCCAGTGACTGGAAAGAAAACACCGAAAGCAAACCAGGGGGCTGTCGGGAAGCCTTGCATAGCCGCAAGGCAGCATTTGATTTTATCATTATTTAAAACTTGCTGTTATCAAAATGTGTTTTTTTGTTCATCTGGGCTTTTTTCTCCCCCCAAGATAATCTTCATCTCTTTCAGGAAAAAGAACCACAATTACCCTCTATTAAAACAAAGTAAAGGATCAAATGAAAGTAATTAAGATTTTATTAAAGAAATTTTAATAATCCAGTCACTGCTCATGAATATGGATAATCTCAAGGAAAAGAGCCATCCTGTGCCTGAAATAAAAATAAACTATATTTTAAATATATTTAGTATACGTAAGTAGTTATTTAAATAAGTACTGAAATAGAGTCTTCTCAACTAAACCTACTATCAAAATTATATTTGGAACAGCAATAATTTTACACTGATAAAGGAAAGCTATTGAATGAATGTAATTAAAGGAATGATGCTCTAAAACAATTTTATTACAGATTATAATCTAGAAGAAATTAGCAGGTAAATTATAATGTGTTAGTAACCATCAACCAAAATACTATAAAACATTTTTGTGTTACCTTCAGATAAGAATGAATAGGGTAACTTGTCATGGATGCTGAAAACTGGTGAATTCAATCAATTTCACAGTTTTTTCATGAATTTAAATTTTAGTATTACCTTGGCTAATTTAGAATTACCAGGGAGTTAATATAAGAAAATTATCCAAATGCATCACCACCAGAGATAAGCCTTCTAATGCTAAACTGATTAATGTTTTTCAGTGACATAAATTTTTCTCTAGTAACTAAAAGTAGAATTTCTGTAGATTGAAGGTATCTAATCCTATTTAAATAACACTTTTATACTCTCATTTGGATTTATTATTTGTAAAATTATATCTTGCCTCTGCTATTTGATTCTTTTAAGACATCCCATCATTTTTCTAGCACTGTGATAGAGAATGTTTGATGCCTGCAGCATGTGGCGTCCTGTAAGGGTCCTACCAGCCAGTTAGTAATTCTGATTTCTATTTAGTGCCTAATTGGGGAACACCTCCTGTGTGTCAGAGCTTATTCTGTGTGCTGGGGATTCTGTGTGCTGTGTGTGCGCTGCATACGATGAACACAGACAAGTGTCTGCTTTCATTTCGTGGTTGGGGACCCTGTTGTGGGGAGGACAGTGAGGAGGTGATAGAATGAGTTAGTGATAAGGTCTCTGCTAAAAATTAAAATAGGAAGTCTGACAGTAGGTGTCTGGGGAGGTAGTTTAGTTTGATCCATACAAGCTTCTCTGAGTTTAGCACATTTAAGGTGACATGTGAATGGAAGAATGATTAGCCATGGAAAGATCTAGGGAAGAATGTTCCAGAATGAGGCAGTAGCAAGTCCAAGGGCCCTGTGACATAAACGAGCTTCTATGTTCAAGGAAAAACAATAAGCCATGGTGGCCAGAGCATAGTTATAGTGATGCCCAGGCCATGTGCACAAGGATTTTTTGTTTTGTTCACTGATATCTCCACTTTGCGTCAAATAGGACCACACACATAGTAGGTCCTTAATGTGTATGGAGAGGATAAATGAATGAATGGATCTGACTGAAGATGAATTTAGAGATTTAGGGAAAGACTTGATCATGAAACTGCCGTAAGAAGTTTAATTTTATTTTAAGCATAACAGAACATTTTTGAGGGGATTTGTGGTAGATTGACTAATGCCCCCCTTCAAAGGTATCCATATCCTAATTCCCAGAGCCTATAAATGTTACCTCACATGGTGAAAGGGACTTTGCAGGTGTGATTGAGTTAGGGGTCTTGGATTATGCAAGTGGGTGCAGTGTGATCACAGGTGTCCTTATGAGAAAGAGGCAGGAGGATCAGAGTCAGAGGAGAGATGTGATGTTAGAAGCCAAGATGAGAGGGATGTAAGAACTCAAGCCAGGGAATTCAGGCAGCCTCCAGAGCTGGAGAAGACAAGAAAACACATTCTGCCCTAGAGCCTCCAGAAGGTGCGCAGTCCTGCTGGCTCAGTTTAGACCCCAGACCTACAAAACTGTAAGAGAATAAATCTATGTTTCTTAAGTCACTATGCAGTGATTTATTATAGCAGCAATTGGAAACTAATGCACAATTATTCCAAATTAAACAAAGTGTTTGGCCACTTATTAAGTTGCAGATATGAAGAATGATACATTTTAAAAAATGAAATGTTTGTCATTTAAATTAAATTGTATTTTAAATGTAATTAAAAGTTTAGCTGGACCATCCTTCTTATATCTTGTTTACTGTCACAACAGAAGTTGGAAAGAATAAGAGAACAAATGGAAACGGGTAAGAGAGGAGTAACTAGAGAAAAATGTTGTAGAAAGGCATGAGGGAAAAAAATGAGTTGATCCATTGTAGAAAAGCAAAGGGAAAGGAAAGAGAATGAGAACGGAACAAAAAGAAAGTGGGAGTTTGAGAGAAAGGTAATGTATACTATCTTTTAAAAAAACATATGTTTTGCATAATAAATTACCCCCAAATTTAGCAGCTTAAAACAGCAAACATTCGTCTCTCCACAGTGCTATGTGTCAGGAATCTAGGAACAGCAGATTTGGGTGGTCCTGCCTCGGGATCTCTCATGAGTTTGCAGTCATCCGAAGGCTCGACTGGGGCTGGGGGATCCACTTCCAAAATGGTGCTCTCAGGTGACTGTGGCTGAAGGCCTTGGTTCTTTGCCACAGTGGCTCCTCCATAGGGCTGTTTGAGGGTCTCAGGAAGTGAAAATTGGCTTCCTCTAAAATAACAATACAAGAGAAAGAACTTAGAGGAAGCCACAATATGTATTTTATGATCTAGGCTCCAGTCACTCGTGGTCACTTCCACCATATTGTGTTGGCCAGAAGTGAATAACTAAGCCCAGTCCTCACTCATGGCGACGAGAATTAGGCTCCATCATTTGAAGGAAATGTCAAAGAATTTGTAGAAATATCTTAAACCACCATGAAAGAAAGGGAGGAAGGAGTGCAGAGGAATTTAAGCAAAACACTTATTTTTCCATTTGTTCAGAGAGGACACCTAGATATTTCCCGTTTTCTCCACTAATCTTTCTCCCTTCAGCCAATACTAATGTGTGTGTGTGTGTGTGTGTGTGTGTGTAGCAGGACAGATGTGGAGTTCCCAGCTGTTTCTCACTTTTTATTCCTGCCACACATATCAACCTTTATCTCAATTTTCTCCAGAAACTGCTGCTTCTACACTCAAGCTTAGTCTCTGTGTCCAGATAATCTAACCCAAACTCAAAATTTTGAGGATCCCCTGCAACTGGTTTGCTAAATTTGACCCCCTTTAAAAAGTCTCGCTGCATTACATCCACTTTGCCAAGTTATCATCCAGAGGTGATGAAGTTGTTTCTGGTAGAGATTCACTGCAGTTCTGATACGTTCAGGAAGCGCTTGTGGGTTGCGGATATAAATTAAGATAGAAGGCTCAGAGATACGGATCAAGTGCTGCGATAAGTTCATTGGAATGTGACTCACAGATGGAGCCAGCCCGGAAAGGTGGAATGAATGTGAACTTCTGTCCCTGCACGATTCTGAATTAGGTTACACTAATTAAAGAATTAGCAAGAAAGGTGAAGAAGATAGAACAGCCCAATAAAGAGATCTCTCAGATCATATCTTCTTTTGCATCCTTTTATTTCTTGTCAGATATTAGATTAGGCCTTTAATTTTTCTTTGATTTCCCTCCCTTCCTTTTCCTGTCTCCTTTCTGCTTCATAGAAAACAGTAAAACTAGCTCTTTTTTATCATAGAAAACCTGTAGATTCTTTTAAATTCATTGCATGTAAAAATGATAAAGTTTCTCTTTTGCTACTAAGATTTTAGAGGAAATGTATTGTGCAGCAAAACATATTATCAATATTTTAAAGCATTTATAAGCCTCAGTTTTCAGGTATTGGTATTTTAAAATCAGGATTTGGGAATGAAAAAATTAATATTTTGTTTTTGTATTTTTGCATTATATGCTTGGAAGAACAGGTATAAATGCTTTAACATGATATTCTCTTTTTTTAATAGAAGCTGATGTTTACTTTTCATCAACCTTATTTCCTTAACATGATATTCTTAAAAGTTATTCTCAAATACTGAGGTAGAGACTAATTTCTTTTTAATGTGCTCGTGTAAACTGAAAACTCAATTATTTTACTATAAAACGGTAACATTTTTTGAGACTGCAGATGAATGAAAGTAATCATTTTGATTATCAAAATTTAGTAAGGCATTTCTTAATAGATAAATAAAAAACTTTGCATTTTATTTAAAACAAGGCAAATGTGTATGTAATATTCCTAGTATTTCAAATCAGTCCAAAACAGAATATATTCTGACACCTTCTGTGTACCATTGATCAGTATTTGAATATGCGATTTAGGATGCTAAAGGCAATACAACATGTATGGAAAACAGTCAATGTGCTAAAGCAGAATTGGACAAAATTTTTCTGTAAAGGACCAGATATTAAATTGTTGAGGTTTTGTGGACTGTATAGTCTCTGTCACAAATACCCAACTCTTCCTTTGTAGGACAAAAGCAGACATAGAAATATGTAAATGAACAGACATGGCCGTGTTCCAATAAAACTTTATTTATAAAAACAGGCAGGCCAGATTTTCCCTCAAGTTAACCCTTTGCACTAAAGGATTGATTTATACATACTGGATATCAAAAACATTTTGTTTCCTTGGTATTCACTTAAATAAAATTCTCAGTAAATGTTATTTCTAAAGACAGTTGAAAGAATTTGTCTCTATAGTAGTCACATTTTTATAGAACTTTATAGTCACTTTATTTTTATAGTGCCTTATTTAGTTATTAACAGTCATATTTGTATTATTCATGCCCTTGGATAGTTCAGCATGTGCAAGGCAAGGAACTAATAAAACAAAATTTTAGAAATAAATGTGTTCCATTTATTCATAACACAGTAGACAGGACAAAATCTCATCTCATTAAAATACATTGAAAGCTTATTAAACAAAAAAGCTGGAAGTGCTATTACTAAAGACAACCACAGCTTTTTATTTCTAATATCTGCAGGGATGGTGCCTGTTTAGATTGAGGGAGCATACAGGCTTTCTTTCAAAGGAAAACAGAGTATATTCTGTTTCTTTTTTCTTTATGTGTACTGTTCTAAACAAAAAATAGAATAATTATTTTAAAAGCATTTTCAAATGATGTTCCATATGCAATGCTTATGACCTTTCCTAGAATTAGTCTCATTTCTAAAAATATTTAAAAGCCTAAAACATCATCCATCCTTAACATTTTGCTTTGCTCTGCCTACATTAATTACTGTTGCACTCTATCTATTTGCAGACAGTCCCTCTACTTCCTACTACCCCCTTTGTCATTATCTAAGGGGGAACATTCTGTCGGCCCTCCATGACCATTGCTTTCAGAGAAAAGCTGACAAAACTGTCACAAATAACAATAAGTTTCTATTGCTTGTTGAGCCCGTCGTCATCAGACCTGATGCTGGATTCTCATAAAGGTCCTACCCTATGGTGGCTGTTGTATGTGGAATCTAAGTGAATCAGATGGACCACATGTGCACACTGAGGTCTTGAGTAAAACAAAGATGCTCTGCTAGTCCATTTCAAATAATTTTCACATCTCTTTGGTCTTGGTTAGCTTTTGGGAACTTGGATCCATTGTATTAATAGTGAACAGAAGCCTGGTTGGTCGCCTCAATCCAATCAGACCTCTCATCCTCAGTTAGTCTGCATGATGAAATAAAGCTAATCATGTCACAATTGCTCTGCTCCCCCATCAGATCTTCCCAGCCTCTTCTAATGGGTTCACACAGATGTTCCAGAATTAAAGGCAAGCTCTAGGGGATGTGCCCACACTATCTTAATCCTTCCAGCCAGTGCTGTTAACTCAAATAAGGAAAACAGTTTTGAGAAGAGAAAAACTAGTGGCCACTCAAAAGCTCTCTTTGTGTGTCTCTTGCAGGAGTCCTTTGGAACCTCTCGTCATGCGATGCACTCAAAATGCCAATCATCCAGGATGCCCTGGCGGTATTGACCAACGCGGTGATTATCCCCCACTCAGGCTGGGAAAATTCACCTCTTCAGGACGATCGGAAAATACAGCTGCATTCATCACAGGTGCTGCGCAATGCCACTGGGTGCCTAAGGTCAGTCGTATGTCATGAGCGCCTCCTCCTGCCGTCTTCCTCTGGACAGACATTTTCTCTTGCCATGACTTCAACCGCTGTTTTACTAAGGATCAGACTATTCTGAAAGGTGAATGTTGTTGGCAAGGGGAGTGTAGGAAGCTAATAAAAAGCATTTCTAATCAGGCACTAAACAGGTGTAGGCATCTTCCACTCCCCTATACTTACACCAGTGTTTGACTTATTTAACATGATTTCTTAGGTCTAGGGCAAAAATAAACATTTTCATTTCAACCAAAAATAAGTCTTTTTTTTTCTGAAAACAGTAGTTCTTGGTAATTTCACATTATGTTATATCATGCATGTAGAGTAAGCAGGCAGGCCAATTGGTTGGGGAGAGTCTCTGATTGATATGTAGGGATGTAGTTAACTGTCACCAGTAGCTGTTTTCTTTTTCTTTTAACTCTCCCTGTGACTATAAGAACTTTTATTCTTAGAAATAGCTTTTTAATAATACCTGTTGTAATTAATTATTTTTTTTAAATAAGAAAAGTAGCAAATGTGTTGTAATTCTCTCCTAATGCATTTTTACAAAAATCACCCCCCAGGAATCTACTGAGATTTCTTAGAATCAACTTTATGTCTTGTTTAATTTTTGCTCATAGGAAAGAAAGTAATAATCAAGATATAATTCTTCAAAACTCTGGAAACTGTGCTCCCAAGGATGTTGTATTTTGTACCAAAGTTGGAAATCTCTGCTGGATGAAGTTAAATGATGGGATGAGGGTGGAGGAAGGGGGATTAAAAACACCTAGGCAAATAATCTACATTGTGGAAGTCAGATGTACAGGATTGCTTTAGCTAGGCTGGATCAAAGCTGCCATTTCTACTGCAATTGATCAGTTTCTAGGTATAAAAACCAGTCTCTACTGAGAAGGAACAAACTCACCTCAGTGACATTAATAATAATCATCTCATGAATATTTATAACAATGCTCTCAGCCTCCAGTGGAGAGGGGGCGTGGATGTTTGTGTGAATGTGTGTGCATATAGCCAGATAAGAGCCTGCCTCCATGAATATCTACACGCAGTCATGGTCAGGAATGGGAATCCTCTGACAATTCTGCTTTTCCTTCAGGTCACGAAATAATGAACTTTTGACATGATTTCTCTGGCTAGGCTCTATGTAAGACAAATGTACAATTCTCTAAAGCTCCCTGTTGAGGCATCCGTTTTGTAACCTCTTAAATTCTGTTATCCTTTAGAAACCTTCTGTCCTGCCAGAAGAAATATAACTCTTCCAAAGCTGAAACTGTAGGCCCTTCTGACCTCACATACCTGACTTTTTCTATGTAAGTTATTTGCAGCTACTAAAAGTGTTTTTCCATTCCTAGCATCCTCTGTTTGCAAAGAGTGCCATCATTTCTAGGGAAGACTGTGGTAGAAAGTGCCTCAGAATCAAGTGCAGAAGTACAGTCAGTAAAAACCTGCTTGGCTGTCAATTAAAATTTCTTCTGGATAATATAGTAGCATAATTATGTCTTCATGATGTTTGAAAGGATGTAGGCCACCACCTCTGTGAACATACATTCGATGTCCTTTGCTGAGAAAGAAGATGAAGAAGCTAGACCAGTGTAGGTTCAAGAGTCCCCTCTGCATGTCATCTGGCTGAGTTTAGGGTCTGGGATGTGACCTAGAGCACAGTTAGGTCAGATTAGGACTTTATCCGCTCATCTAAAAGCTTGACCCTTGCTTTTTCTGCTCTGGCTAGGAGTGACCACATCATAGGAAGGGAAAAAGGAGGACATTTGGTTTGGAAAGAGTTTCTTGTAGCCAATTTGAGTTTCCTTAGCCAGGGTGCAACCAGGTTTAGTGATTTCATGCTTTTCTGAATATATCATGTGAGTGACAAAGCAAAACCCATCAATGTATAGTGAAAGTTTTTCTCTCTTAATTCATTAAACTCCTACAGTCCTATGAAATGAAACATGGTTTCTCCTCCTTTGAGTTTGTTTATGACTCATTCCATGTTGATGAACAAGTTGGACCAGGAGAGGAAGAAAACAGCCCTGGGAAGGGCTGACATGAATTTATCAAAGACTCTGCAGATGAAAGTATTCAAGGAATTTCTACTATTATTCCCCATTTCCTGAGGAACAATGTTGGCAGCATACCAAAACAGCCACAGATGTCTATATCATGATAGAAGACTTTAAATTTTAGTATGTGAGTATATGGGCATTCTAGGTTATCCAACAAAGCCTAGATCTTTATTCACATTAAAGAAATTATTTCCTGCACTGCCCCTGCCTTCAAGCAATTGTTATCCCATGAGCATTTGCTGAGCACCTTCTGTGTGCCAGGGAGGGGCCAAGAGGGTGGAGATAGAGCAGCCTCCACCCTTCAGAAACTCATGACATAGTGGAAGAAATGGCACTCATGCAGTTAGCCCTAGCATTATGTCCTAGTGGCATTTTGATGTTATGATCAGGGTAGTACAGAAGAGAAAATTGGAGAGGGAGTGACTGACTCAGCCAGATTTGCTCACAAAGGCTTAAAGGATCAGGGGAGATTGGGCTAAGCACAGAAAGGACTTCATCGCTGGCTGCAGTTGGAAAGTGTTATGGCCAGAAAGACTAGCCGGCATACTCTGCACAGCCCTGGGAGGACTTCAGGGGGATTTGGGATACATTGTCAATAGCGACTGGATTTTTAAATAAAATCAAAGTGTTATTACTCACCAAGTCCCTGTCTTCCCAGGGCCTGAAAGTCCTGCTTCAGGTACATTGCTTACTCTCATATGCATTGTAAGCTCAGTAAGCTCCTGTTTACTAAGTGATGAAGCCAGTGCTTGGCCACACCCTGCCTGTAGACCCAGACCATTCCCACCCTACCACAGAGAGGAGATGGGGAGTTATGTGATAGGAGACTGTTAACAGATCTGCGCTTAAAACAGAACACAACAACCAACCGACCCATGAATGGGCAGCAGTCTCCTTTCTGTTGGTTCCTTAAATTTGCTTCTCAAGATTTACTGAGTGGCATCCGCTTGGCCAACATCCGTTTTGCCTTCAAATCCCAGTTGTCTTCTCCCTCTCCCTTCTTTCTTACTTCTCATTCTCCCATCCTAAAGTCTAAAGTATGGAGTGATTTGGTGGCTTGGACAGAGTTAGTCACTCAGCCCCACAAAACTCCCTTGTCTTCACCTCCACCTTCAATCTTCCTATAGACAACTGGAGCTATGGGTGCCCTGTTTTGTTTGAAGACGATACTAAGCCAGGCATGGTGGCTCGTGCCTGGAATTCCTACACTTCAGGAGGCTGAGGCAGAAGGATCACTTGAGGCCAGGAGTTTGAGAATAGTCTGGGCAACATAGCGATACTCACCTCTACAAAAAATAAGAAAGATTAGTTGCACCTGTAGTCCCAGCTATTCTCCAGGCAAGAGAATTTCTTGAGCCCAAGAGTTGGAGGATGGAGGCTGCAGTGACCTATGATTGTGGTGCTGCATTCCAGCCTGGGCAACCGAGCAAGACCTCGTCTCTAAAAAAAAAAAAAAAACAATGAGACTATATTTTAAGGTATGTGCTAGATAATAATGTTACATTATCTTTTGGGTACTCAGACTCCTCTATTCTTTTACAGATGACTTTAAGGTGAGTTGATATTTTTGACTTGTTACTATAGCTATTGTTTCAGGAATATATAAAGAAAATAAAACTCCTTTCCAAGGATAGTATTTCCTAAACCAGTGTAACTTACAAATCCAGTGAAAGGAGCATATGGTAGGGAAAAGTAAATTTTTCTTCTCTTTATCAGAAATCATTACTCTTGATTTTTGTTCCTAACAAGACTCAGTCTTGTTTATGTCATTTCAGGATGGGAAGCTGAGGTTAAGAATCTAAGTAACTGCTATTCTAAAAAAGATCAAATTTTTATTTTTCAGGAAAAAGGGCTATTCATACAAATTATACTACTCTTAAATGTCCAAAAGCTTAGCAGAGAGAAATTTAAGTAAATAAAATATGCCTAAGTCTTGGTAAGCTAGAGTCTGAAAAGCTGACAATACTTGATCTGTAGACAATTTCACGCAGTCTTAATAGACTCTGTCCAGTTTCCCGGCCACCCCCTTGGCAGCAGACGGTGCAGCGGCATCGATGATGGCCCCCCCTCCACCCCAGGTCCGGACTAGGGAAGGCGGCAGACTCTCGGGGAGCAGGCTGAAGAGGGGAGACGAAGGCAAAGGCCTTCTGTGAGAAGGGTGGTAAATCTTCCTGGAAAGATAGCATATCATGTTGACATAGCAAAAATTTAAGCACATGTGAAATATAAAATGAAAAGTTAATGCCCTTAGTCCTTTTCCATTTAAAATTCATTTTGGGATAGGAAATGGAATTTTTCAAAAGTAGATCTATCTATTTGTTCCTGAAGTAGCTATCTGTCACTGAGGAAAGAGGACAGAAATGAAAAAAAAAAAAAAAATCTTTTAGATTTTGTTGGAGGCGTGAGTTGATAAGAGTGATGACAGGATTGCGGGACGCCAGGCAGTGTGCGCGGGTGGGGACGGCTGGGCTGGAGCTGAGGGTGGTCAGCACCTGGGGGGGATTCTCTCTGCCTCTGCCTCCCCCCACCCCAGACACACGAACGCTCCCCTTCTGCCGCCTTTCTTCCTCTCGGCTAGTTCCTTTTGCTCCAGTTCTGCCATATTCAAACTTCAGTTTCTCACAAAAACTATTTAAAAATATGGCCCAAAATAAAGATGGCAAAATGTTGGAAAGGCTTAGGATGTAAGAACGAGTGAGGTTATTTTGTTAGTCTTCTCTTCTTCTTTTTGTGATTAAGGAGTCCCAGGGAAATGACTTTCTAAGGCCCAAGTCAGGCTGTTCAGACCTTTAAAGAGATTCAGTTGTGTACTTACGATCTTTTCGTTGTGCATTGTGTAATCAAATTCCTCTCTCAACCTTTGGGTGATATAATCATGACCTTCAACCAAAAACGTGTACTGATGTACCATGGCCTGAACACTGACCACTGGAGATCTCTGGCTCCACCTATGAACAAGCTCACGTTGGCTGAGGTCACTGTGGTGGGTTGAATAAATGTCCCTCCGAAGTTCACGTCCATCTGGAAGCTTATTTGGAAATAGGGTCCTTGCAGATATAATTAGTTAACTAAGATGAGGTCATACTGGATAAGGGTGGGCCCTAAATCCAGTGAATGGTGTCCCTATGAGAAGAGGACATACACACAGAGAGACATGAGGGGCAAAGGCCACGTGAAGACGGGGCAGAGACGGGAGTGATGCAGCCACAGGTCAGAGGCCCCAGGGATTGCTGCAACCCCCAGAATGAGAAGAGGCAGGGAGGCTTCTTCTCTAGAGCCTTCAGAGAGAGGATAGCCCTGCTGACACCTTGGTTTGGTCATGATTTGGCCTCCAGAACTGTGAGAGAATAAATGTTTGTTGTTTGAAGCCACTCGGTTTGTGATACTTTGTTCTGGCAGCCCTAGGAAAATAATATGGTCACCCCAATAAGAAAATGAAAGAGGGCCTGCAAAGCCAGGAGAGCTGCCTGGGGACATAGCACAGGGACAAGAATGAGGTAAATGACACAGAGACTCTGCCTGTCCCCAGGTAGAGCCACACACTGGAACAAACAAGCAGATAGGGAGTTGTTTTTCTCTGTGCACAAGGCTGTTTCCCTCCATAGCTTAGGTACAAAACAAAACATTACCTGTAGCAGGGTTGAGCTCTGCAAGCCCGGATGTGGCTACCTTGGCCAAAGAAGGTTCAAGTCCAGCCTCCTGACCAGATGGCCATTAAATGAGGGTCTTCCCTCCGTGGACCTGACTTCTGTGTGTTCAGCGCTCATTTATGAGCCAACCTTCCCTTTTCCTCCTGACTTTGAACCAGCTTCTGAAGGTTGTGTCTGACACTATGGACAGCCAGAAGTCACTCTCCGTTCTTACACGGGGGACGTGACATGATATAAGTATCATTTAAGAAAGTCGACTCCCACAGCCTCGTATAGAATGAATGCTTTCTGGATTCACGGTGAAACATGACTGCATTTCCCATTTGAAATATCACAAATCGGTATCCTAAAGATCCCCGTCATAGCCGTTCCCATCATCTCAGAGTGAGCGGTAGGTAAAGCGTTGCTGAGTATCTCTTTTTGTACCTTTTAATCTAACAGCCGGCTCAGTGAGACAGCTGCGCTCTGCATTCCTGTGTAGCTGCGTCTCTTTAGTCATGGGTACTTAGGACTTTATCTCCAGCCCAGTATGTGCACGAGGCCGCTTTGCTCACTTCTGTGGCTCATTTCCCAGTGCTGCTGAGCCATTTATTTATTTTTATTATTCTATTCCCTCTTCAGCATCTTGTCCTGAAGGACAACAATATACAACCCTAATTTTTTCCATCTATCTTTGTGTACACAAGAATGTTATTAAGCCCGTCAAAGTAGCTGCACTGTGCCTTTGCTTAAGAGTATAATTAAACTCAGACCCTCAATTAGTCATTTTAACCCATGTAACGGATGAGCGCGTGGTCCCACGGTGCCACTAATTCTACAGTGACCTTGAGAAAACCCCGCCACAAAGTAATGTTAATGATAATCACACTCTGGCTGGAAAGCTCCGAGGAGATTTATTTTATCTGGTTTACTCTTACTTTAGCCATAGGTAAGAAGAGGAATTACTACTATTTTTATGTTAAGTTTAGTTGGCTGCCAATATTATTCATCTGTTTAAAAGAATTGCTTTTATGTCGCATAATGAGCTTGGACTAGCTTATCCTACTCTTCACCAGGCAAAGGGCATGTATCACTGAACTGGGCACAGTTTGTCCAGGTTCCTAAACAGGGAAGGGACTTTGTGTGTGTGCAGGCACGGGCGAGACGCCCACGCTCACCCCACTCCCTCCCCACCTTCCTAGCCCTCATCCCTGGGCAGTGGAAGCTCCTCGCCTGGGCAGCTCTGCACTCCTGATCGGTGTGTCTGATAGGGCTGTGATGTGGTTTTGTTGAGTCACAACTCAACAGTGAAGGTCCCCTTCAAAGCGGGGAACAGATTCATTCAGTGAGTGGAGAAGTAACAGGGGATCTTAGGAGCTCATCAGAGAGGGTGGCTGGCTGCCCAGCTCAGCAGCTCCTTTGGTGACGAGGACACAAAGCTCCCATGGTGCACCCCGACACTGCCAGCTCACTTCCTCCCGGCCCCATCAGAAGGAGGTGGTGGTTTACAGAGTCATGCATTGCCTAACGACACGGACACTACTCTGAGAAATTCATCACTAGGCAATTTTGTCATCGTGCAAACATCATAGAGTTACTTACACAAACCTATATGGTACAGCCTGCTGCACACCTAGGCTATGTGGTCTAGCCTGTTGCTCCCAGGCTGCAAACCTGCACAGTAGGTTACTGTACTGAATACTGCAGGCAACTGTAACACAGTGGCAAGTATTTGTGTGTCTAAATATATCTAAACACAGAAAAGGTAATACGTTACACTACGTTACCATGTCACTAGGTAATAGGAATTTTTCAGCACCATTCTAATCTTATGGGACCACACCATCTGCCATTGACGGAAACGTGTTATAAGTGCATGACGGTCCTTGCATGAGTTTGCTCCAGCTACCACAGACTGCATGGCTTACGCAACAGCGATTTATTTCTTCACGGTTCTGGAGACTAGAAGTCCGGGAACAGGTGTTGGCAGGGTTGGTTTTCTGAGACCTCTCTCCTTGGCTTGTAGGTGGCTGTCTTCTCCCTATGTCCTTATATGGGCTCTCCTCTGTGTCCAAATTTTTTCTTTTTATAAGGATACCAGTCATATTGGATTAGGGCCCACACTAAAGACTTTATTTTAACTTAATCACCTCCTTAAAGATCCCCGTCCCTAAATACAGTCACATCCTGATGTACTTGGAGTTAGGACTTCAGTGTTTGACTTGGAGGGACCACAGTTCAGCCTCTAATAATACCATAATAATTGGCTTTCCCTGTTTGTTCTCATTTTGGGAAATAATTTTTAATGAATTAAAACATTCACCTAGCAAGGTCATGTTGATCAATATGAAACATATTTTGATTCACTGTAAAATATAAGGCAAAGCCATACTTATCCTTAACCTACAAAAAGGCTAATGTTGACTTTTAGTCTCTGTTTCCAGGTGGAAGTAATCATACAAATATTCTATAGAAAAATACTCCACAGTATGGCTCTGCACTGTAGCCCAGCACCCACCACAGGGCCAGGCACGAAGTAGGGGCTCCAAAGAATATATGCTGAGAAAGCAAAACTTTCAGCTGACATAACTTACTCCTCCTGTTTGGATTCCACCAAGCAACTTTCTGATTATAAACTGTCATTTTATGAGATTAGTCTACAGAGAATGAAAGTGCTGGTGAAAGATTAGGTTTATGAGCTGCCGGTGAAAATGCACCACCCAAACTTCTGATTGTGAGCGCGTCATTGACTGATGGGCCTTGGATGCCGTACCCCGAACTCCATCACTGTGCCTGCTTTCATGCTCAGCCTTCATTTCCCACCTACGCTCCCGCTCCCCGCCAGTGGCCACGGTGGGCAGCAGTGATACCGCAACCGCGTTCCTGGGAAGTACGGGACTCCTTGACGGATGACTTGAGCTCAAGAACTCACTGTCTTGCGGAAATCCCTCCCTCCCTTCCTTCCTGCTACCAGCTAATTCTCTCCTCTCTCCTTCACTTGGAGTCAGCCCTGCATCATTCCTTAATGGCTCTCCTAGTTCCTCTGGTTCCCATTTTTCCTCTCAGGTGTTGCTCTTAATTAAGTATCTCGCACAGGTAGCTAATGCCCTCTTGGTGTCTGCTTCTCAGGGGGTCCAGACTGAGCCAGCATACCTGTCCTCGTTGTAAATAATCACGTGTGTACTTGGGCTGTTTCTAGTCTCTGTCTTACGGGACGTGGCAGAATAGAAGGACGCCAGCTGCAGCATCACACAGCCCAGGACTTATCTCCCTGCCTTCCCTTGTTGCCTGTATAACTCGCCCTGTGAGCATCAGCTTCTGCATCTGTAAAATGGAACAAAATTTCCGAACTCACTCAGTCACCGAGATAATTATATTAGACAGCATGCATGTTAAAGAAACAGAGCATTATAATGGGCTTTTAGTAGGTGCTAAATCAAATGCTAATTTCATCCTGATGGTCTTGCAGCTTTAAGGTTCAGTTTCTGACCAGGGAAGGCCCAAAGCCGATGCATCCAGGGCCACATTAGGCTGCCCCAGACTGGACAATCTGGGGTACGTTTTTCCTAATGAATCCCTCAGAAGACAATATTCTTTTTTTTTTTTTTTTTAAATATTTCCATGGCTGATCAACCTCCCTCTTACTGAAACGTTCTTTCTTTACATAAAAAGCTTTTTTACGGTTAACTGGCTTATGGTTTATATCTTGTAGCTCTTGGGCTTTCTGTCTCTTCAGAATTTCACATCTCTCTTTTCCATCAGGAAAATTTGGAAAACCTTTATTTTTCAATTATTTCAGAAGGTCTTTCTGCCCCCACAAAAGGACTAACTATAATTGTGCAAAGTTCTTCCTGCAATTTTTGTTCCACGAAATAGTAATGGGAATTATTTCTTCCCAAACAGTATTTTAAAAAGTGAAAGTATGATGATTTCTCCTTAAATATAAATAATTAATATAAATACTCCTTCATGCTATTCCCTTTTAAAGTTTTCATCACTTATTTCTGCAAAGTTTGATCTACTTAACTACGAAAATATGCAGGCTCTACCTGAGACTTGTTTTAAATTTTGTATTCTATAATTTGGCTGCAAATATGAGCTTCTTTTAAAAGGACAAGCAAATATTTAATTTTATCTTTTCAGTGTGAATAGTCATTCTTCCTACTAGAATATGAATATTCAGACTTTTCCATTAGTATGAACGAATTACTTTCTTTAAAAAGATTCAATTGAAAAGTTTAGTTAATTCCCAATTGGTATAAAATGATGTTTAATATTTATTTCTATAAAACACTGGGTTACAGCATGTTAGTTCCCTAATAAATAAAAACCTGGTTCATTCTTAAAATTCTTCTTTTTGATATTAAAAATATAATTTTTCTTCCTGCTGCCTCCCAAATTACATTACATTGCATAAGAAGTAGCTTCCCTGGAGGAAAAGCAAAGAAACAAGTCTATTAAGCATAAATTGAAAAAGAAAGAGCTTGCCAAACAGTTTCAGTTATTGCTCACATACCAAGCATCTCCAATATTTTAACACATCTATTTTCATGCCGTTTCTCCTTCCCCTTTTCAAAGTGGCATTATGTTACCATCAACAAAGCTGGCATTTACCAGAGTTGGGACAAAACAACCCGTGAGTCCAGTACAGCTCACAGGAGAACAAGCAGGGTCGGTGTGGGACTGAGTCCCTGTTCATTACCGTTAAATGAAGATCTCCAGCTTGCAGGCAGGGTTCCTCTTGGCGGAAGGGAAACACATGCGCTGAGAGCCACAGAAAGCAGGTGGAATGTGCCAGTTCAGAGACCTCCCCTCCTGCCACCGCCTGTGCATTCAAGGTGAAGAGCTGCCCGCTCCAGTCTGCGCTGTGCAGTGCGTGTCTGCGTTCTGTTGGCCCCACTCTCTTTTTCTTGCGTCTGGTTGGTCCTTAATTAACCAAGAACATTTGAAATAAATGTTAGTTGTTCCTTAGTTGGCCAAGAATATTTGAAATAAAAGAGTAGAAAAGTCTTTATGTGCCATTCTGCTCTCACAGGCCTGTTTCCTGGGTTAACGACTCGTCGTGTCCCTGGACGGGGCTGTAGAGACGTTCACGACGATTTACTTCAGGGTGTTTAACAGACGGCTGTGGGGTGAAGGCTGAGCAGGGTGAAGGCTGAGCGGGGTGAAGGCTGAGCAGGGTGAAGGCTGAGCGGGGCGTCCTGTTCCCTGGCTTCCTCTCCATCGCCCTGTGGGGCTATGATAAGAAATAGCGAGGAGTGGGGTCCCTGACCGCTGGCTGCTGACCGCGGCGCCGGGTCTCACAGGCAGCACAGGTGTGTTTGGGGTGAACGGAGGGCGTCTGCACTTGGTCTCCTGCAGGGCATCGCGGAGCCCCTGGTTGCCTCTCTGGGATGGGATCTTCATCATTTCCTAGTTGCTCATTCTAGAAACAGAGTATTGGGAAGCTACTGAAAGTAAAAATCATTATTCCTTAAGTCTTTTCAGTGGGTTCTTGTTCTAAGCTGACAGAAGCTTCTAGAAATACCCACTAAAAAGTTTTCCTACAGCAGAGAAAAGCCAAAAGGAGGACAGCTCTGTCCACGTTTCATGCTTGGACATGTTTTTGCCTCCGAAATGTTTAAGCACAGAAGGAATATTCAGTAATAATACGGTACAGACGGTTGACAGCCTTCCACAGTTTCAGGACGCTGTGCTTTTCCATCTGTGTCGTAAATTCATTTTCAGTTTTTCAGTCTGCTAAGTAAAAGGACAGACGCCAGGACTTCAGATTAACCCAACGTCCTTCATTATTGTTCCGGAGAGGTACAAGTACATCATTATTTCCATTAACAAGCACTGGACTGGGAAGGAAGATGTTGTGCGGCTGATGCGCTGACTGGAGCTAATGAGTCCCAAAAGCTAATTACACTTCTCTTAGGTAACTTATGGCCAGAAAGTAGCTGTGTTAGCACAAAGATTTTATGTGAGAGTGGCCGTGCCCAGAAAGAGCCGGGCTGATTAATCAGCCCCCATAATTCTCCGTAATAGTCCTGTCTGGACTTTCATGTCCAAGCCCTCATTCTTCCCGGGGTTACATGTTTTCTGCCCTTATTTTGGACCAACAGTGCAATCACTAATTGCAGGCTAATTTATACAAACAAACGAGGCCAACTGAAAGCATTGTCACCATTACTGGTAGTTACTGCTCACAGAGCTATTTTGCCCAAGTTTGGGTCAGGTGGTTGGAGCAAATCAAGCTTGCTACAAAAAATGATGATTTCAGGCGAGCAAAAGCATCGTGTCCTTTAAAGGCCTGCCAGGAGGTGTGGCATGTGGCCCATGGCGTTGTTCAGGGTCCGCCGGGGCCAGAAGGGCAGCATTTCTTTGTAACGAGTATGGAAGCAGTGCTGATAAGTTTCTTCCTAGGACATAAAGGAACTTTACTTATTTCTCCTCTGCAGGCAGCACTGTCATCCTGACTAGCAAACATGATTAAATGTCATTTGTCCTTGACCCTTGTCACTCCTAAGCAGCTGAAAGAGGCCGGCACTTTTAGAATCAGATGCAGCTGCGCATCCTCAGCAGAACCTACAGTAAGAGGCTCACAAAGGACCTGATGCCAGGGCTTATTAGGATTTTCCAGGGTTCATTCGTATTTGAGGGGAGATCACTGAGGCAGATTAGGCTCCTGTTTCTCTCAAGCACCAGCTGGGATCCCCTGCGAGCTCAGATGGAGACTTGGGAAGGCAACCTATGTGAGCACCTCCCACCCCATGGGGGCCCGATGGGGACGACAGGTCAGAAAGGCAGTGCCAAATCACCGTGTGGCCCGCAGGGACAGGGACACTATTGGAGAAAGCGTCTTCTTACCTCACCTGGCCTGTAAGCTTCCTCCTCCTCCTTGAAAACGTGTTGAACTATGAAGACTCTGATTCAGGTGAAGCCCAAGGCCAAGGAGCACAATAAACCACCACCCAGATCAGATTAACCTGGTGAATGTGACCAGCAGCACAAAGTAGTCCCTCTACCCAGTGGGCACCTTCTATTCTGACTCCCTCCTGAGCCCCCACCTCCCAGGCATTCCCTTCCCTACTCTTTTTCTTTTCTTTCATTTAGGAAAAAAATGCAGATAAAATTTGCGTGATGTAAAATTAACCACTTAAAAATGAACAACTGAGTGGCATTGAGGATATTCAAAATGTAATGGCAACTCTATGTAGTTCCAAAATACTTTCATCACCCCAAAAGGAAACCCCATACCCGGTAAGCAGTTACTGCCCCTTCCCCTCCCCCAGGCCCTGCAATCACCAACCTGTGCTCTGTGTTTGTGGATGTTCCTGTTCTGTGTATTTCTTACAAATAGAATCATGGGATATACGCCTTTATGGCTGACATCTTTCACGTAGCATAAGGTATTCGGGGTCCATCCATGTTGTAGCGTGTTTTAGTGCTTCGTTCCTTTTTATGGCTGAATAATATTTCATTGTGTGGATATAGTGCATTTTGTGTATGCACTCACCGGATTGATGGACAGTTGGGCTTTGTCCACTGTTTGGCTATTGTGAATAATGCTGCTATTAATATGCATACACAGGTATTTGGGTACCCGTTTTTAATTCTTTTGGGTATGTACCTAGAAGCAGAGTTTCTGGATTGTATGATAACTCTATGTGTAGCTTTTTGAAGAACTGCCAACTGTTTTTGTATGTCTACCTCCATCACCTCTTCTGGTCTAGACTCCTGTTTTTCTCACATTATCTTCCTTTTCTTTTGTCCCTTCATCCCAGAGAAGTTTTTCTCCAACTGCTGTATTACTATGGCCTTTGTCTTTTATAGCACTCTCCCTGAGTGCTTAAAAGAAAGGTACCACATGATTGTTGTAGTTTTATTTTAGAACTCTGAGCGCTGGTGTCAACCTGTTTCAGCCACATGGACAAAGGTGGCCTAGCCCTCCACGTCGCAGGTGGGACCCTCTGCCCCTCCTTCCCCGTGTTTGCAATGCTGGCCTCCTTCCTGTTGCTCTATAGACCTGCACACGTGACTCCCGGCACCCGGAGGACTTTGTTCTCTCCTCTTTACCTTTATATCTCCGCTTAAAGGTCTCCTATTGAAGGACTCACTCAACCCTTTGTGCCCCAGGATGCAAGAAGGACGCCAGATGGGTCCTCAGAGGAAGCAGCAGCCAACAGGTCCGAGCAGGGACCACCAGGCTTTGGTCAGGCAGCCTGGACTCGAGCCAGAGGCAGTGGGGGCTCGGGCTACTTCTCGCCCTTCCCGAGCCAACCCAGCCCTCTGTGCCCTCACCGATGTCTCCTCACAGGCTTGTGTTAGGATTCAGGGGCCCAGGAAACATACCCCTTTCCTCTCCCAAGGTCAGGACCAATTGAAAAATAAGACAAGGTGTAAACTAAGTAGTCTGATTACTGGCGAAAACGCTGAGTGGAGATCACAGCTTTCTAACTGCAGCCAAAAGGTAGGATAAGGATCTTCTCATGGAAGCCCCTTGCCTGTGTAGACCTGGGATGGCTCCTATGGGTAAGCTGGGATCTGAAGAGCTGACAGCCCCCCCCCCACCAAGATTACTGCCTCGCCCAGTCTCCGGGTGACCTGTTACAGATCAGCTCCCACGAATGAAATATCTCAACCAATGGACGCCAGCACTTCATCACACACCGAACAATTCGCTCCTCCCGTTGGGGGCTCTCATGGGTTAAATTATGCCTCTTCCCAAAAAAATTCTTATTTTGAAGTCCTAACCCCAAGTCCTTTAGAAGGTGATCTTATTTGGAAGTAGGATCATTGCTTGTACATTTAGTTTAGATGAGGTCAGTAGGGTGGGTCCCAATCCAATACGACTGGTGTCATTATAAAAAGGGGAAATCCGACACAAAGGTACACACACGAAGAGAGCACCGCACCATGTGAAGATGCGGGCAGAGATCAGGGCGGTGCTTCTACAAGCCAAAGAACACCAAAGATTGCCAGCCAACCACCTGAAGTGAGGACAGAGGTATAGAATATATTTTTCGGCTGGGCGCAGTGGCTCACGCCTGTAATCCTAGCACTCTGGGAGGCCGAGACGGGTGGATCGTTTGAGCTCAGGAGTTTGAGACCAGCCTGAGCAAGAGCGAGACCCCCATCTCTACTAAAAATAGAAAGAAATTATATGGACAACTAAAAATATATACAGAAAAATTAGCCGGGCATGGTGGCGCATGCCTGTAGTCCCAGCTACTCGGGAGGCTGAGGCAGAAGGATTACTTGAGCCCAGGAGTTTGAGGTTACTGTGAGCTAGGCTGATGCCACGGCACTCTAGCCCGGGGAACAGAGTGAGACTCTGTCTCAAAAAAAAAGATAAAATAAAATAAAATAGAATACATTTTTCTTCACAAGCCTCAGAAGGAGCCAAGCCTGCCGACCCCTTGATCTTGAACTTCTAGTATCCAGAACAGTGAGATAATAAACTTCTGTTGCTTAAGCCACACAGTTTGTAGTGGTTTGTTACAGCAGCCCCAGCAAACTAATGCAGGGGAGAAAGTGTGTGGGAATGTTAGGAAAAATGAAGCCAGGAAAAGACATTCACTTCCTCCTAAAGCTATTGGGGCATTAGTCGAATTAATATAATATAATAGCCCTCTCTGCACAGCACTAGCTTCTTTGCAGTTTTTGCTCTTAATCCCTTTGCCCTTTGCTCAGGCTCATGTGCCTGAGTGAGAAAAAGTCAAAGGGGAAAGAGGAGAGGGGTCTTGACTGCTGGTCTGGCCCTTGTGTGTGCTACAGACTGCCTCATCCAGTCCTCCCGAAACACTAGACCACTTTGCAAGTGGAGAAACTGAGGTCAGGAAGGTTACATGGACTGCCCAAAGCCAGGCAGATAATAAAAGATTTTAAGCTTGACACCAAAGCTTTTCTACTACATCAGCCTGTCTTATGGAATATAAAATACTTCTAGCCTTTAGAAATAAGTAACAATATTTATAAACATTGTATTACACAAAATCAGGACCTGCCAAGATAGGGGTGTGGAGCAATTCCTGGTGTGCTCATCTTTCTGGCTCTTTAGGAATCCCCATTGTGTTCAACTGCAAGCTTTCTTCCTTGAAATTCCTATAACATGCTTGAGATAGGAGTGTTATCTGGTCTGTTTCTAATTTCTTTGTGGAATAGGGCTAAAGAAAGAGCAGGCAGTAGGAGGCTGTTCTATTGCTGGCTTTCGATTTTATATCCTTTCTGTGGCTAGAGTACATTAGGATTGGCATCGTTTAGTCCCTCTGTCTCCTTTTCATTCTAGCAAGGTATCATCTCTTTGACAGGTGTCTTAGACTGTTTTGTGCTGCTATAACAGAACACCACAGACTGGGTAATTTATAAAGAACATATTTTTTCTTTTCCTTACAGTTCTGGGGGCCTGAGGAGTCCAAGGTCAAGGGGCTGGCATCTGGTGAGGGCCTCATTGCTGGGTCATCCCATGGCAGAAAGCAGACTGTGGGAGGGCAAGGGAGAGCAAGAGGGGCCTGAACTCAGTTTTATAACAAACCCACTTCCATGAAAAAAGCATTATTCCATTCATAATGGCAGAGCCCTCATTACCCAATCACCTCTTAAAGGTCCTATTTCTCAACACTGTTGCATTGCAGATTAAGTACCCAACACATGGCCTTTGGGGACCACATTCAAACCATAGCAACAAGCAAAGAAATCATTTGCAAACAGCCATGCATAGTCATTCACAGACCAAAATTGGCCATGGATGAATAAGTGGAACCTTCGAGGGCTGCCTGCTACCAGCCTGGGATCCCGTGTGCAGACGCAGCTGGCCTGGGGCACCTGTCTGGTTTCTCCTAACCCTAATTAGAGTTTTTCCTCCCTTTGTCAGCTTGCATGGCTGCCTGCTCTTCCCACAGCTTGCTTTCTTGCATGTTCAAACTCAATCTATTCGAAGGCAATCTTTATTAGGTCTACAACTACTCTTAGAATAATTAAGCATCCTCAGAGGGATGCCTTCCAGTGACTGGAGTCTCTAGCTTCTAGCTTTAGCTCCTTTATTCACCAAGAACCATCAAGAGGGAACTCTGAGCACTTAGGAAAGCGGTAAAGTCAATCACTTTAAACATGCAATTATCATTAATTACTCTGACCTTTTCTATTATTGTGTGCACTAACACTTTACAAAATGAAAAAATAATAGTATTGCATGCATGTGGTTTAAAGAGCAATCACACAATACGAAAGGAATAAAATGAGTGTTCCTCCCTCCTTCACCCTTCCAACCCAAAGGTAAATTGGTTAACTGTTCTCTGTGTGTATTTCCAGAAATTGTTTCTTTGGTAAATCTGGTATGTAACACTTTCAGTCTATCTACATGTTCTCTCCAACACTGTACAAAGATGGATTCTCCTGTACATTGCATGAGCTTTTAGCACAGACTGTTTTTCCAGATCCTTCTTTCCATTGCATGTCCCAAGTGACATTGATAGTTATTTTGTAGCTGGGAATGAATAGGCTGTCTTCTTGCCATTTCTTCCATGTGAATTTGGCATCACACTAGGAACTAGAAGAGTTGGCAAATATAGATACAGATGTCTGCTCAATGCTTAGTTCTAGAGAATCATTATTTGATTGTTACGAGTAAGTTTGAACTTTAATTTATTAGCACATACCATGTTAGAAAACAACTTAGCACTTGGTTTGCAAAAACAATTATTAGAATGTAATCAGAGAGCTTTGCATTCACATTAATCAATAGAAGTTGATAAATAAATGAACCAGATAATGCATTTACTGTTTTTTCTTTTGAGATAAAATCATTCAAAGAAGAGCTCAGAAGTACTTTGAGGACGGTCTTGTGAACACACTTCCTGAACCTGTCCCTTTCCCCTGGACAGGTTGACAGAGGCAGGAGATTATCATGTTTTCCTGGGATACCAATTTATGCCTACCTGTGATGAAACAAATAGTCTGCCCTCCTGTGGTAGGTCAGACCCTCAACGATGTCCGTGTACTAATCCCCCAAAACCTGTAAATTTGTTATGTTACATGGCAAGGGAAAATTACGGTTACAGATGGAATTAAGGTTGCTAATAAGCTGACCGTTAAGTAAGGAGGTTATCCTGGATCATTTGAGTGGACCCGTGTAATCACAAGTATCCTTACATGTGGACGAAGGCAGAAGAGTAAGTGACGGGTGATGCCATGTGAGACAGACTCACCGGGCTTTGAAGATGGGGCAAGCAGCAGTGAGCCAAGGAAGAAGGTAGAAGCTGGAAGGGCTGGAAAGAGTCTCCTCTAGAGCCTCTAGAAGGAACACAGCCAACACCTTGATTTTAGCCCAATGGACCCATTCCTGACTTCTGTTCTCCAGAAGTGTAAGATAATAAATTTGCATTTTGTGCCACTAAGTTTGTGGTAGTTTGTTACAGCAGCAGTAGGAACCTAGCACAGCCCCTCAAGCTTTGCTAGCAATGCAATCAAGGATGCAGGTGCCCCAGGCACAGGGAGGCAGGCAGAGGCCTGCACTGCCACCGCAGCTCCCTGGTCCTCCCAGCTGGGTCAGGGCACACACAGACCCAGTTTCACACATGGCCTCACAGAATTGTGTGCATTCACTTCATTTACAGAGAGGGAGCCTGTGGGTGACAGAATGATAGTCCCCCAAGATGTCTACACCCTAATCCCTACAACCTGGGAATATATTACCTTACCTGGCAAAAGAGGCTTTGCAGATGTGGTTAAGGACCTTGAGATGGGGAGATTGTTGCAGATTATCCCAGTGGGCCAAATCTATTCACGTGAGCCGTTAAAACCTAGAGTCAGAGAGATGCAACAGAGGGAAAAGTCAGAGAGATCCCAAGCATAAAGGATTCAATGTGCCATGGCTGGCTCTGAACATGGAGAAAGTGGAATACAGCCAAGGAATATAGAAGCCTCTAGAAGCTTGGAAAAGTCCTCAGCTGACAGCCAGTCAGGAAACAGGGACTTTAGTCCTACAACCACAAGAAGCTGAATTCTGCCAATAAGCTGAATAAGTAAAGGAAACATTTTCCCCTAGAGCCTCCAAAAAGGAATCTGGCCCTGCTGACACCTTGATGTTAGCCCTGGAGACCTCGGCGTGGAGGACTCACGCTGCACTGTACCCTTTGGAAGAGTCACTGTGGCCACTGTGTGGAGCTTCCCGGGGAGCTGGGGGATGATGGCAGAAGCAGAGAGAACATGTTAAAAGACGAGATGGTGGTGGCATGAACGAGGCAGTGGCCATAGAGGAAGATTCTGAAAATGCTTCGAAGCTGCAGCTGACTTGATGTGTGATTGATTGAACGTAGCTGTGTGGGGAAGAGGAGGGTCTAGGATGAGCGACACACATCTGTCCCCTGAGTTCTGCAGGGTTTTGGTGAATAACAACATAATCATTGAGAAAACTCCCGAAGCAGTTCCCAGCTAGCACCACTGTTCTTTTCCCTCATTTCAGTCTTATCTCCTTTTTCCCCTTTGCTTTTTTCATTTTATCCTCTTCTGCATCTCTTAATCACCGTGGCCACAGATATACTTAGCAAAGGCTTTTTTCACGCTTCCTATTCCTATTCTGTTCATCACCAGTTTAATTCAGGGTCTCCGTGGTGAAGAACAACCACACACATGCAAAAGTCTAACTGCCTTTGTTCGTTCAGGCTGCTATAACAAAATGCCTTAGACTGAGTAATTTATGATCAATGGAAATTTATTGCTCACAGTTCTGGGGGCTGGGAAGTCCAAGGTCAAGGTGCCAGCAGCTTCAGTGTCCCGTGAGGGCTGCTCTCTGCTTCAGAGATGGAGCCTTCTTGCTGCATGCTCACATGGCAGAAGGGGTAAGCAGGCTCCCTCAGGAATCTTTTATAAAGGCACTAATCCCATTCATGGGGGCCCTACCTCTTTTTTGTTTTTTAACACTTCTCATAGCTTGGGAGTCCCCACCTCTTAATGTCATCCCCTCCGTGGGGTAGGTTTCAACATACGAGTTTTGGGGGACATACAAATATTGAGACCATAGCAGTAACCAACACTAATTTCAAGGCAGGTGTCTCCACCCCCCGCTGTGATACGGGCCAGGTGGACGGCAGGGGCAAGGCTGTGGCCAGTCTGCTTGTGACTGCCTGTGACCCACAGCCCGCCACACCTCGCTGCACGGCGGGTGGCCAGTGCTGATGGAGTGTCGGTCATGGGCACACTATCCTTTAGTTGTGTCCCTGTGGTAAAAAAGATAGGGAACCATTGCTCTAAGACAGCAGTGATCCTAAATTTCTTTGGAGTTGGAATTACCTTAAACTATGTATTTGATTTTTAGCAACATTCTGTAAAAATAGTCCATGGTGAATATTTGTGATTAAAATTAAAATATTACCCTGTGTTTCTTGGAGAATTTTGGCAAATTATTGGATTAAATGCAGTCATTTAATCATTGTACTACTAGTCTAGTAGTTAGTGCATTTGTATGATATATAAGGATCCTCTCCCTGAATCCATTTTCTACAAAAATTGCATCTACTCTCTTTCTATAACTGCTTTTTTCATTACTAATCAACAGATCTCTAAAACTTTTCCATATTAGTATTAATACATAGAGAAACATTGATAAGTAATTATATGAAGATGAGCCTTAGAAAAATCTTGCATTTCTAGATTCTGTTTTCCAGATTATTTCTATGGGGCGTTGGTTCCTTGACATTTCTCCCATGAGGTCATTTTATATAGTTTGGACCAGAGTTCTAAGAATCGTTACTATTTACAAGGAGCAGTGAAACCCGAACAACAGTTCTGCCCTGGGCTGACGGTGGAGGGCACACATCTTCTCTTTTGTTTTCTAGTTATTCTCAGGGTGGCCACCAAGCTGGTTAACTACACGGTTCTTAAATAAAACCTTAACACTTGCTCAAAACAGAAAGAGTGACACACATACTATAAGGGAGTAAAAGTCCTTTCATCGCAGCACGTATTTAATGTCTAGGCTCATAGACGACGGACCTAACTCTTCATGGCCAATTTGTGAACAGTTTTTAATGATGCTCGGTGGCTCCTCAAAGTGTCTTTGCTAGTTGACCTTTCTATGTAGCTTTATAATTCTTGGATTTTTGAGTCATTACTCCCTTCGCGTCTAAGGCAGTAAAAGGAAATCATGCACCCAGCGGTGCCATTATCCTGTACTCATGCTGCGTGCCAGCCGCCTGGTGGTAGTAAACCAAGACAAGCCACTCTTAGGTGTTACCTAGAGTGGGTGAGAAGCTTATTTAGCTCACCATACTTGCAACGAGAGGCATCTAAAAATCCTGATGACTGCATCTCATCTTGTCATTCAGAGCATCTAAAATGCCCGCATATGAAGACAAAAAAAAAAAAAAAGTTTATCTAAAATTTTTGAAATACTTTAGCCAGAAATGCTAAAATGAACATTTGTGAAAAATATTTTGGTGAGGTTTTTTGGGTTTGTTTTGTTTTGTTTTCTCATGTGGGTGTAGTAGTTTTGCAATGCTGCCGTAACAAGTTATCGCAGACTTCGTGGCTTAGGGCATCACAGATGTATTACATCAGAGTTCCGTACATCACGGTGGCTGCCACTGGGCTTTCATTGGGATACTCTGGGAAGAACCTGTTTCCAGGTTTATTCAGGTTGTTGGCCAAATCAGTTCCTTGCAGTAGACTGAGGACCCCATTTCCTGGCGGGCTGCTGGCCAGGAGTTGTTCTCAGATTCTAGAGGCCACCATGTCCCTGGCTCGTGGCTCCCTTCCTCCTTCTTTCCTCAGCTCTCCTCCTCCGTCTTCAGCCGCATCTCAGTCTGACTCTCCTACCTTCCTCATCTGCTTTTAAGCATTCGTGTGATTACATTGAGCTCAGCAGGACAATCCAGGGTAATTTTCCTACCTTAAAGGCAACTGATTAGTAACCCTCATTCCATGTGCAAAGCCCCTTCCCAGCAGTGCCTAGATTAGGATTTTATTGAACACCCAGAGGGCAGGAATCTTGGAGGGATGTCTTCAGAATTCTCCCTGCCACAATGAAGGAAAACGAGTGCAGTCATGACAATAATGGAGGCAGACAGACTGTACAGGTGCCACGGCAGCTTTGATTTTAAAATGCAAAGGCTTTTTGAGCTGCTGTTACTGACTTTTCCAACATTATTCCTAAGTAGCAATTAAGACCAGTGCATAAACTTGAAATACTTTATTGGTACTTCTCTCTACAGGAGCTGGCCCCTGCTTTCTTATAATAAGTCTTCCAGAAATTTCTGGAGGAAATTTTAAAATGTATTTTATTAATTAAGATTAAATATATATCCTTCTCCCTTTCAGAAAAAAAAAAGACCAAGTGATCTTAGTTTTACTGTTTTCTGTATATTTTTCTTATATGAAGTATATTTGTATTCTTACAGTTTTTGTTCCTTCCTTCCATCCCCCACCACCTTCACACTAGATAATTTTATTCTAAAACAAGGAGCATGGTCCACAGCATTCTTGGCAATCATTAACCAAAAATTTCATTTGTTTCCAGAGTATGGTATTCACCTAGCTAGAGCTGTGCAAAAATCTCCGGCCAAGTTAATTGGGGTCTGTACTTTCTACCATTTATGATATTCTTTGGCCCAAGTAAAAGATTACTAAATGGGTTGTCAAAACTTCCAAATTCATGAGGTAGGAATTAGCAGAGATGGATAAATTTCTAAGAGATGAAAGGAAAGTGGTTTTTATTTTTAATCACATCTTTCCAATCTGGACATGGGGCTTAAGCCATTTTGATCCAACCACTGTTTCTACTTGCATTTTTGCCACAAATTTAAGGAGTTTTTTCCAGGGAATAAATGTAAGAAGACTGTCTTAGTCAGTTGCCATAGCAAAGTAGAATAGACTAGGTAGCTTATAAACAACAGACATGTGTTTCTGACAGTTCTGGAGGCTGGGCTCTGAGGTCAGGGTTGGGTTCTGGTGTGGGTCCTCTGCCCTGTCACAGGTGACTGACTTCTCCCGTGTCTTTGCACAGCAGAAAGAGGGCAGGGGAGCACTGTGGGCCCTCTTTTTTATGAGGACATTAACCCCATGCATGAAGGCCATTATGCTTATGGTCTTATTCACCTCCCAAAGGCCCCACCTCCTAATACCATCACGTTGGGGATTAGAATTTCAACATGTGCATTTGGAGGGGCACAAGCACTCAGTTTGTAACAAAGACCAAAAACAGGAGAGGGGGATGGATACCCGCAGCAGGAAGCAGCTGGAGCAGCAGAATGGCAGAGGCCTTCTGTTTCTTCTTCCCTACTTTGTGGCTCCATATTGTAGTCACTTAACCCCACCAGACGGGGCAGGGACAGTGGACAGTGTGCTTAGGGAAATGCGGGTGGTTACAGTCCAACTGTGACTCCCCAGATAAAACAACATTGCAGGGTAGGGGGGTTGGAGAATTGCACAAAAGAAGAGGATAAGACACAAGAGTGTCTGCAGTTCCTTGTCTCTTTCAGTTTTTTGGTGGTGGTTATTTGTATTCAATACACTATCAGCCAACAATCAAAGCAATGGTGAAAACAAGAGATACACCTCAAGGAAAACTTACCATCTAGATAAGTGAGCTTTTAAAAGTCACATTGATTCCCAGCTTTAATAAGCCTTTGAAGTACAATTTGTTAAAACTTCCTGCAAGTAAATAAATTGGAAGATTATATGACTGCATATAGGGAATTAGGTGATGAAGTGCAATGAAAGTTAGAAAGGTTGTTTTAATCATAACTATTAATAATCCAGCACATAATGCCAAAGCTTGAAAGTCTTCAAGCCCACAATCTGACATTTAAAAGGCAGGTAGCCAATTACCTATAATCCCTTATTAGTCTGTTTTGTTCTCCTGCTTCTTAGAAGATGGAGGACTCAAAAGACAAGGAATTGGATTGCATAGGTATTATTCATTATTTATTTAGCCACATCATATACTCATTTTCCTGGAAGCCACCTGCTTGCTGAAGGGAATATTGCATCTCTATTCTCAGTGTTTCTTGGATGTTAATTAATTATATATATTTTAAAACCCAGGTTTTATGACTTGTCATAGGAAATCATATCTGATTGTCCAGAAATAATTTGGTTTAACAGAGAAAGAAGAAAACTCTGGTTTGCACTCATTTTTTAACTTAATTTGCATTTCTCCCCATGACGCTATTATTGCATTTGTAATTGGGCCATGGCGGGCAAGTCATTTAGCAAGCGTGGAAATCCTTGCTCCAGTGGATCTGTAATGGGTGGACTTGATGGGAAGTCGAGGTGCCAGCATGCAGGTTGGATGTGGGGGGCTTCTGATGTGTGATGCAACCACAAATGTGCTAGAGTAAAAGTTTGAGGGTGTTGGAATATAGGGTAGGTGGGCCTTGGCCCAGGGGATTGGACCACACGGCCCTACTCCAAGCTCAAGAAGTGGTCTGGTCACCAAGAACTCAAGGCCTGGGGTACAGCTCACAGCCCAAGTACGACAAGTTAGGCAGGAGCCGCTGTGAACGGCATGTGAGTGTTTGTGGAGCACAAAGGACCACACGCACAATTAGATTCGCAGTTAATGGTTTTAGCCACACAGCATCCACCCTTTTTTTCCCTCTGATTTCCTTGTAATTTAGCCCAATGGGAAACTTTCAGCAGACATTTCATAGAGCAGTTAACTCTGTGGCAACCATCAATTTTAATTGGAATCATGTAGCTAAAACCCTAGGTAGTACTTGACAGCGAGAGGGTGTCTTTTAACTCAGGTATTTCTGGTTTCGCGCTGGGCTTCTCTGGAACAATGTTCCCTGATGCATGGCTAACTCCAGAAGGCGTGGATCCAGGCAGTCCTAAAAAGAGGCAGTGTTTAATAGTCAATAACAGAGGAGCTCATCTGTCTCTTTCTGATGGTTTGTATTTATGAGTGGGTGCGGGAGAGTGGGGGCTGAAGGTAGCGACCACCCCTTTGAGTGCAGAACAGCAGCAGCATTCGCTGCTGGCTCCAGTAGGTAGTTGGTCTTTAGCCACTGAAGCATTCTGTCCCTGCAGCTCAGCAAAGCAATTACCAAGCCATCATTGTCCTGATTTATAAAGAAATTGCCTTCCTTGGGAGAAGACAGTAAGGTGCATAGTAATCCAAACAGCAAGACTGTGCTAATCTTTTAAAAAAAAAAAAATTAGAGAACCTAATTTCTTTGGAAATCATTCTGACTTGGCTGTGATGAGGGACCAGCTTTAAAAACACGTACGTAGACAGAGACATCAAGAGGTTTTCAAGTGATTCAGCCTCCCATTATTCCTACCCAGTGAAAGTTTATGGAGGTGTGGCTAATCCTAATACTGGTAACACTGCTTGGTACTTGTGGTTGGTGTTGCAGATAATGTTCTGGGAATTGTCTTAACATAATGAGGCTGCCCTGCAGACTGCACTCAAGCAGGGCTAGGAAGCTTCCTCTTTTTTCTCCTTTATAATCCAGTATACTCATTTTTCAGGCCATACAGAATACCAACTGTGGCACTTTCTGTTCTCTGAAAGCTGTGAAGACTCAGATTTCCAGGGGCCTCTTCTGGCAGGAGTGAAAGTTGTCACCTAAGCAGGAAAGCAATCTGGACCGAGCTGATGCCTGCAAATTTGGTGGCAGTCTTGTAGCTAGAGGTCAGGGATAGGGCAAAATACGTTAAAGCAGTGTATTTATTTTTGCCTCAGAAAGTGCATCATCACGACATCACATGAGCGTTTCCTATGCAGAGGGCCTTAGCATGCTCTGAGCTGCATGCAACGGTAGCCTGGCCTTGCAGAGTCGAGGGCAGGTGTTTTACATGCCCCCACCTCACTCCTACACACACGTGCTCCTAGGGAGAATTTTGATTCTCTTATATATGTGGCATTTTGGTCTTGAGCAAAGCAATACAATTATTTGATTATCTAGAAGTATCTTCTTGAAACCTACATGAACCCACGACCAGATAAGCCATTTTGCAAGAGGGAGTGAGACGTGAAACACGGGGGATGATGCAGAGAAGAATCCCATTTGCCCTTGAGCAAGACGAGCTGCAGGCTCTGTATTAGTTTCCTTTTGCTGCTGTAACAACCATGTGGTTGTTTGTGACTTAACACAACCTTGTGGTTGTTTGTGACTTAACACGGCACAAATGTATTATCTCACAGTTTCTGTGGCTCAGCAGTTTGGACGCCGGCTTCACCAGTTTAAAGTCTACCCTTAGAGTGGCCTCTCTCCTCATTTCCTGTGGCTCCTCTGTATGTCAGAACCAGCAGCAGGGAGTTGAATCCTTGTTCCTGGGAGCTGTCTGTCTTCCCTTCTGCTGTATCTCTGAGAAAGCAGAGAATGTGTTCTGCTTTTAAGGCTCATGGGATTAGATTGTGCCCATAGGGATAAGCCTGAGAAATCTCCCTGTTTTAAGGTCCATAACCTTAATTTCATCTGCAAAGTGTTTTTTTCCATGTAAGGTAACCTATTCACAGATTCCAGGGATTGGAGTCTAGACATCCTTGAGGGGCTGTTATTTGGCCTGCCACAGTCTTGTCTTCTTCAGGCCACAAAAGATCCACATCTACCCCACATACTTTCACTCCCTCCCAAAGTTCTCAAAGATTTCATCCCATTGTAGCATTCAGCCAAGGTCCTAAATCTCTTCAGCTCAGAAGTCCAAAATCTGAATCATCTAAATCAGGAATGGGTGAAAAATCCATTAAGTGAAGCTCCTGGGGAACAATTTCCTCTCTGTCTCTGGAGTGTGAAAATAAAGAAAGGAGTTATCTGTTCCCAACATGCAGTAGCAGGACAGATGGAGTATAACAATCATAGACATTCCAGTTCAAAAAGGAGAGTATGGAAAATAAAATGGAGTCACAGCTTGGAAATCCAGCCCAGCAAACCCCATCAGGTTTCAAGGCCAGGAACTTAGCCTATGTCATCCTCAGTTCTGCTCTCTGGGGAAGATGTCAGAAACAGGTGACACTGCAAATGCCTCTTCAATGACTTGAACTCAGCAGGCAAGTGGGGGAAGAGGCCTTGTTTCTGCCCACTCTTGGTTATCGCCCAAATGTCATGCATTTTGACGAGCACATTGCTGCAGAGCTGTGAGAGGCAGGAGTGGAACCTCTGGTGATGGATTTCCCAGCATTCACAGCAGCCTACCTGGACTGCACTGGAGCCAGATGTCAGGAAGGCCTTAGCACAGGTGATGCAGTTTGGTAAAAGAGCATTAACAGGATTCACCCTGGTCAACCATGAGCTAGGCACAGTTTTAGAAGGCACAGTGTGCTGGCTTGGGATACCAGGTTTAGTGCAAATGGAGAAGTCTGTGAATTGACATTTGCACAGAATGCCACCTCTCCCTGTCAGGCCCTGTCCTCTGTTAACGCCTATGGTGGCCTGTAGATCTGACCTGTGCACAGGTGTGCTTGGATTTGCACAAGCTGTTCACCTGGAACTGTCCCAAGCCCGTGATGTAAGTTAAGGCTTGCCCATCAAATTTAAAAGTATATTTTTTAGTAGTTTCCATTGAATTGCATGGAATGCTTTCTTGCTAGAAACACGTTTATTACACCCTGCATCCTTATTTCTTAAGTTTGCAATGCATGACTTGCTGCTACAAATGTTAAGGAAAATAACTGATGTCTAAATGTACACAATTACAACTTAAGGGAAGATTGCACTGAAACAGATGAAAGTAGTATTCCAGCGGTTTCAGCCTGTGTTTGTTTTCTGTGGCACATCTAGGTGGCACTTCTAAGGAAAACCGGTTCCCAGGTTCTTCATACTGCTAGTTACACGCTGACAGTGTCATGTTTAGTCACGGTGGCTGTATTTCTGTTTACCTTGCTGGACTGTGCCCTCCTGAAGGTCAGAAGCCCGGTATTCTCATCTTTTTATCCCAAGACTTGGCATTGGGTGTGGAAAAAGGAGGTGCCTGGTCAAGGTTTGTTCGTTTGTTGATTTGAATTTTCTCCCTGGAATGGTTCCTCCGGGTCCATCTGGCAAAGCCCATAACTCCTCCAAAATTTAACTCAACGTTACTTACGACAGCAAAGAATTAGAAATAACCTGAATGTTCATTAATAGGTTAATACTTTTTAAAAGTATGAATCATGACCTATTTACATTTGAGATACCAAAAGTCACCCAATGACTAAGGTAGGTCTATAGGTACCACTGAAAAAGAGTCAGTGATACACTTTTGAGGGATAAAAGCCAGTTGCCTGAGAGACCACTGTGGTACAAAACAAAACATACTTACACAGTTTGTTTATGAGTAGAAAATCATCTCGAATGATAAAAACCAAATGGTGACAGTAATTTTCTTGAGGGGAAGCAAAGGGTGTGGATTTTCACTTTTACTGAAATATTTCCCCCATTTCTTAATATTTTTACATCAATTTTTAGATTTGTAAAAACTGGATGACAAAGTTGCCAGTGCCGCTGTGAAAACTTCCATTCTTTCCTTTCCACCCACTTGCACACGACACGCTCCACGTGGCGTGGCGCCTGGTGTCTTTCTCCCTCTCGGACGGGAGGAGTCCAGTCGAGACACAGCTCAGTTAACGTTTGTTGAGAAGAAACTGGACTGGCCCCGAACACCTGCCCTGTGTTACCGCACGTCTCCTGTGTGTGATGTGCACACCATCCCCAGCGCCACCTCACAGATGTCCTCAAGGCAAGGAATGTGCCTTCACAACTAGGCAGCCCCAGCTGCAAGCACCACACCAGGTACACAAGAGAATCCACCTTTGTTGACATTTTAAATGAGCCGGTTGCTCCCTTTTTGCAGAGAAGCTACCAATCAAGAGGATGAGCCCTAGTGGTTTTGTGGTGGCAACTCCTCTGTGTTCAGAATAAAGAGGATGGGCAGACATGGCAGGGATCCTCCTGCCCCCTGCCCCTGCAGCCTCTGCACCTCGAGGGGGGGACCTGGCTGTCACTGCATTGATGGCCAGCTGGAGTCAGCCGAGCCAGCTGGCTGGGCAGAAGACCCGTTGCTTCCCCGCCCCTAAACAGTGAAGAGGAGGGTTTCCCACACAGAGGGAAAGTATGGGCTTTAGGGACAGTGATTTTGGAGCCCACAAATCTCCCAAGGCCTCTCATAGGAGAGCACAAGGCAGAGTTGCCATTTACCCACGGAGGCAAATGCATCCAATTCCTGAAGCCCAAACTCTAGACTCAGGAAAGCAACACGCTACTCAAACCAAGGGCTGTCCAAACCATGTATTTTGATTAGAAGTTCTTAGACTTTTGGGGAATCCTGGCCTCAGAATATGATGAAATTTCTGTGCCCTTATTGCAAAAAAAGAAACACATTTAACATACACATAAAAATATACAAAACTTTGAACAAAATATCAGGGGTTCAGGGTGCCCTCCCGAATCTTGTAACAGCTTCAGATGAGAATCTAGGGCAGGGGTTAATCATACCTCTGACCTCTTCTCTGTATAGCTTCGAGTAAGAATGGGCTTTATATTTTTAAAACTGTGTTGAAAAAGGAAGAGGAGGAAAAGAAGCATGACAAAGACCCTACATGGCCCCTAAAGCCTAAAATATTTAGCCTCCAGCTCTTTTCATCACGTTGTTAACCTCTGATTTAGATGTTCATGGATAGAAAGACCTCTTTAAAATTTAGTGTTTTTGGCGGAGGCGGAAGTGAGCACACTTCATGGGAGAAAAGCAGGACTAGGGCAGTTTCCCGTGCCCAGGCTTACTCAGGCCAGATAATTTATGAGAAATTCATCAGTTGCTGGGTAGGTGATTAGATGGATGGCTAAGAAGTTAAGATGATCCATATTCATAGTCTACTTAGATCTCCTATCACACATTCAGTGTTGTTTCCAGACATCCACAGGTGACTACTGGGGCCTGTGGCCCCTGGTCTAAATGCCATCCCTGCTGGGTGTGGGGCCACCATGCCCCTGTCCTATTAGGAAGAACCAACCAAGTATCGTTCAGAGCCTTCATGTTACATAGCACACAGTAGACAGTCACGTGGCTTCCTGGTCATTCATTAATATTTCAACCCTCTACTGCTGAGTTTCCTACTATGGGCTAAGACGGAGGCTCTCGCAGTCTGGTGTGTGTAGCATCACGTGGGGAGCAGTGGAACACACCGAGTCTTGAGCCCATGGAAGCAGCAGAAGGACCTGGGCCTTTGTATTTTTATCAAGTTCCAAAGATGATTCTGATGCAGCAGAGGTCTGAGAACCACTGGGCTAAGCATGTGCTCGGTGTTAGGGAAACACACACCAAATTAGATCCTCACGGAGCCCACTGTCTAGAGCAGGTTTCTCAACCTGACACTGTCGGTGTTCTCTGTTGTGGGGGCCTGTTCTGAAGCTTGCAGGGTGATTAGCAGTGGCGCTGGCCACCTCTACCCACTAGATGCCAGTAACGCCCCGCAACACTCATCCAGTCGTGACAAACAAACATGTCCCCAGACACCTAGATGTTGTTAAATGTTTTGTGGGGACAAAATCACCCTGGTTAAGAACTACTGGTCTAGAAGGAGACAGACATGAGAAGCATCATGTGCTCTTTCCCTGAGTGTTTAATCAGCGAGTTCCTGCTGTGAGCTGCACGGAGGGTAGTAAGGGGCAAATGACCAAATACATTGATCCCCCCTCCTGCCCCCCAATGTCATGTGAGACCAGCCTCGAGCATCAAGTATAACAGGTGCTCTAAAAGGAGCTCATGCCTGGAGCTACGAAGGAGGGAGTGGAGAGGCTGAGGCAAGGCTTAGCCAGTGGCCAAGGAGGGGCGCTGATGGAGCCCTGGCAGCTGGGACTGTTGGAGTCAATGGCTTAGAGATGAAAGTAAGGACGTTCCAGGGGGAGGGGTCAGTGTGGCCTGGGAACCCCAGACAGCCTGCCCATATCCTTGGTGGAGCATCTGGAGACTCTCAGCTCTGCCCTAGGGGTCCTGGGTATTCGCAGATTCAGGTCTGGCACCCTGGTCTGTGTCATCATCTCTGGTTGTGGCTTCTGCCTCTCCCCCTGCCTGCCCTGCTGGGTTGACATCAATGCCATACTAAGCATGTGGCTTCACACTTTAGCTTTGCCTTGGGACTTTCTGTATTCCTTAAAATAAGCTCAGCTCTGCTCTTGGACACCCTATAGGCAGCCCAGCTTCATCCCTCAAACCAATATAGTCTCAGGAACTCAGACCCTGCATCTCTGCAGGGCCTGGGCTCTGCTGATTATGAATTGGGAGATGGACGCAGGAGCCCAGTGAGCACCTGCCCAGAGAGGTGGGGCCACCTGCTGAGCATGAGTGATTATAGCTGGGCGTGAACCCAGGGCTCTAGGGCATGGAGTGGGCTGGGTGTGAGATGATGCCAGTGGAGGCCAGATCATAAAGGCCAAGGAGCAGGTCTGATGACAGGGAGAGGAGGTAAAAAGACACAGGAAGAGAAACTAGACTTGAACCAGAGCATGAAAGCTCTTCCTCTGAGCCTAGGGGTGTAGGTGGGTGTGGAACTGGGGAATATCTGATTGGCTGCAGGCAGCAAAATCGTGCAGCTCTCTCCAGCACCCAATCCATACTAAGAACAATCATAAGAAAGTTCATATCTCAAGCTGAACGGTTTTACTCTCCATGCTATGCACTACCTTCAATTGACTTTTCTTTCTTTGCAAATCAAGACTGCCCTGAATAATCTATGATGAGGGTTGTAGGGGCAGAACACAAACGGCAAAAGAAGCCTGTATTCAACTGGTGGAACAAACCCCTGGTACTTACACTGTGAGCACAGAGGTAAATTGGTCATGGCGTAGACATGCCCCCAGTTTCCTGAATCCCACTATAATGGAAAAGCTGAATGCACAAGTAATAGCCAACTATGCGTCAGGCACTCAGCTGAGTGCTAGGTATACACATAAGCCTAAATAATTCCCATACAAAATCAATGGTGATCAATAACAGAGATCAATGCCAGAGCTAAGGGGCCATGAAGGGAGAGACTAATTAAAATCTCCTCCCTTGGTTTTCTCTGTTGTTTGATCGCTCGTATCCAGGCCATCTGAAGCAGACACACATCTTTCATCGCACACTCTCTTGAGTTGAACATATGGTTTAAGTTCCACGCTGAATCCTATGAGAACACTATGTGTTGAATTTGTTTTAAATTACATGCAGCGAGTGATGGAGGCTCAAAGAAGTGAGATGTCAAATAGCACTTAAGACAGGAAAGGAAGCAGTTTAGTTGCATTGGAATGAAAGATTGATCTTTTAATTGAAAGATATAAAAATGAATTGTTTCATTTTCATCTATTAGATAAAAAGATTATAGAATCTACTTTAAGCAGAAACTTCCAAATGACATATCAACTGACAATTCAATCAAGATTGTAGAGATTATTTCTAAGGATTAGATATTATACACATCTTTGTGCCTTTAACAAGTAATCTACAGGTGTTTAATACTATGTTTATGCATGGAATTTTGCTGTGTCAGTTTCAAGCCAAAGGTGGAAATCGTGTCCCACATGATGGGCAGAAGATGGTTGGCTCGTTGTCAAACGCTTACTCAGGACCATGATTACAACTAACCATTCAGTGATCAACACAGAAGGTTATTGGGGGTTTTATTTTTAAACAGTGACTCCTGCTGCTAAGTTTCATAGTAAAATATGTAGACAACAAAATTTCAGCCGTGTTAAAGTTGTGACGCTTATAGCTTTATAATGTGCTGCCAACATGACTATAATATTTTAATCATAAGCTAACATGACTTTACCTTGACATGTTGATCAAAAGTCTTAAATAACAACAACAATAAAAAGCTGAAATACCGTAATTGAATGAATAGATCTTGTGTTTGGGGGGAAGAGGGAGGAATAGGAAACCCTCTTCTTCTCCAAAGTGAAAACCAAAGATTCCTTTAAGATATTTCATGTATTCAGGAATCATTGATTAAAACTGGAAACCCAAGCCCAAAGGCTTATAGGAAACCATTACCCATTGAAAAGAGATAGTATGTATAAAAAATATATACTGAGCCTCAACGTACCTGCTCAACATGATAACTCCTTTCTCTGCTCCATATCACAGGTGTGTGCTTGTGTGTGTGCCTCAGTCACTCCCCTTCTCTGCTGGGACCTTAAGTTATTCATCTTTCTCAGTTTTCAATATCTTATGCATTTTAATATAGTCATCAATCAATACCTTTTTAAATTTGGGGGGAGACTGAACTAGATTCAAATAGAAACTGGAATAAAGAAAAATGCTGAGATTAATATTGACAACTTCTAATGTTGATTAAGGTGTTCATTCCACTTATTTCCTAATGGTTGGCCCTGCACATTTAGTGATTACCAGTGAGATCAGGGCTGATCATTAGGAAGCGTATTGGAGAATCAGGAGGCAGCCGGCCTTCATCATAAGGACATTCTAAGGCAGGACTGAGCACATCAGTCAAGGAAGAGAATAGGGGATGTTTAGGACTCGGGTGTGCATGACCTATCTCTTGCTTTCAAACCCGAATTCTGTCATCCTACACCTGGAAATACAGTCTGCTTTGCCAACCCATAAAGAGTCACACATAAATCACACACTGCCATTCAGTGTTCTTCTGGCCAAAGAGATCTGGTTGGAATTTTTGACAAACTTAATTATTTTGATAACTTCAACGCTCAACCTGGTAAAATCATTTCAAGGAGAAATGGTCTAAAATGTTCTTTTCAAAGGGCCATCCTTCTAGTCTAAAATAACACCAATCTGCCTCTTACCACGTTTTTCCCAGCAGAAAGTTAGTTCTTCCCTTGCCCTTGACCAGACCAGAGATGGTGTCAGAAACAAAGGTCGGCCACCACCAGGTGGAATTTAGAAAATTTTACATAAAAATGCTGTCAATATTTGCCTAGTTACATTATCTATGAAACTGAGAAATTTTGTTTATAGTTGAAGATCAGTAAATGCCAAAAATACTAATTTGAATTGAATAACCTTTCCCAGCATTGCATGAAAATGCTGATAGATCCTACTTTAACACGTCCTACGGAACTTTTTAGATATCCAAGAAAACATTTATGTTCAGTAGCATTTTAGCGTTAGGCCTATTTTGTTTTAATTCTTAACAAGCCAGCCCACCCATGTTTCCCATGAGACCTGAGCCTACTGTCCCTTCCTTCACTGACCCGGGCTTCCTCCCAGCTCCCCACTCTCGAGCAGTGAGGCCTTGGGCAGTCGCTCAGGCTCGGTTTGCTCATCTGTGAAACAGAATTAAGTCCAACAGCAACAGATGATTTGAAAAGGCAGTGAGCGTGTCTGTGTCAATTACAGCAGGCTGGAGATTCCTTCTATTCCGCTTCTCCAGGCTCTGTGCAAGCTCAGGGATTCCTGGGATCCGCCCCACGGCTGGACCAGCAGTCAGCAAAGACCACTACCCTCCCCAACCACGCCCTCCCACGGCATAAGAATAATCCTATCTTCTTACACATCCTCAACATCTGCATTACCAAGAACAAGCAAGTTATCTGACTGCACCCAGACTCTCTGAGTGGGAGACTCCAGCAATCTGTACTTCACATGCCCCCTGGGGATGCTGACGGTCCCAAAATGTGAGAACCGCTGCCCTCCTGGTCTCTCTGTCCCAGGCTGGAGTGCAGTGGCGCAGTCATAGGTTACTGCAGCCTGGAACTTCTGGGCTTAGGTATCCCTCCCACCTCAACCTCCCTGCTAGCCGGGACTACAGGTGCACCCCCACACCCGCCTATTTTTTCTTTTTTTAAATTATTTTTTGTAGTGACAGAGGTTTTGCTATGTTGCCCGGGCTGGTCTCAAACTCCTGGCCTCAAGTGACCCTCCAACCTCAGCCTCCCAGAGGGCTGGGAGTACAGGCTGGGGTGAGCCACTGCACCCAGCTGCCCTCTTTTTCTGTCATTCTCCCCAATGGTCTCTAAATTCTTTCAATCCCTATGTACCTTCCATTAACTCAACCATCTCTATCCTCCAGCCTTCACAGGCCGTGTTGTCCATCGTCAGGCACTGCAAATTCACTACTGCAACCAAGTCCTACCGTGGGTAGGAGAGGAAGCACATACTCTCAGGTGGTGGAGTAACTAAAAGCACCCCGAAGACTCACCTTTGGCTAGGATTATCTGGAGTCTTTGTAGCCACGCAGTGCATCTCAGCAGGCCCCTTCTGTTGCCTTAGCTCACCTTGTGCCAGCACAAGAAAGCTCAGAGCAACACCTTCCCGTAAGAGGTGCCAGGCACATCCCAATAACTCAATTGTCACAGAAACCCATAACTATGTCCTTAGAATATATTCCTAGAAATCTCCTTCTGGCTGGGTCAAGACAGGTATATTTTTGCCACAGATGAATTTAGATCTCTAAAATATTTCAGTAAGTCGCAACCTCTATCTTTGAAAATGTTTCAGACTTCTCAAAGAAGAAGAATCCTTTGAATCAAAAAGCTTTTGATTGTAAATGAAGTAAACCCTGAGGTCTGTCGGGAAATCTTCCATTCTCAGCGGTCACAGGACTCAGACAGATCACGTCTTAGGAATTCTGCGTTGGCTGTTTCAGGAGTTGCCTTCCAGATATCTGTGACTTCTCCAATGCTAAGATGTGTTGATAAGCTACACACGTGATAAACATTCAGAGAAAGCAAAAAACAAAACAAACCAAAAAAGCGTGTTCTCTAAGACTATGAAAGGAGACCGGCTTGGCAGCATGTTCTTCAGGTGACAACTGCAGAGATTGCTGACGTAGCCCTTTGCTTTGCAGGAATGTCAGTTCGGCTGGAGAGGAGGCCCGCAGGAGGATGCGAGAGTGTGATGGGCTCACGGATGCCTTGCTGTACGTGATCCAGTCTGCGCTGGGGAGCAGTGAGATCGATAGCAAGGTTCGTTGTATTTGCATAGATAAAGCGTGTTCGAGAATAAAGACGCCCGTGGGACTAAACAACAGCTAACAGTAATGGATAGCTAAGGCAGTGTTTCTTACTTTCCTTCTGAACTCTATCTTGGTTTCCGTATAAGAATCCAACATTTTCTAGGCAGGACTTCTAGTGCTAGTCTGGAACTAGGTAGCTGATTTTTAATTAGCAATGAGTAAAAATTTAGATTGTTTTTAAGTTACTCACACCACAGGTGTTCCGGATGAGTGTATAAACTTTTGCATATAACATGGCTCACAAGCTTCTAGATTTTATTTAATACAATCCACTTTTAGAAGAAAAAAGGATGTTAAAACTACCTAAGATTTGAATAATCCTATATTGTTCCAAGTTAGCCTTTTAACAACTGCTCATTGTATTAAGTGCCATTTAAAAAGGCCTGCAAGAACTAAATAAATATCACAGTGCTTAATAAATGAGCTACCAACATGTTAAATCATCAATGCCTAACCAGTGTTTTAGTTCATAGGCCAAAACAGAACTGGGTGGGGTTTTCTAGTGTTTGAGCTATTTTGTCTTAATTAAATTAGTTATGATTCATTCTAAATATAAATAGCTATTGTAAACACAAACTTTACCAATACTTTTAAAGTAATACACATAATAAATGTGATATTTTAATAAAGGTTTCCCAAGAGCCACAATAATTGACATTTGGGGCTGAGTTATTCGTTTGGGGGCTATCCTACACCTTGTAGGGTGTTTAGCAGGATCCCTGGCCTCCACCCACTGGACATTGGTAACAGCCTCTTTTTGTTGTAACAAACAGAAATGTCTGCAGACGTTGCCACATGTCCTGTGGGGAGCAAATCTGGCCTTGATTATGAACCATGGCCTTAATTCTATGGTTTTTAAGCCAGACTCTTCATCAGAATTGCCTTTGGAATGTTCGTAAAGACATTTCCCCAGACCCCATGACAGTCCTCTGAATCTGAATGTCTAATTCTGGTGTCAAGTTTTTACACCTTTACAAGTTCATCAGGTGATTCGATGTGCCTCTTGGATTAAGAACCTGCCTTAGCAGACGAAGCTTTGAAATGGACTCTCTGATCAGGAATTTGTTGGAAGGTAACTTAGTTGTAAAGCCAGATAAAGCAAAAGTAAGAGTGATTCTAGTCATGCAGTTATTAATTGGCTTTGAGAATAAGTTAGCACCGCGCTTCTCAACCTTGACTACACATTAGAGTTACCAAGAAATTTAGAACATCTTGGATGCCTGTGCTGTACTCCCCACAGATTTGGACCCAAAATGCCTTCTGGGACTCCAGCCCTCTGAGTCCTAGTTTGCCCCGGTTACAAACGCTGCTTGTCACCTTCTGCCACTCGGTTGGGTTTGCATCTACTCATCGACAACGTGTTATTAATTTCAAAGACAAATATAATGTAATAAAGACTAAGCATTTCCCTTTTGTAAAAGCCCTTAAACGACCATTTTAGGCCTTTTAATATCATTGATGGGAAAATTAAATCTCTAAAGAAGTGAGTAGTCAAGATGTCCTGAGTATTCACAGATGCCTGTTAGCACACTAGACACATGGTTTTTAAAAGGGCTGCCGAAGGCACGTCACTGAAGACGGCTCCTAATGTCCGGAGTGGTGAAGGAGAGAGGCCTTGGGAGACCGAGCTTCTTCCCACGGTGGACAGCAAGAGAGCGGTAATCCTAGCTGGGCCTTGCAGTTGAAAATGAAATAAGAGTCAGCGGCCTCGTGCCTTGGCCAGGTGTCCCTGCCCTGTCACTGGAGGTTAAGGCAGCCTTCAGGAGCATGTGTCAAGAACCAGTGCTCATTGGCACAGTCATCCTTTCTTCTGATGTTTCAGATTTCTAAAACTCTCGGGGGACTTTGGAGGTCATCTCTTTTAATATGCACTTTTTCCCCAAAAGAGGAAGTTGCAATAAATGGGAGTATTCAGGGCTGGAGGCAGAAGACCCAGATATCCCAATGGAGTCCGGAGAGCCCTGAGCTGGCATCAGGACAGGACCAGCAGACTGTGCCACCTCCAGCTCCCACTGGCTGGAGGACTCTACCCAAGTGACCTCAACTTGGTGACAAGGAGGATAATCACAGCTGAACGCCAAGGCTGTTGAAAGGATCAGATGTGACAAATTACTCAGCAGTGCTCTGCTGGCCGGACTGTGCTATTGGGTTTTAACGTGTTATTATTGTACCGTAATTTTCCACTCAGCCCTCTGCTTGGCCACTTCTGAGCTTTCACAATGACAATTTAGAGAGGGGGAAAAAATGAGTACACATTCTCTTTAAGGCCAGAGAAGTTAATGAATAAAAGAGTCTGGATTCCCTGCAAGCTTGTGGCTCTGCTCCTATAATTGGGACGGTTTGTTGAATGGGTAACATATGGTAGAGCGCTCTACAGACAACTTCCAAATTAGCCCTTTCTAATAGAAAATAAGGAGTCAAGATGACCCCGGTGATCAAGAGGAACTGGGAAAGCGCTGTTGACAGCAGTGACGTCCCAAGCACAGCTACCAGCTGCCGCACCAGCAGTAGGATGCTGGCATCCCAAGTCTTTCTTTTTTCTTTTTCCCTGTCCCTTTAGAGCAAAGCTCTTGAATTGGTAACTCACCCAAACCAAGCCAGACTGCAAAACTCCAGGAGGCTTAATGAGAGACGAGTCTGATCCCTGTGACCCCCTCGCCCATTTCCCCTCCCCCGCTCCGCCATCCCCAGCTTCTCTCCTTCCCCCCAGCTTCTCCCCAGCTGCAGGCAGATTATAAAGCATTTCTCGAAGCTGCGGATTTATTCCCCAGTAGTCGTTTGTTAAACAGAGGAACGGCGATGCCCCCGGGAAGACGAACAGCGAGGATGAGAAAGAAGTTTATTCTCCCAAGTCTTTGATGTAAGAAAAATCAGTTTGAGCTGATTGAAAAATCGTTCTGACTTAGGCCACAACATTCTCCTGCCAATGAGAGACTTTTCTCTCTTTCATGCGTCGTCCTGTGTTTACCTGCTTTCTTGCCAGTGCCTTTTTTGATGCTGGGAGGATGCTTGAAATAGAAAATCAAGTTGACTCAAAGCCTGTGGGATTAACAGCCCATGAAACCTTGAAGAGCTGACAAGAAAGGCCCAGGCAGAGGCAGCAGAGACGCATCCTGAAAACGAGCTGGTTTCCATGGCCCCTGGGCTTGATAAAGGCCACACTCTGCCTTCGGCCCTATTCCAGGCGAGGGAGGGACGCAGAGCAGGGCAGGCCTGCCCATGCCAGCCCTGGCCCAGGACTGCAGAGCAGGGTGCGATCGGGTACAGCTACCTACAGCTTCGCTCCTTCGTCCGTGCAATGGAATTATGGGCCCTGCCTTGGAGGGTGGCTGTTACTTAGCAGATGACAGCCAAGTTGGTATACTTTTTAAAATAAAACTTAGCTCACTTTAATTTTTTTCCCATCATTATTTAGTCCTTTCTAAAAATTGAGTATTTTTTTTTTCTGTTTTTCTGTGGTTCCTCAAGTCCAGAACAAAGGTCAAAGATCAGCTTGGTCTCAACCAGCAAACCTTTTCTGCACCGGGTCAGAGCGGAGCTATTTCCGAGTTGTGGGCCACGCCAAGCAGTCTCTGTCACCGACACTTCATTCTGCCGTTGCAGCATGAAGGCAGCTGCAGACAGCACGGGAACAAATGGGCCTGGCCGTCCTCCAGTAGAACGTCACTCGGCCCGCGGGCTCCTGTAGGCTGTCTCCCCTTCTTAACAATCGGAAGCTAGTAGAACTGGTATTTTAGCAAATGCTTTTCCCAGGCACGACTCAAGGAGCTGTATCTATTAACTCGGTTTAACCCTGACTGCAGCCCTTTGCTGTTGGTGCAATTATTATCACCCCCTTTACAAAAGAGGAAATAGAGGCACAGAGAGAGCAAGCACTTTGCCCAAGGCCACACAGCTCTAAGTCGCAGACCCAGGACTGGAACCCAAGCCAACCAGCCCTAGGTCACATGCTCCTCGGGACCTCCAAGCTGTGATGCCTCCCACCGTGGTTGACGACATGAACCCTTGTGTAGCATTTCCTGTGTGCAGGCATTCTTCCCAGAACTTACATGCTGTGTAAAAACAAATGACCACAAATTCATCATCTTACAATTCTAGAGATCAGGTCCAAAATGAGTCTCAATGAGATAAGATCAAAGTGTCATGAGGGCTGGTTCCTTCTGGAGGCTCCAGGGGAGAATCCGATTCCTTCCCTATTCCAGTGTCCAGATGCTGCCTGCGTGTCTTGGCTTGTGGCCCCTTCCTCCACCTTCAAAGCCAGCATGTCCTTCTCACATCACATGGCTCTGACTCTGACCCTCCTGCCTCCCTCTGTCACTGACAGGACCCTGTGAGCACATGGGCCCACGCAGACAGACCAGATAATCTCCTCCTCTGACTGTCGGCTGATTAGCAACCTTAATTCCCCACTCCCAGCCACATAACCAACATGGCCCACCACACACACATACCTTAGCTCACCTAACACACACAGCGGCCTAACATGTGGGTACTATTGTGATCATGTTATAGAGGAGATTGAATCCCAGGGCTGTTGGATGCACTGTCCAGCGTCACACAGCTAGTAGGGACTAGCGTTCTGCAGTGCCCAGCTCTACAGCATGTGCCCTTAACTACTGTTTAACCTTTCTGCTAAGAAAATAAGAGTGTCAACTGTCTCAAAAACAACCAGTAGACTGAAGACATTATGCCCCCAGGTGACCCAGCCCCTCACTTGCCTGGGACAACCCTGGAAAGTGCCCTGGTGGACAGTAAATGTTCGTGTCACCCACCAGAGCTAACCAAAATCCAATGTCTGTATTCTTCACAACCTCGACCCCCAAGCCCCTCTCACAAGTGAACGTCAATCAACAATGACAGATGTTTGTAGAAGTAACTGTGGTTGATAAGTAGTATCTTTGTGGGGGAGAAAAGGTCTTAAGACCTTTCCAGGTTTCTCTAAATTCTTTGCGCTGTGGCTGTCAGAGGATCCTTTAGAAGCCAATGGCTAAACACATCCGAAGAGAAGTGTGGACGCGGAGACCGGTTGCCGTTCCGGGGTGGAGGACTGGAGTGCCGGTTTGTTTTCATTCATTTCTCCTCTGTTTCCCTTTTTGTTTTGTTTGGGTTCTCCAGACCGTTGAAAACTGTGTGTGCATTTTAAGGAACCTCTCGTACCGGCTGGCAGCAGAAACGTCTCAGGGACAGCACATGGGCACGGACGAGCTGGACGGGCTGCTCTGTGGGGAGGCCAACGGGAAGGACGCCGAGAGCTCCGGGTGCTGGGGCAAGAAGAAGAAGAAAAAGAAATCCCAGGATCAGGTGATGTGGGCTGCTCGCAGCTGCATGCAATTATCCCCTCCCCTGATTACAGCATTAATATTTCATCTGCATATAGACAGACACGGCTCTGCGTTCTCAATGCAAGGTAAAATCACTGACGCGTCTGCACAATTTTCCTGTGGGAATTTCACAGCTGAGATGGTAGAACATTAAATGACTTCCCCCACATCTTGCAGCTGAGCCAAGATAGGAAACTTGAAAGAAATAAAAAAAAAGCCACACGAGTCCCAGGCCAGCTCTGACACCTCAGCTCTTAGAGTTGAGGTGGACCTGGGAGCTGATTTCTCTGTATATTGAGCCACACATTTATTGGGGTCCTTGTGGGAGCCAGGCAGGTGCCACACAGGTGGCCCGGATGCACCAATAGGAGACGTGCATAAGAGGGGAAGCTGAGAGAGCAAGGCGCAAAATCCAGCACGTATTTGATAGCAGGCTTTGAAATGTTTTGATGTGCAGTCTTGCACTTGTTGTTGGAAATGAGAAGTACAGTCTGAGGATTCACAGCCCTTCCAACAGGATGACGTTAGAACTTGGCCTTGGAGGACAATTCATATGAATTCTGAATGCTGTCCAGCTAGGGAGGGATGCCTCTTCAAAACAGAATGGCCCTCACGTCTTGCAGTAGGGTCCCCTGCAGAAAAGCAAAGACCATAGACAGCAACTTTCAGCCTTGGTGCATCAGAACAGCCTCCACCCCTGTCCCCTGGAGCCGCTGGGAGACCAAACCGCCCAGCCATGGGTCCCACAGGCACAGAGAATGGTGGGAACAAGCTGCCCATTCTGCTGCCTCCCCCAAACCCTGCCACCAAGGACGTCCCCCTTTCTCCCAGACACAGTGGTCTCCTGTCCAGCCTTCCCCAGACACTGAGGTTATGTATCCAGACTTCCCTGGACACTGGTCACACGTCCTGCCCTCTGTGGACACTGTGGTCATACGTCCAGCTGCTGAGGGTCATGCAGACCCAGGATCCAAACTGTCCTTGAGAGTGGACCACTGAGGAAGAGGGACAGAAGCCACAACATTCTCATGCCAGGCTTCGAATTCGGAATAAATATGCAAATGTATTTGTTTAGATCACAGCACACAATGCTCTAAACTATTTTAGAAATAGTTGTACTTCAAGTAAAAGTTAAAGTATTTTATTTAGAGTAGGGATTAATGAGAATGCATTCTTAAAGCTCATTTCTGAATCTCCCTTGAATGCGTCAGTGTTAACATTTTTTAAGGTCCTGGTTCTCTAGCCATTTGCAGCTCCCGGGGGCTGCCCCAGGGACTTCCCGCAACTCCTGGTTGTCCGTGTTCCAGCTCACACGCGCCTGTAATTTAGGAGAGTCATGCTCACTGCCTCTCTGACGGCAGCTTTCCCCACTAAGAACTGGATTCCCAGCCCTGCTCTTTCTCCTGTCACGAGTCAGTGGTCTGTGTCCTCCATCCTCTCCCGGAATCAGAGCAGCCTTTAAGAAGAATTGAACTGGGGCTCCTAACTCGGCCACTTAAAAGCCTTCCACCAGGGGAGCGGCCATCCACAGGTTTTTACCAGAGACCTACTAAGTGCCAGGCATCATGCTAGGTGCTGTCTCATACTTCAGTTTTGCACCTGGTACCTAAGGGGGCCAGATCATTATGGGTTCTGAACAGTTGCAATTTCAAATCAACTAAAACATGGGCTAACCGAGGTGTAATAGGTTGTTCTCATCCTTTCTTTCCCTGTACTCTATGACATGGACCTACTGCCTACCCTGCCTTCTCCTGGAAATGCGAGCAAGCGCGATAAAGCTTCAAAGGCAGAACAGCATCTAGGCAGCAGTACAGTACTTCCCACCTTGGCCAATGATCATAATCTCCCTGATCTCACTCAAGACCTCAGGACTCAGAATGTCCTGCAAGAGCTCCAGGCAACTTTGGAAGGCAGATTCGGGAAATTTCATTAATACAGCATTAGCCTGGGCTAAAGAGACTGAAGTTGAATTCACTCTGATTTCAGGGTTTTCCCTCCAGGGTTTGAGCTGTTGCTCGGATTCTAAAATGTGCATCTCTCATGGTCAGTATCACTGTCACTCGTGTCTCATTTAGTAAGATTCTGGCCCTAACCCCAAACCCTGTCCCCAACTCTGCCAAGATGCATTTACATGAATTTAAATCTTTCCAGGGACAGATGAGAGTAGGAGTTGATTTGGTTTAGAAGCAAGAGGTCATTCAAGGAGTTCACCCATGATAGAGCCCTTCCTCCCAGGTGTTAGTCACCTGCATGAAACCGCGAATGAGCAGTTTCACAGACTTAGAATGCTACATTTTGAACCATATTTTATGACATTGACGAGCTCCTTTCTAAGTTGAGCATGATAAAGGTATTAATAGAATTTCATGATTTTTACCAAAAACCTAAGTGAAAATTTGTATGGTTCATTTGTTCCATTTTCTTCTTATAATATTCTTTAAGAAAAAAGAAATATTTCTTTAAGAAAGTTTTGCTGAAATTTCCAGAAGTTAAAGTGTAGTGGAATATTATTTTTTTATAAAGAAGCTTTGAAGTTATACCAAATGATAATTTTTAAAGGCTTTTAGGGTGTTCTAAATTAATACAAAGATATTTATAAGTGCCAGAAAATTCATTATCAACCTCAATGAGGATGTAAACAGATAACAATTACTCTTGTTTGAAAAGTTATGTATAAAGTTTAGTATGTTCTGTAGCGTCCAATGCATTTAATAACAGTCAAAGTAAAAACTGTCTTGCATTTAAAGGCTGGTGGCAGAGAGCAGAGCTGAAAGGCCTGGAAATGGGAGGAGAGTGAAGGCGGAATGTGAGATTAAATGCAGAAGGAGAGGAATAGGAAGGTGCAATCAAATCCAGTGGGCCACCTGGCATGGCGGCCAGCTCCTGAGTACAGGATGCGGAGGGAGAGAACTGGGTCTAGGTGGTGCCACCTGCTGGACAAGGTTGGCACTGGGGCCAGCTTAGGGCCCAGCAGGGAAAAAGCCGTGCTTAGCTCCAGGCATCCCTCCAGTGCTTTGCACCTGGGAAAGCAGTACCCATTGCAACCAGGAGTCAAGGAGCCCAAAGGAATCCCAGTATCGCTGCTCCAAGGGAGGGCACATGCCAAGGCCCTAATTCATCACTGTTAACAGGTCGCAGCAAGGTGAGCAATGGCGATGTTCCAAGACCTCTCCAGGACAAAGCACCCCAAGAGTGGAACAGCAGGTTACCTTCAGGGCCTGGAAACTGATTTGTCTCACCTAGAAGCTTAGAGAGAGTTCTAGGTTTACAGCTTTAAAAATAGATATCATGCGTACCCTGGAATCTCTACTACACATAAAGTCAGGTTTTTGAAGAGTATTTAGTGATTAGAGAAAATATATAATACAAGTAAAGTGAAAGCAGCGATATAAAAACAGGTGTGCATATAAATATGGATATAGGTGATATAGATAAAATCTGGCCAGTTTTGTAATCTGTCATATGCAAATATAAATACTATATGCATGTAGAAAATGTATGGGTTTCTAGAAAAGTAGAGTAACATCAAAGAGAAGATGATGATTCTTTTTGTACTTAGGTATTTATAAATTTTCTACAACAGAAATTACATGTGTAATCTTTTCAAATGGCCTTTAAAAATAATATTGAAGAAGGCACTGGGTGTCTAAGTCAATATATGCTATAAAAATGTATAAGCTTTTTTTTTTTCTCTTAAATTTAAGATGCCTCAAAGAAAGACATAAAGGACCACATAAAATGAAAGTTATCTAGTCCACAACACAGATCTGCCAGGACAGGAGAGCCAAATATTGTAGCAGGCAGTAAAAGTGATGAAAATCATAATTGTTTTAATTATGGTCTCTGGAGCTTATTCTATTCCAGAAGTTTTTTTTGTTTGTTTGTTTTTGACTCTTACATTTGGCGTTAGTATTCTGGACCTTAAAAAATAGTATTAATACAACAATCTGCAGGTCAGATTTAGTTATAACAAAAATCTTAGAAACCTTTTCTTTTAAATCCCAGATAAGGATAATTGAAGAAAATATGCGATATAAAGACATATTGCATGCATGCTCTTATTTGAAGAATGGTTGCTATTGAAACATACTGGAGCCATCAGGCTGTGAGCCCCTGGGCACAGATGTGTTTGACACGCTACGCATCACATTCTGGTCCAGAAGGACCTTGTGAACTCATTCATTTCTGACTCTGCTCAGTGCCTGCTGCTGAATTATAAGGAATTGCTAATTTCTCCCATTCTCTCTGGGCAGAGCCTCCCCCAGAGCAGTCTGCATGTCATATGCCAAGGAGGCACACCGGTCCCCTCAGGATCCTCCCTGCCCTCCAGCAGGGCTTTGTGCCAATGACCTGTCACCGCAGGATGGAGTGTGGGAGGGAGCAATCTGAAGATCGCAGGGAAATAGAAGTAGATAAAATTGATTTATTTCTTTTTTGTACTTTTTGTAAAAATAAGCATTTTGGGGGGGGGTTGTTTTTTAATTTGGGATATGGCCAAGGATCCTGTGATGGTGTCCTGGGGTCCATACTGCTCCAACACGGTTTAGAGGTGACAGGACACTGTCCTCCTGATGGCTGCCGGCCAGAGCAGACCTGGTTTTCAAGACCCACTCAGTGTGAGCTTGACCATGTGCAGAGAAACCCACTGAGAAAAACAAAAACTAAACCAGCAGGATCTCCTAGAACGCAAAACCTCTCTCTTCCGCTTTTTACCTCTGGGTAAAAAATGTAAAGTTATTACAATCTAAAGTTATTACATTCAAGTGGGTAAAAAAAAAATATATATATGTATAATATGTATATATTCACACGGGTGAGGATGTAAACCTGTCAGAATTGATACATGATTTTGATCCAGTATTTTTATACAGTAGATCTTCTCTCATGATAATCTTTGTTTCAAAACTTAATGCATTATAATCAATTTAAATATTTTTGTTCCTTTTTCACCTTTCTTAAGTTGCAGATGCCAAATGCATAGATTAGTGGGAAGTTTCACTTGTTATATTTTATACACAGAAGCGGAGCAGTGGGCTTCTGTGTAAAACCTTTAATGCCCCTTATTTTTTCCATGACGAAAGACATGTCTTGGCAGAACCTTCGGCCACTCCCTGCACACTCCGCTGGCCCGTGCCAAGGTCCCACTGGTCAGCCTCCACGCTTCTGCCCAACTGTTCCTCCGCACGGCATTCGCTGCCCCTTCCTGTGCCACCGCGTGTTCAGAGGCTGGGCTCCTTGTCTCCCATGGGGCTCTCATCTTTAGGGTGCCGCCCTCCTCCCCCTGGCCCAAGGTGGCTCTTCATGTCCACAGTCAGGAGCAGAAATGGGGAAAGAAGACAGGAGTGCCCTTTCCTTTACGGCCACACCCCTAAGTTGCACACATCACTGTTGCTCACTTGCCTGTAGCCAGCACTGGCTCGCAGAAGCACCCACGCTGCAAGGGAGGCTGGGAAGTGTAGTCTTTTTGTGGGACAGCCATGGCTCGAGGTGGACCTTGTGCTTTCTCTCAATAAAGAGAAAAGGGATGCAGTGGTCTCTTCAGGGAGCTGCAGCAAGTAGGGGCTCTCCATCCCCATGAGGAGGAACATCTTATCACTGAAATTGCCTAGCATTGTCTGCACATGGTAATGACTAAAAACCCAACTTTTATTCATTTCATTGTCTGTAAATTCTCCGCGAACAGTGCGGCCCCTTATTACCTGCACCCAGGTGAGGGCTCCGCCTGCCCACCTTGGCACAACACTGCAAGGGAGGATAGGTGTGCGCACAAGTCCCCTCTGCTTTGTTCTGCCTGCAGTTTTATGGCAGTTTATCACCTGTAACTGCATGACCTCTTTCCTTGCCAGTAAATAGTTCCCTCTGCCGGGATGTGGAGGGCTCCGGAGAATTCCACTGTGGAGGTGTATCATGATGAGGTGAATCAGTCCCCTATTTGTAGAAAATTAGATTGTTTCCAATGTTTTACTAACGTAAACTATAATGAACATCTGTGCAGTTAAATCTCACCTACATCCTTAATCACTTCATAAGGACAAATTCTTAAAAGTGAAAGAGCTAGACCAAGTGAATGTTTTTAAGGCTTTTGATACACAAACCAAAATTTATCTTAATCTCCCTACATATCAGTGACAGTTTAAGTACATAGACTTAATTTTTCATATCACTTTATGGATATTCCCTTCATAACATTCTTGATGTTCTTAGGTTTTCCTTTCTTAATATCACAGGTTGTTTTTCTTTTTTTCCAGACAGTTTTCATTTTCTCATTAGTAACCATACTTTTTCTTTTGCTGCTTAATACCATTTCCTTTCTAACCATCTGCTTATTTCAGCTGCCACTCACTCCTTTTGGCTGGTCCTAGTGTAGTCTCACTGGCTTTCACCTCACCATATGCTGGGCGCCTGTTGACTCAAGGCATGGTGTTTCATGTCCTGGAAGCAACAAACCCTGTGAGCCTGCAAAGACCACGGCTGCACACTTTGTGTACCCCTCTCCTTTGCCATCCTCCGTGAGTGAACGAGAGTCTTCTTTCTCGCCTCTAATAGGAAATATATCCCATCACCTAAAAGTGCTGCTCTTTTATTTTCAGTGAGTTCACAGACTTAAAACTCTTCAGTTATCTCATTTAGATTTTTTAATTACATTTTGTCACTCAGCACTGCACACCACCAAAACTCTGTGTCTTATACCACTAGACCAGGGTTTCTCAACTTCAGCACTGGTCACATTTGGGACCACATGATTCTCTGTTGTGGGGCTGGCCTGTGCACTGTAGCATGTTTACCAGCATCCCTGACTCTGCCCACCAGATGCCAGTGGCACCTTCTCTTCCCGTTATAACAACCAAAAATGTCTCCAGACATTGTCACTTGTCCCCTTCGGGGGGTAATTACCCTGGTTGAGACCAGTGTACTGGATTGTCTCTTGAGGGACATATCACCAAAGATCGAAGCAACCAACCAAGACCACAGGATTATCTGAAGGAGGTTGGCATGTCAGGGACAAAGCCCCTTTAGAAGGCAGGTCGTGAGGAGGACCATGGCCTAGGTTTCCCTGGATGTAATGGGAAGGTAGGAGCAGAGAGAACACTAGGTGAGCATTAGTGGTGTCCCGGTTGGTTCCGTCACAGTGACTTAGAGAAGGGGCTGGCGAGTCCGGTAATGCAGGGCCTCCTTGACAGCACTCCCCTGTGGGGCACAGCACAACGGCCAGCCCGTGGCGTAGGCAGCATGGCCAGCCTCACTCCCCCACCTTCCCGAGGGAAGCCTGCCCACTCCGCCCCTCCGCACCCGCACCCAAGGAGGCAAATCAGCAGGGCGGTCCCTGAATCTCTTTTGTTCTGATGCTTTGTTCAGAGAACCCCCATCCTGCCTCTTTAATGTGGGTTTCTAATCTCTCCAGTGCAAAACCCTCCTATCTTCTGCAAGGAGAGCCTGGAGACAATGCAGTGCCACATAAATACAGCTAATTAGCCATCACCTCTGTCCCTGCTTTGCACAGCCTCAGCCTCAGCTGTAGAAACGGCTTCTGAACAGCTCCTGGGGGAATTCAGACAGGAGAGCGACCCTTTGCTTTGAAATTCCCAAGAATCAACATAAAGAATCATTTCTCTTCTGGCTTTTCACAGTTAATTGGAGTTTTTAAATACCTATCACCTCTATCCCCCTACCTCTACCCCCACAAAAGCTGGAAATGGCCCCAAAACACTGGAAAGGCAGAATCAATTAGTGACTCCACTGTTCAAACCAAGCCAAGCAAGAGTGTCAGACAGTGGATGGACTTGGGTTTTGATTGTTGCTTTTTTAAGTCCTTAGTGCTGGCGGCAGCTTAATTAAACCAAACCCTGCTTGCAAGAACATTCCCTGACAGTTTACCTACTTAGAGCCATCCTCTCTTCCTACATCTCGCAATGTGTGACTTCCCCTGGGAGGGAAGAGTGGGCTCTTAGAGTCAGAATACTTCCCTGTTGCTGCCCATTCACTCCCTTTATCTGGCATTATCTCTGGTCTGTTATTTATTTCACTGAAATCTCTTAAAAAATGAAAGTGAGCCTGCACATGTATAATGGCTGTGATACTCCTTGATTGGTACAGAAATCTAGGTAATACAGATGCAGTCCACTGGTGAAGCCAGCCTTTTCTGTTTATGTTCTGAAGATACAGCTCAGCAGTAAAAGTTCTTTTTTTTCATGTAGACTTGCCTGGCTGAGACTATATCAAGCCCATGACATGTGGGAAGAGGCGCTGTGTATTTTAGCACTTCTCCTGGAATAAAAATCCTTCTCCCTGCATCCTGACTGCCTCTCATTGGCATCTCCATGGTTCCCAGCCCAGGGCATTGGAGATCAGAGTCCGGGACAGTTTCAGGCCTGCTCAGAGGGAGGAACTGAAATTGTCTTGCAATTCTTCTCATCCAGTGGGGGCTTTTATGAATGCAGTAATTAGAGAAGTCCTGTGGGTCTCCCTACCTTAAAGAACCCGATGTTTACAAAGTCTCTTCTTTTTAATATAAAGTAAAGAATCTTTACTTTCTGGCTATTATCCATAACTTACATCATCTTCTCATATAAGGAACAAATGGCTTTCACTATTCCATCCTCAAACCAACTGAGACAGAAATCTTTTAAATAGAATTTAAGCCCTACAGGGAAACACAAGTATTTAAAGCAAGACCAAAGAAAGACTTTTTTCTTTCTTTCTTTCTTTCTTTCTTTTTTTTTTTCACCTGCACAATTGAACACATCCCCAACACTTAGGTTGTTTGCCCCTAAGCACGTTTTACAGTAGCTTTATGTCTTCTGTGTGCCGACTGTGACTGTATGAAAAAGCATCACGTTTAAATTTCAGCAGCACCTTGGCTTCTAACTAGGGAAGCTTTCTATTCCCTTCCTTTCCAAAAAGATTTTGAGCATTATCTTGTTAATGAGAGAATACATATTTTCAATTCTATATAGTTTTAGAAATTGAATGATAGAAACTGTTGGTTGATTTTTATTGATATTAGCCATGCAGTCATTTGAAGCCTGCAAAGAAAAGTGCTGATAATAATGTTATTGAGTGAGGCACTATTTGGAGTGGCAAAAATCAATCTGTTGTGTTGTTCTGTGATCTGTTGTCAGCACAATCCCCAGTGTACATGATACTGCCAGCCTGGCCACAGCAGAGCTTCCTGGAAGAGAGGTGATGGTGTATCTAAAGGGTCCTCCTAAGAAATTTTCTTAGTGCTTCCTGTGTTATCCATAAAAAATTCTCCAAACTCTGGTTACATACCCAGCAATTTGGAGTTTCATGAACTCTAAATATATGTGTAAAATTCTAAATTCCTATAAATAAGGCAATGAATAAGAGGAGCTTTAGTGCTAAAAACATATGTTATGCTTTTTTTTCTGTTTAACAGCATATGAATGACCTGCATAAAGTATAATTTGCACATTTAAGTGATACGTTTAAGAATCAAGAGGCGCTAGAACTTTTGCAAGTTTTATTTGCTGTAATGTAACCAGTGAAAATGAAAAATTTGCACAAAATCGTGCAGCATTTATTTAACTCTCAAGCATCAGGAGTAAAACTTTGAGGAGGAAGGAATTTTCATTGAAAATTTCCCCCAAGATAGAACAAAGTGAAACCCAGGGGGAAAAAAAACCTTTTTTAAACCACACATGCCTTTCTCCTTTCTTTTTCTTTCCTTTTATATTTTTGCTTGACTTCTACACTGCCACTAGAGGAATGGAGATATATAAGCACACACACTGATATGTGTATATATGTGTGTGTGTATGTGTGTGTGTGCGTGTGTGTGACAACTTGGTAATAATGCAGATAACATAACCAAAAAATGCGCTACTGGCATTTTCCCCGTTAGCTGCCTGCAAATGCTTTGTCTCCTTGGTTGTACTCCTTCTTCATTACGCAGAAAGTCCTCTCTCCTGACTTGATAACAGTTTGATACTTTATATTAATATATTATTTTTATATTTCAAGCTCCTAAAGAATTTTTGGTACTATATCCTCAAGAAATAAATCTAAACAAACCCAGTTTGCACAAGGTTTATAAGTTTACTTATGTGTTCTTAAGGACTAAAGAGCTGTATGGTGTTCTGTGTTGAATATTTAGCCAATGCTTGCCTTCAAGTAATGTACATTTTTGTAGAAATTTTAGGACAGTGGCATCTTATATTTAAATTTATAAATGATGTATTTCCACTTTGGTAAAAGAGTTGCATATCTTGTGATTTCTCATGGGTCCTCACTCTAGAGAAGATTAGCATTAAAAGTTTGCACGTGCAGAACTGTTTCATCTAATTCAGTCTGATCCTGACCTCATCCTTGCCCTACTGTCATGTTGGTGTTGATTAGCTAGGCAAAATAATGTCAAGTAAGTTAACCCAGCTCTTAAAGAATACTTCCAGTCATTTTACAGGTGATGAAGATCTATTTTTAATGGATAATTGATATTTTTCCCCCTATTAACTCAATAAAAGTTTGAGTAAAGTACCCAGATAAAGGTCTGGTGGTTACATTGACTGGCTTTGAAATAGTTCTTTTGCTTCAGTATCAACATGCCGGGTGCCATCAATGTGCTGAAATAGCAAAGAATCCCCTTTGAACTCCATCTCTAGTTGCCATCAAAGATTATCTGTGTTCACATCAGTCGCCCTTTTATTTCCTTCAGATTCTCTCTGTAGCCATTAAGAAAAGATTGTAATAAAAGGTATTTAAGAGCTACATGGATGATATGTCAGAGCAGAAGAAAATTGTCTACTGATTTAACCATTTATCCTGCTTTATTGTGCAGAAGTTAGAAAAGGAGAACAAGATGAAACCCTGCAAAAGATAACACAGCTACTCTCCCCGCTTTTCTACTTCAGCTGCCACGTAATGAGCATGCAAATGCCACTTCTGCAGACCTCCTGCTGTTGCCTTAGCTCTTCCAGGGGAGGAAAACCCATCCACGTTGTGCGGGGAACTTCATATTTTGATTTTTCTGAATATTATTAGATCTTTATACAAAAATGATTGCTTAAAATTTTTAAGGAGATGACAAAATAGAAAATGAAACAAACAAAAACCAAATGAAATAATTTTCCATTTCCTATTACCCTGGCAGACAGATTCACTACCCCAAACTGGTTTCCTCTGAGAAGCCAGTGTTGCTACTGCTGCATCATTGAAACTGACAAACCTACAGAATGACTGCCGTCTTTCCTAGCGCTGGCTTGCTATTCAGTGCAGCGAGCCAGGCTCCAATAATGAACTAGGAGCAATGTGACAGGGCCGGTTCACTTTTTTTTTTTTTTAATTTAAAAGAGATGTCCTGGTTTTATTGATAGGCTATTCACAGGTGCAAAGTCATCTTTGAATGAGACATGGCTTTGGTTAAAAGAACAAGAAGCTTCCCACACTGAGTGTCCTTGTTATAGAGTTAAAATTGAGTGACACACACATTGAAAATGACCTTTAATGGGATGTCCAACATCCGTCCGTGGGATGTCATTCATCTCTGAGCTGTAGCTTTGACTTAAACTAAGCTGTATCATTACTGAGAAAAAAAAGACATGAGTTTTTAATTTTTCTCTGGGGAAATAAAAAATAAAATTCTTGAAATTATTTGTGACAGTTAAATAACGTTACATGTAGTATCTCTATCAACTTTTCCATTTTTATGTTTCAAGGATATAATTAGCATGTATTTTCTTCCAGTAAACTTTTCAGAACTAAGGAACTTAATCAGATTCTGAAATATAGCTTTGTTTTCTTATTTATACAGATATATATATATATACATATATATATATATACACCCATGCAGCTATATCTAGGTACATAAATATCTGCAGGAAAGCTTAGTGTATGTCATTTGACTGTATTTATTTTTAAGTAATCATTAATAAACACAAGCTAAATAGCTTAATATCCTCAACCTAAAATCCTAATGAACTTGTTTTATTTTACTGTGATTTTTCTGAGAAGTGCATATGGTCATACTTTTTCTGATCTTAGTATATTTTATTTTTATCCTTGTTATACTCATTGCCTTTATTTTTCACAAAAGACAAAGGCTTTTTGTAATCACGGATAAGAATCATTATTTTATATTTTTAATATTTTTATATTATAGAAATAATAGAACAGAAAAGGTGAAGTATAGAAAAAACGAAAGACAAACATTTTATTAATTTTTCTATGATCATTACGGATGTTTTATGATGTATTTTACCTGAATAAAGCACAAACTCCATAGTACTTTGCATCCTGCTTTATTCTTTTAACATTTATTATCATTTTGCCAAGTTGCTACGTAGTCTTCATAACTATCAATTTTAATAGTTGACTGGTATTCCTTTGTGCATATAACCATAATTTTAAAATTATGTGTAATTAATTTTTAATTACACATTCTCCCATTATTCATTAGATTCAATTCAAAGCAAATTTAACTATCAGGAGTGCTATACAATCTAGAATTGCCTATAACTCATGTCAGTGTGTCTAATAAACCATAACAATTTTCTCTCTTTCATTCATTCTGTCATCTGTTAGATGTAACAATGGTAGCCAATTTGCATGTGTTTTACAAATTATATAGAAATTTATCACAGTTACTAATTATTTGTAAGAAGTGCGGGCATTTGATTGATGGTAACTATTGTGCAACACCTGTAGTGTGTTAACTCTAAAATATGCTACCTTGACCTTTAGCCTTCTTTCACCCTGTCCAATTAGAATCACTCCATCTCTTCCCTGTCCTTCCTACAGCAGTTTGTTAGAATCATTCTCCAGGAGCTTATTCCCTTCTTCTGCTAGTTACCTTCACTTATGTGCATGCTCCAAACCCCCCTCCATCCTCAATCATAAGCTCTCGGTGGGCAGAAGTGGCTCTCCTATTTTTGGCGGTCCCTGGGAAATTGCTGATGCAATACCCTCCATGCAGTCAGTGGCCACCAAATGTATTATACCCTGCTTTTGTTTTTGTCCGCAATGTTTGCAGAAGGCAATACTGAGAAGCATGACGATGTTAAAGATGTTTACTCTCTCATTTTTCTTTCACCAGTGGGATGGAGTAGGACCTCTTCCAGACTGTGCTGAACCACCAAAAGGGATCCAGATGCTGTGGCACCCATCAATAGTCAAACCCTACCTCACACTGCTCTCTGAGTGCTCAAATCCAGACACGCTGGAAGGGGCGGCAGGCGCCCTGCAGAACTTGGCTGCAGGGAGCTGGAAGGTATGGCCAGTTCATTACAATAAAAAAGAAATCTGGAATTGTGAGCAAGTCCTCAGAAAATAATACAAGTCCAATTTTGAGAAATGCAATTCTAATAAAGATTTTAAGGATGTTATAGAAAAACCAATTATATTGTACTGTTGGACTTAGAAAGGTAGGCCTTTTAAAAATTCTTCTTAAGGGCTCAGGAGTCCTTGAAGACCATTACAGACAGAGAGGAATAGATGTGAGTACAGTCATTGAAAATGCTGTGAAATGTTTTCCATTCTATTTATGTAGCGGAGCTATTTTGTTTTCAGGGGAGATTGTAACATGTTGACGTTTTCCCAGCACTATCGTTAACTGTTGAGGGAGTTGATACCCAAACACCCTGTATAAAACCACATGTGAGCACTTAAAATGTTGTACCGGGTCCCAGACCCCAAAGAAAAGAACCCCTTGCATTTATAAATTATGGGCTTACAGAGAAGAGTAGTATTTTCAGTTGTCTTTGGCAAAAATGTTAAATATATGATTAGAAAGACGATTAAGAAGGCCTTTTTCTCTGAGTCCTTATAAACTGACATTGTCCCTGATTGATTTTCACAGAAAATTCTCACCACTCTGATTTTGGGTAGAAAGAGAGTCACCACAGCAGAGAATTCTTGAATTTTGTCACTAACAGTTACATGAGCTAATGTGCCTGGATGTGACCTCTTGGAAGAATGAGGGGGTGTGCGGAAAATACCAAGAAAGTTTGGACTTCGGCCATCCATGGCCCATTCATTTCATATCAAATCCTGGGATTTGGGATATTCATCAGTCACTCTTCTTTGACATTTATATTCTTTAAAACCACGTTAATGTTGGCACATAGCTCCAGATAATTTTCGGAAGCTCAGTGCTGTGGGCGTCACACGCACTCACCTCAGCATCGTCATGTAACCGCACCCTCCCTTTTGCTCATACTTTCTGGTGTCTGCCTTCTTGTCACTCTTCTCACTCTCTGTCATCCGTCATATCCATTGCTACAGTCTAAGCTGCAGCACTTCCTTCTTTCTCAGGTGTGACATCCCCGCTCTTGGGACCCAGCCCCTGACAACTCTTCCCACAGAGCTGGCTACTGATTCATGGACAGACCCACCTTAGGAATGAACATAATTGTCTTCTGTGCCCATTAGACATCCCTAATGCTGTACGGAAAGAATTCTAGTTGGGCTGGGCTTGAAGTGAAGACACATCTCTTGCCTTCAAACAGAGATGGGTGGAGAAAAGCGTCAAAAGCAGGGCTTCCCCGGACAGAAGTCCAGAACATGGCCTTACACAACTAGGAAAGAGATGCTAATGGAAATATCTTCCTTAAACTAGCCCTTCAATCTCTGTCTCTCTGAACTTAGCATGGCCTGGGAAGCTTTGACTTAAATCACAATTCAAACCCAGCCTCCACCTTTCCTGCGTATGGTGAGCCTGGACAACTTATAGTACCTCACTGCATCTCAGATGTGTCATTTTTAGACAAAGATCAAGTCTGCCTCATTCTATGTCATGCAGATCAATCACAACGTAGGATGTAAAGATGGAAGCAAGATATTGGCCCAGGTATTGTCACTGTACGTCCCGAGAGCACTCTCACCTTCAAATCCCCACCTGGCTCCCCCTGCCTTGTAGCACTAGCTGGACAGGCATGGGCTTCAGGCATGAGTCTGATGAGACGCAAGATCTAGATGGTGGCAAAATAAGGGTGCCATCTTAAGATATAATTTCTGTCTATTTTAACAAATTATCATTTTCCTTGAGAAATATTTAGGTCATTATCATAGCAAGTTAAAAATGGAGAAATGTCTTTAGCCTCCAGAAGATTTTGAATATAAGACTTCAGCCTTCAAACTCTCTATTCCATATGTCCAAAAAGCTAAGCAGAAATAGGAAAACTATATAAAAGACCCAAATCAAACATCTAGAGTTGAAAACGTAATGTCTGAAATAAAAATCATTCGGAATGAGATTAACAGCAGATTAAATAATACAGAAGAAAAGATTAATAAACTTGAATACAGTAATGGAAATGATCAAAAGAAAACACAAAGAAAAAAGGAAAAAAATGTACAGGCCATCGGTGAGCTTCAAGTGGCCCAATGTATGAGTGAATAGTGTCACCAAATGAGAGGAGAGAGAAAAGAGAAAGAAAACAGAAAAAAATATTTAAAGAAATAATGGCAGAAATTTTTATAAATTTAATGAAAACCATAAACCCACAGATCTAAGCAGCTCAAGGAACCCTAAGCACAAAAAACATGCAGAAACTATACCAAGGTACATTACAATCAAATGGCACAAAATTAATATTAAAGAAAAACATCTTAAAAGCCTAAGGGAAGTATCCTAAGAATGGAAAAACAAACACCACACGTACTCACTATTAAATTGGAACTAACCGATCAGCACTCATGTGCACAGATGAAAGTAAAACTCAACGGAAATCATGTAGGTAGGAGGGGGGACGAGGGGACGGGTAAAATCACACCTGATGGGTACAGTGTACACTGTCTAGGTGATGGGCACACTTATAACTTTGACTCAAGCAGTACGAAAGCAATCCATGTAACCAAAACATTTATACCCCCATAATAATCTGAATTTTTTTAAAAAAAAAACCCACAATAATAAAAAGCATAAGCATAGCAAAAAATTACAAATAATACTTCATGATATCAAAATCTTAAAAGTGTTTAAATAATGCAGAAATTATAAAATTTTCCCTTGCGAATTTATTTAAGTCAGTAAGTATTTTAATATAATTTAGCCTATTCCAAAAAAAAAAAAAGCAGCCAGAGAAAAAAGACATGTTATATACAAAGAACTATGCCACATCTAAACACCAAATTTAAGAATCAGTGTCACCAATTATTCCTTCCTTCATATAAGTCCTTCTGAGCTACCAAGACTGTCCTGTAAAAGAGAATTGGTCTAGAAGCCCCTTCTAGGCAGAAGCCAAGTCCCATTTATCTCTTTGTACCCACTGCTCAGCCTGTGCTTGGCTGAAAGTTTAACTAGCATCTATGTCCACCCGTCTTTCTTGTGGCTAGCAGTCTTTTCTATTTATAAACATCTCCCAGTGAATAAGAATTTAGTAGCACATCTTATGTACCAGGCCATCCTCAAATAGTCACATTTTAGGAGCCTTTATTTGGTTCTTTGATTCAGATGGCAATGTGCTGTCAATACGATATATTAATAAAATTGATAGAAAGGAGTTGTGTGCAAGAACGCTTTCTTTTCAGCATCCAGGCTCAGCAGTGCTTTGCAGGCTGCAGATTTGGTAGCACTGCCCAGTTCTGCAGTTTCCACAGTGCTGAACTTCCTGTGTGAGTTACCAGGCTCTGTGTCCCACAGGCAACCCGGCCAGCTGGGAGAGCTGCTGAGACACGGGGGGGACTTTAGGTGTTTGGAGTAAGAAGATAAATTGAAAAAGTTTTTACTAGTTTTATATTTTAATATTCTCTTCCACTTCAGATTATTATATCATGAGAATAATGGAAGAAGCATGATAATCATTCTTGGTATTTTCTGCCAATAAAATGTTGCTGACTGTTTCCAGTACACAAGCCTGTACATTAGTTTAGCACGTTATCCCCAGTGTGAAATCTGTCCCCACATATCCAGAGGGAATTAATTTGGTAAATTTTCTGCTGCTAAAGATGGTAGAGACTACTAAGAAGGAGGCAGAAGGGTCTGGATTAGTCGAAGTCAACACCACAAAAGCTGTTCTGTGTCTTAGACAAAGTGTGACAACTATGATCATTGGATTTCCCAGTCCACGTTGGATTCCCATCAAGTTACAAAATGTGAAGAGTACCTCTAATAAGCAAACACACAGATCCATCATGAGAAGGAGGAGTAGATACCCTGACAGCAAAGAGAAAAGACAGAAGAGTTAGAAAAGTTAAATGCAAGAATGTAAGAAAGAAAACTGTCAGAGCCCATTCTTGGCTGTCCCATATATTCTAATAACTGATAGTCAAAATGCTGACCCTCTGCCGTCAAGAAAATGTGAAATTATTACTGGCAACTTTAGAAGATAGAAAGCGTTTAAGGAAGATTTCCATCCCAATGCTTAAAGTAGAATTTTGGCTTTTAGGATGTCAGTCTTGCTTATAAGAAGCTCTGCTTCCTTAATAATTCCAGACAAATGGAATAGTTCTTAGGCCAGGCCATTAACTGCTAAAGAATATTTGTAAGTAGTTATAAATATGTACATACTTACATAAGAGTTTTCTTATCAATATAGAAATAAGCAAGCATGTATGGGACTCGCATTATCATCATCTATTAATATTATATAATTTATTAGTTTGCCATATTACATGGAGCAGAGGGTGGACAATTCTTAGTGAAGATTTTAGAAGATTATCATTAAGCCAAGCACTGATAAATTATTATAATTCCAAGAAAATTGAGAATGAATTTTACATAAGCTAAGCAGACAAATTCTTACTTAAAAAAAGACAATTTCAGGAAAAAAAACTTTGAATAATTAAAAGATTGATTTAAGATGCAAAAGGCATCAAGTTTCTTATAGACAGTGTTACCATCTAAAATCTAGTGTTTGAAGAATGTGTTTTTATAGCAACTGTTGAAATTTAGTGGGATTTCTTTAGTGTTCTTAACTTTTTATGACCCAACAAAAACAGAAATGTGGAGGTAAAGCACCAGGATTTTGCATGGAGACAGCCTTTTATAGACCTCATCATCTGAAACAATAACTCCTCTTTATGGGAAGATCATGCACACTCTTTTGCTGTGACAAATTGACTAGCAAACTAGATCTTCATAATGGCCCTAAACACTTTTTAAACTTTAAAACACTCATTACGTGGTTTATGAGCATCAGAAAAACATAATGGTATTATGGCAGAAGCAAAGTGATAAATGTTTTTCATAACCAACATGGACTTCAGTTACCTTTTTCTCATTTACAGTGTAATGATTTTGTTTGTGGCATAATATTAAAACAATAGGCTATAATAGTTTCAAGATTTCCAAAATGTGAATGAATGTTCTTCTAACTCCCATTTATGGATTATTTCTATTGTACTTCAACTTTATGAAAACCCAGGGTTTGAACTATAGAAATATATCTGTACTATGAAACTAAATGTTTTAGATATCTTTGTAAAGTCAATTTTCCCCCTAAAATGTGGCTGTTCTCAAAGAGTCTATTATTTGCCCATTTATTTTAAAATAAGATAGAATAGAGAGATACTTGAATAGTAATCTGTTACTATTTAATGAGCTAACATAATAGCAATGTAGCCTTAGTGAAGAAGGAAACAGAATCTCTGGCCATGTGGCCCAAATGAATAAAAAATGCAAGAGACCTGGGAAATTTGAGACTCGTCCTTAGAGACAGGGACAACAGCCTTGAATGTAGCATAGCTTAGCAGTAAGTATATCAGGTAAAAAGTGAACCAGGGCAAATTAGTGGAGTGCAACAGATCAAAGTAAGAATCGTGGTATGACATCTAAGACAAAGTGAATTGTCTTTGCTCTTGTTAAAGCAAAAGACTTAAATGCAAAGAAATGGAATTTTGAAAGATTATGATGAAAATGGGTCATGAAACATCATGCCTAATGAATTAGAAACTGGGCCGGGATAAACAGAGGCTATCTGACAACTCTGCCCAATGACCAGGCTCCTAGGGACAGTACACTCAGGTGCAGATGATGGCCAGCCTGAAACAGGACAAGGATGGACCCAACCTAAGGAGCAGGGCATGAGGAGAAGCCCTGTCGACTTGGAGCAGTAACCAAGTCATCGGCCCACTCAACACAGGACTTAGAGATCTCTTTCCTACAAGACCTGGGAAGCTATACTGATAGCACAGACTACATCTGTGTTGTAGAAGTCACATGCATTCAAATCGACTAGGTAGAGTACACCCGTGTTGTGATAGTTTGGCATTAGTTTCTTCGCTATCTTTGGATAATCTGATTTCTGACGTCCTGAGTTACAGAATGCCATTGTGAAGGTGTAGAAAGAGCTGAACCAGGCCGGGCGCGGTGGCTCACGCCTGTAATCCTAGCACTCTGGGAGGCCGAGGCTGGTGGATCGCTCAAGGTCAGGAGTTTGAGACCAGCCTGAGCAAGAGTGAGACCCCCATCTCTACTAAAAATAGAAAGAAATTATCTGGCCAACTAAAATATATATAGAAAAAATTAGCCGGGCATGGTGGCACATGCCTGTAGCCCCAGCTACTCGGGAGGATGAGGTGATAGGATCGCTTAAGCCCAGGAGTTTGAGGTTGCTGTGAGCTAGGCTGACGCCACGGCACTCACTCTAGCCCGGGCAACAAAGCGAGACTCTTATCTCAAAAAAACAAAAAAAAAAAAAGAAGAAAGAGCTGAACCAGAGGGATTTCCACTTCCAGCAAGATGCCAGGATGGAGTAACAAAGTGCAAATTTGCCCTCCTTCAAGGAAAAAGAACAACCACCACAAAACAGAGAAATATATGAAACAGTGGTTTTTTGGTAAGACACTGGACATTAGTCAAGGAAGAACTGTGATCTCTCGAAGACAGGAAACAAAGTGAGCCCTATGATTGCCTCCATTCACTGCCTTGAGAGAGTCTCCAAGCCATGGCACAAGGATTCAGAGCCCACGGGGAGCATGGCAGACTTGCTGTGTTGAGGAGATGGAGCTGGGAATCTGGGGAGATCAGAGTAGCTAGAGTTCAAAGGACAGAGTTGCCAAACAGGAGAGAGACCACATGGAACCCGAGAGATACTCAGGGGATTCCTCTTGAATATTCAGCAGAGAAACGTCAGTGCATGCATCTGAGGGAAATACTCAAGGCTGAGGAAAGCTCCACCTGAGAGTATTAGAGAGAATAAAATTTGGAATTCACACAGGGGTATGTGCAGTACGTGTTCCTGAGAGCCAGAAAGGAAAATCTCCTAACCAATGAGCCACGGGTGAAATACCCAGAAGGGTCTCGTGTCAGTACTGAGGAATTCTTAGCCCTGGACGAAACATGCTGTAGTCTTTTCTATCAAATCTTAAAAGTAAGATCCAAAAGGGTCAATGGTTTCCAAACAAAATAACTGCATCCTAAAACAAAGCTTTAAGATATCTATAAGAATGCAAAAATATCCAGCACCCAACAAATTGTGTCTGGTATTCAATTGAAAATTACTCTGTAAGCAAATAGGAAAATGCAGTCTATAATGAGGAGAAAAATCAATCAATCAGAACTGACACAGATGTTAAAATTAGCAAACAAGCATTGATTATAATTGTATTCGATGAGTTCAAAAAGTTTAAAAAGTTACACTTGGAAAATGTATAAGAGATCCAAATAAAACTTCTAGAATTAAAAATGCAATGTCTAATATGAAAAATACATGGGATGAGATTAAAAGCAGATTAAACATTGCAGAAGAAAAGATCAGTGACCTTGAAGGCAACCCAAGAAGCTATCCAAAATGAAGCGCAGAAAGAAAAAACAAACAAACAAAAAATAGTACAGATCATCAGTGTCAAGTGGCCTGAGGTATGTATAATTGTAGTGCCCAAATGGGAGGAGACATAAAGTTAGAAGAGAACAGAAAAAAAAAATTTGAAGAAATAATGGTTGAAAATTTTCCAAATTTATGAAAACTCACAGATCCAAGAAGCTTAAATAACACCAAGCGCACGAAACATGAAGAAACTATACTTAGGTGCATCATAATCAAAGTGCTCAAAATCAGTAACAAAGAGAAAATTGTAAAAGCAGCCAGAGAACAACAACAAAAAAATGTTTTATGCAAAGATAAGGAAGACAGCAGATTTCTCATCAGCAACCATGCCTACGAGATGAGAGAGAGGCAAATCTTTAAAGCACTAAAGAACCAGGTGAACCTTTTGGGCTCAAACATACATTAAGTTGATTTTAGTTTGGTATCTATCAGACACAACCGGTCCTTGAAGGAAACTCCCAGGCCACCAATTACACTTAAAGTCGTTGTGAAACTATCCGCAAATGAAACCCCTTCTGAGCCCAGTGTTAAGACATGGGCTTACCTGGGAACTGACATCTTCAATACCTGGGCAATCATGCAGAATTCTAACATCGAAACTGAGTTGACTTGACACAGCGTGATCAGAGCTATGGCGGCTCAGGACGTGCCCCCTCAATATTCTGTTCTTCCAGTCCCAGAGACAAATAAGCATTTATAAACCCTGAGTCAAAGGTTCTAGCACCACACACGGGGGCCACAGAATGAAGGGATTAATTTGGCTTTAGAAAAGACTCCCAGAGGAGAATGTGATCACTTCAAACTCTGACAGAACTTTTGTGGAAGTGGTTAGAACGTGCTGGCCCATCAGTAACTGCGGTGGCTTTGATCCTTTTTGCACAGTTCATTTCAGTGGAGAATGCTGGTCTTCAATCATAAGCACTTGATGCAGTAAATCTACCCAACATCTTCCTTCATCAGTAAAACATTTTTCAAATCTCCAACTGTGGGCCAGAAACCAGAAGACAATTGAGATGAAGAGATGAATATGACTTGGTCTCTTCTCTTACAATATAATAAACATGTGAACAAAAAGTTCATAATACATGTGTTGATGCAATGCTGAAAATATGAATGTCCTTACAGAGGTTATGATAGGAGCGTGCAGAGGCGTGAGGTGTCCATGAGGTCACTTTTACAAGGAAGTGGCATCACGAGTTAAAACCTCAGGGCTAGGATTCAGTGACTTAGAGGTCATTTTAATGTTAGATTATTATTTAGGGCAATGTTAGCTGCCACAAAAAAGAGACCCCCAAATATGCAATGGCTCAAGCAAGGTGGAAGATAGAAGTTATTTTCTCCTGATATCACAGTTATGGGTAGGTGTTTAAGGCAGGAAGCTCCCCTCCATGAATTAATTCACCCAGGCTAGCAGGTGCTCTGCTGTCTTCGACATGCGACTTACAAGGCTACTCTTGTTATCGCCGTCCGCCAGCTGGAAACAAAAAAGAAAAAAAACAAAACAAGTCCAGGACAAGATATGTTCTCCTGTGAAAGTCAACATCACACCTGTATGTCTTTCCTCATAATCTGGCCCAGCTCCCAGACTCTAGTAGACAGATGCTTCCATAAACTCATACCCCACCAACAATGAGCAATAATTTGCAGTAAGGCAATCTAAATCCAGATTTAAGAAAAATAAAATTCTTCCACAGAGACAAAGATTTGCTAATATATTCCATTTATGTTGCAGAATAAAACAATATCTTAGTAAAGAGTAATTGCATTCAAGCTCCTATACTACTAATAGGACTTCAACAAAAACGGTGCTTTATGTTTGCAAGACTGAAAAGGCCCATCAACCTGGTCTCTCCAGATTTTGCCCTGCAAACAAATTTCTGATTCCCCCTCCCCATCACCAAAAGGAAGAAATTGCTTAATATCACAAAAAATGGCATGTTTTCTGGCTCCACAAGAAAAATACAAAGTCCAGCCCTCCTCCACCCATGAGGCACCATGTTTAAAAGGAAAAAAAAAAAAAAAAAGATAAAGAAAAAGTTTTCTGATTTGATAACTAATAAGTTAGAACAAGAAACAACTGAATTACTTCTACTTTCTCACATTGGATAAAAAGTATCACGGCCTCTATCTGCCCTGTCTGTGAATGCAGTGGCTTGACTCAGAGCCTGCACTTCTCAGTCACCATTCTCATTGTCATTTTCAAGGCAGGAGTGTCAGCAGTTTCATTTTGAGCCTCCACTGTGGTCCATTCCCCTTCTCAGTGGTGTGTTCACACAGCATGGTTACTAGGGAACACATAGGGGCCTCAGAACAAGCTCTGCAGCAGGCAGCCTGAGTCTCATACCATGCAATGCCTGTAATCTAACAAGGTCGTATTAGTTTCCCAAATGGCATTTCTAACTGCCAGTTGCACACAGTGATGACATCTCTAACATTTGATTACATTCACAATTAAAAAAATAAAATAAAATAAAAACCTTTCTGTATCCAGAAAGGTTCCTTTTAGAAGACATTTTTAAAAATTGAAAATTGCTGATCCTTGAGATCGCTAGAGAGTTGGAGGATGGGGACACATGTTATTGTTTGTTTAGTGAATGCTTCCTCTGGGTCACTTTTGCCTGTACTGACCTTCTTTATTTGTTTTCACTGCAAAAGTGCATCTAAATGCTTTTACCACCGGGAAATTCTCTTACTTGGACATTAATATTTTCAGCATTGTGTGAACACATGCAATAAAACTGTCTTTGCCACAAACATGACTTACATTTTTAAAAAGCAGACAGAAAATGAAACACATATGCGATGGCTGCCATTACCTTAATGAAAATTTTCATTTGTTAAGTTGATTTATGGCTTTAGTAACATAAGAGAATTCTTCATGAGTCATCTTGATTAGAGATAACCACTTTTCAAAATGGGTTTTGAAATTTTGGAAAACAAAAATATATAATTCTATAAGAAACCTCTAGATTTAAAGAGCTGACACCTGCATTTTATGTCCATTGCGGAGCAACCCCATTATTTGAAGGGCCTCGTGCTAACTCTGCCCAGCTGCTTCATAAATCCTATTGCAGCCCCCTACCAAGTTCTTTTCCAACTGAAAAGACTTGGTAATTCACATCATAGTCCACTGCAGACAGAATAATGTGCGGCATACCGCAAAAGCCATGTGGTTCTGAGTATTCTGAGCATTCTTTTTGTCGTAAACTGCTGAGAAAATAAGACTGATTAAACAAGTTTTGGGGGGGTGGGGTAGTTTCTGCCCTCTTATCATGAGAATGAGATGCCATGGTAAATAATATGGTATCGTAAATAAATGCACAAACGCTTCTCAGAATCTCATGTAATCCAAACCAAATTCACTGTATGTATTTCTCATTTTTTAGCTTTAGAACTTTAAGCACATTATGACCATGTGTTACAACAACATGCTAAAATGCTTCTGAAAGATGTAATTATGTTTGGAAGAGTTTGGTTTTAAAATATGGCTTTTCTTTACCGGGTCAAAAAAAAATGGGGAGATAACTAATTTGATAAAGAAAGTCAATGGGAAAATGATTGTTTAACAAAACCATTTCATTGCAGTCTCTACTTCTAAAGCAAGAATACTTTTAAAGTGTAGAGAATTCATCAACAAATTCAGAATTTTATTCCTATAGTGGGCTCAGCCTCAGAAGAGAATATTTAGTACTTAAAGGAGAACACTGTCTTTAGTAATTTAGCAAATTATTAGGATTTCAAGAGGGAAAATTCCGGTTAAATTACAGTATTAATCTCCTTTTAAGAATATAAATCAGCCCTAATGAAATTGCCTCAGCTTCAGCAGGGGAGAAATTTTGGGAAAAATTATAGCCATCAAATGTGTTTATAACTGGGCTGGGATTTTTATTTTATATTATCATTATTATTGTTATTTTGGGGGGACAGGGTCTCACTCTGGCACCCAGGCTGGAGTGCAGTGGCACCATCATTGCTCACTGCAGCCTCACTCAAGTGATCCTCCTGCCTCAGCCTCCCAAGTAGCTGGGACTACAGGCACATGCTACCACACCCATCTAATTGTTTAAATTTTTTGTAGAGAAGAGTCTTGCCGTGTTGCCCAGGCTGTTCTCAAATTCCTGTCCTCAAGTAATCCTCCTTCCTCGGCCTCCCAAAGTGCTGGGATTACCAACGTGAGCCACTGTGCCCAGCCTCTAAAGCTTGTTTCTTGTTTCTGCCTGGTTTGGGCTGGGATTTTTAAAAGTCAAGCACCACATTAGAATGAGGCAGCCTGGGTTTAAAGGGGTGAACCAACTCCTCAATACATACAGCTAGGAACTTTATTGAACACAAATTCATGTGCAAGTAACTTCATTTTATTAATTCACTTTAGGTTCATCTTTGAGCCCACGTTTTGCCAAATAAAAAAAAAAGGAAAAAAAATAACAAACACTACATCTAAACTTTTCTAGGTAAACCCAATCAAATCCAGTCATTTCCCAATCCCTTCTGGCTTAGAACACGGCAACACTTATGCTCGTCGCAACACTTATGCTCGTCAGCCTTCATCCTCTCCTGCACCTGCAGTGCGTATCCCTGCGCAGGGGCTGCGGGTGGGGTGTCCATGTCTCATCTGGAATCATCTCTCTTCCCTGCTGCCTCTTGCCCAGGACATTCGCCAACATGGGGAATGAACCATCTCTGGTCCCAGGTGCTCTCTTGGCCCACACCTGCCTCCTTCCTTATTGAGCTCTGCTGAGATGGTGCCGCATGCTTTCCTTAACCCAGAGAGGCACCATCCATGCCCACCATTCTGATGTGTCACCTCCCTCCTAGCCAAGTAACCCCTCTGCAGCCCTGAGTCGGTAGCTTCTCTTCCTCAGCTAACTTACATCCCCAACCCATTCAAGACATGAAAACCCTCGGGGGCTGTCCCCTGTAACTCTGGGGTCACAGGAACCATCCCCATCCCTCTTCAGCCCAGCATCCAGATTGCCATTCCTACTCTGTGGCTCCTACTGCTGGATGGTACAGGGGATGCCACGGAGCCTTGCCCAGCCAATGCTGTCATCCAGGAAGGGCAACAGAGCTTCTGTTGACTCTCTGCTCTCCCAACTTCAAGAGGGATTTCATCATCAGCCCCTTACCCATAGAGGGGGACTCCCCAGGTGTGTTCCTGGTACCAGGTGGCAGCCTCTCGGCGATGCTGCCACATCTCTTGCTTCCTCTCCAAACTGCATCCTTTCCCTGTCCATCTTGGAAGCTCTGTACAGACCAAGGAGAGGGCAAGTTGTTTTCTGCCTATTGTAGTCCCAGTTCAAGTATATCCTATCTTTTACCTAGATCTGTGCCCTCTAGCCTTAAACGCTAACCCTGTGCTGCTTTCTTCTCTGTCCCACTCTGACAACACCTTGTTGGGCCAAATTATGGCCTGAACCTCTCTTCAGAAAGAGGCATGGACAAGAGGAGAAGGAGACATATGACATTTACTGCCCCCAGACATTGTCCCGCTGCACACCAACAGGAATGGGAAATTCCAATTATACGTGACTTGTGTATGAGACCTACTAACTCTGGGCAAGTTGTCCTCAAGACTCTAGATTGCAATCTTCAGTAGCTCTATTAACAGAACTCAAAGGGTCTTTAACTCAGGAGTTTAGAGGAGTTCCAAATGGGTTAGTTGAAACCCAAAATATTAATAACAAAATGAAGACTAAGGTTAATTGGTGGGTTTGTAAGGCATTATATCAACTAGGAGTAGATGTTTATAATTTATACTGTCTTTCTGAGAGGCAGAATAGAATAGAGGTTGAACACATCAACTCTGGGACAGTGCCCTCTGGATTCAAGACCTGGTTGAGTATTTGCAGGATATGTGACCTTGTGCACCTCCCTTTTCTCATCTGTAGAATGGGGGTAACAATAGTACCTACCACACAGAGTTGAGATGAAAATGAAGGGAATTAACACATGTAAAGAAATTACAACAGCATCTGGAAAATGGTTTAAGGATTAGGAGGTGTTAGCTGGGATTATTTTGAGGGTTTATAACCCTCCTGAGGCCCTCATTGGGAAAGCACTTTCCCAAGAACAATTTAAGTCACATTTCTGTCCTGTTCTTCTCCTGGGCCAGGTCTTCCTCCTCTTCCTCCTCTTCCTCCCCCTCCTCCTCCTCTGCTTGCTCCTTCTTCTCCCCTTCCTGCTTCTCTTCCTTCTCTTTCTTCCCCTCTCTTGGAATCACTGAGCATCCTATCTTGAGCTCATGGACCAGTCTTCCTGAGGGCATCCTGGTTCATGCCTGACTCGTCCCTTCCCTCTGCATGGGCATGCTCAGTGCATGGTGTGCTCATTCTGTTTGCAAAACATCAATATTCAATCCAAAGACCTCCACGTCAACCACTATAAGACATGGCACATTTTTCTCCATTGTTTGTCTATTGTTATGCCAGTGATGCTTCTACTTCAGTTTTGATTGAAACTCTTGGCAACCTATACACTTTTCTAATCACCAGCAGGCCCACTGTACTCCCCAAGGCAGCTCACTCTCCTGTGGAAGAACTTTATCTGAGCCTCGCATTTCTATGCTGAGTGTACCTGTGAAACATTCCCCATTTCCCAAGTACCTTTGCCTATAGCAGGCTTTTCTCTCTTTAAGCCTGCGTGCTGCCTTTTAACTCCTTCTTGCTAGGTTACACACATGGGTTGCACATCACCTGCTCCAGAATTGGTAAGCTGCTTCCTTAAAAATCATCATGAGCACATACCTATGAGTGTCAAGAAAATTTGTGCAAACTTGCACTATCTTTTGAATGAAATGTAAATAATTTATTCTGAGCTTTCATATATTATGATAATATTAGAAATTTTCCATATACACACAGATATACAGACTAAAAATTTCAAAATAAAAATTATTTTCTATGTATCATACAAATATCAAATCTGTTGTCTGGTGACCATTTTTCTCTTAAGGAGAAGATATCACTGTTGACCATTTTCTCATATCAAAAATGTGTATCTATAACTCATACTCATTTTTGGCCCAATGTAGCCATTTTTTTGTTACTCTCAAGTCAGTTCCCAGCAAAGCTGAAGGACTCTCATTCTTCTCCAAAAGCCAGGTGATTTTTCTGTTCAACCTGGGGGGGATATAATAGCTGGATGTCTAAGAAGGACAAAGTTATATCCATTTGTTCCTAGATCATTTCTGATATGGCCAGGGTCTCCTCTGTCTAGGTTTAGAAGGACAGAGAGGGAAGGCTAGGTGGTGTCTGGGTGACTGAGCACAGAGGATTAGGGAGAAGGAACGAGATGACGGCAGAGGGGGATAATGGCAACAGCAGAACGAGAGTCAGATATGGAGTAACAAGATCCAGGGTCAGGGACACAGGCAGCTCCTGTGGGCAGATTATTTACATCTTTGTGTCTAAATTTCCCCCACCTATAAAATAATAATTCCAACCTCCCCATGGTTTGGAGAACTAGAAGAGATCATAAATGTATAAGCCAGGTTTGGGGGGCCTGGAATACAGTGGTACTGGGGAAGAGGTCATCTTTAGGGCTCGTGCTTCAGCCTGCGTAGGATGCCAGGAATATTCCCCACATCTCCCGAAGGTCAAGAATATCTCCCCAGTGTTACAATGTATTGTTGATGCTCACCTTGCAATATGTCAGTGTTGACCCCACCCTCTGATTTCCATTCTCTTCCTTTTTCTAGCCTCTCCCCTTAGTTTTAGGGAAGAGCCCAACAATGAGTGGGCTGCATAAACTCAGGTTTTCAGTCTTTTCCAGAAGGGCATCAGGAATAGGGAAGGCAGAAGTGTCCAGAGGAAATCATGTTTCAGCATGTCAGTCGTATGCACCAATGGAAGTTTTCGTTTGGTACCAGGAGAAAGGACTTCCTTCCTGGGAAGGCACATCAGTCCCAGACATCCAAATCCCAATAAGTGGGTTTGAAACCTCACTGTTTTTCCATGTCTAAGACTTCCTGACCATCCATTTCTTCACTTCCTGAAAGTGGGGCTGTCAAATAGGTCGCTGCATCCAAGAGATGCTTTAGTTAGTTTTGTTTTCTTCCCTCTCCCCTCAGGCTTCCTAGAGCTTGAGGCATAAAGTGGGGACAAGAGAAAAGCCTCCGGTATGAGTTGATGGTGATAAGAAACTATGTGAATGTGACTTCTAACGTAGGACAGGATGAAGTTGTTTGTTTTTTTAATCTCATATTTCATGCAGGGCTGGGCTGAGGATGTGGCAGGCATGGCGTATGCCCTACGTTCACTGCCAGAGGGTGCTCCCTGCCTGCCACAGGTGAGAGCCGGCTCTGGGGCACCTGCCCCAATGGGGGAGGGGGGTGGAGAGGGCCCGTCGGGGGTGGGGTGGGGAAGGACTGGTCCCCAGGAGGACCCTGCCACAGAATCCACAACTTCATTTCATGAATGTCATTTATCAGATCATAAATGACATTGTGACAGGTTTAAACCCTTATATTTGTGGATTTTTATACATATTGCATTCTGTTCTCTGGGACACTATAGAAGAGTATAAAGCATACATATGCAAATGTCTGAAAATCTGGGCCTGCATTCCATTAAATGAGTGGGAATGCTTTATTGTCCTGACAGTGCAGATACATTTTGATAGGAAGTGTTAGCTGTGTCCCATTAAGGCTGGCAACCACCAACCCAAAACAAATTGCATGTCTTATTTTACAGATAAGACATAGAATTATGGCCCTTGACATGATGATATATTTTGATCTTAATGTTTTTAAAAAATGGTTTTACAATTTGCACTCTTGATTTTCAATGTCATATTTACGTCTCCTCACCCCTACCTTTTTCTGATTCATTTAGTCTATATTCCCCAGCCAATGCCTTATTGACAGCATGTTCCACAACTCGTCTCTATGCCCCTGTTCCAAAGTCAAAGCTCTCTTAAAAAAATCACCCACAAACAACCCATTCTCATTTTCTACTTTTTAAGCGTTCTTTTTTTATTGTTCTTAATGTCACTGGCCTGGCCTGCCTGTCCCAAACCTCCCCATCTTAAAGCATCAAGTGTATACATCACACAAATAGCTTTCAACCTCAAGTACCAAAACCACTGTCACGAGAGAAACCAAGTGTGGTTCACTGATTAACCCTAAACCTGTATCATATGTTGAAGGCAAAAAATAAAGTTAAAAAGTTTAAATGCATGTCTAACCTATTCAACCTATTCTACAAATAGGTCTTGGTAATCCAACCTCTTTGGCTCCTGTAAACAGCCGTCTGAAAATGCAAACATGCTATTTGCACATGGGGTTCCCCTCTTCTTTTAACGTCCTTCGCCTTCCCTCTTTTTGCAGTGGTCAGTATACATCCGAGCCGCTGTCCGAAAAGAGAAAGGCCTGCCCATCCTTGTGGAGCTGCTCCGAATAGACAACGACCGCGTGGTGTGTGCGGTGGCCACGGCGCTCCGGAACATGGCCTTGGACGTCAGAAATAAGGAACTGATCGGTATGTTCCCTCTGATTCACAGCATCGCGGGTTTTACATGACAGTATTTCCTTGCGGGCTGCGTGCGGTTGAAACCATGTGCGGAGCATATGCTTATGCAGGAACAGTCCGTTTGCCACAGGCCTCATTTTTTTCCCAGCTCTCCTCCTAGTTTAAAGCCAATGCACTGATTTATCTTTTAGGATTTAGAAGAAAATGCAATGTGTGTTGACATTTCTAATCCTTGCAAATTAAAAAGGACCACAGTGCTCAGCACTTGATACCATCGTCCCCATCCTCTGAATCTCTGTCAGCCTGTTTGTTTGCTTCCCATGTGGTGAACTGAGGAATTCTGATAAGATACACATTACTTTTCTTCCTCTCTCTGTTTTTAATTTATGGATGAGACCATACTGTGGCTCTTTAATCCTTTTCTTTTTTTTTAGTCACTTCCCTTTAATTTGGTATTCAAAAAATAAAAAGGATCTTTCATTACTGAAGCATTAAAGAGGGGATACACTCACCTATCTGTTCAACAAATATTTATTCATGACCTCTTTGTTCCCTGCCTGTTTTAGGCCCATTGATTATATCAATGAGCAAAACAGACAGAAAGCCCTGCCCCTGTGGAGTTTACATTTGAGAGGGGCACATGTATAATAAGCAAAATGAACAAATGAATTACATGCTGTGTTAGAAAAATTCTGTGGGGAAAAAAATGGAGCTGGCTACAGAGGCCTGTAATTGGTGAGGTTGCAGGGTTTTTTTTAAATTGAGGTGAAAATTCACATGACATCAAACTGACCATTTTAAAGGCCACCATTCAGTGGTATTTAGAATATTGGACAACAGTGTTGAAGAACTATCACCTGTATCAAGTTCCAACACGTTTTCATCATCCTACAGGCAAACCATGTACCCATTAGTGGTCACTCTCCATCCCCGCCCTCAGCCCCTGGCAGCCACCAGTCTGCTCTCTGCCTGTGTATTTTCTATTCTGGACATTTCATATAAATGGAGTGATATAATATAGGACCTTTGTGTCTGGCTGTGTTCACTTAGCGTAAGGATTGTGATTTTATTTTATTTTTGATTGTAAGCTGGTAAATTATATATATTCATGGGGCACAAAGTGATGTTATGATATACAGGTTGAACATCTCTAATCCAAAAATCCAAAATCTGAAATTTTTTATGTACTAACATGATGCTCCAAGGAGCATCTCAGATTTTGGATTTTCAGATTAGGGATGCTCAACTGATATATATTCTGAAAATATTCCAAAATCTGAAAAAATCTGAAATCTAAAATGTTTCTGGTCCCAAGCATTTTGGATAAGGGATATGCAACCTGTATTCATACAATGCAGAATGATTAAATCAACGTAATTAACATATCTATCTCCTCACATCATTATCATATTTTTGTGGTGAGAACATTTGAAAATGTATTCTTAGCAATTTTGAAATATAGAATACTTTATTACTAACTAGAGTCCCATACTGTGCAATAAATCTCAAAAATCCTGTTCCTTCTGTGTAACTGAAACTTTGTACCCGTTGACCAACATCTCCCCATTCTTCCCACCTCCAAGCTTCTGGTAACCACCATTTTTCTCTCTGCTTCTATAAATTCACTTGTTTTAGATTCTACATGTAAGTGAGATCATGTAGTATTTGTCCTTCTGTGCCTGGCTTATTTCACTTAGCATAATGTCCCCCAGGTTCATCCATGTTGTTGTAAAGGATTTCCTTCCTTTTTATGGCTGAGTAGTATTCCACTGTATATGTTCACCACATTTTCTTTATCCATTTATCCACTCATGGACACTTAGGTTGTTTCTTTACCTTGACTATTGTCAATAACGATGCAGTGAACATGGGAGTACAGATATCTCTTGACCATACTGATTTCAAATCCTATGGATATATACTCAGAATTGGGATTGTTGGATCATAGAGTAATTCTATTTTTAGTTTTCTGTAGAATCTTCATACAGGTTTTCTAATCAATACAGTAATGGCTGAACTTTCCCGCTAATACACATTCCCACTAACGGTGTGCAAGGGTTCCCTTTTCTCCACCTCCTCACCAACTCTTATTATCTTTTGTCTTTTTGATGATAGCTATTCTGACAAATGTGAAGTGATAGCTCATTGTAGTTTTAATTTGCATTTCTATAGTGACTAGTGATGTTGAGCCTTTTTTCATATATCCGTTGGCCATTCGTACATCTTCTTAGTCATGTCCTTCACCCATTTTTAAATTGGGTTATTTGGTTTTTGCCATTGAATTGTTTGAATTCTTTGTATATTTTGAATATTAGCCTCTTATTAGATTTATGGCTTGCAAATATTTTCTTCCACTCTATTAATTGTTTACTGTGCAGAAGCTTTTTAGTTTGATATAATCCCATTTGTCTATTTTTGCTTTTGTTGCCTGAGCTTTTGGAGTCAAACCCAAGGAATCATTGCCCAGATCAGTGTTGTAGAGCTTTTCCCCTATATTTTCTCCTAGTAATTTCATAGTTTCAGGTCTTGTGTTCAAGTCTTTAATCCATCTTGAGTTGATTTTGTGTATAGTGTGAGATAAGGGCCCAGTTTTATTCTTCCATGCAAATGAATTCTTTTATGTGGATATCCAGCTCAAGGTTATGATTTTAAATGGGAGGTCAAGGTAGGAGTGGTTGGGAAAGTAACACTTGAGACTTAAAGGAGGCGAGAGAGGGGGCCATGCAGATATTTGGAGGAAAAAGAATCCACAGTGAAGTAGCAGCCCTTGCAGATCCCTGGAGTGGGAGCTGGGAGGGAGCCAGGGGGCTCTAGGCCTCCAAGGGGCCTCATAGGCCTGGTAGAGTGAGTGGTATAAGCCTGGGTCAGAGAGGCCTTCTAGTGCCCGCTTCTGCAGGTGGGAAGGTGCCCAGGCCAAGGCTGATTGATATCCTGGAGAAGGATGAACCTACAGGGACTTCCTGGGAAATGGCACAAGTTCCCACAGACCCCTGTCCTGACTGGTAGGCATCTGGTACTAAGGATGTTCTTTCTCTAGGGTTGCTGGTCAGATGACGCTAGACTGTGGAGTCTAGCAGCCTGACTGCAGGTAACAGGTGTTAGTGGACAGTATCTGGAGGCCAAGCACAGGGAGCTGGACCAGCCACTATGCAAAGGTCCAGGGTTATCTGGGGAACTGGGAGAAATGAGGTGACAGTAGGCAGAGGGGCAAGACTCCATTCCTAGGGCAACTGGAAGACTGAGGTGGGTCCAAACTTCAGACACAAAGTTTTCATAGATATTTGGGTTTGTTTCCTCTATCCAAATACCAGAGTGTGGTGTACTAAGCCTTTGGTGATCTTGGAAGCAGACACCTTTTATCCTAGCATTTTGCAATATCCATCATATCCTCCAATAAAAAAACAAAGTATTTGCAGCTCTTCAACCATTTATTTATTCACAAAAGCAGACAGCAAATCTGTGTCTGATAAAAGCAATTAGTCATCATATTTGTAATAACTCGTGAGGCAGGAAATAAACTTGTAGTATGTTATATATACTTAGTTTGAGTTTAATTTAAATGATTGTGTATTTTTTATCTTTCATATATTTAAACTAGATCTTTAGTTCAAAAGGTCAAGGTACCCTCTCCACATACTCTTTCCTCTTCCTTGCACAGTTGTCTCAGACAGGATAGTGTTTGGACTTCCAATAAAATCCTATCCCTCCTCTATAAAATGCGGGAAAAATCAATAGCTAATCAGTCTACTGCCTGGATACTAATGACTAGGTTTTTTGTGTTTTCGTGTTTTATTTCTTTTGGTAGATTAAAATATAACAAAATAGTGAACTATTGATTGGTTTTCTAGCTCCTGGACATCTCTTCTGTCTCAAAAGGCAGTTATCTAGTCCTCTCTCTGAGGCAGGAACGTTTGCACGTCCATACTGCCCATGTTACATTAAGCCCTTCACTATCAAATATCACCAGACAGGAAATGGAGCCAATTGTTTAAAATAGGAGTGAAAATATCTAAGTTGTGGGCTTTATGAAATCAATAACTTTTTTCTTGACTGAGAAGAGCAGAATTTAACAAAAACATTAGATTCTATTTAGGAGAAAGGAAATGTGACTTTTACTAACTCTTTTACTTTAAATATTGTATCAAAGGAATGATTTTTAAGGGAAATTCTATACAGACCTTTATACATTGAAAAGAAAGCTGCAGTAACTTTGAACCTAGAACAACAACAAATTGGACTTCTTTGTTTTGCTATCAACTCTCACTGAAAGCTTTGGTGACATCATAGGGTTTCATGGCTTTAAAGATCATCTCTATGCTAATGATTCCTAAACAGATATCTCTGGCATGAATCTTAGATCCCGTATGCAACTGTCTGTCCAACATCTGCACTGGATATCTAATACACATCTCAGATACAAAGTGTCCAAAATGACATTCCTTCCCCAAGACCTAATCCTTCAGCAGTCTTCCCAATGAGAGCAAATGGCCATTTGTCCTTGCAGGGGCCCAGGACAGATGCTTTGGTGTCCTCTTTAACTCATATCCAATCCCCCTCATAACCAATCCATCAACCAATCTGGCCTTCCTTCTGAATTTCCCCAGAATCTGACACTTACCATCTTCATTGCTCTCTCCCCGGTCCAAAACACCCATCCTGTCTCCCCTGGCTTATTCTGGTGACAACTACCTGGTCTCCAAAGCCGCTGCCATGGAGTCTGCTGTCACAGCAGCATCTGGGGAGGCAGGGGGTGCTGTTAAAACCTTGGTCCTAGATGTCATTTTTCTATCCCAAACCATCCTCATCTCAGTGTAAAAGTAAGTCTTTACAAGGCATCCATGGCTCTGTGGGATGCAGCTCCCCATTAGCAATCTAGCCTCACCTGCTCCTCTCAACACCAACACATTTGCTAGGGCCACGGGTTCACTGTGGTTCCTGCCTCGGGGCCTTTGAACTTGCTGCTCGCTCTGCCTGGAACCGCCTTCCTCCAGGTGTCCACATGGCCTGAGTCCACGTGACTCACCCCACTCACATCTTTACCCAAATATAACTTTCCCAAGAGAAGCTTCTCTGGCCACCGTACTTAAGATTCTACCCTCAACTCTCTTTCCTGCTTAACTTTCTCCACAGCATTGATCACCTTGTAATATATAACATATCACTCATTGGTCTTGTATCTTGTCCCTCTCCCTGCACTGGAACACAGGCCTGTTAAGAGCAAGGTCTCTGCCTTGTGTGTTTGTGGATGTATCCCTTGTACACAGAACAGCCCTTATCCATGGCAGGCGCTTAATAAATATTTGCTGAACGAATGACAGAACTAAATTTTTCCTGTTTGATCATCTTAAAATGAACTCCAAGTCAGCAAAACATTAAGTAAACAAATTAACCATTAATTAAAAAAAATAATTTCCTATTAAGAAGGAAAGTAATCAAAAAGGCAGTTTGCTTTCTCTTTAAATTTCCTGGATGCATGCAGACATTCAAGAATTTCAGAAAGAATCCAGTTTTTTTCCATCACTGGTTCTGGGGTTTCAGTTTAAATTACAGTTCTCCTGAGCTCATTCTTTTAGTTAGGGGTGAGGATGTGCAGGCTTTGCAGTCAAGGAATGGATCACCTTCCTTAGGGTCGCTCTGGAAGAGAAAACTCCAAATACAGTATTGAACAATAATCACCTTTTACCCCATTCGGTTTAATGAGAACCACACAGTAGCACTAACAGAACTTAACATACTCTCCCTCTCCCTTGTCTTCCCGTTTGGGCTGTTTCCATGGTTATGTGTATGTCTCTGGGAACTGGTGATAAGTATGCTATAGATAGGCCTTTGTGTTCTTAATGACGTGGAGCAGTAGGTTAATGCACATCCATACATTTCTTTGCAACCTTCAAAAAATCTTAATTATCCTTCGGAGTAGGGAAGGGTTTAAAAAAAAAGAATGGTAATAATTAGCTTCAGTGAAAAGAGCAAACAATATTGTACCACTTCAACAAGTTTAGCAAAATGCCATCCATTTCAGCACGTGGACAGTTCCTGATGAAGGTAGCCGACGTTTATCTTATGCAGATCCCTAACCTCTCTGCCAACAAACTAACAAACCCAACAAAACTGAGCACGTAAAGCACACATGAACTCCTATTTGCTGACCTCCCATCAAAGCTCAGCTCGAGCTGGCCTCTCCTGATGAAAGCCAGTCCTTGAACTCAGAGCTGAGGTGGGTAGCACCTACTTGGTAAGAAATCTTCTCACTTATTTTAGATTTCCATTGTGTAATTTTACCCTTGCATTGTCTTTTGCTTATTCCGTGCATACATTGCATCTTCTCCAAATGAAATAGTAAGCAGGGATCAGGTGATGTGTTTGTTTTTACATCCAGCGGTGCCTAGGGCTTTGCTGTGCCTGTAGCAGGTACTCAGTACATAGTTGCTGAGCGAATTAACTGCTGGATGAATAACAAAGGTTATTTATTCTGAAGAACAGATCTGGAGGAGGTTTGGGGGATCCCAAATAGAGGGAGGAAGGGGTAGAGGAGATGTCTGTTTCAGCTTCTTTCCACAGTGTCCAGGAAAGGAAGGAAAGACAGACAGCTTAGATGCTCCCTCAGATCCAGGACTCTAATCAAACTCATTCCCTGCCACAGTGGAAGAGGTTTCAGATTGGGAAGAAATAGTAACGCTTTCTGTATGTGACTCAATCACTGCCAAAGGTTCGTGCTGGGAGGGCTGCTGCATCCCTTCGCATGTTGGCAGAGCTCACAGAGGACCCTCCCTTGGCTTCCCTGGGTGGTGGCTGCTTGCCACACTTCCCAGCAGGCAAGCCAAGGCTGGGATGCTGTGAGCATCCTCCCAGCTCCCTGCACTCCTCCTGGGCTGAAGAGAAGAACCTATCTGCTGCTTTGTGGGCCTGGCCCTTGCCCAGTCTGCCATGGTCCCTTGGCCTCATCCTTCTGTGCTTTGCAGGACTCTTCCCCTACGCTCTGTGACCCTCTGGATGGCTGGTCACCGTGTTTGGAATGACCTGTAAGAGCCTTCCTTTAACTGATGCCCCCACACAGGCACACTCTGTGATCCATCCTTCACATGCAGCTAACCATTTTTTCACTCTATCAACTAGCTGAGCTTCTGTCCAGACAATCTCCTCTCTCCCCATTCCAACCTCAAAAGAAGCAGGAGACAGAATCTGACTTTCTCTGGGGTCAGGATGGGGAGGGTCAGCGCCTTCCCAAACACAGGTGTCCACCAGGAGAGATGGAAGAGAAAGGAGCCCAGAGTACCCCTGTGTGATAGGCATCGTTAGATGCCTATCAGTTAAAACAGATACGTGTGTGTTGTATCAATTTTGCATCTCATGCTCATGGCTGGTGTATGACAAAAACCCCTGGGATACAGGTACCCCATTCTGGGGAGCAACATTTTGGGGGCCACTGATGAAATGACACTGTGGGTGCCTTCTTCACCCGTGCTCTTCATGCTGACGAACCCCACCTCTGCCCAGGGAAACACTCAAAGCTCTGGAAACCTTAGTGCAACCCAGGGAGGCGATATGCTATTTTTATTCCTGGGAATGTGTAAGCTTCACTTTATTAAATAGAAATTTTAGAAGCATACCTTCTCTGCTTTTCAAAATATGTTTCTTCAGACATGGGCAGATGTTGTTTTAATTAAAACACATGCAATTTCAATTAGTATTTTTAAAAAGTAGCCTGATTTCCCAGACAAGGTGATTTATTGGAGCACTCTCTGCCAGCTCATTTTAATAACTTGACTTCATAAGCCAAATTTTAGACAGAAGGAAAGCTCTATGCTTTAGTCGAAACTTTGTATCTTCAGATTAGGTGCCTGTGTTAGAGCATGCATCTCCTAAACCCCAGAACCTAATCTCATGAATGCCGCCTGCCTTTTCCGGGAAGCCATGGGTTCTTTGTTAATTAACTTCAGACACCTGTTGGGGAATTTTGGCAGCTGGGTCTGGCAGATAAGAATTCCTTGGAAGGGAAGTTGTAAATAAATTCAAGAGCTGATAATTATTTTATTAAATAAAATTTAATGATTTGTCCCTTGGGAATACTCCATGAGGGGAAAAGGCAAAATGAGAAATTTCCAGTTGATTCAAATTCAGGGCCTCTGTTTAAAGACCTCAAAGAAGAGAAAGAGAAAAAGACAGAGAGAGAGTGAGAGAGAGGCCTTACCTAACTTTATTTCGACTGTTTAAGTATTCATTTCATGCCTGGCCAAACTGCATAAGAGATGAAATGGCTCTCCTCAAACACCTGAACCAAATCTTGAGAATCTAAAAATAGAAATGGGGACTTTAGCAGGATCGTGTTTTTAAATTGTATTCCCTTCCAAGTGTGGACTGTCATCTTCTCTACTTGTCAAAAAAAAAAAAAATTTTTAATCATGTGGACAGAAATTGTTATTTTTACTCTCTAGTACTAAAAAGAAGGGATTAGAAGAGTTTAAGTTTGCAGTTGACGACTCTTTCAGCCCTTCTGGTGTATGTGCGATTGTTTGTCGTGCTGGGTCTCCAGGAATTACGGAGCAGGCAAGGACAACTGTAGCTGGGGCTGCAGCTAAAGAGAAGGGTGCAGGCTGGCGCCGTAAATCAGATGGGCCCCGGGAGCCCGTGAGGCAGTAGGAGGAGATGAGGAGGAAGGGGCACCGCGAGGCCCCAGGCAGGAGGCCGGAGAACAGGGAGGCGCCAGAAGCCTGGATCGATGCAGTCCCTCCAGCGCCGGGCAGCTGCGGCCAGACTAGGGTGCAGGTTTGTGGAATGGCACAGGCAGCAAGCAGAGATTTTGCTCCTACATTTAATGCCTTGAGAAGAAAAGACTCGTTTCCTTCATCCTGCCAGACTGGAGTCAGAGGGACAAAGAATCAAGCAGTTCCCTGCAGCTCCTCATCAAAATGTCCTAAAAGTTCTTTCACGAAACTTAGTTAAAATTCAGACATTTCTTCTCTTATAACCAGAAAGTTCGTGAAAATTTACTATCAGAAAAACCTGGGTTTTTTTTAATTTAAAATAAAATTTTCCTATCCACTTTTGTGTACTACAGTGTCTTGCATCAATGTCAGTCCAGTAAAATGAATGGTTTTGAATAGTTCATTGATAAAAAGCGAGTGGCTTGTTACCTAAAGCACATGATATCCTTTGAATCCCAGATTGTATCATCCTTATCATGTTACATAGGCAACTGCACTTGAGACAGTCTAGACTGGGCTGATGCAAACAGATATTAATATGCAACGTGTTGCTTTTAATTAGGACTCACTAATATTGCAACATCAACCTTAGAGGTTATTCAGTGTTCAGGATAGAGCAAAACATAAAAATTCCTGTGGTCCTCACCTTGAGACTTGAACAGTTTAATTTACTTGTCAGAAAGAAAAGTTATAGCCATGAAATGGAAAGTGGTGGTATTAAATTTTTAATTGAATATTAACTCCACAGACTAATACCCAGCATCTCTGTGAGTCTGGTCCATTTTAAGGGTGACCTTATTATTCATAAAATGTTAAAAAATCCAATAGGTTTAGCTTCCAAGTCATCCTCTACTCCTCAAATACTAACTGAAACCCTAGTTTTATCCTTGGCCTCTTTTTTTTTCAGTAATAGAAGTGAATAGAAACTTTGGGGTTTTTTTCTTTCTTTTCTTTATCCCAACACAGTAAATCCATCGTGATGTCTTACTGAAAGTTCTCCAGGGGGTTTCTTGAGTTCTCTTTACTGTCCCTGTGCATCACCTCTTGGTTTCAGCTCACGGCATCGCAAGCCCAGTACACAGTGTGGCGTCACGTCCTACCTGAGTCTCTTCACCTCTGCCCCTTCCCACCCGTGCTGCCTCCCCCCTCGCTGTTGCCACCCTGACCTTTGTCAAGTGCTGCAGTTAAGGACTAGTCCGTGGTTCCCTGATGTGAGTGACACGACAAGAACTCTGCTGCCTGATTTCTTTTTTCAATAAAAGTTTTTACTGAGGCCTCCAAGAGCCTCCACGCTTCTCAGCACAATAGTCGTGTCTGTCCTCTGCATCTTGCTCAACCTCCCTTCAGCATTTAGCACATTTATGCATCTTGGTTTTTAAGAAAAAACTTTCCTAGTTTTTTTCCTACTCCCTTTCTTCTCCCATTTCCCCCTGTTTGGTTTTCTCTTCTCCACTTTACCTCAGGGCTCTGTTCTGGGCCTTTTTCTCTTCTCTTCATCTATACATTGGATGTAAGACCATCTCTCCTCCACTTCATTTCTTCCTGCCAATCCAATATAAACTTGTATAAATCTGGTATAATTTCCCCTCTGTCTGAAGAACATCTTTCAGCATTTCTTATAGTGCTGGTCTGCTAAAGATGAATTCTCTCAACTTTTTTTTTTTTTTTTTTTTTTGGTCTGAAAATGTCTTTACTCGCCATAAAGGATATTTATGCTTAGTAAAATTTTGAGATGACAATTTTTTTCTCTTTCACTACTTCAGAGATGTCATTCCATTGCCTTACAGTCTCCATTGCTTTTCTTAAGTCAGTTCTTACTGTTGTTTCCCTGAATATTTTTATGCTATTTACATTTAAGATACTTGGCCATTAGGTATTCTAATATTTTCTCTCCCCCCTTCTCACTTTCCTCTCTTTCTGGGACTCCAGTTACATGTATGTTACTCTGCATAATATTGTCTGAAGATACTTAGATACTCTGTTCAAGATTTTTTTATTCCTCTTTTTCACTTTGTGCTTTAGTTTTCATAATTTCTAGTAATCTGTCTTCAAACTCACTAGTCCTTCCATGTGCTATTTTCAATCCTCTGTAAAGGTCATTATAGAAATCCTTCATTTTAGATATTGTATTTTTCAATTATAGAATTTCCATTTGGTTCTTCCTTGTAGTTTCCATTTGTGTGCTGAATTTGTCCTTTTTTTTTTTTCATACATGTTGTCCAATTCCCACTAGATAGGTTAACAAATATGTTGAAGATAAAGTCCTTGTCTATAAATCCTAACATCTGGGTTATTGTGGATTTGCCTGTAATGACCATCTTTTCTCTTAATTTTTGTTCACATTTTCTTACTTATTTGCATATCTTGTGATTTGTTATTTTATGCTAGAAATTTTGTGTTAAAATATTTGAATAGAATGAAGTAGATAATTCCTCCCCTCCGCCCCACCAAAAAAAGAACACCCATTTCTTTTACTAGATTGCTAAGGTAGAGAAGGCTGAGTCAATCTAAAGCGCATTTTAGTTATATCTGTGCTTTAGTTAAATTCACACCATTTTCAGCATTAGTAAAATTTAGTTGACTATCAAGTTCAAATATTTCAAGAGCATCATCAGTATTTAACTTGCAGTAGAGCTTGGAAACTGAGCACCTGCAGATTCCAGAGATTTCTCTATGCATTACAGCTTAGTCACCAGTTTTTTGAGCCATGGGAAATCTCTCTCTCTTTCTCTCTCTCCCCCTTTCAGCTCTGAAGCTCAGGTGCCAGCTTTTTGGATCATGCATTACCTACATTTTTCAGGCCTTATATAATTTTACTTCTACTGTCTCTATCCATCCTTGACACTTACGTTCCTGGGTTCATGGCCTTCCTTTCAACGGGGCAGTCTCATTCTCACTGTCATTCTCATTCCACCTCAGTCCCCTCAGCTATTCCCCTACCCCAATGGCTCTTTCACTTCCTTTCCTATCTACTCCTAACCCATCTTCCAAGACATATTCAGGACCCACCCTTTCACAAACTTCTGTGAGTACTCCAGATTTAATTTTTTGCCCTACTTGAACTTCTTCATGTTAATTTATGTACTCCCCAAATTTAGCACTTCAGAAATGCTGTGTGCAACACTCATATAAGTTTATAGTGATGTAGGTGTAGTAGTGTAGTCTCCTCAGCCAAGCTGGTAGCTCTTTAGGAACAAGAACAATATCTTTTTTTACTTTTACTTTGGGGGCTTCTTTTGAAATCCTCAACTATGCCTAGCATTGCGTTAATGTGACGAAGATGACACATGTTGCATAGTTACTGCTCTGCTAGAAGATGAGTTCCATGGGAGCATGGACAGTGTCTTCCTCATTTGCTGCTCTAATGCCCAGAACAGGGCTGTTCTGGCCCCTAGTAGATACTTATAATATTAAGATTTGTTGGAATGGATAGGATAATAGGTTGAAGTCATAAAATTTTGGTTTTACAAACCAAATTGCCATTGTCTTACATAGATTTTCCTAATTGTTTTAAATCAGTTTGCAGTTATAACCTAGACCAGAACATCTTTTACAGCTGAGACCTGCTTACCTTCACCCTCCTTCCTCACCTTGAACGCACAACCACCACCACACCATGCTTTATTTTTACTAAATAGTAGAACCGCATGCTTTATTTTTATTATGCAAACCAAAGCAGACAAAATATATTTTTTTAAAGAACATGGTTCTTAACTTTGGGTGTACATTGAACCACCTGAGCCCATCCCCAGAGATGCTCTGATATTATCACTTATGTTAAGGCTCCCCGAGGGATTCTAATGGATAGCCAAGATTAAGAACCATTGATTTAGAGTCTGCAAGGCCCATCGTAAATAAAAACAGCCTGCTGACCGGGCGCGGTGGCTCACGCCTGTAATCCTAGCACTCTGAGAGGCCGAGGCGGGTAGATTGCTCAAGGTCAGGAGTTCGAGACCAGCCTGCGCAAGAGTGAGACCCCAGTCTCTACTAAAAATAGAAAGAAATTATCTGGCCAACTAAAATATATATAGAAAAAATTAGCCGGGCATGGTGGCACATGCCTGTAGTCCCAGCTACTCGGAAGGCTGAGGCGGTAGGATCGCTTAAGCCCAGGAGTTTGAGGTTGCTGTGAGCTAGGCTGACGCCATGGCACTCACTCTAGCCCAGGCAACAATGCGAGACTCTGTCTCAAAAAAAAAAAAAAAAAAAAACAGCCTGCTAATCTCCTGGAAAACTGTCTTCTTCCAATTTTGAAATATTTTATAATTATTAAAGTTTAAACTTAAGTATTTTTCTCTGAGACATTCCATTTCTTTGTTTGGAAAAGACAAAAATTTTTCTCCAGAAATTATTCTGATCCACTTACATTATTGTATATAATGGACAATTGCTTCTAATGGAATAGCCAATTTCAGCCCACATTGCCACTAATGGTATTGATACATAGAGTCAAAACAAAGCTTAAATTGTTGTAAATACTGTGTATATAGAGAGAGTAGCTATATCAAGTGGGCATTAGTCCCTTGTTTTAGCGTAATCTTTCATAACACATACTTAGATAAAGTTATCATGAGCCTCTTCAGTTTAGCAAAGAATTCTAACTTTACTTTTCCACTTAATAAAGCCCCTGAGATTCAAAGACCAATTTAATCAAGAGGACAGGTTTAAAGAGCTTGTTGAAAATATTAAATGCAAGCATAACACTGACATTAGTGTACAGGGCTGGAAGGCTATAGGGAACATCTCAATTCTTCTGATAGGGATAGAGTTTCCTTCCCCAGCCAAGGTGTCTTAAGTTCCTCACCGTTCAGGACTCCTACAAGTGACCAGCGTGGTTCGACCGGCAGGGTTGGAGGCGCTGCTGTCTTCCGTGGTTCCACCTTTTCTCAGCTCCACTCTTAGCTAACCTGTGAAACCTGAAACCCTGCTCCTGCAAGCAACATCCAGATATTTTCTCTTGCACTTTGGCCCATGGCTTCTTTGAGTTTGTGTCTCTGCTTCGGTGTGGGTTAAGTAAGGAAAGAATGCCTTCAGCATTTCAGTAAGCAGGCAAACAAGAAAAATAAATAGAAAATATATAAATCAATACTTTGAGATATAACCCTGCCTCAACCATTCTCCAGAAACACTAGGGTATTAGCATTATGTTTCTGCAAGCTGCTTTTCTTGAATTAAAGCTACCTATCACTTCCCAAATATTCTATAATATTCTTTGCTGCTACCTTATACCTTCACCTGAATGATTTTAAAAATATGTTCTCTTTGGTATATAGAGGGGATATGAGGCAGCATGTGCTTTGAATTGCTTTTGAATTTCTGTGACAGGATCTTTCAGAAGCTCCTTCATTTTGTCCCCTTCTTCCCCCCCTGACTAACAGCATATGTTGTGTGCATGACGCTCTGAGGCTTGGTGTGGGGGCTGCGTCAGGTACTGGGAGGAGCTAATCAGTCCCCTTGAAGAGCAAACCTTTGGCCTTGCTATTTAATCACATTGCTAATCTGCTGAGCTAAGGAACAGCAGAGAGTGGGGAGACCCCATGAGTAATTCTCTTGTCTGCATCGAACATTCCCCAACTGGCCTGATACTGTACATCCCAGCATTAAGCATCACCTTCTGTGACAGCTTACTCACCCAAAAGAACAATATTGGCATTGGTATTTCATTCTCACCATTGGTCCAGGCTGAGAGAGAAGAGGGAGTGGATAAAAAGAGACAGGGGAGGTGATAAATATTGGCAAGGATGTTTGCTGAATAAAAAAAAAGGGAGTATTGTTTCTCAAGCATCTTCATATGGGAAAATAGAGGAATTATTCCGTTAGCTGCTTTCTATCAGGTAAAAGACTAGCACTAGCCAAGAACATTTGAATTACAAAGTTAGAGGGGCTCCTCTGGATCAATATTTTAAATTGTAAGTGTGTGACTGTGCTACTTGATTGGATAGCAAAGATTAGTGAGCAACAAACAATGAATACTGAGCATTCGGTAACTAAGTACAATTTGCAGCAAAGCCCATCTTAAATGGGCAAGTGACCGCCCCTGTGTAAACATGATTGCATCCGCGGTAATTAGGCACCCATGGGAAGGGACAGAGTGACCGAGTCAGGCTTTGTCTTCTCCCCAGAGTGGCTAAGGCAGTACTGCTAGCTGCTCCATTTTTCAGTTTTCCAGCTGGCTCCAAAGGCCACCTCCACTCGGTCATGGGCTCAGGACACAGGTGGAGTGGAGCTGTGGAGCCGCTGGAATGAGAGTGGTTCTCAGAGCAGTGCTGGGGACGTGCTGGGAAGCTGCAGACTAGACAACAGCCACAGTAACAGTGACAACCACAACCACCCCTCCACTGTTAATCTGTAAACCACCAGCTCCCGGGGCACTTGAAGGCAGCTGAGGGACCAGCTTGAACTGGATGCAGAGAAAACAAATCACAACTGCCTAAAAGCCCAGTTATTCTAACTGGACTAAGAATCAGTCAGTCTAGATAGGAGCAGTGCGATTGACATGCACCCAGACTTCACTATGAATTTGCTTAATTTATTACTTTCCTTTAAGTATTCTGCTGGACTTTGAGAACAAATACTGCATTTCTGTTTTGCTTTGGCAAGAGAGAGGGATGATTTTAGATGGTAAAGCTGACGGAGCCAGTGGACCCACATTTGGGATAGGGGACGTGGACTGCTGCAGGCCAGCTCTGGTCTTGGCTTCTGGGAGGACAGATGAATGGACAGTTCCAGGCGCACCGTACTGCATGAGAGGGCGGGAGGCTGAGGGAAAGGAAGGGGACGGGGCGTGTGGGATGCACTTGCCTATGGCGGAGGCGCATCTGCTGGTGACTTCTTGGATCTCCTCTCATCCTTCCACTCCGAACCACCTTCTCACTCACGGATGGCGGGAACCAACCTCTGTTGTGTTTCGCAGTCTCCAGGTTCAGGGCTTCTCATGGTCCACGTTTGTCATCTAGTCTCTGCTCAGTTATCCCATGCCTGGATTCTAGTCTCTGCTCGGTTTTCTTTCTAAATGCAAAGGCATGTGAGATTCCTTATTTTAAAAAGAGAGAGCTCAAGTATGTGCATAAGACTAGCCCCTTAACTGGGCTGAATAAGCTGGTATCTCTACGTGGAGAGAAGACATGGGTATGAACACACCTTGCCTTGGCTTTAGGCCTCCCTATAAATGCCAGAGGAGGGATCCATTTCCCTTCCTCCCCCACCACCCCCAGCCCCAATTCCCTCAAGGTCTGAAGTCATTTTATTCTGTTGCTGGCATCTCCTGGGTCTGGTCTCCCCACCCTGGCAATCTCCTTGAGAGAAGGTACCGCGTTCTTTCCCTGTGACTCCCCGATGTGGCCTGACCGTGCATGGCCGGAGGAGGTCTATGGCAGTTTACAAACAGAACCACTGATTGTGAATCATTAATGCAATTAGCAACAGCAGAGCTCTGCAGTGTTTTTTGTTTTCTATCTTTCTAAAAGAGTTTTGGAAAGCTATTCCCCCTCCCCATCATATTTTTAGATTTAAATTGTGGCCAAGAATATAGTATAGTTTCCTGTGTGGCAATTTTAAAAATAAAACTGACACATCTCTCTTCTAAATATATCTTAAAAATCTAAATATGACAGTGGCTTAATACTCACCATCATCCTCTTTAATAATATATGAACAGATTATTCATCAATGCTAGAACTGCTGCATCATTCCTTTTGCTCCTTAAACATATGAACTTTCCATGTCCCCTGAAAATTTTACCCTGATTAACGTATTTTATGCCATAAAGTTTCTTATGATAATTCTCTGTGCAAGAAAAATATATACAAATTAAAATTTATTTTTAAATACTTCTTATGGTATTAGGCTTTAAATTAAAATTTTCTTACAGATCAAGTTATTACTGTTATTGGTGGAATACAGTTGATCAAAATAACATGTATGTCATTTATCTTGATTAAAATTATTAAATATAAATAGCAATACTTTATTGGAAATGCATTCACTAGATGGATGAGCTTTTTTCCCAATCAATTCATGTATTCAAAAATGAATATTACTTATTGCTTGAATGAACAACAAGATTCAGTGTCATTCTATTCTCGTATTTTTGTTTTGTTTTGTTTTTATAGATTTAAATACTGAGAATCATCACTCACATAGATAAGGTCAAGGGAATAGAAGGTCTTTCCCTACAGCAATGACACTTGATTCTTTAAACTTCTTATGCATTTAATTTTTAAAAATCTCATTGTGATCCATCATCAGTTATAAAGTTATTCTTTATTATCTATTAACTAGCAAGTTGATTCAGTCTTCCCTCAGTTTTGTTGAAGATAAAAAATCAGAAAGTATCTTGTTTAAAAAAAAAAAAAGATGAATTGCACATTATTGAAGGTGTTTCCTTCCCAACCCAGACGCTGGCATTGGGCAGTATCCCCAGTTTCTGGCCGTTCTGAAGCAGGGAGGGAATTGACTTGGTTTTGTGAAGTGAAAGAACATGCAGATGTGCTTTCAAGCAGATGCATTTTGGTCTAGGAGTTCATAGGGAAACTGAGCATCTGAAAATGGATTCCCTTAAACCCCAAATCCCAGGTCCCCTTAGCAAGGCCTCGTGTGGACCCAGGGCACACAGGGCTCCTTTTGGAGACCACTGCGCTAGAGCAGCCTGACTCCCATGGCAAGGTAGCCGTGACCTTGGTATTGCTCCCACATAGCTGGGGGGTAGAAGAATGTGCCTCTCTGATGAATGGCTTACCCAAGAGTCTTGGGCTTACCCAAGCCGTGTCCGCACATGCCGCTTTTGAGCTGCAGTTCCCCAGAGGGAGCTCACACAAGAGAAAGGCAGCCAACTGTGTGGTGTGAAACACGGGACGAGATTTAAGGATTACATTTGAAGCTAATTAAGACTACAGTACAAATTTTATGCTAGATCATAATTTCTTATCTACATATAGAGTGTCATTATTGGGACAATGAGTGCAGTATTTAAAAAATCCTGGGGACTAATTAAATATAAAGAAGTCCAGCTTTCAGACTGGAAGAGCCACAGTTCAGCTCTCATAGCATCAAAGTCTAGTGTGATTGTTCAATACAGTTGCCAAGGTATTTGCATAAGTAGTTGGATATTTCAAGGTTTCAGCATAATTTTATTCTTGCCTATCATCTTCCAGTATGTGGAATTAATTTATCTCCTCATTCATTCATGAATTCATTTAACCAGTATTTATTGAGTGCCTACTATGTGCCAATCACAGCACAGCATCAAAGTTTCTCCTTCATGGAATGTATGGTCTAGAGGTGAAAACAGGCCGGGCGTGGTGGCTCATGCCTGTAATCCTAGCACTCTGGGAGGCCGAGGCAGGTGGATCGCTTGAGGTCAAGAGTTCAAGACCAGCCTGAGCAAGAGCAAGACCCCGTCTCTACTAAAAATAGAAAGAAATTATCTAGCCAACTAAAATATATATAGAAAAAAAATTAGCTGGGCATGGTGGCGCATGCTTGTAGTCCCAGCTATTTGAGAGGCTGAGGCAGTAGGATCACTTAAGCCCAGGAGTTTGAGGTTGCTATGAGCTAGGCTGACGCCACGGCACTCACTCTAGCCAGGGCAACAAAGCGACACTCTGTCTCAAAAAAGAAAATAAATACAATAAAATAAAAATAGAGGTGAAAACAGTCTCAAAAGTAAGCAAACAATCCTTTCAGCTTTGGATATGAATAAAATAGGGTAAGGGATTCGAGAGTGACAGGCGAGGGGAATGTTGACTGTGGTGGTCCAGAAAGGACTCTATCAGGAAGTGCACCCTAAGTGATGGATGGAGCCAGGCATTAAGCCATCTGGGGAAAGAGCTTTCTGGGCAAAAGCAGCCACAAGGGCAGAATCCCCGGTGCAGGATGGAGCTTGGCATGCAGCAAAAACAAGAGCAAGGTCAGTTCCGTTGCAGCTGGTAAATGAGGCAGGAAGAGGTCAGAGATGCTGGTGGTGACTGAGGGAAGCCTTTCAGCCTGGATAAGGAATGCGGGTTTTTCTCCAAGGGTCTTGGCTAGGGGAAGCATGACCAGATTTACATTACCTGAAGTCCTCTCCGGCTGCTGTCTGGCGACCAGACTGTAGAGAAGGAGGGAGGGTAGTAAGGGCTTGGTTTTAGGAGTCTGTGAACGAGAACATGCTGCCCAGGACCAGAGCTGTAGCAGAGGGGTGGGAAAAGTACTTTGAAGGTGGAACCAGCAAGGCTTGCTGATGGATGGAGTGCAAAACGCTGCAAATAGGAAAAGGACAGTAATCCTAGTAGAATCAGAGTTCAATTTTGGACTGAAAGTTTGAAATGTCTATTAGATGTGACAGGAGAGATGCCAAGTAGGAAGCTGGCAACATTCATTTAGGGCTTAGGATGGAGATATTAATCCATGTGTCATCAGTGGGGGAAAAAAGATAAAGTCATGGTCCAATTATATTAATTCTCTAAGTACAGAAACATCTACAGGAAGCTTCATCTTAAAATAAAATGCCTATCCACAAGTAGACAAACATTTCTTGGCTCATTAACCAAAGAAAGTTTCTTAGATAATTTTTGTCTTCCTTTTTACTTTTGAATAAAGAAGATACGAGATAATGTTTCTTTGTGTGGGTGCTACTGAACAATATAAGACCACATAGGTTCACATTATTTTAGGATGACCCGTAGGGAATGCAAAGTGCCTTCAAGTTCCTCCTACTTATATACGTACAAACCTTAAGCATCAGCCTGTTTATGCCACTGCAGTTGAAGCAGTGAGGCTGTTTATCCACCCCAAGAAAAAATAGGGACATGGGGAGAGGGACAATCAGTTGAGACTGATGAGAACTCTGAATTTCCATCCACTGGTCTGGACTCTCTTGTTGGGTATTATTTCTCTTACTTTGATTTCCTCAGGCTCATCCTTCCAGAAGGTCCTGTTTTACTACTGAAATTTTCATCTGTTCAGTAATTTGCGTGTGTGCGTGGTCTTCCCTCACCAGTCGCTTCTGGGACTTGGTGAATCCCCATGAACAGGACGACGTACCTGGTCATTCTGTCTCCATCAGTTTCCCATGGGGCAGAAATTGTTTTAAGGGCCCCTGTGTGAAGTGCCGAGTTATTTATCCGTGGAATGGATTATGGTGAGACCGAATGGAAGTGCTTCTCGCTGGTACCTGTATGAACACAGTAGGGGGAGCTGCCTCCCCTCCACACCACCCATCCAAATGCTCCCCCATTTTTCAGCTGTGCGCAGGTCTTGGCAGGAGACTTTGTCAAACATTTACAAGTAGGAATAGCCTACCGGGAGGCAGCTGCTTCCAGGAGGTATAAATCTAATTGATAGAGGACCATTAGAGACAGCTTATAGTCAAGCTCACCTTGTTTTGCAGGAAAAAATATTTTGCTTCCCCCCTTGTTTTTCAAATCCTAGCTAAGGCCAGACAGAATTGCCATTTTATATATAAATGTGTGTATGGATATATCTGTGTGTGTGCATATCTAGGACAGAGTTCCTATGATACTTTTTCTTATAAATTGAATACTTTTTTTCATTCATTTGAATTTTAGTTGGCTGTGGGTGAATGATTTTTTTAATCTTACATATAACTTTGTAAGCCACAGGAGTTTTTATAAGCAACATGATTTTTGTCCCAAGCTATTTTCAGAGATTTATATAACTCACATGAGATGGGAAATCATGGTGGTTCTGCCTTCAACTCAACAGATTTTTTACATTTGTTCACTCATAGCTAAGGCCCAGCTCTACTAGTACTGATGATCTATACAACCCCCCTTATTCAGTCAATCAATATACCCCCTTTAAACTCCCTGTTTCCTCTCATGTCCTAGCTGGACTATCAAGCCATTTTCTGGTTTTGACATTCCAGAATGCCAGTCTTGGGACAGTTGTCCTACACTTACAGACTTAAGCTGAAGGAGGGATGTTCGCAAAAGTATGTGACTTTCTATAATGCAGATCAAAGGACAGTTACAGTTACAGACAAACATCACAGCAATACAGCACATGCAGGGTTTTACACACAGTGATTAAGTGAAAAATGCTCAGCATGAACTCACCTTCAGAAATATTTAGTGACGCATGCCCTGACCTGCCCCCGAACCTCATGAATCTGAGTCTCTGGCGTGGGCCTTAGCACCTACCTGTGTCCCAAAGCTCCCCAGGTGATTCTGAAGCACAGTCCAGGGGGAGAATCATGTATCTGCGCTGTGGGAGGTTAGCCCTCACCAGGCCAGCCACTTCCTCTTACGAGTGATGCTGCCCTTTTCACTCTCATGGGGCTACTCCTTGCTGGGTTCTAAATTATTATTTACACAGGATTTTAGGACCTTCATAACTCAAGTCAAGTGCCATTAAGATTGTGCAATGAACCTATGAATTTAAAATACATAAGCAATTTGGAGGGGCAAGTATGTCATTTTGAAATAAGTTCTATGAGTCGCATCAGGTTCTATAACATTACACACTAAACACAGGAATAAGACTAAAATTTTTCCCAGTTTATTTCAATTTATTTATTCTACTTCTCATTTTTCAATATGTCTTTAGTAGTAATCTAAGGTAATTCAGTCAACAAACATTAAGTGATCACTGTGTTCAAGGCATCGTGCTGGGTACTGTGACTCAATGCCAGGCATTTATTTAGATTCTCAAATTTCAAAGATTCACCAATAGTATTGAAATGTGAAGGACTTAGTCTCAGAAATGAAAGCCATTGTTCAAACATCAAACTTTGATTCAGGCATGTACGTAGGAAAGGCCCAGTAGTGAGAGACCCCACTCCATCTCCAAGGCCCAAGGTCCTGGCATGTTGCAATTATACACAAGAAGCGATTGGAACTCAACACTCACAGGTGAGTGTGTCTGAGAACCCAATGCTACCATGTCTGCTGTGACCATAGGAGCCGACTTGCCTCTGCAGCCAGGAAACCAGCTCAAACCCAACTTTATATTGCAGGTTGACCTCCCCTGTCCTCAGCACACACAGACGTCCCACCATGAGCCAACGCTGTCTGGTCACGTGGCTTATGGCAATGAGTTCCTATCACACATCGCCATCCACAACAACCTCAGGTGAAGGCCAATAGCAGTTAATTCTCTCTGTCCCTCGCTTCTGAGCCAAAGACCGCTGAGCACAGCACCACCAAGCACAGCTGACCTCCACAGCAGCCCAGCACTGGCTGCCTGCACAGTGCACGCTCAGCACACCCAGCTCCAGGCTTCAGACTGTCGGGAGTAAAACTTTTCCACTCCCAGCTCAGGTTTTCATGGTGGGGAGACTGTGAATATTAACTGGCAATAGACAGATGAACAGGAGAGAAGACAAAGTTTATTCACCTGCAAGTGGGAGTGCTCAGTAATGAGTAACTCACTGAACAGCCAGGGGTAATGGTGTATATTCCAGCTTAAAAGGGACGGGGTGTGAGGCAGACAGGGCTCCTAGGGGAAACAAACAGGCTTCTAAGGGAACTAAACGGAGGCATGGCAGCCTCCGGTAAAGTCTGTTTATGCAATTTCTCACCCCAGTGCTAAGGATCGGTCTCTCCTTCTTGGCTGGAACCTCCCCCAGGCGATTTCTGGCAGCTCCATTCTCAGAAAGCTCTGTCTCTAGTCAATAAAGGAAGCTCAGAAAAGGCTTCCTTAAAGTTTCAACTTTATGCCATCCTGGTGGGTCCATTCCAGGTCTCCACCCAGCTTGTTTAGGTAACCTCGCTCATTCCATACCTGTGTCCTTAACCCTGCTTTCTCAGACCTTTTACTTTTGTCACTCCTCAATACAGCCAATGATGTAGAGAAATGACCTCGGTCTTGCCAGACTCCAAGCCAGCCTTCCCATGAGAGGTGAAGAACACGAACCTTAGCGTGGCTAAGCCTCAGCCAGGCCTGGAGCTGCTCTCAGAAAGCATGTCCAATGTTTAACACCCAAGAGCATATTCAAAGTAACAAACCAAAAATAAACAGGCAGCAGGAGATGGTGGAAAGACAACAACTCTTCTTATAAATATAAACATGGAACCATCTAGAACAACTTAGTGTGGGGCAGAAGCTCTCCATGAGAATATTGTAATACAGGAAAATGCTAAATTATGCTTATTCTATAGGAAGCCTTTAACTTTTAGAGAGAAAATGCTCTAAAACTTCACTTCTAGCACTTCCCTACAAAGAGCAAGTGCCTCCTTCAGGCAGAAGCTGGGGATGTGATCGGGGGATGGGTGAGCCAGCTGTAAGTCTGGGGGGCGGGAGAGGTGACCCTACGGGCCTCAACTATAATACAAGTTGGGGTTTGTCAGGGAGCCCGTTGTAGTGTGACCACCTAGGACTGTTGTGAGTGTACCCTAAATGAAGACATACAGAGTACTTCGAATGATACACTAAATGAAGTACATGGAGAATACTCAGAATAGTACTTGGAACATGGCAGCCTTGAGTTAATTCACCACTGCTGTTACTCTCTTGCTGCACAGCAATGGCAGCAGTACTGGCACTAGTAGCACGTGTTCCTTGCAGGCCTCTGTCCTTTCACAGACTTCCCCCGGTTCAGTGGAGGATCCCAGGCAAAGGTTATTCAGCACCTCTGTTCTGTGAAAATGAGATTAAAAATTTGCAGTATATTTAAAGTTATCTCCAGCCTATTGTCATGATGCCTTTTCTCCAAAGCACATTTTTTTCCTGTTTTATTGTAGGCACAAATCTTTTTTATGCAGATGCTTAATTTTTCCCAAAAAGAAACTCACTCCTTTCAATAAGGTTTTATATTTGGGCATCACATCTCTATTCTTCCAAGAAGCCCTTGGTAAACGATAGAACAATGAAGCAAAGTGCTGGCCATAAAGAGCAATCTGCAATAACACCAGTAGCTGGAATCCCAAGTGCCTGTAATTATGTTCTCTTGCACGTGTGCGGAGTTTGATAGAGAGAGCTAGTTTTGTTACTCCGTAATTTTTAGAGGAAAAAACTGCCAAGAACTCTAGGCTTTAATTACCAAAACAAGCTTGCCTTAAACAAATTCAAACACAGGAACACAAAGTAGGAGATCAAATACATTCTGTGAGCCCGTGAGCACGCACCCTCCACGGGACTGTGTCTTTCGAGGTAACAGTGTTGTGTCTTCGATATGCCAATAACATGGCACTATCTAGATGGTGCACGCCAGAAAAGAGCCATCTCTTGGGTGTCTCCAGTGAACCATGAGAAAAAATCTCAGGTAAAAAGTGTATTTTTAGGCAAATCCTTTGAGATGAGGATTCACAGGAAGGATTTGAGTGCATTATCGGATGTGGTTGAATTCCTGCTTCGATACTGAATATGCTTTGCTTTATTCTAAAGAGCTCAGCCTCCTCCTACAGACATTGAAATTCATCTGGGTCATTCATGACACCATTTAAACTTTCTTTTTTTCCTCCCCCACTTCTCTGATAAGCTTGCCTCCATTTACAAAAACATCATAAACCTGGGGGAAAAAATTATTAGACAAGAAAAGAGAAAAGCACTTCTCGTTTAAGCTTCCTATGAGACCAAATTGATTAGTCACCTGGGATTAACTTGGGCTGGCAGTAAGTTTACAGCTAGTCATGTCTGTCATCCTTTTCTTATTGTGATTTCTCTTGGAAACTTTAAGTAAGTTGCCTACGTTAAGCCATATCTTAGAGTCTGATTAAATCTAAAGCCTAACTAGCCATTTCCTTGTTTCAGTCTTGTTTATTCTAAATAGCATCATAGACACAGACCAAAAGTAATGCTGCGTTAATGCAAATATACAAACCTTAAGTGTTATCCAATAATTTTTATAGTGTAACTAACTAATGAGAGGCCAGCTAGCAGCTGCCTCAAATGCTCTTATCTGCTTGAGTTTCTAGTGAAAAAAATGGTCCCTAGTGGTGCCCAGGGCTGGCTTCCCAAAGATCGTCACCTCAACCCATGGCTGAAGCCGAGCCGGTTTCCTGCTCGCCATGGCGAGAGAGAGAACACCACTCAGGGGGCTTTGGCAGCACCCTGGAGGGGTGAGGAGAGATTTTTGTTGAGAATTTGAAGCTAGGTTAAGGCGGATCTTTTAATTCTGGGACTTGCCATCATTCAGGATTGGTAGAAATAGGAATTCAAAGAGCCTTAAGGCACAAACTGTCTTTTGATACTTTCCATTGAGGAGTCAGTTGTTCTTTTGACAAGTTTCTGCATTGAGCAATCCAGTTATCTGCCTGGGAAGAATCCTCTGGAGTAGCAAGTGATGTTAATGAAGACAGTCAGATGTGCATGTAAATTTGTTGTTCAGCTGTGTGTGTGGCAGGGGGTTGGGGCAGTTGGGGGTACGTAGTGTTAGTTCTCCATGAAGTGAGAGGATACACACATCTCAGAAATTGCTGTTTCTTCATAGACAAGAAGCCAGACGCTACTGAGAGGAAGTGGAAGCACAGGTAGTACAAAGATATCAATTATTTAAAATTTATTGCCATTTAACTTTAACAACCTTTGAGCTCCAGTGTCCCTTCCTCTACACCCACACTCAATTCTCCTCCCAACTTGCATGGACAGTGTATGGAGACCTCCACTCTCAGGGAGGGGTCGTCCGTCTGGGGACTAAGCACTGGCCCACTCGAAACCACACTTACCACGTACATATTCACAAACGTTGGGATAACTGTGCATGCTTTAAGTGCTGCAGGGGTCAAAGAAGATAAAGATGACAGGGTGACAGTGCTCATTATAATAATGCATAGCTTTAGGTCTTGAAGGAACAATAAACAGAAATTGAGTATTTTTAAAATCAAATTTTATTTTGAAGTTTATTCGCGGTTGCTTTGGGATACAAGATCTGATCATGTCACTCCTGTCTGCCTTTGAATAAGTCCAAGACCAACAAATGTCAGACTGTCAATATACATGTGTTGAATGAACAAACACTTGATATTTGTGCTTTAAGTTCACAGAGAACAGGCACTATAGGATCTATAGCTAAAAAAAAAAATCTAAATCAAAAACAGTAGGTGGAAATGACTCAAATCTCATCAAAAATCTTTTGCAATTCTGGTGTCCCAGTTATTAGAAGAACATTTTCCTATATCCTACAAATTTATTTATTAGTGTCGAATGTCTATGTTTTTCTGTTCCTTCTTCTCTAAGAGATGTAGACGTGACTGAGAGAAGTTCCACGTGCCACAAGACGGAATCAGTGGCTTACAGTGTTGTCAAAGCTCTTGTGAATGAGGCTCAAGGTTCTTGTCAGTTCATCTCAAATTTTTACCAAGATTAGTAAAATTAACCAGGAAGCTATATCTCCATTTTTCATATGCTTTTGCCCTGGTCACATTCCAGTATGGCTAATTGCTTGTCTCCCATCCAAAATTCTCTTGTATTTCAATTAATTTTTATATCTCTTTGCATGTTCTAAGCTTTATGGGCATCCACTAGAACTCTGATCATTGGGTAAATGTGCTCCATTCTAGAGGTGACAGTATTTTTTTTTTTTGGCTTTCTCTGGTTGGTTGTAAGTTACAAGCAGGGACAAAAATTAGGGAAGCTGTCAGTTATTAATCAAGTCCTGACCATTTAGGGCCAAACGTTATAGTTCTGACTTGTGACTAGAGATAGCAATCTGGCTTCCTGAAAGACTAGCTTTTAGCAGACTCACTTCCTGGATTGTTTATTATAAATACGGGGTTGTTTTCTTGGGCAGGTTGTGGGTCAAAGTTCTGTTTTTATACTTTGCCTGGCCATTGTCCATTTGTATATCCATCTCTCTTGGTGGGCTTACATATAAGAGTTATAATGCAACAGAGCTCTGATTCGAAAATATACTGTATTTTAAATTTGTTTTTAGTTACAGTTGTAACGAAAGTAAACATAGCCGGGTAATTTGAAGTAAATTATCTACTGTAGGTTTTTCTCCTTCCGGTATTACATATAGAGGCCAGTTTGTAGCAGTAGGTACAGATCCTAAAGGAAAGCTTTGTGGAAATATGAGAACCAGGAGGTTAAGCAAAGGGAAACATTCGACTTAACTCAGTATCTGCTTGGGTCTGTTTTCCACTGGGTCCTGCCATGGCGGATGCCTGTGGGTGTGTCTCTTTTGGGGAAGTGTTTGTGGACTCTTGGTGTAAAGGCCTAGGGACCAGTAGACCTGGGTGGAGAAAGAATGTGGTTTGAAAGCCAAAGGAAATACATTAGAGATTGATAGAAAAGGAAGAAGAAAGAGTATCCAGTTAAAACTCCATGAGAAAAAGTACATATAAAATTCTATAATCTAAATTATTTTAAAAACAGACTGCCAAGAATGGATTATTGAAGTGGTGCTTTATTAAGCTTACTAAATTCTTTCATTGAAATTTGTTGGTCCGTCTTATGAGCCTGGCACTGGAAAAATATCCATTATTATTTTGTTAACAGTAGTCTGTAACAACATGGGGAAAACAGCGTATATCCTCCCTAAGACAGTGAATTGCTTGTGGCCTACAAATCTAGTATTTAAATGACATGACTAACTACCAGGAGGTATAAATGGTGAGATATTTCCTCTTAGGGAAAAAAAAAAAAAAAAAAAAACACTTGTTAAGTTCCTTTTGCACAAGTGGTATGGAACCCAGTTATTTACTGAACACATAGCATGCACAAAGGGGCTGGTTTGGATGTCTGGAGAATGGGTAGCATCTCCAGACTTGCTGGAAAGCTATCTACGGGAAGCCTTGCAGACCAGGGTGCGATGCACATACCTACAATGCAGGGGTGGATGGTAAACACGCCTCATGAGTGGTATAAACTCAAGGGCTCCCCAGTGTCTCTGTGGGGAGGGCGCTACTTCCCTGCCGCTGGAGAGTTACCATAACACATTTGACAGGTCTTACATTTTCATTCGTCAGGTTGAAATTTAGTGCACCATCTGTGCCGGTGCATGTTTAGACATTTATTTTTCTCTGCGTACATGTTCCTACCATTGCACCCTGCAGACAAGTGAGAGAGGAAATTTGACAAGCAATTTGTATTATGTCAGTTACACCAAATCACATCCCTCGTCTTCTCCTCTAATCACACAAAAGCCTCCAAAAGCCCATGAGGCATGAAGTTCCTGGGAGCTTAGGAGGTTAGCGAGTCCGTGTGAGAAGCACAGAACAGATACCAGGAGACTTTAGCAAAGAGGGTCCTCCCTGCAGCTCCTTGAAATGCCCATCTCACGGCTTTCAGAAAGTTATTTGCCTTTCTCTGTTGCCAGCAGTGACCTGGTCTCCCCTCTGAGTCTCTAGAGCAATCTCTCTCAGGAGGGGGCAGTTTTGTTCCCCAGGAGACACTTAGCAATGTCCAGAATCATTTTTTGTTGTCACAATGGGTGTGGATGGGAGGGTTGCTCTGGCTTCCAGTGGGTAGAGGCTGGGGGTGCTGCTGACCACCACACGGTGTGTGCATCAGCCCCACAACCAAGCGTGACCCCGCCGAGAATATCAATAGAGCCAAGGCTGAGCAACTCTCCTCCAGGGCTTGTGCAGACATCTCCCAAAAGCCCTGGAAACCTGGCAAATTCCATCTTTCTCTAAGAGCAATTGTTCCCTCCAGTGTTCTTAAGTAGAGACAGATTATGTCTACATATATCTGAAAATCACAACTAGGAAATACACTGAAATCCATGATGTAATCCCGCCAAGTGGCATTAGCTGGAAATAGCACTGGTGTGACCCCCCACAAATCTGGGCTTGAGTCACCATAGATGACACTACCTGTCAGCTCACCACGGAAGTGGTGCAGGGCGGGGGTTTCCCAGCAGCTCAAGTGTGTATGTTGTGCATTCATGGGACAGATAGTTGCACCAAGAGAGAATATTCCAGAAATAATTCTGTGGCCAGCTCTCTCTGAAACATTTCTCTCACTCTGCACAGACCCTTCTGGTTTCCCAGGCAACTAAATGCATTATGAAAAAAAAATATATGCATACAAGATTTTTATGGAGGAAATAAAACAACAGTGTTACATTTAGAACTAATATTCCAGATTATGTAATCTCTGAAGGCAGCTCCCCTCGCTCAGGGAACAGCTTCCACTTCAGTCTTGGAAACCACCTTGGGCCGCCCGCTGGCGTTTGCTGTGGTTTGGTTCGGGTGCGGTTCTGGGCAGCTGGCTCGTGGCCAAGTGGAAGCGGAGGGGGATGCTGCCCCGTTTAGTGCAGTGTCTGTGGAACACCTGCCTGGTCCAGCCAGTTCCAGGCTCTGGGCGCTCAGGTGGAGAGCAGCCTATAGCCTTTGCCCCAAGGGGATTACTGGGGCGAACAGCCCCTTGTGCCATGCTGGAGGCATGCCTGGATTTGGGGTGGTGCAGAGGGAGCAGAAGAAACTTAGGAGGAGCAGACTGGGGGAAACTTCCCTAAAATGGTGGAACCCCTGACCTGAGCCTAGAGAAGTCAGAGTTAACCGGACAAAGGAACTAACTAACAATGCAGAAAGCAAGAACAAGAGTGGACCTGAGAGCCCCAGCTCCTGTGGATCATTCACAAAATTACAAGCAGGCTGGAGACAAGCAGCTCCCTAGACCTGCAGGGGCTGCCAGCCAGTCCCAAAGAGCTGTATGTCGTAAGCGAGAAGGAGCTGCCAACAGGATCAGCAGAAGAGGGGCACACACAGGCTCCTGTGCCCAGATTCATTCTGCTAGGATTAAAATATAAGTGATTTGTATTTATTAAGCAGTCTCTGGACCCATACCTCAGGCTCAAGCAATGAAATATTAATATATTGACTTTTCTATGTTTTTATTGACTTGCCAATGAACAAAAGTCACAGTGTATATTTATACAGGTACCTATGTGTGTGTGTATATTTGTGTGTGCACATGTATAAGAGAGACCATGCACCTAAATACACATATATTCTGTCCCCCAGGTAGACAGCGCAATAACCCCATGGTGGAGAATTGTTTGTTTTAAATCTAGAGCCCAAAACAATGCATTTTATGTGGAAAAAACACAGAAAGTATTTTTGCCATTGCTGCGGGTGGTGAACTGTGGTGACGCGATTTATTCCTCTAGAACCAGTGGCCCAGGCCCCCTCTGGCGACATCATCTTCCCGGACAGGTAGAGGTGTGCACGGGCAGCTTCTCTGCTTTCTGAGGCAGCCAGAGCACCACGTGCAAGTCATCTTTCACTGCCGAGACAAAGAGCCTGTGCGCACACTCATCTCCTTGAGAGAAGCCTTCACAGAGGTGTCCGCAATAATGTCACCCAGCTCATTAACCCTCCTGAAATGCATGAGCAGACTCATTCGAGAGGAGTCACTTATGACAGAATTTTAAACTGTATTTTCTGCTCCCAATAATGGTGGTGATTATCTCCCCGAAAACACATGGGCTTTCTGTCGCCGTCAAGGACTTTCTAGAGACATTGGTCTTGAGCTTGCCATTTCATCAGTGCGGGGTCTGAGCTCAGTTAACTCAGGGGACGCAAAGCATGCCCCTCTCTAACCAACCAGGCCAGAGCAGAATCCAGTGATGACGACAGCGGTGACAGCCGCCAACCTGACGGGCTGAAACGTCATCTTTACTTAAGTGCTGCTTACCTGCTTTAGCTTAGTTTGCCTTGAACACTAATCTGAAATATATGAGACCTGGAGCGTGTGGGTATCATTCAAAGAGATTCCAAAGAGTATTGAAGACAGAATGACAAATTACATGGAATTACATATGACTGGTGAGATGTGGCTTAATATTTGTCAAGTAAAGTAAAATGTAGCTAATTTTTATCTGTAGTCTCCTCTCCAAAGTAGCTGCTGTGTTGAGCAGGATATTGGTTTTCTAGGGCTGCCGTAACAAAGCACCGTAAGTGGCTGGGATAAAAATAGGTATTTATTGTCTTACAGTGCCGGGGGTTAGAGTTTGAGATCAAGGTGTCGGTAGGGCTGGTTCCTTTGGGGGACTTGGGAGAGCATCCAGCCCATGCCTGTCTCCGAGCTTCTGGTGGTTTGCGGGAACCTGTGGTGTCCCTTGTTCCGTGGCTTGTAGAAGCATCAGCTGCTCTCTGCCTCCTTCATCTTTGCGTGGTGTGTACCGTGCGCCTCTCTCTGTATCTGCAGTTCCCCTTTGTATAAGGATGGAAGTCATATTGGACTGGAACCCACCCTACTCCACTATGAACTCTTCTTAACCAATTATATCTGCAATGACCCTGTTGCTACATCAGGTCACATTCTGAGGGCCTGGGAGTTAGGATGTCGACATATGAATTTGGGGGGACACAGTTCCCCCCATAACCGCAGCAGTCCCCTTTTCACCCATCATGCCAAGTAGCCCCGTCAGCTGCTAAGCAAGCGGCCACTCTGCTCTCCACCACAGGGTGGGTCAGCCACTTAATATTCCTCATTAAAGCCCGCAAGGATGAAAGTCTTTAGTCTCCAATTAAATAGGGAAAGAAAGGAGAGAGGACAGAGAGGGGAAGGGAACACCCTTTAAGAAAAATGGGGGGTGTGGAGAGGAGAGGAGAGAGTAGTGGGTTGAACAGTGGCTCCAAATAGATCTGCCCACGTGCTAATCCCCAGAACCTGTGAGTGTGACCTTATTTGGAGAAAGAGTTTTGCAGACGCGATTAAGTTAAAAGTCTTGAGATCATCCTGGATGACCCAGGTGGGCTCTAAATCCAAACACAGGTGTCCTTATAGGAGACAGGAGAGGAGACAATGCTGACACAAAGGAAAGGCCACATGAAGACAGAGGCAGAGGTCAGAGTGGCACAGCCCCAAGCCAGTAGACGCCGGGAGCCACCAGCATCTAGGAGCAGGCAGGAGCATCCTCCCCTAGAGCCTCGGGAGGGCGTGCGGCCCTGTGCCCCCCTGATGTCTTGATTTCAGACATGTGGCTTCCAGAACTGAGAGAGAATAAATTTCTGATGTTTAAGCCACCCTGTTTGTGGAAATTTGTTGAAGCAGTCACAGGAAATTAATGCAGAAGGGAAGAAGGAAGTGCCATTTGCAGGGGCCCTGGGTGTCCCCAGAGGGAGAACCCCCTGAAGTCCCATATTTCTCTCCCGCTCTGCTGTGGCAGGTTGGTTTGAGGAATAGCAGAACCACCAGCTGATCCCACGCCATTTCCCAAGTGACAGTTCCCTTAGAGCATCAGTATTTGTCACCTGCCTGTCCACCTCTCAGCTCCCATGTCTGTATTCCTGCACACGCTCCCCTGAACCTGACTTTAGCAATTAGACTCTAGAAGGAAAATGATTGTTGTGTGGACTCTGTTTAGCTGATAGAATTATGTTAGGCCAAACAAACATCATTGAATCTTCAGACTTTCAAGCAAGCCAGCAGCCCATACCTTTTTGCAAGCATAGTCGGAGTCTCTAATGACTTTGAAAATAAGGTAGCAGGGACTGCTTGCATTAGATTACAAAATGTCCGAGGAAATCTTTCTATAATATGAAGACCCCTAGTTGTTTTTGCTTGACGTGTGATGTGGATTTGCATGGTTTGGTTTGGTTTGGTTCGTGGTCCTGACCACAGACATTGCATAATAATGAACTATTTGTAGATCAACGTGTAGGCTCCTGCGTGGTCCTTGCAGATAATCACTTACTCGCTGTCATCTGTCAGATCATTGCTGAATGGGGCTTGACAGAGTGCCAGGGCAGTGTGCAGGGCACACTTGCTGTCTGCATTTCAGGAGGTGACACTGCTAAGAAGTCCTTCTCACCAAGGGAAAGGACGTCCCGTCACAGTACCTCATTGCAGCAAGAGAGCAGGCAGCCAGGAACATCAGATTCCTACAGGGCGGAGGAGGCTGCTCTCCACCTGCACAACCTGCTGGAAGACACAGGGCTCCTGCCTGCTGGCCAGCTCCTCTCAGCCAAATGTGAATGACAGCCTCTCCCCTGCCTGGGCTCCCCAGTGAGCTAGACAAATAGATACTTAAAGTTTTTGAAAACTGCAACTGTTCAGATAAGAAAATTCAAACACCAATCGCTTTTCTGAGCTTTGAGCCAACTCATCTACAAAAACTCTGTGTCAAATATTTTCCTGCTTTTTGTAATCTTCCACTGCAATCTCCTCCATTCATTCAATCTTTCTCCTTTGCCACAAGTGAAATCCTACCACAATAAAGCAATTGCCAAAGGACCGTCCAGTTTCTTTTCTCTTCCTACAATTTTGCAGTATTAAATATTGCTTGTAGTAAGTGGGTCATTAGCTGAGCTCAGGGCTAATATTTAGTCATTTGAGTAAAATTCGTGGAAATAAACTTTGGTCCATTCTTGGTCTTCTAAGCTCATTTTCTGCCTCTGCTTTTATATCTACTTGGTCACTTTTTACACCTGATCTTCATGCCTTATCTTTTTTCTACCCATCTGTTTGTGAATATAGTCCATATAATTGCAATAGTTACTGTTTTTAGTATAGTGCAAACACACACATCAAAGTTTTAGTTTACACACACAACATAAGCCTGCAATATAAATGCTAGAATTCTGGATAGATTAATAATGCTAACAATTCCATACAAAATGTCTACTGTGGTTAATTAACAAGAAATAGTCAATATTATATAGCCTGGGATATTTTTATGATTCATAGGAGAAAGTGTTTTCACCAGCTAGGGAATTTGGGAAAATATCTAAAACACAAACCAATTTTATTAAAATACTTTGTCAGTATCTTTGGGTTCCTATGTTCTTTCTCTTGAGACAGAAATTCTGTGTATTATAAAAACACAAAAGATGACAAATTGCTTTATCCTGAAAAAAAAAAAACAATAAATATTCAGACAGAAATTTAAAAATAAGCTCTGGCCTACAAATCAAGTTTTATAAGCTAATGCTATTAAAAATAAATCTCAAAATGAAGACAAAGGATGATGAGATTTTTTTAAAGGAAAGGTATTGTTAATTTTGTTGGTAAGGACTGCTCTAAATCCTCTTGTAGCTAGGAAAGGAGATTATTTCTTAAGCATAGGAGGACAGAGATTTTATAAGATTTGGAACAAGTTCAGGCCCCTGGCATGTAATTTTGGGCCCCATTATGTGTGTCAGAGGAGAGATTTAGTGATGGTTCAGCCAACCCCAAGCTGCAGCTGGCTTCCTGGTTTCTGAGTTGTATTTTGGCTCCGAAGGAAATCCTTGACATCCAGCTTGTGTCAGACCCTGCAGAACCAGTCATCCAAAGCCACATAAGACTCGTTTGGTGTCCAAAGCTCAGTTCAGCAATTTACATGAGAATTAGCATTGCCAAGCTAGAGCATGGCTTGGCTGGTGGGCACCAAGACAAAATCAACTTGGGCAACAAAATTAAATGAATTTCAAACGATGAACTTCCTTCACTTAAGAACCTGTACTGGGGAATTCTTCTATAAAAATCTTATTGGTTAATGAGGGAGATGAAATTTTAGGCGAATAATTATATGTCTTTCTTTTATGCCATTTATCTTTTGGTTTATGAAGTCCTCTGTGAATAAAGTATGCACATATGAAATCAGAACAAGACAGATGCACGTAGGAATAGGTGTGCTTAGGGTGAGCTGCTCCTCTCAGCCAAAGCTGAAAATAGATTACCATATGTCTGCTCTGACCAGCCCTCTTTCATCGTCAGAGTGATTCTTTCAGTTCTGGTTTTTGTCAACCTTAAATCAAGTTGTTAAGAAATTATGATTTCTTCGGTGGTAAAGATCTGTGAGTACTTGGTGACATGTAAGCAGTAACGGGAAGAGTCACATCAGTGCTATCCAGAGTGAGCCCCTCAGAATCCCAGTTCTCTGGAAGCGGAATGGGTGTCATGCACAAAGAGCTTTTCTCTACTCAAGTCATTAAACTGAGTTATCCAGGAGGCTTCATTTTGCCTGTTAGATTGCTCAGAGCCTTTACTTTGCTAATTCGAAGTGAATTAGCTATGCATTATCAGTCACTGAGTTGGGTAGCAAGTATAGCATTTCCCACACTTATGTTGAAATGAAACCTTTTTAGGACATAGCATCTTACAAAACTGGTATTCCCCAGACCTGCCATAGAGGTGGGTGACAATCACAGCAGAAACAATGTGAATGCAGTTGTCAGTGGTCAGAGTGCTGCCGCATCTTCTTATATTGTGTGGTCGAAGGGCCCATGTAAAGTGTTTATTAATGTATCAGTAGACATAGGTTTGATAGATACCATTCTGTCCTCAGTTTATAATGTTGTTGGGAAGATAAATCATATGCACCTGCTAACTAGATGCAACTTGAGTGAATGTTTATAGAATGACCGGCTGAAGAAACAAATGACAGGGTACGTGTCACACAGGTAGGAAAGACTATCTATACCTGTGAAAAGAGCTCAGAGGAAGGACTGAGGAGGGTTAGGCTGGAAAGAGGAGCTTCTGCCCAAGAGACTTACAGGTTCCAAAGCTCAGGGGACAGCTCTGTGACGTTTCTCATATCATTTAACTTCTCTGGATTGTACTTGACTTTCATATAAATTGGAAATTGTACTTGTCTTTCATATAAATTGGAAATTATACCTGCTTCATTTATACTCCGAGGATGATGCAAAACAAAAATGGAAATAATAAATGTTCATGAAAAAGTTAAACCACTATATAATGTAATCTATGAGCAGTAGCATACGAAGAAAAAGATGATTTCCTCTCTTAGTATCTTTAATTGAGGTTAATTTTTATTTTGGTGGAGGTATAAATCAATTTGAGAAAGCAAGGGTGAGGGAATGTGATTTTATAATTCATTAGGCTACTTTCAGTAATCAATGTATTGCTGTTATCCCAGCGTGCCCAGGTCAGAGGACTAATTTCAGATTCTATTCATGAAAACACACATTTCTATGGAAACTGATCTCTTCCTCTTTCAGACAGGCTATTGTCTTCTGAAACTTTCATCTTAGGAGAGTGCTTGAGTCTTTGTTAGATAGCAATCTTGACCTAAAAATAAAAACCCCTTCTTGGGTGTCTCCCCTGAAGCTAGAATCAGTAAGTTTAAATTTTCATCTTTACTTCGTTTCTACTAAAATTAGGCAATGAATTAAGTAATTATTTTGGGGCTTAATAGTTAATCAAATTATTCAAATCCTTTTAAAATGTATCATATCAGTTGCTTGCCTCATTTTCAATATTTCTCAAAAATCAATTTATTTCTAGTTCAAAAAGGTGCTTCAGCAAATCTATTAATTAACTGCCATTTTTATTTTTAGAATCATTGCTATACTAGTTAAATATGCATATCTTAGCCACCTTCTATCTCATATTTCTACTCATTTCCTTAGTTCTTGACATTTCAACAGTGTGAGCATTTCTCAGAATCTAACTCAGTGAATTCTGTTGGATTAGACCTCAAAGTGCCAAAAAATGCAATTCCTTTTGTCTTCCAAACAGATGGAATTGGTTATGTATTTGGGCATAATAACTCTTGAAGCAATTGCATACCATATTCCAGAAACCTGTGAGATTCTGCTCAATGTTATTTCTTTTCAGAGGGATGAGTTACTCTTTGAACCATTTTCTCAGACCAACTGCTTATCAATTCGGGCATGTGAAATAGGTTCTTATATGTGCTACAGGTCTGTATTCGTTTTATAAAATCATGATTATTAGAAAAAGCATAAGAAACTTTGGTATACCTTCCAGAATTTGTCTCAATCCTCTGCGCATAGCAACCATTTGATTCTCTGGCTCCAGATGATCCTTTCTTACTGTGTCATTTTTCTCTCTTTCCTTTTGAATAAATAGCAATTAAACAACAGGCAGATGCATTAAAGTAGGTTCATTTAAAAAAAAACAATGCATCCCATAAAATATTTATTCTAATCCAGCAGGAGCAAAGGTGACATGTGGAGATGAACAGATCTCATTCTGGGAAGGTGGGAAGGAGGGACTGGCGTGATTTAGACAGAGGGTTGGTGTTGCCACAGCCATGTCCAGTCTGTGAAAGGCATACACAAAGACAAAGCATCCAGAAGAGAAAGGTTTTTACTCACAAATTGTTACAAGGGAGCCAGACTTAAGAAAAATCGGCCCTCCAAATTTAAAATAAAAAAGTATAAGATTACCATGGTATATAAGGTTACATTTAGTCAGGTCATGGTGGGCAAACAACAGTTTTCTTACAAGGTAGTCTCATTGCAATAATGGTATTGCAAATGTCAGAGATAAAGTTGATTGAGAGTCAGCAACTGCTAGGAAATGGCTCAAAGATTCATCATTTGGGAATAGAACTAGAAAAGACGTGTGTGTTTCGTTTGCTTTTTCTGTTTTGTGGTTTGTTTCCCTGAGCTGATCTTAGTCTAGGTGATTCATCCTTGTATAGTTGATCTTGGATAAGTAAGCTGTCCAGTTTTTCAAAGTTGTCTACTTCCAATGTAAACAAGTTCTTATTCGTGACCACTAATTTGATATCTTCTTTTATTTGACCAACTGTATAGACATAGGAATAGCAAGCAGTATTGATTGATTCACAAAGACCTCTGCATGGTTATCAAAATAAGAACTATAATGTATTACTGAGAGTTAACTTTTGATTTGTGGTCACTTTTATGTGGCAGAAATATTTTATTCCATTTCAGCTCATCTACTGGGATTATTAATCCAGAACTTTCACTATAACTCAGAGATGATTCCATCTCTCTAAGTTCCAAGTTTTCAGCACTCCTGGCCATATACTGCCTATAGGGTGAGATTCCTTAAGCCACACAGCATGAACCAAGTCAGTGTCCTGGGAGGATGTCATAGACATCAACTCCACATGTGAAATGCACTTGTGTTTTAATGCACTTGTCATGCCTAATTAAATTATATTTCCCTTTAAATGTAACATCTCTGGCATGGTCCTGGTTACAGGTTTGATTTACTCAATTACATTACGGTAGAAAGGCAGGCAGATTCCAGCTCAATCAATACCACAAAAAACTTTGGTTAAAGAAAGTACACTGATTAGTAGAGGCACTTTATATATTATTTAACAATTGCATTAAGTTGTTGTATAGACCCAAACCAATCAACATATGCTGGTTATAGCATATGTTATAAATTTTTTTCTCTAATTGAATGGAATTTATTTATTATTTATTTATTTATTTATTTCAGGATGTGATGGGGGTACAAACATTTTGGTTACATGTTATGACTTGGCCACACCCAAACCATGATGTGAGGCGTGGCTTTTCCCCCCTACCATGCTCACCGTGTCCATTAGTTGTGAGTTTACCCACCCTCAACCCCCCAATCCCTGAAGAATATTACTACCGTGTGAGCACCATAGTGTTGATCAGTCAGTGCCAATTTGATGGGGAGAACATGTGGAGCCTATTCGTCCAATCTTGTGATACCTCACTTTGGAGGATGGGCTCAAGTTCTATCTAGGAAAATATAAGAGGTGCTAGATCACCGTCATTTCTTATAATTGAGTAATATTCCATTGTATACATATACCAAATTTTATTAATCCACTCATGAATTGACGGGCACTTGGGTTGTTTCCACATCCTTGCAATAGTGAATTATGCTGCCATAAACATTCGGGTGCAGATGTCTTTATTATAGAATGTCTTTTGTTCTTTTGGGGAGATGCCTAATAGTGCTATTGCTGGATCAAATGGTATTTCTATTTTTAGCTCTGTGAGGTATCTCCAAATTCTTTTCCACACATGTTGCACTAATTTGCAGTCCCACCAGCAGTGTAAGAGTGTTCCTGTTTCTCCACATCCTTGCCAGCATTTGTTGTTTTGGGATTTTTTTGAGAGAGGCCAATCTCCCTGGGGTTCAGTGATATCTCATTGTGGTTTTGATTTGCATTTCTCTAATGATTAGAGATATTGAGCATTTTTTTATATGTTTCTGGCCATTATTCTGTCTTCTTTTGAAAAGTTTCTGTTCATGTCCTTTGCCCATTTATTGATGGGGTTGTTTGATTTTTTCTTGTTGATTTTATAGAAGCCTTCTTTCTACTTTCTCTGTTTTTAATGCTTGATCTAATAGGTTATGCTTATAAAAACTAGAATGAAATGTTCTTTAAATACAATACTGTTCTATTTATCCTTCAGAATTCATTAAAAAATCCTTTAAAGTTCTTAAAACAGATGATAAGATAATAAATTGTCAGGAAAAGCTTCCCCTTCGTGAGTGTGCCCACCACATCCAGGCTTCCAGTGAGGTTCACTCCTGTTCTCTTAACACTTGCAGTGGACCAACAGGTGCTCAGACTGTGAGCTCCTTGCCTGCTGGCCCTTCCTGGTGCTGTCTGCCTGGCCGCTCCAGCAGAGCAGGGCACACCCCAAAGTGGAGGGACATCAAACCTGCTTGAGCATTCCACGGGCAACTTGGGACCAGCACACTCTCCCCGGCACAGTCAGGGATTGAACCTAGGGGATCAGAGGACAGGCCTGTAGTCTAGATCCCGTACCCTCAGGACTGAATGGTGTTGCTCAAGGGCATGGAGGGGAGCTCACATGGACAGACCCAAAAGGAGAGCACAGCGTGGGTCTAAGCCACAGCACACTCACAGAGCACCTCTCCCCTGACAGGAAAGCCGGGCTTTCATTCTGGGGTGGGATCCAGGGCAGGGAAGCTTCTAACCGGTGGCTCCATTACTGGTGAGCTCAGCCACTTTGGGCTCCTGCTTGTGGCCAGAAACTGGAAGGAGCCCTCGGGACAGAGAAAGAATGAAAAGAGCAAAACCCACTCCCGACAGCCAGTCTGTGAATCCCAGATGCCCCTCCCCCAGGAGCAGACTTTCTGGCTTAGTGGGACCCATTCAGCCCCTCCCTGATGGCTTTCCCCAGCAGCCTGGGAGCTGCCCCTTGACCCCTGCCAAGACCATGCCTGTGGAACCTGAAGGCAGGCTCACCTGACCCGGCCCCACCCAGCCTCAGTCCCCAACCCACCTGTGCTATGGTGGAGAAAAAGGACTCACCTGGAAGCTCCAGAGCCTCATCCACCACCTGGGCCATTCAAGTGCTTCTCCTGAGGGGTTACAGCTGGTCACAGGTCACAGAAAACAACACTGCAGCTGGTTCTTTCTGGCAAGTGCCACCTATTGGCAGGGAGGACAGCTTGTACACCTCTTCACAGCATTTACTGACTCAACCATACAGGGTGTGGCAGACTCTTACCTACACACACCACCTATTGACTTAGAGATTAAACTAGGTGTCCTAATATATTATAATTCGCACAGTTAAGAAGACCACAGGGCTGGGTAAAGAGAAGGATTTCAAAGACCTCCATCTCCCCTTGGTGACAGGAGATGGGGAATATGCTCACACACATCGTACACCACCACTACAGCCTACACGTAACTAGCAACTGAGAAAAACACCACACTAAGGATATTTATAACCAAGATATCCACCCAGAACCTAGATCTCCATCAAAATACACACAAGAAAGACCAAAGGTCCTTCCCCAACATATGCTACACATAGTACCCTTAAAAATGAGGGGGGAAAAATTCTCGACAAATGAAAACCCTGCCCCAAATGGATTTACAGCTGAATTCTACCAGATCTAAAAGGAAGAACTGGCACCCATTCTACTGAAACTATTCCATAACATTGAGAAAACCCTCTCTAACTCATTCTGTTAAGCCAGCATCATCTTGATCTCAAAGCCAGAAAAGAACACAATAAAAAAGGAAAACTACAGATCAATATCCTTTATGAACATAGGTGCAAAAATCCTCAAGAAAATACTAGCAAACTGAATTCAACAGTACATCAAAAAGATAATCCACCATGATAAAGCAGGCTTCATCCCAGGGATGCAAGGATAGCTCAACATATGCAAATCAATAAATGTGATCACCATGTAAACAGAAGTAAAAACCAAGATAGTATGATCATCTCAATAGATTCAGAAAAAGCATTTGATAAAATCCAGTGTACCTTCATGATAAAATCCCTCGACAAACTAGATATACAAGGAATATACCTCAAAATAATAAAAGCTATATCTGAAAAGCCCACAGCCTACATCATACTGAATGGGGAAAACTTGAAAACATTTTTCCTAAGAACTGGAACAAGACAAGGGTGTCCACTGTCACCACTTCTATTCAACAAAATACTGGAAGTCCTAGCCAGAGCAGTCAAGCAAGAGAAAGAAATTTAGAATATCCAAATCAGACAGAGGAATTCATATTATTCCTGTTTACTAATGATATGATCTCATCTCTAGAAAACCCTCAAAACTCCACCAAAAGTCTCCCAAAACTGATAAATAAATTCAGCAAAGTCTCAGGTTACGAAGTCAATATATTAATACATGAATCAGCGGCATTTCTATGTGCTAATAACAGTCAAGCTGAGAGTCAAATCAAGAATGCAATACCATTTATAATAGCTGCAAAGAAAATAAAATACCTAGAAATACACTTATCCAAGGAGGTGAAAGATCTATACAAGGAGAACTCCAAAGCACTGGTGAGAGAAATCATAGATGACACAAACAAATGGAAAAACATCCCATGCTCATGGATTGGAAGAATTAATTGTTAAAATGTCCATACTTCCCGAAGTGATTGATAGATTCAATGCAATTTTCATCAAAATACTAACATCATTTTTCACATATCTAGAAAAAATTCTCCTAAACTTCATATGGAACCAAAAAAGAGCCTGAATAGCCAAAGAACTATTAAGCAAAAAGAACAAATCTGGATACATCACATTGTCTGACTTCAAATTATACTGCAAGGTTGTAGCAACCAAAACAGCATTATGCTGGTATGAAGGTAGACACATAGACCAACAGAATAGAACAGATAACTCAGAAATATAACCATATATCTATGACCAACTGATTTTCGGCAAAGCACACAAAAACATACACTAGAGAAAGGATGCCCTATTCAATAAATGGTGCTGGAAAAAATGGGATAGCCACATGCAGAAGAATGAAACAGGACTCCTATCTCTCACCATACGTAGATTCATGTACATATTCAGAGAGGACACTGAAATATCTCCAGAGTCTTTTAATTTGTGCCATCAAATGCAGTAGGATTACCACCAACTAAAAATCCTTTTTTAAACCTAGAAGTGGAATCTTTCTTTTGAAAACTTGTTGACCATTATTGTACTGTCTTTAATATGAAACAGAGAATGCTTCTATCCACAATGAAAGGTTCATCACTGCTGAAGCATAATCATAATGGTAATATTTTACTTGTCATAATTAAGTGCAGGTTGAGCATCTCTTTTTTTCACTTGTCATGTCTTTTTGTATTGTATTCTTGATGAACAGGACAGCTCTCATCATAGTATCAAACCAAATAAAAATCTGCAGAATGCTGAATATCCCTAATTATTTCAAGCCTTCCTTTTTTTCATACAGTGAGGAAGAAAAATCTTTGGTGTCACCCAGAAGTTTTCTGGGAAACCCTAAAGATGGTTTAAATGTAAAAGATGTTTTTTAAAGATTTATTTAAAATTTTATTAGTATGGGGTGTGGATTTGTGGAAGGCAATTTCAAAAAGTTACCAGGGAATGAAAGATAGGAGCATAAATCTTGAGTGGCTAAAGACAAAATGTAACATCAGCTTGGTTCAGAGTGATAATATTTAAAATAAAGCAGCAACAACAAAAAAAAAAACATCAGTTATTAGGAACTCTAGCATTTTCAAAAGCAAGGTTCTTTTGCTAAATATTAATTCAAAAAATTAAAATCTAGCCTTCTCACAAATGAGGAAATTTTGCTAAGAGATTAACAAAAGTGTGAACAAAATAACAGGACCTGAAGTAGGAGCATTTTGGTGATAAAAGAAGTTTTTGCTATTTGGACACAGACTGTTCTTCACAGTTTCTTACTGAAAACAAAATATATACTCAGAAATCATTTTTCTCATTTTAACAGAGAGCAAAGACAATTCTAACTTTATTTATTTATTTATTTATTTTTACACCACTCAGGTAACATTTGCAATAAAGAATTCACAAGTCTTTTCTCTATCTTGTAAGTAAAGTCATCAACATTAGGCAAACTCTATAAAAAGATTTTAACACATTTCATTGTTGTTTTCAAATTCATTGTTTGTAGGCATTATAACCAAAGCAAATAAGGTTCACCTCTTCTGAAGCTTTCTACACCTTATTGAACTTGCTCAAATATGTTTTATATTATTTCCTTACACATATTAGCACACTGCCAGACATTTTTACCCTAGGCAGCCTTTCTCCCTTGATAAGCAAAACTACATTCCATTACCTTATAGACACACTCATATTATTTTACAACTATCATACCTAGTATAGTGCAGTAGGCAGAATAATGACCTTCCCAAAGATGTCCACAACCTAATCCCCAAAACCTGTGAGTGTGTACCGTCCTTGCAAAAGGGAATTAAGATTGTTAATCAGCTAACCTTGAGACAGGGAGGAGACCCTGGAATGGGCCCAGTGTAATTACAAAGGGCCTTTAGAGTGGAAGGAGGAGTAGTGAGGGGCAATGACAGCATCAGAGCGATGGGGCATGAGGAGGACTCAACCCCCGTTGCTGCTAGTTTTAAAGATGGAGGAAGAGGGCTATGTGACGAGGGAGGCAGGTGGCCCCTAGAAGCTGGAAAAGGCAAGAAAACCATTCTCCCCTAGAGCCTACAGAGTGCAGCCCCACCCACACCTTAACTGTAGCCCAGTGAGACTCATGTTATACTTCTAACCTGCAGAATTGTAAGATAATAAATTTATATATTTGCAACCACTAAATATATGGTGATTTGTTATACCAGCAATAGAAAATTAATACAAACAGCATCAACTGCTCATATTAGTCATAACTTGGAAACAAAGTAACTGAGTTGTGTTTCCTCACAGACATGGAGAAGGCTAGGAGACAGGTACCTGAGAGCTATGTCATAAACCAGTGTGTACTTTACAAGATCAGCTGAGATCTGAGAAAGTTGCCTGTGATTCACAAACTCCCATTGTACGTCCTCTTACAGTCTGATATATTGTTTATGTATTTCATGAAGTGGCAACATTAACGTACATACTAACAAGCCCAAGACATTTGTACATTTGCAAATATTTGAAGTATATGTGTACGTGGGTATGTATGTGTGTGTGTGTTTTTAGGAACCAGTATTTTTTCAAAAAGAGGACATTAGGTCAGGCACAGCGGTTCATGCTTGTAATGCCAACACTTTAGGACGCCAAGGCCAGAGAAATCACTTGTGGCTAGGAGTTCAAGACCAGCCCAGTCAACATAGTAAGACCCTGTTTATAAAAAAAATTAAAAATTAGCTGGGTGTGGTGGTGCACACCTATGGTTACAGCTACTCAAGAGGCTGAGGCAGGAGGATTCCTTGAGTCCAGGAGTTCCAGCCTACGGTGAGCTACTACTGTGCCATTGCACTCCAGCCTGGGTGACAGAGTGAAACCCTGTCTCAAAAAAAAAAAAAAAAGAAAGAAAGAAAAGAAAGACAGAGACTATATTTTCAGGCTCTATTTAAAAAAAGAAGACACTAAAAATTTTACTCAGAGAAGTTAAATGGATCAACTCAGTTAAGAGATTTTGTAGAATTATATAGGATTAAGAAGACCAACCCCTTTATAAAACATCAGTTATTAAAATTCAATCTAGTTGAATCTTTTTATAATTTTAAATAAATAACATTATCTTATCTGCTTAATCAAACCATAATTAGAAATTTAAATAATTCATATTATTATTTAGAAATAGAGGAAGTAAACTTAATCTTACATAAAATAGTTTATGCTAACAAAAGATTTACAATGTGATAAAACCAGGGAAAAGACACATTTTTGTTTTTATCCTAAAATTACCAAGCCAGTTGAATTTTTGCAAGGATTTATTTTAGCTAAAAATACTACATAAACTCTTTGTATAATACCTTAGATATCAAATACTGAAACCTCTTCAGATGTCTTTAAGGCTCCTGAAGTGTCTTAGTGCTATTTTCCCCGTCTTTGCTAACCTAACATCAACTTGTATTTCTGTTCTTCAAATTTTTTAACCTAATAACCAAGGCCATTAATTTAATTCATTGCTAAGCTTCTTTGTGTTTATCTTTGAAATATGCTTTTGTGAGACAATTGTTTTCTTAAAGGACCAGCAACTTAAAGCATTCTGAGAGTATTTTTATTAGAAATTTTTTACCTTTGTTATTATAATTTTATATATAAGGACTTGTTTCCATAAGGCAATCAAACACGAGCTCCATTTATCAATATCATCCATAGAATAGTAAAGTTACAACAATCTCTTGATACAAAAAATGTTTATGCACACATAACAAAGAATTCCATCAAACTCTTGAGGAAGCTGGAGACTTTACGGGGAGTTTGTAACTGAATTTCTCTTTATCTCACATATGCTACCTTTTGTAGTCCATTGTGGGTTGAACCAGGCAATAAGCTTTAAGATTTATTAACACCTTTTTGTCAGCACATGTTAACTGGCATATTTCTATATTTCTGTGGGACTTTTCTCTTTTTGAACTTTTCATTTTAAAATATTTATTGATTCACAGGAAATTACAAAGATAGTAAAGAGAGGTACCATTTATCCTTCACCCAGTTTCCAGCAATAGCAACGTCTTATGTTACTAAAATACAATACTAAAAGCAGGAAATTAACATTACAATATGATGTATAGTACAGCGTCATTTTATCACATGTGTAGATTTGTGTAACCATCATTGCCATCCAGATACAGAACTATTCAATCAACCCAAAATACTTGTTGTTCTACCTCTTCCCTAGTCACACTTTCCCCCACTATCCCAAACTCCTGGCAACCACGAACTTGTTCTCCATCCATATAATTTGGTTATTTCAAGAATGTTATATAAGTTATATAAGTAAAATTACTGTATGCATCCTTTTGAGATTGGCGTATTTCACTTACCACAATGCTACTGAAACCTATTCAGGTTGTAGCACGTTGTCATCCTTTTTATTGCTGGGTTGTAGTCCATCTATTTTCTGTTGAAAAGAAAAAAAAGACATGCATTCAAAACCTTCCAGATATTTCCAGAGATCAGAAATCCTTAGATAAGCCAAAGAGACCTTTCCCATGTCAACAAGCATTCAAACTTTTCCAATAATTAAGCAATACCATTTTGAATGCGTCACTGGTTTGGTCTGTAAGCCGTATAAACCAGTTTTAAACTGTGGACTTTCTGCATATGTTTTCTCCCCTTTGATGGTAGAATGTGTATTTAAATTAGATACCCTTATAATGCACAAATGACAGATGTTATGATAAATTAAACTCCAAACATTTCCCAAAAGAGAGAGGAAAGATAAAATGTTCTGTCGACACTACAGATAGAGCTTTGAGCATTGTAAAAGACTAGTAACATTTCATTTCCAAGGAGAGAAAAGCCTTTCATACCTACAGGCATCCAATCACAGAGAAATCATCCCTTCACTTTTCTATTTTCAACTATTGATCAAAAGTAAATTCTGAGAGGGAAGAGGATTCTAGGGTGATGGAGGAGTAAGCACCAGGAATCTGTCTTCCCACCTAGACAAAAATAACACGAGCAGAATCTATCTGATGTAACTTTTTTGGAACTCTGGGCTCTATTGAAAGCTTGCAAAATCCAGGGGAAGACTTAGACAACAAATTGTAGTTAATCTTGGTCAATTTCAGCTCTTTGCTCAGCAGCAGATGCCCACCCCCCACCACTCAGTCTTGTGGCAGGCAGATGTGCATGTGTTCCTGGAGCAGCTAATGTACACCTGACAGAAGCTATGGTTGGCACAAAGGACCCTGTCCTCTAAATATTGGGGATCTATGCTTTGTGCTGATTTCTGCTTCTGATCGATTACAGAGATTCAGCCATTGTTGCACGAGCAGGCACACGCGCGCACACACACACACACCACAGTTTGCAAGACCCTCTCTTGCTGGCTGAAGTTATTTCCAGGGAACTTAAAGGTCTGGCACCCTCCCCTTGCCATCCACTGTAGTTTTCTCTTTTTCCCTTTTGGGAGCCAGTCATTACAGACTAGGACATTCAAAAGCATTGCATATGCAAGGGAAATTAGAAAGTCATTGTGCCTGCCCAGGGAAAGGCTTGGCTCAGAAAAGGTCTGAGAAGATCCTAAGTATATACTGCAGGCTGATCCTCAGCATGGAGACAGCCTACAGAAATTGAAAACAAAACAAAAATAAACAAAAAAAGCAAACCCTGAGAAGGGAAAAGAATCTGATTTCCATATTACCACATTATTAGGTTCAAATTTTCTGTTTCAACAAACACAATAAAAATACAAGGCATACAAAGAAATAGGGAACTATGGCCAATTCAAAGGAAAAAAATAAACCAACAGAAACTGTTCCTGAAAAAAGGTGGGATGGTAGCCCTACTGGACAAAGACTTTAAAAGAACTATCTTAAAGATATTCAAAGAATTAAAAGAAGACATGGAGAAAGTCAAGAAAAAGATATTTGAACAAAATGGAAATATCATAAAGATGGAAAACAAAAAAGAAACTAAAAAGAATTTCTATAGCTGAAAAATACAATAACTGAAATGAAAAATTTACTAAAGGAATTCAAAGACAGAATTGAGGAGGCAGAAGAAAGAATCAACAAACTTGAATACAGGCAAACTGAAATTATATAATTTTTGAATCTTTTAATTTTAATTGTTATGGAGTCTGAAGAACAGAAAAAGAGTGGCGAAAAGGAGCAGAGCCTATGAGATCTGTGGAACACCATCAAGTGGACCAACATACACACTGCAAGTGACCCAGAGGAGTAAAAAAAGAGAGAAAAGGGAAAAAAGATTACTAGAGAAAACAGTGGCTGAAAAGAAAACTTAGCTAATTTGATAAAAGGGATGAATATAAAGATATAAGAAGCTCAATGAAGGCCAAGTAGGATAAACTGAAAGAGACTCACACTGAAACACATTACAATCCAGTTATTGAGAGAAAAAGGTAGAGAATCATGAAAGCCCCAAGAAAGGAGCAGCTCATCACATGCAAGAGATCCTCAGTGAGATTAGCAGCCAACTTTTTATCAAAAACTTTGGAGGCCAGAAGACAGTAGGCTGATATATTCACAGTGCTAAAACAATAAAAAAAAAAAAAAAAAAAAAAACCTGTCAACCAAGAATCCTGTATCCAGCATAATGTCCTCCAGAAGTGAGGGAGAAATTAAGATATTCCCAGATAAACAAAAGCTGAGGAAGTTCATTGTCACTAAAGGGAGTACTGCAGGTTGAAAGGAAAGGACACTAGACGGTAATTCAAAGTTGTAAGAAGAAATAAATATCACAGTAAAGATAAATACATGGGCAATTATAAAAAGCTATTGTTGTAACAATGGTTTATAACTCAACTTTTTGTTTTCCACATAATTCAAGATACTAATACATTCAAGAAAAAAACAATTACTAGTCTATAAGCTAGTATAATAACTTTGGTTTGTAACTCCATATTTTGTTTTCTACATAATTTAAGATACTAATGCATTAAAAACTAAATATCAGTTTATATTTTTGGACATACAATGTACAAAGATGTAATTTTGTGGCATCAGCAACTGAAAGGGATGACATAGAACTGTAAATGAGCAGGGGGTTTGTATGTTACTGAAGTTATCCTCATATACATACTAACTACAATGTCATAACTTTAGAATGTTAAATGTAATCCTCATGATAACCACCAAGAAAATAGTACTTTACGTGGTATTTATTATGTTATGTTGTAATATTTATTATATTATATTAAATATATTATATTTATAATACCTTAATATTTGTAGTATAACCACAACTATTATAATATATTACAATTTAATAGATATATATGCAAAAGAAAGTGAGAAGGGAATTCAGACATTTCACCACAAAAAGAAAAAAACAACTAAACACAAAAGAGACAGTAATGCAGAAATGCAAAAAAGCTACAAGGCATATATAAAGCAAACAGCAAAATGGCAGAAATAATGTTAGTAATTACTTATATAAATAAATAAACTCTCTGGTCAAAGCAATTGACAGAGTGCATTAAAAAAACATGATCCAACTATATTTTGTCTACAGGAGACTCACTTTTAGATCCAAAGACACAAATAGATTGCAAGTGAAAGTATATTTGCACAGCCAAGTTCATAGCACCATTATTCACAATAGTGAATGGATAAAATGGAGAATCAACTCAATTGCCCATTAACAGATAAATGGATAAGCAAAGTGTGGTATAGACATGCAACAGAATATTATTTACCCTTAAAAAGAAAGGAAGTTCTGACATATGCTGCAATATGGATGAACCTTGAGGACACCATGCTAGATGAAATAATCCAATCATGAAAAGACAAATAGTGGATAATGCCACTTATATGAAGTACATAGAGAGTTGTCAAATACATAGAGACAGAAAAAACAATAGAGGTTTCCAGGGGCTGGGCAGAGGCGTTGGGGAGTTAATAGGTATAAAGTTTCAGTTTTACAAGATGAAGAGTTCTGGAGATGGATGTTGGTGGTGGTTGCACAATAACATGAATGTACTTAGTATTACTAAGCTATACACTTAAAAATGGATAAGATAGTAAATTTTATGTAATGTGTATTTTACCACAATAATAAAGTTTTTTGAAAAGGGTAAATTCAGAGCATCTCTGTAAAAACTCATAGGTCAGTTTCAGCAGCTCCAGAAACAGGGAGGCCAAAGAGGTACTAAGATCTCAAAGACAAAGGAGTTGTAGTGTTCCTGATCCAGGGTTGCTCTCTATTTTAGCTGACCATTAAAAAAAAACCAAAAAACTTTTCTCTAATCAATTTGAGACATTTGAGTTTATAATGGTGCACGGCAAAGATGAGCCATGCAGAGGACTCTGTCAATGATCAAAAGAGATGTGTAATGACAAGGGATTCTGGCAACTTTCCTGTTGTTGTCTGCTGCCTTACAGGGCACAGGTGGTTAGACCATAAAACCAGCACTCAACATTCCTGCCACCAGTGGGGAAATTAAACAGTAGTGTGCACATCAGTACCAGAAATAGAAACATCCATGAATAAACACAATACAGAAACAGGAGCAAAGCTCTGCCAGCCCATCATGAAATCCCTGACAGCTCCTCTCTGCACAAGAGCTCTGCAAGGAGTTCCCTTCTGGGGCAACACGGTTTGTTAGGTCTCTTGAGTGAGTCCATCAGGGTACCTTGGGTGCCCAACAACTTCCAACAGAAGACTCCTAGAAAGAGCATTATAAAAAGAAGATAAGTTTTACCTGCCAGTTTCTCAAGACAGTCTGAATTTAGAAAACTGGTTCACCAAATACTAAATACAGGTATTTGGAGGAAACACACACGCAGGATAGTAGTTAGAAGGCAAAACACAGTTAGCCCATCATTGATGGAAACACGTAGTTTTTCCATACAGTTATAATACCTCTAATGGTTGCCTCATATTTGTTTGGGTAGTTACCCAGTAGTGGAATTGCTGGATCAAATGGTAGGTCTACTTTTAGTTCTTTGAGAAACCTCCATACTGTTTTCCATAGAGGAAATCTTCCTTTTTAGTGCACAAGGATTCTTTGTAAAATATCAACTTGATTTTGTCGTTCCCCTGATCTACAAAACAAATCCTAAAAGACCACCTACCTCCTGTATCAAGCTTTCCATAACAACCCAGTCCAGTCTAATTTCTCTCTTCCTGGAGCTGCTGTTATAAATATACAAGACAAGATCATTTGCACTGTAAATATTCTATGTCCCATATTTTCTTTTTTTTCCCCCCCAATCAGCGTCAAAGTTTCTAAATACCAGAAAGAGCTAAAAAGCTTTTCTTGCTACCCAAATTTCCTGTGAGGATAGGATTCAAATTTCAGTGTGAGAAGACAGCTTTTCTCTGCATATAATCAAAGGCTAAAAAAAATTGTATGCCCCTTAAAATAATTAACAAACTTTGCCCAGAGGTCTTCCTCCCTATGGAATAATTTTACTTGATTTGTTTCTCCACTTGGATGGTCAAAAATGTAGAATAAAATGTATCCCTCCAGGTAGACTGATAAATAGACTAAATGAAAAATGCCCAATTGCCTGGTAAAATGTCAGTGAACTGTATTGGAAATATCAGAAATAAAATAATTCCAATGAGTTTCCTTACCAGTAAGGTTGTAATAGGTTAAATATAACACTGACTCTTGATCTTTTCAATATCTTGGGGCACATGGAAAATGATAGTATTTGTACAGTACACTGAGGTGAGTGGAACAGGCTGCTCTGCAGGGGGGTGGCTGTCCCTGCCACCTGGGTATTTCAAGGACATCGGTATTTCATTCAGGGCTCGTGGGTTGGGAAGCCATGGAAGATGGAACCATATCTTCATATTTATCTGACATAATTTTTAAAATGATATCAGAGTAATGAACACTAAAAAATGCTTCAGCCAAACCCTCTCCCTCGTCTCACTTTTGTTTTCAACCTTGACAATGTCCAAAGTCACCAAACCAGTCTTCCATACTCAGCCAAGTAAATGTCCCCATATGTACAATGATTGAAATATTTTTCAATTCTTCTGCCCTTCCTCCATCACTTTCCTTACGAAGAAAGGGAAAAAAGAACACATCCATCTTCTCACTTCTGTGGAACTCAGATTTGTGTTCTAATGGTTTGTGGGGGTTCAGGAACTGACAGAACCTCCGGCGTGTTGGGCTTAACAAAAGTAAACTCTTAGCCAGAGTTGAGTCTGATTTAATGATTAATGGATAAAGCAAGTTGCTCAGAGGACTATCCATGTACTAAGTATCTTCTATCCTCTCCAAACTATTTTAGATGCTGTCATTAGAAAAAATATATGCTACATTTGGGGGGTTGCAGGCAAATTATTTTTGTTAGACACTTCCTCAGCTATCATCAAGTGAATGAAGACACTTCTATTTCAGTAGTTTAAACATTAGCATTTTCTGTCCAAGCTAAAATAAGCCACCTAAACATAGGATAAGAGCAGATACCAAAATTACAAGGGCTTGTGTGTTATTTATTACTGCCTGGAATTAAGATATCATCACCTGCTCCCACTGGATTCCTTTTCCTACTGCCAGGCACTATGCAGAGAATTAAACAGCATAAGATATCATTTATAGGTACATATGGAGGTAAAATATGTTAAATAGCTTTTAGGAGCTAGCTAAATATGTCTAATTGGGGGAACAAAGACAAGGAAGGGTTCTAACTTTGGACACTTGCCAATTCCATCTGAAAAATTTAAGAACAGCCAACTTTGCTACAGGCACTCATTTACTTCCAGAAGTAAATTAAAGGAACAGAATTGGAAGCTGCAGGTGGGATAAGTTAATTGTCTTGCAGGGTTATTGGTAATGCCTGGAGTGCTTTGTAAACTAAAAGTACTCCATAAATTTGTCATTATAAGTACCTTTATCATTGAGAGTAGCAAGATTAATAATGATAAAGTGAATTAAGGAAGCAGAGTCGGATTTTATTTTATTATTTTTCACACAAAAACATGCCAAATTAGTAAATGTTATATGGTAGAACAACACAATAAAATCCTATCAGAGAGACAAACAGAGCATCAGTTTACCCTGGTTCAAAGGACACCTAGTTATGTATCTCTCCCACTTGTAGTGTTTCTCTTTTCTTTACAGGTGTCAGAACTCAGCACTCACATATACGATCATGCTTTCCACATATTTGTGGTTTGACTCTTATTTGTTTAAAAAAAAAAGTACAGATCCCAACATACCTCCCATTAAGGCATTTTTGAGGCCTCTGTTAGAATTGCCACACATTTTCTTAACTTCTGTGAACATCAAGTAGGAAACTAATAACAGCTAACAACTATTGAGTCCTGTGTCTTTATTAATCCCCATGTGTTACATGCATTCCATACATTTACTCATTTATTCTTTACAACAACCTTGTAAGGTAGGTACCATTAGTTTCTTGCTTTACAGATTGAAAAAAATGAGGCTTAGAGGCATGAAATAACTTGCCAGTGATTCAATCCCATATCGTCAATCTAGCACCAAAGCACATGTGTTCGACCTGAGGAAATACTGTTTTCTCTGTGTGTCTAGAATTACCCAATGGAGAACTTCTAGTGTTGGGAAACAAACAATATTGCATGGATGTGGCCTCTTGTATTCCCTTCTCCTCCCCTGTACCCACCTCTCCCTTTCCCTCTTCCCTTCTTGGCCTCCTTTCAATTCTTCCCTTCGTTTTCTTTCCCAAAGGCAAATACGCCATGCGAGACCTAGTTCACAGGCTCCCAGGCGGGAACAACAGCAACAACGCCGCAAGCAAGGCCATGTCAGATGACACCGTGACAGCTGTCTGTTGCACCCTGCATGAAGTGATCACCAAGAACATGGAGAATGCCAAGGCCTTACGGGATGCCGGCGGCATCGAGAAGCTGGTTGGCATCTCCAAAAGCAAAGGAGATAAGTAAGTTAACTGGTGACTTCCCATCTGTTGGATAAGTGTTGGCACTAATACGTATCTCTATATTGGTATAATTGATTCTGAGTGTGTCTGTCATCTCCTGCTTATGGGTAATACCATTGAATGTCACTGGAAAGCATATGTCTCTGATAATCAAGAGAAGAAAAATGGCAAATGGTTTCCAGTCTTCCCACTGCACAATGAAAGCTGATTATCTTGCTAATTTTGATCTGATAAATACCTCCTGTCTTGGTGACTAGTGACTACTGCAGCATTGTTAAGGGAGACTTGAGAATCCAGCATGCATGCTAGTGTTTCTTCAGCATGGAAGAGACGCTAGCTTAACCTGCACACATGAAGGTCTTTTGCTGTTGTTGTCATTCCTCTATGGTCAGAGGTCCACATGTTGATGATGTCTCCACATCCTCTGGCTCTGTGCCTCTTTAGCTCTGCACACCAGGCCAGGTCCACCTTACCAACATCACGGTAGCCACCAGGTCATAGCAAGTCATCGTGCAGGAAGGATGGGGGAGAAGACAGAGTGTGACCGAGTCAGAGAGAACTTGGTTCTAATCCAGTACCCTCCCTTACTAGCTATGAGATTTGGTGCAAATTATCTAATTTATCAAGTCACTATGCCTACACTTTCCAATCTAAACCTAAGGGAGGGCTGTCACAAGATGCTTCCTGGGAGAAGTGATAACCAAGTCTTAAAGAATGAATTGGAATTTCCCAGGCAGAGAGGCTAGTGGTGAGGTAAGAAGACATTCATGCAAATGGGATAAAAAGAGATCAGACTTGTTGACTTGATAATTCTATCTCGTAATTTCACTTAATTCAGGATATTACCACTGTATTATAGAAGACGCAGGGTTTCTGTTTAAGCACCCTGAGACTTACAAAAGGTTCAATCAATAGTTCAGCATTTGGATTTGAATATTTTCTTATATCAAGTAGAGAAGCCCCACTGGACTTCTGTAATAATTGTGCAGTGTAGATTGTTGACTTAAATTATATCTTATGATATTGTGCTTACAATAAAATGCTGTACTACATAGGCAGGAGCCCACATGGTTTTCTTCCTTATATAGCTTCAGTAGACCTTTGGCATCTCTAATTGAAGTGCTTACCTGTTCTGAGCATTAAGTGTTTAATATGGTAATGATTTTTTAAGCATACACACCTGCATACACAATGAAACCATAGTCTACAAAAACAATCTGATATATTTGTCTATAGTCATGAGATGTTCAAAGATTAAAGTATTTTCTCTGAGTTATAAGACTAGAGGGCTTTGAGGAGTGGTTTGGCATGCATTAATTCCCTCCAACCGTATGAACATCCCTACAGAGGTAAGCATCAATAAAGGGGCCTTAAAGAGAAAAGATGCTTTAATCCATCCTGTGGTTGAAGAAAATTATTTGATGAATGTAATTAAAAGACAATTTGAGGAGACCATCTATGAAATACATGTATACACATTGCCAATCCAGAATATGGTCCTGTTAGGTCTGGTGCAACCCTCATTATGGTTAATGGGAAGATTTTTTTTCACTGCAGATGATCTCATAAAAGCCCTCTAATTTGACTGAAAATTTCTTTATGGAATAGTCACTTATTTTGTCTCATTGTTCCTTTCCCTTTCTTTCCAATGCCAACAGCCCGGATTTATGAGTTTAATAAGAAGTGTTAAATTGGATGGAATTAAGCATCTTCCCAGTTATAGTTCTCCTGCTTAGTCAGTCTCATCCACATTTCCATGTACTTTATCTGTTTTTTTTTTATATACTGACTAATTTGAGGATCAAAACAAGATTTTTATAACAACATTTATCCTCATCTCCTACCTACACTTCAATTTTATTATTGCTTTTCACTACTCTTAAAACAAAATGAATCCAGAAGAATTACTCCAAATCTTAGCATGAAACTCACCATTTATCACACAATTCTATTATGTGTGTATGCAGTAAGAGTCCCAGGGACTTTTAGGCATGTTTTAAGAAAATAGAAATTCTTTATTGAAAATAGAATTTTTGGAATCGGGATAATTTAATCATTCGGAATGGTAGGAATATCAATGTACCCTAGTTAATTTATAAAACGTGTGCAAATCTGTCCACCCTAAATTGTCCTTAAAAACTTATTTTCAGACATAAGTTTGGTTCAAACTTGATTTTTATTTGAGATAGCACGGGAAAACACAGATAGAAGAAATATGTCCAGGTATGATCCTCCATTTTATGTATTTACACATTTTATTTATGAATATATGCAAGCTTAAATATTCAGTGATGTTAATGAGTTAGACTGGCAAGTTGCCAACCACAGTCTATTGGAACCACACAGCTCACTGTCTGGGGAACACAACCCACTGGTGCTTTGGGATCCTGCCACCAGCATGGTGGAGGTGAACAGCCTCAAAGAATTGCACCAACTGAAACCTTCAGCCACCCTTGATCTGACAGCTCTCATAAAGATCAGAGGTTGTGCAATTGTTATTAACTCTTGTAGGAGTCTTATACTCACCATTTTGAAGTCTTGATAACTTATTCTTTGCACATCATTTTAAACACCCCTTATGGACATTTGATGGTATTCATCTGTTTCAAGAATACATTTGTTTTTTTCCAGTTTTAACAGTTATATAGAAAATAGCGTTGAATGTGTCACTGCATTTTGTCATAAGACAGAAAAGCTATTAACAGTTTCAACTGTTACTGTCAGTAAAGAACTGTGTATTGTGGCTTGGGTTATAATCACTTGTCACATTAGAAACACTCAATTGTTCAAGTCCTTCAATCAATAGTTACAGTTTTTCAAGTAGAAGTTTCTATGGCACCAGTCTAGTAAATGGATCAGAATTAAAGTCTAAAAAGAAAGCAATGTTTCTTTGACCTTCACATGTTAGTATAACACTGTGATGTATTGGCATTTTAATTGAGTGGTTAAAACATGCTATTCATTACATATTCACAGTCTCTTTCTATTTTGTAACTAAGCCAGAGGTAGAAACAAAAAACTACACTGTGCCAGGGGAATTTTTGCATACTAAATATGTTTCAACTGCACTGTCACTACCTGAATATTAATATATTTTCCTCTAGAGTCGCTTGACTATTGTCATGAACAAATATCTCACTAACAATGATAAAATACAATGAAACATAGCATTTAATCTTTGGTCAGGATTGATTATATAATAATAAAATGTACTTAATCTGTATTCATGAAAAGATCTAAAATTCTCTGTTAAGTCAAAGGAAATGCAGGCATACTTCAGAGATATTGTAGGTTTAGATCCACACTATTGCGATAAAGCAAATATTTCAATAAAGTTAGTCTTTGGTTTCCCAGTGCATATAAAAGTTGTGTTTACACTGTACTGTAGTCTATTAAGTGTGAAATAGCACTATGTCTAACAAAAACTATGTACATACCTAAATTTAAGATATTTTATTGCTAAAAATTCCTAACAATCATCTGATCCTTCAGCAAGTCATAATCTTTTTGCTGGTGGAGGGTCTGCCTTGATGTTGGTGGCTGCTGACTGATCAGGGTGGTGGTTGCTGAAGGCTGGGGCAGCTGTGACAATTTCTGAAAATGAGACAACAATGAAGTTTGCTGTATCAGTTGACTCTTCCTTTCACAAAAGATTTCTCTGTAGCCTGGAGTGCCATTTGGTAGCATTTTATCCACAGTAAAACTTCTTTCAAAATTATAGTCAATCCTCTCAAACCCTGCTGCTGCTTTATCAACTAAGTTTACATGACATTCTAAAGTCTTTGTTGTCATTTCAACAATGTTTACAATATCTTCACCTGGAGTAAATTCCATCTAAAGAAACCACTTTCTTTGCTCATCCATAAGAAGCAACTCCTCATCCATTCAAGTTTTATGACGAGATTGCAGCAATTCAGTCACATCTTCAGGCTCCACTTCTAATTCTAATTCTCTTGTTATTTCCACCACATCTGCAGTTATTTCCTCCACTGAAGACTTAAAACCCTCAAAGTCACTCATGAGGTCAGAATCAACTTCTTCCAAACTTCTATTAGTGTTGACATTTTGACCTCTTCCTGTGAATCACAAATGGTCCTAATGGCATCTGGAATGGTGAATTCTTTCCAGAAGATTTTCAATATCATTTGCCCAGATCTATCAGAGGAATCACTATGGATGGCAGCTGTAGCCCTATGAAATGTATTTCTTAAATAACAGGACTTGAGTAAGTCAAAATTATTCCTTGATCCATGGGCTACAGAATGGATATCATGTTAACAGGCATCACAACAACATTAATCTCCTTGTGCATTTCCATCAGAGCTCTTGGGTGACCAGGTACACTGTCAGTGAGCAGTACTATTAATATTTTGAAAGAAATCTTTTTTTTTTCTGACCGGTAGACCTCAATAGTAGGTTTAAAATACTCAGTAAGCCATGCTGTAAACAGATGTACTGTCACATCCAGGCTTTGTCTTTCCAAGTTTCCAGAGCACAGGCAGAGTGGATTTAGATTAATTCTTAAGGGCCCTAGGATTTTTGATACAAATCCAATGGCTTCAACTTAAAATCACCAGCTGCATTAGCCCCTAAAACATTAAACTTAGTTGGTCTAAATGACAAACATGAACACCCAGGAAAATAGCTGCCATTTTATCCACCTGTTGTATTGGTATCCCATAATTTCATTAGGAAATGCGGGTCCTCACAATATCCATTTGCTGTGGCTCTCAAATCCAGCCGCACCCTGACCCATCTAACCAGCTGCTCACTTTCTATCTCAAAGGCCATCTTATTTCAAAGGCATCTTTACTCAGATGCTGTGTTCCCTTCAGTGGGTCTCTGGGCCACTACACCCCTGGTCAGCTTCAGCGTGGTCATCACAGTGAAGTGTTCATAAATGGTTGTATCCTGGACAACACCAGAAGTCACCATTCACATGGATCAGGGGTCCACAAACTGGCCCATAGGCCAAGTCCCACCCACTACCTGTGTTTTGCAAGTAACATTTTTTGGGACACAGCCACACCTGTTCATTTATGTATTACCTTTATGACTCTTTTCATGCTACATTGCAGAGTTGGGTAGGTACAACTGAGACTATGTGGCCCCCAAAGCCAAGAATATGTATTCATTCTCTGACCCTTCACAGAAAAAGCATGCTAGCCCCTGAGGATAGCCCACGAATGTCGATGTCGGCCACTAGAGTTGTGCAGCAGGTTGTGAAACTGGCCTGTTAGAATTCAGAATCCACAGATAGCTAATAGTTTCCACGACCACTGGTCAATGTGACTGCCCAGAATTTGATTGACTTAAATCAACACTGAGTTATTGACCTGGCCTCTATTTTGAGGTACAGACTGGCACTGAACCCAAAGACAAAATATTTAGTTATATTATCGTAGGGATCTCAAAGGCATGGATCAAATAATGAGTAAGAACCACTAGTCCAAGGCTTTATGGGACCTTGATTTTTCACTGTGGTCCAGAGGACAGAACTTTAAGTGCTCGTTCAAGTGCACTCGTCTGTATACACGCAAGAGTGTGTGCACACGCTGTCATTCACTGCTGATCTTGTGTGCTTGGCACAAGCAGCAAATGCAGAACAACTCCCTGCAGTCACGCAGGTGTGTGGAGCAATGCTCTGTATGCTCTTGTGCTTCATGGAGGACCATGAACATCTTTCTGCTTCTTCCTACACAGGTGTGCTACACCTCCATTAAAGCCCCTAAATCTGGCCCTTCCTACTCACTATTTTTTTTTCTTTCTGTTCATTTTTGTATTCAAACGCTAAGTCTGCGTTCTGACTAAATGCCACCACTCTTATGTCTGCATTTTGAAAGTTCTCTGCCAAATTGTCGTGCGTTCCTGTCTCTCACCCTCACGGGTGTGTTGATGAGAATGGGCTAGGGGCTGATAGAACGATCCTTTGCACTCCCCGGGCTGAGAGGAAAAGAGCCGGAAATCCACGTGGATGTTTATTCCTGACCTTTCCTGACAAGTCTGCGTCAATTTGAAGCTCAGCTGTCCCCCTCACATCTTGCATTTCCTGTCTTTTCTTTACCAGACACTCTCCGAAAGTGGTCAAGGCCGCATCTCAGGTCCTAAACAGCATGTGGCAGTATCGAGATCTGAGGAGTCTGTACAAAAAGGTAAGGTTTGCTTTACCTTCTTGCCATGAGCTACACACAGCCCCTGAGTCCAAACACACAGCATGTGGCCGTATGAGTGACATCGCAGTTACAGGGGACACTTGTCCAACAGCCTCAGTCATGGAAACACACCTGCAAAGAGAATCAATGAAAATGCAAGAGAAGAGGCTATGTGTGCTCTGAGCATCTACTAAGATCCGTGAACTCCCTGGACTCGACAGACCCATGCTCAGAGGGTCTTACCCTAAAGCATCTTATAGAAAACAAAATAAGCCTGTTTTCCTGAGCTTCTGTGTTCTACAATAGACTAAAAAAATAATGAACTGAGGTATTTTGAAAAAAGTATATTTTGAGACCGTAAAAAAGTATATATGAAGCAATTCAGGAAGTTAGGAAGTATCGTAGCCTAGGAATGTTGAAGACCCGTGTTCCTAAGCCCCTGAGAACCTCACCGAGTTACTGCCAAGGGGGAAAAGAGATGATGTTCCCAGTGACAACCGAGGTCATGAAGAGGCTCAACATTTGTTCTGCACACTCCCCCCGAGGCAGGCAGGAATTTTCAGCATACATTTCAAAGGAGTGTTCACCCCCAAAGTGTTTCAAAAATACCTTAAGAGAAAAATATCACATCTAGAAATTTTGATTCTACACCTCATTTCCAAGTGCTGCTAAGTGAAGGATACGTAACTTTTCTTTTTTTGGTTAGGAGGGGAGAATGTTTGAATAACGTTTCCCAGAAGTTGTTTTGTTGTTATCAGACCAGCAGGTGTGGGGTGGAGTTAAGGAGTCAGGGTGGAGAACAGCACTGGAACGCTGGAGCACGGTGCTGCTCAGTGCAGGGGTTCAGAAAGCAGAGCCAGGCCGGGGGAAGGTGCACGGCCCCCCTCCTGCACAGCCCGGAGCACCTCCTCGCAGGGAGCGGGAGAGATAGCCGAGGCCATCGCTGCCTCTGTCCCCATCTGGCCAGCCTGGAGGGCACCAGCTCGCTCCGCAGGAACTTGGGGCCACAGCTCTCATAGGGATGAGACTCATCTTGCCAGAGGGAAAATTTGCCTGTTTCTAATCTAATGGGGAAAAGTAAATATTTAATAACCGTCTCTGCTAAGTTGTAATCTATTTCTAGATTCCCCCCAAGGCCTTCCTACTTCCCTTAAGTATTCACTACTTTGCACTTTTAAGTTTATGAAGTTTAACCTATATATTTCTCTTTCAAAATGTTCCTATTTTTCTAACAGGAAGTATGTTTAAGTTGAAACAGAGAATGCAAAATTAAGTGTTAGAGGAGTGTTGTGGATTAATTAAATGTTTTCCTGAGCATTTTACATGTCAGGATGAGCCCTTCATCTGAAATGCTTTGGGTTTGCTTGAAACTCAAACCCCAGCATCCCTATGGAGTTCTTTTCCGGGCTCCTCCGAGAGCCACAGGAAATCTCTCCCCGCAAAGGGTAGTGTGGCGAAACAGGCAGCCAGACTTGAAGAACACGCTGTAAATTAGAAAGGAGCTGGGTGTTCTGAATCGGTAGCTCCAGAAGCTCAATTAATATTACTGCCTGAAATAAACCGCACTTCTGCTCGGATCCTGAACGTTTCCCCTTTGCTGAGATACACCTTCTCACACTTACATGCGTCGAAGGAAAACAGCTTTTAGAGACTCTCCAAGTTATTTGTCAAATAGCAGTATGAGTTTCCCATCTTAGTTTTTTTCCATGTTGGTCGGAAGAGTTCAAAAAATGTAATTGTCTTTCTATTTCCATAAAAACAAAAGAATGTGTTGACAGGAATTTAATGGAGCTAAAACTCAAGAGCTAAAGATAGTTTAAAATGTGTTTCATGTGAGGAGATTCGCAAAGGAGGCCTGAACAAATTGATGGTGATGTTTTTAGTTGACCCATGATTAAAAAATATTGAGAAAGAGCTATTCTTAATAATTTTCAAATTATGCAGTTGTGAAATGAAAGGAGGACCTTTGTGCTCAATGTCATAAGCGCTGCTCATAGCAAAGCTCGAAATTCAAAAAAGCTTCTCATTTGAAAAGTCCTTTTGTGAGAAAACCAAACTCATTCATCCTTATGAATTGTTTTTAATCAGTGGGGAAATAGGTTTCTATTTTGTTCTTCACTGATCATTTACATATCACTGAAAAGAAGTCTGATCCATGTCTTTTAATTATCCAATTTTCAGATCTATTTATTAAACACCTATTATAGGCCTAGCACAGGAAGAGTTGTAAGGAAAGCATAAGCTGTGGGAAGGAGCTACCGAGGGTAAAGATGAAATATTAAATGGTTATTGGCAACTTCATTAGGTTCCAAATTATACACTACAGATTTTAAAGCATGAATCAAGGGAAAGAAAACTGTATGCCCAAATCTTGAGGAATTTATTGAGTTTGCATCATTAGGGGGTAAGAGGTAAGGGCATTGTGGGTAAGAGGGAAATGAGAGGAAAGCTGGAAATTGGGGTGAGAGCAGCACGTGTGTCTGCGTGGCAGAGTTCAGCTCTGTCTGTCACCAGCTCGTTTTCTCCAAGAACCCAGGCACAGAGGCCAAGGTCTTACTTCATTAGCTCACCTACTTTATGGTACTTGGAGAGACACGTTTAATCAACCAGAATATTCTTCTGGGTGGCTGTGTTGAACAATACAAAACTGTGTTCAATTCCTGATGCCTTTAGAGCCAAAACATATCTGCGTTATCTGAATCTTCCACTTTCATAAGGTCTACTCTTCTGGGTTCCCCCCCCCCCCAGGGGATGTCAACAATTACAGAAGAATGTTATCACATGCAGGCGAAATAATGCACCACTCTTTTTTAAACCAACCTTTAAGTTTAGATAACCACAAATAGAATTTTAAAATTTCATTATCATTTGTATCATTGCAGAGGATATTTTCTAAAGGAAAAGAAGATGAACCTTAGGAAGAGACTGGATATGGGGGAATTAGAGAAGCAAGAGATGGAAAGTTCTTGACATTTTTTGAAGCCTTGGGGCTTTAAAAAAAAAAAAAATGAGGTCACTGCCATAATGGGGCACTTATGTTTGACCATGGTGGGGACTGTTGGGACATCTTGTTTTGGAAGAAAGGAGATAAATTGGAGCAGGGGCATAGAATTTAAAGAATATAGAAATTATCGTGTACAAATCCTTATATGACAGCTTAATAATCTGTACAACATCCCTGAGAAATAGTTTTATTGGTTGGGACACAGGCTAAGTCTCTGTAACAGAGAGACTCAAAGCTATTGAAGCTCCAACTAGACAGGGATCTCTTTCCGTCTCAGGAGGCTGCACCTGGGCAGGCAGGTGGCCCAGGGCCAGCAGGTGATCATGGGGCCAGTCTGTTGCTCGGCCTCACCTGTGTGGGCAAAGCTCCCTGGCTCTGCCCCTTCTCATTCCCTCCCTTAGGGGGAGAATGGGGGGCAGCGGGGATAAGAGATACAGAAGCTACCAGACTCGTGCGAGAACCCTGCCCCATCGCTGCAGCCAGTGGCGAGGGGGGATAGGAGGAGGCGGCACGACCCCTGCTAAAAGTCTGTGGTGGGAGAAGATAGGCAGTATCGCTCCAGCAGTCATTTCCTTCTCTTCAAGTATCTTTAATGTCAGATGCAATCACGACCTAATGAGGCATATTATTCCATTTTAGAGTGGCTGTGATTATCTGGAACTTCTTACTCGTATTAAGGAAAAATCTCTTTGTCTGCAACGTCTGCCCTCCAAAGCCAGCTGAAAAGGTCTAATTTCTCTTCCCTGTGATAGCCTTCCTGGTTTGGATGCCAGCTGTCTGCTCCTGGAGGCCATCCCTGCTCTGGGCGGAACATGTGTAAGGGAGGGAAAAAATATCTTCTCTCACCCCTCACTAGGCTCATAGCTGAAGCTCTATGACAAAAAACAGATTCACAAGGGAAAAGCATACAAAATTATCTAATGTAAGTTTTATGTGACACGAGAGCCTCCATGAGGAAATGAAGACCCAAAGAAACAGGCGAACTTGTGTATTTTTATGCTTGGGTTTGACACAGTGGACAGTCGGGGAGAAACGTGATTGGAGGACAAAGGGGTATGATCTGATGGTAGTAAGCTGGGGGAACTTAGCAAGGCCTGCTTCTTGATTCGTTTTTGTGCCCCTGTGTCTTCAGGGATAAGGATGTTCTTTCCTCCAGGTATAGGAAGGGCACCTCTCAAATGAGGGTTTTAGGACCTGCTTCAGGGGAGAAGAGTGAGAGGAAAGTGAGAGACCTTCCTGGTTCTGTTGTTTTCCCAAATGCCGAGGTGCTGTGTGTTGGGGTAGCATGTTGTGAATCCCATCACATGCTAAATTCTAATGTATCAGTGTTTCCACAACCTTCGCCACTGCTATTACTTTATTTGATATGCAAGTGTGTCAGTATCCTTTTTTTTTTTTTTTTTTTTTTTGAAACAGAGTCTTGCTTTGTCACCTGGGCTAGAGTGCAATGATGTCATCATAGTTCACTGTAACTTCAAATTCCTGCCTCAGCCTCCCAGGTAGCTGGGACTACAGGCACTCACCAGCATACCTGGCTAATTTTTCCATTTTTTGTAGATACAAGGTCTCACTCTTGCTCAGGCTGGTGTTCCACCCCTGGCCTCCAGTGATCCTCCTGCCTGGGCCTCCCGAAGTGCTAGGATTATAGGCATGAGCCACTGCGCCCAGCCAGTATCCCTTCTGTAATGTAGCACCCCAAGATGAATACATTCCTCCAGGTTTATTTGAAGCAGAGAAGAGAGTGAAACTATGCTTTCCATGTACTGGGCATTCAACTTCTAATAAAACTTGAGATCCAACTGGTGCCTGGAAGGCTTGTCATACTATTGGTGAAATACAAAGAGCAGATGGCCAGAGGTCTAAGGCACAGCCCAGCCACACACTAGCAGCGTGACCTTGGGCAGGCTAAGACCCTCTGCCCATCAGTGTAAGAGTTGACTTGGGCATCCCTGTGGCCCACTGCTTCTGAGAGATGGGACCCAGTGAGTAGACCTCAGTTCTCCAGGTGACATAGCCAGCGTCAGAGATGTGCTAGGGTTGCTTTGTATCCAGTTCTGTACCTGGTGAGTGTCATTCCTGATGCAGGGTCCCCAGAACAGTAAATGACCTCTTAAAATAGTCTATGGCAGTTCTTGTACCTGGCAGAATGTTCTCCTAGGCAGCTGGACATGCCCCTGGGGCCCTGGAGGTTTGGAGACCTGGGCCTCCATGGTGTCGTCCTTCCACTTTGTGTAGCCAAGTCTGTAACTTTCTTCAACCCTGGCATCAAAGAACCTCACAGCCTTTCATGGAGACTATGGGCATCCTCTCCCTCAACCCCACTCCTATCCCTTGGTTTTCTCATCCGTGAAGTCAAAGCCATGACACCTGCCTTGCCGATTACTGACTGTCTCGAAGAGAGAGTAACATACCAATGGAGGTTGCTGCTGTGTATTCTAAAACACTTTTTATGCTGTTTGGCTGACAAACGCTGTCTCTGCCGTCCTGTCCACAGGCAGTGGAAGGTTTGGAGTGAGGATTTCATTTGGCATTGTCATTGTCACTGTTCACTGTCCCCTACATCTGTATAGCACCTTCCCCCTTGGTTTCCCTACTCTGTCACCTCCAGTTCCTGGACGCCTGTCCAGTCCCTGCTGTCAGGTGGTAGATGATTTTTCCAGTGTTTAGCATATCATACTGAAGCTCATTATTGTGCTCTAATGAACTCTAAGTGCTTCAGAGAGAACAGCATCAACTCAGTATCTTTATAAGTGAATAAAAATCCTTAGTTTATAAATGCAGGGATCAAATCAAAGACAGATCAAGTGTCAGAATCAAACTCTTATTGACTATGAGTGGGGTTAGAGGCCAGACTACTTCCTCCCCACTAATATTCATGCCCTGGGGTTTGTATGGCTGTGACAACCGCCCCCCCCCCCCACACACACACACACACGGAGTATCGGTATCTTGCACAATGAGCTGACGTCTCAGAAAATGCCGCACGGCCTGTGCTTGAGACCGCATAAGGTCAGGTTTCTCTGAATAGAGATACTGTATCACTATGGCCATTTCCATGCAAGAAACAAAACATAAAACTAATCTTTCAATGTCCTTCCTTTTATTGTCAGGGAAAATAGCCTCTTGGGTTGCACATGCCACTCAGCCGGTGAATAATGAGCCTCGATGGGAGCGGAGTCATGCCCTTCACGGCCGTCTCACAGGGGGCTCTCTTTCCTCGCCGCTGTTGTATTTGTTTCATTGGCTCTTGCCACCATGGCACTCACAAAACAAGAAATCAATAAGTAATTATAGATAGGTAAGGGAGTGCCTGTCGTTTTCCTCAAATGTCCGAACCACAGTGGATGAATGAGTGAACGCAGCCCCCCGGCCGTCTGTCGCGGCTGGGGGGACTGACCGCTGGGCACGGATGAACCGGGAGCCCCTGCCTGCACACCCGAGCCGTGGGCTGGTGCTCAGCGCCGCTCAGCACCCTCACCTGCTGGACATTTGGGAAACAACACCAGGTGCCAACGAGAATAGAAAGATATTTTGAAATATTGTCAAGGAAAAACACAGTATGGTCAACATTCAAAATTTTGATCTTTAAGCTTTGCAGTAAGAAGAGCAAGGAATATTTTAATACTTCCTTCAGTAGGTTGCTGTTTTGAGAATTAATAGATTTTACTTTCTGGATATCTAAGAGAGTGATGGAAAAGCAGCAAATCCTCTATAGAAATATGTTAAACTACTAAATGTAGAGCTGTCATTGTACCAAGGAAATTGCTTACCAGGAGTTTATTAATCTTTCTACTGTGCTGGAAAATTCTTCACCAAGAGATTATTGAAAGAACATAAGGACTTTTGGCCAGATTCTAAAACAACCCCGAGGCCAATGTCCTCAGGGTCTACAAATGTGGCTCCTCAAGTTCCTTCCTTTCTACGTCACCTGATGGCACGTTAGGGGAAAAACGAAAGGCTGAGGTTAAACTTAGCTACGATACCGTCTCCTCCAAAAATCTGGGCGTTTCTGCGTTGATGTTTGGTATTGACATGGAAAGTCTTTCTTCACGAGGTCCCCTGACCTTTCTGAGACAATTCTCAGACACTCATCATATGATATCTGTCCAAAAACAAAGGCACAAATGGGAACAGAAGCAAAAATCAATTGTGCAAAAGTGGAAATCGATGTGCACGGCAGTTGCTAAACGAGAAGTGACTAAGTTATAGCTACTGCTGGGAGGGGTCCCCACGCCAGGGGAAATCCCGCATCGCAGCGCCAAACGAAACACTTCCTCTATAATCCCAGCCTTTCACAAGGCTTCGCCAGTAATATTTTAAATCAAAACCTACAAAAATACCCCAGAGAAAAAAGGCAGAAAAGAAGGATAGGATCAGGAGCTAGAAAGCTTAGTAAGTTTAACGTACATCTCCACCTGCACTTGCTGCTTACTTTGGGCAGTTATCTCAAAGTGACCCCCTCCTGTTTCGGTGGGTCCAGTAGACTGGGTGACATTATGTCTCAGAACCTTAATCTCCTGCGAGAGAGCATGATCAGCTTCCTCTCTCTTCCCAGCTCCATCCCCTCTTCCTCTCATATGCCATGCCTGCCCCCACCCCAGTGACCCTCAGCTGGGTTGAGCTGGGAGAAGGTGGGTGGAGGAAAGAAGAGCAGAGCCCCAACGCGGCTTTGCCCTGGCCGTGGTGCACTCCGCCTGTGGGACACGTCCACGTGCCACCTGCTTCTCTCGTGGGGACCTGCTCAGAGGCAACACCCCCAACAAGGGCCTCCCCTACTGTGGCTGCCCAGCCTGGACCCAGCCTCCTCGGCCAGCTGCTCAGAGCCCTCCACAGGCCCCAGACTTCTGCTGCCCACTGCAGACAGACCAGGGAGGATGTGGATTCTGCGCCCCTGCAGCTTTCGTGGTTTTGGAAGTCCTGTTTAAGAAGAGTACACTTTGTGAATGCAAAATTATATACAGGCCCTGCAAGGGACCCATGCGGTGGGAGGGCCTGAAACTTAAGCTCCACGGGCACCATGGTCACTTCACTGCTGGCACAGAATCGGTGTGTCATCCAGCTGATGTTCTGCAACCCCCAAAGCCCAGGGAGCTCATGGGCAAGCTCTTTACATAGTCTTTTGCAACCCTGAATACTTTTCTTCAAGAATTTGGGGCAATGGGGCACCTACTGTTCCCTGCATTGCTTGGGTCCTTGGCCAAAACAGAGACAACAGGGAAAGCCGCGTTAACATCCGGTCACAATACCTTATCTCAGATATTTAATCATCTATGAGTTTTCGAGAATTCTAATAAATTGTATCTAGTAAGCCAAAAATAATCATGGCTTAAAGAAAATTAGAAATTCATTTCCCTCTATATTAGATTCTTATTGTAGTGCCAACAAATTACCACAAACTGGCTTAGAAAACACCACAAATTCGTGATCTTATAGTTCTAGAGATCAAACGTCCAAAACAGGTTTCACTGGGCTGAAATCAAAGTGTTGGCTAGGATGCACTCCCCACAGATGCTCTCTACAGAACCTTCTCCTTGCCTTTCCAGATCTCGAAGTTGCCTACATTCCTTGGCTGGTGGCCTCCCCCTCCGTCTTCAAAGCCAGCAATCTAGCATCTTTGAATCTGTTCCTCTGCTTCTCTCACTGTGACCCCCTGTGTACCCTCTTGTAAGGAACAATCCTTATGATTACACCTGGATATTCAGAATGACCTTCCCCTTTTAAGATCTTTAACTTAATCACATCTGCAAAGTCTCTTTGGCCATTTAAGCTTGCATATTCACAGGTTCTGAGGATTAAGACGGTGACATCTTTGGAGGCGCCACTATTCAGCTTCCCACGCCCTCTCACCCAGAGGTTGAGTGTACTAGTCCAAGTCTGATAAGCGCCTCCCGAGTCAGGGCCTCGCCCCTCCCGATGGGGTGCTCCATCTCTGGAGGGCTGCCCTCTTTTGCAGGATCCACGCTGGCTCTCACTCTGTCCACACTGCAGAAATGGGAAGAGAAACGAGCTGGGGAGGGCATGCTTTTTCTTTTGGATACATGCCCTTGTAAATACTTCCAGCTTTCAGTCAAGTGGCCAAATCTCCCTGCCTGGGGGCCTCAGTGAAAAACAGCTTCTATTAGAAGGTGCAAAAATGAAAAAAAGGCTACTGAGATGTTTATGCCCTTGGACATTCATGTTACGTACGGATCAACACCCGTAGTCCTTTTGAATATCTGTGCCCAGTTTTTATCAAAGCCACATTCTCAAGAGATCCCACAATGCTGTCATTTCATTAAAAATGCTTCTACAGTAATTACCAATTGGCTTCAACTTCGAAAACCGTCCCAATCCGTGACTCCTTAGTCCTGTGCAAGGAGGCCAGTTCAGTGGGAAACGAAGAACTGTAAGTTTTCAGAATATGTTTTAGAGCATGACTAACATTAAGAATATTAGCGCTGGGCATGGTAGCTCACTTTGGGAGGCTGAGGCAGGAAGATTGCTTGAGACTAGGAGGTCAAGACCAGCCTGAGCAACGTAGCAAGACTTCATCTCCAAAAAATATGAAAAATTAGGCGAGTGTGGTGGTACTCACCTGTAGTCTCAGCCACTTGGGAGGCTGAGACAGGAGGATCGCTTCACCCCAGGAGTTTGAGGCTGCAGTGAGCTATGATGATGCCACTGCACTCCAGCCTGGGGCACAGAGCAAGATTCTGTCTCTTAAAACAGCAACAACAACAACAAAACAAACACCATTAGCAAGAACCAAGGGAAGAGTGAGGTCACACAAGGTGGAAATAGCTCAGACGTTTCTTGGTGTTGGTATGTGCTCTGTCATAGCACGGTTCCCCAGGAAAGCTCACTGTTCCCACATGTTCCTCTGGGAGCCATTCATGCTATGCCCCGCCCCCGCCCCCCACTAGTGCTCTACTTAACCAGATGATGGATTGACCACTGGTAAAATATGTAATATCAAAAAATAAAAATAAAATACCCATCAATCGGGGTTTTCTCTTGGCTTCAGCCACACTGTTCTCGCCCTTCCTTGCTCTTCCTCTGCAGTCACAATGCTGTGCCCGTCTCAGAGCCTCAGCACTGCCTGGGCACAGCTTAATTCCTCAGGTGAGAATACCTCCCCACTCTCCCTCCAAGCCTGGCTACTTCTGTCTCAGTTTAACTATCACTTCCTCCAGGAAACCACCCCGACTCTCCAGCTCTGCAAGGCGAGGACCGGTCGATCTTAGCAACTTGTGCTTTTCCTTCATGGCTCTTACCACAAATGCCTGCTGATGTGGTCATTTGTTAAACACCCATCTCTCCTCCATCTTTCCCTCAAGAGCCATGCCTCTCTCTTTTTCTATTCTCTCCCTTCTTCCCAGCATAGTGCCAGCGACTTATCAATGTTTACTAAATAACCGTGCAGCTACCCCAGCGTGTGAGCCTAGCAGAAGACACATTCAGTGACCCTGCTTCCATTTGCATGATATGGAGAACTCAAAGCTGAAACCCAGGCTGAAGTTTGAATTTACTGACTGCTGATGAGGATGTGTGTAAAATACCTGACTTGTCAAATGTCCAAACGACATATTAGATGCTAGACATTTGTATTGGTAGACCTGAAGACTATACTGTTGAGCTTTCTCCCGAATTTAACTTTGCTGTACTAATTGGAACACAAAGGATATTGTTAAAGCTCATCTAAGTCAGATCTTCGCTTTAAGCCTCAAAAGCAAAACCAAGGAAATAAGGGGACTAATTTAGTCTTATTTCAACTTCCTGAGTGTTTTTGTTTCTTTGTTTTTGTTTTCTGCATCCCATTGGAACCACTTACCTGCTGGCAGTTAACGATGGCATACTTTCCTCATCTAAATCATCAGCATCCTTTCCCACTTGTCAAATCTTGGTGACATTGGTTCTTTAGAATTAGGCCAATGGCAGTAAATTGAATTTCTAAAATAGATTTATGCAGTATTTGCTCTTAAAAGATAGCATCGCGTGAGATCATTATCCTTATATATACTGTACCTTTAAGTATCCAAATCAATTTAATTAAATTTCATTAGAAGCAACAGAGCTGAAACAAACTAATGAAAGCAACGGGTATGTCAGGTGGTATTTATTTCTACATTAAACTGCAAATACTCCCTTTTGGCCCTTAAAATTTAGTTTAAATATTTAAGTCTAATAGCTTTTGGAATTGTTGATGGAATTAGTTTTAATGGATCTTTAACAGTTTACCTTAAAAATAGATGAAAGTTTCTTTTATTACAGCAAAGCGGAGCTGAAGGTTCCGTTGTTAAGCTTGGTCTTCAGTGACACAGACTGAGCATCAGAATACTCTATTTCCATTTTTTCTATTTAATTCCTTTTATTGAAATAAGGAGAATGTGCATATAACTACCACTAATTTGGAATCTTTTCTTTCTCTGCTTAATGCGATTACATTAGTAGGCTTATTCACTTAAAAATGACTGGGAAACTGGCATAATTTTGAGCAATCAAGATTTTGATACGTGAGCATTAATGTCTTAGCTGGTTACCTTTTCTGGAGGATGGCAACCATTCACGTTTTGACTTTCATTTGAAAGTAGGTCTCTGATGAAGAAGTCTTGCTTGTGAATGTAAGTGCCAAGCCCTAAGTGTTCTAGGCTGATGCATGGATGAGCTTGGGTTGCTAAAAGCCCAACGGATTTTTGCCACATTTTTCTTTATATCTCAAGTCACTCAAAGAAAATTAGAATTGATAAGCTTTATGGGCTGTAGAGCCTTCAAGGACAGCCGAGGCGAAAAACTTGTATTTGTTACTTCAGCGCCAAATAGTCTCTGTAGACCCACTGAGAAATCCTTATTTAGAGGCCAAAGAAATCTTACCAGATTAAGGAAGTTGCAGAGCTATTTAAAAATCAGGGATAAAAAAGCCAATGACCATACACTGACCAACAGTGTCCCAGTAATGATTTTGGGTTCCAGCTAATATCCCCAGTGGAAATAAACAACCATTGTTCATTTTCCAGGTTAATTTTTGACTGAGGCTTTTGTCTGAGTTAGAGATGTCCCTTATCATAAGAAAAGATGTGTTGAATCTAACTTCTAAGGATAGAAAATAAAACTTTGAAAACTCACTTTGGAAACAGAATTGTCAATAGGAAGATCAATGCTGAACTTATTATCACAGCTGTGGTTATTCCCTAACAGTGTCACCCTGCACGCCATTGCAGTCTAGTCTCTAAGGGGTATCTTCTTTTCAGAAGCAGAGGTCAGAGGCCACAATATAAGTAACTCAAAATTCTCTTCCCTGTGAAATCTCATCTCCTGAAGCACATTAATGAGGGTTTGGTATTTAGCCCCCTAATTACCAAATCCTCCAAACCTTCATTTGAGCAGCCCTTGAGATAGTTACTCTTCCCTCCCACCTTCTTTCTAAGCTCTTTGCTATATGGATTGAGCCAGCTTCTCTCCCGAATCCCTTTTCCTCCTCCTCCCTCTGAGAATGTCCTTCTCCATCCTTTCTCTGATTCAGCAGGGGGTGGGGTTGCACTCAGCAGCTCAACTAGCAGTGGCAGGACGTTCTCTGGTAGTCGGGGGGAGGCGGGAGCCTGTGAACACACATTCCGTCACACCTAAGTTCTCTTGTGACGTGCTCTGCGTGCTGCATGGAGTACCGACTGGTCGTCACTGGTCCCTGCCCAATGATGTTCCCATAAGGTGACCTGTTCAGAAACCAGCCCCTTTGGTATAGTGGGCACATTCTGGAAGTCGGTGTGGGCTGCTGTACCCAACCCTGAAAGAAATCGGAGCAAATCAAATTAGAAATGTGATACAGTGTTTCTTCTCATCCTTTTGTCCTGCTCCTCCTAAGGATTTGTGTTTGGGGAGAACTGAGTGTATTTGCTGTGGGCAAGTAACTTGAATTTTCTGAGCTGCGTGATGCAGGCAGCAGCAGAGAGGGAGGGATGAGCTACGTGCTCTGGTTGAATCGGCACCAATCCAAGGGCCAGATGCGGCAGAAATAATGATGCTTCAATATTATTTTCAAGATTGGTTAAAGAGGAGGCAATTTTATATACCGAACAGTGAAACATACACAGCTGAGAGAAATTACCATTTAAAAGGCAGGCAAGCTGAAGGCCGCTTTTTTGTTGTTGTTAGGTGCTATTTTGCCTAAACTAATGCTACCTTTAGCTCAGCTACACGTACATCACAAAAGACAGATACAGCAACAGCAGAAGATGAGTCTCATGAGGTTGCTGTAAGCTAAAATAAAAAAATCATAAGGCTCTGATTATCTTTATTTGTCACAGAACAATAGAGTGTAAGAACTGTAGAGGTTAGTGTAAAAACTGAAATTGATTATCATTTCATTTTTCAATAATTAATACTGTCGTCTTAAATCATTGACTCCAACTAGCATTTCTTAGGCATCTCTGTGTACCAGGTACTATGCTAGGGTATCAGGGCTTCAGAAATAAACAGGGCATCACCCCTGCCATCACCCCTGTCTCCCCAGACGGGAGACAGACGGGATTGCATGAGTCTGTAGCGTGATGTAAAAGCGTGTTGTTAGTAGTAGGGGAAGAAAAGTAGTTGCATCACGGAAATCTTCAAACCTCAGCAGCATAATTCACTTAGCAATAGCAATTCAATGCATATACATTGCCTGCCTCCTGTTTATGCCGCACCAAACTGGGCAGGATCAGGTTTAACAGGTAGAAAAAGAGAAAGTGCCCTCCTAGGTCTTGGAACTGCCCTATCAAAAGGGTGGGCCTGGGAAGTTGAGTCTTCTAGTCAGTCAGTATCAGGTGTGATTGGGGCTTGGCGTGTGTGGCACCTCTCTCTCCTGAGGCTGCAACCTATAGTTGTTCCCACAGGAGTCAACATTGGGATGGGGACTGAAGGGCCTCCTGAGATTTAGCACTTTAAAAATGTATTCATGTACCCCAGCTTCTCACCGCCACCTATGCGAAGAAACTCCAAGCCACAGTTTCACAACTGTAGCTATTTATGAGCATCACCTGGGGGGAGAAGGGAGCTTTTGAAAATAGTGATACCCAGGCTCTACTCAGAACAACCTAAACAGAACCAGAGTGGGCCCAGGCATTACTGTTTCTGAAACTCCCCAAGCTGATGAGCCATGTTGCCCTTAATGTATGGAAGCAGCTGAGTCCCAGCACAGCAGTAATTACAGCACTGATGTATATTAGTCAAGTGGTGAGAAGGTGTTCCTGGGAGCAGCTCTGAGCCGGGATGAAGAGTTCTAGCTCATCCTCGCACACAAACCTCGAAGCCTCCTGTGCTGATCTGAAGTGAACACTGAGCACCGTTTCTGGAGTAAGCAGCTTTGGCACGAGTGTATGTGTTGTCCTAACCTTGCGTAGAGCAGTCTGAAAGCCACTTAGTCCCTTCACCCGAACTCTGTTAGTGGAAGTCTCTTTAGTAACACATTCTTCTTGGCGGCGCTTCCAGGATGTTCCAAAATATAAAATGGAAAGTGTTATAGGTCGGGTGCAGTAGCTCACGCCTGTAATCCTAGCACTCTGGGAGGCCGAGGCAGGAGGATTGCTTTAGTTCAGGAGTTCGAGACCAGCCTGAGCAAGAGTGAGACCCCATCTCTACTAAAACTAGAAAGAAATTAGCCAAACAACTAAAAATAGAAAAAAATCAGCCCGGCATGGTGGTGCATGCCTGTAGTCCCAGCTACCCGGGAGGCTGAGGCAGGAGGATCGCTTGAGCCCAGGAGTTTGAGGTTGCTGTGAGCTAGGCTGACGCCATGGCACTCTAGCCCAGGCAAGAGAGTGCGACTCTGTCTCAAAAAAAAAAGAAATTGTTATAAATTCAGGGACCTCAGAATACATAAGGGGAAGATCAGTAGCAACTCAACAGAGTGACCATGTCCTAGACTACCGTGAAGACAGTGGCACTAAGGCTGTGGGGATGAACATTACCTGATTCTCGAGCACTCTGAACTATTAAAAATGCCCACGTGGGTCATCGTAGCTTTGGGGGATAATATAGTTTCATAAAGAAACACATCGGAAACTTTAACACGGGAGCTGAAACTGGTGGAAGGACAGCTAAAGGGTAAGATAAAGCAAATCAGATTATTCCTGGTGGCAATTTAAAGTTCAGTGACTTTGAACTCCTTTTCTCTTTTGGATTTCTATCTCTATCTACTTGGAACAATTTAACAACCTCCAGTTTTAAGTTTAACGTGTTAAAAATAAAAACCAATTTGAAGCGCAGATATCATATCACATTTTTGACAGCTTAGCTGGGTCTTGAGCTGAAGGGCACAACTTCTGGGTCATTCTGTTGGAGGTGAGCAATAGATATTGAAAGAGTTCCTTATCATCAATAGTGAGGATCAACGGCCCTTCCCGAGTTACTGTGGCCATTTTTCATTCTCCCTTTTCCTTCCCTGAGCTTTCTTATCTAACCCCTGTGAGTCGTAGGCGTGGTGCAAAGGGAAACTGTGGTTAAGCACTCAATATAACAATTCATTGAAAAACCTCTGACTTACAGCGAGTTGAAATTTTAACACGAAAAAACAGTGATTAAGGAGTCAAATAATCATTGAAAAGATACGAGTTGTACATATTTATGTAAATACCTCCAAGCCTTCCGGAGTGACAATGGGAAGTGCATGAATGCAGATTGATTGCTTGCTGGCTGGACGGCAAATAGGTGCGTGGCTGGTGGGACAGGGGGGATGTCAGCTTAGCACTAACTTTGCCAGAGAAAACGTATCTTCATTTCTCTAATTATTGAGAAAATGAAAAAACTTTTTTTTTCAATTGAATGGACCAAAATTCCATTCAATAAAAGATGTGGAGGGCCGTGAGATTTATCATCAACGTAACTAATTATTCAGCGTAACTGTGTTTTTAATGAGTATTGATCGATCTATACCACAGGCCAACTGTACCCTGGTCTCTAGCATCCAGTGTTACGTGGGTTCCCATAACATCTGGGGGTCGTTCCTCGGTATCCATGGGGGATTCGTTCCAGGACCTACCCCAGATACACAAATTCACGGATGCTCAAGTCCCTGATATCAAATGGCATAGTATCTGCATATAACCTATGCACATTTCCTGTATCCTTTAAATCATTTCTAGAATAATTGTATAGCAAATGCAATGTAAATGCTATGTAAATAGTTGTTATACTGTATTGTTTAGGGAATAATGACAAGAAAAAAGGTCCGTACATGTTCAGTACAGACACAATTTTTTTTCCAAATATTTTCCATCCCAGTTTGGCTGAATCTGTGGATGCAGAACACAAGGATGTGGAGGACCAACAGTATGTACCATCGGAACTAGAATTTTAAAGTCCCTTCTGGGCATTGTTGAACGTAGCATGTTGAATTCTGTAGTGTGGCCCCCTCGGCTTTGACTCTGCATCAGTGAATGAGAGAGAAGGTAGAAGGTCACCTATGTTCCTCATGTTGCTCCTGGGGCTCCCCAGCCGTGGCACAGGAAACTGCTCTGATCGGAGTTTCAAAAGAAAGGGATGTCTTTTTCAAACAATTTTTTGAATTGTTCCCATACATGAGTAATGGTTGCACACACTTTCGAAACATTTTTCATCCTGCGGGTGTTTTTGGTAAGACTGCCCCTCCTCTGTCCTTGCCCCCACCCTCCAGAGGATTTCAGAGAATCCCACAGAATTCTGGTGGAGACATTTTCCCCTCCTGCCGTGATCCTACCTCACCATGACACACTCCACCTTCCCTATACCTCAGGCCCTTCATCCCTCCTCGCCTCAGCCACCGCCAGTCCCCCGGGCCTTTCAGGTGGTCTGTGGTACCTGGACTCTTCTCGCTGGAAGGCCCTGAACAGCCCGTAGGCCCCCGCTATTCTGCCTGTCTTCCACCTGCCTCCTGTGCCTTTCCTTTTACCCACGGTCTGGCCCCGGCAAACCCCCGTACCCGTTACCTGCCCCCACTGTCTCTGTTGTCCCGTGACGTCCACCCTGACCCCGGCCAGCAGTCTGTGGCCCTCGTAGGACCTCAGTGTGCTAATTCTCACTCTCGTCTCCTCCCGCACATCTTCACTTTCCCCTCTGCCCGGCTTAGGTCCCATGGGCTTCCAGGACATTCTCTGTCTCCCTCCAACTCTGCTGACTGCACACCTGCCCTGGAGCGGCTGAATGTGGCTGGAGGAAAGCAAACCACCATTCCGACTGGTTCTCTCATTTTCAACGCGTTGCGCGCACCCCGAGCGGCGACCCAGCAGCGCACACCCCATCCACCACCGTCGCTCGGAGCCACCCCACCCTGCCACTTCCTTCCTTTCTCCTCGTCAGTGCTGGAGACTCCAAGCCTTCCTCACTCTCCGCAGATGACCTCGCTTCTCATTTTCCCTGAGAAAATGTGAAAAATGCAAGAGAGAACGCCCTTATCTTCCTGCCACCAAATCCACCCATCTCCTCACCTGGCTGTCCCCTCCTGCTTCTAGGGCCAGTGACTCCATCGTGCACTGAAAGCTGCCAGCCCTTCCTTTCTGGAGAACTTTCCTCCTGACATGTTTCTCCTCCTCTCCCGCATCGCTAGTGCTTTCTTCCTCCGTGTTGAGTAACTCCCATTAGCACACAAAATCCCACAGTATCTTGCAGGCTATCTAGTCAAACCTCTCTCCATCCCTCTCTCTCTTCAAACCCCGTTTCTCTACTTCCCTTTAGAATAAAACTTTGCCAAAGGCTGTCTGTTCCCACTGTCTCCCCTTCACCAATTCTTCTATCTTTTGGGCCCACCAAAGTTGGACAATTACCAACCTGACCAAAAAAAGGACCTTTGTCCCAGGCATGAAGATGTCCATCTTCTTACACCGACAGAGCTGTTCTCTTTGTCCCCCGGCTTCCACACTCTGGCTCAGGCCTGACATCGCACCCTCCTTGCAGTCCTTCCAGCTCACGCCGCCCTTTCTCAGTCCCCTTTGAAGCACCTCCTACTCCTTGCACCTGAATATCCCACGGCTCTCCCAGCCTCTGTCTTCTGCTTTCCTTTATTTTCATTCACTTAGAAGGTTTCCACCCATTGTCTTTGCTCTAAGTACTATCTATATGCTGAAGTCCCAAATTTTATCTCTAGCCCTGAGATCGCGATTTGCAAATTCTGCTTTATTCTCTATCCTTCTTCCACATCTAACGGGCATCTCTAACCCAACGCGCCCCACAGGGCAGTCTCGGTTCCACCCCCTGAAGCTGCTTCCCTCCCATTGTCTCAGTGAAGGTCACCTCTAGTGCCCAGTTGTCCATCCCAGAAGCAGGGGACTGAGGCTTGATTCTTCCCTCCCACACCCGACAGCCGAGTCATCAGCAAATCCTCCAGGTAGATGCCAGATCCGCATGTTTCTCACCCCGACCCCCCATCCAAGCCCACGTGGCTTCTCCCTCTCTCTGGTGGAACAGCTTCCTGAGCAGCCTTGCTGCTTCCATTCTGCTCTCCCCAAACTGTCCCTCTTGTCTTGCTGGCTCCCTGACCCACTCCCCTTCGGTCCCAGGAGTCTTTCTGTGCTTCTCCCACGAGCTGAGCCCCTTCCCACCCAGGGCCTTCACATCTGCTCTTCCCAACTCGTGCGCTCAGCGTCCCACTCCTGCCATGCTCAGGGCCCCAGCTGCAAAGTTAGCTCTTCCCAGAGCACTCCTGGGACCCCCACGCCACGAAACAGCCACGCCGGCATCCCCAGCTCACTCCACTCCCTAACTCTGTTTAGTTTTTCCTTCTAAGTACTAATCAGAATGCCACACCTTAGCGTTATGTTTTTTAGCTTGCTTACTGTTTGGCTTCCAGTGGCCTGTTTACTGTCAAAGGCTCAAGTTCTTCCTCTGTTAAATGGGGATAACAATAGTATCCAGCTCTTGGGATTGTTTAGAGAATCTTGCCACTTAGTAAGTACCCAGTAAGTGCTAGGTAGTCAGTGCTGGGTTGTATCTTCTAAAATAACTACGTCTACTTCTGGCGTTATCCTACCAGTCAAGTGGAACAGGAATAATGAGACTTAGATGCACGAACATTAGTCTTTGTGTATCTAGTGAGAACTAGACATGAATATTGAAGTGAGCATGACTTTTCTTCTTTATGAACTCATCTGTTTATGTTTGCAATGATTCTTTATAGAGCATCAAGCCCCTTAGAAGTCTAAATATTATCAAAAAAATAAACCTAAAAGTATTGAAAACAATTGTCTCTGTGAAGGAGGAATTGGGGTTTGGGGGCAGGTGCCTGCTTTTCTTTGCTAGAATGTCAGTACTCTTTGACATTTTACTTTGATAGAAACAAAGTTGAATTAAAAAAGAAAAAAGACTGGAAGGAAATCCATGTTAACAGGTTAACAGGAGCTCTCTGGGTGGGAAGTGTGGAATTATCAGATATTCTTTGTGTTTTCCAAATTCACACAATGACCCACAATGTATTTATTATTGTTTTTGTAATGAAAAATAGCATATGTACTTTTTGTATCTTAGCTAGATATTGGAAGGCTAATGGAGTCCTGGTAGGATACGTTTTGAATATGCTCTAAATTGAAAAGTATAATTCCTGGGGCAAACCAGAGAAAGTAGCAGCTTGGAGACAGGCAGAGGAGGCAGCAGGCAACGACCTGAGGGAGATAAGTAAGAAGGGAGGTGCTTCCCGGTATTCTGATCACTAACAGACAGGTGGTGGGAACAAAAGGGAAAGCACTTTTGGAAGATCTCAAGGCAACTGGACTGGAACCAGGTGGGCAAAGAACAGAAAGCTTCAGGGTCATCTGACATTCTGAGCATCATACTTTCATTTAAATAAAAGCTTCTGGCCGAAGCAAGTTTGTAAAGAGACCATTAATTCAACATTTGTGAAGGAGAGCGGGCACTAAAAGCAGGCCCTGCCTGCCGGGCTGTCTGGGAGGGGGGTCAGGAGCTGTGCCTTCTTTCTCCTCGGTCTCTGTTAACCCTGATGACGGCGCAGAGCTCTGTAATCCCTTTTGATGATAGAAATGTTTTGCAAATCCAAATGCTTGGAACTTGGAAAGGTCTGGAGGTGAAGAATCACTCTGCCTTCCCTGTCTAATGGGCGTGCTGTCTTTTGCAGGACGGATGGTCACAATATCACTTCGTAGCCTCGTCTTCAACCATCGAGAGGGATCGGCAAAGGCCCTACTCCTCCTCCCGCACGCCCTCCATCTCCCCTGTGCGCGTGTCTCCCAACAACCGCTCAGGTGAGAGGCCAGGCCTTTCCCTCCCCAGGGGCAGAGGCCCGCCTTCCTTCCCAGGCCTTTACCTGGGCCCCCACAGAGGAGAGCCGTCCGAGTCAGACTTTTGCTGGAAATATGAAATGACTCTGTTTTCTGTTACTTGCCGTGCCACTTCACGTTGTGTATACACAGACTCAGAGCAAATCTAACAAGTTTCGTGTGCATGGGATGCACATCACAGGCCTGCACTCGGTGAGGAACAAGGGTAAAGAAACTACCAAGCGTTTGCTAACCCGGCTTTTCCCTGCACCCTTTCCAACTTAAAATAGTCTGAGCTGCGTTGTAGTTACCATAATTGGGATGACAGAATAGAGGGGGTGGGATGTGCTGTTTCTCCCTTTAACATGGTATCACTGAGGGCTTCGTAACTACTCCACGTCTGATTAGCTTTTTGTTCTTACCTACAAACCAGCAGATAAATCACTGATAAATTCTTACTATAACCAACTGTAACTTGTAAGTCATTCCATTTAATTTTCTTCTAATCCCTATTGCTTAAATGTTGAGCTTACTTCTTTCATTTACTTGTAAAAATATTTGACACCTTTTGTCAGTCACATGAAGTAATGGCAAAGATTATGAAAGGCAAAATATGGGTTTTATTGTTTTACTCAAAGTTTAAGTTTTTAAAACTTTTATTGTGATCTCTGCATTGTGATGCAGAGTGAAGGATGCATAAATAATTATATGCGCCTACATATGCACGGCTAGAAGGCTTTTATTTATGAAAGCTTTCTCCTTACTCTCCCCTACATCCTCCCCCCTAAGGAAATCATATTTTCTAAAACGCACCTGGAGTGGGGGGACCTGGGAGAGGGCATTGCCCAGCAGGGTGGCCTCCCTGCCCCAAGGACAAGTGTCACATAACTTTACATCAGACTTTACTGTCAGAATGACAAGGAAAACCAGAAATGAATGGAGACCCTCTCCCAGCCCCAGGAAAGCTTGTATTTGTAGTGTGTGTTGTTTGTTTGTATGTTTAGTCCAACCCTAGATGAGAAGGGTTGACATAGTTTCGTCCCCGTGTACCTGGGCTGACGTCTGCCTATCTCAGAAGCTCGAGGTGGCCTCTCACACTTATTTCTATAACTCGAGCAGGCTTAGAAAGATAAAGAGCTCTGAGTCTGGCAGGCATAAGGACGGTGTCTTTCTGAAAGCTGTAATTATTAAGAACTACAGTGAGCCAATCAGCGTTAGGAAGATGAAATGACATGATGGATCGGGAGGCGCTGGGCCGGAGAAGCAGCCCCTGCTCAGAGCGGCGGGGCCGTGGACTCCAGCCAGCCGTGCAGCCGGCGCGTGGCCTCGGACTTTCCGAGGCGAGGCACATCCGGACACCCGATAAACACTTGTTGGCGTGATTTGATTGTTCCCAGAGCTCAATTCTGATTTACGGGCGACTCAGCAGCACCACATGTGAGGTCTCAGGAGATAATTACACACTTGACGTAGTTTAATAAACACCACCATCTGTGCAATATTAGAGTCTAATTTTAAAAGATTTGGTCAAGAGGCTCCAAAATATCATACTTCGTAACTGTATGGCAGTGACTCCTAAAAAGCCAGCCTTTGTGCAGGAAGACCAGAGCGAAGGAGCAAGGGGGCAGGAAAGGGGGCTTTTCTGGAAGAGAAAGATGGTGCATGGACTGGGGACAGAAGCAGGCCTGCGGGAACAGCACACGGAGTCCAGCTGAGCCCCAGCTTGGTAAGGACTCAGCTCTTCTTAAGCTGCAGTGGCCGCCCCTCCCACCCCACGTCCCTGTCCGGAACAGAGATGGCCCGTGTCCCAGGCCTCTTCCCTGACAGCAGCGCCTGGTGTTCTCTTGTCCACTGCACAGGCTCAGGGTGGGCCAGGGCGAGGCGGCACTGGGCCCACTTGTTGCCACTCCAGGGCTGTCCTGGGGCCAGAGGGTGCTGCAGGCTGTCCGAGCTGCGAGGCTTTCTTCCCTGCCTGCCCATTGCCAGCCGCTGCTGGGCAGGGCTCAAACCTCGGTGATTTTTGAAGGATTCTAAGTAACTAATTCTAATGCGCAACCAGGATGGAAACCTCTGAGAGCTTCCTCAGCTGAGCAGTGAGGCCTGATTTTATTTCGGTAGGTTCGAGGTGGGTAGAGGGCCGTTCCGGAGGAAGGGCGGGCACGGACTGCTTCTGTCTCCCCTCCCAGCATCTGGCGTGACTTCTCTTGAGCGCTCTGCCTCTCATTCTGGTATACTTGCCGTCCATTTCCCCACCTGACTCAGGGCTCCTCGGGTTCAGGAAGAGCAACTTGAGTCACGTGTCTGTCTCCCACCGTGGCAAGAGCAGGGATTTGTACACAGAAGATGCTAAGTTTGACAAACCCAATCAAGTGACTCAGTGAAAAGAGAGGTGCATCAAGGGACAAGCCCTGGGGGCTGGAGCTGAAGGATCCTGCAGAGGGTAAACTGAGGCTTGGCTGGGGCAGGGCTGCATACCAGCAAAGGAAAGAGAAAGGAAATCAGAGCTCCCGGGACTCCCAGCCTTAGTGATCACCAGGTACGCCCACTCAGTACGGATTCTGAGGCCCCGTCGCTCACCACTGGGACTCAAAAGGTCCAGGGTGGAGCCCTGGAATCCATGAATTCTCAGGTGAGTCTTCAGGTTGGACAAGACTAGGAAGCTCTGCCCTGGGGTGCAGGAAGCTGGGGAGAGGCTCAGGGCAGGAGAGCCCCAGCCCTGAGCTTGTGATGAGCTGGGTGCAAGTGAGGAGGCCCACAGGACAGGTGCACGGCCAGCTGCCTCCTCGCCCAGTACCCTGCTCCTATGGGTGCTCCTGCTGCTTCGCCCAGCAGCCACCGCTTTGTGCTGGCAGGACCACTGGGTTGCTACCAATCTGTTTGATCTTTCAGGAAAGTAAACGTCACTTTGTTCGCTTCCCTGCCTCCAAGTTCAGCTTTTCCTCTGTTCTGGTACCAGGGTGTCAAAGACTCCTGGAATGTCCCAGGGGATCCTCTAATGACAGCCCAGCCCTTTGGGAATGAGCATAGAGGGACAGCAGGGCACATCCTCCGGGTCCGATGGGCAGTGAGTAGGCGGAGTGTGAGGTGTGACCTGTCGGGGGGAGGATCCCCGGCAGGAATGGGGAGCCCTCGCCACACCCAGCCCCCAGCCCACCCCAGCCACTGGCCCAGACGATCTTCCTGGGCCCCACAAATGCTCCTGTGTGGGCAGTGGCTTCCTCTGCCTTTCTCGAAGGCAGTTCTGGGTGACTCAGAGTTTAAGTAAAGCTGCATTGATCTTAATCAGGGATGCTTCAGTATCTGTGATAGCTCCACTGAAGTACATCTAATTAAAGGAAGGAAGGAGGGAGAGAGGGAACGAAAGAGGGGAAAGGAAGAAAAAGAGAAGAGAAAGAAGGAAACCAAGACCAATCTCATTCTTAAAACTGACGATAAACTGTGTCCCCGCCAGAATACCTCTTTGAGGAGGATGGCCCCGGGATGTACCCCGAAATTCCTGCCTCTGAGTCACGAGTCACGTGCCCCCTTAACACTACAGCACCAGATATCACGGGGTGAGGGACCTGGAAGGACATGAGCCCAGACTACCATCGGCAGGTCCAAACACACCTAGGACAGAGGCTGGGCCATGTGTATTGGTGACCTTAACCGCTGTGTGAAAAGATATCCACACTATGGAATGAGACACGGAAAATCATGCTTGTGATCTCTTTATACAGCAAGTGCCCCAGCTTCCCCTCGGGAAATGATCAGCCTCAAAGAAAGGAAAACAGACTATGAGTCCACTGGCAGCAACGCCGCGTACCACGGCACTAAAGGCGAGCACACTTCCCGGAAAGACGCCATGACAGGTGAGTGCAGCCCGCCGCCTCCGCGGGGCTGGTGGCTTGTGCTGGGACAGGGCAGAGGGCGCGGTATCAGGCTGCTCAGCAGGACTCTCTGCAGCTGTCAGGTCACTTGAGAACTTGATAGGGACGATTTCCAGGAATTGGAAATGAGATGAATTCAGAGGTGTAAAAACTGAGCATCTTACTTCTGAAAAGAGCTAAGAGAAAATGTTGTCTACATACATTTCATCTTAGTCTTTCCTTCTCGTTTGCCCAGGTCATAATCCCTCAAATTAGCGAGTGGAGTCTCCATAGAGTTCTTCTTTGTTGGCATAATCCACGGTGGAGGGGATTCTATTAATAAAACGGTGGCGGCAGTCTTGCCAGGCTTTGCCCCTTAGGAATGGAGGGAACAGAGATAGGGGAAGGGGAGGGGGAGGGCAGGGATGGGCAAGGGACAGAGAGAACTTAAGGGAACGCCATACTAGTCCTGTTGACTTTTCTCCTCTTGCTATGACACCAACCTCTTACCATGACAGACTCCCAAGAAGCTTCCTTAGAGTTGCTGACCACGGTTTCCCTTGGGAGGCATTCACTTCTTGGCCCTTATCCCTCACTACCACACCCACTGTCTGTCTTTTCTCATCAGCTGAGACCCTGTGGGGGCCAAAATTGGTGCAACTGGTGGCTGTGGCTGCCCCTCCAGCATGCACAGTGCAGCCTGTCTCATAACCAGGCTTGCCCTTAACTCGCCATATACTCTGTGTGCACAGCTCTCTTTGGAGCATTCACTGCCCGCTCCAGGCTCTCCATGTACCCCAGTCACTCCCCACAGTCCCCCCTCCAGAAGCAGGACTCGGGGATATTGCTGCAGAGAGGGTTATTACCTTAAAAGCAGAGCTGCCAGAGCCATGGGGACCTCCAATGGGGGACCCCACGCCGTATTTTGCCACATGGACATGGGTCCCTTCTGAAAATAGGCCATGAGGAATAGGACTTTAATAGACAAGGGTCAGATTGGATCATTCATAAACTGGGGTGCAAAGGGCACACGTCAAACAGACTGAGGCTCTCTAATCAGAGGAATCTTCAAAGCATGAAGCAGAGCTCTCTGATATTATTTAGGTGCAGACCTGCCGGGAAGGAGCATAGACAAATTGGATGATTTATTACAATGCCTTCCAAACTCAGGACAGCTAAGATAAATTCTTGTAATAGCAAATGTATTTACCCCAGCGGCAGTGTTTTCTGTGTTAAGTCTGCACAGCTGCATAAAGAAAAGCATAATAAACAGATGTTGTAGATCCCACCACCAGGACTGCATCCTGCCTCCACTGCACACGCAGACCCTACAAGGGAGTGTTTCACCCTTGCTCTGAAATGTCTCCTGAATGTGAGAACTGGACTTGTTCCACGGGCCATAGTTTAGTATTCTCATTCACTGGTCCCCCCCCCCAATAAATGTGGTCATAGGTGAGCGTGAGTAAACAAAGTTGTGAATCTGAATGCTGAGTCCCCGCAGTGGATACATTCAGCAGAGATTCTAATTTGTCCTGATTACACTGAAGTGGCAGTGACACCAAATTCTACTGACCCATTCAATTTGCAATTATTATTGCCCTACGTAGCCATATAACCAGCAGTCTAGGGTGACAAATTGAGATTATAGTTACAAGAACAATTGTGAGATTGACTGCGTTATTATCATTTCAGTTTAGCATTTCTCTTTAACTCTCTTGGCCAGTACGATCATTCAAAAGGCCTTTAAATGTAGGTGTGTGAGTTTATGTTGAAATAGTTCCAGTGGTACATGATTGTGCCATATATACATAATAAAATAAAATATAAAATCTAATGTGTTTCTGATGTTTAATCTTCCTAGAAAATGGCAGAGATCTTGACAACTCCAGTATTGAGATATATGTCATTCTTCAAACTTATTTAGAGGCTTCAACAGCTTTGTTCTAACTTAGTTAAAAATGCAATTCAAAACTACACTATCAATCATGTAGCAAGCCTAGAAGAACATTTAGATCTTTATTGAATAATACGTTTATGTAGGAAAGTTCCTGTAAAGCCAATGCATGCTGTGTAAAAGTTGGCTGTTATTATCACAGAAGTGGTAGCGGAGATGGTGTTAGAGGTGATGATGTTTTTGTTGTTGGTGGTAGTGATGGTGGGCGTGGCGGGGGTGTTTGCTACTTTAGTAGTGGCATGAGTAAGTGTCCAGCCACGCCAGATGGGAACCAGCCTTTCCTATAGGAATGGAAAAGTTGGTTTGCCAACCTCTACTCTGCAGCATGTTAGCAAACGCCCGTCATTCAAGGGTTTACTTGCAAAAATCAAATTTCTTGAGGTCTCCACATCAAAAGCAAATTATTCTCACTCAAGAATAAATCCAGGGGGCACTTAAAGTTCAGTGCGTTGAAAGATATCTGGAAAACTGCCATCTCCCTTGTTTATAAGGCATCAGGGGATGCCCCGCCATTCCCTACCAAGGAAACATTCCTGCTGCCACGGAAGAAACACGGGAAGCTTCGCCCTCCAAATGCAGCACGTGGAAGCAGTTCCTTGCCGGTGCTATCATCTCCTCTATTCAGCTCTTAGATATTCAGATCCATCTAGGTTTTTATTCCAGCATTTCCCTGACCCTCTTTTTCTGGATTTATTTTCTAGCTTAGATGAAATCCCTTAAAAATGCCTTTTCTCCTTAGTGTTTCTCTGCCACTGAGGAGACCCCAGAAAGCTCGCCACAGGGGAGGGCTGCCGGGTCCCGGTAGCCACACAGCCTGATTTTAAATTCACCTGGGGATTGTGCTCTCCCATAAGAACTTCCCAAATGCCTTTTCATAAAATGGTCTGTTCCATTATTATCAGTGTCTCTCTCATGCCTTTTAAAGCTATTCTAACTTCGATATGTTGATTCAGTTGGAAAGTGGGCATTTTGGGGCTGATACAAAAAAAGACTCTTTGAGTCTACTATTAGCTCAGACAGACGAGGGCACAGCATCCGTGAATACTTCGGCCTTACGTGTCTGCAAAGGGAGTTCAATCTCAACTGCACAGTCTGCTTGAAACAGGTAAGTGGGCCAAAGAGGAAGGAGGAGAAAACTTGCAGTAGGAACATCTTTAGCTCAGAAGCCACAGACAAAACAGGCAGGGAGGCCAAGCCTATTAAAAAGTGTAAATGTTCTACCAAAAAAAAAGTGCATTATATTTTGAGCAACAGAAAAAACAGGATTTCACCTTGTTTTTGAAGTGGCATTTTCCATCAGCAAATTATAGCTCTGAAGGCAGATTTATCTAAGATTTACTCACTCACTTATTCAGCAAATGGAACACTTGCTCTGTGAGCAGCCATTGAGGCCAGGCACTCTCCCAGGCTCTGGAAATACAACAGAGGTGACAGGACAGACTCTTTCTTTCTTTCTTTCTTTCTTTTTTTTTTTTGAGACAGACTCTTGCTCTGTCACCCATGCCAGAGTGATATGGTGTCAGCCTAGCTCACACCAACCTCAAACTCCTGGGCTCAAGCGATCCTCCTGCCTCAGCCTCCCAAGGAGCTGGGACTACAGGCGTGTAGCACTACACCTGGCTAATTTTTTCTATTGTTAATAGAGATGGAGGTCTCACTCTTGCTCAGGCTGGTCTTGAACTCCTGAGCTCAAGCAATCCTCCCGCCTCGGCCTACCAGAGTGCTAGGATTACAGGCGTGAGCCACCGCGCCCATCTGGGACAGACTGTTTCTGTCCTCATGGTGCTTCACCCAGCAAGGGCAGGCAATACACAAGGCAAACAGTAGAACAAGTTCACCACAATAATACAGCATGGTGGTGAGTAAGAGGAAGAAACCACATGGCGTACTGGGATGGAGGGTGCAGGTGAGAGGGGTCACTTTACCTGACTTGGGCCAGGAGGACACATTCAAGCACGAACAAGGGAGAAGCCCGTTCAACGTCCGGGGGAAGCGAGTTCCAGGGAGACGGATCCCTGAAGCTAAGCACACATGGCACACTGGTTCGAGGACGGAGTGCCAGCCTCCCTAGGGCTCCCTTAGTGAGAGAAGAGGAGTAAGAAGTGCTGTGGGAAGTCAGGAAAGGCCAAGTCACGCAGGACCTCACAGCCACGATGGAGAGCAGTATCGGTGCGAAGGGCATTGGAGTGTGATAAGCAGACAGACATAATCCAATTTGTGTAACAACGATCATTCTGGCTGGCAACGGGATGGACCGAGGAGCTGGGCCAGGCAGAGTGGAAGTTTGGCCATCAGGGAGGACTTGGTAGCAGCGGTTCAGGAGAGACAGAGAGATTTGGTGGTTTTCACAATAATACAGAGACAGGAGTGATTGCATTGAACCAGAGAGAATAGCAGGGTGGTCTTTAAAATCGAAAATGGGCTCTTAGTTGTCATTTTCTAAGCACAGTTTTCCAAGAGGAGTTTTATTGCACAGCTATTTTGTGCTTTCTGGTAAAAATCGTGGGTGGCATGAACTTAACCTTGGTAAGTTATACCGACCTTGTGTCTATCATGAGAGAGTAGCTGGAGTGTGATCCTATTTCATTACCCTTTAGATACTGGAAGCAAAAGATAAGCCTTTCTTAGTTCTAGAGTGTCTTAGACCCTGCAGAACCAGACAGATGGCGTTCTCCAAAGCTTTCCTAAACCATGGCCTTTCAGCCGCTGAGAGGGAGGGGCGCCTCCTGCCCTTCCTCTGGGCCTGCAGCATGAGCCGCAGTTTCCAGTGAGGAAGTGGGTAAACGGGCCCCTTTCTGGGCCTTTGGAAGCTGCCTGCAACTGGAGGAGACCATCTTTCCTCTCAGCTCAACCACAGGGAGGTCAGAGACAGAGCCAAGCTCCTGTCTCCGCGTCTGGCAAGCAGGATTCCAAAGCTGCAGCCTTCCAGATGCCCGGGGGAGGCTCAGGTGGTGCTCCCTGCCCGGCCCTCAGGCCTTTGAGAAATGAACTGTCTGAAAGATGATCAAGCACTTCTGTGAGCTCAAATTAGAAATTTTATTCTTGTCATTCTCCAGCTAAAAACTAAGCTGCTGATACAGCCTCCTGCATGCTTCAGTGCAGGTGACAAGCTTTTATTATCCACTAGTTTTCACCAGAAAGGAAGGCAATAAAACTTGCAAAATGACCATCTGTTTGCTGCACCTGCCCTGACCCTGTCTGCAATGTGAACGTTATTGCAAGAGGCTGACGTGCTGTGGGGATTTTATAGAATAACTATTCTTCTTTCTTAATATCTGGATGTAAAATGAAGTGTTCAAGGCCAAAGAATGTCTTCCACTTGGCATGGTCCCTGAGAAACCAAGCTTTGTTAGGGCAAGAACTTACCTCAATAACCATTACTCCCCATCCGAAATCTTGTTTTCTTTGCTAATACTTTTGCTTTCCTTTTGCTTTTAGCTCAAAATACTGGAATTTCAACTTTGTATAGGAATTCATATGGTGCGCCCACTGAAGACATCAAACACAACCAGGTAAAGTAGATGAAATATGTTTGTGTTCATTTTTCTATTTGACTCACGTGAAATAACCTGGAATTTAAAAAAAAAAAACAGATTAGGCTGGGCTCCGTGTCTCACGCCTGTAATCCTGGTACTCTGGGAGGTCGAGGCAGGTGGATCATTTGAGGTCAGGAGTTCAAGACCAGCCTGAGCAAGAGTGAGACCCCACCTGTACCAAAAAAAAAAAAATAGAAAAATTAGCTGGGCGTGGTGGCGCATGCCTGTAGTCCCAGCTACTCAGGAGGCTGAGGCAGGAGGATTGCTGGATCCCAGGAGTTGAAGGCTACAGTGAGCTATGATGACACCCCTGCATTCTAGGTGAGGTGACAAAATGAGACTCTGTCTCCAAAATAAAAATTAGATCAATTTTTATCTAACATACATAAAGAACTGAAAAAGAAAATCCTGTTCCCTGAGCCTCTCCCCTGTCACAGCATGTGTGGGGAGGACGTGGTGGAGTCATCAGAACAGCCTCAAATTTGAAAACAACCTTTGATGTCACCGTAACCTCGTGCTTTATCTGGTAGGAGAAAGCAAGTTTTCCACTATGATGCAAAACTAAAAGAAAACCCCAAATAGACAAGTGTAAGATGCCACTTACCAAACAGGACTTTTCCAGTTACTGGACAAGGAAGCATCTGCCACACATGATTGTGATCAGTAAAAGAGACACAGCAAGGTCAATACAGAGCTGGATATAGACAGAATAAATGAATGGAATAGATTCTATGATCCTTCAATACATGGAATGCATCACAGAGGGCCTTGCTGCTCAAAGTCTAGTTGGGGAAGCGGCAGCATCGACATCACCTGGGGTCTCGTTAGAAACGCAGGAGAGATTGTTCCCCTACCCCGTCCGAGGTGTTCTGCAGAGGAGCTGCATTTGAACAAGACGCCTTGGTGATTCAGGTGCACGCTCGGGTTTGAGGAGCGCTGAGCAGTAGATACGTAAAGAACCAGTCTGAGTCTCGGGGTGTGTGTGTTTGTTTCCTTCACAAACATTCATTGAAGGCTGATTTTCTCTGTGGTTCTGCGGGAACTCTAGAAGCCAGAAGGCACAGCCTGTGCCCTCTTGTTGATGGGTAGCCTTGTACTTCTCTCTCCCCTGCGGTGGGCATTACCCCAACACACGTGCGGCACTCTGGAAGACATCCAGTGTTGTCCCTGGAGAACAGCCCAGCTCCACGGCCTGGGTGACACGTTGCTAACACCTAGTCGGCCTCCCTTGGTTCCAGTCTTTGTTGAGAGTAAAAAAGCCAGTGAATAAGTAAATAGGGTCACAAGCACTAGATGGGAGGTCACCAAGATGGCCCAGCTGTTTGTAGGCCAACATGCCTGCCCAGACAGAAACAAAATGCATTGGAAATGCCAACTCTGTTTATGGAAATCAACCATTTCTCTTGTCACTAGTAGGCTGAAATTCTGCAGATACAGTAAGCAAACTGTCTCCAGCTCTGAATGATTCTAGTAGGGATGTAATGAGACCCTGACTTTGCAGCCAGGAGTGTGAGAGGATGCTTTAGTTTCCCCAGGTAGGGAGAAGCCCCTCACCAGAGTCACTCACCCCACACCAGCCTCCCTCTCATGGCGTCCCGCTGTCATTGGCAATGAAGAAACGCCCTGGTGTGGCCCAGGGTCCTTGGCATCTCACAGTGTAGGTTCCAAAAGACTGCTTGCTACTTGGGTTTAGAGGACAGTTCATAATGGTTCTAAGGGCACCTTCTTTTTACCTAAGCGCATTCTGAGCATTTAAGCAAACGAGAATTAATGCGCTACGATGACATCCTTGTCGAAAGAGTGAGCACGGCCTGACATGGCCTTTCTCCCAGAGTGCCCCGGAATGTGCTTGACTCAGTCGCCGAGAGAAACATCAGAGCCACGTCGTCTCGAGCAAATGCAGTGGAATCCACCCAGGAAGGAGGGCAAGCTCTGCGCCTCTTGTCAGCACCGGGAGATGCTGCAGGTGGCCCGGGCAGAGCAGAGTCCTGCGGGCACAGCTCACTGCGTCATACTCCCTGAGTACGATCAGCAAGGGAAATGGCGACTGGACTGTGCGTCCTATTCTAACATCAAGCAACACTTTAAAATGTCCACCAAAGAGAGGTTTCTTTCCCCTTAAAAAATTTCCAAGGAAACCTTTATGACACTCCAGTGAACTTGGAGAGAAGAGACTAAAGTGTTTTGCTGACTTGGGACTATGTTATTGGAATAAACTATGTCATCACCTGCAGCTTTCCCTCCTGGGGACTCAACAGAGCACGGCCATGCTAACCATTCCGAAGAGGAGACGTTTCGGTTCTCCTCCAGCTGGTGGTTCCAGAGACAGCCTCATGAACAGCATCCATGGAGTGGATTCTCCGGCCATGTGGGCATGGCCAGCCACTCCAGACAAAATGCTTTCACTTTGGTAGCTTTCCTGGGCCAAGAGTGACCTCGGAATGTCACACCTTGAAAGAGGGCTTGCAGAGGGCTGTTCCGGGATCCATCCATCCTCAGCATCAAAGCTTGTCCTCTGCTGAGTGCTCATGTGTCTGGGGGTCTTAGTCACCCACTGGGCCTCACAAGCTTCGCAGAGGAGACTGGACAGCGCCTGCCCGTACTGGAGAAGTGCTTCCTGGGAGGGAGCAGTTCCATATGGATGACGAGAGCTGAGAATGAGGCACCAGTACCAGCCAAGCTTGGTGGGACGGTGGCCGCAGCTCTCAGCCAGGCACTCCGTGCCTCAGTGGTGGCACTGCCCTCTTGACTTCCTAGGACTCCAGTCACATGTTCAGGGAATTCTGAGCTTAAGGACTCCTAGAAGAAACAGCTGTTAGTGCACAGCAAAGTTTGTGACCCTTGGTTTTTATGATTGAGGCCAACAGACATCATTTTAAGAGTTAACCATCTATACTCTGTGAAAGTCCTTTTGAGCTTCTTCCAGTCTATGTGATACCTACAGAGAGGAATGTCATTTTTAATGGTATAGATCTAGCTGACAACAGGATTTTTGTTCATAAACTAGAAGACAAAGGATCAAGTGTTTTGATGACCAGGATTCAAATCATCACTAATGACAATGAAACAAGTATCTTGAGTTCTTTTTTGGTGTCCTCAGCCCCCCTGTCACGTGAGCAGGGCAGGTGTGATTGTCCCCAGAGGTGAGGAAACTCAGATCGGAGGACGATGAGCTTTGCCTTCAGTCACCGAGCTGGGAAGAGGCAGAGACTCACCTGGCTCTTCTGTCTTCCCGTCTCTCTTTCTCGCCTCTGTATCAGTGGTTCTCGAATCTGCATGGGAGTCAGAGTTCCCCCACGGGCTGTTAAAACACAGATTTCTGGTTTCTGATTCAGTAGGGAGTGGGGTCTGGAGTGGGCCCAGTGATTTGCATTTCTAACAGTGCCCAGGTGGGGTGATGCTGCTGGTATTGAGGCCACGCTTTGAGCACCACGGATCCATAGCACTCGGCCTCCTGCGTTTTATATCAACACTTGGAGTCTTTGGTTTTCCCAGTGTGGGAAGTTTGAAGATCTGTAATGGGCCACCATTTCCCTTGTGTTCAAAATAAATCTGGTTTGCTGGAAAACTTGGTAAAGACTAAACCTAGAAAAGTCTTGTCAAGTCTCTGCTAACAGAGTTGGATGCTCTTATGACACTATCCTTCATAATTTAGACTGAACATTCTACTATTGAGGAAAGAGTTCAGCAAAGATGACCTTATGGGAACAGGAGCCACAGGACAGAGCACAGAGTCCATCAGTCCCCACTGGTCGCACCTGCCTTCCAAGAGAAGACGCTGCCTGAAGGCAAAGCAGGCCACGGCTCTGGCCCCTGGGATACGCCACACTTCTCTGGACCACAGCAGACACCCAAATTCAGAAATCCCCACTGCTGTATAGGAACAGTGTGCTACTTCCTCCATAAAAATCTGGTTTATGCAAACTGTGCAATATTTTAAAAACACATTTATCTTTAGCTCTTCTATATGGAGGGCTTTTGGGGAGGGTGCATTTTATCTGCCAAATTTTTAAAACTGTCAGATATTCCCTTAAATTATAAAATGCAGCCAATATTCCTCCCCCGTGGATGTGTTTCACCAGCCAACATTCAAACCACCAGACCAGTGAGCAAATTCAGTCCCTCCAAACTCTGCAGTGCTACTCACCACCCCTCTTGCATAGTTCACCCGCACATGCTCTTGGAACTGGGACAAATCTCAGAAGGGGTTGCCATGGGACTTTATAAACAAAACAGGTGAACTGAAGAAGTTAATTCCCTAAAGTAAGAGACTCAAATAATAAGCCTGAGCCCAACTCTAAAACGTCCATCAACCAGAAAGAACATGATAATGGTAAAAGAAAAAAATTTGATCCCGGTTGTGCAAAAACATGAAAGCAGCAGCCACTTTGAGAGCCACAAGCCTTGTGAGTGACTCCCCTGAAGACCTCCCTGTCTCCTGCCTTGCCACCTCTGGCCCCTGAGACCAGCACAAGAAGTCACGCCTCTACTGGTCTCCTCTGTCCACCGACCTCCTTTCTTATCAGAGAGCCAGGAGCCAGCCCCATGAGGACTGCCCTCCGAGCCTCGGCCACCTTGACTCTGCTGGGACTGGGCTGGCTCGGTAGAGACAACATGGACATCAGAGTCAGCCAGATGTGCATTCAAATTCCAGCTTCACATCACCACTGCCCTTAGAGAAGTTTCTTCACTTCTCTGAGTTTCAGTTTCTTCATCTACAGAGTGGGAGTTAGGTGGGTGGATAGATAGGTGGGTGGACAGGAAGATAGATGATAGATACAGATAGATGTGTGTACATAGATAGACATTTATGACTACTGGATGATTAAACAAAGAAGAATTTGTTAAATGTTGAATATGGTGCCTATACTGAAATAGAAACACAGTAAATTCCAGTTTCCTCCCTGTGTTATTTTTCCAAACCTCCCTCCTCTGAGCCTGTGCATGCTGGGCGCTTGGGAGCAGCAGTGTCGGAATGGAGACGTTCAACGCACCACGCAGCTCTTCAGAGAATAGCAAAGGGCATCCCAGCCTATCGACGCCGTCTGTAGACCTGGTCTTAGCAGCATTTAATTGCAGATGTTGCACATTCATTCCAGATGTCCCTCTGACCCCAGGCTCTTAGACTAACAAAGGTTTACATTCTACAGACTTAGACTTACGCAGGTAGACAGAAACCTCATTCATTCAGCCACCACTAACTAGACGTGTGGGACAGCCCGAACAGCAGCTGTGATGAAGTTCGCCACTTCTTGGAAGAACAGGTCGATGACTAGTGTAAATCAATGACATATAAAAGAGGGAGTTTCACTTACTTGAGAGAAGAATTATGTGCGGGCCATTAAAAGCATTCATTTATACACAACGTGCTAATTACAAATCATTATCTATTAACTAAGGCCAATTTCTAGAGGATGTTTCCATGCTGAACCTCAGTTAAATTAATAGGGAATTACTAAATCCACTCGAAAGTGATCAAACTGTATTTCTTTCAGAGTGTTTTATAACTCACACCTGACCTCCTCCCCAATTACCGCAGACTAGCCGAGCTTTGTGCATCCCTGTATGCGCTAGCTGTGGGGGTCACCCTCGGCCCACAACTGGCAGGTTCTCTCATTTCAGGGCAGGTGCTTGGAAAGAGACCCCAGAAGCAGTCAGAAGGGAAGGGAACTCAGCCTCCATATACAAATGCTAACAAATATGCTATCAACCCATGAAAATTCCTTGTCTTTCTGGGCCTAAAGCCATGCAGAGGGAACTAATTCTTGACATCCTGTGTCTCAAAGGCTCCTGTGATCCCTTGAGCCCTTCAAAGCCCCTACATCAGACAGTAACCTGAAGAGGACAAGAGTGGAAACAGGGAGTATTGGGAGGGGCTCGCAGACACCAGACAATTCTGAAGACTCCTGCACCCTAATGAAAGGCTTCCTAATCCCACAAGATTCTTGAGTTCAGTCAGTTCTTAATTGCACCAGGTTAGGAAATGTTTTCATCCTTTGGTCCTCCAGAGTACAGAAAATTTGGAGTGTGCATCTCTTTAAGGCTGTGATACCTGGTCACTCACTTAGGCCCTGCGATGGGGAAGCCCCAGTCCCACTCCATACAAACAGGGACCAGAGACGTATTGATGACAGCCTTCTGTGCTGCCAGGAAGATGCCTTGGTGACCATTAGATCTTGTACATTTTCACTGTCTCTTTGAGACTGCAAAACCTAGGCATGATACAAAAAACATGCAGAAAAGAAGAAAATAAATAAATTGTGTTCTACAGATTCTAGTCTATACTTCTTTAATTAAAAAAGATTATCTAGTAAAATGGTGCAGCCACTGTGACAAACAGTTTGGTGGTTCCTAGAAAAGTTAAACATAACATTACCATATGACCCACTGCAAGATATACCCAAAAGAATCAAAAGCAGGGACTGGAACAGATACTAGTACACCAGTGTTTATTGCAGCATTATTTACAATAGCCAAAAGGTGGAAACAACCCAAGTGTCCATCAGCAGATGAACGGATAAACAAAATGTGGTCTGTCTGTATGATAGAATGTTATTCAGCCATAAAAAAGAATGAGGTTCTGACACATGCTACAACCTGAATGCACCACGAAAACATCATGCTAAGTGAAAGAAGCCAGACACACATGGACAAATGCTGTGTGAGTTCCCTAGAGTAGGCAAATTCATAGAGATAGAAAATGCAATGGTGGTTGCCGTGGGCTGGGAGAGAAAGGACAGGGAATTATGTTTAACAGCTATAGAATTTCTGTTTGGGATGATTAAAAATGTAGAGATGGATGGTAGTGATGGTTGCACAACACTGTGAATGTACTTAATGCCACCTAATTATACATTTCAAAATGGTTAAAGTGGTCAGTTTTGTGTTATGTATATTTTACCACAATAATGATAAAGAAAAAGATTTTGTAGAATGGAACCAATTTTGAAAAGGAAAAGCAATGGCAGTTGGCAGTTTCAGGGGAGCAGTTCCACCCTAGGGAATGCTTGGGCATACATGCAGCCTTTTGTTTTGTTTTGTTTTGTTTTGTTTTTCCCATGAGACCAATTGTTTTTAATATTTAGCTCCCACATATGAGTGAGAACATGAGAGATTTGTCTTTCTATGTTTGGCTTATTTCACTTAACATAATGCTCTCCAGTTCCATCATGTTGTTGTAAATGGTAGAATTTCATTCTTTTTTGAGGCTATATAATATCCCATTGTGTATCTACCATAATTTCCTTATCCATTCTTCCATTGATGGACACTTAGGTTGATTCCAAATCTTGGCTATTTGAATAGTGCTGCAATAAGCATGGGAGTACAGATATCTTTTCGATATACTGATTTCCCTTCCTTTGGATATATATCTAGCAGTAGGATTGCTAGGTTATATGGTAGTTCTATTTTCAGTTTTTTGAAGAACTTCCATACTGTTCTCCATAGTATTTGCACTAATTACATTCCTACCAACAGTGTATGAATGTTCCCCTTTCTCCACATCCTCCCCAGCATTCATTACTGCCTGTCTTTTTCATAAAAGCCATTTAACTGGCGTGAGATGATATCTCATTGTAGTTTTGATTTGCATTTCTCTGATGACTAATGATGTTCAGCATTTCTTCATATATCTATTGGCTATTTGTATGTCTCCTTTTGAGAAACGCCTATTCAGATCCTTTGCCCATTTTTTAATCAGATTATTTGATTTTTTCCTATTGAGTTGTTGGAGTTTTTTATATATTCTAGTTATTAGTTCCTTGTTATATGGGTAGTTTGCAAATATTTTTTCCCATTCTGGGGTTGTCTCTTCCCTTTGTTGATTGTTCCCTTTGCCATACAGAGTTTTTTAGTTTGATGTGGTCCCATTTGTCCAATTTTGCTTTGGTTGCCTGTGCTTTGGGTATATTACTCGAGAAGTCTTTGCTCAGACCAATGTCCTGAAGTATTTCCCAATGTTTTCTTTTAGTAGTTTCATAGTTTCGGGTCTTAGATTTAAGTCTTTAATCCCTTTTGATTTGATTATTGTATGTGGCAAAAGGTAAGGATCTAGTTTCACTCTTCTGCATATGAATATCCAGTTTTCCCAGCACCACTTACTGATGAGACGGTCCTTTCTCCACTGTATTTTCTTGGCACCTTTGTCAAAGATAAGTTTACTATAGATGTGTGGATTTATTTGACTCTCTATTCTGTTCCATTGGTCTATGTGTCTGTTTTTATGCCAGTACTATGCTATGCTGTTTTGGTTACTACAACTCTGCAGTATAATTTAAGTCAGATAATGTAATTCCTCCAGTTTTCTTCTTTTTGCTCAGGATGGCTTTGGTTATTCTTGGTCTTTTGTGGGTCCATATAAATTTTAGTATTATTTTTTCTATTTTTATGAAGAATATCATTGATATTTTGATGAGGGACTGCATTGAATCTGTAGATTGCTTTGGGTAATATGGACATTTTAAACAATATTGATTCTTTCAATCCATGAGCATGGAATATATTTCCATTTATTGTGTCCAATTTCTTTCACCAATGTTTTATAGTTTTCACTATAGAGATCTTTCACTTCTTTGGTTAAGTTCATTCCTAGGTATTAGATTTTATTTATAGCTATTACAAATGGGATTCCTTTCTTGGTTTCTTTTTCATATTATTTATCATTGGCAGATAGAAGTGCTACTGATTTTTGTATATCGATTTTGTATCCTCTAACTTTACAGAATTTGTTTATCAGTTCTAAAAGCGTTTCTGTGGAGTCTTTAGGTTTCTTTACATACAAGATCATATCATGTGAAAACAAGGATAATTTGACTTCTTCTTTTCCAATTTGAATGCCCTTTATTTCTTCCTCATGTCTGATTGCTGTTGCTAGAACTTCTAATAGTATGTTGAATAACGGTGAAAGTGGGCATCCTTGTCTTATTCAACATCTTAGAGGAAAGGCTTTCAGTTTTTCCCCATTCAGTATGATACTTGTCATATATGGCTTTTATCATGTTGAGGTATATTCCTTCTACACCCATTTATTGAGAGTTTTTATCATGAAGGGATGTTGTCTAACTTTATCAAGTGCTTTTTCATCATCAATTGAAATGATCATATGGTTTTTGTCCTTCATTCTGTTGATATGATATATCACATTGATTGATTTGCATATGTTGAACCATCCTTGCATCCCTGGGATGAATTCCACTTGATCATGATGAGTAATCTTTTTAATGTGTTGTTGAATTCGATTTGCTAGTATTTTGTAGTGGATTTTTGTATCTATGTTCACTAGAGATATTGGCCTATACTGTTCTTTTTTTGTTGTGTCTTTGTCTGGTTTTGGTATCAGGGTGATGCAGGCCTTGTAGAATGAGTTTGGGCGTATCCCCTCCGCCTCGATTTTTTGGAATAGTTTAAGTCAGATTGGTATTAGTTCTTCTTTGAACGCTTGGTAGAATTCAGTGGTGAAGCCATCAGGTCGCGGGCTTTTCTTTGATGGGAGACTTTTTATTACTGCTTCTCTCTCATTACTCATTATTGTTTTATTCAGGTTTTTTATTTCTTCCTGGTTCAATCTTGGTAGGTTGCATATGTCTCAGAATTTATCCATTTCTTCTAGGTTTTCCAATTTATTGCAGCCTTTTCTTTGAAAGAGAGTTGAGTGCCTAGGCAAGAGGGAGGTGGGGTCAAGGGAAAGTAACTAATCCGGTGTGGTGCCTCTTTCTTGTGCAGGTTTCAGCACAGCCAGTCCCGCAGGAGCCCAGCAGGAAAGACTACGAGACCTACCAGCCGTTTCAGAATTCCACGAGAAATTACGACGAGTCCTTCTTCGAGGACCAGGTCCACCACCGCCCTCCCGCCAGCGAGTACGCCATGCACCTGGGACTCAAGTCCACCGGCAACTATGTCGACTTCTACTCAGCTGCCCGTCCCTACAGTGAACTGAACTATGAAACGAGCCACTACCCCGCCTCCCCCGACTCCTGGGTGTGAGGAGCCGGCGGCACCAGGCGCTCCGGGGACAGTGCATGTGCATGCCTACCACGAGACATTTCTTTTTTCTTTTTTCTCCTGCAAATTTAGTTTGTTAAAGCCTGTTCCGTAGGAAGGCTGTGATAACCAGTAAGGAAATATTAAGAGCTATTTTAGAAAGCTAAATGAATCGAAAGGTAACTTGGAAATCAATAGAAAGCTAAAGTGATCCTAAATATGACAGTGTGCAACACCTTTCTAGTTTGAGCTGTAGAGGATAAAAAAGTGCTTTATACCGAATGTGGCTGAAGGAAGGAGAGAGCAGGCGGCCGGGTGGTGAGGCGGGAGGGTCATTGTTAAGCACAAGACACAGAATAGTTTACACACTTTATGGGGGACGGCTTCTCACGCTTTGTTTACTCTTCATCCGTTGTGACTCTAGGCTTCAAGTTGCATTGGGGTTCCTCTGTACAGCAAGATGTTTCTTGCCTTTTGTTAATGCATTGTTGTAAAGTATTTGATGTACATTACAGATTAAAGAAGAAAAGCGCGTTGTGTATATTACACCAATGCCGCCGTGTTTCCTCATCTATGGTTCTAAATATTGCTTCGATTTCAAACTTTTGAAAGATGTATGGATTTCCAGCTTTTCTTTTCTTTCCTTTCTCCCAGTATGTTTTAACAAAAAACAAAAAACAAAAAAAGGAAAAAAAGGAATATTTAGCAGTATTGTTCGTTCTGATATGTGAATTTGTTTGTGGCAACTAAACAAGGCATTCAGCAGTTTCTGACAATTAACATACATCATTCCACACTCCTGTCAACAAAGTGCTTTTTCACTGCCTAAAATTTTAGATGTAGATATTTGAAATAGATTTTTTCATTTATACCAGTTTTCTTTATGATGATACAGTGTTAAAAGAAAATAAATTACAATTGATCTGTCATCCATATTTGCTAAGAATGTCTATTTCCAAGGACCTATCTGACAAAATACACATTCTTGCTCGTGTGTCTGTGCGTGTGTGGGCGTGTGTATGTCCATGTATGTACAAAAATGACCTGTGTGAGACTTTATTTTGATAGGAGTTACTTCATTTGCTGTTCACCTTGTACAAGCTTTGTTTTTGGTTTTTAGTATAAATGTACATCAGTTTGTTCCTTTCATACTGTATCTACTCTTCCGACCATCTAGTGACTCAGGATATTAGGCCAGTTGAAGTGAAGTTATAGGATTTTCACATATTCACACGTTCTTGGATATCAACTCTTCCTATGGTCCATTTCCTTCCACATTTTACACCTTCAGAACACGATAAACCATGGCCAACTCAATAATTTCACTTTGGGGCCAATTACTTGAAGTATCCACAGAAAATGTAAACTGCTCGCCTTACTCTCCCCAAACTTTTTTGTTCGTGTGGCAGGGAGCAGTAGACAATTATGGGTTAGATTATTAAAACTGAACTTGAAGCTAATGTTAGAATAGTGGTTCACAGAGCTAAGAAATAAGGCTAACCATTTAAAAGAACATGGGCTGTGGGTAAATTAGCTTTGCTCTTTAGATGCAAGTGACTGAGGCCAATAGGTGCCTAGTAAATGTTAACTGTTCTTGGAAAAAATAAAAACAAATAACAAAAGAAATTGGCTGCATCGTCCTTTAAAACTTGCTCCCCTTCACTCTACATAGTTTAATTCAGCTTAAAGTCTAAGATCCATGGTTCTTTCTCCAAATTTAATAATAATCAAATGATACTTGATTCATGCATATTTTTGGAAATGAAAAGTTAATTTCCAGAACAGAGCAGGAGACAGAAATTTACATATGACTTTTCCTACAAATTACATACAAGTTGGACCTTGTTGCACTGTTTACTATAGGACTCCACATTTCTGGGTTCCCTTATAGGGACGTCCCAGCCCCTCTAGAGAGAGATAAATATGGAGCATGAAGGACAGTGTTTCCACTTCATCTGCATCGTAGAATGAAATAGTAAAGTTCATCAAGGCAGAGAGTGTGGTATAAACATGACTTACCTATAACCTCATAGCTGGCTTAACCTTTCCAAAAGGAAACAACAAGACTTGTTGGAGTTACACAGGGATATTAATGCACGTGCTAAGAAAGTCCTCCTGGCAGAAACCACTTTCTTTATGATTTCGAGTCTCAATGCATGCCCTATATTTGTGACTCTTCAAGGCCAAGGATGTCTCTGCTGCCCATGATTCTTTGAGAGCACATTGTGCCAAGCTGTGATGAGCTAATTCAGCCAGGAGCCTCTGGCATTAGAGGTAAAGGTAGGATAATGAAAATTAAAAGTGTTCATAGTTATTCAAGCCAGTCCTTTTTTCTCTTCCATATACATACACAATAGATGTAGGCAGAAAGACACAGAGCTAGACGATGGTAGACAGATGATAGTCGGATGATAGATGGATGGATGATAGGTAGGTAGATAAGTAGATAGGTGGGGTTTTACCTGAACTGTGAACTAGCCTAAAGGCCCACAGGCTCCCTGGCAAAGAAGGTTGGTCACATTTGTTATTCATAACATGGGAGTGACAAGAAACCTTTGTTTTTGCTTTCATTGTACTGAAGTGACCAAGGGAGGCCCCCTCTCCCGACTGGCTGCCTCACATCTACAAGGGCCTCCAGACCCCAACTGTCCCACTGAGATGGCAATGGTGTTTTTCAGAAGAAAAGGAAAAAAAAAAACCTAGGAAATTTCTTTTTCTATTCAATCCTTGTGGTAGACAATAAATGCAACCAATGCACTTAATAGGATGTAAAATGCAGATATTAAATATTGTGTATGAAAAAACAGACCCTTTCTTTTCACTTGAGACTGTTGATCACCAGGAACTGATTAGGAACATGTAAACTATATCATTATGAATAACATTAACATTTTAAAATATCTTTTAATACTGATTGGATTTTGTTACCACACACTAATGCTTCTATCCTCATTAACAATCATGGGTTAGACAATAAAATGCCAGGTTTATAAGAACTAGTGTGACATGAGATGTTCCATCATTCTTGGATCTTACCTAAGTACAGTTTAACCAGTGGTGACCTATTTCATATTGATAGGGCTCACGCATCATGAAAAGCTGCTGCTAAAAAAGAGTATTTAAATTCAGTAGAGGAAAAAGAAAACCCACAACCTCATTGCATTTGGTCTGTCTTGTTTCTCTGACTTCGGCTTTTCTTTAGTGTGACGCTGTCCCACTCTGTCCCTGGGAAGTGAGGTTTGGCTGTGAAGACGCAGCATTCTCACTCACACGGGAACGGGGAAACGAACACAATTCATGTCTGGGAACACATGGTTTACAAAAGCTTCCCTCCAGGCTACCAAGGTCTCTCATCACCCAAGTAGGAAACCGGACTCCTCAGCTCACCTCCAGGCAGAATATTGGGTCCCACATAAGAATCTGCATTTGCACAAGTTCCCCACGTGATTCACAGGAACACTAAAGTTTGACAACTGTGATCCAGAAAATGCATAAGGGTCTGAGCTAGAAAAATGACAGATTAGACTAACAAAACTAATGTGAAATATTGTAGGTATGAAATTAGTGGCACTTGGCGTGGTGAAGAGTGGAGACACCTAAAGATCCCTCTGAGATGTGAGCCTGGCTGACTGGGTCCAGCGGGGGAAAGCCCCTTTGTGAGAAGGAAGAGGACCCTTTCCAGCAAGGAAAATCCACTCTGTTTGGACATGGGAAGTTGCCCCACTGGTGGTAAATCCGGGGAGAGTGATGCAGCGGGCAGCTGGAAACGCAGCTGGGACTCTGTACTAGAGATGCAGAATTGGGCATTGTCTTTTTGGGGTTGAGAGTTGGAAATGGGCGTGGATAGAGCATCCATGAGGACGCAGGGAGAAGAGGGTCCTGGGATGGCCAAGGCCCGTGGGGAGGCAACGTGATGCAGACAGGGAGACTGGGCAGAGAGCGAAGTGGGGTGGGAGGGGAGTGAGACCAGTGTCCTGTTGTCCAAGCCAGGGGAGGAGACAGTGTCCCTTGAGGATTGGAGATAGCACTGGTGGGCACAGGGGACAACAAGGAGGAAGATGGCTAAGAACAAACCTTTGCACATGGTAGTGCACAGACCACGGAGGACCTTTGAGAGCAGTTCCAGTAGCAGGTGAGGGTGAGTGAATAGAGGCAGGAGACAGAAGCCACGAGAAGGTTGACAATGGGATAGAAATTGAGATGACACCCTGGCCTGAGACAAGCACAGGTGGAATGAAGAACTCTTTGAGGTCAGCTGAATGAACCTGTAAACCAGGTGGAACGTGGCCCACGCTGGTGCAAATGGTTTAAAACAACCCTTATATTTTACAGCATTTTATTGCTTTCATAGTGTTTTAACATTTGTTCACCTTGTCCTGCTCACTCGCTCACACAGTGAGTTCCTGATATAATCAGACCCGTTTTTATGTCAAGGGGAATAAGATGCAGTGGCATCATGTAGCCAGCAAATTGTGATGCTGAATGTAAAATTGGGGCTTTTTGGCTCAAGAGATGATTAAGAGGCCAAGCACAGAGGCCATAGGAGAGAAAAGTCTGATTCCCCAGGATCCACCCTGTACTCAGCACCATGACATACGTATAGGGCAACGTGGAACAAGTCTAATCCTTAGCTCAGTGAGGGTGGCGTCTGTCTACTCCTGTCACCACGCATCCTGCACAGCCAGTGCCTGCCACTGTTGCCATTGATCCTCTTTCAGACTCTCATCCTTATACCCATCATGCCCAATTTACCCTCATTTCTCAGATGCCAAATCTACCCAAAGCCTGGCCCTTGAGGGAGCCAGCACTGTGTTTTTGTTCTGGATATTCCTGGCTGGAGAGTGTCATGCCATGGCCACAGTCTCCCTTCCTCACATGTTCAGTGGAGAAGCCAGCTGTCCGTTTCCCAGTGGCTGTAAGGATTCTTCATGCTCTCATAATTGAGAGCAGACAGCCATGACACAGTCACACAGTGAAGTCACGGAGCAGGGGAGAGTGGGATTACACCCAAATCTCTGGCCATGTCAAGACTGCATTTGAACACCTGAGCTAACCTGTCATCAATGGAAAAATTATTACAATACCACTGACTATTTTTATATACAACTAACTCTTAATTATCAAAGACAGAGTTGAAAAATCCCAAAAATGTTTGAACTAGACTCATTCTGATTTTCCATTACTCTGTGACAAACCACTCCAAAAGTTGTGATTTAAAAAAAGAAAAAAGAGAGAGAAGCACTTACTTTGTTCAAAAATTTGCAGTCTCAACGGGGCTCCATGGGGACAGCGCAGCTCTGCTCCACTAAGAATCGGCTGGGGCGGCGCTGAGGCTGAAAGCTGGAACCACTTAAAGGCTCTATCACTTAACAGTTGGCACTTGCACTGTGGAGACTCAAGCAGCTGGGACAGGGACAGCTGCAGCTCCTCATGCGTCCTCTGAGTTCTCTCCACTCGGTGTCTCCGACAGGGATGCTTCAGGGTAGCCCAACTTCTTATGTAGCATCTCAAAGCCCCAAAAATCTATGTCCCGAGACAAAGAGCCAGGCACAACACTCAGGAAGCACTCCATTAATCAACACAGTTCCAAAATATTGCTCAGTTTCAGGGGGCAGGGGTGGGAAAGAGTGTGCACCTCTTGATGAGGGGGTGGCCAGATTCTGAAAGAGCGTGTGAGACTGGACATACTGCAGTGGCATTTTGGATACAATCTCCCACAAAACTGATAATGTTTTGCAGCAATAGATTCAGCTTCTTTCAAATTTTTAGCCAATATTTCTTAATGGCAAAACCGATAGAGTATAGTAAACTATAAGAAATGAAAAACAAATGATGTACTTAACAGAAATGGGAGAAAAAGCCATGTCCTTATGTCAGAAGAAAAGGTTTGGGGTCTTAGGTTTTTATTTCCCTCCAGCTGAAGGAGAAGGAAGCAGGTAGCAACGCTTGTTCCTGGCAGCCGTCCTACCGCCATGAGGGGGCCCAGGGAGGCCAAAGCCGAAGATGGCGGAACAGGAGATGGAAAGAACCTGGTCCCTTCTGAGAGCACTCGAACAGCCCCAAACCCTCAGAGTTTCCACAACAGACAAAGGTGAAGTACTCACGCCCACATCCTGAAGACTCTCCTGCCCTCTCCTTGGAAGTAACAGAAGACTAGACTGATGGCAGCAATCTCAAGGTAAAACTGAATTAAATATTCTTTTTATCATAATAGGAACATGCTTTTCTGAAAATTCAGCAAAATAGAATTATAAAAATATAACCCCAATGCCAATTTTGGTAAGTGGAAATGTGTTCCATAGATACTTGCTATGGTCATCATTCTAATATATCTTATCCTTTTAACAACCAGTAGTAAAATATGCTATGGACTAATAATTAAAGGGTCTGAAATATATTATTGCCTCAATATGCTATCAATAGTAAGAATAATTTTAGCTTCTTATGCGATTAGGTTCCCCGTGTGTTCACAATCAGTAGCCAATGAGAACAATCATTTAAAGATGATCAAAGCATTAAAACAACTAAGGAGCAACACCAGCTGGTATATTAAGTAATGATACAGTTTTCTTCTGGGAATACATAGTTTCAGAAAGAGAATGTCTCCAAATTAAGTTTCCCTTTAGCATTTCCTTTTCTGCTAATAGTCACCACCTGAATTACCAATACAATCTAATTGCCCTCTCTGTTTCCACAACTCCCAGCCCCACACCTTCTGAGGTGAGCTCATTGCCACTGGTCCCTGGGCCCTGTTGAAAATAAAGAGCATTAATAGCAAATGAAACATCGCTCCAGCTGAGTGGCTCTAGCTTCCACTTGTCAGACACCCAGCAACGCGTGTTATAATGGATCCGCCAACGGCTGCTTCACTGTCCAGGCACATTTATGAGCTACATTAGAGTATTCCAACCAGATTTGCTGTTCACCCAAGACCCAGGATTCTTTCTGAAGGGCAGCTTTACTTACTTTGCCAAGAATTTTTAAAACTTAAGAAAATAAAAACCATTGGTAAAGACAGAAGTGATGCCAGAGTGTGCTAATGGCATGGAGACAGGCTGTCCCTAGGAGATGGCTGTGCAAACTGTGTTATTAAATAGACATGAGGACAAGGTCAACTGTTTTAAAATGCTTCTATTTTGTTTTAGACTGCTCCAGAGATTTCTAAAAAGTGAGAAAGGAGATTGGCAGTCCCTTGTAGGTACAAGTTCAAAGTCACTACGGTACTGTACTTATAGTAGGTATAGTGAGTGATTTATTTATGCAGTTGACTTTGACCCTAGCAAATATTTGAGAGAACTGACTAAGTGGTAAAGAAATCAGATTTTTAAAAATAATTTTAGAGAAATATGGCAAGAAACCTTCCTACCTTGTTAATATGAAAGCATAGCTAGTATTTCACTGAATTTAAGTGAAACAATAAAAAAAATTAGTATGTCCCTTGCAATATTTGGAACATATGTACACTAAAATATTTTTCAGTGTTCATCTGAATTTCAAATTTATCTAGGTATCCTGTATTTGTCGGGCAACCCTAGTTTAATCTACATTTCTGCCATTATGTTTCTAAAGAGTACTGCTTTACAGAAAAAGCAAAAATAGATTTAAGAAGACATTACTTTCCCATTGGGGTTAGGTGATATCTCATTGTGGTTTTGACTTGCATTTCCCTGATGATTAGTAACATTGAGCATGTTTTCATATTTTTACTGGCCATTAGTCTATCTTCATTTGAAATGCTTCTGTTCATGTCTTTTGCCCACCTTTTAGTGGAGAGTTGATTTTTTTTTCTTGCTGATTTGCTTAAGTTCTTTGTAGATTCTGGTTATGAGCCCTTTATCAGATGTATAGCATGCAAATATTTTCTTCCATTCTGTAGGTTATTTGCTGTGTTGATTGTTTCCTTGGCTGTGCAGAAGCTTTTTAATTAATCAAGCCAATCTCAATTATCTTAGATGTGTCAAAAAATATAATGGTGAAAATATGGAGCTAGGACTCAGAAGCCCTTTTTGGACAAGTTCATTACTGTCTGGGTCTCTCTTTCCATATTAGTAAATTGGGGGTATTATCTGTTCTGCTTCCATTTTGGAGTTTTTGTGAAACTTAACACATTAGGATTAAAAACAGTGGTGTCTGGTGAATGTTTAATAACTGATTTCCCTCCCCCCAAAAAATCCTAATTTTATAGCATTTGCCAGTTTCTGTGGTGTAAGTTCACACACCATGACGAATTTCAACCTGCCAATATGATGTCACTGAACGCAAAGTTAGAAGTAGTGCTGGATAGTAACCAGTACATTATTTCCAGGATGCAGATAAAGTAGTCATAATTAACTCAGGAGAATAAATAATAATATAATGTAGTAAAATAAGTAGATTGTGATGTATTTTGAACATTTATTACCATTACTTTCAGTGTAATTAATTTAATTATAAGTTCATGTCATTTAATACTTAATAATGACTATATTTAACAACCAGCATGCAAAGTTCCTGAAAATTTAACAATCACCTCTTGTGAGCAAATACAGGCCACCTCTAGCACACCACCACTGACCACAAATGTATGTTTCAGTTTGGTTTGGTTGTGGTGGTGGTAAGAACACTTAACATGCGATCCACCCTCTTATACTGTTAAGTGTACAATACAGTATTCTTAACTGTAGGCACAGTGTTGTTTTGTTTGTTTTGTTTTTCTTTACAGGCACAATGTTGTGCAGCAGGTCTCTAGAGCTTATTCATCTTACTTAACTAAAAGATTATGCCCGTTGATTTGCCACTCCCCATTTCCTCCTCCCTCCAGCCCCTGGAAACCACCATTCTACTCTCTGATTCTATGAGTTTAACTATTTTAGATTCTTCATATATGTGGACTCATACAGTGTTTGTCCTCCTATGACTGGCTTATTTCTCTTAGCACGGTATTCTCAAGGTTCACCCAAGTTATGTGATATTGCAAGATTTCCTTCTTTTTTAAGACTCAATAATATTTTTGTATGTATATACCACATTTTCTTTATCCATTCATCTTTCAATGGACAATTAGGGTGTTTCCACATCTTGGCTATTGTGAATAATGCTGCAATGAATATTGCAATGCTAATATCTCTTCAAGATCCCATTTCAATTCTTTTAGACAAATACTCAGAAGATGGATGCCTGGATCATATGGTAGTTCCATCCTTAATCTTTTGAGGAATCTCCATACTGTTTTCCATAACAGTGGCACCATTTTGCTTTCCCACCAACAGTGCACAAGGGTTCTCTTTTCTCCACATCCTGGCCAACACTTGTTAACCTTCATCTTTTTGATAATAGTCATCCTAACATGTGTGAGTGATATCTCATTGTAGTTTTGATTTGCATTTCCCTGATGATTAGTGACATAGACCATATTTTCATGTACCTGTTGGGCATTTACATGTTTTCTTGAGTGAAATGTCTATTTAAGTCTTTAGCCCTTTTTTAAATCAGAGTATGAGTTTTTTGTTCTGGGGTTTGTTTTGTTTTGTTTTTGCTATTTAGTTGTAGGAGTTCCTTATATATTTTGGAAATTAACCCTTTATCTGATATAGTGTTTGCAAATATTTTTTCCCCTTGTGTAGGTTGTCTTTGCACTCTGTTGATTGTTTTCCACTTGTCTATTTTTGCTTTTGTTGTCTGTGCTTTTAGTGTCCTATCCATGAAATCATTGCCAAGGCCAATGTCATCAAGCTTTTTCCCCCTGTTTTCTTGTAGGACTTTTACAGTTGCAGATCTTATAGTTAAGTCTATAAGCCATGTTGAGTTGATTTTTCTGAACGATGTGAGATAAGGAGAGGTGAGCTTAGAGGGACACGTATCGTAAGTTCTTGGAGTAGAGAACAGAACAGCCACAAGACTGCAGGGAATGTGGGGGAAGGAGTGAGGGGAGGCCTCCAAGTGGAAGCATCTTAGGAGGAGTTGGGGACAGGTGATGTGTAGAAGAGTGATTTATAAAGGGGAGGGCAATTCAGCCACCCTCCTCTATGTCTCCCTGACGAGCCCAGCCAGCAGTTGGAACAAGGATGGTAAACCTGGAGCCCCCATTTCTGCTGGACTCTGTAAGCCTCAGATTGCCACACAAGGGAAAAGCAGCCATGAAAATGACAGATACTGAACTTCTTGTTTTAGAAAAATAAAGACACAGGACACTGTTTGCACCTTGGGGATGCTGAGGCAATTGTTCCCATTACCCAGTGATAATGTTACCCAGTGACTTGTGGCTGCTCAAGACACAGCAAATTCATTACCCTGGCGTTTGAGAGTCCTATTGCTGCTGCAACAAATTACTACATTAACGGCTTAAAATAACAGAAACTTGTTATTTTACAGTTCTGGAGGTCAGAAGTCCATGATAGCATGGTAGGCTCTGTGGCAGTGCTCCTTTTGGGGGCTTTAAGAATGAATCTGTTCCCTTGCCTTTTCCAGCTTCTACACAACATCTGAGTTCCTTGGCTCTGTCTTCAAAGCCAGAAGCTTCATTCAAACTCTTCCTCTCCTCTCCTGTCCTCCCTCCCCCTCCCATCTCTCTTTGTCTCCTGCCTACTTCCGTCTTCCCTTTATAAGGACCCTTCTGATTACATTGGGCCCACCCAGATAATCCCAGATAATCTCCCCATCTCGAGCTCTTTGACTTAATCACACCTGCAGAGTCTCATTTGCTATACAAGATAACATCCACAGGCTCTGGGGATTGGGCCATGGACATCTTTGGGGGACCATTATTCTATCTAGCACACTGGCTTTTGCTATAGCATCATCATCAGAGTCCGTGCAAAAAATATCTTAACATAGCTTCTTGCTATATCTAACTTCCTAGAACAAGGCCCTCAAATAATCTGGCTGATATTAAATTCTTCTCAGTAACTAGAATTACAATTATAATGGAGTCCCTCATGTTTTCAAGTCCCATTCTTAGAAGTAGGCTGATTTGAAACCCTATCTGCCAATTGCATAGGTGGATAAAAGTTTCCAGCACAGATGGAAACTAAAGTATAAATGGCTTGAAGGGGACCCCTGAAGACGGGGCTTCTCTAAGGGAAGAGGTCCAGAAGCTGTCAGTGCAGCACCCAGCTGATAACGCACCTGTTCACGCAGCCCCGCTCTCTGCATTGACTCATGATTCCAAGGCTTGGCTGTGCCTCGTGGCCCTGTCATCTAAAGTCTAAACACCACCGTGAAAGGCAATCCTAACTTTCAGAGAGAGAAACACGTCAACAGAGAAGGGCATGTACTTCGCTCACTCAGCACAAGTGTGAAAGGGACTGGTAAGGGCTGAACTGTGTCCCTCACAAACTCATACGTTGAAGTCCTAACCCCAGGACTTATAAAGAGGGAATTAAGTTAAAATGTGGTCATTAGCGTGGGCCCTAATCCAGTAGGGCCGGAGTTCTTACAAGAAGAGGAAATTTGGACACATGCAGAGCCAGAGGGAAGCCCATGTGAGGACACAGTGAGGAGACGGCCATCTGCAAGCCAAAAAGAGAAGGCTCAGAATGAAATCAACCCTGACAGCACCTTGATCTTGGACTTCTGGCCTCCAGAACCGTGAGAAAATAAATTTCTGTTGTTTAAGCCACCCAGTCTGTAGTACTGTGTGGTACCCTCGTAGAGAAAGACAGAATTCAAAAGGTGGCACCACTGAATTCAACCAAGCTATGGAAAATTGTTCCGTTGACTATGCCACCAGGCATCCCGTCTCAGTCGTGATAGGACATTGGCCATGAGAACTATATTTAGTAGCACTGGTGACCGTGCACAGCCTGAGGCCATGACACTTTGTCAAATGTCACACATTCCTGACTCAGCTGTGTCTCTGCTGAAAAAACAGGCCAAGGTGGGTCGCTGATGTTCTCCACCCCCAGCCAGGGCTGCCCCCAGGTGGTTGCTGAGCCTGTGGCGTCCCTGTCCTGTCCCTTCCCTTTCAGCTCTGCCTTCGGGCAAATCCTTTCTTTAGGTCTCAACCCTTATCAGGGGTGCTGCCTTTTCTGGGGACACCACAAGCCTGTGAAAGTTCTTCCCAGTCCCATTTGGAGAAGCAAAAATCAGCAGTATGAGAACTGTGATAAAGAATGTAATTTTTAAAAAGTGATAATAAAGTTCACTTTGTGTACTGGGTTGAATAGTTTCCCCCCAAAATTCATGTCCATCTAGATGCTCAGAATGTGACCTTATTAGGAGGTAGATCTCTCCAGACGTGATCAGCATAAGAGAGGTCACAGTGGATTAGGCTGGGCCCTAAATCCAAAGAGAATGTCGTCTAAAGAGACAGGCAAGACAGACACAGAGGAGAGGGCTGTGTGCAGATGGAGGCAGAGACAGGAGCAACGTATCCATAAGCCAAGAGCGCCAAGGGTTGCTGGCAAGCGCCAGGAGCTAGGAGGAGGTGTGCTCTGTGTACCTCAGAGGCTCCGGAAGGAACCAACCCAGCTGGACATCGTGATTTCAGATTCCAGCCTCCAGAACTGTGAGAGAATAAATGTATGTTGCTTTAAGGTTCCCGGTTTGTGTTCATTTGTTATAGCAGCCCTAGGAAATGAACACACTTTGTTTAGATAAGATTATATCTAATCGAGATAGAGCCTGACCTCATTCCTGATCTTTCACTGCTCATTTCCCTCAGGTCCCACCCTCTGAGCAGGGGAATCAGGCCCTGAGCTTGTCTCCGCCCTGGCGCTGGTGGGAAATTCAAGCCCCCGGGAGAGGAAGTTTTCCCAAGCCCCCGCCTCCTACCGCTCAGCTGCTCACTATAAAGGCTCAGACCCATTTCCTCGCCTCTGCCCCAGCCAACCCCGGGGCTGCTCGCAGCCACCCAGCCCTACCCGGGAGTCCCTCCTGTGAGTAATAAAACTGTCTCTCTAACTCTCTTGTGCATGGGGAGTCATCTACCTCAATTCCCGAACCAAAATTTGGGTAGGGGTCCCTCCTGCTTCTGCAGGGCACCTGGCCAGTCTAACAGAGGGGAGAGGCTGCTCTGGGAAGAAAACCAGCACTGAATGACTGGCGTCTACGGAAACCAACAGGATCTTGAAGCTCTTCCTCCTGCACCTCGGCCACCGACCTTCAGTTCCCGGCCACCGCAGACCACCTGCCTCCCTGGAGTTCACGGGAAGCCTCTCCAGAGGTCATTGAGACCAGCTGACATCAGAAAGGCCAGAGCAGTGACTTTAATCTTGTTCAGTGATGGCACCATAGCTTTGGTGTTACTTCACTTTAGCCTTCACCCAGTTTTTAGCAGGTTTCAACTTAATTAGCAAGCAGATAGTGGCAGAAATATAACAGAAAAGAAAGAAAAACTCCTTTGAATCTCCATTGTGGCTAACTAAGCATGTCTCAGCATTTCTGTTTGTGTTCAGACTTTTGCCTGCCTTGGCCTGCCCCTTCCCGGGCCAGATGCTAAAGTCAGTCTGAAGACATCTGAGGTATTCATAATTGATTAGGCTTTTGCCGCCTGGGACCAGAACTAAAGAAGACACAGCTGTGGTTTTAAAGGTACAGTCCCTAAGCTGAAAGCTTCCAAAAATAACAAGTAGACTTTTCAGGTCAATGTGTGTTTGATGTATCGAAGTCGGCTGCCCTGGGCTCTAAGAAGTGGTAGATAATAAGAAAAAGTAGTGCTCGTCCTGGCTCCGTAGCTCCGTGCATGGAAGAAAGGAAAAGCAGTTGCCAGTCTGGGGCTTCACGTTAAACAATAACACTAGAACTACAAGGATATGAGAATGTCTTTCTCGAGGTGGCATCTGTCACAATTCTTTTGTTACATTTGACTGAAACCCTGAACCAGACTGCAGGAAGCAAACTGGAATTAACTGACACATGTAAATGAAAAGTCTAGAAATCATTAAGCTTCAGGCACGGCTGGATTCAGGGGCCAAAGTCATCACGGGCTTGTTCTCTCCGGCTCTCAACTCTTGTCTCCAGCTGTCTTGGTTTTAATCTCCGCGTTCGGATGTAGTAAGATCTCCGGGAAGTATATCATCTCAGCCTTAAACCCATTAAGCAAGAACGACTCCAAGAAGCCTCGGCAGAAGTCTCAGGGTATCTCATTAGTTGTTATGGGGTCACATGCTCACCCCTGAATGAGTTGTTAGAGATGGAAGAATGGAAAGTTCTGATGACACAAACATTTTTTAAAAACTATCACGTACCAAACACTATTCTAGGGCTTTGCTGTACATTTCTTAAATTGATTTTTTTAAACAATTTCTGAGAGATATATTTGATCTTTCTGATCTTACAGCCAAGGAAAGAGAGGCTCAGAGAGGTTAAGTAAGTTGTCTCAGGCCACGTGTGATGTGGTGGGATTTGGAGAGGGATGCTGGACTCTGGACTCAGACACTTGAGTTAAGGGGCCCTCAGGCCACCTAGTCCACAGCAGAATGAAGTCCACAGCATCCCTGGCAGATTCACCCAGGTGTCCACAGTTTTCCAGAGATGCAGGCCAAATTATCAGCCCAATCTAGTACTTAAAATAAATAGCAAGAAAGTTGCCTCTTACAGTGAACTTGCGTGTATATACCTGTTAGTTCCTTACTCTAGGTCTCTTGGACACTGAGCCCGATTCAGCCTAAGTTTTCTTTCAGTTTACTCAACAATCACATCACACTCTTGGTGCATCCTAAGTTTGAATAAACTAAAATTCCAGGTCTTTTTTTGGGGGGGGGTGTTTGTTTTTGCTTTTGTGGATATGGATGATTATTATTGGGCCCCGCTCTCCTTGCATCTATGCATTTAGTCTTTTCAATTGCACTTGGACTTTGTCTTGTCTCATCTTGTTTCACCCCTGCCACTCGCGTCTTGATTCAGCATCGAGACGGCTGTGAATGCACGAGCCTGTCGTCACAGCGTTCCACTCAGGTCCCATGTTAACAGGAGAGTCACCCATTCTGATGCGTGAAACGATTTCACCAGTGGAGAATAGCATGGAGGAGCCAGGTGCTCCTTACTTTGTAAATAGCTTTCAGATTTTTGCTCATCACAATGGCCACATTATGGAAGTATTAGCATCTCAGTCATAAAGTTGTCATAGTGCTCTGTCCTTTGAGACAGTCTTCTCAACTTGCACTCTCATCTTAGTCTGTTTGGCTACTGTAACAAATATCTCATAGACTATGTGGCTGAAACAGCAAACATCTATTTTTCACAGTTCTGGAGGCGGGAAGGCCAAGACCAAGGCACCAGCAGATTTGGTGTCTGGTGGGGGCCTATTTCCTGGTTCTTAGATGGGCCTCATCTCACTGTGTCCTCCATGGTGGAAAGGGGGGAGAAAGCTCTGTGGGGTCTCTTTCAAGAGAGCACTACCACCTTCCTGACCTAATTATCCCCCAAAGTCCCACATCCTCATACCTTCAGGAGGTCACTTTCTTGTCTGGGCCTCAGTTTCCCCCATTAGCAATATTAGAGTGTTGAGCTAGATGGACTTCCAAGATTTCTTCCAGCAAATTTATTCTCTGATATCTACAGTTGTGCTTCTTACGCCGCAAAAAAGTTCAAGGAAGCTTTCACTTCTTGTTGTAAAGGCTTGGTTTTGAATGTAGACACTATTTTTAAACCAGTCTCAGAATTTCTTGCAAGGATAAACAACAGCTAGTTCAATGTCTCCTCTGTTATGTTCATAGCCCAGCCATTTACCTGCTTTTTGATTTTTTTTCATCCTCTCTCACCCCCCATCAAAGGTTCACACAACAAAGTAGCTTCTTGACTGTCCATAAAAACCTCACCAAGCAATTCTGGTGAGATTCTGCTACTACAGGCCAGGAACAACTTATTTTCTGTTAACAAGACAAGGAGTCCGTGGTACTTTATTAAGACAGCATTTCCTGTCTTCCACGACCATCTCTTATCTTATCTTGGCGCCAGGGAGCAGCTTTCTCTACTAATATCCTGGCTCAGTTGACACACGTTGGAGTCTGCTGGGATTTCTGCTCTAAGCCACCACGCCCCGCACTGTCTTAAAAAGATCCACGTTTATCCCTAGCACTGGCCCTGGTCTCTGCACTGAACCAAGTGTGCTCATCTCTCAAAAGAATGAATTGAATCGTAGTGGGGACATGTTCAGCTTACGAATGTGAAAAGAGTGAAAAGTTATAAAATTTATGAAATCAGATGTTGTTTCCAAATCTTCCATTAGAGAAAGCCATTTGTCAACTTAATGCCTCTCATACCTTGATTACAAATGTCTGTCTCCGGAAATGTTGATGAAGCCTAGAAACTTATTCAGAAGATACATGGTTTGTATGGTGCCAACACAGGTCATTAAACTATCCAGTAACAATCACCAGACTAACAGAAGATTTTATTTCAAGGAAAAATTATTGCAGTTGACAATAGGGAGAGATAAGACCTGGAATAATTAATGCCTTTGCTTTTTTCTGGTCTTCGGCATTGGTCCATGACACACACAGAAGGCACATAAGTAAGGACTTAGATCTGCTTGGAAGCAGCTATTTAAATTTAGCCTTTCTCTATTTGGCAAAGTGATAGCCTGTTTTTCAGTTACCTCTTTGGTGATAATTTGCTACTCAGTCAAATAATAATACAACCAAGACAAGGAGTCCTCTGAATAAGAGTGGCCGACTCCGGCAGGTCAGGAAGAAAAGGAGATATTTACAGGATGGTTGGGAGGGCTGGTGGCACAGACTAAAGGTTCCAGGCAGGTGGCTAAAACCCCAGCTGAACAAGGAGCTGAGCCTCTGCTCCTGCCCTCTGGGTCTCTGAGGAAACAGGCAGAGTGGCCTCAGCCCCTCCAAGCCACTTCTGCACCAGGGAGTGTCTTGCCAGACAGCTGTGTCACCTACTGCTCTAGGAGAATGGATTCCACTCACAGCCTCCTTCCTCAGGTCACCCAACTGAAACACCTCTGGGTGGAGGCCAGTGGGTGGAGGCCAGTGGGTGGAGCCCAGGTCACCTGCCTGCTTGGAGGCCTCAGAGACCACTCAGGAGCAAAATGTTCCAGGCTCTGCCTTGGGAAAACTGGACTTAGACTAAATCCAAACATGTCCTAACAGTGTCACACCTCCAGAAAACATGACAAATGCCCACTAGGACATCCTCAGGGTTCAAATCACACTTACCCACCGTCACTCATCAGAGAACCAGGAGGAGCTGTGAGCAAGGCATCCAGCAGTCAGAACTCTGCAGCCAGTCACATCCTCCCAGCTTCCTCTGTCCCTCCTCCCACGTGTCCCCCTTAGATCCTCGCCTCCGGCCAGATGCAACAGGGTCAGTGTAAATGTCAGGGGCCAAGATGGAGCAGCCGGGGTGGGATCTTCCCTCCCCGCTTACGCCCAGAAACCTGGACAAAATACATGCAACAGGGGTTTGGACAAAAGGCTGCACAGGACTGTGGTCCCTGAGTGGAAGGAAACAACAAGGTGAGCTGAGCCCCATGAGCTCAAGAGCACACCTGGGGGGGAGCAAGGAGGGAACCCCAAACAGCCTGGCAGAGTTGAGGAGAGAAAGTTCGGGGAGGCCAAGGAAGCCTGAATTCACCGGACAGATACAGGAGAGAAGGAAGCTACACAGAGTTAAGCTGGTGCCATGGGCTGAATGTCTGTGTGCCGCCCACCCCTCAAATGCACATGTTGAAATCTCAAGGTGATGGTGTTAGGAGGTGAGACCTTTGGGAAGTGATTAGGTCATGGGGGCAGAGCCTTCATGAGTGGCATTAGTGCCTTTATAAAAGAATCCTGAGAGAGACACCCCTGTTCCCTCTGCCAAGTGAGGTTATAGTGAGAAGTCAGCAGCCTGCAGGAGGGCTCTCGCCAGAACCCGCCCGGGCTGGCATCCTGATCTCGGACTTCCAGCCTCCAGAACTGTGAGGCGTAAGTTCCTGTCGTTTATAAGCCACCCAGTCTGTGGAAATTTGTTATACAACCCAAACAGACCCAGACAGCTGGGCAGGCTCCTACCCCACTGATTCCGAAAAGTTCTTGCTCTTAGTTCCGCCTTCCTGGACTCCTCCTAGGCCAGTGCCCACATTTTCACACAGGCTTCAGACGTGTTAAGGAGCAACTTATTAGGTTACAGATTTCCTGTTAGCACAGTGGTGTCCAAAATAGTTCCCCTTTTGACCACACAAGGGTGTTTCCCAAGCATCCCAGGACATACACTTACAAAAGAGCATCTTGAATTAGTTCTGCAAAATGTATTAATTAATTCAGTCAACAATGGTCTTCTAACGAGTTCTCCTGTGCCAGGCATCATGCTGAGTGATGGGGAGGTGGAGATTAAGTCCTTGCCCTTAGAGAAACCAGCCTTGTGAGGAGCAAAGCCCTGACTCACACTGTACGAGGTGGACTTCGAATGGTCACATTTTCAGAGGCTCACCTTCGCTCCACGTTGTGGGACATCTTCTTTCTCTAGCTTTTTCTATAATAACTGCAGGCATCTTGGCCATCTGCAGCACTAACCTACTAATCCTGTAATCTTGTAGAATGGAATTGCTTTCAATACACAGAGGCAGAGACACATGCTGGCTAATGTTTTTCTCTCAGCTTATGTGGACAATTGTTTGTATTTTGGCCACAAATCACCCACCCATGCTATGTCTGGTAATAACGTCACAATTTTTCTCCAGTAAACCACTTTCTCCCCCATCCTCTGGTCATGTGCCTGGTCCCAAGACAGACCTGACCAATCAGAATGTGGCACTTCCCTGGTCACTAGGATTGCTTCAGAAGGATCATGTCCTCCAATCAGAACCAACAAAATGCAAAGAGACTTTCTGACTCTTCCTTAGCAGTGAGGAAACGGCTGGCAAAGGCCACCACGTGGAGTCCTGAGAGTGAAATCCAGGATGCAGGGACAGAGAGACACCAAGCCCCGGTGACTATGTTAGAATGCCTTGGCAACCCTCACTTTGGATTTTTTAGTAAATGGACCAATAATTTCCCATTTTCTGCTTAAGTTTGAGTTGACTTTCCTAACACTCGTTATTGAAGGGCCAAGCCCCACCTGAAGCAGATCTACTCTTACGTTTCTCAATAAATGAGCCAATAGTTTCCCTTCTTCTGCCTGAGTTTGAGTGGAGTTTTCTAACCCTTCCTACTGAGAGCCTCTCACTCACACGCCCGCCGAGAAACTTCTCGGCTTCACTTTGGGCTGATTCTTTCCAAAAACCTTCCCTACCCATTACTGTGGAAGACGGCTCATCTGTACAGATCCTTTCTTTTCAGTGTGGTCTCTGGTCCCTGATTCTGTAGACTGTAGGATGGGGAAAAGTGTGTTAAATGACCCTTGACAAGTTATTCTGGGTATTTTATTCTCACACGTGCCAATGTATATTATGAATTTCCAAGGTTTACTTGGTAAACTTGGTATCTTCTGTGTGGCAACTATTAACATGCCGGGAAACTTGTGTTCTTAAGAATCCGTTTGGGGAAGTCCTAGTGAAAGTGCTCTATTTCCAGCCATCCCAGAGAGAGTAACAGAAGAATACTAGCACCTTCAAGAATTGGGTTGTCAGATGTGGGATAACTGGCAGAAACCTGATGACATTGCTCTGAAGAAAAGGCCCTTGTGTAAGTGTCATGGAAGGTGCTGGAAGAGAGGGGAGGGATACGGAGAGGAAGTCCAGGAGAAGCTCTGTGTCGCCGGCTCTGGAGAGTCCGGGGACTGCATGACAGTGTTGGGCACCCAGTGAAGTGGGAATTAGGGTGAGAACAGGAAAGGGGGGACAGGGAAATGGTCCACAATTGTGCTTTGAACAATCTTTGGGGATAATAGATGAATGAAGATTTACCCTGCTCTGTGAAAATTACTGCTCGTGGGAAAAGCATCTCTGAATCTGGATTTAAATTATTTTTTACACATATATCAACAACGGTCTTTCTCCTTCAAATAGAAACTCTCACATCTTCAAATAATCACTATGGGAAGAAATTTCCCCAGCACCAAGCCTTTGTTTGATTTTAAAAGTGACCGTCCTTAAACTGGGCGAGAGCAGCTTGCATTGTTTGCTGAAAGCTGTGAGATCAGAAAGGAAAATAATGTATAAATAAACTTACATATAGTTACACAATTTGCTACAGCTTTTGCAACATAGTGTAGGACTGGTTTTGCCTGTTGGAGTTTTAACTTATCTTGGTTGTACTTGTAACATTAAATACGCTACTTGAGCAGATGAGACTTTTAAACATAAAAATCAATAAAATGCATTTGCTCTGGGACGGCGACGGAGACGTGGCGTTGAGCTACCTATCATGCCTGCTGCTCGGCGCACAATGGGGCATTTTTCAGGCTGCTGCGATCCCTTGTGTCTTCCCCTATCTCCTCTCATAACTCATCCAGCATTGAAAGCTCACGTTATCATGTACAGGCTGTATATTCCCTTGATGTATTAAAGGTATATAATCATTACTCCTGCTTTTGGCCTTTTAAAATGACTAAGAACAGAGCATGTGCAAAATAAAAGGTGAAGGAGGAGACAGATGGAGAAATGTGCCACATTGGAGAGAAAAGTGAGGAAGGGAGAACGGAGTCAGACCCTTCTGGGCACAGAGAACAGAGGCTCAGAGGATCTCCTGCCAGTCGGGCACCGTTTGTCCTGAAGACATCGTGGTAGGCTGAATAATGGCCCCTCAAAAACGTCCACACCCTAATTCCCAAAACCTGTGAATATATGACCTTATATGGCAAAGGGACTTGAATTGGGGGTATGATCCTGGACTGTCTGGGCAGGCCAAAGGTGACCCCAAGGGTCCTTATGAGAGAGGCAGGAGGGTCGGAGTCCAGGAGGGAGGTGCGGTGGTGGAGGCAGGGCACGGAGTGCGGTGATCGCTGGCCAGAGGGCTCCTGAGCCAGAGAATGCAGTCGGCGTCTAGAACTAGAAAAGGGAAGGACACGGATTACTCCCCACGAGCCTCAAGGGAGAACGCAGCTCTGCCGACACATTTCATCCCCCCAGGACTCCTTGCAGATTTCTCAGCTCCAGAACCATAAGACAATAAAGTTGTGTTGTTTTAAGACACCAAGGTTGTGGTAATCTGTTACAGCAGCAAGAGAGCGCTCATACCGACACCATCCCACCCGGGCCCGCTGGACCCCTGGCTCACGCACATGCCTATTTTCATGACTCATTTACTTGGAGGATATTGAAACATACTAATTAAGAGTGGGAAATATGTTTATACCTCTGTTTCAAATTTTATTTCACCCATTATGTTCAGGTAAGTTTTCTGAAAATGATGGAGTTATCTTTAAAACGAGACACCTTCCCAACTCTGTCCTCTATGTATCCAAACACAGTGAATTTCAACAATGAAGGTCAACATTACGCAATATATTTTTAAATATAACCAGTGGGAGAGAAAACCTTATAGCGATTAGTATAATTTGCATGAAGCTCCTTTCTTATCGGAAAAAGACCATCTTGGAATGTTCACACTGCCCAGCCTATCTTAGAACGGCTTTGTGATTCCATTTCTGCAGGTCTAAGAGCAGAGCAGCAGGCGCAGAAAGAGTTGGAACCTTGGGAGTGCCAACTGGTCATTTGCTGACAGTCATAAGCAATTGATTTGTCAATATATGCTCATTAATCATTTCCCATAGAGAGGGTTAGATTAGTAAGAAGAAGCAAAAAAGGGGGGGGAGGTGCCTGTTCTCAAGGAGTTTACAATATAATGTAATCAGAGCTTCCGTGATACTGTAAAAATTAGAGCAAATGAAAGCAAAAGGAAGGTTACAAGGGCATCAATGCCTTGAAAAACTAGTTTAGGGTCATTTAATAAAAAACAAATGCTGAAGAGTAAAATCATATTAGGGTGAATTAATTATTCATAAGCTTGTCCTAAAATGAATATCACATTGAGCAGTGATTGAGAAAAGTTGTCAGTTAAATAGGAAGGATAGATAACTATTCACAAGCATTTTATTTATTCAAATTTTCTCCAAACTGAGCACCATTGTTTAAAAATATTTATTGGTAATCAGAAATGTGTAGACCTTGTTTGTTCCCATAGAAGATAATTTTAATAACATCCCGTGTCTAAAAAGGTTCTATGCCTTCTTCAAGGCATAGAACCAAAAGACACAATGATGTATGGCGCTACACATTCCTTTGGCCACTAGAGATAGAGTCTGTCATTATAGGGAACGTTAACCAAACTTGGGAACTTGCACGGTGGAAATATTTCCATTCTTCCTGATGAATTCACAAGTGACATGGAAGTGGAGCCAGCAGCAGCAAGGACAGGGACATCGGCTCCATGTGGATCTATCCAGGCTGTGACGTCAGGATTCTGGAACATTTATAGTTCTCCCTCCGTCTCCCTGACGACTCCTTTCCTGGTGTTTCCTTTGATTCCTCTTCTTCCGCTCACTCCGAATCTTGTTCTTCCTCAACTCTCTCCTCTTCTCGCTCTGTGTCCTCCCCCATATAAATCAGTGATTTCAACCATGCTGAGTACCCACAGGCCATCTCTGTGTCAAGAGACCTGTGTCCCAGGTCCACACTCAAATGGGAGACTGCCTTTGCAACTTCTCCCAGGAATCTGTTATGTCCTCATCACACCGTATGACAATCACTTATTGGTTTGACATTCTGGAAGAGAACAGCAACTTGAGGGCTGCCCTGGGCATCATAAAGCCTTGAGGTCCTGGCACAATGCCTTGCACATAATGGATGTTCCGTAAATGCAGTGACTTCAAAATGTGCTGTGTAAGTATGAGGAGGGAAAAGTTACTGAGATAATGAACTGGTTACACAAGAATAATGAGGTGGATCTCTGCTCAGAAACTGTCTCACCACCCGGAAAACACTTGGACATATCAGAGGAACCAACAGGCCAAGAATTTTATTATTGAATGGAAAGTGAAGTTTGTAGGATTTGAGAAATAGAGGAAGCATTTGACAGAGAGATTCCTCCAGGGACAGTCCAGGTGACAGTTCGTGGGTGCCTAAAATAGGAGAAATTTTAAGTGGGGTAATGGTCTGAGACAATAATGATTTCGTGCTTTGTTTAATTTGTTTTGGCTCTTACTTCATTTTACTATCAGAAATCACATACAGAGGTAACACCAATAAAAATGGACTCTATTTTATGAACTGGGTGTTTTATAAGACTACAGAGTAATAAATAAATCTCATCTAAAGTCTTCTCAAATAAACCTAAAATACTACCATGTCTTTATTTAGAAGATGCAAACCTCTCCTTTAAAGACCCATCTCTCCTATTATAGACCATTAAACACTTCCATTTCTTTTTACTGTTTTCTGATTTACAAGGTTTTGTCATCCATAAAATCTTCAGTTCCTCTGACGTAAGTATTTACCCAAGAATATCTCAATGTACCTGAAGTATGAGGATATTAAAAAAAAAAACCCAAACACATTGTGGGTGCCAATGTAGGTTTTGGTGGTTTAAGTGTTTCTCATTTAGTAAAGAAAAATTCACAAACCTTCCACCCTAAAGGGGCATTTTCTGAACTCCAATAAGCACCAGGATGTCAAAGTCATTTCTTTTATGTACTGGGTAACCTCACACGTAAGAACAGAAGAGTTCAGACATTAAAACACCATTAAGATCACTTTGGTTGTAGGATTCCCACAGGCTCAGCAAATCTGGGTCTAATTACAGTATCCTTAAATGTGAAAAGGGGGTGTTCTGAAGTTGCTTACAGGAAGGTCTTACAGGATTAAAAAAATAAAAATCAACAGCGAGATGGTAGGCAACTTTAGTGTAATTCAAAAATAGCTTCTGGTGAGAAAAGCAAAATGTACTCAGGATTGCTGATACTAAAAACGTTGAAATACCTGAAGTGGTCTGGAAGTTAAACAATCAAAACTCTTTAGTGATACTGTCTTTTCTACCATTGCAGCAGAGTTGGGCACTTCTCAAGAAAGAAAGAAAAAAGAAAGAGAGGGAGGGAGGGAGGGAGGGAGGAAGGAAGGAAAACAGGCACAGGAAAATGAGTTTAAACAGCAGAGGTGGCAGGGTGACGTTCTCGTGTTCCGTCCAAATTGCTGCAAATGACATTATTTCATTCCCTTTCTATGGCTTAGTAGTAAGTACTCCATGGTATATATAAACCATATTTTCTTTATCCGCTCATCAATTGATGGGCACATAGGTTGATTCTGTATCTTTGGAATTGTGAATTGTGCTATGAAAAACATTCAGATACATGTGTCTTTTTGATGTAATGACTTATGTTTCTTTGGGTAGATACTCAGTAGTGGGATTGCTAGATTAAATAGTAGGTCTACTTTTATTAATAGTTCTCGAGGAATCTCCATACTGTTTTCCATAGAAGTTGTATTAATTTACAGTCCCACCAACGATGTATGAGAATTCCTTTCTCACTGCAACCATGCCAACATCTATTTTTTTATTTTTAAAATAATGGCCATTTTCAGACAGGTAAATTGGTATCTTATTGTGGTTTTAATTTGCATCTTTCTGATGATTAGTGATGTTGAGAATTTTTTCATTAGTATGTTGGACATTTATGTATCTTCTTTTGAAAAAAAAACTCTGTTCATGTCTTTTGCCCACTTTTTAATGGGGTTTTTTTTTTCTTGCTGATTTGTTTGAGTTCTTTGTGGATTATGGATATTAGCCCTCTGTCAGATGTATTGTTTACAAATACTTTCTCCCATTCTTTAGGTTGTCCATTTACTTTGTTGATTATTTCCCTTGTGCAGAAACTTTTTAATTTATTTAAGTCACATTGACTTATTTTTGTTGTTGCTGTGTTTGCTTTTGTGGTTTTAGTCATAAATTTTTTTTTTTTGCCTAGGCTGATGTCTAAAAGAGTGTTTCCTATGGTTTCTTCTAGAATTTTTACGGTTTCAGGTCTAAAATTTAGGTCTTTAATCCATTTTGAGTTAATTTTTGTATATGGCAAGAGACAGGGATCCTGTTTCATTCTTCTGCATATGGCTATCCAATTTTCCCAGTACCATTTATGGAAAAGGTGTCATTTTGCCAGTGTATGTTTTGCCTGCTTTGTCAAAACTCAGTTGGTCATAGCTATATGGTTTTATTTCTGGGTTCTCTATTCTGTTGCACTGTTCTATGCCCATTGGTTTACCTTTATACCAGTACCATTCTGTTTTGTTTATTATAGCTTATAGTATAATTTGAAGTCAAGTAATGTGATGCCTCCAGATTTTATCTTTTTGCTTAAGATTGCTTTGAATATTTGCGCTCTTTTGTGGTTCCAAATGAAGTTTACCATTATTCTTTCTAGATCTATGAAAAATGACCTCGGTATTTTGATGGGAGTGGTATTGAATCTGTAAATCAATTTGGGCAGTATGGATATTTTAACAATGTTGATTCTTCCAATCCATCAGCATGAGATGTTTTTCCATTTGTTTGTGTCGTCTATAATTTCTTTCATCAGTATTTTGTAGTTCTTCTGGTAGAGAGCTTTTACCTTGTTAGTTGAGTATATTCCTAGGTACTTTATTTCCTTTGCAGCAATCATAAATGGTATTGCATTCTTGATTTGATTCTCAACTTGACTGTTATTAGTACATAGAAATGTTAATTGACTGTTATTAGTACATAAACTGTTATTAGTATATAGATTTGTATATATTAATTTTGTAACCTGAGATTTTGCTGAATTTATTTATCAATTCTAGGAGTATTCTGGTAGAATCTTTAGGGTTTTTAGATATAAGCACATATCGTTGGCACACAGATAGTTTGACCTTCTTTTCCCAAATTGTATGCCCTTCATTTCTTTCTCTTGCCTGATTGCTCTGGCTAGTACTTCCAGTATTACATTGAATAAAGATGGTGACTGGGGGTGCCCTTGTCTTTTTCCAGTTTTTAGGGGGAATACTTTCAACTTTTCTCTATTTGGTATGATGTTGGCGGAAGGTTTGTCATATATAGCTTTTATTATCTTGAGGTATGTTTCTTCTATGCCTAGTTTTTTTTAGGGATTTTATCATGGAGGGATGCTGGATTTTATCTAATGCTTTTTCTGCGTCTGTTGAGATTATCATATGGTCTTTGTTTTTATGTCTCTTTATGTGGTGAATCACATTTATCGAATTGTGGTTTTTGAACCATCCTTGCATTCCTGGGATGAAACCACTTGATTATGGTGGCTTATATTTTTGAAGTGCTGTTGAATTTGGTTTGCTAATATTTTTTGATGATTTTTGCATCTATGTTCATAAGGGATATTGGTCTGTAGCTTTCCTTTTTTGTTGTGTTCTTTCCTGGCTTTGGTATCAAGATGATACTGGCTTCATAGAGTGAGTTAGAGGGTTTCCCCCTCAATATCATGGAACAGTTTCACTAGAATGAGTGCCAGTTCCTCTTTCTAGGCTTGGTAGAATTCAGCTGTGAATTGGTCTGGGGCAAGGTTTTCTTTTTATTTCTTTTTCTATCTCTCTACTGGCTATTGGTCTGTTCAGGATTTCTATTCGTTCCTGATTCAGGCTTGGGAGTTTGTGTGTTTCTATGAATTTATCTATTTCCACTAGATTTTCTAGTTTTTGTGCATAGAGGTTTTCAAAGTGGTCACAGATGATATTTTGCATTTCTGTGGTATCAGTTATAATGTCTCCTTTTTCATTTCTGACTGAGCTTGTTCAAGTCCTTCCTCTTCTATTTCTGGTTGATCTAGCTAGTGGTATATTTATTTATTTATTTTCAAAGAACAGACTTTTTGTTTTATTGATTTTTGCATTGTCTTTTTGGTTTCCATTTTTTGTTTAGTTCTGCTCTGAGTTTTGTTATTTTTTTTCCTTCTACTAGCTTTGGGTTTGGTTTGCTCTTCTTTTTCTAGCTCCTTCAACTGTGAAATTAGATTATTAATTTGTACTCTTTCTGTCTTTTTGATGTAAATATTTAAGGCTATGAATTTTTTCCTTAGTGCTGCTTTTTCTGTACCCTATAGATTTTTGGAAGCTTGTGTCACCTTTGTTATTCAATTTGAAAAAATTTTTAATTTCCATGTTGATTTTGTCAATAATCCAAGGATTGTTCAAAAGCAGGTCATTTAATTTCCATATATTTGTACAGTTTTGAGAGCTCCTCAGAACAGATGCCTTTACTATCCTCTCATTATTTTTCCTGAGAGGTTTAATTTAAGAGTTAATATCAAGGACCTTTATGTAGTTCCATTTGAACAACAAAATCAAGAAAAGTTTTTCTAAAACTACGTGGATTCAGAAGAGACAGATGCTTAATTTCTTTTTTTTTTTTTTTACTTAGCTTGAGCTGAATACTATTTCCAGAACTAAAATTACAGACTTCCCTTGCTGCGGGCCATGGCAGCAAGTCCAAACAAAAGCTTTCCCTGGCAGCTCCAAAGCAAAGCCGTTTGACCCCAAGCACCCTTCACTTCTGTGAGCTGTCATCACCACTTTTCTTTCCATGAAGAAGCAAATTTAGGAAAGGAGAAAAACAGGCAGGTAAAACTGTCAATCATTTTAATTCTTCATATTTTTCAATGGAATATTTTTCTTGGTCTATTAAAAAATACACAGCCACTCACTTGGAATCCCTTCATTAATGTGAGGTATTAAGTCTAATCCATCTTGCCATTTCACAGAATTGTCTTCTTTTCATTTTAAAGCCTGCTCGTATCATAAGGTTAACACCTGTACTTCTCAATACTGTTGCATTTTGTTCAAACGCCTGACTTCAATTAAACAGACCATTTTTATGATGTCACCACAATTTATTTGAGAGCAGAGCACACATTGTATCCAAGAGGTTGATATATGCAACAGCATTTATAAGCTCTAAAGAAGAATACAAACATCTTTCTTGTCCTGTTAGCACCTAATACATAGCAAGGATTCAGTAAATGTTGAATGAATCTAAATGTGGACAAGTAGGAAAGCCACAAAGGGAAGTATTTCATGTAAAGGAAAATATATACAAAATACAGAGTGCCCTATGGTGCCATCACTGCTGTCCCTAGAGTGTTGGTCTTGTGTGTGCCAAGGGGACTACTGAGGCTGGGCACAGACCCATGAAACAGATGTCACTGTCTTCCCATGAGGTCACCTTGTGCCAACTTAGAATTGTACTCAATGCTCACATGCCCCTCAAAAGAAGAGTGACTGCACAAGGCATTAGTGAACAACGAGGTTTTGCTGAGTGTTCCACAGGGAGCCTGAGAATGTCACGTTGCACACGGTGAGCGAGAGCCCTCGCCCCTCAACCCCGCTCTCTCCAGAAGGCAGCCTCGCCCCTGGTGCCCTTCTCGTGTCCTCACACTCATGATTCTTCTGTCCCCAGAGGGGTAAAAGGCAGTCAGACTCAAGATGCTTAGCAAGCCGAGGGGTTCCCAAATTGGGGATAGAGACAGAGAGGTATGGAGATGAGGAAGGAACAGAAAGGACCAGTCCCAGCATAGATCTCCAGCAATAAGTTAGATCTCAATTATTTTTCAAGTGTTGCCTGAAAGAGAAAGGGGATGTTGCAAGTTATGATTCCCTGGACAGATGGCAGGAGCAGCTGGAAACAGGGATGGGCCACACGCAGGCTCGGCGTGAACCTTCCTGCAGCCACTTCAGAGACTACAGCTCCTTAGCTAGTCCGTCTGAAGTAAGAAAGTGATGTTGAGGTGTCTCACTCAGCATTTTCATTCTCTTACCTTGTTTTCTTTGAAATAGATTTGGACAAAATGTTGCTATTAATAGTAAACCTGGCCATCAAACCAAAAAGCAAATCCCCAAACCTGCACCATGATATTACACAGAAGACACCGTTCAGTGCAGGCTGAGTGAAGTGTTTTCCTTTCTGAGTCGGGGAGACATTCCCACTGATACAGGAAGCCTTTGGGGGATGAGAAAGGCGCCTGTGATGGGCAGCCCAAAATGAACGGGAAAAGCTGCTTCCAGCAACGCCGGGAACCTCTTGGAACTGACTGCAGAACTGTACCCCTCAGCCTTTCAGACCAAACAGCAAACAGCTCTGCTTCCACACCTCCCACTGTCTCTCCCCCCACAGTGCCCCGACTGTGTTAGTGCACAGACAAGGTGGGTTTCTAAACAATAATAAACCCAGGAAAAAGGAAACTACCTGCTTCCCGAATGCAGGTTTAACTTTAAGTCTGGTTCTCAAAATGTGGTCCTCAGACCACATTGAATGATGAATTAACATCACCTGGGAACCTGTATAAAAAATAAATTCTCCAGCCGAACCCCAAACCTACTGAATCAGAATTCTGTTTTCTTAGCCCTGCAGGGCATTCCAATGTGCATTCAAATGTGAGAACCAATTACTCTTAGTTAACAGGTTTTTAAAAGGGTTGGGGAGGGGTGCCACTTGACTGGACTCAACCACCTGCTGAGGCTGGCTGATCAGCGCAGACCTGCCTCCACCACCTACGCCCCCCAGAGTGGAGACTGCTGGGGTGACTGGGGAGCCATAAAGCATCAAGCGAAGACTGGGAAAGGGAGATGCAGGAATGGAAGGAGAGGCGGGGGAGGAGAATGAGGAAAAGAGGCTTAGCTTGTTGGGGAAACTATAAACCAGGATGAAGTTAGAGCAAGACAGAATGTGACTGGGGACCTGGGGCAGAGACCCCACGGCTCACTGGGGATTCGTGTGCTCCCTCACGTTTCCCAGACCCCGGGGGTCTGGACCTAGTCAACGGGCTATGAGCAGGTATTTTCCTTCTGGGTGGACGTGTGTGGGAGCTGGATGGTGACGCCCCAGCTGGCTCCTCCCTGCCGCGGCATCAAGGAGCCCACGGGTGGAGGAGGCAGCAAGGTGGATGCAGCTGCATTGCCGAGTCGCTGCAGGGAGAAAAGCTGCTCTAGAGGGTCACGTGATTCCCAGTGGACTTGGCCTGAGCAGGAAGCAAACCTTGGTGTTGTTGAGGCACTGACATTCCGGGGCTTGAAGTGTTCCCACTGCAGAGCCCACCCAGCCTAACAGCCACGGCACAGAGGAAACTGGACCCACAGACAAGATGTCAGCCTGCAGGAGCGTGAGCGCCAGGCTGACCCTGGCTGGGGGTGGGACGGAGGACTGATGGAGAACTGTCAGCCGCTGGACCAACGCAATCAGGTCTGGCATTATGAGAACGTGTCATGACCAACGTTATGTTAAAATGCTTATAATGAATCATTTTCTAGATGAGTGAGATGAGTAGCATAGAGGGGCAGCTTTATACTGCTCAGAGTTGTCTCCGTGATGGAGTCTAAAGACAGACACATAACAGAGAGAGGCCGGGACTCCTGCAGCGAAGGCTCCTTCCAAGTCTCCTCTCTTGGGGGCAGCCCCGTCACCGGGAGGGGCACCCGATGAACACATCAGCCCCCTTCGCGCTCCTAAACAAGCTCACCTCTCACCAAATCTGCCTGGCACTGGTCGTTTTAATAAGCTTTTTGGTGACTGCTCACAGGCTTTTGCAAGCAGGAGCCCTGGAGCCCCCATAAGCTCAGTGCAGTGCCCTGGCCCCTGAATTTCATAGCCACCTCGTAAAAACAAATCCCCACCAAGACTGAGTGACACTGGGGGAAACTGGCATCATGTGGGTTTCCTTAAATACTAAACAAGGGAAAGAACTGTTTTTATTGATTCAAACCTTGATACTGCAGGAAAAACAGGTACATTAGCAGATGGTCAGTTGTTGTTAGGACTTGAACCCACGCCTTACATAACCTGTGAGATAAGGTTAGTCTGTGTTTGTGTGATCAGAAGCTTGACATTTCAAAGAGCTGCTCAGAAAAGGAAAATTATATATTCCTCTGTCAAAATGAGTAGCACGATAACCTTGTGCTGCAACTTTGTCATGGCCTCTTACTTCCCCAGGGTATGCTGGGAATCTGTGCAAATAGCCTGGTGCACAGGGAGCAAGTTCCTGCTGAGATAGGAGACAGGTGCATGACCCAAGACGCCTCTGTCCTCCTCCAGGCCACTTCTGCTGCAGGTCTCAGCACAGGGAATGCCAAACACGGACAAGAATGTTTGGGGCTGGCAATGGTTTACTGATACTCCCATTGGGCAGTCTGTCTGGAGGACAACCAGCACCTTAGCTATTTTGGGTATATTAGAAGCTTGGCAAGGGGAAAAAAAAAATCCATAGACAGTCTGCCTTCAGATGCAAATAACTAGTAAAGAAAGGCCTGATTTGTTATTATATAATAATTTTATTTTACATATTATATATATTTTTATTTAATTTATTATATAGGATTCATTCATTTGTTGTATATATTTTCATTATATTTATTTATGAAGCATTAGGTTATGAAAGTGGAAGAATGTTGTTCATCCATTTCATCTTCTCCTCTCATTAAATAAAGTATCAAGAAAAAAAGGAGGAGAAATGCCACATTGAGAGGTCGTGGGCGCAGCATCGGCATGGAAACGTTTCATCCGGTTTCCAGGCTTCCTGAGCCTCTTTCAGGAGATTTCACTGGTCAATGATGCCGTGGCCCAAACAGGCTTTAGAAATGAGATAAACAAACCTTGAAGGTGATGCAGGCACATCAGGCCCTGAAATCCAGATGCAAATAAATGACTCCTTAAATGGTCTCCACAGCCTTTTATCACGTGTGAAAGGATTTACCGTCCACAAAGGCGTACACCTCTAATTTTAGGACAAATGTCTTGCTGTGCCGGAGGTAGATTTTCATTTCCACGCCTGCTTCCTCTTTTGAATGTCCGTGCCAGCTCCTTCACAACCGTAGCCTTTAACTTTCAGAGATAATTGGCAGCCCATTCACTTCGCAGTTTATTCTGCAAACAACTGTAAACCATTGCAAGTTTTGCCTGGATCCGATTTTCAACAAATAACATAGCAGGACTGGAACTGTTTTAATTACTTGTCCTCTACTTGCAAACTTGTCATTGGCAATAAGAGATAGCTTTGCAATGTTACTGGAAATTTAACCCATGGCATGAACTATGTGCAAAATCCCCTCATTTTAAACCTGGTGCAATTTGTTAACCTCCAGAATTACAAATTCTGTATGAATTTGTCTGGGTAGACATTCTCCTACTTTATGGATTGCTGGGGAGATGTGAAAACTACAGGTTCAGGTGACAGCTGCTAGAATAGCACCTGGCAAGTTCTTGGCATGGTGTCAACAATGATAACATGTTGCCACATCAGAAAAATAAACCTAAATGACTAAATGATGTACAGAGGGCAAAGAACATATCTCTGCTTCTATGGTCAAGTTTCTGACCATTAAATGAGAAAAAATAATGGTTACTTTTAGAGTTAGAAAAAGAAATACAGGTGTAATCATTTCCTACAATATACAAACTGGGTGGCTTCAAAATAGAAATTCATTGTCTCGAAGTTCTAGGGGCCAGAAGTCTGAGATCAAGGTGTTGGTAGGGGTGGTTCCTTCTTAGGGCTGTGAGGGAAAATCTGTCCATGCCTCTGCCCTAGCTTCTGGTGGTTTGCTAGTAATTTTTGATGTTTCTTGGCTTGTAGAAGCATCACCCCAATCTCTGTCTTCATCTTTATACAGTGTTCTCCTTCTGTGCATATCTGTCTCCGAATTTCCCCCTTTCATGAGGATGCCAGCCATATTGGATTAGGGCTCACCCTAATGACCTCCTTTTAACTTGTTTGCCTTTGTAAAGATCCTACCTCCAAATAATGTCACACCCCCTGGGTGTTAGGACTTCAACATTTGAATTCGGAGGGAGATGCAATTTAAGCCATAATGGTAGTTGTTCATAAGAGATGGGGTGGGAGGTTGGGTTTTATTATCCAGCCCCAGCATGAGGCTCGCCAGCGCCTTTACTTCGTGGAGGAAATAACTGCTCTGTGTAGCAGGTAGTGAAGCCATATCCCAGCCCTGTGAGGAGCCACCTGTGTCTGCAGTAGATGAGGCTGAAGTTTCTTCCAGCTGACATGAGACCAACGTCTTAGTTCAGCTAAGCTCAGTAAGACATAAAATACTGCCAGCGCATTTCCTACCAGAAACATTCAAGTTTCGTGGACAATCCAGGGGGGGACATGATTCCTAGGCACATACCCTGTTGTTCCAATTCAGATATAATTAAGTTAAAGGTCTCTGGATGAGATCATCCTGGATTTAAGGTGGGCCCTAAATCCAATGATTGGTATGCTTATACGAGGAAGGAGAGAGAGAGAGAGAGAGAGAGATATTAGGCATGCAGGCCCACTGAAGTGGTCAGGACTTGAGACCAAGATCCTGGAGTGAAGGAAAGTGAAGACTACTAATTCCAATAGTCCAAGCCAACTTACCCTCACAGCATTCTCTGCATGTATAATGTGGAGGTCAAAAAATGTAGGGAAATGGAGACAAAAAACAAAAGCTTGAAAAAGGCTAAGAAACTAAGCAGAGCTCCTGTCATCTTTATGCTGCTAGGGAAATAAAACTTGGGACTGAACGCATGCCACGGTGGAGGCATCCTGGAAAATTTTTCCAGTTTTCAGTTGGGATCCCGGAAGGACTGTACCCTAGAAGTAAGGGCAAACTGGAAACAGACCAGACCCTACAAAGACTGAAAATTAGACGGTAATCAATTCAGTCCCCAAGTGGATAAAATTGATCCACTCCTGCCTTAACTCCATATCCTCTTTGGAGAAAGGTAAAATCATCTAGAGCTTCCACAGTGACTTATAATGTGTATGAATATGTGTGAATTTACAGCACTCAATTAAAAAACTAGCAGATATATCAAGAGGCAGGAAAAAGAGAGGACAATAGAAACATACCCCCAGGTGATCTAAGTTAAAACACAGTAAGAGACCTGGACTTTCACTGTTATTAACAGATTTTAAGAAAACAGACAACAAGATGGAGAATTAACCTAGAGAGCTGAAATTTATTAAAATCAAATGGGAATTCTAAAACTGAAAAATATAATAACTGAAATTACTATAAAAATAGGTGTCTTTCAAAAGAGATTAGACACAACTAGAAAGTGGGTTAAGGAGTTAGAAAACATGTCATTAAAAAATATCTATAGTGAAACATAGAAACAAAAAAGAGGAAACAGATTTTTAAAAAGGGCATAAAACATGAGAATTATGGGACATAATGAAGAGGTCTATCATACGTGTGATTGCATTGTATGTGTATTTTGTATGTTTCAGAAATGGAGGGTAGAGAGAATAGGACAAAAGTAATATTTGATGAAATAATGGCTGATAATATTCTGAAATTGATAAAAAAAATCAAACTATAGGTTTAAAAAATCCTATAAATTCAGGCAATATAAATACATTAAAATTACATGTAAGTACATCACAGCTGAAAGTCAAAGACTAAGAAAATATTAAAAGCAGCCAGAGGATGGAAAAAGCATATTATATTCTGAAAAGCAGCAAGAAGATGGACAATTGACTTTTTGATAGAATCAACTGAAGCCAAACAACTGTGTAGTAACATATTTAAAATAACTAAAGGAAACAATTGCCAACATAGAATTCAACACTCAGGGAAAATATCTTTCAAATTTAAGGTAAAATAAAGACTTTTCACCAGCAGACCTGTATTAAACTGAAAGAACTTTTTTAGGAAGAGGATACATGATCTTGGCCAAAAGCACAGAAATGCAAGGAGGAATGAAAAGAAAAAAATATATAAAAATGTGAATAAATCCCAATGAATACTAACTATACAAACAATAATAACGTCTTACAAAGTTTAAAATATATATAAAATTAAAATTTATGATGACAATAATACAAAAAGCATTATGTAGTATATGTTAAAAGTTTTCTAATGTGTTTGCATTGTCCAAGAAGTGGACTAATGTAATAACTTAGCACTAGTAAGTCATTTTAGACCTTCATAAATTAAGGATGCACTGTGACCTCTAGAGTAATCACTAAAAAATAGTAGAAAACATATAACTTGAAAATTATAATAGAAAGCATAATGGAAGAATAAAAAATACTTTAAAATTCCAAAGTAATTAATAAAGGACATAAAAAAAAAACATAAACAGGTGGGACAAATAGAAAACAAATAGAAAGTAGTAACTATAAACCCCATTATATTGGTAATTATATTAAATGTGAAAAGATCAAATGCTTTAATGAAAAAAAAATACTGCAAGATTGAATTTAGAAGAAAACAAGACCTACCTATGTCCTGATTATAAGAGATTCACTTGAAATATAGAAACACCCAAAAGTTGGAAGAAGAGGATGAGAAAAATATACCATAAAAATACTGACCAAGAGAAAGCTGATGTAGCTTTATTAACATTAAAGCAGCCTTTAAGGTGTGAAGCGTTCTTAGAGATAAAGAGAAACATTTTATAAAGAAAAATAAAAATGTCAATTCCCTAGGATGATAAATGCTATGCACCTGATAATATAGCTTCAAAATATATAAAGCAAAAATTGATAGAAATAAAAGGAAAAATAGACAAATGTACGATTAGAGTGAGAGATTTTAACAGCCTCTCTCAGTAACTTACAGCACACACAGGGGGATAAAAGGTTACAGAGGACTGGAACAACCTGATAGACAAGCATGAAATGATTGCCATATAAAGAGTCCTATACTTGACAACTGCGGAACCCACACTGTTTCATGTGTATAAGAAACATTTGCCAAAAATGTCCACAGGCTGCTTCATGAAGAGCGTCTTAACAATATTCAAACCATCACACTTATAAACATACGGTATCTGGCCCCAGTGAAATTTAGCTAGAAATCAATAACAAAAAAATAACTACAAGGGCCGGGCGCGGTGGCTCACGCCTGTAATCCTAGCATTCTGGGAGGCCGAGGTGGGCGGATCGTTTGAGCTCAGGAGTTCGAGACCAGCCTGAGCAAGAGCGAGACCCCACCTCTACTAAAAATAGAAAGAAATTATATGGACAGCTAAAAATATATATAGAAAAAATAAGCCGGGCATGGTGGCGCATGCCTGTAGTCCCAGCTACTCGGGAGGCTGAGACAGGAGGATCGCTTGAGCTCAGGAGTTTGAGGTTGCCGTGAGCTAGGCTGACGCCACGGCACTCACTCTAGCCTGGGCAACAGAGTGAGACTCTGTCTCAAAAAAAAAAAAAAAAAAAAAATAACTACAAAAGCCTAAAATTTAAGAAATTAATCAACAGACGTATAAATAATCCATGGCCTCACTGTATTGTGTATTTACCTAATTGATGGAGTTATAGGCTTTTTATAAGCTAAGAAAAATTAGAAAGTCTTCTATTTACATCTTATAAATTAAAAATAGTTAAAAATCCATTGAAAGCTCTCCAAAAACTTTTACTACACTCTACTTTAGGTATCTCTTTTTTCCTTTATCAGTATTCAAGGATAAAGGTGTGGCACCTGCCACAGATAACACAGTATTATTCTTCCAGTTCCTCTAATTAGAGACAAAGGGCTAACATTGTAAAAACAGGCATTTTGATAATCCGTATTTATATCAGTACATGGACTTCAGCACCTTTTCAAACAATTCACTGTGCTTTTAAATGTTCGGTCTCTATTTACATGACGGGTTTGAATTATATAAGACTGTGGCTGCTGCTTCTTTATTGATTATAACAGAATTCTTCTGTACATGAATCTTTAGTTTTTCTGACAAAACAATACCACATTTTCAAGGACACCATGAAAGGAATATTGATAAACTGGAGACTGGAGTAGATGACCTCCACTTGAAGCTTCTAAGTATCCCCAAATCCTAATTTGCCCTATTTCCATTTTCTTGATTAATGACCAAGGTGTTAAATACCCTTAAGCCCCATGCTAAAACAATCAACAACATAAGATTGATGTCATTTAAAAAACTTCAAGACTTGGAGGCACAAGAATGCATTCTCCATATTTGAATGTTGAAAAGAAGTTATATTTGTTCTAATTCTAATTTCATAGGACAAAACAAGAATCAAAGGCAACAAATATTGGGAAGAAAATTTCAAGTCAAAATAAGAACTCTCCATTTTTATATAATATTAAACTAACGTTTAGAATTATAAAAGGAAATCTTAAAGAATACACCCTGCAAATTTCACCACTATAGTGTGACACTTATTTTATGTCTTCATTTTCCCCCACAACCGATATTTTCACACACCCAGAGTTGGTCCACATTTGTAACCTTCACTGCGGCAGGCTCTGTCACTGGACTGCAGTGTTTCTGAACCTTTGACAGTCTGAATTGGGAACAAACTGCTATTGGTTAAAATGCCAGAAATATACGACCTATGTCTCTAAAGGATGGATTTGCCCTTGGGAGAGACTCTCTATTTCACTTCTGTAAGTAATTACATTCTGGAAGTTTTAAATCAAGTACCTCTTTGTTGTCCTTGTGTTGTCCTTGAACTTTGGGAAGTATTCCAAATGTGTGTGCTTCGGGCTGAGATGTTAAATTTTCATTGTATTCATATAAAAAGCTACCTTCATCATGAGCGTCTTTTAGAGATTCTTATAATGCGGGTGGGAGGAAGGGCAGGGAGGAATCAGTGGAGCCCCTGGGACTCAGGGAGAAGAGGAGGTGACAAAGTGCACTCTACATGGGAGAGCTGGGTCAGCACAGCATGGCACACACAGGCTCAGGAGGGAGATGCCGGCAGTCATGAGCCCTGGCATCCCATTGTGGGTTCTCCTTGCCCACACATTAATTCCCTCATGTTACTCTCAAATCTTCAAGAAGGTAAACACCACTGGTTTATGATGCTATGCTTTGGGGATTAAGGGACGAGTCAAGTTGGAGTTCAAAACCCAGGTATTGGGAGGCCACGAGAGCTCCTCCCTCATGGTGAGGAGCAGCAAGGGGCGTGTGGAAACGGTGGAACGTGTCTGAAGTGGGCATGTGGAATGGGAAGTGAGAAGTGAGCACTCCCAAGGTCTCTCAGGAAAGGACTGAGACTCCTGTAGTCGTGCCAGATGGGGACCCGGGCTCTGGGTATTTGGCTATTACAGGTAAGGATGGCCCCTGGATGGCTGGAGAACTTGGGAAGACTTGGGCTCCTCTTAGACTGAATACTGTGTGTGTCTTCTCAGAGAGAACAGTCTAACTATCCAACAATGGACACACTATTTCAGCAAGAGATGGGTTCCCATCTCGGTGACCAAGCAGAAGCTGACGGCGGCAGCTGCTGAGGAAGGACTTTCTACTTCCAGGAGGAGATTTCCCAGGTAAGCCTGTTACATCCACATGCCGAACATTAATAGAATTCTGAGCTTTTAAACTTAAGGATAGAAAAGTATTTCTGAAATATAAAAAGTAGGTCAACTGCATGCTTCAAGGAGAACTTCCATGACGGAGTCATTCTCTCCCTGCTGTGTCACGGGGACACCTTCAGTCCAGTGCCACTCCTCAATGGCACTTGGTTTAAAGACTGACAGGGGACATATCTGGACAAAAGGCAAGACCACAGGACCCCAGGGCAGCTGTTATTCTGAGAAGTCAGGCCAGGCATTCATGGAAGGAAGAAATGCTGCCAACACGGAGAAGCCAGTAAAAACGATATGTCACAGCTTTCGGAAATGAACACATCCTAAACATGAAGGACAGAGGGAGAGGAGAAAGGACTGGGAGAGCTTTTACACTGAATATAAGATCCTATTAATATCAATAGCTTAGGACATTCTGATTTCAGAGATGGTAAATTTTTTTAAATATGCATTTTTAAATCCCTGTTTTCACTGGTCTAGCCTATATTATAAGGAAAAAAATAGGTAAAAGCAAGCTAACACCAAGATGGCTAAATAGAGACATCGGTTGCCAGATCGTCTCAAAAAGAAGGAAAAATTTTAGATGAAAAAAACATAGCGCAGGTGTAACTCTGAGGGAAAAGTGCCAGAACCTACTGGAGATCCCACGGGAAGAAGTTGCAGAGCAGAATAAGAAAGAGCAAGATTAAAGCAGAGATAATCCCCGAGCGATTTGGAGCCCCGTGGAAGGGGTAGGCGGGAGTGTTTGCTTTTCCTCCCCTCACCCCTCTGGAGACTGCAGGCTCCCAGACTGCTGGAGAACTTCAGGAGCCCAAAGCTGCCGCCACCAGTGATCAGGGAGCTACTGCAGAACAGAGCACGGGCTGCCAGCCCCCTCGGGGTCTCTCCCCGTCACCACAGGGCTGGGATGACAGCCGCCTCACTGCTTATCCACCCACTGTGGGCCTCCGTCCTGTCCAAGGAGCTTCTGCCCTCAGCGTTTGTGCCGCTGGAAAAGGAAGCCAAACTGGCCCGCATCTGTTTCCCACGAGCATCTACAAGCATATGTCAGTAGACTCACCCTGCTCTCAGCGACCCGTCGTCTTTGCCAATAATCAGATTATTTCTTATACAGGAGATAGCTATGAAATTTTCTTTCCACTCTCTCTGTCAGCCCTAGTATCTCATGAAAGTAAAACATGGTAAGGCTGAATGAATTATTTTTCATATGATCAGAAGAAATTTTATGCCCCAGATTTACGTCCTTATATTATTTGTGTCCCATACTGACGTGCTTTTAAAATCAGGATGATACACCATCCTGATGAGCGTGAGTTGCCAGTGCTGGTGACATGGCAGGCTGCAGTCCTGCAGTGTTTCATGGCAAGTTGACATGCTAAATGGCCCCACGTGGGGAAACATGGTGGGTGTTAAGCGATCAGGCATTAAGTTTGTGTATCCAAAGAGTCTACATGTGCAAGCATTAAGAAAAGGAGGAGTTCCCAGAAAACACGGAAAGAAGGAGAATTCAAAGAAAAAAATCCAAAGTATTTCAAAAACAGAGGGAAGTAAAAACACCCAATGACTGACTGCCTCTCCCAGCGTTCTCCTCAAGCAAAGGAGCCAACTGAGTACTAAATAGGAACTAAACTAAAATACAGAAACTATAAACTCCTTGGGCCAAATCAGATGGGTGGGACATTTTGGCAGGGGTATTTTAAATACTTTTCTTTTGACTATTTCGTTTATTTATTTAAAATCGCTATAAACTATTGGGAAAGATTTATCGAGAATTTTGATATGTAGTTTTTCTTAATTTATATATTTTGTTTAAAATTTCACCCACATATACTTTTAGCATTTTGATGAGTCAAATTACAGACAAATGAATCCATACTATATTCAAAGAAGTTAATCTCTTACAGTTATTTTATATTTCAATGATATCTTCTGAGACCTGATCATGCCCTTTGATGCCTGCTCTGGACGTGTTATCTTTGGGAACTCCAGTAGCTGTGCGGGAGGCCAGTGCCTCCCTGGCCAAGAAGAGCTCCTTTAAATATGTGCACAACACCTGTAGGTTCTGGGTTGCCCCTAGAGACATCTCCAATTCTAAAATTTACAGTTCTGGGCAAAGAGAAAGAGGTTGAAGACTGGATGGCTTTTCCCACACTTGACCACTGCATCTTTTATACATGGGCCTTTGCTTTTAAAATAATCATCTTTTGCACACAAATTGGGGATGATACCAGAAATCCAAGCAAATACTGAGAATATTCCTTAAAACAACTATCATAAAAATTACAGCCCCTTTGCAAATAGGACAAATGACCAAGATTTTGTGGTCCACTCATTTAAATCCACCAATTTATGCTGAGATGCATCTTTTTGAGTAATCTTTTATTTTCTCCATAGTATGAACACTTTTGGCTCATTTTCAAATGTTTTATGAACTTCTGAAAGTGCCATTTTATAAAGAACATTTTTATATGTTACTGCTCTACTATATCTTATTATGGCCACACTGTTGACTTGGTACTAGAAACTGTCAAAAAAATATACGCCTGTGTCTTCTCTTAAAATTTGTGAAGGAGAGCTGGGTGAGTTTGGGCAAACTTAACTGTTAAAAATATTGGCTTTAAAACATAATACTGATTATAGCAATAAATTGTCAAACTTGTGAAGCTAATTAAAGTCAATAGAATGAAAAATGAGACCCTTACACTATCTCGCAGTTTGGGGGCCTACAAAACTTGTCAAAATATGATATGTGTTGTGATGAAGGCATTTACTTTGCAAGTATATTTATTGTTCAATCTATCCCACTTTTCTTCCACCCTTCCTGAAGTCAAAGAAAGGGGGAAAACATTCTTAAATTACATCTTTCGTAGTTTGGACTGAATATATGCTTTTCCTATGCTTTCCTCATGGACTCTCAGGGGCTGGCCGGCTAAGGAGACTAAGGTGTGGGGACAGACAGACAATCACTTCCTGCCCTGGGAACAGAGAAACTGAATAAAAACACTGGCGCCCATGGCCTGCAGGTGAGCCACTCCTGTGTCTCTGATCACTTTCTAAATGTTGTCTTTAGCTCCTAACTCTCTGTTTCGACCCTTTCCTCTTCCCCTTTTGTTCATCTCCTTGTCTTTGCAAGCACTTGGATGGTTAAAGGTGCGTGTAGGGTTTTCAGGGACAAGTAGTGAGTAAGCAAGCTACATTGGTGAGCTTTGGAAAAGATACACCAACAAAGGTGAATGGGAAGAGAAAACAGCAGAATCTATTTTAGCATCAGGAAGGGAAATATCAAACCTAGCGATTGTCCCTGCTAATAATAGTCTTCCTGTTTGTCTTAATGAAATATCATGGAGGACACTTTCCAACATCCGGTTTCCAACACCATAAATTTATCAACACAAGGACTTCTTATTGCTCCTTCCTATGTTCAAACATTGTCATTTTCATCTTTCTAATCACCAATCTCTTCTTGTTTTCTATTTGGATTTTCTTCTTCTTTATTTTCTGAACTGAATATGTCATCCATTTAAAATGTTCTTTTGTAAATTAAGGTGTTACTCGTGAGGAGTGGAGTCTTGGTATAAATTAGGTAATTCTGGGGTTTCTGAGTAATGGTCCTTGACATTTGAATAGCAGGTTGCAGCCTGTAAAGTAATTTCATACCCAATATGTTATTTGTTTCTCACGACAACACTATGAAATAGACAAGGGAACTACTGGGGAAACTGAGGTATGTTAGTGCAGGACCCACCAGCTGCCTGATATTCCCCTTACCTGGTACCCTTTCTGCTGTGCAGGTCTCCCAGCAAGAGGCAGAATTATGTACTCACTGACTGCTGTTTACTGACACCCTGCTGAAGGCCCAGGAGCAGAGCCCAGTGAAACTATAAATTACTGTATCAAAGGCCTTTATTTTGCTTTCCCTGAACATAAAAAGTTTCTCTTTTGGTGATAAATAAGAATTTTCTCAGATAAAAAAAATAATTTAAACTTGTATTTATTTAAAACACACACACATACATGGTTGGAGTCAGTCATTTGTGAAATAACACATTTCATCAGTGTAGTATCTACAGCCTTTCCAAAAAGTCTTTATCTCTGAAAAAGGCCAACTCATTGAAACACAGAGTGAAATGTTGGCCACCAGAGGCTGCAGGATGGGAGGATTGGGGAGAAACAATATACAACTTCAGTTAGACAGGAGGAATTAGTTCAAGAGATCTATTGTAAGACATGGTGACTGTAGTTACTAACAATGTATCACATACTTGAAAATTGCTAAGAGAGTTGATTTTAAATGTTCTCATCACAAAAAAATTATGTGAGGGAATGCATATGATAATTAACTTGATTTAGCCATTCCACAATGCACACATATATCAAAATATCATATTGTATTCCATAAATATATGTAAGTTTTATTGTCAATTAAAAAATAATTTTAAAAAAATTCACCATGAGCTCACTGTATACTTTTTGCTTGTAGGACTTCTGGTCATTCCTACTGTCACTGGTAGAACACACAGAATCCTTTTATAACAATTGTGCTCTAAATTCACCAAAAAGCAAAATTTCCTAGTCTTTGCAACAGCAGAGCTCTCTTCCCTCAGGCGGCCATCCCCACTTCCTGAAGGTCTTCCCTCCCCGCAGCCTCCCCTTCAGAGAGCTCTTCCCTTCCTACTCCCAGAGACTCTCCACATCCCTCTCCTGGACCCACACCTCCTCAGGCACTTACCTCTGTCTGTTTGCTTCATCTGCCTTGGTCTGTAGAAACTGAACTCTGCGTGAGCAAGCCTTCATGTTGCTCACTCTGTCTGTGTCCTCAGTACCTGCAGGAGTTTGCACATAGTAGGCACCTAATAATTGTTGCTCATGCAAATTTTATAAGAAAAATTATGCCAAAAAATTATTTAACATAGTTTATTATTCATTTATTGTAATAATTAGTACTCAGTCACCATTATATTTCAAATAAGAATAAAATACACAATTTCTCAAAAGTCTTTGTTTCTATCTTCAAGATTAAGTCATAAAATACATTTCTTTCTCTTCATTTTTTTACTATAAAATTTTTGTGCCTATTTAGGCAAATTCACATTAAGTAGCTACTATCCAGCATTCCTTATCCTGAGGTAGCAAGACTAGCTAGCTAGTTAGCTCAGAAATATATTCAAATTAAATGTTGTATATAAATTGCATTTTCATTTAATACTGTATCTTAGGCATCTTCCTGTGCCAATAAACATAATTTTGCATCATCATTTCAATGACTAAAGGGCTGAACAATATGGTTAGACCTTAATAGTAATGACAATGACAGTAGCGGAAATTTATAGAGCACTTAAACTATGTCAGGTGCTTTGTTAAGCACTCAACATACGTTGCTTCATTTAATCTCCATGACAACTCTAAATGTAATTAATTATAATCTGTTATACTTACGAAAAGGCCAAGGTTAAGGAAGTTACTGGCCTGAGATTCAGACCCAGGCCTCTGGGTCCTAGTGTGCACTATCATATACCACCTTCTGCTGCCTACACATTTATTCCCGTCTCTATTTCCCTAGTAATGAATTTCTAGAGATAGAATTTCTGTGTCAAAAGGTATGCATAGTTCGGCTTTTGACACATACGCAAATTTTCCTCCAAAAATGTGTTATGAGTTTATATTGTTTATTTCCTACAATCTAGCCATCCCTAGGTACCTCATTATTGCTTTAATATGCATTTTTAAATTACTGATGGTATTATTTCTTCTTTTATAAATTGCTTTTTTGTGAACTTTTTGTTTTTCTATTGAGGTATATCTTCTTCTTATATCCATGGAAACTCTTCGCATTTGGACTATTAATTCTCGTTATATTTTTTCTATTTATGTATAGATTTTATCATATCATTGAGCAGATGATTTTCATTTTGATATAGTCAAATATCTCCTTGGCAGTTTCTGGCTTTGTGTCCAGGATCATGGACATAATCACCAATGTTTTTATCTAATCATTTTAATTTTATTTTTTAAATTAAAATATTTAATTCTCCTGAATTGTGTGTGTATATGTTATGAGGTAGGGATCCAAATTTGCTTATTTCTAAATTGTTAGCCAAAAATAAATCATTTTTCCAATGATTTGAGATGCCACCTTTTTTTTATATCATACTTGAGTTTTGAGGGGTTTTTTGACCAATCACTTTTCTTTTCTTTGTTAAAGATAAGGTCCCACTATGTACTATGTTGCCCAAGCTGGACATGAACTCTTGGGCTCTCACCTCAGCGTCCTGACTACCTGGGACTACAGGTGTGCACCGCCACTCCTGGCTTCAGAGACCACTCTCATTTTCTTTCATCAGCACTGGGCCATTCTAAATTTGTAACAAAATAATATCTGATAGCACTAGTCTCAAGCCTTTTACATTTCTTAAAAAATGTCATAGCTACTTTCACATATATGTTTTTTTATGTATCTATGGGAGAAATGACTATAGGTTTGAATTTATAGAATAATTTAGATAAAAAATTTTATCTTTTCAATTTAAAGTCTATTCAGGTAAGGAAAATGTATCACTCTTTACTTACTTAAGTCTTTGTTTATATTCTTTTTAAAAAAGGGATGTTTTAGTTTTCTTCACTTAAACTCTGCACACATTATTTGTTAATTTTATTTCTAAAACTTTTATCACTACCATGGAGAATGGGATCTTCTATTTCCATTATGTTTTTTACTTATATATTGTTGATATAGTAAAAAAGCTGACTGGCAAAAGCAAGTTTTGGGGGAGGATGTGAAATAGTGAGAACTTACATACACTGCTGGCTGGAACATGAATTGAGAGCAGTGGGCTCTGTCTAGAAAAGGTGAAGATATGAGATTCTCCCCAGTCCTCAGTATATTTCTAGACCTTTGGGGTCCAGAGAAACAGTTGTGAAAAGGAGACACATCTGTGCCTGTTCATGACAGCAAACAATGGGTAGATAGAGCTATATTCATGCTCCGTAGTGATACATGGCAGGGGGAGGATGTGCTAGAACTCCACACACCTGTGCAGGTGAATCCGCAAACACGGTGCTGACCAAAACAGGCAAGCAGTTTTCTCATTTGTATTCTGCCCTGTTGGTAACAGGGTTAAACTGACGTCAGGAAAGAAGAGGAAAGCTTCATTCTTTCTTCTCTGGAATTGTTTCTAGAGCCCAGGATTTATCAATTCTTTGGAGACATGAAAGAACTCTCCAAGTAAAGCATGGATTTTGAGATAGGAGGTATAGGGCCGTTTTCTTAATTTTTATATTTTTTCTTAATTTTGACAGTTTTCTTAATTTTTAATACCTCTATGATTTGCTTTCCCTCTTTAGAAATGAAATCCAAAGACATCATTGTCTGGTAAGCACTGCAGTTCCCCTGTCTCACAGTCTCACTCACTTCCGCTACAGATGAGGGACACTTGGGTAGACTAGAGACACATTTGACCACCACCTATAAAATGCGTTCTTTATTTGTGGGAAAAGTTTTTCTCTTTTTTCAGACTTCCTTTTACAAATAAAATAAAACTACCTCTTTCTGTCTTTCCTCTTATGATTATCCAAGTTAAAGACAACAGAGTGGGCTGGGGGGAGATGGCCAGTCTTTTATCTGAGTTAGGGAAACCTCAGTGTGGCTCACAGTACGTTCCCAGCCAGTCACAAAACATTACTGTGACAAGCCACCCATCTTACTAAGAAAAGAAAAGCAACAAAGAAATTTAGAGGGGAAAAAATAAAGTAAAAATAAGCCTTCTTTACAGCAGGATTTTAAGAGGGCAATAGTAATAAACCTGTATTTCTTTCTTGATGCAGACAGGTTGATGTCTTCCATGAGATACACAGTAGAGGGCAACTAAGATTATTGTTTGGAAAAGTTTTAGGCAGAGGAGTAAAAAATCCAATATCTCAGTCATAGTATCAGGGTCAAAGTCAACTGTAGAAAATTCTGCACACTAACGTTCTGCTGAAGTAGCAGAAAAATATTGTAAATGTCTTTCAACTTTTTTGTTTTTTTCAGTCAGATTCTCTCCCTGTTGCCCTGGGTAGAGTACAGTGGCATCAGCTTAGCTCACGGCAGCCTCAAACTCATGGGCTCAGGCGATCCTCCTGCCTCAGCCTTCCGAGTAGCTGAGATTACAGGTGTGTGCACTAGGGTACCTGGCTAATATTTTTGTTTTTAATAGAGACGGGGTCTTGCTCTTGCTCAGGCTGGTCTCAAACTCCTGAACTCAAGCAATCCTCCTGCCTCAGCCTCCCAGAGTGCTAGGATTATAGGTGTGAGCCACCTCACCCAGCCTTCTTTTAACTTTCAAAAGCAGTCTCATGTTGTTTTACAACTGATTCAACACAGCCTTTATTAACAGTAATTACAACCGCTGTTATTATTTTATGAATGTTCTCAGTCAATATTCACTAAAAATCCTTATCTGATCATTTTGGTTATTTTAAGAAATGATAAGCCCCAAGCCTTGTGTAAGTGGAAGTTCATTATCTTTTTCATCATGTATTTCTGCAATACTCCCCGTCAGCCTCCTTAAGCTATGTTAACAGCGGTGACTCATAACTGCATTAAGTTACTCAGCTTCTCCTCCCCCCTTTGCCGTAACTCAGATTTGGGAGTTTAGCTTTCACCTGACCAGTACTGTGGGATAACAGCGTGACTTACCTGCTAGTAGGCAAATGCCAAGAATGACAGAAGAACAGGTTTGCTGCAGTCTTTAAAACCAGGTTCATTCTCATGTTCTGCTTTAAGTGTTATTTCTTCCTAGTCTTTCCCAGGGTAGGGCATTAAAATGACGGGCCAGAACAGAGGCTTTGCAGGCCAGTAACTTCAAGGCTCTTGGTCCTTTCATTTACTTCAATGACACTCAGCAAATTGATCTCTAAACTGCAGTTTCCCTATCGTAAAAATGTCCCCACCATAGGTAGGTTCTAAGAATTACACAAGACACCATTTATAAAAGTCTAAGCACGGTGTTTGACATTTTGGATAGTTCTTAGGCAATATTTCAAAGGCCTTGTCTAATTACTCCAAACAACATCATCTGCTCTTTTCCAGGATTCCTACAACAGTGTATTTCAAATGGGGTCCAAGTGTAATAAGAATTTTATGTTCTTGCTATATTTAAAATCTTTAAAAAAAAAAAAAAAAAAGATCATTATCTCAATCATGATGGTGATGTAGGACCATGAGCTCTTAGGCCAGGTACTATGGTCTGAATGTTTGTACCCGTCCAAAACTCAGACATTGGAATCCTGACTCCCAAGGGGATGGTGTTAGGAGGTGACAAATGCTACTGCTTCATCCTTACTTTACAAACTAGGAAAACCAGGGGCAGAGAAGTTAGTTAAGTAACTTGTCTAAGGTCACGTAACTCCTGAGAGGTAACCTCAGGCTTTATGGTCCATGGCTTTAACCACCATGCAGCGGAACTTTCACAATGACAGTCTCAGATGGTGGCCCATCTTCAGGAAAGCCATAAGACAGGCTGACAAGCAAGAACCACAGATCCATTCTTAAGTCTATTTTAAGCAATTTAGATTCAGGTAAACAACACCCATCAAATTAAATTAAACATGAATGTTATCGGTCTCATAGTTTAGTTTGTATATAATTTATAAATATGCTGGGCCATCTTAAGAAATTTATACTTAGTTTTATGTTTATATTTAAATAGCTATATAATAAAAAATAGCTTAAGTCAACTTTGCAGGGTCAAAATATTTTTGTAGGGTTCACATATCTCAAATTTGAGAACACAGTGGAATAACATTTCAGGTCTAGTTCATTCACTTTGGCACTTACAATGTCCCTCCTGCTCCAAGGTCCAATAGGAATCTTTTCCCTCTCACAGACCTTGAATAATGTGGAAGATGCAGCATTCATGCTCCAGGGTAGATGCCCAGAGTTTGAATTCCAGGCATCCTCACTCTCACCATGAGTACTTTTCTTTGTCTTTGACTCAGTCCTTTGTACCGTGTGTGTGTCCATCTCCTCAACAAAATGTTCACTTCTAGGAGGACAGAGACTCCACTCTCCTTGCCTGTTCACACCCTCTGGACAGAGCGCATGGGTTTTGTGCTTAGTACGTCCCCAGTGAATGTCTGTTAAATAAAAAGAAACCCAACCAAAAGCCAAGACCACCCTGTGTTGTCAATCCATGTGTTCATGTCTTTCACAGCATCTTGGGGGATTAAACTGAGTCCTGCAAACCAACTGTAGTGTCTTCACTAGGTGCCCATGTAGTCTCTGCTGGAATGCCCACATGCACGGAGAGTGCACTGTAGGCAAGGAGTGTGCTTGTCGTGGCTGCCTGGGATGGTGAGTTGGTCCCTTTGAACACTATATTGGAGACCTGCCACTGCACAGGTGCATTGGCCCAATTCTGCCCTCTCGTGTCGATCAATCTGAACCCGCTCTGCCCAAGAGTTCAAGAAGACATACATGATAGGCACTTTCAATCCCCATTTTCCTGGGAATAAATTGAGGCCCAGAGGATTTAAAAGAATTTCCTAAGGTCACTCTAGTGGAGATGGAAGCAGATGATACAGTTTCAAATGTTTCACAAGTGAACTTGGCCATCTGGATTGGAAGCTACTGGAAGATATGACCCATGTCTCAAATCTATTTACAAAGTTTTTACTACTTGACCTAGTCCATAATAGATTTACAATAAATGCTCCTTGAATGGATGAATAAGTTCATAAATCAATGACTCTGGGATAAATAAATATAGGCTAAATGCCCAGATACTGTACCCTACACTTATCAGAGCATGCAGTGGTTAGTCATGCTACTTTGTAAAGTAAGGCCACAGGTGATTCATGAGACTGTTTGGAAATGAAACAAGACTCTGGTGAGAATCTTGCCAAAAATGGAACACTACAAAATGTTTTGAAAGAGGCAGTAATTGGGATTTTGGCTCATGAGGCATACAGCACGGGGACAGCCTGCACCACTGCTTGGCTCTGCGCTGGCATTTTTCCTAATTCTCTAAATACGTGTAGTAAGAGCCCCCAGAGGAGAGGGGTAAGATTCTGCCCACTCAGGCCAGAGCACAGACCCTCGCCCTCAGTTCCTGGGAGGTCAGGGAGGCAATCACCAACACGGTGGAAGACAACTTTTGCAACTTACTCTGATGGCAAGACGGGAAGCCCAGAAGAGCATGTTGAACTGGGCAAGGGGCAGCCCTGCCTGGTCCAGCGCAGGTGGCCACAACTGTGCAGTGGCGAGAGCAAAAGTGGGGCTGGTGCCAGCGGCAGCAAAGGCCAAGTGGCCAGGCAGTGTCAGCATCTGGCCAAGGTGATGACCATGGGTAGGCAAGGTGCCTGTAAGAGCAACCGATCGCCCCTCGTCAGAGGCAAGACTTGTCCTTGACCACAGAGGCTACTGGTTTTGTGATTCACCAGAGCATAACAGAAAGGAGCTCAAGGACAGGCACTTGGCAGCACTCGCTGGAGGAGGGAAGGCTAACGCTAAACCTATGGAAACCTGAAGAAAAGGGGAAATCGACAGCGAGAACCACCTATATGCTTGAGAAAGCATTTGTGGATTCAGAATCACTGCAAGGTGGCAGTAACTCGAGATCTTCAGAAGGAGGAATTCACGCTCACCCATGTGGTTGACCTTACTCAACACAAGCTGCCTGTCTCTCGGGAGTAGACCTTGACTCCTACCTGCAATCGTAAAATAAAAAGCCTCCAAGTTTCTCCTTTTTTAGTCTTCTGAGTTGCTCTACTTCCATTCCTAAGCAGCCTACTTCATTTGAAATAGTTTTAGAAATGTCTCAAAGTCACAGGAATGAATTTCTATCTCTAGTAATGAAGGAAAGGGTGTTTGCTTTGATTTATTTTTTTTCTCTGTCTCTCGGTTTTCCACAGCAGTGTCACACAGACGGTAGAGGTTTGCTGACTTGTTAAGGCTTGTCTAAGGCATGTCGCATCAAATGGCCAAAGCCCACATGCCCAGAGGATCAGCTGACTGTCTGCCAGGCCTTCCTTTTGCCCCGTTTGGTTCACCGGCTGCCCCTCCCACAGCTGACCCACACGTCCCCTAGCTGGGACCTGTACAGCAAGGTGCCACTGAGCAGGCAGAAATCACAAAGAGAAAAGTCAGCTTTGATTGGAATTAATACCTTTTTCTTACCCTGATCTTATTGTAAAGAGATTTCTTTCATTTTTCTTTGTTTAAGAATAAAATGTGCTATTGAACAGAGCCCTGTTAACAGCCACATCTGAGGATCCTGGAGTCACATTGAATCCAGGGCTCATTCCCACCTGCTGCTCCTAACCCTTTCATGCAATGGTGAACCTGACTCTTAACTTCCTTTCTGCAAAAACTCCTTTAATCTTGCTTATTTAAAAAATCTCATTAACACATTCTGTCTTCCCCTAAGAATGTTACTGAGTGTCAGCCATAGCGAAAGGAACTCTGTAATCCACCGCAATCTTTTCATAATCTCCCTTGGTCTGTAGAAGGAATGAGATCATCAGCATAAGCCTTGACCCTAGGAAGAAGACAGCCGCCAACCTGAGCAGGGGCGGAGAAATGGGTAAGTTTTCCTAAGTCATAAGCAAATCCACGAGCCACCGTTAAAGAAGAAAAAGTCTGAATATTCTCCAGATTCCGTTAGAAAAAAAAAATCATTACTCATTACACACACATTCCTGCGCCTTGTCTCGTTTTCCAGTGGGCCACTCAAGCATAGAGAGACAGCATGGAAGTGGCATTTCAAAGCCACCATCAACGTGTCAGAATGCATGGGTCCCAGACGAGGTGGGGTGTCAGCAGCAGTCAGTGTGTGCTCCTCTGCTTCTGGCCACCCAGTCGCCACACAAGGAATTCTTCAATGCATGGCTTCAGGGAAATTCCCTCCAGGTATTGACAACACGTCTGTTTCTGGGCTAAATGGACGGCCCTGAGCAAGCCCTCAGCTGTGATTGCCCCGGACCCGGAATGCTGCAAGTCAATGTTTGAGTGTCCTGCGTCCTTCCTTCCCCAGTCACCTCCAATTCACCAGAACTCAGCTATCCGTGTCCAAGTCGGAGACTAAATACTTGATGGGGTGGGGGTGAAAGTTCTTTCTTCTCTAGGAATTTATGTGTATAAAAAGTCTAATGACCATATACATTTTCAAGCTTTTGAGGCAGATAAGTTTTCATTAATGTATGAAGGGAAGCCCAATTATATTGCAATCAACTATTTTAAAGCACCCCATTTATCTGTTGTTTATGTAAGGAATATTCAGTGGCTGCAAAACAAAAATTTTAAAACATAAAGAATTTTATAATGTAAATAAAATATTCCCCTCAATCACAACTTGTTAATCTCATTCCCAGAAATAATCATTGTTAACTAGGTAATGGGCTTTCAATGAAAAGAATGAAATTACATTAAATTGAGACTGTCCCCTCCACTTTGGGCCTTTTCAGGAGTAAAAAGAAGTCATCAAGATGCACTTACTAATTTGCTACCATTCTTGTCTGTTTCTTGCTTTCATGTGATACTTAGTAACAGAGGAACAGTTTATGTTTCAGGTGCCTGGCTCGGCAGTGGTTCTGCCCAAACTTACATATTCTGGACTCACCCATATTGGCACTTTGGTTGGTTCCTGTACACTACAATTCCCGACCCAAACCTCACCTGCATGCTCAACAGACATACCTCTCCAAATGTGCCACAGGCTTCTCAGACACACCTTGAAAGTGAAACCATCCTCAGCTTCTCCCTCCAATTTATGGTGGAGCGCGCCTCTGTCTATGCAAGTTACTGAGCCAGAAAACCAGAAATCATCCTAGGTTTTGCCCTCCCTGTCCGACTTTCCATACCATTCTTCATCAAGTCCTATGGGTTTTCCTTCCTACACCTCTTCAAATCCAAGCCATCTTTCATCGAACTGGTTCATCGCCTCGTCTCTTCTCAGCAGATTGCAGCAGTCCTGCCAACCTATCTCCAAAAAGACATCTGGAATCAGCCGCATTCCCCTTATTCCCAATGCCATCACCACTTCCTTGCCAGGGATAATTGAACCAGCTTCCCAACAGGCTTCCCTGCTCCCAGTCTTCCTTTGCAGACTAGCAGGGTAAAATCTACTCATCCTTTTGGTCCCAGAATAAATGCCACTTGCTTAAGGAGGCCTTGCCTTGATCACACATTGAAATGAACCCCCCCCCATATTTGTTTATAGCTTCATGGAATTTCATTCATTGCACTGTGTGTGTATGTTTGTGTGTGTGTGTACACTTTGGTGTCTATTTATTTAAATCCAACTCACCCATTAAATTGTAAACTGTTTTATTCACTACCATATCCCCAGCACCCAGCCTGTCACCTGGCACTCAAAAAACATTTGTTGCATGAATGTGTGAATGAATGGCGTTTTCTAACTGCTCTCCCTCCCCTGCCCCATTTAACTGTTATTTCATTCTCAAGCTAGAGAGGTATTTCTAAATTGCAAATATAATTTCATCACTGTTGCTTAAAACCTTTAGCAAGGAAACTGCAAAAATCCATTCGAACTCTCATGCTCTCTGCTGCTTCTGCTCTAGCACTCCCCACATTTATCCACCGGGTCCTGTGAACCCCAGTGCCCCACATGGAAGGGACGATTGGTAGGGCCAGGCATGGGAGGGAGAGGAGGCCATTCAGGACTGGGTGACTTCAAGAATGGTGAAGCCACATACAGAAGGAAAAACGATTAAAAAGAAAAGAAAACCACAGCACTCTGGTACTCCATACCTCTACATACACTGAACACCTCCCTCTCCCAAACGGACGTGCTCCCGGTGGTTCAGAGCCTCCGGCCTCTTCCTCCACGTCCCATTCGCTGTGCTCTGCTCCAGAAAGCCTCCCCGGGCTCTCCCAGCATCAGACCTTGCTGCTGCTTCCACCTACATCCAATGCAGGTGGTGGTGGTGTGATTAAGGAGCTACTTCTGTCCCGCCTGTTTGTATAATCCCTTGAGGAGGAGAAACAGGCCAGTCATTTTTATATTCTAGCACTTTCCAGTGCACCTAGAGAAGGACAGGTGTTCGATACGACTGATGAGCAGGGTGATATTGGCAGACCTGGCCTCCTGTACAGCAGGGGCAGCAGCAGTCAGGACAGCCCTGTCACACAGATGTTGGCCGTGGACACTGGCCACCCACGTGCGCGTGTGTGCTCCCCTGGGCCTGGCGGATGAATGGACGAGTGAGTGGGTGAAAACTGCCCCCGGTCTAGCCTGTGCTCGTTCTCCCCACGGCTCCCCAGGGCAGACGGCAGCGGAGGAGTAGACCCCCTCTCTCCAGCGCCCCCCAGGGGCTGTCCCTGAGAGCTCTGCAGCCTGGCAGGCAGCCCTGTCTGCACGTCGGTGTCAGCGGCAATCACAGCGCTCGGTGCCATTTTTGGAGACGGTGTCCCTTGCAACGCATTCGTGCCCCGCGTCGAGTTAACACAGCTCCGCGGCAGAGTGATTTATTGTTCAGGGAGTAATTATCAGAACTTCTTGTCAACTCTGCTCTATTTTTCTGAGGGGGGGGAAAAGATGTATTTTGAACAAAACAAGTCCAGCACACCGGACCTGTAGGGAATCAGCGGATGAATGAGGGAGTGAAGGCACAACGCCAGCCCTGGTGGGCAATGTCACACTCGCCACATGAGCTCGAATCTACCTGCGTCTCACCAAATACGGCGCTCCACATGGGTGCATGCGCATTGGGCTATCGGCGGTTTTCGATGCTCTCCTTCCCTGCGCCGGCTTAATGTAAACTGGGCCGTGAGCGGCAGTTCGCCTTTTTCTCTTTCTTCATTTGGCTCAGCTCGGCCAACTGTCCTGCTGCAAATGTGCAGTTGACCCTTGAACAACATGGGTTTGAACTGAGCGGGTCCACTTATTGTACGTGGATTTTTTTCAGTAAAACTTGCACCAAGTACACCTGCCTTTCCTGCCTCCCCTCCCACCTCCTCCACCCCTGCCGCCTCTGCCACCCCCAGGCAGCAAGACCAACCCCTCCTCTCCCTCCTCTTCCTCCATCTACTCAATGTGAAGATGATGAGGATGAAGGCTTTTATGATGACCCACTTCCACTTAATGACTAGTAAATGTATTTTCTTTTCCTTATGATTGTCTTAATAACAATTTATTTTCTCTATCTTACTTTATTGTAAGAATACAGTATACAATACATATGACATACAAATATGTGTTAATTGACCACTTATGTTATGGGTAAGGCTTCCGATCAACAGTAAGAGTACTAATAGTTAAGTTTTGGGGGAGTTAAAAGTAATATGCAGATTAAAGTGCACAGAAGATCAGTGCCCCCTCATTGTTCAAGGGTCAACTGCCCTGTCCTATCCTCATCTCCAAGAAAGAGTCATTTCTAATCTCCAGCCCAGACTCTCTCTGACACCCCAGTCCCACAAATCCAATTTCCTAGTCTTCCAGGGGAACACCCCCCACTGTTACAAACACGACTCCACGACCAAGGTCATCACCTTGCTGCATAGTAAGTTCCCTGCCTGGGTTTCATTCTTACTGTGTATGGATTCATCATTCTTGCAGCCACCAGTCATTGAATGACTTCCTCCCCCTCCTCCCCTGTGTCCTGCCGGTCATCTGTTCCATGCTGGGTCTTGTTCACAGCACCCTGTTGACTTTAGTTCCACTGCAGCCTCTGTGCATGTCCTCTGCAGCCCCCTAACTGCTGTTTCCGGTCTCCAGCCGCCTCCTGCAACCACCTCCTCCAAATCACTCTGATATTCATCTTCCCAAGACACAGCATTTGTCAAGTTGTGTCTCTGCTCAAAACTGTTTACTAACATTTGTTTATTGCCTACACTGGGTGCTTCCCAAACTTGCCGGAGGTATTTGTCTTGATTGATTGATCAATCGGTTGGTTGAATTTTTATTTATTATTTACTTATTTTATTTTATTTTTTGGTTGTTTGAATTTTTAAAATGAGAATCCTGGAGATTCTAGTTCAATAAGCCTAGACTAATATCCAAGACATTTTTAATATTGTCTTATTTTTGTATTTTTTTGGACAAGTGGTTCTTATGATCAGCAAATCTGGACAATATCACCCAACAGCCCAAACACCCTGGCCAGCCCTGCAGAGACTCTCCCCTGGCGGCTGCAACTCACCCTCCTTCTTCCTTCCTCCACTCACGGGGAGGTGTGAGCTGATCCGGCCTCGTGGTCTGCTCAGAGTGGGCTGAACACAAGTCTCTTCACACTTCCTGTTCTGGGTTGCTTGTCCCTTTTCTCCCGTCGAAATCCCACTCATCCCTCAAGGACAGGAAGTGACTCCACCGCTACACAAACCTTCTTCATCTGTCTTTGTTCTTTCTCCCCTTTCCTCTTCACCTGCTGCTCCTCTTGTCCCATGACATCACTTCACGCGGTGAGCTGTGATTTGGCACTTCCCGTTTTCCTGTCTTGTCCTGGTTTTCTTTTCATTCATCATCTACCCAACTAGGTTTTCAACTTTCTGCAAATAGGACCTGGGTCTCAGGGCTCCTTGTGTCCCCAGAGTATGTAGCTCTTACACAACAATTGTCTAAGGTGAGCACTGCCTACTACTCCCAACTAAAGCAAATTGTTTGTTTCCTCTCCTTGAAACCTTGAACCTACTGATGAAAAGTTGCCCCAGTGTTTCAATTGAGTCATGAGTCATCCATTCATTCAATAACTGTTTGAGAGATGATTACGTGTCCGGCCACCTGCTAGGCACTGTGGATGCAGCAGTGAACTGAAGCAGGCCCTGGAATAAATGCAGTTTCCACTCCAGAGCAAGGAAGCGGACAATACACCAACAGCCAGCAAGTAACTCTATAATGTGTCAGATGGTGACAAGTGATATATTTGCTATCTGATATATGTCACATCAGAGACACTGAGTTGAAAAACATAAATTTAAGATGGGACTCTGTAATAAACTCAAGAGATTTCTAATACCCTGGAAAAGGCTGAGCCCAGTGAGCTGGAGGGCGGTGCAGCCCAAAGAGTTAACATCTGTGTCTGCGCTTCTGCAGTCCAACCTGATGCCTGGATAGCAAAATTGGATTTGATCTACTTGGCAGGAAGAAAAAGATGAATTGGAGATAGACAGCAGAAAAATGATAACTTGTAAGATCTGCTTAGAACCATGGGCATTTTGCAGCTATCTGAGGAAATCCACACACAAGCCAGGAATCATCTCTCCCGCTTAACAGATCACCATCGTGGGAGCCTAGAGACTGGGAAACACACCCATGCTCACGTAGAACCTCAGGGCAGATCCCCAATGTCTTCCCCAAAGTTCTTTCCACCAGATCATAGAAAGTTGCTTCTTAATGAAGTGGGATGCAGGGTCTCTAAAATGCTAAACCTAATAACACCAACTAACAGTCTTGCGCATCTGTGCTCAGCACTGTCCTGCGACTTTGCATTAACTGCCTTAAGCCTCCCAACGAATCTGTGCAGTGGATTCTACCTTACTCCAGGCCCCAAGAGGTTATGCAGCTCATAGGTGCTAGTAAGTTGTAGTGCTGGACTTTTGAAACTAGTCAGGCTAGCTCCTGGTGCCAACATCCACATCTGTGCTGGACATCCCAACCCCAGGCCAATAGAACCCATCCCAAGTTCAATCAATCCTTCTTACTCCAGAATTTCCCAGCACCAGTCTTCAGGATGAGCCCTGGGAACTGACCTGGATCACTGACCCCTGACAATGTGAGGCCAAACTCCCAGGCTGATGTGTTTGTCCACCTTGGCCCAAGGTTGCTGGATATTACGAGGGTGACATTTGGGAAGGATGCTGCAACTCAATGAAAGGGAAGAGGCTGTTTCTTGGAGCCAAGCTATTAGAGCTTAGGGATAATCTTTTCGATTTATTTTGCTTCTCTAGCTGAGGATTCATGTCTATTCTAATTTTATTTTTAATGTTTATGTGATGGGCTGGCTGAGATGTCCCTCCCTGCAACACCCGACATCTCATTTTCTTCCATCCATTCTATTTCCCCGGGGGAGCCTTAGGTTCAGCCGGCCGCTTGTTATCCAGAATTTATTAATAGCCATCTCTGTCCTACAGCACGCTGTTGTTCCTCTCATGTCAACACGGAGAGAGCAGGGAACACAGTATTCTTTCTGCTAAAAAAATAAATAAAACGCTAGTGTGTGGGAAGCGTGGAGACTGGAGTTAAGGCAGGGGGAGTCATGCGCTATGTAGATAACGACAGGCCGGCCTCCTGTGGCCCTGGTAAGCCGCAGAGCGCGGATTCCACCTCGGCCCCGTCAGGGAGACAAAGCTGCGGAGACTTTTTTCAGCTACTCGCTTTGTGATATGAGGCAAAGTCTAGAAAAATACATTCTTTTCTGTATCATTGTGTGATAATCACATCTGGGCTATTTCCAGGCGCCAGGTGAAGACAGAGATAGGGCCTGAATTCTCACACGCTGGGATTCTCCAGGCATTTCTACAGCTTAGGGAGATGAGGAAACTGAACCGCAAAGATCAGTAATCCGGGGCGTGTCTCCAGGGTAGGAGCAAACAAAGAGCCGGTGAAGGTCTCTGTGTTTACAATGGCGAGTTGGGCCAGCCAGCGACACTGTGGCAGCACCAGCCTCCTCATGCCCTGCATCAGCGTCCGGTTGAGCTGCCCAGTACCCAAGGTTGGGCAGAAAACACACATTTCCCAAGTTATTCTTAAGGAGTTTCTCTCAACTCCCATCTCTATCCAAAATGACTCAGTAGCTACAATGTTACCAATCCCCCATCCTCTCCCATGCCCAGCGGTTACCAAAGCTCCCTGAGTTTCCACTTGCTGCGTGTCCTAGGTCACTGAGAGCAGGGGAGGAGGTGGATATAAACACACACACACACACACACAGAACGATCGCCAGAAACGGTCAGGATGTCCCACACTGTTGCCATCTCTACCATACAGATAAGTCCCCTGGTCCACACGGCTTGAGAAAGAGCCAAGCTTTTCTGACCTGTCCACACATCCCTCTGTCACTGCCCAGCCCACAGTGCTGCAACCCCCAGGTAACCCTACTCCTAAAGGTCCTCTGAGATTTGCAATTGGCACAGGAGACTTTGTTCGCTGGGAAGGGAGCCGATGAGTAGCTACTGCAGGCTCGGGGGTCGGTTTACCCAGTAGAGCCCGTTATTGCCCTGGTCTGCTGAAGTTGCGTTTCCAGACCTGACTCCAAGACAGAGCTGCAACCCTGGTTCAGATGTGGGCTCCCAAGCTGCACCCCCAGACCAACACTGACAGGTCCCCTCGGGGTGATGTTTTAAATGAGCTCTCTGGGCGATCCCTTGTGTAGTCGGGATTGGCGACCATTGGCAAGAGCAGAAGCATTGCACTGAGGGAGTGAGACCCTCTATGGGAAAGTTTTAATGACAGAAAGAGGACAGGACAGGGCTGTAGGCAGGAGTTGGTGGCAGGTCGCATCAGGACTCCAATAAATGACTGGACAATCATGGGGGTTTGGGGACACCAAGGGGGACAGTTGGGCTCTTGGGCACCAAAATTAAGAATAAAGGGTTCAAAAACAGACAACACCTACCTTGCAGTTTTGTGTAGGAATTCTGTCGCTACAGACGGTCTTGCTGTGTGGGCCAACGTATGGGCAGGAACATTCTTCTCCCAGCAGCCCTGCCCTCATGCAGGCCAGTCACAAACCCATGCTAATCTCGCCCCGGAATGAACTCGTCCCAGAAGGGCCCTACCCAGCCATCCTGCCTTCCTTTCTGCAGATACAGTCGGAGCAGAACCAAATCCATCCATAATGACACAATATGTCAGTGAAAACATCACTTTGGTGCACAAGTGTTTGGGGCCTTCCTGAGTCAACCTTGCTTTTCACATTCAGTTGTATGAACAGCTGGGTTCTTGGCCTCTGGTTCCCTGACAAACCAAATCATAGCACACGTAATAGCCCTGGTCACAGCTGTTTGGCTTTTTGCATGAGCCCAGAGTTGCCAGAGACGGCTCCGGCCAACCTCAGCTCTGCTCTTCTGGCTCCGTGACAAAGCCCCGTGGACGGCTCACATGCACTGCAGTGTCCAATGTCCTGGAAGACCCCTGGCCTCATGCTGTCCCGGGACAGCAGTGGTAGCCGATTACCCAATGTCTTCCACTGCTGGGCTCCTTGTCGAGCATTTTTTATATGCACAATTGTTTGTGTTGATCACAGCCCTGCAATATGTGTACTATTTCACAGCTAAGCAAAGTGAATTTCACAGAAATTCAGAGTGCTTCTCCCAAATCATGCAGCCAGTAAGTGGAGTTTTGGTGTTTTCAGTATTTCATTAAACTAGGCCATTTTCAATTACTGAGGTATGAATGCATTTGTTGTTATAAAACAATTATCTCAATATTTTTAAAAACATGAACTCTGAATCATTTATGTTTTTTGCTCAAGATTAATGACTCAATTATTCAATTAAGCAAACAAACAAACAAACAAAAAAACCTATATCCAAACTGCAAGTCTAAACAGGTCTCTGCCTGAGCAAGCCAGAGTAAGCAACCGTATTGTGTTACTGGCAAAGTTTCTATTTCAAGAACAAATCTTACTCTGGTTTTTAAGATTTCCCAACAAATGCGATGAAAATGATAGTATGAAAATGTGTGGTCATCCTACATTGGATTCATCATCCACACTGATGAGAGCAAGGAGAACAGAGATGAAATAACACCTCTCTTAGAAACGACAACAAAACGCGCATGTATAGCCCCTGCGTGAGTCAGCAGGAGCTGTCCCGAACAAAACAGCACAGGCTGGAGGACTTAAACCACAGAAATTTATTTTCTCACAATGCTGGAGGCTGAACGTCCCAGACCAAGGTGTCAGCTGGGCTGATTTCTCCTGTGGCGTCTCTCCTTGGCTTGCGGGTGCCTGCTCCCTGTGTCCTCTCACGGCCTTCTCTCTGCGTGTTCCCTGGTGTCTCTGCATCATCTTGGACACTAGAAATATCTGCATTAGCATCCCACCCACATGACCTCATTTAACCTCAAATACCTCTTCAAAGGCCCTGTCTCCAAAAACAGTGACATTGGAAGTCAGGGCTTCAACATATGAATTTTGTGGGGACACAATTCAGCCGATAAGAGCTCCTTATCAATGAGAGTGTAGCGCCAGAAAAAAAAAGATTGTTCAAACTTATTTCTTTAAAATTATCAAATAAGAGATATCATTATTTGAATTATTCTGGAGTCAGAAATAACTATTTGGAATTAACCTTGAATTATTCCACCACCATTTCTTCCACTCATATAGATTAGGAAAGATATTTTTTAGTAGCTGGAAGAATTTGCCCCCCAAAAGGCTCATGAATGAACCATTGGTGCAACTTTATTTTTAATGTGTCACTTTAAAAAAAAGAGCTCAAATATTAATAATACTTTATAATCATGAATCAAAATTCATGATTACTTAAATTTCATTTTCACTTTGGGTCAATAGTTATTTTTTGACTAATGTTTTATTTGTATTCATTTAATCCACTGAGAATTTACATGGGGTTGATAATATATTTTTCACATTTATGGTTTTATAAGTTTATATTTTACTAGATATTTCTGAATTTGTTTGCAAATTTTTGTATTTGCAATGTTACTGAGTGCTCAATATCGCTGACTTTTTAATGAATCGTGGACAGTGTTGGGACTCTGCCCTTTTGCTCCCACTGCAGTCTGGGAGCTGGCTCTGACTTTAGTCCGTGAGACAGACTTTCTGTTCCCCAAACTCAACACACCTGCTCTACCTGGCCTTCAGGTGGGGCTTCACCTGAGCAGTTCCCGCAGCCCTGAACGCCTAGCCCAGGAGGGCGGCCACAGCGTCTGTCTCCTTCTGTCTTGTTCACCACCGTCTCCAGCAGGCAACAGGGGTGCAGTGAATACTGCAGGAGGGGCCGGTGGCACTTTTCTAGATGGCTCCAGAGCCCATCCTCTGGGTTCCAGCCCCTTCTTCCCCGGCTCCAGGCCCTTGGCTTCTCTGCCCTTGTCCTCGGACTGTTGCTCCTTGGTCTCTCTCACTTCTCTGAATTGTGCTCTTGAGCCCCCACCCCCCCCCGGCCCCCTTGATGATCTATTCGCCCTTGTTCTCTGCTGGCCTGTGACTTCAGTGGGGCACGGTGTTTCTGGGGATGCTGGTCAGCACCATGTCACACCTCCTGGGTAGGCGCCAGCCCCGTCTCTCCCTGTGTCGGTCAGGTGGATAACGAAGTTCCTGTTCCTGAACTGAGTGGCCCACCCTGCCTGGGCCTTTTCCAGAGTAAAGATGACCAGTGAGCAGGGAGCCCCAGGGATGCTCGCCCTTGCTGACTCAGCTCACCAGCCCCCTCCTCCTCGGCTTCCCGGGGCTTGCCAAGGTGCCCTCATTGCACACTTGGGTACAGTCTGTTACATGCTCAGAGAATGGGTTTTCCTAACACCACATTTTAAAAAAACACAGAGTGAGATGGGAAGGGGGCATCACAGGGCTTCCAGGGGCCCAAAAGTGTTCCATTTCTTCATCTGGGTGCTCATTCCACAGGGCGTTCAGCTCGTGAAAATTCAGAGAGCTGTATACTTGCTATCTATACAGTTTTAGTACGTGACACTCCAATAACAAATCCCCTCCCGCATAAAAACACACACTGAGAAGCAACACAAAAGACAATTTTGAAAATGGAAAAACAAACCATAACACCACCATTCTCACTCTTCACTTTTGTGCACTTCACTTGGGAGTCTGTGGATATACTCATGAATTGCTAATGAAAAAGACAATTAGATCTTTAAATTTGCTAAGATTTTGTTTTTTAGCACCTCTGTGTAGTCTGTTAAACCTGGAAACTATATAATGGGTCTTAGAGAGAGAAAAAAGCTATCCTCTGAGGCTGGCTTGAGAGGGTCTAAGGAAAATTCCAGGCCTTTGAGTCCGCTCCTCCCTCCTCATCCAGCCTGTGGGAACTAAATGGAGAGCTGGGTAACTCTGGGAAGCAGGGGCTATCTCAGTGAAAAGTGGATTTTTGTGTGACGCTGTATCTAGCATCTGACGCACTTGGATTTTAATCTCTCATCAGTCACTTATGGACAAATGAGTCTGAGACTTGGATTCCCATTCTTTGAAAGGAGAATGTCTACACCACAGGATTCAGGATCAAACATGATAACATGTGAGGTGTCTAGCACATGGTAGGTGGTCAAAAAATCTTAGATGATTGGTTGAAGAGGTGGACGATCATTAGACTTCCCTTCAAACGCACTTAACACACAGGCTTAGGACCAGAAAGACCCACATTCCAGCGCCTACACCCCAATAACTGCTTACTAGAAGTTCCACTCAGATCACTCAGTTACTAGCTAACGGACTTTAGGCAAGTCACTTTAGCTGTCTGAGCCTCAGTTTGGGATAATAGCAGCTAATGATGGCATTGCTGTGAGAAGTGATGTATGATCGGAAGTACTGGGACATGGTAGCCTCTCGATAATCAGAAGATATTAAACTGTTCATTGTGTGATGTTTAATTTGCTCAGCCAGGACATTGGAAACCAGATCTCAGCTTGCTTCTGGCTCTGAGACATTGGGAAAGTTAATTAACCTCTCTGAGCCTCCGTTTTCTCACAAGTAAAGTGATAATAAAAATGGGATATATTATTGGGTATATAAATAATAATCACAGCAATGGATGTTTTTAGAAACGGAACTGAATAGAATACCCCAAAGCCTAACACTGTGCTTGGTACATACTCAGCAAATCCTTTCTGAGTGGAAGAGGGAAGAAAGAAGACTTGTGAAAATACCTGGAAGTCCCATTTCCGTGACGAGAGGGCGTGGCAGCTCCTGCACACCCAGCTGGTGTGATTTGGGGAATAAACAACTCCAGGACTCCTGTGCTGACGCAGGCCACTTGGGCTCTTTTCTGAGTGCCTGTCACCAGCTCTCTAAAGCTCTCAACGCGGTGAGGACTCTTCGAGTCTGACGTTTTGAGACTTCAAGGTATTTTTCCATCATTTGAGGTGGCTGCTCTCTTGTCAAAAAAAGGGTGGCGGGGAGAAAAAAGCAATTGCCCCACTCTAACTAGAAATCTTTTCATGTAGGCAAAAGGGGAGGCAGCTCAGATATCCGACCTCAATTCCATTTTAAACCTCTCCACTGTCTCTAGTTCCTCCAACACAGACTTGTGCAACATGCATCTTCCTGAAGCCCAGCCGCAAACAAGATACTTTCCAGCTTAGAAACAGTGCTTTTGTATTGTGTAGTGAATTAATGTTTAAAAAGTTAGACTCTGTATTCCAAACTCTCCAGAGTCTGGCCCCTGTCCGGCTGTCTGGCCTCACCACCCACGAATCTCCAACACCACCTCTGCGGGCTGGCCCAGCTCTGTTGCGTACTGAGCCTGGATCACTTTCCGGTGAGTTCTCATTTCTTTGTCTTTGCTTATACTGTTTCTCCACCTCATCCATCTCTGTCTGCTAAAATTCTACCCATTCTTCAAGAACTATCTACGCTGGGGAGACCTCACCTGTCCTCCCCATCTGGTGTGTTTCTCATTTATTTTAATCTAATTAACTCTTAATTCCTCCTTCCATTTTATTCTTCATTTAGAATCGTCATTTTGGTGTGACTCTTTGCCCCAGGTCCACACCACCACTGGAATATAATATCATTTGGGGCCAGGAGGACTGTGCCTAGCCTGTGCTTTGCACAGTCTACACACTCAAATATTTGCTCAATTCAGTGATACTTACCTGGGTCCAGAAGTCAGTTTGAAGGATTTTTCAAACGATTCCCTCAGTTTTAAAATCAAATTCAAATACTCATTCAGCAATCATTTTCTGCACACTTATTAAATGGTAGGGGCTATTTTTTTTTTTACTTCTCTTGACAAGATTTCAAGATGACATTAACAAAAGAAATGTAGAGACATGACAATTGCAGAAACACAGGATGCAGGGAGCCCACAGTTAATAGTGGCCACGAGGGAAGGTCTAAGGTAGCTGGTGGGACACAGGTTCCATCTTGCTGCAGGAGCAGCTGATGCCACCTTGGAATGAGCTCTTGGAAACAGAGACCAGATCCAACGGCATGATCGTACAGCAGCATCAGATCATTGTGTATGTGTGTGAGCTGTTCTCCAATAGACCTGACTCGTTTTTCTCTTACTGACATTAGGAATATTAATAGTGATGACATTTCTCACTGGCAGGACTCATCATTATCTAGGAAATCTCAGTGTTAAGTCTTCCAGGAAATTCTGTGGGGATCTCCCAGAAAGTGAGAATGTAACCGGGTTATTTTCTATTAAGGCCTGTACTTCAAAGCTGGACCTTCTGCTTGACAAAAGCAGATCCACAAAATCCACAAACCAGATAAATCACACTGTGAAGACTTTCTAAATTCTTACAGAGAGAAGTGGGCATGCAACAGAGTAGCAGTTTATAATGGGCAACGAGTTACCAAAATTACAACTAATCATGAAGCCACTTTATACTAGAAAAGCTAAGGATGCACTTACCCCCATGAAAGATGATTTCTCTTACAGGATGGTAGAGTCCCTCATCTGAAAAGCACAGTGTATGCGAGGAGTGGGAGTGTGTGTGTATTTCTATGTTGAATAAATATTTTCAGAATTCCATTGTAATGTATCTATTGGGTTTTTAACTACTAATGTGTCTCTTTGCATTTTAAGTGGTTGCTTTAGGGTGAGGACATAAACTTTTAACAGCCCACTTATTGTTAATGTTGTACCACTTCATGTAAAGCAATGAATCTTGCAAACTCACAGGTTGATTGATCTCTGCCTCTCATCCTTTATGCTGTAGTTATCATATATATTACACTTACATACATTATAAATCCCATATATTAATACCATGTTATGTTTGCTTTAAATTAGTCATGGTTTTTTAAGGACTGGTGATTTGTGGTATACACATTAATGATTTTTTAACTTCCTGATTAATTGACTCTTTATCATTGTGAAATGTCACCCTTTATCTCTAATAATACTTTTTGTTGTGATGTCCATTATCTGATATTAGTATAGCTACCCTCGTATTCCTATGCTGTATGCATGGTGTATTTTTTAACATCCATTTACTTTCAACTTATCTATGTCTTTATATTTAAAGTACATCTTGCTTTTTTGGGTTGGGCCTTGCTGTTTTATCCATTCAGACTATCTCTGCCTCTTAGAGTGTTTAGCCCATTTACATTTAATATAATTTTTGATATGGTGAGATTCAGGTCTACCATTTAACTGTTTATTTTCTGTTCATCTTATTTGGTTTTGGTTCCTCTGTATCTCCTTTCCTAGTTTCATTGAGGTTAATTGAATATTTACTAGAGTTCACTGTATTTTTATTATTATAGATGATATCGCTAGTTCCTTGTCTCTCTCACTGTCTTTAGTTTCCTGGTTCTCACGGTTCTCTAGCTGCTGCCATCTCCAAAGGGAGACACAGAGCAGGCTCCCACTTCCCACCCCTCTTCACACCCTCACTCCTCCTTTCCTTGCACAGGAATCTCCCTCTTGCTTAGACAAATGCACACATTTACCTGCCTGCAGAAGAAAGTGAAGGGACTCTCTGAGGACACAGCAGTAGCCCATTTGTGACTTTGCACTGGGGCCTGCTTTCCCACTGGTTCAGCCTGTTCTGTGGTTAACTGAAGGGGTTCCTTGAATGGCCTACATGACATTCATAATGCCCAGAATCACTGCTTTGAGAATTAGAGGATACTTGTTGAGCAAAGTTCAGGAAGGCAAAGCAGATGCCTTCATAGCACAGCTTACAGCACTGCCAAGCTCTGGGTACTGTAAGGTGTACGGCCGAGACGGCAGGACTGACCACTGCCTCGCAGAGGGCGTCTGCCATGCCCTTAACCAGGCTCTGAACCCCGGCCGTACATTAGAGTCACCGAGGGGCTTGAGAAGAAGAAAATACTGAAGTCAGGACACATCCTCACACCGATTAATTCAGGATCTTGGGGCTAGGTTCAGACAGTGGGCTTTTTCAAAGCTCCCAGGTAATTCTCACATGCAGCCAAGGTTGGTAACCAGCAAATTCATAGTCTGGGTCTCAGTAGAGGCTGAAGCACTCCAGACTCCATCTTCCTCCTCATTTCCTGCCCTCTCCACTTCCCCTTCCCGTTCATCCCAGCTCTCGTTCTGGGAACTTTCACTCAAGCAACACAGGTGAAGAGGGTCAACTGGGCACAATTCCCCACCACCACCACAAGGGATATTTGGCGATGTCTGAAAACACTTTTGGTTGTCACTCTGGGGAAGCAGTGCTACTGGGATCTAACATGTGGAATCCAGGCATGCTGCTGAACATCCAGTAATGCATAGATCGGCCCCCAAAACAAATGTTAATATCGCCGATGTTGCAAAACCCTGGTCTACAGGGAGGAGAGATGTGCTGTGGTAGCCTTAGGCCAGTGGCTGCTCACCCTGGACACAGCTAGGACAGGAGGGGGCTGTGCACAAACTCTGGGCTCCAGGCCAATGCACCAGTCACTTACTATGACCACTGGACCCTATCTGCAAAGAATTTTCTCGTATTCCACATTGGGGAGTTGATCTGCTCTTATCAGAATAAACCAGATATGAGGAAAGGCTAAAACCGTGAAAAACCAAAATTCCAGAGAGACTAGGGATAGGGCAAAAATAAATAAATAAATAAATAAAGGAGAGTAAATACTATTTGCAAAGTCCATAAACTCAGCAGCTACACTGTAGCTCTGCACAACTATTGGCCCATGAAAAATTAATTCTAGCTTGCACTCAGTAGTAACTGACATTAAAAAAAATAAAACCTCTCAAGTCATTTTGAACAGCACCATCACGGCCAAGGCCACTGCCTGGGGAAGGTGCTGTCAATCACTGAGTCTGCGAAGCAGAAAAACAGTAATTTCAGAGAGCTTGCAAATCACCCAAGTAGCGGCCTGTTTTCAGGTCTTTTTTCCATTTAAAAGCATTCGAGAGTCAGCTAGATGGAAAGCGCTCCTCTGAAAATTTGAAGATAGAAGGTTTATTGGTTCTCTTCAGACCAAAGGAGGGAAGAGAAGGCAGTGGCCGCAAAGCGAATGGAGTGTGTGCGTCCTTCACTCTACACCTAATGAATGGAACGGTCAGACCAGTCGACCTCTGTCGAGAGGGGAAAAGGAGCTGTTCATACTCGATTTGCAGGCTGCAAGCGGTGGGTGTCAGAATCAGAGAAAAGGGTCCTGATTCCTCAACAAATAAAAATACCTGCCTCTGGGAAAATGTTGAGATCCGCTAATGCAGGCTGACACTGCTGCGATGGATGGAGACTGAGCCTTTAATTCACAACAACCACAGACGTCCGGTTCCCGGGAAGAGCTTGGATACTAGCGAGGAGGAAAGTCAGTTCTATTTCTCGGCGGGGCCTTCCTGGTTAGACAAGTGTGAACAGGAGCCGGGGAATGTTTTATGCGGAGCACAGCTGTTAAGGTGTCACCTCTTGAGTTAGAATGGGAGCTTCTTCCTATAAAGGAAATTTTAAAGCAGAGTCAAAACCTATATCACACTTTTTTCTAGTTCCACAATGGCACACGTCTAAGGAAGAAATACCAGTTAGCAATGTCCAAACATTGGGGACGTTTTGTTCTGTGTCCAGTCGCTTGGTTTCACTTTCTAAAATATCTCTTCTCATTTCATTTTACTAGAGTCCATTAGCTCTTGAGACAACAAAAAAAGGGTAGTTGAATATCAGTTTGAAGATGAAACATACATAATTCTCCACATTTATAACCATCCTGAAGCTAAAATTGGTGGGTCTGGCTGCCGATACTTCAGCTGTTCTGTCCTTGGCCCCACTGCTCTTAGTCTGGGTGTTCTCGAGGTCAGAAAAAGAAGGATCCAGAATGCTTGGATTCTTTTTGTTTGTTTGTTTAATTAACAAATAAAAATATTTATATATTTGTGGCGTATTTTGATATTTGTATACATTGTGGAAGGGCTAAATCAAGCTAAGTGGCATGTGCATTACATCACATACTTATTTTTTGTGGTGAGAGCACTGAAGACCTACTCTCTTGGCAATTTTCAAGTATGCAATACATTGTTATTAAATATAGTCACCACGTTGTGCGCTAGATCTCTTGAACTTATTCCTCCTGTCTACCTGAAATTTTGTATCCTTTGACCAACATCTCCCCAATCCCCCTCCCCCCCATCCCCGGTAACCACCATTCTGCTCCTTGTTTCTATGTGTTCACCTTTTTTAGATTCCACATATGAGTGAGATCATGCACTACTTCTATTTCTGTGTCTGGCTTATTTCACTTAACGTAATGTCCTGCAGCTTCATCCATGTTATAAACGACAGGATTCTCTTCCTTTTTATGGCTGAATATCATTCCATTGTGTATATACGCCACATTTTCTTTATCCATTCATCCACCGATGGACACAACTTGGTTCCATATCTTGGCTATTGTGAGTAATGCTGCAATAAACATGGCAGAATTCCTAGATTCTTAATCCAAAATTCAGATGGAACATTTCTCTCCTTTCTCCCCCTTGGTCAACAGAGCAAGTAACCAGAGCTGGCGCTGCGGAGAGGTTGTACCAATCCAACATGGAATCCAACATGGGATTGACAGCCACACTCTGGGGATGGTTTCCTAGAATTGGCCCAGACTCTGTGGCCTTGGAACAGAATGAGATCAGTCTGATCCATGTGAAGATCAAACCAGGATTAAGCACATTCAGGGTTTCAAATAAGTATTTCTTCCATGGAGAGATGGAAGGAGTGGTGGATGCACAGATGAATGAAAAAGTAAATAAATGCCTGGGCCAAAGGATGCGTAAAAGAATGGAGAAATGGCTGAATGGATGGATGGAGATGGGTAAGGACAGAAAGATGGAGAAGTTGCATGATTACATCATTAAGAGAACAAAGACAGGGGAGCTTAATCCTGTCTGGCAGAAGGCAATACAGATGTGGAAGCCTTTGAGATAAAGCCTTTAAATGTTACCAGAAAGAGATCTCTTAATGCAAAGTCTTGGAGCTTTTAAAGAAGAGAGACCAGTATGAGAAACACGTACTTCAAGGTGTATTTAGAGAAGGATGAGTAGTTGGGGGGGGGGGCGGGGGGGCGCAAAGAAAAAGGGAGAGGGTGGCAGGAGATGAGGTTTGTGCACATAAGGACAATTTACAAGCTACTTCCAGCCCTACTTGAATGAAGTCTGTGTTTTTCTTTACCCCTTAATACAACTATATTGTCATTGTAATAAAATCCCATTGGATTTTGCATTTCCTTCCATATTTTTTGTCTGGCTCCTCTACCATTCCAAAATTGGGCTAGTGACATTTCTTCTTGCTGAGGAGTTTGGACTTGGTCCTACTGGTGGGGGGAAATCCCAAAGCGTTTTAAAGCAGGGGTGACTTGTTGAAAGCTCTAACCGAAGTCACTGAGGGAGGACCAACACACGCAGCAGCAAGATGCAGTGACTTTCTCCAAGCCCGGTACTCACTGCCCCCTCAAGAGTGGCCAAGGGAAGGCTCACATAGCTGGGGACACAGGGCGGGAGCTTGACCCACACGGGTGGCCTCTATTATGCCACCATAGTGGCAGCACGGTACATAGCACAAGATTTGCTGCCCACTGACAGGTTCCAATCCCAGCTGCATCACCTCCTGGCCATGCATCTATTAAAGAGGAATTTTCACAGCACTTGTTAATGATGACAACGCAGGCTTTATTCAGGAGGTTACTACCGTGGAGTTCTGCAGTAGAGGTGAGACATGGGGCTCAACTCCCAGTTCAACAGGGACCAGTGGGAATTTATAGCCAAGGAGCAAAGTGGGGATCAGTACCTAGAAAAAATCAGTGATGTTTCCTAACAGGAAACATCAAAGCTAAGGGATTTTCCTTAGACCGACTCAACTCCATCATTGCTGAAAGCAGGCCATGGTGGGGTGTGAGAAATTTGATCACATATCAAAGGTGGGGATTTGCACTGAACTGACCCAGCAGGATTCTTGCTAACACTGGACTGAACGGGCCAAGGGCCGAGCCCAAGGTCAGGGCCTTGAGGGCTTAGAGGAGCCTGACGGAGTTAGGTTAAGGGGAGTATCTCCGTCCCAGGTGCTCATCTTCTTCAAATCTCAGTCTTCCCAAGCAATTAACAGGAATAACGTCTAGTTTATAAGATTACTGTGAGGATCAAAATGAGAAAATGCTTATGGAGTATGGGACACAGTGCCCCTCCAAGAGGAGGTATCCAAGAGAGATTCTTTTCTTACCCTTCCTTCCCGTACCTCTCTTTGAAAGAAACACGTTTCCACTTGGACTGATCCACTCTCGTCTCAGGTTACCCCGTGTGAGAAATGTTCCCCATGTTTCTCAGGTAACTTAGAGCCAGGTAAATATTACCCCCCTCTCCTGTATCATAAAATGATAAGAAAAGGGTGCGAGAGACTGGAAACCGTCTTCAGCCACAGAGCTCCCTGCTCACACTGACCTGACTTTACCATCCAATGCTCTACGTGAATATGACTTTATTATCCCAGAGATTCCTTGCCCAGAAAGAGCTGCTTTATTATTTCAGGAACTTCTTGAAAATCTATTTGTCTAAACAATAGACTACTCAAGCTAGCCCTTATCAGGGTAGTAACCCATGTTTCAGAAAAATACATCCCTCCGCTGGGCTTATCAAACATCTACTTACCACTCTAGTCTGCTTCAAAACATTTACCTTGCTGTTTTCACCATGCCTGAGCTATTCCATCACAAATTGTGCCCGATCACAACCAACATTTCCATTCCCTGCATTGAAAGAACTACCTTAAAGTAAACCTAAAGCTAAAATCCTTACAAATAATCTGCCCTTGTCCCCCGCCTTAGGGATAGTACTAAAACTATCAATATAGTGGTTTTGCTACTGCAGTAAGCAACGCTTTGAGCTTTGCTTGATCACCAGCTTAATGTGATGATCCTTTCAAGGAGTTGGCATCCTCTATCCATACAGGAGTGGCTGCTCTGAGTAACCTGGGCTTCTCTGGTCTCTGGCCTCAAGCAAAGTTGGTGAGGGACTCCACACCATAATCCAGCCTTTCTTCCTCTGTAAAGAATTGCTTTCAGATACCTGCTGTGCTTGGTTTATAACTAAAGTTAAAAAATAACCAGGTCTGTCTCAAAATCGATCCCAGTACATTTCGATAGTACATACCTGGCACTCTTTGGGGGAGTTCTAGGACCTGGGCTCTGAGCTGGGGCCGGGAAGGGGGCCCCAGGCCTGGGGCTGCCTGAAGAACCAGGAGCTGGGAGGTCCCTGGTGTTCCTCCCAAGACATAATACCTCTCCTTCAGCGTCTGGGGGCTGACAGCCTGCTCCCAGGGCTCACTTTCTCCCTCACATCCTCCCATTTCCTCTTGCCTGGCCTGCGCTCGGCAGCCCTGATGGGCCAAGCACCCTGTGTGGGAAGACAGAGAAGCCACACGTAGTCTGGGATCCCCGTGGGGCAAAGCTTCTCTCCACTTGGGAAGTCCTGGGGAGAATTTAAGGTTCAGGCTGTTGAGCCTTGAGTCTTGAGCTGCTGTTATCAGAAACACATTATGCCACATAATCTCATTTCTAGTCATCTCTGGGGACCTAAGGGATATTCAGGAGGAAATGATTAATAGTTCCTTGAGGTGTTCCCATAGAAAACAGCAAACAGTAAACCTATCATTAGCAGACGGGTGACTACGAATGATTCAAGTCCCCCCAAAAACGAGGCCAGGGGTTTTATTTTTACACTGCACACTTGTTAGAAATCATCAAGTCCGAGAAGACTGAGTAGTTGGCAACTCTCCAATCTGGGAAAATGTTTTTTTAAAGGGAAAACAGACTACAGCTCACCTCCTTCCATTCTGCTAGAAACCTCAGGGAAGCTAAGTGGAGCACATCTGTCAAGACCCAGGGACAAAAATCCAAAATCATCCCTCTGGAGCAAGTGACAAAAAGCCCCCAAACCACCGGGATGTCTGTCCACATTTGTCTCACTTTACCTACAGCTCGACAGCCTTTGCTAGCGTGTCAGCCAGCACGCACAGCCAATCCCGACTGCACCCCACCGAAGCCACATCGCTCCGATCTTGTTTAACATCTATTTAAAGACGTCCCATCCAGCAGGTGTGCTGGTTTATCTATGCAGACGACACGTCTTTGAGCCGTCTGGAGATTGTCCCTGGTGTTCGGACAGCTTCCTTGGTGGCAGGCTTGCTCTCAGATGGAAGCATGTCAGTGTTGCTTTCATTTTCGACTGGAAAACAAAAAGAAGTTCTGACTCAGAACTGAGTTGCTTTTTCATCCTAATCAGGCCCTGCCACGCCTCATGTGAGAGCTGGCGTCTTTTCTGATTGAAACGTTTGGAAACGGGAGGCGAAGGTTTAGGGCAATTGTCAATAAACCGACACGACGTTCTGGGGCATGTGAACACCAGGCACCCAGAACGTGGGGGGCGGTGGCCGAGTCCCCTCCTGGCAGCTCTTCCTCTGTATCTGGCATCCCAACACATCCTCCCAGCTGCCCTCCGCTACCCAGCCCCACACTCACTCCTTCCTTCCTCCTGGATGAAATATTTATTGAGCAACTGCTTTGAGTAAGAGAGAGGCTCAACCTCGTGCAGAGCTGCACTTTCAGCTTGAGAGGCAAAACGGGCCCTGTGAAATATTTAATAATGATACGAAGGCCAGCACAAGCGATTCAGAAATAATAGCAGCCGTAGGGCTCTGAAGAGAGAAAGATCAATAAGGGCTGACCTCATTAGGAGAAGCTTTCTGGAAGATAACAGACTGGGGAATAAACTTTACATAGACCCAAAGCAGGAGCCAGGCCGTCCCGAGAGAGGCACCCAGAACGAGCCGAGGTGAAAACGAGCAGGTGGGGTTTGGAAGGCAGCTTGGAGACACATAGAGGTTACCGGGAGCCAGGAAGAGATGTGCAGGTGCAGGACAGGGGGAGGACGCTGCAGAAACGGGCCGCCAGCTGGACGAGCCCCTGACCTCAACAGGCCACCCTGCGGTGCTCGGTGCTCGCAGCGGAACCTCACCAGGGCAGCCTACCCCAAAGCTGTCGCTGGCTTTTCCTCCTAACACCTGGAAAAGGGATAGGAGATCTAATTAGGATTAACTTAAGCATTTTATCTTACTGAAGGGAACGAGTTAAAGTACTCAAAATACCCTTTAGGCTTATTCTGATCAAAACAAAGTTATCCAAACAGTGTAAATTTGCTTCAAGGCATGCAGGATGCAAGAAAGGTCACAATTCTTTATTTTTCCTAAATCAAATTACATCCAGTGAAACAGAATAGAGTCCAGAAACAGACCCACAGGTATTCGTTCACTTGATTTACGACAAAGGTAACACTACAAAGTAGTGTGGAAAAATGGTCCTTTCATAAATGGTGCTGAGTCAATTAAATAGTTACACTTGTTAAAAAATGAGTCTTAGCTCCTTATAACATACATAATAATTAATTTCAGGTGGGTTATATGCCCAGATGATCACATAAGGGAACATCTATCTGACCTTGGAACAGGCAAAGATTTCATAAAATGACCCAGAAGGACCTACAAGGACATTGACCATTAAAAAAGTTTGATAAACTAGAATCTATTAAAATTAAGAACTTTTGTTCATTAAAAGGCACTATCAAGAGAGTGAAGGGGAACCTAGAGAGAGATAATATTTTCAATTCTCATATCTGTGTCTTAGTTCAGGCTGCTATAAAAAAAAAATACCATTGACTGGGTGGATTATAAACAACAGAAATTATTTCTCACAGTTCTAGAAGCTAAGAAGTCCAAGGTCAAGGTGCTGGAAGATTCGTGTCCAGCGAGGGCCCCCTTCACTGATCTGCAGACTGCCTTCTTCTCATTGTATCCTCCCATGGCAGAGAGCAGAGAGGTGCCATTTATAAGGGCACTAATCCCATTCATGAGGACTCCACCCTCATGACCTGACTTCCTCCAAAAGGTCCCACCTATTAATTCTATCACATTGGGGGTTAGGATTTCAACATATGAATCTGGAAGGTGAGGGGTGGGGAACAAAAACAGTCAGTCCATTGTAATCTAAAAAAGGAGTTGTGTCCACAATATATAAAGAACTTCTTCAAATCAATAAGAACAAAACAGGTAACCCAACAGAATAATAAGACAAAGATGTGAATAGGAAACTAATTGAGAAGACAACCAAATGGCCAATAAATATATGAAGAGTCATTCAAACTCATTAGTGATCAGGAAAATGCAAATTGAAAGTACAACAAAATATTATTACATATCCATCAGAATGGTTAACATGGAAAAGACTGAAAATACCATATGTTGATAAGAATGTGGAGCAACTTGTACTCTCATACAGTGCCTGAGGTGAATAAATTTTTACAAACATTATTTGGCAGGATCTTCTGAAGTTCACCATAGACAAACCCCAGGACCCAGCAATTCCACTCTTGGTATTTATCCAAGAAAAATGAAATATTCACACAAAAATTTATAGTTAGGCTTTCATATCAGCTTTATTCATAGCACCCCAAAACTGGAAACAATAAAATGTGTATCAATAGGAGAAAAATTTGTCGTATATTTATACAATGGAATGCAACAGCAATAAACCAACTGCTGATATATATATATATATATATATATATATATATATAAAGAAATACACACACAGTGACAAAAATTACACCACAGTGGCAAAGAAAATCCTGAAAATCTAAATGTTTATAATTTTAAAAAGAAATGTTTCAATACATTATGGTATATTCATTCAACAGAATACCACATAACAGTTAAAAAGGAATAAGATAAAATGGGATGTACTGATAAGGAAAGAATGCCAAAACAAAGTAATTGAAAAGTTCAAATTTGAAACAGCACCCATAGCATTTCCCATGTGTGTTAAAAATCTGTGTTATATATGTGGAAACTTTCCACAAGGATATACATGAAACCAGTAACTATGGTTAGTTCTGGGGAAGGGCTTGTAGCTAGAGTAGGGTGACCAGCTGTCTAGCTCATCTGGGCCTGAGGGGGTTCCCTACGTTGTGGGGCTTTCAGTTTTAAAACCAGGACAGTTCCCATCCACAGAAGGCTTTCTGGAGTGAAAGACTCACTCACTTTCCATTGTACATCAGTTGTACTGCTTGAATTTTTTTTACCACATGCATATTATTTTCTTAGTCTAAAAACTTTATTTAGGCTGGGAACAGTGGCTCACGTCTATAATCCCAGCACTTTGAGAGGCCAAGGTGGGAAGATCGCTTAAGGTCAGGAGTTCTAGACCAGCCTGGGCAACATAGCAAGACCCCATCTCTTAAAAAAAAATTTAATCAAATAAAATGTAAAATACTCTAGAATTACTTGTTTTTAAAAAGGACACAGGAGTGATCCCAGTCAAATCTAATAATTTCTATGCTAAGATGTGGTTGGCTGAATAATGCCTCCCAAAGATAACCAAGTCCTCATCCCTGGAACCAGTGCATGTTATCAGAGGCAAAAGTGACTTTGCCGATGTGACTAAATTAAGGATCTGGAGGTGGAGAGATGACCTGGGTGGGCCCTAAAGGAAGAGGATGTGGCAGTACAGGAGAAGATGACGAAACACAGAGGCAGAGATTGGAGTGGTCGCCTTGAGGAGGGAGGAAGGAGCCGCAAGCCAAGGCATGCAGGAGGCCTCTAGAAGCTGGAAAAGGCAAACAGATGGCTCCCCTGGAGCTTCCAGTGGGAGGGCGGCCCTGCCAGCAACCTAATCCCAGCCCAGGGGAGCCCATTTCAGACTTCTGACCTCCAGAACGGTAACAGGATAAATGTGTTATTATAAGCCACCAACTTTGTGGTAATCTGTTACAGCAGGCATAGGAAGCTAACACAAATGAGATTTTCAACGCTGGAAAGAAAAGGTCCACTCTTCCTGCCTACGAGTATGTTGGCAAAGCCTCACTGCGTGAGAAGCCAAGCGGCAACCTCACGTAAACTAAACTCGCCAAAGCCAGGCCCCTGCCAGGTCGCGCCGCTCATCTCTTCATGGCCGGGATTGCATTTGTCTGGCCCACTGCCTTCCACGCTGGCATTTGCTGGACCCTGGATAGAAAGTTTAAGAATTCAAAGATTGAACTCTGTGTCTGAATACAATTTCTCTGCTTGGAAAACTATCCAACATAGGTGCATAAATCAATATATACATGCTATGACTCAAGGTCAAACTTCGGCCAGTGTCTGTGACATCGTAGACCATTAATAAATGTGGGTCTTATTAATGAGGCTATTTTTAAATACCAACTGAACTCACTTCTGTGTTTAAACTGAAATCTCCCTAATGTATCACCATTTTCGCTATACACTAATGAGAAATAAGTGGCAAAATGTTTAAATATGTGAATTACACAGTTGCACATTCCTGAAATTACTCTTAATTTGATAGGGTGGATCATTTTGAGGAATACTTAAAATTGTGTGATTGGTGAGATTAATCCTACTTGATCTTTTGTCCTAACATAGACTATTCAGAGATGCGGTACCTACGTGCATTTATTCCAGACATTTTTTTCAGGTGCAATGAAGAGGAGGCATGAACACGCTAGGGTTCCCGATTTAGTTTGTAAGATCTTCCTTTCAAAGTATGAGGTTTTGACCTCTGTTTTTAAAAAACTGACTCTAGGAAAGGGAGAAGCATGAAAAGCCAGACTTCCTAGTGATGGGTTTTTAGTGTTTTCTTGGTGATTGGATTGCCTATCATCTCTTTCTCTCTCTCTCTCTCTCTCTCTCCTGGGCATTTTAGCATTTGAAGATTTCTCCTTGTGGAGTAAGGCCATGTGAATTGCCAGGGCATTCCCTTTCAGAAAGGCTCTGGTTTTTATAACAGCTTGGAAGCTGGGAGGTGTGTGTAAAATGGGACTAAAGAGAGAGAAATTTGCCAAGAATTCATTCCACCGATAATTCACTTATGACCTCTGCCACGAGGATGGGAAGTGCATGTGTCGACAATGTTTGTGCAGGAGTTTTCATTGCAACGCAGCTCCCGAAACCGTCGGCACAGCAACCAAAGCTCCTTTTCCTACATGCCTTTGCCTTCCTGGGTCTTTTTTTCTTATTTCAGCATATTATAGGGGTACAAATGTTTAGGTTCTTGCCTCCAGCTCAAAAAGGCAAGGCTCCCCCTCACTCTGCAAACAGGGCCACATACAATAATCCGCATTTTCAGACCAGTCTCTGACTCCAGACAAGGTGGATTAAGACCGTGAAAAAAAAGAACCAAAACAACAAAACTTCTATCCTGGCTTTGGGAAGACTGTTTGCTTAACATGCTCCAATAAGCACTTCTTGACTATATTTCTGAGAACTATTCTAAAATAGTTTCAGAAACTAGAGGGTTATATAAAAAAGCAGGCGGGGAGGAGGAGGGGGAGGAGGGGAGAAGCAGGAGCTGAACTGGGGAGAAAGCTGTGTTTGAGATTAAAATAGTCGCTGCTAACGTTGACTCCCACCTTCGGGGCCAGTTTAGCTAGACATTGCTAAGGGGAATTCTCGAGTATGGGCCCCTCCAACACCGCTGATGCGCTTGTCAGTCAACCCCCACCCCTCCCACCTGCCCACATCCACACATGCGGTTTTCTCTCCACAGCAGACTCAAACCATTTCCATGGCTCTTCCAAGGCTGTTTTTTTTTTAAAAATCTCATTTTTCCCAAAAGCTTTCCCTTTCCTTTCCTGTTCCCAGTCCTAACTCCTTTGCTCATCCACGTTTATTTCATGAGAATAATAATGCCTGTCCGTTATTAAGCTCTTATTTTGTGCTAGTTTCATGCAAGGGCATCATCTCTTTCCTCTCTGCTCCCAGCACAGGAGGCAGAATTATCGCCTCTTTGCATCTGAGCAAACGAAATTCATAGGATTAAAGTTGCTGGAAGTCAGACAGCTTGCAAGGGCAGGGCGGGGGACTTGCCCTCTCCGGAAAGTGTGAGCCCCTGACACTCTTGACCAGTAGATAAGCAGTGGCCCGAGTGGCTTGTGTGGAAGAAGAGTTTTTAGGGTCGCACTGCAGATTGATTTTGTTTATTTCTATAGAATTTTTAAAAGTTCACTTCTGAATTCACACAAAGTGTAAAGCTATAGTCAAGTGCAAGGTAGAGAAGAAGGAAAGGGGGGAGGGAGGGACAAATGTAGGATAGTTGTTATTTTAAACCCAGGAGGAATTTCTATAAATGGTCCAAGTTCCTACTCACCTTTCCCTAACATAGATCACTAATTCTGATGATTATTTCTTCAAATTAACTGAATAAAAGGAGAATTACCCTGTTATAGGTTTCCCCATTAGCTCTACATCTCTGAAGCAAAAACTGTCAAAGCGTCAGAGGATCTATTCTCTGTGGCTTACTGAGCCTGGGGCAAGCGGACTGCAGCGAAGGAGACCATTAAATAAAGCCGTGGCCAGACCCGGACCACGTTCTGTTGCGGCCAGGATGTCGGGCACATGGTGGGAGACGCCAGAGAGAGCCGGGGGGTCTGTCTGATTCTGCTCCCGCTCTCTGAGGGCCAGTGCCGAAAAGATAAAATAATTGTCTCAGATGAGAAGTTTCTGCTTTACTGCTTTTTTCCCCCATATTCACAGAATGGAAAAAGCTGCTGTGAAGAAATTGTTTTTCCTTGGGTTTTAGGAGTTGGCATTATAAAACAAATAGCTCTGAGACAGTGACCGAAGTGCTAAAATGTGAAGCCCCAGGAAAGCTCCAATGGGCCCAGGGAAAACTGCAAATCAAAAGGAGCAGAGGGTAGGATTTGTCACATAAATTCAAGCAATCCCCTTCCCTTCACGCCCCCACCCCCACGGCAGGGGCGCACTGCAGGGCAGGGAAGGCTGCAAAGGGCTGGTGGGCTGCAGGAGGAGGCACACAGAAAAGGTAATCGCAAGGCCTGTCTGGAAAGACAGTTACAGACTGGAGACAATAACTGCTAACATAGTCAAGCACTTCACGGTTTGCAAAGTATTTTTATGTGCCGGATACATTCATTTAACCTTCCTTTTACAATTCCTCAACACGCAACTCCTGCGGCCCTCCTAAGAGCTCCTGTTCTGACGTGCACGGTCTGGGACTGGCTTCTCCCTGAGACAGGCGCTGTCTGAGGGTTCTCGCAGCGGTGACTCACCGAGGATGTCCAGGTCTGCAGGAGTCAGAGGGGTGGAGGAGAAGCCAGAAAAGGTGCTGCCGTGGCAGGGAAGTCCCAGACTCAGCCGGATCCCAAGGTGGCAATGGAGTGTGCACTGTGCCTCAGGGTTTTTCCCACCTTTTAGCAAAGGAGACTGCTGGCTTTTGTACAATGGGTCACCCTTGTGGGAGGTGGGGGTAACGTCAACACCCAGGCCATCACTCTGCATAAGAGTTGAGAATTGGCTCACAGAGCCGGAAAAGGGCGCTGGAGGGCACCAGCATCATCCACCCCACGTGCCTCCACGTCTCTATATGTGCTCCCCATACCCTGGCTGTCCTCCCCGACATCACTCCCCTGTCAGCCTGAAGAACTCCTGCTCAACCTTCAGAACCCTACCCAGGTGTTAGTGGCGTATTCTTTGATTTTCACTAACCCAAGTGCAAAACCTCTTCTTTTATGCTCTTTACCTGGAACCTCCTTCTAAGAGTAGCACTTGCCATTAGAATTTCAATGACTCTTTCTCCAAGGGCCAGTGGAGCTCCCTGTTAGCAAGTTTGATCCCAGGAAACAGACATTATCCTATTTCTTTACTTTGCTATAGATAGATCGTAGTTGTACATATTTTGAGGGTGCACGTGACATGTTGCTACGTGCACACAATGTGCAATGATCAAGAGCAGGGTAATTGGGGCGTCCATCACCTCAAACATTTATCTTGTCTTTGTGTTGGGAACATTACAATTCTCCTCTTCTAGCTGTTTTGAAATATATAATAAATTATTGTTAATGATAATTATAATTTCTCTACTATACTGTCAAATACTAGAACTTATTCCTTCTATCTAACTGTGTTTCTGTACCCATTAACCAACTTCTCCCGGGGAACAGACATGAATGCATCTCTCTAAGACTCTAATTATCCCCAGGGAGGCGATGGGGGAAGTGAGCCCCTAGCTGTGACTTGCTAATGTAGGGCTTAATGACTCCCAGCTACACTAAAGTTTGTTTGCCAAGCCGTTCTCTGAAGATACAAATTCCTGAGAACACTTGATGTCAAATAATAAGCAGCATTCTTCAGAAAATAACACATTGTGCATCAAGAGTTTTATCAAGAGAGTTTCTCAAAAACCCAAGCTTTTCTTGGTTTCATAGGTAATTATGTAGTGATCATATCCATTGTGAGGATGCTCTAGGGATGTTGGGGTTTTCTGAAGAATATAAAATACGGAAGATTAAAGCAATGTCATGGTCAAGAAGATTCTTTCACTTTCACCCCACACTTAGGTGCACATTTCACTGATGTTCAAAGTAGAAACACATTTAGCAAATAATTCTGGTCTTTGAAGAAGTTCTCTTTTCAACTTTATCAGGCAAGTTCACAGATGCATTTTATAAGACACACAGGAAAAAAAGATCAATTCTACTGCTGGGAGAGAATCTAGGTCAATTTTATAGATTCACACCCACATGAAATTCACATCAGTACAAAATTTGGGAGACACTGGTTAAAAGAAAAATCATACCAAGTATCAAAATAAGTTAAATTGCTGTATGTTTATAGTTCAATAAATTTGAAACAGCCTAGATCCTTACCAGAATCAATTTGTTTGGCGTCTTATAGAAGCTTCCATGGGATTCCAGTAGTACTTTTAAAAATCTTACGCAACAGTGTTCCTAAGGAAAGGAAGTAAACACTTGCAGCCAGAATTTCCATCTTTGCTCATCAAGATTTCGATCAATTTTGCTTGAACAAGCTGTTTCATTCAATTCACACTGATTAACCTTAGCCCAATCACTGAAAACTTTGTGGTTTGGGGATATGGGCTTTAATTGTCTTCATAATGTACTTGGAAGGTCACTGGGGAAATTGAACACAAAAGGTTTCCTATACGATGTGCTGACAACATAAAGAAGCTGAGCAGCATTTATCCCAAGAATCTCAATCTCAGATCGACCTTCTTTTCGTCTTCTCTTTTCTGTTTGAATGTGTTTCTCGATATTTCCTTTTCCTATCAGTATTTCTGTAGATACCAACTATATCCTTGCCTCTCTGTACCTATTGCTTTTCCCTAAGGCTCTGCCATGAAAACAAGATTTCAGTGAAAATTCTGGGTTTTCTTATCCTCCCTCTATTTGTAGTAAGGACGGGACTTAGTTGCAAAATTGATGGGAGTGCCAAAAACTCATCAATCAAGATAAAGAATGTCTTCAGGCAGTATTTTTAAAAATCAAAATGAATGAGAAAAAAAAGAACTCATGATGAATAAAATATCAACATTTTATGACTTGGCTCTGGTGGGAGCTCTGTGATGGTCACGGGTGGTCGTTAGTGCTTCTCGGAACGTGGTAGGAGTGTGCGCCCTGGCTCCCTGGGGGACGTCAGTGGGGCCATGTGACTAGTTCCGACCAACGGGTTCCAAACAGAAGTGATGAGTGTCGCCTCTGAGCAGGAGCACGTGGTCCCCAGTTCAAGACCCTCTTGAACTTTTTCTCCTCTTCTCTCATTCACAGAAACTGGCAAATTTCCAGTCCTGTGCTGACCAGGTCCCTGAGTAGCATGAGTGGGGAATACACCTTTGCTAGTTCAAGCCACTTAGATTCTGCAGGGGCGACTATTTGTTATAGCAGCTAAGTGAGCCTCTCCTGACTGACACATGCTATAAATAAGGTTCTCACAATGGAACCCTCAGGTTTTAAAGGGAAAGAAACAAAGCTGTCCCTCACATCCGGTCTTACGGCTGTAGTCTCCTTCTTGCCAGGAAGAGCAAACCGCTCCTCTCTTTCCCTAGTCTCCTGTGGATTTATTCTTAAGACTGAGAGCTTAGTAGGCAAAGACAGACCTAAAACTTATTTCATCTTTTACAAGCACCTAGGATTTCAGATAGCTCCAGACCTATAAAATAAGGTTAGAAATCCCTCCACATAGGGCAATAATGGAATTAAATGAGATAACACATGAAAACACCTGGAACGCAATCAATAATTAATACATTTTCATCTAATTCTACTCAAATTGTGCCCGAGATGCTTATTAAAAAGCAGAGCTCCACACCACCCTCAATTTGAGAGGCCCAGGACCCAGGAGTCTGCAAGTTAGCCGCGCCCCCTGGTGGCGTTGCTGAGAATTACCTGCAGAAACCCTGGGTTCTTCCTTTGCCCTGGTCATTACTGCGAGGCATGCCCAGTGGCCTGGGATATCGTCGCAGGTATAAATTCACTTCTTTGCTGAGATGACCCCAGGAGGAGAGTCACTATAAAGTTAGTTGGCAACAACCTAGGAAAGTGGAAGAAAAAAAACACACAGTATGACTTTGAAAAGGAAGAGCCCTACCAGGCTAATATCCTACCAGCCTTAATGCATTTAGAGTAAGGTGAATGTAAGGCTATGGTCTGAATATGTGTCCCCCAACATTCATATGCAGGAATCCTCACCCCCAAGGTGACGGTATTAAAAGGTGGGGACTTTGGGAGGTGATTAGGAGCTGTCATGAATGAGATTAATGCCCTTTTAAAAGAGTCCCCTCCAAAATTCAGGTGTTGCCAGTGTGATAGTATTCAGAAGTGGGGGCTCTAAGAGATGAACAGGCCATGGGGGTGCCAACCCCCACCCGTGAATGGGATCTGGCCCCTCATAAAAGAGGCTCCACACCGTGTGGCCAGCTTGCTGTCCCACAGGAGCAGCCCTGTGAGGACACAGCCTCTGGTCCTCTTGCCCTGGTGACTTCTGTCACATGAGGACACAGCAAGAAGACTCTCCCCAGACACCAGATGCTGGTGCTGTCATCTTGGACTTGCCAGCCTCCAAAACGGTGAGAAATAGTTTCTGCTCTTTAAAGTTGCCCAGTCTTGGGTAGGGTGTTACAGCAGCACAGCTGGACTACAACAGCTGTGCTCCGGTCAGACTTTACTTGCAAAAAGCAGGCAGTGCTCTGCATTTGACCCCTGGGCTCAAATTTGCTGACCTCTGCTCCAAGGTGCCCCCCTAACTCATTTACACTGGTGTTGATTTAGGGCCCTAAAAATAATATCAATTTCTTCCATATATTCTGACCAAGTAGCCCCAACTTAAAGGAATAAAAATCTCCTCTGAGTTGGTGGCAGTACAGCCAGCCCTGGGGCTGTGGGTCAGGGCAATTTCCAATACAAACTATTTCCATTCTGGCAAGCAGCCCACACCCACTTGCATTTCATGTCCTGTCCTGGTACTCCGTTATATATTAGATACAATCATTACAGCATAAATATTATCAGCATCCAGCTACAGTTAGTTTTGTGACTTTTGCCTTATTCAAGCCAATCCAAGGCAGCTATGGAGCACTGAAACCCCTTTGGAAGTGTCATCTCACGGTTTCACGACAGGCACACTTGGCAGCAGAGGCCGGGCGCTCTCCAGCAGTGATCTACACCCCGAATCTCGCCTATTTTTGTAAATAAGGTTTTATGGGACCCAGCACACTCATTCATCCACATAGTGTCTGTGGCTGCTTTTGTGCTACATCAGCAGAGCAGGGTGGTTGCGGCAGAGACTGTAAGGCCAGCAAAACCTAAAATGTTTACTCTCTAGTCCTTTACAGAAAAGCTGGCTGCTCCCCGGCCTAGGCAATTGTCCAGGCTGAGAACCAGCCTCGGCGGCAATGCCAGCCCCTATATCTGTGCCCGGCAGCCTGAGAGCCCACGTTGGGGGCCTCTTACAGTCGTTCACGTGGGAAACCCAACTCGGCCCCTCAATTCTTCTTCCTCAACCTACTCATGCACCAAATCCTCAGTGGCAGCCCACCAGGTGTCCCAAAAAGACCCCACTCAATAAAACTTTCCTTCTCAGCCCTCCGCAGGTGCGCCGTGCCGTTCTGCTCTGCGTATCCCTCCGGGCGCCTGCTATGATACTGTTTGCTCACCGTAGGAGCAGCGACGTATGACTGGGGACCTTCTGAGACGCACTAGGATGAAAAGTTCCTCTCCAGAGGGGCTGCGGAGGAATTAAACTCTCGTTGTTTACATTGCATGCGAACGCGAGTTTCTGCGCAGCTTCAGCGAGTCACGACACCTCCAGCATTCAGAGAGATGGCCCATCAGGGGTCCCCGTGCACGAGGGACGGAAAAGCCCCAGAAGAAGAACTCTCGCTCACAGAAGAGAGGGCCCTGGCACAGAACTGGGATTTGTGGGTCAGGACGAGAGGTGAGTGTGATTCTGTGTGAAAATGGTCTCTGTAACTCTGGTGTCCTTCAGCGCGGCCCCCTGTGGACTCATACCTGAGTGCCGGACGGGGGACCGCGGCAAAGGGGGAGTGAAATATAAATGAGCTATTTCATCAAAGTCTCTGTGCCACAGTGAGAACATAAGGCAGTGGCCCGTAAGGAATCCTGCACAGTGAAGGATGCCATCAGCCAGGAAAGACAGACGGCCCGCTCCAAAGAAGTTCTTTGCATTCTTTTCTAAAAAGATAGCAGATGGTTTGCAAAAGGGGAAGCACCCATGCCCAACAAGGACATGCAGAGATGCTAAAAGTCGCCAGCGCTGAAAAGAAAGACTGTAGATAACTAACACGAGAATGGCAAAACTTGGAAGCCCCTCCCCCGCTGCAGGAGAGGATGTGGGGAGATGAGAGGCCCATGTACTGCTGTCCGGGCTGTGAGCGAGGGCGCCGGGGAAGCAATCCGCAGGACTCCAAGAAGCACGGTGTGCTCGTGCCCGACACACTCCCAGCGGCCCTCCAGAGATCCTGTCACAAGAGTCCACCGGGCCATGCACAAGGCTGTCCGTCTGTGGTCACAGGGAGGAAGAGGCCATCGAAGCACTTATCTCTAGAGCTGTGGCTGCATGAGACGCGGTAGCACACACCACAGAATGTGCACAGCAGGAGGGAGCCGCAGGCTGCATGCACGGATAGCACCTGGGGCAGACCCCAAACAGCCGGTGCTCGGTGGGGACAGAGGGAGGGTTGTGCACGTGTAGAACCACCCACGTGTGCACACACACAAGACTGCGCGTCCCGTGTACATCCTATCTTCCTCTGGGTCCCTACCGGCATCGTCTGGGAGGGGATTCAGCTGTGTGTGGGGCACTGGGGGGGCTTTCAGGAGAGGGAGGGAAGGGAGGGATGTAGGATAGATCAGGGAAGGGCTAGAAAGATCCCCAGGGAGCTCTGGGGCACAGACCACCTCCGGGCCTGGACCCCACCTGGAGGCAAGGGGCTTGGCCTTTTGTCCCCTTTATCACACAGGCATTGGCTGGGGGCTCCCCCAGCCCAGGGGTACGTAAGCTCTCAGCCAGGCAGCTCCCTTCCCGAGAGCAGTTTTCACCATCCGGAGGCAGAGGCAGCCAACACTGGCAGTCCTAGGGGGTCAGCTTCACCACGTGGCACAGGGGGCCGGGCGGGGCTCCATGCCTGCTCCTGCAGGCGCACACACTTACCAAACATGCTAGAGCAGCTTCCTACGGAGGACGGGGAATGGAGGGGAGGCTGGTGAGGAAGGACAAAACTAAGGAAAACGTAACAGGAGCAGCGTCTCAGATGGAGTGATGATGAGAATGTGCCAGAAATAGGAATGTGATTAACTCACCTCTGAACCTAAAGCCCCTCCTTTGTAGCTTGCATAAGAGAGGAAGGCGCACACAGCGATGGATCAGCGCTTGCGCCGCCTCCGCTGCTACAAAGCCGAGACCGACACCTGCCACCTGCTGGCCGACGGCGCAGCACAACACGCAGGCTGCGCAGAGGTGGCGGCTCCTGCCCGGGTTTGTTTGTGAACAAAGAATCAGAAGAATTCAAACCCCCTCTCCGCGAAGTAGAATATCTATGTCCACAAAACAACTGATCACAGAGGTGAATAGAACCACAAAAGCGGAGATTCTAAAGTTCCCTCTGTGTGATCGGCTGAGAAAAGGCAGAGCGAGGGGAAACACAGGCAGACGGGCTTCACTGGGCGGGACAGCAAGGTTGGAAACAGAAACCCAAACTTTTCAAGAACCACAAGTGAGGAGACAAGGGCTCGCATACAAAAATAGACTGCTGCACAGCAGAGGGAGGAATTCAGATGGAAATGATGCCTACATGAGTGTCAGGGCGGGGCTGTGCCCGCCTTTGTACTGGAAGCCACTGCTGCTGGTGGTGGCTGTTTTGCCCAGGCACAGCAGAGAGCACTCAACAAGGCTGGGACTGCAGCACACATGTGCGTGCTCCGGTGCATGCACACATGTGTGCACACATGCAGCATCCATGCACTGAGGCAGGTGCGTGCACGCACAGGCATGCACGGGCACACAGGAATGTTCTCTTTGCTGACTCAAGCTTTGCCTCTTCTGCCCAACGGAATGGTGTTGGGGACCCCTCTGTCCCACAGAGAGCTCCAGATAACAGTTCCTTGGGCTTCCGCCCATGACTGTTCACTCCTGAGGGCCTAGACACAGACCAAGGGACTGGGCCCAGGAATCAGTCTTTGAAAACACCAGATTAGCTTCTTCATCTCCTACCAACCCCCAACCCAGCACACAGACTCCTCACATTCTTTGTCCAGCCTCAGAAATGCAAATGGTTGTCTGCAGGCATCTCCTGGCGTGTCTGTGATCTCAGGCCATCGGGTCTGCCCAGACCCAGCAAGATCTCATTAATCCGTGGAGCTTAGGCCATGAGTCTCAAAGACAGTCCTGGATCAGCAGCCCCGAGAGATGTGGAAATGCCCGTTCTCAGGCTCCCGGACTTACTGATTCAGACACTCTGGAAGTAGCCCCGACTCACAGCAGCCCAGACTCACAGCATTTGGGGGCACCAGTCCAGCGAGGGGGACCTGGCTGGGAGCCATACTCTATTTAGTCACTTCTGGGTCCCTGCAATGTCCCAAGACTTTAGGATCTCTGCCGTGGGACTGAGGGGACAGAAATGGGTCAGAACTGGGGTTCCTGAGTGTATTTGTTTCCTGGGCTGCTGTGACACAACAGCACAAAGTTTAAAACAACAGAAATTTATTTTCTCACAGCTCTGGAGGCCAGAAGTCCAAAACCAAAGTGTCAGCAGGGACACGCTCCCTCTGAAAGCCCTAGGGAGGGATCCTGACTCCCCTCTGCCGGCTGCTGGGGGCTCCCAGCAGTCACTGGTGTTCCCTGGCCTGTCACCACCGCAGCCTCTGCTTTCCCCATCACTGCATGGCTTCTCCCTGCACGTCTGCCTCTCTGCGTGCCTTGTGCTTTTCTTATGAGGACACGGGTCATTAAGTGTAGGGCCACTCTAATCCAGTAGGATCTCATCTTGATCCTTAAATAATTACACCTGCGAAGACTCTATTTCCAAACAAGGTCACCTTCACAGGTACCAGGTGCTAGAATTTCGAAATGTTTTTGGCAGACACAGTTCAACCTGCAGCACTGAGGATGACTTCAGAGTTCCACGGGAACACCACGCTTCCAGGCGACACTGCAGAGAACTCAGTGTTGGTTTCTTGACAAGGAAGCTGCTAATATAAAATACTACGGCCAACTTCCAGAGCCTAAAAGAACAATGATCACCCAGGGGCCAACTGGCCTAAAGGAAAAGGACATTCATGCTGGAAGGGAAAGTCCCTTCTGCTGGTTGTACTTCGCGGCAGAGTTGGTGGAGTTTGGCCCCCCGGGGTGTCACAGCCAGCAAAGCCACAGCCCATCGCAGACCTACGTGGGGAGCAAAGCTGGGGGCGCTTTCTGTGGCTGGAAGAAAAGCCACAGAGCCACAGAGCTGCTCACTGAACCTGACCCTGCTGTGAAACGGTAGCCGGTGGTTTTTCTTCTTTGCCCTGCAGACCCTCCTCCACTGAAGCAAGACGGCCAGGCTGAGGCTGGTGGCCGCAGGGAAGAGCCGGCCCCAAAGAGGCAGCCAGAAGACGTAGTCAAACTGTGGGTCTGCCATCTGTGGGGTGCATTTCTGGGAATTAAGAACAGAGGCGAGGTCTTGGAGACCTTGATTATCATTTCTAAAGGCCAGACAGGTGAGAGAGAAAAGATTTTTTGTTGAATTCCAAGTAGTATCAAGAGCCAGCCGGGAGGGACCAGAGAGAAGAGTTCAGCCCACAGCTCACAGCGAGGACAGGAGCACGTCCTGGGCAGGGCTGCAGAGCTCACGGAGGACAGCAAGTGAGGTGAGGAGAGGGGAGGCCCTGCACCCTCCCTTGAGAACCAACCCAGTAGGTTTGAGGACCCAAGAGCAGAGCAGACTTGTCCGAATATCTAGGAGGAAGGTGCCTCCCTAGTGTCCAAGCCACACGGGGTGGGGTATTATTAAGGGTCCTCCAGAGAAACAGCCAGTAGGAGACGTATCCATACACATAGATGACAGATAGACGGATGGGTGGATGGGTGGATGGGTGGATTATAAGATGCTGACTCACACGATGATGGAGATGGAGAAGTGCCACAATCTGCTGTCTGCAGGCTGGAGACCTGGAAGAGCTAGTGGTGCAGATCAAAGGCCTGAGAGCCAGAGAGCCAGTGGTGTGAATTCCAGTCTGAGGCTGAAGGCCTGAGAACCAGGAGTGCAGAGGACAGATCAATGTCCCAGCTCAAGCAATCAGGAAGAGAGAGCGTGTGAAAGAGAGAGAGAGAAAATGGATCCTCCCTTCCCCCACCCTCTTGCTCTTTCATGCCCTCGACAGACTGGGTGGTGCCCACCCACACTGGGGAGGGCGTCTGCTTTACTCAGTCATTAATTCACATGCTAACCTCTTCCAGAAACAGACACACAGAGAAACACTGTTCAATGAGCTATCTGGGCATCCTTTGCCCAATCAAGTTGTCACATAAAATTAACCGTCACAGGTGGTTCTTGCCATGCAGAGATGGGAGCAGAGCTGGTGCAGGCAGTCGGGATGCTGAGATCACCCATCCCCAAGTCTCCCTCACTCCTGCAGGACACGGAAACCCAGGAGTCTCCAAATGTTGGAGTGGGATGCCAAAGGGAGCTGAGAGTTGAGAGTCGGTGTGCCTGGCAGGGAAGTGACTATGCTAGGAGGCCAGGGACCATATGGGCAGCTGAAGCCGGGCACTGGACGAGGACATGGCTGAGTCTGCAGAAGGTGAGCTAAGAGCCAGGCTGGGACAGAGCCAGCAGGGTACCAACTGCAGCCTGTTGCTTGCTCACGATGGCCAGAGGTCAGCGCCCAGGCCAGACATTTTGCCCCTTTGTCACGCTTGCTAGAGCATAGGTCACCCCCGGGAGGGAAGGAAAGGAGCTGAGGGACTTGGAATTCTCAACTAATTGAATATTCCCCCAAAGAACACTGAGCTTTAAACCAGGACTAACAGAATTGCCTGGAATTGACAAGATTAAGTTCTCTGCCATTAGCAGAAATAAGGGTTTGTGAGCTAAATTAAGCTCAATTATAAAACAATAAAGAAAGTTACATTTCTGTGCACTGGAGTTTTATGGTTGAAATTTGTACCTACCATACGAGAACTGTAATTGCAATTCAAGGCAATATGTGATATATGCTGTATCAATTGTAGAAGCAAAGTGTTTTATGATTTCAAAGAAAGGAGCAAGCATGCCTACTGGAGTTTCAGAACCTGTCTCTGTTTGTAACCCAGCCTCTCCATCTTATAGATTACCTGACACCTTTCCTCAAGGCCAGCTTCCCGTAACTGTATTAGTTATGATTCTTTCTGTGGCAAGTGAAAAACCCTAACTCATATCAGCTTAAGAAAAGAAAAAGGAATTTATTTACTCACAAAACTAAAGAATCCAGAGGGAGCTCTTGCTTCAGGTTCAGCTTGATCCAGGGCTCAAATGATTTTGCTGCGAGGGAGCCCTTGCCTAAATTTCTCAACTATGCTTCCCTGGGGTTCAGGTCTTGCTCAAGACCCACGTGCTTGCAAAATATCTGCCACAGTTCCAGCCCCTTGAGCCTTTCACACACTCATGCCAGCAGGAGAGGGAAGTGTGCTTCCCTGACAGCTCCAACAAAAGCACGGGACTTGCATCTTCTTAGCTGCGATGGGCAGGATTTGTATCATGTGAGCACCAGGAAGCCAATCCCTCTGGTCGGAAGGGTGGAGCATGCTGCATGGCTTACACACGGAGTCGGCTTCACCGACTGCAGCCCTGGGGAATTGTGGAGCCCTGGTTCCCCGTGGGGCACAGAGGGGATGCTGGAGGGGAAAAAGAGCAAACGTCCAGTATTCTGTCTCTGATTATGGCACACAGTTTGGTTGCTTTTCCTTCCAAGGCAGATAGACCATTCCTGAGCCTGGCATATGTTCCATTTGTTTTCCCATCATAGACTTAGGGCAAAACGCTGATGAGCTCCTCAGGTTAGTTAATGTCGTTGGCTGCGAGTAACATTTAATATAAACCAATGCAAGCTGCCTTGGGGGAAACGAAAAGAAAAGAGGAAAGGACGTATTCTCAAGCCACAGAGGAGTCTTGCGGACACCAAGAACAGGTTTGTGGCCGGCCTCAGGGAGAGATGGGAGCAGGCCCTGGAAAACCACAGGAACCTGGGAAGTGCCCTCTCTGTCTTTTGTCTCCTTTCTGTGTCAGTCTGCGTCTGTCTTTTCTCTCGGCTTGGTCGGAGCTTCCCCTGCCTCTCTGTCCGCGTGGTGGAACAGGGCCTTTCCGCGACTCTGGTGGGTGATGGACATTTGGTAGCTTGGGGCTGTCTCTTGCTTTTGCTTTCTCTGTTTTTCTATGTAAATCCTTGACTCCACCCCTCGCTTCAGGTGAGCCACGGTCAGAGCACCACATTTTCTCAGCTACAGGCATTCACTCTGCCATGGGCGTGTGACTCAGGCAGTGCCAAAGAGAGGCAATGAGGCTCTTACCGGGGCTTCAGAGCAAAGGAGGCACTTTTCCCTGTGGACTTGAACTTGGGAGTTGTAAACTGGAGCTTCTGCGACTTTCTTGACACCATAATCTGAGATCGTACCAACCCAGAGGAAAGAGTACTGAGTCAAGAAATGGAGACAGAATCTGGGTCCTATTATAATATTTAGTCTTTGGATCAAGCTAAACATTTATTGAGTCTTACCTGTGGACTTTTCAGTTATGAAGTCAATAAATCCCCTTCTGTTTAAGCCAGTTTGACGGGATGTCTGCTGCGTTTGATTCCAGTGTGTTCGATGCTTAGAAGCCTTTCCTGAACCTGGGGCAAAAAGGATAATTCTACCTACATTCTCAGGGTGTTGATCACCTTGCTACAGCTGGGACTAAGTATATAATGTATTGGACTAATAATATAATATAATAAGAAGTGTAAAAACATTTCTCATTGAGGGCACCTCCACTAGCAGAGAGCATGGTTGTCAGTTTTTAAAGGGTTGCCATGCTTCATTCAGAGTCACCGGCATGTTCTCTGGTGTCCCTGGCTGCAGTGGTCTCCTCAGTGAGGCAGCTTCACAGTTAGCACATGACAGGGTCCCTGCTATGTGCAACCCAATACTGACGGAAGAGAGACTTACATTAGCCGTATGGACCGCAGAGGAACCGTAGATGTTCTTCCCCAAGTCTACCCTCCGGTACCTGTCTAGCGTGCAGAGCGTACCTGCAACAGCCAATTCCAAACACACCCAGCCGCACGCAGACATTTAACTCCCTCCACAGGAGTCTTCATAGGTTAATTGGGTTTGTTTCTTACCTTGCGTGATGAACTGAATGTTTGTGCCCTACCTGAATTCATATGTTGAAGCTTTAACCCCTAATGTGATGGTATTTGGAGGAGGACCTTTGGGAGGCAATTGGGTTTAGATGAGGCTGTGAGGAGGAAGCCCCCGTGATAGGTTTAGCATCCTAATAAGAAGAGGAAGAGACCAGAGATCTCTCTCCGCTGTGTGAATCCACAGTGAGAAGGCAGCCAGCCGTCTGCATGCCAGGAAGAGGGCCCCCGCCAGAAACTGACCGTGCTGGCACCTTCTGGCTCCCAGAACTGTAGGAAATAAATGTGTTTAAGTCGCCAGTCTGTAGTATTTCGTTTGTTTGTTGTATTTTTTTTTTCGCCTTGCCTTTATCAGGCATGTAGTATTTTGTTATAGCAGCCTGAGTAGAGCAAGACATCATGGCCTAAAAATTTGGATGAAGAGTCCAGGGAATGAGGAGAAAGTGGCCAGCCTTTTTCTTCATGTGAATGGGTACTGGGTCCAATGTGGATACAAATCTGTTCTTATATGCTTGGGACAATTTTTCTCAGACACAGCTTGCACTCAAAGGTTATTTACATCATCAGAATGTATTCAGATTTGCAAATCAGTGAGGATTGCCGCAGTACTAATGGAAACAGGGAGCAGGTGCAGGGTGCTGGGAGCGATAACCACAGGCAAGTGGCTGCGCAATATTGAGTGACAAACGGGAGAGGAATAAACGCAGCAGAGGAAAGCTGCTTATTGAGTTCTGTGTGTATCGATTACTGCGTGTATCAGCCAGGGTTAGAGAAGCAGAACCTACGAGATGTATAGACATGCATATGTATATGCATACGTGTGAGTGTACATATTACATATCTATCACATACTGTATATCATGTGCTGAATTCATATATTATATATTAATATTTTACTTTATGTGTTATATATTATTGTATATGCTATAGCTAAATATATATTAGGCATTATATATGATATATTTTATATTATAAACAGCAGTTTGTCCTTACACAATTGTGAGAACCGGTTAAGTGGCATCTGCAAAGCTGCTGTCCTGGGGTCTGGTGCTGAAGCCTGAAGCCTCCCGGGCAGGCAGGCAGGCAGAGAAGGTGGTTCTAGCTGGAAGGCAGGCATAGGCAAGCTGCCACCCACGGGACAACCAGGATCCCATCGTGGGTCGGTTCTTATTGCCTCTAACCTTCGTGACACTGGTGTCCTGAACAAGTCTAGCGCTAACACGCGCTAGCCCAGGGAATCAGATGCAGGCCAGGTCACTGACTCATGCCAACGTGCCAACAGATCAGCGATGACGTGTGAGCTACCAAATGCCTGCCAGCCGCTTCACTTCTGCCCTCCAACTCACCGCAAGGACCTCTCCTGAGGCTCACCCTGACCAAAACATTATAGGAAAGAGAATTTGAGAAATGTGGTTCAGTCTAACCAACGCGACACAATGCAAACAACCTCACCATGACTGCGTAAAAAGTCCCCCTAAAACTTAGTGATGTAAGGCAACCATTTGTTATGCTCGTGTATTCAGTAGGTCAGGAATCGGGTAAGGCTATGTGGCCACCGCTTGTCTCTGCTGCACAACGTCTGGAACCTTGAAGGCTGAGGCTGGCGTGATCAACCACTCACATGCCTGGGGGTGATGCTGGTGGAGGCTGGAGACCCAGCTCCTCTCCACCCGTGCCTCTCTTTGTCTGTCCCCACAAGAGCAAGCATCCGAGGGGGGAACCTAGCTTTGGAAGTCACATAGTATCATTTCCACCATTTCCTCTTGGTTGGAGCAGTCACAGGCCTCACACAGGTTCACGGGAGAAAACATAGACCCACGTCTCAGTGGGAAGATGGACGTGCACGGAGGTAAGAGCACGGGAGGTGACGTGTGTATGTGCTGTGTATGTAGCCGTCCCTGGAAAACACAACCTGCCACAACAACAATGGCCAATGGTGCTTGTGATCATCCCACGTTACAGGGAAATCACCCCAGTGTCATTTTAATTTGGAAATAAATTTTATTCTGACAAGGTAGAATAAAAAGCCAACTCTTACTGAGAGCTTACTGTGTTCCAGAAAGTTCTAGCACTGGGGCAATCCAAGGCTGTTAGAGGCCATGAGGGAACAAATTTGAATAAAGATTATATTACAGATGCATTAAAACACTTTTCATTGTAAGTGTCAAATACCCAACTCAAACTGGCTTCAAACACAAAAGAGAAGTTACTGGCTCACTTAAGTGGAAAGTCTAAAGAATATTTCTGATTTCAGGAAGGGTTTGATCCAGAGACTAAGAATTCTGACTGACTCTGTACCTCCTGCCCCAGCTTGGCTCTATCATTTTCAGTGAAAGTCCCACCCCAAAACAAAAGTCTGAACTGACCTTAGGACTTCTAATTCTTTATAAAAAGAACATTTTTTCTGATCATGCCAGCAAAGTTCCTGGGGAATACTCTGATTGGTCTAGCTGGGGTCACCGTCTCATCACGGAACTGATTACAGTGACCAGAGAAATGAAGAAATTGCATTGGCTACCCTGAGACGAGCTAGAAGACATAGTCAGCTCCAACCTTACAACCTGGGCAGAGCAGGGACTAGATAGTGGTTCCGGGATGTTTCCCAATGGGGAAATATGAACCAGACCAAAACATTCAGCTTCAGCACCCAAAGGAGAGAGATGTAATCATTACTGATATTGCAGTGGTCAGCAGCTAATCACTTGTGTATGTGGATATCCTCGTGGTTCACTTTAAAATAGTCAATCCATTTTACTCCATAGGAACTCAAAAAAAGAAAGGAAGGAGGAAAGCTCCTTAAGCAAGTATATGGAACAGTGTTTAATTCCCCAGAAGAAATTTTACACTAACATTAGTTGTAACCCAGCCCCTGAGAGAATATCACAGCTCACATCGCATGCCTGAGTTCAAAGAGTCGGCCTGGGTGTTTGCTTCCTACGGCTGCCAGGACAAGTCACCACACACCGGTGGCTTAAGCACCAGGAACATATTGTCTCCCAGTTCTGGAGGCTAGAAGTCCAAGATCGAGGTGTTAGCAGGGTCGGTCCTTTCTGAGGGCTGTGAGGGAGAATTGTCCCAGGCTTCTGGGGGTTTGCTGCCAATCTTCGGTACTCCTTGGCTTGTAGAAATGCCATGCTGATCTCTGCTTTCATCTCCATACAGCATTCTCCACGTGTGTGTCTCTGTGTCTAAATTTCCCCTTCTCGGCTGGGTGTGGTGGCTCACGCCTATAATCCCAGCACTTTGGGAGACCCAGAGGGCAGATTGCTTGAGGACAGGAGTTTGAGACTAGCCTGGGCAACATATTGAGACTCAGTCTGTACAAAAAATTTTAAAAATTAGCCAGGCATGGTGGCGTGCACCTGTAGTCCTGGCTACTCGGGAGGCTGATGTGGGAGGATCCCTTAAGCCCAGGAGTTTGGGGCTGCAGTGAGCTGTGATCATGCCACTGTACTCCAGCCTGGGCAACAGAGCAAGACCCTGTCTCTTAAATAAATAAACAAATAAATATCCCCTTTTTATAAAGAAACCAGCCATATTGGATTAGGGCCCACCCTAATGACCTATTTTAACTTGATTACCTCTGCAAAGAGCTTATCTCCAAATAAGGTCATATTCTAAGGTTCTGGGGGTTAGGACTTCAACATACCACAATGCAACTAGTAATAGCCTGATTTCAAAGTAGAGAGGTTTCATATCGGGTATTTAAAGTGCACTTAAAATACAGCTGGTACTCCCAAAAACTAGCGAGTTACAGAAGCTTCTTAGCAAAGATCATTATGTCCTTCTGGAATACTCCCTGCCACCATTAATAGTGCAGGCTCTTCTTGAAAGCAAAAATAATCCTTTCTCCAATGCTAGCACAATGTTATTGAATATTTCTTTGTTATTTAGATATCCTCTTACAAGATACTACGTAACATTTTCCTCTATCCACAAATACTAGGAATGACCAAACATAGTTCCAAACCTGGAAATAAATAATCAAATATCACCTCTGTCAGAGACAAGCTAATATCAATCATTATTGTCAAAGTAATCAAAAATGTTTTGGTATTCACCATAAAACTGTCAGACAACTTAATCAAGTATAGTTGAATACTTGGAGGATAATACAGCGTGTTAGAAAACTATATTCAAAATGAAAAGTCTTAAGACACTAGTTGGCTTGGAGAAAAATAATATGAAGCAAAGTTTACACATTATTTTTTCAAGATTTTTAAAGTTACACTTTTCTGTGGTCAGCAAAAATAGTGATTTCTTTCATAAATGGAAAAAGAAAGCCATAATCTGTTACCAGCTCACCAATGTAATTAAATCCTTAGCTGGTGCATATTCTTGAAAATGGAGATTAAAATCCCATCTATTAACTGTTAAATTTTGAAATTGCATATGGCTTCTTGTTCATTGAACTGTTAAATCCCTTGGTTAGAAGTTGCATCTGTGAATTATTGATTAGCTCTAAATTTAACTGGACTTTTTGGGAAAAATCCAGAGTTCTAATCCATAGAGGATGAAACTATTTATCTATAACTTTCAGTCTTAATTTTCCCAGTTATACCATGGGCATGTTCATATTTTACCATATTAAGAAAATGAATTCCAATTTTTGGAGTATTAAAATATGGTATCTCTCCCCATCAAAGTGTCAAATGCTTTCCAAGCAAGTAGGAAAACTAACTACATTTATAGCTAACTAAAGGGTATGGAATACTAGATTGTTAGAAACCTAAATTTAAAATATTTTTCTCTATTGCCTTTTTGTTGATCAAATAGACAGAGACAAGCCACATTCAATTTTATTGTTAATTTTCTCAGATGAGGTAACAGTATTGTGTTTATATAAGAGTTGGTTCTTATTTTAAGGAGGTGTGTGCTATAGCACCTAGGAGTGAAATGTCAAGATACTAGCAACTTACTTTCAAATGATTTAGCAAAAACATTTTATAATATATATGTATACATAAATTATATGTGTGTAATATTAGCTATTGTTGAACTTAGAATTTATTTATTGTACTATTCTTCCCACTTTTCTGGATATTTGAAAAAATTTATAATAAAAGGTTGGGGAAGAAAGGGGATGGGAAAGATGTGGAAGGTTTTCTCTGGCTGGTAAATTTGTCATTTAACATTTATTCTGTGCCTATCACATCCAAGGTTCACTTCATCGCTCCCCCATCCACCACCCGAAAGGGCATCGCAAGGCTCAAAGAACTTTCTGATATTATTAGGGAGCAAAAACATTTCCCTTGCCATTTACAAATTATCGTCCACTTAATGGAGTGTTTTGAGGGTTAAATGAGCTATTTTGAGTAAAGTGTTTAGGATGGCATTGGCACAATGCAAGTCCTCAAAACAAGTTGGCTGTTGTAACTTTATCACCTAAAACTACAACCCACACTGCCTGGTCCTGGCAGTTAAGGGCCACACGTGGGGTTCTACTGGGAGACTGCAGGCGGTTGGAAGGAAAGATCCCTTCTGGCTGTGGTGGGTGGGGAGGGTGACGGAGCAGGCGGGGCTGCAGCTTGCACTGCAGGGAGGTGAGAATGCAGAGGTGGGGAAAGGAGAGCTCAGCTGTTTCACACCTTTGAGGAAAGGAATGTGTAAAACGGCAGAGAAGTGAGTCCTTGAGACACAGCAGGGTACAGAGAGTGGAGAGCCCATGTTCTGAAAGCAGATGACCCCCTTCCATGAACCATTTGCAGTGAAGAAGACGGTTGGACCAGAATACCAGATAGCCAATAAGGTCACATACAGAATATCTGAAAAGGTGAAACACCAATCTCCTCCTCTGCAATCCCGTTAGTCCCTCCCACGCCCCAGCACACACGTTTGCACACACGCACACACAAACTCGTTCTTCATCAGTAATTCAGGAAAGGAAGCAAACCTTCCATTTAAATGTGAATCTTTAATTGGACCAACCCCGATCCCAACCTAAAGCTGCGTGAATGCTGTGGCAAACACGTGTTATGGTTACACTGAGCAAAGATACTTGGAGCCAGAAAAACTACTCTTTCTAAATGTTTATTGACTTGTACTATTAAATAATGTCTACCTTTCTTTACATATGAAACTTCACATTTTCTCTACAAAACTTTAAGCAGTTGAGTGTCTGTGTGAGCCATATTACATTGGTAGACTAAGACTCTACTAAACAAACGGAACTACATTTTACAACTAAAAACATGGTATGTTACAATATAGAAAGGAAATCTCCCATATTATCTCCTCTGAGCTTCCGACATTCCTGGGGGCAGTGGAGATGTGAGCCAGGGTTGTCTGATGCTCTTCTGTGGGGAATTTGAAAGGGAAAGTTAGCACATGTATTTCTGGGGCCTGACTCTCTAAACTTCCCATTTGAACATCTGGAATGCGATTACGTTCCAGCCAGGAGATGGATTCCACCTGTGAGCTATATTGGCTGAAAACCTCGCTTGAAACATTTAACATTTCTGAACCTCAATTTCCTCATTCCTGTTTACTGCCCAGATTATTACGTGGATCAAAGAAGTTATATGAAAGTATTTTATGAATTTTAATGTGCTCTATGAATGTTATCAGTTGCTAGGGACAGAATGTGTGTGTCCCCACAAAATGCATGTGTTGAAACCGTAATCCTCAAGGGAATAGTATTTGGATGTGGGCTGTTTGGGAAGTAATTAGTGTTAGATTAGGTCCTGAGAGTGGGGCTCTTACGATAGGATAAATGACCTTTTAAAAAGACACAAGATAGTGTCCCCTCTCTCTGTCTCTCTCTATCCACCAAGGAAAGCCAGATGAGGCCACAACCAGGATGAGGCTCCCACCAGGACCCAACCATGCTGCACCCTGATCTTAGACTTCCAGCCCCCTGCACAGTGAGAAAGAAATGTCTGTTATCTAAGCCGCCCAGTCTATGGTATTGTCTGATAGCAGCCTGAACTGACTGAGAGACATCGGTGTTGTTCTAAATGACGAATTCTCTGAAGAACTGATAAAGAAAAATGTAATCTTGAGCAATTAAGAGTTTCACTCTTAATTAATTAATTTCACGACTTGCTGAGTGCTAAGTATGGACCAGGCACTGTGCCCAGCTTTTTTCACAGATTATTTCGATATAACCTTCAGAAGGATTCTATGCAGCGTGTGCTACTGTTATTCCCATTTTATAAGTGAAGAAGTACGTAACTACCCTGCCCAGGACCATGCACCTAGGAGGTGGGGAACCAGGTGTCACACTCGACTGTGTGGTGCCCACGGCCGGCTCTCTCCCTGCTGTGCCTCCTCTGAGGTTTCATTCCACACAGGTGTATATGGATATGATGAATTTTACCGTTAATACATCCGTATCTCATGGCGCTGCCTCTCCAACCTCCTCAGATGCCTGGGCAACACACGCTCATTGTCACACACGGTCGCCAGGGGAGAACCCCTGGCTCATCAGGCGCCCGAACACAGCTCATCCTGCCCCAAGCTCACCCGCCACCCCACACCCGCCAGAGTCCGCGCTAAAGCTCACCTCCTCTGGAAGTATCTCCCCTGATGCCCTCTCTCCTCCATCCCCCGCCTCCCAGAGCTGCATTAGCGCCCTTATGCTGGGCTCCCAGGGCCCCAGGCACTCTCCCAGTTCATTGTGTGGCAGATGGAGAAAGGTTTATTTTTAGGAGGTGGTAGGAGAATTCCTTTGACAAGAAAGGCTGGCTGGATAACAAACTACAGGAAAGGGAGTGCTTTGTGAGAAAGAGTTGGAAATAACCAACCTGCAGGTTTCTAAGCGCAGGAGCAGCGTTTCGGTGGGGGGAGGGAGAGGACAAATACTGTCCCTGACCTCAGTAATTGACAGGGGTTGCCATGGCTTCCATGTGCAAATTGTTCAATGAATATTTAAACATGATTAGGATTATTTTACTACCTGTGTCCTTCCTGATTAATTGGGAGGAAAGTTATACATGCTGATAAGTGTGCTGTGCTTATATGCCAGCTAGACTAACCAAGGCCAGTGCCACATCTAAATCCAGATGACTGGAAATGACAGAATGTAGTAGAACTTGTAAAAGAAATTGACCATTACAAGTATGACCAATTCTGACCTGCTAACAAAATTCATTATTGTAAAGGGCATTTCCTTGGATATCTAGCTTTTATTTTTAGGTAAGATCCATTTATAATTATCTTATGAGTTAGATATATGTACATGTAGTTTCTGAAGTGTTTGATGATCAAATCTGGAATCTGAAATATGCCCCTCATATTGAAATATTAATTGACATTACCTTTGAAGAAAATCCTTGCTAAATAAAAGAAAGATCAATTGAGTTCTAGTCTGAATTATTACAAATTTTAAACTGATGGAGTATAAATAAATGAAGCCTGTTTTTTATCAGAGATTTTAATTTTCTAGAAAATATGATTTAAATTATTAACATAAAATATGTCAGTAAAAATTATGCCATTTACATATTTTTACTTCTACACAGGAAAGAATATCAGGATCCAAAAATTGAGTCATGTTTATTACAAAAACTGTCTTTAAAAAACCTGTAATAGAATGTTCAGGTCAAGACTATTAATAATAGCCAAAAACTACAAACCACCCAAATGCCCATCAACTATAAAATGAATACAGTTATTCCAGAATATGTGTCTAGTCTATTAATTGTCTACTCTATTATTATATATAATTAATATACATTATTAATTATACACAATTAATGTATTATTAATTGTGTATAATTAATATATTAATTATGTATAATTAATAAATATAATATTTTAATAAAATAAAGCCCACAGGATGGAATATTATGCAGCACTGAGAACAGACATTGTATAACTACAACATGGATGAGTCTCCCAAGCACACTGTTGAGTACCAGAAGCCAGACACAAAAGATTTAATTTATATAAGCTATATGAACCGGCAAAACTAATGCGTGCCCTTGGAAGGCAGACCAACAATTACCTTTAGGTTGGGTGGTGGCAGAGGGAACATGAAGGGGTTTCTGGAGTGCTAGTGATGTTGTTTCTTGTTCTGGGCCTTGGATATATGGGTGTGTTCCACTGTTGAAAATTTACTGGGTGGAGTTTTTCTGTAAGTGTGGTATACTTCAATACAAAGTTTTGGTTTTTTAAAATCAGAGTAAGAAAATAATACCCAGATTGGTGGGGTAGGGGAGAGGCCACTGGGGGAACGGGTAGAGAACTTGCCACAGAAGGTGTTTATAGTCCACTGTGGTTGAAGCTGTATAAGAATTCTGTCTGATAAAGAACAACCTCAAAACAAAAACTATAAACAAATGCTAGGAGAACTGGAGGCCCCAACACACTTTGAAACACTGAGGACTGCTAAAGAAGCCCATGCATTTGGCCTGGCCAGTCATGACAGAGATCAGACGTACAGGCGCACCTGAAGGACCTGAGCTATCACTCTGGGTGTGGTAACGCACCTTGGAGGCCCAGGAAGGAATCGTGCATTTGCAAACTTTATAATCCAGAGCAAATCATAATTTCTCAATTCCCTCATCTATCAGGTGAGGCTGAGAATATCTACCATGCAGGTTTGCTTTAGGATCAAATGAGAGAAAGTATGAGAATACGTTTGTTAACTGCAAGGTACTACATGAATGGAACTTATCAACTTTGAGTGGTTTTATTTAGTGCCGTGTATAAACCAGACACTGAAATCATGTTATTCAAACACACCCCTATATAAGCTTACTATAAGCTTACAGTCTGAATATAGGGGTGTGTTTTTATGCTTCAAGTCAAAATTATTCATCTAGAGCAACCCAGTGCCAGAAATTAGAATGCCATTTCATTATTCATTGACTAAACTTTTATTTAAAACACAAGATCTAAGAATTCAAAACAATACCATTTTAATTCAGAATTATTCTTCATAATCCTTCAAAGGATAAGAGATGGTCTCATTATCTACTGTTATATGACCAATTTTACCACTTTGTGATCAGCGATTGCTTGCACTTTTCGTTTTTATGAGGCCTTCCTTCCAATTCACATGGCACCTGACTCTAACGAGGTCTAATTTTGGATCCACAAATATAAACTTCACATAACATTTCACTTGTCTCTGAAATAAAGTTATTGCTCTAATTCTAAATTCCTTCCTTGATCACATTATTGTTTGTTGAATTATTGATCTTACTTGGAAAATTAGAATATTAGCTTTCAAGTTCTTTACATTAAAATGTCATTTGTTAATTTGCATTAAATAGCTGGCATTATGGGCCCACTGAGAATTAACTTTGCTTCTAGCTGTTACTAATTATTAACATTTTTTATCTTTGGCCTTCAAGTATTTGTTTTGATACCCTACTTTCCTATCTGTTCCAAGTCATAAGTCATCAGGGAGGAAGCAATTAAGCCACCAGGTTGCCCTAATGGCATTCTTCCAAAGAGATCATTTATATTATGAACTAAAGTTTGTGTTTTAACAACTGGGAGAGATCAATCAGTTTCAGTATTGAGAATTAAAATACAGAGACTTCTGCTTTTAAATTATGCTCTGTATGAATGTCCAGGGCTTTCTGCTTGACTTCGGATTTCTGGCAATGCAGGAAACTGAGACATCCACTTCTTCCTAAAACACAGATAAAATCTGGAAAAATATTACAAAATGTAGGGAAATTTTCAGGGGCTGCCAGAAACTAAGAGGGGGCATGGTGAGAGACGATGCCCTGAGATACAGGTCTTGGGCACTGGCCTTAACAGCCCTTGTTGGAGGGTGATGAAGTCTTAGATCCCTGGGAGCTAGAGAGAGCTGGAACTGCCAGCACCTTTGAAGACCTGCCTCCATTAAATAGTTATTCTGTTATCAGAAGTGGGGTTGTGTTAGTTTTCTACGGCTGTGTAAGAAATCCTCCCAGAAGTTCACAGCTTAAATACATGCATGTATTCCCTCACAGTTTCTGGGGGTCCAGCCTCCCCGTGTGGCTTGGCTGGGCCCCCAGCTCACAGTCCCCCCTCCGGGCTCACGCGCGGGGCTGTGGCAGCACTCAGTTCTGTCGCGCTGGTGGCCGAGGGGCTGCGTGCATTTCCAGGTACTGGCCGGAGGCTTCCCAAAGCTCCTCACCACTGGGCCTCTCCACGGGGCGGCTCGCAGCGCGGCAGCGGCTTCCGTCAGAACCAGCCTGCAAGAGGCAAGAGATGTCAGTCAGGAGCCAGAACCTTCCCGCATCCTGATCTCAGGATCACTCATGCCATCCATCACTCATCCATCACTCGTGCCATATTCTGCCTGCTGTCAGAGCCAGCCCGCACCCGAGGGTGGGATCTCACAGGAGCGCGACTACCCAGAGACAGAGTTGGGGGGCCCTGTCTGAAGCCGCCCACCACAGGATTATTGGTCGGGACCAGTGTGCTCTTGCCCAGGAGCGGGGTGACTGGGACCGTGGAGGAGCGTCCCGCAGAACTAAGACCCGGACCCCTAGGGAGGGGCCCCGCTCAGCTGGCACTGCTGTCTCTGGGGGCCGGGTGCAATGAGGCTGGCCCTGGTGGTATAAAAAAGAGCCAGGAACTGAAGCCACTGCCGCTGCCGCAATGACAAACCGTCGCCAGAGTGATGCTCCGGAATAGGGAGCAAACTGGAAGAGGCCAGTCCCTTCTCTCTCCTGCCTCCCATTCTCACTCTGAGCCCCCTGCTGGCAAAAGCGAAAAGAGGGCAGGATGGCAAAGCGGACACGTGCTTTGCGAATCCCAGCCCTGGCATCAGAACGCAGAGCAGAAGGAGGCAGTTGGGAGGTGAAGCCGAGAGCCCATAGTTTGGCCACCAGCACAGAAGGTGAGGAGAAATGTCTTCCCACTGGCCCAAGACAGTGCCAAGGAGGCTAATCCCTGCCTGTAGATCTGGGTGGAAAATAATTTTAAAGTCTCCAGTGAGAAATCAAAACAATAATTTTGTACATAGCATAGGTATGGAGGCTAAATTTAGACCATCCAAAGGTGCAGGAATCTCAAAAAATAACAACAACAATGAAAATCTGAGACAAGTGAAACCCTGTGGTCACCAGCAGGGACAAGTGCAAAACCACTGTGTCGGGTCCTTCTGTAACCCTGGGCACGTGGGCCTCCCACAGGAAAGAAATAAATCTCCACTAAACATAAATTATCAAAAATTAAAAAACAAAAGAGTAAATGTTTTACTGTAATGGTGACTCAGCAATCACTAAAAAAAGGGGAAAAAAGAAAGAAAAAAGAAGAAGTAACAGCCTAGGACTTGCGAGATTAGAAAAATATGAAAGAAACTATAAAGTACATAAGATAAAAATGATAAAAGAGATTTAAAAATATAATGAAAAAATCAAGAAAATATGCAGGGAAAGAAACAGATTTTCCTAACAGGTTAAATAGAACTTCTAGAAGAGAAAAATACGTTTGTTAAAATTTAAAACCAGTTAAAAGGTTAAATAGCAGATTAGATGAAACCAAAGAGAAAATTAGCCAACTGAAAGCTTGAGATCTGAACAAATTATCCAGAATGCAGCAAAGAGAGATTAAGAGAATTTTTTTAAATGGTTTCTATTTCAACATGGCAGCTTTAACATAAACATGCATCACCCCTCCTTCCTGAAAATTCCATTGAAGTAACAGTGGTAACGAGAAGGCAGAAACCCACCAAACAAAGGGAGTAGGAGAGGATATGCAGTAATTGAAACATTTGGCCCAAGATGGCTAAAACCTAAGTCAACATTGGCAAGACCTTGAAGCAGGCTGATCACACGGCAAAGACTCAGGTACCTTTGAGGGCAGGGGGCTTGTAGAACTCCGATAGAACTGATCGGAAGACTGAGAAAAGAGGCTAGATCCAGTTCTCCATTCCCTAGCAGAAAACTCTGGAGAAGTTGAACCAGACAGGGTCTGGATTCAGCAATACCCAGCTCAAGTCTGGGCAGGGACCATGCCCAAAACTGAGGGGGCAAGTGAAATTCTCCATACCCATCATGAGCCTATCCTGCATTTGGGTTTGAGAATATTGGCAGCCAAGGTCTCCCCCTAAGGCAGAAAAGTGAAAATGTCTCTGTTGGGAAATTAAGCCACTCAAGAGAAGATATCTACTCTTTTTTATCTAAAACACGTTCCTCAAATGTCTGGTAATCTTTGGTTCATATTTAAAAATGAGGATTAAAAAGCTAATTGGAGGCACTGTGTATCAAAAGACAACAATTCTGAGGAAACAAGCGATGCACGGAGGCAGAAGAGACAAAAAGAAGCAGAATAAATAACTATAACACCTTCAGAGTTATGAGAGAAGGCAGCACATGCATGAAACAAGAACAGGAGGTAATTAAAAAAGAAATAACAGGAGAACAAAAATAATCCTCCTGGAAAATAAAAATAAGATGATAGAAAGAAAAACCTTCCATAGTAACTTTGAAAGATAATGGAGGGAAGGGGAGTGCTGTCAAAGAAGGCATAAAAGAAAGCTAAGATTTCTATACCAAGAAATCAATAGTTGATATCCAAACCTGAAAAGCCGATAATAATATCAGTGTATTGTAGTAACATAGAGGTAAATATCAGAGGAAACCAATGAGTTGAAAATGGTTGTGTTTGGGAGTTGGAATCAAGTGTGAGGGACTACTCTTTATTTGTCTTGAGTCTCATAAAACTATTTGGCTTTTAAACATTACATTTGCATTACTTCAGTAAAAATAAATTTAAAACTACATATGTGTGGGCATGTACATATTCATACACATATATGAAAGTATCATTAAAACACACATAAAATAAAATGGTAAGGTCCAATATATGTCTAAAAAATAGTTTCAAGAGGAGAAATAGAGAAAATGGAAAAGAAATCCCATTTTTAAAGGTATTGGCTGAGAACTTTGCAGTTTTAAGGAAATACATGTTGTCTAGATTAAAAAATCTGTCCAAGTCTCAAGTAAGATGAAGTTAAACACACTTATTATGGAAGGTCACTTTCCCTGTGTTTTGCATTTTATTTACTTATGAGTCCATCTTCAATAGGACTGTTATCGTCTGTAGGTGGTGAAAACGTCCTTACAGAGTGGTTTTTAGCATTGGCTTCTGCCGAGCACTCCAAAAGGTTCACTGACCTGGGACCCATTTGGGGTTGGAATTCCTAAGCCACATGGATAACATGTATTCAGGCTCCATGGCTCTGTTTGGAAAAGATTTGCTACCTTCCAGTAAACATTTCCTTTTTTTCTTCCCCACTCAGAATCCTGGGCTATGTTTCAAGGATACAGGAGTGAGCAGCTATGGAAAATGTTATTGAAATCTGTCGAAAGGCCAAGGAAGAGGAGTCTTGAGAAAGAACCGTTGGTTTGTCTGGTTTAGATTATTGCTGAACTTGTCAGGAAAACTCCTAGACATACAGAAAATTTAATATGTGATATAATATAACATAATATAATAAGACATAGCATATGTGGGGCTGCCCTGTGCATATTAGGATATTTAGCCCCATCTCTGGCCTCTACCTACTAGACACCAGCAGGCTCCCCACCCAGTTGTAATAAATAATGTCTCCAGACATCACCAAAGTCCACTGGAGGCTGAGGGGGCACCAGATTCCCTCTGGTTGAGAAGCACTGCTCTGGGGTGTCCTCACGTCCCCATATTGAAGGCTCCAGCCTCTGCATTAATCAGGGAAATAGAGCTCGGGAAATGGGCTCTGGATCTACGGTCTGTGTAGGACTTGGGGTCTCTCTGCACCTTGATCTTCTGGACTTTGAAATGAAAGTGGCTAGGATATGACCTGAGGATTCAGTCAGCTATGAAACCCTGTGATTCCTGTACAGCATGGAAGTATTTTTGAGTGTGGAGGTCCATGTTCCAAAGTGGCGTGTTTTGGAGGCACACACTGCAGCTGCCCTTTCCATCAGGCCCCCTGGTTTGAGTGACTCATTAAAATAACCCCAAAATGGGAGCCTCTGGAACAAATGGTTAGTAAAGACGGAGAGCAGCTTGTTTATCTTCTCATTTGCAGTCCAGTGAATTGGTCATCCACTCTAACACTCTATCAATTTGCTCAATATATGGAGGCGCCAGGGGAGTGCAGAGCAATAAACAGTACGATAGCACTCGATTGTACTCCAAGACTGCAGACACTACCAGAAAATTCTAAACCAAGACCATTCTCCTTTACTTGAAATATTTCTTTTTTTTTTTAACGTCATGAATTAAAAAAAAAAAAAAATAACCTATTTTCCAAAATAAAACCTGTGTTAAATTTAACAAGTTTTTGACAGACCTTTGAGACCCTCAAGGAATTAAAAGGTAGGGCCAGGTTACACAGTATCTGGTATTTGTACAGCACTTTTAAGCCTGCAAATGTGCTTTGGTATCTGCGTTTTGTCTTCACAACGCTGCAAGTTAAATAGAGCGACCCGACCTATTCTCACTCTAGATGAAGAGACTTAGGCACAGAGAGCCTGAGCGCGTAGCTTCAGATCACACAGCAAAACAGCACCTAGATAAACACCCCCCTCAGGGTCCCCATCACTGCAGTATCCGTCAGGCAACAAAGAACGTGTGTTGGCCTAAGAGGGGACCTTCACACCCTCTGTGGTGGCCAGGTGGCCACTGTACGTCTAGTTTTGAGGCCCTGCTGCTCCATAAAGATGGGGTGGGGGAGGGAAGCTCAAAAACAATAGATTTGATCTGAATTTGAAAATGTGGAACTTAAGAGAACAAAGAAGGATGGGGAAGACAGGCAGACTACAATGGTTTGAACAAAACCAGAATTTTTTTTTTTTTCAAAAAGAAAAAATTCCAGTTAGAACAAATATTCCTAAATCAATCAATACAAATAGGGTCACATTAAGCCTCCAGAGAAGTTGAAGTTGCAGGACCCTGGGGAGGGTTCCCAGAAAGAGGATGTTGGGGAATGGCCCAAGGGTCCTTTAAAGCTTCCGGATTCAGACCCACCACTATCTCATCCCACTAGGTACCCTCTGTGCAGAGCCCGGGCAGGGAAGACGACCCACACTCTTCATTTTGCCTTTGTGGACACTGGAAACAATGTGTCACAATGAAGAGAACGGAGGAGACCTGGTCCTAGACTCACTCCAGCCATCGATCAGCTCCATGACCCTCAGCTCAGCCTTAACCTCTGGGGCCACACACGCCATCCTCACTGTGAAATGATGGGATTGAACTTGCTGACCTTTACGGTCACTTTTTGACTTGACCTTCAATAAATCAGGCCTGATTAAGAGAAAATGGTTAAGTCCCCAGGTTTAACCAAGACCCCTAGAATCTCTAGCTTTTCTTTAACCCCCTTCTTTGTCCAGGCAGGGCCTTTATTTTTCCCACATTGAAACAGGGTAGGATCTGACTCCATCATCTGTACTTTGGCAGAAAGTCTTTTACACCAACCTGCTGTCTCCACTGTATTTATATAGCAAGGCTTTGAGTCTACATTCATCCAGATGGATGGAGTTTCAGCCAATGCTAAGAGCAGAGATTTGATGTGCAACAGGGTGAACCAGAACCACCCTTTAGTTTTTGCTAAGCTTGTCCTGTGGGTGACCTGGCTGAGGTCATTTCAGAAAGTCTGTGGGGTTGAGTCAAGAGAGGAAATGTGAAGGAGGATTGCCTCCCTTCCCATGCCCTCCCTCCCCTTTCTCCCCTCTCTTAACCCCATTCCTTCCCAAGGAGAGGCCTGGGAATAGGACCTGTGGGAAGAGTTCTAGGGACCAGGACATGAGAAGAATCCTCTTGCCATTGGAGCCTGAGCCGGCAAAGTACATCATCATCCCTGGTGTCCATGCATCTGGGAGACTTGCCTCTCTGAAATGCAGGAGCTAGGCTAGCGTAGAATGCTCTATTGCAGGCAAAAAAATAATTTCTGGTAATGAAATTCTCACGTACAAGACCTAAGAGTTACTTAGACTTCACAGTCATTAGGAATAAACAATCCATTGGTTTAGTTGTGTTCGGTCTGTGGCTTCCCGCTTTGTTGACGCTCTGCTTCTCATGCTCCGTGAGATTTCCCGGGTTCTGCCCTGGGACTGTAGGTGGGGACTGCCAAGCCCCACCTCTCCCGTGTCCAGGCCCCCAGAACTCTGCCCATACATCCTTCCTGTTCTCCTCTGCTGCCTGAAGGCTCTCTGATCGCCTCCTGAGTTGGGAGCTCCACCGCCAGCAGGGTGAGTGTGGGCTTTGACTAGTAAATGAATGAGAAGGAAACAATGAAGCTCAAGGGAGGGCGAGAAGGGAAAACCCCAAACACTTGGGGTGCGGAGTGTTTATCTTCTCTGATTCTTCCCAGGCCGTTTCACTTGTCCTCATTTTATTTTGTGTCTCTCATTTTTCTTCTGAATAAAATAGCTGAAAGTGAACTGAGGAAATGTGTGAATCAAAAACACATGAATAAGTATCAAGACCATGGAACTGAGGCTCCGACTCTAGAATCTGATGATTCCTTTGAAAACTTTTCCTAGCAGATACTCCTTTCAGATCCAGTGACTCAGCCGGGCCAAACATTTAAAGCACCTCTCTTTGCGTATGAATTGTTCATCACATGAGTCGGAAAGGCAGCCTTGCGGAAGAGGCGCCCAAGTTCACAGCCCGGGTCAAGGTAGGTTGATCTGTAGGAAAATTGGGAAGTCAGGAATTAAAAAAAAAGACAATGGAGCTGAAATTTCAGGATGAAGGTGTCTTCACTAGGAGGCAAGTCATCAAGTCTAGAAGTCCCTTGCTGTGTCATGCTGAGACCTGCAATGATGAATACATCTAAGGATGCCGCAAGTTGTGATCAACAGAAATTTTTAAGTAAACAGCAAACAGGACTTCCTCCTGCTAGAAACAGAATGTTCGGTGGATCCACATTTAGGAGAGAAAAACAAAAGGGAGGTAGAAAAAATAAATATCCAAGAAACACAGTCACACACTGTGATGTTTCAAAATAAAGCAAAAATATTGACTCCGTGTACTAATCAACCGAGGGGCAGCCACAAGCAACTTCCCAAATAAGAAGCAGTTATGGTTACTGCACTCTGGAAAGCAGGAGTGGAGGGGAGGTGTCACGTTAGATAACTGCAATTTAAGCAAAACAACAGCTTAATAAAGTGTCAGCAGCTTCCTCACAGTTTAAAAACAGATGGGCTTTGCTACCCAGGAAGAGGGAGAATTTGCAGACCCGCTGTGATTTGGAGAGTCTGTCCTCACCCTTTACTGAATCATTAAAAGTCTGAGAAGCATAAATAATGATAAGGCTTCTCTTCAGAAGGTTCAGTGTCCTACGTCTCATTTGGCCAACAGTACAAAACCATCATGGGTTTCAAATTATGATACAGAGCACAGACTTTGTTACATGGGCAAACTTTGAACAGGGTTTTAGCCAAAGTATTTTTACAATCTTTTATGATACATATGATATGTATCCATGAGGCTAACAAGGTGGCTAACATTTTAAGGTCAGACCTATCAATCATATATACATATTTAACCTATCTCTTTTAAATAGACAGATCGCAGATATTTTTATCTTAATATTATATACTTCTTTCCATTAAAATGTAAGTGTTATTGCTTCAATTATTGGTCCCATCATAGCATTTTATTTAAACAGTGAGCTCTTACATGCCAACGTAGAAATAGTAAGATATTAAGACAACATTCTGTCCCTTGTGGCCAGTTATCAAAGTTGCAGATCCTAACTAACCAAAGCTCTGTTCCAGACTGAACCACAGAGCAAATTTGTCTCCTTCATCTTCAATTTTTGACTTGAAAGGTACTGCGAGCAAGCCCAATTCTTTGTATGTTCGTACCTTTTGTGTTAAAGGAGGGGTAGGTCAGTAAACATTATTTAAAAGAGTTACTTAAGCAGAAAAGAGAAATTTACCAAGCAATTTCCCACTTCTTGATGAAAACTTCCTCCCAGGCCAGAGTGTCTCCTGAACAAGTGGCTCTATTTTGTGATTTAACAGTAGGGTATTTCTCAGCTCATCCCATCTGCATCCATTTTCACAATGACTGAACAAATGCAATTAGCTTGCAGTGAGCCAAGTAATGGTTTTCTTAAAGAACTGGGAACACTTTCTTAGGCTCTAATATGTCTGGACGTCTGCTGTGGCTTCTCCCAGCCAGGCCCTCATTAGTAGGAAGTACATCTTTTTCCAGGGTACCAAGCAAAAGTCTTGCCGCAAGAAAACTATAGCATAAGATTGATGAGCCAGTTGAGGGTGTGGATGGGGAGATGTTGGGGCCCCTGCTATTTCCAGCTTGTGCACTCTACCTACAGGAAACTAACACTCATGGCACACTCACTGGATGCTGGGCATTGCACTAATGTGTTTATATATGTTATGCCAACATTCTAGAAGGGCAGTGCTACCAGGGCAGAGACCTCATATGTCTTGCTCCCCACTGAATCCCCAGTGCACAGAAGAGGCACTCAAAAGGTATGTGTTTTGGAAGGTGTCTGAAGACCCCTGGGAGTCATCTCCAGCCCTGGGTTTGGTAGACCTCCTGGTATCTTCTCTCTGTTGGGTGGTCCTAGAAATCAGCTGGCTTCCCAGGAGTCACACTGGGGGATGCTCTCGGAGCACAAAAGTACTGTCCCTAGACCTTCAGATTTAAGGGAGCTGGGAAACGTTTTAATGGATATATGTAATTCACTGTCCAATGCAGAGGACATGAGTTGATAACACAGGAATGTCCATGTATGGATAAAAGTATTTCAATGAGACTATTAATCTAAACTAGGTAAACAGCCCTCCATTTTAACTGACTAAATTACCTAACACTGTCTCTAAAGTTAATGGTCATCCAGTATAATTCACCTACATTTCTTCAATATTCAGTGACAAATACTGGAGAGTCCCCTACATGTGTATGAGGCAAGGTACTAGGGACGGTGGGGACACCGTTGACCGCCCAACCAGCACTAAGACTCCTGCATTCCAGCCCACTGATAACTATATTTCATCAAATCTAAGATACATCCTGATTTCAGAGATGGTAGAATGTGAAATGCGGTACAGCTATATCTCAAATAGTTAATATAGCAGTCACATCTTCAGTTTTATTTCAGAAACTCATACTACTATTCCTTGTGTTTTTGTTGTTCAGAGGAACTTGTCCAAACAACTTATTTTTTTAAAAAAAAGAAACTAAAAGTAATTTTCCTTAAAATCACATCTATCTTTTCTGGTACCTTGGGGAGGAAAAAGTTCACCATTACTAAGTAGATTTTTCCATACAAATAAATCAAGAATTCCTAATTGTAATGACTTTTTAGAGAATACTGACTCCTGGAGAATTTTTAAGGTATAGAAACTTGATAAACAAAGAATCCATAGTTTCCTGAAAGTCTTCCTCTTTCGTAAAATTCTCACAGCAAAGATACTCAAATATGAGAACAATGGACATAAATATAAACCCGTTGGTCATCAGGCTCTCAAAGAGGAGGAGTGGATGCTGGGTTTCACAGCACCTGGCCTGCAATAACCTCTTAATAATCATGTATTCATTGAATGAATGAATGAATGAATGATTTGCACAGCCATGTAAGAAGAAACCGTGATAAGCAAAGGATAATAGTTCCAGGACTATATTAATAGAATGTTAAGAATAGCTACACAAAACCAGCATGGAGTTCCACTGGTTCAAAAGGATGAATTAGCTGAGAATGAACTGCCTGAGATGGAAGTCACTGTGTATTCCTAGTAAGGGTCATGGGTGGGTTTGTTCTAATCTGTAGAGTGAGAGCAAGTGTGCATGTTCACATGGAGCAGGAAGGCAAATTCAAGCAGGATACAGATGGGCTTTGTCACGTGGAAATGTTAACAGTTGCAAAGGCCAGGTAAGGCTCTCTTGGCATTCCTTTGTGGACTCTGCAAAACCAAATAAGGCTCAAGGGTGGAGCAGGAACTTAGAGGACCTCACGGCTCATTCCTTGGAGAGTGTATATTCCATGGGCAGATTGTGGCAGCGGAAGATCTCAAACCCATGTGTCCTGAATCCTTATCCAGGGCTGGTTCTCCTAAACTGAGTCTCCTGCAGGAATGCCAAGGGTAAACTGTCTGACTCAAGTCCAGAAAATAATTAAAATAGTGGCTGGAGATAAACAGAACAGTCTTTTGACTCAACACTTGCCATTTAGCCTTGTCATATTTCCTTATCAAAGTGAGAGCAGCAGATCCTGATATAGAACATTCTTGTCCACTGCGACAGAAGCGGGGAGGAGGAGTCGCCGGCTTTGACTAATGCCATGCCACAGCAGCTCAGCTACAGCAGAACTGCTGAGCTGGTTTCTACTTTGCCTCAGGTGTCACTGACAACATTGTCAGTTAAGCAGGGATTGCTGAATCTTTATTCCTGGCAATGAGGCGAGAAATAGAAAGTGCACAGCTGGATTTTCTGATCACAGGCTGGGTTTGCAAAGCTCAGGGTTGGGGAGGGAGGGAGTCATCTTTTAATGTGCAACCGAACATTCAAGCTGAAAGTCAAAATCTGAAATCGAAGAGGGAATCCCATATTTTGTCTGCTTCCAGTTCTCAGCTAAAAGAAATAACAATTCTCTTTTAGGTAATTAAATGAAATAATAATAATAAAAAAAAACCCAAAAGTGAAAATCATGGAATTTAAATAATTTAAGTACAAATCCTGTCTCCTCTTTACAGCCAGTCTATAAACTAACTTCCTGAGGGAAGAGACCTTGCTGTCTACCTCTTTTATTCCCCATGGTGTGATTCATGGTGCCATGCACACCCCAGGTAATGAATGCATATTTTTGGAATGCGTGAAAGAATACAGATGAAATACAGCTCAACTCTCCATCAAGCAGCAATGTACAGGCCTGGAAAGGGGGTGTAAAATAAATATGTAAATTTATAAATGAATAAAAGTTTGCAACTAATATGTTAGAAAGGAAATGTTCCTACTAGGTAGAGCAAGGACTTTAGGGTGAGAGGACCTGGGTTCAAATTCCGGCTCCCCCACTTTCTGTCCATGTGACCATCAGGAAACCAGTTCATTTCCTTAAGCCCGAATTACTGACTTCTCAGGGTTGTCATGGTCCTGTGAAAACACACGTCAAATCATGTCACCCCTCTGCTCCAAGGCCTCCCTCCCCAGTGGCTTCCTATCTCGTGTCAAATAAAAATCAATGTCCTTCCAAGAACTTAGATGGTTCTACACAATCTGTCCACACCCCTTATCTCTCTGACATCATTTATTGTGCATCTCCCTCTTGCAGACTGTGTCAGCCACATCGGGTCACAAGCCAGCACCTTTTGTTCCCTTGTCTGCCCCCTTTTTTCTTTCTGTTGGTCAGCAGCCCACCCCTGCTGGGTCACCCTGCTACCAACAGACTTGGTGGGACTTGGCTTTCTGATAGGCCACTAAGGGTCAGAAAGCACAATCTGGAAGTGTGAGGAAGTTAACTCCCCGTGGGGTGACCTTTCACCAATGGGAAAGAGCAGATGGGAAGGAGCCAGGCTGATAAAATCCTGCCTTTTGTGAATGTGCCAGGATGGGGCTCCTCCTTGCAGTCCTTCCAGAGAGCTCTTGACAGGCCAACGAACACGCAACACGCTGTGCCTCTTTGCAGCTCATGATGCTACAGCCAGCTCAGTATTCATTGCATGGCTTTGTATCTTCTCTTATCTCTCTCCCCTGCTTTCTACGTTCTCCCAACCCTGGCCTTGCACCTCCCAAGTCCTTGCCTCAACCTCTACTTTCTAGAAGAGTAGAGCTAAGATAGATCCTATATATTCTGTTGATTTACTTTATTTATTTTCTGTCTTCCTCCTAGAATATAAGCTCAATGAGGGCAGGGATTTCATCTATTTTATCCACAGAAGGTGCATAAAATATGATACCTGGAAATCAATCAATATTTATTGAGTTTACGGATGAGTTTCTATTAATAGTACAGTACTTGGCATTGTATCTGGCATTTAGGAGCTGCCCACCAAATGGAGGTTTTCACCATTATTCTTACTATCTATGACCATTCAGGATAAACTATGCTATTTACTATGTCCTTTACAAGTTTTCTAGTAACAAAACCATAAACATATATAGTGAAATATTTTTATATAACATTTTTAAGACATTTCCTAGATTGGATTTTTTTTCCTTTTTTTTTCCTTAGTCCTAATTATACTTCGATGTTCTTATGAATGGAAAATAAACAAGAGCAAATGACAAAAGGAAAAGAGGAATGAAAGGAACAGCGTGTGCAGACAAAAGAGTATAGGAGAGCTAAAAGAAGAAGCTAAAACTGTGGGAAGGTGCAGGGTCTGTGGGGAGAGAACATTCCGGGACGCTGCGGCTGCGTATGTAAGAAAACGGAATGAAGGGCATGAGGAAGGAAGAGTTGCCAGAGGAAGGAAAGAAAGACCAAGAAAATTAATTATCTATTTTTGCAATGTTGTCACCGCCCTTATAACTTTTAGATTGCAATTAGAGCACTTAAAAAGCTATATTCTCTTTCCTCGCGGATATTTTTCCTGGCAAGTTACCGAGTTGCGACAATTGCGTCAGCTCCATTCAAGTGGTTCATGAGCCATGTGTGCTTTCTCAGAGACTCAGAGTTCAATCATTTCTTTACAGTTTCTAATATTAGAAACGTTTTCACTTTATGATCACATATCTGAAGAACTCAAAAGAATCAAAGGAAGGGATACTACGGCACTAGAGAATTTAGTAAGGTAGCGATTTTTTAAATTAATAAAGAAAAATAAATACTCACCATATGTTGCATATATACAAAAATACTAATCATATATACATACATACAAAAAAACAGTAAGAAGATGTAATAGAAGTTCACATTTATGATAGCAGAACAAGAGAAGGAAATAATTAGGTATAAATGTTACAAAGGAGTGCCCAAAACCTATGTGAAGAAAACAATAAAACACTCATGAAAGACGCAAAAATAGACTTGAACAAATGGAAAGAAACTCCATTCTTGGCTAGGAAGACTTGGCATCAAAAAAGATTAATTAATACTCGCTAAGCTAACGTACAAATGCAATGTAATCTAAAGTTGAAAAATTACCAGGTTCTTTAATCTGGGCCAGACAGGCTGATTACAGAGCTCATTTGGAGTAACAAGCAGTCACAACAGCCCGAAAAGAAGAATCAAGGAGGGGGTGGGTGGCCAGACCACTCTGATATTAAAACATACTATGAAGCTTCTGGCATTTAAAAAGCTTTATGTTGGTGCTTGAATGGGTAGACACAATACCGAATAGAACATCCAGAAACATGCTCACATGATTATGAAAATTTAATATACAATAAGGTCAACTTCTCTAGTCAGTAGGGAAAAGAGGGAAATTTTCATAGGTGGTGTTGGGATAACTGGATAGCCATTTGGAAAAAAAACAAAATTGAATCTTTACTTGTACTATACACTAGGATAAATTCCAAATGGTGTCTATTTAAATGTAAAAACAAAACCAAACCATAAGTTCCTGGAAGAAAATATGGATGAATTCCTCTTTACCTGCAAATGAAGACAACTTTCCCAATTGTAACTGGATGTCTAGCAGCAATAAGTGTAAAGATTGATTAATTTGATTACCAAGAAAACCCCTTTTTTATGAAAACAGAAACAGCATAAGCGAATTAAAAGAGAAATGATGCACTAAGAAAAAAATACATGCCTCAGTAAATAAACTTATTTTATAAAGAGGTTCTAAAAATAAAGAAGAAAAAGGCCCCCAATTCTACCAAAAAGTAATCTAAAAATATGAACAAATAGTTTATGGAAAAATTAATGTGACTGACTCAGACAAAGAAAAGATGTTCAACCTCACTTATAATAAGAGAAATGCAAATTAATATTATTAATAGACTAAGATACCATTAGATTTAAACACATCAACTATGATTCAATCTGTGTGTTCATAATGATACATACAGGCAAAAAAAATCTTCATTAGTCATTTCTGGAGGATGCCTGAGAATCAATTCATTATTGCAAAATTAGTAAGTAAAAATCAATAACTAAAAATAATCATTTATCCTACCTGTCCTAAATAGACTGTCCCTCCGTGTAGTCAAAAAGCTAGTGAGGAGAACTTTCTTTTTATAGCACTGTTCCAGCTAATAAATAAAGAACGATGAAATTTAAATATCACCATTTGGCAACCCCTAATGAATTGATGCGTTAGCAAAAATCCAGACTTGACAATCCATGCTCCTTTAGCCTAGCGACTCCCGTTTTAGGATCTAACCCAATTCAAAAGGCTGTGCATGGCAACACTGCTTGTGAGACTACACAAAACTCAGGACAACCCCAGTGTCTGTGAATCAGGTACACGGTCAATTAACTGCGCTCCATCTACAAAGTACTACAGTACTTCTGAAAAAAGAATTACAAAGATTCCCATTACGAAGTGATCTCTAGGATTTATGGTCAAATGAAAACAGCAGGATGGAGACTAACAATATGTAAAGTCAATATAGTAGACTAAGAAAGGAGGAGGATGTGAATATGCAGACAATTTGCTTAAAATTTAAAAAAATAATAGAAGATAAACATGTTTAAGTGTTTGTCTTACAGAAAGAAGAGGACATAGCATTCAATCCATTTCAATATGCCCGTGTTTGGGGATGTCACAGAACCTGTTCAAGGCCTTGTCAGCGAGCCTCACTAATGTGGCAGGTGAGAAGAAAAAGAAAGAGAAAGAAAAGAGAGGGAAACATTCTTACTGCTCTAAGACTCCCCAGGGGAAATCTACACATTTGCCCTCCTAGATTTCACATGGCTAACGGTTTCAGCTCTCATTTTTCTCTTGCAGAAATGAGAAGAAAGTCGTTTTTTCTTTTCCCCCTGATTTTGTGAGAGTTTAGGGGAGAGGGAGAATTTTTGTGTTTTGGTTTTGGCATGTTTTATCTCTGATTTGGCTCCTCGCTCCAAGGGCAGCCCCAAGAGCAAGGGAAAGGGACAGACGATACAAACCACCAGCCTTTGATCCTTTTGCAGCAGGTCTGGGCAAAGCCACACTCACAGTTTATCGACGATTCCTGCGTGTTTGCGTAGCAGATGGTTTTTAAGGGTAGGTATTCGCACTTGTGGGCCTGCTCCCTGCTGAACACCGCTGCTCTCACTCTACCAAGGCAGCTCAGAGACAAGTGAATTCCGGAGGAAAAAGACTTCAGAAACCCTCCACCCAGCCAGCCACGGGGGGCGGGGGGAGTTGCTGTGGAGCTGTCTCCAGAGATCAGATGCCTTTGCTTTCAGGAAACACTTCAGAATATACAGCCAAAACACTATCTTACGTAGACTTAGGATGTATTTTAAAATGTAGCTGCAGTGGCAGGGGAGGCAATGAGATCTTTCTTCTGCTGAGGATTTCTCCCACCCAGGGTTTCGCATCTTCCTCCAGGTAACCCTAGGACTGACACAGTTTTAGTCCATGTTTCCTATTTATTATTTTCTACGCACATAATTTTCATTTTTTGCCCTATTTTTGATCTTATTTTCCAATCTGGCCTGTCATTTTTATTTCACTCACACGTGTGGAAATGTGCTACTTGTCTAGTCCTCCTAGATTGCAGACAGAAAGGGGAGCAAGCCACACAGGCAGGCAAGTGAGTTCACCCCTGAGTAGAATGCAGGGCAGGCTGGCGCCTCGCATGTACCTTTCCTGAAGGGATACGGGGGTGGTGAACGAGTGACCCGTTAGATTTGGCTTTGGGAAAGCACATGGCTTTATACAGGAGATGGCATTTTGGCTGGGTTTGAGAGGTGGATGTGATTTCAACAAGTAGGAATGGGAGGGGCACAGTATGGGAACAGCCTGTGCAAAGGCACAGGGGCAGGGAAGTGCAAGCCACACCCACTGACTGGGAATCAGTCCCGTGTGGGCTGAAGCCCGGAGCATGAAGAGTAAGAGGGCAGGACAGTAGAGGCAGGTCAGCACCAGCCCTGAGAGGCCCGGGGGTGGGGGAGTTCTGCCTCACTGCTGAAAATCCAGGAGCCACTAAAAGGCTTTGAACAAGTGGGTGACTTGACTATAGGTAGTCTGGGTTAGTTAATAGGGCTTCCATAACGAGGTACAGGCAGAGCCTCAAACAACAGCAATCTACTGTCTCTAGTTCTGGAGGCTGGAAGTCTATATCAAGGGGGCAGTGGGGTTTGTTTGTCCTTAGGGCTCTGCCTGACTTGTAGATGCTATCTTCTCCTGGCGTCTTCACATGGTTTTCCCTCTGTGTGTCTGTGTCCTGTTCTCCTCTTCTTAGAAGGACCCAGTTGCACTGGATTAAGGTCCACCCTAAAGACCTCATTTAAACCTAATCACCTCTTTAAAGACCCTATCTCCACATATCTTGGGAGGTACTGGTCAGAACTTCAACATATGAAGTTGGAGGGACACAATTCAGCCTGTAACATTGTCTGTGCAAAAAAAATACTCTCAAGAAAGATGGAGGCAGAAGAGAGAAGGAAGCATGGAGTCAGGGAGGCCACTGGAGGCTGGCACAACGAGTCCAAGGAGAAACAAAGAGCAAACAGGGAATAGGACCTCAACGGCTCTGTGTAGGTGGACGCTGAGGACTCCGCACCTGGTGGCTGTGGGGGGTGTGGGCGGGAAGGAACCAGAGACAACTCCATGGAACTCTGTGAGTCAGCTTGAACCCGGCACAGTCATAGCCCATTAATAAATAGGACAGGAGGGATGAATGGATTAATGGGAGAGCTGATTTTGGCAGGGACTGGGGTGGGAGGCAAACTTGCTTCTAACATACTTTTTTATTGCTTGAATTTTTTTTAAAAAAAACAATGTGTGCCAATTCCAAAAAATCAAAAGCAAAAATAAAAATAAATGTGGAACTTCGAAGGGCTTTCCCTTCTAGGATGGTTTTTCATATCACTTGACTCTCTCCCTGACCCCTGGGTGCGTATGTTGAGAACACCCTCTGAGAAACCAATCCAGGGTGGAAATTGCAGTGGGCTAAGGTGAGGTCAACTGCTAGAAAGAAAAGAAGTAGAAATTCGCCAGAACCACAGCAAAACAGTTATTTATAGAGAGCAATTTTATATAAAGAGGATTAACCTTGGACTCTTCCAGGGAGAAGCAGTTATTAAGGTCCTTCTTTCCTCCTCTAGCAGGGCCCACTACAAGCGGCTTCTGGCTGTTGAAGTGACTGAATGAGATGGTACCTATAAAGAGCTTAGTACCACACGTAGTGCGCAGAACCTTCCCAGCGTTAGCCATTGTCGTGGCACTGATGACATCCTATGCCTCATGCATTACATTTTGAGGACCTCCTCTCCAAGCCCTATGGACCAGAGGGTGCCACTGTTCTTGGTCACTGCCCAGAGTTCTTCCCTGTGTTACTTGCCAGCAGAGTCCCACTGTGTGCAGGGACTGGATGGCCACGTGCTTTGGGGGTCGAGCGCCCTTTCTAGCCCCAGTGTGAATCTTGATTGGCCTAAACCAGTCATAGTCGTTTTACTCCCCTTGTAGGTGACTGATTTAAGCTTGTGTGATGGTTAATTTTATATGTCAACTTGAATGGGCCACGGGGTACCCAGATATTTGGTTAAACGTTATTTTCAGGTGTGTCTGTGGTGGCGTTTCTGGATGGGATTAACATTTGAATCAGCAGGCAGGGAAGCAGATTGCCCGGCATGGGCCTCCACCAATCTGTCAAATGTCTGAATAGAACAAAAGGCTCAGCAAGAAGGAATTTGCTCTCTCTTTCTGGCTGTCCTGAGCTGGGACACCAGTCTTCTGCCTTTGGACTCAGACTGGAACTTGCACCACTGGCTCTCCTCAATCTCAGGCCTTTGCACTGTAGATCTGGGGACATCTCATTTTGGGACATCTTAGCCTCCAAATTATGTGAGCCAATTAAATATATATGTATATGTACATATGTGTGTGTGTATATATGTATGTGTGTGTGTGTGTGTGTGCGTGTGTATATATATGTATATGTTCTGTGTCTCTGAAGAACCCTGACTAATACAGCTTGGAAACAGGACACAGTCATGGTCAAGTGCAATGGGAGGGATAATCTGCTGAGGAACATATGAGAACTTATTCCCTGCTCTTAAAAAGGGACAGAGGTTGTCATCTACATGGCATGGCTGGAATTGCAGCAGCCATCTCTGCACCATGAGGGAGGCCAGCCGAAAAGGACAAATCAAGCCAATGAGGACAGCGGAGAGGAGAGGTAGAAAGAATGGGACCTAGAGGACTTTATTGAACTGCTGAATTAGCCCGTCCTGGTACTGGCTCATCTCAGAACTTCTTCTTAAGCGGATAGTGAATGACCTTAACCTTGAGCTGCTGCTTTTTTATCTTGTCTATTTCTTACGGCCAAAACCATCCCAACTGGTAAAACGCACTTTGGTTCATGGGAAAACCTTTGCCTCCTCTGTTTGTGATGCATCTCTAGCTGTTTTCTTCACCCTGGCTGGGGGTATGGTTTGGGGGTCCCTGTGTGAGGCTCTGTACAGCAGCACAGGTGACACCAGAGCACATCACATATCCCTGATGCATCTTTCTCTCCAAAGAACTTGGGCAAACAAGTGCAATTTCCTGGTGGCCAAAGCCCACGTATCCACACTAGATTCGTCACAAGTCAGGCCTTCTCTTTGGAAGTGGCTGCATTGCTTGTCCCCCAACTCTGTCCAATGTTCTCAGCACCCTGGTGCTCCTGTTTCTAAACCCCAGAGCAGAATTCCAACTGTGGGCCCATCAGCTTTCTCCAGACTTCGTGTGTGTGTGTTTGCCAGGCTTCTTTTCTGATAGGAGAGTCAGAATGCTTTTTCTACTGACACAGAAACAAGTCAGCCTCGCCCCCTGCAACCCTGGCTGTCTGCCGTTCTTCCTGGTCCAACCCCCACGCAGAGTGGAAACAGCGATCGTAATAATGCCTTACCTTGCACCGCAAAGCATTGTCACACACGCCGCCTACTGTAATCCTTGCTGTGATGGGCGAGATAAGTAGAGCAGACATAACTGTGCCTATTTTACAGAAGAAGAGACACATTTAGAGGGGAGGACCAGTCGTGCCAAGGTCAAGCGGCAGAGCTGGCACAGGTAGAGATCAAATCCAGAGCCAACCAGTTTCTCTCCATTGAATTCAGGTCCGCTCCGCATGTGTTTAACCGGCCTTCGCTTTATATTTGGCACTTTGGGGCCCACCTGGGATAGCTGGGGGGATGAGGATTGATGTTTGTGCCTCTGCCTCAAAGAAATAGGAGGAGGTCAAGGAGGTGGTTACATTTACCAAATGCTTAGTGTGCTCCAGGTGTATCAATTAGTTATTGATGAGTAACAAAAGGCCCCTAAATCTAGTGCCCTGAAACCACAACCATTTGTCATCTCCGAGTTAGCTGGGGATGGGGGTGTCTGCTAACCTGGGCCAGGCTCAGTGTCCTCAACTTGGCACGCACAGGCGTCTGCAGTCAGGTGGCAGGGGGCCTGGGCACGGGCTGGTCCGGGACAACATGGCTGTACGGCACATGGTCTGCCATCCCCTGACAGACCAGGCCAGGCCATGCTCGTGGCCAAGCAGAGGAGCATGAGAGTGAGCGGAAGCTGGCTGGGCCTCTGCAGGCCCAGGCTCAGACCCGCCACACTCTCGCACCTGCTGCAGTCTGGGGGCCGGCGCAGGTCACAAGGCCGGTCCCCACGCAGCAGTGGGAAATCGGCGCCACCATATCCAGATGTGGCACATGCCCGCCACTCGGAAGGGGTTTCCACACGTTGTGTGTGATCCTGATGGCACCTACAAGGAAGGGATGTCCTGGATTTGTCATGGAGTTTTATTCGGCATACTTTTGAGAATTCTGAAAGGAGACAGCAGATTTCAGTTTTGTCTGAGATGCATTTTATACGAACACCTCTTCTACAGAAGTAAACAACCACGAAAACCCTTCCATACCCTGTTACACAAAAGGAACACCATTCCTTCCAACCAGGCCTCTCATAGCTATAGACTGCTTCCAGACTTGACATTCTTGTATTCAAAACTAAAATGAACTGTTAGAAAAATATAGTATCTGAAATATATCATGCTGACTATATCTTTGTAATTATCTAACTACAAATGGTCCATTTTTAATGAAATGCTAAAGCTCAGATGTGATCTACCACCCAGAAGCGGTAAACAAGTGGGGAAATGGACAAACTCTCCAGAGTCCAATCACGCGAGGGCCCTTCCTTTCTATAAAGAATGGGTTTCTTGGTGATCAATAAGGCCTTCTACCTGCAGAACTACTGTCATTAGGTGGACGGTGTGGCGTTAACCTGGAGCACCTGCTAAAAATCAAAAATTTATGAAATTCATAAACTTGTAAAATTCAAGCATATTCCCTTTCCCTAGCAGGCAATAAAATGACAGCCGTGCTCAGACAAACAAGTGATTATAGCTACGGAAAGAAATATAACCGAGGCCTCGTTTGATCACTGCTAGGGTTAGACCTGTTAGAAGACGCAGGCTCTGGAAAAAGAAGCCAACAATGACAGCAGTCAACATTGCTGTTGTTTATGTCTCTGTCGATTTATTCATCCGTTAGCATATATTTTGAGCACCTGCTTTGTACAAGGCAGAGGTACCTCAGAGGTAGGAAAATAAAATAACATAAATCTTCCTCTAGCTTTACAACAGTTCTGCGAGGTCTAAAGTCTGTGGGGAGCACAAAGGGGACCCGGCTCTAGCCATCAGCAATCTTCACATGGCTTTGCCTGTGCATGGGTATCTGTGGCCACTACACACCTGCAACATTTTTACAGTTCCTCGGACATGCTCTGTGCTTCTTGCTGCAGCTCCTCCCAGTGGCCAACAGCAACGGTCTCCTGCCCCTGTCAAAGGGCTCCCCGTGTGCCCACCCTCCACCCACCAGCACAGGGCAGTCTGCACGCTCAGGTGGAGGGAGTATGGGCCTGAGCTGGTCGGGTTGGACCTGAAGTCCCACTCTCTAGCTTAGGTGAATCCACCCCCCCCAGCTTCAGTTTCCCCCCAGGCAGAGCAAGGGGCTGGATCAAGGGGTGGACACCTCGTCCAGCGTTCGCCTGCTGGGTCTGCATGGGGAGCCGTCTCCTGGGTGCAGCCCCGCCAGGGCGTGGAGGGGAGCCGGCATCCCAGGCCCCATAGCACCAGCGCAGTAATGGATTCCACACCGAGATCCTCAGCACAGCCTGGGAAGTCGGATTTCTGTGGTTACATTTGAGATACGAAACTGATTGAAGAGAGATTCACATTAGAGATGGCAGAAACCAGCAAATACACTGAAAAATTGCTTCTGGCCCTTGAGAGGCAGACTGGAGATTTAGGTAAGAGTCTGGAACTTTGGCTTCCAATTCTGCCTCTGCCACTTGCTGGCTAAGAGATTTGGGGCAAGCTACTTCACCTCTTGGGACCTCAGTCTCCCCAAGAGTGAAATGGGAATATGAAGGCCTGCCTCAGTGGGTCCTTGTGCGGCGGTAAAGCGGCTATTGCATTTAAAGACTGTAAAGCGGTGCCGGCAAACTGTGAGCACAAGTCAAGCCAGAGCAGCCCAGCCTCAGGGCACAAAGAGGAGGCCAGGGCTCCAGCCCTCATCTTTAACTCTGGGTGGTGACTCAGGCCACCACCCCTACTGGCCTCAGTAGTAGCTGCAGAGCCCAGACACAAACCAAGAGCTGGACAAAGTCTCGTGTCTTTGGGGTCGGCCTAAGTTTTCACTGGTGAGAAGGTGAAAGCCCTTCAGAAGATTCTGGAGAAACCCCAAGGTTTCTCACTGCAAAATCCTCACCAAACAACTTATTTTCATTCCCGTGCTCCTGCCCAGTTGTTTGCAGCTCGCATTTTGTTCGATTTTCTGGGCGTAAACCTGAGATGGCTCGCAGTGCAAACAGAGAAAGCTCCTGCTACAGTCCATTTGAAAAACTCCCCACTGGAATAGGGAAAGAGAAAACACATTCTGTATTTATTCAAAAGCAATGGAGCCTCAAACAATAAGTTAAGATTATAACATTCTTGAGGGAGGCAAAATCCTCAGTTTCAATATAAACTACACAATTGGTTATCTCTGTATCATTAAGAAAATGTCCCAGCCGAATGAACTAAATAGACTCTGGATAGCCAGGATCCTTTACAGAACAGCAATCAGAACAAAGGCAAAGCAAAGATAAAAATAGAACATCTCCGCTGACACTAACCCCCAACAAAAACCTATAAACCTATTCGAAGTGTGGGTTTAACATCTCATTCTCCAGGAATTTATTAATGAAGTCATGAGACTATTAGAGCCAGGACTGATGAGGCATTGGCTTCTTTCCACCTTCAGATAAACATTAAACTCCGGTACATAGGAGGAAAGGAATGGACAACTTTGGGCGTGATCACTTTAAGTAAATGTTAAGTACCCCAAGGCTCACTCACGGGAAATAGAAATAAAGAGGACAGGAACAGCAAACACCTGGTCACTTTACATGTGACCCCGCCAAGCCTCACACAGCTCCAACCCCAAGAGGCTCCTGTGTGAGGAAACCGAGAGTCACAAAGGGGAACTTCCCCCCCCCCCCACCGTGTTCTCATAGCAGGTTGGCGGGGAAGTCAGAATCAAACCTGAGGCTCTTCTGTGTTTTACCATGAGAATAACATGGTCCAAGGAAGGTAAGAAATCCGTGGAGCAGGCAGAGAGGCACCCAGCACTTGCCCCCTCCACAAAGAAGGACCAAACAGCAAGTAGATAAGCACATGTCAAAGAGAGCATGTAAGAGAGTACACAAGAATTCATCAGGGAAGCGACAGGGATCTGCTAAGACACTGAAGGAGAGGGAAGAAAAGCAGCTGCCTGGAAGATAAACAGAATCAATAAACTGCTAGCTAGACTATCCAAGGAAAAAAGAGAGAAGACCCAAATACATAAAATCAGAAACAAAAAAGGAGACATTACAATGGATACCACAGAAACATAACGTATCATTAGACACTGTTATGAACAATTATACATGAACAAATTGGAAAACCTAGAGAAAATAGATAAATTTCTGGATTCATATAACCAACCAAAATTTAACCAGGAAGAAATAGAAAACCTGAACAGACCAATAATGAGTGACGAGATAGAATCAGCATTAAAAAGTTTCCCAATTAAAAAAGGTACAGGACCAGATGGCTTTATTGCTGAATTCTAACAAACCATTAAGGAAGAATTCATACTAACTCTTCTCAAACTATTTCAAAAAATTGAAGAGGATGGAATTCTTCATAATTCATTCTCCAAGGCCAGTATTGCCCAGGTACCAAATGAGACAGGGATACAACAACAACAACAAAAAATTCTAGGCCAATATCCCTGACGAACATTATAAACTGAATGCAACAACACATCAAAGAGATAACATTGTGATCAAGTGGGATCTATCTCTTAGATGCAAGGATGGTTCAATATATGCAAATCAAAAAATGTGATATATCATATCAACAAAATCAAGAAAAAAAAACATATGATCATCTCAATAGATATTGAAAAGAATTTTATTTTTACATAGAGAGAAATGGGGTCTGGCTCTGTCACCTGGGCTGGAGTACAGTGGCACAATCATAGCTCACGCTATCCTCAAACTCCTGGGTTCAAGGAAGCCTCTTGCCTCAACCTCTCATGATGCTAGGACTACTCTACCATTCTGAAACTGTGAAATCTTTGGCAAGTTACTTAACTTCTCTGGATCTCAGTTGTTCTCATTTGCAAACTGGAATTAATAGTAGCTATCACTGTATATAATAGACATCACTGTTGAAAGTGTTACATAAACCAGGTATTGCCTGGCACATGAAGAAGGCTCAGTGATTTTCAGCTATTATTTCCGTATATCATTGATCCTAAGACACATAATTTTTCACATTTTAATATTTCTTCATTGCATCTGACAGTCTATGGCATCTGTGTCAAATTTTAATGTGTCATTGTATCAAATTTTAGTGATGCATCTTACATCAATGGGGTCTTGATTTGATGAAATATGGTCTTGTAATTACCAGTACTATTATTACCAAAGAGATTTTGCCATAAAATATTAATGATACTGCTTCCACAAGCTGTGGACAATAAGCACCTTATTATTCTATAATAGCATGGCACAAATTTCCCAACTGGAAGACTCTCCTGGGGACCTCCATGCAAATGGCTAAGATGGATGAACATTGCCTGCTAGCAACAGTGGACTTTCTAAAGATGTCTTACTTTAAGCAAGCTCAAGATATGAAAATCCAGATTTCTATTTAGAAAATTAATTAGGAGGTAATGCTTTAAAATAGAAGAGCTTCACAAAACTTCCATTTAGAGCAATGGTTTTCAACATTTTTTTCATCATCACCCTCTTCCCTAACAATGAGTTTTTTTAGACATTTTTGTCCTAATCACTCTTCAGTGAAAATTTAATATCGAAGACACAGTATGTATCTATTTATGTATTGTTTGTATATATAATATACACTTCCACTTCCTGCATTTGGCTTTGGCTGAGAGTCCAAAGGAGCAGGAATGATGGGTTTCTGGGCTACGGTGCCTTTGCCTCAGAGTGGATTGGGGAAACCCAGGCAGGGCCTTGGTCCAGAGGATGGGCAGGGGAACTCAGGGGCCATTATTTGCTTTATATACAAAAAGATATATAAAAAAATGTATGAAAGAGTACCATTTATTGCACACACCTCCCCCTCAAAATTTCACCTCCTTGGATGAAATATCTCCTCTTTGAGAATGAGTACATTACAGATAGATCTTAAAGGACATTTAAAATATTGTATGATTTTGGAAACTTTTATTTTCATTCAATTTTCCCGTGACACATCAACTATGGATAGGAAAACATACAAGTAGTGTATTTGATAAATGTCCACAGTGGGGTGCCCACTCCATGTTTATTACAGGCTAATGTCTGTCTAGCTGTTTTTTAGACCATACTACCTAAGCAACACACCAGAAAGCTGGGACACATTTGAGCCATATTTAACCTCTATAATGGAAGAAAATTTGTCTCAAAGTTAAGTAACAAAAATTAGCAATAAAGTTACAGTAGAGCTAGTACATTACTATTTCTGACAAAGCATTAAGGTGACACATGTCTAAAATGCTTCTCCATAAACATGTGCAGATTATATTAAGAGGCTGCGTTGACAATCACCATCCAAGTGGTGAATATATGACCTGTGAACTCTCATTTAAAAAGTTGTGTGAGACTGCTGAACAAATGGGGTAAGGGTGGTATGATCTGAAATTTTCTTTTGTCATCCTAATGATGAACTTTAACCTAACCAACTGGAAGTCATTGATTTCATTCCTTAATGGTGGTACCATTAATTTCTTTAAGTTGATGATATGATAAAAAAAAAATTGCTGGGCTGCCCACAAAAATCCCATCTGTTTGGGAGACACAGGTAATAAAAGTGACAGAAAAAGCTCACAATAATAAGAACTAAACCCAAAATGAAGGAACAGGAAGAGGTTTGGTCATGAAGATATTTTAAGTCTCAGTGCCTAGAAATAAGAGTCAGGCAAGTCACAAGTCAAAGAAGTCTAATGGAATCTCCTCATTCCTAATCCGCCCACATAACCAGAGAAGTCTATTATTTCAGACAAAGGCTGACAGCTCCCAGGGCTTCCATTCCATCCTTTATGTGGCATCTCAGATATCCCAGACACTGAAACTCAATTTGGTGTGTGCCCTGAGTGCAGATCTTTTCCTCTGAGAGGAGAGCAATCGTGGGCAGCAGTCAGCAGCCTCAGACGCAGCATCGCAACTTCCCCCAGCCAAGAAGGACACAACATTCACGCCTTTCCCGTGCCTTTCATGGGAATCTGCAGATCAGACACACTGGTGGCCTCCTGGGACAACACGGGACGCTGTTTGTAATCACAGCCCACTAACACTTGCAATCAGTCAACGTCTTCTCCTCAACGGTGATCAAAAATTAATTTAAAGAGATTTAACTTTAAAAAGGGACATTGATGTGATGTTCGTAAATCAATGAGCTGAATATTAGTCTTCATACGTGTTATAGAATCAGTTAATGCTCCTTTCTGTGGCAAACATAATTCTTAACCATTAACTCCATTACAGATAGCTTCTCTTGAAATGCCTCAGCCGACACATCACAACACACAACATTCACTTTTTAAACAACCATGTGAAAAAAATAGGAGATACTAGGAATTCAAAACTGCTGCAAATTTCTGAGTTCCTAGCAGGCCATAGTGCCCTAGAAACTATAGACCAAGTGAAGGTCAGTGGTTGTCACACTTCAGCACGAGTCAGAAGCACCAGGAGGTCTTAGTAAAGCACAGATTGCTAGGCCCCAGCCCCAGGGTTTCTGATTAGCAGACGTGTAGTAGGGTGAGAACTCCGAGTTCTTTACAAGCTTTCAGTGATGCAGACGCTATTGGTGCAGGGACGGCACTTTGAGGACCATTGCTCTAGGGAAGGGGTCTGCAAACTCTTTACAAAGGGCCAAATAAATATTTCCGATTTGGAGTCCACACCACCTCTGTTGCAACTTCTCAACTCTGCTGCTGTAGCACAAAAGCAGCCACAGAACATACATAAACAAATGGCATGGCCGTGCTCCAGTAAAACTTCATTTACCAAAACAGGTGGTGGGCTGGGTTTGCTCTTTAGCCAGAGTTTATTGACCCCTGCTAGAGAATGAAGGACTCTCTTCAAAGGACTTGCTCTACCTCCCGGCGTGAACATCTATCTGTAAGGGACAAAGTGTACGCAGGCCAGCCTCTCGTTCCCCACGCTTCTTCCTGAAGGATCTTGCCAGCACATAACACGAAGCAGAAATGCCATGGCACCTGACTTCATCTTTCAAAACATGTCCCAAGGAACTGGCCAGAAACAACACAGCATGTTAACATTGGAAAGCTCCAGAAACTGGGGTGTTATTCCACATTTCAGGTTGGTTTAGAGGAGAATGCCAGAAGCCTACCTCTGTCACTTGTCACCATGCACAGCTTTGGCCTCCAGAGGATTGATGTATATAAGCTCTGAGAAAGTTTATCTTCATGATCTAGAAAAGTGCCTGGCATGAGGGAGGTGCTCAAAAATGTTTTGTCAAATAAAAGAAAGGCTATGCAATCAATAAATCCCTTCCTAGCCTTGAGATTTCTAGATTTGCCCTCAGGATCTAATAGACAACCTGCTCCGGGATTGCTGGAACAGGAACCAGACTCCGGGACGGAGGCTCGGGGTCAGTGCACGTCTACCAGGACAATCCCACTTGAGCAGATGATAACGACAGAGCTCCCTTCAGTCTCTAAGCAACTGGAACAGCAACTGCTTGCTGCTTGGAACCTCAAGGATCACTCAGCTCTCTAGGCACCTAAGTGAAAGTTGGAGAAGAGCCTAGTGCTATTGATGGAGAGAACCCGGAGTGACCAAGGCTCCAGTGGGACCAGAGAGACTTTGGTATCAGAAAGGCCAGCAAGGTAGTTGGGTGGGTGTGCAGGGAGAGCAGGTGGGGGGACCACATCTGCTTGTTGTGTAATGGATCCACTAGAGAGGAGGTGACCTATGTATCCATCGACAGACGAATGGATCCAGAAAATGTGGTGTCTGCACAACGGAATACTATTCAGCCCTACAAAAAAAGGAAATCCTGTCATTTGCCACAACATGGATGAACCTGGAAGACATTATGCTAAGTGAAATGAGCCAGGCACAGAAAGACAAAAGCTGCATAATTCCACTTACATGAGCAATCTAACACAGTGAAACTCACAGAAACAGAGAGTAAAATGGTGGTTGCCAGAGGCTGGGGAAGAGGGAAATGGGAAGTTGCTGTTCAACAGACAGAAAGTTTCAGTTACTCGAGATGAATACATTCTAGAGATCTGCTACACGACATCGCGCCTGTGACTAACAATACTGTCCTGTGCACTTAACCATTTGTTGAGAGGGTAGAGCTCATGTTAAGTGCTCTTTCCACAGTAACAAAGAATCCACGAGAGGCACTGCTTTTTATTTATATGTTGTTTGCAAGTTAGCAAGGAGGAAAACTAGATGCTGAGGTCTGAAAGTCTTCTGACTAGCAACAAAATTTGTGTAAGATATAATCTGTGGTGATGAGCTAATTAAGTACAAGGCCAGTGAGGTCATTCTGCAGCTTAAGTCATCAGCAAATAGGCACAATTTATGAACACTATTCCCTACAAGGGGTAGGTTTAGGAACTGACGCAATTCTCTTAAGCGTGTTTTACAACTTGGAGTTATACGAGGTGTGGGGTTAAGGGGGTACATTCCTGATGGGAAGAGACGGGCTCTGGAGCAAAACTCTTGGATAACAGGAGTGTTTTTATCTCTTAGCATGAAATTTCAGAAGAGCCTGACAGGGAGGGTCAGTAACTTATGCTAGATAGCAGAGCATAGTCACATTACCATGGCGTGAGAATTTCTAGCCCGATTCGCCAGTTGACAAGGCTTCTTACTGAGCTCACTGGGTTATAAATGTTCTCTCCCCCTCTGCTTCCTTAGCAGCACCCGGGAAGGTCATTTACAGCAAAGCACCTGAGTTAAAGGAGGTGGAGCCCAAGGATGCCGCACGCTCTCAGAGTCGGATTCTGCAGGGAGAGGCCGGAGAGCGGGAAGGCAGAGCTGCGTGTGTGAGGCAGGGTTCTCCAGAGAAACAGAAGCAACAGAGTGTTCATGTGTGCAAAGAGAGACAGCGAGACACACAGAGAGTTTTATTTTAAGGAACTGGCTCACGAAACTGGAGGCTGCAGTCAGTCTCTTTCCTAATAAGGCCTTCAGCCGATTGGATGAGGCCCACCCACAAGCTGCAGAGCAATCTGCTTTACTCAGAATGTTAATTTTATCTAAGAAACACCTTCTCAGAACTTCTAGAATAGCATTTGACTCAAATGTCTGGGTGTCACGGCCCAGTCAAGTTGACAGATGCAATGCACCATCCCAAGTCACCTGCCAGCAGCGTCCTAGGGAGGCTGCGTGGCTGGTCCTTGCAGAGTTTCCTGGCTTTCCTCCTTTCGGAGCCCAGCCTGCATTCTGCAAATATTCCAATAAAAACTCAGAGTTTGTTTCTCTTTCTCAAAACGAAAGAAAAGGAATAACAACATTATTAAGTGGTAGAGGAACAGCAAATAAGCCAAGTCCAAACTCAGTCTGGCCTGGCATGTTATTCCCCCACACTTGTGCTGAGCGATGTCGTGTCAAGCTACACCTTTCCCTCACCTTGCGTGGAATGCTTAAGCGTACCTTTTCCTTATCCGAATGCCCCGTGGTTCTTTGTCAAGGCGATGAATAGTCATGTTGCAAGTCTCCAGTGAGCTGCTGAAAATGTATATTTTCTTTTATTTCCTCCATGTCCAAAGGTAGTTTATTAATTTGTGTCAGGGAAAAGCTCCTAAATGGGGCCCCAGAGGGTCCCTCCAAACCTGAAGGATGGCTTTGGGAATTGTTCTGATCTGGATTAACAGCGATCGTATTTCCCCAGCTTGGAACTTTTCTAAAATTGAGTGAGAACAGAACTGGCTTTTCTGCAAATGCACCGAGGACTGGGATCCAGCAGAAGTCATTATTTACAACATTCCCTGGCCTGCAAAGTCACACAGATACTTCAGCCTGAACGGAACAATTAATCAATTATAGGAAATCACTTGCTGAGAAGAAAAACGGTTTAAAAAGAAACCTAGTAGTTTTAGCAAGAAAAACAGGCTTTAAATTTGTTAGGGAAATTACTTGCCTTCTCTAACTGCAGAATAGGGAGGGAGAATAAAGCTGAAATGAGAGGAGCCCAAAGGAATCTTCCAGACTCATGCCCAGGTATGTGCTTGTTAATATAGATTCAGCAATTATAATATTAGGAAACTTTAAAGTTATGATACAAAGAATTTAGTCCACATTCACATTGATACCTAAAGAGCTGAATTCACCAATAAATTAACTTAAATCTTATAAAATGTCATACTTAAAAACCCTTCTATTAGCAAGGTGATCAGGTTAAAATTTTCACTAATGAGTCACATTGACAGCATGTACCCCTGATATAACATGATGGAACAGGCACTGTGGTCTTCTTTCCAGAAACCTGTAACTCCTGTTTAACAATGAGAAAAACATGAAACAGGAATTGAGGGACAATCTACAAAATGAGATAGTTAAAAAGAATCGCTATCTATTTTTTTCCGGAAGTCTGGAGGGATGCACAACAGAATATCATAAGTGGTCAACTCTACGTGCTGGTAGGATTGTTCAGAAGTGGTGACTTGCTTTTTCCTTCGGACATTACTCTGTTATTTAGGTTTTCCAAAGTGTATTTTTTTTGTATTTTTAAAAACGGTATTCGTAAGAAGTACTTCTTGAAAGGAGTCAAAACATGTATATGGCCTCTTGAGAAAAGCCATAACATGCAGCTTTGGAGGAAAAATAAGCCAACGTCTTTCCATCTGAGATCTTTTGCCATTCCTCACTTAGAAGCCTGTGAAAACAGCCCTTTTGAAAAGTGGTGTCATTAACACTGTCAAAACTTCGAGAGTGCCCAACCTACCTTTATGGAGGCAAACGGCACAGCAGGAGGGCTGAGTGGATCCAGAAATGGCCTGGTGCACGGAGGCCCGGACGGTAGGGGCGGCTGCTGTCCCTCCCACCTGAAGGGGCTGGCCCAGCGCCTGTGAGTCTGCCCGGAGGAGGAGAGCCCCAGTCCCCCTGCCGCCCCAGGCCATGGCGGGGGTGACGCCAGCCTGGCTTGCAGCCCCAGCCTATGCAGGGCTGACATCCCCACTGCCCACAAGGTGGTGGTGGTTTTACTAGTCCAAGTCTTTTGTAATTCTTCATCTTAAATCAGTGAATGTCTAAGGAGTGATGTGAACCAGCAGTTCTCAAGAAGCAGTCTGGGGACCCCTAGAGGTTCCCTAGATGCATTCAGGGGGTCTAGAAGGTCACAGCCCCATTTATGATAATACTAAGATGTTCTTTGCTGTTTCCCGCTCTCATTCTCTCTCCAGTGCAGAGTGGAGTTTTTCAGGGGCTGCGTGACGGGCTATGGCCAGAAACTGAATGCGGAAGCAGAGACAAGAGTCTAGCTGTCTCTGTCAGCCACTCGTAAGGCAGCCCCTCCTGGCCCTGCGCCACCTTTCCACGCACAGCCTGCCCTGACGTCAGCCTGGAAGAATCACGGTTTGGGGACTGAGGGCTGCAGCCTCCCCCTCCCTGTGCTTCTCCTCGCCTGGTGCCCCTGTGGACGCCCACCTCCTGTCTCCTGTCAGTGGAAAGGCTCACGTCCACACCCTCTGTCCACAAAACCTTCTCACTGTCACCCACAGGCCAGCAGGAATCTCTCACTGTTCTAGAACATTCTTCGCGTTCTGCTATGTAGTATTTGTTTACTTTGCTGTTTCTCTAAAACCTCTAACAATGTGTTTTGAGTAGACTTGTGTTTAATCCTTTAAAGTTTACAAAGCATTTTCTACATACTGTCACATATACTCCTCATAAACATTCGAGAGGGTTCATTATCGTCCCCATTTTAAAGCAAGGGTGCGAGGCTTGGAGAGGATGAAGTTTTCCCGAGGTGACACAAGTGACGTGCGGTCAGACTGGGTCTCAAACCCGGGTCTCCAGACTTCCAGGGTCTCACGGGCCTGAAAAGGCAGGGGTGATCCCTTACTGCCCTTCTGCTATTTGTCTCTCACTTAATGTGACATTCTCATTCCTGAAGAACATTTTGAAAGGTTTTTAGGCATTTTTTAAAGGTAAAAAGGCAAAATAATGTCCTAAGTCACTGAATCCTGGATAGATTCTTTTTTTTTCCTCCTAATACGATGAATTTATTTGAGAATAAGCAAAAAGAAGCATTATAATCTGAGAAGCACAGCTATGGCAGGACACAGGTGCATCCAAATAGGGGAGGGTAAAGGGAAGCTTTTATTGACAAAACAGAGAAGTTCATGTAAGCTGCTCGGAAACAGAGTTCCTCGGTTCCAGAGGATCAAAGAGCGAGCTGGCATCGGTTCAGTGGGGATGCTGTCACCAGGCAAGTGTTCTGTCGAGGGCGTCTTATCTGATTTGCTGCAGTCCCAGAGCAAGTCTAGTGATAAACCTTGTCAGAGAAATCATGCACACGTAGAAAGGCGCAAGCTGTGTAAAGCATGAGACAACATGAGACCCATGAACGACGTGAGAGAATTTCTTGCGGGATTATTTCTAAAAGTCTTTGAAACAGTTTTTATCTTCAGACATGAAAGCGTGAACTCTCTTTTGTGCTCTCCGGGCCTCAATGTGTCTGGGTCTGACTGGTGACTTCATCCTGGTATCTGCAACTTTCAATGTTTAGCCAATCCTGGATGGCTTCTTTAAAAAAAAAAAAAAAAAAAAGTAACAAAAATATGTTGCTCTTCAATTTCAAATTTCAGGCTCCTCTGAGATTATTTTATCTTGCTGAAAGCCTCTTTATTCTTGATGTCTTTGTCATGTTTATTTTTTATACTTATAGCAGTTCACATACCCTTATAAGAAATTTTATACGAGGAGATAAATGCTAAGGCATAATATTAAATAACTATTGGCATCCCCAAGTAAGATAGGTATTATTGCCTCCAATATAGAACTGTGATCACAGAATGTATAAGTAGCTCGTACAAGGTCAAATAATGACTCAGTGGAAAAGCCAGAAATAAAATTATCCTTACTCCTCCCTCCATTTCTCTGCTAAAATGCATTTTTCATAGATAACTTACAGCATTTGAAATTCTGTAGGAAATCTGTATTCATGGTTGTATTACTCTCATTTTTGCAGTTTCTATTTTCTAACTTCCAAATACAGATAAGAGGAATATTTTACGAAGGTTCAGGCCAGATATTTTTTCTTCAAATATCCTTAACTAAAGCATAATCTCACATGTGACATATGTATGTGTGTGTATTAAATAAGTTATATTTCATTTAATACTATTTAAAGCCTGCATGACATAATTTAATAAGAAATATCCTGGATGTTACAAAGCAAAGTCAAGAATGGCTGCTGCCCTCCCTTTATGAGCGAAATCAACAATGGAAGAGCAAGTCTGTGTCACTGTCTTAGTCTGTTTTGTGCTGCTATAACAGAATATCTGAGGCTGGGTGATTCTCGAAGAATGGAGATTTATATTTTACAGTTCTGGAGGCTGGGAGGCCCAAGCTCAAGGGCCCTGCATCTGTCAAGGGTCTTCTGGCTGCATCATCTCATGGCAGAAGGAGGAAGGACAAGAGAGCACAGGGAAGAGGAGGAAAGAGGACTGAATTCACCCTTTTATCAGGAGCCCAACGCCTCGATAACTAACCCAATCCTCCAATAACAGCATCGATCCATTCACGAGAACAGAACCCTCATGACCTAATAACTTCTTAAAGGCTTCATCTCTCAACACCATTGCATTGGGGATTAAGTTTCAAACACATGAACTTTGGGGGACACGTTCAAACCACAGCAGTAGTGAATAAGAATATAAAAATTCTCATCCATCAGACAACAACACAAGCAGACAGAAAGTAGGAACCAGCCTGGAATAAGAAAGCAATGTTCATCGAACTGATTGATATGTGAGGTTATTTTAATATGCCCTGGGACAATTCGTGTATTTCATGAATGCTGATTTTAAAAAACTCCCTTTGCAGTCATAACAGTACATTCTCTAGTATATGATGGCTCACAAAGCACTTTCAAATGTACAACCAGTACAGTGGCAAGAGCTGGGCTCTCTTGGGTCTTCCACACTAGCTACCGATCCTTATGCTTGGCCCTGCACAGGTTCAGCTTCTCCACCAAAAAGGCAGAGAACTCCGTGTGTCTCAGGATCCTGTGGGGAGTAAATGGGGTGACACAGAGCTGTACATGTGTAATCACGTTTAGTCAAAGCCCTGAATTCTCACGACATCCCTGAGCGAGGTATAAGCATTCATATCTCTGACTTGCAGATAAGGAAAGTGAGGCTCAGAAAGGTTTAGTGATGTAGCCATGGTTACTAAATATTTATGTGGGGAAGAGAACCTGCATTTTCTGTTTCTTCTTCGAATACTTTTTTCATTGCTCACAGCATTTGCATTAAGTAGCAGCTTTGATTCAGCACCATTTGGGACTAGAAAATGACCTATTTAGAGAAGAGGGGGAAATGGCTCCCAAAATTCTATTTAGAAGCCAGCCTACAGTGTGGGGAAATGGAATTGGGGCTTAGAAAATCCAGCTTTGAGTCCTAGCTTGTACTCACTTGTGTCCCACACTGTCCAACAATCCTTCTCTTCTCCATTTTGTTCATTGTTTTTCTTGGTAAAATGGGTTAACCTGCCATATTCCTGCAGTCATTGTGAGATTCAAGTAAGATTGCTCATTCAACAGTTCGAGTATCTTTTTATGTATGCACATCTGCATAGAAAGCTTCCAGTGGGTGATGCCTGGCATTTGTCCTCAACATAGAGGACTAGTGGGGCTACACATAGCCATTTATGCACACACACATTGACACACACATGCACGCACACACACACATGCACACACGAGCATACACAAAGTGCTCATGAGTGGAAGTAAATGTCAGAAAAGATGAGTGGCCAGGTACTATCTATATACCTTGTATATTTTTCATTCTCTGAGTAGTTCTCATTAGCTACTCTTTATCTAGGTAACAGTTGTGAGAAATTAAATGTATTTATGTTCCAGAATTATGGGGAGGAAATATCTACCGGATGCTTCTGCTGCCCACCATGGTTTCAGGTGCTGGGAATACAGCAGTGGGCAAGATGGACAAGGTGTCTCTCCTCACGGAGAAAGACAATAAACAAGCAGACAGATAGATGAGGAATTTCAGATGAAGCTGAAGTGCTATGAAGAAAGTAAAACAAAGTAGTGTGCCAGGGCTGGCTTCTTCAGGTTTGATGGTCAAGGTAGGCTTTTCAAGAAAAGCTAACTACAGAATAAGAAGGAGTCAACCATGCAAGGATCTGGAGTAGATGGCTCCCAGCAGTGAGGGTGGCTAATGCTAAGGCCCAAGGAACAGAACTGGCTTGTCCCACTAGAGGAGCACCAGGAAGGCCCGTGTGGCCAGAAGAGCCAAGAGAGATGAGCTCAGTTGGGCAGGACCTGCACCATGCAGGGTGTGGACGGCCATATGTGCTGGGGGTTGCATTAGGCTGCCCATAAAGACAGCAACCACAGGAACTTCATCTAATAGTGGTTTATTTTCCATACAACAAAACAGTCTGGAGAAGGAGTGCACAGCTCAGAAGAGTCTCCATGGACCCTCAAAGTCTCATGTGCCTTTGACCTTTCTGCTCTGCCACCTTTAGCATATGGCTTTCATGCCTTTAGTTGCCTCATGGTTGCAATAGGATTGTTCTACCTTCTGCCTTCTATATGAATTCAAGTTGGTAGAAACAATGAAGTCACCAAAAAGAAGGGCCATCCTCATGTTAAGAATCCACATTTCCCCAGAAATCCCCCCAATAGATTCCTACTTACATTTCAATGGTCAGTACTGTGTCATTTGACCACCCCTAGCTGCAAAGGAGGCTGAAATAGAAGCATTTTTTTTTCTCAAGCTAAGTTCATTATCTTCTTCAACAACAGTATTTCCTTCAGTAGGAATGCAATTGAGTAGACAGATTACTCCACATTGTAACTAGTAGCTTGGATTCTATTTTAGATGGGAAGCTATGTGTGGGTAGGTGGGTGAATCCAGAGTTCTGCTTTGAACATGTGAAATTAGTACTTGGCTACCATAGCAGAGTGTCCCGATCAAAGTAGTGCTGGAGAACAGGTCACAGGCAAAGGCCTCAGAACAGCCCAGTCGTGTCTGGGGCCACCAGGGCCCCTAGAGAACTCTGTTCCCTCCTCTGAAGCCTCCTTTTTTTAAACCCCAGGGTTCCCTGCCAGTGCCATTTATTATTCAGTCTAAGATGCTATTGCCTATAACATGCAACTTTATGTACCAGTAAGGGGGAAAATGCTGCCAATTAAATTACGATACGTTTTCTTTCAACCTAAAATTTTCAGTTTTTACTTCTGAGAAATAGTTCTTTTAGACTTATTAAGACATGAGTTTTTAATCATATAGCATTTTTACACATACACAAAAAGGAAAATATTCATAAAATTAATTGGTTAGGTATTCTTAAACCTTTCCATTCAGAATCCAACTCAGATTTTTCTCAATCTGTTCCATCAAGAGTAAGTGATACAGTATCTCTTAAAAAGAGTGCTCTACTAGCCAGGTATGGTGGGTCCCAAAGTGCTGTAATCCTAGCACTTTGGGAGGCTGAGGCGGGAGGATTGCTGGAGGCCAAGAGTTCAAAACCAGCCTGAGCAAGAGCGAGACCCCATTTCTACACAAAATAGAAAAAAAAATTAGACAGGCGTGGTGGTGTGCACCTGTAGTCCCAGCTACTCGGGAGGCTGAGGCAGGAAGATCGCTTGAGCCCAGGAGTTTGAGGTTGCAATAAGCTCTGATGAGCCACTGCACTCTAGCCTGGAAGACAGAGTGAGAGCCTGTCTCAAAAAAAAAAAAAAAAAAAAAAAAACCTGCTCTACTACTGATTTCAGGATTTTCTTCTAAGTTGCTGGCATCCATATGCAAGTTTTGATGTGAACGCAAGAGAATGACAACTATATCACGATTGTTGCCTGGCCAACAGCTATTCTGCTATTAGGATGTTAAAATGTGTGTGTGTGTGTTGGGGAGTGGGTAGTACAAGATCAGTGTATGGTATGTGCATTTCTATGTGCACCACCACGCACAAAAAGTTGGGCAGCACTGAGTTAGACATCAAGGTGGAGAAGACAAGGAGGTGGTGGGATGTGAATCTGGAGTTCAATGGAGTGGCAGAGATAGAAAAATGGATTTGCAGATTTGGCATCCATAACCATAGGGATGATAGTCATCTGCACGGGGCTGCATGCGAGCATCTAAGGAAAGTCTGGATGGAGAAGAGGGCCAATGCTGAGCCTTGGGATAATCAAATGTTTAGAAACCTAGAGGCAGAGGAACCAGCCACGCCAACTGAGTGAGCTGCCAGGGTGACCCGCGACCTGGATAGCAGGGCAGTGATGGGGCATCTCCAAAGCTAAGGAGGAGAAGAATGGCCAGTTGTATTAAAGGTCAAGTAGAATGAAAGTGGAAGAATGACCGCTCGATTTAGCACACAGAGGTCATGAGTGACTTCATCAAAAGGACTTTCCGTGGTTAGGGGCAGCCACGCCAGAGCTAGATGAAAACCAGAAAAGGAATGAGAAGGGGCGAGGTGCCCAACCTCTCTGAACAGTTTTGTTGGCAAAGGCAGAAGTACAGACAAGAGAGGCGGTGATGCTTCCTTTTCTGAAGATACTGGGCATGTCTGAACGCTAATCCGGCAAGGGGCGACTGACGACTGCCGCTGCAGAGCGCTGGGGAAGGCGAGAGGGGGCGATCCGGAGCACAAGAGCCACGGGTGGGCTTTGGGGGAATCAAGTGTCACCGCAACAGAAAGACGACGGCAGAGAGCACGGGCACAGAAGCCACCAACCCAGAACTCGGGCCAGGGTTTCCCAGCGCTCCCCTCAGTACTGTTCTCACAAATCCCTGCTCTCCCCGGGCGCCGCCTCGCTGCCCTCTGGGGCCTCGTTTCCGCACTTCATCAGGCGCGGCAGTGTGACAGGGGCGAGGACACTCAGCAGGCGGCCCCTTCCCGCCGAGACCCCTCGGCCCGCACGCGCACCGCAGCGGCTCCGCTACCCTGCCGTCGTCATGGTCTGACTGGCGGCTCCGCTGAGGGCGTTCCGGGCACGAGCCAATCTCATGCTGGGCTCTTTCTAACCTCCTACGCCTCCCCGTACCCCCTGCCTGCCTGGTCCCCGCCTCTTCTAACCCCAAACAGCCCGCCCTCGTTCTTCTCTGCCTCTCCGCCCTCTGCCACATCCTCAACGTGGCGTTGCCGACTGCGCATGCTCCGCTCCCGGAACTCGCGGGTTCGACGGGGCGGGAGGACCGCGGTGACGTCACGCGCGCGCCGCGGGTGGGCCGGGCCGCGCCACGTTGGCGCGCGGCGGCCACGCCCTTTCCCCAGCGCTGGCATTGGCTCATCGACCTGCGCAGCCCCGGCGCTTCACACGCGCGCGCCGCTCGCTCGCACCCTCCCCGGCTTTCACACGCGCGTTCGCGCGCACACTCCCGCCGGTCCGAGAGCCGCAACGCCGCGCCCCGGTCCCTCCGAGTCCAAACGCACCATGTCTTCGCCTCCCAAAGAGAAAGTGGAGACGAGAGCTGGACACCTGCCGGCCGGTACTGACTCGTTTGCACTTTCTCTCCTCGCGCGGGGCCGAGGGCGGGCTCGAACCCGCGGCCGCCGGGGCTCGGGGCGCCGGGCGGGGCTCTGCTGGGGGCCGGGACGGGGGTCCTGGCGCCCTGACGGCCGCGCGCAGGGGGCACCTCGGTCCTCCGGAGCGCCGGGTCTGCCGCGACCCCTGTGGGACCCGCCACGTCACCGCACGAGACCCGCCGCGGCCTGGGTCGCGCCCACGCGTAGGGCTTAAGTTCGGCCCCGTCCCGCGCGGGAGGACGCGTGGCTGTGTCCAGTGTGCGAAGCGCGGCGTGCGGGTAGGAGTTGCGTGCGGATTAGGGTGACTTGAGGAAGCCCAGTTGCACAACTTTTTAAAAACAACTTTTGGCGGTTAGTATTCACTTAGAATGTAAAAATTTAAAAAAAAAAAAAAGTAACAGAGACAATTAAAAACCAGTGTTCTTACTATCACAGTGATGATTAATTATAGGCTGACAGCATTTCATACTGATAGAGGAACCAAAGGAGAGGAAATAATTTTTATCATTAATCACTCAATATGACTTCTTTGTACCCCCAGTTTCTTTCGCATCCAGATGTTTCTCGGAAGTGCTTTTTCATTTCGTAAGCAAATCTTAAATTTCTGAGGCAAGAAAGTTAAATCCAGGAAAGAGCCATCTTTCTGGGAACACAGGAATCCAGGCAGCCTTTATGTTATGCCGCCTCCCCCTCTCTGGGCACAGTTCCCGTTTGCATTGTGGACTCTGTCCCGCCGGGGCAATTTCCACTGCCCTTCTCCTTCCCTGTGACACTGGATCCATATGGAAGTGTCCTGGTGAGAAGATCAAAGGCCGTAGGTCCCACAGACCAAGTTACCTGGATGCGTGGGGTTCTTTGGTCTTTATTGCACACGTTAGTGTATTAACTCGGGCTTGTACCAGGAACCTTAGAGAAACGTGGCTGCTTTGTGTGGCACATTTGTGCCATCTCCTTGTTACAGCAAAGATTCCTGTTATGTCCATCTGCAGGGCGCAGATTCTCTGCCTCAGCACAGTGAATAGGATCAGTTCTTTAAATATGTTGCATTCCTGAGTCGCCAATATTTTTCACTGGCGACAGAGGCTTTCAACAACCAAACTAAGTGGCAATAGGAGAAAAAAATGACTAATTGATACCAGAGGACTTAAGAGGCATGGGGTTTTAGAAAAATTGTTTTACGGTTAGAGAAAATAGGCTTTGGGGACTTTTGTGTTGCATTGGTTAAAAAACAAAGTACCTGACCTTTGATTCTACTCAGGAGGTCCATGCCCACCTTAGGGAGGAGCAAGCACCTTTATTTATACTCACTTCAGGCCTGTCTCCGGGACCATGCAGCAGCAGCCTGTCTATGGGAGTTGCATTAAAGTGTATCTGTTGGAATGGTACCAAATCAAAGTACAGTAATTAAATTGCATATAGTGATAGATCCATATGGAGATTTTTAACATCAGAGGTATAAACTGTACATATTAACCCCCTGGGAGAAATTTCATGCTGGACTCTGATTTCTTTGAATTGTAAAGTAAACAGCTAGGCTTTGTGAATTACAAATTAAATGGCTTATTTATGCCTAAGGCCAGAGGAGGCAACTTATTTGTGCTGGTGTAGCAGTGAACTTGGGTTCTAAGTTTTGAGGCCTCAGTTCACACTACTCTAGGGCTCAGTTTTCCTTGTTTTTGAAATTCAAGGTTTGGGCCAGTTGTGCTAGAGCTGCATTGCTTCCATCTTTCCTCTCCAGGATCAGAGCCCCCAGGGCAGTTAATCCTACAGGTAAATTTAAGTGACTTCAGGGCAGCTGCTTTAGTCTTTGGGGTCCTAAAACTAGCAAGAGCTCCTTAGGGAGGCTGTCATTGCATCCAGCATGTTCCAAGGCCGGTCAGACTTGGCCAAAGTTGGAGGCACCACTCAGCAGTATCCCTCCCTGTGTTACAGAGGACCCTGTGTGAAAGCCTTTTTTGGCAGGCAGCTCACAGTGCTCTTGTTTAGTCTGACGTTGCCAGAGAGTAAGCAGTTCTGCAGAGTAGATGTTAAAAAAAAAAACAGGCAACCCACTATAATAAAAGATAATCATCAAGGATAGCCAAGAGCATCGTTCATAAATCAAAATAACTGCCTTAAAAACGTTGAGAACGCTTTCATTAAGTGCTTAAATTGAATAACAGGCTTGTGCTTAAATCCTCAATCGGAAATAATAAAATTCTCTCACACTGACTATCTTAATGTTCTTTTGTGTTGTCTCTTTATTGCTGTCTGGACCATTTCCCCTCCTGTATATTCCCCTGATACCTCCGAGCTCCTTATGGCACTTACCTCCACCTGTCGCCTCTCTTCTTGCCTCTAGGGCTGGGTCTTACTGATTCTTTATCCCCAGGGCTGGGCACAGTGCCTGGCACGAAGTCCTCAGTAAGCAGCTCCCGAATGAGTTTCCCCAGGGCCTCCTCCCACCTCTCACTTCCACCATGCATGGCAGGCCTGCGCCCTCCCTGTCTCTGAGCTCTCCCCAGTGTGCACTAATGGTGCAGGTGGTCTCAGCCAGTTCTGGGAGCACAGTAGCGGAGATACTACAGTAACTGAGGTATCTCGAGTGTTACAGTGTGCTGGCACGTTCTAAGCACTTGGCACTTTTAGCTAATTAAGGCAATCGCCTTTTCAGTGGGATACCGAGGACAGTCCTATTTTAAAAACCAGCTGAACCCTTTGGAGTGTCTGTTGTTGACTCCGCTGAGCCAGGGACCCAGGGGCAGGGGCTGGAAAGGCCTTTGCCATTTGGAACCTCAGCAGCCTGACAGAGGACTCCATCACTTGCCAGGGACCTCCTCCCAAGGTGTGAGATTAATGAAGCGGATGGAAAGGCTTCTGGAGAGTGTGGAAGAAAGGTACTATGCAAATACAAAATATTGTTATTTATGAGTGATGGATGGAGCTGCATCATGTCGTGGCAAATGTGCTGTCGTCTGCGGTCCTCTGTAAAAGTAATCCAGTCTTAATGATTTGAGACCTCATCACTGCTCTTGACTACAAAATATTTGCAGAGAAATGGGGTGAGACTGCGTGTTTTATGAGAGTTATTGCAAATACAGATTAGCAAAGTTAGAATTAGCGAGATTCTTTCTGTTTCATCTAACAGCAGTAATAGCATTCCACAGCAGAAAGGAAGACATAATTATAAGCCATGCTATTACTCATTTCTGCCTGTCTTCATGAGATTGTGGCAGTGATGTGGGTAAAATCTCTTTGTTAAATACATTTTGCTGGCCCTGTTCCCCTACGGAGGAGCAAAAACCATGTGTCAGTCAAGTTCCCATAAATCTGGTATGTGATCGCTTTGAATATTACTAATTTTACATATGATTTTCTTTAAAAAGTAGACTTTACATCACCTCTAGAACTGAATCAAATGGAAATATAAACATGATTGTACTTATTGGAAGTAAAATGGGAAATAGACCATTTTTTTTTTTTTTTGCAACTTTGAAGTAATTCAGTTCTCTGTTATATTAATCAGTCAGACATGAGTTTTGAAATTGTGGATGGTAATTCTCCCTGAATTATTTTCCTATAGGAAGGTTTTCAGATTATCTAGGCTGTTCTGTTGCCAGAGACAGAAGACTAAGTTGTCTTTTATTATATTAACCATAGTCACAGATTTGCTGAACATAGTCCAGGGTCAGCCAGTCCCTGACCGGACATTGAAGGGTACAGGTAAAAGGTCGTCTTTTGCTCTCAACATAAGCAAAAAAGACCCTTTAGTGAGTGCTTTCTTTTTCAGAAACTTCCCATCAGGGTGGCCTATGGCTTTTATAAAACAATTGTAGATTTTACCTCTGTTCTCTAGCAACCTTTGTTTATCTACCCCTTCTAGCATCTTAGGTGTGTGTCCCTTGGTGAAAGCCTTCCCCTTCCCAACTTCAGAAATCTTTTTTGTTTATATAGGGAATATTCACTTTTGCATAAAATACTAGATTAGTGACAGAGTGGTACTTCTAACAGAAAACCCAAAGTCTGTGTGGCTAAACAGATCAAGGTCTGGGTGGTCCTATAAGGAACATTTCTCTCCTGGGTGGTCCTATAAGGAACAATTGAGAAGGCCGTGGGACACTGCCATTTCAAGGCATGGCTGCTGCATAGGGGACAGAGTGTAGGTCATCGTGCCAGGGACTCAGTGGTGCGGCCTGTGAGTGGCATGCATTACCGTTAGTTTCCTGTGGCTATTGTAGCAAATTACAATAAACTTAATGGTTTAAGACAATGCAATTTTATTATCTTATAGTTCTGGAGGTGAGGAGTCCAAAATGGGTCTCACTGGGCTAAAATTAAGATGTTGGCAGGGCTGGTTCTTGTCGGAGGCTCTAGGGAAGAATCTGTTCTCTTGCCTTTTCCAGCGTCTAGAGGCTGCCCACATTCCTTGGCTTGTGGCCCCTTCCTCCGTCTCTGAAGGCAGCAGTGTCTGGTCACGTCCTTCTCTCATTACACACTCGGACCCTGACTCTCCTGCCTCCCTCTTTCACATTTAAAGACCCTTGAAATTACATGGGCCCATCTGGATAATCCAGAATAATCTCTTTATTTTAAAGTCAGCTGATTAGCAACCTTAATTCTATCTACAACCTAATTCCCCCTGGCCACGTAACCCAGTGCGTTCACAGGTTCTAGGGGTGGGGGCACTGTGCTGCCTTCCACAGTCCCTTTTCCTCACACTGTTGGCCGGAAACCAGGTACAGGGCCCTGATCCCACTATAGGGGAGGCTGGGAGTGGGATTGGTGAACACCTACCTACTCCCCACCTCAACCAGTCCCCAGTGCCAGGGTCTGCGGAGCACCTACCTCCAGGCAGCGGATCCTACTTTCCCCAGAACTTTTTAAAATCAGCCTCCCTACGCTTGAGGATGCCCGTGGAGCTACCCCTGCACTGCTCACTGATGGTCAGCTGTCCATCAGGGTGCCTTCCTGGCCTCATTACCACACGGGTTATCGCTGGGGTCCAAGCCATGTCGTGGAATGGAGATTGCTTTGCTGTGCAAGACGGAACCCAGCCTTACTAGTTCTGAGTCATAGCTGCACAGCCCTGGGGCTACACTGTGTCTCTGAACCTCATTTCTACCCCCTGAGTGGGGTTGCCCCACGTAATTTAGGGGCTTTCCCACCTTCACAGTCTGTGGTTCTCAGATGAAGCCGTCAGGGAAGCCAAGTTCAGGAACCGTTTCTTCCCTCTGATTGTACACACTTGAAAGCCCGTCAGGACTCCAGGCTGTCTGGGCAGGGTTCACTTTGAGATCCCCCACAACTCGTGGCTGTTGTCAGGCTAGTCTCCGCACACGTTCTCTCTGCCTCTCACCCATTTATTCTCTCCCCTGTGTTTACAGGGCATCCGCCCTTGTGTGAGCTTCCGTGGACGGGAGTCTCTGCTTGCCAGGTGGTCCTCCTCTCCCCTGGTGGGGCCATGTCTCTTAACTAAGATAAACCATATTCCCTTGCCTTGTTCCCATCAGGAACTTCTACCCACCTAATCTCACAGAACCCGGGGAGTCCAATCCATTCTCTCTTTGCTGACCTGCCACCACACTGCTGTACCTGAGATGCTCAGGTTTAATCCTCACAGCAGCGCTGGTTGTTTACTGTTTTGTTTTCTTTTGTTCTTCCCACCAGAACAATCTTCAGAACCCTTTATCTCTTCTTTTAGGTGGATGAGCTTCCCTTTGAATAATACTTCAATAGCTCTTCTCAGGCAGGAACAAAAGTAGCATACACCTGCAAGTCATCCTCCAATACCTGCAGTGGATGCTTTTGGGACATTTGAATTAATACCCCATCCTAACTCCCCACTGGAAACTGCACCCTGGTTCATGGGGCTCTTACAGTGTCCCCCTTCCACCTGCCCACCGTGGAGTTTTCTAGCCTGCCATTGAGCATTACAGCAAGCCGCCACTGACTCCCTCTTCCCTGACTCCCGACGAGTGGGGGCTTGGACCAGGGGTCCTGTAATCATTTGCTTCCTTAGCGTTTGTTCACCCAGTAAAGTCTAGCCTCGGATGAAGCTTCCCATACTCCCTTTACCGTTTGGGCACGTAGCTCCTCTGCGGAGAGCTTTTCCTTCCAAACTCACTATCTTCCCTCATGTAGGTGGTGGAATGACCAGGCCCTGTCTCTAGGCTGTTACTTTGTATGACTCAGAAGCCATGATGCTCTGCTTCCTGAAAGCAGTCCAAGCAAAGAAAGGCCTACATATGGTCAGGGTCAAATCCAGCCCTGCCGCCTACCAGCTGTGCCATTTGGGGCAACTGGCTTCCCCCTCTCGGTGCTTCAGGATCTACTCCCAAGGGCTGCCCTACACCGGGAGGACACATGAACTGTGGTTAGAGCAGTGCCTGGTGCAGAGCATTGATGGAGAAGAGCAGAAGTTGGAGAACTTGCCACGTTCTCCAGAAGTTTCCTTACTTAGCCAGTGATGCAGTGATGGTGGTCCTGATGGTGGCCAGCACCACGGTGAGCGAGCACTTCACAGGGCGCCTCCCTCCTTCCTCAACAGCCCTGAGGTCAGTGCTGTGTGAGGACACTGCGGTGAGGAGACAGTAAAGGCTTCAAAGACTACGGAGATCTCTCTAAGGGCTAAATGCTAATTTTTAAAACCTGTTTAATAAGACTAGCTAACAGGTGAGCGCATCCCATGTGCTGGGCCCTGTTGGAGGTGTTTCACATGTGCTAACTCGTTTAATTCTCAGCTGTCCTGGAGAGGGAGGAACATTGTCATTCTTTCTTCACATGTGGAGGAAACTGAGGCACAGAGAGCTTCAGCAGCTTGCCCAGACACACACACACACACACACAGGTACATGTACACACACGCACATACATGCACACACACAGGTGAATGCACACACGGGCAGGGCTAGGATTTGAACCCAAGGGTCTGGCTCCAGGATCTGTGTTCTGGACCTCTGCGTGGCACTTCTGCTAAGAGGAAGCTTCTTATTCTTTAAATTTGAAGCTCCCACTTGAATAACACAACAGAAATATGAGTTTTTTCCTGATGTCTCTCATAAAAATATTTAGATTTGAAAATTCTGCAAAGATTTCTGCAAAAGTAATTCTCCTTTGCAATTTTACAAATGAAAAGTTCTAGAGACAATGATACAACAGTCACGATAAATATGTGCTGTCATATTTTTTGGCAGTATTGCAAGTTACAATGAATCTGTCTCAGCCTTGAGTTATCACTATTATTGCCACTTTTTATTGCTGCATTAATCACCAAACATACTGAGAGGGATTGATGGAGTTAATTGTTTTCAGAAACTAAATTAAATGCAAGTGCTAATGCCGGGTGACTGAGCCCTGACATCGTGTGCTTATTTCGACGCAGGAGTGGACAGGCTGCCCGAGAGAGCTTCAGAAGACTTGATCATTTCAAATGCCACCTTGACATTCATCATCAGTTTTCTTTTTAGTTAGTTGCACAACCCTTTTTACTTTTAGTCAGTTTATAGAACACAACTATAGAGTTATAGTTTAAAAGTTTTATGTCCATGCAAAAAAAAAAAATTAAAATTAAATAAATAAATAAAAAGTGTTGTGTCTGCCAAGTTGAAATGATTCAGAGATCATTTTTAAATGAGCATCTGCATTCATTTGTTAGAGCTGCCATAACAAAATACCACAGACCGGGGGGCTTAAACAGCAGACATTTATTTTTCACGGTTCTGGAGGCTGGAAGTCCAAGACCAAGGTGTGGCGGGTCTGCTTTCTCCCAAGGCCTCTCTCCTGGGCTTGCAGATGGCTCCTTCTTGCTGTGTCCTCGCACGACCGTTTGTGCCCACATCCCTGGTATCTCTTCCTCTTCTTCTAAGGACACCAGTCGTATTGTATTAGGGCCCTACCCTAACGACCTCATTTTAACTTCATTACCTCTTTAAAGGCCCTATCTCCAAATCGCAGTCTAAAGGTGTGGGGGTTAGAACTTCAACACATGAATTTTGTGGGGACACAGTTCAGCCCGTCACAGCATCTGTAGTCACTTTCTAATGGTGATGAAATAGAGGGGGGAGGGAGAGAAATGGGTTTAAAAAAATATTTAGTGGGACAGCTCTAGGCTCGATTTTTGGTCAAAAACATTCACAAAGGGACTGGGAAATTAGTACAGAGTTTCATGTTCCGTCTCCATTTCTAATTGTGTGGCAGACTGTATAGCCTGGGAAATCGTAGATTTAAAAAAGCTGCCTGCAAATGGTGGCACTTTTCTTTCTTCTTTTTTTTAATCTGAGCTTTAACTTAGGGAAGTCCTTGGGGACCAAATACAAGAAAGGAACTGAAATTCAGACAGTTAACATGAGACTTGAGCCCACATAAGGCAGGGAACAGCACCTGCGCCCCCAGCGGAAACCTGGATTCTCAAACACCAAACCCTGGGGAAAGGCAGGGGAGGGGACACCTGCCCAGGGGTCTGGGATGGAGGGAGACCCCTCACTCCAGGTGGGGACAAGAGTTTCCTGGAGAATTTTTAAACACAGGCCTGCTTTTACATGAGCTGAGTTCAAATTCATGCTATTTGGTCTGACAATTTCTACTCTGAGAAATCTGCCATGAAAAGGATTTGCAGACATCTCTACTCCTGGTCTGACACAAACACATGCAGAGTCTCTCCAAAGGGTTGCTGTCTACACTGCAGGCCCCACAGGATCCTCGCTGGGAAAGCCTGGCAAAGACAAGCTCATAATCCACAGTCACCCAGCACAAAAGCAGGAGTCAGCAGACAAAACAAACAGCAGCATTAGACTCCCAAGGACTTCAGAAAACATTATAATTGGATATACAACTATAAGACAAGGATGCCTAAAATGATTAAATACATAAAGGAATTGTAAACATAAGGATAAGAGTCCATCAAAGACCTAATGAATTTGAGACAAAAAAAAAGCTCTAGAGATGAAAACAAAAATGATTAAAAATCAGTTGATAGGCTATAAAGCAGATTTTTGAGAGATTACTGAACAGGATTCTGTTAATATTTCCTTCTTTCCAAAGTAGACTGTCCCCTCTGTTCAAAAGAGGTGGGGGCAGCAGGGAGATTTTGGTTCCAAACCCAGACCAGCAGGTGCACTGTGGAGATACAGTCCTTTATTTTCCTTGCTCACTGCGTCACCCGCTTCTAATGGGCAGCTGCTAGAGCACCGCTGGTCCTGAGAAACGAGAGTCATCGTCTTCCTGAAGTCAGGGGCTGGCAAAGTCTCCCAGGGAAATCACACGAAGCGTGTGAGCCTGAGCTGCCGTTTCTGTTGGCCTTCCAACTCATCAGCATCATAAAGAAACTTGTCCTGGACTTTTGTGACTCAGCAGGGTCCACCCAGACTGGAAATACCAGAAGACATGGCGTGACACGTTGACTGTTGACGGCATCGTGCGATTCAATTCGATGTCTCATGGCAGGTGACTCAGAGGAGCTGTCCTGAGGGGCGGGGCTCAGGGAGGCCTGCTCCAAGAGCCCGGGGCGATGACTGCCATGGAAATGGCTCTACTTTCTTTCCAGCACTCGTCTGTTCCAGGACTCCACCGAAGGCCTCTCGGGCCCCGTTTAAATGGCTCGATCTTGGGAGGTTTATCCCCTTTCTGTAGATGAAGCGGTGAGTCTTTGGGAATCGGAGTGGCTTGTCTGAGACCACGTAGCTGAGGATGTCGAGGAACTTGCTGCCTCCCCCACTTCTCCCTCCTCTCTCTGATCACCACGCAAGGCTGGCTTTTTGGATGTAGAGCCAGCATTTCCAAACTCTATTCCACGGAACATTCTAGTCATAAGGGAGGATAACCAGTATTGCTGGGGGCGGGGGCGGGTGGGGGGAGGTCACATGCATTTGGGAGAGACTGTATGCTGTGTGCCCCTCATAAATCTTCATGATGCAGGTTAGCACACTAAAGGCCAAAAATCTTTCTTGAGGAAACCTATGTAATTTTTTCAACCTAGCATTTCTCTTATTAGATCCCAAGATCCCCCCCCCCCAATGCCATAAGGTATTAACTTATTGGCTATTAGGGAAATGCAAATCAAGCTACAATAAGATACCACTTCATACCCACTAGGAGGGATGTAATTAAAAGTCAGACAATTACAAGTGTGGGTGAGCATGGGGAGAAGTTGGAACCCTCCTAGCTGGTGGGAATGTAAAATAGTGCCCCAGTTTTGGGAACCAGCTCAGTGGTTCTTCAATAGGGTAAATACAGAGTTACTATGCGACCCATCGGTTGCACTCCTGGATAGGTACCCAAGGAAATGAAAACATACGTCCACACAAAAACGTGTCTGCAAGTTGTTCATAGCCGCATTACTCATAATAGCCAAAAACGTGGAAACAACCCAAATGTCCACCAACTTATGAATGGATAGATAAAATGTGGTGTATTTATGCAGTGGAATATTATTCAGCGATAGAAGGTGTGAAATACATACTACGACATGGATGAACCTTGAAAACACGCTAAGTGAAAGTCACCAAAGGCCACGTATTTTATAATTCCACTTATATCAAATGTCCAGAAGAGGCAGATCCAGGTGACTTTGCCAGGAGCTGGGGAAAGAGGCCGTGCGTGGGGAGCGACTGCTAATGGATGTGGGGTTTGTGTTTGGGGTGATACAAATGTTCCAGAATTGGTTGTGGCACTGGTTGTTCAACTCTCAGTATACTCAGAGCCATTTAATTGTACAGTTTAAATGGGTTAATTGGATTGTACAGGAGTTAATATATCAATAAAGCTGTTTTAAAAAACTGAATTAACATCTGCCAGCAGGAGGGTTTCACAACATGGTTTGAGCAAGGCTCCTGCAGGAGTCTTTGCTGCCACTTGCCTGGGCTTTCTGAAGGCACAGGAGCTGTCCGGTGTCACCCGTCATTATGTCATCCCATCCAAAGCATCCTTGATAATTGAGAAAATAAATATCACAGGGCAGGGTTTAAGTGAGCCCTTGTGTCGAGACTGTGTGCGGGACCTAAAGCAGGCAGCCACTTCTTCGCACGGTTTATACTCTGGTTACGCTACTGCTCTTACAAAATACTTGAAAGGTGACCATAAAAAGAAAACAAGAGCCATGGAAAGTTTCTAAGTGGCTCTGAAGTAAGAGAGAGCATTGAGTGCTGTATCGTGTTGAATCTCCCCTGAACACTAACCTTCCCTAGTTAGTAATTGTCACTGCCAGATTCTCCAGACTGGCTTGTGGCCCTTGGGCCACCAAAAACTTCCCAGCCAGTTCCCCCATCCACAGGCGGTTCCGTTTCCACATTAATCACAACTTTTTTGTTTGCATTTCAGTGAAAGCTGGTGGAATGCGAATTGTGCAGAAACACCCACATACTGGAGACACCAAAGAAGAGAAAGACAAGGATGACCAAGAATGGGAAAGCCCCAGGTGGGACAATTCCAGTGACTCTGAGCATGTTTCACAAATAGCATTACTCGGTTAAACGTTAACGTTTGTTCTCTGTTCTGGGGTTCTGATAACTCCTGGGCCATGCGGGGTCCTGTGCCGTGTGGTTTTCCTTTCCCAATCAGTGAGGCAGTGGTTTTGTCCCCAGGCAGGGGAGAGAGAGAGCATCTACAGCGCCCTCGTCCCTACCCAGACCCTGTGCCCGGGGCCAGTGCCCTGTCCGTCTGCACGCTGCAGTGCAGGGGAGTGACATCCAGCCTGGCGGGTAGAGGCCACCCCGCCTGCCCCTGTGCCCGTGGCTTAGCCAGTGCTACTCCCTTCCCGGAAGCGGCTGTGTGGAGCAGGAGCAGATCAGGCACACGTTGGAGCAGCTTCCTGTGGCTCCTTGGTTTTCTGATGGTGCACACAGCTGCCACCAACCCTCTCCCCTAGGCCAGTCTTCCAGAGTGGAGGAAATAGGTGAATTCTTGCAACTGCTGGTCTTTTGTGCTCCAGGTTTCTACTGTCATTCCTGAGAAGCACACACTAACGATCCACTAACCATCTGTGGGTGGTACTTCAGAACTTGGACTTCAATACTGAAATCACCTGGACTCCTGAGAACAGCCACACTAGCTGAATCTCAGGGGTGGGCCTGACCGTCTGTGCAGCTGGGGTGGAGAACTTTTAAGAATGATGTGCAAGCATCGCAAGCATCTGGGCTTCCCTGGTTCAGTTTGTCAGTCAAATCTAGAGTCAGTGAGGCCAAACCCTTACGAGTCCTTAAATGATATCTCTGCCCCCAGCCTCCTGAGTCCTAGACAGGGTCTCCCTGCAGCCTAACCCTCTCTGTTCAACACCTATTTTCCTTGAAGTTTCTGAATTTGAGTTTGTTTCAAGGACCTCAGTCCAAATCCATTTCCATCCACCTTGTGTGATACATGAACGGGGACCACAAATGCATGCACCTAAATTTGTCCACATAGAAGAAAGTGAGTTCTAAGCCTTCTACTTATAACTGGTCTCCAAATGATGCCTTAATCAGAAGAGGAAAGAAAGTGTGGAAAGGGACAGAGGGGGTAGAAAGAAGCTAAACCTTATTTCTGTGGATTAGGCCTATGATTTTATTTTGTTTCATTCCAGCAGTCCTGAGTAGTGGGTGGTATTTTCCCTGACTTACACGAGGCAATGGAACCCCACAGAGGATATAAACTTGCTAGTTAATGGAGCAGGAATTTAAAACCCAGGCCTAATGGAGTCCAGAGCAGGCCAGGCTTCCAGAAGAGTCTCCCCCGAGAGCATACACCCATATGAGGAGGGGTCCCTGTTCTTGGCAGCCCCACACATCTGCTCATATAGGTCCTCCACCATTGGGAATTTTCCATAAAAATCTCGTATGGTATGAGTTACGGTGCAGCCGCTTGAGGGAGGACAACATTTTGGGTGAAATTTCTGAGTGATTATTCTCCATCTTTAATCATGAGCTCAGCGATGTGAAGGTCCGGTCCAAGTTCTGGTTTTAAAAGAGGGTGGTTTAAAGAAAATTCTAGAATTATCTTTCTTGCTGACTATTTTCACAAAGCTGTGTTTGGAACATAACAGTATCAGTCACTTTCTTACAGGTCCACAATCCTGTATTTCAAAGCCTTTGGGGCCCGATTTAGTTTGGAATTCAGAAATTTTGGAGTTTTAGGAGGAGAATGCAGATTTGAGAAGAATAACAGTGCACATTACCGCACAGCTCCCCGGGTGGTCTCAGGCAGCATGTTGTACTCTGTACGTGATGTTGAAACCAAGGGAAATAAATTTTTTAAGTTTAGAGACTTGTGTCAGTTCAGGTTAAGCTTTAAGGGAACTTTCAGTTTTCAGAACATTCTTGAATTTGGAATTGAAGATAAGAGCATGTGGACCTGTAGTAATTTTCCTCTAGGAAACCTGGGGTGTCACTGCGCTGATTCACAGCCAGCTGTTTTCTAAAGAAGGAAGAAAGAAGACTAGAGAGAAAGCCTTACCTGGAAAAAAAATCCTGGGAAGTTAATGGAATGCATGCCTTTCTGTGTGAGTTTAAAAGGTACGAATAGCTATTTCCCTGCCTAACGCAGTGTCAGTACATTGAGAGACAGCGTTTTATTAGCATGTTTAGAAATAAGGACAGAACAGCCCACTAGTTTTATTTCTATTGATTTTTTCCATGAGATGAAAGGCAGCATCTATAGAAGATGAGCAATTTAAATAAATATGCCAGAGGATAAACAGTTGCAAGAGAGAAGATCGAGCACTCCAGCACTTTAGATTTTAGCATCTTATTCACCTTAAAGATTTGTTCTCTGTCTCTATAGAACCAAATTTTTTGAAGCAGGCTGACTACAGGGTATAGTTTGCAAAACACACGAGCAAGGTTTTGCTGTTGCTCTTGGTCTCTACAGCCAAATTGCTATAATATGTTCCCAATGAATGTGTAGGCTCTTGTCCTCTTGACTTCGGCTTGGCTCTTTACTGCTGGAGGGTTAAGCCACTAGACACAGCATTTACCAAACAGAGCAAACCTGTGTATAGTCTTAAGCTATCAATGTAAGTTGCTAACACAACTCCTTCTGAAACCCTGCATCAGGTCTGGTGCTCTGTGTACTAGTTTACTTCCACCACCATGCACTCTCCATTTTTCTGGTGGGCTGACTGAATAGTCACAGTTACTAATAAATAACAGTCCAGGTGTGGTGGTTCACGCCTGTAATTCCAGCATTTTGGGAGGCCAAGGCAGGAAGATCTCTTGAAGCCAGAAGTTTAAGTCCAGCCTGGGCAACATGGTGAGATCCTGTCTTTACAAAAGAAAATAATAATAGTAGTAATTAATAAATTTAAAAATTAGATTTCTTTCTCATAGAGTTCAGTGATCCTGGCCCTGTTCTAAGCGCTCTGTCCGCATTAATTCATTTGATCCTTGCTACTACTCTATTTGTTAGCATCCCTGTCTCAGAGTTGGCTATTGGTTATTATCCCCATTCTAAATTGCTACTCCCTCTTCAATAGCTCGGAGAGTTAAGTGGCTTTCCCAAGGCCACACAGTGACTAAGGGGCAGAGCCAACATTCCAGCCAGTGGCCGTTCCAGGTTCCTTGCTCTCCACCAGGAGGCTGTGCTTACCCATTGAGCTCCTATTCCATGCTGGGCACTTAGCAAATGCTTTACATCAGGTTTAAGTCACGTCACTTGTAAGTTGGCATTCCTGTGCCTATTGTATAGATGGAGAAAGCAAGGCTTAGGGATGTTCTCCAGCCCAGTGATACGTAGCAAGTCAGTGGCCTGGCCAGGATTCAGCCCTGAGTCTGTCTTGACATGGAAGCCCACGCCCCTCGTGTGTTATAGAAGCCTGTGGATCTACACAAACTGCAATCCAGATCTCTCTATAAGTGAAACTTACTGATTCTGGGATTGCCTGTAACCTATCCACACTCCTCAAACCCATAATCCTACCCATCTGCAGCCTGACCATCAGTAGATGGTCTAATTGTCAGTTTACAGCAAGGTTTCAGAGGACTGGCCTGGTTTTACTTTACATATAGGAAGGCCTATTTATTTGCAGAATTTATAAAACATTTAATTATCCTTTTGGAAACGTCTTACGGCGTATGACTTTACCATCCACATTACCCTAATCCTGAAGTTTTATATTTTTCATGTTTTGATCCAAGTGTTCTCCAGGTAGGAAAATAAGGGCATAGTGTCAGATGCCAATTTCCTCCTTAGCTATAGATCTACATTTGCAAAACTCTTTTTTTTTCCTTCCCAGATATTTAAGACTGGTTTTAAGTTTACTAACTCATCTCTGGTGGTTTCCTTCCACATTAATTGGAAAATCAAGTACAGAGAAAAGGGACAACTGGAGCATTAAAGAGGTTATTATGTGGTTTAAGAAAAAAAAAAAGCCTGCAACTTTTACTAGTAATTATTTTTCTTAGAAATGTTTATGCAACTCTTACTCCCTTTAATCTTGTACTTTTTCAGAGATTTAAAAATAATTTCTTCTGTTGCCAAGTTGTTTTGAGATATTATGTTAAAAAAAAAAAAAAAAAGCTGAAATGCGAAACTGTTGCCCAAGAATTTCCATCAAGCTGAGTTCTAGTCACCGGAGACTCTGCATGTCCGAGAAGCGCAGTGGGCTTCATTATGATCAGCTAACACTTCCCTGAGTGGCTGCTAAATTCCTTCTCAGAACCGACCTAATTAAGGAAAGCAGTGATTTTCCTCAAAGCTTTTTGTTGAGTGTGATAAGATGAAGTACCCAGTTTCACGATGTAAAGGAGGAATTGCAAACGTAGAATGCACTTCAGGAGTCAGGACTCACTGAAGATACAGCTTGACGTCGGGTGTTTACTGAGGCCACACCACGCAGCAGGCTTGGTACAGGATACTAAAAGGGCGTGGGTGACCAGAGGGTGTGGTAACAAGGCTAAGGAGGCAGCAGCCCTCCTCTGAGCTTGGCTTTTTGTGTAGCTCTGACTTAGAACCATGCTACTGTTTCAATACCTGGAAAATAAGCAAATAGTTCACATCAGCCAGGATGTGGGAGGGACGCAAAACATACAAATGCTAACGGATTGACGGGAGTGGGAATGCAGTTGATTAATCTGACCACGTTGAAGGGAGCAGGGTGTTACCCAAGTAACTTTGGAAAACAACATTTTGACCGGATGCTATTAGGGTAAAGATAAAAAAGAAATAAATGGTGTACTTCAGTTAGTAAATAGGTTTCTTATGGGCATATGGGTTAGCAATGCTGAAATTGCCTTATGTGTGTACTAGGATTGAACGCAGAAGTAAATGTACTGCGGATCATGAGAGCCAAGCTCTCCACTGTCAGAGAAAGAGGCTGCAGATAGGAAACGGGGAGACAGAATTGAACTCTGCCGTTGGGTGGGAATTGGAGGCCTCTGTATGAACTCGTGGTTTTAGGTGGATGGATGGATGGATGGGTAGCAGATACAAACATATACACACATACATACAGAAATAAATACAGAGAAGGGAGTTAGTGTACATACCTATTTTCCTAGCTGTGTTCACTGAGTGGGCCTAAAACACTGACACCCACATAGCCGTGAGCATCCCTGGGGCCCAGACCTTGGTGTCTAAACACCGTTCCCCAATCAGGGGAACCAGCATTCCTTGGAGAAGTGGTTGACTGCAAGGCCAGGGCAGAAAAAATACCACATGAGCCTGGAACATACTATACTGCCAGAACGTAAGTAAGGGCTCCAAAAGGACTGGGGCATGGCAGAATGACACAGAAGCCCACCTGAAGGATCTCCCTATGGCCAAAGCTGGAAAAATTTGCAACAAAATAAATAATGATAGTATTGAATTTTAACCTATATGGTAAAATAAACATCCATGAGTCCATACTGATATAAATTATGAAGTAAATAAATGGGGTAGAAGGGACAGCTTATTTTTCTAGAAGAATTCCAATTAATGTATAAGGAAGGTGGGAAATAAAATATTACCAGGAGGCAAACAGCATTCCAATTGCAGACAAGATCCACCAAGGGATGTTAGGACTAGGGGGTGAAAGTTTGAAGAAAAGCAGAATATCTGCATGGTCTCAAACTATCTCCCCTAATATATTTATTAATTACAGAACAAAAATGAACCATGGAAACCATGAAAAAGACACTTGTTTACAGTATGAAAAGGGAAACAAGAAAGACATTGTCACCTTGTTTGACATTAGCTAGGAAAATGCAAGTCGGATGTCTCTAAATTTTCACTGCTCTGGGCGTGTCAGTGAGTGACCACGGAAGCACCCTGAGTGTTGACTTTGAGGTTGTAAATAAATTTTAGCAAGTAGGTGAGTTCACGAAAATGGAATGCACAAATAGTAAAGATTGACTGAACTTATTTTCTGGCCCTTCATAGAAAAGCTTTGCCAACTCTTATTTTAAGTTAGTCTACCTTCAAAAAATACTCTACTACTTCATGCATAATTTAAGACCCTTATAACAGTGCATGGTAATCACCACACTCCCCACTGTATGCTTCTGGCACATACTTTACTCCTACCTATACTACAAAAAATAACGTTCTGGGACCACTTAACTACTGGCTTTCTAGGAATAAAAAGCCTTGATTTGTAGCATTTGCTATTTTTATGGTGTAAATACTCCCACCATAGCCAGCTTTAAGCTAGCAACGTGGCATCGCTGAGTATAGACTTGTGGAGAGAAGCCAGCAGTCGGCTCTCACATGGCCGTGCGAGCCAGCGCCAGCACACCACTGGCTGCAACCCCCGCTCACATTGTGGTGGATTTTTATATTTTGTTTGTTTGTTTGTTTATTTATGTATTGAGACAGAGTCTCACTCTGTTGCCCAGGCTAGAGTGCTGTGGCGTCAACCTAGCTCACAGCAACCTCACACTCCTGGGCTCAAGCGATCCGCCTGCCTCAGCCTCCCAAGTAGCTGGGACTACAGGCATGCGCCACCATGCCCAGCTAATTTTTCTGTTTTTTTTTTTTTTGTTTTTTGTTTTTTTTGAGACAGAGTCTCACTCTGTTGCCCAGGCTAGAGTGAGTGCCGTGGCGTCAGCCTAGCTCACAGCAACCTCAAACTCCTGAGCTCAAGCGATCCTCCTGTCTCAGCCTCCCGAGTAGCTGGGACTACAGGCATGCACCACCATGCCCGGCTAATTTTTTCTATATATATTTTTAGCTGTCCATATAATTTCTTTCTATTTTTAGTAGAGGTGGGGTCTCGCTCATTGCTCAGGCTGGTCTCGAACTCCTGAGCTCAAATGATCCGCCCACCTCGGCCTCCCAGAGTGCTAGGATTACAGGCGTGAGCCACCGCACCCGGCCTAATTTTTCTGTTTTTAGTAGAGATGGGGTCTCGCTCTTGCTCAGGCCAGGCTTGAACTCCTGACCTCAAGTGATCCTCCCACCTCAACCTCCCAGAGTGCTAGGATTACAGGCATGAGCCACAGCTCCTGGCCTGAATTTTTATTTTTAAGTTGGTAGTCCTTTAAAGAGGTTTAAGGAAAGATAGGTATGAAGTATTTTTTGAAGGTCCATTATGTGTATCTACATATTTATTCTATCTAGTGTCCTTATTTCTTCTCATAAGACTGGATTTCTATCTGTTTTATTCCCTTTCTAAAAATACTCATAATGAAGGTCTGCTTTGAGTGAATTAGTTCAGCTTATGTCTGTCTGAAAGTGTCTTTGTTTTGCTTTTATTTTTGAAAGATGTTTTCACTGTATATTGAATTTCTAGTTAAAAGTTTTTTCTTTCAACACCTTAAAGATGGCATTCCATCATCTCCTGGTCTCCATTGTGTACATGAGAAGTCCGCCATAATTCTTGTCATTTTACCTATAGGTAATGTTTCTGTTTGCTTCTGCTTGCTTTAGAGATTTTCTCTTTATTTTTGTTTTTCAACAGTTTCTTTGTGGTGGACCAAGTGTGGTTTTCTTTGTATTTACCTCACTTGGGATTCACTGAGCTTCTTTGATCTATGGTTTGGTATCATCAGTTTAAAAAGAATTGTTGGCCATTATCTCTCGAATCCTTTCTTTTGCTTCATTCTCTCTTCTTTTCTGAGACTTTAATTATACCTATATTAAACCATTTGATATATTCACAGGTCTCAGATGCTCTGTTCTTCTCCACCCCTTGCCCTGCCCTGATGCTTTTTTCTTCTTTATTTTTTAGCTTAGATAGTTTCTTTTCAAACTGATTCCTTTCTCCATTGTGCCCAGTCTGGTGATAAGTCCATTGAAAGACTCCTTCATCTCTGATGTCCTATTTTTCACTGCTAGCACTTCCATTTGGCTTTTAAAAATATATAGTTTCCATTTCTCTGCTGAAATTTCTTTTTTTCACACATATTTATCATAGTTATTTTTACATCCCTATCTGATGATTCCAGCATCTGGGCCATCTGGGTCTGGTTCCTGGCTCTGTGAATGATTTCTTTCTTTATAATGGGTCACATCACTTCTTCATGTGTCTCATAATTTTCAATTAAAGTAAGACCTCATGTGTCAAAGAACAGCAGAGACAGAAGTAAGAACACTAGAGACTGAAGTAAATAATATTTATGCCAGTCCAGGAAATGGCAAAATGCCATGCCTTTTCTCTTCAAACCCATTACAATTGTATGTGTGTATGTGTGTGTGTGTGTCCAGTATTTATAGTTGAGCCAGGCCTGGGCTGTGTTGTTGCTTTAGTTAGCTTCACGTCTTCACAAACATCAAATTAATTGAAAGTGGTATCATAACCTTGCCACTTCTAGTGGCTTAGGATACTGCTTCCTGGAAGGTTTGTCTCTGCTTTCCTGTGCTGCCCTCAGACTGCAGCAGGCTTTGTGTGTGGTGTGTGCCCAAGTCTTGTGTGAAGTCTTGTGCATGGGAGGTCCCCAAGTCTCCCATCCCTCCCCAGCCAAGGTGGGCATCTGCTTGGTGCTCTAGGTGAGCCTGGGGTGCCGGCGGGAATCATACTATTTGCTTCACACAATTATGATTACTTGGTCCATAAGACAATACATATAAATCCCTCAAATAATTTCAGGCACTCAGCGAGTGATGGCTGTTATTACATCTGTGGTGAATTTTTTTTTAACTTTTTGTTTTGGAATAATTTCAGACATACAGAAAAGTTACCCAGAAGGTACCAAACAATCCCAGCTACCCTTCACCATATTCCCCATATGGTAAAACTTCACCCTGCCTGCTCCCCCCATTGCTGACCCTCACGTATCTCCAAATCTACATCTGTCTGTGTCAACTCTCCTCTGTAAGACCCTTTTACTCTTGAATACTTTACTGTGTATTTACTAAAAACCAGGACTGTATCAACAATGATCAAAATCAAGAAATTAACATTGAAACAATGCTGTTATCTAATCCACAGACTCTGTTCAGATTTGGCCAGTTGTCCCGCCACTGCCTCAGATTTCAGCCCACGATAACACTTTCATTTAGGTATATCTCTTTAGTCTTGTTTACTCTAGAACAGTTGTCCAGCCTTTTTTTTTTTTTTTTAATCTTTCATGAGTTTGAGGAGTATGGGTTATTTGTTTTGTAGAAAGCCCCTCAGTTTGATTTCTCTCATGCTTCTCTATGATTGGATTGAGGCCCTGCTTTGGGGGCAGGGGTACCACAGAAGTGATGTATGGTCCTCCCAGGTGCATCAGATCAGGAGTACGAGGTGCTCCCCTGATGGGTGTTGCCAACTCTGATCACTTGGTTAAGATGGCATCTGCCAAGTTTCTCCATTATAAAGCTACTATTTCACCCTTTGTAATTAATAAGTATCTTTTTTTTTCTTTTCTTGTTTGTCTTTTTTGTTATAGCACTAAATAAGTATCTTGTGGGGAGATACTTTGAGGCTTTATGAATATCCTGTTTCTCATCAAACATTCACTTGCTACTTTTAGCCTTCACTGATGATTCCTGCCTGAAACAGTTACCACTATAGGGATACTGTATCCGTTTCCTAGGGCTGCTTTAATGACCTACCACAAACTGGGTAGCTTAAAATAACAGATGTGTTGTCTCACAGTTCTGGAGGCTAGAAGTCTGACTTCAAGGTGTTGGCAGGGTTGATTCCATCTGAGAGCTGTGAGGAAGAGTCTACTCCATGCCTCTTCCCTAGCTTCTGGTGGTTTGCTGGCAACTTCTAGCATGCCTTGACTTGTAGATGCATCACTCAAATCTCCTGCCTTTACCTGGTCATCTCCCTGTGTCTCTGTATCACCTCTGCTCTGTGCATGTCTGTCTTTGTGTCCAAATTTCCCCTTTTTATAAGGACACTGGTTATATTGGATTAGGGCCTACCCTGAAGCCCTCGTTTTAATGGGATTACTACCTCTCTAAAGACCCTGCTTCCAAATAAGGTCACATTCTGAAGTCCTGGTGGTTAGGACTTTAACATATCCTTTTTGTCTACCCGTAACAGATGCCAAATGATGATTGATGGCAATTTTTGATGGTTCTCTCAGTGAAGTTAATTGTTAAGAAATAGAAAATTTTAAACTTAGGAGAGAGCACAGCCGTGTGCCAGCATAGATCTCATGGCCTACATGCCTGGGAATTTTTATCTGTGATCTGTATGTTTGAACTTGAATTAAACCATGTGGTGAACCAATGTCAAGTTCCAGTGTCATCTTTTATGTCCAGGCTAGTTGTCAGCTGCCTTTTGAAAGAGGAATATCCTTTTTCCATGATGTGTGTGAAATGCAATGGACCAGGGATGCTGAGTGCCAGCCAGCTACCAACTCCCGTGTTGTTTTGAGTACCCTGCGCTGGCAGGCAGGGCCCGTGACATGCAGCGACAGCAGAGCCAGGTGCTGGAGTGCAGTGGGCCGCAGAGCCCTGCCCTGGGCCAAGGGCAGAGTCTCGGTGTGGTGGGGGCCTCGAGTGACATGGAATGTCCTTATGAAGGGGCCAGCTGGTTGTCACCTGCTTATGGGCTGACATGCCTCTTCCAGGGAAAAGCTTATGGAAAGCACAGTGAGATCCTCGGAATAAAAAGCATTTGAGGCAGCATAAAATAGTGGCCAACGGCGCCGTCTGCCCTGGTAAGGAAATTGGGGGAGGAGTTGCTGTTAGGCAGCACGTCCTGTCAGGTTTGCCTAAGTGAGGCCCAGAGAGCAACGATCTGAGTGTGTAGGCAAAATGGGGCATGGACAAGTGTTGCAGTTTGTGTACCAGCAAGGGGGTGGTGACAGTAATCATTTTGCCTGTGGCAATTTGGGCAGCAAATGGTTGACAGAGCTAGTGCAGGCCCCCAGATCCCTTGTGGGCAGCCGCGTCAGCTGGTAGCCTCAACTGCATGCAAATGCCACGTGTGGTGAATCCTCGAGAGGCGGCCAGGGAGGCTTGGTGGCTGCTGCCTTTACAGAGTCCGCAGTCCTAGCGGCAGCATCCCTCTCTAGATGCTTCTGCAAAGGCTCACAAACCCACTCTCGTTTCCCCCCAGGCTGCAGTGGGCAGGACTTCCCAGCAGGCTGGCTGCCTCTCCTCTGAGCAGCAGGATCTTAGTTTCCTAGGGAGGCCGTAACAAAGTACCACAAACTAGGTGGCTTAGACAATGCAAGTGTGCCGTCTCACAGTTCTACAAGGCAGGAGTTTGAGATCGAGTCAGCAGGGCCACACTCCCTCTGCAGCACTAGGGAAGCATCTGTTTCTGGCCTCTCCCTGGCTCCTGGCAGTTCATTAGCAGGTGGCAGTGTAACTCCGGCCTCGCCATGGCATTCTCCCTGTGTGTGTGTCCAATTTCCCCTTTTTATAAGGACATCAGTCATATTAGATTAGGACTCACCCTTCTTCAACATGACCTCATCTTAACTAATTATATCTACAACAACCCTATTTCCAAATCAGGTCATCTTCTTAAGGACCGGGGGCTAGGATTTCAACATGTGTTTTGAGGGAGCACAATTCAACCCACAATAAACAAGCAGCACCTCCTGCCACTAGCCATCAGTTGGCATCAGTCATATTAGATTAGGACTCACCCTTCTTCAACATGACCTCATCTTAACTAATTATATCTACAACAACCCTATTTCCAAATCAGGTCATCTTCTTAAGGACCGGGGGCTAGGATTTCAACATGTGTTTTGAGGGAGCACAATTCAACCCACAATAAACAAGCAGCACCTCCTGCCACTAGCCATCAGTTGGCAGTGCCCATGTCCATTGACATCCCAACAGCAATGGTAGCACAATAATTTATTAACTGCAAGGCTTACATGGCAAATGATTCTCTCTTCCTGCATGCCAGCATTGTACCATTGCTCAGGTTGAGCACTGCAGCAGCCTGCCTTCCTGACCAGGGGGATGCTCTGTACCAGGGGTGTGGCCCCAAACTTTGAGCACTCACCCTACCAATTAAGAAAAATGTTAGCTCTCTGGGAGGCCGAGGCGGGTGGATCGCTTGAGGTCAGGAGTTCGAGACCAGCCTGAGCAAGAGCGAGACCCCGTCTCTACTAAAAATAGAAAGAAATTATATGGACAACTAAAAATCTATATAGAAAAAATTAGCCGGACATAGTGGCGCATGCCTGTAGTCCCAGCTACTCGGGAGGCTGAGGCAGTAGGATCGCTTAAGCCGAGGAGTCTGAGGTTGCTGTGAGCTAAGCTGATGCCACGGCACTCACTCTAGCCTGGGCAACAAAGTGAGACTCTGTCTCAACAAAAAAAAAAAAAAAAGAAAAAGAAAAGAAAAGAAGAAAAATGTTGTCTATGTGCACCCCCAGTATATGTATATTCATTTTTAAATTATACATGTGTGCTATGCTACCATCATATAAATTATGAAATGTATATAAAATGGATAGCATGTTAAAGATGAAGTAAGCAATATTTTAAATGTCTTGCTAATCATTGTGACTTTGTACAATTATTAGCTAATATTTCAAGGTGCAAATACCCATGAGATGAGATTTCTTGTTAAATATTCAGGATGTAAATCTGAATTTCTAATGGCCTTCCGGGTAATTTCAGGTTTTGTGGGGGAGGGCTGCTTCTTGTCAAATCTGATTAGATCGTTCTTTGGTATTTATAATGTGGTTACTAATGAGTTCAAGTGTGAGCTCTTCCCTTTTCTTATTGTTCACATGTGCTTGTATTTGGATTAACTCTCACCTTCAGAGTTGTTTTTTGTTATTGTTCTTTTTATTTTTTCCTTTCAGTAATATTTTTGAGCCACTTGTCCATTTTGTAAAGGTTAGTTTATAATATAACATTTGAACATAGTTTCAGGCACTTGGGATATATCAAGGATGAAATTAGAGAATTGAATTCATTATCCATTAATTAGACAGAATCATGTGTATGTTGCAAGACACCGAAAGCAAGTGAAGGGGCCCAGAGGTGTGGGTGGTGGCCTCTCTGCTTCCTCGCAACCCTCAGGACCATGAGGTGAGGTGAGGAACAGCCACCTGCAGTCCACGCAGTAAAGGTGGCAAAGCTTAGTTCATTTTGTTTTGTTTTTTTAGATAAAGTATAAATGTAAATAGAGTAGATTTTCATGCTTATCTCATTTTCCCAACCAAATTGTCACCTTCTTAAGCACAAGAAACTGCTTTAGTCATTGATTCGTGATGGCCCAATACCAGTTTTGTTGCTGGGTGTAGTGCAAATTAAGCATTTCTTCTAACATCTATGGATATGTGCATTTTAGCATGATCAATAGGAATGCGACTATGTGCATTTTTAGAAGTTTTGCCCAGAATCGCCCTAGGAACACAGAGCGTGGTGTGTGTGATGTGGCCACTTTGTGCCCTAGAAGTCACGCACAGGCGCTAGCATCGTCAGGATTCTTGCCGAATCCAGCCTGATTTCTCCTGTCATGTAGATGGACACCAGAGGGAGGCTCGAGTCTGGCAGGTAGTGAATCAGCCTCTCCGCAAAGGGATGGAGCATATGGGTATCCATATGTCACCAGATCCTGGCTGAACTCTTTGGATCTGGGGCTGAGAAAGGAAGAGCGGAAGGCCCGGCTTCCCTCCAGGGCCCGCTGCTGCTGGTAATAGGCTTTGAGATGGTGTTTGTACAACATCTGGTTCCATAATGGATGTGGAAACCAGGTGTGATTTATTAGCTTCTAAGCAGCCCCCTCCCTGCTCCCTCTCCCTCCACAGGCCCCCAGCCTCCCTGCAAGACCATCGCACTCCCATCTGCACCCGGAGAGCTCCCGTATCAGATGGAAGGAGGGAAGGAAGGCAGTGGAGCCGTCAGTTCTCCCTTCCAGACACTGCTCCGTGCATCTGCACCAGAGCCAGCCTCTTGGAACGGATGACTCTTTTGTTTTTATGGTGTGACTCAAAGGGTTGCACTATTTATCAGAAGTGTTTTCTTATTACATCAACGTATGAACTGAATTTAAATCAACTCTCCAGTGGTTGTATTTTATAGAATGAAATATGTAAAAATAACTACATAGAAACAAGAGCCCTTTACTGAGTTTATTACACTGAAATTACTGTGCCTAAAGTTTAAGCCTCTTGACTTCAGTGGTCTTGGAATGCACAACACTCAGAAAATACTTGGTGAATCAGTAATAATTAGCTTAGGCTTTGATTCTTTAGAGGTAAAATAGTTGATTATTAACTTGATTACGTCTTATTTTCCAGCTGGTAAAAAGAAGTGAATGGGATAGTGTCAGTGTTAGGGGAAAAGTTCTTTATTCTCGTAGGCATGTCCTGTAGGGCCCTCAGCTCTCTCCAGGTGGGCTGTTACTTTGATTTTCGCTTGTGTACCTCCCCAGCAGCAGGACTGTAGTGAGTAACATAGAATTAGTACAGACTAGAGCATCGAGGGTGGTGTGACACTGGAGAAATTCTCATAGAATCATCTGATCTAGAGCTGGATACAATCTGGGAAGTCACCTCATCTAGGCACTTCTAGTGGGAGCCCTTGAGAGGTAAGATGTCAGATTTTGCTCAAGATCCAGAACAATCTAGGGACCAAAAGGAAAATATTTATTGTGTGGTGATCCACAAAGTTCTTTTATGTTAAAAAGAAGCCCTCACTCTTTTCTGGGTGAAAAGAAGAAAATTGAAAGCAGGGTCTCCAAGAGATATTTGTATTCCCAGATTCATAGCAGCATTATTCAGAGTAGCCAAGAGATGGAGATAATTCAGATGTCAAATGTGGTATGCATACAATGGAATGTTATTCAGCCTTAAAAAGTAAGGAAATCCTGTTACAGGCTACAGCTTGGGTGAAACTTGAGGACATTGTGCTAAGGGAAAGAAGCTAGCCACCAGAGGACAAATACCGCACGATTCCATTTGTGTATGGTATTTCCGGTAGTCCAATTTATAGATGTAGAATGTGGAATGATAGTTACCAGGACCTGGGGGAAGGGGAGTGCAGAGTTAGTGTTAATGTGTGCAGAGTTTCAGATTTGCAAGATGAAAAAGTTGTGGGGAATCTGTTTCACGACAGTGTAAATATATTTAACACTACCAAACTGTGCACTTAAAAATGGTAAATTTTGTATGTTTCTACCACAATAAAAATATTTTTTAAAGAAAAAGCAACAAAGAAGCCCTTGCTGCTATGGTAAGCAGTTTAGTGAACCCTCAAAAAACTAAAACGGCATTCCCATACGAGCCAGCAATTCCACTCTTAGGTATGTACTCAAGAGAATTGAATATAGGTGTTCAAATAGAAACTCAATATGTGAATGTTCATCACATCATTCTTCACAATAGCCCAACATGGAAACAGCCCAAATGTTCATCAATATCTATTGTGATACATGGAGAAAGAAAATGTGGTATGTTCATTCATACAGTGGAATATTACTCAGCCGTAAAAGGCATAAAGTGCTGATTGGTGGTACAACATTGGATGAACTTTGGAAACATTATGCTAAGTAAAAGAAACCAGACACAAAATGCCACATAAATGATTCCATTTATATGAAACATCCAGAATAAGCAAGTACACAGTGACAGAAAACAGATTGCTGGCTGCCAGGGGTGGGGAAGATTTCGGGGGACAGAGGGGGTATGTGTGCAGTGATTGCTTAATGGGTGTGGGTTGCTTTTGAGGATGGTGAAGTTCTGAAAGTAGATAGTGGTGATAGTTGCATAACATAGTGAATGTATCGAAAGCCACTGAATTATACAATTTAAGGTGGTTAAAATGGTAAATTTTATGTTCTGTGAATGTTACCTCAATTTTTAACAAGTCCTTGAGCATGGAAAGTAGGAACCACGGCTATAGTTCAGCCTCTGCATTCTCTCAGCTGACAAACTGGAAGCTCACTGTGGGGAAAGGACTTTCTGGAGGGCTGTGACTGCAATCCTCAGGGACACCGGGACACTTCTGGGGGAGGTAGGAAGAGAGCGTGCTCATGCAGCGAGGTTGGATGTGCAGGTGGCAAAGACACAGACCATCCCTTGAAGTCCCAGGGTGGGTTGGTTGCAGGGGGGTCCCCTGGGCTCTTCCAGGTCCACCTCTCTGTACCGCCTGAAGCTCTGCCCTCCTTCTGGAGCAGCCTCCTCCACAGGCTAGCAGAGGCTGGCCAGCAGTCTAGGCTCCACGTCCAGACAGGGGGTACCCAGAGGAAGAAACTGCCATCTCTTCTTACATCTCTTTTTAGGAGCACAGAAGCTTTGCCAGAAGCTCCCTGGCAACTCATTGGCCGGAATTGGGTGACTTGACTATCCCGATCATCACTTAAGTCAAACATCACTAACATTGTCTTAGATGTGCAGTTTCAAGTGGAGTGGATGTTGGGAAGTCAGGCACAAAGACCAGTACCGCAGGCAGTGTGGCCGGGCACGAGCTAGTCCAGGAACAGCTGCTGGAGCAGGGGGGTGATGAGCAGGTGGCCCAGGTCTGTACAGAAGAAGAGTGAAGTGCTGGGAGGGCAGCTGAGCCAGACGTCAGGACCTGGAACTATAGCACTGTCCCCCATTTCTTCTAGTAGATTCGTATGGAACAGAATTTTCATGCCCCCAATGATTTTTTTAAACAGTAGCCCTTAGCTGCTTCCTGGTGCACACACATCTGAGTATTCCACCCCCCACCCATGGCCATTCATTTACTCCCCTGATGTCTGTAAGCACCTCCTGTGTGCTGGGCACCCTTCTACACAGTGGGGACACATCAGTGAACAAAACAAAATCCCTCTTCTCACAGAGCTTACGTTCCAGTGGGGGCGACAGATGACAACAGACAATAGAAGATGAAATAGAAATTTTCTTAACCACCATTAACGGCAGCCAAGGCCCTCTGCAGAGAGTGTGTGGAAAGAGGAAATGAAGCTGGATGGTGCGGCAGCTGTCCCAGGACACAGCTGTGCAGGCAGTGTCGTCGTGAGCCTGCAGGCGTGTGTTTGCACGCTCGTGCTGAGCGCCAGGGTGACCAAGCACTTATGCTGCACTGTTGACTTGGGGTTGCTGGAAAAATGAGTTTTCTGCTAAGGTAAAGCCAGAATAGGAGCTTTATGGACACGACTTCAAGATTTACATGCAAGCCTGAGGCTGAGGATTTTGCAAATGAGACACGATCATTATGAGTCGTTTGGCTTGCTGGTCAAAATGTGACTGGCTGCAGCCTCCCTGGCATTCTACAAAGCAGAGCCCTGGTGAGACAGCCATGGAACACTGGAGAAGGGAGTGTGTCTTTGGTATTCCAAGAATTGGGCAAAAAAGTTGGACTGCCACCACTAGTTAGATAACTTCGAATTTATATGTCAGGAATAAAAAAGATTATAAGTGATATCTGTTAAGTTTTCCTTTGTAGCAGTTCCTCTCAGTGGGATGATAATGAAATTTAGGGCAACTTCGGCCAATATAACTAAATTGAGAGAAGTAATTGCTGTTTATTCTTTTAGGGGGCATCGTGGGAGGTAGGAAATGAAGGGAAGGAATGCTACGATGGTAGAGTAGAAATACGCCAGCTCTTGATGTGGGTGCCTATTTTCGGAGATGGTGGTTGGGAGTAAAGTTTAAGTTTGATCCTAAGGGCGCTAATTCATTCCATTTATCTGACATTCCTACCTAGAGGACAGCACTGTGTGACCTCTGTAGCTCAGGTGAGCTTTCAGCTACACGTGGATTCAGTAGAAAGTGGACGCGAGGGAACCACTTTGACATTTTTGAAACCTACACTCCTTGTGGGGGTCGGGTTCTAGCTATCCTGCGATATTAAATAAGTTCTGTGGGTGGAGAGAACAGCTAGGACAATTAACAACGTGAATATTTTTAATTAACATACCGTTTAATTACGTGGGAGAGGTTTGAACCTGAAAGCACATATGTTAATAGATTTCTGATGGGCAGAAATGTGGGGCGTCTGTGCTGCTGGGGGAATGGTGTCAGTGGTGACTCTGGAAAAGGCAGAAGAAAGGACGTCGCTGGTGCTGGGTAGCAGGCTGGCTCCCCTCTTCCCTCCGCTGGCCCCTCTGCCCAGCGCTGTGGGGCGTGAGCAAAAGTTGTATCTTCAGGCCAGATAGTGTCTCCTGGTTTGCCATCGATTTGGAAAATAGGAGTTTGGTGATTATATCTCAAGTGGGTGAAAATTCTCAGTAGCACTGTTTTAATTTGTTAGACCCAGAATCTGCTGGTCTGTACATCTGATTAGACTTGATTTCCCCGAAGCTCTGAAAAGAGGGCAGAAGAAATGTAGTCCCGGTCCCTCAAAGGTCTTCTTTGTTGTCTTTTGTGCCTAACCCTTGGGCTAAGGCTAAATCTTTTCTGCAGCATTTTGAGTAACTCTGCACTTAAGCTTTTTTTTTTAAAAAAAAAAAAGCAGCAGTGATAATTAAAAACCTAATCCAGACTGTAAAAATGAGTGGAGAGCTCATGCAAACCAATGATAACAACATCAGATTCCCAATGGATTAAAAAGAACATGAACAAACAATTCACAAAAGGATAAATATTTGTAAACAAATATTAGTAAATAAATGCAGAAAATAAAAGTTCCCTTTCAGGTATCCAAAAAAAGGTCACTACAACTGCCTTGATGTTCTATTTCTTTGTCTGTTGATTATGCGCAGTCAGCCTTCGTAGCTGCGGGTTCCACATCTGCAGATTTAACCAACCAGAGATCGAAAATATTTGAAAAAAAAAAATGGAGGGTGCTCTGTACTGAATATATACAGGCTTTTTTTCTTGTTATTATTCCCTAAATGATACCGTATAACAGCTATTTCCATAGCACTTACATTATATTAGGTATTGGTAGTAATCTGGAGATGATTTAAAGTATACAGGAGGATGTGCATAGGTTACAAGCAAATACTATGCATTTTATATTAGGGCTTAAGCATCGTGGATTTTGGTATCCGTGGGGGTCCTAACCCCAATCCCCACAGATACCAGAGGATGACTGCATAGATTGGGTATCTCAGTCTGTAGTCCCGGAAATGTATCCACTTGCCTACAAACTGAGCACCCCCTTTTCTTCCCTCAAACTTTTCTTCCCACTCCGGCTTTCCTGTCTCATTGTTAGGCTCTCAGTCCAGAGTTATCCAAGCCAGAACCAGGGGATCATCATTTATTTCTCCCTGTCCCCAGTCCCCCACCCTCAGAACAATGCCGTGCCCTTTGGCATAGGACCAAGGCTGCAGACCCCATCCCCACGTCCCTCTCTCCCCATCCGCCGTGGCTCTGCCTTGCGCGCAGAGGCCAGCCATCCTGAACGCCGGGTCTCTGCTTGGAGGGCAGCAGCCCTTCCCTCCCACCCCCCTGGGCTGGGGGGAAGGGGTCAGGCTGTGGTGATCCCTGTGTGTTCCTGTAGGCACCTGGGACTTCCCTTCTCACAGCACTTTGACTTGATTGTGGCTGCGTCTCAGACTGCAGGCTCCACCGGGGCAATGCCAGGTGCCGTGGCCCTGTGTTCCGGCCACCTGTTACCCTGACACACGGGCGCATCGAGAGACAATCTGCATGGATATCTCGTGTTTCTGTGCAGTTCCAATCTGCTGAGCAGAGACACTGACAGCCAAGTTAGTGTTTATACGAAGAGACATTCCAGGACGATAAGGCTTAGGCAAGTCTGCCTCCCCAAAGGTGGTCCAGAACAACAAAGAAAAGACTTCTCTTCCCCGCCCCTTAGACACTGCTTACATCTCAGAGTCAAGCGGTGTCTCTGTCTCACGCTCTCTCCAGAGAAGAGGAAGGGGGGGTCGCCAGCAGCCTGCACAAGATCAGGCTCCCTAATTTCAGACTTTGTCTCCTATGATGATTCCACTGCATGCACAGGTGACACTTACCCTGTCACTGTTACCACGGTGGGATTGGGAACTAGTGCTGAGTGTCGCTCTGGCTGCTTCCTCTGCTCCAGAGTCTGTGTCTGCTGTGTGTACACACAGGCTCACACTGCGGCAGGCTAGCTTGTTAGCTGACAAGTGGGATAAACTAGGCCCTTCACAGTTCCTGATTTAACAGGGGGAAGCTCGGGAGGTGACAGGACTTGCCCAGAGGCACTGCGCTAAGCCCAAGCGTCAGGGCTGAGCAGCAGTCAGGGTCCTGGTCTCCCGAGTCCTAGGCCAGCACCTTTGCCGTCACACGGCTGCTTCCTCTGCCTGACCGGGGCGTGGGCAGAGCCTCCCACACCGCAGTGCTGCCAGGGCACGGGCGGCTGTTCCCACCTCGCTCTCAGCAGCAAGGACCTGAGGTATATGCACCAGCCCAGGCTCTGGCATGCAAGTGAAGCCTACACGCTTTTAGAAATGTATCAACACTCTGTAAAAGGAAGAAAATATTATGTGCATAACTTATTTTTTAGTTGTGACTGAGTAATTATAACTTCCCAATTGACCACCACATTTCTTAGTACCCCAGAGGGGAAAACAGAGACGATGTAAATGAGAACTATCCACAGGGCAGAAGTGAACACTTTTTCCATGGGACTTAATCTCTTTTGAAAGTATCTGTCATTCAGCCTGTTGAGGTTATGACTGTGTCTCATTTTAAGAGACTTGGGGAATGAAAAGTTTAGAAGATTGTCCCTGATATTAAACAAGTAATTCGGCATCTTTCAGAAAGTCTAACAGCAAAATAACGGCAAATACAAGCGACCTTGAGACCAGGTTCTTTGTATACTTAGTCTTGTCTTCGCGTCCTGCGAGGTAGGTGGCGGGACCCTGTTTTACGGTCAAGAGGATCTGCTGAAAACGGCTACTGACACCGCCAAGGTCGTTCCGGCAGCGACTGACAGGAAATGGGGTTTGAATCCGAATTCCAAATGTGCCTGATTCCACAGACTCGCCGTCCTTTCTGTTCCGGTCTGGCAGGTAGTCATCTTTCCCCAAAGAACTGAGGGGAAATTATTGAGGAGAAAGCCTGGAATCCTACTTCAAATTTTTGAATTCAGAGACATCTTTTCAAGCCCAGGATTGGATTGGACCAGCTACTGGTTTCCATCCAAGCTCATTTAGGATGGAGGCATTTCAGTGATTGTCCTACCCCCATCGTCGACTCAAGCTTTGTGGTTTTGCCGGGCACAAGGAGCGTCGGAGAGCTCCTTGCAGGCATCTGCCCCCCGGCCTAACTGTCAGCCCCTCCCCGGCCTAACTGCCAGCCACTGCTCTGGCGAGTCAGACCTCCGGGGCTGGAGCCCCAGCTGGAAAAACAACCCTCCACTTAGGAACCACCCGGCCCAACACGTGGGAGCCCAGGCACCTCAAGACTGCAGACACAGGGCTCCAACACAGGACGGGGTAGAACTCGATTTCAGAGGCCAGAGGTTGGAGATTCTCAAAGGCAGCATCAAAGAAAGGAAATCAGACCAGAAAAGTACAAATAGGAGGAAGTTGGAACCAGGCTGAAAACCGATGAGTCACCTCTACTAAATTCGTTATGACTTTAAGTGGAAAAAAAAAAATAAGCCTCAAATGGGAAGGGTGGTGCCACATGGGCCCCAAACAAGTACTGCGTAAGAATGGAAGAGTTGTTTTCATTTTGCCAGAGGTTCCGAATGTGATTATAGATAGAAGCAAATGCAAACCTTTTCCAGCTTTGGCAAGGCTGAGCCCACGGGTGTGGGGTCAGAGGGGAGCATGAAGGGGCTGGGGAGGCTGTGAGAAGGCCAGGCCAGCGAGTGTCTGTGGACCCCACCACCTCCTCCCAAGCCGAGGCAGGAGCCACACCCTTATGCGTCCTTTGGTATTTCAGAGCTTGATGTCCTGGATGAGAGACGTTGAAAACCCAGCCTCGGGGGGACACCAGGCCTCCTCCCTTGGAGTCACTGGAGGCAGTGTCCCTTGGGGACACAACCAGAAATGTGAAATGTTTCCTCTTGTGGCTTGAGTTTGACTCAACCCAGGTTGGGCCTTTTATCTGTTAGTTCATCTGCTGGTCTTTATAACTTTTCTCTGTTTATCTTAGACCACATTTATGACTACTAAATCAAGCAATGTAGGTACACATAGTCCCCAAGAGCAGACCTTCTGTACCTGAAATATGTGCAAAGCAATGTGTCTAGGGAAGTCCTGAGCTAAGGGAAGGGACCCCAGGGTCCTGGGCCATTGCTTTTGGGTGGCTCCAGGTAAATCACTAACCTTTGGCACCTGTTTCCTCATCTATAGGACAAGATTTGTACATGTGTCTGTTTCTCTTATGAGACTTTGATGGTGAAAACAAAATAAGGGAACAAAATGAGTATCTGTAAGCTTTGAAAAGAAGTAAAAGCACAGCAAGAATTAATAACAGTCCCATATTTATGGGGTTCCTACTACAAAGCTGGAACCTCACTAGACTCTTGAGGAGATAAGAAAGTATAAGTCAGTCCTCGAGACACTTCGGAGATCCATTGGTCCCCACTGAGGCCGTCTGCATTCCTTTGGTGATAGCGCAACTCCTGGGTCAGTGTTTGTAAATCATTTCAGGCTTAAACTGGATTGGAGGTGCTGTGCTTTTAAATCTTTTTAATTTAGAGTTTTTACCAGAAATTATTGTATAGCATTTTTAGGACAATATAAGGATATGCAATGCCTGTGCTCTATGGTGCGTTGAACAAATCTCACCAGTTTGCTTTTTTGCTGTTTTTTCCTGCACTCAAACAATGCACCATTTGTATTTTAGCATTTGTTGCAATAATCTTCACTAGATACCTGGCAAATGCACTCAGATAACAAAACAGTCCCCGAAGATGCAGAGTAGGATGCATGAGTCTCCTTCTCCTGCATCCTTAGGAGCTCTGTCAACATGGAAGGTGTCATAGCTCAGCATTATAATGGGCATGAAGATAATGACATATAGTAAAATGTATAGTCGACTCAGACCAGAGATTTTTAATGAGGCGGGAGCTTGTTTTCACACATTCTTTTGCTTTAGTATCTGGCCTGGAGCCTGCGATGTAATCTCTCCTTGGAAAGTGCTACGTGTTAATTAGTGGCTGTAGCATACTGTCCTTTTCTTTGCTAAAAATGCTGAAGAACTGTTTTATCTGTTGCCTGGGTCTTCTTAATGATTGCCCCTATATGTGCCTCCGTCCCTCATCTGTTTTATCTTCCCCAGGTGTCCCAAGGAAATGAGCTCAATGCCTAACTGTAGTAGTCTTCTTGCTGGGTCCACTCAAAGAAGCTAAGTATCGTTTCCGAGGTTCTGTAGCCAGTGAATTGTTCTTACCGTTTGAATTGTTCTTACAAGGCGTCATGGTGAAATGCAGGAACCCAGTTAGAAGACCTGAGTTGGCCATCTGTACTAGTAGCTAGCTGAGTGGCCTTGTGCAAATCTAATTCTATTTCGAGGACAGAATGTACACACACACACACACACACACACACAAATATATAGAGAAATGAATTAGTTTCCATGGTTTTTATCATTTTTATCTTCTAATTCTTTTAATCTGATAGGCTATTAATACAGTATCTTCCCTCTTCTATAAGCATAAGAGTTTATTATCCTAAATGCTGTTTTAGAGGAACAAAACATTTAGCTTTTCTATATTTTAATTGCCAGCTCTTTTAGAGGAGACTGTGATGGCGAGAGGGAGGAGAGGTGGCAGACATGTAAGGCACATCTGTCTGTGTTTCCTTGGCACCGGCATTTCATCAAGGGACACGGCTCTGAGAGATGGCTGTCCCTTCTAATGGCCCGGACTTTGCAGCTGCAGTGGCCGGAAGCATAAAGACGTGTAAGGAGGATTTTTCGGTACATCGAACACTGACTGTCTTGCTATGCAGCTTCTGTGATTGATGTTGGGTTCCGTGGGCTCCTTCCTAACCGCAGTCCTTAAAGGATGGTGGGGAATAGTAATTTAAGCAAGGTTTGACATGAGTGTCGGGTGGGTGGTGGGTGTGAGAAGGGTATTGCTGTTGGCAGCTAAAATGTCATCATTTTCCCCCAGATAGTTTTCCTTAAGGTGACATTCTTGTGGCATCTGGGACCAGGTAGGGTATGGCAGCTGACCACATGCAGCAGTGAACAAGATTAGAATTAGCAGAGGGGTAGATAAAAAAGATTATTTTTTCTTGCTACCCACAGATGTCTAGACTTCAAAGGGAGTTTACTCTGCATAATGGATGTGTTCCTGAAAAGTTCATTGTCCATCAGTTTCTGTTAATCACGTTTTATTTTCTTACTGACAGTTTCAGAGCTTATTCAGCCTCGTTTTGCCCACGGATGGCACGGTTCCCCCCTCACATCCTCTTCACCGCTGGAAACGGCACATGACCTTAGGCAACCCCGGGACACCACACTTCCTAAAATTGGCCGCAGCTAGCAGTTAGAGGAGGCAGTGTCAATAGGAGGCGGGCGCGTGTCGAGTGAAATGGAAATTAATGAAAGCAGCCCGGGTTGATCCTCGCATCCTCTGCTGGAGAAATTAACAGCGGTGTTTGTCTCTGCTCAACCCAGGCCTGGTGTATCATCCAGAGGCCTCCTGTCAGGTCCAATTTGGGATCATCAAGTTAATTGTTACATGTGACAAGCTGACATGCAAGGGAAGTTATAAATACCCCAGTGCCGTTCCTTGTTGAGATTCCATGGAGAGTTCCAGGGCGGGGGGCGCGGATGATGGACGAGGCTGACAGCCTCCTGCCCGCAGCAGCCTGCCCTGACCTTTCCGCCGTCTCGAAACCAGCCTTGTTTTCTTCCAGACCTTCATTCACTCACTCTCCAACAATTGTGTTCATTCTTCTTAGCATTTTTCTGTTGCTTTTCAAGGGATGCTATTTACCTAGAAGTGACCCAGCAGCTATTTCAAAAGGACATTTGCCGGGTCCAGAGGAACTGCCTGTTAATTGACCCACAAGACAAGGCCAGTTTGCCTCAGTTTCTCCAGGTCAGATGTTGCTGTGGGAACCCACAGATGGGTCAGGCTTCTACTCCATGTCCCGAGGGTGGAGCGGAGCAGGGTGCAGCCTCGGTTGCCTGCAGGTGGGTGGGGCGTTAGTGGTGGATGGGTGGGGAGCCGCTCCCACCACTATCTGAGCCCTGGGATTTGGCTGCAGTTCCTGTTACTTTGCGAATACTCCGCAGAGTGAGGTCCAGCAGCATCCGACCTAACCCAAAAGACATCAGGCTACGGTGTCTGTAATCTCTCCTGCATTTTATATTCGGAGCCTCCCTTCCCTCTTCTTTAAAAACAGGAACTCAGCAACTGTCCACATAACTCCCCACACCTTGGGCACAAGCAAGTCACATTTGATACAACTCTGGGAAATCCGGAGATGTTAATGGTCTGCGTATCTGTAGATCCATGTATCTTGTGTTTTCTTTTCAAATCATTTGGATTTTTTTCCTTTCTATTTTTCCTGATTTTGTTTTTGATTACTCGTGTTACAGATTTTTGTGCCGTAAGAAGTATGAAATAAGTTATGAAAATAGTACTTTAAATTATGATAGATTTATTTCTTTAAGAATTTAATAACAAGGTCACAGGCTGGGTCTAATCACTGCTGTCACTTTGCAGTAGTGATGAACATAACTAAGATTTGAGATATCTGCAGCTGGAATACGGTATAAAAATGTATGTGATTTCTATTCTTGAAAAAGTTACAGGTACTGCTGATAATACTGTGTCGTGTTGCCTAAATTCGTAATGAGCGTCAATGCTATTAGTTAGCTGTTGTTATAAACAAAGATGCAGAGTAGGTTGGTTTGTTGGTTTGATTTCCCCCAACCTAGTTCATGGGGGCCCTGAATTCTATTTCTGGACCCGCTGGGTTAAGAAGCTTCCTCCTGTGCCCCTTAGATCTGTGTTATGTCAGAACATACTGTCTAAACTTGTATGTCAGGTCCACCCTGATTTTCTGTTGCGTCAGACTTTTCAAGGATCTGATTTCAGCATGACTCTCGTGGTTCTAAACCCCATCGGTACCTGCAAGGTGGAAAGAACCCACAGCTTAGTTTAGGTGACTCGGTTGCAGGTCTGCATTGCTGTGAGTCCTAACTGCCCTTTTCATTCTCAACTATTAAGAGAAAATACGTGGGGAGCCTGATGGAATTTTCCCTGGTGTGATGAATGCTCCTGAGGTTCAGACCTCAGACCTCTTTGTCCTTTTTTCTATTCACCATCCGTCAGAGAACTTGCGAGTGTTCCTGCCTCCGTCATTGCCAAGTGAGGGGTACCCGCTGCAGCATCCCCCACTCTGCTGCCTGTCCAGAGCACACCACGTGCACCTGCTGGCTGGAGCCACGGCTCACCCTAAGCTCTGCAGTGGGACAGAGGGCAGAGTGCACAGGGCTTGGCGCAGAAGAGCTGGGTTCTAGTCCCAGCCTTGTGACCTGCTGCCTGTGTGATCATGGAAAAACTCTGAACCTCTTAGGGCCTGGACTCCTTGGGTTAAAATGGGAGTGAAATAATAACCCTTCTCAGATGAGAAGACACCAACTTTGTGCAAGGTAAAGCACTTAATGGATAGCCGTGGTTGGCGGCTCTGTATCGGTCCTCAGTTTCCCTCATTTCCAACTCCTCCTGGGTTGACGACCAGCGATCTTGGTCTTGATCCTCCTCCTCTGCTGCCCAGCCCAATCCTGCTGCCATTCCTTTAATGCCCAGAAGGAAATGCTGCGACTGCTACAGACCCTCGACTCGGTTTGCCGCAGTAACCTCTCCCTGGCCTCCCTGTCTCAGTCCTTCCCAATCCCGTGTATATCTGAGACTCCAGTGTTGGGGAATCTGCTGGGATTCCAGTTTCCCCACTCCATAGCCACTACTCCCTGGGACTCAACTATGGAGCCTTTGGCTTGGGAAGGTTGCGGGGAGAGCGTGTGTCCCACAGAGGCCTGTGCTGACCAGCAGATGCCCAGGGTCTGCCACGGGTTCCTCCCTTCCCCACTTTAGCAAGAGCAACCCCACCTAGATCCATTTGCTATCTTGGGGCTCCGTTCAGATTTGATGTTTTAAAAGGAAGCTTATTGTTACTGGGGGAAAAATTGATAACCACCAATGACATTCAACATCTTCATTCTGGAATTGAATAAACCTCAGAAGCCCAGAGAAACTAAGGGCTTTCCCTTAGACTTCAAGCTAGTTTCTCAAACCCCAGGACTTGCCTTGCCCTGGTCCAGAACTCTCTACTCGGTGCCGTGTTGGTCTCTGGGCTCCTGCTCCTTGTAACCTGGCGTTTAGGGCCCTGCCCAGTCTGCCCCCACTCAGCCTTCCCTGCAGACCTCACTACCTGCCTTTTCCCGGGCAGCAGGACCTGAGCAGGCCAGTGTCTAGTCAATTAGCGAATACACAATGCCCATCTCTGCTCTGCACCTCTGCACTGCTACCTCTCACTCTGGAAGGGTCTCCCCCCTCCCCCGAACTGCACCAGTCTTTCCTGGCCTCGCAGAAGCTGCGTTTTCACAAAGCGTTGCCTCGTGACTGCAGCTGCTGGATTCTCGCACATCCCGTACATGCCATAGCTTGCCAGGGCTGCCTTCACGCAGCACCGCAGACCGGGTGGCTGAAGCAACGAAAGTTCACTGTCTCACATTTCTAGAGGCTGGAAGTCCAAGTTCAAAGTGTCGACAGGTTTGGTTCCTCCTGAGGGCTCTCTCCTTGGCTTACAGATGGCTGTCCCCTCCCTGTGTCTTCACCTGGCTGTCCCTCTGCAGGTGTCTGTGTCCTGATCTCCTCTTATATGGACGCCAGTTATGTTGGATCAGGGCTCTAATGACCTCATTTTAACATAATCACCTCTTTAAAGGCCCTGTCACCAAATACAGTCAAGCTCTGCGGTTCTGGGAGTTAAGACTTCAATGCATGAATTGGGGTGGGAGTGGGGGCGGCAGTTCAGCCAGAACAGCCTCTCACTCAGCACCTGTCCTTCCTGCCCTGCCTGGGCCTGTGTTAGAGGAAGGATTTTGCACCGTATTAGTTCATACCCCTGTAGCGCTTGCAAATGCAGGACACTCAAGTCATTTTTAGTTGAAAAACTAACCGAGTCTTGAATCCCGAACTTGTGCTTAATCAAGCCAATGAATAACCAGTCCCTGAGCACCTATTCAGAGGACCGTGGGAGAAGGAAGTAAACAGATACCTCGCCCCAGGTGAGGTGGTCGAGTCCAATCGGGAAGACGGGCACACTCTTGTAGGGCAGGACAGTGGGAGAAGCGGCAACCAAGCCAAACAGCAGAGGAAGCCCGGTGGGAGTTTAGAGGATTTTATGCCAAATCGTGAGAGTGTGGAAATCATAGTTCTCACGGAGTGTCAACACTCAAGCAGGCCAGGTGTGTCCCCAGAGTGCCAGTGGGGTGGGGGTGGGAGTATTCATTAAGAGAGCCCTGCAAACACTGCTCCCTTCTCAAAGTGAGATAATTATACCTCCAGTCAGACCTCCTCTGCCTCATCCCTCCCTTCAGTAGCAGGTGAATGGAGATGCGGAGCTCTTGGCTTTGGGGTGAAATTCTAATGATGGTAAAAGCTCTGGCCTATACCTGCGGGAGGCCTGCCCAGCCAGCCAAGAGCTGCAAGTCATCCTTGGCCATGCTGATCCCTGGTTCTTGCCCTCCACTTTTCCCTGCAGTGTGCAGAAGAGCAAAACCCTTTCTCTCCCCTCATTTCAAAACCTGGAAATGTGTACCCCAGGGCAAGATTTACTTCATGTTTGACAATTTCACGTATTTGAAGAGGTCAGGTCTTAAATTCACTGATGTTTAATTAAAGCCCTCAATTCTTATTTAGTAGCTACATTGTATTTTCTCTCTGTCCCTTCTGTCCTCGCACAACACACTCCAGGTAGCCTCACTTCAGCCACAGTTTCTCACACGTGCATCTGCGGGAAAGCCCTGTCTGTATCTCCAGCCCTCATCGCTTCCCCTGCCTCCGCTTGGTGCTGCCCCTCCTCCCCTTCATACCTGCTGCTCACTGGCCCCGCCCTGTCCCTTAACGCCTGGTGATCATGATAGGGGACTCTTGGAGTCCCCTTCCAGCAGGCGCAGGCGCAGGGCTAAAGATCATTCTTGTCATCCACACAGTAGACAGTGCAGGCTCCTCGGTCACGGCGCCTTCCCTGGCCAGCCTCCCACGTGCTGTGCTTTCCTGCTGGCTTGTCCCTGGGTGCGGCCCCTCCAGAGCACACCCACCACCCTACTGGGCTTTCGGACACGATGTCGGAACCCTCTGATCTCTCCCAGAGCCCTCTGTCGCCTCTGAGCCCCCCTAGAGTCTTCTGTGACCGCGTCAAGGTTGTGTCTGGTGTTGTAGCTGTGGACTCGTTTCCAGGGCATCTCCATGCACTGAGATGCCCACAGGTGAGAGTGGGGGCTATATCCGTTTCTGCCACGGCCTCTCCATGGCTTTGGCCAGATGACTGTGACCCTCTGAGCCCGGTTCCCAGGTGGGAGATGGGCCAGTGATGTCTGTTCATAGATTTTTCAGAGGATTTAATGTGATCAAGGCTGGCTGAGGCCTCCATGTGGCACCTGGCCAAGAGCAGGCACTCAGAAGGGCCTGGCCCACCTCGGCCTGAGGCTTTGGGCTGAACTGTTCCACGCTGTTCCGCAGAGGGTGGGAGGGGAGGGGTCGTGAAAGGCGTTTCCTTGTTTGTCTTTACTGCCTCAAGTGGGGAAGCAATTTTTTCCTAATTTGGTTCTGAAGGTAGAGGGGACGGAACCTCCGGCTGCCCCTTTCGAGGGGCACTGATCCCTCCAGCACAGCCTGGCCCCGAGCCTGGAGTGGCATCATCTTTGCTGAGGGAGGCAGTCAGGTGGGGCCGGGATGTGCATTTCTGACCAGTTCCCGTGGGGATCCGCGCCGGTGCCCAGGTCTCAGCACACCACGTGGACCCACTGCCCTAAAGAATACGAGAGAAACACTGATAAATTTGGGGTGCAGTGACCACCCCTTGGGGGCATCACCTGGGACGTTACAAGTAGGCAACTGTCAGCTTCTTTCACGTTAGCCACACTGTCACACCCCTGTGGGGGCAGGAGCACCGCCGTGCAGCGTCCCAGCCTGCCGGCCCCACAGAGCGCTCTGATCAGAGAGTCCTGTGGGCAGAGGCACGTGTCCCCGAGGAGTCCCTCCAGGAAGTTCACGGTGCACCTTAGCTGCGTCAGAGAAAGCCACACAACCTGTTCAACCACGAAACAGCCCTCCAGGCAGTGTGGTGGGAGGTTGGAGCACGCCCGGGCATGGGTGGGCTGTGAGAACCTTTCACAAACCTTCCCCAGCGGTGGGATTTATTCAGCGTGCTGCCTTATCTGCCTGGGTCCTCGCTGGGAGTGAGGCCTGCGTGCGTCTGGGACACCAGGCCGCAGGCACACTGTGCAGACGCCACAGCTGCAACGTGGCACAGAGCCGGACTTTGGTTTCTATTCCCGCCCGAGTTATTTGTCTGGGTTTTTACAGGAATGTGTGTACGTGTTCTGAGTAGCAAACCGAAAACGTTTATAAAGTATACCCGCACAGAGTAGAACTTCAACTCTCTGTATTAACTGCAGTGAGGGGTAGTCTGAAATGCTTTTTAAAAATCCGAATTATGAGATATTGATAAAGAAACGTGGTGTTGCTTTCACGTCACACAGTAGCGCAGACCTGTCTAACGGCCAGGAGGGAGGTGCCCAGTAAATTCCTCAGAGCAGGCAGGATTTAATGCGCAAGCAAGTTATTTGTGATAAACATATCAATTCTTCGGGTGTAAATTTTCATCATAGAGTGTTTGGAGTTTCTTCCCCAAACCTCATGTTAAGGAGTTCTAATATTCTTCCCTTGTTCATGTGGCCTATAACCTTTTACCCAGTGACTATAAGCTTCAAATTTGTGAAATCCAACCAGATACGGCTTTCCCCTGCAAGATCACTCACCCGATAACAAGCACAACCCTCTCCCTGTGCTCCCTGCCTCTGGTTAGGGGTCCTGAGAATATCTGACCACGGTCAGAGCCTCACCTGCTGTCCCCAAACCCCGCTCTCGTAGGGGACCTGCGTGCAGGAGTTTGCCTGCATAACTACACAGTGACCCAGACTAATTGTTTATGATGACGGAGAAAAGGGAAAGCTCAGGAAGCTGTTCCCTTGTAATGTGTTTCCTCGGAGTAACCGTGCTGTCCACACGGCAGCTTGTAGCCCACTGACGTGGGGACAGACCCATGCTTCTCCTTAAGGCCGATCCCCTCTGACTGCTCCACGTGGGTTTAAACTTAACCTGCCACCCGTTCCCCTTACAGCGGGGGGAGTTCACATCAAGGCATGAGAAAGCCCTTGGGCAGGTCGTATGGTTGGGGGGAGACATGGAGGTTTGCGGTGTTTGTGAAGGTGGTCTAGAAGCACGCACTGCACGGGGGACCCCTGGAGCGCCGAGCGTTAGCGGGCAGACCTGTCCCGCCTGTCTCCAGCCGGTGCTCTGACCTGCAGCACGGAGTTTACATGCACACACCCGTCGGCCTCCTCGTTACGGGCAATTTAATGTGCCATTAACTTTGGATACCATTTTTAGGTGAGCAGAAGTGTGTCCTTGATCAAATCCCATCATCATTTTTGTCTCATAAACTGTTACAAGAAATTCCTCCAGGGTAAAACGTTTCTCAACTTCCTGATTATTGATTAGTGAAGTGAGTTTGTCTTAACAAGTCTGTCCATTTCTGATTTTCTTATAAATCAAGTAACATTTGAGTAAATTCACAAAATCATGCCCAAGCCACGTAGGGCCTTAATGCATTTTGAGGTCTGGACTTTGAAAAACATCCACTGTGGTTGGGAGCCCAGGCTTAGGTGTTAGGCTTGTGAGTTTGGATCCTGGCTCCCCCTCTTACTAGCTGTGCAGCCTCAGGCAGATTGCTCAACCTCTCTGTGCCTCAGCGTCCTCATCTATAAATTGTGATTAATAATAGTACTTACCTAATTGGGCTGATGTGAACATTACATGAGTTAATGTGTCTATAGTGCTCAGAATCGTTCCGGGCCCAGAGTGAGAGGGAAACATTAGCTATTACTAGTAGCAGGCTCATGGCTACTCCTTATAGCCGTCATTGTACAGTCAAAACCTGGAACTAGAAGTCATCCTAACACTATAAGTGGATGGCCCTAGTTATTATAGAATATTTAAGGCAAAATGTGTTTAGGAGGACACTTTTGCCTGTTTTTTTTGTTTTTTTCTTTTTTGTGTGTGGAACTCATTCCACACGGAGAAACCGACAGGCGCGTTCTAGCAGTAGGCGGGCGGTGCTGGCCCAGCTCACTCCCTGACTGATGTTTTTTAACTGATCTCTCCTGTCGTGTTATGTGATGTCACTGACGACACCGAGCTTAGCTCTCCCCGTCCAGTTTGGTGACCGTGCCTTCTTTCCCGTCGCCCTAATAAAATGCATGTTTGAGAAATGCTTTGTTTCTAGGGATCTCACACAATCGCAGGGACAGTAATTACCCAAATGAGTGCCCCTTCCTCATGGCTCATGGAACTAATGCCCACTTGGTCCAGCACTCCCACTCCATCAAGGATTTCATAATTTCTGGAACTAACAAGCAGATATATCAAATAATTCCAAAAGAAAGTCAGAGCTCAAAGGTTTATCTGTACCTTACTTTTAAATCCGATCCTCCCCCGCATGAAAAGTGATTCTGAGTAGGGCAGGACGATCGCAAGAGGGCAGAGAGCATCTGAGACCAAAGTTGAGTTTCCCTTTCTCCATTAAAAATGCCCATTGTCTGCGGGTTTTGCCCAGGCAGTGCATACCATGAGGGCACTCGGCCCTAGGCAGGGATGCTTTTGTTTCACCACAAATGGCAAAGTGGCTAAAATGCTGGGGCCCATTGCTCAGCCTTGCCCCCAGACAGCAGTGGAGTGAGCCCAGGCTGTCTCTACACAGAGCTGTGATCAGTGACCCAACAGCATACGGCCCAGTGGCAACTGGCAGTGGTGGCAAAAAAGACGAAGATGGAGAAATGGACCCCCAGACTGGGGCCTCCCAGCAGACCGCTGTGCTTTCTCTTTAGCCTTCGAGGTAGAACTCTTTCGCTTTCACCTCTGTGTAAAATATGGAACGCAGTTGAAACTGCCTTTAGCACACGTCTCGGGGTCCTCAGCAGTGTGTACCAGAGTGGTCGATGCCGGTGCAAGCTTCCTTTTCCGAATGCATTGAGGTAACATGGGTTACGTGAAGTTAACCAGGTTTCCCTAGGATGGCTCAGAGCCCTAATACCCTAAGAGGCATTTACATCGCTGAGAGGAGGATGCAGGAAGTAGTGTTTCCAGAACTTAGTTGACCATAGGTTTCTCAAGTCACATTGTGGGATTAGAGCCTGGCAGAACGTATTCTGGGCCACAGTCCTGACAGTGTGTGAGCAACACGTGTAGGGAGGGCAGAGCTTGCCGGGGACACTGAGGTTCTTGTCCTGGCTCCACTCCTTCCAGTCCCGTGACCACAGGAGAGACACTTCTTTGTCTCTTCCTCATTTGTATAGAAGGGAGTCTGTGCTGGCCGTGTGCTCCCTGCCTGCACACTGCACAGAGAAGACCAAGGGACCGCAGGAAAACGGGCTCTGAAATCAGGGAAAGGCCGCCCAAACCTAGCGCGGGATTGCTGGTACTCAGCTCCCTCTCCCCAGAGAAGGCTGAGACGGGGCTGACAGTTTGGAAGAAATCCCCTGATGGCACTTGCTTCATTCCGCCTTGCCAAGGCTTCACTTAATTGAATGAATGCAATTTTACTCTTTACAGATAAATGTGTAGAGCCGACCAGAGCTGCTTCCTGCAATCCAGGAGTGATCTCTTACGTCTGGACAGTTTTACTGTCTTGTCTATCCAGGATCCATTTCCCCGTCTTGGAGGTGGGGGGGGCGACGGCGCAGAGGTGCACGGGAAGCAGTGAGCAGAAAGCGCCTGTGTCATCAGGACAAGCAAATACACAGACTGGGGGACTCGGAAAACTGCAAAATTTTCATATTTTCCCACTAAAACTCACATGGTGGCAAAAATTGAACTGATGTGAGGCCATTTATAGTCCTTATTTATCCTACTTAGCGTAACATCCATACATATTGCTGTAGAAAAATGAATGGGTTTGGATACGGGGTGCTGTCTCGTGCCCCTCTGGGGGTGTTTACTATATACGATTTATGTTACCTTTATAAAATTTGAAACTCTGCATTCTGAAACGTGTCTCGCCCCGAGGGCTCCAGGTGAAAGAGATCAGGGGCTGTAATGGAGGCGCAGAGGCACCTGTGAGGATGAAGGCCACCCGGGCTGGCCTGGGGACTCGAGGGGCAGGATGTTCTGTTCCCCAGTTCAGGCGAGAGGTGCCCCACCCTTGTGAGTTGTCCTCACTGCCACGGCATGGTGCTGTGGGCCCCTTCCTCCTCCCCCCTGCTGCGTCCCCCTTGAAGCCGAAGAGACAAGCCCGGGCCTGGCCGCAGCCAGGCTGGTGAGCTGGTGCAGACACATCCCCGACCAGGGGCCCGCGGGAGGCCAGCCCGGGGGAGGCTTGCTGGTCCTCCCTCGCCCAGGCTGCCGGGTAAAGCAGCAGTTGGCACATGCCCCAGGATGCTAGCTACCGCCAGCAGTATTTATGAGCTTTAAAAATCTTGTTGTACCAGTCTATTATGAATTATTAAATTAACACGGCATATTTATAGCAACTTCTTAATAGTTTAATAATTTATTCATCCCTTATGGGTCCTTTGGTATATTTCTTTTAATTGTTAGGGAAAAGAGTCTTTTTAGAGCTAACTTCACCAGACTATGTCCTCAGTGATGCTTCCAGAATTCTAAAATAGAATCCCACACAACTGCCCCCAAGTTGAACGCACCTGCGGCACCTGCCCACACGGGGGTCGGCGGTCCCCACCACCCAGCCAGGGCTGCCACCGTGCTGCCGAAACCAGCGGCAAGCCAGGCCCAGCTCTCGGCCCAACTCGGGACACTAGCGTTTATTATCCTACACTTGCATTATACATCTTATGGGACAGTGGAGGGACCTACGCATCATCAATATTGTTTCTAAGGGGGAAGAAATCCTTTCGTGTCCCAGCAGGTAAACAGCCTGTTTTGGGAGCCCCCTCCTTTGTAAGGTGTTACCCACCACCCAAAGTGAGCCGTTCCTCACAGAGCCCTGTACCTCCCTTCTGCTTTTAGGTGCTCGGTGGTAAATGGAAATCGACAGAAATAGGCAGTTTCCTAATACTTACTTGCAGATGACTAAACTCAGTAATCGTGGGTGGCCCTAGGTAAGGAGAAGAAGGTGTCAAAACTAAGACCTGGGACCTTCAGGTATTTGAGCATGTCGGTGAAGAGGAAAAGCATGTTAGGTTGTCCATGCTGAGGGCAAGAGCAATGGCTGCACACCGCTGCCTTCCCCATAGCTCCTGAGACAATGCCGCAGATGCTAGGGTCCCTTTTACGTGGCTATTTTAGCCATAGTGGCACCACACTTTATAAAAGAAGACATCATTTTCTTTACAAGATGAGCTACCTTTGAGCCTGAGTCTCACCGGGTCACCTGTGCTTTGTGGACTGTTCCAGACCCTTAGGTAAGAATCCCACAAAGAAATCCAGCCCTTGTTGGCATCTGCCAGTTGCCGTATGAACGGTAAATGGAGATTTTCCTGTTAAATTTGTTAATTCAGACTCTTGAAAATGGTCTTCAATAATCACACACCCCTCCTTCCTCTTCCCTTCTGCCCCTCCTGAACTCTCCTTACCATTTAGGTTTCAACTCATGGTTCTATCTCCATTCTCAGGTTTGACTTGATCTGAAGAAGTGCCTCTTAGCCTGAGATCCCTCTTAAGAGGGAGAAAAACTAATCTTCAAGTTCAGTCTAGCAAGAGCTGGAGGAAGAGCCTGTTCGCTTGAGGACTCTAGGGTATCGCCCCCGTTGTCGGCCAATCCGGCTTGGCCAGATTGTTAGATAACAAAATTAAATCTCTCTCTGATCACTCCTTTGCAAGCCTTGGAGGCTAGCAGTGCGTGAGGAGTTACGTACATTCCTCAGAAGTGAGCAAGAAACAGCCCCAGTTCATTAAGCAGCCTGGTCGATTCCCGCCCCGGCTGCCACTGCAAACTTGTGCAGAGGAACACGGACCAGCGAAGCTCTTCGGGTGCTGACAGCACTTGTTCAGGATCTGTGTGCCCCAGGCCACATGCCGGGTGCTGCAGATATGGCAAATCCCCCCATCGTCCTTGACCTGGAAGGGGAGCCAGGCACACAAGGAAGCGGGAAGTTCCGTGGGAACACAGCTGGGAACGTGTAAGTTCTGCCCTTGGCGGCTGAGCGAAAGCGGTGGGAAGATAACATGTGAGCCAGCCTGGCAAGTGGTGTTTCCCAGGCGGCTCACGTTGAAGGTCGTACCAAGCAGAGGATACCTGAGCATTTCTTCTGTGGAAAATGAAATTCTTGAGAGTCCCAGCAAAGTTGAGGACCATTCTAAAATTCTGTGTCTCGGCTTGGAGCGACCCGACGTCGTGTTCAGTCTGGTGTGCTTTTGAGAGTGAAAGAAGGAGCTATTTACAATTACACCAGGGCAGATGCCTAAACCCAGACCGTCCCAGGGAGTCAGGGACATAATCACCATCCGAGGGATAGCTCGAGGCCCGACTCTGTCCCCTGCGTAAAGTGCGTTCTCCCTCTACCGGGCAGAGAAGAGACAAGGGGATTAGTTGCTCTCCCCACCCCCCACTTTTTTTAAAGAAAGAATAGAAGACAAATACAATGTCATCTGCCATTGCAATCATTTTTGGAAACTACAGTGCAGAAAATGTTTGCACTTAGATCCCCAATAACCGTGTTAGAGCTCTCTCTCTCAGCCCTCTTAGTGAACCATAAAGATGCTGGTTTTTTCTTTATGTGCAAATTGGTACCTTATGGAGGCAAATGCTGAGGAAAAGCCACAAATTACATCTTGAGCTTGAAAAGAATTCCTCTTCGACGCGAGTTCTTTGTACATGCTAGAACTGACTTCTTTTAAAACAGTGTCTGAGTTACTGCTCCTGTGCATCCTCACCTGCCTTGCAAAACAAGCACCCCCCATGCAAATGATTTTACCTGGGTGCTTAGTTCACACGTGCCATTTTGAACACTGCACTCTGTTTCCTTGGGAAATAAATCCTCATAGCTAACGGGTGCTTCAGGTCTTGATCGCGTATCCACATGTGCCCCAGCCAGACTCCATGCTTTTCCTCCTGGGTGTCACCTCTCCGTGGGGTTCCTCCTTCTGGTTTCCAAGGTTACAGCTCGCTCCTCAGATGCCTGGAACAGTGCAGGCGCAGGCAGTTGCCACCCTGCTGCTCCGTAGCAGGGGCCACACGGCCCAGATCTTCTGGGATAGCTCTGGTTTCACACGTTCTCTTCCATTGTCAGCCAAGGACTTGCATTGGTCAGGCAGTGTGTTCCGGTTTGGGATAACGAAGTGTAAAACAGTAGGGCTTCCTTGCCTATAGCACGTGACCCAGAGAAACAAGGGCCCTGGGTTAGTGTGCAAAGCAGGCCAAGTCACCCTTGGGTCCTGTGAGCCCAGCACCCTCGTGCAGTTGGGCCCCAGCAGGGCCAGCCTGTCTGTGTCGCTCTCCAGCACCCAGCACGGGGTTGCTTGGTGAATGTTTACCCGAGGGACGGGCAGGGGTCAGGGTTGGGCACACACAGACCCAGCATGCGGCCTGCTGCTGGGGCCCCAGGTGCCAGGCAGAGCTCCCGCCACAACCAGAGGATGCGCCCCTTCCTGTGGGGCCCAGCAGGTGTTAAAAGGGGAACAAAAGGGCCTCTGATTCCTCCTTTTGTCCCACCAAAATTAGTTTGCACTGTATCCCGTGCAGTGGTTTGTGGTGGTCGCAGCGTTGATTAGAGGTGGCCTGGCAGGCCTTACCCTCCTCAGAAACGCAGCGGTGCTGCTCTCGCACTTTGTGTCCCTCCGCATAGATGGGCCTCGGGAGGAAGGTGGGTGGCTTGCCCGGCCATGGTGTGAGGGTCTGCTCATGCGTGCCGTCTCAAAGTGAAGAGTATAAACCATGAATTCTCCTCTGATCTTTTAAATGGGACGTTTACACTGAGCCCTAACGTTTCCTAGAAGCGTGTCAGGACCAGCCTGCGGAGGGGTCAGCCCAGAGTTCCATCCTTACCCTCTTTGTGCGTGTGGCCTTGGGCCACTGTCTCTCCAGGTGAGGCGCTCTCTAGGTCGCCTCTTGTCCAGCCCTTTCTGCAAAGCACCAGGAAGTCCGTGCTTTGGGCCTCGAGCCATGGATTTGGGGCCTCCTCTGTGTGCAAGGATGGTGCTTCTCTGCTCTGATTTTTATAACCGTAATTTTGTGCCCCCCTTCTCCCTGCTGGCATTTGGACTTAGAAATCTGCTTTGATCTGTACACTAAGGTCATAGCAGTTTTCTCTGTGAGCCACTTGGAGCATGTGCTGCGTGCCTAACACTCGGGAGCTCACTGGATCTTCCCCAAATCTCCCGGGAGCTCCCGAGGGGACACTTAGCTCCTTATTTCAGATACGGCAACTGAGGTTCAAAGAGTTGAACTGGGAGCCACCTGGCTCAGGTAGAACTCGTGACCACTGTGTGCTCACCCTGGTCTCGTCAGTCCTGTGAGACCACCTGGGCATCCTGGCATCCGCCTCCTCCCTTTGCAAATAACAAGGCATGTTAAGGGCTTCACTGGTGAGATTCGTTGGTGGTAGAACTTGCTACCTGGCTGTCCCCATGGAAAGCAAAGGACAGGGCCTCCAGGAAGACCTCCAGCGGAACATCTGGGGGGAAGGAGGTGGTAGTGAGAGCTTCGGGCCGGGGTCCGGTGCCGCACGCGTTTGGAGGTTTGCTTCACTTCCTGTTCCGGCCCTTTCCTTCCTCACTGGGAAGCCTCATTTGCCAAGTTCAAAGACATGCTGACAGAGGATCGGTCTTGTGGCAGTCCTTCCCTTAGACAAGGACGTGCTTAGTTTTCTTGTGGTTGCCACAGACTGGCCGCATCAAAACAGAGACAACCCTTGTTTCCGGAAAACCGTGATAACTTGTTTTCCACGTTAGTGCACCCTTTGGCCTCTTGATGATATTTGAGGGGCCCTGTCTTTGGTCTTCACCCCAGCCCCTAACCCAGCATCCCACATTGTGGGTGAACAGCAAATGCTTGTTAGTGGAGAGGCGGAAGAAGATGACGGTGATGAGAAGTGGGGACAAGTCCCTGTGTCCCTCCAGCTACCAAACAGGCAGGAAGGAGGAGGAGGGCTCCAGAGGTTTTGAGGCATGCTTGGTGCTTAGTTAATCACACGAATACTATAGTACACGAATAAACCTTAGGGCCCTGCACGTTAACTTACCCCGGAGTGATCACTGGTGAAGATCCAAGCGTCATGACTAGTCCACACCACGGAGCAAGTGAGGACTTCAATCAGCAGCTCCGTGTGCATTTCTGAAAACCCGAACTTCAGATAACTTGGACACTAGTCTGTACCATAGTTTACCCAGCTGTGCGCCCACGCTATTAGAATACTCTCGAGTGCTTGCTGTAAATGTGGGTGAAGGTGGGTTAAGGCTATAATTCCGGTGAGTCCAACAACAGGGCAGTCAGCAAGCTCCTGTCCCTCATGCGGTAACCTGACTTCAGCCTGAGCTGTGCGTTGTCCTCCCAGGTGGTGTTTTGATTCTTGCTAGGTGCGTAGCTCCTAGGACTGAGAAAGGCCCAGCTGAAAGTGCCCTGAGAGCAAGTTAAGTCTGGCGTCCGTCGTCTTCTGTTGCTGGGTTCTCCACAAACACATCCTAGCGACAGCTGGTCCCACTTAAGGTCAGCCACCTGCACTTCCAAAGATGGAAATAGATTCAGATCAGATGAGGTGTTTTTGTGTTTTTTTTGTGTGTGTGTGTGGTGTCTATGTTTGATTAATCTGTACTTCTTTCTAATAGCAATTTTATTAGCAGTTTGTTTTGTTGGATTTTTCTACTTATATGATCATTTTCCATTTTAAGGCTGTAATAGTTATCCTATATAAAACACATGCTTTGTACTTTGAGCCATGGACATTCTCCTCCCCAAAATCATACCATTTTAAAACATGATCCTTGAACCTTAAGATCTTATTTCACCACGTAGAAGATAAATACTGTGATTTTTTAGCACCTATCTAATCAGCATTAACCACTCACTGTTACTTCCCCATAATTGAAATTCCACAGAATGACTCTAAAGATGTGTTCAGACTCACAGGTGGAATAGTTTTAAGCTTGTTACTGAAATCAAGTAACCTGCGAGGTCTCTACACACAGGTGCTAGTCTTACAGACTGATAATGACGCAGGTTGCTCTCAGGTGTGCCGGGTAACAGCGTGCGCCTGTTGTAACCACTTCCCAGGACAGAGCCTGGGAGCCTTTCTGAACATCGCAAAGGGGTGCCCAGTGCCTGATTTAGCATATCCAGCAGCGGCCCACCTGCAGCCAGCGTCTTCCAACTGTGTAGCTGTGGAGACAGCCAACAGCCAGGCTTTCCCCTGGTATCTTCTGCACTGCCCCGTGGTAAAACATACACGTTTGTTTTTTGTTTTTTGTTTTTTAATTTAAAACTTGTCCCTTGCCTTTAATGATAACCTACATTCTTCCTAAAAGTTACCTTCTCTGGAACCCATAGTGAAGTGAAGGGGCAGGCGTTTCTGTCGCGCTAAACCGTCTGTGTGGTTCAGGATATGCAGGGGGTGGGGGTGCCCAGGGTTCAGGCTCCGGCATCGGGGACCTTTTCCCACTGGGAGGCTCTCGAGTCCTGCCCCGGTAGGGCACAGTGCCTCCAACAGAGGAGCGGGAAGACTCCAGGCGGGCACCCTGGCGTTCTTCAAAGAAGCTCTAAGGAACCCTGAAATCCTCTAGTCTTGAAAGAGAGAGGGAGGGAGGGAGGGAGGAAAGAATTCTTACATTATGATTTAGAAGACAAAACAGCAACTTCTGGACTGTCTTTATATAAGAAATTCAGTACTTATTGCCACTAAATAAGTCCGTGGAGGTGAATCCAAGAACAGTGAATACATCATTTTATTTAAACCCCCAACTGTTCTGTGAAATAGGTTATTGTTCCCATTTTACAGATGGACACTGAGGCTCTGAGAGGCTACTTGTCTGAACTGAGATCCGAATGCGGAGCTGTCTCCAAAGCCCAGGCCCTCAAATGCACCAGTACTGGGCTGTCCTCTGTGTGTCTGAATCTTCAGAGCTTTAGGGACAGCTGCAGAACAATGGGGATTTCTCATACCCAGCCGAGGATCAACTCCCTCCCTCCCTGGTAAAGACTCGGAGTTGCCCGGGGAGATCACTGTCTGCTAAATCCGTGAGATGCAAGATAAGAAATTAGAATGCTTACCGTGTTTCTTTTCTCTTCTTTGCATCCAGGGAGGGGAGGGAGGGTGAGGTAAGAGCAGGAGGAGGAAGGAGAAGGGGAAAAAACACCCTAAGTCAGATGACGAGCTCCTCTGGGGTGCAGCGAGTACTGAGCTTAGAGCAGCTTTCTGGGCTGTCCGGCACCTTTTAAAACGGTTGGTGGCTTTCACTGTACGTTCTGAGTGTCTGTGGGACACGTCACCTACGGGTGACGCACACCCAGTACTTGGCTGGAGCCTTTTCTGACTGAGTGGGTGGGCGGGTGAATTTGACACCTGGATCAGCAACGAGCCAGATGTTCGTGGGTGGGATGTTACCTGCAGAGAAGTATCTCTGAACCCCCAGAGGAGCATCCCTCCCACAGGAGACCTGGGCTGGGCTCTGAAGAAAGGCCGGGACATGGTTTGGGGGCACAGCCTTGTCCTGAAATCGCAGTGCCCTCGGATCGGCAGGTCTGAAGAGGGCAGATCTTCAGCGAGGGCTTCCCAGTGTTTTGCAAACGCAACCTCCGCACGGAACTCAGGGGCCATTCCGCCAGTGTGAACACGAGCACAAACGTTCTCCCCGAGAAGAGCACCTTTGGTCGCACCTTTTGAGAATTATCGTAAATGCCATGTACCAAACCTAGAAGGAATTCGGTTCTAGGTTCTTTTCTCTCAGGTTCAGAATTGGACTTACAGCACTTTCGTGTTTCATTTACCTTTAGTCAGACTCACTGCACCATTACCGACTCCTCAGGGAGAAGCGCGCACTTGTCCCAAGGTGCCAGTGGACGCCGGCTTCTAGTTATCCCCGAGCTGGCCGAGCCGGCCAAAGCCTCCCCGGGCCCTGAGAGCCGCTGCTGCGAGGACCGGCAGTGCCACCTTGTGGGAAAATCCGTAGCTCCGGGCCAAGGGAGGGAAACAGCCTGGACTGTCAAACTTTGAAGGATGACAGTACCAAGAAATGTCTGGGTGCAGTCGAGTGGGAAATCTCCCTCTGCTCACCAGCCACGCTAATTATTATTTTGGTGTCCAGAAAATTAATAACCCAAATAAATTAAGACCAAGCCAGGAAGATACTTCAGGAACTAAAAATGGCAGGAAGGGATTTGTTTTCCATCTACTTACTAGGAAATAAAATCACCCCAGGTGGGAATATATTTTCCCATAAAGTCTGTAAAAGCACAAAGCCACAGATTCTGAGCAAAGTCGAAACAGAGTTTCAGAATTTGTTTTGAGGTTGCCTTATGGGCTCCGTGCTTTCACGAGGAGAGTGGGCGGGAAGGCGGGAAGGTGGCAAGCTGGGCCGCACCCCAAGTCACCCCTCCGTCAGTGTGCAGGAAGAGGACCCCGGGACCTCATTCCCTTTGTGTGATGGGAGCTGGTCGCACGTAGCCCTTCCTTCTGCTGCAGGGCTCCAGCGTCGGGCCTTCCCTCTCCAGCCGCATGCCCAGTGCGCCCCATGACCAGCTTTCGTCAGCGCAAGGTGAGATGGGGAGCGTTGCCATCCCATTCTACAGATGAAACCAAGCCTCAGAAGGGTCCGACACCAGCCCAGCACCTGAGCCAGGACTCAGACGCAGACCACTCGCGCTGGTCCGCTTGCACCTTCCCTGCCGTCCTCCCGCTTGGACCTCGCCGACTGTATCTTGATCTGGTGCACAGCTGGAAGCCTTCACTGCACCGTGTTCCTGACACTTGAGAACCTCGATGTCTGGGCGGTGGGGGGGGCGGGTGCAGATGACCCAGCTGAGGGCACTGGCCCGAACACTCCCCCCCGGACCTGCCCCCAGGGTTCAGCCTCTCTGAGGCACCACTTCCTCCTCCATAAAATAGAAATAACACCTGCTGCAGAATCAGAGGAGTTAATAATTTATGTGGAAGTGCTCTGTACGCTAGTTAAGTGCTGTAGACATAAATGATAGTTTTTAGGGGAAAAAAATCCATTATCAAGTCAGAAAGTCAATGTTTGGATAGATTTGAATATATTATACTGGCTGGTTGAATAAAGGACTCTTAGATTACATTTAAATTGCTTACCTTAAAAATCTGCATCTCTAAATCATATGCAGAAGACAGAAGCTAAACACTGAGGCCCCTAGGCCCCCTAAAATGAGGGGGTGGGGCCGGTGGCCAAGATCGCATGCCCTAGGTAGCTCTTGTTCCAAGCCTGTCTCCCAGTGCTTACCTGCTGTGCAACCTTCAGGCAACTGACTGAACCTCTCTGATTTACCATTCTCATCTGTGAAATGGGATAACAGTTCCTCCCTCACAGGATTGAGAGGGTTAGATACAGCAATTCTAAGTAAAGCACTTAACTCAATGCCTGGCCCATAGCAAGCAATCAGTAAATAGTAACTATTTATCACCTAAGATCATTCCCATCCTTTAGAAAAAATAATAAACAATGCATTAAAACCTGCGTGTTCTCATCTTCTGTGTGAACACTTCCCCAGTGATATTTTTAGAGTGTATTTACATGAAGAGGAGAAAGCATTTGCAGAGCATAACTTGAGTGGACTTCCTTGAACCCAGAGCAAAACTGCTAACATGAAAACGATTCTGTGAACTGCAGCTCTTCAGTGATGCCTTTGCTGCCATCTTAGCTACTTTTGGGGAGCCCGGAACCATCTCCCCAGGCTGCCCCGCTCCCAGTAGCCCAGGGGGAGGTACTGCGGGAACACAGGTGTCCTGCGGCACCTGCAGGGTACGGTGGGGTGTTACGTGCAGTTCTGGGTAAAACTCTAGAAACCACACCAGCATGCAGCTGGGGGAGGGCCCGAGGGAGTGAAGGAATTTGCAATCATGCCCTTGTGTCTGGGAAGAGGATACCCAGGGCCCATGGTAGCCTTCTTCAGACCTAGAAGGGCTCTCTCGCAGAAGAGGCCGGAGACTCAGGATGGGGCACTGGATGGAGTGCAGGGAGCCAGAATTCAGGTCACCTGGGAGACATCACAGGCCGCCCTCCAGGGCCCCGGAGCCCGTGTCTGCAGGAGTATGAAGGCACAGGATCCACCTGGGAGCAGGCAGATCAGGCCACCGTTAGGGTTTCTGTCCCGCCCTAACGCATGGAGAATGTGGCTTTAGACCTTTCAGAACTGAGGCAGAAACGGCACATGGTCTGGGACCTACATTGACAAAGGAAGGTCGTGAAGTCTTAGAACAGAAACAAAAGAATATCAAGTCATCTCAGTTTTTATAGGGATTACACGTTGGGATGATCACATTTTGGATATATTGAGTTAAATAAACTATATTGAAATTGGGAGTTTGGGAGTCTTAAAAATATGAGTTCCAGTTTCTCAGCCCTCAAGACTTTCCGTTAAAGATGAGACCATCAAACTCAGTTTTCTGACATTTGCGTTCCACAGGATCATTCGTTCACTGAGCATTTCTGGCATTTTATCCTGCCTGCCTGTAGTTTCTAAGAAATGCCAATAAGGTATAAGTTGTACTTATTAAGAAAATTTAGAAAATAAATAATAGGGAACTGTTGTTAAGGACAAGGGATGCTATTAAGAGTTTGACGTGGTCCTTACTGGTGAACTATAGAGACCTGTGAGCACCAACATTTGGGGGCTGCGGAGCCCAGGTGTGACGACGCTGCAGTTTCTGCTGATGTCTGAGGAAGTGCTACCAGGGCGTAATCCTGGCTAGTTCTGCCTGGCTTGCAGTTCCTTTACATTTCAATAAGTGTGGTTTTTAAAGCCTGGAAAGGCCCCAGGATATGGGGAAGGCAGGGATGATAGTTTCACTGTCTCTGTTTCCTGAGAGAAAATAATGTTGCATCTTCAAAACAGCATCTGTCAGAATGATTTTCATCAGATTAAATAAATCCTCAAAGCAGCTATCAGAGCTTATGGAATCTCAGAAATGTAGGTTATACTTTGCGTGGAACCCTAATGGAATTTAAAATACGTGTGTTTCTGCAAGCGCAGCTTTGCACCCGGGCTCTTTACCGGGGTTTTTGTTTGCGAATTTTTGTTTAAGCCACCATATCTCGAAGAGTTTAGAAAGTGTTTTTACTATGTAAATGTAATAATTGTTTATCAATTTAAGATGCGATTAATTACAGACGGAAAAAGGTATTGAGCTCGGGGGCCTTTTGGTCAAACCTGATGAAAACCTGGAACACAACATATGCTCTGTCAAAGGAAGAGTTATATGAAAATTACGTATCACTGTTAGGTATTATGGAAGAGGCTTCCTTTTGCCATCTTTTGACAGGCAGCTTGCTTATATTAATAGTTTGGTTTTCTGTGTGTCTATTTTATAAATACAAACATACACAATAATATAGAATTATAAGCAATTTTAACTTTTTTTTTTTTTTTTTTTGGCTTGTCTGCTTTTCCACAATGAATGTATACATACATACAGGAATACCTTGGAGATACCGTGGGTTCGGTTCCAGGCCACAACTATAAAGCTAATATCGTGGGAAAGTGAATCACACAAATTTTTGGTTTCCCAAGTGCATATAATAAGTTATGTTTACACTATACTGTAGTCTTTTCAGTGTGTGATAGCATTATGTCTACACACACACACACACACACACACCCCTTAATTTAAAAATACTTTATTGCTAAAAAGTGCTAACAACCATCTGAGCCTTCGGTTGTAATCTTTTTGCTGGTGGAGGGTTTTGCATCAATGTTGGTGGCTGCTGACTGATCAGAGTAGAGATTGCTGGAGGCTGGGGCGGCCGTGGCAATTTCTGGAAATAAGACAACAATGAAGTTTGCTGCATCAATTGATTCTTCCTTTCATGAAAGATTTCTCTATAGCATGCGATGCTGTTTGATAGTATTTTACCCATGGTAGAACTTTCAAAATTGGAGTCGATCCTTTCCAACCCTGCCATTACTTTTTCAACCAAGTTTATGGATTATTTTAAATCCCTTGTTGTCATTTCAACAATGTCCATAGCATCTTCACCAGGAGTAGGTTTTATCTCAAGAAACCACTTGCTTTGCTCATCCATGAGAAGCAACTCCATCCGTTCAAGTTCTATCTTGAGATTGTAGCAATGCAGTCCCATCTTCAGGCTCCACTTCTAGTTCTCTTGTTATTTCCACCACATCTTCAGTTACGCCTCCACTGGCGTCCTGAACCCCTCAAAGTCATCCATGAGGGTTGGAATTAGTTTCTTCCAAACTCCTGTTAAGTTGATGTTTTGACCTCCTCCCATGAATCACAAATGTTCTTAAAAGGATCTAGAATGGCGAATCCTTTCCAAAAGGTTTTCCATTTACTTTGCTCAAATCCACCAGAAGAATCACTATCTATGGCAGCTATAGCCTTACAAATTTTTTTAAATTTCTTATGAAATTTCTTAAATGATAAGTCTTTAAAGTCAAACTTACTCCTTGATCCATGGGCTACAGAATGGATGTTGTGGTAGCAGGCATGAGAACAACGTTAATCTCCTCGTACATCTCCATCAGAGGAATCTTGGGTGACCAGTTCATTGTCAGTGAGCAGTAATATTTTGAAAGCAGTCATTTTTTTCTGAGCAGTAAGTCTCAACTGTGGGCTTAAAATATTCAGTAAGCCATGCTGTAAATAGATGTGCTGTCGTGCGAGCTTTGTTGTTCCATTTATAGAGCACAGGCAGAGTAGATTTCGCGTCATTCTTAAGGGCCCTGGGATTTTTGGAATGGCACGAGAACACTGACTTCAACTGAAAATCACCAGCTGCATTAACCCCCAACTAGAGAGTCAGCCTGTCCTTTGAAGATTTGAAGCCAGGCATTGACTTCTCCTCTTTAGCTATGAAAGTCCCAGATGGCATCTTCTTCCAATAGAAGGCTGTTTTGTCAACATGAAAATCTGCTGTTCAGTGTGGCCACCTTCATCAGTGATCTTAGCTAGAGCTTCTGGATAACCTGCTACAGCTTCTCCATCAGCCCTCGCTGCTTCACCGTGCACCTTTATGTTCTAGAGACGGCTTCTTTCCTTAAATCTCATGGACCAACCTCTGCTAGATTCACACTTTTCTTCTGCAGTTTCCTCGTTTCTCTCAGACTACACAGAATTGAAGAGAGTTAGGGCCTTGCTCTGGATTAGGCTTTGGCTTAAGGGAATGTTGTGGCTGATTTGATCTTCTGTCCAGACCCCTCAAACTCTCCATCTCAGCAATAAATCTGTTTTGTTTTCTTGTCATTCATGGGTTCACTGGAGTAGCACTTTTAAAGTCCTTCAAGAACTCTTCCTTTGCATTCACAACTTGGCTGTTTGACACAAGAGGTCCAACTTTCAGCCTGTCTGAGTGTTCGACATACCTCTTCAGGAAGCTTAATCAATTCTCGCTTTTGGTCTAAAGGTAGAGACTTGGGACTCTCCCTTTCACTTGAGCACTGATAGGCCATTGTGGGGTCATTAATTGGCCTAATTTCAGTATTGTTGTGTCTGAGGATTAGGGAGGGCTGAGGAGGAGGGAGATGGGGAGTGGCCGGTTGGTGGAGCAGTCAGAACACACACGACATTTATTAAGTTCACTGCCTTATATGGGTGTGGCTCTTGGCACCCAAAACAATTGCAATAGTAACATCAAAGATCACTGATCACAGATCACCATGACAGATATAATAAAGAACAAGTGTGAAACATCATGAGAATCACTGAAATGTGACACAGGCATGAAGTGAGCCCGTGCTGTTGGAAAAACGGCACCCCTAGACTTGCTCAACAGAGTTGCCACAAACCTTCAATTTGTAAAAAATGCAATGTCTGTGCAGTGCAGCAACGTGAAGCTGAATGAAAGGAGATACAATGGTGTGTGTGTGTGTGTGTGTGTGTACAGAGAGGGAATGTTTGTATATATGTGCAATTGCCCAAGCCGCCTCAGCCACCTTTCAGGGCTCTCTTTGTGTGGGGCAGCTAATCCCCTTCATTATGTATTTATTCTTACTAGATTTACTCTCTGCGGATGACATTCTTGCCAAGGTCTTGAGATGGGGGGGGCCTCCTGTATTTGTGCCTTTCAGAGCTTTGACATAGGTTAAAAAACGAATTAAAAGTGGAGATGACTAGAACAATCGTGCACCCTTGGTGCAGAGAGAGCGCTGTGGAAGGTGACACCCTGTGACTCTTTATCAGAGCAGGGCCATCCCTGCTTCAGGCTGTTCCTAGATGTTTAAAAGAACAATCAAAATGATTTTAAGAAACCTGTGTGCTACCAATTCCATATTCCTTTCCAAAGTGTTTATGAAATGTTCGAATCCAGACACAGTTCCTGAGCTTTGGAAGCAAAGCCCTGAGCCCGGAGCCCGCTGGAGGTGGTGGACCTCGCCTGTGGGTGGTATCAAGCCATCAGGGCAGGATGTGCTTTAAGAATCCAAACGAATTCAAACACGCTGAACAGGGGCTTAAACTTGAGGTGAACTTATCCATCTCTGGCTGGCTGTTAATCCTATAGCTAAATTATATATGTAAAAGGGAAAAAATCTGACCCAGTTAACCACACAACAAACACTAAATAAAAGCAAGGTAATATATGGGCATTTCTATGCTGCTTAGTAAAACTTGAAGTTTCTTCATCTCGTGAAGCACAGAAATTACTTGGGGGAATTTGGGGTGTTTGGGGGAAGTAAACAGTGAGCTTCCTGAATGCTGGGACTTTTGCCTGCAGCAAAACACAGCTCAGACAAGCAGATTGCTTAGAAGGACCAGCAGCCGCAGAGCAGAGAGGCAGAAGTGGGAAGAGGCAGGCCGGGAGCTCAGGGCTTGAATTCTGGCCCCTCTGCCCAGCAGGACCGGCCTGAAGCAGAACCAGTCCACGAGTGAGGCCCCTCCTCTCCGCCCACCTCGGGGAGCAACCCCCTTCGCGTCCCCCCTGGGCTGTCCTTGTATCCACTTCCTGCTCTGGGGTCTCCTTACCTCTTGGCGGAGGTGCACACACCTTGTGCACTACCTCACTGTGGCCTAATGTTTTTAAACTACGGTGCATGCAGCCGTCCAACATAAATGCACAGAGTGCACAGTAACGTGGAAGGACGCTCACGTACTCTTGTTCAGACAGCAGATGATGACAAAACAGTACGGCCACTTTTGTAAGAAAGAGCTGAATAAGAAAACAAGCATGTGCATCTATCTATTTGTGGAAGGGCTGGGCGGACACCCTGCGTGTCCCTATCGCCAGGCGCAGAGTCACAGGCGGTTTTAACCCATTTGGGGCTGTCTGCTCCTCAGCCCTGGAAGTGTATTGCTTTGGTACCGCCGTCCGCCCTCAGCACTCGGCAGTTTCACAGAGCCAATTTGAGTTAAAATGCTAAGAAGTGACAACAGCTTCCCGAGGACCTTGCACTTACAATACTTGGGGCTCCCCGGGGCCAGCAGGCTGGCGTTAGCTCTGGGGTCCCGCCGTGAGGCTCTGGAAGGGAAGCCCGAGGTTTCCGAGGCAGGAGGTCTCTGGGTTCATCCGTGCGAGGCTGCTGCTCTGCTTCAGGGACGCGCCGTGGTCTCCTCTGACCCAAACGGCCGGGCTTGCCCACAGTTACTCGATGACTAACCGACAACGCCAAAAACAAAGTACTTTAGGCAATTCGGCTGCTCGTTTCTGTAATCTTTTTTCCTCTCTCGCTCCTTGCCTGAAGTAAGCTCAGGAAAAGGAGGGCCTGGGCCCTGCCATGCTGTCCTCCCCCCTCCGAGTTGCTGAGATGGCCTCATTTGTTCCGTTCCCTCGAACAGCCTCTCCCACGCCCACCTGGCCCGCCGTCGGGCCCCCCTTAGGAATCGTTCTGTTAAGTCACCGTTTCCCTTCTTGTTTTCCAGCCCACCCAAACCCACCGTGTTCATCTCTGGGGTCATCGCGCGGGTAAGTCCCGGGGCACCTGCGGGGGGTGCGAAGCCTTTGGGTGTCAGCACGTGACCTCCCAGCTCCTCCGGTCTTGTTAGACTCTGCCCGGAATAGCCAGATGACACTGGTCCTCGAGTCTGGGGCCAGTGGCCCTCTCCTCTGTCACACTTCCACGGAGCTTGGCTTCGTAGTTAGGAACATGTGAGGGAACCCGGAGCACGGCACACAGCAGAGCGGATCTGCGGTGCCACAGAACCGCCTTCCTCTTCCTGCCAACCCACCTGCTTCCCCCTTAGGCTGAGCCAGGGGTCGGCAGACTGCGGCCCCCAGGCCAGGTGTTTGTGAGCTTAGAATGACTTCACATTCTTAGATGATTGAAAAGATCAAAATAATTATGTGTGGCACCATGTGAGAATTATGTGACATGCAAATGGAGCATCCGTGGACAAGGCTTTGGTGGCACACGGCCACGGCTGATCTGTGGCTGTTTCGGTTTGCAGATCCCAGACTAGACTTGTGGTTTGGGTCACACCCTTCACCTTTCAGGAGTCCCCCTCTGGTGAGACCCGACATTCTGTCTTAACTGCTGACGTCCCACCAGCTCCCACAGCAATGCCATCTGGGGCTCTGTTGCTCTCAGGACATTCGAGTCCTTGTAAGATGCCGGGAGAAAATGCCATTGTTGAGGACTACTCACTGTTGGCAGAGCTGTGACCATGGCCATCCAAAGACCTGGGGACAGATAGGTGGCATGTGTACCACATGAGAGAAAATTAAATGCCAACACCTCAGCCAGTTGGCCCAGCCAGAGCGTGCCGTGGCTCCAGCCTGCCCATGGTGAGCCAGGCGTCAGCCCTGGTCACACACCCACTGTTGGCAATAGAAGCCATTGGACCCCTCTCTGGAAAAACAGTGGGCTCCTTCTCCCAGGCTGGGCAGGTTGCATCTAGCTCTATCCCACAGTTGCCCTGTGTGTCTCCTTCCCGGCCAGGGCCCAGGCCTGGCTCACAGGGGTAGCAGCAAATTTGAATTTAGGACTCTGTGTTGGTCCTGTCTTGTCCCCAATTTAAATGATCACAAAAACAGATCTAACAGAAGAAAGCCACCAACCCCCACCTCAGGGCCAAGTGAGTTATGTGTTCCTATATCTCACAGCACGGGCAGAGCCAGCAAGTGTTGTCACCGTCCTAATGGTGTGTGGCCTCCGTGCCACCTGCACTGCCTGGTTCTGATGGCCTGGGCCCCCCGAGAGCCCCAGGACCCCCGCCGGCCACAGGAGACAGGCTGCTACCTGCTGACACGTTCACCATTCCTTTACTCACCCCGCAGGGACGCTGGGCAGACACGCTGGGCCTCGTGGGGGGCGTGGGGGGCTCTTTATACACTGACCGGGGTGTTTACTGTTGATCAGCCCCTGCATTCTGTGTCTCCTGACAGGGTGACAAAGACTTCCCCCCAGCAGCCGCGCAGGTGGCTCACCAGAAGCCCCACGCCTCCATGGACAAGCATCCTTCCCCGAGGACCCAGCACATCCAGCAGCCTCGCAAGTGAGCCGGCACCCAGACCCCGGCCCCGTCACCAGCAGCGCCCCGGCTGTCCTGCGTTGCTGTTCCCCCGACAGAGAGAACTGGCACTTTCTTCAAAATACTGTCCATTGGGAAATCTCAGGCAAAGCAAAGTGCTCCTTGCTTTGCCTTAGATTTCCATATTTGAGACTAGGAATGGCTCAGACCCCAAACTTTCTTCACAGGGATCTCTGGTTGGATGTCATTTGAGGATCATTTTGTCCCCCTGGAAGTGCCATTAGTAGAATTTCCCAAGATATGAGTAAAATGAAGTCATTTGAACTTTAGCTTTAGTTCTGTTTCAGCAGTCGCCTGAAGTCCCTATCTGTGGTCTTAAAAACAAGAGGGTACAAATTTCGGAGGATTAGATTAAGATTAGGGGACAGCTCAGTCATTACATGCCTTTTAGTAATAGGACGATGAAGTCTTCACGCCTACGGGAGAGTAAGAAATAAGGGAGTCAACTAAGATGCGGGTTTCAGGGAGGCAGAGCAGGAAAGCCCTAGAAACAGGCGGCGGCGGTGCTGACTGTCCCTCCCACTGTGCGCCAGGGAATCGCTGTACAGGGTGACCAAGCACTCACACGAAAAGCAAAACAAAACAGGTATTTTTTGAAATGGCTCTTTTATTCCAGGAGTCAATGTGCCAGAAAATGAGGATGTAAGCGGTTTGCTCAGAGGCCGTTCCTCTGCCGTGAGAGCTCAGCGTGGCAAGCCTGGCATGGCCTCAAGCCAGACAGGCTCCTCTGGGGAAACTGAGGCAAACCTATGGTGATTACCTATTTTTTGGTAATCACCTCTAGGCTGCTTTTGAGTTCTGGAAGTGACTGGAGTGGAGGAATAGACTCACAGCTAATTCAGGAACAGCTGAGCAAGAGAGTTGAAAGCAAGGAAGGACCAGATAAAAAACCCTAGGGACTCAAACACCACATTCCATTGGAGCTGGAAAAGCCTGTTGACCAGTGTAACTGCCCAGGAGCCCTGGACGTGTCTGCCTGGGACCCTCCTCACTCGGGCGCATCAGATTGTCCTCTGATTGCTGAGGGTCTCCTGCCCAGACCTGTCCTAGACTGCTCCGGGGCTCATGGCTAGAGGGTGCCCGGCTTTTCTGAAAAGCCAAAGGGCTCGTTTAGCCAGGTGTGAAAATCTCCCAGCCCCACTGTCCTGCCCACCGCAGTGGGCTGGCTGCAGGTCGGTGTGTGCCGTGAGCAGCATCCGTGCGTGGCGCCAGCCTCGAGGATGCCACTCTGCAGCCAGCGTCTGCCAGCTGGTAGAGCAGCAGCAGACCTGGCGGGACCCAGAGGGAGAGGCAGGGCTCGGCCTCACACTTAAAGGCAGTGTCTGGTTGCCCATCCAGGTGACCTACAGGAAACCAGTGTGTAACCCTGGTGGGCACTGTGTGGTCACATCTTGAATTTCTTGGTTGCTTCAGTTGGTATAAACTGAAGGTGGCTTGTGGAGACCCAGCCTTGGCCGGCAGCACTGCCGTGAAACACTGAGCAAGCAGCCTCCGCCCCGTGTACCTCCTGCAGCCAGTGCCAGGCCGGGCGTGAGACCGTCGCGCAGAAACTCAGAGGCGTCCTTAGTGCTTTCCAGGCTGCAGCTGGAGGGGCCGTGATTCCCAAAGGTGCGGTTTCCATGTACTTGTATCTAGGCCTGGCATGCGTCCGTCTGTGGGCTCTAGATCATTGAATATGAAATGCTTTCCTAAATGAGTTTATTGTTAACTTCAAGAATAATAATGATTATAATAAAGCTTCTGCATTTCTTCTCATGGTTTGTTTTTTTTTTTTTTCCTGTATTTCAGAGATTCCTTTTTGCATTTTACCAGAGTTGCCAGATGGTTTCAGTAGAAATACAAACATGTGTACATGATGGATATTTTCAGAAATGATTTCCCAGACACAAAGTCAAACTATTGGACACCTGGCGACTGGAGTCTAATCATCTACTTAAAATGTCATAAAATGGAAAGGCTTAATACAGTTGATTAAAACGTATCGCGTGGGCCCAGCAGCTGGCCCTGTGCTAGGGAGGCTCTTTGGGAACAGATTTAAGAGACGATGATTAATAGGAAGCCCAGGGGTAATGGTGAGCAGCTTTGATGTACAAGGCATTTGCTTTAATCAGAAGGTCTCCTGTAACCCTTACGAGTAAGATGAGAAAGTAATCACAGCTATTCAACCTGGAGATCCAGAATCAGATGATGGAATGTGACCTGGGAGGGGCCCGGAGGTTTTCTCCCTGAGCACAGCATTTGTCAGGAAGGACCAGGGGCCACACTCAGCCCCTCCCCCGGCTGTGGCAGTCCTGGCCAGAATCCGCACCGCCAGCAGCCTGGCCTTGCCCTGCATGTTGCCTCTGACGCTGCTGCTTGTACTCGGGCCTCCTGCCTCTCAGGCTAAACTAAGGGCACGAACCAGGGTCTGACTCATTTTGTCTCACTGGCAGAGTCTGTCCTCAGTGAATAGATGGTGGTGGGCAGAAACGCCAAGCACACAGCAAAGATGGAGCAGGACCACCCCCAAGGGCTTGCTGCATCACTAATAAACATCACTGTCAGCTGTATCAGTGTCCACAGTACAGTACCACAAACTGAGTGGCTTAACATGACAGAAATGTATTTTCTCACAGTTCTGGGCTCTAGAAGCTCGAAATCAATGTGTCAGCAGGGCCACACTCCCTCTGAGGCCTCTAGGGGAGGACCCGTCCTGGCCTCTCCCAGCTTCTGGCAATCTTGGTGTTTCGGGCTCGTGGCAGCGTAAATGCAGTCTTTGACTCTGCCATCCGTCGTCTCCTGTGCCTCTGTCTCATCCAGCCGCCGCTCCCAGGAACAAGGGCCCTCTGCTGTCCCCTGGGACCGCCCAAGAGGCTGGCAGCCCCTCCCCAAGGCCCACTGTGCCCCTGGGACGCCCCTGCTGCCCTGCCCTGCCCTGAGCGGGAGGCCAGATCCCTGGGACTGCCCCCTCCCTCGGCCGGTCCCTCCTGGAGGGGTGAAAAGTCCTGTGACATCTCCTCCTTGGATCCACGGCGAGAACAGGGCCCATACTAAAATGCGTCCTGGGCTTCTGCTCGGTTCATGCCCACCCATCTCAGAGAAGCTCCTCGGCTCTGTTCTTCAAACCAGAACCAGCCCCTGATGGGGGCTCATGCCGCGGACAGCAGACCCAGAAGCTCAGGGTGGGTCTCGGCTCCACGTTCCACGTCCACTGACTAGTTTGCCCTCCTGTGTGCACCAGGGATCGAAGCCACAGGGTGTGACATGCCAGTGGTTTGGACCAGACCTGGGCAAGGAGACCATGGAGTGGCCACCAGCCAAGGGGAGGGCACAGCCAGCCCGGATGAGCCCGAGCTCAGGCACCCTGAGAAAGGGCAGGGACTTGGGGAGGACAAGCCGGGTATGGCCAGGCCCAGCAGGCTGGTAATTCATTAATTATTTTGAAAGCATCTGTCTCCCGCCTCGGCAGTCCGTGGTGTTCTGCTGTTCTGCAGCTTTTCCTGTCTTCGCAGCTGCTGTGCTAGTTAAGTGCTTCTTTTTACAAACCCAAAAGTAAACTTTTTTTCCCTAAGACTTGGCATCCTGCTGGCCTCTGAGGTATAAAAACAAAAACAAAACAAAAAACCAGGCGTTTCATAACCGTCCCAGGAGGCATCTGCAGCCATATGCTCTTGAGGAATAGAGAGCCTGAGTAGGTGGTGATGGGGGACCGTGGAACTCTCAGTGCTTGAAATAGCCTCATAAAAATTGCATTAGCCAGAGAGCTCCAGAGAAACAGAACTGACAGCTATGTGTGTATGTACATATGTCTACACACACACACACACACACACACACACACACGCACACACACACAGACTTATTTTAAGGAATTGGCTACGAGATTATGGGGACTGGAAAGACCAACATGTACAGGGTGGCCGGCAGGCGGGAGGCCCAGGGAGAGCCGATGTTGCAGTTAAGTCCGAAGGCCGTCTGGCTGGCTCAGTTCCCTCTCACTCAGGGGAGGTCAGTCTTTGTTCCATTCAGGCCTTCAACTGATTGGACGATGTCCACCCGAATTATGCAGGGCACTTGCTTTGCTCGGAGTCCACTGATTTAAATATAAATCTCATGCAAAAACACCCTCATGAGAAACATCCACGATTATGTCATGGTGCCCAATATCTAGGCACTGTGACCCAGCCAAGTTAATGCATAAAATTAACTGACGAAAGAGCTCATGGCAGCTCATTCGTCTCTGTGTCCTCAAAGCATCTTGGATCTGTTTTCACTCTGACCCTGCAGAAGTGCCTGCCTGTCTTCACAGCATTCTGTCTAACACCCACCTTGCTCTTCCAGACAGAGTTTCTAAAATTCAGTGAAGGGCATTCATGACAGGAGAAAATTATTTTCCCTCATCCTCCCCTTTAATCCTAAATATTATTATAAATCCAACTGCCATGCTTTCCAAAAAAATCCAATTTGTCAACTGGAAAAGACCCAACATGGTCTGAGATAATGAACTAATATAATCTAAAGGATTTGGGACTCTACCCAGAAGCCCTGGACGAGCTTTTTGATTACATTTCAACACAGCCATTCTGCACTACTGAGGGTCGCGTAAAAGAGAGAGTCCAGCCTTTCGTAGCATAAGGGCTCAGTTTCCTGTGCAAATTACCAGAAACCCACTTGTGTTATTCTTTAAGTAGGGATGGATTGAAGACGTAGAATGTGCTTAGAGAACTAGTAATGAGCTTCACTATCTCTAGGGCAAGGGTTTTCACCCAGGGGTGATGTTGTCCCCCAGGGAGCATTTGGCAATGCCTAGAGACATTTCTGGTTTCCACACTGGGGAGTTGGAGGGTGCTTGTGGGTGGCATCTAGAGATAGAAGCCCGGGATCTGCTAAAAATCTATAATAATGTAATTAAACAATCAAAAGCAAATTTCCCGCTACCTGGAATCTTGGGGGGGGGAGTGCGGAAATACATTTGTTTCGGAGATGACGGCACATTTAGAGGAAGCAGCTAAAGTGGTTCAAACTTATGCATGTTTTCCAGTCCCCAGAGCAGAAAATGGTGAATTGCTGCGACACAGATTTGCTCCTGGACGCAATGGACAATTTTAGATAAAGCAAATCTTCTCCTTCGGGGAGAGCGTGCAGTGGCTCTACAGCATTATGGTTGTTTTCTCAGTCACTGATACAAAGAAGAAGAGCCAAGATAATGTCCTTGGTGACTTCCCCGCACACTCACCTAGGGCGGGAAGGACAGTCACACTGGCTTTTGGCTCAGCTGTTTAAATATTCTCAAAGAGAGGTCTAGAAACCTCTTGCCAAACAATTGCAGCCTGTTTTCCAGAATGGACCGTGTATGCCTCGAGCTGATTAGCCTCGGATTTATCAGCACACACGGCAAAGGGGTGCAGAGCTACGGAGGAAAATGAGCGCCCTCTGAGCAAGCGGCTTGCACAGAACCTTGGGTAGGTAAAGGTCTCCTTCACGGCTGTGACTTTGTCTTGGTCCTGTCTCCCTGCCTCCTAGCACGGTTCTCACCTGTCGAAGCCCCTCAGCAGATCCTTGTTCTGTCACAGAAGGAGTGAAGACTGGGTGTGAGCTCTTGGGGAAAGTGGTCATTTCTTACCCCTGGCACTTCCCCGTACCTCCAAACCTCTGGGCGGTGACTCAGAATACTGGCATCGACATATCCCTCAGACTCTGAACATGTTCAGTTAGTTGGTTCCACTTTTAGCTGCAACATGTGCAACTAGATTACTTCACACAGTATGTAAATGACAAATTTCAGAGCATTAGACAAAACAAAACTTTGCAAAAGTCATTGTTTTATCACAATTCTCTACCTTCTGTACCAACGCAGCCTCCATCCTCACCTAATAGGACCAGTGGCCAATGCAAGAAATCTACAACCTGAGACGTGCCTCCGAATGGACAAGTGTAAACCGTGCCTAAGAAGACAGGCTTGAGGGGCAGAGAGGATCTCTAAACACAAACAACCATGGAAGCCGGGCGCGGTGGCTCATGCCTGTAATCCTAGCACTCTGGGAGGCCGAGGGGGGAGTATTGCTTGAGCTCAGGAGTTCAAGACCAGCCTGAGCAAAACCGAGACCCCGTCTCTACTAAAAATAGACAAATTAGCAGGGCATTGTGGTGCGTGCCTGTAGTCCCAGCTACTCAGGAGGCTGAGGCAGGAGGATCATTTGAGTCTAGGAGTTTGAGGTTGCAATGAGCTATGATGATGCCATGGCACTCTATCTGGGACAACAGGGCGAAACTCTGTCTCAAAAAACAAACAAAAACCATAGCCATAAATTAATAAATAAAAACAAAACCTAAAAAAAATTGAGGGGTAACCAAAAATTACATTTCCATAATGCATACTAAAACAATCACCTGAAATACTTTGTTACGTCACATCGTACATGTCCAACAGCCCCAGGATGGTGCTAAGCCAATCCAGCCGGTTAAAACAACTGATAGCATCCCTTATGTATTTGTCTGGTTTCACAGCTAAAGTATTTTTCCTGCCTCAATACTAATTTTTTTAACTTAATACGTTATTTGACTATCCTCATATATGTTCTTAGCAAATCAAAAGAATCCCCAAAAAAGTTATCCTAGGAAACAACAACAAAACCAAAAGATTATTACTTTGCAGGCACAATGGCTAAGAAAGAGAACTGGCATTAGTTCAATAAACAAGTATTTTCTTCAAGAACAATTAGATAACCTGAACATAATAAGACAATGATAAATGGGCATGTATTAATTAAAACCTTGTTCAAACCACATAAAGTTAGCCAGAGTTACACTATCTTTCATTAATCACAAAGGTATCAAAGCAGACAGATGTCCCACTGGAGGGACATCTGTTCTGGTTCTAAATCACCATCACCATCACCATCATCACCATCATCATCATCACCATCACCATCACCACCACCACCACCATCACCGTCACCACCAACACCATCACTATCATCACCATCTCCATCACCATCACCATTTACTGAACACGTACTATGTTCCAGGCACTCCCAGCAATCTTACCTGGTAGGTGTCATCATTATTGCTATTTTGCAGATGAGGAAACTGAGGCTTAGTGTGGTAAAATAACTTAATTCACATAGGCAGTAGGTGGCTAAGATTGATCTGTCGATATGTTCTTTGCTTTCCACTGCCAATCTTTAAAGAGCAGGACATTACACAGTCATTTTCGCACGTGATACCCCACTGGTCTCATTTCTATCTGCAGCCTCTGACCACCCAGGCCATCTCTGGTGTCCTCTCTTGCCCCACAGAAGAGCTTAGATGTTCCTCTGCCCCCCAGGCTCACATCAACCAGCAGAAATCATTCCAGGTGGAAGTAGGTAGGGCCTCAAAATTAGAACAGCTAGATCCTCCAGCTGTCAAACATCTAGATCAGCAACTGGGGCCTTAGGTCTTGTTCCCAGGATGGGCAACCCTAGGAGAAGTCTGAAACTGTTCCTCTTGAAGGTCCTCAGTGGGCCAGAGCACAAGGAGGAGGAAATCTCTGAAGACTAACGTTCTGCATTCGCTGTGTGGAAATCCAGCTCTGAGCTGTAGACCCTGTCTGTGCCAGCACCAAAGAGGACCCCCCATGCACACGTTGCAGGTGCTCACCTTCAGTGGGGCTGGAGCAGGGAGCTGCCAGGCAAGGCCCTGTGGGCAGAGCAGGTCTCGATGGCGAAGCTCTCCAAAAGTCTGATGCAGAAGAGGGTGGTCTCGCTCTTGCCCTTCAGGAGATGTTAGAGGGCAGAAAACACAATTAAGAAACTGACTTTCTTCACTTGGCTGCAGGGATGCCAGTTGCTTCCCAGCATCCATTCTCCCCTTCTTTGGAATGGAGCCCCATCATATACAGGCAGGCAATCGGCTCAGTTCTACAACTTCCTTTTCCAATCTGACAGTTAAGGTGGGCGCATGGCTGAGTTCCGGTGAGTGGGCTATACCAGCGGACGGTGTCTTAAAGAGAGCGGACTCACTCAGAAGACCTGCATGTTTATTCCCCTCACTCCTTCCTCCTGCCTGGAAAACAGGTGTGATGGCTTGCCCTCTAGCAGCCAGTTTGGATCATCAGGCAACTAAGGGAATGGCAGCCCCTTCCCAGGCTGACAGAGCAGAAGGATAGGAGGAGCCTGGGTCCCTGGTGACAGTGTTACCACCATGATGGCCACAGTCTGCCTCTCTGGACTTTGCTAAGAGAGATACAAACCCTTAAGTATTTAAGTAGTAGAAAAGGTTGGAGCACAGACTTTGGAGCTGAGCACCCTGGGTCATATCTCAGCCCCTTCGCTCACTGGCACCAAGACCTTGGATAGTTACTTGGCCTCTCTGTACCTCAGTTTCCCCATCTGTAAAATGAGAATAAAAACGGTCCCCGTGTTACAGTGTTGTTACGTGCCTGGCACGTAGTATGCGTAGCAGGTGCTTTCATAAGTGTAGGCTGTGATGACGATGATGACGGTGACAATGCTCATTATCGAGTTTTCTGTTATGAGTGGTTAAACTTATCCTGGTACATATGCTCACAATGGCCGAGCAGAAGTGGGTTTTCTCTCTTGAACGAAGGAGGAGACATACTCCTCAGTAATCCCTTTCACCAGCTTTTCTGTGAAACCGTGAGGTCAGAAGATCAGAGGCCACTTTCAAAAGGCGCACACTCAAGCACCCGGGACCCTGAAGGCGCTGCAGCAGACGCACCGCGCCAGTCATGGAGCCTCTAGACCTCGAGTACCGCAGCGTGGCCCAGGGCAAGGCGCCAAGGACGACCGGGCACGGTCCAAGGCGGCTCACCAGAACCGCGGATCACACGGGACCTGGGCCCGAACTGCTGTGGCCCGATTCTCCCTCGGGGAGACCTTCTAACGTCAGAACTCAGAGTGCCCCTAAAACACGGCTCTCCTCACCTCACCGCAGGCCGTGTTATGCTGCCCTACCCCCCGTCAGGAATCACCTGGGGGTCTTGAGAGCTGTCCTGATCACCTGGAGGGTGTGGGGGCGGGGAAGAGAGAGAGAAGCCCGGAGGACTGTCGTCGAAGTAATGGGCACAGAATCGAGCTCCGTGCGGCCCCCAGCAGCTCTGCCCAGGACCGCACTGGCAGGGTGTGCAGTGTTCGTCCAGAATTTGCTCTTCTCTGAGAATACGATGAACCCTGCCAGGCTCACAAAGAAAGGGTGCAGCCGGGATGGCCCTGTCCTCTGCCCCCAGAGACCTTTCCTCACTCCGCTTAGTGTGCGCATTGTCGTTCGGTTCCATGAAGCAAACCCAGGCCTTCTCCCCGTATGCTTTTCTGGGAGAAGAGCCAGGCTGAGCCTAACAAAGCGGGTGCTTTCCACACTGCTGTCGTCTTCTGCGCTCATTTCGCTGGTTCCTGTTGTCGTTTAATATCCTCCCAGTCAAACAACGCCCACGTCGGTGTGGCCTGATCTCGTTGTCCTGAGAGGCACTGGCAGGACAGCCACCCCACCCAGGCCAGTCGGTGGCAGCTGGGAGCAGGTCATTTTCCTGACCCCTGGCAGATGAGACGAGGAGGTTGACAGCTGCCCTGAGCCTGGCTTCCAGCTCCCTCGCTCAAGCCTCTGCCCATGTCTCCAGCCCTAAGAATGACGCAGCCAGAGCCTCGCAGCGCCACCAGCTCAGAAGCTGTGCCGTCCAGACGGGAGGCGGCCATACACCCCTGGCCTGGCCCTCCAGGTGGCCCTGGGGCCCTAGAGCACAGAGTGACCTGAGGCCCTCTCTCCTTGCTCCTGCCTCTCTGCGGGGCTCAGGGGGCTTTTGTGGGGCGACGCTGAGTGGGTTTGGTGCAGACACCAGCTGTGGCCCCTCCTTTAGTCTCAGGAACAAAATGCCCCAGGTGGCCACACGTGCGGCCGCTGTCCAGCTGAGGAGCTTCCAGAGCTGGTGGAGGTGAGCGGGCGAGGGGGTGTGGGAGACGGCGGGTGCACCCTCGCCTGGAACCCCACTGGCCTACACTCAGGAGGCAGCTCTGGGCTTTGCAGTGGCCCATTATTGAGTCTGCAGCATGGCAGAGGAGGGGAGGGAACAACTTTCCAGTGGCTGCCAACTCTGTGTCAACCTTGTTAAAGATCTTAGCACAATTTCTATGTCACTTAATTAAATCTTTATGAAAATGCTACCAACTGGGAACAGCCCCATTTTAAAAATGAGCATGTGGGCTGAGTGCAGTGGCCCAGGCCTGTAACCCTAGCACTCGGGGAGGCCGAGGCGGTAGGGTCACTTGAGCACAGTAGTTTGAGACCAGCCTGACCAGCCTCTGTCCCTACTGAAAAAATAGAAAAATTATCTAGGTGTGGTGGTGCACACCCATAGTCCCAGCTTCCCAGGAGGCTGGGGCAGGAGGATTGGTTGAGCCCAGGAGTTGGAGGCTGCAGAGAGCTATTATGACACCACTGCACTCTACCCGGGGCGACAAGGCGAGACTCTGTCTCTAAATAAATAGATAGATAGATAGATGCAGAGCATGGCAGGCTAAACAACGTGCCTGGGCCCACAGCCAGTGGGGGCAGAGCTGACCCACAGCCCATGCCCCCCTCACTCCGTGGTCCGTGGTCCGGCAGCCACCTGGGGCCGGGATCCAGGTGCTTCTCGGCCTCCCTCAGCAGGAAGGCCCACGGCAGAAAGCCCACGGGTACTCGGGGAGCAACACCTGTGGGCCGAGCCGTGTTCCCAATGCTGGGGAGACAAAGGTCAGGCCTCTGTGCTTGGGGAGCTCACGCTCAGTGGGGATGGGCGCCAGGCACCCCCACAACATGGGAAATGCCTCAAAGGAGACAAGAGAGGGGAACGTGGTGCAGAAAGACCCGAGTGGAGCTTTAGCTGGGGTGCCAGGCAGGACCCGAGGGGGCCACTCTGGGCTGAGTGCTGAGAGGAGAGGAGGCTTTGGGGTGGTCTGAGCGCGGCAGGCAAAGGAAAAGCAAGGCGAGAACGAGCTCATCTTACCCATGGGCATCACGGACATGAGGAGAGTAGGCTGCGGCCAGACCCCACGGGCCCCCAAGGCCATGGGAAGAGGTATTTTTTCCTAGGTGCAGCAGAAGACTGCTGGAAGGTTTTGAGCAGGAGAATGGCAGGACTCATCACACTTCAACAGATCCTTCCGCACATGGGGGAGAATGGATCAGAGAGGAGCAAGAGTGGAAGGAGGCCGAGGCCAGATGAGAGTGATGGTAGTTCAGACCAGGCTGCTAGCAGAGAATCGATGAAAGATTCAATGAATACTTTATAAATAAACACGGTGCAAGGCCTGAAGTTAAAATTCAGTATTTTGTGCTGCCCTGACACTCGGTAATACCAGGGAGAGCTGAATGGTCTAACCACAGGCTCCGCCCCCCACTCTGCTCGCTGGGGTAAGGCCGGCTGGCCAAACCGCCCTCTCTATCGTAGGACCAGACACAGCTCCTGCTACCCCTGAGTGACAGCAAGTTTCCCGCCAGCCCTGCGGTCTTTCCAACAAGCCAGCCACAGCCTCTTGTGCAAACCAGGGGTCACCTACCTTCTCGACACCACGAAGCCTGCCTCTCACAGGCTCTGCTTGCTCACTCTGTGCCCAGGTGGCTCAGCGTGGCAAGCACTGCCCCCTCCCCAGGCTGTATGTGGCATTAATGGCCTGCCATGGAGCTCGTCTGCCCAGTGTCGGGTGCTGGGTGGAGAAGAGGCAGTCAGACCTGCAGCTGGTGGGCGTGGGGGCCCAGACCCCTCCCAGGCCCCTGGCGCCCCTGATCAGCAGTCTGGGGTGATGGTGTGGATTGAATTGTGTTCCCAAAAAGATACATCCAAGTGCTAACCCCACGTAGCTGTGAATGTGACTTTACTTGGAATAGGATCTTTGCACATGTAATCAAGTTAAGATGAGGCCATACTGGATCAGGGTGGCCCCATACAGAGAGGAACATTTGGACACAGTCACACACAGAGAGAAGATGGTCGTGTGGTGACAGAGACAGACATTGGAGTGAGGCTGCCACAAGCCAAGGAATGCCGAGGACTGCCAGCAGGCACCAGGGGCTGGGAGAAGCAAGGGAGACTTCTCCCCTAGAGCCTTCAGAGGGTGCCTGACCCCGCCAACACCGTGAGTTTGAACTTCTGACCTCCAGAGCTGTGAGCTTAAGCCATGCAAGCTTGCGTGATTTGCTAAGGCTCCCCGAAGAAACTAATACAGGTAGGGCCAGAAACATACATTTCTGACCATTTTCCAGGTGGTGCTGATGTTACTGGGCTGGAGGCCCCCCACTGACAACCGCTGGTTTAGGTACCTGGAGTTACCTAATCAGGGAGAACAGAAGAGTTGCCCAATGTCTCAAGGGTCACCTGGCCCTGAGTCCGGGACCAGGACAAGTGTGAGGAGTTAGAGAAACAGCCGGGGCTAGGGCTCAGCACCTGAAGTCAGGGGAGGGGAGGCTGTGTGCCTGGGAGGCCTGTCCAGATGGGCCTCAGGGAGGCAGGACTGCTCCCCACACCTCTGCGTGGTCTCACAGGACCGGGCATAGCGTGGGGCATAGCTTGGGGCCCAGGGCGGGGGTGAAGGGGCAGCAGGGTACCCGGGCTGCCTCCAGGGCAGGCCCCCTTTGCAGGACACAGATCGGCCGTCCTGAGCCCAGGCTGCAGGGCAGCTTCCACAGGGCCCTCCTTTGCCCAGGGAGTGAGGACGTGTTGCACCGACTCCCCCTGCAGCCCTGTCCCTGAACCCTCCCACCTCCCCTCTGCCCAGAGAGGGGCGTCCCTGGTCAGCTTCTGACCGGGGCTGCAGACAAAAGCTGCTTTTGTAAACAAGAGCTAATGAAAAGGTGACATCAGCTCCTCGTATCTGACCAGTTTCTGGATTTCCTTGTTTTTTAAATAAGGCTTTTGGAATACCAAGGTCGATTTGAGTTGGATTTATATATTTTAATTATTTTTTGCCAGGAGGACATATTAACAGTTTGCTCCATTTTTGTTGTTTTTTTTAAGGGAAGAGGTAAAGCTGGGAAGCGTGAGGTGGGATGGGTGGCAGTGGTGGCTGCCCCTCCCCCCTCTCCACGCCTGCCCAGGGACTGAGCTGGCCGACCCTGAGTGACCCCCCCCCCCAGGACTGGGAAGCTGCTGCCGCTGCCGGCCAGCAACCTGCACTTCAAAGCTGTCAGCACACTGGAGGCTCCAGGCCACCTTTCACGTCCCTGGCTGGAAACCAGCCGGGTCATCGTCAAGGAAAATGGCGGGTGGGACCTGCTGGGAGCCACTGACCATGTGAAGGACTTGGTGACCAAGGGGCACCAGTGTCTATGTGCAAAACCTTCTTGACCACCACTTCAGCCCGGTGTGGACAGACACTGCCCCCGAGACCACGGGGCTGGGCGACTCCCGGGAGGGCTCCTGCCTCCTGCGGGAGGCCATGTTGGTGCTCGCTGTGCTCCAGGTATTTCCAGGAGGGAAGATGAAGGAGACAAGACCACCTCCCCCACCCCCACCTCCCAACTTCACTTTTCGTGTCCCAGTGCTCAGGCTGTTTAATGGGGACCAACCTTGTGGGCTCACTTGCTATTTCATAATATTTCTACCCAAAGCATACACACACCATTTGCTCTTTCACAAATGAGTACAAATAACCTCCAGTAACAATCTCGTCCTAGAACAAAGTTTTATTTAAAATTTTATTCCCTATTAAGGTCCTTCCTTAATAGTCATGTACAACTATGATTGTTAATGAATTAGACTTCAGATTTCTAAAGTTCAAAACAGAACTTCCAAATAGGAGGTAGTTGTTTCAGTCCCACAGTAATCTAAATGGTGAATTGTGTACCAGTGTAAATGTTTCTGAGCTAAAAAGAAAAAACAAAGTACCTACAAATCATTAGAAGAAAACAGAAGAAAAAGAATTGTCCATTTGGGGTAGGAAAGGCCTTCTTAAAGAAACACAAAATTCAAATACTAAAAAACCAAAGTCTGACAAGTTTGACTAAATCATAATTTAAATATTTTATATGAGATACCTTAGAAATAATCAATAAAACAAGAGAAAATGCACACAATGTGCGAAAGAAGTATGATCCCAAATACGTTATCAAACTCCTACAAATCAGTAAAAATGACACCAAAAAGTGAAATTTAAAAAAACAAGAAATTTATAAAAACGGGAAATTAAAATAGTTGGAAAACACATGAAAAAATGCACAGTCTCACCATTAGTTGGGAAAATGAAAATTTAAACAAGGGGATGCGATTTTTTAACCATTAGACAAATTGGCAAGTCTGAGAAACAGCACGTGGTCCTGCGGGTGGGAAAGGGCTCTCTCGCCCCCTGCTGGTGGCTCAGAGCAGAGCCTTTGAACCCGGCAAGACGCCTGCCTGCCAGTGGGGACTTCTGAGAAGAGGCGGATTGTAGGGAAATCGTTTCAACACACGAAACTGTTCCTGGGTAACTCACAAAGTTAAAAATTTTACCTTTGAAAAATAAAGTCCAAGTGTGTGGAAATAAGAAAGTACACATCTATTTCAATTAAAACAAGGCAGTGACATGAAAAATACTGATATATTTCATTGTATCATTCTCTAATTTATACAAATTAAGTTTATTCAAATGTCACGCTTTTGTGCCAAGTTTATTTTGCAAGTGATTGTTAATTCTTTAGCTACAATTTCCCCACATTTTTACACTACCATATCTTTTTTCTATACTTTTTAAACATTAGGTACAGATTTTGTAAAAAGTTAAAAGGGAAAAGCACATTCTTTCCGCTGAATATCATATTATATTTAACTTAAAGATTATTAATCTTTTGAATATCAAAAATTGAAGCTGCTGGGGGTCCCAAAATAGCCCTGAGGTCTGAATAGGAAAATATCTTTTATAAACTGTAACAAAACTCTCATCTCCAAAGAAAACACTACGAAATATACACAATTATATCTATATTCAACATTTTTACAATACGCAGAGCCCTACTGGACTCTTAGAAATGACAGTGAAACTAGGTCACATTCGGAAAACAGAGCTTATGCCAAGATGACGTCACTGGAAACCTGTGCAGGGGTCTGCTCAAGTCCGCACCATCATGAAGTTGCTGTTAAAACACAGGTCCTGGGACACCCAGTAAATGCCAGGCAGAACAGCCGTTTGCACAAAGGAATCTCAGTGAGATTAGCTTTTCCTGTTCATTTGAATGAGGTGTAATATTCAAATTCCTCAGAATGCCCCCAGGGCCCACTCCCAGGGTTACTGGTTTCATGTCTGGGTCTGTAAGTCCAGTGTATCCATAGCTCTCCAGTTACTCTAAACCAGCTTCCAGAACTTTTGCTCAAAACCTGGTGTTAAGGTACCTCAGTGACAACGTCCCAAAACTTCACAAAGCCTCAGGTCCACACAGAACACTGCCCTACCTGGGATGGCCAGCTTCGTGTTTGTTTTCCTCTTACATTTTCTTTAAATACAACAGAAGGATGTAGTATTATGATGAAACTATTTTTCTCAAGAACCAAATTGCGTTAGCAGCACTTAGAACATCTAATACTTAGGCAGACTTGGGGAAATCCCAGAGCGTCCTCATGGTAAGATGTTGCTTCTACGGTTAACCGGGTGCCAAATGTCAAGGGCCAACTCAGCCCCCACCCTGCGGCCGCAGGCCGATGCCTGGTGTGGCTCTCCCAGGAGAGAATCCTCTGGAGTCTGGGCCCCTCTGTGCAGCCCGTGCATGTCAGCGGCAGAGATGACCCAGACCCACACCTTGTCACACACGGTGCGCGTTGGCAGAGCCTGCTGCTGAGGGCTGTCGAGCAAGGGCTGGGCCTTTTATCAAGTCGTATTTCAGGCTGGGTCACAGAGGAAACTGTGTATGCGGCACCGACCAGCATTCAACTGAGTCACTCGAAAATTAGTCACATCAATCCAGGTAGTGTTTTTCTTTTTTCTGTTTCTTTCAAAAACAACCTCCAGAGAAGTTTTTTTAGCCACTTACTTAAAATGTTAATGAAGAAACATGTGAATTCAGGGGCACAGAAATGAGTAGCTGACTCAAGAGTTATACAGACGATAAAACGAGTCCTAAATGCATGGAGAGGTGTGAAACCGAGGACAGCAATCGGCATTCGGGGAAGAGCTGTTTTTGCTGCAGTTCTCGGTGGTGAACAGCACGCCCATTGCGATGATTCTACACCCAATTGCAGTGGCTGTCATAAATGTGACTTTGTTTTGTAGGGACCTACTGTGATCAGGGTTCCACCTGTCCCTCCCCAGAAACCCATGGCCCTCCAGACAGTTGCCGGCTGGGACGGAAACCAAGGCCAGGCACTCGGGAATAGGGCTCCGGGCAGCTCTGAGGGGGCGCACCCACCCCTGGTGCAGATCCAAACAGTTACCCACAGCGGGAGGACCTGGGTCCTGAGCAAACACTCAGGGAATGCATTGGAATTTCCCTAAATATTGGAAAAAAAAAAAAAAAGTGCTTGTACTTTATCACCTAAAAGACCAATTGAGGCTAGGAATTTCCACCGGCACATGTTAACTGTGCCCGCCTGGGGAGCAGCCGATAGTGTTGGAGCAGCACACGGGCAGGCGAGAAGCTCCGGGCGCAGCTGGGGCAGAACAGCGCGCGCCCACAGCAGGGCTGTAGTCACCCCACAGAGCAAACTCGGGTGCCGAGGCAGATTATGAAAACAGGGTCTTGTCACTGTATGTAGTGTGGACAGACGGGATTACAGTGCTCTTGCCAGCAGGTCACCAGGGACATTCCTAGTTTGGGCTTATTTATTTGCTCTCTGAGAATTGTTCCTTCGTAATAGCTTGGTGCCCACGGTTCTTCCTGGCAGCCTGGAGACAGTGGGCTTTGCTCTCCCCATGGGCTTGTTTCACCCACAACCGCCTCATCTCTACTCCAGGGACCCGGCCACCCTGACTGCAGGGAGGGCAGAGGGCAGAGGCCGCCAGGCCGCCTGACTCGGCCCTTCCGCGTCCACAGTCGCATCATGAACCCCTCTGTCCTCCTGCCCAGAAGGGCCCACGGCTGAGATGAGGAAGGCGCTGCAGTTCTGATCTTCGCATTCCTGAGGTAGCCTCAGTGTGGCCACGAGCCTGTCGGGAGAAGCTTGAGAAGAAATAAAAGGTCCATTTCCCCAGTGCAGGGACGGCCTCCGCACACCCAGGTAATTCCAGACAAACTGTTCCACGCCGTTCCCGCCTCCTTCCTGGTGAGTATAGTGCAGGGCCGACCATGGGACACTTAATTCACAGAAGTAGAAAACAGTGTCATTCTTACTCCACGTGCTCCGTGTCAGACGGGGCGGGGGCGGAGACAGCTCTGGAGGGACAAGTGACGAACAGCCCATCTGTCTTCTCCAGCAGCCATCTCCACTCACTTGGAGGTGGATTTCGTTGTTAATACAGGGTCACAACCACAGGGGGCAGCTCAGAGGCACTGTGAGTGACTTCCCATCCACCCCAAAGCCATTCCAGCTGCCAGAGTCCCTGATCTCCAAAAACCAAGGAAATGTCACCGGAAGGGGGGTCCTGGGCATCTCACTCATAATCAGCAGCATCAACATTGTCTCAGAAACATTTCTTCTGTCCAGTTTAAGTATAATTTACTCAAACACTAAAAAGTATTAAAACATACTTCACCTTTTCCTCTAACTATATTTATATATAAATCCCTGAGAAGGTACCTGTCAACTTGAAATTCACTATTTACAGTTAATAAACTCCAGGGGCACGCAGAGACCCAGACCTCCTTCCTCTGGACAGCGTGGACTGTGCTGTCGCATGTCAGGGAGCAAACCAGGTCTCCCTTCCCAACAAAAAGCAGGGTGGACGGCTGTGCAAAATTCCAGACCACCAGCACAGAAGCCAGCGAGAGCTGCCGCGCATTCACTCTGGGAGATTTGGAGGCTACTAGACGCCTGGCAGGGACGCCGTATTGCCTCATATGAGCCCCTCCCCGTTCTGCCCTTGGGAGACCTCAGCGTAGGTGGCACCAGGATGACTGAGAAAATTAGCCAAACTGGGAGAAGAAAACAGGCAAAGGAAGAAAAGGTAAATGAGGAAGAAGCGAGGAGGCAAAAGGGGTGGCAGGGAATGAATGTGGTGACAAAGCCAGAGGGGACACTATGGTGGCCCAATAGGAAAGGGGAAAGGTCAGTGCCCACCAGTCCCCTTCCTGCCTGGATGACATGGGGGTGCAGGAAGGTGACTCCTCAGTGAGTAAATGCATGGGCAGGAGGGTCCAGCTTGCACAAACCTCTGTCCTTGCGGAGACCTCTGTCCACCTGTCCACCTGCTCCTGCAGAACCCTCAGCCCCAGGGAGGAAGAACTCCCAATGCTGCCCCATGGAGAAGCATCTGCACTTCCCTCCCTGCCCCCCTGCTGCCCACTCCAAAGAGAACAAGAGCAAAAGCCTCCCAGCAGAGCAAGGAAGAGACTTGGCCACACTCTCCTGGACTTGGAAATTTCCTCTAGTAGCAAACCTACTTCCATATGGCAAAAATGAGACATGCTGGGCCAGCTGGTGGTGAGCAGCGCTGCAGAAGCTGCCGGGACCCCACTTCATGAGAGCAAGGGCAGGGCTGCCTGCAGGCAGGCCACGGATGCGACTCCAGTCTGGAGAGAGGGACCGGTCCGTAATATTCTAAATCTATGGCTCCCAGGTATTTAAATTAAATATTTAAATAAAGTGCACACACCACAGCCACTGTACAACCCATGTGGCCAGAGACTCATGAGAATCAGAATTTCAAAGTGCTTTGGAGATTATGGACAGAAAACCCTCACTGAGAGCTTGGGGCGCAGGGCAGGCAAATCACATCTTGGAAACACTGTGAAGTCGGCATGAGGATGAACTAAACATCGGGGCAGTCATCACAGGAAAATAAAGTAACGTCCACACAAGGAACTCTTTGCACCTGAGTCTGGAGGAGAGGGCTGCCCTGTCGGCTCCAGGAGAATCTGGCTGAAACAAGTTTGCTTGAAATTCCAGCCTAGTCACCTGTTCTGAAAACCACCCTCAGCCCCACGTTGCGAGTGGGCATCATTCTGGGCTCCTTATTCTTTTTGCATCTTTTTTACATTTTAAGGATATCTGAATTTGATTTGTTTAAGGGCACACATGACTTAATTTTGTAATTCTGATAATTATGTATTAAATTTGCCCCCATTTTATTAAGTGATAGTTTTTTCTCATATCTATTTTTTAGTATGTTTAAGATGTTGTATCCAGTTTATCTAAAACCCTTTGCTTAAAATGAGTTTAGTTCCAGCAATAAATACATGTTTATCTCTGCGCTGTGTGTAATTTGACAATATAAGTTTTTCTTAATTATATTTTACTGTATGGAAAAGAGAGTTTAAAAAACAAGAGACAATGAAATGAGATCTCTCTGTCTCGTGTGATCATTTTGCTGTGCAGGTCAACGCCTCCATCAAATACGAGAATCTGTCATCACTTCATCTAATTAATAAGAACATTTGGGGCACACATGTACCCACAGTAAGAAAAGGAAAGACCAAAACATCAAAAAAGGGGGGAATCTCCCTATTTCTGTGTGAACTAAAACAGATATCACAAATATTTATTGCTAGAAACAGTATTCTAAACAAAGGGTCTTCACAAATGAATTAAAACTGCCTTAAATACAGAGTCTCATCACTAGTAAAATGCTGCAAATTTGATAAATAATGATTAGAAATACAAAATTATGCAGAAAACGCCCTTTGATAAATTGGTTTTTTAAAAATTCTTAATTGATTCTCTGAAGGGAGACTTTTAGGCCAGTGGCCCACTGGGTGTACTGATCCTAGAACTGGTCTTAGGCCAACGGATTTGCGCCATCCCCAGTCCCCGCGTGGGGGCAGGCTGAACAGACAACACGGAGACATGGGCCGCTGTGTGGGTCCCGGCAGGGGACTGTCACAGCGCCGCCCGAGCAGCTCAGCGGGGCGCAGGATAGGCGGTGGCGCCCCCCTTCCCCACGATCCCCGGAGCGCGGGTCGCGTCCTCGCCATCCCCGCGCCGCCCGCAGCCGCCGGGCTCTGCGCCCCCAGCCGCTCGTCCCCGCCCGGCCGGACCCTCACGTCCTCTTCCTCCAGGGCGGAGCGCGCCTTTCCTTCTGCGCCTCGGCCAGGCGCTTCTTCTCCGCCTCCTCCGCCTTCCTCTTCTCCTCCTTGGCCTCCTTGTACCGCCACTTGGGGATCTGCAGGTGGGCGCTGTCCTTGGTGCTGCCCTTCCGGGCCGGCCGCTCGGGCTGGAAGGTGGGCGCCGGCGCCTTGGTGATGCGGACCCTGGGGACCACGACGCCCGGCCGCACGCTGCTCCGCCTCAGCAGCTGCAGGGGCAGGAGGCTGGCCTTCCGCGAGGCGGGGGCGGCCCCCCGGGCCCCGGGCAGGCTGGCTCTCGGGACCCCCACGCCGGGGGCCGCCGCTCCCTGCGCGGTCCGGAACTCCTGCTCGGTGCCCTCCGCCTTGTCCCTCTCCCGGCCTTGGGTGTCCTGCTCCCCGCGAGCCGCCAGGATTTCCTGCACCGCCAGTCGCCTTTTCCCCACGTAGGGGGGGCTCTCGGGGCACACGGTCTGGCAGACGATGGCCACGGCGGGGCTGTAGAGGCTCGTGGTCATGCGGACCATGTGGTCAAGGACGCCGCCATCCTCCAGGCCCTGGCTGGAGCGGGAGGTCAGCGCGGACCGCAGGAACTCCGTGAGCCTCTGCAAGCAGTTTTTGGAGCCCGCGGGCTTCACAGCCGTCTCGGGGGGCAGCGGCAGCTCCGGCTTGTACTTTTCCCCAAACTGCTCCGGGCAGGGGCGCTCCAGCAGCCTCTGCATGAGGCGGACGGCCTCCACCCGGCCCGTGTACGTGGCCCACTCCTGGGACGACATCCCGCGGCGGGGATCCCTCGCGTGGACGTCTGCCCCTGGAAAAAAAAAACACGAACAGGAGTTGGGGCTGCAACAAGAACTTCTCCCTCCCAAGGCAGAGAACGGAGCAAAGGCAAAATGCCCAAACCTAGTAACAGACTCCACCCTAGAACTGTGCCGCTGAGATGAAGCTAAGTCGGCATCTGGCCAACACCTGTGTTTACTATTACATTAATACCACAACCCACCTCAGAAGTGCTCCATTTGACGGTTTATCTTTCCTTAAAAACAAAACAAAATCCTGGATTTAGCACCTAAATCACAGAATTTTTTAAAGAAATGAGATTCCGTGGCTTTCCGTCAATGGAGAGATGTGACTAGACAACAACGGTGCCTTGCAAACACTTGAATGATGCACTAGAATGTTCTAAAAATACTAACAGTAACAGTCACTTGAAAAGCACTTGGAGCTGCATCTGTGATCTGGCTTTTGTTTTTGGTTTTTGTTTTGAGACAGGGTCTCGCTCTGTCACCCAGGCTGGAGTACAGTGGCGATCAAGCGATCCTCCTGCCTCAGCCTCCGGAGTAGCTAGCTGGGACTACAGGCACGTGCCACCACGCCCGGCTAATGTCATCTCACTTTGAGGACTGCTGCGGGTCTGTGGGAGATGGGTGGTCCTTCACTTCTCCCACTGGGTGCTTAGCTGGCCATGGGTCTGTCACCTTTACCAGATGGTGGGCTTCTTCAGGACAAAGGCCGAGTCTTACTTAATTTTGTTTCCTCAACACACCTAGGCCTGGTGGGTAGGAGGCACGCATTTAACAAAGGCTCGTTACACAATGAATGGCGGTCACAGAGGCTGAGGGACCTGCCTGAGGCACAAAGCTGCTCACAGAGAGAGGGTCTCAGACTGGGGTCTCCTGACCTGAGCCCAGTGCGCTTCCCACCGTCCAGCAGGGCAGGTGTGATGGTGAATTTTAGTTTTAGTTTTCTGTGTCAGCTTGGCTAGGCTAAAGTACCCAGTGATTTAATCAAACATTAATCTGGGTGTTGCCTTGAAGGTATTTTGTAGCAGTGGTTAACATCTGTAATCAGCTGAGTTTTGTGTGTGTGTGTGTGTGTATGTGAGAGAGAGAGAGAGAGAGAGAAATTGAGAGAAAGAGAGAGAAATAGGGCCTCTCTCTGTCACCTAGTGATCATAGCTCACTGCACTTCCAACTCCCAGGCTCCAGCCATCCTCCTGGCTCAGCCCCTGAGCAGCTAAGACTACAGGCATCTGTAGTCCCAGCTAATTTTTTTTTTTTTTATATATATAGAGATGGGGTCTTGTTGTGTTGCCCAGGCTGGTTTCAAACTCCTGCCTCAAGCAATCTTCCCACCTTGGCCTCCCAAAGTGCTGGGATTACAGGTGTGCATCATTGTGCTCAGCCTTAATCAGTTGACCCTAATCAGCCTTAATCAAGGAGATTACCCTTCCTCATGTGGGTGGGCCTCATCCAGTTAGTTGAAGGCCTTCAGAGCAAAGCCTGAGTTCCTGGAGCAGAAACTCTGCCTTAAGACTGCAGCATCAACACCTGCCTGAGTTTCCAGCCTTTGTTTAGACTTAGCAACTCCCGTAATCACGTGAGCCGATTCTTTAAAATAAATCTCTTACTTTTTACATCCTATTGGTTCTGTTTCTTGGGAGAACTTTAACTGAAACATCCCGCAGTCTCCCTTACTCCAGTCGTTTCCTTAATGAATATCCCCAGACCGCCCATTGGCCCCAAATATCACAAAGTCGAACTTCAACTCAACGTGACGAAATCTGCACAGATTTTAACTGGGTGGTACAGACATTACTATGGAATTGCTGTTCTATTCATCTCGGTCCACTCTCAGCCCCATATACAGTTAAAAATCATTCAGGATTTCAAGTCCCATTAGTCATGACTCTGCCGGCAAGGCAACGTGGAGAAGTAGGGCAATTATCTAGTCTGTGAGCTCCTCGGGGACCCAGCCGGCAGAAGCTTCTTCATTTATATCCCACGCAGACCCAGGTGTCTGACAGGTGGCGGCTGAACAATATGTGCTGAACCGAGGGAGGCGGGGCCCAGCGCTTCCCTGCCCGGCCAGCCCACGGTGGCCTCACGGCCCAGGCAGACCCCGCTCACCTGAGTTCGCCCGGTAATGGTCCTAATTCTGTGACACATTAAAGAATAGCCGTATTAGACGAGTGGCAATTATTTGGAACTGGAAATTGGGATGGAACTCATTAGCTAGAGCACGATTTATAAACTGACTGAAATGAAAAGGGGGCAGTAAAAATGTCATTGCAAAAAATAGATGACACATTAAACCTTAATTAATTGCATGTCACTTAAAAAAGGAACAAACTGCAAAATTAAAATCTTAATGAACACTGCTTGAAAGAGACATTTTTCAAATGCTAGTGGAAAACCAGAGACAGAGCTGTCCCAACTCTTCTTCCTGTTGTTCTCCTCCCTTTTCAAAATGATCTCAGGAAATACAAACACTCTAAGGAACAAAGGCCGAATCAGCCCTGGAATCCACGTCATGCTATAAATTAGGGATCCACTTCCTTAGGAAATTACTATTAAAGGTAATATTAATGGACTGAACACAGTAAGTAAATTACGAAAGACAAGTACTGATGATTAACATTTTATATGAATACTTTTCAGAGAATACAGAGGACTTGCGAAACGCCTGTTTCCATCTTCTCCCCTGTAGACCACCGGCGTCCTCACCTCCCACCCAGTGTTGTTTCACCCAGGGCTGCAAACATGCAGACAAGAGCTGGGCTCCTGCCAAGGGGCCCATCTGCTGCCTTGCTGCATGCTGCGAGTTGTCTATGCAAAATCCTGTATTTTATTCAGGCAGCAACATGCTCATTTCTAGACAATGCATCATGATCAGTCTCACCCAGGGTTTCTGAACCTTGGCACTGTTGACATTTTGGGGCCAGGTAACTATTTGTTGTGGGGCCTGGTTTCTGCAGTGTAGGGCTTTTAGCAGCATCCCTGGTCTCTACCCTCTCGATGCCAGTAGCATCCATCAGTTGTGACAACCGAAAATATCTCCAGACGTGGGCAAATGTCCCGGGGGCAACGTCATCCCCAGTTGAGAGTCACATCTAACTTAATGACCGCAATCCTGTTCCCCATTTCTCCAGCCTCCCTGACAACTAAAAGTGGCCAAGCAACCCAGGGCTGGTCACTGAGCCCTAGAGAGGGGTTCGCCTCCCGCCAGAGGGGTCAGTGTGGCTGAGGCTGCCGCTTCCTGTCTAAACACAGCTCTGAGCCCTAGGTGGCTGGGGACTCTCAGGAAATTGGGAGGTGACAAGTCAGAAGCTAAGGGGAGCCAGATGGCCAGGAGAAAAGAACCTGGGTCCGTGGTGTCTTCAGGGAGTCCCAGACCAGCTCTGGACAGTGACTGCCAACCTCAAGATGTCCAGAGAGGTGAGAAAAATAGACGCCTGTCTTCTTTAAGCCACTGTGCAGTCAGGATTTCTGTTACTTGCAGCAAAAAGCTTTCCAAACAGGTGCTAAAGGGAAGAAAATCTACTTTCCACCACTCATTCTCAGGAACGCTTTTACCGGGAGTCACGGCCAGGCCCATGGGACCAGTAGGAGGTAGATGCCGCGTGAAGCCCAAATGTGCCACTTTCTTTCCTGTTTCTCTGCTAGTCCCCAACCCTGCGTATCCACCCTACAAAGCCCAGCTCAGGGGCCTTTCCTGGTCACAGGGAACCACTGTGGAGCAGCCTTGCCAGCCTCCTCCTGGGACACATCTGGCCTGTATCTTGGGCACTGTACATCCAATCTGGATGCAGGGTCACAGGAAAGAGCCCGTGCTCCAGCCCAGCAGTGATGACAGGCTACCTCTGTGGCATGGCAAGTGGCAACGAGGCACCAGAGTTGGGGGCCAAGTCCCCAGCCGCCCTTGGTGGGGCATCTCTGTGACGTAATTTACTCGTGTTAGAGAGTCCAGGAGGCCTGAGTCCCGGCTGTGCACAAGGGTGACCCGCTCATTGGTGCACAGTTATTATCTTCCATCTTGTTCCCATCTCACTCCCTCCCCCTCATTCCACCTCCTGGAGTCACCTTCCAGAAAACTACCTGCCCCCAAGTCCCTGTCTCGGGGTTTGCTTTGAGGGACGATATGGATGCCTGACTTTTAGTCCTTCCTCTGGTTAATAACGTGAAACAATTCCACATGACAAGTTTGCAGGAAATTCATATTTTCCTTATAAACATAAAGAAACCTGTGTCTTGATATAAATCACCTGACCTTCCAGAAGCACGGGGCTTGCTTAAGCCAAGAATGACCACAGGGCTGACAACAGGGGTAGCCCTGCTGTTCCTCACCTTCCTCGATATCTAGAATCACAGGAAGATTCCACGTTTTTGTTCCCTGGAATCACAGGAATAGTCACGCATTTTGTTTGCTTGTTTTTGCTTCCCGAAGGCCGCGGCGATCAAACCACAGTTGGGTAGAAGCCTGAGCTCTCTTAAGCAAGTCTGGAACCCACCAACCTCCACTGGTTCTGCCCCTCTTTAGAAGAAAAATCACATCCTCGATCTACTTCTCAGAGCTGGTTATTTAAACAGACCTGTCACTCTGGGGCATTAATATTTCACGGCATTAACAAGATTCTGCTTATGAGCAGAGCAAACACTATTCCTTAGGAAGCCAAAAGCCAAAGATCCAATCAGTCAGCTTTTCAGAACCTGGTTATATTTTTTATTAAAATCCAAAGTTTCCATAATTCTAACATTATTTTCTTCTACCTGACAAGGCAGATAAGAGCTGATCTGTGCTTATATGTTATGAACTACAGGCAAATCTAAACAGTTTAGGGGTGTGTTGAATTCAACAATTCATCATTTCTGAAAGGAAATGGTTCCTACTGAATATAATGAAATTGCAACTCAGGTGTAGAAAAACACTCAGGTTCAGAAATATGCTGCACCTGAAAAAATTACAATGAGATATGTATTTTTTTTACCATTAATATGTAGTTATGCTTATGTTTTTTGCTTTGAAAATTACCACAGGATGACCATTCCGCAAATAGCTATGGAGCTACCTTCCTCAGCTATACATAAACACACTTCATGTTAAAGTGTCAATCTAATAAAAATGCTCAAGCAATTAGTGTCTTTACATGCTTTGAGTTTTCTTAATCTCCATATATTTACATAAATGGAAATAAGACAAAAATATTTGCACAAATTTTTAAAATCTATCAACAAGCATCCTTATTTCTGTCTACCAAACCCAGCGAAGCCATTCAACACAGACTTGCTTCTTTTAAAACATATTCACACATCTACTCTAAAAGGAAAATGGAACCCACTATTCTGGGGAGAAGAACCATAAGCTAACTTAGTAGTAACAGTAGAAAGTAAAACTATTCTATTAATAGAAGTTAAACACTACAACCAAAGCCTAAGAGGGCAGCTCAAAATCTCCCTGCAAAGGATGTCGTGTTTTGACTGTAGGCAGGAATACAGAACGAGCTGGAAAGGGAGAAGACAGGCAAGAGGGGAAAGAGTCTCTTCTCACTTTGTCCATCTTTTCCCATTTAAATTAGTTACATCAGTGGTTCTCTACGGAAAGCAATTTTGCCCTCTGGGAATGTTTGGCAATGTCTGGGGACATTTTTGGTTGTCACAGCTGGGGAGGTGGTATAGTCGGCTAGGGGGTGGAGGCCAGGGATGCTGCTAAAGTCCTACAATTTGAAGGAGAGGCCTCCCCCCAACAAAGAATTCTCTGGCCCCCGATGTCAATAGTGCCGAGAATAAGAAACCTCTGAGTTACGTGCTTACTGCTCTCAATAAGAAAGTTTAAGCATCTCATCACAACGATATTTTTCAAAGGAGAAAAATATACCATATTTTTTCATTCATTTCACGAATAACTATTGAGCACATGAACTCACCAACTGTGAAAACAATAACAGTAATCATAACCAACACTTAATGCAGGCTTTGTCCATGCCAGGCACACGTCTGAGGCTGTCCCTGTGTGAACTCTCTCAACCCCATCATGCCTCCCTGCCTATCATTAGCCTCTGTTTACAGGAGAGGAGACTGAGGCCCAGAGAGGTTAGTGACTGGCGCGAGTATAGACATGGTAAGTGGAGAAGCTGGAGGTGAGACCAGGATCCAGCTGTTCTGGCCTCGGGATTGCTGGCGTTGACCTCTCTGCACCAGACCACACACGGTGCAGGGAGGGACGCACTAGAGGATACAGCACACAATAATCCGCCATCACTTGTGCGGATTATTCTAGGCTTCGATGGGGGAGGGGCTCACAAAGCGGGGAACAGGGAAGGGAAACTATAGAAAAGCGAGCATCAAATTCAGCTGGGCGGGGGTTGGGGGTTGCACACAATGTGAACACCAAACCCACTGCCCTCCAGCAGGCCCATCACTCCGAGTGATGTGGAAGGTGTTGCTAGAGTCCTGCAAATGCTGGGCAAGGGTCTGGAACCTCTAAGAGACCCAGGGAAGAAAGCACAACAGCAAAACACAGCCCCGCACATTTTCCACAGTGACTAGAGGGCAACTGACCTAAAAAAAAAAAAAAAAAAAATAGTTTGTAGCTCTAATTTACCAGGAAAAATGCACTGATGTGACTGACACTATAACTTTTCAGTTGAAAAGTAAATTACTGAAGATCTACACTCAATTATGACTAGATCCAGAAGTAGTAAAATCAGAAGAACCTTCCGCCAAACACATAAGCATCACGTAGTCATCATTTAATTAGCAGGAAGTGCTTCTCGTTGATACAGGACAGACAGGGCCTAACTGTTGAAACTGATCTCTCATTTTTAAAGAAATGAAACTGTCACCAAATCAAAAGCACAATCAATGGATTCATTTGAATTATGATTGTTTTTTATTTCCAAGAAGGTTTCTATCTTCGAAGACTCTATCTTCATTCACTGAATTATTTTTTTAATAGCATCCCCTAAGACACTCAGGTTCAAGCAGTAGGGGGAAAAAAATCCAAGGCCAGTTGTGAATCCTCTGACCCCAGACTAATTACAAGAAAAACAACAGACAGGCTCAGGTTGTACACTGGCCAGTATCACGACTGTCACAGCAGGGACAGCAGGTTAAGACTGAGACACTTCTCAGACCGGAGGGCACTGGGGACAGGTGACAGCTAAGTGGGGGAGCCTGGCTGCAGCCCTGGAACAGAAAGGGACAGTGATGGAAGAACTGATGCCTGGGAGAGCTCTGATGCTGTCCTTGGGATAACCGAGATGGGGGGACACTATGTTTGTGTCACCCCCAAAATTCATAGTTGGAACTTCATACCCACTGGGATGGTGTTGAGAGGTGATTAGGGCATGAGGGCTCTGTCCTCACGAGTGGGATTGGTGCCCTAACAAGAGGCCCACAGGACCGTCCTTGCCCGTTTTGCCGTGAGAGGACACAGCAAGAGTGAACGAGCCCTCACCAGACATGCAATCTGCCAGCTCCTCGAGCTGGGACTTCCCAGCCTCCCCAACCGTGAGCAACAACTTTCTATAGTTTATAAACTTCCCAGTCTTAGGTATTTTGTTATAGCAGCGGGAACAATAAAGACACAGGGGAAATGCCACCCCCTTCAGGAACTCACAGTGCCAAGTGGGATTAGCTGAACCAAGTGCCAAGAACAAAAATACAGATAAATTAAAATGACAAAATTAAATAATGACAGCAGCATCAGACACTGACTGAGATGTCAGCTCTCCCTGTTTCCAACACCACATATGCTCGACACACGCTTCCTCCCTGGATTCTCAAAATAACCCCAGGAGGTTGGGCTAAAGATGATGGTGGATTCCATTTTAGAGTGAGGAAAAGGATTAGAGAGATGGATTGTGTGGAATTTAGCTCAGTAGTTCATTAAATTTGTATAGCCCCTGAGAGTTTACAAATTATCATAATTTATCCTCAGGGAGGTGGGAGAGAAAGAGGTCATTACTCTCATTTCACAGATGGGGACAGGGAAGTGCTTTCCCCAGGAAGTCACAAAAGCCAAAGGGGTCTGCCCAATTTATCTGAAGATACAGGCTGAGAACTTTCCAGTCTATGACACACCATGGGAAAAGTAAACTGCCACACACCACGTCACCATGCAACGACAACCACCAGCAGGCAGGGAGCTGGGATGGCCTAGGCTGTCCCTCCTGTGCCCACCTTCAATAGGACAGTCTCGCTGTTCAGAGCCAACATGGGACACCCATTTCTGAAGGGGGACAGACACGGACAGGGCTGGGGAAGCAGGACGGTGGGCAGGAGGAAGCTAAGGAGTGAGGGAAGACCCCGGCCCCTCCCCAGCTCAGCAGGGGGCAAGGGGAGTGGTGTGTCTTCCCTCCGAGACCCTGAAGGCATTTGCTTTTGGCTTTTTTTTTAAACTGAGATGACAGCCATACACCTCCACAAAGAAACTATTCCTTGTTGCAGCTACTTGGCTTTGTTTCTACAGGAGCGATTCCTCCCAAAACATACGGTTTAAGGGGCTGCACAGGACGGTGGGACCTACCTGCTAGCATCAGGGCTCGGATGCAGTCGGTGCGGCCCTGCATGGCGGCCTTCATCAGAGCTGTGAACCCGAATACGTTCCTCCTTTCAAGGTCAAGGCCAGGGAAATAGTTCAACAAGTAGTTGGTGATGGTGGCGTGCCCTGTGGAGAGAATTGTACACGTGTGTAGGTTGGTGGTCCCGCAAGAAGTGCTTAGTCCAGCGAGGCCTTCCTGGAGAGAGACAGAAGCGCCGAGTCATGCCTGGGCCAGCGTCTGCCATGTGTTCTCCTCTCACCCCAGGACGGAAGCTCCTGTAGCCCAGGAAGCCGAGGGAGGCAGGGGACGCTGTCCCAGCCACTGCAGTGCTGTTTCGGGTCTGTCCCGTCCCTTCGGCAGGCCCTGGGGGCTGAGCTGTCCCTCACAGGTGAGGAGGCAAGTGGGCCTGGGCAGATGCCGGCAGGATGCGCAGCTCCCAGCAGGAGCCGCCAGAGCAAACTGACAGGAAGCTACAAATGAGCTTCGGAACCATTTCCAAGTGCTCTGAGCTTCGGGGAGGAAAAAGTCATCCTCACAGCAATCGGATGCTGCCAATTCACGCTGGCACCCTCTGTCACCACACGGAAGCACGAGTCTCTCTCACACACAGGCTCCACAGGGAGTGCTGCAGCCCAGACCCCAGCCACAAACCCAAGCAGGTACAAATATTCACTGGAGAATACGAATCTCCCTCCTTTCTCACCTGGCATCTCCAGAAAGGATCTGACTTTCTGCTCATTCCCACAGGGCTTCCCAAAAAGCCCGAGGAGCTCTCAGTTAGAGATAAGGAGAACATGGTATAAAAAGCAGTATTTCCAGGATTCACCCACAGAAAACCAAAACCGAGCGGGAGACTGTCCTCAAATAGAACTACCTTGGCCACAGAAAGTGGCTCTTGGGTCAGTTGTCCATGCCACCCAAGGCCAGCTAGCCCATCCTACACCCCACCCTCCTCCACTTCAGCCCCTAGAGCCGGGTCCCACCCTCAGCACTGCTGGCATTTGGGGCCGCAGAGCTCTGTCGTGGGGCTGCCTGTGCACTGCGGGATGGGTAGCAGCGTCTCTGGTCCCCACCCACCAGGAGCCAGCAGCAACCACCCCCCACTCCTGCCCAGGTTGTGACAACCAAAAATGTGTACAGACGCTGCCAAATCACCACTGGGGGTGCAAAATCACCCCAACTGAAAACCACTGTCCTAGAGGCTCGGACTTCACTCTTTCCTGACCAACCTCCCCATCCCCGGCTCCTGGCCAGGCCCCTCCCCTGGCTGCCACTCCCATCCTGGCCCCTGCAGCTGATGGCTAAGGTGCCCTCGGGGATGTGAGACAGCTGCAGAGGTCCCTCTTCTGACCCCGGTGGAGGTGCCAGGTGCCCAGTCCCCATCCTTACCTGCTACGACTCAGCTCCTGGAAATGCCCCACTCATCCCAGCCCATGCATGGTCCTTGACCCCCACGTCGGGGCCCTGGGACATTTCCATGCACTCTCCTTAACTCGGCATCACCCTCCCCCCAGGAGCCTCTGCCCCGTGGAGAAGCCAGGACTGCAGTGCAGAATGCCCATGGCCGGCTGATTTCAGGGTGGAGATTTCCAACAGGTGGCATGGAGTGAGGTGTGGGACACAGGAGAGGCCGAGAGGCCATAATCCTCTTGAGGCCATCAGGCAGCCATGAGACCTGAGGGGGTGCTTCCCTAGACTCGCCCGCTTTGCCCTCAGACCCTGCAGCAGCCTCAGTGTCCTGCAAACCCAACCTGAAACCCTCCCGATGCATGGAGCGGCGTCTGTCTCCCGCCACACTCGGAGGGACACAGCTGTCTGGGGTGGAACACAGGGTCCTCCTTTGAGGGACACATGGCCACTCCAGGCTGCTGCCACCAATATTAAACCACCAACTTCTAAGGCAAGAACAACAAGCAACAAAAATGAGAGCATGAAGCACGGCTGCGGCTCAGCCCATCTCCTCGCTCACCACAAATACTAGAAGGTGACCCACGCATCCTTCTGAGGGAGAAGCCCTGACGAATGCGATAGTGTTAGGATGGTAACAAGCAGGACAAAGAAACGGGTGCGGCCCCCACGTGCGCACAGGCTGCAGCCGGCACCTGATGCTGACTCGACTCATTACACGGCGTTGCCCTCCGCCGCCATTTACTGGGTGTGGGGAGGGGACAAGGCTACTGTCAGGTACCCAAGGCTGCTGAATGGCTCTCAACTGGTGAGGGAAGGGGGACCCTTCGATCTCAGTTTGGTTTATACTCCAGTTAAACACTTGGCAGCACCTGTCATTAGATTTAGCCAGAGTCATAGTGAAACAAATTGCGATTGGTTTAGAGCCATTTCTTTAAAACTGTGAAATCACATGTCCCGGTCACAATCCTCAGCAAGATGTCCCTTGCACTGATATATCCTAAACACTTTAAACAGGTGGGGAGGGGAACTGGAAATCCACAGAGTGAACTGCCCAATATACAGATCTGTTCCGCATATGATGTTGCGTTTAGAAAACCAACATGCAGCCAACTTCGACATCTGCAGAAGTCACACCCTGCTTCCCAGTGGTTTTCCAGGATGGCAGAATAATACCTCTGATCATGAAGAGGACCTCATCTGATAAAAATCAAGGTGGACCCAATGCGTCTAAATATATATAAATACTAACCATTCTTCTTAAACACCATGACAAATAACCGCAGGGAACTTCCCTTTTCTTTGGCATGCGTGTGCATATATGTGCATATTTTTCTATATATTATATACAGACACATATGAGAGACACAAGCCTTTCTCACATGAGGGAACACAAGCCCACAGCATCCCGAAACCCAGCTGGAGCCCAGTCCAACCTAGACATACTGTGCAATAGACTTGGCTCCTGAAGTCCCCAGGGAAGCCCTTTTAGAGGGTGGGCTCACCACAGAGACCCCAGAACATCCCACATCCCCCAGAGAGCCGTACGCTGCCTAAGAGCAGGGCACACATGGCCCAGGGGGTAAGTGGATTTGGATGAAGTCACTCCAGTGGGACAGTGTGGCACGGAAGAGAGCTGGCTCGCAGGACACTCAGGTTCAAGTCCCAGGCCTGCCACTCCAAATCTGGGTGACCTTGGGAAGGTGAGTCAACGTTTCCACATCTGTAAAGTGGGAGATAATACCGGCCTCACAACTGTGAAAGTTATAGGAGATAATGTGTGTAAAAGGTGCCCAGCAGACTAGACAAACCTGCAAGAAAAATTCCAAATAATCCACGCAGGCACTCCGTTCTCCGGGAGGTAGAACATAACTCCCCACTCCTTAGCCTGTGGCTGCACATAGTGACTTCTCCCCAGAGAGTCAGCGGGGAAAGACAAGGGAAGGAGGAACTTCTCAGTGGAAACCTGACTAACACAACCTCGGCCGGGCCACCAAGGCCACCACCAGCATCGACGAGTCACCTTGGCTCTTCCCTCTGTGGTCCCCTCCAAAGAGCTCCTGACTGCAGTCCGACCATGGGAAAGCATCAAGCACACCCGAATTGAGGGACATTCTACAATACACCAAAGCCATCCTCCTCAAAACTGTCAAGGTCGCCAAAAACAAGAAAAGTCTGAGGAACTGTTAAACCAACAGGAGACTAAATAGACACGATGACTAAATGCAACGTGGGATCCTGGGACAGAAAAAGGACATTAGGGAAACACTGAGGTAATCTGAATGCAGAACGGACTTTAGTTAGTAACAATAATGCACCAATACTGTGTCAAACGCATCACACTAACGTAAGATCCTAACAACAGGGCGAGAGCTATATGGGAATTCTTTGTATTAATACAAGCTTTGTGGTTTTGCTTTAAGCCTAACCTATTCTAAAATCTAAAGTTTATTTTTTAAAAAAGGGAATCTAGCATAGAGCCATTCAGAGAGTGCAAGGCAGGGACGATGCCTGGTGTGGGTCCTCTGCACACTGTGCCCCAGCCGTGCCGGTGGCGGGAGCTCACCAGGGGACCCCCGGTGGCAGCCAATGGATAGAAGGTGGTGCCCGCGCGACCCCCAGCAGGGCAGAGTGGCCAGCTGAGAGCGCTCCTACAGAGGTGAACGGATGGGCCGGGGTGCACAGAAGGAGAAAAGCCCACGCTGACTGGCGGCACCACCCGCCCCAGGCTTCTGTCTCTGGCGGATGGCAACAGCGCGTCCTCCAGCAGCACACGGGGGCAGAAATCCGCGGTGTCCCGGAGTCACCAGATTCTCAGCCCCGCCCAGCCCAGCCACGCTGTTTCCCGCTTGCCACTCCCCCAAGCCCCATGTGGAAAATTTTTAACTTTTTACACTTTCAAGTCACCAACCTCAAAGCAAAGCCCTCTCCGAGATGAGTCACCTCCTACTTCACGGAAACCACAAGAAGGGAACCCCCTCAACGTTCCCCCAACCCCACACACTTCCCCGCACTCACAGGCAGCTCCCCTCCCTCTCCTGCCCAAGGCGCAGGGAGGGCCCCCCCCCCCCACCTGTGGGGTCCCTCCTCCCTGTCCCGTCCTTCCTTCTTGAGGAACTCTGGCCCAGCCAATGTCTGCAGGCCTGAATGCTCTCACTCAGAGCCTCTTGCTCCTGCGTGGATCTCGGCCGTCTCCAGCAGCCTAGCTCACCTGATCCCGGCCCATCCACGGATGCTCACATCTTAGAAAACTATTTGACCCACGATAATCCCTGTCTTCATATTCCAGCCATCATAGACTCCTCAGTCTAACTTCTAGAGACATCTGCTCTCACTCTTGCTATCGACACTCTCTGATTCCGCTGCAACCGCCTCCCAACAGCCCCCAGTGACCGTCCTGTAGCAAAATCCAACAGTTTCTTGTCAGTTCTCACGTCATGTGACACCGCCACAGCATCCACCATTTCTCTTCCATCCTTTTTGAAACACTCTCTGTCCATGGACGCTCACCTTCCGATTCTGCCCTGTCTCACCTGTCTTCATAGGCTCCTTGCTCTCCCCTTCCTGCAACGCCCTGTCCCTCGGACGCCTGCTGAGCCCCCTCCTCGTCCCACACGCTCCCCTGGAGCCCGTCATCAGCTCTAAAACTCCAAATCAACTCCCTCTAGGTGTCTCTTGTCTCAAGTTTTTTGCCTAAACATATTATCTGTCTACTGGGTATTCCACCGTGGATGCCCCACAAACTAACCAGACTCAGTTCATCAAACCCAAAACATCTTGCCTCCAAACCTGCTCCTGTCTCCCACACTCCATGGCGGACACCGCCAGTCTCCCAGGAGCCCCAGCCAGACAGCTGGGCTTGGTCTCAGACCCTCCTACTTCCTCCCCCACCCAGTCTATCACCGAGTCTGCCAACCCCACCTCTTAAATACCTCCCGAGCTCGTCCAAGTTTCTCCATCCCTGATCCGGCCACCACATCCCACTGGGCTACAGCTCTGCTCCCAACTGGCCTCCTCGGTCCCACCCCGTCCCCATCCAGTCCCCGCACCAGCAACAGGATAACGCCCAGGAGGAACTCTCTGACCATCGCCACCACCTGCTTAAAACCCTTCATGGTTGCCGCTGTTTAGACGAAGTCTCCGCTGTTTAACAAGCTTCTTACCTTTTCACCCTCAGCTCTCGCCACCAACGCCCTCCTCCTGCACCGTGTGATCACACTGCTCTCCACGTAAGTCACCCACGAGCCACTATTTCTCTAATCTGGTGGCTCTGCACATGGACTCCCCCTACCTGGAATATTCTGCCTCCCCTGGTCGCCACCTGACGGGCTGACCCTTCCAGCGCAAGCTTGTCCCTGGTCCCCCCGACCGGTGGCGTCTCCACGTGGATTTCCACAGCGGCCACAGCCCTCCCTCATTAGCCGGCTCACAAGCCCAAAACTTCTTGTTCGGAGGTTTGGAGGTTTCTTGAGCGCCAGTTATGGGCTAAATATGTTTCTGTCACTGAAACACAGAAACAAGTGAAATGCATATTCCGTTATCCAAGTGAAGGAAACAGGTGCTAAATGGAAGCTGCTCTGAAGATGGGAAAATGTCGCAGAACTGGGTTGCCTAAAAATTTAACTGGTTTGACTCCAGGTATCAAAATGTGGTTCCCAAGTCAGGCCAGCAGAGGGAGCTGTCGACTTTGGAAATATTAAATATGCCATCACACCAGCCACCCAACAGAGAACACGCTCCCAGGAATTCTTACCCAGAAAGGGGGAAAATGCAGACAGAGCACAGGGTTGGGGGGGGTGGGGGGCAGTGTCACGGTCCTTGCTCTGCGTGGCAGGCAGGTGTCTGATGGAGGACCCAGCCGGGCAAGCCCTGGAGCTGGCCCAGGTGCCCTGCCGCCTGCTGGGGCCGGTCAGAACAGCTCAGCACAGCTCAGAACACTGGGGCTCGCAGGAAAAGGCACGGCACTGCGAGGAAACCAGAGACTTGCCAAGTTCTAACCTCTTATTGGAAACAGTAGACACTGAGAAAAAAGAAAGCACTTCAAAGAAGCATAAAAAAATCACAATGCAGTCAGATTAAGATTATGGGTTTGTGCAGTGATAATAAAATAAGATAAATAAAATGAAGAGGCATTTATTTCTGGGTCCCGACCAAGTCTTAAATTCTCCTCTGCACTGGGATCTCCCCAGTCCCAGCTCGGGAGCCAGGCCTCCCCCCAGAGCCTGGGCCCACGGCCACCCCTCGGAGTCTCACTGCCACTCTGTTCCTGGGCAGCATGAATAATGCCAGGCTGGCTCTCAGCACATCTTCTTCAGAATTTTAAAAATCAATTCAGGGAATAACAAGTTGCAAGGACACATCAGAGGTTACTTATACCCAGAACAGGCTCCACTGACTCTAATGTTATCTACCACCAGTTCAAAGAGACCCCTGGCACTTTGTCACCTCACCACACTCATGATGTTCTGTTAAAAGGGAACAAAGAAACAGAGAAAAAAAACCCAAAACTCCATCCATGGAACTTCTTACTCATTTCTTTGGTTATCTTATTTTATTTTTGTTAGGGGAGAGGTGGTGGGAGTTGAAATTACTCACTAAATGAAATTTAGGGATTACATGAGGATTTATTTTCATACATTGACTCCATTGTAAAGGCCTAATACATTTGGTTGTATTTTTTATTATGCATTAAATATCCAAGGAGATTAGACTTTTTAGAGAACACCCAAAAGGCAGATCAAGGCATTTGCATCCTAATTTATACTCACACATGCCGAGTCCTGGAGGAAGCCAGAACTCCCCGGGCTCAGACGGCCAACCCAGTTGCCACAGCAAATACTATAAACATACGGTTGCTCAAAAATTTTGCTTCACAACACTGATTCTGCTCAGGGTGCTTGTTGATTAGACCAAGTCAATTTTGGTCATTGTTTTGGTACCGGCTTGAGACACAACCCTGGCTGGTGAGATGTCAACAAAACACGGCTGGAGGCTTCTGGAAATGTTTTCCTGTCTTTTAAAAAGGGACACAGACAGGGATTTGCACCTATTCTCTGAAGCCCCTGAGTGGAACAACATAAAGCCGGGGTGCTTAGAGCTGCCGGGGCCACCTTGGGACCAGGAGGGGAAAGGCAAGAGAATTTATGAGAAGCAGCCCCAGGTCCTGACTTCACTAGGTGAAGCAACCCGCCAACTGTCGCCTTCAGACGGTGTTGTGTTGCAAGAGAAGGCAGCGTCCTCACTGCCGAGCCAAATGCATTGTCGCAGGTACTGGGCTCCAATGAGAACTAGGGAAATACAACTGAAAACAAGAAACGTCCATTCTGTGCTGGCAAACACTGAAAGGACCGATCCTAGCCAGAGTTGGCAAGAAGGCTCTTGGACACTTGGCACGGCTCTTTCTAAAGGCCACTTGGCAGCTATGTATTTAACATGTGCACACCCTCTGATGAAGCAATTCTGTTCACCAACTCCATCTGCGCATTTCTTCTCTTTCCTTTGCCCTGCTTTTGGCCCCGGAGGCTGAGCTGTGCCAGCTGCACCTGCCTGGTTTCCTACCCCTGAAGTTTCCGGTTTGGCTCAGCAAGGGGCCAGGTGGAAGCAGAGAGAGGGAGGATTCAGCCCTGCCTCCCACCCCACCTCCCACCGGCTCCTGGCTGCGGTTCAGGCTCCTCCCCTTAACTTTTTTCTTTCCTTTTTTCTTTTTTAAGAGAGACGGGGCCTCGCTCTGTTGCCCAGGCTGGAGTGCAGTGGCGCCATCACAGCTCACTGAAGTCTCGAATTCCTGGGCTCAAGTGATCTTCCCGCCTCAGTTTCCCAAGTAGCTGGGGCTACAGGTATGAGCCACCCCACCCAGCCCTCCTTTTAACTCTTTAAATGTGGGTTCCCTTAACTCTGCCCCCCACCCCTTTAATTGATGGTCCCTCATCAATTCCTCCCTTTAGCCCTCCGAGCACACCTGCTGCTCAACCTGTTTCCTGCCAGGGCCCTCACTAATACTGTCCTCAGAAATGCAGCCCAGACACAGAGGACTTCACCACAGCCTTGTGCAAAACAGGTTAATTCAAAAATCCACCTGCCCAACAACTGGAACAGTCAAGCAAACTGTGGTTCATCTATTCTATACAATATCCTCTTTTCAGCCGGGCCCTGTGGCTCACGCCTGCAATCCCAGCACTTTGGGAGGCCGAGGTAGGAGGATCGCTTGAAGCCAGGAGTTTGAGGCTACAGTGAGCTATGACTGTTCCACTGCACTCCGGCCTAGGTGACAGAGGGAGACCCCCACCTCTACAAGAAATAGAAAAATTAGCCAGACGTGGTGGTGCATGCCTGTAGTCCCAGCTACTCGGGAGACTGAGGTGGGAGGATTGCTTAAGCCCAGGAGTTCAAGGCTAGAGTGAGCTGATTGTGCCACTGCACTCCAGCCTGGGTGACAGAGGGAGACCCTGTCTCTCTAAAAAAAAAAAAATCCTCTTTCCAACAAAGATTTATTAAGCAAGTACTTCATGTCCAAGGGCTGGGCTAGGAGCAGGGTCAACCACAATGAGCAAAGTGCACCTGATCCCACCCCCCACTCAGAGTCCAGGCAACAGGCAGGAGTTACATGTCACACACAGGACTCGGGGTTGAGAGAACCAGGCAGGGCTCGTGGATGTCCACACAGAAAGAGCTCCTGGACATGTTAAATGAAAAAAAAATTAAAATCGCAATCTCTACAGAATTCTCCTAGTCGTGTAACTAAAACGTGCATGTTGGGAATCGCTGAGAGAGGCCTGTTAGGGCTGTGGTCACCGCTGGGGACCGCTGAGTGTTGATGTCGGGGTGATTACAAGAGTGAGACGGGACCCCTCTCTCTCTTTCTAGTAATACTTCTGTAGTGGTTTGTCAGTGTAAGCATATATTACCAGACCACTTTTGGAATTAAAAACCCTAATCAATACAACTGGTTATGGGTTCAAATGGGACATCACCGACTGAGCCCGAAGAGCTTGCCTTTGGTGAAACAGCACAGGAAAGTCACGGACAGATCTCAGTTGCTGTCCCTTATTTTCCCTTTAATTCCACACTGACTTTGTGTCCCGCTGACAACATCTCCCTTGGGGTCCGTGCCTCTGCAGGCCCTTACTGTCCACTGCGGGGGTCCCCGGCTGTCATCAGGTGTGAGAGCCCCAAGGGCCTCGGTCTTCCAAACGGGCTTCCCGGGCCAGCGGCAGCGCCACCCGGATCCTGTGACCTGCACGCTGGGGGCCCTGCCCCAGGCGTGTTCAAAGAAAAACTCTGGGGACAGGGCCCGGCAGTCTGTGTTTCAGCCAGGTGTGTGTTGAAGCCCAGGTTAACCAGCAGGTGATGCTGATCGGCTCGAGGTAGAGAGCCAGGCTCTCAGGTAACCGAGCCCGTGGGGAAAGGGCAGCCCCTGGAGGTTCAGAAACAAATTAGGGGAAAATCTCTTCCTCACATTGTGGCAATTAAGACAAACAAGGAAACGCTTTTGAATCTGCGTTTGTTTTTATTTCTGGGTAATTTAAAATCCCTCCTCTCCACTCTTCCTACAGCACCGTCAACAATCCAGTCCCAAAGCGCCCGTAGGCCAGGCGGGCAGGGCCGGGACAGGTGTCTGGAGCTCAGGGCCAGGAGCAGCCCGGAGGGGGCAGGGACAGGGACAGCTGCACACGGAGCTCGAGCAAATCAGTAAACAGGGGAGGGATGATGGAAGCCAGTGAAAGGGAAAAAACTTACAATCAAAAGAGAAGAAAACATAAATTATAATAATGTCTTTTTTTAAAAAAGAAGAAAACCCACGAAGGCATCACATCGTTAGCAATGGTCGCCCCTAGAGAGCAGAACTGGAGAGCGCTGGGACTGAGGGGGAAGAGATCTTCACCTTCAACTTTAATTGCTTATTTGGGTGTTTTTTTCCCCTAAACATTGTGCATTATATTTTAAAATTGTCCTACAAGACATCAGCAGGGCAAAAAGGAAGCAGAATAACAGACGTGGCGATTGCCGGCCTCCTCCTGCTGGACCCAGGCAGAGGCACAGCCCTGACACCTCCCTCAGGACAGCCCAGATCCTTAAACACATCCGTCATCCATCCCACTGCCCGACACAGAACCGCACTCCATCTGGAAGGGCGGCTCTCCCCGGCGGCCAGAACACAGGGCTGCGGTCTCCTGTCCCAACTTCCCACCCGCTACAGTCTCAATGTTTGTGCCCCCCAAAATTCATGTGTTGAAATCCTACCGCCAAGGCAATGGTATGGGAGGTGGGGCCTTTGGGAGGTGATTAGGTCACGAGGATGGAGCCCTCGTGAACAGGACTAGTGCCCTCATGAAGGAGGCCCCGGAGAGCTCCACCCCCCTGCTGCCCCTGAGGATGCAGTGAGAAGCCATCCGTCCATGGACTTCCCAGCCTCCAGAGCTGTGAGAAATAAAAGTCTGTTGTTTATAAGCCACCCAGTGTATGGTATTTTGTTTCAGCAGCCTGAACAAACTAAGACACTTTCTGTGACCAAAGGAATAGGGAGAAGCCAGTAGTGTGGCTAGAAACCAGGAAGGGACGCCATCCACTTGCCAGACACGTAAGGAATTTCATCTGTTCCTTAGGTAAGACAGCAGAGACAGGCCCACGCCGGGGAGAAGGCAGGGTGTTGCACCTGTGTAAGTGGACCTTGGCAAAAGCCCAGCAACGCCCCGCACATGAGAAGGGCGAGGCTGAGGAGAGGTGGTCTAACGGGATGCACTGAGGCCCCCTGATGCCAATTTTCAACACCCCAGGCCATGAGGCCAAGCAGGGCAGTAAGCCCACGATGCCACTTTTTTCCAGAGGTGACACAGGCAAGGGTCGGGGCTCAACCTTGGCAATCACAGGCTGCCCTACTGCACTCAACTTGGAAGTGAAACTATGCAGCCCGGGGTGCTGGGCCTGCACCCAGCCCCGGATTCTTCCCGCCACACCCCAGGCTGCTGGGCCCTGAGCCCGGGAAGTGGCTGGAGCGTCCCTTCCTCCCTCTGCCAGTCCCCCTCCAATCTCCAAGAGGACCTACGTCATCTCTGACTTAGACCAGTGCAGGGAAAGCATAGTCCCTATGTAAAGATGAGCAAGCCAAAAAAAAACGCCCAGATCCACGTAAAGACAGTGAGGTTCAAAAAGAAGGGGTCCAGGCTACAGGATCAGGGCAATGTTTCCATCTGAAATAGATTGTTTTTTCCACTGTGTCCTCACAGGACGGAGAGAGAGGGGGCTCTCTTCTTTTCCTGTTTTTACAAGGACATCAACCCCATCAAGGAGGCAGTACCTTCAGGACCTCATCTAAACAGGATTAGCTCCCCAAAGCCCCACCTCCTAGTGCCACCACCGTGGGGGCTAGGGATCTGTAACATCATGTTATAGAAAGGATAACCTCCAACACTTTATTTTACTGCCGTACAGGATACAGGTTTCGCATCTATTAGCAAACGTATTTCAGCGTTCATGATTGCCTCTAAGTGTCTGTTCTTCAAATGTCCTCTGACCTGGACTTAACATCTTACTGGTCCTTCATTAATCAACCAGTGTTCACTTTATATTTGCATAAGAATCACTTTTTAAGCTTTTGAAAATTATCCATTAGTATCGCTGCTTTGTGCGTATTTCTTGTAGGACAGAGAAGAATGAGTATATTGAGATGATTGGGAACTAGGTTTCCCACAGAGGAAGAATGAGGATAAGCACAGGGAAAGGAGAGGAGGGCCACGGTGCTGCATCTGAACTGGAGGGACCCCCCCTTTGGTCAATATATTTTTTCTAACTCTACTCACTGCAAGGCCTGAAAGCAGTAACATCGAGTACCAATGAGCACATCTAGAGCCCAGAATTTGGTTTCTAAATACCACTCCCCACTAAAAAGAACCAGTGTTCCTTGAAGAAATGGCTGGTTGCAGACGTATCACCACCACCCCCTGTGCTTCCTGCCAAATGGCTCCTGGCTCTTCTCTGTGCTCTGAACCCTCCTCTGGGTCCCCAGATCCTTTCGCCCCTGTCACCACACATGCAGCTTCATGCCTCTGAAATGCGTTTCTCTGGGAAAGTCCAGGGAGAGTCTGGACTACTTTGATATGCCGCAAATCAAGAACGTTCTCAAACACTGAGGGAATGTGTCGAAAGGACACTGGGGCCGTCTTAGGGGTTTCCCACTGGCCAGGTTTGGGATAAGTTAAGTACTGAAAGAATAATGGCATTACTGAAGTAGAACACACTGAATTTTTTAAAATAAGTATGTAAAGATATTCAAAAAAGGGACAGGGTTAAAGACAAGCTCTTATTTATAGAAAAATACCAGATAATAAACGTAGAGGAAATAAAGATTTAGAAAAATACTATTTTGCAGCCACTCATACAATAAATGACACGGGCAAGGTTACCAATGGAAACCATTAGGGAAAAGGTGGTGAAGTTGGCGGGGAAGCAGGATGTTCACACAGTCTCCAAGCATCACCTTGCAGATTACTTATTAATCACAAGGGGGAAATACCTAGCTTTACTATGGAGAGCTATGATGGATATCACTGTGACCAATTAATCAAATTTATCACCGACACTGGGACAGACTGGCGGTGTGCACTCCCCAAGGGAAACACTGTGGACACATCATGGCCAAGGCCATCTTCTTACTGACAGTGTGAAACCCGAGTCTTGCTCTGAAGAAACAATCAGACAAATCCAGACTGTGGGACGTTCTACAAAAGAACTCGCCTCAACTCTTCAAAAATGTCCATTTCCTGACCGGACCCAAGGGCAAGATGAAAACACAAGGCTCCTTCTTCAGAAATTATTAAGATTTCAAGACAGCGATGGAGGCACCACACCACGCCCAGGGCCACAAAAGCGCAGGGTCTGTGTGTGCACAGATTACGGCCCATGAAATCTGCCCTGTTCACGTGGACAAAAAGGGCCTGGCTCCGTTCAGGTCCGAGGGTGAAAGTGTTAGGACAACAAAATGAAATACCTAATACTTGACTTTATCCCCAATTTAAGCAACAGCAAACACTATAAAGGAAATGGGGGGCGGATAATTAGGGGAAATATGAATATAGGCTCTAGAGTAAATTTTATTGCAACAGTGTTAAATTTCTTGGGTATGGTAATGATACTGTGCTTCATAAGAGAATACCCTTGTTTTTAGGAGATACATGCTGATATATTTAGGGGTGGGCATCCGCAACTTACTTTCAAGTTGGTTAGTAGAGAGAGCGCAAGAGAGCGCAAACTGGCAAAACTAACTACCGTTGAATCTCATAAAGGGTTCCTTACACTTTTCTGGCAGCTTTTCTGAATTTCTCAAAATAATGTTTTAGGGGACAATTCCCTTGCCAACTTAGAATCTCTAAGCAAAGTCGTGAGCAATGGCACAGAAACAAATTAATAAGGTTACATATGAGGGTTTCCCCAGGTCTTAGAGTAAAAGGACAGAGGAAAAAAGTGACAGGACGATGAGGTGACCTCGTCTGCAGGGAGAATAAATACCAGAAGGAGAGAGAGCAAGGCAGACACGGCACTCAGAGTGATAACAGAAAAATTATGCCTAAAGTAAAGATATATACCTAATATAAGTCAAAACAAACACAAACAAAAGGAATGGAGATACATGATAGTGAGGTTTTTTTGTTTTCTTCCAATGTTAAGGGCAAGGGCGGGAGATAATCTCAAGGATCAACAAAGATGCAGAAAAGCAGGCTGGACTCAGACTATTCCAGAAAAGGGGAGGGGAGGGGAGAGCAAAATACGGTGCCCAGTATCATTATTCCCAGACGGGTTGTTATTCATGTGTGAACACAGAATAAAAACACTTTCAAATAGGTAAGAATTCACAAAGTACATCACGGGTATTGAACCGCAGCTAATATCTCGGACACACAAAGAGCTCTCGCAAATCAATAAGAAAAGAAATCTCTTTTAATTGTTCATTCTCATACTGTTCACGATCTAAACCACGGCCTGGCTCTCGCCATCCAACAGCTCCTGATAACCCCCGTCTGTACTTCCAGCAGGGACCGGGTTCTGGAGTTTCCGTTCTCTCCACCTGCCATGGAGACCTCTTTGCTTAGGTGTCTCTCAGCATTTCAAAGTCATGCTGACCAAAAACCAACCCCACGTTTTTCCTGCTCCCGATTCTTTTACTTACACGCCCTTCGAGGTTGGTTTTATTCCCTGTCCTGAAGCCCAAAAGCCATCCTAGATCCCACCTCTCCTCCATGGCCTACGTCACCACCACCACCACTGTGCTTCCTGCCCAGCAGCGAGCTCCTGGCCCTTCTCTGCGCTCTGAACCCTCCTCCGCCCCTGTTGCCACACAGGCAGCTTCATGCCTCTGACATGCATTCCCCTGCACTCTGTCTACACCCCTAGTGATCTGGCCCCTGCCCTCTTCTCATTTCTCCTAGATACGTGCTCCTACAGCCATGCCGGCCTGTGCCGTCCCTAAGATACACCATTCCTTAGACCTGCCCGTCTCCCTCTTGGCCCTAGGGCTTTGCAATGCATTGGCTAAAATAGCCTGCCTTGGACTTCTCTCTTCCGAGCCCCCTGTCCTGAAGTGCCAGGCTAGATGGAGTGTTCTCGTCCCATGGCCCTGGGCACACCCCTCCATCGGAGCAGACAGCGTGGGGCTTCATGTCTATTTCTCTGTCCCAGAAGCTGCAGAATCACTCACAGACAGAATTGCCCTTCACTTCTGCAGCCCTGGTCCCTGACACGGCCCAGGCCCATGGGGGAAACAAAGGACAAGTCCATGATCACCGAATGCCATCCTTTCACACTCTTGCTGCTCAGGAGGTGTGGCCTGGGCTTTCAAAGCCTGGACCCTCAACTGCGCAAAGCTTCAGGGTCTGAACCCTGATGAGGGGAACGCATGTTAGCACAGCCCCTGGCCCCTTCTAAGTTTGGGGGGCTCTCTGCTGTGTGCATCTTGATTGAAAAGCAGCGTGCACAGACCACCTCCTGCTACAGGGGTGAAATCGCCAGAACCTGGCTTCTCCAGCCTCCCTGCCCCCGCCCCCATCAGATCCACCCAGGCCAGCTTTGACACAGGAGCTGGTGAAGCTCGAAGGGACCCGGAGGCCTCTCTGTGGCAGCAGCAGCTGACATTTCCCTCCCAGAACCAACCCTCGGTGTGGTTTGGAGATTTCCTCCAGCACCAGCCCTGCGTGGGATTCTCAGCAACTCCTGACAGCCTCGGGCTGCCTCGCCTCCCTTCACTGGCAAACCTGCCCTTCCTGGCTCAGCCAGAGGCAATTTCCTTGCTTGCAACTGAGAACCTGACTGATGAAACAGATATAATCCTTAGAGGCCAAGAATTTTGAAAAGGGTCCGTTTGTAAACCCCGTCAAAACCACAGTTGCAAATAAAGTGTGATTATGAAGAGACAAGCGAAGCTTTCGTGTTTGCCTCAAGAACTGTCTGAACGCAGCTGTGACAGAGGAGAGCCCCGGTGCACTTGGCGGTGTGCACACCAGTGCCAGCCTCCCGAGATGGCCAGGGTGGGCTGAGGCCACGCGCTTGGACACACAGTTACAGACGCTGTCGTTGATTCAGTCTCACCTATTACACTGACACCCAAACAGCTCTCAGGAAGCAGTTCCTGGCGTTGCTTTAAACCTACAGGTACATATCGCATTAGGGATTAAAAAGAAAAGACAAGTCTATGGCTGAAGTGCAAGGTCACCTTCTAAACGTGTCTGCTTTCATAGTTGACGAAGACACAATCCTGTCTCTTTGACCAGTGGGTCCACCAGCTTCGAGCCCCCGCCCCGTCTTTGGTGGGGGTGCAATGCTCCGGGTGCAGCAGTGATGAAGGTGGGTTTCTGGGGCAGCTTCATACTCAAGGGCTTTGGCCAGTATCAGAGCTCGAGCTGCCCCACACCGAGTTCTGCACAAATGGGCAGACTCCATCCCGAGTGCACAAGGAGAATGTGCGCTCACACGATGGCCCTTCCCTGGCCCCCTCAGGAGCAGGATGTGGTTTTGGGTCACTTCCACCCTTGCGGCATCACACGTGAGCCGCCCACAGCGGTGGCCGCGGCTCCACGAGTACAATGGAGCAATCGCAGCACCGGGAGGTGGGGGAGGCCAGCTCTTACCTGCCTGTGCAGCTGTGATGAGGGCCGTGTTCCCCTCGCTGTCCTGCCAGTTGACGTCAACGTGGGGGCACTCTGCTAAGGCCACTACAGTATCCACAAAGCCGTGGTAGCAGGCGACAATGAGGCCAGTCTAGAAACAAAGAGCGGAAGTGGGTCAGAGGGGCGAACCTGGGGCACCACCAGTCGATGCAGAGGACCCCGAGGGGCACTCACTGCCCCCCAGGCGGCCGGACAAGCGGCAGCAGGGACCCCGAGTCCTGGTTCTCGCCACAGTTTAGAGCAAGCCACTTGTGCACTCTCAGATGTCCACTGAGCACTGACCGAGGCCCAAGACACAGGGAGCTGAACAGCCAGGGCCCCCGTGGGGCGAGCCTTCCTAAGGGAGGGAGACATAAACCACAGAGCTCACGTATAGAGATTTCCTTTTACAGACGGGACCTCGCTCCGCCACCCAGGCTAGAGTGCAATGGTGCCATCACAGCCCTCTGCAGCCTCGCACTCCTGGGCTCAAGCGATCCTCCTGCCTCAGCCTCCCGAGCAGCTGGGACCACAGGCACAGGCCACCATGCCCGGCTAATTATTTTTGTTTTCATTTTTGTAGAGATGAAGTCTTGCTATGTTGCCCAGGATGGTCTCAAACTTCTGGGCTCAAGTGCTCCTCCCACCTCAGCCTCCCAAAGTGCTGGGATTACAGCTGTGAGCCACCTCGCCCGGCTGGAGCTCACACATTAAATAAATGTCAGAGTATGTAGACAGCAGAGGAGGCAAGGGAGGCCGTGAGGGCAGGGCAGGCCCTGGTGGTCCAGGTGGGCTCAGGAGGTGAGTGGGGGCCCAGGTGTGCAATAGGTGAAGTGATGGCGAGGGGCCGTGGAGAGGAGGAAATGCCCCCAGCAGAGCAAACAGCTCGAGCAAAGGCCCCAAGTCGTGACGGGTCGGGGACCATCCAGGGAGCAGCCGATGCCAGCAGGCTCAGAGCAGAGTGAGCGGGGGCGGGGAGGACAGGGAGTCCAAGAGGCCACAGAGAGCTGGGAGGCCACGGCCAGGACCCCGGGGTTCACTCTGAGTGCGAGGACCGTCCTGAGCAGTTGCTGTCAATCACCTGCAGCCACTCCACTGCTAGGTGGAAAAGAGGCTCCAGGAGACCACAGTGGGAGCAGGGCCGCCGGTCAGGCCACTGCAGAGCCAGGCAGGAGAGGACATCAGGGTAGGAGCAGTTGGTGGGAGATGAGTTTGGGCTCTGGAATCTTGGGAAGGTAGATTTGCTGTTGGAATGGAGGTGAGTGCTGAGAGAAAGAGAAGAGTCCAGGGAGCCCCCAGAGGTTTAGCTGCAGCAACAGGGTGAACACGGTGGCCCTCAAATGAGGTGGAGAAGACACAGGCAGAGCATGGTGGGAAAGAGCATGGGGACTTCAGCGCTGCATCCGAGACTGTCATCGGACAGCCAGGGCGAGACGTTGGGTAGACAGGTGGACCACAGCATGGAGTTGCAGAGAGAGGGGTCCAAGCTGAACAGATAAACAAGTTGATCATAATTTTGAAGATCTATTAATTAAATATTTACCAAATGCTGAAATCCTAACCCCCAAGGTGATAGTACTAGGAGGTGGGGCCTTTGTAGGGTGATGAGGTCATGAAGGTGGAGCCCTCATGTACCCTTATGAAAGGGACCTCAGAGAGCACTCTTGCCCCCCTGTCCCCATGTGACAACACAAGTTGACAGTCTGCGATCCAGAAGAGGGCCCAGCCGGACCCGACCATGCAGGCACCCTGGACATCCAGCCTCCAGAAGTGTGAGAAATAGACCTCTGTTGCTTATTAGCCACCAGTCTCTGGTGTTTTGTCACAGCAGCCCAAGCTAAGATACCTTGTAACAAAGCAAACAGCCTAAGACTCAGGTTCTCTCCCATACACGTGGACACATTGAGATGTTAAAATTCAAGCCAGTTAGCCAGGCATGGTGGCGCATGCCTGTAGTCCCAGCTACTCAGGAGGCTGAGGCAGGAGGATGGCTTGAGCCCAGGAGTCTGAGGTTGCAGTGAGCTATGACGACTCCACTGCACTCCAGCCTGGGCAACACAGCAAGACCCAGTCTCAAAAAAAAAAAAAAAATTCAAGCCAGGATTAGAGCTCCCAATCAAGTGACTCTATGTGCTGCCAGTCACACCCACACTGCATGGGGACACAGAGTGCAGGTGTAGAGCACCCCACAGTGGTCCAGCCCTATTTTTACGAGATTTTTGATAAGAACGTAACTTTTCATGGAACAAGGAGAAGGCAAGGGCAGCTGCCCTGCTTATCTCAATATGAGTCCCAGCTGCCCTTCCGAAAGAATATTCACTCACAAATATTAACATTTTTAAAGTTCCAGGGAATACCATTGATTTTTTTTTAACCCTGACATCCATACCACAGCATAGTCAAGTCAATCATTTTGTGACTACAGTAAAGGCCATTTGATATACTCAAGCTAGCTCAAGCATTCTTTGAAATAGTCATTCCATCTGGAGAATGAAATGTTTCACAATAATTTAATTTTAAAGAGAAAAGAGCATGGAATGAGCTGCAAACAGACTCCACTTCAAAGCTGCTGAGGTTTTCAGTTTTTCTGACAACTCAAGAGTTCACTGACACCAACGCCTTCATTCTCCCGCCTCACTTGTCAGCTCCCCGTTGCAGGAATGAGACGGAAAACTCACCATTCCACCCGGCGAGCACCCGAAAATCATGCCAAAATTCTTTGGATTAAAGTAGTTCTCTAGTATTCCACACTTTCTTGACTTATAAATAAGGCATACTGAACACAATGTAACCTCTTTCTTTTGATATAATTATACAAGTAGCTCATATTTATTGCAGAAAAAAATCCAAAAATCATAAAGAAAAAAAATTATAGACTAGACATACAATCTCAAACACACACACTTTTTCTTTAAACTAAAATCGTGTTATTTTAGTTTCAGTCAGGAATATATCAGCAACATCTTTTCACATCAATAAAAATACCTGTGTCAAAATTTCTAATAGATATAAAGAATTATATTCTACGTGTGGGAGAATCATAGTCATTTAACAAATGCCTACTTTTGGACACTTAGATTGTCTGTTTCTCATTTTTCTCTCTTATAAGTAAACCCTGCAATAAAAATCTCTAGAGCTAAGGCTTTGTGCATATCATTCCTTGTTTTCTCGGGAGACATTCTTAGCAGTATTTCTGGATTAAAGGAAATAGATATTTTGATACCTTTTAACATATATTGCAAACCTGCCCTGTAAGAAGGTCTCAAATGGCTTCTGCCACTGCCAACCTCAACACCCAACCTTCACTTGAGGACTCGGGGTGAGAAGGAGGACTCCTGGTTGGGGCGTAAGAGAGGGGAGCTCTCCAGGGCTCCGGAAGTACCTGGTTCTTAAATTAGGTCTTTCAGGACCAACCTCACCTCCACGTCCTCTTCCCCCGACCAGTGAGGGCGTCTGTTCTGGAAACACAGCCCCTTCCTCTCCTCTCTCTCCTGCTCCTCCAGCCCCCCAAGCTAAGGCTGCCCAAAATGTGCAGCAGCCTCTGCTGAGAGCAGCCTCAGACATTTTCAGCATATTCTTTGGACAGAAATGATGATTACCAAGGAAAAGAAATAGACAACTAAACTTGAGGGTTCTGGATAAAAAGGCACCAGACACATGAGCAGTGACTCTAGTCCTCACATTGACTCACATTACTATTGAAAATCTTCACCTTTGTCCTCTACCTCCTGGGCTCTGTTCCAAAAGACTGACATTTCTAAGTTTAAAATTGGTATTTAACAGTAGTTTACATTCTCTTTTTAGCTGAAGACTTTTTGGTGTCCCCAAAGAGAGTGGAAGGGGAGGGGCAATCTTTGGCGACACCTGATCACCCTCTGCTGAGATGACTGTCACTAAAGCGTGAAGCACAGGTAAAAACTGTCCACTTGCTCTCTCAACAGAAACCCACTTGCAGGTGGCTCCCTGAAGCCACCAATAAGTTATTTTTTATATTAAAAGCAGAACATTCATGAAACTAAAATAATAACATCATTAAGAAAAAAGTAAGCTACCTATGAGTGGAAGCCCCCATTTGGAGGTCAGCTAGAACTTCCAGGCCCTCAAAACACAATCCTAATTTTATGAGTGCGATGCGCACTGCCGGGGGAATGGACACGCTTGAAGTTCTGACTGAGGGGGGATGGGGGTGGCGGGAGGGGATGGGTGCATACCTACATGATGAGTGCGATGTGCACTGTCTGGGGAATGGACACGCTTGAAGCTCAGACTCGGGGGCATGGGGGGGCATGGGCAATATATATAACCTGAACTTTTGTACCCCCATAATGAGCTGAAATAAAAAAATAAATAAAATTAAAAAAAAAACCATAAATGTCTCAAAGTTGAAAAAAAAAAAAAGAAAAGTTGGAACAATGGAAAAAATAAGTTGAGATGTTTCTACTTAAAAATTGTAAGGGTTCTGCATCAAAAAACAAAAACAAACCAACCAGAACCCCATTCCCTGCAGGAAGAAAGGATGATTTAACACTCTGGAATCTAATAACATCATTATTATGTTAACAAATTAAAGGCAGGAGAGAGAGAGAGAGAGATAATCATTTAAGTGGGTTAAAGCTCTCAACACACACACACACACACACACACACACGTGCACACACACACATGCAATTGGAAATTGTATAGAAAACATCTAGAAGGATCACAGTAAAATGCTAAGAATAGAAGGAAGGCGACTAGGAGGTGCGTTATGATTAATTTCATGTGTCAACTTGCCTAGGCCACAATACCCAGATACCACTATTCTAGAAGTTTCTGCGAAGGTATGAATTTAGAAGAGGCTGACATTCAAATCAGTGGACTTTGAGTGAAGCAGATTACTCTCCACCGTGTGGGTGGGCCTCATCTATTCCACTGAAGATCTTCAGAGGAAAACAGGCTGACATTCCCTCCATCCCAGCAAGAAGGAATTTGACCAGAAGACGGCCTCGAAACTCAAACTGCAATTCTCTCCTGGGTCTCCAGATTGTGGACTCACCAGCCCCCACAATCATGTGAGCTAATTCCTCAAGGCAAATCTCTCTAAGTAGGTACACACACACCCACACCCTATTTCTCTGGAGATCTCTTGACTAACACAGAGTGGGTGGAGAAGAAACAGTTTGGAAGAAGTTCTGTCACTTTTTTCTTTAATTTTTTTTTTTTTTTTTTTTTTTTTTAGAGACAGGGTCTCGCTCTGTCACCCAGGCTGCAGTGCAGTGGCTCGATTGTAGCTCACGGCAGCCTTGAACTCGTGGGCTCAAGCGATCCTCCCGCCGCAGCCTCCCTTGGAGCTGGGACCACGCACCACAAAGCCCGGCTTACTTTCACTTTTTACCCTAGATGTTTCTTACAGTCAGACCTCTTTAAAACAAAGCTGTATGAGTGAGGAACTCATATCATTTTAATTAACAGTGGAAAAAAGTAAACAAGCACAATGTTTACATTAATAACGTTCTCATTAGGAAACAGTTTTACAATAACCATTGCAAACAGCTGACAGAAAGAACTGTGAAGAGAGGAGGAGGGGCAGATGCCGCGTTGGGCCCGGCCGTGGGCAGGAGGGGAAAGAGCTGACACAGCCAGGGAAGAGACAGAGCCACAAAGACGCACAGACGAGCCCCACAGCCACATGGCACCTGTGGCACAAGGACAGATAGAGCCATTCTCCTGATCATCCAGAAGGAAAAGGACCTTATCCATGTTCCAATGAGAGAAAAAATTCCATTACCTCTAATATAATTTTTTTTTAATTTAGAACCAAGAGAGTAAATTTCAGGTCCTTGAAAATCCATTTCTATTAAACACTATAATAATACCATCAACAGGTCGGGGGAAATGTTTATGTGGCTTTATGAAAGAATTTAAGAATTCTGATCCTCTAAAGATATAAAATACTATATTTCTAAAAGGCAGCCAGGAGTTATGGCTAGAGTGCTTGTAATTTGTTGGGTAAAGTGTTTTTGGAGTAGTTTTGAAAATCTCAGGATGTTTTAATGTGAATTAAAATCATCGGAGGCCGGGCCTGGTGGCTCACGCCTGTAATCGTAGCACTCCTAGCACTCTGGGAGGCCCATTGCTTGGGGCCCGGAGTTCGAGACCAGCCTGAGGAAGAGAGAGACCCCGTCTCTACAAAAGATAGAAAAATTAGCTGGGCATGGTGATGGCATGAGCCTGTAGTCCCAGCTACTCTGGAGGCTGAGGCAGGAGGATCACTTGAGCCCAGGAGTGCGAAGTTGCAGTGAGCTATGATGACGCCACTTCACTCCAGCCCTGGCAACAGAGCAAGACCCTGTCCCCAAAAAAAAAATCATCAGGGGTTCTAAGAAAATATTGCCCTGGAGATGGGGGTGGGCATCTGGGATAAAAATAAGTTATACCATTCAATCACAGCAAATGCAGTGGCAAAAGAGAGATGAACTCCCCGAGCAACCGACTTCCCAGTTCAGCTCACACGGAGGATGCAGGTACACACAGACAACGTGTAGAAAGATCCACTCAAATTCTCCATTCCAAATATCTTCCGGAGACACATCCTTATCATCTGCAGTGGACCGAATGCTTCTCTGACCCCTCGAAATTCATATGCTGAAATCCTAACCCCCAAGGTGATGGTATTAGGAGCTAGGGCCTTGGGGGTGATTAGGTCACCAGGGTGGAGCCCTCATGAGGGATTAGTGCCCTTATAAAGGAGGCCGGAAGAGCTGCCTTGCCTCTTCCACCATGTGAGGACACAGTGAGAAGGTGCTATCCATGAACCAGAAAGCAGGCCCTAGATCTTGGACTTCCCAGTCTCCAGAACTGTTAGAGATAAATTTCTGTTGTTTATAAGGCACCCAGTTTATTGTATTTTGCTATGGCAACTGGAATGGACTAAGACACTATCTAATTAACCTATTCTTAAAATGAGATTCCAAAGAAAAGGATATTTTATGAAAGTCTTAAAAATTCTAAGAGCTCATAACACTAGCTCATTACTGAAACATATTATAGAAAAATGGTGAGAACTGCAGCTATAAGCCCAGCTCCACAGACAGGAATCCTTTCCATGGGCCTAACCTGGAATGAAAGAGCATGAGAATGTCCCATGTAAGGCAGGGAATCTTCAACATGTGCAGCTTCCAGCGAAGACAAGACATGCGTATCAACCGCCACTGCTTGTCTTAAATTCTGCATTAAGCTGTGCATTGGGTCACACAAGGCAAACCCTTCCCAATCAAGTCTCAGGGGTGTTGAATGAACTCAACCTCCAAGCTCAGGTAGCAAACTTCCTCTCTGCAGGGTCTCCCCAGAAACTCAAATCTGCATGCAATTTATATGATATGACATCTATTAATAGTTTCCTTTAAATACACTCCCTCAGTTTGATTTGTAGTATCTCGAGCCAGATTACTTTCTGGGATGTGTTGTTAGAACTTTGGTGGTAAGGCCGGGCGCGGTGGCTCACACCTGTAATCCTAGCACTCTGGGAGGCCGAGGCGGGTGGATCGCTCGAGGCCAGGAGTTCGAGACCAGCCTGAGCAAGAGTGAGACCCCGTCTCTACTAAAAATAGAAAGAAATTATATGGACAACTAAAATATACATATACAAAAAATTAGCCGGGCATGGTGGCACATGCCTGTAGTCCCAGCTACTCGGGAGGCTGAGGCAGTAGGATCGCTTAAGCCCAGGAGTTTGAGGTTGCTGTGAGCTAGGCTGACGCCACGGCACTCACTCTAGCCCGGGCAACAGAGTGAGACTCTGTCTCAAAATAAATAAATAAATAAATAAAAATAAAAAAGAACTTTGGTGGTAAAGGTCACATCCAGGTCTGATGCAGAGTGGTGTCAGGGGGCAGAGGGAGGGGCCCACCTGGCCAGAAGGCAGGTCCCAACTGCCACCCACTGCAGGGTGTGGCCCCAGCACCGCTGCAGGTCAGACACTGCCCCCTAGGCACCCTGCCTCTCCAAAGCCAGCTCACAGTAACCAAGCCCCCGGAACATTCCATGCAAAAAACACCTACCAAAGGTCAGTGCTGGGGAAGGGCAGGTGAACCACATAGAAACAGGGACAACCCTATTGATGAACTGCTCTCACTCAGGCAGCCGCTGTTCCCAAGTGCTCTTTGGTATGTGTGTGTGAGTGTTTATTATGGAATAAAATTCCAAATATAGAGAAAAGTAAAATAGAAAGCAAGTGATATAACAAACACTCATGTCTGCATTGATTACAGTAACAAATGCAAATATTTTGTCATAGTTGCTTCAAGCTTTCTGAAGAAATCAACATTGCAAAAGGAGTTGAAATCTCCTTTTGTACCTTCGTCTTCCTGATTTTGCGTCTGAATTTTTATTACATATGCATATTACATATGTATCCATAAACAATACTTTCAACATAGAACATTATTTTGTATTGCAAATATTTACACAAAATGCTATTTCCGTGTACATGTGGGCCTGAAACTTGGTGTATGTACTCACTCAGCTGGACCTGGGATCTATCCAAATAACTGGCCACTGCTTGTGACTACTAAGTGACTCTGCATGTTCATCCCTTTCCCCAAACTGACAGGCACTAAGTGCTTCCAAAGCCCCACAATTGCAAATACAGAGCACTGAAATGAAAGCCCTGATCTGGACCCCCTGAGGCACCCGAGCTGGAAATTGCTAAGAAACCTCATCTGTGTCAGTTCCTCGGCCAGGGCACTATTGACTTTGGGGCGGATAATGCTTTATTCCAGAAGGCTGTCCCCTGTATTGTGCGATGTTTAGATGCATCCCTGGCCTCTCCCCTCTAGATGCCATCTCATCCTCTACCCCGTTTATGACAACCAAGAATGTCTCCAGACCTTGCCAAATGTCCCCTGGGGAGTAAAACTGCCCCAGGAGAGAACCACTGCTGTGAATGAGCCAAAATGCTCTCCAAAGTGCTTGCAGCGACTTAAACTCCCCCATCGGAGGATGAAAGTTATAAATTCTCTTCATTCTCACCAATACCCAATACCCTTTAATGTTCACCAATCTGATCTGTATAAATTGTTACCATGTTTTAACGTTCATTCCCCTGACGGCCAGTAAGATGGAACATCTTTCAGCACACCTACTGGCTGCCTCGATTTCCTCTTGGGTGAATGGCTTATTTATGGCCTTTGCCCATTTCTTATGGGCTTCTTGGGCTTCTCCTTATTGATTAGTCTGAGCTCTTTACATCCTCGAGGTCAGCACTGCCCAACAGAAACATAATGACAGCCACAAATGTAATTTTAAGTTTTCTAGTGTCCACGTTAATAAAAGCAAAAAGAAATGAATCTTAACAATGTGTTTCATTTAACCCAACACATCCAAAATACTACCATTTCAGCATGTAAGCAATAAAAAAAATTAATGAGATAGTTTAATTTTTTTTTTCTTACTACTCTAGTGTGTACTTTATACATACAGCATATCTCAATTACACTGGGCTCAACAGCCACTTGAGGCTAATGGCTACACCACTGGGCAGCTCAACCCCAACTAAACCTCCCCACGGCTGGCACTAGAATGTGGCGAAGGAACACCTGGGGCACAAAGTGTGAAGAGGCTGTCCCTCTCAGGACCCATGGAGAGCTGGTGCCTCTGTGAACGTTGCCCCCAGACCCTAGAGCTCTGTCAAGGGTGTCGAGATTGCTTTCTCTACATCTACCATTTGCTTTTTAACTCACCACCCAATTTTACATTTTAATGTAATTGAATTATTAATTGTTTTCTTTATGGTAATGCTTTTTGTAATTTGTTTAAGAAATACTTCCTATTCAAAGCCCATACAGATTTTCCTCTATATTTAATTCCAAAAGTTTCAAAGTATATTTTTTCATAGTTAGATCTTTAATCCACCATGGTCTTTACTTTCATAGATGATATAGTGTAGAAATCTAATTTTATTTTTTTCTGAACAGCAAGTCAACTTCCCTAGCACAATGTATGGATAAATTCCATCTTTTTCCATTGATTGTTTAAGTAGCAACATCATGCTCAGGCATATTCCAGTTTAGGTATGACGCATTTTGGAGTCTGGTTCCATTAGTTTAGCAATCCACCTTGGCCCTGGGACAATACTGATTTAATGCTGTGGTCTTGTGTTTTGCTCTTCCCCTCCAAAATTGTCTTGGCTATGCTTGATTACCAAGCGTCATTTTAAAAAATCAAATTCAGTTATCAACCCTACTGAAAGGGGCAGAAAAAGAAAACCGTGCAAAACACCAGACAGCAGGCCATGAGAGGACGCCCTGAGAAGACAGGCTCAAGCTACCAGAAACAGGCATTTCCTGCACCTCCTAGAGAGGGACAAAGGAAACTGCTGTTGAGAGTGGTTGACTCAGTAACGTGGAGCTATAAATAATAAGATGAACTCACAGAGAGTCTAGCAGGAAAACAAGTAGTTGGAAGCTCATCCTCCAGTGTGTTTCACTGTGCCAACTCGCCCTCAGTATTCCTCAAAAATGTCCCTATCAACCTTGTCCCTTCTCTTCACTTATCCCATATGTTAGCACCTGTAGGATACATGCTCACCCAACCATGGGCCATGGCCATGAGGAGCTGGCCAAGGTAGACAACCAAAGTATAAAATGAAAACAAAAACAAAAACAAGATAATTCAATTGTAGTAGTCACCAGGGCCATTCCCACATTATCTACTTCTTCCTGCCTCTCTGTAAAATTGCATTTCCCTACCCTTTTTGAATTCTGACTTGACTGTCTGATGTGCTTTAGGCGCTGAAATGTAAGTGAAATGGCATGTGTCCCTTCCAGGTGGACGGTTTAAGAGGCAGTGTAGGAGGTACACTTTCCCTTTTCTCTGCCTTGACTGTCCTTGAGGCTCAGAGATGGAGTGGCTCTCAGACCCCGGCCCTGGGTGGGGGCAGGGGGAGCAGAGCCCCACCCCCACCTCCAGCCAGTGCACATGAATGAGCAAGAAGCAAAAATCTTGTTATTTTAAGCCACTGAGATGTGGGGTTATTTGTTATCACAGTAGACATAGCCCATGCGGAATACATACACGTACATATTACAGTAGTATACATTCATAAATGCGTCAGTGTGTCAATGGCTACCTACTATTTTTTCCCTTGGGAAGATCTGTCCTTATTGTAAGGTTGTATCTTTGCTACTGGATTGGGCATAAAATGTACTTACAATTATAAAATGATGGGGTTAGGAGTTTATGACTTTTTAATTTCTTTCTTAGCTTGCAAAATGAAACTCTGGCAAGTATGTCATGCCACACATCCCCAAAACATTTTACACATGTTGAATCCAGCAGCCTGGGATCTACATTCTATGCAGTACCACTTAGTGCCCGAGCGTGCTGCACCCACGGCTTCTGAACTCTCCCATGGCCACGCCAGGTCCCCATGGTTTGGGTTCTCCCTAGTACCAGGCTTCACTTTTTCAGGCCTCCACATGCACGGTGGCCTCTGCCCGCAGTGCCCTTCCTCCCTCTGTGGCCCCACCTGCTAGTCGGCCGCGCGTGTCCAAGCCTCCTGCGAGTCCCGGCCCTTTTCGCTCATTTCCTGATGCTCTCATGGGCTGCCTCGCACACGTCGGTCCTCGCTGGACCGTGAGCTCCCAGTGCGGAAGGATCCTATCTTTTTAACTTTGTTTCCCGAGGCCTGAGACCTACAAGAGCCTCGAGAAGCACGTGAATGAACGCGCACGCCCCGGAACGTGTCCGCACCTCCTGCCTCGCACAGCGCTCAACTTACTCTCAACCGAGGGCTGACGCACGGTGACGCGGGCTTTTTATCTGTCTTCCACAGCCAAGAAAGGAAATGGCTTGAGGTTCCAAGAAACCTCAGAAAAGCCTTTCAGCGTGGTAAGTGTCACCCCGGCTGGTGCCCCCAGATCTAGAGACGAATAATAAAGATGTGAAAGCAGCAGCCAAACTCGAAAACGAAAGTGGCCCAGGAACGGCGCGCTGAGGATTCACTTTAGGGACATCAAAAGTGTGTCACGACATCTGCATAAAGACCTGTAACTGCAAAAGCCTAAAACAACCCAAATATACATCAAGAGTTGACTGGTGGCTAATTAAGCCTATGCTACGGGGCAACGTGTCACCCGAGGCAGGAATGAGGTCCCAACGCAGGTGCTGATGTGGAAAGATCTTTATGGCATGTATTAAGTGAAAAAATGGTAACAACCACAGGTTAGAAGAGTGGATGTGGTGTGATCTCTTCTTGTGTGCATTTCTAAAATGTGTGTGTGGTTCTTGCATGTTCATAAAAGATCTTTTATTTTTCTGAAAGGAGATGGAAGAAATTTAACTGGCCACCTTCAAGGCATATCCTGTGAGACAGGAGCCTTTTGCGATTTTAGTATATGTTTTGAATCTGTTTCAATGTGCTCTTTAGGTGTACACATTTTTTTAGTTATGTAAAGTTATACTGGCAGCAGTGCTATAGGTGACATTTGTATTTTTATTCATGCTTTTCTGTTTCAAATAAAGAGTTGCCTGATAAACCATGTTAAATAAAGAAATCAGGTAAACATGACTAAAAATAAATAAATACGTAAACTATATCAAGAGAATTCTTTCTGAGGGAGTACTCACCTGGTAGCCCTGGAATTAGGATTTGATAAATTCAGCGTTGTCAGCCATTCAAACAACTTCCCTTTAGAATAAATTTTTCATAAAACGTAAATTTTATTATCACCGCAAAATTCTTGTTTGGGTTTACAATTTTAGATTACTAGTAATTTACGAATCTACTGTTTTGTTGCACTGTATTCTCTTCACAAGACCAGCCACACACACACACACACACACACACAGGAAATCGATTTCTATCTCAGAGGCTTGTCTGATTTCCCCAGCACTGGGAGAGGTGTTCACAGATATCTTACAAGCATTCAGCGATGACAGAAAGCCACACCCGTTAACTAACAGTTGACTTGAAGGCAGTGACTACCAATAACAATTACATGTTCTTCTGACCATTTATTCACTCCCTCATTTTGAAATTAAGCATGGAATTTTTACAATGGATGTACAAAGTTCAACAGAGAACTTCAAGGAAATAGAATGGCTAGAAGAGCCAACTGTAGAGAACTGGATGGAATGGAAACCAGCCTACTCAATGAGAAAGAGCTCATGCAGGGGATGAATTACAACCACAAGGAGTTTGGATTCTGTCCTCTTACCATGTACGTCTGACATGAATATCCTTTCTTATCTATTCCACACCACATACTTCTAATATTCACAATGACAGTCGTGGTGGCCGAGATGGCCCCAGTGACCTTTGCCTCCTGGAATTCATACCCTTGGTAACCACCTCCCATGCTGAACCAGGGCTGGCACCACATGACCAACAGACTATGGCAGGAGTAATGGCATATGCACCTTGGTCTCTTGGATTGCCAGCTCTGGTGGCAGTCCCCAAGCCCTGTGGACACTCAAGCAGCCCTGCAGAGAGATCCCAGGGAGAGGAAGTGAGGTCCCAGCCAACTCTCAACTCCAGCCTGCCAGCCGTGGGAGGGAGCCAGGCTTCAGACAATCAGAGCCACAGCCAACATCCTCCTGTAACTCACAGCAAACCCTCAAACACTGCCTGGCCACGCTACTCCTGAATTCCTGAGCCACAGACACTGTGAGAGACAATAATGATCATTGTTCTTTTAAGCCACTATGTTTTGAGGTGATGTTATGCAGCATTAGATAATACAAACATCCACAAATCATAAGAGACTAATGACAAAATCCATTTGCAATATTCTAAACCATATACGTATTAACAGAACATTTTATGTTTCTGTCTTGAGAACTGGATCATTGCATTAAGGTTGAATACAAGTTTATGTAAGAAAATATCTAATTAAATAAAATGTATTAGTATTTTATTAATAAACACTGATATCTACTAGATGTTATGCTTGGTCTAACTCGATATAATTAATGCCACACATCAGCTAAGAAAATTTCCCCTGTGGGCTTCAACCAGGACTCACTATCTTCCTAGAAGAGATGAAGACAATGCTATTTTTTCCTCTTTTTCTTTTTTCAAAAATATTCTTTGAAGTTACCAAAAAAAATTTAAAAAACATTTTTTCTATGGTATAATCTTATATGTTATCAAACATTAGTAAAAAGGAGATATATGAAGAATTTTAGTCATGAAAAAAGGCTTATATTACCATATAAAATGAAAATAAATATATATTTATAACAATTCTATAAAATTATCTACCAACAATACATTAAAAAAACAAGAAAGAAAACCACCAAGATTTTTGTAGTAATTGATTCTGAGTGATAAGGTTATATACATTGACTTCTTGTTCTTTATACTTTTCTGTAGTAAAAAGTCTCAAAATAAATGACACTTATTTTTATTTAATAATCAGAAAATACAAAATTTATAAAGAAGAAAAAATTCTGATAAAGCTTCCCAGAGTTCATAGGCAGTGAGAAAACAGTTCAGAAAAGAGAAAGCCGCTTCTCGTCCTTGTCTGGAGAGCGCTGGGAGGCTATCAATAGATTTACAAGCAACCAATCAATATGTGCAAAATGAGGTGGACCTGTCAGGGTCTACAGGTTATGACTGGCTTTATGAATTTCTTGCAAAAATGCTCCACAAAAATTTCAAGAAAGGATTCTGAATCGTCCACTAACATCAACTCAAAGAATGGAACCCCTTTTTGGATATTTAGCCTCCTCAGAGCGCTTCGCACTCCGGGAGCTCCTGCCCAGCTGGTCCGCTGCCGGCACTCAGACGACAGCATGTTCTGCTCGTGATAAAGAAAACTCTGGAACTTTTTCCAAGTCAATGTTTTCACAAATATTGGGCCTGTAATGCACAAATACTGGTTTATATCACATAAAGTGTGGCATAATTTAATAAAACCCAACCCAGTGATTGGAGATGAATAACCTAGCTAATTATTCTCCGAAACAATCTATTTACTGTTTTCTGTTGGGTTCAAGTTTGACTCCGGCCACTCCAAGTGGGGTCCCTGGAGCAGGAGCACCAGCCTCACCTGGGAGCACGTTAGAAATGCAGACTCTCCGGCCCGGCCCAGCCCAGACCTCCTGAACCAGAGCCTGCGTTTACTTGAACAAGCCCCCAGGTGGTCGGCAGCACCTAACGTTTGAGGATGCAGGGCTGGTGCACTGGCGAGGCTCTCAGAGCGACAGTGAGGATGTCCAGCTCTGCACCTGGGCGCCTTGCCAGGATGCCAGACACACAGCTCCACTCGCTGGTCTTGCGGATTTTTATTTTGATTGGCTTTCTTTTAATGGGGAAGTTTACCCACTTTCTGGTCATGCCCAGTCTCTGTCCTACGTATATCCAAATAAATCCTTACCTAACCTGGATAAGGTGCCTACAGTACCCCCTCGAATGCCACCTAACTGGTCTTGCCACCAGCTCCTTGGTCCTCCACCTGAGAGTCACCCGGTCCCATGGGGCCAAAGGGCAGCATGACTTAAAATGTGTGTGCCTAAGTGACCAAATCTACAGAAAGCATGCCCCGCAAGGAGGAGGGTCACACTGCCTGCAGCACGCTCTCTTCACCAACCCGTGAGCATCTGTTCACCATCCGACAGATGCTGGCTGCCTACTGGTACCTGGCTGGGTATTGCAAACACAAAGAAGGCTGAGATGAGAGAGGCCTTTCCCTCAGGAAATCCAGTCTGGGGGAGGAGACACAGAAGTAAACCAGGATGACACTGGGGTCGGCCCAGGGGACTGTGGGAGCACAGATGACTGGAAACTGGTCCAGGCTGGGGAAGGGACGGCATCGACCCAGGCTAAGCCCTGTTAGCCAAGCAACGACATGAGGCCCAGCGGTGCCAGGAAGGATGGGGACCATGTTCCAAGCAACAGACAAGCCTGTACAAGGGTTAGAGCTGAAAACGCACGGGGAATTCCGGGTCAGGACAGGTCTACTTGAACGGCTAAGGAGCCTGAATCGTATCCGAAGCTAGTGTAGAACCACCGCAGGGTCTTAACAGGATGTGTTGTGATCAGATTTTCCTTCTAAAATCACGGCTTTCGGCTGGGAACTGGGGTGGGAGGGGAACTTTGCCGTTTTCATCTATTTTCAAAATATTCTTTAAATACATGTCCCCTCATCCTGCTTTTCTTTTTCACTGAGTTGGCAACTCATTTGTGATTTAAGATGAAACTGAAACTGACATCTGTCTGTCTGACTCATAGCTGCCAGGGCGGGTGGCTTCAACACGACATTCTGGGCTTTGGGGTGTCTGTCCTGCAGGTGCTCATTAATGTCTTCTAAATTGATTTTTTTTTTTTTTTTAGTGTTCAAAATTTAAATTATAACCTTTTCCAAATGTGAAGGGGCTCGGTATCATTAGTCATCAGGGAAATGCAAATTAAACCCAAAATGAGATACCACCATACACCCACCAGAATGGCTAAAATTAAAAAGACTGACAATACCAAATGTTGGTGAGGGTGTGGAACTCTCATGTTCCCAGCAGGTGGGAGTGTAAAATGGAAGAACCACATTGAAAAATTAGCAGTTTCTATTAAAGTTTAACGCATGCCTACCTCATAATCCAACAATTCCATTCACAGATACGCTCTCAAGAGAAATGAAAGTCTGTATCCACAAAAATGTTTAGGGCAGCTTTATTCATAACAGCCCAAAATTGCAAACAACCCAAATATTCAACACGAAAAGACTGGATAAGCAAACTCTCGGTACTCAAACTTAGGAATACTGCTCAGCAACAAAAGAACAAAATCCTGACGCATGCAACAATATTGATGCATCTCAAGCACATTACACAGAACAAAATAGGCCAGACACCAAAAAGTGTGCACTGTTTGATTCTATTTAATGAAATCCAACCACAAGCAAGACTAATATCGAACACGGTGATAAAAATACTGAACGGGATTATTGGTAAATGTTATGAGAGAACTTTCTGGAGTAATGCAATCATCATATCTTGAGCTGGGTGATATTTACATGTGCATACTCATTTGTGAAAATTCCTCTAGCCATTTGCATTTTGTGCATTTTACTGTATTTAAGTGACATCTCAATGAATTAATGATAGCATAAAAAGCAGCCCATGAAGATATACAAATGGCCAAAAGGCACTTGAAAAGATGTTCAACATCATTAGTCATTAGGGAAATGCAAATCTAAACCACAATGAGAGCCGGGCGCGGTGGCTCATGCCTATAATCTTAGCACTCTGGGAGGCTGAAGCAGGTGGATCGTTTGAGCTCAGGAGTTGGAAACCAGCCTGAGCAAGAGTGAGACCCCGTCTCTACTAAAAAATAGAAAGAAATTAGCTGGACAACTAAAAATATATATAGAAAAAAATTAGCCGGGCATGGTGGTGCATGCCTGTAGTCCCAGCTACTTGGGAGGCTGAGGCAGAAGGATTGCTTGAGCCCAGGAGTTTGAGGTTGCTGTGAGCTAGGCTGACGCCACGGCACTCTAGCCAGGGTGACAGAGCGGGACTCTGCCTCAAAACAAAACAAAACAAACTAAACCACAGTGAGATACCACTTCACACCTATTAGGATGGCTATAATTTAAAACACACACACATAGAAACTATCAAGTATTGGCAAGGATGTGGAGAAATTGAAACCCTTGTGTATTGCTGGTAAGAATCTAATATGGTGCTGCCACTGTGGAAAGAAGTTTGGTGGTTTCTCAAAAAGCTAAACATAGAATTGCCATACGATTCAACAATCCCACTTCTAGGTATATGCCCAAAAGAGTTTAAAGTGGGAATTCAAACAGATATTTGTACTCCCATGTTCATAGCAGCATTGCATCCATCAACACGTGAATGGGTAAGCAAAATGTGGTATATAATATGATGAAATATTATTCAGCCTTAAAAAGAAAGGAAATTCTCACATGCTACAACATAGATGAACCTTGAAAACATTATGCTAAGTGATACAAGCCAGACACAAAAATATAAATGTGGTATGATTCTATTTTATGTGAAATATCTAGACTGGGTAAATTCATAAAGACAGAAAGTAGATTAAAGGTTATCAGGCACTGGGGAGGAGGGAAGGAGGAGTTACTTATTGTTTAATGGTTATGGGTTTCTGTTTGGGGTGATGAAGTTTTGGAAATAGATAGTGGTGATGATTGTACAATGTAATTAATGCAAATGTAATTAATACCACTGAATTGTACACTGGTTACAATGGTTTAAATGGCCAATTTTATGTTATATATATTTTACCATAATTTTTTTTTAATTAATAATGGGGCCAGGTGCTATGGCTCATAGCTGTAATCCCAGCACTTTGGGAGGCCAAGGTGGGAGGATCCCTTGAGGTCAGGAGTTCAAGACCAGCCTGAGCAAGAGCAAGACTCCATCTCTACAAAACACAGAAAAAAATTAGTTGGGAACAGTGACACACACCTGTAGTCCTAGCTACTTGTGAGGCTGAGGCAGGAGGATTGCTTTAGCCCAGGAGTTTGAGGTTACAGTGAGCTATGATGATGCCACTGCACTCTATCCCGGGAGACAAAACAAAGCCCTGTCTCAAAAAAAAAAAAGGAATATGCCAAAGCCCATTAAATTGTATACTTTAAATGGGTGAATTGTATGATATGCAAATTATACCTCAATAAATCTGCTGTAAATGGAGGGAATAAAGCAACTTAGTGGTACACACAACATGGCTAAATCTCAAACCGTCATGCTGAATGAAAGAAGCCAGGCACCAGAGCATATGCTGTGTGATTCCACTGAAGGTCCAGCACTGCTAAACTAATCCATGCTAATAGAAATCTGAGTGGTGAAGCTGGGCGTGGTGCCTCACGCCTGGAATCCCAGCTACTCAGAGGCTGAGGTGGAAGTATTGCTTATGGCCAAGAGTTCAAGACTGGCCTGGGCAATATAGCAAGACCCCATCTCTAAAAAATAAAAACAAAACATGATTGTCTCTGATGGGCAGGGACTGAACAGAGAGGGGTAAGAGGGAGCCACTGTGGTGACCGCGATGCTCTATATCTTGAGTGGGGGATGACTGTGCAGGCGCATATATTTGTCAAAAATCCTCCAGCTGTTCATTTATAATTTGTGCACTTTACCATGTATAAACTACACCTCGATGAAGTACTATTAACATAAAATATGGTTTAAAAGCAACAAAACATTGATAGTGCTGGGAAGGGCAGAGCTAGAAGTGGGAAACCAACGGAAAGGTTCCTAGGAGTCACCAGGTAGAGCTACCGCCACTGAACGGGGTGACGGCATTTGGCAGCTGACAGAAGCATGAAGGCACAGAACACACACCTGGATGGGGACAGGGGGACACGGGAGGAGAAAGTAGAGGCGATTTGGGCCCCTACGAAGACATCAAAGTCATGTGCCAAGAAAAGGGGCACCGCAAGAAAATCCAGGGCTCTTGGTGAACATATCGAGGTCCAGAAATCCAAAACCAACTAAAAGAAAAATCATACGTACATACAAGATACATTCAACTTGAACTAGAGGTTCCTATTAGAAAGTATAATTAATTTTAAAAGGGTGCCAGTACATGATTAAGTCATTTTGTTGTTTTGGTTTGGTTTGTTTTTTTCTGGCCTGGAACAGTCTGTCCGGCTTACGTCACAAACAAAAGGTCCGCCAGGCGCATGTGAGACATGATCTTTGCAAACTCGTCCACGAGTCAGCAAAGGCAGTTTCACTTTTGTCCTGAATAACATAATTCGGGGAAGTGCTTCTCCTGCCCTGGCGCACTCGACCCCCTCGCCCTGCGGTTTCAGACCATCACACCTGCTCCCTCGAGAAGGGGGCAAATGATGGACGACGGGCTGGGATTTCCAGAGGCAGAACCACCCAGGGGGCGCCAGCCAGAAAGGACAGGAGAACGTGCCCGAGGTCGGGTACTGCAATGAGTACCGCATCCATAAGGACGGCATCGCAAGCAGTGACTGACCTCTGGAGACTGGGTTGGGTTCCTTTCCTAAGGGGAGCCTTTCCTGCCCCCTTGCTGCCTGGGAGACCCCGGCCCTCCTTCACAGCCAGGCTCTGCAGGGACACAGTGTAACTGCAGCAGCACCCCCAGAGCCCCGATGCTGGTACTACGGCTGCTCTCCCTGCCAGCCCGAGACTTCTGCTGCTGCTCCCATGTACCCAGTGGGCACAGATCTGCTTGGTAACAGTGGGGAGACTGTCCCCTCCCCAGGCAAGCACAGCCCAGACACCTCCCTCTCTACAGATTCTTCATATGCTCAACTCAGGAAGAGTTACAGATTCTTCAGGCTCAGGAGGGCTGTCACTAAGGTCTGCATAAAGGGAGGCAGGTGGCCCAGAGCGTGCTCCTGCCCGGGACCCTCCCATGCTGTACCCTCCTGCCCCGATTCCCCCACGGAGTGAAGTCCTGTCTCCCCAGCTCACCTCCTCCAACCCCAGCTGTGGTTCTTCCTGTCCTCCACTGACCAGCTCTGCTGCCTGTACCTGGAGGGCACCTTCCCACCCCCCATCTGCAGTCACATCCTATTTGCCCCAAACCCCCCAACAAGGCACCCTGATGCCCAATCCCACCCACATCGTGGCAGGTAATATGATTTCAGCAAAAATTATTTTGTGGCAACATAAGTGAGAAAAATATGAATTATAGAATATGTATTTTATTTATGATACAAATAATTTAATTTTATAAAACATACACAGATAGGTAGAATTTCATGAACAAAATACAATATGAAAAATTGACTGGAGAAATAAATGTGTATACAAAACCTCACCATCTACTTATATAACATAATTGACAATATATCCCTATATATTAATATATATGGGTGTGTATATACATTCCCCAAAGTAGCATATAGAAATTGTATCTGCAAACATAATTCTGTCAATAATGTTAATTATTTTGTACAGTCTGGATACATTTTTTTTTTTCTTTTTTAAGAGACAAGGCTCTCACTATGTTCCCTCATCTGGACTCGAACTCCTGGCCTTGAGAGATCCTCCCAGCTCAGCCTGCAGAGTATCTGGGACTACAGGTGCACACCACCACGACCAGCTGTACATATGCTTTTTAAAAGTGATTTAGCTGTCTGTCTGACTATATTGACTATCATCCTGTTAAAATTATCAGGGAGTCATTAATTTAGACTTTCCCCCTCTCTGTACAAGACAACGGATAGGTATCGTTCATTTCATATTATTGCAATGAAGTGGCTGCAACTTAAAGTACATTACTTTTATTTTTCTTTTTTCCAAATATGTAAAATCCTTGAATGTTTTGCCATAATAACTACTCATAGTCCATACTTTAAGAGAACGTATGTGAGAAAGTACTTTGGACCACTGGCAACTTTTACATAGGTTTCTATAAGATTAGTAATGAAACTACTCTACCTTATTGCTTATTTAAAACCATTATTTAGATAGGTAATAAATATATTAAGCTCAAATGCACATAAATTGATCTGCTCAAAAATATGAAAACACACCAATTATATTTAAAGAAAAATAAACCAAAAAGAAGCAAAAGGAGAAACAAAAGCAGCGATTTACTCAAGTGTACGGAAAAGAAGACGCTTTCCCAGGTCACCGCCCCACCTGACTGGAGTCTTGTCGGTTTATCTCACATGGTGCTCTGAAATACCCGTTTTGTGATTAATTCTGTCCGTGGCCTCAGCGGGCACCTTGTCAATGGCACCCATTGTGAGAGCAGGTACTTGTTTTGTGCATTTGCAAAAATAAGATCCAACTGTGCCGTGCACTCAAATACTCAAAATACCTAGTAATTTGCTTAGGTTTTATTCCTCTAGCCACTGGTAGCCTCAACTTTTAATAAGCAGGAAAACATGGCTGATTAGGGAAATGAACAGAAAAAGACTTTGCAAATAAAGCCCTGCAATATAAATATTGCTCCTTTGAAATGACTAAATGCAAAGGTAAAAGAAAGAAACTGAGCACCTAATCGTCAAAGAGATCCCACATCTATATCAGGGAGAACCCATCACTCAACTAAGCTTACAATAATCTGAAATATGAGATCTGAGCAGGCCACTCATCTGTTCCAAGTTCCTAACTCCCTATTAAAGAGAATTCCACATTCACAAGAATCATTTACTCACAAGAACACAGCACCATGGCACTTCCTAGCCTGCAACTCTCTGACAGTCAGCCATCACTAATCTATTGCTGCCTCCGACGCCTTCTGGCTTCTGTTTTATTAGTCAGAGTAACAAGTGCCTCTTGGTCATTGTACAATCAGAAGCACGTAAGTTGATCAAATATGCCAAACAAACATCCACATGCAAAGTTTTAATATTTGAAAAAAAGTGTCCTGAGCAAAGTCAGGTCAATGCTATATTCCAATTTCAACAGTGGAGCTTTTACCTATAAAAGGTAAACGCAGTTTTGTTTTATTTTGTTTTTTCTCAAAAGAGTATGAGCTAAAGCTTTACAAAAAAAAAAAAAATAAAAGTAAACACAAAGTAAAATAGATTATATGCTATCATAGTTTAAAATGTGTTATTGCATAAAAAAGGAAGTAGTCCTAGCACACTGGTGTTACAGTGTTATAAAAATGTAAATGTTATTTGTTTCCACCTTTTGGAATCAAACTATAGATAAAGTTGAGATAATTAGCATAATTACAGATTGAAGAAAATGTTATTAATCTCAGTGGAAACAAAGTGAGACCAACAGGAGGGAGAGGAAGTGTGAAAAGGATAGGAATGTCTTTACCCAACAGCGGATCAGTTGAGAAATACTGACTAGATTGATGGAAAAGAAATTGAAGTTGAAATAAAACATGTTACATAAAGAACTAGAAGAATACATATGAAAAATTATGGACGGGTGGGTCTGATCAGAGGGAATGGAAAAAGTGGGGTAGGTAAGCAAAAACCCATCTGCCCCTGCAGAGTCAGTAGTATCGTCCCAAATGGATGCATCACGGGCAGTCGTGCTGGGCAGGCTGCAGTCAGCAGGGAGGCGGCCGCGGGCAGAATGAAAGCAGGGGTGGAAGGAAGCGGCCGCTCTAAGCAGCAGAGGGGCGGCAAGACCTGTTGAGTAACTGCCGCTTCCACAGCAGGCCTGTTGGCAGGACTCTGTTTCTATCACACATGTGTGGCATTTAACAAAAACGAGGGAAAGAAAGAGTAGAATATTAACAAAGATTAGAACCAAATTAACGGAAAAATAAAGCAATCAATAAGAACCTGTCTCTAAAGGTGAATATGTGCTAAGGGAAGAATCTGGACAGTGGATATTATTTAACCAACATTGTTGGAAAAGTTGATGATTGATCAGTAAAAACACAAGCATACACACACTATAAATCAAAATACAATACAAAAGGACTAAAAAAAAAGGGCAAAAATAAATTTAGGAAGACATACATTACACTTATTTCCTAAAATAGTTCAATAATCATGAGATAAGGAAAGGCTTCGAAACCGTAAAAAAGAATAAAATAATAATAAACATATAAATGTACTTAACTACATTAAAAAATTCCTTTATGTCAAAAATCATAAGTAAAATTAAAAAGAAAATGAAAAACACCAACCAAAATTAATGACACACACAGGATTATTTAAATATTGACAGAAATATTACATTGAATATCAGCATAAGTACACCAACAGTTACAATTTTTCAGATGGGTAGAGAACACAAAAACCAAAGAGCCAACAAATGCATGTGAAATATATATAACCTCACTAGTAAGCAAAACAATATAAATTAAAATATTAACGAGACACCATGCACTTAACAATAAAGATTATATTTCAAATCTTCACAGAAGATGGATTACTCAATTAATGGTGCTGGACAAATGCCCTAGTCACATGGGGAAAGAATAAGGTTAGATCTTTACCTCATGATTTATGCCAAAATGAACCATGAAATATACAGCCATAAAAACACTGAAAGTAAATTTAGATGACTATTTCTATAAACTTGGCTTAGAAAAAGCATTTTAAAGCATGACGGCAAAGCCAGAAACCATAAAGAAAAAGATAGATAAATCTCACTATACAAAAATTTAAACCTTCTCAGCAAAACAACAGTGTAAACGAAGTAAAAAGACAAATGACAGGGACTTTCACCTTCAGCTATGAGAAACTAGCTTCAATCAGACCCATTCTTCCACTGAGAACAACCAGTAAAACTGAATAAATTTTATTTTTTAAATATCTATTTGGAGGCATCAGACTTGTAAGACAACCAGGACTTGCAGGTCTGACTATATTCTAGAAAGAAGGTAAAAGTAATGAGCCGAGTTTCCATTCTCCTAACTTTTTCCCTCATGGCATTTGCTGATTCCTAAGGCTGGGGTGCTGAGACACCAAGCAGAAAGCAGTAGCATCAGAGGGGTTAAGCAGAGTCTATCACAGTCTCCAGGGTTAAGGAGACAAAATCAGAGTTCGTGGCCTGCCAAGGATGGCAGGCCTGTTAAACATGCCCTATTTCTGGTAAGCACCGAGGGCCGTCCCCTACAGGTAAGGCAGAAAGAGACCAGATCTTACAAAGACTGCAACCTAGTCTGCAACCTCCTGCCCCATTCTGTCTGTCAGAAGCAAATTAAATACTCTCTGGAGAAACATAACACCACCCAGAGCTACTTTAATTTTCATATACAATGTCTAGTATTAAAAAAAAAAAAATGCCAGATGTATCAGGAGACAGGACCAAGAGAAAAACATCTACAGAAGATCCATATATTATAATTATCAGACTTTAAAATAATGTCTTTTAATATGTAAAAGAATGACAAACTGAGAATTTTATTGAGAACTAGAATTTTAAAAAATCATATAAAAATTTTAGAAATAAAATACAACTAAATTATGAATGTAAAAAGCAATTAAATAGTAGATTAGGCTAAAGAGAGAACTAGTGAACTGAAAGATAGGTTAACTAAAAATGCCTAGACAGATAAAAAGGATTAAAAAAAGAGAGATGGGGGAAAAAGCATGAAATACACATGGAGCCTGATGGTAAAGGTTTAAAATATGTGAATTTGGTGTCACAGAATGGGAAGAAAAAGAAAATGAGACAAAACAATAATTGACAAAATAATGGCAGAGAATTTTTCAAAACTATCAAAAAGCCACAAAGTCAGGAAATTCTACAAACCCCAAAAAGGATTAAAAAATAAATGACAAATTTTTAAAAAATGTGGAACATATGCTAGACAAAGAATTAATATCTTTAGCATATGTAAAAAAAATCCTTAGGCCTCATGAAGAAAAGACAGACTCATCAAAAAATTGGCAAAAGATATGAAGAAGTAATGCAAAGAAAGAAGAAATATAAACGGCTAGTAGATTGTTAAAAAAACAAATTTTTAAGAGCTAAGAAACATGTTATATGAAACATGCCTCAACCTCACCTATCATCAAAAACACACAAATTAAAGTGAGGTATCATTTTTTGACCATGAGTTGGAAAAGATGAAAAAGAGTCAAAATAACCGGTGTTGGCAAAAGTGTGGAAGGAAATGTACTCTCTTATCTTGCTAGTGAGCGTAAGAGTTGTGATTTGCTAAATGAGGTATTGGAGTTAAGTTTGGTGCTGTCAGGGGCAGCATAGCGAGGGACACGCAGACTGGAATCATGAAATGATTAAGTTGATTACTCAGACTCTCACAGGACCAAAGAGGAAGGAGAAGCCACCGGGACATGTACCTTAACCAGCAGGCAAGGAGCAAGAGACAACAGAGGGACCTGTGGGCTGGGGCCTTTATTGGGGTCAAGGGTGTTGCCCAGGGGGGGCTTCCTCGGACAGGGCTGCATTAATTAACTTGAAGGGACCTTGAGGCTAAGCACAAGAACTAAGGGGTTATGTTATCTTGTTCAAGCAGGAGTAATGTGGTCAAGCAGCTCAGAGTAAGGGGCCTTATCTATCTAGAACATGAAAACGAAAACTGAGTGGACACTTCCTCAAAATATGTTGGTGAAGGGTGACCAGCTGGGGAAAGAACAACAAGATGGATGCTGACGCAGTATTAACACAAATGACAGTTATGACAGTAAGTAAGTTCACTCTTTCTAGCGGGCAGTTTGTTAATATGCATTATGTTGGTCAGGATAAGCTAGGTTATGCAGCAGTAACAAACAATCCCCAAGTCCCCATGGCTTATGACAAATGTCTACTTCTTGCTCACACTACCTGTCCACTGCAGGTTGGCTACCTCTCTTTTCTACATTGTTTTCCCTCGCAGGACTCAGGCTGATGGAGATTGTACCTAGAAAGTTGTGGGTCTCCTAAAAGAGGACATGGCAAATCACCCACATGCTGGGTTTTAAAACTTCTAGCTAAAATTTATACAGGCCACTTCTCACTTGCCAGAGCAAGTGCCATGGCCAAGTATGATGTAATAGGGAGGGAAGTCTCATCCTGACTCAGGGAGGAGCAGAATTACTTGTAAAAATCAGAGAACCTATCACACAGTTCCAAACTCAGTATCTAACAATTTCCTAAGAAAATAAGTAGCTTCATGTGCAAAGATACATGCAAATTGCTGTTACTAAATTATGCAGTAGAAATAACCTCCATGTCCACCAGGAAGTCACAGGCTAAACAAATGAAAATATCCAGAAAACAATACACTGCAGTCATTAAAAATAATGATGTGTATTTGCTGACAAAGAAAGTTGTCCTCAATAAGTTACTAAGGAAAAAAGAAGGTTAAATGTATTATGTTATATTAAATGTCTCTGAAGTTACACCCAAAATGTGTAATTATCTCTACATCATGAATTAGCATTGATTTTTTTTCATCTTTGGCATTTTATCTTTCTATGTTATCTTAATTTTTTACAATAAGCATGCATGACTTTTAATGTTTCAAAGACCAACAAAGCGGCCAGGCGCAGTGGCTCACGCCTGTAATCCTAGCACTCTGGGAGGCCGAGGCGGGTGGATCGCTCGAGGTCAGGAGTTCGAGACCAGCCTGAGCAAGAGTGAGACCCCGTCTCTACTAAAAATAGAAAGAAATTATATGGACAACTAAAATATATATATACAAAAAATTAGCCGGGCATGGTGGCGCATGTCTGTAGTCCCAGCTACTCGGGAGGCTGAGGCAGTAGGATCGCTTAAGCCCAGGAGTTTGAGGTTGCTGTGAGCTAGACTGACGCCACGGCACTCACTCTAGCCCGGGCAACAGAGTGAGACTCTGTCTCAAAAAAAAAAAAAAAACAAAAAAAACAAAGACCAACAAAGCCATTTCAATATCTTTAATAATTAATGTTTGGTGTAATGAGGATACAGCAAAATAGGCAATTTCATACCCTGCTGGTAGAAGGAGAAATTGGAATAATAATAATATACTTTCTAGTAACTGATCTAAAAAGAGATGCTCAGGCCAGGCATGGTGGCCCATGCCTGTAATTCTAGCATTTCGAGAGGCTGAGGTGGGAGGATCGCTTGAGCCTAGTAGTTAGAGCCCAGCCTGGGCAACATAGTGAGACCCTATCTCAAAAAAAAAAAAAAAAAGTGCTCAGAGAGCCAATAAAAGATATTCTAAGACATTCATACATCAGAGCATTATTTATATAGCAAAACTTCAGAAATAACCAAAATGTCCAAAAATTAGTAAATAAACTAAGATATATGCAGAACATGGATTTTTAAAATCAAGATTCTAATGTATTTCTATATACATAGAAATAACCTCAGAGTTTGCTTATAAGTGACAAGAGCAGGATCCAAAACTATATTTATAGATAACTGTATAGACAGTTCATACGTATTTCACAATGTTAAGAGCATCATCTCCAGGTACCAGTAATACAGGTAACTTGTTCTTGTTTTCTTTGCACTTCTCTTTCTCTCTCTCTTTCCCATTTTTCCACAATAAATATTTCTATTGGGTGCAGAATAAAATATCTAATAAATATTACTGTTTAATGTTGTCATAGTAAAAGAGTAGGGATCACAGTGTGGGTGTGATCATTCACAGGAAAAATAAAGTAACCCCACTCAGAAAGAACTTTAAAATCACTAAAATCAGAAATATTCTCCCATGATGCAAACTTCATTGCTTTTTGAAATTCAGCAAGCAAAACATTCTCCCAACTTCTTAGCCAAGCACACACTGCTGTTGAATTTAAAGCCAGGAAACACATGAATAATGTCCTGGTACATGTAAATGTATTGGAAAAGGCCCATCTTTGCACTGCTGTTAAGTTAAAAGCCAGGAAACAAATGAGTAATGTCCTGGGACACGGAAATGTATTGGAAAAGGACCATATTTTTACTGGAAAGATCTTTTACCAATTGTATCTGTCTCTGACTACAGGAGACCAATGGCAACTTCCTAAATTATGCATTAAGATGCCGCACAGAAAAACTAGTTCAGCACTAAAAGACTGAAGATGAGAACTGTTTGTTGGTCCAAATGTCATCTTATAAAATGTATGGACAATAAGGAGAAGAAAGCAGCACACAGACACACACACACACACAGTTACAGAAACGCAACGCATATCGTATTCTCACAGCACCTCAGACCCAAAGGACGGTTTCCAACCAGGTAAAGGGCTGCTGGCTGTGGCACTAACACTGGCCCTTCCTTTTGTATTCGTGTAGGCCTGCATTACAATTAACCCTTGAACCACACTGGTTTGAACTGCAAGGGTCCACTTATATGCAGATTTTTTTCAATCGCATCACAGGCTATGAAACTTATGTATATGGAGACCTGACTTTCCCTAATCGCAGGTTCTGCAGGGCTGACTGCAGGACTTCAGTATGCACGGGTTTTAGGGGTCCTGGAACCAATCCCCCTCCCAGATACCGAAGGATGACTATTTCTCAGGTTGCATGATGGAAGAAATACTACGTAACTGGCAATGAGCATAGAAGTAGAGAAACTTTCAAGACCACGTTAACATAGAATCCAAGGTCTTCACCACGGCCTGCGTGGCCATCTGTTGGGTCCTAGAGGACAGAGCCCCATGGCTTGTTCATCTCTCCATCTCCAGTCTCCTGCAGAGAGCCTGGCATGGAGAACATCAGCAAAGATCTGGGATGGGCGGAGGCTTGATGGAGGAATCTGCTTCAGGTGAGGCTGGACAGGAGGGGCCGTACAGTGAGTCTGTCTGTCCGACTCTAGGGCTCTGCTTTCTGCATGGCCCGCTGGCATGGTGCCCTCACCCGGCACGGTGACCCATCAAACACCACAGCCCCGGGCCTCTTCCATGGGGCCGCCCAGCAAGGCAGCAACCTAGAGACCCTCAGCACACCCAGCAGCCAGGCCGGCCTTTGGGTGGCACCTCAGTGGCTGATGAAAGAAGCCACAAGCACCCAGAAAATGCTTTCTGATTCTAGGGCTTTCTCAGTGGGTTTCCTTTCATCAAAGCGAGGGAAGCCTCATGCTCCACAGACACAGACTCGCATAATCACGTTCTCCAACTTCCTGAGTTAAATGGAAACGACCACTCAGACTTGCATCAGACCTAAAAAGCCAAAACTTAAAGGCTACCGCCCAAATGCACTTTCATACACGAAGGGCAATGTTTGGGGGACTTAGTTTCTAGCTCTATATGCACCCATGAAATACTCGCTGATTCAGTTAAACGAAGGCTGAAAAGGCATTAATCTAATCAAGCATAATGTAAGAGACAAGCTCACCACAGCAAGTCCCTGTGAACGTCCGGCCTGGAGCACTCTGTCCGTCCACCTGAAAGAGCATCAAATTTCAACAAGACATCACAAAAGCTTTCTCTTACGAGTGGTGTTGGGTCTTTTGTCTTCCCCTCTAACTATCCTCACCCAAGTCCATCCTTCTGTCTGTCAGTGAATCCCTCGTCTCTTCTGACCTCATCTCCTGCCCATTCCCTGCTGTGTTCTGCGCTAACCCCTTGGCATCCTGGCTGTTCTAGAACATTCCAGGCTCTCCCACCTGCTCCGTCAGCCTGGAAGACTCTTTCCGAGGCTTCTGAACAATAAGACTTTCACTTCCTTCCAGGTCTTTACTCAAAGGTTCCTTTCTCAGCGCCAAGGGGAAATTTCAGCGTCAGCCCAACACTGCAAAAGGGCCGCCTGATCTCGTCTCCTGAGCACTGACCACTCCCCCTCATGCCACGGGTTACACACACTTTGCTTAGTCACCTCATATTGTTTCTCTCCCCCAGTAGCACGTCAGTTCCAGTGGAGCAGCAATCTCCATTTCTGTTCAGTACTATGTCCCCTGGAATGGCATCTAGCACATTCAGTAAATATTTGCTAAACCAATGAATACATTAAACTGAAAGGAAGGCATCTTCATGCAGAATCAAGAAGTGTATCTAATGCAAACTATGTTTTGTGTATTTCTTTTTAAAGGGAGGAATGCAACATAGAAAGTGTTTGTTTAAAGGATATTAGTTAACAAAAACCCCCACGCTTGCCGATGAAGCCGATGAAGCCGAGGCACACCTCAGAGAAGCGGCCAGAGAGGGTGGAAGCCAGGGCCAGCACGGCTGGAGGCGGGACCTTGGTAACGCAGCCCAACCCACTGGCAAGCGAGGCGGGGTTTTGTTTTGTTTTGTTTTTTAATGATAGGAGGGACCCAAATGTGTTTGTGAAAAGGGGAAAGCCCCGGCAGAGAGGGTCAGCTGGGAGCGCAGGGAGCCCAGGTCATCGACAACACCCGGTCCAGGGCGAGTCACAGGGCCAGTCACCGGCTCCCCAAACAACTCCCGGGCCAGATAGATACCCCCTCAGCAGGACATCCCGTTGGCTCAAGCACTTCCCAAGCCCACTGTCCCTGGACACACGACCAGGGGCAAAACCAGCTGGCTCTGCTCTCAGCAGAGCTGTCCCTGGAGGTGGGGGCAAGAAAAGAGAGGGAGGGACTGGGCAAGATGGAGGGAAACCGACCTCAATCTCCTCTTTAGAAAAGAAAGCCAGGACCGCCCAGGCAGGGAGAGAAAACCTGTCCAGGTGAGCAGAAAGAACATTAAAACAGACATCCTAAGAGCAAGCCATCCGTGGCTCTCAAAAGCGGGCGGGCATCACAATCTCTGGAGGGTTTGTGGATGGCAGAATGCTGACGCGCCCAGAGTCTGGGATTTAGGTGGCCTGGGGTGAGGTCCCAGGTGACGCTGCACGGGGACCACACCCTAAGGACCTCAGCGGCCACAGGTCAGCAAACCCACCAGAGGGCAATGAGCAGACAGCGCAGCCCAGCTTCCATGTGGAGTAGGTCAAACTTCAGGCTTTGCACACTCTTAGCTCCTGACCGTACACGGCAATGTACAGGCAATTTACAGTGGGTACCTGCAAGTAGAACCAACATGGCTTTTATGTGGCAGGCGCTGCTGGTGGTGGGCTGAATGCTGTGCTCTCCTGTTCAAGATACGCTGACATAAAGTTACAGGGATATAGTTTTTCTTTCATAAAAATCCTCCCATATCCTAGAATGGAAGGGGCTTAATGAAAACAAAAATCCTCCCATAAATAATGTAAGTAGGTACAGAAAGCAGACAAGTGGCTGCTCAGCGCTGGCGGCGGAGGCCAGAGGAGTGAATCTAAAGACGTTCTTTGTGAAGTGATGAAACGGGCTGAGACTGTGGCGACGAGTGCACACATCTGTGAATGTACCGAAAACCACTGATCTGCAGACATTAAACAGGTGAACTGTGTGGTATGTAAATTCTGTATCAACGCAGCTGTTTTTAAAATAGATTCCTTTTTCTTCACTTTCCCTTTCAAATTACTTCTATCTATTCTGCTTTTGGGGATTTCCCATTACTTGGAACTTTAATTAGCTTTCTTTAAAAAAAAATTTTTTTCTGTTCCTAGGCCTTCTATGACCATTTGATTTTAATCATATAATTTTACTTATTCAAATTTTTTTAAATCACAGAGTAGAATTCCATATATATATATATATCACACACTTTTTTTTTTTTTTTTAGAGACAGGGTCTCACTATGTTGCCCAGATTGGTCTTGAACTCCTGACCTCAAATGATCCTCCTGCCTTGGCCTCCCCAGTAGCTGGGATTACAGGTGTAAGCCACAGAGAATTCCATATTTTTAGACCTGGAAATCTTTTGTGTGTGAACCCATCAATTTTCCAGGTAGAGACCATGGGATTTTTTTTGAGTGAAAGTGACTTTTCCAAAGTCAAGCACATGTAGTTCTACTCAAATTATTTTAAAAACAACATCCCTCTTCTGCGAGCAGAAAGATATATCAAAATACATATTTTTTTTAATTAGCCCTCCAGTATCTGATATTGTGTTTTAATAAAGTTCAGGAATATCTATTCCTTTGGAAAACAGCCATTACTTAACAGACTTTTTCCATGCTATTTATAGGAAACACAAGCCTTCATATATGTTAGCACTCACCTGCCAAAACCAATCCATGTGCAAACTGGAAGGTAGAAACTACCAGATGCAAATGAAGGTTGATATGAGTTTTTAATTCTTTTCAAAGATCCCTCCACTGAATTAAAATTAGGAAATAAAAAATAAGAGTATTTTAAGTATTTTTTGGACCCAATAAAATTATTAATATTAGTGGAGTCTCTGTAAGTCACTGCCTCTACAAATGACAGAGATTTTGTTTTCTTTTAATTAACTCTACACACATGTGCCTCGTGGTAAACAGACCCAATGGATTCAGATTTGTTTACACTTGAGAAAATTTAAAAGTGATTATTTCTATTAAAAAGAAATTCACCATAGCTTCCCTAGTAGGTGTTAAGTAACTGAATGTTTTAGAGAAATGTATTCAATCTACTTTTGTATTCAATCCACAAACAGTGGAGGCTTAATGCCCAGCTCTATCCTTTCCTCTCCCCCAGCCACCCAACGGGCCCTCGCTGATCAAGGGCTCTCCTGCCTCCTAAAAGGCCCCCAAAAAGATATACCTGTCCCTGTGTCCTTCCTCGGGCCCTGCCCCTACCTGAGTGACAGCTTTCTCGTGTGATATAAGAAACTAGTCCAAGGGACTAAGTTTAGGCCAAGGCTTCCTTCGCAGGGGCCAGAAAATATAACTTAACATGACAGCTTTCCTCCAAAGTGGGGTTCCAGAAATTCTGTGGTTAATGGATCCTTCAGCTTCTCTTAAGTAACACTTCTTGTGCAGCCACATCTCAGGAGTGACCTTCGTCATAGGCAGGGAGACAGAGGGGTTTCCTAGGATGTAGGACTTTCAGTGCTAAAAAAAATAAAAGCAAAGTCCCAGGCAAATCAGGGTGAGTTGATCCCCCTGTAGAGCCAGTACTTGTGGCTGAAAGTGGTCTCCCCCCATCACAGCGAGTGGAGGGGGACCTCGGCGACAGCTGATACAGCCCACCCTTGAGCAGAGAACATAACAGGTGACGAGATGTCGCTCCTTCTCCTGCTCCTTGGCACCCATCACAGGCCGTGCCAGCTTTCCGAAACGTGCCTCTTATGTCCCTAGGGCCTTTGAACAGGTCCCCCAAAGACCTACTCCCTCCACAGGGAGAAAGTCAGTAGGGAGATGCAGCTCTGGTCACAAAGGGACCCCACAGGGCAGCAAGCTGGGTTCAAGGTCTCCACTGCGGCCGACTTAGCCTGGCTCTGCTGGACATGGAATTCATTTCCTAGAAATCTGCCCATTATCTAACAGCAGAGAAAAAATCCTAACTCCAGTGCCAGCAGAAGGGACTGAGGAGCTATGTCACTGCTATTTTTAGCAGATGACTATTGTCCCTGGAGTTTTACAACACAAAAGGTCTAGAAGGAAAAGATATAGACAGGCCCTCCCACAGATAGGCCAGTGCAGAGGGCCAGGCCCTTTGGACGCCTGCCTGACATGTCAAAGAGAAGCAGAAGGGGCCGGAACCCGGGAATCCACCGCAGCCGCTTGTTCACAGTGCAGAACCCCGGGAACAGAATCAGTCTCTGCAAGACCCAGGCTGGGCCAGGGCCCCGGCTCCAGGGCTCTCTGCACTAACCTGTACTCAAGGAAAATGCTGAAGAAAGAGAAAGGCTTGTGACCACCCCTGGCACAAGGACCATCTTTCCCCTCCTTGAAACACTCTGCTTACTCAGCTTCCTTGAGTCTGGGCCCTTCCAAGCGACAGTCTGCTTCTCTTCTGTTTCCTGGGGCAGCGTCCTCCTGTCCACCCTTCTGTAATCAAAGGTTTCCCCAAGATGCACCAGCTCCCTTCTCTTCTCCTCCAAAGCACCTGCCGCCACTTTAACAGTTACAAGAATCCTTGCCATGTAGATGTGCCATTTTCTTAATTACCCCTTGTTGGCTAAAAGTTTGCTTTGCTTCCTTCCACCTTTTCCCTTGGCTAAAATTGAACTAGTAGTTACTGGAAAACTACCTTGAGGCTAACTTGCCCATAGAAACAATAGCTCCATTTACTGACTGTCTCTCATGGGGCAGGCACTTCTATACGTTACTAATTTATTCTGCCCAGAACTTGTAGGAGGTGTTATTATCTTCATTTTCCAGATGGGGACCTAAAAGAAACTGAGGATCAAAGGATCATGTGACTTGTTCAGCAGCATGTAACCAAACTAAGCCCACATCCTTGACCACCAAACTGGATTTCCACTCTAGGAAGAGTTCTAGAGCTCCTCAAATTTAAGTGTACCAGCAAATCAGCTCAAGACCGCCTTAAATTGCAGGCTCTAACTCAGTAGGTCTGGGGAGGGGCCTGAGATCCTGCATTTGGGAAAAGCTCCAGGTGATGCCAGTGTTGCTGGTCCATGAACCACACTTCAGGCAGCAAGGGTTCTGATGCCCAATATTCCCAGCTGGTCTCCCTCCCACCTATTAACTAGGTCTGGCCCTGCTTGCGTTTCCAAAATTAGATCTATTCGTGACAGTAAGGCTACAGATAAAAGGTCATGCATGCCATCCTTCACTTTGATTAAACTTTTTATTTTGAAATAGTTACAGACCCACAGGCAGTTGTACCATTCACCCCCCAAAGTTAGCACTTGGCACAATCCTAGTACTATAATAAAGCCTTGAACTTGGCGTTGCTGCAATCCCTGGAGCTTACTCAGACTGCTCCCTGCTATGCATACAGCATGCGTGTGCGCGTGCACCTGTCTGTGCAATTTTAACTCACGTGTAGCTTCCTGGAACCACCACAATCAAGGTGCAGAACTGTTCCAGCCCTGAGAGGCCCCCTCCAGCTACCCCCTTATAGTAACACTCCTTCCCCTCCTACTCGAACCCCAGCAACCTCTATCACTTCTCCATCTCTACAACTGCATTATTTCAAGACTGTTACATAAATGGAATCATACAGCATATAAGCTTTGGAGATTGGCTTTTTTCGCTCAGCATAATTCCCTGGCCTGCCTTCATTTTTGAACCAGCTTCATTTGCCTTTCCTTGTCTCAGAGAAAGCGCTACTCTAAATGTACTTAACACCCTTGTCTGGGCACCTGTCACGAGCACAGGGGACATAGTCCCTCCTGCCTCTTTGCGGGGCTTCCCCTCCACACCATGGTGCCTCTCCCAGCTGGAATGTCCCTTGCCGGAGGTGCAGACTCTAATTCAAGAGCCACTGAAGCATCCCAGAAACAGAGGCCAGACAGAAATGCGTGACTCCCCACCCCATCGGACGTGCACTTTTCATCTGTGCTTGTTCAGACCTGACATAAAGATGCCTTTGGAAACATACATAGTTTCTCTGTCCTTTTGAAACTGCTCTCAAATCCCACCGTTCCAATCCAATTTTGCCAATTTTGCCACCGAGTCACATGGGATTTCACTTCTGCCTTAATTTCCATATCTCTGACTCAGTAGAAATAAGTAAAATCTACCTTCAACGAACTGTCCTTTAAATTCGGGAACACTATTTAAAAATAGTCTCTTCCCGACTCTTTTATGTACACACACACACACGTCATGACATCAAGGATTCTTGACAATCTACTTCATCTCAAAATACGACCTCATAAGATCCACAAATAGGTGCCACCATCGTCCTCCCACACTCTCCATCACAGCTAAAAGTGGCATCCTGTCCTTCCCACCGTTCAGGTCTGTGTGGCTTCTGTCAACCCCTCCTTGCTGGGATGCTCTTCACACACATATGCACACGCGCACACACGTCCTCATTCCACCTTGCTATTTTTAAAAGTTCCTTTCCAGTCTTCATGAATGAAACATATTTTCTTTGTTCACATATTATAACAAACTCTCTACATCCTTCTTATATCTTTTAATTAAAAGGAATTACATACTGTTTTACATATGGGGTTGTCTGGACTTAATTTGGAGAAATCTTAGAATGTTCCGTGGCCATGATTTAGAATTACTGGCCCAGAAGGCTATCAAGCCAGCCTCAAGCAATTTCAAAAAAGTGGTATCTTACAGATCATGCTCTCTGAATTAGGTTAAAAATATTTTTTTTCTAAATAAACCTTAAAAATATATTTTAAAAATGGTAAGCACAATTCTAAATAACTCCTGAGTTTGCCAAGTGCAACAGCTGAGGCAGGAGGATCACTTGAGCCCAGGAGCTCAAGACCAGCCTGGGCAACATAGTGAGACCCCCGCAGCTCTAAAAACAAATTTAAGAAAACAAACAAAAAAAAAATGACAGACCTAGAGGCATAATAGAAGAGTGTGAACTTTAGTAACAGACAAGTAGTTAAATAATACTTAGAGCTTTTCTTACATTGTAGCCATATCTACCAGAAGTTGTCATTCAAAATAGTTCTGAAAACTAGCTTACATATCACATTGACAGGAGAGTTAGACCAGTAAATGATAATCCAAAGCAGATCATATGCCCTATTATTGTTTCAGATTTTTATAAGCTTCCCCCTTTGCCTTCCCTCACCAGTACAGGATGTTCACAGTCACCACACATCTAGCGGATCCTGCTTCTCAGTCTGGCCAGGAGGTATCGGCGGGAGGCCCCGAGGCCCCGTGGGGGTCAGGAGGAGCATCATGCCTGCCTGGGAGTCAAGCCCAAAGCCCGGCTCTCCTGCCGCACCCACGTCCTCTCTTCTCCGAGCCCCACTTTCTTCAACCACAAAACCACGGGGCTCCCCCACTTCCCCAATCCCTTCCACCTCTAATCCTGGGACGACAGTCCGTCCACATTTCTGAAACCTCCCGCACAAACACACGCGGGGCCGTCACACATAACCCTTCCCTCAGAGCCACGTCAGGCCCTGGGAGCTGGTGCTTGTTGACACTGGACCACGAGGATGTGCAGGTTTTCCGCACTATCCCCTCTGCTTCGGTGCCTGTCAGAAACGTCCCGCAGTAAAAATAAAAATAAATACATCAATGCTCTGGGTTAGTGTGTCGCATCCTTTACCAACAAAAGCCGATTCTCCCTTAAGAGTTCCAGCGGATTTCTTGCTTGTTCACCTTAGGTCTAATTCTATGTCGCCACTGAAGGGTCAGGCCTGACCTTTACGAATAAGTAAGTAAGTAGGGCCTGGAAAGTGGAACCGACTTCTTGTCCTTCGGCGCCACGTGAAACGTGGCAGAGCAGTAATCGCATATTTAAGTTAGAGATCTTCCCGCGGGTTCCCAGACACGGTAACACCACCTCCAGAGTCACCTCCACTGAATGTCAGGGGACTTGCAGGCCACTCTTGTTCCCTTCACAGGGACACCGACTCACCCGGCTTTGTCATACTCCAGTGTCCACTGTGGAGAACAGGCGGCGTGGACGGTGGTGACCATGGTGGTGGGGGATAGTGAGTTTCAGACTCAGGCCACCTGGGATCTGCTTCCTGGCTCGGCCGGAGGGCAACTCTGCCCCACCTCCCTGAGCCTGATACCTCATCCCCTAACAGAGACAACCGCACCCACATCACGGGCTCCTGGGGGCGGATGAGATGCTCTGCGCTAAGGCTCCAGAAGCCCAGAAGCCCCTGGGGCTCTCACTGAAGAGCAGACCATTTGGCGGGTCTGGGTGGGGGTCTGCGTTCCTATCAAGCTCCCCGGTGGGGAACCCCCTACTCCCAGTCTGAGGACCCCACTTTGAGGTTCAAGTTTCTGCACCAGTGGTTTTCAATGTCGGCTGCACAGGGAATTACTCTCTGAGGCCTTATCCTACCCCAGATTCTCATTTAATTGGTCTGGGATGTGGCCTGGACACCAGGAATTTTATGGAACATTCCAGATGATTCTCATGTGCAGCCAAAGTTGGGAACCAATTCTGGGAGACTACCTGGTTGGTGCAAAATGCCTCAGAAACCCGGACTTATCTTTCCTAAAAGTTTGTTGCTATTTAAATTTATCCAAACTTTGTTTTTTAAATCATTTCAAGAAGCTAGTAACTCCTTGGGACAATGGATATTTCCTCAATCTTTAAAAAATCAGGGATGGAGATCTGGATGGGGAAACACAAGCACACTCCGGGGTCCATGCGGAAGTCCGGGTGTGGCCACCAGTTGGGTTGAATGAATGAATGCACAGGGAAGCCAAACCCAGCAGAGCCCTTCATCAGACCGAAGATCGGAGGCAAACCCACTGTGGCGGAACCAACACTGCAAGTCCAGGTTCGAATCAGGTTATTTCACCTGTTCTCTTTGTTATCATGTTTAGCAGCTGACCCTTAATAATAATAATATAAACACAAACACATTTTATGCCAAAGGATTTTTTTAAAACTCAATGCTTATTTTCTCTCCTTTAATAACAATCCTTGGTGACAAAAGGGGAGTGTGACTTCATGTTTTAGAAGCATCTCATTAAAAAGAATAAGGGAGTAACGTCTGATGCAGCAGCCACACTGAATCCGCCATAAAGCTCCTGCAAACCTACCCGACTTCTTCAGATGTCCAGCTCCTCTCCAGGGGCTCCAATAAACACCCCTCCCTGAGCTCAATGGCTAAAAGCGCCCTGCAGGCCACATGTTCAGTCTGAGATACCCCATGGAGAGTGCTCTTCTGGGTTAGCCCTAGCAAAGCCTCCTCCGTATTCTGGCAGATTGATTCCAAAAGTGGCCCCAAGTCCCCTTCTATCCATGCCTCTTGTTAGGTGACTTTGCAGCTCCTCCACTGAGGGGAGGGGGTCTATTTTCCTACCCCTTGAATCTAGGCTTGGCCTTGTGACTTGCTTTAGCAAAAGTGACATTGAACCTCCACCAAGGTGAAGCCTCGAGAGACCTTGCTCTCCTGGAACCCTGCTCCTGCCGTGGAGAACAAGCCCAGGTCAGCCTGCGGGAGGATGAGAGACCACATGAAGCAGAGATGAGTCATCCCAGCTAAGACCGTCCTGGTCTGGCCACTCGCAGCTGACCACCAGCTGAGTGCTGACGAGGCAGCAAATCTAGCCTCGTTCAGCTGAGCTGGGCCACCATCAGCAAAATGCTTTCAGTTGTATACACCTGTGAGGTGTGAGGCTTTACAGTTGTTTGTCATGCAGCATTATCCTGGCCACTGATAACCGATACACTTTTATCAAAAACACACAGGCCTCTCTAAGGCTGCGGGGCCCAGAGCAGCCCCAGCCATGGTCAGTAGAAGAGGAAGAGGCAGACATCTGTCACCTGCCTGCTGCCAACCCAGGCTTTCCAAGCCCACTTCAGTGGACTCCTTCTGTCCCAGCCCCTTGGGGTCCTAGTCCCTTCTGCTCAATTTATCCTTCTCACTTCCTTTCCCAAAGTTCAGAAGTTGGAGATGCAATTAAAAACACTAACATACATTCCCAATCAGCAGAGCAAACTTCTTGCTTGTGCTAGCTGGCCCTCAGCAAGGGTGGGGAGGCATGAGGCCAGGATTTACTTCCTAGAGTAACTTGCAAGGTCCAGGGAATTCACTCTCCATACACATGGATGCCAGGGCCCGGTAAGGCAGAGGGATGGGTACTAGTTCCAATAACTCGATTCTCATTTTAGGGAAAGGTGATTCTAGAATTTATAAAGCTTTATGTAGCATTCAGAAAACAAACAAAAACAAAAAATTTTTCTCTAGTCGAGATACAGTCCTAATCACAGCTATGAATACATCCATAAAATTTAAATGCAAGCACTTCAGGAATGAAGGGAGACACTCCACACTGGGTGTGGTGCGGGCTTTGTTGAACTAACAAAACAAATGGGTGGAGAGGCCTTTGGAAAATTTCACCAAGAGGCCTGGAATTTAACTATGCAGGAGTACAATTCCATCACGAAAGCAGTGCAGTTTTTAAAATTTAGCATATTTGGGCCTTATTCTGTTCTGACATTCAACCCACCTTTCCTCAACAATTAAAACGGCACAAACACTTCCTTTGTTTTCACGGCTGTCTCAAGAGCCGCCAAGGCTGTAAAGGTGAATCTCAGGTGATAAGTGGAAGAGAAGAATTAGGAAAAAGAATTATGGCAGCTTTCACTATCCCTGAGTCAGAGGGAACAAAACTACCATAAATTCAGAAGACATCGAGAGCACGCTTTGAATGGTACTGGAGAATTATTTGACAAATATTTACATGTTGCACATTAAATCACAAGGTTCTTTTAGAGCAATAAATATTTGAGAAGGAAAATGGTGTGCTGAGCCACATCCAATATTCTACCGATCTCAGGAGGCAGGAAAAAATAGGTTTTCTTAAACAAAACACATCCGATCCTAAGTTACCCAAAGCAACTGGAACGCCTACCAGCTCCGGGGGAGCTCCCTTCTCAACCAACCAGAGATGAATAGCTCCACAAACACACCCTGGAAAAGTTGGAAAGCCTTTAGAGACATTTTCCTCTTAGAAAGCTGGCTGTGGGTGGCACCTGTGAGCTGTCATTCTGTCATGAATTACCCCTGACTTCACCAAAGCTCTTGGACCTTCTTGAGGTTTTTCACTGTCACTAATCACGATAAGCTTGTAGACCAGGCTCCAGCAAAGTTCCTGCCCCAGGGCCCTTGCACTTGCTGTTCCCTCTACCTAAATTCTCTTTCCCCCGGACACCTTTTCTACCACACTGCTCAACCTGCTCTCTCAAATGCCCGTCGTATTTGCAATTTCAGCCCTCAGTGCCTGAACACCCGCATTGCCCTTGCCCAGTTCCCGGAGCTGCTGGCTGAGACAGGGGTAGGCAGAAAGGCCTCCCAGAGAAGGTGCCCTTAAAACAGGCACCTGCAAGCAGTGAGGGAGCGAGCCGTGTAACCACCTGGGAGGCACACATTGGACACTAGCATGTTCACAACCCCAGTGTGTTCCCTAATTTCCTATTTCTTAACCAGCTACTTTTCCTCTCTAAGTTCTTCTCCTCACTAAAAGGCTGAGACTCTCAAAGGCAGGGACTGCTGGACTCATCTTCAAGTGTCCTAAAGTACCTAGCCAGAGCACGGTAGGCCTGCAATAAACACTATGCAATGACTCACACTCCATCGGCCACGGAGAGGTGCACTGGGGCTTTGCCACACTTTATTCTTTCAGCCATTTTTCAGGACTACAGAGCTGTTTGATCACCAGTTTCGAGAACCTAATGGGAAGAATGGAAGCTCCCGCCTCCCCCCACCCACACCCCAAAGCACAGAACACAGGCCCTGCTCCTTCCGATCCACGGATAGAAGAGCTCGGGGGTCTTGTGGTTTGCAGGCCAGCTGCCAGGCCCCGTCACTGTTTGGCTCAAAGCAGAGATGCAAAGGACGACGAGTCTCCTTCTCTACTATAGTTGGGACAGAGGAAAAGCCTGGCGTGGCAGAAGGAAACAAAGGAACCTGGAAGGAGCCACAGGACAAGACGGTAAGCCAGGCCCCGGGGCGGCCCCTCAGAGCATGTGTACACTGCCGCACCTCACACTCACAACCCCAGCAGATATGAGCTGTCGTTATTCTATTTGACAAACAAGGAAACCGAGGCAGAGAGATTCTGGGAGGCTTCAGCTAGCATCCCATGCCTACCCGAGGGAAGGGCTTTCAAGAGCTGCCGGGCACTCGGTCTGTCAGGCTCAAACCCCCTGGGGATGGCTTACCTGTTGCCAGTTTTCTCCTATGCAGCTGTTTTCAAATATACATATATATATATATATATATATATTACTGATTGATTCATTGACAGAATCTTAATCTGTCACCCGGGCTAGAGCACAGTGGTATCATCATAGCTCACTGCAATCTCAAATTCCTGGGCTCAAGCCATCCTCCTGCCTCAGCCTTATGGGTGCACGCCAAAATGCTCAGCTAATTTTTCTATTTTTTGTAGAGACAGGGTCTCACTATGTTGCTCAGACTGGTCTTGAAATCCTGGCCTCAAGCAATCCTCCCACCTCCTCCTCCCAGAGTGCTAGGATTACAGGTGTGAGCCACCGCAACTGGCCAAACATTTATTTTTTGCCGCTAAAGGAAAAGCTAAGCCTAGCGTCACCTCAGAGTGGGCACCAAGCAAGCCAGGTCCTGCTCCAGCCCACGGGAGATCCCCAGCTTCCCAGGCCCCAGGGAGAGACCTACCCCGCCTGTGCCCTTCCAAGCTTTCAGGGGGTTCCTTTAAAGCAGGCCCAATACCTGCTTCAGGAAGGAAAGGTTTCTAATCCAAACGTCTGGGTGTGAAGTCTTGCACTTAAACTGAAAGTAGAGCTCCACCAACAGCCCCTTGGGCCTCAGGAGGGACTCCCAGCCCTCCTCACTTGCCAGCTGGAGCATCTGCCACCTGGGCTGGGGACATGGGCACTGCCATGGGGAGCAGCTACAGGAACTGCAGGGATCCAGGTCATGCTGTCCACGGAGATCCCACCTTAGTTCTCACTGCCTGCCACAGTTCAAACACACCCCCTTCCACCAAGTTCAAATGCTGTGTCAAGTTAGTACAAGCAGAAAGTGACACTTGCCGGCTTCCTAAATGCCTAAGCCCAGCCCAGATCACAGTCAGGGTCAAATCACTTTGTCCCCCACCCCCAAGATAAACCAAGGCACAGGGTCACTAGGGTCCCCAAGTGAAAACACATATTTTCTGTCATCTGCAGGCTCCGGAGCAAAAAGGCACTTGCGTTCCTGATTTGTGCTGGGACCTTGGGGAATACAAAACTCAGGTAAGAACTCGGCCATTTGTCCACAGAGCACAGATTAATGTGGACTTCGCCACCGTAGTCAATCTGCAGTTTTTTCCTCAAAGTGCTTGATGGGCTGTGTTCCACGAGCCAGTCCTTCTCGAGTCTTCTCAAGCCAACTTTTTCTTTCCTTTTCTAAACGTTTGTTGCTTTCTCTGAATCTTGACATCACTAAAGCACAGCCACTGCCGCCTCCCTCCACCGGCCTGCGCTGCCCGGGTGGTTGCTTGCCGCTCGGCTGCCCTCCCAGGCCCTGCCTCTGGGGGGCCCCGGCTGGCGCCGGCTCGCGGCGGTGACCGTGCAGACTCACAGGTCGGAGGTCGTGCTGGCTAGTGGCCCCGCGGGCCACAAGGCTCAGCAGGGGGTGTGGGGTGTGGGGACCAAGCAGTTCGGGCGGGGGAGAGAACAGTCGCTTCCAAATACTGGCAGCCTGGAGGAGCCGATTCACGCCCAGGCAAGTTAGGGCAAGGGCAGTGCGAGGGACCGAGGGGACAAACAGGACGCTGGACAGGAGGGGTTGTCCCTGCAGAAGAGGAGGAATGGTCGCCTGCCAGGGGCCTGGGGAAAGGTAATGGTCGGGGTAGGGGAGTAGGTTGAAGAGACTCCGCAAAAGTCTTCAACCCTGAATTCCAGCACGTGCCCCCGGGGCGAATTCAGATACAGGAGGACCCGGGACCGTAAACTAGAAGGGGATGGGGTAGGGACGCGGAACTGGAGGCGTCTCCAGCTCGCGCTGCCACCTCGGGCAGAGCAAACTGCGCCCCCACCCCTAGCCCACTCCCCCAGCCTGCGACGGGCAGGCCACCCAGGGCTCCCCACGCGCCACGCGCCCAAACAGCGAGGAAAAGGCGTTCTGGGCGGCAGAGTGACTGAGGGACCGGTCCAGAGCCGGGATCTGGCTGGCAAGGGTATGGGGGTTGGGATGTACCGAGGGGACCCAAACCCTGTGGGGACGCCTGCTTACCCGGCCGTTGCGGTCGGTCTCCTGCACCTCCTCAACGCGCGGCCCCCGCTGCACCAGCGCCCGCAGCAGCCCCACGTCGTTGGCGCAGGCGGCGCGCAGGAGGGTCGCCGCCTCCGGGACGCCCTCCGGGGCGCTCTCCGCGCTCTGGGCGCCGTGCTCCTCTTCATCTCCGAAAGGGTAGAAAGAGTCGTCCGAAGCGATGCTGCGGGTGTCTGGCAGACTCGAGAAGTCCTCGTACTCCTCGTACTCATCGGGGTCTTCCTCGACCTGCGCGCCCTGGGGTGGGGACGGCGGCTGCGGGCTCACACAGCCTGCCCCGCCGCCCTCCGGCCCGGGCCCGGCCAGCAGCACCATGCCGGCGGCCGGGGCGCGGGCCGGGGGCCCGGGCGCGGGCCGGGATACCGGGACCCGGGCGCTCACCGAGGTCACCGCTCCTCGCCCCCTAAGTCCCCAGAAAAGCAGTGGCCCACGCGCCCCAGCCCGGCGGAAACGAGCGCCAGGCGGCTGCGCTCAATGAGAAAAGTCACTGGAGACTGGAGCAAAGCCCCTAGGGGGTGGGAGGAGCCGCGGGGGCTTTCCGAGTGCGCCGCGGGCGGGGACAGAGCTCGGCGGGGGGCGGGGCGGCCGCGCCTGGGGACTCGCCCGCTCCCGGGTGCCCCGCTGGACCGCTGGTTCTTGGCTAGAGTTCAGAACGAGGCAGGGCCTCTCTGGACCGCGGGGATCGTGCACCTTGCGGCTTTGCCCAGTGCTGGGAGAAGCACGCGCGGGAGAGGCCAAAGCACTCACTGAAGCGCCAAAATCCGCGTCGCAGGCGGCCCCGCCCCTCCCTCTCCGGCCCGTGGGGACCGAGGCGGAGGTGGGGTCGGGGGACGCGGCGGGCTGAGCCTGCTTCCAGCTTCGGGAACGTGGAAGCCCGCGATACCACCCCAGCGGAGGGCGTCAGGCCCCGGGGCCGGGGTGGGGGCAGTTCCTCCCGCCGCTCTGGAGGCATCGAGCTCATTTTCTCACCTCCCGGGGATCCTGGGCTGCGGGGGCGACTCCACCCGGCCACCGCCGGTCTAAGACCGAGGGATCCCTGGCGCGCAGGGCTGCGGAGACCAGGGGATGCGGCAGAGGAGCTGTCCACCTTAGGGGCCTCGGGCCAGGGGAGCGCTGCAGGCCGTACCCTCTGAACTGGGGACTCCCGTGGGGGAGTCCCAAACCCGGAGGGAAAGGGGAACCCTCAGAGTCCCCAGGTCACGCGGACCCCGGGCCAGCTGTGGCTTGCAGGTTGGTCCTACCCTGGGTTGTGTAGAGGTGTTAGAATACTTCAGGGAGGTGGGTACGTCTGGGTGGGAAGGGAGGACACCGGGCCCGAGCGGTCAGGAGCTCCCGCCCCCACCCCTAGCCAATGTCACGTGCTGGGATCTGCAAAGTCGTGGAGGATTAACCTGGGAAGGTCGCGACAGGGCGCTGACCCCGCGGCTGGCTGCCAAAAAGAGAGGAGAGCAGGGCTGCAGGCGACCGCCGCCGCGGTCCAAGCCCAGCGCCGCCTGGCCCAGCCGTGGCCTCTCCCCGTCTGCCCTAGTGAGGGGCGGGGAGAGGATGCGAAAATTTGCCTTGGGGAGCCTCTGATTTCCCGGAGGAGGATGCGTCGTGAACCAAATACTGGTGGGAAAGACTGTGCCTGGAGGTGCGCTGGTGAGCGCGCCCGAGCCTCTGTCTGCTGTGCTGCGTCTTCGGCAGGACGCGTCATGGGTCAAAGGATGCAAAGACCACCACCTCTCTCTGGCCCTCCAGCCTCCTTCCCTTCCTTTCTTTCCATTGATCTTGACAGCGTGTCCACCAGATTCCAGCCGGTGGGAGGCCCTCGTGGCCCAAAGGTGAACAAAACTGGGCGGATGCAGCCAGTGGGGACAAGCATTGAGGACCTCGGGCGGGGCCGGGCAAGCCGAGGGGCACAGTGGGGAACTGTATCAGAAATACTGTTGTGGGAGGTGTGGGCTGGAGCAAGGTTTGAACTTCGAGGCCTCTTGAGCCCCTGATGTTACACTGCCTGGGCCGGACCCGCTGTCATGGTCACCTGGTCTTCCAGTGTCGCCAGGAGGAGCCCGAATGGCATCCGCAGGGCCTGGAGGGTGGTGGGCCCGAGAGTCCTGATTTCTGGTGAAGACGCTTCTGAGCACGCCCTAAGCTAGCAGTGAACTTAGGCTCCCTGGCTTCCTTCTGTACTCGGGGCTTTCTTTGGTTTCTTCTGAAACCAAAAGTACCCCAGATCATGGTTTACTTTCTACCTTTTTTTTGGTAACTGGCCACAGTTGCATAAATTCCCACTTGGAATTTCCCCTTTCAAGGTTGACAGTTGTTTCCAAAAGGCCTGTTAATGAACTCAGGGGATTTACAAGTTCAAGTGCTCCCTGAGTGTGGGTTGGGTTTGCTAACCCCACTGTCCAGCCAGCCAGGCAGAGCACTGTGTCACTTTAAAGTAAGAACTCCATCCGCAGGTGACCAGGTCCCAGGTACACAGGGCCAGGTCCTCTGCAGGAGAACACGAACCCTTTTCTGGTGTCTTGCAGCCAGTTTGTACTCATCGCCCACATCACTAAGCAAGGGAATTAAGGCTGTATCTTCAGAGTTTACCACTTCCTCCTTTCCTTTCTTAGAAATTTGAGTCCAAATAGTACTTGAATGGTTCTCCCTTTAAAGATAAACTAGAATAAAATAGAGTCTATTCCAAAGAACTGGCCTTTAGGAGCGGTTAGACCCCAGTTGCAAGCTAATCGTTGTTTTGTTTTTTGTTTTTTTTTTTAGAGAGACAGGGTCTTTCTAAGTTGCTCAGGCTGGTCTAGAACTCCTGGCCCCAAATGATCTTCCTGCCTTGACTTCCCAAAGTGCTGGGATTACAGATGTGAGCCACTGAACCTGGCCCCATTTTCCTATTTTTTAAAAATATTCCTCTAAGAAGAAAAAATAAATAAATAAAATTAAAATACACCCCTTTAACTGCAAAAACAACAGATTCTCAATGTTTCTGGAAGGCAGGCTAAAAGAAACACAAAATGAGGGCACACGTGTTTTTAGTAAAGCCACCATTTATATTATGTTTACAAAATCTACATAGGAAGGACAAAGTAGCTCATCAAATCTGCCAACTCACTCAGTATAACTTTTGAATTAACATTTTGAGAAATTATATTTTATCTGACTGTTAAGTTTCAGTGAATTATTTTAATTTATGGTTTTAAAAGATATATATACAGCACAATTACACAATTGGTTCATTTAATTGAATAATTTGTTTTAGGACCACTAAAAAAACTCAGCACTAGCTCAGTTATATTTCTGTATCAGGCCTTTCAAAATTACAAGCAGTGTATTTATTTTTAAAGATGTAGAAAACCTGCAGTGCCCTCCCCACCTTTGATTGGAAGGAGTGTGGGGGAGGGGAGAAGCTAATGGCAGAGCAAACCCAAGTCCACCCTGGGGTTCGTAAAATAACCAGCGACCACCTCCCAGGGCTAGATGGAGGACTGAATGCGAGAGTGGTTTTAAACCTTTGCATAGCGTCTGGAGTTTAGCATACAGTAAGCGTCAACTTTCATTAGTATTAAAATTAAAGTATCCATTTGCCTTGATATAAATTGCTCTGTAGGAGCTGCTTCTCCAAATTTGTTACCTTATTTGCCAAGAGAACTAGCCCACATGAAGTGAATGTGAAGTGGTTTTTATTCTTTTACTGTGGGTATGCCAGTATTTATTTGACCAATCTCCTACTCTAGATGTTTAGGGCATTTCCAGCATTTTCCGTAGTATACACAAATGCACCCTTGTCCGGGTATTCCCTTAGAGAACATGTCACTTCAAGAGGCTTGAACTTCTTAAATTCTAATATTTTGTTCATTGTTATATTCAAAATGGTAACTCAAAGCCTAGAATATCAAGAAAGAAACTTAAATGTGTAAAAACTGTTCTCAGGGAAAGTTCGATCTATTCTTTGATCTGTGTTTTGATCTCAGCTGGGAAGACTCAGGGCTGTGAAGATCCTACGTGTCTCATACTGTTCCATAGTAGAAATGACGTAACCAAATTCCAGTGGAAATTCTTGGGAAGAACATGACAAAACTAATCTGAAGCAGATCTCCTGGGGTAATATCCATCTAATGAATTCCTTTGCTGTTGTTTTTGTTGTCATTGATTACAACTTTCCGGAGCTGGGCTTGGTGGCTCACACCTGTAATCCCAGCTCTTTGGAAGGCTGAAACAGCAGGATGACTTCAGCCCAGGAGTTCAAGGCTGCAGTGGACTATGAGCTTGCCACTGCACTCTGGCCTGGGTGACAGCAAGATCCTGTCTCAAAAAAAAAACAACAAAAAAGCTTTCCATTACTACTAGGAACTAAAGGAAAAAACAAAAAAGCAAATTAAGAAAAAAAGCCAAATGAGAAAAAACATTAATTGTAGGAAAAAAAAAAAAAACTGTGCTGCTGTTACAAGTGGCTGGTTCATAGCCAAAACATAGAGATTGCTTGCAAATCAAGAAGAGAAACCTAAGCATATATATTAATTTTGTTAACCCCTATTGTCCTATGGTGAGTGGAAATACAGCTCATTAAAATGAAAAAGGCTCATTTGCTTGCTTTGGGTGGCTGAGGGGAAGCGGGCCAGGGAGGCGCGGACCCCACTTTCTTAGGGGAGTGGACTGAAGGATAGTTGTAGTTAGAAGAAATGAAAGTGGGCCAGGCCTTGGAGTTAGATGCCAGGGAAGAAACTGAGGGTTTGGGGCCAGCCCTGGCTGAGGAAGTGACCCTGGGGCTTTTCTTTATGAAGGCTGAGACTCTCTGTTTTCTCCATCTCACCTTCCTCTCAGAAATCGTCTTCTCCAAGGATGGAGCTTGGAGGTGCTCATTACCTTCTGAGTCTGCAACGGGCTCCTCCAGCTCTCCCAACACCTGCCAAAGAAGCAGGAGTGACTGGCAACGGGACATCTCTTAGCCATTCATTTCTGAAAAACATTTCCAGTAAACCAAAATGATTTGTTTTAGAGTTTTTGCAAATGTCCCCGAGTTGATTGCACTCAGTGGGAGCAAACTAAGAGTGTCCTGAAGTCAATCTACAGAACTGCTAGGCCAGATTACCTTTCTGATCTGCTTAGGAGTATAAACAAAGGCCTCTGTGTATTTCTGGATCTTCCCGTTAAAGAGATTAGTTGCTATTTGGGCCTCACTCAATTCAGTTGAGAGCATCTCCTCCTATTATAATCTGAATTCATGTAACCATTTAAGAACTTTACTTTCTTTTAAGGAAGTTTCCTGCTTTTGTGGTTAAATATTTAATAGGAAATGCATGTGTGCACTTAACTACCAGTTCTGCCGCTTTTTCCCTGCTGTGCATGGGAATTATCAATAGTGCATATAACTAGAAAAGCCATGATCACTCTAAGGACAAAAGGCCTCGGGTCCTCATCTAAATAAAGGTGGTTGGATTTTCAAGGCCAGTTTAGGGAGTCCTATGCGAGGTGAGAGGCTATTACAAGGCCTACTCGCAGGGAGGCTGCTCCATGCCCTACCCAACTGTCCTCCCCCAAGCACAGGCGAAACTCTTCTTTTCTCCCTGTCTGTACGTGCCCTTATAATAATGCTTGTTGTCCTGTTTTCCAATAACTTTTTGCAAAACTATCTTCCTTTGTAAACTGAGAGTTCACCGAGTGCAACGACCAGGTCTTGGTAATTTCTGTTTAATCCCCAGCATGTAAGAGGCTGCCTCACCATCTTGGTTGATGGTCAATGTCTGTAGACAGAAGGGAAGACAATCCCTACCAGACCAGGCCCTGCGGTACCTCGGGGCCCCCTGAACTTACACAAGATCAACACAGAGCAGCTGATCACCAGAAACCTGACCTTTCTTTAGCCACTTAAACGTCAAGGTCTCTGGATCTTCGGGAATTTTTTAGGCAGGTAGACGTAGGGCCCTGAGGGACGTCCAGATGCTGTGTCGGCTTCCTGTAAAGCCGGATTAATGTCTTGTCGTGGGTAACCGCCCTACTCAGACTGCTGGGGGGCCAAGCAGATTTGGGAGCCCCTAGGGGCGCCACTATGTAAACCAGGAGGGCTGGGGGCATTGTGCAGGCTTGGAGCTGGGACCCAGTGTGCTTTTGCAAGGCCTCCAAGCTGCCACCCCAACACGCTCCCTAACTAAATTCAGCAATCAAAGCTAAGCCTAAATTAGAATGTTTAAATTACCATTGTGAATCATGCAGTTTGGCTTACGCTTGTCACTCAGCTTATTCTCTCTTGGGTCAGTTTCAGGTCAGAATGTGCCCATGGGGACAAAGCTAAAGGCAGGGAGACTCTGGGCTGAACACATAATGCATGTTGAGGGGATCGTCCTTCTGCATCCCTGACCCTTGTCACTCCAGTCTCCAGGAACACAGAGGAGGACTCTACCCTGCAGCCAATCCCTGAGCCCTTCTCCCATGGGACTTCCAGATGCCCCATCCCCAGCCCTGCTGGGTCCTCCCTTCCTAGAGTGGCAGAGGCCTGGTGCACACGCCACCCACCCAGGTCCCCACCTTAACACAGACCCCACTGCCCTCCACCCTCCGCCACCCCCCCGCCTTTCCTCACAGCCCAACCTTCTACAAGACAGATCTTCATAAGCTGCACTTTTTCTAATCTTTCGTTTACTCATTTTTTAAAAAATTAAAATATATATATATGTGTGTGTGTGTGTGTGTGTGTATATATATATATATATTGAAAATTATAAAAGTAGCCCATGCTTCTTGGAAAAACCCCAGCCACTGTGCCCCATACAATCAGAAGGGAATGTCTTCCCTTTGGTTTTCTCCTGTGACTCTTTGAATCGCTGTCAGCGTTCCTGCCCTACCCACCTCCCCGACAGCTTCACCACGGGTCCCACGAGGGCGTCTCTCCTGTGAAATTCAGTGGACATTTCTAGCCCTGAGCCATACTTGACGTTGACACAAGTCCTGTCCTCTGTCTGAATGGTGACCATCTCCAGGAAACAGACACAGAACCCTGGGCTCACTCTGGCTGCCACACTAGATAGTCACCCCAGAGTCGGAGGCGTTCAGAAGCATTTCTGGTGAGTAAGTGGAGGAGGGAGGGCGGAGCAATCCCAGCTTCCCCATGTCCCTAACCTAAGGCTCCTACTCCTCCCACCCAACCCGGCAGCGATCAAGCCCCCCTCAACCCTGGCACAAAGGGGGTGGGAACTACATCAACACCCCTAAGACACGGAACTGCAGTCACAACGGTGGTTTCTAATTTTCACTGGCACATTTTTTTGCATTTGAACCCAACTGCCTCTGGTTCCATGGCTGTAAGAGTATAGATTCTGTCAAACAATTCACCCGAACATTTTGGTATTTTATTTTTAGAACCAAAAATATCTCAAGTTTATAATGATAAAAATCTCCAAATTCTATTCTCTCTCCTAATCTGGAGTTATTCAGTCAACCGGCTTACTGAGCGCAGCAGATGCACACTCAAGTCTCCGTCTGCACGTGTGATCACAGGTTTCCTCCGCAAGCCCTCCCTGCCAGTGACTCAGCCCCACACCCCTGCGTCAGCAGCTGGCTCCAGGTCCCCTCCGCGGAGTGCAAGGACGCTTCGGGGACCGGCCCCCGTTGAGACCTGGCTTCTGATCGCTGTTTTGTTGGCACAGACCTCTTCCCCTCCATCCCTGACAAACACTTTCCCCAGTGGTACTTATTAAGAAGTGATGTATCACTCCCACATTTACTCCAGACATCCATGCAGGCATCGGGAGGGTTAGAAAAGCGTTTAATCCTACCCTATGAACGGATCACGATCACCAGCAGAAAATCTGACTGTGTCTGTGCGATATAAAATCACAGCCACCCGGCATGCATGCACACACACATACACAAGCTCTCCAATGAAGTGCGATTTCTCTCTGTAAGGACTTCCTGTAATATATACAGTACCTGCCACTCATTCGTCCCTATGGTCATCCGTAAATGTTAGCCGATAAACAGTAGCAGGTGTTGAAAAGAAAGTAGAAATTTTGGTGTAAACGACACTGAAAATTGAGATGGTAGAATTCTCCACAGCCGGCATTCATGTGTGAGTGAGCTGGGAAAAAAAGACTGCCTTTGCAGAATGCCGGCCACAGACATTTCCGGAGCTTCAGGGGCTCGTGCCTTCCACCCGGCCCCTGTCCTGACTCTCTGTGCATGGGCATCTCCCTTGCCCTTGCCCGAGACCTTGCCAAATCCTGCAATCTCTCAACCTCTTTCATCACCCAGTACTGAACCCTTATTCTTGCTCTTTTTCCCTCTCCTACCTCGGTTAATTCTAAGGGGTCTGACCTACATTCCTCTCTTATCAAACTCTGTCTCCTCGCCTGCCCTGGGGTCACCCCACCTTGAGTACCACCCAGCAAAAGTCCAGCCAGTTAAAGACCGATATTAAAAATGTGCTGTGATCTGCACACAGGCAGGTTCCAGCCTCTCAGCAGTTCTGCACCTCCCCCTCGCCTTGCTTTGTAAACAGTCACCACCTCCCCTCTTCCCACCCCACTGGGTCCAGCTGGCAGCCTCACCCTGCAACGTTGGTGGGCCACAAGGCTCTCCCTGTGCCCACCCTCCTGGGGCAATCTCATCTCCACCTCTGGCTCCCCCATGTCCTGGATAGTGCCACCTGGAGGTCACGCAGGCACCCTGGCGACTCCTCTGAGCCAACGGATCTCACACTCTCCTCCGGGGAACTGGTTCCTCCTCCAGCCCTCCTTATCTTGTTTAATGACACCGCCACCTGCCCCGAGCCAGAGCGTGGCCCTCAGACCTCCCTCCACAGCTCCTGTTTCTCAACTCTCCCTCTCGGCCCCCACTGCCACTGCATGTGTCCCTCCTGCGGAACTCCACCCCCCAGCTCGGCCATGGCCACGGCACACGGGGACCTGTGGCACGGCTCTTGAGTTTAGAGTGGGCACATGTAGGTTCAAAACCCCACTTAGCTCCAACACCGTGACTTAGTGATTCCACTCCCAGGCACATGCCCGGCAGAAATGTGTACAGTACATATGTTCAAGAAAAGACGTGAACTGGAATAGTCACAGAAGCTTCATTCACCATGGCAAGAAAAAAAAAGAGAAAACAAATGTTCACCAAAACAGATTGGATAAAGTCGTCCTATAGTCACGCTATGGAGCACCACGCGGCAGTGAAAATAGAGAGCTCCATGCAACGTATATGGATGTCACCAACATAAGGGTGACCAAAACCAAACGCAGAAGAGCTCATGCTATATGATTCTGTTTGTAGAAAGTTTAGAAATCAGACAAAACTAATCTCTAGTGTTGACATCAGGATGGCGTTTACCTTTGGGGAGGAAGAGGGGACGGTGACTGGGAAGGGGACAAGGGAGTTTTGGGGACACTGGGCATGTACAGTACTTATTTGTTATCCTGAGAGATGGTTACACAGTCAGGTCCACTTTAACATAATGCATCAATCTACAGACTTACGATTTTTCTGAATCTATGCAATCATTTCATAAATTTTTTAAGGCCTGGTGCAGTGGCTCACGCCTGTAATCCCAGCATTTTGGGAGACCAAGGAAGGAGGATCACTTGAAACCAGGAGTTTGAGACCAGCCTGGGCAACACAGTGGGACCTCGTCTTTACAAAAAATTTAAAAAAGAACCAGGCACGGTGGCTCGCACCTGTAGTCCCAGCTACTCGGGAGGCTGAGGCAGGTGGATCACTTGAGCCTAGCAGTTGGAGGCTACAGTGAGCTATGCACTACCACTGCACTCCAGCCTGGGTGATAAAAGGAGACCCTGTCTCTTAAAAAATAAATAAATATGATTTAAAAAAAAACAAACAAACTTCAGTGCTTGTTAGCTCGGATAAGTTATTTACTCCTTTCTAAGGATAGCAACACCTGCCTCATGAGGTTGTGGTAGAAGAGTGGGAAAAACAATGCATGAAACAGGTTTAACACGGACCTGTAACGGGTAAGCACTCAGTATTAGCTATGACTGTTAATTAGCACTCAGTAAACACTTGCAGAAAGAAAGCTAAACCCATGGCCCCAGCTCTCTCCCTACCCCAGAAATTCCTTTAATCCCTGCAGCTGGAGGCCCGTCCCCTGCAAGAGGCCTCCAGGAACCACCCAGTGTGGAGCTTGTCCCCTCCAGCTCCCGCTGAGAATGGAATTCCTGCCTGCTCCACCCGAGGGTGGGAGGAGGGCCCCCTCCCACTTTCAGATCCCCTGGGGAGGGGATTCTGGACAGCCAATTGGGTTTCAGGGTTGTTTCTGGTACTACTCGTGGTTTAGGCATTTCTTGTTGCTACTATTCATATCATTGTTTATCCCAAATTCCCCAAAGCCAGATCACCAATTGGGAATGCCCACCCTGTGTGTCCCACAGACCTTGCTGCACATTTTAACCCAAGAATGACATTGTTGATGAATGTGCCATTGCTCCCAATCCACAGCAAGCCCACTCGAATAAGCACTGTTCTTCCCACCAGCTTTCTCTGGGGGACATTACTAGCACCCCAGGCTCAGGAAAGAGCATGAGCTGCTTTTGACAAGTAGAACAGTCTTTCAGCTACTATTTAACCTCTTTGTGCTTCAGCTTTCCTGTCTGCAAAGATGGGAATAAGAATAGTCCCTTCTTCATAGTTTTTTGTGAGGATTAAATAAGCTAATTTATGTAAAATGCTTAAAACAGCACCTGGCACACAATGAGCATTGCATAAGTGTTGGGATTGGCGTCCCTGCTGTTGCTCAGAACACGGCACGTTGCTTCTCCAGCTGAACTGTCCTGAGGGCTGTGCTGTGGTCCTCCTGTGCTCCAGACACCCTCCAATCGTACCAGAGTCCGGAAGAAAAAAATTGGAGAAACAAAGTGGAGCTCAGCAAAGGTACCAGCCACATGAGACCTGGATCGGATTCTGGAAGATTAAAAATCCAAGCAGAGAAAGATGGTAAAGGGCCTAGCAGGGATGTGATCATTGCTGTGTCCACACCCCCAAAGCATCAGGTACTCCAGAGCGAGGCATGGGTGGACCCACCTTGGGGTGATCTCCTGGAGTCTGGGGGTTGGGGGGAGCCATCCAGCTTCCCAGCATGACCCTCCTCACCATGCCCACACCTGGCCCCTTCTCCAGCTTTGCAGTGGTGTTAGGTAGATACGGAGGGATTCCAGGGCTCCTAGAGACGAAAGTGGGTGCCTTGCCTTGGTGCTGCCTCGAGCAATTGCCCCACCTGGAAAGAACAAGGGCAGGCCCCAGGCACCGCCTCCCCATCTTGGTGCTGCCCGACCTTAATCCTGTCCCTAGCAACTGCCATACCTGGGGAGGAAGGAACACCCTACCAATCTACTAATCAGAACTTAGCACGCCAACTGCGAAAGAATGCACAGGACTCTCTAGCCCATGGGCCAAGCAGCATAGGTACCATAGAGTCTGGAAGGCGACTTAGGACAATCTAAGGCTGATGATCATGTCATTAGCTTAAATCTACCTTGCAGTTCATCCCCGCAAATGGGCTTTCAAAGAGGCTCATGGGAGATCCGCATGCGCCGTAAGACATAGGTCATATAACTCCCAATTGTCCGTCAAGGTGGCTCCATGATGACATCTGAACCACGGGAAGGTCCCTATGAGGACACTATAAAACAAGACCCAGACCATAACCAAGGCCTCTTGCTACGGCAAGGGGTCTGGTGGTCATCTGTGGTGTATGTATCTTGCTCTGTAAATCTATGTCTTGCTCTTGCTCTATAATTCTATCTTGCTCCCCCTCAAAGATTTCACCTCGTGCTTGCCTTACTTTGGTGTGTCTGGTCATTCTACCGCCAAGAGCACACCAAGAACGGAGAACACAGAGTGAGACTGCCAAGCCCGACAGTAGGACACCGTCATCTCCAATCTGACCACCTTCTTTCCTCCTCGTCCAAGACAGAAGCACAGGTCTAACAAACATGGAAAAGTTTCCAGAACCTTACAGATGTCTCCAACCACAGGCCTGATCTGGAGTTGTAGCTCGGTCCTGCCAGGATACCTAGAAGACGCATCCAATTCCTACCCTGCTGGAATATCCCCTCACTCCCTGCCAGTCTCTCCTTGGAGCAGGCCTCATCTTTCCTGCCAGTGTGTCTACTTCCCAACCCTGAAGATAGAAGAACCAACCCCTGTAAGCACAACCATGGATATTCCCTGGTCTCAGATGAGAGGCATTTCCATCTTTGATACTTTCTGGATCCCAAATCCATTTACCTGACTTGAAAACGTAGCTTTGAAAATCTAACTTAAAAAGGCTCACAGGTTCCTTCTCAGCCAGAAGCATTTCCTAATGAGGACAGCTTGGCTCTGGCTGTCCTCAAAAGTTAATCCGTAATTCCCCTCCAACCTGTGGGATTCCACCAGACCTCCTCCCATAGTTAGACAGGGTAGTACTACACAATCTGTCTCTTACCAGTTCTCTCTTCTCAAGAATATGGTGTGGGTGTCTTTATATGCTGTGATGGGTTGAATTGTGTCTCCCCAAAAGATATATTGAAGTCATAACCCCCAATACCTAAGAATGCAAACTTACTTGGAAATAAGGTTGTTGCAGATGTAACTAGTTCAGATGAGGTCATACTGGTGTAGACTGAGCCCTTAATCCAATATGACCAATGTCCTTTTTTGTTAGATGTCTTGCTCTATTGCCCTGGCTAGAATGATGCAGTGGCATCATTGTAGCTCACTGCAACCTCAAACTCCTGGGCTCAAGCGATTCTCCTGCCTCAGCTCCTTGAGAATCTGGGACTATATGCACATGCCACCACACCCAACTTAAACATTTTTAACAAGTAAATGGCCCGTTTCCAAAAAATAAACAATTTAAAAACACAAATCATGCTTTATCTGAAAACTTTCCCAGTTTATAAGAGCTGACTTTCTAGCTATCTATATGTTGCTGTGCCAAAGGAAGTCAAAAAAAAAAAAAAAAGGTTTAGATACTATGTGCGCTCAGAGGCAAAACAGGAAGAAACTGGGAGAAGCAGGAGCAGAATCCAATTACGTTACTAGAAATCATAGTGAATAGTGGTCAAATTGAGTCAGCAGCGGTGTCTTTTTTTTTTAGTTTTTCATAGAGACAGGGTTTCGCTGTGTGCCCAGGCTGGTCTTGAACTCCTGGCCTCAAGCAATCCTCCTATCTCAGTCTCTTTAAAAGACAGGAGATGGTGAGGGGTTTGGTGGGAAAGCTGCTCAGCGATCTCCCAACTACAGCACACATGGGAGACACTGGGGACAGTGGGCGTTCGGATGGAGAAAGGTAGGTTGATTCAGGAGAAAGCCCCTGGCTCAGGTGCTCAGGCTCCAGGTGAGGGCTCCAGCCAGTTGAGGCGCAGGACAGAGAGCCCGAGAAGGTGAGCCAGGAGGTCGGAGCAGGTACACAGTGGAAGGCAGAGTTTGCTCAAGACAGCCTTAGCCCACTCAGAAATTTGCTTAGGGCTGGCCCAGGGCCCATGGAAGGGGAAGGGAACTCCCTTGTGCTATCTTTTCCCTCACCTTTTCACTGTTAAAAGATAATTACAAAAAAAAAAAAAAAAAGGAAAATTATGAGTTGCATACAGATATAAAAATGAACACCTGTTCAAGGTTGTATGTAACAAATGGAGGAACCAGGTAGATGTTCCAACCAGTTTAAAGAGACTCTGCAGAGCAGATGTGTTTATGGATCAGGAATGTTAAAATGAATGTGCAAATGAAGGCAAAACTGGTTTTCCAAGGTGGCCAGGCAAGAAGTCGATTGAAACTCTTCTGAACAGGACAGGATTTGCATGTCTGCAAACAAGAATTATGTCGCACTGCTCTCAGTTATTGCACTAGGCTGAATAGCAACCACCAAAAATTCATGTCCACCCAGAACCTGTGACTGTGACCTCATTTGGAAGTAGAGACTTTGCGAATGTAATAGAGTTAAGAAGAGGTCACACTGGATAAGGCTGGGCCCTAAATCTGACTGGTACCTTTGTAAGAAGAGGAAAATTTGGACACAGACACAGAGACACAGGGGAGATGTGGAGATGAAGGCAGAAATTAGAAGGATGAAGCCACGAGTGAGAGAACACCAAGCATTGGCAGCAACTGCCTGGAACTGGGAGGAGGTGGCGAAGGACCCTCTCTCAGAACCTTCAGAAGGAGCATGTAAGTGCACCCCAAAGCCATTCAGACTGTGTCCCCCCAGGCTATGTAAAGGGAGCCATTTTGCTTCCACTATGCTTCTGGCTTGTTCTGTCTTAAAAGTTTAGAATTAATCCGCTACTTGCTTACACAAGATTAGAAAATGACCTTGAAGAAAAACAGCTCAAGAGTCCAGAAGAGGCCAACAGCAGACAGCTGATGACGAAATCCACCAGACTACCTATTGTTTGCTGATAACCATCGCTCACATCATGATGAGTTGCACAAAGCTTGCTTCTGCCAAGTACCCTTTCACCCCTTCCTTTCATTGCTCAGTAAGCAGAGGAGATGAGATGATCTTTGAGACGAAAGTCTGCTGGCACTTGAATAAACCACCTTTCCTTCACCAACACTCGCCTCTTGTGTTTGTCCTCGGGTGGCAGCAGCCCAACCTGTGTTCAGCAGCAAGCATGGCCTTGCTGACACTTTGATCTCAGACTTCTGGCCTCTGGAACTGTGAGGCAATCACTTTCTGTTGTCCTAAGACACTTGGTTTGTGGCACTGTGTTTGGTAGCCCTGGGAAACTAACACATTTACCTACACCTTACTGAGCTATAAAATGGCTCCAAGACAATGAAAGGCTAGAATCAGATAACCTAGAGGGTGGGCTATCTAGAAAATGCATAATTTCCCACTGAAGCACAGACTTTTCTTGTGTGATATTACAGTTTCCTGTTCCCAGCATCCAAACTTGAGGATGGGCTGGTTTTTCTCTATACCAGCCCATAAGTCATGCAATTACTGTAATCGTTGGTGAGCCAACACTTACAACATTTTGTTTAATGGAGACATGGTTCTATATTCCAAATAAACGACTAACAGATAGCATTTTAATACACATCTTCGTTCATAACCTGAAGTATTTTAATATTTTAGTTTTATGTCCATTTGAGAAGAGCAGTGTAGTTGAGATTCAGAAAAATAACTCTTGCTTCTCTGAGATTCATCGCCAGGTATTTCGTGTTAAGCACTCTTTCTTATGGAAGTAGTTTTTTGGAGGCGGACATGTTAGAATACGGGTGGCAGGCATCCAAAATTTGGGGAAACTTAAGAATTCTAATCTAATGTTATGTTTGGAAAATTTTGAAAACATATTTATTTTATAATACATACTACAGAGAATAAATATTAAGTCTGCTGAATGGAGAAGACAGACAGAAAATACAGCAAGAAAACCTTTAGAGGAAATTCATGTGTTACTGTGATGTGTTCTGTTTACCTGGCCTATACACATCTAATTTGTTCTGCTGTTTCCTACTGCCCAGTATACGAGCTTTTTGTTTAAATATAAATATGTATATACTTTAAAAATAACATTGAATTTTACATAGTGCAATAAAGTATAAAAATACACACAGAGACTGTCTTCTGTCTGTAAAGATTAGTGCTTGACCTAATATAAGGGTGACATTCAATGACTGCCAAAAATAAAACGACTTGTCTTGCCATAATGTCATTAAATGTGGTGGGGTTAGGCCAAGGACACAGTGCTTGGAAACTAAAGGTAACCTCAGCATTCCATGTTTCAGATATGACAGGGTGCCTGGACCAGCCACCCACACCCTTCATCATCCCACAAGTGTGGGACCGATTGTTTATGCCAAAACCTTTTATTTTTACATACTTTGGAGACGGAGAGTTTGAAGAGGGCATCACAGTTTTTGATTTTGTCATATATGGATTCATGCAAAAGGATGTAGTATTTTTTTCAGTATGTTGGATTTCCAAAAATGTTGTAAAATTATGCCAGAAATTCTTGATTTAAATAATATTTTAGTCAAAATATTTTAAGAGGAATTTTTGTATGTTTATACATTTGTTTTTCCTGCAAAAGAGCATTTTTTGCAGCACATAAGATTGGACAGAACTAGAACATAATATCAGAAGTCTACGAAGTGCTGTAGGTTTCGTATGATTCAGCTTTTTCATTCACCAAGATTAAAACAACAACAAAAGCCAACCTTTCACGGTGCGGGAAACTCATGTGACAATTTGCATTCTGCCAGCTGCCAAAGTTTTCTTTGCAGAGGAATCTGAACACATTTTTCAGATTATTGTTTAAGCCAGTCCAATATTTCAATCAAATAACGATTAGCTGAATTAGCTTAGGAGATGAAACTTCAAGTTTTACGAAAGATTAACTTAACACTCATGTCCCTACGACTTATGGTGAACAAACGAGTAAAGGAAATTGAGCACACTTTAAGCACAATGGCTCAAGACTCTGTTGGAAAAGAACTGTGGTTTTCTCAGGCCTTGGAGATCATTACGAAACCTGAGCGTGTTTTTGAAGCTGTGTGAAAATTCTTCAGAGTCAGTTGGCCACATAGGAAAAGAGTATTAATGCGGTTTTGCCGTGCTGGGGCTGCAGACACGCTGGGCTTTGCTGATACTGAGTGAAAACCAAAGGAAAACACTCATTTCTGGTGCATGCTGTGTCATGCTCCGTCAGCGGTTCCTTTCAAAACTCTGCCCAGGAATTGATAAGAAAACTCCATCTTGGCCGGGCGCGGTGGCTCACGCCTGTAATCCTAGCACTCTGGGAGGCCGAGGCGGGTGGATTGCTCAAGGTCAGGAGTTCGAGACCAGCCTGAGCGAGACCCCGTCTCTACTAAAAATGGAAAGACATTATATGGACAACTAAAAATCTATATAGAAAAAATTAGCCGGGCATAGTGGCGCATGCCTGTAGTCCCAGCTACTCGGGAGGCTGAGGCAGTAGGATCGCTTAAGCCGAGGAGTCTGAGGTTGCTGTGAGCTAAGCTGACGCCACGGCACTCACTCTAGCCTGGGCAACAAAGTGAGACTCTGTCTCAACAAAAAAAAAAAAAAAAAAAAAAAAAAAAAAGAAAACTCCATCTTAAGGTAATCAATTCTACAAGAAGCCACGCATCAGCCCCCAGATGATTCGTGTTGCTCTGTATGGAGAATTGAATGCCAATCAGAAAGTGCTGCTCCACCGGGCTTCGAACGGGAAATTAACATTTTCACCTGCTGGACGGGGCGGGTCCTATTTTAGGAATACTAGAGAAATGCTATACAGCGTGAAACTCCTTAAAATGATATCTTTCAGCAAATCTTACCCTATTAGACAACTATATTTGGAAGTTTGAATATAAATGTCCCCTTTTTATAACATTTAGAATCTAAATCAAATCATGGCAATCATTACTAAAACTGTCTTTTTATTTATTTTTTTCCAACTTAAAACTTTCAAAGATAATGTTCTTAAAAGAATTTCATGGAAAAATAAACTTTTATCTAGTGCATAAATAGGTAAATAGTCATAAATAGACTTTGGGGATTATCTTCTAGATGTCATGGCTGAAACAAATTCCATTTCAGGCTTATTAAGAAATCCCCTTTCTTCCAATGTTCCATCTGAGCCAGACAACATCACCAAGAAGAAATTTTGAAGTCCAGGCTCTTGCCAAAGATAACGCCCGGGAAATCACCCTTGTAGGCGGCCTGCTGAGAGCTTCCATTGCCCTTTTCCCCATGCTAAGGGTAAAGAGATTTTCCTTTGTGCACACTCTCTCTGCCCTGGGAAGTCCAGTTTTCTGGGGGAAGGTGATCCACCTCTCGTTCCAGGGCCTGATACCAGTTGACTCTGGCCAATCAGCACTGCACAGAGTCCTGGTGACATCACTGGTCCAGGGGTGATCACATGATGGAAATTGTCAAGTGACCCTCAGAATACTTACTTGGATTTGTGGACAAACCCAATCTATGTTTCCTGCGGCATGTGAAGGAGGAAGCAGATGGCTTTGATTGTTTGTTTGTTTATTTGTTTTGAGACAGTGTCTTGCTCTATCACCTGGGCCACAGTGCAGTGGAATCATCATAACTCACTGCAAACTCAAATGCCTGGGCTCAAGCGATCCTCCTGCCTCAGCCTCCCAAAGTACTAGGATTACAGGCTTGCCACCATGCCTGGCTAATTTTTGTAGAGCTGGGGTCTTGCTATGCTGCTCAGGCTGGTCTCGAACTCCAGAGCTCAAGCCACCCTCCTGCCTTGGCCTCCCAAAGTACTAGGATTACAGGCATGAGCCACCCTGCCCAGCCAGCTTTGACTTTTACAAGTTCACAAAGAGAAACAGGTCTCAAGATAAAACTGTCTCTACAAAAGGAATTTCAGAAAGACAGATGGAGCTCCTAGATCACATCTCTGAGTCATTGCATTAACATGTCCGGAAATCTGCCCACCTCTGGACTTCTGTTATGGGAGCCAATGAATCCCTTTTGTCATTTAAGCCAGTTTAAGTTGAGTTTCTAATTACTTGCCACTTGAGGAATCTTTGATAAATCTGAATTTGGAGCCAGGACGTGGGTGTTGCAAATCATCCCTAACCTACTAACCTGTTCAAAGAATGTTGAGGTCACCTCTAGTCCAGTCTTGAAACTGGCAGTTCTTGTTACATGCTTAAAAAATGGTTAAACTGTCTTAAATTATATCTTAGGAAATGGGCCATTTATCTTCCATGATAGTTTCAGGGGACTTGGTTGGAAATGTTCTGGAATGTGTCGGCTAATTCTTGTGATTCTTGTGTTAATCCCTGTTAATTACAATAGAGAGTCTCAACTGATACAGCCATTTTGGAGAATTGCTAGGTAAAATTTCTCTCCTCAAAACGAGGGAGAAAGCATTCTTATCGTTACTCCCTTTTTACCCGCACATATTTGATTTTCCTTTCCTATGGACTTTGAAAACAAAACGGTGCAACAGGCTAGTTGTTGAAAGGGTCATAATGAACTCCAACCACCCTCCTCCTTAGAAGGGGCACATGCAGGACTCCAAGCTCACTCAGTATTTGCACAGAGCTGGCAATTTTTTAAAAACACATATCTGAAGATAAAAATATTATCTTCTATTATTACCATTGTATTGGTTTATTTTTGGTCACAGTGTTATTTCTTTCAAATTTCAAATAACATTAAAGGAAAGAATATAGCTTGTATATTTTCTCTAAATGGGGATAGATTTTGAAGTTTGACAGTATTCTGCCAGAGAATCTGGAAGCAGAGAAACTAAAGCTGCTTGGGTACTTTGTCAAAGGAAGCCCAACCAAAAATAATTGAAAGATCATAGAACAGTAATGTTTGACAAAGGAAGCATAGAGGAATTTGATTTACAAAAAAAAAAAAAAAAAAAATCACTTTATCTTTAACTTTTATAGAACTTGTCTATTTTGAAAGGCATGAGTAATTGAACCGATTTCCACTTATATCCGCCTTCCTGCCAAAGTTTTCAAAGCATGTTTTTTCTAATGATGATAATGCATGTGCCTTGCCTCTCAGCAGCTCCGGGGAGCTCAAAGCATTTTGCAGATATTATCTCATTAGTCCTGACTCTATCCCCAGGTACTTTACAGACATTACCCTGCCTTTTAAAAATGATTGCTGCTCAAGATGGAAAATGACACGAAATCTCCTGCAGTTCTCTCTTTTTAAACACTGTATGTAAATAGGTGTGTGCATGGATTGGTCTAGGTTCTCGGTTGCAGACAACAGAACTCCCACTGTAGTTAGTTCAAGCGGAAAAAGGTATTTATTAAAAAGATAGTGAATAGCTCACTGAACTGCCAGGAGAGACAGAGATTCTGGTTCACAGACTGGCCATCCAAATGCATTGCCACAGGGTTTGGTTTTTTTTAATAGACATTTTAAAACGAGTTTTAGACTTACAGATATATCGTGCAAACAGCACAAAGAATTCCTATACGTCCTGCTCTGTCTCCCCATTAATACCTTACACTAGTACAGTACATTTTTGTTATGATTAGTGAATCAGTAACATTAATACATTATTATTAACTAAAGCCCAGATTTAGATTTCCTTAGTTTTCACCTAATTTCCATTTTCTGTTTCAGGATTCTACATGCAGCTAGTCATCATGTCTCCTTAGATGCCTCTTGGCTGTGACAGTTTCTCAGACTCGCCTCATTTCTTATGTTTTTGACAGTTTGGGGGAGAGCTGGTTGGGGATCCCGTAGGAGGCTCCTCCGTCAGAATCTGCCCGATAGTTGCCCAGGATTAGATGTGGGCTGTGGGTTTCAGGGAGGAAGACCACAGACGCGAGGTCCCCACCGACCACATCATAGCAAGGGTACACACTGTCGACATGACTTGTCACTGTCACGGTTGTGAGGTCTTCCCATTGCAATGCTGCTCTTTCATCCACCCCCTCCCACACTGTCCTCTTTGGAAGGAAGTCACTGTGCACGGCGGGGTGAGGGGCGGCTACTTAGTCTATTTCCAGAGTCTCAGGTCGGAGGACTGTAAGAGATATTTGCTGCAATCGCTAACAAGGCCCCGGGACCTCCTGGACGCCTCCCTCCCCTGCTGGCGTCTTTGCTAATTCTGTCTGTGCTTCTCCTGACACAACATTGGCATTTGGTCCCCGTCATCCTAGCGCCCTCCGAAGGATCCCACATGGTGCCCTGCACACAGTAGGCCCTTGATAAGTGTTCAGAGACTTTGAGTAGAATCGGGTTTCACCTGACAGCTCATCAAAATCATTCACAGGCTGCCGGTAGGCGACTGAGGTGGGCGCAGGAGAGAGTGACTCTGCCGGCTGAACACGCCTATCACAGCAGTGGCCAGGCCCGGGGTCTCTCATCGTTCTGCATTTAAAAAACCTGCTCAATAGAAAGCTGATTTAGTAAAGTGGGGGTTTTCTCCCCTCCCCCCCTCGCCCCCCCCTGCTCACCCAGGGGCAGAAACTCTCCTGGGACCCTCAAGGGGGTGAAGTTTGCTGTTACAGGGGTAATAAAGGTGACAGAACCTCCTGGAATCCAAAACCCCAACATGTGATTGGGCCAGGCCTTGGCAGCTCAGGAACTAGGTGTCCCATGGGTCCAAAGCATTGTGAAAATGGACTAGAAGAGGTACCTGCCATAGGTCCGGCCACCTCTGGCTGGTGTTATGGACTGAATGTTTGTGACTCCAAAATCCATACACGGAAGCCCTAACCCCCAATGTGATGGTATTGGGAGGTGGGACCTTTGGGAGGCGATTAGGTTTAGATGAAGTCATGAGGGTGGGGCCCCCATGACATTATTAGTGCCCAGATAAGAAGAGACACCAGAGCTCGCTTTCGCTCGGCCGTGTGAGGACACAGTGAGAAGGCGGCTGTCTGCAAGCCAGGAGAGAGCCCTCACCAGGAACGGAATCAGCCAGAACCTTGATCTCGGACTTCCCATTCTCCGGAATTGTGAGAAATAAATGTCTGTCGTTTAAGCCACCCAGTCTGTGATATTTTGTTACAGCAGCCCACGCTGACGAAGACAGCAGGTTTCTCTGTGGTCGTCCACCCTGCCAGCTTCCTCGCCCTCTACCCAACCTGCTTTCTCTACCTCATTGAGTCTTCCCCTCACAGAACCATGATGAGCCCGTGATCCCTCTTGGCCCCTGTTCCACCTGCTGATGATGTCTCAGCTTTCATTTTTGCTCCTACCTGGTGAATTTGCAAAACCAGGAAGCCCCTGGGCCCAGTCCCTTCCTCGTTGGCCAAGACCGTCCAAGTCAGCTGATTTGTCAGGCCACCGCCTGGGTTTCTGCCCGGTCGGGAGCCCACCACACTCGACCAACTCAGGTGAGGCCAAGAAGGGGCCGGCGGGGCCTGGGAGGGGGCAACCTCCCTGAGGAGGGGCCGTGGGCACTCCCGGCAGCAGGGTTCTCAGGGTCACCCCAAGGCACGGAAACAGGCCTGGCTGATTTGCTGCTGAAACAGCAGGCAGGTTTCAGAATCACCTGGGGATGAGGGGCTGGTGGCCTCCAGCCCCCACAGGAGATGGTGACAAAGGCTCACCTGCAAACTCCTCCTACCCAGTCACGTCCCCGCTAAATTTTCCCCGTGGAAAAGTTAAACACGGTTCTACCTGCTTCGCAAGAAGACACTTTTATAAAACCAGCCTAAGCTAATTGTCAAATGTGTCCTACTCCAGACCGGATTTTATCAGTCTATTTTTAAAGTAGTTTCACACGTTCATGCTTCTTGGTAGGGGGCGGGGAAACAGAGTAACCCCACAGCTCGTGTTTACAGTGACTCCCCGGGAGTGGCACAGCACCGAAGGAGCAAGGGGCCGAATGAGTCAGACTGCGGCGCAGTGGGGCGCTGCTCAGGGTCGCCCCCACACCTGTGCTGCTGCGCAGCCGTCACTCACCCCTCTCCCTGGCAGAGCCCCGCGCACGTGGGCAGCGTGGGGAGGCTCTGTTTGTTCCCTTTCCACCTTGCACAGCATGTTCTTCCAGCAAGGAATTTATTCCTGTCTCAGAGCTGGCGCTTCACAGCGGGTGAGGCCTGGAGTCAGGGCGCCCACCCGCCATCCCCGGGTGCACGGCTCGCCCTGGGGCTGCCTGCAGGGAGACCCAGCCCAGGCTCAGAGCCCAGGGGAGCCTCCGGTGAGGAGCTGGTTCTCCCAGGTGGAGGTGGGGACAGTGACCTCCTGACCCTGACCAGAACCCAGGGGTCTCCGGACACTCACAATCCATGCAGAATGCCGAGTGCTCACGCGCCCACACAGGCAGGCACACTCACACTAACATACCCACACTCGGCACTCACACATTCTCTCACACACTCCCTCTCAGTCTCTCTCTCTCTCTCTCTCTCTCTCACATACACACACACACACACACACACATGGCACCATGTGGATCCCTGAGAACCTCCCTCCAGAGGTCTCCTATGCAAGACCGCAAGTGGTCACAGGTCGGGTCAACCCACCCTTTCCGGTACATTCCCACGGCCACCACCCTGGACTTTGAGAGTCTGGGCTCTACCCCTGCAACCTTCCACCTCCCAAATCACAACTCAGGTCCTCAGACAATGAAGAGTAGCGGGAAGGGCCAGGGACAGGAGTGGACATGGTCAACACCCCACTCCAGCCGCTGTGGGAGCCCCCTTGGCTTGGCTCAAGTCCTCTCAACCCCCTCCCCAGCCAAACCTCCTGAGTCCAGCTCCTCAGCACACCTTGTCTTTTCCCCCCCACCTGTGGGGTTGCCATTCCCTCCACCTTGAACTTTCTCATTCCAGGTCTCGCCTCTCAAAATCCCACCCTCTGCTCAGCCCAGCTCTCTTGCCCCAGAGCCGCATGGGGGCCAGGGGGGCTGAGCTCAGCTCTGCACATGTTTTATTGTGAATGACAGCAGGACACTCTGGAGCGGACATGCTGTGGGCAGAGGGAGAGACACGGGGTGCCCAGGATGTGGGTGTCCTCACCATGAGGCGTGGCACAGAGCTGGAGAGTGAGTGACTCCTGCCCCAGGCCACCCTGCCCTCTCCCCACCACAGGCTTCCGGACCCCAGGCACTGCCCTGGCTCTCCTGGGACAGCCTGGGCTGGGTCCTCCCTAAGGAGACGGACCTGGATCCCCTCCCACAATTGGCGCCTGCCCCCAGAGCCTTTGGGGGCAGCAGCAATGAGGGCCAGTTATAGAAGAGCCATGGAGGGACCTCCGTCAGACTGAACGGAGAATTTCTCTGCTGGAAGAGATGCGGTGGCCTGTGCCTGTGGTCCCAGCTGCTCGGGAGGCTGAACCCGGAGTCGGAGGCTGCAGTGGGTGGTGATCACCTCACTGCGTTCCAGCCTGGGCCACAGAGCCAGACCTTGTCTCTAAAAAAAAATATCCACAGGAAACCATGAATTCCAGTGTCCTTCCATTCTTCCACTGACTGTTTCCCTCCTGCCACTCCCAAAGCTGTCCCAGCACACGGGGGCTCAGACGGGGATTCAGGAGTTAAAGTGGGTGCTGGATTATATAAACGTTTGCTTAAAAAAGAAAAGGAAGGAAGGCTCAGCGAGATGGATGTGCCCACTTTTCAGTTAGTTTGGTGGAGCACGTGGACTCTTCCGTGAGCAGTATTGAGAGCCCGCATCCCTTGGGGCTCGCTGGCATCACGCATGTGTCTGAGGGGACCCTCCTCACAGCCAGGGGAGCCCGCGTGGTGTCAGCTAGAGGATGGAAAGACATTAGATGATGTGTGAATTTGGCTGAGTGCAATCTTATCTAAATTTGGAAATGGACTTCCTCGATATTTTTTGGGTTTTGTTTTAACAATGTTGGTCACAGCAAGGTCCTGCGAAACACATTTCAGGAAGTTGAAATGAATGAAAAATTATTTAAGATCATCACCAGATTATGAAATATCATCAAACGTGGCAATCCTCCCAGTTGAAAACGAGATAAGCTAAGAAGCATATTTTCAAATATTTTGGCTGAGTTTGCTTGTGTTAAAGTCTGGAAAGTAAAATTACAATGAGGTCTAGTTTGAGTGCAAATAATATATTTAAACTTAAAAAACCCCACTTGCAGAAGGGCAGGGTTGCTGAGAAAGCCCCACCTCCGAAGTCCAGGGACATGGTGTCTGCAACGACAGGGGCCGAGTGCCACAGCCTGGTGTCTTCAACAGGAGCTGGGCCCACAAGGCTAAGCCGTGGGGCAAGGGACAGATCCACGTCTATAGGAGACTTCAGTGGGGGAAGGGGACCCTCCAAAGGGGCATAGTTAGGAAGGGATTTTTGGAAGTGATGGATCTGTTCTACAGCTTGATAACATGATTGCACATATTTGTAAAAATCATAGACTGACATACTATGTAAATTATGTAATACTATAAATTAAATTATATATAATTATACCATATATAATACTGCATATATCTCTATAAATTATACAATTAGACAATATGTGATACTGCATATTTCTATAAATTATACCATATAATTATTATACCATATTATATTATAGAATTACATATTACAAATTATGTTATATTACATAAAGCATAAATGTAAATTATACTTCAATAAACTGACTTATAAAAGGACATTAGGAGGGTGGTTGTCACCAGTGGCGCCTTTTCTGAGAGCCAAGCATCTTGCCCCGGCCCTGCCCGCCCTCCCACCTGACCCACAAGGGCTGGGTTAGGATGGGATTTGCCTCTGGACAGCCTGACACTCCTTTGTCCCCTGAGAAGGGACATCAGAGGACAGGAATGCCCCACAAGCGTCTCCCTGGGCCCTACCCAGGCTGGGGTGTCCCTGTCCCCACCCTGGGATGGGGATCCTCCCGGCCTGAGTCCTGAGAGGCCAGGACAGCCACACGTCTGCAAGAACCCGGGGCAGCCCCTCCCGAGGCCACCGCTTCCACCACACCCAGGTGCCCCACCCAGGGGTCCCTGCACCCAGTCGTGGTGGCCACTAGTGACAAGCAGGGACCTGTGTGACTCTGCGTCCTTCCATCACTCTGTCTGGCTTCCTCCTGCCCGGCGGCTGTCCACCATTTCCTTCAACAGCCACATGGCAGATGTCATTCCCCGCGCAAGCGTCCGGGAATTTACCCCTGAGAACACGGACGCCTCCTCACGGTGAACGCGCTCTCGAGGAGGAGTGTTTGGCTTCTGCATCAATTGTCCTATGACGAGCAGAAAAAACAGTTTGGGTGAATCTCAAAAAAACAAAAACGCTTTCACATATTTTCTACCACCGGAGAGGAGCCGGGATTGGTTCCCTCAGGGCTCCTGGGTGCTACATAACTCGCTTGCTGTGGAGTGAGACAGCCAGAAACTGTCTTGGGGGCGTGCTCGAAGGCATGTGTATGCACACGTGTGCGCATGTATGCACGTGTGTGCCGTGTGTTCGCACAGCTGCTCAAAGTCTCTGCGCTTGCTCACTTGCTCTCCGTTGGATAAAGATGAGGAATTTCTAGCCATCTTCAAATTCTGATTTTTTTCAACATGGAGCTGCCTCCCCTATAGATTCCAGCCTCATGTTAAGTAGGGGAAGCCTGTGGTGTCCCCCAGACCTTGCTAACCCTGGCTTCCAGCAGGCACAGTGGCCTGTGTAAGTCCCTGGCAAGTATTAATACTTAGGGTGATTTCTGCAGGGTTGCTGGAAGCTTCCCTGACCCGAAGTTACCCCCCAGGGCTCACTGATCCCAACAGGAGTGACCCATTCCCTACGGTTCTTCTCCCCCCATGCTTTTCCGAATGCAGACACCCCTGGCAGGTACGCTGTGGGTCACATGGGCCCTGGGCCGGTCACCCACCTCTAGGCACCCTCCCTGCCTTCTGCCCGACACTGTGGGAGGCCCTCGGGCGCTCCCAGCCTGGACGGTGGGTGACTCCTAGGAGCACAAGACACAGTCTTAATGGTGCTGGCCCCTCTTGTTCCAGAGGAAAGAGACAAATCCGACTGCCTGCATCATTTTTGTGTGTAGGACGAGTTTCTAAAATGGCTTACTTTAAAAAACTAAACAGATTCCAAAGCATCCCCTCTTTTTATAGAACATCAGTCCCTGGTTCCAAATTAGCAACCCTTAATCTGCCGCCGGTCTAGTTCTGAGGTGCCCGCTAAGCTGCTGGGTGAGCACCGTGCCCTGGCGTCAGCCGGGATCATTCCTGCCGGCAGGGAGGGGCAGAGGGGACCGAGGGGACCGGCTGCAGCGGGGCCAGGCACCGCAGGGCCATGGGCGCCACAGCAAACCAACCCCACATTGCTCCACAGCGTCACTTCTCCAGCCCAGTGTCCTTTCTTTCCCTCTCGTGCCACTGGCCGGGTGGGTCACACTCCTGGCTTCACGCGTCCTGCCTCCTTGGTCAGGAAGGATGCATTTTCCATGCAAATCAGGAGGATTGGCAAGAAACAGAGACTGTCCCCTGAAGGCTGGAGCTGTGTCCCTGTGCTGTGGCTACAAGCGCACACCTGGCACTGCTTGCCCCCCTGGGGTGGGTCGAGGACGGGCACAGCTGTGCTGGGGGCTTTCCTGGGTCGGCCCAGGGTATTCATATCCTGGGGCCACCAGAGCAAAGCGTCACAAACTGCGTGGCTTAAAGCAACAGAAATTCATTTTCTCACAGTTCTGGAGGCCAGAAATAAAAAATCTAGGTGTGGGCAACGCTGGTTCCTTCCGGAGGCCCCGAGGGAGGATCTGTTCCAGCCATGTCCTCAGTGCTGTGGCTGCGCGATCCTGCTGCGCCCCGGCCTGTAGACGCATTGTCCTGTCTCCACGTGGCAGGGCCGTCTCCCGTCACCTGTGGCTTTCAGGGCGGGCTTCTTGCCAGGACGCTGGTGACGTCGGATGAGGGGCCACCCTGCTCCAGTGGGACCACATTTGAACTAACTCCATCTGCAAAATGGTCACTTTCTCAGTTACGAGTGGACATGAATTTTGGGGTCACACTATTCAACCCCGTACCCTCGGTAGCAGAAACATCTGCAGGCCCAGAAAGCAAGCCTGGCGGGTTCCCTGTTGCTGCGTCCCAGGGACAGGCTGTGGCCAGAGAACGCCTCCCCGTCAGACGGAAGGGAATGAGGGTGCCACGAAAGTCGAACCACGTGTGGCGGTGAGACAGGGCAGGCCCGTCCGCAGCCTGCAGCCCGCCCTGGGCTCTCTCCTGGGGCCAGGCCCTCCCCATGTGCTGGGGTCTCCACTCCCTCTGTCCCCTCCCCCAGAGACAGGGTCCCACCTTCAGAGCTCCTCCCTCCTTTACATGAAACTGAATGATTGTGTCATTACATGCACTCACTGTGCAAAACTTGGAAGACTTCTCCAGTTTATATAGATGGCCCACAATCCTGCCACTCCCGGCATTTTAGTGAGCTGCTTTTCAGCCATATACGTATTTAAAATTATTCTTTGGACTCAGATGTACAGAATTGTAACTGCCACCCTCAGTCCAACACACATCATCATTTGCACATGAATTGCTCGTTTTATTTTATGTATTTATCTAGTAATGTGTGTCCAAACAGAATGCAGTAGCAACAATGGTTCATTCCTATTAGTTTCTGTGCTGGGCCTTGCTCAAAGCTCACATTCGTTTAATCCCCAAAATAACCCTGGCCCTGGTGTGCTGGAGCCAGCCCAGACAGGCTTGTGAGGGGGACTGGTAAGTCTCAGGAATTTTGGGACTAGGTGGATAAACCATGGTAGCTTGATATTAGCCATTACGGGAGTATTTGCCCCAGTGGAAATCAGCAAATGCAGCAAATCAGGGTTTTTTTTATTGAGTGCCCCTTTAATGTCACCCTACTGCTCCTGTGGGGTTGGTACTCTTGTCATTCCCATTTTACAGATGAAGCAAATAAGGTAGGAAGAGTAGGTAATGCCCAAGGACACACACCCAGCAAATGGCGAGCCCACATTTGAGCCCAGGGAGCCTGTAGGGATCCTGTGTCTAATGACACGGTCCCCACTGTGTTTTGTTTTTGTTTGTGTTTTCTTTTTTTGGTTTTTTTTGTTTTTTTGAGACAGAGTCTCACTCTGTTGCCTCAGCTGGAGTGCAGTGGCCCCATCATTGCTCACTGCAAACTCCAACTCCTGGGCTCCAGCAATCCTTTCGCCTCAGCTCCCAAGTAGCTGGCACTACCGGCACACGCCACTACGTCCAGCTAATTTTTTAATTTTTTGTGGAGACGGAGTCTTGATCTCCTGGCCTCAAGCAATCCTTGCACCTCGGCCTCCCAGAGTGCTGGGAGCATAGGCATGAGCCACCATGCCCGGCCTGTCCCCACTGTTTTGAACTTTGATATTTTACACCCATCACAAGTAGCTTCCCCAGTCATTAAACATTCCTCAAAATTTCACTCTCAATGGCTGCATATTTTCCCATTATATGGACACACGGTGACTTATTAAATCATCCCCCATTGTGGGACAATAGTGTTGCCAGTGTTTTCTGCTTATAAAAATGCTTTGATCTATCTACCTTTCTCCTCGTCGGTGCTTGTCCTGTGGATGGGTCCCAAGGCCCTCCCTGGTCGGCAGGGCCCCATGCAGGGCCCCAAGGACTAGGCTGCAGAGGGCTCTCCCGAGGGCGGGTAGACCCAGCACAGCAGGACACCGCCTGTCCGTGTGTAGCCGAGAGACCTGCAGCGGGTTTCTCTCTCCCCAGTGGTGAGTTCAGCCTCTACTTGCAGAGTACTAGGGGGCAGAACTTCTGGCAGATTCACTGAGAGAGCCCCTCACACTCACGCCCGCACACCTACACAGCCACACGCGCTCACATGCACACATAAACACATGGACACGTATGCGTGTACGTCCTCTCTCTCCCTCGGCTTCCTGGGGTAAGGGACAGGGTTGGGGGGGCGCAGTGTGAGATGATGACATAAAAAGATGCAGGTTTGGACGTGCTCATTGCGAATCTGTTCTCCAGCCTTCCCGCAAACACCCGAAATTCATTCACTTGGCCACAGTACGGCATTCTGGATTTTTTGTTTTTTTGGTAGAAATGAAGCTAATTAAAAAGTCTTTCAGGTCACGGGATTTTTGTATACAATACCTGCAACTTCGACCTTGAACTATCTCCCCACGCATTTGACATGACAAAGGCTATCATGCAACTGTCCTCAGGGTTACTTAATCATAATTCTGCTATATCCTCTTACGAAGAAAAGAGAATTAAACAGATGGACCCTTCATCTGTTTCTTATTAACACAGCATTAGTTTGATCATGATACAAATTTCACATCTATTAATGTCTCTTCCAACAGTTCCTAACTCACATTCTCTCTAAATAGTTCAGAGAGCAACATAGCCATTTCCTTACGTTAATACAACAAAGGAAAAATCCAGGAGCCTCTGAAGTTATAAATTTTGGCTTCCTCCCATGCCCCACCTCCGCCAAAAAAAAAAAGAAAAAGGAAACATATGCTTCTAAGGTTATGACTGAGTGGGTAGAACATTAGGCAATGTGGGTTCTTTGCTGATAGATTTCCATCAGGAAATTGTGACTCAAGTCACATGCATGAGACCAGGGCTGGCCTCTGAGAGGGTTAAACGCTGGGGAGTCAGATCTGTCCAAGCAGCTGTGTGGCTTTGGGCTAGGTACTCAACCTCTCTGAGACTTGGGTTCAAAATATATAAAGGAGACGAGTAAAACCTCCTTGTGCAAGTGAGCACAGGAATTAAATGAGGTGACGCAGGTGGCGTCTCCTGTTCTAGCAGGCACACACCAAACACCAGGTTCCTTTCACCTCTTCCCAGAGCAGGGACCTTAACAAGCATCTGGTCCCTTATCCTGCTGCCCCCAGGAAGGTTATAGTGTCTCTGGCACAAGTCATTTGTCAATTCAAAATGTTAACATACAGTTGCTTTAGTGCATTTTAAGTCAGAAACTAAAAATTATATTACAACTATGGATTCCAGAATTCTCTTAAGACAAGAATTAGCCATGAAAGTCTGCAGTTCTCCCAACCCTTTCTCTACGTGAATAGACTCGGCTGAGGTTTGGAAGTGCTTTTGGAACCCATGTGTGCCTGTCATACAGCCCTTGCTACGTGTTTATTGAGTAAAGGAACAGCCTGTGTGTTGGGTCAGGCTGTGTCTGCTGCCAGGAGCAGAGGCCTGGCCACCACTGAGGAGGGGCTCGCGTTTCCCACATGCTGAGAAGCAGAAGTTGGGGGCTGCTGGCCATCAGGGACTCGGGCTTTTCCTCATCTTTGTCAGGCTGGCTCCTTAGCCCCAGACTTGCTTCCTCCCGGTTTGAAAAGCGTTGCTGTAGATCCAGACATCACCTCTACCTCCAAGACAGCAAGAAGTGGGAAAAGAGGAGGCTGTGGCCGTGTCTGTGGTCTGTATCTTTTATCAGGAAAGCCAAAGATTTTGCAGAAGCCACTTGGCTTCTGCTTTCATTCAGTGAGCCCCTGGCTGCAAGGAGGGGGAATTTTGCTGGGTCGAATGAAGGCTCTTAGCAAGGCAGCGGAGAGGAGGGGATGCTGGGTGAACTGCTAAGGGGTCTGCCACAGACACTCGGAATGGCATGAATGCAGTTGTTCAGGAGAGAGGCTGATAAATAAATTCTAAGTTGGTGCCTTTGTCAGATGAGAGGAACTAGGGCCAATGCTGTGGTTGGAGCTCCCTCACTCAGGGCCTCTATTGCTTCTGTGAAGACAGAAAGAAAAGAAAGTGGGAAATGGTCAGCACAAACCAAAAACTCAGTTCCTCTCTAAATCAAGGACACCTTTACAGAATGGTGTGATGTCTTCTGGGGGACATTACCTTGATCATGCTGTATATTCAGACTTGTTTTGTAAACAGTACTTGTGCCAACAAAAGGAACACAACTGGCTTTTTAAAAAAAATGAATGTGCCTAGATGTTCCCATCTAAATGAATGTCATCACCGGCTGTCTTGGGAAATAAAACTTGTAAACAACACGGCTACCTTTGCCCAAGATATCTGTGTGATGCTTACAAAATTCAGGCCAAGAGTCACGTGAAAATCAGTTGGATTGCTTTAAATCCATTCTTCATTTCTCACCTAAAAATGCCTTATCAAATTGGCTCGCCTGCCTCGCTCCCCACCTGTTTCTAAATTCAAATCAATACTCAGAGAACAAAGGGGTTTTTTGTTTTTTAAAGTGAGAACACACTCAAAGCAATTCCCCACAAGGTTTGAAAGTAGCACGAGCCTTAGGGACTGAAACTTGCCTCCCGGTTCTCAAGGTGACCCTCAAGGGCCCTGTGCACTCCGAGGGCGAGGAGGGTCAGGTGCCTCCCGCGTGGCTCCGGGCATCTGCACAAGGTGGCTCGCTCAGGGCCCACGTGCCGCAGGAAAAGCACTTAGAGGACGACTTGGCACCTTCAGGCTCAGAATTCCCACGTGAAAACAGAAAGAAGCGGACGATCTGGGCAGGGCTGGTCCTCGGAGACGCCAAGGGAGGAGAACGAGCTCAGCTGCTTCACTGTACCAGCAACTGGGCTGGACCCCATGGCCCCTGCGGTGTCCACAGCCGCCAGCAAATGAGACCAATGACAGTAACATCAGTGATGGTGCTGTCCCCTGGAAAGGCCACCTGGGGAGGACTGGCCACACACAGCCGATGGGCGCTGATGGCGAGGAGGGCCTGGGGTGGCAGATGTGGCCAGGACGCACAGGTGGAGCCGCAGATGGCAGCCCCTCACTCCAGGCCTCGCCCTGCCACCCGCACCCCGAGTTTGCAAGATCGGGGGACTGAGCGAGCGAGCGAGCGCCCTGCAAGGGTGGCGCGGGCATCACAGCTGCTCGGCCTGGGAGACCCGAATGAGAAAGAGTTTAACTAGCTCCTCGCAACTGCTGGTGCCCTTTGTCCAGCTATTCATTCACTCTCATCCCACAAACATTTATTAAGCGCCCACTGTGCGCCAACGAAGGGCACAACGATGCTTAACCATTTGGGAACCAAACATGACCATAATATGAATATAAATCTCTTTCTTGGCCAAGCCCAAGAGTGGGAAGCTCGGATCCTTTATGGGAAAACCGTCAAATCGTGGTGTTTAATAAAGGCAGATGGCGCACAGACTTGCAGCACAATAGGAGTTTATCCTACAGAGCGTTTCGTCAAAGCATTTTCAAGGTCTTTAAAACTATTAAACAGCCCCCCCCTGGGGGGGAGGAATTCTGAGCCTGAAGCCTCATGCATCTAGATGACGCTTGCTTGGTGTCATCTAGCAAATATAAAGGCTGTGGGAGAACTGTTGTTATTGGTCACCAGGAGAAGTAGACCTCAGGGCCCGAGGGCAGCTCGCTCACCCGGGAAGAGAGAGGCCAAGGGAAAAATTAAACCTGGAAACGAAGTCTCACGTCCATGTGGACTCACGTACGGGACTCAGAGTCCGTCTCCCTCCTCAAGCAGCAGCCCCAGCCCTGCAGGTGAGAGGGAGGGACCCCAGTGGGTCCTCCCGGCCCCGGCAGAAAGCCCAGAAGGCTCCGAGGCCCTGGGAATCCTTTGGGCTGTCCCGACTGTGCCTCCTTCTCCAGGTCTGTCCACGACTCCCCGCGCTGCCAGAGGCCCCGTCTCAGATGGGCTTTAATTGTGATCCTGCCGCAGCCTGGCTTGAAACCCCTGCACCCACAAACTTCAGGGTCAACCCTGCATCTCACTCGGCCTAGCGGACTCTTCATTGTCTCAGTCTGCTCCCACCCCAGAGGCATCTCTCACCTTTTCCTGGGGCCGCAGCTGTCTGTACAAATGCACACGAGTGTACGCTTACACACGTGCACACATGCACACGCACACACATGCACATTCACATGCGCCCCACTAAACGACACCGACCCCCCTCTCTCTCCGACTCCCTCCCTTGCTTGTCCCCAGCCTGACATCATCCTCAGCCCCAGCAGCGTTTTTCCAGGAACCCTCTGGCTCCTTCCATCTGAATGGGACATTTTTCTTTATGCCCACGTTCCCAGTGCACAGACAGCAAGACACGGACAGACATGTCTTTCCCCCCCATGAGGCCCTGAAATGAAGAAATACAATTGCTTTCCAAGTCCAAGCTCCCTCTGGCCCGGTATTACATCCTCCAGAGATCACATCTTGGCCTGGGCCTGTGCCAGTCGGGAGTGGCTGCAGACATGGCTGAGCGCTGCATTAACAGACTCGGTCCTCATGCAGCCCGCCCTGGGGGACTGCTGTTCTATCTCCACGGGCAAGGCACAGAGAGGGTAAGAAAGTTTCCTGATGTCACAGAGCTGGTAAGAGGCAGAGACCGTTCTTGAACCCAGGCAGCTTTAGCGCTTGCTCTCTTACCTGCAATCTGAAGGGCTTGGCAACGGCCCCCATTCCCAGACCCCCGTCACCCAACAATGCCCGAAATACTGGATATGCCACAGTAATCTGTGCTGCGTAACAACCATCCCAAATTTAACAGCATAAGACAAGAACAATTTCATCATGTGTGGGGATTCTGTGAGTCAGGAATCAGACGGGGAAACCAGGGAGGCGTGCATGGCTGTGGCCAGGAGAGCCAGGTTAGGCTGAGCCCGTGCACGTACAGAGCCCTTGTGCGTGGCTTCTCCATGTGACTTGAGCTCACAGCACAGCGGCGGCGTCCTGGGGGAGCAGCCCGAGGGAAGCCGGCGGAAGCTCAGACCTGTTCTCACCTGGCCTGGGAAGTAATCGACGTTGCTCCTGCCACGGCCTATCAGTTACAAGTGAGCCACAGGCCAGCCCGGGCTCCCGGGGATGGAGAAGGAGACTCTACTTCTGGACAGGGAGCAACACGGTCACAGTGCAGAAGAGTGTGAGGGCAGGAGGCAATGTCATGGCCACTTTTGGAAAACACAACCTGCCACCCACCTGCCTGGCCCAGCCCACCTCCTCCAGAAACTTCCGTGTCCCAGTCGTAGTTCACCTTGAGGCCCTACAGGTATTGACTGCTCATTACGGGGGTCTTAGTGTCCCTGTGAGTGGAAAACCACTACTTAGAGCTAACACGAGCATTGACAGTGGGGACAGAGTTGGCACTTAAACAGGAAGGCCCAACTGCTCCCGAGAGTGGCTTCTTTTCCATGTTGTCATGGCGTCTCCTGGCAGCTGGGTGATCAGGAGACAGCAATGTTGCATTTCCACTCAAAGCTCTTCTCAACTTCCGATTGCTGGGGGAGCTTGCAGGCCCCCTACGGAGTCGGGTTGAACTACTCTGGGGTGGGGCAGCACCGGCAACTTTTGCAGGGTCGCCAGGTCGTGCTGTTGTGAACCGGGCCTGAGAACACCTGCTTTAGATGGCGACCCCCGTGACCACCCATCTAAACCACCTTCCGTCTTCACAAGCCAAGTAGGTGTGTGGGGCTTTCTCCGGCTCCTAGACACGACATACTCTCTTTAAAGAATTTCAGCATCAAGGTTGTCCCCATTGGCGGAGGACAAGCAGCTATTTGTGCTGGGGGAAAAAAAAAAAAATGGTGCAGATTCTATTTGCTCCCTGTGGGGGCAGCAGATGAAGAATCAAGATGCAGGTGGGTTGTGTGGCTGCAATTGTACGCAGCGACTCAAGCAAAGGTGTCAAGAGTCAAAAGCATTCTCCCCACGGCCTGCTTGCCTGTAAGTGACCCCCAGAGACAGACGAAGGAGGTTCCCGCCTCCAGCTTTCCTTTCCTTGGCCCTTGGACAGCGTGAAAAGGGCAATATGTCCTCACAAATGATACTCAAAATATGTTCCACAGCAAATTTTTTTGCAGGAATGCACAAAAGCTTGAAACATTGAAGTATTAAATACATTTAAATATTTTAGATACTCCTGAGATGCCAGCTGGCTGAACCAATCTTTTTTCCCCATGTGGTGTGAAACTCACAGATACCAAGTTGAAGCAATTTATCCATAACTGAGCAATGAAGCCACGGCAGGAGATGCCCACTGCCCGAGTTGGGGGGCAGGTCGTAACTTCTGTGCACAAACGTGCCTGTGGTCATGTTTCCTTGGAGCCTGTGTCCTGTAGGCGACATGACTTATGACGTTCCAAGAGGACAGGATCAAGAAGATGAGCTGTGTGTTGGGTGCTAGGCCCACCATCCCAGTTTTGACCTGGAGCCTTAGATCTTGGTGGCAGCTGTGCCTGGCGGGGTGACTTTGGGCAAGTTACTTCACCCCTCATCTGTGCAGCAGGAGACAAGAGTGATACTTATCCATTGGGGTTGCTGGGGGGTTCAATGGCTTGATGCAAGTGAAATATTGCAAATGTTCCTGGCACAGAAGGGCACATGAAGGCTTGACTGTCACTGCACCTGTCGTACCACCCATATTCACCTGTGGTAGCCAGCACGGGCATTTTGACATGGCCATTGCCATTCCTTGGGGGCCTCGGGGAAGGGAGCGTCGCACAAACAGGAAAACACACACAAGCCACCCCCACCTACCCCACAGGCTCCTACACTCAGAAAGTGTCAATCAATGCAGTTGGCCCAGTGCTTAGCTGCCTGCAGACTGGAGGGTCATAGCTGGGCTCTAACGCTGCAGGCACATGTGGAGCCTAGGCTCTTAGATTCTTCTAGAAGTTCACTTCATCCCAGAAGTTATTTTCTCCCCATCTTGTGCTGGGAAATTACGCTTCTCTCTCCAGGGCAGGCCCCAGGCCTCAGGGACTCTCCGAGGGTGTTGATGTTAAGGGTTTTTTCTCCATTCACAGACAGCCTGGCCGAGGTGGTGGTTTCTGGCGGCTGCACTGTCCCTAAAGGGGCTGATTTTGTCCCTAAAATTTTTATAACAGGGATTCTTTTGTTTTTAACTTTTTATTATACATATTTTACTTTTATTATAAGATTTTTTTACTTATTTTAATTTTTAACTTTTGTTTCTTTATTTATTTTTAGTGACAGGGTCTGGCTATGTCACCCAGGCTGGAGTACAGTGGCTGTCATCATAGCTTACTGTAAACTCATACTCCTGGCCTCAAGCGATCCTCTCACCTTGGCCTCCCAGAGTGCTAGGATTACAGGCGTGAGCCACCGTGCCTGGCCTTTTTCACTTTTTTGATGGTGTCCTCTGATAGAAAAAGTCTTTAATTGTGATAAAGTCCAATTTCCCTATTTTTGTTGTTGTTGCTTGTGCTTTTGGTGCCTTATCTAAGAAGCCATTGCCAAATCCAATGTCACAAAGGTTTTCTCCTATGTTTTCTTCTGAGCATTTTATAGTTTTAGCTCTTACTCTTAGATCTTTGATCTATTTTAGCTTAATTTTTGTTTAGATATGAGGTAAGGGTCAAAATTCATTCTTTCTCATGTGGCTATCCAGTTGGCCCAACATCATTGTTTGAAAAAATATTCTTTCCCAATCGAATGGTCTTGGCACTCTTGGTGAAGTTGAGTTGACCATAGACAGACACGTGGGTTTATCCCTGGACTCTCAGTTCTGTTGCACTGGTGTATGTCTATCCTAGGCCGGTAGCACACTGCCTTGACCACCCATTGCTTTGTAGTATGTTTTGAAATCAGGAACTGTGAATCCTCTCACTACGTTGTTCTTTTTTAAGACTGTTTTGGCTATTCTGGATAAGCTATTCATGTTCTATGCAAAATAAATGCTAGGGCTTTCTCTGAATAGCAAATGTGTATGTAATTGTTGAGCTAGCTTACTTTTTAAATTGTTTTACTGGTATTTGTTTAGTTGTCTTACTTTTTAATCACTTTACTGACAATTCTACCCATGATTGTGTTTATCAGTTCACATACCTAAAATATTAAAGAAACGTAGGAAGTTAGAAAGAGAATGATTTGCAATGTGCCTCTGGACTGCTCAGAAATATGCACACATGTGGAGGGAGGGATTTGCAGGACTAGAGGCCACTTTGACCCCAAGTGCTTGCTTGGCTGAGCCAGTAATAAGTAACAGAGACCCAGGGAAGTCCTGTGGCTTTGACTCCAGTTATATAAATTAACCTGAGTCTACAAATCCCAGAGATTCCAAAGGGCAATCAACCCTGAAATCTGCACCCCAGAGATTGTCACCCTCCCTCCCCACTTCCGCCCCAGGCTTCATACTGCCCTGCCACATTTTCCAGGTAGGTGGAGCCTGGGGCAATGAGCTGGAGGGAACCCACCTCCAAGGGGGCTTCAACTTGCGCTCCTGGCTTGCCTGTCGCTATCCTGAGCCCTGTTTCTCGCAGCCCTCATGCAAACCCGGACGGGTCAGGCTGGGGGAGAGTGCGATGAGCAGGACAAAGTGGACAGGGCTTCCCTGTAACCTTGTAGGTGACGGAGGTCCTAGGTGTAGGGTTTGCTGCAAGGACTGACAAGACTCCATAGAGTTACACTCATGGCTAAGGTTTATTATAGCAAAGGACACAGAGAAAACATCACAGGAAAGATAAGTATCGGCAGAGACCCAGAGAAGTCCAGCCCAGGCTCCTTGGTGCTTCCTCAGCTGAGACCACTCAGAATATGCATCTTCTCTGGAAGAGAACCACGGGGACATGTGTGGAAGACCCAGGGGACCTCATGCAAGTCTCAAGGTCAAGAGTTTTTGTTTGTTGTGTCTTTTAACACAGAGTGGGTAGAGTGCAGTGGCTTGATCATAGCTCACTGCAGCCTTGAACTCCTGAGCTCAAGTGATCCTCCTGGCTCAGCCTCCCAAGTAGCTGGGACTACAGGCATGCACCACCACACCTGGCTAATTTTTCTATTTTTTGTAGAGACAGGGTCTTGCTCTTGCTCAGGCTGGCCTCGAACTCCTGGCCTCAAGCAATCCTCCCACCTCGGCCTGCCAAAGTGCTAGGATTCCAGGCTCCAGCCACTGTGCCGCCAGGCCAAGGTCCAGTGTTCTTATGAGGGGTTAGTCACATAGACATCCTGCTTAGCAATCAGCTGTGCCAACTGAAACCCAGGACCCCAGCAATGAAAGCCCACTCACACCATCAATCTTGATGTTTGTGCAAACCATCCTGACAAGCTGGGAGAGCAAGGCCTGTTGCTCCAGGTGCACACAACAAAATCATTCATCACCGGCACAAAAACCTTCTGAAAGCCCCATTCCTAAGGGTTGACCAAGAGTCAGTCATTGTTCCAGGTTTCCTTGGAGATGTGTAAGGAGCGAGCAAACAGCCTGCTGTGCTGGCTCCTTGCTCACATCTCAGATTGTGCAAGTGGTCACCAGCTTGGTTACAGATGCGTCTAGATGGCGTGGAGCTTGGGCAGTCTCAGGAAACTGCTGGCCTTTGGGCTTCGTCACTGTGGCTGTGTAAAGCAAAATGGGAGAATAGTGCCGTGAAAGCACACGGACAGATTAAAATATTGAAAACATTTGTTTACAGGCAGGGGCCATTCAGTCAGCAAATATTTACTGAGCATTGCCAATAATAATTATTATTGCCCAACAAGTAGTTACGGGTTACATTCTCTGTGCAAGGTGGCTTGGACAAGCAGGGGTACAAGAGGGAGAGTGGATTAAATGGACACTGTGGCTCTGCCCAAGAACATTCCCATCTGTCTGCCACAGAGAGTGACCAAGTGTCCTGGTTTGCTTGGGACTGAGGGGGTTCCTCAATAGTGACAAGACTAATCCTGGACTAACACAAACTAGACAAGTTGGTGGCCCTGCTTAGCAGATAACTGGTCACCCTATTGCTGTGACAGATACTACACAACCAACTTCATGGTTGCCTATTCATTGGAATTGTCACTAGTGCTGTGAAGGGGATGTACAAGGTGCTATGAGGGCTTCTAAAAGGTCAAGAACACAGCCCCACCAAAGCCACTGCCTCTGGTGGCCCCATGGAACCACCCCCTGGGACCCACACTGACTTCCAGGGCCAAGGCCTGAGCCCCTGAGGCCTATTGTTTCTGAAGCCAACACCAGAGCTTTCACATGCCAGAACTGGGCAGTGATCCACACCAGCGATGCTCCAAACCTACCCGCAGAGGCCACTGTCACTGTGGATCTGCCTGCCTCTCACCAGAGCCTAGGAGGGGCCCACCAGACCACTCCCCACCACCCAGAAGTGGAGCCCTTCTCCCACCATGAGTGTCATGCCACCCTCTGCTCCTTAGTCCCGGGCAGGGTTTGGTGGGTAACAGAGCCTGCACTGGGGTGAAATAGCATCCTGAGAATTCATGTCTTTCCCTGAACCTCTGAATGGGAACTTATTTGGAAATAGGGTTGTGGCAGATACAAGTAGTTAAGTTAGGTTAAGGTCATACTGGGATAGGATGGACGATATGACTGGTGTTCCTATAAGAAGAGAAGACACCCAGAGATGTCACGCAAAGAACGCTGTATGAAGACAGAAGCAGAGATTCAAGTTCCGCAGCTGCAAGCCAAGGGATGCTAAGGGCTGCTGGCGACCACCAGAACTATGAAGAAGCAATGGGGACTCTTTTCTGAAGCCTTCAGAGAGCGTGGCCCTGCAAGCATCTTGAGGTTGGACTTCTGGCCTCCAGAACTGTGGGAAAATACATTTCTGTCATTTTAAGCCACCCAGTTTGTGGAACCGTGTTATGCAGCTTTAGGACACTAACGTAGCACTGGGAAATGAACAACATTGCTGCTCCAGGGCCAACAGCCTGTTGAGGACCAAGCTGTCTTCTCTGGGTGCACCCCCTTCCCAAGAGCCCCTCAGTGGGCTCCAGAAGCCGCTGCCACCCTGCCATTCCCCCAACATAGCTGTCCCTGGGGTGGGCACGAGCAGAGCCTGCCTGACCACTGCCCTGCTTGCCGTCCTCACCCCCCAGGCCTCCTGCTCCACACACTTCATATTTTCTCTTATTTTCAAATTTCCCCATAAAAGAATTTGTATGTTTTATAATCAGAAGGAAAAAGTTGAAATGAGCAAACAGATTCTCTTTTGGCAAAATATATACCAGTTTCCTATTTCTGCCCCTACTATAGCCTGAGCCATAGAGTAGATACAACCTTATTCACTCTGTCTTGAATTAGTTATCTCTTATAAGATGAGCTGTTTGGGAAATAAAATCTAGCCCTTCCTTCCTTCCTTTTTTCCTTCCTTCCTCCCTTCCCTCTTCCTTGGCCTCTGGGGCTGTGTCCTAGCTGACTCCTCCTGCCTCGGGCTGTGCTGAGCGCTCAATCTCTTGCCGCGTCTCCACAGCTGTGCTAACCCTGGTGCCCTGCTTACGCCGGCTTTTCCTCTCTAATCCCCGAGTTTAGGATGGAAAACACTGGCTGTTCTGATTTCATTAGGCTGGCAGATGGTTTTTGCTAATCATGTAGACAGTCTCTTAAAGATGCTGGTTAAAATGAACGTCATTCAACATGTTCGAAATGACCAGGAAGAAATTGCAATTTGGTTCAGATTTACCAAGTCCCATATATGGAAATATCCAGGCAGGGACGGCCCTGGGCAAACTGCAATGGTGATGAAGCATCACTTCGCACTTTTTCATTTCATTCGCTGGATAATCTCTGAGAGGTAGTGGGTGCCCAGTCTTTTGCCGCCTGTCAGGGATGCAGAAAAGATGAAATTGGTCTTTATATCAGTGATGGCTTTTGGCTGAAAGTAAAAGAAACCTGAGAGAAGACTCATATCACCCAGGGAGGGTGTAGGATGTAGCTGGCCCTCTAAGGTACCTGGGACAAAGGTACCCTCTCTCCAGTGCTTATCTCAGCTTCTGTCTGAATTCACCCTCTCCTGCCCCAGGCGGGCTCTTCTATAAGCAAGAACCCTACACCTACCTCCAGAGCACAACTGCAACTTGCTGCTCCCCCTCAAGCCTAGAAATCCCAGGGAAGGGCTCTGATTGGCCCAGCTGGAGTCAAATGTCCAACTCTGACCAATCAGTGGTGGCCATGTGGGTGGAGTCTGCTAGATCATGGCAGCTCCCACTGGCACCATGAAGTTATGGTGGGACGAAGGAGCATTTCCTAGAAGAGGGCTGAATAGTATCCTCAGTAGACAAAAGAGTCAATGTCCACCACAGCCCTGCTGCAGCCCTTGCCTAGCCTACCTGGGCATGAGGCTCAGCCATGTGAGGAGCGCCAGGACGGACGTGTGCACAAGGGCCTCGGTTAACAGGGGAAAATGTTAGCACTTCTCTCCACCGCCCGGCTGCCAGGAAACTTTTGCCCAGGATTTGAGTCAAACTGAGTAGTGAAGGGAGTGAAGGCAGAAGGCAGAGGTGAGGGGCTGGTGTTACAAAAGAGGCCGAGGGCGTGGAGAATTCTAGCTGATGGGGAGACACGGTGTGTGTGTCTGTGTGTGTTTGGGGGGGTATTAAAGATGCTTTTCTCCTTACAAGTTCATAGTGCCCTGATAGAATAGATTTTGTACCTAAATTATATTAACTCAATAGAATCATGAGCAAACAGACAAACCCAAATTGAGAGACGGTCTAGGAAATGACCAGTGGTGATCAGAAAGGCCAAGAAACAGAGGAGCCAGCACCGATTGGAGAAGACTAAGGAGAACAGCAATATAGGATCCTAGACTGTGTTCTGGAACAGAAAAAGGACACTGGCTGCTGTGCCAAGGGTCTGAAAGCCCCTTGGGCTCAGGGAATCAGAAGAGCACACAGAACCTAGAGATGGGGCCAAGCTTGTGGCTATGGCTGATTACAGGGAAAGAGCACAGATTAAAGTTAGGGAAAGGGCACAGAGAGCAGAGTCCAGGAGAGATCGACACCATTTGCCAGTCGTCCCCTCCCAGAGGGGTCACACAGATAGCAGTTACTTCTCCCAGGGGTGATGGGTGTCTATACACAGGAAATGCTGCCAACCCGGGAAGCTCACCCCAGCCTTGGTGCCCAGGGTGTTTACTGGGAGTCGGTCATACAGGGGCAGAGCACCGGCATGGCTGACCTCGGTTACTCAGTGTCCTGCCCCTCCAGAGGGCAAACAAATACAGCGAGACCCAAGACCCCACCGAAAATCACACTGGCAGTATAGACCGTCTGACACAGCACAAGCGCCCAGGTAAATAATGACATTCTAATCGGGCAGGGTGTTCTAAGGGGTTAGGGTGTTTCGCAGGGTTTGAACAGCCCAAAATTAACTCTTTACTGCACAGAGAGAAAACTAGTGAAATTCAAGTAAGTCTGTAACTTAGTTAATAGTCTTGAACCAAGGTTTTTTCTCTAGGTTTGAGCATTATACCACAGCGTCAAAGCCACGAGGACCCTTGGCTCTCTGAAGGTTTGCTGAAAAATCAACTCACAAAAGGCAGATTAATTGGAGGAAAGGCATACACATTTATTTACCATGTATGCATGGAAGCCTTCGGAGTGAAGACTCAGAGATACAGGGGAAATTGTCCATTTTTATGCTTAGGTTCAACAAGATATGGATAGCTGTGTAGAAATGAGACTGGACAAAAAGGGCTGATCTAGTGCTAACAGACTGAGGGAACCCGGCCAGGCCTGTCTGTCTGCAGTCTTCCTGGCCTCTCTGAGCACAGGGTGTGGGGCAGGACCCTGTCTGGAATAGGGGTCTTATGACCTGTGCCAAACACGGTAGGTCAGATCATTTCTTTACGGTCATTTTTACACAGAATACTTTTAGGTTTTATGGCTGGCTTCCAAGAAAAGGAATCCTGGTTTCTATGACTCGCCTTGGGGAAGAGGGATTCTGGTTTCTGTGGGGGAGAGGGAGTCTCAGGGGAGAATGGGACTGAGAGACAGACGGGCAGGAGAAGGTCAGAGAAAAACGTTTGCTTCCGAGGCTGCTTCTGAGGTCTTCATTTTGGGGTGTTGTTTTCTGAGCCCCAACATTGGTCATATAAATTGATAGCATTACGGGAAGCTAGATAATAGATACATTATGCATGAATGGTTTATACTATTTTTGCAAATTTTTGTAAGTCTAAAATTAATTCAAAATAAAATATTAACGATATCCGTGGAACTCCACAGCCAAGCGATGAAAGAAATAAGAAAATATATTGTCTGTGTTCATCTGGCCCCTGCACCTCATTTTCTCTTGTAGTGGGACCCAGTCACTGGCTGACTTCAGTGCAGGCGTTTACAGGGTCATTCAACATTTATTGTGCATCTGATGTATGTTGAGCACCCTGATGGCTTCCTTGAGGAATAGCTGAACACGCATCGTTCTTGCAGACAATCACATAATCAGGGAATCTTTGAAGCCTCAGTTTCCCCTTTCACAAATGGGAATGAAACCATTTTATGCACTGATACAGTGTGCTACCCATGGGACATTGCTGTAAGAATGTCTGTAGACTCGAGTGTCTTCTGCACTGCGACCTGGGTGTGTCATTCTGCCCGTGTGTTTCACTTCTGTGACTCTCTTTATGGAGATGTCACCAGTAATCTATATTTCAACAAGAAGGATACAGCCTTGCAGAGGGTTGGGTTCTGCCCAGGAATTCGAGTTGGGGTACCTTTCCTTTGTTCTTGGCAGGGGCATTGTGTACCTGTTTAGGTTTGTCTAGTTGCTGTCCTACCCCACGGAAATGGAAGCTTAATGGAAACGGAGAGCCGTCTCTCTTACTTGTGCTGTAGCCCCTGTGCCGAGAACAGCGCCCGGCACTCGATAAATATGTGTTGAAATTACGAACGAGTTTCTCTCGGCCATTAAACCCTTGTATTGGTACAGCATCTCATAGCTCTGGAGTGTCATGTCCAGCTTTATACACTCCTGGGGTGTTCAGGAATTGGAGGGATGCTCTCTGGGGATTTTAGAAAATTAACATATTTTGTATACTTGAATTCTATGTTAGTGTAATGGCTATGAAAGAAAAGACGTGTCCTTTATTGGATCAAACATAAGCAGCAGGAGCAGCCCAAGCCCAAACAATGGCATGAAAATTAGAAGTGGAAGTATTTTTAGACAGATCCCCATTACAGATTGAATGACTGGGATAGAGTGGTAATACTAACAGTGGGGACTAGCTGATTATTGTGGGTTTTGGTTTGTTTGGTTTTTTGGGGGTTTTTTTGCCAATTTCCTTTTATAATCACTTATAAAGTCATATAAAAGTGGGTGTACACCAATGCCTTGTCAGCAGAAATTGACCAACACATTACTGGAGCAGAATAAAGACTCTGGAAAGAGACCCACAAATAAAGGGTAGATTGTTCAGGAAATAGCATGGGACAATCAGGTAAGCATTGGGAGAAAGAAATGCAGTTCTATTATGCCATATATGTTACGGATTGAATTGTGTCCTCCAAAAGATGTGTTGAAGTTCTAACTCCTGGCATCTGTGGATGTGACCTTATTTGGAAATAGGGTCCTTGCAGCTGTCATCAAGTGAAGATGAGATCATTAGGATGGCCCTCGTCCAGTATGACTGATGTCCTTAGACGGAGAGGAGATGAGACACAGACGGAGACACACAGGGAGAACGCCGTGTGAGGACGGAGACAGAGACTGAAGTGACACATCTGCAAGCCAAGGCGTGCCAAGGCGTGCTGGCAACACCAGACGCTCAGAGAGAGGCACAGCACAGCCCTGCCGACACCTTGATTTTGGATTTCTTGCAACCAGAATTGTGAAAGAATAAATTTCTGTTGTTTTAAGCCACTCGGTTTTTGGTAATTTGTTATAAGAGCCTCAGGAAATTAATATAATATACAGCAAAATATTCCCAAAGGTCAAATATTTCAATGTTTAAAGCATGAGAAGAAATAATGAAGAATGTATCGTTTGGGGAGAGAAAAGCCGTTCTTATCCTAATACTAAGGTCTGAAATTATGAAAGAGAAGGTTGACCAACTGACTACACGAAAAACACATATTTCTGACTGAGCATAGTGGCTCATGCCTGTAATCCTGCCACTTTAGGAGGCTGAAGCAGGAGGATCACTTGAGGCCAGGAGTTCAAGACCACCCTAGGCAACCAGCAAGACCCATTTCTACAAAAAATAGAAAAAATTAGCCGGGCATGGTGACACATGCCTGTAGTCCCAGCTACTCAGGAGGCTGAGGCAGGAGGATTGCTTGAGCCCAGGAGTTTGAGGTTGCAGAGAGCTGTGATCCACTACTGCTCTCTAGCCTGGACAACAGATCGAGACCTTGTCTCAAAAAAAAAAAAAAAATACTCATATGTATATATTCCTGTATAGCCCACAAAAAAAGTATAAAATTAAAAGAAATATTAGAGATGCATTTGCAACATGTGACAAAGAGCTTATATGCACAATTCATAAGGGCTCCTATAACTTATAAATAACCCACCATATATATAAACAAATGGATGTAAAAAGTATAGAAGAAATTCAAATAGCAATGAAACATGAAGAGTTGTTCTGCTTCACTGATAATCACATAAATGAAAATTAGGATAGAAATATACAATTTCTCCCGAACTGTACTGGCAAAGATGAATGGGACTGACAACATCAGCCCTGACAGTGGTGGCGCCCGGCCCCCACCAGAGGGATATGGGAATGCCAGTTGTGCAGCTCTGGGTTGACCAAACCCTGCATGAGGCCCTTGACCGGCTCCGAGCCCCTGGAATATCCTTCCGGATAGCGGTGCCTTTGTGTGTGTGAGGCCTCGGGCTACGCCCACAGTTTCCCCAAAAACATGATTATGACGAAGGCTGACTTTTGCATGTCCAAGGCTCTGGGCCACGCTGTGTCAACTTGACCTCTGCTGGGCTGGAGCTGGCGTGCCCTCCTGTTGGCACCACATGTCTAGGGGACTGACTCCAGTAAAAACCTGAACCCCAAGCACAGGTGAGCTTCCCTGTCAGCAACGTCTCGAGTGTGTTGTTACGCATCACTGCTGGAAGAGCTAAGTGCTCTCTCTTAATCCTCCACCTCCACCTGCCCCGACTTCCATGGAGCACGAGGTTGCAGTGATCCCATTTCCAGGCTAACTGGGGAGGACGTGGGCCACCCACCGCGATGCTTCCATGGACCAGACAGGAGGCAGAAGAGAGGGCCCCGACAAGTTAGCTTTTATTTTATTATTATTATATAATTATGTTTATTATTATTGTTATCAACATATTTTTATTCTGCAAACATTCATCTCATGCCCAGTATGGGCCAGGCACTGTGCGGGGTAAATTACCAAGTTTTGTTAATGAAGCCAAAGCAAGTTCTGGGTTCTATAAACAGAAAACTATATTGAAATATGGCATAAATTACATTATATAGTTAAGATTCTCTAAAAATACTACTTGGAACAAGCAAATGTCGAACAAGGCAAGGAGAACATTTAGCTTCCTTTCTGAACACTTTCATTAGTTGTTGATGAAACGTTTCCGCACTCGGCAGGGAACCAGTCCACACAGCCCGGCTCTGATCTAAACCCGCCCCAGCGTGTGCTTCCAGAGCAAACGTCCCGGTGCCCCTGGGACGGGTGATGCAATCCTCTTTGTGCTGTTTATAATTCCTGAGAAGCAAAGACATAATTGCCTCTTCAGCTTGATCTAATTACTCGTCTGCTCCTCCCCCTGCCCCAGGGAGAGTCGTCTCTGTCCCCTGGCCTCCAGACAGCGGGCTGCAGCCTCCCCTGGAGGGCTGGGGGTGGCCATCGTGGGCAGAGGAGGTGGGGACCCTCTGAAGCTGCGTTTGTACTGCAAGCAGACTGCTTTGGGGTGGCCCGGGGGTTCCTGGCCCTCTAATCTCTAAAAACTCATAATGACCCGGTTTACTGAGAGCTGGTCGCTCAGTCTTTCTTTCCGTGGCCATTGCTGAGTCTTCCTCTGAGGGCCCGAGGGGAGGGTCCCCTGCTCCCAGTTCTCCTCCTCCCTGAAGAGTAAGGTGTCCCCAGGGGGTGACAGGGACTCTGCCAACAGCCCTCCCAGGACGGTCCAATTTCACAGCTAGGCCACGTTGAAGCTGCTTCTCATACATCCTCCACCAGCTTGTCCATCTGCCTATATGTAAAGCCTTTGAAACAAAATTAGGGGTAAGAAAATTAAAATTCATTCAGTTCTTGCTCTTTGCCAAGCTCTGTAGCTGGCATTTCCTTTCCATCAATTCACTCAGACAAAGTTCCTTCACTGCTCTGTGCCTCAGTTTCCCCATCAGTACAGATAAATCTAGTGGCACTAGTGCTCAGCGGAACACTGTGAAGAAAGACTGACGTAACACGCATAACAGCCTCAGAACAAACCCCAGGATGGGGAGCACTGGATACACGTGAGTTGCTATTTCCTCCTCTTCCTCCTCCTTGGGTAGTTATCCAGCCCATTTTGCAGATAAGACAGCAGAGGCTCTGGGCAATGAAGGGACCCTCACAAGTATCTCCTGGGGGCAGTGGCCGGGATCTCCATGTCACACCATCTCTCCCTTCAGGACACACCAAGCATTTCTGACACCTAGAAAACAGTTATCGCCTCCCCATGGGTTGTCATCATTTGCTTTCAAATTCCTCCACACAGACAAGGGGCTTCCAACACTTTTGATGGCAAGGCTTGGTGTGAAATGTTTTACATCTACATAAAGTGACATCAAAGTTTCATGAAACAATACTTTCACTGACTGTGTTCTATGCACCCTGGTATTTTTTTAGTAGGTTCTATTTTATTTTAGTTTAGTTTAGTTTTTAAGTGCTGATTTCAACCGGCCTTGCCTGGCAGTTTGAAAATCACCGGTAGGGCAGAGTGGCCAATGAGGAAGGGAGCCAGTTTAAGCTGTCCCCAGGGCTGCGTGGCACAGCGGGAGCCGCCCTGTCCAGGTGAGACACCGGGGGCTCCCTCTGGGTTAGCTGGGCCCAGCATCCTCAGCACCTGCTGTCCCCCACCTCAGGGGAATGGCCACATCCCCTAGGTCCGAGATTCAGGGAGCTCCCAGGTTTGTTTAGGCCATTCACACCATCCCCAAAGACATGTTCTTTTAAGGTGTTGTCCACTCAGAGCCCCCATTTAAAGGGGAGGTGCTCCTTCACTGCGTCTTGGCGTGGAAGGGACTAGAGGAGATCAGCCAGGGCTGAGCAGGGTGGGGCGGAGGAAAGGAGGAGGACACTGAAGGGACACTTGCTCCAGGAGGAACCCGTCCCCAGGTGCCATCCTGAACCGCCAGCCTCTTGTGGCTCTGCCCAGCCCCTCCTCTTCCCCCGGCTGCACGACCAGCCTGCACTTCCCAGCTTCCTTCGCCACCGAGTGTGGCCTGTGACGGAATTCTGGCCCATGGACGGTGTGTGGCCGTGACAAGCAGCAGCTCCAGGCCTGGCGCATCGCAGCCACCCAGGCCTGGCCCTCCACACTCTTCCCTCCTCTTCGGCCTGATGCAGGGAGCGCAGGGACCTTAGAAGCCCCACATGGAAGATGGAGGGGACAAATACAGAAGGGTCCCCAAATTGCTGCTTAGACAGATGCCATCTGCTCACGAGGGTCACTTGTTCTGAACCTCCCATGATGGAGAAATAAACGTACTTATGTTAACCCACTAGGATACAGGGATTACCCAAGCTGATACACAAATGTTCTCCAAATTTCTAAACTATTCAAGTGCAAGGAAGTGGAGGAAGACAATCTCCAATGTAGCAAATTGAATTTACCCAAAAATTACTTTGAAACAGGAAATATCCTGTATACTGGGTTGAATAGTGTCTCTCCAAAGTTTACGACCACCCAGGGGCTCAGAATGAGACCTTCTTTGGAAATAGGGTCTTTGCGAATGTGACCAAGTTAAGGCGAGGGCATATGGAGTAGGGTGGACCATTACCCAGTGACTGGTGTTCTTACAAGAAGAGAGAAATGTGGACACGGACACAGACACGCGGGAAGAAGGCCGTGTGAAGACGGGCAGAGACCGGAGTGATGCAGCCGCAGATCGGGGAACACCAGGGACGGCTGCGATCAGAGCATGAGGAAGGCAGGGAGGAGTCCTTCCCGGAGCCTTCGGGGAGAGGATGGCCCTGCCGACGCCTTGGCTGGGGATTTCTGGCCTCCAGAACTGTGAGAGAATAAATTTCTGTTGTTTTAAGCCACCCAGTTGTGACACCCTGTTACGGCAGCCCCAGGAAATGTACTTTGTAACCAAAGCTTTGTGTAATTTTAAGAAATTACATTGTTTTTAGCCCAGTTCTGGGCCAGGCCATGTGCTCTTAGAAAATGACCATCCTGAGGATGGACCCCTCCTCTGCTCGACCACCCAGAGAAACCCCCCGGGGCCAGCTTGCTGGGAGACCTGCAGAACAGACAAGCTTTCTGCTCACGAAAAACACGCGTTCTTCAGCCCCCAGCCAGAGCCGAACTGCCCTTGAAGGGTGGCTTGGCTGACGCCCTGCAGTGGGCTGCACCGCGGGTGAGGGGACACGGAAGCTGCGGACCCTGACAGGCCAGATGCAGGGTCTTCGGTTCCTCCCGAGGCTGCTCCTGGAACCCGACCCAGGGGCTGGGTGTCTGTTTGTCAGCCCAGGTCTCCACACATGGAGACCAGAATCAGAGAGCTTTTCATCAACCTCACTTCAAACATTCGGAAATATAACAGATTACGTGGTAGATGGCTTCCGGAATCAAATTTGAAAAGGCAAAACCTATTGTAAGCACAATAGCTAATCAGACTACCTCCAGGAAGGCGGGTGCGCGTGCTTTGCAGAACAGACATCTTTTTAAATGTGAATCATCACTCCGGGTTTCAGTTGCTGGGCCGCAGTACCAGAGCACCACAAATGGGGTGGTTTAAACAACGGAAATGTATCCGTCACAGTTCTGGAGGCTGGAAGTCCAAAATCAAGGTGTCAGCATGCTGGTTTCTTCCAAGGCTGTGAGAACAAACCTGTCCCAGGCCTCCCCTCCAGATCCCGGTGACTCATGGCCAATCTGCGGTGCTCCTTGGCTTGTAAAGGCATCACCGTGACCTCTGCCATCATCTTCACAGGGCATTCTCCCTGGTGCACGGCTGTCCCCAAATTCCCCTTTTATGAGAACACCAGTTGTAGCAGATTAGGGGCCTGCCCCACTCCAGTATGACGTCATCCCAATTTAACTCATTACTAAATCTGCAACGTCCCTATTTCTAAATAAGGTCACATTCTGAGGTGCTGAGGTTTAGGACTTAACATATGGATTTGGGGCGGCACAATTTCACCCATAAACTCCATATAAATTATTTTTGTTAAAAGCATACACCTTAATGTATTCAGTTTGCCTTAAGTGGGTTTAATATGCATAATAATAAAATGGGGTTAATAAAGTATCCCCTGGGGACATACACTTTGGGAAACTTTTTGGAAGTTCTTTCTTGAAAAGCTGACTCTCAATGCCCCAAACCTACTCCGGGACGTACTGAACGGAAATGTGTGCATGCGCTCACCACAGGGAGCAGCACTCCTGGTAGTTGCTAGAAACTGAAAACTTTCCTAATGCCCTGTCCCAACAGGAGGACAGGTGACTACACTGTGACGTGTTCAAGCAGGGGAATTCTACTCAGCAACAACAAGGGCCAAATGCCAGCCTCACGCAGCAACACAGAGGGATCTAACGAGTAAATGCCAGAAAATCAGGCACCGAAGAGAATAGACTGCTTCATTTCGTTTACACGCAGTTCAGAAACAGGCAGAAGGTTTCAGAAATGAAAACAGCGGTGAGCTTTGGGTGTGGGCAGTGACGCAGGGGGCAGGGTGCATGGATGGAGGAGCCGTTTCTCTGTTGCTGACCATGTTATTTCTCAGTCTGGGTGTTGGTTGCAACGGTGTGTTTGGTTTGTGGAAATTCATTGAGCTAAAGTTATGATATGTGCACTTCTTTGTATGTAAATTATGGTCCATGAAAAGTTTAATTAAGAAAAATGTCCCCTGTCTCTATTAATTGCTAGTGTAATGATTTAGGGACAGTTATGTAACATCTCTCAGTCCCGGTTTCTTTTCTCTGGCAAAATGATGAGAGTACCCACCTGGTAGAGTCAATGTGAGAAAGAATGTAAGTTTCTGGCACAGAGTAACTGCTCAATAAATGACGGCATTTCTTTTTTTACTGGGCAAAATGAATCTTTGGTGTGAAGGTGAGAAATTAGGGGGTAATGACATGTGGGGCGTGAGGGGGCTTCTGGGGTGCAGCTGGTGGATGGAGCTCAGCGGTGGTCACAGGTGTGTGCTCACCTGGTCACAATTCATTCTTCCAGCCAGGCACTTGATGCCTGTGCTTTGCTGTGGGCATGTCATACTTCAATAGAAAAAAAGTTTACCAAAAATCAAATAAAAGTGTCCATTTCATAGATTGTGGAGATAAAGGAGATACGCTATATAAGTCATTTAGTATAGTGCCTCCCATGATTTAAGACCTCAGTAGCTATCTGCTGTTGGAGCTCCACAATCCCTTGTCCAAAAACTTTGGGTTTTCCAAAAACAAAATGGGAGGTATTAATTTGCCAGACCTCAAACTATACTACAAGGCTGTGGTTCTTAAAACAGCCTGGTACTGGCACAAGTACAGGGACACAGACCAGTGGAACACAACAGAAAATCCAAATATAGAACCATCCTCATATAGTCACCTAATTTTTGACAAAGCAGGAAAGAATATACTCTGGGGACAAGAATCCCTATTCAATAAATGGTGCTGGGAGAATTGGTTAGCCACTTGTAGAAGACTGAAACAGGACCCACAGCTTTCACCTCTCACAAAAATCAAATCACGGTGGATAACAGACTTAAACCTTAGGCGTGATACAATCAGAATTCTAGAAGAAAATGTAGGAAAGACTCTTATAGACATTGGCCTAGGCAAAGAATTTATGAAGAAGACCCCCAAGGCAATCACAGCAGCAACAAAAATAAATGAATGGGACATGATTAAATTAAAAAGCTTCTGCACAGCCAAAGAAACAGTCACGAGAATAAACAGACCACCTACAGAATGGGAAAAAATTTTCGCATACTACACATCAGATAAAGGACTGATAACAAGAATCTATTTAGAACTCAGGAAAATCAGCAAGAAAAAATTAAACAACCCTATCAAAAAGTGGGCAAATGACATGAATAGAAATTTCTCAAAAGAGGATATAAGAATGGCTAACAAACATATGAAAAAATGCTCAACATCCCTAATCATCAGAGAAATGCACATCAAAACCACAATGAGATATCATTTAACTCCAGTGAGAATGGCCTTTATCAAAAAGTCCCAAAACAACACATGTTGGCGTGGATGTGGAGAGACAGGAACACTCATACACTGCTGGTGGGACTGCAAACTAGTGCAACCCCTGTGGAAAGCATTATGGAGGTATCTTAAACAGATTCAAGTAGACCTGCCATTCAATCCAGCAATCCCATTATTGGGCATATACCCAAAGGAAAAAAGGTCATTCTGTAACAAAGACACATGTACCCGAATGTTTATAGCAGCACAATTCACAATAGCAAAGATGTGGAAACAACCCAAATGCCCATCAATACATGATTGGATTAGTAAGCTGTGGTATATGTATACCATGGAATATTACTCAGCTATAAGAAATAATGAAGATACGACATCTCTATGGTTCTCCTGGAGAGAGTTGGAACCCATTATATTAAGTGAAGTATCCCAAGAATGGAAAAACAAGCATCACATGTACTCACCAGAAAATTGGTTTCCCTGATCATCACCTAAATACACATCTGGGAACGACACCAATCGGATATCAGACTGAGGTGGGGGTGGGGGAGGGGGTGGGTGTATGCCTACACAATGAGTGCATTGCGCACCGTTTGGGGAATGGTCACACTTGAAGGTGCTGACTCAGGAAGGGGGGGGTGGGGAAGGGAGGGATATATACCTACATGATGGGTGCAATGCGCACTGTCTGGGGAACAGACACACCTGGAGCTTTGACTTGGGGGAAAGGTGGTACATGGACAATGTATGTAACCTGCAATTCTGTATCCCCCATAATAATAAGATAAAATAAAAAAAAAAAAAACTTTGGGTTTTCAGCATTCAAGTTTGGAGGGGTCTCAGGCGGATGATACGGGGCATATCCTGAACATCATCGGCCATCCCCAGCAGAAAACACAACTCTGCTATTCTCACCAGGGGATAAAGTCTGTCAATAGCCCAAGTCAGTTCAGATCAGTTTTGCCCCAACGGGTTTTGTCTCCAAATTATCCTCCACAATTTTCTGGAGTGTTTTGGGTTACAGAATCGTGGAGAAGGGGTCGGGTAGCTGTGTTTTTGCCGCCATGCTGTGGATGATGTAATGTGTTTTTCTGCAGCTGGAAACTGGATCGTTTGTGTGTGCTGTGTGTGCTCCGGTGCATCCTTTTCAGTGTCAGGTGATGCTGCCTATTCTGCAGAGACTTGAAAACTGAAAGGGAAGCAGAAGTGCCTCCAGGGTTCACCTAAACACATGCTGCAGTTTCCACCAAACCACAGGCCAGCCCGGCATCTCAGCGGCTTCTACGGGTTGGCCTGACACAGCCCGACGCCAGGGCCCTCGAGAGTTTCCCAGACACCAGCAATTCCATCCCCTTCCCATCTGTGCCCGTGCTGGGCCTGGCCGCACAGGTGAGGAGGTCTCATGGGTATGGGATACCCAGTGGGTGGAGGATACCTGGTTAAATGCAAATTCAGACCAACAACAAATAATTCTTTGTGTAAGCATATCCCATGCAATACTTGAAATATACTAACAAGTTATTCATTGTTTACTGGAATCCAGATTTAACTAGCCATCCTGCACTTTACCTGGCAGCCCTCCAGAGAGTGCGTTTCCAAGTTGCAGGATCACTGCAGAATAGCAACTCACACTGTTAGAGGACGATGTGTGTCCCCCCAAAATTCACGTGCTGAAGCTCTAACCCTCAGAACCTCAGACTGTAACTGTATTTGGAGATAAGGTCTTTAAAGAGGTAATTTAGTTCATATGAGGTATTTAGGGTGGGCCCTAATGCAGTATGACTGGTGCCTTAATAACAGGAGGAAGAGAAAGGGAAGGCCACGTGGGACACAGCAAGGAGGCAGCCATCCACAAGCCAAGGAGAGAGGCCTCAGGAGAAACCAAACCTGCCTACATCCTGGTCTTCTCAAACTTCCAGCCTACAGAACTGTGAGGAAATACACTTCTGTTGCTTAAGCACTCAGCCTGTGGCACTCCGTTATGGCGGCCCTGGGAAACCAATGCACGCACCAGCCTGCTTAGACAGAGACGGGAGAAAACCCGGGTGCAAAGGATGCAAGAGCGTCTCTAGACCTGCAAGGGCTGGAGGTGGCTTCCTCCCCGCACCCCTCTGTGACACACACTCTGAATGCAGACCATTTCCAAGCCCATCCCCCGCCTGTGGAATCAATGCCACCCCGAGTGTCGGGGTGTCCTCGCATAGACACAGTCTGCTACACCTCACCCTGCGTCTTACTGACCTGCACCCCACGTACACCGTTCTGCACTTCGCTTCTCCATCAGCGACAGCCCTTGGAGTCCGCCAGGTCCGTCCCCGTGTAGCAGCCTCCTTCTCTTGAAGGCTGGAGTGGGTAAGTGCTGGGCAGGGCCAATAGGAGAGGCTGGAGCTTGTTTGAACCCTGATTAGGGGAAGCTCTTATCTGCACGGCCCACCCTGCAGACCCCTGCCTCAGAGCAGGAGCCCTTGGCTAAGTGGGGTGTTGCTGTTGCCTCCCACGTGGGCAGTGGCAGCCTCAGTGCCCTCTGTTCATCTTCCACTGACCTGTGGAGTCTCAGCGATCTGTCCTGATTTGATAGCCTTTCAAGGTGCCGATTTCTTGCCTGAATGGCTACAAGAGCAGGTATATACAAACAAATCTCCCTACTCCTGCCCTGGGCCTGAGAAGGGGTTCTCAGCACTGCTGACCTTCTGCACAGGGGCATTCTCCTTTGCTGTCCTGTGCATTTCAGGACATTTAGCAGCATCCCTGGACTCTACCCACGAGATGTCAACAGCTCCCTGGCCCAGTTGTGACAACCAAGAACGTCTTCAGACATTACTCAAATCACCCAGGTTGGGAACCGCTGTTCTCAAAGCTTCCAAATCCATCTCATTCCATAGGTCTATACAAGGTTAAGCCAATGATTCACTTTTGACCAGTGAAGGTTTCATCTGGAAATAGTTGTTATAACACCAGAAAGAAAACTCTTCAAAGCAGAAAGAAAGAGTGTCCTGTCAGCGGAAACAGTCTCTCAGCTCCGACGCTCCCACCTGCCTGGGTGTCCCCCAGTGACTGTGTTCGCTGCTGGGAATCCGTCAAACCCCGTTTCCGTCGCAGAAAAAGCGTTGAAGCAATTCTTGTCTCCACGCCAGGACACCTGCCTCAGGTGCTCTGAGGCCAAAATGGGTCTTCCCAGAGAGTCTAGAGCAGTGCTGGGAAGTGAAGGGAAGCAGACCCCTCCCCTTCCCCGAGGGGGCTCCTCCGTCAGGGACTCACACGCACGGTCCTCCCCAAAGCCAGGAGGCTGGTGTCACTCACAACAACACTGAGGCCCTTGTGGGCTTGATGAGAGGTGCTCGGGGCCACGTAACTCATGAAGGGCCCAGCCAAGAAAGGGGCCTGGCGGGATCCCAGAGCCCACTCGCTTCCCACTCTGCCCTCTCTAATTCTACAATAAAGGCAATAAAATGTGGGCGCCCTGGAGGAGAGCAACCCCTTGGCGTAAATGTTCACTATCTTATAAACAGTGGGCACGAGACCCTCTCCTTGCTTGACATCAGACGAGAGCACAGGGCAGGGGCCATTGATCCCCTGAGGTTTGAAGGGAACACAGGTAGAGGACACGGGGGACAGTGCGTGTGTGTTTCATCATGTTGCCAAGGCTGGCCCTTTATTTGCTATAAACCAGGTGCAGTTTTGAGGGCACTAGGACAGTTCAGAAGCAGCATTCCATAGACACTTCTGCACTGCCCAGGTACCTCTGCCGGCCAACTCTGGCAGGCAGAATCAGCCTAACAAATTGATGGTGTCATTGATTAGAACTTAAGGACCCCCAGTCCAGTGGTTCTCAATCTTGCTGTCTATTAAAATCACCTGAGGAGCTGTGACACTTCCTAATGTCCACGCTGCTCCCCACCAATTAAGTCAGGGTCTCCCGGCGTGGGACCACGCATCAGTGGTTTCCAGCTCCCCACGTGATACCAAGGTGCGGCTGGATCTTCCCTCGGTAACCTGGCACAGGCTTCCCACACTCTAACGTGCATCCGAGGACTCAGGGATCTTGTGAACATGAGAGTTCTAGTTCAGGAGGCTGGAGTGGGCCTGAGATTCAACACATCTTTGTGATTCTTGGATGGTTGTCACCTGGGAACTTGTTAGGCTCTCAGGCCCCACCCAGAACCTACAGAACAGAATCTGCATTTGAACAAGGCACAGGTGAGTTGAATGCATGTCCAAGTTTGAGATGCCCTGCTACAACCCAGAGCCTTTACTTGCCGATGAGGAGTGAGGTCCAGAGGGGAGAGGACAGGCCAGGACCCCACAGCTCTAGGAAAAGTAGAAAGTTCCAGAAACCGTGTTTGCCTGCCATCCAAATGTCTTCTTTCCGCCGTTTGCTGATCTCGGTAAAGAGCATTTGTTTCTCTGACAATGACTTCAGACAATGCATAAAACTTCTCCTCCTGTTAAATTTAATTCCGGCATGAAACCAAACAGAACCCAAAAATTTAGGAAGGAGAGAGCAGAAATAGGGCTGAGGAAGATACAAAAATAGGACAGAAGCTAGGTGCCTTTTTCATCTTCTTTCTGATTAAAAAAGATCTGTTAGCATGAAGCCCACAGGTACGGTGACTCAAGAAGTACAGGGGAGGCTAGCTCCGTGGGAAGTTTTGGATCATTCCTCTTAGAAAGAAGAATCAGAAATTTAGCTTAATGCAGGGGGAAAAAATATGAGCTTCCTTTGACTTTCTGAGGATGGGCTAGTTTCTGCATCGATATAAATAAAATAAGGCAAAGGCATTAACCAAAAGGAAATGAATGCTGTTTCCTCTATTTGTGAGCCACAAAGAGCAGGGACGACACTGATGAGTCAGAAGCCGGTGGCCCTGAGGGAGCCACCAAAGGAAGGTGATGGCTTTTTAAATGTCCCCTTCAAAGGCAGACCTTCACCTTCCCAGTCTGGAGCTGATTTTTGGAGATGGCCAAAAGCTATTCGGAATCATGTCAGGTGATTGAGGTGGGTGACAAAAGTCAGTTCCATGTTAGGGGACAAATCCATGTGACAATACATGAGATGCCTGGTTTCTTCATGTGGGTTGTCACCCGATTCTAAAAGCAGCTCTGTACAAAAGTCCCAGCTGTGGTTTGAGCAAGGGTAGCTGCCCTGGGGAAGGCTTGGGGCTCCTCGAGGTGCCTCCCTGTAGGGGACAAGTTGTTCTGACAGGCTGTCACGTCCCCTCTGTCTAACTCCCACTCCTGCTTCATTTATCTAGTGGTGGCCACTCATTCTCAGACACAGGGCACGGGGTTATTGTGGGTGCCACCAAGGAAAAGAGAGTCAGCCCCTGAGAAGGGGCCACAGGGGCAGGCCACAGCAGGTGGCAGACACCACCTGTACCAGTTTCCTGGGGCTGCCATAGCAACGTCCCACAAACTGGGCAGCTTAAACAGTAGAAAGTCCTTATCTCTCAGTTCTGGAGGCTGGACGGCTAAGATGGAAGTGTCAGCAGGGCTGTGCCCCCTGCCCCCGAAACCTGTAGGGCTGAAGCCTTCCTTGCCCCATCCCGGCACCTGGTGGTGGCTGGCAATCTTTGGCAATCTTTGGCACTCTTTGGCTTGCAGCTGCTTCACTCCAAGCTCTGTCGTTGTGCCTAGACCAGGACACGGGGGTGGTTAGAGAGAGAAGGAGTGAGTGTGGACAGCCCGTGTGACCCGGCCAGAGGCTGGGTGAGCCAGGGGAAATCAAGCCCCTGGGCACAGACTGGTCGCTCCCTGGGGCCACCCTCGGCTTCCTGCATCATCATCTTCAGCTGCGCGGCCGCCTGCCACTCAGCCCTGAGCCTTGAGGCTTTGCTGCCCCATGTGGACCCCCATTTCACAGGTCAGACTCCCAAAGGCCCCTTCCCAACGGCACGAAGGGAGCCTTGGCTCTGAAGAGACGCGGCAGAGAGGAGCGGAGGTCTCCACCAGCACCCGGGGTGTGGATTTGTTTCTGGGGCTGCCAGAACAAACTATTATACTACAAACTGGGTGGCTTATTCTGTCCCAGTTCTGGAGGCCAGAAATGATGATGGTGTTGACAGCCACACTCCCTTCAGCGGCTCCCTCCTCCTCCAGCCTCAGGTGGCTGCCTGCCGTCCTCACCTGCCAGGGACTTCACCCACCAGGGACAGCGTCACCCCAGTCTCTGCCTCATGGTCACAGCACCTTCTCCTCTGCTTTCTCCTCTCCTGCTTCCCTCTCCACTGGGATAATTTCCAAGAACCTTAACTTAATCACACCTGCAAAGTCTGCCACCTAAGGTCACAATTGCAGGTTCCAAGGATTAAAGCCTGGTGTCTTTGGGGCCATTATTCAGCCCACACCAGGCAAAGCTGACAGGGAGCCCCTCTCACCCCGACAGGTACTGCAGGGGGGACCCCGATGAGGTCCTCGGGCTGCAGTCCAAGTACCAAGTGAGAGCAGAGCCCCTCCCTTGCCCTCTGGCTCTGACACAGTTCTCTGTGAGGACAGGGGTGAGTGTGAGCAGCTCAGATCCAGGCGTGTCCCGCTCCTCCGCCCTGGGACAGAAGCACCGCTAGCCGTCCAGGCGGCGTGAGCACAGCTCGCAGCTCTTACCCAGCCCCTCTCCAGCCAAAGCTTCTGGACCCTAAATCCCCATGCTCAAAGTGGGATGCCAGGCCAGCAGCAGCACCCTCACCTGGGAGACCCCTTGAATCAGAATCTGCATTTCGCAAGATCCCCAGGGGAGCCCCAGGGCCCCCGCAGTGAGAGAAGCCCCCGTAGACAGACGAGTCTGGGATGTGCTCCCTCCCCACCAGCACACCTGCTCTCCACGCAAGCTCTGTCGCTTCCTTCCTAGCAGAAAACTGTGGGCTTCCTGCCTCCCTAGGGATGGGCGTGTGGTAAACTGTGGGCTTCCTGCCTCCCTAGGGATGGGCGTGTGGTTTGGAAGCCAAGCGGTGCTCATTTGGTTTATTTATCTTCCCAAGACTTAATCTATTTTGAATTTCAGATAACATTCTGAAAAGGCTTGGGTTGTTATCCTTATGCAGGGTGGGGGTGGGGTGAGCACACTGGTGCTTAACAAAGTTGAGAAACGTTTATGCAGCTGATCCCGGAGCATCAGACCCAGCCCTCCCCTGGCTGCCCGTCCGGTAATCTCCAAAGCCCGTCTCATCCAGGCCCCCTCTGGTGACCATCTGCTGTTTGTCCACCAGCCCCTCTTCCCTTTCCCTTAGGAAAGGTCTCTTCCCAGGGGAGGGGGGCTCCAATCACAGCATGCCCACCCCTCCCCAGCCATGGTGATCGGTCCACTATTGACATGTGACTGAAACTTGACCAATCAGAGTCTTTCCCTGGGGCTTTTCAAACTGAAACCGGGACATACTTTCCGTTCAGGATGGCTAAACAGCAATGACATCACAGAAGTTCTGCTACATGGAGGTGCTTGCAGGTGGCGCCCAGCCACCTGGGGGTGCCTGCCTCCTGCTACCCTGCCTTGTAGAGCTCTCCCCCTACACAGGTTCCCTGCCACGTGGAGAAGGCCCATCTGCAGGTGAGGAATCTGCCAGGCACAGAGAAGCCTGGATCAAAGTCAGGGCAAGAGGGGTCCCCACTCCCTCCCAAAGGCCTGTTCCACTTCCTGAGGTCCCTGGAGTCCTAACACATTAGAATTTGAATTTGGTTTCTGTTTTTTGATGATGAGATTAAGACCACTGGGATTTAGGGATGCTATGTCTGAGGCTGTGCGAGGAAACGAGGTGAAGGAATTGCCTGAGCAGAAGCCTGAAATAAAGGCAGATGTTGACTGCCTAGTTGGGGGACATATATCAGCGATCTGGGTGGACAGCAAAACATGCTCTGACCTCAGAGCCTAAGGGTTCTCATGCATGGAAAGCCACAGAGCGGCCTGACATGAAAACTTCTCGTGGCTGTAGAGGTAGATTGCAATATGTCAGCCCGGGAGAACGGTCTTCAGGCTTCCATTGTTAAGACACTGGGCCAAGTTCCTTCTCTCCCTTTCTCTCCACAATGCCTCAGTTAATGTAAAACCAGTCTCCCAGTGGAAAGCATATAGTTTCTTTGTTCCTTGATCAAATGGGTCACAGCTACTGAAGTTAAAGATTGATATCCATGTATATAGCTTGAGCTTGAGATAAAATTAGTTAGTTTACCTTGGGACAGGTTGTACCTACTGAAGAATTATGTGTTTTTCACTTCTAGAAAGGAGAAGGAAATTAGTTAGGACACCTTGTGATTTTGGGGGGAGCCCCAAGACCTTTGATCATTGTATCCCATGATTTTTTCGCATGAGATCATTGTATTTTGCAGCATGGCAAAGAGAATAAAAAGCAAGTGCTGGGTTTCAGTCACTGCCACCTTGGCACCAGAGTGCTGGTGGTCCCTGAGTTCCCTGCTCTTTTGAATACTATTTCTGTGTCTGTGTCTGTGCTTCTTTCATCTCTTGCAACACATTCTGCCCTGGGACCCTATCTTTATCGGGGACATCTTGAACCCCTGATATTTTGCAATTGAAAAAGTCCTGATAACACATTCTTATCTTGGAAATCTTTGAATAGCTGCCCTGTTGGGGGCAGGATCACACCCCTCTCGGTGGCATTCGGAAACCTTCACAGTCTAACTCCATGTCCCTCACTTCTTCCCATGGAAATTTAGCTCCTGCATTTGACTCCTCAATGGTATGGACACTTGCAGAGCTGTGCCAGGGGCCCACTGGACAATTCTGGGTACCTGGTGTGCTCTTCCAGACACCTGCTGGGCTCTCTCGTGCACTCACTGGGCAGTTCAAGGTGCCTGCTGGCCCTTTCATACCCCTGCTGGGCTCTTCCAGGCACCTGCTGCGCTCTTCCATGTGCCTTCTGGGCTCTTTCAGGTGCCTGGTGCACTTTTCCACGCATCCGCAGGGCTCCTCCGTGTACCTGCTGGGCCCTTCCAGGCCCTTTGTTTCCTCGTGATACTTCAGGGCCTGCACCTGGACAACTCTGTCCCATCTCGTTGTAATACTTTGCATCTGCGTTTCCCCTCACTAGACTGCGGGCATTACAGAGGGACAGTGGCCTGGCAGTCCTGGGGCCCAGTGTGTTTTGGAATCGTAGAACATGCCTAATACATATTATTGACAGAACACCCAGACTCCTAGTGTGGCTTTTGAACTCCAGTCCGTGAACATACTGTGTTTCAGTGAAAGTCTGTGAATCCAGCCAAAAAGGCCGTGACCCACCTTTGTGCCTCAGTCTCCACCTCTGGAAAATGGAGGAAATGGAAGCTCTTCTTCATGGGCTTGTCAGGAGGACTCGTGATGCCCAGGAGACATTTGGGACAATGTCTGGCATTCAGTGAGCATCTCAGAGCATCAACATGTGCTGTTGACATTTCCCTTCCTCCCCCAGCTCCTGTCCCCCTCCCCTTCTCATCTCCTCCTGCATCGCTGCACTGCAGTCCCGTCTCTCAGCACAGGACACCGAGAGATGCCACGGGCACCCGCTCCGGCCGCGGGGAATGCTTGGGGCTGGCTACTTGGCGGCCGAGAAGATCTGCTGAGGTGCCCCCTAAATAGTAAAAATGATCCTTCCAACTCCATCTGCCCATTCCGTTTGCTCAGGCCGACCCCACTCACCGCCCCAGCGCAGAGCCTGTGTCTGGCCAGGTGCCAACGCTCTGACCCTCCAGACGTAATCCTTGGTTTGTCTCGCTGGGAACAGGAGGCCGGAGACTGCACAGAGGACACCTGCCAGCTGCTTTGGCCAAGGACCTTAGCACAGGCTCCAGCACGCTCTTGGCCCCGAGCACCATCTTCCCCTGAAAGGTGAAAACACACATTTTCTTCTGCACAATCATCCTTGGCTCTGACGACTGTGTTCCCACCTGTGAGAGTCACTTCATAAAGCTCAGCACGTGAGTAGTCAGTGATGAGCGTTGGGAGTTTTTCTCTGGAGGGCCAGGTGGGTTTGAGCGTGTCCTTCTGTTGTTGTCACCCAAGGGGGCTGCCCTGGACCCCCAAGGGCACTGTGCTGGGAGGGGCCTTCTTGGTGAACCGTGCCCCGCTCCCCCCCCCAGCAGTAGACGGCACATCTGGAAGTCGCTTCTTCACAGCTGGATGGCTCTGCTGATCCCACAACCACGCTGAGCATTCAGAATGGCACTCAGCGTGTCACCAAGAGAGACACGGCAGCAGAGCCATAGAGCCCCCCCTCCCCCCGTCCCCTGGTCCATGCGTCTGCTGTTTTCACCTCTCCTTTACCTGTCTGCTGCTTTCAGTAACAGCACCCTCGTTTTCCTTGAGGAGGCCCCTGCCCTCGCAGCCCAAGGGTGTGAGCGGGACCCAGGCCTGGCCACCGAGAAGGCCCCACCTCCCCGCCAGGCTGCGATCGCCCAGGATGGACAGGTCCCCACACACAGGCCAGGCCCAGCTCCGCTACACCACGGAGGCTGCTTAGGAAGGAAGCCCCAGCCTCCAGCCCAGCCGAGCGAAAGGCAGGTGGAGGCGACTGTTTCTGAACAACCGGACCCCCTGTGTCTGGAGCAGACACCCCTGGCCATTTCACGCACAGGAACCAATGCGTTCTCTTTTTTGCTTAGTGGGTGAGACGGGATTTCTGACCCTGCAATGACAACCTTACGGGTTTCCTCCCCTTGGTGGCTCTTTCCTGTCCCCCCGGGATGGCACCTTTGCCTTTACGCCTGCAGCAGTCTCCGCAGCTGCCACAACAAACTCTCCACGAACTCAGTGGCTTAAAATGACAGGAATCTCTTCTCTCATAGTCTGGAGGCCAGAATCCAGTCAAGGTGCCAGCAGGGCCACAGTGCCTCTTGCCTCCTCCGGCTCCTGGATGCCAGTGCAGTGAGGTCCCTCACCCCGAGCCTGTCGGCATGGGCAGCCTACACCAACAGCAACCCTGGCCTCGTGGGGCTGCCAGGAGTCCGCAGTGACCTCTGGCTGGGCGCCCGGGCAAAGCTTGATGGCGAACCCGGCATTTCAGCAGAACCTGCAGAGAACAGGCCCTGTGTACGTGTAGAAATGTGAGAGAACATTCCTTCCAGGCAGCCTCGAGGAAGGTCAGGTTGCCCAGTTAAGCCCAGAAACAGAACTGACACGGAGCCGGGAGGCCAGCGCCCAGGGAAGAGGATGTGATGCTGGGGGTGGTGTAACCGGCGGTGGCTGTGCCACCGCCATGTCCTCTTGTGGGTCCTCGCAGCAGGCTGTGTGTGGGTACTCTCGCTCCTCCACTTTGTACGTGGAGGGGCCAGCATTCCGAGAACAAAACTGTCATCAGTGCCCGAGCTCACATTCAACGCCAGCTCTCTAACTCTCTAAAACTGGTGCTCTTGGCTGCAACACCAGGCTCACCTCCCAGGACAGGAACTTCTAGAACTTTTTATGAGTAGCTTTTTAAAGAGAAGGGGAAGCATCACTTTCAAACTATACCAAAGGGAAATGTGTGCATCAATTCAGCAAGCACAATAGGACACTAGAGGCTACGCCTCCCAGGGGATCCCAGGAATTTTCTGGAACAGAAGACAGGGTTGTCAGGATGGCCTTGGTCTCCATTCTCCTGCTGACAACGCCAGGAGAACCTACCTGAAGCTCACTCCAGCCCCCCAGGAATCTGGCTGCTGCGTTAGCCGCCTTGCATATAGGTGGGATCCAATAAGCATTTTCTGACTTAATGAAAAAAATCTATCTATAAGTCCATATTTGTGTATTTTGCAGCCCCAGGGGGCAATCAGAAGAAAAGAAAACTCACAGCAGAAATAACTACATTTGTTTATGGCCTATTTATTCATTTATCTGCTCTTCTGGAAGCTAAGACGTTCCTATTTTTAGCACCTCCCATGCTCAGACATGGATTATGTTTTCCCTTCAAGCTCTCCTAAGGAGTTGACAGTTCCCAGCCTCTGACCGCAAAGCCATGTCATGCATTTGACAAAAGGAGATGGTGAGGTGGGGAAGAGACCTCTCCTCCCACAGCCCCCAGGAAATAGTCACAAGGCAGGGAAGGCCCTGAAGAGTCGGCAGCTGTCCCCGAAGCTGCCTGCCAGCAAGAGTCCCAGCTCCCAGCTTTCTCTGGCACCTTCCCGCTCTCCATCGGGTTCCCGGGGAAGCAGGTGTGGAGGCCCCACCTCCGCCCACCCTGTGCTCGTTCCACTTCCAGAGAAGGCTGTGGGCGCTAACTCTGGAGTCTCCCCGGTGCGTTTACAGCTCTGCCAAGCGAACTTGACCAAATGGCAGTCTATAAGCCAGTCACCTAAAAATGTGGGGTGTCTGAGCCAAGCATGAACCCCCATTCGAATCCTGTAAAAATATTTGAAAGAGGATCGTCATTGCATGTGTGTGCTGGGCTCAAGATTTTTCTAGCACTGACTCAGAGAGCTTGGGCGAGTCTTGAATGCTCCGGTCTCCGTATCTCCATGGACACATGGGAAGCATAACTGCAGCCCACTGCCACCCTCACTTACACGTCTGGAACCCGAAAGAGCGATGACACTCTCCACAGTGACTGATGTGCAGCTTACACATTCATAAAATCTTCTAGTGTACCCATACAAGTTACCATAATTACAGCAGCACCTCAAAAACAGGAACACCAGGGCAATTCTAAACAATAATAAGAGAGTACTAAAATAGAGATGACTTCTAAGACATTAATCTTCCTAATGCCTCTGTGAGGACAGGAGGCTGCTGACATTGGTGGAAACATCCTCCCCATCGTGCGTCTTTAAGATGCGCCGTGTATTCTTTCCAACGTTGACAATGTCATTTTTCCATCCTTCCTCTCTCCTGAGATAAGTAGAAAAACTATTCTTCCTCTCCCCAGTTAATACCACTTTTAGGCAGGAGAGAACTAGCAAGATCTGGGTAGGGAGGTGTCCCCCTCGCACCGCAAAATTCCTGTCTGGCCAGAACCTGAGACTGTGATCCTACTGGGACACGGGGCTGTTGCAGGTGTAATTCAGATGAGGTCATGCTGGAGCAGAATGAGCCCTACACCCAGTGCCTGGTGTCCTTATGAGAACAGGAGAGGACACAGTCACACACAGAGAGGAGGAGACAACGTGAAGAGAGAGGCAGAGACGAGAGTGACGCAACCACATGGGAACCGCCAAGGGTCGCAGCAACCACGAGAGACTGCAAGAGGCCAGGACAGCCCCTCCCTAGAGCCTGGGGAAGGGACATGGCCGGCACCTCGACTGGACTTCTGGCCTCCACAACTGTGGGAGAACACAGGTCTGTTGCTTAAGCCCCTCGGTGTGTGCCTTTGTCATGGCAGGCCCAGGAGGCTAACACAGAAGGAAACTGGGAACAGGAGCCAGAGACGCAGAAGGGGGCTCACGGAGGCCGTGTGACCTTGGGGGCACAACTCAGGCATCTGGAGAAGGCTCAGGTCCCCATGGTTCCACCTGATCCTTCCCAGGAAACGCACTACAGGGCCCCATAACGTGCAGTCATGAAGCCAGGAGAGTCCCCAGGTCCCTCTGTCCACGCCTGTCCTGCCCAAGGCACCCTGGATGTGTCTGGCTGCGTCCATGGAAGGAGGGCGGCATCTGCAAGCCGGGGGAAGGCCTGCACCAGGAGGTACAGCGATGCATGTTCTTGACCAAAGCTCCCTTCAACAGTGGGTTTTATCCCCAGAAAATGTCTGAGACTATTAGGCATAAGTGTCCTCTTCCCCATCCAGCACATGTCCTCCCTGGCAACTCGTTCCTAGAACACTGACCGAGTGAATTTCCCTCCACTTTCCTGGAATCCTGTGAGTGTCCGGACTGGTGGCCCAAATCCTTCCTGTCTATCAGGAGATCTCAGCGCCGTTCCCGGCTAGCTGCACGACCTTGTCCGTTCTTCCGGTAGGAATGCTTTGCTGTCTTCATCTACAAAGTTCGAACGGCGGTAACAGGACCGACCTCCTAAACGAAGGCAGCAAGTCTGTGGACAAGGGCCTGGAGAGCCCCCAGCACAGCTTCCGGGGCCCCCCGTGCCACATAAATGTCAGTTAACATCTTCAACACCTTGAAGAGTGCGCAGATTAATCGCATAGACCAGGGGTCTGCGAACAATGGCTCGAGAGGCAAGAATGGTTTTTACATTTTTAAATAGTTGAAAAAAACAAAAGAAGACTAATGTTTTGTGACATGAAATTCTAAGAACTTCAAATTTCAGAGTGTCAGTAAAGTTTTATTGGACCCTGGTTCCCCTCATCTGTTTACGCTCGTCAATGTCTGCTCTCGAGCTACAAAGAGCAGAGTTGAACGGTTGCAGCGCAGACCATGGTCAGGCAAAGCATAAACTATTTGCTACCTGTTGCTTCATGGAAAAAGGCTGCCAGTGTCTGGCATGGACTCTGGGGCCAAATTATCTGACTCCAAATCCTAGAGCCAATGCTTCCTAGTTTGACTTTAGACAAATTATCTCCCCTCTCTCTGCCTCCATTTCCACATCTCTAAAATGAGTGCAATAGTGCTTATTTTAAAATATTTTTGTAGGATTGAATGAATTATCGTTTTTAAGGTCTTAGTGTCTAGCACACAGAAGCACAATAGATGGGTTCAATGATTTTCAGATCTTTACTGTAATCCTCAGTCTCCTTAAATCCTTAAATCCCACCATTGTTCTGTACCAGAGTGAAATATGTAAAAATTCTCAAGCCTTCTTTCCACTTAACACACGAGAGTTCTTTAAAACTGACTTGTCATTTTCTTCACTTTCCATCATTGTTCCATATGCAAACAGATCCAGGAAACCTTAGCTCAGACTTCTCAAATCCCAGATGGGTTCTAATTAGTTATGTTGGAGGAAGAAAATCTGTATTCCCTAGCAGATGCACAAGGACCGCCTTGTTAGTCACATCTGCCACCTTCTTACTTCTCAGCATTAAAAGAACTTTTTCTGCAAGCTCTACGGATCTTGATTCCAAAATGCAAACACAGAACGATGAGGCATGTATTTCCCACCTTGCCAAAGATGTTTTCCTACTTTATCTAACTGGTGTCTGGAGTTTACAAGGAATCGCACTCCGTGTCGTGCGGAGGAGTCAGGCAGAGCTGGAACAGGGGTGGGGGACAGTTTCCCCCCAACGTCCTCTCTCTTCTTCTGTGTGATTGAGCTGGCTGGGCACTCGGCCTCTCAGCCAGGGACTCCACTTCCCGACCTGCTGACCCTGGGCCTTAAGACACTGCGCTCGTCCTGGCTCTGCACCTTCCCATGAACTGCAACCACAAGGGTGAGGGTGACAGTCTGTGAAGGCAAAGCGTCACGATGGACAGAGCCCGGGTCCCTGAATGACCACGTGGAGCAGACCTGCTCCATCACCAAGGACCCCTCATGTGAGGACTCACTGGAGATAAAATAAACTTCTACGTGCTTTAAGCTGCATGTGATTAGTCACCTTGTCACAGCAGCTAAGCCTCTACTCTAACCAATACAAAGGCCATGTAGTCCGTTACCTTCTGCAGTTCACAGGTGAAGAAACGGGGCAATCCCCCCAAATCCCATACCCGTCTCTAGTGAGGCAGCTTTCCCTGGCAGCCCGGAAGGCAGATTTCTGGCAAGTCCCATCAGCGTGGCCCTATGGCCTCCTCTGCCGTTCCAGTAGCCACAGCTACACGCCCTCCACCAAGACCTGGCTCCCACCCTGGAGGGCCTCTCTTGGGTGCACCACCCAGTCCCGCGGCCCTGGCTGCTCCTTATGTCTGCTATTCATATGTTCTTTAGTGTTCTCTTTCCTTCTCCCCAGCCAATTCCTTGTACCCCAATCCTGTTACAATGATTGTTTATATAAAACTTTCCCTGTTCTAATCACTGTGTGGTTTCTCTCTGCTGATTGGACCCAGACTGCTGTACTGGTCGCTAGCAGCGAGTGGGCACCACGTGCCAAGTGCCAGGTGGATGATGGCAGAGAGCTGAAGGGGCCCGGGCCTATCTGCAAGAGTGAACACAAAGCCCATGTTAAGAGGACAGAGCACAAGGCACAGGTAGAGACAGGGTCCCGGCCTGGCTCTGCGGCTGGCGGTCTCTGCCACAGAACTGTGCAAAAGGCTCATGCAGAAGGCTGCTGGCCTCGCCAAGAGTAACAACCACGCGACTTCCATGGACATCTAGAACACACGCAGGCTGATGATCAACTTTTGCTTATCCTTTCTCTACTTTTTTTTTGAGACTTTCAAACTTTTTTAACTGTGTAATTCATCTCAATATACAAGTGTAAATATATATATTCATTTTTTAATATTGGGACATAAAAAAACACAAGTTAGAAAGCACAGAATCAAGGCTCAAGCTTGGCAGCTCCTGTTCATTTATGACTTTGGTCAAAAACTGCATTCGTTTTCCATCGTTACAACAGAGTACCACAAACTTAGCAGCTTAATCCGTGCTTATTATCTCCCGTTTCCCCCGGGCAGCGAGTCCGGGTGCGGGTCAGCCAAGTCTTCTGCTCACACGGCAGGGACCCCGCAGCAAGGTGGGGCCGAGGCTGCAATCTCCTCGGAGGCTCAGGGTCCGCTCCCAACTCATCCCGGCTGCTGGCAGAATTCAGTTCCTGGCAGCGTACAGCTGAAGTCACCGTTCTTTGCTGGTGGTCAGCTGGAGGTCACTCTCAGCTCCCAGAGGCCACCCTCAGGTCCTCACCACCTGGCCCTCACAGCAACAGCTCGCTTCTGAGCCCGTAGGGGAACCCTCTCTAGTCCGCTACCACCGAGTCTTATATTAATAATATGGAGCACGATCAAGGGAGTAATGTCTGGGTGTGGTGGCTCATGCCTGTAATCCCAGACCTTTGGGAGGCCAAGGTGGGAGGATTGCTTGAGGCCAGGAGTTCAAGACCAGCCTGGGCAATATAGTGAGACACTGTCTCTAAAAAAAAAAAAAAAAAAATTAAAAGACAGTAGCTGTCCCATTATATACACAGATCTACCCATCCTCAAGGACAGGAGATTACATGGGGCAGTGCACCAGGGGGGCAGAATCTTGGAAGCCCTCTTAGAATTCTGCCTGCCACAGAAACTCATAGAAAGTCTGTGAAAATGAGAAAATTTATCTAGAGTAGGTCTATCTTCTCCCCATTCTAGAAGTTTCTCTGATCTTCTAAATGAACCAAGATTCCTTCACTGTTCTTTAGTTTCCTTCCCCTTCGACCTCTTCCTGCCTCCAGAATCCATAAACGGCTTTCTTCTTTGGGATGGAAAGAAAACCTAATCCAGATCTCGCTTCACATTAACTCAGAGCTCTGCCCCACTTCCGACGGCCCCTTTGTATACCGTCTGCGAGGAAAGAGGGCGTGTTCGTGTCCTAGCACTGCTATGACAAATTACCACAAACGTAGTGGCTGAAAACAACGATTTATTCTCTCTCAGTTCTGAAGACCAGAGATCCAAAATCCAGGTGTTGGCAGGCCCGCGCTCCCTCTGAAGCTTCCAGGGGAGAATCCTTCCTTGCTTCTGCCGGTTCCTGGCGGCCCTCGCATTGCTCAGTCTCTGCCTGTCCGCACTCGGCTTCTCCCCTGTACCTTTGCCTCCAATCCCCCTGTCTGTCTCCTGCAAGGACCCCAGCCATTGGATTTAGGGTCCTAATCCAGGATGTTCTTATCTCTAGATTCTTAATTATGTCTACAAAGACCCTTTACTCCCCCCGCCCTCCGTTCCAACCACTCTGGGATGCAAAGACCCTTTTTCCAAACAAAGACACATTCGTAGGTTCCAGAGTTAAGACTTGGACATATCTTTCTGGGAGCCACTGTTCAACCCAGTGTTCAGCCCACTGCATGGGGAAACTACTGATTAAGAAGTCAGGTTAAATCAATTGCAGAAGCCAGATATTCACGTTGATCTTGCTTAAGCACAGCAGGGGCCTCGCCTGGTGAGTATAACTAAACTGAGAGGCGAGCAGACGTGGTGCTGCCCTAGAGGGGAGCATAACCGGGACCCCAGCCCCTGCGGACCCTGTCACTCTGCCTGTCCTCTCCACATCATCCTTCCTAGTGCAGACAGCTCCACACTGGGGCCCACAGCAGACTCTGAAGCTTCTAGGGGAGAATCCCTCCTTGCTTCTGCCAGCCCCTGAGGCTCCATAGGAAGGCATTTGCCAGGGCATGTCATGGCCTGTGTCTGGCCACCTTGGTCATGTCCTTATTAACTCCATTTTATGTGAGATTCAAGCATGGGGTTGGGGCTTGGGGTGGCAGCTAACTGGGACATGTGCCCAGAAGGGAGCCATTCTTGACCTCAGGTCAACTGGATCCAACTCAGCACAGGGCAGTATAGGACCCCTGCCCATCCTCGTGGGGTCTACACACCGGCCGTCCACTGGAGCAGGAAGGAGCGCGCATTAACACGTCCACACCCGTTCAGCTTCCTTTACCTGCACAGCCTCCATCATTGTCAGAGTCTATTTTTTAAAGTGACTTTAATTGGAAAAATCGTCTTTGTCTCTCAAGGCGCTAAATCCAAGTGGGGTCTCCTTTGCAAGTGCCCACAAATCCTGGCTCCTCGTGGCATCCCCTACCATCAGGGTCCCATGGACCCCTCCCAGCTGTCTCCCTCTAGAGCTACTTTGTTCAGACACGATGGTCCCTCGAATGGTTTATTTTATCCAACAACCTGATCAGTCCATGATATTTGCAACAAAGCTGGTAGTTCTTAATTAACCCATTTGAGTTACCCTCTGAAGGCAAGTAACAGTCTGATTGAAAGCCCAGCTTCCCATGGCTATTTTAACAAGAAATAACTGCAGGGTATGAAGGAGAAAAATAGATGATTCAACCTTGTAACAGGAAGCTTGGAAATCAGCATGAGGATAGGAAAAGTGTTCCCCTTAATGAGATGAAGCCGTCTGTCTGAGTAGAGTATTCTGGGATCAGGAATCCGCTTTGTGAAGAACAAACAACCCAGTTTTGGCTCACAGAAGCCTTAATCAGGTGCCTGAACAAGACAGCTGTCCCTACATGGGACAGAAAAGTGCCCCCTCTATGTTTTGTTAATTACACTGGTTCATTGTCCACCCTGATGGAGTTCAGCCTCTGAGCACTTGGGCCCTACTAGTGATAGTCAACCTGGGGTAGGGGTCAGTCCCTGGGGACTTCAACTGAGCTCAGAGTGACCGGGAGCCAGAGGAAGCCCCCACCCTGTGTTGGGGGAGGGGCGGGGACAGAGCACCCAGCAGGACAACCCTACGGTGGTCGGGTCTGGGGGTGTGCCTCTGTGTCCTCGGCTGGGCGGACAGTGGACCAGCGTTAAGGGGCAGGACTGGGGTGGACATCCACCCCCACCTCTGCTTCAGACCCAGAGTCCCCTCTAACCCTGGGTCTGGCCATTCAGATGAGCGCTCACCCTCAGAAACAGGACGTGCATCTCCGTCACCACTCTGAGATGACACACGTGCGCAGATGGTGTCAACTAGGCAAAGGCCGGTTCACTTTTCTGTGCCAAGTTCTTTTTGTTTGAACTTCAGGGCCCTCACTTGCCAAGTCAGGCCAAGCAATTCTGGGGGCTGGAAAAAAGGACTGTGGTATGGGCCTAATTGCGACCCCTCCTCCTGAAAATTCGCATGTTGAAGTCTTAACCCCCAGTTACTGAGAATGTGACTGTATTTAGAGACAGGATCTCTAAAAGGTAATTAAGTAGAAATGAGGTCGTTAGGGTGGGCCCTGATTCAATATGACTGGTGTCCTCTTAGGAAGAAGAAACTAGGGCAGGTCCTGGTGGCTCACACCTGTGGTCATAGCTACTCAGGAGGCTGAGGCAGGAGGATCGCTTGAGCCCAGGAGTTCAAGGCCAGCCAGGGCAGCATAGTGAGACCCTATCTCTAAAAACAAATAAAAGATGAGGGAAGACCATGTGAAGACGCAGGGAGAAGACAACCATCTATAAGCCAAGGAGAGAGGCGCCCAGGGAATCACCCCTGTCACCATTTATTGAATAGGGCTCCTTGTCCCCAGTGTATATTGTTGTCTGCTTTGTCAAAGATCAGTTGGCTGTATGTGGATGGTTTTATGTCTTGGTTTTCTGTTCTGTCCCATTGGTCTATGTCTCTATTTTTATGATGACCATCTCCTTTATCAAACTCTCACATACCAGGCCAGTATTCCTCCCACCCTACAGCACCTCAGGGCCAGTCACCACACCACTAGGGACCGCCCTGTAGCCCAGGGCCCATTGACAATATTCAAACTCTTTTGCTGTTGTTGTTTGTTTTGTTTTGAGATGGGGTCTCACTATAATGCCCAAGCTGGAAAACTCTTGCTCTTAAACGTCCTCAGCGTCCCCACAGTGCATAACCTAGCCCTTCCTGAGAGAGCCCCTGGCTCAGGCACACTCTGCCCTCCTGCCCCTCCCTGCTCCTTCCCCATGTGGCCCCAAGTGGCACGTGGGGCCTCTTGTTTCCAGGGCTCTCTAAGTCTCATCCCTCATGACAGTCATTTCTGTGTCTGCTATCTGACCATCACTGATTAAAACAAATCCCAGGTACATTTTAACACACTCCCTGAAGCAGAGGCCTTTAGAGACTCCCAGTCAGCTCTGGCGAGCCCATTTTTAGAGGGAAATGGAGAAGATGGAGTGACTCAGGGGAGCTCAGCCAAAATGGCAACGTGTCTTCCGGCTCACCGGAAGAGGTCCTAGAAGAGCAGGGCTCGCACCTGTGCAAGACTGGAAGGGCTGGTTGGAGGGAGAGGAAGTTAGCTGTTGCTCCAATATATTGGGTTGAATGGTGTACCTCCAAAATGTGTGTCCACATCCTAATGCCTGGAACCTGGGAATGTGATCTTATTTGGAAAAATGGTCTTCACAGATGTAATTAAGGTAAGACTATCAAGATGAGACCATCCTGGATGGTCGGGATGGATCACAAATCCAAAAGCGAGGGCCCTTGTGTGAGACAGAGAAGAGGAGCACACAGAGGAGGCCACGTGAGGATGGAGGCAGAGACTGAGTGACACAGCCACGAGCCGAGGAACACCTGGAGCCACCAGAGGCTGGAGGAGGGAAGGGAGGGAGCCGCCCAGAGCCTCTAGAGGGAGGGTGGCCCTGCTGACACCTTGATTTCCAACCTCTGGCCTCTAGAACTGTGAGAGAATAAATTTCTCTTGTTTTCAGGCACAGAGTTTGTAGTCATTGGTAACAGCAGCCACGGGAAACTAATGAAGGGCAGGAGGGAACCCGGAAGGATGGGTCAGTGGATTTTTAAAAATCCAGGATTTTCAACTTTTCTGTAACTTTTTTTGTCTTTGTATATTCTGTTAAGACTACTCAAATTACTGTATTTTAAAGTCATCTGGAATAGTTCCTCTCTGTGGTTACACCACCAAATAGATACATAGTTAAGATCGGTGGTGTCACTTTACTTTCAATTTTTAGAGATTACTTTTTTAAAATGTAATTTTGCTTTATTATTACAAAAATGTTTAGAGGATTTAAAAATCAGATTAAAAGGTGAGCTCAGAGAAGTCCGCCCTAAGCTCTGCCTCTTCCATCCATTCCCCCCTTCCCCGCAGGCGCTGTTTACCTAGCTGGCTATGTTGGTGTCTAGGAAAATCTGTATTTTTGTTCTAATGAATAACATAAATATCTTTATATAATAGTTGTAGTCTTTTCCAGTTTGGGCTCTTGTGTATTGGTTCTCTACTGTGATCAATACTGTAATTAGCTCATAAACTCCTCCCCTCTCCCTCCACAGCTGATAAGAATGTCATTTGACGCCAGTCAATGATTATACGGCAATCAGCAAGTCGATTCCTTTCACGTGTACTCCCCGTTCTCTGAGTTTCTGACAGATGTGCCTACACTGTCAGAGCATCAGCCACTATATACTCTAGCACGTTCCTTACAACCACATTTAGTCTCAGTTCTGCAGAGAAATACACATTCAGTCCCCAATACTGGTCCTCACGTTCACCTCACTAATCCTCTTGTCTGAAACACTTTCTCTACGTTCCCTGAGGACTTGAGTGTTCAAACAAGTTTCTCGGTGGCCTTTATACCTCCAGGGCACTCTGCCAGCTAGTGCAGTGTTGGGCACTAACAACAGGACGGCACCGCGGGAACATGCCAGGCTGGAGTGGCGGCACACGCTTCTCTTTCAGCTTCTGGTCCTCACAGACCTCGGGGTGGCTACAGTCTCGCCACACTCTCCCCACCCCACCAAGTGTCTCTAGGCCACACTCTGCAACCAGGGACATTCGGGGACAGTTCCAGCCTCTATACACCCTCCAGCAACAACAGGTCCCTTCCACAGAGCAGCCCGGGCCACACTGAGGCTATTGCCACCCTGCCAGCAGGCGGCTTGGTCCCGTGGTGTCCAGGGCCTCTTTGAAGAGGTTGGAATCTCGACTTTGAGGAGAGGGAGACTCTCTGAAGTTCCTTCCTGCTCCCTGAGGTAGCAGCTGTTACCTTGACCTCCTCTACCTCCTTCAGTGGTTAAGCACCTTTTACTAGTCAATCTGTTATATTAAATGTTCCCGCGTCTACCTCCTGCGGAAACCCTGACTGCGTCTTCCGAACATGCAGAGCTCCCTGTATCCCCGAACGGATGTGTGCTCTACTGAGGCAGGGGACCCTCTGGCCAGGTCTCGGGCAGGTGGACAGTACTTTCCCACACGGTTTGTGTTTCGTGTTCTTTTCTACATGCCTTTGTGCTGCGGCAGGTTCCCGTGGGCACATTTATTCACTCTACATGGCTAAGAATTTTGCACTTAGGCAAAATCTAAGGTTTCTTTCCTTCTCATCCCCATACATTGAGGCATTAGAATTAAAGGGAAAATATTTAAATTTTGCAGGGAAGTTAAAGTCTTGAGAGGTTTAAAGCAACTTAAAAATTGTAAGTTTTTAAAAATTCCAACTCTAAAAAGTTACTTGTAATTTTATGAATAACCTAGATATATTGCCCATTCTCTGGGACGGTGACCAAAAGTCCAGGCAAATGATCAAATAACATACTTTAGTGTTTGGATGAAAAAATATACTTTACACACCTCTGTGCCAAAAACTAAACACTCTTTTAAATAACAGCAAAATATTTCTCATAACTTTGGGTTTTCACAATTCTTTGGATACTGGTAACATTTATTACCATGGTGGCCAATCTGCAGAGAACCAATAAACCAAACCATTTCCAAGTTCTCAGGAAAATAATCTGAAATATATTCATTGGCACTGTCATTTTGAAGACTTTATGAAAGGAAAATAGAAAAAGGACCTTGGATGCTTATTTCCATTCAAATGGACCAAGTGCCGGGCCACACTGCTGTCCAGTAGCTCCCCGGCCCTGCACGCTCTGCCAGACAGCAGCGTCCCCCGGGGCCCACCCTCCTCAGAGGCCTGAGATCAGGCCTCAGCTGACCACGTCTTCCAGGGCGGTCAGCAGGGAGCACAGAGCAACGCCATCTGCATTCCTGCCAGTCACCAGCTTTGAACCAAGAAAAAGGAAAGCCACTTTTCTAACTGCCCATCCTCCCTTCTACTCTGCGGTCTCCAAACAGATTCCTTTACTAAGACAGATTATTTTACTGCTACGAATTTCTTACACTTAACGTCCTTGCAAGACAGAGTGAAGAGCAATAATTAAACAGGCCCCACGAAGCATCTGTCATACTCAATTTCCATGAAGAGAAAAACTCGCACTACAGATGCATGTGGTTAATAACAAGCTGTATTTGGTGCCAAGGTTTTAAAAAGCAATACTTTGACATTAAAATGTGTTCTTCTCTGTATTAATGGCCTATGTCTTCAGAGTCTTCGAGGTGTTCTAAATTGTCCGCTTTGGAAAGAAGAAATCTGAAAGTCCTATCATGCCATTCTTTCTAGATTCTCTGAAGTGGAAACAGACAAAGACACTTATTAGTAATTTCTCACAGCACATTAGTAAAGTTTTTATAAAATTCAATTTAATTTAAAAGATCTACCTTTAAAAAATGTTATTTATGGTTTCTCATCAGTAATTCTTACCTCCTGACTTGGGGGTCGGGGGGGCAAGGGCAATATACGTAACCTAAACTTTTGTACCCCCACAATAAGCTGAAATAAGAATTAAAAAAAAAAACAAAACACAAGATAAAGTTCTTGCCCTCAAAAAAACAAAAAACAAAAGTAAAGCATTCTATTTGGTTGTACAAAATGTACAATAACTGTACATTTATTTTAGGCGAAAATATCAGTATTATATTCATAATTTTTCTTTCTTAATAACTTGTGGTCTCAGGAAAGTGGAGGGAAGTGACGACAGCCCAGCAGGGTCCAGGTCCGTCGGAGCTGCTGTCCCGGGGTGGCTGGGTCAGGTGCATTAACCGGGGCCGTGAATAAAAGGGAGAGAAGAGGGCCCGAGACGGGCCGCTCCCCAGGGAGGGCAGGGCAGGAGAGGGCCAGGAGCTGAGGGTCGGGACACAGAAGTGTGGGGCAGAGGAAGAGGCAGGTGAGAGCTGGACCACCCTCACGACTGCTGACATCAGCCAGGACAACAACATCAGGAGTGACACAGAGAAAAAAGGCAGCTTGGGAGACACCTTCCACGGGGACAGGAGGGTTAGAGCATGGGTGGACAACAGAACCAGGCAAGAAGGCAGGGACAATGGAGTCCAGAGGCAAGGCCCATAGACAGCCTGTCACAGGGGAAGGAGGACTGTGGGGACCAGCCCCCATCACCGTCTGTCCCCGACCCTGGCTCTACTGTCCTCACAGCACTAACACAACCTGCTGTCTCGGAATCTGTGTCTGGTGTCTGTCCATGCCACAGGGTGAAACTCCCCAGGTCAGGGGCATGGCCTGTCTCCCTGACTACATCCTGGGCACCGGGACCAGTGCCCGGCACAGAGAAGGTGCTCCATAGACTACACCATGGGCGAACAATTCAAGATGAAAGGTGTGGGGCCCAGGGACCAACATCCACCTACACTTGGGGATGGTGGCCCAGGGGGTGGGGGGAAAAGGGTGCTGGGAAGACCTCAGTGCCCAGGCTCAGGGCCCAGTCAGGGCCTTGCTCTCTTGGGGCTGGAGCCAGGAGGCGCTGGGCCCTTTCCTGCCCCTCACCTGGCCGCCCTTCCCTCCAGTCCCCAGGCTCGCCCCTCAGAGGCCCCCAGGGCACCGCTCATGCCCAGGCCTCTCCCTTGGAGGCTGTCCCCTTGGGTGGCCTCCACTGCCCCTCTGCACACTCCACCTGCCCGGGGCTGCTTTTCCTTGGCGTCCCCACAGGTAGTACAGGCAGGTATTTGGTAACTGTTTAAGGAATGAACAAATAAAGCACTTAGGCAGGACAGAAGGGCTTTGTTCCTTCCTACTCTGAGTCTAGTCTTTAAAGGGAGGATTGTTAATCTTTTTAAACAGTATTACGGGTGATCAGAAGAACACTGGGCAATGTATTCAGATACTGCACCAAGCTGTGCTCGCAGGCAGAGCCTGTCTAAATCAGGTGCGGCCTGGTGCAAACACAACATACAAATGCAGCGCACAACGCGCCACACAGCAAGTTCCTCAGACTCAGAACTGTGCAAGTGACGTCTTCAGGCTGCTGCAGGAGATGCTGCGGCCCTGGCGCTGCAGCCTGGCCGCCCCCCAGCAGCCCTCAGTTTCTACACTTCACTGTGCAGAAATGAAATCGAGCGTACTTCTCAACACGCCACAATTCAAAACCAGCTGGCACACCATAAACAGGAATCGAGGTAAACTGAGGATAAACTTTCCTTAATGAAAAGATACATTCTCTCCCTCTGAAGCCTAAAGAAAAGGGAACCTAAGTCCTGCACTGGTCTGAGCCACGAATGAGGAAAGGCCGCCTTCTCAGGTGATGGTCTCTTCTGCTGCTGGTCTTTGACACGCAGTTCCACCGCAACACCTCTTGGGATACAGTGCGTGCCTCCTCGCCTCCCCGCAAAGGCAGGCTTCATTGGAACAAATTTATCTCAGAAGAGACGTGATATTATGAAATATATATTTGGTCTTTGATCCCACTTGTTTCTTGGCATGCGACTCCTAAGACCCTTAGAGTTTCCAAAATGATCTATTTTGTGTGCCAATGAAGTAACTGGTGGCTGCAGCCCCTAGGATGGGGCCGGTCACCAGAAAGACCAAGGCAGGATTAGAGGGTTGGGACTTCCAGTCCAAACCAACCTCCAGGGATGGGAGAGGGGCTGAAGGTTAAGTGGATCCCCAGTGGCCGATGATTTAATCAATCATGTCTTTCCAATGAAGCCTCTATAAAAGGCCCAAGAGGACAGGGTGTGGAGAGCTTATGGACAGCTGAACACGTGCAGGCCCACAGCAAGGTGGACGAGAACTCGTCCAGGTGCAGGGAGGGCCCCCCAACTCCATGTGCTCAGGACCCTTCCAGACCTCACCCTAAGTATCTCTTCATCTATCCAGCTGTTTGTTTGTATCCTTTAAAATATCCTTTGTAATACACTGATAAGCCTGTTTCCCTGAGTTCCGTGAGCCACTTCAGCAAACTAATCAAACCCAAAGAGGGGGTCGTGGGAACCCTGATTCCTAGTCAGAAGCACAGGTGAAACAACCTGGGCCTCGAGAGTGGCATCGGAAAGGGGAGTCCAGTCTTGGGGACTGACCTCCCCCTGTGGGATGTGATGCCATTTCCAGGTAGATAGTGTTGGAATTGAATCAGAGGACGCCCAGCTGGTGTCCACTGCAGAAGTCATTGCTTGCTCATTGGTGGGGAAAAGAAACTGCACATTTGGTCACAGAAGTCTTTTGTGTTGATTGTTGCTGTGGTGTGAGAGCAGAGGAAAAACTGTTTGAGTTTCTTCCTATAAGGGAAAAGTGAGAGGAAGGAAATTCTCCCACCGTCAACACACCTGAACCCCAGAGTGCAACACTTACACATTGTCCTTTAAAGTGGCAAGATAGTATTCCGTCTCTGCAGCAGCGACGTCTGGGTCTAGGCCAGCCAAGTAGCGGTAGACATAGGAAAAAGTCTCAAACGGGATTCGAGCAGCTCCGCCCTCTGGATCAGCGGTGAGGATCTCGCACAGGTGCTTCATGGCGGTGTTCAGCGACTGCAAGCGCCCAAGCCAGGGGGGAAAGAAACAGTTACCCTTGGAGTCACTAAAATTTAAAGCAGACACCAGCAGAATAAACACCCAGGCATATTTTACAGAAATTCTCCAAAAGTTCTCCATCTAAATTAAGAAGTAGGTGAGGCCAGGCGTGCTGGCTCATGCCTGTAGTCCCAGCACTTTGGGAGGCCGAGGCAGGAGGATCACTCGAGCCCAGGAGTTGGAGGCTGCAGTGAGCTGTGATGACACCACTGTACTTCAGAGCAAGACGCTGTCTCTTAAAAAAAAAAAAAAGAAAAGAAAAAAAAGAACTAGGTGAATGTACAATTGCCCTAATAAAAAATAAAAAGGGAAGGTTTGAACAGGATGTCACTGGCCAGAAAAAAAATTTAATTCACAGGCCGGGCGTGGTGGCTCACGCCTGTAATCCTAGCACTCTGGGAGGCCGAGGTGGGCGGATCGTTTGAGCTCAGGAGTTCGAGACCAGCCTGAGCAAGAGCGAGACCCCATCTCTACTAAAAATAGAAAGAAATTATATGGACAGCTAAAAATATATATAGAAAAAATTAGCCGGGCATGGTGGCTCATGCCTGTAGTCCCAGCTACTCGGGAGGCTGAGACAGGAGGATCGCTTGAGCTCAGGAGTTTGAGGTTGCTGTGAGCTAGGCTGATGCCACGGCACTCACTCTAGCCTGGGCAACAGAGTGAGACTCTGTCTCAAAAAAAAAAAAAATTTAATTCACAGATTTCATTTTATATTAAAATGAGAATGACTGCTATGGACAAGAGGAAGCATCATTGTCTTTAAAGACGAACTTCCTAAGCCAATGCAGACCCATGTGGCCCCATCAGGACCAGGGACACACACCCAAGGACGTGCCCAGGGACTGAGCAAACTCTGCTACCAACCAGGGGTGCTGCCTGTGGGGGCGGGGCTGGCGGGGCGGCCCCCGTGCCTACGAGGAGGCCCCTGCCCAGCAGGCAGCAGAGGGCTGTCCGCCTTGCCTTGGTCCAGGACGGCACCAGGCCTTTCTCCTCCGTGGACGGGGCAGCTCCCTCTCACTCCCAGCCGGGCCGCAGCCCCACCCTCCACTGTCAGCCCATCCTGGGGCAGCCCTCCTGCCGCCAGGGCACAATCCTCCAGGGCACCCTGCCCTCCCCTCACTCTCTGAGTGGGGCAGCTACAGCCAAGGTTCTTCCTCGTGAGACCAGAGGCTCCCGAGCACGGGAGCCGCGAGGGCCTGGGCACCGCTGACCGCCTGGTGCCTGCCCACGCCTCTCACCTCCAACTCACTCAGTTAATCCTTGGTGAAAAGAGGAGCGTTTTATTTTAAAAGAGGCGGGTAAAACCCTGTAACAATGGATTACTAGCTTTTAAAAAACAGAACACATAGCCCAGGTCTCCTTTTCTCCTTCCACACCAGGATGCCACGACCTGCAGCCTTTAACACCCTGGCAGGGCATACTGGAAGATAGCGTTCTAATCCCACAAGTGGCCCAAGGGACCTAGGTCTTAATCCCCACCCGAGTCCTTTCTCTGGAGCCCGTCCTCGCCGGAGTGACTCTCTCGCACCTGCCTGGGCTGCCATGCTATTACTGATGAAGGAAGCTGAACTCACAGGTGGTTGGTTACCTGTAACACCCCTCACCCACACACACACAGAACGACACTCCTCAATTCCCCTGTCTTCACCAGATGCCTACCACGGACAGGGCCGTAGCAGTTAACAGACGCTCATGCCTGCTGTCATGGGATCACAGTCTAGTTGGGAGAGCCAAGCAACACCTGGATTCTGGAATGCTCTAGAAGAGGGCGTACCTGGAGCAGCAGGGTAGAAAGTGCTGGGTGGAGGGTGACATTTTCTATCAGGTGGTCCTGGAAAGTCTAACTGAGCAGGTAACATTCATGCAAAGACTCAGAGGGAAGGAGCCAGCATGTGGGATGCTGGGAGGGTGCCAGGTGTACCGCTGTGTGTTCCAGAAACAGCCGGGAGCTCTGTGTAGCCAGCGCAGGTCAGGGAGGGGCAGAAATGTAGGAGAGGAGGGCAGCAGGGTGGGGGCCAGGTCGTGGGGGCCCTTACAGGCCGAGGGAGGACTTGGGCTTTCCTGTATCCTATGGGAGGGTGTTGAAGGGTTTTACACCAAGAAGAAATGCTACCGAGAGTTCCTAGGGATGCCCCCTGGCTCACGTGTGAAGAGGAGGCCCCAGTGACGAGTGTGGAGGAGGAACCCAGGGAGGAGGCTACTGGAATAATCCGGCCAGAGCCCAGGTGGCAGCAGCCGGAGGGCTGAGAGGGGCCGGACTCTGGGCCTGTCCTGAAGGTGGAGTTAGGGCTCAGTGTGGGTGGGAGACACGGCAGTGACAAGTGCTCCACAGCTTGGGGCCTGAACAGCTGGAAGGGTGGATTTGCTGCTAACTGGGGCGAGGGAGACAGGGCGGCAAGTTCCAGGTGGAAGACAAGGAGCTCAGTCTGGGTGGTTTCAGAGGACATGTCCGTCAGGCCCCACGTGGAAGGGTGACTGAGGTGGACAGCCAGGCCTGAGCCCGGGCAAGAGGCTCGGGCTGGCAACGCCAGGTCGGGAGCATCAGCCCACAGGCGAGACGGTGTTTACAGCGACGGCCCAGGGAGAGTGCCGAGCAGTGGGGACAGAGCATGGGGAGAGCAGGGCCAGCACCGGAGGGAAGGAACAGCAGGCAGGGGTGTCGACAGTGAGTGAAGAAAAGCCCTTCAAGGTGGAGAGAACAGTCATCTGCGTCAAACGACCAGAAAGGCCAAGAACAACGAGGACGGGTGCTTGGTGCTAGATTTCCGCGCCGGAGCCAACTGTTAAACTTCCAGGAATTCTGGGAGCTGGATGGCTTCACGTTGTAGCCTGAAATCAGCCGTGGTGGGAGTATTTACACCACATCAATTGGCAAACCCTGCAGATGAAGGGTTTCCCCCCAGAGAGCAGGCCTGAAACATTCGCCAGACTGCTCCTGTAAGGAGACACAGTGCGGCCACGCGGAGCCACCGTCTGCCCAGGCCTCCCAGGCCAGGCGGAGTCCTCCAGGGACGCTGCCTACAGGAATGCGTGTGGGGCCCCGCACGGGAGGACGAACTAGCAGGAAGAAAAACAGTGGATGAGGCGGAGCACCGTCCCCGCAGGAAAGCTGCAGACGTAGGAGGAGTGCTGGACTGTCACAGTCACACCAGGGCTGTTTGGTGGAACAGGGACTGTTCTGGGAAAGAAACCCGACGTCCTCAGGGACGTGCAAAGGCTCTGAGCCTGCCCTGGGCTGCAAGACTGAGGTGCAGTTCTCACCCAGAATGACGTGCGCTCGGAACAGGGCCACCAGCCAGCACAGGCGGGGCACTAGCCGTGTCCCAGGCACGAGCCAAGAGCCTGACGGGAGTCTCACCTGCTCCTCACAATGAGGGGAGCACTGCGCTTATCCTTGGCTCACACGGGAGGACTGCAGGGCCCTAACAGACTCAGGGATGGCCTAAGGTCACCCGGCCAGGACTGGAACGCAGCCAGCGTGCCTCTGAGCTCCTTCTGGCAGCCACCACATTCCGCCACCTCTAGCAGCCCCTAGGCTGGCTGGGGGAGCAAGACACAGGGCAGAGACGCCACCCCACTCCGGGATCCAGACATTCGGCTGGAGGAGGTGAAGGCCTGAACACAACTCATCTCCCCATCGCCGTCGGCTGGGACTCGGCATCTGTCAAGGGCCTGACATGGTGTTTCCTCCCATTTTCACTCTGGAATCCCACTTCCCACGTGAGCCAGTCCTGGTGGCCGCAACGCACAGCTGAGGGCGGATGGCACAGCTCTGATGTGAGTCTGCCTCTGAGAGGCGAAATGGCGCTCCAGTTAGAAAAACGGATTGTGCTCGTTCTGCGGAGCAGCAGACAGCTCTCCAAGGACGACTGCACAAGTCACGCCTTTAAGCCTGCCCTCGAGAGAGAATTTGCTAAAAGTAAAGTGTACTTTACAATCCATGTTCCTTGCCTGAAACTTTCAAAGACATGTTGTTGTGTTAGAATTTACTTTTATATCCGACACAAATGGAAGCAAGTCAGAGCCATGTGCGGAATCGCGGAGGAACCGGGAGGAAGCAGTTGGCGTGGGTCGAGCAGGCAGATGAGATCTGCGTAACATGCTGTTCAAAGGCTTTGGAGGAAGAGGTATTTAAGGAAAAATACATCAAAACATTCTAGCATCACTGCCTCTGCAAAGGCGTGATGGCACTACTGATGTCAACGTTTCTGACAATAAGATCTGCAGCAATTTTTATATCCACAAGGATTCATAAGGCAACTTGCTTGATCCTATGCTGAGAGTTACGTTACTTATAAACACATTTCGCAAGCCCAAAGGGCTGTGTGTGGCACGCCGACCTGCCCGGCAGCCAAAGGGCCCTCTGCGTGGCAGGCGGTGCCCCTTGCCGACCTCCTGCCCGTTGCCAACTTATCTTGCATGCAGAAAACGTGCCAGGCAGAGGCGACGGGCAAGCCACCCTTTGTTTTTAACCAAGTATTCACACCTGATCCATAATCTGGAATTAAAATGGAGATGTGTGAAAACCTTACTCTTTTCTGAGCATTTTCAGTGTGCCAATTCTGTGGGATTTTTCACCGTTTCAGAATTATATCTGCTCTTATAATGACACTCAAAGCCTCCGAAGAAGAGAGTCACCTCACACCTCCCCCTAGGGTGCCTTTTAGTGAACATGAGAATAAAAAATGTGAACAGTATCTTGAACCACTTTACACAGAATCAAACAAAGGAAGTCGGACTCCCTGAGGCGTGGCCTGCCTGCACTCAGGGTGGACACGGGCCTTCCAGTGAAGCGGTGGCACTGGCCCCAACGTGGCATTTTTAAAAGCCTAAGAGCCTTTCATCTTATTTTATTATCCTCATCCGTTTTCTAATTTAAAACACAGTTCTAGGGCTTGTGGCCAGTGAGTGTGGGAGGTCCCAAATTAGAAGGAGCCTCCAGCCAGGTGACTGGGTTATGGTCCCGGAGGGAATTCCACCTGTCAAGCCGGATGCTGCCCATGTCACCGTGCGGGCTGGAGCAGGGCCCACAGTGGCCAGCAGCAGCTGATTCGTGACACTCTCCAGTGGGAAGGCGGTGAGGCTGGTGGGAGCTCACTGCCCCCCCGTTCCTACACAGGGAGAGACGTCGGCAATGGGGGAACTGGGGAGAACCCAGGAGCGGCTCCTTCCTCCTCGGGGGACAGTTGACTAACTGTGCTTGTGGCCCGAGGCTCACACTCATGATGGGTAGCTGTATCTTTTCACTGGCTACAGGGGATAAAAGGAACTCTGTTGGTCTTTCTTGCACATCTCCGAATGGGCTTTTGAACGCTAGTTGGGGAAACCAGAAAGGAAAGCGGGAGGGAGTAAGCCAGGATGCAGCCGCAGTTACTGGGACAGGTGGCTGTCATACTGGGACAACAGCGTACAGCAATGGGTCAAAGTCACCAGCTCCAACTGCTGCGGCACAGCTGTAAGGGGTAATGTTCTAAAAACTCCGAAGTGAGAGCTGTTAGAGGCTGATGATGAATGCTTTTTAGGGTTTCAATCATTTCAGGACGCAAAATGATACTAATGAAAATCCTTGGGAGTTATTCTCTAGACAGGAAATTGCAGGCGTGAACTCTAAGGTGGTCCTAACCTGTGGGCCACACACTCCTGAGGCTACAGAGACACCAGGAGGAGGTCCCTCTGTCTCCACTTCCAAGTCACCTGCTGTGGCTTACTTGGCCCACCTCTGCCATTCACGCCAGCCTACAATTCGGCAAACAGTACCTTCTTCAGAGGCTCATTGGGAGGAAGAGAGAGACTACACACAAAGGGCCTGCACATTCGGCACACGAAGAACTCCAGAAATCATGCCCATTGTCAGCACTATGTTCACATGGAAAACCGCATCATACACATGCATATTTGTAGTTGTAAACAGAGAGAGATGCTCCTGTGATTAACAAAGTCCAAATGCATTTAAAAGTCTGACTGAAGTCATTGTTACCTGTTTCACTGTGTGTTTCTTATCATTTATGGCTTGCCTCTGCCAGGGCGTGTAGGGATAGAAGACTCAGTTCATGATTTTATGTTTAAAAAAAAAGATCTCCATGCTTAAAAAACAAAACAAGACATTTTGCCCCACAGCTTTAACGCTGAGGACCATTAATGGCATGGCAGAAACGTACAGATAAAAGTCCCAACATATAAGTGGGGTCATTTCACCAGGCCAGCACACCAAGACGTTGGGAAGAAGAACAGGAATCCTCTGACACCCACGTTCACCTGCCAGGGCTGCCCACAACACCCCTTCATCCAAATTGGTAGCTTTTGGTGGTAATTACAGCAGTGTTCAGGGCTTCAAGGCTGTCACAGAACCTCCGCTCCAAGAGTCCAGGCATACTTGCCTCTGTTGTTCACTCCGGAACCTTCAGCACTTACAACAGGGCCTAGCTCAAAGTAGCACTTGGTAAACATTTGTGGACTGAAGAAATGAATGAATGATACATATGACTCAGAAATTTAAGCAGAGGTTTCCAGTCTTTTTAGAGATCTTAAACTCGACTGATTTGACTCGAGTGATTTCTAAGAGAAATTTGAAAGCACAGAGTATATATCTGCCACAAGCCATGCAAATGCCAAGGATGTAGGAAGCAGGAATAATATCTATTGTGTTCATGCGGGCAGCAACTAGATGCCAATTTTACAGTATCCTGTGTGAAAACAACTTAAGTAGGCAGTAGTAGCCCATTACAAATTACTTCTCATCATCTCACTTCACGTCTTCATTTCCTCCTCTTTGAAGCTATTTTTGAAAAGCATAAAAATAAATGCTATGATGCCAAACTACATAAAGAAACACCTCCTTGAATTCGTAGCTTCGTGTTCTTGGTGCACCTCCAAGCTGCCCAAGGCCAACATGCCGTCAGCAGCACAACCTCCGCACCGAGCCTGGCTGGCTGGGTGCCTCCCGTCCCCACGGCGCACACTGGGATGGGAGTTTCAACACATGCCCGGCTCGCTGTGGGGCTGGCGGGGGCAGAGCAGGCACCTCTTGCAGTAAACATAAACCCCAGGCAACCTCACATTCCTCTGGGGCAGGACAGGATCAGCTTTCACACTTGAACCTGACCCCTGAGGCGAGAGCCACGCTGGACCAGAGCAGAGGTAGCCGTGGCTTTTCCACAACCAAGAAGGGGCCACAGGCACCTAAGGAAGGAGTCAAGGGCAAACAGCGAGCCCTACTGCCAACGGTGGCTTCAGTTAGGAGACAGGCAGGAATCCACAGTGACCCACAAGTATGCTTCTTGATGTACATTTACTCCTTACTATATCAAAGTAACATGATAAGAAGAAAACAGAAAAACTGCACATTGTTTGTGACGTCTGTTCCCCAGTATTCGGTCTATAAGGCAAAGCTCCATCCTTAACAAAATGTCTCCATCTAGTGTCATCCTGTGTACGTGGACAAGAGACCGGATTTTCCAAAGTAGATGCAGTTTTGTTTTAAATCTAGTATTTAATTTTCATGATTAGGGAGGTGGAAATTACAAAGATGGACCCCAAAACATGAATTATTCTATTCCTTGTCATCATTGTTAAAATCAAAATTTCACTACTAAGGTCAGAGGTGGAAACCATAAACACTAATTCAAATATGAGATACTAAGTTTTATCACTAAAATCTTGATTTCACAGAGTTCCCGATGAACAAAGTGACATAAAAGTGTCCCCAATAATTAAATGTATTTTGTCTCTGTTCTTCCCAGTAATACCCCCCTGAGACACTCCCTTGGTGTTATCTGAGCCTGTCTTTGCTGCTGGAGGGATCCTGGTCTGCCAGTGTCCAGGCCTTGGCGCAAGGAGTCCAGAGCTGACACAAACACCTACGTTGCCTCGGGGCGGTTACACAACAGAACTGTTGCTCATTACGCAGCCCCCAGCCTGCCCCCTGACTGAGGTCACAGAGCTTCTCACCCGGGCCATCAAGAGAACAAGCAAGCTCCGCGGTGTTCACACAGTGGACACCACACAGCAGAGGAAATGCACGAACCACAGAGGTCTGTAATGACACAGATGAACAAATGTAGCAACACAATTCAGAAAGAAAAAGGTTCCACAAGATTACTAACAACATAATTATCTTTTCATCACACCAAAACCAACTCAAATTCAATCATGTATTTCTTGGGTACAGCCAGAAGGATTTTTTTACAAGGCAAGGGAACAGGAAGCACGAGCTTCAGGCCACTAGGCAGGGCAACAGGATGGGAGAAGACAACACAGGTAGCTGGAAGATACTATCAGTGTGTTAGTGACCACGTTGGGTAGGTTCATGGGTGTTTACCACATCAAGTAATTTTTAAAAATTAAAATTGAACTAAAGAGGCACATGCAAGGACTCACAGATGAGTGTGTGCCATGCACGAGGCAAGGACTACGAATTATTCAGTGACATACTGTGGGCCCCCAGACTGAAGGGAGGGGGAGATAAAACAGTTCACCTACACAGCGAGGGAGCCAGTTTTCCTTCTCAGCCCCCTTTCTTCATAAGCTTGATATGGTCATTGTTCCTTGTCTCACAGCACAACTCAAACTCTTCAGCTGAAAAGAGAGAGTCTAGACTTCCCAAGGAAGTTCTGCCAACATCGTTCCCACCCCAACCTTGCCCTACCGCACCCCGACCTCCTAGGTTCACCGACTGTCACTTCGCATATTGGAGCGTCATCCATGTCTTATTCCTAAGTCGTCTGGGTTACACTTTAACAGCAGCAAAACCTCATTGTATGGATGAGTTATTAATAATAGATTTTAACTAAAGTAGAAAATAACTTTATGCCTCTTTCCATAGAAGAGGAGGACAAGTATTATTGGTTTACAAAATGATGCACAGTTTTAAAAAGTCATTGATCTCATTCTCTTCTAAAACCTAAATACAATTTAATAGTATCCGTATCTGTCATCTCTCTACTGTTAACATCTTTTAAATTGAGGTATTCATAAGTATTTAATTTCTGTAAATTAAAATAAATATATGCCTGAAAATATAATAGACCTGTAGGGGGAAAAAAAGCTGCTTTTCTAAGACAAAGTTACTAAAGTAATGAAAGTGCTTCTTTCAGTTACTGAAACCTAAGTTATTTTTAAGTGAGGCCTATGATTACACAGAATTACTAATATGCTATTTATAGACACATACCCCACCAAGCATGCTACATCCAAGCGCTAAGAATTTTATCCACTCGATTTGCTTTTGGCAACGGTCCAGCTCTAAGAGAGCTCTGAATTTTTCTACTGGCAGGCACAAATTTTTCCACTTCTTCTCCAGATCTGCCAATTCCACATACTGCTTGTGGCCACACTGTTTAGAGAACATAGTATGACACAGTTCATGTGAGTTTTAAAAACCTGGGAAACAATATAATGCTTGTGAATACTTAAACATATATCAAGTAACCCGCCCTGTGCAGGGGAAAGATGAACTCCAAATTCAGGACAGTGAGTTGTGTCAGCCCTGGGTGGGTGAGGAGGGGAGGGGCACACAAGCAGGGAAGGTGGTGGCTAGCTATGTATCAGCAATATTTTATTTCTTAAAAGAAAAAAGGACAATGGATCGAATGTAGCATAATGTTATGACCTAATAAAATGGGCAGACATTGGATATATGATTCTCTACTGTCTGTCTGAAATACTTCACAATAAACAACAAATCTCAATAAATAAAATAAAAACCCAGGGACTGGATTTTTAAACATGTTAACAGTTAAAAAGGAGAAATCTTAAAACGGAAAATAAATGTATTCCTTCTACTATTTTAAAGAACCTATGAAAATTGATAACTTCAGTGATCTGCTAGCACTATCCTGGGTGAGAAAGCTCTGAGCAGTTGCAGCGTGGCTGTTCCCAAGCCTCACCGTTCAATGGTTATTAAGGTAGAGAACCATGGAAAAGCCCTGTCTTTAGAACTCAATGTATCCTGCGCAGAAGCACAGATGTCCAATGGGGACAAATGACTTTCAAAATCAAGGCTATGCCATTGGCATCATTTTTAGCAATGGGACCCAACACTGGGAATGCCAAACCTTGGTCCGTACTACACTTTCTATTAACTCATTCCTCTAGAAACAAGATGGTGTGCAGGGAGAAGGAATGAGGGGGCTCTTGGGGCAAGGCAGGAAGGGAGTTGCCTACCAGCCCAGCTCTCAGGAGAACTGGAAACCAGATGCCACTGCCCACTGTGGGGTGCAAAAAGGGCAACTCTTTCAGATGAAGAAGGCATATTATTACTGTAACATGCACACAACTTTTATAAACGTGTATTGCAAAAAGGGAATTGTAACACGTAATTCTGGAATTTTGTATTTTTTGTCCAGCAGAATCTAGTATCATCTTAATTTTGTATTTAAAATAAATTATATTTCACTTTTCTAAAATCTATTCATGACTATTTTGGGTTGTTTAAACTAAAGAAAGCCCACTGAATATAACATATTCCTTAATTGAAAAAACCCTGAAACTCCTTGGCAGGGAAAGCAGGGCTTACGGGGGGTTCTACCGTGTATTTACTAGGTGGGCCCTGCTGTGCCATCAGGCTATGAAAGGTGCAGGAAACAGGGAAGAAACGCCAGCTGACTGGTGATAGAGACCCTCTCATACCTGCTTGTGCAAAACTTTCAGGAGTCCTGGAGTCAGGCCTGTGTCTGTTTTCTGGGTTGCCACAGGCATTTCGATTCTGTCCTTTACGGGAAGCGGATCTCCTCTCGACAAAGCTGTAAAATATCTAATAATAACACACATCTGTGAAGCCTCATCAATACACAAAAAAACACCTTATGCAATGCAGTTTCTCATATGACCCAGGAAAACAACAGTGATTAGGAAGAAGAGCCCTAAAGTACAACAGCTCCAGCTTACGTCCTGGTTCCTCCACTTAGTTCTCGAACTTAACCGTCTCTGCATGCCTCAGTTTCTCCGTCTGGAAAGTGGGGATAATGAGAGTCCCTGTCTTAGGGGTCCCAGGAGCACCGAGTGAGAAAGGGCTGGCACAGTGGCTGGCACTCACGCTGACTGAACATGTGCTATTCTTATCAAGCAAATGCTGTAAGTGCTTCTGAAATATCAGGAGGTGGGAGATCCCAGGCCCTGGGGTGACCTAAGTGCAAGGTCATGGTACAGTCATCCTACTCTGGACAGCTTGGGCTTGTTCTTCCCTTTTCCTGGTCTTGCTGCTCTTTGAGGTGTTTCACTTTGAGCATGTCTGCATACCCAGCTCTGAGGCAGCCCAAGAACACACAGGTCATCTATTTCTATACTGGGAATGTCAGGTGCGGGCTTCTCTCCCACCTTCCTGCCTGCTAGTTTCCTCCTTAAGTGTTCTTTTCTGGGTCACCGGTATTGCTGCACGTGTTGGGGACGGGAGGGATCACGGAAACAGTTTGGCACACTAAGTCAAGAGGGAATGGACCAGGCAGGTCCTTCTGCACAACTCACTCCCCTCGTTGCATCTGCCAGAGGTGGCCAGTGCTGAAGCCACATCATCTCCTGCTCTAACAACTTTAACACAACAAAAAGAGATGGCACATCCAGGAAAACGAACACTAAATCCTCCACCAGGGCCCCAGGTAATAAAAAGGCATGAGTAATTAGAAATATTCCAACTACTATGTAACAGATAAATATGGATAAATGGAAATTTGCTGGACTAAAAGGAATTTCATATCTTGTCCCCTCTCTTTTCACCACTAAAATTTTTGTTTTCATGCATGTAAGACAACTGCAGCTACATTTTGTAGTTTTGTTAATGATTTGAGGAAAAGCCAAAACAAAGGCAGCAGTTTGTTAGACCAATGTGGACCTGAAGACCCAAAGGGCTGGGGTGAGGGATGGGTGCTTAGTTTTGCCATATTGCTCCTAATGGAGGGTTTCACCTAGTTCATGGAAGTTATTCCTCATAACTGATCAACGGAGTCACCAAGTTAGCAATCCCTCTGGAGCAAGGGTTCTCAACAAGAGGTAATTTCACACACCCCACCCCACCCACATTTGGTAATTTCTGGAGACTTTTTTGCTGTCACAACAGAGGGTGAGTGGTACTACAGGCACCCAGTGGGTGCAGGCCAGGAGCCCCTTCCCTCCGCCCCCCATCTCGGATTGTTGGTAGTACTGAGCTAAGAAAGCCTGCTGCAGAGGAGAGACGGACTCATGTTACTGTCTGCCAGTTCCCTTAGGCACATGTGCGCCAAAGCAGCCTTTATTACTTGACCAATCCTTGTGTCTGATGCCCTGTGTGATGCACAACTGCACGACGACATAATAAGGTCCAGCCGACTGTTTCATCACAGTGGAGTAGACAGGCTTGGGAGAAAGACTGGCTCATCTTTGATATCTGGCCAGCTGAAAACTTCATTTGAAAAGAACCCTAACCCGAGAAAACAGGAATGCCTATTTGAGTATTCTATAGAAGAGTTACTTTCATAATGCATCCTGGTTTCTGTTTTGTTTTTAGTTGTATTTTTTCCCTCCTGTCTCCACCCCCTCCTTCCTGTGCTGCTTCCTCTGCCTGGAATACCCTCCACCTTGCCTGAGCCCCACTTGGAAATCTTTCAAAGACCAAGTTGCCCTCTGCTCAACTTTCATGACCCTTCATTTATGCATTTACCAAGTTCCCCCTTAACTCAAGTTATTTATGAACATCTCTCTCTTAAAGATTAAGTTCTGTGAGACCTGGGACACATTTGAGCCCATTACTACACATTGCCTAATAAATAATCCCTGTGTTTTCTCCTAAACTCAAAAATTGTTCTTAAGAGAAATGAGCAGAATGGAGCATTCAGAAAGTTCTCGAGTAAGCTTTCTAAAGTGAAGCTTAAAATAACTGTGTCTAAAGTATTACCAAATATAATGTTCCAAGAAAAAAACTGCCAAATCTTGGAATTTTTTTGTAGAGTGCAAATAAATTCTTATAAATCCTGTTTTTTACTTAGGCTTGAATAACGGTTAAAACGGTTAATTTCTTTTTTTTTTTCCCCCGGCAAGAACCTTGACAGAATCTTTCAGAAGCAAATGACAAAAGTGTTTCTCAGAAGGCAAGCACTGGACTGACCAGTAGCTCTGTTGGTAGGTTAAATAACAGCACCAAAGACATCCAGGTCCTAATCCCTGGAACCTGTTTATGTTACTTTACATGGTAACAGGGACTTGGCGTATTGATCAAGGATCTTAGATGGGAAAATTGTCCTGGATTATCTGGATGGCTCCTAAATTTAATCACAAGTGTCCTAAGAAGAGGAAGGCAGAGGGATGGATATTTGAAGATGCAGGCTTTGAAAATGCAGGAAGGGGCTGTTGCCAAGGAGTACAGGAATGCAGCTCTAGAACTTGGAGAAAGCAAGGAAATGGACTGGATTTTCCCTAGAACCACCTGAAAGAGCAAAGCCCGCCAGCACCTTGATTGTAGCCTAGTGAAACTCACTGTGGACTTATGGCCTCCAAACTGTAAGAATATATGTCTGTTGTTTTAAACCTCAAGTCTGGTGGTAATCGTTACAGCAGCCAGAGGAAACTAATTCATCTTGACTATACAGCTTAGAGAACGTCAGCAAGGTATGACATGTTGGTGACTAAAATAGACTAAATTTACACCTATACTGACTCTTGTCATCATAAAAGTGAGCTTTTGTTCCATGTCTGTTTAGTGATAAGGGCCAAAGAACTCTCCTGTAACATCAAAAGGATTTATTTTACTGCTTCTAAGGTCTGTTGACCTGTAACTAAGATTATGAATGTCTGTTCCTGGCAAGGGTTAGAATGTTTGTGGCAACAAACTGGGAAGGTTCATTCGCTGTGCACTCTGCTGAGCAGAGTTTGTTTATCTTTAGCAGTCTTGGGATGATGACCTCAGTATGATTTTAGTCGTCCGGTTCTAACAAATTTATGTAACTCTGGGAGGATTCTCTGTGGACCAGAAACATAGCTAAAAGATTCCTCTTTGTAAAAAATCTTATTTCACAGATAAAGTGACTGTAATAGTGTGATTTTTAGAAACATAATGCAGAAACGTTTTGCCCAAGGCAATTGCTTTGTTTGGTCTATTATCATATATATTGCTCTTCGACAATTGAGTTGCCACTACTTTGTAGATAAGTGAGCATTTTGCAAGTTTCCGGCCCCACGGTCACTTCCTAGATGGACAGTTAGGTACAGATGTCACAGTGCTAAGGGGAAGCTTTGCCTGGTGCTGTAAGGATGCCGAGCGTGGCGCCGGACCCTCGCTGGGGAGGATTCCCGGCACGCCCGGCGGGAGCGGGTGGCCGCGCCGCGAGGGCCGCTTACCCTGCGGACCACTGCAGCACGTCGGCGGGCTGGGTGCGGATGGCCGCCTTGGTGAACTGCTTCAGGATGTCCGGCAGCTCCGGGGGAATGTGGATCTGCTGAGCGCAGAACATGGTGTCGGGAAGCGGCATCGCTCTCCGCAGACCGGGACCAGGCTGGCGAGAATCAGGTGTGCTGCGGGGAGCAGGGGCGGCCGGTCACCTCGCGGCACCACCGCCCAGGGCCGGCCGCCCGCCCTCCCCGGGGATGGGGCCGACTTCGCGGGGCCCGAGCGGCCGGCGCAGGCTCTTACCCGCTCTTCGGCCTCCTTGCACAATGAGGGCCAACCGCCCCTCCAGCGACACGCCGCACCCGCTAGCTCACGAGCGCCAGCGGCCGCTAGCGGCGCGTCTCGGTATCCAGGCAACCGGGACGCGAGACCCCGCGTACACGCACGCGCCCCGAGCCGGGCGGGCCGGGAGGAGACGCGCCTGCGCAGTCGGGCTTCGGAGCGCTTCGGCTGCTAACCGGAGGTTGAGGGCTGCGGCAGGGGCACGTTTCACGCAGCAAAGGGCGTTTTGGTCGATTTCCCAAAGCTGAATGTGAGCGGCGAATTCCCGGAGGACCCAGCAGTCTTGCCCTCGCTCTGGCTGCGTGAGGCCTAGAAGCGAGGTGACTCGGGTCCTCTTGGAAGGAAGCCGTGGGGGTCTCGGGGCTGGCGGGCGGGCAGCGCGAGCCCGAGGGGAGCGCCGGCCTCCCCGGACCGCCGGGTCGGGTGCCCGTGGCCCAGCGACTTCTGCGGAGTGACTCCCGCCTCGCGCCTTGGCACGCGCCGTTCCCATTGCCCAAATCGCCCGTTAGCGAACCTCGGTTCTCCAGACCCAGTTCAAAAGCCACTTAAACGATGGGCAGTTTCCGGCTAAAACATTCTATTTAACATGTTTTTCTAGGATAGGGTGGTGGAGCCAATCTGACTGGGTCTAGGAGGAAATAAACCATTTTCTGAGAAAACAGTTTTGAGTCGAAGGGTACGAGAAACTTCCATTCTGGTGGATGCTGACCAGGGCAGCACGCAGTGTGCGCCCCGGCTTAGGGGGTATCCCGGCGGCCGTTGCGGCTACTACCCGCTGTGCGGGTCAGGCCCCGAGACCCACCTGTTCACCTCCAGACCGGAAGATGAGAACCGCAGTGAGCCAGTGACAAGCTCTCGGTCAGGGGCACTGAGGAGGTTGCCCGATTTCGATCTTTTCCTCTAGGTCCACACACCCACACACTTCCAGTTGACAGCACTGGCAACAACTGGAAATAGTCACTTTAAAGTTGATGACAGTATGAAAACAAGGAATCTCATACAGTGTTGCTGGGAGTATTAAATAGTACATTTCGGGACAATTTGGCACTATATAAAAATTTTAAATTATTTAGCAATATCACTTATAGGAATTTATCCTACAGAAATATAAAAGGTAATACGAACAAAAATGTTTACTATAGCATGTAATTAAATAGGTTAAGTAGTTGTCTCTTGGAAACCTTAAATCATGGCGTGTCCACACAATGGAATATAATACAGCTAGAATTTTAAAAATTAGGTCGCTACTTATGTATTGAAACCGTGATCCAAAGAGTTAAAGAAACCAATGACTACCAGAAATTCTTGAGCTTACAGGATAGCAGGTAAGAAAAAACAAACAAAAACCCCAAAACAAAAAAACTCCCTCCAACTTGTAAGATAACAAAACTGGCTGAGATCAGTTGGAATCAACATGGCCAAAACTGGAGTCTGAGGCAAAAACAGCCTGCTGCTTGCTGATGTCATAGTTTGAATTTCCACCCCATGATTCACACTAACTCTCTTTAGTGTGCACATGCAACCCACGAGGCTTCATGAACAGATAACTGTGCATGCCCGAGGACCTTCCAGCCACCCCGAAACATTTTCTAATAAAAGTGCTGCCTTAAAGCCAGCACAGGGAGGCAGATTTCAGCAGGACTCCTGCCTCCATGTTGGTTGACTTGGAATAAAGCTTTTCTTTTCTCAAAAACCCAGTGCTGCAGTATTGGCTTCTAAAGCATCAGGCAGCAAGAGCCTTTTGCTCGGTCACAGTACTAATATGAAAAGATGTCCACAGAATACAAAGTGAAAAAAAGCACGTTGTAGGACAATCTGTGTAGTATGATACTTTTATTGTGATAAACAATTCTATGAATGTATGTTTATGCATATCACTGCCTGGAAGCATACACAAAACTATTAGGGCGTTAAATATGAAATGTCCGATTTTCAACCAAAAGTTTAGTTTATTATATCTCAAAGAAGCAGTACAATTAATCAAAGTATGCACCTAAACTATTGACACAGTACTATCGACACACAGTTTTGCCATCTTAATGGTAGCTGGTTTATGCCAGCAGCAAAGACACCTGGAGAACGAGTGGCGATAGTGGGGGTAGTCAGGTGGTGCAAGCCTCTGTAGTTTGAGCAGCGTTGTTTGTGGAACATGTGGTTGAGCACTGTCTTGTAAGAGGATTGGCCTGTCTCTATTGACCAATCTCGGCTGCTTAATCATAAGCATCCTCATCATTTTGTCTAATTGGTTGCAGTAGACATCTACTGTAATCCATTGACCAGGTTTCATGAAGCTGTAGCGTATATAATATCACTGCTGCACCACCAAAAAGACACCATTAGCTTTTTTTGATGAATATTCAGTTTTGGACTGTATTTTGGCACTTCATCTTTATCCAACCATTGTGCTGAATGCTTGCGATTGTCAGAAAGAATCCATTTTTCATCACACTTAACAACAGTAGAAATGGTTTGCCTTTATGTTGTGACAGCAAAGAAAGGCAAGCCTCGAGAGGTTTCTCTTCTGACACTCGTTTAATTCATGCGGTGCCCATCTGTCCAGCTTCTTGACCTTGCCGATTTGTTTCAAATGGTCCAGTATTGTTGGAATAGTAACATCAAACCTTGCTGCTAATTCACACACAGGTTACGATGGATTCGCTTCCACTATAGCTTTCAGCTCATCATTATCCACCTTGATCTCAGGTGGCCCACATGGATCATTTTAAAGATTAAAATCACCAGAACGGAACTTCTCACACCATGGATGTACTGTGCATTAGCCACATCCTTCCCAAACACCTCGTTGGTATTTTGAGCTCTCTGTGCTGTATTGGTTCCATGACGGAACTCATATTAAAAAATAACACGAATTTTTGACTTACCCATGTTTTCATAAAAATTGCTCTAAAAAATTTTTGAAAGATAATCACAAGCCAAACCATTTGTTCAAAAGAAAATGAGGATATACTTTCACAACAAAAATAAAACAAGAACTTTCAAAGTGAAATGTCAGAGAGATCAACTGTCTTACTTAGTATTTAACGAAATCAGACATTTCATACTTAATAACCTTATATTTACAGCAGTTGCCTCTTGCGAATGGGACAGGGCTTTCGGGTTTCACTTTAGCCATATATACATTATTTTGATTCTGAATTCATCATTTATTTACTTACTCAGCAATACTTGCTGAGTACCAAATATTTGTCGGGGACTGTTCTGGGAATACAATGGCAATTCAGTTTTTTTTTTTTTTTTTAAACTGAGACCTCTGGAGCTTACATTCAAGTGGGGAAAACATGCAAATATAAATGAGAAAGGTAAACTATATATTATGTTAAAAAGTGCAAAAGAGAAAAATACAACAGGGAGACAAGACAGTAATGTCCCAGCAGCTGCAATTTTAGATTCAGCCTCATTGAGAATGACACGTCAATCAAGAAACGAGGTTGAGGGGCACCTGAATAAAGAACATTTGGGCACAGCAAACAGTAAGTGCAAATGCCCTGAGGCCTGACCTGTTCTGGAAGCAGGGAGGACGCCTGGAGCAGAGTGAACACAGGAGTGACGGGGTCAGAGTAGGGGAAAAAAGGGTGCCACATGTCTTACCTGGCGTTGAAGGCCAATGTGGACTCTGAGTGTGATGGTGATCCACTGGAGAGTCTGGAATAGAGGACTGATACGATCTGACATTTAGAGCTCAACAAGAACAGTCTGGATTCAGTGTTGAAAATGAATGGAAAAAAGAAGAGAGAGCAAGGGCAGAGGCAGCAAGCTCAGGACAAACAGCAGTAATGCAGGAGAATACAGATAACGGTACTGTGTGCCAGGCTGGCAGCAGTGGATGTGGCCCAAAGTAGCCAAACTCTGGATTCGTTTTGAAATAAAATATTTGCTGTCAGATTGGGTATGTTGAAAAAAAAAAAAAGAAGTGTCAATGGTGTTTCGAACATTTTTAACTTAGCAACTTTAATCCATCCAATTGCATAGCAATTGAGATGGGGAAGTTTGAGAAAATGACAGATTTGGGGTAAAGGAATCAGTTTTGTCTGAACCTAAGTTTGGGATATCTGGAAGATGTACACATAGGTGGTTGCAAATGTGTGCCTGGAGTTGAGGGAAGGAAGATGGAATATATATATACACATTTGGGAGTGATTTGCATACAGATGACCTTTAAAGTTGTGAGACTGAGTGAGGAAACCAAGTCCACAGGTGTAGGTAGAACAGAGATCCCAGACCAAGCCCTGAGGCCTTGTAACAGGTGGAAGACAAGACAGGGCCAGAGAAGGATAAAAAGGAGAGTCCAGACCCGTGGGAAGAAAATTAGGAGAGTGCAATGTTCTGGCAGCCAAGGGAAATGGTTTCACTGGAGAGAGAGCAAAACATAGCACTTGGAGGAGAAACCGGGGTTAATACTTTTTTAGTGGAAGAAATCATAGCAATGTGTGAATGATGATGAGAATGACCTAACAAAGAAACGTCTGTGATGCAGAAAGGAAGAAATGCAAAGCAGTACACATGGGCAGGCTTGAGCCACGTGATCTACTAAACCAATGGAGGGTGGGCAGGGCCCCCCACTCGAGTCACACACGGCTCCGAGGATCCTCTTGCACTGCAATCTGCATTAAGGGCAGGCATGCCTGGAGGGGACGTGCACAGCACGCACAGCTCCGTGGCACAGTACCACAAACATGGCTTTAGATGGGAGCTCGGTTAATTGGCCAGCATATTGGCACAGGTGCACGTCAGAGGGTAGGTAGGTGTCATGATGTGATCTTTTGACATTGCTGCTATCTTCTTAGTGAAATAGGAATAAAAGTCATCAGTCGAAATCCAGGAAGGAGGAGGTGGCACTTTGAGGGAAGAGAAGGTGTAAGGTAGTCTCTTATAAGAACCTGTATAAAAAGAGTAGTACTTTCTAAAATTGAAGCATAATTAATATAAATCATACAAATTTAAAGTGTACAATTTGCTGTTTTGACCTATGCCTACATGTCAAACTAGAACCACATCAAGACAGTGAACACATCCATTCCCCACATTCCTTTGTGCCCCTTAGAAATCCCTCCAAGTCCCTCTCCTCCAAACCTCATCCCCAGTGATCTTTCTATGGATTTCTGTAGATTACTTTGCATTTTCTAGAAGTTTATATAGGTGAAATCATATAGCACAGCCTTATTACTTTCAGATGTGTCTATGTTGTGTATATCAACAGTTAATTCCTTTCTATTGCTGAGCACTATCCCATTATATGGATAATTCATTCACCTGTTGATGGACATGTGGATTACTTCCAGCTTTAGGCTATTACAAAATAAAGCTGCTGTGAACATTTAGGTACAAGTCTTCATATGGACATAAGCTTTCTTTTCTCTTAATAAATAACTAGAAGTATTATGTACACATGAAATTGCCAAACTATTTTCCAAAGTAGTTGTATGATTTTACGTTCCCTCCAGCAGGGTATGAGAGAGTTCCAGTTTCTCCACATCCTCCCAACACATGGCATCATGAGTATTTTCAATTTTAGACATTCTAATGGTAGTATCTCATTGTGGTTTTAATTTGCATTTTCTTTGTGACGAATTATGTTGAACATCTCATGGGCTTATCTGTCATCTGTATATCCTTTTTGTGAGGTGTCTGTTTAAATATTTTGGCCACTTTTTAAATGGGCAAATGGGTTTATTATTCAGTTTTGAGACTTCTTTATATATTCTAGATGCACATAATTTATCAGAAATGTTTTGCAAATTTTTCTGCCACTATATGGTTTATCTGTTGTCTTCATGGTATCTTTCAAGAAGTTTTCAATTTTGATGAAGTAAAATTTAGCTGTATTTTCCTCCATGAACTGTACTTTTGTTGTATCTAAGAAATCTTTGCTTAACCCCAAGGCTGAATGTGTTTTCCTTTGTTTTCTTCTACAATTTATACAGTTTTGGGTTTTGCATTTAGGACTATAACCCATTTTGAGTTTAACTTTTGCATGCGGTAAGATATGGATCAATTTGTTTTTAATTTTGCATCTTATGTCCAATTACTTCAGAACGATTTTTCAAGGCTTTTTTGCACCTTTGTCAAAAACCAGCTATCCACATATGAGTGGGTCTATTTCTGGACTCCCTATTCTGTTCCTTCAGACCAACGGACAGCCATTAGAATGGACTGGTCCTATGAGCAAACAAATCAGTGAATGAATGGGTTTCTGAGTATGAAGTTTCTCCTCTTTTGGTATATCCTAAAAAAGTACTACTGAATAAACATGGAGCAGCAGAAAAACTCGGGCATTGTTACATACGTAAACGAAGAAATTTCAAAAAGATGATTAAACTATGGAAAATTATGCAGAAAGAGATCTCTACCTCGAGTTTACATATGGATGGTTTTAGGGAAGTATGGTTCTAAGTGGAACTAGACTGCAGAAGGCTGAAAGAGGGATGGGGGCGGGGTGCCTACATATACAAAACAGTAACTAAGACATAGGCCAGGTACAGTGGCTCATGCCTGTAATCCTAACACTTTGGGAGGCCAGGAGTTCAAGACCAGCATGAGCAACAGCAAGACCCCATCTTAGCCAGGTGTGCCTGTAATCCCAGCTACTAGGGATGACACCACTGCTCTCTAGCCTGGGCGACAGATCGAGACCCAGGAGTGGGGTGGGGGGAAGAGAAGTAGCTAGGTCATTACAGGCTCTCCCAGGTGAATCCATTCTCTGTATTCCCCATGGCATTTTACTCCTACCTCTATCATAGAATCTTCGCACATGTTTCTGTTCTTTTCAACTAATTGAGTCCCTGGAAGGCAGACATCATAACTCATTTAACTATAACACTAAGTACAGTGCCAGAAACAAAACAGACACCAAAAAAAAAAAAAAAATTAGGGAGGATGTATCAGCCCCTTGATATATTGGTTCTCCTTATCACCATTATGTTTGCAACAAGAGTGGCTGCAAAGTACGGGGTAAAAGAGGGAATTAATGGCCATTTTCTAAACTTTATGCAATTTTCTTTGCTGAAAAATTTCACCTTCAAACATTAAAGGTGTCTGTGGTTCAAACAGCATTTCCTCCACCACCCCTGCATTTAAAATAAATAGAAATGCACTTGACTGCAAGAAAAAAATCATAGAAAAAATTCTGAACCTAGAAAGAAAGAAAATTTAGAAACAGTCTCTGAAGCAAAAGGATCTCTTTACTCACGGTACTCAGAAGGAAAAAAAAAAACATGCAATTCATTCCTTTTCCTCTGGGACATATAGTCAACTATGTAAAATGGATTTCATCAGTTTTACTCTATCAAAGTATCCATCTAAAAGTGAAAGAGACAACCCTAGTGAAGCTATGACTTTCTGATCTTGTAGTGGAGGCAGAGAAGTGGGCAGTATCTTGCCTGTGGCACAAGATGAGGGGCTTTGCTCTTCCCAGTGAAGATGGTATTCAAGTTGGGGAGACAGGGAGGAGGGGTGTGTCCTCTGCAACTATACTTGCAAACTTAAAGGAGAGGGGTCACAATCACATTTAACTTAACTATTTTTCTTACCTAATTATTTTATTAAAAATATCTGGATTATCTACCTATGCCGACTAATAATGTACATTTCTGTAAAGTGATCATGCAACAAAGCAAAAACAAACAAACCAAAAAAACTAGGCTACAACTAACATTCACTTTATTCAATTTTGTTCTCTCAAGTTAGAAGGCAACAAACGAACACATAAAAAAGGGAGCACTTTAGAATATATACACATAAAATCAGTCTGGGTATCTAAGGTGTTTGCTTTAATAGAAAAACTGACATCCCAAATCACTAAATGTTCTATTTAGCTTCTACAACAGCTATTCCTAGGCCTTAGTCATTACATTTTCATTTAAGGTACTATGTTAACTTTCATGACTACAAAATGAGGCACTCATACAAAATAGACAGGAATGAAAACATACACACTGTCTTATCTTTATGTTATATTAATGCCAAAGATATTATTAGGGATTATTTGAAAGAAGCCCTTACTCATGATGGCTATTTAAAAAAAGGACAGGGCAGTAATACACCAAAAAGAAAACATCTGATTGAGGTGGCAAATTAAATAGATAAATAGACAGCTAAACCAAGGAAGTTAGAGAATCTCCACAAATGAGGCTTTTAGTAATACTTTAGCGGTAAGACGTTTTAGTTTTGTTTTTTCTTAATGACTGAATAATTAACATTCTAAAGGAGTATCTTAAACATAACCTTTTAATTTTACAACGTAAAAAACTTTTCACAGTTAAGTAGAGAGCTTATTCAATACTAAAAATGAAAATAAGTAACTAACTTGCAAAGTTTTAAAAAGTGCCAGTGTTCTTATAATGGCACCACATTTTGTGTGTGCGCACAAGTGCACGCACACACGCATGTGTGCAAACACAGTACAATCTACACTGTACTGCGACATCTACAATGTCCAGTGTTTCTTTTTTGTTTTGTTTTAAAAAGTCATCAATTCAACCTAAATCCAAGAATTACACTTTAATAGCATTTTGCCAATACAGAAATGACACATCTAGGATCAAATAATTTGAGGGAAAATTATGCTCTATTACTTGAATAAGGGAAAGAAAAAAACACAAGAATCCACAATAGTAACAGTTACATTAAACGCTGAAATAAAAATTACTTTTAGTTTACATCTGGAATTGAGATGTCCCATCTCCATCGTTTCTCCAGAGAACTAACAGGAAAAAAAATCACCTAAAAATGTGGAGCTTTTTTAAGGCTACCTACACACAAACTTCACATTGGCATTTTTCTTCAGTTTTCATCTCAACTATTACACTTAATAGTTTAAAAATCAAACATAATTTGCTAATAATGAACAACTGCACATTTCATACTATGACCATTTGATAACTGGTCACGTAAAACTAATCCCAAATGTTGATTTGTCTTCAATTTATAAACAATAAAAACAAAGCAAAAGGTCTTCTTTCCTAATAAACTTACTTGAAGATTGTTTTACCCAAATGTTAAATGAAGCAAAACTACACTATGATTTTTTTTTTTAAGTCTTTGTGAAGAAGGGCAGCAATACTAGCACTTTCTGAACTATGGGTTTTAAACATTTAAAAGACTATTGGTTAGTAATAAAACCTGGATGCTACCCAAGCAAATATTATGCCAGAAAATGCTTTCCTTATGAAAGTATTTATCGTATTGAAAATGACAGGACAAAGTTCAACTGAAAAACTAGGGGAGAATTTTTAAGACAATATAAATTATCTGCCAGTGAAATGGAGGGCAATTTTTTGGCCATTCATACTGGTTTTTTTTTTTTTTTTTTTACAAAACATCTGATAAGATTCATAAAATTCTGTAAGATTAAGAGTTTTTAACCTTTGTAGTATCTGCCTAGATCCCTTTCTGTTAAAACAGATGTGTTCCAATGACTTTATATCAAGATCTACAAATTCTTTGAAAAATTAAAAGAAACCTAAATTAATACAAATATATGTCCAATTCACTATTTTTCCTCCCAAAGACAATAATGTATATAGATACACACCATGACAGGTGGCATGACATTTTAAAATGTTCCTAATTTTTTACAGTAGGACTAAATTTCTGAGTAGAGGTAGGGCCAGCAAAGACCTTACTTCAAATACAGGAGAAAGGGCTACTACAAAGTGCCAAACAGTGTAACACTGAATCCTATGTCAAGCATTTTTTTTGATACTGATGTTTTTTAAGATATATTTTAAAGTAGTTGTTTACTACTTAGGGAAAAAATGTTGACATATAAAACTACCAGAACATGTTGCTCTTGATTTTGGTAGCTTACATTTGGCCAACTTTCATATGTTAAAAATCCTCAGATTTTAGTCTATGGATGTTAATACTATTAACGTGAAAATTCTTTTATGGTTTCTAAAGACCTATATTGTACACTTTCTATGGGAACTTCTGAATTATCATTCAAAAACAAACACTACCCTTACCATATACCATTACCATTAAATACTGGGATCATGTGCCCAACCACTCTACTTCTCTAAACTTCTAACTTGAAGCTTTGGTTATAAGGGAAAACCAAGTTTGTAAGCGTTCAGTTCTCTGAGATTTTACAGCACGTTTCCAATGAAATACATTCCTATGTTAAAAGGCTAGCTCAGCCAGCTTCCTTCTGGACAAATAAAATCGAGTTGGTTTTATTTGTAGTTTTATCCTGTAAACAAAAAGCTTTGGGAACTTTGGGATTTACTGGTGAAAAAGTAGGAGAAATGTACTCCCTGATGCTCACCCACTGATGCACTAGCTAGCAAGACTAGATGTTCTAACCAATCTTCTCCAGTGCTGTCAAAATAAAACCACAACCACATCTACACTTCACAAGCATCTCACAAAATGTCCTAAGTCTGGTAAGATGTAGTATGGTTGGTGATGTTATTCTGAAAGATTTGTAATCTTGCATGACTTTTGGCCACTGCTACCAAAAAGAAAGAGATAGCTGTGTTGGGGGATGGGAGGTGGGGAGACCAGTGAAAATCTTCATTTGGATTTTTTTCATTTTTTTTCTAAGTACAGACATGCCCCTAACAAGCACAGGAACCCAACTCCCAATGATGACGGCTAAGAATATTAAATTATCAAAATTAAAAATAATTTCCTCACCTAGCACAAGATACTATACAGTATTACAAACACAGACACATGAAAAAAACCAGGCAGTAGAAAATGTACAACAGCTTTGGTGTTATACAAAATAACTTCCAAAAACAACTGACAGTGAAGCACAAAGTTCATGTTTTCTTACCACAGACACTCCACTGCTGATTTCTACTTGTTTCCTTTCACGTCTTGGTAAGGTCTGAATAGCCAAGAAAGAGTGTATAGTTCCCTTAGTGAGAACTGCGCGAACATCGTGAACTGCACTCTACAAGGCATCACTGCAAAGACTTGCCTGTGCACTACTGCTTTGTGGCATGTTTCCTGTCGCGATCACAGCAGGTCCAAAATAAAGTGACAACTAGATTTAATAAATTAATATACATTTTGTTTAAAGATGTACAATGCACATTCTGTTTAATCCAAGGTTTTAGGGCATCAAGGAACTTCTATTTACACATATACAGATCTCAGACAGCAGTGATGTCAGAAGAGGCAAAGAAGAGCAGCAGAGCCTCACACGGCTGCTCTCTTAATGCCGAGAACACAAGTCAAATACATTTAACTTAAAAACAATGCTGAGAGATCACTGGGAAAATCTCTAAAGAGACAAGTCCACAAAAAAGGACACGTAAAGGCAAGGGGAAGGTCAAGGAGTTGAGATAACCATTTTATTCTTGGGACGACTGTGGAGGTGGTGGTGACGTGCCTTGTTTGCCAGATTTCCGTTCATAGTTCACGAGGCGTTGGCCCACAAGGTATCTAGGTTGTGAAAACAGAGTGGTTATTCTACTGTATGGTCCTACACAGTAAAATATTCTTTCTAAAAACAGTGATATATATTTTTTAATGCAAATCAGATCACCTACTCCTACTTAAAATCCTCAATGGTTAGGCAGGTCGAAGGGGAGTCTAAAATGAACACCTGCAAAAGGCACAAAGGCAGGCGCTTCCTAGCTCGGTGTGGGTCTGTGGAAAGACGAGAGCAGCAAAGGCTAGAAGGCTTCCCACGCTGTGCAATGAAGCACATGCTTCAGCTGATGGGTTAGGGGTTCTCATAAACTCAGACACTCAGGAGGTGGGGGGGCATACAGTAAACTTATGCAGTAGCTTTTTACCTGTTAAGGTTCAGGTTTTATAAAACAGCTTAGTGAACAGATCTGAGGAGATGGACTAAAAACACGATCAACCAAAAAGCTGGGTAGGGATGAAAGTAGGACCTGAAAAGCTCTAGTTCTTAAAAGAAAAAGGAGAAATCAAAAGACAGATTTCAGTGAGATAAAAGAGGAGATGGCGTGGCAGTTGGCGACAGGAAGTAGGGGGCTCTGTCCAAAAGCAGAACAATGAATGTTCCTAACTTCCGTATGTGATCAAAGACAGAAGGTGATGGCAAAGGGTGTGGGGCTGTAGGAACAAGGCAGAAGTTACTGTGGCTGGAGTGACAAGGCTAGAGATCCTCCACAAGGAGAGGACATCTACCATGACAGGGGAGGACATTCCCATCGTAGGGGAGGGCAGGAGCTGCAAAGGAGAGGGCTCACTGAGGATCTGCCTTGCTCAGTGTGAGCAGATGGCCTGGAGGCTGACCCCCGGAGGACAGCGGGTGATAACGCTGGATGGCAATAAGCTACAGGGGGCTGGGCACCCATTTGGAGGCAGCAGTACACATCAAGGAGAGCGCCCAGTAACAGCTGGCACATCTGATCAGACTGAGGGGGAGTGAAGCCTGCAAGGCAAGTGGAGGGAGTGAGGGGCCTCGGTTTACTCATCAGTGAAACAAGACCAACAGTCCTACATGATCGTTGTAAGGCAGGGAGAGCACATGGAGCCCTGTTGACAAAGGGCTCGGTGTGGTAACTCTTACTTTTCACCATGACTCTCTCCACTCTGACTTTCACCTATCATGTTTCTGTCAAGGTACACAAGCCTAAGGACATACTGCGGCAGTTTATGTCCAATAGCTCAACATAGTCACTTTGTAACAAGTGCACTAATCCTATATCGCCTCTTTACCCATATTTCACTGTTTAATCTCTTTTCTTTTGTCTTAACAATTCTTTTCTTAAAGTTAACAATTCCTTATTCTACTGTTCCCCCACCAGTGTTTTTTTAACTGTAAGGATTTTATAAATGTTTTAAACGATGACAACTAAGCAATCTCTAACAAAATACACAAAGCACTACCTGACACAAAGTTATCACCAAACATATCAATGTGCCAAGAATGTGGTCAGCACTGTGGCAATGAGAAAGCAAGTGAATAAAAAGCACAGAGAAAAGTGATGTTAATTAATTTGCCCAAATCCAAAAAGAAACTCAGTGGCAGACAAAACAGGCTCTGAACTCAACTCTCTCTCACTCTTCCACGTTCTCACACTCCAAGCCCCCTCCCAAACCTCCCCCCATCTCTCTCTCAACACCACCTACAGATCAAACACTGTGCTAGACAGTATATGTACAACTGCAAACAAGATATGCCTTCCCTAGAATCTATAGTTCAACGGTTTTCTGCATGAAGGCATAAACAAAGAAAGAGAAGAGAGCACAATGGGCTGCGGTGAAAAGCAGAAAATAGAGAATGAGAAATGCTAAGAGGCAGATGGGAATGGACTGGGTGTGTGGGTGTGAAGAAAGGCAGGTGTCAATCGTGGAGAAGGAAGCAGGCAGAAAGCTCCCGAGGGCATATCTTGTTTGTCATTCTGTCTGCAGTACTTACTCTTCTGCCAAAACAAGTTAAGTGATAAAAACTGACTTTCATCACTGAAGATACCCCTTCCCCTTCTTCCCTCTGTATTCTGACTGCCTAACTGTACCTGTATATATTACTGTTAGTAAATGCTTTGGAGAAGCCTTGCACACTTTGAATTTCACTCTTAAAGATACTCTTAGAGTCCTCAGGTAAATAAAGTGACTATGTAATAATCTGTTGTACAAAGTGGGGCACGCACAAGTAACAGGGAGTTTTGTTAATGATGCCCACAGGCAGCAGCTGTAAACTGGGATAGCTAGCTTTAAACTCACTCTCTCTCTGCTAGACACATCAAAGCAGAGGATTAGGTCTTCCATTAGGACATGGAAGGTCAAATGTTATCCTAGGAAGGTGTTTTCTTTGGCTGGACACAATCTCTCACTGAGATCAGTGACTGAGTTTTCAGTGGTTTCCTCAAAACAGAGAGGCCCAAGACACTTTTGCAGTAACTTTAGAATATCTCTGTGGAATGGTCAGAGTAAGCTGGTGGTCCATGGTTAGTAGAGGGGCTTTTGCAGACACTGCCAGTTTCTAATGTAGACTTATTTTTACCTAACACTGTTTAATATATTGTCAAACAAAAAATTTTGAAAACAGACTGAAAAACTATTTGGAATGGGCATCTTCCTCCCCAAACTAGTTTCTCCCAGTCTTTTCCACCTCCATAAATGACAACTCCATACTCCCCATTGCTCCGGCCAACTGAGTCCTTGATTCTACTCTCCTTCACATCTTACGCCCAATCTGTCAGGGAATCCTGTAATCCTCCCTCAAAATATATTCAGAATCAGAGCACTTTCCCTCCCATGATGTATCACGTTAGATAAGAAACGACAACACAAGAGTGGCTAGAAGAATGGAACTCTTGACTTACTTGTCATTTTTAATATGTTCATAAAGGCGCTTAAACTGGCGGACCTGGAAGGACAAGATTCCCATCAATACCACGACCATCAGTAAAAATGGATAAATCCGCCGATGGACTAAGTTTTGCATTTCCGCAGTAACACCTGTAAAACCAAAAATCGAAAACTTTAAGTGGAGTAACAGTGACAATGAAGTATGTCCTTTCCCTAGGAAGAATGGCCTGGGGTACAGTAGAGCACGCTTTCAAGATGAGCTTTCTAAGCCCCAGGTCTTACTGATTTTCTATCATCTGTGTGGGTCATGAGCCCTTTCTGAGACCTACTTTTCTCTTCTGCAAAATGGGGGAGCTGGATCAGATGACTACAAAGGTCCTTCCCAGCTCAGTCTGGATTCTAATGCTCCACAGGCAGTGGTGTCATTTATGCATTTCAACTGTTTTACAGTTTAGAAACACAAACAGAAACTGTACTTATATAATGAAAAATATGTTCCTCAAACTTTTAGAACACTCCAGTATTTTTTATTCTACATTTAATTCATGAGTTTTAACTTTTCCTTCACTGGGGGAGGGGAGGAGGAGGAAGTATTTAAAATCAGAGGAAATATTTCCAAGGAAATAAAAAAATTGTAACAGTGTGCTATAGCAGAAAGAGCATGAGCTCTGGAATTGAGCTTGGAGTCTGAATTTTGCTCTTAGTCTTTGAAAAGCTAGATTCTGGGCAAGATTTTCGGTCTCTATGAACCTGAACCTCAGTTTCCTCATATCTAAAATGGAGTTGATAAAACATATTCAAGAGCTATTTTAAGAATAAAATATAAGAATTATGTAAAGCATTTAAACAACGTAAAACAAAGTGCTAAAAACCTTCATTAACTACTCTTTTTCCCTTCCAAAGGCTTCCCAACAAAGCTCACAATGAAATTTTTAATAATGCAAATATGAAAAGATTTTGGTTTAGAAATTCAAATAGTAATTCTTAAGTTTATACACTATTAATGGGCAGAACATAAAAAGAAAATAGGTCATTCCTACTATAGCCAAAACAGTAAAAGATATCATTCTAAAGAGTCTAAATGAATAATTTTAATGATGTGTTCTTCAACTAAGCAACAGGCTTTGAAATGTATTTCCTTTTTCTTTTTTTTTGAGATAGGGTCTTGCTCTGTTGCCTTGGCTAGAGTGCAGTGGCATCATCACAGCTCACTGCAGCCTCCAACTCCTGGGCTCAAGTGATGCTCCTACCTCAGCCTCCTGAGTAGCTGGGACTATAGGCATGTACCACTTCACCCAGCTAATTTTTCTGTTTTGGGGGGAAAGGGGGTGCCTCACTCTTGTTTAGCCTTCAAATATATTTCTGTGTGTATACTTTAATATGGTATGCATGATACTTGGTGTAGTCACTATTAAATCCAAATAAAAACCTTTAAGTTTCTACTCAGAAGGAACTAAAAAACAATGCAGTTTGTTTGCTGTGGCTCCTCAGCTTAACTGTTCCCTGTGTCCCATGCCATCCTGCAGACTAATGGACACACCGCTTGGCCTTCCTCTGTCAAATCTGTGCTTCGTTTGCTTTCTGGCTAGTATCTTTATTCACTGAGAGCAATGAGATTGTTAGAAGTCAAGCCAATGGTTACCCTGAAGGATAAAGAAGGCCACTCACAAAGAGGACTTCTAAGGGGCTAGGAACATCCTATTACACACTTGTATGAATATTACACTTCAATAGAAAGTTTGGTTGTGTTTTTAAGCCCCTTTCTCATGGTTAGGTAAAAAAGAATTTCTGGCAAAAGGATAAGACAAATGAAGGTGTAGAGAAAGGAGTGGGGAGCGATGAGGCCATGGTGTGTTTGAGAGGAGGCCATTCCATGGTTCTGTAATGGAAACTTAGAGTACATAACATGGAATGCGGCCAAACTGGAGTCCAGTTCAAAGCAAGAAAATGTAAAATATTTTCTTGTAAAATATGCCAAGGAGTTGGATTGTACTAAAAGCCACAGAGGAACCAACAGAAAAAAGTTCAGAGAGGTACAGGGAGAGTCATTCTTTTGAAAGGTCATTGTGGCCAGTGTGGAGAATGAATTATTATTAGCAGGTTCGAAGCCAGGAAACTAGATAGGAGGCTACTGAAGTTAAGCCGAAGAGTCAACACTACAACAAACGTCAGGAGAAAAGGCACCAGAGAGACCTCAGAGCCTGAGGTCAGGATCAACGGGGCTTGGAGACCACTGGGCTATGGAGAAAAGAGAGCCTAAGGCAACACAGATAGCCTTCAAGGTTTCTGACTTAAGCAATTTGTTGGATAACACTAGTTACTAAGGGAATTCAGGAGAAAAAAAAAACTTTAGAGGGGAAAACTGTGCTTATACTTTTGAAAATATGCTGAGTTTACGGTCTTGTGAGGATTCTTCAGTACACAATTAAAAAGATAATGTCTTTCAAGTTACTGACATGTCATACATTATCATCTCCTCTTTGGTTTTTCTTTTATGCTAAAGAGTTTTTTTTAAAAATTAGATATAACAATACTTTTACTTAATTTTATAAGTATATGATCACAGCACTTCTAGTCAGGAGAGGGTAACTTGAAGGAAATCTGATCCTGTTTTGTAGTGCATATAAATTTCAATACTTTATCACCTGCCTAGAGAAAAAACATGTACCAAAGAATTTGATGATCCTTCTAATCTTAGTCAAATCTAAAGTAGTGTTTTGAAGTCATTGTTTTAGCTAGATTTTATATTTACAAATAAAGCATCTGGCCATCAGATGGCCTTTGTTACTGGAAGCAATAAGAATGTCCCAGTGTTTATAAAAGCTTCTTTCAAGGCTCCACACCAGCATCACTCACCTAGTAAAGGAACAATGCCAGAAGCTATGACATAAGGTACACACAGAGAAAGCAAGAGCACAGAGATCACTGGAGCTGCCAGTTTACGAATGATATAATGAAGGTCAATGTTCCGGATGCCATTTGCATAAACCTGAAACATTGAAAAACAAACAATTAGAACAAAGATGCAAGACAAATTCTTCTAGATTAATAGAGCAATCTCTATTAATTAATGAACTAAATCTACCAACCCAAAAAGATTCAAATTAACTAGTTATTTTTTCCAAAGTTAAGGCAAATTCTGGGACACAAACATAAACACAGTACCCATAAGTTTCTAAAGAAGTATATTTACCCACTAACACTTTGTAGTTAACTCTAAGTGATAAAACAAGACACTAATCTGGAATCATAACTTACACTATCCTTGCATCTGGTATATTGTATACACCAGATGACAGTCAACAGTATAAGTTGAAGACCACATAACTTGAGCTAATTTCAAATATCTTATGCAAGAGTTACTTGTGTTATTAAGATTGCATTCATTTCATCTGAATGCAACCAGAAAACATCATGAACAGAAAACATGTTTCTGAAAAGCTTGTATAAATCAAATTTTAACAAACCAAAGGTATTTTATGTATAAAAACTTAGTATGAAAGAATTCTGTAGTGAATACAAAAATAAAAATCCAAGGATTTCTAGAATTTTTCATCATCTTATCCAGAAAGTTCTACTAAATAGTACTGCAGAGGAAAGACTGGATAGAAGTGGGAAAACAGGAACAGGAAATATGGATGGAGTGCAGAGAGGGATAAGACAGAAGAATGATGTTCTTGTTTTCTTCCCCTCTTAGCCCAGTTACTGGATGCAGAGTAACTCAATCTCAATGCGTCAGGATTTGAAGGACAAACAGGCTTAGTCCTCCAAAGGCATGCTTCCATTCCCAAAGACACCTAGTTAACCCAAATGCCTTTTAATTAAGGAAGCAAGGCATCCCAGTGTTTCTCAACCAATCTAAAACCATTTTCCTTAAAATTTAAATAAACAAACAGATCCGCCTGCACAGGAACGCACATGTATGAGAAAATAATGCATTATAGAACAAAATGTTACAAAGACCAGCAATGTTTCACAGACCCCAGCTCTAAATAAACCCTTTATCCACACACCTTTGCAAGGCCAGAGTTTCACCTGGAGACTCTAGACTAGACTGGCCCGCAGTGTGATCACACTCCCAGTGGACTTCAGAATTAGCCCACACTTTAGAGATAAATGCAAACACACAGCAATTCCCCAGCTTCCCCCACCCCACTCCTAAGAATCAAAATCTGGAGGTACAGGCTGAGAACTACCACCTTTCCTGCCCATATATCGAAGGAAGTGTGCCTTTACTGTTGCAGAACTGTACCACCTTATTTATCTGGCACTGACCTAGGGACACGAGGGCTGTCCACAAGTACATTTTCTAGATAACTAAAGCTTAAAGACATAAGTACCAAAATCTGTTACGTTGGCTATTTTGGATAAAAATTTTCCTCAAATGAATTACTATACTTCTAGTCTTATCATCAGAATACAAATGCACAATCTACCTTTTTCAAGGTTATCACCACAACAACCAAATTATCTGATAGTTCCATAATACGATCATAGCCTTAGGTGCTTTGTAGCTAGAATATTCTTAAACAGCTCTGCTTTATTAATCCATTTTTTTCCTTGCCTTTTCTTTTATTTATTCCCTCAAGCAGTAACCCTTTTCTTCCTAATCTATTATAGGCTTAGAAACATTAATACCAAGTTTCAACAGAACTCCAGTCCTGAAAAAAAGCACATATGATCATTTTGCCTCTACTTTGGACAGGGTTCTAGCTACTTTAAGCTACTGGCTAATCTTCAGATGAGGGAAGACTTAACAGTGGCTGACGAAAATTTATGGTAATGTCAACCTAAAACGAAGAAGCTAAGGCAAAATTAATATAAATAGAGAGTTTATCTGGGCCAAGATTGAGGACTGCAACCGGGGAGCATAGATCCAAGTTGCCTTGAATACACACCTCCATTAGCAGCAGTTACAAGTGGATTTTTAAAGTCAAAAAAGGGGGGCCGTGGGGGTACAGGGAGGGCTGATACAAAGTTGTTTGTCAGGAACTCTCATTGGTTTAGAGAAATAACATTGATTAGTGATTGGCTATACACTGTTAAGCTACAGGGTATGGGTTATGGTGGCCAATGCAGCATTATTAATTTTATAGCTACTTGTGACAACAAGCAGTTTCAAGAGATGAATACATAGCTCAAAGGGGAAAGAGGAGATTACAGCATGATTGTGGTCTCACTTTAATGTCTCTCTAGTCCTCGTAATTAAAAAAAACTTGCAATCCTCAGATAAAAGTTCCTTTCTTTTCTCAGTAGTATGGGAGACCAGAATATGCCATTTCAAAATATGTCTCTTTGGCATTAAGGATCATTTTGAGCTGATGGCAACTGAGAAATAACAGATGGAGGAAAGCTTTCTGCCCTCCATGTGCCTAAAAGCAGGCCATAAATTTTCAAAGATAAAAGGTAACCTACCACCCTCCCCCTCTCCACCAGGAAGGACCAAGGTTAACCTGATGACAGCTTAGGACCCTTACGAGCCTGGAGATGGCACCAGAGGAATCTACAGGAACGAGCTTTACTAACCTAGCCTTTAGATCTGCCAGTTATTTGCCTTCCCTCAATGTGTCACCCCCTAGAGACTCCAAGTACTTTTCCTTTGTCTTGTCACTTTCCCCAAAATTTACTATTCTTTGTTGAAGATTTTAGCTGGAATTCAAAGCTACCCCTTTGAAAATTACTCATTCTCTGGGTATCTCCTATGTAGATAGGAAATATATACTTTAATCAACTTCTGTTTTTCTCTTGGTTATCTGTCTTTTATATAGGCATCCAATCCAACTGAAAACTCATGAGGGTTGGGGAAAATACTATTTTTCCTCCCCTACAGTGGTAAAACTGCTTTCTCTTTAAAAGAAATATATATACACATGCTCATTAAAGAAAAGGTAGAAAACTCGGAAAAGTTACAAAATGAAAAATAAGAGTTCCATCAGCCAAACATAATCACAACCAATGCTAGACTGTCTTTCTCTGAAAATTGATTTTGCTTTGCTTACCTGTTCAATTACAGTTTTCAACCACCACTGAGGACCCATCAATGTTATAGCTGCAATGATTTTGGCATGCAAGACTCCAAGTGCCCAGTCCTAGGGTAATAAAAACCATTTAACATATTTCTGTTGTTGTTTTTAACAATAAACCCAGCAAAGAGGCTGTATAATTTTCTTACATTATTTCACTTCGAAACAGAAGTTCTGTAGGATTGGTAACAATTTTACAGAAGATTAACATATATTGCAAAATTCAGGTAACATTTTGGCCAACAGTTCATGTTCAATGTTTCCATTAAAAATCATTCTTGTATCTTTTGGAAATCTGTACTATTTTCCCAAGATGATTAGCCTAGACATGCATGGGGAAGAAATGTGGATAGTATATACCAGATGCTAGAGTGGTTATTGCTGGGAGGGATCAGGGTACTATTTGAGGCAGTGGTCAGCCTTCTCTGAAGTTTTCTTCATTTTATGTCTGAATTGATCTAAATGTTACATGCACTATATATTTTTTAATACTTGTATTTTTTTTTTTTAAGGTAAAAAAGAGTAGGCTATTAAGGATTTTGTGCACCATGGACTTTAGGGTTGTTAAGCAGTGAAGTCTATTTCTGTGATCTGATTTGCATTTTTAGAGGTTATGTGGTAGGGAATAGCGATCACTCTGGCTACCCTGCAGGTTGGTGGGGGGAGCAGGCTGGAGACAGGTGTACCATTAGGAGCCTAATAACAGTTCAGCAGGAGAACTGTAAGTGCTCCAAGCTGGAAGCTATCTGTGAGCCTTTGGAATGGTTTCTTAAGCCAAATTTATAGCTCCACAGTCTTATTTTGTCATAAGTCAGCTCAGTTAAAACCGGCAAAACAGCCTAAGGATGGTTTGAAGAAATAAAATAATGGCATTTATTTTGTTTATCCATCCAACATCCACTGAAAATCCTTGCTGCAATCAATTATTTTGTTAGATACTGCAAAATAGTAATTTTCTAACTGTTTACCTCTCTACTTTTATTAGCTAGCATTATTCTGTTAAAAAAAAAATATCTCCTTCAATTACTAATGCTATTTGACTATCCTGCAAAACAGCTCTTCTGAAAGATATACCATATGCTTAATTACAGGTGCTCCTTGACTGATGATTGGGTTACACCCTAATAAACCCATCATAAGTTGAAAATACTGTTAAGTCAAAAACGCATTTAATACACCTAACCTGCTGAACATCACAACTTAGCCTAGCCTACCTTAAACGTGTTATATTAGCCTACAGTTGGGCAAAATCCTCTAACACAAATACTATACTGAAAGTGAAAAACAGAATGGTTGTATACTCAAAAGTATAGTTTCCACTGAATACATATCACTTGCACACCACCATAAAGGTGAAAAATCATAAACTGGTAAGTCAGTTCTGTACTTCCCTTTGTTACTCATTTCTCTCATCAATTCTAGTCTATGAGCCAGACTAGAAAAAAGGCAGTTCCCCATATGCACACTCTGTCTCACTTCCAGGTCTGCCTTTTGGCTCCTTCTTAGAATATATAATACTTCTTCCTTTCTTACTCACTACTCTATACTGGTTAGGTTGGCTTAGATATTATCTTCTACAGAAAACCATACCTGAACTCCCAAAGCTAGAAGAAATACCTCTCCTACAGGATGCCACAGCTCTCTGTGCTTCCCCTAATCACACCACAGACCACTTGTGTATCTGCAGCTTTCCCACCAGAATGTAAGCTCCTTAGGAAGTTCATTTTCACCAGGGTTACACAATACAGGGTTTGGGGACAATTAAAGCACTTAACTAAATGTTTTCATGTAAATTAAGCCTGTGGAGGTTCTCTATCTGGAACATAGAGGAAGAGAAATATGGCCCTAAAAATTTTCATTTTCAGAAAAATCTATTGTAATATACTAAGAAGAGATCAAAAACAAAGCAAAAAAACCTCTGAATAACTAAAGTCAATGCCTAGCTCTGTCTCCCCAATATTTACTAAGAACTCAAGATCTTAATTCTATAATGTCAAAAACCTCAGGTTACAAATACAATAGAAAAGTTAAATTTCTTTTTCCATGAGTTTTAAGACCTTTGCTGTGACCTTCACGGGTCTCCCCAGGATGCTTTTTAATGAGCTGTGACTTTGTGGGAAAACATGCTGTAATTATTCAAAAGTATTAGAGTCTTAAAGTCAAAAAAAAAGGAGAAATATACTTCATTCTACCTCAAAGGTAAAAAAAAAAAAACACATATTAGTATGTATCTTTAAACATTAGAGAAGTCTAAATGATAGACGGTGATATTTTAACCTGTGAAGTAAGCTCTTTTAAAAGAGTTAAAAGGAGCCTATATTGGAAGGAACAGATTAAAGGGCATTAAACCATTTTACAAGGGTCCCTAGAATAGAAAAAAAAATTAAGGAGTTTTTCTAAACCAATGGCTTAAAATCACTTAAAATAAGTAAGGATTATTTTCTGATGCCAAATCCTTAATGAAATATCATGAGCAAAAGACATGTATTTACCTGCCATGGATAAAAAAGAGGAGTCTGGTCCAAGGGAACCCTCAGGGGAGCAACAATAACCAGCTCAAACAGGAGCCCCAGAAGGAGAGGAACTACTCCAGCCAGCAGCACTGCAACTATCAAAGTCTTCATTATCTATTAGGAAACAAGGAACCATGTCATTAAAGAGAATCTTTCTGACTTTAAGCCAAAGTCTTTATTCCATTGTGAGGTTTATTTTTCTTCTCTGACTTGATGCTTAACAGAACCACTTATACTATACAGTCAGCCCTTGGTATCTGCAGGGGATTGGTTCCAGGACCCCCATGGATACCAAAATTTGCAAGTGCCCAAGTCTCTTATATAAAATGGTATAGTGTTGGCATATAACCTACACACATCCTCCTGTATACTTTAAATCTATAGATTACTTATAATACCTAATACAATGTAAATGCTAGGCAAATAGTTGCTACACTGTATTGGTTTGGTTTCATTTTTTATGCCTATATTGTTATTTTTTATTGTTTTTTTCCCCCTGAATTTTTGACCCGTGGATATGGAGGGCCAACTACATTACCTTAGACAACTCACACTTTATGTTATATGTTTAAATGAGATTTCTTGAATACGTAACCGTAAGGGTTCAAACATTAGTGAAACCCTGACATTACTATGTACTGCCAGTACAAAAGGGAAAATTACAGAAAATTCATTTTACTATATATATTAACTAGGTGGCTATGCTGTTTTTCTCACAATCTCATTCTCAGGACGAGGCTTTTGTTTGTCCAAGAAAAGCCACTGATTGGCCAAGGTCCCTGATCCAACAGTGGCCTACCTCATAGGCTGATCTGTGACCCATGGGATGGATTGGTATAGGAGAAGGCCTCTGCACAATTCTAATTAAAGTAGTTAATAAAGCTGATCAAACTGGCCTCCCGCTAGAACAGGGCAATCCAACAGAACTTACTATGATGACAGAAATGCCCTATATCCATTTGTCCAATATGGTAGCCATTTAGCCACATGGCTAGAGTATTAGAAATTACAGCTCTAAAATTTGGACTAAATGGCAAAATGAGAATAAAGCTGAAACAAAGAGAAAAAGAGATATTACCAAAGAGTAACTACAAAATCCTGACAAAGAAATCAGTCTTTAAAGTGGCCTTGGATTCTGAAGACCTCTCTTTTTCTTCAGGTAGCTTTAGTGAGTACACCTGTTTCAACAAGAGACTAAATATGGTGTGTATAGAAGACACAGTACTTGCTTACTCACACAACAATTTGTGATGATATGAAAAAATATCAAATGAAAACTTGCATTAGCTGGTTTCCTTATTTTAAATATAGTTAAGTGTTTCATTATCTTATGGATTAAATAGCAATTTAACCCCTCCAACTCATAATATATAATCTCTGACTATAAAAATAGATTTTAGGTTTTTCTTCAATACTAATAGATAAATGGATATTAAACTTCTAGTGAAATCAAAATATAAATTCAGATACAAAACTACAGTTAATTACACAAATGAAAAGGCATATACAGTGGCCTAAACATATTTACCAGTCGTAGACAATATTTATACATATATAAATCACCACATTTGGATAATCATCTTAGTGGGTTTTTTTAAATCTTACATTTGTGGTAGCCAAGTTCTTTATTGAGAGCAGTAACTTCCATTACTTATTACATTTTCATATTAGTAAAAACATTCTTGAATTAGCAAGACTATAAAGAAATCCCATTTATAATATTATCCCCAAAACACTGACTGGACATCCTGAAGTCAAGATTTTACATATTCAAATAGATTAAAAAAATCAAATTTTAGAAAAAAAATCTATAAAGGAAAATTCTAATTAAACAAATTTGATCTTAAATTCTACAGAACAGCTCACTCCTTAAAAATGCAATCAATCTCCAAAAATCAGTTTTTCTAATTTTTGATTACTTACTTATTCAAGGGCCTTACCGGATCATTTAGTAGCATGTTTTTCAACTCTCAAATACATCTGAATGTAGGATTGTGGATCTCAGAATAAACCAGAAAGCTACTATTTCTTAAAGGAATATTCCTTAAAAAAAAAAAAAAAAAACCTCTCCTGACACTATCAACAAAATGAGGAAACAGATACAAGTGAATAAAAAAGATTTTCAAAAATGACTGGAAAAATATTCACTGCTCCTAACAGATAAGTTCCATCTTTTATTACAGAAACTTACCATGAGGGACCACTCTTTAACTTTCTGGAAGATCACTCTGCGTCCTTGGGGCATCCATGCCACCAGCACTGTCACGGCTCTTATGGACAGCCAACAAACATAGAGACCGCAAGCAGCTGTGTAGAGCTCATGGATTTTGGCAGTCCCCGTCCAAAACGACATTAACCAACGGCCAGCAAATACTGAAAATAGAAAGGCTGATAAATGAGACGTGTGGCTAGGTAAAAAGAATGGTGATCTTGATACTCTTCTACTAGTATTTTCACATTAGGAGAAAGATAACACATTTTTATATGTTAATGTCTTCATCAAATACAAAAGACAAAAACCACAGACTCTAAATAGTGCACAATTATTTGATTAGGACACAATGAAAACACAGCAGTCAATGAATGGGGATGAACTCTCCTGGGATATGCACTCTGATTTACCTTGCCAATTACTTGTTCTTTCCATCTGAAAAAGCTTTTGAGGACATTTTTGTTTTTGTTGTTTTCATCACCAAATGAATTCATTATGCACATAAGAGGACAAAAGGGGAGAATTTCTTTTCTAGTATTTGTGCTGTGCTATGAACATTACAAATAATGTAGAGTAATTTTCTTCCAACTGGCTCATTTGGCAAGACAGAAAACTGAAGGAGTGGGGTACAATCATGTTTTAAAGCACAATCATCAAAGAATACCATAATAATTTTCTTAGACAAAAATTGAGACCATATAAATATAATGGAATGTAATAAATTGATTTGAGAGCTAAGGCAATGTCTCACAAAAAAAGTTGTTAGAAATAAATTCTACAGTGTACTTACAATAATCTCTCCAGCAAGAAAGATCATTTATATAATTTAGTAACATTCTTTACATGATTACTTCTCAGTAAGGCTAGAAAGAACAGCAAGACCCAATTTTCTAGTGCATTTTTCCCCCATGAACTGCCTTCTTAACATAGTGTTATTATTTTTGAATACCTAAAAAGAACTAGTGGCTATATTGATCATTTTTACATGTTATCTCATTTATCCTTCCAACAACCCCTGCCTCTTCAATGTAGATATGACCTCTATTTTAAAAGATTATGAATTAAGGGTCAGCAAAAGAACTCTGCCCAATCAAAGTCATACAGGGTGGAGTTGAGTTTGAATGCATGTCTACCTGACAAAGCTCATGCTCTTGACCACTGAACTATACTACTTCCAAATCAAACTAAAGCAGCTCAACAGTAAAGTCTTACAAGGCATATGCTGATAACCATGGACTTTCTGCAGAATCACAAAATAGCATGGGTGTAAAAATAACTCTTTTAAAAAAAAGACAAATACATAAATATATTATTACATGAAATAAACATGTGCATCCTTATTTGAAGATATCAAAATCAGAACTTAAACTTCTGTAGAAATGTCTAGTATTCTAAATATATTTCTACTCTAGGGTTTATGTTTTTTGGTCTGGGGGATTTTTCATTTGTTTTAAATTTAATGGCCACTTTCTATTCCACATTTGACCTACTTCTAGTCAAAAAAGTGTTTTTCAGAAGACAGGGTTAGTTTTTAGTTCGTAGTAACTCAACATTAGTTAAATTGTAGCTCCAGAGAATATCCTACGGGGAAGAAATAGCATCCTCATGACCACAAATGTATAGTATGAGTCTCAACATTTTATAATTAAAAATAACTGCATTCTTTCCACTAGATGGTAGAACTGGATCAAAGGAAAATATTTACTTAACAATGTTTAATGGAACTAAATTACTCTTTTGCCACATTCAAGTACTAAAACTATGTTTCTTAGCCAGGCGTGGCAACTCACACTTGTAATCCCAGCACTTTGACAGGCCTAGGCAGGAGGATTGCTTGAGCCCAGGAATTCAAGACCAGTGTGGGCAACATAATGAAACCCCCCCCCTACAAAAATAAAAAATAAAAAATTATCTGGGCACGGTGACACGCACTGGTAGTTCTAGCGACTTGGAAGGCTGAGTTGGGAGGATGCACCTGAGGCTGCAGTGAGCTATGACTGCACCACTGCACTCCAGCCTGGGTGACAAAGTAAGACTCTGTCTCTTAAAAAAACAAACAAAAAAACACTAAGTTTTTTGTTTTGTTAAATATTTCTCATAAAACATGAAAATGGAACATAGAAACCAGAAATATAAAACTATCCTAAGTTCAAAAACTAAGTGTTCTCAGCAATATGTTTACTGCATTGCATTAAAATGGTTAACCAGACTGTCATTTTAACAGCTGTGATTTAAACAGTAGTTAGCTTAAGAGCAAAGTTCTAAAGGTCAAAAATCATTATGCAGGAAAAAAATAATCGTTATTTTTACCAGTTTAAGGTAAAACCACAATTCCTACAAGTTAGAAAATGTTCTCTCTTTTTTAGAAATAACAATTGAAATTAATTTTTCTAGTTGCTCTTTCCCAGCTTTAGCCCTCAATAAAAATTTGACTTATAAAATTAGTGTTATAACCAAAATATTAACTCAATATACATTTACATATGATAAGAGCTGAAAATTATCTTCCACTTAATGATTAAGTGGTTGACACATATTAATATCATCTAGAATTTTCAGGCTGGACATGAACAATAAAGGCAAGGCAGGGGAGAAATAAGCTGGTTTTGCCACTTTGTCACTGGCTGTGGACTCTACCCCCATTTATTCCTGCCCTCTGGAGAGGATGACAAGCTACTATATACAACTATATTCATCCACAGTATCTTAGTTGTTAGATGAAGAAACATTTAGTTTAAGTTGCCATACTTCAGTAGAAACTCAATGCCATGGAAGATTAGTATTTGTGAATACCAAACAATAAAGGGAAACAGTCTGGCTTCATAATGTTCTCTAGCAACAATATGCAATGGATTGGAAAGATAATTACATAGTGAGAACAAACATAATTAATATCAAAAGACTGGCTTGAAGAAATGACTTAAATCATACAGATGATTTTTTGAAAATGAGTATTGTAAATAAGACAATATTCATGAAAAATGAATGACTGTAAGTACATTTTCCAAAATCAAATCATAAATTATATCTTGACTTTGTCCTCCTGTGCTCCAATATAAATTAATCCAGTAAGATGGAGAGTCCTAAATTGATCAATATCCCATATTCAATCAAACATGAGAGGAAAACTATTTCAAGTTTATATCTGATAAAAAAAAAATCACATCTCAGCAAGATGTAACTTTAAAAAAAAAAAGAATCTTAAAGATGCTATCAGCTGAACGCCAGGACAAGCTCATACCTGGTAAAGTAAGGCAGATGAGGCTGGCAATCAGTAATGTTATACACATGAAGACAATCAACAGAAATATCTGCAAGGCAAAACAAACAATACATAAATGGTTCATGTGTGCTCAATATATTTTATGATAAACTTCCAAAACACAATTCTCCCATCAAAAAGAAATTGTCTGTATTTTTATTTCCAGGTTTTCTTTGATTTCACATAAAAAGGAAATTTTTATTTTTGGTAAAGTTACCTATAATTTAGACCAAAAGGAAAATAAATGTCCATTCTCACATAATCAGATACATCCACAAGTAACAAATGTTTTTAATCAGAGAGTATTAAAATAAAACACATTCAGCTTAAATATTCCCTTATTAATTAAAACAAAACATTACAAATTAAAAATATTCACCTTTTAATCAAATAGTGTTATCCAATTAGAATGTCCTGTGATGACAGAAATGTCTAGATCCACGCTGTCCAATACAGTAGCCACTAGCTCCGTGTGGCTACTGAGTATTTGACATGTGGTCAGTGAGCATGAGTAATGGAATTTTTAATTGTATTTAATTTTAATTAAATTGAAATGTAAATAGCCACATAAGCTAGTGCTCATGTATTGAGAAGTACAGATAAAAAGATACCACACAGAGAGGAGGGAAACAATTTCCCTGGGGAGGAAGGTAGCACCTATAGCTTGCCTTCTACCTGTTATCTAGCTACATCTCCACAGGATCAGGGCACAGAGCTCTGAGAAGGACAGACGTCAAAACTCAAGAGACTTAGTCAGCTTTAACTTACTGATTCGTCTGTGGTCTGGCCAGAAAATACCTTTTGCTCAGAGGGCTGAGTAAAGACCACGGAAAAAGAAAAAGGAAACTGACTATGAGGTCTGCTTTCAAGATTAAGAGATAAGGGGAAAAATGACCTTGCTGTTTTCCCTCAGGGTTATGCAGCAAAGTCCTCCAGCATAAGCCTCTGCATCAGGAACAGAGATTTGTCCCTCAAGGGCACAAAGCAGCAGAAGAACAATTCAGCGAATGCTGACTCTCCACTATCTGGTTCCTGCCCAGCCAAGAGCCTCATCTCCCACTGCTCCTCTAGCCCCTCCCCTTCTCTCCAGCACATATAAATATATTCGATTATCTGTAGTCCCAAGCCTACCATGTCTGATGTCCCCATGTCCTGACATATGCCTGGAATGCCCTTCCCGCTTTCCTTTTCTTTTTTTGTTTTCTCTGACTGGCCTCTCAACTTCTAAAACAGTTCAGGTACAACTTCCTCTACAGAGACTCCTCTGGGCCCACACTAAGAACCTGTGGCCCCTGACTGAGGCAGTCACAGCCCCCTTCGTAAATACCCACCATGAGAACCCAAATCTGCCACCATTTGTTTTCTCATCTTTTAAGTAGACTATAAGCTCTTCCAGGGCAAAGACTGTTCATATGCTCTAGATACCCTCACGGGCACCAAAAATATTGCTGCATGACTGAATGATTAGACCCATTTGATCCACAAATAATACACAAAGGTATTATGATAACTATTTTTACCAAAAAAGAAACTGAAGCTGAGATGTTAAATAACCTGCCCAAATTTCAAAATGATCTCACAAGCCCATATCATTACTAGAGGATATTTAAAATATATCAGACTGAATATAAATGACTTCATAGTAATCATATAGTAGCCATCAGCTTACATTTCTGACAAAATTTTGAATCACAGACTAATCATTTACTAGTTTAAAGACCATGGAACAGGCGCTTTCTTAACCAACCTGGCTTTCAGTTTCATCAGCTATAAACACGAAATTACCACCCATACTTTGCAGTATTTTAGTGGAGAGTAAGTGGAAGAAAAATATTGAAATATCCATTCCTATGGCTCCTGACACATAACTGAAATAATATAAATAATGTTAGTTTATTTACTTGAGGGTCTTTTTTCCTCTTAAACAGAGAGCAAGAGCCCATGGAATCCAAACTCTATGACCCATTTCTAAAATTTGATAAACTTACCTGGTCATTTATATATATATTATGTTACATAACGAAGGTAATAAAACATGGGTTCTTGTCAGGCATGTGTAAGACATGCCTACACAGAGGACTGCGTGGTACCAGACTAACAATACCAATCCTCAATAGATATTTGAAAACGACTCTATTTCTGATTGAGTCTATATAGTACCTACCCTGAGTGGAAAATTTAAAGGCCGGCGATAAGGCTGAAAGCCAACAGGCCCTCCCTGCTGGAGTATGGCTTGGTGAGCTGCGTGCAGGCCTTCCCCCACCACAGGAATAGCGTTGTTATTTCGAGCGTGCTGGTTATTGTTGACTTGTTGATTTGCACTATTCTCATTTTCTTCCTGATCTCCCAATAAATAGGAATGAAGATCCCTGTGCAAAAATTATGTAAGTGAAACATTTCACTTCCGGTCAGAATAAAACAGCAAAAAAATAAGCAAACAAAACAGCAGACATGAGACTTATTTTCTTAATATTTACTACAAAGGTAGAAAACATACAAGTAGAATCTGTACACAGTATTATTACCAAGTGGTCTAAATGTTGGTGCCTGGTTTAAAGAAACTCCTCTAAATTTAATATTAAGGAACTTACAGAATACCCCATAAATTCAATCTACTTTATGTTTTCTTCAGCCAGTATGTGAGAAATCAGTAACTTAAAAAACTACATACAATGTACAAAATAGTTACAAGTGTACCTGTAAGTAGTTAGAAGTACAAGATGTAAGTACATACTTACAGTGCACCAGATTGTAAGGATATTAAGGGTGGGAAAAAAACCCAAACTTCTTTTCTTCTGTACAGATGACTACTACATCTATTGTGACACATAGCTCCACTAAAACCTTTAAGCTATGCATCAGTTAAGGCAAAAATGAGATCGGGGGACGAAGCAGTTAGAGAAGGACATATGTCCAACCAACATAACCAAACCCGTATTTCATGTTAAGATAGCTATAGGATGCCAAATGTTTTCTGAAAACCTTTTTAATTCCAAATATTCAACTTTTAAAATACATATATAAAGCTTAAAAAAAAAAAATACATGTTGACTAAACGATTAAGAAACCAAATCTGAGAAGAACTCAGTTACCAGGTTCTGAATTCTAAATAAAGTAAGTTGGGTTTCTTTCTGCTGCATTAAAATATTTTTACCCTGTGTTACATAATATGAAAAAAACTGGACCAGCAGCAAACCTATAAAAGGGCAAAAACATGCATACATTCTCTATAAAAGGATGGATAAGAAAATTTTTTTAAATTTTAGAAATAAGTATTATACATGCCTGCAGATATTGTCTCTTATTAAAACTAATTTTTCTTGAATGGGCATGGAACATACTTTTTTCTAGAAAGGTTAGTCAATGGACACAAATGACAGGCACGCCCATACTCACAGTAAGTACCCAGCAGTCACAGTCCACGCTCGCACCAGCCCCTTCAGCCACTGCCTCGTGTGTCCCTGCTCCAGCAATGCTGGCAAGACAACCTGAAGCAGAAGCAGCTCGAGGGACAGTTCGCTCACTGGGGCATCACTAAGACAATCACAAAGAGCAAAGATTTATAATGTGAGTTCTATTTTCCATTATAACTATATTATATTAAATATTTAGCAGACTACAACAAAACTCCTTAAAGAACTGAATAAACTCATTGCCCTTATTACCTCTCCTCCCATGCTCTCTAGGATTCAGTGAGGCTTTCCCCACAAACTCCACCAAAATTGTTTCTGGTAAGTGTCACCAATGACCTTCATTTTGTTAAATTGACGGTCAGGTCTTGATTCTCACCTCATCTGCTATATTAGTAGCATGTTACACAACTGGTCACTCCTTCCTCTTCAAAACAATTTCTCCCTGAAGAGCTTCCAAGACTCATTATTTCCTTTGCCCCCCAACCTGGGTATACCGAAGGGCCCCAGGCAGTCCTCTCCTCTCTCATCTACACTCACTCTCTGGGTGAATGTGACCCTCACATGAATTTTAATATCACATTTCTATACGTTTCTATCTCCTATTCAGGCATCCTCCCTAACTCCTAACTTGTGTATCCAAAGTACCATATCAACATTTCACATCGACATGTACTAGACATCTTAAATTGAGCATGCTCAATATCAAATTTCCAATCTTCCCTTTTAATCCTGCTCCTCCCACAATCATCCCCAACTCCGTAAATGGTAACTCCATTCTTTCAAGTGCTCAAGACAGAAACTTTGATCCCTGATTCCTTTCTTTATACCTCACATCCAAACAGCTACGGAATTCTTTTAACTGTATCTTAATATTCTAAACTCTAACCATTTCTATGGCCTCCACTGCCCACCCTCACCTCTCACCAGGATCACTGCATTGTCCTCCTAGCTGGCCACTGGATCACTGCATTTCCTGACCTGGTGACTCCCACCCAGTTTCTTCTCATCATAGCAGCCAGAATGATCCTCTTCAAACCTAAGTTAGATCACTCCTTTGCTCAAAGCTTTCCAAGAGCTCCCCAACCCAGTTAAGTAAAAGCCAAAGGGCTTACAACAGCCTATTAGGCTCTCTAAGAGGCTTTCCGTGACCTCTATGACTTCAGGGTCAACTACTTTTCCTTCCCCCTGATGCTGCAGCCAAACTGGCCTCCCTGCTGCTCCTCAAACAGATCTGGGTGCTGCTGCACCTGCCTTCTGCAACAGAATCCACAGGGCTCACCCCTCATCACCACTTTCAAGGCTTTCCTCAACGGTCACCCTCTCAGGTCTTCACCAGTCACTCTTCCTAAATTGCAACCCCATCCTGACCACTCTCTTTATCTCCTTTCTCTACTTTATTTTTTTCCCCATAGCTCTTATGAGCATTTGACATTTTATATATTTTACCTATTTTAATGTCTGTCTTCCCTACTAAAATGTTAGCTCCACCAGAGCAGAGACTTTTTCTTCATTCTGTTTTGTTTACTGTTATGTCCCCAGGGCAGAGAAAAATACCTGGCACATAATGGGCTCTCAATGTTCTTGAGTAGAAGAATAAACTAAATACTACTATTAATATATAGCACACAAACTTTGCTAAACCTCTAGGTGTAAGTGACTACCATAATTGATTTTTCTCAATAACATACTAAGCTAGACCTGTGTATGCTGGTTCTCATTATGATTGTACCCAAATACATATCACATATGCTCTAAAGGTCAAATTTAGAAAACCATCCTCCAAATCTACAAAAATCCTAAGTGTAGAAAAATAAAGTTTTATTACAAAAGAGTAACAATTTAAAGAACCACAAGTTGATGCTACATTTTAAATTATTATTACTATTATTATTTTTTTTTTTGAGGCAGAGTCTCACTCTGTTGCCCAGACTAGAGTGCCATGGCATCAGCCTAGCTCACAGCAACCTCAAACTCCTGGGCTCAAGCAATCCTTCTGCCTCAGCCTCCCGAGTAGCTGGGATTACAGGCGTGCGCCACCATGCCCCGCTAATTTTTTCTATATATATTTTTAGTTGTCCATATAATTTCTTTCTATTTTTAGTAGAAACAGGGTCTCGCTCTTGCTCAGGCTGGTCTTGAACTTCTGAGCTCAAACGATCCACCCACCTCGGACTCCCAGAGTGCTAGGATTACAGGTGTGAGCCACCGCACCCGGCCTTAAATTATTTACTAGCATCTTTTCCACCACTTTAAGGAATCAGCATATATCTATTGGTCAATTCTAATTTAATGAAATACAAATTTACTTTGTGTGCAACAATAAATCTTTTATTTTTGAACAATCCTATTCCTGTGCAAAGGATTAGGATCCAAATGAGGCATGATTTCTGCCATGTTTGATAAAACAAATACTTATAAAATAATGTAACAGGTGCCATAAGGAGAGGTAAATATTACAAAAATGGAGACAATTTTAAAGGATGGAATGATGATTTACTGTAGTTAGGGAAAATAAAATCTTAATCTGAATTTTGGGAAAGAGTATCAAAAGCTTCCCAGTCAAATATGGAGAAGGCCATTGTAAACAGGGAAAGACATAGAACAGCTGAGTCGATTCTGGGGAGACTCAACGGCACTACAGCACGGCTGGAGAGAAGAATTCAGGTCAGACAATGCTGGGACAAGATGTCGGAAAGGCAAAGTTAAGACTGTGCCAATCCTGTATGTCATTTTAAATGACCTGGATATTGTTATGCAGATTATAGAGGAACTGCTGACAACTTTTAAACCAAGGGGTAAAACAAATTTTTAGAAAATCTAGAGGCAGAGATATTAAGGATGGATTATAAGCAGAGAGCAAGAGGAAGGCCTAAACTACGGTAAGTGGCAAACAAAAAGTTGGATTAGTAAGAGATTTTAAGGAATCAGAATTGACAAGACTTAAAGACCAAGTAGAAGTAAATCTGAAGAAGAAATCCAATTTGCCTGCAATTGCGATAATGACTGGTAATAATGCAAATCCCTAAGAAAGGGAATACAGGATGAGCGGTAGAGGTTAGGTTTTTTTGGTGACTTAACGTTTTAAAGCAAAAAAATTTTCTATCTACAAGCCTTGCAACCTGTTTTAAATCCATAATTAAGTGTGCAACTTTGGCTTCATTCCTCATAATGTGTTTTTCAAAATAAAGATGATGTTACTAATACACTCACATTAGGTATGGTAAAACATTGCAATGCTCAACAAATGCATACTATATTTGCAGAAAAATAAATGTCTTCCATTGGAAAATGTAACTACTAAACTAATATTTATATGGTCTACAATATGGCAAAATTTAACTGCCAGATATTTCCAATAATACCTATAAGAAATTAATGTTTTAAATGTTTAATGTAATCAGAATATCAAATCCCTAACAGAATAAATTAGTAAAGCTATTCTGAGTTTTTAAAACTTACCTGTAGAGCATGACATTGTATGGAAGAAAATGAGGCAGCAGACTTTTAATTATACGTATAGGAAGCCAAAGCATCAGGAGGACAATGGAGCCAAAGACAATCTGCAGTAAGAAACAGTACATGACACCACTGTAGAAGTCAATCACTCCCATGCAAGACAGGTGGACATCTGAACACACTCAACCAATAGGCAGCCCAGGCCTGTATCCACCCAGAGCCCAGGTGTTCCACTCTACACACTATTCTTGGGTCACTTTGTACAAAATGCATTTCTGAGATGGCTGCTCCTCTCAATGTAAAGATCTGCCATCTAGGACACAAAGGCTAAAACAGGAGCCACAAAGGATAATCACTACATGGTATGTAAGGAGAGAGATAAAAACTTACAATGAAGGAGCAAAAATACCTGCAACTTAATGAATCACCTATAACTATCTAAGACGTGACCCATGTTAATGGCTATCAAGTTTCCAAAGGGCATAATTTGCTCTTAAAATTTTATTTTAGAAAAACTTAGACTTCTTCCAGGTGGGGAAGAAACTTCGGGATGCTTCTGTTAAGAATTTAATTTAGAAGACAGCAATAAGACTCCATCGGTTAAATGCAAATTAAATGTAATTTAGAGGATCATAATTTGGCAATCAATTATACTACTAGAGAACTAGAAGGCATCTTTATTAACCGTCACTTATTTATTTTAACAAAGTTACCAATAAAATAGCTACTTGACAACTGAGTTCCACAGGCTTAGATAAGTGTAATTCAATATACTGTACCAGCCTTCCTGATGAAACAAAACTAAAAGGTAACACATTTTACTCAAAAAACAATGAAAGGATCTGCTTACCACTGACAAAATAAATCTTCGGAGATGCCTATAAATGGGCAAGTGGATCATTTCCTGAACTGGATTAAAATCTGGATCATTCAAATTCCTCAGAAACCATAAGACACCAGGTCGAAGTACCTGCAAATATATTTTAAATACTATAAATATTCAAAAATGTCTCCAGGTTCTGTGTATGAGCTAAAACATTAACAGAAAAATAAGTACCTAAAATTATTCTGACCATCTAAAATTCATATGGTTTTCCTGAGAAAAGAAGTTCCGAAACCTTAATTTGTATGAAACTACCCTATGTTTGATGTCTTGTGACCATTCACTGGACACTTTGATGCTTTTAATCATTCACTGGAAAAAACATTCATTGAGTCCAATTTGTCAATAAATCTAGATCTCTGAGATGAAAAATTAAATACAACCGTTACTATGTTTGTCATCTGATGAAAACATTATGTTGCAATGTATCAACGTCCTAAATTGAAGATCTGACTTCAGTCTTACACTTCGCAGAGGTGTTTTTATTAACTTAAGAAAACTATCGGCTGGGCGCGGTGGCTCACGCCTGTAATCCTAGCACTCTGGGAGGCCGAGGCGGGTGGATTGCTCGAGGTCAGGAGTTCGAAACCAGCCTGAGCAAGAGTAAGACCCCGTCTCTACTAAAAATAGAAAGAAATTATCTGGACAACTAAAAATATATATATACAAAAAAAAAAAATTAGCCGGGCATGGTGGCACATGCCTGTAGTCCCAGCTACTTGGGAGGCTGAGGCAGTAGGATCACTTAAGTCCAGGAGTTTGAGGTTGCTGTGAGCTAGGCTGACGCCACAGCACTCACTCTAGCCCGGGCAACAAAGCGAGACTCTGACTCAAAAAAAAAAAAAAAAAGAAAACTATCTATCTTTCCCCCTCTGAATGAAGATCATCATCCAAGAGGCTGTAGGTGATGGAGTAATGGTGGAGTCTGGGTACTAATCCTGTGTGGTACAAACTCATTGAATTAGTCTCAGCAAAGCATCTAATCTTCCCAAACCTCTATTTCTCTATCTTTCAAATGAGAGGGTTACAATATATAATCTCTAAGGTTCTAACTCCCAAATACCAGGATTCTGTATTAACAAAAAAACCACACTGATAGAATGAAAAATTCATTATAAAACATTTATCATTAAACAATGTAATTTCAAGTTCACATATAATTACAACTTCTAAAAACACATTACTGGCTTTAGTCTCAATCATTTGTTTCGAAGAAAGAACATAAGCTTTATTTTTTTAATAAAAAAATTGTATTTACTTAGAAGCATTCAGAATGTCAACAAAACAGCTGCAACATCTTTTTTGCAATTACAGAGTGGTATTCAGTTAGCAGAACAATTATTTCATATAAGCTGCATCAGAGACAACTGAAGATGAAAAAACTACCATCCCCATATATAACTGATTTGTGTTGTGCACCAAAAAGAACCTGCTTTAAATTTCCATGCCAATTTACAACCCCCATACTGTACCAGGCAAGGTTAGTGGATACTGAAAATACCACCAGGACAGGGCTAGCTAAAGACACATTCAGTAGTGTGTTAACTATACAAAAAAAAACACTGTATAGTTTACAAACAAATCTTACACAGACTTACATTTCAATTTTTTTCTTTAAAAGGAGTTTTGTGTACAGGGGAAGTTAAATGCTTTAGACAAGAAAAAAAAACTGTGCTAGAACCAACTTATTCATCATCATCTTCATCTTCTTCATCTTCCTCCTCCTCCTTCTTTTTCTTGCTTTTTTAGCCTTGCCAACTCCCTTTTTTGCTGCATCAGGCTTTCCTTTAGCTTGGTATGCAGCCATATCCTTTTCATATTTTTCCTTCAGCCCTGTAGGCTTTTTTTCATAAGGCTGCTTGTCATCTGCAGCAGTATTATTCCACCTCTCCCAGTTTCTTTGCAACATCACCAATGGATAGGCTGGTATGTTCTCTGATTTTAGGATGTTCTCCGTATCGCTCAGAACAGAACAAGAAAAAGGCTAAAGGACGCCTCTTGGGTGCATTATGATCCTTGAACTTTTTTGTTTCCCCTTTAGGAGGGATATAGGTTTTCATTTCTCTTTCACAACGGGCCTTGTGTGCCTTTGCCATATCTTCAAACTTTCCTTTCTCTTCAGCAGGCATGGTCTTCCATCTCTCTGAGCCCTTCTCAGAAAACTGTGAGAAGTTGACCAAAAGATCTGGGTGCTGCTTCTTGTGCTCCTTCCGACAAGTTTGCACAAAGAATGCATATGATGACATTTTGATCTCCTTTGCCCATGTTTAGTTATGTCTCCTCAGAGAGGCACGGAGTCACCCAGTGCCCTTCGGGCTCTCACTTGTCCCAGTGCTGTCTCTACAGAGCTCAATGTACTGCAATATCTGTGAAAACGGGAGCCAGACGCAGCCTCCTCACTCTCTCCACTCTGTAACCAAGCTTTATTCGCAAACAGAATTTACTCACTTACACTGTATGATTCAGGAGAATGCTCTGGCCCCTGACCATCCCTCTCCTCCTCCTCAAATCTTTCAAAGAGCAAAGCACACTGTGAATGGCATTCAGCCTTTGTGCTTCTGTGTTCTGTTCCAGCTGAAATTGTCAGCCTGCTCCTCCCTGCCCTGAGTATCTCCATCATCAGTCCCAGTGTGGTAAGCTGATTTGTTCAATGGCTGTATTCACTCCCAGGCTATAAAACTGAGAACAGGAACCATGTCTTTGCTTCTCACTACTACCACCGAATATATAGCATAGTGTCTGGCACATAGCACTCAGTAATACTTGGGGAGTGACTGAGCTAAGATGTATACTAATCAAATACTGATCTGCTTTCACCATCTTAAAATCAGAACCCGATTCCAAAAACAGGAGTAGTAAAGGGACCCAGCTGGCAAGTGATCTGGAATCATAAAAGATCATCACTATAATTCTACACTTAAGGTACCTGCTTCAAAACCATTTTATGTGTTCAATCCTGCAAAACCATATCCTTTGGGTATTTCCAACATTACATTTCCTTGAATAAAGTCTGAGATAGGCTCACATCTCACAAAATTCCAAGAGTTTGTATTAGAGGATGGCTATAATAGACACCAGGTAAAACAAGTGCTCTTATTTAATTTTTTCCCTCAGTTTAATCATCTTTCAAACTCATAACTGATTACAGATAGAAATATTAAAACTTGTTAATTTTTGAGAAAAACAGCTGAAGACAGTTTAAAGTAATCAAACCAAAGTCCCCTACCAGTTATTCCCTCTTAGAATAAAATAGTAGAGAATATGGTTTAAGAAATCATCATACTGAGGCATGACTGGTAGTGAAAGCAAAAGTCCTTTTCATAAATGTACGGTATTAGCATTTCCCTCAGTTCCCTATGGCATTCAGTTGTCAAGTAGCAGTAGGGTAGGACTTACCTCTCTCAGTAACAGGATGAAGGAAGCAAAGTAGAAGACATACACCATTCCCACTAGCCAATGCAGAAACATGGTAGTACCTGGAGCCGACTGAAAGCTCAGTTCTCGATCTTTCAGAGTAGCATCAAACATTTCCTAAGCCAAAAGAGAACAGGTAAGAGAGATCTATACCACCTACATTTGCCAAATTAACATTTCCATCTTCTAGGAAAAGAATAAATTACTTGCACGTAAGGTATGATATTCTAGGACTGCAGTTCTCTTAATGCCATTTCATGATGTCACAGGACTATATAAAATATGGGATACTACTTCAAAGAGGCATATAACATTTTTAAATTTTCAAATATAAATAAATCAATTGGTGAATAAGAGCTTTACTAACGCTAATTCTGTGAAAGAACCATTTTTAATTAATGTAAGAACTTCTGTTCTTGGTTACAGGTCTGCACTCTTGAAGAGTTTTACTATTAGGGTATGGGGGTAAATGCTATCTCAGAACCAAAGGCAACTTTTCTACATATAAAATATATTGGAAATATCAAAACTCATTATCACTAATAGTCATTAAAGATTATAATCAAGGATGAGCATCTTTCTTAAAACAAATTGTTAAGATTGAATTTATTATTTCAAAGATAGTCTCATTATCAAATTATTCCTTATATGTGTGTGTGTGCGTGTGTGTGTGTATGTGTGTAAAATGTCTTAGCATTATCATAAAATTTAGAACAAAATGAGTAATAAAATTCTCCACTGGATATTAGAAAATTTCTGGTCAAAATACCCTAATGTCAAAAATTTGCATAAAACCTCAAAAAAATCAGGCATTCAAGAAAAAATTAACAACATTAAGATTCTACAGTGACACATTTTCAGAAACAATATGCAAATTATCAAATATTTACTTTCCTTTAAAAGGAATTCAACCTAAAAACTTCTTTTGAAGTTTTGAAATTATGAGATTGTATGATAATGAAAACTCAACTTACCAGGGAACAGATATCCAGCCACCAGCCACAAATGAGAGGGAATACTCCAATTTCTACCACCACTAACAAAGAAACCTTAAGTGAAAATAAAGGTTATCAATATAATTCAAATGTAGCAGAAATCATCTCCAGTTTTAACTTGTAACAGGAATTACCTTAACAACAATATAGCAGACTCCCAGTAAGCGACGAGACCTATGAAATTTAACAAGAGTTGCCAAACCCTACAGCATCTAGTCAAGGAAAAACTGATCATTTAAAGGTACAACGAAACAGGTAACTACTTAATATTTTTTGACAGACAGAACACTTTACTTGACATTTTGTCCACACTCACTCTGACTACAAATACCTACAACTTTTACTAAGATGACAAGGAGAGAAAAAAGTTTCGCCATTAATGAGAACAAATCTTCAGTATGTATATTACCGAATACTCAAGTTGGTTCATTAAAGGATACATGACAAATTATCAGTGTTATTGCTAAAAGTATATACCCAACTATGGTTGTGATTAGGCCTTCAAAATGAGATGCTTGGACCTGTAAATAAGAAAAAATAAAATAAAATTTAATTTTACCACATGGCCTACATCCCAGTTTTCCCAATGTATTAAACAATCCAAATAACTAAAAGTGAACTGTCTAGACAATTTATAACTAGAAAATAACTGTAAAATCCCCTCTGGATGACTTCTCTGAAAACCAGACTCTCCCATTGGCTGCTATATATTACTCAAAAATGAAAAATTTAAAAATAACATTTTTCGCAAAAAAGAGAAAAGAGCAGTAAAGTGAATTAAATTTTACAAAAATAAGAAGACTGCAATACAATGGCCTGCCCTCCAGTCTCACTCTAAAGCAGATTTGCTAGAGCAGCTGCATATGCCCAAGTCGCCCACCTAACATCCTAGCCACCTCCTTTCCTAACAGTAGAATTTTAACTATTTAAGTTTCCCTTGCTCTCCAAATCTGTTCGATTCTCAACTTATAGACTGTAAGAGTGTGGATAGTAACAAATACTGCCCATCTGCATTATTTGGTTACTGAGTTTCAGATAGCAAGAGGCAATTAGTTTGGAAAGTCAAAATTTATCAAAACATTTATCTGAACCTTTCAAGTTCTTGCCTTCAACTAGTGAGAATCAGAGAAACAAATTAAATATCTGAACATTTCAGAATGTGATCTCTCAGGACTCCTATACACAAAGTGAACAGAAGATCCCACTTAGTCAGCTCTTCCTTAAAAGACTAAATCCTTTCAGGGCTCCAAGAGAGAAGCAGTCATCCATCTAAAAATTTATCTACCTCTGGAAAATAACCATAAAATGTCAAAAGATAACAGGAATTACCTGCAAATAATTATAAGCAAATGATTTAGAAAACACTACAGCTCATCATTCCAAGATAGTCTATTCCTTTTTTAAAAAATTGATTGTTAAATTGTTACTTTTCTAAATTTACTATGGGACACCTGGGGAAGGAGAGAGAAGGGGACGCATGAGTTCATAGAGCAGGTGGAAAATCTGCCCATGGGAACCTTTCCTGCAGCAGGCCTTGGGCCCACCTAACAGAAAGTGCAGACAGTGCATCATGGGATTTCAGATCACATCTTCATTAGCCGGCACCGTGACCACTGTCTTTTGAGCCATTGTTATTTTTAAAAGAATGAGATGACAGTGTTGGCTAGCTATTCCTTTGAATAAGGCAGACTGAGAAATGAAGTAACTCTTTACAACATTATTACTTACTCAGCAAATATCAAATTTGGGGGTAACTAACAAAATTAAGTTTGTAAAAGTATTATACTCACGTGTTCTTCAAATCCCAAACCAACAAGGGAGAAATGACCAATGTGGTATGGGCAAAATGCTAAAAGGGAGGAAAAAACTCAATGAAAACTTCAATATCAATACAATGAACTCTCCTAGTATAATCCCCTGCTAAAAGGAACCAGGAATTCTGGGAGAAATGGTAAGACTCCAGAACTGGGCCAAAAATATGCCACCTGGGGCATTCTCTATAACCAGAGAACAGCAAAGTTATCAAGGTCTAACAGGACCATGTCAAACGGACAAAGAAATCATTGTGAAGAGAGTGTCACAGGCCAAAGAGATGATGATATGAGCATCAAAAATAATAATGATCGAAACCAATGGAAAAACACTGAACACATACAAACCCATTAGCTTAAAATGCTCAAAAAAGGGAAAGCCTACAATAATAACTACAAAAAGAAAAAAACATCATCGCAGAAAACACTTTCATGTTTTCAAAGTAGCACATCAGTGGAAGAAGTTAATGCACCAACTCCTTACACTGAAAACTGATAATTAAAGGAAAAAATTAAGCATCTGTCCTGTGTCACCTGGGCAAACAAGTTCAGGTTAACTGAATAGTCCTAGCTAATAAGCATTTCTTCTTCTTTTTTACAGAAAAGCCAGCTTATAACTGTAAAAAAGACAATTTAAAAATTATCATTTTGCCATACCTAGTAAAATAAATGATTCAGGCAAGGATCATCAAGGGCTAATAAAATCACTGGATGGAAGGTTGATGGGACACTGTGTATATCCACAGCACTAAAAATATCATAGCCCCCTAGATTACTTTCTGATGGTAAACTGAAAAATGAAATCTATGATAGAGGCTCAGCTTATCAACTGAATCCACTGATAAAACTGGATAATCCAACATCATATACCTCCTCATATGTCGTATCAAGAGGCAAAGTGACTAGTGAAGAATCTGTCCCAAACATTGAAGCTGAATCTAGTCAGTCCCTTAGATCGGACTTCCAGTTTACAGGAAACACGGGAGACAAAGGATGAAAGCAGAAGACGTTCAAAAAAGCAGTCGGACAGATGTAGAACATGACACACCGTCAAGAACAGTTAATCTCATCTTGACAACAATCAATGGCAATACAGGGTGGGGGTTGGGGGAAAAGAAGAGTACTCTAGATTTAAAAAAAACTTAAAGGCCGGGCGCGGTGGCTCACGCCTGTAATCCTAGCACTCTGGGAGGCCGAGGTGGGCGGATCGTTTGAGCTCAGGAGTTCGAGACCAGCCTGAGCAAGAGCGAGACCCCATCTCTACTAAAAATAGAAAGAAATTATATGGACAGCTAAAAATATATATAGAAAAAATTAGCCGGGCATGGTGGCGCATGCCTGTAGTCCCAGCTACTCGGGAGGCTGAGACAGGAGGATCGCTTGAGCCCAGGAGTTTGAGGTTGCTGTGAGCTAGGCTGACGCCACGGCACTCACTCTAGCCTGGGCAACAGAGTGAGACTCTGTCTCAAAAAACAAAAAAAAAAAAAAAAACTTAAGATTAACAGCTAAAAGTAGTATGTGGACCTTTTTTGGATATTCAGTCAAACAATTCATACGTAAAATGGCATCTAAGAGGGCAGCCTAGGAATTTTAAATATGATGGATTATTAGGAAATATTAAAGAAATTCTGATAATTTTATAAGGTACAATAATGATATAATTAAGAAAATATCTTTCAAATTTGCATAGTAAGAATTTTTGTAGTCTCTTTTGCTCAAATCTTTCTGGCCAAATTTTACTTTATTCTTAATAATACAATTTAATTATCTTTTCTTTATGGTAGAAATTATTAAATCGCATAGATTATTAGGGAAAGGGGTAACTCCATCATTAAGACAAAAGTTAGAGTGAACCTATTATGGATAATGGCCTCTAAACTTTTTTGACTACTCCACAGGTAGAAATTTTTTTGAACATGTATTCTCAAAATATTTAAATTTATTTATAAACTATATACATATATTCTTTTACTAACATTATGTGTATTATAAAGAACAAGAAATTTAAAGGGGTAAGAAAATACTTCATGTAGAATTTTGCCTATTTTGTTCTCATACCCCATTCTTAGAATGACTCAACTTAGGCCCCTGGGAGAGGGCAAAATTTTCAAGTTTTAACTCTATTTACAAATGTAATTATTTTCCTTAAACACCAGTTGCAACAATTAATTTCCATCACATTACACAGCAACTACTAGAAAGGCATCCTGAAATTTCAGTTTCTCAGGATCATTCCCTTCTACTGGGAGACTGGAGCTTTGTAAGGCTACATTTCTGCAAAGTACGTGACCAAAAGAGCCAAAAAATGCCGTAACAAACTACCAGTAGAGCAATGCATGCACAAAAGAGACATGAATGTGCTTAATCCCAATGACTAAAAGAAAAACTATATTCCTAAAGGAAGAGAACTTGTTTCATTTCAAAAGATCCTAACTATATAATGTGCATAAATTAATTAAGATAAAGTTTTTTTCATAGTATAAGCCTAGGAGGCTGGTTAGAAATAAATTTACTTAGATGAGATTTGATTTCTATAAATGAAAGTTATTTGTATAATTCATGTTTTAAAGTTGACCTGTTTCTCCAAAGATTAATTTAGCATTAAGCTTTTCTGCAAAAGTAAATTCTATAGATAAGTTTTTCTCTCAAAAAAAACTTGGTCAAGATAAAAACAGTTTCATAGTCTCCATATGAATTATTTTACATAATGAAAAATAAATGCAGAATAATATAGACACTCCCACATGCAAAGGGAAACAAAGAATGAGCTTTCTATTAAATCTGCAACATCCTAAATATCTACTAAAAATTAAGAATTAGTTTTTCAAAATATTTTGTTGCAACAAGATACATGTAATTTTCTTGTGTTTCATGTAAATTTCTTTTGTTCTTTTATAGATAATATATAGAAATCACTTTTTTTGTCTCATGCTCAATCCAAATATCCCAAGCCTATTTGACCATTGGGTTCCCTGTTAAAGACAACTACTTTCTGTAGTCCCAACAGAGAGCAAATAACTTGGAGTTTGGTGGAAGAAGCCTTGAGAAATCTTTACCCTTTCTCTTCAGCAGAGCTGAGGGTAACTCACAGGCCTATAACCCTATTCTGTTAGACTCCACCTCCTCTCCTCTGAGAAAGGCAGGAATGGAATTCTAAGGCCTTGCTTTACTTTATTAGTTTCCCTTATCTTTACCCTATAGCACAAAAACCTCTGTCAACCCATCCCCACAAACCATGCCTTCCTTTCCCTAATTACTTCCAGTGGGAGGGACTATGGAGTAATGTCAGAGAATTCTCAGAGCTGCACTTGGAAAGTGTTTGGAAGTAATTTTGCATGTGCTGGAATCTGGTTCTAAGGGGAGTTCACACTTGGGGAAGATTTACTATCTCCATACAAGCCTACATCCATCTCTGGTCACAAGCCAGGGTCTCTGGAAGGTCATGGTCAGGAATTTGACCATAGAAAACAAGATCCTCTACCATAGGGAAGAGCACACAGATAATCAGCACAAAATTAATTCCGGAGGTGGGATACTGTATATTCTCAAGTTAGTCTAAAACCAGCTTTTACAAAAAGAGATAGAAATGCCCAAAAGAAGCAGAAACAGGTAGGTAATTGCAGTCAGGGTTGTTCAAGAGATTATCTGTATGTCTGGGGTCTTCCTATATAGGATTCCTACCAACAACTATTTTCATATATTCCTTAATATTCCTATACTAAAACAAAACAAAACAAAAAAACCTGTAACAAGGCTCCTAGAAAACTAAACTCCAACCATAATACTATAAAAAATAAAGGCACAAACACAACTTACCAAAAACAAGAATGAACAGTGTATTTAAAGACACCACCCAGAAGACATGCTCCTAAAGGAAAAAAGCATTAATAAAGCATATTCAATTAATATTTGACAAATGTTTAATTGAACTACCTCACTTATTTAGCCATAGCTAAATACTGAAAAGAGCTAAGACTGAAATTTTCTCTCTACAATTTTGAGATGTCAATCCAGAATTTAAATGCAACTTTCATTTTTCATTAGATAGCTCATAAAACTACGCCTACTAAAACTCAAAGTTCATGTTACATGTAGAAAAAAACAATCAAATAAATTTATAAGCATTTCCTTTTTAGAAATTCATAATCTACCACAAACTACATAGATTTTCATAAACGACTACCAGATTTCATTAAAATCACATGATACTGAAAAATTCCAGATGGAAAAAAATTGAAAGCCACATTAATTATAAACAACATACTAAATAAAGACTACACTGTACTCGTCTTTCAATATCCATTCTGCTTTCATGACTTCTGCATGGTCACTACTGCTTGGCTGCCTCCCCTTTGGAAAACTCTAGCTTGATCTCCTCTAGTCCCTCCTCTCCCAATGGTGCCCTGGCTTTCTTTGTTCCTGTCGCACCTGGCCATCTTATCCACTGCCACAGTTCTATAGTCACCTTAAAGATGACGGCTACCCATCTATTCCTCTAGCCACGTCAGAGACACTTGAGCCATGCGCCATGCTGACTCTCAGAAGACTTTTCAAGCCCACTCATCTGGACCTGCCACATTTCCCAACCATCAAGTTAAATGATCCTTCTGAGGATCTTTTTAGAAGGATTTCTCTGGTCAGGTCCCCTTATCTTCCACAAATCCAATTGGCAAGAAGGGTGACTAGTTTGTCTAAAAGAAATGACTCCCACAGTCCCACTCACCCTACTGGCTCAATTTTTTCGGCTTCTCTGCCGTCAGGGCTCCTAAACTCTCCCTGTCCCCAACATCTTTTATGCCTCTACCTCTGAGTTATCTTCTCTAAAAATTTCCTGCTGAAATACTCCCCTCCTCTGCTAAGAAAGACCCGACCAAGCCCTCTTCTATGCCCCTCTTATGTCCTATCTATACTTTGGTCATCAAATCTCTAACACTTACCTCTAAAGTTCCTTGTTTATGTGTTCATTTCTCTCTACTAAACTCTTACATAAAGTATCTTTGAGAATAGGGACCCTATTTCATTTATTACTGAATCTCCCAGTAACTATCACAATAGCTGGCATGCAATACACATTAAATATCTTTCACTGAAGTAATGAAGTCTTCCTGTAAACGGTTTTTCCAACAATTCAAATTGGTTTGAGTCAACACCACTGCCTCAACAAACTCTGTCATTCTTTCATGAGGACTTGATGAAGTAAGCGATAAAAATGCCTTTCTACACTGACTGTGATCACACTTAACAGCTCATTAATATATTTCCACTAAATTGGTGGAATTACACCAGCTATGTTTCTTAAAATCTACACACTGCTAACTTCAACACCCTCTTCTGGCTCCCATCTAGAGCCAGCTGAGGAAAAGGTCAACACTGACGAGAGCAAAGGAGACAGAAATTATTTGGGCCTTTGGATGAAGCACTCCTTGAACCCATTCTTCCTTGGGACTTACTGTTATGTTATTGTTTCAATCAGCAGAGGTTCCGCTACCTGCAGCCAAAGTCAACTTGATACCCTCAGCTATTTAAAAATTCCAAATGGCACATGATTTTATAGTACAGGACCTAAAAACATTGTTTCTCCTTTAAAGAACTGCTCCTCACTTTAGAGTTGTAATCTTTACTAATAAGGCAGAGTGTCTAGGTAAAGATGAGTGGTGTTCTGTGAACAGCAGAAGCCTAAGATCAGCCTGGGGCTATCACTGTGAAAATATGCAAAACTGCTTTGCTTTCCCTGGTACAGGCATTAAACATTGCAAGATGAAATTTTAAAAGACCCAAGTTCTTTTTAACTACCATTAACTTTGGATTTCATTTTCTTTTCTAAAAATCAAATATTTTATGATAATTCAAAATAGTATTTCCTTTATGGTTTTCCAGTATTTTCAATAACCAAAATATACTTTCTTCAACATATGAAGTAATCAAAAGCCAACGTGCATTTTGACCTTTAGTATAAAAACACAGCACATACTGTAAATCTGAAGTTACTAAGTCACTAAGATAAATAACTAACCCACAATTCTGTTATTAAAAAGAATTAGTTTTACTTACCAGAAAAACCAGTGATCCATCAAGTCCTAGCATCTAAAATAAACAAGTAATAATAATGTGCATTAACCCAGGATGCAACAGGATTTTCTATTCTAATTTTCCTTTCAACATCTTTAAACAGTCTTCACCCACTACTTTCCAATACTACCTATCATTTTCAGAGTAAAAAATTTACTGTTTATGAGAATATTTTGCCTCCTTTTATTCTAAATCATATGATTATACAGTCTAAAAAAATTCCATCTCGGGTTTAATTCTTTTTTTTTTTTTTGTTGAGACAGAGTCTCACTCTGTTGCCCAGGCTAGAGTGAGTGCCGTGGCGTCAGCTTAGCTCACAGCAACCTCAAACTCCTGAGCTCAAGCGATCCTACTGCCTCAGCCTCCCGAGTAGCTGGGACTACAGGCATGCGCCACTATGCCCGGCTAATTTTTTCTATATAGATTTTTAGGTGTCCATATAATGTCTTTCTATTTTTAGTAGAGACGGGGTCTCGCTCAGGCTGGTCTCGAACTCCTGACCTTGAGCAATCCACCCGCCTCGGCCTCCCAGAGTGCTAGGATTACAGGCGTGAGCCACCGCGCCCGGCCTCAGGTTTAATTCTTGTATAAGATATAGAGGCAGTCAAGATTTCATGACTGAACTGTATTATTTTGTCAACTGAAGCATGAAAATACTACTTAAATTTAAATTGTTCCTTCATTATTCAGAAGTCCACAATTTCAGGTGAAACATTCCTTAAATGGAGTAAGGTTCATATCAAAAGGCCAGAAGATAAAAAACAGCCATCAGTGTCATAATATTTTCACCACAAACAGTACATCACTTAATTTTCTCTAGAAATTAAAATTCTGATAACTGTTTTCATCAAATGTAACTACAAATTTAGTTCATACATCTAAATATGCCCAACTTTAAAATACATTTTAGGATTAAAACACCAGGATGCCTGATAGAAAAATGTTTTACTTACTCTTTCCCATGTAAGCTCTTCTGCAGCTCGGTCCCATTCTAAAGCATTCCAGTTCATGTCATCTGGAAATATAATTGCAGTTTAAATATTACTGATGGTACGTGAACTAAAAATACTAAAACACACTCTTTTAACTTAGTACTTAGTAAGCTGTTGTTGAGAAGCTAAACCACATTTAAAATTTTTCCATACTGAGTATTTGCTTGTTAAGCAATAAATAAGACTACATAACATACATATAAATAAATAATACATATAGAATAAGATGATCCTAGATTGAGATAAGTACTAAAAAGGAAATAAAACAGGGTTATATGAAAGAGAGGAATTCAATAGTTCTAAGTCAGGAATGAATCTGGCGGATTTAAGAAAAGTAAGGAAGCCAGGGGACTAGAACCTTCTGAATGACAATTAAGGAAAGGCAGAAAGGGATCAGATCATACAAGAGGAATGTGGAGTTTGGCTCTCATTTTATTCTTCAGTATAATGGAAAAACCACTGAAAGATTTAAAGGCAAGAGAGTAGGGACTGGGCGCTGTGGCTCATGCCTGTAATTCCAACACTTTGGGAGGCAGAGGCAGCAGGATCACTTGAGGCCAGCAGTTCAAGACCAGCCTGGGGAACAAAGCAAGACCTCTCTCTACAAAAAATAAAATTAAAAAAATTAGCCGGGCATGGTGGCACATACCTATAGCCCTAGCTACTCGGGAGGCCAAGGCAGGAAGATCACCTGAGCCCAAGAATTTAAGGCTGCAGTGAGCTATGATTGTGCCACTGCACTCCAGCCTGGGTGACAGAGCAAGACCCTTTCTCAAACAAACAAACAAATAAATAAAATAGAGACCAGACAGTAACAAATACTATGCTAGGCAAGAACAGAAGGAGGAAGACCTGTTAGGAATTACTGCATTAGATCAAGAGAGAGAAATAACAGCAAGCACTAGGGTAGCAGCAGGCTACACTCTCGGAGCCTCTGACCTCTCCCTGCAAAGGTCACTTATTCTCACCACACAAGTCACTTCTTATCCTTCAGGTCTCAGCTCAAATATCACTTACTCTGCACTACCTGGGGAAATCTTATATAAAACAGGCCTCTCCACATCTTCAAAGCAACCTGCACAACACTTATCACAATTATGTATTTCCTACTTCTTCACTAGACCAGAAACTTCACGAAGGCAGGGACCTGGTGTTTTGTTCACAACTATTTAATATATGCCCAGTGTATAGCAGTGTGCCTAGCATAAGAAGATACTCAAGTATCAGCCATCTCAAGTGGACCCAGAGACAGCGCAGTGCTTGAAATAAAAACTCTGTGGTGGGAAGAAATAATGAGAGACAGTAAGTGACTGACAGGTGACTGGCAGATCAGTTTTGGCTCTTATTTTACATTCTGGAGTTTACACTGCTAGAAAATGAGAAATTGGTTTCTTTAGGTGTTCCTGGTCTGCTGTGTATACTTTAAGAATTTTTTATTTTAAAAGTTGTAGCAACTTAATGGAAATGGAATGAGAGAAGCAAACGAATAAGATAAATTTGTACCAAATTCCTTTTTAAAAAAAGGTAGGTTCTATTTCCAATATAAAAAAAAAATTTTCTTCCTATCCATCCTATTAAAAATGTCCCATGTAAAGGAGAGTTTTAAAACACAAAATGTATCCTGCTTCATAGAAAAAAACATATTTATGCATATGTATATCCATAAATGCCAGTTTGCCAAAATAAAGTAAAAAGAGGTTAGAAATAGAACTTCAAAACATTAAAATTTGAGAACTCCAGTCTTTTTTGCCAACGCAAGTTGAGAACAGATTCATAGTCCTGAAGAAAGAGTTCGGACACACAAGCAGCCATACCCTGGGCCCCGTTATTAGCGTCTGCGGCATCTTCCACGCCAGCATCATCTTCCTCCTCATTGTCCTCCTCCTCTTCTTCTGCCTGATCATCCTGTGCATCGGGGTTTTCCCCTACCACTGCATTCTCAGCTGGTGGGTTAGCAGGCTGATCAGCGGCAACATTTTCTGCACCATTTCCTCCTGCTGGAGCCTAAAATGACAGAAGAGCCCAGAAATTTGGGTAACTTGTCTGTTTTGCTCTATTTCCAAGTCGAGTTCTCCCTGCTAAAAAAAAAACCTAGCAAACACAAATCCTGCTAAAAATTTTTTAAAAACCATACACACATACCTTTCAAAGACATTTTTTCTAAATGTATCTGATTTCTGATCAACGTAGTATATATATAAGAGCATAAACTCACTTCACAGTGAACATTCAGTGTAATTTAGTGATTAACATTTCACAAAACAGTATAGAAGGTGAAAATTAGAAATCTGGCTATCTTGAATACATCATTCTGTAATCCTTTTTTACAAGATATTTCTTATCTTTATTGACTACCTCAGGGATAAAAATATATATTCTTTTTAAATTTATATACACACATAATTATAACTTAATTCTCTGCATCAGCTAAACACTTGAGGAACTTTTTTAATTTCTGCCCAGTAGATAAGACTGTGCGTATGGACTTGATCAGTTGCCAAATGCATCCTCCGCTGGCTCTTCCTAAGTTCTGCTCCCTACCAAATGCAAAGACACAGTTGTAGTTAATTGTTAATAGCTAAGTTAAAACACTTGATTCCCAACGGAGTTAATGAGGAGAAGAGCTGCATTAAATGCTTCAGAATATGAGGTATAATGATAAAAGCATTAATACTAGATAAAAACAGTGTCAATTTTTATAGTCCATTGTCTATGTACGCTTTTCAAAGAAGTTGCACTCTGTAGAGAAAAAGAAATGGCAGAATTTGCTTAAATCCATCTACACACTGACAAAAGCAGAAGGTCCTAAAAAGAAAAATTAAGTTGTTCATCATTTTAACTATTTTATAGGCCATTTTTTCATAATAAAATTTTATAAAGTATAAACTGTTTTCATATACAAGTAGCTAATCTGTGACAATTTCAGCCCCACAATTTATCAGTAAGATACTAAAAATTACTTATTATATCCTCCTCTTCTTAATACCTCTTGCATGTTAGATGCCCTTGCTTACATTATCCCTGCATCTAAGCATGTCATCCCTCATAAAGAAAGAATAAAACTGCACAAGATTGTTATCAACAGAGTTCCAATGTTTCTACTTTTGGTAATGCTCCTACTTGGCAAGAAAGGCAAGGCATTTTACATATGAAGAAACTGATAAACAAAGAGGTAGGGTAGCCTCCTTAATAGTTTATACAGCATATCAGAAACATATCCAGGAATTTCATATCTTAACTTCCAGGCCCCAGTTAAGCACTTAACCCAGGCAAAGAGAATGAAAGAGCATTTTAGCATATGCCCTAATACGGCTCCCAATCTAGCTAGAAAATTAAGACACAAATTCACAATAGCATTCTTTTGATTTTTTACATCTCTGTTAATATTCACCCAAACCTTTCCACTGCTCTACTGTGTAATAGCTAAAGAATATTTAAGAGGACATGGGAATCAAAGGTTTGAATCTTGGAGAGAATAATTTTTATGTACTACCCAAGTAAAATCAACTGTGAAAGTGATGAATTACCTCATTTTGGTGGTGAGCAGCATTGAAGGGTGGAGCAGCATGCTCCAACCAAATTGGTGCTCCCCCATGGACTATCTGCTCTCGCAACCACACCAGGCTGATGAATGCACACAGTGTGCATGTCACCACGAAACAACCCTGCAAACAATCCGCCAACAAATTTTCCCTATTAAAAAAAAAATACATATAATTACTCCAAAGAACACTTAACATTAGGAAATCAAAGGTAAGAACATTTCCTTTCACACTAAAACCTCAGGAAAAAACCACCTCGGTAAGGTAAATCATAATTTTGGGGGTAAAAATCAGTTTCTCCAAAAGAAGTACCTATAATGATGGCAAAATTCTATCTTACAAGCTCACACTATATAAATTTATACATCTGTATTATGTACATGTTTACATTACACTGGGCATAAAATAACATCAAACCTATTAATATAGAGAAATGAGCTATCCATAGCCTGTCTTTTGAACATGGCCAAGAAACAGGAAAGCAGCAAACAAAAAAGACAAAAGCAGCCAAACGCTTGACAAAGGAAAAGCAGTAAGTTTATGTAATTTACTAAAGGTAAACAACTCTGTCCAGGCCTTACTAAAAATTTCTTTATCCTTATTTTGCAGACAAGTTTAAAAATTTGCTTAGCTGATACCTGAGCCCACACAAATTAACAGAATCATCAAATCAGAAAAGCAGAGAAGCTCCTCCAGATGGTCCTAATGACAACACAAAGAAATGAAGGCTGAGAGATACTCAGTGTGCCATGTGTGTACGACAAGGAAGTCTATAATACATTTCACAGAAATTTTTCACTTACAAAACAAATCAAGTTTTGATGCTAACTGCAAATATGCCAAAAATATACTAGTTTCTCAACAAATCCACAGAGGCCAGGTATGGTTCCTTTAGTAACAAGAAAATACATGGAATATTATAATAGTGAAGACCCCCTAGTCCTTTTCCTTTCTACAGAGGCTTATCCTTCCCTAGTCCATGTCTATGATTTCAGAATAATTCAAGGATAACTCAGATATCTTGGTAGCCTTTAGAAAATCCATTATTTTAATGGAATGACTTTCTTCTTCCATGAAAAACCTGAGGAAGAGTTAATTTGGTAGATCTCAGCCTAGTAGTTCCAAACTTCCAACTGGTATGGCCTGTAAGAAGATATTATTGTATGAACTGTATCCTAAATCAAAAGGGGAATTCTAAGTACCCCCTTACTACGGAACCCTTCAGACCATTACATTTTGATGAGCTGAGACTAAAATATCCCCTTTCTACTCCTTCCTTGCCATCAGCAATAAGAACAATAACTGCTCATTGCAGGTTTTAAAAGATGACAAACTCAGCCTGGCACGGTGGCTCATGCCTGTAATCCTAACACTTTGGGAGGCTGATGCAGGATGGTTGCTTGAGCTCAGGAGTTTGAGACCAGCCTCAGCCAAGAGCGAGACCTCGTCTCCACTAAAAAATAGAAAAATTAGCTGGGCATCGTGGCGCACGCCTGTAGTCTCAGCTACTCAGGAGGCTGAGGCAGGAGGACCACTTGAGCCCAGGAGTTGGAGGTTGCAGTGAGCTACAATGATGCCACTGCATTCTACCTGGCGCAACAGATCAAGACTCTATCTTCTTCTTCTTCTTTTTTTTTTTAAAAAAAAGAAGGAGGAGGAGGAGAAGAAGAAGGAGAAGAAGAAGAAGAAGAAGAAGAAGAAGACGACGACCACGACAAACTCTAGAGTTCTTTTCCCCAAACCTTCAATTTGGTCAGGTTTTGTTAACTGTCTAGACCAAAGGTGATGTTGCACAAGTTCCAGAGCCCAGAAGAGAACTTTCAAGCTTCCACTTTTGCTCTTTTGGAATGCTGCCCAGAGGGCACCAAGTAAAGAAGCCCCCACTAGCTTTCTGAAAGATGAGAGGCCATGTGGAGGAGAAACAAGACACCTCAGCTAAAACCATCTTAGACCATTAAGTCCCAGTAAAACATCTTAGTGTCCTACGCAAGCCAAACAGATGAACGGCTCAGCTAAGCCCAGCCAAAATTTCTGACCCCCAGAATTAAAAGCATATTAAATGTTGTTTTAAGCCACTAAGTTTTGGGACATTCTGTTTTACACCCATAGATAATTGATATGGTATACCTAGATATGATCCCAATTACTGAGCTACAGAACTTAGCAACTGCTAAGACATTAAGGAAACTTAAAGTAAAATTACCCCCCAAAAAAGTATTCTATAGCAAATATAAAACATTACTCAGAAAAAAAGTAGTTGAGTTACAACTGCTTTCAGAAAAACTGACTCAATTTTTAGAATTGCAAAAGGCAGCATTGGTTACAAAACCAAGCCATGTGTACAATCTCTTTTCACTATTCCCACTGGGCCTCCAGTGTTCCTCTGTTGTCAGTAAGTAGTCTTAATGAACGCAATTCAGGTGGCCCACAAACCAATCAGGTCAGAGAGAAAAGACAAGCCACATGACATAATATTAAATTAAGATATAGTAAAACAACTACAGTAAGCAAGCTTTTAACATCTATATTCTAATAGCCACGAGAAACATTTAAAAAATAAATTTCAGTTCAAATGTATGTGTTAAAAATACGTTTAAAAGAACTCTCAACATATGGACACAATACAGTAGTATATGTCTCAAGTTGCGCAATAGCCCATTTAACATGTCATCTCACCGTTACGAAACCATCCTTTAAAACAGGTACATTGTAAAAGAAACGTCACTTACATTTATCAGTTACTACTACTATAGCTATAAATAGTAGGATAAGAGACATAAATTATTGTCCTTAGAACAGAAAAAGAATTTTTGAATTATAACAAAAAATATGAAGGAAAAAACCAAGCATTAGCTACTTTGTGCAATCGTCACTGTCACACAGGTTCAATACTCACGTGGACAGCATGTCTAGCGGCAGTGTCAGTAGTGAGCTCACGGAGCCAGTAAACAAGCACTTGTAGATGCGGCCTATTGAAAAACAGAAAATCTAAAGTGAAGATCTCCAAAATTATAATATGGAGAATTTTTTTTTAATTTAGAAGTCCAGAATTCATTAACTCTGCTCATGGAAATACAGTTTCAGCTCTGGAGGCAGACATCTTTTTTTAGGAGAGTATGTGCTACAATGCCACCAATGGCTACCTGACAATCAATTTTTAAAAAGCATAGATTCATATCCTCAAATAGAGAATATCTTATTCTAAATTCTTAGAATATCTTATCCCTAAATTCTGGCCATTGAGGAAAAAGATGAAGTATGGGAGAATGCACTGCCACCCCCTTATCCTCTTAGTCAGAAAAGGCAGAATGGTTTTTAGTTAGAAAGGCAGAATTCTAGAGGGACTGACGTAACAGGCCACAGATTTTAAAATGGGGCACAAGAGTAAAAAGCAGAGATTTCCTTTCAAACCAGTACTTGTGTATTAGTTTAAAGCATTCCCTGAAGCCTTGTATTAGAAATTTTCAGTGACTTCAATGGCTATTTTCAAAAGCCAAGTCAAAATGAAAAGGTAGGTCAGGAGTGCTGCCTCATGCCTGTAATCCCAGCACTTTGGAAGACCAAGGCGGGAAGATCATTGAAGCTAGAAGTTTGAGACCAGCCTGGGCAAAATAGTGAGACCCCTGTCTCTACTCATGGAAAAAAACGGAAAGGTAGAGAAAGATTTTCTGTAATAGAAATTACTACTTATGTGTATGAAATACTCAAAGAATGCATGTAACAAAGTAAAACTGACAACAAACCAAATGTCTGTAGATAGGTAAATAGGTTCATAAACGTTAGGCCTCTTTATCATAGAGTGCTTTGCATCCATTAAAATAATAAGGTGGCAGAACATGCAATTCAATAGAAAGGCAGCCACGGTACATTGCTAAGTTAAACATAAAAGTTACAGAATATGCATTGTGTGATGTAATTTAAACTACATTTGTGTGTACATATTTATTATATATAAATAAATTAGAATAGAAATCAAGCTAATTGTGTTACTTAAATTCTCTAAGTCCTTACTTATTTTTGACTATTTGATCTACTGATTTCAGAGAGGCATGTTAGTCTTCCACTATGACTGTGAATGCTTTACATATATTTGAAAGCTCTGTTTTCTGATGTATAAACATTCTTTAATTTTATTCTGTCAATGAACTATGACTTTTTTTTCTTTTTTATTTTATTAACGAAACATCCCTGAAAAGAACTATGACTTTTATTAATATGAAGTATAACACTTTGTCCTATATAATGCTTTCCATTCTGACTGTTGTTTCTGCTTTTTGTTGGCATTTGCTAACAAAATTATTTTTCTATCTATTTAGGATTAACTTGTGCTGCTTTGTATTTATCTCTTTTAGTTGAACAGTTTTATATGTACACAAACTGTGAGGCTCTATCTTGTAATAGAGAAATCTAAACCCTTATGATTACAGATGTATTTATTTTCATCTTTTATTCTTTTTCTTCCAGCCCTCTGCCTTCCCTTCCTTTCTTTCCTGCCTTTGGTTGAACTTTCCAAATTTTATTTGCTGTTTCTTTCTCCCACTCCCTAGGATGAAAATTGATCATCTTATTTCTATTCTTCTAACAGTTACACTAAAGTTTTGTTACTTTTTTTTTTTTTTTTTAAAGAGATAGGGTCGGCCGGGCGTGGTGGCTCACGCCTGTAATCCTAGCACTCTGGGAGGCCGAGGCGGGTGGATCGCTCGAGGTCAGGAGTTCGAGACCAGCCTGAGCAAGAGTGAGACCCCGTCTCTACTAAAAATAGAAAGAAATTATATGGACAACTAAAATATATATATATACAAAAAATTAGCCGGGCATGGTGGCGCATGCCTGCAGTCCCAGCTACTCGGGAGGCTGAGGCAGTAGGATCGCTTAAGCCCAGGAGTTTGAGGTTGCTGTGAGCTAGACTGACGCCACGGCACTTACTCTAGCCCGGGCAACAGAGTGAGACTCTGTCTCAAAAAAAAAAAAAATAATAATACAGAGATAGGGTCTCACTCTGTTGTCCAGGCTGTAGTGCAGTGGCGTGATCATAGCTCAGTGCAGCTCCAAACTCCAAGGCTCAAGTCATCCTCCCACTCAGTCTCTCAAGTGCATGTTGAGTAGCTAGAACTACAGACACACACCACTACGCCCGGCTAATTTTTCTGATTTTTTGTAGAAATGGGGTCTCTATGTTGCCCAGGCTGGTCTCAAACTCTTGGCCTCAAGTGATTCTCTTGCCCCAGCCCCCAAAAGTTCTGAGATTACAGGCATGAGCCACTGTGCCCAGCCAAGTTTTGTTACATTTTTATAGAGGTGCATTTTATATAAATCTTAAGTGTACAACTGGGTAAATTCTTCCTATGTTTATGTCCAGGTAACTACCACCCACATCAAGATGTTCAATGCTTCCCCTTGAGCCCCTTCCTAGTCAATAGCCTCTGCAAAAAGTAATCACTATTCTGATCTCTACCATTATAAATGCATTTGACCTGTTTTTAAATTTCACATATGTGCAATCATACAATCCATACTCTTTTGTGCCTGGCTTCTTTTTCTCAAAGAAGCAAAATTTATCCATGTTATTCCATGTCACAATAGTCAGCTCTTTTTTCACTGCTATGTAGTATTCCACTGTATGAATAAATCACAATGTATCCATTCTACCATTAAGAGGCATTTGATTGGTTCTGGTTTTTAACTATTAAAGCTATTGTGATCATTCTTTTAAGCATGTCCTTTAGTAGACAGAAAGCCCTCATTCCTGTAAGCTAAATTCCTAGGAATGAAAGTGCTAGATCATAAGCTATTTGTAGTATTTAGCATTAGTAGATACTGCTAGTTTTCCAAAGTGGTTATAACATATACAGTACCCTCCCTCAATGTATGCATGTTCCAGATACTCTACATCCTAAGCAACATTTGGTACTGTCTTTTTAATTTTAACCATTCTTCTTGTGCATTTCCCTGATGACTAATAATGCTGAGAGTTTTTTCATGAGTTTATTGGCTACAGTCATCCCTTGTTATCTGCAGGGAATTGGTTGCAGAATCACTCTCAGATACCAAAATCTATGGGTGCTCGAGTTTTGCAGTCAGCACTGCATAACCTTCGGATATGGGGGGGGGGTCTACTATATTTAGGTATCTTCTTTCTGGAAACACCTGTTCAGATCTTTTGCCCACTTTCCTATTGGGTTGTCTTGCTTTTTCTCACTGATTTATATACTCTAGATACAAGTCCTTTGTTGGATCTGTGTATTGCAAATTATCTTCTCTCACTCTGTGGGTTGCCTGTCATTCTTAAAAGTGTCTGAGGATGAACAGAAGTTCTCAATTTTAATTAAGTCCAATTCATCAATATTTTCTTATATTATCCTCCTATATTTGCTTTTAGAAGTTTCTTTTTGTTTTAACTTTTGCACTCAGGCTTTTAATTCATTTTCAAATTAATTTTTTGTCTCAGGCTGAGGTAATGATTGTTCATTTTTTTCCATATGGCCATTCAGTTGATGCTATACCATTTACTGAAAAGACCATCTTTCCCCCACTGAACTGTGGTGGCACCTTTGTTGTTAATCGGGTAACAATGCAGGTGTGGGTCTAGTTCTGGACTCTGATTACCCCTACATTTTTAATGCATAGCTACTCTCTATTTTTCTATCTATATCTAGAACTTATAATCTCCCCACAAATAAGACAAACAAAAAGCTTTCATTTCTATCCTTCCCTTATAATTTCTCCCATTTTAAGATCATGTGGAATTTTAGTTCCAGGCTATTAAGAACTCCTAATTACTGTAGAATTAACAATAACTGAGACTTAGCTACAAAAAGCATTTGTTGACTGTTGCAGTGGCTCATGCCTGTAATCTTAGCGCTCTGGGAGGCAAAGGTGGGCAGATCGCTTGAGGTCAGGAGTTCGAGACCAGCCTATGCAAGAGTGAGACTCCCATCTCTACAAAAAATAGAAAACTTAGCCAGGCGTGGTGGTGTATGCCTATAGTCCCAGTTACCCAGGAGGCTGAGGCAGGAGGATCACTTGAGCCCAGGAGATTGAGGTTGCAGTGAGCTAGGATGACGCCACTACACTCTAGCCAGGGCAACAGGGTAAAACTCTGCCTTAAAAAACAAAAACAAAGAATCACTTGTTTCTTATCTTTGATTCTCACATCTTTCTCTGATTCCTTGCTCATTTAGTGAAATATATTCTCAAACAACTTTTTCATAAGAAGTTTAAGGTGGTAAACTTTCCAAACCCTTACAGTTATTGAACCATCTATATATCGTTCTTCCATCTGAGAAGAATTTGCAGGAAGAGAATTTTAGGCTCAAAACCATGTCAAATTTCCACTGTCTTCTAGCATTCAACGTTGCAAATTTTAAGTCTGATGCCAGTCTGATATTCTTTACTTTGTAGGATAATCTCGAAGCATACTATCCCTATACCTCTATAACCATCACCATTCTACCCAGCTCTGGAAAAATTGACAATGTGTCCAGTTTATGATTCTTCTTCCTTTATCACAGTCAGCTTTCTCTTTCAATCTAAAAGAGGTCAATCATTTCCTCATTTCCATTTTCTCTTTTACCTTGTGGAACTACTTATTAGACACATACTGAAACAACTGGACCTAGCCTCCATCTCACAGTATTTTTTTCTCATACGTGCAATGACTTGTCCCTCTGAGTTACATGCTAGAACTCCTTGGCTTAACCTCCTAGCTCACTAATTCACTCTTCAACAGTACCTATATTCTGCTATTTGGTGTATCTCCCAAGATTCTCATTTCCACAGGTGATCAAGCTCATTTTATCTTGTTTTAAGGAGACATGAGGATATTAATTATACTAATTCAAAAATCTTGTTTAACTCTGAGGAATCGTATCTATATACTCTGCCATCCATATACTATCTACATCTCTCCATGTCTTTAAAAACAAAGAACCCAAAAGGGATCACCTAAGAGGGTTGGTTAGTATGCCAATCTCCCAGAGAGCCTCCTTATCTGAAAGATGAGCCTTCCAATTATTCAGGACCATTAGATATGTGAGTATTTTTTAAAGGGGGGAGGAGGAATCCCAAAAGAATCCATATCTTACAGTCCTTGAAAGCTCTAGTATACTTCAAAGAATAAAATCTGAGTTTCTTCTAATTATGGTTTGATTTTGCATATGGTTTGATTTTTCAATTCTTTCATGAACTTTCATTATTAGCCTCTGTTACACTGTTTTCCTTTCCCACATTCATTAAAAAAACTGACCTATTAAAAAACTCATTCTTGGTTCAGACAAATGTTTTCTAAATGAGGTTTTCCTAATATATGATATTAAAATATCAAATAATTAAACATCATTCAAACAATAATATGATGCAATATTACTTTATAATACTGAATAGTTACACAATGTTTAAATAACTACAACCAGGGGCATGAATACTTACATGCTGTAAGAGGAACAACTCCCAACCATGCAAAGGCCACAAGTGTATAATGAAACCAATATCTTATTGCAGTACCAATACTTGTAACCAGTCCAGCAAATATGTCTTGAATTGGAAGCCGTGAAGGCATATCTGGAGAATATACTATAAGAGGAATAAAGTACATATAATTTCATGAAGATTTAAAAATAGCTTAACTCATAAATATAAAATAGGCATGAATTAAACTTTTAATATTTGAATTATGCTTAGTTTTTTCCCTATAAAAACAATGAATCAAGTAGTTACAATATTACATTTACCCAAGAAATCATTTATGAGGCAAATCACAAGTGAAATGTGAAAATTAAACCCAAAAAAGGACTCTGAACAGGAAAAAAAGATTATTTCACACCCTTCACTCAGCCATGAACTTCATACCACATTCATTTACACATATTTTAGCATTCAAACAGTATAATTATCTGGTTTCTCAAATTTATTATAAAAGATCAGATAAAGCAAACAGGAGCAAAAGATGGAGCTTATGGCACGTCATTAAAAAAGAACTCCCCCCAAATACAAGCATTAGACACAGCACTCAAAAAGCACAAATAATCTGCAGCAGAGCCATTTCACGTGGGAGCAAACAACCCGATGACATTTGTCAGCCACCCTCCAAATTTTAGTATAATATTTAAAATTTCAAATGATTAATTCAGATCTTCCCACTGCTCTGCAAAATGTGGTTGGTTCAACACACTCAGAAAAAGAAAGGTTCTACCAAATTTTAGAAAGATTCCCTTCTAAAATGGTTCCAGTAAAAATTAATGCTTATTAAAAAGCTCTACCATAAGTAACTCAGAAAGAACACATAGGAAGAGCAACTCTTTCTCCAGTGAAGCCTAAACAAGGAATTATGATATATAAGGTTTTAAAACTAATGATCTAAAATTTGCAAGAACACTGTCATAAACTGTTCACACCTATAAACAATAAACAATTAGGCCGGGCGCGGTGGCTCACGCCTGTAATCCTAGCACTCTGGGAGGCCGAGGCAGGTGGATCGCTCGAGGTCAGGAGTTCGAGACCAGCCTGAGCAAGAGTGAGACCCCCGTCTCTACTAAAAATAGAAAGAAATTATATGGACAACTAAAATATATATATATACAAAAAAATTAGCCGGGCATGGTGGCACATGCCTGTAGTCCCAGCTACTCGGGAGGCTGAGGCAGTAGGATCGCTTAAGCCCAGGAGTTTGAGGTTGCTGTGAGCTAGACTGACGCCACGGCACTCACTCTAGCCCGGGCAACAGAGTGAGGCTCTGTCTCAAAAAAAAAAAAAAAAAAAAAAAACAATAAACAATTAACAAATGGCAACTTTTTACAACCCACCCACAGATCACTAACTTCAAAGGATATTAAGTATATAAGAGCAAGTCATTAAACCAGTAATAAAGAGTTTTTGAGAAAGATGAAGCAAACACATGTCAAATGAAAACTAAAATATACAAAACAAGCTCGTATTGGCCTCAAAGTAAAAGCCCACATGCGTATTTCCTATCAACTGCACTTCATAAAGATACTCAACTATTTAGTCTTTGTCCTAACAAGCTGTAGAGCTTTTCTGTGCTACAGAAATTAAAGACCACAAAACAACAGAATTGACATTCTTTGATGATGAATGTAGAGCTCCAAAAGTGAAAATGTAATAACTTTAATCATTTATATTCATCAAATAAAAACAAAGTAAAACTAACACCCATTTACAGCATTTACACTGAGTAGCTCATGGTGCTTTCAAAAAAGAACTAAAATACAAAAAAACCTTTGTGGGAGGAAGGCAATGTAATGAGATCTCAGAAGAAAAATTATGCTTCAAATTTTTAAAAATTTACCAATACAGTCCTCTACTTAAGATGAATGATACTGAATATTAATCAATAAGCACAGAAATTTTAATTAAAATTTTAAAGACCTGCAAAATATTTACTAGAAGCTTAAGAAATATTGGGCTTAATAGCTAGTCTCATGGAAAAAAAATACTTAAAACTTTATTACTATTATTCTAACCTATACAATTCTAACTCAAAAGATAGTCCAAATTTGAACATTATTGGATATTTGATGAAATCACAACATCGCTCTTCATTTTTCTAGGTGGATAATGGTATTATATTTATGTTTTTAAAAGAGAATCCTTGCTTTTTAGAGATACATAATGAAATATGTACAAGTAAATTATAAATTATGGGACTGTTTTATAATAAAAAGGATGGAGAGTTGGAGAATGAGAGGATAGGTAAAATAAGAAAGGCCTTGAGTTGAAATTAAGTGACGGATACATGTGGACCCATTATACCTTTGCATATGTTTCAACTTGTCTGCAATTAAAAGTAAAAACAAAAACACCCTACAAATTAAATTTCAGACACACACGTGTATGTGTGTGTTAAAAGATGGTATGCAGTTTTAAAAATATTTTCCTAAACAGAAGAGCAATACTTCCTAGTACTATCGAAGACAAGTTAAAAATAGGTGCTTTAAAACTGCTTAAACACCTTAATGTTGACAGTAATAACCAAGAAAATGCAGTGAAAACTTCTAAAGAACTTACTTGGTGTGAAAGCAAATCTGTGCTTGCATAATTCACAGTATTCTTTTCGACTGTGTTTCAGCCACTGAACTAAGCTGTAATTACAAATACACTGATAAGTATAGTGTTAACAACAAAGAAATATTAAGGTTTCATTGGAAACTAATGTTCTGCTTTTATTAGAACTTTACATTATCACAGAGCTTTAGCAATTTCAAATTTAGAATATTCTTAACTTTTTATAACTGATTTCTAAGTACAGAACTACAACAGCTGAAGATAAAAACAATATGTATTCCTACTATTAAAAAGGTTCAATTAATCTAAATTGTAATCTCCTCAAAGCTAAATGAATACAAAAGAATTTCCAAGCATTAACATCCGTTCCAATACTGGTCTGATAATAATGATGCCTGATAGCTAGGTCTGAATCCTGGTTCTGCCATTAACTGTGTGGCCATTAGCTGTGTGGCCTAGGACAAGTTATTTTACCTTTCTATGCTTCAGTTTCTTCATCTGCATAGTAATACTCCACTTCATAGTTTTCTTGTAAGGATTAAATGAGTTAAGATGTGTAAAGCATTGAGAAAAGTTCTTGGCACAAAGCACTTCATAAATGTAAGCCATTATTATGCCAAGAAAAACTAGAAAACCCTAACACTTCCAATGGACAAAATAAGCTCTCCGTGGTAGAAATAAACAAAAGGGTACTCACATGCACCTGGAAGACAGTGTATCAAAGTAATAGGCATGGTATTAAGAATGATGGAAAAATTATTTTCCAAATGTCTGAATTTTTACAATCAAAGTTTTAAAAATAACTAATTATAGATAAAATTCATTGAAATGATCCCTCTTACTGACAAAACTGAAACTCAGACTTAAAACAATTTTCTAAAAGTATGACTTCATGTTGTATGCCTTATCAAAACATCATATGTACCCTAAAGATACACAACTATTATGTATTCATAATAATTTAAAAAATACAAGTATGACTTACCATTCTTGATGTATAAACTTAATACTGCCAGTACATACACAAGGATGATAAAGAGGTTTCTCAGGTGTTCCTTCTGATCGACACACTCTACATATGTCTGTTAATGAAAAATAAAAATTGAATTTCCTTTGGTTATAACTTTTATGACAACAGACGACCAAAAACTAAAATATTGTATGCTAAAGCAAGAATCTATCACTTGGCAAAACATTAATCAATAGCTCGGAAAACTGAAAATTGTGATTAAGATGATATTCAAGTATATTATCTGAAACTAAAAACTTTCTTAAATAGACCACACACGGTGGCTCAAGTCTATAATCTCTAGCACTTTGGGAGGCGAGGCAGGAGGATCGCTCGAGGCCAGGAGTTCAAGATCAGCCTGAACAAATTAGGGAGACTCCCGTCTCTATTTTTTAAAAATTAGCCCAGCGTGGTAGTATGCACTTGTAGTCCCAGCTACTTGGGAAGATGAGGCAGGAGGATCTCCTGAGCTCAGGAGTTTGAGGTTGCAGTGACCTATGATGACATCAGTGTACTCTAGCCCGGGCCACAGAGTTAGATCCTGTCTTTAAAAAAAATAAAAAATAAAATAAATAAATAAAATCCTAAATAATGTATCAAAAGATAAGTCGTTCCTTTAAATGAGAGCTCTGTAAATAAATCCTAGTTGAAAATACCAGGAACAGTTGGTTTTATTTAAAACTACACTCTCCTATAACTAACAAATACTTAACAGAAATATGCAAAACCAGGTCACCATTGTGTGTGTGCGTGTTCTAGTATAAGGTCTCGCTCAGTCGCCCAGGCGGCAGTGTGGCGGTCCCTATCATAGCACTCTGCAGCACCAAACTCCCGGGTTCAAGCAATCCTCCTGCCTCGGCATCCCAGAGCGCTGGGATTACAGGGGAAGGCACCACGCCCTGCCAGTGTCCTAACAGTTTTAAACTCCAGCCCTAACAGGTTAACAGTTAAAAGTCCTAATAGTTTAAACCCCACAAAAACACATTAGAGAAGTTAACGTTGTAACGGTAGCAGGCGGGCACAATAAACACTCCTTCCACATCACGTCCCCACGAAAGAGCTAGAGCTAGGAAGCCACAGCTGTGCGCATGCGCATACGCGTGCGCACTCCCTCGTGCTCAGAATTTGGAAGGAGAGGACACCCAAAAGCCACGAAGGCGCCAGACCACAGAGAGGTGAGCCAGAGGCTGCGTTAAGCAGAAGGGCTGAAGGGTTCGCCGCCAGAGGATCACAGCCTGTCCCTCACGCCCAGCACCAAGCAGTGCTAGCGCCACATCTGTCTTCCTGCCTGGAGTGGCCCGCAGTGGCCTGTGATGCAGCACCACAGAGGATCCCAAGGAACCCCTAATGATCCCTCACACTGGCAACTGACCCTTTGCACTCTCACTCCCTGGCTCTTTAAAGCTTCTTACAACTTTTATTTAGGTGGTCTTCTCAGCTACCCATTAGGGTCAACTGCCAATCCCAAGTGGCCAAATGGGGTGGCGGGATGGGCAGCGTGCACAAGGGACAGGGACTTAATGCAGGCTTTTGACCTGCTCTCTTACAGGGAATTCCTCATTAATGGGAAATAACTGCAATCCTGACCCCCATCACTAATGGACTTAAGGGATCTGACTGCCTAACTGGCTGGCTGCTCAATCTCTGGTGGCTCAATGCCACTTGTCTAAACTACAGGATACCAAGCACTCAGTGACACCTACTGGACTGGTTAGCACAGTAGTCTCCCTGGTTATCAATTAACTAGGCAAATCTCTCCATCAACATAGAAAAGTCACACAGCACCCCCATCCATGGAAGAACGATCAATGACCAATCAATCCTGTCCACAATGGAGCCAGGGGAGGTTGCCCATATTGAGTCAAATGAAGCGCAGATTCCACTGCAGGTGCCTTTCAACTTCAGCTTTGGAACCAGACCTTCCCCTACCACCATCCAAAGGACTTTGGTTTCCCAGAATCTGCCATCGGATCGGCATCGTCACCGTTTACAGTCAGAATTACACGGGACCTTAACCTCTTTAAACCTCCCACTTTCACCTTCATCTTTAATTAATGAAAACATCCTTGGCAAAAGCTTTCACTCTGGTCTGTCTTACACTGGCCCAAGATTTGACCTCTAGCTATACAATACTGACACCCCCATTGTCCTGCTTAATCAGCCTCCTGAAAGTTCCGACATAAACAAAATAGAACCAACCTCCCGTTCCATGATTCCAACAAGCGGTATCCGGGTAGCCCACACCCTATTTGAACACTGTAATTTTCTCCCAGGGTGTGCTTCCACCCCAGAGAAACAGCTAAGAGCTCATAAGGTGCCCAGAGGCAAGGAGTGGAAACTTCCTCAGGGTGGACCTTGAGTAGAGCCTAAGATCCAAGTACAAACATTTTATTAATATCTGTACCAAATTCAATACACAGCATTGAAACTGGGATTATCATGGCTGCCAGCACGAGACTTGCCCTGCAATATATCTTCCTTAAAAGGATTTAAGGTACACTCATTACAATTACAGGGCCTTAGAAGAGTCCTGTTTTTTTATCATCATTGCCCTCCCGGTTTCAGTTTCGCAGAGGGTAATTTGCGCACCTGCTGCCTTCCTTGGATGGAGTATTACTCCATCAGGATCTTTCTGCAGAACTGAACGGAACCAAGATTCCTCATCACCTGGATTCCCAGTCACCGTGGTCACCAAGGTAGGCACTGCAACTGCCATCTAAAAGTGCCATAGGGCCATGCAATTGCTCTAGGTTACCTAGAATCACCAAGACCGCTGGCCGCCGTGGGCACATACTAGCTCTAGAATCACCAGTTATCTAGGTAGCTTAATGCACGTCCAAAGCCATTCACAACATCACTGTAGAGTACTTAGATGCCCGTGTATTAACTTTTGAGAAAACAAGTGCTACTGTACGGTCTACCAGGCAGGATGGGTGCGAGAGCAGACGGGCAGACATAGGGTCCAATCTCCCCAGCCTGCCCTCCACTGCAGAAACAGGAAGTAGAACATAGCAGCTACAGCCTGGCAAAGGGACACCATGCAGATGGGGACAGCAGGCACACAGCCACACTCACATGAATGAGAGTTGCCACATCGCCCTCCAGGAACAAAGTGACTGGTTGGCCACTGAATATGGACTGAAGTAGGACAAGGATAGCCCTTACTGGCACACCGATGCCTGTGAGATGCAAGGACAATAGGAGGAGCGATATCCATGTGGATATAGCTGGTTGGTAGTTTGGTGGGCTTACCCCACGATGTAGACTTCCCCCACGGAGGCCCCCTAGGAGACCAAGTGCCGTGTGGCCTGAGAAAGCTGCAGAGAGCAAAGCAGCAGCAAACTCCAGGGAGCACTCTTCCATAAGAGTCAATGCTCACTCACTCCAAGGATCCAAGGGGTTGGCCAGCAGGCAAGCGACGGAACTCGGGGAGAGGGGATATGGGAGGCAGAGATACCAGAACTCTACACTTAGAGATGGAGACACACATGCATTAACCTGGACACTGCTTTTTCAGAAGATCTCCACCCTTCTGAACAACAAAACCAACAAACACAATACTAAGCAAACACAACTCTAAAATCAAGCCCTAGGGCTCTTCTTGGTCTAGAGTAGAGAACTGGGATCCCTGGGGTCCAGAGTTGCTCACTCAGAGACTGCAAGTTCAAAACCATTTTCATAGTAATACTAACACTTTCTTTTTTACTCTCATTGTCTTGCCACTTTAGAGTAGTGTTCTCTAGAGATTATATGAGACAAAAGAATGAATGCAGGCACAGATGGGAAAGAATCCAGCTGCTTCCCATTAAACCAAACATTAAAAAGAGATTTGCAAATATAAAATATATCCACTCTTCTCACCAATTTGGGGGGTTTGGAATATAGTTATTTTCATGAAAAAATAGTGTTTATAATAACACACAATGAGTGTGTTATCATTTTTAAGTGAAATAAATAAATATTTCCAAAATTGTTCTTCCAGAGGAAGAACAAGTGCATTAATCCATTTGTTACTTTATTTATTTTATTTATTTATTTATTTATTTTTTTTTTTTTGAGACAGAGTCTCACTCTGTTGCCCAGGCTAGAGTGAGTGCCATGGCGTTAGCCTAGCTCACAGCAACCTCAAACTCCTGAGCTCAAGCGATCCTCCTGTCTCAGCCTCCCGAGTAGCTGGGACTACAGGCATGCACCACCATGCCCGGCTAATTTTTTCTATATATATTTTTAGCTGTCCATATAATTTCTTTCTATTTTTAGTAGAGATGGGGTCTCGCTCTTGCTCAGGCTGGTCTCGAACTCCTGAGTTCAAACGATCCGCCCACCTCGGCCTCCCAGAGTGCTAGGATTACAGGCGTGAGCCACCGCGCCCGGCCCATTTGTTACTTTAAATAGTCTTGATTATATGAAAACAATGGCAGACCAGGTCTCTAGTGGGAAAAAAACATCCTAAAGGGAATTCTAACATACCACTATTCCCGAGCAGTAATTAATAACTCTTAAAAATCTTCCTTTTTACATATTTTCACATTTAGCCAACTGTATAATGAAATACAAATAATTCTAATAAATAGGTTAATATGCATTCTCTATTGCTATAGGCTTTTAAGTCAAAATATGTCTTATAAACATTAAAATGATCATTTATTTAATAAAGCATTATTTTCATTAACAACCTTACACAGACGTCATAAAAGAAAAATCTTTAAGTTACTGTAGTGTCCGCCCCCCCCCCATTGGGTCTTAGGAGAAAAAGGAAGATAAAGGAAAGGAAAATTAATTTTATCCTAGCTCCTCAAAATAAATCCAAATTGATGTTTTCTTAGTCTCAAAATTAATCTTAATTAACTGGCATTTGATCTTTCATGTCTTTTAATTCCTATTTGGTATAATGTACTTAGAACCTTTAATGAAGGCATTTAAAAAGACTACAGACATTCCCTCAAAAAAAAACCCAAAAATTTTGATTGACAGTAAAAACTAGCCTTTATTTAGTGCCTAGCATCTTTAGACAGTTTTAAGCACTCTGAATGCATTATTTCATTGAATCCTAATACTCATAGTTTGGGAAACTGGGGTAGAAAGGGGTACGGTAAGGTAACACATCCAAGGCAACATAGAACTCAATAGAAAACAGTATGCGAGCGATCTGAGATATTACTCAATTGTCACAGCCAAAACCTGATTCCATTGCAGTTACTGAGACCCAGGTAAATTATCAAGCAAGTGAGGAGATGTGCACTAAAAACTTAACTCCCAGTTCCAAAACAGTACTCCATTTGATTTTATCATACTTCCTCCCCAACTACCTTCATCATGTGATCGAGTTATATTGATGTTGTATTTTTTAATAATGCCAATATTCTAGTTACCTTTACTATTTGTTCCTCCAACTTTATTATATTCTCCCACTTGTACAGTAGAATGCTCCCTTTAGTAAAACACATTATATTAATGAACTATAAAGGATAAAAAAGAACTAAGTAGGCCGGGCGCGGTGGCTCACACCTGTAATCCTAGCACTCTGGGAGGCCGAGGTGGATCGTTTGAGCTCAGGAGTTCGAGACCAGCCTGAGCAAGGGTGAGATCCCATCTCAAATAAAAAAAAAAAAAAAAAAAAAAAAAAAGAACTAAGTAGTATGGCAGCAAATTAAAAAGTAGTTTTATGACTAGCCAAGCTGAACATTTCTCCACATTTTACCAAGTTCTATTTCTTTAAGAATTATCTGTTCAAGTTCCTTGTCCAGCTTACTAATTTGGGTCTTAACAATGTTAAACAAACAACAAAAAAAGGGAAAAGATCTGAACACATACTCCACCAAAGGAAGAATACAAATAAAACAAATGTTGAAGTCATTCAGGAAATGCAAATTAAAATCACAATAAAATGGTGATGCATGTACAACAATGTGTACTTAATGCTGTTACAAAATTAAAAATAGCTAAAATAGCAAATTTTGTTATGTATACTTTGCCACAATAACTTTTTAAAAAAAATCATAGTAAGATACCACTACACACCTATGAAAATGGCAAAAAGGAAAAAAAAAATACTTTTATCATACAACCCAGCAATCCTACTCATAGGTATTCAACCCAGTAAAATTAAAACTTATAATCACACGAAAACCTATGTGAATATGTATAATGGTTTCATTCATAATTCCCCAAAACTGAAAACAACCAATGAAAGAATTCCACAACTGGGTAACAGACAAACTATGGTACATCCCTACAACAGAATACTAAGCAATAAAAAGAAATTAACTACTCATACATGCAATAATATGGATAAATCTCAAACTCGTTATAGTAAGTTAAAAGGAGCCAGACTCAAAGGCTACATACTATATGATTCTATTTATATTCTTATCTCTCCGGTTACTATCATTACTAAATTAACAGTTCACCTGTACTGCTGGTCCTGGAAGCCTGAACACTGCATTTTCTGGCCTCCTTGCTGAGTTAGATTCTGTCAATGAAAAGCACTTCTGTGAGATCAGAAGAAGGAGGGGAAAGGGCAAAACCATTTTCTACTTCTGGCTCTAAAAACCAGCAGTGGCAGCTAACTGTAGGTACTGGGGACTCCTGCAGCAGTTAGAGAACTACCATCATGGTGGTGATTCTGCCAGCAGCAGTGGGCAACTTCCAGCTTCAGCAGCATAGGCAATAACTCAGACAGTCTCAGCAGGAGTGAGCCAGTTATCAATGTGTCTCCTCTCAGCTCCATTTTTTTTTTTTTTTTTTGGCACTTAAACTTTGTCAGTAGAGGGTGCTGGAGGGACATCCTAGAGGCAACAGGAAGGGGGCACTCTTACTCCTGCAGTTAGTAGGTTTGTTTTAGTGACCACCTTCCTTCTTCTCACAGCCCTACCGATGAGGATCCAGCACACTCTAGGCCTTGCACAGGTACACACAATGATGTCCCAACTTCCTCTGCATGCCCACCCATCAACCTTGGCTCACCTGCACCCTGGAGGGTTGTTTCTTGCTCCCGCAAAAAAAGTGCTGTACCACTTTGCATTCCACCAGCAGTATATGAAAATTCCAGTTGTTCCACATCCTCACCAATACTTGGTATAGTCACTTGGATAATATACTTTATATTACCATTTTAGCTACTTCAATAAGTATGTAGTGATATCTCATTGTAGTTTTAACTTTTAAAGCTCTATGGAGACATTATTTGTGTATCATAAAGTTCGCCAACTTAAAAGTGTACAAGTCAATGGTTTTGAGTGTATTTACAGAGTTCTGCAACCATCATCATAATCTACTTTGAGAACACCTTCATCATCCCAAAAAGAAATCTCATAACTACTGGCATTCACTCTTCATTCCATCTGCTCTCCCCAGCCCCAGGCAACCACTAGTCTACTTTCTCCCTCTATAGATTTGCCTATTCTGGACATTTCATACAAATTGGACCATATTTTAAAAAATGTGATCTTTCATGACTGGCTTCTTTCACTTATCCTAATGTTTATGAGGTTCACCCAATATGTAACATGTATCAGTACTTTATTCCTTTGCACTGTTGAATAAAATTCCATTTTATGGATAGACCACATTTATCCATTCATCAGTTGATAGATACTGGGTTGTTTCTACTGTTTGGCCAGTATGAATAATGCTGCTATGAACACTCACATACAGTTTTTTGTGTGAATGCATGTATTTTGAATTCTCTTGGGTATGTACCTAGAGATGGAAATGCTGGGTCATATGGTTACTCAGTTTAATTTTTAACTACCAAAATAAGTTGTACCATTTTACATTCTCAATCAGCAACAACTGAAGTTTCCAATTTAGGCATTTTAGTGGGCGTGAAGTGGTATCTCATTATGATTTTGACTTGCATTTACCTAATGATTAACAGCATCCTTTCATGTGCTTAATAGCCATGTGCATATATTCTTTGGTTAAGTGTCTATCCAAATCTTTGGGTCATTTTTTTAAACTGGGTTATTTGCTTTCTTATTAAGTTTTGGGAGTTTTCTATTACTCTCAGTCCTTTACTAGAAATGTTTTACAAAAATTTTCTGTGGCCTGTTTTCATTCTCTTAACTGTGTCTTTCAAATTTTAAAAGAAGTTCATCATCTTGATGCCATCCAATTTATCAACTTCTTCCTTTACACATGGTGTTTTTGGTGCCATACCTAAGAAATCTTTGCCTAAGCCAAGATCACAAAGAATTTCTCCTATATTTTCTTCTAGAAGATTCATAGTTTTAGATTTTTCAGTTAGAGCTAACATCTCTTTGAGTTGTTTTTAGTATATAGTACAGGTTATAGCTCAAAGTTCATTTTTTTTGCCTATGTATATTCAATTATTTCAACATCATTTATTGAAAAACTGTATTTTCTCCATGGAATTGCTTTTGCACTTTTGTCAAAAACCAACTGTCCACATATGTGTGGGTCTATTTCTGAATTCTCTTATCTCATACTATCAAACCAATGTATTTAAACAGTTGATTTAATTTTTATAAGTTAACTGACATGTTTTCACATACAACATTGATTAAGAACCTACCACTTGTTAAGTTTTGGCATAATATCAAAGAAGAACATACAAAATTATCTGAAAATAAGACTCATCTTTCAAATCATATATCTGTGTGAAGCCAAATTTTCATGTACCTTAACCAAAACATATGGTAACAGAGTAATTGCAAAGGCAGAGAATCCAACTGTCTTCTAATAATCCAGACATAAGAGAAATAGGCAAAAATTTAAAACAATGCTATTCTTCTCACTACAGATTTTTGTCTTCAGAAATATACTTATTTATCATAAAGTTATATTTGTAAACAAAAATCCTTAAGGTCCTCAATTTTAAGAGTGTAAAAGGGCCCTGAGACCAAACTTTGACAACCATTGCTCTGTATCAATGGTCTTGAAACTGTCCCATTCAACAGAAGTGTCTCTAGACACTTTGCAATGTCTTAGGGAAATGAAATTTATACAAGAAACACTGTTGGCATAGGTCCTAGGTACATGGTAGGTACGTATTCAATATTTGGTAAATGGAGAAGAAAGCAGAAATGCTATGGAATCTCCAAACCTTCTATCTCAAAGTGTTAGAATGGCATGCTAAAAAAGGTAAATTCTATTTTATTAACCTGATTCCATCTTTAAGGAATACACCATAAGGTGGGAGTTGGGAAGAAAAAAAGACAAAAAAGTAAAAAGGATATTATTAATAAAATGAAGTTAAGTTATAAGAATAAGTGTACAGGGAATGCTTCAGTGTCTTCCAAGCCTTCAAGAACTCACTGTTTCTATTATAGGCTGAATTGTGTGTCCCCCACTTACCCCAAAATTCGTATGTTGAAGCTCTAACCTCCAGTACCTCAGAATATATTTGGAGACAGGGTCCTTAAAGAGGTGATTAAATTAAAGTGGGGTCCTGAGAGCAGGCCCTACTCCAATATGACTGATGTCCTTAAAAGAAGATAATGATTAGGACATAGACACAGAGAGACCACGTGAGGACATAGGGAGAAGACAACCACATACAAAGCCAAGGAGAGAGGCCTCAGAAGAAACCAACCCTGTCAACACCTTGATCTCAGACTTCTAGCCTCCAGAACTGTGAGAAAATGAATTTCTGTTGTTTAAGCACTCAACCTGTGACACTTTTTGTTATGGTAGCCCTTGCAAACTAGAACAACATCTAAAACTGGACTTATCTCTTCCCATTCCTGGTTGATGAAAAACTAAAAATCAATCACTTTTAACTCTTCCTCTCTTAATCACCTCATTAATTACTATGGTCTATTAATTTTCCTCATACCTTGGTCTGTTTCTTCTTTCCCATTCTTTCCATTCCCACTGCCTTAATTTAAACTCCTACAATATCTTACCTACCCTCCTGCAATAGCATTCTAAAATATAGTCTCAATTAAGAAGCTTTCCCTTGGGGTCTTACTTTCTGTTCCCTTTTTTAAGAACTCTTTCCATTCTGCCTGTATTACACTAAAAATAAGTGATATTTGTGTCCTTACAGGAGAGAAGTAAAACCCACTAAAATACTTTTGGTCTGGAAGAAATAGGAAGTAGGTATCTGGAAGACGATAGCCCAGCATTAATCACTTACAGCATTTCAACCTAAGTATTATAATTCAACAATGTAGCAGGTATCTTTTGGAATGTTTGCCCAGCTCAAGAATAGACACAGCCACTCATGAGTTTTTTCTTACACTACCTTTTCCCACCACTATCCAGCTACATGTTCAAGGGCAGGCACTTGACTCAAGATGAGCCAATTAGATTAGCTCCCAGAAATTTAGGTTTCAGAGTCAATCAAGCAAGAAGAGTCATCCCTTATTATCTGTGGGGGACTGATTTCAGGACCCCTGCAGAAACAAAATCTACACTTGCTTAAGTCTCATATATGACACAGTATTTGCATATAACCTATGCACATCCTCCTGTATACAGGTGACCCTTGAACAACTCGAGGTTAGGGACACCAACCCTTCACACAATTGAAAATCCACATATAACTCTGGACTCCTCAAAACTATCATACTAATAGCCTAATATTGACCCTACCAATAACAAAAACAGTCAATTGACACATATTTTGTGTGTTATATGTATTATATACTGTGTTCTTACAATAAAGCTAAAGAAAATGTTATTAAGAAAATCAGTACTGGCCGGGCGCGGTGGCTCACGCCTGTAATCCTAGCACTCTGGGAGGCCGAGGTGGGCGGATCGTTTGAGCTCAGGAGTTCGAGACCAGCCTGAGCAAGAGCGAGACCCCATCTCTACTAAAAATAGAAAGAAATTATATGGACAGCTAAAAATATATATAGAAAAAATTAGCCGGGCATGGTGGTGCATGCCTGTAGTCCCAGCTACTCGGGAGGCTGAGACAAGAGGATCCCTTGAGCTCAGGAGTCTGAGGTTGCTGTGAGCTAGGCTGACGCCACGGCACTCACTCTAGCCTGGGCAACAGAGTGAGACTCTGTCTCAAAAAAAAAAAAAAAGAAAAGAAAATCAGTACTGTACCGTAAGTTTATGTCTGTTTAAAAGATGAACTATCTGAAATGGTGGGCAACCAAAGCTGCAAACCTCAATCTATGACACCTATCAAGTAATTCAACTTTTTCTTGTAATGTCATGACTTTTGTCTGTTTCTTGGGAGCACTTCCAGCATCAATAGGGGCACTTCATATGGGTCCCCTGGTGTTATTCAAGGTTTATGGTATTGCACTAAACATGATGAAAAATACACAAGAACCCCAAGAGATCATCTTTTACTGCGATATGTAATGTACTGGTGAGATGAACTGCTCACATAGAGATGATTAGTGCCACAACATATTTTAAGGGGATACTCACAACACTTTAGCTCACCACAATAGCAACAGGAGGTGGCTACAAAATTACTACAGTAGTACAGTACACATTACAGTTAATTGTTATACAGTTAAAATTTAACACTGCATCTTTATGTTTGGTGTCATGTATGGTCTCTGTGTTTGTGAGTTTTGATAAATTTTAACTTTTTAGGATAGTTTTGTATATACTATGGTAGCAAATGACAAAATAAACTAGTATCTACATTAATTTTATGCATTCATGGCATACCTTTTTCTTAATTTTTTTTTACAGTTCTAGGCGGGGGTCACCTACAAGTTTTTTCAAATTGCAAATCTCCAAAAAATTTTCCAATGCACATATTGAAAAAAATACATGCGTAATTGGACCTAGGCACTTCAAATCCATGTTGCTCAAGGGTCAATTACACTTTGAAGCATAACTAGACTACTTATAATACTTAATACAATGTAAATGCTATGTAAATAATTGTTATACTGTATTGTTTACAGAATGATAATGAAAAAAGTCTATACATGTTCAATATAGACACGACCATTCTTTTTTTTTCCCCCTGAGTATTTTCAATCCAAGGTTGGATGAATCCAAGGATACAGAACCCACTGATACAGAGGGCCAACTGTATATTCAGTAAAGAGTGAAGAGACAATTTATGTCTCACCTCTGCTCAAAACCCTCCCATAGCTCCCTATCTCAATAAAGTAAAAGTCAATGGAAGTCTTAAATGCTCATGCACTACTGGCCCCGTGATATCTGTGACCTCGTATTATACTTACTTTTCCCACAACTCATTTACTCCATTGCAGCTACGCTGCTCTCCCGGTTATTTCTTGAATACTCTAGGTACGCTCCTATCTCAGAGACTTCACATAGGCTATATTCCCTCTGCCTAGAATGCTCTGCCCACTGAGCATTTGCATGGCTAACAACTCCTCCTTTGCTCCTCAGCACTTTACTTTCACTGCTATATTTAAAACTGCAAGCCTTGCCCTCATGTCCTGGCACTTCTTATTCCCTCCCAATTTACTGTTCTCTACAGCATTTATAAACATCTAGTTATGCCATATAATTTATTACATTATTTTGTTTTCTCTTCCTCCCCTATCAAGCTAACAATTAGAACATAAGCTCCATGAAAGAAGGGACTTTATTTTGTTCCCTGCCTAGCCCAATTACATAAAATAGTGCCTGGCTCTTAACACGTGCTCAATAAACATTTGTGAAATAAATGCACGTTCGCTTGGTCACAAGCATGCCAAAGCAAAGAACATTGATCTGTGGTAAGAAGAATGAAGCAGATATGTATAGAAACAGAGATGAAAGATCATATAGTTCTAGAAAGAGGGTAACCAGATGTTGATGCTGCCAACTTCTCATCCTTTTAACTCACTTCTTCCAAAATTAAGTTCCCTCAAGTTTTTCCCATAGTGGATTTAGAACATGATCAACTGCAATACACTTCAGCTTCATACCTTTCAAATGAATATGTTCCATAAAGCATAACAATTGCCTTGGTATCCCATAAAAAAATTACTGGTAAGATTTTGTATTATGTTTGCTAATGTAAATGGTAATTTACTAAAGTGAAAAAAAAATCAGCTTTATATATCACTGAGCTTTAATGTGAGCATTCTACTACGGCAAAATGTTTAATAATATCTTTTTTTTTTTTTTTTTTTATTTGAGACAGAGTGTAGCTCTGTTGCCCAGGCTAGAGTGCCGTGGCGTCAGCCTAGCTCACAGCAACCTCAAACTCCTGGGCTTAAGCAATCCTTCTGCCTTAGCCTCCCGAGTAGCTGGGACTACAGGCATGTGCCACCATGCATGGCTAATTTTTTTTAATTATATAAAAATATACATATTTTTAGCTGTCCAGATAATTTCTTTCTATTTTTTTAATAGAGATGGGGGTCTTGCTCTTGCTCAGGGTGGTCTCTAACTCCTGAGCTCGAGCGATCCTCCCACTTCGGCCTCCCAGAGTGCTAGGATTACAGGTGTGAGCCACCACGTGCGGCCAATAATCTTTATGAGAGTTTCACACATCAATACTTGCTTGTAACACCTATTCCAATATTGCAGTGCTTTTCCTTTAAAAACATGTTTATCCTTGAGCAAATGACAGATTTTTTTCTCAAATTGAGAAATCTCAATGCTTTACAGGATCAGAGTACTAGTCCATAAAAATGGGGAGGCTGCACATCTAAGGTCTCCTCCTGCTCTGAAGTTTAAAGATTTAATGACAGATACCAGTTTACATAACACACCTGCACTCATACAAATTACATAAAAACAGTAAGAAGAGTTTACCCATCCCTTGCATTATGAGAATGGATTATAAACCTATTGATTTTACAAAAATACAATTTAACACACTAAACCCTTTAGAGATCTGTAAAATCTAGCAAACATTTATTATGAAAGGGAAAAAAAATCACAGAATTCAGTATTGTTTCCTACAAATACAAAACATTCTGACCTTTATATATGGTATCAGTAGATGAAAACATGTTATTTTTTAAAAGGAGGGAAGAGTTACATTCTATTTGCATGGTCTGTATTTTAGTAACAATCTCTTTGCTCAGAATATTAAAATATTTTTTCTAAAAAACAGAAAGGTAAACCACAACATTATCAGTGTTTTCAACAGTGGGTGATAAAAAGATTTTTTTAATTTAATTTTCTTTGTTTTTACACATATTTTCCAGACCTTCCACAAAAAATTGTTTTTTGTAATCTGATAAAAACTTAAATTGCATTTTTTAAATTTACAAAATAATCTATAACTGACTTAATAAATAGAACAGTTGTTTACAAGCTTTTTGACATCTTCACTTTAGCATTTTTAATCTTCTGTTACCCTCCCTTTTCCTTCAAGTGTTATTTCAAGTTAAATTTAAATTGTGAAAATTTCAGAAGTCTTCCAAATTGGAATTTTGCAAAATTCATTTTCATTTCATGACAAACAGTTTCATAAAACAAATGCAATACAAAGTTTCTGTTAAATAATATAAATGATTCATTCTATGAGGAGTGACAAAAATAAATTATTTCAACATTGGACGCTTGGTATATACTTATAACCATCTAATGTCAGTACAGAGTCTGACAGACATAAGTTTAAATCTTGCCTCTGACATTTGCTACTTGTGTGACCTTGGACAAATTACTTAATCACACTAGCCTGCAGTTTCCACATCTGTGAAATGCGGATAATTACCTAGCTAAAAATATTGAGAAAATTAAATGAGATGTAAGTGTTTAGTGAAGTACACACGAGTCCTCAGTATATGTTATTTTAATAGGGAACAATGTTCAAATCAATAAATAAATATCATTTATGCCTTATCTGATTATAAATTTACAAGGGAAAAAATATATTTAAGCCCAGAAAGTACACTGAAAATATTCCTTTCACGGTCCCGTATACACACTGAAATTCTGCAATTCCTGAATTACCAATGACTGTTGTGGTTCCATAAACATATGTAAGTACTAAGTGCCCTGGCCAAAAGAATGGGAATTTTAAATAATATGCCAGTACATATCAAGTGATAAATACACAAATACATGCCGTACTAGATATATTCTTTAAAATCTGAATCCAAAACGATGTGAAACCTATGTAGGTGGAAATTTACAAGGACCACCTGTCAAAAAGAATGTAATTCCTAACTTTCAGCAGTTTCACTTTACTAGTTTTTCCAAAGGAGTTTCCAGTGACAATTAGCTTCACCCAGTGTATCTAATAAACTCAAGTATGATATAATAAAAGAGAGACTATGTGCAATCAGAATACTTAGGTTTAAATCTGTCTCTTACTACCTGTGTGAACCTTGGACAAGCTATTAAAATAACAAGGGGGGGGGGGAGTGGCTCACATCTATAATCCCAGCACTTTGGGAGTCTGAGGCCAGAGGTTTGCTTGAGGCCAGGAGTTCAAGACCAGCCTGAGCAAGAGTGAGACCCCCATCTCTCCAAAAAAACAGAAAAATCAGCTGGACTTGGTGACACACACCTATAATCCCAGCTACTCCGGAGGCTGAGGCAGGAGGCTTGTTTGAGCCCAGGAGTTTGAAGTTACAGTGAGCTATGATGACGACACTGCACTGTAGCCAGGGCGACAGAGCGAGACCTTGTCTCAAAAATAAATAAATAAAAATAAACCTAAATTTCCATATCTATAAAAGATAATACCTATCTAATCCACAGGGCTGTCATGAAGATCAAATGGGAATGTACATGACTATGCTTTGTAAACTGTCAAGTGCCACATGTCACTATAGTTAAGGTTTTTTATTAAAGAAAGAGTTCTTTAAAAAATAATTCAAGTTTTACAAACTCACTACACAGATAATACTAAACTTTTTATCACTCATTATTGCACTACACGACAGTATTCGATATTTTCATTTAAAATCGCCAAAAACGTAATCCATAAGGTTGAAAGACACTTATCCCCACATAAATATACGTAAAGTACAAAAGTATTTGCACTGATAACCAGAACATTAAGCAGAATAATTTCGTAATTTCCTCTATAAATTCACTATTTTAGACTCTAAAAACAAACTGCTTAAAAATAACCTACTACCTTCATCGGGGGGAAAATGCATTTCAATACTCATAAAGTGTAGTTTTTTGTTTTTTTTTTTGGCTGTTTATATCCTGTGTATTCAGTTTACAAAGATCAATTTGTTCCAAATAACTGTACCCAAAACACACGCACTCGGAAAACAAACAAAACCCGGCTTATTGGCGTAAAGAATGCAAAACACATCAAAACAAAAGAGCCTCCCTCCTCCGATTAATGTCTTTAGGCCTTCCTCTTCCCCGTTTAGTAAACAAATTCTTTAGGGGTAGGCAAGCAGAGGGCAAGGTTTTTAAACAGGGGTGAGTTCACTTCAGTGGGCCGTCATCTGTCGGGGTATTTTTCGCGAAGTTTCAAAGTCAACAAAGAAGTTTTGTGGCGAGGGGCTAGGGCCTGCATAGCAATAGGCAAAAGGACATAAGGAAAGACAAAATCGAGTGGGGGAAGGGTGTGGAAAACGCCCCCGTACTTCAAGCTGCAACGACAGCGGCCCCCTCCTGCGGGGAAAGGCGCGACGGCGGCGGCGGGGGAAAGCCACCCCGGTTCCGGGCACCGGCGCGGCCCAAGCGCCCGGCCCGGGCAGGGTCCCCGCCCCCCTTGCCGATGCGGGCGGGAAACGGCGGGGGACGCGCGGGGGGTCACCTTCTGCGCCCCGCCGAGGGGCTCAGCCGCCCCTCGCACCAGCCCGCGGGCAAACGGCCCGGACACCCGCCCCGCCGCGACCCCCCCCCCGCCCCCGCTCGCCTCGAGCGCCGCACACCGCGCGGCTCGGGGCCCGAACCCGGGCGCCACTGCGAGGGCGCGGGCGCCGCTGCGCAGCCGACTTACCTTCCTCGGCGGTGTCCATCTTGTCTGGGGGGAGGCGGTGACGCAGCCACGAGGCTCCCGCGGCCGGGACCCGAGCCTTCCGGCCGGGCGGGGAAAAAGGGAGGGGGAGGAGGGAAGGAGGGAGAGGGAGCCGGGCCCGGGCAGGTGCGTGTGCTCAGGTGCGAGAGAGGAAGCGTGAGAAAGGAGAGAAGGGGAGAGGGCGACAGGCTGACAGAAAGCGAGCGACAAGGGACGGGGAGGGGCAGGGAGCGCCGAGGGGCGAGGCCTGGGCGGTGCGCCGAGGCGGAAGGGGCGGGAGCGCTCCAACGACAGGTGGCGTCACTTCCGGTGGCGCACACCGTCGGTCGGCGGCGGGGGCAGGCAGGCCCTGTACCGGGAGGGGCCGCTAGCCGGCGTGTGGAGGGCCACGTAGGGCGAGACGCGAAGGCTGCGCGGGAGAACGGGGCTGAAACCTAGGCAGTAGCCGAGCTTTGATGGCAGGATCTGGAGGGAGAAAGAAGGCGCAGAGCCGCGGGAAGAGCACAGCATGAGCGAGCTCCGGGTGCAGAGGCCGCAGCCTGGCGCCGGCCCAGGCGACGAGCGAGACAAAGGCCCCCCCATCCTTGGGGTACTTAGCAGTGACCGGAGGCTCTTGTAAAAATGCAAGCTTGGGCCCCCTGCCCCCGCCCCGAGATTCTGCTGCCTCATGTCCAGAGTGAGCCCAGGGTTAAGCACTTTTGTTCAGCACCAGGATGGTTCTGCACGTTTTGAAGAAGTACTAAAAGATCAGTGAAACGAAAAAGACAAAACACTGACTTTACCAAAATTCCTCCCAGGAATACTTCTGCATTTGGTTGGAAGGACTACCTGAAGGTTGAAACATAATCTGTCTCTAAGGGAAATTGGTGCAGATGCCGGCAGGGCTTGACACCCTGAGTCAGGGACGCTTGCTTGGCCAGAATTCAAGTGCTGATGGAAGAATGATGAAAGGCTGACTTCTGCCCTCGTTACACCTTCCTTCTTCCCTGTAATCTTTGGCTTTTTCCCTGAACGAAGAGATACTAATAGTTAGAGAATACAGATTAGAAGGGCCACCACATTAGTATTGCCTGATTAGGAAAAAAGTCTTTGCAACCTCAAAAAAATCTTTGAACGATATTCAGACGATTTAGCAAAGATAGATGTAAGAATCCTAGTAGCAACCTCTCCAGTCTAAGTGGAGGAATCGGAAAGACCCTTCCCCCAAGCTTCATCAGAATAAGGTTGCAGTAAAAATAAGGAAATGGAGTCCTTAGGAAAGAGAATAGCCTTTGCACAATAATGGAGACCTACTCATTTCAAGGGCTGCCCTTGAACAGACAGCCATTCCTTAAATATGTTTGTACTACCTCCCAAGAAACTAAATTTGAGGGCAGCTCTTTCGCAACCCCGCACCTCTCAAGCCCAACAAGAGCTCACACTCTGTAAGCCCTGTGACTGAGCGCTTCTCAGTCAGGCTGAGACTAGTGGCACAGATCAGGACCATCAGATCCATCAGATGTATAGCAGAAGGATTCTGAAAGACTGAGATTTGCTGAAGGAAGGACTGGAAGTACTTAAGAGCAGGTATGTGAACGTCCTGGCAGCAGAGTCAGGTTAGGATTAGAGGGATGTGTGTGCGTGTGGTGGGGGTGGCTCCCTCCTTTTATTTTTTTCTTCTTTTTTGAGACAGGGTGTCACTCTGTTGCCCAGGCTGGAGTACAGTGGTGTCATAATTCACTGCAACCTCAAACTCCTGGTGGTTCCTGCTGCCTCAGCCTCCTGAGTAGCTGGGACTACAAAGTGCACCACCACACCTAGCTAACTTTTATATTTTTGGTAGAGATAGTGTCTAACTATGTTGCCCAGGCTGGTCGCAAACTCCTGGCCTCAAGTGATCCTCTTGCCTCTGCCTCTCAAAGTGCTGGGATTACAGGCATGAGCCACCTCACTGAGCAGGGCTCCCTTCTTTTGTCTTTAGGTGTCTTCCCTTGTGATGCTCAAAGAAAAGTTAACCTTTTAACTAATTCTCCCTTCTACATGGTAATACTCTTCTGGAATTGCCCCAGCCTTTTTTCATTCAGATTTTGGGTGTTGAATATAAAAGTAATAAACCAACATTTGTTGAGTCCCTATTGTGTGTCAGGCACTGGTCCTCTTTGAATATGTAAGTCAGACCTCTTGGTTGCCATTGACAGGATCTCAACTAAACTGCTACGCTAACAGGAGAAATGTACTGTTGATATGAACATACTGCAAGAAGGGAAGGGATCTGCTGGGCCTCAGGAACTGCTAGGGCCTGAGTCCCTCTCTCTACCTATGCCTCAGCTCTGCTTCTCTCTGCACATTGGCTTCATGCTGTTGGACCAACTTCCTCCACTTGGCTGGAAACAGGCCACCAATAGCTCTCAATGTCACATCTTCAGCCTCGCTGTGAGACAAGGCTAAGGATGATGATCTCTGGTCCCAAGTTAAAAATTTCCAGGAAAGGAGAGTTAATTGGTCCAGCTGGTTGCCCATTCCTGAACCAGATGAGGGTGATGAAGATCCAGGATCTGTAAGAACATGGAAATTGTCATGTTCTTGTAACTGCCATTAATATGTTCATATAAGAACATGGGCACTGCTGGATGAGAACAGTGGACACTACTTTGTTGAAGTGGGGAAAGAACATTTCCCACAAGAAGAGGGAGGACCAAATAGAGTTCCATAGAATTAGAAGTCTCATTGTTTTCAAATGAGGACACTAAGGTTATATGGAAATAGTTTCATTTGCCACACTTTTATCCAAGAAAACCAATGTTAGAATTGGTATAAAATTTCAATCTGAAAAAAATATTATTCCAATCAAAAAATACAGTTTATTAAAAATACACGATTCCTGCCTCATTTGTTTGTGTGTGTGTATGTGTTTACTGTACTGTGAGGCTACTATAGTAATGCTGGGTTTCCATAGAGCAATAAAATGAATAAGAGGAGAAATGTAGGAGGACACTGTAATTTTTTGAGCACTAACTATAATGATAGCAAACTAATAATCATAATTAACCAAACTCCCTTATATGTCCAATGAGTATCAATAGCAATCCCGTGAAGTAAAGATTATACGTATTTTATAGTTGAGCAATCAGATACACAGCCGATAAGTAATTAGCCCTCAGCCATACACATAGCAGAAGAGGAAGCAGAATTAGGCACAGGTCTGTCTGACTCCAAGTTATAAACGTTGCTAGTTTGCCATTGCCAGCTAGCTGCCTAACACTGCCATAAAACTCAACATTTTTACTTGGAGCAAGAGTTTATGTTGAAACCCATGACTTTACAAGAATTGCATAGAATTGCTGCTGAAGAAACAGATATGGCAATTAGGCAAAGTACTTTACCATAAGCTTAACATTATTGACATGAACAGATAACTGAAGGCAATTCGTGGCATTATCTTCATATTAAACTCTTCCCATCGTCCCTTCCGTTTCTATTTTCTCTTCCCTTCCCATCTTCCTTTCCCTTCCGTCTTTCTCTTCTGTTTCTCTTACCCTCCTACAGTGAGACCCAACAGTGATGAGGCAAAACATGGGGGCTGAAAGGAGGGGTGTGCAGGTGGTAGAGAGAAGACTGGTGTGGTTGGACAATTGATTACATTGAGCAAGTAAGTAAATATATTGAGAATATTGATGACCATGTTTCTCCTTGCTGAAGAAAATGCAAACATGGAAAGGGGGAAATCTAGAAAGAACCCTTAGGTATTGGATTGGAAATGTAGATATCATTATGAATTCACGTTTAAAAATGTAAACAGACAGCTATAGAAATAGTTGTATATGGATGTGTGTGCATCTCTGTATTTTATACACCCCCCCCCCAAACAGACACCATTAGGTTTTTTTGATGAATGTTCGGTTTTGGATGGTGTTTCAGCACTTCATCTTTATCCAGCCATTGTGCTGAATGCTTGTGGTTGTCAAAAAGAATCCATTTTTCATCACACATAACAATACAGTGTAGAAATGTTCACCTTTATGCTGTGACAGCAAAGAAAGGCAAGCTTCGAGACAGTTTCTCTGCTGATGCTTGTTTAATTCATGAGGAACCCATCTATTCAGCTTCTTTACTTTGCCAATTTGTTTCAAATGGTCCAATATTGTTGGAATAGTAATGTCAAACCTTGCTGCTAATTCACCCATTGGTTGAGTAGGATTCGCTCCTGCTACAGATTTCAGCCCATCATTATCCATCTTGATCCCAGGTTGCCCACATGGCTCATTTTCAAGATTAAAATCACCAGAACAGAATTTCTCAAACCATCGACGTACTGTGCATTAGCCACATCCTTCCCAAATACTTCATTGATAAATTGAGCTGTCTGCGCTGCATTGGTTCCACGACAGAACTCATATTTGAAAGTAACACAAATTTTTGACTTATCCATGATTTCACAAAAATTGCTCTACCAAAAAATTTGAAAGATAATCACAAGCCAAAACGTGCGTTTGAAAGACTGAGGATGTATCTTCACAGTAAACATAAAATAAGAAGTGTCAAAGTAAAGTGTCAGAGATATCAACTATCAAACTTAGTACGGACATTTCATATTTAATAACCATATTTTTTTTTAATATATATGTGTGTACGTGCACGCACATATATATGGCACTAGACACCATGAGCAAGAACTAACAGACAACAGATAGCAAAAACCATCCAAAAACCTCAGGTATGGAAGTTACCAAATAGATTATAAAGCAACTGTACTTACTATAACTTTTTTTAAAAGAATGATGAAATAATTTTATTTTAAAATATCAATTTTTATACTGGAATTACATCTTTTGCCACTATTTAAACAAAAAATGAAAAATTTTATTTGTCGACAAATGAGGGTGTGCATAACATTTTAGGGTGTATACAAGTAAAATCTTTGGAGAACTCTGCACTTCTCCATTGATGAGTGCATACCTGGCCTTAAGCATGTGAGAATCTGTGGCCTGTGGCTCCTCAGTGTTGGAGGCCGCATTTCATTTACTGATGTTTTCCCAAGGCCAAGACAGGACTTAACTTGAAGTGGGGTGTCAGTAAATATTGGCTAGATGAATAATGCATGATTTTCCAGGTGATACTTTATGGTCCTGAAATAATAACATGTATATGAATGCCTTTCTTAGGAAGAAACAAATTCATATGATGGCTGAAAAATTAATCCAGTAACAACCATACATTAAGGTTAGGGTGCCTATACTTTCATATCTGGATTTCTTAGTTGTAATGAATTTAATTTCAGTACTTCATGTAGATATGCTCAACAATGATATACATTGAGTCAAATCAAATAATCGAAATAGAGTACCATGTATTTCTTATTCCTGACATATTCAGATACAATATTCACATAAAAATTACTTATAATTTAACCCAAGATGTTGCTGAGATGAAGGACTTCAAGAACATAGTTCTTTTTTTCTCCAAACTTTTGTTATAAGCATTTTGAAAAATTAAAGGAATAATGCAACGAACACCTATACCCTCAACCTAGATTCAACAATTGTTAATATTTAGCCATATTTATTTTAACTATATTTTTGTTTATTTTCTGTATCATTTGGAAATAAAACCATCACCATTCCATAATAATATATAGAATCTAAAGTTTCTCTAATTGTCCCAAGAATGTCCTTTATAATTGTTTTGTTTGTTTAACAAGGGTCTAATCTAGTTTTATGCATTGCCACTGGTTTGACCTCATGGTCTCCTTAGTCTAGAATGCTCCCTATGCCTTTCGTTTTCTGATGACAGTGCCTTTTGGAAGACCATGCAGTTGTTTTATGCAATTGTCCCTCATTCTAAATTTGTCTGATTGATTCCTTTTGGTGTCGTTTAACTTGTTCCTTTAGTCCCTGTATTTCCTGTAAACTAGAAGTTAGGCCTAGGGGCTTGATTTGATTCAACTTAAGCATGTTTTACCAAAAATATTTGATAGATAATGATGTGTTTTTCACATTACAGTACATCAGGAGGCCAGAAAGTCAGGTTGTACCACAATTAGCATTCTGAGTTTAATCATTTGGTTAAGGTAATGACCATCAAGTCTCACCATTTATTAAATAATCTATGGAGTAATACATTGAAGACACAATCCTCATATTCTTTCACTCATATCTTTTTCATTAAGTGGAACAGCAAAATTTTAAAGTTATTCTTAAATTTGAAATTGCATGTTATCACTAAAAACATTCTTGTTGATATTCATAAAGATACATTTATTTTACAAAACCTTCTAAGCTTTACCACAAAATTCTCCCATAATTTTTCCAGTGAGATAAAATCTTTTTCTGTTTTTTTCAATCTCCTCATTCTTGCAAAAATAAAGAAGACTAAGTATGGTTGACTCCTACAGAACTTTCTGAATGATAGCTCCCTGAGTGTCCGTCCATGTGACATACTGGACCTTGAAGTTCCTTCAAAGAGACTAAAGAGGGGAAAAGAGAAGCCTGGAACCTCTTCTTTGAGCCACACATAAATTCAGATCCAGCTGCCATGCTTTTTACCTCACTACTCAACAAAGCCAGGTAAAGGAGATGCAGCTTTATTTAGTGCCTGTGCACACAAAAGCTCACCCACAAGCAAGGCAGGTTCCCCGACTACCGTGAGAGGACAGGGTGTGGGGAGGGCTACAGGGGGCTCCACGCAGCTGAGGGTTCTGTGCTTTCTGTCGCAGTGTCAAGCAAGATCAATAAATCCTGCACAAGCATGATTGAATCCTGGGAGGAAGCAAACGTCAGCACGTTAGCAGGTGCCTAGCAGGGACAGGGCCTATTAGAGCCAGCAGTTGGCACCAGCCCTGGAATTGCAAATAGGGCCAGAGATCAGGCACAATCTGACATTCTCCAGTTCTGCCAACCTAGAGGAAGCACACAGCAAACACATGCCCATATGTGTCCTTTTCAATAGATTTCCCTTCCTAAGCAGAGTGTGTTTTACTAGCTATAAAGGGTTGTAGGCAAGTTGGGAAATACTAGACTTCTTTACTATAGGGTTTCTGGGTGAGTTTAACCTATTAAAATGTGTTGAGGACCTTCGAGAGGGGAATATGGTCACCAGTGTGGTGCACATGTCCTTGACCAGGGAACCTTTCCTAGGAGGTCATCTCACATAGCTGGAGTGTCCTAGCAGGCACTCTGCGAAATGCTGAACCATGCAAGCCCCACAGACCCCAGGAATAAATGAATGAAGAGATCCACCCCTGAGAGTAGAGAAGCATCAAAATGAACTGTCTTAGTCTGTTCCAGCTGCTATAACAAAATACAATAAACTGGGTTGCTTATAAACAACAGAAATGTATTTCTTAAAGTTCTGGAGGCCAGGAAGTTCAAACTCAAGGTGCCAGCATATTCATTGTCTGGTGAGGGCCTTCTTCCTGGTTCATAGATGGTGGCTTGTCACAATAACCTCACATGGCAGGAAGGGTGAGGGGTCTCCCTTAGGCTTCTTTTATAAAGCCACTAATCCCACTCTACCCTAATGACCTATTCCCCTCCCAAAGGTCTTACCTCCTAATACCTTGGAGGGGGTAGGCATTTAACATATGAATTTGGGGAGGTATAATCATTTTATCTACAGCTTGACCACATCCACATTGAGAGGTTCCTTTAACCCAGGAATCACCTGAAGCTATGCTGGGTTTCCCAGGCTAAGTCAGATCACCTCAGGGTGGCAATAAATCCCATCTCTGAGGGTGGATGCTGGGCTGCCTCATGTGAGTCCATGGGCTTAGCTCCAGGACATCGTGGGAGCTCTGTGACAGTCAACATACATTTTCAGGAGTAAACTGAAACTGGCCCAATGTTGTTGCCTTTGGGAGGTAGGCGTAATGGGCTAAATGGTGCCCCACCCAAAAAAGATATGTCCATCTTCTAATCCCCCACAATCTGTGAATGTTACCTTATTTGAAAAAACATCTTTGAAGATGTAATTAAATTAATGATCTTGAGATGAGGAGATCATCTGGGTTATCCAGGTGGATCATAAGCCAATGACAAGTGTCCTTCTAAGAATGAGGCAGAGGGAGATTTGAGACACACAGAGGAGGACAAGGCAGTGGGAGGACAGAGCAGAGATTAGAGCGATGTAGCCAGAGGCCAAGGAATGCCAGCAGTGCCAGAAGCTGAGAGAGCCAAGGAATGGATCGTCCTCAGAGCCTCTGAAGGAAACGTGGCCCTGCCAACACCTTGTTTTCAGACTTCTCAACTCCAGAACTGTGTGAGAACAAACTTCTGTTGTTTTAAGTTTCACAGTTCACAGTAACTTGTTACAGCAGCCACAGGAAACAAATACAGCAGGTTAGAAAGTATTCCTGCTTGCAGATGCCTTATTCATCACCGATAGACTTTGGTGTTGACTTGGTCACTCCAACGGCTGTAGGGTTTCAATCTCTGTGCCACACAAGGCTACGGACAGTTCTTAGGATCAGCTCCCTAGGCCACAGATGAGTATACCTTTCTAATTGATGAATCTCTTTATATATACAGTCAGCCCTCTGTATTCATGGGTTCCGCATCCATGGGTTTAACCAACCACAGATTAAAAATATTAAAAGAAAAAGAAAGGATGGTTGTGTCTGTACTAAACATGCATAGACTTTTTTTCTTGTCATTATTCCCCAAACAATACAGTATAACGGTTATTTACATAGCATTCACATTGTATTAGGTGTTCTAAGTAATCTAGAGATGATTTAAAGTATATGAAAGGATGTGCATAGGTTATATGTAAATAGTACACCATTTACTATAAGGTACTTGAGCATCCATGGATTTTGCTATTTTTGAGGTCCGGAAACCAATCCCCCATGGAGACTGAGGAGAGACTATACATTTTCATCTGCTATTTTAGCCTCTAGCCTGAAATTGTATATTTGCTCCAAAGTGAAACTCTTCCTGAAAGTTTTTATCTTAGACATACGGAGTACAAAGGAATCTTTGGGGATTACCTGGCATATCTCCTTTGTTCATGGAAATCATTAAGCTCTGAAGTTGAATTTCTCTTGCTATCTTCTTGCATGTCTGTATTATTGCTGTGGACTGAATGTGTTCTCCTTCCCCCAAAATTCATATGTTAAAATCCCACTCCCCAATATGATGCTATTTGTAGATGGGGCCTTTGGGAGGCAGTTGTATTTAGATGACTTCATGAGGATGGGGTCCCCATGATGGGATTAGTGTCCCTATGAGGTTTAGGCTACCCAGTCTACAATATTCTGTTATAGCAGAGAATTATCAAACACCTTTTGAGTGCTTATTCTGTGTCATATGTTATGTTAGGCCACCAAATAAGCAAGTTAGGCAGGTCTAAGACCCGATCCCTGTCCTCAGAGTAAGTTATAGCTGCATTAAGAATTACATATGAGGCTGGGCATAGTGGCTTAAGCCTGTATTCCCAGCACTTTGGGAGGCTGAGGCAGGAGATCACTTGAGGCCAGGAGAGGCCAGGAGTTTAAGAACAGCCTGAACAACATAGTGAGACCCCATCTCTACAAAAAATTTTAAAAATTTGCTGGGCGTGGTGGGGCATGCCTATAGCTCCAGCTACTTAGGAGGCTGAGACAGGAGGATCATTGAGCCCAGGAGTTTGAGGCTGCAGTGAGTTACGATGATGTCACTGCACTCTACTGAGGCAATAGAGTGAGACCTTGTCTGAAAAAGAAAGAACTATGTAGGAATACGCATGCATGTTATTTTTGTCTGTGAAGTCCTCCTTCTCACTTCTACTGACAATAATATCCACCTTTCTTTTGGAGAACTGCTCCTCCTTCACTCAAACACAGTTCTAGGGGGAGCGGCCAGTCTCCCCACTGGCCCATCCTTCCCTTCCCTGGGGAGGGCAAATGTCTGCTCCCCTGGTGCCCACAGGTGCTGGATTTCTACCCTGGTCCCTCAACCTACTTGCCACTCTTCGCCCCACCGTAAGTCCAGGCTTCTGACACTTTAGTTCACACTTGCACCAACAGAGATTGACTGTGATCATAACAGGATTTTTCATTTAAATTTTAACCAGTTATTCAGAAGCTCCATGTCCCACTCCTCCTGGGGAGGAGCCCTCAAAACTGTGTCCCTATACAGCAGAGTGCCCCACTTCCTGATTAATAAAATTGTACAGACCTCTTTCTTGACCAGTCCAACTTCTGAGTATTCACTAAGAGACTGAATATGCAAACAGACAACAGCTCATATACAACAGTAGAACTCGGACCCACAGTCTGCTACAACCAGTCCAGGAAGCCAAACCACAACCTCTGCAGCAATCTGCCCAAAGTGTCCAGTACTTAATAACTACCAGCTTCCTAGCTACTTTGCTGCTGCTTCCAAGTTAGGACCAGCCAGAGAGCCAAATAGGCTCCCAGTCACATGGGCTGCCCTGCTTCTAGTTAGCCACTTGCAGCGTCCCCAGACCAACTGCTTCCAATCAGGGCACACCAGGAACCTTTCATTTTTCCACTATGAAGCTTTCCCAGCTCCTCTGCCTGCCTTTGAGTCTGTGCCAAACACAAGGGGCGGGTGGCCAACTCCTTTTGCACAGCAAGCTCTGAATAGCCTTTGTTTGTTCTCATCTGGGTGGTCTTTATTCCCACATGGTTTTCGTTTTTACTGGTCCTTACGTCTTTCTGTTGATGTCCTGACTGCTCCTGCCTTCAGACAACCTTCACCACACTCTGAGACCTGTCCACCAGCCTCAGATCTGTACCTGTCCAGCAAGCATCAGCCTTTCCCTGCAGTGACTCATCATTTTCCTCATCAGGCCACTCCATTCCATGGCAGGGGAGACCTCCAATCACTGCCAAGACACCCACAGAGCCTCATTTTAGCCCCAGTACTGGGGAAGTGGTTGCCATGGCAATGGATGCAGTAGGCGGGCAGGCGGGGCGAGTGGCTCACAGCAGCTGGCACCCACGCCAGGAGGGGCCAGGCCTTCTGCTTGTTCTGTGCTGCCCGACGCCCCCCACCTCCCATACCCCACCTCTGAGAGCAAAAGGGGAGCTGGGAGTGGGAGTCGTACACGGGCCATCACTCTTAGGTCCTCGATTTAGCACATCCCTCACGTCCGCTGCTAATGGTTGGCGTCACTTGGTTGTGCAGCTTAGACTGTGTTGCTTAGCAACAAAATAACAAACAAGGTTCATCGAATCTCTATTGATGGACGCAGTCTCAGTGCTGTATGCCAAGGTGGGGGTGGGGGTAAACCTTTTTAAATGGAGGATTAACACATCCTGTGAAAAAGTGCACAAAATGTAAGTGCGCATCTTAATAAATTAAATACAACACCCAGATTAAGATATAGAAGCCCACCAAGTTCCCACTCTGTGTGGACATGGATACAACTTTGTCACCATTCATTTGTTCTGCCTGTGTTTGAGCTTTACATGAATAGACACATTTAGTGTGGACATAATTTACTTTGCTCATCACTAAGTCGGTGAGATTCTCCTATGTTGTGTGTGTGGTAGGGGGAGAAGGGGATGCTTTTGAGCACCATTCCAATGCCCCCAGCTCCAGGACTGGCAGAACAGACCTTCGTCAGCCTCCTGGCTTCTCTGCCTCACCTTTCCCATTGGAACTCCTTGGATGGATGCCCACCTGAACCAAACTCAAGCTGACCTTGTGTCCTAGGATCTGGCCCATCTCTGCATTCCTTTCTAACAGCTCCCAACCTCTTTTTGGCCCACCAGTGAGGCTGGGAACCCTGCATCCCTTGTTCCTATCCCTTCTGCCTTAGGACATCCCAGAGGCCTGGCTGCCAAGACAGCTCACTGCATCTTGACCCTAAGGCATGAGACCTATATTTCTTCCAGAAAGTGTCCCATTTCAGTTAGTTGACCCTCTTCGTATTTTTTAAACTGTTTATTTTGAAATAATTTTAGGCTTATAGTAATGTCACAACAATAGTATTATACAAATTCCCATGAACATTTCACCCACATTCCCCAAATGTTAATATTTTGCCACATTTGCTTCTTCATCACTCTCTTTACCTCTATCCATACATATATAACTTGTATGTATTAATTTTTCTAAACCATTTAAGATTAGATTGTAGACATGATAGCTTGTTACCCTTAAATGCTTCAATGTATGTTTCTTAAACACACACATATACACACACAAACATGTTCTTACATAACCACAGTACATTTATCAAAATGAGGAAATTAACTTTGACACACCATTATTATATAATCTACAAACCTTAAACAAATTTTGTCATCTATTAATGTTGATGTATTTGAAAGTTGTAATTTTTTTAAAAATATTTTTATTGTAGTAAAATGTAACATAAGATGTACCATTTTAACAATTATTAAATGCACAATTTATGGCATTAATTACATTCACAGTGCTGTGCAACCATCAGAACTGTCCATCTCTAGCACTTCCTTATCATCCCAAACTGAAACTCTGGACATATCAAACACTGATTTCCCATTTCCCCTCCTCCCAGCTTCCAGTAACCACCATTCTACTTTGTCTCTATGAATTTGACTATTCTTGATACCTCATATAAATGAAATCACACGGCTGGGCGTGGTGGCTCACGCCTGTAATCGTAGCACTCTGGGAGGCCGAGGCGGGTGGATCGCTCGAGGTCAGGAGTTCGAGACCAGCCTGAGCAAGAGCAAGACCCCGTCTCTACTAAAAATAGAAAGACATTATATGGACAACTAAAAATCTATATAGAAAAAATTAGCCGGGCATAGTGGTGCATGCCTGTAGTCCCAGCTACTCGGGAGGCTGAGGCAGTAGGATCGCTTAAGCCCAGGAGTTTGAGGTTGCTGTGAGCTAAGCTGACGCCACGGCACTCACTCTAGCCTGGGCAACAAAGTGAGACTCTGTCTCAACAAAAAAAATAAATAAATAAATAAATAAATGAAATCACACAATATTTGTCCTTTTGTGACTAGATCATTTCACTTTGCATAATGTCCTCAAGGTTCATCTATGTCATAGTATGACTAATATACTTGATAATGAAAAAAAAAAACCATTTTTCTGAGGTCCACTGTCCAGAATTCATATTGCATTTGGTTGTCAAGCCTCTTTAGTCCCCTTTAATCAGGATTAGTTCCGTAGCCTTTCTTTGTCGTTCATGACAGTGACATTTCTGTAGGGTATAGGCCAGTTGTTTTGTAAGACATCCGTCAATTTGATTTGTTTGATATTTCCTCACAGTTGAATTCAGGTTATGCCTTTTGGCAAGAGCAGCACAGACAGGACTATTGTGCCCTCATGGTGCAGCATGCTGGAGGCACATGTCTATTTGTCTAGTTTCTGGTAATGTTGACTTGGCTTGCTTGGTTAAGGTTTGTCAGGTTTCTCCACTATAAAGTTACTATTTTCTCCTTCCTACTTAGTTAAGTATCTCCCTGTTGGGAGACAGTTTGAGACCCTATACAAATCCTGTTTCTCAAACCTTCTTCACCATTTAGCATTTGTTGACTATTCTCCCCAACACAATTATTACTATGGTGGTTCCACTGGTATTTTCTCACCCCGGTATTGCTTCTACATTTTTTAGATGATATTTTACCATAAGGAAGAGCTTTCCCTTCTCCCCATTTATTTATTTTTTTCATTTCTATAATTGTATCAGTGTGTACTCCTGGAGTCTCACTTTAGACTGATTATAATAAAGTAAGAAGGGTTATAATTCAATACTATCATTGTTACTCAGATGATCCCAGATTTGGCTGACAAGAGAGCCCCTTCACGCTTCCTTTCTTTTGTCCTTTTGACAAGTTCCTATCACTCCTTGAGCACTTCCTCATTGTCTGCCAGCATCATATGTTCTGGGCTCATCGTGTTCCTTTCCTGCATTAACCCTGGAATTTGCTGTTTCTCCACAGAACCCTGATTCCTTTCAGCCCACAATGGTATTTGGAAACCCAGCTGAGCTTTGAGGTCACCTTAGCCAGTAGGATCACTGGGGTATCTCTGTAGGAACACACCAGCCTTAGCTGTGTAGCATTTTGCCCTTTACGAATGCGTCACACGTCAGTTCTGCTAATCAGACTGCTAAATTATATGTATTAAAAACCATGAGTTCGTTCTGGGAGCTGTTTTACAAGTGATTTATTTTCTTTATTTCTTAAGACACGTGTTTATCTATTTGTTTCCTATTGCTGCTATAAATTACCACAGATTTAGTGTCTAAAAACAACACAAATTATTCTCCTACAGTTCTGGAAGTCAGAAGTCTGAAATGGGCTTCACTGGGCTAAAACCAAGGTGTTTACAGGACTGTGTTCCTTCTGGGGGCTGGCAGGGAGGATCTGTCTCCTTGCCCTCTCCGCCTCCTGGAAGCTGCCCGCACTCCCCGCCTGGCTCCCCTTCCTCCACCGGCAAAGCTAACACGTCGCTGCGACCTCCGCTTTGTCTCCCCGTTGCCCGCCTCCCGCCTGCTCTGTGATTCCTGCACATTGTGTCCACTCGGGCAATCCACGGTCATCCCACATCTAAAAATCCTTAACTTAATCATATCTGCAACGTCCTTCCACATTTTTTTTTTTTTTTGGTAACATATTTGCAGATTCTGGAAATTAAAAAGTGGACATCTTTGGAGGGCCATTATTCTGCCTATCGCAATGTATTTTATGTATTTTTAAATAAATAACATAAATTATTTTGGGAATACAAAAACAAAGCAAACAAAACAAGAGTCGTAAGAAAGACGGCCCAGGACGACGGCACACCCTTGCTGGCGTCCACCAGCTCCCGGAGCGGCGCTGCTGCCCGCCCCGGGGACGGCCGAGGGAGCACCTGGCAGCCTGGCGGCCGGAAGCCAAGCCAGCCCCAGGGCGAGGCTCCCCGGGTGCGACGTGCTCCTCTCCCTGGCTCTGCGAGTCCTCCAGCTGACATGCATTTTAGAAGAAAAACCAGGACACGGCGGGGAGCTTGGGACGCGGTTTCCATTCGAGTAGAGGAATTGCGAGCACACGGTGCCGTGGCACCCATCTCCGCGCGTCCCGTGGACCGCTGTCCACGCCGCGGCCACCCCTCGCCTGGACCCGCGCGCCCGGCCTGCCACCTCGCCGCTGCGAGTCAGCTTTCTTCCAGCTCTCCTGCGTTCCCCGAACCCCTGCTGCTGACACTCCTGTTTCCTTTCCTCCCTAGTACAAATATTGTCATTTCCCGAACCTTCCACCCCTCCCCCTGCTGTCCCTTTCATTCTGAGCCAATCTCAGTCAGGGGCAGTCGAGATGCTTTCCGCTGACTCGGCGCCCCAAATTTGTGCACCCTGTTTCCCTCCCAGCTCTCCCCACCCCCAATCTCTGGTAGTCCTTGGGGAGCATCGCGGCCACCCAGGACGCAGCCCCTCTTGTCCCCGCGGCCCGGGAGGCGCCTGTACCATCGCTTCTTCTCCCCCACCCCAGCCAGAGGTCAACAGCCACCTCTGAGAGACAAAATCCAGATGCCGGTGCAGATGGCAAAGCGGGTGGGGCCGCCATCCGTGCCCTCCCGAAAGCCCTGGCCCGGCTTGGGGTCCAGACGGTTGGTTTCAGGGTCTCCCAGGGCAGCTGAGTGCCCTGGCGCCAAGAACTTGGGAATGTCAGCCTTTTCTAGGACCGCAGCCCCTGCGGGGCTGGGCAGGGTGCAGGATCCCCAGCCGCTCAGCCTCCCCAGCTTCTGCCCCGAGAACCTGCAGGCGGGCCTTCCAGGAGCTGTTTCAAGGCGCTTTTCTTGTGCTTAGAACAAAAATGATGTACAACTCCCTAAGGCTGAGAACTGTCCCATAGCCTCAAAGGCCTGGTTATATATCGCTCACATGCCATACCATTCATCCATCTGAAGGTTGACTCAGTGATTTAGTATAGTCACACAGTTTTGCCACCATGACCACAATCCAGTTCAGAACCTTTTTCTCTCTGTAAAAAGAAAGCGGTACCCATTAACAGTCACTCCCCAATCCTCTGTTCCCCAGCCCCTGCAACCACTAATCTGCTTTCTTTCTCTATAAATTTGACTTTCTAGACATTTCACATAAATGAAATTATATAATATATGATCTTTTGTAACTGGTGCCTTTCACTTAGCACACTGCTTTCAACTTCCAACCGTGTTGTAGCATGAATCAGTACTTCATTCCTTTTTATTGCCAAATAGTATTCCATTGTGTGGACATACCACATTTTATTTATCCCTTCATCAGTTGATGGACAGTTGGGTTGCTTCTACTTTTAGGCTGTTATGAATAATGCTGCTATGAGCATTTGTGTATAAATTTTTGTGTGGACATATGTTTTCAGTTCTTTTGGCTATATACCTTGGAGTGTTACTGGGCCATGTATGGTAACTCTAAGTCTAATATTTTCAGGAACTGTCAAAGATCCAATTTTAGATATTTTGGGAAGAGGGAGGTGGGGCCAGTTCAAAAAGCAATTGCATAGATCTACAATGGCACTGGATAAATGAGCTCTCAGGTGTTTACAGAGAATCTTCTATACAGAGACCTGCTCACTATACTGAAAGGAACAAGAGAGAGCGCAGGGAGAGCTCTGTCCACTGAGAACCTCCTCTCAGTGGGGAGGCAGACATTCCAACTCCCAGCTCTAACCCATTACAGATGTCTTAACACAAAGAGTGCAGAAACCCACAGGAACATCCAGCAGAGGCTGGTTGGTCTGGGGGCTCTGGGGAGGCCCTGGGGAGGAGCTTTACAGCTGAAATAATATTTGTGTCCACCTCCAAGAGACTTTGTGTTTTGGCAGCAAGTTGGATAAGAGCCTTCTGGGAGGAGAGAAGAGCTCGGGTTAAAGCTCGGCCATGTGGGAGTGCTTGATATATTTGGCAGTGATTAGAGGAGGAGGAAGGAAGTCAGGGGAGAAAAGCCTGGGAGGGTAAACTGAGGCACAACTTCAACACCATGCTAGGGAGTTTGAATTTGAACCTATGGGCCATGGGTGCCATTTGAGGACTTGAGGTTGGGCAGGATGGTCAGCTCATGTCCTGGAGCCATGGCTTTGGAGGTGGAGAGGGAAGGAGGGCTGAAGATGGGTCTGGGGGAAGGCTGCCATCAGGAGAGAGAGACCAGGAAGAGCTGGGAGCAGGTCTGGGAGGGAGGGTGAGAAAGAGGGGAGGACACAGATCAGAATGTCCACAGGGCTACACAGAAGGTGGAGGTAGTGAGGGAGCAGGGAGAGCCGCGCTGATTCATAAATGTTTCAGTTGTTTTTTTCCAGGGAGAAAAAATAGCATTGTCTTTGATATTTACAGCACCCAGGGCATATACAGCCCCTAAATCCTTCAGCAGTGTGATTGTTTCACCCAGCTGAGTTCCAAGAAGTTAGCTCCAGAAGAAAACTCAGAACCTGTAGAGAGACTTGCAAGTTCTTTTGCTTTGGGACAAAGCCTTTGCTCTCTGTCCTGACAGGGGCACCCATCCTGTAGCAGCTGCCCAGGAGGGTGTTTTCTGTGACACACATACCCCTAGCAACACATTTGCAAACCTCTCCAGACTCCTCTCAATGGCAATTTAAAGCCCACCTCAGTGTACGCAGAAGCATGGAAAAGGAAACCTTTGTCTCTGGAAGCTGTCCTTTTTCTTTCTCCTTTCCTCATTTCTCTGTTTCTGTGTTTCCTCTCCCTATTGCCCTCTTCCTCTGGAAGTACCCAGAGCTCTCCAGCAGCCCTGAAGTTCCTGAAGGACCCATTCCCAGGAGGGTATCATGCCTTCTCCCAGGGGAGCATCAAGGCCCTGAGCTCAAGCACAGGCTGGGGCGTACAGAAAGGGGCCCCGACTGAAGGGGTCCAAGGGAAAACATTCCTGAAGGGTGGACAGAGGCTGAAAATCTGGTCTGGAGCTGAAGAGTGGCAAGTCAGGGAGTACTCTCAGGATGCCAAACTCAATCCCCTGCTTATGCTCCTAAGCTTCATTTACTCACCTACGTGTCCCTGGGTGTCAAGTTCATGGTCAGGGAGAAAGGCTAGAACAAAGAATTTGAAGTGGAAAAGAGCATGAAGAATTTGGCAAGGGTGAATAATTGGGGCAGATGTGTCGGCAGTTTCCTGACCTTGATATTTCTGCATGGCAATTCCTCCCTAGGGATTTCTTGGAATTCGCCAAGTCTGCAGAGCTGGTCAGATGTCAGCGTGGCACTGGTCCCCATCCAAGCATTGCTCCTTATTGCCAGAGTATGACAGGTTTGGCAGCCTGTGGTGACAGGGGGCCAAGCCTCAGTTGCGTATGCGAAGATTATTCTGGTCCTTCTCTGTGTCTTCTGCCCCAGAAACCTAACCATGCTCTAGCTCTAGTTCACATTTACGTTCAAATTTGCCCATATCCCCTTGGGAGTTGGATGCTTTCATAATCTTACAATGTTGTGAAATGTTTAGACATCAGGAAACCAAAGAGAGTTGACCTACAGGTAGAGAATAGTAATGCATTTTAAAATAGCTAAATGGATTCTGTGTTACTTTTCTTAGTTGATGGTTAAAATACCCCATTAAAACCAGTGGGTCAGGTTTCTCTTACTCATCTATAAGTGATTTCTGATAGTTTTAAAATAAGAATTAACTATATTAAAACTGGCCTGAATGTGAGCTTCTGACCCAAAATATATCTTTGGCCTAATTTCATCCAGTTTACAAGTTCAGAGCCAAGAGCTAATTTAATCAATGTTTATATCCCCTTTAAACATCATTAACAATATGTGTTAGATTGCTACAGTCATGGCTCCCAATGGATAGTGTCCCTGTTCCTCACTCCTTTGCAGTGTGACTTTGCTGCTTCTCTCTAAATGAAGAGGTGGGACCTATTTTTCTACCCCTTGACTCTGGGCTGGTCTCATGACTTGCTTTCACCCATAAGATGCAGCAGAAGTGATGTTGTATAACCTCTGGAGATAGGTCTAAAGAAGAATTGTTAATTCCATTTTCAATCTCTCGGAACACCTAGGGTACACCTGGTGAGAGAAGCTCCCTGACAGCCATGCCAAGGCCCCAGACATGTGCACGGGGCCAGCTAGACCCTCCAGCCTCAGTGAGCCCAGGAGAAACCAGCAGAACCATGAGAAACAATACATTGTTGTTTTAAGCCACTAAGTTTTAGGGATGTTTGTTCTGCAGCAAATAGCTAAGAAAAGAAAAAATACAAATAGCATCCTAAACAGTGATGAATGGAGTCCTTTTTCTATAAAAATAGATCTCCTCTCTTAAAAGAGATGGGACATTTCCCAACTTTCCAGAGTGATAGGGTAGACTCTTGACCTTTGAAATAAGAAAGCAAAGTTTTTCAGGGTAGCCTATGAATTTAGATTTGAATGCCAAAATCTAATAATGTTCACACACTTCAAACACCTGAGGAGTTTTACCATTGACACTAAAAGCTCATCAGGGAGGAAAGGGAAAGAGATTGAAAAGGGTTTTGGCCACTGCTTCTCATTCTACCCTCACCAGTGCTTTGCGTGCTTCCAACTCAGAGGAGTTTCAGTCTGGCCTCTTTTGTGCTTCCCTGCTTTTTGCATTAGCAAAACTGTGCTCTCCCTTTTTGCTCTCTTCTGATGGGGACACTTTGTTCATTGCAGCTCTCTCTGCACTAGCAGACGTTTGCTGTTTCCAAAAGGATATGGTTTCCTTATCCTTTGTGGTCTCACTCTGACATGGTGACCTTTCTTGCAAAAATTTAAATTAAAACTTATCTGTCCAAGTGAAGATTTCAGGAAGAGCTTCCTCGCTGTTTTAGTGGAAAAGAAACCACATGATTGGACAATACTCCTTTCATGGATGTCTCTTGAAATTAAAGAATTTGGTAACAGAATTTATTCCTCTGTTTGCCAGAATTTGGGACAGCAAATTAACCTAGAGAAAAAAAGTGAGTCAAGGAATTACTGTCTATACCTTATGCTATTTGTCTCTTTGTAATATATTTCACATTATTTTAATTTACATACTATAAGATTGACTTTTGATTTTGGTGTGCAGTTCTGTAAGTTTTAACATATGTATAGACATGTGTATCCACCACCACAATCAGGACACAGAACAATTCCATCCCCCCAGAAAACTCCCTCCTGTGCCCCTTTGTTGTGAAACCCTCCCCCATCTCAGCTAGTGTTTGACCAAACTATCGAGCACCATAGCCTAGCCAAGTTGATGCATAAAATTACCCATCACACTGCCCATCAAATTTTTGGAAAGCTGTCATTTAGAGCAGAGATAAGATCTCCCTCCACATTGCTGCCCTTTGTCATCTTGTTGTGTACAGAGTGAAATGAATTGATGAATAAGGGGACTATTGTTCTAGTCAGCCCACCAAGGCTGCTGTCTGAACAAGTATGGGGTCTAGCATCCATTTCTTTGAACTCAGCTACCTTGCTACAGAGAATGATAAATCCTGCCCTTGTAGACAACTCAGCAAGACTGAGCTCTTTGCACAACGAGCTTGCAATTTAATGAGACCATGTAGGAACACTAAGTTCACAAACATGATAATAATGCCAGTTATTTATTTATTTACTGAATGTTTGCCCAGTACCAGGCATTGTTCTAAGCAGTTTACATGTAATTTATTCTGTTAATCATGTCATTTAATTTTCGAAACAGCCCGTATGCAGTAGACACAATTTCTACCCCCTTTTACAATTTAGCAAAGGAAGCCATGGTCTGTTTGCCTGTGTTGTGTATCAGTTAGCTAGTGCCCCCTCCCAAAAACGATGCCGTAAAAAAACCAACCCAAAATGAATTGCTGGAAATCAACAATTATTTATTATCACAGATCTACAGGCCAGCTGATCTAGACTGGCCTTGGCGGGACGGTCCTGCTTCAGAGGATGAAGCTGTCTGGCTGGGCGCAGGTTTGGGGAGGGCAGCTGTCAGGGAGAAGCTCTTCTGTGGTCACTGCAGAGGCGAACGAAGGCAGGCCCAAACAGCGAGCTCCAAGCCTCTGCCTGCATCACGTGCACTGACATCCTGTTGGCCACAGCAAGTCACATGGCTGAGCCCAGTGTCAGTGGAGTGGAAAAAGTACTCCTCTTTCGGGAATCAGGTGAGCAGGAGAGGGTTTTTGAACAATAATCTACTGTACCATGTTGCATCAGACTTTTAGTAATGGAACCAAGTGATCAAATGTAACACCACTCATCGTAGAACATCTAACATTATGTGCCTCCTATCACATACTATGACATGGTGTTCTTCAAACAACCTATAAAAACTCTCCACAAAAATGTTTAACCTGAAATTCATCAAGCCTCTAAACTTAACTTCTATTAATAGTTCACAGAAAATACTGTAGAGGAATAAGTTAAATAGACACTGTATCAGTTACATATTGCTGAGTAACAAATTACTCCAAAACTTAAAAATAACAATAAACAATATCTTAGAAGGTAGCCCAAGAGAAAGCAAGGAGAAAGCCACATGCTTTTTAGGGTCTAGTCACAGAAGGCACAAGCTTTCACTTTTGCCACATTCTACTTATTAGAAGAGAGACACTAAGTACAGCCCACACTCTAGGGGAAGTTTCATCTTTTCAATGGGGGACAACCGAAGCATTTGTAGACATATTTAAAACACCATTGGCGTTATTTTAGGTTAAAAAAGACTACAGAGATAAAAAAAAAAAAAAAAAAAAAAAAAAGCAGTGTGTGAATCCTGATTGGATTTTGGATTTTATAAAAAAGCCATTAAAGTCATTTTGGGGATGATTGGGGAAAGCTGAATATGAAATATATATTAGATGACATTAGAGAATTATTGATAATTTTTGTAGGTGTGACAGTGGTCTTGTGGTGATGTTGAAGAAGGTTTTATTCTCAGAGGAAGCAGAGGAAGAGTACAATGTCAGGATGTCTGCAACTTATTTTCAAATAGGTCAGAAAAAAGAGAGAGAAAGCAAATGAAGCAAAATACAAATACTTCTTAAGTCTAAGGGAGAGTACACAGTCACTGTACTAATTTTTGACTTTTTCATACTTTCAAAATTTTAAAAATAAAAGTAGATAAATATATTAGGATATTTTGGGGTCAAATTTGGGGTGTGGTTCTCAAATTCAAGGCCAAGGAATTAGGTTGTTATTTTTGGTTAGCCCATAAAGAGAGTGAGAACTTCTTCTTTTAAGTTAATGCTCCTCTTTTATCTAATATTCCTGACAAGTGGGTCAAGCCACATTAGCTTCAAGAAACTCTCTTCCTGAAGGAGACACAAGAAGAAATACCCTGCATTACTTGTGGGGCTCCCTCTGCTAAACCAGGCAAAGAAGCCACCTTGAAGACATTGAAGACATCTAAGGAGGAGCAGAACAAATCAGAAATGAATGTCACTGGGCAAGGTGGCTCACACCTGTAATCCTAGCACTTTGGGAGGCCGAGGCGGAAGCTGGCTTGAGGCCAGGAGTTTAGACCAGCCTGAGCAACATAGTGAGACCCAATCTCTACAAAAAAGAAGAAAGAAAGAAAGAAAGAAAGAAAGAAAGACAGACAAAAAATTAGCTGGGCCTAGTGGTGCATGCCTGTAGTCCCAGCTACCCTGGAGGCTGGGGCAGGAGGATCGCTTGAGCTCAGGAGTTTGAGGCTACAGTGAGTTATGATGACACCATTGCATTCTAGCCTAGGCAACAGAGTGAGACCCTGTCTCAAAAAAAGGAAGAAAAAAAAAAAAGAGAGAGAGAGAGAGAGAGAGAAAGAGAAATGAATGTCAAGGAGAAAAGCCAAAGTATTTTACAAAGAGCAGAGCTGCAGAATCTTTAGTAAAATTCTGAGGAGGAGGAGGAGTGAGGTTTGAAGGTGAGGAAGGAAAGTCCTGTCTGACTCCCAGGCCAGCATTTAAAAGAAAACCGCCACAAAGCCTGTCTGTCTGACACCTGAGGACTCCGGGAAGAATAGGAGGGAGAGTTGTGTTTGAGAGTCACAGTCCGGTGAAGACTCAGGATTACTCCTTCAAAATCAACCTCACATCCCCTAATTTCAGAACTCAAAGGGAATCTTAAGTATTATAATTTGAGGCAAATGATTAAAATGGATAAATTAACAAAACATTATTTCAACATTCCATAATGATTGATACATCTTACACAAAAAACATTTCATCCATTTAATTACATATATTATTTTTAGCAACTAGATATTGATGTAAAAATCCCATTTAATTGAAGTCCATTGGGGGAAGCAAGCAGATAAACCCAGAATGTGGAGCATTCTATAAGATAACAATCCAGCGGGGAGACTACTTTAGAGTTTTTTAATGTTTTAGACTTTTTAGTGTTAAGAAAGAATTTTAAAAAGACTTGGAAATAGAGAAGGGATGACTTGATGTCCTAATCTTTCGATATCGTGCTGGGGCACTGTCCAACATTCTCACAGTATATGACTTCATTTCAAACTACTTAAGATGAATTTTGATATTTTACAAATCTTTGAGGGCAGATGGCCAAAACTGAGAGTGATGCAAACCGTTCTTATCTGACAGCAATGGATATGAATTTTGCCTGGTAGAGAGCGATGCACGTGATTTCAGGTTACATACAATTTTATTGCCTTAGAGATTGTTACACAGATTTTTAAACTCTACCTTAGCAATTTTCTAGTGCCTATATGTACTCAGTCTCTCAAAGTTTCTTTTAACCAGCTTAACCATCCTGCCGCTCATTGACGAGGTAATGAAATATTTAATACCTACTTACTTTGTAGGATACTCATGTTTTGTCTTTTTGAAAATTCTGGTTTGAAAAGAGATTTGAAGTACATAACATCAAATGCAAGATCTAGACCTTATTTAGATCCTGTTTTCTAGCAAAGCAATGGTGAAGACATTGTTCGTTAGGGACATGGAGGACATTTATATGATGACCTAGGTATTCCATGATATTAAGGAATAATTGTTAACTTTGTTAGGAGTGATGATGACATTTGGTATGAACAAAGAGTGAAAGAGTTGTGTGTATGTTTAAGTGTATTAGTTTAGTGTATAACAAATCACCCGCAAATCATAGTGTTTTAAATGTCGGCTTTATTATATTAAGATACGGGAAGGCCAACAGATCAGGAGGTGACTGCCATTGAAAAGGTAGTTTGTTACACTCACAGATCCCAAGGAGAAGGGGCACACCACACCACAAGTGGCTTCGCGAGGATGCACCAGGGGCGGGGGGCGGTGGAAGTGGGCAAGAGCCTTTTTTGTGGTTTCCAGGGGAAGGAACAGGTGAGGCAGGCTGAGTATTGGCTAGTTTGAATCATTTCAGTGTGCTCTGGGTCTGGGTGGCTGTCTGTAGTTGTCTAGCACCTGGCCCTGGGGTGAGAGTGCAGGTGGACTGCAGCCCAGAGTGTGAGAGCTGGCACAAAGGAGGTGGTTGGGGCTCCCGCTCTGGATTGGTTGGTTTGCATGCGAAAGGCCTGCACTATCTTTAGTACAAACTGGCCACCCCTGGCAGAGGCAGACTCTCCAGCGTCAGCAAGGCCCCAGCTGTCAAAGCATCAGAAACACACAGTTATGACACTTAGTGACTTAAAACAGGATCATTTAGTGTTTCATATAGTTTCTGAGGGTCAGAAATCTGGGATTGGCTTAACCAGGTGGGTCTGGCTCAGAGTTTCTCGGGAAGTTACCAACAAGATGCTAGCCAGACCTGCAGTCATCTGAAACTTCACTGGGGCTAGAGGATCTGTGTCCAAGATGGCCCAGCCACGGGGCTGTTGGAAAGAAGCCGTGGTTCTTTACCACGTGGCCTCTTCACAGGGCTGCTGGCTTCTCCCAGAGGAAGTGATCTGACAGAGAGAGTGAGAGGGAGAGAAAGTTGCCAAGATGAAAGCCACACTTACAAAAATAAGTTAATGCCGGGCGTGGTATACCATTATGTCTGAGCTCCTTTTCTGTTGCTTATATAATAACAGAATAGCTGAAACTGGGTAATTTACAAAGAAAAATAATTTATTTCATACAGTTATGGAGGCTGAGAAATCCAAGGAGGATGGGCCCCATCTGATGAGGACTCTTTGTCAAGTCCAGAGGTGGCAGAGGGCAGACATCACATGGCGAGGCGGCTGAGCGTGCTAGCTCAGGTCTCTCTTCCTCTTCCTATATAACCACTAGTTCTCCTTCCATGATAACCCATTACTCCAGTAATCCAGCAATCCGTGAATGGATCAGTCCATCCATGGGGGCAGAACTCTCAAGATCCAATCACCTCTTAAAGGTCCCAGTCTTGGTACCACCACATTGGGGATTAAATTTCAACATGAGTTTTGGAGGGGACAAACATTCAAACCATAGCACAGTTATTGCTGCCACATGCTGTTGGTGTCACAGACCAACTGTGGTGCCATGAGGCCTGGGGGTGGGAGCGGTGGGGACAAAACTCAAGGGTGTGACTACCTGGCAATCAACCTGGGCCAACTAGCAGACGACCACAGCCCACCTTCTGGCCCCCAAAATTCATATCCTTCCCACATGCTAAATGTAGTCAACCCCTTCCAAAGTCCCCAGTGTCTCATCCTGGTATAGCATCTGTTCACCGTCCAGTGTCATAATCTAAATCAGGTCCAGGTGTGACTATATTTCTGTAAACGCAGCCCCCAGCACAGTTCTGTGCACCCCTGCCGCACCCTCCCCCACTGAACAGACACGGAATAACCACTCTAGACACTCCTGTTCCACAAGGGAGGGGAAAAAGGTATCACGTGTTTGCAGCTCTATAGTGTCCTCAGCCTGCGTCCTGCCAGTAGAGTTTTGAGGGTCTAACGTCCACTTTTTGTGTTATACTGTCTCTGTCCCTTTCAGTCCAAGCTGGTGCTGTTTCTGTATAAATAATTATTATTATTATTATTTTTTTTTGAGACAGAGTCTCGCTTTGTTGCCCAGGCTAGAGTGAGTGCCGTAGTGTCAGCCTAGCTCACAGCAACCTCAAACTCCTGGGCTTAAGTGATTCTACTGCCTCAGCCTCCCAGGTAGCTGGGACTACAGGCATGCGCCACCATGCCCGGCTAATTTTTTCTATATATATTTTAGTTGGCCAGATAATTTCTTTCTATTTATAGTAGAGACAGGGGTCTCACTCTTGCTCAGGCTGGTCTCGAACTCCTGACCTTGAGCGATCCACCGGCCTCGGCCTCCCAGAGTGCTAGGATTACAGGTGTGAGCCACCACGCCCAGCCTAAATAATTATTTTAAAAACTTTATGGATTTTCTGTGAGTTTTATTGCAGCCTACTTCATTAGACAAATGCAATATCCACAAATCTCTTTGAGATAAGCCCTTCCCTACTTTTAGCTTCTGCAGACAGCTGAGGGACTGCCTGTAAGCTTTCTGTCTGCACTAACCTTTGATCGAGAGAGTCTGTGAGGCACACCTTTAATCTATACACAGGGCCTTTTGTCTGACTGAGCAGTACTCTGAGGGGCCACCTCACATCTTTCTGAAATCTTAAAAAGATGATTTTATAGTCATACCCCAGGATTCATCTCTGGACCACAACTATTCCGGCAGGACCCTGGATTTGATCTTTTCTTGGAAAACTTTTCTTTTCCCTCCCTCCCTCCCTTCCTTCCTTCCTTCCTTCTTTCTCTCTTTCTTTCTCCTTCATTCCTTTCTTTTCTCCCTCCCTCCCTTCCTTTCTTTCTTTTTCTTTCTTTCTCCTTCCTTCCTTCCTTTGTTCCTTCCTTTTCTCCCTTTCTTTCTTTCTCTTTTTTCCCTCTCTCTTTCTTTCTTTTCCTTTCTCTCTCTCTTCCTCCCTCCCTTACCCCCTCTCTTCCTTCCTTTTTCTATAGAGGCAGGGTCTCGCTCTATTGCCCAGGCTGCAGTGCAGTGGCCCGATCATAGCTCACTGAAACCTCAAACTCCTGGGCTCAAGTGATCCTCCCAGCTCAGCTCCCCTCCCTCCCAAGTAGCTAGGACTAAAGGTTGCTACCACGCCCCACCGCCATCTCTTAATTGTGGCATAATTGGCCACCTGGGAAGGCTGGACATTTTCAAAATCATTCAGTCCCAGTTCATTTTTGTTTAAAGCTCTTTCCTTTCATTGATCTCTGTCCTCTAGCATCTTACTAGAAGCAACTAGGCAGCACTTCCAATATTCTGATTCAAAATCTCCTTGACTAGACCACCTAGTTCATGGCTTCTGTCCACATAATTACATGCAACAGCAGTGCCACTGTATAAAGATCCCCTGCTCCCAGTTTCTGATAGCATCTACCTGACTGTAAGCATTCACCTACAAGCTTTAAAGACTTCAGTCTTTTATTAACAGCTTCTTCAGATAATTGAAGGCTTTCACTAACACTCTGGACAAAGCCCACAGCCCAGTTCCAAAACCACTCTCACACATGAAGTTTTTGTCACAGCTGCACCCCACTTCCAGGTATCAACATCTGTATGAACTAACAGTTGCTGTGTAACAATTTAGCCCAAATCTTAGTGGCTTAAAACAATGCACAGTTCATGAGAGTGGGGAATCTGGAGGTGCCTTAGCTGGGTGGGTCTGGCTCAGGGTCTCTCGGGAGGTTACCATCAAGACGCTGGCTGGGGTTGCAGGCATATGACACTTGACAGGGGCTAGAGGGTTTGTGTCCAGGAGGGCCCAGGCACATGATCTTTGCTACACAGGCCTCTCCATGGGGCTACTCAAGATGTGGCAGCTGACGTCCCCCACTGCATGTGATCTGAGAAACCAGTCTCTCTCTCTCTCTCTCTCACACACACACACACACAGAGAGAGAGAGAAAGGGGAAGAGAGGGGGGAGAGAGACACGTCATGGTATCTTTTATAACCTAACGTTGGAAGAGATGTACCATCACTATTCTGTATTCTGTTGGTCCCACAGACCCACCATGGCACACTGTGGGAGACTACATAGGGGTATGAATTCCCAGAGGCGGGAAACATTATGAGTCATCTTGGAGGCTGACTACCACAAAATTATTCAGGGGTGAAATGTCATGTCGTCTATAATTTCCATACTTTGCAAAAAAAAATTAGTGGAGCATGTATAGCAAAATTTTAACAATTATATCTAGATCTGGGTTGTAGGAGAGTTTATTGTATTCTTTTTATTAGTCTATATATTTTTAAATTTCATAATACAAAGTTTAAAAAAAAAAGCGAATTTAGGCTTACTATCTGGGGTGACAAGATGGCCTACTGGCTCAAGAACCTTCTAGAAATCAGCCACTTTCCTCTCTCCTCTGACCTGTCTTTGCCAGCAACGCCTGCCCCATGCTGGAGATTCCGTGCTTTCCCTGCAGCTGCACCACGGGTCGGGCTGAGTCAGCAGCACCGGCCCGTGAATGGTAGCAGATGAAGTGGAATATGTTCTCTCTCAGGTATTATTTTGAGATGTTCTGAAACATACCAGCACTTTTTCTGATTTTGTTCCAAGTTTCATGAGAAGCAGTTCCACAGAGTACTTTTTCTGACCTTGGCTTCAAAGTCAGTGTTCATCATGGGGGTTTGAGCAGAGTCAGCAATTTTGTTTACCTTTGCCCTTGCCCCGTTTGTTAATTCAGCTTGGACTCATTCTGTTCTTGGAATTTAGATCCTTATTTCATAATGAGAAATAAAAACAACTTTGGAGGGGTAGCCAGCAGCGACTGCTGAGTCATAGCTCTTTAATTTATAGGGAACTCCGTGAAATCTTAATGCTCACTTCTGCTGAGAGTTTCTATAAGAATGAAACTTTAACTTTTTTTAAGAGCCTAGGTTAAATATTTACTTGTGTGATGAATTTTCCAGTGGAGTTTGGAGCTAAAATTGGTGAAGCTGAAAAGCTGCCATTTTGGGTGTTGCAAGCAGTTTGTGCCTTTTAGGATGGAAACAAGAATTTTTGTTTAGGGCAGGTCTTCAATTTCTTCTGGGTAATAACACTTTGGTGACTTCTTTTAATTATTCAGATGCTAACAAAACACCCATTATTTTGGAGCAATCCCAAGCCAGTAAAATAATTCAATTGTAGATGTTTCAGACTGTGATGTGACAGGTCCCGTTTGAAAGAAAATCAGTATATCTCTAGCAGGATAATACTGCCTTGCTCAGTTTTGGCTGCTATGACAAAAACACCATAGACGAAGTGACTTAAACAATAAACATTTATTTCTTATAGTTCTAGAGGCTGGGAGTCTGAGATCAGGGTGCCAGGAGGATTGGGTTCTTGGTGAGTGCCCCCTTCCTGGTTTACAGATGAGGAAGCAACATATCTCTTCTTAGAAGGGCACTAATCCCATTCGTGACCTCCACCTTCCTGACCCAAGCACCTGGGGCCCAACGGTCCCACCTCCTAATACCATCACATTGGGGGTTAGGATTTCAATTTGTAAATTTTGGGGGGTACCAACATTCAGTCCACACCATCTTTGCAGTGGGAAGGACAAGAAGTGAGTCTACCATGGTGTGATGGCTTGGTAATGTGCCCACTTGGCCAGGCTGAGCTGTATTTCCTAGAATTCCCTTTTCTTGTGTGTTTCCACTTTGGGTCCCTTATGAGGGATGTGCTTCTGCAGCCAATTGAGGTTGTTATCATAATCTTGGTCAGATGACTAAAATATGGGGGAGTGGGGCATATATGAAATGTATGTCAACCTAAAATAATCAAAAGTCAGAATCTTGTTTAAAGGGAGTTGATTCAAGCCCAAAGTTTGGGTATGAGCCTCCTGAGAAGCACAGATTCCAGAGAATGGAAGTCAGTGTTCCAAAGGGCAGAAGTTTGGGATGGTGTACATAGACAAAGTTTAGGGAGGCTTAACAGAATTTCAACATCTTTCTACGTAGGTAAGGCTTGATCCATAGCTGCAATGATCTGATTAGTTGAGGTGGTCTTTTTCCTGCTTTTTCTTTCAAGAAAGGTATATTTAACATTTCACACTGAAGACGTAACAGTCATCAGTCTTGGGTGCCATCGGGTCTGAGTTAGGTACAGGACAATATAGGAGTCAATCTACAACAAAGATCAGTGATCGCAGGAGGGGACAGTCTGGTCGCTGGTGTCTCCCAGTCACTTACAGAACGCGGAGGAAGAGAGGTAATCTATAATCTGTTAATAAGAAACAGAACTGCAAACATGCTACGTGACTCCAGTCTCCAGGGCTTAACTTCCTTGGCATAATAAATTGAGAGGGTCCTGAATATTTTTCTTTCGCACGTGTAATAATTTCTTTTTGAAAATAGATGAATTTTGATTTACAACGGGGGAGTTACAGGTCTCAGGAACCAGGCAGGAGTATAAACGTCACAGGCTGGCTGTCTTCCTTCCCCAGGCCTCCAGATACTCTTCTCGGCTCCTCTCCCCCTGCGCCTCGCTTCCCCTCCTCTCCCTGCAGGCTCTTCGGCCTCCAGGCCTCCCGACTGCCTCCCCCTCCCCCTCCCTGCCCCCTCCCTCCACCCCTCCCCCCTCGGCCTCCCCTTCCCCAACGCCCCGCAGCCCTCTCCTCCCCACGCCTCTCTCCGGGCTCCAGCTTTCCGGGGTCGAGCCGCTGGCCCCGCCAGGATCCCGGCGCCCTCGGTCCCCGCGTCCACTTCCCGTCCGCGGGAGGCGCCGCCCTCCGGGTCCCCGCCCGCCCCGCGCGCTCCGGGCGGTTCTGCGGCCGCGGGACAAGGTCCGTGCGCGGGCCCGGCAAGCCAGCGCCCCGGCCTGTGGCGGAGGAGGGATTCGCCGCGTGCACAGGTAAGGAACTCCCCAAAGTCTGTTTCCAAAAGCTGACCTTCGTGGAAGCAATACCTTGTTCTTGCGGAAGAGCAGCCCCCACGATCGCACGCGTGCGAGACGCCGCTCCTTGCACCGAGGTATGTTCCTGTAGGTGATTAGCCGTGTACATTTTAAAAACATAGCTGCAATCCCACGCCATGCAGACGTGCATTCGTTTTTGCCACTCAACACAGTGTAGGGAGCCTTTCCTCCAGGCCGCTAAATGTTTGTAACTATTCTCCTGCAGTTAGACATTCTGATGGTATAGTCTTTAGCTAATATAAAACTATGAAAAAACTGAGCACATTTGCACGGAAATCGGTCTGCACATTTGGCAGCAGTTCCTTAGGGTGGCTATAAACAGGGGAGGGGCCGGGTCCAAGAGCTGGACTTCGGACCCACATGCTGGGTGGGTGTTGCCAAGAAGGACTGTACTGTTTACACACCACAGCAATGCGGGTGGCAGGCCCGGCCAACGCTGGGCCTGAGATTTATGTCCACTGGCTGATGGAAGATGCCACCTGTTGTTTTCAAAGCCCATTTAAAATAAGGTGTTCAGAAATGAGCCCTGCTGGTATCTGGGGAAGCCTGGCCAGGCCTGGGGACAGCCCTAGAAAAAGCCAAAGGCAGGGGTGCTGTTGGTGAGTGCAAGGAGGCCAGCGTGTGCTCATCCTAGGTAGCTTCCTAATTCATGCTATCTCGACTGTATACCCTGTGGAAAATGCAAGCATGACTGCTGAAGGATAAATATTTGGAGGAGCTGACCTGCGTAGAATCCTCTGAGGATGAATATTGGCCCTGCCTTTCCCACTCCAAGTTTGAAAATCAGCTGCCATGCAGGTTCCTACAGTGTTTAACCAGGAAAGGAATAAAAACCCCAGCCCTTCCCCATTGGACACCACCCCCCATGCTGTCGTGGAGTGATGCCTTTAACCCTGAGCCCCTGGTTCTTCGTATACTTGGTTTCTATTTCTAACTTTTTAAAGCTTATGGCAATTTATTCCTTGACTTCTTTGCTTGCTACAGTAGCATCTGCAGCAGTCTTTTCTGCTCACCAAGATCTGTTTTCTTTGTTTCTGTTGGAGAACTGTTGTGTTGGGAAGTCTGACTTCTGAGTTACTTAAATCCTTGGGGTACGAAAGCAGGAAAACCACGCTTGCACCATCCTTTACCATCCATTTCTGACTTCCAGTGGGAAAAAAGGAATGTTGTTCAATGACACTGTTAAAAGATAATTTTCAGCAAAAGGAAGAATCATGACTTTCATACAGATATAAAAATGAACACATGGTAAAGATTTTATTTTATTTATTAAAGAGAGAGACAGATGTTATAACTGGTTCAAAAAAGAAGTCAAGATGTGCACATTTGTACAGAGTAAAGGAATGCCTCAGGGAGGTGTGCCTAGGAGGGGCATACGCTTGGAATTTGCAGATCACATGCTTAACAGTGATCCCCACAGGTTGTGACTTGTAATTTTGCAGAGGGACTGTCCTATGGGAAGCAGGGCTGGAGAGGGCCTGGTGGTGACACATAGGCATTACCTTGCATGAATTTTTATGAGGGAATTGTGCATTTGTTTTGCTAGCTAGTGTGGGCATTGTCAAATATGGCCACCAGGGTGTCTTCTGCAGAGGCATGTGTTGGCCATTGCTGGAGCCACGAAGAGCACCCTGACTTCCAGAGGCTTCACCAGTGGAAACCACAGACCTGATCTAGGTGGGCCAAACACACTTGCCATGATGCAGAAATCTTTTTTTTTTTTTTTGGAGACAGGGTCGCCTGGGCTAGAATGTAATGGCAGAATCATAGCTCACTGCAACCTCCAACTCCTAGGCTTATGGAATCCTCGTGCCTCAGCCTTCCGAGCAGCTGGGACTACAGGTGCATGCCACCATGCCCAGCTAGTTTTTAAAGTTTTTTGTAGGGACAGGGTCTTGCTATGTTGCCCAGGCTGATCTCGAACTGGCCTCAAGCTATCCTTTCACCTTGGCCTCCCAAAGTACTGAGATTTCAGGAGTGAGCTACTGCACTGGCAAGAAAAGCCTTTTTTGACACACATGTCATGAGGACCCCACCATGTGTGCCAGACACACAGTCCTGCCCCGTGCAGGAGGAGGCTGAAGCCTTCTTCCTCACAGTGAAGGATCCTTCCCGTGTAGGAGAGGTTTTGTGCTTCAGTGGAAAAGATCTGTGTCTATAGCACACCCTCTGGGCTGATTCTGGCCCTGTTTGTTATATTTGAGCCATTTTGCAAGTCTTTGTAAGTCATGGGTAAATGATAGATCTGATATCCGTAAATTCTGTCTTTTCTCTCTAGAGAATTAATCAACTGCTTCCCCTACTGTGGAAAGAATGTTTTGTCTCCATTTGCAATTCATCTCAGCATTTCTTCACAGCATGTAAATTTGTGCTTTTCTGACTTTTCCTTCAAGCCATTGAGAACATCTGCCTCACTTCCTTCTATCATTGGAGTAAAATAAATTCCTTAACATGTGTTTGTTTTTATATTTGTGTAAGAGTCATGGTTTTACTTTCTTCTGAAAATTATCTTTTAATAAATGTGTTATTTTGGGGAGAAAAAGCAAAAATCCTAGAGGGTACATACGGAGAATGTGCTTACAGTACAGGCAATTGAGGGTCAAGGGTAGCAACCTGCCCGTCCTGCCCATGTGGTCTTTGAGCCCGGGTGCGGCCACCACACCCAGGCCTCTCCCGCTGGAGAATGACCCTTTGAGATCAGTCCAGAGCGCTGCTCTGCTGGCTGTAAACAATCCTTCTGGAAAGTGGATATCAAGTGAAGATAAAGTAAAAAAAATTCAGATTGGAGGATGCCTTGGAATGGCCGGGCCTTTCTGTTGTCCCTGGGTCCTCATACGACAGCCCAGCGAAGAAATCGGTCCAAGGAATTGGTTCTCAACAAACAGTGCTACAGGGCACCACATTTACTGCGATTAATGGTGAATTATTGTCTGTGACGACTAACAGTTCTATAATGTAGCTTATGAAAACAAAACCAAGAAAACTAGTGTCCTTTGTCCTTGATTGGAGAACTAGTTGTTAATCCCTTTCTCCTTAAAATCAAATTACTTGATTTCTAATTACGAAACACTAAGAATATTCAGTGAAGTGCAGGAAATAACGTAACAGCCACCTATTTTCCCATCGCTCAGATTTAAAAGATAAATACCATTTTGTCCCATGTACTTCAGATCAAAACTTTTTAAGGAAATAAAATGTAACAAATACAATTAAAGCCAGCAATTCTCCATCCCTCCCCACCTCCCTTCCAGTAACTGCTGTCCTAATGGTGATGTGTTTCATTCTCGTACATACTTTCACTACCGTGTATTTATTATTAAAATATGTATTATTCTTAGTTGTTACTTATTTAGCATCAAAATAGCAGTTGTCTTTTTACATAGCATTATGTTTTTGAGCCTTATCATATTGATAAATATAGATTCAGTTTGTTCATTGAACTGCCATGTAATATTCTTTTGTTGCCTGGATCCGTGTCCTACAGCTGCTGTCATAAATTGCCACAAACTGGGTGGCTTGAAACAATAGAATTGTCCCATAGTTCTGGAGGCCAGGAGTCCAAAATCAAAGAGTCAGCAGGGCCTTGCTCTTCCTGAAAGCTGCAGAGAATCCTTCCTTGCCTTTTCCGGCTTCTGGTGGCCCTGGCAATCCTCGGCCCTCCCCGGCTTGTAGATGCATCACTCCAGTCTCTCCCTCCCTCTGCACGTGGCCTCATCTTCTGTGTATCTGTCCTTGTGTCCAGATTATCTACTTACAAGGATACCAGTCATTGCATTTAGGGCCCACCCTAATCCAGCATGACATCATCCTAACTTCATTACATCCGCAAGGACCTTATTTCCTATCAAGGTCAGGTTCACAGAGACTGGGGGATATCTACTTGAACAAGTCTTTTCGGGAACCCAATTCAACCCACAACAATGAATAAATCACAGTTTATTCCATTCTCTTGTTAGTGGTCAATTAGATTGCTTCCAATTGTTGCTGTCACATTAGTAATACCAAGAACATCATTCCATGTTCATGGCGTGTGCCTGCGTGTATGTGTGCAAATTTCTCTAGAGAAACATCTAGTGGTGAGATTTCTGGATTGCAGGGTGTCTTCCCAATTTCCAGACCTTGCCAGTCTGCTTTCCAGGGTTTGTGTCAATTTACACTCTCATTTCCCTTCCAGTGCATCCCATCTGGGTATTAACAAACTTTTTGCCGATCTGCAAGATGTAGAATGGTATTTCATTGTTGTTCTTAGTACAATTTCTTTAAATACAGTGAGGTTGCATATCTTTTCATATGTTTATGGGCCATTCAGTGTACTCTTTTTTAAATTGCTCATTCATATCTTTGGAGCATTTTCCTATTTCATTGTCTTTTCCTTGGTAATTTAAAAGAATTCTTCATGTATTTTATCTAGATATTAAGTCCTCTGTTTCTAAAATAATATCTTCTCCTAGTCTATCTTGTTTTCTCAATTTGTGAAGCCTTCTACTTTATTATTAGTCTTAATGATTATCTTATTAATCTTACTATTTTAGTTATCTTATTAATGAAATTTTAAAAGCCTTCTGTTGTGGCAAATACCAAGCCTATACACAAGTAGAGAGATGAGTGCAAAGGATGCTCCTGAACTTACTCCTGGCTCCAGTGCTGTCGCCACACGGACATCTCCATCCCTATCCCGCACTGGGCTATTCTGCAGTGAATCCAGACCTCTGATCATTTCGTCTGTGTATACATCGTGATGAATCTATAAAAAGACAAGGACTCTTTAAAAAAAAGTAACTGCAATGCCATTATCTTCCCCTGCCAAAATTAACAATTCTCAATATCATCAAAAATATCCACTCAGTATTCAATTTTCTGCAGTTGTCTTGCTTTTCTTGTTTTTTATAATTGGTTACAATGAAATGGGATTTGTTAATCCTTTTCTTTATGGTGTATGCTTTTTGGGTCTAATTTAAGAAATTCTGCCTTATTCCAAAGTACAGGAAAAAACATGTTCTCCCATATTTTCCTCTAACAGCTTAGTTTTGCTTGTCCAGCTTAGATTTCTAACGGTCTGATATGCTCACTTGTGTGTGGTGCGCTGGGATCCATCATGGTTTGTTTTCTCACCTGGGCAGCTGTGTTGCATCATTGCCACTTTCAACCCATAATAGCTGTTGAATTTTGTCAAAATGCTTTTTTCTGTATCTATTGTGATGATGACGTGGATTCACTTCTTTAATTTGTCAGTATCATGGATTACATCATAGAATGTCTAATGGTAGACCATCCTGGCATTCCTGATATGGTCATGATATATACATTTAAAAATATATTGTTTAGTGTGCTAATATTTCACTTATAATTTTTGTATCTAAATTTATAAGTAAGGGAATCATTTAGTTTTTCGTTCTTATCTTGTCCTTGTTTAGTTTTTGTATCCATGACATAGCCAGATTTTATTTGCTTCAAGTTGACATTTACTCCTGATTTTTTTTTTTCTCTGATTAATGAATATTTCTGGTCAGGTCCCCTCACCCCAACTTTCTACCATGAAAAATTTTCAAATATGGAGAAATGGAAAGAATAGTGTAGCAAACACTTATATGCTAATCATCTGGATTCAGTAATTCTTGGCAATTTGCCATATTGCTTTATGTATTTATTAATATATGTGTGTTGTGTGTATATGTATTTTATGAAACATTTGGGGGTAAATCGCAGATGTTATGACACTTCATGCCCTAGCACTTGAGCACACATCTTCTATAATAAAATTAGGAACGTTCTCCTACGTAATCACTATTATAATACAGTATAAAATTATTAATAATGCACCGTGTCAGCTTTCATTCATGTTTCATCCCTCAGATGTCCCTCAGATGTCTCTCAAATGTCTCCTATGGCTGTTCCTAATTTTGAACTAGGATCTAATTAGGGTTCACATGATGCAGTTGGGTTTATTTTTCTTTAGTTTCTTTTAACCTAGAGTCATCTCACCACCTTTTTTTCATTTACATTGGTTTTTAAATTTAGGCACATAACAGAGTTGGAAAACATACCCTCTCTTTTCTGTTCCACTAAGTTGTCAGTTTTGTTGGGTCTTCAAATTTATCAGCATAAAGTTGTTTGAACTAATTTCTTACAGTTTTTAAAGAGAAAATCGTTAATTATGTCACCTTTTCATTCCAGATATTGTTTTGTTGTTGCGTGTGTTTAGCATTCTTTCATTTTTATTTGGTTAGTTTTGCTGGAGACGTTGTCTATTTTATAACTCTCCAAGGGATCAGATTTTAATCTTTTTGGATTTTCTCTATTGTTTCTTTATTTTCATCTCATTGTTCTTTCTTTGTAGGATTTGCTATGGTCTGAATGTTTGTGTCTCCCCAGAATTCATATGTTGAAACCCTAACCCTCAAGATGATGGTATTAGGAAATAGGACCTTTGGAAGGTGACGAGGCCCTGAGGGCAGAGTCCTTGTGTTTGGAAATAGTGCCCTTATGAAAGGGACTCCAGAGAGCTGGCAGGTCCCTTCTGTCCTGTGAGGATCCAGGGAGAAGGTGCCATCCAAGAAGCAGAAAGTGGGGCCCCGATCCTGAATCGCCAGTGCCTTGAATTTGGACTCTCCAGCCTCTAGAACCGTGAGAAATACATTTCTGTTGTTTATGGGCTACCCAGTTTATGCTATTTCATCACAGCAGCCTGAACGGTTCTCTAATCTACCTGTGTCCTTGAGTTCAGTGTTCCCGTTCCGCCTTTCTGATGGAAGCTTAATTTTTTAAAAATCCAATTTGAGAATCTGTCTCAACTAGTGAATTTAATCTGTTTACATTTATTTAAATTTAGGCTGGTACGAAGGTTATTTCAATTGATCACAGTCAGTTACAGATTGAAGTCCTCCTTGTTCAACTCTTTTCCCCGTCTAATGATTGCACTTGAGTAGACTTAAAAAAATAAATAAATAAATAAATTTATTTCAGCCACATTATTTCATGCCTTGTAGTTAACAGGTTTTTTTTTATTTTCCTTTTCTTTCCTGCTTTCTATTTTGACTCATCAAGCTTTTTATGTCTCCTCTCATTTAAAACCCCATTCTCTTCATAAATTTCCTCTGGTGGTGGTATCTGCTGATTCTTGTTTATTTGAATCATTTCCGTTTTTTGTTGTTGTTGAGACAGAGCCTCACTCTGTTGCCCGGGCTAGAGTGCCGTGGCATCAGCCTAGCTCACAGCAACCTCAAACTCCTGGCTCAAGCGATCCTCCTGCCTCAGCCTCCCGAGTAGAGTAGCTGGGACTACAGGCGTGCACTACCATGGCCGGCTAATTTTTTCTATGTGTATTTTTAGTTGTCCATATAATTTCTTTCTATTTTTAGTAGAGAAGGGGTCTCGCTCTTACTCAGGCTGGTCTTGAACTCCTGAGCTCAAACAATCCGCCCGCCTTGGCCTCTCAGAGTGCTAGGATTACAGGCGTGAGCCACCGCACCCGGCCTGAATCACTCCCTTGTGTGTAGTTTTTTATAGTGAGCTCCTTCTTGATGGGGTAGTAATTTTTGGCCTGCACCGCGGAAGTCTTGCTATAAAGTGGATCTGCATTTGCCTCTGCTAGGTGTTCCAGGGGCTTTGCTGACCGAGGGTCAGCTATATTGACTTCTCAGCCAAGGATTGCGTCGGGTTGGGGATTGGTTTCTTTTTTCCCTTCCACTCGGAATTTAGAATGAGATGAGCTTTGCTGTATTCCTAATCCTGGTCGATAGAGCTTTTCTTGTTTTGTTTTGGCTTCCCCTTCCCCCAGACGTGAACCTTTGAGGGCTCAACATTGCAGGGTGGGTCTCAGTTACAAATTCCCATCTCATGTGGTCCCAGGGCCTCATTGGATACAAAATCCTAAGCACTCGGTTGTTAAGGGGTGTTCCTGGGTCCAGCCCTGTCTCCCAACTTTGTCCGATGCCTCCGGCATCTCTTGTGTCTTCCTTACTCTGGCTTTCCGTTTCCTCTCCAATCCTGGCTCCTGGGGAGTCCCCTTTTTCCTATGAGCTCCTCCGTTTTTATCTTTCTTTGTTGGTTTCATTCAATCTGTCATTTATAGTGTTTCCAGCCTTAATCTGTGGTATTGCCAGAACCAAAAGTTACCTTTGATTGCTTACATAATAAATATCATAGATATAGTTAAAATTAATTTTTTCTGTAATTTTTTTTTTTTTGTTAGAGACAAAGTCTTGCTCTGTTGCCCAGGCTAGAGTGCAGTGGTGCATTCGTAGTTCACTGCAGCATTGAACTCCTAGGCTTAAGCAATCCTCCCACCCCAGCTTCCCAAGTAGCTGAGACTACAGGCATGGATCACCATGGCTATTTTTTTGTGGAGATGGGGTCTCACTGTGTTGCCTAGGCTTGTCTCAAACTCCTGGCCTCAAGTGATCTTCCTGTCTCGCCTCCCAAAGTGCTACAGTTTTTTCTGTAATCTTGATTTTAGTTTACTTACTATTTAAAGTCTTTAGATTTTTACCATTCAGAATGTAACGCATGTTTCTCTCTTCATAGCCTGACTTAAACATCTGCAATGGCTAACGAAGCTTACCCCTGTCCGTGCGACATCGGCCATAGACTAGAATATGGAGGGATGGGGAGTGAAGTTCAAGTCGAGCACATCAAGGCTTATGTCACCAAGTCCCCTGTTGCTGCAGGCAAAGCTGTGATTATCATTCAGGATATATTCGGCTGGCAGTTGCCCAATACCAGGTATATGGCTGACATGATCGCAGGAAATGGATACATGTACGTATACAATTCTGTTCCTTTGTTTACATTCATGTAAATTTCTGTGGTTTATTTTGTTCCCTGATATACAGTATTCTAATTTACATCATCTACTTCCTTATCTCACTATGGTGAAGGTAAACGGGAAATGTATGAAATTAAGCACCCACTTGGTGGAAGCCAACTGCTCCTAACCCAGTCCCTGGGCTTTGTGTGCTCCTGGGGGTAGCTGGCCCTGTAGGCGTGTTGGACACGGGTAGTCCTCTCCCCGTGTGTGGCCCTGGCCAGGCGCAGGCGCTGGACACCGTGGCAGACCTTGCCAGCTCTGCAGTGGGCCCGTTACTTGGCCCCTGAAGCATCTCGGCCTCATGTCTGATTTCACAGGGCTACTTGGACGGCAGGGTGTCCCCGGCTCTTCCTGGTCCAAACATGTCCCCCCACGGCCTGGTCTGAATTAGACAGGGGTCTGGAAATCGTACAGTGAGACCTTGCTTGTCTCCCAGAGTTTACTTCTTGTCCATCCAGGTGGCCATGGCCACCGTTGGTGAGGGCTGCCACCTGTTTGCTTGTCATTTGCTGGTGTTGGCAAAGGCTTCAGGAAAGTCCAGAGGAGAGCAGGAACCACTCCTTCCTCCCCAGCCTCAGAAAGCGTAAACCCAGCAGGCTCGAGCCCGTGCACCACTCCAACCCGAGGGTGCACCTGCCTTGTTTTTCTGGGAAGAGAAACTGGTTGGAGAAATCAGGCCCACTGCAGCCTGATGCAGATCGTGCTGAGCGAAAACCTCTCACTTGCCGTTTCCCTTTTTCACGTCCCGGGTTCCCTCTTGAGGATGAGGCGGCTGAGCCTCCCAGGGGCAAGCCCAGGAATTAAGACACAGCCTGCACCGCCCCGATTGCCTTACGGCCCAGCCAGACTCTGTGCTAAGGGCCTGTCCAGGGCCACTTCCCCTTCCTTGAGGGAGGAAGCGCTGCTGCCCTCGTTTTGCACAGTGGGGAAACCAGAAAGACAGGTTCGCGACTGCCCAGATCACCCAGGCACAAGCAGGTTGATGGGATTTCGGTTTCTGGCGTTTTATGGTGGGTTCTTTAGCCGCAGTCACAGCGTAACAGTTGAGCAGACACCTGTGACTTACAAAGCACTTTCACACTTACACAACTGGCTCTGCCGGCAGGATCATCCCCTGAGGTTGGATGGTGCAGGGTGCTATTTGTCAGATCAAGGACACGAGGATAAAGTGGTTAAATGACCTGTTAAGGTCACACGCAGCGTAGAGTGGTACTGAGCCTCGAACTTGGAGTTTCTGAGCTAGTGTCAGTGTTCCGTCTACCCCTGCGGGAGGAGGTGTGTTCCTCCAGCCAGGCGGCGACTCTTTATTTTAGGAAACAGGCCTCTGGCCGGGGCGATGTTGGCTCCGTCCCCCTGGGTTGACTTGTGAGGAACAACGACATGGACTCGGGCAAGGCTTGTGTTCTCTCTACAGCCTCTTTTAGAACCTGCTTTAGACCATACCCTTTGGACGGGCAGTTGTGTCCTGCTGGCATCTTGGGTGGATGCTGGTGAAAATTGCTTGGTCATAGTGACTGGACACGCTCACCAGGTGTGTCCTTCAGCCTGAGGCTCATGTGAAAGGCCAGGGAGCTCCAAGGCCGGCTGAGAAGGGCAGCTCCTCCAGGGCAGCAGGCGGTTTTGCAGCCACCAGCCCCTGCCCACGTGCCCAGGTGCCCCCTCAGCCTGTGCCAGTGTATCCAGTGGGGAGTGTGCGCCACCGACAGCCTCGCCGTTTCCCAGGGCTGGGTTATGAGCCCCGCCAGAGGCCATGCACCTGCGGTTGTGACACCCACAGTGGCCTGGTGCCAGGTGGCCTCTTTGCTGCAATCAAAGTTGGCCTGCACACCCACTGCTTTTCCTTTTCTCTGAGCTACAATCACTAACTCAGCAAGTTTCTCAATAAATGTAAGCAAATAAACAAGTCCAAGCAGTTCTGAAACTAAGATCGATTCATGTCAATATTTTATAGAACCATCGTTCCAGACTTCTTTGTAGGGGAGGAGCCGTGGGACCCCTCTGCCGACCGGTCCAACTTTTCCGAGTGGTTGAAAACGAAGAACGCCCAGAAGATTGATAAGTAAGTTATCAGCGGACATGGCTGTGTGTGTGGTGTGGCCCAGAGAGAGCTGGGTTGGCTTCGCCGCTCAGACCCCCCCATCCACACCTCCTGGTAGGACATCGCTTGGCTGCAGCCAAGAGTCCTTCCTGAACGTACAGGAAAAATGTTCTCATGTAGCACAGTTCTGAGCTGAAGATGGGGAGCCAACAAGCACTCCTGCTGCCCCAGCAAGCTCACCTGTGTCCCTCTCTGAGACACTCTTGGTGCCACAGGTGTGCAGGGGAACCTCGTGGAGGTCGTGGGCCGGACTGATTACCCCGACCGAGGGGCTTCGGGTCCACAGGGCCAGCAGCTCTTTCCTCCCCTCCTGGCTGCAGAACCAGTTGAGAAGAAGGGCAGAGAAAAGCAACTAGATCCGATGCCAGCCTCAGGACTGCTGAGCTGGTGGGAAACCACGGTTTTAGATCTGAGACTCAAAGGCCCCCCCCCGACGCCCAGCCTAGACCCGATCCCAGTCCATCCCCCTGAGGGGGACTTTGGGTCTTCAGAGCAGACCCACCGACCGGGATTGCTTTTGGTGGGTCCAGGGGGTAATTGGAAGATGGGGAGGAACCCCCAGGCTGCAGCCTTTGCCTGCATTTGCTCTGCTCAGTCTAGAAGGACCAGAGCTGTCAGCCGCTGGTCAGCCCTCCTTCCTCTGTCTGGAGGTCTAAACACAGTGGGGGAAGAGGCCAGGAATGTTCTCTAAGGACAAGCTCCTCCTGCACAAGAAAGCCTGAGCCCAGGGGTAAAAGGGTTCCCCCAACACTAGCCGCTGACTTGAGTGGCCATTTCTCCCCGAGCCCTCTCCTCTCCATCACCTGACTCTCCCCCCACCGTACACGTGAGCCCCAAGATTGATCACCGTCAGCCTTCTGTTTGATAAGCTGCCCCCCAAGCCCAGGCCAGGGCGACTGCTAATAATGTGGCCACCCACCTGTGGCCACTCGGTCCCTGGAACCCTCTGTCCCTTCTTCTACCACGAGAGTGCCCTGAACTTCCTAGCTCTCCGGAGCTGACTCGGGCTGCTGGCCTCCCTCTCTTGGTCTGGTGGACACTGGGCAGCCCTCTGCCCACAGCGCGTGTCAGCTCTGCAGGGCCCTCCGGTGTCCTCAGCTCCGCCTTGCCTACCCCCTCACTGGGGGCCAGAGTCTCCCGTTTTGGCTGCCCCCTTTCTAGGGGCTGATGCAGAATCGCAGTGCTTTGTGGCTCAAGCCAGGAGCCTGCACAGGCCTGGGTCTCCTAGGGTCTCTGCGGGGTCTCGTCGGACCACGGGGAGATGCTGCAGCCTGCCCTTGGAGCGTCCAGCCTGGCTGAGTACCGGGACTGTGAATATGAGAAAGCATTAACCTCAGGGTCCTGCAAGTAGCAGACCAGGGCTAGAAGCTGTAGCGTCGATTCCACCTGGTGAAGCCCGGATCCTAGAGCAGATGAGACCAAACGTGGTGGGGCTGGGAGGGGCCACCCTGTCTGTCTTCTGTCTTCGGGCAGGAAGGACCTGTTTCTCCTGCTGGGAGAGCTGCCTGCGGAAAGCCTCCAGCTCTCTAGGATGTCCACCGCCTTGTCTAAGTCTGCCCCAGTGAATGGTCACTGTAGGGGTGTGAAGGCCCAGCTCCCTCACCCCTAAATGAGGTGACCTCAAGGGCCATGCCAGCCCCCCCCAGCACAGCACAGCCCCACGTCTCTGCCAGTCCTGTGCCCTCCCCTACCTCTCCCCCAGGGTGGACCCCAGGAGCGCCCTCAGTAGGCCTCCTGCATGCTGTTGTCCAGATCCAAGCTGGCTTCCCAGGGGCCTAACCTGCCATCCCAAGAAAAACAAAGCAAAACGTTAAGAGTACATTAGAAGAGGAAGCACAAGAGGACCAGAAAGACTATGGCACTAAGAATACAAAATTCAGCTTTGCTGGTGGGGCTGGCATGGGGAGCAGGGAGAATGGTTAGGATATTTTGCTGTTTTCCAAGAAAATGCCGTGTGGGGCTGCCTTGCATTTGTGACTGGTGTAGGCAGGCGTTAGAGCACCCATGAGCCTCTTCCACAGGGGAAAAGGAAAACCACACTTCTTAAATTAAAGGGAGGCATAAAGTGGAAACAGTAACTTTGAAAGTAGACACAAGTCCTGGTATCATATCCAGTCAGGCGTCTTCTCTTTGCAAGGACAGAAAACCCATCTTGAATGTTCACTACTTAAGGGGTCAAGGGATTTGTATTGGTTTATAGAACTGAAAAGAGGTAGTTTTTGGCTTCAAGCAGGGTTGGGTCCACAGCTTAAAAGGTATCCCCAGGACTCGTCCTCCCAGCATCTCTCAGCTCCATTTCCTGTATGACAGTTCCATTCTCAGGCAGCTCTTGCCTCTGGGTGACAAAATGGCTGCAGCAGCTCCAGCCTTCTGTTGGTCTCTCTCACAGCAACTCAGCAATCTCATTTTGTCCCCTTGTTTATGATTGGGTCAAAAGTCCATCCTTGAACTAATCATTGTGTACAGGAGATTGCTAAGCTTTGATAGGCCAGGCCTGAGCCATGTACTTTACTCCTGGAACTGAGGGCAGAGCCACCTAAGTATGTGCCCTCAGCATGGGGAGAGATTGTTCCTCTGAAGCTGAATCCTGGTGTTCCCAGAAAAGCAGGGAACAGACTGGGAACAACAAAGCAACACAGTTCACTTGAGTCAGTTAAAAAATTTTTACAGAAATGCCTTCTTCCTTCTTGTCCTTTCCAATTAAGGTAGTTATTCCTAAGATCAAAGCATTCAAGAAAAAAATCTGAAACCAAAAAGGACAAAAACTATTACTTGCTACACTTTATTTTGTGGGATTACTTAAATACTGCAAGAGAACATTATGAAAATAACCGCTTGCATACAGAGTGGTATGACACATATGTTTAAATGTGTTCAAATATATGTTACGATTAAAGAAAAAGTAGGTGCTATAGAATTGCATTGTACTTACATTTTTAAATTGCAAACGTCCAGCATTTCTTCCCTACCAGATTAGACAGAACTTTCTGGGCTGGCCTTGCACCCTATCTCCGCTTTGGTACACTCCTTCTAGTTGAAAATGTGTTCTGAATTCCAAGCAATCAGTTTGCAGATGACCTGTTTGCCAGAGAGCTACTGTTGTTGCTGCCTGGTGCTGTCGTGGCTTAAAGAGTTCTGGTGGCTTTCCAAATTTTGCTTCGCTCTTTGAGGCAGGAGGAGGCGAGCAATGCAGCGTTGGGAGTTTCGGGGGGAGAATGAATGTGTGCGGGCAGAGAGTATTTGGGGTGCTGCCCGTAGTATGGCTCATGTCTGCCTGAGGGGAGAGAGGAGTCTGGGGCATGCGGCAGGGACCAGATCTTGGACTGAAGTCTTATGAGCCACGCGGTGGACTTTGGCTTTTGTCCTGAAGAGAGCTGGTCAGATCTGTGTTTTGGAAAGAGCACCACGTGCCTGCAGCTGTTCGGCAGTTGGAGGAGGGCTGGGTTTGGCTGCTGGTGCGGTGCTTGGGCAGGAGGTAGTGAGGGTGGAGCTCTGAAAATAAGAACCTTTGACAACTTCAAATAACAGTTGCTGATACAGCCCTGTTATCATCAGCACAGCCCTTTGAGGGGTTCACAAAATAACCCTTGATACTTGAATGCCTTTTCTTTCTGTTCTAGAGAGGTCGATGCTGTCTTGAGGTACCTGAAACGAGAGTGTCATGCCCAGAAAATTGGCGTCGTGGGATTCTGCTGGGGTGGAATTGCCGTCCACCACTTGATGATGAAGTACTCGGAGTTCAGGGCGGGGGTCTCCGTCTATGGTATATCTGCCTTGTGCATTTTTACACAGTGAAAAGGAGGAATGGTTGAGTGATAGTAGCCACAAGCTTCTTTGACCCAGTGCCACACAAAGCCCGATAGTGCAGACATGGCCCATCTTAGGGAAATTGGCTTTAAGAATTTGAAAACAGAGGTGGAAATTTGCAGTGCAGTTAACCAGAGGATGTCACTGGGAGGGAGGAGGCCTGGGTCCCAACAGTGTGACTTTGGGAAAGTCACCTAACCTGAGCTCTCCATTTCTTCACCTAGGATGAAGGGGATAACATTTCTTTCTGTGATGATGATTAATATCACATAATACTTTTATGAGCAACATCTGTGAAAATATTTTTCTGAGATACGAATTGCTCTTAACTATGCACAAACACACATGCACACACTAAAGACAAAAAGAAAAGGAAAACCCACTTTAAAATGTAAATAGCAACTTACACATTGTAGCCAAAGCAAACCAAAGCTATCAGCAATGAAATAAGAACATTATATCTGTAAATAGAAATCGCATACTAGGTTTATGATACAGAAGCATTCAGACCAAAACAATGTAAAAAACAAAAAAGACACACAAGGAAATTTGGCCACCTTTTATAATACGGATGCTCCTTGACTTACGATGGGGTTGTGTCCGGTAAACCCACTGTAAGTTGAAAATGCGTTGACTACACCTGGCCTACCGAACATCATAGTTTAGCGCAGCCTGCCTTAGGCGTGCTTAGAACACTGACATCAGCCTCCAGTTGGGCGAAACCATCTAACACAAAACCTATTTTATAATAAAGTGTTGAATATCTTAGGTAATTTATTGAATACTGTACTGAAAGTGAAAAACAGAATGGTTGTATGGGTACTTGAAACACTGGGTTTCTACTGAAGGCATGTTGCGTTTGCACCATCATAAAGTCAAAAAATTGCAAGTCAAACCATCGGAAGTCGGGGACCGTCTGTAGCATATCATAATGATTTTTATTTGGCCTACTGGCTCCTCACTGTGGTATTTTCATCTACTTTTAGCATTTTTAAAAAACCCTTTAAATGTTGATTTACACAAAAGAACATAAACTCAGTAAGTGCCCAGTTGTGATATAGAAGCATTCAGACCTTAAATGCTGAACATGAAAAGAACATGTTAATAAATGCAGTAAGTGCTCCGTTGCCTACGGAACAATGGGGCCGGCTGTTGCAAGCCCAACAGTCGGTGCCTTTGTGCGAATTAGCAGAAGGGGCGCAGGCAGGGACGCCTCACCGGCGCCACCTCCTGGCCGCTGTCGTGCAGTACGCGAGCCGCCGCGCATGGCAGGACTCGGACCCAGGGGACATCAAACGGGGATCCAGCCACGTGATGTGCCTTTGCCTGAGTGGAGCAGGGGGCGTGGCCATCTTTTCTGTGGCTTTCTCCCTCCTAAAGAGGAGTTACAGGTGAGAGAAGGCTCTCTCTGGTACTTGATTTTTCTGTGCTGCCAGCAGGAAGTAGAAAAACATATGTTATTTTTTTTCTACCTGGTCTTATCTTAAAATATAACTTACTGCAAAACTTCTACTTATTTTCCCACAGAAGTGGGCACACCCACAGGTTGTTTTCAGACAATCTGGGTCCGGCAGAGCATGCTTTTAATTTCAGAATTAATCTCAAATTCTGAGATGAAGGATGAAAACTGATTTTTATAGAATGACCTGCTAGGACCAGGCAGTTTCACACTTTCGCACTTGTGGTCTTGTCTGAGCATAAATACTTGTTCAAATGACCGCTGCTCTTACAAATGGAACCACTGAGTGCACTTAAGCCAGAACCTATGGGGCTAGTGTAGACGTGAGAAACTTCTAGAACGACAGTTTGACGGTTACACACTACACAGCCTACAAGGTCTAATTCCATTATTTAATGGCCTGATACCTACGGAATAAGGTAGACAGTAGGAGGATCTGACTAGTAGGGTCAGGCCACGTCTGTGGAATTGCTAGAAAAGAAAATGAAGCCCCCAAAGCGCATATTTTACTGGGATAAACGAGACCATATGCACGTAGCTTTCCGAGGCGGGAGCGTGGAAATCATACTCTCATGCCCCTGTACTCAATTCTCAGGCATCGTCAGGGATTCTGAAGACATTTACAATTTAAAGAACCCCACACTGTTCATTTTTGCTGAAAATGATGCTGTGATTCCACTGGAGCAAGTAAGTTGGCATTTTTTCTCATTTATATATTTGATAGCACGATTTGACATTTTGGGGGAAGTGGAGTGGGGGAGGGAGTCCTAAAGTTGCCATTTGTTCTCCAACATTAACATTTTAATGATGGGCTTTGGCTGGGGGGGCGGGGGGAGACTCAGGCCTCCAGCACTTTGGGAGGCCAAGGCAGGAGGATCACTTGAGGCCAGGAGTTCAAGACCAGCCTGGGCCACATAGTGAGACCCCATCTCTATAAAAAATAAGAAAGAATTAGCTGGGTGGGAGCTCCTTGGGAGGCTGAGGCAGGAGGATCACTTGAACCCAGGAGTAAGAGGCTGCAGGGAGCTATGATGATGCCACTGCACTCCAGCCTGCCGACAGAGCAAGACTCTGTCTCTTAAAAAAAAAAAAAATAAGTGAAGATGTGTTTTATTAAATTTCACTTAGGGTGGAATTATGACCCCCCAAAACACAATTATTTAGTGTCACATCTGAAGGAAGTGTTTCGGTGTGGCCTGGTTACCTGGTGTAGAAACAGTTCCGTCTCCCCCTCACCCCCCATGGCAATGTGAAAGTTGTCATAAGGTCTGTGACCTTAAAGACATGGATTTTTTTAAACCAGTAAATTGATAAGGAAAAAGCAGACGAAAAATGTGGTTCAAAAGCAGTCATTTAGAAATTATTGTTATTAGTAACTAATACATTCATACAAATGATTTCAGATAATTGCTGTTGTATCATTTTTATATTGTTCTGAAATCTCTCCTTTGCCAGAGGTAAGAACAGTGTTAGTTACAAAATTAGAAGGAAAGAATTCAATGTAGCCGTGGAACTTGTTTCTGATTTAAAGCATTGATGTTCAATCTCTGTTCTCAACACTCACTGAAGATTTGGAAAATGGAAAATATTACTAAAGGGTTGAAATCATATGTCCTCATGAAATCATTTGCATACCAGGTCTCTTTGCTGACCCAGAAGTTGAAGGAACACTGCAAAGTTGCATATCAAATTAAAACATTTTCTGGGCAAACTCACGGCTTCGTGCATCGGAAGAGAGAAGACTGTTCACCTGCAGACAAGCCCTACATTGACGAGGCGAGAAGGAATTTACTCGAGTGGCTGAGCAAGTACATTTAGTAGTAATCAAGTGCAAACTTTCCTAAAATAGCCTTCATCCAAAAACCTGCTTTGAAATACTTAGATCATTTGATTTAATTTTCACTTTATGTAAAATAAATGTAGAAATCCTGAAATTCATTATTTCATCTGAATCACAAATTCAGTAGGAAATGTCAATGTATGACATAGTTGAATTTTTAACATGCACCTCAAATAAAAATTTAAAAACAAGGTCTGTACTTGGAGAATTTGAATGAAAGAGTAACACCCTAATTATTAATAAAAATCTAGGGCTATTCAAGGACCAGCTGACAGCTCAAGTGTGGCCTTTCTGGTCTTTAATTGAACACATCCTTTAAAATGCTGCAAAGCCGTGAAGCACACAAGCTATAAATTGAAGTATACTAAACTGCTCAACTTAACTAGACATTTGTCTCTGTCTGAAGAGAGCTGCATTTATGACATTTATATATTGCAATATGAGAAGTACTGAGATTAAACTAGGGATCCATTGACCTAATTATATCAAGCTAATAACCTAATATTTTGAATTTTTGAGTTTGTAGCTCTTTTTTTTTCTTTTTTAAAGATAATAGAAAATAGAGTGAACATCCGCTGTTGTCCCCTAGGCAGGGTTTCCCGGACACTGGCGTTTCGGGTCTCGGGGACTAGGGCTGCGTCAGAAGTCTCTGACGTGTTCAGCAGGGGGTGGTGCAGGGCGAAGTCGGTCAGCACCTCTGGGCCTGCACCTGCCAGGTGCGCGTGTGTGACTTTGGGTAAGTGACTCGACGTATTTATTTTTCTAATTTGGTCCTGAGGTCTCTGCTAGGAGGGGCCGCAAACCCCAGCCCTGCCCTGACCGGCCTCCGGGCTGGTTGGTCGTGGATGTGGGCGGTGTGCCTTTCACAGGATACTGCTTCGTCCTGGCGATGGCCTCATAACGGTGTCCAGCTGTGACCAGGTGTCCTCTCATGGGAAGCTCATTCACCCTGCCGGAACCCTTGTGGCTCTCGCTGACCTGTCTGTTCCCACCAAGGTAGCTCTGGGAGAGCCCTGACCAGGGGCACAGTTAGGTTTGGGTGTGCTGGTCCCCTGCCACACGGAGGAGGGAACTCAGTAATGCCAGAGGCGGTTTATTACGGGTCCGGTCCGGAGAGAAGAGGGACAGCTGGCAGGGCCAGCGGGAAACGGGGAGCCATTTGGGACACAAGCGCTCAGCCAGCAGGTGGGGAGCAGGGGGGAGAGAGAGAGAGAGAGAGACACCTGTGGGTGGAAGACTTGACCGGGGTCCAGGGCAAGCAGGCTTCCCACGGGGAGTTCTAGTTGGTGGGTTCGGAGCAAGCAGGCACCAGCGCCGTGGGGTCACGCTGTGACTGAGGGGTCACTGTGGCAAATTTCAGCATTCTGTGTGGGGGTCAGCGAGGTTGTCTCTGGCTGTCCCACAGGGAGGTGGTCACTAGGAGGCCATGTATGAGCAGATGTCTGGACTGACCACCTTGAGAACTGGGAAGAGGCAGAGAAATGGAAACTGAGTCGAGGGTAACTAAGCCCTGATTCTGGTAATAGCATACTTTATTTAGCCCAGTTTATCACAAATGTTATTTCAGAATGTAAGCAATAGAACAAATTATGAATGAGATATTTTGCATTCTTTTTTGTCCTGTCTTTGAAATCTGATGTGTATGTTTTTAGTTTTATGCTCCAGCACATCTCAATTCACATGCCAAATTTTTTTTATTTTTTGAGACAGAGTCTCACTCTGTAGCCCAGGCTAGACTGCTGTGGCATCAGCCTAGCTTGCTGCAACCTTAAAGTCCTGGGCTCAAGCCAGCCTCCTGCCTCAGCCTCCCCAGTAGCTGGGACTATAAGCATGTGCCACCATGCCCGGCTAATTTTTCTTTTTTTAGCAGAGATGGGGTCTCGCTCTTGCTCAGGCTGGTCTCGAACTCCTGAGCTCAAGCAATCCTCCTGCGTTGGCCTCCCAGACTGCTAGGATTACAGGTTTGAGCCACATGCCTGGCCCAGATGCTAAATTTTCATCAGAAGTACTTGATTTTTCTTTAGATGTTATAAAATTTACAGTTGAAAAAAAGTAGACTCACATACCCATATTGTTCCAAACATATTAAAAGTTTTACAGTAATTGGGTTTAGTACCAAAAGTCATTTCCTTTACAGTTTACCTCCGCTGGCTGTGGAGGCAGCTCCGGGCTGGCAGCATCGCCGTCCAGGGTCTGGCCCGCGCTGCAGAGCGGCTCTCCGTGTGCCAGCTTTCATCACATTTTTCTTGCTGTTTTTGTAGGAAAAGTATGTTACCCTGCTTCAGTTTTTAAATTCAAATGAATTAAAATTAAATTAGGACTGGAGCTCTCCAGGAGCACTGGCCACATCGCAAACCCCCAGAAGCCACTGGCTGCCCGTGCCAGTCTACACCTCGTTGAGATTCTCATCCTGTCACCTGTCCTTCGATCCTGTTCGTCCCCTGTGACTGCCCTGCGGTTGGTCTTTCTCAGTGCAGCCCGGAGGATTTCTGTACTTGGCACATGCCTCGAGCCTCCACCGGGTGTGTGTCCTTCCCGTAGCCCCTTGCGGGCCAGAGCGTTTAGCCGCCAAGGCAGGGCCCCACCGGAAGGGACGCTTCTCAGCTCACTGGCCCGGCTAGTGCAGGGACGAGGGGCAAATTCCCCATGGCCCTCTGAACATCACTGACACGAGGCAGATTAATAGGGGAAAAGGCGTACATATTTATTTACTCACAGTGACACAGGAGCCTTCAGAATGAAGACCCACACATAAGGGGGATTGTCCATTTTTGTGCATAGGTTCAACGAAGTATGGACAGCCATGTAGAAATACGACTGGACAGAAAGGGTCTGACCTAACGCTAGCAGACTGAGCAGGGGACCAGCCAGGCCTGTCCAGGTTCTTCTCGGCCTCTCTGTGCAGCATCCTTCCTTCTGGGTGTGGGCAGGGCCCTCTCTGGAACAGGGGTCTTATGATCTGTAATCAAATAAGGTAGGTTAGATAATTTCTTTATGGCTAGTTTTTACACAGAAAGCAGGGGAGAAAGCTAGAGTAGTAGTTTTAGCTTCTATGGCTGGCTTTGGGGAAAAAGAGTTCTCTGAGCTGCCTTGGAGAAGAGGGATTCTAGTTGCCATGGGCAGCCTTGGGGGAGAATGAGGGGCAGAGACAGGAGGGCGGAAGGGCAGAGCGAGCTGCTTCTGAGACCCCACACAAGTCACGGGGCCCCACCCAACCACAAGGAACCGGGAAGTGCAATCCTACTGTGAGCCCAGGAAGAGGAGCACTGAAGACTGTCTCAGATGCAGGAATAAGGAAGTTGGATCTAAGGGACGGTGGGGACAGATTGTCTTGGGCAGGAGGAGGATCCCCCGACACTGTATCCCCCGACACTGAGGCAAGTACAAGTGTAAGAGTTTCCAGCTGCTGCTGTGACAAATTTTCACAAATTTGGAAACTTAAACCACACAGATTTATCATCTCACAGTTCTGCAGACGGGACGCCAGGTTGGCTCAGCGGGTTGCTCTGCCCCGCTCTGGGTCTGGCGAGACCAGAATCCAGGGTGGGCCGGCCGGGCTGCTATGGGGAGGCTCGGGGAAAAAGCCGCTTCCAAGAGCATTTGAGGTTTTGGCAGAATTCAGTTTCTTGCATTTGTAGTGCCCAGGCTCCTACTTCCTCTCTGGCGGTGAGCTAGCAGCAGCCTTAGGTCCCGGAGCCTCTCCTCGGCCCCCGCGTGTGGAGCCTGGGTTGTTAATATTAGAGCCGGCAGTGGGTGTGGGATCTCTCTCCGGCTGCCCTCTCCGAGTCCTCTTCTGCAGAATCCCTCTCACCCCTCTTTCCGTGGCTACCCTGGCCCACCTGAATAACCGCCCTATTTTGCCAGCTGATTGGTACCCTTGATGACATATGCAGAGTCCCTTCACAGTGTCTAGACTTCTGCGGGGACAGCTTTAGAATTCTGCCTACCACAGGGCCTAAGCACAGGTGAGCTGACAGGTCTGAGTGGGAGCATGGAAGTCAGAAGATCACACTGCTGCTTCAGTTATCTCTGCGGTAGGAGTCAGGATCATCCGATGAATAAGACATCTTGGCAGGGCAGGGCGTGGTCACTCACGCCTATAATCCCAGCAACTTTGGGAGGCCAAGGTGGGAAGATTGCTTGAGGTCAGGAGTTCAAGACCAGCCTGGGCGAGAGCGACACCCCATCTGTACAAAAAATAGAAAAATTAGGCAGGCGTGGTGGCGTGGGCCTGTGGGAGGCCGAGGCAGGAGGATTGCTTGAGCCCAGGAGCTTGAGGCTGCTGTGAGCTATGATGATGCCACTGCACGCTAGCCTGGTTAACAGCAAGATCCTGTCTCAAAACCAAAAGGAAACTAAAAAGACATTTTGCTAGGTGCAGGTTTTCAGCTGCCTATATTGAAAATACTTACTACATAATGTTAAGAAGTTTATTTCAAGAAGTGAATGGTACATTAAAATTATGCAGTGTCCCTTGGATTTAACATCTAGGATTATTATGAGGATTAAATGTATTATTAATAAATACAGTGGTTAATGTGTTAATACAGAGTTCAAATGTTCTGGTTTCAGGATTTCTTTATAATCGTAAAAACTATTGAGGATCCTCAGGAGCTTTTATTCATGTGGGTTATATTCATTAACATTTATTAGAAATTAAAACTAAGAAATTTAAAAATCATTTACTTACACATAATAATGAATGCACTGTTAACATAATTTTTATGGAAAATGTGTTTTCCAAAACAAAAAAGCATGAGAAGAATGACATTACAAATCTCCTTAATGTGTGGTTTAACAGAAGATGGTGAGATTTTCATAGCTGTTTCTGTATTTAATTTGTTACAATGTGGTGTTTCAGAAGAATATGAAGAAAATCTGGCCACACACAGATGCACGTGGCTGGAAAAGGGAAATGTACTGCAATTGCCTTTCATAAAAATGGATATTCATCTTCAATATTACACCAAAACTCAAGGGGTAGTTTGAATAAACTTTATTCTGTTACATTGGTCCATCTCGCACTTTGAAAAGATCTTGTACTTATGCATGATATTGTAACATCATACATTGACATTTGGCAAATACTGGTTTACGGGGGAGACCTTCCAAATGTTGACACATTTTATTGTGCAACGTCAAAAATTGATCCTTTAATTCACCACCAATCTCATCAGAAGTCTTGAGATGACGTTGAGCTCATGATGGTGGATACGAGTGTTCAAAAATTTTAGCTTAAATACTAAAACTTCATTGACAAAATAGAATACTGTCAGTTGTTCCACTGAAAGTGACAGGCTCATTTTATTCCTTTTTGTGAAAATGTCCTATCTTGTCACACATCTGAGTAACCAGTTAACCAGTCTTTCATGTAAAATGGGGCTCCGCAAGGCAGGGCTAGTTCAGCTCGTGCAGCTGGAGATTGTGCTTGCTACACTTACCTACACGTACTGCCTCACCAAAGGCATCTGTAGGTGAAAATGAATTTTTTCTTTTTTAATGTAACAGCAGAAAATGACTACTAGTATTTGGTGCCACTTCTCTGACTCGTGCTAAGACGCAGTTTTACTGGCTATTTTTTGCAGCATCAATGCAAATGTCAACACAGTAAGAAAGGCAATAACCTTTTAGTTTAGGAAAATACTTTTGACCTCATGGGCCCCTTGCAAAGGTTCAGGACCCCAGAGAATCTGTGGAGCACGCTTTGAAAACCAGTTTTAGTATCTCTAAAACATTGAGAACTGTGATAGGAGCGTTTGTGTCATTACTACCATTGTGGCTTGTGGTATTCTCCCAACTTTTTCAGCCTTCAACACGCAGAAGCCGTTTTTGGTCTGTTTTTCTGGCGATTAGGTGACCCCCACCCTCAAGGCTGCCTGCAAGCAGCACCTAGGCTGGAGAAGCACTTCTCCATGCTCACGAATTATTGATTTATTGTTCAATTACTACCATACCCCACCCCCCTTCCCCGATCCCAAACCCACAGCCCTTTAGTGGCACTGCTCCACCAATTGAGAAAGGAAGGATTCAAGAAACTCAGTAACACGTAGCAGACACAGTAGCCTCTCAGCCCTTCCAGAGGCATCAGTACTTCTGCGTTAGCTTGTGCAGTCAGCCCTCCGTATCTGTGCAACCAACCACCCTCGGACTCAAGGTATTTGGGAAAGAAAAATTGTGTCTGCCCTGACCACGTAGGCTTTTACCCTTGTCATATTCCCTAAACAATATTAGTATGACAACTATTTATGTATCACTTACATTGTATTAGATAATTCTAAGTAACCTAGAGATGACTTAAAGTATACAGGAGGATGTGCATAGATTATATGCAAATATACCATGTTATATACCAGACTCGACACTGGTGTTTCTGGCATCTGTGGGAGGTCCTGCAACCAATCCCCTACAAATACCAGGATGACTTGCATTAAAGACAGGACATTTAACAAACCTCAAACAAATCCAGCTAGTGTAGGAATTGGAACCAACAGTAAAATGCTGGGTCTTGGAATCTAGCACTGGGGATAAGCACCTTAAGCTGCTTTCACTACACATGGGGAAGAAGATGGAGCCACAAGTGATACAAAACTTGAGCGATTTGGAACTTGAAGATAAAAAAAAGGTAACTCATTATCAGGAATAAGTATTTTAATGAAACAAAATCAAAAGCTTGTGAAACATCTCTTAAGTTCTCCCATTCATTGACCAGTTTCTCTCAACCACAGAAAACACCAGGAATGCCTGTGAGGTCCATTTTTGGAAGCAGGGAGGCTTGGTTTAGTGGCTCTTCTGATATAACCATGGACCCCTCAAGCTAAGAATCTGGTCGAAAGGCTGCTGGAAGTTTGTTTGTTTGTTTGAATACTGGAAATTCTTTGCAGGCAAGAACCAGTGCTTGTAGATGAACTCATTCAAACTACAATGTCATAGATATTTATCTAGGCAGGTCTGTCTGACTTTCTAAACTCAAAAGTGCCACACCCAGAATGGAGTACCACAAATTTTAATAGTCCTACTTCACAATCCATTTTATGATTAAATAGGTTGTATGCTCAGTAGGTTTTAAGCTTTCAATACTGAGCTGTGTGGTTCCACACACACTAACGTTAGGAAGAATGACACAGCACTCATTCCTAAATCCACAGGTTATTTAGCAAAGCACCCAATGCACCAGAGAGAAAAATAGACTGAATAGTTAAGATTGGTAAGTGTCTAGGTTTACATGAGAAAGCAAAACTGAAGTATGTCACTTAAGCCAATTTAGCCAGAAGAGTCTCCATTTCCTAATTCTAGGGAATCTGACTAGTTCAGATGGATGTAAGTGAACTTTATTACCATGACTTTATAAGAAACATTCTTTCAGAAAAATCTACAGAATCACACACAAGCCACGGCAGAATGCGGTACGGGACGTGACGAGAACTAAAGGAGACTGGCCAAGACTGACCTGGCTCTACCACCTACTGGTGATGAGATGCTGGCAAATTATCAACACCCAGATGAGTGTCTATCTGCAAGATGTGAACAGTAAGAATGTATCTACTTCACTAGGCTGTGAGACAATCTAGGTAAAGTTCTCGGCACAAGCGCTGGCCATGGTGAGGGCAATGTCACTGTTAGCTGGCTCTATCTTAGTCAGTAGAATCAGTTCAGTCATTCTGCCTACAACGGTATTGCAAGGCACTTCTTCCCACTCTTCAGATTCTCCCTTATTTTCTACACAATTCACTGTAACCTCCACTTATTCTGTCCCTCTGATAAAAAAATTGGGTTCTTGATACTGCTCAGAGAGAATTAAAAAAAAAAACAAACGAGAGAACAAGTGGGTTCCAAATTGCCCTTCTAAGCACCTGCTAGTGGGACAGCTCTGCACACAAGGTGACTTATATCTGGGGGGGCGAGGACCAGAGTAAAGAAAAGGGGACTATGCCAAGACTACACTTTGAACACCAGTCTCACTAGTATTGTAACATCATAGGTTATGCTGGAGTAGCCTAGTAATAGCACTTAAAACGCCTCAATGTTTAAGCTGTTAATAATTCCTACAGCTTATTTTGAAAAAGATCTACTCAAACACTTTCAGTTAAGGCAGCATTTAATTAACGTTACAATAAATGTTTCTGAAACCTGAAAAGACGATGAAGGTTGTTTAAAGAGATTCCTTTAATATAATGAATACAAAAGCATGTGAGATAGTACCCCCACAATTACACGGCTTTGAACAAGTGAAACTATGGTTACCAAACAGCTGCTTCTATTATAACATCTACAGCATCTGAAAAAGGATGTAATAATAAATAACTGTAGATGCATCACGAGACACCCATTTATTTAATCGCAGTAGCGGATCTTACTACATGTTATTCTGAATTTTTTCTTTATTCTTCAGATTCTCCAGGCTTACGAATGTCATCAATCTTCAAAATCATCCTAACCATTTGTGTTGCAAGAGATATCTGTTGCTTTTTGCCAATCAAGGTTTCTATTACATGTTGTTGCTTCATATCTGTAAAATACAAAAAAATCAATTATCCTAAAAGAGCATATTTAATACCAGTAACTAGTTCTGATTTCCTGATTTATGGAATCACAATAAAACTTAAGAAATATAAACTGTTGGAGACCAAGCAGGAGGACACTAATCTCAGTTATATTTCGTTTTCAGATGAATATGATTTCATTACTTCTAAGGACATTCTGAAATTTGAACCCAGTTAACAGAGGCTGTTGTGGGGATGGGGAGGCTGAAAGGTGAAACTTTTCAATGACATCCCTTCCCACAAAGTATCCACACCCTAACTTAGTAAATCTGAAATAAGTAAAATCTGTACTTGAAATGTAAAATATTTCCAAGACAGACCTAGAAAATGCTAAATTTTAGCACAACCAGGCATTCAAATTAAAAACATTACATATTTGTCTGACAAAGAGTTGCTTTTATTAAAACCTTGGGATGTGAGTATGAAAAGCAGAATATACCTGTATCTTTCCTAAGTAAAAACAAGCCATCAGATTCTGTGGACTGATTACAGAACTCCAGACATGGCTCAATTAGTACAGAAATCCCTGGGACCACTGTTTCAATAAGCTAAAGCTATACTACCTTTTCAGCAGCTGAACTACAGAAGGGGCTACAGAAGTTACAGTATATCATCATTTATAAAATACTCCACAATCTGCAGGATATAACCACATAGTAAGCTGTAAACTAAAAGTCCATTTCAGAGCTGTTTTATATGATATTGTCCACTTTGACATTTGCACAAAAAATGGGAATTATTTTCTAAAGCCAGAGATTAACACTTGAGTCATCTTTGGTTCCAATGAAGGATTAAGGTTAAAAAAAAAAAAGCCATCTTTGGTTAATAATACCTTATTGTAGTTTACTATAATTAAAATGAATTTTGTGTTGCCAGGACTAGCTATCTAACCAACTCCTAAGGTAATCAAATCAAACATTCTAAAATTCAGGACTTGCATATGTAAAGTATATTTAAAAAAAGATAGTTTCATAGTATATAATATACAGTAATACATAATTATTCAAATAAACCCCAAATATAGCCCCACATAAAGATCACGACAGCTCCTCACCATTTGTCCCCTTGTGCAAACAGTCAATTCCAAGAGCAGGGTTCACCTCCTTCACTTGTCTCGCTCGAACTTCGGTCATAGTCTGGATAGGGTTCATGCCACTGTTCTCAGAGAGGGCCATGGGGATGACCTCCAGTGCGTCGGCAAATGCCCTCATGGCGTACTGCTCCAAGGTCGGGCACTGGAAGGGCACAGGGGTGTGGTAAATGCACTTGGCAGAACAAAACCTCCAGTAGCAACTTGGAAACACGACTCTATTCCATACTTTGAAAAGCTAACGCATAAAGAGTTTTAAATAAGCTGTCTTGATTATTTTTAATCTATCAGAATATTGAAATGTCACTACAGAATAAGGACACAGAGGGTATACGTGTGAGAAATGTCTCACAACAAAGCAGCCCTCCCTGCTTTATTTTTAAGTTATAAAATTAATTTGAATTTCAGATAATATTAAGACTAGAGATTTACTATTAGTTCAAGGATGGAATAGCTGAGAACAGCTGAGGAATGCTAATTATGGCAAACTGAATTTGAATAAAAGGATGTGCCCTCAGCTCACAATGCTTTGTTCACTGTGAGTCCAGCACCCCCGTCCCTGCTCTGTTGCGCAGCCTCACACCCCCTCCACACACCGGAGTCGTCCCTGTCCTTTACTCATCTTTGCACGTGTTTACCTTATCTGCCTCTCGGCTAACCGCCAGAGCACAAGATATTTCAGCAGCCCCTCCTCCATACACCACACGATTATCACGGACGAGGTTCCGGATGACACACAGAGCATCATGAAGGGACCGTTTTGCTTCCTCGATGATCTAGGGAAAACAGTTTTGCCTAAATTAACGTGACCAAGATCTACTCACTTCGGAGCCAAATACCTGGCAACTCAAGTGGAGAGGCCGTGCCATACATTTAGTCTTTATCATCAGATGACTTACCTCTTTAAACACCTTTCCTCCCTACAATGTAGTTAACAAAACTCAACAAAGGCAGCCACCACGACTCATTCTAGGACACATGATCAAGCAAAGGAGTAAAGCACTCACAAAACCCCCCCAGTGACTTGCATTTATCACAATGTGCTAGAAATTCATTCTCAACAGAGAGACTGTCAGTGGTTATTTATCTGGGCTCCCTCCCTGTTTCTGCCTAACGGACAGCAGAAATGTGCCTTGTGAAAATGACAATTAAACATGTTGTTCAGTAATCATAACTTACACCATGACACATCGTTTCTTTGATGCCACACTATGTACCAAATCAGAAAAAAATGTAGGACCAATGACTAAATTCTCACCATCTTATTTCCTCCTCTAATGAAAATGGTCACAGCTCTGGAGTTCTTACACTGCTCGATGACCAGCATTTTGTCTTTAGTTGTCCCAAATGAGATTTCCTTTACAAGGCCAGCAAAGCCCAGCTTCTCAGCCGTGAGCTCTGAGAATCGGGGCACGATCCGCCCTCCTGTCGCGATGGCAATCAGCTAATTGGTGTATTAAGGGGGGAAGGACAAAGACAGTATTGGTGAACAGTTAACTTTCAAAATTGGACCACACAAGCTCAGTTTGATCTAGGACCACCCTGTTCACTAGAATTGCTGTCCCCCTCTGGCCAAACTTTTCCAGTTCAACCCAAAGAGCCTTGTTAAAAAACAAGGTTCTGAAGAGCGAGGCAGCTTGGTCTGGCTTTGGGCTGCCTGGTTCTATCACCCCACACCCGTCCCCTAATCTCACGATCTTGTCTCCCCTCTGTGCAGCCCTCCCTCTCTCTGGGAACCTAGCTTGCACACTCCCCAACTGGGCTGCAGTGAGGACCAATGAGACAGTGTACAGCTGGGACCGCTGTTAGTATTTGGCTGACACAGGAGGGAATGAGACCAGGTCTTCCTGCATCAGAAAGTCAGTAACAGGGCAGGGCCAAGGGCCACGACATATGGAAAGCGTTTCAAAATGCCAGGAAGCACCAGAAATACATGGTACTGTTAAAAAAAAAAAAAATCCAGTGCTTTCTTCTTTCCCAGTTCATCCTCCTCTAATTGAATGGAGCCTGGGCATGTGGTTATTTAAGGCAAGTGCTATCAAAGCACCCCTTACATGCACTGTAAGCTCAACCCCTACATCCAGAAAAGTCTCTTCACATGGAGCCTCCTACCTCAATTTCAGGTCCTCCTACCCAACGAACTGCAGGCAAGTTATTCTGAAGAAGTAAATGATTCGCCTCATCATCAAAGCCCCACTGACAAATCGCTAGGTTAGCACCAGTTTCTTTGATCTGGGAAAAGAAATGCCACAATCATGTTAATACAAAGTAGGTATTTATTCTTTGTTATAACATTTGAAAAAAGGGGAGATGCACAGTTGGGTGCACTGAAATAAAAAAAGCACAAAAAAGGGAAGGAAAAATTCAAGTGTCTACTTTCCCGTCAGTTCCAAATTCTAAATAACGAACATCCATCAGTGGGGATCAACTCACTTTTTAAACTATATTTTAAAAACCACAATCAGTAATTTACACTGAACTCTGCTCTTACATACAGTGAAGCAAAACAAATGGAAGTGACACAAAGCTAATACCCTCTTCTCCCCAATCCAGGGATCAAAATGCTAAAAACTCTGCCCTGTCACAAATACTTATGACGTGGTTTCATCTGTGTGTTTTAAACAAAAATGCAACCTGCTTGTCTCACTTGAGTGGACAATCCTCAGTGGATCAACAGACACACCCTAGCTTAGGGGCCCACAGAGGCAATCTTGCTTCTTCTAGTAAGAAGCATCCCCCATTCCCACTTGCAAATAAATGGCTCACATTTCCCAATCATAAGGTAGTGATCAGAGCTGATCACTGCTCCCCTCCCCCGCAATGACCCACCTGGGACTGCTGCACCGCACCCCCAACTCCTGTCTCCCTGTCTCCACCCGGGCCTCCCAGATCATGCACCACTACCTGGCTGTACCCCCCTCCTCCCCTGGCCCTCTAGAGCAGTCCATTAACAGCAGACTCTTCACGCAATGTTTCCGTCACATTCTTACTGTGAACAAATTCTGGCTGTCCCTGACAACCAACCTGCCCACGCATTTCTCCTCAAACGGTGGCTATTCTTCCTCTCTCGTGCTCACAAGAGAAGGGTCCTTCTTGCTCCTCACAGTCGCCCACAATGTTCCTTTCTCGGTCCCTTGCTCTCATTCTTTAAAATTTCAGCACCTAGTCCCGTCACTATCCCGTTTTCATTCTTGGCAACCTGCACATCACCAAACATGACCCATCCAATACTCCTGGCCTCTCAGTTTACCTTTTTCTCTCTAGTGCACCTCAGCCAGCATGCCCATGACGCTGGGCCAACATCCCGGAGAAGAGCTTCTATTTACAAACTCCTGCCAGCACACCCACCCCCTTAGGATGGCTGTTTCTTACATAAACCAACCATGTTCCTGCCTCAGGGGCTACCCCATCTCTCCTCAGCCTGGAATGCCCCTCACCCAGAGATGCTGCCCTGTCACTCAACACAGCTCTCTTCTGTACAGAGGCCTTCTCTGACCAGTGTCCATGACAGAGCCTGGCCCACTTCTCCCTTATTCTGTGCTGCAAGGGCAAAAGTTTGGCTTTGTTCACTGCTGTACAGCTAGGACCTGGTATGTGGTAGGCACAAAGGTTATGTGTCATGAAGGAATGAATTCAATGACTTTCCTAAGAACAGACCAGACATTAAAATACCTTCTAGTTTGTCTGCTAAAATAAATAATGCTCTAAGCAATATCATGTTCATGGAAGCTTGAGTACTGGTGCTTTAAACTGCCAAGGACAGGGTCCCAAAAGAGGAATTGCTACATCAGAGAGCACGTACACTTACATTAAGGTATTTATAGGATCATACTCGACTTATTTGAGTAAAGAACTGGGATTGCTGTGAGTATATTCTGGTTTAATTCCAGTTACTGAATAACTCTTTTGTCTAAGTTATATTCAGAGATCGTTTCTGTGCCATTTGATTTATTTTCTGTGTATGTTTATTCCTTTTATAATTTAAAACTGAAGGACTATACTGTTAATGTGTTATTTGTGGGCACATAAAGTATCAAGATTATAATATAATCACACATATTTATTACCTACACCTAAATAACTGCAGGCTTTGGGAATTTAAATTTCACTAAGGGGTATGGTGAGACCTACTTGGTGAATCATCTCTTCAAACTTCTCCTTTTCATATTTCTGAAGGGCTTTATAATCTTCTACAGAGGTCACATCCAGCTTATGCTTCGTTTTTGGTTTAGGTGGTTCAAATGGACACGTGAGAATTGCAATCTTAGCATCTTCCACTTTCTATGTGGAAAAACGAAGACATTTTAATTGGTAGAACTGAGAGATAAAACAGTGTGAAGCTGTGAAAGGCAAGGGCTTACTTTTGGCATCTGTGGGTGACTGAAATCCTTATCCACAATCACACCCTTAATAAGTTTCGTGTCTTCCAGCCTTCCGCCCACTTTGCCTTCTACTTTGATGAGCTCAAAGTCTACATCTCTCCGCTTCATGTCCGCTACAGTGAGGACAGCATTCACAGCAATCTCGGCCATTTGTCGGTGACAGCTGTTGACCCTGATAAAAACACCCCAAAACAAATTTTCACATTCATTTCATAATTACCGCAACCAAAGCAGATCACGTGAGATGTATTATAAAATGTTCAGAGTCCTTTAGAAAGAAATGCCATCACCACCTTTCAATAGTTTAGAGCAGGGATCCTTAACCTGTGAACAACGGACCCTAAAGAAGACCATAAACCTAGATAGGGAAAAATTGTATCTTTATTTTCACTGACTCTAACTAAAATTTACTATTTTCTTCCATTATGAATGGATATTAACAAACATTGCAGTATGGCAAGAACTAAGTTTTTTTTTTTAAGCTCGCATTACTTTTTAAGAATACTATTACTATTTTATAAGTTTAGAATAAAATGAGAGAGATAATCACTCAGGAAAAGTAGACTTTATCTCAATGAGTGGAGCATTTAATGGGAAGTGAAAGGACTGGATAGGGCATGCTACCTTTGCAAGAATTTGCACCACAACATCAGTTACGGATGGGGGATGTTACTTTCTCGGGAAGCTTTGAAACATTTGAACAGACTTCTCAATAAATTTACTTTTGAATCAACAAAAAACACAAGGGAAAACTAGCACTTGAAATAGAGTGTCTGAAATCTTACGTCACCTAGGAAAGAGAACCATGAAACTAAAAATGTTGTAAGGATCCTAGAGTAAATGACTTAACATTTTGTTTTATGTTGAATATATCCGGCCATTTTCAATTGATTTGAGCATTTTTTTGTAGTAAAGACCAATACATATTTGGGTTTTACAAAAACTTACAGATAGAATAGGGCCAACTTATAAAGCAACAATAAAATAAAACTTGTGCATTTCAAGTAACGGTAATGCCTTCCTTTCATGAGAAAATAGTGCTATGCTTGTGACAGAGGCCACCTCTAGGGTAGCCACCCTTATCTAGGAGCTAGTGTCAGCTAAGACCTGTAACGAGAGGACAGCCCGCATCACTGCAGGCTTCTGCGCTAACACAAGCTGCTATGGACATCTTCCACCCAGGGGAAAAGGCAACACAGACAGATAATTTTGCTGCATTTTCCCTGACTACTCTGAATTGAGACCACTCCTTCCGTTTTGCCATAACCACTACAGGCACACAAATGAAAAATGAAAACATCTCTCTCACTGATACCAATTTAAAAAAATAGTGTGATAAAGCACCTTACACTGGATTTTTATGCTACATTATAGCAACAGACCGTAAGTCTGCTTACTGCAGCTTCCAACTCCTAGGCTCAAGCGGTCCTCCTGTTTCAGCCTCTCGAATAGCTGGGACTACAGGAGACCACCACCATGCCTGGCCAATTTTTGCAGAGATGGGTTCTTGCTCAGGCTGGTCTCAAACCCCTGGCCTCAAGTGATCCTCCCCCCAACCCCCGCCCCCGTCAGCCTCCCAGAGTGCTAGGATTACAGGCGTGAGCCACCATGCCCAGCCTCTAGTTGATTTTTAACCCAGCTGATCCTGCCAAATTAAAATAATTAACTACCTTACAAATATTGTCAAGGGCATTCAATACCTGAACTTGGAAATTCAGCTCCAAACTAAAATACAAGATGCGTGTGTCTACATCTACATTAAAAAACAAAGCAAAACTCAAATAACAGAAACTCATCAGATCAGTATGAAACCAGCAGTGGTCACTCTGTGTTGCCTTTAGGAACAGGCAAACAAACTGTGTCTCATCTACAAACACTTAATTGCATCTTCTACCAAAACGTACACTTTGGAGCCCAGCGTGGTTTTTGCAGTCTGAATCAGGGGTTCAGTGTCCTTTATGTCAACAAGGACACTGTCGCTGATCTTGTCCAGGTGCTCAATAGCAATGCGGGCGGCCTGCTCATAGCCGTCGGCTATTCTGATTGGGTGAATGCCTCGGTCTAGCAACTGCTCGGCTTCTTCTAACAAGGCACCAGCCAGGACTGCAAACAAGCCAGCAGAGAATCAGTTTAGGAAAACGTCAAAACTTTACTTTTAGTATAATCAATACAAATTAGATGCTACTCTGGAAATAAGAAGGCTCCAGAATTAAGCTGGAAGTAATCTTAGAAACGGAGGCCATCTGTTTTTAAGATGGAGCCTCTTGTTTTCATTTTAGCAGAGGTCTAACAGATCTCCCTTTATAGATGAACATTCAACCCTCAGTGATGTGAAGAATGTAGCTAAAAATATATGTAAAAAGAACATTTTTGTAAGTGGGAAAAAAACTATTGTTTTCCTGGTCCAGGGACGTCTACTGAGTGAAATTCGTCTTCGTGATAAAGATCATTTCAAAATGTTTTATTATTTACCCTCACCCATCTTCCCTTCCCCCCATTTTATCGCCACAAAGATGAGTTTTGTTTTGTTTTAAATCTGTGGCTCTCCAAGCATACCAAGAACAGTTCTTGATACACAATAGTATCCAAAAAATATTTGTTGAATAAAAGAATTGAAATTCATATGCAGAAAAGGTAACCCTAAAGGTTTTTTTTTTATCTCTTCAGTCTTCCCCAGCTTTTAATCTTAAACATTTCAAACCATCAGGAAAAAAATGCAATAGTAAAATGAACACTAGTTTACTTATCAACATTTGCCATGTTTTCTCTACACATGTACACTTTTTCTCTGTTCAACTATTTGAGAATTATTTGTAGAAATCATGATCTGTCACTCTCAAATATCTACATATAGCATACAGCTGAGAACAAGGGCATTCTCTCCCGTATCTGCAATGCCATTATCATACTCAGGAAACTCAACATTGATACAATACCATTATGTAATACATAATCAAATCCTTCCACTTGTCCCAAACATCCTTTACAGTTTAAAAACCACACAAAACCAAGCCAGCATACAAGTAATTATTACACATTACTGCTGGCTGTCACTTCTCATTGTCTAATTATCCCCAGTCCCTTTTCTGTTCTTTTGTGACTCTGTCAGTTTTGAAAAGTCTGGACCACTTGTCTTGTAGCATGTTCTTCAACTCTGATTTGTTCTGCTTTTAATGCTGACCCAGAGTCAACATTCTTGCAGGCATGTTAGCCCTGTGATTTTAAATAACACTTCTCAAATGAGACAGGATATTTTGCCTTTTCTTACCAACCACTCCTGTGGTTCCATCTCCAATTTCATCATCCTGTGATTTGGACAGTTCAACCATCAGCTTAGCAATCTGATGATCGACATCCATCATGCTTAAAATGGTGGCACCATCGTTAGTTACAGTCACATCACCATCCTTGTCCACCATCATCTTATCAAGCCCTAAAAAGACAACAAAGTTCAAAAAGCTTTTGAGCAAAAAAAATTGGCAACCAATACCAAGAACTATAAAAAAGGTTAGATCTCTTGACTTAGTACTTAATCTATTCAATTAATTATAAATAAATAATTCAATACAGAAAAGGATGCCTGCATGAAGACATTTTTAAATTGGCTAACATAAATGGCAAAAAGGAATTTATGAAGCGTCACTAAATGAAATATCACTCAAAAGACGACTGCTATGATTTACAAAATGCTAATGAAATGATGTTATGTGGAAAAAAGGGTCTGACCTAAAATTATACACGTTATTATGATTATAACCATGTTTAAGAAGTCTGGAACCTACCAAAAAATTCTGGGTGTGTTAGGGTATTAGGATGCAACCCCTACCATTCCCTACCTTTCTACAGAGAGGTTATACTATTTTATGTTTTAAAACTTGTTAAAAAATACAGAATGTTGGACTCTTACCATTTGGTCCAAGGGATGTTCTCATTGTATTTGCTACAGCCTTTGCTGCCATTATATGAGACTAAATGAAACAGAAAAAGCAAATATTCAGTTGTACACATAATTTCAATAGCATATAATGATTACAAAAATTCACTTATGACTTAGTTTCTACTCTCTAGAAACTTCTACATTTAAGAGGCAATAGACAAGTCTAAACCTAAGTACGATAAAAATTTTTTTAAATTTCAGAATATTATGGGAGTACAAATGCTTTGGTCACATAAATTGCCTCTGCATTGCTAGAGTTGAAGCTACAAGCATGCCAATCCCCCAGACAGTGTGCACTGCACCCATTAGGTTTGAATTTACCCATCCCCTCCACCCGCCTCCCACCAGTATGATAACATTTACAGCTCCTAGCTTTAACAGGCCATTCTTATATGAAAGAAACAGAACCAAATGATTTGTGTTATCTCATGTAGCCTTCAACGCATCAATGAGGCAGGTTCTTTTACCAGTCTATTTCACAGCTGAAAACATGGACAGTCTAACCTTGACCTGACAGGCCTTGCAAGACCACTTTGCAATAGTTCTCTCCCTGGGTATCAACGGGCAATTGGTTCCAGGAACCCCTGAGGTCACCAAAATCCGCAGATGCTCAAGTCTCTTGCGTTCAGTCCTCTATACCTGCGGGCTCTGCTTCCACAGATACCGACGGGACCATATTAACTTCATGTGAAGGGTCCAACAGAAAACACACAACACCTTCAACTGTCACACTATGGTGCAGAAATATACTCTTCCCATACACGGAAGAATCACCCTTGCCTGTCAAAATTTTTTACGAAAGATCATTTTTGAAAGGAGGAAAGTTCTGAAAAGTAGCCAAGAATTTAGTAGTAGTGATTCTGTGCAGGCACATAACCAGGTGGACTGCTCTGTTTTAACCTGTTGGTTTTCTTGCCCTTAAAAAGCTTCCGCCACTCACCTGAAACCCCAATAATTGTATCTACAGATCAAAGTGAGCAACTGGCCCCTAAAAGAAGGTAAGTAGCTATCAGAGATATTAGAATGAATAAGTTACCTGGTATTTTTTCTTACCACATCTAGCTACTAACCTGATTGACAGATATAATTTTTTTTTTTTAAGGAGGAAGTAAGCAGCAGAGAGGAAAGGAGGTAGGGAGTCTGGTAAATAGGAGAGATGCCGAAATATAATTTGCACTGCTGCTCAGGAAAATGGAAGAAAGCTTTCTTCCTTCTCCTTCAGGTTCTACATATCTCCAGACAGAAAAGTCTAAACATCAAGGCACGATGGTTCAGTTATATTATGGACGGTTCAGTTATATTATGGACTAAACGGAATTTTGTTGGCTGGCCTGTGAACTTAAGCCTGTTTTGTTTTGGGTTAAACACTTTTAGAATACAACTCCCTCCTAAGCCAAGTGCTGCCTGCATTAAAAAACAAAACAAAACTGTAGAGACAGGGTCTCACTATGTTGCCAAGGCTGGTCTCAAACTCCTGGCCTCAAGTGATCTTCCTGTCTTGGCTTCCCAAAGTGCTAGGATTACAGGTATGAGCCACTCTGCCTGGCCCTGCCTCCATCTGTAAGGCAAAATATGTCCTGGCTTGTGACGTTTCTTATATTATTGCCTTTTATTTGTTATAGATTTTGGTTTCACCTCTTTAAATTAGTTGGAAGTTCTACCAGGTCGGTGACCTCAAACTGCTAAGCCTCAATACTCAAAGCATGCACACCCAGAGCATCCAATTCTTACAGAGATTTAAATATCCATGTTACCATCCATACCCTTGGCTCTTGATTTCTACGTTCTAGGAAAATAAACTCTGCAACATCTGGACAGGTTAATTTGCAGAGAAGTTTTTGGAACTCAGGGGATGTCAGTTATAGCAAACAATCTTCCTAGTGGAACATCCTGCCTCACCCTCGCTTAAATTTAGGCCAATGGTATCAAAACACGAAAGGTAACCACAGCTTGAAAACATCCTTCTCTGTTTCCACACACAATTAGGCTTATATTTCCTCCAAATGTCTCGTTTCATTTCTTTCTATTTTTGCCATCACCAACCTAACACAGATCTAAAGAAAGCTATAGAATTCCAATATCTCTTATCTCACTCTCGGATTCACCCCACATCCAGCTAACCATTTTTCCTCAAACATGTTGCTTACCAGTCCCAAAGGTTTAAACTCCCCAGTGCCTCACTGGTCAAGTTCAAAAGGTGCAGCCTTTTCTTTCAAAGCCCTCCAAATATGTCTTCTGATCCCTAAAGTACTGATGCACAGAGGCCCTCCTCCATCTAAATCTGACCAACTTTTCAAACCAGTGCTAATGCACCTGCTCCGTGAAGATATCTGTGGTTCCCCCATCTGGCAGGTTACAAAATACAAAAAGTTCATTAAGGTCTGTGAGGATACTGGTAATCTTAAAATAAACTTTGATGATAGGTCTGTATAATAGAATTTTTTTTTTTTGACACAGTCTCACTCTGTTGCCTGGGCTAGAGTGCCATGGTGTCAGCCTAGCTCACAGCAACCTCAAACTCCTGGGCTCAAGGGATCCTCCTGCCTCAGCCCTCCAAGTAGCTGGGACTACAGGTGTGTACCACCATGTCCGGCTAATTTTTTCTATATATATTTTTAGTTGTCCATGTAATTTCTTTCTATTTTTAGTAGAGACAGGGTCTCACTCTTGATCAGGCTGGTCTCGAACAATCTGCCCACCTCGGCCTCCTAGAGTGCTAGGATTACAGGCATAAGCCACTGCGCCCGGCCTGTATAATGGAATTTTTAAAAGATAATAATCATAGGGAAGTGGTTCTTAACTAGGACCATTTTTTTCCCCAGGAGACACATGACAAAGTCTGGTGACATACTTGGTTGTCACAACTGAGAAGAGTGGTGCTACTGGCATGTAGTGGGTAGAGGCCAAGGATGCTGCTAAACATACTAAACAGGACAGGTCCCCACAATGATCTGGTCCCAAATGTCAGTAATGCCAAAGCTGAGAATGTTGCTATAGAGCATTTGCTTAGACTCAGACAGAGGTGGGCTTGAATCCTTGCCCTGCTCTTTAGCAACTGTGTGACCTCAGGCAATTTCTCAAATGCTCTGGGCCCAAGTTTCCAATTCTGTAAAATAATACCTATCTCAAGAGTGAGGCTTACAGTCAACAGGCAGAAGAAAATGGCTGATGCAAAATAATCTGCAGCTTTAATTATTGTTGTATTTGGTGTGTGTACTGGATGTTACTTTCTCTGCAGGCCCCATGAAGTGAAAGTTAGAGTTGAATATGTGATACAAGTAGCTTGAACCTTTTTTCCTACAAAGGAAACAAACACTGAGTACCCACCACAGATTAAGCACTGTGTGGCCACTCCTAAGTTCCTCCATTTAGTACCTGCCAATCCCCAACTTGACAGGGGCTGATCACTTCCACTGGGAAAAGGGGTTCAGAGGTTGTACACAAGTTACAACTTGTCCTAAGTAAGTCTGTGGAAGAAGTGTATTAATTCTAAGTTTGTATAAGTAAAACCCCAAAACAGTAAGTTAACACGGTCACCTCAGATCTGGTGGCATGTGTATACACGCAAACTCTATGGAGTCATTTTATAACAAACCCTACAGGCCCTCTCAAAGTGTCCCTTCCTCTGCATTTTCTGGCAACACCCCTTCCGTCCTTACCGGGACCCCTGCACTGGTTTCTCTGACTCCTTCGGTTATTCCCTTTAGTCCACCTCAAACGAGGCTTCCTAGGGTGTACTCTACTTAAAATTCCGCCCAAAACCCTCTTAATGGCTCCCTTCCCCACGACATAACGTCCTGATTCCCAGGCGTGGCACTCAAGAGCTCCAACCTACGCGGAGAATTCTCACTTCAAGCAAACGGTGCTTCGTTAAAACCAGATCGTTCTTCCACGCTACAATGTGCCCGGCGTTTTCCTGCCCAAGTATTTTACCCTCACTGCTTCTTCTCCCTCATTCAAACTCTCACCCCAACCGTGTGCGGGGCGCCCTTCCCTTTTAGTGGCATCCCTTTCCGTAATTGGTTATTCTCACCATATACCGCCTAGTATTACGGCTATGTGCGTCCATTTCCCACTCTTACGACTGTTTTTTTCTTCCTTAAGGGTATATGTTCATTCTCACAACGCCGCATCCAGGGATGGCCGCTCATAAAGGCACTCAAAAATGAAATGCTTTTGCAAATGACCAACCTTTACGAGTGACAAAGAAAACGAAAGGGCCGTTGCGCGTACACCAACTGAGGGTCAAGAAGTTAGCCCCGCAGGTGGCCCCGAGCACCTCCCCTGTACCTTTGGGTGAAAACCCGCCAGGGTACGGCGCGACTGCTGGGCTGGAAGCGTCGGGCGGGCCGACCCGAAGCTGCGCCACCCAACTCCGAAGGGCGCCTGCGGCCCACCCGACCCCGCGTTCGGACAAAGGCCTGTACGCCAGCCTCTCCAGAGCTCAGGGAGCGGGGTGCGTGACTGGGGACCAGAGGGGCTCCCTCGGAGGAGGAGATTCTCCACCTTTCCGGGGAGCACATGGCAGAACTGCTCCGGAACTTGCGCAGGCGCAGAGCCACTGACTCCGCCGCTTTTCCCTCATCCCACCGCGAGCGTGTCTCGGTCCCGTTACCTTGAGGGCTTCAAGTCCCATAAGACGAGACTTGCGGTCCTGATCCTTGATGATGAGGAAAGGGCGCCCATATTCATCGAAGGCGAGAGTCCCCACGGACGCCATCGTGCAGCAGCAGGAGTTACTTCCCCGCAACCGGCGGAGACCACACCGGAACCGCGGACACACCTTCCTCTCGCGGGAGGGTTCAAAGCTCGCGCATGCGCAGTACACGGGGACGAGACTTATGTTTCACCTGAGACTAATTTCACGCTAGACAGTACCTTCTGGAATCAGCGCCTTTGGAAACTTCTACCATTCAAGAAGCTGGGGGAGGGAGTTTGAAAAAAATCACGAGAAATTTTAGAACACAAGTCAAGAGCAGATTAAGTTTAGTCATTTCTTAAAACTTTACAATTGAGGGTTTCTGAATAGCGGGTCCTAACGAGGAACTCATTTACTTACAGCATTATTTTCTCCCTTCTTCCCACCCCCGGCTCCGAGAAGATGGTAGAATCCACTTCGTTTAAGGGGGCGGGGGTGGGTGGGGTGGCGGAAAGCTGGAAATCTCGCGATGGAGGGAGTAGGAGGTGAGGCCGGGCGGCATGGCGGGCTGTTTCGGGCGTGGGGAAGGACGTGGGCGTGACGTGGGGCTCGCGGCGAGCCCGTGTCGGGTGCGGGCGCGAGCGGGAGCCCCGGCTGGCGGCCTCTCTGGCTCGCAGCCTGGCGGTGGGTGCGGAGTAGCCCGGCCGCCGCTGCCTCCGCCCTGCGGTGCCCCTTCTTGGGATCGTGGACTCTGGATGCGTTTGCCAGCTGCCAGGCGCTGTTCTGAGCGCTTTAGGGCAAAGGACTCAGTCTTTAGCGCAAAGGACTCAGTCTTTAGCGCGGTCTTAAGGGATAAGGATACTGGGGTCACGCTGCTTGGTTGGAATCGCAGCTCTGCCACTTTTACTAGCTGTCTTTGTGCCTTGGTGTTTCCTTGTCTGCAAAAATGTCTGTAATAACGGTAGTATCTGCCTTACGGGGGTGAAGGATTCAGGGAGAACAGTGCCTGGCCCTTAGCAAGCTGTGTTTAAGAGTTTGTTAAATAAATCCACATTCTGCTCAGATGATCCAGTAAGTTGCCCAAGGTTATACAAGAGTAATGAGAGTTAGTAGAGACGAAGTTGCACAGCTTAGTTAGTGCTGTGAGCCCCACTCTTTCTGTTGTGCTGCCTCAGAAAGCTCTTTCTTGGCAACTACAACTAGAGAGTATCCTGTCTTCTAATTCTTTATGCTGTTCTTTCTTCAGAGATCACAAACTAATATTTTATAGGCTTAGTCTTAGTTGTGGATTTCTAGCCTCCTTTCATCCCTACTGCCGTAGAACAGGGACTTACCCAGTTGTGTTATTCCCAGCCTTTATTAGGTACTCAACAAATGTTGAAATGGATGCATGCATTACAACATTTAACCCCGACTTCAAAGTCAAGAACCGACTTTGTCATTTGATGGTTGGTGATCAAGTAACCTCTCCTAATGTTTGGCCCACTTACTCTCTAGGCTTAGAGGGACTCCAGGGACATAGAAAATTTTAGAGTCAGGTCTCATTTCACTTAAGCTTTGCTGATTGTTTCCTTGTTCAAAATGGTGAATTCTGCAATCCATTTGGCTCATTAAATTGTGAAAAATAGAAAATGTCCAGTGGCATCCTCTATGTAGTTTATTTCCTGTCAAAGCTCTGGGATGGGGGGATTTTTCCTAGTATCAATAGTAAATATATATCAAAAGGACACAAATGACATTAGACTAGTACAAGAAAGGCTTCTTAAGGGACAAAAGAATATATGTTAAGGGATATAACATATATGTTGTAATTATTAAACTAGTATGCATATGCAAGTACATAATGAACAGCTTTTAAATATTGTGACATTTAGATATAAACCTCACTTTAAACACGTGGCTGGTCACAATTCCAGATAGGACTGTTCATCCTGACCTTTGTTCTTTGGCTTGAACTTGGATAAGAAACCTGTGCACTTTTTTTGTACATCTTAGGCATTGTCTCTAGCTCCAGCTGATCCAAATATATCACTGAAAATTGTTGAGGTTTTTAACCCATTATTAGAAGTTAATAACCAGGCACAGTCTGGAGACGAAATAGAAGTTGACCACACCCTGTCCTTTACTTTTAAGGGTGGACTACTAAGTGCTCAATGAAAATGGCCAGTGGCCACTGAAGGAAGCTCTTATTTAACAGAACAGCTGGTGTCCCAAAGAGCACACCTGACAGAAATCTCTTGCCATTTATTTGTAATAAATAGTCTAGTGACTCTAAACATGTTCCATTAAAAAGATTGGTAGAAATATTCTTGATTTTAGTTTTGAATGTTCAGGGACTGTTTTTCACTGCTAAAAATGGATACTTTCTTGGGGGGCAGAGCTAACAATGTAGTCATATATTGGATTTGCATAATAACTGCTTTCAAAGCTCAAGCAATGGGCATGGATCTTGTTTTCCCCACACAAATATTTGTGAAGTTGAAAGACTTGCAGGCATAAAAACGGGAGACAGAACATTGCTGGCGTTGCTTTCTTAAAAGTACGAATATTGCAGTGCATGTAGAATAAAATGCACACTGAGCCTGGTATTCTAAGACCTGCCTTTCTGTTTCTCTCTTACTCCTCACTCAAAAAAGGCTTTCCCCACCTTCCATGCTTCGATTCCGAGGGTTGCTTCTTTTGCCTCCATCTCAAATTCTGACTCTCTGCCAGTGCCTTATCAGTCCCATCATTGGGATCAATCATCCCTCAACCTCCCCCTTATTCCCACAGGGTTTTGTTCATGTTACAGAGTTTCTCACAACCTGACCTGTGTCTGCCTCAGCTGGACCCTACCCCACAGGCTTGGGGGTTGAATTGAAGGGTACATGTCTACACTGGTGAAATAGAATTTGGGTCATCTAACTCATGTTTATTTAATAAACCCAGGGAACGAATGGGTAACAAAATGTGGTATATCTATGCAATGAAATATTATTCAGCCACGAAAAGGATTAAAATACTGATACTAGGTACAGCATGGATGAATCTTGAAGACACCGTGCTAAGTGAAAGAAGTCAGTCACAGAATACCGCGTAGTATATGATTTCACTGCAATAAGTCCAGAATAGGGGGCTCTGTAGAGACAAAAAGTAGCTTAGTGGTTGAGGGATGGAGGGTGGTTGGGGGGATGATAGCTGAAGGATAAGGGGTTTCCTCTTGAGGGGAATCTGTGAACATAACAAAACCCATTGAATTGTACATGTCAAATGGGCAAATTATGTGCATATGAATTATATCCCTGTAAAGCTGTTAAAAATTGAGCCCTTCCCCTAGAATGATGATATTGAAAATAATAATGGCAATGAACAGTTATCGGTCTCTCAGGCCTGTGCTAAGTGCTTTGTATGCTTTATTTATTTTTTCTGTGAACTTGCATAGACAAGTTTACATATGTTATTTAACTGTTCTAATAACCCTATGAGGATAGTATTATTGCTACATCTTTTTTTAAAAGTTTTGAGTTGTGGTAAAAAGAAAAAACAAACCCACCATAATTATTTCTAAATCTAACTGGTGAGAAAACCATGCCTTAATAGCAGCTTACCTCATGTTAAACAACTAGTTAAGTTCTGAGACTGCAGAACTGTGTGACTCAAATCCTCTTAAACACTGTGCTATACAATTGAAATGCCCACAGGATAATTTCATGTAAGACATGACAAATGTGCCTTGACTTTTCTTAAATAAACAGATGCCAGCCTCCTACTATAGCACATACAGGCGTACCTCGGCATCATTTTTCCAACAGCGTGTGCTCACTTGGTGTCTGTGTGACATTTTGGTAATTCTTGCAATATCTTGAACTTTTTCATTATTATTATGTCTGTTATGGTGATAAGTGATCTTTGATGTTACTATTGGCATTGTTTTGGGGCACCACAAACCGTGCCCATATAAGGTGATGAACTTGATAAACTTTGCGTGTGTTCGGACTGTTCCCCTGAACAGTTCTTCCCCTCTTTCTCTGCCTCTCCTTGGGCCTCCCTATTCCCTGAGATACAACAATACTGAAACTAGTCCAATTAATAACCTTACAGTGGCCTTGAAGTGTTCAAGTGAAAGAATCACACACCTCTCACTTTAAATCAAAAGCTGGCAAGGATTAAGCTTAGTGAGGAAGGCATGTCAAAAGCTGAGATGGGCTGAAAGCTTGCACCAAACAGTTAGCCAAGGTGTGAATGCATAGGAAAAGTTCTTGAAGGAAATTAAAAGTGCTACTGCAGTGAACACGTGAATGATAAGAAAGCAAAACAGCCTATGGAGAAAGTTTTAGTGGTCTAGATATAATATCAGACCCCTCACAACATGCCCTTAAGCCAAAGCCTAATCCAGAGTGAGGCCCTAACACTCTTCAATTCTATGTAGTCTGAGAGAAGTGAGGAAGCTGCAGAAGGAAAGTTGGAAGCTAGCAGAGGTTGGTTCATGAGGTTTAAGGAAAGATGCCATCTCTATAACATAAAAATGCAAGGTGAAGTGCAAGTGCTGATGGAGAAGCTGCAGCAAGTCATCCAGAAGATCTAGCTAAGATCATTGATGAAGGTGGCTGCACTAAACAGCAGATCTTCGGTGTAGATGAAATGGCCTTCTATTGGAAGAAGATGCCATCTAGGACTTTGATAGCTGGAGAGGAGAAGTCACTATCTGGCTTCTTACTTTGTTGTTAGGAGCCGGTGGAGCTGATGTCTTTAAGTTGAAGCCAATGCTCACTTACCATCCTGAAAATTCTAGGGTCCTTAAGAATTATGCTAAATCTACTCTGCCTGTCCTTTATAAATGGGACAACAAAGCCTGGATGAGAACACATCTGTTTATAGCATGGTTTACTGAATAGTTTAAGCCCGCTGTTGGGACCTAGTACTCAGAAAAAAAGATTTCTTTCAAAATATTCCTGCTCAGAGATAATGCACATAGTCACCCAAGAGCTCTGATAGATGTACAAGGAGATCATTACTGTTTTCATGATTGCTAACATAACGTTTACTCTGCATCCCATGATAAAGGAGTGATTTCAACTTTCAAATCTTATTATTTAAGACATACATTTCATAAGGCTATAGCTGCCATAGATAGTGATTCCTCTGAGGGATCTGGGCAAAGTAAATTGAAAACCTTCTGGAGAGGATTCACTGTTCTAGATGCCATTAAGAACGCTTGTGATTCATGGGCGGAGGTCAAAATATCAACATTAAGAGGAGTTTGGAAGAAATTGATGGATGGCTTTGAGGGATTCAAGACTTCAGCAGAGCAAGTCAACTGCGGATATGGTGGAAATAGCAAGAGAATTAGAAGTGCCAACTGAAGATGTGACTGAAATGCTGCAATCTCATGATAAAACTTGAATGGGCGAGGAGTTGCTTTTTATGGATGTGCAAATAAAGTGGTTTCTTGAGATCTATTCCTGGTGAAGATGCTGTGAACATTGTTGGAATGACAATAAAAGATTTAGACTATTATGTGAACTTAGTTGATGAAGCAATGACGGGTGGAGAGGATTGATTCCAGTTTTGAAAGAAGTTCTACTGTGGGTAAAATGCTGTGAAACAGCACTGCATACTACAGAGAAATCTTTCATGAAAAGAAGAGTCAATCGATGCAGAAAACTTCGTCTTATTTTAAGAAATTGCCAGTCATCCCAACCTTCAGTAGCCACCACCCTGATCATCCCGCAGCCATCAGCATTGAGGCAAGACCCTGCAACAGTGAAAAGATTAGGACTCACTGAAGGCTCATACGATTGTTAGAATTTTTTAGCAATAAGATATTTTTAAATTTAGGCATGTACATTGTTTTATAGACAATGCTATTGCATACTTAATAGACCAAAGTATAGTGTCAACACAACGTTTATATGCACTGGGAAAACAAAAAATGTGTGTGACTTGCTTTATTGTGATACTCACTTTATTGCGGTGGTCTGGAGCTGAACCTGCAATATGTCCAAGATAAGTTCCTCCATACAATGCCAAAATTATAACTGAAATTATTTAAGGCTTTTGGTCTCCGTCAAATACTGTCACCTTTCTAATTTTATTTTACCTTTATCGCTAGCACCAGTAGCAGACTTCCCCCCCCTCCCAGTTGGTTTTCCACTATGAAACCAGTTTTAAAACTCACTTAAAGGGGCCTCAGGAATTAAGAACAAAGCCATGCTTAGAGGAACATGCAGGTGGTTGGCCAGCTGCCCTGGGGTGTGACCCACTGCGGTGTGCCTGCCTTTGGTGTTCACGGGGGTGGCAGGCAGAATAATGGCCCCTCTTGAAGATGTCCACACTCAGATCCTTGTAACCAGTGCAGATGTGGTTAAGGGTCTTGAGATGGGGGATTATTCTGGATTATCTAGGTGGGCCCACATCACGAGACTTCCTGTAAAGAAAGGAGGCAGGAGTGTGAGGTGAGGCAACGTCCTGCCAGAGCAGAGGTTGAGAGATGTGCGGTCAAGAACCAAGGAAGCTGGAAGAGACAGGGACACCGATCCTGCCCTCGAGCTTCTAGAAGGACCGCAGCCCTGCAGCCCATTTCAGACTGACCTCGAGAACCATATGATAGTAGATGTTTTGTTATAAGCCACTAAGTTTGTGGAAATTGTGTTCAGCAGTTACAGGAAACCTTTAACTCTGTGCAGCCCTGTGCTGTGTGCTTTACCTGCATCCCCTCGTTTCACCTTCACAACAGCCCAGCGAGCCCCACTTTATAGATGAGGAAACCGAGGGTGAGCAAGGAGGAGGGATTCTGGGTCACACAGTTAAAGTGGCAGAACCGGGATCCTAATCTCTCCCAGCTCTGGAGGAGTCCTGCTCTTATCTCCTGTTGTGTGCTTGTTAATCAATTGCAAAATCAATTTCAAATCAATTTCAGAAACTTAAAAATGTTTTAAAGGATAAAGCTCAAGAGGAGGATATTTAAGGTACCATTCAGTTCTCTGTAATCAGTGATTGGAGTCTCTTTGCTTTATTCTGTACTTGTGATAGTATTGAAACGATTATTTTTTGTTTTCTTGGATCTGCTTTAAAAATCTCTTTATTATCATGCTTGTTTAAGATGTTTGGCAAAACCTGATTTTCGTCTCCTCTATTACTTTAAAATTGTACTTGTGCAGTGGGATTACAGATGCCAGACCAATTTTGATGTGGAATCCTTTTATCCTATTTGAAATAGGGAAATAATCACATATTTTAATGCTTATTTGTTTGTGAGGCTTTGTTTGTTCAGAACATAAAAATGAGGAGTTCATGGTTTAAACTTGTACTAATGGATATTGAATTACTACATTACCAGATAAGTTTGAAAGTATTGTTTCCTAAGGATGACTCCTAGACACACAAAGTCAGTATGTTGGAAAGAAAAGATTTCAGTGTTCTAATAGTATGGAATAATTTTCCCCAAGATACTGTAATTTTGTTAATGGAATTTAGAACTCATCGTGGGATCCTATACTTGTCATTTAGAGTACATTCAGCTAAATTGTCTCTCTTTAAAAAGCATGAGTTTATCTGTCCATAAGAATTATAGATAAAAAAGTACTATCTTGGATTTCAGATTTGGTGCTATGTATGTGTCTTCTGCTTGTTCTCACTCTAGGTACACCCCCAGAAATGCTTAAAGAGGAAAGTCAGCCAAGGCATGTTTTACCCGCAAGTTTTGAAACCAACAGTTTGAAGGAAAGCAACTGGGGATTCTTAATTACTGGGATTGTTGGTGGGACTCTAGTGGCTGTGTATGCAGTAGCCACGCCATTTATAACTCCAGCCCTCCGAAAAGTTTGTTTGCCTTTTGTACCTGCAACTACAAAGCAGATTGAGAATGTCGTGAAGATGTTGCGACATAGAAGAGGATCCCTGGTAGACATTGGCAGCGGCGATGGACGTATTGTGAGTTTTGCTAAAACATTTTAAGGTTTAGAGCCAGAATTGTTAAAAATTTCTGCTTTATATTTCTTACAGGGTATGCAAAGCCTTGCTAAATCTGACAGTTTGAAAAAGTGGTCATTTCATTTTGTGTTTCTTTGGACAAATGATTAAGCCATAAGTATGTGTTTGCAATTCATTTTTCTTAAATTTAATTTTTTTTTTAAAGGAGAAAGTAGCTTGTAGACATGCCTGGTAAAAAAGAACCATTACTTAGTAATTATCAAATTGTCTCTTTGGCAGGATGGGAGGAATATTAGTACCTGGCTGGGTGTGGTGGCTCACACCTGTAATCCCAGCACTTTGGGAGGCTGAGGTGGGAGTATTGCTTGAGGCTAGGAGTTCGAGACCAGCCTGAGCCACATAGCAAGACCCTGTCTTTATAAAAAATAAAATTTAGCCAGGCCTGTGGCATGTGCCTGTAGTCCTAGGTATTTGGGAGACTGAGTCAGGAGGACCGCTCAGCCCAGGAATTTGAGGTTGTATTGAACTATGATCCCACCACTGCACTCTAGCCTAGGTGACAGAGGGAGACCCTGCCTTTAAAAAAAAATAATAGGCCGGGCGCGGTGGCTCACGCCTGTAATCCTAGCTCTCTGGGAGGCCGAGGTGGGCGGATCGTTTGAGCTCAGGAGTTCGAGACCAGCCTGAGCAAGAGCGAGACCCCATCTCTACTAAAAATAGAAAGAAATTATATGGACAGCTAAAAATATATATAGAAAAAATTAGCCGGGCATGGTGGTGCATGCCTGTAGTCCCAGCTACTCGGGAGGCTGAGACAGGAGGATCGCTTGAGTCCAGGAGTTTGAGGTTGCTGTGAGCTAGGCTGACGCCACGGCACTCACTCTAGCCTGGGCAACAGAGTGAGACTCTGTCTCAAAAAAAAAAAAAAAAAATAATAATATTAATGATAACAAAAAACTTAAAAACAAATTGTCTATTAAAATTCTTGTGCTGACAGACGTGGCATAATGAGAAAAAACATATTAAATAATGGAGTTTCACTGTTTCACGTTTTTGCACCATAGATGTTTGCGTCTACATTTGTCTATAAGTGTATAAGTAATAATTCCTGTGGGGTAATATAGAATTGAAATAAGGAACAGCCAGTGATTAACCCCCACTAAGCTGAAGATCAGACTTTTAGTTACTTCATCTCACTTTGACCCCAACTGGGAACCTATAAATAAAGACACAAGGCCACTGACTGGCAAGTGGGTGTCTCAGAGCATGTTCCTCCGAGGGCAGGGGGGGCGCCATTCTTAGCCTCACCCCGATGATGAGCTGAACAGTGAGCACAGCGGTAGGAAAGGCTGGTGTTCTGGAAGCATTTAGTGTGGAGACCAGCAGGGCCTCACCACCTTCCACCGGCCCTTCCCACACACAGCCTGTGATTTTGTGATTATGACCTGGAATAAGCAGGAAGAGGTTAAAAAGTAAGTCATATTTTTTAATTCAAACTTTTTTTTTAACTTTAAAAATTGTGATAAAATACTCCACCATGATGTTTACCATCTTAACCACTGTTAGGCGTACAGTGCAGTGGCACTGAGTGCGTTCACGTTGTGCCACCATCACCACCTCGTCTCCACAACTCTTCTCACCCAGCAAAACCGAAACTCTGTACCCGTTAAACAAAACCTCCCATTCCCCTCCGCCCCCCAGCCTCTGGCAACCACTAGTGTTTGATTTTAAGAAATAGGGAGACATGTGTTAATCAGGAGGAAATTTTAAAATCCATATTCGATGCTGTACGTATTTTAATGGTACCTCTGTGGTTTCTATGAGAATGGTTTCCTTGCGGTACTGTAGTAACTTGAGAGATTGCCTTAGGTGGGACAGCTCTGTCAACGGATGCTCCTTTGAAGGACGGGGCAAGAGAGACTGCTAGAGAGACCCGGGACTGCCCCACCATCCCTCCTACTGTACGGAGGCTGGTGGGATTCCACAGTTAACTTTATTCTGATGCATTTTATTTTATTTTTGGCTATTTTCAATTTTAAACATTAAGGAAATATGTAAATAATTGCAGATTTTCATTGACAGATTACTTTTATTGCATATGTATATTACCGTCCACAAAACCGTTCTTCTAGGCATATTCATTTCAACTGCTCCTGTGCTAGCCCACTGATTGAGAGATGAAGCAGATTTTTGGCAATTTTTGTTAGACCTACCCAGGGTTGCCTAATCCAGAATTAACTATGGAGTTGTCGAAAGCAAACCTAAATATCTATTCTGATACTCAGGGTGAAATCTTTAACAAAAACAAGAAAACTGAGTTTAAATGGCTTGGCCATTACCTTGTCCACAAAGCTAGGTAACTTTAGAGATACATTAAAAATTTTTTTTTTCTTATTTCAAAATATCAACAAATGTTTCTGTTACATGGCTACTTGTATAACACTTAAGTCAGAGCTCTTAGTGTGCCCATCACCTCTCATTGTACCTGATAGGTAAGTTTTTACCTTCACCCCCTCCCACTCTCCTTCCTTTTTGATTTCCAATGACCTTAACATCTCTTTGTGCCTGTGTATGCCCATTGTGTATCTCCCAATCATTCGACAGTACATGTGGTATTTGTTTTTCCATTGCTGAGATACTTCGCTTAGGATAATGGTCTCCAATTCCATCCAAGTTGCTGCAAAGACATTATTTCATTCCCTTTTATGGCTAAGCAGTACTCCATGGTATACATATACCACATCTTCTTAATCTACTCATGAGTTGATGTGCACTTAGGTTGATTGCATATCTTTGTAATTGTGAATTGTGCTGTGATAAACATTCAAGTATAGGTATCTTTTGATAAAATGACTTCTTTGCCTTTGGGTAGATACCCACTGGTGGGATTACTGGGTCCAATGGTGCATCTACATTTATTTCTTTGAGGAATTTCCATACTGTTTTCCATAGAGGTTGTACTAATTTTTAGTCCCACGAACAGTGTGTAAGCATTCCTTTCTCTCTTGTATCCACACCAGCATGTATTGTTTTTTCACTTTTTAATAATGACCATTCTGATAGGGGTAAGGGTATCTCATTGTAGTTTTAATTTGTATTTTCCTGATAATTAGTGATGTTGAGCATTTTTTCATATTTTTTTGGCCATTTGTCTATCTTCTTTTGAAAAACTTCTATTCATATCTTTTGCCCACTTTTTAATGGGATTTTTTTTCTTGCTAAATTTGTTTGAGTTCTTTGTAGATTCTGAATATTGGCCGTTTATCAGATGTATAGTTTGCGAATATTTTCTCCCATTTTTTAGGTTGTTTATTTATTCTGTTGATTCTTTCCTTTGCTGTGCAGAGGCTTTTTAATTTAATTAAGTCTCATTCATTTATTCTTGTTGTTGCTGTATTTGCTTTTGGTGTCTTAGTCATAAATTCTTTGCCTAGGCCGATACCAAGAGGAGTTTTTCCTATGTAAACTGACTTTTGGTCAGCTCATGAGGCACCCACTTATCGAGCTTTTTCACCTTTCCAATTTGCTTCAAATGCCAAACAACTATAGAACAGTCGATGTTGAGTTCTTCAGCAACTTCTTGTGTAGTTGTAAGAGGATCAGCTTCAATGATTGCTCCCAATTGGTCATTGTCAACTTCCAAGGAGGTACTTTTTGATTGAATGTTTTAGGATTATAAACTATTATTAGGAAATATTCATATCATTTGACCATATAACTTGATTTTTTTCTTATTTTGAATAAATCCTGGCCTCTCTCCGTAGGTAATAGCAGCTGCAAAGGAAGGATTCACAGCTGTTGGTTATGAATTAAATCCGTGGCTAGTTTGGTACTCCAGATACCGTGCTTGGCGAGAAGGTGTGCATGGCTCTGCCAAGTTTTATATTTCGGATTTGTGGAAGGTATGTAGAGCAAAGAATAGTGTAGAGAAATCCAATGAAAAATGTTATTGTTCATAATTAGTATGACTGAAAGCTGAAAAATGTATTGAAAAATAATTAAAATTCAAGTGAATATTTTGGCATAATGAAACGTGTACACATTTTAAATGGATAGATTTTACAGATAGACTACTTTAGAAGCTTAAGGTTTTCTATATGATAGATCATGTGGATTCCGAGACTTTAGTTTCTGTATTAAAGTGTACTCATTTCTCTTTATTACAAAATAATGAGATTTTCCATCTGTTTTGGAAATCTTATAAATTATTCTTGATAAATATTAGACCTTTCCATGTTTCTGTGTGTGTGTATGGGTGTTTGTATATTTAGAGACACAGAGGTGGGCGATAGAGAAAAGAATCCACCAATCATGTTGTGCTATTTCTTGTCCTCATAAAGCACGAGATACTTCCAAACTTATTTGTACTCTAAAAAAATGCCCTGTAATTTTGCTTTAGGAATGACCCATAAAATGCTTTTTCTTAAATAAGAATTTTCCATTGTAATGTTGTCATCAGTTACTTGTAAAAATTCACTTGCATTTTGCTTGCATTGTTTTTCATACCATATAAACATAAATGCTCCCTCTATAGAGTAAATAAGACTTTTATTGGCCAATAAGAATTTTGACTGGCGAAGCACTTTTCCCCCCAGTTTTTCAACTAAAGCCCATTTTATTGCGTTCTCACACAGTATTTTAGAGAAGAGGAGGGGACTAGAATTTTAAGGATGGTTCAACATAAGAAAACAGCTGGTTCCGAAGCCCGTGAGTTTGTGTCGAAGCTGGTTTGGTATAGAGTGGAGCAGAGTGGGAACGAGTGGGCCGGGTGCTGCCGGCTCGAGCCCCAGTTGGTCACCAAGGCATCACTGGCCTTTCTGACACTTGGCTTTGCCAAACCCACCAATTGGCAAGCTGGCAAATGGCTGACATTTCTATGAAACAAGTTAAGTTTCATGTATGGCTTTTTATGATTAATCCACCGATTGTCTCCTCATCTCATTTAGGTTACTTTCTCGCAGTACTCGAACGTCGTTATTTTTGGTGTGCCTCAGATGGTGAGTACGCACTTCTCCTGTTCTCTGTTTGGGGTCAGGTGCTGTCAAAGCCTTTGCAGCTCCAACGCGCCACCGCTTACCCGTGTGCAAAGTGATGGCCTCCCAGAGATTTTAGGGAGCACCGGGTTTCAGTCCACTGGTTCAATAAAATATTTCAGAGCCTTAAAAGTTTAATCATAAAAGATTCAGCTATGTTTTTAAACTTTGGCTTCAGATAAAATTCCCAATGATCTACCTAAGCCTTAAAAATTCCAGTTTGGAAGCTGCTTTATGAGGTCCCAGTGTCGAATGCAGTTTGCAGTTTAGGGCCGATTACTCACCTCCAGCTGAAATCGCTTGGGAAGGTTAATGGGATGTTCCCTTGGAATTGATCCTTCCTCCGATCTTGCAGGAAGATAATTTTCAGGGTGGATGAGCATTGATGAGTTTCAATTTACCTCAGTTTACTGATTTTCCAAGGAACGGAGTATTGAACTTTGATTATGTACTTTCAAGAGTGAAAATACCCCAGCATTGTGCTGAAAATGGTCCTCTTTAGCCTGTGGAAAGATGGTCATGGTGGGACGCTTTTACTGTCATTGCTGGTTTACAGACCATGGAAAGAAATCCCTTTTCACTTTTCAGAGTCTATAATTGTAACCATAATAATCTTGGCAGAATTGGATGTTGGCTGAAATGCCACTTTATAACTGATACAGTTTTTAATTTAAAAAAAGCAAGTTTACTTTTTTGTTTTCTTATTTATACCTTAATTTTTATATAAGATGTTTCAGTGCTTGAGAAACTATTAAAGCCTTCAGTGTAATGTCATATTTTTTAACTTTTAAAGACAATTTAGAAACACTGCTGTTAAATATTCTTGAAAGTAACAGTATTCTGTGTGTTTGAAATTCTCATTAGGTCCAAAATTAAAACCACACTCGGGTGTCTACAGTTTTGTTGGAGAAGTGAGGTGAGGTAGAAGGGCACAGCCCTTGGTCATCAAAGAAAAACCCACTTGGGATCATAGAATTGATGTGGAATTTTGGTGGTAATTTACTACTTATTATGATATTTGAGCTTTCTTCCTAAAATGGAAGTTACCTTTTTGGAGACAAGTAACTTTAATTTGAATCCATGCTTTATAAAATGAGGAAGTTAGTGTTTACTGGGAATTCCATGCTGTCTGGAGAGGCAGGATGAGGAAGCGAGCGGTGGATCTTGAGACCGTGGCTGCCTGGTCCCAGCAGGGGGCAGCAGTGGCCTTTGGTAGTCATCATCACCACATGACGTGGAGTCCTGGTGCTTCTTGTCACGTTTGAGGCAGAGTCAGTTTTTGGAGCTCTTTGCTTGGGGGAAATAGAGTCTTACTATTTTGACGAATGCTTTTGCAATTATTGCCCATTCTTCTGCACATAGAGAAATCTTAAATAAGGGACTTGTAGCATATCACTATTCCCAAGGAAGAAGGGGAGCAGCTGAAGTGCACGGAGCTTCCACATTCCCTGTGTTATGGAGATGCAGCCAGCTTGCAGTTTTCCATGCTGGCAGATCGATCGGGGTGCAGAGGGCCAGATGGTCTGGGAGGCTGAATTTCGTGTGTGGAGGGCCCCCACTTTCAACCTCCATCAAGCTTTGCCTAAGTGGAGACAGTGAGGGAGAGGGAGAGAGTACTATACCAATGACTATGCCATTCGTGGCTAGGTGGCTCGATAAAGCCAGCGTGCCATGCAGCGTTTCCCGTGGCAGCTACTGCACAGGTAGATACTTAGAGAGCCAGGAGGAACGTTGGAGGAGTTCAGAGGTAGCAGTCCCTGGGGTCGTAAATCCTCACCCCTGCTTCTAATACCAGACAGATTATCCCTAATAGCTGTGTGCAGTTGTAGCTCAAAATCAGCAGCGTCCTAGCAGTTCAACACAAGCACACATCTAATGTAAAAGGTTGAAGAATCCCATTTGGATCTGACAAGTCCAGCACTAGGATTGTAAAGATCCACATTTAACACCAGCTTATTACACCAAGAGCGTCTTTTCAAAATGCAGGACAGATCAATTGTGTCCTTGTTTACCCTTATATGACTTGTTGCCACTTAAAAGGATGAGGCCCAATCCCTCAGTGTGCCCTCGAGGCTGGCGTGGAGTGGTCCCCACTCACCTCCAGCCTCACCTGGGCCACACCTCCCAGCTCTCTGTGCCAGCCCTCTGTCCTTCTCTCAAGCCCTGGAATTTGCTGGGCTTCTCTTCCCAAAGCCTGGGGCTGTGTCCTGCCCCCCTGACTTTGGTCCTCCCGCTCTGGGCCTAGTGAGTGACACCTACTGACCTCAGTGGTCTTTTCCTCTGCAGAGCTGTCCTTCTTGGCCCAAGGGGGCAAGCGCCAGTGTCCCCCAGTTTTCACTCCTGTGGCACAGTTTGCAATTCCGTGGATGTTACTGTACATTTCTTGTCTGGTGGCCGTGCACACTGCACGGTAAGCGCAAGGTTGGGGACCAGGCCTGTCTTCTCTGCAAGACTCCAGCAGGGTGACACTGGCACACAGTGACCACCCAGTAAACGGTTGTTGAATGAATGCATGTGGTACAAACATACCCATTACTTACACTTTTCCTAAAAGGCTATTAACTTTTTTTAATAATTTCAAAATATTACAGGGGTACAAATGTTTTTGTTACATGGATACCTTGTATAATGCTCAAGTCGGGGCTTTTTGTGTGCCCATTGCCCGAGTAGTGTTCATTGTCCCTGACGGCTGGATTTTTACCCCTCCCCACTTCTTGGTTTCCTGTGACCCTTGTGTCTCCTTGTGCCCATGTGTGAGAAGGCTCTTAACTTTCATAACTTCAAAGAATGACTAATTTTACTTTCGCATTCTGTTACTCATTGAAGAATGAAAATATCATCCTTACTTTCTGATAAAGAAAAATGATTCATGACCGAATCATTTATCCTTCCTTTCTTCATTCCTTCATTCATTAAGCCTGGCTACTCTGGCCAGGCCCTGCTCTAAGCACTCGGAATACTTTATTGAATAAAACAGAATATTCCCCCCCCCGCCCCCAGAGGTGCTCATATGCTGGTGGGGAGAGCAGATGTTACTTGAGACACCTGTAGACAATATGGTGTCCAACAGAGGGGTGGGGCTATGGAGCAATGAAAGCAAGGGAGCGACAGGGCAGGGACAGTATCCCTGCACAGGTGATGTTTGGGGGCAAGGGAAGGTGTGCTTGCTGGGATGAGAGCAGCAGGCAGGGCTGTGGCGTGAGCGAGGGGAGGTCAGAGGAGATAGAGGGCTGGGGCGGGAAGGACGCTGGCCCTTGGATGGGCGGGAGCCTGGGGTGAGCAGAGAGGACTGCGGGGATCCGTTGGGGTTGAGAAGGAGCACAGGCTGCCTCGTGGAGACTAGACTGAAGGCAAACATGGGCCGAAGCTGGGAGACGGGCTGTGAGCTCTTGCAGGTGTCCAGGCAATGCAGTGGCTGGTGAGAAGGGTCAAATGCTGGATGCATTGTGGAGACAGACTGAACAGGATCCGTGGGCAGATCCAGCGTGGGGAAGAGAGACAAAGAGGGATGATGGGAGACCTCAGGGTGTTTGGCCCAAGCTCCCGAAGTTTGGCATTGCTGTGAACTGCGCTGGGGAGGGTGCAGGCAGAGCCCGGTGGGGAAGTTCAGCGTGGGCACAGGGACTTTGGGTGTTCATGGACCTGTCAAGCTGGCAATCGTGGGTAAGGAGGAGTCTGGGGGTCGGGAGGAGAGGGGGGTGACTGGAGATGTAGGTTTGTAGGCATCTGCCCACAGGTGGCTGTGATCCCCTGTGGGGAGCACAGGATTGGAGCCGTCCAAGGCCTGGGCCCTGGACTCTGACATTTGGGGTCTGGGAAATGAGGGGCAACCAGGACGAACACCGAGAGGAGCCTGGGGGGGGTTGCTGGGGGTGAGTCACCCAGATAGCCAAGTGAAGCAAGTGTTCAGGGGGGTCTAGTGGGTGAGGCTGCTGCGGGCTCAGCTGAGTCCTCTTCTACCTTTGAGCTGGTTTCTACTTACGTTTAAAGTTTTGAAGTTATAATTAGAATATGGTGAGTTCATGTTACTTTTAAGCCTATAATTGTATGAATAATTTTGAATTCCATTAGACAGACAGGACATGTCACTGCTTCTCTTTGTGTATGATATCAAGGACCAGATTCGTTGCATATTTATGTGTAATTTAGTCAGTTAATTTCTTATGATTGAAATAGCTCCTTTCATTTCTAGGTTTATCTTGACTTAGCATATGACAATCATTTGGAAATAAAAGAAACTGTAAAAGAGAAAAGAATAGTAGTAATATGAATAAGTTTACAATTATCCTTTTTATGAACAAAATTACCATAAGAAATCTCTGATATTTTGGAAAATGCATATTGTCTCTTTCTTTGCTTATTTAATTTTTCCCTCAAGGAACAAAACTTTTATTTTTTTTAAATCCTTTACTGGCTGTTAAAAGAATAGAAATCTTCCATCCGTAATGAAATTTATCTTTGTTATCTTGGTATTGATTCTAATGAAGAATTAGAATTTTGGCTCACTCTAGCCACAGGTCGTGTTGAGTTTTTCTAAGCACTTTTATAAGATATAGGTCAGGAAGAAAACCTTCATAGAAGCACTATTGATTTGTTCATCTTGCTTTAATTGGTTACTTTTAAAGAGAGTAGTTTTTGCTTAGATCTTGGTTTCTAAATATCATTTCTCAGTAAGCAGAACCCGGAATCTTTGAGAAATGGCTGATCCAGGGCTGGGGAAGGGAAGATACAAAAGCCTGGAACGTTTTGTGCGGCCAGAATATAAGGAAGTGTTCAAAATATTTGATGGGAGTGTGTCTAAAGGACAGAGAAGCCAGCTGCAAGAAGCTTCTGGTGGCCAAATTAGGACAATTTGAGAATTAGAATAGATGACAACAGTAATAGATTATAAACCATTGGATGAAATAAGAATCTAGGTTTTCATACTTAATAATAGGTAGATAGATAGCTAGAGGGAGAGAGAAGGGAAAGCTTGTCCTTACGGTGGAATGCCAACCTTACATCCAGAAGAAATGACAGGATTAGCAAATTGCCAACCATCATAGGAAAAATTGACTGTGGCCAGAATCATCAACGAGGGCTACTTCTAGTGCGGGGACTATCTTATGAATAACAGGATATTTCTATCATCTCAAAGTATCTGCCCACAAACTACTGATTATAAAAGGAGAACTAGTAACTACACTGTGGAGCTACCAGATTCTATCTTTGCTGAGTAGTTAATGTCACCATCAAGAGCAAAAGGACCTCCTGGGCCTCTGTGGAGCCTGGTAAATTCACAGCCTTGCAGATGGGGTGTTGCCAAAGACACACACTGAACCAGTGAGAAAGAACGTCAGAGCAGCCAAGCTGAGGGCCACTTGGTCCCTTAACCGAAGAGTGTTATTGTCACGAAAGACAAAGGCAGATTGAGGAACTGTTCTGTATCAAAGGAGAACAAAGAGATGTTACAGCTAAATGTAAAAGCGATCCGGACTGGATCCTGCCCTGGGAAAATGTTACACAGGACATTATTGGGACAACGACAAAGTTAGAGTTTTATTATTGGAATACAATGTTAAATTTTCTGAATACGATATATGTGCTGGGATCATGTTAGATAGTGTTTTTTTTCCTTAGAAAAAACACACTGAAGTATTAAGGGGTGAAGGAGCATATTGTATGCAACCTCTCCTCAAATGGTTTAAAAAAAATGTTCCTAGAGAAAGGAAGTGAGCAAATGTGACAAAATGATGAAAATTGGTGAACCTGGTACAGGCATACAGGAAGGAGTTCATTGTTCTGTTCTTGTAGTTCTATAAGTTTGAAATTACCTCAAAATAACAAGTTAAAAGAAGAAAGTGGAAAAAAATATTTTTAGGATGTGAAGGTGGTAAATAATTTTAGGACCTGCAGATAAATTTTTAAGCAGGTATTAATTTGTTGATGTGATTAAAATGTCAATACTTTTAGCAAACGATAAAAACTCTTTCTCTATTGGTAGATTGCTAATAAAATGATATTAATACAGAAGTGATATAAATTAGGTTGACTATCAAGAAATTCATTATCAGGGGCTGGGCATGGTGGCTCACGTCTGTAATCCAAGCACTTTGGGTGGCCAAGGCAGGAGGATTGCTTGAGGCCAGGAGTTCAAGACCAGCCTGGGCAGTATAGCGAGAACTCCGTCTCTACAAAAATAAAAACAAGTTCATTATCAGTATATTTATGGATACATTTTTAAAAAATTATGAAATATTTCATTGTATTTCAAGTTGATAGAATGTGTATATTTTTTCATGGCCTAATTATACCATATTTCATTGACTCTAGATGATGTTGATTTTAAGATTCACCATTGCCATTAAGAAAGAAAAAAATATTGCCAATTATAATTCTAAGACAATGTCAATTGTATAATGTATCTGATTTCAGGGATGTGAAAGATGTGGAAAAATATGTCTGAAATATATGAGACTGGGTATATTGAAATGTTTCAGTAGGTAAATAATTTAAAGCTGTTTCTTATTTTAATGACTGGCACATCACGATTTTAGTCAGAAAACTGAAAATCTATGATGCACATCTGCTAAAAACGGCACATTTTATAATTGATACTGGAAGATGTTCTTATGACTGTGGTTAATGTGTCTTCTGCATTTGAATGGCTTGTTTGATAATGTATTTGTGCCCCGAAGTGATCTTTTTAACAAGTAGTAATTTTTATGCTGATATTTTCAGGGACTCTTAAGCACAGAAGGACTTTTTAGAATCATTTCCTTTGAATCACTGCTCACTGAAATAATGGCTGTTACTCCCCACAGATGCTGCAGTTGCAGAAGAAGCTTGAACTTGAACTTGAGGATGATGCGCGTGTCATTGCCTGCCGTTTCCCTTTCCCGCACTGGACCCCAGACCACGTCACCGGGGAGGGGATAGACACTGTGTGGGCATATGATGCGAGGACTTTTAGAGGAGGTGCAAAGAGGCCCTGAAGATCAACACACTTCCAGCTGATCATTCATTTACTGAGAGTGGGATCTTCTCTGGTTTTGTGGAGACTCAGGGCAGCTGTGTCTCTAGCAAAAGAGCATATTTTTCTTTGGTATAGAATGAGAAATTGTTGTTCCTTCCCTTAACTTTAGGAGAAAACAAACAAGTTAAGAAAAACAGATAGATTTAAAATTCACTTTTAATGGTTTATTCTAAAAAACATGCTCACTGCCCTTTCATGCATTTGGTTGCGTGAAAATATGAAGGCCTGATGTCATGTTCATGGACAGGAAAGACGTTTATAGCTCCCACATTATAAACAGTATGGTTTAATGCCACAGATGAGGAGGAGTGATTTTTAAAGAGAGTAATGTATCCATATTAACAAATGCTTGCGGTTTCCTATAGATTTATTCATATGTAAGTTTTCTCTCTTTCTTTTTTGTACTTGATGGCAAAATTACTTTTTTGAAGGATTCAGAGAGAGATTTATATTTTATAACATTTGTTAGGAATAATTTGTTCCAAGGCTAGATTACTGTATTTTATTGAATCTAAGATGTGTGTATATATATATGTGTGTGTGTGTGTAAATGTGTGTATATATTTATATACATTTTAACATTTTCTGAAATTGTGACATATCTTCCAATGGAAGGTGTTCGATAGCTTTAATTGGCAGTGTTGTACATCATGTAGGTGTGCATCAACTACAATTGATGGCATCTTAGATTTAATGAAATGTGATATTCAGAGAAGATACATAATAGTGGGGAGATGGTAATGATTAATAGCAAAATAAGTGATCATGAGCTTTGGCTAGGCTGACCTGGGTTCCAGTCCCTGTTTGTCATCAGCAGGAAGCCGTGGCCCTGTGACTGACCGTCTGTGAGCCTGGGCTTCCTGAGTATCCCTGCCGATGGGGTAGTGATAACTGAGCAGGGGCCTGGAGACCAGGCTGTTAAACCCACGGCACGTGGTCTTTGGTCTGTAAATGGTGTTTGTTATCTCAGGAACTAAGGAAAAGATTATTCATGGAAGTTGCAGGTTATTTCTGCTAGTCACTATTTTATGAGAGCAGCCATTGTTTAATATTTCTCATTTATGAGAAGAGACTGGACTGATTTAAATAAATGACAAATTAAGGAAAACCTTTGAATGTGAGTAGACATGTTTCATATATCTGAAAAAAGAATATTGAATGGTGGCTTGAATAATCCCTGCTTATCATGGAGAGAAATGGAACTCCCAGTCACACACCTGTAACCTCAATACCCAACTGTCTCAATGGGGAGTTAATAAAGTAAGGTGGTCACATCTTTAAACTTATAAAAATACGATCAATTTGATAATTTTTATTTAAATGAGAACCATCTGGGGATATGTTCATTCATTCATTCATTCATTCAACAAATGTGTCTTGAGTATCTGCTGTGTGATTCCACGGTGAACAGACTTGCAAGGCCCCCAGCCTCCTGGAACTCATATTCTGGAAGGCGGAGACAAACAAGTCAGCCAGTCTTAGTGTTCGTGACCTTCTCTGAGAGAAATGGACAGTGTGGTGGCACGGAGGGCAGCTGTGTGTGTTTGGGAGCGGGGCTGGGATGTTGCAGACATCTCCAGGCTTTGGTGGCTGCCACCTGTTTCTGTCCCACCAGCCTCTGATCTCCTTATGAAGCACGAGTTCTCTCCCGTGGTGTGTAGTTTTGGTGGGAGGGCAGTTCTTGGTTGTGTGCTTGTCACTGTCACCTTCCACTGTAGCCAGTTCTGCCTGTGACCTGTCTGGGCACACTTGGCGAGCGACCCGCGGGAGTTCCTTGCCATGCAGAAGTGGTGGTAGGGAAGGGTTTTGTGGAACTTTAGAGGGATTCAGCAACTTTCTAGATGTGTTCCTGGTGGATTTGTAGAGGCATCAAGCTATGTGCAGAGTTATTAGTAACTTACCATTTTTGGAATATCTCCTTTAGTTTCTCAAGAATTCAGTGATGCTTGGTCCTGCAACCTCAGAGTAAGGTGGACCGTTTCATAGAAGTGTTGTGATTCATTGAGTCTGCAAGATCTTTAATTGCTTTTTAAAATTGTGGCTTGTTAATTAAACTGTACAATAAGGATTTTCCTATAGAAGTTATTGTGGCCTCTCTGGCTGATTTGCATTTTTATCAGTTATTAGGTTAAGGACATTGATCAAATTTGCACATGACACAAGTCTGGGAATGAGAGCTACTATTGTTAGCTGTCAAACAGAAGATTTATAAATGTCTGTGCAGATTGAAATCAGGGGCCAGTGCTAACTTAATAAAATTTAAAATTAAAAAGAACTATAGAAAGATAGCTTAGAGTGATGTAGGCTAACAGGACCCCGGGGTGAATAGAAATGGGGGTTTCTGTCAACACTCAGGCCAGTGGCTTGAGCGACCTGCCTCTGAATGCATCTTCTTCCAAAGGCAGGATCCCAGGAACACAACCCCATCTTTCCCAGGTATCCCAGGTGGCCCTGGCAGACCCTCAGTCGCTTCTGGTGTTCACACTCCTGCAAATACTTAGCTCCACCAAGTGTATGTGAAACCAAGTTTAAAAGATTTCAGAAGAGACCCTCTTCCAGAGGCCATGGCTGGGAAACAGTGCACACTATGACAAGCCATAGCCATACAGAAGAGAAGAAATGCACAATTCTTGACATTTAAGCCATGCAGCTGGGTACTATCCCTCTGCCAAAGTACATTCCCTGATTGCCAAAGGTATGGAAGCCCTGATGATGAACAAATAAATGCTCTAAAGTTCAGCAGTCTTCTAAGCATGTGCTATTATACATATTTCTGAGCTTATCCCTGGCTGACCACATTCCAAGAAAGACCTCTTTGTCATTGCAGAGCAAACTACAGGAGTCTACTTAAGTCTCAACAAACACACAAGTATACCCACTGGATGTGTGGTGTGTCTGGTCGTCTTTGTGGCCCTATGTGCCATAGTGTGACCAGCCTTCATCGAGACACCTGAAGTCATCTGGGCCACAGCAGAGCATTCCTCACCCAGCCGGGCAGCAAAGCCTGCCGGCCTCTGACCCAGGCTTCTTGTCCCGGAGCAGAGAAGCTAGTGGGCCAGGAAGGAAGTGTGCAGACACTGCTTGCCTCCCACCCCGGAGCCATTCTCCCCTCTGTCTGGCTAGCAGATCCCTTAGTTTTCCAGGTGTCAGGATCAATGTGTTCATCACAGGGGCCCTGCCAATTGTCTGGTTCCATTCCCCTTTGCTGTGGGTGCCAGGGTGGGTGGTGGGCATGTGACCCTGCTCCTGCCAATGAGATTTGAGGGCATGTCTGCTGGGAGCTTTGGGAAAGGTTTCTGTTGCCAGTAGAAGGAGCTATGTGAGGAGTGAGTATCCCACCTGTCTTTGGACATGTAATGTTAGACGGTAATGCCCGGAGCTTAGCAGCCACTCTGTGACCATGAGGGGAAAGGTGAAGATGGAAGCCAAGATGCTGAGGCTGGCGGTGCAGACGGATGGAATGACCCAGGTCCTGGGGATGCTGCTGAGCTGCTGAACCAACCCTGAGCCTCCTACTTCTTGACGTTTTATGAAGTGAAGTGATAAACCCATTTGTTTTAAGCTGCTTTTACATGGGTGTTGTGTTGTTTGGCTACAGTGTGGGGTGGCAGGCACCGTGGGGCCACTGTCCCTTCTGGCGAGGACTAGAGGAGGAGGCACTTTCTAGCAAGGCTGGAAGGTGCATCTGGAGCGTGTAAGGGGTGGAGAGTTCCCAGGCAGAGAGCCCTACTCACAGAGTAGCTGCCAGGAGTGGTGTTTGGGGGACTCAAGTCAAGAGGGTGAGAAATTGGGCTGGCCTTCACAGGGGATTAAATGGCCCCTCAGGGACCCGAGTCACCCTAGGGGGCATCATGCTCTTGGGGACATGGGCAAGGATGGGTCACAGCATAGCCTCAGCCATATCCCCACACCACAGGGAGTTTTATAGGGAAAGGGACTAGTTCTCAGGATTAGAAAGGAATTAGGGAAGCGAAGGGAAGAAAACACCCTCAGACGCCCTCTTGGCAGGCAGGGCTGGTTGCCAAGCATAGGGGCTGGTAGCTGTGCAGAGCCCCCCCAGCCTAGAGCCCCAGCACCGCCTAGTCTTCTGCCGGCTCCAGCCAGTGTCTCCTTAGCCCTCACGAGGACAGGCATGGAGGGAGCCATGCTCCCAGAGGATGCTCTGGTGGGCCAGCTGCGAAGCGGGGCCAGCCACCCCCTAACGCGATGGTCGGGGCTGGTTGGCTGAACAGGCTCCAGAAGTTCGCTGGACTCCCTCTGCATGACCACTGGGGTGCAGTTGGCACCGTCCTTCCATGGGGGGTTCTCTCTGGGAGAGGTCTCCTCGGCACCTCCCCTTCCTGGCTCACATGGATGGTGCCTTTGGCATGGTCTGTCCAAAAACAGTGGTTTTGAATGGACGATAAAAAAAACTAGAAATAGAAAAAGGAATGGAGGAAGCCACATTGATAAATGGAAGTGAATTCTGGATGGGAAAGTGCCTTGAAAGTGTATCCTAAGAGCACAACCAAGGGGGTTGGGAATGTTTACTCTGGGTTTAGAGGCAGCACGACAGGTATTTTCAAATGTTTGCGGGATTTCCATGCAGAAGAAGAAAGGACGAGAATGGACATTATTCTGTGTCCGGGGTTTCGTGTCCTGCACACCCTTCTCATCCTCAGGGAGCTGCTCTTATCTTCAGTTTTTTCTAAAACTTTAATCTGAGGGGAGTTCGCTTGCCCAGAGCCACAGCCTGTCGCAGGAGGACCGGCGCTCTGTTGTGCTCAGTTGCTTCCTTGCAATTAGGCCTGTTCCGATTGGCTTTGGGGAGCAAACTAAGGTCATTATGTGGATGCTAAAGGGACGTGAAGTTTAAGTTCAATGTGAAGCACAGTCTTAATAAAGTCATTTGAAGTTAGAATGCATTGCCTTTGGGCAGAGTTCCTTCCCCGGGAGATGCCGGATCAGTGCCTGGACAGCCACTTGGTGGGGGTGTTGTAGAAGGGACCAGCCGCGAGCAGGCAGGGAGTCCTAAGATGACCCAAAACCATGATGAATTTCCCAGTCTTAGCCTGAATGCTTTCAGCAGAGCCCCGTGGTCTGTGAAGCGTTGAGACAGCCTTTGGCAGTAAAGGTGTTTCACACAACTCCATCATCCCCCGAAACATGAGGAGGCTATGGCAGTTTTTTCCTCTGGTTTTGCAAAACAACATAGTCAAAATATTGGGGAAAGTGATGAATGAAGATAGACTGTGTCAGAACTCCAGCTGTGAGGTGTGAATGCTTGGAGGAGGACGTCGGCGTCTATAAAATCCCAGAGGGCTTGGCTGGTGCTGACACAGTTGTGCTTACCCAGCACGGATTTGAACCAGGGGGCTGTTCTTGAAGCCCCTGGTAGGAATGTCGCTGGCGGTGGTGCCTCATCCTCTTTGAGGTGATGCTGCCCCACCCGTGACCTAGTCCTTATGAGGACCAAAAGTCCCCCCAGCTGATGGGACCAGGGTTGGGCTCTGGGCCAAAAGCAGGCTGCAGGCTGGCCAGCGGGATGACCGGCAGAAAGAGATGAGAGGAGCTACTTAGAGTCCACGTGGAGAATTGGGGACACAGAAGTAGAAGTTAAGGTCATGAGGTTGAGGCCAGAGAAACTGCGACGGCCATGAGAGAGACAAGAGGGTAACGGGCTCCGCTCTGAGCTCAGGGAGGCCGCCGTCCTGCGGGGTGAGCCCTGCCAGGGGCTCGCCTGCCCAGGGCCCTGGCACCTGAGTCCAGCAGGAGCAGAGCTGGCAGAGCTGTTGCTGAACCTTTGAGCGTCCCAGCCTGTCTCCTTATCTGATTAGGTTACATCATGTTCCTTGAAGAACTCCATTTATGAAATAGGTAATTTTACGATGAATGGAATACCACTTGTCACAGCAGGTATTAAACACAAGGAACTTATTGTCCCCAAAGATAGTGTATGCCATATATTAAATGGAAAAACGTACATTTATGTGAATGCAAGTGTATCTGCACCTAAATAACACAATAAAGTTTCTGTGCTCAAACAGAAGACTTTACTTATCTGGGAATCCTTTTAGGCAGAGCACTCTATTCCTCTGGAATGAGGTGCTTCTGTAATAATGACACATTATGATTATATTGCAGTTGGCGCACTTGTGACTCAATGGACTGGTGCAAATTGAACATGAACAAAAAGATCATATAACTTTTATAGGTGAGGGAAATTAGATGTCTTATTTTTCTAATTTAATATTACGGTGTGAACATTATCCAGGAAGGATTGATAAAACAATACCTCATTGATCACTAGGTTTAATTCAAGGCTAGAAAGGAAGAATCAAGTTAGTTTTCTTCTCTGTGATATTATAGGATGAAAAATTGGGCAGCAACATCATTTTTTATAAGAACTAATCCAAATGCTGAAATAATTTCACAAACCTCCACATATATCCCAAACTTGGTGGATACCTTCAAGTAGCAAGTTCTGATAGGGTTTGCTGTAAACAGAGCTTGGCGGTGTTTTTCATGTGGACAGTGAGATTTAAAGGAGAGACAGTGTAATGTGATCCATTAGGCGAAATCCCGGTAAAGCCCAGCTAGCAGGCAGCAGAATTCTAAGACAGGTAAAGCTTCCACCTTGTGGGCATCTTCCCTTTTTGCTCCCTATGCCTTGTCCCAGGCACTTACCATTTATCATGTGGTCTTTTTTTCACATGTCCACTAATCTTGGATTTAAGTGTTAGATTATATGTCGCTATTTTCAAGAGCCTTTGCATTTTGTTAAGGACCTCCTTAACTTGGTCTGAAAGAGATGAATTTGTCCTGGAGAAATGTCAGACTCCTTGCTGCCCCCTGGCCCTTGTCCCAGCCCAACCCACCCTACTGGCATATCTGTGAGAGCTCAGAAAGGCAAACTGTCACCCTAAGTTTTTCTCAACCTGCAAATGTCAACTTTATGAGTGGAAATTTACAGTCCAGAAACTTGGATGGTAAGGACAGCTCTCATGTCCTGTCTACCATGTTGTGGGTCTTTTATATACATTATTTTAAATTCTCATATTAACTTTGCAGTGTAGATATGTTATTTCTCAGTTGCGTAAACTGAGGCAGTTAGAGAGTGATTCATTTGCCAAGACTCATACCCTAATTAGTACGTAGTGGAGCTGGTATTTGAACACAGGCCTGCCTGATACTAAATCCTGTGTGTTTTCCTTGATTCTGTGACCTGGCTGGGGTATGAAGAAGGCTGTATTGCTGTGTAATCGATTCCTCTGCTCAGCTCAGATATTAGCAACATTTGAATGACTCCAAACCTTGGGTTCTGTGCCTCTGAATCAGAATAACTCTTTGGGGCGGCAGAGGGTGGCCCTTGAGTTAGTGGCATACACACGCCCAAGATAAGGAAAAAGCAGCTGATTTTCCAGAATTCTTCTTCCCACATAGAAATAGGTAGATGAATGGTATCTTTTAAGCAGTATTGAATCACCAACTGCCTTATGTGTCTACTTCGCCTGAAGGTAAGTTAGTGTAAACATATAACTATGTTTGAAAATAAGCTACTTTTGAAGTATAGGTGGTCCCTGGGTTACGGACGAGATATGTTCCTTAGAATGTCTTTGGGTCAGATTTGCATGTAACTCAGATCCCTGATGAACAGCATATGTATGATAATAAAAACCACAATACTATATAGTAGCTCATATGTGGTAATAATAATACAGTGTAATACTGTAATAATAAGTTACAGAAACTATTGTGCTCTTTTTTTAATTCAAACGAATAGAACATAAAAATAAACTCATATAAAACATTAGATAGGAGATAAGGGAAATTGCAAAAAAGAATATTAAAGTTAACACCCATCTAATGCTGCATCAATGTCTTGCATACCAGAAACGGGAAGGTGATGATGGAGACGGTGCTGGAGAGGACGGAGCGGGTGCCGGAGAGTCAGGGTCTGGTTCTGTCGCTGGAGGAGGGAGCTCACCGCTAAAGTCAGTTTCTTGAAAAAGATACCTAGGGTTGCTTGCACAGCCTTTTTCTTTTTTTCATCATAAATGGTCTTGTAGCTGCTGATGTTCTTACCAACTGCACGGTTAACCTTTGTGAACTGCTCAATGTTACGATCTAGCTCCTCAAGCTTAGCAAATCCTGCTTCAATGAGACGAAAGGCTTCAGCTCATTCTTTTGTCCTAAACTCTTGGCTCTGGATCTTTTGATTCTTCGTGTTCTTCTGTTTCTTTCCTTCTTTCATTTTTTGGAGATAGAGTCGCTCTACATCATTGTAGCTCACTGCAACCTCAAACTCCTGAGCTCAAGTGATCCTCCTGCCTCAGCCTCCTGAGTAGCTGGGACTACAGGCACGTGCCACTACCCCCAGCAGATTTTTCCTTTTTTTTTTTTTTTGTAGAGATGGTGGGGGTTTGGGGGGTTTGGGGGGTTGGTGGTGTGGTGTGGGGGAGGGTCTCACTCTTGCTCAGGCTGGTCTCAAATTCCTGAGCTCAAGCAATCCTCCCGCCTCGGCCTCCCAGAGTGCTAGGATTACAGGTGTGAGCCACCATGCCCAGCCTTTTATTATGTCTTTAGAATTAAAGGGAAAGACAGAAACACACACTTTGGTGTGATTTAGGTCAGTAGCTTAAAGGACCAAAAATGTTAGAAAGAGCCAGATGGGAGGCAGACAGGGAAGGGCCATCGGATTCAGCGTGGGGAGCAGCCCTGGGCAGAGCCCCGGTTCCTCCCTGGGCCTGTCCATGCCCCGCCCGGCTGGTCAACGCTCCAGCTCTCCTTCCTGCTGCCTGCTTCCCTCATCGTTCCTCCGGCTGTCTCTGAAAGTTTAACACTAACTTTCAGAACTGGTTATGCCCAACACTAAATTCTGATGGCAAGATAAAAGCCAACACTTTCTCTTTAGCTTCTGTATTGTCTCAAAGAGGACATACTGGGTAGAAGAGCAGGAAACGTGCCCAAACAGCACCAAGTGGAAACTTCAGGTCATTGACTCTACACAGCCCTCAGCCCCTTGTCTGAAATATTTCTTTTGTGGTTTTGAAGCCCCTGCAGAAATGTGTCCAGGGACTGGACAATTCACCCTCAATTCTTAAGGCAGCCCATCTTACCTTGGGAAACCCCTATTAGAAATGTCTTCCTTATTCCTGGTTGAAACCAGCCCCTCTGGCACTTCACACCCACTGAACCTAATTTTACCCTCTGGGGACCACCCTGTACAAATCGAATGCTTTCTCCATGGCTAGCACTTGGAATATTTGAAGGACTCGCTCCTGTCCTCACTGAATCTTCTATTCTCATGGTTCTTTATATAACTCAACCCTCCCCAAGCTGGTCACTGTCCTAAACAGAAGCCAGGTTGTAATCATCTCTCTAAAGTGCGGTTCCTGGAGCCAGACTCAGTCCCAGCTCTGGCCCAGCCAGCGCAGAGGGGAACAGACCAGCCCCTTCCTCACTGTTGAGCTCGTCTTCAAATGAGGCTGGGACATCACACTCTCAACTCACACGGACTTTCCACTTATGTTTTTGACAAGCCGTCTATCCCACAGAATATGCTTGTGTACACCACATAAGGCAAGTTATTTTTTGACCCAGGTGGGTTTTACGTTTTTGAAGCAAGCGAAGAACCTTAAATATATTCATTTTTAAGTTTTATCATGTCAGATGTGCCCCACTGCTATGTTTTTTAAGGGATTTTTGGATGCAAATTTAATTATTCAATCATTTGGTTATTCCTGCACACTTCTTGCCATACACCACTTTAATAACCACGTGATTAGTGTTCTCATATACGTTGTTTGAGAGAAACAGCCACAGACTTTGAGGGAGACAGGGCTGTGATCAGATCCCTGAGACCTCCCAGCACGCGAACCCCATCTGCTCTGTGCTGCTGGTCAGCACTCTTAGGAGATTGTTCATTTGATTTATAGTCGACTCCATCAATGATGCTCTCCTACGGCTCGTGTTTCTCCGTCTTGACTCTAACTAAGGACATGCAGGTGACTGAATAACCAGAACGTCAGATCCACATGGGTAGGACTCCGCCGCCGTATCCCAGCTCAGAGAACAGTCCACGCTTGGAGACTGGATTTAGCATAGTTCATGGATGTGGCCATCTCTCTGTGCATTAAAAAAAAACCCTAGCTGGAATACGTCTTGCTCTCTGTTCTATTTTTAAAAAACTTTCTTTTGCTTTGTATGACCATAGCATACTAGCTTCCTAAGTGAAGGAGTCTAAATTTGGAATTTTTAATGAAAAATTTTCTCTTAGCATAATGACTAATTGAGAGGACATTTCCCTCCACTAACAATTTTTCATTTATCATATGTCTATTAAAACATGTATTTTGTGGTGGTAGGTTCCAAAAACTGAACTATGAATTTCAGATTTACCATGTTTCTGCTTTTATTTACAATTTGGAATTTCTTTCCCACTGACTAGTTTTTTCCCCTTCAATGGTTGGCTGAGCTGACTGCCCTCCTCCACCCTCCACCTTCCAACTTCATCTTTTCTTTAACTGTCCTGTGTCTCTCTTGCATCTTGGGCCCTTGGGTCATGGCATCCTGTGTGCTCCTTCTGTCTTTGGTGGGATCTTAGGCCTTTTCCTTCCACATTTAAAATTTCCCGAATACAATTTTTGATTGCAAAATTCATGCTCTAACGGATCCTCTTATCGTTTGGTTTCATTCACATTTAACTAGGCGTCATCCTATTTTTTTATGTTTTATTTTGTAGCCTATCTGCTGATGCAGCATCACTTTTGTTTCCAGTAAATGAAAGGAAAACATTTCCACCCACTTAGTACTTAGGCAAAAAGATGAAGAGAAGCTTGAGTACTCAGCAGTTCTCTGAGATAAGTGCATGATAGATTTACATTTTATTCAGCCTCATGGTTTGGCTCACATGTAGATATTTTGTATCTTCAGTTGTTTGGTGATTATTTCTTTAGGTTGGTTTCACACGATGACATTTAAGACATGAATTTTGGTCCCATGTAAGGGGAGTTTCCACTAAAACAAACAGTTCTTATTTTTTGGGGGGGAGGTGGCGCACAAGTATTTCTTTGCTATAGAACACATTTAGACTACCACAAGAAACTTAAAAAGTGTAAAAACGGTGTCATCATTGAGTCCTAAGCCTATATTCATGTGAAATTTTCCATTTGCAGAAAAAAACTCTCTTTGATTGTACACTGGACTGTGGGATAGTGAGGAGATAGGTAGGTATGAGCTAGCCCTAGATATTTTTTCTCTATGTCCTTTATCTTAACAAAAATCCTCTCCTGCAGACAATTTGAGATCTTTATCAACAACTCTTTTTCTTACACTTCGTAGAAATTGCTGTATTTTTCATTGCTACAGTTTCAAAGAGAGCATTTCCAGTCTTTTTCATCCTCTTTGAATCATTCACATCTAAATGTCGTTTCAATGCAGAGCTACTTCTATCAGTTTTAACACTGATGTGTTCACATTCAGCCTGTAAAATCCTTGACCTCGAGTAGGAGTTTTCAGTCACTAAACAACAGGGGCCAAATAACTTAATTTGTTTTGCTTGTTTCCTCTTGCATTTGGCCTACTGTTAAAAACGTTTGTAATGTCAGGTGACATTGTGCAAGACATATCATTTCTCACCTTCTCACATTCAAAATATGAAATGAAGCTATTACTATTTGATTTCTCCCTTCTTTTTCATGGATTAGTGAAAGAATTCTGAAAAGCAGGCTTCTCATAGGAACCATGTTATAACCATTATAATTATAATGTATTTTAATTAAGAAATCTGTTATAATGATTGATAGATTTGGTAATTATAATGCAAATCCAATATGTTCAGTGCCCTCCTAAAATCTATTACATATCCCAAGTGTCAGGGCTACAGTGATGTGAACATAATGGAAGTTTCATTCTCCCGTGGATCAAGCCTTCAGCAGCCTCTAGTCTCTTCCACTGCCATTTGGTCAAGAATAACAGGCTGGTCTTCAGACTGGTGGGTCGATTTGTACATGTGACGTTATGAGATAATCAAGCTGTATTTTTATAATTATCTTTTAAGATTGATCTTAATTTGAAAGAACATTGGATTATATTTATTTCCTTGATCTGACAGCCATTGTTTTTCCAAAATTAAGCACACACATACGCACAGCATTTTTTTTTTTAAACTCTAATCCTGTGGCAGATTATGCACAGGTATTCTAAAAAGAACAATGGTAAAATTTTTGATGAATTAATGAATAGTAGATGCAAAGTGCACAATCTGAATAGACCTCCATAGTTGGAAATACTAGTCAAAACTATGGCTGGTGCTTTATTTAAACTTTGTTGATCAGATATTTTGTAAAATAGTAAAACATGTTGAGAAAGGGGAGAAAGTGGTACATAATTAATGAATAGATACGATTTATCTGCTATTGAAAAAAAGCATGGCAGAATATTTTATTATAATTAGCCCAACAAAAGAGGAAGATAGAGTGATTTCTGGTTATTTTATTAGCCATAGCCCTACAGAAATATAGCTTTCCTGTGACATGTTTTTATATCAGCACTGTATGATATAGAAACATAATGATTAAATATTACTTCTCTATTTGAGAAAAAATAGATGTGACAAAGCAAAATATGACTTTTAGTATTTGCTATCACCTTAATAGTTTGCTTATTTGAATATTTTTAGAAATAAATCAGCTCCCTAAATGAATTGTTAAACGATCAAATCCATCAATAATTGACTAGCTGCAAAATTTGCAGCTTTGTGAGACCAAGGAGTTATGTTTACAGAGCTCAGCTCTCTTTTAACTGATTAAACCTGTTAATTGAACAAACACATTCATTCGGTAGACATTTATTGCGCATCCATTATATATTAGATTTAGAAGAGATAGTTTGACATAAGGATAATATTCTAATTTGCTGCTGCTGGAAGTGTTTAGCTTCAGTGTATATATTCAGTTATACACTGGTAAAAGTGAAAGTTTTTTATAACCTGAAGTAATCATTCATTTGATTTTTATAACTATGATTTTAATTTGTCCAACTCTTAATTTTGTTATTGGGCACTTAATTGTTTATTTCTTTTTGAAAACTTAACTACTGATTTCCACTTGATAGTCTTGTTGTTTGACAGTATCTAAGATAAAAGCCTATTTATAATTTTTGCTCTTTCAGAGCCTGTTATTGGTGACATTTTGCTCCTTTAATATTAATTCACATTAATTAAATTATTATTTAATAAAGGGGATCTAACCTCAGGACTTTAATTAGTAGACAATTATTCTTGAGAGAGTTGCTACTGTCATGGATCAAAGAAGATGAACATGAAAATAAGATCCTAAGACATTTTGGTTAGTTGATAATTTGATAATTTCCTTTAGTTCACCTTAGTTATCCTTTAAACAAAGCCAGCTACAAACACAGTATTCTTAGGTTAATAAAAATAGGCCCTTTCATATAGTTAAAAAAAGTCAGCTGATCTTTAAAAAGTTTAATTTTAATAATTCCAGGTTCAGAGAATTTCAAAGTATTCTTCAGTCTGAAGAATAAACTTAGAGGTAGAAAGAAAGGAAATTGTGTAGCAAGATGAATTGTCGCCCATCACCCTTCAAGGTCTAATTCTTCTTACTGAATTTTCTTCTTTTGGCCTGGTGACATATTCAATGAAGGATCATGATTTTATACAATTAATTCCATGACTATAAGTACAGAAAAAAAGAGAGGTTATTCAAACTCGGGAGACTTCTGAGTTCTAGTAAAATCATTAAGAAGGAACTAATGTGATAATAAAATGAAAAGCAATTCAAAACTTATCAGCCTAATAAAGAATATTACCAAATATCTTACGTAATAAAAATCTTTGAAAATGAAACAAAAGGGAAAAAAACCCCACCAGCTCAGATTAACGATCTGTTATGATGGAGTTGGCCTCATTAAATCAGCCATGATATCTTAAAGGGGCTATTTAATTACTGAGTGTTCTGCAATCAAGTTCAAGGGAGAGTTATAGGGGGAATTTTAAGTGTATAGACATCAACACCACACACAAAGTTCAGCCAAACATCGTCTGTCGTTTGGTATACACCTGTCTCTTCTGTGATCCAGTTAAAAGCAATTCTTTCCTAGGCAAGAGAGTAAGTTACACACACATTGCACTGAAATCACACCTTTCTGCCAAGAGGCACAAAGTATTTCATCTGGATGAAGAGAGTTGGATTAAGAAATGCTTTGTGGCAGATGGCAATGTGTGCAGGTCTCTCACCTCCCATGTTTACAGCGCTGAGGGGAAGAGAGGATTAGGTGTTTGAGACCGGGTCTCTAATTCCTTACTGCAGACGAAAGGCTGCCTGCCTTTACCTGACTGGTGTCGTTCCAGCTGGTTTCCACCCAGGATTACAGAACGTACAACACTTCAGTTTCACAGCCACCAGGAATCGGAAGGCAAACCATGGAGCAAAAGTCAAGTTGTCAGAATCCAGAAATGCCAGGTGCTCTCCCCTGCTCTGCCTGCCTGTGCTCACCTTAATAGCCCCTCCAAATTCCTCTTCAGCACGCTTCTTTTCCTGTTCTTGTTTCCTTCTTCCACATCTCTTTTCTCAAGGCTCTCCTTCTCCCCCCACCACCTACCCTTAAGCTACTTCTGGATGCCCAGGAGAGTCTTAGAAATCCCACTAACTTCTGTTTTGGATTCCCCTTTCCACAAAAACAATGTTTATACGAGGTGATATTTCCCATAATAATTTCTAATAATTATAAAATTGTAATAGACTTTAGGAGAATTTGATCCAACTCCCTCATGTGAAGTGGTTACTGAGAAAGTGGTGCGTCCCAGGTCATGCAAAAGGGGCTGAAGTGGAATGGGGACGCTGGTGTCCTTGGCTCCTGCTTAATGCCTCCCAAGGTAACTCACTACGCTGGTAGTAGCCAATGCCGGTGCACTGCCAGGTCTAGAAAATGTTTGCCAGAGGCACATACAGCCGTAGGATGAATAAATATGGTGCATCTTCTTGGAGCATCAACTCAGGTAGGACTGTCGTTGGAAAACAGGTAAGTGTACTGGGCTGGCCATGAAGTCACCTCTGAGCTCCGGCCCTCCCCTTCCGTGTTCAGCTTCGCGTGGCTGGAGCTGAGACTGCAAACACCTTTCTTCTTTGCCGGGGGCTCCCTTGTAGCTTCTGCCAAGAGGGGGCGCGAGGCTGATGATGACCGCAAGGCTGGAGGAAGGAGGCGGAAGGAACCTGCTTCTCGCTGTCTGTTTCCGGTTCCTGACCGACCCCAAAGCCCAACGACAGTTCTTCATGTTGCTGCAAAGAACAGACGTTTCAGCAGCAGGGGACGCTTCCGTGTGTTTTTCCACATACCTAGAACCAGCCTCACTGGTCCCCTCGGAAACACCATATGGGCCATTTATGTCCCCTCCTCAGAAACCTCTGTCCCAGCCCCCTAGGGCCCCTCCTTTCTGCCTCCAGCGTTTAATAATCCCAACCTCTTCCCTTTGTTCCCAGCCCTAATGCGTTAGTTGCTTTCTGCATTGCTGTCTCTGAGAACCTGGTGTCTTCTTTCTGCATTTTTTTTAGGTCACTAACACTGGTTATCAACTTTTTCTGTTAAATTCTGTTAAAACAATGGGCGTGGTTTCTGTTTCTGAGTGATATAAGGCCTACAGGTGGTATTTACTATTATATTAAAATAATCATAAATATCTACAGAGTAGCAAACCAAATTTATTAAATTTAAAAGATAAAACAGGAGCTTCTTCAAAGGAATTTCACCTATCTTCAGTATTCCCTTCTGGATATCTTCACTCTCCTCTGTTAGGGGTACCTTAGTGGGAAAGTTTGAGAAGCATACGCTCAGTGAGTTATTCCAGAGACTAATGCCTTCATTTGAAGAGATAAGGATGGCAGTTTCGTTGGGAAGATAACTTTTAGTGGCTCTCCATAAATTTTTACCTATAAGCAAGTCAGATTGTATCTTCAGAGATTAAAAATGTGTGGGTTTAAATTATGCTATTCACATAAATCATAAAAAAAAGGCAATGGATTGGTCTCAGAACCACTGTATTCCTGGACTCGATAAAATTTGAATAGAAAGTTCCAGCTCAAGCTGAGTTGCCTACCCCATATGGACTGGGTGGTTCATGCATGAATCAGAGCCTTAACCAGCCCTTGGAGATGGCATAAGTCATAACTTTCTATTCGAGCCAGAACTAAACTAGCAGCTGTGGTTCATTCTGTTCACTGATCAGCGAAGCTTCTGTTTCACGTTGGAATACCCGCATGCATATGCTTGGCAGGCTGACTGAGTCTTGTTTGCAACTCCCAGAGATCACATAACTGTAGAGCATTATCCTTCTTGAGTAAGCTCCCAATGTTCTTCTTGAAGTAAATAAGGCAGGAGAATAGGAAGAGAGGAAACTCATTTTTGAGAATGTATCAAACATCAAGTTGTTCACAATGCAGTGTCCTATCAGGAGATACATCAGTCTTGCATTTCTAAAGTCATGACACAGTGGTAAATAGATATAAATGGGTACATAGTTTCTGTGTACTCCATAAAGAAAACCAGGGCATGGCAGTTACACTGTGGCCAAAAGCCAATAAGGTCTTCAGTAGTACTAAGGTAAGATGTGTGGACTAGGTTAGAATAAGTGATGCTGCACAGGTGAGTTTGGGTCAGGCCCATGGAGGTTATGGATATAGGTGTCACTTTCTTCTATTGTTAAATGAGTAAAATCACATTAATATGAATGACATAATAGTCTTTATGGGAAAGGAACACCCCAAAGGGAAACCTCAGCATTGTGTAGAAGCGAAGAGGACCAACCCTACACCATTGCCCAATCTATGGTCAGAAGTAGAAAGCAGAGAGAATCTGTGATGGGATAATTATCTATGTGAAAGCATCAGGTCTTTTCATACAAGCTGGCAGGTGCCTCCCTAAGACATGGAAGTGCAGAGTGTATAAGCCTGGCATGCTGGCTTCACAACATGCAGATACTCTGCTTTAGTTATAGGTATTCTTTGAACATTATGGCTCCTATCTTCCAAAAGAACTAAGCCCAGAGTTAATTCACCTGAGAAACAAAAACCTAGATATATTGATAATACAGAATAAATTCACTTTTTGAATTATAATTTTAGAAGTAAAAGCCATTTTTCCTACAGCATATTTCAAGGTACTCTAGTTCCATGAGATGCTCCTGAGTAGTTCTACAGTGAAGAAATCTGTGGAAATTTTTACCCATCTTTTTAAAAACTTTATTAGAACACATAATTCTTTTTTTACATAGCATCTCTTAAAATCTACTGGAACCTGCATTTTGAAGATCAGTCTGGGAAATGGTCTAAGGGATTCTCACCATATAGAAACACAGATGAAGACTATATTCCCTTTTTAGGTGTAGTCTTGTGGCAAGTTTAAGTTTGTTCTTAAGTACCTCAATCTAAAAAAAATGAATGTGATGCACATAAGGACTGTTTACTATTATTTTGGTACTGTTCTTTTCAGGCACATGCTAAGATTGGATGTCCCCAGCCCCTTGAAATTAGGCATGATCTTGTGACTTGATTTGGTCAATAAAATGTGGGCATAAGTCTTTAAGATCTAGTGCACCAATTTAATTCACCACTTCTTGCCATGATGGTTCCAAATTGTGGAGTCTTTGACTGCATCCCTTAGTGAAGACAACATGGAGCTGAATCTGTTCCTTGCTTCTCACCAGCTCATACATAATGGACATGTAATTTGAGAGAAAAACAATTACCTATTTTTTCCAGCCATGGACATTTTTGGGTTGTTTCTTACTGTGGCATAATTTTTGCTACCAGGAGTAGGGTGCTAACATAGCAAAAAGTTATAATTTGTCATTGGCTCGAAGGACAAGTTGTAAGCAGTGAAGAAACTGTCACAAAGTCTGGAAAGATGACAAGTTATGCAGTAACAAAAAATTTGGTTAAACTATTATCCACAGTGACTTGTGAAGCAAATTATTTGCCTAATAAATTTGTAGCTCTAGGGACAGAGGAAGGAAAACAGAATATTAGTAATGTGTGTTGGTTTCTACTGGCTGCATTTGACAAGGCATTATTATAAGAGACAAATTCAGAAAGGAATTAGCTGTATTCCAAGTAGACATTAATGGGAAATTTGAGCTTTGCAATGTTGGATAGGATGACTGATTTTAGATTCCAAACAGTAGAAAATAAAATTGGGGGAAACTTCTGGTGATAAAAAATGTTAAAACTGTGCCTTTCAGCAAAGGGCATGATCTGTATATTTACTGTTAAAAAACATTTAACTGATTATATTTCCTTGGCCATCACATTCTTACTAAAACCTCTGAAAGGACTAACATGTACAAGAGTAAATATTCAAATAAGATATGTCTTGAAGGGAACTGTGAGTGTGGCTGTTGGCACATGGAGTTTTCTGGAATAAATATATAACAAGCAGATTAAGTTGTTGCAGGAGGTGTACTTCCAAAGGAATCACCAGATTGGATTAAAAGAGACTGTGTAAATATTAAAGACTTAATATGACCCTTGGACTACTAAACAGTTAGGACAGGGAGTGGACTGAGAAAGCTGTGCAGCCCTCAAAGCAAAACACGTTCCCTGATTCCTACTTCAGATGTGTCAAAGAGTGCAATGGGAATGAAAACCAGCACTGTGGAGGATTATGGATAATGAGGGTTCTCACACAGACCGTGTTTCAGGGCTGAAATCCCCACACGGAGGGTAGACCTCACAGTATTTGTTCAAGGGATTTGAGAATTGCTAAAGACCAGTGTCTGCTGTATCTCTTTCATTTTCCCTCTTTCCAAACTGGAATGTTTGTTGGAGTTGTCTGTTCTTTATTTTAGGTGTGCATGGGGTATATAACTTGTCTTCTTAGTTTCTAAGTCTCCAGAACAAGAGGAGCCACATACAGGATAAGTTCAGTCACTGTGTGTAACTCCTGTTGTGGGCTGAATTGTTTCCCCCAGATCCATGTGCCGGAACCCTAAGCTCCAATGTAATGGTATTTGGAGACAGGGCTTTTAGGAGGTAATTAAGGTTAAATGAAGTCATGAGGGTGGGGCTCTAACCCAATAGGACTGGTGACTTTAAAAGAAGAGAAAGAGCCACGAGTGATGCATATACACAGAAAGGAGTCCATGCGAGGACACAGTGAGAAGATGACCCTCTGCAAGCCAAGGAGAGAGGACTCAGGAGAAATGAAACCTGAAGATACTTTGATCTTGGACTTCTAGTCTTCACAATTGTAAGAAATAAATTTTTGTTTAAGCCATCAGTCTGTGATATTTTGTTATGGTGGCCCTAGCAAACTAATACACCTCCTGATGAAGATACTACCATGCATCACCCAGAGGTACTTGATCCATGAGTGCGTGGGACTTTTGAGATGTCTCTCTTGGGGAGAAAATAAATGAATTTTGCTCAAGAGAAGAAAACTGCACCGATTATCTAGTGACTAGAGAGGTGGACTGTAGTTACTTCAGGACTTCAGCTATTCACCAGTATTCTAGCATGATAGGATTGTACTTCCATGCCCCGTTGGATACAGGCATGGTCATATGGCTCACTTGGCCAATTAAATGTGAGCAGGAGTGACAGGTGTTTCTTCTAGGCAGAATCCAATCCCTTAAGAGCTAAAGCACAATTGGTTATGTTCCCTTCCCCTGACACTACAATCTGTGACTTTCCAGATGGGACAGTGTCTGTTAGCCTGTGTCCCTGAATGCAGATGACATGGAGCAGAGTCCCAGCCAATCTGCAATAGTCATGAGCATGGATGAGAAATAATGTTTAAAGCCATTGAGATTTTGGGGATTGTTTCTTATTGTGGCATAACCTAGTCTATCTCAACTGTTCTCATCCATAATAAGGATGGGAAAATTTCCAAAATTCTCATAGAATTTGATTATATAATAACATCAATCAATTCAACATATCGGAGTTTGTCCTTCATTAAATGAAGAAGTAGAGCTGAAATCAGAGGATGCCCATTGACCACTGAATTGTGTTTTGTATTCAAAGGCAATGCTATTGAATCTCTGTCAGAAGAACATGTTTTAAATTAATTTGTCAGTAGTGGTGATGGGTTCTCTTAAAACCACTCATGCTTTTCCACTCAGCTGCCTCTAGTAAGGCAAGGGTTGTATGTAATCATTGATCAAAGCCAATCCTGAGCCTCAAACCCACAATGTCAGTTCCATTCACTTTGCGCTGCAAGGAATGAGCAGGAAGAGTTGATAACAAGAAGGCAGAGTCATCCAACTGACTCTTCAGGTCATGTTTAGCTTAGACATGAACCACAAACCAGGAATAGAGACAAGCAAATCACAGATTACAAAAGTTGGAAAATCAAAGTATAGTGACCTGAGGAATACCTGTTGAATACATTTTTGAATAATGAGATTTATAAGGGACTTTTACCACATGCAATTCCACTAATTTATTGATAAAACTCTGAGAATATAGTCTGGTACCTTGTTATAAAAGAGAGTTAAGACTAGCTTAAAACATGCTGTAGGATAGAATTCATTGTTGTCTGTTGTAGGATGGGATGCTTGTTCTAATAATACTTCAGAAAGTGGAGAACTTCAAGGGTTTGTGTATGTAGGGGGAAAGAGAGAGAGAGAGAGAGAGAGAAATCCTGAAGAGAGAAGGATTACATATGAAGGAGAAGGTAGAATTGAAGTCTAAATCAAAGCATTGTCCCTTTCCTCTGGAAGCTTCCAGAAGATACTTCTGCCACATTTGCTCAAGCAGCCATTTTGGTCAGTGTGACTTTCCCTCCCCTGCCCACAACTGATTGGCCCAGGGGGATTCTTAACTCAAACTGGGCCCTTCCCTAGGATTTTTGACCTAAGGTCTAAAGAGCTGATCTGGTCTCTCTCTAGTGGCAGAAGTTTTAGGAGACAAAGCTTGGAGTTGCTGACAGAGTGGTTTGCCTCTCTGAAAGGTCTGTGCTGAGAGAAGGAAGAAAGAAGCCGATGTGTAAAGGAGATAGAGCCTACAGGCAAAGAAAGAGGCCTGGCAATGTTCAAGGTCCTGGCTTCATTTGGTCACATCATCTTGTGACACTCAAGGACAAGTTCATGCTATCTTTGAGTATCACAAGACAACCCAGTATCCTTGTGTATGAGTTTCCTAGGGCTGCTGTGACTAAGTACCAAAAACTGCGTGGCTTAAAACAACAGAAATGTATTGTCTCACAGTTCTACTGGCTAGAAGTCCAAGGTCAGGGTGTCAGCAGGGTTGATTCCTTCTGAGGGCTCTGAGGGGGAGAACCTATCCCATGCCTTTCTCCTCGCTTCTGGTGATGGCCGGAAGTGCTTGGATTCCTTGACTTGCAGATGCACAACTCCCACCTCTGTCTCCGTTGGGACACTGCATTCTCCTTGTGTCTCTTCACATTGTCTTCCTTCTCATGTGTCTTATCTGTGTCTCTTTTTATAAAGACACCAAAAATCATGTTGGATTTGGGGCCCACCCTAATGACCTCATCATAACTTGATTATGTCTGCAAAGACCTTATTTCCCACTAAGGTCACCCTAATACCTTGTAGTATATCCTTTCTCTTAAGTTTCTTGGAAGTGGTTTCTGTCCCTTGCAATTTCACTTGGATAAGTAGGGAAGGCACCTGAGGCAGAACTTGAGGGAAGAAAGACCAACGTGAGGTGAAGAATATTCCCCATCACTGTTGTGGGGAATATTTGATTCGGATTTGAGTTAGAAGAATGGCTCAAAGGAGAGGTATGTGAGGCTGCAGGTACTGTTGGCTCAATAGAAGAAGAAAGAGGGGAGTTAGAGCCGTTGGGACTCTTGCTTTTGCAAGCAAAAGAAACCCAGCTCAAAATCACTTAAGTAAAAAAAAGGAGGTGGAATTATTGACACATGTAACTGGAAAGACAGGAGATTTTATGTACAAAGCAAAATCCATTGTCTTTATGTGGAAATATCAGAAGTAGCTAGGAAATTTCTTAACACTGTCTAGAAATAAATAACAGTAATGATATTAAAAAATAGGCACCCAAATATATTTGAATATATTGGTGAATGGCCAATTTTTAAGTGATATGAAACTAAAATAATTACTGAAAATTGTATATAATATTACAAGGGGTTTATAGGAGGAAGAAGGGACTTTTTGCTGGGATAGTTAGAAAAGGTTTTATGAAGGAGTTGAAATATCAGCTATATATTTATGAGGAATCATGTTAGATATTTTAGTACAGGTCTGGGATTGTGAATAGTGATTTGAAGCTGGAATTCCTAGAGCCAATGATACTGAACCCCAGTTTTGGTAGCGTTATTGGAATGCAAATGGTCATCATTCAGTGGAGGGCAGTGATTCACGCTTCCAATTTCTACACAAGGGTGAAAATGGTGGCAAATTTTTAAATGCAGATTTTGTTCCCAAGTTGTCAAGGCACCCCTTGCTTTAGTTATTCTTTTTTAATGAGAGAGAAGATAGGAGAACAGCAAAATCAGTCTCTCGAGTTTATTAAGCAGAAGACAGTAGGCACTTCAGCTCAATAAGATAAAGTGCCTGGATTTGAAATTTAAGTAATTCTCCATTAGAATAAGACAAGGAAGCACTTAAATCTCAATCCAGTTTCTACCTCATCCACTGGGGCATAAGCTTTAGGCAGTGTAAATGGATGTAGGAAATTAATCTTCCAAAAGGCAAGTAGACATTATTCCCAAATACTCTAACAAGAAGGTCAAGTTCCCCATTTCTAATTTGTTTTAAGTTTCATGAAGATATAAAAAACAGAGAGGAAAAGGGAGGAAAGCCCATTGTCCTGTCTGTTGATGCCTCTCTGGCATTTCATGATGATTATGTAATCTTATTAACTAATTAGTGGTTTCTTTTTGGAAATATATCCACATGATAGAATATTGAAGAGTAAAAAAAAAAAAAAGGGTGTATGGAGTAATGTAGCTCTACCTCCCACTCTTGGTCACCAATTCCCTAATTTTCCTCCCTGAAGCACTCATGGTCACTGGTTTTTTTATGTATATTCCAGGAGATATTCTGAGCATTTCTTTATTATACAAATGGTAGCACAGAATACGAGCTATTTGAATATTGTGTTTTTTTTTTTCTCACCTGGAAGATCAGTCCATGTGGATACACGAAGCACTGTACCTTTGTTAATGGCAAATAGCACTCTATCCCATGGATGTACCATGATGTTTTTATTTGCCCACCATGGATATACTTTTAGGTTGTTTCCAATTTTTTGCAATTATAAGCAATGAATTTTTTTGTATATATGTGATTTCATACATGTGTGAATGTACCTGAAGGATAAATTCCCCAAAGAATGTATCACACAGGGGCTGGTCAGGAAAATAGATGCCCCTCTACACAGTTCTGGTGTTAAAAAGGTTTAGATAAAGGGAGTGCTGGCTTACACATCCTTGGAAGACCTGGAGAAGTGAGGTCAGGAAGGTGGCATTGGAAATCTCGCCAGAAGCACTGTGTCGTGGGGTTTTCTCACAAGCTCACTGGGAAACTGCTGTCACTCCCAGGAGTCTCTGGGAAGCCGTCGGCTGGCGTCTCAGCGTGCGGTGCAACGGAGGTGGTTCCCGGGAGTTTGCAGGAACACCAGTCTCACGTCTCCCAGTGTGAATGTACCTATGGTGCACTGTGTCTGGTCCGATTGTCCCTGGACAACAATGTTGGCGTCTCTCATCTCCTGCGGGGCCTCTCCCTGGAGGACTCTAACTGGGAGCCGCCCTGGGACGGGGCTTCTGGAAAATGCAGCCCCGAGTTTCTCTACTGGATGAAGAGACTGTAGAAGGAGGTGGTGGTGACAAAGAGTTGACATCAGACAAGGAACGTGTAGAGTGACAAATTTGGTGTCATGCTTAGAAAGGTTTTCTCTATTTTGAGGACATAAGAGGACTTGTCCATGTTTTCTTCAACTATTTTTATGGGTTCTAAAAAATTTAAATCTTTGGCCCATGTGTACTGTATTTTGGTATGCTGAGTGTGTTGGGTATACACCTTCATATTTTCCAAATGAGTTAAAGGAAAGCAGAGGGTTCTAAATTATTTTTTTATTCTTTCTAATGCTTTCTAGAAGTCACAGATTCCAGACCTTCGACCTATAGGTTCTAGCAGTACCTGTGCCACCAGGTCAGGTTGGGCAGGCAGAGGACTGGGAAAGACTTTCGGGCTGGGGAAATGCCGAGGGCAGAAGTGAGGTTGGTACAGTCACAGAGCAGGGGCAGAGCTAGCCTCAGGTTGGGTGACGTGGGACGGGAGAATAAATAAGACGGCTGGGCAGGAGGGGGTCAGACTGCGGAAGCCCCTCGGCATCAGGCACAGGCAACACGGAGCAGCTTTGTGAGTCAACTACAATCCCAGCTGAAAGCTGTGCTGGGGAAGCCGCCACGCAGGCTGGTTTCAAATCAGCACTAAGCATCCCCAGGTGAGCACGCTGCACCCCCAGGGGGCCTGAGACCTGGAGTTCCATTTCTGCTCCTCAGCAGACCCCTGAGAACCCATCAGACCAAGGGTCTTTCTTGGACCCACAGCTCAATGACGAGAGCTAATAGCCGTGCTGGGCTGTAGGGAAGTTTGTGGGTGTTATCCCCATTTTATAGGCTGGGAAACCGAGGCTTAAAGACATTGGTCAACTCACTCAAGGTCCCACAGATTGAAAGTGGCAGAACTGGGCTTGAGAAGCGTCTCTTTGATTCCAGAGCCAGTGCTCGTATTGGCTGTCGGGGCTCAGAACGCCAGGCCCCTGGGCGTGCAGAGGGCTTTGGACTGAAGGAGAGTGGGAGGGCCTCAGAAGGAAGGGCTCTCTGACGTCCTTCTTCTGCTCTCACTTCTCCCCCAAGCCAGTCATAGAAGCCAGAATTCCAGCCTGAGCAAGAGCGAGACCCATCTCTACAAAAAATAGGAAAATTAGCCAGGCATGGTGGCGCACACCTGTAGTCCCAGCCACTCGAGAGGCTGAAGCAGGAGGATTGCTTGAGCCCAGGAGTTTGAGGTTGCAGTGAACTGTGATGACACCATTGCACTCTGGCCGGGGCAACAGAGCATGACTCTGTCTCAAAAAAAAAAGAAAGAAACCAGGATTCCTTTCCTCCTAGGTGGGTCACAGAAACCAGAACTCCTCTCCCCTAAAGCAAGCCATAAAACTGCGAAAGGTCACTCTTGGACCTAACTTCTTTGAGGGTAGCAAGGAATGCAGCCCAGCGAGGCCAAGACGAATCTGGACAGGCCTTGCTAGGAGCTCATTCCTCCCCCACCCCCATTTTTTGCCGCTATATCACACCCTTTCTGCCCAATCATGTTTCCCCACAACTATGCACTTCTTTCACCAGACATAGCATAAAAAACACCCAGTTTTCCATGGGTCTTGGGGTCTTCATCTCGGAAGCCTCTAGTGTCACATAGACCTTTGATTTAATAAATTTGATTTAATGAATTTGTTGCACTTTTATCTTGCTAACCTATTATAGGAGTGTCAGTTCTGACCCTTGTGATGGCCGAGGAAGAGATGTCACTTTGTTGCCCCTACACGGGTAATCCTCCTATCTCTGAGGTCACACCTCTGACTCAGTACCCACACAAGTTTTCCTCTGCTACTGGTTACGAGCAGAGAGCAAAGATTTATATTCCTGTGTGAATTATTTGATTGTAGTTAAAAATGTACTAGATATTGGGGTCTCCAAAGAAGCAATTCTGAATTGTTGATGTACATTCTGGTCTGAGCAGGCAATTGCCTACGTAGGAAGATTTTAGGAACTTCCTGGGGGAAAATGCCTCCTGCTCTGTGCAGCTGGGTATTTAATCCACCTGAAATTTATTATTGTGTATGGCAGGAAGTAGGAATTGACTTCTATATATTTTTCCCCATGGAGGACTAACTTTCATAGCGACTTTAATTGCACAATCCACTTCTGTTAATTACAAGATTTGTACGGAGGTGCGGGTCTGTCTGGGCCGTGTGGTCTGAGCCTTTGCTGTGCTCACCCATCGCGACACCTTGCGACACTGTGGTAGTCACTACGGTTTGAGAGTCTGTTCTTTTTGACAGGCAAGTAATTATCCTTTATTTTCCTTCTGTTTCAAATTGTCTTAACTATTCTCGACCATGTGTACTTTTCTTCCTTTTTAGCAGTTTTGTTGAGGTATAATCAACATACATATTAAACGGGTGCAATAAAAGTTTGGACACGCACCTGCCTGTGAGACCGTCAGCACAGTCGCAATAATGCAAATCCTCATTCTCTAAATTTCTTTGTGACTTTTTGTGACCTTTCCCTCCTGTGCCTTCCCTCTACCCCTGTTCCCAGGCAACCACTGATCTCCTTCCTGTCACTAAAGATTAACTTGCGTTTTCTGGAATTTCATAGAAATAGAATCATAGAGTGTGGACTCTTTCTCATCTGGCGTCTTTCCCCCAGAATCACTACTTTGAGGCTCACCCATGTTATTGCATTTATTCCCTTTTATCGCAATCTTGCTAAGCTCACTTATTCTAATAGTTTTTTTTTTTTTGCAGAGCCCATCAGATCATGATTAAAGAAATTTTTAAAAAATTAACTAAAGTCCATATTTTGCTCAGGTTTCCTTAGTTTTTACCCAATGTCCCATTTTTCTAACCCAGGATCCCAACTAGAACGCCACATTACACTCACCTGTCCTGGCTCCTCAGGCTCCTCCTGGCTGGGGCGGTTCCCCAGACTTTCCTTGTTTGTGATGACCTTTACTTCTTTGAGGTCAGGAATTTTGTAGGACATCCCTCTGGGGTTTGTCTGATGTTTTTCTCATGGTTTAGACTGTGGTTGTGGGTTTTTGGGAGGAAGATAACACTGGTAAAGTGCCATTTTCATCACATCATATCAAGGGTGCATGCTGCCATGGTAACTTACCCTTGTTGATGTTAATTTTGATCACCTGGCTGAGGTAGTGTTTGTCAGGTGTCTCCACTGTAAACTTACCCCTCTCATTTCTTATGCACTAACTTTTTTTTTTTTTTTTTGAGACAAGGTCTTCCTCTGCTGCCCAGGCTAGAGTGCAGTGCTGCAATCATAGCTCACTGCAGCCTTGAACTCCTGGGCTCAAGTGATCCTCCTGCCTCAGCTTTCTAAGAAGCTAGGACTACAGGTGCAAGACACCACGCCCAGCTAATTTTTAAATTTTTTGTAGAGATGGGGTCTTGCTATGTGGTTCAGACTGTCCTTGAACTCCAGGCCTCAGGTGATCATCTACCCTTGGCCTCCCAAAATGTTGGGATTACAGGTGAGAACCACCACACCAGGCCTTTATTTATTTATTTATTTATTTATTTTTTAATTTTATTTTTATTTTTTTTTTTTGAGACAGAGTCTCACTTTGTTGCCCAGGCTAGAGTGAGTGCCGTGGCGTCAGCCTAGCTCACAGCAACCTCAAACTCCTGGGCTCAAGCGATCCTCCTGCCTCAGCCTCCCGAGTAGCTGGGACTACAGGCATGCGCCACTATGCCCGGCTAATTTTTCTATATATATATTTTTAGTTGTCCATATAATTTTTTTCTATTTTTAGTAGAGACGGGGTCTCGCTCTTGCTCAGGCTGGTCTCAAACTCCTGACCTTGAGCGATCCACCCGCCTCGGCCTCCCAGAGTGCTAGGATTACAGGCGTGAGCCACCGCGCCCGGCCACACCAGGCCTTTTAATACACTGCTCTTTGAAATGAAATCACTAGGCATAGTCCACACTCAGGAAGCGAGTAGTTAAGCTCCACTTCCTTGGGGTGAAGTATCTACGTAAATTGTTTGGAATTCTGCATGAGTGAGATGCTTGTCTCCCTCCCTTTTATATTCTCTGTTCTCTTATCCTTATTGTCTGCCTTGAGAGTTCCTGAATTTGATCTTCCAACTCAACAATTTGTTAACTTTATCCAGGCTACTATTGTGTCCTTTATATCAACTATATTATGACAAATATTTTCTATTGATTCGTTTTAGTGATTTTTTGGTCTGTGTTTTATGTTGCCTTATATATACTTATGCTTATCTTAAATTCTTGTATCTTTTGTTCTAATACTTCTGCTTCAGTTAATGTATGTTTTCAAATTTGTTTTTCTTTTGAAAAGTAGGGGTTTACTTATTTTTTGCCTTTAAGCTTTGTTTCTTGGGATACTGGCGTCTCTGTTTTTAATATATATTGGGGCAAGGCCTCAGGCCAGATATTGGTCTACACCATTCCGAGTAAGTTTAAGGAGAGAGAAGGGTAGAAGCCCCAGGCATTACAGAAACCACTGCTACATATTCTCATTTGCTGTTGCCCCTACTTTTAGGTAGGTAAAGTTAAATTTTTTTTTATTTTTTCCCCCACACATGTGACTTAAGGTAAAGTTAAATTTTTAAAAATCTAAATGATTAGTCCCTTTCTTGACAAGGGCCTGTAAATTATTTACATTATTTGTTATTACTGACATGTTTGGATTTATTACTGTCATGTTGTCTGTGTTTTCAGTTTGTTACCCCCTTTTCGTGTTGTTTTCTTCCTTGTGTTTGATCAATAAAGTTTCCTATAGTCTTTCTTTAATTATTCTGTTATTTTGGAAGCCATAGATTATAGTTCCACTCTTTTAATGGTCATTTTAAAACCATAATTGATTGTACACTTTTCTAACAAAGGTAGAATTATTCAATGTTGCCTTCCTCCTCCCTAGTAAGACAAAAACTTGCTTTCTCACTGATACCCTCCCAGCTTCTTACTATTGTCTGGGGTTTTAACTTTGCTTTTATTAAATTTAATTTTTACATTAGATAATTGACATATTACATGGTTTAAGAAGTAAGTAGCACTAACAGGTCTATAATGAAGAAGGGTGGTCCTTTCCTCCATCCTTCACCACTCCCATTAGCAAATACTTTTATTCTTTTTGCTGTTTTCTCAGATATTTACCTCTATAATTCTAAATATGATGCTTGTACTGCCATCTCTTGACTTTTCAGCTTTAGGTTATAGCTTTATTACTGTTGACTTTATACTATGAAAGGTCGAGATTTGTTACACTATTGCACAATCCTCACACATACATGTTTCCCCTCATCACATCTTCTCCTCTTAAAAGGCTGATTATGTGTATATAAGATTATATGTTATATACATATTTTTATATATAATTCTCCCCCTCCCCCTTCACATTTAGAGTTGAAGTGGTTTGCATATTCAGTATTTTAATTATTTTTTTAGCTGTGTAAATCTTGTTTGCAGATAAGCCAAATCATTTTTTAGTGATTCTATTTCCTTTCCTGTGAGTTTTTTAGTTTCTTTTATTGGGAATTACTTTTTTCTCTTCCCCTCGCTGTCTTCCTTCATTTCTCTCTTTCCACACTCTCAGCCAGCTCTTTTTTTCAAGCTCTTTCATTCCAAGGCCTTTTATTCCAAGCTTTTCTCAAGGTCAAACCTTTCAAATAAGCCTCATCCTCCTGTTCCAGCAGCTCTCACGTGCTTTCTATTCCTACTGCATTACAGCTGTTGGCCTGGTACTTCCAACTGCCATCATCCTTTTTCTCTGCTAGATTTTGTATTTTGCCCTTTCTTGATTTACACCCATATTAACTGTAGCCTTTGAGAAAGAACATGTGGTAGAGATTTCTAATGCCTGGTGTCTAGCTGAGCCCAGGTGAGCCGGGCTCCACCATGGCTGACCTGCAGATCTGTGAACAAGATAAGCGAATACTTGTTTTGGTAAGCCACTGAGATTCTGTGGGTATTTGCCCTGGAGGATTACTGTAGCAATAGCTGAAAACTAAGGAGGCTTTCCTTGTGTGTCTAGAGGTCCTGGGCTGGTGCTTCATTTCTAAGGATGGGGCGGCTGGGACTCTGTGTGCTCTGATGGGGCTTGTGGACTGTACAGTGCATGTGCGGGGAGATAGCTGTTTCGTTGGGAGCCTTCAAATGTCAGTGTCTGCAGGCCTTGCAATTGTGCTGCCCCTTCTACTTTTCCCGGGATGCTCTGTTCACATGACTGGAGTTTATAAACCTTTCTTCCAGCAATCTGATAGATAAATGGGGAGGGGGTTGTCTCAATCAGTACTTAGACTTTCACTGAATCCCCTAACTCAGCAGGTCCCCCACTCGTGTGTTTAGTAGCATTGCTGAGGTCAGAATAGAAAAGCTCTAGTATACTGCCCAAGAAAGGGAGCTGTAAGGGAGGCAGAGGTGCCTGCCTACAGGAGGTGAAAGAGAATCTTAGTGTCTACTCGCCCTTTATGAAGACTTCTAGCTAATTTTCCTGTGTTCAGCCTTGTCTCCAAGCCTTGTCAGCAAAAGTGCTTCCAATTCCTAAGCCTTTGGAAGTGTGTATTGAATCAACGTGCTGCTTCTTCATAGTCTCACACATAAGCACTTAGATTTCACCTTTCTTTGTTCTTTTAAATGTTATGTACATGCATCTGCTTTCCAGCTTCAAATGTTTTGTTAATATCTCTATTTGGTTGTCCTTACCTTTCTGACTGTGTATTTAAGACCTTAAAAAACATCTTTATTATCCTTATGGTGGAGTTTTTAATAGAGAAGCAAGATAAATAAGTCTGTTTTATATACCATATTTAATGGAGAACTCCCATCTCCTTTTTAATGAAAATGTTGGTAACTCTGGAATAATTCATAATTAAATTTATTGACATGTTACCAATTTCTGTTCCTTGTATACAATGTATTCTCTGTGGGTTCATTTTTTTTTTCTACTTGAACACATAGCTCTTCAGGGAGAGTTACAGGATATGGAAAAGATGGTAAAATGGAACATTTCCTAGCCATGAAGATGTCAAAAGCTATATTCCAAAGGGTTGTAAAATGAAATGACAGAAAACCAGCTTTTCCACTCATTCATACCTGACTCCATTCAGATTTGACTACCAATCAGTGTCTTATAAAGAGGTTGGAGAGATCAAGAAATGGAAGACTAGAAATTGAATGAGGAGTTTTGAAAAGCATAATAATTTTGGGGAAGTGCTGTACTTTATTAAATAAACTCCTAACCTCAAACCAAGCGAGAGATATTTTGAAGAAACCGTCAAAAGAGTAATATGAGTGCCTTGCATTTTGGGAGGCAGAGTAGCTGGTGACTGAGTCATGGTGGTGGTATTGAAATGCCAAGAGGTAGGCTGATGTGGCTTTTGGCAACAGGGTAGACAGCTTCTTTGGAAGATCATTACACTTCCTGAGTGTGTGGGGGCAAAGGTTGTATGAGTGCATTATGTGGACTAGATATGGAATGTATACCTAACAGAGACAGTGTGTGGTTTTCTTAGGTCTTGGCCAAGTGGAGGGAAAACAGTCCCCAAAAGGAGAGAAAATGGAGGCATCACTGTATTCCCAGAGACCAAGCAAAGGGTAAGTGACCTGTTGGAATAGACTCTTTCATGTTCATCAGGGGAACTGCAGGTGAGTGATTTCCATGGGGGAGTCTCTGAAGACCCCTGAAAGCACCATGAGATCACACTTGCCAAATCCTGAGAGCACGATGCTAACTCACCTCCTTGTACTAGTCATTGGAGCTTTCCTGCTGCCTTTGCTTCTTCTTCCTTCCTGCTTGGTCTGGAGGGATCAGAAGCGTATTTAGCAGGGAGTAGTAGAAGCACATCTGGGGAAAGGATGGGCTTCCTTAACTGCAAGTTTTTCACCTGCAGCAGCTCGGCCTGGGGGAAGGAGAGAAAACTTGGAATCAATGTTTGAATTCTGATGTTCACTGGATTTTTAAAATGTGAAATTGATCTTTTGTGATTTAGGTCTTTTTAAATTTTTTATTCTAACAGTGACCAGAAAATTCATGGGGCTGTTTTTATCCAAGAATAGAAGGATTTGTCCACTAGCAGTTTTAAAGGGAAAATGAGAGGCAAAATGGGTGTTAATAAGTTTAAGTTGCTTTATGGTTATATCCCAGAAGTTAGATAGTTCATTAAAATGGTTACGCCCCCTTATCTGACAATATTTTTATGCTGCCCTCACTCTTGAGGGGATAAAATTGTAGGCTTTTAAAAAAATCATTTCAATGATATTGTTCCATTGTCTTCTGATATCTGTTGCTGTTGAAGAGAAGTCTGTGTCAGGGTAATTATCATTTGTGTTTCTGATAGTCTTGCAAAAGAGGTACTGACAGCTTTTGTTCTGGACTTTCTTTTCAAGGCTGTTTTCTATCCAAACAACCTTAGAAGATAGAGATGGTGTCTCATTCTGGAGCAAGTGGTAGGTTTGCATAGTGCCTTGGAAGTTGGAGATCGTGTGTCTCCTGCAGGGCCTTCACCTCTCCTCAATGCATTGAGTTTTTTTCCCCGTGTGAGGTGGGAGGTGTTTTTGAGCCCAACTTTATCTTTTTTTGGCTTGGAGCATAGCGAGTATCATTTGGATAGGAAGTTACCAAATTTAAATAATCACTTTAATGAACTTTTCTTGAGTATTTAATTAATTCTAGGTGTTAATGTAAATAATGCTGAAGTTGCAATTGTCATAGCAATTTTCTATTGATAATTCCCATTTACCAAGATTGATTTTAATTTTAGCAGACATTGTATATTTTTCTCCTGAATATTTATTTCAGAGTACTTACTATATTTTCTGTTTTTTCATAATTTATCTTATCCAGGATTCCCTTATTAGCCATTCTCTTGGGATGTTCAGATCAGAGGTGTTGCTATTCCTAAGCTTGTAGTGATGCCAACCCCATTTAATGCTCCTCACACTTCACTTTCCCCTTTGCTCATGATAGATACGTTACATTTCCCATTTTATGACTTTTCACTTCCTCAAACTGCCCTTTATTGCTGAAAGTTCCACATTGTAATTTGAAAAGTAGAACACTAAAATATCCATTTTTGAATGATCTGCTAACTACTGGGCTGTAATTTTATTTAAAGTTGGTAGTTCAGCTAAAACTTTAACTATTTTATTCAACTTGAAAGGTATTTTTGTAGCTGATTATTCCTGCTTATGGTTTTACCTAGAGCTTTTATTTTACAGTTATATTTTTGTACCACATTAGATATTTTTCCATCGATTTGCACAAAGCTAGATAAAAACGTTAACAAAGACATAAAAGTCATATGTTAAACCAGGAATAGTATTGGAATCAGAAGTTATATAGTGTATAATTTACTTTTATTTTTTTCCCTGAGATTTATTGCTTTGGAGAAGATTCAACCCAAGAATATGATAGCTAATACAGTTTTACCAAATTTTCAAAGAACTGAAATTATGAAGCTAAAGCTTATTGCATATGCTGACTGGAAATGAAAAGAAAAATATGTTCAGATAAATTACCTGAGGTAGAAAAGTAAATGCCAACCATACAGATGAAACATGTCTTGCTTGTTATATATGTTAGATTGCGTGTTCCACTAGTGAGAACTGTTTCTTCGTTTCAGTTCATCTTTCTTCCAAGATTTCCCATAGCTTACTTTAACCCAAGGGAAGTTAGGAAACTGTGTAGGATGGCAGAGAATTGCTGTCTCTTTTCTTCCTGTAATTAAAGGACAGGGGATCTTGGGATCTGTGAAGGCCTCAGATGTCCATGGGCAGGCTTTGTGTATAAGGGGCAAAGATGTCTTGTAGTTTGGATGCTATGACAAAATGCCATAAACTGGGTGGCTTATAAACAACAGACAGTTGTTGTTTGTCCTCAGTTCTGGAGGCTGGGAAGTCCAAGATCAAGGCACTGGTAGATTTGGTGCCTGGTGAGAGTCCACTTCCTGGTTCATAGACGGCACTGTTGCATCTCCCTAAGCTGACCCATCGGAGTCTCATCAGTGCAGGCTCTTACCAAGCTGGGGCATTGCATGCATGCTCTCAAGCCTCTGAGCACTTTTTCAATACACTTCCTGGAACTTCTGGACTCTAGGACCTTCCCTCACCCCTAGACAGCTAGATCTGTTCTCTGGAACCACAGGCACCATCACCTGTCATCGACCCAAAGGTACTGTGGATGTCATCTCACTAAAGCAAGCACCCAGGCGAGTGACATTCAGCATTTAGAACATCCTTTAGGACATGGTTGGATCAGCTTAATCTGTACCATCTGACTAACTCATCTAAAACTATAACTCACCTTATACTTGGAGATGTAGGAACACAGAAAGTTTTGCTCAATACGAAGGTGGAAGAACAAAACTATGGGGAAAACATCAGAAGCTACCCTTAATCTACCCACCCTTAAATGTATAGTAAAAACTAATTTGCACTTTCAATGTGTTATAAGCCCATATTATTGCTGGAACATTAAGACACTATGATAGCTTGGCTAAGTGTTTGATTAGAAAAGTCACATATATATTTATATAGGTATAGAAAGTTCTATAAGATATATATCCATTTGTTACTTGAAGCATTTTTTTTTTGAGAGGGACAGGTTTTGGAGGGTTTCCACTTTTTAGTTTTCTCATTGTTTATTTAATTTCTAAAATTCACAATGAGCGTGTATTATTTCCTATTATAAGGAAAAAACAAAAGTATGAAGAACAGATTGGGAAGGTGAGATTTCACTTTTTATCCCTGGAACTTACTTAGGAGGGTTGTTGTCAAAATCTCTTGGGGAGGGTCTCAACACACACATTCCTGCCTCCCTACCTCCCCTGTCAGTCACTCCTGGTTCTACATTGCTTGGGTAACTCGTGGCATACCCAGGCAGAGTTCAATCTTGTCATGACAACATTCTGGAAAGCGGACTCTGGAGAAGGCTTTACCCATGGTGGACCCCAGGGCATCATTTTGCTTGTGGCAATCATCTGAAGCTCCAAACAGCTCGCTGGACCTTGAAGCCATCTCCTGGCCATGTCTGATGGGTGAGCTCAGTGGAGACCTCGCCAGGGGAGATGAAGACCATGGTGGAAACTGAAAAGACTGTGTAGTCTTCCTCTTTGCTACAGTAGGGATGTCAACCCAAAGTCTAGGGAGAGGCGAATCTGTCTTCCCCTTGGGGAGAGAGCAGTTTGTGGACTTTAACAGCCCTCTTTTTACTCCCATCATGGGGAGAGTGTTGGATATAACTTCCTGAAGCTTATAGGGACAATTCTGAGAGGTTGGGAAAGAGCCTTGTCTTTGGATCAGGAGACTCTGAAAGCAGGATGCATGCTGTGGTACTCCAGACCCACAGGGAAGGGGCTGGGGGACTTGCCTGTCCCCATTCTCCTTGCCCAGGGACAGCGGGAATAGGCAAGTCACTTAACCTTTCTGTGTCTCAGTTTCCTCATATAGAAAATGGGAATCATAATTGTAATGATTAAATTCATTCGTACTTGTATGCATGTAGCATTTAATAGGTATTAGCTTTTACTTTTATTACGTGTGGTGGGAGGTCATACAGGTCTGCTGTGGTACTAGCCCACGGAGGAGGAAGCACGGGTGTAGCAGTGACCCCTTCACATGGCAAGTAAACCGTTGGTGCTCACAGGGCCTCTCTCCCAGCTTCAAGGCATAAAACAAGTGAGCACAAGGCTCACTGCGACCTGGACGACGCTACTTCATGCAGGAGATGTTGGCTGTGACATTTACCTTCATGAGAGATTGGGGCGCCACTGGGAGCCTCTGGACTCCCTTTGTATCCTTATCTCATGCGTACCCCCTGCTGCTTGCTGGCAACCTTAAATAGGCTCCGCCCTTATTCTTGCCAAAGTTGAATACTGGATAGACACTGTGGTTAGACCTGGCTTTTGGTGTAATCAACACTATTGGCAAGAATAACTTCACGTTTAAGTGAGAAAAGGGGAGGAGGAAAATAAAGGCAAGAGTCTGTCTGCTGGGATGGCCTGACTGGAGCCCAGGGCATGTGGTGGCCCTGAGCTGCGGGCCCTGTGGGGTCCTCTGTGTGGGAATTAGGGCGTGCGGGGCCGGGTGGTCTGCTGAGATGGAAGAGCCAGCTGGGCACTCAGCATGTGTCCTCGGGCCAGGACTGGAGGTAGGTGCAACTGATCTCAGAAGAGGTTCTGGAGGTGAAACATGGACACCTGACTTCTAGCCAACGGGGATAGAGGCCTGGCACTGGGGACCTGCAGTTGTGGCCCAATCCAGGCCCCCTGTGAGTCAGCCAGCATTCAGGTGTGGGAAGTGGGTCTCAGGAGGGGGCTTATCCTGCCCCGGCCTGTCCTCGGGACACTGTTCCACGTGGAATTTGCTGATTTGCCCTCGCTCAGCTGCCTACTATACCCGTGAGGACCGGGATATCCCCTGCCTGGCACCTGCTCCTCCAATTGCACAATCTGGGGCACCGTGGTGGGGCCCAGCCTGCAGGAGCTGCCTCTCCCTCTATGGTGGGTTTATTGCTATCGCCTCTGGGTGCTCATGGCCCTGTTGTCCCTCTGGTTAACCATTAACAGCCTTCTCCAGGAGTAGCAGGGGTGGACGACAGATTTGGGAAAGAAATCTAAGTGAGTTCGAAGTAGGGAAAGGTGAAATTGCTGTGCCGGTGGCTGGGGTGGGTTGGGGTGCCAGCCCCGCTCCTGCACTAGGATTACAGCTGGGTTGTCAGGAACGAGGCTGCACCAGCAGCCACTCCTGAGCATCCTTGGAGGCAGGGTGTCTCCTGGAGGCACCTAGGGGTGGCAGTAGATTGCATCTCACCCCAGGGCCCTGCACAAAAGCCATGGGGCTGTGGGATGGCAGGTGTGCAGTTTGGTGCAGCTCTGCGCTCACTGCACAGATATCCTCATGCCTGCGCTCTCACCTGCTCTGTGTGAGGACACTGGGGTGCTGGACACAGCCCAGCTCTGAGTCACACTACAGGCTCCACAAGTAAGTGTCCCGAGGCGCTTACTGTAGGCCTGGAGCCCACAGGCCTGCATGCTGGAGGTGCACGTGTGTCAACCCAGGAGATGGTGGCCAGTGGCCCCTCCCCTCCCTGGACGGCTGGACTCAACCTAAGAGGAGAGCAGACTGACGTGGCAGGAGCGTGGGTGACTCTCACCACCAGAATAAAAAGGCCACTCACGAGGCTGCCTCTGAAGACACACGGCTGCAGCCCAGCCCACCACGGGCGAACTGAGCCTGGGCGGAGAATGTCAAAGCCTCTGGCAGCTGTGAGCAGTGCTGGCACAGGTGTCGCCCAGATGGATAGATAGACATGATGGGGCTGGAGGCTGTACCGCCACTGGGCTGCAGTGCTGGCATCCTGGCAGCCACCACTGTGAGGTTGCAGGTGGGACCTTTCTGCCTGGGTGCTCAGACAAGAGTGGGCTCTGGGCAGGCCTGGCTGCGCTCACTTCCTGGGGGGCTCAGTGCACCCCCTGAGTTACCTGGTGCCTCTCAGAGGGTGGGTTCACTTGGATATCGGGAGGAAGTGGTAAGTGACAGAATGTGGGAGATGCTCTTTGAGTGGAGGAGGAGAAAAAGTCACCTGCGTTGTCCTGATGCTTTTATTTGGGAGAAAGACAAAAGCGGAGGGAGGCCAGAGCCCTGCGGGTGAAGTGGCATCGGGCCGTGTGGTGCCAGCCGAGGCACCTGGCTAGGGGGCAGACGCAGCTCGTGAGGATCCTCTGGGGAACGTGGACTGTTATGGACTGAATGTCTGTGTCCCCCCGCCCCACCCCGCTGCAATTCACATGTTGAAATTCTGACCCCCAAAGTGATGGTGTCAGGAGGTGGGGTCTTCAGGAAGTGATTAGGGACCATAAAAGAGACCCCAGAGAGCTAGCTAGTCCCTTACCCCGTGTGAGGACACAGCTGGAAGGCGTCGTGGGTGAAGCAGAAGGCAGCCCTCACCCGGCCATGCCTGCCAGTGCCCGGTTCTTGGACTTCCCAGCCCCACACTGTGGGAGTACATTTCTGTTGTTTATAAGCCCCCTGTCTAAGGAATTTTGTTATAGCAGCCTGAACGCACTAGGATAGACTGCATTTTGGTTTCCTAGATTTACCATAACAATGTACCACAAACCAGGTAGCTTAAAGCAACAGAAATTTATTCTCTCACAGTTCTGGAAGCCAGGAGTCCAAAATCAAGGTGTTAGCTGGGCCATGTTCCCTCTGGAGGCTCTAGAGGGGGATCCCCCCGGCTCCTGGTGGCCTCAGGTGTTTCCCGCTTGTGGCAGGATCACCCCAATCTCTGCCTCCGCCTTCACACAGCCGTCTTCCTCGTGTGTCTCTGACTTTTCTTCTTATAAGGACACCAGACACTGGATGTAGGAATCACCCCAAATCCAGGGTGATTTCTTTCTAAGATCCCTAACTAATTACATCTGCAGAGACCCTATTTCCAAATAAGGTTGCATTGTGAGTTTGAGGGTAGACACGAATTTTGGGAGATGCTCCTTGCCCCAGACTGGGTGGCAGAGAGAGGTCAAGGCAGCAGAGGTCTCACGGCAGGGCCACTGTGATGGGTGTAACTGTAGCAATTTCCACCAGCTGTTTCCTCAGAGGACAGATGATGTTGGGATGGAGAGGCTGGGCCAGCCTCAGGGGACCAGAGCCCAGGGCTCCCAGCAAGTACGACCAATGCCAAAACGTCACCATCTTGGGGGTGCGGCAGCCTCTGTGTGTGGGTGAGGGTCCCAAGAACATACTTTTGAAAGTGGGCTCCCTTGAGAGAAGCCTGACCAGGAAAACTGAAAGAACCGTCTTGCAGGTGTGGCCGCGTAACTGTAACCTCATGAATGAAGTTCACACACTCCAGCAGGCCCGGGTGGAAATACTCCCCGGTGGGTTTGTAGAATTTGCCTGTTCTGAGCAAGGGTTCGCACTATAACCAGCAGCAGGTGTTAATGCAGTCTGGGGTTACTGTTGGTATTCTTGTGCGATGCTGTCCTGCACCCCAGTAACGGCCGTTCGAGACAGACAAGGTGGGGCTTGAGAGTTACACATCTGTAGCCCCACAGAGGGGTGGGCTGCACTGGGTCATGGCCAGGGCTCAGTGACCCCCAGGACATGGAACAGGGAGCAGGTGACTAGGTTGTGGTTTCCTTAGATAGTGGTGGACCCTTGTCTGCAGATGTGGCCCCCTGACCTTATAGTTGAAGATGGCGAATTTCGGGCTCCAAGACCCTCGAACCCAATGGATTGCTCGCTCATGAGGGATGCACTGATGACTAATTTCAGATTTGCCTCTTTGAACACGTAGGAAATCCGTGGGCTGTACGTAGATCTTTATCTCAGAAATATCTTTTGCGCTGTTTGCTATCTCAGTAGTACATTGAAGTGAAAACAACTTGAAACTGAATTCACACATTGAATTCTAGTCTATCTCAATACCCTGGCCAGACTCTGCGGCCTGGCCTAACTTCCCAAGCCATCCCCTAATCAATCCCCATGGCCAGGGAGATGCAACGTGGACTAGTCTGGCTTAAGCCAACCAGGCACATGCGTGAATAGGGATGGGGTAGGTGGAGTCGGTCCCACTGAACCACACAGTGCGTGTGGAGGGGAGCTTTCCTAACTGGAATTTAGTACCTTAAAGGAAAAGGAATAGCGCGGAGGGAGGAAATAGCAGACGTCTACTTAAGGCATTGCTACTTTCTAGATGGTATGTACCCTCCAGATGGCTGGAACAGATACTTGCAGACTTCAGCATTTTCACTACTTTATGAAACTTTTTCTTTCATAATGAGAGGTATAAGTTTTGTTTTGTTTTTCCCACAACTGGGAACAATTCGGGATAGCTCTGCCTCACAGGTACAGCTGCTGTATTTGGGTTATTCATTTATTAAGTACCTTATTAACAGAGCCACGCCCTGCTGTAGGCATGGGGACACACAGATGGTAGATCTGTGTCAGTGAGGGCAGCGCTGGCTGCTGTGAAGAGAGACTTTAAAACAGAGAGGCTGAGGCTGGGTGCAGTGGCTCATGCCTGTAATCCTAGCATGCTGGGAGGTTGAGGCAGGAGGATCCCTTGAGGCCAGGAGTTTGAGGTTGCTGTGAGCTGTGATGATGCCACTGCACTCTACCAGGGCAACAGAGCGAGACTCTGTCTCAAAAAAAAAAAAAAAAAAAAAAAAAGAGAGAGAGAGAGTGAAGCTGAATAATATGTCAAGGTTTATAACTGCTCTAGAGGAGCCCTTCAGGTTAGTGGGTGGCTCTGCTCCATGTGGGCATTCAGGGACTTGGGCTGACAGTGGCTCTGCAATTTTCAATGCATTGCTTCCAAGATTACCCCAGTTCTTGGCACTCCAGCCAGCAGGCAGGGGAGAAAGATGTTGGCGGGAAACATGCAAGGTTTCAGGAACCCAACCTTGAGGGGGTATTCATCACCTTTGCTCCCATTCCTTTCTTCCAGAAAGTTCCCGGCTTTCCTGTTAGGAGGTGTTCGGTTTAATGGGGGGTATCAGCACGTGAACAACAGGCAGAGGAGGAATTTGTTTTAAGCAACAGTTTTTCTACCTCACATCCTGTGCTTTACGATTCCAAATTGCCCCAGTGCTAAGAACTGCTCAAAAAGAGAACTCTAAGATGGAAATACAATGCCTTCGGTTACACAGAACAAAACCATATTTATTTTATGTTTTTGAGGCAGGGTCTCACTCTGTCACCCAGGCTAGAATGCAAGTGGTGTCATCATAGCTCACAGCAGCCTCAACTCGGGCTCAAGCTCCCGCCGCAGCCTCTTGAGTAGCTGGGACTACAGGCAAAAACCATATTTAAAGATGTTAATTCCCTCATATCTGTTTCTAGTGAGATATTTCTTGTTATTAGTGATGTTAAATTTTATTTGTTTTCTTGCAGTTCCTGGTCATTCTTAGTCTCTATTTCTTGGGAAAAAACAAACAAATCAAAAAGTTTATTGAAGAATTATAATGTTCAAGGTTCATGCCCACATCCCCCGTTCCCAATTTAATTATTACAACAAACTTGTAAAGTGGTATTATCATTTTCACGTCGCAGATGAGGACACTTAAGCTTAAAGAACTTAGGGGACTTCGTTAAGATTGTGCGTCAATGGTAGTGTATGAAGGCGATATAAAAATATAAAAATCAGCACATGCAAGCGCGTCTGTGGCACAGTGCATTCATAGAAGGATTCTGGAACAATAGAAGGGCATGAATTCGGGCTGGAAGCCGACTGGGTGCAGAGGGCCATGTGTGAGCGTGACCACACTAGTTGCTGTAGCAAGCGAACCTCTAAATTTCAGCGCTTACCATGTAGACACTTGTTGCTCACTCATGTGACAGCCCAAGTCAGTTGTTCCTAGTGTGGGGTAGCTTTTGTTCCCAGGCTTCTTTTGTCTTGTGGACCTTGGAGCATCCAGCTGGCATTGTTCAGACTCTCAAATATTCACCTTTTATTTTCCTTTAGCCTTTCCCCCCCGCAATAAAATGGCATTTCCTGACAATGTCTGCTATTTGGCATTCCTTCTCCTCTCGCTGCCCACCTGAGAGTTCGCCTCTGTCGGTGTGTTGACAGATGTCTGGCTCGAACAGGCGCCCGCGGAGAATGGATGTTTCTTGGCAGTTCCGTGTTGCCGCCCCAGCTATTAGCAGTTGCTTAAATGGATTTCCCAAGACTCAGCTCTCAAGTCACCCTGCCCTTTTCAAGTTTGTCTGCCAGAGCTGGTGATGTGTCTAGCGCTGCTGAAGGCTCTCTGAACCTCGTTCCACATTTAGCTGCTAATCGTGAAAATCCCAGACTGGTTAGAAAAAAAAAAATCCTGCCTCATTTTAGGATCACAACTCTGAGAGGAAATGTCTATAGTTTATCGTTATCGATGCTTTCTTAGTGAGCACCTTTGGGATCCAAGATGAGAGACCCCACGCTTGAAAGCCATGAGGGAGGAGTGAACATGAGGCTGAGGGGTTAAAGGTAACTCTGCCACTTAATGAGCAGTTCCCAGGGAGCTGGCTACATCCCAGGACAGCACCATTGTCATACTCACCTCCAGAAACCTCCTCCAAGACCGGCATTCTTGATCTCTTGCTTCCCAGAAATATACCATTTCCCCAGGGTATTCATGAAGCCTGACTGCCAAGAGGAGGCTGCTGCTGAGATTTCTGTAGTATCGGGGTTGGGGGTGCGCTGAGACGACCGCTGGCCCTGGCAGGTCTAACACCGTCTCTACTGGTTGCATCAGTAGCAGAAGTCAGGCAGCCAGGGCCACACCTTTCTTAAAACTGAGGATCAGAATGTGGGGCTGTGCTCAGGGGTTTTGACTTCACCTGGCTTAGTCTTTGAGTGGACCTTTCGATGAATGAGAGGCTGGCTGCTTCCTATGGAGGGGAAGCCGGGCTGGGAGATCTGCCTGGCAGCGGGGCTTTGGTGTAGAGGAGGCCTGATGGGAAGACACCTCCCTGGGGCTCCCAAAAGTTGAACCACTGTGTGGCTGATGAGACATGAACAAAAGACACTTGATTACATGGGTGCATGTGGGAAGCAGGGCTTAGCTTCTCAGCTTAGCTTTGTTTCTAGTTGTTCTATGGAAATGTATTTTCAATCATGGTAATTATCAAATTTCCTTGATTCCAAGATATTACACTGATTGTAAAACATATTATCAATTTAGTAACAGTGTTTTTTTTTTTTTTGGACGGGGAGAAGAAAGAAAAACTACCGTCTAAAGTGTGCAATTTGACTGTAAAACACATTCCAAATTTTAGAAATGATAAAATGTGATGGTATGGTAAAATGTTTTGGCTCAAGGAAATATGTTAGAAAAGAAGATTTTCTGCTTTAGACTAGTGCAAGGCCAGCTCCTTGGGTAGCGGAGGTTTTTTTTTTTGCAGGTTAGTTATTCCGTTTCTGGCAGTGGTTTTGGGTCTGCAATTACAGGAGCTGCAGAAGCCAGCGGCTCCAGCGCCAAGTCTCCTGCGGGGCGATTTGTGGCTGTAATTCCTCGCTGTTGTCTGTTAGAACGCCCACCTATCTAGCACTGAAACCTGCTGGTGAGCTAGAGGACCCCCAGGGAGTGGATTTGCAGGAAGATAAATTCCCCTGTCCCTGCCTACAACTGAATGCTATTGTGGAAGCCAAGTAGAATACAGATCACCCCAGACTGAGTGCTGTGTACCCACCACTGCTAAGTAGAAAACTGCATATCAAATAACGGTTCCTAGACTCAGCTCTGTCTAGACACAAAACCTGCTTACAGTTTTTAATGTTCTTTGTCATTCAGGCACATAAAACCCTTTCCCCCTCATTATCTCAGGCAGTTTGTTTCTGGGGATGTTTTCACTGCCAATGGCCAACTCCTATCTTCTTCCTGCCCCCAGTTTCTTGAAGACGATGTTACAGTGGTCAGCACCCTGAATCGGAACTGCGTGGGCTCTGATGGCATCTTTGTAATAAGTGCTTAGCATTAGTACCAGCATGCAGTAGGTGCTCAGTAAATGTATGTTAAATGCATGAAAACAGGGAGAACTGGCTGGCATGAGAACCTCTAACGCATCCTTCGTATGTGGCCTTAGTCCTGGAAGGGAGCCCATTGGCCCTCTCCTTAGGTGCAGGGCATGTGTTTACTATGTTAGCTAGGGTCTCATTGGCATTTTGAGTATTTTCTTCATGACGTCATTCCTCATTAGGTGCTTTGTCTCTGTTTCCTCTAAACACTGGTAAGTGCTCTGGGCCAGAGGGACCTGGAGAGGCTGGCTGTGCCTTTGCAGCAGTGGCAGTTCTGTTCAGCCTCCAGACAGCTGCACAATTCAACAAAGCAGGATGGGAGATGCCAATCACAAAGCGAAAATACACGGACATTAGCATTCCATCCAGGATCAGTGCCCAGATCTTGGCAGATTGGGTGGCTGCAGGCATGGGATTATTTGGGGTCATCAGGAGGACCATGGATGGCCCTCGGGGTCTAACAGCACATCAGTTCTCACCATTAGTGCTTCACTTTTGTTAGCCTGAAACTTTTATTTTCAAGAGTCCTAAGTAACATAAAACTCCAGAAAGAAAATACTTTAACATTTGCATTCTCTAGGACAGGTAATGTGTGTGAGGAGGGTATAAATTGAGTGTAAAATAAATTAAAAGCCAAAATCCAGGTTTTGGTTAGAGATAGCTTTTTCAGGAAGGACCTTTACTTGTGTTCTGAGACACGGTGGGTGGAAATCTCCCCTGGGAGATGGTCTGGGGTGGCACCTAAGCAGTTTGATTGGCAGGGGACGGGACCCTGAATAAAAACGTGCTACTCTTTGATTTTCTCTCTGGGTCTCATGGTTTAGTCAGGCAGATTCTTACTGCTTCCTCCATGGGTGGTTCCCCTGGGGGTGCTACATCATGGAAAGTGGAGGGGGCATTTTTGGTTGTGACAGTGACCAGGGGGCCCTGCTGGCATTTTGTGAGCATTGCCTGGTAGCACTCAGCAACCTACAATGGAGGGGGCAGTGCTGCCATTGAAGAATTGCCCTGTGTTCTGCCAGACTCTCAAATGTCCTGTGGACTTTCGTGTGGGTGAAAATCCTTTACTCTAACTCTGTTTCCCATGTGCACAATTGTGATGTACCCTAAATGTTCCAGGAAAGCAACCACCATGTAAATCCTTTAGCTTGGAACTTTACTGGGTGTTGGAAGGTCACTAGTGGTGATCAACTTACCAGTGCAGCCAGCTCTGTGGCTTTCATGTTCTTGAAGATTCTAAGGACAGTGGCAAGCATCTAACTACTACATTACAACCTCCAGTGTTGGGTTTTCTGAGTATTTCTGTGTTGAGATATATGTATATTAGTCTACAGATTTTTTTTTTTTACCCTTTTATTTCAATTAGGGCATAGTATTGATTATTTTAGAAATTGTCTTAGGAGATACCTATCTATGTATCTGTTTATGTAACTATGGTTTGAACGTGTCTCCCAAAGTTCATGTGTTATAAACTCGGCCCCCAATGCAACAGTGTTGGGCCGTGGGGTGTAACAAGAAGTGATTAGTTCCTAAGGGCTCTGCCCTCATGAATGGATTAATGTTGTTATTTTGGGACTGGGTTAGTTTTTGAGAGGGTGGTTTTGTTAAAAAATTAAGTTCAAAAAATAAAAACAAAAACCAAATAAACAAACAAAGGCCAGGCGCAGTGTCTCACACCTGTAATCCAAGCGCTTTGGGAGGCCGAGGCGGGACGGGGTGGTTATCACGTGAATCCAGGAGTTCAAGACCAGTCTGGGAAACATAGTGGGACCCTGTATCTGCAAACAAAACAAAAACTGGGTTCAGGGCCCTCTCTCTCCTGCTCTTACATGCTCTCTTGCCTTTCTGTCTTTCGCCATGGGATGATGCAGTGCACAGGCCTCACCAGAGGCTGGCACCTTGATCTGGGACTTCTCAGCCTCCAGAACTGTGAGAAACAAATTTCTTTTCTGTATTAATTACCCAGTCTGTGGTATTTTGTTACAGTAACACAAAAAAGGCTAATATCTATATCTATATCTACTCATATGTCTCTATTCTGTATCTCTATCTGTATCTATTTTAGCCATCTTAGGCATTTTCAAGAATACAGTTTGGTAATGTTAAATATATTCACATTGTTGTCAAAGAGATCTCTAGAACTTTTTCACCTTGCAAATCTGAAACTCTATACTCATTAAGCAGCAATTCCCCTTTCCCCCCTCCCCCCAGCCCCTGGCGAGCACCATTATACTTTCTGTTTCTATGAATTTAGCTACTTTAGACACCTCATGTAAGAAGAGTCATACAGTATTTGTTTTTCTTGTTACTGGCTTATGTCACTCAGCATAAATATCCTTAAGGTTTATTCATATCATAGCATGTGATGGGATTTCCTTTCTTTTTAAGATGCAATAATATTTCCTTCTGTGCATAAACAATTTTTTACATCATTCATCTGTGGACGTCTGGGTTGCTTCTACCCCTTGGCTATTGTGAATGGTGCTGCTATTAATATGGGTGTGCAAATATCTTTTTGAGACCCTGCTTTGAATTCATTTGGATATAAACCCAGACATGGACTTCTGGGTCCCAGGACAATTCTGTTTTTAATTTTTTGAGGAACCACCATACTGTTTTCCATGGCTGTTGCACCATTTTACATTCCCACCCACAGTGTACAGGTTTCCAATTTCTCCACATCCTTATCGACACTTGTCATTTTCTGTATTTTTGGTAGTAGCTATCCTAATGAGTGTTTTAGTTTGCATTGTATATGAATTCTATTTCAAGATAGCAAAGGGATAGGTACAAAATATTTGTTATAAAAAGGGACACTGAGTTTTAAAGAGTTGAGAACAACTTCTCTAGTGTCTTTCTTCACAGTGTTAATAGCAGTCACGTGAAAATACTATCTTTAAAAATTTGTTAGAAAACAACCTCTCTGTCCTCTTCCTCTCTAGCGAAGCTTCTACTTCTCTTGCAGCAGCTTGGGGCCAGCTGTGCCCTGTCTGGCCTCCGCGGGCATCCGTGGTTCTGTGTGGAATTAGGTATTTTTACCTTTTGCACCAGCAATTAGTGATCTCTTTCTATTAAGTAGGAGAATAAAATACCTGTTTTGTCATTGAGCATATGAACTTTATATACAATGAGCATTAATGAGTAATGTTTCATGACTGAGCAAGAGTGGATTTCCTAGTGGACACATGTCATGGAGACACATCAGAATAAACCTGGACCCCTTAAAACCATGGCTGGGGCTCTGGGGCCTTTACCTGGTGTGCACTTATTGGCCATACAAGGTATGACAACCTAGCACCAACACAGTGCTTTCTGAACGTGTCTGAACTGCATGTTACCATTTGGTTGAAGAGGTAGAGCATTCAGTTTGGAACACCATGGAGTGGGGATGTGGAGTGACCAGGTTTTCTGTAGACAGATGCAGCAGCCCGGTCAGCCTGTTTGCTCCAGGACCTCAGCATTGGGGAGCATCCAGTTAAACCCCTCCTGTGTTAACCCTGGGCTTATTCAGACTTTCTCCCCTTCTCACCTTTGGATGTCTTCTCTGTGCTCCAACATGGAATCCCATTATGGGAAGCTGACCTGGAATGTATTTTATAGCTGATATTTCCTTAAGTAGAGTTCCCCCAAAGAAATTTTTCTTTAATGTGTCAGAGACCAAAAACATATATAAAAGAAAATTATTACAGTATTTCATTTGAGATTGTGCAGATAATGAAAAGTTTCTTTTCTTTTCTTTTTTCTTTTCTTAAAAGTAGTATTTATGGCTATTCAATTAAACAACCCACTAAACAATAGTGAACCCACTACTATTTCCAAACGCGCTATCTTGGTGTTTGTAGCTCACCATATGTTTGAAGTATGACATAATCCTTATGGAACACATTCAATTTGTTGCTTCCCAACTTCAATAGAAGCAGTTAAGTCTGTCTCCTTGTAGACAAATTGTTAATGAAAAGGTAGCTGAACAATCATTTTCTTGTAATATGCAATTCTGTCTCCTTAAATACAGGAGCCTGACAGGGCCATTCGGCAGTTAGTACTTTCTCTATACAACTGAACTCTCTTTGACCCTCTGAAACTAACAACTGGCGCAAAAAGAGAGAAAGAGGGGAAAGTCAGCCAAAAATAAATACGCACCTGTAATATATAGAATCCTGAAAATTGAATGGAAAGTATATTTTACTTTATTGTTTTCAGATAATGTATGAATAATTGCCTTCTGCTGCCAAATGCATTTTTATCTATTTTAAAGTATTTCATGATATTGGTGCAATGTTTGGAAAATGGCGGGACTGTCTAAAAGATTTGGAATTTAGAGTCCTGAGCTCTCCTCTCTTTCAGCGATGAGTCAGCGCTGCCGATGGTGGCACAGATGCGCGATGGGTCCCTTCCTCCTGCAGAGCCACAAAGGAGGAAACAAAAAGATTGGCCATTGGCCAAAGCAAGCACGTGATTTATTTTATTTTATTTATATTTAATTTTATATTCTACAACTTCCCTAAGAGTTTCTTGAATAGAATTGGACAAAGACAGCCTTACATCTTGTTTGAAAATTCAGGTAAAATATCCTAACAATGCCTTTAGGACATAGTGTAGAGCAATAATACCGAGTGTTAACTGTACCCAGGTTATCTGTGTACTTCACCACGGAGGAACGGATAGGCCGTGAAGATCACTCCCATCTGATAGATGAAGAAACACGGGTCAGAGATGTTAATTAACATGCCCAAGGTCACTTAGCAATTTTGTGGCAGAGCCAGCATTTACATTCAAGAATGCAAACTCCACTCCGCAGTTAAGACGCTCAATGCCTACTCTACGCAGAATGACAGCTAAAGACCATTTTATAGTAAAACATCATCCATTCAGACTAATTTGGGGATTTGGGTGAGGAGCAGTTTGAATGACAGAATGTTTGAAAAGAAAATGCAATCTTATACCTCCAAGCAGATGTGTGTAGAGCAAATTAAATGAGGGTTTTAAAATCAGGCAAGAGTCTTGAAGAGTGTTATTTTCTGTAAGTTCAAAGATGTTCTTTGAAATAATAACATATTTTATCTTAAGGTCTTGCTTTCTTTGTTCCAATCCACGTTTTTTGCGTAGTACGAATGTAAACTGTTCATGTATTGATTAAACAAACAGAGTGAAACGCAGCCCCGGTGACAGTGCCCGGGCACGGCAGACACGTGTGCTGGAATGTTTGAATGTGCAGACTCCGGGCTTGCACCTCTGCTCCATTGCTAAATGGCAGGTTTCTTTATTCTTCAAGCCTCTGTTTCCCTGTTTTTCAAGTGAGTATGATGATGGCACCAACTTCTAGGGTTGAGGACCAGACGTACTAGATGAAGATTAGATGCTCAAATAGGTGTCCACTCCTTAGCACGGTGCCAGGTGCAGCGAAAGTGCTCGGTTGCTGTGAACATGGTCACAATTCTCAGAAATGAGGACTTGAGTCCTGCAGAGCAGGAGACAAAGAAGCAGCAGCCACCCTGTGTAGTGAATCGAATGTGTGTGCTGATGTGGGAGGCGGTGCGTCCGGGAAGGTGGGATGTGGCCCAGTCTGAACCCGGTGAAAGCCCCTTGGTTTCCTCCTGGTGGCATCAGGACACACTGCAGACTCCTGAGGATGGCTGTGCTAGGACAGGGTTTAGGGAGTGACTTGGTGGAGAGAAAACACAGATCTAGTTGGGGTGGAACAAAGAGAAAGGAGGTCGCAAGACAAGCCTGCCCAGGGGAGACAGCAGGTTGTGGGTGACCCAGAGGCCGTGGTGCGGCACGTGGACGCCACGCCACTCACGGGGGCTGGCTCCCTGCTCTCCAGGCAGTCTTCTCACGTTCAAGGCACCTGGCGATTGTATTTCTCATTGTGAATTGCTAAGTCTGTGTCTAGTTACAGACCATCCTGCGCATGTTGCACCATGAAAGACGCATCTTATCTGCTCTTCCTCTTACTCAAAGCAACAACAGCAACAACAACCAACCAACCAAACCAACAAAGCCTCTTTGGTGGCCCCCGTTGCCTGTGAGAGGAGCTTGTGAGCTTCATATTAAAGGCTGTTCGTCACCTGGCCTTGAATTTCTAGCCCCTGGCTGCTTTTCCAGTCTGGCCACACCACCTGCTAACCCCGCTCCTGTTCCTGAGAACGTTGAACATTGGCGTGTTTGTTTTGCTTTCACATGTACCTCTGTGCTTTTATACCTGTTGAAGATGCCATTTTTGCCCTACATACCATTGTTTGCTTCTCGAACTCACGTTCATGAAGGCTCAGTTCAAATGGGCAGCAACAGAAGTTCCTTTTTCTGTGTCTTCATGGTGACTGGTACGCGTCAATATCCACATTGTATCGTACTTATTGTTTCCTAGCGGGGCCAAGCGAACTCTGAGTTGCTGGAGGTAGGAGCTGTGTGTGATTCCACTTGCACTGGTGCCCGCCCCCGTGTGTGGCCCGGAGCAGTCGTTTGCAGGTATGTGAGCAGGGAGGGGAAGGAAGGAAGGAGCAGTGTCAGGCCTTGGGGAACAGCATGGGTGCCAGTATACTGTGGCTGGGGACATTAAGAAACCTAAAGAACAGCCACAATCAATGAGCTGTAGTAGCTCAGAACTTCGTGATCGACTTTTGCGTGCCACAGAACTTGGCCCCATTGCTAACAATTTTTAGAAAAACCGCAGCCCTAATGCTTAAGCACATTGCTGTAATTTGACTCTCCATAAAGTGATCTTTAAATTGTGTTTTGAGGCTGGGAAGTGCACGTCGGTGACATGCTTAACTGTAGAGCTGCACCAAAACAGGAATCTAGACCTATCTGTATGCAAATACGATGCTTCAAGTTCATTATTGTTATTAGGAAATGGAAATACAGCCAGAGCAGAAATAACAGTATATTTCCCTCTGCCTGTGCTGTGTTCGTCGATGGGGCTTCTGAAGGACTGTGCGTTTACTAACCCATTAGAATGAGCGATTTTATATCCTAATGTAAAATTAAAGGAATTTAAGGATCAGCCTAGGAGATACACTTGTTTAAACTTATATTAATGTCTCTGTTGGTTATGTCAGGGATGCTAGTGGTATATTATTGGAAAAGATAATGTCCCAGCCATGGGACATTTATTTACATATACTTTCTAACTCTCAATGTTATATTTTATGACAAGGTATAAAGCTGAATTTCTTCTCATCTATCCAAAATGTAGGGCTTAGGACCAATTATAACTATTCTTAAATGTAAAACATACCATCAATTCTTAACTGTTTTATTATTTTACTCCTATTTCCCCCTTTTTCCTTGTGATGTGCATACTTGGATTCTTCCAACTTTCAAGTTTGAGCCTATTAATTTCTCTTTCTTATCTCCTTCAAGCAGTATTTACTGTGGCACTTGCCAGGTCTTCCCATGGTTGTGTGGGATCCCAGCAAAGATTCTTTTGCAGGGGTCCTGTCCATTGAACAATTTGATTAATAAGTGCGTTACAAATGTGTGGGCCCATGTGAGTGAGGTATAGCAATTTGTTAGTGAGGATTTAGAATAATGGAAGAGGAGAGATACGTGTTTATTTATTCTCTAATCGAGGCATGGGAAGGCTCTGCCTTCTCCCTAGGCCCCATCTCTTCCTGTTCGGGTCTAGAAACCATCTCTTCATCGTCTTTATTGCCAAAGGCACCATTCCCAGATAATTCCACACCTCCCACCTGGCTGTCACTCAATAGCAGGGCTCTCTGGAGCCTGTGTGCATGACACTGTGCGGTCCATCTTGCCTCTGCACTTCCCTCCGTCCATCTTCTGAGGCTGGGGCACCACTACCTGTGACACTGTAGCCGCCCTTGTCTGGGGACTCTGGCTTCCAGGGACTCTCTCAAAGGTGGTTACTGTGCTTCTCCCATGATGACCACACATGCAAGTCTTCCTCAGAGGGTGCAGGATCATGTGAATGGGAACTTGGTTTTGGTCATGTTAAATATACACATTTTACAGTGTAAAGTAGAATAGCATACATTCCAGCCATGTCCACTGCGTGCTCAGGATGTGATCTCTCTCAGTGTTGACTGCGGGGGCTGGGGGTGGGGAGAGAAGCCCAGAGTGCAGGAGTATCCGTCCCTCATCCTGTGCATCTTAACACTGACTGGGGAAAATACAACGCTAAAGGATTCCCCTGTATTTACCCTGCTCCTGTAGCAACGTCTAACTGGAGGTTTGCGAACAGCCTCCCCGAGTTATCCTGGAGATAATCTATTGCATGTTCTCAGGTAACCGGGAACCTTGACAAATCCTGAACTGCCCAAGACCTAGTAGTAAGTGTGCAAGTGTCGCTGCAGGGTGTGTGGGAACCCTCTGTACTGTCTGCTCAGTTTTGCTGTGAACCTAAAAAGAAAGCCCATTTAATGAGGAAAAAGCTTAAAAAACAACGACGCTGTTCCGAGAGAGAGCGATGTCAGCACATCCACTGGAGGTGGGAGAGGACGTCTGTCTCAAAGCCCCGTGGCATGCGGGCCAGTGGTCCGGGAAGTCTTAGGAGGAGAGGGGTGCAGACTGCAGAAGAGTTGGGGTGATCCTCCTCCCTTCCAGGGGACAGGACACCAGCTGGCCCCGGGCACTGTGGCCCAGAGGCAGCCCCGTGGTTAGAACACGATGGGTGAGCACCAATGTACAGCCCCCTCCCCCCCAGCCCCAGCCCCAGGGTCCACAGGGGCCCTTCAGGGGCTCAGAGCCCTGAACTCCTCCTGGACCTGACACGAGTGAGTCTCCCGTATCACACATCAGCACCACCCTGGCAGCCCAGGACCACACAGACCCTGGAAACAACTGTGACTCTGTCCAGTGCGAGTGACCTGCTGGCCAGGCTGCCCTCCTGGAGCTGGAGCCAGCCCTCCAGGGGTGTGAGTCTGAGGGTTCCTGGGGCATCTGGCTGACCCCACGAGAAGGCAGATAAGGGAGGTAGATTGAGAAATGAGGACCCTGTGGGTCTGGGCTCCGGCTCCCTTCCCCGATGGGAGGGCTGGCCAGGCTCGGCCACTGGTGGGGAGCTGAGAATGCTGTGAGGAAGACACTCCAAAATGTGGGCCCCTGAGGCCTGGGGCTTATGACAGGACCTGGTGGTGGTGGTGGTAATTATGTTTGGGACACAGTGGGGACAAGGGCATAATGTGGGCGTGGTCCCTGGACTTAACGCGGTTCGCAGCAAGACAGAGAACCTTAAGGTTTCTGCCTTCCTTATGGACTCTGCTGCTTGCCTCTGGGGCTCAGGCGGGGCTCCTCCCTGTGCTCCTGGGGGCCCCACTCCAGCGGGCAGCTAGAGGGGGGTGCGGGGGCAGGCACACTGTCCTCATACAGTCAGAGCGTAGCCGTTCTGTCAGACATGGGATCTGTACAGAAGATGTGTTTGTCCTTCCTAAAGGTGGAGGGAACCTGTGCCCCTACCTTGCTCCCCACATCCTTTCTCCACCAGCAAATACAAGAAGCCAATACTAGCGCCACTGGGTCCATCCTGAGGCCTCTCCGTGCATTTGGACCCCATTTTCCAGATTGGTGGCCCCTGCTGCTCATCTGGTTTCACTGTCAGCGCTCAGAACTGCTATGTACAGTTGTGCAGGTTGTGCGTTGCACAGTGGTGCCCATTGCCAGGGACCGCGACTCCCATCGCAGATGTTGCAGAGTTGTGTATTTTATATTACCAGCAGGTGGCAGTAAACTGCCTTGTTCTAGCAAAGATGGGTATCTTAAGATTTTATGATAGGTGGAAGTCTTGAAGAAGGGGTGCCTTTTAAAAATTTTAGGAAAGGGCCATGTGGGCCAATATTGCCTTGGACTACACCTGACCACTGGCACTTACTGCTCCAGTAGGTCTGCAGTCCAACTCGGGGAGGCAACTTTATTTTCCATAGTTAACTTCATTCCTTCTTCATTCAAAAAAAAAAAAAAAAAAAATATTGAATACCTGCTATGGGCCAAAACCCTGAGAATTTTGAAGGTTTTGTAAAATAGCTTTGTTATGTGTGGCAGGGTGACTAGTTGTCTACTTAAAGTTTCAAGGCCTCCAGTCATAGTGTAGAGTGCCCCAGGGCCCCCTTGCATGTGTCTAGTTTTGGCCAATAGAATGTGCACAGGAAGCGCAGTGTCACTTCCAAGGCAAGTTAAGAGGTGAGTGTGCCACTTCCATCCCCTCCCCACTTGCTGGCTGGATTCCCAAGACTCTAAGGCCTGGAGAAGTCTGAGCCACAGGGCCACAGGACAGAGGGAGACCGGGGTCCTGACCCCACTGATTCTCTCAGGAGCCCCTCAGGACGTCACATGAATAGGAGACTTCACAGACTGACCCTCTGTGGCTGACGTGCCTCTCCTGGGATTTGGGTTTGGGAGTTGCCATGCGGTTATAGAAAGTCTTGCTTAGTGTAATAGATATGAACATGGCTTTGTCTTCAGATCGACCTGGGTTCAAGCACTAATGTTGCCACTTATTACCTGGGTGACCTTAGTCTTCAACTCTAAAGCTCTTCCCTCCTTCTCTGTAAAGTACAAATAATAATAAGGACCACCTCCCTGTTCTTCACCAGGATTACAGGGCATGATGTGTGCAGAGTTTGGAGAACACTGCTTGACACGGGCAAACCATTCGATGAATGCCCCCGGGACTCCCAGGGCTGTGGGGTAGCTCAGTGGTTACAGACATGGACCCAGGACCAAGTTGCCTGGGCTGGAATCCTTCCTCTGCCTCACTGTGTAATCCTTGGAAAATTATATGTGCTTTCTTCTTGGGGACCTCATTTACTCATTTGCAAAATGGGGACAACAATAGTTGCTTTTTCATAAAGGTGCCATGAGGATGAGATCAAAGAATGAGAACACCACTTGGCACAGAGTAGCAATGAGTTGAATGGCAGCCCCCCAAGATATGTCCATTGTCTTTGTTTTCTGTTGCTATAACTGAATAACTGAGACTAGGTAATTTATCAAGAAAATAAATTTATTTCTTACGGTTTTGGAGGCTGGGAAGTCTGAGATCAGGCAGCCCTGTCTGGGCAGCTTCTGATGAGAGCCTCGTGCTGCATCATGATACGGTGGAAGGCATCACTGGGGAGAGGGGTGCACCCAGAGCCCAACCGGCTTTTATAACAGACCCACTTAAGTGATAACCGCTTAATCCATTAACCCACGAATGGATGAAACCAATTATGAAGAAAGAGTCCTCATGACCTGATCACCTCTTAACAGCCCCACCTCTTAATACCATTACTTTGGGGACTAAGTTTCAACATGAGATTTGGGAGGGGACAAACATTCAGATCATAGCATCCATGTTGCAATCTCGGAAACCTTATTTGGAAAATGCGTCTTTGCAGATGTAATCAAGTTAAATATCTTGAGATGAGATCATCCTGAATTATCCAGGTAGATCCTAAATCCAGTGACAGGTGTCCATGTACAAGACAGAAGACACAGGCACAGACGAGAAGGCCACGTGAGGATGGAGGCAGAGACTGGAGCGCTGCAGCCGCAAGCTGGAAGAGGCGGCAAGGATTTCCCCTAGAGCCTCTGGAGGGAGAACAGCCGTGGCTGCACCTTATTTGGGACTTTTGGCCTTGAGAGCTGTGAGGGAATAAGTTTCTGTTCTTTTAAGCCACTGTTTGCTGTAATTTGTTATGGCAGCCCCAGGAAATGGATACACTGGGTAAAAACTATCTCCTTGTCACCATTGATGTAATTTTCTCAGTGTCACCCGAGAAGAAGGCAAACGGTGGCAGCTTTGAGAAGACTGGAGCTGCTGATGGATGGGCAGTGTCCCCTGAAGTAGCCTAGGGCAGGGGTTGACAAACCTTTTTCTGTAAAAGGCCATTTAGTAAATGGTTGTCTCAACTACTCAATTCTGCTTTAGTTGTAAAAATCACAAAAGCAGCCACAGACAATACTTAAAAGATGGGAGGATGGGTTCGGCCTGCCCCTGGGCAGTGGTTTGCTGACCCCTGGTCTGGGGCAGCACCATGCCCAGGGTGGATCAAGGACCTGCCACTCCAAGCACTCTTGTTCTCTTCTGTGGCGAGGCAAGTACTGAGATGGAGAGTGTTTAGAAACTTTTATAGCAACTTGATAGAGTCAATTTATATCTGTTGAAGCTAAGAACAAAATATTTAAGCTCATATGTATTTTTATTGATATGTAATATTTGTACATATTTATGTGCATGTGATATTTTGATACATATAAAGTGTGTATCAAATCAGGGTAGTTAGACTATCTAACACCTTGAATATTTATTTGTGTTGGGAACACTTCAAATTTTCTCTTCTAGCTATTTTGAAATATGCAATAGATTACTGTTAACTATAGTCACTTTTCTGGACTATGGAACACTAGAACTTATTCCTTCTATGTAATTGTGTGTTCATACCCATTAACCAACCTCTCTTTACACATTCATCTGTTGATGGGCACTTAGGCTGCGTCCACACCTTGGCTATGGGGAATAGTGCTGCAATCAACTGGGGATGCAGGTGGCCCTTTGATATACGCTGATTTCCTTTTCTTTAGGTAAATACCCAGCAGTGGAATTGCTGGATCATATGGTAGTTCTATTTTTAGTTTTTTAGAAACCTCTATACTGTTTTCCATAATGATTGTACTAATTTATATTCCTACCAACAGTCTTATTTTTTGTCTTTTTGATAATAGCCATTCTAACTGGGCTAAGATGCTATCTCATGTGGCTTTGATTTACATTTTGCTGATGATTAGTGATGTTGAGCATTTTTTCATGTATTAGTTGGCTATTTGTAGGACTTCTTTTGAGAAATGTCTACTCAGATCCTTTGCCTAGTTTTTAACAGGAATATTTTCTGTTTTTCTTTTTCTTTTTCTTTTTTTTTTTTGCTGTTGAGTTGTATGTGTTTCTTTTATATTCTGGATATTAGTCCCTTGTTGAAGAATAGTTTGCAAATATTTTCTCCCAGGTTATAAGTTGTCTCTTCACTTTGTTTAGGTGTATATTTTGTATGTCTTTTTTTCTTTCCCTATTCTAAAAATTTATCATTATTAATTTTACACAAGTGTCAGTCTGTGGCAGATTAGAAATCAAAACCTGGTCTTTGCCCACAGGTAGTTTGAGAGCTTTGGTCTACACAGGACACTGTCTCTCCTTGCACGAGGGCACTGCTTACCCACGGGGGCCTGGAGGGACCCGGCCCCTTGGGCAGCCGGGAGGTGGAAAGGGCATTCTCAGCAGTGCTTCTGGCCTGGGGGCCTCAGAGGCCCAGTTTGGACTGGACATCTAGGCCTCATGCACAGAGCCTGGCCGAGGACATGGTCACCTCATGCCAGGTGGGGGTGTGTTGTTTACCTGAAGCCACTGTGCAAAACATAGCAGCAGGCTGACAGCTCACCGACCCAGGGCTTCTTGAACCCAAAGGGCAGGGCCCGGCTGTGCATGTGGGCATCTGTGCCTCCTTCCCTGGCTATAGTTTGCTGCCTTCCAGCCCTGTGTGGCACGCACAGGAGACGGCTGTGTGAGGCTCAGCAGTTGCCCTGTGCTGTGGCTGTTTTCCCATCTCCTTCACAGATGGCAGCTCCCCCAGGGCAGGGACTGTGCAGGCCTAACCTTCCCGAGCTGGGCCCTGTGCTCTGCCTGGTACCCAGCAGGCGCTCAATAAGTGTTTACTGAAGAGCAAATGGACACATGGATCTTTTCTAACATGCCCTCTGCTGTGTGCCGGGTGTGGGGTCCTCTGAGCAGGGAGGCAGGAGCGCTGAGCGTGGTGAACACTGAGCCCCGGGGCTGCGGCGCACACGGCAGACCTGCTGCCCTGGGCAGGGAGGCCGCCAGGCTCTGGGCGCACCACATGCCTGTCATCCTCAGTCTGTGCGGGCTCGGGGCTGGAGGTGCCCCTCAGAGAGAAGACGGGGACTCAGGGCCCGCTGGGCAGAGTGCAGGAATGTAAGGAGTAGCCTGCACACAGGGCCAGCGGTCAGATGGTCATCATCTTGGTCAGTTCAGACCGCTGTACAGAATATCACAGGCTGGGCGGCTCAGACAACAAGCATCCGTTCCTCATAGTTCTGGAGGCTGGAAGTCCAAGATCAGGGTACCAGCCTGGGTTGGTTTGGCCTGGGTCCTTTCCTGGGTTGCAGACTGCTGACACCTCATTGTGTCCTCACGTGGTGGGAGAGTGTGAGAGAGCCTTCTGGGGGCTGTTCTAGGAGGCACTAATCCCATTCAAGAGGAGTCCACCCCCATGACCTAATCACCTCCCAACGGCCCCGACTCCTAGTACCCTCACACAGGGGTAGGAGTTCAGCACGTGATGTTTGGGGGCACACAAACATTCCGTCCACGCCGTCTAGAGGCATTAGCTTAGCTGGAGGGTAAAAGCAACCTTCAGGATGTGCTGGTGAATGCTGCACCCCAGGTACAGCAAGTGTTCAGAGAGGAATGGGCCTGAGCAAGGCAGCATGTTTACGAGTTATAAACCCTGGAGGGAGGAAGACAAGCACCGTGCTGGCTCTTGCGGCAGTTGAGTGACCACTTGGGCCCCTGCGGATTCGCTGCTTTGTATCAGCCAGTCTAGCTGCCCAGCCCCCCCTCCTCCCTCTCCTGTCCAAGACGTTCTTCCCAATAGCTCCCCACGGGCCTCCCACCCATCTCAGGCCAAGATCTGCAGGTCCGTTGCGCAGAGTCAGTGCTAGTTGTCATGAAGGCTGAAACCTGGAGAGAGGCGTCTCTGAGGGGCCGGGCAGCAGGTGCCTCCCAGGGACTCAGGCTGGAGCCTGGAGGCTGCAGCCCAAGACTGGGGGTGGGAGCAGTGGTGGAGGTGTAATTTCAAACAAAACCAGGATGGGGGTTCAGGTCAGGACCCAGGGGACTGGACGGAGGTCCCATCAGACCCGGAAGATGGATCGCTGTGGAACATTCAGAGCAAAACAGAACATGAAGCTGGACAAGTCTTGGGTGGGGGACGCTGTGTTCCTCCTGAACACTCCTGCGGCCAGTGTGTCTAATCACCTATGGGCTTTTCCTCCCAGCAGCTCTGAATTCGTGGATGCCCGATCACCTGTCCACAGACACGGACACCGGGACATAGAGTGATTTAAGCGCCGACTGAGGCTGTGTTTTGGGAGAGTGTAGAGCAAGGCTGTCTTTTTGTCTGGTTTATGGCTTCCCTCGCTGCGTGGAGCTGCCTCTGCCCTTGGCCTTGCAGAGATTTTATAATCAGCACTCGTTCTGGGTCGGGCAGAGCCCCCTCGGAGCCGTAGGAGAGAGGACGCTACCCCGGTTTCCCGCGCACTGGGCGCTTTCTGCTCGCCCGGACACCACGGTCGTAAGCAAGACTCCAGGAAATAAATAGTTCAGTTCCTGCCGAAATTGCCTATGCTGGAATTTGTGCCTTGAAAAGAAACATGAATAATGACTGGGACAGAGCATTCCTTTATTTGAACCAGGATAATTTTAACAGCGATAGCAGAAATGTGAGAAAGCCCCAGCTAAGTGTATTCTCTGTGTTATAAATTCCTTTTCTCCCTGATGTCTCAGCCTTATCTGGAGACGCTCTTGGCTGCACTCTCTTCTTTCATTTCTGTCTTCTTTATTCACTGTGTTCCTTCTTTTCTCAGATTTTACTAGCTCAGCAGCTGCAGCTGGAGGGAGCCAAGAATACTAGCTCTGGTGGCAAAGAAACGCCACGGGCTGGGAGCCGCCGTCTCTGGCTTCGTGGACCTGCGTTCTCAGAGTACACGGGTCCCCTGATGTGACTCTGTCCCTTGCAGAACCTACTCTGCCACAGCTTGCTGTCATCCTAAAAAAATGTCAGTGGATGACAAAACAGTTTGAGATGACAGGGTTCCTTTGGCTTTCATCCGCTGCCCTTAAAACTGAACACCTTTCACTACTTTCAGGCTCAGCGAGTGTCCTTTGGCTGCATGTACAGAATACTTCAAAACTTATTATTATGTTTTTAACAAAAGAACAGCGTGATCAGATGTGTTTTAAAATAGTGTGCTCCTTTGAGATACTTTCATGAGCAAGAGGTTTCATTGCTGGGGCTGGGGAACTAATGGTGGCTCCGGCACAATGAAAATGTGAGTGGTCGCTCACGTGGTCCTCGGATCTCGTGCTTGAGAGAAGCCTGATGTGTGCGCTTTGCAGGGGGTGACTGTGTTCTTCGTGGAATACGAACCTACCCTGGAAATTGTGACTGCGCTTGAACACACCCAGGCTGTGGCTTCGGCTGTGCAGAGCAGTAAATAGAAGTCAGATTTAAGGAAGGTAGGGGAAAAAGAAACTAGAGGAAGCAGGATGAAGAGAAAAAATATGTTGTGATGGCAGAAATAAGCCCAACCCTATCAGTCATGACAATATAAAAATGAAGTCAGGCTGAAGCAAAATGATTTGGAAAGTTTTAAAATTAATAAAAGAGATAATGTAGCAATATTCATACAGATAAATTAGAACTCAAGGTGGAAAATATTAAGAAGGACAGAAACAGACATTTTATATTAATAAAAGTGAAAATGCACAGATGAGATATAATAGGTTGACACTGAATACACCTAATACTAGATCTTCAAATACAGCTGTTTCTTTGAATTACAAGGAGAAATTAACAATCCTGGAGAGATTGTAACACACCCTTCTTGTAGTGGGCTGGGTGGTGGCCCCAAAGATTTGTCCACGTCCTCATCCCTAGAACCTCTAAATATTACCTTATTTGTAAAAAGAGTCTTTGTGGATGTAATTAACTTGAGAATTTTGAGATGAGATCGCCCTGGATCATCCAGGTGGGCCCTACGTGTCATCACAGTGTCCTTATAAGAGAGAGGCAGAGGGACAGTTGGTAACACGGCAGGGGGGGAGGGGGAAGGCCATGGGAAGATGAAGCAGAGATCAGAGTAATGTGGCCACAAGCCAAGGGATGCCGGGGGAGTGGCGGCCACCGGAAACCAAAGAGGCATGGAACAGACTCTCCCCCAGAGCCTCCGGAGGGTGCACCCCACCCCCGACACCTTGATTTCCGATTTCTGGCTTCCAGAACTGGGAGGGAATAAATTTCTGTTGTTTTAAGCCACCAAGTTTGTGATAATTTGTTATGGCAGCCGTAGGAAATGAGTATGTTTCTCAAAAATGGACATATCACATGGAAGCATAATTAATAATAATATAAAGATCTGAAGACTTAACTAACTCTACGTCCAACTGAGTGGACTCATTCTTTTTAAATACATAGGGAAATTTATAAAAAATTAGTCCTGGAGTGGCAACAAAGAAAATTCTGCAATTTCCCGAGGCTGAAGCCATCAAACCCTCATTCTAATGAGGGCAATGCAATAAAAATAGTAACCGACAATAAAAACATAGACAGGATCTTCCCACATAACATCTGGAGATTAAAAAATAAAAACCCTCTAAATAATTCACATTTTAAAGAGAAAACCAAAATGGAAGTTCCAGTACTTAACACCAAATGACTGTAAAGGTCTGGCATACAAGAAGTCATGGGATAAAGCCAAAATGGTGCTCAGAGGGGGATTTACAGCCAGAAGTGTGTTTGTTAGAAAACAAGACAAACTAAAAAGAAATTAGCTAAGACTTGGACTTAAGAAACTATAAAAAAGAACAACAAAAATCCAAAGAAAGTAGAATGAAGAAAATAACAAAGATCCGGGCAGAAATTAATCAAATCGAAAGCCAGGAAGTCCAAAGGGTTAATCAACAGCACCCAAAACAAGTAGTTTGAAATGATTAATAAAATAGAGAATTTTGGGCAGTTATAATCAATAAAAAGGAGAGAAGATATAAATATCATGAGAAAATAAAAAAGGTGCTATAATTATGAATACTATACACCTTAAAAAAATTATAAAAGAATTGAATATGCTAATTTGCTAAGAAAGTAGCTGATATTGAAAACTTCCTATGATAATATAAACAATCAAAATTGACCCAAGAAGGAGGAGAAAACCAGAGTAGAGAAGCAGTTTTAAACAAATGGAAACGATAGACAAAAATCAATAACCAAAAAGGGAACAAATGCATACAGCTTAATAAATGAGTTTTATACAATCTTCAAGGAACAGATAACCTAAATCTGGGGAAACTCGTCTAGAGTTTAGAAAAAGGTGGAAAGCTAACCAACCCACTTTATTAAGTTAGTAAAAACCCTGTTATCAAAGCCAGATAAGGAAAGTGTAAGGAAAAATTCAAAGGCTCATTAGACTTACTAATGTACACGTAAAAACCACAAAAGAAAAATTAATAAATTGTATCCTACAGTTTATTAATAGAATAATATATCTTGAGTCAGTGGGGTTGGTTCAACAAAGAATATTCATCTGTGTAAACTGCCTTAATAAATTAAATGGAAAAAGCCCTCATGATTTTCACAGTAGATGCTGACCTTTGCCCTTTCCCCCCCGTAAACATTCATTCATGATATAAACACCTAGAAAACAGAATAGAACTCCCTGAACTGAGGAAGGATATAAATCAGGAAATTATAGGAACCACCATGCTTAGTGGTGCAAGGAAAGTAAAATCAAGTCACTTCTCCTACAGCATATGTTTTAGAGACAAAATTCAAGAAAAGAAATAAAAATCAGAAAGGAAGAACCAAAACTGTTATTATTTTCAGATTCTATAATTGTTCAATTTGAAAAACCAAAAGAATTACTCACAAATGATTATATCCAATAAATTAGTTTGGCAGGAGTACGGGAGTGCTGAATGCAAGTTGAACATATAAAGATCAGTGATTTTTCTTCTGGTCTCAATAATGAATTAGAAATTGCAATAGAAATAACGATCACATTCATAATAGGAATAGAGTGTGTTAGGTATCTAGGAATAGACCTGGGGCGACAATACCAGGGGCCTACCCTCCTTTCTTTTTTACTAAAGAAAACCCCCCAAAACAAAACAAAACAAAAAACCCAACAACCTTAAGTTTTGTTTGGGTTGGCAGTATACTCCCCTAAAAATGCATGACCTCCCAGCATCTTTTGCAGCTGGCGTTGGCCACGCATGAGGGTCTGCTGAGTGGCGTTTCTCAGCAGATCAGACAGTGCTTTGTCAGGAGGTGCTTTGGCTCTTCCATCTTCTTCCTGCCTGGAGTGCAGACGAGACACATAGAAGTGCAACAGCCTTCTGGGATCATGTTGTGACAACTTTCTGCAGAAGATGGGGGAAGAAAAGACAAGAGATGCTCAGTCCCTTGACGATCTGGAGCAAATCGCTGGCCCTGGACGGCCTGAACTCGGGCTTCTTGTTGAAGGGTGGGTCGGCAGGGAGGGGAGATGGGGAGGACGCCTACTTGTTAAAGCCACTCATGACTTAGATTTCCTCTAACTCACAAACGAACACGGCTGTAATGCAAAACCTAACAAAAAAAATGTTAAAACCAAATGACAATGAGATACTGGAATCACAACAACACCAAGTGCTGGTGAGGATGTGGAGCGACAGGAACTCTCGTTCATCGCTGGTGGAAACGCAAACTGCTGCAGCCGCTTTGGAAGACAGTTTGGCAGTTTCCTTTAAAACCGAACACGCTATTACCACAGGATCTAGTGATTGTGTGCCTTGGTATTTACCCAAATGAGTTGAACACTTATGTCCACACAAAAACCTGCACATGGATATTTATAGCAGCTTTATTCATAATTACCAAGACCGGGAAGCAACCACAATGCCCTTCAGCAGATAAATGGATAAGCTATGGCACATCCAGACAATGGAATATTATTCAGTGTTTAGAAAATGAGCTATCAAGTCATAAAAAGACACAACGAGTACCTCAGATGCACATTACTAAGGGAAATAACCCAATCTGAAAATGCTGCACACATTTGTTTCCAAATGCATGACATTCTGGAAAAGGCCAAACTATGGGGACAGTAAAAAGATCAATGGTTGCCTGGGGCTGGAGGGAGGAATGAACAGGCGGAGCACAGAGGATTTTTAGGGCCATGGAAACCCTCTGTATGATACTATAACGGTGGATACATGTCATTACATATTTGTCCAAACCCATAGAATGTAAATCCATAGTGTACATCAGGGCCAAGAATGAGCCCTAATGTAAACTATGGATTCTGGGAGATATCAACAAGTCAATGTAGGGTAGGTTGCTGGAGTGTAGCGAATGCACCGCCCTGGTGTGGGACGCCAACAGTGAGGGAGGCTGCGCGTGTGTGGGGGAGAGGAGACACCATGGGAAGTCTCTGAACCTTCCTGCCAATTTTGCTATAAGCCTAAAACTGCTCTTTAAAAAAAGTCTTATTTTTTTTTTAAAAAAAAACAAAACCTAAATGGAGAAATCTGTAAAATGTCGTAGTAGGACATAAAAGAAAGCCTAACTAAAAGAAGAGGGGTACCATGTGCATAAATGGGAAGTTTCCACATGGTAAAGAGGTTACATTTTCTCAAACTTATAGATTCAATCAAAATCAAAATCTCTGTAAGAGTTTCCCAGGAAGTTGACAAATTAATGCTAAAATTCATATGAAAGAGTAAATGTGGAAGAAAAGCCCAGACTACCAGCCCACAGGAGGAAAAGAAGGGGGGGTACTTTTCTTACTAAGGTCTAGGACACATTGCAAAGCCGTAGCAGTCAAAGCAGCGTGACACTGACAAAGGTAGACGAAATAACTGACTTGTGCATATGTGGATTTTGGTGACAGAGGTGGCCTCTCAAGTCAGTGTAGGATGGACTGGTGGCCATGAGAATGCACCTTGCAGAGCCCCAACTTCTGAGTGTGATGGGTCGGAAGTCCGTTGCACCAGCTCCTGGCTGTGGCAGGAAAGCCAAGACAGGCCCTTCCTGGGAGACACAGGACTCGTCTGATGGGCGCCTTCGACTGGAAGCTCCCCCAGGGCCTTGCTGACCTTACCTTAGATTGTAGGGCATCTGGGATGTCTCCTCACCCCCTTCTCCCAGCCGTCCTCCACCTGGGGTCAGAGTTGCACCTCACCAGCTCTCTCTGCTCCCCGCTGTCCTCTCAGAGGTGTTTCCCCTAATAAAACCCTGTGTATTTCATCCCATCTTGGGCGTCTGCTTCTTGGAGGATCCATACTGTGTTCAATGTGATGTTCACTAAATGCTATGGGAACCACCGGTGATCTGTAGGGAGAAGACTCGAATTCAATTTCCTAAAACAGAAATAAATTCCATAGGGATTAAAGATTTAAATGCAAAAGCAAAAATTTAAAATCATTTGAAGAAAATATAGACATTTTTTTTCAAACCTTGGCTAGTATACTAATTTTCTATCACCACTGCAACAACTTGCACAACAAACTACACAAACTTGGTGGCTTTAAACAACCAACATAAATATATTCTGTCATAACTCATGGTGTCTGCAGGGCTGCACTCACTCGGGAGGCTGCAGGGGAGCATCTGCTCCTTGCCTCTTGCAGCTTCTGGGATGCCCAGCTGCAGGAATCCCTTATGTTGTGGCCATATCCCTCCCATCTCTGCCTCCGTCTTTTATAACCTTCTCTGCGTGTGTCCGATCCCCTCTGCCTCCTTCTAACAGGACATTTGTGATGGTATTTAGGGCCCACCCAGATTATGTAGGATAATCTCCTCATCTCAAGATTCTTCACTTAATCCCATCTGCAAAAATGCTCTTTTGAGATAAGGAAACATTTAGAGTTTCCAGAGATTGGGACATGCACATGTCTTTGGAAGCCATGAGGGACATGCACATGTCTTTGGGAGCCATGAGGAGAGGGATTTTTTTAAAATTTGGATACAGGGTCTTACTCTGTCACCCAGGCTGGACTGCAGTGGCATGATCATAGCTCACTGTAACCTCGAACTCCTGGGCTTTGAGCAATCCTTCTGCCTCAGCCTCCCAAAATGCTGGGATTACAGGAATGAGCCACTGCATCTGGCCCGAGGAGTGGCCTTAAAGCACAAATCATAAAGGAAAAGATGGGCAATCTTGGTTATATAAAAATTTAAACTATGGTATAATAAAATATACTGTAAACAAAGTTAAAAGGCAATTGACAGCCTGAGAAAAAAATATATGCAACAGATAAAGCCATAATATGCTGAATATACAATGCACTTCCATAAATTAATGAGAAAAAGAAAACTATCCAATAGAAGAATGGTCAAAAGATATAAAAAGAAATTCATAGAAGAGTGAATACAGATGGATATTAAACATATGGGAAAGTACTCAATCTCATTCTTTTTTTTCTTTTTTTTTTGAGCTTTATTGCTTAATCAATCTCACTCTTAATCTGGCAAAAGCAAATTAAAACCACAGTGAAGTTGTCTCATTTACTCATCAGATCAGCAAACAATGAAAAGCTTCCTAATGTCGGTTATGGTGAGAGGGCACAAGCGCCTGGAAGTGTCCTTTGTTCGGCCATTTGAATGTGCAGTGTGGGAAGACGTGTTCCAATGGATAATGTGCATCTCCTGCGTCTCAGCAATTCCTCTGCCATAGAAAGCGCTCCCAATGTGCAAAAAGAAACATGCAGCACAATGGCCATTGAACCTAACTGAGGAAAATGGGAAATTATAACTGCTGGCCAATAGTCAAACACATAAATGCAGGTTATTCTTATGTTGGGACATTATACAGCAGTTGAAGGCATCAACAGAATCTAATATGCTGGCATTGATAGAGTTTCCGGAAGCCTTGCTGCATGAAAAAAGCAAGTGAAAGAGTGATGCATAAAGTAGGATATAATTTATGTCAAAAACCACACTAAACATTGTGTATTTTATGTGGGGATTTATATGTGTGTAAAAATATATAACAGGTCTGGAAAGTTAGCGTCAATTTTTAACAGCCACTTCCTTTGGAGAAAGGAAAAGACATTAATGTTATCAGAATGTTCAGTTTTTCAACCAGAAGAATGTAATTGTATGTTACTTTTTAGCTAAAAATTATTATTTTTCTCTTTTTATTGAAAGGTAATGTCTGTACATACTTATGGGGGCACATGTGATATTTTGGTACATGCATACAACGCGTAAGGATCAAATCAGGGCATTTAGAATATCCCACACCTGGAACATTTACCATTTCTTTGTGTAAAAATTAATTTTATGAAGGAGAAACATAGGAAGTAAGAGAGTTCTCAAGTTTTATCTGAATGTGGATTAATTCTTCCTCAGCTCTTTGTGTCTCTGATCCTGTTACTAACCTAACTCTCACAACGCACGGGCACTCCTTAGGGCCCCTTTTTCTCACTCCAGCCATTGGCTGAAGTGTATTGGTGACACCCTCTGTGTCTAAGTCACCAGGGGGTAGGAGGTGGCCTGATCGACAATGGACAGACCCCACTCCATCCAGACCCTCAAATCAGGATCTCTTGGGTTTTGGGGGACTCTGCATTTTACCTCTCCCTCCCCTGAGTCCTGCTTGAGATTCTGGGTGCAGGTGGCCAAGGAAGTTGTTTGCTTTTCTCAACTATTTTAAAGGTGCTGCTCTAGAAGCCCCTCGGGGACCTGTTTGAGGGAGGTTTTGGATGGACAGTTATATTTGCCTGTGCTACCATAACAAGAGACCACAGAGTGGGTGGCTTAAGAAACAGAAATTTATTCTTCCACAGTTCTGGAGGCTGGAAGTCTACACCCAAGGATCTGGCTGCTGTGACTCCTGGTGAGGGCTCTCTTCCCGGCTCGCGGACAGCAGCCTTCTTGCTGTGTCCTCACAGGGCTGTTCCCTGCTGTACACAGAGAGTGAGTTCTCTAGTGTCTCTTCTTCTAAGGACACTCATCTTATTGGATCAGGGCCCCACCCGTATAACCTCATTTGACCTTAATTACCTCCTTAGAGGCCCCCTCTCCAAATAGAGCCACACTGGAGATTGGGGTTTCAACATATCCACAGCAACAGACCTCATTGTCATGCCGTCAGTGCAGAACGGTAGCCAGGTGGCTGCATGGTGTTTAGTTTGCCATGATGTTGAATGAACCACAGAAAAGGTACGTGGCATTTTGGAAACTAGTTGCTTCACCATGTGGGGCCTAAAACAGACGACCTCAAATCGGGCACCTGTGGCTGTGAGCAGGGGGGCTGGTTCGGGGCTTCCCCAGGCTGTGCTGTGTGAGGTCCTAACACGGCCACCTGCACAGTGATGACGCCTGTCCTGCTATATCAGCTGTAACAAAGTACCATCAACTGGGTGGCTTAAAACAACAGAAATTTATAGTCTGCAGTTCTGAAGGTTAGAAGTCTGAAATCAAGGTGTTGGCAGGGTCCACTCCTCCGAGACTCTGGGTGGAATCCCTCCTCCCCTCCTCCCAGCTTCTGATGGTGGCTGGCAGCCCTTGGTGTTCCTGGGCTTGCAGCTGCGTCAGTCCAGTCTCTACCTCCGTGGCCTTCTTCACCTCGTCTTCCCACTGCGAGCGTGTGTGTCCGAATTTCCCCTTCGATAAAGACATAGTCATATGGGATTAGAACCCATGGTAATGACCTCGTCTCACCTTGATCATCTGCACAGACTCTGTTTCCAAATAAGGTCACATGCTTAGGGCCTGGGTGTTTTGGTACTTGAACATATCTTTTCTGGGGGGACACAATTCCACTTGGAACAGTGCAGGTTGTTCGGATCGCAAGTGGCTTCTCTGGTTCTGGGTGCATCTGCGCTGGGTCCCTGCAGCCAGCATCACGGTGCTCAGTCGCAGCTGCAGCTTGTTCACTGTCGGGCTGCTGGCCTCGGGCAGCCGCGTGCCACTCTCTTCGTCAGCCCGGCTGCTGGCACGGGGCTTGGTATTGGGCATGCTCTCCACGGAGTCGCTGTGCACAGAACAATGGTGCCAGGCTCTACTGCAGTGCCAGGAGGGTTATTACAATCTGCCCAGGGGACGAGCTCCAAGTGAGCCCTGCAATAAAGGAACGCCAACTGTCAGCCTCAGTCTCGGGTGCTGTGAGGGCCGCCACTGATAATGACATATAAAAGGGAGGGAAAGTGTGGCCTTTATTTGGCAATAGTGAAAAATTCCCATTGTTTAGGGACTGCTGGGGCCACGCTTGTGATATGTAATGGAAATTGCCCATTTGCCCTACAGGGATTTTGAAAGTTTTAATTAAAAAACACTCAGAGCAAGTGTAGCCTCTTGGGGGTGCGTGTGTGGGTGGGAGGTTTCGTGGCGGGGAAGGCGAGCCCTGTCACAGAGCAGAAAGAGAGGAGGGTAGGGGGAGAGAAGCGGGCCAACTCCCAGAGGGACATTCTGCCAGGGCCTTGGCCTCCCTTCATGCTGGGGAGAACCAGCAGGCAGCAGATCCTAGTGGGCCTATTCGTAAGAATTTGGACACAACCGAAGGCTGTATACTTAAAACACATTTTATTTCACGGAAAGTCAGATGCAGAGAGTTGGTGCCAGGCCTGGCTGCCGGTTGCCAGTGGAGCCCATTGGGTTGGAGCAATCTAACAATTCAACCAGGCCAGAGTTTCTGTCGGGTGGAGGGGCTTGGGAGCAGTGCTACCCTCCCTTGGGTGCAGAGGAGAGGCGGGCTCCAGTGCCAGGCTTCTCTAGGCCTTTCTGTGGTCTTTGTGGAAAATAAGGTTTTTATGGAACATTCTGTGGACCATTTAGTGAGCTAGGGGATGGGAATTTTGTGGTGAATAAGACATAATCCTTTGTATCCAAGCCTTCAGCCTTAGCAAGAAACCATTTGAGTTGACAGACCATTAAAATACAGTGTGACAAGCACAGCAGAGGAGGCCACGTGGAGACCCTGCCCAGGGTGGATGGGTCTGGGAAGGCTTCCTGGGAGAGGGGGCATCTCCACCTAGGTTGCAGGAAGTAGGCAGAGCTTGCAGAAGAGGAGGGTTTTCCTGCATCAGGATGGTACTCTCTGAATGTTAAAATGGTAGCCAATTAGCCTGGACTGTCCCCTTTCCCTGCTGTGGTCATTCTGCCTAGAAGGCTCCATTCCACGTTACCACTGATGTCGTTGTGGCTGAGACCCTGGCTGTGCATCTTTCCTGGTGGCCTTAGGCTGGAAGGCATTAACAATATACATATATCCAATATATAAAAATAGAAATTAAATATGAGCTAAAGATAAAATATGCAATATTTAAAAAATAATGTATTTCCATTTATTTATTAATGGTACAGAAATTTCTTTCTCTCTTATTAAAATGCATTAAGAAAATTTAACAATAGCAATATGATCAAATATGCTTTATTAAAAAATCTTCAATATATTGTGATATAGTGATCTTAAGGCTTGATTTTAAGTTCAGCTTATTTTGACATGGTTTTAAATGCTGTCTTAGCTGAGAGTGAAGCCTCACAAATATGTGTAGATCCAAATGCCTGTGCTTCTTAAACCATGAAATTCATTTTGAAAATCCCATCCACCAGTTATGCGATTTTAAACATATGGAATCGAAATCCACTAAAAATATTCATTTAGAAGTCTTTTAAATGGATTAGAAAATTCAGTTTTAAGTGTACAGATATGAATCTTTTAATACATTACATATTATCTTGTTTTGGGCAGCAAAGTCATGTAATAATGAAAACATTTCCACATATCTGTTTTCAGAAACTGTGTAGCATTCCTCTCTTTCATGCACCAATTAAAATGTTACTTCTACTTTGAAGGGACAGATGGAGTATGTCTATTTTTGCAGAAATATTTGTACGATAGCTGAATACTTATTTGTCGTCTTAAAAAGAAAGTCAAGCCAATTTGGAAAACTTGCGTTTTTGGTGCAAATAAAGTGAAACTAAACTCCTTCTGTTTGACAATAGTTATACATACCTTGCCTTCACCGACAAATCTCTGTGAAGCAACAGAAGGTATTTGTGGTCCCTTAGCTCATAACACAGTTTGTTATTTGAAGGTATATAATCTGTACATCTCCCTAACTGGGCAGACAGATGTAACTCACAATTCGCCCCAGACCCTGAAAGTGAACCCCAACACAGGGGGCCACCACACCCTCCTTAGTGTGGCCACGGCCCAGCCCTACATAATACTCCCCCAGCCTAGGTGACCGTGTGATTGGCTGTCCCACGGACCAGGTGGGCCCACCGGCATTCATCTGTATTTCAGACATTGTTTGTGGGACCCTGAGCGAGTCACTCACCCTTGGCCTTGGTTCTCTCTGTAAAGTGAGGGCGACCTCTGCGTCTGAGTGGGTTGCTGGGTAGCTGAGGAGTGTGCTGGCAACAAGACATGCATGACGTCCATGCGTCCTGAATGTTGGGCCTGTCGTCACTATTTAGCAACAAGAGAATATGGCAAGTGCAGTAACAGACAGTGCAGAGAACAGGAGAGCACAGAGGAGGTGAAATTAATACCAGGCTGGGCAGCAGGGGGCCCTTTTCTTCTTGGAGGATGCGCCATTTGACAGAGTCTTAAAGGGTGGGTTTGATTTAGTGGATGAGAATTGAGGACAGACTCCTTCCCGGTGGCAGAGGCAAGCAAGTGAAGGGCTGCAGGTGGAGCAGGCTGGCTTCTGCTCGGTGGGGGAGGCTGCTCTAACTCGGGGTGGATTGCTGGGAGGGAACAGGGGGTGGGTGGGACTGTGGCCTTTGGAAGAGGTTGAGATCACCAGGACGGTCACATCTGCTGTGTGATCCTGGTCCTCCCCTTCCCCTGCAATATCCCCAGGGCCGCACACATTTTGGTAGGTTGGGCTTGAACTCTTCTGTGTTGCAGAGTAAGGATGAAGTTGGCCGCACTCCTCCTTCCCCTGGGACTGCCCTTGACTGTGCCCTTGAGTTGTCTGATGCGTCAGTGAGAGCTTAGCACAGACTAGGTTCCTTAGACAAGGATGCCGAATCATCATCTCTAAATTATTAATGACTTCAGCATTTTGTAATTAAAATGCTCATTTTCTCCATGAATATTAAGCACACATATATCACAAATACAGACAGAATCTCTTTTAATGAATAACATTAAAACACTGAGTTCTAAGTAATGACGTTATTTCCATGTCGTGGCTGATAGTCCGGATTTGACTCATTTGCTTACTTACCCATTCACTTGCTAAATATTTTTGCCCCCTTACTATGGGCAGAGTATTAATACAGCATTGCAGATGTGGCTTCAGTAAATTCTGGTGACACCAATTCTCTACGCCTGGGTAACACATAATCTATCTCACAGAGGATGCTCTTCTGGCTGGGTGTTTCACAGTAGTACCTGAATCTGAGCACCTGCATGCTGTTAAATAGTGCTCAGGAAAATACTGTGATGTGAATGGGGAGGTTTCCCGTGGCATGGCCAGAAGAGACAGAGGGAGCAATGAATTGCTTTGAGTAAGCAAGTAAGCAGGCGTTTGCGGTTTCTGAGCGCCTAACAAGGATGGCAGAGAGGGGATAGGCAATGCCAGGCAGTCTTGAGGCACACTGTATTTTCCAAAGATGGGCCCCCCTAATATCTCCCACCCCACAGGCTCTTCTCTCAAGAGGTGGAGTCTGTGTCCTCTCCCCGTGGACCCTGTGTGGGCCTTTGCTGTCGCCTCAATCAGTGGAGCACAGCAGCAGGGCCACCCTATGACTTCCAAGGTCGGGTCACAAACATGCCACGCATTGCTACCATGTTCCTTTGGGACCCTTTCCCTTAGAACCCGGCAGCCATGTTGTGAGGAAGCCCAAGTGAGCCCAGGTGGAGAGATCCCCACTTTTGGGGTATGAGGGCTTACGTGTGAAAGAAAGGGTGAGCTCACAGAGCAGACTGGTAACGCAGCCCACAGACACTTGCATTCCACTCATGACAAACTGGTTCTTTGTCTCCAAATCCTTTGCTGCGGAGGATACCTGGGGGTCACAGCCAGCATGTGTGGCTTGTCAGACATGGGGCTGGTACCCTTAGAGCCTGTGTGCTCATGTCTGTGGCTGAAAGCTGTCCTGGCTGCTGGTGTTTAGAAAACAGCTGGCCTCAGGTGGCCAACGTGGGTCCAACAACACTGTTGTGTAACAAGTCTGTGGAGGGGACCTGGGAGCCTTTTCCTCACCCAGGGGACCCGGTGAGGGCCTGGTTGGCTCAGTAAGACTCCAGGCCCTGCTGGGGCCTCGTCTAGGCTGGGCAAGGGTCTCACCCACTCAGCTCCTGATGGCTTTGTCATAGCTGGTACATCCAAAAAGAAGCCTCTCTTCCCTGCCCTCTAACAGGTCCCTTGTGCTTGGCCAGAGACTGGACTTTATTTTACTTCTCACAGGATGCTGAGAAGGAGGAGAAGGAGGAGGGGGAGGAGGAGGAGGAGGTTGGTCATTAGCCCAGTTTTCATTACTTGACTGATCTGTCCAAGTTGTTCCCAGATGACAAAGTCTCCTTTGCAAGCACAGCTGTGTGGGCTCAGGCCAACCCCTTCCTGTGCACATCGTCACGCCCTCCTGCGCCAGAACCCTCTCCAGCCCTGAGCCTCTCTCCCATGCTGCCAGCGGGGCCCACCCTGATCTCTGTAGCAAAGTGTCTGCCCCAGCAGGAGCCCACCCAGCAGGAGGTGGCAGTGAGGGGCTCCCCCAGCACAACTGAGAAGTTCCAGCTGGGGAGGGGGCAGCCTCCTGCTGGCTCTGGCTCCTGTGATGCATGGTCAGACAGGGACACTGTTGCCCTCTCCCTCTTCCCTCCCTCTTTCCCTCCCTTCTCTTCCCCTCCCTCTCTCTTCCTCCCTTTTCTCTTCCCCCCTCTCTCTCTCTCTTTTTTTTTTTTTTGTAAAACCAATGTATGTGAAAGAATTTCATGCACAGGTTTAGAAAACCAGATAGTGCAGAAGGGCGTGTCATGAAAAAGAACAGTGTTTTGCTCTGCTCCTCCCCACCGGTCTCCAGGCAGAACTGCTTTCAGCTGCCTCACCTTTCAGGCTGGTGGTTCCCTTCCCGTCGCTGAGCAGTGTGCTCATGCGGCTCTTGATGCATCCGCTCGAAGCACCATCTGTCGCTTTCCTGCTGAAATACATGAGGACTCGCCTCCTCTCCTGTCCTTCCCAACAGCCACATCACTTATTAGTACCACTTTTCTTTAACTGTGTAATGCTAAATAATATATTCAGTCGTCTAATTCTCGTGTTACATCAACTCGAGGAACACACACACTCTTGCTCCCTCCCGTTTTCTCTCCTACCACAGATGTTTCATTATCTGGACTCAAAGGAAAGACTGAAACAGTTTGTGCATAGCCTCCTGTGCGAGGTCCTGTGCCCACTCTCCTTCGTTGGCCGAGACTGATGATGCAGGTGCCACTGGCTGCAGCTAGCATAGATAGGCCGGCAGCTACCTTGGTATTTTCTTCCCACCTTAGTATTTTGGGGCCTGTGAACAAGGCAGCTCCTTTTCAGTGGGGCCTCCGCTGCAGACTGGTGTGGCTTTGGGCACGTCACCATCCCCACACCCACGGTGGGGCAGCCCCTCCCGCTGCTCCCAGGGGCCCCTCTCTGCTGCCCTCTGTGGGAGACTCAAGCTCCCGGCCCCTGCCTTATCGCCCCCTTTCTTTGTTTCCTCCCTCGTCCTGCTAGAGCACATCCTCAGGCAGTTTTCTAAGAGAGGATACATGGAAAGAAATTTTTGTCATTCTTTGTATTCATTTTCTTTGGTTACCATAGCAACTCACCACAAGCTTAGCAGCTCAAGACAACATCTGTTTATTATCTTTACAGTTCTGAATTTCGTTCCCTTCCGTTCCGTGCAGGTGTAGGACTGAGGTCCCTGCTTCCCTGCTGGCTGTCACCAGGGCTGTTCTTAGCCTTTAGCAGCCACCCACATTCCCTGCCCTGCCCCTCCTCCCACATCCAAAGCCAGCAGCAGGGTCCGTCCCTCTGTCCTCTAGTCTCCCTGAGCTCCCTCCACCCTGCCGTCCTCGCTGCCCTCCAGCCCATGGGATCCTCTGCTTTTCAGGGCTCCTGTGATCAGACTGGGCCCAGCTGGACCTCCAGGGTCATCTCCCCACCTCAGGTTCTGTAACCCTGACCACAATGGCAACCTGCCTTTGGCCTCGTGAGGTACATAGTCACAGGCTTGCAGAATCCAAGCATGGATGCCTTGTGGAGGGCGGCGTGCTACCCTGCTGCCCTCATTCTGCACGTGTCAGGAGAGAAGCAATTGTGCCTTTTCCCGTTGTGGACATCTCCTGTCGTGCACAGTTTGGCTGGCTGTGTCCTTGGCGTGTGAAATGGTTTCCTCTCAGTCTTGGGAGGCCACGCCCCCCTGCTGCCCAGGGCTGTCACTTGTTACTATTTGTGAATATGATACAGGCTGGATATTGTTTTATGTTTGCGAATACAGTCCCACAAACACATCACACTCCTCTGTCCATTGCACCCAACTTACTGAACCTGCCAAGAGCAAGACAACACAGGGAGTTCTGCCAAGGGCTCTAGGGGACAAAGAGGGGGTCAGACTCCGACAGCTTCAGACACAAGGGCCATGGCAGACTCAGGGAAGATGTATCTGCAAATACCTCCTGCTGGCCGTGGTGAGGGTGAGCTCCAGGCAGCTCGTAGACTGCAGGATGCAGTAGCCCGTCCGATTAAGACAAACCCATAGAAGGAAGAGCTGTGGTCTCTGAGACAGCGTGGCCAGCCCCGCTAAGCTCATACCATGAGTGGTCGGAAAGTCCACGATTTGCACTTGATACCCTTGGGTTGCCTATTCCCTCTGGACTTAGTAAACTGCATTACAGTGAGCCCAGCTGGGTCAGGACGTGCAGTGCAGAGATCGAAAGGCCTGCTTTCCTTTGGAGCCTTTCATTTTATACCCAAATTCTGATTAAAACTCCTCTGCAGAGCTACATCTCCCTTTGGGCCATCTAGCAAGTCACCTAGTGGGTTTTAAGCGGCGTGTCTGTACATAGACTCACACTCCACTGCTTTCCAGAACCCTCTAAGTGTCCTTTAGCGAAGCTCACACTGGAGTTGTCCTGTGGGCATTGCTGTATCAAAATATTTTCTTCCAAATTGAAAATCTCAGTAGTTCAAAATCATCAGAATGTAATGAACCGGGTGAAATCTGATTTACTATCCATCTCTGCACATGCTACACGCAGGTGAGGAAGGCGGGGGCTGAGGAATGCCTGCAGGGCGGGAAGGCAGCTGGGACTGTGGCAGCCAGCCCCTGGGTGCAGGGGGGGGCGATGACACTGCAAGGTGAGATGGCCCGGAGAGTGCAGGGGCACTGAGGGTTTGAGGCTACGGAAACAGAAATCAGCCTTTATCAAGCCCAATTCCAAATCTTTTTTTTCTACCCCCCACCTTCCCCTCCGTACGGGTGAATGGCATCCCCCCAGAAATCATATCTACCCGCAGCCTCAGAAGGTGACCTTATTGGAAATAGAGTCATTGCAGATACAATTGGTTAAGATGAGGTCCTGCTGGATTAGGATGGGCCCTGACCCAATGGCTGGTATCACGGGAACAGAAAACAGAGACACAGCAATGAAAGGGACATTGGAAAGAGAGGCAGCTACAAGCCAGGAATCCAAGGGCTGCAGGCAACCGCCAGAAGCGTGGGGAGGCAGGCAAGAAGCACCCAGAACCTCTAGAGGGAGCGCTGCCCTGCTGATGGGCACCTTGACCCTGAACTCCCAGCCTCCAGGATTGGGAGAGAAAACATTTCTGTTGTTTTAAGCCGCTCAGTTTGTGGCCACTTGCTATAGCAGCCCTGGGAAAATAACACTCTCTCTTAAAAGGGGACCAGGTATTTGGGGACTCAGTGGCCTGGGTGCAATCATTCTGCACTCCCGAGGTGAGCAGTGGTGTGGCTGAAAACACACTGGTTTTGGGTTTGAAGCTGAGAGCCCTCAGGCTGATTTCAGCGGCGGTGTGTCAGTTTGTCTTTCTGTTGTCAGAGGCTCCGAAGCTGAGACTCCAGTGGCTTCTCCGTCACACAAGACAAGCTGCACACTCGGGTGTCAAGAGAGTTCTTTGCACCGTGTCTGGTGCTGGGGGGGCTCCCTGCCTTGGGCATGAGGAGGCTTTGGGTGGGCAGGGATGTGGCCAGGGACAGAGCAGAGGTCTGGGGGGAGGCGTGAGCGGGCATCCCATCACTGACCAGAGGTGACATCACCATGAGGAGCCGGGATAGAGAGAGCAGGGAGGAGGACCTGGGACGTTGTGACAGATCCCTGATATGCTAGGAGGGGAATTTAAGAAAGCTGTCTTAGCGTCAGTTTAAGGATGGTCAGATGAGGGGAAGCCCGCAAGCAGGGGCAGAGGAATCCATCTGGACAGCTTCTGTCCCCAGACTCTGAGCTGTGACCATGCTCCACTTGCTCTAGAAAACATCACCAACGAGAGGGCCCTAGCTAATGGCAAACAGGGCCCAGAGCCTTGTCACTCAGGGCAGTGAGTTCTAATTCTTGCTCTGGTGTTGCAGCGGCTATGAGAATGTATTTGTGCCTTTGTTTTCCACCGCAAAATAACAAATCATGCACCACCATGTCCGGTTTCGAATGGCGTGCGCATGACTGTGAGGCAGTCTGGGATGTAAACTTTCCAGAAATGGTGAGTGATGGTTCACGTGACGGTGCATCATCTCCATGCCAGGAAGTGCCTCCTTTTCTTTGCTTTCCACTGGACTTTGTCTGAACATAGACAGCAAATAGGTTTTGCTGGGTGTTTTTGTGTTAAACAGGAGCATGATGTGCTCTGTGCGATGGAAGGACTCTGGTTTATTTCCCACTCTGCATTTCCTTTCCGGGTCCCTCTTTGAGGACTAATATCCTACATCCATCAGCCGCTCAGAAGCAACAAGGAGTGCAGCAGCAGGGCGTGCACGGAAGACGTGGTATTTTGCAGAAAGCAGACTCTGCAAAGCTTCTGCATTAAACAGACCGTACAAAGTTGTGAAAAAGCAGACGGCGGGTTCTTGTCATTTGACTGACATTGTGCTCAGGGCCTGGGGCCTTGGGTGCTTCACTTTATTTTTTTGGCTTACTATTCTTTTCTGTTTTGAAAATTATTTAACATTTAATCACATAACATAAAATTAGCCATTTTAAAGTGAATAGTTTCGGTTCCATTTAGCACTTTTACAATGTTGTGTCACCATCACCTCTGTCTAGTTCCAAAACATTTGTGTCACCCAAAAGGGAAGCCCATACCCACTAAGCAGTCACTCCCCGCCAATGCATCCTCCAGCCCCCGGCAACCACCAATGTGCATTTTTCTCTATGGATTTTCCTATTCTGCACATTTCATGTGAATGGAACCATACGATATAGGACCTTTTGTGTCGGGCTTCTTTCACTTAGTACAATGTTTTTGAGATTTGTTCACATTGTAGCATGTATTAATATTAACACTTCATTCCTTTTTTATGGCTGAATAATATTCCAGCATGTGGCTATACCATGATTTGTTTATCCATTATCTGCTAATGGACATTTTTAGGCTATTTAGGACATTTTTAGTCTTTTTGACTATTGTGCATGGTGTTGCTATGAATATGTGTGTATATATATATTTTTTGAGAGCCAGTGTTCAATTCTTTTGGGTTTACACCTAGGAGCGGATTCGTTGGGTCATATGATAATGTTATGCTCACCTTGCTGAGGACCTGCCAGCCTTCCCACAGCAGCGGCACCATCTCCCACCCTAGCGGCGTGCCAGGGGCTGACTTTTAAGGAGGCATCTGCTCTCAGGAGGGCTTTCCTCTCAGTGTACCTACCGCAAGGAGGAAACTAGGAAAACTGATTGCATGTTTGGAACGTCCTCAACTTTGACAATTTGCTTAATGGTTTTTTCTTTTTCTATAAAATGGACGTAGAAACCTCCTCTGCCTAAGTTATACTGTAGCAGTGCTTCACGACTTTTTGTCACATCATGGCCTTAGCAGAAAATGGCAGCGCTTGTATGGACGCTGAGAGGAGGCTGCCCATGGTGACAGGTGAGGGGTCTGCACTCTGATGCTCTGGGGGCTGAATGGGTTTAAACCCAAGGTCACTTCTAACCTGTTTGCCAAACACCACAGTGCCATGGCCCCCTGCTTGGGAGTCTCTCTTCTCAGGCTCTGTTTCAGGTTCCAAATCACTATCTTTATGAAGAAAACTACACCTTAGTATCAAACATGCTTGATTCTTAGGCAGTAATTAATGCAGTCACAGTAGTAAAGGAAATTATCACCTGCTGCTCAGAAAAGTATAATGACTACATACAACTTTCATTTTAATTTTTTAGATTTGTCTTGAATCCAAACACAAAATACCATCTCTCTTTAATTTCCACTGAGGTCAGCTCATCTAAGCAAGAGTTAATCTCCAATACAGAGTGCCTCTTCCCCACTTCTGTCACTTAGTGTCTTTAGATGGCTTATTAAATGAAGGACGTTGCCCATGCTACACTTACCACAGATGAGTAGATGATTCCTGTGGTTGGATGTAATGTCTATTCATTGGTTTATAGATTCAGAGGACCGCAGAGAGTTCCATGAAACCACGTGATATCAGAGGCCTGGAGTTTGTGTAATAAATCAGAACTAACTGGAAAAGGTTTCAAAGTGCTCCCTGGACTGTTGTTGATGCTACAAAAGAGCATTTTTTTTCTTTGGAAATGCACAATAGAGCTCATAATCAAGTCCTTTTGTTTCTAGCAGAGGCGGAGGTAGAAAAGTATTCATAGTCAGATACCGGCACCCTGAACCCCACTTGGACAAAGTGAAGTGCTTTCCCATCGCAGGAGCAGAGCGGGCACTGGTCTTTGTAGTCTGGGGAGAGTAGCTCACTGGGGAAGTGGGTGGCCAGGGGAAGTCTACAGGTGTCAAAGCTACTGATTGTCCCATACCAGAGAGCAGGAATCACCTGCTGCTAGACAATGGAATCCTGGCCATAGGATGGGAGTGAGTAATTCAACTGAAAAGACTTGAGAGAAAGGATACATGGCTTGAAACAACACAAAAGGCAAAATAGAAAAGTAACAGGCTGGCTGGGTGCGGTGGCTCATGCCTGTAATCCTAGCACTCTGGGAGGCTGAGGCGGGAGCATCACTTGTGCTCAGGAGTTCGAGACCAGCCTGAGCAAGAGCAAGACTCTGTCTCTACTAAAAAAAAATAGAAAAATTAGCTGGGCGTGGTGGCACTTGCCTGTAGTCCCAGCTACTTGGGAGCCTGAGGCAGGAGGATCAGTTGAGCCCAGGAGTTTGAGGTAGCTGTGAGCTAGGCTGATGCCACGGCACTCTACTTGGCAACAGAGTGAGACGCTGTCTCACACATGCACAAAAAAAGTAACAGGTAGCTCCCCAGCCTCATCTCCCGACATTCCCAGTGTTGGAAGCAGCACGTGGAACACAGCAGGTGCTCAAGCCATGTTTACTCAACGAATAAGTGAATGAACCCAAGTGTTCCTCTCCACCACTTGCCCAACCCCCAGAAAAATAAACCAAAAGCAGAGGGTAAAAATCTAACTGGATTCAAGAACAAAATAGAGAAATCTGAAATATTTTAAAGAATAGGGAAAAGACAATGTCTAAAACAAAAATAAGGTTAAAACGACTCAGTGATGGAGTGGAATGATCACCACGTTGGGAATTAGGATGCCTGGGTTCTATACTACGTATTTTTCAAATTGATCCATGCCTCAAGGAGCTACTTTAAATCAGTAGGGAAGGGAAGGAATATTCAATAAACGGTGTAGGGAACAATTGGTAAGGAAATGGGAAAAAAAACCTTGCAGTGAGCTTACCGCATAACTAAATAAATTCCAATTGTGTTAGAAAGTTAAATGTAGAAGAGACACAAGTGGTTAAGCCATAAGAAAGTAGAATCGTGAACTTACTGGGCATCTGGCAGGTGGAAATTTCATTTACAAGGTAAGTTGAGAAATACACGGGCGATACAGGGTCTATCGCCCCACCTGGACCAGGCCCCGCAATTCCAGCCTCCTTCCCCCGCCCCCCCGCGTAGCACTGCTGAAGCCCCTTCCAGACTCTTTTGCTATAAAACATATCACCCCTCATAAATTACGATGAGACTCGTAGTCTTCATTCAGCATTGCGCCTCAGAGGGCCTTCCATTCTAGCTCTATTGATCCGCTTCTTTCTTTTTAACCGCTCAGTGCAGGAGATGAAGACGAATAGAGTAATACCTTGGAAATCCAGAGGGAAAATGATTTTGCACTAGCATCACGCCAGAGTTCTGTGCCTAAAATACCCACCACGTTCGCAGCACACTTAGGCATTTCCAGACCTGCAAGAACACGGTTTCCTGTCCTGTGATAGGGAGTCGCTCAGGGATGTTACTCCACGTGTAACGAGCACGTAAACCGCAAAGTGGATGCAGACGTAGGAGACCATGGACCCAGCCCGATGCTTTCTCCTCTTCAGTCCCCCACTATGTTACTGTCTCTGTCTCCGTCTGTCTGTCTGTCTCTCTGCTTTCCATGTCTCCTGCTTTCTCTCCTCTTTGGACCGCCCCTCCTAGGGCCTCCTTACAAAGCTCTCTCCCTGTATTGCACAAACCAGTTTAGTCCTCTCTTGTCTTCCTGGCCCAGCTGGTTCTGCCCTGGGAGCTCTATCCTAAATAGTCAATTCCCTCTGCTCCAAATTCTCTTTCCTCTCACTGTGAGACCATTTAACATCGTGCAGGTGCTTAAATCTGGGCACAACTGTAAAAAGTTACTCCGCTCAAAGAGACTCTTCTCTGAGCAAAACCAGCTTTCAGATTTATTGTCTACTACGTTTCTGTCTTCTAACTTATTATAAATTTCTGCCTTATTTCTTTAATAATTCTTCATTTAGCTTTGCTTTGGTTGGCTTTCTTGTTCTCGTCCTAACTTTTTTGAGTTGGGCAGTTACTTAATTCATTTGTTTCCATTGACTCTTTGTTTTTCTTGTCTTTTGTATCAACAGAATCTAAGCGCTGTATGCTGAGCCTTGCTCAGCTCTTTCCCATAGATTCCTACATGTGACCGTTTTATTGCCATTTTCTAGACAGTCTGTGCTGATGTTCACCCATTGTCTTTGTTCAGGATTGCTTGAAGGTGTTTTTTTTCTCTTTCTCCCAGGCAGAAGGGTCTTTTTGTGTTTTAATTTGATTTTCAGTTTCTAGTTTTATTGCATTATGATTATAGAAAACTCTCTACCCTGTTTTTACTCTCTGGACATTTCCCTTTTGGCCTAACCATGTCTAATTTCTACAAGACTTTCATGGGCACTGGAGCTGATTATGTTTTCTTTATTTTTAGGGTGTGTGTATATGAATGTATGCATGTGTGTGTATTTGTGCATATATAAACCAGACCGATTTTATTAATTATACTATTTAGGTATCCCGTAATTTATTTTTGTCCACTTTATGTATCAAAGACAGAGGGAGGTGCACAGATATTAAGAGCTTTATATCTTTCTTGTGAAATTGGACCATTTAACTTAATAAATACCTATTATTATTTTTTTTAATGCTTTGTAGTCCACAGTCTGTCTTGAGTGATGTTGATGTCACACTGCCTGCTCTTTTCTGTTTGTACTTGAGTTTTTAAAACCTTTTATTTTTTGGCTGGGCGAGGTGGCTCACGTCTGTAATACTAGCACTTTGGGAGGCCGAGGTGGGCGGCTCGTTTGAGCTCAGGAGTTCGAGACCAGCCTGAGCAAGAGCGAGACCCCGTCTCTACTAAAAATAGAAAGAAATTATATGGACAGCTAAAAAAATATATATATAGAAAAATTAGCCGGGCATGGTGACACATGCCTGTAGTCCCAGCTACTTGGGAGGCTGAGGCAGGAGGATTGCTTGAGCCCAGGAGTTTGAGGTTGCTGTCAGCTAGGCTGACGCCACGGCACTCTAGCCTGAGCAACAGAGTGAGACTCTGCCTAAAAATAAATAAATAAATAAATAAAATAATACCTTTTATTTTTAATCTTTTTGAATTATTTTGTTTTTGGAATGGCTGTTGAGTGCAGCTGGGAGTGGATTTTGCTTTGGCATCCAGTCTCCTCTTCTTGTTCCTTTCCTCCCTCCCTCTCTCCTCCCATTCATCATAGATGAGTTAAGCTCATTGACCTCTGTTAGTGGTAGATGATTTTGATCTTAGTTTTTCCATATTATTTTACTTTATATTTTCAATTTTTATGCCTTTGTATAAAGCTGTGTACCAGGTGGTCTGTTTTCTTTGAAAATTTTTCTGAAGTTTGAAAGGTTTGTATTTTTATTCTAATGGTTACTTTTATAATTTCATTTAAAATGAATATCCTTGGTCCCTTATATATGACACAGTATGTATTTGTTCCCCTCAATAAAATAATGATAAACTTATCGTGTATACTTCTTTCTCTCAGTTTTAGTCAATAATACCCATCTGTCTTAGTATTTATCTTTGCAAGGTAGGTGTATTTATACTTTTGCTACTTGGTTTGTCTGCCATAAATTCTCTTTTCATTCTTACAAATGAAGCAATTGGCAAACTCACTCTACCTTTCACTTTCTCATTCCCTTCCTCTCCCAAGTTTTGTTTTTATATCATTTCTACAATGTCATGACATGTAACATTTACTTATGTTCTGTGATCCCACTGTACACATTTTTTTGGTTTTATTTTACAATTAAATCTACCCAGTACTCACCGGTGGGCTTTTGCTCATGGTTTTCCTAATCATCTTCGGGTTGGCTGAAGTTTATCCTCTAGTAGCTTTCTCAAGAACGATTCGTGACACCAATATTCCCTAGTTTCTTGCAATTAAAAATAATTGTAGCCTTTGTACTAGAAGGACAGGTCATACTTTACCAGGAGTATCTTACAGATGCTGCTCCCTTGCCTTTGTGTTTAATAGAGGATAAATCTGAGGCCAGATTGATATCTTTGTCCAGAATTTTTTTACTTTTTTGAAGTCTGGAAATTTCACTGTAATTAAGTCTTGGTGTTAACCATTCTAGGTCAATTTTTTTTTTCAGGTACACAGATATCTTTTAATTGTGCAGATAACATTCTCCTTTTTATTCATAAAAATATTCATCAATTAGGTCATTAGATATTTGCTTTGTTACATTGTTTTGGGTTTCTTTAGGGATTCCAATTATATATGTGCCACATCTCCTTTTACTGGTCTTCTAGATCTATCATTTTTTCTCTAATTAAAAGAATACTTTCTTGAATTTTGTTTTATGATGTTCATGTTTCTCATTATCATCTTTTCTATGTCCTGTATTTCTAATCTGATGTTCATAGCTTTTGTTGCATTTAAAATTCATTGTCAGCTACTTTAAATATGAAACCAATATTTTCTGGTGCTGGATATTTCCCTTTTAATGAAAGAATGTGCCTTTTATTGTTTTTGAGAATATGAATCAGAAATCTTAAAAAAGTTTTTCCTTACCTCATGAGTGAGTCTGTTTTACAGCGGAAAATTGGTTTTGATTGCTTTCTAATGTTGAGTGAATTTTTCTCTCTTTGCTCAGTGCTATGTTTGTGGTCCATATGAAATAGTTTATTAAAAGTAAGATAAATTTTTATCAAGATTATATTTGTAGGTATTTTTAAAACTAAATGGTACAGAAGAGACACGTATTCTTCCTCTCTCCAATACTGGTTTCACTCAACAGAGAAAAACACTTAAAACTCCTTATTCTTCTAATTACCTCCTGTGGGAGACAGAATTCTAGGATGGCCCCAAGATTTCCTCTCCGTGGTGGACATGCTTATCTAATCCCCCCTTTTGAGAGTGAGTGGAACCCGCCAATATTATGTGATAGTACTTCCATGACTGGGTTACATTGTATGGAAAAGGTAAAGGGATTTGCAGAGGTAATTAAAATCCCTAATCAGTTGATTTCAAGTTAAATAAAAGAGAAGGTCTCATGAGTGCCTGACCTAATCAGGTGAGCCTTTTCAAAGGTCTAGAAATAAGAGACAGAGGAAGACAGAGATATTCCAAGCAGCAGAGATGCTCTTTGCTGGCCTTTAGAAAACAAACTGCCATCAAATGGAGAGTGCCACACGGCAGGGAATGGTGGGTGATCCTGGGAGCTGAGGGCACCAGTCCTAAAATTACAAGGAACTGAATTCTGCCAACACCCAGTGAGTTTGGAAGAAGACCCCAAGTGTCAGATGTGATCACAGGCTGGCTGACACCTTGATTTAGCCTGGTGTGACCCTGGGCAGAGGACCCAGCTCACCCATCCCGAGACTCTTGGCCCGTGTGTTGCTTTAAGTGGCTGAGTTTGTGGTATTTGTTACACAGCAATGGAAAACTATTACACCTCCATATTTCTGAATAATGTGCTTATGTTGCTATTTATAGAATTACTTATTTTAGGTGTCATATATTGCTGCTTTCTCTGATGGGTGAAGTGTCTGTTCACTTATAATACTTCATCTTCTCCCCCATTTCTGCCCAATTAGAGCTTTCACAATGGGCTGACGAGGCTACCTGACTTTATCTTTGCCCCAAGAATGAGTCTTAATTAGACTTTATAGTTCAAGGCCTTCTCAGTTTTATCTTTTGCCAATTGGAGATGAGAAACAGTTCCATTTTCTAACCCTGCAAGTCCTGGAATTTATTGCCTCTCCAAACTCCCTCTCAATTCTGCTTGCAAAATGTCCATTTCTTTTATGAGCTTATTTCTTTCTTATTGCTCCTTGTCAAAAGCAGCCATTAGCAAATGTCCAATGCTACCAACATTCTGTTTTCCCACTTCTTTGCTAAAACCACGAGTTCATTACTTACACTTTCTGCCTTCTAGTCATCACAGGTGATAGTTTTATCAAATGCTTCACCACTGTGTAGAGAGCCTTTAACGTCAGTTTTCTTGCCAGTGCCACTCCGTGCTAAAGCCCATGCATGCAAACGTTTAGCGTTTTATTGTGGTGGCACTTCACTTCCATCATCAGACTTTGAATTGTTGAGCTTTTCTGGGGTTAAAACCAACACCAAAATTTCTGTGGCAACAACTAACACCATAAATTCTGCGGCTTCCAGCAAAAAGGCTTATTTCTGCTGAAGTGACTGTGGGCTGGCTGAGGGTATGATCCACTGGTCTTCATTGCAGGATTCAGGCTGGAAGGGCAGCCCTCTTTGAGAGTAAAGTACCTGGTGGTTTCATGAAATGATTCTTAAAGCTATTGCTTGAAAAGTCACAGGACACTCTGAGGTGGGGGGTGGGGGTGGGGATGGGGGTATGCCTACACAATGAGTGCATTGCGCACCGTTTGGGGAATGGTAACACTTGAAGGTGCTGACTCGGGAAGGGTGGGGGGGGGAGGGACATATACCTACCTGATGGGTGCAATGCGCACTACCTGGGGAACGGACATGCCTGGAGCTCTGACTTGGGGGGAAAGGCGGTACATGGGCAACGTATGTAACCTGCAATACTGTATCCCCCATAACAATAAGATGAAAAAAAAAAAAAGTCACAGGACACTTTTCACATTTTATTGGCCAAAGCAAATCACGTGGCCAAGCTTCTTATCAATGGGTCAGGCGTGTGTAATCCTCCCTCGGGGAGGGGCAGTGAGTATCTATCCCAGACACCACAGCCTGCACTAATACCCTGGGAGAAGGTGTTTGTAAAGCACACAACCAATGAAGCATTAGATTCTAGAGTATTTAAGGAGCACTTATAAATCAACAAGAAAAAGGCAGGAAACCAATGGACATGCAGGCAAAGGACGTGAATAGGCAATTTGCAGAGGGGAAAGCCAAATGCTTGTAAGTGTCATGCAGACTTGTGGTTGGTGAGGGCCTGGGTGTGTCTCCCTCCATGGAGGTGGTGGCATGGAAGTTTGCTCCCCCATGGTGGTGGCAGTGGTGGCTGGGTGAGGTTATTTAGACAGTGGCTGTGAGTGCTTGGGCTGTGGGTGTTCACTCTATTCGGGTCCAGGTACAGTGCAGGGTGGGGGGGGGGGACGGCTGAGGCAAGCAGGGCCGCATGGCAGATGGGGCCACTGACATGTACCATGTATGGTGAGTCAGGCTGCCCCTGTGTGGGGAGTGGGGCCACTGAAGCATGTGGTATGTGTGGCTGTGGCTGCTAAGTGGGTGGGGCACAGTGGCTGGGCTGTCTGTAGCTTGGAGCTGGAGAGATGTATGGTGTGCTGGGAGCGAGTCATGGCAGCTGGGGCTTTTTCTCCACCCAGGACTGGTGATGGCAGCTGCTGTGGTGCTATGCAGGTGGCAGTTGCAGCCGTGCTATCCAGATGTTGGTGGCAGATACTGGGGGCCGTGGGCACATGCTCTGCTTGGATCCTCTGGTGGCGAGGGGGTGTGTGCTTTTGGTGCAGTGTTGCTGCACAGTCTCCAAACAGCTCCCCGATCAGTTTGGAGCCCTGTCGTGGTGGGAGGCCCCCTTGCAGCTCGGGCTGCAGCATCTGCAGGTGGGGTGTGGAGCCCCAGGGTTCTCTCCTCTGAACCTTCCCCATGTGTGGGCGCCTTCCCCAGGTACCTTCTGATCCTGCCAAGTGGTTCACCCAGCTTCCATCTCCTTCACTTTGGGTGTTTCCTCTGCTTCTCTGATGATTCACAATGTTCCCTCTACGACGATCCATCTGCAGGTGAATATCTATTTGCAAAACTTTCGATCCTCTCCTTGAGAGTGGCGTGTGCAAGCTGTTTCTAGTCCACAATCTTGGCCTCCAATCTCAGGATTTAAATATTTTTAACGTTATCTTAAAAGCAACACTGAGTGTGCCAGGCCCATGACTCGGCACTTGTTTGCTTGTTTGCTTGGGGTCGGGCTCCTCTCAGTGGGAGCAGTGGTGAAGTCCAGAGCAGCTGCTGTTTCTGTGTGATCCAGGATGCTCCACTGATCCCACCTCCTCTGAATTCTCAGAGCACACACATGTGTCCCAGAGTCCCCTAACCAGGTGTGCATTCCAATCACCCGGCCCTCTCCTGCAGATCCTGATGAATTGGGCTTGGGCTGCACTTGAGCTTCTGTTTTTTTTTTATAACAAGCCTCCCAGGTGATTCTCAAGTGCACTGGAAATTGAGAACAACTGGTGTATAACACCTTACCACTTAATTGCATTTTGTCATGTTGTTCTTAGCTACGTCTTGTGTTTTAGTAACAACTTTTAAACCAGTTTTATAATCTTCTAAGGGCAGACAATATGTCTTGATTTTCTTTGTATTCCTTACAGCCTTTGTAATGGGCCTCTAACAGGCTCTCGACAGATGCCCATGAACTGACAGTTGGAAAGACTAGTCTAACTTTCCTTTTCTGAAAGAAATTTTGCCTTTCATGTGGGTCCTGGGTCTTTGGTAGTACATTTCTCAACTGTTCCCTTTCAATTCCTTTCTGCTCCTTCGGGGTCCACACCCCAGTCTCCATATTATCTAACATCACCCACGGGCACCAATGGACTTTCACAGGTATGCTTGGCTTCTTTTAGGTGGGCTTGAGTATCTGTCTCTTGGCATAGTCAATAGTCGGCCCTTGTAGCCAAGAATCTAGCGCAGAGATCACCTCTTCTTCAAGCTGCCTATTGCCCACAGCTTCGTCTCTGGCATCCTGGAGGCAGATCAAGTCCAGAGAGGTCAACCACGCATGCTCTGCTTGGATATTGCCTTTCATCTGTGATTCAGTTGGGGTCAGATCAGGCTGTGGTCAGTGACTGTGGTGAGAGACACTGTCCCTCCACCCTTCCCCATTCATGACAGCCTTGGTGGTCCCTACCCTGGTAGCTATGCCTTGGGTGCCAGCTTTTCCTCAGGTGACCCTCACTAGACATGGCACGGGCTCCCACTATTTACCAGTGAAGGGCACAACATTTGCCCTAGGATGGCCATCAACTTGCCCTTGTGTCTTTCTAAACTGGATGTATGTCAGGGAAGGCAGCATTGCAAACATGTTCTTAGCCCATGCTGAGGGAAAGCAACTCTCCTCTTCTGTTAACTAGGATTACAGTCATTCCACAACAAAGCAAGAAGAAGCATAAGCTTGAGTAGCCTTGGGAAAGGGATTGTTTACTAAACTACCCAATATTCAATATGCCATCTAAGCAACAATTGGAATAAACAGTTCTTCTGGCACAAAGTTATTTTTGCTCTGACTCTTTGTATCAATAACCATGATATACCACATGTTAGAGTCCCTCCCAGATTAGCTCATGACTAGAGAATTCCAGAGGTGGGTATGGGAAACAGGGTGAACCAAAGGGGAGGGGGAAGGTCTGGCCCTTGATTCTGCAGAACATGGAGCCAAGGGAGACCCTAAAGCAACTTTCTTCTCTTGTTGGTGAAGGGCTGGGGTGGGTTAGAATAATGAGTTAAGCATGTCATCCACCAGAATCCAAAGGGACTGAGTAGAAAAATTGCCGAGGCATGGCATAGAAATTGGGTTTCCAGGGTAGGAAACCAGGCTCCAATGGAAAGACTGCCCAAGATGCAGGAATAGAGCATATATGTCGCAGAGCACATGGTCTTTCCCACGCTTGGGAGGCAGCTTTGCAGTCTTTTAAGTGCTTGTATGCACATGATTTCAGTTAGTCTTCCCAAAACACCAGTAAAGTAGTTGGAGCGAGTGTTACTGTCCCTGTGCTAGTTAGCTTTGTTGTGTAACAATCCTCCCTGATTGTTATTTATTCCTGTGGATGGCCTGGCTGGGTGTCTCAGCTGCATGTGCTCATGTGGAAGGAGAGTTGGCTGGATTCGGCTGGAGGGACTCAGCTGGGAGACCTGGCCCTGCTCTGCCCATCTCTCATCCTTGTCAGGGCTCCGTGGGTTGGTCCAGGGATGTCCTTCCTATGGTGGAGGCAGAGGCTCAAGAAAGCAAGTGGAAACATGCCAGGACTCTTGGCCTATGCTTGGAACTGGTGCACTGTTTCTATTGTATTCTATTGACCAGTCACGTGGCTGAGCCCAGGGCTGGCATGGGGGAGCATTACTAAGTTACTTGGCAAAGGGTGAGGGTAAAAGAGGGTTGGAGAACTGGGTCATTAGTGCATCAACTATCACACCTCATTTTACAAGGACAGAAACAAAGGCTTAGAGATGAAGTGACTTTCTTAGGGTCGGTAGCTTCTTGAGGGCCAAGCTAGGAGAATAAGCCCATGTCACCATCTATTTACCGTGTCATTACACCTTACAGATATGACCCATATGAGAACAGTGGGTTGGTTACAGTCCTGTTATGGTGCCTAGTGAAAGTGAGCACTTGAATAAATTCTCTGGAAAATAGACTTTTTTTTTTTCTTTAAAGCCTTGGCTGTCAAAATCTGATTTCCTGGTTGAATGAAATGGCTTTGCTATTCAGATCCTTTGGGTCTAAATTTATTTTACATGAATTTATTTAAGATATTGATCCCAATTTCCCTTCCATTTGGTGCTGTGGGTGACATAATTGGAAATTTAGAAAAGACAGAAATGGCTTTAAATGCTTCACTTACCCACCTAAAATTTGCAGAGGGGTAGAAAATACAGGAGACTGCAGGTAAAATAGGTGTGTTAGATTCTTTTTTAGGTTGAACTATCTTCAGCCTTTCTAAGATCACTGCCCATTGGGCCTTTCATCTGTGTATTTTGGAAAATAAGCCCAGGGGACCCTGGCGGGCTGTCGTGCCTCCCTCCTTCACGGTTTGCGGCAGGTGCTGCTCTAGGAGGAATTCCAGGCTCTGCGCCGTCTTTGCCGCACACCCTTCAAGCTGCATCCTGCGTGCCCCGCCCTGTGTCTCTGCTGTCAGTGATGAAGACGTCGATCGATAGCTCAAGTTTCAGTTTGTTGTCAGATGCTTTTCGCTCACTCAGAACCTATTAGAATCTCCACTGCAGAGGAAGCTCTTGGGGATTTGGACCCAATCACTGGCGCCAAACATCCTGGGCACCCGGGATGTAACCTGGACTGGGCATCCCATTTATGGCTCAAGGATATAAAAAATTTTGACCTAAAAGTGAATTGTAACCTCACTGGGGGTGGCCCAGGCTGGGGACTCTCAGGTGTTTTGGCACGGAGGCACCTGGGGAGGGGGCTCTTTGGCAGAGGAGATCACTGGGCTGCAATGACAGTGTTGTTGGCTTCTGGACTCAGGTGCCTCCATGTTGCCCTGAGAAACAAGTCCTTTTACTGGTCAAAGTTCTTTAGTACCGACCATGGCCAGCCACCCCTGGTTCCAGGAGCCTGTGATCCTACTTGTCCCGTGTTTCCATCCCAGCTACGGTGGATGTGGTGGACGGCACTCTGTGCATTCTAGCTTCTTTCCAGAATGCGCCCTCCTGTGCTGCAACTTAGAAGGCTAAAAGCCACAATGCCCAGCCTTCCTTTTAGCTCTGGTTGGGAATGTGAATTGGGGTCCTGCCCTCAGAGGCTGCTCGCTGAGACTGGGAAGAGCAGGTGCAGAGGGACCCTCCTTCTCCTGCTTTGGCTGTTGCTGCTGTCGAGGACAGGGAGACGACAGGGCTTGGCTGCAGGATGCCACAGACATCACAGCAGTGTCAGCAGCTGGCTCAGTCCTCAGGCATTGCTGCGTCTGTTCCCCGCTTGGAGCAGGAAGAGCTCGCTGTGGCAAGTTGTACTAAGGCTGGACTTTCACCCCCTGGATTCTAACTGGCCCTGGGGGGAGGGCAGTTCAGCCTCTTCTTCTGGGAGTTATCCCTGGAGGCCCAGATCATTCTTCTAACCCTACTGACAATTTTTATAGGTACCGAGTTCCCTATATTAAGTCTCGTTCTGCTTAAAATGGCTACGGTGGTTTCTGTTTTCTGTAAGTGAAGCTTGACTGATGCGACAGCCTTAATAACTGCAGAAACAAGTAGTTGATCCGTTGGTGGGCTCGTTCGTTGGTGGATTTTCTACTGTTTGCCTCTGCACACAGCTAAAGTGTATCTGTGGTCATTTGTCACGCTCATTGGAGAGAGTTAGGAAACGGAGGAAACCCACAAAGAGAAATTTTATCAAGTGAGTTCTTGAATTTGGAACAACCACGCAAAGAAAATGGTAACGGTTGTGCTGGGTCCTCGCTTGGGAGAGCTCTCTCTGAGTTTCAGGGCTGTCGCCTACTTCATCTCGAAACCTTCTTTTCTCTCCGTTGCCCTTTTACCTGTGAATGTCTGCACTATTTCTTTCCAGTCTGCTAATCTGGGGCTTTTCTGCTACAGAAAAGTTCTACATAAACCCTTCATTGCCAACTTCTGAGAACAGAAAAATTGTCCCTACACCAAAATCATGTATTTCTCTTTTGTGCCATTTAATTCTAGGGCAGTGTAGATACTATTAATATTTTTACCAATTTTATCTTTGTCACTTATCAATTAAAAGGGAGCAGAAAAATCATTTTGGGATTAAATATTTAATAGCAGTGTCACAGGATATACTCAAAACTGAAATTTTAGCTCCGAAAGGGACCTTGGCCATCCTGTGGAATCTTTCTCCCCATTTTAAAGATGAGTAAACTGAGGGCCAGAGAAATGTTTAGGAAAATGTTCCCAAGCTCACAGGGTGACTAGTGGCAGAACAAGGCTCAGAACACAGGGTTACCTGTGGGGGATGTTATCTCCATGTGGCCGAGCTCACAGAAAGGGCTGTGTTTAACCTACAGTAAAACTACTGGTTTACTGTACATTTAAGCACATCACACGACAAGGGACAGCTGTACTTTCTTTACTATCTGTTTTTCCTACGTGCACATTTATTAATTGAGATGATTTTCTCAAGAGAATAGTATTTTTCTAATCATAGGAAAAGGCACATTGGGATTCTTTTTAAGCAGGACTGCTACAAAAGTCACCTTTAGTACATAAACACTTTCTAAATATTTAATATAAATGATGAATTTTCACCATTGATTTTTGGGCTGATATTAATTATCATCATTACTTATTTAAAGAACACGAGACAACATCTCAGAGAGTTTAGGGGGAGTCACAGGCACTGGCTCCAGTTCCCTTGGTCGTGTCTGAGTGTGGCGGGGGGTGCACAGGACTGAGTTCTCCTGGGGAAGCAGCAGCCCAGGGCAGCGGCCGTGAACCCACAGCAAGCTGCCCAGGGCTCAGCTGCCTTTGTTGAATTTTTCAGAAAATGAGAGTTTAGTGAATTTCAATGGGGAGATTATTCTGCAATGTTTTAAATCCTGTTTACAGAGTATGCAGAGCGGCTCTGCATGCAATCAAGAGTGCAGGAAAGGCTTTCTGATAAGGCAGAGTTTCCCAGTGTGGTGAGGTTAAGGGTGTTTGGGCAGGTGGGGCTGGACTGAGGACCGAGAGGCAAAAATCTGTCTACAGCGTGGCCATCTCAGCGTCCCCTCCTTTCTGCAGACGGCCACGCATGCCTATTCCATTTGTCACATTCTGTGCTGGATGAGGTGTTACAGGGAACACCAAGAGGACAATGCCCTACTTTCAAGGAGTTTTTAGTCCTTTTGGAATAACAAGACTGATGCACATTGCCCCGGCAAAGAAAAATCAAGGGCTGTCAGACGGCGATGACTGCAAGCGGCAGTGAGGATGCTACGAGAAGGGAGAGGGGCCAGTGTGGGTCAGTGGTCCTCGGGCCTCCTGTCCCACTGTTGGAAGACATTTTTGATTGTCACAACTTAGGGGGAGGCGTGCGCTACTGGTATGTGAGGATGCTGCTAAATATCCTACAGTGCACAGGATGGCCATCCACCACAAACAATTGTCCTGCTCAAAATACCAGTTGTGCTGGATTTGAGAAACCCTCATATGGGCTGAAGCAATGAGATCAGGCTTCATGGAGGAGGTGAGATTTATTCTCCCTTTGCATCCATTCATTCCTGTATTTGTTCAATGTTTATTTAGTGCCTGCTGTTCTCCAGGGTCTGTTTTTGTCCTGGAGACACAGTGGGGAATGAGTCAAAGTAGTCCTGTGACCATGGATCTTAAAGTTTAGTGGTAGAAAAAAGAAAATTTAGGAAAAATCTAAATGAAGCGTGATCGTGGTGATGAGGAGTACGGGAGTGTGGGGTGCCAAGGGAACACGCCACAGAGAGCCCATCTTAGCCAAGAGGTCAGGAAGGTTCTCCCAAAGGGAGGTATCCCTTAAAATACAACTTGAAAGGTCACGTGAGTGCACCTGAACGAGGGTGTGCGGGGAGTTGGGTGAGGGGAGAGGGGCGTCGTTTGAGGCAGACGGAGCAGCTTGTGTAGGGTTTGGAGGTGAGTGAGGGGGTGGCACGGGAGGGGTCCTGCATGTCAGAGATGCCAAGAGAATCGCGGAGAGATGAGGCTGCAGAGGTAGGCGGAGCCCACCCCTGGGGGTGCCTGAGTCACATTAGGAGTTCAGATTTCATCCTGAAGACCATGGAAAATACTGACGATTTTTAAAGTCTTAAAGCAGTGGAGTGACAGGATCAGATTTAAGTTTTGGAAAGCTACTCCAGCTGTCCTGGTGGAGGTGAGATTGGAGGAGAAGCAGTGGGTCAAGGATGCCACCGGGTTGACGGGCTCGGAGGGGCAGGCGAGGCTGCTGGACCAGGGATGGCGATGATGGGAACGGCCACAGCCAAGCTTGCGGGCTGCCGAGGAGGCGTGACGCTGGGCACCTGACGGGAAATCGGAGGGAGGCAGCAAGGAAGATGTTCCTGTCTCTGCTGGTGCAAAACAAGAGTCCTGCAGCCGCAGCCATTCCGAAGGGCCTGCGCACAGGCTGTGCCGGCTGTGAAGTAGCTGGAGCAGACCTGTGGCAGCCGCAGCACCCATTGCCGCAGGTGTTCTCTGCTCCCCTCTCCTCGATCCACTCGGGGTTTCCACGCTCTGTGCGCCCTCGGGACTGCTCACTGGAGATCCCCGGGCCCCTCCGCCGCACCCGGGCACGGAAGGTTTTCAGTATTATCTTGAGCAACACTCGGCAGCAGATAGTGCATTTCACTCCCTCTTTTTCCAAATTACTCTTTCTTATTTTTCCGGATGCCACACTCTGGTTTTGCTTCCCCACTCTGGCCCCTCCTTTGGGAGCTCCTCACCTTGCACCTGTCCTTAAATATTGCTGTTTCCCAGAGCACTCTTCTGTCCCACCCTATGCAGTCTTGTCAGCCCTGTGACTCTCAAATGACCATCTCCGACTCTAACAAGTCTCTCAGGGCCAGAGGGTGTATCTAGGTGAACATCACTCAGAAAGCTCAAACTCTGCAGGTCCAAAACCAAACTCGACCTCATCCCACGAGATTGTTTACAGTATTCCAACTGCTACCAAAGGAGAGTGCACCCTGGAAGTGGTGCTCATACCAGCCTGTGCCATAGCTCTGATGGACTGTTTTCTAAATAAAAAGAGAGGATAGATTTTTTTTTCCCCCATATAGTCTGGAAAAAAAGATGAAAAATCTGGGACATGTGATTGTCAAGGAATGACCCATCCCTGGTGGTTCATTTGGTAAAGTGTATGAAGGAGGCAGAGTCCAAGGTAGTGTCAAGGTCATTTAAGGGTGACGTCAAGTAAGATTTTTTAATAGTCACTCTTTGAAATGCTGGTATTTACATCTGTAATGTAATTTGTAGCACTTCAGCAGAAATTCTTGGCTAAAGGAAGTAAAATGCGCTGAAAATATGAAGCTTTCTATACATTTTAGATAGCGTATACGTCTTGCCTAGCAAGACACTTCCATTAGCACAAAAAATAATGGCCCTTTTTCAAAAACATGACTGTCACAAAGAAAAAATGTAGACAGCCAAATGATTTATTTCCCTATCTGTGTTGGAGTTTATTCACAGGGAAATTCACCTATGAACTAGTAATTTTCTGGGCTAAGAAAAATCAGCAGGCTTTTAGGAAATGCCTATTTTTAAATGTTCTTAATTTTTTTCCATGGGTTTCTTTAGGCTTTAAAAATCATCTAAGTCTATGCCTTTGATATCAAGGGAAAGGCTTCTTTCAATTGCTTTAACCTTTTTAAAAGAGTGACCTGCAGAGATAAATGTTCTCATGCTGAGCACCAGGGCTGTCTCAACATCTACAGTAATGCAGGCAGAGCAGGAAGCAGGCCATTGCTTGAAGTGGTTTAAGACAGCAGTCCCCAACCTTTTTGGCACCATGGACTGGTTTCATGGAATACAATTTTTCCACAGACCAGGGGCTGGGGGCATGGTTTCGGGATGATTCAAGTGCATTACATTTATTGTGCAGTCAGACCTCTCTGCTAATGATAATCTGTATTTGCAGCCACTCCCCAGGGCTAGCATCACCACCTCAGCTCCTCCTCAGATCATCAGTATTAGATTCTCATAAGGAGTGTGCAACCTAGACTCCTTGCTTGTGCAGTTTACAGTAGGGTTCATGCTCCTTTGAGAATCTATTCTATATTTTTTCTATATATTTTCTATATATTTTTAGTTTTCCAGATAATTTCCTTCTATTTTTTTAGTAGAGGTGGGGTCTCGCTCTTGCTCAGGCTGGTCTCAAACTCCTGAGCTCAAATGAGCCACCCACCTCGGCCTCCCAGAGTGCTAGGATTACAGGCGTGAGCCACCGCACCCGGCCTTATATGGACAGCTAAAAATATATATATATAGAAAAATTAGCCGGGCATGGTGGCACATGCCTGTAGTCCCAGCTACTTGGGATGCTGAGGCAGGAGGATGGCTTGAGCCCAGGATTTTGAGGTTGCGGTGAGCTATGATAATGCCACTGGGCACAAGCCAGGGCAACAGAGAGAGAGCTTGTCTCAAAAAAAAAAAAAAAAAAAAGGATGAACCTCACTCTAGTGGCAGGTTGTGGATGACGCCAGAACAGAGGGACCAGACAGAACCTGGAACCCAGGAACTAGCTAAGATGAAGGATCCTGGCAGACTATTCTGGGTGAGATTCCTAGAGGTTGGCGAAGGCAGGGAGACATGCAGCCACAGGAATGCTCTCGGGGGCAGGGCTCAGCTTGCGGGTGTCAGAGAAGTTAGAGTAGAGACCATGTATTTGGGTTCTCTCAATTTCTGGTGGAGGCACAAGTGACCCCCTCCCCATGTGGTCCCCCCTTCAGTGGGTTTTCAGTAAGGATGCTCAAGGCCCTGTGTGCGGTCAGTGGGTGGTCTTCCTATGCCTCTGGCCATGTTAGGCCTCTTCAGCTGCTTCTTCTCTGACTCCCAGCCCTGAGCTTGCCTAACACAGCTTCCTGCCGTCTGTCCACCCCCCTGTGGATTTAGCAGCTCATTCTACCTCTTCTTGGTTTCTGTAACCCACCTGTACCCCCGGATGCTGACGTTGGCCATGCAGGACTTCTAGAGGTTTTTTTTTTGGAGACAGAGTCTCACTCTATTGTCCTGGCTGGAGTGCAGTGGCGTGATGATAGCTCCTCAGCAACCTCAAACTCCTGAGCTCAAGCAATCCTCCTGCCTCAGCCCTCCAGAGTAGCCGGGACTACGGGCGCGTGCCACATGTGGCTAATTTTTTCTATTTCTTGTAGAGACAGGGTCTCACTCTTGGTCAGGCTGGTCTTGAACTCCTGAGTTCAAGCAATCCTCCCACCTTGGCCTTCCAGAGTGCTAGGATTACAGGTGTGAGCCACCGCGCCCAGCCGACTTCTAGATTTTTATACTTGCTTCTCATATGTCAGCACCTTCAAGTGGCATCACTTATAAAAACAGGTTTCATCCCTTCTGGGTGGCACGTTAGTCCAGAAAAAGTATCATGAATTCCAGAATGTCTCTTACCTGACAGAGAGGAATCTCTCTTACCTGACAGAGAAGGAATCTCTGGAGCCTGAGTGGGGATGGGGTGCAGGAAGGAGGGCTTGGGGGAATGGGGCTTCGTGATGAGTCCCGTACACACATCACATCCAGAGCTGCTCCCCTGGGGTGAGCTCCCCACTTATGTGTGGGCTCCCTGTTTATTTGTGGGCTCCCTGCTTACCCATGAGCTTCCTGTTTATCGGTGAGCTGCCCACTTACTAGTGGGCTCCTCATTTCCCAGGCTTCCTTGCGGGCAGGATGAGCCATGGGACTGGCAAGAGGTGTGGGCAGAAGCAATTAAGCCTGGCTCTTAACACCATCCAGAGTGACCCTCTTGTCCTGTCTTCCCTGGCTGTGGCAACCTTGCTGGACGCCTGCTCCAGGTGGCATGTGTAGCTACGAGATGGAGGAGGATGCTGACCACACCGGCTCCAGCCACCCCACTGAGAGTCTGAGTTTTCCTGTTGTGGCATCAGCATTGTGGGGCTCTAAACTCATCTCTCGCAATATCTTTTTCAGAGAATCTAAACAGAGGAAGTGCATTTTCCCTCTCATCAACTGATAATACACATTTAGCTCTGCACTGCTGCTCGGGATTTGGGATTTGGAAATTTGCTCTTGTGACAGTGATGTCCTCACCTGTGTCCCCACCTTGTATGACTGTCTTCTGAGCCTGTTGATTTATCAGCACTGCTGGGCACTTTGCAGAGGCTGAGCAGAAAAGCAGTTTCTGTTTCCTGTGAGCTCTTGGTCTCAGGGTTCCAGCAGGTGGTGGCCGGGGTTTCTCAGGCTGGGAAATGCACACTGGCTGACTCTCTGGGACCTTTACCTGGTGACATGTGTCATTTTCATGAAATGCTACGATTGTATACAAATTTCCCAATCTAACGAGAGCAGGTCAGGATGGCGTCTAAGCCAGGTTCTTCAACATAAAGGGGCTGCCCAGGGGACTTGGTTTAAGCAAATATCCTTAAAGTATGGAAAATCTTGGAGCTGGACTTTGATGACTACCCGTGCAGTCCTTCCCCAAACTAGGGACCCAGAAATCTGGATTCAGGGACTCCTATTTGCCTCTAATGGGGATTTTGAATTATACTCAGCTTGGGGGAGAGAAAAAGCTTCTTATTTCGAGTTGGCTGCTTAATGTGTAGGGGAAAACAGTTCCTTATCTGAAACTTTTCTTGTCTAATCCGTCTGCCCATGGTATGACCTTGAATATGATCTCCTGGCCTTGGTGGCTGCCCCTGCCAACTCCTCTGGGGTGGCGACAGCTGTCTTCCGCTGGAACGGCTGCTGCAGAGCGGAGGAAACTCGCCCTGCATCTTCCCTCTTAAAGCTCATGGCACAGACACGCTGCAAAAGTCTCTCCTGTAAACAGACCTAAGCCAGCTTGGTCACGCCCACCTTTTGGGTTCTTTTCAGTAGATTCAAGAAACAGCTAAAGAAGTTTGAAGCAGGAGAGGTCTGGCTCGTCCCTTGACTTTTTGTTCCATGGTTTTTGTGACAGCAACTCTCAAAGCAGCCTTGGACATGCACAAGACATTTATTAAAGAAACATTAATTTGCCAGCAGGCCCCAAAAGTGCTCATGAACCTGCTCTGTGAGCGTGATGAAGTCGCAGCTCCCTGCCCCTTAGGTGCTGGACTACTGCTGGGCAGAGGAGTCAGAAGACAAATGCTGAGGCTGTGGAAGCCTGTCACCCCCACGGCTGGCATCAGGCAAGCAAAGGCAAGGCCCCGCAGGCAGATTAGGGCTATGTTTACACATCTCCCCAAGGAAAAGAGTCTGGGCATTATTGGATTCTTCTGCAAGGTTGGGGAGAATTTTGTGACTATTTTAATCAATCCATATGCTATGGTTTGAATGTTGGTGTCCCCACAAAATTCACATGGTGAAACCTGACCCCCATGCAATAGTATTAAGGGGAGGGGCCTTGGGAGGTGATTAGGTCATGAGGGTGGAGTCCTCATGGATGGGATTAGTGTCCTTATGAAAGAAGCCTGAGGGAGCTTGTTTGCCTCCTGCTACATGAAGATGCCACAAGAAGGCACCATCTGTGACGAACGAGCCCTCACCAGACACTGAATCTGCCAGCACCTTGATCTTGGACTTCCCAGCCTCTAGAACTGTGAGCAACAAATTCCTGTTGTTTATAAATTACCCAGTCTAAGGTATTTTGTTATAGCAGCCCAAATGGACTAAGATGCCATATATCTAGAATACCATTAATGTCACCAATGAGAGCTCATTTGTAGTGGCTGTCATGACAATTAATGGGTCACCAATGGCATTTACAGGAACAACCTTTGATATTCCAAAGCCTTGTTTGATGACAGCAAGAGAGCTCACAGTAGCCGGCCTGTGTGTGGGCTCCTGAGTAGAACACCAGGGTCCCCTGTGGGCTCTGCTCTCTTGACGAGGATGAGGATGCCGACAGCACACTTCACATGGCACTGTACATCTGGAGTATTTTTAAATGACGTCTAGGCATGGTAATGGACAAAAGATGGCACAGGGCGAGTGGAGCTCATGCTTCCAGCTCCCTTTGCTGCTGTACGTGACACCACTAGTAACAGCAGCAGCTGATACATAGGGCACTTCACTGTTCCAATATCTTATGCTAATAAGACACCTCTCCTGGTTATTCATTTATGCCTCATAATAATCCTGTGGAGGTGTCTTTTTAGCCTCAGCTTTCAGATAAGAAAACCGAGACTCCAAGAAGTTCTAAATGTTTTCAGAGTCAATAGCTAGTGAGTGCAGAGATACTGACCTCAGGGCCTGAGCTGGGAACTTCTCTGCTGCTCACTGTGTGGGACCCAAAGCAAGTGGCAGCTCTGCCAGCGAAAGCTGTGTCCAGCACGGCCGACCTCAAGAGCCCTCACTCTGGTGGCAGCTGGACCTCGTTAGACACTCCTGGTCCCAACGATAAGAGGCCAGTGTAGGATGTCTTGGCATGCGAGCCTCAGCTACCCAGCTATCTACAGGAAGTCTGTCCAGGTGGTTAGATGAGGGTTGGATGAGGCAGTCTCACAGCTGCCCAAAATTGTTGTCCAGGCTTGTCCTCCACAGCTGAGGACAAGATGGCCATCCAGGAGCTGTGGCAGGGTGGGATGGGATCAGAGTAGGATCTTTCCCCAGCTCTGTCTGCAGCGGCCTCCCTTGCCTGCTCAGACCACAAGACTTGGTCTTGTTGTGTTCCCTTGGGGGTCTCATCTCCTTGGGTCCCGCTTATAGATCCTGAGGGAGTCCTCACTTCTCGTGGGCTGCACCCTTCTTCCCCATGTACTGGCTATTTGTACCAGTGCAATTGACCAGTGAATTTGATGAACTTCAGTTCATTGAAAATATTTATTTAACTCACCATTTGTGAGGCTGGTATTGGCACCTGTGGAGTGATCATATTGTTGGGGGCAGCATAGCCCCCATATTGTGGGGGCTGAGTGCCCAGGCTTTGGGGCCAGACGGGTCACACTCTGGCTTGGCCATTTCCTGGCTGTGTGACTGTTGCACAAATTATTTCGATTCTCTGTGCCTGCAATTACCTTGGAAGGGGGATAAAATAATATTTGCCTCACAGTGCTGTTGAGGGGTTCAATGAGCTAATCTATTTGAGTGTTCGCTCCCCACCCTACTCAACTGGGTGGATTTATAGTGGGTTTTCAATAATAATCTTCTATTCTGGTGCTCTTTTTGCCGACCCAATGTGATTTGCTGGTTTGACACCACCAGGCCAATGTGGGAAATACTCCGTAAGTTGTGGAGGATTTGGGGAAGGCGGATGGATGGGAAGGACCCGTCGACAGTGTCAGGGAGAGATGCATTAACAGAAAGCACCAAAGGCAGCCGTGACTTTTCAAGACATCGGAGGCTGGCTTGGTTCTCATCATCTTTATGTGAGTTTTACCTCGCTAAGTACCGTTCATCAATTTTTGAATATCCAAGTTATTTGAGGCTGTTCATTCAAGGCAAAATGCTGAAAGTAAAAGGGAAATCAAGAACCCAGGGGCTTTGAAGGCTTTTCTTAACTCGCGGCCACTTTCCGCCTTTAAAAGCAACGACTTGACTTTTACAAGAGCCTGTAGAATAATCTAACAGAAAATGGAAGCCAAGAGCACAGCCATTTCCTTAAATATTTTATATTACACTCGGATGTGCATTTTTCAAAGATCATTTCCTTGACATTTTCTGGGGGTGTATTTCTTGGGAAATAAAATAAATATGTTTGGTTGATGTTCATACCAATTTACGTGGAGCTATAAATAAGATAGAGATGCCGCCTGTCATTTGTCCTGGAAGTAAATGTAAGGATCAGGGGAATATCTTTGGAGGACAGGGCAAAGGATTAATAATACTGTTCAGCTTAGGTTGGCATTGGCTGATGCTTTAGGCCATTTTAGCCGATGGTCATGTGAATTACTATTAAGAATGGACAACAGAGACCCTTTAGCTAAAGCCCAGGCCAGAGAGGAGATACAGTGCCCCTGGCCATACAATGCATTAGGGACAGCTGAACGACAGAATTGGATTTTCTAGCTTTCTATTCTATGCATGTCACAAAACCTTTCCAACTGATTGTGTTGATTATCTGGTAGCCGGGTCACTCTGAGTGCTTCCCCGAGGCCAGGAATGACCCTTAAATGTAAGCAATCCAGTTATGCCAATTGGAGGCTGATATATGTATGCAAGGCTCCCAGAAGGCACAGGAGGAGAACTTACTTGCTTCAGGCTCCCAGGAATGAGCCTCTTCATGCCACGGATTTATTGAATCATTGTGTTGCTGCTGTGGGAGGTGTGTTTCCGTGGCTGGGGTGGGATGGAGCCGCAGGTGCAGGTCAGCAGCCGTAGGACGGAGTGTGCGACCTCAGGGCAGGTGGGGTCAGACCCTGGAACGTTTCTGGAAGTTCAGTGACGAGACCTCCCAAGTCTGGGTTGAACAAGGGAGACGCTGGGGAGGCAAAGAGCCAGAGCGGGGCACAGAGGATGGGAAGATGCTGCCTGGGCAGGAGGGAGGAGGGCCAGGTATCCATGGCAACGGGCGGAGGAAGCAAAGCACTTTCCAAATGTCAAAACAACTTAAACGTCCATTGACGGGTGAATGGATAAAGAAAACATAGTAGACATACACAATGGAATATTATTCAGTCTTAAACAGGAAGAAATCCTGCCATTTGGGACAGCATAGATGAACCTGGAGCACATGATGTTAAGTGAAAGAAGCCAGGCACGGAGAGGCAAATCCCGCATGATCTCACACGTGGGAGCTAAAATAGTCAAACTCACAGAAGCAGAGAGGGGTAGGGTGGTTGCCAGAGGTTGGGGGCAGGGGAAGTGGGAAGCTGCTGTCCAAGGGTACCCAGTTTCAGTTACGCAGGATGAATACGTTCTGGAGCTCTAAGGACAGCAATGTGACTATTGTTAGCAACACTGTACCGCGTGCTTGAAATTTGCTAATAAAGCAGATCATAAATGTTCTCACATCCCCTCCCCCAAATGGTGACTCTGCAGTGATGGATATGTTAGTTAGGTTGTGGGGATTATTTCACAGTGTGTATGTATTACTATATCAAAACATCAAGTTGCACTTCTTAAATGTACACAATCTTTATTCAATTATACCTCAATAAAGATGAAAAAATAACTACCAAAAAGAAGAGAGATGATGACGGATGAGTGCCTCACATGGCCGGGGGCGGGGGGAGAGCTGGTGGGGGCAGGAGGAGGGGGAGGCTGGAGGGTGGGCAGGTCTCGCTGCAGCCCCGATCCCCAGGGGCTCCGGCAGAAGGCAACAGGAGACAGCAGGTGATTTTTGAAATAAATCAATTCGGATATGAAATACCTCAGGGGAACATGCTCTTTTAAAGAACTCTTTTATAAATGCTTTTAAAACTGAAGAGAAACCTTCATCATATAAATGCAGTGTAAATAATAACTTTCAAACTCAATTATCTTATACGTTTAAATTTTGTATGTTGCCTGTTTTCCTGAGTTAGGCAAAGCCCAGGTCACTGTACTTTATCCCATCACTACAATAGCACCGCCCTGCGCGGCAAGCGAGGCTGGGGAGGGGAGGGAGCCACGCATATTTCACAGAAGGAGAAGCGTTGCCATGCGCGTATTTTATTGAGTTTTGTCTTAGAACTGAAAGCAACCTTTTTATTTCTTCTTTTTACTTTTATGTCAGTAAACTTGCGGTCCAAATCTCTTCAGAAATTTGGGAGATTTTAAAAATCTGGAATCACAGATATGAAGAAAAAGATAGTGGTGATGGTTTGGGAGTGTGAAACTCCCAGGATGGCTGTTAGGTTGCTTGCCAGACACTGTCCTCTCCTCTTTCTTGCCCAAGAGATTCCTCATTTTAAAATCAGAGCCCAGACTGTGCTTCAGAAACCTACTTAACACAGTGCTCTTTGGCAGTCACTTACAGCTGAATTTTCCATCAGGTGGAATCCACTTGTCTCTGGCTTTGAGGGTCAGTGTGGTTCTGCCACTTCAGCAGGCACCAGAAGCACCTGGAAGACTTGTTCCCACCTGCTCTGAATCAGTAGGTCTGTGCTGAGCCTGAGCACTAGCTGTTGGGGCCACTGGTCTGGGGACTATATTTTGAGAATCACTGTTTTGAATTTTAATACAGCCATTAACAGACGTCAGCTCAATTTTTGGTTTCAATGAGGATTCATGGGTGAAAAAACTTAAGTTTAAAATTTCTTTACATTTTCCCTCATTTCCTTGTTTGCTGTAGTCTTTTTCCTTGTGATTCCTTAATTAGAATACGTTACAAACCTGTGACCCTAAGTCAAGAAATTGTCATCGCCCAGCATCACTCATGTTCTGGCATTCCAGTGGCATGGTACCCTAGCCGAAATGTAAGTTAATGTTTTAGAATATGAAATGAGAGGAGTCAGAAGAGAAGAAGAGCTGGTGGATTGACAGGAACCAAAGAAGAAGAATGTGCCCAAAGGTTATGAAAACTGCCTGTTTTCACCCCAGGTCAAGGGTTGATACTGACAGCGATGTGGCTGGTTAATGGGAGTTGAGGTAATGTTTACAAGGTCACATAAACAACAGAAATGCTTTGCATCACAGTTGTGCAGAAGTCCTAGGTCAGGGTGTCAGCGGGGTTCCTTCCGTCTGAGGGTTGTGAGGGAAGATCTGTCCCCAGCCTGTCCCCGGCTTCTGGTGGGTTGCGACAATCTTTGGCTCCTGCAGGAGCCTCAGCTCCACCTCTGCTCACATCTTCATGTGGGTTCTTCCCACGTGCGTGGTTCTTGTCCATATCTTCCCTTTTAGGAAGGACACCAGTCTTACTGGATTAGGGCCCACCCTAATGACCTCATCTCAGCCAATGACATCTGTAATGACCCTATTTCCAAATAAGGTACTTATTGGAAGTTAAAACTTCCACATATGAATTTTCGAGGGACACAATTCAGCTCACGCCAGGGACCCTGAGCTTAGTTCCTGTGCAAGCTGCGTGCAGGAGACCTGGCCGCCAAGAGGACTCTGAAGGGCCCCCTGGGAGCACTGGTACCAGCACTCACCGCCTCTCACCGGCTCTGCGCCGCAGCCCAGACGCTGCAGACCGTGCCTGGAGCAGGTTCACGTCCATTTCCCTTCACGTCCTAACTTTGTACTTTGAGTTGTCCTACTTTGAGATTATACCCTTTCAAATTGGAGGATCAATGACGAAGCTTGTAGCAGGCATTTCTTTTTTAAGAGGTAGGACCTCATTATAATGGACGCTGCAGTTAAGCATCCTATTAACCCTCAACTGCAAGACAAAGGCACGAATCTTCTGAGACGAGATGTCTGCCAAATATCTGCCAGAGAAAATGAAGGTGGAAAATATGTCAGTGGCTGCGAGGTGTCTGGAGGAGCTGGGACGACCCGGAGTGTAGCTCTGACGCACGACAGGCCTGCCAAGGCTGGTTATGTGGCTCGTGTTTTGATCTGAGGAGCTCTTGCTTAGCTTCCTGTGGTGAATCTGTCTCTGTATCTGTCAAGAGGATTGCTTTGTTCATTAATGTGTCACTAAAATTTAAAATGCCACCATTCTGCTTTGCAGGTAATTATTGCCGACAAGTATGAGGTAGATTGTGAAAAGCAAGTTTCTCGGCAAAACTAGATCCCCATAGAATATTGACGAGGCTGGTGCTTGACTTTTAACTGGCTGTGTTCTTTGGATGACATTTGTGGTGGCACAAGGATCTGAGGTGTGCTTGTTTCTTAATGATTTCCCTTTTGTGGGTCTTTTTGTTTGTTTCGCTAATTTCTGGATCTGAGATCCTTTTTTATTTTTTAAAAATTTTTTAATTATTATGGGTACACAATTGTATATTTTTATAGGGTACATGTGATGTTTTGATACAGGCATACAATGTGAATTAATCAAATCAGGGTAATTGGGCATTTATCATTTCTTTGTGTGGGAAACATTCTAATTCTGCTTTTAGTTATTTTAAAGTATACACTAACTTATTGTTGATTATAGTCACTTCATTGTGCTGTCAAATATTGTTCATTCTGTCTAACTATATTTTTGCACTCATTTACCACCCCAACTTTATCTCCCCTTCCCCACTACCCTTCCCAGGCTCTGGTAAGCATCATTCTATTCTCTGTCTCCATGAGAACAATTGTTTTTAATATTTAGCTCCCATATATGAGTGAGAACACGTGAGATTTGTCTTTCTGTGCTTGGCTTATTTCACTTAACATAATGTTCTCCAGTTCCATCCATGCTGTTGCAAATGGCAAGATTTCATTCTTTTTTGTGGCTATATAATATTCATTGTGTATAGTTACCATAATTTCTTTGTCCATTTATCTGTGGATGAACTGTTAGGTTGATTGCAAATCTTGGCTATTGTGAATAGTGCTGCAATAAATATGGGAGTGCAGATATCTTTTTGGTATACTGAATTCCTCTCCTTTGGATATATACCCAGCAATGGGACATAGTAGTTCTATTTTTAGTTTTTTGAGGAACCTCTGTACTGTTCTCCAAGGTGATTGCACTAATTTACATTCTCACCAACAGTGGATGAGGGTTCCCCTTTTTCTACATCCTCTGCAGCATTTGTTATTGCCTGTCTTTTTGATAAAAGCCATTTTACTGGGGTGAGATGATATCTCATTGTAGTTTTGATTTGCAATTCTCTGATGACTAATGATGTTGAGCATTTTTTCATATACCTATTGGCTATTTGTATGTCTTGTTTTCTTTTAGTAGTTTCATAGTTTCAGGTCTTAGATTTAAGTCTTTAATCCATTTTGATTTGATTTTTGTATATGGTGAGAGATAAAGGTCTAGTTTCATCCTTCATTTATTCTTTGTTCATTTCATACGGTTTTCCCAGCACCATTTATTCAAGAGACTGTCCTTTCCCCACTGTATGTTCTTGGCACCTTTGTTGAAGATAAGTTCACTATAGATGTGTGGATTTATTTCTGTGGTCTCTATTCTATTCCACTGGTCTATATGTCTGTTTTTATGCCAATACCATGCTGTTTTGGTTACTATAGCTCTGTAGTATAATTTGAAGTCAGGTAATGTGATTCCTCCAGTTTTGTTCTTTTTGCTCAAGATGGCTTTGGTCATTCTGGTTTTATGTAAATTTATGTAAATTTAAGATGATTTTTTTCTGTTTCTGTGAAAGAATGGCATTGGTATTTTGATGGGGATTGCATTGAATTTGTAGATTGCTTCGGGTGGTATGGACATTTTAATAATATTGCTTCTTCTAATCCATGCATGGAATATCTTGTCAATGTTTTATAGAGATCTTTCACCTCTTTGGTTAAGTTTATTCCTAGGCATTGTATCTTACTGGTAGCTATCATAGTCCTTTATTAGTTTCTTCTTCAGGTTGTTTACTGAGAGTCTGAGATTCCATATACTTCATGCTAGCTTTCTGTGGGTAATGGTTGCAAGGAGGAAAATCATTTTACTTTTGTTACTTTAGAACGTGTTCTCTGTTGCTCTTGTCCTTCTCCATTCCCCAGTTCCTGGGGTGCTGTCACCTCAGGGCATCTGCTGGGTTGAGAACTTCAAACACCCACACGGGGCCTTAAGACCTGTGTCTAAGGCTCAGTGAGCCGTAGAGAGCTGGTGATCGCTGGTGTCTGGCTTTTCTTTGTACCTCTTTCACTAGATTATTAGTTTCATTTTTTCAACAAATTCTTTAAAAGAAATTCTTAGGATACATACAGTGAAGAAGAGTTCCCCACTCTTCCATTTCTAATGTTGGGATGACTTGGGGAGCTGCGTATTTGGCTTTGTTTCTTTTATCCATCTTCTTTACCTTATGTCACGTGGAAGTATCATTGTCCCACGCTAGGGAAGTGGCCTTGTTTCAATCATGAAATCTATATACTGCGGAGAGAATGCTTTACAGAAACGGACTCACGAAATGTACCCATGTGTCGTATGAGTCAGGACTCAAGTCATTCAGGAAAAGACAAGGCTCAAAATTCTCGTGTCCACGTGCTACAGTGACATGTCCCACTCCTCTGCCTTCCTTGCTTTGTTGCCTTGCTTGTGTTTACAAGGATTCTTTTTAGAAATGTCCACAAAAGTGTGGAAATAAATGAAGACCAGCCAAATGAGAGCAAGCCAAAGCTATTTATTTTGAGCTTGCTGTAGCAAGGGAGTCGGCCACTGTCACCTGCGTTCGGCAGAGACTCAAAGGCAGGCAGAGGAGCGGGAAAGCTTCGTGGTGGTGAAAGGGAAGGCCCGGGTTTGCCCTGATTGGAAGCTGTTGGCCTGGGCACGCCCGGGTGGGAGCAACTAGAAGGGGGGCAGTCCGTGTGACTGGTTGGGGAGTATATTTGGCTGTTTCTGGTTGGCCCTAAACTGGAAGTAGGGAAAAAATTAGGGAAGCTATGAGTTATACATCAAGTCCTGGTTATTTTGGGACTATTACTACAAACATTATTTTTTTGCTTCCTGAATTGTCCTTAGAGGTAGTGGTCTGACTTCCCACAAGTCTGACTTCTAGAGAGCAGGCTGGCTGCCCCAGCTGGTTACTCCAGACGAGTTAGTCTCCTGGGCTGGTTGCTGCAGGTTTGGGGTCATAGTTCTATTTGTATGTATAGCTGGCCATTGTCTGCTCATGTATTCAGCCTCTGAAAAGAAACTCTTAGCACTGATTATATCAAGTAACTTTATTAATGATAATTAATGATATAGTTGAACTCTATTATCTTTTTTTTTTGCCAGACCATTTTCTAATAAAATACAATCCACAGACATTCACACACAGTACATAAACTGTTACTCTTTAACAGTGATATTAGTCCTTTCCCTGAAATTACATAATGTTAAAGTGATAGATATAAAATGTATATATTATACATAATATGTAACATATAACATATATAATTGTCATTCCTAGGAATGGAATATTTTTAGGGAAAATAGTTTTAAATTACTAATGTACAAATGATTTTATAATGATAATTTGGTGGTATATTAATTTCAACACTGCTTTACTCTCACTTTTATTCTTTGTTATTAATTTAAATGACATTTAATCAATGTCCTCCATAGGCTCTTTGGTTTTAAGAAAAAGTGACTCACTTGTGTTACTTTAAGTATTTAGGGTTTTCTTGTAGGATGCACACACACAGGAGCCTAGGAAGGCCACCCCCCTGCCCCAACTGCGTTGCTTTCATTCTCTCTGTGGTATTATTCAACCCTTGAAGTCTTGCATTACTGTCCCCTGTGCATCTCCACAAGCCCAGAAAGTCTTGTCACTCGCTCCACTCTGCAGTGTGTATTGTGAAAGCAGGAGGTGTGATTTTCTCCAGCCATACGTTTCAACTCTTAATTGCATCTTACTCTCCTTTGCTAAGCTTGTGTATCTTCCCCAGGTCACCTGCCACTGAGATTCTGTCTCAGTCACTTGCCAGCACCTGGTCCAACAAGCTGGGGCTGAATGTGGGCTCAGGGGTTCCCAAACATGGCTCCTTCACTGCAGAGTCTGGGGCCCTTGGATTAGCCTGGCCAGAGTCTGACCCAAGGTGTTCAGGGAGGAGGGGTGTGAGCAAGGGCTCTCAAGACAAACCTGGATAGAAGGGCACACAGGACATCCACACATAACAGTAGAGAACTTTTACAAGGGAAGTTGCCAGCCTTTTGTCCTTGAAATTATGGGGCATTTAGAACTTTAAGGAATGGAAAGTAGAGTTAAGGAGCATTTCCCCATTTATAGAGATGATTCCAGACCTTAGGTATGAGTTTGCTAGGTTCTCTATAGAACCTTGTTTATGGAGAATGATTTATTCATTTGTCTTTGTTCTTTAAACCATTCCCACAGGGTAGAGGTTGGCCAGGTTTAAACAGATCTAATACCATGTCAGACTTTAGTTCTAGTTCATTTGTGGCACCTCGTCATGGTTGAGATACTGCAATAGAATATGACTCCTAGGTGTTTCTGATGACTCATTTCTATTTAAATCACTTCCTGAAATTTCCCTTGGCATAAGCCTCCCTTTGGTCATTGTAACACACAACTTAAATTTGAATTCTAACATTTTTAGCTGTTCATCTTCCCGTGAGGTGTGCAGAGTAATTGGCTAAAGGCTATGTTCTCATTACTTTCGGCAAATTAAGAGAATACCTTAGAACCAGCCATAGGTGAGCACAGACATTCCCAGACAGAGTTAATAAGCTGTTCTCGTCACGCGTGTTCTTCCCCTCTATTTGAGTTGTGCCGCTAGTGGCGCCAGTGTTGGCAGCAGAAAGAAATATGATGTTCAGCTAATGGCTTGAGAAGGGGAGGGAAGGACTTGGGGTCACCTGTGGCATATTCTATTCTGAGCTGAGCCAAAGGAGATTAATGCTGTCACTTGCTCGATTAGCATTGCCACTTGCCTGGCTCTCGACTTTGAAATGTATTAATTCCGAGAGAACAGCTGGCATCCGAGTTGTCTTGTCCACGTTTGCAACTAACCTTGCAAAATCCCACGGCAGTGGCTGATTGGAGGGGGAGCCTGAGACACTGCAAAGCCCTGCCTGTCTTTTGTTTGCTTTTATGACAAGAGCTTTCAAAATAATGCTAAATTGCTTAAGCTTGAGTGTGCAAGGTAATTGGTATTTTGTGTCTCAAGTTTAAGCTCTTTTTAGCAGAGTTCTAGAGCAAGCATCTTAAATCTATGTAGATGTGTACATGCATTTGTTCACGTGAATGTCAGGAAATTTCTTGTTAAGATAACCTTTCTAAGTACATCATTGTGTTGTGCATTGGTAATGTGTGCTTAGAGTCAAAAGTCCTCTGTGCTTGGGTTTTTAAATGCTTGATGTACTATCTCACCTGGCTTAGAATTATCTAGATTCAGGCATTCTTCAGGGCAAATCATGGCTTTTACTAGATCCAGTGAAAGCATTTTACGTCCCATTTGCCAATAGATTGAAAGTGATTCTGCACCTGCAGTCTTTATTTCAAGTTCTGCAGACCCACTCCGTGTCTTGTGGAAGGCTGAGAGCTCGGTAGGATGATCTCTGGAATTCACACACCTGAGTTCCAATTCCAGCTCAGGTACTTACCAGGTACCATTATCTTTTATGCACAAAAACTTTGTGGGCAAATTGGAGTAAGTGTTAGGCACTGCCATTGAATAACAGAACGTGAATCCTAAAAGCCTTTTGATATATAATGCTAAATTTTCCTTTAGAAAGATTATACCAATTTTACATTCCTATGCTTGTTCTGAAATTCATCGGGTATTATTATACTATTTAAATAATGTTACCCAGTGTATACAAAAATTGTTTTATTATTGTTCTAATGTGTTTCTTAGATTACTTGTGAAGTTAGACACATTTTTTTCAGATATTTGTTGGCTTTTCGTAGTTTTCTTCAATCGCATGTTAATGTATTTTGCAAGTTCCCTTGCTCCTTAATACAATGAAATGATAATATGAATGACAAAGAAACCATACTTGCCTTTAGAAGTTATAACAATATTGCCATAGCTCCGCTCTTTTCTTTTCTTTTCTTTTTTTTCGCACTGAGTCCAAAATACATTCTATGAACCTGGTGTGTCTCCATAAACCCCACACTGTTCAGACCTGTCACTTGGCACATGAGGTTTTTCTGATTCTGTTTTTCTCTTTCTTTGTCATGGGTAGTTTCATTAGCCATCCCTTTTCTACCTTTTCTTCTTATTTAGCCATCTTAAAGAACTCTTCAATGTTTCCTATTAACCACACTTGCCTGACTGCCTTTTAGCTGGTTAGGACGATCTAGGAAAGAGTTCTCTTCTCCTGCCCAGATCTGGGTCCCCCTCCTCTCAGGCAGCCCCCACCCTACCAGGGCCAGGCTCTGTGCTGGCATCATGACACAGGTAGAGATTGGTTCCCTGGAGTCTGAGTAGGAGGTAACAGATTTTGAGAAACAGTCATTCCTTCAGTTATTCAACAAATAATAATTCAGGGGCTACAGGGTCTTAAGTGCTGGGGCTGCCGTCGTGAACAGAGTAGATGAAATTCCCCACCTTCATAAATGCCACATTTATGGGGTGTGGGGAGTTACACAGTGAACAGGACACAGAATGCACAGTATGTCAAAAAAGGGCATGCTCTGCGGCGAGGGCAGAGGGTAGGCGCTGAGGGCCGGGGAGGACAGTTGTGGGTTTGTATGGAGAGATCAGAGAAGGCCTCCCTAGGAAGATGAGACCCGAGGGAGATGAGGGAGCCTGTCCCATGGATTCCTGGGGAGAGAATGCTCCAGGTTGAGGAACACCAGGTACCAAAGCTCTGAGTGGGACGTGCACTGGGGGTGGCCGAGGAAGATCGATGAGTGAGGCTGTGGGGTGAGTGTGGGGCCAGGCAGCCAGATCCCGGGAGGCCTGGCTGACCCTGGGCGGTAGTGGGATGGCTGGCAATGGAGGCTGAGCAACAGGGTGGCATGGTTCCACGTGGCTTTTAAAGAGATGACTTGGACCACTGTGCTGAGGGTGGACTGCTGGGGAAGAGAAATGTCTCGGGTAGGAGCGGGGAGACTGGCAGGAGGTGGCTGCATTCATCCAGGTGAGAAGTGGTGGCAGCTGGGAGCAGCATGGTGCAGAGGGGCGTGGGGGCCGAGCGGCCAGCCCGCACATTAGGCGGCTTAAACAATAGTTCTCACGGTTCTGGAGGCTGGAAGCCCACAGTTAAAGTGTTGGCAGGGCTGGTTCCTTCTTAGGCTGTGCCTCTCCGCCAGCTGCTTGTGGTCTGTTGGCTGTCTTTGGGGGTCCTTGTCCAAAGCATCACCCTGATCTTTGCCTTCGTCTTCACAGGCCTTCTCCCTGTGTGCCTGTGTTTGTCCAGTTTCTCCCATTTATAAGGACACCAGTCATCTGGGATGAGGAGCCCATCCTGCTCCACATGACTTCATCTAAACTTAATTAATTACATCTTCAATGACCCAGGTTCTAAATAAGATCATATTTGGAGGTACTGGGGGTTAGACTTCAAGATAGCTTTTTTGGAGGACAAAATTCAGTCCATAACAGGGCGTAGGGGCAGGAGCTGAGTCAGGGTTTAATCCAAGGGTTCTTGTCTGATCAACTGGAAGAGTGGAGCTGCCACTGGCTGAGATGGGAAATCTGTGGGGGAAGTTGGAGATGCCTGTGTAGCATCATATTCATTCGGGGTCCTAAGGTCAAGCTTCTCAATGTGTGGCCTCAGTATGGATCTCTGCAGGCCTGGCTGTGTGCAGGGCAGGGCCTGGGCTGGGGGCAGGTCCAGGCTGGTCCAGCTGCCTCCCCCCATGTACGGAAAAGGAAGAATCCTTCTCTGAGCACTGGGACGTGAGAAAGTCGGTAAAGTGCTGCCCTCAGGCGAGCCCCACCATTGCTCCTGCTCATGAGCTAAGCAGCTCAGAGAGGACCGGAAACAAAAAAGATTTTTCAGAGTCTTAATTATCCACTGGGTAACTTGTACTCTGGTTTTAGCAAGGAGCAAATACATACTCCTCAAACCCACTTTGAAACTCACTATGCTCTTCCATTCCTTTTCTGTCATCTTGTCACCTCGTCTTTGATGTGCAGCATCCTTTTCTTTGACATCCTGCCATACCTTTGAACAGTTACCTGGGATTGTGATCTCTGTTTTCATTTGGAGATGAAACTGTTCCAGGTAAACGGTATCTCTGAGTTCACGATTTCTCCTGGAGTGTTGTATGAATCAGTAGAGACAGACCTAAAAACACCCAATGCCTCTAGAATGACGACTCATGGTTCTAGTAACAGCCTGAAGGACCTGCTGTCCACGGCGTTCCCGGGAGTGGTCTGCTTCCACGTGACATTTGGGAATTTTCCCGTTATTATTAATTAAAGTCACACTCATCTTTTCTAAGGTCCAGAATATTTTCCAAATAAAAGCAGAGGGAACTACGTATCAGATCAAATGTAAAGTTACTAACCACATAGCAGTTCTTTATCCTTTATCAATAGGTGTCATTGTAGTTTGGCCACAAATTCCTGCTTTTTAGCTTAGTTTAAACATGCAATGTCCACGCATCCAATTTGTATTTTCTGGTACTAGTATAATACTTCCAGTTTGAACCCAAGTGTATAAAATATGAAAGAAGACCTAAATGTGTAGTAATTTTCTCTGCCTCTTCTTGTAAAGACCCAACTCACAAGGGTGTTTTTAAAATCCAGCTGTCCTGAGTACTTTACTTGCAGGCCGTGGGAAGGAATGTTTTGGCCTGGGAAAGCACGGGCTGACCAGAAAACCCTGTGGATTGCTTAGGATGAATGATTTCCCACATTTCAAAGAAGAAAAGATCCTGTTAAGTTCAAAGTAACCCCTTCTGGACAGATTCGAATATTAATTTTGTCACTGGGTGATTGGTGGCCGTGCACTCACACGCACCTATGGGAATCCTAAGGGGGATTCTCTGCGGCCGGCTCATCCTGCCGGGTTAGAACTAAATGTATTGCGGTCTGATCTCCAGGATCATACAAATAAAATCTTTTTTCTTATCTCTCGGCTTGATTTCTAACAGTTGGACAGTGGCCTGTACAATCCAAACCTTTAAAATGTGTTCCCATTTGCTTTATGGCCCAATAAATTTGTCGATTTTTGTAAATGTTTCATGTACACTTGAGAACAGTTTGTATTTCCCATGTTTTGGGTGCAGTATTCTTTATAGATACCTTAAATAAATCTGACTGATTGCAGTGTTCAAATCTGTTACAGCTTTAGTAGTACATATACATATATATATATGTCCATTTTATCTGTCAATTGCTAAAAGGGGTATGTGAACATTTTCCATATGATGGTTGATTTGAATTTTCTCCCATAGCTGTCATTTTTGCTTTGTCTATTTTGAGTCTGTTTTCTGAGTTGCATACAAGTTTCAAATTATTATATCTTCCTGGTAAATTAAAACTGATGGCCAGGCGCGGTGGCTCACGCCTGTAATCCTAGCACTCTGGGAGGCCGAGGTGGGCGGATCGTTTGAGCTCAGGAGTTCGAGACCAGCCTGAGCAAGAGCGAGACCCCATCTCTACTAAAAATAGAAAGAAATTATATGGACAGCTAAAATATATATATAGAAAAAATTAGCCGGGCATGGTGGTGCATGCCTGTAGTCCCAGCTACTCGGGAGGCTGAGGCAGGAGGATCGCTTGAGCCCAGGAGTTTGAGGTTGCTGTGAGCTAGGCTGACGCCACGGCACTCATTCTAGCCTGGGCAACAGAGTGAGACTCTGTCTCAAAAAAAAAATAAATAAAAATAAAACTGATATTTTGTTTTAATTCAATGCTTAGAAATGCTTTTTGCTTTAAATTTTATATATCTAATATATAAATTCATATATGTGTATGTATATTATATCTATGTACCTGTTTATATACCTATATGTCATCTGTCTGTCTGTCCTATAAAATGCCTAATAGAGTGATACGAGCTTTCTTTTGGCTACTATTTTCCTGATTTTTCTTCTCCTGTCCATGTTCTTTGAAACTTCCTGTTATCTTTTTATTTTACATGTTCCTTTTGTAAACTATAAGCGGTTAGATGTTTTAATCCACATTTGTCTTTAAACTGGAAACTTTAGTCCATTTATATTACTATCATAATGTATATTTGGGTTGATATCTGCCATACACTTTTGTCCTGTTATTTGTTTATCCTTTTATTCTGTTTTTGTTTGCTCACTTTCACCTCATGACTAGTTTAGAAGCGCTACACTCTTTTTTTTTGGATTCTTTTAGTGTTTACTCTCAAAATTTTAACATGTACCCTACTGAAGTTAATTGCCTGGATGCTTCTTTTACTTTTCTTTTTGCTTTGAAGAAGTCTTTACTTTTTTGTTCTTTCCTTAATACCTTTAAAAGTTGTTTTCATGTCTTATCCAGCACTTTGAGTTGTTTCAGTGGGATCATCGGCCAGGGTGTTTAGTCTTTTATGCTGCTTGAAATGGAAGTATTGAATGGATTTTATTTTCTATTTAAAATATAATTTTCATTATTGCAAATGCAGCAAGTGAACATCCTGGGAAGTTAGAAAATACAGATAAAGAGGAATAAGAAAATAAAAACACCTTATTACTACCCTAGGATCACATTTAACACCTTAGGGTATATTGTTCCATGTTGTGTATGTGTGTATGTGTGATATATGTAATATATATCTATGTAGGCTTTTTAAAGATGAAATAAGATCATACTGTCTATGCTAAGTAGTAAGGTGCTGTTTTTCTGTTAGTAATCTCACTTTTCTATGTCTATAGATTTTTATTTTATCCACAGGCAGTCCCTACTCAGGTTTTTCCAATTGTCCCCCAAGTGTCCAGTTGAGTTGGTTTGTTCAAACTAAACCCCAAGCCAGGACTGCTCACCGAATCCCTGTGTCTTCTTGTTGACTCCCTGAATCTCCCTCACCAGGCATGTGTCCCTTTGGTTCCCTGAGCTTGACTTGTAGAGCCGGCCAGGCCAGTCTTCCTGCAAACGTCCTGCCCTCTGGATTTGCTGGATTTGTCCCTCCTTGTGTCTTCTAACTTGATCCTCTCTCCCCTCTGTTTCCTATGAACTAGGACTTAGTTCTATAGGATTAATGGATCCAAATCACACATTTTTTATTAGAAACCATCATAGGTGGTGTCATTGCACCAGGGAACATAATATCTTGATGACATTTTGGTGAGTTTGACCACTAGGTTATAATGATAACAGCTCAATTGATTCCTCCACACTAAAAGCATTGATTTTCTCCTTGAGATCAGAAAATCATCTGTGTGGTGCTACTTTGGCGATATATGAATATTCAGTTTCCATCCACCATATACCCAGTAGTTTTAACATCATTTGAACATCCTTTCCTGGGCCAGTGGTTTTATAAGGGTTTGCAGGATGCTGCCTTCCCAATTCCGTGATTTCTTCCCCCTATTATCTGGCATTCTCCTCTAATGCAGAGCTTCCCTTCGACAATCAGGTAATGGATTTCTCTGGAATACCATTTTTGCTTGAAAGTCTTGACAAAGGCTTAATTCTTTCATTTTAATTACCAATTTTCAAAGTAAATTATGGCAGATTGTGACTAAGAATAAATTTTTTGATTTCTTCCTTTTTAAGTATCATTATGGATACATGCATTTTCATTGATTCATTGTTTCAATTCACAATAATCAGTATTCTTTTTGGTTGCTCAAATTATGACAGCTTTGGACCATGGGGGCTTCTGAGCCATTTCAGTGCTCAAAGCTAGAGGGTATATTCCACATTCCGTCAAAACTAAGGCATCACTCACTGTATGGTGCATCGTTATTTTGTGTACTATTTAAAAATAGATCACAATGAATTTATATATGGATCGCCCTTGATTATAAGATAAATCCTGATTTCAGAGATCTTAAAATATAACAAAACAGGTGACTCTGAGATTCAATGCGAGATTTCATTTTAAAAACTCATTAGTTCATAGTGATAGTTTTAACTTAGTTTTAATAATATTATGTATATTTATTATATTTTATTTGATTTTTATAACTGTACCTCCTTCATATTACTCTGAAAATATTAATCTTAACATCATTGAATGAGTTCCCTGTGGCTGCCATAAAAGTTACTACACATGGTGACTTAAAACAACAGAAATGTATTTTCTCACCGTTCTGGAGACCAGAGGTCTGAAATTGGTATCAATGGGCTGAAGTCAAGGTGTCAGCACAGCTGTGCTCACCCCAGGGGTTCTGAGGGACAATCTGTTGCTTCCTCCTGCAGCTTCAGGAGGCTGCTGGGCCTTTCTTGGTCCATGGCTGCATCTCTCTGCCTCCATGGTCACACCACCTTCTCTGGGTGTCTGTGCTGCTCTTACAAGGACACATGTGATTGCATTTAGGGCCCACCTGAATAATGCAGGATAATATTCCCATGGCAAGATCCTTAATTCATTCATCTCTGAAAAGTAATTTTTTCCCCATTTAAGGTAGCAGCATTCACAGGTTCCAGGGATTAAGTTGTAGTTAACTTTTATGGGGGTGGGGTGGGGTGGGGGGGATTATTCCACCTGCAAGCATCATTAACATAATTACTTACTACTTGACCATACCATACATAGTTAACAGCTTTAAACTACTGTACAAATATTATTATAAACTATAAAAACATGGAGTGGAATTTAACTTGAATATGCCATTATTTTTGGTCCTTAAAATTAAACCTTTAAAAATGCGCAAAGAGTTGTGCTGCAAACTCACTTAAGACACATCCTTTCTTTGTGTTTAGGTTCATTTGTCCCAGTTTGCTTTCAATTTCAGAGATCTAAAAGGATTAGTCATTTTAAGGTTAGGTAACAGATTTCATAGTTCAAGGTGTCCCCTACCAGTTCATTAACTGGGGCGGGGTGGGGGTGGGAATTCATGTGTGAAGCAGCAGAGTCTTCATGTCCTCGGACTCAGTGGGCTCCGCCTCTGCCCAGCTGGGGGCCTCCTTGTGCTCATGAAGATTCTCTGCTCACTCTCTGGCTCGAGGCTGGTGCTGTTCTCCTTTATGCTGATGCATGGTCTGTTATCTCCTCTTCCTTCCTTCATTTCCAGGACCTTCTATTTCCTTTTAACCCTTTCTGTCCCTTCTCAAGGGTGTACATCCTCCATTCTCTCCTGCAGCTTTTACTATACTCAGCCTTGTGTGATGTTTTCAAAGAGGCTGGGAGCGAGATGAGATGGGGCTGGGGAGCATGTGGAACTTGGGTCTTCTATTGGGGCTACACGTAGTTTATTCTACATCTAAGTGCTCTAGAGCTGGGGACAAGGGGGCCCTGCTTCTGCCTAGGAGGAGGCAAGACCTGTCTCATTTCAGCAACCTCAGAACACAGCATCTTTGTTCTGGAAACATATCCACATCTGTTCTTTCGTATATCCTACTGCTGTATTTGCTCTTATTTTCCCACTTAATATTCTTTGGAGAAATATCAAACTTGAATCTGTTGAATCAAGGAAGAAAAAAATCTGTCACCTAGAGAGGTCAGTGTGTTTCTAGACACCATAGTGGTCCCCAAGTGACTTCCTTCTAGCTGGAAACTCAAGTACTTTATGCAACCGGGACAAAAGTGGTCTACAGAAATTTTGAGAGTGGGAAAGTTGTGGATACTTGTGACTTTTTGTGCCTTTATAACCCAGGATGTTTCTTTACAGTATACTGTTTTGCTCACATGGTACTGAGTCTATTTTCTTAAAAGTGCAGGCAACTGAGATATGTCCATGTGTTTCTGCATTTGTTGACTTTGCATTGTGGATCAACAAACCTAATCTTCCTGGGAGACTTAATATAATTAAAACCCCCCACCCTCTCTTTTTTTTCCAGCTTGTCTTGATTGTGTGACTTGGAAAAGGAAATAAGACTACTAAAATTATAGGGTGATTTATGTTATGGGAACTCTGGTTATTCCTAAGATATTCTTGAAATGATAGCATTACTGCCTTTAAATATTAATTCTGTTTCCTGAAAGAAAAAGCTCAAGAATTCAAGCAATTCTAAAGCACATGGAGGAGAAACTAAGTTCTCAAGAAAAGAAAATTGCTAGAAGGTGAAATATGCAATTTGACAGCATGCATGCATGATATTGCTATAAATGCTTCAGACTGTTTAACATCAAACTGTAGAATGTGTTTTGACAGAGTATAGTAGTTTTGGAGACATGACAAATGATTAATGTAGTACTTAGTGGGATAGTTTCTAAGAAATGAATTAGATTTCTTAGCTATGGAAGTGATTTGAGCTGTGTATTAACTATTTCGGTTCACTAGGGTAGCATTTATTACATTGAAGCAGTAATGGAGTAAGACTCATTCAGGTGCATGTAAGGAATTCAAATTCTGTGATGTTTGTTTGGAATGATTTCAGGAATCACTCACCAAATTATTAGGTATGTATGATAAAAGCAAGTTGGGGCAGCTGCCCAACTTACAGTAATCACATTTAGTGGTTATGTCTAAACCAACCCTTCTTGTTGGAAGTCATTCTTTTCCTTCATCCCACCATGAGATCTGAATGGGTCCTGTATGATCCCAACTCCCTGGCAACAGTGATCAATGTAAGGGTAGGCAATTGACCTAAACTTAGTAACTCCCCTTGCTGGCCACAGTAATTGGTCAGCGGGTAGCATTTAGCTAGGGTTAAACTCATTCTGGTTAGCGCAGGCTTTTCTAGTTTCAAAACTGAAAGTCCCATGTCCTGACCTCCTCAGTCCCAGGCAAAGTGGGACAGTTGGTCACCCTACATTGAACCTAAACTGTCCTATCAGAGTTCTTCCCTGGGAGATGTGGACTAGAAATGGAGTCTTTGTTCTTCTGGTCACAAAACTGTAAAAATAAGGTTCAGAGCAGCTGGCAGCTCTGCTTTCAACTTCAGGACTTGGCTGGCCTGAAATAATAAAGTCACTTGCAGAGAACAAGGTGGAAGCAGAGTTTCCGAAACATTTGAGTCTCTGGTTCCATTTCTCTCCACGTTGAGCAACAATGTACTTAATGGGAGCCAACAGGCTTCCTCCTCTTGCCCAAACTATTCTGTTAATAATTGGGTTTCTGTCAATCGCAACCAAATAATCCTATTACACTATGTTCGCCCCTAGACCAGCTCAGGAGTTACTATCTTTTAATCTTTTTAGATGTAATTTTTCCCAGTTTTATAAAACTTACAAAATAGAAAGTAGAAATACTTGAAATAGTAATTAAAATTTAGGTTGGTGGGGATCTTAAAGGACTTGAAGGCTAATCTTACAGATAGAACAGAATTCCTTTCTACAAAAGAACAATTTGTTATAATTCATTCTTCTTTTCTGGTTCTCAAGCCCACTTTCATCCTAGCTTACCAGATATCTTATGTCCAGTCCATGAATCTAGTGCCTGGTATAGGGCTTTGTACTTATAGGCACTATTAATTGGCTTACTGTTGAATGGATGCATATTTAACTGAACTTAACTCAGTCATAATAACCCCTTAATCTTAATTTTACATTTGGGTTTTGGAAGGGAATCTTAGAAAATTATAGAGTCAGATTAGTGAAGATCAGGGGAGCATCTTACAACCATAGTTTATCATATGTATTGTGCTGTACAGATCAAAAAATGTTGGGCCATTTATGATTGTTTCTCTTTTAAATGTTTGAGAAAGTGAGCTGTCGTAGGGGTGAGGAAGGAGAGGGATGGGAGAATTATACAAATGCTCGCCCTCCCTGCCCAGACCTCTTGAGTCAGATTCTGGCAGGAGGAGTTCAGAGGATTTTAAACAAGTGCCCAGGTGATTCTGAAGGGCAGGGACAGTTGTGCACCATTAGCTGCCTTTGTCTAGAGAGTCCTGCCCACTCTGCGAAGCCTGGCGAGCACCCAGCCGGCATTCAAGGTCTCGCCCGTGCATCACTCTCTTGGTGAAAGCTCCTTGCCGCTCTCGGGAAGGTTGGCAGCTACCTTCTCTGTAGTGCCAAAGCCCGTTGTTCATATTTGTGTTCTAGCACGTTTTGTCTTGTGCCATATCAACATGTTTGTGTATCAGTTTTCTCAGCAGATTTTGAGGACCTTGTGGGCAGGGGGCAGGATTTTGTGGTGCCAGAGAAGAGGAGGAATTCAGAGAAGTGAGGGGGCGGTGAGGTGCCTCCCATGGGGCAGGTTCTGTATACCCAGGGGTTATTGGAATGGACACAGGCAGGAGATACTAGAAACTGTATTCCTATTTATTTTTCCATTAAACCTTTAATTTAAGGTTTTGCTTAAGGATATCTTTATAAGGTACATCATATGTAGTCTAGTAGCACATATATATATACAATTAATAAATATATCAATATAATTGGTATGCTATAATTGATACATAAATTGAGACTATGGATTTAGAACATTTTCCAATTTCTTGTAACAACAACCCACCGTAAGGACCACAGTTCACACTGTGGTCCTGTAAGAGTGTGGGTGAGTGTACATCAACAGGGAGAAAAGTTTGAGGCGACAGTACCTCCTGAGGACCCTGCCCCGATTTCTGACACTTCCAATTCTATTGCAGTCTGTCAGAAATGCCCACCTCACTGTCAAGTCAAGGTTGACTGACGTCAACCCCTGCACCAGGGGGCCCATCCTGCACCTTGGAGAAGCCTGAGGGGGCCCGTGGAGGAAAGTCCAGGTGAGGAGCCTTGAGCTAAGTCCCCCGATGAACAGCTGTAACAGTGCAGCTTCCCAAGGCCTCAGTCTGGTCGTCCTGGGTCCCCTGGGGCCTGAGAACCAAGACTGGGGGCCAGGAGAAGGCGTGGTGGTTTGATCTCATGGACTATGAAGGATGCGCCCTAAGAAAAGGGAAGCAGGAAAGAGACAGGAAATTTGTGGGCGGGCAGTGGGAAGATTAGTGCTCATTAGAAATAAAGCCGGCCAGGTGGGCCTGGGCCCGATCATCAGCGCCTGGAGAGTCAGGTGGAGGGAGTTTTGGCAAGGTGGAGGCAATAAGTCATCAGCACTATTAAGTGGTATCAGCCTTATCTTAGTCACCTGGACAGCGTCAGCACAGACTCCTGGGAACTGAGCTGTGGGCCGACATCTATCTGAGTTCCCAGTACACACTCGGGGGTGACGTATCTGCCTTGCTTCTCTGTCCCTGCCTGGGGGGCGAAGGTTGGGCATGAGGATGAAGCCACCCCGGCACTGTGGGGCAGTGATTCTGCAGGAACGCGTCTCTGCCAAACAGCTCCACGCCTTGCGACTTGCCTGGGAAGGCCTGTGGCCTTCAGTATGTTCTGGACCTTGACGTTTTCTCCTCCAACACAGGGTGAGTGGCAACTGAATCAAAACAGCCTGTTTGGTTTACTGAAATTAATGCTAGAGCGTGGTCTACTTCTGCGTTCCTTATCGACCGTTCTTTCTCTTTCCTCGCGATTGCACAGAAATGGCAGAAGGGAAAATTCCTTTACAAGCCTCCCAATGGCCGTCTCTGCTCTCAAATGACCCCGTGTTTGGCGCTCATGTTATGTGATGGGAAATACCTGAGGGCTGTGACTGTTCTCAGAAGCAGGAGTATAAAAATAGCATTCCATTTTGGATTTAACCAGGGCTGTACCCCTTAAGCAGACTTAAAATCACTTTGTAGCAATAATTCTTGCATGGCAAACCGTGTGTGATCCGCAGGCTTTCTGAAATGAGGCTGCACGTTGAAAATCAGGTGCTATCTACAGCCAGTTCTACGAGGCTGGCAAGAGGGGGCTCTAGTTTTCTTTAACTAGTCACTGTGGCAGGAGTTTATTAAATTGCAAATCAGAAACTTTTGGTTAAAAGGGTTGGCTGTGATCCAATTAATATATTCATTTTGTTTAGTGAGGCCCCAGGCTGGGAAAAGGCACTAACTCAGAAGCCTGTTAGAGCTTCCTCTGGGTCCGACCTCTGCTTTTCCAGGGTAGCCTGGAGCATCACTGCCAGGCTCGGCCAGTGCCTGTGCTTCACCTCTGATAATGTCTCAGAGGAAAGCAGAGGAAGGCTGGGTGGATTTTGCTCTTTTTGTGGTCCTAAGGATTTCCACCATCCCCAGGGCGGACAGTTTCTTGCCAGTTGACCTTGCGATTGCCCAGGGGAGGTACAAAGTGCGGTGCTTATCGATTGGCTTTGACTTTTGAGCTGTGTGACAAAGGCGCTTTCTGCTGCTGGCTAAAACTAATTACAACACAAGACCGCTGGGCTCTCGGCAGCTTAAACAAAACAATGCTCTAAGGTCTCTTAGGAAATAAAATGGAATCTAGGTGCAAAGGGAGAATATAAAGGGGAGAGAGGCTCCTTTTTTTACCCCTTGTGCTTATTTGACTTGTAAAGTGGGTCCCATGTATCCAGGGGTTCCTTGTCCTTGGATTCAACCAACTGCAGATCGAAAATGTTAAAAAAGAAACAATATAACGATAAAAATACAAATCAAAAGAATACAGTGTAACACTATTTACATAGCATTTACATTGTATTGGTATAAGTTACGTAGAGATGGTTTAAACTACATGGGAGGATGTGCATAGGTTATGTGCAAATACTGTGTCATTTTATATACGGGACTTGAGCATCCACAGATTTTCACATCCTCGGGGTCCTGGAACCACTTGCCCACAGATACTGAGGGATGACTGTGATTGTCTGGGACACAGGAGCAGTTATAGATAAGATTCAAGACTTCCCCTGGCCCACTATGGTAAAACAGTTAAAAGTGTGTGTGAGGCTTTTAGGGTACTGGTGTATATTCATTCCCCACTTGGCCAAACTGCTGCGGCCATTGCATTCATTGTGCAAAAAGGGGGCACAGTGGGACTGGTCCCCGCAGGCAGAGGCCTCTTTTATGGCAGCCAAGAGGGCTGCTGCACAGGCCCAGATGCTACACGTAGTGGACTGCTCACAGCCATTTTACCTCAATGTGACAGTCGACCCAAGTGGGATGGGCTGGGGTTTGTGGCAATGCCAGCATAAGTGGCGAGTCCCTGCTGGGTTTTGGTCCCAGACTTGGAAGGGCCCCCAAAAGCACTATTCCTCGGTGTAGAAGCAGCTGGCAGCTGTGTGTGCCGCCCTTCAGGCCTGGGCAGTCTGACATGCTAGTGCACACCACGTGCCCCACAGCAGGATGGGTGAGGTCATGGATAACCAGCCCACGATCAGGGGTAGCCCAGATGCCCACGCTGGCGAAGTGGGGAACGAACTTGGAACAACAAGCAGAGTTCAGCTCCAGCCCTTTGACTGCAGAGTTGCAGAAAGTGCTGGGTCCTGTTGAATTTGTGTCTGATGCTGACCCTCAGACCACAGTAATGCCTAGAGAAGAGAGCCTGTACCTTGAAGGACGAGGTCCGCCTCCAGCGTTGGCATGGTATACCGACAGATCCAGTCATGGCCCCTTAGCCCAGGGGACAGCAGTGGCCATCCAGTTGGATCATGATGAAATTTGGTTTGAAATGGGGCAGGGGCAGAGCAGCCATGGCTGAATTGTGTGCCGTGTGGATTGTAGTTGTGCACGAGCTGTCCCCTTTGCATGTCTGCACTGATAGCTGGGCCGTGCTAAGGGTCTCACTGTCTGGTTATCTACATGGAAAGCCCAAGGTTGGCTAGTACGGCACTGCCCAGTATGGGGACAGGCATTGTAGGAGGACTTGCTGCAGCAAGGACACCAGAAGGAGGTCTGGGTGCACCATGTTTCAGGACACAGACCTCTAGTCAGCCCCGGCAGTGATGAGGCCGACACCCTGGCAAGAGTGTGATGGATCAGGTCACCTTTGCCGCCTGACAAAGCACTGTGGTTATACCATTGTCTTGGCCATGCCGGTGTAAAGACTATGGCTAGCGTGAACCAGAGGTGGAATCCAATTTCCGCAGCCTGTGCTGGAGCAGCGCTGGCCACAGAGCTCCCTCCTCACACTATGACCCTGGGGGATCATTAAACTCTCTGGTGTTACTTTTGATAAGGGCATTTCATATGTTAATGAAGCTCTGCTTGAGTATATATTTATGTATAAATTTGTGCACCCACATCACATAGTTTATATTGAGGTGTTTTAAAGTAAGTTTTCAAGTAGGTCATGCTGCCCTGTGACGTGCTAGTTGGCCAGCTGGCCCTGGGCTGCCTCTTTCCTCTCATTGATGACCTGCTCAGCAGGGTGCCACCTGCACAGTTGTACCTTGTTCTACTGGTTACCGTGCTCCAAGCTTCCATTCTGAGACATTTAGCACATCTTTCAGCAGACGATTGTAAGTATTACTACCCAACTACATGCACATGAAATTTGCTAAATCCTGACATTGTTGCTAAATTTTGATCACCTATAGATGAATAACTGTAGGTGACAAGGGAGTCTCGGGATCATCTAGTGCCCAGTTTCAATGGGACCATTTCAGATGCATTAGCATTTCTCCATGCCTTAAAGTTCCCCAATAGTTTCTCCTTCCAACGAGTTTCAGCAGGAGGCCAAGTTATAAGCACCCAAACCTGGGTCATAGTTGATGTGCTGCCCCAGAAGGTGGAAAGTGAATCTATAGTGCCAAGCAGCCAAGCTTGGCAAAACCCCTGTTGTGTTGACCATCCTCGCCCACACCCATGCCTGGGCCATTGCCCGACCCAAGAAGAAAGGCTGTGAGTGCCCTGGTTCTGCTGCCAAAAGAAGCCACCAGAAGCTTCTTTCTGGAGACGCACAGTGCCTTTATGCTCCTCAGGATCAGCTGTACAGAGGGCAGCAGTCCAGCCGGGACCCGGGAATGTTCCCTCCGGTTATTAGCGTTCAGCCTGCTTGAGTTTCAGGGCACGTCCCGTATTGCCTGAACATCCCCATGAATCAACACAAGATCTTTCTGCTACAACTTCTGCTCCTCTATTCTAATTCAGTGGGAACTAATAGTTTCTTGTTGTTATATTCAGTGCATTCATTCATTGACTCATCAATTCACTCTTTTACTCATACGTTTATCTAAACCTCACAGAGCATCTACTTATAAAAGACATTGTGCTGGCTGATAGGGGTGCAAAGATGAATTAAGACATGGACACTTTCCCTAGAGGAGTTTATAGCCTAGTAGGGTGATAGACACAGAAATAATTATAATACAGTTTTGTGAGTATAACATTGTACAGACAGAGCTGATATAAAGACAGTCTCTTCCCGTTTCTCTGTCCCTTGGGATTCATTAATCATAGGGTTAAACCTGGCACAGCGAGTGTGGGGGTGGCTTCAGGACCCTGGCCCAGCACTGTGGCCCCATCAGCACTGCTTGATTGCTGCCTAGATGTTAAGTATTTAGACCAACACTCTCGGATATGTTTGGGCTCCAGACTGCGGAGGACGATTGTTAGGGAAGGTGACACCTTCTGGAATATTAAAAAATGAGTAGCTAGGAACTAGGCAGGTGAAAGGCATGTGGAAGGTGCGTGGTGAAGAGAGGTGGTCCAGATCCCAGGGAAAGTCTGAGCACATGCAAGGAGGTGAGAAACAACCTAGTGAATTCGGAGAACTGTGGCAGCGTGGAGGAGCTGTCCAGGGGGCAGCGGGAAGCCAGCAGTGGAATAAGGGGCCAGAGGTTGCGTGGAGCTGGGCAGGGAGGGGACTGGCTGTGAGCACCACCTTGGGGCTCTTGGAGTCTCAGCAACTGAGTGAGACTCTCTCCTTTGTGTTTATAAAGGTGTTTCTGGCGTCTGTGTGAAGGCTGGATTTGAGAGAGGAGAGAGATGGAGGCCAGGAGACTGGTGCGGGGGCTCTGATGGGACCAGGTGAGGGTTTCAGTGAGGACGGTGAAGACTGGTGCTAGACAGGGCAGCTGTGGGGATGTTTTGAAGGAAGAGTCAGCAAGGTTTGGTGATTGTTCAGGAATGGGAAGTGAGAGAGAGAGGAAGGCATCTGCCAGCCTTTGGATGGCTGGAGGCAGGCATCTGTGTTAGCGTCTGAGAGCTGTGGTAACATATTGCCATGACCTGGTGGCTTAACGCAACAGAAGTATATTGTCTCACAGTTCTGGAGGCCAGAAGTCCAAAAATCAAAGTATTAGCAGGCATGGTTACTTCTGGTGGCTTGGAGGGAGAATCCATTCCATGCCTCTTTCCTACTCCATTCTTTTAAAAAGTTTTTCTATTTTTAAATTTTTATGGATACAAAATAGTTGCACATATTTATGGGGTATATGTGAAATTTTAATACAAGCATACAATGCATAATGATCCAATCAGGATAATTGGGGTATCCATCACCTCAAGCATTTATCATTTCTTTGTGTTAGGAACATTCCGATTCCACTCTTCCAGTTATTTTGAAATGTACAATAAATTATTGTTAACTATAGTTGCCCTATTGTGTTACTGAACACAAAATGTTTATTCCTTCTATCTAACTGTATTTTTGTGACCATTGACCAGCCCCTCTCTCCTGCTCCACTTTTGGTGGCTCTGGCAATTCTTGGTGTCCTTCGCTTCTAGGACATCCCTCCAACCTCTGCCTCTGTTTACCCTTCCTGTGTCTCTGTGCCTCGAATTTCCCCCTGCCTTTCCCTTGTAAAGACATCAGTTGTTAGATTTAGGGCCCATCCTAAATTCAGGATAATCTTAGCTTAAGATCCTTGATTACATCTGCAAAGGCTCTTATTCCAAATAAGTTTCCGTTCTGAGGTTCCAGGTAGACGTGTCTTTTGGAGGGACACCATTGAGCCACTATATCATCTGAAAAAAACAGAGAGTGCCATTAAGAGAGAGGCTGGGAGAGAGTGATGATTTAATTTCAAGCGTGTAGAATGTGAAGTGTGTGGAATATCCAGGTGGGGATGTGCAGAAGGTGTGAGTCGGGGACTCAGGAGAGGGCTCTGGGCATCGTTGTATGTGTTTGGTGGCTGAGAGTAGGTAAGGCCATTCAGGGAGAGCACGTACAGCAAGAAAAGCAGTGGGCAGAGGGGAGACCCCTGAGGAATGTCAATAATTAAGGGGAGGTAGAAGAGGAAGGGTCCATCAAGGAGAACAAAAGGAAGTGGCCCCAGGGGAGGAGGAGGGCCATAAGCCAGTCCTACTCCTGGGACAAGGGAGTAGAGAGTTTCAACGAGTGTTCCCAGACTCAAGTGCAGCAGTGAGACGTAGTAAGACAGTTGCGGGGTTCTAAGGTGTCCGGGCTGCCATGTTTGCGTGGACTCGAATAAAAAGAACTTTGTCATTTCCCCTGCCTTGGCTAATGGCATGCTCATTTCTGCAATGACAGTCATTACTAATAGACAATGAGGTGGATGTGGTGAGGAGTGACATGGCTGTGAGTAGGATGTTCTGAATTCTGGTTGTGGCATTTGAATTTCAAGACAATTATCTTCACTGGGTAGGGCGATACCCGGAACTGATCTGATTTCCCCTTACAAACTTCTGTCTGCTCTAATGTGCCTGATTGTCACAATTATAAGGTTGTTTGACAGTAAAAAGTAACTGGAAACAAAATTGTAGGCAATTAGGTTAGAACAACATGCAGTTTAAGGCAGAAAAGTAGGGACACAATTTTATGTCATTGCCCGAGACAAATTATTGGGCTGCATGGCCCACTGATCTGACTGTGATATTTGTTGCAAGTGTTCACGGCAATGGACTGCTGTGCTCTGGCTGGATTAGGCATGGTTTGTTCCTCCGGTCCCAAGTTAATTGGCAGAGTCTCAGGTGCTTTTTTACATTCCACTCCTTTAGAATTATAGTTCATAATCTTATAGTTCATGGAACTCTCTCTTTCCCAATGCTGGAGAAACCAGAAGTCCTATTAATTCTGAAAGGTGGCCCTAAATGTCAAAAGGTTTCTGCAAATCTTTTTTGTTGGTGTGAGGACTGTATTTGATTCACTTGGAACTTAACTGAGACCCTTGAGTATTTTAATTAGGATATGCTGGGTTTTACTGCAGTGAGAAATAACCCCAACCTCCCAGTGGCTTAACACAAGAATTTATTCTCACTCATACGACATTTCCAACAGAGTGGGTGGATGGCTGTGCCCAAACAGTCATCTGTGGCGCAAGTTGATGGAGGCTGCACCGTGTTTTGATTACAGCATCTGAAACACATGGAGTTCCAGGTGACCACTGCAGGGGAAGAGAGACCAGGGCTCTTTGCTGCCTCAGATTAACCCATTGGCCAGAAACTGGTCTCAGGGTCCTGCAGCCCCCAAATGCAAGGGGCTGAGTTGTGCAGTGTTCCACTCTCCAGAATGGCAGGTGAATGAGATACTGGTAATGGCTGGTTACTTCTACCAAGAACTAATGTGGAGAACATCAGTGATCTGAACATTTCAGCACCAGTGGGTGTTTAGTGAACCTCCACTGGGTACCTGTGTTTGGGGTAACTCTCCCCAAGGACTGCCTCCCAGTGTCAGTGGTTTGCTAGAGAATCTTGCTTGGGCAACTACCTAATTTTCCATATGTAAGTAATGTAAGACAGACATGTTTGGAACATCAAATAAGCCCATGCTGCCTTCTCTGGATGCTTCCCTCCACAGAAGGTGTGCCTCAGTAGGCTTGTTTTCTTTTCTTTTTTTTTTCCATCCAGTGATCCTATACCCCAGGACATATGACTGGACCAAGGTAAAGCAACCCCATTGGCCGATGAATGTCCAATCAGATTCTGCATAATTGTAACTGAATGACACAGAGGCTGTCATTGGACAATGGGTTCCAGAACCTGCCAGGAGTCTCCAGGTGTTGTGGGCTGACCATCTCTGTGGCTCCCTGCCATGGTGGTAGCCCTCAAGGCTGGGGACTGCTCAGACAGCCTCTAAACACAGGAAATGAGACTCATAGTCCTTCCAATTTTGACTTATTCCTGTACCATTGTGGCCATTTGAAGAGGGCAGAACTAGATGACTCCAAGATTCTGGTTCTCAGCACCCCAAATCAGAAAACTTGAATGCTCCTAGGAAATGGAGTTCCCTATCAGTACCACCCCCTGGACACATGTCCTGGCATCAGAGCCTTGTGACCTGACTAGCAAAATATTGCTCATGCTTAATGGCTTATTCTTACACTGTTAGGTGACATCCAAATGATGCCATGGAGTTGCATCCCCATCTGGGGGACTGGGGTGGGGGAGTGCACAGGACAGGGGCACAGGTCCAGCTGTAGCTCTTTTCCGATGTGGTCTGGGGTGAGGTGGAGAAGGGAACCAGGTCCCAGGGTCTGCTGTCTGTGCTGTAGAAGGCCACTGGAGGCAGAGGCCAGGCAGAGTGTTTTGGCTGGTTTCCCCTGGATGGTTGGGTGCCGTGGCAGGCTTGTATGGGCCCGAAGCAGAGCATGTTGGCTTTTCAATGCTGGTGGACTTGGGGTATCTTCGTGTTCCACACCGATGCTTTCAGGTGACAGAACTGAAGGTCCTGTGGAAGTGGGCTCAAGGCAGCCAGGTGCACTGTGATGAGGAGGAGGAAGGCTCTCCTGTGAGGAGCTGGAGATGGGACATGTCAGGAGAGAAAGGAGCAGGGACGAGCCAGAGCTCTCATCGCTCTTGGTCATTTTCTAGTTCCAACCTGTGGTTTCTGAAAAACCCTGCTGAACCTTCTCTCTGCAAACACCCCTGAATAGCTATTTTGAGTGAGTGTCTACTCCTTTCCTAGAGAAAAAAGGAGAGGAGTCCAGCTTCATTCTTGCAGCAGGATTGTTACTATACCATATGCTCATCCAACAAATGTTTCTTTTTTCTTCACCAAAAATTTTTAAATTATAGCCAACTTGATCACATATAAAATTTCTTTAAACATTTTCTTTTCTTTTTTTTTTTTTTTTTGAGACAGAGTCTTGCTCTGTTGTCCAGGCTAGAGTGCCGTGGTGTCAGCCTAGCTCACAGCAACCTCAAACTCCTGGGCTCAAGCGATCCTCCTGCCTCAGCCTCCCGAGTAGCTGGGACTACAGGCATGTGCCACCATGCCCTGCTAATTTTTTCTATATATTTTTAGTTGTCCAGCTAATTTCTTTCTATTTTTAGTAGAGATGGGGTCTCGCTCATTTTATTTTCTTTCTTTAAAAAATGTTTATTTTTAATTCAAATGTGTACGTAATAGTAGTATATATTTATAAGGTACATGTGACGTTTTGATACAGGCATACAATGTGTATCAATCAAGTCAGAGTAATCGGGGAATCCATCACCTCAGGCATTCATTCTTTGTATTAGGAACGTTCCAATTCCACTCTTTTAGTTATTCTAATGTATACCGTAACTTACGTAACTTATTACTGATTATAGTCACTTTGTTGTGCTATCAAATATTGTTCATTTTATCTAACCATCTAACTATCTTTTTGCACCCATTAGCCACCCCCACTTTGTCCTCCCCTCCCCACTACCGTGCCCAGCCTCTGGTAGCCGTCATTCTACTCTCTGTCTCCATGAGGTCAATTCAGACCAATGTTTCTTGATCTCCCACTGTGCAGGGTCCTCTGCTGCACCCTGGGGATAGCTGGTGGCAGCCCTTGCCATGGGAGGACCTACCTGAGTCAGGTGGGACATGCACACAGCAAGCAGGCCACTGCAGGCCGGCATGAGGAGTCAGTGGGAGGCTGCAGTCTCAGTGGGTGTCCCAGAGAGGGCAAGGCTTTCAGCAGGACCTGGGGGATGAGTAGGAGTGTGTCGCCCAGGGTCAGGTTAAAGGCGGGACGGTGAGTGCTCCAGGGAGGACGGTGTTTCAGACACAGGCCAGTTAGCTGTGGCCATTTTGGGCTCTGTGGCTAACGGCCCCAATTACAGACTTCCTTGCTCTGTGACCTATAGTTCATGCCGATATTACAAGGGGAAGTTTTCACCCTACTGCCTGGTGTTACAGACAGCTTAGGTATGGCCTTAATGTTATTAACCATTCTTAATTAAATATATTCTCCAGATAATATCTGATGGCCATACTAATTAGAAATCTTAAAAGCCATTAGCAGTGTATCACTAAAGGTTTCTTTCTGAAAGGCTGGCTTTTAGAAGGGTTAGCAAAGAACGCTGATTGAAGCTGTTTTGCCAGGTTAAAATGTCAGCCCACTAATTACGGGCATCCTCCTTTGGTCTGTGTGTCCTGGAAACGTGTACTAATGGGATAGCGTCATGTGCTTATGATCAGATTTTTTTTCATTAAAATATGCATTTCCTCCCCAAATGCCATTCTGTTCCTATGCCAAAATGCTCCGATTCCTTCCGAGTCAATGTTTTTATTGCCTTGGTCTCAGGTACTCAAGGACTTTTGTTATTGCTGGTCCCATTCAAATGCATTGACAATTATAAACAGACAAATTTCTGAGGTCAGTTGGCAATACCTGTCCAAAACCCATCGTGGAATGTTCTGGAACAGAACACAGAACCCAATTCTCCAGGCTCCCTCCTTGGTCATCTCTTAGATCTTTCTATTATTCTGTTGATTTCCTAATTAATGGAAAATACTTGATTTCTTATAAAACATTTTTTTTTTCCAACAGAAAGAGTCCATTAGTGAGAACTATGATTGTGCTAATTGAGATGCTGGTTTACTGAAATGCTTTGATCTTAAACAGCAGTGGCTTTTAGACTAGAGGAGCCCCACAGGTGACCACATCCAAACCATCCGCAGTGGAAACTCGAAAACTTTCTCTCATGGTCTATGTGACATTGGGCTGTCGGGTAATAGCTCTAAGCCTCAGTGTGAAACTGGTTTATTAGACTTCATTATCTGAGAGGTTTCTTCCTCCTCCAAACTCTATGGCTCTTTACAATGTAGCAGAGAGAGATTTAGGAGCTTGCCTGAGACATACACAGCTAGTAAAAAGGTACTACCCAACCTCAAAATTTTAAGTCCAGAGTGCTTTCAACTTTCGAAGGTGTTAAATAGTTTAAGTTTATGAGTAAAGTCCTATTTAAGGCACTGTTTTCATTGTTATTCACAACACAACTCAAATCGATATTTGTCAGATACAAAGGGCAGCAACATGAGAAAAATGATTTTCTAAAAGGTCCCCCGACTCTCCGTACAGGTCCTGACTGAGGCTGCATTTAGAATACTCATGAGCTCCATTTGCCATGATGACATCCCTCTCTTTCTCTTTTTTTTTCTGGTGACCTTCATATTTATAATAGATGAGTTTTTAATAATGTCATTTTGGGTAGTAGCACAACAATATAAATTAACCCATTTGTTCCTGGAGAGTGTGATACAGTCTCATCACTGGGGAGTGAATAATGAAATTCAACTCATCTGAAATGTCTGGGAGGGGCCCTGATGGGGACAGAGATGGCAGGTGTGTGTGGGGTGGCGTTGGAGGTTGCTGGCTGGAAATGGTTGGAAGGAACTGGAGATGGGTGGGGCAGAACCTGCAGGGAGTGATGGGGAGCACATCTGGGGATATAAATTTACAGAAAATTTGGATGTCTCTATACACAAAGCCATTATAATTTGGAATTTATGACTGTGTCATGACAGATGGATGAAGCTCAATTTTATTTAAGTTGATCCTTCAGAATACAGACTCAAAGGGTCATCGAGATTTCAGGGGTGATGTTTGACCTGTGCTTAGAGGGCCCCTGTTCTGATCCCCTTCCAGTCATGACCTCCTCAGCAGGTGAGGAGTCTGTGGGCAAAAGGGTAGTGCTTACCATTAGCCCCTACTTCCCTTTGTAGACCTTAGTCTGGACAGCCAAGGCCCTGGCACTCCCTATCCAAACAGCCTTGATCTTGCTTCCAAGGCCTGTGCAGGTGTCTTCCTTGAGTCTGTCCTCTGGAGGGCGGCCCATCCCACTGGTGCATGTGTCCCCTAAGTGTGGCTGAGGTTTGGCTGCTTGCAGGTGGTGGTTAGAGCTTGGATGTGAGGACAGGGGTGTCTACACACATGCACATGAGCAACTCTGAGAGATTAAAGAATTTTTGAACTTGAACTTGGTTTTGCAGGTTGTTTGTTTGAAGGTGTATTTGACAAAGTACTGTGATAGATGATAATTCATTTAAAAGTTTATTGGCTTGATGAATAACATACATATTTAGTCATAAAAGCACAAGCACCTCCATGGTTCTCTTGCTTGAAAATGATAGGGTATGTGTGATATTCAAAATACTTAATGGGATAAAGTATCTTCATATGATCTGTTGTACTTTTTTTTTTTTTAAGTCAGTCACCATTTATGGAGCACTTATACACAAGGACATAGGAGAGTTGTGGTAGAAATTGAAAGAAGGATAAAATATAGCTTTCAATGTCATCTGGGAGCTTACAATCTGCTAAAGAAATCAAAAGTTGAAATATAATAATATACAAGGGCTGTCCGGAAAGTATCCAGCCCTAATTTTCATAATTTTTCATATTATGTGGTTGGATACTTTCTGGACAGAACTTGTATATTCATTCATTCTTTCCTTCACTCATTTTTTTTTTTTTTTTAGCAAATGTTCTTAATTTATTTTTCATTCAGTTTGAGAATAGCTCCATTTTGTTTTATAATCATAAGGCTTTCCTACTCAACCTGAGTTTTCTTTCTTTAAGTTTCCCCCTTCCCGTATGGCCATGGTGTGCCTTGGAGCCTCAAGCAGGAAGACAAACTCTAGAGATGTTAGATAAAAGGAAAAACTTCTTCTGTGTATGTGCACAGATTCATTTCAAAATAAATGTTTGAACAAGTCCACAAAATTTGAGCCAAAATTGGATAAAGTAAAGAACACATGCAGAACAAAAGAGTCGATCCCACACAGATACACAAGCACACAAACAAGAGTTGGGTTCTTTGGTTGCCTTCCTACCATGAAAATTATGTTGGCATTGTTTTTTGCCTTCACTCAACTATTAAAGAAATATTTAGTGAGCGATTAATAGGTTCCAAGATCTGTGTTCAATGCTTATAATTTAATGTTGGGTAAAATGATATATAATTTTCAGCCTCATGGAGCTTATGGTCTAGTGTAAAAAACTGGTAATCAAAGAATCACATAAACAAACAAGAAATCACCACTGTGATAAAAGCTATGAGGAAGGGGACCATGATGGTATCCTAAAAGAGGCCAATTCACTCTTCCTTGTTCTGCTTTTTCTACTTTATCCTGTCCTGATGTGGTAGCCAGACTGAGACTTTTAAAAAATTTAAAAATTTTTATTTTTTTTAAATTGATACATAATAGATGAACATATTGCAGTCTGTCTCTTTCTTTAGATCTGTTGATGTTTGCTTTATATACTTGGATGCTCCAGTGTTGGATGCACAAATAATTAGGATTGTTATATCTTTTTGCTGAATTGACCCCTTTATCATTTTACAGTGAGCTTGTTTGTCTCTTTTTACAGTCTTTGATTTGTAGTTTATTTTATCTCATGAAAGTATAGCTACTGCTCTCTTTTTTTGGCTTTTGCTTGCATGGAATATTTTTTCCCATCCCTTCACTTTCAGTCTACTTGTGTCTTTATAGGTGAAATGGGGTTTTTTGTAGGCAGTAGATGGCTGGGTTTTGTTTCTTTATCCATTCAGCCACTTTATGTCTTTTAATTGGAGAATTGACTCCATTAATGTTAATGTTATTATTGATAAGTAAGGACTTACTAATACCATTATATTGCTTGTTTTCTGGTTGTTTTGTGATTCCTTTCTTTCTTTTTTCTTTTGTGGTTAAGTGATATTCTCTGTCAGTATGGTTTAATGCATTGCTTTTTATTTTTAGTGAATCTATTATAGGTTTTTTTTTTTTTTTTTTTTTTTTTTTTGAGACAGAGTCTCACTCTGTTGCCCAGGCTAGAGTGAGTGCCGTGGCGTCAGCCTAGCTCACAGCAACCTCAAACTCCTGAGCTCAAGCGATCCTCCTGTCTCAGCCTCCCGAGTAGCTGGGACTACAGGCATGCACCACCATGCCCGGCTAATTTTTTTTCTATATATATTTTTAGCTGTCCATATCATTTCTTTCTATTTTTAGTAGAGATGGGGTCTCGCTCTTGCTCAGGCTGGTCTCGAACTCCTGAGCTCAAACGATCCGCCCACCTCGGCCTCCCAGAGTGCTAGGATTACAGGCATTAGCCACCGTGCCCGGCCTATTATAGGTTTTTGCGTTGTGTTTACCATGAAGCTTACAAAAAACATCTTGTAGATATAACAAGTTATTTTAAAGAAATGACAACTTATCTTCAATGGCAATGAAAAGAATAGAAACAAACAATAAAAAAATTTCTACACTTTAATTCCATACCTACCTTTTGACTTTCTGTTGTCTCAATTTACATGTTTTTGTATTGCCTATCTCAATGGGTTTCTGTGGCTATTACTATTTTTGATAGGTTTGTCTTTAGGGCTTCATACTAGAGTTATGAGTGGATTATTTACTACAGTTAAAGTATTGGAGCATTCTGAGCTTGTCCACATAGTTTATTTTTACTTTAGATGTAAAAATGGGTTTTATACCTTCAAATGCTCTTTTTCTTTGTTTTTTTTTTTTTTTTTGCATGTTAGTGTTTTTTCTTTCTGATTGAGAAGTCTGTTGCCAGACAGATTGTAGTTCCTTTATGTGTTATTTGCTTCTGTTTCTCTTGCTGCTTTTAGGATCATCTCTTTGTGCTTGATCTTTGAGAGCTTATTATATGCTTTGGGATAGTCTTATTTAGATTAAATCTGTTTGGTGTTCTCAACCTTTCTTTACCTGCATATTTATCTCTTCTTCAAGTTTTGGAAATTTTTCTGTTATTATTTCTTGAAATAAGTTTTCTCCCCCTTGCTCCTGCTCAACTTCCTCTTGAATACCAAAAATTCTTAGTTTTGGTCTTTTGAAGTAATTTTCTATATCTTGTAGGTGATTTTTCTTCCTTTTAATTTTTTTCTTTTTTCTCCTCTGACTGTATGTTTTGAGTTCACTGATTCTCTTTTCTACTTAATCCATTCTACTGTTGAGAGCCTCTAATGAATTTTTTAGTTCAGCAAATGTATTTCTCAGTTCAAGATTTCTATTTATGTTTAATTGTTTTTATTATTTCAATCTCTTTTTAAAATTTCTCTGTTAAATTTCTGGATTGCTTTTCTGTGTTATCTTGGAGATAACTGAGTTTTCTTAAAATTGATATTTTGAATTTTTGGTTGGAAAGCTCAAGAATTGCTGTCACTGATTCCTTGCTTTGTCTGTTTGGGAAGGTTATAGTTCCCTCTTTGCTATTGTTTCTTGTGGATGTAAGTCTGTGTCTTTGCTTTGAGCAATTACTTATTCCAGTCTTCTCTGTCTTGCTTGTTTTGGTTTTTATTGGATGTGTTTGCTTAAAGATTTTTGTAATTTACCTGTAGACTGTCTTTCTTTTTTTCTCTCTCATCAAGTTGCTTCCTCCTATGTGGCACTAGATGGAGCCTTAAGCCCAGGTTTGCCTCGATTCTAGTAAACAATCAGCATGCCAAAAGTCCTGAATGGGAGAGGTCCCAAAGGGATACCCTGGCAGTGTGGCAAGGCTGGCTAAGAGTTTGTGCCCAGAGGATCTGTTTGTGCCCACTTGGTAATGTACAGCCACTCTGCTTTGGCATCTCCTTTGGCTGAGTAACAGATGAGAGTTTCCAGGGCTGGGGATGGTAGTCTCACCTCCCCTCTTTGTCTCTGGCTGTGCTCAGGGTTATTTCTCCCTTCAGGCACTCCTAGTGCTTCCAGTGGGTTGGGGTAGGGACAGGTCTCCTGCCAGGGAACCCAAGAGGGTTGGAAAGCTGGTTGTCCACCTCAATCTTGTATTTTCCAGTACAGAAAATATGAGTCTGGGGGAACTATTCTGTGTACTTGGTGCTGGGCAGATTGTGGGGAGGGGCATCTTGGACATGGAAGTCTGATTGTCTTACTGTCTGCTTGAATTTTGTTCACTTCTTCATGGCCCCAGGAACTGTTTCCTCCTCACATATGAGTTCTGGTATATTGCTGATGATAATCTTGGTGCTGTATGTTTGTTATTGATTTTTTACGATAGAGTAATGAAGCCAGCTTGCTTCTGTGCCACTATTATGGAACCAGAAGTTGTCTTTCCCTTTTAAAGTATCTGTTTACAGGTAAATCATTGATGTGTTCATCACATGCTATCAGCTAGTCACTAAATTTCGTTTTTAAAGATGTCCCCATCAATGCATGTTTTACCAGCCTATATAGTTTCTATTTAAACATGGAAATAAAGTAACCCAGATGTGGCTGGATCCCCTTGGGCAACTTCTGTTCTCATCCTGCCCCTTTAGTGGGATATTGCGGAAATTAGTACTTTAGGTACAAAGTTGTCTCCTCTATCAACCCCTCTGCTCCCTGCTTCCTCCCCAAATTCCAGCTTCACTACCACATCTGTATCCTGGGAATTTTCCTAAAATTTTGTGGTAGGAGAAGGGGAATAAAGAGAACAACTGGCACTGATGATGGGCCAGGCTTTGTTCTAAATACTTCATGTATTTAGGGACCTGATACAGAATGTGTGGGGCCCAGATCAAAGTGAAAATACCCAGCGGCTAGTTCTAAAGTGATTAGGAATTTCAAGATGGTGACAGCAAAGCATTAAACCAAGCACAGAGCCCTTGTAAGCAGGTGGGGCCCTGTGGGACTGCAGAGGTCACCAGCCAAGAAAGCTGGCTCTGTTGTGGATTAACCCTTTAATCCCCAGAGCAACATTTTGACATCTCGCCATCCTTGTGCAAATGGGAATGCAGAGGTGCAGAAGGATAGATGTAGTCGGTCGAAGGTCACAGGATTAAATCAGCACAGCTCAGAGTCAAACCCAGATATTTTCACTTCCTTGATCAGCAGGTTCAGTCACCTCACTTAGGGAAGAGAGTGTGGGCCCCATACCTACAGCAAAACCCCTTGGCTAAATACCTGAACTTGTTCTCCACAGTTTTTTTTCTAGTGTGCCTAGCTGCCCGTACCCTCTAGCCTCTAAAATTATAGCCTCAATTTTGAAACAAATCGCAAAAGCCAAGAATACACTGACCCTCCCCCCCAGTAATTTATCGGGCCCCCCTGTCCTATTGTAATTTAAACACACTCTCTGGGGAGTCTCTTCCCCCTACATACACACACAGACCAAGAGACTTAATAAGGTTTTAAGCCAACAAAAATCAATCTTGTCCTAGGAGTGATTTTACTGCTAAGAAAATCAGATTTTCTCCATACTGTTATAGTAACAAAATTGCATTTCCTTTAAAACATTCCACTTATTTTTGTACATTTATTCACATTTATAGTTCTTTTCTTCTATTAGCCTAAATGTGTGAGTTTTTATTCTAGATTGTTCCAGATTCCAAGCAATTGCAATAATTGAGAGTCTATTTTAATGTGTTTTGATTCTCTTGATGTTTCTGTACACAATGAAAGGGTCACTACAGAAATATCTTTGCCTGTTTTGTGAAAATGTACTTCCTTTCCAACGAGTTTTGCCAAGAAGTTAATCTTAATGCCAAGAAATACTGATGAATGAATGAAAAAATGTGATGTTCTGTCCTTTGGGAGGGCATCTCAGTGACACTCTCCCAAGAAACTTGAAGCGAAACCAGATTATTATTAGAGCAAACAATTGATTAATTTTGCAGCATTTATATCAGAAAACCACCATGTTGAATATATCTTCTTTCTAATGAAGGTAGAATTTTGACTCCTTAGGGTGATGACTCACCTACTTGCGGCCCCTTTCCCATGACTGAATTACAGGATAATAAGAGTGTATCTTATATTTCCCAAACTTCCTTGCCAGGTCTCCCAGTTCTCATGCCAAAGGGTATCTGTAAATTGGCTTGAAAGTTGGGGGAATGGAAGAAGGGTCAAAGATTGAAGGAGAAAGGAAATCTCCTTGGGAAAGTTTAAAATAAATTAAGTAGATCTGATTAGCAAAAGACAACAGCTACATTTCAAGAAGATGTTAAATGTTCTGTACAAATCATTTTATGTTGATTAAACAGAACGCTATAATTTCTTTTCTAAATTGAATGGGCTACAGTGAGAAATCGTATGTGGCCCACCCTGAACAATAACTTTTCTCTGAAGACCTTTACTGTGAATAGAGAATTTTAAATTAGATGAAGAAATAACAATGCATGATGTTGCTTAGCAACCACTATATGTCTGTTCATAACAGATACCTCAAATGGATGAGTTTTGGGTCACTTTGAGAGAACAAATAAACTAATTACCTGGGGCAAAATTAAATGAATTTCCACAAGCTGAACTTGTGCCAATATCATTTTATTCATATATTTGTGCCAAGGAGAGAGGTTTTCATGATTACAAAGTCTCCTGACATGGCCTACAGCTCTTGAATCAATTATACCCTGGGTGGCTAAGAGAAGTGGCTTTGGTGACAATGAGGACTGGAGTTCAGGAGTCAGGCAGACCCCCAGCTGCAGATGGGTTGGTTTGGTCTTCACAGTTGTCTGGTGATTTTTGTGCATATACGTTGGCTCCCAAGAGCAGAGGGGGGTGAATGTTCTCATTCCTGTCCTGCATAACATCAGTATCAAGGGTTGACAATGAAAGCAAGCCCCAGAATGAATTCTGCACCCCTCCCTCCATAGGCTTTGTTTAGCAAGGAAACACAAAACCTGCCCTTGGAAGCTCAGGGAAGTCTACGCTTTCTGTCCTTAGCCTCTTTGCAGGTTAAGCCACACAACAGAATTCTTTGCAATTCCATGGACGCCAAGACTAAATGTCATCTTGGGCCTGGTGTTAGACTGCTGACCAGACTTTCATATCCTAGTCATGCCTGAGCACAGGTGCCTGGAAAATATTTCTAGGCAATTCACATATCCGGAACACCACTCATTTCACCAACAAAAAATTATTTCTGACGTCCTTTGTGCTAATCGAAAAACCCCCTGATTCAGCGTGCAATAGTCAAATATAGTCGAAGGCTCTGGGTTGCAGTCTTTCAAATACTAAGGAACCCCGCCTGGAATGTAGATAGATTCCTGCTTAGGGTATTCAGAATGTTGACTAACCACTCCCAGATTCTAGATTAAAATGGATTTACACATGCTTGTGTATTTTACCAAATCTAGGATGCCATCATCTGGAAGATACCATTATTTTATGTAACACTAAGAAAGAAAAAAATTGCTGCCAATAAAATTCATATAGTGTTCTCCTATATACTTTACAATTTTATTTTGTACTTATTAAAATAAGTTTTTTAGCTTAGATTTGGACTTTTTTTTTTTTTTTTACTATGGGTTGAACATGTTCATAGATCAACAGGCAAAAATATAGGTGAAGAAATGTTTACAGTTTTCCTAAAAAAAAAACTTCACATCCAAAATTTGACTTTTCTCAATCACTTTATCAACTAAATAGAAGTCCACTTTGTTTTTCTTTTTTCCCACCCAGTGCTGTTGTTCATGGACACTGATGATGCATCAATTTTTTAAAATAACCGGAAGCCATTGGTTCTGCCGGGTTCTGCCGTGGTGTTGGTCCAGCAGCAGCAGGTCTACATGACGTGGGGCCTGAACTGGGTAAAATCTAGGGGTAGAGGAGGCTTGTAGAAAAAAGAACACAAAATCACAAACACAAAATGAGGCACAATAGTGATTATTTAGAATGAAAAAAACGAGTATTACAAAACATCACAAATTTGCAAAGTTGAAATTTTCAATCCAAAGCTGTCAAATATCACAAATATTACAAAATAATGAAAAATATCATAAATGCTTTCATTAATTAATGGCTCGACCTGCCTCTCTGATGCTTTCATCCCTGCATTTTTGGGCTGCATACGCTGCAATTGCCCCGAGCTACATAACTGTTATCAAATTACTCTTACACGGTGTGCGTTGACTTATTGCTCAATAGGAAGAGCAGTTTTGTCATTGGAACACTGATTCTCTAGACCATTTCGCCGCGTCGGTTCCGTTTTGCACAGCATTTCGTCTGAGACTGCAGATTCCATCAGGACAAGATGCTGTGGTCATTCTGGAAAGTAATCTCATGTGTGGGAATGTATAAAATATCATCCACTGAGATTTTTGTGATACTCGATGTTTGAGGTACTGTTGCTTGTTTATCCTCTTAAAACTAAGCATTCTAATAAATTCTATTTGTGTGATTTTCATAAAAAGGTGTGGTTTCTTTTGAGTTGTAAACGTTTCACTTTTTGAGTTTCTCCAGAGAAGAGCACTCCCATTTGGACTTGGATTCATGATAATGGAATAGTTTGCTTACGATTTTTGACACCTTTGATGATTGAAAGAACTTTAAGAGGCTGGCTTTTGGTCCTGTTCATGTTCAACCTGTTTTTCCTTCGCTACCTTCATGTTTGAAGTGTTGGGGCTGTAATAAGTCTGCTTGCGCTGCTGTAGCAAAGTACCATGGACTAGGTGGCTCATACGACACAAATTTATTTCCTCACAGTTCTGGAGGCTGGAAGCCTGAGATCAAGGTGTTGGCAGTTGGTTTCTCCTGAGGCCTCTCTCCTTGGCCTGCAAATGGCTGGCCGCCTTCTTGCTGTGTCCTCACGTGGCCTTTGTCTCTGTGGGTGTGCATCCTGTGTCTCTTGTTATAAGGAAGGACACCAGTCCTAGTGCATGAGGGTCCACTCTTATGACCTCCTCAAGGCCTTGTCTACAAATACAGTCACCATGGGGCTAGGGCTTCAACCTGTAAATTTTGGGGGCACACCCAAAATTGCGTAACAAGGGCAATCTCTCAGTTATCTGTACTTGATGGCTCATTAGCATTCTGGTCTCCCACGCCTATATCCAAGTCTGAAGATATTAATATCATGAAGAAATTAAGCTTTGCTAACGGTTAACAAAATGACTGTGAGGTTTGTGTACGTAGCTTGTGTTACAGGTTGGGTTTCCTGGGAAGCAGACTCTGAGAAGGAGTTGAGCATGCAGGAAGTTTACCAGGGAGTGTCCTGGGCGTTGTCATCTGTGGGAGGGACAGAGGAACAGGATGGGGCAGAGGCCCTATGGCAGCCTTGGCCAAGCTCCCACAGAGCTTGAGAGCTGGGAGGGCCCTTTAGAGTTGTCTAGAGCTGGGCCCAGGTGGCCAAGCCTTTGTATACTTGCAAGGATATGTCCCTGCATATGGGCTGTCCTGAGGAGGGACCTGCATTCACCTGGGTGGCCCTGTGTGGCTCAGGCATCCCTGAAGGACTGACCACCAAGGGCTCTCTGCCCACAGCGCTCTGAGCAGCCGGGCCACAAGTTCTTCACTGAGGGGGCTCTGGGTGGCACCTGGCAGTGCCTACTTATGGTGTGTCACTAAATATACACATATAAAGATACATTCTCGGATGTGTTTTACCATGAAGCAACAACTGTCGTAGAAGGCCGAGATTCTTTCTGCAGGAGAATAATGCCAATATCTCAATCAATAGTGATTCATAGTTCTGATTTGTTGCTGTGAGTTTTTTGGTCTTTAAGTCAGTTTTCCCCCCAAAAGAGATGATTTACATTTATTTTGGAGTTTTAAATTAATATTCAATTTATTCAAATAATAAATTGAAAAGTCTTATTTTCCTTAAGCCTGTATAAGTCCCACTTATAAATCTCATTGTTCTTTTTATAAATCCAGTGAATTTCAGCAATCCTGTTCAAGGGTGTTTTTATTAGTGTTCCAGCTGAACAGACAAAACTACCTTAAATAATCAGGCCCGTTTACAACTTGGTTAATTAAATTCCTTTAAGCATTTTTACTGCATTTATAAATATAATATATTTGATTTCTCTTCTGTAGGTAACGCAATAAATTAAACTTATGAATATAGTAAATGTCAAATTCTCTTAAGCATCCAATGCTGTTTATAAACCTAGCCAAATTCTCTTAAGGCTTCCAGCTTAAAATCTCAAGTTAAAATGTTAATAAAGGCCACATGTTAATGGAATCACAGAGCTAATCTGTTGGCTTTGATAGGCCAAATTTTCCCCAAACATTTTAAATACCAAACACACAGGGATTGGTCTCCTAACTGGCTGTGCGCTTTCCTGTGTGACTGTGGAAACTCTCAGGTTCTTCCAGGCGAATGACCATGACACAGCCAGGTCACAAGGAGAGCAGATCGAGAACCAAGCTCTCCCTTCTGTCTGGACGTTTAATAAGCAAATACTTTTTGTCAAGCCTGTGAGCTCAATGAAGTCCCTATTCTCTTTTTTTTTTTTTTAATTAACAGATGTTATATATTTATAGTGTACAACATGATAAATGTGTATATACTGTGGAACGGCTCAACTGAGCTAATCAACATCTGCGTTACCTCAGATACTGATCATTTTGGGGATGTCCTCTGCCTTTCGGGTGTTCTGACCTTTGCACGGAAGGGTCACCTGAGGCAGATACGACAGTGTCCACAGGCCAGGCCTCTCTCAACACAACGGCTGGACACGGACTCTCAAGACATCCAATGTTGAGGGGCATCGTTTCCTGGCTCTTCTCTGTCCTGTTTATGAAGTGTAGGGATTGTTACTAAAATATTTTACTCAATCACGCAACTCGAATACCATTAATTTCACCAACATAAATATTTTTCTGATCCTCAGTAGACTAATTAGGAAAAATTTTGATGTTGATGGAGATTTGGGTGGCTGAAGCTCCTACTGTAGCCACCCTTGGTGTGTGGGCTTGCTGGCGACGGTGACAGTGCTGACCACCAGCTGTGCCTAACGTGTAACTTACACTGACGTATCACAGCATCACACTGTGTGCACTGAAGTGTTTTAATGTAGATCACACACATCTTAGCACCTTTCAAGGGTGAGATGCTCCTCACTGAAAAAGTGCCATTCCGGGTACATTCGGCTCTCACCCTAAACAGATACAGCTCAAGGCGGGATGCTTAGTCTCCTTTGTGCTCTGGACCCCTTTGGCCATGTGTCAAGGGCCACAGACCCTTTCTCCAAATAATGCTCTTAAATGCATAACATAAAATACATAGGATTACTAAGGAAATCAATTAAAATGCAATAACCAAATATATATATATATATATATATCCCAAATTGGAGACTTAGTGATATATGGGCTTTGTTACCATATTCAACAGCAAGCTCTTGTGGCAGATCTAACAGCTACCTAAATTTCGAACTGGTGATGAGAGTAAATATTTGGGATACCTGCAAAGCCTTAATGTGATATGAAAATATCTGTGATTTCTTTTGGCCATAAAGTCTTCGAGACTATTGCGGTTTGTTGCCCGAATTCATATTTGAAGGAAATACTAAATTTAAGTTAGAGGTTAGTGAAAATAAAGATGTCATTTTTTTCCCCATCCAAGTTTATGGCTCCCCATGAATTCATGCCACCCAAATAATGTCCACGATTCTATGACCCAAGGCAGATGCACAATAATATATAGGTTGTGAGGTGTGCCAGAGGCAGGGAGAGGAGATTTACCAGACAGCAACCCACAGTCTTTCTTATCTGTCAGCAGGGAGGCTTCCTAGAGTGTGTGGAAATTAGAAAATGCTTCTCAAAAGGGCAAAATGTTTATTGTAGAGGCACCTTTTATGATGTAAGGGATTGGAAAGCAGCATGGCATTGCATTCTCATGTCCACGAGATAGACGAGGATTGACATGGTTCATTTTTGGCCTGGATTTCATTCAGAGATGCTTGTAGATAGGGGTGTGAATTTTCTGGGATAGCGGAGCAGGGTTAGGTATGTGAAAGTGCTGGTTCATCACCCACGGTGCGATGGACCCTCGGGATGATTTAATGTGGCTTTCAATGGCACAGCGAAGATTTATGCAGATAATCATCCCCTTGGTGGGAATGATAAGTTATCACCTTTATTATTTGCATATAGAAAGGCCCTTCATGAATTCTATGGGTTCTCACAGTTCAACTCTATGCTTGAGAAGAAGGTGAACGGTTTTTAGATTTAAAGAGTACAAGAAAGGTAAATTTATAGGGTAGAAAACATCAATCGTAGACTATGTATTAAGGCTAAAGGAAGAAAGGACAACATTTGTTTTCTAAAATAGGCAAACATGACGTAGACACAGTAATCTCTGAAGTTGTAGCGGGAGCAGTGAGGATGTTCTAGGATGTTTGCACGGGACAGTCATTTCTGGAATAATTTACAGCCATCGCAAGACAGGATCAGTGGAAGCCAGCCCATGGGACCCAGACTCCTGAGGTGCTGTGGATTAATGCAAAGAACTGTGCATCTCTGTCTGCATATATTCTGTATTTTTTCAATTATGTAGGAGTTTTCACTGAATTTCTTAGTATTCAAAAAGGATCCTTAAAAAAGTTAGGAACCATTGCTCTAGAAGATATGCAATTACTTAGGTGGAAATGTGATTTCAAATTTATCCTCAGCGAATTTCAAGAAACATCAGCCTGCTCAGCTCCTTATATAACACATTTCAGAGGTTTGGCTCTTATGAAATAGCATACTCAGTTTCATACACAAAACTTCATTTTCTCAACTTTTTCATTTCTGTACTAATCAGTCCTTGTTATGAAACACTAGGATCTCAGTTTGTAAGTTCTATTTCAATATTATTTTAAAACTTACTTTCCTAGAGAAACTTGGGTTTGTAGCTGAATACTGCCTATAAAAGAAGTTTTAGGCTTCAACTGTTTCTAGGGGAACCACTGCCTTTAAATTTGAGTTCCAATTAAATAAAACAAAGGAAGAAATTTAATGGAGACTTTTGCTCATCTTCAGACAATATAAGATGATAGGGAAATTGGAGGGAAATAGTTAACTTGGGTCATATTTTTGGTGAGGTGATTCTTTTACATGGGGATATATTTATTTTTTCTTCTTTGAACCGGTGGAATTTAGGGGTCTGATGGAATTGTGGAACTTTGTTAAGGGGCAGATGAAGGACAGTAGTTTTAATTAGGTGTCTTCTCTACCATGTGAGGCTTATGACTGCAGCGGAGAAAGTTATCTGGTGGCTGGAGGTGGAAAGCTAATTGCCAGAAGGACGTTAAGGACATGGAGCAGTTCTAAAGTCCCCGACTTCTTCTAGCAGTAGCTGAGCTGGGAGGTGCAAGTAAGAACTCGGAATGTTCAAAAGTAGTGTTCTCTTTGAGTTTGGAGATCAATTTGATCTCCACTGTTAGATTGATTAAGGATAAAGGACAGTTAATGGTTAATCTTCAAGATACTGATTTTACCCAGATAGTTGCCAGCAACATGTAAGCACAGAGATCTAGTTGGAGAACCATAATACCGAAATATGCTTGCAGCTAAATGTGTCCCTGCCTTACACATCTCTGCTGTTCTACTGATAAGAATTCTTGTAAGAATTCTACAAGAGAGGATTATGCCTTCCTGATGGCTGTTTAGAATCTGCCCCAGGGTTGCAAGAGGAGGCTATACACGTGAGCTTTAGGACAAGCTGTTGGAGTTCAGGCAGGATCTTGCCTCCTGGAAGGAGGAGTTCACTGTGCAGGAGTACCCAGCAGGTGAGCTCAGGGAGGATTAAGAACTGGGTTTCCAGAATTGGTTCCTTGAGGAATCATTGAGTAAGCTAGCTGCTGTTTTAGCCTCTGCAACTTCTAAACAGAACAAGCAAATTTAGCCAGCTCCTGGGTGGCTGCCGTGTGGCTGAGTTCGGCTGGGAGAGCCGGTGGCGGCAGTCGTCTCTCTAGAGGAACAGCTGTCCATCCGCCTCCCTAGCAGAGGACAATCCTTCTCAACATAGTTGATTTGCATGACTATTTTGTTTTTCATGTTCACTGAGCTATTTTAATACAGAAACTAAAGTGGGGAAGTGCATTTTCCTCTGTTTCTGGGGAATCTCATTGACAGTGGGGTTCTCCACTCCAGCATAGCTGACGGTTTGGGTCATTCTTGGCTGTGGGAGGCTGTCCTGTGTGTCTAGGGTGTTTAGCAGCATCCCTGGCTTCTGCTCACTAGCATCCCCAACGTGCGACAATGAAAATGTCTCTATATGCTGCCAAATACATTTTAGGGGACAAAAGCGCCCCTGGTTGAGAACTCTTGATCTACAGCATCCACCATCTCTTTAGCCCACATGGCTGGGTCCAAATATTACCACTGAGTGCCTGCAGATTTTCCTAATTGCAGACAAAAATCTTCAAGGTCATCCCTATGCTGGTGCATAAACCTAGGCTCATGGGTGAGTAGTCTCCGTTCAGCAAAATACAGCTATGGGAGTGCTTTGCTGTTTTCTAAAACTTGCCTTTTTGAATCCTCTTTCCTAGACAGGGGTGAGGGGAACCACACGGTCGCCAGCGCATAGACAGTCAGTTATGGTAAATGAATCCAAGTCCAGTGATGTTCACATTAATCTAATTGTTAAAAGTCTCAGACTGGTTTGGGTGAGTATTGAATCCCATTCAGGTCCTGTTGTCCACACAGAAGGGCGGGATACAGACTTTCCCTCTCTCTGTGTCTCTCTCCTTCTCCGCCTCTTCTTGTTGCCCCAGGCGACTGAGCCTGGTCCAGGTGGCGTGAAGGGAAGGAGAATTGGGTTGGGACGGGAGGAGCAAAGAAATCCTCGGGGTAGCCAAACACGTGGTGTTTGTTTAAAAGTTAATGCCACCGTATTTCCTTTTTTGGTTTTTATTTCCTTTGATTGGGTGATTTAAAAACTTGGTCAAAAACACATAACATAAAATTTACCGTTTTAACCATTTTTAAGTATATTGCTCAGTAGTATTAAATACATTCACATTGCTGTGCAGCCAGACTCCAGAACTCTTTTCTCTTGCAAAACTGAAACTCTGTACCTATTAGACAACTCCCTTTTCTCTCCTTCCTACAGCAATGGGTAACCTGATTATACTTTCTGTCTTTGTGAATTTGACTATTCTGGACACCTCATATAAGTGGAATCATGCAGTATTTGCCTTTTTGTGACTACCTTATTTCACTCAGCATAATGTCCATCACTTTCATCCACATTGTAGACTATTCCATTGTATGTTTGCACCACATTTTGTTTATCCATTCATCTGTTGATAGACAGTTGGGTTGCTTCCACCTTTTGGCTGTTGTAAATAATACTGTTACGAACATGGGTGTACAAATACCTCTTTGAGACTCTGCTTTCAATTCTTTTGGATATATACCCAGAAGTAAAATTTCTAGATCATATGGTAATTCTATATTTAACTTTTTGAGGAACTCCCACACTGTTTTCCTGAGTGGCTGAACCATTTTACATTCCCACCAACAGGGCATAAGGGCTCCAATTTCATTGTTGGCCATTTGTCTATCTTCTTTGGATAAATGCCTATTCAAGTCTTTTGTTCATTTTTTAATTGGGTTGTTTTTATTGTTGATGGTGATATTTTCTCTTTTTATTAAAAATTAAAAGCATCCAGTGGCTTTTCGATAGTATATGACTCATTAGGAAGAGATCTATTCATCTAGGTTGGTTGTAATGATGAAGAAAGGTCAACAGATTAGGAAAAATGTCATTATGACACCGTATGAGGCTGATATAATACCTTCAAAAACTGGTCTGAGAAAAGTCTTGTTTCTTCTCACAGAGCCCCTTCTGTATTTCAGAGCCAGACTCTACTCCATACAACTCTATGTCAGTTGTCTGGAGCAAGCCCCCGTTTCTGATACCTCAGAGGCAGACTTGAGTTTCTTGAGATGTAAGGTCTTGAGAACGGAGGAGCTATACGGCCATGAGGCCCCTTCCTTATTGCCTGACTATTCTTCAAGGTACCAGAACAGAAGGACTCATTAGGCACATTCTTTGTGGAGGCGTTTTCAATGAGGAACAAACATAGGTTAATTAAAAACAGATCTTGCTAAACAAAGGTAATTGTTTCCTTGATTATAATCACTGATTTTGTGGCAAGAGTGAAATGAGAGAAGAGACCTTAGTTTAGGCAGCAGCTTGACATTACGCTACTTGATAATGTTCCTCAAAAACAGTGAATTTGGAATTACAAATTCGGAAGTACAGAAAAGTTTCCAAAAGATGCGTTCACTCTTGATGAACAGCAAGCAGTGATTGTCTCTCGGTGGGCGACAATATGGAAAGCTGGAACAAATACCCCGGGGCAAATTTACTCTTACTCTACTCACCAATTCTGCTAATCTAATCACATGTGCACTTTCCCAGCTGGCTCTTTGGGGGACAAAGTTCATCTTCTTGACCTTGTATTTTTATAGTGCTCACAAATACTTGACACTCAAATATTGTTGAAAGAAGGAGTGAGTGAAGGAAGGAGGCAGGCTTGATTCAGCCAAAGTCAAGGCTGTAAGCAATTGCCAGTTCTATGTAAAGTTGAGACACAGGCGAAGTTCCATTTCCATGTCCTTTGTGATGCCGCCCTTACCTCCTCAGGACACAGGGTCACTTGTGCTCAGGGATCCTCCTGAAAGCGCCATACCATGCTCAGTTTTCTATCTTAGTGTCCTCACCTCTCTCTCCTGTTCCTGATCACTCATGGATACGCAGAGGCCATAAGTGTATATAAGAGTAACATGAAATAATAATCCGGCTCACCAAATACGGTTTCTAGTCTTTAGGTAATGTCTGCTCCAGGAGCGTCAGCCTTCCCAGTGCCCAGACACCCCACGATTCTGGGGCCACCTCCCATTCTTCACAGACATCTGACGCCTTGAAATCTGTAGCTACGGAGCAAAGTCACAGGAGAAGTGAAGTGTCTCCTCTTCTGCCAACTGGAGGCTCATATTTTGAGGGGTTCAATTATTTTTTCCCTTCAGAGGATTCAAACATTCTCTTAAGTGATCAACACTAGAAAAGATCTTTCTTGTAGGGGAATTTTTGTCTACCATCAGTAGGTAAGATATCAGAAGGACATCGCCATTCACAAAAGAGAAATACACATGGCATGCATTTTCAACAGCGGTGACGCTTCCTCCAAGGAGGCAAAAATTGGTTTGTGGGGGAGGGCAGGGAGTGAAAAAAATCTTAGATATTACAGCGGTTTGTGGCTCTCTGAAGGGCCACAGTGTTTAAACAGAAACAAAGCATTATCTGTGCCGTTTAGATTTCATGGGTAGAGGCGATTAGGAAAAGCCTAAAAGGATTCCATGTGGAGGACAGAGATGATGAAAATAAGGTTGGGAAACTATGATGTATGTTAAGCAAGCTCATCTTATTCACCAAGTTGCAAAGCCCAGCTCACATTCATACTCTCTAGGCTGCTTTCCTTCTGCTCCGGGCTGTGGGGTATCTCCTGAGCCTCCGTGCAACCTCTGATGGGGACATCAGAGGACTGGGTTCAGGCGATGCGCCAGGACCACAGGGAGGCTGTGGGCTCCAGAGGAGGCAGGAGTCGGATATCCTGCAGGCAGCTGGGGCAGGGGCCAGAAGGAGAAGGCCAGCAGGATGAAAAAGCCACAAGAATGTGCATATGCTTAGCTAAGATAAATGTAGCCAGTAGGGACTCTTTAGCTATTCTACTGTGACCATGACATCCCTATCTGAAGCAGAAGGGGAAGTCCTTTAATTGGAGCATGTGCACAGTTGAGGTGACAGTGTCCCTAAGTGAACTAGCCTCATTAGCATGACAAAAACACACTCACTGGCCATGACAGTTTATAAATACCATGGCAACCCCTGGGAATTACCCTGTATAGACCACAGCAGGCAAGGACCCTCAGTTCCAGGAACTCTCCACCCCTTTCCCAGAAAATCCGTGAATATTCCACCCCCAGTTTAACATAGCACTAAGGCTTAGCGTAAAAGAACAAACCTCGACCCAGGATGGTACTGATCCTTCTTGGATCAGTCTGTTCTTTTACCTTTCCTTTAAGAGGGCACTCTGCTTCCAGTAAATTTATCTGCTCACACTTTGTGCCTGAATTTTCTCCTTTGCTTGTGATCCTGCACTTGAACTCCTTCTTGTGCAGAGGTCTCCTCTGTGCTATTGTGGTATCGCAGAGTGGGTCATGCTGTAGGACTCCCCGTGAGCTGTCCATGGGAGTGCGCCCCAGGAGTTCTGGAGTAATGGAGAGGCAGGAGTTGGTGGGGCTCGTGGCAGCACCGATCCAAGGGCAGAGCAGGATCATCTGTGTCAGGCGGGGCCTCGGACCAGGGAGCAGTCGGGTGGGACGTGCGTGTGAAGCAAGGAGCGTTTCACGACAGACGCCCTGGGGTGTTTTCATGTCTTTGATGCTGATGTGTTGGTTGGCTTCAATGTAGAGAGTTGAATAACCATTCATCTGGGTACTTATTCAGTCAACATTTATTAAGTGCCTACTCTATGTGCCAGGCTTTATGGTAGGTACTGGATATATAGCAACACACTGTAGGACTCAGTCTGCCCCCTGGAGCTTGCATCCTAGAGGGAGAGCCAGGCAACCAAGGTGTAAACAAACATTAACATAGCAGGTCGTAATAAAGTTCTGCAATAAAATAAAGTTGGGTGACAGAGTGACCAAGTCCGCCTTCCAATCAGGTGATCAGGACGGCTGGTGACTAGAGAGCATCTGGGCTGACACAGAAGGAGGAGAATGGCCCCGGGAGAAGCGCTCCTGGCCAGGAAGCATCCTGCAAAGGCCCTGAGTGGGGAAGGGAAGCGACCTCTGGCTACATGACCGAGAACAGACCGTGAAGAGAGAGGGTGGATGAAGGGGGTCCCTGCAGTCGTGAAGGCCAGAGATGGCGGTGGTGGTGGCCCTGGAAGAAGGTAGATAGATTCAGGCTAAGCTTTGGAGGTAGAGTGAGTAGGATTTGATGATGTTTTGGATATATGGGGTATGAGGGAAATGAAGACATTAAAGATGATTCCCAGGCTTTTGACTTCAGAAACCCAGCCAGGAAGAAGCAGTGTTGAGATGGGGAGATCTATGGAGGAGCAGGTCTTGGGAAAATGTGCTGTTCCTATTGGTACCCTAGTGGAAATGTCAAACAAGCAGTTGCACACACAAATCAAGAGTCCAATGCAGAGGTCGAGGATGGGGATAGCAATACAGGAAACCTCATCAAGGTGATAATGCTTGTAGCCCAGGACATGAGGGTGAAATCACCCCATACTACTTGCTTTGAGAACCACTCAGTGCACACCTGGCATGTCCCACCTTTGTCACTGCCTGGCTTTCCTGTTGGAATGACTTCCATATGGACCAGGTAGATTATAAATTATTTATGGTTAAGGGCGAGTTCTCTTTCGTCTTTGTATCTTCCACAGAAACTTTAGGAGCGTAATAACATGTAGGAGCTCTTTCAAGTTTTACTATTGTTCAGAGAGAAACCTGACTTCTTTTTCATTCACTCTGGCTTTGCGTTAGGTCTAAGTCATTCTGGCTTCCTTCCTCCTTCAGTGAAACCTCCACCTCTCCCCTCAAGAGTTGCCAGGGAAAAATAAGGACTTGGTGTGTACTATGACTTTTCTTTTTAAAATTAATTTTATTGTGTGTATTTAAAATATACAATGTGACTGGACATGGTGGCTCACGCTTGGAATTCTAGCACTCTGGGAAGCTGAAGTGGGACGATCGCTTGAGCTCAGGAGTTCAAGCCCAGCCTGAGCAAGAGCAAGACCCCATCTCTACTAAAAATAGAAAAATTAGCTGGGCGTGGTGGCACCCACTGGTAGTCCCAGCTACTTGCGTGTCTGAGGCATGAGGATTGCTTGAGCACAGGAGTTTGAGATTGCTGTGAACTAGGCTGATGCCACAGCACTGTACCCAGGCAGGGTGACAGAGTGAGACTCTGTCTTAAAAAGAGAAAGTATACAACATCATGTTATATATATGTGTATGTGCGTAAAATGGTTACTATAGTGGAACAAAGTAACATATCCATCATCTCACATAATTATCCATTTTCCCTCTCCTACCCCCCACCCCCACACTGGCAAGAGCAGCTATAATGTACTAACTTAGCAAACATCCTGAATACAGTACACTATTATTAACTATACTCCCTATGTTGTACATTAGACTTTCTGACTGGTCATCCTACGTATTTGCTACTTTGTATCCTTTGACCTCTGTCTCCCCACTTCCTCCCCAACATCCTGACCCCAACCCTGGTAACCACTATTACCAACTATATTTGACCTTTTTTTTTTTTTTTTTTTTTTAAAGATTCCACATGTACGTAGATCATGCAATATTTTTCTTTCTGTGTCTGCCTCACTGCACTTAGCTTAATGTCAGACCTCCAATGTTTTCTTACCTGAAGCAAAACCAAAATAAAACCTGAACAAAATAGTAATTTTTAAAAAAGGCAAATGAATCTGGAAGCCTATTTAGAAAACAAACATGGAGAGGAAGACTTCTCATAGCCAAGGAGCTAACTTTTTGTTTTCTCTTGGAAGCGAAATGAATGCTTCTGTCCTTTCTGTTTGCTTTGAAATATTTGCTTAGCAACTTCCTAGCAGTGATATGAAATTACAACCTCTCTCAGTCAACTAATTCTCAGAACTGCTTTCATCAGGATGTAGCAGCAGTCTTCTCCTCCTGAACCTCTGGCAGGAAAAATGGGGGTGGGGGGTAGGTTGCAGCCATTTAAGAATGAGAAAGTGTTTTTACTAGAAAATGCTCCTAGAGGCACAGGTGGGCCTTCATTGTAAAGGGTACAGATTTTATCCAGAATATTTTGGGAATAATGTAAACAGATATTTAGCAGACATGGGTGTTATTTTCACAATGACATATACTATTCTTAAACGAGTTTGGGTCAGACTTCCAGAAAAGGTAAAGCACTCAGCAGATCTTAATAAAGATGTGTAGCTTGAACATTAACCAGTTTATTGTGCACAGTGTCCAGCAGCAAAGTTTTAGTCTTCCCTGATTGGGAGTCAAAAACAGAAGAGAAAGTTTATGCCTAATATCGTCTTTATGAAATTCTATTTTCCTAGGATGACTAGCCTGATGAGCTAGTCATTACTAAATTCCCCCCATTACTGAATTCCATGCATTTGATAGCACCAGCAATTTGATGAAGTTAATTTCTCCATTTCCTAATCCCAGTAACTGGGAATCAATCCTAAACAAGGATATAGAAAAAGGAGGGTCTGCCATGCAGAATCAGGAGACTCAAAAGCTTACTTATCCTAACCAGATCCATCTGGTTGAGATACTGACCCAACATGGACAAAATTTCCTCACCAAGAAGAAAGAATGCTGTCAGGAACTAAAACATGGTCCAAATTCTATAGCTGTGAGTGATGGCAACTGAAATATCAACTGAATCTTCTCTCAGTGGCAGCCAGGACCATGCCGGATCCACCTGGAAGCTCTCAGAATTTGCAAGGACACTAGCACTGTTTTGGAGTTATGAGGAAGCCAGTGGAAATCTCATTGGACCACAAGTGCTCTATGCCATAGTACTCTGCTAGGGAGAGTTGGTGGGATAGAGCACATCTCACAGATACTACTTAAAAGGAACCCAAACAAATTTCTGTTATAATTACTCTCCCCTTTAAATTGTTAACACAACATCTAGTTAGACATATGTGTATGTTTTAAATTTATTTAAAAATACATTATTTAATCCTGAAAAATAATCAAAGCATCCTTAAAGATAAAATATGGATTTGACTTACTTTGCAAATCTCTTTCAAAACATATGAAAATAAACTATTAAAAATACTGGGGAGGAGAAAAATATAATACTAAACTAAAACATACACACACACACACACACACACACAGACACGACAAAGCATCATGCAATAGAATAACAAGCAAATGATTCCTTAAAGAAAATGTCTTAAACTTGCCAAGAGTAATGTACTCTTCATAGTTTTTAAAATAAATCAAGATTCTTGGCATGATGCTAATTTGCATAAATGTATAATTTCTTTCCCCCAAATCCTAGCAAGAAGGAAAGTTGGCTTTGTTAACAGAGTAAATGAATCTACTGTATATTTCATATTTACTGTATCGTTTCTTAAATATTTGATTTTGAAATAGTCGATTTAATACTGTCTCACTGTATGAAAGACAAGACTGTAGTTGGAGGCTGCAGGTCTCTGCCGCAGGGCCTGGGGGGCTCACAGAGACTGAAACTCCCGCCCGGCTGCTGCAGCCCTTGGTTCTTCTCTGCGCCCCAGCGTGTGAACAAGTCATGATACATAATGCATGTGTATTGATAAAGCACTACGTGGAGAGGCTCCAAGACATTATAAACCTGACTCACATGAACTTGCTTCTCAGCTGAATCTTACAAATAAGGATCTACTCTTCAATTGAGTGCAAACCCAGCACAAGAGCCCATTATCACCTTTCAGGTATGGTGGCAAGGTCCTTTAGTGACTCCTGCCAGTTCAGCCAGCTAAAGACCTCCACAGCCTGGGGGAGAGAAGGTCCTGATCAGGACGTGTCCGGGCCCTGGTGTAGGGAAACAGCTGGAGACAGAAACCTGAAGGCCGGGTGCTAAGTGGCTCTGACATGACTTAGCTCTCTGATCTTGAGTGAGCCACTTAATTTCCTTGGACTTCATTTTATGAGGAAGAAACAGACTCAACTGGAATTGTGACCCCGGGGACTGGAACCACACAGGAAGATGATTTCTACATCCCTCCAATTTTACCCCTACTAACAAACCTAATTGCCTAATCCCTTGCCTGTCAAACTATCCTTAAAAACCCTGTCTCCCAAGTTCTCGGGGAGGCGGATGTGAGAAATGTCTCCTGTCTCCCCACTTAGCACTATGCGGAATAAAGACTCTTTCTCCATTGGACCAACTGAGGTATTTGCATTAATAATCCCTAAATCTGAACTCTAAATATTTCTTTTTCATTTTTGGAGGTGATAGATTTGTTTAGTACTTTGTGATGACGTTATTATAGGTGTTTACATATGTGCAAACTCATCAAAATGTATATGTTAAATATGTGCAATTTTTGCGCATCAATTACACTTCAATGAGCTTAAAAATGTTTACCATCAAAAATGAAAAAGAAATGGAAGAAAGGAAGGGAGGAAGGAAAAAAGAAAAATGTCAAACAGACAGATATTGGGAAAATGATAAGAGACCTATTTAGAGATTTGATATTCACATGTTCATTTTTCATTTAAGACAATATCACAGAAGCACTGAGGCAGAAGCTTAAAAGCAGAGGGCTGATATTAACAAAGTTATTTAAAAACATTGATTGGCTGTAGATCCTCATTTACAGGCTCCATTCAAAGTACATCAATTTCATTTATTATTGTTTTTTTAAAATTTTTATTTATTTATTTATTTCAGTATATTATGGGGGTGAAACAAATGACAAATGTTTAGGTTACATATATTGCCTTTGCCCCGCCTGAATCAGAGCTTCAAGTGTGTCCATCCCCCAGACGGTGTGCACCTCACCCATTAGGTGTGAACATACCCATTCCCTCTCCCCCCTCCCACCTGCCCGACACCAGATGAATGTTACTACTATATGTGCATGTAAGTGTTGATCAGTTATACCAATTTGATGGTGAGTACATGTGGTGCTTGTTTTTCCATTCTTGGGATACTTCACTTAACAGAATGGGCTCCAGCTCTACCCAGGATAATACAAGAGGTGCTATATCACCATTGTTTTTTGTGGCTGAGAACTCCATGGTATACATATACCACATTTTATTAATCCACTCATGTATTGATGGGCACTTGTGTTGTTTCCACATCTTTGCAATTGTGAATTGTGCTGCTGTAAACATTCTAGTGCAGATGTTTTTTTTTTTTTTTTATAGAATGTCCTTTTTTCCTTTGGGTAAATGCCTAGTAATGGGATTGTTGGATCAAATGGTAGTTCTACTTTGATCAGTGGAATAGAACTGAGAATCCAGATATAAAACCATCCTCACATAGCCATCTAATCTCTGATAAACCAGACAAAAACATACTCTGGGGAAAAGTATCCTTATTCAATAAATGGTGCTGGGAAAATTGGATAGCCACACGTAGAAGACTGAAACAGGATCTGCACCTTTCACCTCTCACAAAAATAAACTCATGGTGGATGACAAACTTAAATCTAATGCATGAAACTAAGAATTCCAGATGAAAATATTGGAAAAACTCTTATAGACATTGGCTTAGGCAAAGAGTTTATGAAGAAGACCCCAAAGGCAATCATAGCAACAACAAAAATAAATAAATGGGACCTGATCAAATTAAAAAGCTTCTGCACAGCCAAAGAAACTATCATGAGAGCAAATAGACAACCTACAGAATGGGAGAAAATATTCACATGCTACACATCAAATAAAGGGATGATAACTAGCATCTATATAGAACTCAGGAAAATCAGCAAGAAAAAAATCGAACAACCCTATCAAAAAGTGGGCAAAGGACATGAACAGAAACTTCAAAATAAGACAGACTAATGGCCACCAAACATGAAAAAATGCTCAACATCTCTAATCATCAGGGAAATGCAAATCAAAACCACAATGAGATATCACTTAACTCCAGTGAGAATGGCCTTTATCAAAAAGTCACAAAACAATAAATGTTGGTGTGGATGTGGAGAGACAGGAACACTCATACACTGCTGGTGGGACTGCAAACTAGTGCAACATCGTGGAAAGGAATATGGAGATACCTGAAATCTAAATATTTCTGTAACCCTTTCCTCAGAACTGTATCTGATACCTCACCTCCTACTCTACCCCTCTCCAAATACCTTGGAAGAAGGGCCCTAATTAAGCAGGTGGACGTGGAGAGGAAGACATGAGCTGTTGAACTGTCTGTGCTCCCATTGCCTTCGTTGCCTCCTGTAGGACAACAGGTGCCCTTAACACAGGTTCCAGTCACGGAGCTGTCCTTGGTAGTCTCATGCTCCTGCACTCGAAGGCCTAGGGGTTCTTTCTGTTCTCAGTCCTAATGTCCTTAAGATAAAAGGTGAGACTTTTAGCCCTCAGCATCACTGGGCCCTTTCTGGATTCTTGTTGATGCTGCATGTATTTACAGAAATTTGTATAATTATTTTGCCATGTGATATATTTACAACTATACCAGGATCAGGATATATTTTACCTGAGCAAGAATTACTCTCTTAGAGGATTAAATTCTTTAAAAAAATGTTTCAATGCTACATTTAATGACCATGTGTGTCTCTATAACATTTCTGGATTAGTAATCCACTCCATTTTTATAGACACTGGGTTGGGAATTTGGAAGTGGCTATTTATTTAGCAGGTCTCTAAATGAAGTCCATTTTTAAGGGAATAAAAAGGACAAAACTCTTCTCTACTATAATTGAATTTTCTGTAAGGTTTTTAACCATCATTATGTGGGATTGAGTGCTATAAAAACTTCTAAATTTTAGATATGCTGCAGTTAAACCAGTAGACTAAAACCTAGTTTGAATTATAGCCATGAAACTGCATTATTCTAGAAATAATTCCAGCACAAATGCCATAAAAATGATGATTTTTTTGATTTAGACTTTCCCCCCCCAATTTCCTCTCAAATGGTTCTGAGGACATCTTACGGCAGGTCAAAGCTGAATTACAACTGATAGGATGCATTAGTCCAACATTTATTCATATGCTAAAATCGATACTGATTGAAATGTTTTACATTTCCTATCTGTTCTGTTAATAGTTTGAGGTTTCTTCCTGGCATGGGCTTCAGTCTGTGTTCTTGCTCCATTCCTGTTTATCAGGTCAACTGATCAATCAAGTATTAGTCCATCTGACTGTCATTCCTTAGGTCTTTCTTTAAAATTGCCCAGAGGAAGTTAACTCCTGACTGTCACATATTTTAGTTACTCTCTATGAATTTTAAAATAGCCAGAATGAAATTTAATTATTTAAAAGGAGAAGAATGAGTCTCAAACATGTGATCTAAAGTCACCCAGAAAGAAAAGAGGAAAAAGAAGCATGTAAAAAAAAAAAACAAAAGTATACCTGCTAACTTTAAAGGGGATAAAATGTGAGAAGAATTAGATCAGTCAAACATCAGATTGTTAATTAGAGACTCTATCAAAATTTCTTGATCTTATGATAGCATTTTATTAAAGGTACTATGCAAACACTGTTGAGTGTTATACAAAGCTGGATAGAGACATGCCCTATGGGTGCAGTAAAAGTTCATCTTAATATTTACCTTAGCTAAAATTCAGTGCCAGGCCCGGGAAGTCATAATTCTTGAGAAGTAAACCCCCATCCATCATCTGGAGATAATATTTTAATTATTTTCCTGCCATTTAGGCAGAATCATGTCAAACAATGCCTCCTTGTGGTTCCCGTGAGTGTTGCACAGACTGGGAGGGCTTGGAGAGGACTCTGGACGGTGCTACCTGGGCCAACACACCACTGAAAACCTCATGAAGGACGGAATCTACTGCTTCTGTGAGTTTAGATTAAGACCAACTCTCAATGGTAGAGCTTACTCATCTCTCTCTCTCTCTTTTTTTTTTTTTTTTGAGACAGAGTCTCGCTCTGTTGCCTAGGCTAGAGTGCAGTGGCATCATCATAGCTCACTGCAACCTCAAACTCCTGGGCTTGGGGGATCCTCCTGCCTCAGCCTCCCAAGTAGCTGGGACTACAGGTGGGTGCCACCATGCCAGGCTAATTTTTCTATTTTTTGTATAGATGAGGTCTTGCTCTTGCTCAGGCTGGTCTCAAACTCCTGGCCTCAAGGGATCCTCCCACCTCAGCGTCCCAGAGTGCTAGGGTTACAGAGGTGAGCCACCACACCCAGCCTCAGATCTTTTATTAATGGTCCTCTCTAATACAACATATATAACATTCTGCACTGCAGGGTACGGGTTCAATATGTTTGTACTGATGGTGTGTGTAAGAGGAAACCTTTTCCCTTGGGTTTCTAGAGAGATCTCTGTTCCCCTCCCCACAGAGGGCGGGTGTTGAGGGAATAGTCTGGATTCTTTTTCCTGGCTGGTGGCTTCCTAGCTGTGCTCCTGGACGAGAGATGGGTAGCCTTGGTCTGTGCCTGTGCCATTGGGTAGGACCCAGGTTGCAGGACTCTGCTTGTACCTGGGAAGTTCTCTGGCCCCGGTACAGGGACTGGGCACTGATCAGTAAGCTGCTGCCCAGGGCCTCTTTAGAAGGAGATACTTTCTCTCTTGTTCTTGCTCTGTCTCCATTGATGGGAGCCTGGGTAGGCCTGTGGTCCTACAGCTCCCTGAGTGAGTCCCACAGTCTAGAATCGGATATGGAAAAGCTGCATCTTACTCACAGAGAGTTGCATTTTTCTATCCTGTTTTGTGGGGAAGCCCTGGCTCAAGTGGGGAAGCGCTGACTCCTTGATTCTCCTTGTGGCCATCAGCCCCGGTGTCAGTTTCCCTCTGCGTATAAGCTTCAGATGAGAAGGAGTGAGTCTTAGGGCCCCTCCCCATCCCAGGCTCCAAAATGTAAGTTTATTGGTGGGATCCCATGAGGACCAGCCCTGCACTTAGTTATTCCAAGTAAGCTCATGTCCCCACAACACAGATGGGGCAGGAGGTCATTGTTCAAGACAGTAATGCAGGGAGAGTGTACACGGGTGCCGACATCAAGGGCATTTCCAGAAAGTTTGCAGATTAAAAAAGACTCAAAGATAAGGAGGGAATCATCGGACAGATGTGTAGCAGTCGTCAAATGGGGAGGAACACTCACAGTCCTCTGGATGGTGCCGATGTTTGGTCTTCCCACAGTCCTCAGTGTCCACCCAGGCCAGGCCCCTACTGACCCTGCTCCCATTTCATCTTCCCCTGCCTCTCCTCTCCTGTTGATGAGCAGACACGGCTGGATTCTCCACAGGTTTCAGGCCCCTGCGTGGTAGCAGCAGGGAGGGCAAGGACAGGAACTAACCCCCCTGCGCACCAACACCATCGCCAGGGATATCTGCCTCTTTACCATTTAGTTAAAGAAATGTCTTTTAAGACAATTTGTGCTCATTTCTTGTTCTAGTGTATTTTAACATTGCTAGAAAACCAATGAAACAAACAAACAAACAAAAAAGCATCTTTGTCTTACCACTTACACTAAAAGGCATTATCTTTAAAAATAAAAATACACACAGGCTGTGCTCTTCCCCTCTGCCCCCAGTGGCTGTATTAGGATATTCTAGCAACAGGTGGTAGAAACTCAACTCAAATGTATTTAACATATGTTTCCTGTATCAGGAGAGTCCGGGGGGTGCCTAAGGTGAGCCTGGGTTTGAGGGGTGCATGTAGACTTGCTCCCTCTCAGCCAGGTTCTCTGTGGGGTGACAGAGATGTTCACCTGTCCAGCTGGGCTCACGTCTTCCCAGTGACAAAGCTTCCCAATGGAAGGCTAAGTGCATTGGACAGCATCTCCTTTCTGATGGTTCTAGCAAAGTCCTTGGTGGGGGAGTGGAGTTCTTGCCCTGACTCCAGTGGGTGTCTGTCCCTGAAGTACTCACTCTGGCCAGAGGCTTGTGTTTCTCAGATTCACTCAAACTTAAGCCACATTCCCCCCATAGGGTGTGGGGAGAGGTTATCCTCAAACACATCTATCAGAAGAAGTTCCTATAGTGGTTCTGTTATGGAAAGTAAAGGGGGGAAGGGAAGGTGTGGGAAAATATAAAAAACTGTAATTACAACAGTCTACTCCAGCAACCTCACAGAATTAAAAGTGAGACAGCCTCAGGAATCTGAGTTGTTGAGAAGTTTACGCAACCTGCTAGGCTCACCTGTGCCTTGCAGTATTTTCCCTGATGAAAAACGTGGTCAAGAGAGTGCCCCTCATTAGCATCCAAGCAACTGTATTACACAGCCAGACACAGAAGACATTTCTCATGATGTAGTTTGGGTTTGATACTCATAGTGTTCATGCTTGGAGTCAGTTAAATCCATTAGGGAATTCTAATGCAAGCAGAACAGCAAGTCCTTGTCAGGGCGTGGAGCTTAGGGCTAATGACTGATGTGTAGATGTGTCGCCATGAAAGAGGAAACATTGGAGGGTAACTGAATATCTTTTGTGTTCAAACCATTCTATGGTTAACAGATACTCTTCCACTGCATTGCATGGAGAAGCAAAAATTGTCAACAAATTTTTAGTTTGGATGTTATTTCTCAAAATAAATTGCATGAGGAAAATGGTCTTTGTGAGGGTGTTGATATATTTTTAATAGGAGCTCTCTATCCCTGATACAGTAAATTACAAATGTTTCCAGGGGGAAATGTTCCAGTAGGTTTATCATATAAATGGTTTCTGCTGGTTTTAGTAAATTGAGTTTCTTCAGTGCCAGGAAAATCTGATAGCATTTACTAAACAAGAGACACATGACACCCTTTCTATCACTGAGATTTTAGACCATATACTGTGCCGTCGTTTTTAATTACTTGGAAAAATTATGCATAAGAAAAACAACCAGTAGAACTCAGTTGGAGAGATACGAGGGGAAAATCACCCTCTTGAAATTTCTGTATTTTTAATTCTTAGAGTTTTGACCTAGACATGAAGTAGTCTGTATTGGCACAGGGATCTTTGGTCTTGTTCCCCACTTTATTGGATGGTGGTTTAGACCCACTGAGGATTGGCTGCAGGGGGGCTTACAAAATCCACTTGGTGGGGGCTGAGGGCCAGCAGAAGGAAGTTGGATGCTCTCTGGGGTGAAAGCAGGTGGATTATTTGGTCTGACTGTCTCCACCTTGTATGACTTTATCCTGTTAGTACCACGCTCTCTGCAAGGGGAAGCATCGGGGAGACAAGTCCTATCACGGCAGTGAGGGGTATCTCTGTCTTGCCTCGCCCCTGGGGCTTGGCTTAAATGCAATAGGAGAGAAACATCAGGTGCGATGAAGGTGGGAGAGGCCCTTCCAGAAAGCCAACAACGTGGCAGGACTTTACTGACAGCCAACTGACTGCTCTGGACACCCACTGAAAGGGACCTAGGTGCTTTGAACTCCAATGGCCACTGAAGCCATGAGAGTCTTTCCCCTGCGCCAGGTACGTGGAGTGAGTCACGTCACATGCCCGGGCTGAAGTCAGCCTCACCATGCGGCCAATGCTAGGCACGCTCATGACCTCACTCTGTGGGACAGGGTCTCTCTCCATCCCTCACTTTTGGAAGGTGCACAGAGGGACATGTTGAAGACATCTAGATCTGCATTCTGGAGTGGATTCTGTAGATATAGATCTAGCATATAATTTATGAGATAGCATAATATAATGGAAATAATGTAAGGGAAACTCTGCTTCCCTTTCCTGTGCCTGCGAAGTGTCTGGGAGGGATGGAGCCAGCCTTCGAGGGTGCTGAGCTGCACTCAGAGGTGCTGGCTTCTTACATTTGTGCGTGTTGATTTGAACTCAAGGCTGCATCACAGGGCTGTGTTGAATTTGGGGCTACCCTTGAATACCCGCTGGAGACAAATTCACTGTTCCAGAATGAGTCACATGATTGATTAACACAGGACCTGCCTTGTTGCGTATGTGAATTTCAAGATCCACATATCCCTGACTCTTTAAAAATTAAGCAATTCTGAAGAGTATGGGCACGGATTGCCCCAAATGGCCTATCGTGATGGCAGATGCGGCTCCGGTTCAGGGCTAAGGGTTTGCTTCCTGGGCTCCTTTCTTCCCTTGTCTGTCGGTTCTTGCAGTCACCGCCACCGAGACGGCACAGCCAGCTCCGGGCAGCAGCGAGGGCGCCGAAGCTACCTCCGGTTTACTGCGGCTGGTGTGCGCTTGCTCTCGTGTTCAAGTTCTGTCGAAGGTTGGAATTTGTGCGGCTTTTCAGCTTTCCTGTGCCCCTGTTCCACCTCCAGAGGCGGAGGGCTGTGCACCGGGGCCTCGTTTGTGCTTTGGGAGCAGTGGAGCTGCGGTTGCAGCGGCTCTTGTCTGCGTCTATTTATTCTTTCAGCGTCTTGCTTGTACGCACAATTTTGAGAACATAATTCACGCAATAGGTAAAATCACTTCTCTGTGAAACACATTTGTAATTCTTTAAAAAATATTACGCAAATTTTCCACATAGTGTAATATTATTTTGTTTAATGCATGCTCATTTTTGGATGAGAAATATAGAAGGATGACTGTTATTAATTTGTGATTCTTCCACCTCAGGGATAATCTCTGGGAAAGATTAGGAAAACTGCTTTGTCTTTAGATAAACTTGGGCTTATTTAATCTTGAGTCAAGGAATCCCCTTGTGTTAGTTTCATAGGGCTGCTTTGACAAAGTACCACAGATTAAGTGGCTTAAAATGCCAGAAATTTATTCTCTTATTGTCCAAGGGGCTTGAGGCTAAGTCAAGGTGCTGGCAGGGCCATGCTCCCTTTGGGGGCCTCTGGGGGAAGATCCTTTTCTCCAGCTTCTGGTGGCTGCTGGCGTCTCTTGCCTGTGCTGCGTCATTCACTCTGCATCCGTCTTCATGTGGCCTTCTCCTGTGTCGGTGTGTTCTCCCCTTCTGCCTCGGATAAGGACACGTGTCATTGGATTTAGGGCCCACATGATTAATCCAGGATGATCTCGTCTCAGCATCGTTAACTTAAAGACATCCGCAAAAAGCCTTTTTCCAAATAAGTCACATTTACAGGTTCCTGGTGAACTTGTCATTGGAGGAGACCACTGTTCAACCCATCGTTATGCCCCTCGCCCTGTGAAGGTGTTTCCTGGGGAGACGGATTTTATCTCCTTTGTAAGTATTCCCTTTGAATCAGGAACCAAACCTTTCATTCACGTGTCCTTTAGGGCAGTGGTTCTTGAAGTGTGGTCCAGGACCAGCAGCACCAGCCTCATCTGGGAACTTGTTATTATAATAGAAATGCAGGTTCCTAGCTCCCATCTGGATGTACCAAATTGGAAACTCCAGTGCCATGGCCCAGCTGCCTGCATTTCAACACACCCTCCAGGTGATCCTGGTGCATCCAAGTCTGAAAACCTCTGCTGGAGGAGGCAGGTGCCTTCAGAGGGGACTTGCACTCTGATGCCCAGGACTGTGGTCCAGTCATCTGCCTCGGCTTATGCTGATGGAGAGTTTGCAATTTGCTGGCTCTGAGGGTTCGGCCCTGCCCACCCCTTTCCCCTATTCCAAGTGCAGAAGAGCGTGAGCCTGGGAGCCACTGGGCTCACAGTGGCTCCTCTGAGAGAGGCAATGTTCTCAGTGCTGCTGCTTTGAAGGGGCGTATTAGCAAGATGCTTAGGAGTGCTACGGGTTGAATCGGTTCCCCTCCCACAAAATTCATATGTTGATGTCTTTAGCCTCAGTATCTCAGAATGTGACTTTATATGGAGATAAGGTTGTTGCAGATGTAATTAGATAAGTTTAAATTGGGTCATATGTAGGGTGGGCTCCTAATCCAGTAAGACTTGTGTCCTTATGAAAAATGGAAGTTTGAACCAGGCAGAGACACACCCAGAGAGAATACCAGGTGAAGAAGAGGGCAGACGGGAAACGCCAAGGGTTGCCAGCAACCCTGCAGAAGCTGGGAGAGAGGCTGCAGCGGAGCCTTCCTCCACCACCCTCGGCAGGACCTACTCTGCTGACACCCTAACCTTGGACTCCAGCCTCCGGAGCTGTGAGGCTACACATTTCTGTTGCTTCAGCCACAAAGGACCAGTATGTGGGACTTCGTTAAGGCAGCCTCGTAAACGAATCCGAGGAACATTCAGGGTTAATTTTCTTTTGTGAGCTGGCCCAGGTTCTGAACAATTAACTTCAAAAGAACTTTTTGAGCACGGTCCATTTGTCAGTTGGGAACTGCCCTGCAGTAAGGCAAGAGCTCTATGTCATGTTGACAATTATGTGGGACATGCCGTTCCCAGTTCCTGAGAGTGTTCGAGAAGCTATTTTTACTGAGTTTTAAGTGACGGTGGTACCTTAAAACTGGTTGTCAAAAGAATAATATTTTAGTTTTTATTGTACTTTTGACCTTTTTTTCTTCTTCTTCTTTATCTTTATTTTCTTTTAGACTTGCCCTTTATAAATGTTTTCTCCCGCAGGATTTTTCATTTGTTCAGAACTACAAATCAATACAATTAGATACAAAAGGCAGGGCTGAAAATAAAAACAAATTAATGTATATGTTGAAGGAATATTTTGTGCAATTTTTCTCTTCCAATTAGCCCAATTAGTTAGTGACTTTTAGGCTTGGCCTTCCAGAAATAATTATGGGCTAAAAGTCCAGTTCTCAACTTTAATGAATTGTTCCAAGGGAGCTGGTCTCTCTGCACAAACTGCTAAGTACGAGATGTTCTCGGTAATGACTTCAGGTGCTTATGCTGCTCTTCTACTTGTTCATTCATTTTTGTCAATTAAATTTAAGGTTTTAAAATTTTAAAGAAGTGACTTTTCATAGGTTATATGAAACTGACAGAAAGGGTTACGGTGCTCTAACATGGCACTTTGTGTCCTGCAATACCTTTCACTATAAACTGTGAACACACACACGCCCACACATTTCTTACTTTTAATTCATATATGGACAAGGTTAGGGAAAACCAACAGAAAGTTATGGTCCCTACAGTTGTCACTTGTTCACCGTGTGCCACACTGCCTGGATTCTCCTCCTGAGAACCAGCAATGTATTTCACAGCCAGGAGGACGTGCAACTAAGAAATGATGTTTGTACTTCTGCACAACCAGAGCGTGACTTGAGCGAGCCCAAAAGTACGATCGAGCATCTTCACAGCAAAGAACTGCTTCAGAATGGTAACAGGGGTGTCCAGGCCTCAGCAGCTCACAGGCACAAATTGAAATCGTATTTTGTTTAATTCTCAAAGCGACATGACTCCAACCTACCCCTTGCAGGTGCCCGTTCTCCTCAAGTAGATTGGGGCATTTTGGGGTCTCTGGGGACTAGGGCTCTGTGTGCTTAGCTCCCTCATGGCTTTCGTCTCCAGCCTCATCCTCTTGGCAGCACCTTGCTGCCCTTGGGTGGGGGGGTCCTCTCCAGTGGGCACAGTGCCTGTTCTCTTGGTGAAGGCTGAGGGCCTGCCCTGGCCACTGGTGAGGGGCGTTACTGTCCCCTTTGCCTCTCCACCGCCAGCACACAACAGGGAGCCCAGAGCACACCTGAAATCAGGCCATCGCTAAGGCTCTACCAATGGTCTATGGGTAAAGAAAGGGGAGCACGGTCCCGAGAGCAGTTACGACTGTGTGAAGTTGGTTTCCAGAGGGGTGGCCACCCTCCCTCGTCACATCCATACCACTCACAGTCCGTCCACTGCAGGCTCGGAGAGCAGACGGTGCTCCTTATCCCAGTCTAGGGTCCACCTCCGGATCTGCACTCCATGTTCCCACATCTGCCTCTTCCCAGGGGGATGGATTCCGGGAATATACACTCATTTCAGGGAAAACGCTCACCCCCCACCCCAGGAGCACCCAAGGCGTCATGTCAGAAGAGGGTGGTTCAACATCAGAATGTTCTCCAAGGTCCAGAGCTAGTCACACACATCACACCAGAGCACGTTACCAACCCAGGGCAGCTGTTGTCTTCTCAGCCAAGTCTATTTCCTTGTAGTCCGTCCTCCAGCACAGGGGAAGTCTGTGTCTTCACGTCTTTCCTGAAGTTCCAGGTCTCACATGGGAGGATCCCACCGACATACAACAGCAATGAGCAGTAGTTGCTGCTAAAACTCGCACTAAACCCAGAGCCATTTCTCTCCTTTCCTCCTCCACAACCTCTTATAAAAAGTCAGGAAAGACACAGCTAGGACTCAGTCATATATCACAACCTGGTTTTGCATCGGGGCACCTCATAGTTTTTCTTTAGAACAATGGGAGCTGTGGAAGGCACCAGCTTCACATCTGAGGAACCACAAGTGTGTGTTCAGAGACTTCCTTCCAAACAAACCAGCCACCCCCCACCGTGTAGCTCTTGAGACAGTTCCACTGCCCCGGAAATCTTGGGGCCCAGTTTCAAATAGGCCCCTTCTCACACAGATGTCAAGAGCTATGTCTCACAGCTGTGCTGGTCTTGACATGAACCTGGTCAGGCAGGTGGAAGGTCAGTTTTTATCCCACACAGCTAAATTGGAGAAGGGATCATCTGAGATTGTGTCTGAATTTCAGGGACCAGGTCTCAGCCCTGGACAGTGCCATCTCCATGACGCCTCCTAGACACTTTTCTGTTCAGAACGTCATAAATCCTGAACAGGGCGAGGAGTGTGCTGATTCTACATGTGAACACCATTTTGTATTTCTCAGCAAAGCCATTTCTTTCCCCCAGTCTTATGTGGGTTATATGTACTCCGTCCTGGGAAGAGTTTAATTCCCTTTGGGAGTACTTGTGAGTCACCTTGCTAGTGATGGTAGCAGGCCTGAGAAACTTCAGTGATGACAGAGCAGTGGCTCCTTCCTGCAGTGGCTCCTGGAATGACAGGGAAGGCAGAGTCACAAACAAGTGGCTTATACCACAGTATAAACACTGCACTGGTGGGATTTGTAAAATATAAGGGGAACATGGAATATGGTAGCATTCTGCCCTGCTAGGGTTCGGTGAAAGCTAAAGGGAAAAAGTGCTTTTGAATCTCAGGAGGATGAGTAACCTTTTCTAAGGCAGATTAGGAGGGGAAGATTTTGCAAATGTGGGGAATATAAGCAAAGGCCTGGAAAGGGACAGGTTGTCTGCTGGGACCAGGTTGGGAGGTGAAGAGTGAAGGGAGCAGTGGCGACTGGAAGGACAGACTGAGCCGGTTCATAAAGGGTCTTGCACACCATGGCAAGGAGTTTCCCACTTATTCTATGGGCAGTGCAAATTCTCAGGCACGTATAAGCAGGTGAGGCAGAGAGGGCCAACAAAATATGTCCTTCCCCCTCCAGAGCATGGCAATGTCACTGAGAAGGGGTTGCATAAAGGGCCATGGAAATGGTTCTCTCTAAAGCAATAGAAGCAGAATTAACATTGAGTTTCCTTATTGGAAAGCTGGACGTGCTGTCCCAGGCCCAAGGCAACGGGGAAGGGCTGGGTTCTTGATGGAGTCATCAGTGTATTAGTGACAGATATTTATGCATTGATAGAAGTGGGCTGGCACAAACTCAAGGCAACTGGAGGAATAATATCCATGGCAGAGACCAAGAAAGGGCAGTCAGAAATATAGGAAGAGAGATGGTTCATTGCTATGTGATAAAACAAAAGATAGTGGAGAGTTTCAACAAGGAGAAAGGGATGCAATGTGGAAGAGTCCAGAACAATAGAAGAAAGTCATCCACTGGATTTGGCAATGAGGGACCTGTACAAACCTTCCCTTGAGGTGGGATGATTTTGCTTGTGGGAGGAAATGGTAGGGGTTGAGAGTAAAGGGGAAGGAAAATGTTGAGGTCCACATGAAGATACCTATTTCATGAATATTCAATAGCGTGAATGAATATGCATACATAGCTTTGTATCAGTCTAGGCTCATCAATTACGCTGAGCTAATTATGTGATCTGAGGTAGACAAATATCCCTGCTCCTCCTTTTAAAATAGCTTCCCTCCCTCAGTCTTTGGCAATAGGCATCTCTCTGCTCAAGAGCCAGGGTGTTAGAGGTAACTGTCAATGTTTGATGGTGGTAGTATGTAGAGGCAAAAACAAATACAAGAACCAAACCTCTTAAAATTGTGAAAAACCCTACGCATAAGCTGTGAAATAGCCCACTGTATTAGTTTGCTAGGGCCGCCCTAACAAAGTACCTCAAACTGGGGGTTTTAAACAGAAATTTATTGCCACATGGTTCTGGAGCCTGCAAGTCCGAGATGCAGGTGTCAGCGGGCTGGTTCCTTCAGAGGCCAGGAGGGAAGGTTCTGCTCCGGGCCTCTCTCCTTGGCTTGTTGGTAGCCGTCTTCTATGTGTCTTCACATGGTTTTCCTCTATTTGTCCCTGTCTGTGTGTCCAAATTTCTTTTTATGAGGACACAGGTCATGTTGCATGAGGACCTCATTTTAACTTAACTTAATCACCTCTTTAAGGGCCCTAACTCCAAACACGGTCATGTCCTTCAGCATGTGCATTTGTGAAGGGCACAGCTCACAATTCAGCCCGTAGCACTCATCCTATGCTGTGATCTGTAAATGGGTACCTGGGGGGTTTTAGAAACACTTGGAATCTAAGCGCGGTGTCAGTTTGTGATCTCTGGAAATCGCAGCGGCATTAGCCTGTCAGAGCTGTGCCTCGTCTGTCCAAAACCAGCTCATCTGGAGAAAGACCTTGCTAACAGGGCGGATCATCAGCAAGTACCGGAGACTGAGAGGTGGTTACTAGGACGTTTCTGGGCAGGAACTTCGCTGCCCAGGGAGAGGACGCCCTGAGTAGTGGACACAGGTTTGGTCTCTCAAGGGTTTGCATCCCTGTGACTTGCCAGCACTATTGTTCAAATTATTTCACAGGCTTCCTTTGTCCTCACTACATGGTCCTCAAGCAGCCCTTTGTTTATCATCTCATTGTCCATGCTGGAGTTTTCCAAAAGGATAGAACGTTGCTGACTAGAAGATAATTTGGTGGTATCACACAGTTGTCTGTCATTCTGTTTTCCTGTGGTTTTTTTGGTTTTGTTACTTTATGGTGGCATCTCATTAACCAAGTCCTTTTCTGAGCTATCCATTTGTCATTAAAATCATTGCTACAGCCACTGAAGAGTGGCCGTCACTGGGAGAGTCCACCTCTGGTGGGGCCTTTCTTCTCTTTCCGTAGAACTGTTTGAGCACAGGGTCCTCTTGCCCTGAGCAAGTCCGGCTCCACTCACTCTCAATTAGGCATCCTTTTCTCATTTGCTCTGAGGGACTCTTGAGTCCTCAATGTAATTTTTTTGTTCAATAAGCCTGACTCATAAACCTGCTAGGAGTTATTAATGTTCTAATGACTTCTGTATGAGAGAGCGACCGTATCTTTGACCTATGACTCAGGCGATGTCTTCTAAAGAGTGGGAAACTGGAATTGCAGAGTTGAGATATTTATATTTACATTTCCTTCATCCAAGATTTCAAGGACAAATAAGAAGGTAGATACATCCTGAAAGGAGAAGTCTAAAGAACTATATATGGGAGCCACTTAAAGAGAATTTTTGTGCATTGCATTAGCAAATTTTTGTATTAAAATACTTTCCAATTGTATTAGGTTTGTCTAGAGAAATAGAACCAATAGGATATGTGTGTATATGTGTATATGTATATTTGTATGCATGTATGTGTGTATATATGTACAGATCAGGGGGAGATGAGAGGGAGAGAGAGATTGATTTATTTTAAGAAATTGGCTCATGTGATTATGGCTGAAAAGTCTGAAACCTGCAGTTTGAGTCTGAAGGCCAATAGGCTAGAGACCCAGGGAGGGCTGATGTTGAAGTTCAAGTCTGGAGGCCGTGTGCTGGCAGAATTTCCTCTTGCTCAGGGGAGCTCAGTCTTTTGTTCTATTTAGGCCTCCAACTGATTGGACGAGGCCCACCCACATTATGGAGGGCATTCTGTTTTATTCAAAGTCTACTGATTTAAATGTAAATCTCATCCAAAAAGCACCTTCCCAGAAACATTCAGAATAATGTTTGACCAATATATAGGCATCATGGCTTCGCCAAGTTGACACATAAAATTAACCATCATGCCAATACTCTCCCAAAGTATAAAAGCATTTGATTGCAATTGTGTTGGTATCAGCTTTTTCACTTTTGACAGGATGGTTGACTTCTCCTGGGTAAATCGCAAAGAAAGGACAGTCGTGGGAACCCATGTTTAGGTGAGGTAGGATCAGGGCAAATTGCTCCCTTCTAGTTAATCAATGGAAGGGTTTGACCCTCAGAACCTGTGTGAGTACGTGCATTCAGTGTAAGTTCATGGAACCTATCTTCTTGGGTCTGTGTGTATGTTTAGCTTCAGGTAAGCCTTCAGAAAACTTTGGGTTGGATGCAAGGACACTTATTGGGCAAATTGACCAGTTGGGTGATGATGCCATCCTATGTTGACTTGGACTTGATAAAAGAACATTGTTGTAGGATCTGGAAACTTTGACATTTTGATCAGCAACTTGAATAAATATAGGTAGGTGTGACCATCACGATCTTTTGATGTTATGAATCTGGATTGGATGGTGGATAAATTAGACAATAAAATAATGACCCAGGATGATACAGAAAGATCCAAATAAGGAATTGAATCTACATGGGAAGTGACAGGAGCACATTTGTGATCCAATCCTTGGTTTCTCAAGCACTTCCTCAAGCTATAGGAAGGTGGGCTTGTGGCCTAGGAATATACCGTGTGTAAGAAAGACTGAGGAATCTGAGGGGAGAGTGTATTTGATGAGAGTTTGCCAAAGCAAACTGGATGCTTTGAAAAGCTTGACTTATTTCTGCTTATCCAAGATGGTGTTGACTGGCTGAGGTTGCTTCATCCCCCAGAAGGTCACAAAACAATCAGCTGCTCTCTCTGGTATTCACATACTTACATAGCATTGCCCAAGGGGGCTTCCATTTAAAAATTGCTAGAAGGCAGGGTGCTTGGTGAGATATTTCCCTGTGCCCTTTCTTGTTCCTGTCATGTTATTCAGAAAACTAGCACTGAGAACTCTTGTTCCCACAGTGGGAGGTTTTGTAATAGCAATGCATTTGTGATGGCAAATATCTCTATTAGGATATTTAGCTTAAATCAATTATATGAATGCCTTGTAAGACATTGATTTTGTCCAATGTTTCATCAGCATCAAGAATTTAAAAAATTGTTTGATCTTTCCTTTCCTGAAATTCCCTTACATGAGTGATGGGTTTACTAAAATTTACTGTGAAGCTAACCTGATTACTCTAAGCTATTTTAAAGAGGATTAGGCTATTCAAGGGAGGATGGATTCTAATCCCATGACTAATATTTTGGCCAATATAGTACAATTCTTTCTGATTATGAAAATTGGTTGGTAACCACTTCAGTATGCTCCAGCCTTTTCTGGTTGCAATAAGCAGCATTAAAATGTTTCTGTTGGAACTTAGTTATAGATCATCTCCGTATCCTTGAATTAATCACTGTGTGTTAGGGAAACCTGCCATGTTGCAGGAGGAACCTAGGGGTAAAGTTCTTTGGTTGTTGACATTTGCAGGGGACTCATTATATCCATGTGTTTCCCATTATTTAATCAGGGTTGAATACGGAATGTGGAGTGGGGTGGCGGTGGTAATCATCATCGCAGGAGGGGCTAGTCTTTGCCAGGAGAGAATTAAGTTTCCAGGTTGAGGTTTCCAAATGGTTTTTTGCTGAAAGAAAACAAGCTCACTTGTGTTTATTATAATTATGGTGCTAGAATTTACAACGGATGTAAGCTTTAGAAGAGTGGTCAATTAACATCACTTCTTAAACTGAAGGGGGTATCGTGCAGATTTGGTGGCCATATTTGTGCACCCAAAGGCTCTTGGTCTGATTAAAAAAGAAAAAAAAAAAGTGTGAGAATACTTTTTTACTGAAGGAAATCCAGAAATGTGATTTGGTTACCAAAATGGCGGGGTTTCTGAGAGGTGTTGAGAATGTATACAGACAAGAGAATAGAACACTGAAATTGGGACTATCTTAGTGAAACTAAACTCCTGCTGTACCCTGACTCTTCCCACCCTCCGTCCCCCAATCAGATCCTTCACCATTATTTACTGGTTCAGCAACACCAGGTTGCTCGAGCTAGAAAACTCAGCATCACCCTTGACAGCTCCCTCCTGCAGAGTTCCTCTTCCTTTTCCACTTCCTCCTGTATACCGTCATCCGAGTCAAAGCCACAGGGTTTTTTTTTTTCATATAATTTTTTTTTTATTTCTGCATATTATGGGGGTACAAAAGTTTTGGTTACGTGTATTGTGGACCCAATAAGAGAAAGCCACAGGTTTTATGTGGATAGAAGTGGCAATCGAATTTGCCTTCCCCAATTCCCTTATCTCCCTTCAATTTGTTCTTGACACTGCAGCGACGTTATGTTTTGAAAACAAGTTTCATCATGCTGTCCCCCTGCCTAAAATCCCTCAATGTTTTTCCATTGCTCTTGAGATAAAGTCCACAATCCTTCCTATGACCCACAGGACCTTGCTACCGACCCAGGTTGCTCCTGAAGCTGCATCCTCCCTGTCTCTCTTGTCCTGTGTGCCACGTACTGCCCCTCTGAGTTGAGAACAGAGGTTTCCCAGCTCAACTTGCGTGTGCGTTTTCAGTGCTTGGGTCGTCTTCCTTGCTGACACCTCCTCATGCTTCAGACCTCACGGTACCTGGAGCTGCCCAGGACAGCCCTTCCTGACCCTGCAGTCAGGTGTAGGTCTCCCGACATGTGCTCACACGGAACCCAGCACCTTTTCCTCATGGCACCATTGTGATGAAATAATTAACGGTTTAACTAGTAGTTTGGCGTCCCTCTCACCTGCTGAACTGTAAGCTCCCCGGGCACCGGCACTGCGTCTTCTCTATTCCAGAGCCTCGCCTGGTGCCCACCTGTTGCAGGAACTCACTACACATTTGTTAAATAGAAAAATAAATGAAAATCTGAGACATGTGGTCACTGTGCCAGGGGTAGTTCTCGTATGAACTTAGAAGGTCAGGAATCAAGAATGTGGCTCATGCTTGGGGGGCTGGGTAATGTGCATAAACATTAACCTGACATGTTTCTCCTCTCCATGATCCTTTTCCCCCTGTTGGTACAGCTGTGCACGCTGCCGTCACTCCTGGAGGGTGACAGAGTGTTAAGAGCAGAGAGTAGAGAAAAGCAGGAGGGGTCTTTTTCTGGCCCGTGAGCTGTAAAAGCTGAGACTGGTACGAGAAAGGACACGTCTGGTCTTTGTCCCCAGTTCCTGGCACAGGTCTGCAAGAACCCTTGGCATTTCCCGAGTGATAGGAGTATCTTTTGGCTAATATTTATATAATTTTTGTAAGATAAACAAGAAACATTGATTCGTGCTTATCTATGCATATTATTCACAATTTGAACTGTCATGGCAGGCAGAATAATGAGCCCCTCCAAAATGTCCATGTGCTAATCCCTGGGATTTGTGAACATGTTAGTTTACACGGCTACAACAACTCTGCAGATGTGATTAAGTTAAGGAACTTGAGATGGGGATTAGCCTGGATTACCCAGGTGGCCTGATGTAACCACAGGGCCCTTATGAGAGGGAGACAGGGGGGCTGGAGTCGGAGAAGTAAATGTGTCAAGGGAAGCAGAGGTCAGAGCCAGAGAGAGATTGGAAGATGCTGCGCTCCTGGCTCTGAAGACGCAGGAAGGGGCCACACACCGAGGAATGTGGGCAGCCTCTAGAAGCTGGAAAAGGCAAGAAAGAAAGACCCTCCCTTAGAGCTTCCAGGAGGAACACAGTCCTGCTAACACCTTGATTCTAGCCCAGAGAGACCCATTTCACTTTTGACCTCCAGAACTGCAAGATAATTAATTTGTGTTGTTTTAAGCCACTAAGTTTGTGGTAATTTTTTATAGCAGCTGTAGGAAACTAAAACAAACTTCTACTTAAAATATGTAATAAATATTTTCCAAGTCTATAAATATATTCTTTTAGGCTCATTTTTAATGGCTCCAGTGGTTTTCCACTATAGAGCTACACCACAGCTCATTTACTGATTTCCTTTGCCTGGACATTTAGGTTGCTTCCAGATTTTTTTTCCTTTTGCTATTGTAAACACCACTGTGATTTAATATCCTTGACACATGTCCTTTTGCACTTTTCTGATATTTCCTTAGGATCAATTTCTAGAAGTGCAGTTGTAGGGAACGCACATTTTAAAGGTTTGTGACACACGTTGACATTTGAATTGGAGACTTGGAGACTTCCCATGTAAATTTGTCGGTAACCAGGTAACTTCATCAGTCCTTCCCTGTGAAACAATGAAATGAGGTCTGCTAAAAGAGAACATTTCTTCATGTTTGAACCCAATTATTTCTTCTTCCTGCTGTTGTCTATCTACAAAGATCAGAAAAGGAAGATGCTACAATAGTGCACTGTGGTGGCCGATTTATAGACTCCAGTTGGCATGTTCTTGTCTGGGGAATTCCTCCCGAGCGGCAGAAACAGACATCTTGACACAAAGCTGGGGTGAAAGCAGTTGAACCCATTAGTCAGCAGCGCATAAATACACCAACTTATTCCCCGACATGTTTGCCCCGTGTCGATGTGAATTTGCCCCCTGCGACTGCGAATGCATTCTGGGACGCTGCAGACCCTCTGTGTGCATGCCTCGCGTCAGCCCAGGGCTGCGGTTGGGGGTGTTCTGCCCTGGATTTCCAAGAGTGCTTGTTATGCATATTGATCACATCTCCAAACTCTATTATTGCAAAATAAAGACACTACTAGAGTCAATCAGGGTTAAAGGATTGGTATGAAAAGGATATTGCACTGGGAAAAATGGTAATAAATCCAGAGTTTTAACAATTCGGGTTTTTAATTTGCAAAGCAATGTGATGTTCGTTTTGCTCTAGACACCTTTATTTGTTTCTAAAATATTAAGGTTAACTCAGAAGTGGCCAGAATGCATTAGTAAAAGAGGACAAGAGATAAGAGAGGAAAGAGGGACTCCAGGGCCTGGGAAAATGTATTAAGATGGTAATTTGACAAATCCTATATATGCTAAAATAGATTAGCATAGATCAGGTAATGGGTCCATGTATAGCCTTGTCATGCATATTACTCTGCTGCTATAAACAAGTTCTACTATATTTATCATTAATCACTGAATGTAAATGATACTACCTGATGTGTGTGTATTTAAGTAAATAGCCACAGATACCCCCTCAAGGGACTGTTGACCACATGGCAAAGAGAAAGTCCATGTCTCTGAAAGGACAAACATCTAAAAGAAAATCAAAATAAATCTGGATATTTATTTTCATGATATGAAATATTAAGTTACTTTGAAATATTTCAGTGTTTGAATTTTTCAGTTTCTTCGGAATATTTTGTTTATTTGTACCAAGTCTAAAAAAATATCCTTTTCCCTGGTCTGTCCCCAGTGTGGGACTGGAGGAAGAAAGTTATGATGCCAGTGCGTCACGGAACTGCTGTGTTAGTCTCCTAGGTCAGCCCTAACAAATCACCGCATGCTTGGTAGATTGTAGATTAAAACAACAGATGATTATTGTGTCCTGTTCTGGAGACCAGAAGTCCCAAATCCAGGTATTGGCGGGGCCAGCCCCTCTGGCGGCTCCGACAGAGAATCCTTCCTCTCCTCATTCAGCTCCTGGTGGCTCCAGGTGGTCCCCGGCATGTGGCTGCATCACTCCAGTCTCTGCCTCCATCCTCACCTGGCCTCATCTTCTGTCTTCCTGGAGGACACTGTTGTTGGACTCATGGCCCTGAGGGTAAACCAGGATGACCTCTTCTAGAGATCGTTAACCTAATTACATCTGCAGAGACCCTTCTTTCGAATCAGGTCACATTCACAGGTTCTAGGGGTTAGGATGTGGACATACCTTTTGTGGGGACCACTGTCTACGCTCGATTCAACCTGCCACCCTCCCCCAGCTGTCACCCTGCCACTGGAGGCTGATGTAGCTGGAACAGGCTGCTTGGTTTACTTGCCTAAGGGACGGAATATATTTCATACAAAGGGACAATGGCCAGGCCACATATGAAAATAAAACTGTGGCCCGTAACCTGCAGCAACCTGCCCAGGAAGCCAGCCCGTTGTCTGTGGTAACCAGCCCAGGAAGCCGGCCGGCTCTCACCAACCAGCCTTGCAGGAAGTCAGGCTGCTCTCTAGTGACCAGCAGAGGAAGCCAAGCAAATGCCTGCAACAGCCGGTCCACGTGGCCAGGACTCGATCATAACTCACAGCTTCCCTAATCTTCTGCCCCAACTTCCAACTTAGGACCAAGCAGAGAAAGCCAAACACACTCCTCTAACCAGTCACCCGGGCCGTCCCACTTCCAGTTAATCCCACCCGCAGCGTCCACAGATCAACCGCCTCCCATCAGGGCACAACCGGAGCTGTCCCTGTTCCACTGTGAAGCTTTCCTGCTCCTCCGCCTGCCTCTGAGTCTCTGCCAGACACAGGGGGCGGTGGCCGATCCCTTGCTAGAGAATGGATAGCCTGTGCTTGTTCTCGTTCGGTTGGTCTCTGTTTATTTCCAACATGCCTTTGCTGCTCTTCTGGCTCTCGGGCAAACGTTCTCAGCTGGGAGCTGTTCTCCTTGTGTGTCCCTTTTCCACACCTTGCATGTCTCTGCTGCCACACAGGAGCCATGTCGTGCTGGTAGAACAGGGTGGCATTGGAGAGGACAGTTAGGGGATGTCATGAGCAAAGGGCTTGGTGGCCCCAGGGCCACCAGGGTTTGGACAGCAACAGGACCTGTGACCCGATGTTAGGCTGCACCAAAGAGACCATTCAAACCCCACCCTCAACTCTGCCCATATTAAAAGCTACTTGTGTGTGCAACCCAGATGTTGTATAAGTTGTGCTATTTTTTAGAGTTCCTTTTTTCCTTCTGTGACCCTTCCTTAGTGACCCAAGGGGGTTGCCTTTGGGATATACCAGCAGTTATTTTCTATTTCCCCGTAATTCTGGAAAAGCGTCAGGGAGGCACATTAGCAGTAAGGGATGTTTTAGGCACATATGACTGAATGCAGCTGGTTGTCAAGGAAGATAGAGAAGAGGCCAGAAGGGGTTAAGCTCTAAGGGGCAAATCAGGGATGTGAGAGAGGAAAGCAGGACACAGGTGAGAAGGTGTGAGAGGCCGCGTGTCAGGTGACCGGGTGATGTAAAACAAGGGGCCAATTTATAGGCTCCTTAGAGTCCCCTCAGCTCCGTAATTCACGCTCTAGTACTAGTCTGACATTTGCCCAATGCGACAATAATTCTGGGCCTCTGTGTTTTCATGTGAAAGGTCCCAGTTTTCATTAAAAACATTCTAGAGTCGATGGGACCAAGTGGCGCTAACAGCCATCAGACCGGGACGGATTGGAGCCGTGATTTCCAGCTGGGCTTTGCCCGGCCACACGCAGGTTTTGTGGAGAGTCGCTTGGGGCAGTTCCAGGGGCCCCGGACGGGAACTGAGTCTGCCCCTACGTCAGTCTGAATAACACCATAGTTGCCTGCACCATGTGCTCCACCCCCAAACAGAAAGTGGAGCCCAGGGGATGGTGGCTCGGGAAGGCAGGCACCCATCCTTAGGGAGGAATCTTGGAACCAGTCCCCCCAGCCACCTCCCCGACACACCTCCACCTCTGTCACATGACCCTTCCCAAATACCACAGCCACTTCCAGAGGCACCCACTCCCAGGACATACCAGGGCCACTGTGCCAGGTCCTCCTGCTTCTCAGTGGCTGTCAGGCTGTCCAGGTTGCAGGGCTGGGAGGTTGGGGTGTGGGGACCTGAGCTGCCAGGGATGGGCTCTCTGGTGTGCTGAGTCCCTCCCAGACTCTCTGCCCCTCCATCCACCCCCCTCTGCCCCACAGCTCCTGGCTTTCCACCTGTCACCACCTCTCTTAGATCCACACGGTCTGACCCCTGGCCCTTTGTCCTGGGCTTTTTTTCCCCATAATTTTGCTCAGGTACATCAAGCAAATTCTCTTTTCTCTCCCTTTCTTAATTCTCTTAGTGAGCCAAGCCCAAAACCAAAACCACAAATCAAACAAGGACAAGGCCCCAGATGACAATGGGTCCTGCTCGGCCCCCCTTTTCCTGAAGTGAAAGTGGTCACGAAATGGACAGGCGCCGTCCCCCGTGGGGTCTCGGGAGAAACAGGTATCCCTGCAGGAGCTCTGGGGTGGCTTCTCCCTGCTCAGGTGCCTCCAGCCAGGCTGTCTTCGGTGACTGGTTCAGGAGCCCTAACTGCACGTTCTTGTTCTGTGTTTCCTGTGTCACTGTTTTGATGTTTTAGTCATGACTGCTGGAACGTGTTCATTACTGTTTTTCTCATTGCAAAGTTGCTTCATCTCAAAACATTTCAAATTAGACTCTAAGATAATAGCTTTACCCATTATCCGACCCAGGGAGCCAGAGCTATTTGTGGCATTGTCCTCTGGGTGACACACCCGAATCCCAACCACAGACCTCTGGAGCTGCTTTGGAGAGGAATCTGATTGAAAATGAGATGAATGGGTGGTGTTGGCCGACTGCCATTCTATGCTTTTAGAAGCAACAAACTTTAAAGAATAATTTTCACAGGAAAATTAACCCACTATTTTATTAAGTTAAGGAAATATACCCCGAGTGTACCTGTCCTCAGAGTGTGAGTAGATATTGATGCACACTGATTTATTTATTTACTTTTATTGCATATTTCAAAATAGCTGGAAGAGAATCATCCAAATGTTTCCAGCATAAGGAAAAGGTGAGGGATATCCCCAATGCAGTGATCTTTCAAAATTATATGAATGTATTGAATTATTGCATGTATCCCAGATATACATATGCCAATTATGTATCAATACAAAATTTAAAAGACATATGCTGTTTTTAAATGAAAATATTTGGACATTTTGCAACAGAGCAGAGGTCCTTCTCTCGGGCAGTTAACCTGCCACAGTGAAAGCCCTAAGTCACTGTCCTTCCGCCTGCCTTCTCGGTTCTGGCCCTGGTGGTGCTGCCAGGCACGCGATGACTGGGACAGCTGGGTCCATCTGGGTTTCGTTGTGGTTCATTTAGTTCGGGACAATTCGGTTTAGCACAAGTCACTGAGAACGGCGTTCCAGGGCAGGAGTGTGAGGGAGCTGAGCCTAATTTCCCAGCATTGACTCAGAATGAGACGCCTATGAGATGCCCTGTTCTCCCCACCTGCCGAGTCATTAGCGGAGCCCAGTGTGCCCTCCGCTCTTGCCCAGGCCCAGCGTCTGGTGTCCTCTGCTTTCTCCACGTGGTGGAAAAGACCAGAGACATTTGCGCCAGCTCTGCCCCTACTCAAAGGAGGTCACCTCTGAGCAACTGTAGTGGGTTGAAGAGTGGCCTTTAAAAAGTAGTGTCCATGTCTTAATCCTTGGAACCTGGTGAATGTGACCCTATTTGGAAAAAGGGTCTTTGCCGATGTACGTTGTTAAGGATCTTGAGACGGTTTCTGTGGGCTTTCTGGGTGGGTCCTAAGCCAGCGTCCTTATGGGACACAGGCAGAGGAGAAAGCGATGTGAAGACGGAGGCAGTGATTGAATCTTCAAGCCACAGAATATCAAAGAACTCCAGGGACCACCAGACACTGGGACATCCAAGAGACATTCTTCCCCAGAGCCTTGGGAGGGAGAATGACCTGACCAACACCTTAATTTTGGATGGCCTCCGGAACCGTGAGAGGGTGAAGTTATGTTGCTTTAAGCCACACGATTCGAGGTCATTGTTTTGGCAGTCCTAGGAGATGCATATAGCAATCCATTAACAGCGGTGGACAGCACAGAGAATTTTTAGGGCAATGAGACTACTCTGCATGATATTATAACGGTGGGTACCTGTCAAAATGCATTTGTCCAAACCCACAGGGTGTGCACACAGGAGTAAGCCCTGATGTGAACCGTGGAGTTTGGGTGATAATGGCGTGTCAATGCTGGTTCACTGATTGTAGCAAAGGTGCTACTCTGGTGTGGGATGTGACAGTGGGGGAGGCTGTGTGTGTGGGGCGAGGGGCATGTGAGAACTCTCTCTACTCTCTGCTCAATTTTGCTGTGAACCTAAAACTGCTCTTAAAAAATAAAGCCTATTAAAAAAATGGCTGACTTTGCTCCTTTTGCTTTCTCTGAGAAAGTGTGGCTTTCTTCCCACTGGCGGGGACAGCATGGCCTCTGTGTGTCTCTTCATTGAGGTGAGGAGGCCTCTTCTCCCTGCACTGACCAGTGGTGACCATGGCGACACAGCTCCCTTCTCTCACGACAGGTCTGTGGAGGGCTCTGCAGCGAGTCTTCAGTGGGCGGCGCTCTGGTCAGCTTGGGGAGTGAGTGCCCCATCCTGAGGGGTCTGGTGTGCACTGGTGAACTTGCAACACCCACACCCCAGTCCTGGGCACAGCAGCTGTTGCTCTGTCCAGGTCTGTGTGTGAGCTGCAGGTGTCGCTGGAGAATCTCGGGCAAGTTGGCTGACTCAATTCCCTTCAAACTCATGGTCTCGAACTTCCGGTGAGTTTTCACTGCCGCCCACCAAACCTGTGTTTCCCCCCTAGGATATTTGCTTTCTATTCTTTGGCATCACTATTTTATGCCTCCGTTTTTTTCTCCTTAAATCTCCAAGCACCCTATTTCTTCCTGTCCCTCCCATGACCCGGTCATCAGCTGGGTGCCGTCTGATGTTTCAGGCGAGGTCTAGGCAGTATGATACTCCAGATTTGAGAGCATTAGTCTTATATCTATCAGTGAGACCCAGCTAAACCTTGGAAAAGTCTTGACTATCCAGAACCTCAGTTTCTTCGTCTGCCCATAGAGTCTCCAGGAGTGCAGAGGCACTGGTGGGCTTTGTTGCATATGTAAACAACAGCACAGTTCTGCTTACAGAATAGACCTGAAATAAATGTTTCTAGATTGATTTTCTGACCACCATATTTCCCATGACTGACACATCCTTCAGCGTCTGCTCTGCTCTGAGGGAGATGCATTAAAGAGAAGGACTCCCAGGCAGGTGGATAGAAATGATCCGAATGACAAAATGAAGGTTGTTTCTCCCCATCCGTTCCAAGAGCTGGCAACAAGCCTACAGCATAATTCAGGAGTGTAGTTAGTGTTTGAGACTTCAGTCAGCCTTTAATGAAAATTCTTCACAAATGTTGCAGTTTGCATCGGAATTACAGAAAACTCCTTGACAAGCCTTTTGTTACATGCCTGAGTTCGTATGTAGGAGCCAAATTGAGGAAAAAACAAAAACAAAAACAAAAAAAACAGGACACATATTGCATGGGACATACTTACAGAAAAAAATTATTTGTTTATATTAAATTCTAATTTAACTAGAAACTCATCCATCAACCTTATTCATGCAATCCTCCAGGCTCCTGCATTGGCTCTGCTAAGACTGGTGTCTCCACTCTGATTAGGCTGATGGTGTCAGAGCTGACTGGGGACCTTCCATGACATGTGCACCATCAGAGAGGTGGCTCCTCCTTCCTTCTCCGTGTTGGTTTATTACTTGAATGGCTGACTTGGGTGTTCATACATAAGTTTCCTATCTCTCTTTCAGTGGTTCGCTGAGCAGGCACCTTGTGGGTCATTTTACTTTCTAGCTTTGAGTAGATGGGATCTTCCTGGCCTCCCATTCATCTTGCTTTCCACCTGACCAGAATTACTCAGCCACATCCCTAATGATTGTATTTGCATTTTCTTTATTAAAATTGGGGTCGACCTTAACATCTGTGAGCCATGTTCTGATTTAATTAAGATACACTTGGTTTGGTCCACAACTACTTATAAATTTTAATTAAGTTGGGTATATATTAAACTGAATTATTTTATACGAACCCATGCATTTGATAAGAAATGTAATTATCTTTGTTTGAAATGCGATAGTTTTATATTTTGAAATCCTGATTTTAAAAGGGAAGAAGTCATTTTAGTTAACTGTAGCCTCGAATAAGCATCCATAAGACCATTTCTGGCTTTGATTTAAATTCATATCAGCCTCCTTCCATTACTGGAAAATATTCATTATTTATTCATTCATCTTTTCCATCAGTCACTAGACATTTGGGGTCTATTAAGTACCAGGCACTGTGCAAGTTACCATGTTGGAAGCTCAGACTTGCAGATTCCTAAGAATTATCTTCCTTTGACTTTGTCCTTATCCTTCATGACTTAGTTGTCCACTTGGATGTGAATGGGTTATTTTTTCACTATTCATCTACATGCTCAATTCTGTCAGTGTCTAGAAAAAGGTTTAGGTAAACGGTGTCTAAACTGTCTAACTCAAAGGAAAAGAGACATCCATTTTCATTCTTTTCCCCTCCCAGTGAAGACCATATCTGATTAGGAAGGTGAAAGAAGGCTATCTATGGAAGGTGAGTGTTATGGAATGAATTGTGTTCCCCTAAATTCATGTATTGAAGGGCTAACCCCCAACATGATTGTATTTGAACATCGGACTTTCAGGAGGTAATTACATGAGTCCCTAAGGAGAGAACCTAATCCAATAGGATTGGTGGTCTTATAAGAAGAGGAAGATAGGGCACTTTCTCTCTATGTCCATCTGTACCCACTGAGGAAGGGCCATCTGCGAGCCAGGAAGAGGGTCTTCACCAGAACCTGACCATGTTGGCATGTGAATATGGGACTTCCAGCCTCCAGAACTATGAGAAATTAATACATTTCTTTTGTTTAAGCCACCAAGTTTGTGGTATTTTGTTACGGCAGCCTGAGCTGACTGAGACAGTGAGCCTGAGTCCAGCCTTGTAGCACAGGTGGGATTTCCATGGGTGGTTGGAATTCTAGCCTGGCAGGGTGGGAAGCTCTGTCTCCATGGCAGTTTGTCCTTTGCTGTATAGGTCCCATTAAGTTAGCCACCCCCTGCTCCTGAGAGCGGGGTGGACTTTACTACCAGGGGAGCAGCATAGCCTTTGACAATGGAGCAAAGCTAACCAGTCTGTCCTTGGATAGAGTCATGACCTTGGCCGATTACCATTGCATCTTGACTGATTGAACTTCTCAGCCTAGACACTTGTGATGTACAACCTAACGTCCTTCATAGAAAGATAAATGTGAGGTTCAGTTTATCAGGTTTTAGAGCTTGCTTCTGTTCCGTCAGGGGAAATTTTTCCATTAGAAGAGGTATTAATGCTTTCCCTTTTTTATGTCCCATTGAGTCTCATATGTCAACAGATTTCCAAACATAAAAAAAAAATCTCAAGTTCAGCTTAATATTTTATGTGACTTTTACACTGCTGAGCTGTGTCCAGCCCTAAAAGCGTGGTTCCTGTCTTTTCCTCTGAGTCCCACCTTCTGTATCTCTTTGATGCACTAAAAATGCTCTCTGCGGATCAATGGAGAGAGTACCAGCCTCCAGACATAGAGCTGTGACAGAAGATCAATGTGCAGTGGGGACAGTTGAGGAGAACCTTAAATAATGTTTTAAAAAGAATCTGCACTCCTCAGTACCCTCTCCGTGGAGACTGCCGCTGGGGCTCATATGAGCTAATGTGCATGTTCCCTTGTGGTGTGCAGAGGTTTAGTGAAACCAGCAGAGGAAAACTACAGTCACCATCCCCATGAAAAAGCATTTGGATTTGCAGATTATTCTGACACATTTTTCCCCTCTCATCCCTCTGGCAAGAATATTAAAAAAATACTGAACTTGGCACTTTGCTTAAGTCACACTGTGAGACATACCGTGTACATCTTATTTCCTTTCTAAAAGCAACACTTAGCAACTTTTACTTGCTGGCATCACCTGGTGCCCCAAACAGTGAGAGGACCTGCTGGCGAGGACCAGGGGCTATGTCCTCTTGTCGTCAGGTGAGGAGGAGAGGGGTAAGAGCCCCATTTATTACCTTCTTGTTAAAACATAAAGCATTATAAAATTGCCATCTGTAGGAGGATCTATGAAGGGATTCCAAGCCGAATATTTGCAGTTCCCGAGACCAGGGATGCTGATTTATGCAGATACCTCAGGCTCATCTTACCAGCCTTGGATTTCTCCTGGTGGAGCACTCCTTGGCTAACAGACTCAGAGGCTTTTCTGGAAGAAAATTTATACCCAGAAATTTTTTTTAGGACCCTGGAATTAGAAAAAGATTGGCTGGTCTTGGAGGGCATGCTTTTTCCAACAGTTCACGTCATTATGTTTGCTAAAACAATAATAACAACCATAACTGCAAGACAGATGACAAACTCACAGGGCACCCATGTGTTACTGAAGCACTGTCACTGTGAGAGTTCCTCTGCTTAGAATGGCTGGCTTGCAGCAGTTGAATGGAGGTGCTAAGCTGCCTGTGATTTGCGGTAATGTGCCCCTGTGTTTCAGCCCCTGGGCATTCAGTAGTGAGAACAAGGTGTAGGATGCACCCCAGAAGTGGCGTGCCTGTTCAGAATGTGAGAAGTGGAAGAGGGTAGAGGAGAGGAGGAGGTGTGGGCTGTTCCGGACAGGCAGAGGGAAGGTATGGTTATGCCAGGGAGAAAGGAACATGGGAAAAGGTGGCTCACTGTTACAGTTAGTTGAAAAGAACCAAGTGCTGTGAAGAAGTATTTTTCTGATTGAGAAATGATCATTGGAGTTTTATGGTTTATAACGATTGAGAGAAGGCAGGACTTCAGGTCACCCAGGACATTGCAGACACACTCCCTTCTAGGACACCACAGCCCAATTAACTCTCTAGAGCTGCTCTGATCAATATGGCAGTCACCGGCCACGTCTGACCACAGAGCCACTGAAACGTGGCTGGTAGGAATTATATAGAATGTTCATTTGATTTCAAAGGCTTAATAAGAAAAAAAGAATATCAAATATCAATAACTTTTAAAAACATTCATTACATGTTGAAATGATTGATATTTTAGATATATTGGGTTAGTAAAGTACATTATAAAAATTTCACCAGTTTCTCTTTTGCTTTTTAAAATGTGGGTCTCGGCCGGGCGCGGTGGCTCACGCCTGTAAACCTAGCACTCTGGGAGGCCGAGGTGGGTGGATCGCTCGAGGTCAGGAGTTCGAGACCAGCCTGAGCAAGAGTGAGACCCCGTCTCTACTAAAAATAGAAAGAAATTATATGGACAACTAAAATATATATATACAAAAAAAAATTAGCCGGGCATGGTGGCGCATGCCTGTAGTCCCAGCTACTCGGGAGGCTGAGGCAGTAAGATCGCTTAAGCCCAGGAGTCTGAGGTTGCTGTGAGCTAGGCTGACGCCACGGCACTCACTCTAGCCCGGGCAACAGAGTGAGACTCTCTCAAAAAAAAAAAAAAAAAAAAAAAATGTGGGTCTCGGAAAACTTAAAATTATGTATGTGCTTCACATTATATTTCTATTGGATGGGGCTGCTCTGGAGTTATATAGACAGATAAGTTTATCTCTCTTGTGCATGTTCATACTTAAAAACATTTTAAGTTTTCCAATTTAAAAAATAAATAACCCAAATTCTTTAAATTACTCTTCTGATGACTTGGTTCCGGAGGACTTACCCAGCTATCCCATGGATCAAACGCCCATTTGTCAATGTCTCCCTTGAAATATGATGTCTGGGATGAAATGCTGTGATGCCCGAATATAGCTGAGGAAGGGACTTAGGGAGGGTCAATGGTACAGGGCCTGGTTTTTTATGTGATTTAGACTGAGAATGCTATAATAATAATAATAAGAATGTCCCTCCCAGCTCGTTACTCACACCTTCCTACATTTAAGTGGAGACCCAGGTCTTTCCTCATTCTCACAGTGCTCTGACTTGTAGACTCAACTGGACTCTTCTACCTGCACTCCTTGGGAGAGATGATTGGTGTAAATAATTGCATTGGTTACAAACCCAAGAGATGTTGCATTTTTAACAGCCGAGCTTCTGAAATTTGAAACTCAAGCGCCCCCAAAGCTGTGCAAGGCAAGTTCCACTTTCTCCGTTCTCTGGGCTTCTGGTTGCCTGAACATCCCACGTAGGCATACTGCCCATTCTGGACTCACAACAAAACATACTTGTTCTGTAGGAGGTATCAGTGGGATTTAGAAGGATAAAAAATTCAAGCTCCCAGAATGCTCTGCAGGCTCTATGTTGGTTTACTTGCGGTGGCTGTTTGGAGCAGGACTGTGTGTGTAGCTGGCTGTTCATTGCACTGGCGTCTGATCATGTCCCATCACAGTTGCATCCAACACAGGGGAGATGAAGGAGGGGAGAGGTGGAGAGAGGTTTGCTGCTGACGGAGGGAAACAAGTGTCGCTTGTTAAACAACTAAGTTCTCTCTGTTTTCCTTTGGACCACTACTCACCATATTTATTACTGGTTTAACCTTGGAAATCATTTAGAAAACTTTGAAAAGTCTCATTTGGCCAATCGAAGGCTCCCCCCCCCCCCCCCCCCCCCCCCCCCCCCCGCCCAAAGATGTTGGGTGCTTTCATCATTTGAAGAAGATAAGGCTAAACTCTTTAAGCCTTTATTTAGAGATAAACCTCTAAATCTGGTATACGCATATTTTTAATCATACCCCAAGGAAATAACATTCCAATCCCTCATGAGTCATCATTCCAATTCAAGCAAACATTCTGCTGATTTAGTTCTCTCACCCGAGTGTCCATGGACATTTCTATTCAGTGAGTCACCTTGGGGTTTCCTGCCTCTCCTTTGAGCTTTGCTTGCTCTTCTGGGTCACTCTGCTCCCAGTGTTACTTTCATCGCCCCGAACCCCTTAACACACTGTGCACGATCATCAAGCAGGCTCCGTGGGAGCCTCTTGCTGAAAGGTGCTTTGTAAAAAATAATGCTACCCTAGTGGAAGATCATTATTACTAGATTAGCTTCTCTCTCCTAGACTAATTATTTCACAGTCTTCCAGCATGAACTGCATTTGCCATCTGCTGGCCCAATTACCTAAATGATTCAAATTCCTTTAAACCTGGTCACACGGCTCCTCATCTTTCTTTCCAACTCCCATTTTAGTGTTGCCGGCAGATTTTAGAGCCCCGATGTTCAAATTCTTATCAGAGCCACTTAGCTTTATGGCGCGTAGCAGCGCTCCTCAAAGGAGCCGGTGACCCTCCTTGCTAGCTTGGAGCTGAAGGCAGAAGCAGGCTCACGTCGGTTTTTCAATCTAGTATTTGCCTTGCTTTTGTCATCTCTTACTTTGTGTTCTATCATCTCTCTCTGAAGACTTTACGTGGAGTCTTTTTGGAAAATCAAAGCAAGTTGCATGACACTTGCTTTCTTTACGTTTCTTTATTAACTTAGTTAAAGGTGAATCTTTTTTGACTTCTTGGCCATATTGTTTAAAAATTAAATTCTGGAAAGTTAGTTGAGGTTGACCTCTTTTACATCTGAGCCCTTTTTGCTTAAGCAATTTTTTTCTCTTTGTTATTTGCTTTACTCGTCTTTAAAAATGATCCCCTTTCCAGATTAGCTCTCTAGCAGACATTTTAATTTGTATTCTAATTTTTCATGGTTTGTTTAATTCTCTGGTATGTATGTGCATATATCATTTAAATCAATCTGAATTAAGCTTGAAATTGGACATTGAAACAGAGAATCATGGTGTGACCACAAGAAATCCCACCGTTAACACAGGGCATAGGCAGATGCAAGTCGGCACCGAATGCTTTGGTGTAGGGTTTTCAGGTAACTCATCTATTTTGGACACTGCCATAGCCAGGACCTCTCCTCTTCTTGCAGGTATTTCTATTCCTTGTTTTGGCTTACTTTTTTATAAAAAACAGTGGTTTCAAATCAAAGTAGATAATTTATTTGTCTCCATGCTATATGTCAGTCATAAGCTTAATAACTATAGATGATATAAAAAATTAAAAAAAAATTCCTGCATGTTTTACTCCCATAGTCAAATAACAATGAAAACCTTAAATATCAGTTCTGGTTATCAAAACACTTCATGATTAATTGGTGAATTAGTTGTACAAACAGTAATTATTACAAGAAATCTGAGAAGAGAGGGGTCACTTTTAAAACATTATATTTTCAAAAAAAAATTAAAATGGGTTTTCATTATTTTTTATACTTATGGAAGTAAAATATGCTCATTATAAACAATATGAAGAGATGCTGAAGAGAATGAACCAAAATCTGTAATCTCTATGTAGAGAAAACCACCATTAACAATTTAGTAGGTACCCTTCTAGGCTTTTTTGGTTCTAAAATAATGTCAGTTAGCTTTTGCTTTATAACAAACCACCCTAAACTTTGGTAGTTTGAAGCACTAACCATTTATTGAGCTCACCATTGCTGAGGTTGGCGATTTGGGCTGGGTTCAGCTGGGCAGTTCTAGTAGAGACCAGTTCCAGGCGTCCTCAGCTGGGCTTGCTCTCATGTCGGGGGTCACTGGTGCATTGGCCTCCACTCGCACGGGGGGTGTCTGGAGCCCTTCTTTGGGGTCTTCTCTTGCTCTCGCAGGCTACCTGGGCTGGTTCACATGGTGGTCTCAGGTTTCAAGAGTGGCAGAAAGGCAACCCCAGTGTGCACACACCTTTCCAGTCTTTGCTGACCTCACATTTGCTACTGTCTCACTGGTGAGGTTGAAGTAGAGTCAGCGTGAGAGAAACTATCCAAGGGTTTGGCTACAGGGAGGTATGAACAACCTGGGGACATTACTACCGTCAATCCGCCACAAGCCAGATTGACATAGTTGTGATATTTTTAAAAAATGAGATCCTACTATGCGTGCTGTATTAGGCAGGGTTCTCCAGAGAAATGGAACCAATGTGATACGTACATATATATACAAAGAAATTTACTATAAAGAATTGGGTCACATGATTGTGGAGTTTGGCAGGTTCTGATATCTGCAGGGTGAGTTGGCAAGCTGAAGATTCAAGGGAGCTGGTGGTTTAGCTCCAGCCCAAGCCTGAAGGCCTGAGAACCAATAAGGCGATGGAATAGTTCCAGCTGGAAGGCTGGTGGGCTTGAGAACCAGGAAGAACCAATGCTTCAGTTTAAATACAAAGGCAGGAAAAAGTCAGCGTCCCAGTTCAAAGGCAGCCAGGCAGAAAGAATCCTCTCTTATTTGGGGGAGGTTCCACCTTTTTATCATTTTTATACTCTCCAATGATTTGATGAGACCCACTTATATATTAGGGAGAGCAATCTGTATGACTCAGTCTACCAATTTAAATGTTAATCTCGCCCAAAAACGTCCTCACAGAAACACCCACAATGATATTTGACCAAATATCTGGGCATCTCATGGCCCAGTCAAGTTGACACATAAAATTAATCATCACACATACTATTGTGAATCCTGTTTTTAATATACATCAAGGACCTTTTTTGTGTCAGTAAATATAGAGGAACACCATCATTTTTGATGGCTGTATAGCATATTATGAATGATATACATAATTTATTTCCATTCAGTTGACACTTAGGTTATTTCTTATATTTCACTGTTATATTTTTGTGATAAAGTTTGATTCATATTATTAAATTGTCTTCTAAATAATTTATACCTTCTCACCAGAAAGTCTAAGAGTTTGACTGTAATACTTTCATAACACTGAATGCTACTTCATTCAGAAAGTATTTATTGAGCATCTACTATGTGGCAGACTATGTATAAGGAGCTAGGTATGCAGTAGTGAGAATAGCAGGCACAGTTCCTTCCCTCATGAGGCTTCTGCTGTAGTGGGAAAGACACACAGTAAACAAATACAGCACTCAGCGAGGTAACCACAGCTTGTGACACGTGAGGCAAAGGAAGTGAATGGTGTAATTTTATATACACATAAGGGGCTGGAGGTGACTACCATAGACAGGGTTATCATTTTTCATTTTTTCCAATCTAATAGCTAGAAGGAGAAATCACTTTAGTTCTAAGTGGGAAAGGAAAATATTTATAAAAAAGGTTGGATTTGAATGGGATCTTGAAGTATGCAAAATAGAGTTGGATCAGAAATTAATTTGCCATGAAGCCTTCTGGAGATTTTGCATGGCCAAAATTTTCAGGGTGGCAAAACCCAGGAGTTGTTGGGGAAGAATGGGTCAATCAGTTCCTTAAACCAATTTTAGAGAACTCAAGTAGGTGTGGTTTTCAGTTAGCATTAATGCCAAGCTATTTGAGGAGTCAGTTATTGTCTGTCTGGATTAAAAATGTCCATGTATGTTGAGTTAATATCATCTGATTATAACATGTGTTTCTTTTTCCAATGACAGTTGATAATTTGATTAATCTGAATTTTCATATTAATGAAGCCAAATTTTCTAGATGGTAATTTTGTTCCCTAATTCAGCACCTAGCTCACAGCACTGGCTCTCTCAAAGGGTAATGATTGGTGATTGATTGGTCATATCTCTCCCACCATACATGTCTGATCTGAATTTCTTCACGTCATGGTATTTATTACCTCATGTTCCACCTTTCAAAGTATAATTACTTTTTATAGAACTGTTCCTGCAATTGAGATTCATTGCCACCAGGAGGCAGTACTGCAACCCATAAACTGGCCCTTGATGTACCATATAAATCATCATATGATGAGCAGGACAAGAAAGCAGTGGGCCATTTAATTATAAAGGCTGGTCCTTCTTTATAAATTTGAGTTTAACATTAACCTGAATAATGTGTAATTACTTGAGAGGGGTTTGTAAAAATAAGATAAAAGCTGAACATGCAATTTGGGGCCTTTCTCCTTATCAGTATGTTTCTAGAGATTGTAATTAAAATGCTCCTTTGTAATTCATTTTGCATATTTTATAGCAAAGCGCAGTGAGAGCTCGTGCAGATCTGCATTTGAGTCTGTCGGTGGCCTCAGGCTGGCCAGGGCTGGCTCAGACGTGGGGTTGCTCAGGGCATACCTGCTCATCCACTTCAACAGGTTGAATTGGTCTATGTAGCAAAACCCAGTAGAAAAAAATAAAAGAAATCTGTAGTGCACTTTGCCTGTATGTACACAAAGTCCTTAGAGAATTTCCTAATTATGCATTTTCTGTTTACCTCTTTATCTTGTTTTCAGAAGACTCATGACTCAGTGTCCTCTTGGCTATTTCTCTTCTTTAACTAGAACTAAGCATAACCGGGTTTGCATCGGATGCTTATTTACTTCTCCAACGAGCTTTAAGGGTGGCGAGAGTTTAACATAGAAGCTTAAGGTAGTCAGAAAGATTACTTTCAAAACTGTTTTCTTCAAAGTTTATGATATCTCTTACATAGAGCAAGCCATTTTGAACAAAATTAAATTATAGTTTTGAAACAGAGGTTTAAACTGGCTTTTATTACAGTCATTAAAAAAAGTGAGTGTCACCGACTGAACCTCCCAAGCTTCCAGTGTGCTCTGGGCCTTGGGGACGAGACGGTTTGCCGGATGACGAGAAGGACAACACCCCGCTGCCGGGCCGGTGGGGTCTCAGCAGGAACAGGGGGACGGAAGTTGACGGGAGCTCCCGGTGGCCCCCGGGGCCGTGTGGGTGCAAGCTGATGCCTGACTTAGTTTCCCCCAGATACACAGCTTTCACTGTAGACACAGGTCTACCTGGGCCACCACCTGGGCCACTCTGGTGTCAGGTGGAAAGCTCTGGAGTTCAGTGGGCATGTCACTCATTAGGGCCATTTTCTTAGGAAACAGACCCTTGAACATCGGCCCGGGACCTCCAAGTCTGCACCAGACGGAAAGGCTGCACGCTCCGGCTCAGCTTCTGGCTGTCAGTCAGGAAACACTTTTGAGTTCTTTTGGGACTTTTATGGGAAGAGGCCAACATCAGTTTTATTCCTCTCGCTTCTCAAACCTTTGATCCGGGGGCATCTAAGCAGGGGGGCTGACATAAGGGGGCTGACATGGGTCAGGGTGGAGTCTCCTGCTGTGCGGCCTCACACACAGTAAGTTGCCAGCAGTAAGCGATGCTCATGGAAGATGCGTAGGCCAAGCCGGATGCCTGTGAGCACTGTCTGGCTGCAGGAAGCCCAGCAGCGTTGGCCCTGGGGCAGCTATTTATACGTGAGAAGGGGACAGCCCTGGACTCTGGCCCTGTGGCCTGGGAGTGGGACCTGCTACCACAGTAGCCCAGAGGGCAGGATTGGGTGGGGTGGGTCTCTGTACATCAGCTTTGGAGAACTGAAAGACTTTTGCAACCAGAGTGGGGCTTTTGGAGCAGAGTTAAAGTTTCCCAATACAGAGCTCCTTTATGCTAAGTGGGGGAAAATCCACTTACACTGAAATTTTCAGTCACGCTCACAGGAAGCGGCATCTCTGACAGCTGAAGAGCACAACATCCAATGGATGCAGTGTGTGGCTCTCGGAAATGGCCCCGGGAACAGGGTGGTCACAAGCCACTGGGGAAACTCTGGGGCTAAAGCCAGCTGTCCGCTAGCAGACTGTGTGTTTTGGGCTGGGGGGCATTCTGCATTCTCCTTCAGCTGCCAGCAGCAGAAAACCATGTCCAACCTCTGAGTCAGGAGTGAGACACAGAATGTACAAACATACAAAGGAGCAGTGGCCAGACCATTGATAAAAATAGAACTGAGCCACAGCCTGCAGCAATCAGCCCAGGAAACCAACCCTTTATCTGCAGTAACCAGCCCAGGAAGCCAGCCTGCTCTCTAGAAGTCGGACTTATAGGCTTTCAGACGACTATCTCTAGTAACAATGCAGGAAGCCAAAAAATTGCTTCTGTAATAATTGGCCCCAAATAGCCAGGACTTGAATCATGACTTACAGCTTCTCTAATTGTTTCCCTACTTCCAATTTAGGGGACCTACCAGAAAAAGCCACATACGCTCCCCTAACCAGTCACATGGGACACCATCCCAACCAAAAACGTTTTTTAGAGTACAGGAGTAAAACAAAGTTCAAATCATGCTGTTTCAATTACTCAGGCGTGAAAGTACCATTTTTTTGTTCATTGTTTCAACTTCTAAAGTGTGAGCCTTTTGTCTTGTCAAAAGCGCTAGGTGCAGGAGATCCTGGAGGGGGCAGCTTCCTGCCAGGAAGTGGGACAGCCCCTCGAGGCACACGACCTGCATTCATTCCCCCTGCCAGAGCTCTGCCCATTACTGGCCTGTCTCAAGAAACCAGCCAAAGACACCATTCCACAGAAAGGAAAATCAATAAGTAATTTCTTTCCCCGTGTAGCTCCGTGGGTGACAAGGACAACACACACCCACCCATGAACGTGAGGGAGTGTACCTTGAGGGAAAGGCAGTGTACCTCACTGCTCTAAATGAAAACTAAGACAAATGGGAAAGCTACAAAAGGCCCGAGCAGATAGATGCTGACGTGGAGAGAGGTATTTTTCATTGGCATTTAATTTGAGTTCACCCAGGCACTTTTGCATCGGGGCTTGTTGGTGGTGGGGCTATCATTCTATTTACAGACTGACAACACAAAATATTTTTCAGGGTGAAGGGTGAGTCTTGACTCTCTTGAATGCAGATCTATTCCACAGCCTCCTCATCCTTCCCAGTTTGGAAAGTGCTCTGCAGAAATTGCAAGTAAGTGATGAAATGTGAGTGCAGAGGGAAGAGAATTCCTCCTGTGTTGTCGAAATGGAGCATGCCACAAACATAATCTATCATTTTTTGCTTCCAAAGCATTGCCACTTACATGGAGCTGATTCAGCTGGTTTTGAGGAAGCAGTAGCAATATCACTTAAAGATGCTTAGTGCTTTTTGGTTGATACGTGCTTATTTCTTTGTTGCTTTCTGAGATAGGTATTGGAGTCAAAGCTCTTCAGTCTATTCTTTTGGTCAGTGGAAAACTGTCCTAAAATATTTTCTAATCCTGTGGTCCCCAACCTTTTTGGCACCAGGGACCGGTTTCATGGAGGACAATTTTTCCATGGACCAGGGTTTGGGTGGGGAATGGTGAGCGATGGGGAGCAGCAGTAAACACAGATGAAGGTTCACTTGTCTGCCCACCGCTCACCTCCTGCTGTGCGGCCTGGTTCCTAACGGGCCATGGACCCGTACCTGTCTGTGGCCCGGGGGGTTGGGGACTGCAGTTCTAATCCTTTGGCTAATAGGGTCAGTCTAAATAAATGAACCCAAGTGCCTCAACCATTTTTGACACCAGTAAACATTCTTTTTCTAGCAAAACTAGCAAACTCTTTTTTTCTGACTTGCCTTTCCCAGTAGGTTATAAAATACAGATATAACAATATTTTCAATTATATCAAGATTATGAAGCAACAGAAAAGTTCTAGAAACAATCCTTAATCCATTAATAGAATTAATGGTTGCATTATGTCATCTAACAAGTTTTATTTTCCTCTGTGTGCTGAGGAGCATGAAATTATCATGTAACCAGTGTCACATCTGTGCAAACAATTTACAAGGTGTTCTCCAAATTCAAATTTAAGCTGTCATTTCTCTTAATTTGTTAATTGTTGTCTTCCCTGAAGTTTTCATCCACCTCACATGGGAAATGCACGTTTATTCTTTGTCGAACACTCATCCCTGTGTGTGTTCAAGGATTTGGAGAGGCTGCCTCTCAACACGGTTTGGAATTAAGATTCTATGAGCAAAGACAGGCAGCAACGGGCTTGTATGAATTTCCTTAGCATTCCTAGCTGGATTCAAAACACTTTTAAAGGTAATTTGATTTTTCTTTTTGCATTGCAAGAGTTTATTTTTATGTCTTGATGTTTGTGTACCGAAGGTCTCTGTGGTCTCCTAGCTTCCAGATTATTCTCTGTGGACCTCTGTTAGATATTTGGCATGCAGAGGCTGGTAATGTTGAAAAGGAAGTGATTATTACAGAATCATGACCATCCTAATCCCTAAAGCAGCCTCTTAATTCAGGTGCTTACATCCAAATCCTGTAGGCTGGATGCTAAAACCTAATAGAATTCTTTGCTAGAGAAATATGGTTTCTGACATTGTGTGTTTTGGTGTAGGTATTTGCTATTGGCTTACACACGCACACATGCACACATATACACCCCTTTTACTGGAAACTTGTATTAATTAGCAATGCAAACTTAAAGTACTCCAAAGAGAACAAGGGTGTACATTCCAAACCTTTTAGATACTACGAGCACATGTTTCACATCATTTCATTAAATTCAGGCCTAGCCATTCAGGAATGCAGTCTCCTTTGCTGGATGGTTATTTCCAAGGCACCTTTTGTTCTGCATTCAAATCATCTGAAATAAGTGCACTATTTATAGTTTTGTACAGCGGCACCATCGCTCTTGCTACAATGCCGTTCCATTGGCCACTTGTATTCAGCACCAAGCTAATTGCAAATCAAGTTTTAGCATCTCAAGGATGTGAGGGCTGAAAAATATTTTCTCCTGTCACTTGGGTTCTGGCAGAATAACAAGATAACAATTTTCTAGCCCTCTTCTCCATGCTGCATTATTAAAGAGGCTGTTGCCGGTGGAGGCTTTTTGGAGTGTGGACTGTGTGTGTGTGAGAGAGGGTGTGTGTGTATGTGTGTGTGTGTGTGTGCGTGCGCGTGTTTGTGCAGGGCAGTGAGGGGAGGAGGTTCAAAAGGACACAACGTGCTCAGTTACAGAGCCTGACCACTGAAGGAAACTGCTAAGATTTGGACATAAGACTTAGACCAAATATCTAGCTCTAATGCTGACATAAGAGGATTCTCTGCTTTTATGAACGTTGGCTGTTTGGACACTTGCTTCCCTATTTATCCTTCAACAGGTGTTGAAACTCATAGAAGTGATCACATTCTACTGCTTACTGCCTGCTCACGGCCAGCAGTTTCCAGGTGGTCACCGTGGCCAATGTGACAAAATGCCTTGGGTTAAACATATATTTTACCTTATGGGTCATGCGACCTGCCAGATGACGCACTTCTTATCATTCAGTAGGAGGTGACCTGTGCGAAGCACTCAGCAGGGATCCCTCTCAGCTGTACTCTGGCACCGCCGCGGGGTACGGCGGTGACTTCCCTCTCAGGGCGTTCATTGCCGATGTGGGAACCGCTGGGAGGACCCGCTACGGAATGTTACTGTCGCTTCAAATAAAAACAGGCCCCTTGGAATTGCCTACATTATTCATATGTCCCAGATTATGCTGCTGTTGATACAACCATCCAAGCATGGCGTGATCTCAAAGAACCTCAGAACTGATGGCATTTGTTTCTAGGACAATTTGTCAGGAAAATGAAAGACTGTGGTGCAGTGTCATTTTCCAGCACCTTTGAATCATTTACAAAATGCCCTCGGAAGGAGTCACGAGAACCGCATGAAAGATTGCAGCCGCACGCTGACACCGCTTGGCTGTCCTCTAGAGCTAGTCCTCGGGGAGGAGACATTTACAGGGCGTGGCCCCTTTATCTCACGCTGGAGCAGATGGACTGTTGAAAATCTCACTCTTGGATAAATGCCTCGTGGTGGCAAGATCACAGAGAAGTCATTGCATGTTTCCTCTTCCTGACCCGCTCAGTGGCCATCATTCATTCGTTCATTGTGTGACTACAGTTCCAGGAACAATAATGAGTTCTAGGGATGCAAGATCATCGTCTTCGGAGAACCCACCAGATTTTTTTTAATGTGCCATCACACGTCCTTCAGTACAGCCTTTTGGAAACAAATGAACGATCTGTGTATTTCGGCACATAGTTTGTTGAACTCGTTATTTTTTCAAGCCCTGCTGATCAAGTGCCTACTGTGCGCCAGGCTCTGCTCCAGGTGCTAAGACGAGAGCAGCAAACGAGCCAGCGTCAGGTCCTACCCTCGCCCAGAGCACGTTCTGCAGCGGAGAGAGAAAGTAACGAAACAATCACGCAAAATAAAGTAACACAGAGAATAAACACTAAGAGGAAAACCAAAGGAGTGTGGGGGCCGAGACTGAGAGGGCACAACTGTGGGCAGAGTCCGGGACAGGCTTCCCAGAAAGGGGAGGCGCGAGCGGGGCTGGGGCATCCTGAGGAGGAAGCGTGGCCGGACTGAGGGGGCAGCCTAAGGAGGATGACACTTGGCACCCAGGCGAGCTCTTCTGCTGAAGTCACTCTCTGCTGCTCTTTTGGCAGCTGACAGGCAGCCCTGACAGAATTGCCCTTGAAGCTTCAGTTTTGAGTTCAGGGCTCCTTGTCCTACTGACACTGTGCCTTAATTTCTTTTAGTATAAAAGAAGGTTAAAAAAACAAAAACTACATCCTGTTCCATGACCCTGATCTCCAGTTCCAGTGCTGTCCTGAAGTGGCCAGCGGGGAGCAGGGTCTGGAGCAATATGCTCATCGTCTTGATTCATCGTCCTTTCTGCTACCTGGGGAGTTGGTGAGATGGTCCCTATGGTCCCTGGCCATTGTGTGCACCTCCATGTGAGCCCGTGTGTGTCTCAGGGAGCGCCCACGTGCACCTGCATGTCAGCCAGTGTGCATCTCCGTGTGAATCCATGTGCATCTCCATGTGAGCCCACGTGAATCTTTCCATGTAAGCCTCTGGCACACTTTCCTGTAATCTCATGCATGTTCTCCTCTTGTAAGCTCCTGTTTAGTCTCTATAAACACACATGTGCTCTTGTGAACTCATGGCATTGTTCTCTGGTAAGCTTGTGCATTTGTAAAATCTTGTAGGCCTTGGAGGTTTATAATAATGCACTTTCAGGGACCCAAGGCCTGCAGGGCCCTGGAGGGTGTGCACTGCCTTTAACAATGGCCTTTCCCCAGGGCTTCCATCCAGGTGGGACAGACCAGGGCCTGGAGATCAGGGACTGGCTGTGGGGATCACCCATGGGCAGTGTGTTCCTGGGCCCTAAGTGAGCCCTCAGCAGTGTGTGGCAGCCAGACAGTTCTCACACCATTTCTGGAAACGGTGACGTTGGTACTCATCCTGCCCAGCTCAGTGTGGCCACGTAACCACTGAACTACAGGAACGGGAGCCCCTTTGAAAGAGGAGGTGGCTCCTGTCATCCACGTCGGCGTCCCCTGGCTTGGCCACAGCAGACACTCACTAAGCTTCGCTGCTGAGAGCTGCCCTGTGTTTGCTGCGTCACACACAGTGATTCACTTGGTAATTATCTGGGCAGCAGTTAAAGGTGGTTGAAGGTTAGCTATGTCCCCCAAACCCTGCCACTAGTTTGTAGTGAAAGCAAGTCTCAAATCAAATGTACCATCTACAGAAAGCAGGAAAGAACAGTTGCCGCAGCGTTTAGCATGAGCCTGGTGAAATCTGGGCTCTGTGTCCTCTGAGTGATTACTGCACCCTTTGCAGGAAAGGCTCAATGACATACATGTGACAGTTTTCCAGTGGCAGAGCACTGCCATCCTACCAGGCTGCAGGCACCCAGAATCCTCTGGCTCCGTTGCTGCCAGTAGGGCAGTTCAGGGTTAAGCCCTGGTGCTGTCCCCATGGTTGGGGCCTCAGACTTGGAATACACTCTCTGAACCCCAAAGCACTTTACTGATGTGAGAAAGAAGACTAGGAATCTACCTCCCTTTAGACATACACAGATGTTAACATTGTAATGGCTAAAAGCCATTTTCTCATTGGCAACTTTCTTTTTAAAAAATAGGTAATCTCGGTTGTAAGAACATGCTTTCCCCTCCCCTACTCCCTCTCTCTGGGGATTCACTAAAGCTATTCTCTTATGATTGAAATGTGTTGTGATTGAAAACGTTGCTCATCATAACCCTAGTAGGAGGCGAGTCCCGTTTCAAATTCTTTTTGATGGAGGGAGGTGGCAGGTGCTGTGAGCAGGAGGGTGAGGAGACGCAAATGAGCCGGGACAGTGGGGTGTTGTGCAGAGGGAGGGATGGACCCAGCGGGCAGCAGAGCATTGGCTGCAGGGTGTGGACTTGATGTGATGGCAGCGACTGTTTCCTCCCTGCTCCTGGGGTGCAAGAGCTTGCAAGATGGAGGAGAGTCACGGGGCTCCCCCAGAGAGAGGCCAGCAGTTACATCCTATATGAGGGCTCCCAGGAGTCTCGATTCTGCCGGGTCAGGGGAGGCCAGGCAGACCCTTAGGTTACTTTCATTTCAAAGTAAATGACTCTCATTCCATCCCCAGAGGTGGTTTCTGTGCAGTGGCCCTACCAGGACCCCAGGGAGGCAGAGTATACAGTGGTGCTGCTTTGGTGCCCAGATCCCCCGTCTTTCATGGAGAGGGAGCCAACGCCCAGCACATCTCTCTTCCTTCTCCAACTGTGAATGCACCACATTTGTCTAATTAGACATAAATTAACCAGGAACTTGGCATCAGCACTCCCGTGTCCTGTCTCAATCTTGGATGGTGCACGCTGGGCCTGGGCCCCACACGTTTGTAAAACTTTGGGCTGGACTGTGAATATGTATCCAATTTCTCCTAATGCTGTGCTTGTGTAGTATTTTGAGTTAATTTAAATGTATTGTTTCTTCCTGTGTTTCTCCTTTTCCTGCCTCCTATGCGTGGCCAGAACTGGTCTGGTTTATTTCTTCTCAGTAGGCCCATGGCAGGATGGAGAACCAGAAACAACCTGCAATTGGAGGAAGAGGATTTAGGGCCTTAGGGTGGACAGAATAACGGCCCCTTCAAAGATGCCCACATCCCGTCTCCAGGACCCATGGAAATGTCACCGTGTGTGTGCAGTGGGGTATGCAGATGTGATTAGGCTCTGGAGGGGGAGATTATCCTTGGTCACCAGTGTGGGCACCAGGTAGCCATGGGAATTCTTACAAAGAGGAGGCAGGACAGTCAGATGCAGAGAAGGGGTGTGATGACGGACGCAAAGGTCTCAGTGGTGTGACTGCTGCTTTGAAGATGGGGGAGGGGGCTGTGGCCCAAAGGATGCGGGCAGCCTCTGAAAGCTGGAAGGGCAGGAAACAGATTTCTCCCCAGAGGATCCAGGGAACACAGCTCTGCCGTCACATTGATTTTAGCCCAGTGCGGTGCCTTTCGGACTTTTGACCTCCAGAATTAGAAGACAGTAAGTTTTGGTTTTGGTTGATTAAAGCCACTATGTTTGTGGCCATCTGTGATAACAGCCACAGGAATTACTACAGGTGTCCAGAGAGGAATTGGAGACCCGCCCATGGGGATTAGTGATTTGCCAGCTCAGGGGAGAAGGGGAAGGCAGAAGCTGGGGAGGGTCTGTGGGTGCTGAGAGCTTAGGAGCCTGCACCTGGCTTCCCAGGCCTGGGGGGATGGTGGTGGCTACAGTGGGGGGTCTGGGCAGCTGGGACCCTGGGCCACCCTGGCCCACAAGCCAGGACTTAGGACAGGGAGGGTGTCTTGGTGGCATCTCATAGTTGACATGTTCTGAACTGGACCCAGGGTCCTCTCCCCAAGCCCAGCAGTGGTAGCTCCTCCATCTAGTGCCACAAGCCAGGAATCTAGAAACACTTCTCACTGGAGGCCTCCCCACACCCAGACCTAGTCCACTGCAGGACTTAATCTGGTCCCTGCCTTCCTCTCAGATCCCACCTACTGTCGTCCTCGCTCCACTTCTGCTCGTCACAGACACCAAGCTGGTTTTCACTTCAGGGATTTTGCTCTCCCTGCTCTGGGAAATTCTGGCCTGTGGCTTGCTTCTGGCTGTTTCCAGGGTCTCAGCTCAAATGTCCCCCTGTAGGGAGACCTTCCCTGACCAAGGGCCCCTGAAAACCACTGCTCTCTCTCAGGTGCCCTTGTTTTGTTTTCTTTATAGTTTTTAACCCTGCCTGAAATCATCCTGTCTGCCAGGCCATGACCACTGTGTTCAGCGTTGGGTCCTTCATGTCCAGAGCAGCGTCTGTCACAGGTAGCAGGTGCTTCCCATGCTACGTGCCTCCAGGAACGCGGCGGTAGCTCCTTCCCCAGCCCCAGGGCCTCTCCCTCCACTGCATGGACGGTGGGAGATGCCTCACAAAAACCAACTTTGAATTGTGTTTGGGTTTGAATCTGCCAGGGGAATTATTCATTCTCAAGCTGGCCCCTAAGGAAAAAGCTAAGGTCCCGAGGGTCGGGGGCTTTCTGAATAGAAGCTGAACAGAAGAACCCACGTAACCTATTTAGTGTGGGACAGTTACGACAAGGTGGTGGAATTAACTTGTGAATTTTTTTTTTTTTTTTTTTTTTTTTTTGAGACAGAGTGTCGCTTTGTTGCCCTGGCTAGAGTGAGTGCCGTGGCGTCAGCCTAGCTCACAGCAACCTCAAACTCCTGGGCTTAAGCGATCCTCCTGCCCCAGCCTCCCGAGTAGCTGGGACTACAGGCATGCGCCACCATGCCCGGCTAATTTTTTCTATATATATTTTAGTTGTCCATATAATTTCTTTCTATTTTTAGTAGAGACGGGGTCTCGCTCTTGCTCAGGCTGGTCTCGAACTCCTGACCTTGAGCGATCCACCCGCCTCGGCCTCCCAGAGTGCTAGGATTACAGGCGTGAGCCACCGCGCCCGGCCTAATTTGTGAATTAAATAAATAATCTCCCTATCTCTTAATATATCCTACAGATGCAATGGACAATGTACTATTTCGCATGCTTTGAGCTTTTCACGTGTTTTCAAACTAAAGATTGCACGTGTGGGGAGAGTGTGTGAGAAATATATAGCTTAGGACTAAATTGCTTGTGGAATCTTCTTATTCTTCTCAGTAAATATAACAAGAGACAGACCTTACTTAGATGCAAATTTAAATAAGATACCCACCTCCACCCCATACCTTAACATAGCTTCTTCTTCACTGTATCCCGATTGCCGGAAAATGTAAATGTTTCCCGTCAACTATTACTACTGTTATTACCACTACTCCTGCTGCTATTGTTACTACCATTGCTATTACTACTACTCCTGCTACTATCGTTACTACTACTGCTATGACTACTATTACTGTAGTAATACTCCTGCCACTACTATTACTGCTACTATCACTACTACCTATTACTATTACTACTGCCAATTAATACTACTACTGCCTATTACTTCTACAGCTACTATTACTACTACTACTGCTCCTATTATTACTACTATTGCCTCTTACTACTATGACTGCTATTACTGCTATTACTATTGAAGACCTGTACAGTTCTTCCATAGTTCATAGGATTCTTTCTTTCCAAGGCCTCACTTCATTTACTTTGTGAGTGTAGAATTTCATTTCTTTAATTTTGTTTTTTGAACATTTTATTTTGGAATAATTACAGATTCACAGGAAATTACCAAAGACAAAGTACAGAGAGACCCTGTGTAACCTTCACCTAGTTTTCTATTATGGAAATATCCCATATGACTCTAGTATAATATCAAAACCAGGAAACCAATGTAGGAGTTTCTTTTAATTTTAAGCAAGTATGAGTCAGTTTTTTCAATGGCTATAACTTTTTCTACCATGGTTTGTGTGTGTGTATATATTATTTACACTATATATATATATATATATATATATATATTTTACAGTGGGGCACAATTTATTGGTCATTAGATGGGTACATGACTAACTCTCAGAAAATACACACCATACTGGTTACAGGTGGCACCTTCCTTGTGTCTTCCTCATTTTCTTCTCTCATTTTGTGAACAAATCCTGATGAAATGCATGTCACTGGTGGAAAAAAGTGATCACTATGTTTGAGGCCTAGGACTTTTGGGTGGAGTATCATTTCTTTGCGTTTTTAGTTGTTTCCAGGTGTTACTTGTAATATCAGACATTATATCAGCCCATGTCATTTTCTAAGAAAAAGCCTTGAAATGCTTCATTATGGTGGGATAAACTTTTCATTAATTTGGCAATATTTTATTAATATGAGGAAACTGAAGCAAAATGTGATTTCTTCTAACTGAAGGTGCATCGTCATTTACTCTGGAGAGATTGGGCTTTAGGGCTCCTCTCCACTCACTTGGCAGGAGACTAGTGCTGGTGGCCTCTGCAGAGGGACTCACATAGAGGACTTTCTGGGTGGCAGTGATGCTACACCCTGGAGATGCTAGGTGGAATTCCTTGCCGAGTCTTCCTTTGGAAGTTGGCAAAGTTAGGTTTCTCTTCATCTATGCAGAATGGGCATGGACAAAAGGCCCTCACAAGACCCCTTTCAAGCTCCATGAATTTCCTGCTGCAGTTTTCCTGGCATAAGGCAAGACCTGGAACATTAAAACTGGTCATTCTGATTGCTTCAGTAGTCTTGTCGGATATTTCAGTAGGAAGCATTGTTATTTCTTCACTCTATTTTGTCCTCCCCACAGTCATGTTGCTGCACTTTGGAAAGCAGGTGCACACACCCTTGGCATGTGAACTCATCATTTAGAAGCAAGAGACCCAGTGGGCACAGGCAGGAGGGCTGCTGATGGCGGCACTCCCAACGTGGGTGCCGTGTAGGGGCCAGAGGGCTTGGAAAGAGTCAAGCTAGTAGTTAACTCACTTATCCTTACCCCTGGCTGCACTTCCAAGCAAAAACCTCAATGTATGGCCCCAGCTTAGACCACTTAGATCATCATTTCTAGGAGATGGGTCTGATTATAGCTTTCTGTTTTTTCCTTTTTTAATTTTCAGGTGCATAGTTAGGGTTGCCAACCACTGGCCAAGGTGCTGAAAACAGTATATCCTTAATGAAATAAACTGTGTTTTGTCTGGATTCTTTTGTTAAAGAGCTGGGTCAGACTGTGTGGTGTCCAGCTGAGGGAGAGATAAGGAATGGGGAAGACGTGCCTTTGCCCTAGGTGCAGACCGAGGGCAGCAGCTGTGCCCGTTCTGTCAGGCAGTGCCGGGAAACCAGCAAAGTGGGGATGGTGGGTGATGCTCAAAGTCAGGCGGGGTTGCAGTCCCAGGCGGTCAGCCTGTTCCAAACAATGCCCTTGCCAGTGCATGGAGGTGTAGGAGCAGACCACTTTGCCAGGAGGTTCTAAGTGTGTTCTCCAGCTGGATTCAGGCAGGTGGGCATTGTGGTAGGAATGGAAGACATTGTGGTAGGAATGGAAGTATGATTGCCACCACTCATTCCCCCCCTGGATGGAATCGCAAACTCCTGGAGGCCACTGTCCAGGAATCAGCAAGGAGGGACAGAGAGGACTGGGTGTTAGCAGCCCTAGAGCTCAGGCTTCACCTGAAGGGAGACAGGACAGAATTCTGAGTGCCCAGTGGAGCTAAGGCTTCCTCTATCCTTGCAGTTTCCCATGATGGCTGCCCTATTGGGTTGGACTTGTTCTGTGGGCAGAGGCCATTGGGGGAGGTCCTGTGACATGGACAAGGGGAGTGGAGGGGCTGAGTCACTCCCTCAGCACTTAAGCAACCCCATGCTACCATGACTGCTGGCATTCATTTTATGTAATTGGCTTTAATAATTTAAACCATCATCTTATCATTAGTTTCTTCTGTCTCCTTTCTAATCAAGTTTCTTCCTATCATGACTTAAAAAAAAATTGCAAGCTCCCATAATGCACAAGTGAGAATGCTGACACCTTGGCTGGTTTAAACTGGCCTCTAGAAGATTTGACATCGCTCAAGTGAGCTGGTCTCCTGTAATCACAATTCTTCTCTCCTCTCCCCAGCCCTGCTAGAAGCCACTCATTAATTATAGATAGAAAATGTAAAGGTTGGTTTTTCTGCCTTGCATTCATCATAGAGATGTATAGTAAATGCAGCGAGATTGCACTGCTAAACTTGAACTACTCTTAAATCAAACTGACCTTTAAATTATCCTTCAAAATTTCCCCCCAGTCCCCATCCCTAAATAACTATTGGTCTATAGACCAACTTTTATTAATGACATATTAAATTAGATTAGCTTTATTTGAGCTCAGATGGAAAAGGTTGGAAAATAGCTTTTATTGCACACCCTAGGTGATATCCAGTGCAATGTATTATATTAATATGCTATTTGATTCTCCAACTGAGATAAGGAAACAGAATTATGTTGGAGAACAGAAATCACAATGTGATCTCAGATCAGACCAAGTCATCAAAACTAAAGGATGAAATCCTAAAATGCAAAACTGAGGAGGCAGCAGCAGCTGTGATGGAGGCCATGGGTCTCTCCTGTCGGGGGGATACATCTCCTGCGGTTTGGTACCTGGGGGCCCCGACCCCTCCTCATTTATGTGGTTATTGCTCTTCATCAGTGACCTTCCAGCCCTTCTCACGTTCTCTAAATCTCTATGTTTCGGCTGTTATCCTGTCCTGTATTTCTGGCTCTTGAACAGAGGATGGAACAGCAAGGGCAACACTTTGAATCCAAACCAGAATCTGGGCCAGCGTAGGGTTGTGGGCCTACCACATAGCAGGCTGCAGCAATTTCCCGGGTCATGGATACTACAGCAGCTTCAACCCCTGGGCTGTCCAGGCCCTCACCTGGGGTTCAATAGCTTGGAAGAATAAAATCCGATAAAACATATCTTTCTGTGCGCTCCTGCAAGAATCCTAATACATGTTGTTGAAGATGCTAAAATTTACTGCTATGCTCTGGAAAAGTGACCACGTTCAGGGGACTCCATAAGCTCATGTGGTTTCAAGATTCAACATTCCCCTTGTGGAGACTTTTCAACATGCTCTTTACTCTTAGTTTCCTCATCTACAGAACGGAGGTGCTAAGAGTAAGTGTCTTTCAGGGTTGTGGGGCCGACACGAGTGAGTTCATTTAGTGGAGCTGGACCATAGCAAGCCTCAGCGCGTGTCAGCTGATAGCTGCTGCTGGCCCCGAGGAGTCCTTCTGTGGCAGCTGTGTTTGGACTTAGAAGAGAGGTGAGACACTGACATTTATAGATGAATTAGGAGAAAAAGCTAACATATTTTATGTTTTACTTATTTGTTGTGGGTTGAACTGTGTCATGATTGTCAAAGAGTTGAAAAATTCATATGTTGAAGTCCTAACCCCCAGAACCTCAGCGTGTGAACCTGTTTGGAAGTTGGGTCATTGCAGATGTAGTTAGTCAAGGAGAGGCGTCAAGGTGGCCCTAATCCAGCATGACTGGTATCCTTAAGAAAAGGGAATTTGGACACAGAGAAGCAAACAGAGAGAGAATGCCACGTGAACACGAAGGCAGCCATCCGAGTAGCCGTATGAACGTGAACCCACAGTCCTCAGAAGGAAACAGCCTGTCAAGACTTGGATTCCAGACTCCTGGCTGCCAGAATGTGAGACAATAAATTTCTGTTGTTTAAGCCACCAAGTCTGTGGCACTTTGTCGTGGCAGCCCTAGCAAACAAATACGGCATTATGTGAGGATGAGGAAATGAAGGAAGATTAGAAAAAATGAAAGAAGAAAGGAATGAAATAAGAAGCTAAACATTTCCTGTACATGTCAGGGTCTCGTGTCCCTTTGTTGCATTTCATTTGAAAAAGTTTCTACTACAAGGTAGATATTTAATTTCAATTTTATAGAAAAATCCCCACGGCTTAGCCAGTACATGAAGTGCTCAAGATCATATCGTTTGGACAAAGGAACAATGGAATAATGTTCCATAACAATTATGGAACAAAAGTCCAAAGCTAAGTCTGTGTGCCTTCTAAACCATTTTTATATACGTCCTTGAGGAAAAGTAAGGTATGTTCTAGTTAAATGCAAAAGAGACCAGGAAAGTTGTACCTACGAAATGTTCTGCTCAGTTCTTACTAGGGATTTTTGGGCTCTAAGAAACAGAAATCCACCGGGCTCATCTGAAAAAATGGTGCTGGGTTTTTTGTTTGCTTTACTCAGAGTCTCAGGGAAAATCTCATGAAACCCAAGAAAACAAATAACTCTGGGGTTAGTTAAGCTGGGAGGGGACTAGAGAATGAGAAATGAAGGTCCGTTCACTCCCCAGCGCTCAGGGCTGCGTGTTTTCTCTCGTCTCTGCTTCTCTCCGTCCTGGCTTCTTTGGTGGCCACAGTCTTTTTTGGTCCCAGAGCCACACCTCCTGTCCTTGTGTAATTCTCACCCTGCCCTTGAGTGTGGCAGGGGACACAACTTGCTACTATCCCATAGAGCACAGCAAAGGTGCTAGGATGTCACTCCCGTGATTAGATTGCAAGAAATGGCCATTTCTTCCCTGTTGCTGCATTCTCTGTCCCTTGCTCTCCAGCCTGCCTGCTTTGATGAAATGAGCAGTCATGCGAGAGGCTCGGGAAACGGGAAACCGAGGGCAGCCCCGGCTAGCAGCCAGCAAGGAACCGAGACCGTAGTAAACAGTCCTCAAGTAACCGAATTCTGCCAGCAACCTGGATGAGCTTGGAAGTAGGGCCTCCCCACACAAACTTTCAGTTGAGCCCCCAGCTCTGGCTAAAAAAATAATTTCAGTTTGTGAGAGACCCTGAAACAGAGGAACCAGCTGAGCTAAGCCCAGACTTTCGACCCACAGAAGCTGCAAGATAATAAATATATGTTGTTTTAAGCCAATAAATTTATGGTAATTTATTATGCTGAAATCTCCATTTTCAGCATTTTCTAATGTTTTGTCTTGTACTTGGCCCTACATGGCTGCCTCGTACCGAACACCCTCACTTGTCAGCTCAGGCACCTACGGCTGACTCCAACCTCATTCTGTGTCTGTTTCATTTATTTCTTTTTACATAGACTTTATAGAACAGTTTTCAGTTCAGAGCAAAATTAAGCAGAAAGTACAGAGTTCCCATTTACCCCATGTGCCCACAAAATGCACAGTCTCCCCACTATCAGCATCCCACACCAGAGCGGTACTGTTGTTACAACGGATGAACTTACATTGACACATCATCGTTACCAAAGTCCATAGCTTACATCAGGGTTGACACTTGGTGTTGCACATTCTCTGGATTTGGACAAATGTATAATGACATGTGTCCATTATTATAGTATCATGAAGTGCAGTTTCCCTGCCCTAAAATCCCTCTGTGCTCTGCCTATTCATCCTTCCCTTCCTATTAGCCCCTGGAAACCACTGATCTTTTTACCGTCTCCATAGATTTATCTTTTCCAGAATGTCGTATAATTGGAGTCATACAGTATGCAGGCTTTTCAGGTTGGAGTCTTTCACTGAGTAAGTTTTAAGTTTTCTCCGTGTCTTATTATGGCTCGATAGCTCATTTTTCAGTGCTGGATAATATTCCATTGTCTGCAAGTACCACAATTTATGTAACCAATTACTGACTAAAGCCATCTTGGTTGCTTCCAAGTTTTGGAAATTATGAATACAGTTGCTATTACATAAACATCTTGGTGCAGATTTCTGTGTGGAGATACATTTTCAGCTCATTTTCATAAAATACCAAAGAGTATGATTGCTGGATTTTATGGTGTGTTTAGTTCTTTAAGAAACTGACAAATTGTCTTTCAGTGGCTTACCATTTTGTATTCTCATACCATTTTGTATTTGATATGCCTAGGTATGGTTTTTTATTTTATCATTTTTTCCTTATCTGGTGTTTTCTAAGCTTCCAGGATCTGTGGTTTGATGTCTGACATTAATTTGGGGGAAATTCTCAGTCATCATTGCTTCAAATATTTTTTATTTCCTGTTCTCTCTTTCTTTGCTTATTACTACTACCATTATGTGTAAACCTTTCATAGCTGTCCCACAGTGCTTTGATAGTCTGTTCCTTTTTTTTCCTTTTTTCTTTTCAGTTTTTGAAGTTTCTGTTGTGATATACTCAAGCCCACAGATTCTTTCCTCAGCTTTGTCTAGTCTACAACTAATGAGCCATCAAAGGCATTCTTCGTTCCTGTTACAGTGTTTTTGTTCTCTAGTGTTTCTTTTTGATTCTTTCTTAGACTTTCTAGCTGTCTGTTTACATTTCTCATTTGTCCTTGTCTGTGGTCTGCTTTTTCCATTAGGGCCCTTAGCATGTTAATTCATAGGTTTTTTTCCTTTTTCTTTCTTTTCTTTTCTTTCTTTCTTTCTTTTCTTTCCTCTTTCTTTCTTTCTTTTCTTTTTCTTTTTTTTTTTAGAGAGACAGGGTCTTGTTCTGTTGCCTAGGCTTGAGTGCAGAGTGGCATGATCACAGCTCACTGCAAGTTTGAACTCCTGGGCTCAAGGGATCCTCCTGCCTTGGCCTCCCAAGTAGCTGGGACTACAGGTGAATACCACCACACCCAGCTAATTTTTAAAACAAAATTTTAGGAACAGAGTCTCATTATGTTGCCCAGGCTGGTCTTGAACTCCTGATCTCAAGCAATCCTCCCACCTCGGCCTCCCAAGTGCTGGGATTACAGGCATGAGCCAACATGCTCAGCCAATCATAGTCGTTTTAAATTCATGGTCTAATAATTCCAACATCCCTGACATATCTGGGTATGGTTCTGATGCTTGCTCTATCTCTTCAGACTGTAATTTTTGCCTTTTAGTATGCCTCGTAATGTTTGATGAAAGGTGGACATGATGTACTGGGTGAAAGGAACTCCGGTAAATGGGCCAATAGTGATGTTGTGGGGAGCAGAAGGGGTCCATAGTTCTACGATTAGGTCTCAGCCTTAGGTGGGACAGGATGGATGGGGGGCGGCTGGGATTGGGTTTCCTTTCTCCCACATGGAAGGCTCCAGCTAGTTTGATTTGGGTATTTCCTTTCCCCTAGATAAGTTATGCTTTGGTAAATCCCCCACAGGTTAGGGTCTGGTAAATTGCTTTCTCTTGAGGTCAGGGCTTATTAAGAATAGAGTTCTCTGGTGTATTTCCAAATGGTCACTTTTATTCTCCCCATGCCAGGAGCATGGGTGGATTTTTCTCTGATCTTCACTGTGAGAATCTGGCAGAGCTCCTGGAGGTAAAACTTACAAAAGTTTGTGTGTATGTGGGGGGTGATGACTGTGTCCCCCTGGAGTTTTTAGCTCTCAGCACTGTCTAACCAGAGCCTACATAGCAATTATGAATCACAGTTCAGCTTTCCCCACCCCAGCACAGGCTTCCACAGAGGCATCTGCTCATGGGTTCTGCTCTGGTAAATTGTAGTTCTCTGTATCTGCCTGTCTGTCTCTCCAATTTTGGGGGTAGAAGTTTGCCCCGTGACCTCACTTCTCTGATGGATCTAAGAAGAGTTGTTGAGTTTTCAGTTTGCTCAGCTTTTGATTTGTTGTCAGCATGGAGTGGTGACTTCCAAGCCCCTTACACGTTGGACCATAAACAGGAAACCAATTAAAAAAAAATTATCTCATGGGCTGCTGGCCAGCCAAGTGACAGCCATGGCTGGGGTAATTTGGGGGGTGTCGTCACGTGCCATATTAATATTGTGCTTTGGGGACATGAGGAGAAGGCAGCCATCTGGGAGAAATGAAAAACACAGTTACATTCTAGTACATGCCCTAGTATGCTAGTTACTGATCTCAGTTCACATATACCTCCAGAGCATAATGTTAAACAATAAACTTGTGACTAGAAATTTATAATAAGGATTTTATGACCTCACAGATCTTTAGTAAGGCTAAATAGCAGAGCACGGTACTCGGTGACACACCAAGTTTAGGAACCACACAGCCATGGTGGGGGGTGCAAACTGGCTCACCCCAGCGGCGGGCTGCAATGTCTTGGCGCACTGTGCCAGTCTCATCCGCGGGACAGAGGCGGCATCAGGCAGTAACGGGAGAGTAGCAGGAGTGAGATCTTGCATCCAGTGCATCCATCTGCCACTTCTGAAATCCTTTCGGTTCAGGCCTGCTGGGCTGCACTTGGGAGGATAATAAATAGGCCGGTGCCGAGGCAATTATTTGGTGGTCAGTTAAAGCAAAAAACCCACGGGTGAAAAAAGCGAAGGACAATTTATTATAGGGGGCACTTGCTGAAGCTATTTGTCTAGGGTCGTTGTATTTTCTTTTTCTCCAGAAAATAAATAGAACAATTTGACTTCCAGTCTGGTGGCCTCACTCTGGTCTAGACCCGCATCGCTTCACGCCTGCACAGTTGACATTGTTTCCCACGATTGCCCTGCTTTCTGTCTCTCTCTTCTCCAGTGCATTTTTCTTACCGTAGGAAGATTTGTTCCCCTAAAAATATACTTTGTTTATGATGTACACTCTCTTTTTAAAAGCTTTCGAAGGCCTCCATTACATACAGGGCAAATGTAAACTCACCCAATATTCTAGATTTTCTATGTTCAGTCTACAGTCCTGTCAATAATTTTTTCTTTTTATTTCCTGGCATCTGCCCTCACCTCTGGCCATATGGTTTTCAAGAAGAGTGAATGCCTGTGTGTACCTCTAAGTCTTTGGCTCTCTGTGCTAGGGTGATGGTTTCCTCCCAGTCCAAACAGATTCCCTGCTAGCTTAGAGTCCCACCAGAGTCATCTGTAAAAACTTGTTTTATTTTTATTTTTGACCACCCCAATATCACCCGTGATTCTTTTTTTCAGCTCTACATCATTTCAAAACTGTGACATTCATTTGTACTGAGCCATTCACCACTTTTCAGAGCCATTTGTTCTGGTGTTTAAATCGAGTTCATTATCAAAGCTCCTTGAGAGCTAGAACCATGTCCTACCCTTCTCTGTGGTCTTCTTGGGGTCTACTCCAGGCCGCATGTGGGAGGTACTCAGTAAATATCTCATGCATAGTAAATGATGCAGCCATGAATCTGAATCGAGTTATCATGCCCTGCAAGGGAAGACTGAGTTCAAACAGACACGCTCCTCAAACAGGGTACGTTCCTGATGAGCAGCTCTGTTGGAGCTGAACACAGCCAGCATTGTTTTTCTCCCACACAGGTTAAATCCCTTTGAGCAATTGTGTCTTAGACTATGGAGTAATAACTTATCCATAATGAAACATAGATCTTTGTCTTGTGTAAATTGACTGTACTCTGCCCTTCTGGTGAGCTGTTTGTGTGTTTGAGCTTTCTTGGATGTGATGCTACATTTAATATTGAAACAAAACAAAAATGTTTTGGTATCAATATATTCAAGCATGAACATTTAATCCAGGAGAGAAGAAATTCAATAAGTTAACAAATATATGGGAAAATGTTTACTTTTACTGCTGGCCAAAGTCATTCAAATTATAATAATAGCTAAAATTGATTGAAATGATATAATTTGTCTGACATGGTTCTAAGAACGTGTCATGAATAAACTGATTCAATTATCACAATGATCCTGTTGAAATGGCATCATTATCATTATAATCTGCACTTGATCAATGAAGATCTCATGGGTGGTAAGCTGTGAAGCTTGTTTACAAAACCAGGACATCTCGGTCTCAGAGTACGTATCCACATCCAGTGCACACTACACAGTTCTGTCTCTCTGAGCTCTAGCTGCTTCTGTCTCTTGTACAGCTGCCCTTATAAAACTAAACATTTACTCACCATGTGACCCAGCACTTAGAGAAAGGGAAGCTTATGTTCACCCCAAATCTTATACATACCAGCTTTATTTGCAATGGTCAAAAACTGGGAAAACCAAATTGACTGACCCACTTGGGAACCAGACCCCAAGCTGGGAACCACCTTCTAATGATGTAGTAACCACCCGGGCTCCCTAGCAACGGCTCAATTTTGTCTGTTGCTCAAATAAAGTTTCAATTATATGAATATTTTCTAGAACATTTATCAGAAAAAAAGCACTTAAAAGAAGGCACTATTTCATTCTCACTTACATAGACCACAGTTTTTACCTTTTGTGAGGAGCTGCTTATTCACAATTTTTATCTTTAACTATTTTGCTGTCTTGTGTTCAAACTGGAAGGGGAAATAATCCCCCTTGGTTCCCTAGTTCAGAAAACTTGAACTGTGTAAAAGAGTGTGGAATAGAGAAATTAAGACAAAGTTCCTTCCTGTCCCCCTGAATGCTTCTGTTGGTCATATATCCTGAGCATTAACTCTACTCTTCAGCTCATACTGTGATCTGGCTACAATTTTCCTTTGAAATACTTTAGCATAGCTGGAGTAAAATATTTATAAGTGTGGGCTAGTTAGTTTTACTCTATATCCTAGGGGTGGTTGGTTAGCATTTACAGTGTCCCAAAGAGGAATACATATTCCAGCAGCAGACACGGTTAACATTTTAAAGATACTTAACAAGAGTTCACAGTTTAGTGTCCACTGCCCAAGTCTTCAGCAATGTCCATCTGCAAATGTCTGCACTAAAGACTTGTTAATTAGTGTGGGGATTACTGGGGATGACTTTTATTGAAAGAAATGAGTGGTGCTCATGATAATTGGAATATGTGGGTTGGTTAAATCCTGCTCAGGTCCCTCTACCCTTCCCTGGGACAGGGGTGCAGGAAGCTGGAGGGGCCAGCAGGCTTTGTGTTCTCCTTTAGAGGGTTGCTTGGCCTAGAGCTCTGTTACATTTTGCTTCCTGCCTCCTAATTGAGAATTCTGTGTCCTGACCATGCAAGGTGCTCAAGGAGTCCGTAAGTGGCCAAGAGCTGGGACCTTTCACAGCTTCTAGGAAGAGATTGTTTCATGCCTGCTTGCCAGGAAATGTTGATGTGTGTGGCAGAATTCGGTCTGAAACCTGCTTTCATGGTGATGTGCCATCTGGTGGTGGCAGGACCATGTGGGAAAGGCCCTCTTGTTCTTGTCACCAGAGACCAACGACATCTACTGGCAAGACTGGGCTTAGCTTAAAGGGAGTCTCAAAACCACACACACAGCTTGTCCCTTCTTCTTCTCACTGAAAGAATTCCCTCTGGTCCTGGAGCCAAGAGCTGAGGAGGCTTTGTGAGGATAAGATTAGATTATTGTGCCATCATATGGGAGGTACTGCAAAGTCTGGGCCGTTTGGTAGCTGAGAATTGTGAACTTGTTACTCATGGTCTCCCTATTGATAATAGTAGGACACACACTTAACTCGAAAAATATGGATATTTTTCATAGATGGTTATTTTGAAGCTTAAACAATATCAGATTATTATGAATAATTGTTAGGCAAGGAAAGTTGGCCCCTTTAATTAACCTAAGATAAGACATGTATTATGAGTTTAAAACTTAGTCATGAAGAACACAAGACTGACTTCAGAACAGCAACAGCCCTACTTGGAATTCTGGAGCAAGTTCCTGTGTAATTAGAAAATACATTGTTATGAAATTCAGAGGATTAATTAAAGTTAAAATTTGAGGGAGTATATTGAAGATGCGTCCTTGGCCCATGTTTCATCTTTAAGTGTTGTGTTTATATATCAATCTAAAATAGAAAATGGGTTCTTTAATCTGCAGTCTCCTAGAGATTTTATCTTTCTTTCTCTTCAGATAAATTGTTTAGTTGCATTCATCATCTTCCTAGCACATTTTCAACTGCTTAGTCTATAAAGTGAAAGAAACATGCTTAATAAAGCCAAATGATTTCTTGTTTCTAATGTTAATTTAGTAAAAAACGAACCCTCCTAAGAAGGGGAATATATAATCTCAAAAAAACTTATCTTTAGGCAAAGATAGAACACTTGCTTACTTTGTCATTCCAAGAAAGTTATTGAAGTTGAAAACAGCCAATGCCTCCCCAAGTTCTGGGCATGGCAGTGCGGTTTGCATTCCAGGGGACAAAATGAGCCCAGGTAGATCTGCTTGCAGGTAGCTGAGGTCCACGCTCTTGCTTCAGAACGTCACACCTGCTCCCAGAACTACCCCGACTGCCTATGGAAGTCAACTGTGTCCTGCTTCTAATTTATTACCACTCTCTCTACTTTGGAAAGAAATGAAAAAGTGCCAGGTGTAAGATAGCAAGTCTGTGAGAAATTCTGTATTCACTATTTTAATAAATAAAACAAAAGTCTTTCTGAAATGCAGCATTTTTTAGCTCAAGTAGAAGGTTTTTTTTTTTTTTTTTTTTTAATGAAGTTCTTTCTTCTTGTTTGGAGATTTTAATAGGTTATTTGGGTAAATTCAATAGGCTTTTCTGACTGAAATGAGTGTTTTCAAGATTATCTTGGTGCCAAAAAAGCAAATACTTGAAAATAACAATGCCATACACTTGTAGAACATTTTAGAATATACAGAACACTTTGCTTATTCAGTCCTCACAATAACCGTGTTGGATAAACAATATTTCTATTTTATGTATGAGCATCTGGAGGCTCAAAGAAATTAAATAATTTTCCTAAAGTTACATACACAGTGGTGAATTGTTAACTGGAAACCACCAGTCCTGCACATCCAGTTTTCTTTAGAAAGCATCACACTATCTCCCTTTTGAAAATTAGCTGGGAGAAGATCTTTGCAAGTTCAGCCTTCTTTCCTCTACAAATATCTGGGTGATGCCCTGGCTGGCCCGGCTTTGCATTACCTGTTTCCCCATCTGTTATCCTGTAGGTCACCTGAGCCACCTGTGGTGCTTCTGCCTGTGAGTCTTTCTGTCTGTTCTGCCTCCCCCAGAATTCCAGTCCAGGCCCCTGTCTCTGGACTTCCGGGCTCAGATGGTCGTTGTTCTTAAACTAGAAGCTCCTAGAGCCCAAGGGCTGACCATGTTCATTCAACTGTGGTTTTCCTATTGGACTGGTCAAAAGATCCACTTCAAAATTTGTCTATTCTTAAATTAATAAATTATTTTTAATTTAAAAAGTAATACATACATGTAATAAAAAATCCAAATAGCATAAAGGTATGTAACAACACCACCGTCTCCTCCTACTCCAGCTCCCTAGCCCCTTTCCCCGGCAGGAAGGATTCTAAAGTGAGTGCAAGTTTGTATTTGCACGTCTGTCCTGAGGGGCTGGTCTATTTTATAGAAACAACATAGATTCATAAGGTCTCTCTACTGAGTAAGACTCTCTGGGAGGGTCCTATGGATCTACCTGTAAAACATGCCCAGGTGGTGGAAGTTTGGTGGGTATGAGAACTGCTGCCAACACACATCACCTAACATGACCGTTAGGCTCTTAGGGAACTTTGAAGTGTGATAAAAAGTGTTGAATAAGTGAAAGTTCATGTGTTCGAGTCCTAACCACAGTACCTCAGAATAAAACTGTATTTGGAGATAAGGTCTTTAAAGAAGAGATTAAATTAAAATGAGGTCTTTGGCATGAGCCCCAATCCAATCTAGGTGGTGGCCTTAAAAGAACAGGAAGTCTGGATGCACAGAAAGAGGCACGAGGGATATGCACACAGAGGAGAGACCATGTGAGGTCACAGCGAGAAGCTAACCTTCTGCAAATCATGGGGCCGGACCTCAGAAGAAAACAACCCTTTGGACACCTTGGTCTTGGACGTCTAGCCTCCAGAACTGTGAGAAAATACATTTCTGTTGTTTAAGCTGCCCAGTCTGTGGGGATTTGTTATGGCAGCTCTAGCAACTAATACAGTAAGGCACCTAATTCCATCCTGGTCACCTAGAGATATTAAGGCAGGCTAGAAACAGAGTTGCTGGACATTGGAGACTCCTAGAGTGATGTCGTCAGCCCTCAGGCCATGCAGCCCTTGTAGGTGAAATCACTTCCATAGCAGGGTTCTTTGTGTGGTTCAGTTAGTAAATTTTTGGCCAAGATACAAAGAAAAGTTATCTTAGACCAACTCACGCCCAGGGATGTGAGAATGAGGTTTCCAGGCTTGCTAGATGTGGTTCAACATTTTTCTAAAATTTAAAACAGGAGTGCCAAAAAGTGGTCCACATAGACATCTAACGTAATTAGAGAAGGCCGTGTGGGGTGGGGTGACGCCTTGAAGAAAAAGAAGTATGGCTGGGACTGACAAAGAACTGTGTGGGTCTCCCAGGGCAGCAAGTTCAGCTCATTCCCCACCTTTAGACCAAAGCCCTTGGCTCTCGTACGCCTAAGCCTGCTCCACTGCGTGTGTGTGTGTGTGTGTGTGTGTGTAGGTGTGGTGGGAGGGAGTGAAGCCACCACGACCCATGCAGAAGAGCTGGGACTGCAAAACTCATGCCTTCTGATGGAAAATCAACTGAGGAGGAAGAGACCCCTGGTCTCCTCCTGCTTTAAAGTAGACCTGGCTTTGATCAATAAGCTATTATAAATATGATGCACAGTCGTGAGAGAAAATAACTTCTGTTTCAGAGGAAATGGCACAGATGCAGGCACCGCCATCGCCTTTGAAAGTCAATACCCCCTGCAGTGATGTAGGGGCTGCAGCAATCACTGTGCCATGTGCAATCATTGCGGCTTAGCTGGGCAGCAGGCAGTCTGCTGATTACTGGGATGGCGCTGCCTCCGAAAGCCTGCAGAGGCAAGGTTGCTTTTGAATCAGTGCAATGGTTGACTGAAAGATTTGTTTTTTTTTTTTTTGCTCAACTTGTGGAGGTGGATGATAACTATCAGAGATCCGTCCTCTTACAAATCCAATATATGCAGTCTGCCCTTGCAGGCACTCTATCTATCAATAGGTCTGCCCCAACCCACGAACCTTTTATTGCACTGTCTGGAATGCTCTAAAAAATACTTTATAACAGACAGTGTCTGTGCTGGTTCATTTAAATTGCAGCTCTAGAAGCATCAGTTGGCCTGGTAAGAAACGGAGAGTCAGCGGTGATCTGATGGAGCTCCGGTCGAGAAGCCAGGGCTGCAGGGAACTGGCATGAATGCTTCTGTCACCTGAATCCCAGCCTTCAGCCGGGACTGTGCTTATTAGCACACTCAGTGTTACGGATGGATGTTCATTGGTGAAAACAGCAGGCTCTAAAACTTCCATGATGAATGTTAGAAATAGGTTCTCATTATGAAATTGAAGGTATTCAAGATATGTGTACTGGTGAAAATATTTTAGAGATACCCCCACCCTTACACACCCCCCTCTGAAAAACCTGTTTCCTCCCTGCTAAGATGGGTGAGGGCTGGGTTCCTCGGCATCTCGGGTCTGGCCACCAGCATGGGATTTTTCTGCCCATCAGAGGGTGACTGCAAAGACAGAGCCTGCCTCTGAAAGGTTCTCTGTCTTTCTCTGCTTATACTGGAATTCCTCAAAGCACAGAGAACTGGAAGTTCATCAGTCTTACACAACTGGTTGGATTACCTCTCTGGTGTCTTTTGTTAATGGGCGTTTGTACAATAAATATCCACAGGGCAGCAGAATTTGGTCTGAGACTTGCTTTCATTAGAAACTGGCCTTGAGGTTACGGGAGAATTGCTAACCTTCAGCAACTTCTAAATTTTTGGAGGCTGCATTATCTACTCAAAAGAACTTAATTGGCTTAGGTCTGTTGACAAAACATATCTATCCTTGTTCTCCAGACTGGCTGAACCTTTCCAAGCCCTGTGTATGTCACTTGCCTTCCGTTTTCTAACACTGACCCAAATTCTAGATTTCCCTCAGAGTTCAAGCAGTCGCAGGTCACCTCCTTCTGTGGAAGGTCTTCCTCACCTCAGGGCTTTACTTTGTGCCCTGAAAACCAGGGCTAAAGAAGTCATGCTGGAGGCTGGTCATCTTGCCACGCCTTCTTCCGCAATGTTGTCTAGGTCTAAGCACTTCATGCCTAAATTCTAAGCTCTTTGAAGGCAAAAACCTCGTTTTCCACACTGGCTAATTATTTTGAATCTCCATAAGCAATGAGTCCAATCCCATTAACACAGAGGCACTTGCTCAGTGCACCTACTGCTGCTGCATCTACTGTGTGCACGACGACTTGGGGCTAGGCAGGGAGACGGCAGTTGGCTCTGACCCAGGAGAAGAGAATGGATGCCGATGGCTCAGAGAGGCAGGCCTCCCAGTGAGCCTCTGCCCTCACGCTTTTACCGTGAAAACATCTGCATTATTGAATTTCTGGGACACCAGGAGAGGTGGCTATTTCTCCAGAAGGCTAAGGATGAAGGGGCCTTTCACTCTCACTATGTGTAAGAATTATTTGGGGAACCTTAAAAATATTGTACTGGGACCCCATCGCAGAGAGTGGGATTGACTTGGTCTGGACAGAGGTGTGGACATCAGGAGTTTCTAAAAGGGCCCAGGAGGGGCATGTGGCTTTGGCTGCTGCATGATCAATGGGTGGGTCTGCCCTGAAGTTCCTGGGAGTGACCACAGGACAAACGGATGTGGGGATCCTTGAGGAGTTTACGCTTTACCAGTGAAGAGATAAGGGACTAGAAGTGGGCCTGAGTCTTCTGGAGAAGGGCTGCTTTCTTGTCTGTAAGTCTCTTGTACCTGACCCATAACCTGCTTCCACCAGCCCATCCAGCCCACTGGGAGGTTTCAATGGAAAGATTGAGCAGAAGAAGCATTTTCCCCAGACAATGTGGGTTGGTGCAGGGGTGCCTAGTGCAGCTCCTGGAGGAGCTATGCCTGGCTAGCCTTGACCCCTGGTTCTCATTCTTGGCTGCACACTGGCGTCTCCAGGGAGCTTGAAACACTCCTGACACCTGGGTCTCACCCTGAGGTTGTCATGTAGTTGGTTCGGGGCTCAACTTGGGCTACAGCTGAAGTTTCCCAGGAGATCCTAATATGCAGTGAAGTCTAAGAGCTTCTAGTCTAAAAATGATATAACTGGAAAGGAAGGAATGGAAAGAAAACCATGGCCACATCTGGGAACTATTGTGGGGCAGAGTTCTCCAAAGCTCAGGAAACAAGTCATAAGGTTCTTAGCCCATGGCATGGGAAGAGGAGTGGATATGAAATTCACATGGCATTTCCAAGACTGAGCCCGGTGCCCTCAGAGCAGAACTCCTTCCACAGCCCGTGAGGATGGCCCTTCTGCTTTGGTATCTGGGGAAAGAGGCCGGCTGCTCTGCAGAAGGAAGATAATATATCGAGGAACAAAAAATCCCCTAGTCTGCCCCTTCTGGGTGAGGAGGATTGTCAGGAGAGGCATAGAGAAAGAAGGTAGAAAAAGGGTGTATGTTGGGTAGCACATGGGTTCTGATGGGGGAGGGTGATACTTAAAAATATATGACAACCAGAACAGAACCTAGGGTGGGCTACAAGGGGGGATGAAGCACAGGCTAGTCCATGAGGTCCTGGGGAAGCTAGAGGTGGTCAGGTGGGACACTTTGGGATCAGACTGCCAAGCTCTACCCCTTTTATTGGCAGATGGGGTAGGTATGACTGTTGGGTTCTGGGGAGGAGCTGGGATGGTCATGAGAGCACTTTAGAGCTTGGGGTACAGAAGTTCTTTAAAATTTTAACAACCGGTCCAGCTGCACTGGTGGGTACTGGCTGAACTTGGAGCCCTGGTCTAATATCTGCCCTCTGGGCTTCAGGCTGGGGAGGAAGAGATGTGTGCTGGCACGCCGAAAGGCAGAGGGCACACTGTGGGCTGGGGGCTTTTGCCCAGTTAGGTTTGGGGATTCTGGAGTCATGGCAGCCACGCAGAGGTAAACACGCTTGGTGGGCCGGCAGGGCTAGCAGAGGGCGGGCTGGCACCGATCCTCCTCCAGCCACCACTGGGACCCACACCCTGTGGGTGGGATCCAAAGTATTCACATGTCCCCTGGCCCCAAAGAGCTTTGCTTATGTGGATTATATTATAGACATTTGCTATGGTAGAAATTAAAATTTTATTTTATTTTATTTTATTTTTATTTATTAATTTTTTAAGGCTGCAAACACCTAGATTTTTATTGTAGCCCAAAAGATCCTGGTTAAAGGCTGGCTAGCCTGGGGCTAGGGGGACAGATCAGGTTGGGGTCTGTCTCATGGCATAAGCTCAGGTCAGGGGGCTGCAGCTGCAGTAGAGCTGGGCCAAGGTCCTGCTCAGAGCGGGCCTCAGATTTCTCTGCAGCCGCCCACACTTGATGGTGCTCAGCAGGGTCTCCTGGTCCTTGGGGCTGGCACAGGCATCATAGGCAGCCAGGAGGCTGGCAGGGGTGCTGTACTGATCCACCAGGGCTGCTGCCTTCTCCCCACTTACTCCATGCACCTGCATCAGCTGCCGGGCAAACGCCTCTCGCACTGACTGGGCCTTGTTCTTCTTGGCTCCTGTGTTGAAGTCACCGAATGTGAGGGGTGAGCCGAGAGGGTTTGGGGAGGGCCCAGCACCTGATTCAGGGTCCCCTGGGATTCCCCAGGGGCAGCTTCGTAGAGTGTGTCCCTGGTAGAGTCTCTGCAGGCCCCGTGTCAAGAGGGCCAAGTATGCCAAGTATGCAGCTGACTCCTTAATGTCCACTGTGCGCCATCGAAGACCTGAGTGTTGGTGACAGCTTGTAGCAGCGTGCTCTCATGAAGGCTGAGGTTGTGGACTAATTAAAATTTTAAAATATTTATTTAATAATTCATTAAAGATAACAGTAATAAATTGATTATATGTTAACACAAATAACATCTTTTTATGAAAAATAACAATAATTTTGCAAAACAAAAAGTATTAAATGAGAGCTAGGCAGTGTCTTACGTTTTTGCATATCTTGTATCTCTTTAATGTCCTGCTTAATAGAAAACAGCTTCCAGGTCATTCTGCTTCTGTGTTCAGGCGATCGTGCTTTGTGGTTTTCTAGACGTGTGGCTGGAAAAGGGAATAGTATTTTAATGTTTGCTTTCTTTTTTTCAGATAATGGTGGGTACTCTTTGATATTGCAACAGAGCTCCAATGTGGGAGCTTTGTTGATTTAAAGAACAAGATTTAAAAAGCCAAATAATGACTTAATATTATTACGAATATGGTTTTAAATTTGTAGACCCTTAAAGGGTCACAGGGACCTGCTGAGGTCCCCAGACTACGCTCTGAGGATGGTTGTGGTAGCAGAAGGAAGCCCCAGAAAGAGGCTTCCCCCCAAAGAGCATGTCTACATGGAAGGACAGTATTACAAGCAAACCTCCAATAATCAACTGTTATGATTTCACCTCTACCTTGTGTTTGGTTTTGAAATCCTCTGTTAAGGCTGATGCATGGCTATAAGTAGGTCACAGCAGCCCCTAAAACCAGGGCCAGGCAATTTCACCAGGCCGGTCATTTAAATATTGAATTGTCAAAAGAAAAAAAAAGTAAAGCAAGGCCCACTAAAAATGAGTCTTTGCATGGATGCTTACATGTTTAAAATATCAGTCTTTGTAGAGCTTCAGTCTTGCTGATTTCAAACGCTTTCTTCTATGTCACCCTTAAGAGAACAAATCAGACTCTCAGATGATGTTTTTAGGGATACCGTGTAATGTTCTTTGCTATTTTAGGATGGCACCGTGAGCCCTGTTATGATGTGGATGGTGGGGTTCGACAGCTGGGAGGGGATGCGCCGCCACACACTCCGGAGACAACCAGGGATTTCAGAGTGGGAGCAGCCGTGGGCCCAGCGGCAGTTCTTGGCCCTGAGGTGGCGGGCGGGCGACAGGTTCCTGAAGGGCTGGGCAGGAGACGGTTCTAGGGGGAATTTGAAGGTTAAATCTGAGAACAAGAAAGGGTGAGGTTATGGGTAAATACAGTGATAAAGTATTTGAATTGGGGATTATAGAATATTAAGAGTTTTGTGCTTTTCACCACCAGGTAGGTGGCCTTTTGTGAGAGAACACAAAAGGTTCTGGTTTCTTTTTACCTTGTTTTTCCTAGCTGCTCTGCAGGCATAACTCACCCTGACCGCGAAATTGTGGGATTTCTGAAGGTTGGATCCTGGGTCCCTTTTTCTTCTATCCTTAGGGAATCTCGCCCAGACCCACAGCTTTATCTCCACTTAAGCCCAGTCGGCTTACAAATTTATATCTTTAGCCCTGAGTGCTCTCAGACTTCTGTGTGAATCAGCCTACCTGGCATGTCTACTTGCGTATCTCCTGCTCCACTGCCCGCAAGCCAGCTCACACTCCGCACCACCCCTGGTCTTCCTCCCAGCTTGCACGTTGTCACGAATGTCACCACCAGCCATTCGGGTTTTGAGTTCAAGACCTCAGAGTCCTCGTTGGCCCTCTTGCTGCACCAGGCTGGATCTAATCCCTTCCCCAGACCTGGCGACCCCAGGTCCACTTCTTCACACTCTGCCGCTCCTCCTCCAGCCCTCCGAGCCACCTTCATCCCTCAGGGGACTCCTACAGCCTCCTGATGCCTCTTCATGTCCACCGCTCCCACTGCAATCTGCTCCACACAACAGAGTCAGAATCACTATTTGAAAATACAAAAATGCAAATCTGGTTAGGCACCTCCCCCCCAATAAAAAACAAGGAAAAACCCCCCACTGTAATGCTTTCATTCAAATTGTAAAAAGGGTGGTGTAACTGCCAATAGAAACCCTGTTATCCCCGTGCATCTGGCAGCTCAAACCTGGGTTCGGTTCTTTCAGCTGGAGCTGGGCTGCCTGGACCCTCGCCCGTGCATGTATGGTCCTGGGTCATTCGGAGCCAGGGGCAGAATTCATGCACAGAATTGGGGGGTTTTGCCCCATTTCCCCGCATCTTCAGTCCAGCAGGACTGCAAATTTTCATCTGCTTCCACATGGCGAAGATGGCGGTCTGCCCTCTGACTAAGAGGAAAGAACTAGAAAACTCACCCTGTACTGTTCTCTTCTTCCAACCTCGACCCCCTCCTGTATCTACCTGTCTCTCCAGTGCTGTCAGGGGGGTGCTTGTTATATCAGGCACTGAGTTTATAGGCTTTTAGAGTTTAAGGGAGTATTTTTTATAGTTTGAAGGAGGGTTGGTCCCGTAGGAGCTACTTAGCCATTATTGGAAACGCAAACTCAAATCTTAAATTCTCAAGCTGGCTTTCGAGCTTCTGCATAACCTTTATGGAGTCCTGCACCTGCATCCCAGAAATGCTGCTCCGAACACTCTTCGTTTCAACCACACTCACCTAGTTTCACTTTCTGGAAGGTGCCATCCGCCTCCTGCCATCTCGGTGTTGTCCTTGCTCCCTGCCTGTCCCCAGGGCTCCTCCTGTTCCTCACCCCACCCTGCCTGCACGTGGCCACCCCTGCCTCCTCTCTGGTTCACCCTCCCCTTATACACTGTCAGCACCATGGACGTGTCCTTTGGAGCATTTAGCCTGGTTGCAATTCGGTGTTTATTGCTGGAACTCTGAGTCACATCCATTCTCCCAGTCAGACTGTAGTCTCGTGAAACCTGGGGCTTTTTTGGGTGAATGACAATGTGCCTCTCTCACCCTCGTGCACAACTCCAGGTCCACCCTGGGAAATGCTTCCCCCTGCAATCTGCGTGCTTTGGGCATAAGGCTCTACATGCATGCATTATGGATTGATTAATTTTTAAAACAGTCCAGCAGACTGCGGAAAGTTCAAGGTAATATAAGTCTTTCCCTATTCCTTAGAAGCTTTAAAATTAGCAGAGCACTTCGAGTCTTTTGGGCTCTGGGGAAGTGACCCGACAGAGAAAATGTAGGCAAGGTTGAATAATTGTTTTAGAGATTCGCTGTTTGTGACTGTTAAGGCTTTCTAGGAGAGCTAAGAGGAGAAAAGGGAGGTTCCAGGGGTGTTTTGGAGACAGGCTGCCACTGTGGAAACGCCCCTGAGAGGGCTGAGCAGTGGAGAAGGAGCCGTTGACAAGGCTGCTGGAGGGAGAAAGGGGCGTTGAGCAGGAAGGATGGCCGGGCTGGGAGGGGGCATGGTAGGGGTGGAGAGCGGGGGCTCGGTGGTTATGGGTCAGCTCCTGTCTAAGGCCCAGCCGTGTCCGTCTACGCATGGCTGGCCCAGGCAGTGGGCAGCGCCTGTCCTTCAACCTCTGCTCTCCCAGCCCCTTTCCTGGAATACTCCTCCTTAGCTTTCGGGATTCCCCTCAAAGTTCCAGCCATTGTTTTTTCTTGTCAGGCAAACTGACCCTTCCCTTTTCTGTGACCGTGTTATTGTCACGTATTTCCCTATTTCTAGTTATAACTCTGTGCTTGTAACTCATTGCACTCCTTTATTTGTCACGACAGTTTCCTTTGCTGGACCGAAAGCTCCTTGAGGACACAGCCTACATCTTACTCACCTTCATGCCTAGTGCTACTTGGTGACAAGCACACAGTAAACATTGCACAAACGGCTACTGTTGGCATCAGTGACTGAGTGACAGGTTGGGACACCGCGTTTGATACACAGACGGTGAAGGAGCCTCACGTGGCGAATGCTGGAGGAGACAAACCTGACGTGCAGACTAGTCAAAGGGTGGAGGTGTGGAGGTGGTGGGGAAGTAGGAGGGAAGACCGGAATTCTCTGTGACAGGGGTGCTGACGAAACTGGGGAAGAAAGCTTGCGATGTGTTGAGAGTTAAAATGTGAGGCATATTTGGAAGTCATTTAGAATCGTTGCAGTGGAAGGCAAGGCTTGTATTCAGCCACTTTGCCCTAATACGGCTACACAGGCCGTTATAATATGATCTGCTTTCCGTGAGATGTTGTCAACAGCCAAACTAATTAATAACTGCCTGTGATTATGCCTGTGATTATGGTGTGATCAAGTTGCCATTCAGTGAAGATAGAAGTGATGGCTGGGTAAAGGCAACAGAGACTCAAACCCTGGGGGTAGGGTGTAAATTGGTTTGACTGCTTTGGAAACACTTGGGCAGACTCCACTCAGATGAATACACGTGCTCGTTCTGTGCCCCAGCAATTCCATTCCCGACAGAAATGGGTACATGCTGCACCAGAAGACATGCGTGAGGATGTTCCAGTGCCGTGACGGACCTGAACTGCAAGTAATCTGAATGTCCATCAGTGGTGGAATGGATACATTTTGGTAAATTCATGCAACGGACTTCTATCTGAGCCATGAAAATCAGTGAAGTGTGGCCTGAAACAACATGGATAGATCTCACAAAGAAGTCAGACAGAAAATAATGTTATACTGTGAGATTTACCATTTATATGAAGCTTAAAAAGAAGGGGGCCTATTCTATAGTGTTAAAGGCCAGGAGAGTGGTTCCCTTTGAAGAACAATTTGGAGAGGCTTCCTCTAAACAAATTAAACGAATTAATTTAACAAATTAAAGGGGCTTCCGGGAGGTGGAAATGTTCTTTTCCTTGACCCAGGTGATGGGTACACGCATGTTTCACTTTTTGATTATTCATTGAAATGTACAGATTCTTCATTGTAATGTCTGCATATAGGTGTCAAACTGCAATAAAAGGTTATTTTAAGAATATAAATAATAACATAGTTTAAGCTTGTAACAAGTTATGTATCATTCGCAGTTTTCTTACTATCCTTTCTCTATGAGAAACCAGTTCTTTGATGGTGCTAACAATGTTATTAATGTTTCTTCCCCAAAATATTTTTTCCTTTTTATTTGCAAGTGGGTTTTCAACCAACCATTTTGTTGGTCTTGTTTAAAAAATTCCAATTTATGCTCTATATTTTCATATGCATTTCATATGGACTTAGCACACACTTTCCTTCCCTCCAAGGTTAGCTTGCTGTAATGTGTTCTCCCCACCCCCAACTTTCTGACTCAATGGCACTTGTTCATCTCCCACATTAATTTTTCATTGATCAATTCATTCTTCTTCAATTAAAGGATAAATTTATATTTTAATTGAATGCTAATATAGAACTATTGATGAAACTGTATCTTCTCATACTTTAGCTTATTTTCTTCCTGAATATTTTTAGTTCAATTTCTTAAAATATCCAAACTTAATAATGCTACATAACTGAAAAATGTTTGATCAGAGTCCATTAGAGCAGTGTTGCAGGAACAAAGTTATGGTATGTTATAGCTAACGATTGGATTCCATTACACTAAATAATTTTTGTTTTGCCTACAGTGATATCTACATAAAGCAAATGAAAGGAATTAATGTTCTCTCTGGTTAGCCAAGTCAGCACTCTTTGAATTTCTAAGTGATCACAAATCTTGTATTTTTAAATGAAATGGCTGCACTTATATTTAACTTTCTCTTAAAAAAGAAATCATAACTTCATAATCATTACCAATAAATCAAAATTTCATTGACTATAATTTACTTAATGTTGCATAGGTAATAGTGTATTGATTGGAACATGGGCTCTGCGTCAGACTGCTGGGGTTCGAATCCCAGCTCATGTATTAACTGAGTGACTTTGGGCGAGTCACTTATCTTTTGGGTGCCTCAGTTTCTTTGTTACAAAAAATGGTCACTGTGAAGATTAAAAGAGTTAATCCACTTATAGAACCTAAGACGGTGCCTGGTACACAGTAGGCACTCAACAAATGCTAATTGTTTTGTTGCCATTGTTACATTTGCTGAACTATTATTTAGGACTGAGAGTGAATGTCAGTTTAGAAAGGAAGGCCAATTTTTTGCGTCACAGGGGTCCGTGTGATAACAAAAAGGATAATTTGAGTGACAAGGAGTGTATAAAAAGAAATGATTTTTTGGACACACAGCTAGTTCCTAGAAAAAGGCCAAAGTAATTCTGAAGCTATCATTTAAGTAAGAGTTATTAACTGAGAGATATAAATTAGTGCTGGCAAGAGTGACTGCTGCTGATTGCTATTCTGACAGCATAATGGTAGGTGGGGTGACAGTGCAGACAGACTCGAACCGTTACAATTTCTGTGGAATGCTACCTTAGTAATAAATAGTAGTAATTTATGTTTCATATGTAACAGTTAAGATCCAATGGTATTTGCTATGGTTTGAACATCCCCCCAAAACTCATGTTGAAACTTAATTGCCATTGTAACAGTATTAGGAGGTGGGGTTTTTAAGAGGTGATTAATGAGGGCTCTGCTCTTCAGAAGGGATTAATGCTGTTAGCCTAGGAGTGGGTTAATTATCATGGGAGTGGTTTCCTGGTAAGATAATTATTTCAGCCTGGTTTTCCTGCCTCCTATGCTTGCTTGCCTTTCTGCCTTTCCACTTTCCACCATGGGATGACACAACGGGACGGTCCTCACCAGATGGCCAGATAGGTGTCAGTGCCATGACTTTGGACTTCCTAGCCCACAGAATTGTGAGCCAAATCGACTCCTATTGTTTATAAATTACCCAGTCTGTGGTATTCTGTTATAACAGCACTAAATAAACTAAGATGGTACCAAAAGCTTGTATTCCATTGTACTGTATTTACCCTGAGCACATGACAAAGCCTGGCTCTGAGCCTCAGGACATCCCATTGAACCCACAGCTGACCACAGATGCATATGTGAGCCCAGCCAGGACCAAAAGAACTCCATAGACTCACAGACCCAGGAGAAATAAAAAGGCTTATTGTTTAAGCCATTAAATTTTTGATGCACTTTGTTAGACAGCAATAGCTAACAGATACAATCAATTTTATCTCTAAGGACTGAGAATCTTTGTCTTACCTTTAAATATGTGTGATATGCTCTTAAGTTTCTCAAATCCTCCAGTAACTGTTACCAAGTACTTGATACCCATCAAATTAATGCAAAGCATGCTTCCAGGTTCTGCAGGTTCAGCTTCTTGAGCCTGACTTGGTCCTCAGTATCTTACCTGACTCTTCTCTGGCATATGATGTCTTTGGTGATTGAGTTGGTATTGGGCCTCTCCTTGTCTACAGTTCTGCCTCACTTTGTCTACCAGACTTCACTCTTATCTGCCTTTGAACTCCTAACATCTGACCTTGGATTGTCCCTGCTTCTGGCTTTAGTACCTCAGTATTGGCACTGATGGCTGGAAGGAGCCTGTGTTGTTGTCTACGTGGTAATTCTCATCAGAGGGCAATTTTGCCACCCAGTCTGGAGGTGCAATGTCTGGAGACATTTTTGATTGTCACAAATGTGGGGTTGTGGTGCTATTGGCTTCTTCTGAATAGAGCCTACAGATACTGTTCAGCATTCACAATGTATAGGACAGATCCCTACAGCAAAGAATTATTCCACAAAATATCAATAGTGTTGATATTGAGAAACTCTGGTTTAGATCTGTCACAGAGAATGGTTCCCTTGCCAGTGAAGTTGCTAATCTGCAACAGCTGTACTTAGGTTTGCATCTCTCTGTGGCCCAGCTATTCTCCTAAAGGCTCCCTAGCAAAGGCTTTTTCTTTCTGATACACCATAGTTCATCCAAATTGAGCCAAAATTCCTCAAGAAGCAGGTGTCTTCCCCAGAGATTGTGTGAGAGCCTCGTTCTCCAATTTAGGCAGCTCCAGAATTTATCATAGCGGTACAAGATTACTCAGAGACTAATCCATAATTTCATAGTCTGGAACACTTACAAGGGTCCTCAAAGAAGATAAACATTTTTTGATCTTTAAGTATATTTTATGTATAACTGAATTTAGCAACTGGTGCTTTTAAACATTATAGTGTTTAAAATTCCTTCAATGCTGTACAAGTTTGTAGAGTTTGAGTATGTTAAGCATACTCAATGGCTTCCTCAGGGGACTGTGACCTTGTCATTCTTGCTGATAAAGGAAAAGCCAAACCAAGCCCGGACGAGGAACATATCTGTCCTGGTAGAGACATAGGAACACCCTGGTTATCTGTACTCTGTCAGTTATAAACAGTTGGCCCCACTGCTAACACAGCCTCTAGCCATTTAGCAAAAAATGCACCTGGCAATGTCTTGACCACAGCAAAGTGATGGCTCACACAGGCAGAGAGAACACAGTAGACATTCCATCAATTTTACCTTACCTCTCCTAAAACCTGTGTTTTATGCCTCATTGGAATATTCTAGTTTGTATACAATGAGCCCATCTCTATGGGTCAGAGAAGTGGAACCATAACAAGTGGTGTGGAGTATGGGGGTTATGATAGGAAATAAGAATTAGACCTTGCGAATGTGGGTGCTGCTGGAGCCGTCTGTGTGTGTATTGTCACTGCATCGAGGCCTGAGCACGAAGTTTCTGAAGGTGTACCAAAGCAACGTGACAGTTAGAAAGCATGGCTGGATGTAGAGGGGAGCATGGAGAAACTGGGACCCCATGGAAGAACTGGGACCCATGAGAAGAACTAGACCCCAAGAGGACAAACTGGAACTTGCAGATGTCCCACACCATCTCCATCCACTGCTGTGGACGACCTGTAGGAGAGGCAGGCGCCCTTGGCCGTGGAAATGTGTGTGTGTGCCGCTCCCAGGGCTCAGAGAATCGGAAGGAGGAGGTTTCACGGCCCATGAGATCAGTACTGCTGATTGTTCCTCTTGCTTCGAGCTTCAACGTGGCTCCTCCCAGTGCTAGTACTGATGCTGTCCATTTAATATTTGGATAATTTGTTCACCATGTGTTTTTCTCTATTAATTTTTACTTTTTGAAAAGTCATCTTAAAATATTTATTTTGACTACTGAGTGATTTGGTGCCCCCTTAAATGTCATGCCCCAAGGCAAGTTCCCCACTCGCCCTGCCCCAGTCCTGGGCCTGCCTGTGGGAACTGAAGGGGGTGCGGGCTGGGGGGCTGCCCCACACCCTCAGGGGAGCCTGCGGGTCAGCGGGTGTTCTGAGCCCCCCAGTGCCTGGCGCCCGCACCGCCCTTCAGAGCGGAAGACAGAGACGCTTCTTCAGGCCCTCATTCCAAATCTCATGCAAAATGTCCCCCGTGGCCAGCACTCACTCTGGGAAACGTAGACTGCTTTCAGCTCGTCTGGTGGACACAGCTCTCAGGTACTATAGCATCCCCACTGCTTTGCACAATTTTCTGCTTTTGTATGAAGGGTGCTGATGGCTGCCTCCAGGTTCTGAAAGGTTCTCTAAAACTGCGTTCGGAGCAAGCCCAGCCGACGTTCTGTCTCTCCCCTCGCACGGTTACTGTGTTGGGAACCCATTGTATCTGTCATAGCTGTGAACCAGGGAAAATGAAGTAACCACCTGGCCTAAGTAAAACAACCCCGCACTAAAGACAGAGCGCTCTTAAAAGAATTGTATGTGTTGTCTAAGTGATTAGACAGCTGCTGCTCAGCTACCGCGGTTCTTGGTTCACGTCCAAATGCTGTCGGATCCGATTTGCTAGATGTCCAGCTCGGACCGAGCGCAATGCTGAATCCGCTAACTAGCTCCAGGCTCCAGTGGGCGACAGCATCCTGATGAGCAGGATAACCCCCCTGGAGGCTCGCTCTAGCGCGTGGTCCCCGGTCGGGGCAGGGGAGCATTTCAGAGGAAATGCAGTTGTCCACCGAGGCAGAGAAATACTGAGGGGCTTCTTGGTGTTCAGGAACAAAACACTCCCAATGATGTTCAAAATGAACCATTTTATATTGCATTCTATTCTCTGCTGAACAGTATGATGTTGAGGTGACTGTTTTCCAAACCCATGAATTCACCGAGAGCCCCCAAATGACTCATGTTCTCCGTACACGGCCGTCAAAATGAGTCCCGTTCCTGGCTTTCGGTGGAGCCAGTTTTAGTAAATTATGCTTAATTCTGGCGGAGGGAAGCAGCAGCTACAACCTAAAATGTGTCTTCCTCCACCAGTTTCTTCCCCAGCGAGATTTTGATCAATTTCTCCACTAGGAGGTGATGAGCAGCTGACTTTAGAACTTCTTTATCTTTTCTCTAAACCTATGATAAAAGCTCAAGAGGCTTGATATTCTGTCAACGTTCTGTTTGTGGGAAGGACATGCCTTAAAAAGAAAAAAAAAAAAAAAAAAAAGAAGAGAAAGGAGAAAGAATAACTTTTACATGTCTATCTCAGTGGGAAATCCATGTTGAGTTCTGATACATTAAGCAGTCCCTAGACAGAAATTTGAAAATACTTCCAGCTGTTTAATTTCAGTCAGCTCTATAGACATGGGGCTGTTCAAAGCACATGCATGTCGCCATTCACCAGTGATAGCACTTCATGCTCTGACAGGGCGTGGGCCAGGGAGCTGGAGCAGACACACAATGTCACCCCGATGGCAGGACCGCTTCTCGGGTCTGCTTGGAAATGTATTAATCGGACACTGCAAGTGTGTATCTTAATACCTTTAGTGACTTGCTGTTCAAAAAGCACAAAGAGTTGAAGGGGAGAAACAGGCACATTTTGCATGCATGTCCAATCTTATTCACAGCGACAGTATTAACATTTGCTGATAAGTGGGAAATACTTCTAAACTCTCTTCTATGTCTGGAAAGAGGGAAGGAGAGGGCTTACCCATGGATAGGAAACACAGAGTTGGAAGAAAACCCAGCCACTTTATAAAAAATAAGCAAGTGCTTAAATGTTCAACCCTCTTGAACAGTGGGTTTCAAGAGAGACTGGCTGAGAAAATGGAAACAGCAGACACAGGTAGGGAAAGACTCTTTCCTGCCTAGGAAGCTCCAGAAGGAAACCTGTGTGTTAAATGCCCATTTCAGGAGGGGTTTAACATCTGAGTGATCATTGAATCAGGAGTATTTGCAAACTGTGGTTTCATGTTCCTGTCGGAGGCGTCATATCGAAACCAGGGAGGAAGCACATTGCGTGTGTATTTCTGGAACTTTATATCCCTCGTGACATGCGTAGACACATTTGGGAACTCTCGGCATCATGGGTATTGGTGGTTTCTTCGTTCCTTTCCTTTACCTGAGTGAGCACTTTGGAGTTGATCGTGTGTGAGCGCTCAGAACACCGCACTTACAGCCAGGGAATATTCTTCGCACTCTCTGCAACCACACAACCATCCTTGGTTTTGCAGTCACCTCCAGCTTGTGAGGTTTCTTCTGCAGCTGTTGTCACTGTCTCTTTTAGTCCCTTCTGGGAAGCTGTATCCATAATTTTTAAAATTAAGAACTCATTAAAATGTTATGATTTGCATTTTTAGGTTAGCGCTTTCCATCTGTTTCCCATAAAAGATACTTCTGCAAAGTACATTTGGCAAGGTTTTATTTAATAATAATATTTTTTTAAAACCCCACCAGCAAAAGCAATGTTCACTATAAACAGAACGGGAGAAAGACTGTGCTGCCCGGGTGTGACAGATTTTACTTTAGGAATAGATGGAATGTTCCGTGTGGCTTCTGTGAAGGATGGATTTTCTAGCCAAATTCGCAAGAGAACAATCGAGGCCTTCAACAGTCATAACTGCAGGGAAAGGAGACAGATCTGGAATTCCCATTTTAACGATGCTATAAAGACGCGGTCGCAGGAAGAATCTCACAGCTCCACTCTAAGCCCGGCCTCACGTGCCTTCTGAACACAGACACAACGTTGGTCACCCTCTGGGGACACTGCTGCCTATGTAAACCTCTCAGATGTCTTTCAGTTTGTCATCCCTTTCCCCCTCCACTTCTCAGAGGTCAGCTTCCTCAAGCAGGCAGCTGGTCCCAGGAGTTCCAGACCCTGTCCTTCTGGAGCTGTCAGGCAGGAAAGGGTCTTTCCCTACCTGTGTCTGCTCTTTGGTGGCCATGGGCTTCTGCTCTGCCTCTGGGGCTCCTGGGTGCTGGGAGAAGACATCACTGTCTCCATGGCGCTCAGAAGGCGTCTGGACATGGGGCAGGGCCTGGCGTAAGTCTCTAGTCACCACCACATCTGATTATGCAAGTGTCTTCTCTGAGACTTAGGACCATTTAAAATGGGAGCTACGATGCAGAGATGAAAAGGTTAAGCCTCGATACTAAATAGGCCAGTTGCCAAAGGTCCTCAAGAAGTACTTAAGGGGTTAAACCCTTTCCAAAGAAGTCCACACCATTAACCCTCCCCCAGCACTCACCTGGTATCATCGTCCAGTGTATGCCCATCACTAAAACCCTCTTCTCTAACCTATCCCAACGGAGCTGCTACTCACTTTGGGGGAATCTCACTACCCTTTCCTACTGTCCCCTCTTCTCCTCTGGGCACAGTCGCACATCTGAGCCATCGAGTCACGGCTGGCTCCATGGGGATTTCAGCATCATGGTCAATGCTGACCAGCAATGCACTCAGTCTTGCTCCCCCATCCCCCACCAAGCCTGAAACCGTTTTGTGGGGGAGGCTGTGGGATCTCACGCTGCGTGGTGAACCAGTGGGAGTGCAGGTCCTAGGGAATGTTCCACTGCTGCGAGTGTCTGCATTCTGTTCCTTTCATATGGCTGAGGTTGGACCAAGCTCACGAACGTGTGTCTCGTAGGGACTAACACCCCTTTTCGATGACTGCACAGTCTAAATCTGAAGTTGCAAGCTGGCAGCACGAGGGCTGAGTCCAGCTGACAGCCTTATTTGATTTGGCCGGAACCAAGTTGTAAAAATATTTGAACACGATTTCCCCAGGGTCCCCACCACTCCCAGTTGTGTCATACCCACCACCTCATTGATTTCACCTGCCTGGGTCCTAAAGTCATGTGAGTTTGCAGTCAAATGGAGGAGGGAAATGGTGCCTAACTGTCTCCTAATTTTCAAAATTCCTCCCTCTTCCATGAAGTCTGTGAGTGCCTTGTTGCACACAGTAGGCTTTCTTTCATTTCTATTCCTGTTTGGACTTCACAGATTCAGAAAAGAGCCATAGCCCCCTCATGAGGGCTCGCTGAGAACACAGGGAGATATTTTGGAAGGATCATTATTGTAAGAAATCTGAAAAACCCAGGTCTGAGAGGTAACATTCTCCTGCATCACTCTTTGGGAAGGTTTGAAATTAATTGGTTTGGCTTGAAGACCAAAAGCTGATGGGGCCAAGTAAAAGGTGAGATCAATGCACGGCCTTTAGAGATCTTTCACCTTGACTGAGAAATTGTGAAAGATGAGTTGAAAGAGATTGAGTTAGTGCCAGAGTGGAGATGGCATTTATACTTAGAACTCTTGACTCCAAGTCTGGGACTTTCACCCCTGTATTAAGAAGGTTTTCTAGCGTGGGAACTCAGACCTAACACAAATCCCACTGAAACATTGGACCAGGAATAAAAGTAATTTTTTAAAGAGAAAACAAACCCCAAGCCTATGGTGGGCATGCCCTGCAGCCTGGAAGAAATAGCAGAGGTGAGCTCTAAGTAGGACATTGAGATTCTACTGAGTCTCAAAGATTCTGCTGATGGTCTGACCCGGAGCATGAAACGGGATCCCGGAGTCTAGACCGGAGTGGGTGGATGCTGGGAAGTCAGTGAAGAAAAAATGCAGGAGTTTCTAGACTTTCAGATTTTATAATTTTTAAAAAAGACAACCACAACTATAGTTTTTCCTGATGAACATAGCATTCACAACATTTTATTTTGCTGTATAGGACATTGAAAACAAAATAAAGTAAAACTAGTACCACCCTCTACTAGCTCTATAATTTTAAAAAAGAAAGGGCTATTTAAAACCAAAGAAGTAGGACAGAAATCATCTCAAAGTGAGAACAATTCTTCCAAAGAAAACTTGTTGGCAAATTTCTACCAAAAAGCCAAGAAAAATAAAAAAATATAGTTTAAAATATTGAGTGCAGAGAAAATGCATTATAAAATTTTATGTTGTATATTTTGCTTTTACAATAATTTTGTCAATTTGGGAAGAGATATTTGATGCTGTAAAATAAAGTGAACTTTGATACCCCAACTTGTTCCATGAAACATTAATACTTTATTTTTATTTTCTGGTTTTTTTTTTTTGAGTCCCCTGCCATCCCTAACCTCCCACCCAAGAGATAAGGAACACTTCATTTTTATGACAGTCACTGTTGAAAATTGGGTTGATGTGGGAGGTTTTGATAATATTTCAGGTATTTGGGATATTCTATGCAATCTGAGAGGAGGTAAAAACATCTGTGGTCCTCTAGTGGCTTCTTTTGCTCTCCGTGTGGTGCAGGGAGAAGTCAGTGTAGATGATTGGGGTTGCATGAACTTCAGGGGGAGCCTTTTAGGATCATCAGCCTGGGGTCTCCAGGGCCCACTATAAAGGACGGGGATGTACTCTAGAGACACCAGGATTCAGGGGTCAACACAACCCAGTGCAGCAGGTGAGGGCCTGGGTCTCAGCAGTGGGCACTCACGTAGATTACAGGACCTCCACTTGTCAGGTTTAACTTTGGGACAAGTTTATTTCTCCTCTTCAATTCTTTCTTTCCTCATATGTAAGATAAAAATCAGAACACCTCTAGCCATTGGGTTGTTGTATAGATTACTCAAATGTCTGTGAAATTCTCAGAACCGTTTCTTACGTGTCATAAACCCTCCAAAAGTGATTGCAATTATTATTGGGCCAGAGCATGTCTGACAGATTAATGATTAAAGAAATTAATGGAAGACTTAATGATAACAGGGCACCAGTGGGTTTTAGGATTAGATGCACTGTTTCTTCAAGTCAATATAGTGTGCCTGACAAACAGTGTGATTATTATCTTTTGCCTGCATATATTATTTCTCCAAACTTAATTAACAAATCATTTCTTCATGTGCTAAAATTAAACTATTTAATTAATCTACCTAAATAATCTTTGGTTAGTATCCTAAGGGTGGGATAAATTCACAGGTGAAATTTAATTTCTAGACATATCTGTATTTACTTGCAATTGTGTATCATATCATAATTTTAGATAGAAAATCCCAAAGTTGTTATAAAGGCAGCGAAAAGTAAAATTTTAGGGGCTGTTTGAAAATACCGAAATGGGTATCTAATTCTAGCCCAATTGTTCTGGCTACCCAGAGTGATGGATGGACAGAGATTATAATAAAGATTTTGATTTCAAATTATTTTATTTTTTGTACTGGCTTGAGCAAAGGGCTTTTTCAAAGGGGAAAATGATTATAAAAATTAGAAGTTGTGGCTATAGAGATGATTCTCTCTTTGTTGGTGTGAACTACTCTGGAGAATTCATCCTCTAATCCAACTAATAGTAACAATCTAGAAAATAAAAAGTTAAATAGCTAGGTGTGAATTACATTGCTAAGTCTGTATGTCTATTGCTGTACTATTTGCTGAGCTCTCTGAATTACATGGAACCTTTTGGGAAAAATTGCAGGAAATATTTTCTGCCTTATTTTTTAAGGCCACAATACCATAACAAGAGTTTATAAGCCTGGAAGCAAAAATATGTATACATAAATAAAGTTACTTTTGTTCATTAGAGAAAAAAACTGTATATTATAATAGAATATTTATATACACATATAACTTTATTATATTAATATAATAAAACCTACACTTTTGAAATCAGCAAGGAGTCAAGATTATTTGCAATCACTTTATTTCTATTGATTTTCTTTTTCTGCCCTGAGCTTATGTCCATATTGGAGACGTATTCTTTGGTCATTGCGTTTGCTAGCGATAGATGAATTATGACACTTGGGTTGAATTATCCATTTCCCAGGATGCATTCTGTTGTGGGCAGGGACCAGGTCTTGTACATATTAAAATGCTCAATGGCAACTAGTGCAGCCACTTATTCATAGAAAATGCTTGACAGTTGTTGAACTGAATGACAGCTATCAACTGATTGCTCTCCCCTTGTCTGGGCCATTTTGGGCAGACCAGAGCATCTCAGGTGTCACCTTTTTACACATGAAAAAATGAAATTCTAGGGTAAAATTCTTCCTGTAGATACTGTTGGTCTTGGTGAGCAGGCTCTCCCAGTCTGAGTCTGGGCAATGGGAGAGGACAAGGAGGACCTCTGGCTAATCTGGCAAGCCAGGGCTGGGGTTCTTTTGTCTGTGTCCAGGGATGACAATTGGATCAGGCAGAGTGGGCACTGTGGCATGTTTTGAGTGGTGCCAAAAAGTCATTCTTCATCCAAAGCTTCCTGTGAGTGGTAATTGTGGCAGTGGCTATGGAAAAACATGATGCCAATATGAATGCAGCCAACCTCTGCAATGACAACTCTTCTCTGGCCAAACTTGGAAAGCACACGGCCAAACATGGTAGTCCATCTTGCCTGTAATCACCAAAATTGTCTAGGGAAGGGATCCTGCCCCTTCACTTGGGGTCTTTGATTGGTTTCTTTATCCCAATTCTGTCGTTTTTAAGATTCTTCTGATAACCCTTTCTGCTCACATCCTCCTGGTTGTGTCCTGGAGATGGAATTCGGCTCTTGTCTCTTCCTCTCATTGAAAGGGAGGGCAAACCCCAGCTGTTCTCATGAGAGGGAATGGAGACAAACTTATCCAGGACTTAATGATTCAAACCCTGCATTTTTCAGCAACACTGTAGAAGTGCTAGTTCTTTTTTATTCTCTTATATTCTTTTGGTACTTAGGTTTTCAAATAAATACTGTTTTAAGAAAATTATTACCCTTCATTTTAAATTAGTTTAGTTTGTTCCTGTGACATTTTATGTGTGGCTTTCCATTGGCATAGTGACTTTGACATGTCCCTCCCTGCAGCATGCACTTCATCGTCTCATCCATCCTAGCGACATGGAGAGCACCTACTGAGCCTTCAAAATGCAGCTAGAGCATCTCCTCCTCCATCTTCTGAGAGATTTGATTTACCTCCCCATTTGTGGGCTCATATCATGTCCTTACTGTGCTCTGCAATCACATTTATTATAGTTTATGATACTTTATTTCTATGTCTGCCATTATTTATTAACCTATAAAGTCCTCAAAGAGTGAGTCCATGTCTTAAACATCTTTGCATCCCTAGTGTCCAGCATAATGTAAGTAGTAGATGTTCAAGAAAGTCTTATCATCTGAACCCACTGAGTGAAAGGATTGTGGACACAAAAATGAGGAGACACACCATATGACAGATGTGACAACTAAGACTACAGAGAGCGAGGGTGCAAACCTGCTCATGGGAGGGAGAAAGAGGGGGCACTCTGAAGCAAAGCACTTGGTTTGGTCTCTTATAAGAATGCTGGCATGACCCACCATTTAGGGTCATTCTGAGCTATTTGAGAGATAAATGGGCTGTTGAGATTCAAGCCTGAAAGAGATATCAAGTCCAAAGCACACATAGGAGGTATTTGAAGCTGTAAATGTAAATGAAGGAACCTGAATGGAGAACTTAGCGTGAGAATAGAAGAGGGCCAAGGAATCTAAAGTCATACACTTGCAAGGGAGTGAAAGGATGAGAGGAAAGAGGTAAACCAGGTGATAGCTATATTGTAAAAGGTAAAGCAGTCATGTTTCCAAAAGGATGGGTGGTCAACAATGTTACTGCTATTGAAATATCAAGTGAGAACTAAAGAAGTACTTGGTAAAACAATGAACAAATATTAGGTCAAGTAAGATAAAGAGCACTTAAACTCAACATATACAAATATAAAATCATTATTTCCACCAACCCAGTTGTTCTGGGTTGGGAAGTTTCCAAGATCACCCCTAGGTTTGGGGATTCACTAGAAGGACTCACAAGACTCAGCATATAGTCATACTCATGGCTATGACTTATTATAGAAAAAGGATACTAAACACAGTGAGCAAAAGGAAAAATCACACAAGACAAAGCCTGGGGGAAACGAGTAGCAAACTTTCAAGAATGCTCTCCCAGTGGAGTCACACAGAATGTGCTTAGTGCCCCCCAGCAATGAATTATGTTAACACATGTGAAATGGTGCCAATCAGTGAAGCTTACTAGAGCCTCAGTGCTCAGGGTTTTTACTGGGGGATGATCACATAGGTACTCCCTCCATGTCTGGCATGTATGCAAATTCCAGACTCCTACAGGAAGAGCAGGTGTTCAGCATAAACCAATTGTTTTCACAGCACTTCAGGCTCAGTGAACAGTGCTTATCAGTTAATGGCAAGGAACGCTTCTGAAATTTAAGTACCCCAGATGCCAGCCAAGGGCCAACCATGTAAATAGACCTTTTATTCAGAAAGAATAATGAGAAAATCTAGAACACACATACACACACATATAGACATATACTGGAAAGATTAAAAAAGCTACACAGGCAGTGAGCATTTCTGGGGCTGAGGTACAGAAACAAGTGGGAACTACATGGAGGCATCTGGCATTTGGAGCTGCTTTTGCCCAGAAGGAAAACGCAAAATCAGAGAACAAAAGTGGCATCTGAGAGGTTAAGATTACAAGCACAGCTCTGTGTAGTCTCACAAAGCTGGAGGGGCAAAAACTGTAGTGAAACACCTTCTAGGGAGAATTCCTGTAATTACCACAGGGTTTTGGTTGTTATGCTTAAGGCCCATATACTGTAAGAAGAATGAACTGGAAATATTTTCTATTTCTCACAAAGATTGAAAAACAACTTCCAATCAGTTCAGTCTCAGAATAAAGTGGTTTTCCAGGAGAAAATTTATTTTTTCTCTGGAGAGTGATAATCTTATTCAAAGCCTCAAATTGTTCCTATAATTTTCAAACACAACATTTGGCACATAATTAAAAGAAACAAGTATACAAAAAGATAAGGTTTGACCAAAAATAAGAGAAAAACAGATCATAGAAACAGACCTGTAGACAAATAAAAAATTGAAGTTATTATACAGGAACATTAAATACCTATAATATGTTCAAGAAATAAAATTACAAGATGAAAGATTTCAGTAGAGAACTAGAAACCATAAAAAACATTACAATGGAAATCCCATAATGGAATATAAAAATAAATAAAATTGAGACTTCAATCAATGGGCATAAAATCATGGTAGGGTACTGTGGAGAGAATTGGTGAACTGGATACAAGTCTGTAGAATATATCCAGAGAGATATTAAAAAGCATAGAGAGATAAAAGGACTAAATGTATCAAAGAGTAAGTAAGAGATACATGGGACATAATGAAAAGATTGGCTTCAAGTGTAATTGTAGTTTCAGAAAGAGAAGAGAAAGAAAATGATGGAAGCGATATTTGAAGAAATAATGGCTAAGAATTTTTGAAAACTTTGGAAGGACATTAAGCCTCAAAATTAAGGCCTATCAGCCTCAAGAGGATACAAAGGAACACAAAGGAAACAACGCCTTAGACATTTCACTGTCATTTCTGAATACCAAAAACAAAAGGAAATCTTAAAAGCAGCCAGAGGTGTTGAAAAGGTGTATTACTTTGACAGGAAACAGGAAGGCTCACAGCTGACTTCTGACGAGAAACAATGGGAGCCATGATGTAATGGAATAATTTCCTTAAAACAATATAAGAAATTAACTGTGAACCTAGAATTCTTTACTTAGCAAAATCGTCTTCAAAAATGGAATAAAAAAAAAAAAAAAACACTTTCAGAGAAGTAAAAATGAAGATAACTTTCCAGGAGCCCATCTGTGCTAAAGGAAGCAACAAAGGGAGTTCTTCAGTTAGGAGGAAAATAATCCCAGACAGAAATACAGAATGCTGAAAGGAAGACCAAAAGATAATGGAAATGGAATGAATATCAGTTATAAAAACATCAAAAATTATGTATGGAAATGTTTAACATACATCATAACTACAAACATGAGAAGAACAGCTCAGAGTTTGGGAGGTGAGCAAACAGAGTTGAAGTGTACTAAAGTCTTTGCATTGTGAATCCATAGTGGGATATAAAACAATACTCAACCCATGACTTTGTTTTGTTCATTTTGCATCCCGCATGTCTCTTGAATATGTGCCTTTGTCTCCAATCCTCCATCCACACCATAGTCCAGGCTACCACTTTTCCTCCCTCGTGGAAGACTGCAGTAACCCACTGGCCTCCTTGTTCTCATTTGCACCTTGTACAGACTGTCCTCCACCCAGCAGCACAGTGATCTTCTGACAGTCTCCCTAATCACTTCTCTCTGGTACAAATCCTGCTCCTACTTCCTGTTCTAACATAGCAGGTCCTTTACAAACCTCATTGTCCCAGGGTGTAGGGAATTATGTGGCAGAACATGTGCAGAGGGCTCTGGGCAGTGTGACGCGCAGACCGTGCTCCGTCAGAGTTGCTTCCCTTCCTCCCAGCTGCTTTTCTGAAGATGGACAAGTTGCCCACAAACTAAAGGTCTTGGTTCTCTTCTTCGTGTCAGGCCTATATTTAACTTTGATTTTTAATAGCAGCAAAGTTTGGTCTCAAAATGCAAACTTTCCCATCTTTCACGGAAAAGCATGTAGTGAACATAAGACGGTGAGAAATGAGATGAAAAATTGGGTCTTTTTTTAACTTAACATTGCTTGTTTTTAGCAAGTGAAATGGACTTGAAGGAGGCCTGTTGGCTTCTAATGGATTTGCCGGTCCCTCCCGGTAATCAGATTGCATGGCGCCTGCTCTGCTTTGTCATCTGGTAGTCATTTTCGGAGCTTGTGAGGCACCATGGGGGACTGGCCTCTGGCAGGCAGTTCCCTGTTTGATTTGCAACATTTGTCCATGTGCATTTTTATGCCATTTGAGGATCTCATATCACATCATCACTGAGCTCCATTCTTTACACTATGCCTCAGTGTGTGTTAGCTCTGAGGTGAGGCCCTCTTATACCTGGCTGTCCTGGAACATGGCCCAGTGAGTATTTTGCAGCCATGTTTCAGGCTGAGCTGGGGCCAGGGCAGGAGTGGAGATAAGCAGTTTCCCTGTGCAAACCCACTCCCTCATCCTAAGTTTGGGAGGGGAAGAAAAAATCCCTGCATGGGAGTGCAAGGCATGCAATGGGAGAATTTTTGCTGCTGTATGTCCAGCCATTCTGCTCCGTTCTGTAGATTCATTGATTTTGCATATTCCTAGGAACAAGCATACTCTACTGCTGTGTCTGGAGTCTCACCTTTTTCCATTGGTGCCAACTTGGTTGTGTGTGGGTTGGTCAAATCTAGCCTCAGGCAAAACTCTGAAGCAAGTACTTTTTCTTCACCACTATCCACCCAAACTATTTCTTCCAACACTCTTTGGTAATAGCATCCCACTTCATTGAACCAATACTTATTGAGCAGCTACTATGTGCCTGACACTGTTCCAGGCAATTGATTTACATCAATGATCAAAACAGACAAAATTATTGCCCTCAGGGATATTATATGCTAATGGTGATACAGGTATGAATGCAGGGGAGTCAAAAGCTCAAATGACCAGAGGGGGCAGTCAGTAAAGTCAGTAGTTAATAGGCTGGTGTGACATAAGAGAGTGGTGGGGATTATGGCCAATTGGAGAGTGAATGTCCACCGCAGGGGGACAGGGCTTCTCCAATAACACAAAGGAATGTTGCCCCTTTGCATTTCATTTCAAGAAAAGCTAAAAATGTAAGTTTTTAAAATGTAAAATCTGTTGTGTTTTAAATGTTGGTAACTAGCTCAAATGATTTTAAGGCATCATTCAATACCCAAATCCAAAACCAGATGAACACCTAAAGCAAAAAAATCCCATCATTGTCAGATTCTGCCCACTGCAGTCAATTTGCGACTTCTGTGCTATGGGTTAAGCAATAAAAATGGGCTCTTATCTTCAGGTTACGGATAGATAAAAGAACATATTTCTTGAGAGGCAGAACATCAGATCTTCATGCTGCAGGAAGCACAAATGGCCAATGGCCTCACCTTCTGCCCCTTCTTAACCACTCCCACGTTTGCACTGAGACCACCCATTCTGCAGGCTGCAACCAGCTGATGGCTGAGCATGGCTGGGTAACAAGGCATGACATGTAACCTCTCCATGGGTGACTTTGCCTCAAGGACTGCCCATAGACCTAGCCAAACCATTTTTCCTGAAGTCTGAGACTTTTGCTCTCCAATCTTCTGTCCCACAATATCAGACCTACATCTTGGTCTGAAGGCTCTTCCTAACTTCTCCCGCTCTCTCTCCCCACGCATCACTTTGCATGTCTAGTCCTTAGCAGGCCAAAAGTAACACAAGGCACATGGAGGTTCTGCTTGAAAGAGAGCCTCTTTCCTAGACCCGATTCCTTAGCTTGTTACTTCCTATTGTTTTTCTTTTCTTTTCTTTTTTTTTGGCTTGTTATTTGATGGCTTGGACAGTTTGAAAGGTGCTCAGAGTCTGAGGAATGAGCTGTGGGGCAAGGAGACTGAGCTGGAGCTGGACAGGGTGGGACGGGGAACAGAGAACGGGACTAGCAAGCTTTGTGCTAGAAGGCAGTACAGGCTAAGAGGTGGGGGAGAGCAGGGAAGGTTCATGGGTTGTTGTGATGGGGTAGAGTCTTTCCTAGCAGACAACAGTAAAGATAACTGTCTAGAAAAGGTTACTTGGCTTGTACCATGATAACAAGCTTTGGCGCCTGATTCATTAGAGATTCAACTGAGTTGTTTGCTTACTGGATCATGGTTTCCTTTATGCATTTATTCTTTGCATTACTTTTTTTTTGTTAACCTGTCTTTCCTCCTTCTTCTTATTGCCACTCTCTTCACTTGACACTTAAAACACCAATGCAAACACACACACATGCACTTCAAGCTTTGGTCTCTGAAAGTTTACAACCTGCCAGATAAGATATTAGACTTTTAGTGGCAATAAATGACGGGACTGTTGACCTAATATTTTACAACATTGCATGCAGTACTCTTAGCTTCTTTATACTGATGTTTTCAACCCATTTATATTCGTTTAGTTTTTCACTGAATCCTGTGAGAGAGGTAAGAATTATTGTCTTTGTGCTTATAATGATGTGACTCAGACTTTGATCCACTTGCTTGAGTACTTAGCGGCTGTCTTCAAACGGTAAGGATACTGTTGTTGATGCATATTTGTGGACAATAGCTAGAGTAATATATTAAATTATTTGGAAGAGCAACCAGAAATTGAGGTTTCTAATAGACATCATTTACCTGGCTTCTCTGCATTAATTTGCTTGAATGTGTATAACTCAGGCCGGGTTTGAAACCAGAACAATGGACACTCCCCAGACAGTTAGATTACAGCAGATCTGTGGCTTGCAGGAGCAGGACACAATAATCAATGGGATACAATAAGCAAAACCATCCGGGGCACTTACATCAATTTAAAAAAAAATGTACCTTAGAAGAAATGCTGAATTTTCAGTTCTTAAGTGATGGTCAACCCACTCCATGAAAAACAAAATGTGGTTTGTAAATGGATATGCCTTTATTGGTCCATAGAAAGTTCTTGTGGTTGTTATTAATTCTTTAAACTTTTTCTTTCTGCAGACTAACATCTCCCACCATTCTGTATCTTGCTTTTGTTTGATTTTTTTGTATGTGTGGCTTTCTTTATTACTTTGATCATGTGCAGTTTCAGTCCAGGTTAGACTGAATTGGAGGTGTATTTTTAGGGGCCACAGAGAGTGGCTGACATAAGACTGAGACTGCCACTAGGTAGGGGTTTAATTGTCCTGATAGGCAGGAAAGGACCATTTTAATGAAAAGGTTCTTGATCTGGGAGGGAATTGGTAAAAAAATCATTTAAGGAAAGACTGGTATTGTTCTTGCATCTGACACTTTAAACACAGCTATTAAATCCTTCTACCTCTTGGTGACTGGGATGTGAAAACCAGCAGCTGACACCACTTGAGATATCTAATTGTGCAAGACTGCTTACAGCTTGTCTCCTACCTACTAATTCTTGCTTTTACTGTCTAAGTCCAGGTCTTACTGGATCATGGTCTCCCTCTCCTTTATGAATTTCTTCTTTGCATTCCTTTTCTTTAACCTATCTGTCCTCCCTCCCCTGATTGCCATTCTCTTCATGTGACACTTAAAACACTCACACACATACACACTCACACACACACATATGCACATTTTGTAAATTATTTTCCTTGTTTTTTTTGAAATATATTATATATGCAGAAAGTGCATACTATCTATACAAGCTATTTTTAATGAACACTTATAAAGCAAACATCCTTATAACAACCACGCAGCCTAAGAGACAGAGCCTCCTTAGACTCCCAGTTTGTTTCTCAACTCCATTGTTCTCCCAGGCACTTACCTTTGTCCTGATACTTTTGATAATTATGTCATTGATTTTTAAAATCATTTTTGTCTCTTATAAATGCATCACTAAACAATATAGTTTAGATTATCCTATTCTTGAACTTAACACAAAGGGAATCATATCAATGTATTCTTTCATATCTGATTTCATTTACTCATTATCATGTTTGTAAGCTTCCTCAAGATGTTAGCTGTGGTGGAAATTATTGAGGAAAACTTCCGTGGTATCACCAGAGATTCAGACATTCAGATACAAGATGAACATTAAATGCTGGAAAGATTCATAGCAAATAGTACATCTCCAAGACACACAGTAATCAACCTGGCCAAAGTCAAAATGAAAGAAAAAATTCTACAAGCAGCTAGACATAAGCAACAACTGACCTACAAGGGAAAACTCATCAGGTGAACAGCAGACTTCACAGCAGAAACCTTACAAGCCAGAAGGACGAGGGGCTTCATCTTCAATCCTCTTAAACAAAATAACTGGCAGCCTAGAATCTTGTATCCTGCAAAACTAACTTTCACATTTGATAGAGAAATTAAGACTTTTCCAGACAAGCAAATACTGAAGTAATTTGTAATAACCAGACCTGCTGTGCAGGAAATACTCAGAACAACACTGGGCCTAAACCAGACTCTAAATCAAATGGACCTAACAGACATTTACAGAACAACCTATCACAGAACTACTGAATATACATTCTTCTGAGCAGCACATAGGATATTCTGCAGGATGGATCATATCTTAGACTACAAAACAGGCTGCAACAAATTCAGAAAAATTGAAACCATACCATGTATCTTCTCAGACCACAGTGGAATAAAGCTAGAAATCAATCACAAGGGAAACACTTTAACCTACACAACTGATGGATATTAAACAACCTGATGCTGAATGGTTACTGGGTCAAGAATTAAATCCAGTTGGAAATTGAAAGATCTTTGAACAGAACAACAAAGGGGACACAAGCTATCAAAATCTAGGGGCTCTCGAAAAAGGCAACTGTTGAATGGAATGAATAAACCTCTCTCCCAGATACCCAGAGTGTCACATCTAGGCACTAGCGAACCCATTGTGAAGAGTTGGTGTCTGAGGGTATTATTTGAGGAAATAGCCACTCAAATACTTTTACGTAGGGCTCTCAACCCTGATCGACATGGGCTGACTTCCCATCCACTAAAACATAAATTATTCATGGGGTGAGAAAATACTTACCAAAACTTTAGTTTTGATAGTTGTACCACAAGTTATTTACCCTTCCCTGCTTTTTGTATATTTACGTTGAATCCAATTCCTGTATTCTTATCTGAGTTTTAATACTTTGTTCTGAACCTCTTAGCTTGGCAATCCATCCGGCTTTCCTTTTTAGATGATTTCCTCTTTGATTCTGCAGTTTGAACATATTCCTGAATCTTGAGTCTCATCTTTCTTACAACATTCTCGGTCCCTTCTTATAACTCTGGCAGATGAGGCCCTGCACCCTCAGCCTGAAGCAGAGGATATGGACTGTCATAGAAATACTGTGTTAGGGAATGTTACGTGTTCGGTTGTGTCTGCCCCCCAAATTTATAGGTTGCAATCTTAACCCCCCCCGGAGATCAGAATGTGACCTTATTTGGACATTGAGTTAAGATGTAATTAGTTAAGATGATGTCACAATGGAGCAGGGTGGGCCCCTCATCCAGTATAACTGGTGTCCCTGTTAAAAGGGGAAATTTGTCCACAGAGACACACAGGGAGAATGACATGTCTACATGAAGGCGGAGTTTGGGGCGATGTGTCTACAAGCCAAGTAACGCTGAAGATTCCAGCCAGGAGCCACCAGAAGCTAGGAGAGGGGCTGGAACAGATTCTCCCTGATGGTCCTCAGAAGGAAACAACCCTGCCGACACCTTGATCTTGGACTCTGGCCCCCAGAACTGTAGGGCAATAAATTTCTGTTGCTGAAGCCATCTAGTGTTCATACATTATCACAGCAGCTCTAGCAAATGAATATAGGGAGATTGTATGATTTAGATTAAAATGATGGGTGATTAAAAATAGGGAGAACCCTTTCAATTTAGACCAATATAAATTATTGGTAGGTAGATTCAGAGATACAGTACCTGTAAGAATCACTGACCCTCTAATTGCTCTCAAATGTGCCTTTCTTGTTATGAACCTCTGTCGTTGGTTACTCTGCCTCAATTTTTCTGCCTCACATACATCTATATGCCCATTTGCACGCCACGAGGAGCCACTGTGTGGTTCCCCAACAAAGTTTCATTCCTACATGTGCTCTCCTAGTTGCCCCCCATTAGAACCTAGAGATTATCAGCAGTTTCACGTGTACCCGTGGATAGAGTCAATTTTCCATTCTGGCGCATCAAAGGTTACATGCGCTGGGAGGGACAAATTCAAAACTACTTTGTCCTCCATGTCCTACCTTCCCTCCAGGCACAAAGTAAAAGAATAATTTTTTTATCTTGTATTTTCCGGTGCCAAAACATTTTCTACACTAACTAGCTCAGCTAGAAAACTTTGAGGTGGTTACCTGGGAGAGGTGTCATACTCATTCATTGTCTGGGAGGGATGCCAACGCGATAAATGAGACATCTTTTTTTTTTTTTCCTGCAAGAAGGAAGCCAGAGATAGAAGCCACCAGTTCAAGTCAAGCCAAGGCTGAAAATCAGTGTCATTTGTCACCATATGAAGTAGTATAGGGTGTCAGTGCTATAAACGAACACACCAATCCTCATGGACTGGTTCCCGGCTGTCTCATTTCAGAGAGGATTTATACTTCAGAGTCCTGCTGTAGATTACTTCTGAAAGAGATGAAAGGAAACAATTTATAATTGTTTAACATGTGTGCACAGGTCGACATATCCCACCTCCAAATTATCTGTCTTATTAGGAATCACAGTTCTCTGAGATTTATAGGAGGCATTGAGTTTCAATCACAGGATTAAATTTAGTGACCTTCAAGGGAAACAGGGAGCAAATTGCAGCTTCTTCAACTTGTATGTACCAGGAGTTGGCCATTCATCCTGCCACCAGGTAAATGAACATTGCAGTGACTTCCTGCCAGAAAGAGGAGAGAATGAAAAAAAATTCTGGGCAGTGGAAATGAGTTTGGACACACTTATGATCTACTATTAAGTCATCCGAGGATGCTGAAGTTAAACTCTTGGACTAATTCTAACTTAGAAAAAACCAGCGGGTCCTGGATACTTTTGAAGCCGTAGAAATGTATGTAGATAAATAAATAAAATTAAAGGTTAATTTCTTCAAAACCATTTATGTAAAACCTCCCAGAGGATAGGACTTGACTCATTATTACTTTCCCTTGCAGATGACTTTTCAAGCACAAGCGCAATGCACTATGGAGCTATCCTGTACCTTCTATTGTTTGATAGATGCAACGGCAGAGCTGCCACAGTGAGATATCCCTTCTGGGGAGGGTGTTTACACTCTTCTTCTCTCTCATTCTTTTTCAATGTCTCTGAGCCACATTAACAATGGGTACTTAATCCCTAGTCAACCTTCTGTCTGGAGCTTTCTGGAAACAAGAAATGACTTTTGAAAGAGAGACAATAAACAGACTGGATGGTTTTTATCTGCAGAGAAGCACCTGACACCCCTAGTGTGACCAGCAAAGCTTGAGGTCTCTAAGGCTCTTAGCTTCCAAATGTCACAGCCCTGAATGGACATTTATAACCCATTTCTGAGACTGAGCACCTTCCAGTACTGGGCAGCATATTGGTCCAGCAACTGGGTCACCTGCTGGCCGTTGGACACTTGCTTTGCCAGATGATCTGTTTTTCCATCATGTGGCTTCCCCATGGTCCTGCGCTGTCTGGTGTATAGTGTGGATGACCGACTGGGCTGCTCATGCTGCCCTTCTTGTGTTCCGCACGAGTCAGGGCTATTTTAGAGTTTAGAAAGTAAAAGCAAAGAGCAAATCCCAGCAGCAGAAATTATTTGTGTGATCTACAGACCAAGTAGATCAATGCAGTTCTTATTTGTCTTTAGTGTCTCTAAAAGACCAGAATTAGAGTGCTTTAAAGTTGTAGGTGGTATTATTTCTTTGTCAATTTTAAGCTTTTAACTTTGTAATGTATGCCAAAGGCCGTGTTGGCTGCACCCACACCGACTTTGTTGTCTAGCCGTCGTGTGCCATCTGACAGCTGAGACAGCCTGAGTCAATAAAGGTTTTCTGACATTACCGCAACTAGCTTCTCAATAAGGTGGGATGTCGGGTGTATTATTCTTCTCTCCAAACCTATTCTGTTGGAACATGGTTTATAGATTGGGCTCCGATGGGAAGAGTTGAAACTTTTTTCATCCCTGTGTGTGGAGGCATGCTAGTCCCTGAGAGAACTGTCTTTTATCCTGCTACCTTGCAGGCAGCCACAGAAGACTCAGGTCATGGGCTTAGCTGCTGCCGAAACACGCGTCTTCAATCTAAACTCCACCTGGAAAGAGAAAGCATCTCTTTCTGGCTGCACAGATGCCACCAGCCAAAATTTTAAGAGACAGAATGTTTTCTTTCAGCTCTTTCTCATCCTCATCCTTCACCTCCAGGTCTGGGACTCTTTAATTAATGGATTCCAAAATTAGAATATGAGGGTAATTCCTTTACAAAACTTCACATGACACAGCAGTGTGCTTTGCTGTTTGGACAGGGTGACACCATGCACGAGAGACAAATCTTTTAGCAGGAGCTCCGGCCTGATGTGCACGCTTGCTCACTCTTGTGCCCATCTGTCTGGGAGGCAGGAGGCCAGTGGAGGGGGGCTAAGGCAATTTCGGGGTTGCCCATTTGCCAGTGGAAGAGCTGGTTCAGGGGCACAGCCTGCAGAGCACAGTATGTGCTGGTGCTTCTGCCAAGAGGACCTTCTGTTTGGCAATAGCATCTGAACAGGGCAGCATGTTGCTCTACAATGGGCAACGTCTGCAGATGGGGAGCTGGTGGGTGATGGACCCTCTGTGATTGATTCTGCTGTATGCCGCCACCCAACTCCCTTTAGAACATGCTAAGAGTGAATAGCTCACACAAGCAAGCCAATTTTAACATCACTTAGTCATTTTGGAAATATTTATTGAATGCTTGCTACTTATTGCAAGTCATTGTGCTATGTGGTTTGGGAGGTTGTGGATTAATCTGACAGGGACCCTAGCTTTAAGAGGCTTATGGTAGTAAGACGAATAGGCCTGCATGTACAGTTTAGTACAGAAGGAATGCCATAAGCCAAGAGACGCACACCAGAGCCACAGAGATATACTATCAGAGCCCAGAGGAAGGAAGAGGATGCCCAGCTGGGGGTCCCCAGGAGTGTGGTGTGTGGCTGGCCCTTGAGGGTGGGAAGTATTTGCACCTGAGGTCAGGGTGAAAAGGACCACGCAAGGTGGAGGGAATTGCATGTTCAGATAGGAGTGAAGAGGTGCCGTGCCTGAGTGGAGCTTGGGGTAAGGCGTGGGAGAAGTGAAAGAGCAGGTGGAAGAGACATACTGAGGACAAACCATGGGAGACTGTGGTACCAGGATGAGGGCGTGGCCTTGGAGAGCTGGTCAAGACCAGGATGACTGTGCTGCCGCAGGATGCAGGGAGCTTGTTTGGGAGGCCACAGCATCAGCACTGGCCCTCGGTGCTGAGGGCCCGATGGGTCTTCATAATTCGCCGATTAACCAGCACTTACTGAACTCCTTGTTACAGGCCCTTGATATGGGCCAGGTCTCCCCACCTAGGAAGGGAGAACATCAAGTGACCTTCGTAACTTAGATGATAAGGCCAAAGCTACAGGAATTCCCATGGAAATCTGGGAACCCAGAGAAGGGGAAACACAAAGTAGCCAAGTGCCCGAAATGTCACCCACAGAGCAGAGCACAGCATGACCTTCGGAGCTGGGTGGCCCAGCTGTATCCCAGCTGTGTGACTTTGGAAAAGTTACATCAATTCTCTTGCCTTAGTTTACTTATTTGTAAAATGGGCTTAATAACAGCTCCTATTTCATAGGGTTGTTATGGGAATTAAATGAGTTAGAATGTTTGCAATGCATGGAGACATGCCTGGTGCCCAGTATCTGATCAGTACAGGTGAGCTTTTGTTATTGTGTGGCAGTGCCATGTAACAAACAGTTCAGCATGGTGTCTGGACAAGCACTCATGTCTCTCTCATGAGTCTGTGGGCCAGGAGTGGCCCTGCTGGGACTGGCTTGCTAGACTCTAGGCTGAGGGTCAGGTTTAACTCCTATCCATGTGTTTCCTCAGTTCGGGTCCCAGAGCAGCTTCATCTGGGACTTGGTATCAACAGAGAGCAGGAGTGCTGGGGTCCCAGCCAAACAGTGTGCCTCCCCGCAGCGGCACTCGGTACCTCATCGCTCCTCGCAGTCCGTTGGCCAAGACCAGCTCAGCTGGCAAGCAAACATATCTTCCCATGGAGGAGGGGAGGGGAAGGTATAGATTTGACAAACAGTAACATAATATACTGTATCTGTCATGGATGGTTTCCTGGAGGAGGTGATGGAATTAGGTAGAGAAACAGTTGGGCAGGTATGTTAATTGGAGGTAAAAACACAAACACAAATATAAAGAGGTAGAACTGATCAAATTGTGACTAAGCACTGTAATAAATTTTCTTTTAAAATATTTTTAATTAAAAATAGTCCCTCAGCTTTATTAAGGTATAACTAACAAATAAAATTATATGTATGTACAATGTAATACAGTGTACAATGTGATGTTTTCATGTATGTATACATTGTGAAATGAATAAATCCAGCTAATTGATATGTTCATCACACACATACTTATTTTTTTATGGTGAGAATATTTTAGATCTACTCTCAGTAATTGTCACATATACATTACATTATTATTAATTACAGTCATGATGCTGTACAAGAGATGTCCAGAACTTCTCCATTCTGTCTAAATGAAACTTTGTAACCCTTAGTTTGAAGTAAAATTGGCATGGTGTATAGGGACAAGCATGAAACTTAAAATAAGGAGACCTGAGTTTCAGTTGTGTCATGTTGGTTAATATGCTTACAATTTGAGGACCTCTTTCATTTATTTATAGAAAGGAGGGAGTTGGGCTAATGGACCTCCAAGTCCTCTTACGATGTCCTGATTCCGTGTTGACTAATAGCCACAAAGAGGGGCTGCTGAGGTGGGACTTTAGAGGAGCAGGTGGTGTCTGATTTGATGGAAGGCATTTATCGCTAATGTGGGGGGTTTATTTTTGACATAGGCAATAATAAGCAAAGAATTACTGCAGGTTCTTGATCAGTGGAGAAATACAATTTGGGACTTAAGAAATACTCATGAGCTCTGTGTTGGATGGTGCAGGGCCACGGCTCTCAAACTGCAGTGTGCATCCCAATCGCCTGGATGGATGGTAAAAACTCAGATTGTTGGGATCCAGTCCTACCCCGGAGTTTCCGATTCAGTAACCCTGGATGGGGCCCAGGAATTTTCATGGCTAACAAGGTCCTGGGGGATGCTGCTGCCACTGGTCCAGGGACCAGATTCTGAGAACCACTGGTGTCGGGGATGTTGTTGGTGCCCTGCCCAGATGACCTCCATGACAGGTGCACCCAGCTGCTCTTGTGGCTACCTGGTACCTGTCTTGTCTCTGGAGAGTTCCCCTAGGCTAATGGAACCTTCTGGGAGGTGAATCACCCACCCACCAGGCATATTGATCGTCACATGGCTGGTCTCCTTACCTCAAGAGGGAACCACCTTTGGCTTGTCATGGATGCTCCAAAGCTTCCCTGTGACATCTGGCTCCAGCTTGTCCCTGGTGAGAGCACATTTTTGTTGGCATTTTGCCCCTGCTGCCTTCACCTTCCTTCTCCTAAGAGCACCCCTCCATTGAGCACATGAACAGGAAACCCCACCTCAGCTTCTGCTTCTCGTGAAACTGACTTAACACAAACGGTCTAGAGCTGGAGAACCCAAGGCCAAAGAAACTCACTTGTGTATATCGTTTCAGGGATTTAGATGTTAGGTGTTGAGGGCATAATTTTATGGAAACTGAAAGGGGCAGAACCAAAGAACTTTTGTTTAAAAAAAGCATCTATAATAGACCCCTTCACCATGTACAACCATGCATATTTTATGTAAGATTAGACAGAGGGTAATGGAGGAGATATGCAGATGTTTCCTGAATTCAAAACCTGAATATGATATGAACATGATAAAGCTCTTTGTAATAATGGATAATTTGAGAAGGTGGTTGTTTTGGGAGAGGAACATCAACTTGAATTTTAGCTTGTGGGGTTTTGTGAGTTTTGGGGACATCCGTGAAGGTTTCCTGGAAGCGCCTGCCTGTGTGGGACTTGCGAGAGGGTCAGTTGTCGGCGCTTGGCTAGAGCTGTGGGAATCCTCCTCAGGGTCTGCAGTGAGGTCATGGGCGTGAATGAGGTTCCTGAGACACTGAGCAGCAAAGAGCAGGAGGCCTGGGACTGCGAGTCTGAGGCTGCCCACGGTTCCCCCGAGAGAAAAGCAGACTCTGAAAGAAAGTAGTAGGAGAGAGAGAATTGAAGTAAGTTGGAAGCATAAAAATGCTTAGTGAGGTAGGAAAATGTGGGCTTAGCTTTGTCTTCAATTGCTCATCTTTTTTTGGCACATGTTGAAATGTTGGTATATCAAACTTCTGAGCCCTCAAGAAATTTTGGGTTCTACAAAGTTCGTCATTTTTGTTTGTTTTAATTTGTGTGTGTGTGTGTGTGTGTGTGTGTGTGTGTGTTTCACGATTGGTTTAGACATGAGCAGACACTTTCACATTAATGCAGCTTCTCATAAGAGCAAATAAATATATTCAGAGAAGGTGAGCATTGAACATTTTTAGAGGAGAGCTGCGTGCACTGATGGAAAGATGCAGGAAGTTATTTCAAAAGGCCTTTGTTCTGGTTATTTGACCTTATTCCAAGAGAGGGGAGAGGTGTGTGCAAAGACAAATCCATAGACAAGGTGTGTCAGGGAGACACCGATAGCATGTCTTGGGGACTACTGGACACTTACTGTGTGTAGGGCATTGTTCCAGACTCTGAGGAGACCAGAATGGGTAATACATCATTGCTGCCCTCCAAAAACTTGTTTTCCTGTCCCCAAGAGATAGTTTCCTACCTATGGAAACAATATACAAAAATTAGTCAGTAGTGCTCAAAGTTTCAGGACTTTGTAAACTTTGGCATACTGCTTGCTATGTTTTCCTTGAAGCATCCATTTTGACATTCAAAGACATTCTTTGTTCTCTAGCCCTTCACTGGAAATCGCCTTCTTGGTTCATATAAATCTCATCTAATTATATTTGTGTTATACTTTTTTTTTTGTATTTAAAAAAATTGTTTATTGCTTCAGTTTTCTAGCTCCTTCCTTGCAGTAATTGGTCCCAGAGTGAAGCATTACCCTCAAGCTCATGCTAATATACGAATGATATTTTTTCATTTCTTCTTTTACATTTTATTTGGTATTTGACATTGCCTTCCTTATTTTAGTTTGGTTGGTGTTATTTTTTGTTGTTGTTGTTACCACAGAATGTGCCTCTTTATTTTCTGGGATATGCTTGACTGCATTATCAATAATCATTATGTCTGTCAGTAAAGCAAATTAAAAAGAATAACACTAATGATCCATTGCATTTGGAGGACACTTTGCAAGTATGTTCTCATTTCATTTCTTACTTGGTCCTTAATTTAGGCTCATCTTGTTATGGCTTTAGCCTCTATTCTCCCTCTTTTCCTCTTTTGCTTTCCTGAAATGATGTCTAGCTCTTGCTCGTCACATTTCTGAAGTGCTTGGGGCCAAATTTAATTTGAATTAACGCACCATACTTGGCACCTTGCATCTTTTACAAACTTGACAACTAAGACACATTGAGTGATTGCCATATCCCCGAAGAGCACTAATATTTTTTCTATCTTAAATTTGGACCTTGCCCAGAAACTAATTTATTCAGCACTTGCAACTAATTTATTTGGCAAATATAACTAAGTGTTTACTGCATGCAAAGCACAGGTCTAGGTCGTATAGGGGAGATAAAGAATAGACTCATTTTTGATTCAATAATGCGTATTAATCTGTCAGGCAAATATACTGCTAATGCCCAGGAGGGCCTGCTTCCAGCTGGTTGATGGCCACTTTCTTGCTGTGTACTCACATGGCCTTTCTTCCACACATGTGTGTGTGTGGGGGAGAGAGAGACCCTCTCTTCCTCTTCATATAAAGGCACTAATCTCATCATGAGGGCTCCACCCTCATGGCACCATCTAAACCTAATTACCTCCAAAAGGTCCCACCTCCAAATACCATCACACTGGGGAGTAGAGCTTCAACATAGGGATTTTGGGGGGCACAAACATTCAGTCTATAGCAAGGTATAACAGGAGATAGTTTTGGAAAGGTTGGTTTAGCCCAGATTTCAGAGGGTCTTTCATGTCTAATGAGTGTAAAAAAATTTTGATGACAATTGGCACTATTGAAGACATTGCCCATGTGATTATCATGATCAGACTTCATTTTTGGGAAAATTCACCTGGTGTCAGTTCATTCTCAGTTTTATCCTTGCTCTGTTTTCAAGAACCAGCTGGCATGGAAAGGCCTTTGACTAGATCATATTTTTGTAGAAAAGTCTACCCACTTCAAAAGGCTTCAAGTAAATGCTGAAAGGTTCCAAGCAGAATATAGAATTCATAGCCAATTAGAAAACAATGGAGCCATATTCAGACACAGCACCTGACTTTATGGAGCTTATAGTCTAGAAACTAAATCATCCCATAAATAAATGGATTCTGTATCCAAAACCAAATCATCACATGATTGAAGCCAAATCACATAAATAAGTAGATGCTGTATCTGAAATTACAAAAAAGATTTATTTGGGGCTGTGTAACAAGGGATTTTTTTTTTTTTCTGATTAGAAATATCAGGGACGACTTCTGGAAGAAATTATGCTTAAATTGAAACTTTAAGAATTAATAAGCATTACCTAGGTAAGAAGTAAAGCATGGTAGAGAAACCACCTGTGCAAAGGCCCTGTGGTGAGAAGGAATAGGGCAAATATAAAGAACTAAAAAAGGTGACTGGAGTACAAGTAATAAGGGATAGCATAGTGTGAGATGATGATAGAGAGCTAGTGTTTAGATCATTCAGGAATTTATAAGTCATTCTAAGGATTTTTCCTAATAGCAATGAAAAGCCATGAGAGGGTTTTAATCTGGGGAAAGACTGATATAACAGAAGAGTGGCAGAATTCTAAGATTGTCCCCATGATCTCTGCCTCCCTCTCAGGGTTACGTCCTGTATACTTCTCTCTCCTTGTCTGTAGGTAGAACTTGTGACTTGCTTCTATCCAATAGAATATGGCAAAGGTGATGAGATGTCACCCCTATGATAACGTGATATTATATAAAAGTCTATGTTAACAGACTAGACCAAGAAATTAGCCTTGATGGCTTGATGAAGAAAGAAGATGTGTTGAGGAAGTTCACATGGTGAGGAACTAAGTGAGACCTGTAGGATCCAAGGGTAGCTTCCAGAAGATAGTGAGAAAAAATCTAGGGCCTTCAGTCATAGAGCTGCAAGGAAGTGGGTTCTGCCAATGACTTGAAAGAGCTTGGAAGAAGAATCTTCCACAGTCAACCCTTCTGATGAGAATGCAGCTCAACTTACAACTTTATTGAAGCCTGGTGATACTCTGAGCAGAGGACCTAACTAAGCTGAGCATTGAATCCTGACCCATAAAAATGGTGAAATAATAAATTTGTGTTGTTTAAGCTGCTAAATTTGTGACAACTTGCTAAGAAGCAATCAAAAATGAATATCTTTGTGTTGTGATAACATCCGTGTGGTTACTTATAGAGAACATGTTAAAAAAGAAACAAGTGGATGAAATAGATTAACTGCAAGATATTCAGTAATGTGGGTAAGAGACGAAATGGTAATTGTGGAGGAGATGGAGAGAAGTACAATGATGTGGGAAACATTTAGGAATCATTGGTTATGGTGGATAAAGGTATGTCATGTCAGAAATGATTCTTTGGTTTATGGCTTGTGGCAGACCAAAAACTTTCCACTAAAATGAGAAAGGATAGGAAAAATATATTTGTAAAAATCATATTAAAGACATTGAAATTCTGATGAGGCAACCAAAATTTGAAGGGCAAATAATCCAGAGGGAAAGGAATTATAGAGAGATTAAGACAACATTCTGCAAACTTCTTCTCAGAATTTACAGTGAGCGAGAGGCTGAGAAAACAGGAAGAGAGCCATAGAGAAAAGGCAGAGAAGCCAGCTGAATTTTTAGCATGGAGTTGAATAATGAAAACTTGTAGTTTGAAGTTTCCAAGATAGTCAGAATAGGAGATGCGAGACTCTTAGAAGTAAGCATGGCATAGAGAAATAAGCCCAACCTTCAGTGGTTTCTCTCCTCAAGACATTTGCCTGATTGTTAAATTGCACTGGGCAAGAAGATAAGAAACTGAGTAGAAAGCTATTGAAAAGCAGAGAAGAGGTTTTGGCAATTTCAAGGTGCTTATGAAACAAAAATTGGAAGTCAGGAATTGCCAAGGAGGAGAGGTTCTAATAAACAGTAAACATCGCAGATTCCCACTTGAGACCCATGGAAAGCTAGACTCTAGGAGTAGAGATGAACCAAATATAGATCAAGACTTATGAAAATTGCAACCTTGCTTCAAATCAGCTTAGTATCTTGTTGGATTGAGGTGATCTGGTTCAGCACAGACTGCCTACCAGATTATAGGATGAAACTTTTCCTAGAGGAAGATAACATCCTTCAGAGCTTTACTATTTTTAATAGATAATGTCTGAATTTCAGTTAAAAAATTATCAAACACACACACACACACACACACACACACACACACACACAGAGACACACACAGAAACAGGACCAAGGGAAAAAAAGACAATGTAGACAGACCAACAGATGATGGAGTTTTTACATATGTACATTAAAATAACTGTTTGATTGTCTGGTCTGGAATTTGACTTTACTTTACTTACAAGATAGTGAGCTAATACATTACTATTTTATGGATGCTAGCAGAGGACATGAGACTCCTTCGTCAAAGAATGGACTTTTATTATTCATGGCTCAGCAAGCACATGTGCATAAGCATGTTTGCAGTGCCTCCTTGCCCCCAAGACCCACATGGGCAATGTGATACAGTGCAAATGAATGCCACACATGCAGTGGGTTTGCATCACAGCTGGGGACCACTGAGCTTACACAATCCCCTGTTTATATGCCAATTAGTAAGCAAGCCTGCTCTTTTCACTAAAGGGAAACATTATATTATCCCTTAAAATTGTTGACTGTAGCCATAATCTTGGAAAATGGCCTAAATAAAGAGTGGCCAGGACCTTGCATTCTTGGCACACCCAGCAAGAACATAAAGAAATGCTTGAGAGATTGCCTCTTCCAACATGTTATGATCAAGAAAATGGATGTCAGAGTGTAGAATGTCCCCATGGACTGAAATCTATAAGACAGAATCAAATGGAGACTCTAGAACTGAAAATTTCAATAACTAAAATTACAACTCATTATGTGAGTTTAATAGCAAATTCAAATCTTTAGAATAAAGAATTAGTAAAGTGAAAGTAAAAGAGTGGAGAATATCCATGTTGAACTATAACAAGGCAAAAAGTTGAACATACATAATTAAATAAACAAGGGAAATATGGTGAAAGGCACTAATAAGTATATAATTGTTTTCCTAGAAGGAGAAGAGAAAGTGAAGGGAGATAAGTAATATTTCAAAAGAAAATTACAGATTAAAGACATTCTGCCCCATATTCAGGAAGCTGTATAATTCTCAGTTGAGATAAATTCAAAGTAAACTTGCAAAAACAAATGACAAGGAGAAACCCCCTGAAAGCACTGGGAGGAAAAAAAAAGGCATACACTCTCAAAGGAGCAAAACAAGACAGACAACTGACTTCTTAATAAATGTGATGGAAGTTGAATGATGATAGAATGGCAGCTTTAAAGGGCTGAAAGAAAATGAAGACCAACCCAGATTTCTATGCCTTGTGAAAATGTCTCTTAAAAGGGAACTCAAGATAGATTAAAGACTTAAATGTAAGACCTGAAACAATAAAAATTGTAAAAGAAAATGTAGGAAAAACTTTTCTGGACATTGCCCAGGCAAAGAATTTATGACTAAGATCCCTAAAGCAAATACAGGAAAGAAAGAAAAAGAAAAAAAAAAGAAAGAAAGAAAGAAAAGAAAGAGAGAAAGAGAAAGAGAAAAGAAAAGAAAGAAAGAAGAAAGAAAGAAAAAGAAAGATTTAATCAAACTAAAAACTTTCTGCCCTGCAAAGAAAATAATCAAAAGAGCAAATAGACAACCTACAAAATGGGAGAAAATATTCACAAACTATAAAGCTAACAAATGTAAACAAATCAGCAACAATAACAAACAACCCTATTAAAAAGTGGGCAAAAGACATGAACAGATTTTATTTCAAAAGAAGGTATACAAATGGCCAAACATATGAAAAAAATGTTCAGCATCACTAATCATCAGGGAAATGCAAATTAAAACCACAATTACCCCTGTCAGAATGACCATTAATAAAAAAGTTAGACAATAGATTTTGGTGTGGATGTGGTGAAAAGGGAATGCTTATACACTGTTGGTGGGAATGTGAATTAATACAACTTCTGTGGAAAACAGTATGGAAAGTCCTCACAGAACTAAAAGTAGACCTACCATTTGACCTAGCAATCCCACTACTGGGTAATGCACCCAAAGGAAAAGAAGTCATTAACTGAAAAAGACACCTATACCCTAATGTTTATTATAGCACAATTTACTATTGGAAAGATACGGAGTCAGTGTAAGTGCCCATCAAGTGACGAATGAGTAGACAAAGAAAATGTGGTGTGTACACACACACACACACACACACACACCCCATGGAACACTGCTCAGCCATAAAAAGGAATGGAATAATGTCTTTTGCAGCAACTTGGATGGAACTGAAAACCATTATCCTAGGTTAGGTACATCAGAAATGAAAAAATAAATACTACGTGCTCTTACTTACAAGTGGGAGCTAAATGCATATAAATGGTCATAGAAAGTGGTGTCACGGACACTGGAAATTAAGAAGTGGGCAGGGTGGGAGAGAGGTGAGGGATCACGAATGACCTGTTGGGTACAATGTGTACTGTTTGGGTGATGGATACACTAAAAGCCCTGACTTCACCACTAAACACTTACCCATGTAATAAAAAACACTTATACTCCCTAAATCTATTGAAATTTAAAAAAAAGTGAATGTGAAATAAATGCATTTTTAATAAACAAACAGAGTTTGTCACTAACAGAACTTCAGTGAAAAAATTCTAAAAGGAGTTCTTCAGGCAAAAAAATATCCCACTGGAAACAGAGAAATACAGTAGAACTGAAGGGCAACATAAGTGATAAATGTAAATGAATATTAACTGTACAAAATGATAACAAAGCCTTGGGATCCAAAACAGATGTGGAATATATAGAATTAAAATGCATGACAACAATTATTCAAAAGGCAAAGGAAAGTAAATGGAGTTAACCTGTTGTAACATTGGATAGTGATAAAAATCTTAATTCATGTTAGAGTTTACAAAGTCAGGGGTGCATGCACTAGTCTTTACAGTCATCACTAAAAGATAGAAAAATTAAAAACAAGATGAATATTGGTGCCATTTGTTCAGATAGTGCTGGGAGAACTTGAAGAGAAGATGCAAACTTGATGGTGGGATGGATTAATGTGAATCTCATAAGAGATGTCTGAACTAGATAAAAACTTTTTGAGGCACCTGCTTTCATGATAAAAACAAAGAAAAGTGAGGCATCTTTCATTCGTGCAGACAGTCCTGAGTTTAGCTCGCCATCCTTGCTGCTTACATGGAAGTGATGAGTGGAGTAGGTATCAGAATCCCAGCAGAGTTCCTCATGCAGCTGAAATACAAGGCAACGAGGACACAAGTCCAAAGCCGCCACCACATGGCCATCTCATTTGCCAGTTACCACGGCTCTTCCAAAGTCATCGCCCTAAGTGATTGGATTCAGAACTCTTTTGGGAGGACGGAAGTCTAGAATGCTGAGCAGACATGGGTTTGGCATGACAGGGGACTAAAAGTTCCATTTCCCTTGGAAGTATCATAACAAATAATCATATTACATAATCTGTATTAAAATGGCCCAGATATGAATAGTTAATTGTTAAATATGGGAAGGCAGGAAAAATAATCATGATTTTGAATATATAATAACCTGTAATAGACTGTTTTTTTACAGACCTTTGTTTATCTTTACAACTTCTGACAGCACTGTACGTACAAAATGTACCCATCTGTCGTTCAGCCTTGCAAAACGCTCAATACGTCTCGTGTTAAGCCTTTGAAGAATTTTGCTCGTTCGTTCTTTATTGACAGCTGTGATAGAGCTTTGAGTCGTTTTGCACTTATTGGGTTCCTCAAGCACAATTTCTCATGTTTTAGTGTAGAAAAACACCATCCCTATTTGGAGATTGTCAAGAGTGTTGTGATAGTAATTTCAAGGAATTTCATCATGTCACTGAAAGCTTCTCTTCCTTTATTTTAAGGGGAAAAAAGAGTAATGGACTAGATTTTCATTCACTTATGAGATCTGAGTAAGGCTAAAGCTTGTCTTCTGTGTATTTTACTGTTTTCTAAAACAGGATGTCATTTCATTGCTGATACTATGTCTGAATTCTTACCACTTGCTTTTTGCATGGCAGCGTGAGTGTCAGAAACCTCTGAGTTCCATCAGCCTACATTGCTTTTCCCTTTCCCGTGTCTGTGCTGCTTTCCCATCTCGTTCCCCCGCATTCATCCCTGCCTGCTCTGCTGCTGCGGCACAGCACTGAGCTCTCGAGGATTGGACTCCCGGGTTCCCCACAGCCAAGCACTGAGCCCTCTTTCCCCTGCTGGCTGCTCAGGTCGGGCATCATCAACATAGGGATAAGAGACCTGTCTGATGCTGACTACGTTATGATCCTGGGTCAAGAATTTGGTGTTTTAAGCATTATATCATTCCATGGGCTTCTGGAATAAGCACTCTCACCTAGACTTCAATATGCAGGCAGTCCAGGCCTGAAACCCTAGCCTTCCAACCCCCAGGCTCTCATGGCATTTCACAGCCTCGGTTCAGCTTGCTGCTGATGCTGAAACACACCACGGAGAAAACGCTGCAGGTCCCTGTTCTAAACATGAATCATTTCCACCTCTGAAGATGCCCTTAAGGAACTGAGCTTCCTTTCCATGAGATCATTGCATCTTACTCTCTTCCCAAAAAATTTATATCCAAGAATCCTTTCCACTGGGCTTGCTACGATGTGATGCGGAGGAGAGCTGTGCTTTCAGGGCAGAAATGCAGCGCAGCATTTAAAGCCCTCAGAACCTCTGGCACATTCCATCGTCTTAACTGTGAGTGTTAAAATCAGAGGCAAATGTCAGCGATGACTCCAAGTTGTTGAAGGACAGAAATCTCTGCATCTTGGGGTGTCACTTCATGTCATCCCCGCAGGTGCCCTCTGCAGCTCTTTCTTTGCATTTTGGGGAATGAGAAAAACACGGCTCAGGACATGTCTCAGCGGGCACAGTGGGTGACGTCCAGATTGGGCATCTACATATTAAGAGGTGCATTCTGTTCCCCACTCCCATCTCCTGTTTCCCATGTACTCTTGGCTTTTCTCAGACGTGGCTTCCTGGGCAGAAGCAGGAGCCCACGGATATTCCCGGAGAAGGGTGGGAATGCAGAGGATGGGTGGGCCAGAGCAGAGCAGAGCACCTCAAAGCTTCCCGGGCACTTCTACAGATTCCTGAACCCCCTCCCAGACCTGGGAAATCAGAATTTCAGAGGGCTGTGCTCAGAGATCTGTGCTTTTTCAAAGCTTCTCAGAGTAACTCTGACCCTCACCCTGGTGTGGAAACTACTGTCCTGCAGCAGTTGTTTCTGCATTTCACCCATGGACTTGACAGATGCTCACGATAGCCGGCGCTTGCTCTGTGGTGTGATCAGACTGAGGATGCAAGGCTGAGAATCAAAGATATTCGAGGAAAGAGAAACCACGAAAGAGAGGCAGACCGTCTTACTCAACAGCAAGCAGATGGTGCATTCACTCAGAGCCTATTTATCGTGCATCTAGTATATGCCAGATGCTTTTCTAGGTGCTGGACACACAGCCGTGGACAAGACAGACAACATCCCAGACATCACACAGTATGTAGTGTCTCTCCAGGCCATTGCAATCACGTGGAGAAACATGTAAGAAACAGCAAAACATGGAGCTGCTCCTGGAGGCGGGGAATCTTAGTTTTGTTCACTTATGTGTTCCAAAAGCCAGGACAGTGCCTAGTGTATGGAAGGCATTTGTTAAATGAATGAAGAATGTATTTCAAGGGAAGCTGTGCATATACTATAGAGGAAAATGGAACAGGGCAGGGGGCAAGGAGTCTGGGGTGGGGAGGGTGGGGGGCACCAGGCCCGCAGGAAGGTGCCGGTCCAGAGCCTGGATGCTGGGCGAGGGTCAGCTGTGCATCCTGACCACAGGCCTGAGCTCGTTCCTGTTATACAGATCAAAGAGCAATCTAGGATCCACCCACCTATTCCCTTCCAAGGGACACTCTGATCAATTAGCCACAACAAAAGTTACCTGCAGGTCAAAACATTCTGATTACTACTTTATCCTGCTGCCCCCACGTAAATTGGCTCTCCCTGCCTCTGGTTAAGCACTGCCACATGGCCTCTGCTCTTCTAGGATCCCATCATCCCAGATAAAATCAGAGAGCCCATCTCAGTCGCCAAATCTGGCCTAAGAAAACAGCCACCAAAGCCTTGTCAAGGATGAGGTACTCTTCTCATTTCTCGGTGCCTTTGGAGGAGTCTCTGGGAGCTCTCTGTGGACATAGTGAGGTGTGTGTAAGTACATATGTATGCATGTGTATATATGTGAGTATATGTGTTACATGTGTTAGTGTGTGTATGTGTGCATATGTGTATATCATATGTGTGTGTGTGTATGTTGTAGTCCAATATTTCTATTTTCCTAAGCCTTTGGATACAGTATTCTAGGGAAGTTTGGGCATCTCAACCTCATTAAAAGCAGGTCATGGTTGAGGTCAAATTTCAGCCAGCCAGCCAGCCAGCCAAGCAACCAACAGACCAACCACATGGTACAGCCACTTCCACCTGCATAAAATAAATCTGGAGTCTCTCAGCACTACACCTTAACTAATATATTAGGACCAACCAACTCAGTGTTATATTTCATGCTCCTTAGTCTAACACCATTAGAATCTGGTCTTATGTGCGTTTCCTAGGTTTCCGCTGATATAAATAAGCAAAATCTTGCAATTATTTTCAAGTATAAACCGTGTCCTCCTGGTGAGACTTTGTGCTTGTGCCCCCGGAGCATGCTGAGATTGACCCTAGATGTGGGAACAAGGGTACAAGGGGTGGTTTTGCTATTTATTTTATGGAAAGGTCATTATTACCCAGCAGGAAAAGGAAATTTCCTGATTCTACTGTTGTGTCGGTGTGTTTAATATGCTGGTGGTTTTTGCAGTTAGACCAGCTAGCATTGCATCATATAAAGCAGTGGTTCCTGGCTGGGGGGCAATTTTGCCCTCCCCGACCAGGGTATTTGGCGATGTATGGGGACATTTTTGCTTGTCATAACCTAGGGGGAGTGGAGGGTTGCTACTGGCGTCTAGTGAGTAGAGGCCAGGGATGCTGCTAAACACCGTACAACGCACATGACAGCCACACAACAAAGAGTCATCCCACCCCAATGTCAACAATACAACATCGAGCAACCTCCACCCATAAAGGGCATCTGATGATGACAGATTTTATTTAATGTCGAAGCTCTAAATAACACACAAGAGCTGACTTTATCTGGGATCTGACAAAGAACTCCTTCCAGATTCAGTTTCAACTAACATTCTGGGTTCCTACTCAATGATTTTTCCCATCTGATTGTCTCAGCCACCCTGGGATCCAAGTGTCATGAGCCTCCTTTTATCACAAGGAAACTGAATTGAAGGGGGTTCCTGCACAACGTCAGAGCACCAGTGAGGGGCCCAGCAGGGATTTACACCAGGCCCTCTGCCCCCGGCTTCCTGCCTGTGCCACGTTGCAGGACTCGGCAGGCAGCAGCTGTCAGGTGGCGCCCCAGGTGTCCTTCCTTGGCATGCTCCTCTTTCAGGAGGGCTCCTTGGTTGGCCCAGGTCTGGCTCTATGATGTCATTCATGGTGTCAACATCCTGCTGGGAAGTAGCACTCAATTCTTTTCTTTCAAAATTGGCTCTGTTAGAGGTTGAACGGGTGACAGCAAGCAATTATCCCTTTCTTTCTTTTGCCTGTGTTCCCTGGTCTTATTCAGAGGCACAAAAGGGAAAAATGTCTGTGGCATGGAGGGCCAGGGGATTGCTGTGAATGGGTCCGGGCCACGTGACACTGAATGAATGCCAAGCAGGCGGTTTACAGGCGTTTCTAATGTGAGGCCACATGAACCTGGGGACCGAGGAGCTCCTCCTGGCCAGAGTGGAAGGAAGCTTCTCGGAGGCCCCAGCTCTGCTGTTCTCCTGCGGCCAGATTTCTGGGCCCCAGAACATCACCAACTTCCATGTGCGCACATTCTTCTCTCTTTCGCCGTGCCAGAAGTGGCCATGTGCTGGCTCCTTACACTTGCAACTCCTTTGAAAGAGGAAATTTTTAATTTCCTTTGGCATTTCTGAGGCTTGGAAAGCTGGGGACAGATGTTTCTTCCAGCTGCGGCCGTGCCCCTAGGAGCCAGCAGGCAATCAATTTCTAACCTGTTGCTGGGCAGCTCAGGCACCACGAAGGAGACTTAGTCTCCAGGGATTAAATATTAAGTGCTTTCTAACATTTACACATTAGGCTCGTTTTCTGAATATGAGAGCAGCAGTAAAGCAAAGGGGAGAGAAGTTTACTACCTCTTAACTTGTGCAGCAAATCGAATTTCTATCGATGAGAAGAAGTGCTTCTCCCCATAAGAACCCTCCAAGTGCTTGGAGGAGAAAGATGGGCAGAGGTTTGTGGGTTTTTTAAAAAAATGCAGTAATAACATTTATAGAGATGAAACTGTCAGCACTACCCCTAATACTGCAGATTAATTCTGACAGTCGTCTTCATAATGCAGGGGAGGGAGATATTGCCTCTATCCCCGGGGAACATCTAAAAATGAAACTAGACAAATGCCAAGTATTGCTGTGGTTGCTTTGCTGTATTTGATCTTTAAAAGTTTTTTTTCCTCTCATTCTACAAACTTTTATCCATAGGTGTGAACACATTAGCATAAATAACTCTGTACTCTGGACATATTTTTAGATCTGGTTTTATGCATGCGCAGCTTTTCCTTTCTGGAATTGCATACATTCACACAAAAGATGAAAATCACAGCAATCGCTAACATTTATTGAGTTTCTTTCCGTGCCGGGCACTATTTGTTCCAGGTGCCTTGCATGTGCTCACTCGATGGGGGCTCACTTAATGCACCAGGATGGGATTCTGTGGCTCTGATTTCCAAATGAGGAGACACAGGATGATAAGGAAACCTTGGGAAGCGGCACAGCTGAGACTTGCACCAGGCAGTCTGACTCCTCAGTCAGCACACTGGGCTCCTGAAACTGGGCCACGCTCTGCCTTCCCCTACATGCAAGGGGACCTCGTGATCCTGCAGGATTTGTGGGCCCGGTCATGGGGCCTGGACAGTGGAGGTGGAGATCAGGGGCAGGACTCGGGAGCTGAGCATTCTCCATACCAAGTAAAGAGGTCACCAGGCAGTGGTCCTCTGGGACAGGAATTACCCACTAGGTTGCCCTACTGTTCTGCTTTACTCACTTGGGGTCCCTGAGAACCCAACGCTGATGCCTGAGAATCTTCGTTAAATTGGAAAATGTAGAGCTATTAGAAAAGGGTTGGCTTGATGGAACTCAGTTCTCACTCTGAAAGGAAGTCTGTGCATCTTATATGTTAATTTATTGGGCTAAGCCATTTCAAACTGCCAACACCCAACTATTCCTGATCTATCAAACAGCAATTTTATATTGTTCAACCATATGTATGTTTTTATTATATTTATATCTAAAACTACTGGTGGTTGCACTCTCAATAAGATTTGCCCATTTGATGGGAGGACTTTTGCTTTGTACCGTCCAAATATTTTTCTTCCTTTACAGATATTCCTTCTTAATCTTATTTTCCTTCTTTGGATACCATTACAGTCTCCATTTTTAGCTGATATAAGATACAAATTGTCACCCAACTGTCTTCTAGTTTACATTTATCCACGAACATCAAGCCATCCTTTTATTTTTAACCCTTCTTTGTCATTTTGCCTTAAATGTGTCTTTTCACAACTCCCAAAGAGAATCTTATATAATAAAGGATACTTTTAGCAACAATGTTGAAAAAGTTCAAGTCACAAAACAGAGAAATATTTACAAAGCTCTTCAATTGTATCATCAATATTTTGGCTTGTTATGCCTTTTTCATTTCTTTTAATTAATCTTATACCAAAGTTTGCACTTGCGTGGAACAACATGTCACACTCTTTTCATTCCCTTTACTCCTTAGTTACATAGAGGCAATGTGTACCAGAAGGGACACCTTTGAGTCCCAGTGGTTGATCTTCTCCTCTGCTTCAAGAAACACTTGAGAGGCAGGGATTTATGTGGACTGGGGCTGGGAGAATAGGTACTCTTCTAGCACGGAGCAGCTGCCGGGCGAACCTGGGCTATGAGCAGGAGGTGGCAGACTGTGTCAGCCGTCTACCTTCTCAAGGATTCTGTCTTTTGTTTCCACTCACGATTCATTGTTTTAGTAACTTCTCCAAACATTAATACACACCTGTTTTCAGTCATGAGTCTGAGATCTTATTTCAGGACGAGCACCAGTCCCTTTTAGGTGAGCCGTCTGCTGAATTCTGCTAAACCTCTTCTCTGCTCTTTCCTGGTATGTGCATAAGGAGGCCACGAGTGCGTCTAGGGGGAAAGGAGGAAAATATTGCTCATTTGTTTCATGGAGAATTGGTGAAATGTAAAGATGTCAATGCATGCATATTTCATTTATACTGATGTTTAACAAATAGGTGAACTACGAGACCCAGAGTGGGCTGCAGATCAATGACAGAGTGAGAACCCACGCTGGAAATGAGCTGGACTCGATGACAGGTTGTGTAAATAAAAGAGAGTAAATAAATAAAAGAGAGTAATAAAAATAAGTAAAATAAATAAAAGAGTAAATAAATAAAAAGGCTGGCCCTGGTGCCGAATGGCTCTCTGAAACTATGCAGGGCATATCATTTCTCATGGCTCCATTTTTTTTTTTTTTCCCCATTTCAAAAATGTCAGAATTAAACAGAAATATCTCCAGGAATTCCCTAACAACTTTGTGATTTTATGGACCCTCTAATATATCAGAATTTTCTTTGGAACGTTCTTATAGAAGGACCTAGAGACCTTTTCGGAGAACAGTAAGAAACATAATTAAAGAGTTGGTAGGTAAGACTTGTGAAGAAAGTTTAACAAGCAAAAATCATTTTGCCTTAGAAGACAAAAGACAAGTGGTTGATATGACTTTAAGATAATACAGAAATCTACCAAAAAATGAGTCCAGTAAGAAGCTTAGCTTTTCTTTAGAGCAAATATGTTATGACTGGAACAAAATGAAATATGCTCATTAGAGAAAAGTAACATCACCAAAAATTCACACAGAGAAGCAAAACATAATTGCATCCCCCAAAGTTATCTTTGTCTTCACCAAACTTTCTTTTAGCAATTTGTTCTAGTTAAAAAATGTTTAAATTATGTTGCGTATGATTCAGTATCCTGTTATTTTAAACTTACATTAAAATGAACACTTCTAATGTTATCAAATTTATTTTATTATTTTTAAGACTATGCCACAGTTTATATAACTACATGATTTTTTACTTCTAGTCATAACCCTTTGGAAAACAGGCATAACACTTTGCTCTATATTTTCACACTTTCTTCATGATAGAGCACTACTGCTGAGCTTTTGGGACCAGTGGAAATGAACAAGTTTGCTGTTGTTGATAACGTTATCAAATTTCCTTCCAGAAGAGCTAGCTCTACAAAGTTACATTCCCAACAGTAATCTGTTTCCTCCCTCACCAGCATACACTTCAACAGTTATGTTATCATTACAGCATATGCTTTCTAAATGATGTTTGTTTCTTCTTTTTGTAAATTACTCTTTATAAACTTTATTTATTGACTTGTTGTTGTCTTAGTGGTTTTGACCAATCACCAGATGAATTTAGAATTTTCTAAGGACATGCAAGCATGAGATGATTTAAAAAAAATATATATCATTGGAATACTATGTAACTGTGAATATATTAACATGGAATAAAAGCCTAGATAATATTTTAAGTGAAAAAAGGAGGTGGAGAGCTATATACATCACATACACAAAAAATTGTATATGTTTTACAGAAATAAATATTACACATGCATACACACGAAATATGTTATAAAGAAAAAGAATAACATTTTCTGGGAGAGAACAAACAGGAGTTGCGATAGAAGGTAGTCTGGGGAGTTCTTTCTGAGGCAGTGCCATCAGGGAATCGGAACGCACTATCAGAAAATTGAGTAGGAGTTAACCATGTGAAAATTAGGAACAAAAACATTATGGAACAAAAACCTATGCAAAGGTTAATCCACTAAAGGTTAACCTAAGGCAGGAAAGAGTTTAGTGCATTAGAGGAAAAGAAAGGAGCCAAACTGACAAAAATGTAGTGTGGTTACAGGTGTTGGTGGCAGTGGTCGTGGCTGTCACAGAGTTAACTGAATGCCCCTTCCCCACTCTGATGGTCACTTTCAAGTCCCAGGTTTTAGATGACATTCTCCCGGGCTGGGCATGCTTTCTCCACTCACCTCCATTTCCTTCTCACAATGGGTATCGGGTCTTGCATTTTATGCATGAGAAACTGACACATGGAGTGACTTCAGTATCTGTCACTGGGTCATAAGGCTGGAAATTTATTGGGGAAGAACCAGAATAAAAAGTGTTGTTTTTGTTTCAAGTATCTCTTTTCTTAAACTAAAAATTTAATAAACATACATGCTATAATTAATTAAGGATAAAATAACATACCATCAAATGATTTCCCTCTCAATTCTAGCCTTTGTGGCTCCCCACTTCCCCGCCTCAAAGGCAATAACTAGAACCAGCTTGTTGTGTATCCTTCCAGAAATGTTCTGTTTGCTGTAGCTTCTTGAATCTCTTCGCAATCCTATTCAGCCACCTCCCATTTATGGTCGTGCTCTCGCTTCCTCATTTCCGCTTGTTCTCGCCTTGTGGATATAGCACAGGTGCTTCCAAATGGCCAGCCCTTCTTGCATTCTGCTGAAGATGCCAATAATGACTGTGAGGTTCGACTGTCTAATGCGGGAAATTCATCAGAGATCTGTCCCTCCACTGATCTTTGCAGTGTTTGAAGTAGTGTTTTTATTGATACTCATCACCAAGCAAGGAACTACCTGTTCCAATCCAGGGCTTGGGAAGGGAGAAGGCAAGGGAAGTCTTCTTGAGTCTTCTCTCTGCCCGCTTGTGGACTGAGTATGAGTCGTTTCTGGAATCTGCAGGTAGAAGGGGCTGACACTTGGTGTGCAGAGCTCCTGCTGGGACTCCTGGTCTCTAAGGCTCTCACTTAATGTCCATCTGTCCTCTCTGTGTTGTTTCTTATGCTTAGAACCAATAAAGTACGTGTAAGGCTACAATTCTTGGCCTGCACTGCTGTCAGGGTTCTCTCTGTCTCTTTCCACCCATAAAGCTTTGCCTCTGAGATAGCATCAGCCAGAAAGCACTAAGGTTCTGCTGGCATCTCCTCTTCCTGACTTCCTGCCAAGTTCCTTCCTGGGATTTGTATTTCCCTGTAGGTACAGACTGATGATGGCAGGAGAGCGCAGGAATGTTGGTGGGAAAGGAAATACGGCTCATCTCCCAGTGCTAGAAGGGTGGCCTGGGACTGTGGGCCAGATGCTAACAGTTCAGTGCCTTGGGACAGATGTTTGGGGGATGAAAAATGTCTTCTTGTTTCTGTTCTTTTGTTTTTATTTTCAAGAGGAATTTGTTTCATAAAGCAGAGTTTGAGTTTGCTATGAACTGAAGCCTGGGTGGATTTATCTTAATCAAACTCTTCGTGCTGCCTGTGGTTATTTCCTCCAGGACTGTGGAATTGTCTTGCTCTCAGTCTTAGTTTTCAGGGCTATGAGTTTCTGTGCTTTGTAGGTACATAAGAGGGAAACCGGAAGAGGCTGGACACACCCTTTACAGCAAGCTAAAAATGCTCATGTAATCTTCTTGGTAACCAACCTTTCTGGTGATTCTACATTATTTTATTAAATTGATATCCCATAGTTGACATTAATTTCACTATTTTTGGCCACATAATGTGTTTTCAAATTTTTGCTCTTATTATGAATAATTCTACAATGAATGCTTTTGTGCATAAAACTTTCTGAAGGCCGTAAACTGAGATAGGTGTTCCAACAAAGCTGGGTTATGGCAGAAATTTCTTCTTGTCCTAGAATTTCTGTTTCTCCTTCTTCCTAGAAATTAAGCTTCCATGTCAGTCTAGAATAGAGACTGTATCTTCCAGTCTTTCTTTCTAGTGACTTCCTTTCCATGTGACTAAGTTCTGGCCAAAGTAATATGACTGGAAGAAATGTGTTCAAACTCCAGGAAATTTCTTTAAAAGGAGGGGCTATTTGCTTTGTCTTTTCCTTTTCCTCCAGTCTTCTGCCTAGGTTGTGGATGTGGTGGCTGGAGCTCCAATTCTGCTTTATTCCATGAGGTTGAGGCACAGCAAATTGGTTAGATGGGAAGAGCCGGGTCCCTTATGTTTCATGGTGCTTATATGGGAACAAATACTTCTATTATGTTTAAGTACTCTTTCTCTTGGGTGTTTTAACTTGTAGCTGTGTGCAGTTCCACTACATACTTGGAGTAACATGAAGAAACTATTTTAATGAGTAATCAAAAGATAACAAGAGACTGAAAATAGAGATCTTAGAAAGTAAGGTAGATGTGTGTCCAACATAAGCTTTCATGCCTCAGGGATTTTTTGTTTGATTGCTTTTTGGGTATGATTAGCCTGCTTTAAGGATCTGCTCTAATGCACCTCAAACCAACATGCTACATCCACCCATGTCTGTTGTACATCCACTGAAGCCAGACAGAGCAGATACAATTATCCCCATTTCTTACCTAATAAAACTAAACTCACCCAGACAATCTGGGAAGCTTGCTAAAATTACAAGCTTCTGCACTAAACCCCAAACCTATTGAATCACAGTGCCTGAGATTGGAGCCCAAGGGGTAGTATTTTCAATAAGTTTACTGAACAATTCTGACGGGCAGAGGTGTTTGGGGACTTCTGCCCAATTCTACTGTATTTTGAGATTATTGCTTTGTTTTCCCAGTTGCAATGACCCTCACCCTAAAAACTTAAGCCCACATGAAATGGATCTGAGGAAACTTGACTTGACCAGATGTTTTCATCTTTGAGGGATGGTGAACTCAAGCACATCTGCAATCCTTTGCTTTCAGAACCTTCCCTGGACTTGTACTCACTGAGGAGTCTCTAAGTCTCCACTTCCCACCTCTAGTCTTCTCACCAGTCCCTGGTGGAGAGTATGTAAAGGTTACAGCTCCCCTTTCTGTTGAATCAAACTCTCTTTTATCTACCTGAAACCTAACCAGAGGGCTCCAAGGAGGGGGAAGGATGAGTAATGAGGATGCAAATGTGTTTCAATTCACTTGGGGATGTTTTCTCTGGTGAAAACTCTTCCTCTTTGAATAATGCATGGCCTTCAAGTCATTAAATCATTATGTTCCTTGTGTCCCACTGGGAAGATTAGTTCTGAGAGTTGAGAGCCCTTGAATGTTTGTTTCTTTGTGTTTATAATTTTGGAATCTACGTTGTTAGGGCTTTGTGGTAGGTTGTTTCCAAACATCATTCTCCTTCTGTGTCCTACATCTTGCAGTAGGACTCTGCGCTTCCTCCACCGAGAGGTGGAGCCTGTCTCCCCACCCTGCGGACCTGGGTGGACTCATGACTCAATTTGACCACGAGGATGTGGATGAAGTGGCCTGTGCCAGTTCTGGGTCTTGGCTTCAGAGACCTTGTGCACTTCACTTGTCTCTTGCAAGCCCTCCACACTGTGAGAACAAGCCCAGGCTCGCCTGCTGGAAGAAGAGGAGCGATGGCCCAGTCACCTGTCACCCCAGCCCACAGCCAGCCCACTGACCTGAGCAGGCAGCTGAGCCCAGAAGAGCCTCAGCCCCAGTGGTTGACCTGCATAATCGGGAGCTACATAAATGCAGTTGTCTTAAGCCACAGAATCTGGGGATGGTTAATTATGCAGCAAAAGCCAGCGGAGAGAGGCATCGACACAGCCTCCGAGGATGGGGAAAAGCTCGGGGCGGGGGGGGGGGCGGGGGATGCAGGGGACATACACTGAAGGCAGAGACCCTGGAAGGGTGATCTCACAAAAGTCTCCGACTCTCAGCAAGCGAGGACATCTCCTGTCTTAATGAGGTAAGACAGTGTCTTCTCTGAGAGCCTCCCCTCCATGGGGCCACCTGTGTCTACTTGTACAATACAATCGGATTAAAGGAAAACACTCAGTTGTGGGTGAGATGGCTTTGAGGCCGTGACAGCCTCTGCTGACCATCCCAAGGGTCCTGTGTCTGGACCTTGTCTTCCACTTTCTGGCCGGGAGGAGACACCGTGATTATGGGGCAAATGGGCCCAGATAATTCAGTCCAAAGCTGATGCTCCCTCTTCAGTGTCCTCTGGGTTGTTTTATTTTGTTTTGTTTTGAGATATAATTCACGTACAATAAAATTCTCCATTTTAAAGTGTAAAGTTCTGTGGTTTTTAGCCTATTCACAAGGTTGTGCAACCACCACCATTTCTAGTTCTAGAATGTTTCCATTGCTCCACAAAGAACCCCCATATTTGTTCCCTCAGTGGCTTACACTTTTCTTCAGTTTGAAGACTAGCAAAGTTTAATATTTTTAGATCATTTTCTACTGTGCAATAAAAAAATGTATAATTTATGAATCATGTAGAAATTTCATTAAACCATCAAACTTTTGTCAAGAAAGCAAAAAGATGGTTTGTTTTTTTCCGAATGGAAGAAATACAGAAATAAAAGCAATGCAGAAATTTTTTAAAATGGGTTTGTGCAAAATTTAAAGTAAAATTCATTGTCACTCCCATCTCCACCACACAACTGCTATTTTCGGTTTGGGGCATCTTTTTCTAAAAGATGTTTTTACAGATATTAAATCTCATCACCAGAGGGTTTAAGTAGCATGTGTTCCTTTGGCTTGCGACCTGTGGGTTTAAATTAATTTTCCTGGTATTCTGCTTACTTTTGTAGACTCAGATTCCTATTGAAGACTTTGACTCACAAAGATACAGTGGAGTGCTATGTTTAGGGAAACACTTTGCAAGTAGTGAAAATATTAGCAAGCTTGGAAAAGATTAAGAATAATATCAAAATTTTTATTATAACAATATTAACTATATATTTCAGACAGTTTGGAGGCTAGAGAGAATGAAATAAAAATGATTCTTAGTCAGACCCATTCTAAGTACTGTTATCGTCTTAATGAATGTTACTTAAACATTTCTTTTGCATTATCTGAACTTCAACTTTAAGAACTGTGATAAGCTTGGTAGAAGGTTATATTTAAAATGTGCAAATTACCAATTATGTTATTAGAATGATGAACTGCTTTGATGTTTCATTGCTCTCGTGCATACTTGTGGATAACTTTTACCAAAGACCTTCCAAAATGGGCTAAGAGCACTTGATGATTAGAATGCTGCCAGGAACATTGCTTTTCATTACACCTGGTGATGAAATGCTTCTCCCTGAGATACATTATTTCTGACTATTTCTGATATACATCTCCCATGAATGGTAGTATAACACTATCCTGAGGAATGTCTACAGAAAAAAGCAATAGATTTTTCAATTTATGTTCATCTGTGATTCAAAGACTGTTTTTATTACAGAGATTTTATATTGTGCTTTAATTCTGCTCCATTCCTGGTTGTTGCTTTATGTTTATTTCAGTTTTTGAAATCGTATTTTAACAAAAGAATGCTTCAGATCTTCACTGTCTTTGTTTGAAAGACAATGAGCCAAAAATCGATTGTAATTGATTACCACCCATTCTATATATGATTTTATGGCAGATTAACATTGTATATTGTGTTTTCAAAAGTAGTGTGCTGGATGGAGTTGAGACTTCATAGCATATCTGATCATGGTTCAAAAGAGGAAAGCAAATAATCGAAGCAGTGTGTAGGTGGCAGTTGATAAACTATAGATCACAAAAAATTTACTTTTAATGGAAACTCATGATTTTGTTTTATGATTTTTATGATAAAGACATACAATCCTTGAGAGAGGAAGTTTACAACTTTATGATTTCGTCTCTATTGCTACATAAGAGTTAACCCCACAATCAGTTCAAAGTCGGGTCCCTCTATGTGTTCAGGCTGTTGATTAGCGGGGGCACGCACATCTATATTTTAAAAAGGGTAAGAATGCCTGTTTCTTTGAAGGGTAAATTTCAGGGACATTAGTGACCCTGAGAAGGTGACCACTTTCCATTCTTGCCATTCCAAGGCAGGTGGAATTATAGAGTCCTGAGACAGAAAAACAGTTTTATTTTAACTTGAATATCCTGAAGGGTAAGAATTTTGGAACAAATACAAAGCATGTTTATTTTGTGGGGTTTACTAACTAGTTTGCAAATATAACCTGACTATAACCAGAAGTATATGTGGGAAGTTGAGTCTTTATATTCATAGCTGACCAGATTTTAACAAATGAACAATACAGACTCTTGAGTGGATATTATTTGCTGTGGATTCTCTGCCACCCTTGGTAGCCTGCATATGTAACAGAAGGAAATCTTTCTCTAGGGGTCTGCAGATCTGTAGGGATCTCTCTCTCTCCCTTTGTGATCTTATACTGATATCTTGGCTTTTCATCATTAAATAAAAACATAGGAGATATATATACACACACATATACATGAGAAATATAGAAATACATCCACATTTAATTGTGCATGAAAAGGAAAGTGAAAGGACGAGACAGAGAGAGAGCGAGCGAGCGCTCACTCACACCAATTGTAAATCCGAGCCCAAGGCTTCAGACGTGGTGTGTGTGTGCTTCTCGGTGCTGACCAGCATCTGACCCATATTGCAGGTTCTTTCCTTCCATCCTGTGACATCTCTGGCTTCCATTACTGTTGATTCTCTGCTGGCTGCCTCACTCTAGCCTCGGCTCCAAGTGTCAAGGAATCTGATGTGCTACTTTGATCAGCGACCACCTCATTTGCCAGCCCTTCGTCAAGAGAAGTTTATTTAGAAGGCTTTTAGGGAGCTTAATTACATTTTCTTTTATCTATTTGAAAATAAATTAAACAGCATTTCATTTACAGCACTCATGTGTTCACCATTCTGCCTCGCCTTCTCCGACAGCCCGTGTGTGAGAGAGAAGGAGAAATACTGCATTAAGTTGTATATTTCATGCAGAAATTTCAAAACATTCTGACAGATTGCAGAAGTAAATGCTAAACAATAACAGTGTTTACACTCAGTAATGAGATAATTTATTGCTAAATTAGTGGGACTTTGCTTTTCTTGTTTTGCAAATGAGGAAGCAAAGTCAGAGAAAGGATATTTCCCCCTCCCCAAGGTCGTACACTCATTTTCTGACAGATCCAGGGAATGAAATATGATTTTTCCATATTTCATCTTATGCTTAGTCCATTGAGCCACTAAAAAGTGTGAAGGTAAAAATGGGTCATGGAGAAGGTAAGTTATATCATTGTTGAATGATTCAGGTGTATCCACTTTGCCCTTCGTTCTAGAGTAAAAAAAAAGAATGAACGTAGGACTGACTGATTAGTTTGCATTTGTAGACACATGCTTCAGTGATTTTTAATTTTGATCTGGAATGTAGAATGGATCCCCTATTTGAACTTTCATGAGATATCTGAATGAGAAAAAAGGTTCACGAACAATGGAATAGATCGTAATAAAAACCCTGAAGGAACCAGTGTTTGATGTTCAAAATTTTCACTCCCTATATTCAAGCTTAGATAAGAGAAAATTCTTGCCATGGACTTTCCTTAAAGTAAGATAGAATTTAGTTAGCATTTTGTGCTAGAAGTTTATTTTGTCTTTTTTCTTTTACTTCCATTGACTAAGAAAAGTCAGGCATATAGATATCAATTAAAATAAATCTGTATTTTAACATCAACATTAAAAAAGATAAAAAAAATTTCAACCAAATCCCACTGTCTCTGAATTCTCACATGGGAAGAAGTCCCTTTAACATCAAAGGGGGCTCTACACCCAGTGAAAGACAGAGCAATGGTACATGAGTTTGGGGAAAGTGCTTTACCTGTAATGATGATGTCTGAGTCACGTCCGATTGTGTCTGGGTTGGAAAGAAAAGAATTGTGTATTGGCAGCCTTGCATTCCAGAAAGCATTTTGAATTTGAAAACCGGATTGGAGTGAAATAAAGGGAATATGATGTCTAAGGGGAATGAAGGGAAAATCTTGGAAAAGATGTTTCGGTGATTTGGTGGTCTGCAAATGGGAAGAGAGATGATGTCGACAATGAAACCCAAGTTAGAGTTGACCAGACCAACCAGACTGGAGGTTTAGGAGGCTGAGACGGCTGTGGCAGGATACACTTTAACTGCTATGACTATGATGTAGCATATGCAGTAATGCTAAGAGGTAAAGTATAATTCATTTCAAACTTTCTTTGGAAGTCACAGGTGCATTTATTTACAGCTAGCCATGGCCGTTATGCAAGATGTATCAGGATATAGATTAAGGAAACTATGTCTGTTACATGGTAACAAAGAGACACCAAACACTGTGGTTTAGAAAAATTGACCTTTCTCTTTTCTGTAACAGTCCAGAGGGTGCAGTCCAGGGTCCTCAGTCAGCAGGGGCATGGCTCTGACAAACCTAACACGTGGCTTCTACCTTTGGCTGCTCCAGATCTAGTCACCCTCAGGCCAGCAAGGAGGGAAAAGGAAGTCCTGTGCTTCCCTCTCTAGAGTTACCGCCTGGAAGTGGTTTCTGTGTTAGTTTCCTAGGGCTGCTGTAACAAAGTATCACAGACTGGTGGTTTAAACTACTGAAGTTTATTGTCTCTCAATTCTGGAAGCTAGAAGTCCAAGACCAAGTGGTGGCGGTTGGTTCTTTCTGAGGCTGCGAGAGAAGGACCTGGCTCGTGGATGGCTGTTTCTCCCTCTATCTCTGTATTGTGTTCCCACTGTGGGCACCTCTGTGTCTAATTTCCCCCTTTTGATAAGGACACCAGTCATATTGGATAAGCTCCTCATTTAAAATGACCTCATTTTAACTTGATCGCCTCTATAAAGACCCTATCTCCAAGTAAGTTCACATTTTGAGGTACCACCAGGGTTTAGGATTTCAACATATGGATTTTGAGGGACACAGTTCAACCCACCGATATCTCTCACTTCTGCTCACACCCCATCGCTGAAACTTATTCCAGGTCTACGCTGCACCACACTGCAAGGGAGGCTGAGAAACGTAGTGTCTTTCCAGGCAGCCATATGCCGAGCTCAAACCGAGGACAAAGAAACTAACCAGGAGGCACAGTCTCTGCTACCAGCCACAGCCCTCCCTCCCCACTTGCACTGACCGCCAGCTGTCCACAGGCATTGACCACCTGCGTTTTGGTCGCTGCTCCTTCCCTGCACCTACCATGGTGACTCACACTAAGGGATTCCTGAATTTTTTGGATGATGGACTGACAAGAGCAAGTGGCCTCAATGCCTGATAGGGTTAATGGTGCCTGCTCCCCTCAGCTCTCGTGGAGGTTCACACACAAGCGTGGACTTAGATGCCCCAGTGGCTCTGTCCAATTCTGCTAGAAATAGGCAGAGGTCACAGAAGGTGGGGGAGAAAGAATGCATAGAGGGTCTCCATCACTGTTTCTGCTGGAGTTTCTTCCCTGTTTAAAGTTGCCGGCTTCATATTCTAGACAAGACAGAGGGTTGGGTGGGAGGACTTGGTGGAAGTGGTGGGACAGTGGTGACTGAGCAGCAGGTCCCCTCTAGGTGGATTGCCATGGGTTCTCTTCTGGGTTCCCTATTCTTCTCTCTCTACTGGATCTGCTTAAGCCATCTCATCCTCATCCATGGCTTTAGCCACAGTTTTGTGAACCTTGTACCTACATATTTATCTCTGGCCTCCCTTCCCTTCACTCTCATGTCCCCAGTCATCTCCTGGATTGGTCCATCCATCTGTCCTCTAGGTTCTCCAAGCTCAGCACAAATAAAGTGAAATTCATTATCCTACCTGCCTCTCTACACTGCTCTAATTTCTTCTCCCCTTTTATATCCATCTTAGCTACGATCTCCACCACTCCTTCATTAATAAATATTTGTCAGACACCTTCTATGGACCAAGCAGTGTTCCAAGTACTAACAAGGTAGCATAGTCTTTGCCCTCATGAAATTTATGGGTCAGTGGGAGGTGAAAGACAATATGGATAAATACACATGGTTACTAATGCTATAGAGGGTGCAAGCTTAAAAAATAACAGAGGTATACTTTAGATCCAGATTTGGAAGAGAAAATTCCTCTGAGGAGGTGACAGTTCAAATAATGACAAAAAGAGCAAATAATGTGTGGTGGAGGAGGTTGGGGGGCAGAAGCAATATCATGTGCAAAGGCCCTGTGGTGAAAGAGGGTATGTTGTGCTTGTGAACTGAAAGAATGCCCAAGATGCTGTTGTGTTGGAGGGTGGAGGGGGAGAATGGCTTGGCAACTGGTCGGAGAGATAGGTAGGAACACGCCATAAAGGCCCTGTCATCTTGGACGTGTTAAGTTTGAGATGTCTGTGAGACACACAAGTGTGGACATGAAATAAGATGTTTGATGTCTAAACCTGGGGTGAATACACCTGGGATTGTGTGTTTATGTGTCTGCCCTAAGATTAAACTGTAAGCTCAGCACAGACTGAAAACATGTCTCATTCACAGTGGTGTGAACCCAGATACAGTTGTATTCTGTCTATACCAGGGTTTCTCAACCTCCACACTATTGATGCTTTGGGCTGGATAGTTCTGTCGTGGGGGGCTTTCCTGTGCATTGTAGGATTTTGAGCAGCTTCCCCGGCCTCTACCCACTAGATGCTAGTAGTATCCCCACTTGTGACAGCCAAAAATGTCATCAGCCATTGCCAGATGTTTCTTTGGGGACAAATCACCCCTGGTTCAGAACCTCTGGTCTATACCAGGAGCAATCAGGAGGATGTGTGCCAAAAGGGGAAAGAAATGGGCCTGTTCTAAGGTTCATGTCCAGGTTTGTGTGTGAACAAACTCTCTTTTGCAGTCGCTACCCTTTCCTACATTGCAAACTCTCATTTGTTGTTTCGTATAGCCTAACATATATTCACAAACGCTTGTTGGGTTTTTTTTTTTTTTTTTTTATGATAACAAAATAATCTTTAAAAAAATGCTTCCACTGAAATCCTGTGTCAGGAAGTTTATAAAACCCTCAAAATGCCACTGAGAGGAAAATGTGCTTGAGAACAAACATCTGTTGGCTTGTTTGAAGCTGTGACAGCCCTCGGGATTTAGCACTTACCGTTTGGCAGGAACAAGCCTTCAGTTTCTTTAAAGTTTAGCAAAAGATGCCGGGAGATGTTTCTTTCTTTCTCTTCTTCTTGTTTGACTTAAACACTTAATTGGGAGAATTATGCCCCCTAATTTAGTGATGTAGTGACAGAATTGCAAATTATTTCCGAGGATCAGTGAAATGATATGGTAGGAAAGGACACAGATGGGTTGTTTTAGTAAAAGAAATAATTCAGTACTTCTGGACTGCTGTTCATCTCTCAGTCTACCGTTGCCATCATGACATGCTCCACGGTGAGTGCTGGCACCAGCTGCCACGCGGGGTGGGCCCTCTGTTTAATGATTCCCAGTGTAAAGCAAGGGCCGGAAGGCTTCCTTAGCTCATCTTCCCAGTTCGACACACCTGACGGAATCTCCTCCACTTCCTAAGGGAACTCTCCTTGGCAGATCATCTTGCTAGAGAAATGGGGATCTGTGATTGTCATTGATACTTGGTTATTGAGCTGACACTGTGTGTGACGTGGGTGAGAATTCATGAACGGAAAAGTGATTGTATTTTGGCAAATATTTTGAGTTAGGGTGGCCCCTTGTTTTGTCGTTGTTGTTTTAATGACCTAAAAGTGCTGTGGGGTAGATCAGGGCTCTTCTGCCCCTCCAGTGACACATGGGGAACTAGCGAGACACTCTAACAGGCACTGGTGAGGGGAGGCCCTGTCCTGCCAAGGCGCTGGGCTCTGGTGCACACTGCACGTCCCAGCTGTTGTGCAGAGCAGGTAAACTGACACTATGGCCAGGCTTGGAAAGGGGAGTGGAGCCTCTGTAGACAAGTGTGCACCTGCCCCAGAAGCAGGAAGCGGGGATGAGAGACCCTGCCCTGGCCCTTCCCTGGCAGACATCCTCTGCCTGCGACCCTGTGGGATATCGGTTGGCAGGAGAGCCCTCCTGACCTCTGTCAGGGTGAGTTTTGGGGAGAGATTGCTTCAGCTATCCAGTGGTCCTGGACTTCGCTTGGGTTGGAACAATCACTCCGTTCTCTATCAACCAAAGTGGCTTCAAGCATGATTTAGCCGTTGTGAAGCAATGACCCAGGCTCGTGAGTTTAGTTGCAGCCATCTGCTCTTCCCATTGAAACGTGAGCAGTCAGTTAACTAAATCTCATGGCGTGAGAGACAAACAGTACCTCAGGGGCTGTCATCACTTTACAGATGGGGAAACTGAGTCCAGGAGCAAATCAGTGCCTTGTCTTCGGTAATGCAATTAACTATGGGCAGACTCAGGGCTAGGACATAGATATAATTTTTTCCAGTTAAGTGTTTCTTCAACATTTCCTACCAAATATCAGAAAAAATCCTTCTAAGTCCAATAGATTTTTGGTAAGAGCTTTATCGAGGTATAATTCACATATCATGGAAGTTCACCTGTTTTAAGTATACAATTTAATAACTTTTAGTAAATGTACAGAGTTGTGCAATCTTATCACCACAATCCAATTTTAGAACATTTCCACTACTCCAAACATATCCTCCGTGCCCATTTGTAGTCAATCTCCACTCCAACCCTAGGGACCCTCTCCCAACGTGAGGCAACCACTAATCTGCTCTTTCTATAGATTTGCTTTTTAAAAAGATGTTTCATATTAATCAAATCATACAATATGTGATCTTTTCTGTCTGGCTCCTTTCACTTAGTATCATATTTTTGAGGTTCATTCGTGTTGTCATTCCTTTTTATTACCAAATAGTATTCCATTGTGTAGATTGACCACATTTTGATTATCAGTTCCCCACCTGATGTGTATTTGGACTGCTTTCACTTTTTTAAAAAATACATCCGATGCAGTACATGTACCATAATTTGTCTAATATTTTTGTTACTATTAATTTAGTTGTTTCCAATTTTTTTTGTATTATAAATATTGATGTCATCTACATCTTCAGACATACTATGGTTTTCTTTCTTTTATTTCCTGTGGATAAAATTCAAGGTGTAGGATTTCTGAATCAAAGGGATACAAATATTTTTCTTATTCTTAGTATATATTGCTAAATTGATTTCTAAAATGGATACTCCTATTTTCATGGTGACAACCTGTTTGTACCAATTTTACTACAGGTTATTATCTGATATTATTACTTGTTTAAATGTTTTTTGCAAATTCAGTTTTCATAAAGTGGCTTGTTATTTATTTCTTTGATCCAACTTTTCCTTATGTTAATATTTGTGTTTACTCTTTATATTTACTTTTTTGTGTGAGTTATCTTTCATAGTCTTTGACCATTTATCTACTAGAGATTTTTTTTTGCCTTATAATTCTCATTTTATTTTATTTTTATTTCAGCATATCATGGGGGTATAAAAGTTTAGGTTACATCACTTTTTGACTACTGTGAGTAATGCTTCTATGAACATCCACATACATGTCTTTGGAGGTATCAGTAGATTTATAAAAAATGAATTTGCAAAGGATTCCAAAGAGAATTCAATATTAAACTAAAAATAGTGCTCTACACAACTCAACAGAGAGATGAGTTGCAAAATCATCGGTGGTGTCATTAGCATTATTGACATCATAATCAACAGCCTTTATTAGGCACTAATTGCTCCCAATTCCTGGGATGGGTAGGAGATATTTTTTATTCTCTAGGCTAGAATCTTTTAATTCATACTCTCTTCTGTCTCCCTCTAAAAAGAAGATGTTTTCCTTATTCAGAAATAGTGAGAATGTGTCTCAGGGGTGATTAATGTGCAAGCTTTGGCTGCCTTGTCTTCAAAGTACCCTAAGTGCTGTAGGGCTAGCTTCTGAGAGTCCCCTCATTGACCTACTGACATTGACCTTGGGTTCTTCATTGTGGGGTGCTGTCCTGTGCATGGCAGGTTGTGTTAGCAGCACCCCTGGCTTCTACCCACTACATTCCAGTAGCAAGACTGCCAGTCCTGATAATCAACAATGTCTCTAAACATTGTCAAATGTCCCCAGGGAGGGGGCACAATCATCTGGGTTGGAAGCATTGGTCTAGGGCTCTGGCCCCAACCCCCGGGCCTGTTAGGAATTGGGCCACACAGCAGCAGGTGAGCAGCAGGCAAGCCAGCGAAGCTTCATCTATATTTACAGCTGCTCCCCATCACTCGCATCACTGCCTGAGCTCTGCCTCCTGTCAGATCAGCAGCGGCATTAGATTCCCATAGGAGCATGAACCCTGCTGTACACTGCACATGTGAGGTGTCTAGGTTTCATGCTCCTTATGAAAATCTAATGCCTGATGTTCTGAGGTGGAGCTGAGGCGGTGATGCTAGCGCTAGGGAGCAGCTGCAAATACAGATCATCACTAGCAGAGAGGTTTGACTGCACAGAGACCACAATAAATCAATTCCTTGCACACTCAAAACCCTATCAGTGACTAGCAAGTGACAATTAAGCTGCATCTGGTGGCAGGCTTTATAGTGGCAAGTGAGCATCTTACTTCAGTGGTACAGCTGCATCTGGCGGCAGCTTTAAGTCAGAATCAACACTTATTTTAGATCTCACATGGCCCGCCCATTATTTTACGTGCCACTTCCATCCACGCCTCTCTCCCGCACTGCACATTAGTATAAGTTTTGGTAATACCACAAGCTAACCCTAGCAAAGATGAGTAAAAAATGTCGCTAGAGAGCTTCTTTGAAAAAGGGGAAAGACCAAATGATGAGACAGCAGAAGACTCTAAGATGGCCAACAAACCTCTAAATGAGGGCTGACCAACAAACCTTAGTTTACACACACATATCTGTACTATATTTCATGGATTGTAGTATACATTATTTTCACAACTCAACAAATATCAAACATATAACTGAGATGCATCTTGCAGATGAGGATGCTTTATGCTTGCTGTCCACAGGAAATAGCTGTGACACAGTTGGCATTGCCTGTGATGGGTGGACTTAAGTCCTGGCTGCCACACTGATGTTGTTTCGATTGAGTCATGTGTGTTGTTGGTAACTACACGATTGAGTTCAAGTGATGTTTAAAGTATCTCCAAAAATTACATATTTTTTGGCATTCAAAGGAAAAGTTGTTAAATACACAAAAAGGCATAAAAAAGGAACAACAAAGTATAAATGTGTTATTAGTAGAGCAAATATTGAACTTTGGTAAATAAGCACATTCTCAATATTCTTGCAAAGTGACCACCAAAAGCTTAATGATAGATTGTCACATTTGCTCAAAATACTCCTTGCCCCTCTCTGCAGGATCCTTTCCTCCCGGCCCCTCATTTGTGTGTCCACCTGTGAGAGGGGGATGCTTCACGCTCCAGTGATGTCATGCTTGACCATGTGACTTCCTTGGCAAAGGGGAGTGAGTGGAGTGATCTACGGCACTTCTGAGCAGAAGGCTGAGGACTCATCACACCATTCTGCTGTTCCTCTTTGCCCTCTCCCACAGGATGGCACATCCCTTGGAGGAGTGTTCCTTCAGCCTGGACCCCAGATGAGGACTTGTGGAGCAGAGCCACAGCCAGCCTGCAAAGCACTGTGGCAAGAGCAAGAACTGAACTTGTGTGTTGGAAGCCCCTGGGATTTGGGTGGTGTTTGTTACCATAGCATAATTTATCAAAAGCTGCCTAACAGCGGGGCCAAAAGAAAGAAGCAGGTGAAAATGAATGGCTGCTGAGATGCACGGGGCAGGATTGCCTACACGCAACAACCAGTGCAACTGAAGGCAGGAGAAACGGCCAAGTCCTCGAGAACAGATGAGAGATGCTCAAAGCAAGGAGACATGGTGGGATCGATTGATGCATCTTATGCAAAGATGATCATTGACGTATCCTGCTCTAGCTTAATTTATACATTTTTTCCTCAGTCATTTGAAAAATAAAAGTGTGTCTTACAATCAGAGTTGTCTTAGAATCCATGAAACACCGTCACGGGTTCCACTCTGAAGCTCTGTGTCTTGTTTGGGGGATCCCACCCCACTTCACTTGCTGAATCCTTGGAGCTCATTTCCCAAGCATTTTGATTTAAAAATGTGTTAAAGGATTTGTTTATTTCAAGATAACTTAATGAAGAAAAGGACTCTGTATGTATAGTCTTCAAATGAGGAATAAATTGTGCCATTTTTAAAGCAAAAATCCAAGTGCTCCTGGAGGGGAAGATCTGAAGCTTCCTGTGGTCACCTTGCTTTTGAAGTTGTTACTTTGTATCAAATGCCTGCAGAATTTGAGCTTTGTATCAAATGCCTCTCCCAGAGTCCTGGGTTGGTGCTCCTTTTTCTCCTTTGGATGGCAATTCTTTTAAAACAGTGGATAAGCTATTTGGGGGTGGGGGTGGGGGTGGGGGTGGAGGTGGGGGTGGGAGTGGAGCCAGGGAGTGGTATCTTCCAGCTCCCTGACTTATATTTGCTCATTTTTGTTGTATTTGCTTTAGAGGTTGTTAAGCAGGAGGGGACATGGTTTATGAAACCATGATACAAATAAGAAATGGAGACTCAGGGTGCACAGGTGCGTGTGTAAATGTATACATTATCCAAACATAGTCCTTGTTTTGTGGGTTGGGGAGGCAATCATTAATTTGAGAACATATTTCTATTTTCCTTTTTCTCTTAATTTTGTCTCTATATGATGAAGAAATTTTACATCAAAATTTACTCTAGTTTTTAGAATAAGAACTTTTTTTATATTTCACTTATAACCTCTAATCTGTATTCTTTTCTAAAATATCCCATCTAATAGCTTCTAATGAGTTTACTTTTGTTCAGCTGAAGTCACCCCACATGCTATACAAGACTTCAAATTTCTCTTTGAGATGAAAGGCAAGGCAAATAGAGCTGTAATTACATTTCCTTTTGGCTTTCTATCTCCTCCTTTATTCCCATTTTTATGAAAGAGACAAAGATCTTAATAGAAGTGCTACTACTGCTACTCTCACATACCTGTTGGGAACTCTTTAAATTCCAAGAATTAGCCTCAAGGATTTTTAGGACAAAGATAAGGAGTCGGCCAGACGTAGTGAGTGACAGCACAATGACTGGATGCTAGCGGGGATGGCCTGGTGGCCCTGAGCCACGTTAGGAAAGCACAGCGGGAGCTGCGGATAGAGACTATTCCCGCAGCCACAGCTTGACGCGCGAAAGTGGACGCAGTCAGTCATCCTTAAGCTGCTTATTGGGTGAAGAGTCGAAGGAAGTTCTGAAAATCACCTGGTGTGTTTGGACAGTGCAAATAGCCAATTTAGATTAGGCAGGCAGAGAACTCGAGTTTAAGCCCATACATTTGGATTGGACACACATGTACCTATCAGCGTGATCCTTCAGCAAGAAATCATTAAGCTCTCTGGTGTCACTTAGTTTATCTGCAGAACAAAGGGGCTGAATGAGATGATCTCTGAGCTGTTGAATGTTGACCACTCCAGGCTTCTGCTGCAACCTCACCCTGGGCCGGCTGTCGACAGCCCTCAGTGGGATCGTAGTGCGCCCAGCATCGCAAAATCACCTGGATGGTGCCGCATTAACTTGACAGTGTAGTAAAGCATTTGCCACTCAGGCACTGTTGGTCAAATTGCTGTCATTCTGCAAAGCCTAATTCAGAGTGCCACATGATTGCCAGAAACCCTGGACAAGAAATTCATCTTTAAAAACATGCTGCACGTGGCAGAAGTTTGCCCTTGCCTTGGCACTCCTCACTCAAGTGCAGACTCTCTCTGGAATTGTCTCTACAGAATTGATTGCTTTTAAAAAGTTCTGACATCTCCTTTGCAAAGTTCCTGGAAAGTAGTAGTCCAGGATTGTTTAGCACACAGGCAATGTTAGGTTCTTACTTGTCTGGGAAGACAGTCAAGGAATAAATTACCAGGTTCTGATATTTCTGAAGTATCACTGCCATTTGGCTAGTGAGTTTGCAAGGGATTGATCAGTGAGGCCATGTGTTACAGGGCATTTCAGTCTTCTACAGGGAAAAGAGTTCTTCTGCAGGACCACTTGTACAAGTTAAGTATCTCGTATTTCCTTCAGGCTGAAAAAAAATGTGGCCATTAAGATATTTTTGGGTTACTTGGTCTTTAAAAATGCGGATGAAGAGAAAAATGGAGACAAATTTATAAACACCATATAAGGTGCAATTAGTTTTATTTTAGCCTTCTTTTTTCATAATGTTTTCTTTTAAGCTTTTGGGCATTATCATCTACAAAGCAAATTTTCTCTTACATGGGTCTGACTGTCAAGACTCTACATTTCTTAATACTACAATTTGTGAGTACTAACCTGTTGCCTGACTTCACTCCCAGGCAGTTTGTTGACTGTATGATGTGCCTGGCACCTGGCGAGGTGATGGGAGCCCAGATGAGTGGGCAACACCTCTGCTTCTTTGGTGTTCACTGAGGCCAAGGGGAGAAACTTGCACCAAAACATGTCATCAAATGCAATGCAGTGAGTCCATACTGCGTGCGATCACAAGGAAGCTTTACCGAGGGGGACCACTTGGGTTGAAGATCAAGAATGAGCAGCAGTTGTTAAGAGAAAGATTTTCTGGAGATGGGCAAGTATTTGCAAAGCACCAGTGGAGAGAAATGATGTGTCTTATATGGAGAAAGTGCATTTCAGCTGCAGCAAGAAAGTGCAGGGAAGAATGGGAGGTAAGTCTGGAGAGTAAGGACGGGGGCAGATCATAGAAGGCCACATTGCCAAGCAAAGGAGGTTATTTGTCCTTCTTAATTTTATCTTATTTCACAAATAGCCCTTCTAATTTCTAGCAATTTTAATGCTTCTCACTTGAATCTTCTAGAGGTATGGGTCTCAACTTCTGCTGCATATTAGAGTCACTTGAAGAGCTTTATAGAATGTTCATGCTCTACTACATCCTACACCAATTAAATCAATTCATTGAAACACAGGCATCAGCACTTTTAAGCTTCCTAGGTGGTTATGATATTCCCCCTAGGTTGAGAACCACATTATTGTCTGTGCTATTTAAGGATGGTAAGAAAGGTAAATTTTAGGTACCACTTCCATCACCTTTGAAATTCACATCCCTTCATTATTATGATGGTACTTGGTCACTTTATGCTCCAAAGTTTATAGAATCTGTGTCAAAGTCACAAGCAAATTTATAGGCCATTAAAGGAAAAATATACTGCAATGGAACTTTCATCTGGCAGCTTTGTCAAAGGCCCCCAAAACATCTTCCCTAAGAAATATGCTCCCAGAGATGGCCAGCATCTTAGCCATAGTCTAAGTTCATAGGACACCACTGTCCTCCCTCACTTCGGGGCCCAGAACCCTTGGTTTCCACCTCCCTCACCACTTCCTAATGACTCCCTGCCCAGTTCTGTGTGAACTGATGTTTGTAGTCTGCTCCTAGAGACTAGATCATTTTTGTGTAATGCATCTGCCTCTCAAGACGCTGATTTTAAATGAGCAAAGAATTGGAACAGTTCTCTGCAGCGTGGCAGGGTTGTGGATTGCTAAAACTTTTTATTTGTTTGCTTTTTTGCTCTGCTTCATTACTTTGCCTATTTTCAATGGTTGTAACTTTGGAGGGTGGGTTTGGGAACAAGCAAAACTAGACTTTCTGAGCCAAGTCTAGAAATGAGATGGTGTTTAACCTCTGGAACCTGATGTAGCGGAGAGTGATGGGCACAGAAGGGCCGTAGATGGGGATTGAACCCTCACTAAGCTGTGTAATCCAGCCCTCATCTCTGAACCTCGCACCCTGTCTCCAGGTGGAGACTTTACCCTCGGGCTGGGAAGGTAACTGAATGTAATGACTATATACAATGTTAAACATAGTCCTTGGGACCCTGAAATGTCAGTGTCCTTCTCAAGCAGGAAGAAGATTACGTAATTGGCACCAATGCTACTACAGTTGGAGTTGAGATTTCTGAAAATGCTTCACAAAGTCACCCATGTTTATTGAGCCGCCGTCATATCTCAGGCACTGTGCTAACCTCAGCTTGTAAACAAAAATCATGGAAGAGAGACCCCATCCCCAAGTATCTTAAGATAATCACTGTTAATTTTTGGTCAATGCCCACACTGCAGAATATATAATACAAGCATTAAAAACAGTGCTTTAGAGCCTTATAAGACGGCGTGGTGAGACTTCCACCAGATGTTATTGTGTGAGAAAAGCAAGATTCAGAAAAGGTACATAAAATGATTGATTCTATTTTTGTAAAACAGTGACAAAAACCTCCCCTGAATGCACATTTACACAGTGAGTATCTGCCTACACAGGGGGGTGCAGGAACACGGAGGAAAGAGAGGAGGTGGCAGCCGTGGTGAAAATGGTGTGTAGGATCAGATCTCATTCAGGTACAATTATGTGCTTATGTCTTCATAAAGAGATGCATTTCATTTTTTTTTTTTTTTTTTTTTTTGGTGAAAAATGTATAGCTTCTTGAATTTGACATAGGATACTGTTTGGGGTTGAATTGTGTCTCCCAAAAATGTCATGTTGAGATACTAACCCTCAGTCCTCAGAATGGGATCCTGTTTAGAAATAGTCTCATTGTAGATATAATTGGTTGAGATGAGGTCATACCGGAGTAGGGGGGCCCCTAATCCAGTACGACTGGTGTCCTTATATGAAGGTGGCCACGTGAAGGCACAGAGACACACAGGGAGAGGCCAGGCGAAGACAGAGTCAAAGCTCAGAGAGATGCTGCCACAAGCCAAGGACCGCCAAGGATTGCTGGCAGCCACCAGAAGCTACAGGGTTCAAGGAAGGAGCCTCCTCTCAAGTTCAGAGGGGGCGTGGCCCTGCGGACACCTTGAGTTTTGACTTCTGGCCTCTAGAACTTTAGGACAATACATTTCTGTTGTGAACCCTGAAACTTTCTACTCCTGTCAGCTTCTTGTGGCCTGGTTGGGGTTTTGGGGATGGGGCCGTTTCATGAACATAAGCAGAAGGCTGGGACCTTGTGCTGTTCTCACGGGTTGTCTGTTCTCCTTTCTCTTTTGTCTGCATTGAGTGGCTACGACCTATGTGCCGGGCACATGCCCAGGCCTCGTGCCAGGTGCTGGGGACCCTGCATATGAACAGGTGCTTGAGAGGTGTGTCCTTGCACATGGACCTTTCGGAGACCCAAGAACTGGGGAGCATCATGGGCCTATGGGAGAGCCCAAGGGGTCTCAGGAGGGTCCTACATGGACAGACCTTTGCCTGGTGCTGGCCTGGGGAATTGGGGGCTCCTTTCCCCAGAGGAATCCACGAAGACCAGAAGTAAGGGTACTACTAGCCTTGGATACTCAGAGTCAAAATTATATGCATTTATAGAAAATTAAGAGCTAACATTCATAGCAAACACTTATATGGCACACAATGTTCAGTACCATCCAATGTTCTTTAAGTTCACTGACTTATTTAAACTTCATCACATCCTAATTCTCTAGGTACTATTATCATTTTTTTTTTTTTTTTTCTGATGGAAAACTGAAGCATCGAGAGGTTAAGTCACTTATCCAAGGTCATACAGCCAGTAACAGATGCCTCTGGGATTTGAATCCAGGTATCACGGCTCTGGAGGCTGCGCTCACAGCTGTAGGTGACACAGCCATGCAGACCTCTGGACACTCTAGTGCTGAGCGAGTCCCCATTCTAAACGCTTCATATTCACTAAGTCATTAACTGTGCACGGTTCTTCCAAAATATGAGCATGTAAAATGAGATTTGTCTTGGCTATGCACATTTTTAGCAACATTTTAACCTTTCTGGTATTATAACATACAGTTTTGGTGTTCCTGTTCTAAAGCACTAGAAATAACAAAGAGAAAAACTGAAATAATCTTAATCCATTAAAAAGGCACAAGATTCTTTTCCTCTAGAGGCAATCAGGCTGAAAATCCTATTCAAGAGTTTATCGTGTGGTCATGAAAGAAGAGTCCCAGCAGGTCCAAAGGTGCTTAACTGAACCCCAGCCCTGTGGGCTGAACACAGATGGACACACTCTCGAGGCCATCTGGTTCTGGAAGGATGACCCTTTGGCTGGGGCCCACTCCAGGCCCACTCCAGTTGCATCAGCTAAGCTGACCAGATGCGGTGAGCACCAGCGCCCGTTTCGAGGGCCAGTTTGTCCTATTGACGTTACCGCCTTTCCTAATAGCTAAGGAGTTAAAGTAGAATCACTGAGATTATCTTTCCAGATGCCTGAGTGAGATGATTTAAGTATATGAGGAGAGACACCATGTTGTAATGATTCTTTAAGGTAAAGGGGAACTAGGCTATGCAAGCATTTAAATGGCTGGATTTAAAAGTTAATGAAGTATTCAAAAGCCAATAGAGGAAGGCAAGGAGAAGGCAATGGGGCTGCAGAGATTTGATGAAGACAGGAGACAGGCCCCTTCTGCAGCCACGGGGGAGGAGAGGACAGAGATGTCTGCAAACCACACAAACGCCTGCCGTTTGTCAACTCCAGCAACACCCACTAAACAGCCAGGACTTTGGCCTCCCTCTGGCTCATGAATTTCTACCCTCCCTCTCTCTCCTCACTCTGCGAGCTTTTCCTGGTGTTTACTGCAGCTTGTAAAATGTTAGCCCTTTTGCCTCATCGCTTTCCAGATAAGAATCACTCCCTCTTTCCCCAAAGCATGTTTTTATAAGTAGGAATTTTTTTCATTTGACAATGCAACATTTAGTTCCAGCATTAGAAAGAAAAGAAAAAAGCTTATTGCCTTTAAAAGTGTTTTTAAGTTACAGATGAGGTAGACTCGAATTCTCATATGAACACTTAGTTTCTGGTTAATGTGCTCATCAGTGATGGAAAGACAAGGTCCCAGAGGGCTAAAGACCGTGCAGCAGCTAGAGCCAGAGGCCTAAAGCAACGCCCGGCCTGGTGAGAGGGCATCTTGCTTTGACTTGCTCTGAGGCTCAAAGGTTCATGTCAATCTGAGCAAGATCAGGGTTTCTCGTGTGGGTGGGACCCCTGTCTGTCTGGCCAGGATGCCCAGCCAGGGGAAATCAGCTTGGCATGAGGACTGGGTGTTAAAGGGTAAAGGGCAGAGTGGAGGTCATCTGTAAACTGCATACTGTGGGGTTAAAAGTAGAGTGCTCATTTCAAAATCTTCCAGAAATCTGCAAAGCCCAGCCCACTGAACCCTGGGCAAGGAAAACCATGAGATCATTTAACTTGTAGGAACTGGCTTTTGTTTCATCTCTGAGACCTTCATTGGTCTGAGGCCCCCAACAAGATCTGCCATGCCTGCTCTGTGCACGGACTGTTGCAGGTGTCTAAATGAGAGAGGCAAGTCCTTGTCCTATGGAGCTTCCACTATAATGCATAAGAGATGAGGAATAGCACATCAAGAAGATACATTCACACATGGCTCATTCGTTCCACAAATATTTATTGAGGGCCCACAGGAACCAGGAGCCATTCTATGTGCTTGGGAAACAGTGTGAAAACCAGAAAGGCATCTGTCCCCATTTTAGTGGAGAAGAAGAACTAGATGATAAGTGTAACGAGGCAATGAAATGGCGAGTGTGAAAGTGAGAAGGCTCCAGACACAAGGAGAAGTCAGAGCTGGGTGCGCACAGTCAGGCACGCTGGTAGACACACTCAGGGAGGTCTTGCTGAGAAGGGCTTTGCAGTAGACTTGAAGGAGACAGGGTGAGCATGTGGGTCCCAGGACCATCCCAGGGTCAAGGCCCTGAGCAGAGTCCATCTGTTGTGTTACAGAAACGCAGGGAGGCTAGTGTGGTCTGGGTGGTCCGCACGCAGGGCAGAGTAGATGACCAAGTCAGCAAGGAAAAGGGGACAGCTCATGTAAGGCCTGGTGGGCATGGCAAGGACTGTGGATTTTATTCTGAGTGCGAGTGCAGGTGCGGTACGGTCTAGCCCGAGAAACGACTTGTCTCAGGTTACATGGTAGGGGGGTCACTCGCATTGCTGTGTTGAGATCAGACCCTAGCAAGCAAGGGCAGAAGCAGTTTTGAAGCCTACTGCAGAAGTCCAAGCAAAAGATGATGGTGCTGGAGCCCAAAGTGGAGCAGGGGAGAGGGTGAGATGGTGGAGGCAACAGAGTGTAATTGTGGGAGAGCAAGGATGATTCAGAGGCTTCAAGATTTTGGGACTGGAGGATGAAGTTGCCACCAAATGAGAGGGAGAAGTCTGCAGGTAAAGTTCAACTTTAAAGATTGTGTTGGATATCCACGTGGAGATGTTGAGTAAACAAGCAGAGACTCAAAATGATTTAGACTAAAAATATGAATTGGGGGATCATGGTACATGGATAGTTTGATGGTTTGTTTTATGTATGTAACTTGGCTACACTATAGGGTGTGCATATATTAATATTATATATGAAAAGATTTATTTTAAGAGATTGACTCACACAACTGTAGGGGCTGGCAAGTTTGAAATGCATGGAGCAAGCTGGGAGACTGGAAACTCAGGCAGGAGTTGATGCTGTAGTCTTGAGGCAGAATTCCTTCTTCCTTGGGAAACCTCAGTTTTTGCTCTTAAGGCTGTCAACTGACTGGATGTGTCCTACTCATATAATTAGAGGTAATCCTTTTTACCTAAAGTTAATAGATTTTAGATGTCAACAACATCTACAAAAATACCTAGATTGGTGTTTGATTAAATAACTGTGTACTATAGCCTCACCTACATATGTACATATCCTACTGGTTCTGTTTCTCTGGAGAACCCTGACTAACAGACGGTATTAAAGCTATGAAACTGGCTGGCCTTACCAAGGGAGTGGGTAATTTAGGGGAGAAGGGAGAGTCCCTTTTCCTTGCCTCTTAATGTTGGTACATAAGGACATGGAGATGGAGAAGGAGGGACCAATGAAGTAGCAGGGACACTTGCAGAGTGAGGAAAGTGCACCAGTGAGGAGGGGGCCCAGCTATGTCAAATGCAGCTGATGGCCACGTAACTGAAGGGATTCACACTGCAGAATTGGCCTCTGGACTTTAGAGAGGCCCTTGGTTACCATGACAAGGGTCTTTTCAGTGCAGTGGAGAAGGTGGACATGGAATCTGGTACAAGTGGGTCTAGGAGAGAATTTCAGAAAGGCAGCCAAGAAGAGTTAAGCAAAGACAACCTTTCCAGGAAAATTGCTGTGTAGGGGCTAATAGAGGTGGGAAGGATCAATCTTTTTTTTTTTTTTTTTTTTTTTTTTTAGACGAAAGATGAGATGCTTAACAGAAGCTTTCTATGCTTAAGGAAATGATCTTGTAGAAAGGGGGAAAGCTGATGGTGCAGGAGAGAAAGGGGGCCTTGCTGGACAATGTCCTTGTGGAGGTCAAGGGAATGTGGCACATGAAAAGGTTGACCTTGATAAGAGCATGGGTTTATCTCTAGCAGTTGTTGTTGAACTGTAGTATGCATCAGAAGTCACCTGAGCGTAAGTATGGGTATCCTCATGTGCTTTGCAGATGATATTGTGCATTTTTTTTTTACAAATTGAAGGTTTGTGGCAACCATATATGGTGCAAGTCTATTGGTACCATTTTTCCAACAGCACATGCTCACTTCACATCTGTGTCATATTTTGGTAACTCTTGCAATACTTTAAACTTTTTCATTATTTTTATATCGTTAGGGTGATCTGTGATCGGTGATATTTGATGTTACTATTGTACTTGTTTGGGGGCACCATGAGCTGCATGCATGTAAGATGACAAATTTAATCAATATAGTGTGTGTTCTGATTGCTCCGCCAACTAGCTTCCACTATGCCTCTTCTTTTCCTCTGGCCTCCTTACTTCCCAAGACACAAGAATATAGAAATTAGGCCAATTAATAACCCTGAAATGACCTGTAAGTGTTCAAGTGAAAAGAAGAGCCACACATATCTTACTTTAGATCAAAAGCTAGAAATGATTAAGCTGACTGAGGAAGGCATGCTAAAAGTCAAATTAGGCTGAAAGCTAGGCCTCTTGCAGTGAAGTTAGCCAAGGTGTGAATGCAAAAGAAAAGTTCTTGAAGAAAATTAAAAGTGCTACTTCAGTGAACACACAAATGATAAGAAAGCAAAAGAGCCTTATTAATGATGTGAAGAAAATTTTAATGGTCTGGATAGAAGATCAAACCAGTCATAATATTCTCTTAAGCCAAAGCCTAATCAGAGCAAGGCCCTTCCTTTCTTCAATGCTATGAAGGCTGAGAGAGGAGAAGAAACTATAGAAGAAAAGTTGGAAGTTAGCAGAGGTTGGTTCATGAGGTTTAAGGAAAGAGGCCATCTTTCCTTTCCAAAGTGCAAGGTGAAGCAGCAAGTTATCCAGAAGATCTATCTAAGGTCATTGGTGAAGGTGGCTACACTAAACAACAGATTTTCAACGTAGACAAAACAGCCTTCTATTGGAAGAAGATGCCATCTAGTACTTTCATAGCTCGAGAAGAAAGGCTTTAAAACTTCAGAGGACAGGCTGATTCTCTTGTGAGGGGCTAGTGCAGCTGGTGACTTTAAGTTGAAGCCAATGGTCATTTACCACTTTAAACTCCTAGGGCCCTTAAGAATTATGTTAAATATACTCTGTGCTCTATAAATCAAAGAATAAAGGCTGGATGGCTGCACATCTATTTACACCATGGTTTATTGAATATTTTAAACCCATTGTTGAGACCTACCCCTCAGAAAAAAAGATTCCTTTCAAAGTATTACTGTTCATTGACATGCACCTGGTCACCTACGAGCTCTGATGGAGATGTACAAGGAGATAAATGTTGTTTTCATACCTGGTAACACAATGTTCATTCTGCAGCCCATAGATCAAGGAGTCATGTCAACTTTCAAGTTTTATTATTAGTATTTAAGAAATACATTTTAAAGTCTATATCTGCCATAGACAGTGATTCTTCTGATGGATCTGAGCAAAGTACTGGAAAGGTATCTAGATGCCATTAAGGACATTCGAAATTCATGGAAATGGTCGAAATACCACCATTAACAGGAGTTTGGAAGAAGTTGATTCCAACATTCATGGATGATCTTAAGAGAAGTTCAGACTTCAGTGGAGGAAGTAACTACAGATGTGGTGGAAATAGTAAGAGAACTAGAATTAGAAGTGGATCCTGAAGATGTGAGTGAATTGCCTCAATCTCAGGATAATACTTTAACAGCTGAGGAGTTGCCTCTCATGGATGAACAAAAAGTGATTTTGTGAGATGAGATGGAGTCTACTCCTGGTGAAAATGCTGTGAACATTGTTGAAGTGACAACAAAAGACTTATAATATTACATAAACTTAATTGATGAAGCAATAACAGGGCTGGAGAGGATGGATTCCAGTTATGAAAGAAATTCTACTGTGGGTAAGATGCTGTCAAATAGCATGGCATGCTACAGAGGAATCGTTCATGAAAGGAAGACTCAACCAATGCAGCAAACTTCACTGTTGTCTTATTTTAAGAAATTGCCACAGCCGCTGTGAGCTTCGCCAACCACCACCCTGATCAGTCAGCAGCCACCAACATTGAGGCAAGACCCTTCATCAGCAAAACGATTATGACTTGCTAAAGGCTCAGATGATTGTTAGTGTTTTCAGCAACAGGTATTTTAAAATGGTTTTAATATACATATTTTTAGACATAATGCTATTACATACTTACTTGACTACAGTAAGTATAAACATAATTTTATATGCACTGAAAAACCAAAAACTTGATGTGACTTGCTTTATTGTGACTTCTCTTCTAATTGCAAGTGATCTGGAACAGAACTGGCAGTATCCCCAAGTGTGCCTGTGGATGGAAGGCAGAATGTGTGGACGTGGGAGCTGGTGAGAAGAGAGAGGTGGTGGGGGGAGTCTGGTCCCCTTCCTCTGAGTGCCCCCATTTCCCCAGTCCAGTGGGGAGCTGGGGAGCTGTGTCATCAGCTGGAAGTTGGGGGAGGAGGGAAAGGTTTGGGAATTTAAGGAAAGGGAAAAGTTGGTGAAACAGTCATCTAGGCAGAATGGGAAAGAGTAAACCTGGGCTCTACGGTTGGATGTGCTGACGTCACCAAAGGCCAACCTGGGTCTCTCTCGTGAACTTAAAAGGAGATCACTCAACATGTTGTTTTTTGCCAGATACATTCAGTGGGCAGAGAACTGGATGTCAGGGTGACTGTCCTGCCAAGCAAGTATGACCAAGCACGAGGGTCAAGAGATTCGGGGCACAGGCAGAGAGAAGTGGTAATGACTACCCAAGCAGTGGGAGTGGAGTAGGGAGGGGAGAGAGGACATCCAGGAGGTGAGGGAGGGAAGGCGGAGCACTGAGGCTGGCGAAGGAGAGGAGCTTAGGGGACCAAGAGGCCACGAGGTGACCAAGGATCTAATAGGAGTGATCTTAAGAGAGCTGGACGTGAAATCTTCTGGTCATGTGGGGCTGAGTCAACAGCCTCATTAAGGTTAGTGGGCAATACAATTTGATGGCATGTTTAAGCCCTTCAACAGCCCTACGAGATGAGTAATATTATTTTCTTCATTTTGCTGCTGAGGAAACTGAGGCACAGAGATTGACTTAGTGAGTAAGTGACAGAGCCAGGATTCAAGCCCTGGCAGTCTGGGTCCAGATTTGAGCTCAGCACGTGTGTGATGGGTGCATCTTCCCAGCAAGAGAGTTGGGGGGAGCGAGCAGGTCGGGGTATGGCAGCGAGGTGAAGAGAGAAATGAAGGATGCTTTCTAGACTAGGGGCCTGGGCCATACTCGGGTGGTAATGCCCTTTGCAGAGATGGGAAGACTGACAATGGAGCATGCTGGGCGGAGGAAATAGCATGCCGTGAATATGTTAAGTCAGAGATGCTTTCCAGAAATGCCAGTGCATCTGTGGGGTAGGCAGCTGCAGGGGCTGTGGCTGCAGGGGTGGATCTGGGCTTCGTTCACGTGTGGATGGTGTTAAGAGCCACGAAAGGGAGAGCATGTAGGTGGATGCGGAGAGAGCTTACGATGGAGGCTGAGGTACCCCAGCCTCAGAGGTCAGTGAGAGGAGGGGATTTCAGGAAAAGGAACGAAGGAGGACCAGCAGGAGAGGTGGAGGAATCCAAAAGACAATTCTGTGAGCTCCTGGCTGTGACCAGGTTCCTAACTTAGTCACCCTCCCTGCAGGGATTTGCTAACTCCCCTCCTCTCAATGTGCTTTGATCTCTGACAACGCCCTGTATTTCTACAGCCCAATTTACGGGACGGCTTCTTTGGCTATTACCTGAAATTTCAAACAGACAGAGGGTGGCCATTGGTCTGTGTCAACCCTCCCGTGTATGGGGTTGCCCAGACAGGAGAATGGACACGGGGCTTGCCCAGGTACGGGCATCAGCCATGGTGGTGTAAGGTCTAGTCCACACTGGGAACACCAGCCTGACTCCGTATTCCATTGACAGCTGTGTCCTCTGGGGTCCTTTGGGGAATTCAGCACTGCCCCAGCTGTGCCGGTGGGAAATCCTACACCACTCGCCTCCTTCCTGCTTCCAGCATTTCTGTTTTGCCTCCCTAAAAAGGGCCTGAAATCTGTTCTAGTCTTGATCCTCAGCCAGCTTCAAATTTAAAAAATTATTCTGGACCCCTCCTTCCTACATGTTTTGGCTTCATGTTGACACTGATTTTGAATTTAGAGTAAACATTCGTAACCTTTATTTAACATCTTTCTGCATTGAGAATATTAAACACGGATATATTCAGGATTATCTGGGTTTGTTAAAGGTTTTCATTGGCAAAATTTAAATATTCCATTATGTTGCCCTTTCTGCATGGATGGTAATGATTTACTTTTAAAAATACATTACAAGATCTTTGGCTTTTGTGCTGTATCCCTGCATGAAATTTAATTATTTTATTTGGAGACAATGAAGAATAAATCTAAAAGGCCAAACAGCATCCTGGCTATGAATAACCCAGCCCAGTGTGATCACAGAACACCAGACAAGGAGATATGCAACACAGGTAAAATATTTATAGAATGAAATGAAAACCTATTTCTCAACATCTTAGGCCATCTATATGGGCATTTGACATATTGATGCTTTTGTCTTCAGGTAATCTAGTCTATGTCCTTGCCATAGGACATGAAAACACAGTTTTAACGATATGCTCTAAATTTATTCCAGGGCCATTGATGTGAGAACTTGCTATAGAATTAGGTATTGGATCGTTTATTCTTGTATTAGGTCTTCCATTATTTTCATCTCTGTGTGTCTTGCTCATGTTTCTGCCAGTGTTTCTGCCACCGTTATCAAGCATCTCTTCAAAACTTTCCAGTCCATCTGGAATCCATTAAAGGGAAAGTCCTTACCTGCATTTGGAAGCGTCTTCCCAATGGTGGAGGGGCCAACGACCAACAGTGTGGTGTGATCTTTCTATGCTGTGAAGTAGCAATTGAAATGCTGATGTGGAAGGGAGTTTTTGACAGGTCATGGGCTACTTCCATTGTATGTGTTCAGATTTGACTAGCATTTGTTCATACTTACTTTGTGCTACAGTTGTATTTGGCATTTTAAATATATTATGTTAATTAAATTATTTCACTGACTGCCATCTCAACCCCGGGGGCATTATGATCTGAGATTTGGAAATGAGCAATTAACTTGTCTCTGTTAATACAAGAATAAGTGATAGTCTTAGTCAAGTTCAGTGTTGTTCTAAGCCTCACGATAGGCATTTCATTTATTTTTTATTTAAATAACAATATTTATACTATTTTTATTATGATAAAAAAGTCATTGCTCAGTGTAGAGAAATTTTAATGGTGTCATTGTGTTTCTACTACCCAGAGACAGCTGTTATTAACTTGTTTATTTATTGATTTCCAGGCTTTTTTTAGAGAGATCGTGTGTGTGTGTGTGTGTGTGTGTGTGTGTGAGAGAGAGAGAGATTTTAATATAATTGGCTTTATATTGTAAATAAATTTTATATTCTACTTTTTATCACCAGATATTGTATTGTGAGCATATTCCCATGTTGTTAAATTTTCCCCCAACATAGTTTTCTTAAGTAATCTCATGGCTATGTCATGATTTATTTAACCCTTCCATTGCTGTGACTGCTCAAGTGGTTGCCAATTTCTTCATTTTATTTTAAAAAGGTTCCATAAACAACTTTATGCGTAAATCTTGGTCAAAATCTCTGGCTCTTTCTTTAGGCGTGGCTTCTAGAACTGAGATTGTTAGATCCCATGCCATATCCTTTTGTTTCTTTTGTTTGCTATATCTAGAGAAATCGTTTCCCATACAAAACGATTCTCTGAGACAGGCCAGAGAGTGTGAAGAACCTGATGTCTTTCTCCCTTCTTTGAGATTGACAATGTTTACATGTATGTCTATATGTGTAGGGGACCTGCGTGTTAGTGAACACATCCTAATTTTCCCAGATTTGTCTTTTTCTTAGCAGAAATTCGTCCAAGATCCAAGCCATACTGACCAAGTATGAGTCTTAGCTTGTTGGAAATGTGAGTTTCCGTCTTTTTTTTTAATTTATTATTTTTTTATTTCACCATTATCATGGGGGTACAAATGTTTAGGTTACATATATTGCCTTTGCCTCACCAGAGTCAGAGCTTCAAGCGTGTCCCTCCCCCAGATGGTGCGCGCTGCACCCAATAGGTGTGAATATACCCATCCCCTCCTCCCCCTCCCACCTGCCCGACATCCAGTGAATGTTACTACTATATGTGCACATAAGTGTTGATCAGTTCAGTCTTTATAGATGGTTGTTGAAGGTGTTTGAATAAGATGTTGGGAGCAGCTCAAAAGTGTTAGCCAGAAGTTATTTTAATCTTGAAAACCTCAGTCCTCTTAGGGCACTTGAATCTTAGAGACACTAACATTCTAAGATGCCCTCTGAAGTTTCTGTAGAACTGAGTGTCACAGGTGTGTCATACATAACCCTAAGTCCCATAGGGTGGCAGCAAGGTGAATGCCATATTGGCACACTCTAACAAAGCTTTCAGATGCAGAAGTAATATGACCTTTCCCAGAATTAGGGAAAAATAATTAGGAATTTGCCATTTCGTTTTTTCAAACATAACTTTGTTTTCTGTGAATTTCAAATCATCCCTCTGCTCGTAAGACCGCCTGTCCTCCTTCTGCGGTCTGTTAAACGCACAGCCTTTTAATTTGTTATTGAACAGCATTCCTGTGGAAATCCAGGAGGAGAAAGGCCCACGAGGTCGTTTCGATTTTCCCGTCAATCTTTTGTGTCTTCTGTTTTATCCTTCCTAAATTGTGAAGTAATTAGATTCCTGCATTATTTTCCTTTCTGAATTTCTACAAACATTAACTTTTATTTTCCATATTGTTTTACTAGCTAAACAATGCTCCTCTGGATTGGTTAGGAGCACACAGCAATTCATTTGAGAATGGTCTGTTTTACGTTTATTTCCTACTTCTTTATTCCTGGCGGAGTCTGAGTCCCCATCCCAGGGTTCTGATGTCTTTATTCCTTGTGGTATGCCGTGCTTGGGGCACTTTGCTCCACCCCCAGTTTCCGTTTGCTTTTCTTCCCACTGTGCCCCTTGGCAGAGCAGGTTTGCAGACGTTGCACATCTGGCCCATTTATAGACAATAACTTCCTATCGTGTGTTTCCTTCGCTAGGTTTTCGTTCCAATGCATGGAGTCATAGAACAAATGCTGGCATTGCTGTTTTCTCTCAGACATAGTATTTCTAACACTCTTTGTGTAACTTTCTTGATTCTACTTCTTCAGTTTCATTTCAAATCTTTCAAAACTAATTCTCCAAGGTTAAGATTTAACAAGGTTTCAATATGGTTGTTATTTTAGGAAAAGCAAAAAGTTAATTTATACTTGTGTTTTCAGTGATTATCTTCTGTTTTTACAAATTTGTGTATTTTTTTCTCCTAATGGGCTTCCTGGAGTATCATCCATTGTTATCGTGGTACATGTTTCTAGAAGAGAATTCCATTGAGAAATGGCAATGGGCATGGTTTTTTTTATTTTTTATTTCTTTCTTTCTTTTTGATAGTAATTCTGCAAAGAGAATTCTTTCTGTTTCCAATTTAGGCAAAGCTTTTCACCCCAGAGAAATTACTTCCTAAGTGAGGTTAGAGACAAGGAACTCTTACAAATTGCAGAGCATTCTCCTTTGCCACAAGACTATTTTTGAAAGAGATCCTCTCTCTCCTCCAGGGGTGAGAACTTTGTCACTCTTTCCTTTTCAAATTCTAACTAGTAGGTGTCAAGCCTAGATTTGTTAGCACCTTTTATGTTACCTTTTAAACATGGGGAATGAAAGGAAAAAGTACGGATCATCACAAACTTTCACACAGACTCTTGTTTTGGAAAAATCAAAGTTTCCAGGACGACTTACCAGGTCCGTATGGTGGCATTCGGTACATAGACATAGTAACACACATGGTGTCTTTGTTGTGGCTGGGAAAGATGCATTATACCAGCGATGTATTTCAATATGCAATGCTGTGCAACTTAGTAATTTTTCCCTCTGAATCTGGTGATATAGACCAGATTTTAGTAATTTTAATAATTCAAAACTGGAGTTCTTTGACTCTCTTGAAAAAAACATAAAAGGTACAATATACTGTTTTGTGCCTTTATGTGCAGAAATTCCTTTGAACAGGTATTTTTCTTCTTGGGGTTCTTTTATATTGGGGGCTGTGTAGGTGGAGGTGGAACAGTGAAAAGACTGCAGGCCAGGCTGGTGACTCTCCCCTGGCAGCTGCAGCGTCCATGGTAAGGGCAGGAGTTCAGACGGCATATTCTTTGACCACTACCAGTGCCAGACTGGAGAGAAGGTTCCCACATTGACGTCACGAAGGACAGGCTGTGAGGCTGTTTGGCTCGTTGGGGGCTCTGAAGCATTCAGGAAATGATGGGGGTGGTGCAAGTGTCATCCTCCGCCCCCAGCCAGGCTCAAAGCAGTCACCCTGGCTTCCACAGTGGCACCTATACTGAGGAGCCCTGCGATTGGGGAATTTTGCCAGATTTCAAGGTTTTGGAAAACTGTGCAGTGGAGCCATAGAAAGCGGAGTAAAGTGAGCTTCATAAACGAAAACTGTCTGGAGCCAGGCTGAGACGTTGTCTGAACCTTTACACCAGGCTTTATTGTGATTACGGGGCGTGGAGTAGCAGGGTAGTAATTACCATTGTGACCCTTGCCTTTGATGACATGCCCACGTTGTCAGAGAGCAGACACAGAGAATCATGGCCTGCTGGGTAACTGAGCAAAGGCACTAACAGTCTTTATTTTTTATTATTTTTTATTTTATTTATTTATTTTTTTATTTCAGCATATTATGGGGGTACATAAGTTTAGGTTACGTATATTGCCGTTGCCCCCGCCCCGAGTCAGAGCTTCAAGCGTGTCCAACAGTCTTTATAAAAATATTTCAAAGTAGGGCAGGTGGAGTTTAAAGAAAATGACAAATAGCTTTTGTTTTAAACTGAATACATAGGAAACAAAAAATTATCAAATTTTTTTTTTTTTGCAAAGGCATTTTGCTCCATCCTTCTGGAGTTTTAAAGTGGAGTAGAGATTTAAGCCTTCCATTTTACCATTTTTATAAAGCAGGCCTAAGTCTTCATTTTCCTTTAGCAAATTATACAGTTTTTTTTTTCTTTCTGGTACTTAAGTATAACCATCAAGACCATCTCCTTTAGATAAGCTATCTGCCCTTTAATACCTGATTCTTATCTAGCATCCCTCTTCTCATTCAACTCCAGAGGAAAAATAAATAAAGTAAAATAAAAAGTGAGTGGCGTAAAGTAATAAAAAGAAAAAGCATATGTTGTGCTCCTCCCTGCAAAGGCCTATTAATCCCTCAAGGGAAGGTATGTTTGCTCCTCAATTTGGCCACAACCTTCTCAGAGTGGCAATGCCCATTTATTTGGATTAACATTTTTCCACAATGAAAGAACAACCATTTCTAAGAAGGCAATTGTCTTTTGTAATACTCCTATTGTCTTTGTAATATTCTTATTAGTTCCAGGAATTATTTTATAGGTTCTTTAGAATTTTTCTGCATAGACAATCATACAATCTGTGAATAAGACAGTTTTTTTTCCTTTATTTACAATCTGTATAACTTTTATTTCTCTTTCTTATCTTATTGCACTAGTTAGGATTTCTAGAATAGCATTTTATAGAAATGAGAGAGACAGTATCCTACCTTTTTCCTGATCTTAGGGGGAAAGTATTCAGTCTCTCAGCATTAAGTATGATGTTACCTATTGGTTTTTTGGAGATGTCTTTAAATCAACTTGAGAAAGTTTCTATTTTTAGTATGCTGAGAGTTTTTATCATGACTGGGTGTTAGATCTTGCCAAATGCTTTTTCTGCATCAATTGATATGATTATATGGTTTTTCTTCTTAACCAGTTGACACGGTGGATTACAATGGCTGATTTTCAAATGTTGAAACAGCCTTGCATACCTGGAATATTCTCTACTACATTGTGGCATATAATTATTTTTATCTTTGTTGGATTTTATTTGCTAATATTTTGCTGAGGATTTGTAAGTCTGTGTACATGGTAGACATTGATCTAAAGATTCTCTTCCTTATAATGTCTCTGTCTGGTTTTGATATTAGGGCAATGCTGGCCTCAGAATGAGTTAGAGAGTGTTCTCTCTACTTCTATCTTCTGGAAGGGATAGTAGGGAATTGGAATTATTTGCTCCCTAAATGTTTGGTAGAATTCAAGAGTGATCCCATCTGGGCCAGGTTCTTTCTCTTTTAGAAGGGTACTATTTATTGATTTAATTTCTTTAATAATATAGGCTTCAAATCACTTCTCATATGAGTTTTGATAATTTGTGTTTTTCAAAGAATCGGTCCATTTCATCCAAGTTTCATCAAATGTGTGGGTATAGCATTATTCATAGTATTCTTTTATTAACCTTTCAATGCTCACAGGACCAGTAGAGATGACCGCTCTTTAAGTTCTGATATTGGTAATTTGTGTCTTGTTTCTTTTTTGTTGGTTAGTATGATAAGAGCTTACCAAGTTCATTAACCTTTTCAAGGAAGCCGCTTTTGGTTTCATTCATTTTCTCTAAACCAGCTTTAAGAAAGAAGGATGTGAAAAGCAAGAGGGATGGGTTAATGGAACTTCAGGTCGGTTGGCAGCTGTTCATTGGTGAAGCTGAGCGTATGCTCTAAGTCTTATACTGGGTATGATGGACCAGGTACCATCATAAACTACCATTTTTAAAGTAGTGACAACTTGTTTCCTCTTCAACATCATTTCAGACAATTTTTGATGTAGATAGCTTTTACTTTGAAGACACTGAGTACTGTACCATTTACCAGAAAAACTCAATAACTATTTTTCAGTCATAACTGGCTTTTGCCCAGGAAAAAAAATCTATACATTAATAATGTTCAAACTTTAGTTTGTGTAAGAATAACATGAATATTATTTAAAATGAAGATTCCTGGATTCCACCCAAATTCAACTTGGTGTATCTGTGGAAGGGGCCAGAAATTTGTTAACTGCACAAGCACCCCAGGTGAGTACAATGCACTGACCTGCTGACCTTTCACTGACAACATGCCATTGACCTTGTAGCTGAAAAGGCCCTCAAAGAGCATCCATCCTGACCCCTACATTTTACAAATAACACTGGCTCTGCAGCGCGGGTGGCGCAGAGCTGGTCAGTGTCAGTGCTAGAACCTGGGCCCATGATTTCCGCCCCCAAGCGTGACGGTGCCCTACCACAGCAGACTGACGACTGTCCCAGTCAATCATCCAACTTATTTAGCCAACTAAATTTTAAATATATTTTGACAATTGTAAAAATCAAATTTTAAATAGTGAATGTTTACAGTTACTTTATTTATTTATTTATTTATTTTTGGAGACAGAGTCTCGCTCTGTTGCCCTGGCTAGAGTGCTGTGGCGTCAGCCTAGCTCACAGCAACCTCAAACTCCTGGGCTCAAGCGATCCTCCTGCCTCAGCCTCCCGAGTAGCTGGGACTACAGGCATGTGCCACCATGTCTGGCTAATTTTTTCTATATATATATTTTTTTAGCTGTCCATATAATTTCTTTCTATTTTTAGTAGAGACGGGGTCTCGCTCTTGCTCAGGCTGGTCTCGAACTCCTGAGCTCAAATGAGCCGCCCACCTCGGCCTCCCAGAGTGCTAGGATTACAGGCGTGAGCCACCGCGCCCGGCCTACAGTTACTTAAGATATAACAAAGAGTGTGTGGCAGATACGCTGTTTCATCAGTAAGATTAGAGAATGGGGTCGCCACCTGCTTTGACACCTTACAGTTCCAATAGCTATGGCCTGAGGAAGCTGTATAAGATTATGTTGGTTCAGAATTCCATCTTTATGCTCTAGGTACAGGTGCTTAAATACCAGTGTTCCCTCATGAGTTGATGAGAAAAATAAAATCTTTCATGACAGTTTATTTCATATTTGTATGTGAGTCATGATTTTACCATTTGAAAATTATTCCTTCCTAGCTTGGAAGTCCCAGTGAGATGTCAGGATTTACCCGACAAACTGTTGCTGGCCAAGTGCATCTTCTGGGCTGTGTAAGCCTGGGTGTGTCTTTTCTTGGCTGCAGCCTGTTTTGAGGTGGCTGTAGAACTTAAACATTGCTAATGTTCTATTTTATTTTCTTCTCTTTTCCTGATTTTGTGTTTTTTCTTTGTTTCTTGTTCACATGGATGCTAATGTACTTCCCATTTGAGGCAGCAACGATTGGACATTTGGTTCTATTATTTATAGTTTGTTGACACACACACACACATATATATATATATATATATATATATATATATATGATAGTGATCTATTGTTGGGTGACAGACAACAGAGAGTTTGTTCTTTTAGATTTTTTTGTTTGTCTATTTTTAACTCCAATCAATCAAAAATTTCTGAGAAGGAGAACAGCTCTTTGAGACTTGGACCACAGAGTTTTAATGTGTCTGTATTGACTTTTGACCTGGGGCTGATGTTGTCGAACTGAAGCTGTAAATGCTCTGTACTGTCCTCATGTCTATATATTTGTGTGTATGTAATTGAGAAAGGCCTTCACCTCTCATTGTATGAGGGTTATTTTTTTCCTTGTCTCTAGAGCATATTAATAAATTAGGTTGTTATGTCTCTTCAGTTAAAGGAGCTCTGCTCTTATTATTTTTAGAGATAAATAAACATATGAATCAAATATTTTTCAAGTTTCCTCAAAGTAATGGAATTGACTTTCTAATAGTTTAAAAGTCCCATACTTAAAAAAATTATTTTTATACAAACTGCTACATCAAAAACTTAAAGGCACAAAATGTAACCAAAATATTTGTACCCTCATAATATCCTGGAAAAAAAAAAAAAGTCATTTGTCTGAAAAAAAAAAAACCTTTTTAAAGAATCTAATTTCACATAATTAAGATATATCTTTGGCAAATTTGACTGATTTATTTAATAATTATGGTTTTCAAAATAAATCTGTATCTTTTGCCTAATGTATTGGTATTCACTATGTATAAGTATACATGTTATTTTACTTGGGTTGGTTTTCTCATGAAGAAAATAGTCCAAACACCCTAAAATTATATAGGTTTTTGTGATAAAATAAGCTAATTATACTCCCGTATAATTTTAAAGATTATGAAAAAAAGTAATTTATGTTCAACTAAATTGAATCATTATTCTATTATAGCAAACTTTTATATTAATAGTAATTATGTTTTTTAGTGTGCCAGCTTAAACATAATTTTTAAGGTCTTTAGGTAATTTAAAGCCTTGAACTAATATTAAACTAAGCTAATTAATGGGTAATTCTTGGATACCTAGATATATTTTAAGTAATATGAAATACTGCAATATTGATGTCTAAGCATAACTTTAAGCTTGATGTTTCTACATGCTGTAAGAGTCTATATTTTTGGGTCCTGTTGATGAGTATTTTTTTTTTTTTTTTTTTTTGCCACTTTAAGAAGTAAAAAGGGCTGGGCACAGTAGGTCATGCCTGTAATTCTGGCACTTTGGGATGCCAAGGCAGGAGGATTGCTTGAGGTCAGGAGTTTGAGACCAGCCTATGCAAGAATGAGACCCCCCCATCTCTACAAAAAATAGAAAAATTAGCCCACCTGGTGGTATATGCCTGCAGTCCCAGCTACTTAGGAGGCTGAGGCAGGAGGATGGCTTGAGCCCAGGAGTTTGAGGTTGCAGTGAGCCATGATGACACCATGTACCTAGCTCAGGAGATGGAGCAAGACCCCATCTCAAAAAAAAAAAAAGAAGAAGAAGAAAAAGACAATGTAAAAGGGATGGGTATGGCTGTAGAAAGCTATGTTAAATGTATTCATGAGCTGTGTTATTCTGCTAAAATGCTGCCGAATGACAGATTTCTCAGTCATATGCCCTGTAGCTTTCTCTATGAAATAGAAAATTTTCATCTTGGTGAGAAGCTATAATCAATGTACGTGGTTGAGACTATGCTAGGAGTGACAATGACAGAGAAATGCAGGTGGGTAAGTGCCTTTGTTTTGTAAGGAAAAGGAGAGTAGTTGTGCCCTAATGTAAGAGTCAGTTTGTTCTAGAATATGAAAGAGCTTAGTAAAAGACAAGACCTAGAAAATGAATTTTATTTACTTTGTTATTTAATAAATGAATCAAAAAAGGAATCATAAAATAATTTAAGAATTTTTGATATTTGTTCATTTTTGATGGCTTTATTTTCTTGGTTTACTGATTAATGCCTTTGTTTACAAGATGAAAAATTATTCTTTACTGTCTGTAAAATCTGTCTAGAGAGCAGAGAACCTGTGCCTACCAGAACAATATTTTTGTGCTTTGTGTGTGTGCTTTATGTTGTTTAATTATGTCCTTGATTGTTAAAGAAAAATCCAAAGAACAAGGTGAAAGAGCTTGTTGTGAAAGAGCTCACTTGTGAAAGAGCTAAGGTTATTTATGGGGGTCTTACCTTTTTATGTTTATTTCAGAATATTTTGTTATTACTTTGACTAAATAGTTCACCATGAAGTTGGTTCTCAGACTCCTAGGATTCAATCAAAATCAAGTGCCTAAAATCTCCTCTCACAACTCATGTGACTTTGCCTTGCCAAGATCAGCTCCTATATTTAGAAAAAATAAAATAAAAATGTCAAGATATCTGTTACACATAAACCTATCTTGAGATTTCCCAAAAGCCCTGGAGAAATCACAAAGATGTATTTTTTCTGTATAAAAAGACAAACACTTAAAATAATTAAGTTTGTTTAATGTGCTATATATTTTTTAAATTAGCTCAATGGTATTGCTAGAGCTACATGGGAAAAGTTGTCAAATTAGAAGAGATATGTAGCCTTCTCTTAAGTTTGTTGAGGTACGATGTTATGAATATAAATATTTCAGAAAGTATCGGCCTTCTAAGAAGACCCTGGGGTTTTTTTCTTACTCTCAGGGGAAGCATTGATCAAACTCTTATGAAATAATTATGCTCTGTACTCTAATGGGGAATTTTGTCCTCCTACATTCTGACATTATTAATTACAATAATAAATTGACCATAACCATATGTCTTTCTCATCTCCAGATAATTTTTGTTTTACTCTGATGCTTCCCTGAAGGCTCTACGATGAGGTGCGGGCCAACGGTTAGCCTTCAGTCTTAGATCTTGTGGAAAGGACTTTAGCGGGTATTTTGAACTATCGATGCTCCCAAGTGTAGACTCTTGGGCACAGGCTTCTGAACTGACATCATTTAGATGCTGTCAACCTGTACCCCTGGCTTAAGGCAGGATCTCAGGTCTCTTCCTACTCTGGAAGAAGATGGCCTCGTAGACCAGGCTGGGGATCCCTGATCCAGCAAAACAGGAGACTGAATAACATGTTGTTGGGATTTGTTGCTTCGCCTTTGCTGCTGTTTTCTTTCTTTTTTTTTTTTTTATGGATATATTAAGAAGCCCTTTCTTCTTTTTTCTGAATCATCTCTAACACTCAGTTAAGTAGATTCCGCTTTTGTGAAGCAATGTTAAACATTTTAAAATGTTATCTGAGTCTCACTGATCCCCTAGAATTCACCAATTCTTATGAGTCTCTTTATTTTTCATGGCGATACAGTTGTTTACACAGATTTAATACAAATCTATCGCCCTTTTGCCAAAATACAATTGAATTTTGCAACCAAGGCCATACAAAGATTGTCATATTTGAAAATAATTCTTATTTAATCAGGAATGACAAGCTGTTTTAAAGAAAAAGGTTACATTCTTAAGGTTAACCTGGCTCAGGGTCTGGCCTTACAGATGGTAAAGAAAGTCACTTTTTGGCAGGACAAAAACCTTAACAAGTTTTAGGGATTTTGAGAAGGGAGTAATTCACTCAAATTTATTGGTACGGCATGTGACATCTGATGGAGAGAGTTTCTTGGACTTGGGTTCCCATCCTCTGGATAGCAAATAATAGAGGCTTTAGAGAATAAAATTCAGTCTTCTTAGGAAAACTTCCAGACAGAAGTTAATTCTGTGGCCTTATTAGTAGCTGAGTCCTGCATGGTTCTCAATTTATTGAGCAAATATATGGTTAGTTAACACTCTTGTGGCACCTATTGAAATAAACAGGCCAAACATAATTAGACCAATGCTTTTGTGTTCAAGTGTATTAGGAGATAGCATTTATGATCTACAAGGTGAGCTTGTTGGGAAACATTTTGAAATGGGCAAGAGATTACAGGTTGTCTTTTTAATAAAATGCTTGGAGATGTGGAATAGACCTTCCAAGGTTATCTGACTCAGTAGGGATCTGTGCCTTTCATTGTCTTTGACTAGACTATATTACAACTCTGTAAGTTGTAAAAAAATTAGTAGGAATACAAAAGATGCTTGTCTATAGAAATGCAAATGGGTTTTGTCTGGTAGATATACAATTGATTTCTAGCCTGTAGAAAAGATGGTTCAAGCATCGTTACAAAGATTATGTTTGGGGCCTGATGTTGCATCTGTCAACAAATCCATTTCAGTGTTTTTGATGGTCTGTATGTCTGTTCTTCAGATTCTTCTTTGAACTAGTTAAATATGTTCACTTGATATTTGTACAGCAGCCATGATTTTGTGACTTTGAAAATGATCCTTTTGAAAAATCATCCTTTAGCAGTTTATTAGTAAACTAGGGCCTGTAGGTACAGGGCTGGGTTGTACAGGGAGTCAGAGGCTGGGCCAGAAAACCCTGGTGTTCCAAATCATAACCAGATCTTGTCTGGCTCATGTCACTCATCCAGCCTTCAGCAGCTCAGAGAGTTTGCTTAGGGCACTCATTCAACAATTCTGCTTTTGGGGTATGTAGGAATGGGCAAGTGAACCATAAACCCTGGAATTAACCCCTTTGACTAATCCCCTACCTTACCAAAAAATGTTAAAACCTAAAGTAGAAATTAGAGGAAGACCATGCTGGACAAGTCTTTATAGCTAAGAATCCCCAAGTGGGAGTTCTTGGTTCATGCACAGAAACAGTGTGTGTTCAGTGAGAGGCCTGAGGCTGGACCAATGACAACACCAACATTTAAGTGATCGTAGGGGAAAGAGGAAAATCAGGCATTCAGGTGTTAGGGAAGCCAGGTGGAGGAAAGAGCATGTAGAGAAAAAGCAGGTAGTCGGTAGAGCTACAGTACTTTGGTGCACAGAGGCCCCTCGTACTTATTTTATACCATTGCCAAAGCTAACCTTGGCTGACGGGATGGGGAGTACCAAGGTCACGTACTCCCATGTTCTTGTAAGAATCTGCACATTCAACCTCTCTCTGCAGCCTGAAGATGTAGTCAGCCTCACCCCAAATGCACTCTGAAAATGTCAGGATGGAAAGTGTTCTTAACTAAACACAAAACTTTATTTAAAGATTTCTCATCTCTGATGTATGCCTGTGGGTATTAATCATGCTCTTGAGTCATTTTAAATCTTTTCCTCCTTCCTTGTTTCCCTGGGAAACTACCAACCACAACATTCTGACACCCTAAGCCTTCTCAGATTGGTTTCTATGTGCAAATGGAAGTTGGGAGAAATGAAGACTTTGTAAGATTATCTGCAGGGTACTGCCAAGTATTTAATGCACAATTAGTCAAGGACCCAATTAGAATGTGAGTAAAACTGAACCTATGGCTAATTAAAGCAACTGGACAGTGAAGCTGAGAGCTGGTGGTTTAGGTACCTTAGGACATTAAAATTAGAAAATTTGGTCCATTAAGAGTCGCTCATAGCCATTTTAAAGTTTGTTCTTTAGACAAGGTTTTGTGCAGAACACTTGCTAATTATTTAAATAGTTATTTTAAGATCTTGGTTCGAAGTTGAGAAGTTTAACTAAAATGTGTCCTCTAACCTCATTTGGAGGAAATTCTTTTCAACCCCTTATTTTATGTCAAATCACTGAGAGCAAAATGTAAATATAAAATGCAAAGTAAACAAGGGACTCCTTATTTCTGAGTATATAACAAACAAACAAAAAAACCCAGAGAAGGTCAGTTATTGCAGATGTTTCTATGACCTTCTAAAAGTGACATATTCAAAAATTAAGAAATATAAGATGCAGATTCAGATTTACATCCCTCTGTTGAGCATCACCTGTGTGCTGTCTCCATGCTGAGACAGTTTCATTGCTTTATGAGAACAGACTATATGTTCTTCTCATCAGACCAATGTATTGGCCAGAAAGGACCATAGGGTCATCAAATATTGGAGCTGGAAGACTCCGATGACATCATCTAGCCCTGTGTTTCTAATCTTTTTAAGGGGTATATAGGATGGTTTGGTGTTTTATGAAACCTATGAATCCTTTTCATAAAAAAAAAATCACACATGAAAATAAATCCCCAAATCTGCACAGTTTTAGCAGATCTCATGAGATATATCCATATATCGCAGATTGAAAACCCTTGAACTAGTTGCCTCAATTGACGTGTAGGAACCAGACTAAAAGAAGAGGCCAAGGCCTGCGGCTCATTACTCAAGGAGCAGGCTCAGGAACCCCGACTCCAGTTCCTACTTTTACCATCCCACATGCCTCAGCATTTCTGGACTCATCAGCATTGGGTATCACGTCTACCTCTGGTGGTTTTAATCAATCAGCAAGCAAAGTACTTAAAGACAACATGGTGTCTCTGCCCCGTCTTTGACAGTCATGTAATGGCTCTTGGAGAGCCGCGCTACGGCATTTGTATGTGAGGACACAGCCCATCAATACTGCATGAGGTCCGTGACTGCCCTGCTTGCTCTTCTAAAGAGCTCACGGTTAATCTTCTCTAACCTGAGAGGAAACAAGTCAATCTGATTGCCAATTTGGGGATTAATTTGGCAATTTTGTATTTGATCACCGCTTTTGGAAGTGCTCCAATTGTCTGCAACCATACTGTAAAGGAATTCTAATGAATTACGTGCTGTTGTTTCCAATGGTGAAAGCAGCAAAGTGACTGGTTTCTCTATAATTATCACGTAAATCACACTACATCTATTGCAGGGCCTCTGCAATAGACTTCTAATCTTCACCAACATCTGGGGATCCCTTCTCTTGGGTAATTGAGAGAATTAAACTTCCCGGTCCTGTTGTAGTTAAGCAGGGCATGTAACTAATTCTGGTCCATGATTTCAAGTTGAAGTGATGTGGGCTACTCTCAGACCAAATCATTAAAAATCTGAGTAGTGGAAAAGAGTTGAACTAAAGGGGCCAGGCTGACTAAAAGGTGTTTGCAAAGGTGTGAGCTGTGTTTTAAGAAAGCAACAGGGGCCGGGCGCGGTGGCTCACGCCTGTAATCCTAGCACTCTGGGAGGCCGAGGCGGGTGGATTGCTCGAGGTCAGGAGTTCGAGACCAGCCTGAGCAAGAGTGAGACCCCATCTCTACTAAAAATAGAAGGAAATTATATGGACAACTAAAATATATATATACAAAAAATTAGCCGGGCATGGTGGTGCATGCCTGTAGTCCCAGCTACTCGGGAGGCTGAGGCAGGAGGATCGCTTGAGCCCAGGAGTTTGAGGTTGCTGTGAGCTAGGCTGAAGCCACGGCACTCACTCTAGCCCGGGCAACAGAGTGAGACTCTGTCTCAAAAAAAAAAAAAAAAAAAGAAAGCAACAGGGGTGGTGGGACACTGTGGGTCTAGCAACAGTGGGGAGGCATCACAGCATCTAGATTTGGAGAGGCAAGGGAAGGAGCAGTGATGAGAATGCAAAGAAAGAAAGAGAGAGAGAGGGAGACAGTATGCAAGCAAGCACTGGTCCTCCGGAGAGGGACGTAGCCAGGCCACCATGATCCCATAGGAAATGAGTGGAGGAATAACACTGTGAACTTACCCAGCTTCTGCCCTTAGATCTCTTGGTGCATGCCGATGGTCAAATCCAATGAGAAGCCAGAGGACAAGTGAACTCATTTGTGTATCGTACACAGGTCAACCTCCTGTGACCCAGAGTAGGCTGGAGAATGTAGGAGAAGGCCTCTGAAGGGGTAAAAGGGGTGTCCAGCGCAGAAACCCTCTAGCACTTTCTTCCCCTCAGTGGCCGTGATTGATACCTATGATGAGTGGGAGGAGACACAGGTTCAGAGCAGCCTGGGAGCTGAGACACTGTTTGCAGGACACCTGTCCCAAAGGTTTGCTGGATCAACAAACAGTTTTGCTTGAACAAGAAATGATTTTGTTGCATTAAGCCACTGAGATTTTGTTGTTTGTACATGACCAATAAGATAACTTCTCTGAACTGTCACTTTGTGGAGGAGGAGTTTTGATGTTCCTCTGGTTTGTGTGCACAGATAACGGTCCCTTCAATAGCTAGATAGGGATGGAAAATACATGTTCACCTTTCCCTGCGGGTTTCCTGAGCTTCCTTAGCCCATAGAGGGATTTTGTTACTGGCTCAACCTAACCTCTGGTCTCCAATGAGTCATGCGATCAACATTCCTGTTCATTTCTTTTGGAATCTTTCAGTATCTGGAGATTTAATGCTTAAAATGTGCATATGCCATGCGTGATCAATAATTCAAATTTTGTCCAGTATCAGCCACAGCACTGTGCCATGGTCAATTTTTCACAGTTATTGATCACCCTTTTATCCACTTAACCCCTGTTCTTTTGGGGGGCAGTTGTCAGTATTTAAGGTCTACACTCTAAGAGCAACAGCCACGCCAGGCCGTTCTCCAACTCTAACATCACATTCTACAAGGGCAGCTTATTTCTTATTGATGAGAGGGCAGTGTCACACTTAATAATGTGTGAGTCTTTTTCTCTGTTCATTCACTTGCCATTACGATTCCAGTCCTAGTAAAATTCTATATTTGGTAGACCTGTTCCTAGAACTGTTGTAAGACAAACCTTTGAATCTAAAGAATAGATAGAAAAAAACCTAAGAAATAAGAGAAAGAGAGAAAGAGTTAGCTGAAGGGCTCCAGTTTGTCTTCATAGTAGTGAGCTGGAGAGCAAAGAATGGGAAGAGAGAAAGGAAAGTGGGCACAGGCTGGGTCTGGAGGGGCATGCTTGGCAGTTTGAGGGGTTCTGGAGAAGCTACAGAAGTGGGGGATTTGTGGAGGAGCAGAAAGGGCCTTGAGAACTCTTTCTGTGTATTATGAATGAGCTCTGCTGTGGTTGGGATGTTCATTCCCTCCAAACCTCATGTTGAAATTTTATCTCCTGTGTTGGAGATGGGGCCTAATGAGAGGTGTTTGGGTAATGGGGGTGGGTCCCTCATGAATAGACTAATGCCTTCCCTTGAGGCTGAGTGTTGTCTCTTTATTAGTTTTCTCAAGAGCTGGTTGTTTAAAAGAGCCTGCTTTGGCGAGTTAGGACACTGTGTTGTGGTCTTTCAGAAGGCAGGCAGGGTCCACACTAATAGTAGACCGAAATTCTCTTTGTTTGTTTGTTTGTTTGTTTCCCTTTGGTTCTTCCTCTATAGGGTAGGTTTCTGTCTCTATCTGCAGGCAAGATACTAGCTATCGGGAGAGGACGGTGACCTTGCTTGCTCAGCGCCCCAGTTGCTGTAGCTCCCACGGGCAAAAGTCTGTCTTGGCCCAATGTCCCCAGGGATCAGGTTCCACACTCTCGCTTCTGTAGAAGTATTCAGTATTTACACATGGGCGGGGACCCTATATAAGGTCCGTGGACCAGGGGAGAGGGCCGTCCAGGGAGCCTCTTGGTACCCTATTGCTCCACAGTGACTTGGCTGTGGGCCCTAGAATGGCGATTGCGCGCCTGCAGATCGCTGGCACTGGGGGTGACTACTCAGGATCCGGTATGTACCAGAGCCAGGGACCTGGCCCGTTCCGAAGCTCACCGTGGGTCCCCAGTTAGAAGGCGAAAAGAGAGAAGAAAGAAAAGAAAAAAAAAGAAAAAAGAAAAGGAAAGAAAGAAAAGAAAGAAGAGAAAACGAAAGAGAAAAGAAAAAAAAAGAAGAAAAAGAAAAAAAGAAAAAAAAAAGAAAAAAGAAAAGAAACGCAAAAAGCCAAACCAAAAAACACCAAAAACACCAACAAAAATGAACAAAAACAAACTACATAGCACCTCACCACACCGCAAGGCAGAAAGATACACCAATCTGAAGTATATAATTCAGTGACTCAATGTTTTTTTGTTTGTTTGTTTGTTTTACGCCTTAGCACAGCTCCGCCCCTTCACGCCCGCCCGGCTGGGTCCCGGGCGGTGATGGCGTCTGTGTGCCCGCACAGCTCCGAGGGTGGTGGGGATCCAACCTCCGCGCTCAAAAAGGCGCGGCAGCCAGAGGCCCGGAGGGCAAAGGTGCCCGCCGAGGCTGTCCGGCTCGTGAGCCGCCAGAAAAGAAAAGAAAAAGAAAAAAAAAACAAAAAAAACCCCACAAACACACAAAACCCAGAAGAAATTTACCAAGAATAAAATATACAGTTTGGCGAGCCTATTCTTCTTCTTCTTCTTTTTTTTTTTTTTTGCCTTAGCGCAGCTCTGCCCCTTCACCCCGAGCGCGGCCCCGGCATATCCCGCACTCCTGGCGTTGGTTCAGAGACCAGCGGAGGGCGCCGGGCAGAGAGAGCCGCTCGGCACTTTATGGCTCCCGAGCGGTTTCGCCCTCGCTTTCAAGATGGCGCCCGCCGAGCTCCGGGGCTGGAGGAGACCGGCCCCCGGCAGGCAGAGACCGCCACTGCCCGGGGGCTGGCGAGCAAGGCCGCGCACGGGGGTCACCGGCTGGAGAACCGCCGAAAAAGGCAGCACGGGCAGAAAGAGCCACTGGGCACTTTTTGGCTCCCGAGCGGTTTCACCCTCGCTTTCAAGATGGCACCTGCCGAGCTCCGGGGCTGGAGGGGACCGGCCCCCGGCAGGCAGAGACCGCCACTGCCCGGGGGCTGGCGAGCAAGGACGCGCACCGGGGCAACCCCTGTGGAAAGCATTATGGAGGTATCTTAAACAGATTCGAGTAGACCTGCCATTTGACCCAGCAATCCCATTACTGGGCATATACCCAAAGGAAAAAAGGTCATTCTGTAACAAAGACACATGTACCCGAATGTTTATAGCAGCACAATTCACAATAGCAAAGATGTGGAAACAACCCAAATGCCCATCAATACATGATTGGATTAGTAAGCTGTGGTATATGTATACCATGGAATATTACTCAGCTATAAGGAATGATGAAGATACGACATCTCTATGGTTCTCCTGGAGAGAGTTGGAACCCATTATATTAGTGAAGTATCCCAAGAATGGAAAACAAGCATCACATGTACTCACCAGAAAATTGGTTTCCCTGATCATCACCTAAATACAAATCTGGGAATGACACCAATTGGACATCAGACTGAGGTGGGGGGTGGGGGAGGGGATGGGGGTATGCCTACACAATGAGTGCATTGCGCACCATTTGGGGAGTGGTAACACTTGAAGGTGCTGACTCGGGAAAGGGGGGGTGGGGAAAAAAATATGAAACTGTTGTTTTTAACTTGCATTGTTCACTTAATATTTTATCATGAATATTTCCCATCTTATTTCATATCATTGTACAAGAAATAATGTATACATTATGAGGACATACTGTATCTAACAAGATATACTGTTAGACTCTTTGATTCTATAAAATTAAATTGTTATTAATGATAAAAAAAAAAAAAAAGAGCCTGGCACCTCCCCTCTCTTGTTCTTGCTTCCTCTCTCACCATGTGATCTCTGCACATGCTGGCTCCCCTTCCTCCTTCTGCCATGAGTAGCAGTCTGATGCCCTCACCAGTGCAGATGCCCAACCTCGAACTTTCCAGCCAGCAAAATCATGAGCTAAGTAACTCTCTTTGCTTTATAAACTACTCAGTCTCAGGAATTCTGTTGTAGCAACAGTAAATGGACTAAGACAAGTTCTTTGACAATGTTGAGCATCAAATGAGATTGCAATCTGCTTTTCAATTACTTTAAACCCCTGGTTTATGGTTATCTAAACTCAAGCCTGTGCATAGATGGTACCCCTTGAGAATCATGGATTTATTTGTACTAAAAATTTGGTTTAATTGCTAGAACACTTTTCTTTTCAAAATTAAGCATTTAGATAATTTTATCTCCTGCTTAACAGAAGAATAAAAAGCCAGCAGGTGGTAACTGCTTCAGTTTTCTTTCATCAGGCTTAAAACCTCACCTTCTAGTCCTTCCTCGCACCTTCCCATTCCAGTGAAGACACATCTCATACCACCATCCACAGCACAGCCCTCCACCTCCATGCTGGATCCATCACAGCTCTCAGGGACCTCGTGGCACTAGTTATCCCCTTGCTGACCTGAATTGTCAACCTCATCTTCTCTACTGGCCTCTTCAGATTAGTGTGTCTCTCTTTCCAAAAAAAACTGCAATTATCCACCATCCCATTTTTTATTTTCTTTTTTAGCTAAATTTCTTGAAAGAGGAGTTCCACTTGTTTTTCCTATTTTCTCACCTTTCACTCTACTATAGTTTGGATATTTGACCCTCCAAGACTCCAGTTGAAATCTGATCCCCATGTTGGTTGTGGGGCCTAATGGGAGGCGTCTGGCTCATGGGGACAGATCCCTCATGAATGGCTTGGTGCTGTCCTTGCAGTAATGAATGAGTTCTGTTCTTGCTCTGTTAATTCCTGTAAGAACTGATTGTTAAAAAGAGGCTGGTGCCTTCCTCTCCTCTTTCTTGCTTTTTGTCTTGCCATGTGATCTCTGCACACACTGTCTCTCCTTCCACTTCTGCCATGAGTAGAATCAGCTGGAGCCCTCCACAGAAGCAGATGTTGGCACCATGCTTCTTGTACAGCCTGCAGATGAGCCAAACAAACTGCTTTCCTTTATAAATTACCCAGCCTCAGGCATTCCTTTATAGCAACATGAACACACTAAGATACACTCTTACATTCACCCCTCTTTAAACACCTTTCAGGCTGATCACTCTCCCCACTACTCTACTAAAATATTCTCAACCAGGTCCGTTAATGATATCTCTGTCACAAAATCTAGTGCCCACCCTTCCATCTTGCTTCATCTCCCAGCAGTGTTTGGCACCATGGGCTATCCCCACCATCTGGAAATAGTCTGTGTTAGCTGTCATCACACTATATTCTCCTCGCTTTTGTTCTCTCTGGCCATGAACTTAGTCTCCTGTGTCCTGTCCCTTAAAAATGCCGTTCCTCAGAGGTTTTTCCCTACATCTTCAATCGATACACATACCTGGATGTTATACCCAAGGACCTCCATATGTATTCATATATCAATGACTCCCAAATCTGTGTATCTAACAAAATGTCTCCATTGAGCTTCAGAATGATATATCTAATTATTTATTATTACCTCCCACAATTATTTATTATCACTCTTCCCATTGCAAACACATGTCCAAATCAGAACTCATTTTATTATACCCAGCTATATTTCATACTCAATCATAATATCTCATGCCATGCACCTTACTGAATGGTTGTTATCCACCCTGTTGTCCAGACCCTATTAATTTCTTTCTCTCCCTCCTCCAGCTGCCAACTCCTGTTAATTCAACCTCTTAACCTTCTCCAGCATTCATCTACTTCTTTCCAGTCCCACTGCCATTATCCAAGGTCAGGCCATTGTATCTCTCACTGGAGTTAATACAACAGCTTCTTACCTGGTCTGCCCACAGTCTTTTTCAGTTAATTCATTCTCTACAATGTACCCAGAATGAGTTTCCACAAGTGCAGATGTCATTGTGTCAGTTGCTTTGAATCACTTTACCTTGCAGGATGAAATTTCAACCTTCTATCCCTCCAGCCTCATCTCTCAAACAGAAATCTGTATGTTGAACTTTGAACAGGTGAATTTATGCTTTGTCTAATGCAGTTGCACATTTCAAAGGTTTTCTAAAACTAACCATGACATTGTACAAATATTCAAAAAGCATAATAACTGAGTCAAAATAAAAAAAATTAGATATGGTAAACACCTTCTAGATCTTGAGATTAGGGGAAAAAGGAGTGCTTTGTGCTTTGTTTTTGCCTGATATATAATCTAACGTAGTCACAAATTCCAGGGATTGAGATGTGAACATCTTTGGGAGCCATTACTCTACCTATCACAGCCATGAACCAGACACCACTCTCTTTCCTCATAGATCTGATCATCTAGTGATGTCCTGTAAGACTCAGCTGCTCCTTACTATAGATCCAACCTTGTGGTAAACAATCTTCTTAATTAGGATGGTATTTTCCAACCCCTATTGTCAAATTCAATGACTATGCTGAGCACCTTTTGGTGTATGGATGTTTCTGATTTCCAGGGGTGTAATCTTACCCTACTTAAAAGAATACCAGGGCTCCACCCAATATTTTTGCATTCCCATCTTATTTTCCATAGAAACTAATAAACATGCCCATTTAATTAAATAATTGTTTTTACATGTTTAAGGACTGCCTATGACCTCTCCAGCTCAATGATGGGCACTGAGAAGGGGAGGGTTTATAGAAGTGTGACAATTCCAAAGGCATAATTAACACAAACAAAAAGAGTTTGATAGTCATAATTCACAGAGCCTAAGAAGAGTCAAAGTGGTTGCTTTTCAGAGTCTGCCTTTAGAAATTCAAAGACAGGAAACAGCAGTGTGGCTTGAGCTGGGCTTGGGCAAAGGGAAAAGGAGGAGTTCACCCCAGGTGGGGTGATCACAGGCAACTTGGGTGCAGAGCAGTCTGCTCTAATATATTTGCTGACACATTCCAACATGCATGATGGAATAGTAGGTGATACAAAATTAGATGCATTTTGGCTTTAAACTCTGCTATTTAAAAAATTTTTTTGAAATTATATTCTGTTTAGGAATATGTAAAAATGGAATTGCATGTCTTAAACATAAAAATATGCTTATAATTTAATGTATTTAAAAATCAGTTCCAACCAGAATATTTCCCCTCCTCTCCTCCCCATCACTTGCCTTCAGTAACATCCACCCAGAAACATCTTTCAAAGCTTTATCATAAGACAGTGAACTTAGTCTAGGTGAGAGATCGCAAGATCTGCTGGATGCAAGTGCCAAGTCCATGTCATGTACAATTTGTCACATTGCTTAGGTACCATAAAACATTCATATTTATGCAATTTTGTGTTGTATAATCCACACTCATTTATATTTTCATGACTTACTAGTAATGACACTAATTATGCAGTTGGCAGAGAGGTGTGAAGTGACAGTTATGATGATTTTGTCAACAGTGGGGCGTTTGATTGTAAACTGTTTCCATCAAGAAATCCTCCAAGTTAATTTATTTTTTCCATATTGCTTGTAGAAAAGAATAATACTGCTCAACTGAGACTGTGAAACTTTGAAATCTCTCTATTTCATTAGCATCCAGCGGGGAATCCCGGGAGACAGAAGGACAAAAAAAGGGAGTTGCCCCTGGCACTAATTAACAGTAGAGACGAAGATAGTTGGTAAAGTTAAACTGGAACTTTTTGCATGTGCAGTGTCTTTTTGGGGTTGTCTGGTTGGAGAAATGGAAAAGAAATGAGCTCAGTCATTTTTTTGTTTGTTTGTTTTTGCATCATCTATTGCTTTTCACGTGTCAGTAAATGTGGTTTGACCTTCCTGATTGGTTCCTGATGGCATCTTGTCTTTGCTAATAATGTTGCTCCATCATTCCTCCTACTTAAAGTTGCCACTTTTCTCTCTGTCTCTTGGTCTCCTTCAGTGGCGTCTGCTTTTCAGGTTCAGGTGTAGTGTAGACATGCATCATTCACTTATCTTTGGGCTTTTTCCTCCTCTCCTGTTAAGGACTTTAGGCAGATAAAGATTTTTGACTTTTCTTGGGAATGACACTGAACTAGAGGTAGCCAAGCCCCACCTAACTGATGAAACTTCCCTTTTTAGGTCTTCCTGGCACTTGAGGTTGTTGATGTGGCACCTGGTAATAGCAGAAATGTGAGTTAAAATAAAGTCCATCTATAAAAATAAATAAAAAAAAAACCCAGATATTTTCTTTTGCTAAGAAAATCAATACTAAACCTTACAGGCACTGTTTTTCATAGATGTTAAATTAGGATATAAAAGTGAGAAAAAGCTAGGGAGAAATTTGACGACATTTTACCCTTCTGAAAATGTTTGCCCCCCAAAACTTGTTGTGTTTTCTGTGTTTGCATGTGTGCGGGAAAACAGGCAAACATTAAGTTAGGGAGACTAAGATTAACGTATAGAAATATTTCAGGGGAGTACAGCTGCTTTGCTAAGGACGCACAGCATGTGTTCCGCATGATGCTTCAGGAGTTGGGATAAGGTGATAAGTTCATTCCTATTATGCCTGCCTGGAATTTTCAGGAGGCTGGTTCTCAGCAGGGGATTGAAGCAAGCCCAAGTGAGGGCTTTCTTTCCATGTCTATTCTTTAGGAATTATCTGTTAGCAAAACACTGGGGGTGTAACAGGAAATCTTTTATTTAAAATCTTCTTTGATTTTTTTCTTGTTGATTTTTTTCAGTTCTAAATAGATTCTTGTTATCAAGCCCTTTATCAGATGTGTAGAGAGCAAATATTTTCTCCCATTCTGTAGGTCGTCTATTCACTGTAATGATAGTTTCCTTGGCTGTACAAAAGCTTTTTAATTTGATCAGGCCCCACATTATTTATTTTGGTAGCTGCTGTGATTGCTTTGGGGGTCTTCTTCATAAATTCTTTGCCTAGGCCAACGTCTGAAAGAGTCTTCCCTACGTTTTCTTCCAGGATTCTTAAGGTTTCATGCCTTAGGTTTAAGTCTGTTATCCATCTAGAATGGATTTTTGTAAGAGGTGAGAGGTGGGTATCCAGTTTCAATCTTCTGCATGTGGCTATCCAGTTTTCCCAGCACCATTTATTGAAAAGGGATTCTTTTCTCCAGTATATATTTTTGTCTGCTTTGTCAAAGATTAGATGACAATATGTGGATGGTTTCACCTCTGGATTCTCAGTCCTGTTCCAAAGGTCTATGTCTCTGTTCTTGCACCAGTACCATGCTGTTTTAGTTACTATAGCCTTTTAGTACAGCTTGAAGTCTGGTAGACTAATACCTCCCAGTTTGTTCTTTTTGCTTAAGATTGCTTTGGCTATACAGGTCTTCTCTGGTTCCATACAAAGCGTAGAATTATTTTTTCTAAATCTGTAAAGAATGATGGTGGTACTTTGATAGGGATTGCATTAATTCTGTAGATCAACCCCATCAATAAATGGGTGAAGGACATGAACAGAAACTTTTCAAAAGAAGACAGAATAATGGCCAGCAAACATATAAAAAAATGCTCAACATCTCTAATCATTAGGGAAATGTAAATAGAAACCACAATGAGATATCACCTAACTCCAGTAAGATTGGCCTGTATCAAAAAATCCCAAAGCAACAAATGCTGGAGAGGATGTGGAGAGATAGGAACACTCTTACACTGATGGTGGGACTGCAAATTAGTGCAACCTCTGTGGAAAAGAATTTGGAGATACCTCAAAAAGCTGCAAGTAGAACTACCATTTGATCCAGCAATACCACTATTAGGCATCTACCCAAAGGAACAAAAGTCATTCTATAATAAAGACATTTGCACTCAAATGTTTATGGCAGCACAATTCACTATAGTAAGGATGTGGAAACAACCCAAGTGCCCGTCAATCCATGAGTGGGTTAATAAAATATGGTATACGTATACAATGGGAATACTACTCAGTTATAAGAAACGACGGTGATCTAGCACCTCTTATATTTTCCTGGGTAGAGATTGAGCCCATCCTCTGAAGTGAGGTATCACAAGAATAGAAGAATAGGCACCACATGTACTCACCATCAAACTGACACTAACTGATCAACACTAAGGTGCTCACACAGTAGTAATATTCTTTGGGGGTTAGGGGGTTGGGGTGGGTAAACTCACAACTAATAGATGTGGTGAGCATTGTAAGGGGAAAAAGGGCACGTCTCAAATCATGGTTGGGATGTGGCAAAGTCATAACATGTAACCAAAGTGTTTGTACCCGCATGATTTCATAAAATAAAAAAATTTAAAAAAATAAATAAAAAAAAATTCAAGAAATTTCAACAGTTCTTACGGCACATCTGAATTCACTGACCACATTCTAGAACACCAGGCCTGGAGAGATCACCAGAATTTTAAGAACTCATAAAGAGAGTACTGTTTTATGTAAATACTAATGAAGCACAATATTCTGGAAAGGAGGACAGAATAAGAATATAAATATGTTCAAGTGAGATTTGTACACATTTCTGGATGACAGCTCTAAATGGGCAGTTAATAAAACCTGGGGATGTTTGAAGATACAGCTCACTCTTTATAGTTGATTCATTAGCTTTTTACCAATGAATCACGAGTAATGCCAAAAGCAAAAAAAAAAAAAAATTAAATCTTGTTTGTGCTGCCGTGTGTTCTGTGACACAGGGGAGAAAGCTTCGTGCACAATGATATTTACACTGTAAATAGGGAAGGCATAAAGACATCGGAATAGAAGGCCAGTCCCTGGAGCAGGAGGGGATTTTAGGAGGTGGTTAGCCCACTCCCAGCTGCGTTCTAGCCAGGGGCGGTTGGCCTGTTTTACAGACCCGAGGACCAGAGGTCACTGGGCATCCTACAATTTGGAGAACAGATGAGAAACCAGGTTCGCTTCTGCTGTGGATGCTGATCAACTCCTAGTTCTGTTTTCTAACATACACAAGATTAAACTGCTTATTTTTTCATGTAAATTTTTCTTTTAGTTATTTTCTAAGATTGCACAAATTTTCTCACTGTAATACATTTTATGTTGACATTCGACATCAGAAACATTTGTCATTTTAGGAAAAGAGTGGGTGTTTTGTCACAGATCAGTCATTTAGAACATTCAGAATCCATGGTGACTGTCAGGCGCTGGTTTCAGTGGGACACTTTGGAATGTCTTAGGGTGGAAAATTTACTAGAGCAAGAGGTGGGAGATGAGAATCCCATTGGCCAGCTGTAGGCTTTGAGGAAATCTCTTTATTTACTGGAAACTCTGTCTCTGACTAGCCAAATGAGAGGATCAAGGTAGAGGATGTCCGGGAGTCTCTTCTGATTGTACAGTTCTGAGTCTGTAGTCTCTGAAGGGGGTGTGACTGTTTTCTGCCCCCCGCTGGCACTTAACATTAGCAGTGATTTTTGGTATTTCAGTGGAGTAAAAGATATAATATTCCTACCCAAGTGGCAGGGTCTGGTTGATGAAGAATGACATGGGAAGAGAGAAATACCCAATTCTGGGTCAGGATTTAATGAGAGGTTGCTTTGGGGCTAGGCCTTGTTTATAGTAAGTATCACCTGGGATTGATTATATTGTTAATAAACCTCTTCGAGGTCTGCTGCTGCCACCAGGACGCATCAAAAGAACTAATTACTCAGATTTTTGTTTAATGGTGCTTATCTAAATAACTTAGGAGCTTTTGAGTGAAAACAATAAAAATGCAAATGATTATGGGTGCAGTGCAGTGTAATAAGGATATTTTCATAAATATCACTCTTTCAGAAGTGAAAGAGTTGTGAAGCTAGAAGCACACACACCCCTGGGTGTTACCCGCCCAAGGGCTGTGTCAGATTCAGGGCACTGGGCACCTGTGCTAACGGCAGATGTCTCTGATTGTCTCTTGTCTCTTGGCTCCTGCCCCTTACGTCTCTTTCCTGCTATGAGTTGCTTAGGTGCTCCAGCAGCTACTCTGGGGTTTTGGAAGGCAATTGGGTGACAAATTCCAATGGACATCACAGCACACTAAAAAATTCCACAGCTTAGGTGGTTGTTGATTTCCAGTATAAATTTGTCTTTAACTAGGTTTCATTAATTTGTTAGTTTTGAAATTCTTAGAGAAGAGTATTAGACAAGAGATAATTACAACATGGTACCTTACTCATTTCATTGAAAACTGACGTGTGAGATCGTGCCGTGTGGTGGAAGATTTGGAGCTAGAATCCGGAGACCCAGACTGGCGTTACTCCTTCTGAGCTGGGTTTGGGGGCAAATCATGTAATGTGTCAGGGCCTTCCTTTTCTCAGCATTTTTATTCACCTACAAATCAGTCCTAGAAGAAAGACCTAGCAATCAAATAAGCGAGAGAAATCCTGGTGATTAGAATACTCTCTTAACAAATCCATAATTTTTATTAGCTTATGAACGGTTCAGAGAAAACTTAGAAAGGACATTTTCCAAACTTACTGGTTTGGAAAATCAGAGGCCTTCTGGTGAAAGTCTGTCACCAAGAACATCCCTGGGAATACGGGTCTAGATGACCTCTACCGGACCTCCCAGCTTTATGAATAGGTCGGCAGGGTGCAGTTTCTACAAACTTTGGGAAAAGCTACCAAGATATGAATTAAATCCAATATCAGAGTTAACCTGCTTTTAAAAGACCTTGAATTCTGGAAGAATTCATTTAGTTGCTGTATTTCATTGAATCTAAAATGCCACTGATTATAAAATGCACCATTATTTTATGTACTTCTAAGACATGGCTTGGATTGTAAAACTCATCCTGATTTAGAGATAATCTTAAATTCCCTGAATTCAAGGTGTACTCCTGTATTCCAAGTTAGGAAGGCTTTTGCCACCAGGCTTTAAAAGAAGGAACATAACAAGGGCATTAGAAAGAGATTTTAGGCCGTAAAGGACTGTTATGCTTGAATTGGTTAACAAATATAATTTTTGCATGAATAACTTTTACCATAACTCTAAGGAATTGCTTGGCATTTTACCTGTCTTTTATGGATTAAGCTACGAAACTGCAACAAGGTTGTGCATTGCCAAGGATCACAGAGTGAATTCCAGTAGTTTTGTGGATGCTAGCATGGGTTTGCATGGCATGTTGTAATGGTGAATCTGTTTAAAATATTGTTATTCATTAATCCATAGTTTTACTAATTTCATTTTCAAGTAAGTGAATCTGGAATATAGTTTGGGTTTCCCAGTGCCCACCAAGTAGCTCCTCCAATCATGACAGGTGACACCCCTCCTGGGCACTGTCAAGCCCTTGACTCTCAGAGGGCTGACAGAGCCTGAGAAGGTGGCAGAGGGACTGATGAATCAGCACACTATTCACAGTTCACAGTTGACTATGAGAAGCTACGACGTTACCAGAAATAGCACCAAAGGGGAAAGACAACTGGATTTGACCTTGTAGGGTGAGGGGACAGGTGTCCTGCAAATAAGTGAATATCAATTGAGTCTCTTGGGAAAAGAAAAAGAGCTTGGAAGTGATGTGACCAAGTTCCCATTACTGAAGCAGCCAAAGGCCATCTTCCTCATTTCTGATTTCCAGCTAGCTTTTTCTAGAAATGGGCAGGCATTGGGAAAATTTTGTTTTTTCAAACATAGCCAAAAAAAAAAAGACCTGTGATGATGTTAGATTGGCTCTTGCCAGCAGCTTGACGTGGGAACCACCAGCAGAGCTTATCTCTACAGTCTGAGGAAGAACAATTAAACCAGAGCCTTGACATATGCGTACACGGGGAGGCAGAGGCCTGGTGGCATATTAGGGGTTTGCCTAAAGACCCATTTCCACGGCAGTCTTTAGGCTTCTCCGCGGGCTCCTGTCTGCTGGCGTTGAGTTTAGTAGTCGCTACTTTGAGTCAAGACGTTAAACGCTGGGCATCAAGGCAAAGGTGGTGTCACAGGAGTGTGCAGTAACTGTTGTTCTCCATTGCTACTGTGGCAGGAATTGGTTCCTCAGCCGGCAGCTTGGTCTCCCATTAGTATCCTGAAAAAATAAAAATAGCTGGTAAATGTAAATAACGTGATAGTCATTGCTGGATTGGCTAGTGACAGAAACCATGCCCCAGTTAGACTACACAAAGGTGATATTATTAGAATTATTATAGGATGGACTGCCTTTTGGAACCCAAAGTAAGAAATGTGCTTTGGTTCCAGGATGTGAAGACGGGGGGAACTCCTTTTTCTCTGGGCTCCCCTCTCCCTCTCTGTTTCCTCCATTTTCTGGTACATTTATCAGGAAACATGTCAGCTACCAGGTTTCAAGTTTTCTCTCTCCCAGCCCAGGACACACAGAGACAGTTTCTCCCTCTGAGCAGTAGCTGCAGCGTGGCTCTGGGGGCATCAGGTCCTCGCCCTTGGACTTGTAAACTCTGGCAATGGGGTGGTAGTCACCCCTGGAAAACAGTAATTTCCTGAGAGGTGAAAAAAAAGAAAAAAAATGTACTATTCAGCCAGACCCTGAAGAGAAAAATCAAATCTTGTAGGAGGAAAGAGAAATTATGTGTGTGTATGTGTGAGAGTGTGTGTGTGTGTGTGTTTATGAAAGAGGCAGTGAGGAGAAATGTGAAACAATTTATATTCTTTTAACCACAAACATGATGGCAGGCTGAGTAACGTGGGTCTCCAACCAGGTGGAGAGAAAGGTCTGGTTTAGCCATCACTGTGCACATTCTTCCCCATCTTCCTGGGGATGCAGCCTCCCTCTTACGAAGATAACGTCACAGCAGACAGGACACCACGTGGGAAGGGATTGGTAGCTAGAGGCAGCCCCGTAAATGACAGAGTTTAGCCCCACCTTGTACAAAGGTCTGAGATGCATTTTGGAGGCTTTGGCTGGTAACAAACAAGGTCCTGAAAAGAAGGAATTTGACTTGTTTATTAAAAGGTTAATTGAGACTCTGTCTTTCAGAGCTTTGGGATGTGCTAACTGGTTCTGGTTAAATCGATGTGAATAATAAATCCTTCAGCTGCATGTCCACAGCTTCTGCCTGTGTTTGTCTGCACTGCCACCTGCAAGGAGCCAGGGAAGGGGAAGGGCAGCACCTCATTCTCCTTGGGGCCACCCTGGCAGGCTGGGCTGCTGTTTCTCTCACCCTCACCACCGCCCTGGAGTCTCTGTGACGACATCTGTCAGGAGCCTGACAAGGGCCCGGTGCCGTCCAAGCACACGGCAGGCATCATTTCACCTGACGCTCATAAACACCTTTTGATATTGTTGTTACCATTGTTCCCAATTTCCAGAGGAGGAAACTGAGATGGAGAAAAATTAAATAACTTACCCAGGGTCTCTCGGCTACTGAGTGACAGAGCCAACCTGGCCAGATTCCAGAGCCTCTTGCAACTATGTGGACTCACCGTGGGAGTCAACACCTCCACTGTCAATGGGGCTCTAGCAGGAGGGGGGATTGTGTGTCCTTAGAACACAAGGGGGCTGGATGGAGACCTGGGCTGCTGCTGACAGTGGCACAGGTTGCGCACTCTCAAAACCATGGGAGTACAGTCCTCTGCTCAGCCTTTGTTTGCCCATTTGCATGACCCAAGTGAAGACTCTAGGACAGAGATAAAGGGTGGAAGACGTAGAGTTGCTAAAATCAGTCTAGGTTTCAGAACATATGAATGGAAAGAGTTAAATAAAGTGCCAAGTGTGGACAGAGTGTCTTAATGACCAAGGGTGAGGGCCTTTTCTGCCAGCCCATTAGCCATGACTTTGCACGTGGTTATCCTGAAGTGTGAGTTTTCCTGAAGTGGCTTCTTCCCATCCCACGAAAGATGTTGGTCCTTTTGCTAGGCCCTCATGGGCATCCACAAGACTTGATAGGGTGGATCTTGGGACTGAAATACAAGACAGTTCAAAAGAAATGTCCTTAGAGGGAGGGGAGCTAGGGTGTGTCATATGTCATACTGGCTTGGTTTGGATTCCCCTGCAGGTCCTGAGGCAGGTCTTTGAACACAAGCACTTTATTTGGGAGGGCATCCCAACAAACACCAGTTAGGAAGTGAGTTTTGCTGGGCACAACAAGGATACAAGGTGCTTCACCAGGCAAGGTACGTACCCCTGTGGCCAACTGGAGCCCAGCCCCATAGGAGAGCTCTAGGAGACAGTGCAGCATGAACACGACAGTCATCCACAAGGAGGGTGAGGGAACTGGGATGTTGATCCACCCACTCTTGGCCCAAGGAGTATGAATTCCTGGACACTTTTGGTCTCTTTCACAAGACAGCAGAGTGGGCTTGTGGTTGGACGCTGAGCCACAGTGCACAGAAATGGTGAGCGCTGTGGGGATAGGGCCGGGGCACTGACAATACGTGCACCTTCCTGTGGTCCCACAGCCAGGGAAGCTAAGGGGCTAGTCCTGTCAAGAAGGTTGGGGTCTCTGAAGAATAAATTCTAACTTTTCTGTGGCAAGCGAGGAAGAAAAAAGGAATATTAGGCAGGGGGTTAGGTTTCAATAGAACCTGTGAAAAACCCTGGGAGGAGCAGTAGGATCTATGATTATGTTTTACTATAAAGTTTTACATTAAGCAAATACTAGAATAAGCTGAAAGTAACAAAAATGCAAACAACAGCACGAGACGCGTTGTGAGTGATGCTCAGTGTTAGAAACAAGGAAGCTGCGAGTCCCCTAACTGGAATGGATGGAGCGTTGTCAGGGTGGCGGTGAGAGCTGGATGTGCAGGTCCCAATTTGCTTCTGTCTTCTCTGTCACCCACTGGAGAAGCTGGAACAAATATTAGAGGAAAAGATTGTTATAGTGGCCTCCACACAGAGGATAATGACACTAAAGTTGCAATGTGAGACAACTTTGCAGGTTCTTAAAAAAAAACCTACGTTCTTTAAAAAGTTACATTCCTAAATAAAAAAACAAACAGTATCCAGATGAGTCAAGTGGAATATAAATATATAATTTACTTCAGAGCAGCAATTTTCCATTCTTGCAGTGGTTGAAGGTGTGGGCTGTGGAGAGAAGTGGGCTTGGCTGGAAGTCCATTTTGCCTTGGTTTTTCGTCCATAAACCTGAGGGGAAAATGCACGCACCTTCTAGGGTTACTGCGGGAGTCACAGGGATTTTGTATGCTAAAGACTTGGCATAAAACTTGGTAAATAGTAAGGGCACAGTACATGGTACATAAATTATCCAAGTAGCATTTGACTAAGTATTGTGGTTTTGTTTTTTTTTTTCTGCTTTTGTAAAGATTAATCTTATCTCATCTCTGTATTATCCTATATTTTCTCACACATTAGCAATAAAAACATTTTAAATCTTATAAATTTCCTTTCGGTCAGGATTGAAAGTAGATTCTTCAGCAAACGTTATTTTGGCTCAGATGCAGGCTAATGAATCGAGATGTTAGCATTGGTTTGTTTCAGCAGTTTATTCCAAAAAAAAAAAAAAAAGGGAGAGAGTTCTGTTGATAAGATAAAATATTTCAAAATATCGTGTTGTCTTAGTTGAGGCTGCTATAACAAAATACCTTACATTGGGTAATTTATAAAACAACAGAAATTTATTTCTCGTGGTTTGGGAGGCTGGAAGTCCAAGATCAAGGTGCCAACAGATCGAGTGTGTGGTGAAGGCCCTGCTTCTTGCATCTTCTTGTCATGTCTTCTTGTGACATCCTGACATGGCAGAGGGGCAAACAGGCTCTGTCACACCTCTTTTATAAGGGTACCTGTCCCGTTGGTGAGAGCTCTGCCCTTGTGGCTTAATCATTTCCCCAAAGCCTTGACCTCTGAGTACTGTCCCCTTGAGGGTTAGGTTTCAACATATGAGTTTTCTTTTCTTTCCTTTCTTTCTTTCTTTCTTTCTTTCTTTCTTTCTTTCTTTCTTTCTTTCTTTCTTTCTTTTTTTTTTGAGGGGGCCTCAAGAACATTCAGTCCATAGCATAAATGGTAGATAAAACTTAGAAATCATTATGTTGGGAAACTACTTTCTTAAAGTTTAAAACTTCATACTATGCTCTTCTCAGGAAAAAAAAAAGGCAATGCTATTTTTCAAATGTTAATTTTTCCCCTTTTTGGAGGTGATGATTAGCTGCTTAAAAATTAGGTGGAAACCTGAGCCCAATTGCTACTTGCAATATTAAGCAACTTGGCTGTGTTTTGCCTTCCCAGTGCTATTTTCTCGCACATACAAATTGCTACGTCCTGTGGGTGAGATTTATTGGGAGGTCGGATTTACACAGGGGCTCCAAGCTTCCATTTTTGAGCAATGAGGTAAGAGTTGTCTAAGGCCAGAATGTGAACTGCTTGGAAGCCAAATGCAAATGTTTTGGGTTTCTTTTCCCCAATGATACCTCTTGTTATGTTTGACTATTCCTTTAAAATTTTCCCAGATCTTCACTGGTTTCAGACCTGTTAACTATTTTGACTCCCAAATCTTTTCTATTGAGTATCAGCAGTCGCCTGCTTGAATAATCCTACAAAAATAAATTATACCAGGGCTCAGCAAACTTATTCTGTAAAGGGCCAGATAGTTGGTTTGCTATGCTGGCCATTTGGTCCCTGTCATAACTACTCAACTCTGTGGTTGTCACATAAAAGCAGCCATAGACAAAGCACAAATAAATAGGCATGGCTGTGTTCCAATAAAACTTTATTCACAAAAACCGGTGGTGGGCAGAATTTGGCCCATGGACTGTAGTTTGCTGACCTCTGAGATACATCATTAGTAAAATCTAATGGTTTCTTGTGAACAATTGTTTGGAGTTGTGATGATTATTTTTCTGTGTCAACTTGGCTAGGCTATACTGCCAAGTCATTTAATCAAACACTAATCTAGGTGTTGCTGTGAAGGGTATTTGGTAGATGTGGCTAATGTCTACATCAGTTGACTGTAAGTAAAGGAGATTATCTTCAATAGCCTGTGTGGGCCCCATTCAATCAGTGGAAGGCTTTAAGAAAAAAATCCAGAGTTTTCCTGGGAGGGTAAAATTCTGCCTCAAGACTGCAATATCAACTCCTGCCTGAGTTTCCATCCTGCTGACCTGTCCCACAGATATCAAACTTGCCCCCACAGCCACTGAGCTAATTCCTTTAAAGAAATCTCTTTATATACATATCCCATTGATTCTGTTTCTCTGGAGAACCCTGACTGCTATAGAAGCCAATATGCCTTAGGAATGTTTCTCATCCTGAAGGCTCATTCTTCTTTATTGTGTTATTTATCTTTACATATTAATATTTGTGATTATCCATCCACTTACCTATTCACTCTTTCAACAGTCTTCCCCAACTCAGGAAATGGTGCCACCATCCACCTTGCTGTTAAAACCATAATTTCTAAGGACACCCAGCCTCCTGTCTTTGCCTCTGAAACATCTCTCCTTCTAGCTTCACCCTGTTTCCACAGCGCCCCCACCCCTAGCACCCTCTGCTGTGGCTGCCTGACTAGCTCCAACCCACTCTCCGTAAAGTCCACCTAGAGAGCCTTAGAAAACGTAAGTCACACGTGGTTATTCTCCTGCCTTGGTCTTCTCAGTGGCTCCCCGTTCACTCAGAACAGCATTCATACTCTTCCTCCCTGTGTAGCTCTGCCGATCTGTCCAACTGTACCATACACCACGTGTCCTTCAGTGCTCCGAGACCTGCACGGCCTTAAAGGCCACCCTCGTCCCTGCTTCCGGGTCTCAGCTCAATGTCATGCCTGGTCTGTGCATATCTTAGTCCCTTCTCATCCACCAGATGTGATGCTTTACGAGGCCTTTGCCAGCTACTCCATATATCCCTCCATTATTCTCAATCACAGCTTTCCTCATTCTTAAACATCATAATCTCTAATGATCGTGTTTATTTGTTTACTATCTATCTCTTGCACTAAAATAAAAACTTTATGAATGCAAGGGCCTTGGCCAGCTAGTTTACTGTTTAAACGCTAGAGTTTTAGTACAGTTTTAACCACAACTTGGTAAATGAATAAAAAAGTGCCACCTATATGTCAACAACTAAACTAAGTACCAGGGTTACTGTGATTTGCCAAATTAGACAGGTCCTGCCCACCAGAAGCTTCTGGTCTAACAGGGAGAACAGCCAATCATGGAAAAGTGACACAATGGTAAAGTAAAAATCATGTAAATGCTGCAAAGAGACGTCTGTGGAATATATAACGGGAACTGTGACCTTTTCTGGGATCCAGGAACATTTTCCTGAAAAATTGGAGGTCGACTGTATTTGAAAGATGAGTAACAATTTATTAAGTAAAGAGCGTTGAAGGGACATTATAGAAAGAGGAAACTGCAGATGTACCAATGCCTGGTGGCAGAGGGAGCAGGAAGTGCTCAAGGCACAGGAGGAGGCCACGCGGCGCACGCACAGAGCGGAGGGGAGGTGCCTTGTGGTGTGGATGGAGTGGGGGGCGTGGGCCACATTCAGGGTGTTGGTCCCAGCGCGAGGGCAGTGGAAGACACCGGGAGGAAGGGCACTGCGGGGGAGGTGCCCTCATCAAGTTTGAATTTCCTGCATGTAATAACATCTGTCACAGTTACGTTACACCATGTCACAGGAAAATGTCCGTGAGTATCACTGTGAAAAGTGAGAAGAAAGGGAAAAGTATGAACACTCAATAAACTGTAACTCAAAACATTATGCAGCAGACAGGTCGCAGAGTCAGCCCACATATTGGCAGGCACTCTTGTGCTTTCCGTCAATTAAGTCGCAGAGGATAAAAGTCAAGGTAGACTTTAAAACAGCATTTAAAAAAAATGTATGTTCCTTGTTGCTAAGCACTGCCTCTGGTTTTACATGTGCCTGCTCTAAATTCGATGTTTCCATTCAAATTAAGAAAGGGCCTTTTGGTTTCTGGAAGCTTCCCTACAGCTTGCCAGACAGGATTCTTGGGCGGGGAGGGCTGTGGTGGTGTGTCTCTCGGGGATGTGTCCAGGAATAAACAGGGGTCCCAGATTAGATGAGAGGCAAGTGTGCCAAATGTGGTCATAAGGCAGAAAGTAGAACTGGCTGTGAGCATCACCTTTGCCAAGCTGATGAGTGGGGGGATCAGGGCTGAGGCCTGGGGAAGGGGCAGGAGCAAGAGTCCTGTGCAGCCGGGGGTGACCGCTCCACTGACCGACCGCGAGGGCAAGAGCCAGTGCTGTGGAGAGGCCAGACCCATTGCCTGCCGGCTCCACCCTGGGACAGACCCTCACCCATGAGTGGCCTGTGCTCCTCCCCAGCACAGGCTGCCCTGGGGTGGACAATGCATCTCTTCCTGAAAGATCCTCCTTTCACAGTCCCCACCAGCCGTGCCCTGCCGAACGCACGCACACACCCACGGCCAGCCTGGCCCTGGGTCAGTCAGACCGGGGTCCATCCTGGCTTTACCCCCAAGTGAGTTTCTACAGATTGGGATTAAAAGGCCAGGGGCTGAGGGTGAGGCAGAGGCAGAAGTCCCTGGTGGCACAGGTGGATGCTGGTTTCCCTTCCCACCCACACTTCCTCTCTGAGCCTGAAGACAGCGTCGGCCTGGGGCCTCATCTCCTGGGCGGACGCTGACCTGCTTCTGGCCGGCATCCAGGAAGCCTCCTCAGTCCTGAGCAAGAGAGCAGCAGATCACACCTCCCTGCGGGGCCGCAGATTTCCCTGGCAGGGACAGAGACATCGTGGAGTCTGCACTATTCCTACCCCTCACTGGGACCGTGGCAACTCTGAGAGGCTGTCTCAGGCCCTCCACGAAGAAACCCACCTCATAGACATTTTTACTCTGGATCTTGCTGCTTCCCTGGCCTCTCCCTGGAACTCAGTCTCTGCCGTTCGCAAAGCCCCAGCTGTTCTGCAGAGCTGTCAGCAGCCCCGAGGCTTGGTCTGGGCCGGGCACCAGAGCCACCCTTTGCTCAGAGCCCAGCTTATATCTTAGCTCCACTATTTTTAATCTGGTTTTTCTTCTCCCTCCAGTCTGGGGAATCCTTTCCTGGCCTCGGTGTTAAGGGTGGACGGGCTTTTACTTGAGACCTGCACTTATGAGTCTCTGAAGCGTTGTCCTTGCTTTCTGCTGCAACATGACTTAACTGAGTTCACGGATTCTGCTCTTTCTGGTTTCTCAAACAGAGTAAAAGGGCAGACAGTCCTAGTAGACATGGAGGGATAATGTCACTTAACACTGAAAAGTATTATCTGAGATAAATGTTTGTTCTTTCCCATTAGTTCTATATTAAATAATCATTCATTGAATGTCTGCTTCCTGGTGGAAATGTACCAGGATCTTAGGAACAAAGATGACTACAACACAACCCTTGTCTCTCTAAGGCCTAACAATTCAAGGGTGGAATGGAGAAAAAATGAGCCACCTCCAATGTGAAAAGCTTGTTAACTGGCTGTGAACACATGTTGACAGTGCAGGTGAGATCACACACATCTGAGCATTGTTTCTTGGGTATGTTTGGAGCTCAGGAATCCTGGTGACCAGACTTTGAAATTACTACTTTTTCCACTGACATGAAGCGATTGGGTCACACTTCCCAGAGAGGCTGAGCAACACAAGGTGCGGATCCCATTTTAAACATTGAAAATGTGCCCCTCAGCGGCTCACGGTTTACGTGAAAACTTCATCTATAGGTAAACCAGTGTGAAAACAGGTCTTCTATAGAGAATGTGTGGTGCTAATTAGCACTTTCTCATCAAGAGAAAAACTGCTTGATTAAGCCTTACTGTTCAGCCTCTCTGCTTAGAAGTCCCAGTTTTGAACTTGGAAAATCCATGAGATGCCACCACCTGGTTCACGCCGTTCTCTCAGGAGTCCCCTCATCACCATGTGCACTATGTATTTTAGGCAGCTCAGCGACTCAGGTGGCCCATGTGACTGCTGGTTACCAAATCTCAGAAGCACGATACCCACGTGTTCCAAGTGGGCTGCCCAACAAAATGCCTCCATTACTCCCAGGATTTAGTGCATACCTTTGCACGATTCTATAATTCTGAATTGATGAATTTTATCATTGCTTCTGGAAGAATGACATTGCAATCAGGATTTTTTCCTATATTGTAAAATCTTTTGAGAAAAGTGCCTCCGTACCTATTTTCCAGCTCTACATCCAGGGTCTAGCTAAGTGTCTCCAATCTGTACCAACAGAGGGGACTTGCTTGTAAAACTCCCTTGAGGAAAACTTGTGTTTGTTGAAGAAATGAAGTCACTCCTGTACTCAGCCTGACCCCATGATATTAGAGATTTGTCAGTTAGAACTTGTATTCTGCACAAGGATATAAGTTGCCTCAATGGCTTTCCGGAACATGCTTTATCTTAGTGATAGACTTGCTTACCAACAACACAAAGACTACATTTGTAGTCTATCCATGTGTGGTAGGATTTAAAATTGATTTTTTTTCTTGGACATAACAATTGGGGAAAAGTTTGTTAGCATACTAAGTAATTTATTGATGTTCTATCTCATTGCAAAGGAAGAGGGAAAATGGCTTAAAAAGATATAATATTTCACCATAATAAAATAAAATCAAGAAATATCTAAGAGATGCATTTTTAAAAGGCCAAAAGAAGGATAAAGGGTCTGAAGTTAAAATAGAGCCAGAAGCAGGTTTCCTGGGCGGCCGCACAGTCTTGTACATGGTGAGAGGTGGGTCACAAACGTGGCTCTGGGCCCAACGTGGCCAATGGGAAGATACAAATGAAATCAGCCACAGAGTTGCATTTCAATAAAGCACACTCTGGTCAGATTTTCGGGAAGATATCTGTTCCTCCTGACACTGAAAGAAGAGCGAGTTCTCCCTTCAATCTCCATGGGGAAGCCTTTCAGTAAAGAGATACATGCAGTTCCTAACCACTTCCCTACAGGAGAAAGACTGAGATGTGCTCCACGTTCCACAAGTCACAGGGTGTAGGGTCATTCCGAAGGGACAGTAGGGAAGAACAAAGAGAGAGCACTGTGCTTTGTTTCAGTGACACTGACCCCAGCGTCTGGGCACTACTCCTTTTTTCCTGTGTTCTTGGATCCTCCTCCCAGGACTAAGAGTTCAGAGAGCAGTCAGGAGTCCAGCGCCCAACAGCACAACCAGCCTGGTGAGTTCACCCCTCCCCAGCTCACTAGGGGGCACAGCAGCTGGAAGAGCCTGTGAGCACATGGACAGCAGGACCAACCAAGTTGCCGATGGCAGCTCACCCCCGTGCTCAAGCCCTCCTGGCGCACTCCTGACTGTCCTTGGCAGAAGGGTGGGCATCTCCCTTCTTCCAGGCACTGCGCACCTGAGAGTGATCCTGGGAAAGGAGTCCTGAGAAGGGGACAGAATATCTGCAAGATGTCGTCCATGTTGGCCCATGGGGAATAGGCATGGCTGGAGCTGAGCTTAGCCTAACTCTTCAATTTTATCACCTTCTCTTCATAAAAATGTGCTGTTGGGGTCTGTGCGACACAATGTGAAGATGGATAACAAGATTTTGCTCTTCAGAATCCACAATTACCAATGTCTTCCTCCTTTAGGAAAAGACTACCAGCCCATAGTAATTAACTGGTAGCATCTTGGAGCCTTAGTGCTATAGACCTCAGCTGCCTTTTGGCAGAGAACAAGCACAGTCTTCATGGCAACGACAGAGAACCATCCAAACTCTTCCCAAAGTTTAAGAGTTTGAAAATTCTTAATTTTTCAATTAAGAAATTGAAAAATGCCAATCCATCTGCAAGCTGGAGTAGCAAGCTCAGAACCCCGGGACAGCAGATGGTGGCCAGCTCCTGGATGCCGATATGGCCCTAGACTGACATATTTCTGTGCTCGCTCTGCATCCCCATCCTGCTTTCACTCTGCCCATCTGCTTCAGAGGCAGGCTGCCCACTCAAGAATGAGGCACGACCTTCGAGGCAGGAGGTTTGTCATGCAGCAGAGGCTTCTAGGTGATGAGCTGCTCTGTGTGGCCATTTGGTAGCCAGAATGCCACCTCTTTGCAAGCAGCAGAGGCAAACAGAGTCCACGGCAGCTGTCTAGAGCTTCTTCTGGAGTGGCCATGCCAGGCAAATTCCAAGCACCAATTATTCAGCCTTGGCACAAGTACGGGCTATGAATACGCCTGCTCAAGTGCTTGGAACATTCTAAATATGAGGTATTTTTCCACAGTAAGCTGAGATTGTTGCGTGAGGGATCAGTAATGCAGAAAATAGCTCAGGCAGTGGAAAGGAAGAAGATAGAACCCTAGGTCCTGAATATAAGTAAAAAGAATATGCAGATTTAAACTTTTGCTTTTGCCAATTTGAGGCCAACCCATGATGCTGAAGCTTAGCATTTCTATTTCTAAGAATACTCCACAACGATCGTTGCTCTAAAGGACAAGGAAAGAAGAGTGTTTTGGTGAGAAAGAGATCCACTGGGTTTCTCCAGAAAGCAGCAAATTCACCCTTTTCATCTCTTGCAGATTAAATCCAAACTTTCCTATAGTGTTTAGTGCAATGTAGATGAATGAATGTAGGGAGAATGAAGAGTGAACGGCAGTATTGTTCCTAGGATTTTTATTGCAAATAATTTTGAATTTCCCCAAATTGCAAAAACAAAAATAGTTTACCCAGATTCGTGTGTTTTTTTTACCCTGTTTGCCTTATCATTTGTGCTTTCTCAATTTCTCTCTCTCTCTCTCTCTGTATGTAGACACACACACACACACACACACACAATTTTTTCTGAACCATTTGAGAATAAGTTGAATATATCATGGTCCATTCTGCTAAATACTTCAGTGTGTATTTCCTAAAAATAGGAAAATATCTTTTATCACCACAGTACATGAATAATTTTACATTACTGATTTACCTTGATGCAATACCTTTAATTAACCCACTGCCCGTACTCCATTTTTGTCAGTTGACCTAATAATTAATATCCTTTATGGCACTTTCCCTGCAGTACAGGGAACAGTTCAGGACTGGGTATTGCATTTGGTTAGAGACCAAATGGAGAGGTATTAGAAACCACCATGGCTCTTTAGCCTCCGTTAATCCGGAGCAGTTCCGTAGTTTTTCTTTGCCTTTTAAGGCATTGAGTTTTTTAAAGAATACAGCAGCCCCCCCCCCCCTTGACTTTTTAAATAGAATGTTCCCATTTTATGCTTGACCGATGTTTCTTCGTGATTGGGTTGAGGAGCTTTCTTGGCCAGCACACCGTATAAGTGATGCTGTGTCCTAAATCATCATTTCTGGAAGTGTGTGATGTGACCCACTGTTTCACATAGGTGGTGTCATTTTGATTACCTACTCAAGGTGTTGCCTAATTTTTCCACTGTCTAGTAATTATTACCTTTCTCCCTTACAAAGAAGTCTGTGGGGAGACACTTTAAGATTGTACATGTAGCTGGATCAAAGTTTTGTCCTAGAGTAAGTCCCATTGATGATCAAACATCCATTGATGATTTTTGCCTGATCCAACCTCTACCATGATGGTTGCAAAGTGATGATTTTTCTACTCAACTACACTTTTTACTAGTCAGCCTTCAGCATCCTCCTATGAGCAAGAGCACTTCCTTCTTCCTTCCCTCCCTCCCTCCCTTCCTTCCGGTATGTATTATGGATTCATAAATTTCTATTTTTAGTTGACTATAATTCATTATTGTACATAATTATTTTTGTATTCAAATTGTCCATATTGGGCCAGGGAAGTCCCTTCAATTGGTTCCTGTGTCCTTGTGACATGCCCATCATTTTTTTAAAACACTTTCATATTTTCTGGCATAACAAAATACTCCAAGCTCATCTTGTGTCCACCCTTCCTCAGGCCTGGACTGGCCATTTCTCCAAGATGAACTGGTTGCTTTTGGTGGGGAATAGTATTAGAGATCAATATTTGAACACAAGGGATATTCACTGATACTGGGGTGCCCTTGACTCTTTCAGTGGACAGAATCCAGAAATACATGCTTGTATTTACACACACGTAAATATACATACCTACAGATATACATAAAATATATGCACATATTCATGTGCATGTGAGCTTGCATATATACACACATACACGTATGCTGTCAAATCCAATACATCCCCACAGGGTTCTTTCTTGACTTCTCCTTTTCCATACATGTGTGTTCCCTCTTCCATTGAGACTCCTGCCTTCCAAGAAAATTAACTTGTTCGCTCAATCCTTATAATACATCTAAAATAGTGTCAGCATTGCTTTGCCCATATCACTGCAATAAATAAACATACTAAAAATCGTTCAGGATTTCTTTTGACAAATCTCCTCTGTACCCCTTCTCTCTCACCATCTCCCAGGACTGACAGTGTGATCAAACACTGTATTCATTGGCTATATGGACCGGGTCTTTCTTTTTCCATTTTCACTGTGGATATGGTATTTGTTTGAAATATAATTAGGACCATCTGTTTCAATTTGGTTTTCACTTTAGGGTTTTCTACCTTTCCATTCTTATTGCTTTAATTTTATTTTTTGAATATGTAGGATATTAATATGCTCAAAAGCCAAAGCTATACACAGAAATGCCACTCCTTGCCATATCCCATCCCATTCCCCCTACTCTTTGTAGGTAATCGGTTTTATTGTTTCCCGGCTTGGCATCTTTTATTTCTCCTTCTTTTTTATGGAAAAAAATGGCATATTACATATATTCCTTTTCACTTTAATTTTTTCACTCACTAATATCTCCTGGATCTCTCCTTATCAGTTTGTGGAGATCTTCCTTATCACTTTTTATAGCTTCATGGTATTCTATTGTGTGATGTAACATGATCAGTGAATCCAACTAATCTCCCATGTTTGGACTTTTTGGTAATTTTCTGCATTTTGCAATTATAAATGATGCTGCAATAAATAACCTTATGCATATGAATTTTCATATTGCTGGATTATTTGGGGGATAAGTGCAATTCCTGGGTTGCATGTATAATTTTATGTTACGGACAAATTCCCTTCCAGAGAGATTTGTGCCAATTTGCATTCCCATCAACAGTGTAGAAGAGCGCCTGTTTCCACATAATCTTGACAACAGAGGATATCACCAAGCCTTTGCATTTCTGACAGCCTGGTGGTTGAGAAATGATATTTCAGTGTATTTTTAACTTGCATTTCTCTTATTAGGAGTGAAGTTGAACACCTTTTCATATGGTTCTGGGCCATTTATATATTACTTTTTTGTGAATAGTTTTTTCATATCTCTGCCCTTTGTTCTGTAGGACTTTTGATATTTTGATCCTGGATTTTACAAGGTTTTTTACACATGAGTGACATTGAGTCTTTTATTTGCAATATATGTGGTGAATATTTTCTTTCATTTTGTCATTTTAAAAAAATTTTACTTATGATGTAGTTACGCCACACAAACTTTTAAAAATTGTTTTTATGCAAATAAATATATTAATATTTTATTTTATTGTATTTATATTTTAAGTCAGAGTTGGCCTTTTACTATACTCCCAGGTTATAGGAGAATTCATGTATGTTTTCTGCTAGTATATGTACTTCTATTCTTATATTTATATTTCTGATTTATTCAAGTTTACTCTTACATATGAGTTGAAGAATGGATCTACTTATCTTTTTACAAATAAAAATTTTCTGTATTCCACCTTTTCCTTGACATTATCCCACATCTTTGATCTGTCAGTCTGTGTATATGCCAGTACAACTCTGTTTTAATCATAGGGAATTTGTATTATGTTTTAGCAGCCGTTTTAATAGAAGGCTGGTATCCCCTTCCCACGCCCTCCACGTTCTTCCATCCTAATGTTTTCCTAATATTCTTGTTTGTTGTTTTCTAATTTGCCTAGCTCCATATAAAAGCTCCTTAGAATTTTTATTGGGATTGCGCAGTGTTTACGAACTAACTTAGGGAGGACTGACATCTTGATAACATTGAAGCATCGGATCAAGGGCAGGGATCTCTCCCCATTTGTTCAAGTCTCCTGTTGTGTTTCTGCAGGGTTCTTACTTTCCCCTTTTACGTCCTTTCCATTCACTGCCTCATCTCCAAGGGGCACCATTTCTTTTCTTTAGATTTATTGCCCCCCACGAGTAATGCTTTTTGGGGCCACCCTTCTTGTCGCACCCACTTTCCAGTGCCCCTCCCAGGGCAGGCTGAACATCTCCAGCTCCTGACTGGTGTTCGGTGGTTTTGCACTTACTATTTCACTTCCTCTTTCTGGGGGTGAATTCGTCTGTGCTTCCCCCTCTGCTCCTTTTCGTAGCTCTCTCCTGCCTCCCTCTCTGCTCTCTGCATCCACAGGCTCTCAGCAGTTGCGAGGGGGCAGCGAGAGCTCTGTTGGAATTTGCTGCCTTTCCCCTCTACTTTCAGGCCGTTTGAAGGTTGCAGTGTTCTTGTCATCTGGTCATGCCGCAGGCATGAGCCCTGTGTGGTTTTATTTGCCTTCCTTACTGATTTCATGGCAGTTTCGAAAGGGGGGCCCAGGTTCAGAATGAGCCCACTCTCCTTCTCCAAACCCGGAAGACCACATTTTAACAAGCTTGACTTCTAGGCAAATCTAGAGATGGATTCCAAATCAAAAGTTGTCTTTTCCTCCATTAGAGAAAGACTTGTGCATGATTATAGATCACAGTATTAAGAGAAAGTACAGTTTCAGCTGGTGAAGAAATTCTGTACCCCTAGAGAAAGAGGCTTGTTCAAGGAAATTTTAAGGGCAGAACTAGGGGATCCATTAGTCCATGCTCAGGTGGTTATGAGAAAGAGACGGATAGAAGTAACTGTAGGCAAAAGCTATAAAGTATAGACTTGGTGGAAATCTGTACTGGCTTAATTTGATCCTAGTTCCTGGGGCTTTGTCCCAATATAATGTAATAATTTGGGCATCTACATTAGGTTGTGTTGAAGTGACTGTGACTGTCACAGACGCAACAGAGATGGTAGGGAGACCCCTCTCCCCTACCCCATGCCTCTGCAGTTGGCAATAAGAGAGTACCTGACTTGTGAAATCGGACGTGCCACCCCATATTTGGAGGCTGCCATAATAGCAAAATAGTATGCAGCTGGTTTATTGTGGCCTCTGAATGCTAAAGTATGTAAACAAGAAATGACTTTGTTTTTCTCCCACTTATATTTTCAGTCTTGCTCTGGTGGGTTTCCCTTCCCGGCTCACTGAAGTCATTTCAGGCAGGTTCCTAGTCTTCTTGCCCCTCCAGCTCATTTTGGAAGAGGAGATTCACTTATAGGAATTAACAATCTAGTTAGAGTGAAAGCTTCCATCTCATATCCGGCTCAGAGTTACTCTGCTCCCCAGCTCTGGGCCATATTCTTTCTCCCCACCTCTCCAGGGCAGGGTGGGGGCAAAACAGATGGGAGGAAAAAGGACAAGTCTTTTGTGCATAACGCTCTTATAGTAGTCCCCCGTCCCCTCTGTGTGTGGCTGGTCTCCAAGCTGGTACTCCCTTGGGAGCACCCCACAGAGGCCTCTGCAAATAAATCAATAAACAGTGTGGAGGACCTTGTGCAATACTCCCTCTGCTTTTGTTTCCAGTGGTATTCCCACAGCCTCCCGGTGCTGACTCCCCTCACCCCAGCAGGCTGCCCTACTGGGTGGGTGTGTTCACACTGCAGGGTCCAACCACCTTCCCCCAAGACTCTCATCTTCACAATTACCCAGGAGAGGAGCAGACAGCAGCCTCTGCTTTCATATGCTCCAGACTCCTGGGCAGACATGCATCTCGCTCTCCCAGGAGCTCCCTTCACGCTCTGCTCAGCAGGCAGCGTATTGGCTGCACTGAGGAGGAAGGGCTGATCTCACCCTTTTAAAGTGTGTCTAGTTTCTTGTGGTGTCTCTTCCTGGAGCCCCGTTTCCTGAGCTTGAGAGGTGGGCAAGCACCCTAAATCTCTCCCTCATGGTGGAAGGAGAATCCATAGCAAATCCTCATGGGCTGACAGATCTTGTTTTGGTGTATCCCCTTTAACAAACTTGTTTATTCATATATGTGTATGTAGATGTCACATATATATACACACACATAATACAGGCGTGTATACACACACAAGTTGAATATTGCACACAAATTGCATATGTCATTCTAGGCTTACAGCTTGGTTGCTAGACTGGCTCTTCCATCTTTTAGTAAGTCCTAAAAGAATGTGTTTAGTACTTTACTTTGGAACATGAGGGGCTTTTCTCCTGTTCTCAGTTTGAAGCTTCAGCCAAAATCCTGAATAAATAGAACAGTGTCAACCATATTCTATTACAAACATGTTCTATGTATTGTTTTTGATCATCTCATACGTGCCAATCCCTACTCTGAACACTTGAATTCATTGTATCTAATCTCTGTGTTGATCCTTCACAGAGATTTTAATAAACCTCCTTTTCCAGAGTGGAGTATTGGGGGTCAACGAGGCAAAACACCTTGCCCAAGGTCACACATCTGGGCTGGGGGGTGAGGGTCCATGCTGGCTGGTTACAAAGCCGGTGTGCTGTGCCTCATCAGAGCATCAGATGGCTAGATCACACCAAATGCATCTGTTAAACTAAAACAGACTTGCTTCTCCCAAAAGCACTGATTAAAAAGTTCAGCTGGGACACCGTGTTTGTTATCATGAAGGCTGATGTGGATAACACTATATCCCCTGGAAATATGGAGATATTATCTACATCCTGTTTACAGATGCAATACCAAGTGAAGACTGTACACCACTACCCAAGGGAGGAAAAGCAGTCAACCTGTTGTTGAGGACCTGTTCAAATTTCTGGTGTCTCAGTGGATGTTGAATGTCTTACAAAAAGCCCTTTGTGCACACGAGGAAGATACTGTAGGAGGCATTTGGCGAGTGCTGCAGGTGAGGCTCCTTGCGAGGTGAGGAAAAGCGTTTCAGGATGTGGGTCTGCCGCTCAGAGAGCAGAACCAGCCACCCCCCTTGCTTCTATATGTTGATGTGAACATATGCCTTTATTGGCCTTACATGAAATAATTTTTAAACAAATGATTATATTTGTAATAGAGTTACAAAAGGAATTCTGCTCATTGAGGTTCTTAATTGTTCTACCTTGTTGTGGCAATAAGCCAGTGTTTGGTCTTTAGCTGAAACAGACATTTAGCCATAAACCACTGACCAGAAAGATCATAAACGATCAATTTCCCCTGTTATTTTAACTCCCTTGTCTCTCCTAACTGTACCACGTGCATTTTTCCTCACTGACCTTCCAACACATTCCCGGCTTTCATGAGCTTTGTACTTCAGTTATTAAACTACAAAAGAAATGGAGCAAAAGGACTAAAATATATTTCTCAGAAATACAGCTGTGCTAGCAACGGGCGCCGCGTGTGAAGTATGTCTCTTATCCCACTTCTCCTCATCACATTTCAGCAAATAAATCCAGCTCTCTGTGGAACAATTTTGGTGTTAGCACAAAGTAATTCAAAACAGCGGGGGGTGGGAGGCGCATAATTATGACCAGCAGAAGACGCGTTTGCAAAAGCTGTGGCTGAAATGATTTAGTTAGGAAAAAGCTTTGCCAGAAGCCCAGAAAAGCCTTCTGTTTCCCCCTAAATTACAAAGCATTTATTCTATTCTACAGTGATTTACATGATAATTCTATGAAACTACTTTTGTCTAAGATTATTCTCTGTTTATCCTCCTCTATAATAATATGTTAGGATTCATCCATTTACTTATTCATTCATTCCGCAGAGTAAGGCACAGTTCCTGTTCTGGTGGGCCAAGCACAGGGGTCATCGTATTCCAATTTAATGTGTGGATGGGGAGGGGCTGACGAGTGGTCTGATCAGGGACGACAGCATCTCCCGGTCTGCGTGGTTGTGGGAAGCTTCCTGGCAAGGCGATGGCTGGACTGAGTCTTAAAGGAGGAAGAGGCATTGCTGGGGACAGGGAGGGCAAGATGTCCTGGTGGAAGGGACCAAGGGCACGGCGGCTAGAAACTGGCAGTGTAAGCAACGTGGGAGGGTGCGTGGATTAGAGTTCTCTAGAGATACAGAACCACTTCATAATAAATGACCTCAAAACTTGGTCTCTCCAAATAGCAAGCATTTATTATCTCACAGTGTCTACAGACTGTGGGATACCCAGATTAGCAGGGTGTTTCTGGCTTGGAGCTTCTCATGAGCTGTTAGTCATGGTGTTAGCTGAGGGCTTGACTGGGGCGGAGGATCAAAGAATCAACTTCCCAGATGACAAGTGTGGCTACTGGAGGGGGCCTCAGTCTCTCACTCTGTGGACCTGTCCGTAGAGCCGCTGAAAATCCTCAGGGTGTGCCAGTTGGCTGTCCTCAGAGCCAGTGGTGAGTGACACCAAAATGAGAGTCACAGTGTCTTTTATAATCTAAGTTCAGAAGTAACATCCACTTCTGCCATATCCTTCTGGCCACACAGAACAAAGTGGGGGAGATGACACAAGGATGTGAGTCCCAGGAGGCGGAGGTTATTGGTGGCTGTCCTGAAGACTGGCTGTTTTTTCTAAGCATTGGAATAGCATTTTCGTGAAGGGCAGATTTGAGGCAGGGACATTTTAGGAGGATAGTGGTTCAATGGTGACGTGGGGTATAGGGCCATTAGAAAGAAGAGAAAGAAACTGAATTGACAATCACTCAAAAAATAAAATCAGTGAGACCCTATAATTGATTCAGTGACTCATTTCTATTCAATGGGCAAGTCTGGTACAGGTATTTCTGGAAAGGATTTCCATAATGATAAAGGAAAGAGCTGAAAGATAAAGGCATGCTCACCTCCCTGGCTTTGCCCAGAATTTTCCTGCTTTTGTATATAACCCTGGGGGCTGTGGCAGCTATTTTGTGACAATGAGGTGACAAATCATGCTTGATGTGGTCGAGTGGGAAAATGGACAGAGCCTGGGTGTTTGGTGACACTGCTGAGTCACCAATCAATCCTAGAACTTTTTTGTTATGTAAACAATAAATATCTTAGGAGGGGAAGTCACCGCAGGTGGGGCATCCTGTGACTTCTGCTGAACGCATTCCTAACATAGAGAGAAAGGCATGACTTCCGAGCTCCCAGATTGAGTGGTTTCATGCTGGCTGAAATAGCAACTGTGAAAGGAAGAGCAGGCTCAGGTCTGCGTGGGTTCTGCTGAATTTGGTCTGCTTGTGGGATGTTCAGCTTAAAAACAAAACACAAAAAATAAAACAAAAAACCCAGTAGGCCATGGTTAAGGCGAGGCCCACGCTTGGCCTGCCTTTGTGTTCCTAACGTCTAGCAGGATGTTTGAACACGTGTCAGGGCTTTCTTTAATCAGTGTGTGCTGAGGAGGTGACTGGAGGGTTGGCAAGTGCCTAAACCGAGGCAGCATTCACGGGGACGCAAAGAAAGAACATTTGTCTCTGTTCTGTGACAAGCTGCCACGTACGTGGTATGTGACAGATCCTGGTGACGCTTAGAATCGAGGTATGCGCAAGTTAGCCGGTATAAAAAGATGAAAATCCATTGCTTTGTAATTATATTAATTTTCTTTTACCCTCTTTATATGTATGTCTTTATATGGTAAGCAGCTCTTGAAGAAAATGGTATCTCCATTTTTGCAGAAGAAAACTCCGTAGAAGAGAGGAAAATGAAGCAGACAAAACTGAATCTGCTGTGTAGCACAGCACCTTAAGGATTCTCAAAGATCCTGAACCTCAAAGATCTTAGGATTTTTCTGTCCATCCCGCCTCATCCCCCCCTAAGGTGACAGGAAGCAGAGTAACTAATAAATACCTGCTGGCATGGGGAGACTTTGGAGAAGAGGAACATAAGGTGAAGAAAAAATATAACATTAAAAAAAATTGTTTAATAATGTCAGGGCCTGCTTTCCCCAGCTCCGCTAGGTGGGGTTCAAAATTTTCACCACCTGGTCCTTAAGCCAGGCCTGCCACACCTGAAGTCCCCTTCCTGCCAGTACCAGGTGCAGAACGAGGCCTGATGCTCTTTGCTCTCCAGCTGGTAGCATGGGGTGAGTTCTGAGTACACAAACGTCCTCTGAGCTCTATTTTCCTGCCTGCCCTTCTCTCTCCTTCCTTTCTCATCCATTCAAGTACACCTGGATTTGCACGTCTGTACAACTCAAGTTCTTTGGTTTCTGACGGTGTCTCTCCCCCAGTGAGAAAGATGGTTTTCCCTAAGCCCTTTAGTTGGTTGGAGTGTGTGCAGCCCATCCGACTCTCACTGGCCTGGTCCCCACCAGTGGGTTGGGGTTTGCTCAGAATATAACAGAGCAGCTGGAACCATGGAAGACACTGTGGTCTCTGTGACTCTAGGAATTGCTTAGAAGCCCCCATCTACCCACTGGACAGTTCCTCCTTGTGTACATCTTGGCCTGATGGAGCCTGGCTTGGGCACCAGGGTTTAGGCTGCTGGCTTTGCAGGTCAGGCCTGGTTCTCAGTATGACCATACCTCTGCTTCCTCCCTCCCCGCATAGGCCAGAGGTAGCCTCAGAATTCGTTAAGGCTGGGGCAAGGACATTTAAATTGTTACCATGAAAGATGGTGCTGGTTTGTAGTAGCAAGCCTAGAATTATTAGTTTTGAGTTCGAGGAAGTCTGAAAAGGAAACATATCCATCTTCTGGCCCTGAGTTCTGATGGAGATCAAAATATCATTGTATCCAATACAGCTGGTTTTGGAGAATGTGGCTTAGGTATGAGAGCTAAAGGGACTTGCTAACTCCTTCCCTCAGATCCAAACTAGACCTTAGAAACGTCTACCCATGCATAATTTAATCTTTTTTTTTTTTTTTTTTTGAGACAGAGTCTCACTCTGTTGCCCAGGCTAGAGTGAGTGCCGTGGTGTCAGCCTAGCTCACAGCAACCTCAAACTCCTGAGCTCAAGGGATCCTCCTGTCTCAGCCTCCCGAGTAGCTGGGACTACAGGCATGTGCCACCATGCCCGGCTAATTTTTTCTATATATATTTTTAGCTGTCTATATAATTTCTTTCTATTTTTAGTAGAGATGGGGTCTCGCTCTTGCTCAGGCTGGTCTCGAACTTCTGAGCTCAAACGATCTGCCCACCTCGGCCTCCCAGAGTGCTAGGATTACAGGCGTGAGCCACCACGCCCGGCCATAATTTAATCTTTGTAGAGGAAACTCGCTCACTCAAATCCTTGCCTCTCACTGGGCCCAATAAGGTGGCCTTCTTGTCCATGGACTGTGTTGGTTTCAGCACCAAAAGTCCTCTATCCTAGAAACCCCTCAGTCCCAGACACACCAGCAAAGATGGTGACTCTAGACTCCCCTGGGCTCAGGACTAAGTTGACCAAAATGATACTTAGAATTTGACACAATGAACCAGAACTGAATTTTACTTTTATTTTATTTCTCTGAGGTCATATGATTTCTTTTCATTAAGCAGCTTAGTTATTAGGAAAGCAATATATCCATGCTCATAAGAAATAGCTTAAACAGGACAAAGGACCATAGTGTAAAAATTAAAGATCATCTTCCATTTTCACATGCACTGTGCCCTGCACCTCCCACCCTGCCAACACACAGAACTTCTAAGCGGGAGCAGCCGCTCTCAATAGTTTCTTGGTGTTAATGTTCTTTGCAGATAGAAGCCTCTTTATACACATGTATGTATGCATTCCCAGTACTTTTCTAAATTACTGTTTTTTTCCTTTTTGCAATAACACTAATGTGAAGTTCCAACCCTAAGAACACATATACATTTATCTAAATTTTAAAAAACAATGGTGTAGTTTTCCTCCTACAGAAGAACAACATCCAATTGGCCTCCGGTGAATATTAAGCTGGTGCTTAGTTTTCTGCTATTACAAAGAATCCTGCAACGAATAAACCTGTAAGCTCATTTGTGAATGTATACCTGCTGAATAAATTGCTAGAACTGAAATGCTAATACCACACACAGAGTGTGTCCATTTTTCATTCTGATAGTTACTTCCAAATTTTCCTTCAAGAAGTTTGTACCAATTTACTATCCTATTATCAATACATAAGAATATCTGTTTTCCAGCTCTTTTATTATTCTAGTGTTATTATCCTTCTTAGTCTCTGGCGATCTGACTGTGAAAATGAGAAACTAGAATTTTGTTTGCATTATTTTAGCTATAAATTTGGGTGAATCTAATTGTACATTAATTGGCCACATGTCCAATACTTTTGCATGTGTGCACTGATTTTTCATGTCCTCTGTTCATTTTTTTCCCCTTGTCCTTTTGTAATGTGCATGTTTCTGCTTCTTAAAAAATCTATAATTTTAGGATGAATTTATTTGGTTTCCTTATCATGGATTTCCTTTTGTTGTGCTTTGAGGGTATTAACCATATACATTTAAGTACTTAAAGCTCCCTATACTTCATGAGCAGCCAGCCTGCAGCTCATGGGAACCATCTCACATTACTAAATTAGATCTGTAATATCTGAACTTTTTTCCTCAGTGGAGCTGTTGCTGTAGGAAGTAAATAAAGAACGTGGGTCAATAAAAAAAGAAGATACACTGGGGAGGTGTAAGTATTTGAGGGAAGAAATGGTAATGGAGAAAATTAGGATGAACATAACATAAAACAAAAAAATTAAGGTGCTTTTAAGCTCATGGGGTACAGCACTTATGATCTGGGCATGAATTTCATCCTAGCTCTTTCTAGCTATAGGGAAATCACTGCACTTCAGTTTTTGCCCCGTAATTTCTTTACCTGTGTATCAGAATGTCAATTAATATTTTCTTTTTACTCTGAACATAGTGCAGTGAAAAAATTTCTAGACTAGGGATTCAGGGCAAATGAATATTTTGTGTGATTTAACTACAAATCAGTTTTATAACTTTGGCCACTTTGGAATCAGTTTCCATTACTGCAAAGTTGAATCTCTCGGTCCTAAATAAAACCTTGGTCTTATGGGATATTAGTTGTTATAAGAGCATGAATTTAGTCTAGTTGCTGAAAGGGCAAACGTGCCTCGTCTTTGAAGAATATGGACAAAATCTCCTCCCAACAGTCAGTCCTGCCTCCTCAGTCACTCAGACTGACCCGGGCAGTTGTCAGCACCGAAGCAATGTCAGCATCCGAGTCTTCACCCCGAGAGTGACGGGGACTCCAAGTTCCCCAGCACCTGGTTCTTTCGTGTTTTAAGGAAGGCCACATGGTTTCTCGGTGGCCATTTCAGTTCAATTCACTAGCTGGCCCTCGCAGCTTACCAAGGATTGGCCCGCCTCGCTCTGTGCGTCACTCCTGCTGAGCACCTGACCCTTGGCTAGGTGTGGCTGGAGCCCTCCGTGGGTGTGACCCACCTAGTCTCGGGTGGCTCTGCTGCTCCCCCTACCGGTGGGAGCTGTCATTTCTACAAAGTACAGACTATTCAATGACCAGTCTGGTGAGCTCTATTGCCTAAAGCACCCATTAATATTACAGACTTGTTTATTGATTTCATTTTTAGCTTTCTCTTTGGAGGATGTTGGTTTTTAAAGTTCTAGCGTCCATAGCCCTATCACATTCCAGAATGTTCCTGCTGCTGACTAGCCAGGGCCTCTGTTGAATCGAATCTCGGTGACTGAACGTGAGATGTATCCTACCCAATAAGAATGCTCCTCTAGCTGTTGGCAGAGGGGTTTGCCCTTAATTATGAGATTACAGGCACTGACCAGAATCCCAAATATCTACCCATTATGTAAGGAGGCCGGTGAAGAGTCAGCCTGACCTTGGTACCTGAGCCTAAAAACAAACTCCTGGGCTCCAGCTTTGTATTTTTCTTTAAGGCAGTGATGCTGAAGAAGGTATCCGTTAACGGGCTCTTTCCAGTTCTTCTCTTTCTGGCCCCTCCCTCTCATCTGATTATTTCCCCCTCCTTCCTTGAAGCTCTGTCCCTGTTGGCTCCCTATCCCTGTCTTGTTTCAGTCCTCCCCTGCTGATACCTCCTTCACCTCTGCTGGCTCCTCCCCCTCTCTCAGCATCCCTCTGACCCTTGCCTCTCGCCAGCGTTCCCTCCTTCTGCCCTCAGCGCCTCTGGTTTGATGAGCTCATTCTGGGTGCTTTCATCTCAGCTGATTGTTTTAATCACCAATTTATATCAATTAGCTGTTTCTCTGTAACAAGTCACACCAAGCTTAGTCATTGGAAACAATAACTATTTAACTCATAGCTCTAGGGTTGACAATTTAGGCTGGGCTCAGTTGGGTGGGTTTCTATCCATTTTTTAGTCTCTATGAGCTTCTTTTTATTTCCTTGTTTTTCCTCTTTGGCACTACTGGCAGTTGGGGTGAGATATTTCTTTGTTGGAGGGGCTGTCCTGTGCATTGTAGAATGTTTGGCAACATCCCTTTTCTGTACCTGCTGCACGCCAGTTGCAAACTCTCCTCCTCAGTGTGACAATCAAAATGTCTGTAGACATTGCAGATGTGCCAGAGTGTGGGGGAAGCAAAATTGCCCCTAGTTCAGAAGCATTAATTTAGCACAGTGCCTGGAAGAGTCAGAATTTAATAAATGTGTGATTAATGAATAAATGCAGTTTTTATCCCCACATATTATACAAAACTTTTAGAAGCATTTGGCACTTATTGGACAGGTCTTTGGTAGGTTTTTACCAGGAAAAATATTTCAAGGTTTAAGGGAAAGAGAGAAAGGAAATGGCCTTGTTCCTGGCTGACTTGGAGACATGAGAGGACCTAAAACATAAACATACAGCTCTAGCCATGAATTTAATGGTCAACATCCCTTCTGAATTTTTCTGGAGATGGTAAATCTAAATTCCATTTTCTTGGCTATATAAAGTGACCTTTTGGCCTGTTTTGCATTTTTAAGTCAGATTCATCTTACTTTGGCAGAAACTTTATATAAAGAAATAGTCTATTCTAAAAAAAAGGCATTCTCTTTAATATCTGTGAAATTTTGATCATGAATAGTAACAATGTGATTTCAAGAAAGAAGAGTAACTATGAATTTGATGTATAAATTTGATTTTGGAAAAGTTTAGTAATCTTGTAAAACATCTGAAAACTTGTAAAAAAAAAACTTTTATAATAGGAATTGGAGAAAACTTTCCAATATATGAGAAGACAACGTGACAAAAGTATTTGGAGTTAATACACAAATAGATGTGCTTTAAGATCAGTGTGTGTCACATGATCATTGATTCTAATTTCTAGCATTTAGATTTCCTTTGGTTCATGTGAGTCCATTGATTATTGGCTTCTTGTTTCCCAGAGACACAGGTATCTTTTTTCTGTAGTCATTATCCCAGGTTGTACCCATACCTAATATTAATAAGATATTAAGGAGGGTTCCGGAAACACCCAGTGTCACCTGTTCACATTTCATTCTTCTTGTCAGAAAAGCAGTTTGCTCCCTGCAGTAACTCAAACTTACTCAACCTAGTCCCAGCTGGAAAAGCTGCCATTCCTCTTGTTGCCAGATGGATAAAGGAAAGGAATTTCAGTGAAAGAAGGGTTCAGGGAAGAAATCATGAATATCATTGCAAGACTGTGTGTGTGTGTGTGTGTGTGTGTGTATGTACGTCTGCCATGTCGCTAATGTAATTCTTTTCAGCAAGAATCGATCGCCACACACACACTTAAAGAAATCTAATTTGTTTTTGCCATTTCTACTTTTGAGAGACTAATTGGCCAGTGATGTTCACCTATGTCAGAAGCGTTGAACAACCCAATTATTCCTTTGAGAAATGTTGTTGCAATGCTGATGCTTCCTGTTTGTTATGGGTTGAATTATGCTCCTCCCCATTCATATGTTCACATATATGTTCATGTGAGGTCCTATTCCTAGAACTTTAGAGTGTGAATGTATTTGGATCTAGGGTCTTTACAGGGGTAATTAAGTTAAAAATGAGGTTATGAGTCTGAGATGTGAGTCCTACATGACCGGTATTCTTATAAGAAGAGGAGATCAGAACAAGGACATGCAGAGGGAAGACCATGTGGAGACACAGGGAGAAGACAGTCATCTACACATCAAGAAAAGAGCCCTCAGAAGAAACCAACCCTGCTAACATTTTGATCTTGGATTTCTATTCTCCAGATCTGTGCGACAATAAATTTTTCTTGTTTAAGCCCCCCAGTCTGGGTGGTTTATTATGGCAGCCCTAGCAAAAAACAATACACTATGTTCCAAGCCTCCTGAGCAACTGTGTGATATAGATTTGAGTTCCTGAGAGTGACACTATTGCTCCATCTATTCTATGCCTCCTGGACAAGTGCATGAGTTGAAAATAAGGACAAGGACAGTGAAGGGCATGTCCAGGGAGGCATGTATATTTCCATTAATCTATGACTGGTCTGTAAGAGAATTCTACATCGCCTAAGATCACAATTTTCATTATTTGTTAAATTGGACCTATAATGGAACTAGAGTTAGACACATAGTTTCTAGTCCGGAAGCCTTGTTACTTCAAAATTGTGAACTTGATGAATGATTCAATTTCAATATTAGGAAACACAAGCTGGATACTGAATCAGGGTCATTTTTAAAATCAACTCACTTAGAATCTTGATGAGAAGACAATGATGAAAGGGATGAGAAAACATCTCATTGTGTTCAGGATTTTATGGATTAGTTTTGTTTGAGTAAGGCAATGAGAAGTTCTATTTTTCACACATGGAGATTAAGTTAAACGCTAGAATTTCTTTGGAGTTGATAAAGACCCTGGAATAGGTTACCTGAGAAGCAATGGGATATCTTCCTCTAAAGAACTCAGGAAAAACAGGCTTGAAATGTTCTTGTCTAGGGTGCGTAGTTGAGGATCTTTTTTGGGCTCCTTATGCTCCGGGGACTCTGCTAACTTTATGTTGAAATAAGAAAAAAGTGAATTATTACTTCAAAGATGCTACAGGCCTTTCCCTAATAATGTCTTTGTGGAGGGCAAAGTAGTTAAGAATGAGGAAGAGCGTACTGCAATTAAAAGAATATGTGCTTGCCGAAAGAAGAAAGGCAAGGTGGCTGACGGGCAGTCAGCTTGCAGTACATCAGGTTCCTATCACAGCCGTCCACAGATATGACCAAACATCACAGACTTCATACAAACAGCACTTTGTCCTCCCATGAGTAATTAGGGTCCACAGGCAAAGTGTGTTTACAAGCAGAATTTTTAATGCCAGAAAAAAAAAAAAATCACAGAATCCCTGAGACCATGTGAGTTTTGGTGATAGAATCTGACTTCGGCTTTTGATGTGAATCTTTGTTATTTGGTAGTGACTCAAGGGCATTAGGCACAAGTAATGAAACAGGAATGTATCATTTCAACTCATATAAATCTTCCCCAGAGGAACGAACCGTCCTTAGAAGTCAGGAAGCTGCATCAGCTACATATTAATGGGAGCATGAAAGCATCGCAGGGAACTGATTCAATCCATGGATGTTCGGCTTCATCACTTTGATTTTTGGTCCACAGAGTTAATTGCATCTCTGATTGAACTTACATGTTAGATCACTTAGTATGTTTACATGAAATAAATGCTTCTAATCATTGTGTTTATTCTATAGTTTGTGAGAATGAAATTATGTTCATGCATCTTGTTCTATTCTCTCTGCCTTCACAATTTGGTATTGTACCATCTGACATTTATCTTCTTGAAATTCCTCCAGTGGAGTGCTAAGTACGCTGACGTTAGCCAGGACCTGTTTTTAGCTTAGTTCCTAAGTAGGTAAGTCTCCGTTATTGTAAAACGCCTTTATTATAAAAACAGGAAGAGAATGCCACTCCATTTTCAACATATAAACTTTATCTACTGTATAGAGAATATTTAGATAAAGGACAAACAAATTTAAAACAGACAGAGACAGAACGTATACAAAGTTATTTTCTTTGAAAACTTTTTTTTTAAATAATATTCTTTTATGAAGTTTCAGATGGTTAGCCATGTCTGGGTGAGGTTTAGCTGCTGTCTCTGGCACTCACAAGAATTCCACATACTGTACTGCGTAAGATGGCACTTCCGGGATATTCTTTGCCTTTATAGGATATAATTGTTAAGAATTTGTTGTCCTTGTTGTTGTTTAAAATAGAATTTGCTGATTTCTTGTGTGTAACTATGTATCATGAGAACATCTCCCTCCCACTCTTTTCAGTTTTCCTATGAGAGCACATTTTTGAACTTTGAAAGTCAATGGGAAAATCTGTCACAAGTTGGTGAAAAACAAGACAAAACACTGCAACTTTACAGCATGGTGCTTTTTGCACAACCATTGAAAAATATGACCCAGGGGATAATATTTGGGGATTCCTGATAACTTTGGATTCCTAACTTTGACAGAGGAGGCTGACAACATTTGAGGATGGCATACATGTGAGTTTAAGATACTGCCGGGAGAATCAAACATAAATACTTTACTTGAAAACCATTAATACAAAGTACCTAAGCTATTTGAACAAGCCTTATTCTTTTGGTTTTTGAATCATATTTTTGAAGGTCCAAGAAAAAACACATTTCTGTTTGAATTTGAGTATCATTAGAAATATATTAATATATTTACTGAGGACATATTAAAATGGATATACTAAAATATTCACCTTGTTCTGACTTGAGAAAATAGCCTTTTGCTCTTTTAGATTTTCAAAACTATTTCATTTTTAACAATAAAATTGTCCTTTCTTAATGAGGTTATGCCTTGATGCTTTATGTTACAAATGCTATGAACATGATCTCTACCTATTAAAATTTTTTTATATTGCAGAGGCATAGGCTAATAATGATTGCTTTTTGTCAACTTTAGTGAGTTCTCTTTCTAATTCTCAGAGATTTTTTAGATTTTTAAAAATTTTTATATCTATTTTCTGCAGTTGCTTATACATTTTGCCTTAACCTTCTTGATGATTATATTTTTATTTTCTCCATATCTTATTGTGTAGACAAGAATTATATAAAATAATACCAATGATGACTATTTTATTCCTGATTTAACCAGAAAAGTTTAACATTTTAAACTTAAGGATAAAGCTTCTGGTTTGAGACTTAAAAACATCATATTAAGAAAGTATTCTATTTGTAGTTTACTGCAGATTTTTTTAAAAAAAGTTACAATTCATTGAACTTTTTTTGGCAAATAGTTTTTCATTAGTTTTTAGTTTAGGATTTTCAGTTTTCCATATTTGCTCTCTTAATGTATAAAATTATACAATACATTTTGTAATACTAAACCAGTCTTGCATTCATGGGATCAATAATTCTTTATGGGGTAGATAATTTTTTTCATGTATAATTGAACTGTGTTAACACTTGTATTTCCAAGTGAAATAGGACTTGAATTTTAATTTATTCTGTGTTATATTTGTTACTTATCAGCCTAATGCTCCTCTACTAGTTCAATAAAATGAGATGGATAGATTGGTCCTATTTTTCTATCCCCTGAATAATTTACATATTATATTATATAAACTACTTCTTTCTTTGAAGATTCAAAGAACTCATCTGTAAAATGGTCTAGCTCTAAAGGCTTTCTGCCATGCAGTTTCTTCTTTTGTGTGTGGCTTCGGTTTCATCCAAATATATGTACATATATGTGTGTGTGTATATATATGAGTATATATGAATATATGTATGTTTGTGTTTGATATTTTTGCAGAATATAATTCAGTTTGTTAAAAAACAAAGTTCCATTGTGGGCTAGCATATGTAATACTCTCTGAACTTGAATAAAATTTTCTTTATGTTTTTGAAGACAATTTCCTTCTTTCTTTTTCCTGATTTTTAAAATTTTTGTTTTATGTCTCTTTTGTTTTTCAAGAGGTTGCCTTTTTTTTAAAATAAAAAGCAGCATCTTTTAGATTTAATTTGAATTCAAAGACTTCTACCACAATTGTGTTATTTCCTCACCTCCTTCTTTCCTTCCTTCTTTCCCTCCTCCTCCTCCTGTGTGTTGCTGTTTTTGAACTTGTTTTGTCAATTTGCTTTGTTCACTTTGTGTGCCTCATTTGTAATGAAAGCATTTAAAGCTGTGAATTTTCCTCTGATTACATACTTGGCCATACACTTTAATTCTGTATATGTTCTATTTTCATTTTTATTATTATATTTATAGCTTATAATGATGGTTTCTATTTCATTTTAAACTAACGGTCATGTCAAATATTTTATAATTCTGAAGTTTTTCCAAAAATTGTTTAACCTCTTATTTTTAAAGGTAATACTAAAAATTTATTTACCTTGACTCCACCAAGTTATAGGAGAAACTGCAATGTTTTACTCTCTTTCTGGTTTTGTTCATATAATCTGAACTTTCCAAATAGGTTATTCATTAAATTATCATTTTTGGTCTTCGGCATGGCCAGTAGCCCACTTAAATTCATTCACCATATATTGATAATTTATTTTATTTTCCACCCTATTAATGGGGCTCATTACTTCTAATGTGTCCTTATCGCACATGTATAAAAAATAGTTCATGTAATCTCTCTTCATTTCCCCCGCTTCATTGTCACTGAAGCCTTTCTCTCTTCATCTTCTCGGGTCTTCTGGCTGCCCTGGGTTCTGCCTCCCTCACACCCTCATCTGAGTCATGCTGCATTTGCTGTGGTTAATATGTGACTGAGCTATGCCCCTTGCTGTGGCTCAGGATGATGTCCCGCTGGCTTGTGCTCAAGGACATCCTCACAGACCTCGGCTGGGGGGGGGGTCTTTCCTTCCTGTGGTCATCCTCAGGGGCACAGTCACCGAGCCCTGCCATTTCCCTAAGTTAGGGTCTTTGGACTCCACACAGCTGTACCCCCATTCCCTGGGCGCACTCAAACAGCTTTTTAGAAATTCATAGGGAGGTTTGTGGACCTTTAGAGCTCCAGTCTGCAGTATCTGGAACGATCTTGCCTCCACCCTCCTTGGTGGATTCTGTAGGGAATATCAAGGGTCTTCCAACCTTTCTTTTAGCCCTGATTTATCTCAACCCCATTCCATGCACCTTAGATTCGGTACAAACTTCTTCCAAATTCCAGAATAGAAGAGTAGGTCAGACTTAGTCCCAGATGTTTTGTTTTTGTTTTTAATGAATTTTCATGTTTCCCTGGATCTTCAAAGTTGTTTTTTAGAGAAAGGAATTGAGGCTTTCTCAGGACCATAGCAAGATAGCAACCAAAACCACAAAAACAATAATCATGTTACTACTAATTATCGTAACAGCAGCAATAAGAGCAGCAATTTTGTTAAGAGCTTTCCGTGTACTCAGCACTAGGCATGAATGACTGAATTGTTTTGTGTAATCTACTCTTAGTGATAGACAACATTATTCCTTCCTTTTTATAGATAGAAAAGGGTCACAGGTTGGCTAAGTCCCACAGTGGGTAAATAGTACCCGTGGGGTTTGACGCAGGCAGTTAACACTGGCCATGAACTGGAAGGAGAGAGGCTTTTACACATCACCTAATCAACTCCTACAGCTCCAGAATAAAAATCTGAACAATGTTGGGGATTTGAGAAAAGTTTTTTAATGACAAACTAATGAAATAAAATGATGAAAATTAAAACCAGTGAATTCTACAGAAAGAAGCAAATCCCTGTAATGACATCCATGGGATATTAATGGTCAAAATTAGACTAATTAAGCAATGTGAAAGAAAGAATTAAAAAATAATTGTTTCAGCAATTTTTAAGTTAATTTTTACATACAGTTATGTTATAACTGACATAACTTTCTTCACAAAATGTCATGCCTTATAAAACTGGATTTAAAATAGGATTGTACAAAAGACCTAAGATCAGACAACAGACACTCATTAGAAAGAAAATGGCCCTTTGGCATTTTACTTTCACAGATCTATGGGTTGCAAGAGCAGGACACTTCCAACACAACGTGACTCCTGTTAAAATGTTTGAAGCCAAAATTAAGAAAACCTTTGTTTTATTAGTAGGGTAAAGAAAATCCCATTTTCTAATTCTTTTACCTTTGTTGTTGAAGAAAACATTTTCTTTCAAGGCTCTAGTTTGGTGGCCCTTAAGTTAAGGACAAGAAGTCACTTTGGGTTCATCCCTCGTTTGACTTGCAGCTACTGAAAATCAGTTCTCTTTGATCTCATCTTAATTTCTTTCACATTTTCAGACATTAAAAACTTGCTTGGGTTTTTTGTTCCAGTTGTTCCAATTTATCATCTGCTTTCTTGTTGTCAACGGCTGCAAACATCTTTGATGCTACACTTAAAAGGGTCACTTCTGTGATGCATTTGTGTCTTAATTTTGGCAAAGAGGACCTAATTAGTTACAAATCTTTCTTTGTGAATCACTAAGAAGCAGTTTCCCTGTGTGGTAACATTAGACCAGTAATAGCTTTGTTAAATTGGATACCTCTCAGGGGAAAAAATTAAAAGTTCCTTCTTCTCAATTTACCTTTGTAATTTCTTTGAAGGTACACCTGTAGGTGAGGGTTATTGAGTTATAAGAGCCAGTTTAATTCTACTTAAATTTATTGCCTTGTGAATTGGTGTTGAGCATGGTAACAACTGGCCATGTTATGTGAACAGCTATGTAACGGCCAACACTGTGTACAAGCCAATCTGCAAATGGATCCGAGCATTAGTTAACTGCTGGCTATGTGATAAAATTTTTTAAAAAAAGGCAACGTAGTCGGCAATCTCAGTTTGGGAACAGAAAGCATCATGACAGGGATCATGGTATTCCTGGACAAGGGATATGGATAAGAGGAAATTTAAGAAATGTATTTGTCTGTTTATGATGCCTATTTAAAAAATAGATTTAAGGAAGCTTTTAAAAATGCTTACAAGAAGCCAGATTTTTTTCAAAAGTCATTGTATAAACTATGTATCCATCTGGATTTATATTAATATATACCTACTTTTCACTTTAGGGACCGAAAGCCATCTGGGCTTCACCCATCCGTCTTTGTGGAGTGTTTTGCTCCTGCTCGGAGAGGTTCATCCCGGCCTTGGAAAGCTCTACTGGCAGTGGCTGGGTGGGGGTGTTGGACGGAAGACAGGAGAAGAGTTGAGGAAACGAGGAAGGAAAATGGCTCCTGCATTCAACGAGAAAACTCCACACAGGTGAGCTGAATGCATTCACCTTCAGCACGTGCCCCAGATACTCTCAAGCTAATGTCATCTTCCTTAGTAAATAAGTTTTTAAAATATAAGTGAGAAAATCAGAGTGAGGAAAAAAATAAGGCAGGGCCAGGAGGAGGCTGATATACAACGAGGTGAGCAGCAAAGCCAGGTCCCCGTCACACCGAGGAAAACGCGCTGTGCGCGGAGTCCGCGGCGTCTGTGCAGCACAAACGCTTATTCGAGGGGGCGCCGCTGTGTTGGCTGTGCAGACCCGACAGGACGTCCTCTCGTGTTTCGTGACAGTGATGCTCTGTGATATAGGAGCAACATTACCCACGATAGTTTGACAACACAGTGAGAACCTGCAGAGCACTTTTGTTCAGCGTTCCTTACTGGATGCTGATGGCAGAAGCCAAAGTGCAGTGTGGTGTGAACTTCTTAACAGGTAACCAAATCACGTGACCAGGTATGCAGATCTTTCGTGGTCTGGCTCACTTCAAGAATATCTAGAACCATTGGGTTTTATAGGAATGGACTTTGTTGGGGGAGTATGTGTGAACCCCCGTAAAATGGTACACTCCCCTAAAATGTGACTGTGTAGCCTGTGGTTGGAAGTCCACACTTCACCAGGCCCTGACAGAGTGTGACCTCTACTTTTGAAGAACCACCAATCTGGGGCAAGGGGGCCCTGTACCTCTCAGGCGCTCCTGTGCATGTATTTTCCCTCTGAACCCGTCACTGGTGATCCTGGCCTGGGCCCGAGCTCCAGGTGTGCTCTGACAGGCACACAGCGCGCAGACGTCCTTTGACTTCCATAACCACTGGGGCTGGAGTGCGACATGCCAGCCGAGGAGCCATATGAGGACACAAGCCAGAGACAAGGCCAAGCCTGCTGCTGCTGCTCGAAGGGAATAACCAAGAACGGAAGTCCACGCCCTCCACACCATGGAGAGGGGATGAACCATGCGAATCCATGGTGAAAAGGGACACAGGTTGGATAAAACTTCACCCCTGTTCTAGCCCCCTGGAAATCATTATCTGATCTGCCCAGACCTGATTTCTAGCTTCATTATTAAGGGACAAGTACTCTAGAGACTTTTTTTTTTAAGTCTAAATTGAGCAAGTTTCTATTTATAGAATCAAAATCTCAGACCTCAAATAAAGCACCAAATATTTCATTTTGTTGCACCAACTGGTAATGATTTAAGGACCTCTCTTGTCCTTAACTGGAACACTGGCCCCACCAGGCCAGCCCCAGCCTGGCCGGTTTTAGAACATGATTTTACTTCATTTCTTCAGCAGTCACACCGGGTTTGCATTCCCAATTCCCTTGTATGACCACCCTTTCCATACGACACAAAATAGAGGCACATTTCTCACTCATCTGGAATCTTCCGAGAAGCTGAGAAGCAGCACTGGGACACGGGGTGGCGTCAGCGAGTCTCCTTCTATCAAAGTCCTGGGCCTGCTGTGATGAAATGCCACCAACTCCATGGCTTAAACAACAGAAAGTTATATTGTCACAGTTCTGGAGGTCACAAGTCCAAAATGAAGGTGCCAGCAGAGCCACACTCCCGCTGGGGACTCTAGGGAAGGGTCCCTCCTGGCCTCTTTGGGCTTCTGGGGACCCCCACGTGTTCCTTGGCTTGTGGCTGCATCACTCCAGTCTCTGCCTCTGTCTTCACATGATCTTCTGTTCTTCTCCCTAACATGTCTGTCTCCCCTGTGTGTTTCTTATGAGGACACTTGTGACTGGATCCAGGGGCCACCAGCATAATCTTAGAAGTAGACGACATGTGTTTTTGGAGATTACCATGCAACCCACAGCAGTGCACAAAGCCCCACAGGACTTGGGTTATCTCCCTGGTTACACTGCTTCTGTCAAGAGTGAGGCATGCTGTTAGAAAGAGGGGCTTTGGCTTATGTTTGAGTGGTCTGTGTTCAGATCTCTGGTAGAGTGGGTGGTGGAAAGGGTGCTTTGTTTTTGTTTTGTTTTGTTTTGAACGACCTCCCTTCTCTCCCCTGACTGTTAGCAAAGGGTGCCTTGCTCAGGACCCCGAGGCAGAGGTACCAGTACTGAAGGCAGTCGCCCCTCATTTCAGGTACTAATAGTTGGCAGTCCACAGCAAGCATCATATCCTTATTTATCTCTCCGTGTCCAATTTCAAATTCATAAGTTAGATGGTTGGTCAAGGGATGCATATTAACATTTTTAATTAAAAACTAAGTCAGACTTCTTTTTTCCCTGGCAGAAATTAAGGCTGACTTGATTGGGTTGATAATGATGACTCATTTGGCTAATTAGATAACATGAAGGCTATTTTCCATAAACTGAGTCATGTTCTAAATTTTAATGAGAATATATTTTAAGTACCTGATAAAACAAAAACATTTTAGGGCCACCATATTGTGCATGTCCAGAGACTGCCGTCTGCATTCAGTCTATGCAAATGTCTTTCCCTTAAGTTGCACAGTGCACAACCTATGTGGCCATCATCACAGACCTGGATAGTCCATTAAATATTATACTATAATTTATTATAATTCACAAAATTTGATTTTCCAAAATGTTTATAAGTTTACCAAATTAAGCAAGGTACCTCTTCTGGAAAGTCATTTGATAAGTCCTGGCAAATATTTTGGGAGGATATATATTCCAAAAATTATAAAAATGCTTTTAATAACAGGGTAACAAATCCTATTAGCACTTAGGTGGATTCTAATATTTTGTTTCTGATAAAGTTGAAGGTCTCAATCATGTTTTATGTTTTGAAAATAAGTTCTGATGCTAGATTACTATGTGATTTTTGGTCATATAATTTAGAAAGAGTTTGATTAATTGAGTGAAAAATATTTTAACAGAACTTCTATTCCTATCTACTTATTTATGCAAACAGTTTTTCAACATTTAGCATTAAATAAGAATATAATTGATGCTGACTCCCCGCTCATTCGAGCAGTAAGCAAGATGATTAATTCAAAGGATATGTGAGCTACTGAGAATAAAAAGATTCCCACTCATCTTATTAGAAGATTAATTTATAATGTTTTATTTTTGTTGAATAATATCTATCAAAAGTTTGCATCACATTGTTCTTATCAATTATTTATTATAATGCTGCAATTGTAATAATTCAGCTAGAAGAAATGTTTAATATTTAGAACCTTATAGACAGAGAAAATTTTCAAAAATGATTATATATATAATTATATATAACATTTTATTCCAGAGAAGTGTGTTACAGTAACCAATAAAAGACTCTCGAGCCTGGAAAATGCATTACATTATGATAAAAATCTGCGGAAGAAGAAACAAAGGAGCAAAAAAGAACAATATAAATTTTCTAACTGTTAAAAAAAAGCTTATGATCATCTACATATGTGTCTAACTATATTAAAATGGATGACGGTGGGTGTTAGTATAAATCCTTGTGGTGACAGTTCTCAATCTTGAGCAAGAATCTGAACCACCTGGGTGGTTTACTAAACACGCCCAGAGTTTCTAATTCAGTAGATTTGGGGTGGAACTTGCAAATTTGCATTTCTAACATGGTCCCGGGTAATTCTGATGCTGTTGGTCCGGGGACCACACTTTGAGAAGGAGTGTCCCATGGTATTAGGAGTTTACTGATATTTTTATAAGAGTGATAAATTGGGTACAAGGGAAAAATATTAAAGATCATAGGAATAGATAGATGACACTGAGATAGACAATAGCTAGCTAGCTAGCTAGATGGGCAGATAGATAGACAAACAGAAAGAATGAGCTAGCCAGGTCAGAGCAGAGCCACGGAGTTGATAAAAGGAAGTAAATGTGCAGGAATCGAAGTCCTCCATTCAGATGGTCCTGGAAGGGCTTCTTGGAGACCTTGAATTTGCTGGGGGCTTTAAATGTCCTGTGTTAGCAGATGAGGGTGGCACTGAGGCCGTGGTCAGGCCATCTCTGCCCAGCCCTTTTTCCTAGTGGCTGGTTCTGATGAAAAAGTTTCTGTCCAGTCCTGAAGCCACCAGTCCCCAAGCAGGAAGCTGTGAACACAGGAGAGGTCCCCACTACTCAATTCCCACCCTGATGTGCCTCGCTACACCCCAGCCGCAGATTTCACAAGGCTTGTGTGTGGGCGTCCAGGACTCAGCGGAGCTTCAGTGTGTGAGATAGAGCAGGCGGCTCTGGAAAACGTGCTGTTATCAGACCAGCGTTTCTGCCCTGCTCTGCTCGTGGCCCACGCAGATCCCCAGGGAATGAGCTGGTGGCACCGTAGACTCTGGTGGGCACAAGGAGTAGGAGGACGGAAAGAGAGTAGAAAGAGAGGGTCCACGCTGGGACCCTTGAATCTTCATCTGTGCACAGAGAACCCCTTCTCCTGGCCCCTCCGTCTGTCCAACGATCACTCCACCTACAAGCTCTTACGGGGCCAGCTCCCCAGGCAGGGATGAAGGGTCATGAAATGAAACTTCAGTGCCGGTGCCAGCATTACCTAAAAGTTAGAAGCATTTCCTGAGTAGATTGAAAACATTCCTGTGTTTCCTGTTTCCAGGGGACCTGTGGGTATTTACAGTTTTAAAACTCATCTTTGGTGATGTTAGTGGTCTTAATGTGCTAGATTCTGAGACATGATCAGATATACTAGACCAGCGGTCGCCAGCCTTTTCGGTACCAGGGATGGGTTTCATGGAAGACAATTTTTCCACAGACTGAGGGTGGAGGATGAGGTGTCGTGGGTCGGGGGGAGGTGGTGCAGAACTCAGGTGGTGACACGAGGCCTGTTTCCTAACAGGCCACGGACCGGACCAGTACTGGGCCATGGCCTGGGGGCTTAGGACGGCAGCACTAGACTTTGTAGACTCTGTAAAGAGACACACCGTATCAAGTTCCATGAGTTCTGTGAAATCCTATTTGAAATATATCATATATATTAATGATTCCTAATTAGACTATATACTATACATTAGGGCATATATTTTAATTATATTTTAATAATTCAAGTTATCTTTCTGTTGTTGCTCAAAGAAACATCACAATTTTTAATCTTGGTTGGATATTTTACCTGTGTTTAAGAAACACAGAAAATAATCAGATGTTTTTATTTTTTATTTTTTTTTTGAGACAGAGTCTCACTCTGTTGCCCAGGCTAGAGTGAGTGCCGTGGCGTCAGCCTAGCTCACAGCAACCTCAAACTCCTGAGCTCAAGCGATCCTCCTGTCTCAGCCTCCCGAGTAGCTGGGACTACAGGCATGCGCCACCATGCCCGGCTAATTTTTTCTATATATATTTTTAGCTGTCCATATAATTTCTTTCTATTTTTAGTAGAGGTGGGGTCTCGCTCTTGCTCAGGCTGGTCTCGAACTCCTGAGCTCAAACGATCCGCCCACCTCGGCCTCCCAGAGTGCTAGGATTACAGGCGTGAGCCACCGCACCCGGCCCAGATGTTTTTAAAGTATATAACATTTGTTTTTTACTTCCTAAAGTAATACATGTTTTCATGGAGAGCAATACAGAATAATAAAGACAAGGACACAGAAGAAAATAAAATCATCCACAGATATTGTTACCAAGATATAATTACTATGGTTTTATTTTTATAGTCATTTTCTGTATAATAAATGTTTTTAAATAAAATTGCAATTATCTAGCACACACTACTTTAAATTCTGCTTTAAAAATTTAACATTTTAGTAGAAGGATTTCCTTATAATGTTAAGTTTTTTGAAAAGTAAATTTTAGCAGGCACGTGGTTTCTGTTACATGAATGTAACATAGTTTGTTTGGCTGTTTCCTCCTATGTTGTCCCATTAGATGACATCTTTTCTTCCTGTTTTCTTCCCTCTTCCCTGCTCTCTTTCCCTTCCCCCTCTCCTCTGTTTCCCCCATCTTATGTCCCACCCCCCCTGCCCTTTTTCCTGCTCTTGTAAATAAAGCTACAGTGACCATCAGACTGCAGGCCTAGTGTGTGATTAACTACAAGACAAAGCAAAGTTCTAGGGAAATTCTTGGGATTAATGGCCACTAGGTAAGAGTTCACCACGGGCTGGAACTCCCCTCTGGCGACCAATTCCTGGAGAAGTGACTAGGGATAACATCCTTATTGGGGGATCAATATTTTTTTTCTTCATCAATAATACGTTTTTTAAAAAGTTATATTTTCCCAGGGGCCACAGCTTTGTCTTGTTGGTGACACACTGGTATTCAGGACAGTTATGTTTTAAGTGCTGGTGAATAAATTTAAGATGAGTAATAAATGAAGATCTTATGTAACAGATTCATCCAATTGTAGCTTAAAAGATACAATCAAAATGGTGTTTTTGCATAAAGGATTTGCCTACGTAATTTAATGAAATTTTTATATATAGTACAATGCACTATGCTTTTTAAAAAAAATAATTTCTAGAGATACTTAACAGTCTTCCTCAGGCACACAGCACAGCATGCCCTATGCCGGGTGTGTCATCTGATCAACAGCCGCAGACCTGGAGAGGTGCTTGCCCGGGAACCATACCAAGTTCTGAGAGATGAGCTGGGAATCCTTCCCGACATCACCAGTCTGCCTAAACCCGGACACAAGGTATTGAATATGTGAGTATTCACTGTGGGCTTGTGGTTCTAGTGCACTTGATTTTCCAAAGATGTTTTGCTCAGTTTTAGTTTTATAAATATATTTTTAATATCACATAATATATGTGATATTATAAACATTATGATAAATATACAGTATAAAACTATGTTATTCTAAATATACTATAAAGTATTAATTATCATATTATTATATCCATAGCTAAAAGTCTTTTTCCTTGACATATTTTAGTTAAGTGGGGTGTTTTCTATGTTTCTGTAAGGTCATGTTATACGGCCAGTTAATCCATTTCGAAGAGCAAGGTTCCTGTTTTTTCTTATAGTCTCAGGTTGGCTGATAAATGATAAAACTGTTCTCCAGCACTTTCGTCAGTAAGTAATTATTTTATATGCCCCCAGAGCTTTGCCTGTTGACTTTACCTTGGTGCCCCTCATATCTGTGGCGCTAACCCAGACCCCTTCTGCTCTCTGAACACATTCACGCCATGGACTCGTGGGCAGCCCCTGTGAGTTCATCCTCCATCAGCAAACACTGGCGGGGCCTGAGGCGCTGCCAGCCCCGCTCTGAGCCACACGGAGCCCCTGTGCTCCCGGCTGGGGAGGAAGATGCTTCACAGATACCTCAGGCTCACTCAGTCCGAACCTCAACTTTTCTTGTTGCTGTTGTTATTCTGGCTTTATAACTTGTCTTCTTTTTTTTTTCCTTTTATTTTTAGTTGACATGTAAAAATTGTACATATTTATGGGATACACTTATACAATGTGTAATGATCAAATCAGAGTAATTAGCATGTCTGTCACCTCAAATATTTGTCATTTTTGTGTTGGGAACATTCAAAATCCTCTCTTCTAGCTTTTGGAAAATATACAATAAATTATTATTGACTATAGTCACCCCGCAGTGCTACAGAACACTAGAACTCATTCCTCCATCTGGCTGCAATTTTGTATCCATTAACCACCCGCTTCCCATCCTCCCTCCCTTACCTTCTCAGCCTCTGGTACCCACTATTCTCCTCTCTACTTCCATGAGATCAGCTTTCTTATTACAACTCCCACGTATGCGTGAGAACATGCGGTATTCATCTCTCTGTGCCTGACTTATTTCCCATAATGTCATATTCTCAGTCTCATCCATGTTGCCACAAAAAGACAGGATTTCATTCTTTTTAAAGGCTGAATAGTGTTCCATTGTGTATATATGCCACATTTTCTTTGTCCCTCCGTCTGACGGTGGGCAGTTAGGTTGGCTACGTGTTTTGGCTGTTGTGAACAGTGCTGCAGTGGACATGGAGGTGCAGACGTCCCTTTCACATACAGATTTCATTTCCTTGGCTGTGCACCTAGCAGCAGTATTGCTCACACCTGAACTTATTATCCGCTTTGCCCAGACCCGGTCCTCTCTCACAGTCCCTGTGTGTGTTTTTGGCACCTCCCTTCACCTATTCCTCCATTTCTTTGTAACAAAAATATGTCTCACACTTGTTTAGATGCTGACAACCTGCAAAGAGTACAGGCCTTGAGCTGACATTCAGAAGAGATCACACACGGCAAAAACAGAGGCTGCTGAGACATCCACACAACGATGTGCTTGGGTTGATGTAGGGGAAAGTAGGGAGAAGCAGGATGAGAGAGGAAGTTTCTGGCTCATACAGGCCCATGGGGTATCAGATAGTTTTCACTTCACGTGCAAACTCCAATCAATTAATAGTGGCTGCCCTGAGCTCTGGATTGAGAGCACTACACCTAGGTGAAGGCAGAAGTCTGCTGTGATCAATTAATAATGCCTGCCAATGGCAGAGCTGGAGGTATATGGCCTTGCATGCTAAGTATTTTGCATCCTATATTGCTAACATGGGTCTTTTTCCAAAGGACCAGCGGAAACAAGCTCTGGATGTCTGCCTGAGCATCAGGACAGGTTGCTGGGCTATGGGTAAAGCCACCAGCTGCAGGAGGACTCTGTTCCCCCTGGACGATGACATCAGCAATCAAAACTTTTAAAATTGTGGCTGTTGATAAGCTATATTGCATGTGTTTTTTTAAAATATATATGACTAGTGAGTATCATCATCTTAATTTCTTAGGATGATATGGATCTTAAATCATATGTGGTAAATGGCATTCCAAAGAGACTTGGGGACTTTCAGAATATGGTATTCTGCCTGATCAAGGATTATAATACACATGAGATTATCATAATATTATAATATACAATATTGCATTATTAGAATACATATTGTAATATATATTGCCCAAAGATATTGGGGAGGGGAAATAAGTTTTATGTGTTTGATGGTACAGAAAAGGTAAAGAATAAATAATATTTTAAGCACCAAGACTCTGAGCCCTGGTAGTTTTGTGTTAAGATTAGACTGCGTTAAAGGATCTTTCCATGTTCCTGGCTCCCTCAGAATTCAGCTTTTTACTGTTGGTTGCTTGGAGTTTATATTTATCGAATAGATTAAGGATGCCATGGTATTTCATATTGTGTAATTTTCTAGTCAATAAAGGAAGAGGTTGTTGGAAAGCACCGAGCCTGTTGGAAGAAGTAAAACACAATGATTATTCCCACACCGTTCAGTTTGAGGCGGCCTAATTAGCACTGTAGGTCAAGGTCGGCATTTTGACCACCTGGAAACCACGGGGCAGGTCTAGTTTGGTTTACAGCAGTGCAGTATTCTACCTTAATGTAGGTTGCATGATCTTCCCTGTGAAATGTTTAGTTCTTCACAATCATAGCTGATGTGTTGTATTTCTCTTTTCTCCTTTTGTTCCTACTTGCTCCTTTTTCCCTCTAGACTTCCCAGGGTGTGTAGGGAGTGCTTATTTCTTCATCAGAGTAACAGCACAGAAGGAAGAGTGCAGGGCTGACTGTGAGTTTGGGAGAGGAGGCTGGGCAGGGTGACAGGCACTTCTGTTCTTCTCTCTTTGGACTCTGCCTGCAGAAAGCGCAAGACAGAGCTGTTCCTTCATGCCTTGGGTTTTACAAGAGCAGATCCCCACCCTCCAGGGGAAACCTCTCTGGGAAGCTTGTTGTCTGCCTAATTCTGGGCAAAGTATAAAACAGCTGCTCAGCTGTACAGCAAAACCGTGTTGTGCCAAATCAGCTTTGTAAGCAATAAATTTGATGTTTTGTACATCGTCTGCCTGACCCTAGCCTATCTCTCAGTTGTTCACAAACTTTGGCAAAGAAAAATAGAGTGTTAGGTATTAACGTATAAAAACTGTAAAACTTTATAATACAGCCTCTCATTTAATGTGTCCTTGAGCCAGTTACTGATTCAGTTTGGTTCCCGTGAATGTTCCAGATACTGTGATCATATTGAAGATAAAGAAAAAAAAAATGAAACATAGCCTTTGTCCTCAGTGAGTTCATAACTTGGCAAGGACACGGACAATTAAAAAAACCCAGAGAACCATGTGCTAGGGGCTTGGGGTGAACTAAATTCTAGATACTGAAGGCATTTTAGACTGTAATATGGCTATAAATAATCTGGAGATCTTGTTAAAATGCCACTTTCGATTCTGTTGGTTCAGGATGAGGTGAGACTCAGCATTTCTAACAAGCTCCCAGGCGATGTGATGCCGTTGGTCCTTGGTCCGTGGACCACACTGAGGAGGTAGGCAACTGACTAAACCACTCCACAGCAGCCGCATTGCAGAGAGGAGGCACCTAATCATCCACTTTGGAAGGGTCTGAGCAGGGGACAGCCAAACTGCGTCTTCAAAGATGAGCAATGTGCCAGGAAGATGTGAGGTGATGCAATGTCATGCAGAAGAAATGCCCAGAGTAAAGAACTGTGGCACAGCATCATGTTTTTGTTTTTGTTTTTGAGGAAACATGAGAAGTCCCCTACAAGTGTTGAACAGAGTGTGAGTTGGAAAGGGGAGAAGGGTAAGAGATTTGGCATTCAGTGCTTAAGGGTGGAGTTTCCATTTTATCCTGCAAGTAATGGGAAGCATTAAGGGACTTAAAGGGAATTTTCATTATCTGATTTAAATTTTTAATAGACTTTTATTTTTTAGAACAGTTTCAGGCTTACTGAAGAATTCAGAAGATATTACAGAGGGCCCTCATATACCCCACACCTCATTTTTCCCTATTATTATCATTTGATGTTAATATAGTACATTTGTTATAATCAATGAACCAATATGATACATTATTATTTATTAAAATCCATACATTATTCAGATTTCCTTCTCTTATACCTAATGTCCTTTGTTCTGGTCCGGGATCCCATCCAGAATACCACGTTAGATTTAGTCGTCCTGTGTCCTTAGGTTACTCCCGACTGTGGCAGTTTCTGATCCTTTGCGTGTCTTTGATGACATTGGCAGTTTGAGGAACACTGGTCGGGTACTTTGCAGGATGCCCCTCTTTGGGATTTGTCTGAGTTTTTTTATGATAGGACTGGAGCTATGCGTTATTGGAAGAATGACCACAGAGGTAAAGTGCCCTTTTCATTGCACTTTTTCAAGGGAACACACAGTCAACATGATTTATGGCTATCGATGTTGACTTTGAAGACCTGGCTGAGTTAGTGTTTGCCAGCTTTCTCCTCTATAAAGTTACTCTTCTATTCCCTCCTTCCCATCCTTCAGTTTTTGGAAGATAGTTACTGTGCACAACTCACACTTTAAGAGTCTTATGCTCCCTCGCCTTGAGGAAAGAATATCTATTAATATAAAAATTATTAGTAATGCTTCTACATGGAAGATTGCCTCTTCTCCTCATTTATAACTTTATTTAATCATTTATTTATATCAGTATGGACTCATGGATATTTATTTTATACGTTGGGTTACAATATAATACTATTTCATTTTATATTTTTGTTAAATTGGTCATTGAGAATTCTTTCAGTGTATGCAATCTTTAAAAACTTTTGGTCATTGGGAACTCCTTCAGCAGCTCCTGGGACCCTTTAACAGACTCCCATCAATGTGGGGTTTCCCTTTTAGTACTTCCTTACTATCTGGCTCTACAAGATGCTCCAGGCTCATGTTGTGTATTTCCTGCTCCAGTATGAGAATTATCTTTCACTGAAGAATGATATTAAACCTAAGATCTGGGTGCTAGATGTGCTCATTGCTACTGGGGTGTTGTTTCTTTAGAATTTCTCAGCTGACAGAGCAAGGAAATATAGGGGCATATACTAACCTTCCTATGTATATATTTATAAATATTTCTATATGTAACTATTTGTGTCTATTTTAAGCTAAACATGAGTTCATACTGATGCATTTAACTCATTTCCACATGTATCATTCTTACATGTCTGTAAATTCCCACTTTTATAGTGAGAAACCTGGATTCTACCTGCTACTCATTTCAATGTATATATGTAATAGTATTAGCACTGGTAACCCCATACTCTTTGGGAAATAACTTTATCAACTAAAGTACAGTGTTTATGTGCAGTACATACTGCCTTTAGTTTTACAGACTTTACTCATGTCCAAAGTCACTTAAGTCAGAAATTTTTCTTCTTACTTTCATCAACGAGGTAATATTATACATTTGTAGTACAGTTAGATTCACTAGTCATGATGTGAAGTTCTTCCTGGGATTTTTCAACCTTAAAAATGATCTTTTAAATTTGTATTTGCTAAAGTTCATTCTTTGTACTGTAAAATTCTGAGTTTTGAAAATGTATAATGTCATGTATTTTCCATTACCAGGGGTGGTGAACTTTTTCATGTTGGAAGCCTGCATTAATTTAGCTGTAATCAAATAAGACCACGTTCAAGAAACTTCAATTAGATATACTTAAAAATGTACATTATTTTATAAAAATCTAACTACTATATAGTAAATCATTTCAAAAACTGAAAAGTATTTGTTAATTTTAAAGTTAGCTAACCTTTTAATGACTTTGCAGTGTCTGCTTTTTGTTGGAAAGCATGTGAATATTTGGTTGCAGCATGGAGGTCCGCAGTTTCGGTGATCCTCGAGATGGGTATCAGTCATTTGTGACCTCAAGGGCATCCGGATTTGGGTTAGGTAGAAGAATGTAGATTCACAACAATAAGTGGTTGAAAAGCAAGAAAACATTTTTTGGGCATGTTATCATGGTGTAATAAAATGGGCAAAATGCCTTCTCCACTGCTGAGATCTTTCTTTCCTGCCTTATGTTCATGTATTTTTATTTATTTAAAATCTCTTCTGAAATGCTTACCATATGCCAGGCAATGTGGCATACGAGCCCTTTACAAATATTAAGTCATTTATTTCTCATAACAACCCTAGAGGTAGGCATTGATATTATACCTACTGCACAGATGAGAGGACTGAGGGTGGCCCGCAGGCAGGGCTGCCCAGAGTCGACATTCTCAGACATCACACTCTGCTGCCTCCCCAGCTCCTGCAGCTTTAGGTTAAAGTGAGTCTTGGGGAGGAAGCAAGACATGGCACAAACACTAAAATTTGGACTTAAAGCCTTGGTCTGTCCCTCACTAATTGTGAATGACTGTGATAGACAGAAGTATGGCCCAGGAACATTCCACACCCTAGTCGCTGGGAGTGTGGAAGGTGATGGGATGCCACACCCAAGGATGTGTTACCTTGCATGGCAAAAGGCACTTTGCAGATGCAATTAGGCTTACTAATCAGTTAATTATAAGATGAGGAGATTATCCTGGATTATCCAGATGGGCGCAATGTCATCAGGGGAGCCCTTAAAAGCAGAGGCAGGAGAGGAAGCCAGAGAGATCCAAAGCACGAGCAGCATTCGATGTGCCCTTGCGGGCTTCCAGGTGGAGGTCATGTGTGGAAAAATGGGACCTCAGTCCTACCACTGCAAGGAACTGCATCCTGCCAAGAAGAAGAATGAGCTTGGAAGCACTTTCCTCTGAAGACCTTCCAGGAAAGAACACAGTCCAGCTGACACCTTATGAGATCGTGAGCAGAGAATCCAGTCATTTTGCATTGGACTTCTGTCCTGCAGTACTGCGAGATAATAAATTGGTGTTTTAAGCTGCTAAATCTGTGGGACTTGGTTATGCATCAATAGTGTACTAATGCAATGACTTTAGACAAGTTCCTGAAAGCCGCTGAGTTTGTTTCCTCATTTGTAAAGGGAGGCTAATGGGATGTGTGTTCCCTGAAGATGAAACAAAATCCACAGGATGGTTCCAGCCTGGTGCCTGAAGTAGAGGTCAGAGTTCCATACATGTAGCCACGTTTCTCAGGTATAAAAAGTACATTGTTAGTGGAGAAAAGGGTTAACAGGGAAACCCTGAATGATTGAAATGGTGCTTTATCTGCATTTCAAGGAATAGGCTGAGTTTTGATAGCCAATTCAGATTAAAATTTAACCAGTAAAGAATTGAGAGGAGAACACTCCGTGGTTTATCTAAACCTATCACATGTTGCGTAGAAGTATCAATTTGTGTTTTAACACGTGGAAGAAAACAACTGATACCAGACTTTGACATCTTCCAGAGGCAACTTTCAATTCTGGAAAACAGAACAGGAGCAAAGAAAATGGAAATCAATATAGAATATATACTATGGTTCATACAGCTGCCTGGCTGGGGCAGGATCACTTCTTGGCTCACTTCTCTTTCAACTGGTCCCCTATACTCTGTACGTGCAGCTGAGAGCTAAAATGTTGCTATGGGAAGCACATCACTGCACACTTTAAAGGCAAGGGTGATTACGAATGCACATTTGTAATTGACATCTGATGTATTGGATGTAACAAGAGAACCTCTGCTTCTCTATAGAATGCAGAGGAAGCTGGACTGTGAAATGAAGCCACCAAGATTTTACAGTCTTAAGTCAGAGATCACAGCACTCTGGCTTGTTGGGAAATGCCGGTAAAGAGGAGGGAGCAGGGAAAGCAATCCTGAGGCAATGGGGGAGGGATGGTGTGGGATGGTTTGGCTTCTTAAGGCTGCCACAACAAAGCGGGTGTCCTAAAGCAACAGAAACGGGTTCTCTCAGTTCTGGAGGCACGTAGTCCAAAAGCAAGGTGTTGGCAGGTACCTTTTGGAGGCTCTCAAGGAAATCTATTCCATGCCTCTTCCTAGCTTCTGGGAGCTTCTGGCTTTCCTTGGCATTCCTGCTCCGTTCTCTGCCTCTGTCTTCATGTAGCTTTCGTTTGGTCCCTTCTGTCTCTTATAAAGACATAGGTCACTGGATGCTGGGCTCACATCCAGGGCCAGCTAATCCTGGATCACCTCGTCTCAAAACTCTTAACTGCATTTGCAAAACCCTTTATCCAAATAAAGTCATATTCACAGGTTCCAGAGGTTAGGACTTGGATGTATCTTTTCTAGGGGTCACCATTGAACTCATCCCAGGGATTTTTACTGAAAACTTACTGAGAAATAGCACACACCTTTAAAAATGTGGAATAATAAAAGAAAATAAGAAAGCAAGCTCAGTGGGGCTAATTTATGTGGATGGTATATGAAGTTAAACAACAATATAAATCTCCTCTACTTAGGATTTGAGGTAAATAGTATAATCTACTTGAGGAGAAAAGCTTATTTTTAGAAGGAAAAATGTTTACATCCCTGAAAAAGTTGAGCCATCATAGGCAGCTGGAATTCATAAACCTTTCCTCCTCCATGGAAGACTTGCAAAGATTGTAACCTTAAAAAAAGGAAAACATTAAGAAATATAGTACAACTAAAATATAGGTCATTTTTCAACTTTGATTTCAATTTTAGAAACTATTGCCGTTTTGGGGTTCCACAATTTCAATTGGTGATTGTAGTTATTCAGCATTGTTGTTTTGACTTTTTTTCCTTTTATTGCATGTTTTTTATAGAATCATCTTTATTTATCAAGGTTCACATGAGATTAAGCTAACTTCTAATCATTGTCTTAACTGCCTTATGAATTAACATATGTAATAGTGCTTTACAATGTAGAATAGCATGCAGATATAAAGTAGAATTTCATTGGCCAAAGCAAGTCACATTGCTACATTTAATTTTAAGTGCATGAAGGTATAACCAGAACTTAGAAGCAGAAAAGGTTAGACTATTTGTGAACAGCCCTAAATACCAGAGCTTGGAATTCCAAACTCTGTATGCCAAGAAATGATCATGTACTAACTACAAAATAGCAATCGATTTTTGGCTTCAGTTTGTAGATAAAATTCCTCCAAGTTTGATCAAAAGTAATGGGGTATTGACAAGTAAATTCTATTTACATCATTATCTCTGGAACAAACAAGAAGGAGTATAGAGTATTCTTATGGAAATTTTTTATGGAAATGACAAAACCACTACCAATCTTGTTCTTCCTTCTTAGCTGAGATTTATTAATAGTTAGAGACTATAATTTCCAGAATACTGTGAGTGTTGAGGGTAGTTCCAAATATTTGAGGTGTCTGTGTCAAACTAACAGATTGATGTGGGTATGTGTGTAGATGTGACTCAGGGGCTATGATGGATCGTAAGCACAGCCACAGATTCCTCCCATCGTATGTGAGTGCCCCTTTGCAATGTGATTTGTTGCTTTTCTTATCAAGGAGTAGATTCCCTTTCTCTACCCCCTTGAAACTAGGCTGGATTTCTGCCCAGTCCAAACTGCTCTGGCCACAGAACTGTGAAGGAATGAAATTGTACTGTTTTGAGCCACTCAGTTTGGGTGGTTTGTTTGTGGCAGTAGATAGCAATACGGTGTAAACCAGCTTATCCCAACTGATACGTGTGTGTATGTCATATACATCTGTGTATATTCTTTGTGTGCACACACTGATATATGTATATATCACATTAATTCTTTCAGCAGGCGAGATAAGGAATGTGATCCAGTTTTCATTTTATAAACAAGGAAATTCAGATGTTCACTGAAATTTTCCTCATTTGTATCAAGACAATTTAGCAGATGGCTAGATTAAAGGGGTCTTACAAAATGCACTTGAGGAAATCATTCTCAAATAGCTGATTCTTCTGTAGACAAATGATATTAAAACCAGATTGTGAGGCTAGAAGATAAGTATCTTTGGCTTTTCCCCTTCATCCTGATGCATTCCAGAAAACATTATTCAGGCAGTGCCAGATGTGATTGAGACCACCTTCGGGTCAGAAAAGATAGCGTCCATTCGCCCTTAGGAGTTTAGGATTGCATCACTCCTAGTGTGATTAGTCAAGCCCAACTCATTTGGGCTGAAATGCAACAAGGAAATTCACCGATGCTTTTAATATAGAAAGTCTAGTATAAAAAGCTAGAAAAAAAACTTTCAAGTTATTTTGTCTGAGAATGAAGGTTGCTTTACAAGAAGAAGCCATAATTCATGCTGATTGGAGTGTATGGCTAGAAAGAATAGAATTGGTTAAGGTGGAAAGGTTTTAATTAAAAGGGAAACTTGGATGAAACCTATGCATTAGTTTTATGTTGCTGTTATAACAAATGGACAAAACCATAATGTGTTAAAACAACACAAATTTATCCTACAGTTGTATAGGTCAGAAGTCTGCTACAGATCTTTCCAGGCAGAAATCAAGGTGTTGGCTGGGCGGGGTTCCTTTCTTGAGACCCTAGGAGAAAACTATTTCCTTGCTCATTCAGGTGTCAGCAAAATTTAGTTCCCAGTGGTTGTAGGACTGAGGTCTCCATGTTCTTACTGGCTGTCAGCTAGAAGCCGCCCTTAGCCCCACCAGCCTCTCTCAGACCCTATTGGGTTGATACTCCTTGGTTTTCCATTCTCAGATCCCCAGCCGGCTTGCATGAGAACACACTTTCTCATACTTGTTGCGATCCAGTTGAGTAAGTAGCAGCTTTTAAATTGAATTATCAACCAATGTTGCTACCAATTACTTGCATATCAATAGCAAGTCATTTGGGGTAAATTAATTTGATCTGTGGGTAACTCACCCATTATTGATTGTTTGCTAGAGTTAATTCCAGAAAGTAACGGGGGTACTTTATTGCGACACTGACAGTGCGCTCCAGCGCTACACAGCATGCAGTCTCAGCCCAGCAGCGCTGGCGCCGCCTATGAGCTTGTCTGAGAGGCCTGCCACCCACTACTGGATCAGAGACTCTCTGGGTGGAGTCCGGGGAAGCAGCATTAACAAATCCTTCTGTTTTTTTCCATTCTTGGGGTACAAGCATCACATGTACTCACCAGAAAATTGGTTTCCCTGATCACCACCTAAATACACATCTGGGAACGACACCAATCGGATATCACACTGAGGTGGGGGGTGGGAGGAGGGGATGGGGTATGCCTACACAATGAGTGCATTGCGCACCGTTTGGGGAATGGTCACTCACACTTGAAGGTGCTGACTCGGGAAGGGGGGGTGGGGAGGGGAGGGATATATACCTACATGATGGGTGCAACGCGCACGACCTGGGGAATGGACACGCCTGGAGCTCTGACTTGGGGGGACAGGCGGTACATGGGCAACGTATGTAACCTGAAATTCTGTATCCCTCATAATAATAAGATGAAATAAAAAAAAAAAAAAGAAAAAGAAAATACTAACATCAAAACTTCTGGAATGAAGGAAGTATAAGTGGCTTCAGAAAATATTTTAGAGACAGTAGTGAAACACCCTTAAGAATATTGTGTCATCTGTGCTCTTGATGGTGCTGAGAAAAATATTGTATAGAAAAATGACAGTGAATCTCATTTGAAAAGTGATTTAGAAGAGTCAGACTGTAAATGTGAAATTTTATTCATACTGTAATCAAGTACCTTTACTTATATTTTTCTTTTTATATATGCATGTGGATGATATACAGTTAAACTCAATAAGTTTATAAGAGCTCAGTCAGTGAATATTTAAAAAATTATGAATGACTAATAAAAGATTATACTCAAAAAAAAAAAACAAAAAAACCAAATCCTTCTGGTGATTCTTCTGCAAATGAAGGTGTGAGAACTGTCATTATAATGGTTGAGAGCCTGGATTCTAGGGCCAGACTGCCTGGGTTTGCATCCTGGCTATTCCACTGCGGGTCGAATGCCCTGGGGAGAAGCACTTGGCCTCTGTGAGACTCCGGTTCCGCATCTGTGAAATGAGATTAACAATAATTCTTACCTCACAGAGTCGTTGAGAGGATTAGCTGAGTCAATACATGTAAAGTGTGTTCCCAACAGTACCTCGCAGACAGTAAGCACCCTCTAAGTGTTTGCTGTTGGTGTTGCTTTCATTCCAGGTGAGAGAGCGAGAATGTAGACCTGTCTGTCTTACTCGCTGCGACAGGCTGAGCCCAGCGTGGGGACGGTGGCGGGATGGAGGGAGGACCCCGCACTGGGCACTGGGAAGGCTGGGCAAGCATTTGGCCACTCGCTCTTCATTTCCACATCCTTGAACAAGTCGAGTCTGTGTGACCCCTGGTTTTTTAAGTTATGGTAAATTACCATTTTAATCATTTTCAAGTGTCCAGTTCAGTAGTGTTAAGTCCTTTCACATTGTTGTGCAACAGATCTCCAGGACTCTTTCCATCTTGCAAAACTGAAACTCTGTACTGAGTAAATTATGACTCCCCAGCCCCTGGGAATCCCCACTCTGCTCTCTGTCTCTGAGAATCCGACTACGCCAGGCACTTCACAGTACTGAAATCACACAGTGCTTGCGTTTACACGGCTGGCTTATTCACTCAGCATAATGTCCTGGAGGTTCATCCGTGTTGTAGCATGTGTCAGAATTTTCTTCCTTTTGAGGCTGAATGATATTCCACTCTATGGGCAGACCACTTCTGTCTGCTTTGAAGACGGCTTGCCTTCAATTCTGCACCCGAACATCATCTCGTCTCCTGTCCTGCTGGGGCCTCATCAGGAGGCATAGCGGAGGCTGGTGATGGAGGCTCCAGAGCTGGGATATTTGCAGTAGATGGCAGATGGTGAATGAAAAAGGAGATCTGAGCCAGTTGCCCCCACGGCCTGTTTCCAGACTCTGTGGGGAGTGGTCCTGACCCAAGAGACTGTCTCCTCAATCACAGTAAATATGGGTGATTGTAGAGACGAAGGGCAGGAGAATTCACTGAAGCCCCAGCCCTGCAGGGCTGTGGCTCAGTCTTGATCAGAGGCAGGGCGATAGAAATAGGAAACGAGTAATAAAATGACTATCTTCTATTAAGTGTGACGCTTGTGACCTAATAAAATGTTCACAACCTATGTTTTTCCTGCTACCATTTTTAGATAATTGATATGCACCCCAAATCAAGTTTGCATGCTGCAGTAGACCTGACTAGGGGACTGAGTGATGGCATGTGACTCCCAATGTCCCCTGGCCACCAGCATGGGTGACCTGTAGGTGTGCTCATACCAATGGAAGACCTCAGGGTGTGAGGAAACAGCCCCCGAGCTACAGGGCTGGGTGGATTGTTCCCAGAGAGAGCGAGGTTGAGCCTCAGATCTGTCATTCAATGTGGTGCTGCCATCTCCTCCTGAGAGCAGCTGGGCCAGGTCTCGTGTGGTAAGACCCTATAATTGGGATGTTAAAGCGGCTTTTCAGAACCCAGCCTCACTCCCTGAAGTCCCTCGTTCTCCTGGGGCAGAATTCATGGGGTCCCTGAGCTTCCCTGAGTCACATGGGTCTGCATTTCAAATTGTCCACTTTGAGAGTCTAGGAACGGATTTTGTCAGTTTTCTCAGGGGTTATCAAACTTTGGGGAGGTGAGCCTTAATAGCATACATATTTATTAAACCTGGATGGCAATTTGCTAATTTGCCACAGGGGATAGATTTTGCCGGTGTGATGATATGTGTATCCAAGGCAACCTCAAGGCAACCTTTCCCGCAAAGGCAGAGAGAGGGTTCGGGGAAATGCTCTGGTTACACTGTATGATGCTAGACTTCTGAAACGATGCTCTCGTGATGAGAAGACCACGTTGTGCTGTCATGATGGTTTGATAGGAAATTTATAACTTTTGTTCATTTTTCTTTTGAGGTGTCCAGTGGTTTTATGTAATTTTTCAGTTTTGAGATCTCTCTGTAAATTAAGTTTATGAACTCAGTCTCTTATATTCATTGATCTTTTTTCTGATTGTTACTCATCTTTTAATATTGTTTGTGGCTTTTTTGATCTTGTGAAAGTTTAAATTTTTAAGTCATGATATTTTTCAGTCTCTTTAAATAGTAAATCCTTCCCCAATTAATTTTTATTGAGATATACATGCAACATATGGTAAGGTTGGTACTTGGGTGGGTTTTGGCAAATATATGCCTCCTGTAACCACAAGTGGAATCTAGACGTAGGACGCTCCTCTTCCCCGAGAAGGTGCCCTGGGGCCCAGGTTCCCGGTCCGGCCCCAGCCCCTCGCTGCTCTGATTCCTCTCACTGGAGACTAGTCTTGCCTATTCTGAAACTTCATATGAATGCAGTCATCCAGGATGTTCTCTTTTACGTCTGCCTTTTCTCCCCAACATAATTTGTGTTTCACCCAAGTTGTTACCTGTTTTTGTCTGTGATAAATAAAACTGCTGTGAACATCTTGTCCCCGTCTCTGTGGGCACAGGCTTTTGTTTCTTCTGGGGACACAGCTAGGAGTGGCATTTGCTGGATCGCAGACAAAGCGTATGTTTGACTTTAGAATAAGCTGAGAAACTGTTTTCCCCAGTTTGTCAGAATGGCTGTGTTACTTTCAGCCTCTCCAGCAAGGAATGAGAGTTCCAGTTGTTCCATATCTTCAGCCGCATTTATTTAATCTTTTAATTTCTATGTAAATTCTGAGACAACAGGAATCTAACTTTATCTTTCCCTAGTGGCTTAGCCACTTATCCTAATAACATAGTCTTCATCAAGTAGTCCATGTTGCTCATTGCTCTATGTACTGGAATGGTTTTATATACATTTTTCTTTTTCTGGACCAGGCATTTCTTCCCTTGTTTTTTCTGGGTCCATTATCACTCAGTTTGGTCATTGCTGCTTCATAATACACTTGAATACCTGACAGTGAAAGTGGAGCCTCTTTTCTTTTGTTCCAAAAGATTTCTGGCTATTCTCATTTATTTAATCTTGCATGAAGTTCAGAATTCTCTTTCTAAAATTTTGGTTTTTATAAGTCAAGGAATGATGGAGGGATAGAGAATAAAATTAAAAGATTGTTCCAGGCTTCTGAAAATTTTTGCCTAAGATAACAATAGCACAAAAATCTTTTTTTTTTTTTTTTTTTTAAAGCGTTAAGTGTTATTCTTATATAGCAACTGCAGGAAGGGTTTTTAAAAAATTCTATACCTAGCTGGAGTTCAGAAGTCTTTTTAATTAGAGCTTCAGGCATCATGGAAATTCCTGTGGAAAGTAATTTTAAAAGTTCTCCACTTCCTGGAATCTATTTTTGGAGGGGAATTTACATTTCTTGTTAATCTGCTCCAGATATGACTGTGAGGCTCTCGAGGCACGCCACCGAAACTTCTCAGCTGAGCTCTGAGACTCAGACCTTGGCCTGACTTTGCAAAGTCACCTACTGAGGAATCAGGTTTGTTACCAAGAGATCATTACTAACCACGAAGCCAGCTGCAACCTCACCTTCATACACAGAAATCACCTTAGGACCTTGAAGTTTGGGTTTAGGAGAGGGAATGCTTATGGTCACAGCAAGGAAAGAACAGCAGACTTTGAATATTTGGCACTAGTTCTTTGTAACTAATTTTCAGAGATATTCATTAAAATCTAAGACAGTAATTGATGTAATATTATGTGGTTTCTTTTTATATGTTTTCTGAAACTTAAGATTCTAGGGATCCCAAACAGAAAATAACAAGAGTTGGCAAGAATGTGCAGAAACTAGAAATCCTTGTGTATTATGGGTGGGAATGTAAAATAATACACCTGCTGTGGAAAACCAGTATAGTGATTCCTCAGAAAATTAAAATAGAACTACCATAGAATTACCGACAATCCCGCTTCTTGACATATACACAAATGAACTGACAGCAGGGACACGCACAGGTATTTGTATACCGTGTTTATAGTAACGTTATTCACAACGGCCCAAAGGGGGAAGCAACCCAGTGTCATCCACAGAGGACTGGATACACAGAATGTGGTCTGTGCATACAACGGGATATTATTCAGCCATAAAAACGGAGGAAATTCTGGCACATGCTACAGCACGGATAAACCTGGAGGACATCAGGCTAAGTGAAATCAGCCACTCATGAAAGGACAAATACTGTATGATTCTACTCATAAGAGGTGCTGGGAATAGTCAAAATCATAGAGACAGAAAGTGGAACAGTGGCTGCCAGAGGCTGGGGCAGGAGGAGAGTGGGAAATGGGGAGCTATTGTTCAGCGGGTATAGAGTTTCAGTTTGCAAGATGGAAAACGTTACACAAAAATGTGAATATACTTAATGGTACTGAATTGTTCACTTAAAATGATTAAAATGACATGTTTTGTTATGCATATTTTATCACAATTAAAAAAAAGTCCAGATTCTGAAAAACCATTCAGGGTCTTTGTATTATATTAACTGTGAGTATGTTAAGAGTAAAACCAAACAAGCCCCAAATTTGAATGGGTCAATATAACAAAAATTTGTTTCTCATTCTTGCAGTCCACTGTAGGTTTGCTGGGGACAGGCGGAGGTGCTGAGTCTGCTCCATACAATCATTCTGGGAGCAACATCTCTCCTTCTTATGGCTGCATCTCCCTACGGCTCCTTGGAATCCTCTCTAATCAGCCAGGGGAGGAGAACAGAGGGGAGGATGACACTTGGGTACTTTTTATGGGCCAGGCCTCATGGTGGCCCACCTTGGTCCTGGTCTTGTTCCACTGACTGGACTTTGTTGCAGGGACACACCTAATGCAAGGGACACAGGGAGATACCGGGTGTGGTACCAGGGGAGGACCAGCTGTGTGTCCAGGAGGAAGGAGTCTCAGATACTCCGGAAAACTGTGGGTCTCTGCTATAGACATTGTTTGGTTGAGTCCCACTATGAGGGCATATTTGATGAACGTATCTCTGGAAAGATCAGTGATCTTCCTAGCAGTTAGAATCCTGTAGGAAAGATATTTCTTATGGGGAGCAGAGAGATGTTATGCCTGCGTGATCAATCCTGCCTCCCAACATGATAATATGTAGTCATGTGAACATACGTGTAATTATTTTAATTAACCCACATTTTGATCTGAAAATATATTACCTCAGCAACAGATGTCTAAATGTCCTTCTGACATTCAGGCAGAGGGACTTACGGTGATAGTCAGACCTAAGATCAGATCAAGTTCATAGACCGGATAGTACAGAAAGGTGATGCGTTTGTTCCACTGGCATTAGATGAAAATATGGAAACCTGGCCACTAGGGGCTTGTTGCCAGGCTCTAGACGACTGTCCAGTCTCCTCAGATGCTCTGGCAATGAACTAGAACCAGAATGGATGGAGGAGCTTAGGGAGCTACTGAGTCACAGCCAAAGCTTTAGTGAGCCGTAAGTGGCTTCAGGCCTCTGGAGTGTTCATCTCCTCAAACCCTCACCAGGGATACTTAGGAAGGAGCCCCGTGTACACAGAGCTGGATCTGCACTCACTCAGATGAGATGTAGATTCCCCTCTATTGATATTTAATATTATACATATATTCATAAACTTGGGTTTGAGTTGTAATCTTAAAAAATGAAAGTTTTAAAATTGGTTACAGATTTCTCCATTAAATATGCCTACATGAACATAAAATATCTTTAGGAATGTGAATCATCACTTCTCAATTTATCTTCTTTGTCAGATCAGAATTTAGCATGTTGGGTGTTCTTAAGTAATGCTCACATTATTGAAATATGTCACATTTTACTCTGGGAATTCCTTCATTGCCTCTTTCTGGTTTGGCTGTCCCTCTCCAACACAAGTCCTTATCTCCCTCCATGGCACAACCTATTTAAGCAGTAACTGCCCCTGTTATTTAAACTATAAGTTAGATTTGGTAGAGACTTGAGGGTTAACTCAGCTGTGTCTGTGTGAGCCTGGAAGCACTGTCCCTCCCCAGGAGTGCCTGAGTCATCATCTTGACAGTGTCCGTCTGAAAGGATCTGACGACAGAGTATGTCCAGGTTTTCCATTTGGAATTTCTGCACCCTACAGCACAGTCTTCTGATACTTTTCATACTCCAAGTCCATCAGAAGCACATAGAGGAAATCTTGATATTTCCTAAGTCTTCAAAACCAGAGCCATCATACAAATCATTTCCCAGCCAGTCTTCAGGCTGCATCCTCTAGTGGACCTTTCTGCGGTGTCATTGATGAGCAGGTGTATTTTTATTTTAAATGTCTGATTGTTCATTTAACAAAAATTTGTGAGCACTTTACTATGTGCCAAGTTACTGGGGATACAGCAGTGAACAAAAATCGTTTCTGTTCTAATGGAATTTTACATTCTAGGAAGAGGGACAGATAATTCAAACTATGTTGGATAGAAATAAGTACCAACACAACAGGAGAATAAAGCAGGGAAAAGGGGTACAAAGTGCTGGTGACATGGGGTGGGGTCATCACATGAGGTCTTTTTGATGAGGTGATGCTTGGGTGGAGCTCTGAATTAAGAGAGGACACAAATCCTGCGTCCATGGAGGAAGGAATGTCCTGAGCATGTCGGACTTCAGCTTTCACAGACGGCAGGATGTGCACACTCTGGGCTCCACCCGGCATTCAGTGCACTGCACCGACAAAGCCGGACACAAAATCAGAGGCTGAGAGTTGTGTGAGCCCCAGTGTGACAGATCTGGAGCTACACAGGGAACTAGGCAATGCCGTAGAAATGCGTCCTACCATCCTACGTGGCCAGGAGTGTGTGGAAAATACACCGCACACATGCAATTTTTATTTTGCCTTTTCCCTCCCATTTTTTGTTTAGTGTTTTTAGGGGCAAATGTAGATGCTGATTTAGAAAAAAAAAAAATCAACTTCTTTAATTTGGGAAAAAAATTTGGTAAAGGAAGCCATAAACGAGCCTAGCAGGTATGAAAGATTGTAACTCATAAGCAATGTTAGACCAGGCTTCTGTTTCTATCATTTTAGAAAATACAAATTTTCCTATTGTTCTACTCTGAATTGTAAATGGTGAGCAAGAATTGGCTGTATCAAAAACCTCTTCTTAGAAATCACCAAATGTCTATTCCTCTATTATTAATTTTATTTTTCATATAAAAATTGCTAGGGTCAATTGCAGACTGTATAACTATCTCCCTTTGGGCTGTAAACTGCTTATAATTAAGTCTGTTTTTTAATTGTAAATTTATGTGCAGGCCATTATATCTGGTTTAAAACAGCCATATTTGTTAAGTATTCCCAGTTTTAGATAAGAAATAAATGCCTATTGTTAAAAAAAAGTACAGCCTCTCAAAACCTTTTCCCCAAAATGAGGGATATTAGCTGTTCTGTTGGTCAGGAATCCAGCTTTACTTTAAAAAAATTTTGCTTTTGCTCAAGGGTATTGACAAGAGTGGATACAGTTTGCATATTTTAACCTCTTAAATAACAAATGCAAAACAAATGTAAATGTGGCTCCACTTTTAATCCACTTTTGCATGGTGCAGAACAACTTACTGGAACATGCATGGGCATATTTGTGTTTCATTAAAATCCATATTTGAGATAGTGCTTGCCTTTGGACATGTTACTGGGGACTTTTGATTGAATTACAGAAAATTGGGGAAAATAGCAACCTATAGGGTTACATTCCAAAGAGGTTGTAGGGAAGCCATCACTCAGGAGGATTTTGGAAAAAGATAAGATACAGCTGAGAAACTACACTGAGGTCATACAATTAGAGTCAGCAGACCTCTGCACAAATCTTTTGTAAATATTTCCAACTCTTACTAAATATTATATTTCTCTATATAACATTTGCCATATTATGGTCAGAAGAATAAGGGTAGATAACTTATTTCAAATGCAACTGTGATCAGTTCTTTCTGAATCATTCTGCTGCTGCCAGACATTGCTAGTGAAGCACATGAATTCCACGCATGGCCTTTGGCAGGTGCCCAATCAGTATTTGTTCAACAGACAAATAAATAAATGCAACGCCAAAGACCTGGGCGTGCCGTAATACTTAGCACGTTTGCTAAATGAAGTAAGGTTAAGGTTGTTTTTAGTTGTGAAATAGTTCCTATACTACTTTGGTCAGATCTACTTTTAATGTTGACCCTCAGAATTAAGCAAGTGTTTCTAGTTTTCTTTTTAACAACTAGGAATTGTGGATCTCAGGTCAAGCTCACTATACGACCTGCCAGATAAAAGAGTATTAAATCAAATTTGCAGCAAGTGAAAGGAAGGGGGACTTTCCAGATAGGAAGTGCTGGAGACAGAGATGCTTCTTCAAGGATGCCTGGGTGCGGACCTGCTCCCTCCCTCTACGGGAGAGCATGGCCTTGCTAGAGCTGAATTTGGCTTGAGATCCAATGTATCCAAGATGTCACTGGCCAGCCATGGTTTCTAGTTAAGGACAAAGATTGTTAGTATCTTTTTATAAGCCCCTAGAAGGAAAAAAAGGGCAGAGATGCTATAAGAAATTGACTTTTTCATTTTGATAGGACCCGTATTTTTGCAAAGAATGTGTCATTCCTTGCTGCTGTCTTCTCAATGTGAGTACAGGGCCACTGCAACCTAGCTGAGCTATGTGACCTCTACTCCTGCTCAGGGTGGCTCTCTCATGTTCCCCAAGATTCAGACGCCTTGGCTCAGTGTGCTGGGATCTTCATCTAACCCTTCAGAAGGCACGTGTGTGTTCTCTTCCTGTCAAACTTGCAGCCCCCTGAAATGATGTGGGAACAATGCCGATAGGTTATCTTGTAGGTCTAATAGATTATTTGGAAAAAATAAAAGGCATAGAAATAGGTTTCTTAAACCAGGTTTAAAAGTCATTAGAAACTAAAAGGTGACTTAAATGTCTGTTCCCGTCAATCTGGGTCAACACAAGAGGCTTGAGCTGAGTCAATTATAAGTCATTACGTTTTTCTCTGGCCTGTAAGCCTATTCTTTCCCCGCTCCACACTGCCCTGCAGCAATGGTCACATTTGCTTTCTCTGTTTTAGACCAAAGAATGATGTGCTTTCAATATATCTGATGGCAATTAACTTTCGAAATATCTTTGGTCTCATCCTGTTTTTATGGACAACAGTACTTATTTCATGGTTGTGTGAATTCTTAAAGGGACGTAAGCTTCGTGAATCACTATGTTAAGTCAAAACTAGAAAAAAAGAGTAGACTAAACCCAGCAAAAACCCCACCACTGATGGCTTGATTGTTAGCATTACTCAAATTTCCTCCTCTACAGTAGAATTTAGGATTCTATAAATCACGTTTCATACCAGGCAGGAAGAATAGATAATAAATTGGTATTATCTTTTTAAGTATAATAAGAGAAAATTCAGATTTTTGAATAATTGAGAAAGAATATTTCACAATATGAAACTTCTATATTATCATGTCATATATATGTAGGGAGCCTGAAGTATACACAAATAAATATTATGACTATATAAAATTATAATTAAAGGCTTCCTTTTTATTTCCTTTTCTAATATGTTTACTATTGCAATTTAAAATATATTGAACCAGTTTTACCTTATATAAATGGCTGAAAGGCCTTGGGTACCATTATTAAATGTTCTTTATTTTTCTTACATTTTAAGCAAGGGTTGCAGAGTCTTCTGTCTAGGCCTTGCTGTCCACAGTGGTGATATTCAGATGCATGTATGTGGGGTTTGCACAGCCCTCCTCAAAAGCATGGTCATTAGTCTTGCCTTGGGAGGATAACAGGCACCGCCGTTCCAGCCACCCCCTGTGTTGCAGCATGCTTCTCTGGAAGATGCATGGGCCATGACTAAGTGAAATAAATCCACAGCAATCCCTTTGCTAGAATACAAGGCATTTGAATACTCCCTGGACCAAGGTACAGGGTACTATGCATCTTTTCTGGAGTTCTATTTTCTCTTTTCACGTATAGCAAGAGTTGGCATGAATAATCACTAATATCTTTACAGATCTGATGTGATCTGGTTCTGTATTAAGTTTACTATATTGAATTCAAAAAGGCAAGTTCATGGTTTTTCATTCCCTCTGAACCAGTGAGATTCATGGTATATCTTAGTCACAGTTCTTATCCTTCATTCCACTTATTTGCGACAAATGTCCACAAAAGGTGGATAGATGACATAATATTTTATACCCTATGAAAAACATTACAAAGTTTAGGTAATAATACAGTTTGACTAGGAGTGCCTTTCTCATGTACGTCATCTTCTTCCATTTGTTCAATCCAACAGTGGCAACTGACATATAGGCAGATGTATATTAGGTTCTTTTTGACCAGATGTATATTAGATTCTTTTACCAGAAGTGGTAAAATGGAGCCATCAATGCCAAGGATATTCTGTGCAGTTTAGAATGAATAAAACTTCTGATGCCCATATGGTAACCTTATGCTTTGAGGACTCTTCTATAGCACAATAAAAATCTGAACTGTCAAAGTACATATGTGATGGGGAAGGAATAACTAAGTGCATAAGGAAAGACTCCAAAAAAGAAATTTGTATTTCTTTTTTTCTAAATAAATCTTCTATAGATATGTTTGAGAAAACTCTATGAGTTTAGTGCATAGAGCACTGAACTCTAATTTAGTGATCACAGGTTTGGGCCATAGGTGTATTACTAAATGACTTTAAGCAGATAACTTCCCTGGCTCCAGTTCCTAAATAAGAAAAGCAGGAAGCACATCACTGCTTTTCTGTATAGCCCACAGCTATTATAGGATACCCAACATGACAAAAACCCACCCCAAGCTCACTTTAGTAAACCTTGGGAATTTATGGGTTCATTTAAATATCAAGACCAACAGTAAGTGAGGGCTGGTTCTGGGGCTGGTGTGTCCTGAGCAGAACCTGGTCTTGCTCTCTTTTCTGAGCACCTCTGTCCTCTGGATGGACTCCATTCTTGGGCAGGTTGAAGTCCTTCTCTCAGGGTGACAAGAAGCCTGCCAGCTTCTCCAGGCTAGCATCCTGTCTTTTCAGAGAACCTGCTCAATCAAAAGTTCTGGAATCAGTTCTGACTTGACAAATTTGGGCCTCATGTTCGTCCCTGAGTGGGTTTCCCCTGGTCAGTGAGCGGCTGTGTTAACCGCCACCCTAGGTGTGTGCCTACTCTTGGACTCAGGGATGGAAGCAGCCCCCAATAAGGTCCATTAAACAAGGGCAGAGGAGAGGTGTTTCTCCCAAAGAAAGTCAGGTAAAGACAGGGGAATGAATGCTGCACAGACAAAACATGGCAGCTGTCCGACCTTTATGCAGGACCCCTTGGAAGGAACCTTCGTTATCATTGCGGGAACTAACATGGGAGGCAGTGATGCCTCATGGTTAAGCACACATGTAGGATTTGAGGCCGGATTGCAGTCCACAGCCTGGAAATGCTGCTTTTTAACTGCACGACTGAGGGCAATTTGCAGACCTGGGTGCACCTGAATTTAACAGTATCCAAAGGGGAGAGAAAACTGATTTCATGCAGTTGTCAAGAGGGCAAATTAATACTATGTGTTTCAATTGTTTAGCATTTTAAGCACTAAATAAATGGCAAGTGTTCTGCCTTTTTCCAAAAGCCTCTGGCCCCAGATTTTTGCACTGTGAATTCTTTCCATCCCACAAAAAACAGATAATTTCCATGCTATTTAAATTGTTCTGGTGCATAGAAAGTAAGAAAAGCTTGATAGTTTTTTGATAAATCCAGCATAACGTGGATAATCAAATTTATCAAATATAGCACCACAAAAATCTACAAACCAATCTTCTTTATGAATAAAGGAGCACAATTTCTAAATGAAATAGCAAACACAATCAGCCACACATAAAGAGATTAGGGTACCATGACTAGTCAGGTTGCTTTCAGGAAAGCCAGTGTTGACTCACTCAGATCTCATCAGGACTTCCTTCCACAGAGAGATAGCATCAGACAGGGCCGCCAAGGTGATGTGAATGCACAAAATGTTCCATTTCTTATTTACAGTGTTGGACACTCTATTTGGCAATCTCTTCTCTACATAATCTTGTCCAATCTTGTGGTTTTAAATAGCATCTATATGCTTGTAAATTCCAAACACATATTTGCAACCCTTGTGGTGCCCACAAACTCCAAAGTTATCATCCCCCGATCAATAACACCTCCACCTGGAGCAGGCAACTCAGATGGGTCACATCCAGACAGAGCTCCTGATCTGAACCTTCCCCCAATCTTCCTCTTTTTGATAAATGACTCCATTGCTCACCAGTGAATCATGCCAATGACCCAAGAGTGGTTCTTGATTTCTCTCCTCTCTTCATTCCCCTATTGAAGCCATCTGAAATTCTTGTTGGTTTTACATTTAAAATCTATTCCAAATTCAGACACTTCTTCCCATCTCTACCCACAATCTAACTTAAACCAGCAACATTCCCTGCCTGGTCTGTCGCAACAGCCTTCACACTGGTCTTTCTGCTTCCACCCGCGTTCTGTCCTGAACTCCAGGAATTTTATCAAGAGTAAATGCCTGTTGTAAAACAGAGGTAAATGAGCAAATGTTTTAGAACATAAACATGCTTATGATAAAACATCCCCTCACCCAGACTGTGCAGTGTGTTCTCATCATACTGGGATGAGACCCAGTCGCCATGCCTGCCTCGCTAACTTCCTCCCCAGGGGCGTTCCCCAGGCATTGCAGAGTTTTGGGCTGTGTTTTTTGGAAACACTTTAAGCTCTTTTATCTCCTGCTTTTTTTTGCCTGGAATTTCATCCCAGATCTCCCATTCAGGTCTCTTATCACTTCCTTTCTGGAGGGGTCAGCCTTCCCTGCCTACACTCTGTAAAATAGCACCTCTTTCTACTCTACTTGGAATTATTTATTTCTTCACTTAATTCTCATCTCCCCCACTACAATGTATTAATAATTTCCAAGATGACACAGACTTTGACTGTCTTATTCATTACTACAGTCATGTGCCACATAATGACATTTCAGCCAATGGTGGAACATACATACAATGGGTCCCATATTATAATGGAGCTGAAAAATTTCTATCACCTAGTGACATAGTAGTCATCGTAACATTGTACTTTTTTTGTTATATAAATTTAGTGTAGGCTAAGTATACAGTCTTTATAAAGTCTACAACAGTGTACAGGATCTTTACATTCACTCACCACTCCCTGACTCAGCCAGAACAGCTTCCAGTCCTGCAAGCTCCATTCATGGTAAGTGCCCTATACAAGTGTACCATTTTTAAAAATCTTTTATACCGAATTTTTTTGTACCTTTTGTATGTTTAGACATGCAAATGTTTACCATTGTGTTACAGTTGCCCACAGTATTCAGCACAGGAACATGCTGTATAGGTTTGTAGCCCAGGAGCAATAGGCTGCACCCTATGGCCTAGGTGGGTAGTGGGCTGTGCCATCTAGGTTTGTGTAAGTGCGCTCCAGATTGTTCACAAAACAACCAAATCGCCTAAGGATGCATTTCTCAGAAAATATCCCCTGTCCCCATCAAGCTTCATGTGACTGTATATGCTCTATGCTAGAACAGTGCCAAGTTCATAAGACACACAGACGTGTGTTGAAGTGTGGGAGGGAAGGAGGAAGAAGGGAAGGAGTAGGAGGGATGGAGGGAGGGAAGAAAAGAAAAAAGAAGGGAGGGAGGAAAGAAGCAAGAAAGGGTTTTATATTCCACAGAGGAGCTCAGTTTAGAGCTGATGACAAAATCACGAGGACTAGAGACCATTCCTGTGACTCAAGTGCAGCATCTGTGGCTTCTGTTTCCTCACTGTAACGAACAAGGGATTCTTGTTTGTAAAGCACTGTGAGTTCTCTATGTGTAAGGCTTAAATTCAATGTATTGCATCGCTCCATTATTCCATTTGCTGCAATGCAAATACCTTTCAGAATATTGAGTGGAGTAAGAAAAAGCACAGAAATGTGTTACTAGAATAAATGGAAGAAGAAAGGGACAAGTATAGGAAAGTGACCTGAATATTAAAGACAACAATTTTAGTCCAAAAGATCAACTGAAAATTCAAGTGGAGAGAAGAAAATGAATGGATTTAAAGAATGATTAGTCTGAAAGAGTCTAGTGCTTTTTAACCAAGATGAGAATTTTAAATGGGATAAATCCCATCCAGGCTTTACAAGGGCCAAGCTCTGCTACAGGGAAGATTCAGGAAAAGAAATGACTGCATTGGTTTGCCCCGGGTCTATTTCTTTCTTATTTGAATGATCCTATTACATATACAATAATGTTAATACATGTGCATGTTTCTTAAAGCAGGAATTGTTCCCTTGATAAGGAAGTGGGAGGACCCACTTGGGAAAGGTATTAAAACTATTGCTCACTTTCACGCTGACTCTAATACCAGAGTAAATGTCCGTCCGTGTGCTGCTGGAGAAAGATGTGCGTTATAGCTTCTAACTAGTGAGAGCTTGCCAATGCCAATCTAACTGATTGTGAAAAAAAAAATTGCACTCTCTACTGAGGTGCTAAATGATTTGAATATAAATAAGCAACTCTTTCCGCCTGTCAGTTACCTCAAGAATATTTAGTGTTGTCTCCTTTAATGATTGCTCATTACAGATGAGTGCAAGTGAACGGATTTAATCAGGGTAATATGGGGTAATAATCATGTGAATTTCTCCACACCGGGTCTTGTTCCATCTGTTCCAAGCCATTTGTCCATGTAAAACTGTCAACGTTCCGAGCTACCGACTGACAGGTGAGGCCAGACATGCATGTTTCTCATCTCAGAGCCAGAAATTGTCTGACGCGTCCTTCTCACCCACACAAACAGTTTAAAGATCTAAAATTTCTATACTTATGAACATTTTTCTTTATTTTGTCTGTTGTGTCGATCATGAAAATATTTAGTGCACTCTCTCCCTTAGCACAAGAGGTGACAAATGTCCTTGGCCACCTTGATGGACGTGGTAGATCCTAAGCCACAGGCAGAAGAACGCGTCCCTGGAGGTCTTCACCCCAGCACTGAATGGCAGCTGCCTCTCCGGCTGCAGGGCTGAGAGTTTAGCAATCACACAAATGCTGCCCTCCCACGTACAGACGTCTCTTACTCTGCCATCCTTCGGTGTAAGAAGTGCAAGTTTCAGGCAAATTGGTGGCACTTATCCTGGAATAGTGTGCCTTCAGCAGCCTTTGTGTGTGCTCAGGGATGAGACAAGTGACAGAAATTATGTAATGAAAAAAAGGTAGCTTAAATCTCATGGATTTTTATTTTTTACTCCATGGAGTTCCCACATCAGAAGACCTGTTCTACACAAAATAAAGTTCTCCATGAAGAATTGCCTCTGCTCCCCAAGCTAGTTCCAACAAGAGTTATAATATGATATCTGAGAACCAAATGCCCTCTCCCGATGCCAGAATCCAAAAGACAAATAGCATGCTAATAAATAGAATGGGACATAGTTATTTCTTTTAAGTCTTTGGTGTGCTATACATTGTCTCTGCTAGTTTTCTGTAAGTGCTGAGAGACTATATTGCTATTCTAGACTCAGGATGTGAACTTTTTCTTTTTTCATTTTCCCCCATTAGTGTTTCTGTTGCTTTCTTGCAATATGGACTTGCCCAGACCTTGCTGAAGGTTCACAAAGGCTCAGTTCATAAACATCATGGCAATGTTGGAGCAAACAGGAATGAGCTTCCTGCTGGTGTTATGACGCGGGTTCTCTAGGAACAGAGAGAGTTAGAAAACAAAGTCTCTCTTTCAAAGTGATTTTGTAATCCTTGTTTTTCTTGTCATCTGGTAGGAAAAACCCTTGTATAATTGAGTTTGGTTCTACTTAACAAGGCTGCCATATGCTGAACACCAAACGAATGAATGATTGAAGAGTGCTGAGGATGAGAAGAAAGCCCAGACCTGCCATCACAGAGCCGAGTCTCATGGGGCACAGGCAGATTACTAAGATTTGCATTTGGAAGGACAGGTGTAATGATAGAAGTTTGATTGTGAAACCAAGGAAGCAGTGGTAATTGCTCTTTTGAGAGTTCTTGGTGTCCTTATGGGCACACCTCGTTTTATTATGCTTCACTTCATTGCACATCGCAGAGATTGTGTTTTTTACAAATTGAAGCTTTGTGGCAACCCTGCATTGATCAAATCTATTGGTGCCATTTTTTTCCAATAGAACATGCTCATTTTGTGTCTCTGTGTCACATTTTGGTAATTCTCATAATATTTAAAATGTTTTTATTATTTTTATATTTGTTATAGTGATCTGTGACCAGCTGTCTCTGATATTACTCTTGTAGTTGTTTTGGGGCACCACAAACTGTGCCCATATAAGACAGCAAACTTAATTGATGAATGTTGTGCGTTCTCACTGCTCCAGTGACAAGCCATTCCCCATCTCGCTCCCTCTCCTTGGGCCTCACTATTTGCAAAAACACAGTGGTATTGAAATTAGGCCAATTAAGACCCTGCAGTGGCCTCTAAGTGTTCAAGTGAAAGGAAAAGTCAAAAGCCTCTCACTCTGTATCAAGTTAGAAATGATTAATCTGAGTGAGGAAGACATGTTGAAAGCTGAGATAGACCAAAGACTGGGCCTGTTTCAACAGTTAGACAAGCTATAAATGCAAAAGAAAAGTCCCTGAAGGAAATTAGAAGTGCTACTCCAGTGAATACATGAATGATAAAAAAGCAAAGCAGCCTTATTCCTGACATGGAGAAAGTTTTAGTGTTCTGGATAGATCAAACCAGCCATCACATTCCCTGAAGCCAAAGCCTAATCCAGAGCAAGACCCAAACTGTCTTCAATTCTATGAAGGCTGAGAGAAGTGAAGAAGCTGTAGAAGAAAAGTTAGAAGCTACCAGAGGTTGGTTCATGAGGTTTAAGGAAAGAAGCTGTCTCCATAACATAATGGTTCAAGGTGAAACAGCAAGTGCTGATGGAGAAGCTTCAGCAAGTCATCCAGAGATCTAGCTAAGATCATTGATGAAAATGGGTACACTAAACAACAGATTTTCAATGTAGACAAAATGGCCTTCCACTGGAAGAAGATGCCATCTAGGACTTTCATAGCTAGAGAGGAAAGGCTTTAAAACTTCAGAGGATAGGCTGATTCTCTTGTTAGGTGCGAATGCAGCTGGTGACTTTAAGCTGAATCCAATGCTCATTTACCATTCCCAAAATTTCAGGGTCTTTAAGAGTTATGCTAAATCTACTCTGTCTGTGCTCTATATGGAACAGCAGAGCCTGGATGACAACACATCTGTTTACAGCATGGTTTACTGAATATTTTAAGCCTACTATTAAGACCTACTGCTCAGAATAATAGATGCCTTTCAAAATATTACTGCTCATTGACAATGCACCTGGTCACCCAAGACTTCTGATAGAGATGTACAATGTTGTTTTCATGCCTACTTACACATTAATTCTACAGCCCATGGATCAAGGAGTCATTTCAACTTTCAAATCTTATTATTTAAGAAACACATTTCATAAGGCTTATAGCTGCCGTAGGTAGTGATTCCTCTGATGGATCTGGGCAAAGTAAATTGAAAACCTTCTGGAACAGATTCACCATTCTGAAATACCATTAAGAATATTCATGATTCATGGGAGGATGTCAAAGTATTAATATCAACATGAACAGGAATTTGGCAGAAGTTGATTCCAATCCCATGGGTGAATTTGAGGGGTGCAAGACTTCATTGGAAGGAGTAATTGCAGATTTGGTAGAAGTAGCAAGAGAACTAGAATTAGAAGTGGAGCCTGCAGATGTGAAAGAATTGTTGCAATCTCATGATAAAATGTGAAGAGATGAGCAATTGCTTCTCATGGATGAACAATGAAAGTGGTTTCTTGAGATGGAATCTACTCCCGGTAAAGATATTGTGGGTATTACTGAAATGACAATAAAGGATTTAGGATATTACATAACCATAAACTTAACTTAGCACCAGGTTCTGAGAGGATTGACTTCAATTTTGAAAGTTCTACTGTGGGTAAAATGTTATCAAACAGTGTCACATGGTACAGAGAAATCTTTCATGAAAAGAACAGTCAATTGATGTGGCAAATTTACTGTTATCTTAGTTTAAGGAATTACCACAGTCATCCCAACCTTTAGCAACCACCATCCTGATCAGTCAGCAGCCATCAGCATTGAGGCAAGACCCTTTGCCAACAAAAAGAGGGTGACTCGCTGAAGGCTCAGATGATTGTTAGCATTTTTTAGCAAGAAAATATCTTTTAATTGAGCAATGTACATTGTTTTTTAAGACATAATGCTATTGCACACTTGATAGGTTACTACTGTAGTGTAAACATCACTTTTGTATGCACTGGGGAAGCAAAAACCTTTGTGTGACTGACTTTATTGTGATACTCATTTTATAGGGGTGATCTGGAAGGGAACCTGCAATATCTCAAAGGTATGCCTGTATTTCATAAGTAGATGTGCTTCCATTTTTGCTTTTCCAGCCTGTGGAATGTAAAATTGGAAAGTTTTTTTGGTACTTTCTTCTTTCTACCAGAGGGAGAAGAACAAGGCTCATTCTAATTGTCAGGCTTGAATTTGGATCTGTTTTGATGGTATCCACTCATGAATTGCCTTCTTCCTTGCCTCCTTGAAGACACTCCTGTCTGTTTTCTTCATCTCGTTGTGACAGGAAGAATGAAGCAGAGTTCTACATGGCACAGACATTGTATATTCAGAGAATGATAAAGTAACCAAGAGATTTACTCTCACCACTCATTTTTTACAGGGTTTCCCTTCCAGTTTTCTATGAAAAAGATTCATCCCAAGTATCCTTTATGACATGTTTAGACAAAGTATAACACACATCCATAAGGATGTGTGCCTCCTTATGGGGTGGCCAGCACATTGTCATCAAGTACTAAGTTGGAAAAGCTTCAATTCCCTCAATGTTTAATAAATTATTCCCCACCTTGTGTTCTGGTGGTGAATTGTCTAAAGAACTAAATTAGTTTTATGTCACATTATACATGTGGCTGGCTCTGCCTTTAGTTTTGGAATGCCTTGAGGACAGAAACTATATTCTATGCATCTTGGTTCCCCCTAGTGTTTAGGAGAGTGGTTCTGCCATTTGGGACATTTGGCAATGTCTGGAAACATTTTTGGTGTCACAGCCTGGGGAGGAGGGTGTGCTAATGGCATCTAGTGTGTAGAGGCCAGGAATATGGGAGACATCCTACATTTCCCACATTTCACAGAGCAGCCTCCCAGCAAAGAATTATTCAGCCCCAAAAGTCAATGGTGTTGAGGTTGAGAAAACCTGGTTTAGCGTAACATGTAGAGCAGTATTCATGTTAATAAATACTAATTTAATTTTTCCCTAAATAATCTGTTAGTTACAGCAAAAAATGAATCGTGTACTATTTTATCTTTACTTTTCCCCTACAACAAATTCATATCATAGAATTCTCACAGTTTTGGAAAAATAACGGAAAAGTTTTCAATCCTCAGATTATCCTGTGGATAATTACTGGGATGAATGATGCTGAGTGAGTTTCTTCATTTCCTTGCGTGTTACCTGTCTTTAGGCTTTTGACCTAGAGTGTACACACACATAAGGCGCTTTGCCTTTATATTTAAGAGCACTTTTTGTTTTATCACATATATTTTATTATATAACTATTTTAAATTTTAGGAGGTTCTGAATTGCTCAACCATTGCATATCACAGAACTACCACTTGGGAGCCTTATGTTGCTGGTTGTGCTGCATCATTACAGCAGAAGTGATAATTTTTTAAAAAATGGTTTTTTAAAAGATGCATCAACAACATTAAGTAGAATCACACCTATGGAAGAAATTAATTATTCATGATAGAGATGAAAGATTGAGTAGCTTTGGCTAATTAACTAGCAGCGAGCCCTTCCCCCAGCCATCTGAAGGTGTCTGATTCCACCATTTGCTTATGATGACTTTGAAAGCCAGGTATACCTGGAAAATGCAAAAGCCATCACTAAGAACCAAATTGTTGTTAGAGTATCTCTTTCTTATTTGACTGTCTCAGAACTAATTGAGAAAGCAGTGACATAAACTCATGTACCCCACCTTCCTACCCCATTGCCTTCATGGTTAAGTCTTGTTAACAGAGGAGTTCTGATCTCATTGAAGAAAGCGTGCATAAGCCAAAACTCAAACTGTCCAAAAATCTATAACTACACCATTTCTTAAAGTAACTGATTTTTTTTTTCCTTCTTAAAATGCTAGAGTCTCACCTCATTATCTATTTTATTTTTGTGGTGATACAATTTCTTACTGGGATTTTTGCAAATGGCATCATTGTGGTGGTGAATGGCATTGGTGTGATCAAGCAGAGAAAAATGGATCCACTGGGTCTCCTTCTTTCCTGCCTGGCAGTTTCCAGAATTGGTCTGCAGTTGTTCATCTTTTTCACTCATCTGGCTATTCTCTCCATGATAGAATTTCTTACACTTTCTAACGGTTTTGAAATCAGCTTGTTCATAAATGAATCGGAACTTTGGTTTGCCACATGGCTGGGTGTTTTCTACTGTGCCAAGATTGCCAACATTTCTCACCCACTCTTCTTCTGGTTGAAGATGAGGATATCCAAGCTGGTACCATGGCTGATCCTGGGGTCTCTGCTATATTCGTGTACCTCTTGTGTTTTGCACAGCAAATATATATGGCTTATTCCCCAAAACCTCTCGGTGGGCTTTTCCTCCAAAAACATGAAAGAAAATCTTGCTTTACAGTATTTCTTTTTTGTGCTGGGGTTCCCCATGCCATTATTTATCTTCCTTGTTGCTATTCTACTCCTGGTTTTTTCCCTGGGGAGACACACACGGCAGATGAGAAACATGGCGGCAGGCACCAGTGACCCTCGCAGGAGTGCCCACATCCATGCCATGCTCTCCATCCTGTCCTTCCTAATCCTCTTCTTCGTCCACTATACAATGGAAATGTTGATCTCTTCTCATACTCTTCAGTTCAGAAGCTTCAGCTTTCTATTCTGCGTGTCTGCACTTGGTACATACCCCTCTGTACACTCTACCATCTTAATTTTAGGAAATCCTAAACTAAAACAAAATGCTAAGAAGTTCTTCCGCCACATTAAATTATGTCAGTGACAGAGAACTTTGATCGGTTCAATGACTTACCAGTGCCTACCACACCTCCCTCAGCTAAGCAAAGCGGCCTGTTTATAAGTATATAAAACACTGTCTTAAGACTGTTTATCCAGCCTGAGGCATTTTTATGGATTTGCTGCTTTTTCGAAGAGTTGAATTGATTTTCAAAGCACAACATGTGTCAGTGGATTACATCAACGTCAATATCCTGGTTGTGATGTTGTATTATCATCTTGCATGTTGTTACCCATTGGGGAAAACTGATTAAATGGTATAGGGGTCTTTTGGTATTATTTCTTACAAATGCATGCAAATCTACAATTATTTCAAAATAAAAAGTTTAAGGAGAAAAGCACATGTTTGAACTTGTGACGTCAGAAGGACACAAGTATGCCATCGGGTTCCTGTGTGTCTGATGCCTGGTCTTAGATGGTTTACCCTGACTTGACTGTTCATCTCTTGTCTACCTGGATATTATTTCTACTCTCTTTGTTGGAGTCCCAGACAATGGAGCTATTCTTCCTCCTCAAATCAGAAAGGAAGCTGAGGAAAGGCAGCCCTTCTCTGTCCTTGTAAACGTGTTGGCTTCCTTCACACTACAAAGAGTCTAGATGCCATGGTGACATGTCCCGTCAACTGAAGAAAGGCAGACAGATGGAAGAGGAGGAGGAAGAGGAACACAAAGGGGAAGAAGAGGAAGTGGCGGTGTGGCTGTGTAGCATCAGGGGGTGAATGCTCCTTTTCCATTTCTCCTAATTGGGTACCCTGAACAGACAATAGCTTGCAAAGATATTTGTTTCATTTTGCATTTGTGAGCTTGACTTTGGGACCTTTTCAACTGAAGGTGGTGATTTGGAACTCTTCCCACATGGCAAGTCTTCCCAATAAAGCAGCATCAGTAGGTGGGTGGGGTTGGGGGGTATCTCCATCTGCTTAAAGTCACAAATGCATTTTCTGTTTGGTTGATGATTTTGAACACTAAGATATATATGTATATTTCCAGAACAGCTTCAGAACCCCTTTTGCTTCCAGGCAAGTAAATAAAGTAAAAGATGTTCTTAAGTTTAGCTATAATTTGTAGTTCAGGTGTGATGATGCAAAGTACATTTAGATTTAGATTTGCCAATCTCCAGTAATATGGACTCAAATATTGGTTTTCGAGCCCAAGACATGCATGCTTGGTTGGCATAAACCAATGGAAGACTTTGCTTCAGAAGATCCAGAGCTGTATTTATCTTCTTGGACATGGGAATTAAGCTCTTCAACTTCCCACAGGTTTTATACTTCACTCCCCATGGAGCAAAAGAACAGCTTCCATCTTCCTGCTATTTCCTTTTCCCATGCTCCACTAGGTAGGAGGGTTTGTAGCTAATCGTGTGCTCAGGCAGCCAGCTCTGGCAAGAGCAGTTGTGTCCTAGATATAATTATTGCTTCTGCCTGGGGAAGGGACAATGAAGAATCACTTTTATTTTTCTCATATCGCAAATTCAGAGAATACCAGCTTCTTGAATTCATGATATGTGTACCTGCAGGTAGATACAGGCAGGGTGGGAGCAATTTCAAACATTCAGGGAGAAATTTGTCATTATACAACTCTCCTGAGATTTTTTTTTCTCATCCTATTTCATGTAACTCCTGCTTTAGTAGTGCTAGTTAATGAGATGAATATTAAGGTATGACTAAGTTTGTATACTATCACTAAAAGTTGTAAAAAAAAAAGTAATGAATAATAAAGAAAACTATTCTAAAAACATTTTCTACTTTCTTAGAAATATATTTCTTCCAGAAATATTGTCTAGCTAGCATGCTGATGAGCATTTCGTAGGACACTAATTGCTCAATTTTAGAAGCAAAACAGACTGAGCCTTTGTCTCTCTGGAGCTGCCCTTATCTGCACTTGCCAGCCTTGCCAAAGTGTTTCTGTCCTCATCTAGCAGTGGGCTGCCCTCTGTCGTGGTGCAGCATCCTCCTTTCCCCACCCCTATACTTTTAGAGATGGAGGGTGGGCACTGGGGCCCCTGGGAGCCTTGGCTGTGGGTCAGGCCAGAGGACTGCCGATGGCAGGACGTGGTGCTGCACACCCTTCCTCCACATCCTGCGGCTCTCCAGGAGATCCAGCACAGGCAGCTCAGTTAGGGCCAAGTAGAGAGTCTGGGCTGTGGGGCAGGCACTTACTGACATGGGACCCAGCAGTAATATTCCACTTCAGAGGGAGGTTCGATGGACAGCCCCGAACCAGGAGACAAGCACTGCCTAACTGTGTCCCACTCCCTACTCTGAAGTGGCTCTTTCAGCCCCCAATCCCAGGAGTTCTCTACTCTCTCCAGTGGCTAAAGATGGGACACCAACTGAGAAGGCTCAATCCAGCTGCTCAGAGAAATAGACTTTTAATAATATAAATGTCATAGCAATTTGAATATTAAGAAAAAACACAATCTCAAAAGTCTCACAAGTCATAAATGCCTTTTAAATGCTCAGTCACTCATTCTAATGTAACAAGCACTTGAAGATAGAATACTCCGGACCTGAACGTGCTAGGAAGACACTTGGTGTCTGCTGTTGGTCTTCAGGCTAATGACCACCCATCCGAGATACTTCACTCTGTTGTATGTCTAAGTACAATCATACTTCTCAGGCTGTGCATATTCTCATTTTAAGCTTTAAAAGTAGGGGTTCCATAACTTTTATCCACACAGAGCTATACTTCTTTGAATGAGAAAAGAGAAAGGTGGTCAGAAATATTCAAGAGAGAAAGAAACTGGCCAGATCATCCAAACTGACTTTGGCAACCACTGGGCTGACAGATGTTACAGACAGATGGCACCGATATTAGAGAAAAATCCAAATGACCAGGGCAGGGAGAACCACATGTTTTAAAGAGAGTCTTGCTAGGGAATGAGTTTGGAGTTAGGTTAGGCATTGTACGAACATAAACTTAAGAGGAGTGGTGTATTGTTTTATTATTTGCTACCAAATAATTGTAGACTGTCATAAGAAACTTTTATGCCAGGGAAAGTTGTAAGTACTAGGAAAATCTCCTCAATGAACTAGAAATATTAAACTTTGGGGGAGAAGCAATGTAAATGTAAGATAGCTTGTGGGCATTTGTTTCACTGCTATCTTTCTAAACAAAACTAGCATCTCTCTTTCTCCTTGCTACATTAGACTATCTGATACTACCCATACTTTTGCAGGGTTCAACAATAATTGTTTTTAATATGTGATGTAAACATTTGAATTCATAACTGTGACATCTGGATCTACTTAATCTTTTTACTAAGGATCAGGAGTGGGCAATTTTATCTTAAAATTTAAAACCTGTCAATGAATTGTGTGTTTCCATTTATTATTTTTCAAAATAACATCAAATCAAATATGTACTTACATCTCTGAAGACATATCCATTTTTTTAAATGACTGAAGATTCATTTTATTTAAACTTCAACATTCCTGATAAAAAAAGATACATTATAACTCTTTCTACTTTTGAGGCTGGGATGTATGTTCTTAAGAGGAAGCATTAGCCTCCATTAATTAAACTCTTCTTCCTATGGATTTATATAAGTAACACGACATAAGCACACACGTATGTTTACCAGGTAGAATTTGAATTCGGGATCACACAGGGACAACGTCCTGTAACTAAACAGGACTCTGTGCTTGGTGAGCACCCATGAATGATCTAAATTCCAGAACTGCTGAGAAAACTTCAGATTCCTCCGAATATGGGCAGGTGAAAAAGGCTGTAGAAAATAATTAAGTGGCTAACAATGGGCTAGGATCTTGCAGTACTGAATACATGGAATGTCTTTTGGCCATAAGCCCACTCATTTGCACAGCAGATGCTGCACTTGAGATTGTAAATTAGTAAGTCTTACTTCACTTGAAACCTAGTCCATTGGCTTCTAGAAACATTGATCAGATATAGTACTTGGTCAGGAAGCTCAGTTTCATGATTAATATTCTTCAAAATGATCACCACTGCTTGTTTGCCGAAATACTTGAAATTCTTGAACTAAGGATTTGTGCCTTTGATCACGAGGCACGATGCTCTTTGTGCACTGGTTGATGATAGATCTGGAGAATTGCTCTGAGGGATGAGAGAGGGCACCTTGCGCATAGCCTTTCAGGATGGGAGGCTAAGTAGATTTGTATGGTACTGTGGAAAGGTAGGTCATTAGTCCACGGGCAAGCCCTGTGCTCACAAAGCCTGGTCTCAGCTCTCCTCACTAGAGCTGCACCTGCTTATTTTGGAGATTTCAGCAGCTTTTGTGCAATGCAGGGAGCACTGCAATGAGCTGAGCCTCAGTTTCTCCATCTGTACGTGAGGGTTAAGAATGATACACACCACATGCTTGGCAAAGCTTCTTCATAATTGCAAGCACAAATGAGCCTCCAGCTACATTCATTGGAGCTTGTGACAATAGTAAGTACTGTCACAGGTAATCCCAGCAGCCCCTCTGGAGGGGAGGAGAGTGCACAGGGACATGTTGAACAATGGAGGATCTTGATTAAGAGGCTGATTTGGAATCTAGATCCAGCACTAACGAGCCCAGTGACTTGAGGAGCCCGAGCCTCACATTTCCTCATCTTTGATATGGGGTTAGGGATAATTCCAAGCTTAACGAGAGGCACTGAGGGGCTAGTGGAACCGAGTCCCTAGCGCAGTACCTGGCTGGCACCACTGCTGTTGTCAGTTATGTTAACCCCACGAAACTGCTGGACTTTGATGACCTTTGATCTGCAGCAATGACAGTTTTGTATAATTCCCCCTAGTAAGCAATCAGTCAGTCAGACAGACACAGGTTTTGGAGGAGAGCTAATTCTAGAAAAGGAAACAGTGTGTGCAAAAGTATCTGGCAAAGGAAAGAAGAAAATAAAAACAAAGAATGGTGCGAAAGTGAAGGGAGGAGCGGTGAGAGGAAGAACAGAGGATGTGCTGAGCTGCCGGGCTGCGGTAGTAACTGCCCACGGTGCAGCGCCTCTCCCACCCGGGCTCCTTCTCACGCTGCGTGGTGGTGGCAGCTGTGCAGCAGCCCGATGCTGTTCCCAGTCCTGGAGGAGCAGCTCCCGTTTGGGACGGGCTGTTCTTGAGAATTGGGAAAAGAGTGAAGACGACAGGCAGGGTAGGAGGGGGCCGTGGGTCTGAGCTTTTGCTGTCTCCTCACACTCATCAGGTGGCCAAGCCCCACACAAAGGCGGGAGAGACATGGGAGCCCCCTAGAGAAGGCAGCAGATATTTGGGAATTAAATAAGTCTGCCATATGAGAATGTAAAATGGTGCAACCACCGTGGAAAGCAGATTGGTCGTTCCTCAAACAGGTCAATATAGAATTAGCGTATGACTCATCATTTTCACTCCTGGGTATATACCCAGGAGAACTGAAAACAGGAACTTGAACAGACAGTGGTATACCCAGAGAGCAGCATTATTCACAAGAGTCAGAAGGTGGAAACAACCCAAGTGTCCATCCACAGATAAATGGACGAAGTGGTATAGACATATGGTGGAATGTCGTTCAGCCTTAGAAAGGAATGAAGTTCAGATAGATGCCACAACATGGATGAACCTTGAGGACATTATGCTTAAAAAAAAAAATAAGTCAGGCACAAAGGGCAAATATTGTATGATTCAATTTATATGAGAAACCCAGAGAGGGCAGATTTACTGAGAGACAGAGGTAACGAGGTGCTGGGGGGAAGGGAAAATCAGAAGTTATTGTTTAATGGGTACAGAGTTTCTGTTTGGGATGATGAAAAAGTTCTGGAAATAGTGGTAATAGTTACACAACTTAATGCCACTGGATTGTACACTAAAATGGTTAAAATTATAAATGTTACATATATATACATAAAGCATACACACACACATATATATGTATATATATATATGCACACACACATATAGAGGTATAAAAACACCACAATAAAAAAATTCTACCAAAAAAAGAAAGAAGCAGGGCTGGGTGTGCTTCTGTCATTATATTCTGGCACCCTTCATGGACAAACACAGGGGACTGAGTCTCCATTGTGAATTAACTCACAGTTACACCTCAATTAGCCTTCCCTCTTAGAATCAGGTTGTGTGTAGTTCAGGCTAATAGATAAATATTGTGAACCAAGATACTTATAGAATCTAAACAGACAATTGCCATTCCATGACGAACTCCTCCTCCTTTCAGAGTATGCAGACATTTTACAGGCCATTGAACACAAGAATGTACAGTGGTTGTTTCAAATATAGCAAGAAAAACCATGTCCTCAGACGTCATCTTTAAAAAGAGGTGAGTTTGAAACTCATCCCAAGGGTCAAACCCAAAGAAACCTAAAAAGCATATTTCTTTTCTCTTCTTTTTTGTCTTTTTTTTTTTTTTTTTTTTTTTTTTTTATGAACAGAAGGTGCATGGGGCAAATGGTCAGGGAATAGAAATTCTAACCCCTCGGGGCATTAAAGTTGTGATTGATTGATTGCCTGCGGCAAAGAATTTTAAAGACTGATATAATCATTTGCAGCTAATTCAGAGTGAACAAACTCTGATTACAGATGGCATGCTTCCAGAATGTTAAAAATAAAAATGTCTCCATGGGTGGGAGCAGTTTCCTTGTCTATGGCTATAAACCCTCTAAAGGAGCTCTCTGATACCTTATCTTTGGGCATAGCTACCCTTGCTGAAATCTGAGTTTAGCCAGGACTTAGTTCAGCTAGCTGAGCTGGCAATTTCATTTGAAAATGCAACACTTTTTAATTTTTTTTTTTTTTTTTTTGCTACGCTTTGTGTTTTATTACACTCCAGGTTTCTACCCTTGCAAATCGCAGCCACTCTGTCAGCCTTTGCACCCAGCTCCACTGGAATGTGTTTCATGGTGAGCTTGTCAGCTATGGGCTGAGTGCCGCCGCTGCTAAAGAGTTCCCAGAGGGACCCCAAGTATGAATAGCTCTCTGTCTCCCTGTTTTTACAGGAGGAGAATGAATGGACTTCTTGTGAAATAACTCTCCGACGTGTTCTCTTTCGGGTTTTAAATCATATTTGAAAGAGCAAAAGTAAAATAAAGCAGAATGGCCCGGACAAACAAGCAGGGACGCCCTGGGAAAGTGGCCGCAGGTCCATGGGGCTGAGCCCCCTGACGGCCGAGGTCAAGCAAGTCCTGGTGGTTTCTGCCGCTCACGTGCAGAGTCCTCTGTCATCGTCATCTCGAGAGTGAGTCCCAGAGCAGGTCAAGTGGGTGCTCACAATGGGCTGCAATTGTGGGGATTTTTACATTTTTAATTAGATTTTTCTTCATTGCAAATCATGTAATAATGAATAACAAATGGAGAAGAAAATCATCCAGAATTCACCATCCTAATAAATCATCAATTTTGCTTTGTCCATGTTCCCATTCAAATGCTGCAGATAAAAATATTTAATTTTTGCATCCTTATAATCAAGGCAAAAAGTATATTTTTACAAATTTCATTTCTTTCCTTGTGTGAAGTATTTTTCTTGTTGATCATTTTAATGACTACAAAATAGTTTATTGAGCTGATGTAGCACAGTACCCAGAAACAGAAGCATTTAGTAAAGATTCGTTGAAAAGATGAATTAATATATTTATTTATCTACTTCTCTATTTGGGAGTATTGAGTTTGCTTCTATTTTTACTATTGTAAATAATGTTTAATGGGCACCTTTGTGTATTTTTTTCTGCTCTTCACAATTTTATTAGGAAAAGCTCTGAGAATTAGGATTACTGGGTCAGCGGCTGTGCAATGCACTGGCAAATTCCTTTTTATTGGGATCGTATGGATTCGAGTTTCTACCAGCAGTGCACCCGTGTGCTGGGGTTTTATATCTTGGCCAGCACGGCCGGTTAATGTCTTTAAAAAAAATTTGCTAATTTAATAGGTGCAAAGAGAGAGAATTTAATTTGCAAATCTCTCTCTTAAAATAGTTATTGAGTAACTTCTGCTTTTCATCTTCATTTTATAAGCCTTTTCCTTATGGTCTGATACAGAACCTAATTAGCTTTTAAGCTTTCTCAATAAACCTCATTTCAGCAAGTTAGAGAACTTCAAAATGAGCACATGGAGAATTCTGCCACAGATCTGTCCTGCCAAGAGTCCCCGAGTCACTGGACCCTCCTGAACTAGTCTTGGCACCAAGCTTGGCACCTACTGGTTGTCGGTGCCTGCCAGCCAGGCAGCCGAGGGAGGAGACACGAATGCTCCAGGTGGCAGAGCAGAGGCTGAAACTCACTCTGGAGCTGCTCACAGGTGGCAGGTACATCGCAGGCAGGGATGTTGTTACTGCAAGCCCTGCCAGGAGCTGTGGTAAGGTGGGCAACGTACCTCATGTGTCAAATGGGCTGGGCTCTTTTATTAATTTATTAGTCGTAACCATTAATTTATTATAAATCCTCCCAACATCGTGCACGGCATCCTTTTTTTCATTCTCAGTTTCCAGATAAGGAAGCAGGGGTACTGGGGGATGTTGTAATTTGCCTGTGATCACTCAGCTCTGAGGATTTGGATTTAGTTGCACAGTCCCTGCTATGAGGCCTTGTCCTTGCTGGGCTGGGGTGCAGGGACACAGACCCTGGGCTAAGTGTGATTCTTTCAAAGTCTTGATGCAGATAGAAGGTCAGGAATATGTTAAACGACTACACCTGATCTCCTTCGGTTTCTTCAGCAATTAACATTGAATCAACAATACACTGAAGTACCCATGATGATGATGATCATGTGCATTAATTGACTTGATCCTCATATTTTAAAAACAAGAGACCGACGGCAGATATTATTGATCTAATTACAAATGGGAAATCTGAGACTCAAGAGATTGAGTGACAGGTGCAGCCAGGATTTCGAGCCGGGTCTTCTAACTCACCTGTACTCTGGCTTGAATAGCAATGCTGACCTCGTTGGGGACCAAGTGCTTATCACAGTGTGTGGCACATATTATCATCAGTGACAGAGAGACAGTAAGTGGAAACTGCATTTGCAAGGTGAGATGGAAGCTTGGGGAGAGGAGCGTAGATGGGCGACGTTTGCTTCACGGAAGACCAGAGATGAGAGAAGGGGCCTGTGGGAAGGGAGGGATGGAGCAGACCAGATGAGTGCTGCTGAGGCCTTCCTGGAGCAGGGACAGACGGGACTGGGGGCCCAGGGCTGGGTTCCCCTTGCCCAGAGAAGGGCGGAGGTGGGAGGAAGGAGTGAGCGAGGAGCAGCTGAAGCCAAAGCCGTGGGAACAGCGGCTGGGCTCAGCCGCCCTGAGCCTGAGCTGCAGCCGCCCAGCTCTCAGGAAGTGGCCAGGCTCGGACCGCAGACAGCCTGGAAAGGTCCACGCAGCGTTTGCTGCTGAATTTTTACAGCGTGGAGGACACTGAAGTCACAATGTGGGGGTGACAAGACCAGCCAGTGCAGCCCCTCACAAACATTGCAAAGACTCCTGCCTCGGCAAGTCCCGCTTGTCCTGATCACTCTTGTCTCTCTGGACACAGGCCGACAGTTTTCTCCTTGGATTAAAGTGAGAGAGAATCTGAGGGTTGTGGAGGAGACCCTTTTCCGCATTGTTTTGGATCATGTTTCCCAGCTTCAACACCGCTCACTTTGGGGGCTGGATGATGCTTTGTTTTGAGGGGGCCGGCAGGGGCTGTGTGAGCGCCGTAGGATGCCGAGCAGCATCCCTGGTCTCTAGCCACCAGCTGCCAATGGCACCCTTCCCAGTTGTGACAACAAAAAGCCCCCAGACGTTGCCAAATGTCCCTGGGAGGCAAAATTGCTTGTCCGCCCCCACCCCCACCCCCACCCTTGAGAACAACTGTGAGAGAGGAGCTCATGCATTTTACTCTGCAAATGGACTGATACACATGCAGACTAAGGATTTTGTAATTTAAAAGTAATCTGTGACCGTGGTATTAATCATACAATTAAATAATAGAACATGGAGTTTCTGTGAATATCACCTTCTAGATAAAAAACAAAATTGCATCATTTGACCAAAATCAAGCTCTTTCAATGTTTTTGCCTTTCTCCCAGAAAGCTTCCCCAGGACGTGTTCTCTCCTGCTTCCTGTTCTAAACCACCATTTATTCCCTCTAAGAAACAGCTGCCGTGTCCCTGCAGTGATGGTGTTTCGGTGATACAGAGTGCACACACGTGTCCTGGAAATGTTGTTGGGTTTAATAAACTTATGGGGTAGAAAATTTACAGTGACATTTGGACAGAAATCTCTAGAGAAGATCAAAGTTCTGCGGGGATTAAGAAGTGTATCTCTTCCTTTTATTCATAGTTGCACCTAAAGAGAGCATCCTTTTAAAGCTCAGAGAGCGTTGTTTGAGTGGTTTCTGGGCCCACAGTCCAAATGGGGGTGAGTGCGGAGAAAGGAGAAAAGGCTGGAAGCTCCACTCCCACAGCGCGTGCTTGTCTGCGATAAGGGTCACTGGTGGCCCAGACGGTCATGAAGAGCGTCTGAGCGGCTCCAGCGTCACCATCCATCACTGCGGGACACGTGTAGGGAAGGTTGCGCCGCACAGGCAGGGCTGTCCTGAGAGCAGCGTCATTCTTTCATCTGCTTCCTCCCTGTGTGACAAGCTGCCTGGGGCCCCTCAGAGCTGGGACGGCCCTCCCCATGAGGCACAGCAGCAAAGGGGGCTTCGGGGCTGTGCCTTATCTGATGGGAGCCTGCTGAATCTTCCCTGTTCCCAGAGCCAGAATTAATTACCCTCAGGAGACTCTCTGACCCAGTGAGGACTGCTACAGTAGGGGGGTGCTAGCCTAAGGGGGGGTGCTGGAGTAACAGAGAGTGCTAGTATAAGGGGGTGCTAGTGTAAGGGGGTGCTAGTGTAAGGGGGAGGTGCTAGTGTAAGGGGGAGGTGCTAGTGTAAGGGGGTGCTAGTGTAAGGGGGAGGTGCTAGTGTAAGGGGGTGCTAGTGTAATGGGGGTGCTAGTGTAAGGGGGAGGTGCTAGTGTAAGGGGGTGCTAGTGTAAGGGGGAGGTGCTAGTGTAAGGGGGTGCTAGTGTAATGGGGGTGCTAGTGTAAGGGGGAGGTGCTAGTGTAAGGGGGTGCTAGTGTAATGGGGGTGCTAGTGTAAGGGGGTGCTAGTGTAAGGGGGGGTGCTAGTGTAAGGGGGTGCTAGTTTAAGGGGGAGGTGCTAGTGTAAGGGGGTGCTAGTGTAATGGGGGTGCTAGTGTAAGGGGGTGCTAGTGTAAGGGGGAGGTGCTAGTGTAAGGGGGTGCTAGTGTAATGGGGGTGCTAGTGTAAGGGGGAGGTGCTAGTGTAAGGGGGTGCTAGTGTAAGGGGGAGGTGCTAGTGTAAGGGGGTGCTAGTGTAATGGGGGTGCTAGTGTAAGGGGGAGGTGCTAGTGTAAGGGGGTGCTAGTGTAAGGGGGAGGTGCTAGTGTAAGGGGGTGCTAGTGTAAGGGGGTGCTAGTGTAAGGGGGGGTGCTAGTGTAAGGGGGTGCTAGTGTAAGGGGGAGGTGCTAGTGTAAGGGGGTGCTAGTGTAAGGGGGTGCTAGTGTAAGGGGGAGGTGCTAGTGTAAGGGGGTGCTAGTGTAAGGGGGAGGTGCTAGTGTAAGGGGGAGGTGCTAGTGTAATGGGGGTGCTAGTGTAAGGGGGAGGTGCTAGTGTAAGGGGGTGCTAGTGTAAGGGGGAGGTGCTAGTGTAATGGGGTGCTAGTGTAAGGGGTGCTAGTGTAAGGGGGAGGTGCTAGTGTAAGGGGGTGCTAGTGCAATGGGAAGTGCTAGTGTAATGGGCAATGCTAGTGCAATGGGAAGTGCTAGTGTAATGGGCAATGCTAGTGTAAGGGGATGCTAGTGTAAGGGAGTGCTAGATAATGGGGGGTTCTATTGTAAGTGGAGGTGCTAGTGTAATGGGCAGTGCTAGTGTAAGGGGATGCTAGTGTAAGGAGGAGTGCTAGTGTAATAGGGTGATTTTGATTCAAATTTTTTCCTCACCATAATACTAGTAGGATGAGGGTTGCAAGCTGGGTTAAAATGTAAACATGAATCTACCTACAGGGAGATAAACTGAGTATTTACAGAAATTTGGGGTTGGAGAGGCCTTTCTGAGCTGGACATTAAAATCAGAAACTTCATAGATCTGACTACATAACAGTTTAAAACTATCTCTACGGGAAAATAAACTCTCGCAATGATAATAATCAGGGGAAACTATAACAGCATATATAGCAGAATTGCTTAACGTTACTGTGGCGAGAACTCTTACAAGCAATGAGGAAAACACAAGCGTGCTCAGCTGAGAACGCAGGAGACAGGAACTAGGCAATTCCAAAAAGGCCAACAGGTACGTGAAAATTAGTAACAAAGATGCAAACTAATACAACAGTTAGGTAGCACATAGTTTAGCTACTAGAGAACAAAAATTGAAAAGAATGAAGGAGCCAGTGCTGGTGGCAGCCTAGGGACAGTAGGAACACCATGCTGAGGGGAACTTAAATCAATGTGCTTTGCAGAACTGGATGCGGGCGTGTCTAGAGGTTGAAAGCTTGAATTCTGCAACCCAGCAATATCCCATCTAAGTATTTAGTATCAGGAAATAATGAGATAACTGCCCAAAATATAAATTTAGAGAACTTCACTACATGATTGTTTATGAAGGCAAGTGGAAAAATCTAAATGACCAGGAAAGTGTTTAAACTATAGTAAAACCACATGAAGGAATATTACTGCACTCATTAAAAATATAGATGTTGACCTACATTTATTGACATGAGGATCTTTATAAAACACTAAATTAATACATTAGATTATAATGCAATATACTTTTATTATGTGAAAATATTTACATTCATATGGACTTATACATAAAGGTACAGAAAAATTGGGTACATGCCAAAATATTCACAATGGTCATCTTTAGAATTGCAAATTAAAATGACTTAATTTTTTCTTCTCTTATCTGCATTTTCTAATATTTTGACAAATGTCATGTATTACTTGTGTAACAAACTAGTGATAAAAGCAAAAGAGAGTAACCCTGTAACTTTCAACAGGTCTTTTCTGCTCCTGTTCCCACTCCTGGAGCTCGTCCCTGTGTCAGTGGCTCTCCACTTGCCTTCACTCTTTCTGCCTTACCTTCAAACCCAGGCCCTTGGAGCATTCCTCGGAACCCTCGTCCGTCTCTCTGTTCCTCTCCCATTTTTATCAGGGCTCCAATCCAGTGTTCACTCCTGCCCAGCCGTTCTTGGGGGATCCAGCTCCTTTGTGCTTCAGAGACCACAGCAGAACATGTTCTGAGAAGCAGAATCAAATGTAAGGGAGGCTGTCTCCTAGCAGTGGTTGTTGCAGATTTATATGTAAATCTGGCTCATCACTCTCCAGCTCAAAACCCTCTGTTGTCTTGCTTTCATATTCAGAATAAAAATCATACTCTTCTCTTAGTTTATAAGATCCCATGAGACCCAAGCCCTGAAACCTCTCTGAATTCTTTCCCATTGCCTCTCTTTTCCTTATGCCATCTGTACAGCACACAGTGGCCTTCTTGCTCTTCCTGGAACACGTCAAGCCCACTTCTACCTCAGGGCCTTTGCACCGGATTTCCCTTTTCCCAGAACATGCATGGTCTGGCTTTCTCCTCCACTCATTCATGTCTCTGCTCAGTTATCACCTTTGTGCAAAGTCCTTCCCTGATCATCCCATCTAAAGCAGATGCCTCCCCCACTATTCCATATCCACTTACCTACTTTTATTTTTCATCATAGCACCAATCTCTACCTGAAAATAAATTATGCATTCAGCTATTCATTTGTTTTTTACCTCTGCCTGCCCAGCTAGAACAAAAGCTCCACAAGAGTGGAAACTTTGGCTTGATCCTTGCTGTAGCCACAGTTGTAAAAAGAAAATCTGGTCAGTATTTACCGGCAGAAAGAGTGAAAGGAGATAATGGTCACAATTGAATTAGAAAACAAAGAAACAAAATCTACAAAAGCAAAAGCCATTTTTTTAGAGACTATCATAAAATAAATAATCTACTGTCAAGGCCGATTAAATAAAAAGAGGAAGACACAAACAAATTGTATTAGTGATGACAAAGGAGACAAAACAGACAAGGTAAAATGTTTTAAAAATTGTAAGTGAGTACCCTGCACAACTTCATAACAAGAAATTGGGAGTTTCCGCTTTTCCCTGACCCCTTCTACGAGCAGTGGGGGCAGGGATAGCTCCAGATATATGGGGTCTGAAGCTTGTACAATTTGAAAGCCACCTTAGAAAAAAAGAATACGGAATTAGATAATGACCTGGAAAAAAAATCACTTAAATACAAATATTAAAAAGCTATCAAATATCATTAACATCTTAAATCCAGAGAAATAACAGACATTGTTGTTAGATGTCACTGACTGGCTGAAACACCTCTGTAATACTCATTTCTCTGGGTTTTTTCCCCCCTGAACACTTCTTTGTTGCTTCTTCCTATGGCAATCATTTTGTAACATCATTTTCTGTAGAGGGAACAGAAAACTAGTTCTCTCTTTCCTCTAGCAAGGTTGACAGCAATTTTTTATTATTATTGATAGTTTAGAAAAGCTTCTTTTCGTGTCACTGTCATAATTGGCACTGCCACAAGAGTGATTCTCTGTGCTATTTCTTGTTCAATGGGTCCTTCTTTGGGGACCAGGGTGGCTGCAGAATTAGGCCAAGCCCTCCGAGGTCTCGGGTCTGGAATCCTCCAGTCTCTCTAGATATGACCATAGACAGCCACAGCCTCAGCGGCAGGTCCAGTTTCCCACCCCCTTCCCTAACCTTCCCACTCTCACAGCACTGGTTCACCCCAAGCAGGGAGCAGAGCAGCATCCTTCAGATCCGTCTCTGTGAGGTCGACAATAGGGGCAGGATGCTCCATAGGTCCACAAGGGGCAGGCAGTGACTGGGGCCACAGGATGGAAGGTGGTGTGGTGCTCTGGTCATTCCTGTAGCCCCCACCAACAAGGTATTATGGTGACTGGTGGGTTGGGCCAGAGCTCCATGTATCTGGTCAAGGGGTGAAGCTACTGCATCCTCCCTGCATCGCTGGAGAACACACATGGTGTAAGCCTCGTTCTCTTCATGGCAAACCCACCACTGAGTCGAAGCCAACGTTGGGGCAGATAGAAACAGCTCAAGAGCTTGCAGGGACAAATGGGGCAAGAGGCACAGGACTCACCATCATGGTTTTGTTTCTAAGCATTTGTTGGTAGTCGTTGTCATTGACTGCCTGATGCACCTCTCTAATACTCATTTCTCTGTTTTATTTCTAATTCTTCCTCACTGCTATTGATCTCCTGGTATTGGCCATCTGTTGTTTGTGTCAGTCCCATCTCAGTCCTTGTACCACAGACTAAAATGTTCACACTGTCTTTGCATTTGCAATTTTATTATTTGTTTCCTGTATGTTTTATATCTTTTTTTTTTGTTCCTCTATTACTTCCTTCTTTTATGTTAAATATATATATTCTAGTATACCATTTTAATTACTTTTTCATTCTTTCAATATACATTTTTGAGTTTTTTTCATAGTGGTTGCTCTGGGGATTCACAATTCACATTCTAATTTATAACAACCTCCTTGAGTTTAATACCAATTGAATTTCAATAGTTTACAAAGCTTTGCTCTTATGTAGCTCCAGTCTCCCCTTTTCCTTTGTGCTGTTGTCACAAATGGCATCTTTATACATTGTTTATGTATCAACAAAAATGTATGATTATGTCTTAATGTAGTTGTCTTTTAAATTAGATAAGAGAAAAAACATTATAAACAAAACTTACATTAATATTGCCTTGTATATTTATCTTTGATGTCACCTTCACTGGTACACTTTTTTTCCTTCCTGTGAATTCAAGTTACTGTTTAGTGTCCCTTAATTTCAGCCTGAAGGACTCACCTTAGTATTTATAGTGGGATAGATCTGCTAACAACAAATTATCTCAATTTCTTAAAATATGGGAGTATATTAATTACTCCTTCATTTTTGGAGGATAGTTTTGCCAGAAATAGAAGTCTCAGTTGACATTTTTTTCCCTCAGCACTTTGGATATGTCATCCCATCGCCTTCTGGTCTGCATCATTTCTCGTCAGAAATCAGCTGTAAATCCTAATGAGAATCTCTTGTACATAATAAATTGCTCTTCTCTTGATGCTTTCAATATTGTGTCTCTTTGTCTTTGAATTCTGACAGTTTGATTATGATGTGTGCCTGTGGATCTCTTTGAGTTTATCTTACTTGGAATTCATTGGGATACTTAGATGTTTACTGTAAGGCTTTCCATAAAATTTGGGAGGTTTTCAACCATTATTTCTTGAAATATTCTTTCTGTCCCTTTATTTCTCCCTAATTCTTCTGAGATCCTCATTATTCATGTTGGTCATCTTAATGGTATTACACAGGTCTTTGAGGCTCTGTTCATTTTTCTGCATTCTTTTTTCTTTCTGTTCTTCAAATTTCATAATCTCCATTGACGATCTTCAAGTTCACTTATTCTATCTTCCACCTACTCACATCTGCTATTGGTCCTTCTAGTAATTGTTTCATATCAGCCTTTGTATTTTTGAATCACAGAATTTCTGTTTGATTTTTTAAAATTTTTATTTCTTCATGGATATCCTCTATTTAGTGAGACATCTTATTTCCCCTTAATTCTGTAGGTCTCTTTTAGCTCTTTGAACATATTTAAAATAGCTTATTCTGAATCTCTGTCAAGTAAATTCAATGTTTGGCCTTCCTCAGAGACAGTTTTTACTGATTGCTTTCCCCACCCCCACATATATGGATAATCCTTTCATGCTTCTTTGCATATCTTATAACTTTTTTGTTGAAAACTAGAGATTTAAAATAATATATTGTGGCAACTATGAAAATTAGATCCTCCCCACTCTAGATTTATTCTTATTGCTTCTTGTTATAGTTGTTAGTAATTATTATTTATTTATTTAGTGACTTTTCTGAACTAATTTTGCAAAATCTTTTTTTTTTTTCATGTCTGTCCACTGAAGTCTCTACTCAGCTTAGTGGTTCAGCTAATGGTTAGATAGAAATTTCCTCAAATGCCTGGAACCAATAAGTCTCCCTGTTTTCACCAAGTAGCTCTGTATATGGTATGCGTTTGGTATAGTCCTTCAACACTCAGCCAGGCAGTTGACAATATTGCCTAGCCTCTCCTTTCTGCTTGCACAGAGCCTCAAGATCATCCTGAGGTGAGAGCTTAGGACTTTTTTGGGTCTTTCCTGAGCAGGTGCCCAGTACCAACATATACATGGCCTTTTAGATTCCCATGAATATGGCAGAGCTTTGCTAAGCTCCTATGAATATCTCATTTCTCAAATTTTCTTTTTCAGTTTTTTGGTTAGTCAACTCTTTGTCCCAACTGTTATTCACCACTTCAGGCAGCTACAAAGTTAAAACTTGTGCTTGTAATTGTTCTCAACAAATGTCCCTTAGGAAAAAGGCTTTTTGTGCTTGGCAACCTCTAAGTCAGGTCAGATACAGAGAGCATTGCAAGTGGGAACCATAAAACAGGTCAAATAATGACAAATTTTTGGAAGTGGGGCTTTGCAAGAGCTCCAACTCCAATCTGTTACCTTCAGGGACTGCCAGTTTGCAGGCTTTTATTTTACAAGATTACTGTGCAACTGGAAAGCAGGGAATGGGACTATTAAAATGCCCTAAGCTCACTGATCTTCCTGAAATTCAGCCATTTATTCTTGAACAAACACACCCCAGGTTACTCCAAAACTTAGGTTAATTTCCAGAGTTCTGAAAATTTTGATTCTGACAACTTTTGCCAGTTTTCTCTTTGCTTTTATTGAGAAGAGAATTTTTGAAGGCCATTGCTCTGCCATATTCACTGACATCATATAACCTTCTTTAGATAAATGGAATATCTTAATTATGCTGCTTTTATGTAATCTCAACCTGACCTGATAGCTCTCTTCCTGAAGGAGTTTGACTCTCACTCCTGGTATTTGTTTATCCCTCCAGCCTAATTTTCACTGGCCCATAACATGGATGCACATCTGAAATAAGTTGGAGTAAGACGTGCTCTCCTTGATGACATCCAAATTAGTATATATATTAGCACCATTTTTTTTATACAGAGAATTTGTATAGCAAATCATTACTCCAAGTGAGGCTACAACCAGCAGCATGTACCTTACCTGTGCAAATTCTCAGTTCCTAACTTGACCTATTAAATCAGAAACTAACAGTGGGGCTCTGGGAACTGCTTTAACAAGCACTCTAGGTGATTTTTATGCTCATTAAAGTTTAAAAATCACTGAGAAAAAAGTTTGTAATTTACACCAGTGAAATATTCTGATCATTTCTAAGTAGCCATTTATTCTCTATCTCTACCATGTTGAGTGATCTTGGATGAGTTACTTATTAACATGTATAGGTTTTATATTCTATATAAATGTGGTAGGGTTAATATATCATCAAAGAAATTGGGGTGAGAGGAGTTTGTTTTATTTTGTTTTGTTTTGTTATTTGTATGGTATCCAGGTTACCAGACATGCTTAGAAGTACTTTACCCACTCAATACTTAGAACACAAAAACATAACTCCTATATTTTATTATAACATTAAATGGATTTTGTCTTTCCTATAGATCTTTAATACATCTAAAATTTATTTTCTAATTTGTTATAAATGCATATTTTTCTTCTAAACTATTACCTATTTGCCTAAGTATCATTTACCATATGTTAAAAACCCAAGTATTTTTGGATTGGTTACTGCAATCTGTGCTCTGTTTTGCTCATCAACTTGTCTGTTCCTATGCCAGTATCATATTGTTTTGATTAAAGTAGCTCTAACATACATTTAAATGTCTGGAAAATAATTCCTATTTTTTGGTGTTTTCTAAAACATTCTCAGAAATTATCAAGGTTATTCATCCATATGAAATTTATAATCAATGTATCCAGTTTCAAAAGCAAGAACAGAATACATAAACAATCCATTAGAATTCTGATTGGAATTGCATTAAATTTATACATTGATTTGAGAAGCTTTTATGATGTTGAGTTTTCCCATTCAGGGATATGACATGTCTCCATTTTCTGAAGTCTTGTTTTATGTCTTCAGTAAAATATTAATATTGAAATATACATTCTGCTCTTATGACTTTCTTGATAAATCTATTTTTATCCTTTTGTAGTTTTAGTAGCTGTCATGAATAGACTCTTTTACCATTTCAATTTCGAAATGGTTATTTCAAGTATAGAGGAAAGCTGTTGAGTGTTTCAATACTTGTATAGTGATTTTTTTAAGAAAGAAAATTAGTTCTAAAAGGTTTGCTTTTAGTTACACTTCCTGAATTTTCTAGACATAAAATTATATCATCTGTAAAGGGAGAGTGCTTTCACATCTTTTTCAGTTTACACCATCACTTGATTCTGTCTGATTCCATTACCCAAAACCTCCCAAACAAGATTGAGTCATAGTGAGCAGATACCCTACACCTTGTCCTGCTTCCAAATGCAGTAAGACTGCATTTAGGATTTTACAATTTAATAAAATATTTTATAATGACTTCTGATAACATTTAAAAAAATCATTTAAAAAGTCTTCTTTTGATTGTACCTGAAGTGTTTAATTAGATATCTTATTTTACTTAAATATTTAATCAAAAAGTTTTTCTCAATTAGATAAATTTTTTTCCTGGATCTGATGTGATTATTCTTCACTCAAGATATTTATTAATGTACTTAATTATATTGCTATAGTCTCTAAAGTTGAACCATCCTGTTAGGTAGGGATCAAATCTGCAGGTGGTTGGTGTAGGCCAGGAGGGTGCTTCCCAGGGGTGGAGAAGCCGGGGACCAATCAGGGGAAGGGACTGCAGGAAAACGCAGAACACCTGATCATCATTTGTCACTATCCCATACCTCCTGCGGGCCCTCCCCTGAACCAAGCCAATAAAAGGAAACCACCTGGGAACCTTCAATGTCTTTCTCCATTGTGGAGACTGAACCGTTCCTCTCTCTGGAACGTATTTTCACTTTAGGTAGCTTCCTTCTTTACTTTCACTTTGTATAGTTTCTTTCTTTTCTGTAAAAAACTGTTTGTGTGGGATTGCTTTGTATTTGTGATCACTCCGCCATTGGCTCAACTTAGTACCAGTCCTCACTCTTGACACTGGGGACCCAGGACCAGGGAACATCGAGACTGACCTAACAATCCCAGCAAGTGTGGAGTAGAGATTTTGTGTAGTAGAAGATGCTCTAAATAAAGTTGAAAGATAAGTGAGAGACTTGGAGAAAATGTTTGCAATATAATACAAATTACATGCAATATATGTCATATGTATTGTACAAATACAATATATAATATAATATGGTCTCTACCTATTAATAAAAAATAGAAAACGGGCAAAAAGTATAAATAGGAAAAACAGAAGAAAAATATAAAGGTCCAATAAATATGTAAAAATATGCTCAATCTCACTAATCATTTTTAAAATATAAGTTCAAATGAGATGATGTTTTGCCTTTCCAGATGGCAACATTTAAAAGGGCTAAAAACATCAAATATTAGAGCTTACATGGGAAAAATTGATGTATGCATATATCTGTAGTACAGGTATTAATTAGTATAACCTTTTAAAATAAAAGTTGTTTTCATATATTAAAATCTTTAGTGTACATATATGATCTTCTAGCAATCTTACTGTGTAGGAATCTATCCAAAAGCCACAGTGTAAGTTGATAATGATAAATGTGTCACAGTTTTCACTGCTACATTGTATAGAACAGAAAAAATAGGAAAATCTCTTACATGTAGATTAATAGGGGGCTTGTTAAGAAAATTATGATGCACCAATACAATACCATCAAATACCATGCAGCAATCAAAAGGAAAGAATGGGTCTAAGATTACTAGTGTGTATAGTAGAGTTCCATTCCTAAATGTAAAAATAGATTGTTGCTTATATGTATATAGACTTGGGGGCTGGGGAACATGTTTAAACAAGCATAGGACAGTCAGGATGAGACCATTTTACTAGTTACAAGTAACAATAGCTCATTATGGTGGATTCAACAAAAAAGATTAGATGGGAGCCCGAGGGCCCCACCAGACTCAGGAACCTGCCCAGAATGCCTGGCCGTGCAGGCCTCTCGTAAGTGACTCTGGACATCTTTGCACAGCATTGCTGGTGGCCCAACGTTTGTGATCTGCCTCTTTGAGATCAGCTTGCCCACCTAGTGCCCAAAATAGTCCCTCACAGTCCCCAGTTGTGTTCCACGGCCGGATCTGTACTTTAAATTGTATTCTACTTCTAGATGCAGTAGTTCTCAGATCAACACCAAAGAAAAGTTCAAAATTTTGTACTGACTGAATCGTTTTTATGGATGTCCATTTGGTTTACATGCATTCAGTATCTGAGAACCAAATTCAGCAGTTGTCAGAAGAAAGAGCAACACCATGTAAAATTCCCGTAGAGAAACTATTCATGGGCCTGCAGACTTCCTGCTGACCACACCAAGACTCTTCACTAAGAAAACACCTCAACATTCCAGCTTTGATTGTAACAAAAACCTCCCACATCTTTGTATTTCTTTGTCTGTTGTATGCAGCAGAAAACGAGTAGGCTTTTAAAAACCATATCCTGCGTCCCTGTTGGGCTATACCACTGTGTAAACATTGGTCCAACACTTGGTGTTCCAGCCTGTTTCGCCCACCTCTCTGATGACTCAATCGAATGTCTTACTGCACCTTCAGCTTTTCATGCCAGCTGCTTGCTACACAGCACTGCGGTTCTATCAAGCACGGAAAATAAAGCTGAACGTAGTTTCCATTATTCATTCCATGCTTGACACGGGGAAAATGGGAAATAAGAATCTATGCCAGGAAGAATCTGTGGTCAGGGAAGTCACGAGTAGGGCTGGATGGTGTGGTTTATGTTAGAACATCGGCAAGGAACTTTGTCACAGGATGGAACCCTGGAAGGAACAGAGACTGGCGGTGTTCTCGGTTACCCCTCCCGGGGCCATGGAAATCCCTCTGTCTGGTATGCAGCGAATAATAGCAAGGTGACTGCAGCCAGGTTTGAGTGGATTAAGGTACAAAGCAAATATATTTTGTATCTAGACAGCATCTACCCTTACAAGCTTCTAGGCTTAGGGGGAAGAAAACATGACCTAGTTCTCCATCCTGCTTTATGAGTTAATAACTTTTCCAGGCTACAGTTGGGTAAAGGGGGAAATGACACCTATATGATTCCTGAAGGAAGCCTGTTATCCACACCACAAAACAATGCAGCCACGGCTGTTGTTGAGGCTTGTCATTGGGTGCTATTTTTTAAGCCAAGAGACATTCTGCCACAAAGAGGCTTCAAGCTCTGACTTCAAAAGGTCCTGGTAGTGTCCCAGTTTTGTGTTTCGTAGCTCAGAGCAGTGAAAAGCTCTTATTCTTTCAGACTTTCCAGCATCTGCCCTGCCTTACAGTGGCTGGGGCCGTGCCTGCTGGGCTAGACGCTGCCTTGGTAGCTGGCTCAGAAGCCCTTTCCTGGGCGGGTGCCCCCAGATGCTGTGAGTGTCGCTGCTAACAATTCACCGATCCCCCGCACTGTCCCCCACACTGTCCAGGCTTCCATTGCTTAGAGTATGTGCTACTTTGCTAGGGCTGCGGCAACAAAGTACTACACACCTTGTGGCTTAAATAACGGAAATTTATTGTCTCACAGTTCTGCAGCCTGGAAGTCTGAGATCAAGGTGTGGGCAGGGTTGGATTCTTCTGAGGCCTCCCCTTGGCTTGTAGGTGGCCATCCTGCTCTGATGTCCCCATATGGCCATCTCTCCACAGATGTGTCTTAATCTCCTCTTCTTGTAAGGATGTGTGATACTGGATTAGGCACACTCCTATGACCACACTTTAACAGCATTACTTCTTTAAAGACTCTATCTCCGAATGCAATTGCGCTCTGAGGTACAGACGTCAGGACTTCAACACAGGAATTTTGAGGGAACACAATTCAACCTGTAGTAGACTAAAGTCTTCTTTTTTTTTTTTTAAAGGAAAATCTGAAGCTATTTAGTCTGGTCATTAATAGCCTCTGAATATTCCATCCCTCACAGCAACGTCCTGGACCCTAAACCTGCAACAACTGCACAACCAGAAAGCTACCTGCTTTCCCAGAAAGGACATCCTCCCCAACACCCGCCTAAGATGTCGCCATGAGGGAACATGGTGTGGACCAGGAAGCCCCTCCCAGGGAGCAGAAACACATGTCAGGGGAGCGGAGGTCGGCAGGGATTCTCTGGGGTTGCAGAACGAGGTTGCCGAGTGCCTCGTCCATGGCCAGGTGGGACCTCCGGCCACTCTCGCCCAGCATCTGGTGGTGACAAGAGCTGTGGACCAGTGACGGCCTGTGCCGTTCCCCACTCACCGTTTCCTGGATGAGAGCTGACGAATAGAAAGTGGAGACTCCAGACAAGACCAGAATAGTCCCACGGCCCTTAGTCACCCCCCAGCTTTTCAGGAATTATTTATAGAGCTGCAGTTACTATCAAAGCCTCATGACTCTGGTCGGCTGAATGGCAGTCCCCCAAGATGTCCACGTCCTAATCCCCCAGCACCTGTGAATGTGATTTTACATGGCAAAGGAGGCTTTGCGGATGCTATTGCCTTAAAGATCCAAGATGAGATTATCCGGGTGTGTCCAATGTACTCACAAGCGTCCATACAAGAGGGAGGCAGGGGGATCGGGGTCAAATAAGATGTGACAACAGAAGCAGGGACCAGAGAGGAGAGAAGACGGCCATCCTGCTGGTGTCGGAGACGGAGGAAGGGGCCACGAGCCAAGAAATACAGGCAGCTTCTCAAAGGCAAAGATCAGATCTCTCCTCAGAACATGCAAAGGAGTGCGGCCTTGCTGACACTTTGATTTTAGTTCATTTAGATGGATTTTAGGCTTCTGCCTTCCAAACTGTAAGAAAATCAATTTGTTTTGTTTTAAGTCTCTAAGTTTGTGCTAGTCTTTTACAGCAGCAATGGGACATTGAAGCAGTATATGGCACATAAAATCTGTGTTATAGTGCCTTGGCCAAGAAACAGCACATTACTTAATTTCTAGTATGTATATCATAATATAAATATAAAATATCATCTCATACTTAAGTCTGGAACTAAGCTGGCGAGAATTAGGAAGATGAGGAAATGTATACCACGAGCCATTATTGATCCCGCCCCGGTATTCTGGAGGACTTAGGTAATGTAGAAAATTTCCAAAGGATCTTCTGAATTCAGGCTATGTTGAGAACAGCCGACACGCTCCACCTCTCAGCCCATCGTCCGAGCTGACAGTCTCGGAGTCAGCAAGCTGTTTTAGTGCGGAACCAGCTAGCAGACATTCTGGGCTTTGTGGACTATATATGCGGTCTCTGTCACAACTACTCAACTCTGCCTTTGTAGCGTGAAAGCCGCCGTAGATAAGACGTAATCAAATGTGTGCGGCTCTGTGCCAATATGACCCAAACGGGCAAACAGGAGGCGGCAGATCTGGCCCACCCGCCATGTTTGCTGACTTTTCCGCAGCCCTCCTGAACTGTCCCCTCTCCTGTGACTAATTTGATAACTTGGATCTTTGTTGTGGTCACAGCTCCTAGGGATAAGCCTTCAGGCTGCCACAAGCTCCCTTCGTAGGTTACCACGAAATGGGGAGCTGCCTGGGAGTCCAGCTCTCCCCCCAACAGAACTCCCTGTCACGACCCCCCCAGCCAGTGAACCCCACTCCCAGTAGGCGGGTCCATCCTCTCTCTCCCCCTTCTTCATCTGCAAGAATCCAATGTTTTCCTTCCAAGAGCCCCTTTTCTTTTTTATGAAAAGAGACAAGGAAATAAGCTCATTTTCCTTTCATAATTAGACCGCAGCAAAGTATTAGTGTTCCCAAGCAGGTTAGCCTGCACTTGCGTATTATTTACAGTCTGTCAGATCTATAGTCAGACTTAAGTTTATTGCTTAGTAAACTGTCAGTAGTTTTCATTCTGCACAAATGTTCAGTCATTTATCAGTCTATCCTCATGTTGTCTTAAACAGTCACAAGTTAAAGCACCCCATGTGTAGCATTGCAGGTAAACACCTGAAGGGCGTGCAATGCAGTTGAGAACTGCAGTCCAGGTTCTCGTGGCCAGGGCTAGGGCCTAGGGGACTGGCTTTCCTTGCTTTCCTTACATGAGGGCCCATTAACCAGGTGTATTCCTTTCAGAGCCCCCCAACTCACGCCAGCCTTGACCTTCCCCTGCTCTCTTCTGCAGCTATCTGTCTGGTTCTAGGATTCCCCAGGTCACTAGTCCAGCAGGGATTGCATCTGCAAATGTGAACAAAGCCAAGTTAAATAGGCTTGTTCTGAGGAGACAAACAAACTACCCTGGGTTTGAGCTACCTGCCTTTGCTTCACATCATACAAAACAAAACAAACTCTTTTGGGGCTTACTGAATATGCATCTATTCTTTGGCTTCCTAGTTCATACTAAGCTGATAGCTAATCTTTAGCATTTGGAAAAATGTTTCCAACTGCTGTGTATCAGGCTTAATTATAATAACGAAAATGTTCAACGAGTTCATCTCAAACAAAATGGTACACTTAATGGCAATTTTAAGAATATTTTTATTCAACAAAGCTTCTCTTATTTCAAAGAAATGAATTTATAGCCTCAAAAGAAAATTTTTAGTAAAGGTTATAGAAATGACAAAGTATGTTATTTTCTCTCTTTTTGTTCTCTAGCTATTCAACCCTGCCTGATCCATGCACATATATTGAAGCGTCCTCGCCCACTGACTAAGGTAAGTGCTAGCTTACCTGTCCCTGGCACGAGCTTAGGAATCAACAGAAGGGAACAAAGCATCTGAAAAGCACAGGTAAGCTTATCATCACATCATTCCCTGAGCAGCCGGTAGAGGAAAGCTCCGAGCCAGGGAAGGTGTGAGTTGAATGACGGTAAACTGCAGAGCCAATTAATCCACTGACCAACAGAACAGGCTAAATATTGCTTCCTCTCCATGTTTTGTATGAGTTTTCAAAAAGAAACAGTACAAACTGATATGATGTTAGTAGGCAACAAAGGTTTTTCTCACACATTATCTATGAAAATCCATTTCAATTAATCTGTTTGGAGAACTTGAAAACTCAGGTGCTTGAAGATAGGCACACTGGACTTTCTGATGTTCTTCCTCAATCCTCTGAACTTAGGTAATTTTTTTTTTAAATGAAGTCAGAGCAGGACGGTGTGATAGGGTCATGTTGGCATTGTTGATTAACTTTCATCAGTTATTCCTCCAAATTAAGGAGGAAAACAGATAAGTATTGATCATCCTATAGAAAATACCAGAAATAATTTTCGCACTTATTTTTGTTAATTTAAGGTATATGTCATAGATTTCTGATATTTGACTAATTGGGAATTGCTCTCTGCTATCCACACACTCAATTTCATCTATGCTGGGCCAACGTTAACTGAACGGAAAACTGGAAGTGAGAAAGCAGAGATTGGATAATAAGTGGTACTCAGTCCTCACAAGGCCACCTCATTCCCTACTTAAGGGTACGACACTGCATTGTATACTTGAAAACTGCGAAGAGTTAAATGTTAACACACACACACACACACACACACACACAGGTAACTATGTGAAGTGATGGAATTAGCTGGACTCTGGTGATCATTTCACAATATATGTGTATATCGAAACAGCACATTGTACACCATTACGTATACACAATTTTTGTTAGTTGTACTTCAATGAAGCTTGGGGGGGTGAGATGCACCACCTTAAGGATCCTGATTAAAAGTGCAAAATTATCTTTTGTCTTCAAAACAATTTTCTCCCCCTGAGCTCTGTGTTCTGTTTTCTTCATAAAGTAGGAGTGGGGAGGGCAACAGGTTGACTTACTGCCCTCACCGTGGGCACCGCCAACATTAGAAAGGTTAGAAAACCACCAGGTGCCTGGGCAGTCTGCAGACAGTGGGGGCGGCTGGGGTGACTGCCCAGATGCACCCACCTTGGTGAGAGGCCCTCATCAGTGTAGCACATGGTTAACTTTGGGGGGCCATACATAATTAAAAATAGTTTGTTGTCTGTTGCCATGCAGATACCTGCACAATTTTTATGCTCCATGAAAAAAATTAAAATAGGGGACTGGTAATATATTAAGATATCAATTTAAAATGCAGTCGGTTCCATGTTTTTACCAAATAAAGGAGAAGGTGGAAAAGGGAGAAGAACAATGGAAAATGAGAAGAAGGAGGAGGAGGAAGCTCAAAGGGGGAAAGTGGGAATTGAAGGGAAAAGAAGAAAAGGTGCAGAGGCCAGGTGAGGAGGGAGAGGAAAGGCTAAATGCAGAGAAGCTGCAGCAGCAGGAGGGGAAGGGCAGGCGTGTGAAGACCCCTAGAGAGCCCAGTGCAAACTGCCCCAGGAGTTCCTGCTGCCGTCTTGGGGGCAAGTTCTAACGTGTTGCCCTGACCACTGCAGCACTCACTAACACAGAGACTCATTCCCTGGCAAACATCGACCGTGCCTGTGCCTTGCCACGTCCCGCTGCAGGGACCGCGCGCACCTCAGGGAGCCTCCTGCTCTTGCAAAGAGAGAGACTTGAAACAGTGCTTTTGACAATGAGCAACATGGTTTGTTTTCATTATAAGATTCTAGGGTTTATATTTTAAAGAAGAATTATTTTATCACAAATTTCTTAAGCATTTGCGTCCGTAGGAATGACTAAGTTTTAAAGTTGCAGTTTAGACTATTAGAGAAGTTTATATTTTTGGTGAAAATTAACATGTTCTTTTATACTTGAAAGCAGCCAGATAGGTTTGTGATTTGATTTAGAGTTTGCACAAGGAGGGGTATGGGGCTGTGGTGGTGGTGGGGAGAAATAGGACCAAATCATCTCATGAACTTAAAGGTTCCATTTGCAAACACACTCATTTCATTGTCTGGGTCCTTTCTTTCTCTAAAATCAAATCCAGATGTCTGCTTCATCCAGCTGAGTCTCAGGAAGCAGAATCATTTGCACTATTATGCAGGGAATTAAGAGAACTTTCAGGTTAAATAAAGGAGGGAAACTTAGTTCTTAACTTTTGGAACTGCTCTTATCCAAATGGCACGCTTCTCCACTCTGACGGAGATGGCCATGGCTACCCTGGTATACTGGGGACGGATTAGATGGCAGATGAGCTCAGCCAGAGCAGGAGCTGCTGAGCAGTCAGTTAACTCACGTCTCTTCTTCAGCATCTAATTCTGTGCTCTGGGGTAGGATACTCCGGGTCTTGCTGTGGGGCTGGGGAGATGGAGAGTACACTTTGAAAGGGTTAAAATGGTAAATTTCATGTTATCTGTATTTTACCAAAATAAAAAATATAGTTGGTCAATGTTATTATGAAACAAGTTGCAGCAATAATTAGACCTCAAAAAAATATACCTTTTGTTTCAATGGGAAGAATGAAATGAAACTTTACCAAATTTGAAACAATTTACTAAAACACCATTGTGAATTGTTATTTTAGGATAATTTGGAAAAAAAGAAAACTCACAATAGGCGCTAATTCCATAGCAGAACCAAAGCTTCTGAGGTCATCTTCTGATGCAGGAATACTAAAATTGAGAGGGAAACAAAGGGTCAGAAATTACCAAGATTAATCCAGGACCAGTCATTGTATCAGGAACTAAGAAGAAAGTACCTATGCTCTTAGGAGACAAATCGCACCATTTGGCGTGCAATCACTTTGTTTAGGAAACATTACTTCAGAAGAGAATGATATCTAGTAGGAAAAACACCCTTTTCATCTTATCAGGAACAGCTCTGTACCCGGTGTTTGGAGCCAATGTCCTCTCACTTCATTAGAGGCTTCAGAGCCCCAAAGGTCTCTGTTTGAGGAAAAGCAAAGCTATTTACAATCATTTTTCCTCCCTTTGCAAGCTGAGCTGTGTAACTATTGAGAGGGCAGCCCTATCAGATCCCCACACAAAATGAGGGCTTCCAGAAAATGCTGAAACTTACTTTTACGAATTATGGTGAAATAATTCACCCGATAAAATTAACAGCTTATATTGAGCCCCTACCATCTGCAGTATAAACTTCATTTTTATTTTGTTTTCTGTTAAACTTTATAGAACTGCAAGCCCTATGCATATACTCAGTAGACTTCTGCTATAAAGAGGTTGACTTTATTACATGATGAGCAAAGCCTCGGTAAATGTTTCCAAATTTGATCGGGAGGGCTAGGGGGTGGAAATCCCAAAATTAATTCAATGATATTATGGTTAGTAGCATCTCAACAGCTCACAGTCTCCTTAGACAATAAAATGCAAAGTCAATCCTTCCTAATGCTTAGCCTAAGGTAGTTCTGCCATTAGAGAAACGCTTTCTTTTTGTCTCATCTCTAGGAGGAATGAGGAAGCTGTTTGAGTGTCATCAACTCACCCACTTAATGGCAGCTCTTCCCACTGTTCCTTATAGAGAAACTATTTCCCTAAGTTTTGATCTTATCGTAATTTTTCTTCAGGTGCTCTTTAAGATACAACATTGGACAAACAGAAGGAAATGGAACTCAATTACTGTTGATCACCCAGTAGCCCTTCTAAATTTGCAGAATGACAGAGAGTTTTTGCTTGACCAAACTTGAGTCAGGCTCCTGAACCTTCTCCTCTGCCCATGTGTGCATGTCCTTGTAAAGTGCAGTTTAGCAGGAACTGCAACCCCGCCCCATAGCTGATCGCCCTCTGTATCTGATCCAGTTCTTTCTCCTCCACCACCCCCAGGGGATGTCGAGTCACCCTGGTCTGCCTTCAGCAAGATTCCTGTTAAGTTAGCCAGAATCCCCTCACCCTTGAGTTTTCCTCTTAGTAATTTTCCATCCACCTACCCACACCCTGCCCCTTGGCTGTGAATTCCCACTTGCCCAGGCTGTGTTCAGACTTGAGCCCAACCTCTCTCTCCCACTGCAAAATCATGTTGCAGTGGTCCCTGTACCTGTGGAGATGGTCCTGGGTAAGGTCTTTCTTACCGCACTTTAACAAGTGTCATTGAATAACTTTTGTTCTTAAACAAGAATTAGTACATACATAATTGTCTGCATGGAATGTCACCCTTTGCGGACCGGATTGACTCTGTGTCTGGCTGTGCATCCTCTCTCATTACTGAAACTGCTCCTCTCTCTCAACTACACCTGGGAAGAAAATAGATGTGATTGTTGTCAGCGTCTTATGTTCTCCCCCGTGGCAGACTGCACCAGCACCCACAGCACTCAGTGCCACTGCCACGAAGGACGGTGCGTCCTTGAGGAGAAACTCAGGCTTGTCTTTGCCAGTGAAGTGTGAGCGTCCTGGTTAGAAGCTTTGAGGCTCAGCACCTGCCCCTTTCCCCGTGTATGACGACAGAAACAGGGAGCCGAAGGTGGCCTGCGTTCTGGCTAACTAAGATGAACAGAGCCTGTAACGATGGTGTGAGCAAGAAACACCTGCACCACTTAGCCACTGATGCTGTTCAGGTTGTTTCCATCCTGTACAAGACCTCACCAATCACAACGGAAAATGCTGGTGTGTCTGTCTCTTTGGATTCCATGGAAGAGTTATGACAACTGGTGACATTCAAGTTCAATAGGTGTCAGTAACTATTAGTGACCTACTGAGTCAACTGAAAGAGGGGCCGGAGTACCTGGGGTCTGTCCGGTTGGCAGTGTTCCCCAGATCAGGGTCTCAAGTTCAGACTCAAAAATGAACAATGGATTTTATGGGAAACAAACACTAATGGCAAGGTTTGATATATCTCTCATTGGATGAGACAATAAAGAAATTGCAAATGCAAGATAGAGTGGAGCAGAGTGTGTCCAAAATGAAGTCTTGTGTGGGCCTGCAGCTATTAAATAGAATGGCTGCATGAGTTTTAGGATAGGATTGCCTTCCTAGAACTCATAAAAATTTAATGTGAGACATTAGGACTATTTTCCCAGTCTGGTTATTAATGAGCTTGGATGTGTATATGTTTTTGGACATATTGTAATTTGGGAGGGTCAACTTTTATTGAGGAACACTATACACACAAAAATGCACACAGATCATGAGGATACACAAATCATACAAATCATAAGGATACCGCTCAAGGAATTTTTACAAAGTGAATGCCAGCGTAACCACTACTCACAAGAAACACAGTATTACCAGCACCAAAGAGTCCCCTGACATCTCCTTTCCCCTACTTATGAGTAACCGCTTTCCTGACTTCTAAGGCAGATTACCTTTGTCTGTTACATCTGGTTTCTTTTTCTCAAAGTTATGTTTGTGACATTTATCCGTGTTGTTGCATGTAGTTGTAGCTTATTCATTATCATAGCTGCATGGCCTTCCATGCATGGGTATATGCTGCAATTTATTTATCCATTCTGCTATTGATTGGCATTTAACTAACTTGGGACTATTACAAGTGGTGCCACAATGAGCATTTTTATACATATCTTTTTATGAACATACTTGTACAATCCTGTTGGGTGTAAACCTTGCAGTGGAATTGCCAGGCCACGGGCACATGGCATGTTCAGTCTTAGTACTATTGCCAAACATGTCTCCAGAGTGGTTATACTACTACCAGCAGTGCAGGAGGGCTTCGTTTGTTCCATATCCTTTCTATCCCTGGGTACTTTTTGTCTTTTTGTTTTTGTCATCCTAGTGGGTGTGCAGTGATATCCTCTTGTGGTCTTACTCACATTTCCCTGTTGCCTTTTGAGCATCTTTTAATATGTTTATTTGCCTTTTGAAGTATTCTTCTTAATGAAGTACCTGCTCTGGTTTTTGCTCATTTGCCCATTGGGTTGTCTACCATTTTCCTTGATGATTTGTAGTTCTTCATATATTCAGCATACAAGATTTTTTTTCAGATACATATTTTGCAAAAATTTCTTTTATTCCATGAATTTCCTCCTCAATCTGTTAATGGTGTCTTAGTATACAGTAGTTCTTAATTTTAATGCTATTCCAATTTATCATTTTTTCTTTATGATTATCATCTTGTAGGTCTTATTTAAAAAATCTGTGCCTACTCCATGGTCATAAATATGTTCTCCTATATTTTCTTTTAAAAGATTCATTGTTTTACCATTTGCATTTAGATTTGCACTCCATCTGTAATTTAATTTTGCATTTAGTGTGCTGTAGGGGTTAGAATATTTTTTATACGGATATCCAATTGGCCCACCATTTTTTCCATTCTACACCAAGTACTATGTTAGTAATTCTGTCAGCAGGTCTGTATGCTTGGTTTTATGTTCTCCATTTTGCATAGTGGGAAACTGAGGTTCTGGAAGCTTACCTAACTCATTTAAGCCACCCAGGTAGTACCAGACATGCACTTCCTTTTTCCACTGTACTGTTATATTAATTTGCAATTCTTTAATTACAAGGTTGGGGGAACTGCTTTCTCTTCGTGGGCTTAGGTGTCCCATTCCCTCCTATTGTCATCGTAGCTTTGATCCATGTATCCTCACCAGCAGGAATGACAATTCACCAGGCTTCTCACTGGCTTAAGGAGCTCTACATATTTTCCCCCTGACCCCACCATCAGCCGGGACACGCTGACTGTAATTATGCCCTTTGTAAGGATGCACGTGTCACAGGGCTCGGGGCTCCAAGGGAGCAAGTTGAGCATAGACTCAGAAAAAGATTAACTTTTGGGGGATTAAACTGCCATTCCTCATGTAGAGGTGAAGAGAGAGATGTGAGTGGCCGGTTTTCAGGGAAGCTTGGGAACATGTCGAGAGAACAGCTGTGTGATGCACATGGAAGTTGCCAAGGCTTCCTGGAGGAGTGGGTCTGGGACCAGTGTTGCATGACCCTGGTGGAAATTCCCAGTGGGCAGCATCCACGCAGGGGGGACGGAGCCAACCTGCAGGGTTGAGAGTGAATTGTGCTCCCCAGCAACAGGCTCCAAAGCAGCACACGGACTGGCATCTTCACTCAGCACACATTTTCTTTCTCTCTCACGTGCTTGTGCTTACAAATCTCTCCCTGTCTCTCCCCTACACACTGCCATTTGAGATCTTTGCCAATATTCTAAGAGGAATGTTGGCCAAAGAAGCCTCCAGCTCCTTCTGCGGCCTCTGGCATATGTGCCTTGTCAAGGGACGGGATGAAATCCACAGAGGTGGCGCGCCCTCTCCCACCGAGGCTTCATTATGTCATCACCATGGATTTGTGCATTCTTCCCAGCAAAATTAATGACAATTGTAGAAGAGGAGTGTGAAGTGGAGCTAAAAATATGGAAAGCATGGTTTCTAGATCCAGGAAGAACAATATTTGGAAATAAAGCTCTGTTCCGAGAGCAGGCTTCAATGGGCTATTTTCTTTTCTTTTCTTTGCTTTTTTTTTTTTTTTTTTGGCTCTTCTTCTTTAATTAAACTCAGGATCATGTGGCTCCCAGAACTGTGTTAGTTAACTCTTAAACCCTCAAGCTCCTCTGGGATGCCAAGGGACAGGGGAAGATGCCATGGGCCTGTATTGTCACCAGGATGGCTCAGCTTCCACCTCCTTAAACTTTGCACGTGCAGATGTAAACAAACAAGGACAAAAATTGCAGCGTGCTTGGGAGGATGGGAAGCCCAGGGAAATTCTGAGGGTGGCATGCTGTCCTGAAGCTCCAGGAATGGGGGCGTTGTTGACACTATGTTATAGAAGGGGCAGAACTAAGCCAAAGCCACACCTGGAATCTTTTCTCCCCACTGAGGAGCCTTGTGTCCCCACACTAGCCATCCTTGCCTTAACATTTTCCTTAAATGTCTACAAGATGAAGATGTCCCCCCAAATAAGCAGAAAGAAGAAGACAAAGAGTGGGACACCGTGGCTTAGTCTGGGCTCTGTGAGACTGTGTGTGCTGATCACAGAACTCCAGCTCTTTATTACTTACATGTCTTACACAAGTTGGAAGGAGGGAGTGAAAGTTGTTCAAGCCGAGTGTAAAATCCTGTGACCTGCGTAGAATGTGTTTCCCATTTCCACCATGACAACTTATAAGCAGAAGGAAAATAACCTTTGGAAGTGTGTGATGCTTGTGGCTATTAATAGTGGCTTTTTTGTCAGTTATATCTTTTCACCCCCACAACGCTGGGAAGCAGACATTATTTCCACTTTACAGATAAGAAAACCCAGGCTCAGAGAGGTTGAATCATTTGCCAAATATCTCACAAATAGTAAAACACAAAGATAAGATTTATATGTAGGTCTGTCTGACTCAGAAGTCTATGATCTAAAGTGATGTCAATTTTAGTCTTAAATATCAGAATAATACTCAGAACTTAGATTTTTACGACCTCTATGAAGCATCATATGGCTTGCTGCACAAGCAGCTCCAGGGGTCAGTGCAAGTTAGTTATCCTGCTGGTCCTTCATATGTTTCCGTTTTGACAGACATTTTAAAATATTTTAAAGGGTTAATTTTTCAGTCATGGAAATAAATTAAGATCTAGGTGCCTCAAAGTTTCCAGGTGAACCAAAAAATTCTTAGCAGACTGGTTTATTTTGACATGAGGAATTTTATCTCATAACTTTATAGTAATAGCGCAACTGAAAATTGTACCGTATGCTTCGATGTGGCAGGAGATCCATTCGGAATGCTAAGAAAAAATTCATCAAGCACATTTGTGTGGCACACTAGAGAGCCTGTTTTATGCCAGAAACGCCCAATTCCAGGTGTTCTCCATTGCCCTGGATCTGAGGTTTGGAAATGAACTGCCCAGAGCTTTGCTTGAACTCTCTTGGTCTTGCCTAATTCCACGCAAAATGTTCAGAGAAGCCTGCTTCCCCACGTCCTGTCTGCAAATGGGTTATAAATAGGTTTCTTATAATTTAAGTACATCTGAATCCAAACAATTTCATGAAGTCTTGAAGCTGCTGAATCTGCAGTTCCTCAGATGTCTGAACAGGAAGATATGCCAAGAAAAGAACATTCCAAATGTATTGGTTACAGGGACTACACGTGCTTGTGTGATGTACAGGAATTACCTATGTACGGAAATTAGGATGAGCAGGACCAGAACGTGGGGATCTCAAGGGTTTTCATAGTAAATTCCCCAATTAATACCCACCACTTATGAGGGGCAGATATCAAATGGAAGGAGCTAAGCTTTACAGAAAGTGGACTTAAAACCAAAGACTGTGAGTAACTAGCCTGTGGCCGCACAAATCAATGCTGGAAGCTGAGAATAGAAACCAGCCTTCTGACCTCTAGTCTGAGACTCTATCCATCATCCCTGTCCCCCGGGACTAAAATATACCCTTTCCTTGAAAAACAAATGGAACCAGCATAACCCAGTGAAAATGTGTGTTGTTTTTGTAGTTGTCCTAGTGACCGGATTTAGAATTCAAAATAAAAATTTTGATTGAGTGTGTTTTGGGGGAAGGACACTGGAGAGATAAAGATAACCCTTCCCCAAGAAAATGAATAGTTTAATCCTCCTGTGGCCTGAGTCCTAACACTAGTATAAAAAGCTTTAGTGATTGAGTGTCAGAACTTTCAGACAGGTAAATATAACTTTCTTTTTTTTGCCATTTTTTTCTTTACTCTTTTTAACAAAATAAATTTCAATAATGAAAAAATATCTTCATATAGCTTAGTGAGAATTCTAATTCCATTGGTCATGATTATAATATCAAGTTTCTTAAACTTGATGATTCAATATATAATTAGTATAGCTTATTAGGTTTCAAATAATTTCTGGCCAGAACATTATTCTGTATATCATCATCATGAATAGGCAAGCACTCTTCATTTACTTTGTTTCTAGGGTTATAGGATATGACAGCTTTCAAAGAGAAGATTTGTTCTCAAAAAGCAGTCCCTAATTGACGGTGCTTTACACAGTGAGAGGTTATAATAATTTGTAGCCTCCCAGTATCTACTTCCCCTCTTTCCTTAATAATAAGACCCCACTTCTTTGTTCTAGTCTCCTTATCATCAAGCCAAACGACTGTTTGCACATGTCACCTGAAGCTGGATGTGGCCATGTGCTGTGGCAAATGAAAGGAAACAGGAGCATTTCCTGCAATTCTCAGGAAGTGACTCTAAGTTGAGGAGGGCCACCTACTTCCTCCCTGGATGATGGCTGTGATGGCTGGAGCTCTAGTAGCCTGTCGGGACACTGAGATCATGAGACACCTTCTAGGGCCAGCAGAGGTGTCAGCTAGACAAACCCTGTCCTGCAGATTGAGGGGAGCAGGCCCACATGTGCCACTGATGCCTCTGCCTCAGGCCTGCTTTTACAGGTGAGACAAATACAATTCTATTTTGGATAAAGCACTGCTAGTTTGGGGTTTTCCTCCCACGCAGCTAAGCCCAATCATAACTGATGCAACCTGTAAAATGGTATTCTCATTACTAATTGGATTATTCTATTAAAATCTAACTTTCCATGGCACCTGATCTTTTTCACACCACACTCCTTCCCAACCATATAGACAAAAATTTCCCAGCCTGGAGTTTGCCAGACATTCATGTGAGCATCCCTTGAGGACATTTACTCATGAAACCGACAAGCAGAGTTTGCAGTTCTTGTCTGCAATTTGATGACAAAGACGTATTCCCAACAAGCTGGCTGTCCAGGAAGTGTGGGGACCGCCAGCTACTTCATCAAGGTCCAATCTCCAGCCTGTGAAGCAATCTCGCCCTTTGTCCCCCGGCACCTTCATACAATTCATTTATGATCATTACTGACCTTGGCTTTAGAACAACCACAAAATGAGCCACCTAATGCGAGGAGGCCACATCCCGTGCACACAGACCCGATGCACTTACTTGCCTCCTCATGGTCCATTTAAGTCGCGCCCACATTCTCAGACCAGCGTTAGGGGGCGCCAAGCACACAGGGCAACTGGCTACGCACCTTGGCCTTCAGGAGCTGACTGCTTTTGAGAATGCAGACAGTTACCTGTTAGCCAACAGGTTACAAAGCGACCTTAGCTTCCGGAGTAGCTCTGTCAGGGAGATTGTGTCTGGGGAAGAGCTTCATCTCCTGGAGCAAGTGGGAGAACCTAAGGCGCCCGCTGCTACCTGACCTCAAAGCCCCGGAGGAGGTGCTTGTCCAGGAGTGCAGGAGGGGACGCTTGTCACTGATCTTTCTAGGTGCTCTTTGAGTCGTGATCTCATACAAGCAATTTGCAGCACTGAGTATAGAAGCAGCCCTATCCACTAGGCACAAAAATTGAGATCTGTGACAAAATGCAGGACGGTTTTCACTGCCAATACTGTTCCCTGTTAAGAAAACCTGAAGGCAAGTTACCCTTCAGGTGTTTTTTGATATGGTGAAAATGAGCAGCAAAGAGCAAATATTTGCATTTCTTTTGAAATGTGAAAATATCTCTTATTTCAGAAGCAGTCTTCTGAAATATTTTGTCTATAATACTACCTACATATATAAGCTCTGTGTGAACCTACATATGCATTTATAGAAAATGCTCTGGATGCTAACCATTTAAATGGCAAAGTGGGCATTTATACATGATTCCGTATGACAAATATAAATATTAACCTTGTTTATTTATATTAATTTTACTAATATAAAGCCATAAATTTAAAGGCTCAGCCTCTAACAACTTCTATTTAAATAGTAAGCGGCCGGGCGTGGTGGCTCACGCCTGTAATCCTAGCACTCTGGGAGGCCGAGGAGGGTGGATAGCTCGAGGTCAGGAGTTCGAGACCAGCCTGAACAAGAGTGAGACCCCGTCTCTACTAAAAATAGAAAGAAATTATATGGACAACTAAAAATATATATAGAAAAAAAAATTAGCCGGGCATGGTGGCGCATGCCTGTAGTCCCAGCTACTCGGGAGGCTGAGGCAGAAGGATCGCTTAAGCCCAGGAGTTTGAGGTTGCTGTGAGCTAGGCTGATGCCACGGCACTCACTCTAGCCCGGGCAACAGAGTGAGACTCTGTCTCAAAAAAAATAAATAAATAAATAAAAAATAAAAAAAAATAAATAAATAGTAAGGGATTGTTGTTCCAATTCAATGATCAAGCTGTCTGATTTTTTAAATCTGAGTTATTACTAATCATTCAGATTCATCACACTCGTGGTTGAAGGGTTTTGAGGAGAGAGGTTAATATCTCTTTTTCTTGAAATCCCCAAGTGATGTTTAATTGAATCTTTCTTTTTCTTCCACCTTGTTTTACGTGATTTAGCAAGTGGAATGTAGATCCACTTCAGAAAAGTGTTTGCTCCCCAAATAAGGAAGCCAGTGGTTCGCTGTGGGTTAAAAAATCCACTGACTTTGGAAACGTTGCCCAATCGTACATCCTTCTAACGTGATTCGTCCTAATTTCGGGGCACTGCAAATTGGTTGCACCTGATTAAATGCAAGTCTCAGGCATCTATCTGCTCAGGCATCACTTTAAACGTGTGTGGTTGTTTTGCAGACCTAAAAATGTTCAGAAGAAAGAGAACCTGGCTTCTGGAAAAGTCAGAGTTATCAAATGGAAAACTTCTCACCAAGGGGGAAGGTTTTTGAATCGGTACCTTTCAAAGTAGAGGACGAAGGGTCCACTGCCAGTCCTGGAGGAAGAATTTTGGGGAAGCAAACACGTGACCAGCAGGAAGGATCAAGGGAGCCGGAGGGAGCCCTAGGGTTGAGAGGGACTCGGCGTTGGAAACAACAGGACGGTTGAGAAGGTCTGTGGCATCCTCAAAGGGAAGGAAAGACAGTGGCTAAGGAAACGGAAGAAAAAAGATTTAGGTAAAGTGAAGCTTGCATCTGATAAACATCATTCGGGTGTATTTTGATTGTTCTTAAAGTTTGTGCTTCTCTTACTTTGTGCTCTCATTTGGCTGTGGTGCTTTTCATCAGAGCGTCTGCTTTAATGGTTACATGTTTTATTTTCTTAATGAAGGAGGTTGTGAGCTCCTTGACAGATGAGCCAAGGAGATGGAACTGGTAGTTTATTCATTCACTGAGTCAACAAAATTAATTGACCAATATATATTTTTATATCTATTTATTTAACTTCTGAGTGGTTTCCATGAATAATTAATCCTCTTTGTAGCACCTTGAGTAATTAATACAGTATTTTGTTGTCCTATAAAGATTTGCAAAATGTATCAAATTTTGTAGCAAGAAAAGGCACAGGTTCATATATGACCCCCTCTCCCCTAAGAAGTGTTTACTGGTTGGGTTATGCAGCTCAGGTGATGATTATCCAAAATACAGACCACATTTGTAGTGCTTCAAAGCTCACTTGCTCAGGTTTAAATCCAGGCATTGCCATTTATTAGCTGTGTGACTTTGGGAAAATTACATGACCTCTCTGGGCCTCAGTATCTACAACTACAAAAGGAGAATAATTGTAGACATATAAAATATGATAAGAGGAGTTAGAGGAACACTTGAGAATGCCAAGTTACCACCCCGTGGTTGTATTTGGGTGCAAAGCACAAAGCTTGGCACTGCCAGAAGGTTAGAGAAGAAGAAGAGACTTTCCATGCCTGGGGGAGCTTACAATCTAATGTGGCAACAAGAAAAGATACAAAAAGTATAAGAAAAAGTGCCTCTGAGTGTGCAGTGATAGCTGTAATGTTACAGGGAACCCGTGACAGGTGTTATTAATGACAGCTTTCCAGAGAATGGATTTCAGCTGGGTTTTAAACTAAGGCTCAGATTCCAATGCATAACGTGAGTTGTACGCATCCACAATCCTGAATCTGCTGTCTGAAATCCACAATGCTCCCAAAACCATGACGGGAATCTTCAAATATTTTTCCTAAAGGAATTTGAAAAACTATGTTATTCTTTCACACATTTTTAGATTAATATCCAAAATGCCTTATTATGCATTTAAATAATTGCAAGGGTATACTGTAATTTCTAATGTCCTTTAAGCATTGGAACTTTTAAATAAAACCTTTATATCTTCTTTTGTAAACGTATCCAATGGAATCAAAATTTCAAAGTAATTTGATAACCACCATCCACTATTTTTAAACTACATGAGCAAACTCTTACAGGAGAAGTTTTACATCATTTATTTCACTCATTAAATTTTCATTTCCATTATACTTCTCTATAATATAAATATGGGCATGTACTTAAATTTAATTTTCTTAAACCATCACGTGATATTTTAAATATCCTGCTCTATATTTTAAATAATTACTTGTGGATTCAATTATCATTGCAATAATTGCCATTGAACAATGGAACAAAATAAAAATGTCTCACAAATTTTAATAACTAAAAAAATATAACATTTTATTGAAAAATGCATTCTTAGAGAAATGGATGGGTTTTTTCCTCTTTCCTTTTCCTTTTTCTTCTTTCTTCTTTATTTTCTTTTAGTTCACATATCCCTGGATGAATACTACTTATTGCTAAAATGAAAAAGAATTTAGCATCAATTCTTTTCTTATTTTTCAATTTTATAAGTTCAAGCACTTGGAAAATTCATCCACATAAATAGATGGAAATAGAGTGATATTGTTATAACAATGCCAATCAATTCTTTAAACTCTTTCCATACTATGCTCTGGAAATAATTGAAGGAGAACTTAATTAAATTGTCAGCTGATAGATCACTAAAAGTAATTATTGATGATGGATTACAGTATTGAGTTTGAAACAAAACAGAACAAAACGAAATTGGAAACCAATCTGACTTTGTTACCGAGTCATTAGTGTGGACGTCTTTCCCTGTTTCTCAGTGTGCCTCCCTGAGACAGCAACCACGGGATGACCAAGGAATGGTGAGACATCCCTCTTCTGTCAGAAACATGGCTCTTGCCCCAAAGGGCTAAAGGGCCAGTGGATTCCCTGGGTGAGAGGAAGGAGGTGAAGAGTGTGATCTCTGAGGCTGTGAGTCCCTGCTCCGCCCCAGGAGAACCAGCTAAATGTTTACACTTTAGTATCCAAAGCATGGGAGAGGACGGCTTTCTGGCTGACCAGTGAGAAGCCAAAGCATTTTGAGGGAAGGCATAAGCCAGAGGGGAGGTCATGTCGGGGGAGGGGTGCAGAATCAGTTAATAAGATTTATTTCCCTTTGGAAAGTTTCTCACAAATTCAAATTAAAACAATAAATAGTTTACACCAGCAGAAGAATGTAAAATGAGGCTTTATGCCTGGCCCCTCGCAGGAGAATAATGGATATTTCTGAATGAATAAATGGACAAAGGGGACAATTGGAAATTATTCTTTCCTGGGGAGTAAGTTTCTGGGGTCACTATATTTAAGGTTTCTGAGAGAAGTATGATGTGATTTTCAGGATACTGTGTTTGTCCTCAACCCCAAATCACAGGTGTAGACTGAAACTCTCCAAGTGGGCCCAGTAGTAGGAAGTGAGTATCAATTAGCAAGTGTTACTTTGAGAACTAGAATACAAATTGTTTGTATGGAAAGATGAAGTCAGAATGTTAATAATTCAATGCTGTATGTAGAAGTTACTCCTTGGATTTTGACATACGATTGCTATAGTGTTGACATAAAAAGAAGGCCAGTGTTTAAAACATATGGGCAAAAACTTATTACCCTATCAAGTATTAAAGCAGAAAAAGCTAACTGTCCTTCCCAAATGCTGCTCCATCTTCCATAATAGCGAGATGTTTTTGGCAGATGATTGCCCAACTTCAGACAACATTTTCAAGCTTAACTTTATATCAGGTCTGGCCACCATCCAGTTCTCTCCCATGAGATGTAAATGGAAGTGATGTATTAATATGTCACTTTTGAGCTGGGTATTTAAGAAGCAGATGAGCCTTTTCCATTGTCCTTTTGACGGTCTACTGGTTTGAAAGAGAAGACTTTGAGGGGTCTATCAAAGCATCCAGGGCATGGTGGGGTCACAAGATAAAAGACTTTAGGATCTTAGAATCACAAATAGGGGGGAAACTGCCTATTGACCAGGAATTTCTTGTTGGACTATTACATGATCAACAAAATTCCATTATATTAAACAACAAAAACGTTGGGCTTGTTACAGCAGATAACATTGCCCTGATAAAAGAGAGGTATCAAAACCACTTAAATAAATTAACGGACGGTAGGTTTATATTTTATATTCAGGGAAATATAAAGTGTTTATGTGTAAGGAAACCAAAGGTATATGTGTGCCTAAATTTTTTCTATTGACTTTAAGTGAATTAGAACATGCCTCTTTTACTATCGGGCTCCATTCGGATATGCTAACTTTCTAAACACCTGTGATTAAAAATGTTTGACACGTGCAAGTAAACTATGGATTCTAACACATCATGAATCATTCTTTGGAAAATGTTGTCACTCCAGCATGTATCCAACAAACAAACAAAAAGCAGCATGTTACATTATGGAAGTGACTGAGAGTGAGCGGCAAAGCTGGAGCGGTGGCTCTGGGTGAGATGAGACAGTTGTTGGGGCGGCGGCATCTGTTAATTGCGCTTGGGTAGCACGGCCTCTGGCCAGTGCGCCCGCATCCTCCACTGGCAGTGGATGGGCCTGCCTGGCGGTGTCCTCCACTCATCCGTCTTCATCCGGCCTCCTTCCCAAAGGCCAAGGTTACAGATGCTCTAACAAGAACACTGACAGGCTGTATCAAACTTCTGCCCAGAGCCCACGGATCGCAGAAGGGCAACAGCTTTCCATGTAATTCATCCAAATGACTTTGAATATGTGAGTTTTAAGGTTGATTAAAATAAAAGGAATCTTTTGAAGTCTTAATATTTTTGTTTGGGGTAAAAAGAGCGGAACAGAACAAAGAATGCCAGTCTGTCAAACCCCCTCTAAAACTAACTTATGTAAAGCAGGAGAGAAATCAAATAACCTTTGAGTCGGTTATGGTTAGACATCCCGTTCTAAAATTACAGATATTCGGCTAACAAAACCTCTGAATTTTGCTGCATCTTTGAAGAAGTCAGTTTTGATTACTCCCTGAGAAAATCATGTGCAGCACACATTATAGTTATGTGGAGCGCAAGTAAGTTCCAATTGCTAGGATACTCCTCAATTCAAAAGCATTAAGATTCTCAGAGCATGATGATTGGAGTTAAACAACAGCAGGGCAGACCACATTGTCATTTCAGTCTAAGTTTTCATCTATAATCCAGATGTTTTCTTTAAATGCTGCCAACCCTTCGTTTCTCAGATTTTTTTTAATTTCAGAATATTACAGGGGTACACACGTTTTGGTTACATAATTTGCTTTTGTACAGTTTTAGTCAAACAACCCAAATGCCCATCAATATATGAGTGCATTTCTCAGATTTTTTACACTTTGACGAAACCTTTGAGCAGCCTGACCCCACGCTTTGTAAGCACAGCGTGGCTTCACTGTGCTGGGCGAGGGATCCGCCAAGGAGGGAGCTGGGTCATTCCACAATCTGTCAGTTTTCTCTATACTTATTTTGCTATAGTGACAAACAACCCTCAAATCTGTGGTTTATTTCTCACTTGCATTTCATGTTATCTGTGGGTCGACTCTCTGTATCTTCATTCCAGGACCAAAGCTGAAAAAAGCCAAAGGAAAAGAGCCAGAGAGGCGAGACAGACACTCCATGGGTCTCCAAGCCTCTCTGCTCAGGTGCAGCCTTCAAGTCTCGGCTCACAGCCGCTGGCCAAAGCAAGTCACCTGTTCAAGTCTGACACTACCGGGGAGGGGAGGGTTAATCCTCCTCCAGAAAGAGGGGCCAATAGTTGACAACGGTAATACAAGCTGCCCCAGTGCACCCTCTTGCTCACCCCACAGAGGTTCATTTACCTCCCTCTGCATGTAACATACATCACCCTCTTGTGGAGGAAAATAGCCCCAAATCCCATTTAGTCGGAGGCCAGGGTTTTATGTGGTCTCTCCCTCTGACGCCCCTTGATGAACTGTGAACTTATGAACAAAAACAAAAACAAACAACAATAATAACAATTGTCTTTAAAGAACATTGACACAATAAACTCCCATTTGCAAAGGCCAAGAATTGGGGGGGGGGGCCCTACGTCCATCCTGTCGTCCATCCTGTCGGTCCCTCTGGGCAACAGCTGCCTCTCCCTAACCTGGGGTAAGATCTTTTGTTTCTTTAATCCCTTACTGGACTTACTGATTTTATAATCTGGTGGAAATCTATGGCAGCTCTTCTCAGAGTTGTTGAAATGCAGATGAGTTTTTTAGTGACTGTTGCAACTAATTTTTAAAACCTTTCATTTGACTTTGGGATGTTTCCACAGTAGGGGCTGGGTATGGTCTTTTCATGCTAATGTTGGGACCAATACATAGCCCGATCAACATATTATGCATAGCACAATTATCTGATTAGGTAACCTTAAATTCCCAAGGTGAAAACTCATGAGCATTTCCACGCAATGATTGATAATTTTGCCCTTTATTTTAATATATTTCAGTCTCAAAGTTTGAAGCCATAATTTCATGGTGGGTCTCGCTTTCCATTCTGTATAATAATGGAGATTCAGCCATAGCCCTAAGCGGCAGAGCAGGCTGGCAGACTGGGGAAAGGTGATTGGACAATGTTTAAATTCTAGACTCAAGACCACCCTATGAAGAGATGGCATTTTACGTGGCATACTGGAGAATGTAGGACAGGGACAGGTGAACATTCTGTATCTTTTCTCTTCTTTTTTATCCAACTTCTTTTTGTTCTCTTATCTTGCTCCAGCAGGCAGCATGAGAAAGCCCAGAAGTTCAGAACCCAAATGATGAAAGAGACACTAGCGCTTCCTGCTACACATGCTGCCTACACGTCCGTAGCACACAGTTAAGTGCTGTAGATGTGTAGGTGGAACTGTGAGTTGGATCATAAAGGGCAGAGATCATGCACAATGTGGGTCTCTGGGTAGGAGCCCTTTACTTGGCTTTTCCTCCATTTCTGAAGCTTCGTAAACAGGCACAAGGAGAGAGATGAATTAGCACGAGTCTAATTTTATCCATAAACCGGAAATGAGATCCAAAGTTTATACTTAATTAGACTCCGGTGGTCGGCTCTGACACTCAGGGACCCTGGGGAAGTGATGAAATCTGCTTTTGATACCTCCCTCCCATGTGCTCATGGTTCCATTATTTCTTTGGGGAACCCTCTTCTTTCCCAGAATCACCTACCCACCCCCTTCCCCATCACTCCGTAAGTACCCTGGGCCTTCCAGACATTCCATGAATTTCAGATTCCTGGGAGGAGTAAATCATCTTAAGACCAATCATTCTCTCGCTGTAACAATCAATGTGAGAGCCACTTGAGAATCTTGAGTTAAAAATGACACAGTGGTGTCTGATGACTGCCTTTATAAAATCAACTTTAAAATGTTGCCTATTCTTCTACTCAGTCACTCTAACTTTTGCTGTTTTCCATTTTGTACTTTAAAGGAGGCCTTTCCACCCTTTTTGCTTTGGTCTATGGTCTTATGGCCTAAAGCAATGAAAGGCTGACTCAACCTTAGTGTTAAATAATATGAAGTCCTTGCAATGTTTGCATTTTAAAGAGGAAGGAGGAGTCTGCCACTTGGTCGTTTAAGACTCACTTTCAAGAGAAGATAGGTATTCTTATTTGGGGACTCATTTCTTTGAGGCTTGGCACTGTTTTCAGTACAAAACAGACAAAAATCCTTGTCCTGTGGAATTTACTTACTAGTGAAAGGAGATGGGCAATAACCACAATAAAAGTAAAGTATATATTTTGTTAGAAGGTGACACACGCTCTGGAAAAAATACAGCATTGTAAGGGGAACTAGGCTCATGGGGAGGGGGAAAATTAAATCAGACGATCAGGTAGGTGTCACTGAGACGGTGGCACGTGGACAAAGACTTGGAGGCGGAAGCGTGGAGTCGAGTCTGTCTCCATTCTTGAGGTTCCACTGCTGACAGCCATCAAGCCCCACCTTTCTCTCCCTTTTTCTGCCCGACTCGCGGACAAGCTGACGGTGCCTGGGAGACGTTCAAACTGCACAAGCCCAACCCCTGCTAGAAGGAGACCACACAGCCTGTGTAGTCACGTGATGCCCTGTGCTCATACGCTCTCCACGCTTGGCTTTATGCCCTCCTGTTAACATCCTGAAATTCTTAATCACTTTCGAACCAAGGATGCCACTTTTCATTTTGCACTGGGCCCTGCAGATTCTATAGGCAGTCCTTTCTCCAAGTCCTGAAGCAGAACTCTGAGGAGTTGTAATATCCAGATTCAAACCCGTCCTTTCAGATTGTTAACAAAAGTATCACCGTTTAATCTTTGAGGTAATTGTAATGATAACTTCTGAGACACATTTTAAGATGATTATAGATTCGCATGCAGTTGTAAGAGACTCTTCAGAGAGATCAGACACCCTTTCCCCACTTTCTTCCAATGGTAACATCTTGCATCAAAAGCATCTTTGTTCAAGGTATGAGGATAGAGCATCTTTTCTGCAATGGCTTGATAGTTTTATTTACATTTTAATTATTTAGATGATTGGGCCTCTTTTTACTCTAGGTTTGCTCTCCAAATGTCAGGATTCAAGCTACTACCACTACTCTTTGCAGCAAAACTTTAAAAAAAACAGTCTACTCCCCCTTCTCCACGTCTCTCATCTTCTCTCAGACGTTTGCCTCACCACTCCACAAAAGCTGTCCTTGTCAAGGTCAAGGTCAAGGTCCTCAGTGACCTTGGTGTAGTTAGATCCAATGGATGATTCTCTATTTAGCTGATTTCTCAGCAGCATCGATGGAGTTGATTTCTGCTCCTCCTAGACATGTTCCTGCTCCTGGCTTCTGCACACTGAGCTCTCCTAGTTTTCTTCCTGTCTCATTGGGCACTCCTAAATTCATTGCTGGTTTCCCCCTTTCCCCTTAATTCGGAGCCCAGGGGCTCCGTTCTTGCACTTGGCTCTTCTCACTCCAAGTTTTCATCCAGACTCATCATCTGTGAACTGGGGACTTCCAAATCCCTCTCTGGAATTTCAGACTTGTACATCTAACTGCCTGCCTGAGGAATACTTCACGTCATCACTTTCACACAAACAGAATCTCATTTCTTAAACCAAGGTTAAAAGCAATAAAATATGATAAAGAGAATGACAATTACACTAAATAGTAATTACTTGACCCATTTGCCAATCATTGCCCAAGAACTGCTAAAAGGTTTCTACATTTGTTTCTAGATTACATTTTATGTTATTCTTCCACTTTGAGAACTCCAGGAATAATTTGAGATGCATGTTTCTTCCTCTCCAAAATGAAATATGTATTTTAAAATTGGATATTCTGTATTTACATTATTTCCAGTCATCTGCAGCTTTTAACATTTTGAATTAAATTTTATTTTAAAATACCTCACAAATCAAATCAATTTATTAAATTTTGTAAGTTTTCCATTTTTTCTTTTCATGCTGCTTCTTTTAGGTTGAATCCAGCAGAAAACTCTTCACTTTTTGTATATGAAATGTATTTCAATGTCAATAGTTCAACCTGCCCCTGTAAGTTGATGGCTTAGATTAGTGAGAGAGCATTATTCTAAAAATACCCAAGTAAAAATCATGCTCATGTGAGAGTGTCATAGCTCTGCCCAGTGGCACTGCCCACATGGGGCAACCAGTAACTAGAATTTCTAATCAATCAGGAAAATAATTTTTCCACTAGATAGGGTAACTTCGGTATAATAGAAGTATTTTAAACCAGATAAAAGTGATTTCTATAGAAGTAAAAAGTTGGTAAATGTTAGCAATTTGATCTGGTTTAATCTACAATATATAGAAAACTCAGTGTAAGGCATGATGAAATTGCTAACCAGTAGAACCCAGAGAGGGATGATTCAAAGCAAAGGAAAAAGAAAAACAAAAGAAACAAAAAATAATGAGAGCTTCAAGCGTGTCCATTCCCCAGACAGTGCCTATCGCACTCATCATGTAGGTATACACCCAACCCCTGACTGGGGGGGATGGGAGGGCATGGGCAATATATAGAACCTGAACTTTTGTACCCCCATAATAAGCTGAAATAAAAAATATTAAAAAAAAGATAAATATCAGCAAAATATATGACACTTCAAAAGAGAAAACATAAATGGGCAATATGTTAAAAGGTACCCTTATTAAACTTAAAATGAAAATTATAAATATAAAAAAATGTAAGCAGCACATCATTATTATTAGCAATTGTCAAAATCAAGGATGTGGCTTGCTTGTGTATAGTGACAGGGGAGAATCAATACTAAATAGAAGTAAATGGAGTAGTTAAAAATGATTTTTTTATTAAATTAAAAACTGAATAAAAAAAAATAATGAGAAACACAAGAGTCCCCAATGAAGGGGAAGGGCTAAGGGAACACCCCAACCATGAGTAGGAGCCTCCAAGCCCAAAGCCAGCTCAGTCTCTGGGCATCCTCTTTGGCACGGCCATGAGGGGCAGCCCTGGTCATGGAGCATAGAGCAGGAAGAGGAACACTTCCTCCTCTCGGCATCTCCAGATCTGTGACTCAGGGACATTGCGAAAAAGAGCCCTGGAGCCAAGAAAGCTCAGCTGATAAAGACAATAGCACCAGGACAACAGGGCTTATTGTCCCTTTTGCTATACAGAGATAGCACATGCTCATTGTGAAAAATTTTCAAAATGAAGAAATTCACAATGAAAAATGTGATAGTCATTCATCTATGTACTGTTGGCCCCTCTGTATCCGTGGATTCTGGATCTGTGGATTCAACCAAATGTGGCTCAAAATATTCAAACAAATATGGATAGTTGCATCTGTACCAACAATGCACAGACTTTTTTCTTGTCCTTATTCTCTAAACAATATAGTATAACATCCACTTACATAGCATTTATATTATATTAGGTATTATACGTAATCTAGAGATGATTTAAAGTATATGGGAGGATGTGCATAGTTTATATGCAAATACTATCATACAACATTTTATATCAGGGACTTGAGCCTCCAGGGATTTTGGTATCTGTGGAGAGTCCCAGAACCAATCCTCTATGGATACCAAGGGATGACTATATACACTTCGAGTTGTTTTCTGATACATTCCTGCATAAATACACAAAATTAGGATTATATACCTTACATATTGCTTTGTAACCTGTGCTGCTCACCTATGTCATAACATAATTATATTATAAACAGTTTTTATAAGTATGTCATGAACAATTTTGCATCTGTTCAAATAGGCCTTGAAAACAGACTAAGATTCAAGAAGCTTCATTATAGCTCATAATGCATGGAATAAAATTTACTTGCTTATTCTTTTGTTGCGAGATATTTATGTTGCTGCCATGTTTTTTACTTCTTATAAGAGTCTCACAGTGGCAATCTCTGTCCCCAACTTTTGTAAACCTCTTTTATTATTTCTTTAAATTAATTTGGAGTGAGATGGTATGCATGTTTTAAAATCCCTTGCTAAGTATTTTCTTTCATCACGTTTACACGAACTTACATACCCATCAGTTCCTCTGTCAGACAAATAAGAGGGTGAAATACATATTTGATTATCTTTGTCAATGTGGTAGATAAAAATAATATTCCCTTGTTATTTCAGTTTTTAACTTTTTAGCAAAATTACTTTTTATGTGTGATATCTATTTCATTTCTCCTTTTATGTGTTGTATTTCATTCATCTTTTGTTTGGGAGTTTCTTTTTCTTAAGCACTCATATATTTAGCATCACCCAGATGGTCTATCAATATCTTGACGGTATAAAGTCCCCTTAGCTTTAGGGTCTAATCAATTATGGGAGCTCAGTGGCCCCCAGCCCACTTGTCTGGAATTAGCTCACTACAAAGCATCTTCTCTGAGCTATTTCTGGGAGTCCCCAAAGGAATGCCTCACATAAGCCAACAAGTGCAGTTAGTGAGCTGCTGTGCCACCTGCTATCCTCTGTCCGTCTTGCTCTGGTTCTCGCTTGTCCATGCCTACTGTCGGGATGCTGCGTTGAAAAGTCACACTGCTGCCACTGATGGTCAAGGAGACTCTGAGGGAGTCAACGGGGAAACTGTCTTCTCTTGGATGGAGAAAGAGTGGTGTTAATCCTGTAAACTCCGTGATGCCTGTCTTTAGGGGGCAAGGATTTTTCAGGCTCCTAGAGAAGGGTAGTGTATTCTTTTCCATAATTTCATGCGATATCTGATTCCCCAGGCCTAGAAGCATCTCTCCCAGTGGCCATGAGTCTCAATAGAGTTTCTCATGAACAGTCCCCTCAAGTTCTGGTCTCTTGCTTAAGATACAGGTGCACAGACTTCCATCTCCTTCTTTGGTCTTTGCTATCTTCATATGTCCCATCCATGTCACCTCCCTAGTTATTGGGCATAGCAGAGGATGTAAACTCCTTACTGGGGTTTGTGAGAAAAAGTGAGTTCCTGGGGAAGGGGAGGTAGAGCCCCTGTCTGTACCTAGGAGCCTCTGGCACCCAGCTCAAATAGCAAGATATACCCTTGTTATGCCAGCACCCTTTGTCCCTGACAAATGCAGCAAATACTGTCTTTCAGTCTGTTGCTTCCATGATAATTTATTAGGTTGAAGCATGTAACTTAGTTTGCATCTTCATGAATAAAATTAGGGAGCTGACTTCTCTTTATGGAAGTACGCTATACTAGTTATTGTGAATCTCCTCTCACTATAGAACACCTAGAAAAGCCGGATAAAAATAAACTTCTTTAAAATGCATAGCTGATCTCACAAGAAAGTAAGGAAATTCCCAAGGGCCCCAAAGAAAGAGAGATTAGATAGTTACCTGGTTGCATTGGGTGAGTTGAGGGAGTGAAGCATGCCTGCCTTGGTAACCAATAGCCATTGGTCTTGGATGTTAGCGGTCATAGGAAATAAGTCCTTGGGACATGCAAGACGATGCAATGAAATTGCTCCCTTACCCCATTAAAGCCAGCCCTGTTGGTCGGCTCTACCTTCAGTGAGTGGATATGTAAAACACCCACATCATCAGCTAACAAAGGAGTTGTCTTCTCATGGGCTCTTGGGTGGAAAAACTCTTTCCTTAAAATTATAACAAGATTTGTCTGATGGAGGTTTTAGTTTGATGTTCCTGTACTTGGGATCCCCCCAAAGGAGAAAATTAACAACAATAACAACAAAATGTAGCCCCACCTGCAACCACTCCTAAATGCCCAAAACCTTATATAAGGGACAAACTCTTAAACCAGAACATTCAGGATTTTCATAGATAAAGCTCCACAGAGCAAAAACTAGCAATCCAAATTATAAATTACAAAAAGAACAATCTACCATTTGTAAGAGTCAGCAGAAAACACAAACAGTAAATTCAGTTACTAGAATAATAGGATACTGAATACAAAATTAGCATACGTGAAATGACTAATGACACAAAAGAAAATAGAAAATAAGTTCAATATTTTACAAAAAGATTATGTAAATTATGGCAATAAAAATTATGTTCATTGAAAATAAAAACTTAATAGGCAAGTTAAAATAAGGAGTTAAACAAGATACATCCAACATGTGAACTTTGAGCAGTTACAGAAAGACTTATGAATATTTCAGATATCAGGAAACGCTGGTCTGACATAATCCAGTGTCATTATGTCACTGGATGCCCATTTTGGGAAGGTCTAATGGCAACAAAGGATCCAGGTGGCCTTAAAAGTTTGAATAAGGAATTTCCTAGGAGTTCCTTGCTGGGAGGTACACCAATACTCTAGGTAAGATGGTTTCGAGGTAAACAGTATGTCCACACTTCAATTACATCTTTACAGTAATTATAAATAGTTGTCTAGATATGTTGAACATTAAAAATGTGTAGCACGGCAGCAGAGACTGCTTGTGTTCAGCAATCTGGACTTCCTCTACTTGTATAGCAATAAAAACCCTTGTCTGGGCACTATGCCATCCTAAAAAATAACTTTATTCTTGAGATTAAATTCTGAATAATGGGATCGAACAGAAGTGATGTGTGAAGCCTCCAAGTTTTGCCTTAACAGGCGAGGGAATACCTACCATCTGTCTGCCTTCCTATTGGCTGGAAAGCAGCTATTGTGGTGAGAAATATTGAGCCATGAACACTAGATAATCGTCAAGTCATGGCAAAGCAATGGAGAAGAAGAAACCTGGGTGCCTGATGACCTTGTAGGGCACAGTCGCCAGTTTAGATGTTTACGTGAGAAAGAAAGAAATGTTTGTGCTTGCGCCACTGTAAATTTGGGTCATTATCATACAGGGCTTGAATGTATATAGCAGAATTTGGTGCATGGAAGTAGAATGTTGTAGGTTGCATTCATTAGAATGCAGCTGACAGGATTCATGTCATTGGCTTAGAGGAAGACTTTGGACAGTGAGGAGCAAAGACACAGATCTTGGTGGGTAGAAAGCTGGTGACATTTTGACTCTTGTTACGTACTTGTTAAGACAAAGCACTCAAGGACATTGGCATCTGCAGTACGTTGGGATGTAGAACACTTGCCATGACTGACATTAGGGGAGGTGATCAGATTTAGAAGTTGATGTGTTCTGGCTGATACGTGACACTTTGAGCAAAGTCCCCCTGAGAGGCATATTTAGACTAGAGCCAGCCAGATGCCAAGCAAGAATGGAAGGGAACAGAGCTCTGCTAAGTTAAGTTCTCTCTGGAGGAACTTACAGCCCATGTGGTCAACCCGAGTGGACCGAGTCCTTTGCAAGTCCCCACATCAAACTGGAACAATGTAAAGGGTGGCTCAGAGCAGACTGCAAGGGCAGGAGACAGAGCTGTGTGATCCTGTTTCTCTCACTCTTCCCAGATGAGGAGTTTTCTGCCAGACAATGGGAGATCAGAATAGGGAATTTCCTCCTCATCAAGTGAAGAACAGGAGTTGATAGTAGGAAAATGTGTGCTCTCTTTGATTCTAACTGATGCTATTCGCTTCTGTGACTATGCTTGCTTTTAGTTGTTTGATAAATATAGTTAATCAGAATGAAAAAACAAGGATAAGAGCAAAGGTAGCTCCATGATAGGCTAGGCTTCCTGGATGTGAGAAGCCTAGTTCTGCTTCTGTATATATGGCTTGCTGGCTTGGTGCTTAGCGTAAGTGGAGCCATGGCAGGCTTCACTAAAGTAAAGGAAAACAAAGCCCCGGGGAGGTAACCGCAAGTTACTTCCTGATAAAGGGCTGGATAGTCCAGGGGCCCTCCAACCAACTAAGTAGATAAGAAGAGCAAGACATGATCAGCGCATGAATGGCTTGTGCAGGGCGTGTGTTCCCAGTATGGCTTGTAACCAAAAACTAGAAGGTATGCAACAACAGCACCCCTCCCCCATCGGAGACCCTTCTCTTCCCCTGGATGACGTTAACTACAACTGGTGCCAGCGCGAAAAGCCCAAAGCTTAGAGTCAACCAATCAGGAGCCAACGCGATCAGCCACTTCTAAAAAAAGAACAAATAAACTGAAGGGGGATGAAGTGCAGACTAGTGTGTCGTGTGCAGACTAGTATGCCGTGTGCAGACTAATGTGTCATGTGCAGACTAACGTGTCGTGTGAAAACTAGCATACAGAAAAGTATAAAAGCTTAACCTTTACCCCAGGGCGGGATCCTAGTTTGTGGAGAGGCCACTGCGTTGGTGCTCTGGAATTTGGACCCTAGCTCGGGCTAGCCAATAAACTCCTTTGCCTTTTTGCAGCCTCAATGACTCTGCCTCTCTGTTCCTGGGGCCAAGGGGAACCGGATCTAACATAAGACTATGTTCCTGAACTCTCAAGGGAGTCACCGTTAATTTGAGAGCACTTTTGGCAGCACGCAGAGGCCAGGAAAGAAAAATGCTGAATTTTCAGGTTTAAAGAGCAGTCACCTATGAAAGCGTTTTTGGGGAAATTTTGTTGCCAAAGAAGCCACAGGGCACGTGTCTGGTGACTCCTGCTCCCCTGCTGGGGGTGAGCGGCAGAGACCTTGCATGCCCCACCTGAGCCACAAAGGCCACTGGGCCCCTGGGCCAGAGCAAGGCATTCCCAGCGGATCGCTCTCCAGAGAGCTGCTCCAGCGGCTTCCAGAGGGAGCGACCCAGGGGCTGACCCACTCCCAGAGCAGGGGCTCCTAGGAAGGATTCATTCGCTAGCAAGGCACGTCACTGCTGTTTGTCTTCCATGAGGAGGTTTTTATTTTAACTGAGGTTTCTGTTCCTACTCCTTGATTGTATATTGGATTTGACAGGTGGATAGAAAACTTGTCTTTTAGTTTATAGTCACTAGACTGAGAGGAGCAAGCTTGGCCCTGGTGGAGAACACTGTATCATGCAGAGATCGTAAAGCAGTAGCGATGGGAGACACAGGGATCGTCTCTACGGTAGGGAGTAGATGAGTTTATCTGAGAAGGGCAGGCAGGGATATTGGATGGCCAGAGGGACAACTAAGGCAGAACCCTCTTGTTGGCCCCCAGTGACCACTGTTTCTTCTGCAGAACAGAATGCCGTATACTATCTGTAGCTGGTGCGTGACTACCTGGAACCTAGGTCTGCCCATGTGAGTGCTGGCCAAGGTAATGTGTGTGCAGTGCGGGGTTACATCCCCCCAGGGCAGGGTACGCACTCCCCTTCCTGTTCTTCCCTGCCTTCCTTCCTGGCTGGAATTTTCAAGCTGGTGGTTAACCACGTTGGAACGTGAAGATGTGGGCAGCCCACTAGCAAAGGCAGAGCCACAGATGGAAGGAGCCAGCCCTCTGAGGATTTTTCAAATTGTTACACCTCAACAGCTCTAGTTCTCTCTCTCTCTCTTTCTCTCTCACACACACACACACACACACACACACATACATACTCTTCTACACTGGAAGGTAAAGCAGCGAAGGATAAAGTGGAGCCCCTTTCTCATAAGGAATTGATGGGGACAGGGGGGTGTGCAGCAGGAGGCCTTGCTTATGCACCAGGGGACCAGGCATCAGGTGCAGCTCTGTCCCCAGCTGGCTCTGTGAACTGGGCAGGACACGTAATCACTTCAGCCTCACAGTGTCCTCATCTGTATGATGAGGTTTAGGATCAACGATCTCGAAAATCCCTTCTAGCTCTCAAATCCTATCTTGACATTAACCAGTAATATTAATTTTGCAGTTTCATAATCTGCAATTATACATTCTCGTCTTCAACTCCATCTGCTTGCTGACCTCGGGAACGCAAGCCATTAAACTCAGAATCAAAACGCTTAGAAGTCAAGTTTGCCTTTTCGTTATGAACTAAAATTAAAGTGCCCAGAGTGCTTTGTCAGTTCGAATTAACAGTTGGGTGCAGGAAAGCCCTGACGCCTGTGTGGGGAAGGCGGGAGCCGTCTTTTTACGCTGCTGCGGTGTTGTTCACTTTTTCTCAGAAGTAGGAAAAAAGAAAAGTCCCGCTTGGAAACTGAATGAAGTTTTCTTTTTCTAATTCAAAATAGTTTGGAGGATTTTTAATTTCCCACCTGTTTTTCTAAATAAAGTGAGCCACTGGGCCCTGGTGCCTTTCTAGTTTGGTGCTGAGATTTGTAAATAGTCCTTTGCCTTGTGTCCGGGTTTTCACCCTGTGGGGAGTTAGCTATGCTCCCCGCAAAGAGGTTTTTCTCTTTCTTCCGATCAGGTCTCTAAGTTGACTACGCATGTTTGCAGGGAGTTGGCTACGCTCCCGCAAAGAGGTTTTTTCTTCCGATCAGGTCTCTCAGGCAGGGGTCATCGCAAAGGATGAAAAAAATAGTAGGAAACAGAAATAAAAATAAAATAATGATAATAATACACAGAGCCAAAGATATAGTTTATAAAGTAAAGGTTTATGAAAATAGATGAAAGGAGGGTGTCTGGATGGATATATTTCTCTCCCGCAAAAAAACATATCAAAGACTGAAACGCCACACAGGTATTTTATAGGGCAGATACAGGCGTTTGGTTTAGGGTCAAAGTCTTCTAAAAGGCTAATATAGATCCTTTAACTAACTCTATCTAAGGTAACAATGAGTTACAAAATCTTCTTGGGGCAAACTTCTAAGTTTTCTGATAAGGCTATTACTTTAGCAAAAAACAGAGACATCTTGGCTCCAGTGATTGTGTTCTTGGAGACAGAGATGATCTCAGAAGTCAACATGAGCTGTGCTTTGTGTTAATTACTTTAACCGCATGGTTCTGTCTGGGCCCGGCTTGGGCATTAGCATATCTATTTGATCAGCTCTCATCTGGGGGTGGGGGGGTGGTCTTTGTCTGTCAGCTCCAGCAACCCATGGCTCTAGGTGAGGCTTGTCTTGTCTTTCAAAACAGGTGAGAACCATAGGCCCAGTTTACAACTGTCTCTTTGAAGTGCAGCTGTTACTGATCAAGGAGACGCCCTCCTGAGGCAAGGCAGCTTTTGAACACATTTATTTTTTCTTTAAGGCAAAGCCTTATTTGACTTCTGAAATCAAATCTTGTCTCCAGAAATACAGGGGGCATTTCTATAACTCAGTATTCTTAGGCTCAACATCATCCCAAGGGGGAAATCAGTTCGGGGAGGCATCCTCTGCTCAAGTTCTTTCTAGATCTGTCTGGGCAGCCTGGTCCCAATCCTTTAACTTTAACATCTGTTTTTGCCTGCACTGGTAGTCCAGCCTGTGGATTCCCGTAACCTACAACTTCTGTCCCCAGTCTCTAAGGAACAATATCCTGACAGGCAAGGGCTTCCTCCTACGTAGAATCATAACTCCGGGTAGGCTACATTTAATGTGACTTGGACAAAACTCAGGACTGTCTTAAAATGTATTTCCTTTAAATGTGTGAACTGGGAAAAATGAGTTACTGTACAATACCAATGAGTTCCCCACATTAGGTAATGTCATTCTCTGAGTTAGAGTAATTTTACCCAAATCCTGAGTATTTTTGTCACATTTTAAAATGATTGGAAATAATCTAACATAGCAATAGAGTCATTCATTTTATTTTCATTACAAGCAGACATTTCTGAGCACCTAATACACAGAAGTCACTATAACCAGACACTGAATACCAAGAAGATAAAACGTGGTCTCTGCCCACAGAGCTGGCCTTCCAGAAAACAATATTCCAATGCCTGAGGATGCAGACTGCAAAGCAAAGGAAGTGACAGAGATTTAGTCGGAGAAATGGTGAGATTTTACATTAATATTGGCTTGCTTTCAGAAGGTAACATGCAGGCTGTGTTTGTTAGTGTTCCTTCAGGCAGTGGTTCTCAAAGTGCGGTCCCCCGATGTGCTACATATGCAAAGTCTTGGGTCCCACCCAAGCAAGGCCTACTGAATCCGAGACTTGGGGGGTTGCTGTGTACCAATCTGATTTTAAAAAGCCTTCCCCATGATTTCAAAGCACACTCAAGTTTGAGAACCACAGGTCTAGAGCAGGGAGTGGCAAACTATGACCTGGAGGCCAAATCTGGCCTGCTTTTTAAAGAAATCGTTACTGGAACTCAGTTCACTTACACATTGTCTGGAGGTGCAACAGAGACTGTATGGCTCACAAAGCCTGATGGATGAACTCTCTGGCCCTTTACAGGAAAAGTTTGCCAACCCCTGGCCTCGTGCAGGGGAGAGGTGTGGGCAAGAGCCAGTCTCAGAAGGAAGCCAGCAGTGTCACCGTCCGACTCCCATCTATGCTCCTAGCTGTTCATCCTGGGGGAAGTTACAAAACTTCTCTGTGTCTCAGTGTTCTCATCCATGAAGTGGGGGTAGGCACAGTCCCCTGCATACACAGTTAATGTGAGTGGTCAGTGGGTTAATACTGTCAACCTCCAATCCATTGGCGCCATCATCATGTTTGTCCCTGTGTCCTCCTTAGTTGGCTTATGTTGTGTGTCCATCCTCAAAGTCATTTCCTTGCAAATATCCTCAACTCTTCCTCTCTCGTGTTGTCTGGAGAAACCATCTCCTGGTTGAACTCCATCAGCCACTTACCCGCACCAGTGCTGGGGTAGTGAGCATTACTGGAGCAAATCCCACAAGCATGCCGATGGGGTTCATTTTGGGATGATGACCATGAACCTCAACTAGTCATTCCACGCAGCATAAAGATTCCAGTATACTTCCCCAGCAAGTTTGTTTTGCTGATTTCCAAGTCATTGATTTTATAGTTTTTCTTCTCTCCTCTAACATTCATGCCCTTTCCCTATTCCCCACTCAAACCTGGCCTCACACTTCATCAGGAAAACAAACGTCCTCAGCCAAGCTGGCTTCCTGCAGCAACAAGGATTCCATTTCAGCGCCTGGTCTCCCCTGGTCCTTCTCCTATGACAATTCTAGGAGAGCCCCGCCCTCCACAAACACACATCTTATTGTCTCTTATCTTTCCAAAGCCTTTGTTTCTGGGATTAGTTTATTTCTCTACTACACAGACAATTTCTCCCTGTCCATGGAGGTATTTTGACCAATCTACAAACATGCTTCCAATGACCTCTCTGCCCAGGTCCCTCCAGCTGCTATAGTTTCTTTGTTTCTCTTCAGGATAAAACTGTTCTAATGAGCTTCCTCCACCTCCAGCCTGCACTTTCTTACTTCCCATTAACTCTCCTTATTGAATTATGAACTCTTTCAAGCATACAGAAGAGGATAATAATCTAATGAACACCTACCATCCCAGCTGTTTGATCTTAATATTTTTCAATATTTGCATTGCATCTTGTTTTTCATTTTAATGGAAAACAGAATCACAGATAAAGTCAGTGGCCCTGTTGAACTTCCCATAATCTCCCTCTGCACTCCCTTCCCACAAATGAAAAACCCGAATTTAGTATTTATCATTGCTGTGCTATTTGACTACTGTGCATGTATCCATAAATTATATAGATATTATGTTTTGGTTTAAATGCTCTACATAAACTGGTAGTATACTACATGTCCCTTATGCAACCTTGTCAACCAGACTGTATGAAATGTACATTTTCAACATTGCAAGAGTGGCCAAAATGCCTTCCCAAGTGACTGTACCAATTTACACCTCTAAAGTTCCCTTTGCCAACATCTGATAACAGTTGGTGTTGTCAGACTTTTTCATTATTGCCAATCTGATTGGTATGAAATGATGCCTCCTTGTTTTAATTTAATCTCCATGATTATTAAGGAGGTTATGTTACATTTTTGTGCTTATTGGCCTTTGAGTTTCCTGTTTCATTTGCTCATTTTTTTGCTGTGTCCTTTTCCAAAGGATTTGTAGGACTTTGAAAACATATTCTGCCTACCATCTTTGGTCATTTATAGGGACTAAAAATTCTCCTAGCCTATGGCTTGCTTTTAAGTTGTATATCATCATATGAAAGTTATAAACTTTAATGTTGTTTATTGTATTGATTTTTTTTTCTTTATGGCTGGTCTTTGTATCTTATTTTAAGAACTACTTCTCCACCCAGAGGTCATATATTAACACATAGCTTCTTATGTGCTTTCTTAAATGTTTTAATGTTTTGTTTCTTGCTTTTGCTTTAATCTGCTTTGAAGTTATTTCTATGAATGGCTTAAGGGAGGTATCTAATTCAATGTCTTTACATATAAATTGTCAATTGTCTTAGACCCATTCATTGAATACCTTCTCTCCCCAGTGAGCCAACATGCCAACTTTGTCATCTGTCAAGAGGGGGTCTCTGTGGGTCTGTGTATGGGCTGTTAATGTTGTTTTCTTTGTCTACCTCTGGGCCAATATCTCGATGTCTTAATTTCTATAGCTTTATAAACAATACTGATATGATGCTTCCCACCCTTGCTCATAATCTACAGAAATTCGTTAACCACTCATGGAAATATGCTTTTGCTTTGCTTATAAATTTTAAGATCTTCTTAAATTCCATAAAAAGGCAGTTGAAATTTTGATTAGATCTGCATTTGTATTAAAGGATGAATTTGGGGAGCAAGGATATTTCTGAATGAATATTTTATATTCAACATATTATATAATGCATCATCTCATAAATAAATGTGGAATAGCATACTTTTTTAGGTCTTCTTTAGGGTCATTAAATTTAGTTTTATATGTTTTTCACAACAGTCTTGTGGAACCTGCAGAACTTTCTCTTTATTCTAATTATTGATCTGTAGATTTTCTTAAGTGTTTCCTGTTGGAGATAATTATATTATCTGCAATTAAAAGTTTTTACTTTCAATAATTGTTTCAGTGTTGAAGTATCTAAAGGAGAATGCTTGTCTTGATCTTTTGTTTCAATTGAATGCCTACAACTTTTCATAATTAAGTGTCAAGCTCCTTATTGATTTTTTTGCATAGTCTATCAAATTATGTAAATTCCCTTCCATTACTAGTTAGCTAAGAGGTTTTTTAAATGATAAATACATGTTTAATTTTGTCAAAGCATCATCTGCAATTGTTGAAATGATCAGACTTTTTTCTCTTTAATCTGGTGATGAGGTGATTTATATTAGTATCTTTTTTAATGATGAAACTTTCTTGAATTTTTGAAGTTTGGCCTATGATTTTTGTATTCACTGAAATATCTTTCATAAAGTAAGGATTAATTGTGCTTGAATATTTGGTACACTTTTCCTAGAAAACCATCTGGGCCTGTTTGTCTGTTTTACTTGGTTAAGTATTTACTAATTCAGTTTCTTTAATAGTTATAAGTTTATCTGGGTTCTCATTACTTCTTTAATTTTTTAAAGCTAAAGTTTCCTAGGGAGTTGTATACCTGCCAGAGGTTTATCTGTTTTATTAATATGTTTAAATAAATAATAGATATGGTATTGTTGATTCTATTGTATCCTTATAGTCTGTTCTGTTATATCTGATATTAACTACATTAATTCCTTTTGCTCTTTTTCTGACTTTTTCAGGTGGAATTTAGCTTGTCAATTTCAGTTCTTTTTTCCTAGTATAAATATTTAAGGCTAAATTTCTCTGTAAATACTACTTCAGCTGCCTCACATAAGTTTTATGTTTTATTTTCCTATAGCATATAAATTTTCCAAATTTTCATTATGTCTTCTTTGTCACCAGTTATTAGAAATGTGGTTTACAAGTCTTTTTTTTTTTTTTTTTGTAATTTCTAATAGAATTGTATGGTGCTAATTATTCAAAATTCATTAAGACTTGCTTTATGGTCCCAGATTTTCTTCATTTTTGTAAATCTTCCATAAGCATTTGATATATCCATTGGAATACATTTATTAATTGCCTTTCTTAGGGTATCTGAATTCCTATTTTTTTCTGTTGATACATCAATTACCGACAGAAGTGTGCTCCATCTATGATTGTGGATTTTCCAATGGCTTATTCTGTAGATTTTTAATTTTTAATTCTGAGGCAATTTTTTTAAGTTGCTTTCACATTTGCATTTTCTGATAAACTGAATCTTTTAGATATTGAATTTTTTTTTTTTTTAGATACGGTCTTGTTCTGTTGCTTGGGCTAGTGTGCAGTGGCATCATCATAGCTCACAGCAACCTCCAACTCCTGGGCTCAAGTGATCCTCCTGCCTCAGCCTCCCATGTAGCTGGGACTACAAGCCCTTGCCACCACGCTCAGCTAATTTTTCTATTATTTTATTTTATTTTTTCTGTAAAGATGAGGTCTTGCTCTTGTTCAGGCTGGTCTCAAACTCCTGGTCTCAGGCAATCCTCCCACCTTGGCCTCCCAGAGTGCTAAGATTACAGGCATGAACTGGCACACCTGGCTAGATGTTGAATATTTTTACTTAAAAAATATTTTTGTCTTGAGATCTATTTTTCTGATATTAGTATTTGTAAACCAGCTTCATTCTGATTGCTATTTGCCTGTTGTTTTTTTCCCATCTTGTTACTGTATCTGGTTCCTGATATAATTGGATTTTCTGTTTACTTACTTTCTACTCGTTCTGCCTTTTTCTACAGTTGTTTTCTTTCCATTTCTGTCTCTTTTTCCTTGCCTTTCTAGTCTTCTACTGGATCGATCGTCTTTATTTCATCAACTAGTGGAAAACTACCCAGGGGTCGAGAAGATTGTGTCTGCTATGGTTTGAATGTTTAAAGTCATGTTGAAACTTAGTCCTCAATGCGGCACTGTTAGAGGTGGGCCACAGGAGGTGACTAGGAGCCCTCATGGAGGGAACCACACACCCCTACATTTGTCCTTCATAGCATTTATCAGGGCTAATAATTACATTCTTGTGGGATCCATAATTGATCCCTACTTCCCCAACAGACTATAACTCCTCAAAGGGCAGGGATGGCCTCTGTGTGGCTCTTCATTCTATCCTTAATGTGTGGCCTGTCCCCTCTAACAAAGCTTTCCATGGAATCGCACATAGTTCACATCTTATTGATCACAGCTGAGTTTCATGGCCTCGTCTAGCTGCAAGAAAGTTTTTATTAGGAAGCCAGGTGTCTGCAATTCAAATAACACTAGGTCTGTATTATTAAGGATGACCTGGGGGGAGTGGTGCTGTTTGGGGAACGACTCTGGCGGCAGGGAGACAAGTAAGGGGGGGGTGTGGGTATTCTGGGTGAGAGATGCTGACACCGTGAATTATGTCACTAGCAGTGGCATGGAAGGGAGCGTCTGAAGTAAGGTGTAGAGGGCCTGCAGGAGCTTGATGGCTCTTCTCCCTACTGATTAGCTTCAGGAAACATTTTGCCTATTGGCTTAATTTCACTTAATGGATAATATTTTCAGGGAACTCAAGGTTGCTTCAGGAAACATTTTGCTTATTGGTTTAATTTCACTTAATAGATAATCCTTTCATGGAACTCAAGGCCATTCTGGGTTAATTTCCCTGATAAATTATGAAATAAACTAAGGCACAGTAATCTGTGCTTCTAAATCTAATCAGGGTGAATATTATTTTTGAAAATATATCTCCAAAGGTACTTATTTCCCTCCAAAGCTCTATTTTCAAAGTCAGAAGAGTATAGAGGACATTGATTAATAAGTATCACACATATCTTTTGAAAAAATATAGCCATTCTTTGCTTATAGACACTCAAGATACATACACGGCTCAGTGTCAGAAGATAACATTCAGGAAACCATACGGAGGCTTTATCTCCACGCCACAAACCATCTGCCTTTCCTTTTAGGTATTCCAAAAATCTCTTAAGCTTAGCATTTTTCCCTTTCCCATATTATACTTATAAAAGATAACTTGGGCTGTTTTGAGCACACTAATTTTATTTTAAGGAAATTGGGTTGTTAGAAAATGTATCTAGAAATTTAACCAAAAAGACGAGGCAAAACACTTCCAGATTTGTAAAATACTTTGGTTTTCTGGATACATAGCTGAATCTAAAATGCAATGTCTTATTAAAAGGCCCTTAGTGGCAGAAGAATCACCAAACTCTTCTAAGAAAACAGTAAGTACTGAAAACCACACCTACCCTCTCCCTGTTACATCTAGTTGAACACATGCTGTGGTTGTTGTATCCTTGTGTTACGGCTGTGGCTCCTGGGCACTGACCTAGATGCTCTCGTGAATGTGACCATGAGGTGGGGGGACGTAGTTCCTCCTTGTGGAATGAATTCAAGAGAGCACAGAGGTGAGCAGAGCTCACCTGGGTAGGAGGAGGGCTAGGACCCTCTGTGTCAGCCTCTGTCGAACAGCTGGCAGTGGCTAAGCACAAGACTCTGACCAGACATGGCAGTGTGAGGCGGGCCTTTGGTGCACTTGGTGGAAACTCAGCCTGCAGAAAAGGGACCACGGTGCAGCCACCAGGGCCCACACTGCCAGAGTGGGTTGACCTGGTCCTTCAGCTTAAGGACCAGGAACCTGCACTTTGTACCATGCCCATTTATGTTCATTCTCCTGTGTGCCGTAACTATTTTTTTTTCTATCTATTTTTATGGGCTGCTCTTTTTAAAATAAAACTGGTCTGCTTAACTTTGCCAAGAAAGTAGGCTGCCACGCTAAACAGGATTGAGTGTTTCTTGGGGTAAAAGAACCCTAAGGAAGTTATGGTGAAGCACAGGGGCTGATAATTTCCTGAAATCTTTCCACTTGGAGACTCTTCATTTTTTAAAACTTTTGGAAGCATCACAGCATCACCTGTAGACATAATCACGGGTCTTCAAATACTTTAAAGGACATGAACCAAAAGCAGCACTAGGCAATCTTAGTGAGACGTCAGACTTTTACACATTTGGACCAATAGTTAGCTGTGTTAAGAAAAAAATGATGGGACTGATCAGGTGAGCTAGCAGTTTTGTTCGTTCTTAAATGCCACGGATCTAAAAGAAGGAAAACGGAGGCATAAAAAGAACATTCATAGATGATGACTGTAATGTGTCCCCTGGCTCATTGGTAGGAAAATCCAGGTAAGACGTAAATGTCAAGAGGCTGTGATTTCTGGACTGATGTTTTTCATAATTTTAATACAATCTACCATATCTTAAGAACCACAGATGTCCAGATTTCCCTTGAAGGTCACTCAGGGCCCACAGCAACATCCTGATCTGTCTCAGGGAATGTCTTCTTCAGCTGCCTCCTGGTCCTCTGCTCTGAGATGGCAGTTTAGTGACGTGGCTGAAATTCAAGCACTAGGAAGAGAAGTAAAGACAGAACAAGACTGGTTAATTAGTTCAGGAACATAAGAGATCCTTCATATTTCTGAAAGGACATTGAGGTGAATCAGGAAATGGATGGCGTTTTTCAAGTCACATGAATCAGCGCCCCAGAATTCATCATTTTCACCAAGTGTTTTGTTGATTTTCTCGTTCTTTTACACTGTGTGCGTGGCTCACCTAAAACAGCACAGACAGAGCCATACTTTTATTTTGAAAAGAAGAGAACTAAACATTTTTGTTTAAAAAAATGATCACCTTTAGTTTTACAATGTGATGATAAGCAGTGTAATGTAGGCAGCTCTTTGGTGAACAAGGCCTTTTGGAAGAAAAAGAAAAGAAATTTCATTTAGAAAGAGGAAATACCTGTGACTACTTTAAAAGGATTTTATTTATGGAGAGCCTACTCCTGTGCTGGGCCCTGGCTGAGTATTTTACACTTATCACCTTCTCACTCCTTTAAAGCTTACAACTCCCATTCCTGCCAGGCAGGTTTGTTTAAGCTCCAGATGAAGAGAATGTAGCTCAGAAAAGTTCAAGAACTTTCCCCAGGTCAAAAGGTGAAATTATATCATCCACTTAGGTCCACTTCACTTTAAACTAAGGATGCACTCTAAATTATACTTTGGTTTCTTTTCCTTCTTATTAGCAATGTTTGTAATTCATTATCACTAAAATATATCTCTTTTAGTGATATTTTGGTTTACAACAGCAAAATTAAACTCCACCCCCCCCCAACACACATACACACAAAATTACATAATTTATCAAGTTAAAGGTTATTTTACCAGCCCTCCTGGGTTAGGGCATAGAAAGCTGTTTTTTTTTTGTTTTTTTTTTTTTTGAGACAGAGTCTCACTTTGTTGCCCAGGCTAGAGTGAGTGCCATGGCGTCAGCCTAGCTCACAGCAACCTCAAACTCCTAGGCTCAAGCGATCCTCCTGTCTCAGCCTCCCGAGTAGTTGGGACTACAGGCATGTACCACCATGCCCGGCTAATTTTTTCTATATATATTTTTAGCTGTCCATATAATTTCTTTCTATTTTTAGTAGAGATGGGGTCTCGCTCTTGCTCAGGCTGGTCTCGAACTCCTGAGCTCAAACGATCCGCCCACCTCGGCCTCCCAGAGTGCTAGGATTACAGGCGTGAGCCACCTCGCCTGGCCAGAAAGCTGTTTTCTTCCCACTGCTTAGCTCTATATGCCAAGAGATTTTTGATTTATTTTTTAAGTGATAACTGCCTTTAACTGCAAGAACAAGGATTAGTTAAATACATGGAAGATCTAATTTCTGTCTTCCTCACTTTGGCTACACAGGGTCTGCAGGTCCATCCAGGGGCTGCAGGGTTCAAGTGTAAGGCAGCTCTCCCACCCCCACCCCATACACCTAGAAGCAGCCGGGCTAGACCTTGGCCAGCCTCTTTCTCCCAGGGAGTGCCCCTAGGCCTGTATGCCACGTAGGCAAGAGAATCAGAATGCCAGGAATGGAGTGCCAAGCTCTGGAATGGAGAAGTGTTATGCTTTCCATTCAAGTCCCCAGGGGCTGGCAGCTGCCAGCACCAGGCTGGGAGCCCCCACCACAACCCAGGGAGGAATGCTGGCAAGGAGGCCCACCCAGCTCCTGACACTTCCTCCCAGATGTCTTAAAGGAAATCAGAGGAAGGCCTGAGTATCCAAGGCAGCCTGCTCACCAGTTCCAGAGACTGGGAATTTGGGGATGGGCTGGGCTTCCAGGGAAACCCTCAGAATTGCTTTCACTTAATTCTTCTATTAAAAAAAGGTCTAGAAAATAAAGACAAATCGATGGCAGTTTGCATTCCCATTGTCCTTCTAGATCTGGGTGGCTTCTGTACGGGCTATAACACACTCCAGCCAGTAATGGGTTCTTTGTTTTAGGCAGGAGCTCAGTGGAACCGTTATGGACACACTGGGCCGTTCCCAGTATCGTGAGTCCCACCAGCTGGCTCCCCCCAGTTGCTGGCTCCAGGAGCGGTTGTGTGAACGTGGGCCATGGGGGCATCCTTAAGCCACTGTGCTTAAAAGGAGGCATTCATGCCTTTCCAGATGCTGAAAAAAGGGCCCAGAGAGACTGTCCCTCACCCCCACCCAGAGGGAGAGGGTCACGCACAGCCATTTAGGGCTCCGAACCCAAGTTTGACACACACCTTATACTCCTGTAACTCTACCATTCGCCCTTTTCGCAGTTTTTAAAATCCAATGAGGCTGACCCCTTCCCAACACTCTTCTGCGTCCTTTATAAGTTGAAGAGTTGCAAGGAATTATCCACTCCTATAAGAAGTCTCCAAAGGTATTTTATTTGCTTACCAGTCACAAACTTTTAACCCGAGTACTTACTTGATAAGGCCCAAGATCCAGCAAAAATGCAACAGGTAACATCCGCCCCAGAATTACACCAGTTGACTTTTTCTGTATGGGTCCCCTCTCTCAGCGCTCAGCGTGGCTACTTCGGGCCCCTTCACTTGCCTCCCCGCTTCGCCAGATGTTAGTTTCCCTGATTTAAACCCGCTGAAATTGAGCCGACCTAGCCCGAAGGCTCACCCCTCAATCGCTCCTCCAAGAACCCGCAGCGACCCTCTTGGTCTTCTTTAAGGAGTTTCCCGCTCAGCACGCATGAGGATGTCACAAAAAAAGAACAGAATCACGAACTCCCTGTTCGGCAGGAGCGAACGACCCCTGCCTCCTCCCCAGGCCGGGTTCAACCGCGGGACGCGCACGTACCTGCAGCCGCGGCCGGCACAGCGGGAGCGCCACGTCTCGGGTCTCGGCCCGCGCCGCCCCGGCCCTTTATACCCGCCCCTGTGCAGCCACGTCTGAGCGGCGGGACGGGGGCGGGGGGCACAGAAGGTCTCTGCGCGGCGGGGAAGGGAGTCCGGGAAAAGTCGACGCTCGGGCGAACTCGCATTAGGGAGGCGGGAGCGGGGCGCCTGGGGTGCGGCGGGGCGCCTCGGGAGCAGGGCTGGACGGGTGGTCCCGGGAAGGGGCGGGGATGAGGGAGGGGCCCAGGGAGGTCAGAGCTGGGTGGGGAGCTCGGGTTTCGCCCGGGCAGGGAGGAGGAGGAGCAGGAGGCGCGGCCGCGGGGGCGCGGCGGGGGCGGGGCGGGGGCGGGGCGAAGCAGCCCCGCGCTCCCCGCCCCGCGCTGCTCTACTCGCCGGGAAGGCGGCGCCGGCGGCGGCTGCTCTCGCTGCACCAGCTCCTGTGTGCTGCCCTCCCGCAGCGGGTGGGATCCGCAGCCCCAGGCCGGCCGCGGCCCTCCATCTCCCCTCTGGGGAGGGGCGGCCCGGCCCGTGGGGCTCATCTCGGGGCGCTCCGCTCTCTCACTCGCGGTTCCCTGCGTAGCTAGCTCCAGCACCCAACTTTGCCACCTAGCCCGTCGCCCCTGCTGGGCGCGAACCTACCTGCCCATCGGCCGGCCGCACGCCCTAGAATTGTGCGCCTAGCAGCGGAGCCAGAACGCACATCCCGGAGCGCAGCAAGTAGGGGGCGGCTCTGGGGAAGTGGCAGGGGGTGACGGCGGCTGCTGCCTCGACTTCCCTAGCCAGCTGCTGAAGAGGACCCTCGGAGCCACTCCGGCCCCCAGTCACTGGATGACTGGCACAAGGAGCGCGCCCAGCACCTGGTGAGCGATTCCCTGCCCGGACCCTGTGTGGCCCTGAATGGAACCTCTAACCGCGCTGCACGGCTGGCTGGGACCCGGGAGCAGCAGAGGTCAGCTGGTGGGTGGTGCCCATGTTGGGTAGGGCAGGTCAGCAGGCACCTGGGCGGGGATTCGCGTACGGGATTAGGACCACCATCAGTGCGGGGGCGCCCACAGTTGAGCTAGTGCACGGGTTGGAAGTTTGTGTCCCCGCCTTTGCCAAGGTCTGAGCATGCAGAGGTAAGGAGCTGGAGTGTCGCGGTGGGCGAGACGGGACCCCTGCTCAACACCTCGGAAAGGTGAGCAGTGGAGGTCTGTGCGCGCACCCCGCGCGCGTCCAGGCTTGCATTGTCAGGAGCCAGGGGGCCCCGCGGCCCGGGCTTGGCGGTCCGGGAGCCGCCACCTCGCAGCCCCGCCGGCTTGGGCAGGTTTTCCTGCTCTTGTTGCAGGGGAACCGGGAGGCAGTGGGACTTGGGCTCAACTCTGCCAAGCGCTTTGGTTAACGGAGGAGACTGGGGCGGGGGATGCAGAGGCCTCGGGAACCGCCTGCCAGGTGAGCTGCGGCCAGGCGAGCCCCTTTCCGCTGGCATCTCTCCAGTGCTTCACGGATTTCGCGTATCCTGGCGCACGGTTTCGGGGCTGGAGGCAGATCGGGCCCCAGAGGAAACTCTTCCTCCCAAGATGTGCGGGGGAACAGTCGTGGAGGAGTGATTCCCACCAGCCCCCGATCGCTTCTCGCGGCGCCAGGTCTCTGGCCTAGCTCGATCAGATCCCGATTCCCGGGGCTTTGGCGGGAAGCGCGTTCGCCTCCTGGCCCTTTCCTCGCTTTGTACCTGGATGCAGCTGCCTGAGTTGGGATTTAACTTTCCTGCGTCTGCGGCGTCCCGGGGATCCCCGGCAGGGGGCGCTGAGAGCGAGCGCTCCAAGAGGGTGAGAGGATGCTACAGGCAGTTGCTCTGTCCTGCGGGAGCGGGTGGGGGGTCCGAGCCAACAAGCAGCAGGACCAGGCAGATCTTGCAGTAATTTCATAGCGGGGACGGGGATGGGAGAGCTGATCTGTTGACCACAGAGAGCTGTCAGCCTTGCTAGAAGAACGGGCAGGGAAGGTGGTTGCCAGACACAAGTCCCTAACTAGAGGACCCTTCCAGAGACAACTGTTTCAGTGCAAACTCTTCCTGTCTGAGCATCTGTCTTCTCTTTGTAGCTGTTGCATTTACCCAGAAAGAGATCGAAATTGAGTGAAGATGATATGAATTATGTTTAATACTGTTCTGCATTTTGGGGAGCACATTAGTTAAAACACCAGGAGTTACAAAGGATTGTTGCAGCTTATTTTTAAGAAAGGCAATTGTATGTCACAGCTTACCCAGAAAAAGCTCTGTCATGATGGGCGAGTTTGGAAACAGCAGATATGTTATTAATTATAGAGTTAATTTGTTTTCTTTTGTAAGGAGACAGAAAGACAAAACCAGACTTTAATAAGAAAGATTTTTCAATACCTGTTTTGGATTACTGAACTCTTGCTAATTAAGGCCGGTTTCTTTATGTAGGAGAGGGTAAAGTTTATCATGCATGCACTATTTTGAGTGACCAGTTCACAGCTTCAGTTAAAGCAAGCAATACCTTAAGTTTTGTATAAGTGAAGTAACTTTTCTTGTCTTTGCTTGTGTTTATACCAAAAGAAATATGGATTTCCCCCCTAAAGATTTCTTTTTCCATGTTTGTTTTACATGAAAAAACAGTCCTAAATGTAAGGGTTCGGTTCACTTGAAACACAATTTTTTTCCCTTAAGTTTCTTTCCTGTAAAAACTTTGGCACTAGCTCATTGATGATGTTGCATGCAGTCACACTAAGAATTCCTATACTCATCGAACTGTGGGGTGGATGAACTGGCACCTACTTTTGCATGCTTTTAGCCAATAAGTACTTTTCTTAATAGGGCGGAGATGGATGATGCTAATTGTTTTGTGCCTTTTACGAATTGCACTGACTTATTTGGTTGTTTTAATGGCAAACAGCTGCGAGATCCCTGCTGAGCGCAAAGGCTTTGGTCTCCTGGGTGGTAAAGCTTGTCTCTGTCCAAAGGAAGTTTTTGAGATGTTCAGAATTGGGTAAAAATAAACCTGTGTTCTTCAATGCCGTTTCCCTTTAAAATGATGTCTTCACCATGTCTGGAGAGAATGAAACATAGAGACTTACAGCACAGAGGCTGTTAAAACTTGTTGGCCACAGGACGAAAATGAACATATGCACATTCATACAAATTTTGTGTAAAGGTTTAGAGGATTATGGGCCTTCTGAAGCCCCATCCATTTCATCCAGTGAGAAATTTTGCTCCAGAATCACTTTAGCCTCTTGCTGGGAGACAAATATTAAGCCCAACAGACCTTTCTCTGTTCTGTGTACTAGTTGCTCAAAATAACAAATGCCAGCTCCTTGGGGATTGTGTCAAATGATCCTGATGTTAGAGAGAGCTGCCTATCTGAATCATTATATAGTTTTAATTAACTTGGTGATTTTTAAAGAGACCCAAGTGTCCTTTTTTTTAGTCATAAAGTCATTGAAATAGAGACTTTGCTTCTGATACACATACAGGAAAATGGGGGAGGGGAGAAGACCTTTGCTCCAAGTCCAGCCAAAAGTATAAAGGCATTCCATTATGTAGACAAGTGATCATGAACTCTAGAGTTACCTAAGATCAGAAACTAATCCCAAGGAACAGGTTTGAATTACAAATGAGATGGTGTGCAAGATACAACAAATTATTTAGTTTATAATATATCCCAGTCAAGGAATCCATTTTGTAGTAGTAGTATATGTACAGCTATTTGAAGAAAGCATCCTACATTAAATCATCTCTAATTCTTGATTCTAAAATTATACTAAATTTTGTATTTAAAAATGCTTCTGAAATTGTTGCTATAGTTACCCAGACAAATTGCTTAGGGCATAATTATAATACCAAGGTGACAAATTTTTATGTTTAGCATTAACTAATGTTTAAAATGTAAATTATGGTGTCTGATAAATTGAGTTATCACAAAGTGCAAAGTGTCTAATGTGAAACCTTGTACATTTCTGCCCACCTGCATGTATTTGCAAATTTTTATAGAGAAAGTTAACTGTTTTCTTGAATCCTAAAATGAGTGTATGTAAGTTCTTAAAGTTGCTTATGCTGTCTTGAGTACTGTTGTTGACAACAGAGACATTTTCACATATGTTCTCAGAAACCTTTTTAAACTGAGAGGCAGAAGTTTGGTTGAAAATGACTGTTTCTGCTACTCTGCTGCCCTGCAGAAGTGATCTGCAGTAGACAGGGGACAATCTGCTGTTTCTAATCCCTGCATAGATTGGGAGCAGGTTGAGGATAAATTCAGCAGGTGAGGAGTGGCTCCTGCTTGGTAAAGATAACAATTATTTCGCTGATGAATCTTTTGTATACTGGTTATCCAGATACACAAAATCAATTTCTGGTATCAAGAAAAGAAGAAAAAACAAAATTAAAGTAAGCTAGAATATACATAAACTTTTCACTTTCAATGCGCACACTCCAAACTTGCTTTGATTCAGAATTTAAACCCAACAGAACAAAATGAATGAAAACTTGATCCAAGAGAAGGTAGTGGATGTTAAGTAATTTATTTTAACATACTGATATTGACACAATTAATCTTTGGCACCTGCAAGATTCTACAGCTAAGGGAACCTGGCTCTCCCTTTCACAGAGTATTTGGGAGCCAGGCAGCTTCAAACACAAATTACATTTCACCTTGTGCATGACATTTGAAATAGGATTAACACAACAGTGGGCTCAAGAAAACAGAAAAATTTCCCAGAGAAATTGCTGTTGTCTTCTTCTTTCTTCTCCTTCTTTTTTGTCCAAGATTAATGGTTGTTTGACAAGAACAAAGACAAGCACACTTTATTTCCCTTTCCTAAGTTTTAAAATGCTTTGGCGTAGTAAGCCAAGTTGCATTTGGAAAAAATAAAATCATTCCATTTTTTTTTTTAACTTTATTTCCCTCATGTATCAGAATTGGTTTCCTGATTAACATTGAAATAAATAAAAAAAAAAACTATGGTAAAAGAGAATGATATTTTTTAGAGGATGAATTTCTTTTATTTTTGGAAGGTCATGAACCCACTAATCTTTTATCTTCCCATCTTTCATTCATTATTTGTCACTGTATTTCTGGGGAATTGGCTAACCCAGAGTTCATGTGAAGTGATGAGGAAGTATATGCTGGAACAATTTTACTTTATGTTGCATTTTTATGTACATTTGAGAGTAAATCACACAACTGCAATAGGTAATTCAATTACAGATATGTATGATAAATAACCAGGAGGAGAATGCTATCAGAAGCCAGTACTATTGGAGAAATAATACTATATTTGTTGAGATGTGAAATTAAATAAGTTATGGGCAAGTGACAATCAGGATTGCACAAGGACAAATTGTGCACAGAAAATAGAGCCTCTTTCAGTCAGTTCAGATTTACCTAGTGTTTGGCAACGCTGTGTGATGGACCCACGGAAACAAAAGCGGAGTCAAAGAAAGTAATTAAGAAGAAATTTGCTAAGCAGTTTCCTGTGATTTGTCTGCAAAATCATAAAACTGAAACTTCTGTTCTTCTGAATCACAGGAGAGATGCATTCCTCACAAACTGACTCCAAATAAAATTTGACACAAAGAGCTTCTCTTTCTGTTAAGAAAACACAAAACCCCACAACAGCTGGGCATGATGGCTCAGGCTGGTAGTGCTGGCACTATGGGAGGCTGAGGCAGGAGGATTCTTGAGGCCAGGAGCTTGAGACCAGCCTGGGCAACATAATGAGACCCAATCTCTACAAAAAATAAAAAAATTAGCTGGGTGTAGTGGTGTGTGGCTGTAGTTCTAGCTACTCGGGAGGCTGAGGCAGGAGGATCGCTTGAGCCCAGGAGTTTGAAGTTGGAGTGAGCTATGATGATGCCATTGCACTCTAGCATGGGCAACAGAGCAAGACCCTGTCTCAAAAAAAAAAAAAAAAAAAAAAAAAGAAAGAAACCTGTACTAGAATGTTTACAGCAGCACGATTCTCAATTGCAAAGATGTGGAAACAATGCAAGTGCCCATCAATACATGAGTGGATTAATTAAATGTGGTATATGTATACCATGGAGTACTACTCAGTCACAAAAAAAAATGTGAACTAGCATCTGTATTATCCTGGATGGAGCTGGAGCCCATTCTACTAAGTGAAGTATCACAAGAATGGAAAAACAAGCACCACATGTACTCACCAACAAATTGGTATTAACTGATCAACACTTAAGTGCACATATAGTAGTAACATTCATCTGGGCTCAGGCAGGTGGGAGGGGGAGGAGGGGATGGGTATATTCACACCTAATGGGTGTGGTGCGCACCATCGGGGGGATGGACACACTTGAAGCTCTGACTGGGGGTGGGGGCAAAGGCAATATATGTAATCTAAACATTTTTCCCCCCATAATATGCTGAGATAAAAAAATTAAAAAAATAAAAGAAACCTACAACAAAAACCAGAAAAATTATAGATGTGACACATCTCAGAGAGGGCTCCCAAAGCTGTTCTGAGCCAGCTACCAAGGATGCAACTGCCCTCCTTCCTGCGCCCCCCAATCAAACTGTGAGAAGAGAACACGTCAGGGGTCGGGGACATATATGGTTGGGCATCCTGTCACCAAATGGATTTTAGAATCAAAACTGGCTTCCGTGACTCCTTTTACAGGACTGAGAGATTTAGATTTGCTGTAAAACTTTACTGATTGTGAAGCCGAGAACATTGATTGTAACCAGTGGCATAAAGCAAAAATAATGGCGCTGGATGTTAAATTTCCTTTGTCCGGCAGATATTATAATGAAGCCATTGTTCATGCTAGTTGACATATGAATATAAACTGAATAAAGATTTGCCTCTAAGACATCTGTCATTTAAATTTCTGTGTGCTCTAGCTGTGGACTTGACATTAGGAAGAAAGTTAGAGTTCTAGGAAGGCTGGGTGGGATAATTATCAAAACCCACGGTTTGGCAGAGACGCTTGCCTGATTGGGCAGGGCGGTGGGAGAAGCCTCCGTCTTGACTTACGCACTCACTGGCAATGAAGGGGTGCTGAGGGGATGCACCTACTGTGTTGGGCAGATGTCAGCGGTGTTGGGCAGGTCCATGGCCAGAGAAGCTGGCAGCTGCAGATGGGTGGGGTGGGTGGAACACTTGACAGGGGCCTAATTGTCCCTGGGTGACTCATGGAGTCAGATAGAAGCTCTGTGAAGACCCTGCACAAAGTGGCTGGACTGTCCACATGGACTTGAACATGGCCAAAGCCAGGGGTGGGTCAGAATCCCACATCTGCATTGGGTCTGTGGCTCCTTCCAGAGCCCAGTCCTCAAGGTGATGGAAAGGGGAGGTGAAGACAGCAAGCCAGGGTGGCCTTCTCTGCAGGAACGGACAGGGTGTGTGGTTATCAGGGGACGGCCTCAGGAAGGATTAGGCAAGACACGGTAGCAGAACTAGGGAGCATGTGGAGAACTGGCTGGGGGAGGAAGACAGAGATGCATGAATTTGGATGCAGTGACACAACCAAGCGAGTGTGACTAGCTGCCTGCCGAGTGGGGGTCCACAGCTTGTCACGTGTGTGTTGCTCACGTTCAGGATGGGTCTGCAGGCCTGGAACCCGCAGTGGGGATGGAATTGCTTCCATTGGGGGAAGGATGTGCGTCCGAGGCTGGGAAATAGGGAGAGTGGTGTGTGATCACGGCTGGGGACCAGACTTCACCACTGCCACTGTCCCTCCTGACTGCAGCCCCACCCACCTTCCTGCCAATCTCCTGGCCTTTGCACGTCCTCTCCTTCCACTTGGAATGCTTTCCAACTGCTTTTCCAGGAAGCTTGCTGCACTCAGGTCTTGCTGCCTTGAGGTCTCTGCTCAAGTGTCCTCTCTTCAGAAAGGTGCCTCTAAATAGCACTCACTAAAATAGTGTTCCCCCTTCTCTCTTTCCTTAGGTGCCTCTTTTTCTCTCCATGGCATTTTGCACGACCCTCAGCATTGTATTTATTTCTTAAAGTCTTTCACCAATAGAGAATGTAAGTTTAGGAGACAGATGAGACTGTTTTGTTCATAGCTGTGTCACCAGTGGGGTCTAGAACAGTGCCTGGCACACACAAGGCTCACAAGCCATATTGGATAAGTGCCCTACATATTGTGTCTATAGGACAGATACAATAGAGTATCCTAGATAAAGGACTGTGGCTTAAACAAGACTTTTTGGGGGCTAAACATGGACACTAAACACTATATGCTTTATTTGGAGAAAAATGTTTCACATACCTCCAAACTGACTTATTAGCAGTCTTGAAATACAAATACCTTTGTAAGCTGGGGAGGAGGGGGCTGTGTATTTCCTGTATCCTAAGACAGGGCTATTTGCACAGTAAGTAGGTACTTGTTAAATGATTTGATGACCTTGCTTGACTTAGAAACTAGCATAAATGCACTTTATGTGTACAGATTATTCTAATCCAAAAATCCAAAGTCTGAAATGCTCCAAAATCTGAAACTTTTTGAATGCTGACACTCAAAGGAAATGCAGATAGTGTATATAATGCAGATAGTTCAAAATTCAGAAAGTCCCAAATCTGAACCACTCCTGGTCCCAAGCATTTTGGATAAGGAATACTCAACCTGTATTAAAGCACAGTAAAGTTAAAATTCAGGGATGTTCTTTACTTACTTAAAGCAGCATCCCCTCCACACACACAAATTCCAGGGAACATATTGTATCTGTATTACATATTTTCACACATTACAGAGATTTCAGCATTCTAGGATTTTAGAAATATGGCAGGCTTTCTTATTTTATGTCTGAGTTCAGGCTAATAAGCCTTGTCACTTAGCTGGATTTATAGATTTAATAAGCAGGAACAGAAGAATGGATAAACAAAATGTGGCATATCAGTACAACGAGCTACTGTTCAGCAATAAAATGAGTGAACTCTTGGTATATGCTGTAATATGTGTGAACCTCAAAACATTATGCTAAGTGAAAGAAGCCAGTCACAAAAGACCGAACGATTCCATTTATAGAAATGTCCAGAAAAGGCAAACCCATAAAGTCAGCGAGCAGATTAGTGGTTGCCTGGGGCTAGCAGTGCAGACTGGAAGGGACTGCAAATGGGCAGGCCGGGTCTTTTTGGGATGATGAAAATGGTCCAAAACTGGATTGTGGAGATTGTTGTACAACTCTGTAAATGTACTAAAAATTGTTGAATTGTATATTTACGATGAGTAGATTTTAAGGTATGTAATTTATACCTCAATAAAGCTGTTGAAGAAAAAAGAAAATCCTGGACATAATCTCTAAAATTAGAATAAATTAGGCTGCCAGTGGCCCAAACACACATCCTGCTGTGAGATGCATTCTGTTTCCAGGATTTTCACAAAGCCTAGTGCCAGGGCCACCGGACGCCGGGCTGAGCAGCGTTTCTTTGGTGCTAGGGCATTTTCTTCCCGGGAAGTGTATCTGAGCTGTAATCTCTATTATGAAAACAAGCAATCTCAGGTTGTTTCCGGATGAGACCACATAACCAGATTAAATCAATCAGTTAAACCAATCAGCCAGCCTCGCTGCTAAATGTTTGGTGCGCCCCAATTCCAGTCGTTTGCTTTTCTGCTGGTTTTATTGTTTCATTGGCATTGCTCAGGGGGAACATCTTTGACAACACAGAATCTAGTGGTCTCATTAGAGCTGCGGGGTCTGGAACTCTCAGTGTGTGGCTCTGCTCAGCAAATGAGGCTGCTCTCCTTTGATGGGGGCAAGTTCACAATGCCTGCTTCTGTGTCCTCGCAGTTTCTCAGCCGGGCGTTTGCTTCAGCTGGTGAGGCAGGTAACTTCTAACAGCCAGACGAGGTGGCAGGATGCAGATTTTTAAACGCCCGGAGCCTGAGTACTTAAAGGTGAGTGTGCTCTTTTCCCTCTTAGAAAGAGAAGAGTCGTAGAATTGCTTCTAGCTTTTTCTATTCTGCTTTGGCACGCTTTGCAGTTAAAGTGCAAAGCTGCAAATAGGTTATGCAGAAAGATACATACGAATTGCCTGTAATTTCCTTGCTCTTCGACTGTCGTCTCTGGGTGGAAGCGAGTGTCTTTAGCTTTCTCCTCTTGTTTATTGCCACTTCCATCTGTTTGGTGTGTTAAAACCCTCTCTGCCTCCTGCCACGGGGCTTCCTCAGCTCTCTCGTGGGCACTTTGCTTTCCCCTCACCAGTTGGTTTCCGCATGGTGGCTTTCCGTGGGAGTGTTTACTTTGGCACAGGTGGTTCCTGCTCCAGCTACACCCGGCAGGGCTTTTGGGATCTGGCCGAGGCTGGCTAGCCTTTGGAACTCCTGGGCATCTCTCCGTTAGTAATAGAATATTTTTATCCAGCCCTGTGGTGTTTCAGGCAAGCATTTTCGGTCCTTGCAGTTAGTGTATGCAAAATCGAAATCGAAGGTTCTAATCCTAGTGCGGTGGTGTCATTGACCTCTTGCCAGGGGCAATTCTGACCAGCTCCTTCTGAGTTTGCCTCCTCCCAAACACGCAGCCTAGCCTAGAAGCAGATTAAGAGTAACATTTATAAAATGACCGTGTTTTCCTATTACTGATCCCAAGTCATTACTCACCCTTAGCGAGTGGTAATAGGAGGGTGCATTAATATTTCCGTCTGCTTATTGGATGGCAAAGGAGTGGTTGACATTTTTATCTTTGATACCACTTTTGATGGTTTCAGTTGGTCAGTAAAATACTGTTTAGGTAAAGTACATCTTATGGTTTGGTTTTTTTTTCTTTCATTTCCAATGAGCCACTGTTTTCCATGTTTCGAGGTTAACTAGATAGGCATTCTGTTAAACAGATTGGTTACATGATTAGGGAAATTTCTGTGTTGCCAGGACACATATTTAGTTTTGAAACAGAAAAAATAGGAAAGTTCTGCAATTTTCTCTTATTTTAAAATATCCTTTAGAGTTATCCTAGGTTTGTATTGATTCTGATAGCCTGAGTTGATCATAATTAAAGCAACTCACAGTGTTGTGTGTAAAATTATGTGGAGACATCATCGTAAGTGGGGAAAATGTATAAGACCAGTACTTTTGATGATTTCAACTTTTTTTTTATAACCATTTACTTTTCTGAAAAGCATCCACATGTTAGCATCCAATATTGATTTTGGACACTGAAAGATGTATAGGATGTTGCCTTTATTCTGGCAGGTTGGGACATAGGGAAGAGCCTTGAATGTTCGCTTCACAGCCTGGGCTGGTGAATATGTCCAGTTGCTTGCATCTGTGGGTACCGTCTTTTGTCCTGTCATTGTTCTGAAGTTTAAAACCAAAATATCTTTGCCAGTGTGTCAGTGAAGAAAAACCTTATTAAAGGTTGAGCTAGAAGTTAAAGGCAGACATTTTATTTATTTGTTTTAACATTTCCAGGCTATAAATATAAAAGAAAAACTATGTTTTACAGAGCAAGCATACAATGCCCAGATACTGAGCCTTTGCCCAAGGCAAGCGACCAGATCTCCAAGCTGGAAAGCAGAGTTCTAGATGGCAGTTTCCTGTTCTTTAGATCAGGCTGCCTCCAAGTAGCCTTCAATGACTGTTTTCCCCTCTGTTATAGAGATTCTCTGTTCTCCCCTCTCCTTATCATTGTCCTCCTCTCGTTAATTTCTCTGCTACCCAGCAGAATTTTAATTATTATGTTCCTTCTTCACCATAAAGTTTTAAGCCAAACCATGCTCCCACCACCCCATGTAAAAGGGGCTTGCCTGGTTTTGTGCCTTGTGTGTGACATTGTCTGGCATCTCTAGCATCTGGCTCCTTTGCTGTGGGGTCCAGGGGCTGCTGCTGACATGACCGGGAGCAGTAGGGTCACATTCTTTGGCTCCTAGTCGTGTTCCTGGGCTGCTTTGCATTGACTTATATCCACCAGCCCTCATCGGCATCGGTTATGAGAATGACAGGAATGTGACCATACAGTTACATCCTGACTTCTGAGTCACATGCAGTGGAGCTTGGAAAAACCTGCATCTGCTCATCTCATAGGGTAACTCAGTAGCTCTCAGATTGCTGCGGGGCGATAGGAACTCCCTCCTGTTCCTTCTTCAGCCCTGTTTCCTGGTGGAAAAGATCTGAAGTTCAGGGCTTCCCAGGCCCTCCCTCCTCTCCACCTTTGAACCACCCTCACTTCTTTCGGCCCTGCTGGGCAGGCGGGAAGACCTGAACCCAGGTGGTTGAGTTGAAAGTATTCCCACTCTACCTATCCACCCCTATTTTTCCCTTTAAATGCATATCTTAAACCAGCATTTTTCTAAAGCTTTCTACACCTAAGATTGCCACCCTGAATGTAAATTGTGCAGCGGTCACAGGGGTGGCTTGGGAGGTCGGGGAGGCAGGGCGCCATATAGAGAGGGCTGTGCAAGTCCAGGCAATGCATTTTGGCTGGCGCAGCTTTCCAGGCAGACTCTGAAGTCAGGCCTGGAGCCAAATTTACTCTCTGTCTGCCAGCAGTGATGGAATGCCTAGGTTCTATCACCAGCTTGTGAAAAGAAATCATTCAGGAAACTGCAAGCTGGCAAGTAAGAATTGCAAAGATTCATTCACTTGAAAGCTTATGCCTGCAAATGTTATTTAACTTTGAACAGTTTCTGCAGGCCTACCTGCTGAGTCCCATCTCCTGGAGGTGTGTCCTTGTTCAGAGGAAAGCACCTACGGTTCACAGAGGGGATCTCACGGCTCTGCTGGGAGGTGGGAACAGCGCTGGGGCCTTCTGAAGACCCACATCTCACTCAGCCCTGCTGACACAAGTATCCATGCGATCAGGTCACTTTCTAGAACTTCCTGGAGTAAATGTAAATGCCTGGACTTTATTTCTTGAAGCTACAAACAGGACAAGTCAGGACAACAGTCACTTTTCACTGTGGTCATGCACCCTGTCCATTAAAATACCTGGAAGACATTTTTAAAGGAGCCTCTATTGATGAGTTAATTGTTTATTGAGGTCGGCTAGAAGAAATTAATGCTTTGAACTTGGACCACAGCTAGAGGGAAGATTGACTTGTCCAACATGGGGAAGAAAACACAGAAAGTAACACACCCTAAGGTTTTGATGGGGGAGAAGGATATTTCCCAATATCTACAGAGTTTTTGCAAGGGATTGTTTTCCTCGTATGTAGAAATTAATTATAAGAGAAAACCATGCACTCTAGATTCAAAGACTGTTCAGAGGTTTATTCCATTCGTTTGTTTTGCTTGGTGGAGGGGAGCAGGAGAGGCTTTGGCCTGTGTCTGAGAGAGAGAAGACCTGGTGAACATCCTTCATTTGATCCTTGCGACTCTGAGCGCTTCATAATCTTTAGGAAAATCTCAGTGTTTCTCCTAGTGGCTAATTACTTTGTTTTTTCTCTCAGGAGGGAAAAGAATCATCGGGACCTCTCAGGCCACTGCGTGTGGATGAGGGGAGAACCTCAGTAAGGTGCAGATCCTTTTCTGTCATTCTCCAGAGTGTCACTCTGCACACCACGGAGATCCTGTCCTCGCTTAGCACACCCGGCTCCCTGCCCACTGAACTAGAAGGGTCCTTCCCGCATGCTAAGTCCACACTGGCTTTTTCTGTCCTCTTCCTGCTTCTGAGATGGCTTGTGATCTCCTGAAGAGCCGGGAAGCATTACAGTCCAATTTGGCAGGGGGACACGGCTCGAAGGACAGGAATGCTGGCCGACCTGCCCCGCAGAGTGGGCTCCGGCGTGGCCCGTAAGTCCCGGCCACACGTTCACCCCCAGTGATCTGTTACCAAGAGTCCCTTTAATTAGTGGTGGTAGCACATGAACTTTAATGTGGTTTTGGATTTGTTGCTAAGTGCGTTTCAATAGGCTTTTACTATTTTGTTTTTTAATTAAAAGTGTAAGTTCTCTGAAGACCTGGCTTTTGGACCCGAACTTCCTGCCTTGAGGTTGCTGGAGATGGCCCAGAGTGGGGAGAACAAGTGGGGAGAGCAAGGCTGGCAGCGTGGCCCAGTCATCTTGGGCGCCTGACAAAGGGCTCAATTAGTGACTTGCCCCTGGTGGGGACTCATGTGGGACGCCCTCAGGGCCAAGTGGCCTTTGTGGATTCTTCTTTAATTGCACTTTTGAGGGAACATAGAGTTGGCCTCCAGGTTTAATTAAGCCTGCAGGGCCGAACCATGAAAACAAATCAAAAGCATGTTAGGGAAGGCTGCTTTCTTGAAAGTTTATAGGATTGCTCGGTTTGTATTTGTTCCTTTTCAGGTGAGGGCTGGTGTGTCCTTTTAAATCCAGCCATTGGGCTTGACTTTGACTTCTTTCTGAGCTGCTTGGCCGTTCTGCCTAGTAATTGCAGCGAGACCCAAATACGTTACGGTTCATGCCAGATGCTTAAAAAGCCTGCGGTGGAGAGGGCTGTGACTGTCGCTAAGTTCTTTTGTGTCTTTCCTATATGTGGAAAGAAAAAGTTTCTGTGGATGTATTTATATTAAGGAATTTGGCCTTAGACTTTTAAGAATTGGTAGACAACTAAAGGAATTCGTATAAAGACATAATTAGAGGCACATATGAAACTTGTAAAGTATACATGTTTGAAATGCTTTGCTTTGCTGAGCAATTGGGAGTTTATTAGCTGTTTCCTTTTCCCACATTAACTTCCAAGTGATTAATTGGAGTTATTTAATTAAATGCTCCATATGTAAGTAGAGTGGATGCCCAGGAAGTATTCTGAAAATAATATCAATAGTTTCTTATTGAATATTTTAGACGGATATTTTATACCTACAATATACAACATGGTCTGTTTATACTTAGAGAAAAGACATTAAAGTCTATATTAATAACCTCTTACTATTTAACCTTTAGTTCTAAGGTGAAAAATCTATTTAAAAAATCTTATGGGCGACCTCAAAAATTCCGTATCGTGAAATTCGACCACTTTCCTGCATTCCAGAGGAACTAGCCAGTTTTGTAGCTAGAAGCACGTCTCCGTTGATGCCACAGCCAGTGGAAATGTTTGGAGGGGTAGCTGTGCTATTTTTAACAAGTTCAAATGCATCCTGTGGTGGACTATTTCCAATGGTCCAAAATTAGTAATGGTATCTTGGACACCACAGTGTCACAGACTCAGGCGAGTCGGCACGATCAACATCTTTGAGTTGTCAACCTACATCCAACACTAGGATTGATGGCTTTGGTCAAACAACACATCATTCTTTGGAGAAAACAAAAGGACAGCCTGTAATTGTGAACAAAGAGGTCAGAGGGTTTGGAATTAGGTGCTCAGCAAAGCGGAGGCTGCATAAAATTGGGAGCAGTTTCAGGCTATTAGAAGATGATTCTCTTGGTAGTGAGGGACATTTTTATTGTATTGGTAGGGGACATGAAAGAGAACAGCTGAGATTTTTTTCTTCTTCTGTTTTGTTTACATGAAAAAAGGGCCAAAGGAGAAGCCTGGCGGAGAAAGGGCTTGGCTGTCACAGGGGCCCTTGATCTGTGGGAAAAAACGAAGATACAGTTACCCTCTGTGAGAAGATCTGTGGTTACACATGTTGCCCCAATCATCCTAGAGACAGACGACTATTTCTCTTTGAAAGAATTATGTTTACATTTCCCCACGTTCAGGGAAATGCTTCGCCATCAAGTACACATGCAGTACGCAGTTGTCCCTTGGCAGTGTCCGTTGATTACTGTTTTTCCCTAAGGTTTTTTCATTCGCTTGTAAAGTAATCCATAGTTTATAAAAGGACGGGCTAATTTTTAATAGTTTTATTCCAATAAACCCTTTCTGTTGTCCTAATTCAGACTGACATGGTAGACAGGGGGTAGATTTGAATCAAAGGAAAGGAAATGAGTCGTTATGCCTTGTTCCTTGAATGTCGACTGCTTCCTAGTTGGTGCAACCACTCCACAGAATTCTGGAGTCTGGAAGACTCTGTTGGGGTTGTCCAATATATCTCTTGGTCTCTAGGTAGCGCCTTTTCTAAACCTTTATGGAGAGATGGTGATCTATTACATTATTCAAGAGGGGCTTACATTGGGGTCCTATTATCACTTGGACCACTCGTTTGTTTTATTCTTGTCTAGCTCCAACGTAGCATGTGGTCTGCCAAGAAGTACTAAAAACTTTCTTGGGGCCAAACCCCAGGTCCTGCCCTGGGAAGACAGTGTGGAGAGGCCAGAGATGGCTTTTGCTCTTGTGGTGTCTATTTTCCAGTTAGGTGTCCCTTGTCCTCTCATGGATATGACTTTTGTCTCATATTCCTTGAGAACCTGAACTGATGCTGTGGGTTCAGTGAAACACTGAGGCTTCCCTATGAAGCTCAAGGCAAGATTGCAGGGACAGCAGGAGGGAGGCAGAGCTGGGTGTGGAAACACTGAATGATGGAAACAGTTCTCAGTGTCTACATGCCCTGATGGAGCTTCCTCGCTTGCTGGGGCTAAAGGGAGCCTCCTTGGTTTAGAAGGTGCATGCCCAGCCGCAGGGACACGCTGTTGATACCCACCCAGAGTGCTGGGGCCACCTTCCATCTCAGGGCACCCAGCTATGTCCATCAGACCACACATAGCCAGGGTATGGTGTCTGCAGAGATAGTTCCCTGCAAGCGCAGGTGGCCTGAAAATCAGAAATGGCTTCAAGATAGCTGAAGAAAAGATAGAACTACTCACAGTCTTCCTCTTTTGGATCATAGAGAAGTTTGGAGCTGGCCGCCTCTCTGTGACATTGCCCAGGGCCTTTCTTCAGAGTGCTGGACTCAGAGCCCGGGTCTCTGAGGCACTCAGGGTCTCTCACAAGCACAAGACCCCAAATGTGCGAGAAGTTTTCTGGTGTTTTTCAGGGACAAAACCCACATTATCCACCTTCCTTGTAGGATGCTCTTTTCCAGTGTCTAGTACACTTTGCAGTCAGGCTAAAGAAGCGGAAGCCCACCTTTCCAGAAGTGGAAGAGTGTCAGGATGTGAAAAGGAAAATTGGTTCTGGAGGAGAGTCAGATAACTAAGCTGCTTAAAACCCGCTTCTGAGGAGCCTCCCCGCTGACGGGCAGCACATGCTCTCTCACCCGGTTCATAGCTCTGCAGCGTGGCGTTCGGGGTTATTGAAAAGCTCATTTTTTTAAGAGATTCCAGTGTGTTGGTCAAGATTTCCTGATTAGACTGTTCGCTCTGGAGAAGGATCATTTCTCTTTTCAGACCCCCTGTGTATACATCCTAAGTGCTGCTCTTACCTGAGGTGAGTGATCGGAATGCCAAAGACTATTTAAATATCTCAAGTTGCAGGCAAATGCAATCCATTAATAATTTCTCATTACATAGATGTTTGTGAAACACAAGAATTAACTAACTCCCATTCTAGTTTCTTCGTTTTGTCCTTTCATGTAAACTTGAAAAAGAAGCACCTTGTTTAGGGATACATTTTGGCAAATATTTTTAAAATGAAGAGGAAATATTAAAGGAGCTTTTTTCCTTTTGGTCAATGTGTTGTTTGAGACTGGAGGAAGAGCCTATAAATTATGCCTGTGATTTCTTTTTTCTCTTTGAATGTTTAATTTGGATAAGTGTATTTGTGCTGTAATTATCCATCAAGTGATGCGCAGCCTCGAAAGACTCTACCTGTGAAAACGTGGGTGTCAGTCTAAATGGAAGTACTTGAACTCTCCTATTGTCGCCGGTAGCCATGTGTGAACATGATTTTTTTTTAACACATGATCTGTCCCTTCGTGACATAACCCGATACAGCAAAGAATTGCCGGCTTTGCTTGTGATACACACCTGTGGAAATCTCGAATCTAAGAAGGCCAGAGGAGGCAGAGTTCCAGAGCGGCAGTGGGAGTTATGAATACACGCCTCGTCCTAACAAATGCCCCGCACGCCTCTCGCCTCGACTTTGCCCTCCGTTCAGAGGCTGCGCTGGCTGCCGAGCCTTGCTGGATAGTAGCTACTGAGGCTATCTGAATGTGACACCTTCTGGATTTTCTGGGGCTTAGGTTTCAGATAACTGCTCTGAAGGCTACAGTTCCAAGTGATGCAAGGGGAGTGCATGGAGGGAGAATCTGCGTATTGAAGTATAGGAAGGAAACTTAGCAGAAGCTCAGGTTACCAAAAAAGACTTTTATTCCACAATTCCTGCCCCCTCCCTCCTCTTGCTGAGGAGCTTTAAACAGAATGAATGAATAACAGGAAGCTAAGTTCATAGTTACTTTCAAATATAGCTGTGGAATTTTATAAGGATTTGAGTCCTAGGAGGAGGCCAGTATTTGAAAGCATGTTACTAGTTTATAATGTGAAAAAAAAAAAAATTCTGGCCCCAGTTCAGTAGATGTCTTAATACTTTTGGCAGAGGCCTACAGGTCAATGTCTGAAATATTCCTGGCATACAATGATTACATGTTTTATATTCTTTTAATTGAAATTTATTAGTGGTAATTTCGGTTCAGTGCTCAGCATGACATAAAGGCCACAGCCCTGTATCCGGAAGCTACTGGGAGGAGCTGTGCAGCTGGTGGTGACCAGGCAGGGGTAATGCCCTCAGCTTCCCGGGCAGGGGCAGGCTGCCCACCAGGGCTGGCCAAGTCGGATCCTGACCTCTGGGAAGGTGCTGACGGGCCCGGCAGCCGGAGACAAGGCTGTGGGGGCTTTTGCTTCAGTCATGCAGGGCGGAAGCGGTGTGAGGCAAAGCTGGCGGGAGGAGGTGGGAAGCCCTTCTCACCGAGCCTGGCCACCATCCCCAGGGCACACGGTCATGGGGAGGCGGTGGGTCCTCAGACCCTGATGGAGCTGACAGCTGGTGGTGCTTTCAGAACTGGAAGGAGTGACTTGTGATAACCAGAACCATCTGGATACAGAACAGAGCTACCACGGGTGGAAAACTCAGAAAAACCCACTCTTCTGCTTAGCTCTATGGATTTTCTGTAAGTGCCAAGTCCTGCAAATAAAATCACCGCGTCCTAAGAACTACCTGACCCTAAAGGCTTGCCTGGCCTCTAGAGCCAGGTTTTCCTGAAACCTCCTATAGACTCCTGGCTCCCAGGTGAAATTGTTTTTCTACTTGGGCCTGCAGGCAGACAATGTTGTTCTCTTAATTACAGCTTAGGGCTCTCTTGTTTTTTCTCTCTTCTTAAAAGAAAAATACATTAAATCAATAAACTTGTTTGTTTTGTGTATTTATTGCTACACAGAAAATTATCCCATAATTTAGTGGCTTAACACCATAATTTGTTGTTACGTTTCACAGTTCCTTGGGTGGACTGGGCTCAGCTGGGTGGTTCTCCTTGGGCCTCTCGTACAGTTGTGGTCACGTGGTGCCCACCATACGGGATCTCTCTTACATAAAGGCATGGATTTCAAGAGACAGGAAATGAAAGTTTCCCGGCCATTTAAAGCCTGTGTCCAGAACTGGTATAGCACCATTTCCACTGTATTCCACCCATCACAGTGGTCCCAGGGCTTGCCTGGATTCACAGGGTTGGGGACATGGAGTGCTCGTTGTAGGGCAGGGGCAAGGCATACTGCAGAACTTGTGGGAGGGAGATTGTGTTGCTGCCATCTGTGGAAAATGCCATCTGCCACCCCATTCCTCATGTTCAGTCAGTGTGTAGGAACAGACAAAATGAATGTGTAATCACTTGCCTGAGTCAATCATACTCTACTTCATATCTATCAAGATGGAGCTGGAAAACTAACACAAGAGCACTAACACTTAAGCAAATGTAACATGCAAATGTCAAAACTTCAACATTACAAAATGGGTGATCTTTTTCACTAAAATGAATTTTTTTTACTCCATGAAGAAGGCTAGTTGCAGGATTTCTTTACATATCAAGATCTTCTAGACCTTTTCACTATAATTTACGAAGCAGTGTAAATATAATGGTTACGAGAGTGGATCTTAGATTTAGATTGCCGGCTCTTGGCTCAATCCTGCCACTTACTAGCTGTGAGAACTTGAGGAATGTACCCAATCCCTCTATGCCTCACTTTCCTCAATTCTAAAATGATAATGGTAGTTCCTGTCTTGTAGGGGTTTTGTGACCGTTAGAAACTGTTAATGCACACGAATCACCTGTTCCACAGTGAGCACTGTGTAACGCTGGCAAGTGTTACTGTTGTGGTGATGCAATGAATGGAGATTCTCATTACAAGCCGAGGTGTGGTTTGATGTCTTCTGTACTCAGAAGCACTTTGCTCCATGCAGTTGTATCGCCGCCTCTGTTTGGTCACCTGCACAGGAATGCCTGCACAGAGACAGGGAAGGGAGGTGGGAGGACAAATAGTAAAGCAGAATTTACTAAAAATAAAGCCAGGGCTGGGACTTGTTCAACTTTGCATAAGAGCAAACATCTCTTGATGTAGGAGAAACTAAAGGAAAGGTTAGTGGTTTCTTATCTGCATGTGCTGGGTGTCTTCTGCTTGTCCTTCCAGAGCCTCTGCTCCCCGAGGATTGTGCCCAGGGATTTTCCAAGGGCCGGGCCGGCTGCATCCTTCCACCTGAGCCTCAGCACCCCCAGGACCTGGTAAATGCTCCCTCTTTCTAGCCTGTCAGTCCTCGAGGGGGTGGCTGAGCCAACTGCGACTCTCCCTGGTGTTTCCTTGGTGTTCGTCAGAGCTTCCCATGCTACACCCTCCTCACTGTGCCCACGTGGAGCATGCCGTCCACCTGACAGGTGCCTGCCCCCAGGATGATTAGCGATAATTGATTTTCGGTTAGTTTTGTGATAGCAAAGCGGAAGAATGTGAGAAGTTGAAAACCACAGTGTCTTTCAGTAATGCATCATTTTGTTGAAGCCACTGAGAACCCCGTATGGTGGGTAGCTTTTCTGGTTTTTGGGTAGTCACCTAAAGCTCAGGAGGGCTGAAGCAGATCATGTGACCACGAATGCTGATGCCAGGACCAGAATCCTGGTCCTCTGACCACCCCCTGCAGGCCCTGCCTCCCTGGCCACCAGTGCTGAGTGAACCAGGGACCTGGACTTGTAGCCTGAAGCCAAGCTGTCCCAGGGCTTCTTGGGACTGTCAGTTGCTGAAGGCTCTTAGGTCCTTGCTGAAAAGATCATGGGAAGAAATTTCTGCAGTATAACTAAGGGGAGACACCATTTCCTTTATAAAATTGGGAGCAACTGTGTTCTAGGTCAGTCTCTCTGAGTAGATAATTCTTATTTTTCAAGCTGAAGTCTTTACTGGGCATGGGACAGCTGGTTTACATAATTAAAGTCCCCTGTTAATTAGTTTTGATAACATCAATAAACTATATTCCCACGACAGCCCTCTTATATGTGGTCGAAGATCTATTTAATCTCAGACGTGCAAACAGGCAAATATCTAGTTAGCTCTTGGTTTATACACACACATCCTGCTTAGCTTTCTAGCTCAATCCTAAACTTAAATGTTTGTTGTTACCAGTTTTTAATACACTTTTGGATAATTGAAGTTAAATGGAAAAGAGGAGGTCCCTCCTGACTCAGGCAAATTCCCCTCTACCTTTTACTGTTTATATATCCCTGGGAAGCATTTGGTAGCAAGAACTTTGCAGCTCAATGTACAATACAAGCTTTATAGCAGATCATGATTTGGATGTAATGTGCGGCTTATTAATGAAGAAGAAAAGGCTCCTTTTGATTACTTTTCTATTTGATAATAACCCCAACGGGGTTCCCAATTCTCTGCAACTCTATAATTTTTTAAAATTTAATTACTGCAATCATTGGAGTAATTATTCTTCATGATACAACCCTGTAAAGGGCCACAAGGACAGATATTTTAATATAATTTTTTTCTCTAGACTCAATTATTTCCCATCTATCAGAAATTAATTTTCTTAATATATACCACTTTTATCATTCTGTTCTCCCATCCTTCTGTTGATCGATGCTTAAAGAAGAAACAAATACCATTGCTCTGTCTGGTGTTCAAAGAATTTCGATGTCTCTGAAACCTTGTCAAACATTTTTCATTCTAGCTCTGCTTCATGCGAGCTTCCCAGCAGGGACAGGGCTGGGCATGAGTGGGGCAACCAAGAGGTTGTCCCAGTGACTGGGGTGCTCCTGGCATTTGGGGCCAGAGGCCAGCACAGCCATCATCATGGTCCTTGTCCCTTCTGGCCTCAGCTTTGAGAGCCTTTTCTCTCCAGCAGAACCCAGCTGCTTTCTCAAGTCCCAGCTCACGTCTGAGCCCTCGGAGGGCCACAGTGGTCAGGACCCTTCTTACCCTGATTTTCCCTGCTCCTGACATCCTGTCTCTGTTACTGTTGCTGCCAGTCATTTGATATAAATACTGGGGTAAATCAGGGATCAGTAAAGTTTTCTTGTAAAGAGCAAAGTAGCAAGTTTTAGGCTTCTAGGGCTGCGTGGTCCCCGTCGTGACTACTGGGTTCTGCTGTTGTAGCCTGAAAGCAGCCATCTAGAGACTGCAAGTGTGAGCGTGGCTGCGCTCCAATAACATTATTCACACACGCATGCAGCAGGTTGGATTTAGCCCACGTGCTGGAGTTTTCAACCCCTGGCCTAAACCATAGGAAATAGCTATTTTTGTATTTCAAAAATGGTCAACTATTGGCAATTTTGTATGATTCAGACAAATATTACTATGTTGTATACTTTGTTGTGAACATCAGTATCATCTGAAATGTGTTGCATCTACCCCCGAAAACATCCGAATCTCTCTTCTCCAGCTCCATTTTGTTAGCTTGTTTTTAGCCTTCCATGGTGCCTAATTCAAAGTGTTGAATATTTTGGGCATCCGATAAATATATACTTATTATATGACTGACAGAACTCTAAACTCAAATCCCTTCGTAAGAAGAAAACTTACAGTTAATTAAGTATTTGCCAGGGCACCCTAAAAAGTATTTATGTATGTATTTATGATTGCATTAATAATGGTTGTGAATTTGCAAAGTCCTTATACTATGATCAAGGGCATTTTCATGATTATCATTGTTGTCTTTGTTACCACCTGTTGTATATTTGTTGTATTTGTTTCCTAGGGCTACTTTAAAATTACTCTTGAAATTCCAGATGTCAGAAGTCTAGAATCAAGGTGTTTGTGGGTTTGTTCCTTCTAGAAAAGGCTCTGAGGGACAGTCTGCTCCAGCCCTCGTTTCTGGTAGTTGCTGGCAGTCCTTGGCATTCCTTAGCTTGTAGACGCATCACTCCAGTGTCCACCTCGGTGGCCAAATGCTGTGTCTCTGTATCTTCACACGACCTTCTTATAAGGACATCAGTCATTGGATTAGGGCCCATACTACACCGGTGTGACCTCATCTTAATTTAACTCATTATACCTGCAAAAACCCTATTTCCAAATAACATAACATTCTGCGGTGCCGAGTGGACATGAACTTTGGGGGGACACTATCTGACCCAGTCCACCGTCTATAAGGGAGTGGGGTACAGAGCCTAAACCTGGAGGTGCTGCCAAGCTGGCAGAGACCTTTTCTGCCCCTAGGAATAGTGCCCACTTATTTGCATTGGACCTCTTCTTACAGAGAGTTCAGTTTTTGAGTGCTTAATAAGAGTTTGCTGATTTTTGTTTGCTTGTGTGCCTCCTCCTCCAGACCAACTGTTGATAAAAGAGAGTTCACCCAGGAGGGTGATTATTATGTGGTAATTGATGACTCACTGCTGAGACACTCAGTCCTGTCACCTTCCCTTTGCTCCCTCTTTATATCTTTTTATAAATTTTATGATAATTTAGAGACACTTAGATTGTGTTTAATTGTTTAGGTTTTTGAGCCTTGGTAAGCAATTTTACACAGTATGGAGTGGTTGCAATTATAGCTAAGATGTGAAAAATGCTATTTTTTACTTTAAATGTTTACAATTCCTGCATTTTTATGGGGTTCATGAGCTTCATTAAGCTTGTCATTTTATTTTTTAATTTCAGCATATTATGGGGGTCCAGATGTTTAGGTTACATATATTGCCTTTGCTCTGCCTGATAGACTAATGGCCAAGAAACATATGAAAAAATGCTCAACATCTCTAATTATCAGGGAAATGCAAGTCAAAACCACAATGAGATATTACTTAACTCCAGTGAGAATGGCTTTTATCAAAGAGTCCCACAACAATAAAAGTTTATCATTTTAGAAACTGAAACCACCACCTTCTAAGAGAGACTAGGAGCTACATCTCCATCAGGGCTGTGATAAGATCAGGCTCTGCAAAAGAAGGTGGATATTGAAACATTTAAAAGAGAGAGCCATTGCCAGTGTGCTTTTGTTCAGTTCTTCTACCTTTGCTCTTGCCGGGGACCCAGGTTGGCAGTTACACAGTTCTCCTGTGTATGTGTCATTTCTCGATCTCATTTTTCTCTTAATTGGATAAGTTAATTCTCATTTTTATCTAAATAAAGAACAGACTTCCTCAGTGGATGTTAGATAACACTTTTAAACACTCTTACTATCTATGTAAATCAAATCACCTTTATCATTTCCTAATTGGTTTATCTTTTAAAAAAGAAACCACTAAAACTCAAAATATGTATGTACATAGTCACTTGGAGAGAAAAAAAAAATGACCCCAGAGAAACTGTTTAAATAACATTATGCAAAGCTACGAGAAGAGAAGCCACATCTATCCCGGCGTGTAAAAGGCTGTGTGGACTCAGTTTCAGTGGAAGACCGCTAACATCAGGAACTGAGAAGAGGTTCCACAACTAAGACATGAACGGGAGACGCAGAATCATACTTCTTGTCGGAGACCAAACTTATGAAATTTCAATTTCCATTAAATAGTATTAGTTCCGTGGTTATGATGGCCCTTAAGAACTTGGTTTAACTTTCCAGGTTGAAATAGTTCATTTCTGAAGGTATGGAATTAAAAACATTCACGAGAGTGAGGAATCATTCTCTCCATACCTTTTATTGGCAGTTCAATTTTTTCTTGTCTTTTGTTCATTTTTCTCTTTCATACGTACAACCTGGCTGCCTCTGAGGTGTGAGATCATGTATTACGTTAGCCTGATCTTGCCTTTCTCTGTGGAAGTTGCAAGTTGCCAGCAGCCTTTCGTGAGTAATCCGTGGGTGTTGGTGCTGTGGCAGGCTGCGGGGGTGGCAAAGGAGGGCAGGGGAGGGGTGTGCTGAGAAGTTCAGTGCACGCAGACGAGGGCAGCTTGATGGCCAGGCTGCCTGAGACCCTGTCTGGAGCCCAGGACGGCCAGCGAGGGAGGAGCCCAGGGACAGGGGTGACAGGCAGCCCAACCTGAGTGTCTCCTCAGATCTGTGCCCCTGCGTGGACACCAAGTGGGTGCTGTCACCTCTGACCCTCCTCCCTGAAAGGTGTCCAGGCCATCTCCCTGGGGACACACCGTGGGCACCTGAGGCGGTGCACGTGGTGGGCGTGGGGAGCTCAGGACGCAGCTCAGGACACGCCGCAGGAGAGCGCCCCCTAAGGGCTGCGGGACGCTACACTCTTTCCCTGTAGTCTGTGGTCCTAGAGGAGAGAACCAAAGCTCGTCGGGGGAAGCACAATTGTTTAGAGCCTTAAAGAAACGGAATGTCTGCCTGTGAGGGCTCCCGGCGATCTGATCTGATAAGCCGCTCAGCAGGACCGTGTTAAATCCTGCACTGTTCACCTCTAACCTCGTTTCACATCCATCTTTTTTGTTTGCCTGTTGTAGTTTTATGTTAGAATCATTATTTCTAGACAGAGGACCTTTGCATGTTTTTTAACAAAATAAACTAAAAACACGCTAGATTAGTTTTAGATATATAGAAAGGTTGCCGAGTCCCTGAGCACCCGTTTCCAGATCCCCTGTTGCTAACGCCCTGTGTTAGTGCGGCACTTTGCATTAGTGTCATCTAAAGGCCACTTTCTTCGCACTTCCGCAGTCTTCCCTTCATGCCCTTTTTCTGTTCCAAGACCCCATCTGGGAGGTCACATTGCATTTAGCCGTCCTGTCCCCTTAGGCTCCTCTTGGCTGTAACAGTCTTGGGGCGTTCCTTGTTTTTCTTGACCTTGACGGTTTTGAGGAGGGCTGATCAGGTAGTTTGTAGAATGTTCCTCAGTTTGGGTTTGTTTGGGGTTTTCCTCATGACTAGACTGGAGTTACAGTTTCTTGGAGGAAGACACAGAAGTGCCATCATCGTCCCGTCATATCAAGGGTGCGTGCTGTCAACAGGGCCTATCCCTGATGTTGACCTTGGTCGCCTGGCGGGGACAGCATAAAATACGCAATAGCAGACAGACACCAAGTCTTCAGACAGGCCCAGGCCCTGGTGAGCAGCCCCTGCTCTTCCACCTCTCTGCTCTGAGCTCCCATCGTCCCCGTCCCCTCTGGCTCTGCCCTCGTCAGCACTTGCCCCAGTGTCCCATCCTGAGAGGCTCTCATCGCTCGTCTTAGCCACCTGTCCCCACCCTATTCCCACAGCCCCTTGGCCCTGCTGGGTTTCCTGCATCCCGTATAGGTTTATTTATCTATTTAGTTGTTTGCTTCTTCCCCTAGAGTGTAGGCCCCAGGAGGCCAGAGACTTGGCTTTTGTCACTGTATGCTGGGTCCCTACAGCACTGCCTGGTGCATAATAAGTGCTCAAAAAATATTGAAGGAATGAATGATTTGTAGGTGGACAGTGTTAGGTAGGGGCGAGGGTAAGCAGGTGGCACGAACCAATGAGGATAAAGAGTAGAAACCACAAGTGGTGGTTTAAGGACCTCCCTCCTGCCCGGGCATGCGTAGAGAAAGAGAAAACCTGTCTGTAGGTAACCTTTTCCCATTAGCATAATAAAAATCACACCCCCTAGCGCCATGACAGTTCTGGAACTAGCCATACAAGGACAGAAAATGGGAGGGTATGTGATTCAGGGAATCTCCACCCACTTCCCCAAAAAGACATGAATATTCCACCCCCAGCTTGACATATTCTTTGGGATTAGCATAAAGGACAGACCCTAACCCTGGGATGATGCTGTTCCTTACTGGAGCAGTCTGCTCTCTACTGACTTAGTGCACTATACTTTCTATCCTCTGTCTTTAAACTCAGGGTCTTCTCCACTCGAAGGGACAGACCTGTCCCCCCCAGTCTCTCTCTGGAACTTAGTTTTGCTTTGCAAATAAAAGCTGCTTGTGTGGAGTGCTTCGTGTCTGTCATCACTCTGTCACACTGGCAGGTCACAGCGTTTAGAGCATGGTTTGTACATCTGCGGTTATGGTTTGGGGATAGGAAGGCCCATGCTAGGCCTTGGTGAGGGGCTTTCCAGGGTACCACGGTGGGGACCCTATCCCTGACCTCTTTTCAGCCATCTTTGCCCACATACTTACATTTTGAGACTTGTGAGGTTCAAGTCCATTTTTCACTTTTCTAAATAAAGGTCTAAACTTTTGGTTGTGGTATTTGTTGTGACAATATTTGCAGAAGGACATTGCCTAGGACTCTAATCAGAGAAATGGGCTCCCATCAGAGAAATGTATCAGAATTCATCAGAAACATGCCATTATAGCAAAAGGGAAGGGAGGCTGATGATGTAAGAGCATGAACTGAAACACGATGTGATTTATGGCCTGGAAAAGCAGTCTATGTTGGTCTTAGCTTGGTCTTAGCTGTCTTGGCCGGTGCTGGTGTAAGCACTTAATTGTGTGGATTTTGTAATGGTTTGTAGTTACAGTTTTCTAGTCCTTGGCTTCAGTACATGCATGGTGATTGGAAACATATCTAAGGAATTTTTCCTTCTACCAAGACATAGAGTGCTCAGCAGGAAGCCTGCAAAAGACTTCCTTCAGCATTAATTACGTGGTTAGAGAAAATAAATGAGCAAATTAGAGAATTAGCACCAAATTAAAACGAAGCTGGAATGGACAGAGCATCTAGTTCAGATTGTTTTTGCACTTTGGTGATGAAAAGCTGCTTCTTGCTTTGTAAACTCAGAGTTGAATAATGGAAAGTTTAGGGGCATTCTTCTCTTTTAATGCCAAATTAAGACACTAGTATTAAACTTAAAACATTTTTTTTTATTTTGATCAATCCATCAACAATGTCCTATGTGTAAAGGAACATTTAATTTTGAAAAGGTTTTAGAATTTCTTTTAGATTTTAGTTGAAAGTGGGATACAAAAAAAAAAAAAAACCAAAAAAACAAAAAACAGTCACAATTAGGATGGCTCCGCAAACATCAGCTTTTATTTCCACACTGTCAGTGAACAATGACACATAATGATTAGTAGCGACATGTTTTACAGAGAAAGGAAGAAAACCCAACACACACAAGGAATGAGACAAAAACTCACGTAAATATGCTAGGAAGAGTGGAGCTCAAAATGATATTTATGGCTTTATAATATGCCAGGGTTATTAATTTAACCCTGATAGTGGTAATTCAAGTAGCAGGTGTCCCCAAATGAGCCTTCACTTATCAAGCTTAAAAAATATTTTCTGCTCTAGCTTGGAATTAAAAAAAAATAGGTGAAAGATAAACATGTCCTTCTGGGCTATAAAAGTATCCGTGAGATTCATATTTTTAAAACAATTCTTTACTCCCTTCTGTTGTGAGTATCTTCTCTGTTTGTTAAAATAAAGCAGTTGTTTTCTCATTTTCTCTTTGTGGGCCTCTGTTAAGCATGAAGCAGCACACAGCTCGTCTGGCAGGGAAGGGCTGTCTGATCTGAAGCCAGAGAGACGCAGTGGTATCAGACAGATAAGTAGCAGCGTGGACAGGGAGTTGTATGGCAGGAAGTTGACCAGCACTCTCTGGGCAGTGAGTAGGTTGGCATCAGTTGAAGTTTTTCTTCTTTATTTTCTCTCTCTAAATAACACATACATTTATCTCAACCTTGACATAGGGAATCTAGAGGACCAACTTAGCAAACATGTAATAGCTGGGATCCTTGAGATCATTTTCATATTCCTGAAGTGTAAATTAAACATTTTAGAAATTAAGTGAATTTCTTAAATCTCCAAAATTGGTGACATGCCACCTTACTGACCTCTGAGAGTCAATTCACCTCCAAAAGAATGTGCCTTTTGCCTGAGCACCTGGCTGGCCTAAGTAAGGGCCCATTTCATCACAGAGTATATGAAAACAGAGATTTAAACTGAATCACACTTAAATACTCCGATTGTAAAAACATGTAATTTAACAATTCCACAGCAAATCAAATAATTGATGATGGTGCCCGAATAAAACATTTATGTTGTTATCTTTTGCAGGTTCAAATATTGTAAAACGTTTACGTTACTGTCTTCTGCAGATTCAGGTATTTGTGGAAACGATTTTGGTGGATTTGCCCATAGTTAATTTTTTTGTGAGCGCAGCAGAGTTGCTCTGCCCTTTGTAAATTGCAAGTCATTTTCGAAAATTTCGTCTGGTTTCCGTAGTTACTTCTTATGCTTTTGGGAGAGATAGCAGATATTTCTTTTTAATGTGACCAGGGAAGTCATTGCTTCACTTTGCCTTTTTCACCTGTTGCTGCCATAAACCGTTACCAAAAGGGGGAAGATTTGTTTCTGTTAGTTTTCTGCTTTTTTGCATTTCTAAGTCTGGAAATGGAGTCTCTATGGTTACAAGAGACCAGATGGGAGGAAGTCAGCTCCCTGGCGAGGTGAAGCCCTTAGATTCTTTTGTGACATTATTTTCTTCATAACAAGCTGGGAAAATAATCTTTGTAAGCTTTATAGGTTTAGTGATGCACACAAACTGATCATTTCGCAGATTAATTGCATTAAAAACCCTTCTGTTAGCCAAGCAATTCCAAGTCATTTCTAGCTTCATTAATTATAGAGATTCATTATAGTCAATAGTTTGAAAAAGTGAACTACAAGCAACTTTTTCTTTGGTCTTGTTTGCGTTTCTGCTGTTTATTCCACTGCTTCTCCCACCTGAAGGTGTAGAGCATCCAGGGATTCTGTGAAAATGCCGATCCTAATCCAGTGGGTCTCGGGTGTGGCCCGAAATTCTGCATTTCTAATAAGTTTCCAGGTGATGCTGAGGTTGCTGGGCTGGGGCCCCACCTTGAGTAGCGAGGATTGAGCCTACATGAAGTTTCAGAGCAGCTAAAACCTTAAAGTAAATTCCCCTTCCCTCCTGCACAGACATTTAGGGAACAGACTTTGCAAAATTTAAACCCAATCTGTGGTTCTTTATTTAGGAAAAATGTGGTAGTTACCAACAGGCTTCATGAAATTGGCTTCTCCACTGGTGTTTTGCTGGTTGAGTGGTAACCACGTGCTGGTCTGTCTCCACCCACCCTTCACTCCAGACTGGAAGTTTTTTTGTTTTGAAAAGGACAGATGGTCTTTGTTGACATGGATGTTCCTGTTAATGTCATTAAGAAGGAAGTCAATAATGGGGAATTGATATGACAGTCATGAAGTGAATTGTGTTCATGTTGACATTTTCTCTACTTCCTTCCAAAGAAGCCAGGGTGAGAATACCAGGATTTGGTAGGACCGAGAGATTCTTTTCAGCATAGTGGCATTATTTTGTCCCATTGGGATGGGATGCAAATTTCAGAGTATAATGGGAGTGTTCTTCACGTTAGGGTGTCCATGGGTCCGCAGGTCCTAAATGCCTCTCATGCTGCCTGTGTGTCCCAGGAGGTGCTGCCCCAGTGAGGCCGCAGGATGGCCTGTGTCCGCTGCTTTTATGACTCTCGATGCGTTTGCATTTGTACTGGGTGGGGAGCCAGAGTTCCCACTTGCAGCTGCAGCTTGACACTCTTCAGAGGTTACCCTCCTCCGGAGCAACAGGATGCTTGGATGAGGCGACGTCTTAGGAAATGGCTCACTCCTTGTGGGTGGTGGACTCGTATCTCCAAACAAAGCATCTTGCCTCTTCGTGCTGGGTTAACCTGGGTGGGATGATAGAGAATTCTCTTGTTCATACTAAAGTGAAGACAGTTTTCTAAATTTTAAAAAGTTGCCCAATGGGGACTATAACCTATACAACTGAATATGTGAGTCAATCGCTGTGAGAGGGTATAGAAATGGTGAATAAGAGGAATGTCTTTCTAGAGATTGTAAGTGTTGCCTCCAAGCAGTGGTGCTCCAGAAGCCCTCGCATGTGTAGGCCTTTCAGTTCTCTGTGTCATGGAGGGAACTCCTGCTTTCCATGGGTGGCACAGTGTGTGCAAGGGGTGTGTGTGTGTTTGTGCAGGTGTGTGCATGTCTGAATGTATGGGTTCAGTGTGAGGTATGTGTGTTTGCATGTGAGTGAACATGCCTGTATACGTATGGGTGTGTGTGCACCTCTGTAAAGGCAGGGTTCACGTTGAATTCAGCCTTGCGTCCTTGGCAGTGCCATGCACAATGCTTTACACACAGTAGGCATTCAGTAAATTTGTTCAATTAAAGTGAGTTGAATGCATGAGTACTATGATTGATTGAATAAAAAGAGATTGCTTTCATATTGCTTTCACAAATGTCAAATAAGTATTTTCAGAAATGAGCAAGTGATTTAATACGAGAAAAGAGTTGCTGCCACCAGTTCCTGTGTGAGACACCACATGGATCGCAGCTGATAGAGACGTGAGCTGTACTGTGGGTCCCCACCTCTGCTCCAGGGAAAACAGTTGGATTTTTAGCATACTTTTTTTGGAGGTTAAGAAATTCAAATGACATGATGAAGTGAATTTCGGATTTTATACTGACATTAATCTATTTTCTTCTCCCTCTCTTTCTTATCAGCTGCTCTTAAGGAGCTGAGTCTGAAAAGCAGCAGTACCTTCCTGACAGCTACTATTCCTGGGGTGCTATCAGGTTACCTGCTTGGCCCTGTGCACTGGCCGGGGTGTGATAAAACATATCTGTTGTTTGTTAGCAGCTGCGAGCTCTTCTGTTTGTGTAGTTCTTAGATGGTCTAAAACTAATCGGGAGCATTACACATTCTCCCAAGTTCTCTGCTAAGCCCTCTTTTGCCATAAGCATATCACACATGCATTTTTCACACTTACTTTAGGGATCTTAATGAAAGTTTCTTAATGTCACATGAGCTGCCCTATATCAACTTTTTAAGGGATTTCTAAAGTTCAGTTGCATGATGGACTACAGATGGTCCCTGACTTACAATTTTTGACTTTACCGTGGTGTGAAAGTGACATGCATTCAGTAAGAACTGTACTTTGAATTTTGAATTTTCGTCTTTTCTCGGGCGATTGATATGCAGTAGATGCTCTCTTGCAATGCTGGGCAGTGGCCCTGAGGCACAACTCTGTCAGTGACATGATCACCAAGGTAACAACGGACACTCCACAGTAGACTGTGTTGCCAGGTGATTTTCCCAGCTGTAAGCTAATGGAAGTGTTCTGAGGCCAGGCCCTGAAGCTCAGTAGGTTAGCTGTCATAAATGCTATTGTAATTATGTGATTTGAATGTGGGAGACAAACACTTTGAGGAATATGACTTTAAACTTTTTAATGTCTCTGTTGGGAGAATGAAAGAATCCTGGGATCCCATCCTATAATTTTTACCTCAAAAAGTTCACGATGCATGGAGTTAAGGTTTAAGTAGAAGCCATACTAACCAAAAATTAAAAAAAAAAAATAAAATCAAAAACTGATCTTTTTGAAGGAATCTTAGAAAGCATGTTTTTATTTGCAAAGTGATTTTGAAATACGCAAGCCCTCTGTACCCGTAGGTTCCATATCCCTGGGTTCAACCAGCTGCAGATCAAAAATATTCAGAAAAAAAAAAAGGATAGGTTTGTTTGTACCAAATATGTATGGACTTTTTTTCCTTGTCATTATTTCCTAAAGAATATGGGGTAACAGCTATTTACATAGAATTTATATTGTATTAGGTATCGTAATTAATCTAGAGATGATTTAAAGCATGTGGAAGGATGCGCGTAGGTTATATGCAAATACTATGCCATTTTATATCGGGGACTTGGAGCATGCGTGGATTTTGGTATGGGGGAGGGGCCTGGAGCCGATCCCACAGGGATACCAAGGATGACTGTGGTTCTAAGTGATTGATAGTAAGAGGTTAAGTTGTGCTGCTGTGGAGGGCAGAATGGTGGCCCTTAAAGATGTCCCCATCCTAATCCCTAGAACCTGTGAACGTTACCTTGTATGGCAAAAGGAATTGTGCAGATGTGATTAAGAGTTGTGAGGTGGGAGATTAACAGGATCATCCATGGGGGATTTAAGTAGAATCACAAGAGCTTTATAAGAGGGAGGCAGGGGAAGATTTGCTGTAGACGGAGAGGAAAAGCTGGTGTGAAGATGCCCAGGGGCTGGCCTTGAACATGGCAGGGCTGCCCTGCACCAAGGGATGTGAGAAGACAGTTCTAGAAGCTGGAAAACGTGAGGAAATGAGTTCTCATCAAGAGCCTCTGGGGAGAGTAGGGCCCCACTGAAATCTTGGTTTTGTCCCAAGGAAACCCATTTTAGATGTCTGACCTCCAGAAATGCAAGAGAATAAATTTATTTCAAGCCACCAAGTTTATAGGAATGTTTTCCAACAGTAATTTGTTACCTAAGAAATGAACATTTCACTCAACTAACTAGTGAGCTTTTGGCCGAAGAGTGTTGAGTTTTCAAAAATAAAATTAATATTCAAATGTATAAAGATCCTACATGAAACTGTAATAGCTATCCTGATTCAAATAATGGAGGATTAAAATGTGAAACTATTCTGAAGTTGACTCTGGGGTATAGATTGTTTGGAAAAGCTTCGATGGAATCACTCATTCTTTAGTTTCTTGGCATTTTACGACACAGCTCTGTGTTGTGCCATCTGTTTTGTGCGAGGAGCTGCGACTGCCACAGTGTCGTACATCAGTGGTTGTAAATTCTGTGGAGGACGTTACGCTCTCTTCCCAAGCCTTCCCTCCGCTTCCCCCAAAGGCAAATGTGTGTTCCCGGTGGCTGAGGTTTTCTGGGAGACCCCTCTGCGGGCTGTGCTCATTTTTGAATGGATGAACACTTACAAGACATCCTGGGAAAAAAGAGTGTTTTTCTCTTTAAAGAAATTTGATGGAATCTAGAGGATTTGATACCTTTTTGGATGAAATGCAGTGACAGAATTCTCTGCTAGAGTATTGCTTTTTCATTCTAAGGATAGTAAAGTTCTCCAGTTTAATAATGGTTTAGGAGTGAATCATTACTGTCCTTAAATTTACCAAGACACACCTTTAACCCATGTGACCGTGTGATATTTTAAAAAAAATCCTCTAGATGGGAGATTTATTTTCCCAAAATATTTTAGTGGGACAATTCCCATCCACAACTTTGTACTTACTTTAATCCTCAGTTTGCATATTTTTCTTTTTCATCTCATTTCCGTGAAATAAGGCAGAGCATTTTTACGACTTGGATTTGGCTTCCTTTTATTCTTCCTTTTCATTAATGCTTTTCTTGCTTTGGCATAGAACACTATTTGGTTCCCAACACTCTAGGAAAAATGCTTAATTAATGAAAAACTTTGAAATTCCGGAATAACATGCAGGGGAACATATTTGTTCAGGTTAAGTTTATATGACTTTCAAAATAGATAAAAATAATCTGTTGCTAAACCAAATCAGTGCTTTCATTGAAAGGATTTGGTCGTCAGTAGGACAGAAAGAGATGGTGTCGAAGGCTTCCTTTAATTTAAAATGCCTTAAAAGGAAAAGCAGATGCATAACAGAGCTTCTGCTGGCGTGGGATCAGGATTTTCTTGAGCTCTTTCCAGAAAACTCTACACAGTGCAGCAGAATTGAACATGAATGCTGACTTTTAAAATCACTCTGTATGCATTAAGAGTTTGCTCAGTTACTATGAACATCTAATTAAAAAAAAAAAAAGAAAAAAAAAAAAGGAAAGGAAAATAATGCTGGATTATGAATTAAAAGACCAGGATTTCTACTTTGGATTCAGCACTTCCTACCACATACCTTTAGACAAGTGTCTTCTATGCACTGAGCTTTGGTTTTTTTCATTTGAAAAATAGCAATACCTCCTTTGCTTCCCATTCAGAGGTCTTTGGAGGATCCAGAGATTAGATGTATGGAAATAGTATAATACAATGTTATATAAAAAGGAAATGCTGAATTATGAAGGTATTTGGATTGTTGCTGAAGTCATAGAAAAGTAAACTTTTTGCACACTTATTAATTCTTTGGGTGAGGTTGAAAAGAATCAGTTCTGCTCTCATGAAAGAAGGGAGGTGACTCTGGGGCTATTTTGGTTCCTCTCTTCTAGGAGCCACAGTTGTGACTTCCTTTAACTTTTGATGCCAGGAACATAAGACTGATGGATACTTCTCTACTTTCACTTATCCCTAAACTGCGAAGGATATTTACAAAATTCTTCTTCTTTAATCTCTGGGTAAGAAAGAACAAGATGTCTGTGCAGAAAAGAAGAGAAATCACGTTTTGCCAGGACAGTATTGTTTGCATTAGTGTTGTATATTATTGTTCGTCATAATTTGCCCTCAAGTTATTTGTTTCCTAGTTATTAACAGGGTAATTTAGCTTTGCTTTTATTTTATTTAATTAATTAAAAAAATCGATGAATAAAAATTGTATATGTGTATGGTATACAACATGACTTTTTGATACATGTGTACAGTGTGGAATAGCTAAATTCATAATTAACATATATGTTACTTCATATACTTAGGTATAGAAAGAACACCTAAAATCTACTGTCAGCAGTTTTCAAGTATGCAGTAAATTGTTAGTAACTGTTGTCACCATGTTGTAGAATGTTAGCCTTGTTTTTAGATTATACCTGGGACACAAGTGCTGGACACATCAGACTGGAATATTTCAGGTTAGAGATGTCCTCTAAGAGAGTGAGGTGCTCTCAGGGTTCCTTAATCAGGACTTTTGTCTCCAGGATATTGGGTACTTTTCCTTGGATTCTGAGTAATATGGAATGATATTATCTAAGTAATTACAACTTTGGATAGTTTTTGCCCTTGTAATTTCCTCCCAGATTAACCAGATGAAAAAATTAGATTCTGTTGTAAAAAGAATGTATCTCATTAACTTAAGGCGGTATAAACTGGAGCAGGACCTATTCCAATTCCATATCACAATGAATAATCTCAATAAAACATTGCATCACTATACCATGAAGTCTCTTGAATGTGGCATGCTTTGGACAGGCTGTAGAAGGGCTATGTTGCACAGATGGAATGTAGCTGTAAATGTCTTCACTCTAAGAGTTAAAGGATGCATTATAATTGTTCACTGTAAATGAATTCCATAGGGGTTTAGATGAGTATATGAATTAAAAAGCCATTAATGACTACTAGGAGAATTCATAAAATTTCTAACTATTAAGATTGATATCAGGAAACACACTATGTGATACTCATGGCCATAGAATGTGGACTCAAATTGGCGTTACCTGAGACAACAGGGACTCCTCACCATGTGTCAGTTGGAATTGGTACGGCAGGGCAGGTGGAGCATGATTCAGTTGATTGTGATGGTTTTGTGTGTCTAATTGTTGGCAGCAAAAATATGCAACAAAATTGTTTAACTCAATTCCTTATTGTCTGAAATTATATTTTAAAACATTTCTCTCCTGAGGGATTGGAAAGATTGTCTTAGGTTGAAATCTTACTTGGGAAGTACATAGAGGGAATTCTGATGTATACTAATACATGCAAAAGTTCATAAACTTGAATTAATGAGGGAGAGAGTTCACAGTATAACTATGTTTTAAGAATATGCAATTTTATTTATTTCTACTATTAGTTCTTATTGGAATAAGGTTAACAAGATATTCCTTAAAAAGTTTTCCATAACTCAGATATCATACTGCTTTACAACTAAAAATACTAATATCTTATATTGATGATAGGTAAAGGAGCACTTACAAAGGATTTGAAAAATCAAGTTTCTAAAACATGTTATTTACCTCCCAATAGTTTGTGCTTATCAATCTATGAATCATGTGAAATTATCATTTTGCAGGTCAAAATCTGTCAAATAGTGTAGATTTTAATGTGTTCAAATTCACACTAACTCTCCCAAATCAAGCAATAAACCTCTGTTATATTTTCTTACTGTTGATCACAGTGCCAGGTATCCTGTAAATCCTCAGTGACTCTTTGTAGAAGGAATGAATGAGATTGTAAATGAACAGAAGATGGAATGACCGAATGGGTGAGGCTTCTGGGCTGGGCATTGTACGAAATACCATGGGAGTTAAATGGGCATGGCTTTCAATCTTAAGCCTTTTTCTTTTAATGTTCTTTCCAAATTCCATGGAATTAATTTTTCCATCATCCTGGTCCTTGGAGGTTGCCTCACCAAGGAGACCTTCCCTGGGCATCCTATCTGAAATAATGCAAATCTGTTTCTTCTTCCTCTGCCTTTACTTCCTTCCTCCCTCTTATGACTTAAAATAATATGCTTTCTAGTTTACATAGTGTTTGTTTTCTGTATTCTCTAATAAAGTCCATGAGCAGAGGCACCTTGTCTTGTTCAATAATGTCTCTCCAGTTCCCAGTAGAGGGAGTGACATATGGTAGGTTCTCAATAAATATTTCTAGAATTAATGAATGAATGGTTCAGAGAGAAACTATCTAGTGAGATTAGCTGATTTGCCAGTGGTCTAACCCAGAAACTAAACTTTAAGATGAAATTCTGAGACTTCCTACAGAGTTAAGAATATTAGTATGATAAAAGTTTGGGCCGATATGGCTGAGCTGACACCACAGCACTACAGTGACTCTAAGGCTGTAGAACCAATCTTTATTCATTCAGTAATTCCATGTTGAATGTCTACTGAGTGTCAGACAGTGGGTACTTAGTGCATCTTGGAAGAAATGTAAAAGTGGCCTTCCCAAGTCCTTTCCCCCCATCCTGTTCCTCCTGTCCTCAACCCCCCTGGTTACTACATTCCCCTTGTAGTAATGCTGTCCTGGAGAGTGGCAGCAAGCTCCACCTTGCACCCACCCATACCCTCTGCTTGGCCAGAATGGGTGACTGGTTGCAGATTACAATAGCCTCTCTTCTGTTTTTGAGGCGTTGCTTTGTCAAACACTCCATTTTCACTGTTGGACCTGGAGAGCTCTGATAAGCATCCTCGGGGTTGCCTCATTGTACATTTGTCCTGTGCTGTAGATTCACTTTTCATTCGTCGTATGTTTTCAAGCGTTACCTGTAATAGGTACTGAGAATACAGTGATGGTCAAGACAGACATGGCTGCAGAACCTTGCAGAACTTCCATTGTGCTAAAGAAGATGGGTCGTTGCGAAGTAACCGCAGGGAAGTGGGAGGAGGGTTGTGGAAGGGAAAACAGAGGAGACACGGCTGTGGGGATCACAGTGGGGTGTTCAGGGAAGGCCTTACAAAGAGCACCAGTCTCTGCACACCCGAGGAAGGGAGGAGGCCTCGGTGGGCGGTAGGCGGTGGGTGGTGGGGAAGGCTGTTCCAGGTAGAGGGAGCTGCATGTTGGAAGGTGGGAGATTTGAGAAAGCTTAGAGAAGCCAAATGACTGGAAACACTGATCCCATAGTCACGCTCATGCATTGTTGGGAATTTTACAAACTACCCTTTCTGCAGGATGGAAATTGGACTGGAGGAAGGCAAGATCAGATGCAGGGAGACTGACACGATGGTGGCATTTATTGTTAGAGTAGTAATAGGGGAGTGGGAGGAGGAGAGGTCTGCTTAAGAGATATTTAGGATTTGGTGACGGCTGAATGTGGTAGGGGAAGGGGGCTTCATGATAAAGAGGGAGATGACATTCACTGTTGTCTTGCTTGATCCTTAGAAGAATGGGTGCTCTAGTCACCAAGATAAGAAACAGTGGCAAAGGCGTATGTCATTGTTGGTGGTGGGGTGTGGGGTGGTGAATTCAAATATTCGTATCTTAAGACTCAACCCACTCACTGTGACTCATCTCTCCCCAGTTGCTACGATCCTTGCGATCATGTTCTAGAAACTTCTCCCCATGCTATCCTTCTGAAGTGTCTATTTGTGCTAGAAGAACAGCCTCCATGGTGGCCACTTCTAGGGAAGAACCTGAGTTCTGCCCGGGTCACCAGCTGGCATTTGCAGGTGTCTGTTCCCTCCTCTCCTAGACTGACTGAGAATTTATCTCAGAGCCTTTATAGAAGATTACATCAAATGTGGAAGCCAAGAAATAAGGAAAGACTCAGGAGTATATCCTGTAAAAGGTAATAAGCATTTAAAAACGTATTGTGTAGAAGCCATGGAAAAGCAAGTTTGACAAGAGAGCCAATTTATTCCTGAAGAAGGTGATTAAGGCATGTGTGGGAAAAACACAATGATGACATTCAGATAAACTGTTAACGAGAAGCCATACTGCAGCAGATGGCATATTCTTTTAGGACTGTTCACATCCCTCGCTCTGAGGAACTAGTTAGCATGTAAATCTGCCACAGATATTCTGGGAGGGTTTTAACCTGCAAGTGACTTGAAGATAATGGAGACAGAGACCCATTACTTTAGGGCAGGGTGAAAACGCAATTGCTCCTTCTGTGCAGGCTCAAGTGTTCCTTTATTACGGTGATAAAACATGACTGAACCTAATTGTGATGGAACACACCCAGGTAATGTATTAAAATTATTATATTTCTAGTAAAATAATACCTATGCTACCGTCCTAATTTCATCTCTTTTCTAACAAGAGTAAACATTATTCTAGGAGGAATTGATGGCCGTTTGATTTGATTATTGGTTGTAGCAAACTTAAAAGAAGATCATATTTCAATAAATATTCAGTCGTTATTGAATTTTAAACGTTATCTTGGCAGATGCTCATGCTTCTTGATGATTACGGAGAAGGGCTTGGCATGAGAAGCACAGTGACGCTGGGGTGGCGCGTGGAGGGGAGGCGTGACTTCAGTGTGAAAGTGACCTCGGGGGAACTGGTGTTGACTGTGGTCTTCTAGAAGCCTTGACTTTCAAAGACTTTGTTTTCATAGATTCCATCACCTCTGAACATGTCCACTGGCCATTTTTGCCCACAATTAGTAAGAGGCACAATGATGCCACACAGAGATTTCCCACCTCTGGCTGCTTTTTACTCCTTATTTTGATGGTACAAGACACCCAGAGCCTTTCCTTTCAACCCCACGCCCGGGGGACACGTTTAGTGGTTCCTTAAATAGGCCTCCTCCTTAGCGGGATCTCTTAGCAGCAGACTCTCGAAACACTGAAGCTTGGAAGACTATCTGGATAGTTATTTGCAGCCCAAACTAAAATGTTAAAAAAAGACCCATTATATTAATTTCTTTTTATAATTTGGGAGTCACTCTGAACATTAAAGCTATTTAACAGCTTATTAGAACCTTAAGTATGCATTAATACATTTTATAGCGGCTAAATGTAGATGTGAACAAACTAAAAAATCAGGTACTTTTAGCACCTCCTCACCAATGGTTTGAAGTTAAAACAGTGTACGCAGCCCGCTAAAAGAGTGTCCCCATTACAGCTAATATAAAATTAAACTTTTACAACTAAATTGGCCCTTGTCTAACGCTAAATCAATCTTCAAATGATTCTAAGTGGAAGCCTGAATTATCTGGTCCTTTCTATTCTTTTAGCTGTCTGCAGCCGTCACGTAAATTATTCTGGGTGGATGTGTTAATTTAATTATACTTGAAAAGTTTCTCAGGAGGTTGAAAACCTCCAGCAGTCCAGGGTGCCATTTCTCTCAGTATCTCTACTCTTTCTGGTTTTATTTTTTGCATATTTTACTGGGCTCTGTTTTTGGTCAACGTAGAGAAAAGCTGCTTTGTTGACAGTTAATCTACCAGGACAAATTTCTGATTGTTCACTTTGAGACCCTTCTTACCATTGATCACTGAACGTATACGCCAGAAAGTCGAAGACAATGAAGAAACACCATGCTACTGATTCATGGGCCTGTGCTGTGCCTTCTTGTAGCAGTTAGAAATAAGTCACTGTCTCAGCTTTAGCAATCTGATCTTCCTCTGGGCAAGGCTGTGGGCAGAGGTGTTTTGGGTGCCACCTGCCAAGGCTCTCCTTCACTGGGGTCCTTGGGTCTCAAGGACTGGGGTGACGGTGCTTGAGCCCTGGTGCTCTGGCTGCTCTCCTTTCTGGAAGAGAGAGAGAGTAAGTAACTCTCCTCCATGTGTTGCAGGGACATCAGGTGGGCTAGAGGGGGTTTAGCACCCTCTTCCCTGCGATCGGAACACTTCTGATTGGCAGTCTGTGGACTGAGCCCCAGCAGGCATGAGGCTGCCATGCAGCACACTGTGTCCTGTTCCCAAAGCAGCTGGGCTGGGTCTGAGATCACCCACCAGTAATTAGCGAAAATTACTGCTGAAGTGTGGGTGTGACTTAAAATTTTGAGTCACGGACATGTGAAGTATGATTTTTAAAAAATTATACTAAATGGGTTTCCTCATTGGATAAACCAAGCCCGAATGAACTCTCTGTTGAAAGCAAAATGCTTTTGCCCTTTGCCTTCTGTGAACTAATCAAATGAGTGCCAGACCCAGGGTAGGAGGAGGAAATTGGGCATCGCATCCTCAGTCCCCTCGAGGTGAAATCAGTTAATCATCATGGTAGTAATACTAGTTGTTTCCAGAACAATTTTTGTTTTATAAATTATTGTATTTTTCTGCCCAAATAGAAGATAGTGAAACTAAAGTAGACTCTCAATTCTTCAGTGTTTTGAATTTTGTTGCAATTTTTCACCAGGGGAAATTATGTACTAGATAATGAATTTTTATTTCAGTTAAAAATAGGGTTGTAGGACTGCTAAAGATGACTGGTTAGTATCTGGTACACCAAGCACAGGGGGTGATGAAAACAGGAAAATCAAAGCCCTGGAGAAGGTGATAGATTGGCAAACGAGGACGTGATATAAAAGGAACCCAGCACATCACCCTCATCATTCAGTTGACGTCAGGATGGGACCCACTGAGGTCACCAGCGTCCATGTGGTATCTCTGCGCAGGACCCACTGTGCCAAGCATCCCATAGCCTGTCCCTTGGCACCTCCTTTGCCCTGGTTCACTGGTTTCTCCCTCACACCAGTCCGCCGGCCATACTCGTGGGCACGCTCTTCCTTGAGCTGGGAAGGCGTGGCCTTGGCGCTTGCCCTTCCCACTGCTAAGTGGTCCCCACAGCGTGGCTCTCCTTCAGAAGGGTTCGTGCTAATGCCACCTCCTCAGGGGCAGCTCTGCTGACCACTCTGTCTACGGCCCTTCCAAGCATCCCTGTCTTCCCCCCAGCAGGCTGTGTTCTGCCCGGCACTCGTTCTCACCCGCCATTACGTTTCAGCTCTGTACTGAGTGCCTTATCCTCTGTCCCCCACTTGAATCTGTCTGAGAGAATGGGGACTTTGTCCCGCTCCCTACAGCATCGCTAGAGCTTGCAGAAGTTTCTGAAAAACAACAGATGCTCAATATTTGTTAAATATTTTAATGGAAAGAATTCAGGTTGTCTTCGGTGAAAACTGTATTTGTAAAAATAAACATTTGTGTTTTCTTGGTTTCATAACATTAGCAAGGAGAAGATTGCAATTTATGATATGTCACTAGTGAAACATCTTTAATTATAGTTAAAGGGAATGGTGAGTGTCACCTGCTATTTATTAAAGCACTCTCCATGTGCTAGGCACGGAGAATTCTGGAAACTTACTGTCTTAAATGATGCCAAGTGCTTGGATTTTAAAGAAATCCGTAACTTAAAATTAAACTTTGTCTCATTACAAGAAGTTCTATACTATGTCCAGTGTGGGGGTCCGTGAACTCCTCTATCCTTAAGGAGTGAAGGCATTTTAAGAGCAGTGCTACTGTGCTGACCTCCTTCCATGACAAGGTGCCCAGTGTTGGACCTGTTTAGTTTTTAAATTTTGAACACAACTTTAGGGTGCCGTGTGAAATACATGGAGATGGTCCCATGTGAATGTCAAATTTTCATTCAAGTTTGGCCCCAGCATGTGGATGAGTCTGCTCAGTAACGTGGTAATACAGTGAACATAGATGTTACGACCCCAGGCTCCTGTGTTTGGCTCTGAAATTCATTTGGTGGGAGCTTTGCATGGAAATACACAGTCTCTAGGACGCTGCTCCCGTGTACGGAGCAGGCTTTCCCTGTCAGCCTGCTCTGAGTGTCCAAGAAGCCCCTGCGCCTCGAGCCCTGGGGGCTCTTTTAGCTTTCTCTTCTCAGCTGAAGCCTATACTTCTGCCTCAGATCACTGTCTTCGTCCATTTTGTGTTGGTGTAAAGGAATACCTGAGGCTGGGTAATGCGTAAAGGAGAAAGGTATGTTAGGCTCACAGTTCTGCAGGCTGTCCAAGAAGCACGGCACCAGCATCTGCTGCTGCTGAGGATCTCAGGAAGCTTCCACTCGTGGTGGAAGATGAAGAGGGAGCAGGTGTGTCACAGGGTGAGAGACGGAGCAAGAGAGAGAGAGCGGAGGAGTGCCACACTCTTTTAATGACCTGCTCTTGCATGAACTTGCACAAGGAGAACTCACTCATCATTGTGGGGAGGGCACCAGGCCATTCATGAGGGATCTGTCCTGGTGACCCAACCACCTCCCACCGGGCCCCACCTCCAGCACTGGGGATCAAATTTCAGCATGAGATTTGGAGGGGACAGTATCCAAACTGCATCAGTCACAGTCTATGTTCCAGGTAAAAAGAGAAATCTCCTCCTCATGGTGAGTAAAGGTCAAAAGTGCCCCTCTTATGCATACTGGGTCCTGCAAATGAGTGAGTTCGTTCATAGGGTATTTTGAGTTTGTTCTCTCTCTCTCTCCCCCACCCCACACCCCCGCTTTTTTGTTTGTTTAAACACTGGGGCTCCCTTTCCTTTCATTGACAGCTTTACCCCAGTTGTTCATGTATTCCCCACACTATCATTATTTGGGTACGGTACAAAATGATCAAGAAAATACCTTCTCTGGAATAAAACTTTGTAGCCCTTGTTGAGTCAGAGTTTAGTGTTCTAGTGTTCCTTTGAGAAAATATCCAAGAAATGCAAGAATGGAACAAAATCTGTTGACCCCTGACCACTCCCTTTCCATCTTTGATTTTCTTCCCTCCTTCCTTCTCCTCCCTCTGTCCTCCCTGAAATCAGAACCCTTTGGGAAAGGGTATTTAATTGTGGAGTGGCCCCCGTTTTCTCGGGCATTTGTCTCTGATGGATTTTGAAGGCTTGTTCCTCTCCTTGAAGCTGAGAGCTGCAGTGCTGAGGGCGTCCCATGAGGACCCTGCTCTGGTTTCTCTGGGAGCCCACCAGGTGCCAAGTGACAAGCTCAGCGCATGTTTCCTTGGGCAGGAGTGAGCTGGTTGACACTGAGGAAGCCTGTGGAACCCTGTAAGCCCAAGACACAGCATGTTTAGAGATATTCGTGGCTGAAAGTGACCCCAGGACAGCTCTCTGCTATCTCTGGCATGAGTTTTTGCTGGGATTCTGTTAGTCTTATTGTGGTTGTTCCAGTTACTTCAAATCACATGTGTTCAAAACATGGCTGGCATGGCCCAGCATTCTCACCATGGGCCAAATGGTGCCTCTGATGTGCATATATATTAATGGGGTGATTCCTTCAATACCAGCAGCTTGGTTCATGTTGCAAGTAAGTGGCTGTTTCTGCTTTTATTTAAATTCCAACTATCCACGGAAATTCTTCCTATCCTCTGCGTTAACTGCTGCAGAGCAATAAACTCTACCCTCAAGGAGAAATAATCCATGTTGAATACAGGAATGTGTTTCCTTAGTTTATTTCTAAAGTGTATTTTTTATATTTTAGAGACAGGGTGTTGCTCTGTTTTTCAGGCTAGAGTGCAGTGGCACAATCACAGCTCACTGTAGCCTCCAACTCCTGGGCTCAGGTGATCCTCCTGCTTCAGGATCCTGAGTAGGTGTGACTACAGGCATGTGCCACCATGTCTGGCTAATTTTTAAAATGTTTTTGTAGGGATGGGTTCTCTCTATGTTACCCAGACTGGTCACGAGCTCCTGGCTTCAAGTGATTCTCCTGCCTTGGCCTCCCAAAGTGCTGGTATTAAAGGTGTGAGCCACCATGCCCGGCCTGGGTGTTCTCAGTCCTAAAGCAGATTCTTCAGCTGCTTCCTCAATATTGTTTTTACTTAAAAAAATATTTACAGACAAAGAGTCAGAGTTGATTCAGAATGCTCATGGTTAGATATTTGCCTACTTTGGTTTCTGTGGTAGCTTTGATCATTTTGAATATTGTCTCTATGCCATAAAAAGACACGTAGATATCTCAATTCCATCTTATGTTAAGTAATGACGGTAGAACAATCTAGAAATTGAACAAGTTATATTTTCTATAGGTGCATTAATGCATAGTTATATGTTTCTGATTTTGAAACAGTTAGGGACATGTGCAGCTGCATTTACCTGAAAACTCAGTTTATGGCAGATTAGCCAAGCAAGACCTGTGTTTTTGTTAGGTAACAAGCTGTATGTTCAGAGTCCGTGGGGCGCCACTGGGGTGACAGAACCCAGGCTCCTTTTCTCTTTTGCTCCATTGTCTTTGGTGTGTGGCTGTTGTATTCATGCTCAGCAGGTAGAAGGTGCAAGATGGCTGTTCCACCTGCAGCCAGAGCCCCTATTCCAGCAGAAGTGGGGGCAGCAGATGGAAGAGTGTGCGAGCCGGGCCTTCCTTCTCTTGAGTGGGGAGAAAGGGTGTTGAGGAGGCAACGTCAGTGTCTGCTCCATGTTTCTGAACTCTTCAAATTGCCGACTTGGCTTTGGGGTGCTTTCTCTTGCCTACTTAAAATTCTATTTCTTATTCTATACATAGGAATAAAAACAGAAGTGTACATGTGTTTTTGTAGGTATACTTAATAGAATATTTTATACACATACAAATACATGCACATACAGATACATATGTATATTTTGATATTTGATTTTAGAGTAAAGGTAATTCATTGGCAATGCGGGTTCTCTTATTTCAGCCTTCTACATTTTAACAAATGTAAATATGCATAGATTTTACTTTTCTATGTTATATTAAAATTTCAATAAGAGGTTAGAGATTAAATTGTGTTAGCAACCATTGGACAGTTATATGAAACTGCTTATGTATTTTTTGATTCAAGCACATTTTAATTGGAGAAAAGATGTCTTATTCAGAATATTGTTGATTCTTCCCATAGTCTTTGTATTAAATCATTATAAATATCAAGAAAATCAGTGTAAGAAATTCTAGCCTCACACAGTGATCATTAAATCAGTTTCTAGATTTTTTTCCTAAAGGCAGGGACAGTTAGTTCTTTCACTAGGGTATTCATTTAGCTTTATCTTTAATTAACAGTTCAGCTTCTGAAGGTATTGATGAGAGATTCTTATAGAGTAAAGATCCAGCTTAGAAGGGATGTGTTGGGAAGCTCCAGGAAGGCAGGGAGAACCTCAGGAGGGAGCAGGTGGACTCGGAACTCTAAACGTATCCATCTCCTGAAACAGATACAGTGTGGATGGTGGCCAGGCACAGACCCCACCCTGAAGCTCTGCATGTAGCATTGCTGGAGTTAGCAAATTTTTTTAGTATAAGTATATTACATATATATTGCATGAGATATAGTTATACTAAGATGTTATCTGTAGTTTATCTTAAATGCAAATTGAACCTGTATTTTATCTGGGTACCCTATCTTCAGGGTACCCCAGTAAGGGACAATTGTGCCCCATCAGCGTGGATCAGCTCAGGGCAGTCCTTGGTGATGGAGGGGTATGACATCTGGATCAGCTGGGAGAAAATGAGCCTCTTGGTTATATTACAGGTCACACTTTCATTAAGAATGCACACGTCAAGAGATAACATGATGAAAACCTTTGAAAGGTTTGGTATTTTGCCAGACGTTTTTTAACATGTGTCTTAGGAGCAGAAGTTTTCTTGTCATTTGGGAAGAATATTGCTTCAGAGGCCCCATGGGGATGATATCTGGCCCACTGTCACGATCAATATGTGGCGAATTTATGAACAACCAAGTCCAGACCATGTGCTGCATTTAATAATGCATTATGGTAACATAAAATGATCTAAGGATTAATCAAAACTTTATAAACTGGTGCTAAATTGACTTAGCAATTTACATCTGGCTCTGTGTGGTCAGCCTGTTGACAATAACTTATCTCCAAAAAATTGCAGAGCCTTTTCTTCTTAATTGCATATGCTGTGCTGTAGGGTGATACAGAAGATATTAAAATATGAGCAACAGACAGATGCTTGCTAATGGAGCTTCACATCCCATATATTTTCTTATTATTGTTTTCTGTTTATTTATAAACCCATTTCTGTAAAATGAAACTTTTTTTTTCCAGGGCAGCACTAGCTTCAGACTTTTTTTTCTATACATTCTTATTTCATTTTCTTATTGCCACATAACTGTGCTCTGTAATCCAGGCAGGGTTTGGATATATTTTTTTTTTATATTGGTGGATGGAAGTTAATGATATATAACCAGTTTGGGACACTTTGAAGGCAATAGCAGTATTTGTGTACTGAAGATTGTGCTTTTGTTATTTATCTCTTGTGGTTGTAGTTTCCTTGCCCTTAGTGATAACAGAAAAGTAAATTACTAACAAACTTCATTATCCATTTTTGGCCCACGAGTAAAGAGGCCGATCGTCAAACTTTATGCTCCTACATTAGCTCATTTATAGAGCCTACTCCGCATATAAGGCATTGGCTCATATTCAGAGATATAGAAAGAAGACATTTCTCTGCAAATAGCTTGCAGTTTAATGAGTGAAGAAGACATATATCCAAATAATTAGATCAATGAGGCATTCTTCATGTTCTGTAGGAAGCAAGGCTTCTTTGTGCCATCAATAGTGCAAGTCCTGTGATTTTGGAGCACATTCATTACCAGATACACCCATCATTCTCAGCCATTCCTTGCTCTTTTCTTTATTTGGCATTTGGTGACATTTTAAAATATGGGAGTATTGACTCAGGTGAACATGGAAAGAAAATAAAGACACCAAACTATTTGATGCTTTCCTTTAAAACATTGTTTTTCCAATGCTCCATAAAGGTTTGTGAAGTTTCAGGAGCAGGATGCCTTGGCTTCTCTTGAAGTCTGACTGGGGGCCAGTCATCGTTTTTAAGACCTGCTGCTCCTGGCTCCCTCGTTCCACCAGGTGGCACCACCACAAAAGCACCAGCATCATCACCAAGGGGATGAGGGGACCTTTCCCTGCTTATGTTTACACCCAGTGCTTTGCATTTACTCGTTTAGTTGCGGCATTATCATAATTGTCGTATGCGTGTATTTTCATTAAGTTCCTTGTAGCTTGCGGCAACTAATATATCTGTTTGATAGAGTGAATTCTATCATTGCTAATTATATACACAGAACAAATAAAATAAATACAGAAGAAAACACATGCTAACCATCCCAATCCTAACCCAGCCCAAACCATGCTAAACATTGCCTTATATGTGCATGGTTCAGGTTTCACTCCAGGTATCCAGTCTTGAGTCATAACGCCCCAGGCATGACGAGGTTACTGGGTCAGAGTTGGTTATCATAGTACTTGGATGACATACCCCTGGGAAACAAGCAGCTACAGAATTTTAGATCTGAGGCTCATCTCCTCTTCCGTGCTGTTTTGTTCCCTGCAACGCCATTTTGTGGGCTGGGAAATGGACCCTGTGCCTGGCCGGTCTCACCCCTCCCCTGCCCCAAACTCTCATAATGGCCGTGCCTCAGTGGTAAAGTGCCTTCCGTGTAGAATCCACACTGTAGTCTGAGTGAGTTGAAGAATAGTTACAACTTTGTCTTTTAAAAATGTCATAACTTCCGGAAATTTGCATTAAAGTCTCTAAAATGTATTTCTGAACTGAAATAAAATATTACGAAATTTGGGTGTAATTTTCTCCCAAGAGATGGATGGATAGTGAATGAAAGTCCTTTTCCCTCATGGTGACATTGCCCTATTTAGACCCTTTGTGTTTATTTATGATAATGATGCGCTCAAATATATTGTTATAAATGTAGTGTTATTCTAGGAGCTCTCTTTTGTACTATAGGTAACAAACGCATCCTTGAGCTTGCACTTGGAGTTTGTACTCTGTGAGATGTGATTGCACCCAATCTCAGGAAATACTTTCTTAATTCTAGACAGCTGGATAAGGTATTTCATCGGGGTTAATTTTGTATTGACCATGGTCAGGTTGATAGCACAGAGCTTAGGGACACCTGAATCCCTTCTGGAACCTCTACCATCTTCCAGGTTCTCGAGGGAAATAAGAGGACAGAGCCAAGGGCAAGACCAGGCAGGGTAGCGCCTTATCACTGGCCTCCACCCTTCTCTCTCCAAACCCTCCACTTCCTCCCCTTCCTCCCCTTACCCCCATCAGAAACAAGGTAGTATCAGCTGCAGAAACACTTGTTATAAGGTCAGGGACTCAATCCCGAAGTTGGCCAATCCCAAAGTTTGCTCATTACCCTGCAAACCTCTCCCTGAATCTTGACCTGACCCCCTCAATGTTGAGGAAAGGCCAATTCAGAAAATAAGATCTCCACAGCCTACGTGAAAGGAGCAAATATGGGCACACAAAGGTGAGGACAAGCTGGCAGGTCCCCAGTGCCTAGGACTTCTCTGGCTTGGAGCTAACGCCAGGCTTCCCAGGCCAGCTGTTGGTGCCGCCCTCCGTTCTGAGAGGAATGAGAGGGCCTGAGAGCCCACACCCCACCCAGAGCTGGTGGCCTGGGCAGTTCCCTGGCAGACTCTGCTCTCATCCCTCTCTCCCTCATCCCCTCTCCATGATCTAAGGTCAAAGAAGCTCTTCCATGGAGCACGTGCGGCATCTTTCCCTGGAGCAGCACCTTTGAACCTGAGTGCTCCTGAACAGACTTGGGTTGGTGGTTGTCAGGAAGCCATGATGTCCCCAGCCAGTGTCCCTCATCTTTGTCCAGCCGTTGTCCTTTCCTGACTAAGCAGCCAGGACAGGGGGGGATACAGGAGTGCCCATTGCAACATACACGGCAACTATGAATCTCCTAGGACAGCAAAATGATGAAAAATGGTTCTTCTTAGCTGATTTAGTTACACATTGCTATGGTTTGAATGTGTCCCCTACAAAATTCAGGTGTTGCCTATAATAGTATTAAGAGGTGACAATTTTAAGAGGCCATTAGTCCACGAGGGTGGCTCTGTCCTTAATGGGATTAAGGGCCTTTTAAAAGAGGCTTTTGGCAGTTTGGCAAGCTTGCTCTTTGCACTTCTGCCACATGAGGACACAATGTTTGTCGCTTCTGCCCTCCCACCATCCACCATGTGAGGGCCCTGGAAGAAGGGCCTCACTAGACACCAGATGCAGGCGCCTTATCTTGGACTTGCCAGCCTCCAGGATTGTGAGAAATAAATCTCTGTTCTCTGTAAATTACCCAGTCTGTGGCATTCTGTTATAGCAGCACAAATGGACTAAGACACACATCAACTTAAAAAAAAATTAATAGAAATGTGTTTTTAGACAATATAAATATATTAAAGGCACAGACGTTATTCTCAATTACTCAGCAAGTTTAAAATCAGCTGTCATCTTTCAGTTGAGGAGAATAAAGGGGCGTTTCAATGGCTTCTCTCATGTGGAGTTTAAATAGACCCTAGTGTCTCGTATTCTTTTATGAGTGGGTCAGTCACTCCTGGCTGCAAGGGGAGATGCAGGAGAGGTTCAGGAAAACAGAGTGTATTATACTCACAGGTCCCAGAGGCAGGAGACACAGCCCACCGGGCAGGGCCTCAGGGAAGACACCAGGTGGGCAGGAGGTGCAAGAAAGGAACCAGGGGAAGGTTTACACCACAGCTTTTACTGGAGTTTCCCAATGGGAAGGGTGAACAGTTTAGGACTGGCTAGTGTGAATAATTTTGATAGGCTCTGGGTTATGGGAGTGGTCTCTAGTTGCCTGGTCCCTTTCCCTGGGATATTAAGGCAGAGGAATGTTGCCTCCTGGGCTGTATGGGCAGGATAGAGGAGGTGTGGCTCTGGATTGGTTAGTTTGCATATCAGAGATATCCTCCAGGTTGGGCTTTTTGTTATCTGTAAGAATTGGCTAGCCCAGGGAGGGGCAGTCTCTCCCCAGCCAGAAAGGATTTTTAAGATATTAAAACATCATAATATACAGAACATTTAAAAATATTTTCAATGTACCCCATTACATGCAGGGTCAGATAGATTGCCTTAGGTTTAACTTGGATGGCCTCTTTGTGTACATCTCTGCACACAGCTTTACGTATATCATGTCCCTAAGGAGTCATGGCTCATTTACCAATTTAGAATACAATAGAGTGCATCTGCATCTAAATGCTAGCCAAGGGTCAAACAACAGACCCAACAGATGATAAGGAAAGAGAGACTAATATGCAATGTGCAGTTATAGGGAGAAATTAATGAATGCAAATCATTAAGAGCAATGGTTGCATGGTGGAGTCATTGTTCCCTTGCTTACTTGATGTGTAAGCTTGGGTACAAGGTACTGATTTTTCTGTGTCTCATATTCCTCATCTGTAAAATGAAGATAATCATAATACTTCCTCATAAGTTTGTTTGGAAGATTAACCATCACTGTCTGTAATGTGCTCACATGCCTGGTATCTTGAAGTACAGGCTACATATTTGCAAACACAGTCTTTGAGTGCCTGTTACCAGAGTGTGCTGTGACACCCAACATCAGGTTTCAAACATCGTGAGGTTTACCCAGTTACTGAGATGTACTAGAAAACAAGTGTGTGCAGCTATGGCTAGTTCCTCCGTCATTGCCACTATTGCAGTCTCTAGTCCTAGGCAAGTGTGTCTGAACATGGTTCACTCCATATTTGAAAATGTCTTGGAAAGGCAGCAGGCAGAAAACAAAACAAAACATATATATCTATATGCACACACACACACACATATATATATATATATATATATGCATGGGTTTGTTTGAATAAAAAGATCCTTGAGCATAATTTTTGATGCAATATGAACAATGGAGATATTTTATTGAAGGCACTGATGTATATGGGCCAGTTACCCTAAGAAGCTCATTATTCTCTGTCAACTGTGGAAGCTGATTGTCTATATGTCATTGTGGCATCACTAGCTCCCAAGTGATTCTGAGAGAAATATCAAGTCCTGTAAGTATCTAATACACTAAACTAAAGAGAAAGAAAAACACTACAGCATAATACTTTCTTTAATAGGCATTGCATTTGGAAGACCATACCAGATTAACCAATTTAAAAGATAAATATTGGCTTCATATGCAAGGCTATTTTAAGGCCCGTTTATTCATGCATATTAAAACACAAATGAACAGTGATTATCTCAAATAGCCTGTTCAGAGCCTTGTTCCCCCTGGTAGCTGGTAGCAGGTTATATGTGTGGTTTTATGGGCTTTAAAAATATTCTCATAGAGTATAAATTATGGAAATGTATACCTAAAAATGAAAACGTGAATAATCAAGGCATTTCTTATAAAAATCCAGCCTTCTTTAGGTAATGGATTGAGTACTCCAGGACAGTGATTTTTCACAGGCTACTGGCAGGCAGGCTGGTGAGAAGGGACAGAGCTTATGCTGTAGATTCCAGCAACTAGAATTTCAAATTTTGACCCTGCCACATACTAGCTGGGTTAAATTGGGCATATTTTCTGATCTGAAAAATGAACGTAGTAATATTGCTCTTGGCTTTATTCACTGCAACTCTAATATTAGTGGAAGCTGCTTCAAACAGTTTCATGGCTTTTGTAGACTGTCCAGGTGGAAGTTTTTAGTTTCTATTGCTTCCTTATGGTATAAACTTCTGTTAGTATATTATCCTTAAGCTTCATCTAAAATGCATTTTATTGGGTTATGCAATTACACATTCTTCATTAATTGACCTTATTCAAATGCTTATTCAAGAAATATTGAGTGCCCACTATGTTCCAGGCATGCTGGGGATGAAACAGTGACAAGAAGTCTCCTTTCTCGTGAGGTTTACGTTCCAGTGTGTGGGATTGGGGAGGGAGCAGATCGTTCATGAGTCAACCGACGAGTATTCAGTCTATCCAGTGGAAACAAATTCTAGGAAGAAAAATTAAGCAGGCTAAATTAAGACTGCCTTCTCCTCCCCTCGCCAATGATAACAATACCTTAGAAAACCCTGTGCTCTAAATTGGCCTCTCATTGAGGTGAAAACTAGCATAGAATTAGAAAGGAGGATGTAATTGTACAAATTTTGGATATTTTTGGTGGAAGAAAATATTTCTATTGTTTAGGTTGAGAGTAATCACATTTTATGTTTGCCTCTGCAGGATTGATTGGGGTTTCATATTTGGCAAATATTAGGGCACGTTAAGCAAACCTGATGTCAAAGTTCTTTCTTTTGCCTTGAACATCGTAAAAAGATGAAATGGTGGAGCTGGTCTAGTCTTCACATACAGCTTACTTTTAGCACAGTGACAGCTTGGCTCTCAGGTAAAAATACCTTCGACGTAATTTTATGGATCTTATTTACACATTTTCCTCTCAAACATTCCTCTACCAAATTTGGAATGGTTTAAAATCCGGGAAAGTTTGCATATTGATCAGGTGCTGGTTCGGCAGCATGAGCAAGTAGGGAAGCCATGCATTTGGATTGGGCTGCGCAGGGCTTGGGTCGCGCAGTGTGCAGACTGCTCAGTCTCTGTCCTCACAGCCCTGAGTGGCCGAGGGAGGCCTCTGTGTGGGGCAGGTTCCTGGGACCTTACAGCAGAGCCTCAGCTGGAGTGATCCTTTGCTCCTATCTCCTCATTCTTCCTTTTTAAAGATGTTCCTGTCCACATGACTCCTAGGGGAACTGTGTGCATCGTTGTTACTTTAAGAAAGGAAACACTGGAGGCAAAGCCCAGGGCCACCCTTGTAATGCTGTCTGCTGAAACCCTATCATCTTTTAGAAAGCCCCAACCATTCTGCAGACAGTCACTTATAAGTTGGGTAAGTCCGTCCTATGCCCTCTCTCATTTTTACACAAAGCTCTCTTCCTTTAAACTAGACAGATTCCTCTGGTATAAAGAAAAAATGATGCTTTGACATATAAACTGGCACACCTGTGAAGAATATGTTTAAAACTAGTCTTACAGCTCTAGCATTGCAGCTTGCAAACCAGGAATGTCTTGCAAGGACCCACATTGTTTCCTTTTTGAGTATCAATGGGGATATGTTGCGCTCCAAGTGAAAAACAGACAGAAGGAAGCGCAGCGTTCTTTGCCGACTAGTGGACTAGTGGCTTACCATTTTGTCAACCGTGTAGTCCTCTTTATCTGTGCAAGATATTGCTCTGCCCAGGAGGGAGCAATAATGTTTTTATCCCCAATTTCTTCTCCCTTTTTAGTAATTTTACATTCCTTAACAAATATTATATGCTAAAAACTCTTTACTAATATAAAGGAAAGTAATGTCTCAAACATGCTATACAGTTCCGTGGCTGGAGAAGTGATTTGGGGTAGAATCTAAATACAAGCATGCCTCGGATATATTGCAGGTGTTATTCCAGACCACCAGAATAAAGCAAATGTTGCAATCAAGCGAGTCACACTATTCTTTTTGTTTCCTCAGTGCATATAAAAGTTATGTTTACACTATACGGTAGTCTATTTAGTGTGCAATAGCATCATGTCTAAGAAACAACATACATGCTTTAATTAAAAAATACTTCATTGCTGAAAAAATGCTAATGGTTATCCGAGCTTTCAGTTGTAATCTCTTTGCTGGTGGAGGGTCTTGTCTCAATGTTGGTGGCTACTGACTGATCAGGAAGGTGGCTCATGAAGGTTGGAGTCGCTTTGGCAATTTCTTAAGATAAAACAACAATGAAGTTTGCTGCATCAATTGACTCTTTCATGAAAGATTTCTCTACAGCATGCAATGTTGCTTTGTAGCTTTTTACCCATGGTAGAACTTCTTTCAAAATTAGATTCAATCCTCCAAACCCTGATGCTGCTTTATCAACTAAGTTTATGTAATATTCTAAATCCTTTGTTGTCATTTCAACAGTGTTCATAGCATCTTCATTAGAAGTAGATTCTATCTCAATAAACCGCTTTCTTTGCTCATCCTGAACAAGGAACTTCTCATCTGTTCAAGTTTTATCATGAGATTGTAGCAATTCAGTCACATCTTTAGGCCCCAATTCTAATTCCAGTTCTCTGTTTTCACCCCATCTGCATTTACTTCTTCCATGGAAGTCTTGAACCCCCCAAAGTCACCCATGAGGGTTGGGATCAACTTCTTCCAAACTCAGGTTATTACTGATATTTTTACCTCCTCCCATGAATCACAAATGTTCTTAATGGCACCTAGAATGGTGAATCCATTACAGAAGGTTTTCAATTTACTTTGCCCAGATCCATCAGAAGAATCAATATCTATGGCAGCTGTAGCCTTACAAAATGTATTTTTTAAATAATAAGACTTGAAAATTGAAATTACTCCTTGATCCATAGTCTATAGAATGGATGTTGTGTTAGCAGGTGTGAAAACAACGTTGCATTTGTTGCATATTTCCATCAGAGCTTTTGGGTGACCAGGTACGTTGTCAGTGAGCAGTAATGTTTTGAACGAAATCTTTTTTTCTCTGAGCAGTAGGTCTCAACAGTGGGTTTGACATATTCAGTAAACCATGCTGTAAACAGATGGGCTGTCATCTAGGCTTTGTTCCATTTACAGATCACAGGAAGAGCAGATTTAGCATAATTCTTAAGGGCCCTAGGATTTTTTGGAACAGTAAATGAACATTGGCTTCAACTTAAAGTCACTGGCTGCATTAACCCCTAACATGGGAGTCAGCTTGTCTTCTGAAGCTTTGAAGCCAGACATTGACTTTTCCTTCTAGCTACGAAAGTCCTAGATGGCATCTTCTTCCAATAGATGCAAAAGACAAAACCTCTGAGCCATTTCTGCAGGGGCTTGCATATCTCTGGTCCTGAGCTGAGCAGGACACTGACTAAATGCTTTTTTCTAATCTGTGTGCTACTTGTTTCTGCACTTTACATTTTAAGTGCATTTCTCTTACTTTGAGAATAAAGCCTCAGTTAAAACCATGTGGAAATACTCAAAAATCTTTGCAACTTGAATTTATACTGTAGCTTTTGAACTGTCGAGATGGAAACTTTTAGTAAGGAACAATTACTACATTTCAATGATCAAATAACAAGTCACATAACTTTTATCCATTAACTGAAGAGCAGCAAGATTATATTCAGAAATGCAAATTAACATAATTACATGCAAAGTTTATTTTCCAGTTTGGACAAGTAGAGTTTAAGTAGAAGAGACAAATTGCTAAACTGGAAGAATTAAAAATAAACTACAAATAGACTGATTCATTATTTATCCATCACTGTCCACTTTGAATTGTAAAAAAAAAAAAAATGAGTTTGCCTTCTCAAGAGCTACTTTAAAAACCTATGCCTGTCCTTTGAATGTCCTGGCTTGGGTGGTCCCCATTTGTCCTCTCTTCACCTTCATGCAGACACATCCTGTTGAGCGCACCGTTGTCTCACTGGCATGATGGTGATGGGCTGATGCAGACTCCGTCACTGTTGGGCTGAGTCCTGTTCCCTCATGGTCCAGGGCTTGCCACAGGGCCTGCCACTTAGTAGGGGTTAAATATTAATAAATATGTACTTAATGATGGAACGTACAGAATCCTATTTCTAGACGGGTTCTTACTGCAAAGAGCCGAGTTTTCTTGCTTAAGGGGATTGTGAAGTTAGGGGCTGCCTGCAATGGTCAGCTTCTCCCACTCGGAACATTTCCAGTCTCAGGGCATTTAATAGCTTTCTTTCCAGTGAGTGGGCTTCGCAGGTAGCTCTTGAATTTGCTGCTGAGTGATGTTGTTATTCAAACGCCTGTGATCGACCGTGCCCACCTGTCGACACTGAGTATTGGTGGTTTGGCCCCTGTGGGTGATTACTCATCTAGTAGGCACCGCAGCGCACTCCAGGGGTGACTGAAGGCATCGAGCCTCCTGGCTAAGAGGGAACACAGATTTTTGTTTTGCCTAAAATAGTGGCAAATATAGTTCAAAGGGGGAAAAATAGAATTTAAACACTTTGAAATATCCTACCACTACTTTGGTTTTTAAATTGGTTTATGCATATAGATACTGATATTGTTCTTTTCCTAAAATTTCTAGTTTTAACTTCAGAGTGAATATTTTCATATATATGGTTCAGTCACAGAAAATTTAAAATAAAAAAGATGCCCAAGGGTACCATTTGTTATTTCTTAGAAAGAACCTTGAGCATTCTGAGCAGGTACTTTGGAAAGTACAACTTTTTATCTGTGAATCAATGCACTGCTACATGCTGGTCTAAAGGACAAAATACTTGTTTTGGAAATGTCACTTACCTAGTATGTAAATTTAACCTGTGGTATTTATTATTTACTGCCTGCAAACAGGAACGTGTCACATAACCTGTGTTTTTTCATCTAAAAGACGGCAATAATGATCTTGCACAGGATTAAAAATTAGGAAGATCAAGGACAAATTGCAAACTGTAAAGTGCGTACAAATATTAGGCTGGCGGGGGTGGGCGTTGAAGAAGAGGGAATTAGCAGCAGCCGACTGTCAGTGACACACTAAATCAGAAGGCGGGAGGCTGGGGGCTGGGCACGGTGCCCATCAGAAAGCTTCCCACCTGCGTCTGATGAGTGGCTGGGTTGGGTTAGGGAGTCGCTGACCCGGTGCCATCAGTGTGAGTCCTGAAGAGACTGTTCTGATCAATTGTGTGATCTTTGGAAACTCATCTGGAAAGTGGAGATTATATTCAGAAGTAAAGGCAGATCTACATTGTCATTATATACCTAGTCAAGTTTTGAATGGATAGCGTACTGCCTTGAAGTTCTATTTCTGTGTCTTGAGTTTGGGAGTTAAATATTAATTAACTTCGTTGTGTCCTTTTTGTCTCTCCCTCAGTCCCCATGAGTAAGCACCTTGAGGTTAGGGTCTATGTCCTGAATTTCTTTTATTTATTATTATTCCCATAACACCTGGTGAACTATGCAAAAAAAACAAAAACAAAAGAACTCTATGGACAGTTGCTGATTTAATTTGGTTTTATCAAAAAGGAATAATTAAGCTCAGTCTTTGTGGGGAACATTCAGAAGTGCAGATCTGCATGAGAACATGGTCCAGGTATGTAAAAATGTATTTTTAAAATATTTAACTAAAAACATTTAGCACACGCTAGAAATAGATACTACTTGTTAAGGGCATAGTAACCTGACATCTGTTGCTTTGGACCTGGACGTATCAAGATGTGGAATCAAACAGGTAGTCTGTTGGCTCACTGCTGGGAAACACTCTTTCAAAAATTTCCACTTCTGTAAAGGTCAGTTTTGAATGGATGCTGGCATGGCCACTTCACGTGTGCTGGCATCTTGCTGGTAGAGCAACAAAGAAACCGTATTTATTTCCTGGGAGTGACAGAAAATCTAGGATGGGAAAAGTTACTTTCAGGGATGTAGCACACATTTCTAAGAAGAGCAAACACAACAATGTCGACTCAACTTTGCATGTTTGTAGTCAGGAGGAAAATAACTTTAATCCCATTATCAAGGGCTGTCAGGCCCTAATTAGATTTTTCTCTTCCTTTTCCCTTGTCCCATGGCTTTCAATTCTGTTTTCTAAATAGAAAGACTGTACTGACATTCTCTCCATAGAAATAAATAATCATTAATAATTAACGTTATCAGGACACCATTCTGGAGTCTCACAGTAATCAAACTGGCATGTGCGAGAAAGAGGGAAGCCATTTTGAAAAAAGTTTTAAGTTTAGGATTTTGTAACTTTTGATTAAACATCGATATGTAGTGGTGACAGTATGCTTTTTAATGTTATGTGTATATTTACATTATTTGTTAATTAATAGCCTTTACTTTTTGAGCAGTTTTAGGTTCACAGCAAAATTGAGTGGAGAGTACAGAGTGTTCCCACGTACCCCAGACAGCCTCCCCCATTGCGAACACTCCCCACCAGAGTGGCACATTTGTTACAACTGATGGACATTGACACATCCTTGCCACCTGAAGTCCACAGTTTACATCAGAGTTCTCTCTTGGGTTGCATATTCTATGGGCTTGGACAAACATCAAATGACATGTATCCACCATTATAGTACCATGTAGAGTAGTCTCACTGCCCCCAAAATCCTCTGTGCTGTGCCTGTTCATCCATTCCTCCCTCCTCTCAACCCCTGGACACCACCGATCTTTATACTGTTTCTGTGGTTTTACCTTTTCTAGGCTGTCGTGTAGTTGGAATCATAGAGTCTGCAGCCTTTCTGGACTGGCGTCCTTCACCTGGTGATGTGCACCAAAGGTTCCTCCATGTCTTTCATGCCTGATAGCTCATCTCTTTTTAGTGCTGAATAGTCCATGGTCTGTGTACACCACGGTTTATTCATTCACCTACTGAAGGGCACCCTGGTTGTTCCCATATTTTGGCAATTATGAATAAGACAGCATGCTTTTAAATTAAGTTTCTTTTATACTGTTTTCTGTAAAAATGAGAAGCAAGTGGAATTGGGCCGTTGCAGACACCAGGAGATGAGGAGGACGAGCTCGGGTCTTGTGAGGTCAGTGGGCACAGAGCTGCCTAATGTCCATTCCCATGTGCTGACTTCTTGCTTGGACTGCAGTTCATGGAGGGCATGGGGCTCCTGCTCAGATAATTAACGAAGCCTCTCTCTGATTGCTCCAGCCCAATCGTGTAATGACTAGACAAACTCTGAGGTGACCACAACACCTTTGTTAGCACTGTCCATTCATGTGAATTCAAGCAATTTCCTTAATCTTTCTGAGCTTCAGTTTTCTATCCTAGAAAAGGGTGCATAATACTTTCGTGGTAATGTGTGTTTGTCTGGCACAGAAAAAGTTGTCCACAGGTGATTGTGGTTCCCCACGGAACTTACTACTTTCTGACTTATTATAACATTTGCGTATGAATGTTGTTGATTGTCTTTCTTTCCTCACAAAATAGGAGCTTCCAGAGATACATTTATCTGACTAGCTTAGCGAGGGGTCCCCAGTGCTCTGGAAGTGGCTCATGCACGATAGGAACTTAATAAGCAGCTGTTGGGTGAATGAATGAACACTCCACAGGAACCGATAGACTTTATAAAATCTGTTATGTGCCTTCTGTCTGTGTTCCAGGAAGATTGACCATAGATCTGCCAGGGAAGAGGTAGAATAGTAGCAAGTAGTGTTTATCTGTACATGGAGAACCACTACGGCAAGTTAGTTGATTTTATCTGTGGTTCCTTCTTTCAGTGCATATACTGAATAAGTGATGGAGGGACCACCCGTTTAATCCTCAAGGCATTAGAGCTCCCTGTCCCTTTCCAATGAGTAAAATGGCAGTGGCTATGAAACATTTTTTCTTGCTTTTTAGTTACTATTTTTGTGTTTATTTTTTCTTTCTATTTCAACATTGTTTTGGTAGTGGCAATCGAAAGGTGATCGGACTAAAATAAAACATTAAAGTTGATGACAGAAATCTATACCAGACTTTGATCAGGGAATTTGCCAATGCTTATGGCCTATAGAAACTTTTACCTCCTTAAGTTGTACCTGGCCTTGCCTCTATTCAAGTCCGTGAGTTGTATACGCAAGCTAAGTGTATAAATGTAAAATAACTCAAAGCTACTGATGCAGGTTGGGTACGGTGCTGCTGAGGGGCTGGTGCCACCACGCACACACAGGCTGTAGCTCTCTGGCGAGGTCTAGCGGGGGAAACTGAGGGAAAGAGATGTGTGTCGTACAAGTATGGCCGCAGCTGAACTTGAAGACACCACAAGCAAGATGCTGGCCATGCGCCATGGCCATCTAAGGCGGAAGCTTGTCACTGGGGGCAGCGGCAGCTCCTTGTTTCCATTTTTCTGATCTGCCACCGGGTTGGGACGACTCTGTGGCTTAGGAGCCACTTCAAGAGGCTGAAAAGGAATAGGTGGAGTGTCTGATATAATCTCTCCGTGTGTCTTGCTGTAATCTGTTTGTATGTCTAGACGAAGGCACAGGGGGACGGCAGGCTGCGTGTGGCACTGGGGGTAACCCAAGCATCGACCAACTAACTGCCACTTTACCAGCTCCGAGGTAATTTGAAAAAAGCAAGTCAGGTTTAAGGCTCGAATGCGTGCGAGGTCATTGCCAAGGATGCTGTCTCCCTCTGCAGTCCCCCTTAGACCTCTCTAGGTAGGTTCCTTCCAAGAAGCCGCAGGGGGCAGCCCTGGGAAGAGGCCACATTCTCTGGGTGAGAGGTGGGATTAAGCATTAGCGTCAGAGCCTTGCAGACTAGTTATTTTAGGAGCCGCACGTGACACTGCACATCAGCCCGTGTGAGTACAGTAACTGGATACTGCCCTGAGAGAGGAATACACTTATTTATTTATCATGTATCTACTTTAACAAATGCTTTTGATATTACACAAAATAAAATACTGATGGCCAAGGCATAATTTTAGTGTAAGAATTATTTTAAAAGGTTCTTTTTCTAATACAGAGAAAAATAAATAATGGATCATATGAAAGAGGAGAATGATCTTCTGTTTTCCTCTTTCTCATTTCTAAAGCTCTGATTTGCAGTCTCCAAAAGCTGCAGTGTGAGGATGGGCTGTGCCCAAACAAAGCTTGTGTCAATTTAAGTAAGATATATTATGCTTGCCTTTGGTTCTCTTTCTGCTGTGTGAGGCCTTTAGTGAATTCAAATTGGGTTTTTTAAAATGTTCTCAAATTGTAAACATTGCCCTTTTTAAATTTTTAAGCAAATGGGAGAGGAGGAAAGTTGACAATCTTATTTGTTAAGTGCTTTCATTTTGAAGACATTTGCTCAGACATTTCACATATTTTTGATTATTTAACCTACACAGTCTCACCAAGGAATTCGGTTTGGGGAGCAGATGAGAATCTTTCCCTTCTCTGGTTACGAATCTCTGGTATATTTATTTCAAATAGTGTGCTAATTGGTTCACTTGTGTATCTTTTCCACGATTACATAGCAAGAAGAAAAACACCAACAACAGCTTGGAGCCACAGGCAGGTAAGAGTCATGTGCCAAAGAAAATTCAACATCACATAGCTAAAAATTAGAAATTTTGAGTGATACTTGAAGGCAGTTGTACTTAAAGCAAATACTCACTTGGGTAACCTATTAGATAGAAATTTGCACTTTGAATGGAATGGATGATAATGTTGGAAACAGTCTATCGTCTGAGTAGTTTATAATAGCCATTCCCATTGAGTGCCTCCTCCAAGCCTCATTTCAAGAACACTTTTGTTTCTTAAGTGTTAAATACCTACTTCACTTTTTAAAATTCTATTGGAATCATTTTGACCATGCTATTTGAAGAGTGATTTTCTCAAAATTTCTGATACTTAAAGTGAATATTATGGATCAGACATATTCGCTACATAATCCACAACATCTGGCTCAGTCTGTCCAGTGGTGGCAAAATACATTTACCACCATCTCCATGACCTCCTCTCCCCTGCCCCGGCTCCTCACCTTACATTTCTAGCCTGACCAGGCCTGTCTCCTGGGACGGATTTCAGAGATATGTGTTTTATGGAAAGGATGACATTTTGTTCCCTGTTGCACAATTATAATTAGAAGTAAAAAACACCTTGTACCCCAGCCTAGCACAGCACCAGACATTTAGTGAGCATTCTGAAAGCAAGTTTTGTAGGAAAAGCTAATATTTTGTTCTCTTTTCCACAATTTTAATTAATACTAAAGGAACTCATTGTTAGCTCAAGTGTTTCTTCTAGTTGGGCCAAAGCTGCTGAAGGATGGTCTTTGGATGGAAACGACTATATGTGTTCGCTGCCTGTAGGAATGTTAAAAAAGCCCATTAGAAAATGGTGTGTGAGCCTGGCCCACGATTTCAGGTTGTTCAAGGAGGCCTGATAGTCATGAAAATGTTAAACGATTTCTCTCTGGAGCTAACCACAAAGTAAATAACAACCAGAAATGAAATCAATCCGATAAACCAAATCACTGACCATTTCAAAAGATGCATTTGAGAAGAAGACTGTGCTGATTTTAAACACACAAGCACACAGGAAAATAATTCATACTACAATGTCCTCAATTCGGAGGAAATTTCATAGATTTTTGACATTCTCCTTTCCGAAATCTTTAAACCTGATGGTGGATTTCAAATAGACCTAAATATCTTTCTGTTTTCAGAAAAGACCTGAAATGGGAAAATTTTATTCTAGAATATAAAAAGTAAAGGTTGTCAGTAAATACTTGTGATCTGGGAACACACAAGGGCCGTGTTAGAGAGCGTAGGCCACATCAGTTTAGGAATTGATTAGCTTGAGAACAGAGTCTGAGGTAGTTGTGTGGCAGACATACGCCTCCTGCAGCTGTCGATAGTCAACAGATACAGGGTTGAGATTAGTCATTGATTTTCCTGACCTGAGGGCAGGAATGAATAGTATGCTTGCAGACAGATAGTAGAATAGAGAGACATTAGAATATGACAGGTCAAAATGAATTTTCAGAGTTCTTTCACAAAATGCAAACCTGTGAAAGGTAGCTTATTTTGCATCTGGAGTCATTTTAGAAGTGCCACTTAAACATCATGCAAAATGTAAAATGCCCCATGGTGTGGTCTCAGACTGTGGTCACTCTGACTTCAACTCAGGTCATGTGCTGATGGACATGCTGATCTGCACAGATTTGGCCTGTCCAAGGAAGGATGAAAGAGCTGGTGATTCAACCTGAAACTCAATAAGCCAAAGTGGGGATCGAGTAGCTTCATAGGCAAGCACTTGCTAGTGTTCAGCAGCTCCTGCAACACCCCCAAGGCAAAACATAAACTACCGCAGGCCCTCTGAGAGAGGTATGGGGTTACCAGTTTCTTCCCAGTAAAGGTGGGAAAAAGTTAATGAGGAGGTCAGCTATCCCAGCATGATTTAATGCCGTACTAGAAGTTCTAAGTGATGCAATTGGATAAAAAAGGAGATAAGAAAATATGCATGTTGAAATGGAAAATGTAAAATTATTCCGCATTTTTGGCCCTCAAAACATAAGAGAGTTACAAGTACTAGAAGAAATAAGAGTTTAGTAAGGTTATGAGTTAACAAAATAAATGCGCAAAAGTCAACAGTTTTCAATTTACCAGCAATAGCTGGTTAATATAGAACGACATAATGTGATACCATTCATAATGGCAGCAAAAATAAAACATACCTAGAATTAAAAGAATGTATAGGGCCCATGTGGAGAAGACATAGAATTCTAGTGAGTGATATAAAAAAAGACACAAGTAAGTGGAGGGGTGTCTTGTGTATTTTGGAAATTGTATATTCTATTTTTCATGTTAGAGATTACACTTAACACGTTAACATATGCTGGACTTTATCCTCTTCATCCACAGGTGGAATTGTTATTTAAGTCTTTCCCTAAGCCAAGCAAGAACCTTTCTTTCCACATTTCACTGCTTTCTCTCTTTCCCACCACCCTCCACCCTTCTGCCTTGCTGGTGTCTGAACTCAATGGCTGCTCCTAGTCTCTGCAAGCAGATACCCGTGGTCAGTTTCCTGATTAAGCGCATGCCTTCCTATCTCTGTGACCTTGGCTAAGGTTATAATTTCCTAAGCTTCAGTTTCCCAATCTATGATATGGTGGTAATAATAGTAAATACATCTAAGGGTTATTGTGAAGATTAAATGAACTAACACAGAGCTTAGGACAATGCCTGCTACAAAGTAAGACCCTAGTAAATGTTAGCTTATTATTTGCCAGGAGTTTAGTTCCAGACTGTGATTGTTTGATTTGCAATTATCAGTTGCTTAGCCTTAAATAAAAGTTTCATTGGGTTATGTACTTACAAGGGCATCTTTGTTATTTTGTATGTTACAGTGTATGTTACTTGCCAGTACTTGTGATAGGGTTTTGTTTTGCTTTTATATATTTCTAGTAGTTTTCTTCAGGGAAGATCTATGGTTGACAAACTTTATGCATCCTCGCCTATCTGAAAATCTTCCAACTGTATGCCAGTTTGTGGAGTAAAGGGTTGTAGGTTCAAAATCAGAATAATTTTTCCTTCAAAAGTTTGAAAAGATGATTCTCGTCTTTTAACATTCAGGGTGGCCAATGAGAAGTGAGATGAGAGGTAGATTACTGTTCCTTGTAGGTGAAGTTTTCTCCTCTCCTCCTTTTTAGATAGCTTTTCAAATTTTCTCATCATCTTTCCTACAGAATTTCATCACTTTACATGTAGGTTTTTTTCACACATTCTGCATATCCTATTGTAGTCTGAAGACTCCATTCTATGTATCCTACTTTTACAATCTCTTCTATTTTTTTCTTTATTTCCTTCCACGTGTCATCTTTTTTCTCCGGAACTTTCACTCAGTGGATTCTGGAGCTTACACACCTCTCCTGTCTCCTTGTCTTGATTGCATCTTCCAGCTGATCAATTTGTCATTTAGCTGCGTTTGTTTTGCCATTTAACCCATATTTCTAATTGCCAATAATCTTATTTGGTTGTTTCTCAAACATGTTTTCCTCCCTTGCAGCTTTTTCTCTTTTTCTTATACAATATGATATCTTAAACCTCTAAAGATATTAACCATACCGCTTTTAAAGTCTGATACTTGCTCCTTTAACTCTGTTGTCTCGTGTGTCAGTTCTTCGGTGCCTCTTTTTCTTCACGTTTGTTTTCCTAAGATTCTTGGTCATCTTGAGAGTCTGTGATGTCCTGTCTGTGGCTGCAGTTTTGCTTTCCATACAGTTGGGGTTCGCTGACGGAGGAACTGGAGCTGGGACGGAGCAGGTCCTCACTTTCCGGTGCTTCCCGAGTGTCGGCGGTTGGGCGCCTCTCTGCCTCTTCAGCCCAGGTACTCACACTGGTGGCTCCATCCGACAGCCAGTGCTCCTGCTGCTTGATCCAGGGTGCAGGTGGCAGGCATCTTTGCTTGGTGGTTCTGAACGTGGTTCCCCAGGGAATCTCCTTAGCTTCTGTTTCTCTTGCTCATTGCACTGGCTGCCTCTGAGCTTGGAGCAGCCCTAGAGCCACTACAGCATTTCCCGGCAACCTTTTTAGTCCATTTCTGAAGCTGCAATTTCCTCTGTTAAGGTGAGCTGATTGTCTTTCTTTCTTTCAGGGATTTCTCAAGATTTTTCACCCATATGACACTTTCTCCTTGTCTTTTGTCACTTTCATGCATCTTCTCTTTTAAGTACGTCTGTACTTTCTGTCATTTTTGGGGCCTGAAGGTGGGAGAAGAACAGGTACCTGTGCTCAGAGAACTATTACGGTCCCGCTCAGGGGCAGGTCTCTGAACTACACAAGGGTGCACACACGTCGCCCCTGGGTAAGGTTGCCAGATGAAATACAGGCCATTCAGTTAAATTTAAATTGCAGCTAAACAATGAGTAGTTGCTTTAATATAAATCTGGCCTGTGTTTATGCTAAAAATTGTGTATCTTCTGTTTATCTGCAATTTACATATGACCTAAAAACACCTGTCGTTTATCTGAACTTTAAATTCGGGTACCTACCTTGTGTTGTTACTTGTTAAGTCTGCCAGCCCCATCCGTGGGTGTCTGTTGAAGGGACGCTGAGCTGACTCTGGGGGTGCTCGTGTTATGGAGAGTGGAAATGAGGCAGGAAGGGTCTACACTTTTTGGACTCAGAGGCACAACCCTCCCTAGAACCCCAACACTGCAGATTCATTAGATACCATCCGCCCTGAGAACTGAATCCAAGCAAATCCTAGTTCAGTGGAGACCGACTTGCCTGGTATCAGTCAGGCTCTTTCTTAACTACGACTTCAAAGTTAACTGTGTAAACAATCTGAATAATATTTAATTGTGAATGAATTTCTAACAATTAATGTACAGTCTATATAATGATAAATAACACTTCAAATGTGCTACCATAAAGTCTACCAGGTTATTTCTGGTTTTTTGCTTGAGATGTGAAATACTTTTTCAGTAGCATTATTAAAACATGATCTTTACTCACACTGCTAGCATCTCCATTTAGCATCTTTGACTTCAGGGATGCTGGGTGGTGCCTGTGACAGCCAGCCAGCTATTTGCACACAGCCCCCGATGACATGGTAAGTAAGAACCAGTGTGGTAGGAGAAAGACGTAACATAAGGACATTTTTATGTTATTCTGACTGTGGGAGGCCAATGAAATCATGTTAGTGGCTGATTATTGTTGACATATTTGTCAAATGATTGCAAGAACAATGAACACAGCTTTCATTTTTATTTAGCAGAGGAGCATGAAACACATGCTTTGCCTTAATCTTCGGAATTAAAGTTCTTTCAAAAGTTGCCTACATTGTAATGGTTTCAAGCTGGAAGTCTAGTCTTTTTTCCTTTGAAAAATCTGTGGATATCAATAATTCATTTTCCCCTTTCCTTGTTATTGTCAGGTGACAGAATTTGATTTAATGCTTCCTGGGACCCCTGCCTTCCAGAATATGATTCTGTGAAGAATTAGCTCTTAGTGGTCGGCGGTTTGGAGTCAGATTACTTCCTATCTGTTTATGCACATGTTGGCCACACTGCCTGTGTCAGGCAGAAAACAGAAATCAACTCTGATGTTATCTCTATCTTTAATGGGTTTTTATTCATTGTATAATCCATTCACAGCTGCCTTTTTCCCTTTCCCCCAAGGCTTTGTATATTTATTTTTTTAAATTGCACTTATTTTGTAACATAAGCTGTTTCAATCTCTGGATCTGACTGACTTTTCTTTTGTGTACCTTTTGATATTTAAGAATGTGTAATTTAAAGGCTTGGCTAGCACATACCAGGGTGAAGGGCAACCAGAGAAGTAAAGGGAAATAAAACTCGAAATTCTTTTTGGAGAATTTTCAACCAACTTTAAGTGGTTAGTAATTTACTCCCTGGGTCTATACATTCTTTTCGTCATGTTGTACTTGTTCTTGATACATGACATTAAATCTGTATGGGTAAAGCTTAGTACCTTTTTATGCATGCAGAGCTTGTTTGGGCTTTTGTTAGGGGTGATATTTTGCTGTGCCTCTTCCTGTTAGCTCTAAGATCTGGTATGTCACTCTTTTAAGTGTGATTGGAAACCAGGGCCTATAGTTGCCAGATATATTATGCGGATAGGACTAGAAATCTTGGCCTCCGCTGAGAAGTTGAGAGAAGCGGGAGAGGGGGAGTGGGAGGAGGAGGAGGAGAGAAACTGAGGGTGATATATAGAGAGACTTGGGAGAAGAGATGGAGAGAAGATGGGGACAGCCCAAAAGAGAGACACAGTGAAGAAAAAAGGAGAGAGAAGGGGGTGATAGAGGGAGAGTGAAGAGAGAGAATGAGAAGATGAAAATCCTTGTCAATAAATGCTGTTAACAGGAAGCCTCTTCCTAACTAAAGTACTTCTGAATCTCAATTATTGGCATGATAATTTCATGCAATACTTAACACAATGGGGTCACCACAGAAGGAAAAAATGGATAGTTCTTTGAGGTTTGGATTTAAGTTACTATGTGCTTTTCATGAATTTTTAAATTCCTGAGAATTTCATAAAGGAGAGTGGGGAGAGAGAAAGGAAAGAAGCTCCCTTCAGTTTCCTAGAATAAATAATCAGTAAAGCCCGACTGTGTCAAGACGAAAGCCCCTGACAGGGCAGATCCCCGACATAGCAAGTGGGGCTCCAGAGCCCCATTCCTTGCACTCTTACCTCCTTTGCCGGGGACTCTCTGTGCTGGAGGTGCTCCTCTCACCTGTGAGAGCTGGTTGTGTGCACCCCTCCCCGTGTCCCTGCTCGGGGCCTTCCTGCTGGAAGCTTGGAGTAGGCTACGGTGAGAGTATTTACACCATGGAAATTGGCAACTACAGATCAGGGCCTCCCCTCCCTTTCCCGGAGACGTGATTACTAAACATGGAGCAGCACAGCACGGACGCCTTGCATTGTGTTCCAGCCACCTGTGTCCACGCCGCTTGTTATTGGATGACCAGGAGGGGCTGTTTCCCCTCCCACCTGGCACCCACCCAGGACGTTGGCCTGTAGGGTTACCTGCTCTAGGGAATATCTTATGTTTTTGATGTTTCTCCCTCCCTCAACCAGAATGTATTTGCCCTGAGTTCCATTCCTGTAAGCTGCTGCTCTGCCTCAGCGGGCCTCCAATTGCCCTGTTGTTAGACCCCGTGAGTGTGCTGAATTAATAGGATGTTTTTCCTACGCACCACCTTTGAACACGCACCGTAGAGCTCCCGGATCTTCTGGAGTGACACGGATCCGTGACTTAACTGCGTGGAACAGCAGGCACCGTTCAGCCCGCGGCCCACAGCGCCCTCACTGCAGGCTGCTCTCCACTCCCCTGGCCTTGGTGAACACAACCAAAATCACATTGAAAGAGAAAAGAAAAGTATGTTTGGGTTGACAAAGATCATTTTTGGGGTCAGTGAAATTTCCTGTGGAGCTGGGACTCTTTACATTTTTGTTTACTGAACCGTCAGTTTTATTTCGGGGAGATAAAAGAGGCTGGGAGACGTGATTTCCACTTTATGCTCCCTTTGGGGGGGGGCGGGGCGGGGGGACTTGCTGGCCCCGGGTCTCCAGGCGGCAGGAGGAGATGTGTGTGCTTTACAATTGCTTCTTCCCCTGGTGGGACGGCCCCTTGTTTAGACAGCGAGGCCAAGTCAGTGATAAGGGGCATCCTCTCCCTGGAATCTCATCAGAGACCTTTCCGTGAGCTCCTGGAAAGCCCCAGAGCTTGCAGGCACCTCTAATTGCTATAGAGTCTGGCCTCTGAACAAATGAGTGGAACCAAAAGAGAAAAAGGACAGAGAGAAAGGAAAAGGAAGTGAAATATAGACTAGAAATGGAAGAGCTAAGGTTACAAATGACTAAGAAAAAACAATCTCTAACAGCTTGCTTAGGCAGAAGTCTCTACAACTCCTAAGGGTTTGTCCCAATGAACAGAACTAAGTAGATTTAGATCTTTTTATTAGTGATACTTTTTTTTTTTTTTTTTTAAATCCCAGCTTGGCCATCGTTGCCTGTGGGGCTCCGAGTTGACTTCCCGTTGGCCACCAAAGAGTGACCGGGAAACATTCACATTGTGATCTGGACCAAAATAGGTCTACTTCAGGGACCCACAGTAGATTCCATACCCTAAATTGTGAGCAAAGTGTGAGCAGGACAAATGTTGCATTTGCTACATCAGACGTATATTTTATACCATGTTTTCCAGTCTCTTAGTGGTTAAGATAGGATTGTTCATTAGTTAGTAATGGTAATAAACAGTGCGTGTCCACATGTCAACGGCTCTAAATTTTACCTGATATAATTCATCCCTTTCTTGCCCTGATTGAGGTTGGAAAGTTAGACAGGAGAGGTGCAGTGAGGGCTGAGGCCAACGTGCCCAATTTGCACACCTCTCCACGAGTCGATCTGTTCCGTGCGGGTGTTTAAGTTATGCGTCTGCGGCTGTTGCCAGCACATTTCCCTCCTCCGCAGGCTCGAGGACCACTTGTACTGCACATCTTCCAGCTGAAAGGCAGTAAGAGCAGATTTGCGACGTACAATTTTCCTGATTAATTGAAGAATACACATGGCGTGTTCCTGCTCACAAAAGCCACCAAAAATGAATCTAATTGGCCAAATAGATAACTCTGGGGTCTCATTGCCTGCAGCTTTTCCTATATTGAATTATTAATGCCCCATCCCCTCCAGATCAGCAGCAGCTAATGCCTGATTTGACTTAGGCGGTTAATATTCTCCAATCAGTTGTAAATTGCCCTGAGGACTTGCGTTGCTAACTTATGGCTTATATTATTGGCTCAGCTTTCAAAACAGCTTTGGATTCAGGAACTTAGTAAAAATTAAACTATTTTCAGCCTTATATATTTTTTCAATAAAGAAAAAATGTATTTGGTTGTTTTCCTATAGTCTAAACCAGTGGTGTTTACCTAGGGACAGTTTTGCCCTCCGCGGGACATTTGGCAATGTCTAGAGACAGTTTTAGTCGTCACAACTTGCAGGTGTATGTGCCATCGGTGTTTACTGCGCAGAGGCCAGGGATGCTGGTAAACATCCTACCATGCACAAAGACGGCCTCCAGCAACAGAGAATCACCTGCTCCCAAATGTCAACAAAGCTATGGCTGAGAACTCCTGGTGTAAACCGATTCTCCAAAGGAGAAAGGAAAAGAATATTTATCAGAGAGCTTCTTGGGTGGGCATCTCATTCATTCTTTCATTCAAGAACTATTTTTTTGTATCCCTGTTATACTTATGTATTTCCTCCTCTACCAGAGAGGCCACAGTGTGCGTGATGGTCAACACCCTGCCCCCGTGGCATTCACTTGTCCGCGCTGTCTGATGGCACTGGTGTGGGAGTGTCCCCAGGGTGCCTCCCAACCTGGGGTGCTACTCAAGGGAAATGAGCTGTATTCATGATTCCTGGTGGGGAAATAGAGAAAGATTCCTCTCGTTCTGAGTTCCTGGTGTGAAGAGAGGATTAATACCTGAAGGAGGATTCTACTCCTTACCACGAACGCCCCACTCATTGCCAACAATAACCACTTCCAGTTTTGGATTATATGAAAAAGCAGGACACTGTATAGAGATTTTCCTACCCACACAACATGCCTATGGGTGGAGGTGGTTAGAGATGGGGAAACTGAGGTTCAGAAGTGGTAAGCCCTATGTCCGGCACTCCGAGCTGAACACTTACAAGGTGCAAGGACTGCGCTGCTCTACTGGTCCCACTCCCCGCTGCTCTGCTATGTCCTCTGCCCCTAACTGAAGAGCAGCTCTGCTGTTTTCTAATGACAATGGCTGTTTTTATTTTATATTACTAGATGTTATGGTAAAAAACGATGAAGTATTTCAACTGAAATGATGAACATGCATTTAAAAAAATAAGGCATATTGTCCAGAAGCAAGGTTAGGGGTGAGTTAGGCCGATGGGGCTGGAGAGCCCAGTTCAGCGAGATTTGGGCTGTGCATGTGTGAGAATCCTGCCCCCATCCAGCCACTGCGCGGAGGGCTGTTACTCTGCCCACATCCCTCCCGGTGCCTGGCACGGAGCCATCGGTCTTCTTTAGCTTTTATCAAGGAAATCCCCGGTGTGTGCAAGGGTGGATGTGAATATAGCAGCCACCGGGTGCTGTACTGTCTCCTGCAACATTAACTGACCTGGTGATTCTAATTCTAGGAATTCACCCTGTATTTATGGCTACTTAACTGTGCAATGGCAGATGCTTATTGCTTTTTTATTTATTTTTAACAGCGGAAAAAACCTAAATGCCCACAGAAGGGACCTGGTTAAATAAAGTATGGCATAATATATGGCCTTTAAAAAGAACGGGCTGTATCTATTTTTGCAAATGTGGAAACGTATTTATGCTATATTGAGTGAATGAGGCAAGTTATAAAACAGCATGCGCAGCCTAACATCTTCTTGCATATGCATTTTTGGTCATAAATGCATGGAGAATGTCTGAAAGGATATACATCGACTTGTTTTCTGGCTACCTCTGTAAAGAGAGTTGTACTGGAGGGATGGACAGGAGATTTTCTCTTCATCTTATGTGATTCCATGTTTTTAAAGATAACTGCCATATATTAGTTTAAAATAGAAAAAAACTTTCAATTAAAAGTGCATTTATTGAGCACCTACTAATTGCCAGGACCTCTGCTTGGCACTAACAGTACAAATATGAATGAAACGTTTTTTTCTGCTGTACTGTAGCTTCCAGTCAAACTGTTAAAAATACCTATTGGGGCCGGGCGCAGTGGCTCACGCCTGTAATCCTAGCACTCTGGGAGGCCGAGGCGGGTGGATCGCTCGAGGTCAGGAGTTCGAGACCAGCCTGAGCAAGAGTGAGACCCCGTCTCTACTAAAAATAGAAAGAAATTATATGGACAACTAAAATATATATATACAAAAAAAAAATTAGCCGGGCATGGTGGCGCATGCCTGTAGTCCCAGCTACTCGGGAGGCTGAGGCAGTAGGATCGCTTGAGCCCAGGAGTTTGAGGTTGCTGTGAGCTAGGCTGACGCCACGGCACTCACTCTAGCCTGGGCAACAGAGTGAGACTCTGTCTCAAAAAAAAAAAAAAATACCTATTGGCCAAAATTACTGCATTTTCCACTTTTGGGTCCTCAGTTACTTTGTTGCTCAGGACAATTAGGTTAAAATACAAATAGTGTCATTGGGTGCTGTGCAGATGAATTATTCTTGTATATTTCTAAAATCATTTAAAATATTATGAAATGGAAAATAAATGATATTTTAATGGCTGCATTTTTCATTAAAACTTATTCTGTACATGTCCTGGTCTGATATGTTGAAATTGGAGAATGTATTCACAGAGGCCTACTATGTGATAGGCACCCATGACTCAGAAGGACGTGGCCCTTTCTTTGGAAAGTCTATTTGAGAAAACAGAAAACAAATACGGTAACAAGAACTTGAATATATAATTAAACTTGAGCTGAGGGCCATAGGGATGGGCATGGTGAAGATTTTGACAGGGCTATCCACAAAGCCACCTTGAGGACATCACATTTATAAGTAGATGTGAGAGTTTTTTAACCTACTCGGGAGGTTGAGGCGGGAGGATTGCTTGAGCTCAGGAGTTCAAGACCAGCCTGGGCAACATAATGAGACCCCTCCTCTAAAAAATAATAATAACAAAAAACAGATAAAAGTAGATGTGAAGAATGAAAAAGAACCAAAGGTAAAAGAATGGGTGAATTGCAGCACTTAAAGTCTCAGACGCAGGAAAAGTCACAAGTTTAAGACACCAATGGCCCATGGTGGTTGATTGGAGGGGGCCAGTGTGGCCAGACCCTTGGCTGAGGGGTGGAGGCAGAAGAGGTCGGCAGGGCCAGGTGGCAGGGGGCCGTGCAGAATGCAGTAAGCTCCACTGCACTCATTACCACCGTGCAGAGTGGAAGGAGCCATTGCTACCCTGACGATGGAGACAATTCTGAGATCACAGGCAACATCCAGTTTACTCTGAGGTAGAAGACACATCCCATCATGCCTTGCACATGGTTGATATTCCTCTTGTAATTTTTTAGTGAATGGATAATTCTTTAAAACATGTGTAGACTGTCAGATGAAATACCAGAATGCCCTTAGGAAAACAAAAAAAAGAAAAAAAAAAAAGAAAAGCATGATTCTCAGATGTGCCTATTTACTCCTGGGTCTTTTTCAAGCCAGACTTCTGTTTCCTGGTGGGAAGGTTCTGTCCTTGCCTTTGATTCGTGTCCGTCACAGCTGGTGTCCCCATGTGCGTCTGACTCCTCCCCGGAAACCCCTGTCACCTGGCAGGCAGATGTTTTGGTTTAGCCTTGGCTTCAGGCTCAGCCCCCTCCAGATGCCACGTTCAAACTTGGCCTCAGCCGGGTACACGAGGGCAGCCGTTCTTGGGATGCTCTGACTCAGCGTAAGAGCCTTTCTGCTCGCTGACTAATTCCTTCCTCCCTGAGGAGCTGAGCTCTTCACCTCGGAGAGGCCTCCCCTCCCTCAGCATCCACAGCTTGTATCAGCTCCTCCTTTACTACATTCTCTGTCACTTTTCTAGTATGAAATCTCTTGGATGTTGTGTTTTGAGGGTGGACGTTTATGATCGATATCTTGCATGCTCCATAACAAACAATGGCACATGGCACAGAGTGGGCATTTAATTCCCGTCTGTTGAATGACTTTGCTCCGCGGTGTCACTCTGTCTTCCGATCACCTTTTCCCAACTCTGCCCTTCCAGCCTCTGGCATCTGGGCTCCTGCCCTGCTAATCTGCCTCCCTCCCTGCAGCTCAGGAGAGTGTGCTAGTTCTCAGTACTTGGGTGTTGATGTCCCAGTGACCTCGTGCTCTGCCAGTCTGCAGGGCTGGGCTTCTTCCAGGAACCCCGTTGCCAGCCCACGTTGGACTGTGCACGCCACCTGCCCTGTGCCCGTCTCCCTGGGCTGGCTTTTCCTCTTCTCCTTCGGTCCTCTCCCCAGTCTCCTTCCTCCATCTTTCTCCCTCTCCTCTTTTCTCCTCCTCCTCGCTCCTCTCTCCAGTTAATATACTGAGCCTACATGGGGCCAGAATTTGGGGATAAAATCTTTATTCCCTGCCTGCTCTCTTCCTTGGACTGGCTACTTGGTCTGGCAGCCCAAGCTGATCCCCGAGTGTCTGTCCCAGGAGAGTCAGAGCCAGGTCACAGCACCCCACTGCTCTAATGCTCTTCATTGGCTTATTGGTCAGGTGGGAGTCCTCATTTTTACTAATGATTTCCACATTCAACCAATAGGTTGTATTAATTAAGGGCATGTAATTCACTGGTAAAACTGGTAAAAATAGAATTAAATTTTTTTTTATTATTTTAAATCATTCACATGACAAGGTGATCTGGTAGTTCTTTTTTTCCTGCTGACTGTTATAGTTCTTGTTTATTATGGAAATAGACAAAGGACAGAAAAAATGCACAATTTAAATTTGGAGTAAAGACATGAGCACCAGTAAGGAAATGATGAAACAAACAATGCTCATACATGACATGAATATTATGCAGTTGTTAGTGTCCTGCTTTTAAAGGATTTGACTTCATATGCAGCAAAATGTATCGTATACATTTCTTATTCAATAAATATCAATTCTATATAATGTTTGTATTTTATGTGTTTGTATATATATTTCTAAAACTAATCATATATAGAGAGAAAACTGGAAAGAAATGCACAAAATAATAATGATGATTATCTCTTGGTGGTCAGGTTATGAATGATTTTATTTTTACTTTATTTTATTATATACTTCTAAATTTTCTACAGTGGCCATATGTAGCTTACACAATGAAGAAAAATAAAGCTATATAGACATTATGGAAATGTCTGGAAGTGAATAAAAATTGTTATTATGCAGCTTTCTGTGGTCGATCCCCCCATCACCTCCCAACCCTTGTGTCCCCACTCAGGATCTGCTGTTTTAAACAATTCCTTTGGCTGTTGTCCCAGACTGAGCTAAGGATTGTTTCTGTGGCTATAGAGCAATCCTGGGAAAAATCCCATATCGCCTTCTTAGAACTAGCTCGGTTCTTTGAACACAGAGCAGGAACTTTTCACTCCATACCTCATTCTCACAGTGCAGAATCGATTTCCAAAGTCACGTAATGCTGTCAGAGGGTGCCATAAAAGAACAAAAATCAAAACAAAAAATCTTCCAGAGCTCTATATGATGTCTTTTCTGTGCTCAGAAGTGTCAAGAGGCAGATAGAAGAAAACAGAAGCAAAAACAAAACCACATGCTGCTGAGCTTTTAGAGAAAAAGTGGAAGGAAAAATTTCCCACAGGACAAATGCCTTTAGAGAACAGGACCAGCTGTATATATTTTGAGAGACAAAAGTAATTAGTTCATAGTCGATAATTTCTTTTATTTAAAAATGTATAGCCCTGTTTTTAATAATTTGCATTATAGATCTTACACTGTAAAGAGCATCCAATCATTTTACTAAAAGTAGCAGATTGTTACTTTTCCTACTTTTCTGCATTCTTCCTTTAAGCAAAATTGGAAATAAAAACGTACCACAGAGCATTTAATTTTGAGTAAATGAGTTTGCTTGTAACTGTATCGTTCAGCTAGGTATTTAATGAATCTTGTTAAAAGGGATACATACAGACTTATTGGATGAGAAGACTGTTAATAGCAACATTATTCAACATAATAAGCATGGACCTATAAAACTCAGTTATGATGCAGATTTTGGATATTAAAATATAAATCTCCCTTGCTTATTTTTCTAATCAAACCAAAGACTGGTTACTGTGGCAATAACCTTTCTGAATTTTCCTAAGTCATGTCTAGTCCTAAATCAAGCATTCCTTTTCTAACTTACATTGTACTGAAGAATTTCCAGTCTTTTTCGTGGGTTATGGATTGGTGGGACGAGACCACACCATTCTCTTCCTAATTGACTCACTTGGTGATACGGAAACTTCTGGAAGGTGGGGTGTGGGTGCAGGGCAGGAGTGATTTGATTCTATCTCTGTGCAGTGTTCCCTGGTGAGATTTCTCTCCAGATGCGTAGCTGAGCAGTAGCGCAGGGAGACCCACAGGGAGGGTCCCACAGGCACTGAGACTTCAGCTCCGTCATTCTGAGACCCCGTCATTCATTCATCCTCAAGAAACTCATATCACCCTCCTTGTGGATTGCAGGGTGTGATATGAGGATGGGAGGGGAATTGGGGTCTTCTGGTTCCCAGATCAGATGTGGCCTCAGTGAGGCCCTGACATTATCCAAGGGAGAAAGCAGAGTCTGTTCCTAGGGGGTCTGCAGCACAGTTTCCACCTTCAACTCCCCATCGTCTTCTCTTAACCACCTACTGTAATTGAAGATGTCCTCATCATAAAAATTGCTATTAATGTTTTGATCAAAAACTGGGATTTTTTTTCCAGCTTTACTGAACTAGGTTGATAAATTACTCATAATATTAATAATATCTGTATCAGTCCCTGTCAGGTTGCAGTAATAAACAACCCCTAAATCTTGCTACAAACAACACATGTCTGTTTCTCATTCATGCGCATCTGGGGTTGCTCGAGGCAGTGTTCTGAGTGACTCTCACCCTGGGTGGCAATCTGATTGATTTCTGAGGCCACTGTCACCTTGAATGTTGGGGGTCATTGTGTTTGGAAGAAGAGAATGTGGTATATGACAGGGCTTTTGCCCAGAGAGGCATGGGTCCCTCCCACTCACATCTCTTTGGCAGAGAAGTCATGTGGCTATGGCCAGCCTCAAAAAGGTGAGGAGGTGGGAAGAAGGCAGTGAACAGCAGGCCTGCTTACCGTAATTCCTCTAATTAGCTTTTTTGTGTTTGATGTGACAGGCATTTTATGCTTATCTTTGCATATGTAGTATCGTTTCATTTACTTCATACAGCAAGTAGGAGCTATGCTGATTCTTATTTTATACACCTGACTTTTGGAGGGTGAGCAAGTGCTCGAGGCTGCATGATAGTACTTACTGGACAGAGTCGGGGGTGGAATCCGGGTTTCTCTGTTTCCCCAGAGCTGGAGCTCTTAGCCAGTGCACAGTGTTCCTGCATGGTTCTTTTGAGGCACACATCACAGGGACAAGGGATTTGCCACTCCTGAAATTTCTTTTTTGTGTCTACCTGGGTAATGTAGCCCAAGGAAGTGCCCTAACGTTAAGGGAATAGACTTTGCAGTGGGGGGAGCTACATCACTTTCTGTCTCCTTCTGAGTCAGATACCTATGCTATGTCTTTATCAGCTTGTTTGAAATAGTACAAATTCTCCCAACAGGGCATCTTAAGAGCTGCTGTTTCTTGAGGATTTACCATGTTCAGATGTTGGGAAAACCCCTCTACAGGAACTGTCTCCTTCAATTCTAATTCTTTTTCATTTCCCAAAGGTGGAATGGGTTTGCCATGTTGGGCTTGCCTAAAGTCATACAATCCTGTGTTGCACAGTCAGGACTAAAAGCCACATGTATGTGCTCAGAGCTTGCCCTCTTACCCATCTGTGCCTCAGGATTTAAGTAAAAATACTGCACAGACCCAAGGTCTTTACAAAGGACTTTCAATACAAGCCCGTTGGGATTTCCTTGTAGGATGCAGGTTGCTTTGGATGGAGCATCACAAACTTTTCTGCCCTTGGTCATTTGGAAGAAAAAGAAGGAAAAAGTCTTAAACAAAATCTGTCTCTTGTCTAGCTGCTCAGGTCCCAGCACTTTAGGATTCTCATTCGTATCCCCATGGGGTGGAGGAGACTGCCGAGGGCCAGCATCCTGGCTCCACTGCTTATGAACAATGACTTTGGCATGTCGGTGAATATCTCTGGGCCTCATTTTTCTCAGATGTGAAATGGGGACACCTTCCTTGCAAGAACATTCTACACAAGTTATTTTTAAAAGTTTCTGAATGGATGGTGGTGGCTCTTCTTCTCTATTTTCTGGCAGCCCTCACTAGCCACTCCAAGGAAACATTCCATCTAACTAAAACATATGCTTCCTTTAAACTCGCCCTTAATGCATTTGCCGTAAATTACAACCCGTTGCTACTCTTAAGCCCCACAACGTAGAAATGTTGAAAGGGTCAGAAAAATTAATCTCTCAAAGCAGGTGAAAGTAGAAATTGATGGAATATTCTGGAGAACAATATGGCAGTATGTATGAAAAGTTTTAAATATGTATGAATCCATTGACTCAGTGATTTGTCTTCTAAAATTTGAAATAACCAGAAAGATTTATGAGAAGGAATATTTTATTTGGTGTTGTGATAGCAGTAATTGGAAACCACCAAACTGTCCGGTGGCTGCAGATTGGCTAAGCAAACGGATGTCACCATCTGATGGATTGCTATGGAACCGTTTAAACCGGAATTTTGAGGAGTATTCAAGGATTTGCATGAAAATGGAGTAACACCAATTTTGTGTGATAGAAGTGTAATTTACAGGTAGGACATACCTCCAAATGTTACCAGAAATCACTAATAATCCACTAAGAAGAGGTAACTCATTACTTTTTTTATTTTTGCTTTTTTGTATTTTCTAAAATTTCTTCAAATACATAAATATTTAGAAAAATATTGTCTTTTTTATTTAAGGAAGGATAAGCAACCCCACTAAGGAATGTTTAGGTACCCATACCTAAACTTTTTAGGTTACCCTGGACAACTGTAGAATGCAGGCGCCATCACCAGGGCGGAGCCCCAGGGATGCTGGTCCAACTCTGTATAAGATTTTTCAAAACCCTCCAGGCTCTATTCTGGTAAGCAAGGAGTCTGCTCAACATCTCAAGTCAGACATTTCTACTTGGCAAAGTTGCTGTCTTTTACTGTTATTAAAGCTACAACAGAAAACAATGCCTGCTGCTCGCACAAGTTCTGCTCTGAATACTGAGACTGTCCCTGGCCTTGCCCACAGTGTCAGGGGCAGCCGAGTAAGTGAGGCGAGGGCAGCCTGCCGTTCTGAGTCTGGACTTGGGAGTTACCCAGATGTGAGTAACACTGATTGTCTAAAGCCCGGAGCAAAGCTGCTTACCTCTCTCTGCTCTCCGTGTAATGGGGATAATAATACTTATTTGCTTACCTAGCTCACTGGGGTGTTGTAAAGATTAGTTAGACTTTGCTAGTCAAAGGGCTTTGAAGTTTTAGTGCCCTGAATGGTGTTATTACTAATAAACCTGTAAAACTTTCATCTGCAGTGTTCCCTTATTTGTAGCATTTAGGAGCCAGCCTCCCCCAGGCAGGACGCCAGCCCCATGCTGTGCCGCGGCGGGCTCAGGCCTGCCTCGACCTTCCGCCCACCCCGGCTCCCACCTCCAGGCGCAGAGCTGCTGCCTCCTGCGACCTGCCTCAGCTTGACTCTGCCTTCGTGCCTGCTGGGGCTTATTTACCAACTTCTGTCAAGGTGGAAGCCACCCTTGCTCACCGCCCTCTGGTCTGTGCCAGGAAACAAAGACATTTTTTCCAGCTGTGGCCACGTGGGCAGCTGTGGGTTTCCTCGACATGGCATGGCCAAACAGAACCTTGGAGTCCTCCTGCAAACACCCTGAAGTTCCCACCTGGGGAAGTGGACAGTCCTGGAGTCATAGCCTGGGAGTAAGTACATGCTCGTCCGGACTGAGAACAGTTCATGCAGCTCCTCTCACTGCTCCGGGCATCTGGATTCTTCTGTGCACAAGACCAGAAGGGCTGAGCCTTTGGGGAAGAAAATTGATTGGGGCAGTCTTTTGTGAGGATGCCTTTGCTGTCTCTGGTGCTCACTAAGAAGAATGAGACTCACCTCTGCCTTGTGACTGCCAAACCTCACTCTCCTTGTCCCTCTCACTGGCCCACTGCTGTGATGAACCTGAGACACACCAATCCGAAAAGGCAGCTTCTCCCTTGGCAGTGACTTTGAAGAGTATTTTAGAAATGTTTACTGGGAGTGGATGCCAATTATTTAATGCTGAGTGGGAAGAGGAGGAATGAGAAAAATCAGCCAACTACTCAAGTGAAACCAAGCCCAGATCATTAGCTCTGAAATATTTATCGTAAACATTGAAAATAATAACTTTATAGTAACATAGGAGCAGATTGTATTCATTTAATGACTGTTTGGTAGTTGGATTTTGTTATCTATAAATGTATTTACCTAGTTCCCCTAAGTTAGAAATCTCAGAATCATTCTAAACTCTACTTTCTTTCAAACCCCTTTTCTAATAGTCAGCCCCCAAATTCTATCTCATAAACATCCCCCAGCACTGAAGAGCCTTCCTTTTCCATCCTTGTCAACCACAGTGATAGTGCGAGGCACAATTCCTTCACTGACCTAGTGACTCCTCTTGCTCCTCTGGTTTAATCCTGTTTCCCAGTGGTACCCAGGGTACCTCTGTGTACAGTCACTCAGTTCTGGCACCTCCAGCTCTCAGACCTCGCTGGCTTCATGTTACCATTGAGATAAAGTAAGACAGACTTTCCTTAAATGCAGGTTCTTTAATAGTCAAAGAAAAATTGCACTGGGTGAGTCAAACAGGTAAGGGAGACTTTATAGAAGACTATTGCAACAAGGGTCGAGAATATTCCCACAGGGGAGAGAGGCTGAGCTCAGCTCCACTGAAACAAAGAGCAGGAGAGTTTTGAGGTGCTGTGGTGAAACACAGTAGTCACCCCTCCTCCCATAGATATGGGAAATATTGATAATGGGGAATATATAACAGAGAGAATAGCCTGAAAAAATGGCAAACATATTTTCTGTCTCTTTAAAACTTCCCCCACTCCTTTTGGGAACTGAGTCCTGACCTGCATCCCTGGGGCAGGGAGGATTCTTTTGTTCTTTGCATTACAGGAGATAGCTCAGCCATCCCTAGTGCCAGCCTCCCAAATGGGCCCAGGTGGGCCCAGGGGGGCAGAGGTCACAGGCTTTGTCTTTGGCAGAGACAATTAAATTTTAACTTGGGACAATTAAAATCATTAACATAGTAGCCTAGAACTGAGAGCCCTCCTTTTAAATACTCTGTATTTCTGCTTATGTTCAGGAAATTTGGATTTTTTGAGACGAGAGTCTACCATTTTCCTCCTTTGCTGGCAAAGTAATAAACTTCTCCCTCCTTCTCCTCAAACCACTTCTCTTTCTTCTGATATGGCCTCGAGGACAAATGCCGAGCTTTTGGAACGGGTGGTGAGCAGAGGAAAAGTACTGGAGGGTGTTAGGGGGAGGTTGGCCACTGTGATGAGGCCATCTGCCTTTGCTAATTGGTGCTTATCAAAAGTAGGCTCTTGGTTCATTTTTCTGTTGTTATAACAGAATACCCAGACTGGGTAACTTATAAAGGAGAGATGTTTATTTTTACAGCTGGGGAGGCTGGTAAGTTCGAGGTCATGGGGCTGTGTCTGGTGATGGTCTTATTGTGTCATAACATGGTGAGAGGGCAAGAGCTTCTCAGCTCATGGGGCCCCCATCCCGATGACCTTATCTAATCCTAATTACCTCCCAAAGGCCCCACTGCCAAATACCATCAACACATGAAATTTGGGTATTGTTTCCAACACTTGAAATTTGGGGACACATTCAAATCACAGCAGGCTCCTGCCCTTCCACTGAGAATGAGAGATGGGGGTGAGGATGTCTTTCTTGATCACTGCATTTCGCAGGGATGGGTCCCAGGTCCTTGAGAAAGACAGAACTGGGTTGTATAACTGGCAAGAGCTGGGGGAAGATTTACATCTCAACGGGGCAGTGGAAGAGTTTACAATTGCAAGTTTTCTTAAGTGATTGCTTTGAGCAAAGGGAGGCCAGGGGCCTAGAGTCAGGAAGACACACATCTAACCTTTAGTCAAGCTGGGGGGAATGTGAAGAAGGCCTTCTTGGTCAACAGCTAGCGTCAGTTTGACTTGTAACTTCTCTCCATATTCCCTGCCAAGGTCCTCTATGGTTAAGCCACACTGAACTTCTCACTGCAGTTCTGTTCTTACCCTCTCACTTCAGTGTCGTGCATGCTCCTCTTTGTGCTTTAAGAACCTGTTCACATGTCACCTTGTCATTCCAGGCAGTGACGAGTTCTTTTGCCAAAGGAGCCAAAACAGTGCAAAGCAATGAAATACCTGCATGGCAGTCAACCGAGTGGCCCATAATTGAGTCTACAGTAGTCTCCTCAGTGTCTGTGGGGGATTAGTTCCAGGAAGCCAATAAACATGAAAATCCACGTATGCTCAAGTCCCTCAAATAAAATGGGCTATTTGCTTGTGACCTACACACATCCTCTCATACAGTTTCAATCATCTCTGGGTTACTTACGATATCGTACAATGCCTACACATCACTTTATAGGTGTGGATTCAGTGGAGTCTCAGTGTGTGACAAATTCAAGTTTTGCTTTTTGAAACTTGTAGAATTTTTTTCCCCAAACATTTTTGATCCCCGCGTGGTTGAATCCGTGGATGTGGAGCCCGTGGATTACAGAGTGTAATTCTGACTGTGTTAAGTATATCGTGGCACGTCATGCATGCTCACCACACTCCTTTCTGGATGAATAAATCTCTCCCAACTGTTTCAAGGTTGACACATGCAGTCTTTTTTAGGAAAAATTCCTAAATTCAGCCCTGGGGAGAGTCACTATATTTTACATAAGATTATGATTTTCATGTGAAAGTTAAAGAAATTCTCAAATGCTGACTCACAGATAAGCCAAAAATTTCATAGGAATCATCTGCTAACATGGTAACACCGAACGTCTGAGGTCCTGATTCAGCAAGCCCAGGGCAGGCCTGGGACCCTGCATTTTGACATTTCTTTAGTGATTCTCATGGGAAGCCAAAATCTGGAACTAAATGACCTCGTGTCATACAGTTTTGCAGCTCGTGCCAGATGCTGGGACTGGATCTCCCTGAACTAGCAATGCAAGGGAGCGTTTTTAGGGGATGACTAGGAAACACACGTGACAGGGACACACACTCACAGACTGTCCATCTGGGGCTGATGCTGCAAACCTCCCACCTGGGGTGGCTGCAGACAACCTAGGACTTGCCTCTGGCAACTGCTTTAAAGGAGACCCAAGTGCGTTAGGACTAATGATCTTGTTCCAGGGCTTGGATGATCACGCAGCATGCAGTCGTTCGTGGCACGTTCGTCATTTTCTCACAGTTTCTTCTGGTTTCCACTCGAGGGAGGGTGTGATAGTTAGCAGGCTCCAATGCCAGGGTCGAGGCTGCTGCCGGCCGGACGGCATCTGAGCCTGGACACAGCTGCCTCCATTGGGGCTTTGGGTTGGACTCTGATTTGACTAAAAAGCAAAACAAAACACCTAGTTTTTCTTTTTTTTTTTTTTTAACATATTGAATATGACTTTTGAAAGTATGGAAAGTTAAAATTTTTTTAAAAATGATGGAAATGGGGTACGTGAATATGGTAAACAGCTCAGGCAGTAGAAAAGTGTAAATGTGGAATCCTTCTCCAGAGGCAAGCACTATTAACAGGGTCTTAGTGTTTCTTTACAGACACTTTCTAAGCAGATGGAAACATCTGCATAAGTGTATGTGCTCTTTCTAAGAAATGGAGCTCAGATACTGTTCTCGCTCTTGCTTTTTCATGTAACTGTTTATCTCCCAAATAGTTCTAGGGCAGCAAATGGATTTACCCTAACTTTTCAAGGCCTGCGTGAAAGTTACACTGTTTTATAGATCTAGTATAGAGGTTCTTCATCAGGGCAGTTTTGTTTCCTTGGGGACATTTGGCAATGCCTGATGATGTTTTTGTTGTCATAATTCAGGGTGGGGAGGGCTACTTCTGGCATCTAGAGAGTGGCAGCCAGGGACACGGCTAAACATCCTACAATACACAGGACAGCTCCACAGCAGAGAATTATCTGTCCCCGAATGTCAGCAGTGCTGAGGTTGGGAAAATCTGGTACAGCGTCATAGATTTTAAAAGGCTGCTATGGATTTTGCCTTAAGAGTGCAGCTTATCAACCATAACAACAGCAACATAGATAACATTCCCACAGCCACAGAATGTGCCCGGTAAAAATACCTTCCGGGTGGGGAGAACAACTTTTCCAACAGAGCTACCGTGTCCAAGTCCGATGCCTGCAGCTGTTGGTTTGGAACAACTTTGGTGATCTTAGCGTTTACTTCCAGAAAATTCCCTCCACCTTGCCATTTCCTAGCGTTTAGCTTCCTTGGAAGAGATCGAGCTGTTTTGGGACAGAGGAAAACCGCGTTGGCAGTGAAGGCCTCAGTGGGCTCGAGCACCTGCGGAACCTATAATTTTGCAGCAAAATGATAGTATCCATTTTTAGCCCCAGAGAGGTTTTTTTTTTTATGGTTTAGATTTTGGCTTATTTATTTTTGTAGCCACGCCACTATGTTTACTCAGGCCCAGAATACAGTCTGCTTTTTTAAAATAGAATGATTGCAACTGACGATGTTTAGAAAAAACAAAAACTAGGAAACTAATACTTAATTTTTAACAGTATTGTCCTGACCTCCCCTCTTTCCCTCAGAGGCTACGGACAGACAGCCTTTAGAATTTAGGTGATATCCTAAGTGTATGTAGGGTTTTCTTTCTTTCTTGATCTAAAACAACTCTGTCTGATGCAGTTTATCACAAAATCTCCCTTCCCTCCTTTGGTTGTTTCAGGGTACTTTTGTTTGGCACCACTGGTTGTCAGCAGTTGTACTTTGCTCTTGAGAATCACTTCTCTGTTTTTTTATTCAGACTATGTCCTTCCCAAATAAGACTTTCTTGCCCTAAATAAGAGAGTTCCCCTTGAGACAAATCTTTATGAGAGCTCAGCGGTAAGGCATATCCTCATTTTGCAAGAGGTGATTTTTGGGAAGACTTGCTGAGCACTTTGTTCCGGCTCGGGATACAGGTGCTTCTAGTGCTAGAGTGGGGTAACCTGTCGGGGTTGAAGTGGGTCGTAGCAGTCTTCACTCTTTAAGCCAAGACTGTAGGTGGCAATGCTGCCATTCTGACGGTGGAAATACACAGGGCAGTGACTAAGACATTTGTGTTTTTTGTCTTTTAGGGTGTCATAGTTCCAGCATCTCTTTGGTCTCTGATGTCATGATTCGAAAGGCTAATTTAGAGATTATAGGACACAGTGGAAGCCCCTTCCTAGGAACACGTGGTAAATGCCAAGCATTTGGGGAATGTGTGCATGTGTGTGGGAGCAAACTGCACCATTCAGACTGTACCCAATTTTTTATAAACCAAAAATAAAAAAAAATTGGTTGCTTGCCTCTTACTTTGTGGTCTCTGCAGGATTATATTATCACTGTTTCCTTCACTTATGGTGCAGGAAAGTGTCTCTAATTACACCACTTCCTGTAGATGCTTCCTTCAGGGCAGGGAGGTAGCAAGGTGTGCTGGAGAGGGTGTTTCTGAGCAAGTGTTCATGACCCCAGGTTTGATTCTGCTGTAAAAGCCGGGTGACAGTGGGCCTCTCCTTGGGACAATATTATTCTCTGTGCCATTCGACTGTCAGGCCCACCATTACTTGGCAGCCAGCAATTGATTTTTCAGATTCTAACTAAAGACTTTGCCTTCCCTGGGCCATTACTAATGACAGGGACAGGCTGAAGTTTTCACGCAGCTGACTGGGGCTGCTGTAAGCTTCCCATTTGACAAGAGCTATGCTGGTTACATTTGCTTTGTTCTAAGTGGTGATCTTAGGGTCTCCCATGCCTCCAGGACACTCTGAAAGGTCCAGGGAGCATTCTTTCTATGACCCCTGAGGAGAACAAAAGCAAGTCTGAAATAACTGGGATTCAGGCTTCCTATGTTCCTGCTTTGCCAAAATAGTTTCCTAGCAGATCTTCACTTAGGAGCTTTTAGCCATTGTTTCTGTACTGGGAAATCTCTATGCTAAATGCACATATGGGAGAAGCCAATGACTAAGGAAGGAGGTGTTTCCATGAATGATGTAAATTACAGTGAGACTCTCTGTAATCAGTTTTCTTAGCCTCTTTGGGGTTAGGTCCAAAAAGAAGCCATATGGTACTTGCTAAGCAAGGTCTAGGGAAATTTAAGATAGCAAATTGAGGGAAAAGTTGGCAGCTTACCCTTTATAAAAATAGCAAAATAGATACTAGAGTAACCAAATTTAAGTCTTAAGGTAACAAATAAGCTGAAAAATTTCAAAACGTAATGACGAAGGTTATCCTAGTTTCTTCTCAGTACAGAATACATGGCTTTTATATAGTATTTAGTTTCATATGATTGTATTATACACTATCATTAAAGCGGAATGAATTTTATGAGACAGAAATTCCTTAATACTGTGGATTTTCAAAATGGAAATTTAGCATATTTAGCTCAGTTTCGTAGTGATAAGCTTACAAAACATGAAAACATTTTTCTCTCTCCCACCAGAAAGTAAAGAAGTGAGCAAAAGCATTTTGCTTTGAGTGTGTAGCAGAATTGTTCTACTTAGATATCTAAGTAGATTATATTTTATTACATGCATTTTTGAATCTTTAACAGCAGACAGATTGAAGTAATGTATTTAAACACACCAATGATATTTAAATCGACTCATAAACATGCTTTTAAAAAATGCTTTAATACCTACATAGACTGTTTTCATGTTTTGGGGATATATTATTTAATCTGTAGGATGTACAGAAATAGACTGTTGCATCTTTGTTTAAATATATTGTTTTGTTAAAAATATTTTGTCCTGTAAAAATATAAAGTCCACATTCATGGTAATAATAACATATTTTCCTGTGAATTTATTGACGGTTGTTCTATCTCATGAGCTGTTCATATTACACAATTTAGCAATACAGTACTTATGCTTGATCAAACAACCAGATTTTTCATTTATATTATTGATAAAATAAAAATCAAAGTCTCCTATTGATTGTTCTCAGGATGGTTTATATGAACTCTCAGAATTTTGGAATTAAACGTTGGCAGTAGTTGATGTGGCACTGTGTAACTGTCATGGGTCAAAAGTAAACTTTCTGTGGCTGGTAACTAATGATCAAATGTTGCTGTCTTGCTCTTATCTTATGTTGTGTCTTTTATTTGATCGAGGCCTTGCTGTCTTTAGAACCACTGCAGAATTGTGAATGGAAAAAGAATCAGTTATCTGCAAAGCCTGATTTTGTTCTGTAATTAAAAAATAGTCTTATTAAAATATATTTTATGATGGACCAGTTTAATTGAATAAACTATTATATAGACTTACAAATGTAATTACTGTGTTACTCTATATTTAACAACTTGAGATTTCATGACCTGTATCAGTCATCTATAAATACATAAAAATACTGTCACAAACTTAGTGGCTTAAAAGAACACACATTTATTGTCTCACCATTTTTGTGGGTTGGGAGTCTAGACATGGCTTAGTTGGGTTCCCTGCAAGGCCACAATCAAGGGCATTTGGCTGGAGCTGGGGTCTCATCTGAATGCTCAGCTGGGGAAGGCTTCAGGGTTCACTTGGGCTGTTGGCAGAATTTATTGCCGTGTGGTTGTAGGATCAATGGCCTTGTTTTCTTGCAGGAAGCTTCCTTCAGCTTCTAGAGGCTTCCCACAGTTCCTAGTCATGTGGATTTCTCCAGCTGGGCCATTTGATTCCCAAAGTCAGCCAGGGAGACTCTGGCAGGCTGGTGGCTGCAGTGGACTATAGTGTAACCATGTTATCATGCATACATGTTATCTTTGCTGTGTTCTGTCAGTAGAAGTGAGTCACAGGTCCCACCTGCTCCCAAGGAGAGGGGATCATGCAAAGGCCTGAACACAAGCAGGCAGGTATCAGAGTAGCCACCTTAAAGTCTGCCTGAAACATGATCCATCAAAGTCTTTTCAGGAAACATTTCTAGATTTTCAGGAAAACAATGTAATTATGTGCAAATTTTTTAAAAAGTAAGATTGGATATTAGCTATTAACCTTATATATTATGTATAACATAATATACATTATTTATTGCCACTGGCATTGATAAAAATCTTTCTGGTCCACATTTTCTTATGAAAATAGATCAAATCAATGGATCAATGCATGAGTTTTCTAAGACCACTCGTATCAGTTTTCATCCAACACAGCTTACCTTTTCCTAACTGAAGCTGTAAACCCTCTGTGGGGGCTTTAAAGAATGTTACTCGATATAAATCTGATGGTATAATGTGTACATCTTTGAGACTTCCGGCCCAGGAGCCTCTCAGCTTCGTATATCTGCCTGTTGGCTGTCATTGGGTTCCCTCAAAATTGATGCTCACACAAGCTCCATGGAGTTGGCACTGCTATTCACGGCAATTCAGGGCTTCCTGTGATTCAGTTCACAGCAAACTTGGCTTTAAACATGGAGACACGGTTCTCTGCAAAACCTCCTGGCCCAGCCTTGGAGCATCAGTGCGTGAACTCCTCAGGCAGCCCCAGAGCAGCGTGCAGCTGCCTTGTTGGCTTCTTGGCAATCTGGCCATAGGCCGTTCAGATCTCATTGACGGGTTTATTCCTGATGTGCTTCCCGGGTGTAGCAACTGAAAGTTTGAGAAAAGAGCATCATTGGCAAATGCTCATCTTAGTTTCAGGTTTATACTTTCTATGTTATTTTGAATGCTTGAGAATAAATGCAAGACTGGTCAGATTAATTTTGAGAGAGGAGCAAACCTGAAGATTTAGAACAAAACTGCTATTACTGGGGGAAAAAGGGAACCCTTTGTCATCAGCTCTTTGTGCCTTTACACTTTGTGATGCATATCAGCTTTGCGCCATCTGCAAATGAAAGGAGAAATGCTGATTATTCGAGAATAAATTTTCTTTCCTTTTGTACCTCTTATCAAAATCTGCCTGTGACCTTTTCAAACATGTGGCCCCAAACGGCATACAATTGATGTATTTAATTTTTTTGTTTGACAGTTTGCTAGGAGAAAAAAAAGTGTCCCTGAAAGGAATAGTATGAGTCTTTGCTGTTCAAATCAAATTCCTAGAGAATTCTAGATGTTCTAGACATGAAATGGGCATTAAAGAAATAAATCTACCATGCCTCATTTTTTAATATTAAGCAATGAGGCTCAGAGAGGTAAAGTGGTAGACGCAAGCTCGCAGGGTAGATAACTCCGGCACTCTTGGCTGTCTGCCCTTTGGTGTCTGAAACAATTTCGTTTGCTATAATGATAATAATACTGAAGAAACGTTCAATGAGAGCAACTTTGAGCCAGGAACTTGGCACATATATTTTTGAAACCTCAGTATTTACTGCCACCTGTTTGCTGTTATCCCTCTTTTACAGAAAAGAAACCAAGAAAAGTTAAAAAAAAAAAAATACAAACATGAAAACCAAACACGTTCACTCTGTATAGGTAGAAAGTGGTGGATTGTTGTGCTGTTTCTGTTGCCTGGGAAGACAGAGGGGCTTCCCTAAAGAAGAGAGGGTACGTTGTGGACTTAGGCACAGCCATTGCAAGCGGATGACACGTCCTCATTCTCTTACGTTTCTTGGGAAGTTCTGAACCCAAATTTGCACATTCAGGAATTGAATCTAGAAGCAGCAGCTTTTTAGCACAAACAGGGAGACCAATTATCTCCTTAAAGTTCTGAAACATATATACATACTTGGGCTAATGTGCTAGGCTTGATCGAGAACATGTTGGGAGGTAACACTGTGAAAACTCTAGGCTCCCAGTGTCCTGGGGGCTTTGGGGCACATCAGGATGGAGGAAGTATTCCTGGGGAGATAAAAGATGAGTTTCGTTCCTCAGTAGAAAGGTCTGAGCAGGGAAAGGTATTTCAGAAGATCTCTCTGTTTGATCCTATTCTCTTTAGGCAAGGCAGGCCTCTCTGTTGTCATTTAAACACTTAATGAATGGCAATTTCCAAATGGTTTTTAAAAATGATGTCTGGCGAGAGCCAGTGCTTCTTGAAGTTTTCCCCAGTGCTGGGTTTCCCCCCCTTGCCTTGAATCACAGTGTTTATTTTTAAAAGCTTTTGTGGTTCCAGCCTTCTGCCTTTGTTATTGCAGCTGGACCAACTTAGTCCTCCCTTTTCTCCTCCAGCCTCTTTGTGGTTTGGGGTCCAGTTGGGCTGCGTGAGGACTGGGCTGAAGGGGTGGAGTCCAAGACCACAGACTCATCTGCTTGTAGTTAGCCCCTTAAGTCACAGGTGTCCTTAATTGTGCTCTGCCTGTGCAAAGAAACCTCCTTTTCTCTACATCCTTTTGCCTCTCTGCATTGCCCGTAAATTCCCTTGAAGGTTGGGGTTTGTGTTTTGTTCTCAGCTTCTTATTGCCCCCTCCCCTTACCTGCACCCAGAGATTGATGCTCTCTTTGCAGAAGCAGCCCATTGCAGAAGAGAGATCAAACTTCCCAGAAAGGCAGAGTGTGACTGCCACACATACATAGTCCCCTCCCTGGCGTGGCTGGGGACAGAGCAGCTCTATGTCCAGCTGTGTAGCAGGCAGCTCAGGCCCGGCTGAAAGATGAAGCTGCTGAGTGGAAATTCTGCAGGGAACCCAGAAAGATTTACTTTAATTAGAATTTATGCCGCAGTAGAAGTCCCATAACTGCAGTCCTCTCTAGAAAGAGCTGGCTCTGGTGGTCATTGGCAGGCACTTGATTCCTTTTAAGCAGCTCCTCTGGATTGTCCTGCAACTCCTCTGGCCACTTTCTCCTCTCCGTGGAGAGGAGCCGCTGGAGGCTCTCAGATAACGTGTCTCCTGCCTCCAGGCAGGAAGGGCCTTCTGTAAGTTTTAGTCAAATATCAACCATTTCTCTGGTTTTCAGTTCAAAACTTTAATAGAACTTACACCTTCCATTGATGTTGTCACCATATCGCTTTCAAGCTTCCAGTTAACTTACTTGCACACACATCCTTATTTTCACATCTAATATTCTGAGAGATTAGAGAATTTTTAGAGCCTGTTTTTTTTTTTTTTTTTTGCCAAAAAACCCAAATGGTATAGTTATTTCTTTAAAAAAAAATAACTCTCACAATTTCTTATTACAGAGTTGCTTGATCCCAATTTGAAACTCTTCTCTGTTCTGGCCCATTCATGTTGGCATACTGCTTCCAAGTTTTGATACTTTCTCTAGAAATAAACTGCAATCTGCTAACTAACCGGGAGACTCTGAGAGCGGTGTGGTTTGTGTGCAATACCCTCAGCCGCAGGGATGGAGCAAGGTAATACCCCATCTGACGCCGGTGGAATGAAAATTCCAGTGCCTCATTCCTATTCTAACTCTTGGGTTTGATTTATCACTCTGACACATTATTTTGATTTTCTTCATGAATGCATTTATGGAGTCTACTAACATATATTTTTGTGATTGTGATAGAAAGTACTCTTCTTGAATTTGGAAAATAGTGTGTGTATTTCTTTATTAGTGCATCTGGTTAATCTGAGGATACATGTGAACTATTTCTCTTGTTTTTGTTCACTTTCTCTTGACAGCTGACAGCACAGAAGTGGAGGTGGAGAAAGAGACTCCATTTTTTTTTTCATCATAGAGGAGGGAAAGTGGTCGAAAAGAAAGGCAATTCCATTCCAAGAGGTGGTGGTTATGGTTCTTAAGATTGTCATTCAGGGGAAGATGCTGCTAGAGGAGAAGAGCTTGAGGCTGTCGGGAAGCAACACAGCAAGGGCTTTGGATCTTTTCTATGACATTTAAGGATTGTTTTGCTTTTTTGTTTGTTTTTGCTTATTTTTAATGTTAAAGATCTCAGCATACTAACAGTGACTTAATTGAATTAAGAAACTTTTCTGGACTGGGGAAAAAAAAATAGTACTGGCTGTTCTGTACCGGTTTAACTTTTTCTCCTTTACACATTTTGTAGCAAGAAAACCTTTTCCAATTCAACGCGTAACAGATGAGACTGTCAAAGGCGGGCCACTGTTGACTGTGCTGGTATCTGGAGGTTCAAGTTAATAGCCTTGGTTAGCCTTGGTCGTCAGGAATATATTATCACAAGTGTAATGAGACACAATCAGCTCCTCAGATTGTAACCGTCCCTTAGATCTCGAGAGCAAAGATCACCATCTGATGAGAAACCGAGGATCTGGTTCACATTATGTAATGAGAGCAGCATCGAGTCCTGTGAGCTGAAGCGAGAGCCTCCAATCAGCAAGTGACCTTGGCCACCGGCCTGCCGTCCCTGATGCCCGTTAATTGTCCAGATTTCTGTTTCTGAGGGCTCTAATTTTCACTCTAGGATGACTTCAGAAAGGTCTCTGCCCACGGCAGTTAGTGCCAGACAGTCGGGCACCAGGGGCTCCCTGCTTGCAGTTAGCAAGATGAGTTATGTGCTCCTCGAAGCAACAGGGCCAGCAGTTTGCTTTCAGGAATGAGCAGGTAGCGTGTGTCTTTCGAGTTCCTATTGCCTGACCCCAGGTCTCCCCCTGTGGAGCTTGTTACTCACACAACCCGCAGTCCTCCTTCAGGTCGGCCTCTGATGTTCCTGTGTTGAGCCGGGGAGCCCTGTCACGGTGTTATGTCTGCTGCTTGTGCACTTCAGTATTTTCAGTCCGTGCTCCTTGTCCCCTTGGGCATGTGGTAATTGTGCTCTATAAAGTTGCTACAAGTACAGAATTAGCAAATACTGAGCCTTTGCTCCTAGCGGACATACAAGCCTAGGTTCCTGTGAACCTCTGATTGCAATGTTTTTGTCAATGCATCAATAAATAACCTTGTTTTATGTGGGTTTTTGTTAAAGGCATCTCATTTAATATGTACCGTTGGTTCATTAACATTGAACTTATGGTCAATAGCACTGTAACTGATGCCTGAACAAAGCACATCTAACACATGCATTTTCTCCGTAAGGCACATCACAGCCTTCTTGCACTTAGGAATACAGGGGCCATTTTAAACAGAGAAGTCACCAATAAAAAGTACAAAAGTGCAAAAGATGTGGCAAGGAATAGACCATGTGGCGCTTGCTTACAGTACGAGAGTCGAAACAAGAAGGCAGAGGATTGATTGCCCTGTCAGACCTTACCTGGGAATGGATGCGTAGGGAGACTCGTTTTCCACTGGTCTGCACATGGCTGGCCATGAATGACTGAAACGTCTTGGTTTTGAGGTTTCAAATACCCTTTAGCTAGTAGGTGAATTTGCAAATAAGGAATCCATGGGTAATGAGGAGCGACTGTATTTTAAGCAGATGTTCAGACTTAGGATAATGAGGCAGGATGTTCGGTCTGTATCAGTGAGTACCCTTGTGATTGCAGCACAAGGGTGGAAGATCATGGAGGGGTGGCATTGAGTCATGGGACGGACGTTCCCCTCTGCAGCAGCTCTCTGGACCGTCTCTTCCTGGGTAATGAGTCAGACCCCTTTCGGAGCCTTAACATGAGCTTTCCTGCCTGTTCTTCCCATGGCATTATTGTCCCTGGACTTTAGTGCTTCTCCATCAACCTGGAAGAGAACAGTGATTTTGGAGCTTTTGTGATAAATAGCACTTTCGATAACAAGCTGGGTGAGGAAGCAAGGGTGGCTCTTGTTTTGCTTTAACACTGCATCTCCATTTTTCTTTTAAAATTTTGTTTAGGGAGAGTGTGGGTAGAAGCTACAAGAAAGTTTTGTTTGGTCTGGGTTAAAGAATGCAGCCCTATTTGTGGGAGTTCACTGTGACTTTTATCTTAATGTTGCCTTGAAACTTCTTTCCAAAACACACTGCCAGCCTCCATGTGCCGGTGGGAGCAGTTCCAGGAGCGGGATGCTCTGCATGCGCTGCATTGTGCTCGGGAGAGTGGGTGTTGTCAGGTGTCAGGGAATGCTGGCTGTCACTCCACAGCAGTCCTCCCCAAGCGGCTGACTCCTGTTGACAAGGCAAGGACAGCGTTGGAAGCCTGTGCACACCTAGCTCCGGGAGCTCCTTGACAGCCGCGTGTCTGTCAGAGCAAATTGGAATTGCGCCGGAGGGGGCTCCCTCTGGTGATCTCGGCCAGAATGAAGATGTTTTCTGAGCAGTGACAGTTTCCAGAGTGAGTGTCCTTGGGGAACAAAGCTCATGTCATTGCCCCTTCTCTGCTCTTCCTCTCTTTCAAGGTCTATCATGGCATTAGGTGACACAGTAGGGCCAATCCCGAGCTGTGGGGCTGATGAGTGGAAGAAATCTGGTAGAAGAGGTGAAGGAAGGTATGAAAGGAAGAGTCTGTTTCTATGATGGAGTATATCATGTGACGCCAGATGGATTAGGGGTGGAGCTAAAAGCATTTAATGACTCAGATTTCTTTCAGGATTATTTTTTACTTCCCCTTATTACTGGGTGGTGCAGATAGAAGCCTTGTCTTACTTGCTGTTCGCACTTTGCTGGGTGGACCCACCTTGCCTGCTGAGGGCGTCGCTGTCCGCCATCCCTGGCCGAGCCAGCGAGGAGAGACGATGGGGAAGCTGGCGTAGGCTGGTGTTGCCCCAGTTCACAGCCGCGGGAAATCGGGAAACCCGCCCTTTTCTCACCCTCCTCGTTCTCATTTCAGGGAAGTCAGGATCAATTTGCTTCTGGCAAAAGAACCCTGTGTACTCCAGAATGCGGAAATTGGAGAGACCTAATTTGAAGGGTTAGAGGGTAGTTTTTCTCTATCAAGAATGGCAATAAACACCATATTATATTACTGCATCAGATTGCGGTTTGGTGGTTTACCTTAGGAGTCTCTGAGATAAGTAGCTGTCACCAAAATTTCATGCCACTTTTTTATCTGTGGCTCTTTTACAACATTTAGAAATGGGGTGTGACTTGTGAAATTGTCAGTGAATATTGAATCGAATGCCCCTTGTTCCAGGGCTTTCCGAAGCAAGTGAAGAAACAGGCGCATACAGGGCAAGACATTCTGTTCCAAGTCTTATCACCTGCTCCCACAGAGCCATCAGCTTGAATGAGGCTTGTGTTTATTGTTTGATTTTCCCAGCGTTTGCAGAGACTGCCACAGTGATGGGACAGGTCATAGTGAGACAGTTCCTCTGATGGCGCATGTGAGGAGAGAGAGACAGATTTTATAATCGTGCGCTGCTGAGTTGCTAAGTGTCTGCTGGTCTGAGAGAGGATACAGGTGAGATGCCTAATGTGACAAGAGCATCTTAGTTTGAATGCTTGGGTCTGTATAGTTTGGGGAGAAAAAAAAAAAAACTCCCAAAGCAAGAACAGGTCTATGAACTGCTGTGGTTTGACTTTATTTCTGCATCATTGTTTTGTCATCTTCAGAGTTACACAAACCTTTCTTTAAAGCTCTGGATTCGATGATCAGGTGTATCAGTCTCGCAGAGTGCCCTCACTTCCGTAGACCTGAAGGACGGTGGGTGAGAATTCTCAGTGTGAACGAACCAAGTAAAACACATAATAAAGTTGAAATTAAAATGCACATTTTGAAGTCAAGCACAAACTGCCTCCAAGAACATATTGATTTTCTGGTGTTGAATTAACTAAAATGCTTTCAGGTTTTTTTTCAGTGTGGTAGATCACATGATGATTTCAGTTTTATTTGAGCCAGAGCACATTCATGCTTTCTAAAGCCATGTGGAAAATAGAAAACTGGACAGTGAGAAGGGAGATCCCTCAAATTTGCTTTTTTCTGTGGCTAACTGGGGAGACAGGACAGAAAGGTGACTGGGGAGGGGTTTGGATGGGACAGGCAGCCGGCCAAGGGCCAGAGGCTCTCGGGGCACTGGGCGTGTGAAGGTGCCTGAAGCCTGAGATTGTAGAGGGAGAGTGGAAGGCCAGAAGCAACACCGGAGACTTTGTTTTAACAATCGATGACTGCAGAATTTCTAAATAGGAAAACACTCCAGTTGAACTGAACATTATTAATTCAAACACTGAATTAATTTTTACTTTGAAACTGGCCTGAAATCTATGAAAAGTGGGTTTACTTAGGAAATTAACAGTATAAGCATGAGATTTACAAAGATAATCCTTATATTACTAAGGGAAACATGTTCTCCTTACTGGTCCCTGTTGGACACTGGGTTGGCCTTGTTCTCCCGACTTGACACCATTTGTGAACAAACCTCTTTCCCTGGAGATGTCTCTGGATAAAAGAGTGGTTCTCAAGGGCCATGGATGCATCTTCTCCAAGGGAATCTCTAGAAGGGTCCAGGTACAGGTGAGTCAGGTTAATGGGTGAGAAGAGGGGAGAGAGACAGCAGTACGTTTGTGCGGAGGGGTCTGTGCACAGCTGGCATTTCATGAGTGTGACAAAGATGGTAAAACGTGGTCTGCATTTCTGGCTGGTCTTGTTTTCTTCCTGTTTAGTTCCATGGAATGGACTTTTATTGAACGTGGCCATTAGGGATTAACTGGGGCTCCTTTATTAATTAGTGGACTCAGAAATTTCCTAAGATTATTGATGGTTGCTTTTCCAAGTTTGATATTTTAAGTTTCTGTTGCAGCTCAACAAGGCTGGGGAGGGGGACAAAGGTGAAGGCAATGCCATTAATTCAAGCTCCTGGGCCCAATTTTTAAGGGTCGTGTTGGGAAGAAAGTGGAAGGAACATCTTGCCTCCTACAGAGAAGCTTTCGTTTCCCCAGCGGGTTCACATCGGTACGTGCCTGGCCTTCTGGCTGTGTTTGGGGTGAGTGGACTGGATCAGAGCGTCTCCTTGTTGGAGGCTGCGGAGTGGGCAGGGTGGCATCGTGACTAATCAGAGGCAGCTGACATGCGTGATTTTACATATTAGTGGAGCTGTGCCGTGTCTTCATTTGGGAGGAAGATTCAGTACAGTTTGTGCTGAAATGGATGACATGACTCATTGGCAAATGGAAAAAAAAAGTCTTTTTATTCCCCCACGTGTGTAAACACTCTAAACACAGCAATGTTTATAGGAAGGTAAGACACCATCTGGTTTGTTGCATAGTAGCTTATTTCTTATTTTTATCACTAATTTCTATTGAAAGGATGACAAATGGAACAGAATTAGAGTTTTTGGTTATGCAACAGCCCTGGGGATTCATGTAGTGTTAAGTCCCCTATCAAACGTGAAACAAATGTTTAGGTGGGATGACTCACTCCTGAGCCAGTTGTCTCCACGCAGTAACATGAAAATGAGATGCTTTTTACTTCTGAAGGCCTTGGTGCCCACCTTTGATGACATGAGATCGCGCAGATCATTGGGATGATTTCAGAAGGATTTAAAAGTCTTATTTTTTTAATGCTTTTGGAGAGATGAACATTTTGAAACGACTTTGGAGCATTTTCTAGGTTCAAGCCAGCATACAACACGATAGTTTGTGTTTTAAGGCAACACATAATTTGCTTGGCCCAGATCATTGTGTACTATGTAAAAATAGTAACATTAGGGCTTAGGCATATAAAATATAATAAATAAAATCACAGATAGCCTGGAACTGACAATATGCATGGATTGCCTTGCATGGGTTTATATTGACCTTCTTCCCCTTACTGAGTTGAAGGAGAACATCTTTTCGTTTCTCTTCACTGGATTTGTAGCTAGAAACTTCTAAAAAAAACTAACTGTTCTATTTTTAGAAAAATATATTTTTTTCTGAATGATTTAACCAATTGCTATTTTGCTATCAATTCATCTTGGATTTCACAGTCAGGCTTTTCAGGGATAAATTAAGCCCCCCTCCTCCTTCAGACTCCTGTAACAGACCTTTCTGTCTCTGCTTGACTCTGTTCTGAGGACGTGTTGCTGCCAGTTATGGTTTAATCTGTGGCAGACTTTTCCCTCTTGTATAATGACCAGAGGGTTGCTATAAGAACCCAGGGCCTTTCTTTCTGCTTTAACAGAGTTAATTATGTGATAATATTAGTTAAATAATTTTTTTAGAGTTAAATCTTGACCTTAGAATTAAATCTTGAATTTAAATCTAGAGTTAAACTTTGAATCTCCTTTGTGAGGGCAAACTGCTGCTTACAGGGTAAGGTTCCTTGCAAGTGTTATTCTGAATAAATAGGAATTGAGAGACCGCATTTTCCAAAGGGCCTCAGACACCCTTCTCTCTCTGGGCACCGAGATTGTAGTCTACAAAGGATGGATCAATTTAGCTGTCAAAATGAAAGCTCAGAGGCCAATTGTCCATGCAAATTAACCACTTGTGCAAGCACTTCGAAATTGCCTGCATGAAAAGCAAGCTTGCCATTTGAAAATTTGGCTCACCGTGGCCAAAATAGGAAAGTATTCATGATTCTGAGACCTCGGTGTCCTTGGAGAGCCGATTTTAGGAATTGCTTATTTTGAGCCGTTGCTTAGTTTTTGGCAACCTGTTCGCTTTAATGAAGAGGTCGTTTTTGCCCCTGTGTTTCTTCCCTGAGCCTCCCAGGCCTCCTTGCAGCTCAGAAGACGTCATCGTCTCCTGTGGGAGTAATGGGTTGGGAAGTGTTTTATTCCAGCCGTATTTCGGTTACTGAGGCAATATATTGGTTTCGGGGTCAGCAGTTCCTACCAGCTTTAAATATCCACTGAAGGATAATCTGCATGAAGACCAAATGGAACACAACTGGATTTCTTTCCTCCCAGTGATGTTAGGATTAGTTAATGCTTTGAGGAATGAAACTCCCTGTTACTATGTTCCCTTTTCGTTAGGTCTTAGCTTTGTTTAATGTTTCTAGACCATCACGTTTCACTGTGGCTAATACTTGGTGGAAAGAGGGGTCTGAGGCCCGATTTGGGAATGGGGGCTCCAAGTGGGAAGCTCATTTCTCTTCCGTGTGCTTCTTACTCTTTGGATACAACTTTTAGACATGCCTGCTCTTCTGTACAGGGACGTAGGATTTGCCCCTGCCAGTCTCGGAGCCAGAGGTTTACAGCATTCAGTGACCCAGGTGTGAGGTCACGTGCCTTCACATAGGGACTTGCTGTCCGTGACACCTTGGTCACCTTTGGGACTGGTCTCCAGGTATTCTTGCTTTGGCCCTAAGACAGCCAGAGATTCAGTGAAGGGAAATCTCAAAATATGATATTTGTTTTTTTTTTTTTTTTTAAAGGACATGAAATGATTACCAAAGAGATTCTTTATTAAATGTTCTTGATCAATATGTGGGATTATTTCTAGAGGAAATAATTAGTGGATTACTAGTGAGATTATTTCTGATTTTGGGAAAAGCTATTCTGAAGGGTAAATTCCTTGAGGACAGAGACCGTCCACAGAATTATGGTGTTCCACGTGTCATTCAGCACTGCATCCGCTACTAAACAGGGATGCAGGAACACGTGTCTGCTTGGGCATACACACTGATGTGGAAAGTAAGGCAAAGTGTTTATTTGCTTTTTGAGATATAATATTACTGTATTATTACAACTCTCAAGACCTGTTTTTAAATGTTTTTTTTTTCCCACCTTGTATATTTGTTGTATCATACATGTTTATGTAAGATTTCTAACTTTCTATAAAGCCACAGCTATTTTCGCCGAGGTTGTCCCTGATGGAAACACTACTTCATCCAGATGCGTTTGTCAGTGCTGAGTTTGGTTGGGATCCTACACAGATGACATATGGCCAGTGCAGGCAAACTTAGAGGTGAAGGAGCACCTTTAAGAAAGAAAAAAAGAAAGAAAGAGGTGTGCCCACCACATTACAAACCTTTCTAACTCTGCTCTCAGCATCTAAACATCATAATGTCAAATAGCGGTCAAAGTTTAGGTGATGATATCGAACAAACCCAGAGGTCTATCTTTAAAAAATATACCATGTTTTTCTTTTAAATCCTGACCACTTCTTGAATGTAAAGTGATCAAAAATCTTGTATTCGGGAGTCCAAATGAACTTGTTCTATGGACCAGGCCCTGACCCCAGCCAGCGTGGCACGGAGGGGAAGGGTGTGTGGCTGCTCCTTTGAGCAGCGCACTTGGAGTGGCCTGGGATGGGCTGATTCTTCTACCATGTACTTTGTTCATCACCTCGAGCTTTCCATGCATTTTGCTTTTCCTTCTCAAATTGTTTTCTTTAGTGCTAGACTATTTGCTCAGGAATGTGGGGGCAGCTGGCAGCAGGGTTCTACAGGGGGAGGGAAGGGAAGGGAAGGGCCAAAAGCTAGCCCTCCGCCCCCTTTCCTGGAACCCCGCCTGCCTGCAGTTGTCTGTTTATGTCCTTCAAAGAGATGTAATGCACATGTGAGAACTCTCGTTACAATTGTGGGGGATTTGGGATTTTTGTTAAATTAGTAGATTTTAGCTGCTCTTGTCACATAAAAAGTAACTATGTGATATGCTAAATATGTGAATTTGCCCAAGCACCTCTTGTATTACACTGGATAGAGCTGGAGCCCATTCTACTAAGTGAAGTATTGCAAGAATGGAAAAACAAGCACCACATGTACTCACCATCAGATTGGTATTAACTGATCAACACTTAAGTGCACATATAGTAATAACATTCATCGGGTGTCGGGCAGATGGGGGGAGGAAGGGATGGGTATATACATATCTAATGGGTTCAGTGCGCACCGTCTGGGGGACACGCTTGAAGCTCTGACTTGGGTGGAGCAAAGGTAATATGCGTAACCTAAACATCTGTACCCCCGTAGTATGTTGAAATAAAAAAATTAAAAATAAATATGTTAATTTGTTTCACTATAGGAACCATTTTATTATATTATCTATATGTATTCCATAACATCATTCTATAAACCGCAAATATACATGAAGTTTATTAAAAAAAGAAAACAATAAAGGGATATTTTATAATGATAAAGTACATCATATTTTTTTTTAAAGGCTGCACCATTTTGGAGTGTCTCCTCTTTCCCCTCTTCCTTTTCTTCCGTTCTCCCTTCCCCCTTCCCTCTCTCCCCCCTCCAGCATTTTTGCCTGGATGCCTCTTTCTCGGTGCTGTTGCCCACACTTTCTTTTCTTGAATGGCCGGGGGTTTCTGACGACCCTGTGCAGGCAGCACCCTTCTTACCCCGAATGTCCAGTTGATCTCTCCAGGCCCTGTTGGGGGTGGGGCACACCTATGGTGTCCGAGGTGACCTCACGCGGGCCAGGACAGCGGGCGAGGGAAGTGACAGGGCTCAGTGTGCACAGCCAGAGTGGACAGACGTCTTCATCCGAGTCCACTCCGAGTGCTGGATTCTCCAGATAGTCCCTCTCAACCAAACCCGTGGCGTTGGGCCAGTGAGCTGTCAGAAATACTTCCCATTACTCATTCTGTGTTTTAATTCCTAGTAAAAGAATTCTGCTTTTCATTGTTTATGTCATTATCTTAAAGTCAAGGACATTCATTCCTGGGTACATGCTGAGTTTTTAGAATTATGTTTCTATACCACTAATTGTTTGCAAAAATTGACTCTGATTTATAGTCAACTTTTGTTGATATGTATAGATTTATAGTCTGATTATAAAATATTTTATAATCTATTCTAGATAGGTAATGTATTTCTGGGACTATGGAATGAATGTATTTTCTTTGTGCATAATTCCAATGTGATATGCCATTTGTAGTTCCTGGGTTTCAAATGCTGATTTTCAGCCCCCAAACTGCATCCCCAGACATGTGGAGACACCTGACCATGTTTGCCGTGGAACCTGGTGGCCAGTCCCTTTAAATAGTGCCTTCATTCTCTGAGCTTTTCAATTCAAACACTGAGTTTCAGCTCTGAGTATTTCCTATGTATCCTTCATTTCCACCTAGTCATGGAATTCTAGTCATCATTTTACACATATAATAATATCCTTGAATTTGATTCTTCTTTTTCTAGGCTACTCCAGTGTTGGGGGGTGCCCACGACCACTCTCAGAATCAGTGGTTTGTTAGAAGGACTCAGAGCTCACGAAAGTTGTCATATTCATGGTTGTGATTCTGTTCAAAGGCTACAGATTAAAACCAGCAATGGAAAAGGTGCACAGCTGAGTCCAGGAGAGACTGACCAGGAGCTTCCAACCCTCCTGTCCCAGTGGAGTCATGTGCACAGGGCTTATTCCTCCAGCAGGGACGTGTGTTGACACCACGGAGTCTCGCCAGCCAGGGAAGCTCACCTTGGTGCCCAGGGTTTTTACTGGGAACTGGCCACATGGATGTGGCTGATTGCCTGTGCGGCTGACCTTAACCACCAGCCCCTCCAGAGGTCAGACTGATGCAGACTCCAAGACCCCAGCCATAAACCACATTGTTAACACAGACTACCTGTTGTGGCCTACAGCCCAAGAAAAGCAGAGGCTCTCATCAGACAGGACATTCCAAGCGCTTAGCAGTGACCTCCCAGCAACTGGGCGAGGGCCGGTCCTTCTTTAGACTGGGCAAGGTTAATCCTATACTGCACATCTCCTCACAACTGGAGTTCTCCAGTGGCAGTTTCATATCTCACTTTATCTCCTTCTTGTCTTGTGTGCCCTCTGCAGAGCTGCCATGTTGGTCCCCCGAGTACCACGCTCATCCTGACGTCCCACTGGACCTTCAGTGACTCTCCCTTCCTTTGGGTGAAGTCTCATCTCTTTCTCATGTTCTCCACAACCTGTATGTCATCTACTTTTCCTACCTCTTAGCTGCCTGGAGTGGCTCCTTCTAGCCCCTTGGCCCTGCATGGGGGATACCTTGTGGGGTAGACGCCCTGGCACACACTCCTTGACTCTTCTGCCTGGAAGTAACCTCTCTTCCCTCCAATTTCATAATATTTACTTAACTGTGTAGCAGAAACATTACACAGTGTCTTATGTGAGCTCCTGAGAGTTTAATTGGTTCTTGCTGAGTCTTCTAAGCACCTACCAAGTGTGGTCCTGGGAGTATGCTGTGCGTATAGGTTAACTGACCGACTGATGATGAGATGTCTGTCCATGAAACTCCACGGCCACTGGTAAATTCTTGCTAGTTGGGAAACCCTTGCCCAACAGTTTATAGGGTTCTTGAGCCTGCATCTGGTAGGGTTTCTTTCCATTACTCCACTAAACTTTATGATGCCAGGTGGTCTTCTCCTTTTTCATTTTATTTCCAGTGTAATTTGACTGTGTACATTCTCTAAGTTGAGCTCTTAAGACTGGCCTGACATGCTAATTTCCCGCATATATCTGTGGATGAAGGCTGCCATTCAGCTGACCTGTGGTGTCTGCAAGAACATTTAAATCCACAGCTTACCTCATTTTGAGGAGATTGGGCCACCAGAAGGTTGCAGATTTTAGCAGAAATCAGGTGCTCATGGGCACTTAGTAAGTTTTAATTGATGTTTAAATTTTACTCATGCATTTCTATTTAGAGACAATTTGAAGAGCCCATGAAGGTGGCTACAGGGTAAAACTTCTGGGAAAGGTTTATTGTTTGTAAATAAAAAGTGTCGTAGTGACAGTTCTGCACATATATGTTCATGGTGGCAGTTTTTCCAGAGTGGAACTCTGAGAATTATGATACAGGATTTGGGAGGTTGTTTGTACCAAGGTTAATGCTAAGCTAAAAGAGAAAAGAATAAGGGTAATATGGAATTGAGTCAAACAGGGAAATTTATATGTTAATAAAACATAAGCAGTTTCTTATTAAATGGGTAGTTAAATGTCTGCTTTAAAATAGTCCCACTTCCAGTCTGGAGTCAGCCTCTGGGGCTGTGTAGGTTCTTTACCTTTTGACTTTCTTCTCAGTTTTCTAGAAAACATGGCAGTGATTTATGATTTATATGTCAGCTAATGTATGACCTCACTGGGGGAGGATAGGAGAGCTCAGCTTGTGGCTCTGCAGGAATCGTCCTCTGTTCCTCTCGCTTAGCTCCAACCCGAAGCTTCTGCCTTGTGGCTGTGGTTTCTGCCCCTGGGTGCACACTCCTGGGCACATGGCGGTTTCCTCTAGAATGCCCGTTTTCCTGCAGAGGGCAGAGCTGCTACCTAGGCAGGGCTGACCCTCAGGAGCAGAAGGTCCTGATGCTGCTCGCTTGTGCAGAGTGGAGAAAAAAAATATATATATACCTTTTTCACTGTTGATGTAAACACAGGTGCAGTCCAAACCCTTTAGGATGGCCCTGAACCCTGTTGCTGGGGCTAATTTTCTGTTGAAATGTCAAATTCTTCAGGGAGTTGTGTGTCCCTCCAAGCCACATGAGCCATGTGAGTGTTGCCTTTTCACGAGGAAGGGGCTGGGTTTGCAGTGTGAAGGGTGGGCCGGGACTGTCCAGCTGTCCAGCTGTGGCTGTCCCTGTCTGGATTCAGCAAGGATGTTCTCTTCCCGCAGTCTCTGCTCTCTGGCTGCGTCACTGATTCTGAACTGGCGCCTGTCTCATTTGCCATGTAAGAGGCTGGCCGTATTCTGCAGGTGTGGCTTGGACGTCCAGCTGAGGGGCTGGTTCAGCTAATTTGTGACCTCACTGGGAGAGGATGGGAGACCTATCAGCCCTGATTTTAATCTAATTCTGACACATGGGAATGTATAGAAATGGCCAAGTAGTCGTGGCGGTAACTAGTGGTTCTGTCCAACTTCGTTACCTAAATTTCAACTAAGATCTAAATGACTGCAAGGAAATTTTAGTAATAATTGTTGTAAAACAGATTTCGGGGCTCAAGACAGGAAGCTCATGTATTCAAAACTGCCATTTAATAGAGAAGTTTCAACTAACATGTTTTGTTGCCACATCCAAAGGTGATCTATTATTGGGGTTGTGCCGAAGAAACTGGCCACTCTCAGGCATATTTCTCAGCCTGAGTGTGCTTTCCCGACTCTTCTTTTGGCCTCCAGGGTTTGCATCTGCACCTCGTCCTTTCCAAAGGATGATGTCATGAACTTCTGAAGACTCAGCTGGGACAGCAGAGCTGGCAGTGATGCACAGCGTGAGTGCACCTGGGCTGCTCGGGCGTCTCCAGGGCGGCACTGCCAAATGCGCTGCCTGGGATGCCCCCGCGCTTCCCACGGACTCACCGAAGGCGCTTCCTGGAGGCGGGAGCCTCACAGACAGGCAGCCTCACCTCACTGCTCCCTGGCCCCTGCCCCTGGGACTTCCAATACGGCAGATATACAATTTCACAAATTGTCCGCTGCTGTAATTTAGTTTATTTTCTGCAAGCAGATGGTCTTCAGATCGTTGCTGAAGTGGACCCTGTGGGGATCGTTGCCTAGAGGGAGCGCCAGGATGTTCTGGGAAGTTCTTCCCATTTTCTCGTCCTCGTTCTCAGCGCCCCTGAGAGCAGGCGTGGGATGCAGAACATCAGGCTGTTTCAGATACGTAGCAGCCAGGAGCTGCGGATGGGAAGAGTAGACAGGAAGGAATCAGATGAGAGAGCAAGAGCACTGTGGCGCAGTGTCTGAGGTCACAGGCATCACTGACAATGGACACGTTTCTCTTACGGATAATAGACAGAAAGTTGCCCATTTCTTCAGCTTCTGCTTACTTGTTTCCATCCACCGACAGCGTCAGGTTTTCGGGAGTTTTATATATGAAACTGAATGAGGAGATGGGACAGCTTTACTTGGTTTTGGTGAAGTGAATTTTTTTTATGATTTATAATTCTTTTTTCTATAAATTCTCATACTTATATACCTAATAAACTAATATGTAAATAAAAATACAAACTCAAATTTCTGGTGTAGTTTATGCTACACCTACTGCCTTTATCTCATATTTTTGAGATGTTCACTTAAGGTATTCTATATTCCAAAAAATGAAATGAGAGAGCCGTCATAAAATGGGTAAATTCACACAATCAACCTGAATTTGATGTTCAGACTATTTAACATAATTATGATGGGTTTGAAATAATGGTGTTTTTGGATGTTTCTGAAAGTTGTTTTCATCATCTGTAAACAGCCTTCGAATTCTGATTCCTCTGTCTCTGAAGAAGGCACCATGGGTGCATGTGGCCCTGAGACGGGGCTGTCCTATTTGTGACGGCCACGCTGCCCCGCATCACGCTGCTCTGAGTCTCGCATTGCAAAAGCCGCTTGCGCTGGTGGTTCAGGGTATTAATGGAACTTTCTAGAACTGATGACCAATGACCACATCCTCTTTTACAATGGGTTAACAGGATCTCTCTCTGTTTTTCCTTTGTGAAGCGTTGGTGTGTGAGAACGGGGCTGGAGTGCCCTCGTGGCTGTGGAGTCTTAGCGTGATTCATGACTGAGGAAACGCAGCCTCTGCCCCAGCTCTCCTTGGTAAGTGAGACATCTAAATGGGAAGAGAAGACATAAAAAATATTACATATTGAGATACTTTGATAGCTTATGAGCTTTACTTATTTCTGCTGCCAAAAATGGCAGTGAATGAGCGAGCTTTCAGAAAGAGAGATCTTCATTAAGGCAAAACTGTTCTGAGCTGACCCCCTGCAATGTCACTCAGGACCCCAAAGACCCGACAGAGGACCACTGACGGGTTCTCAGCATCTCCTGACCCCAGTGTGACCGCCTGCCTGGGTTCAGCTTTGTCTCTCCGGCAGGTACGCCTGTGCTCTGCCCTGATTTATTCGGCAGTGCATACCACTGTCATCTCCCTTCCTGTCCTGGGGCTTTCTGCAGCCGCCTCACCTTCTGGGCAAGTCCTAAACTCCTTGTGCTGCTCTGAGGGACCCTCCTGGTCTGGCCTCCGCATATTCTCATGACTCCTCTGGCCCTTGGACGGCGTAGGGACCGGCCCACCACTTCACAGTGGTCCATTCCCACACACTAGTTGTGCTTGGTGGAATCTTCTAAAGGCCGGTTCAGGTGTGCTGTCTCTGCTGGATCCTTTCGTAAGCACCCGTGACTGAGGTGTCATCTTCTTCCCCTATGATACGTGTTACCACCTTTTGGAGGGACTGAAAGTGAGGGAGGGGTAGAAGAGGAACGGGGTGGGTAGTGGTGTGAGGGAGGAACAAGTCAGGAAGGGAAAGGGACAGAGTCTCATTACCTGTGCTAGTCATTGAACAGTTACTACCTTATTTTATTAACTTATTCTTCTCCCTAACTAAATTGCCATCTCACTGTGGGCAGGCTTGTATTTGTGCCTTGCCGATTACAGGTAATCCAGAGAAATTTTCCGTATGATTGATGACTGTTCTGGCTCTGGGAGTTTGAGTTCCCAGTCCTTTGTTTTCTTTTATTGGGAAGGAGGTAAATGAATTTTATAGTTGGGGCCTCTGAATGTAGAAATGCTCAGGTGAGGTGGGAGGCTCTTCTGTTTAGCCCTCATGTTCCACAGAAGAAGAAATTGAGGGTCTACACTTTGTGTCATTCTCCAGCCCACTTAGATTTGGGTTCACATAGCGTCTGACGAGGGAACCCGAGGGCTGGAAGGAACAGTAAAGACCACATGAAGCTTGTGTCAGCTTGTTGTGGATGTGTGATGGTCACCCTCAGGTGAAAGAAACGTATCAGCCAATGTCATTTCTCACTGTGTCCTTGGCCCTCCACAGAGTTATATGTATTAATCCTTAACCCTTTGAGGTGGGTACTACTATGATCACTATTTTACAGATGAGGAAACTGAGGCACAGAGAGCTTAAGTAATCCGCCCAAGATTCACCATTAGTCAGAGGCAGAGCTGGGATTTGAACCTGTCTTCTTAACTGTAACACAAAATACTACCTCTTAGCACTAGGAATACCTTCTTAGAATAAGAACAGACATACACTATTTTTTTCTTAATGGAAATCCTCAGGTCCTTAATGAAAAACTCAGAATAAATATTAAGAAATCAGGTTTTCAAACAGTAATCTAAATCAGAATTGGCAAACTTTTTCTAAAAAGGGTGAAGTAGTAAATATTTTAGTATTTATGGGCTATAGAGTCTATTGTATCAGTTCAACTCTGCCGTTTTAGCAAGAAAGCAGCTACTGACAATATGTAAACAAACAAGCGTGCTTGTGTTAAAATAAAACTTTATTTAGAAAGACAGGAGGCAGGTTGGATTTGGCCTGCAGGATGTAGCTTGCTGAGGTCTGATCTACATGATCCTTGCCATACTCAAAGATCCCATGATGTAGTGCCTGACAGTGTTTCCGGGGCCAGTAGGTATGAGTCTCTTAACAACATCTGGGTTGGATGCTTGGAATTTAATAATAAATTTTAATGAAGTCTGCTGTAACTGCAAAAACCTACCCCTTGGAATAAGTGCATTTGGTGTTCCACTGCTTGACATAGTTTATATGCCCCAAGTGCGTTAGTCCTAGCACCTAGACTACAGCTTTGCTCAAAGTAGGGCCTGATAAATATTACTCTCTCAGTGAGCTTTGTTAATCTAGTATGTGTTTCTAGACTCTAGAAATAGAATCTTATTTATGAAATAAGATTAGGTAGTATTTCCTACTTTGGTATACATATAGTTTCTAAGTATGACATTAGGTTAGTTTGTACCCTTATATAAACTTCTGCTTATACATATTAGGGCAAACATGCAATTATCTTGGGTTGTCTGTTAATTGTGTTGAACAAAAATGTTCTGGTATCAAATATTACTTTTGTATTATGAGCAAAGACAAAAGTTTGAACAGGATTGACATACTTAAATCATGACATAATATGGCAGTACCCTTTGCCACACATATTAAATGAGGTGTGGTTTTTGTTTTCTTATATTTTACTTTTTTTCTTAAAAAAAGGACACCTTTGACACCTCAAGGCATATTTTGCTCTATACTGTACCATCTAAAAAGATGGGCAAAGAAAATTGAAAGATCAATTAATCTGTGTTAATTAAATATGTGTTAATTAAATACTTAGAGGAGTTTAAGCAGGGAGCTATTCTATTCATTTGGTCAGTCCTAGAAATAAATAATTGTAGCAAGCCCTGGAGCCCAATGTAGCAGAGCATTTGGAGACAAGCCTTTTTCAAGGAGCCACTGGTCCCTAGGTACCTACTCCATGTGTAATCGAAAAGTGTTCTTCACTTCAATAGCAATGATATAAAAAAGAAAATTCTGATTATAAAAGTAATGGAAAGCTATCTGTGGTACCATATTAATTGAAAAAATCAAATTTCAGAATAGTATATTTAATATGATCTCTCTCAAATTTAATATAATTCCTCTTAAAATACATAGACACACATAATCTCTACGCACAATTTCATGTGTGTTATAAAGTCTACTAGAATATGTATTAATATATACAAAGCTTTAAACAGAGATATCTGTGGAGTTGAGGGTGTTTGCACTTTATCAGCCATGTGTTCACTGACATTTTCAGGAGCATTGTTGTTTTTGCAATTTAAAAAATGAAAAAATGGATTAATGGAGTGAATGTCCCTTATTGGAAATACATAAAGGGAGGGAAAACATTCGCCCATGACGCCTCCACCAAAGACAACCATTGCTGGCATTTAAGGTAGTCTTTTATGTTGTATTCTTGATATGCAATTTATGGAGTTGAAATAATACCAGTCATAAAATTTTGCATCCTACTTTTTCACTTGTTATGACATACTTGCTTCCTCTTATTATTATAAATTGTTAATAATAATAAACTTCATTTTAATGCATATGTCATGCTCCATCACATAAAGGCACTGTAATGTAATTTACTGCTCTCTTTTGCTGGACATATATATTGTTTCCAGTTAACAAAAGTCATAGACTAGGCTGAAATGAACATGAGAAGGGGCAGTAGCTTGTATCTCATGAACCTGAGTTCTAGTCCTGCTGTCCTGCCCTGTGTACAATATCATCTCTCTTTAAAGAGTGGAATTTAGTGCATGAACTACATGTTTCATAGACAAGAGAGATTATTGTCATAAAGCTTTTTCTTTTAATTGAGTGTTAATTCATTAGATCAAAATAGCTGTAGTTGATTTACTCTTTCAAAACCAAGGAGTTTTAATAAGATTGCCAAGTTGGCTTTGTAAAAGTGTTGTAGATATTTATACCTCACTGATAATATGTTAGAGTTTGTTTTGCTAAAACCTCACTCTGATTGAATATGATTATGAAGTTTTTGGCAATTTGATAACATCCATTCCTTTTTATACATTTTATTTTTTACTCATTACTTTGTTGATTTTTTTCCAAGTGATAATTAGTCATTACTCTGAGAAAGGGGTGAAGACAGAGAGAGAGAGAGAGAGAGAGAAAGAGAAAGACAGAGAGAGAGAAAGACAGAGAAAGGACAAGAACAAACATGTGTGAGATTTATTTGTCCAGATTTTGTAACTGTTTATCTATCGAGACTCAGATTTTAAGACTTGATTTTTAAGGATATTAACTCTTTATTGTCATTGTTTTTTTCCTTACTTAATTTGCTTGTTAACTTTATCCTTTTAAAGAAGTTTATTTTAGCAGTCAGATTTTTTCCTCATAATTATTTCAATCTGTGCTTAGAAATTTAACAAAATTTTCATTTACTTTCTTCTGATCTTATTAAAAATATTTAACTCTTTAATTCAGGCAGTGGATATTTAAAAATTGATGTTTTCAAATTGTTGTCAATGTTTACTTCTGTGTCTCTCCTTCTTTACTGATAAAAATCAATCCTCAATTTTAATTTAATGAGGATATTAAGACAACATATTTGTAAGAATGGAACAAAAATCTGCAGCTGCATATTTCTTCCTCCTACAAATAGAGACCTAGTTTGAAGTAAGACAACTGAGATTCTTTCATTCTTTTATTCATCTCTCTTGGTCAGAGAAAGGGTAATTTTTGTATTTTGAGATGTGCTACAGCCTTTATCTATATTTTTAACAACTATATTTTAGATTTTTTTTTTTTTATTTGATAGAACTTAACTCATTCTGTTGAACATCATTAAGTCATTATCACAGCGCTTTGCTTCTTGTCCTCTTCTTGTACCTAACTTTTGCTGTTTGCGTTAAATGTTGAGTGGTGGGCATAGAAGACCCAGCTAAGCTGGGGCAGATCACAAAGGTCCAGGTTGATGTCTTCGTTTATGGAGTTTAGAGCACTCACCTAAAATATTAATTTATTGTGATGTGCATACAACAATATTTTCTTGAGTTTATAAGTTCCAAAAGATAAAATCTAGATCTTTTTTCTGGGATTCATGTTAACCTGGCTGTGGACAGATTAGACCAAGATGCAGCTCACGGTCTTTTCTTGTTCTTTTTTTTTTTTTTTTAAAGATTTCTTGGTTGTAAAATAAGGAAAGTGAGAAGACATAGATCTGGGAGTGGTTTTAGGTAATGAGGTTTAAGCCAGACTGAGTTTCTGGAGACAGAGAGACTCGCTATGGAACACAAAGTGCTTGCTGGGCTGCCCACAGTGGTTCTTTTAGAGCCACTATCTTGATAGGAATTCTATTTTGTGATATTTGCAGTAGGATTCTGTCTATACTATGACACAAGGTACACGCTTGCTTAAACATGCTGAGTGGCTGCATTCTGGGATAGAGATTTAGCCTGTCAATCCTGATAATGTCAGAAATACTAAAGCGGTGGCCTCCACTCCTCACTGCCGTCCTAGTGTCTCATCGGCCTGGTGGAAGATCTCCGTGAGGCCACCCGGAAAGGCCCATGCAGGCCCGATCTGTTTTGTCACATGCATTTTACTCTGCTGAACAAAGTCCGCTGACAGGGGGAACTGTCTGCTCCCATTATCCACGTCGCGTAGTTGGGGAACTTGGGAAGTCTTGCCTCAGCCTCTGCTCTCTTCTGCTTGGGACTTTGGCTTCTTCTCCCTTTTGTTTAGGTGAGCCGCTGCCAAGTGTGTTATCTTCCTGAGGGTCACCAGCTTTATGGCTACTATAAATATTTGCGAATCGCAGATGTGTGCTGAAGTTCAGGATCCATTTTCTTCCCTTAGTTTCGTGTTTGAGTCAGGCTGGGAACGGCGTATGTGTGCTGTTTATTCTCAGACGCCCATTAGGCGGGGCAGATGTGTGTGGGGCTAATGGCTTGGATTTGAAGATTTACATGCGCATGTAAGGATACTGCACCCCCGATTAAACTGTGTGTACGATCGTTTTTGGCAGAACTTTGCTGAGGGCATAAAACTGACCCTGTGTTTGGATCTTTGGATGTCAAGGGACTTGGGTTTGCTTTTCTTACATTGTGGTCTCCACATCAGAGTACTGGGGAAGCCTCCATAGCTGCAGGGCTGCAAACCTAATCAGTTCATGCTTTATCCACTGGAGCTTTTCATGTGGATTTCGTGTGTGTTTGTGTCTCTTTTAGCCTCCCAGGCCTCAAAGGGATCAGAGTCATTTTGCTTCATTTGCTTTTGTTTAAAGCCTGAGCAGTGACCACGATGGGTTAAACCAAAGCAGAAAAAAAGCAAAGGTTGGAAAGATGGTTGGGAGATTCTGGGAAGTAAATACCACACCATATTTTCATATAACAGTGTCTAAGAATAGTGAATAGCTTTTCCATTGCCAGTGCTGTGGAATTAGGTGGGTGGATCTAAGTCGTTTATCATAGCTCAGATTTTCTTTTTAGGACATATAAATTGGGGTGATTGCCCTGCTCACAGCTCCGGGGACACATACCTTTTGCGAATTGTTCCTCCTCCTTTCCTTGCTGGCCACCTCCTTGCTGCAGTGATGGCTTGGAGGTGAGGCACCTGCCCAAGCTGGCCAATCACAACATCCCACCTGGTGCCACCTGATTAATTCTAGTTGAGGGCCATGACCTTGCCATTCCTTTACTCCTGCAGTGCTTAAGCATTTCTTCCCTTTCCTCCCTGCATCATCAGTTTTTATTTCCCTCTGGCTGCTCTATTTTTCCAATAAGAATAGAAATATCTACTATCTTAGGAAGAAATTGACCTGTGCACCCTAATTACCCCTCCAGCTACAACCCACTTCTCTCCTCTTTGCAGAAAAACTCCTAAAAATGCTTGCCTATATTTGTTGTCCTCAATTCCTTTCTTTCTGTTTCCTCTGCAACCCATTCCTATCAGTCATTCCTTAGCACTGCCTGTCAAGTCACCAATCACTGCCACGTGGCTAAATGCAGCAGGTGAGGCACAGTTGTCATCCTGCTTAACAGTTAGCAGTATTCGAAGAACTTTCTCCATCTGGCTTTAGGACACCACTTTTTCTTGGTCCGACTGCCATATCTCTGGCCACCGTGTCTTAGCCTCAATGGCTCATCTCCCTGCATCCAACCACTCGAGTCCTATAGGAAGGTTCAACGCCCCAGCCTTGTGCCTTTTCCCACCATTCTCACCATTTGGAAATATCCTCTGGTCTCATGGCTTTAGTACCATTTATACACTGACCACTCCCACGTGTCTGTCTCTAGCCTGGACCTATCCCTTAAGCCCCAGAATTGTATATTCAACTGCTTATTTGACTTCAACTTGGATGTCTAATTTATGTCGTCAAATTAATATGTTCACATTGATCTCCTTTCTCCCCTCCAACCCCTGAATGTGTCCTCCTGTGGAGTTCCTCGTTTTATTAATGGCAAATCCATTCCTCAACTTGCTCAGGCTGAAGCAGTTGGAGTAATACTTGAGTTTTCTCCTTCTCTTTCAGTCCACATCCCAGCTGCCAATAAATCTGTTTTGTTTTTCCCCAAAATCTGTCCAACATCTGAGCCCCTTCACTGCTACCTGCCTGGTCTGAGCACCCCAGTGACTGATCATCTCCTTGCTTCCGCCCTGTTCCTCCACGGTCTGTTCTCCACACAGTGCCAGAGGGCTCCCTGCTCACACTTCTCTGGGGGTTGCCGTCTTATGGGTGGGTGGGTCTTTTGGGATGTTCCAAACTGGGTGACTAAAATCCTATTACTAATGTGAGCACAGAGCTTATGGGAGGAAGACTGGGATTTTTCCTTTCCACCCCCAACCAGGGCTTTAGCACATTCGGTATGATTTTCCCACATTGCCCAGTGGGTGGGTGTTTGCCTGTTCACCCCTCTCAGCTCACACACTCCTTCTCCATGACCTTTCTCTTCCCTGTCCATGACCAGATGAAATCAGTCGCACCTCCTGTGTCCCCACACTCCTGTGCATGTCACTACAAAGGCTATTTAAAGTTGGATTCATTGTAGTATTTTGTGTATGCACATAGTCCCTCCTCTTCAAGCTAGGGGTGCTTGGCCTGATTATTGTGTGACTCCTCGCAGCACTTAACACTCTGGCACGTAATAAGCACCTTGCTAGTTAACAAGGTGATTCCCACTGAAATTTTGTAAAATATAACTTCTATAATGGTCCTTAGGAGTGTGATAAAATGTGCTCCTCTAGCCTTCTGATTGTGCTACATTTAATTCAAGATGTTTATTGCATAATTTTACAATAATTAAATAATTATATTTGCTGTAGCCATTATAGTCTGTCTCTATATTGTCCAGCTGGGGCCATTCATTTTACTGCTTTCTCAACTAGTCTTTGCTGTTTCCAGCATAAATGAACGCCATTTATTGCGTATCAAAGAGGGGAAAGACTCCGAGATGTTTGTTGCTCATTGTCATCTATGAGTTGTGAAGAGAGCTGGAAAGGAAGGTGAAGTATTTACATAGCACATAGGCCACAACCAACGCTGCCCCTTCCCTGCACTGCGGGATCAGCTGTCAGTTCCTTCCCGGCATTTAGCCTTTCCTAAATCGAGCATTTGGACAACTCTCAGTGTCACGGTGGAATTTCATCGGTATCATCTTCAAGGAGTACATATCATTAAACATAAAAATAGCACAGGACAGCATGGCTGTCGGGTCATGGGGAGAGCCAGGCTCAGAACCCTGAAGTCATATTTCCTGTGACATAGTCATCTGGATGTACATGCCTAGAGAACAGCATTGATGTGTAAGAGTACCTGCCTTGCTGTGTGCACTATTCCGGGTCCGTTAAATAGATAGATCAATAGAGTTGAATATATATATATATATATATATATATATGAATATATATATTATATGTGGACAGAGTTAAATAGATTAATAGAATATCTATATAAGTATAGCTAGATATTTATAATATAGAGCTGGATAGATAGATATAAGTATAGATGGAGCTAGAGCTGGAGATAGCACTATCATTGGGATGCCTGGGTGCACTAGGGCATGGTTACAGTCAGTGAAATAAATGTCTAAAACAGTGTGCTGACATTAAGTGTAGCTTAATTATGAATCTGTTGGAAACCAGTTGATGGGCTGCTGCATGATGCATCTAATAGAGGAAAGCCACAGTTGTGTAGCACCTATGAGCAGCAGGTGCCATGTGTCCACCTGCCTGGCTCAGAGTTGGCCCCACCCAGGAAGGAAGAACACCGGTGAAGCGTGTGCACAACAGCACATTTCCCGTATTAGGGCTCATTCTAAAACATCACCACTGAACCAAGTGTATGTGTAGGTAGACAGGTCTGTTTCTTTCCTTTCCGATAACTATCACTTTTCTATATTTTTCTGAAATTCCCTTCCTCTTAACTCAATTTGGTATGTATGCTAACTTTATCATTCTGCTGCCATATTTTCTAGGAATTGATTCCATCTCTTTCCATAACTTTCTATTTAATGTACTGTGTTATACTCTCTTAATTTTATTTTACAATCCAGTGTAAAAAAGGTCTATGTAATGCTCTTGGAAGTCTCTCCTGGGAGGTCATAATAATAGCAACAATAAAAAATTGAGTTATGACAGTGTGGCTTAGTTCTGCGATTATAATGTTAAATGTTTTGTATGTTTTCTAACTTTGGCTCTTATTTTATTGTTCATTTTCTGTGTTTATGGCAGATCATTTACAAAGTAATTATTGTTTTCTTGGGAAAATCCTAAATGGTCAGACACACCTCAAACTGATATTTCTAATCACATGTGCATGGTTTGTGAATACTGTAGTCAGTCCCGAGCCTCGGGTCACCTCCACCTGCCTGCGGAATTCATCCATGTTTGGACCCAAAGGAGGACGTGGACAAGTTCACGTCATTGAACAGCCCTTTGTAATGTAGCAAGGGCAGTATAAAATTAATAAGTATTTTCCAACATTTCAAAATCTGAGACATTTTATAAAATACTGGTGATAACCTGGTAATAATTTGAGCCATCATAATGACTCAAATTATTTGAGACCTCCCTGTATTCAGGCACTAGCAAGTCTGCTTTACATACATCATTTCATCTTCTCAACTGGCACACAGAGCAGATTCTACTATCATCCCCAGTTTACAGGTGAGTGAACTGAGGTGTGGAGAAGTTAGGAAACTCACCAAGGTCACCCTGTGGTCTCCAGGATGGCTGAGCCCAGTGGATAATATATAACTTCTTAATCCAATATGTGTTTCTCCCCTTTTATTTTCCAAAGGTCCCCAACGGAGCCCCCATGGCAGAATATGACAGAAAAGAATAATAAAGCAGTAAAATCCACCTATTTTAAATTTTATTGTGAAATAAAGTAGCTATAGGTTTCTTCAAATAGAGTCTTGGTTTTATTTCACTGAACTGGCAAATATTTTGAGGGTTGGAACCCACCCTCACTTTGTAATTTCCTTGCAGAAAACACATGATTGGTGGTTGATCTCAAACAAAAATCCCTCAAGGACGAACATCTGTATAAACAAATGGTGCCTCTGAAGCAGCATCTCTTCCTGGACGTGGGGGTCACCGAGGACTGGCCAGCATCTCGATTAATGTCTGATTGGAAATCATGCTTCTATTATTGGCATAACACAAAAACCACTTGCCTTGAAAATTGCAGTTGAAGTGACAGTGAGAAATAACCTACATTCTCCCTTCTCCCCCAAAAAATATTTTTTGGAGCACATACAGGGTGACAGACCCTCTTTTAGGCATTGGGGATATATACTGGCAAACAAAACAGATAGGCTCCTAACTGTCATGGAGCAGACGTCTTCAGTGGGAGAGTTAGACCAGAAGCAATAATTACATTTGCAATAAATGAGAAAAGTATCGCACAGTGGTAAGTGCCATGCGAGGGCATCAGAGTCCTGTGACAGAGAGTGAATGGGGGCAACTGTGGGTAGGCCTGTGTGTAGTGGGAGGGGACAGTGGCCTGGATGGAGACTACAGAGGTGGGCAGGAGGTGGTGTGTACAGGGCTTTGTAAGCTAGGACATGAAATCGTGGTGGTTATTATGGACAGTAGGAAGCCTTGGAGAAGCAGTGGTGGGGCTGGATTTTTGTGCATCTTCAAATTACCATTGAAATGATCCATGGTCACCATGAGTGACAGGATGAGGTGTGGTGATGGCGCAGATATGGTGTCAGTAGTGGAGAGGGAGAGAAGTGGCTGGATTCTCCTCGAACTCCTGGGCTCAAGAAGTCCTCCTGCCTCAGCCTCCTGAGTAGCTGGGACTACAGGTGTGAGCCACCATGCCTGGCTAATTTTTAGGTTTTTTATAGAGACGTAGTCTTGCTCTTGCTCAGGCTGGTCTCAAATTCCTGGCTTCAAGCGATCCTCTTGCCTCCGCCTTCTGAGTAGCTGGGTATACAGGCTCCAGTCCCTGTGCTGGGCCCAGATTTGATACTACTGGAGGTACAGTCTGGTGCTCTGACGAATGGGGCACTGTGGAAGAGAGGAGACAAATGAAGAATGAATTGGAAGTTTTGGACGTGGGCGAGTGGATGGTGGACCATTCCCTGAGACAGAGAAGCCCTGGGGAGGTGTAGGTTTTGGAGGAAAGAATACGAATTCTCCTAGGGCCCTGTCAGTTTTGAGTTGAAAGCTTTCATTTCTCATCCAGGTAGGGAGAGTGGGCAGTTAGGCACGCGGGTCTGGGCTGTCGGGGAATCATGGCGACTAGAGCTACACATTTGGGAGTCATTGCCACGGTGCCAGCATTGAGGTCCAGGCCCTCTCACCTGGGGGAGGAAGGGAGAGCCCCAGACAGAACACTGGCGTGTTTGAGTGGGGAGATGGCACTTGTCGGGAAGCTCCTCATAATATTTCATTTGATATAGTAGTGCTTTGATACTTCAAAAGTGATCTTCAAAATGACAGAAAGTCTCAAAGGTAATTCTCCTCTTGAGGGGTTTCATTCTACCTCTCAGTAGCAAAATTCTCTACTGTTGAAACGTGAAATGCTGTTCTGGCTATAGGGAATAAGTTCGGACTCTTACAGTGAAGTATTTGATGAGAGTTCTTTTCAGCATTTATTTTGCTTTTTCCTCCCCATCAGCAGTTCCGGGTCTCATCCTTCTCTAGAGCAGGCTCTTCCCAGTTGCGTCTTGGGAGGCACTGGGTGGGGTAAGACGTGGCGTCTCACCATCTTTCCAGTTTTCCTGGCTACCGAATTTCTACTTTCTGACATTAAATATTTGCCCCACTCTCTTCTCACTCCATACTTCTCTTTTAATTGTTGTAATTATATTTTCCCCAGGGACCTCAGGCTAGCGGAAACGCAGTGTTTGAGAGGCCCACCGAGGATTGTGGTGGGTGTGGGTCGGGTTCTCAGTGTCAGCCTGGCAGCCGTAGCATGCTTGTCCACTCATCGACTCTCTGCAAACATTTGTGGCGTGATGGGTGAGAGACTGTGACATGCCCTTAGTGAATGGCAGTGCTTAGTGATACAGGCCAGAGAGCCGTCAGTGTTCGATTCCCTGCCTGGATTTTAGTTAACCCACTTGCATCGTTAATGCCTTTTGTGGGAGGACCAAACCTATGAAGCCTGAGATGTCACCAGAGTTTAATCAGTGGCCTAGAAGTTTGATTTTCTATCAAATAGAAATGCATTTGGCCTATTAATGTAAAGTGGGAGACTCACATTTCTTGTAGTTAGTGAAGAAAAGACTTGGCATTAGCCGTAAGGTTCTCCGAGGCTGACGTATTCCACGGTAAGGTGGGAGGAAGGGCTGTGTGTTGAGAAGTAGTGGCTGGTAAGGTTCCAGAATGTATACCAAGGCCTTCGTGAAAAGCATGTGCTAGTTTGTAAGGCACAGTGATCAAGATTTGTTAAAACAGATGAGCTCAGAACTCAAACAGGTAACTACAGAATAAGTCGTTTTTATGTGGCAGATTATTTCATTGGTAAAACATCGTTAGGAAGTAGTTTGTAAATAAGCCAAAAGATCTCATTTTGAGAATTCTTGCTGCTTTGGCGGTTGAGAATCACCTTTCAAGAAAGAGCCACTTGGAACAAGTCAAATGGGAGGAGGGAGGGGTCGGAAGTCACCCTTCAGTGCCCTGGGTGGCACTCAGCTTGAATTTTAAAATTAGTTGCTTCTCCTTCTCTGCTGCACGGTGGTGTTAAGACTGCAGACAAGTCATCCTTCAGTGAGTGATGTGGAGCTCACTGAGGGCACTAAAACTTGAAGACGGAATTTTCCTGAACTGATCAGGCCTTTTAGTGATAGCTAGCAATCGGTCTGTGGGACCCAGAGGGTGGGGCCCTGTGCTATAGCTTCTTGGTATGATTTTACAGTTAATCCAGGCTTTTAGATGGGACGGAAAAGGGGATTCCATTATACTTTTTTAAGATTAATTTTATTCCAGTATTTTTGGGATTAGAAACATCGTTAAACATCTTCTTGATTTTTGATACCAAGAGTGGTCGGATAAAAATCACAGCAACAACAAAAAAACCCCATAACACTGAGAGATGTTTGGGAAGAATGTATTTCTCATTCTAGACACCTAACAAAAAAGCCTATGCCTTTATCCCTTTCAAAATTCTGGGAGATGACAGATCTAGAGAACAGAAACTCTCCGTGGAAATGTACGAAACCAGTTCTCTGGTTGATGGCATCCCATTGTTAGCCTCCTTGTTCTTTTTTGATTTCTAAAGTGGAAACAGTGATGCCACATAACATTTTTAATGACACAGAGAGTCAGTTCTTCCCTCCAAATTCACCCCATTTCATATGCACAACTACACCGCTGCCCTCTCAGGACTCCTGATTCTCCTGATGCCGGAGATGGTTTCTGTGCTCAGAATGGCATTGAGGGTCTATATTTTTGTTCTGGTCAAAGAATCTATGCTAGGGAGAGCACAGCATAGTATTTGTAGCTGAAAAGTCCCAATCCAAATGCTTTTCCCAGATTCAAGAGTTACGGAGAGTGACATGCTAGCACCATCCGCACGGAAGGATGGGACTCGCCACGTTGCTGACTTTACGTGTGATCACATCTCATGAACCAAGGGAGGGTTAAGATGGCATTTGCGCTAAAGGTGAAGAATGCATCTTGCACGTGCAGTTTTATTTATACTGGATCCTTTCCAAGCTTGTGTGTCACTGGATTCTTTATCTCAGTTTTATCAGATGCAGAACGGGGATTTTGTGCTGACTCCCTCCCCATTTTTGGCAACCTGCGGGCTAGAATGTAATTTTGTTGTCATTAAAAAAAAAAAAATCTATGCTAAAAGATGATAAAAACAGTCTAACAAAGTCTAGCATCACATACAGATAATATTTGTAATGTGTGTGATAGACAGGAGATTATTGTCTCTGATATACAAAGAGGTCTTATAAATTGATAACAAAAGTTCAATCAGGCAATAAGACAATGGACAAAGATATAAACAGGTAATTACATAAGAGTAAATGTGATGTCCAGTGAGTAAGTACAATGATGTTCTATCTACTACTATTAGGATAATGCAAATGAAAGGTCATTCTTCTGACTGGCCAAAAATTAAAAAAAGAAAAAAAGAAAATATCTACTGCTGGTGAGGATGCTGATTAAAGGCGACTCTTACCCATAACTGGTGGAAATATGAATTGTTTACCCTTTGGGGAAAGCAGTCTGACAATCCTTATTAAAAATACAGAAACTCTTTCACCCAGTAGTACCACCCCTGGGAACATGGGGTGTTCCTTTGTTATATGAACAAAGACATCAGTATACAATGTGTGAGGGAATATATTAATAGATGATAAAAATAAAACTACATACATGCATGCATACATAAGGTTATGCATATTGAGTGTTTATAGAAGCATTCTTTCTAGTGTTTCTTCTCCTCCTAAAAAGTCTACCTCACATATTGAATGTGTATCAATAAATTATAGACTATGTATCAGTTAAATTATAAGAATGCCTCAGATATGGTTAAAGTGTAACTTAAATCACTCCTGGTTACTTTGGAGAGATTTTCCTGATATTGTGAGAGTAGTAGATCCTATTTCATAAAGTATAAGGACTCCTATCCCCTAGGTCTGTATACCCATGCCTGTATGTGATTCATTGTGTGAACATGAAGAAAGATCTAGAATGCTGGCACTAGACTAACACTGGTAATATGTGCATGTTAACCAAAGTTCAGATAAATGGCCCTTGAAGTAAGCAGTGAGCTTGCAAAAGTATGAAGATTTGGGAAACCGGGGGCCCTAAATTCTAGCCCTATTTTTCTGGACATAGCAGAGGCCTAGTTACAAGTAAGATTGTCAGAGAGACTTTCTATTTTTTAAAGGGCTTGAGATACTCTTACAAGTGATATAGACTCTCTCCCAACCCCCTACTGTTGCTTCCTTATGTCGGGAATCATGTTTCTGACAACATTCATTTTCCTTTGAAAGTTCCCTTCTTAAAAGATCAACAGTCACCAGCAGTGGATTAGGATTCCTTAAGTCTGGCCTTAGGCATTTGCTGTAAGATATTTAATATTTCCCCTTCTCTGCAGCACATGAGTAACCCTGGGCAAGTCAGAAAGGCTCCCTGTGTCTCATTTTCTTCTTCTATGAGTGTAACTACCATAATTCTCTTGTGCATTATGGGCAGTGATAAATACCATAATTAAGGTAAATTATAATGGTGAATGACTAACTTCTTATTCGAGAGGTGTAGCATAAACAGAAACATTGACTATAATGCAGCCCCCAGCGCCATGGTTGGCAACTGCTGCTGCTCTCACTTCCAAGGTGGGGTTGCCGTGAGTTTCAGCAGCCTCTGTGCTACGTATTTTGAAGAGCTCCTGTGCATTGTACGTGGCTCATGAGGGAAGACTGCGTACGTGAGTACCAGCCAGCAACACAAAGGGGAAACGAAATGGCTCTCCCAGGAACGAAGGCCCCTACGCTATTAACTGCATCTGGAACCAATATGGTGACCAAGGGGCCCGGCAGGGCGGCACATCCCGAAGGCAGTAGTTTGGCTGCAGATGTATTAATAGGGCTTTTGGGATGTACATCAAAGAGTGTCTACTCTAGACAAAACTTTTCTCCATGTGACACCACAGACAAACAAAAGTCGTTCTTACTGCCCTTCTGAAAGTTGATTTGTTTTTGCTGGTTATGTGTTGATTTAGGAGAACTTTACTGTAACTTGTCATACAGTGAATCTTGAGGAAAAATGAAATGCTCCACAGATGAATAAACAGAAGTCATTCGGATGTCATTTGCAGAATGCTAAGCACACTGCGTGCTTGCGTGCACATGCAGCCGCAGGGGAAAGGTAAAGCCCGGTTTGTGCACCGTCACAGGAGGTCACCCAGCTCTGTGCACTTTTAAACTCAGGAGATGCAGCAGCTAGTAGTCACCACCCAAATACCATCATCATCTTGTCCCCTTTGATCCTGATCCCAGAGGTGCAGTTTCTCTGTACTGAACATGACTATTTAACACGAGTTTGCACGACCTCTCTTCCGTCTCTGCCCTTCCTTTCTAAGCGGGGCACACTCTGGCCAGAACATTTTCTATTTGTTCTTTACTTTGTCCTAAATGGTTAAGTTGCCTGAGCCCTTCTCAGCACCAACGGTGTCTCTGGCACTTTCTGTCCCATCACTTGTCCTTTTCAGTGTCTATTTCTCGAGTTCCTGTTCTTCAGGAGCTTGTCCTTTAGTGTGTCCTCAGCGTTTGTGACCTGTGCAGGACAGTTGTCAGATGCAGAGTAAGACCTCTCCTATTGAGTGGCAGGAATTGCCAGCAAATTACAGGGCTTTGGTTGCAGTCGTGGGAGAGGGCACGATGATTACAGCTGAAAACAAACACTGCTGCTACCGAGGCGAAGAACTCTGAAAATTGGACGTGCGTCTTTATTTTGCTCTATCTTTCATATGGGAAGTGCTATGGGCTGAATGTTTGTGTCCCCTCAAAATCCATATGTTGAAACCCTAATACCCAATTGGATAGAATTAGGAAGTGGGGTCTTTGAGAGGTAATTAAGTTGTGAGGGTGAAGCTCTCATGATAGGGTTAGTGTCTTGATCAGAAGAGACACTGGAAAGCCTGCCCTTGCTCTCTGCTCTCTGTCATGTGAGGACCCAGGAGAAGACAGCAATCTCTAATCGAGGAATGAGCGCTCCTCAGACATGGATCTGCCCGCACCTTGATCTTGGACTTTCCAACCTCCATCACTGTCAGAAATAACTTTCTGTTGTTTAAGCCACTCAGTGTATGGTCATTTATTATAGTGTCTGGAGCTGACTACCATGGGAGAGATTTAACAAATGTTAAAATGAAGTTGTTAAACAATGGCTGGTAGACAGTTCAGGGACGTGCACTTCCAAAGATTTGTGGTGATAAAGGCAAGGCGCAGAAGTGAAAGGGAAAATGTCCCCGGCGCAAAGAACGTAATTATGGAATCAGGTGAATTGAAACTTCGTAATCATTCTTGTTCCCCCGTTAACTTTGAAAACTTCCAGCAGTAATAATCTGTTCCTTCTTGCAAATCGTAAGTGGTGCCCAGGAATAACTGGGGACTGGTCTATTCACTACCAAATGATATGGGTAGTTGGGAAGAAAAATGTACAAACCAGGATCCCTTTTAAGGCTTAAGGAATGCAGATTTATGTGAGAAATTAAAAAAAAATTTAGCAAAACAGATGATGTGTACAAGTAGAAATGGTAAATATATTTTACATGTAAAATCCAGTGGGATCACATATTAAATTAGAAGTTACAGCTTATAATGTTAAAAAATACTCTTTGGAAAACAATTGCATATGAATTGTGTCCAACTGTTTTTATTTATTCTAGTGAAACTTCTTATGGGCAAAGTGTAAAAGCAGCAGCATCTTCAAATAATACAACAGAAAATTCAAATGCTTGCTATAAATTGGCTCTCTCACTTTTCTGCATGGCAGAATAAAGAGAAAATCTGTATAGGATATAAAAGATAATTAGAAATCTGTCCAATGACTGTACCAGGCTTCCTATTTTAGTAGCTGAGAAGTTTCAGTAGTAAGGGATTCTGGTATTACCAATTTCTTTCTTACTTACAGGGCATAATGCTATCTAAATTGCATTTTTTTTTTTTTTGGTCAGTCTAAAGCAGAGATTTTAAACTTGGCACTATTGACATTTGGGGTTGGATCATTCCTTCTTTTGAGGGGGCTTTCCTGTACATTATGGGATATTTATCAGCATCCCTGGCCTCTATCTACTAGATGCCAGTAGCATCTCTTTGGTGTGATAACCAAAATTGTCTCCAGATATGCAAATGTTCCTGGGGAGGGGAAGTAAAATTACCTCTGGTTTTGAACTACCAGTTTGAAGCCACCTTCCTAACTTATAAGCAAGGGCAAATATAATTCGTGAGGACATTGTGTGTACTTGTGCAGTCATAAACCTATGAAGGCCAGGTCTTCAACTGGATGCATTACAGTTTTCATGTTGCCTTGGACAATATTCTTGACCTTACACCAATTGCTTGCACCCAGTACATGGGTGAGAGAGCTCTGGGGTGGGAGTGAGGTAAGCACCTTCCAGCATGAGAAGCCCTGGTCTCCCTTCCCGGGGCGCTGGTCTCCACCTGATCTAATTGCGGGGCGGTGTGGGACCTGCCGTCATGGTTCATTCTGTAGTTGCCAGTGATCAGAAATGGGTTAGGAGTGGGCTGTCCATTGCCCCAGTTACCTCTCTCTTTCCTGACTGCCTATCTCTCCAATTCTTAACACTTTCCCCCCTCATTTTTGTACTACTGGGTTTTGAAGTGAAGGAATGGAGCAAAGAAAATCTAATCCTTCAACTAAAGGTTGGAGAAATTGGAGTAAGTTTTTCTAGGAGAGTTTTGAGAGTTAATTTCTGGTCCGATAACCCACTTACCGTCATTCGTTTGCCTCCCTTAGTTTTACCAGCATCTTCCCCAAGTAGCACAAGGTTTAGTGTAAAATGTGTACTTGGAATAACAAGGTGAAAGTCTTTTTGGGGTTACCCCTGAAATCCATGCAGTTTATTGAGCTGAGTGCAGCTTAAAGCTGCCTTTGAAAGGATACTGTTCTTTTCTTTTCTTTTTCTTTTTTTCCCTTTTCTTTCTTTTTGCTGCTGCTCAGCTTTTTCAACTGTATCCCAAATAAGAGAGTCGTCCAACAATGGAAGATTTTGCAGTCTGTATCTTTCAGCTAAATTGGAGATCCGATGCCAACTCTAGCTCTGCAGAACATTATGTGCATTTGGGAAACTCTTTGAAATAGAGTTAGGTCATAAACCAGCAAGTGAATTACAGCAATGCAGACAGTAGTCATTTTGATTTGATAGGTGTTCAGCAGGGCTTCTATTACATATATTTTCCATTTTATTTAAAGGAAAATTCTACCCAATTTGCTTAGACCAACCATCTGGAAGCACTTTGTCTCTTTATTGCATTTTGACACTTTGCCAGCTAAAAGAGAAAAAGAGGATGAGAAAATTATAAAAATACTGATTTTAATGCAATTAATCTTTAAGGAAATGCTAATTTTTCACCTTCCAGCACATGCACAGAGTTAAATTAAGTCCCCTAAGCCTCCTTTGGTAATTATTTGTCCTCTGGTATGTGTGACAAAGCATGCAGATTCCTGTCCTTCCTAGTGCTATCGTTTTACATCTCCGAAGCCCAACGCATCTCGCCTGTGTCTGTGTTCGATGATCATAGTGGCTTTATTAGGTAGGAGAACTCCATCTTACAACTGAGAAACCCCAGATGTTGAGCAGTTAAGATCCTAGGACTGGTGCAAAGCTTCTTCCGTACTGGCCAAAGGTTTTTTTCCTTTCTGTAGTGAAACTGTAAGTAAGCAGTGTTTCTAAATGGGTGTCTTCAAAATAACAACTCATAGGAAGCATTTGGTAACAGTTGACTTAACATTTGGAAAATACAAGTCTTTGATTAATTAGAGTGAAATGGCTCTGTGCTTTACTATCCATCCTGTCTCATGGTGACCAGAGCTTTTCTTTCCTTTGTGTCAAGTAGACTGAGCTTTGGGAGGCAATGAGTCACATAAAAATTGAGACCCCCTATAAAATGGTATAATATTTATAGAGCAGACATCTATGAAAGGGAGTGATGTGTATAGGGGACCTGCTGTGTGTAGGCATGGTCCGAGGTGTTTTTCATATGTCTTTTCAATCAGTCATGACGGGAACGCTGCCAGGTAAGGGGCTCTTGGTCTCATTTCATAGATAAAATCAAGACACAGAAGTCATATCACTTTCCAAGGTAGAATAATGAAGCTGGGATTTGTTCCCATGTTACCAACTCAAAAGCCCGTGCTCTGGGAGAATGATTGATGTTTTCCTTCTCTCAGTTGTGAATGATATCTGTGGCTAACCTTTTCTTCTAATGACAAGATCTGGTAGGTTTTGCAAACCTAAGGTTTTGGATGAGTTTCTTGTTGCATTTTCCTGAAGATTTCTGGCAAAGAACCTTACGATGTTTTCATATTGTGCTTTGTAGAAAGTGGAAGCATCAATTGTGCCAATGACTCCTAAGCATTTGAAAATGGACCTACTTCCATCGTTAATATTTATGTAGGATCCATATTTAGAGCATTGAATGTATTAATAGATCTATGTCACAAATATAATCAAAAGGATGTCTTTTTATTTTATGCTCACTTAGTGAGACTACATTGCATAGACATCAGTAGAAAGAGCTAGAGAAAAACTGTCATCTTCGATGAAAGTAATTTTTTCTTATAGTTGAATTGCTACATCTTGAATGCAACTGAGTAGTTTTCTATATCTTATGCTTCATTTAATGTAAATGGAATTAATTTTGTTCAATGGTATCCTTTAAAGTCTCAAATATTATTAAAATGAAATATGATGATTATAGTAATATCTGTTTATGCATGTAATATGTGTTTTCCTAAAATAATGACATAATAAATTTTCATTTCATGGTAACAAAAGAGTTGGGTATCCTTTTAGCTCTCACCCTGCTAAGCAAGAAAGACAATGATGAAAATTATGAATCAGGTCCTGCTAGATAGAAAAAATGTTAGGAGATTTTTTTCTTCCACTTTCTTTGAGTTTTATTTACTTTATAAATATTTTACATACCTATTTTGATACACACCTGCTTGTGTTCAATGAAATTCATTTAGAAGACCAGCATTGGTAAACGCTAGACTATTGGAGAAACGCAGAGTACAGGAATGTTTCAGAAACATAAATTATTATGGCTATGTAATCGCACCTTTATTGAGCATATGGAGCTTTTGTTGTCTTTGCATAACAACAATATTGTGTATCCTTCCCTAGAGCACTCCCCCGACAATTTGAGAAATGCTTCTGTCCACTGCTCTATCACCGGGTAATTTTATTTCCCGTTTTCCTGGGGATCTGCCTGTTGTTCCTGAAGTCTCTGTCACTTTTGACCCCTGGGAGCCCAGTGTTTGGCTGCCTGACTGTGTGTACCCCCCAACACGCCCCGGCTGGGAATGCAGACTTTGTTCTGCCTCCTGCCAGCACTCATTCTGCGTACATTTCGTGGCATGGGACATGTGGAATGGTAGACAGTGTGGATAAAATACCAGCAATTGCTAATGGATGGATTTAGGAATGTTTGCTATGGCAACAAAGTCTCTTTATACAAGAAATCACAGGTTGGGCATCTCTAATCCTAAAGTCCTTAATCCAAAATGATCCAAAATCCGAAACTTTTTGAACACAGACATGAAGCCATAAATGGAAATTTCTACACCTGACCTCATGTGATAAGTCGTAGTCAAAACTTTTTATTAAAGATATTGTATAAAATTACCTTAAGGCTATGTGTATATGAAACATAAAGAAATTTCATGTTCAGACTAGGGTCCTATCCCCATGATATCTCATTATGTATATGTAAATATTCTAAAATCCCCAAATATCCAAAATTTGAAATAGTTCTTGGTCCCAAGAATTCCGCATAAGGGATGCTCAATCTGTAACAAAAATGGGGGCTATTCTGTGCAGAAAATAAACAAAAAAAAGTAGTAGTGGAATAGCAATAAAAGCAGTTCATAGTTTTTTATTTTATATGGACCCTTGATCTGGAAGTCTGAAGAATATTATATGTTAGTCAAGAGAACCATTCCAAAGATCTTCATGCATAGTCTTTTAGGTATAGGATAATCTGGTAAGTGGTAGACTATATTTTGTTTTCATAGCATTAACTCTCCAGGGCTTAATTAGACCAAGGAGAATGGGGTGGGTAAAAGGGGGCATCTGGAACCCATGACAAGAGCGATTTTTCTGCCCATAGTTCCCTGAGACAGGAAACCACCTTCTAGGAGGAGACCGAATCTTTCATTTCAGGGAACACCTTGCGTGGATTTAGCCAACACCCTCTGTTTCATTCTAAATGAATGCTCTAGTACTGACAGTCATAATGTAATTTGGCCTTAACTAGCCTCAGTTTGGCCTTCTATAAGTGGTGATATTTTCTAATCGTGATGGTATATTTAATGTAAGTTTTTCTGTTTGGTGGACATGAGATTAGTTTTATTTCTTCCTTTTATCACTTCCTCGTTGGTAACTCAGGAGCACAGTTTAATTCGTTGGACTGGGCATAAGCTGTTCTCCTGGCAGTAGGAAAACCTGGTAAGGACAGGACTGTCGGTCTGTGGGTGACGAGAGAGCAGTGCTCCTCCTGTTCTAGTTGGGGATTGCATGAGGGAGGCTCAGGTGTGCCCCTGCAGGTGTGCAGCTGGGGGTGCATGTTTGCTCCCACTGCAGGCAGCAGGCTGTTGCTCGGATATGTGCCGAGATGTGTAGCCCCTGAAGTGGCTGAGTCAGAGGACACCCACCGTACACATAAGGTACAGATGCAAAAACTTGCTTCTAATCTGTCTGCGTTAGCCCAATGGCTGAGCTAAGTGATATCCAGATTTACTAAACTCTGAAACCTCATCAGATAATCAGTGGCACAGCAGAGAACATGCTAAAGACATGACATTTTATTTCTGCCTTTCTAGTGTGCAGGATCTGACCCTATTTTTTTTTGGTCTGGGGTAGAACCACCCTAGCTTACTATGCATGAAAGTTGAGAATAATTTTTGGAGTGGTGCTGTACCTATTTATGGTTACACAGTATTACCTAGTTTTTCAAATTATCACAGGATGAAATGAGAAATGCCTTTATGAAAAAAAAGTCCAGATGGAAATTGTCATTTGGTATAACGCAAGAATAAATATAGTGAGTAGACAGAGAATACTCTGTTGTGGAAATGTAGGCAGCTTGTATGTCTTTTTTCTTTACTTGAAGATTGTTTTATGTACTTATTTATAAATATCTATGAAAAGAATAGCCTGGATGTTTTGCAAGATTAAAGACAAATGAAATGAAAATCCCAGTCTTGGAGAGATTGACTGCTGAATGCCTGGGGAAATCAGGCAGTAAAACAGCCCAGGGAAAACGGAAGAAAATACTTTGAAAAGGTGAATACAGACAGGATGTAACTATTTAGAGCCTATGTAACATCTAAGGATAGTTATTAGTTACATATACTATATTTCTAATAATATCTCAGTTTCTGGAGTGCATTGTTATTAATTTTTAACTTTCTTAATAGAACCACACGATCATATGATTTGTTTTATCCAATTATTATAGGTGTAGGTGCATGCTTATCTGTTTTATACTCTTTCTTTTATTTCATAAAAACATATTAACGATACTGGAAAATAAAACTTCTAGCATTAACTTTTAATTAACACTTTCCTAGAATGAGAAATTATCATGCTAAAACAAAAGCTAAAGGGTTTTTTTTTCCCTATATACTTATTTTAATAGGTGTCTTCATAGGAGGGTACATAAAATTTTTTAATTAGGATTCCATTGTTCCTGGATATAGAAGAAAAAACAAAAAACCTAAGTAAAAGATAGGGTATCACACTTAGTCTTAATATGAAACGAGAGAACAGTACGGGATTTTACTTGTTTGTTAAAACCACAGAGTTTTCCAAAGTCTTTTTCTTCCCCTGGAGGCTTTAAATTGGGCAGCTGCATGAATGACACAGAAACCACATGGTGATGCCACACACAGAACCCCCACCTAAAGCGTGTGTCTCAGGTGCCCACACTCTGCGGCCAGGTGCATTTAATCACTTCTCAACGCCTCCTCAGGGAGAGAAGTGCACTTTTCCACGGGGAGGAACTTAGTCATGGAAAGGTTTAAGAGGTGAAGGTCTGAAGGTCAGCCGGCAGATCACTGACGAGCTGCAGCTGAGGAACCTCCTGTGCGCGCAGGTAAAGGTCCCTTCACAGGTGGGGGTGGGGAGGGGCAGCCGGGGTTGGGAGTGAGCTCTGGAATGCAGATGGACGCAGAGGGATGTGGGCTTTTAGTTCTTGCTTGGCCATGAACTTAGCCTGGCAGGTCAGTAAAGTTTTGGTTACACGGCTTCTCTCTTGTCAACTGGGCCGGTAAAGGAGTTGCCCAGGGTTTCCTGAGAAGGGCTTTGGACTCCTTGGATGAGAGGAGCCACCTGAATCCCAGTGGGATATTAGACTCTGAAGGTTCACAGAAAGAGGTATGTTTGGGTGAATCATTATCTTTTGGCTTTCCTGGTCGAGCACTTTCATGTGTCTTCAGCCATGTTTCTTAACTGGCAGATATGAAACTACACATTTATAAAGAGACCTACTTAATGATTAGCCAGGCTGCCAAGGCATGATTAAGGGCCTCCCGCTGGCATCAGACTCCTGAGTTCTAGTTCAGCTCTGCTGCTGCTGAGCCCAGGGATTCTTGGGCAAAACGGGGCCCCTCTTTGGGCCTCAGTTACCATGTCTGTGAAAAGAAAAGATGGCAGTAAAATTAGTGGTTTTTAAACTGTGTTTAAAATGGCCCCAGATTTAATTCAAAGTGCTCTCATAGGAGGAGGAGGCTGGGCTCAAAGCTTTTGGAAAATAGGTTTTTGTTGTTAGAAAAATGGTTGAAAATCATTAGACTAAATGTTCCAGGAGCTCTTTTGGACTGTATGACATTTATTTCAAAAATATAGCTGAAACCTAAAATTTGCCTTGGAGCTGTTTTCAGTTTGGAGTAGCTACAAAGGTGGAGTATTCAGCGATCCTGGGGAGACCACTGCCAGGCTCTGCCATTTACCAAGTGTGACCTTGGGCTCCTTTCTCAATGTCCTCGTGCCTTAGTTTTCACATATAAAAATGAGGTTAATAATAATAGTAACCCTCTTATTGTGCCATTAGGAGGGTAAATTAGTTGATAATATAAGGTACTTAGAACCATGCCTGGCACCTATTCAGCACTAGGTAGGCGTGAAATAAATAGACGCCCATCCATTGGAAAACGTGTGTTCTAACATGGGAGGAATGTCTGTAATTTGCAAGCAGCTCAGTATTTACTATATATCCAACGTGTTTCAAGTTTGACTTAATAAGTTGGTAACCTAAGAATTTGTGTAGAGCAGACATCCCAGACCAAGACAGCAACCTGAACAAGTTTTGGAAATTTACAAGTTCCAGAAGTGGAAAAGTCTAGTGCAGTTAAGAAGTATGCGCTAGGGTAGTTTCGTGACTTGTGCTCAAGAGGTTTGATTGTGCTGGAGACCAATGAGAGGTTATAGGATTCCGTGCTGTGGAGGGCGAGACTTCTAGCTAGCGGTTGGTGGTGGTGGCGAGGCAAGAATGTGTACTGTCCTCTTTCCCTATGTGACTTTTGCTGTGGGGACTCACAGCCCAGAGCGGGAGGGCCCCTGGCAGTCTGCTGCAGTGATAAGAAACAGCACAGTTGACTTAGCAGCAAGGGGAAAAGAGGGGTGAGGATAGTCGGGGACTGAGGAAGTTTCCTCTCCCTGTATTCTTTATCTCGGGCCCCTGTGACGGTCATGTCTCCTCTCCCACAGGTGCACACTTGGCTTGTAATCCCGTTGCCATCTGCAAAGCAAAACTAAAGTAGCCAGGTAGCTTGCGGGACCAAAGCACACGTCCCTGGGAGGTCTGGGGTTTCTGTTTAGATTTTGAAATGGGTTAGATGGAGGCTTTGTTTATAAACTCCAACAGTGTTCATTTCCTTACCAATTGGTGCTGTCCTTGTTACTGTGGTAGCAGAAGCACATTGATCTGGTTCCCATTATATAACTGATTTGTGGAATCCGTGTTTCATCGTGGTAAAATTGTGGGCAGCATTTCAAGATAGTTTTGATTAGGATGTGTATCAATTTCTCTAAGATCATATTAGCATAGTAAGTAGAGAAGAAAATTGAACTATAGCAAGTGTGATCAGAACATTCCCTTTTTATGTTTAGTCCACTTGTTATGTCTTAGTTTTTTTTTTTTTTTGAGATTGTAACTTTGTAAATAGTGGTGATTCTCAATGGAAAGAAGACAATTTTGTCAAAGGGGACAAAATGTCAAAGGGGACATTTGCCTATATCTGGAAACATCATTTTGATTGTCAAGATTGTTACAATCTGCTAGTGACATCTCATGATTATAGCCAAGCAATACTGCTAAGCATCCTCCACTCTGCAGGACAGCACAGCACCACAAAACCTATCCTGTCCAAATGACAGCAATGCCAAAGCTAAGACACTCTGGTATAGAGAGTATATTCTATAAGAAATTTGATATAATATATTCTTTATTCCAGAATCTCTTCCTTTCCATTTTCCAAATTCCATAACAATAACTGTCTATTGAAAGACCTGTTTGAAATCTGTCTATTACAAGAAACCTACTTGCATTGGGCGAATTTGTTTTAATATCATTTCTGGATGTTCTCCCAACACAAACGTTTCCAATGTAAGTGTTAACCTTACAGATATTTTATGACTTTCAGCATAATACTTTATCAATTCTTTTAAGTCAATCTATATATGTTTCTTCTTTTCAAATTTGATTTTAAGTTCCTTACTACTTGGTAAAATTCCTTTGAATTGTTTTTAAAATGTCTAGTGTTATCCATACTTTATATATTCAATAAATATTTAAGGCTTAAATTCAATATTTGATACCTTCATACAAATCAAAATATTTTATTGATGTCCATAATTCTTTTCATTAAAGAGAAAAATCAGTGTTTTTTTTTTTTCTTTCTCAAAGCAGAAATACGTTCAGATCTCACTGCATTTGAATACTGACATGAAGGCAGTTTGTTTCATGGTTGAGAAAATAATTCTTGCTTTCTACTTTTCTAGGCCTTAATTATTGTAATTTTTAATAAATCTAGGGTAGGATATTTATGAGATTATTCCCACTGACCAACTTTTTAAAAGCCTGTGCTATCTTTTCTTTATTTAACACATTATAAATTAATATCGATGCCTTTGCTGGACTTAGCAGTGAGTGGGAGGTTGCCAGCGGGGAAGTGTTTGCATTGGGACCAATACTGCTGTTGTGCATGAGGAGTCCTTTGAGGCAGAGCTAATTTGGTGGTGTCATTTTCACCATGTTCTGCTTGTTTTATTTCTAACCAGCTCTTTCCTCCATGTCTGTTTCTCTGACTACATAAGGCAGAAGACCTGTAGTAGCATCATTGTTCATGGGGAATTGGAAACCCAAAGTCCTCTTCTTCCTGGTCAACAGAAGTCCTGAATAGTCATCATGTTTGATCATTTCTAGTGGCCTGTGGGTCTCTCTCTGTGCTGGCCCCTTGTGTGAGCGTGTAAGATGCAGCTGGCTAGACCTGCTTACCCTGGCTGAGTTGGTGACCTCTCCTCCAGACCTTGTTCAGCAACACACGTCTTCCACGTGGCCAGTTCAGTGATAAGGACTAATAAATGACATGCAAGACAATCAAGCATATTCCAAGTCTCCCCTTTAAAAAGGTTTTGGAAATAATTCATGATGGTTGGCTCTCAGCTGTGCACCAGGCACTCTGGCCACACTTCGTATGTATTAGCTCATTGGCTCCTTGAGACCACCTAGTGAGGCAGCTGTGTGTATCCTCATTTACCCACAGAGCTGAAGTTACTGGGCCAAGATTTTCACTCCTGCTTTGACTCAGGTCTGCGCAGCCTTAGGTATAGCGTTCTTCTCACTCTGTCTCTCTGCCCGGGTGCCGCTGGCTTTGACTATCCATCATCCGGGTCAGTGAGGCTGAGTGGAGGTGATGCAGGCTGAGAAGGAATGTTGTCCTGGGCCTTCTGAAAACCATACTTTAAATTTTGCTTAAAATTAAGAAAGGTGCTGCCTTATGAATGGGACATTTGGAAAGCCCTAAGTCAGAGAGAATTCATGGCTACTGGAGGGTAGGAACGATTTCTCCAAGAGTACACGTGACAGTGCAAAGGGTGAGAACCCTGCAGAAATTTGGATATCTGGGGAGTCTGTTTTTCTGTGAAGCCATTTCTAATCATTATTCTCATTCTCGGAGAGGACAGAAATGCTGTAACAAGCAGGGTGTTTTGAACACCCTGTTTTGTTTCCTGACATGTACAAACAAAGTCTCAGAGAATGTTGCTGGAGTTGGCAGCTTGGGCCTGTTGTTTCGTGGTGGGGTAAAATAATCACTTGCTTAATGTTCTGTAACTCTAGAAGCTGTGTCCAAATCACATAGGTCTACATCACACTGGGCGCGAGAACACGCTCTGGAGAGCTGCGTACCTTATATTCCCCCTTTCCTTGGGGGACTGGATGATCTCTTCTGGAGTCTAATCCCTTCTCAAAAGGAGGGAGACAGCGTAATGGTTCATCGATTATTGACTTCTAGTCATTTCGCCAGGATCTTCCTTACGTGGGTTAGCCTTTGGGGGTCACCGGAGACGGTCCACCGGGAAGTTCTCAGTGTTTGTTCATTCATTAGTGACTATTTTCTTCCTATGATCTCAAGAAGTAGCTATCAGAGGTTAGTCTAATTATGGTTTTTGCCCCTAACAAGGGGAATTTGTCTTCTAATTTTGTGTCCCATGGGACATGGGGATGGTCTTTCCTAAGAGGAACCTTCTAATCACTCATCACTGCAAATAGTACATTTCAATATAATTTGATTAAAAAAGGAATCTAGTGACATAGCATTAGAGACTTGAGCTCTGTTACCAAGTTTGTAAATGGTTTAGTCTTGGCGGAAAGATTTATTGCTGGTTCTAGAAAGTTATGAGAACCCAAGCTGCAATTTGGGTCCTATTTTTCTCTTTTATACATATATAGTGGAAAGCATTATTTGAAACCACTTGACTTTATGACTTTGATTAGAAAAAAATCATTGATGTATTCTGTAGTTTAACCTCATGGCAGGCAGCTAAGGAAAGCATGGATCACTGGGGTCCTGAGAGATATGACAGCTCTGGGTTACACAGATGGGAAAATGAACACAGGAATCCTATACATTTCTTCTAAAAATGATTCACAATAGGAGGCGGAGCGTGGCTTAGAACTTGGGTGTGAACAGTGGAGTTTTATACCCAGACCTTGGCCATGTTTCTGATCAGCTCCAGTGGCCTAAGAGGGGAGCTATGTGTGCATTCGATTTCTGTTTCTCTTTTTTCTCATTCTCTTCTTCCATTTCATTAAGTTGTTTGTTTCTAAGGCTTAAGCCTCTGAGCACTGACAAGGAGTATTCAGCAAAGAGGACTGGCCCACTTTGAACACAGTATGAGGTGGGGTTCCGATTTTCATGATAATGGGACAGCAGATGTGTGTTAATCATCGTATGCCAGGCAATATGAGGTGATGCATGTAAAGGATTCAATATCACAATCTTCACAGCAGTGCATGGGGAAAGTACAGTTAACATCTGAGTTTCATACTGAGACAGTTGAGTCTTGGAGATGTGAACTCACCCAGCAAGGGCAGCACAGGGACTTACGCTCAAGATGCCTGATGGAGGAGCTGGGCTTCCCAGTCTCTCCTTGCACTTCCTCATTTGTCACAGCTATTATTGACGGTGTCCATGTACCATTTAGGACATAAGAGGTACGGTGATAAAAACGTGTACAGTACTAAAAGACTATCTTTGCCCATAGTCTTGTTTTGACTTGGGGGAATTAAGTTCCTAAACAGTTATGTCACTTTGCAAGTGGAATAACAAAGGATATATAGAAAGGGATTTGAGTGCAGGGTGGAAGAAAGAATTGACTCTCACAGGGGATGAGAGTGGTTCAATAACACAGCTTCTGTGGATGCATTTGAGGTGGGCCTCCACAAAACAGAAGATGAAACTTTGTAGTTTGGAGACGGCATTTGGAGCATAACAAGCAGAAGGTGTGCAGGCATGAACACGCTGGTGTCTCAGGGGCTGAACTGTGGGTGCGTGGTGGACAATGAGGCAGGAAGGGGAGTGTGGCATGAGAGTGGGTTGCATGTTGCTGGCCTTGCTCAGGGACCCTCATAGGATCAAGCCCAGAAGGTCCCGACAGAGGCATTAAAGCCACGATAGATGGAAGAAAAAGGATGACAGAGCCAGGGATGGTTCAACCAGGACACTGGCTGGGGCAGGGAGAGGAGGGTCTTCAGCAGGTATCATCGAGGGGCCCTTTAATACAGGCCTCGTGGTGGGTTGGGAACATTAAAAGCATAAGATTATTGGTCCTCACAAAAACCTTTTCAGATAGATGGTACTTAATACTTTCAGATGAGGAAAGAGGGTTAGCAAACATTAGTAACCTTTTGAAAGGCACAAAGCTAGATGGTGGGGCATATTTCATACTCACATCTGATTCCAGAAATAGCCCAAATGAACCTGTGAAATAGTCACATTTGCGTGGCAGAATTGTAGATAAAGTCGTAGCGTGTCTTCTGAAATTAAGGGTGAGGTTGAGACATGCCATGTCCAAGAAACCTAGAAGAGAAGTGTTGATAGAAGAGAAAAGCTGTCAAAGTACTTTCCAGCTCTGTGGTTGTGTAATTACAGTGGAATTAATTTGTCCTGGGCCATGACCTGTGTCTCCTTATTAACTGTAAGAATATGTGGATGTTTTGTTGATCCTCCTTTACGGATTGGCGTTAAGAGAGAAGAGTAGACCAAAAGCATATGGTGTAGACATCTGAGTTGTGTGTGTGCGTATGTGTAATTTTTGGAAGCATGTGGTTACAGCAAAGGACATGATTTTCCATGCTGTAAACCAGTGGAGACAACTATAGAGATTCACATGTAGAGCCTGATTCGACGGGGCAGGCTTTGCATTTGGTTCGTTAGAGCATGTTGACGACGGCATACTGGCCTGCTCAGAGACGCTGGTGTGGGCAGAATGGTGGCCGTCAGGACGGGAGGCAGCTGTTTGTCAGGCTGTGCTGTGCTTAGCTAGCAAGCCTGGGCCAATTCTCATCTTTGAAATTCCGTAGGAAAACTCCCATAGGATGAAAACCTTGCCCAGAAAATCCCCACAACATGAGAATCTTGCCTTGTGGTTAAGGAATTAATTTATAAAGAGATGCCTGCTGAGGATTTATAGAATTGTGATTTGGGAAAAACAACTATTTCATGACCTGAAATACTATCTTGACAGTTCGTCCCACATTATAACCTCAGCTGTGCAAACGGTGGGGTGAGGGATGGTTCTGTTAAGAGCTGAGAAGGAGACCGCCGGGGACTGCTGAGTCCTTGTCCTTGCACAGGTGTAATGTGATTGAGGCTGCATGTTAGGAGGTTTCCGGAACATGTGGTCTCTGGGGTGGTTCTGAGATTCCAGAAGAAACATGTTTAATAATCTAGAGTGGACACAGTGGGACACGTTGTCTTTGGATGACATACGGCACTAGACCCTTCGTCTTCATTGAAACTTAGCACTCTGTGCAATAAAATATCCAAGCATTGGTGAAGTGACATGTCCAAGCACCGGGGCATGGCTTTTAGGATATTGCCCATCCACCTTCATGCCTGCTGGCTCTTCCACCTTGCTCGCTTCTCTTTGGGAATGACTGACACTGAAAAAAGTTTATTTTAGCTATCTGCCTTAATTGCTTGAACACTGGGGAAAATAGTGGAAATTTCTATCAAACAAGTTTGGTGAAGAAGTATGTGCACAGTCACTCAGGTCTGTGGGAGTGAGTTCGTGGGCTTGGAGCCAGGGCTCTATCAACACAATTATTATGTAACTAATGGAAATTAGTCATATAATTTGTGAGGTAATTTATGATAAATAATATAAATTACAGAAATAATTATAAATAATGTAAGGTAAAGTAATTGTAGAGTTGATTGCTTTCTGAATATATGGCAACAAGATAGTCTAGATAGCTGGCCACATGTTAGTGAAAAAATGTACTTTGGTCTTAGACAATTGAAGAAGAATGTCAGTTTTATTAGCACACTGTTTTTTATTATAGCTCTTTTACTTTGTATATGTACCAGGGGCTGGTCCCCCTATGCCGTCAGTGTCAGGCTAATGGGAGCCTGGTCTGTGAAACTCCACATGTGAAGAGCTTTCTCCTCTATTTTGGGTGTCCCCACAGTCATTGCTACCACCAGACACCACTGCTGAAGTCCCTCTCTCCCCAGACAGAGCCCCCCAGGTCCCTCCTGGAAGTCAGCCAGCCCTGACCGTCCTCCTCTTCCCCCAGATCCTGCTGGAGCCATCAGTTCAAGCACCTGGAAGCCTGGGTTGGCATTCGGAAATTTCTTTTAAATAACAACATTACTGAAAATATAAGTTATATACCATAAAATTCAATTTTTTAACGTTTTCAGCATTTTTCATATATTCACAGAACTGTGTAATCACCACCACTATCTAATTTTAGAATATTTTGATCACCCCCAAAAGAAACCCTGTACCCATCAGCAGAAACTTCCCATTCCTTCTCTGCACAACCCCTGACAGCCACTAATCTATAGTCTGTGTCTCTGGATTTGCCTATTCTAGATATTTCGTGTAAGTGCAATCATAGCACGTATGGCCTTTTGTGCCTGGTTTCATTCCCTTAGCGTGTTTTCAAGGTTCCTCCACGTGACAGCACGTGGCAGCACTTTGTTCCTTTTGCTGGCTGAAGAGCACTTCCTTGTACGACACACCACATTTCCTTTATCCCTTCAGCGTCCGTTAGTTGATGGGCATTTAGATAGTTTCGACTTTTTCGACTATTATGAATAATGCTGCTATGAACATTCATGAATGAGTTTTTGTGTGGACATATGCTTTTATTTCTCTTAGTCATAAACATAGGAGTGGGATTGCTGTGTCATTGGAATTCATTCTTATGGAGAGGTGAATATTTTAGTATTATTTTACATTTGAAATGCAGCACACATATTACACAGTTTAAAAACGTGATGTCTTCAGTGGTGACGGTACGGTATTTTTTTGCACAATTATCAGGTGACACAGGATTGCACAGTGGCTTTGGAGTCAGATACAAGTGAATTCAAGTCCTGCTACAGCCACCTTCTAGATTTCTGATAACCTGGGGCTAGAAGGTTGACTTCTCCTTGAATCACAGTTTCTTGTCTGGATTAAATTTACGTCTGGGATTTCAAACTCTCATAGTTTTTTCTAAAGTGTTTCATGTCATTGCATGCAGAAAATGGTAATATTTGTGTGGGTAAACTTGGCCAATGGAAGCGACTTTTCCCCTGAAGGGCTTGGTACCTGGCACACCTGAATTGCAGTTCTGCAGTTCATCCTAATCCGGGCTCTCTCTGTTACGAAATTGTGTTCTCCAGGTGACCGCAGCCTCTTTCTATAACCATTCCCGTTCCAGTCTGTGAGAATCACCATTAACCACTGGAGAAAAGTATTGGACAATAACCGACACTTTTGGAGGGTTATGCTCTCATTGTATTTTATCTTCAGGATGATATGTGGGGAAACACAAGATAAATGAAGACGCCAGCGATAATGTTTTTGAACACTTTGGCTCTGACTCCCACTTAGGAAGGTATGGACACTCGCCACCAATGCACTTAATTTGATCTGAAATTTGATGCCACACTGGTGTCCTATTTTTTCTAGGCTTTTGAATATCCTAGTGGTTTCCTTTAGTTGGGTTTTTCTTCTCTTGTCTCAGTCAGCAGGTCTTTCGTCAGTATGCTGCTTAGGTAGAAAACCTAATTTAAATTCTAGTTTCCTACTGTGAGAAAAATCTTTGGCCATATGGGATTTCCTGTAGAGAAGTGGGTGTCTCATCTCATTCTGTTTTATTTTTCTCTGTAGATGGTGGTAGGGGTTAGCTCTCCCAGGCAGAACAGGATCGCTCAGGTGCCACGTCATAGGGGCTCGTGGCCGACATGCTGATGTTGAGTGAGGGGGAGGCCTTTTGGGTGGTAATCTATAAAGATTTATGGTTCTTTTAAAAATCATTAATGGTTGTCTTTGACACCATCTCTCATGTTCTTGGTGGCATCTTCATGTATAACCATGCATAAAAAATTTATGAAGGCTAGACTTGGACTCATTAGTAGGGCCGTTTCAGTCCTCTTGTGATATGAATTAATCAGAGAGGGCACTCCAATTTCCAATTCATCTTGATTCTTCTGTGTGGCACCTTCTTAGCGAAAGAATAGATTACATTTTTTATTATAATAATCATACATGCCCATTTGCAATAAACTTGCAAAAACAATCCCCCCAAAAGTATTAAAAACTATGCAGAACCACGTTATGTCAGAACATTCTAATGATTGGGTGTATGTTTCTCCTGATGTTAATCATAATAAAGATCTGCATTGTCATGTCTAACAATTATTGAGCACTTGCAGTGGGCCTGGCATTGTTCTAAGTGTTTTACATTGATTAAATCATTAAATCCTTACAAACCTCATGAGAAAGGCACAAATATTGCCCCCACTTGAAGATGGCAATAGAGGCCGCACAATCAGTAAGTGGCAGGGCTGGAATTTGCACCCTGGCTATCACAGAGCCAGGGCCCCTATGGCTTGTATCTGCTCACTGAACCAGAGAAGCAATCTATTGCTATGGTGCGTTTATATTTCAATAATAGAATGTGTGCACCTGTGTGGGTGTGCACATGTGTGCGTTTGTTTATATGCTACACACAGTATTTAGTTTCGTGTTGATCAACTTAATATTATATCTTGAGCATATATCATTAAAATTTCTCTTAAAAATAATGTCTTGCCTTCCTGATGTACTTATTTGTATAGAATTATTTCCTTCTCCCTAAGTAGAAGCTTCCGAATCGTGCTTGTAACACATAATAATCAGACTAGGACAAATATATTTCAGTGTAAATCTTTGTTGACCTTTGTGTTAAAAATGTACCTGGGATTTGTTTTAATCAGGGATAGTAAGACAGCAGACACAGAAATGATTGTCATGAAGCCAGCAGTTTATACTTACAGTGCCCTGAGAGGCACCACAAGCCATGCAGGGCCACGCAGGGAAGGAGCTGGGCGGGCCAGGAGGCAGGAGGGGGAGAGGGCAGAGCGTGCCCGAGCAGTGGGGCTCTCTGGGGAAGGGGTGGGTGAGGCAGGGGGGATCGTTGAGTATGTTTAGGGTTCAGGAGTTTTCTGGCCTATACGGCGGTCCCTAGTGGTGTGGTGCCTGGCCCTGGGGTGCTGTAGGACAGGGGGGACATTGGCTTGATGTGTGACAGTTTGATAAAGGAGATCCCCAAATGCTGGAGGATCAAGAATACACAAAATATAATAAGAAACTATATTCAATACATCTCTGGTGAATTCCTTCAGAGAATGTCCCAGAGAAGAAACTGACTAGGCAAGGTGTATGCATAGTTTTAAGCTCCGCAGTATGAATTTGAGTGCGTGTGTGTGTTTGTGTGTGTGTGTGTGTGTGTGTGTCAGATCAGAAGAACAGCTTCTATTCAGCAGCCACAGCAAACAGCCGCCTCATGTTTGTGTTGTAACGGCAGCCCTTAAAGCAATACCTGCTTCTCCAAGTTGGAAACCAACTTTTTTCCAGACTTCTCACATGGGCAGCTTTCTTCCACAACTTGTCAGTTTATTGTGATCCTTGGGATTAGTTACTAAACTAGATAGGTCTGCCCATGCACCTCTGCAAGTCTAAACTGTGAGATTTGTGCTTGGGAAACATCTGACCTTCCAGAATGAGGTGTTTGTTCGCCAAAGCACAGCCCCACGTCACCCCTGTTTCATCTCCTTCGTCAATGAACTGTTTCTTGTGTTGCTCTGGTTGTAATCAGGGAGAACTGCAGGGATTTTCCTGAACAGTGAGATTAAGCATAGCATTTGTCTCCTACATATGATGTTAGAGAAGGCACATCACTTTCAGCTACTCATTGAACCAGAAATGCAATCTATTGCTCGGAGAGAAAATAAACATGTGCACTACCTTTCCTATAATGCACAGGTGTGTGCTATTTACCAAGCTAAAGGGGGCAGCTCTGAGGACCAAGATGCAATATGGCATGTCACAATGGAAAGTATTCATCAATGCCTGTTGCCTAAGCATTTCTTCTTAGTAAAAGCTGAGAGCTTTGCATAATGCAGCTTATGTGTTGAGACTGATAAAACCAATTTCAATGCCTTTGGTAAGAGTGAAGTTGTTTTTTTCCCCAGTAACATGAATTTAGTAAGTAAGGAGTAGGAGGTTGCTGTGGTAGAGATGTCCACTATGGACTGGTAGTTTACACCTGTGTGCCACATGGTCTCAGCAGAACTGTTCCTCACCCGTAAATTCCTATGAGAATAGTAGGGATTTCCTCTTCTGTTTGGAGAACGCTTACGAAAGTCTGGCCCCTGCTCTATCCAAGGTTATGCCTTCACCCCCACCCCCTTCTTCAGACCTGTTCTACTTTCTCTTCCCCCTTCAGCACCTCTTTTCTATGTTACTTTCTACTCTCTCATATCTGGGAAGTCAACCGTCAACTGAATCTAAATATGTACGTTGAAGTTCGGTCTCTTTAGTTAATCCATAAAACTAATCTCACTCCTTTATTTTAAATATAAATATTCTTGCTCACTTTAAATTACAAAATTAATAAATGCTTATTGTTGAAAATTCAATATAGAAGAATATTTTAAAAAATACTCCTACTAGGAGTAACCACATTTTTCTTTGTACTCATAAGTATAAAAAATTATTTATTTGGTTATTTTAGTCAAAAATTGGAGTTTTCTTTCTCTCTTCTTTATCTCTCTATAGATAAATAAATGTCCACACTTTATTTTTTCTCCACTCGACACCATTATTGGATTTACATACTCAGTATATAGAGTTTTACTATGTTGGTTTTATAAGCTCCATAATATTTAATAGTACGGATGTTCCATGATTTATTTGATCTTACTACTTATAACTTTGGCTTTTTCATTTTAAACAACAAAATGCACTTGCTGCCCCCATTCTCAATAAATTCTACTCCGAGACTTTATTCCATTTTACTTCTACTTCACTAACATGATTCCCACAATTCCAAAACTTACCTGTTCCACAACCCCCTCCCAGATTGGGCTGGCACTGCTTTCCACTATTTGTCATTGGCTAGTTGATTTATTCATTCAACAATTATTAGGTATTTTCTACGTGGTGGGTAGTGTGAGGCCACGGTAATGAGTGGGCACAGGCTCTTGTCTTATGGCCTTACTGTACAACAGGGACACCATGTCACAAGTTTGCAGAAGGCAGACTGTTAGCAGGGCCTGCTGAGGGCTGTGGAGGTATAGTGAGTCCTGAGTAGGTGTCCCTGCTTCTCTCGGGGGGGAAATGGTTACCACTAATGGGGGTGCTGGTGTTTGCTCTGGATGTCAGTTGACGGCTCTGCTATAGACAGGAGAGAGTGTGTTCTAGGTAGAAGACTGGGGGTGGGAAAGCACGGGGCCCCAGAAGGATTGTGATCTGGGGGTTTGATCATGGGAAAAACTTCTGTTCTTACAACATTTATGCATTTTCATGTTAGCACTATTGTGAAGTTTCCATTTACTTTTCCTTGTTATTTATTAATATATAGTTTTATCTATTTCAAGATATTGTTTACTTTTGCTTATTTTTTTTATTGGCAATAAATCTTGATTTACCATATTATATATTATTCTTGACTTTTTTTCCTCTCAACATTATGTTTCTCATATGTATTTTTGTTGTAGATAGCTGCTGTCCACTCATTTTCACGGTGATATATTACACTGTGAAAATTGCCATTCTCTCCATGGACACTTGTATGATTTCTAACTTTTTTGCTACAGTGAACAATGCTGCCCTGCATGTCCTTTTATATGTTTTCTGGGCAGATGTTGACTTTTCCTGGGCTAAGGCAGCACACTCTCATAGCTCTTAATAAACAAACAAATTATCTCTTTTTTAGGAGGGCACTAATTTGGTTGTTAGGGATTTCTTTCCTACAAGAGTTACAAAGCATTTTTCTTTTTTTTTTTTTGTGTAGTCCTTATTTGTTTATAATTACCAAAAATTTTTAGGGTTTCCTAGTAAGTGGTTTAAGTTTTTTCAAATGAACACATATAATTTTAAGCTATGGTTTTTATTTCCATATTATAGATGATGAAAAGTGAAGTATGAGGTTAAGGGTGGAGCTAATATTTGAACTCGGGCAGTTGGCTCCAGAGTCTGCATTCTTAATATGTGTGCGATGCTGTCTTGCCTAAGCTAGTGTTGGAGGCAGGCTGGGCCACAGGGAGTTTGTAGGCTGAGGGGCACCATGTTAGGAACACCAGGTAAGATGGTTCTTACCCCTTTGGACTGCAAAGGCAGGCAGTAGACATCCTGCAACCCATTTAACCCCCGTCAGTGTTTAGGAACCACTTGCAAAATTAATGGAATCTGTCACTCCTTTTTCTGGATTTATATTTAGGAATTGTTACTTTTTGTATGTTCATTAACATATTCACTGTCACTTGGCTTTTAATATTTTGCAGTACAGACGTTAAAACACTTCCCCCATGAAGACCTTTATTGTAATTTTCCCCATGACCTTTCCAGATTTCAGGCTAATGAAGTGAAGAGTGAGATGCCGTATGCTCACAGCATGTGTAGATCTTGTAGCATGGCGTGATGTGCTAATCATTAGATGCCTTGTGGCAACTAATTCAAGGTCTGTATTGACTTGTTCTTCCGAAGCCTCATCTAACAGGCTAACTTCGAGCTCTTCTTGTACTTTTCCACAGAAGCTCAGATGAAATTCACCATCGCTGCTACTCAGTGGCCAAAATAAAGTGGACATGATTCTTTGCTTTTGTATGGAAGAAAGTATCTGGGCCTCCACAATGAGTTTATATATTATAAACTTAGACAGGGACTGTCTTGGTTTCTATTCCCTCTCATACTCAGTCAGTCCAGGACATTTGTATGGGTCATACCATGTCCTAGGCCCTGGGGACAGCAGGAGAACAAAACAAAGTCTCTGTCTTCCAGTCGCATATATTCTAGTGGGTTAAACAGGACATAATCATTGATTGCCATAACCCAAGTCCCATATCCAAGCATCCATACACAAGTCATTGAGGTGACTAAGGACGAAGGCACCCGGAAATTTTTTGCCGTCACTGACATAGCCAGAATGTTTTATTCTTCCCATTACTGAGGGTGCCCAGCCTCAGTTTTCCTCCTTTGAAGGTGCTAAATTACATTTATCTGTTTGCCTATGGGAGATATTTGTTTATTTATTTACTTATTTTTTATTGTGTATACTTAAGATGTACAACATGATGTTTGGCTATATGTATACAGTACATTAAGAGGAGAAATTGTGGGGATTATGACTTCTTTTAATAAATCTCATATGATAGGCTGTAAAAAAAATCCTCAAACTCACAAAAATATCTATTGAGCAGTTTTAAGTAGGTTTAGGTGATAGGAGAAGAGAAAATAATAATGGACTCTGGTAGGAGTAAAAGGCAAGTACTTTAGCAGGCCTGGCCAGGGAGGATTTTCTGCAGAGGTGACATTTGAGTAAAACTTTAGCAATGAGAAGGAGGCACCTTGGGAGGACCTAGAAAAAGATCTGGGACCTAAGGACCAGCAAGTGCCATCGTCTGCAAAGTGATAACCTTGGTGGGTTGGAAGACCGGAAAGCAGGTCTGTGCACACGTGTATGTCTGTGTGCACACATGTATCTGGAACACAGTGAATGAAGGCTGGAAGATGTGCTGGAGTCAGGCGCTGGCCATGGAGGAGGGCTTGTTGGTTGGGGTCAGGGACTTACATTTTCGGGAGGTTGCAAAGGGAGCTATTAGAGGGCTTTACCAGGAAAAATTTACCTAATCAGATTAGATTTTTACAAAGAATACTCTGGATACAGCACAGAAAATGGACTATTGAGGGGGAAGTGTGAAACGCACCAAGACCAACTAGAAAGGTTTCTGCTAAGTCCAGGTGAGAGAGGAAGGCGGTGCAAGGTGGGATTGCAGCAGTGGGCGTGAAATAAGGGGACAGGGATGTGATGTGCATTTTGAGGAAGTAATGACAGGGTTTATTGATGGTTTAGCATGTCCAGTGGTGAAATTAGAGAAATCAAAAATAACTCCAGCTGTGACAGGGAGAACACAGGTGGGAAGCAGATTTGGGGGAGGACCATCAGTGGTTCGTTTGGTCCATGTGAGTTTGGAGGTCAGACTTTGTCTCACGTAGAAGGGAGAAGCAGATGGAAGCTGTAGTTTGAGGCACAGGTTGAAGCTGAGATTTGAATTTCCATCCCCAGCCCATAGATGTTATTCCATTCACGGGACTGAGCGAGGCCCCAGCAGGTGTGTAGAGCACACCCATGATAAGACCAGTGCAGGGATCTGTGAGGGCTGGTCCTCCTTCAACTTGGGCTGGATTAAATCTTGGTCAATGAAGTCTCTGGCTCCAGGGTCAGTGAATGCTGCAGCAAGTTACTTAGTGAACTCTCTGTCCCCAAGGAAACACATATTCCGGCCTAATAGGAAGTCAGTTGGCAGAGATGGAAATAGATCATCGGCTCATTTCTTCAGCTGCCTGTCCCATGTGTCAAGCACGGCTCCAATCCCTGGTCAAGAAACAATCATTGCAGAAGCCAGGGATGGTATCTTCAAGACAGCAAGATGACCCTGAGTTTTGGGGCCCGGGACTCACATGTTCAAAATTTTAGTTTTTCCATATAGTTCTGGGACCTCCTTAAGTCTTGTCTCCACATCTGCAAAAGAGTAAGGAATTATGATGCCCATCTTACAGAATTCTTTCAGGAAAATAAGAGACGTGAATACTCTACATAACCAACTTTGCATGTTTTATATTTTTATTATTCTCTAGTTAGTGGAATTTTTGATTTTGATATGATAGGTCTTAGGAATTTTTCTTTTTGGTATGGATTTTTTTACTCTTGTTTTTAATATACTCACCAAAAAATAGTAATTAATGCTCTTGAAGTCTCACACTTTTCTTTTTAAGACCATAGATTGTGACAGATTTGAATTAACTCAGATGCATCAACCTTGACACATCTGGTCTATTGAGTTTAAAGGATATCATAAGATATACACAGTGTTATTCCCAACTAACACCTGAAAACACCAGACAGAGGCCTTTTCACTAAACAGTCTAGTTTTTCTAAGGGTATTAGCTATCTATTTTCTGTACATTTATCTGATAATATTTCAAGGTATTTACATTTTTCAACCTAGAATAATTAATTTAATAAATTTCTATCTGCTATGAATTGTAATATCCTCCTTTTTTGTCCTCTGATGTTTCAAGTGGTTCCAGTGAATTCTGTGTGCTGGCATAACTTATCCAAACCCTGCAGGCTTCATACATTTGGTTATATCTTCCATCTGCTTTCATGTTTTCCAAGCCCAGGAGATCATCCCACCCCCCCTTTTAGCCTGTCTGTCTTTCCCTTTATCCCTTTGACCATTAATTGGAAAATTATGACATTTAGAAAGGACATTTCTCAAAACCATGGGAATCCTTGTATTTGGACCAGATGTTAAGAGAATTTTAATAGAGGAATAAAACATCTGTGACAATGAATGGCAGAGTCGTAGAAGAAAAGGGAACTTGAATAGCATTTTAATAGAAGTATAACTATTGTAAAGGAGGTAGAGCGGTACATGTGGATTTGCCTTCTCTTTCTCCATTAATTCACGTATCAGGTGTTGATTGTTTGTCTACACCATGTCAGTACTGTCCAAAGATTGATGTTTTCCCAGCCTTGTTTTAGAATGAGGCAGATACAGGTCATTGTAGTTCAGGGTGATAAGGGCTGTAATAGACATGAGTGTTAATGCACAGTGGGACCAGGTGGGGATGGGAGAAAAATATTCTGAGATGGCTCCTCGGAGGTCACACCTAAGAGTTGGGACTGGAGTTAGGGAACCCACCAGAAAGCAGCTGAAATTGCAGAAGTGGGAAAGTCAGGAGGTTGGGTGGAGTGGAGAGGAGAGCATGGATTCTAAAGATGGGTCAGGACACAGGGGCTAAATGAGGGGTGAGTTTTGGGAAGACCGAGAAGGAAGGCATGGTGGGCGAGCCCTTGGGTTATGAGCTGTCTGGCTGAATATCGACGTCGTTAGCCATGACAGGAAGGAGAAAGGAAGGAGACAGTTGGTGAAGACAGAAAACAAGGTCCCCTTTAGAGCAGGTACCCCTGGCTTATTTATGTGAAGACACCTATTAATATTTTGATTTACGGATCTAGATTATGTGCAGAAGTCTGAGAGAGGGTTCTAGATTTGGGAGTCACCAGTTTTTCGAAAGTGTATAAAATCATGTGAGTTTGAAGAGGAAGGCTACTGACTGAGAGTGTGTAGATTGAGGAAAAGATGAATGTTCAGAGATATTGGAGTGCATGTTCATTTAAGGGGAAGGCTGTGAAATAAAAGTTCTGGATGAGGAAGAAATGCAGGGAGATTGGGGAGTCACAGAAACCAGAGAAGACAGATTTGAGGAGATAACTCAAGAGAAAAGGTCAGTGGCCACAGATGCCATGGAGATGTCCAGTTGCGTAAGCTCATTGGATTTTGCAATCAGGAGGTGACGAGTGGTGTTGACCAGAGTAATGGCAACAGCAGGTGTATTCTTTACTCCTGCTACGTGGCATGCTTCCGCTGTTGGCACAGACTCTGCACCTGGGAGTGGACAAGAGAGAAAATGGCATTCCCTGTGCTGTCCATCTTAGCGAGAAACAAATGAGAGCTACGAATGGGAATTTCACACCATGTCATTTATAACTTGGTTGTTTTAGTGTGTCCAAATGAACGTCCTGCCTTGAGGAAACATCTCTAGGTGAATCCTTTAAAACCTGTCCCGTATAGTTATGTTGCCTTGAAGGCCTCGTTATTTAAGCATTTTTTCCCCCTTTTCTTTCTTAGAAAGGGCTCTCACTGGTTTAGCTGACACAGAAGTAGATTGAATCAACCTTCACTTACTTTTAAAACCTGCTGACAGATAAAATTAATATTGCCTTTGTGTAAATAATAATTTTATCTAATGGACTTCATTTGTTTTTATCGTTCCTCCAGGCGATCTGGAGCTAAACAAGGGGAAGAAGGCAGAAGTGTAATAACAGTTCCCTTTGAAGAGAGATATAAAATAAGGTCACTGGAGCCGAACCATTATTGAAATGTATAAAATAGTTTAATGTTTGCTTTTTTCCATTTTTACATCGTGAGGTCATTTTATATGGCCATAAAATTCCATCTTATCTGAGTTCAGATATGATGAAAATCTATGGGTAACAGAACCGACTTCTCATTCCGTTACCTGAAGGTGGCGTGAGCCGTGTTTCTGTGCTTAGGAACAGTCCATGTTTTCATTCACACGTTCCTAAAAAATGCTTCCCTAATTAATTTATGACAAACCTCTTTCAGTGGAATCCTGGCAGTGGAGGTCCATGGGTGAAAATAATATAAAAAGATACAAGTTTTTAAAAATGTACATAAAAATGGAAGATGTGATATGTTTAGTGAACACCCTGACTCCCCTTGTGGGCTCCAGATAATAACAAGAAAACTTTAATTTCACTGTATTTTCCAAAGAATAAAATGTTCACTTATTGTTTCTGAAGAAAAGATTAGAAGAATCTATTTACTTGAACACTGTGCATTAACTTAAGTTTATTTTTTTTTTATTGATTCTTCGTTTAATCCTATTTCCTACACTGTACCTACAGTATCTGATACTACTGCAAGGAAAGAGCATAGATTCATTCGATACATTCTTTCTAGCCCTGAACACAGAAAAGGCTTTTATTCTCCTGAATTGTTTATTCCTTCTTTGAACACTTTAACTTGAACTCTTTAAAAACCACAGCTTTTATTTTCCTCCGTTCAGAGGGAATTCCTCCTCCTCCTGTGTTTCTGAAGACGTTGCTTTCTACTTGTTTCCTGACTGTCAAAGGATAGATTTTTACTTGTTTGACGACTCTGAGCCGTGACCTGGAGGTAGGGGGACTATTGGACTGCTGTCCCTTGCCCGCGGACGACACCCTTCCCTGTGGCTGCTGCATTAATGACACCTCCTGAGACGCTGCCCATTTCTCCGTCCTGAGTTCATCCCTCGTTGTTTACTCTGGAGACAGGACTGTGTTCCCGGGGGTGATTCAGACCATCTCGTCTTGCGGCCCTAAGAGCGTGGTTTTGTAAACTTGAGCAGGGAGGCCACGTTGTGCAATCCTGAGAGCTAGTGGGTAGCAGGACCCATTTGCTGTGTCCTGTCCCTACACACTTGACTCACACACGCCACAGCCGCAGCCTCCTCAGCTGCAAAGTGTGTAGAGAGACTAGACAATTTTGACTTCCCTCTTCATCTTCCAAATTCTGGGAGGCGTTGACTCATTTCTTGTCTCAGATGTACCAGACACTAAGCCACCCCACCACGGGGCTTTCTCAGTGGCAAGGGCGGGGTGAATTGTAAATGCCCGATAGGACATTGGCTCTGTTATTTCTGATTCATTCGGGCGACCGGCTCAGCATGTCGGAGCGCATGAACTTGGCACTAGAACTATGTGTAGATTGTTTACGGTAAAAAGGAGAAGCCAAAACCTAGTCAAAACTTAGAAACACAAAAGGTTACCTGTCTATACAAGGCAACCTTTGATGAGAAAGCGGTGAGGTAGCTGCCACTGTCATTGTCCCATCGGGGGTCCTGGAAAGGAGGTGCCGGCCGGCTGCAGTGGGGCAGCGGCTGTGTGAAGAGGGAAGACGGTGCGCGTGGCGTGCGGGGAGGACTCGGCAGGGGTGGGGCCCGCGGCAGGAGCAAAGCTGCAGATGTGTGTGCGAGGCTGCCTCCAAGAACCCTGGGTGGGCCAGGGGCGGGCGTGGCTGGGGCTGCGCTTTGCAGAGCGAGTAGTGCAGATGGGATGATGGGGAGGTGACTATTGACTGTTCCCGAAAAGGCACGGTATTTAAAGAAAATACCTCCAAAGTATTTTCCTCCAAAGAGGAAAGCAGAGGAGGAATCCTGAGAGCTGTTGAACAGGCAGGGCTGACGTTAGGACAGGAGCTGACAGTGGTGTGACAGGCCTCGTATTTGGCCGTGCCCAGGAGCATAGATTAGGGGCTGGTTGGGGTGGTGGACATGGCTCTTCAGGGGTTCTGGGGCTGTCAATTTGGGCAGGGACTTCAGTCTGTGGGTGAGCAGTCCATCTGATCCCCCGGGAGAGGCCAAGCGACGGACAGAGTGGATGCCAACACCAATGCCTGAGAAGCGCTGTCCGTGCCCCTCTTCTACACATCCTGGCCGTGTGTTCCTGACGTTCCAGTCGACTGTGCCTTTTCGTCATTAAGAGGCACATGGGCAGCGATCGCCTCTAACACTGGCTCTGAGGACTGTCCCGCTGCAGTGTGCATGGGGCCTGGCTTCCCGAGACCTCTCTGAGGCCACCTCACTGGGTCACCTCACTCCTGTGACTTCCTTGTCCTCTCGCGCCGGTGGAAGTCCTTGGTGCCATAGGAGGGCCTTGAGGACTCTCTGAATTGTGCCAACAGACCCTGTCATGTCCAGCTTTACAATAGGTCCACGGCTCAGAAGAAACCTAGTCTCCTTCGAAAAGAAGTACATTAAGCTTATGCTAGATCTGTTTTTATTAATAAACCGGTTAGATACTGTTCCTTAAGCAAAACTCCTTGTGTAAGCTTTCATTCTTTTGATTTCTTTATTTGACAGCAATTTATTTTTTTTTCCCAAAAGGAACAGTTATTTTCTGTCCCCGGAGCCTATTCAGTTGCAGTGTGGGTGTGAATGGGAAATGTTATTTATTGCGCAAACACTTATATACAGAGTTGTACTTATTTAGATCGAGCTTATAGAGAGATCCTCCCACATCAGGAAACTAAAAGAAGGTTTCAAGGATTTTGAAGTAGATGTAACAAAAGTGCTTATATTTTGTAGCCCAAATTGGCCTCCTGTAATAAATCTTCATGCTGGCAAAATCATTTGCTTCATATTAACTCACCTTACATATTTTTAATTTTCCAGAAGTGATAGAATGACATTAGGAAAACTTTTATTGAAATTGATCCTTTGAAAATTCCATTAATATATTTCCCAAATGTAGCAGATAGTTATAATTAACATGACCTTCATTTTTACTGAATTTTTGCTGAAATGACTCAATACAAATTCAGTTGGCTGATTTATATAAAGCATAATTTGAATAATCTCTCAAGTGATCATAGCTTATTTAATTTCTAAAGAGGGAGAGATATTTTGATACGTATAAATCAGAGGTTCTCAACCAGGGACAATGTGGCAACGTGTGGAGACATGTTTGGTTAGCATGAATGGGGGGTGCTCCCGGTATCTCGTTGGGGGGCCAGGGCTGCTGCTAAATGCACAGAACACCCCTCAGAACAAAGAATTGTTAGTATCTGGCTAAAATGTCAATTGTGCTGAGCTTAAGCACCGAAAGCCTGGTATAAATGTGTTCCTCCTACACCGCCGACAGGCGAGTGCTCCGTGATTTAGTGAAAGATGGAACTGCTGATTCCAGGAAGGAGGGACCTGGTATTTAGGGCTGTGCCTATTTAGAGTAAAAGCCTCCTCAAGGCAGTAGCTGTAAGATGTTCTGAAAAGCCCACACCTCTACACAAAGACTGCACATCCCCCTCCGTGTCACCTAACCATTATGACAATTTATAGTACCTTTATTTTAAGAAAAAAGGTAACGTGTTATAGTCTGAAAATTATACACCTCTAAAAATTACCTCTTTTCATTAAATGTGCTTCCCTTACATGGCAAACATGTAATTTCATCTCATCACCATGGAACTACATGTTCCATTTTCACCATCCTTTCCCTTGACATGGCTTTTCCCTCTTCTTTAACTGTCACTTTCCAAATCCCAAGGAAAGAATGTTTCGTGCACTTGTGTTATTTTTCTCTTCCTTTCATTCAGGAGGCGAAGGTGTTAGGGCAGGGGTCAGCGTGGCTGGCTTGTGAATGAAGTGCGATTCCCGGGGGAGGAGGTCTGTGTGGCTGGCTTCATGGTTAACAGAAGGGGGTTCTGTGTTGGCTTGGACCTGACACATCGAAAAACCAAGTGCAAGAGAAGAGTTTACCCTTAGACCCTAGTTGATTCGGCCTCTACGCTGGATGGCTGCTTGGTGAGAGTGGATGGCACGGTGACGCTGCTCTGGGGGCCTGTTGGGTGTCAGGCATGGGTGTGAGCACTTGGCGTCGTGCCTGCCGCAGAGCCAGCACATTCTGAGGGTTTACAGGCACTTTCATTCTCCTTCCTGTATTATCTTGATCATTGCGGATCCGTTTTGGTGTGGAGCTGTGATAATAATCCACCTGCGGCCTTCCCAGAGTGGACTGGTGTGGGTGCCCCAAACCTCCTCGCTCTTAACACAACTAAATTACACCTAAAATGCCTCTAACAAGTGGTACTGTATTTTTAAACACATCACTTAATGAAATTTTATGTGTTAAGTCTCAGGTCAGGAGGATAAGAAAACATGGACTATTTCATGTGGCTACTCTCTAGACTGGAGGTTTAGAGCAACCTCTGGTTTGCAGACCATAGTCATAACTCCTTTTGCAAGAGTGAAAATCATGCTTTTAATTTTATAACCTAGAAAAATGAGCACTCATGCTTCCATTGTTCATCACAATGCTCTGCCTGGGCAGGGTTATGGATCACTGAGTAGACGTGCCTCTGACTCCCCATTTTCCTCTCCATTCCACCCCCCACCTTCATACTGAGGGGCTCTTGCTCCTACAAAAGCTGTACTCTTGCCTTGTCTTGGTTTGCAGTCCCTCCGCTTTTTTCTCTGCCCTACCTGAACATTTTGGCCCAGGAGAGCATTCTAGAATCCCTTACATTCTTAGCGACCCCAACCTTTGGCATGCTCTGAGGTTCTTAGTCCTGGTGAGTCCCACGTTATGCCCCTTATCTTATATCCACTCCACACCAGCTGCTTATCAATGCATGCTGCTGGTTCCCCTGCAAATTCATACATGCATAGAGAGCTGGGTATGCAGTTGGCACTCAGTAAATATTGGATGAATGAGACACTCTGAACTCAACTGGACCTTTGGGCTTCTAGTCGGGTTTAATCATATTGGGTCAATGCCTATAAAATTCATCCAACATTTTTCTACTCTTTAATTTAAAAATTCCATCATCGCTTCTTTCTCCTACCTGTCCATTTGCTTTGACTCAAAAATACAGACTGTGAAATTTGATGCACCCCCAAATTAATGCTTTCTCCACCTTGAAATCTCACCATAGATTCATGTGCATGCCTCTTTCTGCTCTGCTTTCTTTACTGGGACCTCAATAGCTTCTCACCTCAGTTTTTCCTAATCTTGTTCCATCTCCTCCCCTATTCAATGTACAATCTCTTCTTCACTCATTACTTCTTAGAAAAGAAGCCACATTTAATTATCTGTTTCCTCTATCCTAAAATTTTCCTAACCTTTATCTTTTAGTGCTTACCTGATTTCACTAAATTTTCTTTGGTCACTTAATGTTAAAGGTGGCCACACATGTTCTGTTCCACTTCCCTCCATGCAGTTCCTTCCTGGTTCTTTGCTGTATGGATTCTGTTTCCTCTTCTGCTGAGCTTGTCCACTGACTGTTGACTAAAGCCAGTGGTCTTTGCTCTGCCTCGTCAGGGTGCAATCAGCCAGTCCTCATTCTTAAAGGTGTAGCTTCTGTGCTCCACCCTCACTTGATCTCCTTCCCTTGATACTCCTGTCCCTGTTCTCTACTGTCACCTTAGTGTACTCATTTTTTTAATCACTACCTCGCGTAATAATAAACATCTCTCTTTAGGTTTTTTTAACAGTCACACTTCCCCTGGGTGAACGTCAGCCACATCCAGGATTTCAACCATTCCAAACACTATAAGCTACCTCTGAATGCTTTTGTTCCTGAGCACCCAAACTGGCTCTTCAACAGTTTGCTGCATTTCCCTAAATATTCATTCAGCGTCTTAAACTTAACATGCACGAAACTAAACGATCCTGTTCTCATCTAAACAAAATTATCCTATTCGAACGAATGGCACCACTGTCCTTGAAGTCACTTATATTATCTGTCTTGAGTCCATCTGTGCCTCTTTGCTCTGTGTTCCCCAAATTTAGCAGATTAGAACAGCAACTGTTTTATTATATTTTATATTTTTGAGGGGTCAGGAATTTGGGCAGGGCTCAGCCTGGTGATTCTTTTGCTCTCGTGATGCTTACTGAAGTCACTCAGTGGGTTTCAGCTTGGCTCACACATTCGGTGTCTCAGCAGGATTGGATGGGTCAGGGGCTGGGTGCAGCATGACCTGCCAACCACGGCATCTCAATGTGGTCTCTCTAGCTTATTGACGCAGGAAGTCTCAGGGAAGTTGGGACTCTGACCTTGTGTCTCCATGTCCCAAAGAACATATTTAAAGAGACAAAAGTAGCAACTACCAGTCACATAGAGCTCGGACTTGGAAACTAGCACAGCATCTCTTTCCTTGCATTTGATTGAGCAAAGCAGTAACAGAGCCAAGCCAGATTCCAAGCTGGGAACATAGACCTACTTCTCAATGGGAGGAGCATCAGAATCTGTGGGCATCTTTAATTTGCCGCACTTCTCTTTACCTGCATTCTTTGTGTGCTGTGTTCACCTTTTTCTTCACAGTGACACCACCCTGAAGTCACAGCTTCATTTATTTCCCCTTTGAACAATTGCAGTAGTTTCAAATTAACTTCTCCACCTCTGTGCTCTTCTCTACCCAATTTCCTATGTACGCTATTGTGAGAATGAGCTTAATATTCATAAGGTCTTCTAATATTATTAATAATTTACTGTGGTACCTGTGGCCTAAAAGTAAAAACCTCATACCTTAGTGTAGTTTGCCGCCTAAATGACACTACTTCCCTTTCTATTTCCTGGGGTCTGGATCGAGCACAGTAAACCATTCCCCAAACATTCTGAAGACCCCTCGCTCTTGCCCCTCCAATGTGCCTTTCCATCCTCTTCCCTGGGGATGGAACAGCCTTCCTGAAACCTCTCTCTGTTGGAATCCTCTGTATCCTCCAGTATTAAACTTCTCCACGGACCCGTCCTTGAGTAGCAGTAGTACTCTCCTGGAACTCCCACGGCACTCTTGTTCTTTTTAAGGTTTGCTAGCAGCTTGGATTATGGTTATTTTTACAAGCCTATCTTGTTTTAATGCTTGTTAATCTTTTAAATTGTTCATAATCTTTAAAGTCTCGCTGCTCCCAGCACAGGACTTTCATTTCACCCAGTAGGTGCTCAATATAGATTTTATTTGATTCGCATTTGATCTCTAGCCAGAAATTTTGCTAGCGGACCATCTATAAATTTAACAAATTTAACAAGGTTAAATTTACCAAATATGGATAATTTTAAGAGTTTGGTAGCATAATATTAATCAGATTATTAATAAAAGATGATGGTCATAGCCTTATTAAAAATAGGTCTTTTGGATGTCAAAAATGAATGGGCAGGGATCTGTAGGGTTTCCATATATAGATCTGTGTTTGCACAAGGGGGTAGGAGAATTGTCCAAGGGGAAACCGATAGATGATCACAACTATTAATCTGCATTTTTTAGGAGTGACTGTGATGACTCAGTGGAGCTTAAGCTTGAACATTTCTCCTTTTATAATAAATGGGCTATCTAATAAAATTATTGGCAGAAAGAGAGGCCTGTATTGAGACAGGCACATGCACACACACACATACACACACATACAGAAATATTACCTAGAAAAGGATGTTGGTCTAATCTCTCTAAACTCTCATTTGTTCCTACAAACTCAGTGATGGAGCTTTTCCAAAGGACCACCCACTCAAGAGCCTGAACTCACGGTCACCCAACTGCTCCCTTTTGTGTGTTGTAGGCACTTTCCACACATGAGGGGAAGACGAGCTTCTGTTTAGAAGACAAGCACCCAGAGTCGGAGGCCCCCTGCCCACCATGAAGGGGCCCTGCGTCCTTGTGTGGCTGCTCTCAAGCCTGGGGCTGTGCAGACTGGCCCACCCGGAGACACAGGGCGCGACTCAGTGTCAGCGAGCTGAGCACCCGGTCATTTCCTATAAAGGTAAGGAGAGGCGTCCTCTGATTGCAAAGCCACTGTTTGATAGCACATGCTGTGTGTAGTGATGGAGGGTAGACGTTGTTTAAAATAAAGGCAAAACTATAAAATTGTCTATTGTAAGAATTTCATATCCAGAAACGGATCACTGCCTCAAGAAGGATCTATGACAGGGATGCATGACCACTGGTGGAAAATCCCATTATTTCAGCCCATCTTTATTTAACAGGGGCTGCAGGTCTCCTGTGCATTTGTACCAGGGCATAAAAATGTGACCCACATAAATGACAACAAAACCAAGTAAAACAAAAAGTTCTGCACTTTAGCATTTTCCTTCAAAGCCTCAGTTGTGTCACGAAACTTAGACCTTTGTTAAGCATTGTATAGCGGCAGAATTGGTTGAATGTCTCAATTACTTTCACACAGTGGTAGGATTCGTTAATTAATCTGTATGTCCACTCATTGACTCTTTCATTCACAGAGCTGTCTTTAGCTGAGGTCCTTCACACCCCAGGTGCTGGGAGCATTTCGATGGGGAAACAAGTAGTCTTTGTCCCATCCTCAGGGAGCTTACAGGTATATTATCAGCCTAAATATGATTAACCAGACATTGTATTCTAGTAATTCATGCAACAAGTAGTTTTCTATTTTGTTATTTTTAAACTTTGTATCATAAAAACCTTCAAATACATATGGAGACTGAAAGAATAGTCTAAGGAACACCCAGCGCCACATTTATCAATTCATGGCCCATCAGGTTTTCATTTACATCCCCAGCCGCACTCCGTGACACAACCAACCAATTGTTTTGAAGCAAATTGAAGAAATCATATTATTTTATCACATTTCAGTTTATAACTCTCAAAGATAAGGAATTCACAATACCATACAAATGAACAAAACCCCAAACAACGGAATGATTTCATAAAATCATGAAATGTCCACTGAGTATTCAGAGATCATTGATGGTCTCATGACTACTTAGGCATTTTTTTTATTAACAGTTATTTCCAATCGGATCAAAATGAAGTTGAAACATTGCAGTTGGCTGGCATATTTTTTTGTCTCTTAATCTTTTATTGTTTTTGTTTTTGTTGTTCTCTTTGCAAAGTAATTTTTGTAGAAACCGAGCTCCTGGTCCTGTGGAGTTTCCCACAGTCTGGATTTTGTCCATTGCATCCTGTTTGTGTGGCTCAAATGTTCCTCTTTCCCAAGTGTCCCTGTAAATTCCTAGTGACATCAAGAGGGCTGATTAGATTCAGGTTCATATTGCTTTATCCTGACTGTGTCATGGCCGGTACTGCGCTCTTCCGTTGGGAGGCAGAGAATGCTCAGGTGGGAGATTATCGGTCATTGGGGATTGCTGCCTACATCTACTGATTGACTCATGGGTGCAAAACTGGGATTTTCTAATTTTGTTTTCTTCATTTAATGGTTGGGATACATTTATATAAACTTTCCTTCATCAACTATTTGAATATCCTGAAAGTATGGCTCATATAGGAAAGGCAAAATAAATGCTTTCCCTTCCCTACTACAAGATTTTTTTTTTAAAGAGACTAATAAGGTGGTTCTCTAACTTCCAACTGGTCATCCATTGGTCAGCCAAAGGGGATGAATAAGATACTGCTTTTTTCTTCCTTTGATTGTTAGACTCATTATTAATACATGAATGTCAACACATTTGATGTATTTTAATCTATGTAGCTTTTGTCCCTCTAGATGGTGACAGTGTGGCATTTCAACCCCGGGGGAGCCTCTTGAGGACAGCTCCTGAGTTCTGACACCACCTGAGGCACCACTGAGAGCCTTTGTACTCCCTGGGTTAACAGGATGTTCCTACTCCTTTCACCCATTGCCTTCCCTCGATCTGAGAATCACCCATGTCTGGCTGCTGTGAGCACTGGACATGTTAGGTCTTTTTACTAGATAGTGCTAAGAAAAACATTTTAAAGAATAAAATACACCATAAGCTTCTCCTGGTACTTCCAACTCATCTGCAGGACTCCTGGGTTTTTTCCTCTCTCATCTTCTGTCTCTGTGTGTTTCTCCCGTGCGAAGAGTCCTGAGTCTCTGCTGGTCTGTCTCATTCCTCTGCCTTTTCCCGCAGTGCACATTCAGCTGTTTCAGAATAACAGTTCTGTGCAGCCCTAGTTGTTTTTGATTATTGAAAATCCCTTTCAGATTATATTTTTTCTCTTCTTTTGGTCCTCGGGGTATATATTTTATTGGGGAATTCAAGCAAAATTACTGCTTTAAAATCACTTGAAATAATTTCCTTCTGTGTGGTTATGGCACCAACCCAAAACCCAGTTAATTTCATTCATTTAATTTTGCTTTTGAGTTTTAGAGATTCTTATAATTTACACAAAGTTATTATGTAGTGTTTCAAAGTCAAGTTATTGAAAGAAGGGGTGTTCAGAGGACTCTAGCTTTGCTCCCTGTTTTCTTTACCACGCTCCCTCTCTCTCTGCACTTATATAACCGTTACTTCTATTTCATGGTTTAGGCTGCTTTTCTAACATAAACAAAGTAATACACATACATATATATGCAAATATATATCCATATTCTCCTTTTTCAGATAAAAGTGACGCATATACATATAAACTTGCCTCTATGCAGTGATTTGTAGCATAATAATATATTCCGGAGCCTCCTCTGTAGAAAAATAGTGAGATTTATGTCATTCTTTTTTTGTAGCCACCTGTACCCCACCATGTGATGAACTCTAGTCTATGCAACAATTTTCTATCGAGGGATGCTTAGGTTATTTTATGCCATTTGTGACCAGGGATAGTGTTTCAATGAGTAGTACCTCCAACAAACATCATTTAATATTTTTGCAAGGGTACCATTGAAAGAGACTCCTAGAATTGGGATTTCTGGGTCCAATGGCAAATGCATAGGTGGTTTTGCTACATGTTGTCTGATTCCCTTTCATGAAGGTTGCACCATTTTGCCTTCTCATTATGCCGGGTGTGAGCAACTATTTCCCTCCAGCCATTCCTGCAGAGTGGGCCATCAGGGTTTGGGGTCTGGGCCAAACTCATAGTTCATAAGTGGTATCTCAGTGTATTTTTAACTTGTATTTTTAAATTTAGAGTGAACAGTCAATGAACAATTAATAGGAACCTATTACATACAGGATCTGTGCTAAATATTGAGGTGATTGAGGCAAAAAGCATATAGTCCCTGTTAAAGGGGTTTAGACTATTTTAGGGATATGAGCCAGAAGGGCCATTGCACTACGTTCTGCCAAGGGCCCTAATGTGTCTGTGTTGGGTGCCATGGAGCCCAGGAGAGGGGCTCTGGGCAGACTCCTGGGCTGTAGGATGGTAGTTCAGGAGCATTTCTAGAGTGAGGCCATGTCAAATGTTCTTAGAAGGTGTTTATGAAACTCATGAAGGGAGAGGTGTTCCTGGGAGAGGAAAAGAGGGAGTGATAAGCCCTGAAGTGAGGGAGAGGGCATCGAGGGAGAGGGCATCGCGCGTCCCGGCAAGTGTCAGGCACAGTAAGGCCTGATGTCTTACTCTAAGTTACGAGGAGGAGGTGGAGGGGATGAGTCCCATGTGCTAGTGGCTGGCAGGGGTTCCGTAATGCATGGCATTGGAAGGCACCTCAAGTTCTCCCTCTATCTGGAGGATGGAAAATGCTGCAGGGAGGGCCCATTCTGAGGCTGCTACTGTGATCCAAGGGAGGAGGAAGGAGGGACTGAAGCGGAGGGGGTAGAGGGGAGCAGAAATGTGGATTCTAGAAATTTGAAAGGGGTGCTGTGGATGATTTCATGGGCGTAGACCATGGAGGAGGAAGCACCGAGTGCTTCCCTGTGTTCTTGCATGTTGATTCCATCTAGAGTCAGGAAGAGAAAGCAGATGTGAAAGACGCAATGATTTTAGATGGAAAAGGTTGAGTTCCTGGGAGCCATCAGATGGGATTATCTAGTTGAGACGAAGGCTTCATGGCAGCCAAGAAAGGGGAGATTCTCAAGGAGGAGGGGGCCGTCTGAGTATCCAGTGATGTGGAGTGTTCAACGTAGGAGTGGGCCAGGAGATGGAGTGACAGACTTGTCCCATGTGCTTGGAACTTTCCTGGCTTTAGCCCTGAAAGTCCTATGTTCTGGGAAAACCAGGACAGTTTGTCACCCTCCCAGAAGCTCTGTCATCAGTGAGGTATCAGTATCTTGGTGCTGCTGTAACAAATGACTGCATGCTGGGTGTCTTGGAGCAACATAAATGTCTTGTCTCAGTGTTCTGGAGGCCAGAAGTCCAAAACCAAGGTGTGGGCAGGGCCAGGCTCTCCCCGAGAGCTCTAGGGAAGAGTCCTTCTTTGCTTTCTCCTGGCTTCTCGTGGTTGTCTGCAGTCCTTGGCATTCCCTGGTGTGTCGATGCAGCACTTGAATCTCTCAGTCTGTAGTCCACGGTGTCCTCCCCGGGTGTCCATATCATTTTGTCTCCCCCTCTTTTTATAAAGACATGAGTCATATCGGATTTAGGGCTAACTCGAGTCCAGTATGACCTCTTCTTAAACGATTTATCTGCAAAAGTGCTATTTCCAAATACTGTCGCATCCACAGTTACCTGCGGTTAAGACTTCAATATATCTTTTTGTGGGACACAGTTCAATCCATATAAAGCAGCATTTATCAGAGCAGTTTGGGGGCCATGTTGGGGGAAGAAACAAAATGGTGATGGGTGGGGAATACGTGTAAGGTAAAGAACTAGATATACAAGAAGAGAAGTATCCTCTCAGCCAGGCAGGGGCATGAGGACAGGGGACAGTTTTTAAAAGAGCATATTTAATCGTCCTTAAATGGTGATGGGAAGAGCAGGTGAAGGAAGCGGCTGAGTAGAGAAGAGAGAGGGAGAGATAATTGGTTCAGCAAAATCCTGGGGCTGTAGGAGGGGATAGGATGCTGGGAACAGGTGGGGTTAGGTGTAGGAAGCCGACTCCACCTCCAGTGGGCCTGGAGGGAGGGAGACCAGGGCACCCAGGATGTGGGACAGTTAGTGGGTGGGGGCAGAAGGGAGGGAAGTTCCTGGAGACCTCTGTCGTGCCTGAGGAGGAGGAGGAGGCAGGCCACTGGCTGGGAGGATGGGGGCTTTAGGAAGGAAGTTCTCTGAAGAAGGGCTAAGACTGTTGATCAAACACACACACACACACACACACACACACACACACAGGATTCCCTTGGATGTTCAGAGCCCATCCTGGCCTTGGAATGGCTCATGTTACAGCAGAGCAGGTGGCCACTGTTCATCCACATCCAAACTCTTTTTTGTAAGGCAGGATTCTACAAGAAAGTTTGAGAAAGTAGAATGAAACACTGATGGGGGAAATAAAGGAAGAACTGGGTACTCTTGACTTTTAAAATCCTGATTTCCGTGCACATGTAAAATGTCATAATTTAGCAGAGGACACTGGAGGCATGAGAGATTGCTACTGATGTGGACTGGATGCCAATGTAACACCTTCGTGCAACTTAGCATGTTTTGTCAAAGTCTCGGTCTGATTTACCTGGCTAGGCAGAAGATGCTGGCAGGATCTTTTTTTTTTTTCCAGCTTCAGTAAAATATTTGCCTCCATGAGCTCCTCCTGTCTAGCGGAGTTCATTGCACAACACTTGCTAACAGCTTGCTGTGTTTGCAAGGTTACTCCCTTGACTGCGTGTTCTGGAATATTTATCCCTGAATGTGCAGTGGCTGCTAAAACACCCTGACCCATTACAGATGCACCATTCAAACTTATGTCCTTGTCATTTGCTTAAATGTCTGTTCCAATGAAGAGGGAAGAAATAGTGACCCTTCAAGACAGCATGTTTCTCAGCATGCTTATGGAGTCTCATAACCGTCTCTGAAATCAGTTTTAAATGTTTAATGTCTACTTAAGGCGATAGTGCCGTATTTTGCTTTTGTTTGTTTATTGATTAAAGTTTACTCAGCATGCTGGCTATTTAGAGAGCATGTTCCTGTTATAGGGATGGGTTTATGGGGAGCAATTTCACATTACATACAGAGAAAGATCACTGGGGGGCGGGGGTGAGTCATGCCATACTCAGGCTTCCTTTACCTTGGAGCCTTAATGTCACAATAATTTGGAGGCCTTTCTTCAGGGTCTCAGCTGGTGGCATTTCCTGTTCATGCCTAAGTTTGAGTAACGGCGCTATGGATTTGCAGTCCCCAGTCTCTGGGGTCTTTATCTTTAACTCCTTGGTGTTCCCGTAGAGTGTCTTCCTACTCTTGAGTTTACTGATTGGCCTGAAAGTTGTTTTGAAACTATGGAAGAACTGTATGGACTCTTGGTAGAGATTAGCACCACTTGGCCCCAAGGGCTTGGGAAGGGCATCGAGAGCATTGCAATGGCTATTCCAGCTTGGGCCACCACTGGGGCTGGGCTGGGAGGTCGCTGTTGGCGCTCTGCTGCCTTCCCGAGGGACCCTGGGTTTAAACAGCTGCCTTTATCCCCACATGCAGTTTTATGTGATTAAAAGAGTCATGGCTGAAAGTGTCCCGTTAGGATTTTAAACTTGGGACTCTATTCTCATACCCTGGTTCAAATGATTATTTTTCATGGATGCTATATTTTTCTTTTGAATTGTGTAAGTGTGTTATGTTACATTTATGTGTGTGTTAGATGCATTGCTTTGTTAAATGCTGACAATAAAAATATATGACGTGTTTTGTAACTCTGAGTTGGCTCTTTTTCACTTTATCTTACTGCAAGGCCCAGCCCCTCTCACACTCTGAGAGACTCTCTTTCTGCCACTCTCCATGGTGGCCGTGTGCATATTTCCTGTTGTCCTGAGAACTGCCATTCCTACCTGTTCTCCTGCTGCTTGCTACTGTCCCCTTGATGTCTGTGCTGTCCCTTGGAGTGCTGGCATTGCTCAGCCTGCCACCTGTTTCTTTTGGAGCTGCAGAAGGCAGAACCTGGACAGGGTCAAGGCACAGAAAACAGTGCCCCCTTAGATAGAGCATAAGGACAGGGTGCTGGAAGGGCCCAAGAGTCGTTTCTGGGCCAGGCTGCATGTATGTCTCATGGCTGTGCATGCCTGTCCCACGGTGCTTTGTTTTTTCTCTGGGTTTTGGCTGTCTGGTGTCTAACGCCCCAAGCACTCAAGTGGAATCATGGCCCTGGCAGAATTTCACCTCTTCTTTAGTATCCAGAACCCTCATTGCCACAGGAGGGGCAACATACAGTAGATTATTTCTAGAATCCCTGTAAGATTTCGGAGTCTTTGAATATACAAACCACGGGTAAAATTGCTTCCAGTATTTCCTTCTGTTCACCTACTCTCAGATCTGCCATTTTGACCTTTACAAATCACAAATGTGTGTTATTGAACATGCGTTTCCTACTTTCTCCAGGGAGGAGTTAAGGAAATTTATTTTAATTAAAAATGGATAGCATGAAATTACTTTTAATATTTAATTTTAATACTTTCATATGAATCTGATTAAAATATAGCAAGATGTCACTAACTGTTGAAAACTGTCTTGAACTCAACACTTTTCTCTGTAAACTAAAATTTACATAAACCAAGTGTGATTCTCTCTTGTTTCATAACAGGATGTGAGTTATCCAATAAAGAGTTTACTTGGGGAGGAAAAGTGTTGTTATGGATCTTTAAAAAGTCCTTTGTTCCATAATTTGTCTTTTTGTGCTCAGACATATGATTGAATTTTTCATATAATATAATGTCAAAACCACGTGGGCAAAATATTTGAACCTATTTGCAAAGGAAGCAACTAAGGTATAAGCACACTGCCTGTTTTTACATTTAAAACTACATTTGGGGAAATATTTATGATTTTAAAGTATATTGCTAGTTTTCTGTCTGGAGAAATGGAATATTAAGTAAAAAACACAACTTTTCAAGCCCATAATATAGGCATATACTGATTATCCATGAGGGCACAGAGGTGTTAGAAGAAAATGTGGCATAGAACCACTATATGTTATTAATAGGGTGAATTGGTTCTGGTACCTAGATTGGGCTTTTATGTTATTGATTTTTGGCTGAAGAGAGCTAAGAGGGTCTGTTGTGTGTTTTTTATAAATAATGATTAGGCTCTGATGAAAATGATTTATTGAATTTTGAAAATTATTAATAACTTTCATATTACTTTTGCATTCTAGGTAGGGCCACTAATGATATAATTTATGAGACTGGACATCTATATTTTATTTTCAGATAAAATTTTTCAATTGTTTTTTGGTTGATTTGTATCGATAGAGAAATCCTTTTTAATATTTTAAGCATTCAAATGGATTGCTTTATAAGTGAAATAGTGCAATATGATTGAATTAAAACTGGGAATAAGAATTTGTAAAGTTATTGTCAGGATTCTGATTTACAACAGTCATTTCATTGGGCCTCAAATGGTATGTTATTGTATTTTATTTATCTTTAAACACATTATGGTCTTTCTAAGCATTAAATGGGCAATTCATCCATTTCTCAGACTGAAGGTAGATAAAAAGCCTTATCTTTATTTTATGTATGAAGGAAGAGTTGGAGAGTAAATAGAGGGTGAGTAAGGTTTTAATTAGGCCATATTTCTATTGGATTATGTCCTCTTGTCTTCCCCTAACTTCAGAGCAAGGTAAGCAGCTGTGGAAGCATTTGCGAGACAAAGCTCACGGAACCCTAGCAGACAGCGGGGCTGAAATTTCAGTTACCAACATGACAGAGAAAAGACTACATTGAGGTTTCTAAATTTCATTCAATTTGTCTTTTACTTAAATCAACATTTAAATATTTTTTTTTTCTGAATCTTTTTTAGCATTGAGTGAAGAAGGGCGAGAAAGTAGACTCTGGCTTGAGAAGGAATTATTCTTTAATTTCTCTTTGGTTCTCTGGAGTCCCTCACGTGACTCATGGGCAAGTCTAATCACATGTGTTGCACTGGGCAGGAAGCTTCCATAGTCATCCCCCATGCTGACTCTCCAAGATGAACAGATTCCTCCAATCCCAGCTATGGCAAAGTCTGGATAATGCAATCTGACCATTCCCACCTGAAAATACCTCTGGGCAGTGTGTTAGATGGGCTGCAAACCCGTTAACTAAAATCAATGAAGCGAGACCCTGACGCTGGGAACCGCTGAGCAGGCGGCTCCTGGTAGCCCTCAGAAGGTGTTTAAGGACTGTCATTCTCACTTGTAGTTTGATTTTTATATGACTTGATTCTCTGGCCTCAGAGTCCAGAGCATTTTAGCTTCTGCTTATTTGATGATAAAAGAAGAGGTCCTGTTCATTAATAATTTAATGAATATTTATTGAGTGCATATTATGTGCCAGAAGTTGTTTTAGTCACTGGAATTACCCCAACAAACAAAACAGATACAAATCTTCACCCACAGTGAGTTTATGTTCTATTAGGGGAGCCAGGCAATAGCAAGACACTATGTCCTGAAGTGAGTTCCATAGTGCTAAGGGCCGAGGAATCATATAAGGCAGGAAATGGGTTACGTGAAGGGAAGGGTTTGCAATTTTCATTGGGACAACCAGGTGTGCCTGACATTTACCTGTTGCCTATAAGCTCCAACACTGCCTTCTTTTGCAGGGCTCTGCAGGACAATGTTGGAAGACTTACACTGCAAAAACTAACTAAGACAATGTGGTAATTGCACAAGGAAAATTATAAGATAATGCAACAAAAAGCAGCGATTAGAAATTTTGACAGTTAATTTTCAATGAAGATTCCTTGGTAATTCAATGAGGAAATGGTAGTATTTTCAACAAATGGTGCTGGAAAAATTGGACATCTTTTTGCAAAAAGTGAACCCTAAATGTTGCTTCACATAGTATACAAAAATTAAGTGATAATAGATCTTAGACCTAAAGTTCAGAGAAAAATTATAAAACCTCTGGAAGAAATATGAGAAAAAAAAATTCCAAATCATTGGGTTAGGAAGGATTTCTTAGCTAGGATACAAAAAGCAAATAATAAATTGTGAACTCCCTGCTCACTGGCCCTTTGGTATCAAGGTGATATTGGCTTTGTAGGATGATTTGGGGAGGATATCATCCTTCTCAATGTTGTGAAATAATTTGTCAGTATAGGTATGAGCTCTTCTTTGTAGGTTTGGTAAAATTCAGATGTGAACCCATCTGGTCTGGGACATTTTTTGCTGGGAGATTTTTAATAGCTGCTCCAATTTCTGTGCTTGATATTGGTCTGTTCAAGAATTCTATTTCCTCCTGATTGAGCTTACGGAGGTTGTGTGTTTCTAAGAATTTGTCCATTTCCTCCAAAATTAATTCATGCAAATCAGTGGCATTCATGTACTCCAATAACAGTCAAGCTGAAAATCAAATCAAAGATGCAACACCTTTCCTAATAGCATCAAAGAAAATTAAATATTTAGGAATATATTTAATGAAGGAGGTGAGAGACATATATAGGAAGAACTATGAAATGCTGAGAAAAGAAATTGTAGAAGATTTAAACAGATGGAAATCCCTACCATGCTCATGGATTGGCAGAATCAATATTGTTAAAATGTCCATACTACCTAAAGTGATCTACAGAATTAATGTAATCCCTATCAAAATACCATCATCATTCTTTACAGATGCAGAAAAAATAATTCTATACTTCGTTCAGAACCTGAGAAGACCTCGTATAGCCAAAGCAATCTTAAGCAAAAAGAACACATTGGGAGACATCAGTCTGCCAGATTTCAAACTTTACTACAAGGCTATAGTAATCAAAACAGCATGGTACTGGCACAAGGACAGAGTTATAGACCTATGGAATAGGATGGAGAATCCAGATATAAAACTATCCTCATACTGTCATCTAATCTTCGACAAAGCAGACACTATTCATTGGGTGCCAGTCAGGTGGGGGTGGGGGTGGGGTAAATCCACAACTAATGGAATGGGAGCGCACTGTTTGGGGAAGGGCACGCTTGTAGCCCTGGCTTGGGTGAGGCAAAGGCATTACATGCAACCAAAATGTTTGTACCCCCATAATATCCCGAATTAAAAAAAAATAGAAAAATCTAAAAAATAGTGATCCATGTAACCCAAAATACTTGTACCCCCGTGATACTTTGCAATAAAATGAATAGTAATACTTTGCACAAGAACACAATAAAAAATTCTTCCAGCTATTAAAAAAAGAGAAAGAAAATGGACCAGCAAGCCAGAAACTGTGTGAAAATAGCTGCAATACATCTATATACTAAACGTGTTTTGTCTATCATGTATAAAGATACTCTTACCAGTTAATTATAATGGAAATGTCCAATTTTTAATAAATGGGCTGGAGATTTAGACAGTTTACATATACTAACATCAAGTAGGGAGGGCACCTCCACACACAGCGCTAAGTGACTAAAGTTAGAAAGACTGAGAATACCAAGTGTTGGCAAGGAGGTAGTATTAACAGGATTTCTTAGGTTTTATTGTTAATAATGCAAGATGGTGCAGCCACTTCGGAAAGCATGTTATTTCTTTAAAACTTAAAACATACACTTACCATAAGTCCCAGCAAACACACTCCTAGGTATTTGCCCCAGATTAATGAAATTTTGAACAATGTTTACAGAAAAGTTTTATGCACGTGTTCACAGCAGCTTCATTCTTGATAGCCAAAAACTGAACAGAGTCCAGATGTTCATCAATGGAAATGAACAGTTTAATTATGTAAAATGTAGTACTGTTGGGCAATAAAGAGAAAACAACCTACTTACACAGACAACAGACTAGATGAATCTTAAAATTATTATTCTAAGTAAAAGATTCCTGATACAAATGACTGCATATACTGGATTATTTCATTATGTGTAGAAGACAAAACCGTAGTAACAGAATACCTATTATTGTTTGCCTGAGTACAGGGTGAGGGAAGGGATTGACTGCAAAGGTGCAGTCATGTGAGAGAACATGTGAGCTGATGCAGATATTTTGTATCATGCTAAGGTAGTGGTGACAGGTTGTATACATTTGTTAAAAGTCATTAAATTTTACGTTGAAATGAGTAAATATCTTCTATCTAAATTTTAACTCAATGAAGTAATTTAAAAAATTATGTAAGTCCCTGCTGTAATGAAGCAGCATAGACTTGTCGAGAATGTGAAATCCACACTGCTTAACAAACAGCCCATCTGATGAAATACACTGCTGTATTTCCTTGGCACTAAGGCCAAGCATTATGTGAGAATTTTACAATGAGAAAGAACACTGTGAATAATGTGTTACATAACAGTTAATAAAATTTACGTATGTATGTGTGTGTGTACGTGTACCAGCAGAGCTGAAGTCCAAGATAATCAGTGTTTAATGAAAACCCATCACATAGACTGTATCATAAGTAAAGTTTTTCTCCCAAAGTTATTTGAAGGGCTAAGAACTCTATAGTTCAGGTTAACTTGGTATTAAGAAAGGTAGTTTATTATATAGAGCATTTCTTTCCCCAATACTAACCCCACTCAAAGGTATTCTTTGGAGGAAAATACTTCTGACTTATGTGTGCTTTCAAAAGGTGGCATCACATCTGAGAATTGTTGATTCATATGATATTTTTGAATTTAAGTGATAGTATTTCCTGGAATTAGTAGCTATTAAAACCATAGAGAGGAAATGAGAGAGGTACATATTTAGCCACAGTACCTTTGGTGGTGAGGCACACAATTATTCTTTTTCCTTTTAAAGGCCAATTTTCTGTAGGTGGCCCCTCCTTTCTTCCTTTTCCTACAATTTGAAATGGAGCAATAAGAGGACTCATGGGTTTAAAGCAGTGCTTTCCAGCGGAACTTTCAATGATGAAGGAAATACTCATTTTCTATGCTAACTAATATGGTAGCCATTAGCCATGTGTAGCTGTTGAGGACTGAAATGTTGCTGCTAAAGTAATGAATTTTTAATTTTATTTAGTTTTAATTCATTAAATTAAACTGTAGGCATCTATTGTTGGTGTCTACCATATCAAATAGCACAATTATAGACCTTTGGCTTCCAGAGCTACTTAATACATATTAATGCAGGCTGTTCCTCCACTCAGATGCTCTTATACCCTGGCCTCCTCTCTGAATCAGTTGTTTGGAAAGTATCATGGTTCACATTTAAAGAATGCAGGACTAGCAACAGGAAAACTGTGTAATTCACAGTGTTTGGGTTCCCTAACTAGATATAAAGAGATAATCAGTGCAGGGCTGGTTCAGAAGCTTAACAGTGTCCCTGAGATCCAAGCACTGTCATTTTGCTCCGTCATCTTTATGGAGTTGGCTCTTGCTTTGGTTTTCATTTCATGTTTGGACGACTGCTGGCAGCATTCGGAGGCAGACAGCGGTGGGAGGCTGGAGGGTAACCAGCCTGTTTACTCATCTGCTTCATATCAGAAGTCAACAACAAAAGCACAATCTTATGTGTGAGCTGTGTGCGGAATTGTGTAGATGAAGTGGTCGGAGCTTTGTCGCTGGCTGCCTTGAGGTGTCAGTGGAAAGCGGATGTCTGGGAGGAGAGAGGGGAAACAATCGCCATATAACTCCTAAGGCCAGCAGGCCTGGGACCAGGGCGAAGTGAGTGAGGAACTCACTTCTGGTGCAATATTTAAAGGGTGCCAAAACACCCAGTAGTCAGGATAAATAATATACTAATACAGTATTTAAAAAAATAATACGAGTACAAAAAAAATCCATGATGAACACCTATCTAGGTTTTTAAGAAAAACAGGATCAGGACAGCCTCCTTCCGAGCTCTATTGAAACTCTGATATCTTTATTTGAAATGTTGATAGTTTGCTCACCATGGGCTTTTTATGCATTAATTTAGATCTTTAAAATACTATGTTTTACCTCGATTACTGAGATTTTTTTTTTTAATTTTGCACTCTAAATGAGGTCTTTACTAGCCTTGCTCTTGCCCTAGTCCTGGTTGTTTAACAAAACCATGTTCTGTTAGCAAGAAAGACGATTCTAGGGCAGCCAACCTTGTTTCCACAGCTGTGTAGTTGGTTCTGTGTATTTTCTGGTGTATCTGCCCACGAATACTCATAAATGTGTGTCTGTACGTGTGTTTCATGGAATATGTCTGTCTCTCCCTTTATAAAACCCTGGTGGATAAGTAGAGTATACACTCTACCCCATGCATGGAGGCTCTTTCCGAACAATGAGTATTTGATGCATGTTTTAGTGAATAACTGACCATGTACTCTCTCTCTCTCTCTCTCTTTTTTTTTTTAAATTCAGGATATTATGGGGGTATCTCTTAACTAGAAACAGAAAACTTAACCTAAGCAGATTATTCCCAGCCAAATCTGAGATAACCAAAAGAAAAGCAATGTTTTCTCATTTTTATATTTTCTCAGATTTTAAAAGAAATATTATTGAATGACTTGAAATTCAAAAGACGATTCATGAAAAGGTTGGGAGAATACAATTATCTGTTGGTGCTTTTTATCCTTTTTGAGATGGACAATGGGAATTTGACTCTCTTTGAGAATGGCTAAATGTGTTCTCACAGACTCATGTTATAAAATTGTGGAGATTTTAATTAAGCAATAGGGAAGTTGGTACAAAATAATCTACCCTTCCTGTGAGTTTAATCTCACCATATCTTCGGTCTGACTGAATACTATTTGATGTTGATAAGCTGTTTATTTGAAACTGCTTAAGCTTTTTTTTTCCCCTCAAGGGGCATGACAAAAGCAAGCCAGCTCTCATTGAGAAAGCTTTAAAATTCTATTAGGATGTTCCTTGTGAATACAAGTGATGCTTCTTCAGTGAAAATTTTATATGAAAAAAATTTCATCTAGACCTGCGTGGGCTGACTAATATAGATATGTAGTGGGAATTACATTTCAGGGCTATAAAATAAGTTTGTATTAAGGGCCGAATGCATTATTCACACCATTTATAAGATATAACTTCTACACTCTCAAAGGTGTCTGCACGAAATTGTTCAACGTCTGCTCTGATTTAATTCAGATTTTAAAAGCTCTTGAGGGCAATCTTTGGAATTTAGGGGAAAAAAGGGAAGAACATATGGAAATAATAAATTTACATAGTTGGTTCTTAAAGATGCCTGATATGAGAAAATTTAACTTAGGAGTAAAAAGAAAGAGTGGGAAGATTATAGTGAACTTTGCATGTGTTTATCATTACTATTCTTATTTAAGACTTCCCCTTCCTTCTGAGCCAAACTTGAGCACCCTGGTTTTTTTTAGCAACCTTTTTTTAAAGCAACCAATGACATACTGTGTTTCTCCCAGCTACATCCTGCCTCTTTGCCTGCCTACTTCCATATGCTCCCTTTTTTCTGGCCACTTGTGATGCCTTTTTACTTTATGTTTCTTTGATTTAGCCATGCCAGTGCATGAATTAAAAATAGGTTTTCCTGCAACTGAGCAACTGACCCTTTGCAGCTCTGTATCATTTGCCCAGAGTCAGAGTGGGATAATATTCCATTTTGGGTATGTTTTGTAATTCTCAAAGCCTCTGGTTTCCTTTACCTCCATAACCATGTGAAGCTTCAATTGCTATCACCAAGAATTTAACACTCCAAGTGAGAGAAGGATATCTCCCAAAGGATGTGTAATTCTATTATGCAGCAACAACTCTTTCTATGACTTCAGGCCAAGTGAAAACATTTGCTAGTGCTGGAGCTATTTTTCAGCCAATCCCACCTTGTGACCTTCTAGAACTTCTCTCATTTTGGCAATTTGCGTTTGACCTACTCCTGCCCTACCATATAATTGTGACCTCCCTTTCCTACTGCAGTAGGTGGGGGTAGCAGCCCTTCGCTGTTTTAAAGCGCAGATCTCTCACGTGACCACATCTGTCTCCCTGCTGTTTTTTTTTTTTTTTTTTTTTTAATCATCGGTAGAACATTAACTGGCCAGTGTGCATGGGCAGGGCAGGGACCATCTTCAGATGGAATAAAACAGAGAAGATAATATCAGTATTTTGCAATGATTTCCTGTGTGCTATATTTGTTCACTCATAGATTAGAAGGACTTATGCCTTTTATAGTCTGAGACCAGGCTCCTCTGGCCACATAACCACACAAAATAATGTCCGAAGAACCTAGTGTAGTTATAAGATATCATGAAAAATTCTGCTCTTATGAAATGCACTTTAGAGTCCTGGAATCTTTAATGAATGGGTTTTTCTAACCATATTAAAAGAAATAAAAACTCAAAACTAAGAAAATGAGACGCATTCACAAATATCATGCTGAGATAAGGAGGCTGTCTCTGAGTCCTCCTTGGGGCTTAGAGGAGGTGCTGAATGGTCCCAGGCAGCTGTCATTCCTCCTGGGCATTTACAGTTAGATGTTTTGGCACATAAAAATGAAGCACGGAGTTGTGGACTAAAGAGTTTCTGCTTTAACTTCAGCTCCTAACCATTGAAATCATCTCACATTTGATATTTATCTAGCTACGAGCAGACTACAGTGATTAGGGAGAGTGTGGGCTGGGTCCCAAACCCATGGGGCAAGTCAATTTACTTTGTGTTCACTTGAATTTTTATGTTCTTCTTTTTTGGATATAATTAATGGGTAAATGAGATTTGCCTTCGTTGTTTAAATTCTATTTTTGGATGGCAGATGTAAAATAGAAAGGAGGGGCTTAAAACTACCTATCTTTTCCCTTAAGATTTAAGACATTAATATTTATCAACATGAAAATGTTGGAATAGCAGTCAAACTAATTTTCCCTGTCCATTTGGGGTAGTATTACTAGTTACTCTGGAATTCTTGTAAAAACATAAAGTAGATGGTTATTATGTAAGATTTCCAGCAAAACAGTGGACTGAGTTGATGGGAGAAATCCCTCATCTTCATATAATGGCATTAAAACAGAGAGAGTGGCTCTCAAAGCAAGAAGGAGAACATTCCCCGGGGACAGAAATAAAAAAGAGGAGTCAAGTCTGGAATCCTCAGTAAGGACCCAAGTCAAAGGGCCTTCAGAGCTGGGGCTTTAGGACATGCTTGGGGTGGGAGAAGTGGGCTGGGCTTGGGGACTGAGCAGAAACTCAACTCCCTGCATAAAGCTACAGACTACAGTGAGCTAGTCTACCTGCGAAGTCAAAGTTCAAAAGAACTGCGTATTAGCCCTGGGGGAATGGGAAGGAAGCTGACTGTGGGTGGAAATCATCTCACAAAGGAGAAACTGGAACATCAAACCTCCCAGGAGGTACCTAAAGAAATACTGTTCTTTCAAGGGAGGAGCATGAAGACCAGAGCTTAGAATTTGAGAGCGCCCTCTAGTGTTCCTCCTCACTGCAGGTCGTTCGTAGCTCCTGGATCTTGGGCTCTTGACACAACTTTAGGTCAAGATGAATTAAATGGTGCTGGGAAAATTGGATAACTACATTCAGAAGATTGAAACTGGATCCACACCTCTCACCTCTCACAAAAATCAACTCATGATGGATAACAGAACTTAAACCTAAAGTGTGAAACCTTAAGAATTCCAGAAGAAAATGTTGAGAAAACTCTTATAGGCATCAGCCTAGGCAAAGAATTTATAAAGAAGACTCCCAAAGCAATCACAGCAGCAACAAAAATAAATAAATGGGACCTGATAAAATTAAAAAGCTTCTGCACAGCCAAGGAAACAATCATTAGAATAAATAGACAACCTACAGAATGGGAGAAAATATTTGCATGCTACACATCTGATAAAGGGCTAAGAATCTATATAGAACTTAAGAAAAGTAATGAGAAAAAAAATCAAACAACCCCATTAAAAAGTAGGCAAAAGACATGAACAGAAACTTCTCAAAAGAAGACAGAATAATGGCCAGCAAACATCTAAAAAAGTGCTCAGCATCTCTAATCATCAGGGAAATGCAAATCAAAACCACAGTGAGATATCACTTAACTCCAGTGAGAATGGCCTTTATCAAAAAGGCCTAAAACAACAAATGCTGGCATGGATGTGGAACACTCTTACACTGCTGGTGGGACTGCAAATTGTACAACCTCTGTGGAAAATAATTTGGAGATACCTCAAAGAGCTAAAATAGAAATACCATTTGATTCAGCAATCTCACTACTAGGCATCTACCCAAAGGAAAAAAAGACATTTTACAATAAAGACATCTTCACTTGAATGTTTATGGCAGCACAGTTCATAACTGCAAAGATGTGGACAATCCAAGTGCCCATCCATACATGAGTGGATTAATAAAATGTGGCATATATATACCATGGAATACTACTCAACCATAAAAAACGTCGGTAAACTAGCACCTCTTATATTATCCTGGATGGAGCTAAAACCCATCCTTTGAAGTGAAGTATCCCAAGAATGGAAAAACAAACACTGCATGTACTCACCATCAAATTGATACTAACTGATCAACACTGAGGGGCTCACATAAAATAATATTCATCGGGTGCCTGGCAGGTCGGAGAGGGGTGGTGGGGGTGGGTAAACTCATAACTAATTGGTGTAGTGCACTATATGGGGGATGGCCATGCTTGTAGTTCTGGCTTGGGCGAGGCAAAGTCATTGTATATAACCAAAATGTTTGTACCACAATAATATACTTAAATTAAAAAAAAATAGTCAAAATTAAAAAAAAACAAAGATGAATTCAGAGTCAAAACAGACACGCTAATGAGACAGTGAGTGGTGCTGAGAGTTAGCAGACACAATCAAGACAGAACTTGCACCCCAGATCGATGAAATAGACCAACCCCCAACAGATTTTAAAACATGGAAGAGATACACAAGTGAAATCGGTATGGTCAGAGCAAGAGATCATGACATAGATGAAACAGAGAATAGATGTAGCTAAAAAGAGTATTATGGGTTGGAAGAAAATTCTGAGGACATCTGAGAATGTGGTGCATAGAGAAGAATAGATTTGTCCTTATCTTAATTAGAGTAAGAAATTCATTTCAGTATTTATGCAGAATTCATAACATGCAAAAATATGTGTGACTCAGTCCTACATCACAGAAAAAAATGGAGGTCATAATAGTGTAATTTTAATCACTTTTCCTCCTTTCTCTATAACAGAACCATATAGTCTTCTCTTATTTTCAAGGAGTAAAGTATGTGATCCTGTGTAGACTTGAGTTTTAGAAGAGCAAGATTCCTGCGTTATTTATTGTTGTGCTCCAAACAAGTACTTCATAGATATTGGTGGAGAGACTGACTGTATATTTATTTCTCTTCTGTCAAAGAACTTATTACTCTCTCCAATAGGATGAAAAAAAGATAAAATTCAGTATTCAAAAGATAAATTATAGACTGAGAGAGAAAATTATCAAATAAAAAATATTTATCATTTGTGTTTCTTTTTCTTTCCTTTTATCTCTTACAGTTCTACTTTTCTTGCATGAATGATGTAAGGAATGATATATGGCTTCAGGGCTTTTTGAAAGATTCAGGAATGTATATGTAAAATACTCACTGTTGCTCAGCTTAGCACTCAGAATATTGTATGTGCTCCATATGTGCTATTATTGGTGTTACTATTTTCATTGCAGTTTTTTAAAATTTTCATCATCCTCTGAAATAATATTCCTCAAGAGTGTGTACTAAAGCTTTGGTTATTTTGGAAGCTATTGTGTTGTTATGAAATGCAAGGTACTGGACTTAATAAACATTTATTTGCTTAGGCTGACACTATTGAGATAGCTCTTTCCTGGGGCTGTATCTCTTAATCCACTCTCTCTTTAGAGTGGCTTTTCTTTTCTCAATTATGTTTTTGAAAATCATCTTTCCTGATGTTTAGACTATTAAAATGTTGTCTCTTTTGAAATATATCAATCTGTCAAATTTCTTAAGATTCTTCCTGCTGTTAGTGTCATTAACAGGATCAAATCCCATCCCTATTGACAATCAGTGCCCTGTACATGATCTCTAAGGGGATGTGCATGCCTATGCCAACTTCTGATTAATGTACTGATGGTACAGAAGAGATAGGATGACCCACCACAGAGGGGAATGGTGGTTCATCTGCTGGGTAGTTCATTGAACTACCCAAAAGGTTCAAAGGCCGTTGCTGAGAGATGTCACAGTTGAAATTCTTATTTATCCTGGATTTAAAAACAAAACAAAAACAATCTTTCATTATACTTCTATAAAACTAAAATCTGTTACAACCTTAGGAGCATTAGCTATCAAGTGTTGTCAGAGGAATAGTTTTCAGATCATTGCAGTTCTGAATTCCAGGTTATTCTGCCTCTTTTACCCCAGTGGTTTTGGATCTTTAAAACTAGGTGGACTTTTTTCCTTTTAATGGTAACTTCTTTCATGGCTTTTTGTTTGTTTTTCCTCTTGTCAGCAAGAAAATAGTTGAGAATTCTGCTAATGTGGGTACTTAACTGCCTAGGAAGCCAACATGATATAGTGCCAAATATAAAGACAGAATAAGTTGGAACTAGTTAAATTTTGGATTTTTTCTTAAAAGGGGCAAAATTAGATATAGAGGAATAATTATTCTAGGTGTAAAGTTTATATCATGACCTCCAGGAGAGGAAGGGCTGGCTCATTTCAGATTCTGTAGATGTCAAATTTGTTACCGACTCAGACTCAATCTGATCATGCTGGGAAATCCCTTCTCTGGCCTGTCTGCTGCTCTGGCCACCGTGTTACAAAGGGACTTTATTAGAGAAACATGGAGCAAGCCAAGTATAGTGATGGCAATTTCCAACAGTGCCTCACAATGTAAAACAACACAACAAATATTTACTAAATGCCTTGCATGCAGTATGTCATTTAGTCTTTATAAAAGTTGTATAGAGTGGCTATCATTTTCCTCTTTTCATATGGCTGAGAAAGCCAACTAAGAGGTTAAGTAACTTGCCCACAAGCCCATGGTGTTTATAAAACGCAGCAGGAGCTAGACTCCTTGCCCTCAGAGTGCAAAGACCAGGTTCTAAAATTCTACGTCCTCTGGTTGTGGTGGGGAGGAGCTACTCTGTTGTTCCTACCTTGTGTGCATGACCGTGTGTGTGTGTGTGTGTGTGTGTATGTGTTTGTGTGTGTATGTGTGTGTACTCGATTGTGTCTGCCTGGGAGGGAAAGTGTGCTGAGCCCTAATGAACACCTTTCTTCAGGTTAATCGGAGTTTCCTAGGCTACTGTGTTTACAAGAGGGCTCCAAGCCAGTGCTCTTCTCCTTGAACCAAAAAGTTTTGAGAGAAAACTATCTCATCATGTGCCTCAGTGACCAAAACAAAAGCCACCTTTTCTAGATGGCAGGAATATTTATTATATGACAGAGGACAAGAGGACTCCAAATCTAGTTAAAAAAAACCTCTCATTGAATGTCCCAAGCTTTGTGTTATTTCCAGTGTCATCTCTTTCATCATAGAGTGGGCTGGGCGCTCAAGGACCAGTGTTCATTCATCAACGTGTTCCGTTCAGCCGTTCGTTGAACCAGCATCATTCATTCACTAAATACGTTGTTACGGAGTGCCCGCATCGGGCAGCCTTTGCGTTAGATGCTGGGGATGTAGGACGTGGCACCCCTCTACCCTTTAGTGGGGAACGCCCGATACATACTTAGGCAAATGGAACACTGTGTCACAGGGCTTGAGAGGGCAAAGCGTGGCCACTGTGTGCACATGAGAGGTCCTTCCTCTTGTCTAAGCGACTCAAAGTAGGTTCTGCAGCAGCTGTCATCCCAGCTGGAGTCTGAATATCAGGGCGCAGAGCACCAGGTGAGGAAAGGGACGTCATGGGAGCTCCGGATGGTCCCTGAGCCAAAAGCTCTTGATGCAGCCAGAATCCAAAGTGCACGCTGGGCAGCAATGAGAATGAGGCTGGAGGCAGGAAGAAGTGGTGTGGTTCTTGGTGGTTTTGGTTTTGTGGGCTTTCATCTTAAAGATGCTGATAGGCCAAGGTCCCAAGGAACAGACCATGGGCACGGCAGGCGGTCAGCAGCAGGATGAGTGAGCAGTATCGATGGCCCAAGCCAAGCTCACGGCAGTGGGGATGCTGGGAAGCGTGTTTGCGATGCTGGAGCAGTGGACTCTGGACATGTGCTGGGAGAGTGTCACTGTGAGACATTCCAGATGACCCACTGTCTCAATCTAGTTCGATCAAAACACAGCAAACCCTTCTTTTTTAGTTGAATTTCCGCACTGGAAAGGTCACTGCTCAGAATTCCTTCCCAAATAATGTTAGTTAAACAACTTTAGTTTAAAAAGTGAGATTAGAATTTTATTCATAATTATTCATCAGTACTACACTATATGACCTGTGAGGCTAAATCATTTTTACATTATATGTTTTCACACGTGAAAGATTCAGACGATCTCCCCATCCTCCCAGTGAGCATCAGATTACTCCTCAGTGTTCCCCTTGAGCACAAGCCTCTCACAAGCCACTCACATAGCCAGGACAGGTGCCACCCCTGGGGCTTTGCCCTCCAGTTAAGTGTTGGCGTCTGGGGTAACAGTTCCTCCTGCCCTCACTTGGCACCCTGACCCTTTTAACAGACTCAACATTTGCCAAGAAGCTTATCTTTCTTCCCAGAGTTTATAGCAATATTATCAGGATCTGCTATCTCTGGGCATCTTTGATGTAGTACTGTCTATGCTTTGGAAAGAACAAAAATAGAAATGTTTATAACTAGTGGGGAAAAATACAGAACAAATGCAAGCTGGAGTCATCAGTTTGGTCGGTCCTGTTTGTGAAAACAATTCTTGCTAATTATAGCTCTTCTAGAAGGACAGTATTATTATACTGACCATATGCAATTAACTTGACTTTTCTTCATCTGCACATGAAAATAGAATGCACTGCAGTTTTTCCCATTTCGTATTCCTAAGCAAGGACCATCCATCCTTTGGTGGACACAGTCCAGCTTTAGTCTTTTCTTCAGGAGTTCTAAAATCTCTGTATGGCATTAAATTTAATAGGTCCAGTATATCAAAAATAGAATTATAATTATGAAAAGTCAGTTAAAAGGAGGGTGAACGGTAAAATGAAATGAGATTTTTAATGGCTTGCCAAGAGTTATAATTAATGAGATGGAGATTGGGCCGTCCATGTGACCTTCAGGTAGGAAACAGACAAAGCCGTATATGAAAGGATTCAGGAAGGAGAATGGTTTTTCAGAAGAAAAGAAGTCTTGCCAGCAGCCGCCTCCCCATCTTTTAGGGCTTTTTCTTGAAGTCAGGCTCGTCAGAAGTGTTCAGAAGGCCACTTGATGGTCACATCAGGTGCATGAGAGTGTCACTGGAAGAGACAAAGCAAGCCACATGGTGTAACCCTGGCAGAAAGCAGTTCTGTGTTTACTCCATGTCTCTGTTATTTGAGCAGCTACTTGTAATCTTGCTCACAAGAAGAAGCTGCTTTTCATGACAATGTTAATTCCTGGGTATGATCTACTTCGGTATCTGTTTTGTGCAGTGAATTTCTTTGAACACTAGTTGCAAACAAAGAATGGAGAAAATAACACAAATGCATGCTGGCTTGGAAGCCTAATGCCATCCTGCTGCACAACTTCCTCGCACACCATGTGGGCTCCCGAGGCTGTAAAAATTGTTTTTGTCTGATTAAACACAACCCCCTTTGAACTCTGTGGGGGTTCTTTTCCACTTGCACTTTCTTGTAGCTGTGTGCATTTTTTTCCTTTGTTTTGATTTGGAATCCAAAGTGTCTGCAAGTCAGCCCACTCTACCTCCTTCATCCTTCTTAAAGCATAAAAAATTTGTGTTACTGTAACATCTGTTACATTCTATACCCTGAGGCACAGACAGGCAGAACTAAACGTTCTTCAGGCCGGGCGTGGTGGCTCACGCCTGTAATCCTAGCACTCTGGGAGGCCGAGGCGGGTGGATCGCTCGAGGTCAGGAGTTCGAGACCAGCCTGAGCAAGAGCGAGACCCCGTCTCTACTAAAAATAGAAAGAAATTATATGGACAACTAAAATATATATATACAAAAAATTAGCCGGGCATGGTGGCGCATGCCTGTAGTCCCAGCTACTCGGGAGGCTGAGGCAGTAGGATCGCTTAAGCCCAGGAGTTTGAGGTTGCTGTGAGCTAGACTGACGCCACGGCACTCACTCTAGCCCGGGCAACAAAGTGAGACTCTGTCTCAAAAAAAAAAAAAAAAAAAAAAAAAAAACGTTCTTCACATGTACGTGCACATAGACAAACACAGAAACACACACACACACCCCCTCCTTTTTCTCATGTACAGAAAATGGGTTGACTAGAAGGCAAAAGCAAATCAGAACAAATATGTAGTAACTGGTTCACAAAGAATGCTAGTTACCCATCTAATTACCACCGACAGAGGCTGTTTCTCAAGGCAGCCCACGGAGAGGAAATCTCCCGTGGTGGCTGGGGCCTAAAACTTATCAGCTGTCACTTCTGGGGAAAGAATTGGGGAGGGAGGAAGCAGGTTAGAATTTATATTTACGGCACTAGAAGCAGAACCAATTGGAAGCATAGATGAAGGTAAATGGCTCAGTGGTCTCAGAGACGGGGTTAAATAATCAAACTAATTATAGGATCAATGCCATCGTGAGCTTCGCTCTGAAATTCCACAGTGAACTACAGGAGTTTTAGATAGGTGGGGAGGGATAAAGTGACCCTGCTGTGGAGAATATGGAATGTATTCATTTATTCCTGCATGTGTTCGTTTGTGTTTGAAGGCCATTTATGCAGCTTCTAGTTCCTTTGCCCAACAACATTCTACACATCTTCTTCTCACTCTCAGTCTGGGGAACTCCTTTTCATCCTCTATCATTCCCTCTTTTACATCCCATCTAACACCTTATTAAATGCCGTGTGTATGTTGAGAGCTACCAAATCTTTATCTCCAGCCATTCTGAGTTCCAGAACTACCCTGCACTTATGTGCTCATATCCCCATGGGGATTGCTACTGGGGATGTCTACTTAGACATCTAGAAAAGAACCACTGGATAATTCTCCAAATCTGCATTTTCCCCCCATCTCTCCCATCTCAGAAATTGCCCGGTGAATTTCAGCAAGCTCCTTTACTCTTCTGAACTCTTTAATTAAGGGATTTGAGTACATGCACCCAAAGGTTCCTCCTTGCTTCAAGACTGTATCATTTTATTTTTGTCTCTGTTACTAAAAAACTATACCTAGTATGTTTTATTTTCTGTAATACATATTTAGTGAGCTTTTTACTCTATGATCTAGGTTAGGGGTTGGCATACTTTTTTTTTTTTTTCCTGTAAAAGGTAAGACAATAAATATTTTCAGCCTTGCAGGTCAGACAGTCTGAACTCAACCATGCAAATGTAGCACAAATTCAGCCATGAACAAATGGGCATGGCTGTTTTGGGATAAAACTTGGTAATTTACTGATTTCTGTGGCAGAGTCCAAAGTAAAAATATGTAAGTTGAGAAACTTACATATGTTCATTTAGAAAATAAAGGTGGGTGGGGTTATAACATACATGAAGAAATAGCACAATGAAATGCACTAATTATATTGTGAATGGCATTTGTCTGGTTTCCAGCCATAGGCCTGTTACAACTTATAAAGAAGCTGGCAAGCTTGGTCCTAGGAAAGAATTACCTTTTGGAAAAGCTGTGGACTGGCCGCCTGAGACATTCTGATGCTGTTCAAAGGAGCTGGGATCTCTTCTTAGATAAGCAGGTTAAATAATGCCCTGATAAAGTGAGGGAGTGATTTTTGTGTATTTTTGACTCTTCCCAGCCAACATGTCTGTGTCCAGGAATATTGATATAGGTTTTATTATTTCATTTACTGTGATGATCATCACTAGACAGATGAACTCTGAGTCAGAGGTTCCCGAGACCACCCTCAGTTTGGATGATTCACTAGAAGGATTCATAGTACCCAGAAAAGCTGTCATGGTTTACTACAGTGACAGGATAGATGCAGATTAAAATTAGCAAACATAAAAGGCACGTGGGGCAAAGTTCAGGGAAGACCACGTACAAGCTTCTATTTATTCTCTCCCAGAGGAGCCGTATGGGCACTTCATTCTCCCAGAGATGACGTTTGACAAAATGAATGAACATCGCCAGGCAGAGAAGCTCACCGTAGCCTTCCTCTTCAGGGATTTATTGGGGGTCAGTCACACAGGCCGGGATGCCTGCATGGCTGACCTTTGTCACTCAGCCTCCAGCCCTTCCAGAGGTCAGACTGACACAGCCTGGCCGCAGGTCCCCACCACAAGCCACTTTGTTAGCATAGACTATCTGGCCTGGCTTGAAGTTCCCAGGTAGAGAGAAGACACTCTTATCAGGCAGAATATTCCAAGAACTTAGAAATTATCTCCCAGCAGCCGGTCAAGGCCAGACTTTTCTTAGGATTGTGCTTGGTTTGAATATCCCAGACCTGTTGAGTCAAATCAACTTGTTACTGGGCAACCTCCCACTTGATTAAGATAGTCCCACCTGAAATGCAAACCCAAGTCAGCCCAACTCCGAGGACCATGTTACTTGTATTAGCGTATTTGGTGAATGGAGGACGGTTGTGTTGCAGGCACTCTCTGACCTCTGTGGTAGCTGGTTCTGAGAAGACACAGAGCTGACTTATTTTTCAGTCCTGGACATAATTAATAAAGCCCCTGTGTTATCAAGGAAGCCCGTCCTTGATGTCGTGGCTGTGCCCTGCCCATTAGGGCACCCACTCACTGTGTTTGGCTACTGAGCACCCGAAATGTAGCCAGTCCAAATTGAAATGTATCGTAAGTGCAAAATGCACACTAGATTTCAAAAACTTAGAACACACACAAAATGAAAATATCTCAATAAGTTTTATATTGATAGCATATTGAAATATTTTGGATATATTGAGTTAAGTAAACTTCTCAAAATTAGTTTTACCTATTTCTTAACAGTTTTTTCATGTAAGTACTAGGAAATTCAAAAATTACACATATACCTCACATGATATCTTCATGGGATGACACTGCTTTGGAGAAATTATCATCTTTATGCTTTTCCTGGGGACCAGACAGTATTTATCTTCTTCAGCTTCCCTCTCCTGTGTGTGCATCTCGCCTTCTTAGCTGAATTATAAATGTCCTGAAGGCAGAGGTCTGTCTTATATAACTTTGTATTCCAGCCAGTACCTAGAGTTGGTTCTTCCATGTAGCAGGCAATCGATAAGTATTAGTTGACTACATAAATGAATAATGGTGCTGCCCCCAAATTCTCGGTGTACATCCCCCTAATGTTTAACCCTAAAATTCCGGGAAAAGTCTGGATGTGCTTTGGAAAATGTATTCTGGTTTTATGTGCAGATAGAATCTATACTTCTGCAAAGAGACCACCTTGGGACTTATTAGACCTTTCTTCAAGCAAAGAGACTGCCTTGCACAACCCTGGCTTGTCTCCTGAGTTCTCATAGCTTTCTTCTCCTGAATTCGGAGGTCTGCAGAGATAGTGGCTTAGATCAGAACACAATGATTTTCCAATAGTGAGGAGGCAAAGAGGAAGCTAAGTGTGCAATATGACACTGTGGCAGAGAGAGATTTTAGCTTAAGCAAATGATTTATTTTCTTAAAGCTGAGGTCTGGCACTTTCTGAATATGTGGCAGAACTAAATGTGCAGATATTTTAAAACCAGGCACCCTGAGGCACTAAGAAATCTCTGAAACTATCCCCTGCAATCTCTGTACTTATGCGGTGACAAATGGCTTTATTTTATACCCATCAGTCTTCTGGTGATCACTGCTTACACAGCAAGCACTTATGACCGTGCCTGGAATCATCTAAGAGCACATTGAGTAGAAATTGTTCATTTTTATAATTTCAGTCATATTAACATCATTTATAATTCTAAAGTTATAAATCTAAAGGAAATTATTTTTTAATGTCCTCTGGCACAACATTAAGATTTTGCAATTAGATTTTATAGCCTATAGTCATATGCTGCAGGCCACCAGTCAAAATTAACACCCTTCTGCACTAGGTAAAGTTTCCTGCAGGTGACACAAGGTACTTTGAAGCCACATAAAGTTTAAGGCAGGGGCAGGCTAGGCACCGCTTCACAGCCTGAAGGACAAAGCCGATCACAGCCCAGGAGTTTGAGGGTCTCGCTGAGTTGGTATATGAATTTGCATAATCTTTTAAATTAAAAAGAAAAAAAAAAAGAAAAAAAACCTCTGTCTTGCTTGATAGATGAGTAGATATTGCTTCTTGTGTGAGTTATCCAGCAATAAAACCCAACCACTGATCAGCTTGGTTCTTATCCTAATTAATTGCTCCAGATGGTTTAATGAAATAGGAAGTAACTGGGATCTTAAAAGTTATAAACAAAAGGGAAGGTAAGTTCAGCCCATGGGAGATATTTTGAACCTGGCTTATTAACGCCTTTCTATTAGTGTCTCCTTACCCCTTGTCAGGTGTGTCTGAGGCGACCCTTGAATGACTCAGAACGACTTGAGCCAGAGTTGCTGGGACCTCACCCAACACTGGCATTTAGATCCTGAGATTTAACAGGTATTTGCAGTATGGCCAGAAAATCACGCAAACAAATGAAATGAAAACTTGGGGTAACAGTGGGATTCATGAGTCCCACCCCTGTTTCAGAAAGGTAACATATTCCAATTGGTTATAAGATGGTAGTTGGTTCCAGTGAAAGTTTGTTTCCCAGAGAGTTCTCTTAAAATGCACACCCAGGAGAAATATCAAACACATTTATTTAGTTGTTCTGCATTATCCTGTGGCAATCTAACTTTGAGAAAGGATAGGTGCAGAAAGTTGCACAGGAATCCCCGCCGTCACGGAGCCTGCCCAGCCTGCTCAGGCAGCCTTTGTGCACAGAAACCCCCATGCAGACCTCTGCGCCTGCCCGCTGCAGCGTGGCTGTTGTTCAGGGCTTATTTACATTGTAAATATATATTGTATTGTGGGTTCCAAAAAAAAAAAAAAAAAAAAAACAAATGTAAAAGGAGACTTACGGTGTTCAAGTGGTTTGTGAATGAAGCTGACCCGGAGCAGGAACTCTTCAAATGGAGATGAGCTGTCTGCAGCCTCTCTGTTTCTGAGAGATCCACAGGGGCTGCCCAGGATGAAGCAGTGAACATCACAAGAACTGATTCCAGAGTTAGAGCTTTTGCCAAACTTGTAGTTTGTGAATTTTTCCTGCAAGGAGAGTGTGAAAAACAGATTAGTTGTATTATATGTGAATGTGAGGAAAGTCCTGTGAAGACTCGATAGGACGTCGGACTCACTTTAAGCACACACCCAACCAAAACCAAAGGGGACATGCAAAAGCATTGCTTGCATTTTAAAAACACGGTGTTTTTATATGTCATGTTGACAAATAAAAATGTAAATGAAAGATGCGTTATGCTTTCTTGCTAGGTTGGGTCCTTTATCCTGATATAAAAAGTTTTAATTTCTCCAATTGGTTATTATTGAATAGTTTCTTTTATTTTTTAAAAAGTCACATAAATGATACACCAGCTTATTTCCTGTAGTGATTTTCTGAGATCATTTTTCTCTACTATCATGTTTAGTGTGTTTCATACATATATATGTATGTAATATGACTTCATATATACTTGGGCAAATATATATACACGGGAATATATTGATGCCTATATTTATGTATCTATATATGTGTGTCTATATGTACACATATATATGAATTAATATATTGATACCTATATCTAGACATAATTTTGGCCCCTTAAAATGTTACCATTTGGAGAAACTTTCATGTGCTCAGGTAAGTCTGGCAGAGACCACCCCATGGTATTTCCACTCGGATATTCCACTAGTGCTGCGATGGGGAAGAAATAGATTGGCAAAGGAGTCACAGGACGTGAAATTTTCCACCTTGCCATGCACGTGTGTCCTCAGGCAGGTGCATATACTTTCTCTGCCCTCAGTTTTGTCAACTATAAAATTGAGGGCTGGACTGCAGGACAGCCAATGCCATGCCCCGCTATTAACATAACCTACTTTGATTCTATGAAGCCCTAGGTAGGAGTTATGCTGAAAATAACAGGGGCCCATACATTTGGAAGAAAAATTGTCCTGATTATTTTCCAACCTTTCCACAAAGCTAAAGTAAGGTCTAGCATATCGGCATATTTCTGAGTTAGCTGATGTAAACGGGACTTGTCTTGGAAAAATTCTAATGGAGATAAATTTTCTATTGAGATCTTCATCCCTCTGGACCCCTCACTGCCTGTGCTGGACCCTGGTTTCTTTCTGTTTTTCTCTGGGACCCAGCCTGGGCTGGAACATTTCTGTCTTCCATCTGGAAATTACCACTTTCTCGTCTTTCCGATTTTGTTCTCCTTTGGTGGGTGCCCCTACCATTTCTGATAAAATAATCCATGCTGATATATGACTAGGTGCTAAGGAGTCATGTTCTTTATACATTCCTTGGAAAATTGATTTTTAATTTGGACCTTATGGAAATATGGCCTTAGTATTATTCTGAGTTTAAATTCCAACTTAGCTACTTACAAATTTATGTTACAGTTGGCAAGATGTTGAACTTGTCAAAATCTGAGGGTTTTAAAAAAAATTTCTATAGCAAAGATTATAGCTCTAGCTGCACATAATTATAAATGGTTAATGAAATAAAAGTAGTTAACATGTAAAAATATCTAATACAGTTGCTGAAACCAAATAAGTACTAAAAATATAGGCAGTGGAAAAAAAAGTACAAATAAGATATGCCAGTTATTCTGATATATGTTTTTCGCAAACATATTTTAAATGTCTTCGAATGTGCATGTTTTCTCCCTAATGAAGTGTTTTGCGTTGGCCTGCTGCTAGACAAACACGTAAAGATTGGGGACTAGAATCTATTAGAATCACTTAAAGAATTTTAGAGAGGGCCCAGGTAGCTGAAGGCCTGATGTATCTTATTTGAGGCTTTAACATGGCCTGGGGGTGCTGTTGACTAAATGCTCAAAGCGAATTTGCCTTGTTCTGTGTGTTTGTTGGAGGAACAGGAAAGGCAGACTGGCAGGGAACGGGAAAGAAGCTGGTGGCAGGCAAGACGCAGCGTAGAGAACCAGTACAGACCTGCTGTGCTGTTCTTCTTGTTATGGCTTTTAAACGTTCCACCCCCTTGTTTTTCAATCACAGTTTTTGCTCAGATTGCACTGATGGAATGGTTTATGTAATGCACTGAAGCTGAAAATGAAGTCCATAGAAGGGAGATGTATGCCAGCTTTAAAAGGTAGTCAGTGTCTTTGAGGTAGGATGGTTCTTTTTACAATTTGGGAAGGGGTCAGGAAAAGAGAGCTTCCAGAATGTTCTGTGGAGAGTATACCCTACACCTCTTTTCCTGCCTTGCCCACAGAAGTGCCTTCTGAAGGAAAATGCTCTTGCATTTGCAGTACAGTGTCTGTGCCCCCTTATCAGAGCTGAGTGGTTTAGATTGCTTCGAAACCCAGCCATTCCTCACTGTTTGTATCATCCCTGCCTTCTCATTCCAGAATGTTCTTCACTCCAATAAGGAAGATCAGCACATGGTTGTCATTTCCTTCCTCCATACTGACATGAAGACACTTGGATAATAAAACATATCTAGTGAAAATGATGAGTGGTTTTTCCTGTAGATCTTAACTGATACACTCATCCATGCTGTTAGATGACTAGGTGCTAAGGATTCTTGTTCTCTATGTGTGTGTAGATCTTTATTGGTATTAACATCAACAAAAACAATAAAAGTTGTATATACAGGTTGAAGCAGTTTTGGTTTTGGGACACCCAGTTTTCTGTTGCAGTTCACTTTTCTCTAGTCTGTAGTTGAAAACTGAGTGGGTCAAAATTTCATTTAACAGTATATCAATGGGAATAAACTCACTTTGAAAGTGAAGAGATCATTGATTTTCCTTTCTTCCTGTTATTTTCTGAATGTGCTACATAGGAAGCTACATTTTATATTTGTTGAAGTTTAATAATATGGCATACTGGCTAAAAAACACAAAAACGAGGCTGGTAGGGTTTGTATCTTACTAGCTGTTGATTTTGGCAAGATTCAACCTCATTATTCATCAGTTTCCTAACCTCTAATAGGGCAGGTGTGAGAAATATAGGAGTAATAGGTGTGAAGTGCATACTTAGCCCCTAGCATATGGCATTTACCATGTAAATGTTAGCTATTTTTGAGATGCTTTACTGATAATCAGTTTATTAGCCTTATTATTCCCATGTGTAGTATTAGGTGCAGATTAAACTAAACATATAACCTCATGAAGTAGAAAGAGTAGGCTCTGCTTTACACTTTGTTCCTGAATACTGTACTTATACGTGTTACATATGTTGCCATCTGTGTTTTTCAACAATCTTTACCAAGTGCTGCTTGGTTTCCAATGTGAGTTTCAAGTCCCGATACAGGTTTTGAAATCCTGCTCTCTTAGCTCCTTGCTTGACTGAAGTTGGAAGGCACAAGGAATTAAACTGGGGCTGCCTGGAACCACCCCTTGCTCTGCCTGGGAGGTTTCGCTGTGCAGGGTTTGCTGACAGCCAGGTTGGTTTCTGCACAGTCAGTGCTTCAGGCTACCGTGTGTGGAAGAGCCGCCTATCCAGTTCTTGGAATGACTGTCGTGTTTTGGACAAGTGCAGAGTATCTGCATGATTCTTAGTTATCAGGCTCTGAAAGGTTTTCTTGGCTTGCAAACCTCATTACCTGAGCTATCTTTAGAATATTTGCTTTTTAAAAAATATAGTGATGATCACCCCTTTTTTCTTTCTTTTTTTTTTCCCATTTTTTCTTTTCTTTTCTTTTTTTTTTTTTTTTTTTAACTTGGGAGGGGGCAGTAACTTGAATCCCTTCAGCTAGTAATCTCTAGTTTATGTTTGCCAATTACTTTGGCCTAAATGCATTAATACTGACTCATGCTCATAAAAGTAATTATTTCTTGAAGCTGTAAGACGGGGTTCTTTTAAAAATGGACTCATTTCACTTTTGATAAAACAAACCGATGGGAGTATATGTAGATGCAGCGGTAAGAGAAGGCAAATATGAATCAATGCACCAAATTTTGCAACAGAAAATCATTGCTGGAGACTACAGTTAAACAATCATGTTTGTGTAAAGATTGGATTATCTAGGATGGTTAATATAAAATATTACAAATTACCAATCGGAATTGCAGGTTTTAATGTTATTACTTAACTCCCAGACAATAGCCATACTGGCTGCCACATTTAAGTGCCATTTCATCACATGGTTACTTCAGCAATACCAGGAGAGGGATAGGAGGAAAGAGGTAAACTTGCTGTTTGGGGGAAATGAGCAAACTGATGTTATTGAAAATTGTGTGCCCTCAACTTACCACCTGCTGTGGGCTCCCTCCTGCCTCCTCACTCTCCCCAACCTTTCTCTGGCATCTGTGTTTAGACTCTTTCCTTTGCTGCCTGACCTGACCCTGGACTCTGCCGGCTCTTCTGTTTCCACATTGGTTCATTTTCTAGTTCCTTAGAGAGCAGTATCGATAATTTCTTCTTGCTGCTATTGAAATCTGTTGTTGTCATGGTGAATTGTACTGATACATTTTCTGATGTTAAGCTTGCTGAGCTATTCTTGTGTTTCTAGAATAAGCCCTCTCCCTTGTGAAATATACAGTGTTTGTGTGTGTGTGTGCGTGCGCGTGAGTGATGTGTGTCATTTGCTAATGCATGCATTTCTTTAGGAATGTTTTTAGTCCTATTATTAAAAGCAATAGACCTGTGAGTTTTCTTTCTCATCATTTTCTTGCCTAGCCTTGGTATTAAGATTATCAAGATTATAATAACTTCAAACTGAGTTAGGAAGTTTTACTTCTGTATCTGAAATAACTTGTGTAAAGTTGGGATTATGTGTTTCTTAAGGATTTGGTAAAATTTACATTTAAAACTGAGTTTGTTATTTTTATTGATATCTTGTATTTGGGAGTTGATTATGCATTTTGTTTGGGTGTTTGTAATAAGTATAATAAAAATGTATTTTAAAAGGATTTTAAAAATGAGGGACATGGATATTCCTATAAGCACAGGGAAAGGGACTTGGTAATATTTGAGATTTTGGAAGAAAAAATGGTTACTTTAAAAAAGTATTTGAAGAGAAGATATGGGGTCGAAGCAAAGTTGAAAGGACTGGTCTTTAAAAAGCAGATAGAGCGCCGCCACTCTCGTCCACGGCTGGGTATTGATGCTGGCGTGTTTTTAGTTAGAGAGATGGGTTGGTGCAAAGACTCTCTCCCAAGGCCCTCGTGGTATCGTTAATTTCTGTAGAAGTCCACGTAATATGCAAAAGTGAGATAGGCAGACCTTCTGGAGGAAAATCAAACAGAAGAGGATATGCAGATGACCCAACTTTGATCTAGTGTTAACCATAAAAACATACAGTTTTATTGGAGAAGTTCATTAGAATTTTAAATAAGGAAAATCAAACAGTATTGACAGAACTATATGCTGTTAATTCATTTCCCTCTCTGTACATGACTCCTTTTATTACTCAAGGGCATTCTAGGAAGTAGTATAACACCCTTCCTGTTGTTCAGTATAGGAACCAAAACCTGAAATATGTCTCTTCATCCTGGTTCCTGTTGGCCACTCTCTGAAGAAAGACGAATGCGTGGGAAATGAGGGACCTGGTTGTCTTGGGCTGTCTTTTCATAGTCTTCTCTCCCCACACAGGGCTCGTTTTTCCCTCCCCTAGCGGAAGGTCGGCCCCCAGCCTTCTCTTCTGCCCTCAGTCTGCAGGTTGCCTGTGTGCCCAGCCCTGGCGGCTGTGACTTGTGGGGGACAGAGCCTTCAACAGACTCTCAGAAGCCCTGGACTTCTCATCCCCACGGGGCTTCCCGATCATGCATTTCCCATGTGAATGATGAAGCTTTTGGACCAGAATGTCTTTATGGGCACTTCTGGGTCTTAGTGGTGCTTAATAATGGCTCTGGAGCTAAACTGCCCTTGGGAATTTTTCACAGTAACATTCTCATAGTTGCACTTGTAACCCTTGTCTTTCTCTAAACCTACCCCAATCTCCTGACACCTGCGTCTCAGTCATCTCTGTCCTCTTCATTTAATCTGGAAGCTGCTTCCTTCCCTTTAACTTGTTACCTTGACTTCAGCTCCAGGCAGTGATATGGCAGATCAGACCCTCCCTTTCCATTTTCATAGCCAACACCTGAATGCTATGGTTTTTAGGGTTTTCTTAAATATAATATTTTTGCCTCTATTCTCTACTCTTTCCAACCCATCCTGCTTATCAGTGGTTCATTGGGATTCCTAAGATATAGGCTACATGGATCAAAGGCTTGCCTGGCAACTTTCCAAAGCTTTGCTATCACAGATGAGATCAAGTCCAGACTTTTTAACCTATGAGCAAATTCTTGTACAGCTAATATTTCAATGCACCTGTCAGTTTCCTTTCCTAGTAGTTTTTTAAGTTGTTATTTTTTTCTTTTCTCTTTGCCTTTCTTTCCTGCTTCCTTTCCTTTTTAGTTTGTCATCTCTTGAATTCACTTAGTCATTATTAGTCTTTCAATTCGCGGTTATCATTGCCGGTCACATTCAAGGTGCTGTGCTCTGTGCTGCATGCCCTGCAGGGAGCAACGCAGACATAGACTCTGCAGGTTCTGTCCTCCCCAGGGATGGACACATCCATGAAGATGAGTTATACCAGCTGGGGCCACAGGGTGCCATGGCCCCATGTCACTCGTGCTTTGTCCCCCAGGACATCTGTCCTCTCAGTCTGGTCAAAACTTTCCTTTTGTTTTATCTAAACTCACAGTCATTTCTCCTTTCTGTGTATGAATAATTCCTAAAACTGGGCAACACCTATATACACCCTATATTTATAGATATTGTGTTTAAAGAAGGTATTAGTGCTGTTTCTTTAACTGAATTATAAACTCCTAAAAGGATCATTTATTAATTACTTTTTATAGCTCCAATGCCTCATATATGCTTTGCTATAAATATTTCGTTTTAATTGACTTTGCCTATAAAAATGAAGAAATTTATATAAAATACTAAAAACGAATCAAGATAAAATACACATTAAAATTTTTGGTCTCTCTGTAGCTCAGCCCTGGTTTCCTTTAAGCAGAAAATGATATAATTTTCCCTCAATAACTGATAGAGAAAATACACATTTATTATCCAGAGTTACTCCTTAAGAGTGATCCATCCTGTTCACATCTGCAAAGCTATTTCTACAGGACATAGTGTGGGACAGGAACATGTTTCTCTGTTAGATCTGTGTCTAGCATCAGTGTTTGTTGAAAGAGATTATTCCTTGTGCTACACATTTTTCCCTCAAACCAATAACTTTATTGATTTGATAGCTGTCACCTTCCTGTGTAGACAGTATGATATTATTCAAAATCCTAAATCCAAGAAAAAAACACAACCAGATAACATGGTTAATTGCCGAGGATAATGGTAAGGTGTCCCACAGCTGGTAGGCAACTCACTGGATATTTTTTTGGTGTCAGAAATAAGCTATTGAGAGCTGCAAAAATGCCTCATGAAGTAGCATTTCGTCTTTCTTCAAATAATGCCATTTTATAATAATTGGACTATGGGCTAGAGGCTGTCTAATAGGAGTTAACAGTGCTTGTAAAACCCTGTCTCTATAGAGTGGCTATTTCCTGATTTCCCTTAGAAAAAAATGCAAATGAGCCCGAGACGTAACTGTGGATTTTTCATCTAGAAAGGACTGAATGTGTTTAACAAGTCTAATCATGGGGCCAGAATAGAAACCCACAGGACGGGGAAATGGGGTGTCTAATTTGAAAGAAGGCAAGTGGTGCTGGTGTGCTTGGTCCTTGCTCCCGAGGAGGGCTTGTGTAATTTTTCAGTCTTTCAGTCTTTCCAGTCTAGTTGCACAGGCAACGGCCCTGTTTGCATTCAGTATTCCTCCGGTGAAGCCCGTGAATGCTGTGTTATTTTCTGCCCAGCCTAGAGCCAAAAGGAACAGGCACATGTGGCTTGTAAATCACATCCGAGCGCTGACGCCTCACCTGCTCTTTATGGGGTGGTCGCCCTCTGTGTCTCACACATGCTTCCTGTGGATCACGTCGCATCTTGGCGAAAACCTCCAGTGGCCCCTAAACGATAGAGTCAGGGGACCCCCTAATCCTCTCTGAACTGTAACGTTTGCTACCTGATGTGCACTCTCTGTGGTCCCCAGAGGAAAAATCATTCATTTTTATCTTTTTATTTATTTTTTTTTCTGTTTAGAAATTGGCCCCTGGTTACGGGAGTTCCGAGCGAAGAATGCTGTGGATTTCTCGCAGTTGACATTTGACCCAGGACAGAAAGAACTTGTTGTAGGAGCAAGGTGAGAGATACTATGTTTTGCCGCCAAAGATATTTCCAGACTTCATTTTACATCTGTGCAGCTACCTGTGAGCTTCCCTGCCAAAGCTGAAGAGCGCTGAGTAACGTCGTTTCTTCTAAGCATGCAGCGCAGTACGAGTGTCCCGCAGTGTCCTCCTACAGGGGGATGACGGCTGCTGTGTCCGGCAGGCGTGGATGGGGCCTCACTGGGCGGCAGGAACTGTGCTAACATCAATTAACTCGTTTGTTTCTCCATTCAAACCTAACGGGTCGGTCCTGTCAACATCTCTATTGTAGAGGTGAGGAAACTGAGGAAGGCAGGAGAGAAATAAATTGCCCAGGGGCATATGCCTAATAAAAGATGGACCCGGGTTTCAGACCCAGGCAGTTTGACTCCAGAAACCATATTCTTAGCCTCTTACTACTTTCTTCAGATTTCTGGGGATCAAGAGACCCTTCCTCACCTTTCCTTGTGACCTTGATTAGGTGAGTTTCCAGGAACTTGAAAATTCAAGGAAGTTATTTTCATTTCTGTCTCTTAAGGGTGTGTGTTTCTATATCCAGGTCACCTGCTTCTGCACTTAACGGTGAGGCCACTGGAAAACAATTGGGACAGATTTTGAGTTGTTTCCCATTATACGTATCTCTTAGGAAAATTGACATTAAACTTGAAGAAAGAGGCCGTTTGTAGATTTGTATTCTTCTGGCATCTAAGGAAGACACATTGGGCAATGGAATGCTCAGGTCTTTTTCAGCCAAATTTACTAGCTTATAAAATATACATTTCCTAGCTACAGTTCCTTGCAATTCCCACATAACCCAGAGTGAAGCTACACCTAGCTTACTCTCTGGAGACTCTAGACAGACTTTGAACAATTTCTAGAATCATGGCTTTTGCTCTCAGATCTTAAGGAGTCCTTTTCCATCCCCCCAACACTTGAAGACATTAGGATGCATGGTTATGAGTTTAAATGTATAGGTAGAAGTTGGCTTAGTTCGTGTCACTGATCAAGTTGCCCGTGCCTCTTTTGATGTTTGTGCGGAGACAGCGGGCATGGATTGGGCAGAGCCGGTTGGGGCACCCTTTTCCTGGCTGTGGTCCCCTGGGAGTACTGGGGGGTTCTGATGCTGCCATCTCAAATTTCATCACTTGGAGTTCGGGCTGTGTGCTGCAGGGGTTTTAGGTTGGTCTCCTGGTCTCTAGAGTTTCTTCTTCTGCACGTCACAGCCAATATCAACTTTGTAAAATGCCCATATTCAGCAGCCCCCGATAAACGCTGGCTCTCTGGTGTGGCCCACCAGCCCCTCTGCCTGTGGTCCCCCACCCCTTACAGACTCACCTTTTCTCCTTTTTGCATAGTTCAGGCATGTGGAATTATTTGTATTGCTCACAACTATGGAATACGTTCTTTCTTGCTTCTGGGATTTGGTGACCTCTTTTTCTTTTTTTTTTTGAGTAATAGCTATATACCCACCCATCTCCAGCCCAAATTTCCTGCCTGGTAAACTCCAACTTGAAGTGGGGACCTGGAGCAAGGGACCTCCCTTGCCCCTGGGCTGCCACATCCCCTGCCCTATGGTCCCATGGGCACATATGACTTCTGCTTTTATTACCGTACTTAGTGCTGGAAATTGCGTGATTTCTTGACAGTTGCCACCCCCATATCAGATGATGACTTGCCAAATGGTAGGAGATATGCCTGTCTTTTCTTTATTTCTCTAGAATATAGCACAGTTTTTCCCTCTTTGTAGATGCTCAAGGATAATTGATGATTCAATATATTTATTTCCAGGACACGATTTGTATAAGTGCCCTCTGCATCTGGGTGGACACTTAGGGAAAAAGAGGTTGGAACTGTATTGGATTTGCTCCAGATATCTGCATTTGGCCAAGAGCATGAGGGAGCGGCAGGCTGTATCCCCCAGAGGTCACCCTGGGGGAAAATCAGCCAAGGGGAAGAGGCCTCTTACTGGGGGAACAGGAACAAATGTGATCCCAGTTAGTGCTGCTGAATCTTGCATTCCTCATTCATCTCTAAAGAACTTTGGAAAAGCTTTTTCCATGAGCTTGACTCAAAAGACTCTCTGTTATCTCTGGAGGTCTGCAGTGCTGTGTGAACAGTCCTGCACCTCATACCCTGCAGCTGGTTGGCTTTTGGTCAGTGACTCAAGATTTTCCTATGGGATGTGAGAAGCCACAGAGCAAGTTGGGGATTGTGAAGAGATGCTTTGTGCTCCTGTCCTGGCTGGAGACGGCAACTGGAAATTGTTCCCAAGGGGCACCTGTCCCTGGAGGTCTCCATCCCAGTGTCCTTAAAGGTCTCGATCCCAGGATACTTAGATCTCTCCCTCTGAATGTCCCTGGAGGTCTATATCCTAGTGTCTCTGGGGGTCTGCACTCCAGTATCCCTGGAGTCCCCATCCTAGTGTCCCTGGAGTCTTTATTCCAGAGACCCTGGAGGTCTCCATCCATCTTTTGTCATCATGGTCCCGGCTCAACCCTGCTGGGAGCGACTGGACTGGCCACTGAGTCACACTAGTATGGCAGATGGCATGGTGGACAAGGACATGTAGGATCACCAGACTTAACAAATAAAAATCCAGGATACACAGTTAAATTTGAATTTTTGCTAAGCACAAGCAACATGTAATTTTTTATTATAAAGTATGTTCCAAATATCTGGTGACCCTAGGAACATGGGCTGTATTTTTCTGTTTAGAGCAGCGTGTGGTATATTGTAGGTCCTTGATGATAAATGACAGGAAAGAAAAAGGGGGTGGATTAGCCTTGCTTAGCTGAGTAACCCTGAGCCAAGGTTACTTCAGAGCCTAATTTTCTCATCTTTAAAGTTGATATAATAGTTTCTGCCCCTCTCAGCTGTTGTGAGGATTAAATGAAATAATCCACGACAAGGGACTGTCACGTTAACAGGCAGCCTGAGGGAGGCTCTGAGCATCTCTGGGTTTTAGCACACGTGTGTGTGTGCATTTCAGGCAGTTACCACTGAAGGGAGAGAATAGGAATTTCACCTAGGAAATTTGGTGGGATTAGGCTCAGAAAGTTTGAGAGGGAGTGTGTGAGCCTGATATAAAACTTTAAAAATAACCCAGCCCTCAGCTTCCTGCTTGGCAAAGCTTGACCTAGCAAGAGAAGTTTAGATAACAGGTGTATATTTTGGAAATCAGTAATGGTTTAAAAATATGAGCTATGGAAACATAGAATGATACTCTTTATTTTTTCATAGTTAGCACTAGGCATTGTGAAGCCATTTGTTGGATGGTTTCACTTTATATTTGTGATACTTGATGTTCCTGAAATGGGATTCAGTTAAAGATGCTTTGCACTCGCTGACAAAAGAAGTTCATTGTGCTGCAGAAGGGTAACCTATCTTTAGGCGATTTGTGATTATGTAGCCCCGAAAGGTAGTTGGATCTGAATTCATGCAACTTCTGGAAGGATCTGTGCATTTACCATTTCCGAGGTGCACATTAGCTTTCACATTATTTTAAATGCATTGACATTCTTATCTTGTTTTACCCCAGCCTCTTTAAAAATTAATCATATTTGTGTTTCCAATGATGAAACTTAGGCATCTTCATTTTAGATAGTGTGGAAAATACAGTAAAGCATAAAGAAAAAAACAGTTTCACAAATAATCACAGTTAACCTTTTCAGCTGTTTCCCTGTGTTGATTTCTCTTTATTTCTATTCTTGGGATAATATTTTTTGAATGATTGTATACTTCTTTGTCACAAATCCTACTAAAATCAGTTTCCATGGTATGAAAAAATGAAATATTTCAAAATGAAAGAATATTTTATGGATAAAAATTTTTTTGTATAGATAATTATAAAAGTAATGACAGCGATCATACTCCACAAACTTGGCACAAGTGTAAGTTTTGCTGCAGATAGAATGTTGCAACAGATGCAAGAGAGGGTGATTACATTTTTATTTCCCAAATGGATTAGTTTGTCTTCAGTGTTTCAGGTTCATTCTAAGGGTGGTAAGTGATTCCATCCCGAATTACTCCGGTATGTATTCTGTGCTGAATTCTAGTGTTATTCCAAATGGCAACTAACTGGGTCCACACTCAAGGCAGTGTTTGCTGTCAGGGCATTTACAAAGCAGTCATATTTTAATAATGCTTAAAGCCCTGCAGTGCTAACGAGAAAGAGTTTGTTATCAGAGCGTCTGTAGCTGGAGTCTTTGTCACGGAACCACAAGGAAGATATCCAGGCACTCTTTGTGGCTATTTAGGTACAAAGATGTGTTTTTTCTAAGTGAAAATATTTTTAAACATATATCTCAGTTTCTAAAATGTGAATTTTCATCCATTCTTTTTGTTTGTTTCTTGGTATTTCACTTTTTTTCTTCCCGTAAGATGAATTTTGATTCCCTTACTCTTCTCCAATAAGCTTCAGTATAATACAAACACATAAATTGAAGGGCACAGTCTTGCAACCTGTGCTGTTTTAGTAAGAAATACCTGTAATTTCTCATGCAAACTCCTGTGAGTGTCGTGTGGCCTCAATTGCCAGTGTCTGTGTGCGCGCTTACAGGTGAGCATTGATGGCGCAGCCACCTGCCCAGGGGTAAGACGGGATTGAGGCCCACAGACCCAATGCTTGGATTGGGTAATGATCATAATTGATGACAAGTATAATGACTTATGTCCTTGGAAATGTTTGCTTTTAATTCTATCAAAATTACATCACAAAATGGGAACATTGTTAAGATACCAAGAAAGCAAAAGGTTCTGGGATGCATGAGTCTCCTTGCACACCTGACCTGATATGGCAGCCCATAGCTGCACACCTTGCGCACCTCGTCTGATGTGCTATCCTGTAGCTGCGTGCCTTGCATACCTGACCCTCTATACCAGCCCACACTTGCCTGGATTCCTTGTGCAGAACCCCTTGACTCACTGTGACAGTATTTCTAGATATCAGAAGATATTTCCGTATATATGGCTATACAACAAACAGTATAGATTTCTTTAATCAGCATGTTTATTACTAAAGAATAAAATAATAAAGAATTAAAATCTGAGTGCTTCCGAGGCAGAGAGCTTGGTCTTCTTTACTGTCACAACAAGCTGATAGTGTGAAAAATTTTAGTTTATTATTTTGAACCATCTGTTTTGCTCATGGTTTAAATCTACAAAACTAAAGATAAAAAAGGAAAGATTAACTTACTTTTATTATGTATGCCGGGCTCAATTTGCTTTAAGTGTTCAAAACCCTTAAAAGTTAAACTTCTGCATTTTCAAATGTTCATGAGTTTATCTGAGCATTCAGTGATCCGGGATCAGGCAGCGCAGGCACAGGCAGTTCAGCTCTCCGCTGGCGTGGGCGTGGAAAGAGAGGAACCTCTTGCTAGGTGCTCTTCCCGCAAGCAAGATACAGAAAATGTATTTGAGTGGTGAAAGTGGAAAGTCTCCAGTTGTTTGCTTTTACTATTTACACTGAGCTGAGTTTTGGTTTGCTTACCTGAGAATCCAGGGCAGTGGAGACGTCTCAGACTGCTGGCCTTCCAATAACCTTAACACAGCATGTATTCTCACAAGATCACACTGAATAAATGCCAGGCTTCTATTTAATTACAATGAGTTCCTTTTAAAATGACTTTGCCACGGGTTCTAAACAAGGGGAGCTAAATTTTAGATTCACATAAAATGTATTTATTTTTTTAAAAACTGGCCAATATCATTCTTTTCTTGGTTGTTATAATTCCCATTTTTACTTGAAAGTTTTTACCTTAGGATTAATCTGTTGGAGGCAATATATAATTAAAAGGAAAACTGGAGATGTTTATGAGATCAGTGATTCTGCTTCCAGTAGCCACACTTCTTCCTCTTTTCCAAAGCATATATTTTAGTCCAGTTTACACAATTAAAGGGAACGTGTGCTGAGTGGCATGAGATCGGTGATTAGGAGTGAATCCAAAAAGACGTGCACCGCCCCCCGCCCACCCATTGCACGGGGAGATCAGAGGTAATGCTCATGTTGACGTTGTGTTTACATTAATTATGTCTTGGGACAAGCAGCTGGGGGTGCAAGGGGACAGGGATGATGCTTTTCATCTTGCTGGTTTTATTTTTTATTACCCTGTTCCAACTTGAATTATTTTGTTACTTTGAACCTCTGCTTTAGGGTTAGGTGTTTGCTTTTCTCTGTCCCTTTCCTTTCTCGTGCTGGGCCTGACACACAGTGTGTCTTTGAAGATTCTCCTGGCTTCTTTCTGCTCCTTCCACCTGTTTCCCCCTTTCTTCTAATTGGCTTATTTTATTAATAAACACGATCTGTGTTACAAAGTCTCCCCTTTGTCTCCAGCATTGTTACCTTTTGTCCACTATTTGCCAGACGTCAGTGTTCCTAAGCATCAGCTGGGCATTCATCCTAACTTGAGATTTCCCTGCCCAGTCCTCCCAGCTCTCCCGGTTCAGGTGGCGCAGGAGTGTGTGTGTTTAACAAACCGGCTGCCTGTGTATGCTCTTGGGAAAGACTTCTAACTATCGTGTTCCTTCTGCTATTGAGAAAAAGAAAAATCTATAGTTTCTTCCCTGCTGGAGCTGGGAGAAGATCAGCCTAGCAGAATAGTTATTTATTTCATTATAAATAAATAAGTAAAACAGCCTTCCCTGGGTTCCAGATCTGCAGACTCAGCCAACCACAGATCTAAAATATTTTGGGAAAAATACACCAAAAAAATAACAGTACAACAATAAAACTAATAGAAATAAAAAAAAAAAACCAACTATTTATGTAGCATTTACATTGCACTAGGTATTATAAGTAATCTAGAGATGATTTAGAATATATAGGAGGATGTGTGCAGGTTATATGCAAATACTGCACCATTTTACATCAGGGACTTGAGCACCCACAGATTTTGGTATCTGAAGGGATCCGAGAACCAATCCCCAGGGGATACCATGTCATGTCTGTAAATAAATAAATAAAGTCTTCTAGTATCCCAGATCCCATGAAGGAACCAACAAAGGAGTGTGTATTAATAATAATTAATCAGCCTCTTTGTCTGTATGCGTGTGCCACAAACTCTGTGTGTTGAGAGCTTTTCTCCTATCCAGTCCTGCATGGCGTCTATCAGAATTTATAAGTTCATATAGTCATTCTGTCAGGATTCTTCATTCATTCAATATTTATTGAATCTATTACTTTATGCCAGGAAGTATCTTAGGCATGGGGGCAACAAAGATGAAACATCTTCTTTACTGGATGAAGATTTTATAGGCCAGTGGCAGGGTCAGCAAGCTGTGGCCCCAGAGTTGGCTCCCTGTTTTTGTAAATAAAGTTTTATTGGCACACAGCCACATCCGTTCATTGGCACATCTTCAATGGCTCCTTTGGAGCTAAGACTGCAGAGTCAAGTAATTGGGACAGAGGCCAGAAAGGCAGAGAAACTGCTCTCTGGCCCTTTAACACAAAGTTTGTTGATCCTGGCCTAGTAGATGTGACAGGGACACAAGCAACTAAATTCTCCAAGGGCAGCCTGGACAGGAAAGGGATATGAGGGTACTTGGGACTGAAGAGGCTACCCTGGGAAGGTCCTCTTGCAGCTGGGCCTCGGAGATGCCTTAGGAATCCGGCAGGCAAGAGAGAGCTGCATGGGGAAAGTCAGAGATCCAGACGAGGTTGAAAAGAGCTCATCTTGGTGGCTGTTGGTGACTGAGAGGGTGAAGTCATTGTGGATGAGGTCTTGAGTGTCAGGTGAGGCTGGATGATACAGGAGCTTGGACCAGTGACTCCAACTGAGGCAGGTTTCAGAGTGACCTGAGAGGCCTTTCAAGGGTGCAGATGTCTGGGCCTCTCCCCATGTTATCTCAGTTAGACTTCCTGGAATTAATGACAGAATCTTTGGTTTCAGCAAGCTCCTGAGGCTCTGTCGGTGTGGCAAATTTGGGAACCTCTGCTAAGAGCATTGAAGGGCCCGGGAGATTTCTAAGCCTATGTGTTTATAGCCTCAGGTTTGCATTAGGAAGATACTTCCACAATATTGTGCACAGAACGTGCTAGAGTTTGGAGAGTTTGGAGACCTTGGAGGTAGGGACAGCAGCTGGGAGTTGCGGATCCAGGGAGAGTAGACAGCATGTAAACCTGGGCAATGGTAGTGGACTTGGAGGTGAGAAGCTGGATTTGAGAAATGTTTCAGAGCTGGTTTGATGGCGACTGATGGCTGATAGAATGGGTGGCTGTGGGCAGGGGGCAGAGGTGACTTTAGTAAGATTTGGAACTGTGACTGGACAGCAACAGCTGGGATCGAGCATATGGGAGAATGAGCTGTGATATTTTGATTATTTGAAGGTGTATGAGATAAAAAATATCTCAGATTTTACTAACTCTGAAGATAACCCAGACAAATATTTGTATGTGGAGATAATTTGGAGGGTGAATATTCCTAGGAAGCCACAGATTAAAGGAATCATAGGAATATTCAGTTGGTATTGTTTTCAAATGCAAAATTATCTCTGTTAACTGAAAAATGGAAAGGGACAAATCAAATACACCATGGACTCATAAAAGCAGAAGTTACAAGTTAAATTAAGAGCAATAAGTCATCATCTGCGATCTTCAAAGCACTTAGACATTTGCAAAGAATATTTAAAGCATAATACAATTTAAATTATTAGTGTGATTATTAATAATATTGATGAATAATTTTTGCCCCAAATAGACTTGTGAGAAAAGATTTTTATGATCTCTTATCTCTTACGTTTGCTAACAGTATTGTTCCTAATTATTGCATGGCATTAAAAGTCTATCTTTGTTATTTCATTGTACTTCCTAAATAATGAGAAGTTATCCTTTTAATCTTGGCATTGAAAGATAAAAGAGTGCGATTAAACTGATTTGATCTTGGTTTTGATGTATTCTTTGAAACTTATTTCTAATAACCAAGACTTTTAAGGTGCTTGAAATACCCTTTTTAGGATAGAGAATGAAATAATGCAATTGTGAGAGAGTGGGAATTAGACACATATAACAACAACAAAAATTAATTAGAATTATTGAAAAATTTTTGTTGCCCAAAGAGTATATCTTTGCTGTTTTTGAGGAGGGCAGGAAAAATTCTGACTGAGGAGGTAGCTAATAACATGACCGTGTTATACATTTGCCTCCATATTTAAAAATATTTTAACAAAATACAAAACAGAATTCAAAAACTGTGTTCTAAATGTGATCTAACTATTTAAATATAATGCTATACTGTTCAGAACAGCTTTGCAATTTTGAAATTCAATTAACCTCTCAAAAACCTGTGAGAACAGTACATGAAAGAGGCTTTTTTCTTTAGGATGGTTCTGACCACAGGAAAATAAAGGCTCCTAGAATTTGCCTACAGTCAACCAGCATACTGTAGTGTCTTGGAAATTGCCATTGCAGAGAGGTTGGTGAACTGCATGCGTTAGCTACATGATTACATTAAATCTGTATGTTCTTTAAGCTATTCATGTCATTGAGATATTCAATACTTCCATTTAGATAATTACAATAACTTTATAAAAACATTTTGTGTAGTACAGGATATAGTTACTACTTTTCTTTAGATCCATTGTTAAAACATTTTTGTAGATTTACTTGCTTTTCTGTCTCCATTTCTCTTAGTGCAAAATGCAAGTCTACCTTTCTTAATTACTCTGCGACCTATTCCTCAATTAGAAGCAAGCCGGTAACTCACATGTTCAATAAGAACTCGGAATGGAATTTTTTCTTTGATTTTATAGTCATATTCATCAGAGACCAATTGAGTTATTCTAAGAGAATGCCATTTTAAAACACCTGTGTCTTTCATAATTTATGGAGGTCAGAGTTAAGTTTTATAGTGTCTCTAGATAAAATGAGCCATTTAGTTAATATGCTCATGATGGATCAACCTTTTCTTTAATGCCGACTGAATTTTATTACTTTACATGAAGATACAAATGAACTTCATCTATTAAGACCCCCACTGTTCCCTAGGAGAATATATTGTTGTGCTTAGTGATTTGTTGCTAATAGGCCACTGGGGGATGTGATGGGACCCAGGAATGAGTTATTCAATCCCAGAGTCAGTAAGAAATAAACTCTAGTCAAGAGGGAGAAAAACCCACTCAGATGTCTAGTGGGGAAAGGATGAACAGGCTACTCAATATTGTCATTTTGTATCTGCCAAATTTAATGGCTTTGTGATTTGAATTATTCAGTCTATTGGATCTATGTACTCCTCATATATTATTACTCCTAAAAGAAATATGGTTTATTGCATTTGAACATTCAATGTCAAATTTTATTCTAAGATGTTTGAAAAAAATGTAGATCCATGCCAAGAGAAGAAAAACTCCTATTTTTATTTACTATAGCCATAAAACTGAACTGTTACACCTTGGTAAACTCTTCCTTTGTACTTCTGTAATGGGAGGAGAAAAGTAGAGATACAGAATTGCTCCCCTACGCTCTATAACTAACACATTCTAAGAGTCTAATCTCGTAACATCTTGCACCACTGCTTTTTTCCCTGAAGAATGGCAATATTCCTTATTACTACCTGTTTATATCTAGGGGTGTTATGAAGATTAATGAGACCACTTAAAAGCTTTGGGGTGCTCAAAGCATTGCCCTTTTAGAGAAACTGACCCTGTGCAACATTTGGTTAGCATTCCCAGTTGGCCGGGAGCCAGAAGCATTACTCCTTCATGTTGGAAAGGTTGGTGGCCTCTCTCGTGAACCCCAGGTATATTGTTTTCCCTCCTCTGTGCTCTCACAATTGCAGGATAAAGTGGTTGCCTCTTTCGTAATACCCTGGAGAACAGCCACTTGCAGGGTTCCATAGATCTTACTTTAGTGTGTGAGTAACCCCACATCTGGGAATAACAATTTTTTATTCCCTTTAGAAGATTTTCTTTCTTTTTGTAACCTTTAACTTCATAGGCCATTGACCTAAACTGTGATAGATCCAGCTGTCTTGAGAAATTTCAGGTTCCTCATGTTGCCAGCTGGATTGGAATTTTGCCTACAGCAAAATTCATGTAGAATTGTACTTAGAATCAAATAGATTGAGGAAAGGGATTTGAGAATAGTAGAATCCATAGTGGGTTTTTTTTTTTTTTATCATATTCTTAGGTTCCAGGGAGATGATTAGGGAATTAAACAAATGTTTCATTTATGATTAATCTTTTAAAATATGTTTTAAAAAGTTGACAATTGTAACAGATAAAGTAAATATTAAGATGTGTAATACTGCACAGTTCTAATATGGAAAGGTCCAGCAAGTCATTTAAATTGACTGCTTGGGTTTTGCATAGCCCATACTCATTTACTATACACATATTTAAAAGCACCCACCAACTCTGTACCTTAAAAATCAAACAAATGAAAAAAATAAGTAACAAAAATATAACCAACCAACTGGCATGAATATAGACATTAAATAGATGTTGAGGATATGTAAGACTATAAATAGTTCTGATAACTCCAATTTTAAAATTTTTAAGTAAGCTTCATCAACTGACTTTATGATTAACAAATACAAATTATATACAGTAAGTACTTATTAAATAAATGTGTACTAACAAAGAATTATTTTCACTATTTTATGTGTTGAGGTCCCATTTAAGATTATTTTGAAATAAGTGACTCAGCTACAAAAGGTAAACGTACATGAAAAAGTACTTGTCAGGAATTTATTGAAATTGTTCATGATAAAAAGTTTTTTGTTAGATGACCACTTATTCATCTAACTCCATTTGGCATTTTATATATTTAAAAACAGTCACAATCTTTTAGGAATTTGTGCTGTTTAAACACAGTGACTTACTGTATAGTTCAGATTTCTCCTTTCATAAATGAAGAAATAGGGCCACTCTTCAAATTAAGTACAGACAGGGAGGTACAGAAAGAACTCAGGCAAACTAACAAGCGAGAAAAGAGGCACCATTTAGTTAGCCAGACTGGTAGGACCAAACTGTTCTCTTTGTGGGAAGACATACGTCGCAGCCAGATCACAGTCCCACAGGTGAGAATTGATTGCCTAGAATCAGAAGTTTGATATTAGCAGCATTAAGGCTTGAATTGTCTTAAAATGAGTTGTTAATGTTCCTGTACATGGGCAGTGAAAATATGAAATAATTGTGCTGTCAGAACTGTTTTTGTATGTGTCTGTGTGCATGTTTAGTGCAGGTGAAATTAGGAAGGGGACATTGAATGACACATTGGTGAGGCCATGCATGAGGCACAGTGGGATAGAGGACACCAAGATGGGGAGGATTGTTTCTAATCCTAGGACTTTCTCTGAAGCCTCATAGTCTTGGACAAATCACATCATACCGCTTAATTTACAGAAGTTTCCTTATAAAATTGAGGGGTATATATACTCTTTAATGACAGTTTAGCTTTAGAATTCTTGGATTCTATGTTTTTTTTTTCTTTTTTAGATTAAGAAAATTGAGAAGGGGTTAAAAAAGTCACTAGCTTGGATATTATGACCCAGAAAATACTACCAAAAAGAAAGTTCAACTCCTCCTCGGTGCTTCTCTTCGTTGGGGTGTTGAGCATGGAGTTGTTGTTGTTGTTGGTGGTATCTCACAATAACTGTGATCTCTTTCCTCGTAAGCATGCCCCTGCTCTCTGCCTCTTCCTTTCTCCTACTGAATGTCTCTGCCGCCATATTGATTTGCTATTACCAACAAGGTTATTGGGAGGGTACCCCAGTTCTCAGGCACTTGATGGAAGGAAAGATGGATGGTTGAAACCCACTGGCATTTTTCATGGAGTGGAGGGCTATTGGGACCTGAGAAGTGGAAACATAATGGTCAGAAGGGTTATATTTACTTGGGGAGATGTGGTCTGAGAGTGTGGCAGATTTGTCATCATAAGCTAGTGTCCTCTCCTATGGAAAAATACCTGAAAACTGGAACCAGGGGTTGCAGATAGTGAAGTCTATACCTTCTTCCATCCCCTTCCCAAATAGAGAGAGGGCTTTGAACTTTTCTCTCTAGTGGTCTTGCCGAGAGCTCTATAGAACATCATAGGTGCTGGGATCCTTTCCCCTCAATGGCTCGAGGGCACTTCCAGCTCTTCCTTTGGGTATGAGAACTTCTTTTCAAGAAAGTTCCCAGAGATGGATACTGTAGTGTGAACATGCCTGTGCACAGGTGTGTGTGTAAGTATGAGAAACAGCCTCGGGATATCACAAAAGCTCTTAGATAATTCATTGACTAAATATATGAGTGGTTTATTATATTGGAAATATTTACAGAAAAAGTATTTGTTAAAATCATCAGTGGATTGGAAAGGGTGGGATGACTGTGTTCAGGACCAATGACAATATAAACAATGTTGTCTACTTTTCTAAAAACCCAGTAGCACCATGACCATCCCTACCAACAACAATCTTGATAGGTGAACAAGGAGGGTAATTGTGCTCTTAACCTACAATCGCTGGGGGGAAGATACACTCTTCCTTTCCCTGTGCAATGGAGAACATGCTCAGAATTTCAGTGTGTCCAGAAATTTTAATATTTTGCATAAACTAACTAGAAGTTGCTACTATTAATTGAGTGCTTACAATGGGTCAGACAACATTCTAAGTATTTTCCTTAGATTTAAACCTCATAACAACTGTAGGGGGTAGGTCTGATTATTAGCTCCATTTTACAGATGAGAAGAATGAGGCATAGAATGGTTCAACTTCCTTTCTAAGGTCATATGGTGGCAGAGCTCCAGCTTTTGCATGAATATTCTCAACCACGAGGTAATACTGTGTCCCACAGTAGAAGTTACAGCCTCCTGAATCCAGAAAGCCAAGTGGAAAATGGTGTGAGGGCAGGGATCTGAGATGCTTATAGAGGTGATGGGTTGCCCTATGGCCAGTAATCATCTCTGGTGCCACTCGTAAGCCCCTCTTCTGAAAGACTTATATAGGTGTGTGTAGATTTCTGACTTCCCTTAGGGGAGGTGTGCTGGTTTCTGTGTCACAGGTGAGAGCTTAGCAAATCTTGAAATGCTAGCCAGCCTCCAGTGGTGCTTGCCTGGGCAGCTTGACTGCCCACATTCCTTCTCCTCGAGACAACATTTCTGTTGGATACCTGGCCTCGTCATGATGCTGTCTAAATAAACATAGACTCTCCTGTGATATTCCCTCCCCTCAAAGGCATCCTTAATCTGATTCTGCACAGAGGGCTGTGGCTCAACTGTAATAAAAGACAGAGGTTTTCCTGAAATGGCTTTATGGTGAAAGTGCCACATGTGCCAAGCAGTGCTTCTGGAAGATTCTCTGTTGTATGTCAGAGGTTAAATGGGAGAGGCAGAGAGAGTGTGGTGAAGAGGCTCTTGCAGTGGTTTGGAGGAAGCAGTTTTGACTCAGTGCAGGATGGCAGTACACCTGTACTGGAGGGAAAAATGTAAGAAACCTGAGTGCTCAGGAGACAATGCCTTTGGCTCTTGAGACCACCCTAAAAATGAACTTAGTTCATTTTCATCCTCCAGCTGTGTGTGTCCACGTGCTACTGAATATAAGCCTCCAGGGTACTTTATCCTCCCTAACTCTGTCCACAACCATACTGATGCTCCTTGGTTCCTTGATGTTCTTAGGGCTATGCCCCTGGGCTGGCTCTGCTGTCATTTGTCACTTCTACTGGGACGTGATGTTCAGCTGTTGTATCTATCCCCCACTGCAATGGTGAAAATAACCGATGCTTGTTTCTTACTGATGTTGGAAAATTCCTCTCTTATTGCTACAGTAGTGACCTTGGACCAACCTAAGGTTGGTCCCTTGGCTTCTTGGAGATCCCTCCCTACACTCATTTGTTTCTTAGGGTCTACTTTTCATCATGTGCCAATTTCTTCCTGCCATTATTGTTCACACCTGGGCTGACTTTCTTCTGCCTTCATTTCTGGGGCACTGCTGCCCCAGCCTCTTGCCCGCCTGGTGGTGAGGAGTCAGTCACCCATTCAGCTAGAGGCTGAAGCATCACACAGTGAGGGAGGCCAGTTAGTTGTTTCCAAAGCTACAGCAGTATAGTTCAAACATGATGTAGCTGACATTTATGTTTATTTTCCCCTGTGCTCCGCTAATCCTGATTGCATATTTCACTGTTCTTCCCCTTTAGTGCTGAAAAAAATGATAGTTTTCTTTTCTTTAATTTCCTGTTTTATACTTGGACAGCAGAGCTGTCTCTTTCAAACCCTTGATGGCTCTGTTTTTGGGGGAATAGATTGATAAATTCATATTTCTAAACTTATACTCTGAATCCATCCAAAAAGCTAAAGTACTGTAATATTCAGACCACTGGTTGAATGTAAAATCTTAATTATGAAACATGGTGAATGTAAGTTATGAGTAAGAATGGAGACTCTTGAAGAAGAATTTTATATTGTCTTAAGTTTAATGCAGTTTCAGAATGGAATGCCCTTTTGTCTATTCCACATAGCTCAAGAGAGCCAATTAATGACTTACCCTTACTTTAATGTCTCTCTCTCTCTCTCTCTCTCTCACACACACACACACACACTTGTTAGCGTTCTCACCAATGTCAAACGCATGGCTGTTGATGTACTGAATGCCAATTTGTTCTCTGAGGGCCAAGGAAACCTGTGTTAAACATATTCTTAAAAGGAGGATGCTTTTGAAGCCAAAATTATTAATTTTTTTCATTTGTTCTTAAAATTTTTATACACTGTAACATTTTTGGATCTGTTAAAAATAAACTTGCTCTCTTTTGTGTTTTGTAGAAACTACCTCTTCAGGTTGAAGCTTGAGGATCTGTCTCTTATCCAGGTAGGTGCGGTTTATTTTTCTCAAGCTTTGATTTTCCATCCCAATGAATTCACTGTTTGAGGGGATGAAGACAGGTGTATGTAAAGGAATTAATCAAGACCAGACAGGGCTTTATGTCCTCAGAGGTTCAGGCTGCCGGACTGTCGGCTGCCCTGTTTGATATGCGTCAACACCTTCTTTAATTCCCATTTAGCTTTTGCCTCCTGCCATGTGACCTCTTGGTTTCATTGGTGTGATCCCGATTTTCTCTTCCCCAGATGACAGACAATTCATGGAGCATTACCTCAAGGTCTGGTAGCATTCCTTTCCCCACAGTTAGAGTAATCACTGATTATTTGGTTTGATGCATTCAGCCATCGAATTCTGGTAAAACAGCTTTGTTTCCTCTTTAGAATTGATAACTACATGAATATGAATATATGGGTTAAGAGCCACATATAGCAAAGAATAAGTGATAATAAATAAAAATGCAGTTTTTACCTTCTCCTATTGTTGCAGTTTGGAGAATGAACTTAATTAAGATCCTTGGCCTGAATAGAATATTCATTTTAGTGGCAGATCCAAATCGCAAAACCCACTTTTTGCCCTATTATCTTTTAGAAGGCTCTGATAATCAGGGTCTTCTGGAGAAGGAGAGGGTTAAGACATGGATATCTCCCTCACCACAATTCTGGAACTACTTGTGGATTCCGTGGACCATGCGGAATCCTTGGGCTGTGCATGGTTTGGTGAAAGTTCTTCAACCAATTTTAATATCATCTCGTGCACTAGAGCACTAAGAAGTAATTGGAGAGAAGTTTATATTATTTTATTCTCTCTGTAATGCTGGAACTTGTGAATATCTGGAACCTTTAAAGCTAGATTTTAATATTAGGTTTACCTGTTACTCATCAGGGGCTTAAAATAAGCCAATCCCACTACCAAAGCTAATACTGATAAAAAGCAAGGGCTTTAAAGACCGATAGGCCAGAATGTGTGATCTGGCCCCATGACTCCTAGTAATTGTTGGTTTCCTCATCTGTGAAATGGCCACAGATCACTACCAACCCCATACTATCATGGTGAAAATTAAGTAAGACTTGCTAAAGAGATAAAGCATAGTAATTTTTTAACAAATGTTTACTGTTTTTGAATTTTAAAAGTTCTAATAATAAATGATGTCTCATAATAGTTTTATTATATCACAATTGGCAACGAACTGTCATTCTATGAAACTTAGTATGTAACTGGTGTTTTTTTTTTTTGAGACAGAGTCTTGCTTTGTCACCCTGGGTAGAGTACGGTGGCATCATTGTAGCTCAGTGCAACTTCAAACTCTTGGGCTCAAGCAATGCTCCTGCCCAAGTAGCTGGGACTATAGTGCATTCCACGATGCCTGGCTCATTTTTCTATTTTTAGTAGAGACAGGGTCTCACTTTTGCTTAGGCTGGTCTCGAACTCCTGAGCTCAAGCAATCCTCTTACCTTGGCCTCCTAGAGTGCTAGGATTACAGGCATGAGCCACTGCTCCTGGCCTATAACTGTTGTCTTTAAATGAGTTTGTTGATTGGTAAAATTATGAATTTATTAATAATAAATCAGAATGATCAGCAATTTGAAAATATTATGTTAAGAAAAATAAGCCAGGCACAGAAAGACAAATACTGCATGATCTCATTTATGTGTGGAATCTAAAAAAAAGACAAACTCTTAGAAGCAGAGAGTAGAATGGTGGTTACCAGGGGATTGGGGGTTGGGGGAAGGTTTTAGGGAGATGTTGGTCAAAGGATACAAAATTCCAGTTAGATAGACAACAGGAATAAGTTCCAGAGATCAATTGTACAAAATGATGATTACAGTTAATAATATATTGTATTCTTGAAAATTGCTGAGAGCAGATTTAAAGTGTTCTCACCACAAAGAATAAGTATGTGAGATAACACATATGTTAATTAATTTGATTTAGCCATTCAACATGTATGCATATATCAAAACATCATGTTGCGTACAGTCAATAGATACAATTTTTATTTGTCAATTAAAGAGGAGCAATTTAATCAAAATGCCATTTTAAAAATTATTGCAGACAATCTTTCATAAAAATACAGATCTCTCAATAGATAGGAGCCACATATTTTGCTCATTTTGATTTTCATGGTATAATACACTATCTGTCGTATGTGTTAAAAAGTGAGCGGTATAGATGTGTGTGCGTACAAATATATGTTTACATGTATAGATTCGTTTGTCTCCTAGTTTCTAACCTCTGTTGGCTGAGAGAGTCTAGAAGCATTGGCATCCCAGTAGCAGTGAACACACTTAATGCACAGTACTTGGTTTCTAAATATAATTCTCTACTAAGAGGAATCAGAGAAATGGCTAATTCCAGGGTTGAGCAGGGAGAGACTCGGATAAGACTGGAAGATCTTGTTTCAGAAATTAAAGAAATATTGAAAGAATGATAAAGGTGTGTGAAAAGGACCTAGGAACCAGCTGAAAGTGGGCTCACTGAAGAAATTTGGGACCATTTGTTTGTCAAGATAAATAGTGATAGATTATAACACGTTAAATAAAATAAGCATCTGTGACTATATACAAACATAAAAAATAAACAAATGAGTAAATAAATGAGGCAAAAGGGACTGCTCTTTCTTATTGTAAAATACAATTAATAAATATTGGAGGAATGATTTAATTTGAAAATTATCTCTTGGCAACCATCACACAAAAACTTGATTTAGGCAAAATGATCAATGGATGTTAAAATGTGTGGGTCAGAGTTTGATGACAGCTGGGATATTTATATAGTGTAAAAGTGCTGACCTATCTAATACTTATTAATTACAGGAGTAAAACTTATAACTTGATAGTGAAGAAAACTGGCAAATACCCTATAACTAAGTTTTTGAAAGTGACTTCTGAGTAATGAGACAGAGTCCAGTGATTTGATGTACTGAGAAGGATGCAACAAAATTTCTATGACATTCCGGCCAAAATTATAACCAATAACCTCATGATGAGGAACCATTAGATGAACTGAGGGACATCCTAAAAAAATTGGCCTCTTTCAATATCACAAAGTCATAAAAGGTACAAAAAGAATGAAGAGTTATTCTATCATAAAGGTAAACAAATAGACATGATGATCAAAGCAATACTTAATCCAAATTAAATCTTGGAACAGAAAGTATTGTCTTGCTATAAGAGCACTATTGGAACAACTGGTAAAATTTGAATGTCTATATGTAAGATAGTAGAAATGTATTAATATTAATTTATCCATTTTTATCACTGTAACATTGTTATGTAGGAGAAACCTATAGTTCTTTGGAAAAACCTACTGCAATATATAGGAGTAAAAGGTATCATTTCTGCAACTTATTCTTAAATGATTTAAAAATTACTATAATATATATGTACATATGCAGAAACTACACACAGATGTTCAGAGGAAAAAAATAAAGCAAATGTGATATAGGAGTAATCTAGATGAAGGGTTTTTGACCATTTATAGTTATATTCCTGCAAATTTTCTTGACAATATGTCAAAATGAATAGATGCAAAAAATTGGGAGATGCATTAGCTGTTAGCACACATGTATATGATATTATTGTGAGAGCCAGGAAACTAATTGTATTTTTTTGGCCATTGTTTCCATTTGTTATGAATGCCTTTGGTGGAAGTCAGGTTTAGGTTACTGATGGAACTCAAGGGCTCTTGTTGGAATGTGGAAAGCCGGCCAGCATCACCCGCTGGTGAGAGTTTGGTCTGCTCACATAGGGCCAATCGAGAAGACAGTGACTTTCCCAACGGTGGCTTTGAAAACCCAGCTATGATAACAGGTGTCAAACATGGATGTACCGTTGGTGCAAGGCAGTGCAACTTTCCTTTTTCACATTCTGTGGTTGTGAGCGCAGTTCTGTAGCCTACTGTTTACTTAGCTGGGAAAGAGAGAAAGCTGGAAATTTTTCATGACACCCTTGTTTTTATTACAGGAACAAGGTCTGCTTGATTTCTATGAATATTTCATTTTAATTTAAATGGCTATTTCCAAGGGTAACCAAAAGGAATAAGCACTCTGGTAAACAAAGGGCTGTACTGGTGCTATGAACAATGCTGTCCAATAGCAGCGAATTTGAGCCACATCGGTAATTTAGGATTATCTAGTAGTCACATTGAAAAACGTACAAAGAAGTAGGGGAAATTGCTTATGTATTTTACTTACCTCATTATGTCCAAAACATTGTCCTTTCAACATGCAATCAGTATAAGAAATTAGTGAGATATGTTATGTCCCCTCCCCCTCTTTTTTTGGCACTAAGTCTCCGAGCTCCAGTGTGTATTTCGCACTTCAGCACATTTCCGTTTGGATTGGCTGGAATTCCGGTGTTGTTCGAGGGGGTGATGCCCCACTGGGCAGTGTAGTTAGGGAGAGACAGAGCATTTATGACTTGTGTGCCTTCCATTGTTCATAGAAATATTACTTTCTAACAAGGATCATCTGGATTAATTTGTGAATCTCAGGCTAATAATTTTCTCCTTTCCTCTCTCTCCAAAGATGGGAAAGTATTTTTTGAATGTGGAAAAATGAGAAAACTAAGATCGAGGAGGAAGCCCAGTTTCAGGAGAAGCGGAGAGAATGAGAATTTAGCGCGGCTCAGCAGTGGCCTTCATTTAGCACCAGGCAAGGCTTCCTGTGATCCTGCCCCTCTGCCGGACGGCACAGTTTACTGCAGGTGGCAGCTTGCATTACCTGCGTCTCTCCCCATCACCTGGGGCACTTTCTACCTTGTCTGATAGTGTCAAGCTGCTTATAGTTTCCCAAACTGTAGACTATTTCCCAACATTAAGCATTTGCTCTTGCCATCCTCTCCTAAATATTGACTCCTTTGTCCTCTCTTCTCGCTGATCCTTGGATATCACCTGAAGCATCATCTCTTTGTCACCCATTCGGAGCCTGGATGGCTGGCTGCCCTCTGAGGCATCTCACAGCCTTTATTTCTGACGAGCACTTACTGCCTTGTATTGAAATTCACTCTGTGTGTTGTGAGGAGTGTTTTATTTCTCTTTGTATTCTCAATATTAGATGAGTATATTAGATTAGGTTACCTGGTAGGCGGTAAAGTCAAAACAAATGCCTGTGCAAGTTCTAATCCCTTGGTATTTAATAATATGTTTACTCTTTCTTAATCTTTTTTATGGATCATAAGGTAAGCCTCATGTTTGTCCCTAAATTCAAGAAAAGCAAAGCAACACAACCCCGAGACTACAGCCATAATGAATGCTTTCTAAAAGATGTATCCTAAAACACTCGCACCTTAAGTGTGCCCAGAGCAGGATTCTAGGACAACACAGGAACATCTGACTCTGATACATTCATTGCTTGCAAACCAATCACCTCTCTTCTCAGTACTGTTCTACACTTTTCCTCTGCCCCAAATTCTTCTCCTGCCTGGACATTGGTTTAGCATCAGTGGTGAGAAAGCAGATTTTGAATAATGGTCCTTTTGCCTTCTATTTAGTGATCTTCATAGAATTCTAGAGATCCCACTGCTTCCTCCCCTGGGATCTAATGTGTTAATTTAAGTCGAGCAGCCACAGGAGGAGGACAGTGGACACCCCTCCCCATCCTCCCGCAGGCCAAGGTGGTTCCCACCTTATGTCTGTTAAAGCATCGCTGTGCGCTGTGTGTGGTGACTCCCAATATAGAACCATGCTGAAATTCAGCAATGGGAAAAATGGACTTCTGTGGGGTGGCTTCAGAATGAGGACACTCCCTGATTGCCCAGTGAATTGGATACAGGGAGCAGTCAGGATCAGAGGCCTTTTCCCTGTTGCCCAGGAGAATCTTGTCTTCCTAGTAAACCAGAAACATCGCTAGGGGAGTTGCTAGAGCTGTGAAGGTTTGAGGAGGCAGTGGGATATTATCATTGTATTATCCCAAGGGGGCGTCATCTGAGGTAAATCTCCTGGCATCACCACAAGAATATTCATGTATAAATATACCATGAAGTAAAATGCCTTTATCTGGAGTATTTCTTCTGATTTTCAAACACGTATGTCTTAATATGTTAAAGAGAAAGACCAAGAGTTGCTTTTAATTTAAGGAAATAAAACGTGTTTTTCATCAATGACTAGGGAATCAAATATTAATGTGATATCATTTTAAGATGCCTTTCCACTCAGAGGCTGTGATGAATTTCTTTGCAACTCCCTTTGTGCTGAAATTTAGTGATTACATACTGAAAATCAATCATTTTCAGGCACAGTGATAGTTGACCATTATGTGCTTTTTCTACTTCATGTCATAATAACAGATTCAAATCTTCAGCATCACTTTTCTTCTTGCCTTGATCATGGAGATTATTTTACAAGAACAAAGGTTTTTGAGAAATAGAAACATACAGTTGGCTGCAGGACTGATTCACAATGTGTGGCCATCTGGGATCCCACCGCGGGTGGCCCGAGGTGGACATTCGTGGAACAGTCTGAAGAACACAAGGGACTGCATGCAGCTCATTTAACCTCACCATCCTTCCAGCGTTCCTTTGGGAAATAGCTTGACGTCCATTTTTATATTGTTTTGTTACTAAGGAAAAGGAATTCGCTGCCTATGTGAGATCTTTATTCCAATTTTCCACCTGCCTCTCTGTGATTTCTAAATTGAAAACTGTTAAATCTCTCCGACTACATGATCAATATTGGCAGAGAATTCTCTCGAAAGCGAAATTGGATATTAATCTTTTTTTCCCCCCTGTATATCTGGGTTTGGGGAATTGAATTTCAACCTGAGTCAATTTCTAGACCGGTTGTTCTCAACTGAGGGGAATTTTACCTTCTGGGAATATTTGGCAGTATCCTGGGACATTTTTAGTTGTCCCAACGGGTAAGGGAGGCTTTAACTGGCACCTAGTGGGTGGAGACCAGGAATGGTGCTAAACATCCTACAATGTTCTGGGCAGCCCTTCCCCAAGTGGCAAAAACTTACCCAGTTCTGAATGGCATTAGTGCCAAGGATGAGAAACCCTGTGTTAGATGATTGCTGCCTCAGTTTCCACATGTTTTGAAGAAGCCATTTTTCTAGTTTGTGATGTTGATTGAATCTATACGATCTTGATAGGCTTAGGGAATTTCTCTCTTTATATTTATTCATATATATATTAATATATAACTGAATACAAATATGAATCCTTAGTGGCCATTTCTAAAGAAGCTGCTGGGATTTCTGAGTTTAAATTACTTTCTTCTATTAATACGAAATTAAATTTAAAAATAAATTGAATCAATTTATAATACCCTCTCTAATGGGTCATAAGACTATAATATAAGTACCCTCTGTTGGAATTCTTCTGTATAATTTAAAGAATGATATATTGATTAATAATTTAGAGTAACTATTCCAATGAGATATTTACATTGATTAATTTTTTAAATTATGTTTCATATTTATTGAGCAAAGAAAGACTGGTCTGTCCTGTAGCTCTCAAAAATATGATTCTAAACTTTCTTTTTTGCTTTTATTTACCATTTGTTTTTAAAATCATAGTGTTGTAGAAGTGGAAGGTTCCTAAAGATCATGTTTATCAAAACCTTTCAGGAGTTAGCAAACTAAAGTGGTTGGATCGCAGTTAAAGTTTTATCAAAACACAGCCACACCCATTCATTTGCATATTTTTGGCTTATGATCATAGTTTAAAAAAGTTTTATTGTAACCTAGACATACCCACTTTTTTTGCATAATGTCTATGACTGCTAATCAGCTGACTTGGCCAGTGGTAGCAGAGACTGGCCTATAAAACCTAAAACATATACTAACCCCTTTAAGAAAAAAATTGTGACCTGTTCTGGTACCCAGTACTTAGCAAGTTCTCAGCGAGTATTTCCTGAATGGATGAGTGAACACAATATGACGTAGTATAGTGTTTTTAAGTTTGTCAATATTGGGTTGATATGTTTCTTTGGGCTCCCTGTGCATCAATTACGTGGATCCCAGTAGACTTTGGGCTGTGGGTTGGGAACATAAGATAGTGCAAACATTTCTTCCTAGATATTAGGCTCTTACATCTGCTCTCTTGGTGAAAATTTCCCGTCAAAAGCTGTTTTATCTACTCACTTATTCAAACACATTTATCCCCTTTTCTGATAACTTCCCGGAGGATTTATAGTTGCTTATATATATTTTATATACATGAAGACTGAGATTTTGCTGGTTCCAGAGAATATTAGCCAAATTGAGTTAACTGCCATTAAAAAAAACCCCTGCACTCCCAATAGCTAAACATTCACATGCAAAATGCTTATGTCTCCCTCACAAGACAGTCTAGTGCAAAGTCTGTGAGGGCTCAGTTCTGTGCTGCCATTCAGGAACCTAAAATATTCTATCTTATGGTGTCCCCATCTTTAACCCACACCTCCAGGGGAGGCATGGAAGAAGTATGGAGTGAATGGCGTATCATGTGGAGGAGATCTACTTGGGCCATGCCAGGAAGTGATATATCCCTTTGCCCAAATTCCATTGGCCACAACTTAGTCACATAGCCTCAACCAACTGCAAGGCAGGAAATGTGGTTTATCTGCACACCCAGGATGAAGTGGAAAACCTGGGCATTCAGACATGGGCAGGCATTGGCATTTTCTCCCAGACAGTGCTGGGGTAGACAAGACTAGCTCCTAGGGATGTACTTGACTGTTCCCTATTCTTCCCCCACCCCACCCCACCCTTCTAATTTTTTACTACACACGAACAGATTTGTGCATGCTTCTAACATTTCTGTAAATAACAAGCAGGGATACTTTGCACAAACCACTTAACCTCTCTGGACCTCAATTTTACCTACAGTATGTTTTGGAGCGGAGAGTCAGGAAGAAGAGTAGACTGGATTAGCCCTACAGTCCCTGTCGGCATTAAAATTTTAAAATGTATCATCCATCCACTCACTCTTTCTTCTGTCATTGTGTAAATGATGCCTGGATTCCTAGTCCTTTAAGGAAAACTTGCCCTACTAATTTGAAACATGGTGTTATGCTTAATGGATGTAATTTTAGTGATCTAATTTCCCATGAATACTGGTGACAGCAGCCATAATACTAGCAGGCAGCGTCCCTCGTGCCCTGACTCTGTTCTAGGCTCTTTGCGAGCATCTGCTCAGATAGTTCTCTACCAGCATGAAGGGGAAGGTAATTTTTTTCAATATTCTATGCTGGAAGAGTTGTAGCTTGGTGAGTTTATGAGATTTAACCAAGATCACCAGCTGGTATGTGGCAGAGCTAGGAGCTGGACTTGGGTGTACCGGGTGCCTGAGGACAATTGCTGCTGGATCACTAACTAATGTGTTACCTTATTGTGCTCATTGCCCTGGCTGCCATACTACTTAGAGTTTATATCTGACTTAGGGGGAATATAACCGTTCATTTGTAATTGTCATTTCTATATGGGTTTTAGGCCAGGTGCCTTGGAAACAGTCTGAGGCAGCAATTGATGAGCACGTGATTTATTTAGGGCACATTCTCAGGAGGTAGGAAGTGAAGGATGCAGTAGAGAAGGAAAGGAAGCAAGGAATAGTTCTCAGCTGATCCTAGGGCCAGCTGTGCAGTGTGACTAGAGCCACAGCTGATCCAGTTTGAGGCAAGGGAGGTGGCAATTTATACCCGACTCTCCTTTGTCCATTGGTCATTAGCTATGGGCTGCTGAATTGAGAACGTTTGGTGACATACTCTGGTGAGGGGGCACTTATCAGCCAAGAGCCATTCTCCAGAGAGGGGGCAGGCAGGACTCAGGATCAGCCAACACTGACGGCGGCCGGGGCCGGGGGCCCTGTTCTGTGAGGAGAGATGAGTTCTTCTTGCTTAGGGTTTCCTGATGTTGCTGACTCTGACACTGGTCTTTACCACCAAAGAAGTAAAGTGGTTTTATGTCTTTGAAAAAAATGAAATACATACTTTATTATTGAATGTTTTCTGTTGTATTGTGCACACCTTAGTTTCTAATAACTCTCTTTATCCATTTCTCAGTTTCTCCTTTACCTGTGGCCTCAAAAACAGAAGAATTGAAGATGCATGAATATTTTTCTTAGTCGTATGCATCACTTAGTTTGGTGAAATGAGGTCAGGAAATATCTGTAAGCCAATGGCAAACACTGTCTGGCAATCACAGGCTTCTAGATGAATGGAGAGGTTCATTCCACTTATCTAAAATGCAATTCTGCTTTCATTTCAAAATGGCCCGAGTGCCTGCCACGGCTGCTGAATGATGGGCATGCTCAGAGCTCTCTGCCCTGCTTTCCTTTCCCTCACCTGCATGCCCTTCCAACATGCTGACAGGAATAGATAAGCCAACACACCAGGAAAATTCCTGATTTCAAATTGAAGTAATGATATCTTGTTTCGGTAAGAGAGAATATGTTCTACCAACTGGTCTTCCAATTACCTAGGGCACAAATGAAAATTAAAAGCAAGGGAGAAATATAAATGAAAAAAAACATGAGTAACATCAGCCTATCATTCTCTGGAGTGAATACACTGAAATTCTTGATTTGGTGCCCTTTCACACATGAGCCATTTGTCACCTGACTTTATTCATAACTGTGATGGAGTTGGGTAGAGTCACCATGGACAGAGCTGAGATGGGCACTGCCCTTGATAAATGTATATCTGTGAAACACTCCTTTTGTTGTGCTCTTATAGCTAGCCTTTAGGAGTTTCTATATTGTTTCTTCATTAGATCCCAATGTTTAATCAGATTGCATCAATTCTTACTGGTCTGGGGGCTATTCTGCCTTTTTCAAATGATACTACATGATCTTTGCAATGATTTTACATGGGTTGATTGTACAGCTTAATTTTTGGAATTCAACTCTATTTTCAACTTTTGGGGATATTTCATTTTTATTTACATGTGTTCTAGATCACACAGAGGCAAGTTCCTCATGTGTAAGTTCCTTATTAAGAGTAATCTATTTCATGAGAAAATAGGTAGACTATATATGGAATTAGTTCATATTTGAAGTCCAGAGATTTCATGCAATTCTTTGCCTAAAAATTGTCAAACACCATTTGAATAAAAGAGCATTGAAATTAAAGCCAATTTTAAATTAGAGCCATTAGTTTCTGGTTCAAGAGGGTAAAGAGAACCCATATACTGATCTTACATTCATCAAAAATAAAATGTTTAAATTATAATAAAGTTATATGAAAGGAAAATATCTGTGAACACGAGAGAAAGAATTAGGAGAAATCACAAGGAAAAGATGGAAGATTGAAGGCTCATGATTACCTCGGTTCTTATCTGATATACTACTTTGAGGACAGAAGATAATTTTTAAGCATTATAAGCCCACAGGAAAAAAATAGAAGATAAAACTATTTTGGGTTCACATATAAGTGATGCCTCCAGAAGATGGCTGCTACTCCGAGAAACTAGCAAACATTTTGGCAGTCACAGTGAAGTATATTTGCAAATTAAAGACTGTGTGAAGGTCCAGGGCTTCAAACGCATGACCAGTCTTCTGAAGATATTTGCCAAACTTTGATATTGTGTGGTGTACACAGCTAAATTTCTAACAAAAACAAAACAAAACAACAACAAAAAAAAAACCAGAGTGGAATGAATCTCCCACATTCTTGTAGGGCTGAGGAGATAAATACCCAGTGGGTTCTTTCTTGAAATCCCTGAAAAGCCATGACCTAGAAACCAGAGTGAATCGGAAGTATATTGGGTCTCACAATACTCACCTCATCCCTGACTTAGCGCAGTCCTTGAATTGATCGAGATGATCAATCCCTGTCTTCACCCTCCCACACCTACCCCTAATATACCTAAGAGAATGAAAAAACAACTCTTTCTAGCAGAAGACTCTTTGGTGGAAGTAGCATAATTTGGAGTGTCAAAAGTTAGTTTTTTTTTTTTTTTTTTTAATCCACAATTGCAAGTATGTGGTAAAATACTCTAGATAGAAGAAAAGGCAGACCCTCATGACAGATAGATTGGATGCAAACAGGCAATAGAACTAATCCCACAGATGAACCAGTTAGTAACGTTAGAAGAGCATGACTTTAAATAACTATGATTATTGTATCAAAGAAAGTAGAGGAAAATTTGGACAGAATTGATTGAGGAATGGAGAGTTTTATGAAAAAGTTAGAATAAAAATATAAAAATACATTTTAAAATTTAAAGAAAATCTGAAATATGGAATTAAGTAAATTATTTTAATAGCAGATTGGATATAGCAGAATATTGTATTAGTGAACTGGAAGACCAGCGAGTAGAAAATATCCAAACTGAGGTACAGAGGAGGACTGGGGCGGGGGGAGATAAAAGAGTCAGAGACGCCTGTGATGCCTTCAAAACTCTAAGTCACATATTACCTGAGTCTCAAAAAGAGAGAAAGGGGGAGAGAAAGAGAAAAAACAAGACAGAAGCTATATTCATAGTAATTATTGCTGAGACTTTTCCAAGATGATAAAAGATATTAGCTCACAGATTAAGAAGCTCAGTAAACCTCAAATGTAAGGAATACTCCATAAACACACCTAGACGTGTTATAATCAAACTTCTGAAAACCAGTAACGAAGAGAAATGTCTTAAAAATACTCCAGAGTAGGGGAGAAAGGCACATGCCCTTCAGAAGATCAAAAATAAGATTCACGGCTGATTTTTCAAAAGAAACTACAAACTCAGGAGACAATGGCAGAAACCCAGATATCCCTTCTCCCCCACTTTGCAGCTCAGTACAGCTGCTCCCGTGTCATGCTGGAAGAAGATGGGTTTCATGGTGAAAGATGACAAGCCTGCAGGTACATTGGACTAGGTCACCCAGGTATAGCTTGAGAACTCCCATTAAAAAACAGGGAAATTCAGTGTGTATCTACATAGTGAATACTGAGATCCCAGCCTCTCTGCCCCAGTGTGTAGTATTTTGGTTCTCATATATTCTATAGGGGCCTTCGAGTACATTTTTATTGGTATCTAACCAGCATATGACTACAGTCTTAAGAATATTGATATTGGCAGTCACTCCAATACAGTAAATCCCATCCAGAGCAACAGGCACTGATCAATGATAGCTCGTCTACAAAGTAACTCATGTGCCCAGCTCTAATGTTCTTCCAGTGTCCACAATGAAAAACGGAGAATGACCCAAATTGAACAAGAAACTTGGAGCAAATAGAGATAAGAAATTATCATTAGTGTCTTCTAAAATAAGAGAAGATATTGCATCCATGAAACAAGGAAAAAGAAATACTCAGTTTATTAAAAAGCCTTCATAGTTTATTTTAAAAAGATATGATCATCAAAATGCCAATGCCAATGGGAAATTAGAAAATACATTTGATAAAATCTCCCAGACAGTTGAATAAAACCTAAGAGATGGAAAATGAGGAGAAATATGTGAACAGTATATGATTAATACATTAGGGCCAGGAAATAGAAGCTTCAATAGAAGAAAGACGGAGAAGAACATGCCCAGGATGAGGGCAAAAGATTGTGGGCTTTTTGTGATACAGGCCTTGGGAGCCACCAGTCCAGGTTGGAGCAGATGACACAGTTGCAGAAGACATCTTTCCAGGAGATTCACAATAATGGGATACCTGAAGTGTTCCAATGTATTTAGACAAACTGGAGACCTATAGTTGGATGTAGGAGAAAAATAGGTAGTAACTGCATAGAAAAAGAAACAAACAAGAGACAATTAGGAAAAGCAAAATTGTTTTGAGTATCAAAATACAGTCATATCTTAATTCATGACCGATTTGTGAATATAATTTGCTTAGTTATAAATATGTAAATACTACATACCCAAGCAGAATCATGATAAATCAATATTGAGGAAGTAGAGAAGGGAGAATGTGTCTGAGTTGATGGAGGAGAGAGGTTTAGCAGGAGCTAGTAAATAATATTTCTAACTGAAAAAAATTAAAAAACCAGTAAAACCTTATTATGTAGAGATTTGACAAAAATACAAAAATAAATCAGTGAAAGACTTGGAAGCTCTCATTTTGAACAAATAGGATATGGGCTACAACATGGAGGGTGTCTATTTTTTAATTAATTTTTGTAGATTTCCTTATGAATTGAGTGCATGTTTAACTTCAGTTATAAAATGATATAAAGATGATGTTGTATCCATAAAGCATGAAAAGGCTGACATGGAAAAGACAAAACAGATCAAGAAAGAATTCATAGAAAATACAAAGATGATGTCTTGTGTATATAGAGAGATCATCAAAAGATATGAAGAAGGAAATTAGAGGGTTCCATAAAAATGGCTTTAGGATGAAAGTAGGTATTTTTATACAAATTATAAGTTTTACCATGAAAAAGTAGTAAATTATATGAAGATTATTTTTATCAATAAGAAAAATAGAAATATAATTAGGAATTATAGGAAAAATAAAGATAAATAAGTATACAAGAGAAAGTAGATATACAAGAAAATTGTGCTCTAAATATAAAACACAGAGGATGATTTTGAATAATTGAGTATAAGGAATGAAGCCAGCAAATTTGGGTGGAACATAAAGACCACGGTCTTTATTTATGTGTACTTTCTTAGGCTTTATTATAGTTTGTGATATAATAATTTTCCATGATGTCTATTTTGTTTTCCCCCAAGTGATTCCTATCTTATAAATGGGATATTTTGCTGAGAAATGCTCACTGTTTGCTTTTTGCATCTCTTTGAGAATCATGCTAAAAGCAAGCTTAAATTTCATAATTTGTTCTTTTCAAAATATTTTCTGTAGGATTTGTTAAACTTTGTAATTTTCAAGGGTTGTTTTTTTATTTGTTTCTTCTGATTCTTATTAAATAGTTTTTATGTGTTTCTTTAAAATTTTTTATTGACACATATTTTTACATATTTGTGGGATAAAATTGATGTTCTAATACACATATATTGTATAATAATCAAATCAGGGTATTCAGCATATCCAGCACCTCATGCATTTATTATTTCTTTATAGTAAGAACATCTGAAAGCCTCTCTTCTAGCTGCTTTGTAGAATATTTTACCTCCTGGAAACATAAATATATGCTATAAAGAAATGTGGTTAATAAGTAAGTGACAGTCTTATGACCTCATACTCTATGTGTTTATAATTTTTTTTCTTTAGTGGCACATTTGGGAATCTTTTAGTAGTTGCTATATATGCTGGAGAAATATTGATATCAAGTTTAGGCATTCTTTAAATTTGTCCTCAAATTCTTTGAATTTTTATATTTAAGTTAAATTTACTATTTGAAATAAGTTAATTAGAAAATGATCATCTCCATGTGGTGAGTGGTTTGGGTTTTCTTTTTTATGCTTTACTGTAATTTCCCAAATGGTCTGCATGTATATGCAGTATCTATAGTATCAGTAAGGATAATACATTTAAACAGACTTAGGGAAAACCTAGGCAAAATTTAAAACCTGGTTTTGAAAGTTTTTTCTACATTATAATTCATGTTTATTGAGGGGTCCCTTTCTCTTCCTCTCATCTAGAGCCTAGGACAGGCCAGGGAAAAATTGCTGAACAAATGGATATGTGTCATTTTTCTCACCATTGACACAGTTCCCTGCTATGCTATCATGTGAATTTTATAGTGGCTGGTTTTATATTAACTTCTAAAGGCCTGGCTTTGTCTAAATGTGTCCAATGTTAATATCATGGCAGCTTTTGATGCTTCTACTCTAAGATTGCATGTCAACAATCACTGCATATCTGCAGAGAAACAGCAGTGAATGATCAATGTTCATGAGCACCATGAACATGATCATGAATGTGAGCATTAAATGAAACATATTGTTTCCACCACTATCTGTTGCTTAGCCCACCATAAAGGCAAAGCAGGTATGAAATTGAGTTTGGCTTATGTGGTGGTTCAAATCTGTTATGATTTCACTGTGTTTAGAAAACAGCAGCAGGATTAACTGAGAGAGAGTCCATGCTTTAGCATGTAAGGGGAGTCTGTCACTGCTTTGCTTGTTTGTTTTCATTCTAGGATTGGCAGGACTTGACTTCCTGTGATTTAGACAGTATTTCCAGTGACATGGTGGGATAGGCTGTAAAATGGCTCTCCAACAAATATCTGTGTCCTGATCTCTAGAACCTATGAATGTGACCTTATATGGTAAAGATGTGGTTATATGAGGGACCTTGAAATTGGAAGATTATTCTAGATTGTCTGGGTGGTCATTAAATGCAAATGTGCACATAAGACAGAGGCAGAAGGAGATTACACATATACAGATGAGTAAGCAATGTGAAGATGGAGTGGAAAGAAATATGAAGAGACTGGCCTTGAAGATTAGAGTGACATAACCACAGCCAAGGAATGCTGGCAGTCCCCAGAAGGTGGAAGAGGTGAGGAATAGATTCTCCCCTGGACCTTCCTAAGGGAGCATGGCTCTCCTAACATCTTCAGTTTGCCTAGTGATACTGATCTGACATCTGCTCTCCAGAACCGTGAAAGAATAAAATTACATTAATTACAGCTGACACCATGGAAATATAAAATATCATCTATGAATACTATAAAGACCTCTATGCCATAAACTTGAAGACATGGAGGAAATTGACAAATTCTTAAAAACACACAGCCTCACTAGTCTCAATCAGGAAGAAATAGAATTTCTGAACAGACCAATATCAAGTACCAAAATTGAAGCAGAAATAAAAAACCTTACTAAAAAGAAAAGTCCCAGACCAGATGGTTTCACACCCAAATTTTACCAGACCTACAAAAAAGAACTGGTGCCTATCCTGCAGAAATTATTCTACAACGTTGAGAAGGAAGGAATCCTCCCCAACACGTTTTATGAAGCCAACATCACCCTGATGCCCAAACCAGAAATGATGCAACAAAAAAAGAAAACTACAGACCAATATCCCTTATGAATATAGATGCAAAAATTATCAACAAAATCCTAGCAAACCGAATTCAGATGCTTATCAAAAAATAATCCATCACGACCAAGTGGACTTCGTCCCAGAGATACAGGGATGATTCAACATACGTAAATCTATACATGTAATTCAACACATAAATAGAAGCAAAAATAAAGACCATATGATCCACTCAATGGATGCAGAAAAAGCATTTGACAAAATTCAACACCCTTTCATGATAAGAACACTTAACAAAATAGGCATAGACGAGGCCTACTTAAAAATGATACAAGGCATATATGACAAACCCACATCAAACATCATACTGAATGGAGAAAAATTGAAAGAAATGCTGCTTAGAACTGGAACTAGACAAGGTTGCCCTCTATCACCACTTCTATTCAACATAGTGCTGGAAGTCCTAGCCAGAGCAATCAGACAAGAGGAGGAAATCAAAGGCATCCAAATGGCAGCAGAAGAGGTCAAACTATCTCTCTTTGCTGACAATATGATCTTATATCTTGAAAACTCCAAAGATTCTGCCATGAGACTATTGGAATTGATAAACAAATTCTACGAAGTCTCAGTTTACAAAATTAATGTACAGAAATCAGTAGCATTCCTATACGACAACAACAGTCAAACTAAGAACCAAATAAATGACTCAATACCCTTCACAATAGCAACAAAGAAAAAAAATACCTAGGAACATATTTAACTATATAGGTGAAAGATCTCAACAGGGAGAACTATGAAACATGGAGGAAGAATATAGCAGAAGACATTAATAGGTAGAAAGCCATACCATGCCCATGGGTTGGCAGAATCAACATTGTTAAAATGTCCATACTACCCAAAGTGATCTGCAGATTCAATGCAATCTCTATTAAAATGACAACATTTTTTGCAGATCTAGCAAAAATAATTCTATGCCTCCTATGGAACCAGAGAAGACTCCAAATAGCAAAAGCAATATTAAGCAAAAGCAATCTTGATGGGAGGCATCAACTTACCAGACTTCAATCTATACTATAAGGCTATAGTGACTAAAACATCACAGTACTGGCACAAGAACAGAGACATAGACCAATGGGACAGAAATGAGAGCCCAGATATAAATCCATCCTCATATAGCCATCTAAACTTTGACAAAGCAGACAAAATCATACATGGAGAAAAAGAATCCTTATTCAGTAAATGGTGTGGGGAAAACTGGATAGCCACATGTAGAAGACTGAAATAGAACCCACACCTCTCACCTCTCACAAAAATCAGCTCACACTGGATAACAGATTTAAATATAAGGCATGAAACTATAAGAATTCTAGAAGAAAATGTTGAAAAACTCTTACAGACATTGGTCTAGGGAAAGAATTTATGAATAAGACCCCAAAGGCAATCACAACAACAATAAAAATAAATAAATGGGACCTAATAAAATTAAAAGGCTTCTGCACAGCCAAAGAAGCTATCATGAGAGCAAACAGACAACCTACAGAATGGGAGAAAATATTCACATGCTACACATCCGATAAAGTGCTGATGACTAGAATTTATATAGAACTCAGGAAAATCAGCAAGTAAAAATCAAACTCCATTAAAAAGGAGGCAAAGGACATGAACAGAAATTTTTCAAAAGAAGATAGACTAATGGCCAACAAACATATGAAAAAATGTTCAATATCTCTAATTATCAGGGAAATGCAAATCAAAACCACAATGAGATATCACTTATCTCCTTTTAAAATGGCCTTTATCAAAAAGTCCCAAAACATTTATATGTTGGCTTGGATACAGAAAGATAGGAACACTCATACACTGCTGGTGGGACTGCAAACTAGTACAACCTCTGCGGAAAGTGATATGGAGATACCTCAAAGAGCTACAAGTAGAACTACCATTTGATCCAGCAATCCCATTACTGGGCATCTATCCAAAGGAACAAGAGACATTCTATAAAAAAGACATCTGCACTAGAATATTTATAGCAGCACAATTCACAATTGAAAAGATGTAAAAACAACCCAAGTGCCCGTCAATACATGAGTGGATTAATAAAATGTGGTATATCTATATCATGGAGTTCTACTCAGCCACAGAAAATTATGGTGATCTAGCACCTCTTGTATTATCCTGGATAGAGCTGGAACCCATTATAAGTGAAGTATCACAAGAATGGAAAAACAGGCACCACATGTACTCACCATGAAATTGCTGTTAACTGATCAGCACTTATGCGCACATACAGTAACATTTATCCAGTGTCAGGCAGGTGGGTGCAGGGAGGAGAGGTTGGGTATATTCACACCTAATAGGTACAGTGTGCACCGTCTGGGGGATGGATATGCTTGAAGCTCTGACTCAGGTAGGGCAAAGGCAATATATGTAACCTAAAGATTTATACCCCCATAAGATGCTAAAATAAAAATAAAAATTAAAAAACAAAAACAAACAAACAAACAAAAAAACCAGATTTAAGCCACCAAGTTTTTACGGCCATTTGTTACGGCAACCACCGGAAGCTAACATACCTGGCTTCTATTTCTCATATCTTGTGGGTGGACAGGTGACCCAATAAGCCTGCATGGGAGTACAACATCCTCTTGGTCCTGGGTAGTATAAGTGACCCAATCGCACCTGATTAGTGGCCTTTAATGACATTGCAATGTGCCCTGAGAAAAACAGGGCCAATCTCTCTTCTTTGCAGCCGTGAGCTCAAAGGGTGGTGTGAACTGGTGGCTACTTGCAGCCATCTCTTTACCACATAGAGTCTGTCCAAAAACAAGGCCTAGCAGAGGACATTGTAACTAGGAATTGGCGCCATGGGATTCATATGGCATACTTTGAATGCCTGAGTTTGTCTATGCTTGAATCTGTTTTTCTCCTCTTGTGCTTTTCTGTTATAAAATATTTAAAATCTTTTGGTTTGGGCTTAAGTTAGTTGGAATTGAGTTTTTATCCCTCACCAGAGAGTCCTAAGGGCTTGGTTAATGTGATTTTACTTCTGTCTGCTACTCACATGAGAACTTCTCAAGACACATTCTAATGCCCTTGCACACTTTGACTTTTAAAGCTTATGAATTTTCTGCCTAAAATTTTTCACCTCGTCGAGAGAAGAGGCTCTCTCTGAAAACATGCTGGGTCTGGTACATACACCAAATATTACTTTCTTCTGTTTAAAATACTAAACACTACCATTGGTTGGGGGAATCTTTAGGTCATGAGCAACACACTGACTTGTAAATAAAACACTCAAAAATTCATTTGGAAGTCACATTGAAATCAGTCAGTTCTACCCATTAGAAAGAATAAAAGTTAAGTCTATTGTCTATTGCATAGTGTATTAGTTTTCTGAGCCATCATAACTCATCACCACAAAGTTAATGGCTCAAAACAGCAGAAATTTATTCTTTCACAGTTTTGGGGGCTAGAAGTCTGAAATTGAGATGTCAGGTGGGCTGCAAGCCCTCCAAAGTCTCTAGCGGAGAATCTTTCATTGCCTTTTCTAGCTTCCAATGGCTCCAAGTGGTCTTTGGCTTGTGGTTTTATAACTCCGATCTCTCCTTTCATCTTCACATGGCCTTCCCTGTGGCTCTGAGTATCTTAGGTCTCCCTGGTCTTTCTCCTATAATGATACTTGCCACTGGGTTTCGGATCCACCAGGATAATCCAGAATGTTCTCATTTTGGGATTTGTAACTTAATTTCATTTGCCAAGAGCCTTTTCCAAGTAAGGCTACATTTATAGGTTCAGAGGCCACCACTCCTCCCATTGCAGGTAGTACTCAAGAGAGCTTTAGAAGAAAATCTTCCTGTGTTTATGCATTTTTTAAAGAGATCCTACCCACTCATGGTGACACGAAGCTTCTCCTTTCATTATGGCTATAAGATTTTTTTTTTGTGAGCAATCCTTTTTTTTTTTTTTCCTATGTCAGAGTTTCTTGACCTCCACACTATGGCCATAGAGGTGAGACAATCCTGTGTTGTGGAGGGCTCTCCTGTGTATTGTGTGGCATAGGGCAGAGGCAGCATCCATGACGTCTATTCACTAGACGCCAGTAGCACCTCCCCGCCATTGCGACACTAAAATGTGTCCAGGCATTGCCAAGTTTCTCCTGGGAAGAAAAATATCCCCTGTTGAGAAGCAGGCCTCTATCCCCACATTGCACAACTATGGTTATGAGTGTCTTCTGGCAGAAAGCCAAAGAGCAGAAGCAGGGAATTGGAGAGCACAGAGAAAAATATTGATTCTGCCTTTTCCGTACTTGAAGTTGAAGGAATGCGTTTTCTCTGGAATAACAAATAGGCTGTGGTGCATGCACGGGAGCTGCAATCCACCTGTCTGACCTGTTCCTCCACTGCATGTCCCTTAGGCATCCTATGGGGTTGGTAATGCCAGACAGCCCATTTGTCCCCATGTCCATCCCAGTGATATCCTAGAACAGGACTCCCTGAAGGACCTCATGAGGTGACCATGGCCAGGGTGGCCCTACTACACCAACAGGTGCTACACAGTGTCCCCAAGTCCCTGAGGCAGGCATGGGGTGCAGCATCTGGGCGCAACTTTGGACACGAAGAGAAGTGAAAGGGTGGGATTCCCAGTTTTCTTTTGGGTCACACTTTGGCTGTCATTTCAGTACTGTGATCATGCCATGAGATGGCAGCCTTGGGAACATCTGGTTCCCGCCTGAGCAGGGCCCTGAAGGGTGTCAAGAACTCTTCGCCTGTTGTGTTTCAGCTGCATTTGGACATCTGTGGCCCAGCCCCATCAGGGAAGGAGGAGATGTGAAGTGTTGCTGTTGTCCGTGCCATTTATAATAATCCCTGCCCAGTTTTTTTTTTTTTTTTTTTTTTTGTGAGTACTCTTTCCCATTTTATAGTTGCACTTAGGAGGACAGAAAAAGGTGTTACACATTGATGGCCTCTTTCCCACAAACTGGTCAAATGACAGGCGTTTGAAAATGATGAGATTCTGCCTGAGGCTATGCTTCCGGGGATGCTTGAAGTTGACATCTGAGCCCAACTCTGCCAAGGTTGACTTGGGTCCCTGGTGCAGCTCTTCTGCCAAGTCCTCCTCCCTCACTGGCTCTCCCCACCCCCGTGGTCAGCACCTACCAGACAGGTCAGCCCTGACAAACTCCTCTGGGCAAGATGGGCATGAACTCATCATTCCCCACCTTGTCTGCCTCCTGGGTTTTTGTTTGGTTTCCTCCAGCTGAATCCAGCCCTCCTGTCTGCGTTTGTACTAGCTATTTTTCCTGCTCAGGCCCCGCCACCTTCTGTGTATAATCTCTCTCTCAAAGCAGCTCCTGGCAGGTATTATTTTAATTGTACCCCCTCTACGCCAGGCTGTTTCTTCTTCTGCTCTCATGCCCCATGTTCTACTCTGCTTTTCCCCACCCCAGCAGGAGTAGACCAGACGGATAGATGATCTCTGAGGGCCCTTTCAGCTCTGGGATTGTTGAGATTTGCATGTGCAGTTGGTATCGATGCTCCCTGCTTCTGAACAGTGAGGCTCACCATCAATGTTTAATTAATATTGAGGGTGAAACAAATTTAATTCACTCTGTGCTTTTAATGGCCCCTTGACTGTGGGCTTGGTTTATCAAGCCTGTCCAAATGACTAACTGGGTGGATCTCATGCTCCTAAAAGCTCCATAAGGGAAGTATTTACATAGGCTGATGGCTTCCCTTCAACAGCAGGCAGAGGTAAGGGCTGTGACGGTTCACTGCTAAATTATTGTGATAATGATATTGCAAAATCGTACAAAATGGGACCATTTTAAAGTGTTTGAATATTACCAACCTTCTTTACTAAAGATGTCACTCTGTATATATTTAAAGCTGCAAAAATGCCAGCTACTATAATAGTCATGAGAAGGAACCTTAATCTGTAGATATTTTTCATCAAACCACTTATTCAAAACTTTATGCCAGAGACCTTATATTTAATATTGTTTTTTTAACTTTAACACATTTTATTTTTTTCCTTTCTAATTAATTATTTATTTTTCATTTTTTTATTTCAGCATACACAGGAGTACAAATGTTTAGGCTACATATATTGCCTTTGCCCCACCCGAGTCAGAGCTTCAAGCATATCCATCCCCCAGACAATGTGCACTGCACCCATTAGGTGTGAATATACCCATCTCCTCCTCCTCCCTCCCACCTGCCTGACACCAATGAATGTTATTACTATAAGTGCACATTAAGTGTTGATCAGTTGATACCAATTTGATGGTGAGTACACGTGGTGCTTGTTTTTGCATTCTTGTGATACTTCACTTAGTAGAATGGGTTCCAGCTCTATCCAGGATAATACAAGAGGTACTAGATCCCCATTGTTTTTTGTGACTGAGTAGAACTCCATGGTATACATATCCCACATTTTATTAATCCACTCATGTATTGTTGGGCATTTGGGTTGTTTCCACATCTTTGCAATTTTGAATTGCACTGCTATGAACATTCTAGTGCAGATGTCTTTGAACTGAATCAATCAGTACAGCACTAGAAAATTAACCTGTGTAAGTTTTAAAAATTGTTTATATATTTTTATTTGGGAAAGAATTGTTCAGAAACTTAATATACACACAAAAAAATTGGCTTGTTAATGGATGGATTGTGATGTTTTCACTGTACGCATTTGTATTAGTTTCCTAGGTCCGCTGTAATAAAGTAGCAAAAATTGGGCAGTTTAACACAGCATAAATTTACTGCCTCACAGTTCCAGAGACCAGAAATCTGAAATAAGGTGCTGACAGGGCTGTGTTCTCCCTTGAAGCCCTGGGGGAGTATTCTTTCTTTCCTTTTCCTGCTTCGGGTGGTACCACCAGCAATCCTCGGCAATACTCGGTAGTCCTTAGGGTGTAGACATATCGCTCAAGTTACTTGGTCATTTTCTCCCTATGTTTCTTCCACTTCATGTTTCCTCTTTGCTTAATGTCTCATTGTCCAAATTTCCCCTTTTGTGAGGACCCTAGTCACATTGGGTTAGGGTCCACCTTAATGACCTCGTTTGAACCCGATTGCCTCTGTAACAACCTTATTGCCCAATGAGATTTCATTCTGAGAACCTGGGGGTTAGGACTTCAACTTATCTTTTGAGAGGGACACAATTCAACCCATAATGCCACCAGAATAATTTTTAATGACTAGATGGTATTTTGGTCACCTATGTTCATAACTCTATATTCTTTAACTCTGTATGTATAGAGTATCTTAGTTTATCTAGGCCATTCTTACAAAATACCCTTGGCTGGGTAATTTATAAACAACGGAAATTTATTTATCACAGTCCTGAAGGCTGGAAAGTCCAAGATCAAGGCACTGGCAAATTCAGTGTCTGGTGAGGGCCCACTTCCTGGCTCGAGCGGGGGCCTTCTTGCTGTGTCCTCATATGGTGGAAGTGGTGGCTGACAGCCCTCTGAGGCCTCCTTTATAAGGGCACTGTCCCTAATCTGCAGGGCTCCACCCTCATGACCTAATGGCCTCCTAAAGGCCCCACCTCCTAAATCCGTCACCTTGGAGGTTAGGATTTCAACCTATGAAGTGGGGGTTGCAGGGGAACGTAATCAGACCATAGACATACGTGTGCATGCAAGCGTAATCCCCTAACTGTGGGATATTTGAGACGATGGTATGACATTTAGGAAAAGTCTGCATGTGTGTATTTATGAATGAAAGAATGAATGAGTAAATAAATAAATAAGTCACTTTTCAACATTCAGTTCTTATTGGAATTTCTAAGGTGACCACCATGCCACACTGTTTTTATCTTTTTCCTCACCCCTTTAGTTTTCTCATAATGGAACTTCAGTGATGCTGGTTGTCTTCTCTGAGCGTTAGCAGCACCTTTGTTCTGTTCCCATCATGTGTTGCTGTGGTTGTCTCCCAGAGGGAGATCCTGAAGCTTCTGCCCATAACTCAATAATCTCATTAAAGTTCCCTAAGGAGATGCTTTTACTTTTTTTTTTTTTTTTTTTAGCCCACACAGTTTTGGAACATAATGTCTTCTATATAGGAAATACTCTATCTCTACCTCCCCTTATCTCTTTTTTGTGCCTATTACAACTGCCTGTAATGAATCCTGAAATTAAAAAAAAATGCAAACTATTACAAAAGGTATTATTTCATAAACTAATCCTGAATTGTAAAAATTATAAGATATTTCTTTTGGACCAGGTTACTTTCTGAATGATATATTTACATTTGGTCCAAGACTTTCTGAAATATAGATTCCTTTTTGTAATTAGAGATTAAAAACAAGTAGCCAAATTAAGCTTGAGCATAAAAGGTATAAAATAATTAAAAAAACATGTAGGCATTATAAGATATGACCACATTCATCACTAAGAAATACATTTGTGGAAAGTACAATATTTCAAAGAGAACAGAGACTTTTCTATTTTCATAGAAAATGCATATTTCATAGTTATAAGGCATGTCATGTTACATACATACAAATGATGCTAGGAGGGCTCTGTATAAATATATCACAGTTGGCTGTTTTAGGAAGAACACAAGGTTTTATCATTTTTTGACAAATCTCAGTTTGCCAGTTATGTAAATAGAGTCAATATATTCAAAAACTGGTAAATCAACCTCAAAAACATGATAAGCCTATAAAGGGAGGTATAGATGGTAAATTATTTATACATCTTATACACTAGTAACCTTTTCTAAGACCTTTTAAAATGACTATTTTTAGATTCTATTCCTTTCCTCATGTGGGGTTTAATTTTCTATCCCCTTGCCCCAGTTACATAACCCTTTTAAAACTAACATGGTAGCATTTGTGGTTTCACATCCTTAACTGTCATCTATCACATTAAAATATACTTTAGATGACAAATATTAATAACTATCTGTTTGTTTCACTGGTTGATGTGGGTTATTTGGCAAATGGAGACAAACCATCTTTTTTGCTCATTCTATCAGGAATCAAAGAAAGTATGGAGTGATATTTGGATGACAACAGTGATGTCTACCCAGACCTTCTGGATATGTGCAATGTAATTTTCTGAAGATATTTAACAATATAAAGAGGTTAAACTTTTCTGAATATTATGGATATAATAGTGATCATAGATAAAATTAAGTCACTAATATGTATCCAGCTGTATGCTAAGAGCTTGGCATGCATTATTTCACTTAGTCTTATCAGTGCTCCTATTGCATGGGTACCATCTTTATTCTGGTTTTGCGTATGAGGAAAACTCCTCAGTATCATACATCTCTAGCCTTGGTACATTCCAGATTAGATTCAGACCACCTGGTCCCAGCACACATGCTCTTACCTTTAACCATAAGTACTGATGAGCATCAACCCCTCCTTCTCCTTCCCTATGATCTGTGCCACTCTCCCTTGATACTTCCATGTCCCCCTGAACCATTATAAAATTCTGCCAAGCCTAAGATTCAAACATGCACTGTGAATTATTTGGTCTCTCATCTTTCTCTTTGTTCACTTAATTCTGAAAAGGAGATGGAGTTTGCAAACCAGAATACCAGCTCACAAAGGGAAGTTTACTGCTATGTACTGCCTCTTTCAACAGAATCAGATTTACAAAGGGTAGTTAGCACAACAGGCTTAATGCCTTTTCAATATAGTGGTTCTAGAATCTGTTGATCATCAGATTCACTTGAATAGACTTTTAATAATGGAGATTCCCAAATCCTATCCATGCCTACTGAATAAGGACTTTGGGTAATGGGAATCTCTGCTTTGAACATGAACCCTGGCAAACTAGAGCACTGAAGCCTGGGGCCAGTCATACTTTGTGGGGCTGGGCCATGCGTGGGTGATGAAAATAGTACATCCAGTCACAGAAGTGTTGGAGAGTAGCAGAGTGGGCTTGAGGGGCTGGATGTTTAGGCCAATTGGGGGTAGAAGACATGAAATTCTGCTTTGGCTCTAGTGGCAGTGAGTGACAGGAAGGCATTGAGCTGAGCTATCTAATGGGTCTTTGAAAGGGCAGTATAGAATTCTGGTAGGGGAAAAGGAGGGAATCAGCCAGTGAAAGAGTGAGAGAAATGAATGAATGAATGAATGAATTGTGGAACCAGGTAGGTCTGGAAATGGGGCTGGGTTCGATGCCATTTCTATATTGTGACCTCACAATGTAAAGGAAGAGTGGGTCGTCTGCTCTGTGGGTGAAGTGCTTAGGACTCCGGTGTCCCTGCACAAAACAGATGACAGATGCAGTGTTAGAATCTGAGAGGCTAAGCAGGAAGACTGCTCAGTGGATCCATGAAGAGTTGTTTGTCAAGGTGTAAAGGCAGCACTGGATATTCAGATATTCCCACGGAGAGTTCTGCACAATCAGTGTTGACGTCAAGGAGGCATGACATCCATCCTCATACGAGGAACTGGCCAGGGGCTCCACAAGGCAATGGAAGGAACAGAGTTTTGGTATCCATCTTATAGCATCTGGCAGAACTATGACTTTTGAGCCCAAGGCAAGGGTCACCTGCCCTGGTTTTGGACAGCTTTGGTGATGTGCATGGAGAATGTCCCATGGGTGTGCACAGCTCCACAGAGTGAGCAGGTTGCACGTGCTGGGGCTCATACTCCAGACTTAGTGCCTTGGAGCAGTCACAATGCTGCTAAGTCCCAAACGCTGGGCAGCTACAGTTGAGCCGAGCGGGGAGAGGATTATGAGCGAGGAGGCTCCTGCATTGCAGATGTGTGGCAGGAAGCCCAAGTGCCGTCTCGCCATATTTCAAAGACAAATAGACAAGATTTGGAGATCATCCACTGCTATGTGTGATCTGAGCTATTGTTTCCCCATTTCATTTTCATGTCTCTTCTCTCCCTTTAATTAAATGATTAATTAAAATCCAATGTGTTTTCAACCCACTTATGCCACTGTTGGCAGAGGGACTACCCTGTGATAAGACACAGAGGTTAACTAGATAGACTGTAATTGTAATATTGCAAATAAAGGAACGAATTGCTCTTTATTTCTTTGCTCTATGTTAGCATAGAGCTAACATGGCCACCAACAGCATTTTAATCTTTATACTTTACTTATTTATTAATTTTTGCAAGAAATATGCAGCGTGTCTGCCTATAGCTTGAATATCATCATTAATTTGGATTAACAGTTTCTCAGCTTCAAATACTGGGTGTAGGGTTTAAACTAGGCACCTGGCAGATCAATAATTGATCTAAATAAGCTTCAACTTTAGAGGAGGAGAATGAAAAGTGAAAAATAAATTAGATGACCAAATAACACAAGAGCAGCAGACATGAAAGAAAAATTACAAATACAAACTGTGGCAAACTGAGATCAAGAACCATGCAGAATTTAATGACACACATTAGATTAGTCCTACTGCTAAAAAGCGGCAATTACCGATCGTCCATACAATGAGCATAAAAGCTGGAATGTTGACAATTATGTGTTCAAGTAAAAGTTGAACAAAGTTCAAGTTTATAGTTCTCTTGTGATAACTTTCTCTTGCAATTTAAAATGAAAGTTTGTTTTTCCTATGCCTCTGGACAAAGAGATGGCTTCTTAAACCCTTAAGAAGTAAAGGACACTTAATGAAGACATTTTCTTAGAAGGAAGCAATTACCCAGATTGCTTAGAGTCTTTCATTTCATTTCAAGTATTCAAGAAATTAGGAATTATAAGGTAAATCATATTGACAACTAGCTATTGGGTGCTGGCCCCTTGCATTGCATTCTGCCAGGAGATGCAGAGAGACCTGAGAGCTCTGTAGAAGCTTAGGTTCTAGTTGACAAGATAAGATTTATGGACCTGAAAAATTAATAGAGGTAGTACTGTCACAGGGCACTCTGTGATTAATTGCTAGTGTCTGATGTAAAACAGTGCTGCAGGAGCTCAGAGCAGGAGGAGAAGCTGACCACAAGCAGGGGTGGTCAGGACAGGGCATAGCTCGATCACTTTCTAAACAGGGGCTTCTCCGCCTGGGCACTGTTGATATTTGGGGCCAGATAATCCTCGGTCATGATGGGTGTCGTGCATTGCAGGCTGCTGAGCAGCATCCCTGGCCTCCACCCACTCGATGCCAGCAGCAACTTCCCCACGCTAGTTACGACAACCACAGGTGTCTCCAGACACTTCCACACGTCCTCTGGTTGACAAAATCGCACCAGGTTAGGAACCACTGGCCTACACCAACTGCAGTTGCTTCTCCTTTGGAATCACCCATATGATTCAAACAGCTGATTTTTCTTTGTATGGAATCGAGTGTCTATTTTCAAACAAATATTATTTTCCATGCTAATTTTTGTTTAATAAATCACTACGAAAACTGATAGTTTAAACTTAGAATTCTAGAATATTTAATATTCCTATAAATTCCCTTTGATTTATAGAAATCCAACAAGATTTATTTATCTGACATTCTATCTATTGTTTCTTTATTAATAACTGGCAGTAAAGAAAATGTCTGGGGGATTATCATCTGGGTATCCACTGCCTCTGCTTACTAGGTGTATGGCCTTGGGCAAGTGACTTAAATTTGCTGTATTTCACTTTCCTCTTAGGGATAATAAGTTGTTCTTCCTTAGGGTGTTATAATGAGTAAATGAGTTAATGTATTGTTATAATTGTGAGGTTTATAAATCGAGTGTAGACTGATAACTGCTGTGTCTGGAATTATTTGACACAATTTAAGATAAATGGGCTGGGGATTCACAGAATTGATTTACATATGTGGGATGGGGTGGGGGAGGCTTGAACACTCGCACAGTTCAGGAAGCCCTGTGTTGACGTTTGGCATCTTCTAGATGCCGCGCTGCCCCTGCTTCTGCAATGGCTCTGACAGGCTGGGCCACGGGAGCCTCGTGGGCTCACGGGGCAGGAGGTGAAACACGCCTCCTTTCTAGGCCTGCAGCCCCCCACAAGTCCCAGAGAGGGGATGGCACTTCCTGCATGTGCACCTATGACCGGCAAGGAAAGTGTCTCGACTAGGCATCTAGAGTTGTGGCAAAGTCATTACTCCTGGTTTAGGGTATCGATTGCTGCCTAATGAACCACCACAAGACACAGTGGTCTAAAACAGTCATTTTGTTTTTTCACAATTTTGTGAATCAGGAATGATAAAAACCTGTGGCCGTGGGGTTCATTTATGATTCTCATGGCATCAGATGGGGTGGAGGTTCCACGTTCCGGATGGTTTATCCGCCCATAGGGACTGCGTGTCATTGCTCCTTAGGGTCCATCTTCCCCCCAGTCTTCCCTCCCCCATCCCCCCCACACCCCCTTTATTCTCCACCTGCCATTTTACTCCCTAGATCTGCTCTGTGTTTGGACCTAGCGCAGTGGTCTCTAGATAGTTGAACTTACATGGCCGCGACCTTCTAGAGGCAGGAAGTGATGCTGCCAGACCGGTTGGCACCACGCCTGGACCAGCCACGGGCTCTCTTCTGTCATGTGGTGTTGGTCAAAACCGTCGCAGGCCTGCTGGGATCCGAGGCGGTAGAGAACTAGACTCCGGCTGTGGATAGACGGCTGGCAGGTCACACTGCAGAAGAGGGGACGCACTGTCGGGGCCGTCTGTGCAGCGCAGTCTGCCCGCCCGGAGCTGGTTTGAGCTCTGGGTTCTGTGACTCCAATTCCCACAGATTCTGACCCCACTGACCAAGAACTGCCATTTTCAGCAAATACCTAGAGGTGATTCTGATGCGGGGAGTCTATAGTCAATAACAGTGATTTCGAAAATGGGAAAAAAAAAACACTAGGATTTCTATTTCTAGTATTTTTATATAACAGCTAGTGATGTAAAACTTACTAAGATTAATATGCAAGCCCATGCTGGTGCCTCACTTGCCCACTGTCAAGCTGCTCACAGGTGGCAGAGTCAGTTTCTGGGGTGTCTTGAGGGAATCATGCACATATGGAGAAGGGTTTTGGTTTACAGGTTCCAGTAAAGTGGATTGTTGCAATATGTTATTTAAAATGGTAGGATAGTTATAATGCTTTGTAATGAGGCAGGAAAGAACCATTACTTTTTGTTCCGTAGAGAGGTTCTCTAGGTATCTAATGGCAACATATTTAAAAAGTTATCATTGATTTAACATATTAAAGGATTGTCAAACTTCACATATGGTGTGTATGTGTATACGTATATGCAGCTCTGTCGCCTGGTGTCTATTCGTCATCTATCTAGCCTGTTCTAAGAGATAAGTGGTCCAAAGTTGATGAACTTCCTGTGATTTTTAATAGTATGATAGTTGGTATCAGTGGAAAAAATAATTTTATTTCATAATTAGACAGTAACTGCTTTTCAAAAGAAATTCATGCAATGGAAAAGTCGTTTTTAATTAGATACTTCAAATTTTTTCTGTCCTTATGTGAATTAGTTGTTGAAAATAATACTCAGGTATCCTTATAATAATCTTATCTACACTTTAGTTATAGAAATTTATAAAATAATTAAAAAAAATTTTTTTTCAAGACATGGTCTCCTTCTGTTGTCCAGACTGACTTGCAGTGGTATGACCACAGCTCACTGCAACCTTCCAGTCCTGGGCTTGAGCAATCCTCCCAGACCCTTCCCAAGTAGCTGGGACTACAGATGTGTGCCATCACGCACAGTGATTATTATTATTATTATTTTGGTGGAGACTGGGTTTCCCTGTGTTGCCCAGGCTGATCTCAAACTCCTGGTCTCAAATGTGATCCACCTGCTTCCGTGAGCCACTGCGCCCAGCTTTCAAATGTTTTAGTAATATACATACTTTAAACTTTTTTTTTTTTTTTAAATAAAACTCCCAAAAGGAAGTCTTCAGTGTATTTTAAGTTCATTCTTAAAACTTTCTGATGAATTTTCAAGCACAAGATTTTTACATCAGTGAGGATGGAAATGTGCTTGGTAAATTTCAACAAAAAATTGGTAGATAAGATTGAAAAGTAGCATTTCAAAATTTAGTTAAGAATAGCCAACGATGCTGTTGAATTTACATACCTATTTGAGGGGTCTACTTTAGTTATAACAGTTTTTACACTAAAAAATCATAATGAGTATAGAAACAGACTTATTAAACAGAATTTTAAATCACTGTATCACTATATCCTAAATTATTAAACAAAGATTTAAAAACATGTGTTTACTTAGAATATGAAATAACACACTGTATAATTTTCATTCTATCTTTATATAATTCTTTTAAAAAATTTACATTGTATTTCATATATATGTATCTACACACAGTTATGTGCGTTTATAATATATAAAAGGCAAAATATACATTGATTGGAAGTAAATACCAAATCTCATTGATAAGAGTCTAGGAGAAAAACATTCTGGGAAACACTGGTAGAGTCATATTACAGATGTTTTGTGAGCACCACAAAATTTTCTCTATTAAGCTTAAGCAATTAATGAAAATGTCACTGGGCTAGGATTCACTTTCTGGCAAAAAGAGATTTCATTTATAAATAGATTTTAGAGACAAAAATATTTTAGCCTTTGTTTGGAGGGTGAGATTAAAATGTTTTATTGCTTTTCATTTGTTTTGCTTCTTCATTTCTACTTTTTTCAAATATCACAGGGTGAATTATAACAGCTCTACTTTAAAACTTGTACATTATTAATAGCTGCTGCTGGGTTAATCTCACCAAGAGTACCTTTTGGTTCTAGCCACTTTGTTATGCAACTAGTGTTTGGTAAATTTTGTTTTTATTTTAGTGTTGGGGAAAAGAATCAACCTTAGCTTAACCCTAATTATACAAAATACATTTCATTCATGAGACTGTAAATGCTTAGAAATATAAGAACCATGCAAGACAGTTTCATATTTATTTTCTCCCATTTTCAGCATCTTTGAAGGAAAATGTACTCCAGCTAGGCATCTTCTTCTCCTGCCCTTCCCAGCATCCCTGCCCCTTCTCTACTGGGAAGCCCTTATGACCGCCGCCATGCTCTGTGCCGCAAGCAGCCAGCTGGGTGGACCCATGGAGAAGGCCCTTGGGAGTCTGTGGGAGAGAGAGGAGGGCAGTCAGGTTGTGAGCCCCTCTGTTTGCCTCCATAGGGTCACCCAGACTGGCTCTGACCTTGACCAAGGCTCAGCTCCTTACAGGGACTCAGACTGCAGGAGCTGCACCTGCCTGGCTCTCTCTCTATGACCCAGTCTTCTCCTATTGTCCCCTTGGACAGCCTGGCAGCCACCAGGGACCTTTATTTTTCCCTCCTTTCCCTCCAGCTCATCCTTAGCTTTGTTTATAGTCCTCTTGTTAAGCCTTCTTCAAATTATCACATGGGATGGTGTCACATATTTCCTGTGGGAACCTTGATTAATAAAGTATCTTATCGATATATTTTTAAGATGGTCCCTGTTTTTGGAAGTGTTTATATATCTATGTTGGATCACAGTATATATGTCATATTTTTCTTTTAAATTTGTCTTTTATTGCTTGCTTATTCTCTTAATCCATCAACGGTTTCAAAGAGAGACAGATTCAGAATTGACACTATTTTTATTGAATTTGGTTGAGCATGATGGCATTTTAATTTTTTTTTCTTAAATTGAGGCTTGAGGGAAAAGAATTTTCAAAGCACTTTGCCTTATTTGTCTAGAGCAAGGGTTGGCAAACTATTTCTGTGAAGGGCCCGATAGTGAATTTTGAAACTTCGCAGACAGTGTGATCTCTGTTATAACTAATCAGCTCTGCACTGTGGTAGAAAGGCAGCCACAGACAATATGTAAATGAATAGAGATGGTGGAGTTTGAGTAAAGCTTTATTTATAATAATAGGTGGGGGGTCAGATTTGGCCTGCTGGCTGTAGTTTGCAGCTTGTATACTAGAGTAACACAACATTAGAAAGTGCATATAATTTCTAAAAAAAAATAAATAAATAAATAAAAAGTGGGTATAATTTCTTTCTTTCAAAAGTATAGAATTTTTAAATGATAAATCTTTATAATGGATGAAATTACAAAATCTTTGACATTTAAATTATTATTTAAATCATATTTAAATAATATGATTGCTCTGTAAATAATTATGATGTACAAAGAAATGCTTGGCTATATGAATTACATATATGTGAAAGAACTTAGTGTCTGTTCTGTTTGAATTAAATAATATTTGATATATTTGTGTGATGCCTAAAAATAAGATTTGATATTTTTGCTAACACTGAAACCACTTAATAGGTATTTAATTAAACGTAGGCAATGTTAATACAGATGGCATTTTTCAGGTTATGCTGGTGCCTAGGTTAGTATAAAAATGAAAGTCCATATTTATCTTGCACATGTGTATGCATGTGTGTTCTTGCATGTGTGCATGTTTGCCTGTGTCTCTGTATGAAGTATGGGCAAGTGAGGGGGAAGGGAATGGGTAGTTGACCTGTTAGCTCCAAGTCCTCTGAACCTAGTAGTTGTACATATTTATGGGGTACATGTGATATTTTGATACAAGCATTCAATGTGTAATGATCAAATGTGGATAATCGGGATACACATCACTTCAAACTTTTATGGTTACTTTATGTTGGAAACATGGGAAATCTACTCTTCTAGTCACTTTGAAATATACAACAAATTATTGTTAAGATGGGAATTCTTTTGCTTCCTGTGAAACAGCACCGAGCAGAGCACCTGAGTCCACATTCGTTGCAGAAGACCACCTCCTTTGGTTGAGAAGGTCTTTTACCTCCCCAAGATCCTGGTCTTCGCCTTGTGCTCCAGAGACCAGTCCTTGAATCTTCAAAAAGGCTCCAGTGCCTGTCAGTGGAGGAATAATTGGCAGAGAGATTGATCAGGCATCCGGAAACAGCTGTGGTGGGAACTTGCAAGCTGGTGTTTAAGTTTGGCTTATAGAAGAGCCACGCCTGGCTGGTTCAAAGTCCCGTGACTGATAGCTTCAACAGGGCACCTATGGTTTGAGTAAAACGATTTGTTTAATTTGGATGTTAATATGTTGAGAGACCAAAGAGTGGCTTGTTAATCCCGTGTTTCTTTGGGGAGGAAGAGCTCCGGGCATTTTTGGCCTTTCAAGCTGACTCGCAGAGGCCACTGTCTTGGCTGGTTCACAGCCCAGTGGATCGACTCCCTCCAGGAACAAGGAAGGGGAAGTATTCTTGGAGAATACCAAGCTGGTTTGCAGAATCCTACACTGCACCGTGGAGTTAAACAGTTGAATCATGAAATGCAAGCATTTGGGGGACAGGAACATTTTCAAACGAAATCTTAGAAATGCATGCTAGAGTAGACGACATCCTAGACAGTAGTTGGAAGGAAAAAGAGACAATGGAATGATGTCTAAATGCTTCTAATTAGAGGGAGGGGATTTGGAAAGTGTTGGATGTGCGAGGAATTTAGCACACAACCGCAGATGTTTCTTCCTCCCTTCCTCTCCTTTGGTGTTATTATTAGACGAGAAGGATGTGAAAGTTTTCTTGCTGGGCCCTCTGCCCCAGACTGGCAGTTTATCTGGCCGGCTAAGGGGCTCCCCTTCCTGCGCTATCATCACATTTCCTTAGGCAGGGGCCTGGCTGTGAGCACTTCTCTCCCTCATAGTGGAACAGAACTATAATTGAAGCAATGTGCAGCACGTTGGCACAAGGACAGCTATTTATTAACGCTTCCCCTTTTTGTGCTTGGCCGGCTTCTTCCAGCTGAAAACTGCAAGAACAAATAAGAAGGCTGTTCCTCATTTTACATAAAAGCATCCTAGGTCTGCACTGGTCCCTGGTCAGAGAATTTGTTTCATTTGTGATTTCTGCAAAATTTTACCCTAAGAAAGAATTCTTGAGTTAGAAAATAAAGGGAAAATTTCCATCATTAGTGATTGTTAAAAATAATTGATAAATTGTGTCAAATTTGAACCAGCCCAATCTGTGATTGAAAAAAGGGATGGAAGTAATTATATCCTCACCCTTCCTTATTCGCTAGCTCATTGTTAACGGGCAAAGGGTAGCTTTCTCTTCGTAATTCATGCAGGATGTGTCTACGTTGATGCTTTTCAGGCAAGCAAATATGGGTTTGACTTTACATTATGAAAATGAAGGTCTTTTACTTGCTCCTTGTCACTATTAGTTTCTTTCAGAATTCTATATTAGCTACTGTTTTATAGTCTACTGAAAATTACTACTGTGCTAGATATTCATTACGATGTGCTTTCATTTGGAATTGGAGTATTCAATCAAGAGAATAAATTTGGCACAGACAAAATCTATCTATTAATATATATATATATTTTTTAGTAAAACCATGGATTGTGTGCACTGAGGCATATAGTAATTAAGTCCATGCACCCCAGGTTCTGTGTTACGTCTGTGACTATGAAAATGAGGCAGACTTTGAGCACTCTCTGAGGCTAGGAAGAGGCAACTGGGGAACAAGTTGGGAACAGTCATTGGAGAAAGAGAGACGTGCCTATATTTGCACATATTCTAACACTGAGCATGTCCAGGGTGGTGCATAGAACTTACTAACTTGCCTGTGTTGGAGACTTTGATTAAAGATAAATAGGCAGAGGCAAGCTGGGCAAATACATTGCCCAGCCAAGGAGTGTGGTGGGTGGAATTCCAAGATGGTCCCAGGATTCTGCCCCTGGTAGACATGCCTTGCATAGTCCCTTCTCCCTGAGTGTGGGCAGGACCATGACTAGTTTGCCTTATATGGTAAGAGTGAAAGGATTTTGGAGATTGATTAAGAACTCTACTCAGTTGCATACAGGTTAAACAAATAGGAGATTTTCCTAGGTGGATTTGACCTAACCAGGTGAGTCTTTAAAAGGACTGAAGTAGGTGCTCTCCTTTCTACCTGGAAGAAGCTAAACTTCCATGTTGCACAGAGGAGCCCTTGACAGCGAACAGTGGACACTGTCTAGAAACAAAGGATCTCAGTCCTACTATCACAAGGACCAAGGACCAATGAATTCAGAATAATAACCCAAGCCCAGAAAGATATCTCGGTCCCAGGCCAGCAAGATTCTAAACAGAGGACCCAGTTAAGCCATGACAGGGCTACTAATCCATGAGAATTGTGAGATAATAAGTACGTATGGCTTTATGGTAATTTGTTAGATAGTAATAGAAAACTAAACAAGAGATTTCCTAGTTTCGTATTGCTGTTAATACATTAATCCATGCTTAGTGGCTTAAAACAATGCAAATTTATTATTGCACCACTTTGGATGTCAGAAGTTCAAAGGTGGTCTCACTGTGTTAAAATCAAGGTGCTTGTAGGGCTGGTTCATTCTGCAGGCTCTATTTCCTTGCCTTTTCCAGCTTCTAGAGGCCACCTGCAGTGCACAGCTCATGGCCCTGTTCCATCTTCAAAGTCAGCAGTTGCATTCCTGTGACTTCCCTTTCCTTCATCACTTCTCCTTTTCTGACCCTCAGGCTCCTGCTCCCTCTTCCACTAATAATGACCCATGTGATTACATTGGACTCACTGGGTGATCCAGCACAACCTCCCTATCTCAAGGTCAACTGATTAACAACCCTAATTCTATCTTCTATCTGCAACCTGAACTCCCCCCTTGCCATCAAGCATGACAGTCACAGCTTCCAAGGTTGAGGACAAGGACATGTTTATTATGCCTCGCTCTAGGAATTCAGTCTTATGCTGTGGAATGGGGAGGTGCCCATGTGACATGATGGGTCATGTGTTTTAGAAAGAGAATTCTGGTGACATGGCAGGGACCAGTTAGGGTCCCTTTCTCCATCTCATAGGCTATGACTGCCAGAAAGTGCATGATGCCTCCTTCAGTGTACTTAGGACACTTTAGTTCCACTATTTTTCTTCCTAGAAATAGTATTAATTAAGGAGGTTAAGCTATAAATATACGTGTGTAAGGCTGCTTTTCCCTGATATCCATTTTGCAGAGAGCGGGGAGTGTGTCATTTTGTACATATGTATTACATTGATTAAAAGTTTTGGGATGGTGCAGTTATTAGTTTCTAGTTACTGCCTTTAGGAGGTCCTGTGCCCTCTTCACTTGAAAACCACGAGGACAAATATTATGTCCCACCCCCTATTCGCAGAACTCACTGCTTCATCAGTTCTGGCCTCATGTCTTTCCAATCTCAACTTCCTCTCCCCTTCATTTTTCTTACCCATTTTTCTTTTATTTTATTTTCCTCTATTTGATGGATCTTTGTGATTTTATTTGTATTCATTTTTTTTAAATGATGTGTTTAACATTAATTATTTGCTTCAGGGATTTGAACCTAGATTTAACCTGAATTTCTATGATACTCTTGAGTTACAGTTGGAAGGAAATGAGATGCGAACTCACCGTCTCTCACTGCACTTAACAGGAGCCCATATTCCAGTGAGGCTACGGAGTTGACAAGGTCCATAAGCTGTCTGCTCCCACATCTGGAACGGCAGTATATTTTGCCTCCCCTTAATCAAGTTTCATGGCTCTATTTACCTTACCCTATTGGGTGATCTGGAAGTCTATAAGAATCTAGATATTTCTCATTATTCCTCAAGAACTGTGTCAATCAATCAATAAATAATCAATAAAATATGGATATAAGGTTTACTTTTCATATAAACTAGTTCTTCGCAACCTTGGCACAGATGCAGGCTGGCTGATTCTCTGCTGTGGGGCTGTCTTGTGCAGTGTAGGGTGTTTAGCAGCATCCCAGCCTCTACCTGCTAGATGCTAGTGTCACCCCTCTTTCTTAGATGTGACAACAAAACATTTCTAAATGTACCTAGGGGGCAAAATTTATCTCCACTTGGGGACCCCTAGCATAAGCATATCTGAAAATTACACAGAAAACATTCTGAATAGGGGTGCTTGGCTGGAATGAATTAGGTATATGAATGTAGTAAAGGTATTTTAATCCTAGTAGAGAAAAACTCTGTGCTAGACAGACAGTGGAAATTTTGTTCCCATAGAATTAAAGGCACCTTATCAAAGTACAATAATTGTTCTATTGTTTTTATGTATTTTAGTCCTACCAGGATCCTTAAATATTAGAAATTAAATTTTGATATCTCTCCTTAATTCAGTAATGTTAATGTATTTAGTTTCTTATCTATAAAATGGGGATGATATTGGTACCTACTTCACAGGATCATTGTGAGGATTAAATGAAACTTTTAAAGTGGCTTTTATTGTGCCTGGAAGCTCTTAATTCCTGTTAACTAATACTATCAATGAAGAATTGGGTTAGGTTAATGAAGGAATTATTTAAATTACATACACAAGGAAAGACCTATGCATATAATTATTTTTCTATTTTAAAAATCTTCACATTTTATTAGTACTTGGAACAATTTTTTCTAGGCCTGAGGAAGATAATTGGACGAATATTGCTGTTGCCAGTGATGATCTCATCTTAGCAAGCCTGGCTAACTTGAGAATCCTCAGCCCAGTTTGCTTTCCAAATTCTTATTTCTGTTAATGTCAGAGATATCCAATTTGCATAAGCACCAAAATAACGGAAGTCTTGACCATTGCATATATTAGAAGTCAGCAACTGAACTTGCAGTGTAATGTTTAGGTTGTCGTCTCTGATATAATTTGAGGCTGGACGAGTGCGCTTTCTCCTTCCAGCAGGAGCAGTGGTGCTGTTTTGGGCAGAGGCGCTGCTCCGGGAGCCGGGGGCTAACGCAGGGACAGGGGAGCGGGTCCCCCCTCGGAGTGGTTGCGCAGCCTGAGCCCAGTCCTGTGCTGAGGTGGGCTTCCCGTCCTCACCTGTGAAGAATGACACTGGCCTGGTGGTCATGAAGGTCCCTTCTCACTCTCATCTGTGCCTTTCTTTTCTTTACTTTTTTGTAATTCCTTGAACAGGATCAATGGAGACTGTGTACTGTTTGCAGCGCTTGGTCCGTCCATTAATGATGAAAGTGAAAGCACCGAATGCAGAGACATCTGCCACAGAGAATGTCAAGTAAAAATCCGACTCCGCAGTCAGGGCTCCTGGGTGTGTCAGTGTACAAATTGCCGGTAGAAGATGTGCTTTTGACATAGGTATTATTTTTTCTTATTCCTACGATGGAATTCCTATGAGAAAGAATTTGTGTTAAAAGAAATTGTTCCAAAACATCGCCCCTGAGGCACAGGCAAGTCTGCAGCAAGGTTCGGTCACCTATTTCCCGGAAAGTGCCAGATAGTTAATATTTTAGGCTCATAGGTCAAGTAGCAATATCAAGGGTATTATGTAGGTCCTCATATAAAAAAAAAGAGAAAACAAATATTCACAGATTCTTTCTTGACCATGTAAGAGCACAAAAGTCATTTTCAGCAAGGGGGCAATCTGAAAATAGTTTGTCCCCTTCATGTACACTGAAGAAGTCTGCTTATTAGATCTCAGTAACATTATGGCTCACGTTGTGTCAGTTTTTTTTTTTTTTTTTTTTTTTTTTCTTTTCTGACCAGAAGTTGCAGATAAAACAAAGCTTCCTGACTTGTCCTGGAGAAACCCTCTCCTTCAGACTATAACGCATCCGGCTGTTGCTCTCCAGGTGTATATTGGAAGCAGCTCCAGGAAGCTCTCAGGCAACCTGAGAATGTGCTCCTGGAGTCAATGCTGTGTTTCTGACCAGCCCCGACTTTCCAGAACCTTCAAAATCTCTCCCATTTTATTTCCTGACCAGAGTCTAGAGAGAGGTGTTATTATTTCTAGTAGACTTTTGGAATCTTTCTGCTCAAGTTTTGGGCCATCTATTTCTTAAATTTTTTACTTCCGTATAGATCTGTAATGTTATTGTGTCAGGGATCTCAAAGATCACCCCCAGGTTCAATAATTCTCTAAAACTCCAAGGACTCAGCATATAATCATATGGCTGTGATAATAATCACGGCTGTGATTTATTACAGTGAGGGCAACAAAGCAAAATTAGCAAAGGGAAGAGGCACATGGCCAGGGTATGGAGGAAACCAGGTGCAAGCCTTCAAAAGTCCTCCTGCAGTGGAGTCACCTTGGACACAACCCCTCCATCAGCAAACTGTGACAACATGAATAAAGTGTTGTCTACCTGGGAGGCTCAGTGTTCAGGGTTTTTATTGGGGGCTGGTCACATAGCACCCTGTGTCTGGAATGTGTTAAAATTCCAGACTCCAAGAAGGAAAACAGATATTCAGCACAAACCACCTTGCTTGCATAAATAGTTAGGTGCAGTGAGCTGCTCTTAATGGAGAGGGCTGGAACCCCTCCTGACATTTGAACTGAAGGCCAGCTTTGCAGGCAAGCCTTTCTTAGGATGACAGCCTCAGCCTGTTCTGCTGATTCTTCTCTGTGCGGCTATAAAAAGGGGACTGGAGTTCATTATCTCATGGAATTTAATAGCACTGGTTCCCTAAGTCAGAAATGACCCTTAGATCTAATCTTTATTTTTTTTACCAGTGTAGATTTATTATGTGTTAATACTGCATATATAGAAGAGAATATAAATGGATACATCTTACAAAAATTTATAGAAACCTTAAGATCACTCTTTACCATAAAAAATTTTGCATTTCATATTTTATGCCTATTTTGCTACTGTTACAGGAGTAATTATAATTACAATGTTTCTATTCTATTTTAGTGTTAATGAGTTTTTTCATGGACATTATCTCCTTTGAACTATATATCACCATTTTTTTGGTAACTGGTACTACCCCCCCGCCCCCAATATTTTCAAGCTAACTCAGACAGGGTAGGCAATTTACTCAAGGTTGCATAGCTAACCAAAATAAAGCAAGAACACAAATATTGTTCTTGCATTCTTTATGAATTCCACAGCCGTCTCCAGTGTCTTATGACCCTGACTGAGTCAGATACAAGTCACAGCTCCAACACAATAGGTTGCTATTATCAATATCTGCTTTTACTGCTTCCGTGCCTGCAGAAGATCATGTATTATATACCTGGATATCTCCTTGCCCCCATCTGGCACCAAGGTGTCTCTGATGGAGCTGGAGGCAAGGGGGAAAGGGAGTTCTATTTTCAGTAATTTGTTGTAGGTGAGAACTTCAGTTGATTCAGTGATAACAAATTAGAGGCATGAGGCTCTCAGTCTCCATCCCATAGTTTTCCTCTCAGTACAGCCACCGCCTTTCATGGGCTGTATGTGTTGTTTCAAAGGAATGCATTTCTGGTAGCTCCCTCAGCCTAAAGATCTTACATCCTGGAGAGAGAAAGCTGTTTTTGCTCAGCATCCCAGGAGGTAATTGTATGAAGTCAATGTGGTGTGCCTTACTAGCTTATTTATTTTGAAATTGTCATCATTTCTAAAACAAATTGAAATATATCTACTTTACACATAAATTAGTATGTTTAAAACACAGATAAATATAATTTGTCCCCCAAATTATTAGGCAATTACAAATCATACAGTTCATGCTGATTAATTATCTATATGCAGGATAGCATTTTTAAAATGTATGATAAATTACAGCAATCTGTTGAAGTGTTGAAGGTGATTATTTATAAAGTGTGATATAAATGAAGTTTGCCACAGCGGAAGGAAAATAAATTCTTTATTAACATGCAATTATCTTTCTCTCACTTCTAGATTCAATATGTCTTACCTCTGCTCAGCTCTTAGAGCCCAGGGACAATAATATTTATTAAGATGGCATTTTTAGTTCCATCATAATTAAGATTTATTCAAATTCAAGCCCAGTGTTCTCACATTATCATTTACTGACAAATTCTGAAACTTTGTTCCAAGAAAAGGATGAAAAATAAACATTAGGCTTCCTTCCCTGTGAGTTTCAGGACCCCGTTTTCTGTGTCCCTCAGTGAATGGGTGGTCTTATCACTGTTTGCTGAGTCATCCTTCTGGACCGAATTGCTAACTGAGTGTGTCTTCCACATGCAGAAAATGTTTTGTGAGTTCATTCTCTAGGTTATTCACCTCAGCCTGTCTCAATATTTTTATCAATGTGCCAAAAATATTTGTGAGTCATCCCAAGTGAATCGGTTGATTGACAGGTTTAGGGATCCATTGGTTCTAAACAGATGAAATCTACCAATATAATGTTTTCAAGGACAAATAATAAGCCCTATAATTCGGGCTAAATCCATCACCAACAAAGCAAGAACCAACTACATTTATAGAGAATGGGAAATAGCATAGGTGTTTCAGAAAGCATAAATCAACAGATTTAGGTGGCTCTAAAAAATTTAATCATATTTTTTATTATTCAGTGTATAACATTATGATGCAGGATATCATGCCTTAGCTTTCTCTAACTGATCCTGTCGTGGCTGAAATATTATGCATGGTTTTGGATGCTATACTTTTGAAAACCTTATTATGGGAAATTTCAAGCATAGGCAAAGGTAAAGAGAATAGTGTAATGAAACTTTGTGTACCCGGCAGTCAGTTTAAAAGTGTATCCACATATTTTGCAGATTTTGTTTCATCTGTCCTCTCACCCACCTCTCCCATGTCCACCCCAGCCAGAGATTATTCTGAGGGAGGTCTCAGATACCATGCCATGTCATTTTTAACTTTTTTTGTTAAATTCTATACTTTTGAGTTATAGCCAATCGGAAAGGGGAGAGAAGAATGGGACCTGGATAGTCAGAGGAATCAGATGCCATATTTTCTGAGAAATAAGACAAGGGACACTCTCTCTCAGGAACATGTGTCTGGAGAGGGGAAGCCCCAGGAGGATTTCAGGGGAAGCCCCAGGAGGATTTCAGGGTCTGTGAACAAGAAAAGAACAATGATGTGGAAACACTTAAGCATTTGTCTCTGTGTCTTTATGGAACCAGCACTAATGAGTAAAAGCTAAGGGGCGACAGATGTCAGCTCAGTTTAAGGAAGAACTTCCTAAAACCAAGCGGGCCAGAGTTGCAATGGACTGTCACAAGCAATCGATGTTTCCAGAGACCCAGGGCTTTCAAGTGGCTGGGGCAATGGCTTGGCAGTGTGATGCAGAGGGGATGGGACAGGAGATTCAGTTGACATTTCCTGTTATCTGACTTTTTACAAACCTAAGAGCCTATGACGTATGGTTGGATTCTCAGCTCAGGCTCCTCTTAGTTTTTATATTAAATAAGAATCTAATCTTTTCTGAATATGAAAGTCAGGTAAGAGCCTCATCCTACTGTTTGCAATGTGGACACAGAGGGCTGTGGAAAGACCTGAGGATTGTGAGTCAGCCCCCCAGCTATCCACCTGATTCTGCTGCTTGCTAGCTGGGAGAACCCTGTGAGGTATGTACCTTCAGTGAGCCTCAGTCTTGTAATCTGTAAACGGGGACTTTAAAGAAGTTTTATGAGAATTAAAGGCATAATTAAAGCCTGTCCCCTTCATTCTGCACTCAGTTAGGTGTTTGGTATTAGGTATTTGTACTTATTGTTCAAATTTCCAAAGCCTGCTGAACTCCCCATGTTAATATTGCTTTGATATAGTTGAATTTATTTGCATTTTTCAGGGTTTAAACTGGGGATACAGGGATGAATCACTCAACCTCTGTCCAGAAGTTGGCTAGAATTTGGTGGACATTCTGGGATGGATCAAATTGTCTTTATTGCTCTAAGAGAAATTATTTAATCATCCTTGTTTCCTCCCATCAAAAGAAAATAATGATAATTATCTCATCTCTATAATCTTCCTATATTCTTTCTCATGAGGGTGGGAAGAAGTTGTTTCAAGATAAAACATTGTCTAGTACTGTCTTAAGGAAACTGAGAAAAGTTTCCACTTTAGCCTAAAATTATACCAAATGCTAATGGCTTATTCAACCAAGCATTACATCATTATATTGATAGAGAGTTTGAAAATGTGTCATATCTAGTCATTTAGGGAGCCCCAGCCCTCTGGAGACTGTCACAAATAGCAAGATACCCTTCACATCATATGTTTCTATTCATCCTCATTATTAATAAAATAGTATTTAAGTGCAGGAGTATGCCAATAGATCCTATTTAGAAGATACTTAGAAAGTACAGAACTCACGTGTACTTTAAAACGTGCCCTGCCTAACTCCGGCATCTTGCATTATCTGAAACAGCAAAACAACACAGAACTGTGGACAAGATTGTTTTCTCCTTTGCAAACATTAACCTGTATTCAGAGATTTGACCCATCCATGCTATCCTAAAATGCCCTCGGGGCAGACGTAGGGCCAGCAGTATTTGGGGCTCACACAGTGTGGCATTGAGCAATGACGCCTTTTGTTCATGAACAGGCTGGAAAGTGTGAGATAAATGGATTTTTTCGTGGTGGTGGGAGGAGACGTGGGAGAGATTTGGAAGCAGGGGAGCTGTGGGGCAAGGAATGTTGGAACGGAGCAATTTCTCTTTGGTCTTCCTCCGCAAAACACTGCCCTTCTCCCAGCATTTTTCAGATGCCAGGCCCTCAACATGAAAACACGGCATGCCCTTGACATTCCCAAGAGAGCCTGGTGGACCCGTGTCTGGAGCCCAGAGGTGCAGGCTGGGCAGAGATCAGTCTCGCAGTGGCCTCGCAGTTCACTTGAACTTGGTTTGATACAGCCTATGAGGTGACCTCTGTTTTCATTGCCTTCTATGCACCCCATTGGTGAGGCTGTTATAGCATCATGGGGACAGCCGGACACAGGACAGTTGACACTGGATGGATAAGCATCTTATGAGTCACAGATACTCATAGGCTGTGGGAGGAGGATGCCTCACACCACACAAGGCCACGTGGGAATCACACTCAAGAGCTCAGTGAACAACCAGGGCCTGTGGGAGGCCAGCTTCGCAGTGTCGAGAGGGCGGGATGCCCTGGTCCACCATGGAGGATGGGATGGACTCGTGTGAATAAATCCCATGGGCAGGCAGGAACTGAAGCCTGCTACTCAGGGATAAGCAGGAAATGTGCTTGCTCCATTTAATAAGGAGGTTGTTTGTCTAAAGGACCTCATCCATGGGAGCAGTGTTAGGAGGGGATGTGAGATTAGGCCCTTTGAGATCATCCCAGTTCCTCCCAGAGGTTGACGAAGCACGTAACAGTGGTCCTTAATTTTAGGTTCACATCACAATGCCTGGGGGGAAGTGCACTTATTAGTATTCTCAACAGACCACTCACTCAGTGTCAGTCACTGGGCTCACATGTTAATACTTTTCCCCAACTTTCTGTTCATAAATATTAAGTGCATACACATTATAATGAAGGATCCCAAAAGTAAGATTTAGAGGGCATTTCAGATCAAAGACTACCTTCGTTCACCTCTTTGGGGCTGGAAACCAGAGATGATTTACTTAGTAGTAAAGGAACTTCATTCCTGCCTCTTCCAGCCCTCAATGCAGCAAACCTTTGAAAAATGCCGCACATTTGAGACCAATGAAGGCTTGTAGTTGTTTTTATTATTTAAGGGCTATATTCATTTTGGGGGAAAGGTAGTTTTTTCTTTTTTGGTCCTCCAATATGATATATAAAATTATAAAACCAGAGATGTGCTTCCTTTTTGTGTTTTCATCCCTGACTGCCAGGGTCCTTGGAGGACACACTGGACATTAGGCACAAGTGACCTCAGGGGGGGGCGTGTCCCTGTGAGGTCACCGCACACACTCCCGACAACCTGGAATTGAGAAGCTGAGAACTTTAGAGTATTTTCTCCTTCCTTGATTCATTTGACATCCATTCTACCTTCATTTCTTTATAAAATGGTTCCCTGAATGTATGGCTATATTTTAGTTTCAAGTACGTTATTCTAGGATTTGCTTTGAACATTACTGAGACAATGTAAAGTTTGCTTGGAGGCTAGGTGATGTCAGGTCTTCCTGCTGCCTCGTCCTCCTTGCCGTCCTCTTTGCTGTGAATGTGCCCATTTCCCCTCTCCTCCCCGGCCCTCTCTCTGCTTCCCTCCCTCCTTCCCTGCCCCTGTTCCATTCTGATTTTATTCCCACACCACCAATGTGATTCCTCTTGGCTTATAAAAATGCGTTCAGCAAATGTAAAATGTTCTTAAGAAATAATAGACCTAAACTAAAACTAATGCGATCTATTTTAATGCTATGTTATATTCTCTTCCTATCTTACAATACGATTCCCCAAAATAGACCTGAATTTGGATCCATTTACATCTTTCATTACGGACCCGTATTTCCTGAAAAGAAGGTAGGCACATAGCCACCATAGGAGAGTTTCCAATCCTAAAATTAGTTTAATGGCAACCACAAAAATAGGGTTGCCAGTTAAATCCGTTTCTGCAGGAGAGAGAGGGAGAGATGAAGGGAGCATGTGTTTGAGGAAAGATAAACCTTCACAGAGCTCTGAGGCTGCTTTCTCAATGGAGCGCACATTGAGAAATACCCAAGAAAAAGAGGGAAAACCCACGGGTAGGAGCCTCGTCACAGTAGCTCATGTGTTTGAAACTCCACATGTGATCAAGGAGAGTAATGTACCTTCCACCACGTGACCACACGGAGAAGCACTGGCACAGACCGCAGGCCTTAAAGACCGTGTTTTCTTTTGTTTTGCAAGAACCTAAGTTCGTGTCCTGGGTAAAGGTAGAACACAAGGGTTCTAATGACTGAGAAACCTGGGACACAGAGTAAAAAAAAAATATGAGGCAGTTTTGTTTCTTTCATTGGTAACAAATCCTCAAAAACTCTTAATGCACAGCACCGTCCTAGCTCTCTCTGAATATTGCAATAAGCGATTTAATATTCTGAACAGATTTGTTGTTGGCAGACATCTGTATCATTTTTTTTTCTTACTGACTGAATAGATTTAGCTTTCCCAATCATTTGGAATTCCTTAGGCATTTATTTGAAATTTTATTTTTTAAATCTCTCCCAAGGCAAAGAATAATTTCTAGTGAACATGTGGGGAAATATTTGTTACTAAGAACCTTTTAAGAATATGAAAAGAAAATTTTGCCCAGTAGCAGTTTTTATTTCTCCCTACCATTGTAGCTGTATTTCCAAGGTAAGGACAGATAAAATCAAAGGATTAGAATGGGATTAAAAGGGCTTTTTCTTGAAATAATTAATTATATGGTTAAAAATTTTGCAGGTTTACTATGTGCAGGAACTGTGCTAAATGTCACTTATAAATATTCCTTAGCGCTCACCAAGACCCTTTGAGATTGTTGCTCTTTGTTATAACCAATAACCACTAAGGACAAATGAGGGATAAAGAGATGCAAAGACTTGACTAAGTCTCATAGCCAGGACTCAGCCCAGCTCTCCACACCGCCATGTAGACCTGGGTGATTGGAGCAAGACTTCCTTCCATTGTCTTTTACAAATGTGGAGAGAGCGACCCGGGGACATAAATGGCTTAGCCTTGGAGCCTGCAAGTGGAGAAGACGGGCAGATAGCCCTGTGGTCTCTCTCTGCCTCCTTGACCAACAGTCTACCTGAGACAGGTAACCTAAAACCAATCCCAGGATCCAGCAAGCTTGATCAACACATTTTTAACCCAATAGCCAAGATTTCTGCATACAGTAATGAGAGGATTTGGACCTTTTTGTTTGTTACAGTCAACAGAATTTGCTGGTGGACTGGATGTTGGCAGTGAGGAGACAAGAGGAATCAAGGATGAGTTATATGTTTTTGACCAGTGCAACTTAGTATGTGATGACATGAGCAATGTTAGGGGGGAAGCAAGGTGGGAGGCAGAGAGGGAAATCGTGTGTGGGGATTTGGGTATGTTATGTTTGAGAGGGCTTTGGGCCTCCAAAGGGATGTGTCCAGGAGAGAGTTGGAAGAATTAATACTCATAGTTCCCAGTAATGGACAGGAATGCAGGTGCAGCATGTTGATGGCTTTTACCAGGTGACACTCTCCAGGGAGGAAGAGTAGAGAGGAAGGAGAAGGATCCCAGGGAGATGCCACCGTTTAGAGGAAACATAGCGCAGGAGGCATTGTTAAAGGAGACTGCGAAGAAACAGGTGGTGATGAGAAAGAAAACCTAGACAGGATGGGTTACTGACCACGGGAAGAAGGTGGTCTCAGAAGGAAGAGGGATCAGTTCTTTCTAATGCCACTGGGATGTCTGTGACAAAGTGCTTAGATTGTCAAATGCTACGATGGACATTTTGCTGTTATTCCAGGATGAAGAACTAGAGTGAGATTTCTTCATCTCCATGCCATGGTGCTCAAGGCATGCGTCTTTGTGTTAGGGTCAATTGTCTTTCACTCTGAACAAAGGCATTTCACATAAGGGTCTTCGGTCATCCTTAGTCATACCGTAACGTGGCCGGCACCTTGACGTGGGCTCTGCCTGTTCCCATCCTTGCCAAATGAAGATTTATGGTTGTGAGCTGTTGTGAGTGACTTCTTGTTCCATGCCCCTCCCCTAAAAATACAACAAAACAAAAGCCAAAACAAACAGAACATCTGAGCCACACTTACATGGCCATATCTCCTTTGTTCCCAAACAAAGATGAGTATAAGGATCGTGGCTGGGCGCGGTGGCTCATGCTTGCAATCCTAGCACTCTGGGAGGCTGAGGCAGGAGGATTGCTCAAGGTCAAGAGTTCGAGACCAGCCTGAGCAAGAGTGAGACCCTGTCTCTACTAAACAATAGAAAGAAATTAGCTGGACAACTGAAAATATATAGAAAAAATTATTGGGCATGGTGATGCATGCCTGTAGTCCCAGCTACTCGGGAGGCTGAGGCAGAAGGATTGCTTGAGCCCAGGAGTTTGAGGTTGCTGTAAGCTAGGCTGATGCCACAGCACTCTAGCCTGGGCAACAGAGTGAGACTCTGTCCCCCCCCCCCAAAAAAAAAAAGAAAAAAAGGAATCAAGATAAGCAATCGGTTTGTGTGTGTGTTTACATCCAACGCAGCTTATTTCCCAAACAACAGAATATGTTTTCATACCACATTCACCATTTGGATGGACCTCAGAGACCAGATTCAAGACCTTATGTCCAGAGCAATGAATGTCTTTGATAGTTTCCATCTCAGCTAATGGTACCTAAACACATACCTACACTGTTCTACCCAGTCTGCAGCTGATCCTGCCTTATTCAGGATTCTTGAATTCAATGTCATTGCTTTATCCCTATGGGCTTAAAAACTAGCTAATGTCCTTTTGTTTATTGTTTTCTATTCTCTTCTGCATTCAGCCCTTTCTTCCTCAAGTTGTCTTTCTAAACCAGGTAAGACTGTGGCCCCAACTCCCAGGCCATGGACCGGTACAGGTCAGTCTGTGGCCTGTTAGAACCACACCCTGTCACCACAGGAGGTGAGTGGTGGGCCAGTGAGCAAAGCTTCATCTGTATTTACAGCCACTCCCCATTGCTTGTATCATGGGCTGAGCTCCGCCTTCTGTCAGATGAGCGGCAGCATTAGATTCTCACAGGAGCGAGAACCCTACTATAAACTGCGCATGCGAGGGATCTAGGTTGCATATCCCCAATTCTATCACATAAAAGGTACTCAGTAAATATTAGTTGGATATGATTACAAGTTAAACTTGACTACATGAGAATACAACTGGATAGGTACCACTGCCTGCTTTGTGGTATTTCTTGGCATAGAATCACTCAAATGATTAAATATGGTTGACATAGAGTTTCTATATATATTGTGAGTTTATTGATATTAAACATAGGCAAGCCTCGAGGAATGTCCTTAATGTTGTTGAGTGTGGGAGGAGCAAGCTTTAACTTTTCATCTGAGGAAGACAGTGCTATATACTTTTATCACTGATGTAAAGGTGATATAGAAGCTATTTCCTAATACTAAGAGTTTTGCCATTAGTTAAAGGAAAAGTAGAGATTGGCCCAGATGGTCAGGAAAGAATTTTTTTGGTAATGGCCAAGGTCAGATGATGTTTAGAAAAGGTGAGATTTTCAGGTTCTTTTAATACCACATTTTGTTTTGCTACATTCATAGTTTTATAGGTTCAATTAAAATTGGGTAATTAAACATTATGTGTTTGCCAAATCACCTGGATTGTGTATTAGCATGAACATAAATCTATCAGATTATAATGATATTTGTCAAAACACTGTAAGTAGTAGACCAATCAAAATGGTTATAAATAGACTGATAAAGTCTTTTAATATGCAAAGAAAATGATGAGCATATTGGGGCCAGAGATAAGTTTCCAAAACCAGAAACCATTTCTAAATTAAAAAGCAATTAAATACTTTATAATTGTTTGAATGTAGGTGTGTGGCTTTATTTTCACAGCTATAATAATCCTAAGAGAATAATTAAGAGACCTAATTATCCATTATTATAATCCATTAAGTCAGTTGTCGTTGAGTGAAAGCACGTATAGGAGTATATGGAAGAAAGTTATATTTTGAAACACAAAGAGGAAAAAAAGTAGTTTTTCTTAATTATTCAGACCCACAGGCATTAAAAATGCCTAATCAGACCTACAGGCATTAAGAAATGAGGCGGACCATTCTGTTAGCAATACTTATTTCAGAGACATTAAAGCTCTTTGAGGGCATTATTGTCCTAGAAAATAATAAAATGCAATACTTACCCATGCCTGTGTGAAAGCTTAGGGAGGAATGTTTAGTTTCTCTGTTAATTGTTGCATTATTGTCAGCCCTGGGACCATTTAGGAAGACTCTAATGGGCTGAGAACTGCAGGGAGAAGACAGTATGAGGGATCATGAGACAGTTTTGGAAGAAGGAAGAGTGACGTCTGGGAGAGCACAGCTCAGGGAGCAGGGAGCTAGGCCCCTGCAAGAGTGTGAGAACCTAGGAGCACACCAGGTCCCAGGGCTCCTCCTCCTTGTCCCTTCAATGGTTCTTCACCCCTCCCCAGGGTGTGAGAAAGGCCTTGGCCGCCATATTGCATGTGGGGAGCTGGGGACCCCTCTTTCACTGTGAGGGACAGACATGGGATCTTAGCATCTCAAATTGGAACTTCAAGTGCACTTTCTCGGCTGTGCCTGCATGGTGGATGGGTGGGTCATAACGTCGTTAGCACACAAGGGCCTGTTGACCTCGGTGCTTACCAGCTTGCATGATATCTTTGTGGGATAGTTTTTGTTTTATTCTCTGTAATCCACCAAATAAAATCACTTTGGAAATGTAACCCAGTTTGAATTTTCTGTATAATAGTTTAATAATTCTTACCCAAATGTAGTGTGTCAGGAAATGGAACAATTTCCACACTTATCCATGCATACATGTTCTTTGTCTTGCCCTTTGTTATTATTTCAGGTGGGTTTGGATAATTACACAGAACTGCAGAGTAATAGTCAATTAAGTTTACTTTTGCATTTTCCATGCACTTTCAGAGCTCAGACTGTGGGGCAAGTATGGGAGAAGTTTTCAAATGGATGAATATGTATGGAATCACCATTGAAATCAAGAATTTTGTCAAAAATCTAAGAAACGAATATGTGAAGAGGCATTTTCTCTCTAGCCAAACCATTTTATTCCCCATTTCCCCACCAAGAATCTTTCTGCCTTTTATTAGAAAGAGAAAGAAACACATTTTATTTCCTCTGACAAGCTCAAAGCAAGCAAACCCAATCTGTCAACAGGACTCTGGTGAAGCAGGAAGGAGTTAGGAATCTGGGAGGTCCTGCCAACCCCTTTGCTGAAATAAGGGGTTGTGGCACACAGGTTAATATCATAGACCCTGGAGCCAGGTGGCCTGAGCTCATAGTCTCATGCCATCCATTTAGTAGCTCAGTAATCTTTAGCAAGTTACTTAGCCCCCTTTTTACCTACTGCATAAGATGAATGTAATACCAGCGCCTGTATCTCAGGTTGTTGGGAGGGCACAGAGAGTTACAGTGGGCAGAAGAGTACCAGCCATCTCTGCCATCAGGACTTGCTTCATTGTCATCTCTGAGCATGTATGTGCTCCTGTGGACAAATCTCCCCAATACATCTTGCTGGAAGCTCTTTCAGGGTGTTTTACTGTCACACGTTGTTTGATTTCTGGTCTCTATTGTTGCTTTGCTCCACTATTAAAAAGTTACACTAGGAACACTGTGTCTATTCCAGATTGATTGATGTGTTTCTGCAGTACATGTTTATATATTGGCCCTGGTTAAACTCACAATGCTGACCTAACGCTTGGTAGTGGTGAATCATATTCATAGTCAAAACTTGAGAAATCAGAGTCATACCTAAAGTCTTCCTTAAAAGTAGCATTGAAATTTTGCTGTTGGTTTTGAGAATTATGATTGAGACACAGCTGAAATTCTATTGTGAATTCTGAAGTTGGCTCTCTCTTCTAGGTTGGAAGCTGAATTAATGTTAGCTTTTAATAGCATGTTTCTTTTCAGAGTTTTTCTACATATGTGATATTTTAGTTCTTTTTCTGCTGCTACAATAGCATACTACAGGCTAGGTAATTTGTAAACAATAGAAGTTTGACTTATAGCTCTGGAGACTGGGAAGTCCAAGAGTTTGGTACTAGCATCTGGCAAGGGTCACCCCACAGCAGAAGGCATCACATGATGAGAGAGCTGAGAAGACAGAGCACACCAGCCCAAACTCAGTCTTGTCTCAGGTGCCTACTCCCGTGATAATGAAGGTAATCCATTCATGAGTGTGGAGTCCTCCAGTCCTAATCACCTCTTAAGGTACTATCTCTTTATACCGTTACAGTAGCAATAACACTTCACCGTGAGTTGTGGAGGGGACACTTAAACCACAGTATGTACAAAATCTAAGAGAAATGTAAGACCAATAGAGATGAAAAACTTAATTTACTATTCCATTTTTCTTATTTTTTTACATGTAAATTTCACTTCTTTTTAGCTTTGTTAGATGTCCTGTAAGTCAAGAGTTGTAAGTTTCCCCTCATTTTTTATTTCTGTTTGTGTCATTTTTTTGTATCATCTTATTTGCTTGGCTCAGGACATAGAATTCCAAAGAAATAAATCATTATTATATGACTTTGGAAAAGAAGTTCTTGTACTGAACTACTTTGAATTCCTACAAAGTTAGAAGTAACTTTCATGTGATGAATGAGGTTTTCCTTGTTTGGTTGTTTTTTCATGTTTTGAAAATCCAGAATTTATTATCAAGGAACTAAAGTGTGTTTGATTTAAAAGTGTGATGATCAAAACATTGTAAGAATTTGCTCTTTTTTCTACAACTATTTTGCTATTTTGGAAGTAGGTTTACCGTAGATTTTTTTTTCTTCAAACAGGATTATAGAGGTAGTTTTGTTTTTCTTAGGCTAAAATTACTTATGTGGGTGGAAAGAAGGCAGTCCAGAATTGTGCGTGACACTTGGTTCAAACCCAGCCAAAGGAGTGGGTGGGAATTAGCTTCATATTATGGATTAGATAGGATTGAGCTCCTGCTGCCCATCCACACATCTACCTTTTCAACAGACAATGCCCTTCTTGCTACAAAGTAGCTGGTTACATATCCCTTCTTCCTTCGGTCTATTGTCCCTACTTATTTCAGCCTCTTGACACCTGCCTGATGGTTGCCTGCCACGGCCTCTACACACTCTCTTCCTATTCACTCCTATACCTACTCTACAAGCTGGGCCTTTTCATACCCCCAGAGAGATCTTTGCCAATATCTAGCTTAAAATCTTATCCATGGCTTTTCTTCAACGCATAAAAAACCAAAAACCTGAACTCCCTGGCATGGTTCAGGAGGCCCATCCTGAGCTGCATACCAGCCTGTAAAGTCACACAGCTCTTCAATCCCAACCCCAGTTCAGGCCTTTGCACTGGCTGATTCATTCCATTGCTTTCCTTGAACATTCACGCCTCCATTCACTCACTCACTGATTAGTTTATTCAAGATCCAGCTCTAAGAAACTTTCCACCATCTACCCCCCAGGTCCCTGCATCTGGGTCAGGTGTTCCCCTTCATTAATCTCAAGATCAAAGCATGTTTCCCCCTAAGAGCTCTTCAATATCAGAAAATGCATTTTTCATATTTATGATAGAGTGGAAGAAAAATAATTTTACCTCTACTCCTCTAAGTCTGAGCTGGGGCCTTGTAATGAAAGACATATTAACAAGAGAAAAAAAAAAGAAGTATTTAAATATGTTTATCTCACATATACATGAGAGATCCCTAGGGAAGTGAGTGAATCTCAAAGTGGTGGCTTAGAATTCAGGCTTAAATAGCATCTTCAGCAAAGTCAAAGAAAGAACCGTGTGGGGGGAGGTAAGTTATGGGAAGGTGACCAGGAAAAGCAGGAAACCAAGGGCAAGGTTCGCTGTGCAGATTTAAGTGAGTGCCTTCTCCACTGACAAGATTCTCTTGTGACCTTTTTCTGCCTGGTATGGTGAAGGAGACACCCTTACAAATGGAGATTTCCTTTGTAGATATCAATTTCCCTTACAAAAAGATAACTTGTACTCTGTTTTTAGAGTTTCTTCTATGTCTTATTTTTGCAAAAGAATCAGTTCAAAATAACCCTTATGACAAAGGGATATATTTTGGGGTGGCATATTCTGGTTCTTACAGTGGAGACCAGAACAGATGTTTGGCACAAACACAGAGATCATATCCACTCAATGACCCTAAATTCATCTGTGTACGACTGTGCCCATATGTGCAATTCATGTGTATCAGTTTCTCATTGCTGCTGTGACAAATTACCACAAACTTGGACAGATTTCCCCAACGTGTCTTGCTAGCAGCTCTTTTAGGGTGTTTTACAGTCACACGTTGTTCGATTTCTGGTTTCTATTGTTGGTGGCTTAAAGCAACAGAAATGTATTCCCTCACAGTTCTGGAAGCCAAGAGTCCAAAATAATTCTTATGGGACTAAAATCAAGGTGTCGTTTGGGCCAAGCTCCCCATGGAGGTTCTAGGGGAGAATCTGTTCTTTTTTTCTTTTTTATTTCAGCATATTATGGGGGTACAAATGTTTAAGTTACGTATATTGTCCTTGCCCCACCCGAGTCAGAGCTTCAAGCATGTCCATCCTCCAGATGGTGCGCACCGCACTCCTTAGGTGTGAATATACCCATCCCCTCCTCTCCGCTCCCACCTGCCTCACACCCGATGAATGTTACTACTATATGTACACTTAAGTGTTGATACCATGGAATTCTACTCAGCCACAAAAAACAATGGTGATATAGGACCTCTTGTATTATCCTGGATAGAGCTGGACCCATTCTACTAAGTGAAGTATCCCAAGAATGGAAAAACAAGCACCGCATGAACTCACTATCAAATTGGTTTTAACTGTTCTTTCTCTCCTCCATCTTCGGGTAGCTGCCGGCCTTCTTTGACTTGTGGCTGCATCACTCCAGTCTCTGCCTCCTGGTCACACTGCCTTCTCCTCTGTGTGTGTCACTTCTCCCTCTGTCTCCCTTGTGTAAGGATACGTTCAATTGTGTTTCCATCCCACCTGAGAAATCCAGGATAATCTCTCATCTGGAGAGCCTTAATTTAATCTCATCTGCAAAGTTCTGTTTTTGCAGTATAAGGTAACATTCACAGGTTCTGGGGTTTATAAAGTGGATATCTTTCGGGGGGCATTATTCAGCCTACTACAATACCCCCACACTCAGATACACACAAATTTGTGTTTCTAGACTTTAGTCAGAGCTACACAGCAAAATTAATGGCCATAGGCAACTAATTTACTTCAAAATCAAATTCCTTTTATAAGAAATTGGGTAAAGTTACAACATTTGGCAGTTAGTTGCCAACCCCAGCAAATCACATAACAAGAGCTGCTCAAAATAGCTGGAAGAGGAGGACTGAGTGATGTTCCTCTCATTTTATTGTAAAGTTATAACAAAAAGTATCCATTTTTAATAAAAATGTCAAAGATGTTACAGACATCAAAAATTCACCAACCCTTATTCTCCCACTTTTCCCCCTAGATAGAGCTTTTTTCTCATTAAAAAGATTTTAGTAATAATAATAATATTTTCGGACTTCCCCTGGCAGGTAAATAAATAGATTATACTACAGAAGAGAGACAAATGTTTAGAGAAACAAATGGGAAAACCACACAATTTGTGTTTAATGCTAAATTATTTATTTGATTTAATAAGTTGAGGCATATATTCATTATATTATGAGAGTGTTAAATATTAACTTGGAAATGAATATATCAATGATGTTCATTAAGTTTCTGTTTAGCATTGTGATAATACTGTAAATAATGTTTCTTGAACAGAAGTATATCATCTTGTTACACATTTTATTTAAAACTAAGTGAAATATGACTGCCCAAATGTATACTATAAGACAAATATTAATGTTCATTTATCTTAGCTACAAACAAAAAGTTATGCACATAATGCTGAATAAGACTGATAAAAAGAGTTTTCCGTGTTTCTTGAAATCTGGAAAATAGATCAATATGTTCTCAAGCTGGAAGTAAAGTCAATCTTTTGTAGTGAGAGGATGTATCTCAGGAAGCAAGCACTTAGAACTTGAATAATAAATAAATTCTGAGTAGTTCAGTGAGTGCAAAACAATTGCCCAGTAAACATCTGTAATCTGGGCTTCATAAGTACTCCAACGAATCTAGTGCACACGTTCTAACTCACAACTGCCAAGAAAAGTAATCAGGCATGACGTGTGGTTTGTTTTCATAAAGCTAGTTTCAGAAGAACAGAGAAATAGAAAAGATTTATTGAAAAAGTGAAAAGAAACACCCATATATTTACATCTATGTTGGCTATTAACCTGACAGTTTGTGTGGAATGTCTTCATTAGGATTTAGCCAGAATATACAGTAAAATGATCCAAGCTGATGACCCCAATATAGGTGACTTTACATTTTAAGCAAGAGAAATTCTAACACAAAATCGCAAATGGGACATTCCTCTTGAAAACATAAAAATGTTTTATTAACATCAATAAAATAAAATTCTAAGCCAGACAAAGACTTACAGGGTTTCTGCATCTTCATTTGCATGCATACTGTGCTTGCTGGAGTCTTTCTCTGTATCTGTTTCATGTTGTGGCCTCAAAATAAAAGCATTGTTCCTTCACATTTCTTGTTAGATTCAGTCCCTTTTGAACCCTTTAACTATGTTCCTGGATGAAATCTCATCATATAGCTAGGAAATTTATTCTTGTATTAGGGCCTGGATGGTTTATCTTCACTTTTACCAATAGTGCTAGAATGTGATCACTAGTAGTTAACTGGTGTGTACTAGAAAGCTTTGGTCAAAGCCACACCACACACAGCCTTGTGCAGACATTTTCACGACAGGCTTCATTATACTAATGTGTTTATCCCTAGTGTTAGTCAAGGTTTTACAAAGCATCCCATGCCAATATACTGCTTCTTTTATTTTTTTAAAAATTATTATTTTGTAGGCCCTCATGACAGTGTTCCATAAAGTCTTCAAACAGTCTTAAGCTCAACTTGGTCTGTTATTTTTTAGACTTTCTATAATTAACTTATTCATTTTGAGGGAGCTCTTTGCCTGCAGAGAATAAATGATATGTCATACAAAACATCTAATTTTAACTTGCTTGTGATATATCTTTTTAATTTCTAGCAAAATCACAATTTCTGCTGAACATTATAGATATTGTGGTATTTGGATGGCATCATCTATGCGATGTAGGATATAATTGTACATTTTCAAAGAGAAAAAGATAGCATTAGAAACAATAGCTTTCCCACCAAATGCATTTGGGAAATACTAAATGAGACAAGCTAGTCCTTGGAAAATCGGTCCACGCTGATGTCAATACTTTCATTCTATGCTTGATGGACTTTGAATTGGTTTCCTCATTTACTAATACTTTTAGGAAATTCATGTATAAAAATAGTTATTCCTCTAGTAGTTATTTTCCCTCTATATTTAGGCTTACAAATTGGACAACTTGCCACTTTTCAAAACAATCCTGCTTGAATCATAAAAATAATTTCTTTGAAACTCTGCAGCCAAGAGCAGCCACTCTTATGAGCCTTACCTTAGAAACATTTTTGAAGTGCAATGTCTAACAATCATGATTTTAAATTTTATACCAGATACTATAATGTCCTTTGATGCTGAGCTTTGGTCTAACTTACTTACTTTATCCAGTCAGCCCAGTGGGGTTCACTCGTGTTCAGCAGGGTCGTTAGAACTCATCCTCTGTTACCTTGTTTTTCTCTGTCCCTAGGTCCTGTCCAAGGACATGAAATTTCTTAACAGAGGCATTTGTTTCCTTGAACCGTGACTTGTCAACCGTGTTTCCTGGAAATCCAGGATTCAAGAGGTGGTTCAGGGTTTTTAGACATCACATATGCTTTAATTGCATTATTTAAAACCCAGTGACACCAATGTACACCATGTACAAAATTTTAAGACTTTGGAATCCCTCAGCAAAATGACATTACCCGGAATACCTGATTTACTATCCAGCATGGGATATGGTGTCTGCTGCCGTTGCAGATTATACTCCAAATTCACTGAGATTCAAAGGTGGCCTACTTGATTTGTATATATTTGTATTTTTTTAAAGTAGGCAACCAAAAGAAAATATAGAGATGATTGAATACTGAGAGTGCAGTGACTCAGTAATAGTAATTATACTAGGCTTCACATTTTTCTAATGATGTAATGTTATAGCTTTGCATTTATAACATAACTTTAATATAATACAGTAGTCCCCCCACCTTACACACGGGGGATGCATTCCAAGACCCCTAGGGGATGTCTGAAACCTCAGGTAGTACTGAGCCCTAGATGTGTACTACATTTTCTTGAACTGATGACCAAGAGGGCTGCTAAGTGACTAACGGGCTGGGAGCCTATACAGCCCAGACACACTGGGCAAGGGGGTGATTCACATCCCAGGCGGAATGGAGCGGGTAGTGAGAGATTCCATCATGCTCACAGAATGGTGGCAATTTAAAACTTAGGAATTGTTTATTTCTGGAATTTTTCATGTAATATTTTTGGACGGAGGTTAACTGCAGGAAACTGAAACCACAAAAAGCAAAACCACAGATAAGGGGAAGACTACTGTAGTACTTTTATCTCCTTTGGTATGAGATTATGCTTATGAAGGCAAAGAATATATGTACTGCTGAAAAAGTATGAGAACTTCTGCTCTGGTCCTTCCCTTCCCCTCTTCACAGAGCGACTGTCTTCGTGTTCTTCCCATTGTCAGGGCACATAGAAGGGTGTTCAGAGGAGAAATCCTCAAGGAATGTTTGCCACAGAAGCACATTGTGCGTGGTGGGCTCACCCACCCAGCCCAGCTCAAGGGCTCCAAAGCCTCATGTGCCCTTTCCACATGGGGGTCTCTGGAAGGATGCCCCAGAGCCACTTCCAAGGGCAAAGGTATAGGGCATTGTGTGTCCATTCATTTGGTCAACAACTATATACTGAGTGCTTCTTGTGTGAGGTACTGTTCTCAGGGCTGCAGATACATAAGTGAACCAAGGGGCTGAGCTGCTTGCTCAAGTGCAGAGGAGGCAAATTGCAATTTTATGTATATGGCTATAGAGAGCCCAAGGAGGAAACAACACCTGGGCAAAGTGTGTGGGAGGCCCAGGCGTTAGCCAGGTGGGCATCTGGAGGGAAGGTATTCCAGGAAGTGGGACCGGCTGGTCCGCAGGCGATATAGCAGGCCATATGGAACGTGCCTGCGTTGTTCAGGGACCACACCAAGGAGCCCATGTCACCTGGAAGAGAGGTGGGGGAGGGCCTCTAGGAAATAAATAGGTGGACATGACAGAATGTTCTAGATGACTTTAGCTTTTATTCCAGGCAGAATGAGGGGGCCCTGGAGGGCTTAGCAGAGGAGTGATGGGACCTCAACATTCATTTTGAAATGAGAATATTGCTTCTGTGTCAATAAAAGACTGTATTCTCAAATTCAAGGTATTTAATTCATAAAACCAGCCCGTAATTCTTGTATCATACCCTGGCCACACAGTTCTTAACTCTGGAGTTTCGTTAGGTGGATCATGGCTCCTTGAAAGCTGATACTAGGGTTTTGAAAGGGTCTAGAGTCTTTAAAAATGAATACATTCCATGACAGGGAATCGATGGCTTTTATGATTAATACTTGCTGAATGTCAGCAGCTCTGAAATTAGACATGCACAAATTTCTGTGCTTTTTAGGTATATATTTTTCTAAGTTATGGGAAAAGAAACAAATAAACAGAAACCCCATGAGAATGAGGTAAGAAGGGATATTTATTTTGACAATTTCAGTAATGGGAGAATGGTTCAGCAAATAGGCTATAAATCCAAGTTACAAAGTTACAATTTTGGTGCTGCTACTTAATATTTTGGTGCCTTTGACAAGTTATTTAGCCAATGCCCTCATCCAAAATCTTATATAATAGTAAGAGTACCTCTCACATTAAATGAGATAAATGTCATGATGTTTGTACGGGGTTGAATAGTATCCCTCCAAAATTCATGTCACCCCAGATTCTCAGAATGTGACTTTATATGGACATAAGATCTTTGCATGTGTAATTAGATAAAGTTAAGATGGAGGCATTACTGGACTATGGTGGGCTCTAACCCAATGGCCAGTGTCTTTACAAGAAGATAGACATTTGGACAGAGAGAGGCACACAGAACACCGTGCGATGACAGAGGCAGAGATTGGGGGGATGCCCTGCAAACCAGGGAGCACCAAGGGTTGATGGCAGGCACCAGAAACTGGGAGACAGGCCTGGGACAGACTCTCCCTCAATTTCCAGAAGGAATTAACCCTGCCAACAAGCCTTTAGAACTGTCAGAATAAATTTCTGTCATTAAAACCACCTTATTTGTGGTCGTTTGTTAGGTAGCCCTAGGAAACTAGTAAATTGTTAAGTCCCAGTTAAAAAACAAAATGCCCAATGAGCATTCAACAAACTGGGAGCGCTACTCTGCAGTTATCAATGTGAGTTTGATTTGTGAAGGAAAATCCTGGGTTTTAATATAAAGGCTCTAAAAATTATTAAAATACACTTCATGGGAATCTCTAAGGTTAAGATGTTCCCCTTAACTTTGGATGAAGTCAGGGGAATGAGAATAAAAAAAATAGTAGTTAGATGATATGACTTCAGTCCCCATGCAATATTTGGATTCAGAGGTTACCAGTGGAAATGAATTGGACTTGCCTAAATTTGACATGGACAGAAATGCAAGTAGACTGCAAATTAATATGAAAAATAAACAAATACACTTAAGATATACTAAGAAGTAAAGGCAGAGAGAAATGTTGGATAAATCCTTCTAAAATGACTAAAGTATTTACTGTTTTGTGTCTTTCAATGCAAATCATTCCAGGTCATGTGCCACTTGTTTTGAACCTGACAGGTGTGACCACAAAAGGTGATTAGGGAAGATGTTCACACTCAAGGATGACTGTATTGACATTTTATTCAAGTCACATAAGAATCACAATTGTTTCAAGTTTCAACCGGTTCGCATTTTGCTTCCCTTTTGAACAAAGATAGGGTCTCACATTCCCTGACAATTTGTTTGCAATCGCCATGACAATGTAACATTTTCCAGCTTGTCACAGAATTTACATGACATAAGAATATGAATGCAAACATATAAAAAAAAGCCCTCAGGTGGTTGTTAATTTTTGGCATTGTGTAATTAAACTAGTTTTTTGAATGTTATCTTTTGCCAGTATCTAATTAGCAAAGCCATCTGCTGAAAGAGTAGTGGCCCATCTGCCTAGAATATTGTTCTCTTCATTTTTATGAAAAGTGTCTGCCTTTGCTGGTCCCTATCTAATTAACTTCTCTGGCTGTGGAGTGTGATAATACACAGCTTTGTTTATATACTTCAGAGAACTGTGGATTTATATGTATATAACACATACATAAAAAAGAGCCAATCTCTTTTTCTTTCCTACATCTGATTTACTCCGGAGATCAGAATTCCATTTATCATAACCGGAGCGTGTCTGTTGCAGGGCGTTCAGGTATGTGCTGTGTCATGAAACCATAGGATTGTCATTGCATCCCCGGGGTTTCTGCAGACATAAAATGATTTTTCTGTAAGTCGCCTCTTGTTTTTTTGTTGTTTGTTTTGTTTTGGATTATTTTTAGGTCTATTTGTAGCTCTGTCACTTCTTAAAAGTTGATAATGTTGTTAAGTCAGAGGGTACCATTGGCTCTAAGACGAACTTGCGTGCGGCTTCTGTAATAATGAAAATGAACACTACTGTACTCTCAGATTTAATGTGATGCTGTCTAGGCTGATGGAATACGCTTATGTGTATTGTAAGTTAATATCTGGTCTATATAAATGCTATCTATATGTCTGTTTTTCCTTCCATCAATCATCTAGCAGAGTGTCTTGCACTTGGTAGGTTCCTAATGAGTATTTGTTAAATGCAAAGGAGAATTAATGCCATGTGCATAAAGCAAAATTTCTGTAAGTTGTTCAGTAGTACAGATGTTATTTGTATGTGTTTACAGAAAAAAATTGTACCACGAACAAGAATCTTTGTGCCTTTTAAAATGTAGATGTTTCAGACTGACTACCAGTCTTTGAATCTTCAAGTAACCACAATGTCACTGCTATATAAGTGCTGTTGAAACGTATGCTCCAAACTAAATGTTGAAGGGAATAGAGAAGCAGTATTTTTTTTCCTTACTGGGCTAGCATGCAATAGAAAAAAAACAAAAGATGACAGAAATTAAATATTTTTTTTTAAAAGGAGACTCAGGAAATAAAAGCATGAGCATTGTGTTGAGATCTGAAATATAAAATGCCTTAGCATTTCTTTTGGCAGTTTAAAGATAGGTTTCGATAGGTAGAAAAATGACTTAAAATAAATTTGAAGATAAGTAGGAAGAAGACTTCTGAAATCCATAGAGGGATTTGTTCTAAAATCATGATACATGAAAGAGTAACAATCTTCATTGAGAAAAGAACAAGAATACTTAATTAAAAAGCATTTAATTAATCAGAGTGGATCTGGTGGAATAAAGAAGCTAAGACCAGGTTGTAAAAGTATCTAATTTCAAACAGAACTATGGGTAACTTTGAGAAATCAGATCTGAATCAGGAAAGTTTTATCAATATTCATATTTGTCTCCAGTGAAAAAGGTTGTTGTTTTTTCTTTGTTTGCCGGTTTGTTTTCATATCTGCCCAGTGATCAAATGGGCAAAGTCTAGATAACCAGTGAATAGAAAGACACTACGGGATTAATCGGGAACACCCAATTCCAGTGTGATCTGGGAAAGCCACTTCTCTCCACCCCACTCCTTTCAAATTCTGCACTACCTAATAATATGTGTTTGCTCCTGCTGCCTTCTGCAAGAAGTTTCCTTTGTAATATAGAATGTTCTTTTATCCTGCTTTCTATTCAGGTAGAAAGTGAACAACAGAAAAGCTATACAATCATGATCTTTAATTAATTCTGGATTTGAATACCATAGGCAAGCTGGTGATACTGTAATAAAAATGCCTCAGGAAAGCAACTTTTCTACTTTTAATAACTATGCTCAGAAAAATCTGTAAGATTTGTTCTATTTTCTGTCAGTCTAATAAACGTGTGTGAGTAGTTACTATTTTTTTGGTATACTGGATAAAATAATGACATATTTTTGAAAACTCTCACATTCTTTCTTCTATTACTTTTCTCTTCTAATCCTTGGCTAATATTTATCTTGAAAATGCAAAGGCAATTTGAATACCAGGTATAGTTGTTTGTTTGCCATTTCAGCAGCTGGATGTCAACAATTGTAATGGCATTTGGTAAATATTCTTCTCCCTTTGCCTTGGGACTAACCCTGATACTTATAGCTCTTATTTTTACTGAAGAGAGCATTACTATTTAACTTTTAACAAAATTGCTAGACCAACAAGAGCCACTGTGAATGCCTCTTTAAAGTATTTCACTATGTAGTTTTCCTAGTAATTGTATAGCACTAATTCTTCATGATATATAATACTCAATCCTCTGATGATGTAAGATCAAAGTTATAAGGAGTCTTCTCTGCTAAAGGAATATATCAGAGCTGATCAACTCTGTTTCAAGTTTAACTAAAGGCAAAGACATGGATATCTATTTAAATAAAAACAACAGAGTAATCTTTTGTAAAGAGATCCAAGAAAGATACATACTATTAATAAAAGTCAAATCATATTAACAACAGTACATTTATTTTCATTTATTTTATCTATACTTCATGGGGATTGATAGTTGTTATGCAACCGTATACAAAGCTCTTTTCTCTGGAGGTGTCATCACTTTTCTTGCAAGCATTTGTCATCCTGGTATGGAGTTTATGTCATGTGTTTACATCAGATGCTGACTAGCTGTGACTTTATTGTTGCAGTCTAGCATTAGGAACAGGAAAACATCACAGAACGAATTAACAAATCCCCTTATCAGATGTTGACACTGACAAAAATCTCCAAATCTGCACAAGGGAGAACAGTTATAGTATTGTTTATGTTTAAAAGACACTGAGGTGGATCTCTCTAGAATACTTTTCTTGTGGACTTATACTTGCCGAGTAACATAAGTTATGCAAGACACAGTGTTTTATGATTTAATCTCTGTTATATAACATTCTCTGGAGGGCAGCGGATATTAGAGGATGATATTAACCTAACTTTGTCATTCTCCCAAGTTCAGGAGAATTAGAAAAATATCTTCTTACCAAAAATAAGGGTGAAGCCATAATTTTTCTTTATATTACTTGATATTAGGTTATTATTGATTCAGTTTAGTGTATTATTTGGCATTAGTCCAAGTTAGCAAAAAAAGTTTCTACCTCAAATGTCTTTCTGATAATGATTTAACTGCTGCACATCCCTGATCCTTCAGCAATTCAATTCTAATGGTAAGAGAGAAAATAATTATAATAGCAGGTATGGAGAACGGAGAAAATATTTTTACACTGTAAAAGTTCACACTCCTCCCTACAATAATGGAAATTAAGAACAACTCAGATGCATAAACTTGTTCAGAAGACTCATTCGCACTGTCAGCGTATGGGCCATGGACATGTACAGGAATCCTTTCTTCTGCGTGCAACAAGTGCTGTCTGTTCTCTTAACAAGTCATAGGTTCCATTTCTGAGTTAGCATCACACGTGAAAGTACATGTATCAAGTTAATCAGCATGAGTTTGATTTGGAAAATCTCAGAAAAAAATATTTAAAAGTTGTGGCTTTAAATATTTAGTCAGAGCTAAAAACAGTTTGAAAATTACTGGTATTGGGGGAAAATAGCAGCTGCACTCTTTGCAGGAACTATTTATTTATTGGCTATTCCTCATCGGAATATTATCTTGGTAGTAAGGATATGGAAAATCATCCTTACTTCGTTATCTATGAATATTGATCAATGACATGCTATTAAAATACAAATGTTTAGATGAATATTTAGATCATTTTGTTTCAAGGCCTCTCCTTGAAGCCTTCTCTGGATCTAGTCCCTGGTTCCGCTGAAGTGATAGTTTCTGCAGTCAGTGCCAGAGTCCCCGACTCATTGCATTTCTCTAGCAGTGACTAGATCTAAATGTAGCATTATTATTATTAAAAATAAATACTCAGAGGTCGAGTCCTTATGGCTCAATTTTAAAGCTAAAGTATAAGCCCACGACTGACTTGCACGTATTTGGTGTAACTTCCATACGAGCATGAAAATGTGGGTGCCAGTCTGTTCCCCCGTTCCCTAACCTGAGTCCCAGTGTCTTATTTACGTTTCCCTTTTGTTTAGTCAGAGCTGTAACCGTTGCCGGCATTTTGGTGTTTTCTGCAGGCTGTGGAGTGGGAGTGTGACGAAGCCACCAAGAAGGCCTGCTACAGCAAGGGCAAGTCCAAGGTAAGGAGGACGCGGTCACGCGCTGCCATCGCCACCCGGTTTTGAAAGGCTACATATAAACAGTGTCATATGAAGAGTCTTCCTGACTGTGGTGCCGTGTGAAGTGAAAAAAGTAAGATTCAAAATACGTCTACAGTAAATTCTCAAGTTTTGAACATTAAATTCAAATTAACCACAGCAACCAATTGCTTCTAGCAAGGATTCAAAACGTAAGATCTGATCTAATTTGCACGGTCAGTCTTTAGACTAAGATATGAAATTAAGTAACTGTGATATCATTTGAGAAAATAGGGGCCTGAATTTTAAAAATAATATTTTCATTTTCTCCTTTCATATTTTACAGCTAACTCTAGAAAGTAATTATATGATGAATAAAATTATATTAAAGTAATTTGAGATTTATTCTTCATAATTTATCTTAACATATCCTTTGTAATAAGCTCTCTCTGTTTTCATCCTAAAATCTACATCACTAAGTTTCTATGGAAACTGCAGCTTATACGTAAGGTTGGAAGTGCATTTCTTGAGCAGCTGGGCCTGTTGCGGGCTCACTCTCCCACGGTTGGCCGGCTCAGCGAGAGGCACCATTCTTGGCCTTTCGAGGATGTCTGTGTGTCTTTGAGAATATTATATGTGATCAACTTGAGGAAATTCTTCTGCAGCTGGTGGTTGGCTCACTACGTCTCATTCTGTTACTTACTTACTTATTTTTTTTTCTACTTCACTGGGGCTGGGCTTTCCCAATGGTGAATTACACTTTGGGTGACCGAGGAAAGCAGACACACGTGCAGTAGCATGGGAGGGCTTGCTGTGCAAAGTTGGTCTTGGGGCCAAGAGCTTGGGGGAATGTGTAGCCAATGCAGAGAGCGCTGGCAAAAGATCCTCCCACTGTCTGTATTTATAAAAGAGTATTATACAGTTTATTTTCATTTTGCCTTTTAACTAAACAGTTTCGAGAATCAGACACTGCAGCAGGTCTCCGCCAACTTAGTCACTGGGTTTCCTAAAACTGAATAAAGAACTTGCAAGAGAAGAGGGAAGAAAATGCAATCTTAGCCAGGGAAACAGAGATAAAGGAAAGACTAAGAGCAGAAATCGATGAAGGCTATGTCCTGAAAGATATTTAACCTCAGAAAATACCTCCGAAAATAATCATCAGGGGTGTAAGAAGATTTAAAGGTAGCTCCAGGTTGCAAAGAAACAGAATATGGTGTCTTAGAATACACCCCAAAATAAATAAATTATCAATAATAACATAAAACCTCATACATAGGAGACCTGTACAACCTTCTTAGTGAGTTTGTATTATAGACATTATGTATAAAACCTTTTCCTCCCTGCAATGTATGAGCCTCAGTGTGGTGGATGAGTGACTGAGCTCGTGTCCTTCACATAAGACCCCGTGCCCTGGGGAGAGGGGTGTGCATAGTCAGCTTTATATGAAGTGGGGGTAGAAAGGACGGCTTGCTGTCCTTCAGCTCACAGGATTTCCTGATGGAAAGCACTGGTCTTTTTTTGCATGGTTCTAAGGCCAACGCTGCACCTTGCCTGGGGATATGGGGACCTCCCAGGCGGTCCAGGCACCAATGACCTATCCCTCCCTTTTGCCTGTCTTCTCTTTTCCTCTCCTGTTTCTTCTTTTCTTCATCCCCCTTCTGGTGCATTGGCTCTTCCCTCACCTCGCCTTTCTTTCTGGGTCTCCTGGTTACACCAGTAAGCATTACTCAGTTTCGGGAAGCCTCGCAACGGAGTTTGTGGACAGACACCTGTTGCAGTGCCTGTCTCTGAAAATGTTTCCCTGATAGTGACAGACCTTCGGGATCCTGCTGCTCCCTCCCTCTCCTGAGGCCCGTGTGCTGTTCCCTAGTCAGGCCTTAATGCTCCCCACCTGCCTCCCTCACCCATCTCTCAGGACTCTGTGCCCCACCCCCAAATTGCATCGGTTTGAGTCTTGTATAATCCAGTAGCCACTTGGACTTGCCTGGCCACGCTGCATTTCAGTCATCCAGCCCTGGGCCAGGAGCCGGCTGGGTGGCTCCTGGTTGATCTGCATGCCCTCCCTGCCCCTGGGCCGAACCCATGGTGGATGTTTGAGGATGATCTACTGAACGAGTGGGTGAACACAAGGAGCCAGTACCAGGGCAGGGCACTTAGTTCAGGGGCTCTCACCCTCGCCACTGCTGATGTTGGGGCAGATCGTCCTTTGTTGCAGGGGCCTCTCCTGCACCCTGCAGGGTGTGTAGCAGCTTCCTTGGCCTCTGCCCACCCAGGCAGGACAACCCAAAATAACCTCAGATGTCTCCAGGCATTGCCAGACATTGACCTGGTGGAGATTCCCTGCTTTAACATCTAAAATAGCAAATGTATTGGTGACTTCTACACTGTACATTTTGATTTTTGTTCTCTCTAGGAGTGCTTCCATATTTCCTCTGGATCACATGTATATGTCTGTTTCACAGACTTAAAAAATTAACTGTGAATGCCCTTCCTGTCTATGCGTTTGAGTCTCCTTGTACTCCTGTGTACTAAAGGAAAGCATCAGATCCCTTAATGTAGTCAGGGGTTTTTCCTTCTTATAGTCTGCAAGTCCATAATTTTAAGGAATCTATATAGTTGCCTGCTGCAAATAGGTTATTACTACTTGGGTTGAGGAATTGCTCTTGTTGCATCAAGAATGGCCCACATTTTGCCTTAAGCTCTGATTATTGGTTGTTTGGTGCTTAGAAATTAAGCAAGTAAAAACCAGAGAATGAACAGCAAAAGGTCATCTTTCATGCCTACTAGATAATATTCCCTTAATTCACAGAAGAGACCAATCGTTACTACACTTAATTGAATTTTCTTGATACACAGAAAATGAGGGAGACAAACGTTGTCAAATAAAATCGTATCTTTACATTTCACATGCTTTTGGTTTTAATAGATTAAGAATAATGGCAAATCCTATTAATTATAAATTGACTCAAAAACTGTATTTGTGGATGGATTTGTTAACACTCACATGGTAAGACAGATGAAGATGAATGTCAAGAGCCGTATACTCAGAGAAGGATGAATCGCCTGTTGTTTTAGGTTGCACTAAGTAGATTGATAAATTCAGGTAGAGTTTTAGGTAACCTCTGCTCCCGTGAAATGGAATTCAGCTTATGCAGCAGAACTGTGCACGCTGGAAGTTTGTGTGCGCAAAATGACGTGGAAGCTTTGCCAACGCGTTGGTCCAGGCAGCGCTGCAAGCTGGTCCCGGGTGGTGAGAGCGGAGGGCTCTTTGTCCTCCTTCGCAAGTCACCTTTCCTTTCTTGGCTTCTCTTGCCTTCTTAACATGGTGACTGAACGTGACAATCAGGTGAGGGACCCACGCAGACCCCTGGGAACATGTACGGAAGGGAGAGAAGCAAGGCGGTCCCTAGGGGTAGAGGGAACCAGGTTAAGCAGAGCCTGCCGGAGGACTGGCCCTGACTTAGAATTCAGACAATCCGGATCTCCCTGTTCTGACACTGCCTAGGGGCAAAGTCAGATAACATTGTCACAGTCGAGTTGAACGATATGTAATGTCTTTTTGGGGGAGTGGAATTTAAACTATTTTTGGTGGTCATGAGTTTAGAAGGAGAATTCATCTATTTTATAATTTTGCTTGTGTTGTAGTGTGATGAGAACTTACACAGAATTACAAAGTTTCCCTTCTCCCTGAAATAAAAATAATAATGTAAAATGGGACATCTCAAAAATGAGAAAAATGCCAGCCATTTGAACTGAACTTTTTTTTTCCCCCTACCCTAAGAAAAGTGGCCTGTGCTGTACCACATAATGCATTTTACTGCAGAGCAGAAAGCAGGGCTGGAATGTGATGCGTGGAAGGAGGTGGCCGGGCCTGCAGGGGGATGCTGCCTGCACCCACTTGCTTCCTTGATGGGAACATTCCTTGGCTGGCTGCAGAGCACAGGAGAATAAAGGGGACAAATTTCCTTTTGTTTTCCTGGTATTGCTGTGGCCAGACAGGGACATAATTTTGTGTGTAGGCCATTACAATTTCAATTTAAGAAATCGGGGCCAACAGAAGTTATCCAAATCTTTGATTTGGGATGGGTTCAAAAAGAAGGTAGGTACTGACACCATCAATTCTTTGCAAGGTTTGAGTTCTATTTTATTTATTTCAGCTCACTTTGGAGAGAGTGTCATTGCTTGCAATGGCTTAAACATTCCATGTAAAAAGGAGACATAAGATCTGATTTTGTGGATTCAAATTTATAATAAAATCTGTAGCATTTAGTTCTTTTGGAAATAGCATTCTAGAAATCGTATTCTAGAATGACATAAATATCTTTTATACAAATGTTATTTTAAACACAAATAGTCGATTCTCTCACGATCGAACAATGGTTCCTTGTCTGTTTGGGGTTATTATGTCTGAACTGAAGTTCCTCCCACCATGACATTTAGGGACTTTACAAAGGAAACATAGCTGATTATGACGGGAATGAAAGCGCTGCTTTGTGCTCATATTATAGTTTGTAATTGTCAAAAGTTTCTTGTTCATGATCTCATTTCAGGATTTTTGACACCAAGTTCCTAGAATGATTTTGCTAGTTAGTGGGAAAGTTTTGATTAGAATTCAGGGCTTTATGTATTGTTCATCCCGTTGGTCCTATTTCCCAAGCTGTCAAACTGTGCCAGTAAAGAGGTAAACACCTAGTGATTAAGAGAGGAAAAACAGGACACTGTTCTGCCTTGGAGTCTGGTTGTGCAGGTCTAGGCCTTGATATTTTTACCCAAAGTGCCAATATTTTGAAAGCTGTGAGTTCATCAATGAATGCAATGCACTATAGCACTGCCTTTATCGTATATAATTGCTTTAAAAATCAAGGATACTTTAGATTAAATAATAACAAGCTGTGCAAATTATGGACACCAAATTTTGGCCTTTTCAATTGAGGTACCCATGAAGTCAGCTCAGTTGAAAATAGTCATAGTATGCAAATATATACAGTATAGTATATTTTAACATATTAATGCACCATATATTACATAGCATGTAATATATATTTAATACATGTGTGTTTATATATTTCATCCATAATAAGTATTACACATATACATATGTAATACACATATACAATTATATATGTATATATTTTAGACACGAATGCCTGATTGGATGGTATGGTTTTTCCACCTGCTAGTCATGACTTTGGTTGGTGCACATTAGATTCAACTCTTAAAGGCTGGTGCAATTCCTGTAAATTGCTCCTCTTCAGCACTTTGGATAATCCTGAAGCTAATACATTATTAAGAGAAGACGCGACACTTTCACTGGGAGGGCTGTGATTGACATGAAGGCCCTCAGGCTTCCAAGCCTCATCTCTTCTCCCCAAAATTGATGGGTTGGGCGATGGGCTGGGTGTTGTTAAGAAGCCCCTGAGAGGTCCGCTCTATCTGCAGGTCATCTTTCTACCCAGTCATATGGTCTTTCTTCAGGCAGAACATACCTGTTTGAAAAAGAAATGATGAAATGATCAAATGCTATAAGGTAACACAAATTAATTTACTAAGAAAACAGCACCACTTTCTCTAGTGGGGCTGGGGCCCTGTGTCCTTGAGACCCAATGGGCATGGGCCAGTCTCCATCCGAAAGCCCTTTCTGTGAGTCAGCAACATGCACCTCGGCTATCAATTCAAACAGGAATCGCCTGGAAGTCAAGGGCAGGTTGATCTGCCTGTGGGTCGCAGGCCCACATGGGTCGTTTTAACGTCCGAGTGCCGTTATCCAAATGCAGACGGATGGCTCCGTTACCAACCATGCAGGCCACGTGGCAAGCTGCTACTGGCCTTGGGGATGTCTCTATGGCTTCTTGGAGAATCAGAGCCCATTAAATCCTCTTAACTCATTTTCAAGGCACAGAAATGGGATAAAAGAAAAAATCTTAAATAAGAAAAGGAAAATCATAGACATTTAAGTATGCTGATTTATAAGAAAAACCTCTAAAAGAATCTCCTAAGGGGACTTTTACATTATGCCCATATTTTAAAATAGGTGATTCCAAAGTACTTCAAGCAAGTTCAGGTAACTCACGAAGAGGCCGTGTTTGCAGCAGGGATTGGCGGAGTGTTTACCAGGAGATCTTCCGTGGGAGAATCTGAGTCTTAGAATTAGCGTCAGCAGCAACCTAATTATTACACAGCCTGGGACTCTAGTCCATTTTTCCTTTCCTTCTTAACTCTGACTCTCTGATTCCTAAATTTGTCTTCTGCTTAAAAACTAAGTACCTCCACTTTCTTCCTTTTCTATGTTTTTACATTCTGTTTTGTTTGAACTTCCCTCAATCTCTCTTTATAAAAAAGTTATTATTTTAAATGAATTTGTTTGTGTAGAATTCACATCTAAGATACGCATTCTAGGATCAGTTAAAGCAGGTTGTGAATTAAACATGTTGAAGCTTTTAAGGGAGTGAGACCAGGAAGGATGAGAGATGCGCTGCTTGTGGGGCCCAGCGAAGGGGCACGCGCCAGCCGAGCCTCAAGGGTGGTCATTCAGGCTCCTCGTCCACCCTGCGCCAGCAGGCCTTGCCATGACTGGGCTCAGCCAGGCCCCGATTATCCCACGCTCCTCCAGATTCACAGGGCTGGGTCCATCCTCCATCATTTTATGAAAATTCTGCGTGGGCCTCCTTGTCCGATCATTCTGATTCCTGACCTTTAGGACATTGTCTCTTATTTCCTACTGTCATTGAAATAATTCTGTGCCCTCCTCATTTACTTTTTTCTGTTTTGTTTTGTTTTTCTTTAAACTACCTGTTGCACTTGCCCTGCCCCTCTCGGGCGCAGGTCTGCATCCTAACTAGCACATTCCACACGTGTGTGCACCTGACTTTTTGCTTTTCATTCGGCTTGTGATTGGCCTTCAGGAATGCCAACCACCTACAGTCTCATTGCCTTGTGTTCTTCTTTTGGGAAATTAAGGCAAACACCACACTGGCTGTCCTGATTGTCTCCCTTTCCGTAATTGACTAGAGGCACTTGCTTTCCCTTTGCCAGGGCCGTGCAACTCTGCTGGGAGATCTCGCCTTTTCAATACGGATGATTCTCTTGGAATAACTCACCCTTGCCCATGTTGTTCGTCACCCTTGTGGCAGGCTCCTGTTTTTTAGTTGTTGTTTTTGTTTTGTTTTAAAAAGCCTTTTACTTCTTGCCTTGCTCTTGAAAGAGTTCTAAAAGCAGCAGCACAAAACAAGCAAAATCCCCACCCACCCCCTCCACCACGTGTAATTTCCCATCCGGGTCTCTATTACAGTGCCATTGTCATGTCTGTCTCATCATTAAGGCCTCTGCCCCACTCAGTCCTGTGCTCTGGAAGTGTCTTTGTGGCTGTCCCTCTGGTGGGCGCGGGTCCCCTGCCCGCTCCTTGCTCTGCCCCTGCCTTTGGGCTCCTGTGCGCCTCTGCTCTCTGGGATGGCGGTAATGGCTGTGCCCTCTTCTGGGTTCTGGGTCTAAAAAGGATCAACTCTGGGGTTCTCTGAAGTCTTTTGTTCTATTCCTTCCCTTTCCAACTCTCCTGTCTTTTGTCCGGTTATAAAAACAAAGGAGAACACAACCAAACCAGCCTCCCATCTGGGGGACGTTTCTCAGTTACCCAATTTGCTGTCTACTGTTTATTTATATTCACTTCTTGATTCTTTTCATAGTTAACGTAGATCTTCCTTTTTTATTTTTTTCTCAGCATAGCAGCCAATAACATGTTGCTGTTACTACTAGAGATAGCGTGAGGAGAATCACCTACCCTTGGTATTTCACTTTGGCTTTGGAAAGCGAATCCAAATGTCTTAGCTCTTTCATTGTTCCTGCCGGGCCGTGGGGTAGACTGGGTTATGGCAACAGAATATGTTAACGTAGAGTGGGGTCCGTTTGGTTGAGGAGAGGATTGCTGTACCCTTCAATCCAGATTGTCCTGATTCCGGACACTAAGCGAATCATGTGGCATCTTCTGTGTCCAGCTGGTTGGTCGGTCACCACGGCCTGTCCTTTGCTAGATGCTGGCCCTGGCCTTTCATACCTACCATCTGGTCCAGACACAGAACAACAAGAGTCTGAATTATGGAAGTGGCTCCCTCCCTGCCTCCCTCACACTATAGCCTCCCCATCTCCAGCTTACCCTGCACACTGGCTCCTGAGTGGCCCTTCAGTAACGAACATGAGATCAAGTTGGAACTTCGTGCAGTAAAAACATTGAATGGGTCCTTTCATGTTCAGAGTACAATGCAAACTCACCAGCCTGGCACACCTGGCCAGTGTGTGGGTTACCTCTTCTGTACACGATGACAGCACCATGCTTTCTCTAGCCACGATGCCTTGGCACAGTCTGTTCCTCTTACCTCGATGTCTTTTCCCTCCTTTTCTCAGTAAAGTCCTGGACGTGTCCTATAATTGCCTTCTCCAGGAAGCCTCACTAAATCTTACCCTTCCTTTAAAACTTAGCTTATGTGTCACCTCCTCCAGGAAGCCTTCCTACACCATTCCCTCTCCTATTCCTTTGTAGCTAGGTATTATGCCTCTTTTCTGTGTGTCCTCTTTATAGCATGTGGACAGCTCCAGGTCGTTGTTATTTACCTGTATTTTAATTTTCTGCCAAGGGCTCGGTTTGTGACTTCTAGCACAGTGTCTACCAATGTGTAGGTACTCAGTATGGTTCTTGAGTGAATGAAGAGCTTTCTAGCTCACTTGCCCATCACTGCTATGGCCACACCCCAGATTTTCTATGTATGCTTTGCAACCACAAAAAATACTCAACTCTAGGTAATCCTTCAGCATGAGGTTTGGTGCCAAATGTTCCAGACATCTTTTCCTTATTAGTTATATTTTTACCTGTCAAATGAATTAAAAGTGTTTATAGATACTTGCCATGTATCTAATGCACTTCAAGCCCATAAATTAAAACTTGTTCCAGTTTGTGTGCAGAATTTCACATGTGATCTTGGATTGGAGAAGCATTTGCAACATTTTTTTCAAAGTCCTGGGGAAGTTTTCTAAGGCACTGTTTCATGAGCAGCATTTAATAGGTTCTTTTATTTATTTTCCTAATACATGTTTAAGGCAATTTAGAGTTTGTGCTATTAACAGATACAATTCAAAATGAAGCCATAATTGTCAAAAGAAGACATATGGTTGGAGAATATAATTGAACATATATTTATCTGCATATGTATTGTCTATTGAGCAAGGTACAGATACAGGATGCCAACTGATTTAATAAAAGTCAAATTATTTAATAGCTTTGTTGTTATTTTTAGCCAATATCTGAAAGGGTTTTTTGTTTTGTTTTTAGAGGTTAACATTTTATTAGCCAGATAAAATGGATTCATACTCATCATTCCTCCTACGCTCAGGCCTTGTTGACATGTTTCTTGTGTTTTGTTTTGTTTTGTTTTGTTAGGAGGAATGTCAGAACTACATCCGGGTGCTTTTGGTGGGTGGCAACCGGTTATTCACCTGTGGGACCAACGCTTTCACACCTGTCTGCACCAACCGCTCGGTAAGGCTTCATTTTGAGCGTCAACAGAACGTAATATCAGGAGAAGCCAAATATTGTGTTAAAATCCTAGTTTTAAGTGTATTTCTGTACACCAAGGTGTTGCTCTTTAATTCAAAAGCAGTTTCTGTCAAATTCAGTACATATTTGATTTTATTTCTAATCATGACTATCAATTATATAAGGAACCAGAAATAATTATAGCTTGAATAATTAATTTTAAATGTGTTTCTAAACCATTTCAACCAGCATTTTCCCCACTAGTTACTCTAAATATCAATCAAAAACATATTACTTTTCCTTATTTTGATTTATGATAGAGATACTGCTAAGTATTAAAATGGTCTAAAATCACAATCCAAAGGAAGAAAATGTAATCTACAAATTGGCTAAGAAGGAGGTCAGAAAAGTAAAACAAATATACAAACAAATGTAACCCTAAGCAAATTCAAGTTGTAGCTGACCCTCTTTCTCTTCTTTAAGCTGGCATCACTGACACAGGAATTTTCAGCATGCACATCCCATAGCAGTAGCATAGCAGGGTCGTCACACCACACCTGGAATCTTCCTAATTCAGAATACTAATCCGTCTAATCCTCCTCGGGGAATATGATGGGGAAAGATCCTTATGTCAGTTTCCTAGTTGCACAACTTCTCTTAAACCTTAATTTATCATCTGTGTTTATTGTTTGTTATTTCAAATTAACATTCAGTTTTTATAAGTAAAGGAAGGAGGAAGACTATAAGAGAAGAGGTGCGATGCTTATAGAGATCTCCCTGGGCTCCTTGCTCACCCCCCACGCCCCTGCACTCACCATCCCTGCTGTCATTCAGTCCTCAACATCCACCCAGGAGGTGGTTATTCTCTGGGGCCCCTTTTGTAAGAGAAGAACCTGAAACATAAAGTGTGTTCACAAATGACCATGAGATCTGTGGAGGAAGGAAAAGGAGAATCTTTCTTTTCAGAGAGACAGTCTACAGGTAGGGGAACTCAGCCTCTGGGGAAACCGAAAGCACATGCTTCGAAGCGGGGACAGAGAGCTGGCATTTATGTCCTTTAGAGTCTTTCTTACATGAGTATTTGGCAGGCGTGGGGGAAATCTATGAATATTTATGAGGGAAGTCAAGCATATGCACAGTGGGCAAACACATATGTAACATAAATTCTATGTTCACTTTAGGGTGGAGTTTTAACATGAAAATAAGGTCGAATTTGGCTCTTTTCATCCAAAGATGAACTGTAGGGCATAAAGACCTTTTGTGTGCCATCTTGGAGAGTGGATGAAACTGGCTTCCGAGTGTGGCTGTTTATAAGGAAGAATGTTTGCAACGTGAGGTCCTGCCTTGCTGGCCGGACCACAGTGGGGCAGGGATAATCTGGTGGACTGGGCTGTCCACTGGGGTCAGTTGGGAAACTCCCAGTTGTAGCTGTTTTGACAATTCTTTAAGGGCTAGTTCTTCTCAGTTACAGAAAAGGAGACCTATGGGAGTCAGTAGTACAGGGTTCCTGAGCGACCCCTCTCCCTGCATGGCCACTGGATTCTGCTCCGGTGTGACTCAGCCACACGGCATTCATTTCATCTATCAGCTGGGGGTAAATTTTATCACGAGTTTAGGGAACTTATCCAGGCTGCACATCCATTAGCAGAGTCAGCCGTGTGCCTGTGTCTGCCCCCCGACCCTTCTGCTCTAACACCTCTCAGCTACTAGCAAAGGACCAAGTCAAACAAAGATTCCCCCAGCACCCAGAGCTTTTCTCGTTCAATGAGTGGTTGGGAATCCAGCATTAGGAAGATGAACTCATAGAAATGACTCCAAGACTCCAGGGTGTCTCTCTGGAAATGGGAACGACATGGTGCTACGGAGCCACACACCCTCACCTGTGAGCACATTGTTGGGGGCTCTTCATAATATTTCGATACACTATTAGTGATAAAATTGTACAGAATTCATTATTGTGATTTCTAGTTCTGTGAATCTTAAAGTTGGTTTCTATATTAAGATGGAAAAATATACAACACATGTGCATTATAAATCAAAGGCTTATACACAATAATCTTGTTTTCATACTTTGTGAGTGTTCAGTGGTATGAGGCTCAGTAACTCTAAAGGGCTGAGGACAAACTGATTGATGGATTCTCCAACCATGCCCACAGCGGGCTGTTTCATCAGTCAGCGTGTAACCGTTGGTCACGTCTAATCATGCACCCCGGAGAGCTTAGGGCACACGCTTCACTGCGATTGAGGTGGCTGTAATCCATTAGCACCATCAAAGAGGCATTCTCAGGGCATAGCTGGTTTCTCTCTCGCCTTTGCCCATAGCTGAGCAACCTGACCGAGATCCACGATCAGATCAGTGGCATGGCCCGCTGTCCCTACAGCCCCCAGCACAACTCCACAGCCCTGCTCACGGCCGGAGGGGAGCTCTACGCGGCCACTGCCATGGATTTCCCAGGACGGGATCCTGCCATTTACCGCAGTCTGGGCATCCTGCCCCCTCTCCGCACGGCGCAGTACAACTCCAAGTGGCTCAACGGTAAGCCTTACTGTCACTCCGCGTTCCCGTCGCATTTGTTGGTGATGCCTGGTTATTTGGTTCTCAGAAGCAAAACTGTTACACTTTCCAAATAAAAACAAATTCTTCATTTTCTAAGGAAATCAAAATGTAACTTGTTTAGGACTAATGATGGGAAGGACATCATGTGGCTCTTTAGTGCTAGGAAGAGAAACAGTATTACAAACACTATAGACCTGGTAATAGAGCTAATCTCTGTATGATCATTCATCAAAGGTAAGCTTTTTTCTCTATTATTGTTTGAAGTCTAGAAAATTTGACGTCTTATCATAGATGTGCATAGACTCATGTGCATTCCTTCTAAGTTCCTTATATATCTAGAAAACGAAATTATTAATATATAATGAAATTTTCAGACACCATATGAAAGAATCTGACTGGCTATAAGTAATTCCAAATAACTGGACAATAATAAAGAAGTATAACTCAGGTACCTATAAGTCAGCAGTAGGTGTCTTCAGAATTTACTAATCCCGTGGCTCAAGAGTTACTAAGGACCCTCATCTTGTCACTGCTGTCTCTGCCATCCACAGCCTGCTGGGTGGCCCCAGGCCAGCTCTGCTATGGATGCAAAACTGCTGCTGCAGTTTCAGGTACTGCACCCACATGTGGCAGTATGCACTGGGAGAAGTGCCATGTTCCTGTGTCCCCATTTTTTTTTTTTTTTTTTGGAAAAAAAAAAAAGAGACCAGAAACCCACAGAAATTTTCCTTTAATTCTGGGCCAGAATCTGGTCACCTACTCACTAAGCAATCATAAAATAGTGCCAATCACCTGTACTGAGGTTGGCTCGATGCGTGTGCACACACACACACACACAAAGGCAATGCATATGCACTGTGTGTAATCCATTGACTGAAGCATTTATTTGATAGTTTGCACAAAGATGAATTCTTGAGATTGCCATTATTATAATATTTATTATTCTGATATCCCAAGTTCTATAAAAACTTAAGGACTTTTTGCCCAGTACAAGCTAATTATGTAAACCAGAGTTTCTCAGCCTCAGCACTACTGGCGTTTGGGCCAGATCATTCTTTGTGGTGGTAGTGGGGGTATTGTACCTGGCACTGTGGGACGTTTAGCTGCATCCTTGCCCTATACCCACTATATGCCAGTAGATACACCCTCTGGCTGCTTGTAAAAATTTTTCAATATCCCCTGAGGGGAAAATTGCCCTTAGTTGAGAACAACTGGTTTAGACTCATCATTTATGCATATTTATGTGTTCGTGTGTGTATGATATAGACAATCTAACCACCACAGTTTACCTTTTAAAGATTCCCTTGTAGAAAAGAGAATGTCCTCACCATTAACTTTCTCCAGTAAATTGAATGACTCTGTTGCTTCCAAAGGGCAACGTGAATTGTTTTCCCCAACTGAAATGCTAACTAGATTTCTCCCATTAACATCATTTCTGTGGAACTGGCCTCAGCTGAGCCAATCAACTCTACGGGCGGTCCCCTTTTTGCCTTGAAACTTTCATCTGTGTAGCTTACAGTTGTTCTTGCTATTTATTTGTTTATTTTTACTGCCTAAGGAAAGTTTCTAGTTAAAAAATTAGAGTTTGCAGAAGAAAGTAAAAAGTAATTAGGAGCACAGTCTCCTTTTCCAGGAGTGACACCGTAAGAACACCCTGCAGAAACAATGCCGGACGTAGCGTGAGTTACAAACACTGGCTGCTTCTTACCTGCGACTCAGAGGCCACTGCCAGGTCAGGTGGTCAGTCTGTTCACCTCCTGCAGGGATCCTTTTCTTTCTGGGGTGAGGTGATGTCACATGGACAGAGGAAGAGCTAACCCAGTGCTTACCATGGCCATGGTAGGCGTAGCATTGTGGCTTGTGGTACAAAGAAATGAATGCTTCAGATTCTTAAAATGTGCTTCTGTTAATTTATAATGTCTGATAACTGCAGAAATTGAAAATAATTCAAAGGTAAATATGGTGGCTCTACCACTCAGCCCTTAGTGTCGGCATATTTCACATGACACTGACTAGCCAGCATTTCCCAGGAGAGCAGCACCCACCCACCCAGCTCCCCCCACCCTCCCTGTCCTACCCTGAGAGGACCTTCACACCCAGGCAGAGAGCAGATAGCCCTGCCTGGGGGCTCCGAGTTATTGCACGTGAAGTGTTATCTTGCTACTCTCTCCTTTGTTTTGTCGGGGCACTTCCTTCTGCTCTAGAACCCTGAGATATTGTTTCCACTCCCAGCTGGCCCTGGTTTTCTTCTCAGATTGATCCTCCATCCAGGATGAATTCTGGCCTCTGATGGGGCCACCATTCAGCTCTGCTTCCATCCCCTTCCAAGTCTGGACACTGGAACATTTACTCTCGTCGCCTAACTGCAACGCGCACTTTGAAGCTCATGTGCTCTTTGCCAGAAGCCCTGTGTCAGATCTGCCAGCTTTAGTTCTTCTCCCTTCCTGCTCACGTTGGCCCCGGCACATCCAGCCCCAGGGGAATCCACCCTTGGTTTCCACATCTCCAACACACAAGGGTGCTGGAGACAGTTGCCCTGCATGGGGAAGATGTAGCCCGAGGTGCAGCCTCCATCCTCAGTGAACACCCCCAGGCAGCTCTGGAATGGTCTGAGCCCCCATCCCAGTCCCCACCAACAACTCCTCCATCCAAGTCCTGTCCAGCCTTCCCAGTGTGTTTCTGGCACTTCCTACTTGGTATAGACATGGTAGCCCCAGAGGGCTCCTCCCACTCACCCCTCAAACTTATTCTTTCCTGTCACTCTTGGTCTGATTATTTCCACTGTGTTCTGGAGAAATTTTCTTTTCTTTTATTTTTTGCTCAAATTTGTTGCCTTACCCATTTTCTCTTCTTTTTGTTGTAGTGTTAATTTATTTTCCTCTCTAATGGTGACACCATTATTTTAGAAAAATGCTCTGATCTCTTCCCTCTACAATAGGACAAAAACCAGCAAGACACCCAAATGAGCTACTAGCAAATGCCCTTAGTTCTGCCATGTCCAAGAATGCTCCTATTTCCTGTTGTGATTTTAGGGACCAATTAAATGATGCTCTTAAAATCTTCTGAGTTTTCAACCAACTGAATCAACACATCGGATCCTGGAGTTGGGTCTGTTCTGCACAGAGCTTTGTGGGGAACAGGACGAAGGCTGCAGTGGGGGTTGCTCTTCCTGCTTCGGGGGCAGTGCAACCGAAAGTCTCTCCCGGCAGAGGCAGGTGGCGAGGGGTATACACCCCCTCTGTCAGTCGCCTTCTGTTCCTGGCCAACCTTGCCGAGCTGAGCAACAGCAGTCTCAACTCACAGCCTTCAGGCCCTTCCCATCTCCCCTGCTCTCCACGCCCACCATGCTGCTCTGCAGCTCCTCTCCCGAGTACCACAACATCTAGTTATAGCCTTTGAGGCCTGATTTCCAGCCATCCCCTCCTCTGTCTTCTTAGAAGGATTAGTAGCATTGTTGCCTCGAAGCTTCTTAGAAAGTTTACGCTGCAGACTTAGCTGGTTCATGCTTCCACATAAGCATCTCCTAAATCCTCCACTCCTTGCCCAAAGCTGGTCTTTGAGCCTCGGTGATTCCTGGGGATTCTGTCCTCAATCCTGTGCTCCTCCTCTCTCTGCATGCTCTTCTAGACTTATCAACTATTTCAAAGTTTTAACTACCTCACCCCACACCATGCCCCCACCCACTGAGGACTAACTGCAGATCCTGTCTCAGCCCCATCAGCCATGGTCACTTCCAGCTGGACACTACCTGGGGCACTTCTGGCTCCCCAAGACCCAAGTCCTCTCGGGCTCTGGCCTCTCACCCAGGCTGTCCCTCCACTTGGACACTCTTCTCCAAACTCCCAGGGAGCCCCAGCTCCAGTGTCTCCTCTTTGGAGGAGCCTTCTCGGGTCGTCCTATCCAAGTGGACTCCCCGGGCTCTCTACCCCATCACCCTGCAACTTCCTTCCTGGCAGAATCACAATTTGTCATCACCTTATCGATATTTATTCTCTCTGGAAAGCCAGTTCCACATCTGATCACACAGGTCTTTTTCGTTCCTGGGTGGTCACCGTGCCTGGCCGATGCCAACAAATGTGTAACAAGCGAATGCACAAACACGGCTGAGGGTGGGTGGGTGGATGTTCTGCTGTCTGCTCCAGGTGACTCCCTCATGTATGAGCAGACTGATTTTGTAAAAATCCGAATCTCATCATGCTCTTCGTCAAATCTTCCCAGAGCCTCCCATTGTGTGCAAAGGGGGTGACAAGCACAGAACCAGGTGGCAAGTGTGAGTGAGAGAAACATAGTGCGTGTATGCTTGCGGGGGTGGGGTGCAGATTGTGACCAGAGCAGCCAGGCCATCACATTTTTGGGAAAAAGTCAGAAATTTGGATTTTCTTCTGAAATCTCTGTTTGTTTGTTTTTTTTTTTTTATGCTGACAACTAACTATTTTTAATGCCTGTGTGAATCAGCACAGAAGGGGCAAAACATCTCATTTCTAGAGGCAGAATCAGCCAGGGCTGCCAGTTTTCAGTCTCATCAGCCCAATCGGTTGCTTGGGGATCCGTCCCTGCCTTCCATCCTCCAGGCTCTTCTCCCGCTTCTAAGACCCTGCCTAGGACCCCCTGCCCCGGCCCACGACCGCTGCACTTCATTCTCTGGCTAACTTCTTGACATCCTTCAGGAGTCCCCTTCCCATGAAAAGCCCTCTTAGCTTTCCAGGTCCCTCCTCCCCGAGGGTGCACCTTGACTATGGACTTCCAAGCCTCCAGAACTGTGAGGAATAAATGCTTGTGTTTATAAGCCAGCCAATTTATGATATTTTTGTTATATCAGCCAGAATAGACTAAGACAATGGGTGGACGGTTTACTTATTTCCCCCAGTGGTTCATGAATTGCTTGAGGGCAGGGATGACGTGGGAGCCACCTTTGTGTGCTCAGCATCTCATCTGGTGCCTGAAACACAGCGGAGGCTCCCTCAGTATTTGTGGAAGGAGGAGGAGACAGGCACACTTCATAAACGATGTTGTTAAACAAGGGAAAATGTGCTCTTAGGTGTGACCCAGAACTAAGAAAGAAACAGCCACACAAAACAGATTTGTAAGTTTGAAACTGAATCAGTTCTAAAAGTCTGTAAAATCTTCCTTTTGAACCCCCATCTCATTCTGCTCCCATTTCTAGCCATTGTTTATCAGTCAGTTATCAAAGGCAGTGCAATGATCGGTAAGGTCCTGGAGGAATCTGGAACATTAAGTCACATGTTTGGTAATGAATATGCTTCAAATTCAGATTTTTCCCTGTGCCAAAATCGCTCTTAACACAAATTTATGTGTTTAGAGAAATACCTTAACAGCCTTAATGCATTAAAATATTAATCGTTAATAATCATGTTAAATGATTACTGTAAGGCAGTGTAATAAATGTTTAATGGTCGATGCTTAAAATAGAGAAGCAATAAAACTTGCCTACAAGAAGCTGGCGGTCAAATTGGGAAAACAATAAACTCATGAAAGGGAGAAAATTATATTTTCAAATTAATATTGTGCAAATTGAGTTTGTGAGTTCTGAGGGAAGTATGTGCTTGCACGTAGAGGAAAAACTTCAGTAGGAACTTGGAAAAACTAACTCCTAAATGAGGCTTAATAACTCAGCATGGACATCTACAGGGATATAATCTTATTAACACTCGGGGACCTGCATGTTTTCCTTCTCTGGAGGGAACATTTGCCCATCCCACTGGGTTCTCCCAGTGAACTCTACGGAGTCCTCCATTCTCTTGAGATTCCAGCCATGACCTCATAGGGAGGCAAATTCATTTGAAATCCACAAGTGTTCTCATTTTATCATTGTTAATGAGCTATTATAATTCTAGTTAAGAAAACTTTTTTGGTAACAATCTTAAATTCTACTGGTTTAAAATACATTGGTGGTGTTACCCAAGCATTAAGTAGACTCTTGAGGTCTTTAAAACGCAATGATTAACCTACTAATGATTAAAGATAATTTACTTGGAGGAAGAAAATCTCCTCTGTGCTTATGTCAAGGAGAAATTATTTCTGCTTGTCCTGAATAGAGGTGCTTTGTGGAGCTCAGCTCTTCTCCCTAGGAGCAGCTGCTGACTTCCAGCAGCTTGGGCACAGCCAGGCTGGGGTGACACTGTTGGGCTGTGTTCTGGGACAGCAAGAGCCTCCTTGGCAGGGTCCACACAGAGAAGTGCCCAGAGGTGTGACTTGTCTGCGCAAGGTGCCTCCTAGACTGAACATTGGCTGCAGCTGGAAAATCGTAAATGGAAGTGGAGGTCAGAGGACAAGCAAAATAAAGACATGTGGGGACTGAGAGTGAAATACATTTGAGTAGCAAAACTAAAGTGTTTAGCAATGAAAAGAAGCTCTGTAAAACCAGAACAAAATCAAGATTGCACAGTCAGCAGCCTAGCTTTGTGTTTTACCAAATAAGCATTTGGAGAGAGGCTTAAAAAGGCGTGTCTCTGTGAACAGTGGGTGCTCTTCTGTACTACAAGTGCAAGGCTGGGGCCTGATATCCAACTCATTAAAGTTTAAACTTGCCAGGGAGATGGGATGCAGATTGGAAGAATGTCCAGTAAAGTTGTGTGCCATGTGGCACAGCACAACGAGATGCCCTTTGCTAATTTTCAGGCCAGATCAAACCTATGAGAAGGCATTGGGCAGCCTGTCTGTGCCATGTGGAATGGACATATATTCAAAATTGTGTTGCAGACCTATTCTTATTATCTTCATTGGTCAGAATTATTTTAAACAGACCACCTCCATGTGTGTCATCTGCCTGTCCATGCACCTATGGGAGTCTCTGTCACCTCCAGCTACGACACCAGGTGCAGGGAGAAGTCATAATGGCTGTTTATAACACACCAGGGAGATGGGTGATTCCACAGAAGAGTACTCTGGGGCTCAGGTGGACTCGCCACCTGAACAAGGGCTGCACCTGATGTGTACCTGAACTAGAGTTTCAAAACAGATCCTACCCCAGAGTTTGCATCTATCCTCCTTCATGGGCTCCCAGCCTGTCCTTTGTCTAGTCAGCGTTTTAGGAATCACCAACATCATAACCAGCCTCCATCTCTCTCCTAATATCCTAATTTATGCATGAGCTGCTATGGAAGAGGGATATTGGGACTTCGGAAACGGTTGAGAGTCTTTTCTTGATTGTTAAAGTCTCGAATAAAGGATGTGATGCTCTGGGATTATGAAACCCAAAGCTGAGGAGCCTGTGGGGTAATTTAATGCAGCCCTTTATGTGTGTGAACGTGTGGTCAGTGACACAGAGAATGAATTCTTACGGTGCTCTTTGAGAATGTGTCATGTTCTGTCCTGGTCATTGAGCCGCAAGAGCCTGAAAGTTGGGGATCCACAGAATCCCTTCCAGTCTTGGGCTGAAGCTTCTAGACTTGCCAATAAGTCGTTTTTAACCTTTGGATTGTAATTTGCACATTTAAAAAGAGAATGGATGGATGAGCTCTTCCTTCCCCTACTGAGATATTATGGGGATAAAGGCACAAACCAAACACACCGAGTTACGGGGAGATGTGCTTAAGAGAGAAATCCACACGAAGAAGCTATGCCTCCTATGGAGGATACAGCATGTCATGTAGAGCTTCACTAGTATTGATACAAAAAATTGGGAAAATGGTTCAATAGTCATTGTCTAGAGATCCCTAGAACAGTTTCCTAGTGACTGTCTTGGATCCTTCCTGATGTTTGGCCTGATTATTAATATCACTTCCTTTCACTCTCAAAAGTGTCCTAGTTTGGACCATAAATCGTATTGTTGTCTTGTTTATGAGACACCCAGCTCTGCGTGTTTCAGTACATCAGCCCCTGTGTTATTCTATTAGATCTCTGGCTTTCCCCAGGCAGAGGCCTCACACATGTATTCCCTCATTTCCATGTAGTGGGGGGTTGGCTTTCTGTGTTTCTGTGTTCTTTTTGCCCTGTCCCAGGTCAACTCAGGGGACAAAGCCAGAGGCAATATACTGGTTTCCTTATTCTCTTGTAGCATACTGGGAGGAAATTTGATTAAAAACTGAATGATGTCATAGCTTAATATCTTCTTTCAGCTAAACCTTACATGACTTTCTTTTAGTCTTTTAAAATATTTTATAGGGATTAAAATATTTCTCCGATCTTTGAATTCAATTTAATTTTCCTATTAAAAAACTTGCAAGTTTTGATTTATGATTTTGCAAATTAAATAATTCATTCTTCAAAGAAGTGAGTCTATACATTTAAAATATTATCAGGAAAAAAAAAAGAACATAGCCAATAGGCATTATCTGCTTTAAAAAATTCAGGAATATTCATGAAATTATTTATAACTAATTGAGCCTGGGAATGTATGATTTGGCAGAAAGGGAGGAGGCTTTGTGCTTAGAATGGGATAAAAGAGCAAATTAGACAACAAAGTCTTTGTCACTTGGAGCTAGAACATTCACACGAATGTCCAGTTAACAAAGCTCCTATAGAAGTAAAGAGATGGGGAGTTCTAGGGGCGAGTTTTGGGCTTGTAGAGCACATGCCAACATGGAGGTGGTCACCCTCATTTAGGGAGAAGCCAGCACATGCCCCCATGGCACAAGTTGTTCCTGTTTGAGTCAACAATCCATGTAAATAATGCATTTTCAACAGGTCACGTTCCCCTCAAGGATGGAACCAAATGTGCTGGAACCGCATTTCCAGTCCCACTGCTGGGGTCTTAGCAACAGCTTTCTTCCCATCAGGGGCTCAGTGAGCAGCGCACCTGTGGATGGCAGGCTCAGATTCTCAGATTGCTGTGTAAATGTCACCCAGGTGTGCTTGGCCCCATCCCCCACTGCCGGCTCCTCCACCCTACACCCAGGAATCTGAATCATAAGATTCTGTTTGAAGCTCTTTGGTGTTTCTCCAGTGGCAGGTGAAATCCAAACTCCTTGCTTGGGGCTCCTGGACTGGCCCAGCCTTCTCTCTCCTGTGGTATCCATCTGACACTGGCTTCATTCCATCCCCATCCATCTCAGAATCCCTTCTCAGGCTGTTCCTTCCCCCAGTTGTTCTCTTCCCCTGCCTGTGGCTTGGTGGCCACCTCCCACCTCCATGCCCGCCCCTCTGGAGGTGGTCAGTAAATGTCTGATGCTAGAGCAGTGCTCTAGCTGGCTTCCAAGGCTCTGTCTGTAGTATGGTCCCAGCCACCATGTTTGGTCCCAGACCCACCGAAAGGAGCACAGATCCTAATTTGATATACAAAATGCATAATTAATGAGTTAGCTTGTTAATTACATACTGGTAATCTGTTTACCAACATATGTGTTTATATTAATTTGTATAGTGAGAGAGTTATTTTAAACAAACAGTGGTCTATATTGGGATGATTACCAGCCAAGTGCAAGGCACTGGACATCCATTGCCTTTGATTCTCACAATGATTCTATATGTTGGGTATTATTGTTGCCATTCTAATATGGGGAAGACAGAAAATGTGCTAGTAAATAACTTGACTCAGTTCATACAGCCAGCAGGTGGAAGTATTGAGCCATATATACATATACCTCATCACTGCATGTATGTGGTACGCACACACGTAGACACAGACATGTATATCTATAATCTATCATCTCTATCTTTTGTCTATCTTGCTACCTTTTAGTAGAAATCTCAGGAAAAGAACTTTAGTCCACCAATAGCTTTGAATCTATATTTAATTTAATTTAACTTAATTTAATTTTAGTTGAATGATCTGTTTTTAATGAATACCTAGATGAAATTAGACTTTCTTTGGAAACCTCTACAGCACATTTCCATGTAGCTGTGACAATGGAAGCAATGTACATAGTAAAGAGAGGGTCTAAAATCTAGGAATGTATGTGGAAGTGGTGTTACAGTGGCTGACACCAACAACTTTAGGGAACAGAGGACTTCTGGCTGTGTGTCATGGCTAAAGATTGTTTCCACTAACTCATTTTCTTTTGGGGAAATAGCTTGCTACTGCAAAAACTCAGCGTGGTTGTGTTTATGCTCCTCAAATTCTGATCACCTTTAAACTCAATATATGTGTGTTTGCCCATTCATTGTCATAATGTGAAGTTCTGTTAAATAGAAATTATTCCAAGGAACATCAAGAATAAATCATGAAATAATAATAATAGCCACCATTTATTGGGGCCCCACTATGTACCAGTCCTTCTAATCCTTACAGCTTTACAAAGGTCCTCAGCACCAGTAGTCATATGTGATGACAGAGCATGTTGGATGTCACTGGTGCAGCCCTGGCAGAGCCATTTTCCAGCCTGACTGGAAATGGAAATTATATTTATAAAGTGGCTTTTGACTGTAAAATAATTTATGATAGATTTTGATGCTAGTAAGATATCTGTACAGTTGGACAATTGGAATTCCTCTGTGTCTTTAATATCCACTCTTATTGATTTTAGACAAAGATTTCTATGTCAAGAACCTTTCAATGATCTGCTCAATGATGAAGTTGACTCTTTTCAACATGGTGCATCTGTATTGATGCTCTAGGCATTGGAATAGAAAGAACATAGAATGGAAAGCTTCATTTGCATGCTTAGCATTTGGTTTTACATGGTCAAAATCTTCCCAAAATTTTTGATTCTTTTCTTCTTCTCAGCACTTATGATTCTTTATATTGTGAGTCTCTTCTCAGTGGTCCCATCTGCATGGTCACTGTTATGTAAGAAAAGATAGAAAATAAAAATTCTTATACCATGAAGTGTAATTCTAGTTATTAACATAACATACATTTTCTGTAATACTCTGTAATCCATAACTTACTATGTTTTATAAATATGAGAAAAAAGTTTTCTTCGTGAATATATTTATATATAAGCTGACATATCCTCATGCCTATTTTTATTCTGAGTTAGCAGCACACTCAGTTCTCTCTCTCCCATGCACTCATATCCGTTGTAGACTAGAAGGCAATGCCTGATTCTGACATGTTCCACGCACGCAGGAGTGACAGGTACTAGTTTGTGGTGAATTGCATTTTAAGAGACAGAACGTAAATAACGGAAGGAAAACAACATGCATCTTCTTATCCTGCCCAGTGATATTCAAATGTCCCCAACCTCCAAATTTATATCTATAAATATAAGAGATGTTTGTCTGCATAACAATTCTTCCTGCTTTTTTATTTTCCTTTGAAAAGGAACAGGATGCTGGCTGAATTTCCAGAGGCTCTGCTTTCCAAAAAACAGAGCTTCCCAAGTTAACAGCGGTCACCCAGCGAGGGACCTGCCGTTGTCCTGTCAGATCGCCGTAGGGCCGCAGGATCCGTTTCCAAATGTAATCTCGCTCTGTGGCTAACATGACCTGTATGTGCTAGGGTCTGAATTAGGGAACAACATCTATTACACACTGAACACAAATTCTTTTCTTGTTTCTTCAAACAAAAGGTAAAAATGCACGTGAACATTCTATCAAAACTCCACTTTGTCACCTGACCGTAACACTGGGCCAGGGGGTTTGGAGGGTGGTGGAGGCTGTCTGTAGAAAGGGGAAGCCGTGGGCCAGTCTGCCGACCATTACTCAGTTTTCCTCTTATTTGAGAAACCTGCATGGGGTGGCTCACTGGCATGGATAATGGACATGGAATGGCCTCTACAGTCATTTATTGGCACCCTGATGCTATCGTGGGTGCCATTTGAAACACCATCTCTGGAGATGGATCAAACACTTCCCAAAGATATTCTTGTTTAATAAGTCCTTGAGTTGTTGGTTTCTTCCTCCCACCTTTTCTTCTTTCTGAATCATTCCTGATGGCTCTGATAGCTATAGGTTTGTTTTATCTGGTTATTTGTCTTCCCTTCTAGTTGGTTCTAAAACCCTTCTCAGTCTGTCCCTGGGCTACCCACACTCAATGGAATGGGATGACTCCGCAGCCAAGAGCTCACCATTCGGGTTTCTAAAGCATTGTCCAGAAATCCAGATCCTATACTTGAATATTGCTGGCATATTGTTAATTGATTGTTCTCTTGCAGACCACTATTTTTTCAGTGTAGTATAATGGTAAGTTTGTATGCTCTAGGGTCAGACCACCTGGACCTAAATTCAGGACTTCCTCTTGCCTGCCCCTCCCCCATTGCTAGTTGTGTGAACTTGGACAAGTGACTAAATCTCTGGGCTTTAGTGTCCTTATCCATGAAATGGGAAGAATAGCACAGCACCTACCTCATGTGGGCTTAATGGGAATATCAACGTAAAGCCGAGCACAGAGCTTGACACGAGAGTTAACACTCTACACATATTGACTGTTTTTAGGATAAACTCAACCTTGACCTGGAAGAAACCATGAAAGATCTTTTCTCCTTTGCAGCTGTTTGTTTTCCTGCTCAGACCTTCTAGAGACTACAGACAGCACTATGTGGTTTTCATGCTATTTGTCCTCAGGTGAATAGCAGAAGTGGGTAGTTGAGAGGGTATTTGATAAATTTTGGTAGTCTCTGCCTCACTCCTCATGGGCATGTGCTGGTCACCTTAGTACTGGGCTAGACACACCTTGTCCCTTGATCCTTTCTTTATTTTCTCTATCTTAGATAGAATTTGTTGTTGCTGTTATTGACGATGATTATGGTGGTGACTTTTTGTTTGTTTATTTTTAGTACAATGCTCAAACTCTGGTCCTGGTTATATAACCCTGGGTGCAGGACCCATTTTGAAATGATTTAGCTTTCTCCTTAGAGTTAGAGGTGCCAGAAATGTTTTCTTTAGACAGCAAATACAGTATTGGAATTGCTCCCTGTCTCTGCTTTTGGGGTCTGCTTCATCAAGTAATTCTCTTTTGGAGACTCGTAGGGAATACAGATTCAAAAGTGGCCCCAATATTTCCTTTACGTTCCCAAAATACAAGTTACAAATACGTAATCTGCTGTTTTGCAAGCATCTCTCCAGGATATTAAAGCATAGTATTAGAGTAAACATATATAACTTCCATTGCATACCCTTTAATACAATTCAGTTTTTTTTTTAATATCCATTTCAGGTGAAAGAAGTAGTGATCTAAGAATATGTTTGACAGTTTATAAATTAAAATCAGTTCTTGTCAAAATCTCAGCATATAACTTGATGTACTTAAATGACTTGATGGTATATTGTACCAAAGGGAAAACATAATACATAAGCCATTTAGTATATTTGTTACATTTTTGAAAGTTGAATTAAATTGAAACATTTTGTGATGATATTGAATATATGTATTGATTGAAAATTGGCAGCAGTCTTTATGGACAGAATAGCAGAGTAGTCGACGCCAACTGCATATCAACGTCTGTATTTCAGACCTTAGGTGAGCCTGTGTCTTATTATTAGCAGTAATGACTCCTCTTGTAGCCAATCATAGTTTTAGTTTTCCTGCCAATAACATGTTTATTGGTACAATCCAATTGCATCTGGAAAAATACAAGGCCAATTGAATTGCCCCAATAAACTAATTGTCCCTGAAAATGTGTCCTTGTGGACATGGCTGTTGTCTTTATCTTTCTATTAATTTTGAACACCAAAGGTTATTGCCATAATTATCCTAATTGCACCATAAAATTCAGATGCTTGCTGATTGAATGGAAAGCTCTTAGAAATAGAGAAAACAATAAGAATGAAACCTGGTTATCAGAGGCTTTAAAGGCAAATATTAAGGCATATCTATGTCTGAAATGGTTTCATTTCTATTATCAATGGTCTCAAACAGGAAGTTAGGAAGCTAACATTTTAAATACTATATGTAAAATTCTGTTGATAATTAATACTTACTAAATTCCTTTTTGGAAGTTAGGAATGGACTTGGTGGTTAGGTAAACGTTTTGCCATAATTTTGTCATTTCTGAATCCCCATTTTAAGCTAATTATGAGACCACAAAGCTACAAGGCTATGTCTCCATCTCAGCACTCTTCCCTCCTCTAAATGGATTTCCCCACAACCCAGAAATAAGAAAATAAGAATTTATTCTCACACTTACATGGTCACCATAATAATGGGATTGCTAAAGCTAATTCCAGGCACTAACTTTATGGTTTTATTACAGTTTTCATTTTAGTTACCATCAATGAAAAAAACATTTTTGGAGTTCTTAGAAAAAGCACATAAATTGTGTCAAAGTCATATGAGTGGATATAAGTAAAGTCGAATAATTTTGTTGTCTTGCACACAAACAGGATAGTAGACTCCTAGTTTCTGAATCACATTTCATCTCTTTAATCTTATTTTCTCCCTCTCTCTCTGAAGATTATGCAAGAATTTGCAAATGAAGTCATGCATATTGCTTTAAAATGTGCTGCAAATCTTTGCTGCCCGTTTTTGATGGTGTCAACGTCACGTTCACTTGAGCACTGATTTAGTTCAGGATACTTGAGGGTGGAATCACGCTGATGACTTCCTAACATTTAGAACTCCAGTGTGACACTGAGCTTCCCAGCAGCGTAGGTCATTAAGCTGCTCATGTGGCCTCCCACTTGTCTTATAAGAACCGATGTTATGTAAACAAAACCATATCTCTTTGGAAGAAATACCAAACAGGTAAGACAAAAAAGGATTAGTACATGGATGTTGAGAGTTTTCTTCTTTCTTGTTGTTTCCAGAACCAAACTTTGTGTCGTCTTATGACATCGGAAATTTTACCTACTTCTTTTTCCGAGAAAATGCCGTGGAGCACGACTGCGGGAAAACCGTGTTCTCCAGGGCCGCCCGGGTCTGCAAGAACGACATTGGGGGGCGGTTCCTGCTGGAGGACACCTGGACCACGTTCATGAAGGCACGCCTGAACTGCTCGCGCCCCGGAGAGGTCCCCTTTTACTACAACGAATTGCAGAGCACTTTCCTCCTTCCCGAGCTGGATTTGATCTATGGCATCTTTACCACCAATGTGTATGTAACTTGAAATAATTTCTTTCCCTGCTCTTTTACTCATTCTGAATAAGTCTTTTGTTCTTTGACCTTTGAGGTTTCAGAGTTGCTCTAAAGGAAATCTTTCTTATTTTACTGGGCTAACTGCCAAAAAAAAAAAAAAAAAAAAAGACTTTTCAGTGTGACCTAAATGTTAGGCAAATGTTAGACAAAGATACGTGATTTGGGAGACTTGTATTAGGAAAATAAAGCTAATCAAGAAAGCTTTGCTCTATCTTTAGGAAATAGTAATATCAAATTATTCTAATGTGAATTGCTCCTTCATGACTTGCCAATGTGTCCTGAGCACTTTCTGAATTACTGGTCTATGTTAGACGTATTTTTTTTCCGCACACAAGTTATGCATTTGTACATAATGAAAGCGGTGTTGTCTGGAAAATGTGATCTAGGAGATAACACAACTCTTGCCTCCACCCTGGTCTCATATGAAATGTACATTCTCACTTTCCCGTAGCTGCATTTTAGACCATCTTTGTAGAAGAGGGCTAACGCAGGCACACGTGTTTGTAAATGACAATTATACCTTTTAAATATTTTTGAAAAAAGTATTTTTTTTCTTTTCTTTGGGGGAGATATTAATACTCCTATCTTCAGAATGGTCAGTGTTTGCACTGGGTGAACCCTATGAAGATTTCTGACCACTTGTTCACGCTTCATCTGGCGGAGTATCAATGACCCCGAAGTTTTCAGTCCTTAGCTGGCGTGCTGAGACACAACAGGGGCACACCCCGGCCCCAGGAATTAAAGAACACGTTGAGGCTCTGAGCTCCACTGTCCCCAGTAGGGGCTGTGCTAATGATGATCCCACACTATGGGGACTGGTTTGGGGCACCTTTGAAGTCTGTAAGGTGGTGACCTAACATTTTGGACAAAAGCCAACTATTTGTATTCAAGGTAAAGGATGCAAACCTGGAGCGGTGGGATGTGCTGATAAATGGGGCAGATGACCAGCAGTCTTGGTTTGTCTGGGGTTATCCCGGTTTTAGCATCCAGGGAAGACTCATATGCCTGGGTCCCTATTGTGTCTGCTCTGCATCCTCAGTGGTTTTATTTTTTATTAATTTTTTTATTTTTTTATTTTTATTATTTTTTTTGGTGATAAAAATCTGGCATCATTGCTTTATTTATTTATTTTTTTTTAATTTCAGCATATTACGGGGGTACAAATGTTTAGGTTACGTAATAACTATTTTTAATTTACGTTTTCATCTCTTGGGCATCAAAAGCTTGCCCCTGAATTGAGCTTCTGAGGAGTCACATTACCTGCCTTGTACTTCTTGTTAACCTTTCCTCCCTGCTCTCTCTGCTGCTGAGCTCAAGTGTTAACATTTGCTTACTGATGTGCACTCCACGAAGGGTCTACTTTCTGACATGAAGTCAGAGAAACAAGGCTAATATGGATGACCCTGTGCCCAGTCCCACTCCACCACGACCATCTCCAGTGTTGTAAATCTGGTCTTCAACCCCAGAGGTTATTTTCTCTCTTTGATAAGTTTCTTTAAAAAAAAAAAAATCAATTCACAGTTTCTGAAGTTGATTTGCTTTCCAAAACCTTATTTAAGAAATAGTGCAGGCTGCACAAGATAAATGTTCAGTTGCTCAGTTGACATCAATTTTACACACAATGGGAGCTCGGCTTACTTAGCTGTTCATTGCCCTGGCTCTGGGTAACAAAACAAGACATCAATTTCAAAAGTTACGTAAGCTCCGTGTCTGAAACATTCGGAGATGGTGAATGGTCCATTTAGATAGTTGCAAAAGTTAAGTTGCAGACTGTGCCGGACTGTCTTGTGTTGCAGATTCCCATTATGTCAGAAGTCACCCAAACGGAGCATCTCCACCGGCAGAGGGGGAATCGCCGCGTCCCCCTTTCTCTCTGGAATACTTCATTCTTACTGAGGCTCGGGGATGAATTTCTGATGCGCCCCTTTATATTACAACACATCCCACCTCTCCTCCCTTTCATGCCCAAGCCTCGATCTTCTCAAAAGATGGCTACATTCTTGGTGAGATTTGCTTCAAACTGAAAGGGAGCGAGGACCAGAGGTAGCTGGTAGCTGGTTATGTCGGTCTCTGAATTAGAAAGCCGCCTCATACTCTGCTGGACTTTGTGGCTCAGGGTTTTGGTCGCCTCTGTGCATCCCTCAAGGTTTCTTGGCACTTGAAGAATCAGGGGAAGGAGACTGTTCTGATCCGGTCTGTCCTATCATCTCCCACCCACCACCGCTGCTGGTGCCTCGCTGGCCCCTGGCTGGGCTCCCTCCTGGGTCTGACTTTCTTTCCCCAGCACAGTTGCTTTCTCATTCTTACTAAAGTCCGGTCACGTGTTCAAAGCCTAATTCTCCCCTGTACTCGTGTTGTGACTTATCTTGTTCCTTTCTGAGGATAAAGAAGAGTGAAAAGACTGATATGAATAAACTCATCTTTGGCGTCCACCCTTTGCTCTGCAGCACGGGGCCTGTGTGCCTCCTGCCGGCCCCTGTCCTTGGTGCTGGGTGCCCGGAGCAAGCACATACCTGCCCTCGAGGTCCTTACCTTCCTGTGGGATGTTTAATACTGTCCACTTCACACGTTACTCTCTCAGGGAATTCAGAATCCTGCCTGAGGTTCAAGTCCAGCTCCCCTCTCTAGTAACTGGGCAACTGTGGGCGAGGGTCTCCTCCTCGCTGTACCTCATTTTCCTTATCTGTGAACTTCCCTTACCTTGTAAAGATTAAACTAACTAAAAACAGTAAAGCCTTTAGAATAGTGTCTAGCACCTATTTAGCTTCAGTGTTTGTCAAATAAAACAAATATTAGGTAGGTATTCCAGTTTTGGAGTTTCTTTGATTTTTTTCCCTCTCATGCAGGTAAAATGATTGCTGAGAAATGGACATGGTATTATCTCGGCATTAATGTGGAAAGTGAAGCTTCCTCCTTTTAACTCTGTGTCCCCTTTGGGAAACTGAGCTGAGCTGAAATGCAAATCTGTTTATGCAAAATTATTTTTCTGTTTCCCTGCGTAGTCAAAGGGCACTGATTTTCTGAGAGTCCCCCGTTCATGACTCTTGTGCAGGGCTTGAATTCTGAATTAAGGCTTCAAGATTCCATGTGTTAGTGCTATGTTGTTTTTCTCTCAGACTGTTTGAATTTAAAATCCCTTTTAAATAAGTAAATAAATAATGAAGGGTCAGACGATCACTTTTCTCAAAATACTAAAAGTTGATTATTTTTAAAGGATGACAAATGAACACAAATGCCTGGGTATTAAACAATAAAAAAAAAAGGTAAAAACCCAAGAAAATTAAGTTTCCTCTGCCTCCAGGCAAAGTAACCAGATAAACGGGTTGGGAAGGCAACCCCACAAGGCAGAAAATCGGCTCCTTCCTCTGGAGGAGAAAGTCTTTTTCTTCCATAATTTAAAAGGTGCAAAACACAGCTCTTCAGAATCCCTCACTGCCCCATTGCAGCTAAGTGGACTAATCCCTTCTGGCAGGGTTGCCACGCTAACAGCAAACTAGCCTGGTTTCTATACCAAGGTGTTTGCTCCTCCACAGGGAAACCACGGGGAGCCCCGTTCTCTGCTCTGACTTCATCCTCTTGGGATGTTTGAGAGATGGTGGCTTGGAGGTCTCTGGAAGCTTCTCAGTGGAGGTCAGTGGAGGTCAGCAGTCGCTGCTGGGCCCTCTGACCAGCCATCTCCTTTCTCTCCTCGGCCCCCAGGAACAGCATCGCCGCGTCGGCCGTGTGCGTCTTCAACCTGAGCGCCATCTCGCAGGCCTTCACCGGGCCCTTCAAGTACCAGGAGAACTCGCGCTCCGCCTGGCTGCCCTATCCCAACCCCAACCCCAACTTCCAGGTAATTTCAGGGGCACAGGGGCACTGTGGGTGAATGCAGACAGGCAGCGCAACTGGAACCACAGGTGCATGCACCAGCTGCTGTAGTTCCCCCGGTCCCCCGCGGACAGTCCTGCAGCCTCCTCTGGGCTAATGTCAATGGACCGGAGCCTTTTGTCAGCTGTGGCACCTGGACCAGAAAAGGGCCTGTTGTCAGCGGTGATGCCTGAGACCGGACTGAAAAAGGCCAGCATTTTGCAGCGGGTTAGGAACCCAGGCGTCAATTAGTACTAATGATGCTGGGCTCTGCATCCCCAGAATGTCTAATCCCTAATGAATGGCGTTCTAATGAATGGGTGCAGGGCACAGAGTAGTGCAGACGCAAACAGGATTAGAGCTCTAATTGGCAAATGTGGCAGGTTTCCTGTTGGAGAGGAAAGAACGTAACAGGCAGCTGGAGGGAAGGAAAGGAGATGGAGGCTGTTGGTCTACAACCACAGAAGTGCAGCCTGTTCAGCCTGTAAGGGCCTTGTGAGCCCTCGAGTCTCCCAGTGTGCAGAAGAAGCTGAGACCCAAAGAGATGAAGCAACTTACTCATGTTTGGTCAGTCAGTGGGTTTATTCATCTGCTCGGGATGCTACAACAAAATAGCACACACTGGGTGGCTTAAAACAGAGACATTTGTTTTCTCACTGTTATGGAGGCTAGAAGTTCAAGATCAGCATGTAACAAGCATCCTTTTCTGGTGAGAGCTCTCTCTTCCTGGCTCGTAGATGGCCATCTTCTCACTGTGTACTCACATGCTCCATGGAGAGAGACATCTCTGGAGTCTCTTCTTCTTACAGAAGAGCAGCTGGTCCACTCGGTCAGGGACCCAGCCTTATGACCTCACTTACACTCGTTTACTCTCACAGAGGCCCCATCTTTAAATATAGCCATGCGGGGTGTTAGGGTGCGGCAGATGAATTGGGAGGGGCACAGACGTTTAGTCCCTAACAGCAGGCTTCCCTTGAGAGTTTCTTGACACCTTTCATAGGATCATCGTCGTCATTGCCCTGCATGAAATTTTTAGCACCAGCAAGTCCCAGCACCCTGCTGGGTGCTTCAGGTGCATCGTCTTGCTCTATGGCAACAGTGCTGTGATGAGCAATGGGTTTCTACATACAGAGGACAGTGAATCTTGGGGCAGATAAGCCGGCTCAGGCAACACCGCTGATTCGCGGCCGAGCTGGGATCCCAACCTTGGTCCTCAGATGCAAAACCTCCCCTATTCTGACTAAATGACTGCTAGTTACCATTACTCATCCGTGGTAGAAGTGGGTGCTGTGTCCAGGACCCCAAATCCTGATCGGGCCATCATCCCAAAGCATACGGCCTTTGGCTTCTGAGAAAACTGGGAGTATGGAAAGATTCAGTTATTTACACTTTACTTGGACTTTGTCGAGGACCATTCAATTATATTTGTTTTGAGAGAGTTTTTTGTTGTTGTCGTTGTTGTTGTTGTTGTTTTAGAAAGAGCATGGGGTTCAGAATAAGATAACTGGTTTACATGTCATTTTTACCATTTACTGCTTTTTTTGGCAAATTATTTGGCATCTTTTATCTAATATTTTCATCAATAAAATGGGAAACAATGGATACAAATACATGGGAATATTTTAGGAGTAAATTTTGACAACACAGATTAATGTGCATTGTTTACTGTATAAAGTATCTGATTAAAATGACTCTTAGGGACCATTTATTTGATGCCTTCTAGGAGTTATATGTTGGGTAAATATATACTTTGTCTCATTGTCTCCTCTTATATAGAGGAGAAAATACATCATTCCTTTTAAGAAAGTCCTTGTAAAATCCTGAAGGTTAAAAACTTAAAGATGCTTATTCTATTTATAGTGTACTTTCAATTATTGATGTTTTTATCACAAAAGTCTCACAATGAACAGAGTGACTTAATAAACTTTGTAATCCCTTACCTCCAGGCAGTGGATAACTTTTAGCTGGTTCATCTGGATACATTTGTAGCACACAGCAAATCCCCTCATTTCCTATGGCCAGAAGCATCTGGTTTTAAAATGCCAGTGTCACACGGAAGGGCTTACTTTCCTTTATGAGCTGGAAGTGGGTCCATGCAGCATAATGAATGAAGTATGCAGAAATGTGGCATGCACTTCAGGCAGGAAGCTTGCACAGCCGAGCTTGTCTTTTGAGGTAGGAGTTAAGACTTATAGGGGACCAAAGTTACAGATTATGGTGATTCTTTGTATAACTCCTGGTATAAATAAGGACCAAGTGTTTTCTTCTTTGCTGTCTTCAATAGCCACACAAGGATAGGAATGCTGATGGACATTCATGAAACCATTCAGACAGGCATGGAGTAGGAGTTCACTTTGAAAGGTCTCCTCCACCAGATGGGCCTTATGTTTGCAATAACTGACAATAAGAAGTTGTTGGATTGTTTAAATTCTTACACTTTATATTGACATTTAGAATTTATTGCAGCACTCTATATACCATTAATCAGAGGAGCAGAAAGGGAATTCAGATTCAGGAAAAAGAATGGGTGACAGTGCATGGTATTTCAACATGTAATATAGAAATCTCAGTTGAAAACAATAATGAAACAACAAAAATTATTTATTATTTTTCTCAGTTGCAATCTAGAAACCACCATGGGTGGTGCTTTAAAGCCCACCGTGTTAGAGACTTCAGTCCTCAAAGTCATCCAAACCCTAAGCCTCACTAAGAAAAGTGTCAGTCACTAAAATGGAACATCATCTGGACACACCTAGAGTAGGGCAGGCTCCAGAAATTTCTGTGCAGTTTTGATTACCACTGGTCAGAAAAGATGAAGCCAAAATGGAAAAAGAAAGTGGCCAAGTGGATGAGGAGGCTGTTGCTGGGGGAAACAAGAGCAGAGATCTGGCCATGGCCATCCAGACCCCTGGATACACAGCAAAGCGGGAAGGAGCAAGGAGGCAGGTGAACAGAGGGGCCGTTAGAATCGGGCACCCTTAGCAGGAATATAGGTGATTGTGGGCTGGACCACCAAACACTGCGGTGCTGGAACAACGATGGATTTGTTGTCCTTTAGACAAGTAAACATGTAAAAATGCAAATATTAATATTATTATTTTAAAAAATTAGAGTTGCTGACCTTATTACTTGAAGAGGTGTTGGCATGCACCCAGGGTAGGTTGTAAGCCCCATGAGGACAGTGGATGTACTTTTATTATTTTCCTCTTGCATGCTGTCCCCAGGGTGTCACCCAGTGCCCCACACAGACACTGCAGGAGACCGGCCTGCAAGGCACAGCTGCAGAACATACAATCAGGAGAGACTAGGTAGGGTGCTTACGCTCCAATAAATATAGCCTCTAAATTTGAACCAAAAGTATTTGAAACTGAATCCTTGGTGAGATTTTCATTATAGGCTGGCAAAAGAAACCAAGGAATAGTAGAATATACTTCAAAACCAGTTCTTGACCATTCAGGCAGATGACTTAAATGAGACTCGGGGTCCGGGAATAAAGACTAGAAGGCACAGCTAGTGGCCTTGCCACGTAGCCCCAGGGTGCTGGAAGCTCCCTCCTGGGTCCCCCACCTCTCCTGTTTCCTCCAGAGCAGCCAGAGTTCCTCATTTTTACGTTACGCTCCCTGGTTTTTATGATGCCAGTTTTTTACAGACACCTTGTATACAGAACATCCGAAACAAATACCCGCGTGCAAACTTCTCCCAGCAGGCAGGTAACTAACTGCCACCTGTGCCTTAGGTATTGTCATCGATTTCAGGAATAAAACCACCAAACACAAAGGCACCCTCAGAACTAGAACTCACCTGCTCCAGCCCAGTGGAGCCCTTTTTCATTTTTTAAAACACTTCTTGACAGGCAATGTTCCTCCCCTCCAAGTGTTACTGTTCAATACTATAATCACATAGAATCTCCTAGCACATTCTCCCTTCAGCCCCCAGTGGTGACTGCTTGTGTATTCACTGGCTGATTCCTGCCGTCCTTTGTTTATTCACTCGTTTCCCTCCAGCCGCTGAAGCTCAATGGACCGAGGAGTCGCTGTCCTGCTACAAGACGAATGCATTTACCATTTACCATGGGCTGAATGGCTTCTCTGTGCCAGGCACATTGTCCTGTTCTCTGGCATTTACAAAGACTTTCAATTAATTTACAAATACTTTCCACTGATTATCTCAGCTGGCCTCACAACAGCCTTGAGAAGGGAACAGAGTAGGTAATTTTCTAGCTGCTTTGCAGGGAAGAGAAAGAAGCTGAGAGGCGGCCCTGCTTAAGGCCATGTGGCTGGACCCCTCACCTGAGACCACGAGGTTCCAGAGTTATGGAGCCAAAGGGCCACCTGGGTCACAGGTTGCAGGGCCGAGCCCTTCACCTGAACTCACACGCACCCTTCAGGCGGAACATGGGGCACTCCTGCAGCGAGTTGATATTAAATTAAATATTGGACCAGACATGTGAAATCCGTTTAACTTGAAGATTCTCTTATTCGACAATCAGCCTATCATTTTATGGCATGTGGGCATTTTACCAAATGCTACAAAAGTATCATCTACTTTAAAAAAAGCAATTTCCATCTTACACATTCACACTTCTAACCTGCTATAAAACCAAGAATTAGAAATGACATGTCACAGACAGTAGTTTCCGGTGGTGCGGACCCGGAAATTCATTTACATCAAACCTACTTCTGTGAAGTGCTGCCGGGGACCAGGCCCCATTTGTGCCAGGATTTCATGTTTATGAAAGACGGGAGAGGTGGTGGTGGTGATGTTCTGATTGTGAACTCGGCTCCACGAAAGCCTTGCTTTCCTTCCTATCCCTCGTTTTACCTTGTCCTTACTGGAGACTGTCATAAGTAACACCTGCCTGCCTCCCTACAACACAGCTGAGTTTAATTCTCAGCAATTTGCAGGCCTGAGTGCTCCCTTGTTGTATATGTGGGATTCACCTTCATGACATTTGCTCTATCCGAAAACCAGCCTGCCTGCCTGCCTTCCTTCCTTCCTTCCTTCCTTCCTTTTCTTTTCTTTTTTTTTTTTTATTTCAGGATATTATGGGGGTACAAATATTTTGGTTACAAGTTATGACTTTGCCTCACCCAAGCCAGGGTTAGAGGTGTGCCCTTCCCCCATGAAATGCACACAAATCAGTGGCATTCATATACGCCAATAACAGTCTAGCTGAAAATGAAACCTTCCTTCTTTTCTACTCTCTTCTCTCCCCTTTCCTCACTTCCATTATTGTCTCAGCTCTCTCTCTCCTCTTGTAAATTTTCCATTTTCTTTCTCAGATTTCTAGACTCTAAACAATTTTTTTTAATTTATTCTAACTTGGAATATAAGCACAAAGCAGTAAGGCCAGCACAGTGTTTTTGCAGCCCATGTGAATGATATCAGAATGATATTACATGATACCACAGACTAAAATGGCATAATGCTACTGCCACGGAACCCATGTCTTGCTTCTAGAGCCACTGCTACACTGGGAAAACTAATAAGTCAATATGATGTCCGTGATTGCTGCATTTTCAATTTGGTTACCTGATTTATCAGACAAATATAATAGTATGCGTTGAGCCAGACAGCTCCCATGAGACTCCAGAGGAGAAGAGTTTCTAGGCATGTGCTGTTTACGTTAAAGTTAGCAATGACTTCCACTTTATTTTTTAACTTCTGATTAGTGCATTTAGGATGGTGTTGAGAGAGCCCCCAATATGATATGTTCAAATCTAAAATGGGAGGGATGCTGAGGACAGGAGCATCAGGGAAATGGGGAAGCAAACATGTTTGCATACTTCAGTTATTCACTGTGGCTTGTTTGGTTTCCAAGTACCCTCTGGCTGGGGTGGCCACAGCCAGCTGTGGTTGTCCAGGCGGCGGGTTCCGGTAACACGGCCTGTCTTCCCTTGCAGTGCGGCACCGTGGACCAGGGCGTGTATGTGAACCTGACGGAGAGGAACCTGCAGGATGCTCAGAAGTTCATTCTGATGCATGAGGTGGTGCAGCCAGTGACCACCGTGCCCTCCTTCATGGAGGACAACAGCCGCTTTTCCCACGTGGCCGTCGACGTGGTGCAGGGCCGAGACGCGCTCGTCCACATCATCTACCTGGCCACAGGTAGGAGCTCGGCCCTCCTCTGAGGAGTTGTCTACCCTCTTCTGATTTTGTGTTTTAAATTCTAAGCATGCCATTTCAATCTCAAGCTCTGGGTCTGTCTTCTTTCCTTGCAACCAGCAAAACCCCACGATGCTCACTTACATCTTCCTCATTCTCAGTGCATCTTTTTGGAAATCTTAATTTCACCCTCTCTCTTTGTTCACTATATTAGTCATGATTTTAATTGGAAAAACAATGGCTTGTTTCTTAACTATCATTCCTCAACTATTCATAAAATAAGTCTTTTCTTTGCAAGACCATTTTAATTTGGGAGATTAAAACGATGGAATGCTTTGTTAGAGGACGCTGCTGGATAAAATAGTATCTGGGGATTGTCTTGGTGATTTCTAATTAGTTCAAAAACAGTGCTTCCAGAAAAATATATCTGTGGATGGTGGGAGAACATGTTTTTGCACATAAATAACAGAATATTTTGCAGCAAATGTAAGCAACAATGCTTATCAAATTACAAATAACACTGAGACCTCTTCGGTTTCCAAAGTAACTAGAGTGTGGGAGGCACATTCCATCTCAGTTTATTCCTCAGACAGGCCAGATTGTGCAAGGCCAGCCTCAGGGACCAGGGTCAACTCTGCACACATGCCCACCTCTTCCCTGCCTTCAGGTTCCCAGACAGAGCCACCTCACTGTGGCATCTGTCCCCCTCATTCTTTGTCCAGTGTTCTGTATAGTTTGTATCTTCTCATAGAACACAAAAACTTCTCAATTCATAATTATATATTTATCAATTAAGGTTTTCTAAATGAAGTTGCTATAATCCACTGAACCTTTACTATTTGTCAAATTCATCTGAAGCACTGCACAGTAAACTGGTGAGCAGACTGCCACTGCCCTGCCGTCCTGGAGCCCACATCCTAGTGGGGACAGCAGATAATACATAAACCAACCAGTCAGTAACAGGCCAGAGAGGCAATGACAAATGGATGAACAGAGAGGAATGGAGGTATGAACACCAGGCAGGCTCTTGTCCTGGCTGGGCAGGATCTGCCCCCCCACCTCCGGAGGGGACTGTCATGCTGAGTGCTGGCTGCAGAGGTGGAGCCACCCCTGTACCCAAGATTGAACAGCCAAGGCTGCAAGATGCAGGCTGGGGCAGCTGCAGGCAGTGCCACTGAGCATTCAAGGAAGATCAGGACGGATGTGACCACTGGATGGGCAGATGGAGGCTGTAGGTGCCTCTAAGGGCCAGTCTGGGGGAAGAAGGGGAGGAGAGGTGGGGTGTAGGCTGAAATCAGGTAGAAACAGCCGTTCAGAGCAGCTCTTCCCGAAGTGATTCAGGGAAGAGGAATAGAGATTGACGCGGTGTCTGGAGGGGATGGAAAGTCAAGGAAGGGACTGTTGTTTATTGTTGTTTTTTTTAAGAGAAGGAAAGGAATTACCATTGCACTGTCTGTCTTGCTCACCAGGCTTCAGATGGGAATTGTTTTTTTTTGTTTTTTTTTTTTTGCCATTTTTATCATTAATGCCCTACGGAGTGCCTGGCTTGGAGTAGGTTTGTGGAATGAATGAATTGAACCTTTCCAAACTGTTCCTAGTTTTTCATCATAAATGTTCAGGCTAATGCCACAGAGAATAGGACCATATCCTTGCAATCCTAGGAGGCAGCTGAGGTCCCCATCAATATCTGCGGGGTTGGTGGGGGATGGGGGGTGTGGTTATCCTTCAGCAGACCTGGGTGACTCAGTGCAGAGCAGCCAGGTCTCAATCTGAGCCTTCTGACCTACTCTCCACCCGAGGCCACGAGAACATGATGTTTGCTTCCTTTGTGTTTATGATGGTATGTAGTGAGCTTCTGAGGATTTATAATCAAACTCTCCTTCTGCTTGTATTTTGATGAATGTCTTAGTCAATCAGGTTGTTATAACAAATTGCCATAGACTGGGTAGCTTAAACAACAGACATTTATTTCTCACGGGTCTGGAGACAGGAAGTCTGAGGTCAGACTGCGTGATGACTTGTTTCCTGGTGAGGGCTCTCTTCCTGGTTTGCAGATGACTGTGTGCTTGCTGTGTCCTCACAAAGTGGAGAGAGAGCTTCTCTCTTCTGTCTCTTCCTATTAGGGCACTAACACCATTCGAAAGGCCCCATCCTCATTATCTAATCACCTCCAAAGGCCCCACCTCAAAGTAACATTTCATTGGGAGATTAGGGTTTCAACATATAAATCTTGGGGGAACACAAACGTTTAATCTACAGCTACAAGCAACTTCTTCTACCATTATTTAAAACATACCCATAGAAGCAAAATATTTGAGGATTTCTTATTACAAACAATATGTTTGAACAGAATCTAAATCAAGTCAAAACAGACCAATTGATCTGTGGAGATGATCGCACTTTGCATCTGGTCTTACACCCAAATGGGAAGTGTAGCCTGGCTTCTCCTGCTCCCCCGACACTGCCCAGGGCCCTGAACGCAAGGAACAAAATTGGTTCTTCAGTGTTAGTTTATCTCAGGCCCAAGTAATATAAAAATCCACTGTGGAAAACAATTTAATATATGCCAAACCACTATAAAATCAATAATTTTTTTGGTTTGATTAATTATAGAAACATTAGTTGTCATATTTTAATGTGTTTTTTTAACCATGTTTTCTGAAAAATTTTAATAGCCTATGCCTAGTTTCTAAACCACAAAATAATATGAAGTTATAAGCTATGAATTACTATATATCCCAATGTATTCCAAGAGGGATGTAATCAATGTCATCTTGATAGAGTAGCCGATTTTCCTGTGTTCTTCTAGGTCTCTTGCTCCGTCTCTGCCTGGCTTTGTTTTGGACCCACAAAAGGCAGACAACCTTCAAGTTTCAGATCATTAGTATTGATTGAAAGTTGCCCCAGCCAGTAAGATTATGATCTGTGGACCAAATATATATATATATATATATATATATATATAAATAAAAAATAGTTTCTCTAATACAAATTTTTCGTATAACTCCTTTAGGTTTAATGGCAGTTACTGGAGTTTAAGCACTAAAGTCTCCTGTCCCCAAACCTGCTGTCCTCTTGATTACACAGACATCAAGTTCATGTATTATTATTTCTGTGTGAAAAAGGATGATGTCATAACTCTGAGGTTTTAAGAAAGTTAATCCGATGCCCTGGGTTTTCTTGTTTTGCTAAGTCTAAATCTCTACAGTGGAGCATTCAAACCACTTTCTACATGAAATCTTCATGAGGCACGTCTAATGCAGAACACTGGTTATTGGACTACATAATTTAGGCACGTGCTTAAGAATTTTTAGCAGATATTTTTATCCCAGATAATCCAGTTATGAGATGACCCAGGTGACTGCTAATTTGATAATGAATCTGCACGTGTTACTATAAAAGGATTTTTCTAGTTGATCTCCATAGATAATAAGGACATCCGATCAATGGCTCCTCCCCCCATCCATATCTGTGCTATGGTCAAATACATTTTATAGTTATTGCAAATGCTTGTTAACTATTCTCCATACAAAATGCCAGCATGTCTTAAAGAAGATCTTATCTAAATTTTTTTCCACTCACGATCGCTGTGATAAGGTCTGAGTGTGCAAATTGAATACAACTGAAAGTGCTACCTGTGTCCACTGCAGAATCTGATGAGACTATTTTTTTAAACAAAAATTCAAGAGAAGAGATTCCACCAGCAACTTGGAACCAACCTCAATATGGTTCTGAGGTTTTTTTCTGTTTTCTCCATAATTAGCATTTATCAACTAAAAAATAAAAGAAAATGATCTTTTAAGGAATAAATCTAAATTCTGTCACTCTGAGACTATCAGTTTTGTTAGTTTTGAATGAGGCAGGCTCCAAGTTTCAATTTATCTGATTTACCCTCATGTATATTCAAGTTTATTATGACTTCTCCTGGGGTGTTTATGGATACTGGAGCTGGAACTGAAATTATACTGATTAATATATAAAAAATAAGTGCTTAGAAGTCTAATCCCACTCATCTGCTGGTTGGTGAGATGTGACATGTGGCCATGAATGGCCTTTTCCTATGTCCTTGTGCTCGGTTTTAAAGTTCTAATAGGGCACTTGGGTTGAGTTTAAAATCAGATCCACGGAACCCTTAGTAACCTGGGAGACAGAGAAGGCCGGCAGAAGGCCCAGGCCTGCATGTCCTAGAGAGCTCAGTGCCCCAGGGTGTCCTCCCAGGGCAGGAGGGTGAAGCTGAGCCCGGACAGCTCAGGACCCGGCCTTGCAGAGGAACGCTGCCGGCTCTCACTGTGGTTATGAACAAAGATTGACCAGTCATCCATGAAGCCTAAGCCAAGACACCCATTTCAGAAGGTGCATAATGCAAGAAAGTACCAGTACACCACCCCCAGAATGAAGCCCTGCGAATGTCCAGGCCAGGGAGGTCAGGAAAACAGCCTGCCCGAGTGGGAGCCTCAGGGAGGTTGAGACATGGTCAATGTCACTGTTTCCCACAGTTTCATTTTACAGTTGTAATTATTATAGAATAGTATCTTAAACTACTCCATCGTTTAAGGGACTCATCTTGTTCTTGTTCGCTGCCTTCATTTTCTGTAACCTACACGCTGAGTTCTGTGGGGTCCAGGTTCCAAAGAGACAGGAGCAGCCTGTTCACTCCCCTGGCCCTCTGGTTTCCCGATGGCTGTGTTTTTGCTTGAATAGGGAGGCTCTGAATACTGTCACCCCCGAGAGTCAACCTTCCACTGGGCCAGCAGGACCTTCGGTGCAGTGCTCGCCTGATACTCGCTTTGATCTGCGTTTCTTTTGTTGTCCCTTCCAGCAACGGGGTGTATCTGAGGGACACGTGTTTCTGTTGGCCCCTCAGTGTCACCCATCTCTGCATTCCTTGACTCGCTTTCCTGGAAGGGGGTCTGGCCTGTCTGCCTCGTCACCATTGTCCTGGCCGTCAGGCTGGCCTGCTGCTCAGCTAGCAGAGTGACCGCTCTCAGGCCAGGGCCCACCCCTGACTCCGACAACTGTGAGAATGGGAACCAGGTGACCTACACTGGGACAGGGGCCCTTATTCAACAGCAGCAGGGCACCGGGCTTCACACACAGTTCCACAAGGGCTTACGTGGGGCATTCAGATGATGTACAACACATTAACATACTCTTAGCAATTTAAAGCAACATACATTAATTATCTCACAGTTTCCATCGGTCAGGACCTGGGCACTGCTCAGCTGGGTCCTCTGCTCGTGGTCTCACCAGGCTGCGATCAAGATGCCAGCTAGGGCTCTTCTCAAGGCTTGACTGGGGACGATTGTGCTTCAGAGCTTACTCAGGTGGTTGTCCTGGGCCCAGGCCCACCTTTATGGGCTTCCACCTGATGCAGTCAGGCCCACCCAGGATCATCCAGCTTTTGATGAACTCAAAACCAACTTACCTGTGATCTTACTTATATCCGCAGAATCCTTTCATTGCTGCCCTATAGTGTTACCTAGTCACAGGAGTGACACACTGTCATATTCACGGGTCTGGCCAACACTCTCAGGGCTCCACGGAGCATGAGCACCAGGGATGGGGACCTGGAGACCGTCTTAGAAATCTGCCCAGCGCAGGATGCTTCTGGGATGCCCCCTACCCTATAGATGCTACCTCTCTGTACCCCCTCCAAAAACCTTCTAAATATGTTTTAATTTAGAAAGTTTAAAATTAAATGACTGTTCTTCCTTGGGGAAAACAGCCACTACTGCAATTATTATTAGGGCTGTTCCTATTTAAAGGGAGAAACAGTTCCTCCGGTTTGAGATGCATAATAATTGCATTAATTATTTGCTCCACATCTGGTTGTGCAGACTTGGCTACAGTGCTTATGGCAAATGAAGTTATTTTCCATTTTCTCCAGTGCTGCATGAGCAAATGTCTATCTGGAAAAAAAAAAAAATTCTGGAATGTACAAGAAGAGGGAAAGAGGAAAATGCCTTCTATTTTATGGTGTTTAATGGGTAATTCCCCCAGTATCTAAAACCAAAGGAATAAATAAAACCCCTACCTGCCAGCATTAAGTGTGAGGTCCTCTCCATCTCTGCTTGCACCCTGGGCATCTCCTCCTTTCCTTTCTTTCTACTTCCACTCGGATGTGTGTGCATTTTCTGGCTGGAGGCACAAATGCCCCATGGGGAGAATCCTTCTGATTCACAGGCTGCGAGGGGACTGCATCTCTCCCTCAGGTGCCGCTCCGACACCCCATAATTCCAGACCACTGTGGGAATTAAGGGTTCTTACAAGAAAAGACTATCCACTGCTCGGGGTGGATGTGACCCTCCATGAACACATAGCATCTGGGTGAGGTTTGTGATTCCTTTGGGCATGCAAGGAAGAGCATTTTAGAGCTTCCCTTGCTGGTGGGTATTAGAATAATATGTGAAATTGCTGTCATCTGGCCCACCCCAGTCACTCTCTAAGCTGTGAAATCAGAAAACAAAATTCTTCTTAGAACCATAAAATCTGGAATAATTTGATTCTATTACGATGTGTTAGCAAATTGAATCTTTGCTCGAGGAGAGCTCTCTGATTCCACTCTCAGATCACCACAGAGCTGTTGTCTCATCCTGTGAAACATCTGCAGAGTAAATCTTTCTATAATGATTTAGTCCAGGTACAGGCCGTGGCAGCAGGGGCTTTCTGAAGGAGTTAGAATGCTTGCGCTGTTTCTTGGTGCAAGGTGGAACTACACCTAATCATAGTAGCCTAATTACTTGTAGGATTTTTATGCCTTGGTTTTGAATGTCTGCTGCTTTTATTCTTGATCTAAGCACATCCTGTCATCCTTGTTAACTTGTATATATGGCCCCTGCCTGGCAATAATGACCAGCCATTACTAAGCACATTTAGGAACTGACCTTTATTTAATTAAATTCTAAAGCAGGCAGCAGGGCGCTCGGAAGGACAGGGAAGAAGCAAGTGCATCCTCCAATGCACGATGAAATGGCATTAATGATGGCGTTATAGGTGGGCTTTCTTCCGGGAGCTGCTGCACAGCAGTGACTGGAAGAAAGGACAACCTATCACTTCTTTTCAGAAAATCCTTCACAGAAGAGATAAAGGGAGAAGGATCTCTTAAAGAGTAGAAAGAAGAAAGGAAGAGTTTTGGCAGATCTGGGAGTAAGAGAGTGTTAAGGAGTAGGAAGGGGGTGAACTGTCAATACTGCAGTTCCCACCTGCAACTCATTAGTGGAAACAAACTCTCCCCAAATTTTCCTGGCAAATTAGCACTTAGGACATTTCCTTCCACCAGGATGTCTGCAGGGAGCTGTGATTTGGGGAAACAGCTTGACGGTGGTGCAATTATTGACAGTGCCAAGGATGACAACAAACCTGTCCTGGATGTGGAGAAAACAGTATTTGTCACTTGTAGAAATGTCAACATCAGAATTTCTTTTAATTTGTTTGTTTAAGAAAAAAAATACAGCATGAAATGATTTTTATTCCTCTCTCCTTTTTCTTGGTTTATTACATTTTCATCCCTCTTTCCTTTTTGAAACATAGAGATGGCCAAATCTATGTTTCTTAAATATGGTATTTTATGGTCTTTACACAGATTCATCTTTACCAAAAGATACTGTGGAGGTTCTCATTAAGAAACCCCGCAATTCTCACAGCGCTGTGAATGGAATGATGTGCTGAGCTATGGCCCTAGGGGCAAATGCTGTTCCCACATGGCCCAATCTGACTTACCCCTCAGATCAATATTTCCTTGGAGAAGCTGAGGACGTGACATGTGTTAATTAAGACTCAAGGTAGCCTGACTGATACCTAACCGATCCGTTTGTGTGGTCTGAATGATCGTGTCCCCTCCAAATACATAGGTTGAAATCTAATCCCCAGTGTGCGAGTATTTGGATGTGGAGCCTTTAATAGGTGATGAGGTCATGAGAGTGGAGTCCTCATGAATGGGATTATGCACTTACTAAAGAGACCAAGAGAGCCCTAGCCCCTTCCACCATGTCAGACATAGCAAGCAGGCACCGTCTCTGAGGAGCAGGCCCTGACCACACACCGAATCTACCAGCACCTTGATCTTGCACGTCCCAGGCTCCAGACTATGAGAAATAAGTGTCTGTTTTTTATAAGCCACCCAGTTTATGGTATTTTTTTAATAACAGCCCAAAAGTACTAAAGATACCCCTGAAATCATTGAGAAAACCTGAAATTATAATTATGTAGCCAGTTATTCTTGACTTTAGGGGTGTCTTTAGCTGAAAGAGAAATGATTTTGCAGAAACTTTCCTTCCCCCATGTTATGGTGTCTGACCTGCGTGAGTGCTAAATAAATGCTGGATGAATGAGTTAATCAAGAGCAGGGAGCCATCGGTCCACATGCCTCTCCACCCATCCTTCTAGTCCTTTCTAGTGCCATTGTCGTTATTTCAACCACAGATATAAAAACAAGGAACTATTGGGTTTTGTTTTCCCACTGAAGACCATTCAATGCATATTAATCAACTTTCTGACCAACAGAATACCTATCACCAGTTTTTGGATTTCTGAAGACTATAAAAGCTTAACTATGTTTGAAAGTTTAAACCATTTGAAATTGAAATAATGTTCAGTAGGGCAGTTCTTGTAATCTATTTTTATTCAAACTCCTGTGGCTCAGCTGAGTATAATGAATGAATCTGGTTAAATACCTCTTATTTTTATTTGAGGAATTAAAATTGAGTTGAGAAAAAGTTGATAACATTTGCTGAAGAAACTGAAGATTTCTTCTGTAACCAAGAAAGATGTGCTAAGTACTGTTGTTAATGCACATTGAGGCTGAAGTTGTCTGTGATTACTAAAAGTCCTTCAAAGTGATTGTTAGTTAAACCCAGTGGAAGTTGGTTTCACACCCCCAGAACAGTTTCAAGGTTTTTGTAGGCTTCAACTTTCATGTATTTGTGACAATGATAAAAATCCAGTAATTAATTATCTAAATACCCAAATATACTTAGGGATTTTGAAAAAAAAACAATTCTCATCTTTGTTATTGAAAGTGATCTCTAAGATTAATTTTCAGGGTAGAGTCTTCATTTAGGCCTTCAGTGATATGATCATTTGATTTATTTTAAAAATCTGACCTTGTCCTTAGCAAAAGAAATTTTTTTTTCCAAAATGAAAAGACAAAAAAAAAAACAAAAAAAAAACCAGTCTCAACCACAAAGGCCTTGGCAAATTGTCTCTAAAAGGAGATCTTCCCAATGTGCCGCTGTTCTTTGAGTTAAACTATAACTTTTTCCTTCAACTAGAAATCCTATTGATTACACAATGTTGGCATTTTTCAGTATCTCTGGGCAGCGGTCATTCTCTCTGCATGGATTGGATGGGAGCCAGTGGTCTTGGGCTTTGTGGAAATGCTGAGCTGTGGGTATTCACCTTGCAGCTTACCTTGGGGACCCTCTAACTCCCACAGCTGGGTCCTAACCCGCACCTCTGGTCCCTCAGATTCCAGGGCCTTCCTGACCTTGAGCACGAGGGCTCAGGCTCAGTGCCACTTCTTCTCTGTCCCGAGTTGGCTCTGACCTGTCACCCAGTTTTAGTGACCAGACGTTTGATATCTTCTCTCAGGATGCTGTGATCAATTCTTTGCTCCAGTGTCTGAGTTTTGCCCTGTGTGTCCTGTGGTTCGTGCCCACTCCCTCCTGCCCCATCTCTAGGAATCACCCTCTTGTCCCCCTTGTCCCCTGTCTCCTGCTGTCTGATTGGACACCTGACGGCAGCCTTCATGGTTGGAGGATGTTTAACTGGTGTTGGACCAGGCTGCCCCTTAGTAAATTTCGAGCATATAGTACAGCATTGTGAACTGTAGACTTCATGTTGTGCATCACTTCTCCAGGACTTTTCCATCTTTCATTACTGAAACGCTTTGTCCTTAACTTTAAGGAGTTTACAATTTTGGCAGAGAGGACTGAGTTGTATTAGGTCGTTAAGGAATGATCCAAATTTTTGTTAAATGTTCAGATGATGGTTAATGCACTCGGAGTTCAGTTCAGGGATGAGATTAATATAAAATGAAGTCATTAGAGAAGGATGAATTAACATGGTGTGAGGGAACATGTAAGCCCTCATCTCAGGTATATTTGAGTCAAATATTTCCTTTACCTGTTGTAAGCTGGGTGATGTCAGAAAATGATGTAGCCTCTGTGAGTCTTAGTTTTTGCATCTGTCAAACAGAAATTGCACTATCTATGGCACAAAGTTTTTAACTTGAATTGAAATAGGAGATGAATGTTCAGTCCCGGCACTCACAGGTGGAGAACTACACCCCTGCCCACCACACCCCGGCCCACCACACCCCTGCCTGGTGGCTTTTGCAGGAGGTGTTGAATTTTATTATATGGCAGGAAGAGCTTCAGGCATGCTGGGAGGGCCCTTGCCATAGCATCCTCCACCTCCTCCTCCTCACCAGCTATATAATGATGACGAAGGCACAGAAAGCACTTCTGTGATCCAAGCTCTACACACTTTACATAAAGGCTTCAGGAAGTTGAGTAACAATTGCCAGGACTCAAAGCTTGTCCATCACTGACCTCAATATTGGCACCTTTGGTGATGTGAACTAAAATCAGCAACCCCTAACTGTTGGCAAAGGATCATCCTAGACCTTGCATAGGTTCCCCTAGAGTTCTTGTTAGTGATGTTGGTTCCCCAGGGGCACTGCAGACCTCCTGAGTCCCACTCAGGGGCTGGACCTGGGAAGTCCGTTCCAGCCTCCCCCCGGTAGCTCCCATGGCCATAGCGTGTGGGAAGGCCTCTGCTGTGCTCAGGGCTCCCCTCCAGTCGTAGCTTCCTCTTCAGACCCCTGCCCCAGCCCCCTCACTTCAGCTCTCGCCTCTCGGGCAGCTTTCAGTGGAGTGAGCAGAAAGGGAGGAAAATAGAAGTTTAGGGTGACCTGTGTGCTCTGGACACCTTAAGTCGTCAAAATAAGTGATAGAACTGTTTAATGTGATTATTCTGCTATTCTTTAGTGATAACCTGGAAAACTGAAAGATAAATTTCAACCCTGTGCTTAAAGACTGCCTTCTGAGGCATACGTATAGAATTGTGAGATCCCTGTGTAATCATTCAGTAAACCTGATTGACATCTGCTTTTTCCTGAGGAAATGAAGGTGTCACAGATGAGGATGAGACTCATCAAGTAGCAGCAAGGAAAGCTAACGTCATACAAGGAAAGCGACCTTTATCCTGCCATTTGGCCCAGTATGCTACCTTAATTGAAGGAAGAATACCCTTCCATGGGCACACGGATTTGGGAGGTCAGACGTGGCCCCGAGGGGAGGCCTGGGAGCTGGCTCTTGGGAGACGGAGAGATGGGTGCTGGTGGAGAAGGTGCAGGATATGGAAAACATGGGCCTGTGCAGAAGGGCATGGGGAGTCTGGAAAGGGTGAGATGTTTAAATTAGCTGGAGTTGTGGGTGGAGAGATAGGAGGTGAAGCGAAATGTAGGATGATCAGATTGAATATTTCCTCCTAACACATGAACTCGGGATTTCAGGTGCATGGACAGATGTGGTCCAAAGGGGAGACCCTGGGTTCTGTGTTGGATACACTGAGTTCCAGTTGTATATGGGAGGTCTGATAGTTGGTTATAAATCAGACTGAAGCCAGAGAGGAAGGTTTGGATCAGCCATAGAGACCTCAGATTGTCTTTAAAGCCCTGGAAATGGGTAAGACACGTCTGAATAAAGCTCATAGAGTCTCAAGCTACCAAACAGTTTGAAACATCAGGTACTATCATAATTGGTAGAATGTAGCAACTCAGAGAAATGACAAAATAATTTTCTTATTCCATTGAGTAGAGAGCTCTCCTTTTTCTTTTGAATTAATGTTTCAAAAGTGCAAAAGTGCTTAGCATAGGTTTTTCTCAACCATCTCAATCGACAACTAATGGGACCAGACACAGTATAAATTTCACCACTGGGGGTGAGAGGGAAATTTAGACTCTGGATTTCTGCCTGGTGACTGTCAGAGAAGGGCTGCCAACATTACCAACTGGGTGGTTGTTTGGTAATTTAGATATAATAAATCTAAGGCAAGTAATTTCCTTTTAGAAACTTGAATTGCTTCCTTAACAGAATGATTGGAGTTATATTTAAGCTGTGGGTTAGATGAAAGTTTAGAAAGGATACCCAGAGGACCCTATTAATTGCACTCTTGTTTTAAATGTAATACGGTTTTTATTCACAGGAAACTCCAGCGGTAAATTTCCTATAAGCATGGGCTTATGATTTAGAGTCCTGAAAGGAGCTTTTGAGGTTTTGTTCAGCAAGGCATTCTAAGCCACTGTAAAAGAGATATCATTTCCCCTGCTGGCTATGTGCAGGCAACTACTAGCGGAGCAGGGAGCTTGCTGATTTTAGACAAAACTTGAGTAGGATTTATCATCGACAAGCTAAACAGTAGCAGGAAAATAAAAATAGCAAATTCTCATGCAACGTGCCCTGTTGCCAGGCACCATCCAAGCAGACACACAGATGAGCTCACGTAGTGGTCCCCACCCCTGAGAGCTGGGCACCAGGGGGAAGGAGACACAGAGATGTTAACAACTTGCTCTTGGCCACACAGCCCATAAGTGTTGGAGCTGGGAGTCTAACCTGGGCTGTTGGGCCCCAGGGTCCACACACTGAGCCATGTGCTCTGCTTGAGCACCTACTGAGTGCCAGGCTCTGCCCTGGAACCCAGCGAGATCACAGAGAACAAGACAGACTACATCCCTGTAGCCTGAAACTCTCTGGAACTTACATGCCAAGGGCAGGGCACAGGGTACGTGGTTTAAAACAATACTTTGTGGTTAAAGAATGTTGCATTTAATTTATGCCAGGAAAGTTTAAACTGACTATTCTTTTGGGGAAAAAATAAGCCATTAGTTGAATCTGATAACTGAGTTAATTAAAACCTCCTTTTCAGGCACACACTAGCCAAGCAGACCTGTTTTCTTCTCTGAATTCCCCTTTGCTGTATAAATGTAATGCTGAGCTCCCGGTGCCAAGACCAATTTAATTCATTTGCTCATTTACAAGTTAAGAGAAAGAACCTTGTAACATATTAGCTGTCTGCTGCTTTGGGATAACGACCATCTGAATTGATGAACTTTATATAATGATCTGTTGCTATGGCGACGCGCTGCCCAGTGAGTGGAAGCGGGTATTTCATCATTACCTCACTGATAATGCTCGGAACAGTAACAGATGCAAACACAAAAGCTTTTCTTTTACTCTGCAGGAACTCAGAATCGAGGAGACAAACACTAAAAATGCCTTTCCGATATAGCAGCAAAGAATCAGATAGAGTCAAATGCACAATTGGAAATAAAGTAATTTAGCTTCCCAGGTTAGCAGCCTTGCTGTCCACATGAATATCCAGCTTTGTCACAGGTGACCATTGTCAGAGGTGTCACTTGTCTGTTTCACAGGTTTAATTTTGATACTGGATTCAGCGCATGGAACACTGAATAATAAACGTTCCCCTAATATATAACAAAAGTTAGAGAAGTAATAAAGGGAGAATGGAATCCATAATAGATTTAATGTCCTTTGCTTTGCAATAATTCCTTTTCTTACTTCCCACTTTCCTAAACTGTTTAACGTTTCTGTGTTGGTACCACCTTTTTTCTTTTTGTATAAAATTAAAGTTTTTATATATATCAAATATGTTACAACTTCACCCCTTAAATTTTGTATTGCACTTCAGAGGAAATATATATTTTATCTTATTTTATGGAAGTGTTTTGAGCTGCTGTGCTTAAGACAGATTAATTTCTCTGAGTCTTTTTTCATTGCTCAGAGTTCTCGGGCATATCAGGGTTTAAGCCATCAGACACATAAGACACAATGACTTTCATGCAAGTGTTGTTTAGGTATTATTTTTTTATTGTTCAAGTTGTCATGATTTGCAGAAGCCTGTCTGATCATATACAGGTATGAAGAAATGAACATTGTTCTCCGTCATCACAATGGCAAGTGTTATATTGGGTTCACTGTGTTCTTTTACCTCCTCTGTCTATCCCTCCCTCCTCGTTTCCCACCTTTCTTTTTTTGTGCAAAATCTTTATTTTCATACATTTTTAAATGTTGATGGAACAGAAATTCTAGAAATCCTCCAATAAAAAAGTCATTATAATCAGAGACCTTTTTCTTAGATACCTGAAAGTTCATTCTCTAGTGCTCACTTTGTTCTCTCTGATTTCCCCCAACGATGAGGCATTCTCAGAAAGGTTATAAGCAATTGCACTGTGCATTTGAATTATTACATGTTTGTCAAAATACATCTAGTTTGCAAAATGTCGCATATCCTGTGTTGTCCCTGCCACTGTTCTAGATCAGAGCCACGTATATGGGTGGTTGAGTGAAATAAATAGGAATATTTGAAAATAATAGGGTGTTAGTTTTATGAGTCTTGTGATCATACAAGGTTAAAAAAATGGAATCTAACATGATTTATAATATCTTTGTGTTATAGTTTAAGTCACAATATTTTAGAGAAAAGTGGAAAAATAATTTATAGCCTAGTTGTGAAATTGCTCTGAAAAAAATTATCTGGATGACAAAAATCTATTATTTATATTTCTGACTCTTGACATAGAGTTCTTATATTAGTTTGCTAGGGCTGCCATAGCCAAGCACCACAGGCTTGACAGCTTAAACAATAGAAATTTATTTCTCATAGCCCTGGAGGCTGGAAGTCCAAGGTCAAGATGTCAGCAGGGTTTGCTTCTCCTAAAACCCTCTCCTTGGCTTGCGGATGGCTGCCTTCTCTCTACGTCCTCACGTGGTCTTTTCTCTGTGCCTGTGTATGTCTGCATCCGAATCTCTTCTTAACAAGGACAGCACTTAAATTGGATGGGGGCCGCACTAATGACCTCATTTTACCTAATTAACACTTTAAAGACCCCATCTCCAAATACAGTCACATTCTGGGGTGCCAGGGGCTAGGATTTTAACATATGACCTTTGGGTGGACACAGTTCAGCTCATAACAGTCTCTGTGTTATTATGTGACATATTTGCATACCAAAGGAGGGATTGTTAAACTTGTATTCATTTAAATTGACCCTTACTGTCAAGATGCAAAATAGAACCTTATTCAAACCATTAAATCCAGGTTGGCCCCTTAAGCATTGAAAATTAGAAAATATCGGCTATTTTTCCTAAAAACCAAAAATATCGTTAATTTTTAACCACTAATAATTGAATTATGCACATTAGAGCTTACACATATCCAGAGAGAGTTAAGGGTTTTATTTTTACTGTCAACTTTATCATTTAAGCAAATCTTTTGTTACCTTAAGTGTTCTTTTTTTTTTTTCCGGAATAAAACTGAAATAGAAGGATTTTCCTCAGCTTACTCTCATTTGCCTTTGAGCTCATGGAAACAGGAGCCTGAAGCCTGGTGGGCAAGTCAGAGCTGTCCTGGGCGTGGGTGGCGCCCCTTACACCCTAGTGTTCTGTGCAGTGAACACTGTGATGAAGTAAGCGGACTTCTATAAATCATAGCTTCACCTTTATCTTGAGTAACAGTTGCTATTTAATGTACTAGTTTATCAGTTCGCCTGACTGTTTAGGAACTCATCAGCCATGGGCATACTACTGATGCCCTGTTAGGGGGATTGCGTGTCACCCTTTTTATACTTTCACCTGCCTGGGGACAGGTTGCCAGCAGGTGATGCCAGCTGCCCAGGTGAGGAGGCAGAGGCCCGGTTCTATTCTCATGGCTGCACTCACTGGCTGTGTAACTGTGAGCTTATTACCTTAACCTTTATGGACCTCCAGCATCTTACCTGAGATAGGAGGCAATTGAATTGGCCTAGTGCAGGGATTTTTAAACATTTATAGAGGGTGAACCCAACTCTCTATTCAAAGAAAATAATATGGCAAGGTTCAATATGTGAAATGCAGAAGAGTGAAGCTTGTCATACTGTGAGTTTGGCTGTCTCCTGTTTGGGGTTGAGGCGTGGGCAGGAGTTGGGCATCCGGCTTTCCAGGGTGGCACAGGGACACCTCTGCACATCCCCAGGTGTACAACGCCACAGCCACAGCCTCCTGAAAAGTGTCTGCTGTCCACCCGCAATGTGGCTGGTATGAACTGGACTAGGCTTAACGTGTAAAACATGCTCAGAACTCAGACTTAGTATAAGAAAAGAACCAAAATACCTCATTGGAAATTTTATGATGATGCTGTTTTGAAGTATTACATATTTTATATGCATTGGGTTAAATAAAAATAATACATAGTTAAAATTAATTCACCCATTTCTTTATCCCCCCTCTTGTTAAATGTGGCTACTAATAATTTAAATTATTAATATTTATGTGGATTGTAATATATTTTCAGTAGACAATACTGTTCTAGATAAACCCCTTTGGCTCCCACCTCCTCACACCGGTGCACAAAGTTTGTGTGGGTGTTTTAATCGTCGTTGCTGCTTCCCGGGGCTGCATGCAGGTTACTCTGTTCCCATGAAGTGCGCTGGGAACTTGTCCTGGCAGCTTCACTTATTGCCACATTCTGCTTCTAGGACGGTACTTCATTCAAACCCCAATTTTTTAAAATATATTTCCTGCTAAAAAACACATTTTTCTTTACATTTACTCTTCCCAGAGTGGGATTAGTAACTCACTCGTCCCAGGACTTGGACACACTTTCTGGTGGGGAGAGATTGGTGCCCCAGTATTTCATGGCTGGGATTCTTTGGGGGAATTTCTTCTTGTCCTTTTCAAGTTACACTCCAGTCTTTTAATACGTATTGGGTAAATATTTCTTCCCCAGTAGCCACATTTAAAATTGAATTTACTACAATTTTGTGTGACAATGTACGAACTTTACCTTTTAAACCATTTCATTTCTGACCTTTTCTTTTTCCTTTGGTCGTTTTCCTAATGGCTCAGATTGTTGAGGTTGAAGGGCCCATCTCTGTTATTCCAATAATCCAGTTTTACCTGTTCTTTTTCCAAATGCCACCCTTTACTCCTGGTCTCTCTTGACTTCAGCAGAAACTGACATTAAGAATAGACTAATCGCCAAGAAACATATGAAAAAATGCTCAACATCTCTAATCATCAGGGAAATGCAAATCAAAACCACAATGAGATATCACTTATCCCCAGTGAGAATAGTCTTTATCAAAAAGTCCCAAAACAATAAATGTTGGCGTGGTTGCAGAGAGATAGGAACACTCATACACTGCTGGTGGGACTACAAACTAGTGCAACCTCTGTGGAAAGCAATATAGAGATACCTTAAACAGATACAAGTAGAACTACCATTTGATCCAGCAATCCTATTACTGGGCATCTACCCAAAGGAACAAAAGACATTCTATAAAAAAGACATCTGCACTAGAATGTTTATAGCAGCACAATTCACAACTGCAAAGAGGTGGAAACAACCCAAATGCCCATCAATACATGAGTGGATTAATAAAATGTGGTATATGTATACCACGGAGTTCTGCTCAGCCACAAAAAACAGTGGTGCTCTAGCACCTCTTGTATTATCCTGGATAGAGCTGGAGCCCATTCTACTAAGTGAAGTATCCCAAGAATGGAAAAACAAGCACCACCTGTACTCACCATCAAATTGGTATTAACTGATCAAAACTTCAGTGCACATGTAGTGGTAACATTAACTGGTTGTCCAGCATGTGAGAAGCGGGGAGGTGATGGGTATATACACTCCTAATGGGTGCGATGCGCACCGTCTGGGGGGTGGACACACTTGAAGCTCTGACTCGGATGGGGCAAGGGCAATATACGTAACCTAAACATGTGTACCCCCGTAATATGCTGAAATAAAAAAATTATAAAAAAGGATTGTTTAGACTCACAGTCTAGTGATCTGTACTCAGGAGAGTTCTACTGTTACCTTCAGCAAGCACACAGAGTTTGCTTCTTCGCTTTCTCAGTCTCTAGACTTGCAACTGGAAGAGGCCAATGGTGAATGATTAGTTCTCCTCCCTGGCTGTGTGATAGCATCATGGGAGGACTTTGAGAAATCCCGGAGCCTGGGCCCCACGTGCTGTGCCATGGGTTGAACCGGTCTGCAGTGGGGCCCGGGCGTCCTGTTTTTGAAAGGTGCCCAGTTGACCGCACGAGCTGGAGATCCACCCATTGCTGCTGCGGGGCACGCTCTGCTGAACCGGGAGTGGCCAGTGAGACCTGCTGACCTCATTTCCTTCTCTCCCTGTGGCCTTCGCAGATTACGGCACCATTAAGAAGGTGCGGGCACCCCTGAATCAGACCTCAGGCCCCTGTTTGCTGGAAGAGATCGAGCTCTTCCCCGAGGGGCGGCGGGAGCCCGTCCGGAGCCTGCAGATCCTCCACAGCCAGAGCGTCCTGTTTGTGGGCCTGCGGGGACATGTGGCCAAGATCCCCCTGAAGAGGTGCCAGTTCTACCGCACACCCAGGTAGGGCGCCCCTGGGGCTGGGATGTGCTGGGCCTGAGATGGGCCCACCCAGGGGCTCCAAATGCCCCTGGGCTGATTAGCTTCTGGGCCTCCATTCTGTGAAGTCCTGACTCCCAGGTGCAGAGTTCTCCTGCTCCTGGTTTACTGTGATGAGAACAACCCGCCCGTTCCCCATGGAGGAGGAACTGCCTTCTAAGGTCTGTAAGCAGGCGTCAGGGTTACAGTAAATTATTTAGTGCATTAGAATACTTGGTGATAATGCTGATATTTGGTGCTCCTGTGTTAATCTATTAATCTGGCACAAGTTTGTATTTTATCTGAATATAGATATAACAAAAAATATTATAAAGAGTGTATCCTGCTAGGCCAAAGCTCTTATGCTGAAAACCCCCTGAGAAGAAGGAGCCATGGATGTTGATGCTGTGATACCCCCTTTCCTGGGCGTTCCCACCCTATTGTCCTTGAACCAATTCCCTTAGGGTGCTGCCCCCCCACCCAAAGTTGCAAGGTGGGTAGTGAAGGGAGTTCCAGCAGGTACAGGGGAACACAAGTGCCATTGTGCCTTCCCTATGCCCAGCTAGTCTTCCCATCTTCTGTGGGGCATCCACTATCGACCACAGTGGTGTTTGAAGCTTAATTTGGAAGCATAAAAGCCTAGGTGCTTAGGAAACAGAATAATGCTGTATATACCATACACTTGGAAAGCTCTTTAATATTGGAAATTGCATATGTACTCTGACCCCTGACAAAAGACTGCCCTTGGAGAAATCATCATCTTAAACCTTCTTAGGAATCAATACTCTAGTTCCCCAGAGCAGTGCATAATTACAGATTTGGTATAGAAATGGTCTTTTTCAACATATCACTCACAAATACCTGCCATATCTTTCTCTAAACGAGGTGCCTGATGCCACCAGCTTTGGAACTTATCACAGAAGCTAGAACTCCTGGTACAGTCCTGTTCTTGCTATTTCTTGATGCAAGTCATTGAAGTACTTCTGAATTCACTTTCTCACCTAACACATGTGAATTACTGTAGAATCATATGGGATAATATGTAGAGTATAAAATTTAAAGCACTCTGCAAAACTGGTATTCTTAGGTAGAAGGAAAGATCTTATGTGGAATCACTACAATATACCTTTCAAGATGATTCTAGAAAATGAAGTGTATACTATAACACCTCCTGTGGTATCAGAGATAGTTGAGTAATAATGTTAGGAGCCTCCCAGCTATAATAATAATAATGCTATTGTGAGCATTGATAATAGATAGTGATATTTACTAGCAACCATATTTTGCCTATGTCTACTTCCTAAATTTAACCATTGGCTGTATAAAATCATTCTGGTTTGTGTTCCCTGCAGGATTAGTGTAGGGCAGGAATTATTCTTCCCCAATTACTGATGGTCCAGTGGGTGACAGGGAGGGCTGAGGTCTGGCCGACGGGATGTCACAAGTTGAAATGCATCTGGAAGGGCACAGCCCAGTGAGCTCTGACTTTTAATGATGACTTCTTTGGGGGTGACACAGGACAGCACAGAGGAAGACACAGGCCTGTACTGTCTAGAGGATGTTTCTGGTGCCAGAACGGGAGTGCGTGGCTTGCAGAGCACACAGCCATTCATCCTTGTCATCATGCCCTGCTTTACTGCGTCCGGGTTGCAGTAGCTCAGCTCCTTGTACGTGTGACTTAGGAAACCAAGTCCTGCGTCGGGGTGGTGAAGAGAGGCGTGGTGTGGCTGGCGTCTCTCACGCAACTGCACTTCAAGCCCAGTCACGAATCCACAGGAGCCGGCGCCACCAGGCACAAGCACCCTGGAGGAGTTCAGTTTCCCCTTTTCTTTCAGGGAGAATGAGGCCCCTTGTCTGTGTTCATCAGGCTCCTGAGAGGAGAGTTTTACATTTATATCTGGAGCTGAATCTCCCTGCTGTTCACTTGTCCACCTGCTCAGAGCAAAGCAGTAAGAGATCAGCTGATAGACTGCAGTCTTCTGTGCGCCTGCACTCAGAGGGGGTTGTTTGTGTTTGGCCCTTTAATATTCCATTGAAATAGAGAAAATCTATTTCAACCCAAGTGTTTCTCTGAATTCTTTCCCATGTTTAGCTCCACTATCCTCCTCCGGTAGAAAGACAGGAAAGCCTCCCTACTTAACAATCCCTGGAGAACAGAGTCTGCTGTTAAGAACTAATATCCCTATGACCAGTTTTTAAAATGAATTACAGGGAAAGACAAACGCAATTTTAATTTTCCAGAAATATGCCTGAAGAAGTACAACTGATAGGACTAGGATAATAATTGGATAACAATTGGATGCTAATTTCTTTGCCAACTATACTTCCCACAGTAGAATATCAGCAATTTCATTTATTATTGGAAAACCAAATTTATAAATAAATTTTGAAGTATTCAACAAGATGAATTGATCTTAATTAATTAAAATATTTAATAAAATAAATTCACTTAATTAAATTAAATTGATTAATTGAATTGCCTGTCACCTTCAAAATCATATTTACATTTTTCATTTCTTGAATATCTTTTTTCAAACGCAACGCACAATACCATCCATTAAGACATTTATGAATGATAAAAATTGATACAATTTCACAAATTTCTTTTCCATATCTGGCACTGTGCTAGATTTTATCACTGTTCTCCGGAATCATTATGTCAACCCTGAGGGTGAAGTAGCAGATCACTTCCGTGGTTCAGATGAGGAGTTGGCAGCTCAGATTTTTGGTGTCCTGCCCAAGGTCACATAGCTCCTGAAACATGAGACTCAGGTCAGGGCTGGGACTCTCTGGCCCCAAAGCCCGTGATGTATTTGTGGTTTGGTTTGCTGCTCCTGGTACTGCAGGTGTTCCCTCTCTGGTCGGAGTTCCGTGGAAGGAGCTGCTTGGTTGCGCTTTCCAAGTGCGCTGGGGGGGAGAGCTGTGTAGTACATGGGCAGGCAGAGCCCAGGTCTCCTGGCAGCTGCTTGAGGCTCCTTCCCAGTAGCTGCCACTTTACTCCGCTTGCCATAAGCTGCATCAGACAGACGTGAGGAGGTTTTGTACTGTTTCCTAAAGCTTTCTAGATGAATCTCCATTCTCTTCTTGTTCTCAAGGAGATCCTGGGACCACAGGGCACCAACCAAGCACCTGCCTGCACTGTCCACAGTACCCAGGCATCGTGACTCTGAACGAACAGAGCACAGAGTTTTTCTCTTGGGAAGTTATTTTATTAAACAGTATTTACTTCCTAGTATGCACACCTACTGGGTACAATGTACACTATCTGGGAGACGGGCACACTGATAACTTTGTCTCATGCAGTACAAAAGCAATCCATGTAACCAAACCATTTGTACCCCCCTAATATTCTGAAATTTAAAAAAAAGAAATGAAACACTGGAAAATCCAAATAAAGCCTATAGCTTAGTTTAAAAAAAAAGAACAATATTTAAAAATCATATTTTAGTCAAGTTTAACCTCAACATGAATAAAAAAATTGTTTTCATATTAGCATTTGCTGGCATTGTCATTTAATAAATGGGATGACAAAACTGTGCCGATGACAAAGCCAGCTCATTGGAATTGGCGGTTGCCTCTGGGGATGTGGAGTGCGCTCACGGGTGTCCTTTCTGACTCTAGGACTCATTGGCGTCACTGAGCGCACAAGTGTGTAAGTCTCATAAAGCGAGTTAACGCTGGCTGAGTGTTGAAGGATGTGGGCAGATCTGGGTAGGATTTCAGTGTACGACAAGGGAAGGCCGGGAAGTTGGCCTCTGGGGACCGCCTCACGTGCAGGTGGCTCAGTCTGGGCTCCGCAGTAGCGTCCCGTGGCCTGTAAAGTAGAAACACGTCTCCGTGGGAGGACGGGCTGGGGCAGCCGAGAGCAGCCACTCACTTAACCCCCGCTGGTGTAGATACCAACATGAAGTCAGAACCTGCCACTGGGAGGGAAACCAGGCTCCAGACTCTGGCAGGGAGCTCACAGAGTCCCCATCTCGCTGCCTCGGGAAGAACGACCACAGGCCTTGGGCTTTAATTATCATGTCTGAAAATCAGTTTGTTATTTTCCTCCCAAGGAAATACCATAGGCTTCTAAGTGGTAAGACTGATTGCAGCTCTTAAAGTCTAAGCAAAGGACAGCTTGGGGACTGATGCGGGGAGGGCTTTTGACACAGACTTTTAAAGTCACTCTAAAGGTTGTGTGTTGATTGAATCAGTGCATCACCACACTTTCTCTGCAAGGAGCCAGACAGAAACTGTGTTGGGCTTCGCAGGTATATGATCTCTGTGCCACGACTCAACTCTCCATGGCTGCATGAAAGCAGCCGCGGACCGTAATGGACGGGCATGTCTGTGGGTCGGGAGAGGCTGACAGTTCATCTGGTAAAGAAACAAAGATCCACTCTCTGCTTCAGAAAGTTTATTACTTACACAGACGGTGACAGTAAGAGCAGGAAAGGTGTCCGCTCCCCACGTCCCTTGTCCTGCAGGACGACACCGAAACAGTTGTAGAGCCTGCAGCTGCACCCCAGTGGGGTGAGGGTGGGGGCAGAGCCTTTCACTTCGCCGGAGCCTGGGGAGCAGTGGGCAGTTCTCTCGTGACGCCTCCCTGGGACACAGGGAGTTAGTTGGCAGGAATGGCCTGTTGCAGCTCCTCATAGTCCCGCCACGTTGCAGGACTGGGGAGGACCGTGGGCTGTTCTGCCAAAGCTTGGGCCAGCTGTGGCGATGCTACGAGCCTTGCCCTGTGGCCTCTGTGGAATCAGGAACAGTCCCCAGGGCAGCACATTCCCCAACACTGTGTTTCAGTAGCAGTTTAGGTGGCAGAGTGGATTTAGCCCATGGGCCGTAGTTTGCTGAGCCCTGAATTAGATTACCATATGCCTTTTGAATGAATGAATGTCCTTTAAATATACACCAATTTATAAATCAGTTATTGAATGTATTATTAAGTTACATAGATTAACTCTATACCCTAATATTTTATGAATATCATGCAGTATCCTACTCTTTGGATATTTACTCATGTATTCTTCTTTTTTTTTTTTATTTGACACTCATCATGATTTATGAGATAAGATAAACCTATCAGATTGTAGAGACAACATTTGTATATGAGGGATTGATCTGAATCAGAGAGTGAATATGCAAAAACTCCTCAGTCTCAGAACAGAAACTAGAATTCAAGTACAATACACCAGCGTAGGCCTCATTCAGCCGTGGGAACATGAGGCTGGGCAGGGGTATCTGTGTTTCCAGGTTCTGTGCAGCCCCTGGTGTGGTGTCCAGCTCAAGACGGGCTCAGTAAATGTTTGGTGAATTAACAAATGGACCCTCTGCCTCTCCTCTCTCTGCTGATTTACTTTATAACCTGAAAAGAAAACCATAATTTCTATTAAAAATTAATACTCCCCTTACAGAAAAGTGTGGTGATATAAAACAGGAGCAAAAGGATGGAAATCCTTGGGCATTTGTTTTGTTTTAGTGTTGTTTTATGAACTAAATTGAGGGAGGAGAAAAACTGGGAACTGGAAGAATCACAGCCTAGATATAAAATAGAAGAGTCACACCTTTTAAATTGTGCTTCATAAAACTGGAGGGAAAGATGGAGCCAGGAAGAAAGGACTGGCTCCATTTGAGTGCGTTGGTATCTGGTCATTCTTAATTCTGTTAGCCTATAAAAGTGTTATTATTTTAAAAAAATAACACGGTATTAAGAAAATTAGTATGTAAATTAGATTACTGCAGGACATTTATTGTACTAAAGGGCAAAGTTTTAAAAGGTAGAGTTAATAGGTTGGCACCTTAATTAATTCAATATTCTCTAAAGACAGCATCTGGCCGATGAGAAAAACACCGGATGTATGGAGAAAAATAGCACGATGCCCACATGGCCCCCCAGCAAGACAACTTCAGCCATTCCGTCATCAATCACATAAAAATTCAGAAGGACATTTTGACATGTACCCATTTTACAAAGTTTCTCTCGTAAAAATGAATTTAATATTTTCTAAATCTCAATGTCTTGTTTACATTGGTTTGGTTCAGCCTCTAAAGATTAAATTTGCCTTAGTTAATTCCTGCCTAGTAAATTAATTGAACTTACTGCATGACAAACACCAAGCTGGACCCCGAGTGTCGGTCGGGTGACAAATGAGGCATCCCTGACCCTACTCCCATGGGGCTCAGGGGCTAAGGAGAAATTGTGGCATGAATAAAATCTCCTGGATATCTGTTGTGGAATCAAGCCAAAGGGAGTTGGAGATATCGTACATTTTATTTAAAATCGATTTATCGTTAAAGTTTGATCCTGGAGTACGCTAGGACCTAATCTCCTCACCTGATGCTCTTGTCCAGTTATTTTTTAGGCTGTATCTGAATCTTAAGCAGTGTTCTAATCTTCCATTTCCAGTAGCAAAGGATTAGTCACCAAGTTATGATACATCCATTGAATGGATTATTCTCTCAGTGGGTTATTCTGAAGCTGCTATATGATGGCTGTGAAGACATCTGAGTGGTTTCCAACAGCAACTGAAAAAAGCATGGCAACATTTTGTGTGTGCCATCGTCACCACTGTTCCAATACGGAAAAGGGGAAACTGTGCAAAATATATGCACCAAGATGCTTGTTACAACTGTGAAGCATAGGCAGTAAAGGGGTTTCAAGGTGGGCTTGCTCTGGAACGCGGTGTCTTGCAGTGCTGTCATCAGGTAACTGGCCCAGCCCCATGGCAGGGTGGGAGGTGTCAACGCGTGAAACTGGTTTTCTAAGAATGTGTTCTTGGTCTGTAAATGGCAGTCTGTGTTCTAAATGGTCAGCTACCAGCTTTTTGTACTTCAGTGGAGAAACACAATTGAAAGAGCTCAGAATGGAAAAGTTTCATTATTTAACATCTACTCCACAGGCCTCCTGTTTTTGAGCTCCCAAATTTAAAGCTGTGTGAAGAACTCCACGGGAAGGCACCAGTTGCGGCAGTTTTCTTGGCTCTGGAGCCCAGCACCTGAGTTACCCCACACGGAGCCACCTGAGCTTCCCCTAAGATTTTTTGTTTTTGTATTTGCTGCATAGTCCAATGAATTCTTAAGGAGACAACCGTTCCCATGTGTCTGCGAGACAGCTTTGTTATGGAAAGAGCACGCGCTCCGGGTTCAGGGGGTTCTGGATAAGCCTTTTTGCTTGACGTGTGGGCCATGAGCAAATCACTCAGCTTCTCTGCGTCTCTTTCCGCAGCTGTGTGGTCCCTGTGAGTGTGTAACCAAGGCAAAGAGAGACTATGGAAAGGTCTGTAAGAATCAATACAAGGCAATTCCTTTCCTTTCCTGCTTCAATACTACAGTCAGTCTGTGCAGATCCTTCTGAGCTGGCATTACCTGTGAACGGTTCATTGTCCTCACTGCATACTATGTTGAAGTCTGGGTTTCAAAATCTCCCTCCGTCCTAGATGTAAGTCAAAATGAAAAATGAATAAGCCAACAAAAAAAAAAAAAAAGAAAAAGAAAAGAAAAAAAGAAACAAACAAAAGGCAAACTGCTCTTCCATGTGCGGTCTGCCTTCTTTGCCCAGGTATACCTCACATCGCCTCTGGGGCTAAATGAAGGCACACTGACCTGCCAAGAATTTGCTCTTGTGCCTTTAAACAACTCACATCATCTGAGAGGTACCAGGCCCATCAGGCCAGATTCTGCTCTTTGCATTAAATTATGCACCTGTCTCTTGTCTGTCTGGGCAAATGAGTTTGAGACGGTGGCTGAGACCCGACATGACCACATTGTGTGCCTGAGTGAGTGATGTAGGTGTGACCTCACCCATTAGAGGGAGCCTCCATGGGGGATACTCAGTAATTCCCTGTCTCAGGTGAACGTGTGTCTGTCCAAACAAGAGGGGTGAGATTCAGGCAGTGATGGAGGCCATGCAGGGCCAGGTGTGAGGAGAGCATGTGCTTACCTTTACCGCCTCCACTGGGGGCCCAGAGGCCAGGGAGGGCACCAGAGAATCCACATTCAGCATAGACGCCACCTTGCCACAGCTATTCCGCTGAGACGGGTAGATGTTCTTCCCGTGGGGTGGGCTGTGCTCCAGGGAAGGATTCCTTGACAGTGAGTCTCATCCACTCAGTTACAGGAAATCTGTTCAGTTAGGTGAATCATAAGGAAACAGCAATATAATTTTTTTCTCTGTACTTAACTGCCCTTCGAGATTTTGTGTAAAAATTAAAATGTGTTGCTTGACACGTTCTGCATTCTTCAGGTATAACTGTTGATCCTTAAACCCTATTTCACGGAAGGCTTTCTCTTGAGAAAACATGGGATGTGGCAAAAAAGGAATTGTGTCTTCATTTTTATCCTTAATTGTCTGAGAGGAGAGGAGACTGGGAGGGTCAAGTTTGGAGGTAGCTATAGTCTTATGGACTAGAGGGTATAGAAGGCCAGAGGCCTGGGCTTCTCCCTGAACAAGTGGCCCGGGATTCTTTTCTTTCCTTCTTGAGCACGTGGACACAGGTCTTTCTGTGCACCCTCCCAGAGGGCTCTCCCACGCCTCTGAGCTGCGAAGGGCTCTGCGCCTTCCTTTGTCCTGGCTTTGGTCTCTGAGCAGGATCCCAGCTGAGGCTGCCTTCCTTGGGGAGCTGCATCCTGGGGCCAGACTTGGCCTTTCCAGAAATATTTGATGTTTGTTCTAGAGAAACATCAAATTCAAGTTCACAATGATTGAAGCCCACGTGGAGGCCAAGCTGAACAGCTCAGGATTCAGCGTGTGATGAGGAGTGAGACGGGCTGTCTGCATCGGGTCAGAAACCAAAGCTGGTGTCCCCAGCTAATCGTGACTGCTGGATTTCTAGCTCCTGGTATTTTAATTACTAGTAACTTCAATTGCTAGACCCAGAAAGCACTTTTGCCTTGCTTCTTTCAAATACACTATTTCCTTGTCACTACTTTTTTTTTAAGTATCAATTTTCCTGAAGTGCTTCATTATAAAACATATCAATCTGGTTCATTTTTAAAATAACAACTAGATTTCTGAGGAAAATTTGATTGTTGTATCTCCCCATTAAGATTTTAACTAAAAAACATTCTCTCAGTATTAGCAGTAGTATATATCAATTATTTAAATTAATATTAAAGGCAAATTGAAGTGCAAAAATTAGTCATTGTATTTAATCCATGTCATTTAGTAATAGTGCAATAGTGAATAGTTTTTAATAAATGAGAAGTATTAAAAGTCACTAATTGAAATGTAATTCATTAAGTTCATCTACAAATCATAGCATGGAACATGAATTATTATTGGATGTTCTCATGGATTTAGTATTTTCAATATAGAATGCTTTCACATACCCTAGAAATCCATAGCCTATAATAACTTGTAATTATGTTTATAGACTAAATAGAATAACTATATGCACCCCCATCTCAACAAGAGTTTTTCTTACTACATGATATAGTGTAACCCTCAGAGCAGCCTTGGAAGTGGGTATTATTCCAGTTTTGCAGAAGAAGAAACCAAAAAAATAGATATATTCCAGTTGGATTTACCAACTGAAAAATTTGTGAATGTGTCAGAACGCATTCCTCAGGAAGGTTATTGTCTTCTTGAAATTTTCTTCAGTCTTATTTCTAGTAAGATAATGTATTTAATTGCAGTTCTTAAAGGAAAAGAGTAAATTCTGAAGTATCTGGGAACATGGTGCTCAGGAATAAGACAGATCTTAAAAATTATGGAAAGAGTGATTCATAAACAGATGTTGATTGCTACCACAATCATCACCATGATAGTGGAAATTGATATTTGCAGTGTGGTTTCTGCCCAGTATTTGGGAGGCACTTTAAAGTGTGCAGAACTTACAAGGAAACCCCAGATCTTTCATGGGGCTCAAGAGCTCTGTCTGTTTCCCTCCGCAAGCTTCGACCCCAGCCCAGCACCTGCAGGCTCTCCCACCTGAGCGCCTTCCTGTGCTGGTCTCTCTGCTGCAAGGTTCTGTTTGTGCTGACTCCAATCAAATGGGTCACTTCTGTTGGTCCCATAGGTCCTAGTTTGAATGCCACTCTCTGTGTCCCCTGACCCCAGACACACTAAGTGGGCATTCCCCAGACTCTCAGGCCCTTTGGAGTTTGCCTTTACAGCTGGTTGTTGATATTTATTAGTGTAATGTTTTAAGGTTTATTTTCTTAACTGAATGGCGAGTTCCTTGAGCTCAGGGACTGTGTCTGTTTTGTTTGCCACTGTAAACCCAGCACTTTCAAAGTCTAGCTTGTGGCAGGTGCTCGTAAGTCTGTGCTGAAACAATAAATGACTGAAACACTTTTAAAATCCCCTTTAAAATGACTTTTAAAATTGTTGGTAAATGGCAACAATTCTTAATAGCAAAAATAAACTGATATTATGTCACACTAATTGCGTGACAGCAACAAGCCAGATAAAAGCATCAATACTTAGAAAATCGAATATTCATGGGCATCATGCTTGGCAATAATCCGCAACTTTCCAGAAATACAGTGAAAATATTTTAATGAAAATACCTGTTTTTCCTGACATTCTAATTAACAAAGAACATAATTACAAGTTTTAAAATGTAAATGAAGAATTTAGATATATATTGATTTCATTGGCATGTAAAAAGGAAAGTAGATATTTATCCTTCTTTTAAAATAAAGGCCTGCCTCTAAATATATGCTTAGCTCTAAAACAGGCTCTCAAAATAAATGTGTTTTCAAAATTAAATCTTTAGATTCTGATCAACATTGTTCTCTGAGTTCAGATACTTTCAAAAACTGGAGCAATATATAAAATGAGGATAATGTAAGGTCTCTAACAAATTAAGAAAAATTTTAAATTTAATATTAACAGTTATAATTGTACAATATATATTTATGGGGTACAAAATGATGCTATATGTTTACAATTTGGAATGATTGAATGGAGATAAACTTTTATTAAAAGTTTATTAAATACTCATCACATAGGAAAAACATTTTCCAAGTGGAATAAAGAAAGGTCACTTTCATGATGGCTGCTTTAATTAGAAACCCATGATTTTCTATGTATTCTCTTTAAGAGACCCAGTATCCAAAAATAATATCTTGTGATGATTGCTTTTCTTAAAGTATGTTTTAAAATGAAGGTAGAGTTCATCATAATTTTGCCTATGGTGTAAAACATTTCACTTGAGGAAATTATATATATATATATATATATATATATACACACACACACGTGGTGTGTTTATTGAATGGGCATTTGTTTTTGTGTAGAAGTTTTAATATTTTAAGGGATAAGTGGAATGTTAAGAACACACAGAACCATCGGCATTATGGGAAGAAAGCTGTGTTATTACAGGCAACTTTTCATTTAAAACAGCTTAAAATACTTCCCTCTAACACTGTGGCATTGTTTTAGGTTTCCAGGCAGCTTTGTAGGGGAAGCCAGGAGTAAAGTTAGGGAGTCTGTGGAATTTTTCCTTTTTAGGAAATTTAATTTTACCTAAAGGCTATGTTGCTTTAATAAGAAACATGAAAAGGAAGTCAGGCCTTTTGAATGATCCTCTTAAGTGCAGCTTTGCCATATTGACCCACTAACAGGAAAATGGGATCATGGACAGAGAATTCTGAGGTGTGATGTACATTGTGTCATTTCATCAGTGAGAAATTACTCTCTGGTTTCACCCCAGGAGCCACAAACATGAATGTGTTGCTTTTGGCTTGGTAAGACCAAGGCACTCTCGAGTCCAATCTCATTGGCACAGCCAGGTGTGGTCACGGCAGGAAGTAGAAGGACTGTTAGTCCCTGCTTCACCCAGGTCTGTCTCAGAAGTCCACTTGAAGGGTCTCCAGGTTTCCAGAAACTTCCTCTGGGTATTTTTCTACAGAAAAATACCGCACATGCAAACTCACTCAGAAAGAACTGGCCAACCCCTTGTCTTATTTTGTAGATACAAAAATGCACCCTTTTCGCTGACTTAGTCATTGTTTATGATAGTTTATTCTCATCTTCCCTATTCTCTGCCCTCCAAAAAAGTTACTAAATAAAATTATGTGTCTGAAAGTTGAGAAATTTTGTATGTGGTTTGTATAAGAGAAATACAGGTCAAATTCTATTCAGTAGAACTGATCATTGAAATGAATTTCTATTTAAAATAATAAATCATTAGAAGTTATATTTCCAAAACCAGAGATTTAAAAAAGCTGATGCTCACACTCTTGTAAACTTGTATTTGTAAAAATGTCATCTGAATTTAATAGAAAAAGGAAAAAGAAAGCCTACTCACTTCCCTCATTCTTACTCCTGACAGCTAGGTCTATTTGTGCTGATGGTGTGAGGTTTGAGAAGTTTAGATGTTAAAATATGTATAAATGACTTTCTATGTTTTTTTTTTTTTTTTTGAGGAGGGGAAGACAGGAGAGTTATGAAAATACATCTCAAATGGATCCAAGATAGGGAGACAAATGAAAAGATACTATAGAAGAATCAGAAGGAATCAGGATAAATGTTTTCACAATCTTTAAGTAGGGAAGATCTTTCTTAACATGGCACAAAACCTAAATGCTACAAAGGAAAACATTCATAAATTTTGTTGCATAAAATTTTATAACATTTGTATTTCAAAAAAAAGATTTAATGTCAAACAGGAAAAATATTACTCAAGAGTGGGTAACTTTTTTTTTTTTTTAGACAAAGTCTTGTTGCCCAGGCTAGAGTGCCATGGCATCAGCTTAGCTCACAGCAACCTCAAACTCTTGGGTTCTAGTGATCCTACTGCTTCATCCTCCCAAGTAGCTGGGACTACAGGCATGCACCACCATGCCCGGCTAATTTATTTTTTCTATTTTTAGTTGCCCAGCTAATTTTGTCTATTTTTAGTAGAGATGGGAGTCTTGCTCTTGCTCAAGCTGGTCTCGAACTCCTGATTTCAAGCAATCCTCCCGCCTCAGCTTCCCAGATTACAGGTGTGTGCTACTGCACCCAGCCACAAGTGGGTAAATTTTAATACAAAAATTTCCCCCTCCAATGATCATGTATTAATAAAAAAGCCAATGGCTCATGAAAGAGACCAAAGCAGGAGCTGGATATGCATGGGAAGTTTCCATAAAAGGAAATAGAAATGATCAGTAGGTGCACACACCCATGCTAAGTCTTAATCTAACTCACAACTTAAAGAAATGAAAACCAGGCTGAGACAGGAGGATCACTTGAGGCCAGGAGTTCAAGACAGCCTGGGAAATATAGCAAGACCCCATCTCTACAAAAAATTTTTTTAAAAGATAGCCAGTTGTGGTGGCAGGTACCTGCAGTCCCAGCTACTTGGAAGGCAGAGGCAGGAGGATCACTCCAGCCTGAGTAACAGAGTCAGACCCTGTCTCTAAATGAAAAAAAAAGAAAGAAAGATAGAAAAGAGGTAAAAGAATATAAAGGAAAAAAAAAGAAAAGAAGGATGAAAGGAAAACAGATGACTGGGAAATTCTGTTTTTTAATCACCAGAAAGGGGTAAGTTTAAAAAAAAAAAATACGGCAACATCCAATGTGAAACAGGGTGAAGTCGATAATACCCATAACTTTTAACTCATCAGTTCCACTAATAGAATTTTATCATGTAGAAAACCTGCGCAAAAATGAGCACTGCAGCCTTTCTTTTAAAGGAGAAATTTAACTAAATGTTGGTTCATCAAGGAAATGAAGCACTATACAACTATGGAATAAGGAAGAACTATATTTATTGACAAGAATAGTGCAATTATATATTATGAGGCGTAAAAAGCAAACATGAAGCAGTGTGTACAATCACATTTGTATGTATTAGATATAATTACATATAATAAGTAATGTTATGTCTTATAATTACAATAGACAACAACAGGACATATATGTGTATATATACGTGTGTGTGTCTAGATACATGCCCACAAGCAAGCTTGTACGTATGGAGAACACATCTCCAGAATTTGTAAGCTGGTAGTAACACTACCTATTAATGGGGAAGAAAGGCTTTCACCTGGTCCTTTACATCTGTGTCATTTGAATTGTTGAATGACAGGAGCATATGCATGTGGTCACATAGCAAAGAGTTCTAATGAGGTTGTAGTGACAGGTAATTGTTGAGCACCCTTTGCACCACAACCTAGCACTACTGCTGAGAAGCTGCCCTTTTTAACCATTTTTGTATGCACTTCTTTAGGTAGTTAATAAACAATAATTGAATAAAAACTTAATAAATTTTGCTTGATTTAGCATCTGTAACCATATATTTCCTTGCTGTGCAGCCTTCAAATTGGCCTTTCTTCGCCTCAATTTCTTCATTTTAAAATGGGAATGAAGGTAGTACATAGTTAAGATACTATATTTATAAGGTCATAATGGGGTTTAAATGACCTAATATGGGTCACGCCCTTAGAACAGTGCGTTGTATGTGGTTAACATGTATGGGGTGTTAATGATGATTATTTCCAACTACTAATATGAACAACTTTCACTACTTCTACCTCCCTGCCCCCATGTGTGGTAGTTAAGCTGTGAGTTCTGGTCCTGCCTTTGGTTGGTAGTCACTCCATAAGAGAGCCTCCTTTCCTATACGTGGCGTCCCATCTCTAAGAAGAGGACATCACACCTCTGTGCCGGCATTGCCTGCCTTTACTCACATCCATTTCCTGCACGTCTGACTTCTTGGACCCTTCAGAGAATCCCAGGGGTCCAGCGTCCTGTCTGCCAATGGTGTCAACGTCTGTATATTTTTTGCTCCAAACACAGTCAGCTGTGTCTTCTCCTTCCCCACCCCCGTTCACCTTCTCTGTGTTTATAATGCGGGGGCCACATTCTCATGTAATAATGCCCATCTTGTGTATGAGCTCTTCCATGTAGACAAAGCTAAAATAAAATAACCACCATCTGTAATACTTCTCATATAAATATTGGATATTATAGACATAAATATATGGAACTACTATGGAAAATTTTAATACATTTTTAAGCTATAGTACACAAAAGGAAGATGTCCCTAATTTATTGAATTTGAACTAACCATACTAAAGTGTTTTGGCTGTACCTGCTTGGCTTTGGGCCAGTTTCTCAAATTTTCTGTGCCTCAGTTTTCTCATTAATAAATTAGTGATAATGATGATGGTGATGATGGTAAATAAAGTGAAAATAATAATACCTAGCAAACTGTTTAAGTGTCTAGATAATATGGGAGTTTGTACCATAGTTAATATTATAGATGTTCAATAAATGATACCTGTTATTAAGGTAGTGATGATGGTGTTGATCACAACTATGTTATTAATATTTTTGAGCACTGCAAAAATTCTTACTTTAGCTGTTTATGATACCAAAATGACTATGTTGTTGGCTCATTTAACCATCTGTTCTGTATGTTAGATAAAATACAGAGTTTTCAAAATATTAGTATCTACATAAATGATTTAATTTTAATTGGATACTTACTGGTGTGTGCAGATAGCTACGTTCTCCAGTGTCCAGACTGAAGTTCCCATGCCCACCCCCGCGGGACAGGCTTGCCTTGGCTGGCGTCTCTAGTCCTAGCTAAAGCTACCTTTCTGTTGACGGTTTGGTGTGTGTTTCCAGCGCCTGCATTGGGGCTCAGGACCCTTACTGCGGCTGGGACATGGTGATGAAGACGTGCACCAGCCTGGAGGAGAGCCTCAGCATGACGCAGTGGGAGCAGAGCATCTCCGCCTGTCCGGTGAGCACCCGCCTGCTGCAGCCTCTGAAAACACTGCCGCAGGGCCCCCCTCTCCCGGCCACCCACACCCACACCGCCTGCTGTCTGTGCCTCTTCCCATTAGAACCTTTCCTGCGAACCTAGCCTGTGTTCTCTAAACTCCTTTGGTTTTTAGCTCACACGAGGGTCACGTGGGTTGCTCTTACAGGCTCTTTGTCTGAAGGGAAATATGTCTGCAGAGAAAACAGTGCTGGTTTGTTAATGTAGTGCACCATCTCTGTTTTATTCTGGGATTATTTTTCCCTCCAGAGTTTGGTGTGGACTATTGTGCCCCTTATAGCACTAACAAAATGGGAACTTCCACACCCATAAATTTCCTTTGGGAGCTATCATTCCAGAAGCCGACATAAGGGGAGATTTGGAAAGAATAAACTAAAGGATATTACTTTGACCCCATGTGGGGCGGCCTTGTAGATCCCGCTCAGGGTCACAGGGAGGTCTGGGAGAAACAGCCCGGGGTGTGTTCCTACACCGAGCCCTGTGGGATGAGGGGAAGCTTGCCTGTATTCAGGGCCAGACTCTGGATCCAAGAAAAACAGATTCCACAGTTTCCTTTGCTGATCTATTTTCTTGGGTCCTCACTTGTCAGAACCAGTATTTGGGGGATTTTTTTTTTTTTTTTTTTGCTTTGTTTTTCGTTTTTGTGGTTTTTGTGTTTTTGTCTTTATTACCCTTCATCCAATAATCTTTGTTCTTGTAGAATATGAGCAATAGCTATTAACTTCCACATAAGTGAAAAATCATTTAGTCACGTTGCCATTGGCTGGTGTCTGGCAGTCGGTTCTGACATCTCCCTACAAGGCAGAGGTGCGGCACCCTCAGTGTGTGAAGACCTTGCTGTTTCTGCCTCACCTCAATGCTGGTCAGTCTGCCTCCGACCAAGGAAGCTGCTCTTTCAGTTACCTAAATGGTGTCCATGAAGCCGACCCTTCAACCTGAAAGTGGGAAGGCCAGAGAGTGAAATGAGCAAGGCTGGGACTATTCAGTGCTGTTCCCCACATGTCGGCACCAGATCCATGGCCTTCACTGCCGGGATGTGCGTCACCACACTCGGCCTCTGAAAAACGTTCCTCTGCAGTCAGCTGTCAGTCCTGTTGGTTATATAACTTCTGCTCTATGATTTCAGAAGCAAAACTTTCTGCAGCATTTTCTTAAAACATGTTCTTGAAAATGGTTAGAAAAATGCCATTTTTTTTGTGCTAAATCCCTTCTCATTTCTGAACAGACTTTAAGAGCACGGAGTAGTCACCTAAAATTCTTTGCAGCTTGAGAAAACATAACATGTAGTATCTGAAATGTAGCTCCAATGTACATACGTGCACTTTGGAAGAATCAGCACGTCTCCTTGAATATCTTTGATCTTGCATTTTAAAAAAAAATTTTAATTTCAGAATATTATGAGGATACAAATGTTTAGGTTACATATATTGACTTTGCCCTGTCAGAGTCAGAGCTACAAGTGTGTCCATCCCCCAGACGGTGCACACCACACCCATTAGTTGTCAATATACCCATCTCCTCCTCTCCCTTCCACCTGCCCAACACCCGATGAATGTTACTATGTGCACTTAAGTGTTGATCAGTTAATACCAACTAGCAATCAGACAAGAGAAGGAAATCAAGGGCATCCAAATTGGGGCAGAAGAGGTCAAACTGTCGCTCTCCACGGACTTCAGATGATCTTGCATTTTTAATGGAAAAAAAAAAACAGAAGAAGAACATAGCTGTTCTTTGCAAGCAATAAGATCATTGTCTAGGACCCAGGGTTGTGTTAGTGTATATCTGAGGGATGCTAATTATGTAATGGGAAATACACACTCAACCACTGGCTTTATACCAGAATATGTCAAAAAATGGTGGGATCCAATATTTAAGAAGTGGTAAGAAGGTTGTCGCTAAAGTTGTTTCCTGCTGCTGATAGGACAGTTTTTAACAAAAACTGTTAAAAACGCAAGTAAGGTCAGAGAGCAACAGGGACCTGGCCTGGTGTCAGGGCTGCCCCCACCCACTATCCGCGGCTGAGATGTGATCTCTGGATCTCTGTCAGCAAAACACTAACGACATGGTCCATTCTTCTGATATGGGGGGATTTTGTCACACAAAACCCTCCCTTCTTTCTCACCCAAAGTTTTTTGTCACACTTCAAGATACACTTTTGATACAAGTTAGGAATATAAATAGAAGCCAACAAAAGAAAATAAATTATGTCATTCTGAGCAAAACACAGGAAAAGAAGCCGTATATTTTTCTGATGTATATAGCTACCATATAGAAAATGGAAACTATATTATCTAACTACTTTAATTATAATTTCTTTGTAAAAATCTATCTCTTGGAAAGAGATGAGATGAAAATTATCAGCTTAATGTAGAACGGTCTAAACTTAGAGAGACATTTTTAAAAATTGTTAAAAATGTAATTTGCTTCCATGTTATTTTTCATTTTTTTCTACTGAAATAGAATAAGGGCTTAATTTTCTTGGCCAAATCTTCCGTATATCATTATTTCTGATAAGCTATTGGTTGCAAAGTGTGCCACTGCTTTATGTGTGAAGGAAAAACAAGCTGCTGCCACGGATTGCAAAATGCCAACTGATTTCAGAGATGAAATACAAAATCTTGTGATTAGTTAATACTTTTATTTCTTTACCTACATTGACATATGTGGGCAATTGGAAGTGTGTCTCTTTATCCAAAAATTAAGTTTTATAAGGTGAGGGCTTTTTGAATGGGACCAAGCATCTTAAATCCCATGTAAAATTGCAAGTTGAATAATAAAAGAGAGGAGATCCTGTTTCACTGAGCTCACCAAGAGGCAGACGAATGTTGGTAATGATGAGTCAACCTCAGACCCTCTTGTGTGACTTTTCCATGTAAATGTTCACGAACCTCGCACCAATGATATAGCACAACTGAGTTCCCCAAAGTTAGTTTTCCAGTCAAACCTCACTCAGTGGGTATGATTTATGGCTGTCTTAGCCCATTTGTGCTGCTGTAACAGAATGCCTGAGGCTGGGTAACTTAAACAGAAATTTATTTCTCACAGTTCTGGAGGTTACAAGTGCAAGATCAAGGCACTGGCATTTGGTCTTGTGAGGGCCAACTTGCTGCATCCTCACAGGGTAGAAGGTAGCGGGCAAGAGAGAGACACTCCCTTCCTCAATTCCCTTAATAAGGGTACTCAGTCCCATTCCAGAGGCAGGAGCCCTCATGGTCTAATCACCTCCTGAAGTTCCTGCTTTTTAACACTATCACATTGTCAAGAGCTAAATTTTGGAGGGGAACATTCAAGCCATAGCAGTGGCTTAGATTCTGTGCTCCCCAGAGTTTGAATTGGAGAAATCTTCGTAGGGATTTAGGGAGTTAAATAAGACTTATTTTCCACTGAAAGATTCCTATTTAAATATGTTTATGGTTTTCTATAGTCCAGAAGACAGGGCAGTAGTTTACTGACATATTGATTAACAGTCTTTTTGCTTATAAAATTGTAATTGAAAACATTACTCTCGGTTTAAGAGCTTTGAAGTGCTTGAGTAAGATCTAAATTGGCATATCTAAACTGATTAGAATAATATATATGTCCTGCATAGCTTGTAATGTTGTTTAGCAAGGGTAGCATAGTCTTAAGAATCTACGTGGGCTTTATTTGTGCATGAATACCCTCCATATCCTTTGTGGGTACGTGGTTACCAGGCTACCATATCGTAAAATGAGCCCGTTTTCAAAAATACATCATGCGATAACTAGCAGGATCCGTAGATCAAATAAACACCTAAGGGTCTCTCAATAACAGGATTCTTCTCTTCTGGGGCCAGTGTGTAATTGGCATTTTTAGAACAAAAGAGGACTTTTGCAATGATCAAGCATAAAGCCCTCATTTAGATGACAACAGCAGAGACTGGGATCTAAAGTGTTTACCAATGTTCTAAAACTGCCTTGTGAAAGAAAGCAGGATTCAAACCCAATATTTTTGACATTATTCCTAGTACACAGGATAATGCCATTCCCAGCTCTTAACATCTCCACAAAGCAGTGGCTGATAAGTGGACCAATGTCCCAATCGTCATGCATGATGCTCAGATGATACAGATCATGCTCAGAGAGCAGGCAAGACATTGTTTCTGAATGTTGTGATGGAATCTGCTGTAAGAGAAAGGAAAGGGAGCTAAGGTTAAATTATGTGTCTAGACCATGTGCTCAGCGCCATGTTAGGCAGCTTTCAATGGACTATCTCACTTAAGGTCATGGTGACCCCCAGGGGTAGACTTTATTGTTTTTATTGCATAGATGAAAGGACTGGGACTCAGAGACAGTAAATAAAGAGTGCCCCTATTTATTCACTCAGCCTATCAGAGACCACACAACACCCCGACTTCGTACTCTTTGGAGGGGCTGTCATCCCTTGTAATTCATTATAAATAGTGTTAAGGGTGATAGTAAGTTGATGTAATAACCTGAGACAAGCCTTTCTGAGGAGCACATCCAACATCCTGTTTTGTTATAATCTCTGCCAAAAGGTCCATGAAATTTGAAAATAAATAAAGGAAGATATTTTAACTTCTGAAAAAAAATATATCTGAATAGAAAATATAAGACTTCACTTTAGTTGTACAAGAATAATGGTTGGAGTAAAGTGAGGATCTAATGATGTGCTCCAGGGACCTCTCAGTTCACCAAATGCATCTACCTCCTTGGTGAGTTGAGAATTAATGAATTAAACGTGAACCAATGAAAGTTAGAATTATGGATGTTAACAAAAGTTGCACCTTCCTTGGCTAGTGGTTGGAAATCCATTATTTCCTGGGTGAAGGGAAATTTGCTGTGACATGTTTAGGGGCTAAAATTATATGAAGCTTTCTTTGAGACTCTCATCCAAGAGGGATCTAGAAATCACATTATAGAATAAAGTGGCCGAGATCACAGGGTCAGGACTCAGTTCATTTGGACTGGTTCTTGAGTCTCTTATTAATGCAACCAGAGCAACTTTGAGAAAATTGCTTATCCCATCTGAACCTGTTTTTTAATCTGAAAAATGGGATGTAAATACTAGGGATGTGGTAAAGATTTAAGGAGTTAAATCATGTAAAGTGCAGTGTCTGGCATACATGAAACTACCAATACAAGGTATATGCTTTACTATGGCTTAACAGATACCCTATATAGAAAGTCATTTGGCAGAAATCCAAAAGATAGCACAACTACAGAGAATTTATTCTAGGTAGCTTTATTTCTGATGTCTGCTTACGGAGAGCTAAGAAAATATAAATATACCTATTCAGATGAAAAAGCAAAGCTGCAGAACTTACACCATTATTCATGGATCTATTTCCTGGGCAGATTTTCAAACTAATATACTCAGGGTCACAACGAGCACATGGTTAAATGCAGCACAGAGAGCCCTCACCCAAATCCTCATGTGCTTTTCTGAGGATTGCAAGTTCTTCTTGCTCCCAAATGTGATTGAACCAACTGCAGTGGCCCTCAGAGTCTGCAGCTACCCCAGCCCTGGCCAAAAACTAATTCTTATGCTGCAGAAGTACAATCACTATGTCCTCTCACTAGTGATTTGTCCAGTGCAGTTCCCTTCCTTTCTCCTGTTTCATTGCCGTTACTGTTTCGTGTTACCTGCCTCAGTCTCTTTATTCTTCCATTAGCTGCCACTTAGTTCAAGTTCTTCCTCTCTTTCCCTATGTCATCCCTTCCTCTTTTTTCCTGTGTCAAAGATAAGACAGCTAATCTTTTGCCCATCCATGTATTTGGAAAGAGAACACTTATAACATCTCTTGGCCTAGGACCCTATTATTTCCTGCCAGACCAAAAAGGGGAAACACACACACACACACACACACACACACACACGGGCTGTCTATTGCAGACATCCCTATTAAGGGCCTGACCTTCCCCACATCCATGCTGTTCCCTCCTTGCTGTCCTGTTGTCTTGGGGTCAGCCAATAGGAGACAGATCAGGAGGAGTGAGGCTGGGGTCTCTCTCCCTCATCCCTCTTCAGCTCAGGATGACTCCAGCAACCTGTCCCACCCCCCCATCTGCAGGCTTAGGAGAATCACAGCTCCCCTGGGGGCTGCAGCACCCCTCCATGGTCTCCTTAACCCAGCTCTGCCCAGAAAGCCTTCAACACACTGTCGTCAAAATCCCGCAGATTGTGGCTTCTTTTTCCTGCCAGGGTCATGACGGATGCGCATACATAAGACACAGATCCTTCGTCTGTGGGACCCCACCTATGCCATGGAGCTGGTTATTTTTATGTTATTTTATGCTTTGTAACTTGTGGGGCTTCCTTTTCCTGAATGTAACATTCTAGAGGTTTCTGGCTCCTTCTCTTCAACACTGGACTGGGCTGGAGTTTATTCTACAGAAAAACAGAACTGCAGAGGAGGAGAGGTATTTTACGTAAAATTTTAGCATCAACATAAAGCGTTTATGTGGATGTTGACATTCTTAGTAAATATCCTCCTTGTTTTTTCATGTTGTTTTGCTTTTAAAATTTGACTTACTTTTAAGCTCTTTAAGTTTCTGCATCATCTGGATGAACTGTGACATTCTTTTTTATGTGTAGTTGGGGTGTTAGCAAGGAGAACCACCTGCATACATATCGTGCACACAGCAGCCCCGTGGTACCCACCAGCACAGTCCAGCCCTGTGCTCTGAAATCCCTTCCTTCCACAGTCCATCCATTCTCCAACAGGGAGCTTGTATTCCTGTACAAATCCAGCCGTTGAGCCAAACCTGGCAGCAATTTGAAAAGAAATATATAAAATGTTTTCAATGTGACAATGCCCCAAACAGCAGCAGAATCCCCTTTTCTTCTCATCCCTAGTGAGAATTCTTGTCCCCGATTTCCGTTTTTTGGCAAAAGACCCCCCTCCATGTCAGAGCCAGATGGGAAGACTTTGGATCTGTGGCACTTGGGAACGGAGTTCCTGGTTGTCCAGATCTGGATGTTGTCTGGGAGTGGGGGGGGTGGTCTCATTTGTGAGCCACGGGAAAGGCACGTGGTACCTTACTTGTGTTTGTAAAACCAAAGTGGAACTTGGCATTATTCCCGCATGACCCACCTAACACATTGACCTTCTGTTAGGGCCTCATGCCAACCACTGGACAGCATTCAGGTGGCATTTTCTCTTGTCACCCCTCTATCCCCTGGAGAAATCTGCCCTGTAGGTCAGGGAGGGGTGGGGTCACCCCGCTTAGCGCCCTGAGGGCCCAGCCCTGGGGGAGCAGCTGGTTCTATAGGTTCCCCATGGCAACCTCCACCCTGCCCTCAGACTGACAGCACAGCATGTTCAAACAGTGACAGTCACGGTCAGTACGAACAATCACAGTAGTATGGGCCTATATTGTGTAACTATTATACAAATATTCTGTCTGATCATGATTATACCTTGGTGCTGGCTCTATGAACCAGAGACTTGCTTTAACAGTGATAACAATAACAGCAGTGTTTGTGTAGCAGGCAGGAATTTGAGTGTAAAAGCATGTGAGAATTTGTTGGGGCAGGTACAGTGTTAGGTCACGGCACAAGTAACTGTTGCTGCCTTATCCACTGACACAGCATTCCTTTGGCTGGAGGCAAGAGAGAGATCTGCTAAAAGAGATTAAAGAATATTGAAAATCCCAGGGAATAGGGTCTCTGCTTCTTTAACAAGAGAATCTGCGTTGCTAGTGTCTTGTATCACCTTGTCATGCAAGACTAGGTTCTCCAAGTAAAAAACTGTGGCCTCCAGGGAGCCTTATGGTCAGAGTGGGAGCAGTACTTTTATCTTACCAGACGGGGGTTCCAGGGACCTTAGAAGTGGGGATGTTTCCCTCTTGGGTAGGACTCAGCGGGTCACTTAGAACTGCTCTAATGGACGCTGCGGCCCTGTTCTGCCCACTTTGCCGCGGCTTCTTGTATAAATAGCCAGGCATGGCAGGGGACTCACAGTTTCATCTGCTTTAGGGGCTATCAAGTGTTAGAGTGTTGGTTAGAAAGCAGGAGGGATGGACTCATGACGGTAGAAGTTGGATATGGCCAACCAGCCATGTCAGAAAAAAACGGACACATTTAACGTTGAACTGGTTTCTATTGTGTTTGGGGAAATGATGGATCAACAATAAAGCTTGCCTCTATTTTTAGACACAGAACCTGCCCCTGGCATTATTCTGAAATCAGGAAGTATGGGTATATTTTGTGACCCCCCCCCAAAAAATTAATTGTTTCATCCATGGAGTTGTTTCTCCTGAGGACGATGAGTCTTTACAAATGTAAGGAACAGTTCAGGGAGGGAACTCTGGCTGAGGTTAAAGCATGCAATTCGCTCATCACCAGATCTCTTCATTTGTCAATTTTTCTAAGAGATGCTGAAGTGTCCATATTAAATTAGGAGTTTTGGACTTTAAGACTTCTTCCTGTCCCCTTCTGAGGGAAGACTCCTCTGATGGGCAGGTGACTTAAGGCTTAGTTCCATGAGTCTCTCCTCCTGGCAAATCCCTAGCTCCAGGGCAGACCTGCGTATCATATTTGGCAGGAAGTCATCCGGTCTCCAATGCCCCAGCCACACCAGAGCTGGTCACACGTGCCCAGGTGGCACCAGCCCACACCATCCCCTGCAGTGCCCTCACAGGCTGCGCTCTACCGTGCGCCCTGGGACCTCCCCATGTTGGCCCTGCCTGGGGCTCCTCCTTCAGTCTGATAAGGCTCCCCCCAAACTACCTGCTCACACGCAGTGACAGGGCACAGCCCATGTGCCCCTCAGCCTTGCCAGCTCCTTTACCCAGCCCCTCCTTTTTACCCTTGAAGACTCAACACAGGCCCTTACTGTTCTTCCTGGCCCTGCGAGCTTGTCGCATGTCCCCTCCTCTGCTCCCACAGCCCCTGCTCCGACTCTGTGGCTGGATTTTGCACACAGTAATAAGCATGTGTGTAGCTCCTGCTCACTGGCCCACAAGCTCTCAGAGGGTAGTTAAGGCACAGGCTTGACTGGGATAACAAGGAGCAGAGCTCCAGGTGATTAATAGGCACTCTTTAAATGTGTTTTGGATTAAGTGTTGTCAGTTTGAGGTGATATTAGAGCCAGACCCAGTCTTAAATGATAACTACATCACCAATCTTTTAGTTTTCAAAGGTACATAAACATGCAACAGAGTCATATAGCTATGATTTTTCACTCCAATTCTTCTTGTTTCTTGGATTTCCAACATTAGTGGATAATTCTGCCATAACCTGATTGCCCAGTCGCTAAAATCCTTCACCCTTCCTCCTCTTCTTCAGCATTCCTGCTATCACCTGCTCCTCCTCCTCCTTCTCCTCTTCTTCTCCTCCTCCACTTTCCTTCTCCTTCCTCCTCCTTCCTCTCCATCTCTCCAACAATGGCCTCTGCTGCTTTACTTTGAAACACTCCCTCATGCATCTCTTTCTAATTGTAACAAAAAATATTCCAAGGGCGTTCTGATTGTCTTTTGAGGGATCTCTTACTCTATTATGTCTACAGCTTTCACCTTTCCTGACACGCTTACTTGATTTTGCTTCCCAGACCAGGAATCTCACCGTGGATGGACGCTTTGGCACGTGGTCTCCGTGGACGCCCTGCACACACACAGATGGCAGTGCCGTGGGATCCTGCCTCTGTCGCACCCGCTCCTGTGACAGCCCGGCCCCACAGTGTGGCGGCTGGCAGTGTGAGGGTCCCAGCATGGAGATCGCCAACTGCTCCAGGTGTGACCCTCGGAACCCCCGGGTGTACTGCCATGTGTTAGACTCAGATTCCCCAGGGGGTTGGGAAATCATTCATGACACAGACCGAATTTCATTTGGGATAGAAAGGTGGCAAAATGACAAGGACATTTACTGCTTAAAAATTACATGATTTAGAGAATGAAATTTTAAACTATAAATTAGATTATAGATCTAAACCTATTCATGTGTTCATCATTAGATTAGGAAAAATATTTCTAATTTGCACAATATGATTGGTTTGTTTGAGGAAAACATCCATGTTAGTTATGAATCTTTTTCTGGAATATGTGCATTAATAGACCTTTACTTGGTAGAACATAATACATTAGTTAGGAGATAGGAGAAGCCAAGTCTCTGATCAAAAAATCTCTGCTCTGTGGTATATCTGAAGTCAGAACACCCCAACTCAGCTAACATCAGGCACTGGGTAACCAGGGGAACAGCTTAAATAATATAACATTGAGTGGATTTCCTCTTTCCTATTGTGTTGTTCTTTGTTTGATTTTTTGTTTCAACTCTACTCAATATGCTCGTCCTTTCCCTACACCTGTAGTAGGTGACCACAGAGATATATTTTAAGCAAGCATCAGAAAGCTTCAGAAATCAGTCTCCAAGCTTCCTTCCTCACTTGTTCATTCATTTAGGGTATTTTTAAGAAGTATTATCTTCTTTTCATGGGCCTATTTAAAATGCAAAAAATCCTCAGGACAGTGAAATTCAGATTGGGCGATCAAATTGTATGAGACCCCAGGGCGTGAAAGCACTCAGCCCTCACTAGGAGGATGAGGGGGGCCAGAAGAGGAAGGTGCAGGTGCAAAGGGCAAACTTTGCCCTCCGGTCACACACTACACACCACAGAGTTGAAAGGAGCAAATCATAGCTACAGACATTAGGTTATTTTGCACAACAGAGGTCATGGGCATACCAACAGTGTTTTATGCATGCATACTTTCTATAAAACTATGTATTTCCATCGATGCAGAAACTTTATAAAAACTATCAAATTGCTGTTGTTGGAAAGTTACAATAAATAGCTAATGCTCTTTTCTCATATTGTTTAATGAAAAAAAGGCCTATCAAGTGCATTGCTGTGACTTGTTTAGTTGGAAAATCATTCTCTAAGCAGAGCCACAATACTACAAGTGGTTATTTTAAGATCAGAAAATAAATAAGTGAACAGTTTTAGTGATGCTTTAAATGCATAAGGTGATTGCTTTGTACTGACAATCATAAAAGTGGTCCACGTGCTGATATATGCTTATTGTATGCTGCTTCTTTGGCTACTATGTCTGCAGCTAAGCAGCATTTACAAGTATGTAAAGCCACGTCCATATAATGAGTACATACATATACAATTGCATTCATTTATCACCTCATTTATTATATTTCTATTACTTATACATACTTTTATTTATTTTCTGCCTTGTATACATGTTTCATATATTGTAAATAGAATATATCATAAATTTTTATGTTTGTTAAATGGTTTAAGAAATTAAGAATTTCCAAACAATTTTGGAAGTACTCTTTTCTGCATTATCTAAAATTTTTTTTTCATATATAAAGAAACTTTAAAAGTAAAAATGTTATTTTATTTGTGCTGACATTGCTATTCAAGTTTTGGATGTAATTCAGTGAGTAGATAGCAGGGTATAAAATGCTAGCTAATTACCTTTATGAGAAACATGGAAGGATCTGTCTTATTTTATGGTAATTTTAGTTAAATTATCATTAAGCAGCCTTATTATAATATACGTAAAGCTATTACTATATATTTTATTTATATCACCAAGTTTCAGTAAATAGTAGGGAAATATGAGATATACTAAGACTTTTTCCAGAAGACTTTTTGTTTGAACTTATTTTAAAAATTATATCATCAACTTATTGTTTACACTTGGACCTTTAATGGCATAGTTGTGGACCTACATGTTTTTAAAGGAATGAATAAAATAAAACTTAGAAGTAATGTTATTTTATTTTTTTCCAAAGGAAGTGAAAAATAGATCTCTACTAGGTAGACAGATATCCAAAGAAATACATGTTTTTGCAGATGTAGGAAAAAATTCTACATGCAGTAGAACATCTATGTGGAGTTTGGAATCTGAATTTAATAAATATCTTAATACACAAAATCTTTAAAAATCCCTATAACTTATTTTTTAATAACAGGATCAAACTGCTAAGGGAGACATTTAAATTATAAACAATCTGAGTATAGGCACTTTAATGAAAAAAATACAATACTAAAAAAAATTCTTCTGGCAATCAATAACGGTTTATTTTATAAACCCACTTTTTAAAAAATGGTTCATTTTATTTTTATTTTTTATATTTTTATGTATTTACATTATTCTATATGTACAATAACATAAATGCTATATTTATATACAATTTGCACTCCTTATACTCTTCATATCTTTGTCAATTTGCAATAAAATAGCCAAGAATCTGGATTCAAATTCCCTTCCTTCATTTTTAATAAAGTTTGTTTTAAAGCTTCCAACAGTATACTAACACCATGGCACTCTTTACCAATCTGATTGCTATCAGGAGAGTTACTTATTTTAATAGATTATAAAACAAAGCATTATACACAGTTTTAGGTGGTCGTTTTTTCAAAGGTGTATTTTTCATAGTTTATAAAGAATATAATACAGGTGAAAAAATTATACACTAGTCTAGAGGTTTAGGGATTCATTTCTAAATGCTTTTCAGTGAAAAACATTCATTAGTTTAATATTTTCATAATTCAGATTTCTTAATAGTTTCTAATACAGCCCACATAAAATTACAGTGCACTTAAAACTTTATTTCCAAATTTCCTATCTTGACTATAAATCAGATGCCTGTGGCCGGGGGACTGACAGTAATTGGGACTCACAGGGCACGGTCCCTCTGTCCCACCGCCGCCCCCTCTTCCCAGCAGCCCCACAGGTAGGGTCCTTTGGAACACGGGCATTTGGCGTGGATGCAGGCAGGAGCCGGGGTGACCCAGTGATCATGTTGCTTCCTCTCCCCCAGGAACGGAGGCTGGACCCCCTGGACGTCATGGTCTCCCTGCAGCACCACCTGTGGGATCGGCTTCCAGGTGCGGCAGCGCTCCTGCAGCAACCCCACCCCCCGGCACGGGGGCCGCGTGTGCGTGGGGCAGAACCGAGAGGAAAGGTAGGCGCCGGCTCTGCACCCAGCATCGCCCCTCTCGCTTACTCCCATGCTGGTGAGGTCTGTTTCCCAGCGGTTGTAGTTGGACCTAGCTTAGCTTATCTGTGGCATCTTTCTGTGGAGCTGAATCGCCCTCTTCCTTTTCTGACATCCTTTGGTCAAAAGGACCAAAGCCTCCCGTTGACAGCATTGCTGGGCTGCCCTGGTGCCTGCACAGTTGGGTCGACTCAGCTGAGCAATTCCCAAGGCATCCGAGGCCCAGGGACCGCATGCACCTCTGTGCTGGGCTCCTGGAGAACGATTGTTCTTAGGAGAATTCAGCTAGACCAGTTTCAAAAGCTGCAGTTCCAAAGAAGACCTATTAAGGTTCCATGTCCAAAAGCTATGGGGCTCCCAGGGTAAAGTTTTTGTCTGAACTCAATTAAGCAGCTGGAGTGCAGGTGAGAACATATTCAGGATTTTAGCTGTATTTGTAACTACTCACTCGTCTATTAATAAATCCCCTCAATGAAGCTGTCCTGCAACCCAAGGTGGGAATTCTTTTCCATATCTGTTTTAGGCTTTTAGCACATCATGGCAACATTTCAGTTTAGTCTTGGATTTAACAATATATTTCTTTGCATAAAATTCAAATTTGATTTCAGCCTCAAAATCTGCAGTTGTGATTGTTGAATCTTTCTTGCCTATTTTGTGTATATTCCAGTTTATCACTATTGGGAAAGACTTCAAGTAGGTGAATTTCACGGCGATTTTAAGATTATTACTCTGCTATCATGACTTAAACATATTGAAAGGCTTTCAATGCCTTTTAATTAAAATGTAGTCGGCTTTTATTTGGTGACATGAGTTCAGTGGAGCCTCTTATGAAAATACCATAGGTAGGTATTTGCTGCGTGATTAGTATTTATATAAACAAAACCAACAGACTTACTATAAGGTAGTTCTCTGCTAGGTATTTGTTTTGACCTAAAATCATTCCTAAGAGAATCATTCCTTTCTTTCTTCACTGTATTTTCTCACTTACCAATTAATATTTTATTACTTTAGACTCAGGGAGAAATGAAGATGATTTTTACAAAGCAGGGTTTGTCATTTTTTAAGTAGTCCTCTGGGACGGTCTTGTGCAGGCCTGTCATTTTCTGTCTAACACCAGATAGTACATGGGAAAGCCTATTATAGAAGAATTGTCTCCTTGCTATTTCCAAGCCTTGTATGATTTAAAAGTGGTTGAAGGTTTTTAAATGCTATAAATTGTCACATAGTACAGGTTGAGCATCCTTAATCTGAAATCCAAAACGCTCTAAAATCAGAAACTTTTGGGCACTGAAATGATGCCAGAAGTGGAAAATTTCACACCTGATCTCACGTGACAGGTTGTGGTCAAAATGCAGTTAAAACTTTGTTCCATGTAGAAAATTATTAAAAATATTGTATAAAATTACCTTTAGGCTATCTGTATAAGGTGTATGTGAAACATAAATGAATTTTGTTTTTAGACTAGGGTCCCATCCCCAATATATCTCATTATGTATATGCAAATATTCAAAAATCTGAAAAAATATAAAATCCAAAACATTTCTGGTCCTGAGCATTTTGGATAAGAGATACTCAACCTGGACAACCCATTCAGGCAAAATCCCTTCCATGTGTGCAAAGGCTTCCCTAGAAAGGAGGAACTGCCGCAAGCCTAACATGTGTTACTATGTTTCCTAGGCTGAGCACACACAATATGGCTAACACATGGATATTTTCTGTATCCACATGATTTTTCATAAAGCTACATTTTCAGAAAAAGATCGGGGAAAAAAAGATGGCCAGTGTATTTGGGGGGTTACATTTAAAATGTTCCTTTTTGTCTAGAAAAAATGTTCATTTGTAGATTAGCATTTGGAGGAAAATTTGAATTTAAGTAATAAAAAGACGGATGGCAAGAACAGGGACTTTGTAATAATTTTATGAAATTTAAACCTTCTTATTGAATAGCCTTTCTGGGGGCTACCAAGACGTTAATGAAAACTGGATAAACCAAGTACCTGATGTTTCTTCCTTGGCCATCACAAGCAAAAGGTTCTTATATTTCTCTGCCATGTTATGTGGAGGGTCTCTCCACCTAAGAAATATAAAAGAAAAACCATCTTGATTCCAACAATGGAGATATTGGAAAACTAAGCTCAAGATTAAAGTAGACCATGGTCTCCATGGGAGAACACAACAGACCAAGGGCTGAGCATAGAGAAGCATTAATAAAATTACATCGTGCTACTTCAACACCATCACCCCTAAAGATATTCTGAGTGGCCACAAGTAAATGAATAAATTCTCCCAAAAGATTCCCCAAGTTAATGTCAGGATTATCTGGGACAAAATCTCCAACGTGTGGAATAATTCAGTCAGAATTTTGTTGCGACAAAAATCTCAGAAGTATTCACATTATTTTTTTCTGAAAAAAATCTCACTTATTTTTTACATGTATTTTAGAACATATAGACACTTTTTTTCTTGTTCTGAAATTTCCTTGAAAAGGTTTTCTTGAGCATCAGGAACTGAGTATAAGTACAGATTCCCAAAAAGGCTACCAACAAGGAAGAAGAAATGGACCTCTGTAAATATCAAAATGCAAAGGTTATTTATCTGTATTCGTTTCCTACTGCCGTGTAGCAATAGATCCACAGCAGGAGAAACAACACGTGTGTCGTCTCTCAGTCTCGATGTGTCAGGAGTTCCGACATGGCTTACCTGGGTCCTCTGCTCAGGGCCTCACCAGGTTTCAGACAAGGCATGAGTCAGAGCTGTGATGTGAGTCTCATGTGAGGCTCCCCTGGGGAAGGACCCACTTCCAACACCACGTGGCTGTTATGGTTGCTGTCAGTTTAGTTCACTGCGGGCTGGCAAAATGAGGAGCTCAGTTTCTTACTTAGCTGCTATCCAGAGACGACCCTCAGTTTCTTGCCAAATGTGCCTTCCCAGCATGGTCACTTGCTTCCTCAAACCCAGCCAGGAAGTCTCCTCTCAAGATGGGCATTGTGATCTTACGTAACACAATCACGGGAGTGACATCCGATCACCTTACCATATTCTGTCCATTGGAAGTGAGACACAGGATCTGGCCACACTTCAGAGGAGGGGGTGACCCAGGGTGTGAAGTTAGGAGGCAGGATCCCTGGGGTCGTCTAGAGTCTGTGTGCCACATTTGATTCTCTAACCCTAACCCTAACCCATCCCTCCTTCCTCCTCCCATGTGCAAAACGCATTTCACCCACTCCCAAGGTCCCCAAAAGTCTTATTCCATTTAATCATCTCCCCAAAGTCCAGAACCTTATCATGTAAATCAGGCCCAGGTGTGGATGAGGCTCCCTGGGGTGTAGTTCCCATCTTTCAATTTCTAGAACAAAAGAGACGAGTTATCTGCCAGCAACACACTCAGCATACAGTGGTGGGACAGGCCAAGGATGACAGCGATAGACATTTCTGTTCAAAACGCAGGGGGCTGAAAATTACAAAAGAATCACTGCTCCGTAGCAGTTCTTCAGTCTGGATGGGCAAGTGTTGGGAGTTGCATGCTTAAGTTTCAGGGTCTGGGCGTGATGCTCCATGGTTCTTGGCTCTGCCTCCTGGGTTCTTAGTTCTGCTTCCTGAATCCTCCTTCCTTTCTCTTGAAGGTGGCGTGTGCGTGCAGCTGGCTGGGTTAATCAGCCCCCTTCCTTCCAGTAGGACGTGGGGTTGCCGGCAGCCTTGCATTGTGCTTTCTCTGTCCCTTTCCCTCCCAGCTGGTGGTATTTTTGTGGAAATAACTTTCTGAAAAACTTTCTGGGTCTTCAGTGGATTTCCCTGGGGTCTGCTCCACTAAACAGAAGCCTCACTCATAGTCCTTTTTCTTTTTCTTTTTTTTTTTCTTTTTCTTTTTTTTTTTTTTTTGCTGAAAATAACAGCTAAATTTATTGTGCATTGTTTTTTTTTTTCAATTTAATTTTACAGAATCAAAGAGTCTAACAGTATATCTTGTTAGATACAGTATGTCCTCATAATGTATACATTATTTCTTGTACAATGATATGAAATAATATGGGAAATATTCATGATAAATTATTAAGTGAACAGTGCAAGTTAAAAACAATAGTTTCATATTTTTTCCCCACCCCCCCTTTCCCGAGTCAGCACCTTCAAGTGTTACCACTCCCCAAATGGTGCGCAATGCACTCATTGTGTAGGCATACCCCCATCCCCTCCCCCACCCCCCACCTCAGTCTGATGTCCAATTGGTGTCGTTCCCAGATTTGTATTTAGGTGATGATCAGGGAAACCAATTTTCTGGTGAGTACCATAGTCCTTTTTCAATTGCCCTTCTCTCCCTTGGGGTCCTGCTGAGATGGCCGAGGGACACCCTCAAGCTCGCTAGAGGCCTCTGGAGTGACTAAGGGGATCTGTGCGGCACACACTTGCTCTCGAAAGGGGCCGTTCTATGACTAAACGCTTCTCTGATTCTTTTATCTTTCTGAGGTTGTAAGGGAAAGTTGTACAGTCACACCCTCAGCTTTCTACTGTGTGTCCACCTTCCCCGACAGTGCTTGGCAGCAGTTTCTACATGCAGTTATGAAAGACCATTATTTTCATAGAGACTAGGTTTGTGGAAAAATGGATAATTTATGGAGAAACAATGCTGGGTCATTAATTGGCTTTTAAATGCAAAATGGAAATGAGCAGCCATGGGCAAAGTTAAAATCTTAATTTTTAATGCATCATGAAATGCATCTGTGACTTTCAATGCTTTGAGAAGCTAGGAATTCAAGAGAGCCAAGAAAATTTCCAAAACATTTAGCTCATTATTTGTTCTAAGTCAGCAGCATGTTGAGGTCTAGAGAAAGGAGGAACCAGCTTCCGGCCCATTGTGTAGATATGTTATCCATGAATTAATAAAAATCTTAAGCAAGCAGAGACACCAAGGGAACGGACTTCCCAGCACCACTGTTGTTTGGGGAGGGGGACACTTTCCCACAATTACAGAGGATCCAGACCTAAGGGCTCTCAAGGGCTTTTCCTCTGAGCAGTCTCTTCCAGGGTGAATTCCTTAGGGAAACCCCAGACACGCAGAGACAGAGCTAGCCCAGCAGTTTCTATTCCCTCTGACTTTTCTTGTTAGAGATGCTGCAATTTCAGAGGGTGACACCCTAACAGATCCTGGTGTGGCTTGTTTCATGGACTACTGTAGAAGAATTAAGAGGAAAGAAAAATAAATAAATAAGGAAGGCAAGTTATCGATAACCTTAAAGTGCAGCCAGTAGATAATTTATTCCCAGTGGCTGAAAATTCCGAGCCACATGCCCAGGTTGGAGTAGATTTTTTAACTATAATAACATGCTGAGCATTTTCAGAGGTGGCCTGTTGTAGACAAATGTGAGAAAGTATTTGTGAACCATGATTTCTTTTGCCATGGGAAAATGGTAGCTCAGTTGCTGTGCTTTTTATTGAAAGTCAAAGGTTTTATAAGCACTTTCAGTAAGGTTTTCCATTGCCCTCCTTACCTTTTTTTGTTTATTTTTGGGTTTGAAAGCTGAAATTAGGGTCAAGTTGTCTAGGAAGTTCATACTGTTTAAATGTCAGTGAATCAGCTTGGTAACAGGAGATGGCCTTCTCCTTCTCGTTCTACTCACAGTGAGTTACACATAGATATTTTTAATTAAATGCTGAGAGTTCTGCTATTCTGAGTTTTCTTGACTTCTTCAAAATGTGTTCTCAAAACAAAATGTCAATTTCCTCCTGGAATGCTCCATGCACCGGCACATATGTTAATATTTACTTATGGTAACTCTACACATTTGCACATACCTCCTGAGGTCAAATTCTTTTCATCTACCGTATCCTCGCTTTCGTCTTGGCTTCTCCATCTAGAGGCCGTGCTCCCTAATTAGAAGGCTCCTCCCTTTTCCTGCTCCACTGAGAACATCCACTGGCCCCGAGCTCTGATGACTGTAGGGGACTATAGTTACTACCTAAAGAGGGAAACCTAAACTAACACTTTTCGGTTGTCTTAAACATTGAAAAGATGAAGAACAGTGATTAACTGTTCAGTTACATTGACTGCTCTTGTCATTGAAAGTTTAGAAAAACTTCGTTGTTTGCCTGATTGGCTCTTGACTCTTGGGGGCTCCTTCAGCCCCTGCACAGCAGCTGTCTCTCCCTGGAAGGAAGAATTTGGACTCCACCATTTTTTTGTTGTTCTGTTCACTCACACAGTGGCCATATCTCATTTCCACTATACCCAACCCCATCTCCAGCTCTTCTTCTCACATCCCCCAACACTGTAATGTCTACCCAGCTTGGAATGTCTCTTACTTGGGTTGTCAACCAGATTCCTCTGGCTGGCATTTGCTCCATTCCTGCTGGTGGCCCCCATCTGTGGAGGTGCAGACCCCATACTGAAACAGAAGGAGGTCTTCAAATCTGAGGGACTCCAGGATACCCTTGGGATGAGACACCAACCCTCAGAGACCAGTCTTCAACCTAACTCTGATGGTGTTATATCTCTGGAGCTCTGTGGAACTTCCTTGGTTCCTTATAGAGTTCAACTTTTTCCACCCTATTTGGTAAAGACAGATCATTCCACTTCCTGATGCCTTTTTCTGCTTTTTTCTTGTCAAAAGAAGAAAAGACCATTCTTACTTCACTCTTTCCGTTTCTACCTTCCATGCTCTTCCAGAACAGCAGCAGGTGTGCAGTGCGCCCCATCCTGTGGGCGCCCTTCAGGTCGGCCTGCTTTCTGCTTTCCACATGGTACCTGTCCCCTCACGTTCTCCGTGGAGCTTTTCTGGCTTGGTGGAGAGACAGTTCCGTCTCACCAGCATTTGCTGTCAGGAAGCCACACTCTGCAGTTTACTTCCCCTGATTGCTGGCTACCATTTGCCCTTCTTTTCTATTCCAGAAATGCACTTCATTTTCCATGTGGAAAGCGCAGTGATACCACTGTGTACTAAGACAGTGTTTCCTGCCCTGCACATTCTGAGCTGTGTCCATTTCGCTGTGTTTATCTTTGGCTGCGAACACCTGTGATGAGAAATCCCTCTCTTTTTCTAGTGCCCTGCAGGGTAAAGCATTTCTTAATAACGATGACAATAAAGGTGCCTAACTTAGGCCAGCAAGTCAGAACCTTTGCCTCCTGTTTCTTAAGGCAGATGGCCTAGCAAGGGAGGTAGACGTGAGAAAAAGTCTTGCTTTCTAGTATTCTCTGGAAGCTAGATCTGGGCTTAGTACATGGAATATGGAATTTAAATAGTCCTTTAAATTTACAGTCCCTGGCCTGGCAAAGGTCCGTGGCCTCTTATGAACTGGGCCACTGCCTGAGCTCCATCCTCCCACCCCCACCCCCACCCCTGGTCCGTGGAAAAATTGTCTTCTATGAAACCAGTTCCTGGTGCCAAAATGGTTGGGAACTGCTGCTTTAAGTCACCAAGTGTGTCTCACTATATTTAGCAAAGTTCAGAGTAACTTCTTCCTTCCTATGAGCTGTAACCTATAGGCTATAGCTATACAGACTGTCTCCTTCTTGTTTTTTGTCTGTTTGTCTCCCTCACTTCACTTCATTTCACTTGTAGTATTAAAGATTCAAGAGAAATGTGACTCATTATAAGGCTAAAGGGGGCTGTGGGTATTTGGCTATAAGTTAGCAAAATATGTGTGTATGTAGAAGTATAGAAGTGCATTCAATTACTGCAAAATGGGACTAATATTTGTAAAATTATATAGTAATTCAGTTATTTCTGAATACCTGGTGGTCTTTTAAATTAAGGTTGTTTGCATCACTGTGAGAGCCAACACATAAACTTAAAAATGCAATAACCTAAGTCATATGTAGCACGGACCTTCATACTAATGTCATGCTTTAACTTTTCTTTAACTTATCCTGATATGAATATAGGATTTATTTGATTCAAGAATGAGAAATGAATTCCAAATAAGGCTGTGCTGACTTTGTAATTACTGAATCTTTCAATGTTTATGTTTAGAAGATAAATGCCCTACTTAGATATTTTCTGTACGCTCTGACTTTTGGGTGTCTGTTTGAAGGGTTTTGTTTTGTTCTGTTTCTCCTTTAATTGGCTGCACAGGAAGATCCATCCTGCATTGTGAGTTCAGCATCTTCCTCATTGTCTGCCGTGCATCCCATTGTCTGTGCACACACAGCATGGCCAGCGCCGCATCTGCCTCCTGCACTGTGCAACCACTGAGTACAAAAGCCCCTTCACGCAGAGCATGCCCATGTGTTCAACATCTGGCACACGGATGCACAGTGGAAATGTCAGTGACCCCAAGCGGCACTAATCAGTTGCCTTTTCCTCTTGGTTTCCTCGTTACAGATACTGCAATGAGCATTTGCTGTGCCCCCCACACATGTTCTGGACAGGCTGGGGTCCCTGGGAGCGGTGCACAGCCCAGTGCGGGGGCGGCATTCAAGCTCGCCGCAGGACCTGCGAGAATGGGCCTGACTGTGCGGGCTGCAACGTGGTGAGTAGCCTGCTCCTCACACGCAGCCCACAGTGCGCAGCTGGGCGTCCGCACTCAGCACACACGGAATTCTCTGCCCACACGAATGCTCCGCACACACTAGGTGCTCTGCCTGTGCTAAGTGCTCTTCAGACACTTTACGCTCTGCAGGTACCAAATGCTCTGGAAACGTGACATGTCTAGACATTAGGTGCTCCCCACACAATAGGCGCTCTGTGGGCGCCGGGGACTCTCCCACACTAGGTCTTCCACAGACATGAGCATCTCGGCAGGTGCTAGATGTTCTGCAAAGATTAAGTGCTCTGTACACACAACACGGGCAGCCTCTAGATGCTCTACACACACTAGATAATGTGAATCATTCAAGTTTCTCTGGTTAATGAGAATGTCTAAACAAAATACTGGAAATTCAGAGTAGCTTGGAGGCTTCTTGAATTAAGTATTCACATATGGGATAAACTGCCCTAGGAGTTTTTCAGTTCTCATTTCTGAGCTAAGACAAAAACTTCAACCTGCTTAACTATGGTCACTACATTTGGTTTGTGATGTGGAGTAATGTCCCCAGGCTGTGTCCCCACCAAGGCAAAGAACGAACGCCCTGGGAAGAACCCGACGCACTCTGGGGACTGAGAAACTACATGGAGCTGTGTTCTGAGTGAGTCGGTGCCAATTCAGAGGGACTGTGAGAGAACTTACGGTTTTGTTTGTCTTCTGCCTTAGCAGGTCGTATTTCCTTTAACACTTTACACTGTTTAATAAAATTCCACTAACTCAAGCTCTTTTCAAAAGGCCTGCTCTTGCTCTTGCTGGATCTTCTATGAGGATGACTGAGTATTGACACCTGCCGGGCATTCACCTCATTCCACTGTCCCTGATGCTGGCTCCACAGAGGGGACGCAGAGGGACAGTGGCCAGTGTTTTGGTGGAGACACTCAGCAGGAGAGGGTCTGGCTTGGCGTCCTGGCTGATGTTTCCAGCTGGCCTTTGCGGCACTTTAATCTCTTGGTTCGTGAGGCTGAGTGATGTTTTTGTTCACTGTAAAGTCTGCTTTTGTGAGATGCAAAAACCACACAGCCCAGATAGCCTTGGGAAATTTCAGGAGAAGAAGAGTGTTATGAGGTGCTTTGTCAGATATTACACCAGGCCCAAGGAGATTTTTGTTATTGGGATCTTCAATTAGATTTCTTCCCCTTCATACTGGCAAAGATACTGTAGTAGCTCTAATAAAATCTATTACTGATTATAGAGACAGTTCTTCCCAGATCAGCTTGAACTATAAACCATGAACATTTTAGACTATAGTTCAGGATTATATATTTATTGATATTTTAGATGCTGAAATTTTTAAACTATTTTAAATAATTTTAAATGGGTAAATCTATGAATATTCATATATCCTAGGGAAGCCATTTAAAGGGGGTAGCTTTATGCTTTACTGAAGTATATCGTGTCCTGTTGCTGGCGGCATGATGTCTGTACACGGAGGTCTGCACTTCCCTGTCAAGGTGTGTCTCACCTGCGGGGGAACCACGGGGATGAACGATCTGAGCTGATCTTACACTTTAGTTTCCACAAGCTTTGCTGTATGGAGAATTCAGAAAACAGTTCACATCATTCATTTTCTCATTGTGGATTGACTTCAGTAATTATATTCAAAAACAGTTTAATGAAAGAAAAAATTATATTAAGCAAGAGTGTAGCATATCTCTTATATAGTTACCAGAATTTGTGTGTGTACACAATACATTTGATTATAAATGTAAAAAAGTCTTTCTAAAATATCAATGTATTTGTTGCTTTCTTTATTGCAGAATTATGGTTTATGAAACAAATGCAATTTCAGATTTCAAATCCAAAAAATATCACTCATGTCTCCAATGAGATTACTGTCAGTTTTTAAGTAATTTAGTGGTTTGCTTTTCTTTTTGTTTTTCCCACCAAACTTAGTCTACTGGCAAACTACTTTCAGGAAATTGTAATTGTGGTAATTGCTCAGGAAGGAGCAATCTACTTCTTGATGGCAGAAGTACATTTATTTTTATCCTAACATGGCTTTCCTATGCATTCCAGTTTCTCTCTCTCTCCCCCTCTCTCTCTCCCTCTCTCTCTCTCTCACTGTCTCTAAAGACTAGGTCTTCCTCTGTCACCGGAGCTGGAGTGTAATGGCGTGATCGATCATAGCTTATTGCAGCCTTGAACTCCTAGGCTTAAACAATCCTCTCACCTCAGCCTCCAGAATAACTGGGACCATAGGTGTGTGCCACTATGCCCAGCTAAGTTTTAGTAGTTTTCGTAGAGAGAGGACCTTGCTATGTTGTCCAGGCTGGTCTCGAATCCTGGCCTCATCTGATCCTCCCATTATAGCCTCCCGAAGTGCTGAGACTACAGGGATGAGCCTCCATGCCCAGCCAGTTTCTATCACTGAAGGCAGCAGTGCCAGCCCACACCAATAAAGGAACATAAGCAAGATGAAGGACCAGCTTACTTTCTTTGCATTGCTTGAAAAATCTACTCTACCAGTTAAATTCCTACTAAGTTTATTTAAAAATTATAGTTTTCTAACTAAAAGCAACATTACTGGCCTTCATGTTCTAGCTGCAATTTATAAATCTTTGGCCACTACATGTGTTTTAGAAGTTCTTTTATCCAGAAAGTAGCTGTAAGTTTAGGAAATATATTGATTTTGGAGTCATGAAGTGATCATCTGCCTGCCAGTATCTAGCTGGATAGCAAGGAGGTGAGATGATGATTCCTGCCACCGAGAGCCCTGTGTCAAAGATAGTGACACTTGCAAGGTGTGACAAAAGGTCTCACATTTGAGCCCTTCCTACTCTCATTTCTTTAATTGTTATCCCAAGATTTCAGCTGCGTGTCTGAGCTCCAGCTTATTAAAAATGATAGTCTTCTAACAAAATGTCATTTACCCAGTAAAGTACAGCTTTGTGGAAAGTGTAAGAACCTTTACCTCCCGAACGTTACAGCAGTTTACAGGAAGAGTTGATGATTTCAGGTATGAACTGAATATAAAGGACTTTCCCTGCTCCACCATTTTAAAACTGAAATTTCATGCAGATTTCCTCAGTTTCACCAGGAAATTTGTATGTCCTTGTCTTTGACTAAGTAGCCAAGCATTTATTTAAATCTCATACAAGAGGTTTAGTTCAGGCAGTGAAGGCCCCTTGCCAAGAACAGTTAGTTCTCTCCATGAAACCCTGCGTGTAAAGTTCCCAATGTTGAAGACTTGAGGAGCCTGGATCCTGGGGTTAATTCAGGAGCTGATTGACAGACACAGAGGGAGGACCTGGGTCTCATGCTGCTACTCAGCTGTGTGTACCTGAGACCCGCTCACTGCCCCCTGGGATTCCTGTCTGTTCTGAAAAGCTCAGGGCCAGACCCTGAAGTCATTGATTCTGTGATCCTGGTACTCCTTCTCTGGACCCTGAGACAGGGATGTCCAGCTGACTGCCACTTCTAACAAATGTCCCTCCCTGGTGGCTGAGACCTCTGATGAGCCTGGGATGAGATACACCAGGACACTTGAAGAACAGACATTTACTCCCCACTTCCAAGAAAGCGAAAGCCACAGGAGCACCTGGGCTCCTCTGGTTCTTGCTGCCTTCCCCTGGGCTGCATGTCATCCCTGAACACCTGTGGCCACACAGAGCAGGTGGAAGGGGTGGGACAGCAGGTCAGAGAGCACCTGCCCCTGAGTGTCCAGGAGCCTTGCCCAGCTGTTCCGCCCCTCCAGGTCAGCGTGTTCAAATGAAATAGGGGACATTCACACCTGGCTGATGGAGGTATTTGGAAGATTGCATATGATACATGATATTTATATGTATCTAAGCTCAGTGCCAAATCTAACATGGACATTCATAAAATAGAAATTATTGTCACCATGATTTGTAGCATCAACACAGTTTCAGGAAAACAAAATGTTCTATCCTTTAATAATATAACAACAGAAACAAGCATTTTATATTTTATCACATTTTAAATTATTTTATATTAATATCTTACATTAATATATAGATGTGTATTAATATTTTGCGTTAATAGATAAATAGCACTTATATTTTATGTTAATTTATTTGGCATATTTACATTTCATTTTTATTTTATTTTATTTTTTTTTTTTGTTTTTGAGACAGAGTCTCACTCTGTTGCCCAGGCTAGCGTGAGTGCCGTGGCATCAGCCTAGCTCACAGCAACCTCAAACTCCTGGGCTCAAGTGATCCTCCTACCTCAGCCTCCCGAGTAGCTGGGACTACAGGCATGCGCCACCATGCCCGGCTAATTTTTTCTATATATATATTTAGCTGTCTATATAATTTCTTTCTATTTTTAGTAGAGATGGGGTCTCGCTCTTGCTCAGGCTGGTCTCGAACTCCTGAGCTCAAACGATCCGCCCACCTCGGCCTCCCAGAGTGCTAGGATTACAGGCGTGAGCCACCACGCCCGGCCTACATTTCATTTTTAACCTGTTTATTAATAGTAACCATAACAATATTTGTTGGCTATTGTTTTTATAATAGTAACCATAACAATACTTGTTAGATCAAGTCTTATAAATCCCAACTTACTGTGTAATGTCAAATTAAATATTAGAAGTAATTATAATCATATGACATTATAACTACACATACTGGAGTTGTTTAAGCATGTTACAATAGCCTGAAATTGTTTTACATATTAAAACAATTAACTTTTATTGAGTACCTAGCACATGCCATGCATGCACTCATAGTAATTAAAACGTATCATGTTTATTCTCCCTGAATCCCTGCGAGCAGTTTTCATTATTGCCTCCACTTGGTGATGGGAAAACTCAACTTGAGAAAGATTAATGAACTTGCCCCGTAGCAGCAAGTTGCCAGCGAGTATGGACCAGCATTTCAGAACTGGTTTGCTGGGCACAAATAGAATTTCATGGCGTGACTCCATTTGCATATTTTATTTGCTCAATGTTAAGTAATAAATGATAATTCCTTACTTTTCTTTATGCTTATTTAGGTCGAGGTGTACCTTAAGAGAAGGAGGAGCTTTTGGTCTTTTCATAAGTCTTCTCTGTTCATTAGCACCGTTGATTTTCATAACATTGTGGTCATTCTCTTTCTGCCAACTGTGAGAGTAGCACTCAGAGATTATCACGAGCATGGAAATGTAACAAACATAAACGCATAATCGTAATTCTGTGTTTTGTCTGAAAATCACAACACATGAAAGGAAGAAAGATATAAAATGTTGTGTTGTATAAATAGGATTTTTTTTAAATTAATGTAACTAAAAATTCCCTCTAAGGTTTAGCAGATGTGTGAAAGAATAGAGCTGAAGGTGGTGTCAGATACAGCTAAAATGATTTAAAAAGAGAAACAGTACAGCCAGCACTATATTTCTTACTGAAATATCACACAAAGTATGAAACAATTGACCAAAAGCTATGATTTAAGATACCAACAGGGAGCATAGGATAAGAATTTATTTCCTAGATACAAAAGAACCGGGCCACAGAAGGCCGGGAAAGGTCAGGAAGAAACACATCACGATCGATACGCGCTGTCACAGGGGCTCTGTGAAGGTTAATCAGAGTTGATATAACAGACTAGAATGGGTTTGTGTCGAATAATGGCGCGACGGGTAAATTTAGGAGCAAGTGAAACCTGGCAATTGGAAGTTTAAATGGGTTGTGATGTATAAAAACAATGACAGTGTTACAAAATACTACACTTTTGTGTAGCATATTAGGGTTTGCAAAATGTTTTGGGGAATGTCATCTCATGTAGTCTTGATTTTCCAAATAAGAAAATCGAGACCCGTAGAAAACTAGTTGCCTGCTTGCAACTCTGCAGCCAGGAGAGCGAGACTCCAGGGCCAGGCGTTTCACACAAAGGTCCTGAAAAGACCCGGGATGCTGTGGCCCCCTCAGAAGGCACAGGGGCAAGAACAGTCAGGGAAATGGGCAAGAGCGAAGACCCCACACTCACGGTACGAGATGCTTAAAAAGCACAAATAGGCATATTTGTATTTGTTTTAGCTCCAGTCTTATTTATGAAAAGTCTCGGGTGAATTTGCCTCAGGCAAGTAAAACATGAGCAAGCTCAATTTTCAAGGACCTCACTAGTAGAACAAAAATTATTTAAGTTCACATGATATTAATTTTTTAAAAAGCATGAGCTGCATCCGGCCTTTTCTGCTTAATACTACTGCTCTTACCCAAAATCCAGGATCAGAACCAAAGTTCAGGATTTTTCTACAAGTCACTTGCTTTTTTAGGTATTTTTTATATTTTCGTATAATTTTTTGTAACTATATTCTTAATTTGGTGATATTTTAAAGGATACTGTAGGCAATTTTTGTAGTTTTATTTCAAGAAATGTTTTAATCTCAACTTCTGAGCATGCTAATGTTTCAATAAGTATGAATAATCTATAGGTGTAAAATATATATATTTTTAACATTATATTTAGTAAAATATTTTTCAAGCATCCTTTTAGTATATCTTATTAGACTCTAATAGAATTTTGGTTCCTGGGACAATGGTACCTGTTAGTTCCTTATTTTGCCTGTATCAGGTGAGCAACATTTTAATGCTCTGTAGAAAATTTATACCTATAGTTTTTAGAAAAACCAATTTCCCTTCTTCCTAGATGGCTAAAATTATCTCCAGTTCCCCATTTAATTTTTAGTACTACAAATATTTTGGTGCTTCAAGAGTATAACAACCTCCTTGCAAAGGTGTCTACTTAGATTCGAGTGGGACAGCTGACACCTCCTTTCATCATAAAATACAGAGGAAGGAGAACTGGGGCAGACTGAGGTTTTTACAGTTGAACAGTTTTAAAATTGGCTGTTTGTAATTGTTATTCTAGTTTCCTTTGCACTCCTATTTGATGTTTCCTCATTGTTGAACAGTGGTTTCCCAGAGATCTGCCGTCCTGCCTTGGAGGACAGGCAAATTTGTATAAGGCGATGCGTGGAAAGTTTTCTCTCTGCTCACTTATTTTTGTTCGCTTTGGTTGCCTTTGTACAATGTGACCCCAACACATGCCAGGCTGCAGGTACTTGAACGTTGCCAGCTATTCTAAATTACGTGTGATAATAAAGTACTGGTATTTAATGTGGATCTAGAGCTGGTCCCAAAAGTTTACTTGCTCCCGCTAACAGTACTCTCGGAGCCCCACTCACTGATGGGGACCCCCTTGCCTGGGCTATTCGTTTGAGCGACTTATTGATGTGTCTGGAAGCTGTTCTTACTTTCATGAGCCAGTTGGCCTGGTTTAGATACAACTCATTTTATCCATTGTTTATGAAAATAGCACTTTATAATCCTAAAAAGGCAATTTTCTTAAATAAAATTTAATACACATATAAAATGGTTGATTATAACCCTACTGAAAACATACAGAATTTTTATAGATAAAGATAATATTTTTCATCACCACCATCGTCAGCTATCATGATAATTGCCACATGCCAGGTATTATTTAAAGTACTTCTTAGGGAATTTATTATTTATTCCTCTCAACGTTCCAATGACATGGTGCTCTTTTTAGAGTAACCATCTCCTAGATGGTAGTAACTTGGCATGAAGCAGCAGATGGCCCAGCTCCTACGAGCTGCTGCCAGCCCCAGGGTCAGACGTTTGCAGTGGTAGCTGCAGGTTTCCCTCCTACACTCTGTGGCCTCGTCTGATATTCAAAACGTAATTTAAAAGCATAAATAATGCTGTTTTCCTAATGATAACATTAACACCAGCATGCTTATAGAAATCTGTGTTACCCAGCCGAGTACGACCGACCAACAGCAGATTTGGTAAAGTTAATCATCCCAACCAAAAGCTGATGAAAAGCTAATCCCTTATTGAGAATGACAGTTGACCGTCAGTGACCTCCAAGTGTGTATGTAACTGAGGGTCCAGTGGTATGCGAGGATTTGAGGGAGAGCCCCACATATTTAGATGTGCCTGAGAGGGAATGCCCACTCTAATCCCTATCCTTCCAAAGCCACTACCTACAGCATACAGTTGAGCAGGTTGTGCACTGCAGAATTCCAGGGGTGTGTTAAATATCTCATAGATGTGATTAGCACCCCTGTTGATAGCCAGTGCACCCTGGGTGCCATCCCAGCCCTGATCTGAGTGCATGAAAACTCGTTCTTCAAAGCCCCAGAGACACACTCTTTCATTTTGGACTGCATCTCAGGGCGAGGAGCTGAGAGGGGCAAGCCCAGCATGCTAGCTTGAGCCCACTTTAAAGTAGAGCTTGAGACAAGGGCTTAGGGCAGGTAGTTAATCTGAGAGGTGAATCTCCAGCAGCAGGTGGAAAGGAGAGGGGAGTGAGACAGGAAAGAGGGAGAGCCCTATTAGGGTATGTTGTCAAGGTCACTGCTGTGGGCAGCAGGACAGTGTCACCAAGAAGCCTGCAGATACCACTCAGGAGTGCCCGACCTCCATGGCTCTCATTGGATGAGGGATGTGTTAGGGTGGGGACTCGTGGCACGGGTTGGGAAAGCATTCTTGACACAAAGATTAGCATAGTTTAAAGAAAGTTCATTTACTTACCATGTGGGGGAAGGGCTAGGCAAGAAGGAAAGACAGAAGTGCTGACCTAAGAGGCTTGGGGCTTTTATGGGGAAACAAAGAAAGAAAAAAGTGATTGTTCTCAGCCGATAGCAAAAAAACGGCTGTGAAACAGCTGCCTCTATTTTTTCCCCTCTTCTTTGTGTGGCCAGTTTATCAAGGTGCTTGGAATGTGGTCTGGTGGAAACTGGGGTCTGTGCTCCTTCTGTCTGCTCAGTTCTTTTCAAGTGCTGGAACACAAACCTAAATAAATAAATTTAAACCACAGCTGGTTAATCAAACAAAGGGATATTTGTGGTATGTGATTTTTCTCTTCAAAGGGGCAATATGTGTTTTGAGTTTATTCCCCTTTCTTTCTGATAGTTTATTTGTCTCTGTTAGTTTATTAGAAAGGCCATCCTATCAGGATGCTCCCAGACTGCACCCTCGCAAGCCCAGCAGTCTCCCCGTGCTTCAGAGAAGACCCCCGATGTGAAAACCACAGGAAGTGAGGTGTGTGCCACAGGTGGATGCTGCTGGCAGAACACTGCCCACCACCTTGCCGGCAGCTAGGAGCACAGCAGGCCGAAGGGCTGTGCAGTCCCAAAAGCGTGTGCTACGCTTGGTTTCATGAAAACAAATCCCGAGCACACTAGAACAGATCAATGAGGACAGGATTTCTGAAGCTACAGTGCAATAACTGGGGTTAAACACTGCCTGGGGCCTCCTGCCATAGACTGGCGGGAACTTTCCAGCTCTCAAATAGCCATGGGTACTTACCATTGGGCCAGATTATACTCTGTTTCCTCTCAGGCATTTTTGTTTAGCACAGTGCTTCTCCATCATGTGCACCAGTTTTTGCCTTGGATACATGAAAGAAAAGGCTCTGGGTTTCTGGGAAAGGTTTGCTTGTTCCTTGGGAAAAAATGTAGGAAAGGAAGGCTCCTTTGTTTCTCTGGATACTGGTGTGTCCCCTGTAAAACTGGAGCTCACTTGCTGGCAGCCTGAGGGGTCCCCTGGTCAGGGAGGAAGAGTGAAGCAGGAACGCAGGGCTGGAGACATCGAGGGGCTCACCTTCCTGGGAGCCACCCTTGGTGGGGACGGGCTGAGGTGTGATACCAAAAGCTCCTGGTGGCTTCAGCTAGTTTGCATCAAAATCATTCTAACTGCCTTCTCCTTCCCTCCCCTTTCAAATACCATTTAATATCTGACATGCAAAGGCATCTTCTTCCTTAACAATTGCTGCATCTGATAGATGATCTAGGGACATTCATGTGCTCCATTAGCAGGAAAGCTAAACAGACAACCTTGACTTGCCTGAGGAAGGTCACAGTATGAACTCTTCCATTGCACTGTAGTTATAAAATGCATTTACTTATATTTCCAAATATTCTTCCGCAAGAGAAATGATTGATCTCCCTAGCTGAAACTTGATATTACATCTTCATAAGCATGAGAATACAAAATTGTCTTTCTTTTGTTGTGAAATATCTCAGTGAAGAGCTTGCAAATATGAAAGATTATGGGAGTAAAAATGCCACATTTTGTTAAAATAGGCTTGAGCATTTTGAAAAAGTTAATATCAGTACACAAAGTCGAGTGGTACAGCAGATGGCCACAAAAATATGAGTTTTCTAAAATTTAGCACTGAAAGTTTGGCAATCAAGTTTAAGAATGATGCATGACACAGATGGAAAGAAAAGAAAAAGGATGAGTTATAGGAATTAATCCATCAAGAGTCTGCCTCTAGGACATATAAATAATCATCTACAATCTCTGGAAATTTCAATTGGTATGGAGATCTGGAATATTTCAAAAATATGTTTTATTTATAGTGTTGGAGGAGTCTGTTGTACAGATTTCTTTGGCTTTAAAAAATTATGTTTTTTTTCTGTCTATAATAATTCAAATTCAGTGATTGCAAAGTTAATTGAAAGAAGTTTTCATGAAGAGAGGTTTTCTGCTATAAAAGTGCTTCAGTTACACCCACATATTTTTCTTTTATAATTTTCCAGTAAATTCCATGATAAATATTCTCTGATACCTGGTATTAAAATATGTAACATTTATGTATAGAAACACAATGAAGTATTTTCAGTCATAACAATTTCTACTGAATGTCCACGATTTTAAAAATCTTTTATAGGCCTAAGTGAATAGACAGTACATGCAAAACAAACAGATTCTGTTAAAGGCATAACAAATAGCCATAGGAAATCCCTGTTTCTGTTTTTAAAAATGTCAGATTTTTAACTGTTAACAATAAATACTTAAATATGGCTTTACAAATTTAAAGTCTTAATAGCAGTGTCTTTAAAAATAATCAGAGAATATTCTTTTCCAAATGCATCTTCAGTCTTTGATTATAGCCCTGCTGACAGTTTTGAGCCAACCATGAATTATTCATAGGGAACATTCATTGGGTCTTTTCGTTGATTTAATGTCCCCTTCGAATTGGGCACTTAGTTTGTTGAATTGCTATAGCTCACCTTGTCTACTTCTGGTTGGACCAGGTGCTTGCCACTGAAATTAAAAGATAGTTCTCTCTTGGAGTAGTGTTTCTCATTCACATTTTGAAGAAAGAGATTTGGATACCCAGCCAACTTACCCTTAAGGGATGTACCAATGTTGTCCTCGTTGGCAGCTGAGGACTTCCTGCCCTGGTGTGCAGTTTGTATCATCAAGGGTAGGATCTTGTATTCAGGTGCATCTTTGGATAATTCATTCTTCCTTCCACTTGCTAAAATATCATATTTCATCCCAGCATATTGCTGTACAGGCTGGGATGTTGTTTCAGGAGGTATTTTCATGCCTTAGGACAGCCTGGGCCATGACTGCGTAAGAACAACATTCTCCTCACCCCATCACCCCAATCTGAAATCTGTGGCTCTAATTGGTATTAACTCTGCTCAACCAACACAGGGAAAATGTGGAGACAAGCAGAGCCGTGACCCATTGCAGGTTCCACGTGGTAAAGGCCAACGTATTGCCTCAGCAGACTCATTGCGGAAACCCTTTCTGAAATCAAGTAAATAAACAATTGAACAAAAACCTGCAAAGACATACCTCTGATCAGAAGATTTTGTCATCTACTTAGTTGATTGTGCTGCTTGTGCTGTGGTCTTCGTTTGCTTGGTTTCTTCAGGTTCTAAAGACCTGCATGCATCACAGTCTTAACAGATGGTTTACGTAAACTCACAGTTCTATACCTGGCTTCTGAGCATCATCATTTTTTACTCATTTTTATCCCACCATTTCTTTAAGTAAAGATGAAGCTACCCTGATATGGGCTCTGGGGACAGCAGTGTGAATAAGGAAGGCACAGTCTCTGCTTACACCTGCGGAAGGTGAGGGTGCATGTGCGAGGGGCAGATCCAAATGGTCTGGGAACTAGTTCATTCTCTACATCATTTTTGTGTGTTGATGCTATTGTTCACAATAAATTTTCCTCTCCTTTCTTTAAGGTAAATTTTATCATGTGTATTTAAGATACACAACACGATGGTATAATATACATAAAGATAGTAAAATAATTATTATACTGAAACAAATTAACATATTCACCATCTCCCATAGGGACTCATTTCTCCTCTCTATGGCAAGAGCAGCTATAATCTATTCATTTAGCGAAATTCCTGAATACAATATAATACTACTAGTATAGTCCTCATATGGTACGTTAGATCTTTAAACTTGTTCATCATATTTGCTTCTTTGTGTCATCTGACCACCATCTCCCCACTTTCTTCCCTCCCTTCCTGCTGAACTAGTGGCCACTGTTTAATTTTCTATCTCTATGCATTTGACCTTTTTATTCTTTGGATTTCACATATAAGTGAGATCATGCAATATTTTTCTTTCTATATCTGGCTTTTGTTACTTAGCATAATGCCCTCCAGGTCCATCCATGTTGTGACAAATGGCAGGATCTTCTTTATAAGGCTGAGTAACATTCCACTGCACGTGTGTGTTTGTGCATGTATGTGTGTTTGCATGTGTGTGTTTGTGTGTATCTCCTGGTTCCATTATCCATTCATCCGTTGGTGGATACCTAGATTGTTTCTAAATGAAATGGCAACCTATATGTTGGGGGAAAATATTTGCAAACCATATGACACAGAAGTGATTAATATCTAATATATATAAAGAGCTTATATAATTCAATAGCAAGAAAATGTATAACCTGATTAAAAAATGGGCAAGGGTCTTGAATATACATTTATCCAAAGAAGACATAAAAATGGCCAACAGGTACCTGAAAAGGTGCTCAAATTCACTGATCATCAAAGAAATACAAATCAAAACCACTATGAGGTATCACCTCACATCTGTTAGGACAGCCATTATCAAAAAGATAAGAGATAACAAGTGCTGGTGAGGGCACGGAGAATGTAGATCGCGAGGTGCTGGTGGGAATGTAGACTGGTACAGCCAGAATGGAAAACAGTGTGAGATTCCTGAGGAAATTACAAATAGAACCACCATGTGACCTGCAAGCCTTCTTCTGGGCATACACCCGAAAATCACCACCTCGTAAGGATATCTGCGCTCCCATGTTCACCAGGCCTTATTCACAGTATGTGATTCACTCTTAGTGCTGATTTTCAATTAACAAATGTGCTGTAGAAGTAGTTCATGTGTTTATACAAGTGTAGCCAGAGGATTTTAAAATCAGCTTTGATCACATGATACTTGTTATTTGGCTTGGCTCATGGCAGACCATTCTTTCTTTTGTAGAAGTGACGTAAATGTTTAATTATAACAATGATATATTTTAATTTGTGTTTTGCTTAAGATTTGCATTTCCTATTTTCTTAATTATTTTATCTGAGTGCCTCCAATGGTATCATTGAACATGGGTAATTTCAGTTGTTAAGATGATCCACGTACATAATAATTTTCAAAAGAACTTATAATTAACTAAAGAAAGAAGCAACAGATGTTAGAGTGTGAAAAAAATTATTTTAAAACATTGAATATTTTTCATAGATGTCATGGTTCCCTTCTTCCCCAGTGGTGTCCCTTTAGTAATCCTAAAGGCTCTTAAGAACCAGTTCAGAACTAGTTCAGAACTCCTCTAAGTGAATATGAGAAAGGGTACAACCATCTACTGCTATATTTAGGGTTTCTTTTTTTTGTTAATATTTTTAAACAGGAATACAAGGTTACATTTAGAAGACTTCAAAATTTGTCAGTTAAAAAAAAAATGCTTAACTGTTTTTTTTCTGTGGTCCAGTGATGCGGCACAGTAACTGACATTCTTAGAACAGTTGTCTCCGCGTTTCCCTCTCCAGCATACTGTTTTCAAGATCTGTTGAACTTGCAGGCTCTCATGAGGCTCTGCTGTGAAAGAAATAGTTGCAAGGAAGACTCTTGAAGATAGCGTTGACTCAAACCATATCGCATTTTCTGCATTATTTTATACGCCGTGCTGCGTGAGAAAGTAACATCCCACAACTGTTATTTGGCATCTTCTATCACAATGTCAGACATTTCCCACATCTGTTCTAGTAGATCCTAATCCCATGAAATTGCCCCATTTGAGGCTGTTAGACAGCAGTCCCCGAAGGAACTCTAGTATCAATGTGTGGGAGAGAAAATGACAGTGGCTGCCGGAAGGAAGCTGTGGAATCTGCCTTATAAAACCACTCAGACTCCACGTGCAACCAGAAACGCATGAACCGTAAGCCTCTCACACTCGAAACAGAGACAAAAATAGCAGAGGCAAACAGATGGAATCCAGACATCAAAAGGAGCCCTCTGACATTCGCCAGGCAGTTTTCATTATGAAGTTTATTTAATTGATTTCTTTCTCTTATCTTCTTGCAACTGCTAATAGCTTTGAGTGATAAGACCTTGATGTCTGGAAATGAAGAGGAAGGAACTCTGCCCGCTACATGCATTTCTTTGATAATTAATTTCTCTAATGCTGGGTGTGATCTCACATGATACTGTTCATTTCTCAATACTTTTACATATAAAGAAAAGAAAATTCTCAATGACTTCAATGACTGATTCATGTCTATGGTTCTGTACTATGCAGAATTTTCAGATCATTCATCTTTGTATTTAGTCAACCAAAACTTTTGCATACCTACTGTGTGTAAAGGACTGGTACAATGGAATCCATGTAGATGGATGCAGTCAAATTTCTCGAGGAGCCTGCTTTTTAACTTAGGAGAAAAAATACAGTTCAAATGGCTAGAAAAGAAGAAGTCACAAATGCCACGGAAGCAGTCAAGAGAGAACACTGAGTGAGAGCTGAAGAGCGAGAGGTTACTTCTGGCTGGCAGGTCACGGACCTCACCAAGTGCGGCAGGACTTGGCCATGGAGAGGCGGGAGTAGGGTCTTCCCCTGAAACAGGACGTGTGTGCAGGCTGTGGCCCCGGGGGATGTGGGGCTCATACCTGGGGCTGTGAGCAGCATCACTTGTGGGTGCATAGAGAGGTGTGGCCGGACACAGATTTAGACAGTGAGTTGTTATCTTTCCCGAAAGGTCTCGAATGCCAGGCAAAGGAGCGTGTGGTCATTCAACTCCCCTTAACTTGCTATTGCAGTTAGGCAGCTGGAACTGCACTAACTTCCTTGGGTGAACATTTCCCCAGTATAACTATTAATGATTTCAAAAACTATACGCTACATCACATCTTGAATTATTTTTCCCTTACAGGGAAAGAAAAGTCATATTGATTTGACTATCTAAAAGAAATAAGCTTTCCAATTGTATATACATGCATAATGTTACGTGTACAAACATGTGCATGTGTGCAGTCATATTCTGCCGTCTCACCGTCATTACTTCACCTTTAGTTACAATTTCTTTCTTTATCACAATTTACTTATTTCAGAAGGTGCTCCTAAACTTGAAAAACTTAAATTTAAGGTTAATGTTCCCTAAAATTATGTTATATAAACTTGAATTTAGTCCAATTTCAAAGAGGAAATTTCCATTAATAGTGTAATAAACTAATTTGTTTTTAAACTTACTAATGCCAAAAAGGGATATTTTATGATTTTAAAGTCACGGACAATATTTTATTCACTACTGTTTTCTCAGCACCTAGCAGAGTGTAGGATAGCGAATAAATGGACCTGGTTATTAAATGTATGCATTAATTTTTTAAGGACAATGGCAATTTGGAAAAATATTGTTACCGTCTTTGCAAATGAAGTGCTTATTCCTGTGTATTATGTTGCTTCCGTCTACTCCTTGGTTCATTCTCACAGTCCCTTACACGGGAGCATTTTTTGTGGTTACTATTCTCTTTCAGAGATTCTTCACACCCAAATGGAGCTGCTGTTAGTTAGTGTTTAATTTTTCTTTCCGTGATATTTGCTTATGAACATCTCATTTCTTGTTCATATTCTTAAGTTATTTCAAGTTATTTCTAATTAGCTTCACCAGGCTGTTCCAAACGATGCAAATTACTGCTGAAAACCAGTACGCTTGCAGTAATAGTATAAAAGTTCATTAAACTTGCTTTTGATATTAGCTTATACTTGGCGGTGACCTTCCAAGACCTTATCAGGCCCCCATTGGCAAGCTAGAGTACACGAAACTAATTCAGAACACCTCATTAGAAAAGAAAATCTGACTTTAATATTTTAAAGTGGCATGGATTCCAATATTTGAGCTTCCCTGTGTAAATAAGATTGTAAACATAATGGCCCCGAGCCCTTTCCAGACCATCGTCTCCCGTGTTCATCAAATGCCTATTTCCCTTGTGCACGTCATGCACATCCACCCGGGTCTAGCCTAGCTCAGTGCCCTCAACAAACCAGTCTCGAATGTCTGTGAGTATGAAGCGCACCTCGGGATGCAGCTGGGTGGAGCATGAATCCGGGTGACTTGCTGTGCTTGACCTAAAGGAGCTCTCAATGTTAGAGGAGAAAGACATCAAAGAGCAAATAACACGGAGCCTGGTAGAAAGTGTCCTGGTTGAATGCAGGCTACAGGTATTTAAAGAATAGAAGGAGTCAGGCTCGAAACTTAAGCGCATGATACATGCGCTGGGCTTCTCTGACAAAGTCCTATGTCATTATTTGGGTGTCTGGGCGTTTACTGAGATTCCAGGAGACCAGTGCTCAATGGGACATTTCCTACAAAAGGCATTGCCCAGCCATTTGCTCCAGCAAGGGGGCCTGGCACTGGCATCGGTGGAGGCTCTGGCGTTTCCCTGGGGGTGTGGTGGGTGGCTTCCCTCTGACCCCGAGGGCTATGAGAGTGCCCCCCTGTGTCCACTGAGGAACCTCACAGCCTACACTGCAGGATAGGGGCTTGCCTCTGGGTCTCCAATACAGTCGTCGTGTTTTCCCCTGCACTGCAAAGCTCATCGAAATAAATGAATCTTTTAGTCTGTATCTGAAGCTGGAAATATAAATACTTCTGTCCTGTTGGGAGTGATGTTAAATTTTATAAACCACAATTCCTGGGGCCATTAAGGAGTCGTGATTTTATGTGCGCGCTGTCCCGAAGGGATCTGGCAGGAGTGTTCCTTGGGTGCACATATCTTACGGGATCTTCTCAGGCCCTCTCCTGCTCCCTCGTGTCTCTTTGTTATCCACACGTGCCCCGTGGGTCACAGCATAATGAGAGCAGTCTGGAAAAGGGAAACCCAATTTCATCCTGATACAAATTGTTAATTTTAAATATTTTGACCATTGCCATCTACTTTTTTACGTGAGGTTTTGCAAAAAGAAAAAAAAGTAATTAATGGATGTTGTAACTTTTTCCTGAGTAGACTTTTGTTCCTTATTTCTTAGCAGAATTTGAAACTTCCTTTTTGCTATGCTAACACTGCTATCCATGTCGGAGAGGCCTCTGGGCAGGTGCACCTGGGAGTTACTGTGACCTTAGTGGTTTTTACTTCTCTTGTTTCAATGAAATCTGAATTAACCCCTAGCATAAGTTTTCAAGGTAAAAACAATAAGCTTTCCTTATAACTATTTACAGCAGGGCTAGTATTACGAAGAAAAGTTTTACAAGCTTTGCACTTTACAGACATTTTATTTGCATCTCAGTGGAGGACAGATTTTTGCTTGGCATAGTTTTAATTGTAAATCATGTCCTCAGCTGTATCAGGGTGGAATCACCAGTGAATATGGAGTTGGAGAAGTCTGGATGGTGCCAGGGCTTCCTTGTGTTCTTCTCCACTAGAGACTTGTGAGTACTCCGTGGAGAATACTAGGAGATTCCGTACCCTCCAGTTGCAGGTGTGCTGTCTCTTTGTTTCTCCCCTGTGCCCACAGCACATTCTCAGTGCTTGGCACAAAGTAGATGCTCAATGAATAGTTTCTTAGGCATTGCTGCCAAACGCATTGGCAGCATCCAGATTAAGAGAGAAGCATCTCATCTTTGGGCCCAGCTACACAAAGCAGTCTCTCCAGATATCCTCAAATAGTCATTGTATTTGTAAGGAAACATGCAGAGAAGAAACATTTTAAGTTGCATTTATATTTCTTTCCTTCACACTTTTTTATTTCAGCTTATTATGGGGGTACAAAAGTTTAGGTTATGTATATTGCCCATCCCCCCCACACACACACTTTTGAAGGGCTTTTCTCCTGGCCACCTCTTGGAGTAGAGAAAGGCATGAGAAGTTAAGGAGCTAGTAGTGCCAACTGGCACAGAGAGCAGCAGGATTCTAAGCAGTAGACAGAGAGGGAAAGTCGTTGTGAAGTAAGGACTTCTGTAGCAGGTTCTCCCAGGCTAATGTGTCTGGTGCTTAAGTTGCTTGGTAAATGGTGCTATCCCTGAGGATTAGAAAAGGGTGGACCCAGTGGCACTGCTAACCTGTAAGATGCCTTTCTGTGAATCAGAACAAGTTTCCTCTGCTGAGCGTCATACCACCGTAGGCTCAGGTGTTGGTCGGCAGCCGGCAGGTTCTTGAGCACCGAATGGCGCCCTTCCTCTGGGCACAGAAGACCCTCTGCCAATGCTCATGGACTAAGAGGTGCTTGTGGCTGAATGTCCACCCTCGTGTGCACCTCCACAAGAGGATTTCCTTTTGTGCATTGCACGGACTATACAATCTTGTACAAAGTAAATTCATCTGGCTTTAAATATAAATTATACATATATACAGATAAATACAGTTCACTTATTCATATATTCATATTCACAATATGATATGTATGATAACCAAGTGGGGAATCTCATAAATAATACATGTTATATTAATAAGATTAAGAGAGAAAGAATGTTACAGTCATTTCAATAGATGTAGAATAAACATTTGATAAGATTCAATACTCATTCATGGTATGAATTATGAGTGAATAATTCATAGGGTGAATGGGAGCTTCTTTAACCTTATGAAGGATATCTATTACATTGTCTGGCAAACATCATCATGTGTAGCGGTGAAAGGTTAGAAGCCTTTCCATTAAAGTCAAGAAAGAGCCAAGGATTCCTACGGGCTACTAGTGTTCAATACTGTATTGTACTGGAGATCACAGCCAATTCAATGCAACAAGGCAAAGAAATCGGAGTGCTAAGGTCGAGAGTGGGGATAATTTATCCCAAGGATCCCTTCCAGCTCTCTCACCTGCATCTCAAAGGTCAGAGGCTATTTGTTAATGGCTGGTCATTAAACGCAGTGTGACATTCCCCGATTGCAGTGTTGGGTGGATGGTGCTGGGCTGAGCCTCCGCAGGTGGCAGCAGGTGAAGGGCTCCTGGCCCTGCCCCCTGGAACTACGGCAGCTTGATCTTTCTCTCTTTTTATCTTTTTAAAATTGTCGATTGATTACAGAGTTATTCAGTGTTTTTAAAGATTGGCCACCAAGGGGCAGCGGCTTGTTTTCTGAGGCAGAGGCCACGTTAGCACCATGTTTGCCTGAGGAAGTGCTGCGAGGGCTGACGCTTGACGAGTGCCTGCTGTGTGATAACTAGCAAGTGTCCGGTGCTTGGCTACAAATAAGAGAATGAGCAATAGGTCGTCGCGGTCTTCACGAGTCTCACGGTCTATTAGGGGGACGCCTGTGCAGACAGGCCACTGGCTGTCGCGGCCTTCCTAGTTCCAGGGCACAGCGGTAGCCCAGAGCAGGGAGTAGTGTTTTCGAGGGCATTTAGGAGAATGGGATCTTGTGGGAAGGGCAGCAGCTCTGGCAAAGGCATAGCGGCCTAAAACCACAGCGTATGTGGGTCTTTTAGACTGTGCCATGTGGCTAATACGCAGGCCATGGGGGTGGGAGGGGTTAACACAGACATTTCCAAATATCAGAGAAGCTAAGCGCTTTGGATGTTATTCTGCTGGTAGCAACGAACCACAGAAATGCAATTAATACTAATTAGCCCAGCGTTCTTTGAAACTGGCACGATGACCTACTATTCAAAATCTCTTATGCTAGAGCCTCCACATATCCTATTTTGATTATAATTCTGTGGCATTTCTTACATATATTTACTTATAAATGTAGGCTTTGTGTTGCTGTTGTCATTCCTGTCTGCCCATATAATCTCCTGTGTGAACAGCCTCACTTCTCACTCCCTCAACATTTTAATGTCCCCTCTGAATATGGATTAGAGCATTTCATGGTGTAATAAAGCCACATAACCTCTAATACTGGTTAATTCTCTAAAAGAAGGAAAACTAATTTTTTTTCCTGTCATAGTACAAGAGAAAACTTAGATGTCTACAGTCACTCTAACATATCACTTATTTTCCATTTTATACACTTATGTCTATAGGAAAATTAAGTAATTTAGAGATACTTTAGTCATATTTTGGAAGAGATGATTTTGTGCAGCCACCCGATGATTTTTTTTCTGAATGAATAGAAACGGAAGCAAAAGCAGTCGATACTCTCGCTTAAATTTTGCAACGTTTCCTAGAAGAGAAAAATAAATCAAAAACTCATTCACAGTGCAGAATTCTAAATACTTCCACTGAGACAATTTCTATAAGGCCTGAAAGACGGCTTTGAATAAGAAAACCCCCACCTTATTAAAGCACCGTTTTAGAATGGGAGATTTGTGGCTGCGTTTGTGAGTTTAGATAACCTCGTATGTGAGCTTCCAAGTGAGTGACCCCCATTATAAGTCATTGTATTTTAATATATAAGACTGTATGTGGATACAATGAATATAGGGAGAAAGATTTGTATAGCAAAAGAACTAAAAAAATGTATGTACCTCATGCCTTAGGATAAATAAATATCTGTGACTAAAAACACAGATTTGAAAGAGGTTTAGACACAATTATTTAATCACCACATTCTATTTTTGGAATGTACAGCAAAATGATTTTTTAAATCGTATTTAAGCAGATGAAAATTCATAATATAGAACAGTCTTTAAACATTTATCTGGGTAATTATTTACCTTATAGGAAATTTCAAGATAAATAAACTGATTTGTGTCATTGCCATATATCAAGTATTTTATAGCATAGAAATGTTTTAAGTTTTGCTTATAAGTTTGATTTTAAACATCTTAAATATTTTAACTACACTGTAGTCCTCATTTATGTGAAAACGGCCCCATCAGTGCTGAAGTGTAGGATGCAGGAATGACAGGGATTTTGCTGACCCACAGCTGTGCGGCAGAGATCCGAATGATGTCCTCATGTCTGACTGTATCTGGCCGCTCTCTTTGAGACTCTCTCTAATCAGCTTAATCATCGATGTTTCAGATTATGCACACAGATGGAGACCATGGAGGTGGGCACACAGAAAGCAGCAGACCTGTTGCCTGACAAACTGGAACTTAGGCTCAACCAAAAAACAAAGAGATGCAAAAATGTGTTTAAGCTATGGCAAAAAAAGAACAAATATATATATATATATATATATATATAAAATGCATTAATCGTATTGTCAGTATTCAGTAAATTTTATTATAACTCAAGACCTCGGTAAACCATTAAACTAAGTTCTGAGAGAAAAAGTTATAAATCTTAGAAATAAATCCATCAACAGTGGCCATAAACAAAGTATTGTGTATGATGTTGTCACTTTGTTTAGACAGAATATTTGCTTTTGTGAGAACACCTCTCCTTTGCTGGAGGATTGGGGAGCATCTTGTTACTCTTGCTCCCAGCCTTGGGAGGAAAGCCGATAGGATCACTGAAGAACAAAGAGCCCCGCCCAGCCCGTGGGCCTCGGAGTTCAGCTTGCCCAGCAGTCCGGACGCATGTTCCGAGCAGGGCACCCTTGTACTTTACTCTTTTCATTTGGGTCACTTCTGGGACACTATTATTACATCTTGAACATTTATAAAACTGAGACCCAAAGACTTTTAACCTTTATTAAAAAAATAATAGTTGTACCCAACTATTTTGAAAACTTACTTTTTTTTTTTTTTGAGACAGAGTCTCACTCCATTGCCCAGGCTAGAGTGCTGTGGCATCAGCCTAGCTCACAGCAACCTCACACTCCTGGGCTCAAGTGATCCTCCTGCCTCAGCCCCCGGAGTAGCTGGGATTACAGGCATGTAACACCGTGCCCGGCTAATTTTTTCTATTTTTTTTTAGTAAAGATGAGGTCTCGCTCTTGCTTAGGCTGGTCTCAAACTCCTGACCTCAAGAGATCCTCCCGCCTTGGCCTCCAGAGTGCTGGGATTACAGGCATGAGCCACTGTGCCCGACCTGACAATTTACCATTTTAACTAATGGGTCTTTTACTTTCTGTGATGAAGGCTTTCATCATTTCTTCAAGTGACTAAGATTGTGCTAGGGTTTTCCTTGTGTTTTCTATTAGCAATGATATGCCACAATTAGGGCATAGATAATTTAGTCAGAATTGGGTGTTCAAAGCAACTAATATGCTGAATGTGTTACACTTCTTGTGCCATGATCGAGGAGGATGCTGGTGACTTTGTATGAAACAGGTCGCTCTGTCAAACACCGAGCCCTGGGCCAGTGGTCCGTGGGATTGGCCAGAGTGTCAATGACTGTGTTCTGGTGTCAGTTACATCAAGTCCCTCCTGCATCTTAACTCCTGTCATAAGTAGTTGGTGTGGGACTTACGGCACTTCCATGTGTCTCCGTTCAACTTCACGTGTTTATTTCACGTTAGTGTCTAAGATTCCTGAGGATGGAGATCAGCAACTTGCGCGTGGTACACATGCCCCAATAGTGAGTACCGAAAGATGAATGGGTGGATGTATAAATGGATGGATGGATAGAAAACATGATACTTCTATTTTTATAACTATGTTGTGAATGGAAAGTGTCATGCAGGCAATATTACTCTGACTTGTAGTTCAACAATATGAATGTTTAAATTAAAATATTAAGGTCATTATCCATAAGTTCTGGTAGGAAATATTCATGAGTTAACAGGAATCAAATTAAACAACCTGAGTAATAATGTAAAAAGTCATTTAAATAGCCTTCTTTATGGGGAAGATAATTAACTTCCCATAGTAAATTGTCCAAAAGAAGAGCAAAAAATGCAGTGCCCTGGGATTATATTATAGAAAAAAGATGTTGATAAAACGTGCATATTTTCCATTTCCCAGACCCATTAAATGATGAGATCCCAGCAGAGAGTGCCAAGAAAACACCCACGAGCCCCAGTTATTTCCAGACAGTGAAATGAAATGTCAAACGGACTTTGACCTCAGCTGTGAATGTTCCAAATATACCATTCATGATGTGAAAATTTTAGATTAGATAAATATTTCTACTACTATCTTTTAAGGCTGAAATCTTAACTAATTATTTAAGAAATATGAACTGATAAAAAGATAGCTTCGTGCAAACTCAGATAAGAGCAAATTTAGAAGATAATTTTCCACTAGATGATCACAGCACAGAGAGAACTAAACAATACATGTGAAAGCTTGGATGCAAGTTACATTTAACCTCATTTTTCAGGTTAGATAAGTCCATGCTGCTGTGTATAGCCCTGGTAGGATAATTACAGGTTATTATGACCATCTGCGTTTTCTTGGAAGAAAGGATGATTTCTCAGTAAGCATCTTTGGAGAATCTCTACTACTTTCATGTTCTGTACCCCATCTTTGCCTTCAGGGCTCTGCAAAGACCAAAGATGCCATGTGTGCCAGGCTCTCTGCTATCACTGTAAACACATTATCTCATTTAATGCTTCCAAATCATCATTATGATGTGCTTTGTTGTTATTGTTGTGTTTTGTTTTTATAGGGACAAGATCTTGCTCTGTTGCCTGGGCTAGAGTACAGTGGCGTGATCATAGCTCACTATAACCTCAAACTCCCGGGCTCAAGTGATCCCCCTGGCTCAGCCTCCCAAGTGGCGAGGACTACAGGAGTGCGACACCATGCTCAGCTAATTTGTTTATTTTTTGTAGAGATGGAGTCTTGCTGCATTGCCCAGGCTGGTCTCAAACTCCTGGCTTCAAATAAGCCTCCCACCTCGGCCACCCAAAGCACTGAGATTATAGATGTGAGCCACCATGTCTGACCTGATTTTTATTGTTAATATGTACATTGTACAGATGAGAAAGCCAAGATACTAGGTTAAAAGATTGAAGGGAATAGAACCCCTAGACAGATGCTGGTGGGCTCTCCTGGTTATCACAACAGCGCCATGAAATTGGAAATGAGCATAGAGCTACACAGTTTGGACTTACTGGCCCACTTTTAAATGAACTCAGAAGAGGAAATTATTTGAAAAACACTAAGACTAATGAAGAACCAACTTCCTATGTATTATACACTCACTGGAAAGTCAGTAACCCACCAACGGTCTTAAAAGAGGTGGATATTTTAGGTGACTTTCCCCAATATAACATGTAGGCAGTGGGATAAGCTTTTATGAAGATAAGACTCCATCCTTAATCTTTCAAATTCTAGTTAGTTTTGGCAGAAGAGGCGTAACTTCCATACAGTCTCCAAACTGTAGGGACAGACCCCTACTTTCAGATTTGAATCAGTGAAGTCAGTTATGCCATCAGTCATATGTCAGTGAAATTGCTCTCACCTTTCGAGAGCACGTTTGCTTGATTCCACGTAGCTTCCTCCCTGGCAGCGTTTACTGATGTGCTCCCTACTCAGTTCTGGTTCCACAGAAGCTCTGAGAAAACGGCTCCAAGAGCAGCTTTGATCACTGCTTGTTTGGAAAAACCCATTTGATTTTGTTTAACCCAACTCTTCTCAGTCCTCCCTGACAGCACATGCTTTTCCTGTAGCATCCATTAGCATCTCACCGAGACAGCCTTTGGGAAAAAGTCTTTCATGGAATGAATAGAACACCATTTACATTCTGTTTGTGCCCTTAAAGCAAGAGCCCTGCAGCCCTAAGGCCACATGTGGCCCTCCAGTTCCCCAAGTGTGGCCCTCAACCGATTCCAAACTTCACAAAACAAATCCTTTATTAAAAGGATTTTGTATACAAAATCCTGTAAAATTTGGATTCAGTCAAAAGGCTGCACTCAAGGATCTAGAAGGCCGTATGTGGCCCCAAGCCACAGATTCCCCTCCCCTGAATGGAATTGTTGAAATTGAAATACAAATTAGTTTTCAACACATGTATGTTTTGTCACTATTCTGTAAAGTTGAATTTAAAAACATTAAATCTGAGTATATCAGGTGCCTTAATAAAACATGAATTGTAACAGCTTACCTCACCTCGCTAGATAACCTTCTGGACTCTCATCCACACCTTGAATTTGCCATGTGTTATTAATAATAAATAATGATCATTTTTTTTTTAACTAAAACTTTCTCATGAGAAAGAACAGGAGGAATATCATAGCGAGAGGATAATCTGTTTTCCATACAGAAAGTTCCTTGCCACTGGGAGACCAGATTACAGAGGGAAAAGAGGCAAGAGATAAGAAAATCCAACTTTGTTTCAAATCATCTAATACATTGACTCCTTGGAGTATTGGAAGATAATCAGGGAGGTGAATGGATTCTCTTTTACATAACAAACAAATATATATTTAAATAGGTATATATCCGTGTTTTATTGCTGTGTAACAAATGAGCACAAATGTAATAGTTTGAATCCACACTCATTGATTATCTGATTGCTCCGTGGGTCAGAAGTCTAGGCAGAATTTAACCGTTTTCTCAGCTCAGTGTCTCGCAGGCTGCAATCTTCTCTGAGGCTCAGGGCTTTCTTCCAAGATCATTGGGTGTTTGCCGAGTTTACTTCCTTGTGGTTTTAGAACTGAGGTCTCGGGTTTCCTGCTGGCTATAGACTGGAGGGTATTTTCAGCAACTAGATCTGCCCTGAATTCTAGCCACATGGCCCTCATAACATGGCAGCTCCATTTTGTCCTTCAGTGTCAGCAAGGAACCTAATCAAGAGCATTGACTGTCCCATCATCTTATCAGGAACCCCCAGCACTCCAAGAGACAAGATTATACAGAGCGTGACCCCCAAGTGGTAGGAATCTTGGGGGCTTCTTAGAATTTTGCCTGCCCCAGTGTGTGAGTGTGTGTTTACAGTCAAAGGACCCTTAAGGTCAGAGCTGGATTGTCATCGAGTCAGGGTGCAGGTGATGGACAGAAAATAGACCAGCTGCTCTGAGTATTCTAAGTGGGACTGCTCAGCTTGTGGCCCTGAGGACACACAGTTCTACAAGCCTGATGAAATGCAGAACACTGAGCTGAGCTGTACGAGCAACGTCACTAAGCCTGAGTCTTTTTGGCCTTCTTTAGGAATTTCACCATTTGAATAAACCAAAAATAGAAGATACTATAATTCTGTTTTGTTCTAAGTTCTTTTAGTTGCAAAAAGCAAGAAAAAAAAAATGGCATCGAAATGATCTAAGAGAGAAAAATGGTATTTAAATTTTGTGTGATTAATGTCAAGTAAAACCAAGTTGGCAAGTATGTATCAATACTATGTGACCCACATTTCTGCTTAGTACATCTCTGAAAAACTCAATACTTTAAAGGTTTAAAAATAAATATGAACTTATGATAGACTTGTAAGCTATTTACTATTAGTGGGCTATGCTGCTAAGTAATAGCTTTTAATGCAATATGCTTATTTTATTTTTCAACTAGATGGTTTGCCAAAGGCATGAGTATGGTTTTAGCCTATGTCTGCCATGACCGCTCTATTATTTTAATTTTATTTCACGTTTTTGTGCCAAGAAATGGAACCACTGTAACACATACAAGTGTGGTTATGTGACCATCTCATACAAATACTATGATTATAGGGAGTATTTATTTTGTTAAATCTTATTTTTCTTATCATTGTATATGTGTGTGTGTGTGTGTGTGTGTGTATAGAGAAAGAGAGAGAGTGTGCGTGCTTGCGTGCTTGCAATCCAACATCATTTTCTGGTAAGAAAACAGACCAGTATTTGTTGTGATTTTGTCCTTAAAAGGGTCTGGGGTAACTGCCCCATGCATTATTATAACAGCAAGTCCAATGAGCAGTCCCACCAAAGCCTTAATCTTAACGTACCTCATTTGGGTTTTTGTCATTTATTCTAGTCCTTCCAAATTCCTCATGAGAACTCTTGAAATCTGTGCAAATTATTATAATGTTCTCAAGCAAGGATATTATATGTAAACATTTTCCCTTTAAAGAATGGAGGCACAGAAGTCAAGGGTGGATTTCTTTGCTCAAGGTCACCACTTCAACTGTTAGATTGAGAAGGAAATTTTTCCCCAAATGATGGGTATTGACTTCTAACTAAAAGTACTTTCCTCTCTCATTGCAAGATATTTTCCAGAAAAAGATGCATGAATTCTTGACTTTTGCTCTCAGAGAGTGAAAATTTAAAGGCATTACACCGAGAGAATAACATAAATAGATGGATCTTCTCATTTGAGATGTAAGTTTATGGAGGCAAAAGTGCCCACAAATCACAGCCCCTGTAAATGATGATTTCCAGCGACAGCACTGATTTTCTTATCCTCTTGAGCTTTCTACAGTGATATAAAAAGGAACTCCTAAAATAACGTGTAAGGAGGAAAGCGAGCTCTATTTTAGTATACACAAACACATATAATCTAATGCACACACATACACCCCGCACCACATCATTTTTTAGTAAGAAAACAGAGGAGTATTTGTTTGCTTTTCTGCTCTTGGAAGAATCCAGACTGACTGCTGGTTGAAAATGAATGCACCATTTGAAGCCCCTGAGATGTTTGGCTGCATGGCTCCCCCTTTGGAGCCAGCAATGGTGCCAGTCGCCCACTGGGGAAAGGAAGCTGCATCAATCCCAGGTTTTGCCCCCGAGAAGCTTGCAGGCTTGGAAGACCCCCATGCAAACAAGTGGCATAGTAAAGGGTTATAGAAGTGTAGAGAGTACTGCAGCTACTCGGAGGAAACCTGCTGAAACGCAAGCCATTATTGCATAGAGCAGTTGCATTGTGGGTGATTTTCTACTTAAAAATATTCATTTTCTGTTACAATATTGTTTTCACATTTTTTCAAAACATTTCTATTGTATTTCGTTGCACTTTTATGACTAGTAATAGTAGTGGAAAGAAATCAGAAAAAATTTAAAAATTTCTAAATCATCAGCCTCTCTTCAGAGTAGCTGGTGTAAACTGGGTGTGTCTTGTAGCCATGTTGGATGTCTTTTCCCCTTCTATGAACCAGCTTCAAATACATGCCCTGGGATTTATTTGGGACAGCTGGCTTTACCTAAAGCAGGGTTGTGGATTGCAAAGGCTTTTTGGTGTTAGAAGATCATCATGTCTATCCCGAGCATTTAAAGATGATTTGCAGAGAGTCAGATGGTGAATGTGTAAGAAACTGCCCTGGAGACTGAGTCCTTCCACTAGATCACCCTGTGGCTTGCATACTTCTCCAAATCCCACGGAAGGTGATTTTAACCAAAAGCCTGCACCAGCATGAAAATGCATTGCTGCCAAAGGAATTGATTATAAGGGAAGTAAGTGACTATAAAAGAATGGGGAACGTATGCAGGCTACACACAAGTGTGTAGGCCATAACATGTAGTTACACTGGCTGTGTGGTAGAAAATATCACCATTTCTCAGGCATATGATGATCAACAAAATTGGAGTCGATGATTTGTGTTCGGTGTTCATGAAGCATTTGTCTACAATTACTTCATGTTTATATTTAGTCCCAAATATCCAAACATTAATGCCGTGAAACAAACATACTGTAATTTTAGTATTGCAGGTATATATAAATTCACAGTTGTTTTGCATATCATTTCTAAATGAGAAAGGAAGCCACCATTTATTAGAGGCTCTTTTTTCTGTGACCATGCAATTTTAATAGCTATATTGAGGTCTGATTGGCGTGTAATGAACTGCACGTGCTTAAAGTGTACAATTTGATAAGTTTTAATATATGGGCACAGCCTTGATGCAATCAACACAGTCATGATAATGAACATGAGCATCCGCCCAAGTTTCCCTGTTCTCTTTTTGAACGCCTCCCTCAAACCCCTACCCCATGGTCTCTAGTCCCAGATACCCACTCATCAGTTCCTGTCTCTGCATATTCCCCAATTTTATACAAATGGAATTGTACAATGCCACTTCTTTTGCTGCTAGCTGCTTTCACTCAGCATAATTATTTTCAGATTCTTCTATGTTTTTCTGAATAGCGACAGTTCATTTCTTTTTATTGTAGAGTAATATTCAATTATATGGACATAAGAAGATTTATTTAGATTTGTTTAGCTATTGATCTGCTTATGGACATAGAGTTGTTTCCAATTTTTTGGCTATTCCAAATAAAGCTTTTGTGAACATTCATGTACCATTGCTTGTATGGACATATACTTTCTTCTCTTTTGGGTAAATATCTAGCCGTGAAATGAATGGGTCATGTGATCAGTATATGTTTAACTTTTCAGGAAAGTGTCAGTTTTCATAGGGACTGTGCCATCTTACATTCCTGTCAGTGTATGAAAGTTTCTGTCATTCTGTTCCTCATCAGCATTTGGTACTGTCATGTGTTTTTGCTTTTGGGGGGCTTTTTTGTTTTTAGTTTTCTGCAGTTTAGCAATTCTAATAGGTATGTAGTAGTTTACTTGTGGTTTTAATTTATTTTTTTCTAACAACATATGACATTGTGCAACTTCACATATGCTTTTCTGCCATCCATATATATTCTTTGTTGGAATGCCTACATTCATATCACTTGGAGATTTTTATATTAAGTTACTTCTTATTGTCAAGCTTTAATTTTTTAAATAGATTTTTTAAATAGATAATAGATGCCAGGATTTTATCAGATATCTGATTTGCAAGTATTTTTTCCCATAGCTCAGCATTTATTCCCTTAACAGTGTCTCTCAAAGGGCATATGTTTCTGATTTTGATTACTTCCCTTGATCTTTTTTTTATGGATAAGCCTTTGGTATTTTATTTAAAAAAATCTTTGCTTAACCTAAGATCACACAGATATTCTCTTATATTTTCTTCTAGGAGTTGTATGGTTTTAGATATTAGGCTATGATCCATTTGAGTGAATTACCATAGATGGGAAAAGTTATAGATCAAAATTCATGTTTTTTCCTATGGATATCCAATTGTTCCAACACTCATTTGCAGAAAAGACTATACTTTCTCCACTGAATTGTCATTGTGCCTTTATAAAAATTAAAATAAACTATAAACATGTGGTTCTGTTCCTGGGCTTTCCATTCTGTTCTTTTGCTCAGTCTCTCCATCCTGATGCTAAAACTACAGCATCTTGATTATTGTAACTTATAATGAATCTTGAAGTCATGTAATATAAGTCCTCCAACTTTGTTCTTCCTTTCCAACATATTTTGACTATACTAGATACTTTGTATTCTGTCTGAATTTTAGAATGAGCTTATTAGTTTCTACCAAAATGCCTCCTAAATTATAGTTAAGATTACATTGATTCAACTTCCTTTCATCATAAAAGTCATGCACATATGTTAGAATTATTTCTAAGTATTTCATAATTTTGATGCTATTATAAGTAGCCTATATTATTGTAATTTCAAATTGCTTATTGCTAGTACATAGGAATGAAATAATATTTTATATTGGCCTTGTGTTATTCAGCTTTGATAAATTAATTTATTATTTCTAATAACAGTTTTGTAGATTCCATGGTATTTTCTGCATAGACAATCATACTCTTTGTGAATAAAGAATGATTACATTTTCCTTTTCATATGAACCCTTTCTGTTTCTTTTCTTTCTCCTAATTGCACCAGCTAAAACCTTCAGCATAATCTTATGAATGGAAATGGTAAGGCCAGACATCCTTGCCTGGTTTCTGATCTTAGGAGGAAAGCATGTAGGCTTTAACCATTATGTATGATGCTATCTGTATGTCTTTAATAGATATCCATGAGATTCAGGAAATTTATTTCTATTGTTCGTTGATTGAGCGTTTTTATAAGGAATGAATTTTAAATTTCGTCCAGTTAAATGTTTTGCATCTATTGAGATGATCATATGGGTTTACTGTCTAGACAGTTAATGTGGTGAGTTACGTTAATTGAATTTCAGATGTTAACCCAGCCTTCCATCCCTGACATAGTCTCCCCTTAATGATGACTATTCAACTTTTTATGTATATTTTTGGTTTGATTTATTAAAGTCTTTTTAAATATTTCAGCATCTAAGTTCATGGGAATACTCACCTGTAGTTTTCTTTCTGTCTAATGACTTTTCTGGTTGTGATATCAGATTAAAGTTGGCCTCATAGAATAAATCATGGTGTACGTCTTTTCACAATAATCTGCAAATGTTGTGTATGTTGCAGCTGGTCTGTTAAAGCTATTTCTTCCTTATCTCTTCCAGGTCTCTACTTAATATATTCAGCCTTTCTTCTAGCTCTTGGAGCACATGAGATATAGAACAGCTGCTTTGACGTTCTTGACTACAGATGCTGTCATCTGTGTTATTTCTGCTTCAGTTTCAATTGACTGATTCTTCTTTTCATGATAGGTTGTGTTTTTTGACCTCTTTGCATACTTGGTAAATTTAAATTGGATGCAAGACACTGTGAATTTTACCTGGTTGTGTGCTAGACATTTGTTGTCCTAAAAATCTGCTAGAGTTCTCCTTTGGAACGTGATTACATTATGTAAAATCAGTTTGATGATTTTGGTTCTTGCTTTGAGGCTTTGTTAATTCAGATCAGAGCAGGATTTTCCCCCTGTGGAGGCAAGGTGCTCCTTGGTATCCAACCAGTGCTCTGGGAATTATGGGGTTTTCACTACTGCTCTTTGGAGCAAGCACTATTCCCAGCCCTGAGTGAGTGATGCACACCGTTCCCTCTCATCTTTTGGGTGGGTCTTTCCCCAGCCCTGTGTAGTTTCCTCACATATGTTTGCTGATTTTTTACTCAAACATCTATTTGTTGATTTTTACTCAATTGAATACTTGAGGGGTGATCTCTGCATATCTCTGGAATTTTCTCTCTGTGCACCTCTCTCCTTCCCTAGAATCCCAGCCACTTTGACATCCCCCACCTCCAAACTCTGTCTCCTCAGTCTCTAGCCTGTGCATGCCCTGTGCCTTGGTTGGGAACATTCTCATGGCTGTGAGCTGTGACCCTAGGGGGCTCCTCTCATTTGTATCCCATCACTCAGTGGTCACTGGCCTCATCGCCTGAAGTCCAGTGTCTTCAGACCTGTCGTTTCCTTTTTTTAAGTTATATTGGTGAAAGGGTTAATCCAGTTTCTGTTATTCCATATTGGTGGTGGGAAGCAGAAGTCACTCTGTAACTATATAATTTTGAACCCACTACCTTCCTTTACATATCTTCCTCACTGGGTACCACTAAACTAGTTTCCAGGACTTCCTGTCAATCTTAGCTCTGTTTGCCGCAAGCTCCTGGGATCATGGATCTACTTCCACAGACATGCTTGAGTGCTTTGGACCTTTGTGAGCACAACTGAATTACTTCATTATTTCTTTTATGTGGAATGGCTTTCTGTCTCAGCGTGCTAAGCTTAGTTACTGAAAAAGAGCTTGATAAATCCATATGGAAACCATACGTATTCCATATGAAAATAAATTTGGTTTATATATTCAGCCACTTTAAGGATAATTTTTGTACTTTGTGCTCAGCATACGGTATAAAAATTCTGCTTGGATTATCTTCATCTCTCTATTTTACTTTCAATCTATGAAATGTAAGATATTTTAGTGTTTTCACAGGAAAAATAAACAGCAAAACAGCAAAATAGGAGGCCCCATTTAACTGTCTAAATTTGTTCTCCAAATTTATGCAAATTCCACTTGAATAAGCTTATCTGTTACTTGAGCAATATGATTGATCCATTCACCAAATGAATAGTGTTTCTGTGCTCAAGTTTGCTAATATAAAATAAATATGGTAAAGTTCTTGTTCTGACAAACTTGCAGTCAAATTGCAAATAGGCAATTAAACTTTAGTGAAATGCATGTTTGGTTCTGTAGACCTGCGATGATGGTGACCTGAATTAGAAGAGTGGCAATTAGGTGGGGCAGAGAGGATGAACACAAGAGGCCACATCTGTAGGACTTGACACACAAGGGACGACCAACAGTTTAAGCAACTTATGAGTTAAACTTTTAAATAGATGGTTTTATCACTGTTGACTGAGCTACATAATACATGGGGAACGTATTTAGAGGAATTGTTTAAAATTGTTTTAGTAACCCTTCTTATCTAATATTTTCCTCCGGAATATTAAGATCTCTATGTGGCAAATAGTAGTAATTAGCTCCCTGAAATCTTCTTTTAAATCATTTTTTTCTTTAGTATGTAATGCAATGTTGTTCAAGTTCCATTCAGATTTGGATAGTGATAGCAGCAGTTCTCCCATACATTGTAGCAAACATGTTCAGTTCAGCCACGTAAGTGATCACAACGGAAGTGAGTCACTTCATAATTTTGGTCATTAATGTAACACAGATTGGCCTTCCCGTTTCTCATCATTTAATGATTTGATACTTCAAGTGAATGCACCATTATCAAACCTCAAAAAGCAGTGGAAAGAAGAAGTCCTCCATCTCATGTTAAACTTTGAACTATGAGGAACTAAGAATATAAGAACAGACTTTGTTGGTGGAGGCTCAGATCTCACAAGCCTGAATTGATCTTCCTCAGCAGTGAGCTGTGCTACCTCTGGGGCATGTGATGCCCTGTCCCATTGGGACCAGTACACGAGATGCCAATGCAGACATGTGATCCAGCTTTCAAATGCATCCAGTGCAAATGAAGAAGAGAGTACACACGTGTTGTGTCTAGCTTTTCACATGGTTGGGTTTATGGCACTCATTGGGGCTTTTTTATTTAGGAAGCAGCATTCAAAAGATGCTGTAATAAAAGATGCTATAAACAAGGGAAAATGAAGTCATCTATCTTTCTAGTATTTGTTGATGTGGTGATGGTGTGGGCTGGGAGGTGGCCTGGAGTGTATAAATCAGAGAAGCAGCGATGATCACTTTATACATTTTCTGTTAAAAGCCTATGATGTTACAGACATGAAGAAGAACTCCCAAGCATTGCCCACCATAAAAAATTTTAAAAGAAGCATTGTGAGTTAAGAAACCTTGCTATAATAATTAGAGCAGTGACAAAATAAGGATTGTATTAGGCTTCCTTGTAAAGCTAGTGGTATAGGCACACACAGCTATTTTCCATCCTTCTGGAAAACGCATATAATATTTGGGGGACTGTTTTTTCAAGGCATTAACTCACAAAGACAGAAAAAAGGAGTTAGAAAGAACGATCTTTTTAAAGTGGAATCTGGAAACACATCCAAGAAGAATGAATTCGAGCCTAACAGAGGGGAACATGCAGAAGAGTCCACGTAGCTGCTGGGAGGCCTGCTTGCAAGGTGGCTGTTGGCTGTCGCCTGGGAATTTGGGTTTCAGGAAGGTTTCCACCATTCCCAGACTGACAAGAGTGGTGCATGGTGCCTAAACTGTTTGCACAAACCGTGTGGTGCATACTCAACACCACCTTCCTTTGGGGAATCTGGACTTCCGGTGCATGTGAAGCAATAGTGCCTACATGACCAGCCCCCTGCAAAAACCCTGAGCACTGAGTCTCCAGGGGGCCTTCCTGGTGGGCAGCATTTCCCATGTGTTGTCACAACCAGTTGCTTGGGGAATTATGCACATCCTGTGTGTTTCCACCAGGAGAAGACTCTTGGTTGTGTCTGGTTTTTTCTGGACTTCTCCCCAGGTACCTTTTTCCTTTGCTGATTTTGCTTTGTAGTCTTTCACTGTAATAAATTATAGGCAAATTACTGCCAGATACAGAGTCCTGTGAACCCTGCTATCTAATCATAGAAACTAGAAATGGCCTTGGGGACCCCCAGCACATGGATGGTAAGAATCATCTCAATTCATACCTCAGACTCCTCAGAAATCTCAGGGACCAGCAGCACCACTTTCTCTGTTAGTGGCAAAATAACGTTTGGGTAGTTTCTGTTTTAAGAAATTGTCAGACTTCCAGACCTTTCTCCTACTTCACTGAGAGGCCTGGAGCTTCTCTATCTAGCAAATACCAGGAACTTATTTTCTGAAGAGAGAAACAGAGTCCTTGGACCTCTAGGGATTAGTTGAACATGGGGATTAGTTGAACATGTGCTTGAGAACTATAATAAAAATGGTACAGTAGGAGAATGGCTGTCTACTGGTTACTTAGAGCCCGGCCTTCTCCCTCCACTTGGCTTTCAGATCCCTGGTGGCTCAGCCTCCGCCATCCAGGCAGAGCAGGGCACTGGAACCCTCTTCTCAGAGGTGCCCACAGAGCCCAGCAGGAAAAGGTTAAGGTTCTGACAACATTTTTCATCTAAAGAAGCCAACCAGGTCCTGCCACAGTCCACAAACTTCCCCTCTATGCTCAGACCTTCCAGTTAAACTTTTTACCACCCCCAACTCTGAATATGAGCAGAAAATGGAAAATGTCCAGATATCATAAAAAGTAACCTAACATGAAAGATCCAAGGAAGCAAAGTGAAACCAGCAGCGTGGAGGATATAGAAGCTACAAAGAGAGAATAAAACTTTAAAATAATTATCATCAGTGTACTCAAATCAGAGAAAGTAATGTGACCAGGAAAATAAGAATTGTGTACAATAATAAGGAACATACAAGAACCTAGGAAGACACAAAAGGGCTTTAGGAAATTTAAAGTGACAGAAGATATGAAAATTCCAATAATGTATTTGGAAGATAAGGTTGAGAAAGTCTCCCACAAAGTAGAGAAAAAAATGTAGAGTTGGAAAAATATAAGACAAAACATGAGATAAAAGATAAGAAATTTAAAGATGGGTAATGGAGTTGCAGAAAAAGAAAAGGTGTGGGGAAATGGAGAAGAAATAATCAACAAAACCATTGATACAATTTCTTAAAAAAAATACCTGAACTTTTAAAATGGTTTGTCAAAATAACCCAAACTTTTAAAATATGTAATCATACTGTTTCATAACCCTGGGGGATAAAAGAGAAAATTCTAGAAGTTGTAGAGAGATCTTTTTTTAAAAGTCGCATGTAAAGAATAAGAAATCAAACTAACTTTATATTTCTCAACAGCAACACTGGAAGATAGAATATATGAAGCATTATGTTCAATTCTGAAGGGAAATTATTCCCAGAATAAAAGTTCTACTGAACTTTTAATCAAGTTTGAGGGTAGCATAAGATGTTTTATGATAATAAGAAAGCATCACACATTTGCCTTGCAATGTCCTTATTTAGAGTGGCACTGCAGGATATACTCCAGCAAGAGGAAGGTTGACCAAGAAAGTGAAGACTTGTAATACAGGAAACAGAAGATTGAACCTAGGGAAGAAGGAAAGGAACTCCAGCCTGGGTACACAAAGCAATCTGGACAAGTGTTCTTCACCAAGCATAGAAGGCAGCCAGGCCAGGTTGGAATAGGTCAGAGAATTCTTGGAGGGATTTCTTTAGGGGTTTACAATTTGTACAGTTCCTGCTATGTCTGGATTCCTGATGAGTAGTGAATTAATTTCTAGTGTATAGAAACTAAACAGCCACCCTCCTCCCAGAATGGGAGAACCATTGACTCGGACTGGAAGGGACCTGAGCAAGAAACAAATCAATCACAGTTCACCCCATCACTCTAGTAAGGGCAGTGCTGACCTAGTGAAAAGTGCTGATGCTCGATTTTGATCAAACCAGAATTATAGCATCATGATATGAAGATGTTGGGAGACAGGAAGGCTATGATAATGAGGTAGACACAGAGCATAGGGTAGGGAGTAAAGAGTGAAATTCTTTTTCCATAATGCGCAGTTAACAGGCAGTGCATAATACTGGAAAATTCCTGTTGTTAGCTCTAAGGAGATTGGTGTCAAAATATGTAACTGAAATAGATCGAGAAGGGGTAGAGCAGTTCTCTTATTTTGCAATAAAGCTTCAAGAGTGACAACTCTTATTTTGTAACATTGCTAAAAGTCTGTAAAAGTACAGCCATAACTAGGTGCATTTTATGTTGTAGATTTTCCCTCTAGTGAAACATCCTTCATTGTTAAATGGAGGAATTGTGATGTAGTATTGCCTCCAAGGTCAACTCCTATATCCCTTATTTTTGGCTATATTTAGTATTTAGAATTTAGAATTAAAAAAAAATAAATCAGTAAGTGCTCCAGGCATATTTTTATCATCTTAGTCCTAAATCGCACGCCCCCATTCCAACACACAGTATGCCCCACTGGCCAGACCTCCAAAGCTACTCCATGCTAAGTGACCCGGGCCCCGTCCTCCTGTGGTCACAAGGGAGGTCCCTGGGAGTCAGGGAAGGGAGAAGCTGAGAAATGCCTTGAGGTGTTAACCAGGGAAATGATGGGAAAACGTCTTATAGACTATAAAGTGTCCTGTGTTATCTGTGGCTACCCTATCATTCTAGCACTTTGAGTCTCCGATCCCAGGGCTTCTAACATCCGTTAACCTCAAACTAAATATTATGTGGCCTAACAATTTGCCTTTTAAAGAAAACAGCTAAACTTAGCATCAGAATAATCAGCATTTGGGGTTACTGATTAAGTGAAAGGAAGATGATTTTTATAGTAGCACCATTTTTTTTTCACATACAATTAAGTTTATTGTCTCATCCTCATTGTTTACACAGGGGAAACTGTGCAGATTCCTTTTGGAGATGACTTGAATACTGAGCATTCTATCAAATGCATAATTTAACATGTGTGTGTTTTTAATTTTGTAGAGTGTCTGTTGAGTGTCTTAGGATCTGAAGTTTCGGAGACTCTTACCTTTTCCTAAAGGGCAGGAGCCCCTTGTGATATTGCCCTATGTATGTTGTAAGAAATGCCGTGTGTTTCCTCTCCCAGGAGTACCAGCCTTGCAACACCAACCCGTGTCCTGAGCTGAAGAAGACCACACCATGGACGCCCTGGACTCCCGTCAACATCTCTGACAATGGTGGCCACTACGAGCAGCGATTCCGATACACATGCAAAGCCCGCCTGCCTGATCCGAATTTGCTGGAAGTAGGAAGACAGAGAATTGAAATGCGATACTGTTCTAGCGATGGAACCAGCGGCTGCTCCACAGATGGTGAGGAAGGATTCCATAGGGACTGACCCACTTCTGTGGAAAGGTCTTTGATCTGATCTCTAAGGCCGTAAAGAGCAAGGGGGGGATTTTCTTTTTGATTATTTATAACTTAGCAGTCTCTATAACAGTGATCCCTGTAGAGCAGAACTGACTTCACAGCAAATGGAAGGAAAAGACCCTCACTGTAAGAATTTATTTATATAATATTTAATTGTATATGGAGGTGGTCCTATGAATTCAGCCCCCAAACTGTTCTGGATCTGTTTATGGTGGATCTGGAAGAGTTTGTATGAGATTTAGTTAGTATCAGAAAATATACTGAGGAATGATCGGTAATCATCCGTAGATCTTCTGGCATTAAAATGTAAGTTGAAATGCACTAAAATGTAAGCTGAAAATAAGGTTTTCTTTCTTTATCCCTAAAGTAGACAAAGGCAATGAAAGTGTGTTTCTTTGCTTATACCTATAAAAGGATCTTTCTGTTAAAAAGCACAGAATATGAGAATAGTATAGTAATCTTTGAAATTGCTTTGCCCCTCATAATCGTGTAAATCCCTTGAATGCCCTATCAATTTTGGGGAGAAAGCCCTGTGGTAGGAACCAGATCTGCCCTCTGTTTGCCCTGGCACCAAATGTCATCTCACCTTGGGCGAATCACTTGCCTTCCTTGGAGCTCAGCTGTCTGAACTGCAGGAAAAGAAGTTGAGCCTGGTGGTCCCCCAGAGCTTGACGCTTTGCTTTGTTCTTCATCTCTTTTTTCACTATCACCTAACGGAGCAAAATCTCTTCCAGTTTTGAAAAGGACATAGATTCTCACAGATGGGTCCTCAGAGCTATGTTTCATGAGAACAGTGATCATTTTATCTCGCATGACTAGACTATTATCAAACACTCCTTAGCACCTTTGTGTTTGCAATTCTACTTTATTCTCCCAACATGAATGTGACAGCTATTTAATGGGTGGGCACCATTCAAGTCATTTTTAGAGAAGGGGTCTTAGACCCAGAATGGTTGGCCTTGACAAATGCCACAGAACTCTGATGAGTTGCCCTGTTGGACCGACCTGGTGGGATAAATTCATGGAGGTTTGGTAAACCTCTGTGTCGCCATGAGGAAGGCTCTACCACAGTGTGGCTCTGAGTGATGGCCACCAGCTGCTCTCCTGTCACAAATCCCATGACTTCTCCTGGGAGCTGGTGAACAGCATGGATGCCAGGAGGCCTGACAGTGGCATTCAGGAGCCCCTTGCTTTAAAGTGTACTTCCTACTCCTGCTGTTCCCGCTGATGAAACTCTTCCTTGTTCAGCGATTATACAAGCTGACTGTTTCTTGAAAAAATTAAAGAATCTGCTTTCAGGAAGGGTTTTATGTGAATAAATGTACTACTTAAACAAACCTAAACACCTTAAACTTAAATGTACAACTTAAACACCACCCACCTCGAAAAATTAACAACAAAAGGATAGTCGCACTTATTAATTTTGTAAAATATTTCTGTAGTTAGAAGAAAAAAGATATGTGATGAAATACCAAGAGAAAGATAACTGAAGACTCAATTTAAAGATCTACATTCCATGAGGGATGATCTTGTGATCTCTGATGAGGGCGGTGAGATAAAATACAAGAATTTAAATATGAATTTCAGATATCTTTCAGAAATTTTTTCTTGTATAAGTATATCCCATGAATCTTTTAAAAGATATATATGTCCCATATAACTTTTTTAATGACTATGTCCTGTGCAATTTTTCAAGTATACTTATTCTAAAATATTATTTATTTTTTTATGTGAAGTTTATATTTAACCAAGCTTCCTATATTTTGTTTGTTCAATCTCCAATTCATTTATTCCCTTATTTCAAAATGAGCTGTGAACTATCTTATTCTTATGATATCAAAGTAAAAAAGAGAAAATAAATGATGGTATTTCTCTCTATATTAACTTTAGTCTCCTTTCTGAGCTTGTATATTTTATTTCTTCCATTAAATACATTTAAAACCAAAGCTAATATTAGTTAAAATGTTAATAAAATGAACCTATGAAAAATTTAACATAGATTCATAAAAGACATTTCATATTTTTTGCAAAAGTATATCATGTGGCTTCAAAGAATTTTATCCTTCCTGTGTCTTAATGCCTTTGAATTCCACAGGCCATCTCATGTTTTGGTATTGATAACTTGCAAACACAAATTTGGCCTCATTTTCCTCTGGCCACACAAAATGAGGCTTAGTTGTACATAGATATTCTTTATTCCTTTTGGTTTTGAAGTGTGACAAGAGTTCAACTGAATTTGAGAGGGTAGTTGCAGAAACAAAGCCGACAACTGATACAGAATGGAAGTTGGCACGGACTGTGGTCACTCTGAGAACTCCTAGCAGATTCACACTCTAGCCATTTCCTTGTCAGGGCTGTCTGGTGATTTCCTGCGCGCTGGGAGGTACTCCGCCCACACCGTCAACGGGGCTTGGTCAGCCTGGACATCATGGTCTCAGTGCAGCCGCGACTGCAGCAGGGGCATTCGGAACCGGAAGCGTGTTTGCAACAACCCCGAACCCAAGTATGGGGGCATGCCTTGCTTGGGCCCGTCCCTGGAATACCAGGAGTGTAACATTTTGCCATGCCCAGGTAAGTGGATTGCATAATCTGGAAAAGATCTGAAAGATCAAGGGCCTTGGAAGACCTTCTATTAATATTTTATTGAGGTTCACTCAGCTCCCTTTGTGTTTGGGATCTATGTTCTTGATAAATGTCTGAGGTGACATCATCACCTGTTGGATCAACCCAGAGTGAGAGAAAAACAAAAAGAGGAATAATGGAAGGGTTCTCAATTCCTAACCCACCCTCTCCAGCTGACCTGAAGCTAAATCCCAAATCATGTCAATGAGTATTAAAACTCTTCATTTAGCCCTCTTTACGGGTGAGCCTGCAGCTTAAGTTCTTTGTAAAACGTCTGACAGGCAGGGCCAAGTGTGCCTTCCATGGTCCCTGAGCACATTTTTCTTCAGGGGCCGTTCCCTCCATAGTGCATTGGTGTAAAGACAGATGCGATCTAGGCTGGACTGTATTCATTTTTTTCTTCTGGTTTTAAAGGAAATTAAAACATTCCCCTGAGCTACTCTGAGGATATGGACTCCAGGTGCTGAGCCCAATGGAGAAGCCAGCCCTTCAGACATGGGCTGGAAGTGTCTGGTGCCCTGAAGTGAGCCAGCAGCTCCTTCTGCAGGCTGACCCTTCCCAGGACACTGATGGAACGTGCTCATCTAGGGTCATGGGTATCAAAGCTGGTCCCCAGGGCATGTCCAGCCAGTTCCCAGTCCCATTGTGTCTTCTGCCAAAGACACCAGCTCTTCTCCCCTGCAGGCCTGACAGAGCTGTTTGTCTGGGTCTTCCTCCCGAGGCCTGGCTTTTCATTCTGCTGCATTTCCAAGCAAACGTGGGGTTGTTACAGTGAGCAAAACGAGCCCCCCACCACGGGCTTTGTGCTCTGACTCTGCCCTAAGGCCCCTCTGTCTTTCCCTTTATCACTCTGGCACCTGTCTCAGCTTTCCTCCTGCCTCTGCTCAGAGTGAGGCCCCGTCACCTCATTAACTTTCTCTTTCATCTTCCTACTTCCTGCTTCCCTGCCCAGAGCAGTCAGAGGGTGTTTAGTCCACATGTCATGGCCATCCTGAGTACTGGTCAGTGACTGAAGGTGCCACCTTCGCCTTTTGTCTGAGAGAAAGAGACTCCTGTGATGGTGTCACTCATTGCAGTGACCTCAGCCCCCAGCACAAGCCTCATACAGGTAGAACTGCCTATGGGTAATTGTTGAATGACGAGGAAACAAAGAGTTGGTTAATGAACCTTCCATCATCCCATCTCTCAGCAAACGTTTTTGGATAACCCACTATGTGCTATTCGCAGGGTATACAAAGACTAAATAATGTTGTCCAGGTCAGAAAGGAACTTAGAGTTCAGTGAGGCGGCCTCCTGTGAAAAATGTCAACCCAACACAGATACCCACTACTGGGTTGGTGACAAGATGCAATGGCAACTGGACCAATGACCCACTGAGCCAAGGGCCCACTGAGCCAGCCCTTGGGAACCCAGGCAGCTGCACCAAGCAGGCTGCCCTCGAGCTGAATCTTCAGGGACAGACAGGAGTTGGCCAAACTGACAAGCAGAGATGGGAAGAGGGGTCATTCCAAACACTGGATATAAAATTTTTGAAGGCATAGGAGCTTAGCATTTCCAGTAGATACAAACAACTTTCTAAATGTTTTGAACAAAAAACTGGCCTGTAGCAGGTGCTCACTGAGCATTTGCTGGATGGATAAATGGATAGATGGATGCATGGATGCATAAACATGTATATAAAATTGAAAACACACAGCTCCCAGCTTTGTAGCTGAGGCGCCCAATAATGTTCCTGCTCCTTCAGCTGCACAACTCCTCCCAGGATATCTTTGCTTGAATTTCTCCAGCCTCAGGGACTCCTCCTCCGCCCACCCAGCTTTCCCAGCCAAGCTGATGCTGAGGGCTGGGAAAGGTCACAGAGCTGTTTTTTCCCATAGCCCCAGTGGAAGGGTTCCTTCCCCGGGGGGCTGGGAGCGAGCCTGTAGGTGACATCATTAGATATGGGTCTGCGCTGGAATGAGGGCGGGCACGATGGGAATGTCAGGGTCCCTCCACCCCCTCACTTCCCCAACCTCCAGACTCAATTCTTCGTTGCCACCATTAGAATGTGCAGATTTCTCCAGATGCTTGGATGCTGTCCCGCTGCCTGAGTGCAAAGCATCACCGTCCATCTCAGAGACCTCCACTAATGTGCTCTGTTGGTTGTTTTTATTTTAGTTGATTTGGCAGTCAAGCCAATGCCATGTCTACATAGCCTTAGTATTTTGAATAGCTCTGTCCTCATTTTCTTCTCAAAGGCCAGAATTCCATAGAGTGCTGTGGAATTACTCAGAGTGGCCCTTGTCACTTTCCACTAGGCAGCGGCTGAGTTCAGGGATGAGTGGCGCATATGTCAACCTTCTTTCCCACCTCTTAGAAAATTCCGAAACGTATGACAGAGTGCAACTCAACAAGGATGGGTTGGGAGCTTTCCAGGGCTTGGACGCTGGGCTGCATGGCCATCGGGAAGCCGGTCAGAGGCTATTCTTGCCTCCCTTCGGACCTCTCTTCCCTATGAATTTACTCTGCTTTAACCCTATTGGGTTCACAGTGGACAATGACAAGTGGGCAGTGTATTTATTTAAAAATACATTTTCTCATTTTGATTAAATATGAAAATCTAAACAAACCAAAGGAATGTAAAATACCTTTAAAATTAAGCAATGAAAAATTTGATCTGCAATTCTAAAATGTGTTATAAGCTATAGTAAGGTTTAAAGTAGAGCCCATGCTGAAATGATCATTTTTTCACCTTCTGTGGATTTATCTAGCTGGTCACTTCACCTACATAATTTGCTTCCAATATTGAGGAATAGCTAATCCTTTCTCCATCACTCCTTTTCCTCAGGCCATGTTTGATTCAGCTCCAAAGACTTCAGACCTTGACCTACAAACAGCAGATGGTTCTTTGTCGCTAATATTCAACTAAGATGAAAGCAGCCTCACTTCTACTTAGACCCCATACAACCTAATGCAGTAAACATAAAGTCTTTTCATCAGGTTTAACTAACATGGTTCCATTTTCTCTTTATTCTGTAAACAATAAGTCTGAGAGAGAAGGAACACTGATCATCTAATGGAGGGGTGGACTCAATCAAAACTGAGGATTCTGGCAGGTGTGTGTTGCATAGGTAAACTGGCTAGACACCTGTGGTGTGCTCAGAACACTCTGTCCCCTTCTGTCCATGGAATCCTCCAGTCCACACTTTGGAGCAGGGTGTGGTGGGGGGAGTTGTTGCAGGAACATTCTGCTCAGAGAGTGTTAGAGGAGCAGTGAGCACAGCCGTCCTTCGGTGCACACCTGCCTGGTCCAGGCCTCAGGGTGCTGGAGCACGGATACCATATGTGCCCACGCCTTGAGGGCAGTGAGTGCAGGACTTCATATCTCAGACCACACAGGGATGCCTGCCATGCAGACCTTAGTTATTTAGTGTTTTCTTTGCTGTTTAGATTAAGAGTAATTATGCTTCTGGCTGCTGCCATTGTTTTTATTTTACTGTAGTGGGTGGAATATTTAGCTAGGATTCATAGAACAAGAATTTTTATCCTCTTTATCAAGTTACTTAATCTATATATTTTATTTGATCAAAAATAATTCCCCAAAATTAATTGCCTTGATTCCTTGAATGAAACATGGATCTGAGCTTGAGTACGTTTGATCTTCCCAGGAGCCAGTCTTTCTTGGGCTAAGTTAGATGGTGACTCAAGCTGGGAGGAGAGTCCCATGTGATTTTAGCAACGTGGCAGGAGTTAGGTGAATCCCTAAACGGGGCTGAGTGTCTGGTTCTGTGCTCAGCCTGCCAGGTTCCATTCCCAGCCCCCCACTCGCTCGAGGGGCAACCTAAGCTTTCTGCGCCTGGGGTCATTCATGGCTAGAACACCTCCCGGGACAGTTGTAAGGATGAGGTGGGATATTGAGAGGGTTTATTGTTATTACCAATGTTGTTTCATTAATCCGGTGCAGTTTACATAGCAGAAAAGAAAGATTTTAGCTCTCAGCCTCGCTCAGTCCCTGGCCTGGTGGCTCACGTTTGTTTTGTTCCCTTGACCCCCCCACGTCCCTGCTTCCTGCCAGGTTCTGAGTGCTCCCCCTGGGTGAAGAGATGAAGACTATTTCTTGAAGCTTTGTATTCTGTGATTTCTTTTATAAATTCTTTAGCCTTTCTAACATGACCTGTTATTACAATGTTCACTATCCTATGTCATTGCTCCGTTAGAGTGATTGAAATGAGCATGTTCAGTCTTTTGGTTTTGTTTTTAACGTTTAGTGCGGTGAGAGCACTTTACATGAGATCTGTCCTCTTAACAAAATTTTAAATGCACAATATAGTATTGTTCACTATAGGCACAATGCTGTATGGCAGATCTTTGGATCTCACTCATCTTGAATAATTGTAACTTTATACCAGTTGACCAGCAACTGCTCATTCCCCTCCTCCCAGCCCCTGGAAACCACCATTTTACTCTGTTTCTGTGAGTTTGAATATTTTCATACCTCGTGTAGGTGGAATTATACAGCATTTTTCTCTCTGTGTCTGGGTTGTCCCACTGAGCATAGTGTCCTCCAGGTTTGTCCAGTTTTTTGCAGATGGCAGGATCTCCTTTTTTAGGGCTGAATAATATTGTATTGTTTGTATGTATGTAGCACATTAGCTTTATCCATCCATCTGTTGATGCACATTTAAGTTGTTTCCATGTCTCAGTTATTGTGAATACTGCTGCCATGAACATGGGAATGCGAATATCTCTTGGAGATCCTGATTTCAGTTCTTTTGGATACACTCCCAAAAGTGAGACTGATAGATCTTATAGTAATTCTATTTGTAAATTTTTTCTGGATCTCCATACTATTTTCTATAGCAGCTACACCATTTTATAGTCCTAACAACAGTGTACAGGGCTCCAATTTTTCTACATTCTCACCAACACTTATCTTTTGTTTTTTTGATAATAGCCATCCTAGCAGGTATAAAGTGATATATCATTGTGGGTTTGATTTGCATTTCCCTAATGATTGGTAACGCTCATATACCTGTCTGCCATTTGTCTGCAAGTTTATCACACCATACAAAATCCAGGGGCCTTCAGAACACATGGGTGGTTCCACATCAGGCTATGACACCATTTAGGGGACACGTTAGACCCTTCTGAGCCCTGGGCTTCCTTGTGTACTTTCAGACAGCCAATCTCTATGACTTATCTTTGCCTTAGTGTGTGGGGCATGCGAATATAACCACTGGAGACTAAGCTTCAACTGAGGTTACAGACAGAAAAATCTGCCAGCCAGTGTTCCTCCAGTGAGAATAGATATGAGACAGGGTTTTTGGAAATGTTAAAGTTCTAGGAAAGCACATGTCTGCCTTCTTAATGCTGGTAATACAACCAGTGTCAGATATCTGATGGATTCCTCATAACCTTGTTAACTATTAGGAAAAATATTGCTGAATTCTGAAAGTTTGTATAAACTGCTCAATCACAAAATTTCCAGTTAGGTTACAAATTCATTTTTAAATTGGGTTCAAATGTTTCTATTTTGGTTTTTACTTTTCGCAAATAAAAATATTGTCATAAAGATTATGTTTTTGCTCATGCTTCTCAAAAATACCTTTTTACCTGCACAAATATCTAAAGAGAAATATTATCCAGTAAAGATGTATTATGTCATGGTGGGCATATTAAAATACAATCTAAGTTATTCTAACTAAAATGACCTTGTGCCCTAAGTGATTTTGGCATCCCCTGTCATGATTGATTCTATTTATTTACGTAGGATAAAGATAAAATAAAATATGATTCTATCTACATATAGCAATCACCAGTCTCTCATCAGTTTTTTAGTTGGGTTAGCCATAGTTTCGATCGTGTTCTGCCCCCATTAGGGTCTAATGCCGTGTTTGAAAGAGTCCTCACAGTTCCCTGTGGCACAACAGCGGGCAGGACTGGCTAGCAAGAGGGAGGCTCAGTTGGAGTCAGCTGAACAGCAGATCATGTCTGATGTCACCACAAACCCAAGCCAACACGAGGTCTCAGTGTCAGCAGTGTCAGCTAAAGCAGGACTGAACCCCGAGGGCCCCCAGACCCAGGTGGGCCAGCTGACTCCGGCATTCAGCAGGTCAGGTCGGTCTACAGGTGTCAGGAGCCCAGACTCAGAATTCAGGAGGGAACTCGAGCAGGCAGAAATGCACTGTGGGTGATGAGCCGTCGTGGCAACGCTCAGTCAAGGCACCAGTTCTGCTGCAGGTTCACGTTGTGAAACTGCACCCTTAGCACCTCGCCTGAAGTCTGGCTGCAGGTTTTCTGATTCCCCTCTTTAGTTATTTAAGTGCAACATCAAGCCTGTGTGTTGGTACTTATTTTGGTCATTTAGTGCCTGAATTTACTGAACGTCCTTCACAGTTACCTTCCTCGCGGGACCTGTTAGGCTTTCTCTATCGCACTGTCAAAAAGCAAACCACAGTCCAATTGGTAAGGAGGGCTGTGGCTTCAGCTACGTCTCCTTGGCTTTAAGTCTCGTCTGGCCAACCAGGTGGTGCAGACGGCAAAGGTGAGAGCCGGCCAGGGGCTTCACATCAACGACCCCACAGTGGTCCGTGGCTGTTCTCAAGGACAGGGATTCTGTGTGGCACACGTTGCTCTCTTTTGTCATCCTTGTGCTTAGTTATTTTACGCTTACAAATATTTTCTGAAAGAATGAATAAGAGTACTGAAAAGTGTAGAGAGGAACCTTCAAGATTGGATCCATCACCAGGAGTGGTCAGTGGTCCCCTGGGACGTGCACCAATGGCTGCATCAGTGCATGTCCGGAATGCACATTTCATCTTTAGCTACACCAGGTTGGTTGGACGTGGATTTCAGAAGCACTCTCACTTTGTGTCCCTTCCCAGTGGATGGTATGTGGTCTTGCTGGTCCCCCTGGTCAAAATGCTCAGCAACATGTGGCGGTGGACACTACATGAGGACCCGCTCATGCACGAATCCAGCCCCAGCCTACGGAGGGGACATCTGTCTGGGGCTGCACACGGAAGAGGCGCTGTGCAACACGCAGCCCTGCCCAGGTAAGTGGCGCCCTGCCTGTGGCACGACTCTGGGACAACCTGGCCTCCTTCCTCAATTTATAAATGGTGAATTTGATGATACCATGTCACGGTAAGTACTGAAATGGGTGTGGGAGAAAATCAGCATCACACTATGACCCTTGAAGTGACTTTGTAACACATCCTTCTGCAATAAAATGGTTCTCACTATGCCGTAGATTCAGAACCAGTGTTCAAAGCATTTATCACATCAGTGAAAGTGTATACATTTTATTATGATGCACAAACTCTCTAACTAGGAAATATCCCAATTTTCCTTGACCTTGCTAATTAGCACTTGACTCCCAGGTAGCACCTTGCTGTGCTGAGAGAGAGAGAAAGTCAGAGGAATGAGATGGGAAAGGAAAGAGCATTTGTAGAGCTCTCCCCAGGGCTGGGGGCCTGAGTGGGGGAATCGCCACCAGTCCTTTTGTTTCACTGCCTGCCTGGCTGTGGCCAAATGTCTTCCAAAGACCCCCAGAGTTGTGTTCCAGCAGTGACTTCTGAAATGTTACAAGGGGACACCAGGCACTCTCAGAGGACACTTCATCAAGGCCGATGGGCTATAAACGCAGGGGTAGTGCAATTAGAGAAAGCAAAAGGCAGGATCTCAAGTCAGCAAGCAGAGGATCAAGCAAAGTAAGCACAGAAACTGGTTATAACAAACTCTCAAAGTGTATGACCTGATGACAGGATCGGAAATTTTACTGTTATGGTCGGGGTGGGCAGCAGGGAGCCCTTGCCAACCTTGCCTCACAGGGACAGGCTCAGGCCCATGAGTGTGGGAGCCCCGAGCTCCGAGGTCCACGGCCAACTCAGGTGCCCAGCAATGCCTCAGCCACCGTCCCATCCACAGAGGAGCTTGAGTTTCTGACACGTAGGGCCCACCTGGAATGAAAAAGAGCTGCTCTTTTCTGAGCCTAACTTTGACATTGAAACACAAACTTTTTTAAGCTTGCTCCTACAGATCTTTCTAGAACATTCCATTTGTATTGAAAAGTGCCTTGAAACCAGATTCTCACAGTAATTCCAAAAACCAGCACTTTACACGTTTCTAAGAGAACATTGTACCGTTTCCCTGGATCAAGGCACATGTTTGATTTCCAAATTTTCCCTGCCACTGCAGAGTTGATGCTTAAATTTAAAAAGGGGAAACTAACTGAACATACATTCTCTCATCAGCACATGGGAAAAATATCTTTTTTACATTGATTAATATTTCACAGATAATTTCGAGAGTTCACTTGGTTAAACTTCTTACTAGAATGTGACCATTACTCCTCTCTTTTCACACATCTGCACTCCGGGGTGAGCTAAGCAAATCCTAGCAAATCTTGCACTTGAGGGGGATGTGTCCTTTCAGTGCTCAGCCCTGGCGTTGACGCAAGACTTGTGCATTGGCCTTAAGGTCCTCAGGGACTGTGGCCGCGGGTGAGCAGATGAAGTGAATTCCGCCGCAAGGGTGGCCTGGCTTCGTATGTTGACTCTGCAGAATTGTTTTCAAAACAGAAGAGAAAGTACCTGTGGTAGCTCCAAGACTACCGTTCAGCCACCTGGGCTTTCTCATGAGCGCACAGCCATTTCTCTTGCCTGGAGATTTTCAGGAATGTTTCAGGAAGGCGTGTGAGGGCTGCTCTTTGCAGGGGAGCAGGGGAGCATTAGCCCATAGGAAATGGGGACCACATTGATGATTTCCGCTCTCCCCACTCCCCATGGTCTGAACGCAGCTGGATGTCCTGCGTTAGCTTGTCTAGTGTCTGGATACGATTACTCTATAACATTAAGATAACATGGGGTTTAGAGAATTTGTATTAACGACATTATATCTGATCAAAGATACATTGGTAAAGATACTTTTCTTCACCCGCATGGTTATTTTATTTCCTGGCTGAGTTAGAAGATATGACTACGTCTTATGTACGCACAGAACTATTAAAAACATACTGTGAAAGCGTAAAATAACATGGAACTTGGCAGTGCTGTCAGGATGATTGACCTTGGTGGTAACTGTGCCCCTGCAGAGAGCTGGTCGGAGTGGTCCGACTGGTCCGAGTGCGATGCCTCCGGCGCCCAGACCCGCAGCCGCCAGTGCGTCCTCCTGTTCCCCGTGGGCGGCCAGTGCGCCGGCAACGCCACGGAGAGCCAGCCGTGCGCGTTCGACTCTAATTTCATCCCAGGTAAGAGCAGGCAGATCTCTCAGTGAAAACAAAATCATCCGCAACATTTAGAGAGAAAATGATTCATAGGTCAGAGTTTTATCTTTTCTTTGAGGCCCTATTTGGTGAAATAGAGATGATTCCATCAACTCATCTGGTTTCAAGCAGATTAAAGTGTAGATGCCTAGGCAACTGCAGATTTAGACTTGAGTTCAGTTCATGAGCCTAAAGTTTCTTAAGCACAATGTCTTCTGTAATTTATTTACTAAAATACAATCAGAAGATTTTGCTCAAAAAAATGAAAGTAGGTTATTCAGTTATTTTAATATTAGGTTAAATGCTTTGGCAATACCTTGTGTGGTGTATTTGCACAGAGAAAAGAGGGCACACTCTTTATGAAATCTTTAATGCATGCAGGAAACCCATCATTATTCTCATCTTGGAGAAGAGGTTGGTTGGCCCTCTCGCCACAGGCTTCTCAAGGTGAATTCAGTGCTTAGGTCCTGGTGGTAGCTAGTCACCCGTCACCTGCTCACTGTCAGCACGATGCTGTGCAAGTGTATGAACCATTTAGCACACGCCCCCCGGGTGCCTTAGGACTGCAAAGACCAACCTGTTACAAGGAAATAATAGGCTTCAATTCTACGAGCCAACTTTTCCTCCATTTGTGGAAAAGATAATAATATTAGCTTTAGCCTTATAAGGCATCTGAGTGATGTATGGTGTTGAACTGTAAGAGTGTTTGTTGTTGCTGTTTCCTTTTTTAGCTTAGAAATATTTTTAATTCTTGTTATCTAATGAAAACTCAATGCAAGAGAGAATGATGTCTCTAGACACCTAAAGTGGTATTTTACCCTTGGGTGTTCAAACCCTTAGGAGATCTGTCCTCTCTGGCATCTTGGGGTGGATTTCCTGTGTGGCATCTCAAAGAGCATGAATATGGGCTTCTGAATGGGGACGTTACTTGTTATGGCGATTTCCTTTGAGCGCTGGTGAATTGGCTCCCCTGCAGGATGTGACAACACCAGCTCTGAGGCAGGAACACCACAGTCAAACACTGTATATCTTTGTGTTGTTGTGTGTGTGTGGGGGGGTGTCCACAGCTGGCAGGACACAACACACTGTCATGACACAACACGCTGTCACAGAAAATCAGCACATACCCTGCTTGTAGCCCAAGGGACCATGGCATTTTCTTTCTGTGATAATAAATCCCTTTCTTTCCCAGTCAAGCAACGTGGCCAAATCCATCTCAGTTTGGTTAAAACAAACAAAGAAACTAATGCAATTTTTTTGATAATTAATCAGGCTTTTGAAACTTTGCCTCACATAAATTTCAAAACCATTTAGACATTTTGTGAGTGACGCATAAATGTGAACTTCTTTCCCAACACCCTTTATACATTGTGATTGGATTTTTGTTTTTTCAGAAGTATCTGTGGCAAGATCCAGTAGCGTAGAAGAGAAGAGGTGTGGAGGTAGGTGCTTCCTTTTAACTCATTTCTAATTGGTATTCTGATATATTCCAGTCATTTCTCTTCCTGTACATTCTCTGTCATGTTTCTGCTGTTGGCCAGGAATGACACACCGAAGAAACTTCTGGATCCTAACCATCTTATACCTTGTTGTAAATGATAATAGTTGATATTTGACATGTGGATCAGTGGTTCTCAATGTTGGGTCCCTAGACCAACATCATCAGCACCACCTGGCAACTTGGTGGAAATGCAGATTCTCAGGCCCTTCCTCAATCTACGGAATGAGAACCTCTCTGGGTGGGGCCCAGCCATCTGTGGCTCAATAAGGCCCTTAGGTGATCCTGATGGATATACACTTTACGAGCCAGTGGTCTTGATATTAGCTATAGTTTGATTTCCAATGAGTAAAATAGAATTCAAACAATTTGTTTATATTTACAATACAAATCCCAGGCAGCTCGCCTCCAATCTGCAGCCCACTGCAATGACTCAACTGTAATGAGCCATAAGATTGTACTATATCACTAGAGGAATTTTGCAAACTATTTGCCACCCTGAATGTCAAAAACCACATTCTCTGGTTTAACTCCATGATAAATCTGGACTAATGGTCTGTGCCTTACAGACATCGGTAAAGTACTTATCTGTGTTGCACACATGTCCGGGTGGAGAGGCACAGCTTATGCTCACCTTGGGGAAATCTGAGCCAACATCTACACAGAGACCTGCCTTTTCAGACGTGGGACTGATGACGCACAGACTCCCACTGCCACCATAATCCACTCCACCATGGTAGCCCCAGAGAGCTCAGCCCAGCAGGCTTTGGCCTCTCCTGTGATCGCATGGAATCCGAAGCTTTGTGTGCATGTTTTAGGAATGTACTCACCGTTATTAACTACGTCGATTAAGAGATTGCTGCCTCTTGCATTCTATCTGCTGAGTCAGCCATCTGTCCATTCATTCATTTATTCATTCAGTAATCTTTGCTGAGAAAACTTTTCTGTCTCAGTTTTGTGAGGGGCGTTGAGCTTGCACTGGGGACCTGAACAGCCCCAGCCCTTCTGGAACCAACAGTCACGTCCCCATAGACTCAGCGCCTGAGAAAGGCAGTGTCTGGTGTCTGACCCAAGTCAGCTGAGTGAGTCCACTGATCCTACGTTGCTAATGTGGGATCCAGATACAAGACGAATATGCACCAGTTCACATAAAAATAAGCACGGCAATTAGTGTTCTTTAATATTTTTAGATCAGTCACTATGTGCCAGACACGGTATTAAATGTTTAGATAAGAAGTCTCCCCTCTGGTCCTCACAGAGAGCATTCTCAACATACCTGGTCCACAGTTCCTTATGTAAAGTCATTGGTGAGAGAGAAGGGTTTTGGAATTCAGCGTTTTTCAGATTGTAGAAGGGTGATATGGGGCCAATGCTGTATTTTACATAGTGTCCCGCAGGGTCTGGGGCTGTACTCCATGACCAGCCTCTTCAGTGACGCTGCCGTGAAGCGTGGGAAGACTGGAGATGCCCGTGGTATTTCTAGCAGTGCTGGTCGGGTTCCACAGCAAAAAGGGTCAGGTCAGGTCACACTGTGCTGCGAGATGACTGATGAAAAATTAGTCCTGAGAGGTTTCATTTGGGAATTATGTAATAGAAAAGGGATAGTGGCTGTGTTTGTGTTGTTGTCTGCACTTTATAAATGGGGACTGTGAGGCTCAGAGAGCTGAGGTCACTGGCCCAAGTCCACGCAGCTAGTAAGTAGTAGAGCCAGGGATGGGATCCAGGCAGTGGGATCCAGCGTGAGTTTTAAACCTGAACCAACACAGGAAGAGGGTCCTGGTAGTAGGTATCCAAAATGATTATGTCCAGAGACTCAAGCCACAGCAGCCCTGGTTAGGTGACACTCTCAGACAACACCCAGGGTCCAGGGCTGGTGGCTGCCCTCAAGGTCAATGTAGGTCAGGAGTGAAGCCAAGTTTACAAGGAGGGAGACCAACACAGACCCTGGGGGTCAAAGAGCTGATGCCCCACAGTGTCGACTGGCCACCCACGCCTGCCGCTAGATGTTCACCCTCTGCTTCCCCCCGGCTGGGCCTCCCTGAGTTACTCCATGTGAGTCCTTCAGGGGCCTGGAGCACCCAGGAGAACGTGGTGCCAAGCCCATCCGCATCCTAAACTGCTGCACAAGCCAGAACCAAGCCTTGAGATGCTGTTGGTTAAATCACGGGAACTTTAACTGCTCTACAATATTCAGAAGTGATTTTTTAGACTTTTAGGCTGCTGACATTGACACTCAAGCATAGGCAGTTTAGATGGATCTTACTGCAGGGCTAACAGGCAAAAACAAACAATTACCAGGCAAGGATGTTTGGGGATGTTTAGGGAGACAAGATAGACATCTTTTTTTTTTCAGTTTGTTGAAAAATCAATCAAACTTTGCACAGGAAATCAGCTAATTAAAGCGTCTGGGTAGTTGATCTCAATTCTGTCTTTACTGACCAAAAACAACAGCAAAGGGAAAAAAAAACATATTCAAAGGAAACAGTCCCACTAAGCAGATTCAAAAGAGATTTAATAGGCACTATTTTTTCTGTATGTAGAAAAAGTGTGCTTCTCTTGAAATCTTTCATCTTAGAGAGCTATTTCTGGTTGCATGAGACACAAAGGCTATATAATCGTCATAAAGATGTCGGCTGGCCCGGCCTTCCCCAGGCACCTGCCGGAGTGATTCATTTGACTAATGACAAAATATCTGCATATGGAGACCATCGTGCATCTCCCATATGTTATAATGAAATACGACTTATCGGTGCAGCAGAAAGTATTTTTATGGGTATGTGGCGTTGACCCTGGGGAGTCCTAAGAGCTAAAGTGTAGAGAAATGAGAACCCAGCTCTTGCTTATGTTAAGTGCAGCGTCAATGTTACTGTAAAGAATTCTACAGCTGCTGGTGGGATGTGCCCTGGGTGCTCCGTCCAGCTGTGCAGGTAGGAGCCCCCCGGCTCTAGAGGCTTCGTGCCAGGATCAGGAAAGGCGTAAGATTTGTGAAGTCCTTTCACGTTCTTATACCATGGACCGAATAAGCTAGAATGAAAGTCGAGGGGGTTGTCAGGGAGAGGGTGGTACTTGCGGGTGTTCTAGTCACGTCCTCCTGGATTATCCGTCCCTTAGTGCTGAATGCGTGGGATGCCTGTGCTAGGAAGTGCGCTGTCCATGTGGAATTTTAGTGCGTTTAGGAGCATGTTGTTTTTGTGAGTGACCTCAAACCCGAGAGAAGGTGGCCTTTGTTCACTGTGTCCATGAACCTCAGGAGGCAGATTCGTGTCCCAAGTCCTGGTTTCCTGAAACGTGGTGTCTGGGAGCAACAAAGGAGCACAGCTTAGAGGGGAAAGCTCAGCCCAGCTCCTCAACCACTGCCCAGATATTGCCTTTGTTCCTAGAAAGGCTTGAAATTTTAAAAGCAGTGTTTTACGAATACTGTCTTTTTTTTTTTTTCACTGTTGTTTCTCAAACATCACGTGGGTCTTGGTATGTTGTCTTGATGTCACTCAAACAGACGTAAGTTCATGTAGGCTCATTTTTTTAATGCTTTGTACTTATAAGTCAAAGAAAATAACTAAAGAAACAAGAGATGCTGTTAAATAGAAAAACAGTAGGCAAATAGAGGATCCTTCCATGACTGTTTTTATTTTATTCCTTTAACACAAATCCTTTCTTTCTTTGGAGTAAACCATTTTCTTGATAAGATCTGCAAAATACGACGTAAGTGAAAAAAGTGCTACACAGGACACTGTTCATACACACACACACACACACACGTATACACACAGTCACACCTATGTGTGCAGAGTTATCTCTGGAAGGGCACAGGAGAAAATGGTTATGTAGTTACCTGTAGGAAAGAAGAAAGATTTATTTTCCCTGTAGTCCCTTTTGTACTTTCTAATGTTACACAATGTCTATATATCACATCCAAAAATATAATGAAAAACATAAGAATTTATGTAAATAGAAAATATTTTTAAATATAATGAAATAAAAAAGGGAGAGGGGAAGCCTGGCTTGCAGGTGAGCAGGGAATGGGCGCAGTAAATGCTTCTCTCTTTGTTTGTGGGACGCAGTCGTGCTGTAGGCAGGGGAGCCTGGCCTGATGCTGGAGCATGAATAAAATGGTCCGTGGAAACCCCATAGACCACAGACTATGCTGCACGTGCAACAGAAGAACAAGCCTTCAAATATGAAAAAAAAAAAATCTGCTAGTTTATTGGTGTATTAAGGTTTAAGTTATCTCCAAAAGACTGATTAAAATCCATGAGGGCATGAACTAAAAATATACCATGCTCACTGTGGAGAGGTTTCTTGGTGGCCATGACATTTCTAGGGAAAGACTTAATTATGATTTCTTTAATTTTGGAACGGGTATGGGGCTTTCTGTTTTGTCTTTCTCTTTCATCTAAGCACTTTGAGCAGTTAGGTAGCATGTTCTTGTGGCAAAGCGTAGCATCACTTTGGTCCTGTCCCCCCAGAGTTCAACATGTTCCACATGATCGCTGTGGGGCTGAGCAGCTCCATCCTCGGCTGCCTCCTCACCCTGCTGGTCTACACCTACTGCCAGCGGTACCAGCAGCAGGCCCACGATGCCACCGTCATCCACCCTGTCTCACCTGCCCCTCTTAACACCAGCATCACTAACCACATCAACAAACTGGACAAGTACGACTCGGTGGAGGCCATCAAGGTAAGGAATCGGCAGCACCGGCTGCATCCAGGTGTCCAAAGAAGGCAGGTGCACCCTGGGGCTGTTGGCAAGGCTCAGTGGTGGTGGCACTGGTGACAGGTTGGGGACAGGAATAGAGTCCCCTTATGATGAACCACCTTTTTAGTTTTGCTGTGCCTGTGCAAAGATGACATCTTATATTGGGGATGTAAGTGAAAAGGGGGACATGAAAGCAGCAACAAATAAAATGCTGTAAAATGTTGGGCCATTGGCCAACGTCCATTTCTGCTTCCTCAGTTCTTACTGTGTCCACACAAGAGGTCAGGGATGTCGCTGGGAAGACATCAAGGGCTCCTGTCTCCTGCACCCAGCCTCCCTTATTACCCATGTGAATGAAGGGAATTCTCCTGATCTAAGTGGAACTAAAATTTTCTATTCCTCTTAGGAGTATGGTTCCCCTTAATATTTATAGGGAGTATTTTGTTGCCCTCTCTCTGCTATGATGGTTTCCTTTGAAATCAAATTTCCCTCCTACGTGACAATATGGGATATCTTCAGCCCTTACCGCTTCAGGTGGTTGGAAGATCTTATGTCCCAGAGGCCACAGTGTCCTCACTCCGGCCACATGGCCTCTGCTCCCCACCACTTGGACAGAGACACAAACAGCTGACTTTTCCCATGGACCCTGCTAAAGCCAGGATCCGTTAGGTACCAGCACCTCCCACTGCTCAGATGACAGGTCTGGGGAATGAGGCAAAGCACCAGGAATTAGTAACAGGCCCCTCACAGCCTCTCAGAGTAGAGAGGAGGAGAAGCATGAGCTCCTTCCATGAGTGAGAACCTGCCAAGCAAACCTCCAGAGCCCAAGAATGGGCTCCCCTGAGCATGATTCCAACACATCAGCTTGTCTGTGGTCACTGTTACTCCAGACGTCAGGAGGTAATTCACTCGGTCTTGTTTTCCCACTTAAGATTCAGCAACCACTTTTAAGATAATAAGAAATGTTTCTGCCATGATGGCAAAGGACCTTGAGGGCCTGGACAGCTGCCTAGTCCTTGAATAACTCCTTCTAGAACTTTCTTCTGATACCTTGCCCAGATGGGTCCTGGACAGTTGGCCTCTGCCTCTCCTCCTTCATCTTCATTTTGGTCCTGCCAGTATTTACCCTCTACCTGGTGTAGGTCAGGCTCTTTGAAATTGCAAGTGACTTTAATAAACTGTTAATGAGGAAGGGCGTCTGTGTCAGAAACGGCTACAGGAGTCACCTTCTAACAAGTTCAGAATGAAAAGAAATTAAGGCATTTGAAATCTGATGCATTTACCTAAATAAGTTCTGTCAAGATCTCTGATAAATGCACCTGTTTATGGGAATCGGAAAGCAGCTTACTTATCCATTCAGTTGTATGTGATAACATTCAAAGTATCTGTTAATTTGAAGTCATTAGAGTTTTAGGTTTTCTAGAGGTTTAGATTTAGGTTTTCTAACCCCCTGCTTCTCTTGGAAACTTCCCGACTGACGTTCAAAAATAGACCTGGAGGTATCACAAACTGCCTGCCTCATTCTAGTTATTAAGCAAATCCTCAGTGACACAACTCGTCTTGGGGAGCAAGAAAGTGAGAAAACACATTTTAAAATAATGCAGCCTTAGGAGAAAGCTCAGACCCAACGTAGCAGTCTACCTAGTCATCTTCTTTCTGAAATGCTACTTACGGAGTATTCTTAAATCGTTTTTTATATTTTACAGGCATTTAACAAAAACAACTTGATCCTAGAGGAAAGAAACAAATACTTCAACCCACATCTCACTGGGAAGACCTATTCTAACGCCTACTTTACAGATCTCAATAATTACGATGAGTACTAACAGCTCTTGTAGTTTTGGCTTCTTGTAAACCCCCAGTTCCTCAAGGCCTGAGCTCCATGACTGCCCATGTTTCTGAGGCTTCAGTGATGAAGTTTGGGCACATTTCAAGTACATTTCAAGCCATGAGTGTCCCATCGCTGCCAAAAAAATATGCATCCTTAAAAGCAACAAAAATCTAAATATGACATCATGAAAATCTGCTCCACAACACTTGATCATTGTTAAATGAGCCATGGTGTGAAATTTTTAATTGTGTTCAGCCCATTTCTCTAATATGTTCATTGTTTTCTTGAGGTTTATTTTATACATGTGCCACCCAAGTTGGAAAGAGTCTTTAAAAATATGAATGTCTTTTGCTTTTGAGTATAAATCTTCATGTCGTTTTAATTCAAGAAAATAGGCACTTTATCTGAGAGTCCCCCCACAAGCAGTGCTTAGGTCCATAATATTTGATAAAATTAAGAAAGTGAACATGGCCGATTATTCACCGTCCATCTCCCATGCTACCCAATATGGATAATACTGTGGATTCTTGGAAGCGACTTATGTTTGGGTTTGGAATGACGCCTGCTTGAGGAAGCCCAGGGATTCCACTTGGCCTGCACCTACTGAGGTGGCAGTCACTGTGAGGTGCCCCACCTTGGTCCTGATGCCGTTGCTATGCCATCACAGTGAAGCATGGACATGTTCTGCAGGTTGCTGCAAAACTAGCCTTATTCTGACTTTTGGATTTCATGGCATTCCAGGGAGCTCCTTGTCATGCTGGTGGCCTGGAAGCCCACCTGTCTGGTCCACCGTAACATTCAGAAGAACCAATCTGTGAAATAACCACTTGTTTAGCTTTTGGATTGACTCCACAGCTTCCCTCACCCTGCAAAGAAAAATCTTGAACAGTCATGATGCCAATTAGGGAAAGTATTGGAAGTGCTGAGCTATAACTGAAAAGAATTTTTTTTTTTATTTTCCATGTTATGGAAAGTATTGAAAGAACTGACATTAATGGAAATCAATGTTTCATTGTCTGTCTCCCTGGTATAACCAATGTGCAGTCATTAGCCCCTACCAAGAGCATTAATGATGTATGAAGCTGGCTCTCCGGAGCCCATTGTATCTTTGTGGGTCCATGTGAAGTGTTACTCCCGTACCTGCTGTCACTTGCTGCGACCAGAGCAGGGGAGCAGGTGATGCTGAGCTCTGGTGCCTTTCCTTTTGTCTCTGTGCTGCCTGCCGGCCCGCCCACCCCACTTCTCCCTGCATGGAGGCGCAGGTGTTTCAAGATCAGAATTCACAGCAGCTGGAAGTAAGGTTTTATTGACCCCTGTTGTCTCAACATTGATCACTGATAAGCCTTTCAGAGTGTTACAACGCCATTCACAGAAGTCCCCAGAGAGAAAACAAATAAAAAAAAAAAAACATAAATTTTTCACCAACAACCCATACATAACATATGGCAGTTTGTTGAATAATTATTAAGAGTAAGAACAAGATTGAAAATGTTCATCTGATGCCCATGGGCATTGTGAAAAAGGCCTGGGTAGACGTGGAAACATGTTCTTATTGATAAATGAACCTTCAGATATGTGAAAATATATAGGAACACAGAATTTTATTAGCATATGTGCTTTTACCCTGTCCAGTTTAAAGAAACAATTTTAGAAAGTGTTGGAAAAATCCTATGTTTAATATAATGAATATTCTTGATTTCAAAATATTCTCATATACCCAAATTTGCAGGAATGACACTGTATTAAAATTAGAATTAAAATAGCAGGAGGACTCCAGAAGGTCTGTTAGACTGCACGTGAATGACATCAGGGACTTTCCAGTGAGGACTTCATATTGCATCTCATGCCTTCCTCCCGTGCAGTATAAGAGTCATCTGTCTGTGTGCAGACACTCAGAGGCACACTCAGTGGGTGAAATGCAGCCAGACAGGTTCCTAATTGTTCCTGGGTTGGATTTTCATTGGATACTTCAACTCATCTTATCACTTTTCTGTAAGAAAAAACATCCTCACTGTGTAGCACATTTAAGCTGTTTTTTTTATTCCACACCCTACCCCAATATTTCCTAAATTTAGAAGGAGATTTTATTCCCCCTGGGAAAGAGGATACAAATATTTCAAGAATGTGTCACTGGACTTATGAAAAATACTTTCTAAGTGACATCCAAGCTGATCTTTAATCAATCTTATGCAATGAATGTGGGAAACACCCTCCCTCCACCACAGAAATTTCATGTTGTTGATAATGTAAACCTTCCAGATTAGCACTGCAAAAATCCCCTCATTTCTGTTCCCTGACACTATTCTAAGGAATTCTCTCTCTTTCACACACACACACACACACACACAGAAGAGCAATTGGTTTAGATCTGTGAAATATGATGTTGGTATTTTGATGGGGATTGCATTGAGTCTGTAGATCACTATGGGCAGTATGGACATGCTAACAATGTTGGTTCTACTGATTCATGAGTATGATATATTTTCCCATTTGTTTGTGTCATCTGTGATTTCTTCCCTCAGTGATTCCTAGTTCTCCTTGTAGAGATCTTTCACCTCCTTGGTCAAGTATATTCCTAGGTGTTTTATTTTCTTTGTAGCTCTTGTGGATGGTATTGAGTCTTTGATTTGGTTTAGAATAATTTTAACTCTATTCTAATTATTTTAACCAGCTGTGGAATAACTTTTGTTTCCCATCACTGTGTAGCTATGGCTCATGTGTATGTGCTTCCCACACCATCCCTCTCCTTATTGTATGACGCTCACATGGTGGCTTGTGCCACCAGACGCACGGACATTTCCTTCAAAACTCCCCATTTCACTCTGGGCATATTTCTATGCTGCTGCCCCTGTGACTTACATGAGGCACCTGAACGTCCTTGCTCCTGTAGGGATGTTTCCCTGAGCCTGTTCAAGTAGGTTCTGACTAGAATTAGCAGTAACACTGGGGGATAAAAAGGGGGTTCTTTGGTGTGTGGAGAGGTGGGCTGAGATTCTGAAGGAAATGAAGCAGCTTTACGAACAGCAAATGAGCATGAGGACATCTCTGCTGTGGAAAAACACCTGTCCCTAGGGAGGATCAGTCCACGTGGTCCAGGTGAACCACGAGGATGGCCTCACTGACTCATGGGTGATGCCAAAGAGAAAAGAAGCAACAGTGGGAAACAGATGAGTAGGTGATGTGAAAGGTGGGGTCCTGGTCACCCCCAAGTGAGTCTTATGGACAGTCCATGGGGGGTTATGACCCACATGCATAGTCCTGTGGATCTGAGCCTTTGACTCTTCCAGGACCAACTGCCCAGAGTGCCAGAGTTTTAGCCAAAGGTGTCTTTATTTCCTCATTTATCTGCAAAAGGATGGAAACCATAGGAATCAAAGCCTATTTCATTGTTTCCACTGAAGTCTGGTAGAATTAGTGGGTCATGCCTTCAAAGTCATGGACAAAGTGTCTGCAGGGCGTCTCCATGTCTCCAAGATGCCATCTAAGGGGATATGTTAGAGTATAATTGAATATTAAAGGAAATATCAGTTTGTAATTGTAATTTTTATCAAATTTAGACTTGATACAACTGTATAAATTCTGCACTCAGCTGATCACTTTGTCTAGACACAGCCTTGATAGTACTTGATTTACAAATATCCTTATTCTCGTTTACAATATTTTTCTTGTTTTTAGAATAAATCAGAAATGTTTTCCCACACTGTTAAGCTACTTCCTCATCAACTTTGTCCCCAGGCTGTCGGCTTTCTTTGGCCTCAGAGTGTCCTGTATACTTTCGTGGGGTTTTCTCCTGTGTGGCATTTTGTAGTAACTCCAGTGAATTCAGTATTTCTGTCTCTAAAGACGGCTCTGGGGCACCTAACCTGAGGCAACAAGTACCAATGGTTGATAAATGAACTGCAACTGCATCAAGGCAGCCATTTTCCACGTGGTAACAGGACTGTGCCCAAGTCCTGCAGCTCCAATAGTCAATTTCCATGAAGGCATTTATGACTAATGACCATAACTCATAAGCAAACTCTCTGCCATTCTTTCAATATGATACAAATTGGAGTTCACAGATGGTGTGGAACATGCCCAGCCATCCATGATCCATGTGTCCTAACCTCTCCATTCATGGTTCCCTTGGTGGTTCATGTTGACATGACATGGCCAATGTCTGATTACCTATGCCTATCTGTTACTGGACACTAGAAGTCTTTCTGAGCACCCTGCTTCTTTGGTAAATGGGTGTGAAATGGGAGAACAGAGTAATATTCACTTTGTACTAAGAAATGCACAGAAGGGAATGCCATGCATAGTGTATTACCATGTAAGATGAAATATTTGAAGGGAACCATTGTGTAATTTATTTCTGCTATTCACCCCTATTGAGGTCATTAATTATAATTGATTTAAGGATGTTTTATAACTTTACAAATACTGAGCCAATGCATTCAGGTTATCTACTTTGATAACCTGATAAAACAAAAGAAAATATATTGCTTTCATCTTTGCTGCTTTTTTTTTTTTTTTTTTTTTGGAAATTGAAAAGTAATGAATGGTATATAATGTTGGACTATTGGTGGTGATTTCTTAAATGACTCTTCCATACTCCATTTTTATGGACTTATATTAAGAATGCATTGTATCCATTTTTTAGCAGATGGATGAAAGTTTTATTCAATGGTCATCTGCTGCTTGATCAGAAATTTGGGCTGTTACAGAAGCATCAAGAATGGCCAGTTCTGCTCTGAAATATAGTTCACACTGCAAGTGACTAGAGCATCATCAAAACCAATTTCGGAGCCAGGCACAAAGTGTACAGTTCCTAGTGAAAGTTGTCTCAAAACACAGTCTTTTTGAGAGATCATATTAGTTCTGCCATACAAGGCAATCAATCTTATTACCCATGATCAGAGTCAATATCAATTCCCACTGAAGCAAACAGGTTTTACTGCATTGCCACCATGGGGATGGCTCTCCAGGTGCTTTCAGACCTGGGGGAGAAAAATAGATGTAGAAAATCACTCTATGCTATTTCTCAAACTAAAATATCAATCAGGGAAGAAAATTTATTCCACCTCTTCCTATTTAGTCAGAAATCTGGGGCCAGTAATTCAAATGTGATCCATTCTTTCTCAGCTTTTTGGCAATTTGATGCCAAATGGTCCAAATGTTAGATGAATGGCAGTAGTAAAATGGTTCAGATAGTCGATAAATACAAGCCTGGTGCAGAACCTGGAAAATTCTCGAGAATTCTGGAAACTCAAAACCATTTTATTATATTGGTAAGAAGAGAGCATGGTTAGTTGCCCTCTCTGTAAGTGCAGATAGTTTTAATTTCCTAGAAAAAGTTGCTAGTGCCTTGTTTAAGATGACGATTATTTCACTTGGATATTATTGGTTCCAATTAGAAGCAGAAGATTGATTGGATGTACTTTAAAGAAGATCGTTCTTATATGCCTCTTTGAACTCAGGAATATAAAATGACCAAGAAGCACATCATCTTCAGATGTGATTTTTGCCCTCACTGGGGATGTGGTACCAGAGTAGGTGCAGTGGTATGTTCAGAATAAAGGTGACTCCAGTCTAGGACTTCCCGAAACTAATATCACTCTAATATTTACATTTTCCAAAAAGCATCTTAGTGTGTGTTCCGTAGTAAGAATGTCTATGTGATGCTGATAGAAGTTAGAAGATTTTGTTTCTTTTTAGGCAAGTCAACAGATACCGGAAAATCAGACACAGGCTGTGACAGCTGGCACAGATATGGTGAATGTGAAATCATAACCACCTAGAACACCTGATTTTTTTTTTTTTTTTTTTTTTTTTGTCAACATCAAAACTGTTTTAACAAGTTCACAAAATTTGTAACTCTTAATTCGGGTTAAGAAAGTTAACAGTGTTTTCACTACTAAATTTAATTGATTTTCCCTTATGCCATGACTGTTGGCCAAAATCAAGCAGGAACTTCTGCACTTTGAAAGAAAGCACAGTATAAACCTTCAACCCAAGCACCTAGATTCACCACTGAAACTATGTCATATGCAAAGAAAATGCACAAACTTGGTCCAATGTAAAATTCTTTGAGAGTGCGTAACAAAACTTGTGTCATGACACTTGATATGACTTTTAAAGAGATGTTACGAAATGTTAAATGCCTCATTCTGTATTAATTTGCTATTGCCTGTTTTGTGATACAAAATAAACATTTTTGAGATTGTTTCATTTTCTTCATGAACCTTCTCCAAAGCTAGCTTCAGCCGTTGGTAAACTTGCAGACAGTTAGAGGTCTTAAAATTAATTTTTAATAAGAATTATATGTTAATCATAGAGCTTTTTAACAAATGAGATAGCTTTACATTTCCCCCTCATTTGAATGAGAAAATGGGTCACTGGATGCTTTGTTGGAATGCTTGTAGATTGGTGGGTATTTTCTCATGGGGTCATTGGATGCACCACACTTTTTTTTTTTAAACCTTACATTTGATTGTCAGATTTTCTTTGAAACCATCTTATTAGACCTGTGCAATAGAAATTCCCACTAGTCATTTCTTTTATCGTCTCTGTTCATGAATTTGCTGGTCTTAAATGCTCTGTAAGAGCTGTCCAGATCTATATTTCAGATTGTTGCTTTAATGACACCTGACAGATACATTTTCAGAAATCAGTTTAAGATGCCAATTGTAGCCACCCAGACAGGGCGCTCATTACCCACTGCATTAGATCAATGATGGAAGTCAGAGAAGGGGTGGGCAGGGGCTGCCCAGCTAATGAGCAGAAACCAACTCAAACCAGCTCTGAGCCTCAAGGCTGGGGAAAACAAACATGTTTATAAGACAAAATTAGCTATTACTATAGAAGTGAAAATGTTGTGCTCACTGCTCTTGGTGCATTGCCAATTTCTTTATCTCAACCCTATTCATCTTTTTTAAAACAATCCATGAAGAATGATCCTGAGTGCAGCCAAGTGTGCGTCAGTCCTCCTTTCATGGCAACCCCCTCCTTACCATCTCTATTCACCAACATTTGGGGGTCGGCATGGAATAAGGAAATCCTGATTGTGTACAGTACAAATTGTATTATATATTTTGTACTTATGTTTTATGTAAATAGTTTGTCTCATTCAATTGTGTGTGAGCATTGAAATAAATCCTACCATTTAGGAAACAATTTCGTGGCATTTTTCTTTGCTTAGCTTAAAGCGCTCTGTCTCCCTGGATGTGCTAAGGCACGATCACCACTCGAGGGAGCACATTTCATCAGAGGAAGACTGTGGACAGCCTCCTGGGTCAACTACATAGCTGACTCCTGATGGATCTTCAGATCCTCGGACCTGTTTCTTGGTGGCCAGGCCAGGACCAACCAGCTTTATGATTATGTAGTAAAGAACCTTTAGAAATATTCCCCTGGGTGACAGAACATGTGTGGCAAGGAAAGCCAAGCAGGTTTTTTATTTACAAGGAGTTGGTTTCAGATCCTGATGATGAACAATGCATTGAATTTTATGATATTGACCTTCTCCCCAGCACACTTGCATAGACAAGGGTTTTCTTGCATGAACTGCTATCAGTCAGCGTGAACACTCTTAGAAGGTGCTTGACCCAGTAAAACCGCTGGACTGAGTTAGAGCTATGGTTCAATACTCATGATCCCATTATAAAAAAAGGAAAACATATGTGTGTGTATTTATATATCTAATATATGCACATATGTATATCCATAAACATATGTATATAATTGTTTTGTATTTTTTTTCATTTGACCAAACAGCTGAAAAAGCCCACCTTTTGGAGGCCAAAAGTTAATATAAGAAAATAAAATTATATAAACATATGAACCAGTGAAGCGTGTTATAAAGATTAAACTATTTTTTAACCCCAAGTACTGAAACAACTTTTAAAGCATCCCATGAAGAACCTATATCTGGTTATTACTTTAGAAAGTAAATGGAATAAATAGTGCTGTACCACAATTTTGTTTCTTGCAATATTTTTTGAACCTTTTTAATCATTGTAATATATATTCTGATATTTAGATAGTCTCACAATGCTCATATATCCACATCATCCCCTTAGAATCTTCTTCATTTACTCCTTAAAGAATAAAGTTGAAATATGACTTAAAATATCTTTCTGGACCTACTTGACCTATATAATTTTCCACTTAAAGTGTCTCCTCAAGCCCAGTTTGTGAGGAATAGTAGAGATGATTGAATGTGCTGACTGCACAACTATAGATATTTAGGACAAGAGGAAATTGTCCTTAAAATAATATCTGAAACTATTACTTTTCTCAAAGTATTCTTATTTCATTTTTCAAGAGTAGATATGATCTTGTTTAGAAACTCAAACAGAAAATGATATCTGAAATTGCTTGTATTTCATTTGTCTTCTTGGTGTATGTAAATCTTCCTTGGAAGCAACTGAAGCTCTCGCCTCACTCCTGCAATCACAGAGAGAACCAGTGCTGAAAGCAACACAGTCACATTTTGTGCACATAGTTATGGGTATTGCAGAGCTCTGAAGACTGTAGCTGCTAAAAGTACAACAGAAGAAATGAAGCTCAAAGATAATTCTTTTAAAAATGATTCCTCACACAAGACACAGGAACTACAGTTCTTTAGCTCCAGTTAGAAAACATGCTATTAAGATTTTGAAAGTGAGTCTTGCCATAGAACACAGAAAAAACTGAATGCTGAATTGTGATTCTGAATTTGTAATTTATGTGAGCTTAATCGTATTAGCGTATCTTAGATGGCCTTTGCCCGTGGTTGTTCATCACAGCGATGGTTTTATGAGTCATGTTCCCTTTGAAAGTGAAGCATAATGAAGACATCAACATTCTAGTTCTCTTCCTCTTCAGTTCCCTCCTTCTTCACATCAGACTTGTTCTTTTTTTTTTTTTTATTATTTTTTTATTATATATATATTTTTTTCAATTTAGTTTTACAGAATCAAAGAGTCTAACAGTATATCTTGTTAGATACAGTATGTCCTCATAATGTATACATTATTTCTTGTACAATGATATGAAATAATATGCGAAATATTCATGATAAATTATTAAGTGAACAGTGCAAGTTAAAAACAATAGTTTCATATTTTTTTCCCCACCCCCCCTTTCCCGAGTCAGCACCTTCAAGTGTTACCACTCCCCAAACGGTGTGCAATGCACTCATTGTGTAGGCATACCCCCATCCCCTCCCCCACCCCCCACCTCAGTCTGATGACCAATTGGTGTCATTCCCAGATTTGTATTTAGGTGATGATCAGGGAAACCAATTTTCTGGTGAGTACATGTGATGCTTGTTTTTCCATTCTTGGGATACTTCACTTAATAGAATGGGTTCCAACTCTCTCCAGGAGAACCATAGAGATGTCGTATCTTCATCATTCCTTATAGCTGAGTAATATTCCATGGTATACATATACCACAGCTTACTAATCCAATCATGTATTGATGGGCATTTGGGTTGTTTCCACATCTTTGCTATTGCGAATTGTGCTGCTATAAACATTTGGGTACACGTACCTTTGTTATAGAATGACCTTTTTTCCTTTGGGTATATGCCCAGTAATGGGATTGCTGGGTCAAATGGCAGGTCTACTTGAATCTGTTTAAGATACCTCCATAATGCTTTCCACAGGGGTTGCACTAGTTTGCAGTCCCACCAGCAGTGTATTAGTGTTCCTGTCTCTCCACACCCACGCCAACATGTGTTGTTTTGGGTTTTTTTGATAAAGGCCATTCTCACTGGGGTTAAGTGATATCTCATTGTGGTTTTGATTTGCATTTCCCTGATGATTAGAGATGTTGAACACTTTTTCATATGTTTGTTAGCCATTTTTATATCTTCTTTTGAAAAATTTCTATTCATGTCCTTTGCCCACTTTTTGATAGGGTTGCTTGATTTTTTCTTGCTGATTTTCCTGAGTTCTAAATAGATTCTTGTTATCAGTCCTTTATCTGATGTGTAGTATGCAAAAATTTTTTCCCATTCTGTAGGTGGTCTGTTTATTCTCTGGACTGTTTCTTTGGCTGTGCAGAAGCTTTTTAGTTTAATCATGTCCCATTCATTTATTTTTGTTGCTGCTGTGATTGCCTTGGGGGTCTTCTTCATAAATTCTCTGCCTAGGCCAATGTCTGTAAGAGTCTTTCCTACATTTTCTTCTAGAATTCTGATTGTATCACGCCTAAGGTTTAAGTCTGTTATCCACCGTGATTTGATTTTTGTGAGAGGTGAAAGCTGTGGGTCCTGTTTCATTCTTCTGCAAGTGGCTAACCAATTCTCCCAGCACCATTTGTTGAATAGGGATTCTTGTCCCCGGAGTATATTCTTTCCCGCTTTGTCAAAAATTAGGTGACTATATGAGGATGGTTCTATATTTGGATTTTCTGTTGTGTTCCACTGGTCTGTGTCCCTGCACTTGTGCCAATACCAGGCTGTTTTAAGAACCACGGCCTTGTAATATAGTTTGAGGTCTGGCAAATTAATACCTCCCATTTTGTTTTTATTGCTTAAAATTGCTTTTGCTATACGGGGTCTTCTTTGATTCCATACAAATTGTATAATTATTTTCTCTATGTCTGTAAAGAATGATGTTGGTAATTTAATAGGGATTGCATTGAATTTGTAGATCACTTTGGGTAGTATAGACATTTTAACAATGTTGATTCTTCCGATCCACGAGCATGGTATATTTTTCCATCTATTTGCAAGTTCTGCTATTTCTTTTCTCAGTGTTTCATAGTTTTCCTTATAGAGGTCCTTTACCTCTTTAGTTAGATATATACCTAGATATTTTATTTTCTTTGTTGCTATTTTGAAGGGTATTGAGTCTTTAATTTGGTTTTCCGATTGACTGTTATTGGCATATATAAATGCCTCTGATTTGTGTATATTAATTTTGTAGCCTGAGACTTAATAGAGAACTACAGACCAATTTCCCTCATGAATATAGATGCAAAAATTTTCAATAAAATACTAGCAAATCGAATCCAAGTACTTATCAAAAAAGTAATCCACCACGACCAAGTGGGCTTCATCCCCGAGATGCAGGGGTGGTTCAACATACGTAAATCTATAAATGTAATTCACCACATAAATAGAAGCAAAAACAAAAATCATATGATACTCTCATTAGATGCAGAAAAAGCATTTGACAAAATTCAACACCCTTTTATGATAAAAACGCTTAACAAAATAGGCATTGATGGAACCTACCTAAAAATGATACAAGCCATATATGACAAACCCACAGCCAACATCATACTGAATGGGGAAAAACTGAAAGCACTCCCACTTAGAACTGGAACCAGACAGGGCTGCCCATTGTCTCCATTACTTTTCAACATAGTATTGGAAGTCCTTGCGAGAGCTATCAGGCAAGAGAGCAAAATCAAGGGAGTCCAAATAGGGAAGGAAGAGATCAAACTCTCACTTTTTGCTGATGATATGATGTTATATCTGGAAAACCCCCAGGATTCAACCAAGAGACTCCTGGAATTGATTAACGAATATCAGACTTGTTCTGAGTCACTTTCTGGTTTCCTGCAGTGGATGAAGGTTACAGGATCTCTTTGTGTCTCTTCTGAGGTCCTGCCCCACCCCCCACCCAGTGTTGGACCTCACCCTCCCCTTCCCTGAGGGAAGGTTGCCAGTGGCAGCAATGGGTCACCCAGAAAATCCCCTTCAGTTAGATAAGTTGGTGACCACAACAGAACAGCCACCGGGAGAGTGGATTCCAGGCAGCACCACCGCTCCCAAGGCCTCCTTCACCCAGTACCGGCAAACACACCACCATGCCTTTTGCCCACCCCAATATATTTGCCCTTCTTGCTCCATGTCCTTTCTAGATAGAAGTCCCAACAAACTGGGTTTTGTGAAACAATGAGATTTTCTTGGAGCATGACATTATCTTGAGATGACGTGGTAGTAGTTAAATCTCCTGATATTACAGAGAGGACAAGGGCACCTTGAGGATCCAAGCAAGTGCAGACAGGTTCAAACCCAGTTTGAACACTCCCCATCAAGAATGCCCACCCTCCAGCCTTGTATCCGCAGAGTTCCCTTCACCTGGAAAGAACTAAGTGAATTTCAAACTCCTGCCTGAGAGAATCACAGTGACAACTTTAATCTCTATAAGATGTTTAAAAAGTGTTTCATGATAACTCATTTATCCAACTCCCTCTGCTCAAAGACGTATCCTGCTTCTGCATTTAGCAGGTCTTTCTACTCCTATTCTAAACTCTAGAGTTAATCTAACGGTAAATAAGACAGAACAGGACATGCTCACAGAAAGCCTCCAGTATTACACCACTGTGCTAATAGGCGGGGAACAATGACAGATGGCATGGCCCATGCCCTTCAAATGGCTGTTCACTAAATGCACTGAGTGTTTTACTGAGACAGAAGTTTAAGGAAATAAATGCATGAGATTGGGGAGGGCATAGCAAATGCACAATCCCCAAGAGATTGCCAATTGCCTTGGATTGGAGATAATCTGGTGGTCCCAAGTGTGGTATCAAGCTAGAAAATGGAGCAAGGGAAATGCCATGCTTGCCTTTCTACCTCACTGCTTCTCCTCCCCCCGATTATTACATCTCATAACCCTTCTCCCCCCAAAAAATCTGTTTCTAGTTAATCTCTTTCCTGAGATCAGAATACATAGGATCTAAGCCTGATGGGCCTTTCTCAAAAGAAAAAGAGGGTGTTTCTGTTAGATGTTGTCTTTTTATAAATCTTGGCAATTATAATTCAACAATGTAATTGGTTGACTCATACCTATTTATTATAAGTTTGGATAACTGAGATTGAGACCTGGTGTTTTACATCAGTGAATCCCATAAACAGGGACAATGCTCATCTTGCTTTAAGCACAGACAAGCAGACCATCTGAGGCAGAAGTTAGCCTGCAGACACGGAATAAGCCCATTACTACTGAACATTGTCAGCTACTAATGAGATTTTTGTAATAAGGCATACAATTTGGGCTTGCCATTCTCCTCTTTCTGTAAGCAGTATTGTTGCTTGTAGTCAAAACTAATTAAACCACAATTCTTTGGAAAAATGTATTAAATCAGGCATTTCATGAAAATTTAGGTGAATTACAAAGAATTTGCTGTATTTTATTTGAACATTAGATATACTCATGAATCTCTCATAAGAGGAAGAGTCTCCCTTATCAAGAGGAATTTCCCTTTAATCTACATCATCAGATGGACACAGAGGATGAGAGAAGGGAGTGGGGACAGTGGCTTGACTTCAAAACCAGATAAACTTCACCAAACTTGGGAATCCAGAAATGGTAAGTGACCCAGCCACATCTCTTCCTTATCTTCTCTCCATGAACTTCAGTCTCCTCATCATTATAAGGCGGTGATATCTAGGAAGTACGAGTATGATAATAAAATTGGAAAATATACCACTGACGCTTCACATATAGTAGGTTCCCAATAAATGGTGGAGTGGTTGTCCTTATTATCTCTCAAGGACTCACTGCACCAGCATTAATCTTCCCTTCACGGGAGCAGTGCAGGCCATTTTCCCTCTTTAGACATTGAAGTCGTAGGTGAACCAATTTTGTAAATTAATAGGAGTGACTACAGAGGCATCCGAGCCCTGAATGGAATATTTGTATGGAATGCTCCATACAAATGAGGATAAGGTTGGTAGAAGGCCCAGAAGTAAATTCATGACTGCAGTTAACAATCAGGGAGGCAAGTGATATTTTCTGGAAGTAGCTGTACTGCTAACCAAGAGTAGAACTTTCAACTTTGTATAATTTAATATTTTACAGATCTATGACTGGAGAAATTACCCCATGTGAATGCATATAGGTATAAAAATATGCCTCATTTCTGAAGACAGAAGAGATCAATCCTTTCTGGAAAAGTGAATTACACTTTTGCTTAATTCTTGCCTGTAGAGCTTTGGTTTTGCTTTGTTTCTTAAGCAACCTGCTCAGGTGAGGGAAATAGCAGCATCTTTGTGGAATAACTATTTTCTGTTGCCTCTGGGGAAACACAGGTGTGAGAAATGGACTCCAGCAACCTGTCATAAAACCTGGGGCTCCAATGTCTTATATGAAAACCTAATTTATTTCTTCCTGAGGAATCTTTTGGAATGTTTTTCTTCTGCCACATACTCTTGAGGTAAGATTTAGTGTATCAAGTCCTAATATTGAAACAATGATCATTGATTGGATGGAGAAAAATAATAAAAAGTCAGAATGGTAGTTGTCTAATGGTAGCAAATATTTCATGTTTAAGTACAACTTTTTATTTTTATTTTACCTTGATAGATTTAGGGGTACAAGTGATTTTTAGTTACATAGATTAATTGTATAGTAGTAGTATCTGGGTCTTAGTGTATCTGTCAATCAAATAGTGTTTATTGCAACTAATGGATAGTTTTTCATCCCTCATCTGTCTCCAACCCTTTCTCTCTGAGTCCTCAGTGTCGATAATGGCACTCTGTATGACCATGCCTACCAGTAGCTTAGCTCCCACTTATATGTAAGAACATTTGGTATTTGACTTTCAGATCCTGAGATAGTTCAGTCAGGATAATGGCCTCCAGTTCCATCTAAATTGCTGCAAAAGATGGCTGAGTACTATTCCATGGTGTGCGTGCGTGTGTGTGTGTGTGTGTGTGTGTGTGTATAAAAAACACATTTTCTTTATCTACTCATAAGTTAGCAGGCACTTATGTTAGTTCCATTATCTTTGCAATTGTGAATTGTATTATGATATACATATGAATACAAGTGTCTTTTCTACAAAATGACATCTGTTCCTTTGGGTAGATCCCCAGTAGTGGGATTGCTAGATCAAGTGGTAGATATATTTTTAGTTCTTTAAGAAATCTCCATACTGTTTTCCACAGAGGTTGTACTAATTTATATTCCCACCAACAGTATATAAGTGTTCCATTTTTGCCACATCTGTGCCAACATCTGTTGTTTTTTGACTTTTTAATAATGTCCATTCTGACAGAAGTAAGGTGGTATTTCACTACAGTTTTAATTTGTATTTCTCTGATGATTAATGATGTTGAGGATTTCTTCTTCCTTAATGTGGCATTCATTAAGGAATACCAAAGATGTATGCTGTTCTCTTTTCTTCTTTCTCTTCTCATTCATCAATATCTTCTTGTCTTCACAAATTGGAGGTCACTAATCAAATGAGGTTGACTAACTGCATCCAAATGTCTCACCAATGGAGCACGAATTTGGACTGGCACCTACTTGGATAAACATAATTTAGTGAAAATCAGCTGTTTCACAGAAGCTGACTCTAAGAATGACTCTTTAGGTATGGGCAATATCAGGAAGATGCCTTTCCAATAATTCAAAACTTCATCTACAATTATGTGAAAAGCAAGAATTTTCGAGTCTTTATTAATTACTGGTTAGCAGCCCATTCTTTGCTGAGTGTTCTCAGGTGTGTAGGACCAGTTGAGGAGTCATGTGGTGTGGAGGACCCAAGAATACTGTGCATACTTCTGAAGGAGCAGCCAAGGAGGAGCATCCTCGTGGATTTGTTGTGAAGTTGCTGTGGGGATGCTCACAGGGAGAACCCATGAAATAGGAATAATTCGTCACTTTTCTGAAAAGACAGGAATTGAGCAAGTCCTGAAGGGCAGATTTCAACAATCAATTGTTGTACCTTTAAGGCAAAGGAAAGGGTATTAGTCAATGAAAGGAAGTAGGGATGCTTGTGGGTGTTGCAGTGTAGCTGGCATAGAGGTGATTTGCACAGGAACAGAGCATTTCTGGGGAGACAGGTGAGAGGAAAAGAGAGAAGTTGGAAAGACCAAGAAGAGCCCCACAATGGAGGGCTTTGACTACTTTTGTCACAGAGCAAAAAGAAAAAAAAAAATTGAAACAACTTTAATTCCAGAATGGTTCATTTTTTTTAAGTTTGATCACTTTTTTCTTAAAAAAAAATTATGTGGCCCACAAACAAGTACAACAGTTACAGGTGGAGTTGGTACGGCCGTGGTGTGGGAGGGATGTGCTTTTCCTGCTCTGCTACCCCCGGGCAAGGGGCTGCCAGCAACAGCGTAAGTCTCCAAATCAAATTGCCACTTGCAGAAGAATCAGCAACTGGAAGACATGGCTGGGGAGTCACAGTCCGTTCACAGACCTGAAGGCGTTAACTCCAACACAGCCAGGAGAAAGAGGCTTTGTAAGTGCAGAGTGAGAGGAAGAAGGAAAGGTGATAGGTGTGTTGAGAGGACAAAACGTCCCTTGGGCAGGGGGCTGGAGCTTTGGTTAAGGATGGGCCTCTGTTATTGGCAGTCAGCAAATGTCAAATTGCTAAACCTGGAGATGAGGAGCTCAGGTGAGCGCTCGTTGCTTAGAAAATAGCCAACTGTCTTGTTTATCTTAAACCCATCACTGTTAACTTTACAATTTAGTCAGGTTATTTCCTGGAAGCTTTTCAGAAAACAAACAAGTTTCAACAGTATAATAAAATTAAAATGAGGCCCAGGTAACAATAAACCTTATTGTTGAACTGTATAATGAGTTTTTGGGGCTCCCGAAGGTCACCCTTTGTGAGAGGATGAGATTTCACCCAACCTCAGTGGAAATGCCCTTGGAATCTGTTTTTAGTACCCTGTGGGTGACAACTCACCTGCCTTGCCAAGTTTAGTGTGGTGAGTGGAAATAAAAACATTAGATTCTTGAAAAAAAAAATAATGGAGAGGAAGGGATTTGGGGGAAAAAAACCCAGGGCATGTCTCAATCTTAAATCCATACTGCCAGACCTGGGCACAGTTAATTACAAAATTTTGACAGCCTAAAGCAAAAAGCAAGTTAACACATGTAACTCACAAATGGATTCATTAGAGAGAATATTGCTAGTTTTTATCCTCTTGGGGAAGATGATTATCGTATCTGCCACATTACATTGGATTTTTCCCTTTAATGATTTGATGTGTTTTGAAGAAGGAAACTATTTCTCTTGGAAAGCTGTTCTCTATTGCTCTTATATTGCATGTAAAGTGTGATGGCCCATGTATCCTAGAACTAAGTACCCCATTTCCCTGAAGTCCACTCTGATCGTACTCAAAGAGTAGCTCTAAGAAAATAAATTTACAGAAAAAGTTGTGATACCTTATTCTGTACCATCCAGAAAGCTCTACCAACAATGTCTAATGTCCCCTAAACTAACAGTTTATTAAAACAGAAGATTGTGCAAATTAGAATTGAAGTGTATCAACCTAAAATAAACAGCAGAGAGACTAGCTTTCCAGAACAAAGGAAATAGCAGGCATTTGCAGTCTGGAATATGCAAACTGTGGTGAACCACAGGCACATCTAGGGAGACAAACGAAGGTAAGGGGTGTGCTTAAAAGCCAAAATAAACCTAACCAAAGGGTTTCTAGGTAAACAAAAGATGTGTTAAAAACAAACAAACAAACAAAAAAACACCTTCCAAAGTTTATATTTTTTTAAAGAGGATATTGAAGGCCTTTCCATATCTGTATTTGGACACTGGATATGACAAATACTTTAAAAGTTGAAGACATGACAATGCGGACCCTGGGAAGGGCATGGCCAGTAAGAGACACATTTGTAAATGTGATAGAAGGGGTTAAGGAGGGCAAGTTCCTGACCTGAACGGGTGGCCCATCCTCTGGAATGTGGATAGAACAAGGAGGCAGACGGAGAGGCTCAGAGAAAAAGTAAACTGAGGCAGGTTGGGGGGGGTTAAGGGAAAGAATGAGGGGCACCCACATGTGCTGTTGTAAGACTTAGAGGTTGTGTTTTGGCAAGTAAATTAGAAGAACATAGACAAATGAAAGAAGCAAAGAAGCCATACTGAAGTGAGGTCTGATAGGAGAGAATGTTTAATCTGGATCATTTGTTTTATCAGGGAGGGGAGGAAGTGCAAATCTCAGGCCTGTGGAAGGCCGGACCCAACCCAACCCCTGCCGTGTACCCCCAATAATCTCATGGGGATCATCCAGACACACTTCTGCTGCCCATTTAAAATCTGTTGTTACTTAAATAACAAGAGAATTCTCAAGCTGATTTTTTTCTTGTCTACATATTAAAATGGACAAAAATGTTTCTATCAGTTAGGAATATTAGGACATCACAGAAACCCAAGAAAGGGTGGTTTACTCACAAAAGCCTGCGTGTCTCACATAAGAACATTGAAAGTTGACATTCCGGGGCTAGCGCAGTGGCTTACCAGGGTCTTCGGGGGCAGAGTCCTTCGATTTTTCAACTCTGCTCTTCTTAGCAAGTCTTTCCCTTCTGCTACTGCAAGCAGGGAGGGAGGGATGGAGGATGGGAAGGTAGGAGGAGGAGAGGTCCTGCAGATTAGCAGCAAAACTGCCCTGACAACTGCTGGCCGGCACCATCTCATTTGGTTAAACCTCTCATGTACAAGGGAGGTTGGGAATACAGTTCTTTGTGGGCATGATTCCAAAGCAGAGATTCGCTTAGGAAGAAAGGCAGCATGGTTAATATGCAGATAAAGAGCAGTGTGTGTTCTAGGAACCTGTCATCCAGCGATGACTGCAAGAATTTGATGTTTGTTTTATTGGGAATATACAAATATTTTCATAATATAGAGTTGAATATTGTTTAACTTGTTTTTTCTCTCTTAACATTATACGTGAATATCTTCCATGCAATAAGCTGTAAGGTATGCTGCTTCTTCATGGTAAGTGGCTTTATAATTTCCATGTCAGGAATGTACAGTCTCTGCCTGGGGAAGGTTAGGTGGTTTCCAAGTGTCATTACTACAAACAAGGCCATGATGAATAGATGTGGAAGTAGATCTTAGAATATTTCCTGTAAATGAAGTTGCTAGGTCAAAGTAATGGATATATTTGAAGCTTTTGATTTGATTGCTAACTTGACCTTTGTGAAGGTTATCCCAGTTTATATCTGCACCCTGTTTCCAAGTGTCTTTACTAGTGTTAGGGGAATTATCTTTTTTTTTTTTTAATTTTTGGTGAAACCTTGTTAGAACTGTGAGGGATGCTCAGATGATACAGATACTAAACTAGGAGGTGAGGCCCATGATCTTTCTGCTTAATACACCCTCGCCAAAATTTCCACTTTCTCCTCCCATTTTCAAAATCAAACACCCTGGATATGAATGTAAACGAAGAGACGCTATTGGAGGGCTGAGCAGGCATTGATGATACCAGGAGCGGATTGGTCTCTTGTGTGTATTTTCCCCACAGCTTGATTTATTTTATGTTTCCATAAATCTTTAGAAGCCCTTGGCAAGTGTCTGAGCCTATGGATTTGCTTGGCAAAGGAGCAAAGTCAAACGTGGTGAAACTGCAATGGACAGGACACATTTTAAATAAAAGAAAAAAAAGTGAGAAGGGTTGTTATGTCATTTTGGAGCTACCTGGAAGTGTAATAAATACCAGAGTAATGGGTAGATAGGAAGTGCAGCAGAATGGTTGGAAGATGGGCAGACCTGCCTGCCTTCCTCCTTCTTTCTTTCTTCCCTTCTTTCCTTCTCCCTTTTTCACCAGCTCTATAATTTTGGCAATTTTACTTTGCATCAATGAGTCTCAGTTTCCTTACCTACAAGATGAGGATAGAATTATAGCCTGTGCCATAACGCCCTTGGGAGGATCACATGAGCTGACACGTGCAAAGCTCGGAGCACAATATTTGATGCCTAGAAATGCTCAAGTATTAGACATTTCTCAAAAGAAGATATAAAAGGGCTGACAAACATGAAAAACTGATCAACATCACTAATTGTCAGGGAAATGCAAACCGAAATCGCAGTGAGATACCATTCTACCCCTGTCAGAATGGCCATTATTAAAAAGTCAAAAAGCAATAGATACTGGCATGGTTGTGGTGGAAAGGGAAACTTCTACATTGTTGGTGGGCATGTTAGCTAGTACATCTGCTATAGAGATTCCTCAAAGAACTGAAAGTATATCTACCATTCGATCCAGCAATCCCACTACTGGGTATCTACCTAAAGGAAAAGAAGTCATTTTATAAAAAGATACCTGCACCTGAATATTTATTGCAGCACAATTCACAATTGCAAACATATGGAACCAACTTAAGTGCCAATCAACTGATAGGTGGATAAAGAAAATGTGGTGTATATATACCATGGAATACTATTCAGCCTTAAAAAGGAATTAAATAGTTTCTTTTGCCACAACTTGGATGGTACTGAAGGCCATTATCCTAAGCAAAGTATTTCAGGAAAGGAAAAACAAACCTCACATGTTCTCAATTATAAGTGGGAGCTAAATGAGGGATATGTATGGTCTTAAAATGGCATAATGGGTATTGAAGACTAAGAAGGGGAGAGGGTGGGAGGGGAGTGAGGTATAAACATCTATCAGGGACAATGTACACTATTCTGGTGACAGGCACAGTGAATGCCCTGACATCAGCATGATACAACTCACCCATATAACAAAAAACTTTTGTACCCCCTGAATTAATTGAAATAAAAAAATAAGATGGGAATACTTTCTATTCCTAGTTTGCAAGAGTATTATTTAATATATGAGATCTTGTTAAAGGAAAGCATTTGCTAAAGAGCTACAAGCTGATCTGTAGCATAAAACCGTATTGGATCCCTGACCTGTCTTTTACTAGGCTGCCAAAGACCTTTATTTTAAATTTTCTTTTCACTGTGAGAAATATTATAGCTCTTAAAATGTGACAGTTGGGGAAACTTTATTACAAGCCTGAAGCTATATCTCCAATTTAGCATTTAATAAATGGAGACAATATATGTTGTGTGTTTGTTAAATAAAATATAGTTTGGAAATTATAGTTTCCAATTATACCAGCCTGTAAGTTGTTTGTCAATATTAACCCACCTGAGCTAATTTAACTCTTACTCCACACCTACTGAGGCAGATTCTCTTACTGTCCTCATTTTCCAATGAGGAAATTGAGGCTCAAGAGGTTAAATAACGTTCCTCAAGTTACAGGTGAATAAGCAAGGGTGGGAGCATCTGTGCCCAGAGGCTGGGGCTGGCTCCACAGTTGAGCTCCCGGTTCTGGGCTCTGCTACCTGTACATTACATGTTTTTGTTTATTCCTCAACAATAATTACATTCCTCGCTATGTAGTGCAGGGTACTTTTTGATGACCAGGCAACTGGAATGGGTCTTGAGGAGGATGAAGCACACATAGTCATCCTCTTGCTGGTGATTGATACAGTCTGGGCTAAGCCAGTGTGGGTCATTGTAATGGGAGGAATTGATTGATTAAATTCAGTTTCTCATCTCATGAAATGAGGTTAATAAATATACCTATCATATAGAGGTGTTAATAGTGATTAAAAGAGTTCATTTAAAAAGAGAGCTGATTCTAGATACATGTCAGCTATTATTTATTTGAAAATTAGCATTCCTTGACCATTGCAGTAGGCTGAACTTCATGCTGTATTTGTTTGGAGGAAATATTTTGATTTATAAAAAGCCACTTCAAATAATGAGGGTGACTCCTGAGACACGCTCGGGTAAGGGAATACATAAACGACTGAGGGATCTGGAATTCTCTGGAAGAGACGTGAGAAGAGAGCAGCAGAGCCAGTGAGACCAGGGCCTAAGAGGATACAGTTCAGCTTGAAAAACTACTGAAGTTGAAAACGAAGAAAATGGACTTGGACTCTTAACTGTGTAGGGAATTTAACATAAAACCTTCCCTTTTTAGTTTGATTAGGAGAGACTGGTCCAAAGTGAATTTTGTGACCATCGAAAGAGCTCACTCTGTGTGAAGATGAGTCAGGAACTCAGCACCAGACAAGAACCACAAGACAAACAGGCCAGAAGGAAGGACCGAGGGAAAAGTGAGAAGCTTGGAGTTTCTCTGTTCTGGATCAATTTCTCTTTAGGATATTGTCTCCGATAGAGGACCGTAATAGTCATGAATGACAGGGAAATGTATGCTGAAAGCTCTGTGAGATTGTTCTTAGGGAAAATAGTGAAATTGTTGCCTGCAATACATACAGCACTCATGATATGGTAAGTGGGTTCCAACATATTTATTCTTCCTCAGTTAATCAGAAATTTTTTATAATATTCAATAATATTTAAAATGTTCTATTGCACAGTGTGGTGCATATAGTTAATAATAGGGTATTGTACATTTTAAAATTGCTAAGAGAGTAAATTTCAAATCTTCTCACCACAAAAAATGTTAAGAATTGGAGTTGATGGATATGTTAACTATCTTAATTATTCCACGTTGTATTCATAAATCATAGCATCACTTTGTACCTCATATATTTATACAATTATAAACTTCAATTTACAATAAATATATTGATTATACCGATAGATTATCCACTTAATCAACAAACATTTCTAGTGCACACTTTTCATGCCAAGTACTGGGGAGGCATTGATGAATGAGATATCGTCCCTCGTCGTGATGAGGTCACACTGAGCAGCTCTTCAAGGGAGAAGCAGCACCATGCAGTCAGTGTACTGGGATGGGAGAGGACAGCCTCGGTGGAAAGGTGTGTTCTTGCTGCCCCTTGAGGAGGAACTCCTCTGACAGACAGGGAAGGGCAGCAGGGCCAGTGTGCTGGGTGGGCCCCATTTGCTCCTCGGTCTGTTCCTCGCTCCTCCCTTATGTTGTCCTTCCCTGGCTGACTTTCATAGACTGTTTCACTTGGCTCCACTGTCCCCAAGCTTCCCACTGAGCTTGTGCACTCGAAGGAGAATGAGGATTGAATGTTTATTACCTGCTTGCTAGACCATGAGTTGGTGGTAGCTGTGATCTTTCACTGAGGGCCACTGCTTTCTGTAGATATTCCTTTTCCATAGCTATTACCGTTTCCTTGGGTTTTGGAAGAAGCTCCCTCCTCTTAGCATATACCCATGGTTTGTAACAAGGCCTTGCCCTTTGGACTCAGGGTGGTAAAATATCCCTTTTGGTTTCATTTTAACATTGCACACACCAGGATAATGTCCCATGGAGTGTGCTAATTCCTCTTGGGATGCTGACTGGATAGAGCAAGTGCACATCGCGGCTCTGAAGTGCACAACTTACACAGTGGTGGTGGTAGTTTGTCGATTTCTTCATTAAGGTGTGCACTCCAATTACATCAGCCATAAAGGCTGGGAGAATACGCTCAGTTTGCACTCAATATCAATCATGATCTGGGGTCTCAGAGAAGATAAGCCTGAAATAAACTAGGAATTATGCGGTATCTTTTTTACTTTATTCGAACTCTGTATCTTCTACTTTTTCTATAGTTTTAAGGAAAACTAATCCTCTATTTGTAGCCAAGCACACTGTTATTATAAAGAATTGAAAGGAAAGACTATATTGAAGCATATTCTCCAAGGAGTAATGCAATTTAAAAACAGCTCATTAGCAAAAAGAATGTTAACTAAGATATTAAGGAGACATTTCAAATTATTAACTGCATTTATTATCTCTTAAAGTGTAACAATATAAAAAAGCCAACTCATTGGTTTTCATATCACATAATCGGTTGTTCTGAATCATTTAAAGATCAGGGAAAAGTGGCCATTATTAAAATTGAAATTAAATTTGAAGAACATTTAAGGAAATGTTTTATGTTCATGGCCACATTACTTTTATTTAAAAGAGTGTATTAATGCGTCTTAGTTTGTGCATCTTCCAAATGATTCCCAATCCTTCCACCGCCTTGGGAAAAATCAAATTTTATATCCTTTTTAACATAAGATTATCTTTTTTGCTTTAACATGTTATTGAAGCAGGGGTGAATTTGCAAAAAGCAAATGGGTCAAGGTCAAAGATTATTTAAACCAAATTATTAGATGATCTTTCCTTGGTTCTTTGATCCCTTTCCTTAAAAAGAACACTAAATCTTAAGTTGGTTTTTCTGTTTTGCAAGGGTTTTAATGAGTTATCTATTTATAATTTCTGTGTATTGGGGGAAGGTGGGGTGGGTGTTGCCCTATTCTCATCAAATCCAAAAAGAGGTTGTTATTCTTAGAAAAAAAAATTTCTTGAACATATGATACCATATTTTACACAATTGTCATCTTATATGTAAGGTTTACTATTTTTTTCTCTCATATAGATTCAGGCAAAGTTATTAAAGAAGTTAGACAGATTCTGAGTCTGCAGAACAGAAAGCAGAGCAAGACAAGATATCAAAAAGGACTTGCAGCCAACAGTACTTCAACCTGAATATTCCCTAAAGGTAAGACTGTTCTGAGTAACATCAGCTTTTTTGTTTTTCTTAAGAAAAATTCAGGGGAGTGATCTTGAACTTTCTGTAATAAAATTTTTATCTCTTAATTTTTCTTAAAACCAAAGATTTTCCCTTTGGTAAAATTCGGAGGATTTGATGGATCTGTCCACCAGCACGCAGGCGTGTTCTCTACCGCTCCCTGCATTTATAGCCTACATATCTAAAAGAAAGAAAGTCATGTCACTATAAAACCCTCAATTAACCCCTGGGATCTTTTTATTAATTGGTGGGCTTTGAGAGGCGGAGGTGTTCAGACATTGGTTATTACTTGGGTGATGGTTGTCCCGGGTATGTGTCTGGTGCTGACCGGCCGGCTTGTGCAAGGGCTGCTCCTGACGAGGCTGTGCTGCCATCAGTGGACTTTCAGAAGTGGGGGCCACCCCTGGTTTGAGGGCTTTGAAAAGAGACGTCATGAGCCGAGTTGTCATAGATCTAGTATATGTGATTAAAACTATTTCTGGTGGTTAATCGTCACGGTTACAGGGCAATCCATTGTTTCCTCAGAATGAGGGAACTCTTTTCAGAATCTTCTCTTTTGGTTATCTCTTACCCAAATTCACAGCCAATGATGTTGATTATCTGCAATGTTGAGGTATAATTTACAGAACTTTGATTTGTAGTGTGTCATCATTTCTTCTTGTGTTTGCCTTTGAGTCATTGTTGAGTAATTTTGTGTAACATATCTTTACTTTCTTTTTTATTTTTTTATAGGCCTAAACATTTAGAACTTTTTGTCATTTTATAGTGGTAGAGATGGTTTCAAAGGTTTGAGTGTCATTGGGGATTTCATTTGTAGCATTGTACAAAAGAAATACCACGAACAATCACCACAGAGAAAGTATGATTAGGAATAGATCAAATCACATGATTAGGTTGAGTTATGGTTTTTATATAAATAAAATTATAGTCACCCTGTACTGAATGTTTATCAGTCTAATGCTTGTTAAAGATAATTAGTGATTAGAATATCTCCAATAAAGTTATACTTCAATAGCATTGATTGCTATTAGGGGTCATTATTTGAGGTTTTTTTTTCTTTTTTTAGAAATCAAAAAGGGGTAATAGGCCAGAAAATTCTTAAATTTTTTTTGTACTAGAAATCACTTATGATATCTGAATTATAAAGTTGAAGTGGTGAAATTGTAGAAAAACATAGACTTAGGCAAGTTGTTATTATTCCTTCAAGAAACACAATGGGTTAAGAGAAACAGTACAATATCGACTATTAAAAAGATGACCAAAAGAAGTGTGACCCAAAATATGACTAAGAGTATTCAGAGGAAATGTCCCAAGCATATAGGAGAGTCTTGTTCTGATGGTCTTGGGTAGAAGCTATTTCACGCAGTTGTCTGCTTGCTCTGAAGACATTATGTCACCATTCAACTCTCAAGGACCATCTGCTTCCAGAATTCCTTGGAGAGCCTCAGTTTAAGATGTCCAATTACTGTATTTTTTCCCATTTTTGTCATCTAAGAATGGATGATGTTGTTTTAATTGGATAACATGCATTTAAAGGTCATTCCTGCCATTGAAATACCACTATGGTAGTCATGAGTATGGGATGAGTTCTTACCAGCTTGGTTGGAGGACAGTCATTCTTTGCTGTCTTTTTTAGAACATTAAATCATCAAGTTTTAGGTCAGTTAGGAGATGATTTGATGATTCACAAAGAATAACTTCCTGTGTATGTTCATGATAGCACTGAGTGTACTGGACTATTCATTTGCAGTATTTAGCTAGTTTAACATAGGAATTGTATATATTACATATTACTATATATATATTAGTATAGGAATTATATATGTGTGTGTGTGTGTGTATATGTAGGGAGAAAGAATAAGTGGAGATATTTTTCAATGACATGAGCCTACTCATGGCCAGTTTAAAGGGAGAAAATATATTAATATTAGTATAAGTTCCTCAGGGAGGAATAGCGCAAGGCCACAAAGGCTGAGGATGGTATATTAGGCCATGAGATTTGAAATGTGTCAGGTAATTTAAATAATTTTCATTCAATATTTTACTTATTCATTCCATTTTTGCAAAGGATAGGGAACTTTCTGATCAAGAAAGAAAGACTTAACCAAGTCACAAGTAAGTTTCCTACTTATCATCACTCTAGGATAACTGGAAACTCTTTAACTAGAGAACACAAAAATATTATCATTTCTAAAAGACCCTGAGTGATAAGGTTTCTTTGCAAAGAACTACTTCAACCTATCCAGAAGGAGGGTCCATGCGAACTGTCTCCTTCCTACCAGTGCCACGTAAGTCCCTAAGTGCCCCCTCTCGGGTTAGCCAAGCAAAGGGGCTGAAGTGCCCTGAGTTGTGTGAAGCTGCAGATGGTCATTCTTCAAGACCTGTGCTTGGCACGGTCTTCATTCTTCCAGCTGCTGCCTACAGACAAGACCCATCTTCTGGTAGAATTAAGGAGAGGTATCGATGTAGCTGTCCCCTTGAGTTGTGCACAAGTTCATGGAGTGTTTGAGGTTATTTTACATACATATCATCATATATACGATATATAATATATAAAGGGAGAGGACCAAGAGTACTGAAGTAAAGAGATGCCATCAATAAAAGCTGGTAGGCTGGGACAAGTGCACTTTATCAACAAAGCAGAAAGCAGATCTGCAGTGCACACTTGTGTATCATAATGAGTAAAAACAACAGCTTTTTTTTTCACTTTCTGCAAGAATTTTATCTCTTAAATATAAGGGAACAATTAATGGGCTGCTCTGCGGAGAATAGGGGTGGGGAGTAAAATCATCCATGAGGACCCTCGAGCTAAAATCCTTTCACACCCAGAAGCCATGTCAAGGACCTGCCACAGGCAAAGCATTCAACCATGATCGCAGATTACGGCCGCAGGAGTTCATGATCCATTATGTGTTTGTGTGTGTGTCCTGCAAGGAAGATATTTAGTAAGTTCCAAAAGAGTAATAAGAGTGATAACCTAACTCAGAGGAGAGGAAGCCAGCAGAAGCAAGCCTTTTCTTCATGACTTCAGAGTTCAGCAAAATGGTGGAAATGGCTTCTCAGAAGCATTTGACCCCACACTGTGTGCTTTCCTGCAACTCAAGGAGGGAAAGAAAGTTTCATATGTGCATTCCAATTTCAAACATGAATCATCGCGTTTCTAAAAAGTCACGGCTTCACTTAAATGCAGTCACTCCTCCTCACGTAAAAACGATTATTTCAGTGGAGATCTTGAAAGAGACTGTGTGAATAAAATACTTGGAAATAAATAAAAATCTCCTCTTAAAATTTAAAAGTATATTTTAATACATTTAGGAAAATTATTATTTTTTTATTTTAATTCTTAAGCTGAATTTTGAAATTTCTATGCCCCTGTTGGGCTTCTTGCATCTTCAACCATAAATTTTCTTTCCTCCAAGCTCCTATGATGATCTTGATCCCATTTCTATCATAAATACCCATCATGTTTGATCCCAGGACTGACATTGCTGCAGAATTTAGAAAAATAAGCAAGTTAGCTGAAGAAAGGAGACAACACAAGGCAGCTTTAGCCTATAGATTATTTATTTTCTCTCTAGTTAGCACCCCCTGTTTCTTCTTTTAGACTTTGTTCTTTATGAATAAAAAGATTTGATCTTATTTTTATATCTGTTACATCTAATGTGGTCTGTGAAACTCAGCAGATTCAAAATTAAAAAATAAATAAGTGACTAAATTAATAGGAGAATCTTCATCTTTTCCACTTTGAAAAATGGACCATTCAATATGTCGACATCATGTTATAAAAATTCCTAACTCCCCATAACTTGAACTGCACACACATGTGGTCAGTAGTTTGTTACAGCCTCTCTAATGCGTCACACTGCAGGTGCACGGGACTGAAGTGCCAGTGATGTCACTAGTGGTGGGCAGCATCCTGTATTTTGCAAATAAGATGGCATATAGTCATGATATTTTTAGTGTCCAGATGTTTATTTAATTGAAGAAAAAGGAAAATGGTGGCAGAAAGCAGATATGAAAATATAGAACATTGGCGAAAAGACTAGCTCATTTGTCAGGAAGGCAGAGCTACATAGCAATGAAGGGGGTAACTTAAGAGAGGAGTGAATGCTTCTCCCTGCACTGAAGATGACATAATTATTTACCAAAGCAAGGACACTATTAGGCATTAGATGAAACTTTTCATCACACATTTTGGGGAATTAAATGTCCAGGCTGCCCTAACACCAAGGGTAGCTTGGCTCTCACTCCATCTTCATCCACCTGATTAGATGCCCTAGGTGTCCAGCCAGGTCTCATTTTATACCACTGTTCTTAGTAAATCACGATACAGTGAAATTAAGCTGGTCTTAGCAGAACCTGTAAAGACAGTAATTTTAGCACAGCACTAAAATTTACCCCCTGAAGTCTACTCTGAGTCTGTGTCTCGTGTTATCATCTATGAAAGTGCATGCTTGACAGCTCAAGTGAGGAAATCACATCTACTTGATACATGGAGTCAGTGAATAAGCTATAAATCTGGGTCTAATGACAATAATACAAAGATATGGTCAGGAAAAGCAGCTGCAGTAATTGCAGTTTGAGTTGCCATTTCGATGACTGTATTATTGGCGTCAGGAAAAAGGGCATAATGACAAAAATGCTAAATGACTCCAATAATATTAATTTATTCATAGAAATAAGGCTAGCCAAAGACCAGCTTGTAATACATCTTTACATGAAGTAGAATTTATATAAAAGCCTATTTTCAAATAACTTAAACTAAAAAAAATTATGTATTCATATTGGAGTTCACTTTCTACACATCTTCTAACTCTGGTTCATATGTACTTAGACATGGTCTTAGAAATTCACTTACTTTGAAGGTAAGTCTTCATGGGAGCATGGTGTGGAGTTTACTGTAGGGAGGGCGCATTGCTGCAGGAGTGTTATGCAGGTACCTTTGGAAAGCAGAAGCTAATTAAACCTTGGACTTGGGGAGGATATGGGAACAGGTGTGAGAAGAAACATTCTCCCCACCTCAACTGCACCTAATAGATGAAATAAATCTTAATGAAAAATTATCCTAAGAAAGCCTGGATATGAAAAATGTCTATAATTTATTTAATATCTATATAAAGTGAAGTAGCAAATACATACTGACAAAAGACACCAAAGGAAAAGGTCAGTAAAGCAGGGATGGTGTCTCTCTATTTGCATTATTCCTTAACAAAAAGAACAATGTTGAGAAAAAAGTAATAATTCATATTCTTGTCCTGAGCTCTGGAGGCCAAAATAATTAATGCTAGGAAAATTCTAAAGAGAGAAATTGTGAATGGTTATTAATGCTACCTGCCAAATACACTGAAACTCAGTGGTATAAAGCAACATTTCTGATGATCAGCCATTCTGTGGGTATGGAATTCAAACAGGGCACATCAGGGGCAGCTGGTCTCCGCTTCACAATATGCAGGTCCTCAAATGGAAGATCCCAAGGCTGGAGTCATCTGAAGACTCGTTCACTTGCATTTTGGTTGGTTAGTACTAGTTTCAGTGGGAGACTGAAAATCCACTGAATATGGCCCTCTCTTTGTGGTCCTTTTGTGTGGGCTAGGTTGGGCTTTCTCATAACATGGCAGATAGGTTCCAGGGGCAAGCAAAGGGACTGCGTGACATACACAGAGAAAGAAAGAGAGAGAGAGAGATGTGAAAGATGATGGCCTAGCTTTGTAAGTCACAAAGTGCCACTTCTGCACACTCCATTGTTTGGGACTTCCATGAGACCCTACAGGCCTCTCTTGGAGGAGAGTCAGTATCATTGGGGAAAGGACATGTAGAATGGGAGATATTGGTGTGGTCATCATCAGAAAATGAAATCTGCCTCCGTTACTAAACAAGAAATGGTAGCCAGCAAAAAATCTCAGGGACATGGGGATGGGGGGTGGAGAATTGGAAGATAGTAAGAAGCATACTCCTATTTTGAAAATCTACCTGCATTAAAAGTCTGTATGAGCCACAAGCCCGTGAATGCCTGAGATCTGTGAAGATTCACAATATGTCTTTTATTTTTGTTGGTTTGTTGTGCTGTTCTAATGCCCTTTGTAACCATTTCAAGTAAAGTAATAGAGCTACAGTAAAATTATCATGTGAAGTTAATACAGAATTTATAAAATGAGGAAAAAAGCTGTGCACAAGCAATACCTATGCACAATAATAAATATGCCAAATACAAGCATATTTAGAATTGCTGTTTAATAAGGTCCTTAATCAAACTTCTTGTCACTTCCCACTGCCATCAACCTACCCCCCAAAAAGGAAAAAGAGGTGAAAAGCAGAATTTGAAAGTAAGACTATTGTCTTTTATTATTTGTATATATTAAAGTTTGAATTATCTTCTAACATGATGAAAATACAAATAATACTATCAATAGTATTTTTAAAATTTAATCTGAGGATATTTTCCCATTAATATGTCATCTTAATCCTTTTACATATTTTTGTGAAATTTTATATCAAACTTATATCTAAAGGTTATCTTTTCTCCTATTTATCCATATTCTGAAATTTCAGTAAAGGGTGTTTATCTAGATGTGAATTTAAAAAATATATCCATTTGATATTGAATGTACTCATTCAATCAAGATAATCACTTTCTTTTTTTCCTAAATCTGAAAAAGTCTCAGCCATTCTCCACTGTGCCATTGCCCTAGTCTCCACCTCCTCCCTTCTGGATCTACCCAGAGGGGTGGGTTGAATCCTGCAAGTGTCTCAGTGTCTCTCTTTCCCTCTCTTCCCTGCCTTCCCGGTTTCTACTGCTCTGGGTTGTGTTCTTGTGGGTGAGGCCCTAATGTGTTTCCCAATTCACGCACATTGTCTTCAGCTGTACAAAGCTTCTTTCTCTCTAGTTGGCATGCTTTTAAAAAATCTCGATTTTCAAAGCTGGTTCTTTTTTATGAATGTTTTTCCCCATTTGTTCACGTTTTCATCTTGCACAGGCTTTGTTTCATTTTTCCTCCCACATTCACTGCTTGTGATGAGAAGTTTTGGTGAATCACCCCTCAGGTGCAGAGGTCTTGCATGGCAGCCCAGGTTTGCTTCCCACGGGATCTCTCCACTCTGGTTTGGAGCTAACAAGCTAACGTTCAGGCTGAATCCAGTTCCTGTTGTGTAGGGAGTCTCTGATTCTTCCCCTTGTAGTAGGTAAGCAAATTATTCCTGGTTCAAATCTCAAGCAGGGGGGAGAGCATGCTCAGCTTCTACTCTTTAGAAAAGAACTCAGGCTCAGGAATCACTTTATACAGAACAGGTTTGTGCTCTCCTGCAGCCAGTGGGTTTTGTTCAGCTACTATTTCCATGAAGCAAATTAAATGTAAGCTTCCACTTCTTGCTTCAATTCTAGTGTACTTTAGGCCTAAATATCTAGCCCTATGGATAGATCCATAGCTGCTTTACCTTGTTTTTGAGTGTGTGTGTGTGTCTATTCTTTCCATATCTTTGAATGGAGGACATAGTTCTTTGGATATACTCTGATCTTTTGACTAGAAGTCTAATCTTATCAGAAATAATGATTCATTTTTGGAATGTAGAAATACGAAAAAGATTGTTTTTTTAAGGAAACCTGAAAAATATCGTTAGGAGTTGATTAAATTTGCAAGGAAATTTCCTGCACCTGTTATATAATGACATAAATAGATTTAAGGACTTGAATATTCAGCAACAAATTATTAGCAAAACCCTTTTGTTAAATAAACTAGAGAGTGGTATAATTAATGCCTTAAAGTGTTGATCAACCGTTTGTAGGTTTTTGATTTTGGATATTGAATAGCACAACTGTGTAAATTTAGATATGGGCTTCTTTGCCATATATACATAAGAACTAATCATAGCCTAGTGTATTGTAAATGGTGATCCACATGTTTATTATAAAATCTTGTTACTTTTCACATTTTGATGACATGGACATAGTAAAATATCCCCCCTACACATATTTACAACTCATACTCACATATTCACTTTAGATCACCTGGATAACCACATGATTTTGGTGCCTGCAATGCACTTACTATTTTGCTAGATTCAACTCTAATAATTACAGCATAATGTTATAATTTAAATTTCAAAGAACAGAAGGCAAGCAATCATGAAAAGCAACAATAATCTTATGTCAGTATGCAAAAGATTAATTTTTAAATTTTGGAAAATGAATTTCTACTAGATCAAAATGATTTACTGAAAGAAATGAGAAAAAGTAAAGACCAACTGTGTTCAATTGTCTTCTTTGTTCTCAGCAGTGTGCACAGCAGTAGGAGAACAGCAACTAAAAGATGTCTGAATGATTGTGGAATAGAAACTATATCGTGGAGTGTACCATGTGTAATTTCAAATTGGCTTCCATGGGTCGGCTGTCACATGAATGAATGACTGACAGATACATCGTGAATGAGAAGTAATGCCTGGAAGCAGGCCTACTTATAGCCAAGGGTAAGTGGATGCCGTTTTGTCCTTTAAATGTATAGCTTTATTTAACTTCTTATAGATAAACAGGAATGGGATAGCATGTTAGGAAAATCAATAAATGGAATTCGTTTATTAGAAGTGAAAGTTATAATGATGTATGTATCAGTTGACTAAAACTCCAAGCCAAGGCACATATGGCTTCCAAGACAGAATGGCGAGTATGGATTGAGGACAGAGATTTTGTCTCTCATGCTCACTGATGTCCCTCCTTCTAGGACAGTTCTTGGTATCCAGTGGGCATGTGATGAAAATTGCATCTAATGAATTAGTGAAGAAATGATCGATGGGAGGATGCAGGACTGCAAATAGCACACTGCTGGGCCTCAAGACATGGGGCACTATTGACACTAAGCAGCTGTTTAACCATGTGTAAATGTTGAGCCTTCTGGAACTAATTCTTAGGAGAAGGGGATAAATTGGATGATCTTCAGGGCCCTTTTCAACCAATATAATGAAGCACCTAGAGAATGAGGCCTAGAGATAAATGGAGGCAATGCACAATCTTTGGCAGACACGGAGTCACCTCCTCTGCTTAGCATCTCCAAAGTCTAGTAAATGAGCAGCAGAATCATGGTAGCTCACAAGTGGTTCCCCAATAGTCCCTTAAATGTCCTGTGTCATCAAGCCCAAGAAAATTAAAACAAACTCACCCAACTAGGAAGACAAAACTGCTTTCCCTTCTCTTCCTCAGTCAGGCTGTACTTGTCCCCCCTTCTAATAAGAAAGGGTAACGTATTAACTGATGAGGGCTTGAAGTGTGATCCCTTGAGCAGTGGAGCGTGGAAAGGAGAAGTGCATGTGTGGGTGCTTCGCGGCAGAGCGCGCTGTCCTGTGGCTTCCTGCCGGAGAGCCCCGTGGCTCTAGCCGGGTGTGTTCACTCATTTCCACTTTCTTTGCTCAAATCTGCAGGGAACACGATCTCTGTTGATTGTTCACATGAGTATGGGTTCACACTTGTTTCTCTCTCTGTCTTGTGAGTTTGAATTATGTCCTGGATCTTATGACTGAGACACCATAGAAATTATGAGTTCTGATACATTTCTCTCAAAGTGTTGGGTTTTCTTGGACAGGCAGTGAATTTGACTAAACTCAAAATTTCCACCCTATTTCCCTAGAAGGGGCCAGCAGTTAAGACTCCTGCTCTTTTAGCATTAGCTGAGCTTAGCCTAGTTTGCCCTGCATGTGGATGGTTGAAGAGTCAGCCCAAGATGTGGGCAGAGTTTATGGGGAGCATTTGGTGCCCTCCGCTGTGGCTCCCTTGGCACTGGGATCGCCGTCCTCACTTTCCAGCTGCCACGGTCACCCCGAGCTCTGTCCTGTCATCTCCCAGTACTGCCAGACCCTGTGTTTCTGTCTGAATTTCAGCCACCCAGTACGGCCTGACAATCTGCTCTCAGGCGGAAGCTGTTTTTAATGAGATGTCACCCAGTCTTCTTCTTCCCTTTTTCTGAGCTTCTGTTCGCTGTTTCTGCGTCATTTGAAAGCTCACCATTCATAAACTGATTAAGTAATCTAAGAATTGAAGCGCCCAGTTTCCCTTCACTTCAAATAAATACCTATGGTCTGTATTTCTTGTTTTTTAATCTCAGAGATTTTAAAAAATTATCGCTTTTTGCTAGGATGCTGTTCACTTTATCTCTTAACTCTTTCTGCCCCCAACTCACACATACTTAAGAAGAGGAATACTTGGGATTAACTATGATTTGAAGGTGGCTAGAAGCAAGATACAGAATGAACCTCTAATGCTTTTCATCCAAATTGGGCCACATTTTAGAGTTAAGAAATGCTATTAATAATTACATCAGGGCAATCAATGTAAACTGGCAATGTCTTCAGCAAACGAAATGCATGATTATTATACTGATTAAGTTCATTTCTAGTTTTTCACTGTATTCATGTCCTAGGGCTGCCTTAACAAAGTACCAGAAGTTGAGTGGCTTAAAACAACATAAATTTATTGCCTTATAGTTCTGGAGGACAAAAGGCTAAACTCAAGGTGTTGCCAGGGCCTTGTTCCCTGTAAAACTCTTAGGGGACTCCTTCCTCGCCTCTTCTTAGCTGATTTTGGTTTGCTGGCAATCTTTGGTGCTCTGTGGCTTGTAGATATGTTGCTTCAATTCTCCACCTTCATGTTACGTTTTCTCTGTATCTCTGTCTTCACATGGACATCTTTTAACACAACCCTACTTCTTTTAATGTCTCCTTTTTCCGTTTGCAGTAGAAATTGCACAAATTCATATACTGTTTTGCTAGCATAAGGCATAGATAATAAAGGCAGATAAAGTCCAAATTAAAAATCATTCCTTCCAAAACAGCAATTCCCAGTGGGTAGTGACATTATGAGTGTTGCGGCAGCACGGTGACCACGGCACCTAGCAGTTGCAGGTCTACAGTTGCACTGCATGTTCATGTTTGCCAACCCTGTTAAATGTTATTTCCAATCATCTTGGATTCATCACTGTAACTAGAATGTTTCACAGTTTAAACAAAGATGAATTATAGAAGTGCAATTCCTTAACTTTTCTCATTAAACATGCTGCAGAAAAGATTCAAGTGTTCAAGTAGTTTGCAAAGGTTAGATATTACATTTTGGCATCCTTAAGTTTTTATTTTGAAACAATCACAGATTGTAGACGTTGGATGAGGACAAGAACTTGACCTCTGAAAATAGAATTCTATAATAGTAACAGCATTAAAAATACATCTCATTAGAATATTCATATGATCCAATTTTTATTCTGCTACTGCTCAATATGATAGCTCAATTTTGTCACTTAATATTTTATTCCTGTAGTTTTCCTTTCCAATTTTGCAAAAGAATGCCCATGCACAATGTACTTATTTAGAGCATTCACCAAAGTGTGTCAAAGTCTGGAGACACAGTCTTACCTAACTGTGCTTTGAGCAAAGTTTTAACTGATCACTTATCTGGCTGGATTTTACTGCAAACATTAGAACTTGGGTCATAAACTCCTGCCCACCAGTGCCATATGGACTTCAGAGGCTTTTCCTTGGTCAACACTGTGAGTTATAATGGAGAGTTTGAATGCCTGAATGTGTGTGTGTGTGTGTGTGTGTGTGTATGTTTGGATACAGGGCTCTCCACCTTGTATCTTCTTATACTCAGGTAACTCACACATTCAGGTTACCTGCCTGGTGCTGGGGATATTTATTTTATGCCCCTGTTACAAAGTTGATTTAAATATTTTGAGAGAAAGACAGTCTCAGAGGGAGCATTTTCAACATCTACACAATTCAAGTCTCTAGCAGAGTTGGAATTAGAGACTTTGGTCTCAAGATACTTCCCAAGATTTAAATTCCAGGTAAGAACAATGGGAGTTTGGGAGGCAGGGACTTGGGGATGTTCAGAGCTTGGCTCTGGGGTCAGATGACCTGACTGGGATCACTGACCCCACTACCCACCGTGTGTGGGTCACACACTTCACATGAACTGCAACACCTCAGATCCTTCCTCGGTAAAATGAGTTGTGACATCATCATTGCTGGGATTAGCTGAAATGGTGCATATGAAGTGCCATATAGTAATATTCTTCCAATATTGTCAATAATAATAAAAATGAAATTATTGAATTTTTAAATAAAATATAAGATGAATGAATAAAGGTGACTAAATAATTAAGGCCCAGGGGACAATGTCCCATTAGAATTATATTAATACAAAACAATTTTTGTTTTCCATTTTATCTGATTTTATTATGGTCATTATTGACAGCCTTTTCTTAAATTCATTTCATTTTGCACAGTATTGATTTTCTTAGTAAATCAGTCATGGATACTATGTCTGGTTTGTGTTCCCAGTTTATTGGTTTGCAGTGCTGGTTAACTTTACAATGGATTTATATTTCTCCTCTAAGATCCCAAGGGCCAAACTTCCTAACTTGTCCAAGTGGGAGCCACAGGAATGGACGGTGGCTTTCACAACAGACCAGGTTCTCTGATACTTCCCTTCATCTTTCGGGCTTGTCACTGAACTCTGGAAGAAATTGGTTTGGGCTCCTTAATAGGTTCCTTATAAAGCTCTGTGAATTTTTTGCCAAGTCCCCTGTGATTGTGAAAGTGTGTACAAATTGATTATTTGGTGATTTATTCTGTTGTTTTTATATGTTGGATTTGACTATTTATGTCCGGACTTTCTCAAAAATTTCATTTTAGCCATATTTTTCTCTTATTAAAAATGCATATTTTTCTACGCTTTTGTAATCTCATTGATCTTACCTCCTTTTTCGAAGATAATTAATTTCTGGAGACCTCACAAGTATGTCTTTATTGCCACAATTCTTGGCACACCATCACTAGATGTTCCCTTGGGGCTCATTGAAATTCCTCAAGTACCATGTGCAGGTGAAACACTGATACACATGTTCCAGACGATGCTCTAAGTGAGGCCATTTCCACCCTAAAATACGTTGCTACACCCATGTCAAAGTGACCTCCCAGCTCAAAATAATCTGTACGACCAAAATAATCTCTGACCCCTGACTAGCCATGTGACACCCCTGCAACCCCAGCTGCCACCACAGGAAAGACCAAAGAACAATTTAGTTATTACTTAATCTGACTACAACATTTTCTACCCCTAAAACCACAAAGAAAAACAAGAGAAAACAAAATAAATCATTGCATGTGATTTTAATCGTTGGATCTGTGAATAGTAGCATCAATTGAATGTTGATAATTGACAATGATAATTTAGTTAACTGGTTCCTAACAATCTGGCACAAAACAAGTTAGATAGAAGTGAACTTTTGCAGTGTGGACTGTAAATCGGCTTTTGCTTTTGGACTTGAGAGGTGCTAAGTGCTAAAGGACAGAAATCTGTTCCGGGGGAAGAATGTCTAGTTAAAAAGAGGTGCTGTGAGAAATGGTGGTATGTTTGAGATGATGTAACAGGAATTTCAGGTTTGTTTTTCCTTCTTTCCTAAATACAGGTCTGGGAAAGATGCAAGGGAGTCCATTTTGTCAAACTGAAGTTCTGGAACATGATGGAAATAATAATTTTGCAAAATTAGTGAAGGAGTAAAAGACCTCAATATCTGTTTCCAGGTGTGTAAATTCACTTGCTCACAATTTATGCTACTAAATTACCTTCTGAAGATTAAGACTGGCTATTTGTGTATGGAATAAAGACTATGCATATAAACAGGTGATTTTATTGTCAACATGAAACATGGCTAGTGAGTCCCAGGAGTTATCAGGGTTTCTAAATGGGTATGTTAAAGACAGAATAAATTGGCTGTATTTTAAAGTGACTGTATGAAAGGGCATGCTGAGAAAGCTGAGTTTATGCTCACGGTGGAACGTAAAAGAGGGAGAGGGCTTTCCAGTGGTCTCGGTGGGAGAGAAAGTGCTTCTTGTAGGATATCTCTGTAGCAGCTGAGGGATAGAAGACAGGCGTGAGCTGACCTGATTGTATCAGGACTGTTATGAGAAAGAAAGATTCTATGTATTTTCATGGGTAGGAAATCAGCTTATTTTTCTGAGGCAAAACAATTGAAAATGATCTGAGAATGTCTATCAACTATCTATCTAAAAATCCCAATTTATTTTACATTGATAATGACTGCTAAAATGAGATGCAAGAAAGAGAAAGTGAAAAAATTTATACGTAATATAAAAATATGTGTGTATTTGTGTACATATATACAGAGAGAGAGAGAGAGAGAGAGGTATAATCAGCTTTACTGAAAGTCCACTGATTCAAATGTCAATCATGTCTTACTAACACATATAAAAAATACTTTCACAGCAACATCTAAAGTGGTGTTTGATGCAAAACTGGGTATCATAGTGTTTTAAGAGCCCCCAGCTAAACTGAAGTTCCAGTATCACAGGGAGAGAGCCTCTAAGTTATCCCTGGCCACTGGCTTATGCCATCTGGGTATGTTGGAAAACTGGAAACTGCGTCAAGAATGACTGAGCCCTACTTCTAGTATGAGAAAATTAATTTTGTATTCAAAATAGACACTGAGGCAAAATAAAATTATAAGAATGTACTACACATAGCCTAGCCTAGTTGACACATAAGATTCACCATCAGAGGGAGGGATGGCAGATAGAGGTACCCCCTGACCTTGTGTGTCAAACCCTTGATCCAGCCATGCCTGAAGGTTTCTGCTCTGGGAACAATTAAATTCTCATTTTACATTAAGCTAATCTGAGCTGCATTTCTACCTGGGGAATAATCCTTTCAACCACATTCAGTAAGCATCACTTGTCCATGTTTCCTCTGAAGAGCCATCTTTTCAGTATACGAGGACCATCCCTGTTGTGGAGAAGAGGAACAGGTGAAGTGCAACTACAACAACCACCAAAAAAAATGTGCACAAATACACAAACACAAACGATCCAGCCATCAAAAATCTGTTCTTGCAGTGGCCTGCATAGCTGATTTTAAAGTCATGATTTATATAACCTGAACTTTTGTACCCCCATAATGAGCTGAAATAAAAAATAAAAAAATAAAAAAAAATAAATAAAGTCATGATTTGGAAACATGGTGTTGTACTCCTTTTAAATATGAAATAAATGTGCTCACTTTCTCTTCATTGCATCTCATTTCAGTGCTTATCATCAATACAAAACAACCAAATGTGACCACAGTCACTTGTGGGAAGCTAAAACAGAGCTAGACAGATATAAAGTAGTCACTGTCTATACATATTTCCTTTAAATTCAGCCTGAATGCATTTAACCTTTCATATTTCATGCACACACACACAAACACACTTTTACACACATACAGGAGACAAATTTCTCATACTTTCTATGATATGATAGTTTCAACATGTTTTACTACATACTATGACTTCAAGTTTATATTTAAAAAAAGAACTGTCATAAGAAAGTAGCCAATTTTTCTCCCTATTCTCTTTTTAGAGAAATCAAAGAAGAAATCATCAAAAATCTTTAAGAATTTTTGTATTTATAACAAAATTAGAAAGAACAAGCATTCTTAGTAGTTACATTTATTATCAAACAGCTAGCCTAAATGATTTTTCTCTTTTTCCTTCTTACAGGAAAATTGCAGGGAAGGATCAGTGAATATTGATAATTGAGGCATGAAATGGAAGCCATTTTTACCTGAATTCTCCATTTTGGCAATTATCATCTTTGACAATAACTCCATGATTATAAAATTTTCTTCTCAATTTGGTCTAGATAATCAGACTTTATGAGAAGTCAATATGAATTGATCTGTATAAATATAAACCTTTATAAATGTTTCATATCTTAAATCATCAGACGAATATTTTATGAGTATTGTATGTGCTACAGTCACAGAGGAACCGGTCAGAATGGTTTCTGTATTCAAGTGAGTTAAACAATTTTTGCCATTTTGAAAACCTCGGGAAACGACATGAATGATCTCTTGACCTTTGACTTTCCATTTGCCTTTAGACCTCCCTCTGTTCTAAAATCTCTGTGCGCGGGGTGAGGAGGCAGAACATGGAACTGCAAAGTGGAGGTTTGGTTTTCACCCTGGAATCACAAACCTAAACCCTGTTCACAGGAAAGACATGCAAAATAGGAAAATTAAGAGTTGAAGTAGACAAATGGCTGATGAATGAAAATAATGAAATGTATGTCTCAAAGTTGGAAATGTTGCTGGTGTGAGTGTGTAAAGCACAGAAGTCACACTTCTTACACGGTTAACACTGCCTGAAGATTTGCTGAATTATTTACCATAGAAACAAAGAATAATATGGTATTCGTATTTTTAAAATAAGGTCACAGGCAATATAACGTTTTGCAATAGCATGAGCTCCATTTTTCTCTACTTAGTTGAGGGAAATAAGCCCATTGTGAAAGTCACCGCGTGTTGCCTACCTGGTGTTCATTTCTACATTTTTTCTTATTAACCCAAGTCTCTTTGGGGTTGGAAAAAAATGTTCCCAGCTAACAATCCTCAGCTATCCTGCTGGCATGAGCCCGGGAGAGCCTGAGGCACACATGTTGACAGGGAGGTGGTCACACCCAAAGGGAGCTCATGGGAAGAAAACTCTTCTTTCCTTGCCCTTTTGCTTGTCTGGAACGAGGACCAGCGGCCGTCCTGTGACGCTGAGTCTGGAGGCTGCATGCTACAGTGCAAAGTCAGAAGACCCTGAGTCCCTGTGAAGCTGGACTTCACCCTTGGACTTACTATTTGAGGAAAATAAACCCTACTGTGCTCATGTTAATGTTAGGGGACTTTGGAGCAAACAACGGTGATGTGCCTGCTTGTGTGTAACCCTTCCCGGGAACTGGAAGAGAGATTCTCTAGGAGCTGGCTACAGTTCTAAAAGACACAGTCCCAAATGCTATAATCCTGAATGTTGAAATCCTCAAAGATCAAAATCCCAAAAATACAATTCTGAAAAAAAAAATTATAAAAAATTTTAAAAGGTATTTATTTACATTTTTAAAAGGGCACTTATTTGAGAAACAGAGCACTTCATAGGCCACTTTACACAATAAACTAGGCAATAATAACATATGTATTTTTGCAAGCATGAACACTCAGGTATGCTAACAACAATCATGTAGGTATAATAGTTATGAGCAGAAAACTAAATCCATAAAGAAATAGGCCAAAACCCAAAATGTGTCACTGCATATCAGTATGGTTGGTACGTAACCCAACTTTACAACAGTGGCTGTATGAAATACTGTGATGGACAATGTAAGTCTTTGGATGAGACCCATCAAAAACCATGATGGGTTCCCACAGCATGGGAAGTTGCCCCAAGAGCCAAGATCTGGAGAAATTTTATCTTTCACAAATGCAGATGTATAAAAGGGACATCTTTTCATTTATTGAGAAAATTTCAACATTTTTACATACATGCACAATGCTTATACACAATGTCAACACTGTGATATTTGATATTTATTTGATATTTTGTATACATATGTATACTGACAATAATGTATAACTGGTATATTCCATTAGTAAACAAAACTTTTTCAAAGGGTTCATATCAATTTTAGACTGTTTATAAACCAATAAGAAGTTAACATAATAAGGAAGTCAGCCAAAGATAAAAATACAATCCCAAAATAAACAAGGGCCAATAGCCACCTTGAAAAAACATCACACATGATTGAGATTTGAAAATGCAAAATCCCATTTCTCAGTCACCAAATCAGCCAAGACAAAGGAGAACAAAAACATTCCAATGTTATCAAATACAGTCCTTTTATAAAGCCCTGGTAGAATTACAAAAACAAAAAAAAACACACGTTTTCAGAGATAATTGTCAAAATATTTTAAAAGCATTAAAAATCTGCTTCACATTTACCCCATCGATGAATCCATGAGAGGTGGGAGGTAGAACAGGAAGGCGATATTAGTCCCATTTGAATGGCAGCCCTTGCTTGGTCTCTGGCTCCAAACTTTGGGTGGAACACAGTGTCCTTGGGAGAGAAGGATCGAGTTTGGGGTAAGGTGAGAGTGAAAACATTCCTTGGGTCTAGCTACCGCAAGTTGCTTTTGTCTTACATAGGCAGTTTGAACTGCAGGGTGGGAGAAAAGAGGCGGATGAGTTGGGGAGTTGTGAGCAGGGAACGGAGAAAACACATGTAGGTGAGTTTTCAGAACACTTTTGATGGGAAATAAGAGACACATGGATAACTTGAGGAATTGTTTTTAAGATACTAGAAAAGTTATTTTTCTTAAAGACAGGAGATGCTTGAGCATTTTAAAATGCTGATGAGGAGACAAAGAGGGTGAGCATGAATGGAGAGCAGCAAGAAGACACCTGCTGGGTCAGGGCTGCTGAGAAACGAGGGGGTGGTGGGTGGGTGAGACCCAGGGCACCTGGGGGGTAGCTGGGCTTATGTCAGAAGTACCTGTTTCCAACTGACAGGAGGGAAGAAAGATACCACGGATGCAAACGGAAGTGTGTGCAAGTGGTGAACACCTCTGAGACAGATTCCGTCATGCTTAAATGCCCAGAGGTGGTGGAAACCAGGGCTTCTGTAGCTATGGAGGTGGAATTTGAGGAGAATGGAAAATATCTGTAATAATCCACAGAGAATGGGCAAGTGAGTTGGTTATACTTTAGAGACTTGAATTGGAAGGGAATGAATTCTAATTTTATTCTGAGATGCAATTTTAATCTAGAGATCTTCTCTTCTCCTGCATACCTCTCCTCTTTACTGTAATTTATTTTTTAAAATTCAGATTTTTAGTAATGATTTTGAATGAAGATAGAAACTCCCTTCTGAATATAATACGGCTTCTGTGACTACTAGTTATATCTTAAAGCCCAGGGGTTTCATAAGACAAATACATAAGAAATAAAAACTGAACGAAAGAACAAACAATAATATAGTTCAATCCCTAGTTTTGATTTGGAGAAAAAGCTTTGTAGTTATTTTTATTCTACATTGTTTCATATTAAAAAATCACAGTGAGAGAATGTTTAAAAAAATAAGGAACAGCTAACTTTATAAAAGTATTACTCATAATAGTTTAATGCAAAATATTGAAACTGCCATATATTCACTATTTTACATTTTACCAGAAATTATCTCAGTATTTGGTTTCTGCTCTTTTAATACAGCTGCTAATGAGTTAAGTGAACTCATCTTAACGAAGTATTGTTGATACATTTCTTGGATATCGTTCTGGGGGAGTAAATTTATGAGTGAGTAATGCTCATATTGTTATAAGTGTGAATTATACTATTCTAAATTATAAATTTAGTTCTGAGACTTTTTCTTAACATATGCCAAATGTATTCTAATTTAGGGGCTTCATAAACACAGCTCTAGGCCACTCAAGTGTGGGGTTTCCTCTGCGCAAGCTCACACTCACACAATCCCACGCAGATCCCAGTGTTTCCTGTTCACTTGCTCCCTTCTTCCCTCCAGCCCCCAAGTAAAATGTAAAATATCAATGTCAGCAAAACACAGGTAAACTTGCCAGCAAGAGTTTAACAAAAGAGAGTTTTGGTTCAGCACAGTTACCAGCCTGGTAGAAATCCTGATGGCTTTTGGAGAAGTCAGAGTTCATGGCTTGGAAGTAAATCATAAATTTAATCTGATCAGGGATTGTCAGGTGAGAGGTTGAGCTTTATTCCATTTCCATTAGCTCACTGAATATGTAATATCTGATTTTGAAACAAAAGTTTCTTTTCTCTCAAACAAGAAGGAGTACAATTAATCAAAATATGTGCCTAAACTATCAACACAATGTTGCCATCTTAGTGGTAGCTTGCTTATACCAGCAGCAAAAAAGCCTGTAGAGGGAGTGGGAATGAAATTGCGAAAGGTATTTTCCACAGCTTGTTGAGAATTGAAGTATTTTTCCTTGCAAGGATGGTCCAAAACCTGGGAGAAGTGGTAGTGAGTTGGTGGAAGGTCTAGTGAATACGGTGGATTACAGGGAGTTTCCAAGTCCATTCTCTGTATTTTGAGCATTGTTTGTGTGACATGTTGTCCAGTGTTGTCTTGCAAGAGGATTGGCCTGTCTCTATTGCCCAATCTCAGCTGCTTAACTGCAAGCATACTCATCATTGCATCCAACTGGTTGCAGTAGACATCCACTGTAATTGATTGACCAGGTTTCATGAAGCTGTAGTAGATAATACCAGCACTGGGCCACCAAACAGACACCATTAGCTTTTTATGATGAATATTGGGTTTTGGACTGACTGTGTTTTGGCATTTCATCTTCATCCAACTATTGTGCCGAATGCTTGCAGTTGTCAAAAAGAATCCATTTTTCATCACACCTAACAACACAGTGTAGAAGTGGTTGGCTTTTATGTTGTGACAGCAAAGAAAGGCAAGCTTCGAGATGATTTCTCTTCTGACACTCATTTAATTCATCTGTAACCCATCTATCCAGCTTCTTTACCTTTCCAATTTGTTGCAAATGGTACAATATTGTTGGAATAGTAACATCAAAGCTTGCTGCTAATTCACATGCAGATTGAGATGGATTTGCTTCCACTACAGCTTTCAGTTCATCATTATCCACCTTGATCTTAGGTCGCCCATGTGGCTCGTTTTCGAGATTAAAATCACCAGAATGAAACTTTTCAAACCATCGACGTACCCGTGCATTCATTAGCCACATTCTTTCCAAACACTTCATTGATATTTCGAAGTTTGCACTGAATTGGTTCCACGATGGAACTCATATTCAAAAATAACACAAATTTTTAACTTATCCATGGTTTCACAAAAATTGCTCTAAAAAAATTTGAAAGATAATCACAAGCCAAATGTGCATTTGTAAGACTGAGGATGTACCTTCATAATAAAAATAAAACAAGATGTGTTAAAGTGAAATGTCAGAAATATCAACTGTCTAACTTAGTACTTAAGAGAATCAGACATTTCATACTTAATAACGTAATATTTGCTCATATATGTAGACTGTAGTCATTTAGGTTTACCACTGAATGCCTGGGTTAATTACCAGGCTGCCTCTCCTTTGCTGGGATCTGAAGTCCATTTTTGGTCTCTCTAGTGGGATTAGACCTCTGGAAGCTATGCCTAGCTTCTTCATCTCTCAGCTGCAGCTTCCTGATCGGTTCTGAGACACTGGGAACTGGCCTTTTAATCTACAAGTGGCTTAAGGGAAAAATGGTGCTTATTGGCAAATTTACTTCACTGTACTTCCTTACTCTGGAATTTTAGCTTCTACTGTCTCGGAAATTCTGCAGAAACTTCAACCATATATTTTCTTATTTTTTCCAGTGTTTCTAGTTTCTCTTAGTGGGAGATTGGACTGCATCAAACTAATATACCATGTTAAGAAGAGTGAAAACCCACTGATAACTTGTTAGAAACCTAGGCAAGTCAGCAAAACATCATATAATAAAATTAGATACAAATATCATTTAAATAAATGCATGGTTATCATGTACCTTCTCTCCTTAATCTGAAAGTATTTACTTTAATTTCCTTCCTTTGTGCACTGTGGGTCAGTGAACAGTAAGGGAGAGGGAGGAGGCTCATGTGGCTGCGGAAACAGACCAGAACTGGGAGTCAGACCCCGTGGGCTGAATCTGACTCTGCTACTTTCAGGCTCCAAGACCTTTAGGAGATCCCATAACTTTTCTGTCTGATCTTCCTCATTGTGCAAAGCAACCAATAACTACTGTACCTTCCCCACAGCATTGGTTTGTGGATAAAATAAAAATGATAGATTGATACGAGGCTTATTAAACTTTCTAGAATTACAGAAAGGATATTTATAACTTTAATTTGTACCTTTGGTAGACTTACGACTCTATTAGAAGATAAATTGCATATGGTTTCTCCTTATTACTGTGTTGCATATACAGCAAAGAGGACAGAAAGAACTATGAGAAGAAACAAAATCAGATTTATTTCCTGGGTAATTTTATATTATCTATAGAACCAAGGCTACTTAGCGTGTCCTATTTTTGTCCTCAATATTTGAAGTTACATTAATTTTAACAGCTCAGAAAAAGATAAACACAGTCGGCCCCATTGACCCCAAGCGCGGTAGCTCAAGGTTCAGTTGGTTCTATAAATCTAGCCAATCTGAAAACAGCTAAGAGAAATTAAATAATTTATAATCTGTTTATTCTTCTCCAAGGAAGGAGAAGGGATTGTTTTTCCAAAAAGCCGTGGGTTAAAGCTCTTAGGAATTTGGAAACACCCTTCCCCTGTGCCTTATGGGGCTTTGTGAGATTTGCAATAAGTAGGAAATAACCAATCTGCATGGCATTGGATGATTCTTAATTATTTAGTGCTTTGGCCACATTTCAAGATCTTAAGGCACATGAGGCTAATTTAAAACTTTATTAGTGTTGCTGTTACTGTCAATGTATTTCTTATAAATTGCTGACAGGCAGCATGTTCAGTACTAGCGAAAGCAAAAGAGGTGCGCCTGTTATTGATGCCACGGAGCAAACTGTGATGTATTTTATATGTGCCTAGGTGAATGAAAGATGCAGCACAGAAGGAATCAATCACCAGATAAGTTGAAAAGCAAAGAGTATAGGAAAACATTTACTGTGGGAAAATCGCTGAGAGGATAAGGAATTGCAGACAGCTTGAGTATCTCGTGAGACAGCATACGTCCTCCCTCCCTGCCCAGCTCCCAGCAAGGCAGGGCCATGAGGGCAGGTGCAGCAGGAGGAGAGAGAATGTCCTGCTTGTGGGTAATGCAGAGGAGATGACAGGCTTAAATATGGTGATGACTGAAACACAAAGACATTTCTTTCAGATGCTACTGGCTGGCCAGTTTATTGTAAAACTCTCTACGATTTTATTTATGTATCTATAGTGAAAAGTTCTCTTTCTTCACTCCCTTCCTTGGCAAACTAGTCAAAATGCTATTTTTATTGTAGCAAGGTTACATAGAAATATCATCCTGCATATTTTTAAAATAGTTATAAAAGCCTGCCATTTCTTATACATCACATAAAAGCAAATTTTAAAAAATGAAATAGGATGAAAATATAAGTGGAGGTACGGGAAACATGATTATGGCATACTTAATATATTGAAGGGATTAACATATAAATACCTTGGCCGGGTGCGGTGGCTCACGCCTGTAATCCTAGCACTCTGGGAGGCCGAGGTGGGCGGATCGTTTGAGCTCAGGAGTTCGAGACCAGCCTGAGCAAGAGCGAGACCCCACCTCTACTAAAAATAGAAAGAAATTATATGGACAGCTAAAAATATATATAGAAAAAATTAGCCGGGCATGGTGGTGCATGCCTGTATTCCCAGCTACTCGGGAGGCTGAGACAGGAGGATCGCTTGAGCTCAGGAGTTTGAGGTTGCTGTGAGCTAGGCTAACGCCACGGCACTCACTCTAGCCTGGGCAACAGAGTGAGACTCTGTCTCAAAAAAAAAAAAAAACATATAAATACCTCTATAAAATGCATATGTAGGGAAACTTTAGGAAAGTAGAAGTGGCAAATAAAAATATGTGATATTTCTGCTGAAGTATGATAACAAAACTTTATAATGATAAAAATCATGATGATATTATGATGGAAATTCAGCTTTTTGAAAAATGAAATGCTAATATTGAGTAAAGCAGTAGAAACAGCTTCTTTCAACATTACCCAATGCCTTGCTTTTATTTTTGAAAAATTGCTCAAATTTTATTATTTTTTCTATGAGAAAAAGGGAGACAGATCTAAACATTTCAAATCATATTTGCAAATAATTTTTAAAAGCCATTAGTCTAGCAAAAGTGTTAATTAAAAAAGATTCATGTTATTTCCTGCAACTTAAAACATCTCCTTCTCCACGCAGGTAGGTGGCCACACTGTCTGTGATCATTTAAGCAGCCACACTTGACCGTTTTTCCTGCAAGGTATATCGTGAATCTACCTACCTCCTTCCATCCCTCTAGGTCTCATCTTCTGCCCACATATCCAACTGGCTGGAATGCTGTTTTCCTCCCTCACATCCCAGTGCTGAGATGCTGTCCTCCCTTCTTCCGCTCATCCCAGTAGTGGGATGCTGTCCTCCCTCTTCCTTCTCACACCAATAGTGGGATGCTGTCCTCCCTCTTCCTTCTCACGCCAATAGTGGGAGGCTGTCCTCCCTCACCCCCAGTGGTCCGGATGCTATCCTCACTGATCCACCTGTTTCTACCTGCTCTTGTCCTGTGTGCTCTGTGCAAAGCAGCCAGAGTGACCTTCTTACACTGTTTCTGGGTCCTCCGACTCACCTGCTGAAAGCCCTCCATGGGTTCCATTGCCTGTGAGTTAAAATTAACAGTCCCTCATGTGCCTCTGTGGCCCTGCATGACTGGAGCCCTGCGGTCTTCCTCCCCCCAACTCCTGACCATCCCCAACTTTGCTCTACAATGTCCAGCCGCAGTGGCCTCTTATCTGAGGATATTGGCATGTGCTGCCCCCTCTCCTTAACTAACGTCCCCCCATCTTCAACTCCCTCACTTCCATGGCTCCTGTCCATCGTAGCTTATGAATCACCTTGGAGAGGGTATCCTTAGCAACAGTCTGAATCTGTCCTCACCCCAGGTACTCTTTTTAATAGCTGCATATCATTTTCATTTATATGACTTCCACAGCTTATAGTTAAATATTTATTTGTTCTCTTGTTTTTTCATGTCTGGATTTTCTGAAGGCAAAATATTTTTTTAAATTCATAAAGGTGGACACCCCACCTATCACCCCACCCATCACAGAGTCCAGAATAGAGTTTGATAAATAATTATTTGAAAGAATACATGACGTGGAGTTTTTTTCCTTTGGGTAGATGCCCAGTAATGCGATTGCTGGATCAAATGGTAGTTCTATTTGTAGCTCTTTGAGGTATCTCCATATTAGTTTCCACAGAGGTTCTATTAGTTTGCAGTCCCACCAGCAGCGTAGGAGCGTTCCTATTTCTCAGCATCCACGCCAACATTTGAATTTTATGAGCATCTTTGTGAAAAAGCAGAAAGGGATAATGCCCATTTTGCTGCTGCCTAACAGCCGTTTTTTTTGTCTGTTTATCTGCAGTAATTTCTTTTAGAGCCATGACCCGTTTTTGATTTTATACTGGTCATTGTTTAATTCATCCTTTGCTCTTAACACCAGTGTAATATTCTAAGTTGCTTAAGAAATAAGAAAGTGGGATTGCCGATGCAGCCTCTACAATGTCTGGGATCCGAGAAGTCTATGATATTCCAAAAAGAACAAACAAAACAATAAGAGAAACAATCCGATAATGATTCCCCTGCCAAGCACTCTGAATACTACATCACACTGAGTTCCTTCAACTATGCACAGAGGTAGGAATGTTCTTTCTGTAGAGGTGAGAAAACATGAGGCTCAGAGGAATTACAGAATTTCCTACAGCCATATAAATAATATATGTAAAAGTTAGAAGTTGACTCCAACTGCCCGTGATTTAGTCCAAATCCTCTACTTGTTCCAATATGAGATATAATGTAAGTTCTGTGATAGTAACATTTGATGCCTCCAAATCACTTAATTGTAATAAATGTATTTACACTGAATCAAAGAATGTTTGTATCACACAAAACATTCCATTTTCATATGTACTATGCCACCATATATTTTAGCAGCGCCTACTAATGGTTCCTGCATATTAAATATGGGTGATAATATTTTACTTAAGTGAAGATCAGTTCTGAGGCAATATCAAATAAGCTTGAAACAAGGCAACCAAACAATGCCTTCTGTTGACTTATTTTTATTTTTATATAGGTACAAAAGTTGGCATCCAAAAGACTTCCTGTTCAGAGTCTGGATGTGAACTCATAGTTTTATAAGTTAACAAAAGTTCAAAAAAGTCTGCTTCCTGAAAGTACACAAACCTAAAAGTTTATTACTCATTTAAAGTTTCATTTGTTACTGATCTCATTTGTCATTATATTGAACTTGTATAAAAAGAATGACATGACACTTTATTCAGATATTTCTCCACATTAATTAAAGAACAAATGTAGCACATTGTAATATTTTAATCATTTTTGGTATGGCACTTTTAAACAGCCAGGAAACTAATAATAGGATGATCATGTTTTTTTCTGTGTTATCTGATGATACTTCACGTTACTAAGAAAATTGTCTCAACTCAATTCAGGAAATAGTTCTTAGGCTATCATCTTTATGTCAAGTACTGTGTTAGCCATGTTCATGTGTAACAAAGAAACAAATTATAACAAATAATTCTGTAACAAAGGAACCACAGAGTGTAAGGATGTATCAGCAGGAGGCAATACTGATCCCAGCTGTGACTGAGACTTCCTGAGAGAAGACTTTTCCTGAGAGAAATAAACTCATTTATTTATGTATTGACTTATTACTTATTTATTTGAAATATTTAATTGACAAGTAAAAATTAAATACATTCAAATGTGACAATTCGATATATACATTGTGTAATGATGACCACATTCAAACTAGTTAACACAGCTATTTTCACCTATGCTGTATATTATATCCCCAGAACTTGTTCATTGTAAAACTCAAAATTTGTACCCTTTGTACAACATTTTCCCATTTCCCCAAACCCCTATAATGAGATACCTCCTCACACCAGTTAGGATGGCTATTATGAAGAAGACAAGAGATAAAAGGTGTGGATGTGGAGAAAATGGAATCTTTGCACACTGTTGGTGCAAATGTAAATTAGTACGGCCATTACGGAGAACAGCATGGGGGCTCCTCAAAAAATTAAAGTTAGAACTACCACGGGATCAGCACTCCACCTCTGAGTGTATGTCCAGAGGAAATTAAATTGGTATATTGAAGAGATGTCTGCAGCCCCACGTTTATTACATTATTCACAAGAGCCAAGGTATGGAATCAACCTAAGTGTCCACCGACAGATGAATAGATAATGTAGTTATGTATACACACAGGGGACACTATTCAGCTTTAAAAAAGAAGGAAATGCTGTTATTTGCAGTACCATAGATGAACCTAGAGGACATGATTCTAAGTGAAATAATCCAGGCACAGAAAGCCTGTCCCATTTTAACTGGATGGAACCAGGGTGTGGAAGGGCATGAGCCCAGGAATGGGGACAGCCAAGCAGGGGAATTTACTAAGTCTGCTCATACAATGGTGGGATCTCAGGCTGGAGAAAGAACCAGAGACCAGACTGTGCCTGGAGAAGCCTGCTGAGAATTTTCAAACATCTTCGCATTTGAGAACCACTGCTCTTCTCAGCACAGCTTTTGTTTTTGTTCACTCTGGGCACCAAAATGCCACAGGCAGAGAGTGTTTATTAAGTTCCACTTTCTTTGGGGTTCTCTTGTCAGGACACTGCATGTATATTCATTGCCCTAAGACCTCTATGAATTCAGCACTGTTATTATTCCAACATTAAAGATGAGCAAACTGGCAGTTGGCACAACGTGTCTAAATCACAGAATGATTATTCATCGGCAAAGCCAGGACTCACACAAGTGTGTCCCTCATCCCAGCGTCAGTGCTTTCGGCTGCCATGATGCTATGTTCCTGGTCAGCCCCGCTGCCCCTGGGCCAGCCTGGGCCAGCATCAGACAGTGAGGACTGGTTTTCTCAGGCACAGTTTACAGTGTGCCGGGTCAATCATCCTCATGCCAAAATGGCTCCGTATGAAAAACACTGCCGGTGATGATACTAATTTCTAGTATCACTTAACTGCTGGTGAAAACCCTTAGCCTAATTTAAGTAAGAGAATTATCTTTATTCTGATTGGCCTTTATTTTTCGCTTCTCTTTGTTTGCCTGCAACAATGTACCACACACGCCTTCTGGTGTTTTGGTTTCCAGACCCATTTTTCCCCTTAAGAAAATGAGTCTTCCAAAAGTGCTTTTGTTTATGTGTCCTATCTACTGATATATGCCATGTTAAAACACACGCAAATCACATTTGTGGATATGACCTCCAGGGTCGTAAGAAACAGTGTTTAAGCATCAGGAAGCTGTCAAGTTCATAGTGGCAGACTGACGTTTTCAAAAATTCTAATTTTCACTTGAAAGCTCAGATTTTGTCATTGAAAACAAATATTGTCAGCTGTTTCCCTTGATACTAATGGCTCACTTTATTCACTTTTCAGAGAATATCTGCCAAGTCTGTGTTTGAATAACCACAGTTTGTCAGGCATTCTTTCAAATATAAAAGATGTTCTATGGAAAAAATGGGGCGTGCAGTTTGCAGCTCTAATAATCACACAGGTGATGTATCTTTAGATGACCACCGCATTTCTCATTTTAATGCATAAAATATTTTTTTACATGCAAAGGCAATGTAGGTAAACAAAGGGTTTGTACCCCCATAATATTCTGAAATAATAAATAAATAAATAATAAAAAAGGATGAGTGCTAAAGAAGATTAATAATATTAATAATTTTTGATGCTTCATCAAGGGCATTCTTCGGTATAACGTTGTTGTTGTTCAGTTTGTCGAATGGGAGTGTGTGGTGGGAGCAAGGCGATGACCATCTGCACGGCGTTGTGGCCTCTCCTTCCTTCCTGAGCCACCATTGCTTTCGCATGATCCGTGATAATGTCAGCACAATTGTTTTGGAATAAACCAAGAGATCCAAAGCAGTTATTCAATATTTTGAATATTTCGGCACTACCTGATTTTTGTATTCAGTACTCACATAGTAGAAACTATTTCTCCATGATTATTTGGTGCCCATATTGGACCAGTGCAATCCAGTGAGCAGGTCCTGTCACATGTCTAGATTTAGCCATTTCCAAAGCAGGCCGGATGCGGTGGCTCACGCCTGTAATCCTAGCACTCTGGGAGGCCGAGGCTGGCAGATTGTTTGAGTTCAGGAGTTCGAGACCAGCCTGAGCAAGAGCAAGACCCCGTCTCTACTGAAAAAAATGGAAAGAAATTAGCCAGACAACTAAAATTATATAGAAGAAAATTAGCAGGGCATGGTGGCACATGCCTGTAGTCCCAGCTACTCGGGAGGCTGAGCCAGGAGGATCGCTTGAACCCAGGAGTTTGAGGTTGCTGTGAGCTAGGCTGACGCCACTGCACTCTAGCCCAGGCAACAGAGTGAGACTCTGTCTCAAAAAAAAACCAAAAAACAAAAACAAAAACAAAACACCAAGCAAAGTGCAATTCTGTTCATGGGATATTAACCTGAGACTTTGGGTTTTCAGCAAAAATTTTTAGGTCAACAAGTTACTGTAGGGTAGGAAAATGGCACTGGTTCTTATGTTGCATTTTTACCCAGGCATTCAGCAGTTTGTGCCTCGACTGTCTTGTGTAGTCCTCCACCCAAAGCAAAGTGATAACTCACCCTCCAAGATGCCGCCCTGGCCTTCTCATTTCTGGTGGGAAAGTCTGCAACAAACAGTTTATGCATTTTCAAGAGCTCATTATATCTCTGTTTAGCACACTCACACACTCAGCTCCCTTTTCTTTATTCTTTGAATGATCAGTCTCAAAATGATGCTGCAACTTACTGGGCACCATAATATCATTCAAAATGTTCTACTACATAAGATTAAATATAGTAAATTATTAATATCTATATAAGAAAGATAGTTTTTATCATATTTTAATTTCTTCTATATGGTTTTACCATTTTTTTGAGTAGAGTCCTTCCTGTCATGAGTCAGTGGACTCTGACATGTCAGCTTCATCTTTTTGAGCATCTGTAGACACAGGTGGTGCTGCTGTGGGTTGAGAAAGTGACATTTATAACCCCTTCTAAAGCCAGTGACCGATCCTTAAATATAAGGAAAATGGAATACAAACAAATTATCTGTATTTTAGAATAATACATTAATAAATTCTAAAATAAATAATATGAATAAAAATTAAAATTTAGAAATGCTTTCCAAAAATATATTGCAAAAGAAGACAAAAAATTGCACTTGCTTCTTTTTGTGTTTCTGAATATAACTAAGGAAAATTTCCAGATTTAAAAATATAAGAATTATTTATTGACCAGTAATGAGACTAAAGAAAATTGAACAGGTTTAGCTGAAAGTAGCCAGTACCAGATAGTAGGAGCACTGAGACCCAACTTAGTTAATCTCTGAAACTTAATATACTACATGAGAAAACTCTGGAAAACATGAATCTACAAACACACATTCTATTAGTTATCAGAGTGAGAATGACATCATCTCACGTGGCCTCTAGAAAACTCAGCTCTACATTAACGAGACGATGAAAGTGAAAAAGGCAAACACTGCTGTAGAATTCTTATAAAGGCAGTTTGACCTGCGTTTGCCTGAAAGGGACACAGGCCTTCGCTGTGGTCCGCAGGCCCATTGTGAGGACCTCTCATTTACTACCAATGCCAGACTACCTTTACTTAGGGGTAAGTGGGTCAACGTCGTTTTCTTGGGAATGTTGTAGTCCAAACTGAAGACAAAATCCACCTACTAAGCAGGAAACCTGGATTTTGTGACATTTTCTGCATAGCAGTATTACAAAACTCCTTGGCAAAGAATATAGACTTCAGGGCCATACGGGCTTCTTTAAAGGGACATGATAATTCAACTGCCCTGATTTTATTGATGAGGAAAGTGAGAGCCAAAAAAACTGAGTATCCCAAATCACAACTAGATGGATGAGGAGGTGAGATGATGGCCCAGTTTTACTTTTTGTCCAGCTCATATTATTTGTAGTATTAATAAAATCCTTGGAAATACATTCATGATTCTAACTGCAGTATAGAGTTCCTTTAGAGTTCCCTTCAGGTGCATTTACAAAGAACTACATGTAATTTAACCACCTCCTGAAACAACCCCCATTTGCCACAGGCAGGAATACTGTTTGAGCTAAATGAAAATAATAATAATAATAATTAAATAAAATCCTCAGCTTCTGCTGCAATTAACCATTGACCCATTTGAATGTATGTTGGAATAAGAGCAAAATACAATGCCATCATTTGGTCTAAGCTCAGGATTTGGTGGAGTGCAGCAGACGAAGTCCTCCCCTTTGTTTTACGATCTTGTCCCATTTAATTCCCCCTACACCTGAAAGCATTTTCTCTGCGTATTCATTATCCACACACCCTACGAATTTACAGGTTACTTAGAATAACCAAAACTCTTTGACATGTATGTCCACCAAGAAACAGAAATTCTTCCTGGATGGCAGAGAATGACTTGCCAATCAAAACATGGCTTTTGAACCATCACATTTAGCCAAGCTCACTGCTCCTCCATGCTGCTAAGTTCTGCCTTTCTTTCCTTGAGATATCCTAAAGATTAAATGAGGCATCCATGTAAAATCATCAGCACACTGTTTCTTACATGCTAAGAACCCAATTTTTGTGCATGATTCCTGCCTCATTTTAGGAAAATACAAAGGTTAATGCTCTTATCTCTCCATGGAGTCAGCACGATTTCTGCATGCATTTTATAGAAGGGATTTCATATTTTCTGTGTCATAACTTTGCCTCCTAGACATATCTTTATTATTCCTGTTAGCTGGTATCACACACCCTAGACTAATAATTAAGTATATATGTTCCAATGTCATATATCTGATGTACTTTGTTCAGAATTTATATTAAGCTATGAGTGTCACCTCTGTAAAATCATAGTATTCCAAAAATCTATTAAAACATTTATTCCACAATATCCAAATTATGTAGTATTTATTTTTCCCAGTTATGAGCATGTAACTTTTCTAAGTTACAAATTATTATATTGTTGGTTTGAAAGACTCATTGCTGCCAACAAATGCATGCTATATAGAAGATAATTTATGTTAGAAAGTATATTTTCCCACAATAGTGTCCTCTTACAACATCCAGAATAAATTTAGTTGTTCTATGATAAATGTTGAGGTGAATATCATTTACTTGTCCAACTTTCTGTCCCATTTTCTATAGTTTCAAATTCAATAAGTGAATATTTTTTGTTGTCCTTGTTGTTCCTTTCCAACAATGAAAAAGAATGTCGGCAGTAAAGACATGCCTTTGTACTGGCCAAGAAATGTTTTGGCAAAGACTAAGGCACGGCATATGGTGAAGGAGACGGTATTTTACTAGGTGAATGGTTTTCCTGAGAGGCCATTTCATCAAAACCTTCCCCTGCAATGGGCCACCTGTTAAGTCATTCTGAGCCTGGACACTTTCCAGTTGGTTCTGATTCCTCTGGTGGCTCCAAGTTACTGAAGAGGAGACTGCTAAAAATCCTAACAGGGAGAGAGGGAGATCCCCTTGTACATTCCAGCAGAGGGGATACCCTCCTCAAGCACAAGCTTTGCGGCTCCACAGACGTGATATCCCACCTCCTCTTTGCCAGGAGGTGCCAGGAGGTGGGCTTGTCTCCTCCTTTGCCAGGGAGATACAGGGTCTTGAGAAAGATACAGTCATAACCCAGCCAACCATGAGTTGTGTACCCTCTCTGTGTAACTCTGGGAAAGTCGGTTATTCCTCTCAATTTCTTCCTCACAGGAGGAACAAGAACCCCACGTGACAATGCTGTTGGGAGGACTCTCTACTGCCCCTGGTGGGGAAAGACTGAACAGCTCCCACATCTCTTTGTCACTCTTGGCTAAGCCCAGGAAAGCACTTCTGTCTGCAGCTCTAAGAAGCCCTCACAGTGTATGTTTCTGTCTGCTTGTTAAGGATCAGTTGGTTTTAGGTATTTGGTTTTATTTTTGGGGTTGCTATTCTGTTCCATTGGTCTATGTATCTACTTGTATACTAGTACCATGCTGTTTTGGTTCCTAAATCCTTGTAGTATAATTTGAAGTTAGGTAATGTGATACCTCCAGATTTTTTCCATACAAATTTTAGGATTGTTTTTTTCTAATTCTGTGAAAAAGGACATGGATGTTTTAATAGGAATTGCACTGAATCTGTAGATTGCTTTGGGCAATATGGTCATTTTCACAATATTCATCCTTCTGATCCATGAGCTATGGAATGTTTTTCCATTTGTTTGTGTCATTTACAACATCTTACATCAGTGTTTTGTAGTTCTCTCTTTAGAGATATTTCACCCCCTTGGTTAAGTATATTGCAAGGTGTTTTACTTTAGTGTGGAGTTATTATAATGGGATTGGAGTTCTTGATTTGATTCTCAGCTTGTTTGTTATTGGTGTATAGTAGTGTTACTGATTTGTGTATGTTGATTTGGTAACCTGAGACTTTAATGAATTCATTTATCAAATCTAGGAGTCTTTTGGAGTAGTCTTTAGGGTTTTCTAGGCATAAGATCACATCATCAGCAAACAAAGAGAGTTTGACTTTCAACAAAACAGACAGAAACATATCCTGGGAACAGATAAGGAATACCCTATTTCTGTACTGGTAATGGTGCTGGTCTGTGGTCTGTTAGGAATCTGGCCACACAGCAGGAGGTGGGTGGCAGGGGAGTGAGTGAAGTTTCATCTGTATTTGCAGCTGCTCCCCATTGCTCACATCACCACCTGAGCTCCACCTCCCCACCGCCCCAGGTCCATGTAAAAATTGTCTTCCATAAAACCAGCCCCTGGTGCCAAAAAGGTTGGGGACCACTGCCCTATTCAATAAACGGTGCTGGGAAAATTGTATAGTCACGTGTAGAAGAATAAAACTGGGCCTCTATCTCTCACTATATATAAAAATTAACTCAGTGTGGATTAAAGACTTAAATGTAAGATCTGAAAGCATAAACATTCTAGAAGAAAACCTAGGAAATAATCTTTTGATATTGGCCTAGGCAAAGAATTCATGAATAAGACCCCAAAAGCAAAAGCAATAAAAACAAAAATGAATAAATAAATGGGACTTAATTAAACTAACAAGCTTCTGCACAGCAAAAGAAATAATCAACAGAGTAAACAGAAAACTTACAGAATGGAAGAAAGTATTCATAAACTATACATCTGATGAAGGACTAATATCCAGAATCTACACGGAACTCAAAAACTCAGCAAGGAAAAAAAAATAATAATAATAGTCCCATTAAAAAGTGGGCAAATGACATGAACAGACATTTTTCAAGAGAAGGTATTCAAATGGCCAAAAGACATATGTAAGATGGTGAGTACATGTGGTGCTTGTTTTTCTGTTCTTGTGATACCTCACTTAGGAGGATAGGCTCAAGCTCTATCCAGGATAATGTAAGAGATAAAAAAAAAATGTAAGTAATTCTCAACATCAGTAATCATCAGAAAAATGCAAATTAAAATCACAATGAGAGACCACCTTACCCTGGTCAGAATTGCTATTATTAAAAAGTCAAAAAACAATCAATGTTGGAGCATTGTAGTGAAAATAGTACAAATACACTGTTGGTGAAAATTTAAATTAGTAAAACCTCCATGGAAAACAGTATGGGAGATGTCTCAAAGAAGTAAAAATAGACCTACCATTCAATACAGGTATCCCACTACTGGATAGGTACTCAAAGAACAAGAAGTCATTTTTATCAAAAAAGGACATGCACTCTTATGTTTATCACAGCACAATTCACAATTGCAAAGATGTGGAATCAACCAAGTGCTCACTGGTCGATGAGTGGATAAAGAAGATATGATACACACACACAGACACACCATGGAACACTCCTTGGCCATAAAAAACAATCAAATTATGTCTTTTGCAGCAACTTGGATGGCATTGAAGGCCGTTATCTGAAGTAAAGTGATTCAAGAAAACAAGATATCGCACATTGTCACTTATAAATGGGAGCTAAGCTATGGGTATGTAATGTAACACAGAATGGCATAATGGATATTAGAGACTCAGAAGGGGGGGGTGAGAGTGGGGTGAGGAATGAAAAATTACCTATCTGGTACACTGTACACTATTCAGGTGACAGGTACACTAAAAGCCAAGACTTCACCACTATACAGTTCATTCATGTGAACAAAAACCACTTGTTCTCCTAAATCTATTGAAATTTTTTAAATGTAGGCATGTGAAATGTGTATTGTTGTAGACAAATGCAGTATAAAATGCGAATGTCACAGCAGAGGGGGCGGCTACCCGCATCTCAGCTGAAATGCTCTGCAAGGGTCCCTGTGGCTGGCTAGTTCAGCTGACTTAAGGGCCTCTGTGTTAGGGAGGAGATAATAAAGAGGGAATGTATTTGGTGGACTGGAGGCAGTTTAAACTTTGTAAAATTTCCTTAGTTCTTCTCAGGAGGCTGTTCATAGATTTGAATATTTACAGTAGTAAATTCCCCCACTGCAGTATGTGTACTTTATAGTTAATAACTATTACTTGGGATAACACAGACTGCTGCTTATGGTAACTGTGATAGCTTGAAAACATCTGATAATTTGCAAATTTGTTTGCTTCAATCCTCTGCTCAAAATCCTCCAGAGGATCTCAGTGTCAATCACTCATTGGTCTGATCATCTCATTCCTTCATGTATTTCACAATTATTTATTGTATAACAGACTTGTGCTAGATGGCAGAGATATAGCAGTAAAGGAAATGGACAAGGGAGTCTCAGAATTCTTAGAGCTCACATCTTGTGTGGGACAGAAATGGACAAATGAACAATTTTAATATTTTGACACTGTACTGCTCTGTGTTTTTCCCTGACATCCCACCCACATTCATGTTCCCAATGTCTAACTATGGTCCCCGTACAGTCCCAGGAACAGGGAATGGTGAATGTACCTTAAGGAAGGGGCATCTAATAAAAGGGGAACCCTCTCTGGACAAAAGACAAAGTAAAAGGAGGCACCTTTCATTACAGGCAGAGGTGTGAATGTGAAAGGATGCAGTAAAAGTCTTCAGGTAGGAAAGGGGACGACCTGAGACCTAAGAGCTCAGCTGCAGGCTGTAAGTTTGCTCCATGTTTGATATAAGGATGTGTATTAGTTCCCATTCTTGTTACAAATCACTACAAACTCAGTGGCTTAGGACAACACAAATTTATTGTCTTTACAGCCTTGCATTCTAACGATATTCTTCAGTTACACAGAGACTGTCAGAGGAGAAGCTCTATTCCAAGCTTTACATAAATTAATACTTTAGAAGTCTAAAATGGGTTAAAGATTGGTAGTTGCTATGGTTTGAATTCATCCCCTCCAAAATTCATGCATTGGCTAACTTATTAAGAGATGTTTGTTAAGTATGAAGAGATGGTGCCTTTATGGGAAGTAAAGTCAGGAGAGCTTTGCCCTCACGAATGGATTAATGCCCCTATAAAAGAAATTTGTCCCTTTTTTCCTTCTACCCTCCCGCATGTGAGGATACAGCATTTGTCCCCTCTGGAGGACGTAGAAACAAGATGCCATTTTGGATGCAGAAGGAACAGCAAACAACAAGCACTACCAAACCAGCTGGCACCTTCATCCTGGACTTCGCAGACTCCAGAACTGTGAGAAATAAATGTGTATTGTTTATACATGTATAAAGGAAGCCCTCACAGAAAACATAGAAATATACAGCTTTTTCATGGCAGATGCACCTGTCGATGCCGCCTCTCCTAGCACATGGCATCCCACATAGTCCCACTGCCCAGAAAGGTGCAGAGGGAGAAACCCCAGACACTGGGGATTCCAATGACATTGTCCCTGAATTCTCGTCTAATCCTTCTCTACTGTGATGGTTTGTCCCATGATCCCATTTCATAGATGAGGAAATAGAGATCTGGGATGTTAAATGGCTCTTAACCTCCCTAGTGACTTCCCCACTTTTGCTGAAATAGCACATAAGCAACAGAAAAAAAAAAAACAAAAACGGCCCAGCCTAGCTGTGGAGTCTCACCATCTTCTGCCTCATAACTTCAGGTAAATGGGACAGAACTCCACAACTGTGACATTCCTGTTGTCCCGGTGCTCCATGAAGGGAAACCCAAATGGCCGTAGGTCACCCAGAGCAGTAAGAAGAGAAAATGATCAGCAAACCAAGTTTCTTACCGTCTGTTAAACAATTGTAAAATAATGGTTTTCTAGCTGAAGCACATGTTTTTTTATCTGTGGTTTTCCCAGGGAGCATCAGCATGAACGTATATGAGTATGTGTTTTATTCTTATGCACAAACACACATATCAATATTGATTCATGAATAATTAAGGAAGATTTCAAAAGTCCACATTTCATCCTACTATCCAGTTTGATTTAAATGTGAATTTTGCAAAACCAACATCATAACCAGACTAAAGTAACAACCTCTTCCTTTCTGTAAACTTTGTGCAGTTGACACATTGGATAACTGTCACCAAGAAGATTTTAATTTAAACACATTAGGTTCAGTTTCCTGATAGGCCTTTGTGCTGCTATTGTGGTTCAAACATACATATTTCCCATAAATTATTTGAATCCAAACTCTCAATACAGGTTTTAGTGAAGGAAGGTGGTTGATTTGTGTTGCTTCAAATAGACAGTGAGGCTTTTGAATGGAATGACTTATTCTAAGGCTAAGGTCATGTGACTAGCAATTTTTCATGCTGACGTCAGAGTCCAGGTTAATATTTTTTCTGTTAAACCACGATGTATAGATTAGGTAATATAATTAAAATTAAGAGTAGGCAATTTGTTTTTTAAGTAGTTACAAGTTTCTCAATTTACCAGAGGAATCATGTCACTAATTAAAATATAAATTGAAAGAAATTAAGTTGTATCACAGGAAATACAAAAAATATAATGTATTGTTTTGGAAACCTGTTTGCCGTCAATGGTAGGCAACTGTGGGATTTCGCTTGTGCCAGGAGGGGCTGACTTCCGAATCTTTCTAGCCTTCGTTCCTGTTTGAGAGGTTGGCTGGCCCTCTAGTGGGAGGTACCTGTCATTGCACGATGCAGGGCACTGGTGGCATGAGCAGGCTTCAAGCGCAAGGTGCTGGTCTAAGTGCCTCAGGTGTACTCACTCATTTGATTCTCACGCACAACTAATTTGTGCGGTAGGTACTATTATCATCTTATTTTAGGGGTGAGGGTCTGAGGCTTATTGAGGTGAATTAAGGAACTTGCCCAAGTCACATGACTAGTAAATGCCAGAGCTCCGTTTTAAGCCCAGGTGTTCTGGATCCACAGCCCACCTCGTTAACGTCAATGCTACACAGCTGGGCCCGTCACGGCGCGAGGGTGAGCAGTACACCCACACCAACACCGAACTTACAACGACATCCACTTCCTCTAGGTCATGGTCAAAATGAGACTATTTTTTCTGAAACTGTTCATATCAATTTTGGTCATAGAATTTAACTTTGTGATTCTTAAATATACAGGTTCAAATTAAGAAGGGCATTATCTTATTCAGTTATGCCATGTTTAATAAAGATGTCCTGCTCAATTATAAAGGAAAGAGAGAGAGAGAGAAAATGAATTAGTTTGTCCAGTCTCCAATTGGGGAATAGACGAGAAGTGAAAACATCGGTGAGTAGAGAGGGGCCCCTAAGCTTCCGTGGCCACCGTGGGAGAGAGCATCGTACTGCGCCTCCCTGCCTGTAAGAAGCCTGGAGTCCAGCTGGGGAGAAACCACAGCCCGGAGTTGAGGCACAAGGGGACAGCAGGTGTGGGCCAAGACGGCCTCTGCGAGGAACGGTACACACAGAGAGCGCCAGCAATGAAAGCGGACCCTAGATACGCTGCAGCGGAGGAGACGCTGTTGTGAAGAAACAGGCTCCCAATGGGCCGCCCAGGGCTGCGTGTGCCACGAGGAGGCTGAAACCTGCCCGGGAGGGGGGGTAGCGAGGCCAGAGGCACAGAGGGGGCGGCAATGCACAGTGACGGAAGGTGCCACAGAGGCGGCTCCAGAGAGAAAGGAGGCCTCATTGGAAGGAAAATCGAAGATGAGGTTACAAAGTTTAAACTGGAGCCAAGTTAAAGAGGAACTTGAATACTAGACTGGGCAGACAGTAATTTTTGAAGTTTGGGAGTAAAGAGGAAAACACGAATAGCAATTGCACACCTACTATGAAACAGTCATGATATTGGATGTTATAAATATAACTTAATTTAATCCCCATGAATCTTGAAACAAAGTTATCTCCATTTTACAAAAAAGGAAACTGAGGCTCAGAGTTGGCAATTAACTTGCCCCTGGTCCTTGCCAATCAGAAAGAGCCATACATTTTGAGCACCATTGTTGCTTGACTTTTTGCACTGCTGAAAGTTTAGAGACTTCATCTGTGACTTTGGGAAGATGTGTATTAGTTCTATAAGTTCTTTGGAAATGTGATCAGACAAGAATCAACAAATTTGGACGATGGATTTTAAACACACTTTCTAGGAAGTTTGCTAATGTACAATTTGAAAGAGGCCTATGAAAATGCCAAGTTATTTCCTTTCCTTTTACTTCTGTAGGGGAGCTCCTCTGGCTGGCTTCCAAATGGAATGCATTTTAAATCACAGCCACTGGCTGGCTGTTAATAGTGCTTCAAGGAAAGGAACTAGAGACCCAAATTCTATTCCAGAATTAATTCAAAGTAGTTTGACAACTTACCTTGCCATAATAAATCAGAAAAAGCTGGAAGCATGATAAATTTAATTATAATTGATTTTGTGTAGGTATTGCCACTCATTTGCATATTCACCAAGTCCCGTGGAATAATTTTTCTTACCTACTTGAGCGTAGGGCCAAATCATGGGAAGGAGAAACAACAAATTTGCCTATAATGAAAAGGCAAGCTGCTCACTGGGACCAGGTCTCCTATCTGGAGTAAACTTCCCAAACTTAGTCTTGATAAAACCCCACACCTGGCTCAGAGGAGTGAGACCCCCAGTTCTAATGGAGCGCATGGACTCTATCTGTGTCTGTATCTCCATGAAGCCAGTGTGAGCTTAGTCAAGATCTGCTGCTGAGCCTGGCTTAGAGCAACACAAAGCAGTGATCATGCACAACCTGTACAGGGAAGGAGCAGTGGACAGAGAACGCTAATGGTGTCTCAGGTCGAATTTCCCAGTTACCAAGCATGAGCAGGGCAGAACAGATTTAACTTACGTGATATAGGAAATGTGACTTCTGCCTTTCCACATACTGCAAAACAAAATGCACATGTAACTTATTTCATTCTCAGTCCAGAATCCTCATGCCCCGTTCTATTATAGAAAGGAGTGTGTTCAATAATTGGTTGGGTGCACCCCCAACACTCGTCTTCTAACCACCAAGTTAATAGTAATGGCTCCATTTTTCACAAAGAACTTTATTGCATTCAGAGTAGTACATCATCTTATTTAGTTTTCAAAACAACCTTTAAGGAGGAGTAGGGTAAAGAGTATTACTTCCCTTTTAAGGACTAGAAAGCTAAAACTCTGCTCAAGTGATTTGTGCCATTGGCAGGAGTGAGTTTGAGCTCTGGTGATTAAATTCCAAGGTTAGTGGTATTTCTGGCATATCTACATTTGCATTACTGTCCTTCCAATTCTAACATAAAACAATATATTTACAAAATTATCTCTGGGAGGTTCATTTTTATTACTTGTATAACTGCAATGAATGGCCTTGTTACTTATGACTCCCCAGCTGTGCCCCTTCCAAGCTCTAATAATTGAAAATTTTACATTTGTTGTTGATAAAACCCTAGATGTGTTAAATACAATGGTCACTTGAAGGAATAAAGAAAAGCAGACCCACCTTACCACACCATCAGTTTTTATGGTTATTTTCTTCATAGCTTTCAGCCCTCTGTGCACCTTTTATTTTTTTACCTGAGTAATATTCGTTTTAATGAATGTTCCATCTTTTCAATAGTATGAAGAAGTAGAGGCTTCTTTCTAAAAGCAACATTATCTTCATTTTTCATAGATTTATTAGTGTGAGTATGAATTGTTCTGGAGCATTTTTTGCCCATCTTTTTCTTGTCATTTGCATAAGATGCAGGTAATTTACTCTCTTACATCAAACTAGATGACAAAAATATTTTCTAAAAGTTCACATTCCATGATAATTTGTCATTCAGTGTCCTGTTATAGGAATATTTAATAATTTGCATAAAAGCACCCAAGGTAGATGAAGCAACAAGTTAAGTAGAACAACAACAAAAAAAAAACTCTCCACCTCCAACACACACAAATGTACATCAAAGCTACACACTCTGTGAACATAGACAGATACAAGCATTCTTTCACTAATTGGCAGAAAAGGGAATTTTGTCCCATACCTGTGGGCAATACAAGAAATAATCTTGTCAGGAGGCTTGACTTACTTTGGAAGATTATTATATGTTGTCCTAAAGCAATAGTGGTTTGAAACAGTTATCAGTACATCTAGGTAATGTCAAGGATACCTATACTGAAAAACTTGCTGTGGGGACAAGAAAATACTTTAAAATTGCTATTATTTACTATGCATCAGCATTAAAGATTTCTTTCTAGAATACGTGGTGAAGGGAGAGTAGGATGCAATTCGGCAGTGGACTTGGGGATAGCACAGGGCCACCCTAGATCTGTGTTCTCTTTTCCTGGGCTCTCAATGTTAGTGTTTCTTTTCTCTGAATTTCCTGACACTTGTCTGCATTTAGTGCATTTTAGTGCACTGAGAACTCATATGATTTGTTATACATTGAGGGACTCAACTGGTAGGTTGAAGGACTCTGGTGGCTTTAATTACCAATTGTGCATCCTGGCACAACTATTCTTCTTTAGGAAATAAGATCTCAAAACCAGTAGATCTCATTGTCTCTGGGAGAAAAAGCAAGCTTTTGTAAATTGGCTTTCAGGAACAATTTTGAGGGGAGGCATACCACCTTCCACTCCTTGATCTTTAGACTCATGTATTCTGCCACTGGGGAGAAGGCACCATATCGTGGTCTCTGATTCAAAGAATGTCCTGCATCCTGTAAGACAGAATGTCATTCTCTTAGGGCATTTTGTTCAAACTGGCGTCATAACTTACTCCCCAGTAAACCAGTCTACCATTCAATCAGACCATCTGCTTCCAAGTCGTGGGTTATGTGATAAGACCAGTTAATTCTATGCACACAAGCCCATCGCTGTACTTACTGCTGTGAAGTTAGCTCCTGATCAGAAGCATTGTTCAGGATTCGCGATGACAGATAATGATTTTGTAAGTCTCTAAATGGTGGTGCTGGTAGGGCAAATCCATATTCAGAATGTGTCTACTCCAGTGAGGATGCTTGTATTATTAGGCATATACACGTATTTTTATAAATGTGGAGTTGAGTACTCTTTAACCTGTTTTTCCTCCCTTGACATTGTGTATGAATATGTTCCGTGCAACAAGCTATTCGGGATTCTTCATCATATGTATTGGCTCTCTTGTTTCCGTACTGGGAATGTACAATTTTTTCTTGTGGGAAATTAGGTGGATTCCAAGTGTTGTTATTGCAAACCAGGCAGTGATGACTATCTTTGTGATTCTGTCTTAAGACATTTCCCATAAATGAAATTACAGGGTCAAAGTGTAGCACATACTTGAGGCTTTTGATTTGATTGCTAAATCACTCTTTGGAAAGATTATAGCAGTTTATATTTGCAACCCATTTCCAAATACCTCCACTAGTGCTAGGGGAAAATCACTTTTTTTAAAAAAAATTGTTTTAGAGGTAAAGCCCTCCTGAAATTGTGAAAGATGCTGAGAACATGTACGTATTTAATTAGGAGAAGGAGAGGCCTGCTGTGGAATCCCAAATTCAGGCTCATGTACCCGATGTGCAGCCAACACCACACGCTGTGACACCAGTGCCTGGAGATGGAGAAAGGTTTATTCTATTTGTCCAAAACAGGAAGACAGGAGAGCAAATTTCTCAGATATGTCGTGTCACAGACACCAGGCAGTGAGATTTCGTGTGGGGTGGGGAGCAAGGTAAGGGCAAGTCTGTGTTGCTTTTAGTCTAGGATAACACCCTGAGTAACCAGACTTCTGGGTGTCAGCAGCTAGTCACGGCTTTTTCAGGGGTGTTCATTCATCCTGTAAAACAAACTCATAGATTTTCCCCTTGACCCCAGAGTTATCTCATCCTGCCTGGCAAAGAAACAGGTGCATCAGCAGTTAATTGTTGTGAGAACAAGGCATGCTGGGCAGGAAGCATGTGATTAACACGTGAAAACCACCAGGGGCCTGGTCCAATTTTACATTACTTCAGTCATTAAAAATGCTGGGGCACTACAATCCACAGGGGTCCAGTCACAGGCCTATCTGTATAAGTGGTGTAAACCTTCTCCACCAAGAGATCGCGGGAAGTGCTCGTGGGGCAGGGACGTGGTTGTGTGAAATAATGATGCAGTCGGTAGCCACTGAATTGATAAAATTACTTCTGTGTTACTGACGGGGCATCCGTCCTTTCCCCCGGGATGCCCCAGTTATTTGCAGAAGTTGTTAGAGGGTGCCCTGTGCGTCCCCATAAGCACAAAAGCGCCTCTCTTTTCCTTTCTGTCTAGGTAAATTCCCATTTTGCTCTGCCTGCAAGGCCCCTGGAGAGCCCAGCGTCATGAGAACACTGGAGACCCACGGCAGGCAGGTCTCAGAGTTTCTGGGCTTCTAGGTTGTAAGCAGGTGCTGTGTAGAGGCTAAGAGGGAAAAGGGGCCTCTCCCAATAATCATAGTTGACATTAAAGGGCAGTGGTAAAAAAAAATTCTCTATGGGGACCTGTAGTGCGCTAGCTATGGACTTTCAAGCGCTATCAGTATGCTGTGCAGAGCTATTAGAAAGCAAGACTGAGTCTTTACTTTCTCTGTCAATGGATCATAGGGAATTCTCCAGGAAGCCATAAAATGCACTGAGGAAAAGGAAGCAATGCAACAGAATCAGCGATGAAGTATTCCAATCCACCTGCCCATAGGACAAAATTATTGCGAAAATTTGTTACCAAAAATCATTATAAATCATTAATGAAAAGTATGTAGAATATTCTGCAGTCTAACAGACAAAGAAACAAAAAAAGTCCTGTGGTCAATTTAAAAAAATGATTTAAAGTACCCAACACAAAACCAGTTATTCTCCTTGAAAATTAATTACCTAAATAGGCCTAGTAATTAAATAGAAAAACATTATGCTTATTTAATTAATCTGAGTCTAGATGGGTCATGTGAAAATGAAACATTACTTCTATGAATAAAAAACTCATTAAGTTCAAAGCCTATCTTTAATAGCTAAATCCACCAAAGAAAGAACTTGAAGGAAGGAAAAGAAATACATACGTCTTCTCATATGTAAAACAGATTCTTCCTTTTATGCTGCTCCCTGGGTCCTGCCAGCACCGACCTGGCGACATCTGAAGGAAGGGCTGATTCTGTTTCAGGAAGGGGCAAAAGACTTGCAAATCAAAGGACTGTTTGAAGAGCAACTGAAGATATACTGCTCATCTCATTTCATAGATTTTTCCAGGCAGGATATGCCCTTCAGCACCAGGGCACAGGAAAAAGAAATGATTCGTCTAGATATCTTCTTAAGTTGGAGAATCATAAACAACAATTATGAACAAAAATCATCCTGGAAGATAGAAAAGTCCAAGCACTAAATTAGAAAGCAAATGTTACTCTAGTTGAAATTGGAATGGAAAACAAAAACAACAAAAATAGGGAGAGGAAAGAGAAAAAAAAGAGGATCTCAGCATGGAGAATTTTTCTTTTTACTTTTTTTCACAGGATTATATTTTATCGGGGAAACAAGGTGATGGGGGTGATTCTCTGATCTTTCTAATGCAGGTTCTCAGAGGATGGACGTGTCTGATATTTTTGGTTCAAGGAGTTTGTGGTAGGTGTCCAGTTTTGTGTGTAGATAAAACTATGGTTTCCAGACACGTGAGGTCCACATCACCTTTGGGTACCTTTACAAGGGTTAGGTCTTCTGACGCATTCTGGTTTCCTTTCTCTCCTTGTGGTTGGTATAGAAACTGCGTCTGAATTCTCCTCTGGTTGAGAGTTTCTGGTTCTGTAAATGGCTTAGGATGCATTCAACTATGGATTTCTTCTTAAATTCATGACGTTAATCTTCAGATGTTTCTGTTAGCCTTGGCAAGAATATACAGCTCACTCTTTCACGAATCTGATTTAATTGGCCATTAGTGTGTTTATTCTTTTTTTTTTTTTTTAACTGATGTTTAATCTTCACTGCCGTTGTATTTGTCATGTGCTTCCCCCATCTTGGATGAAGACAATATCTGCAGACTTAAAGTACACAAAACTACATTTAAGACTGCTGTTACCAATGTCTTTGTTTTTTCTGCAGGGTAAGTCACTGGGTTTCTAAAGCAATTGACTTGACCTGAATCCTCAACTTCAACTGCTGTACGTGTGCGAATGTTATGTTCATCATCTTGTTCCAGGGTAGGAAGTGCTTCATGTACTGAGGTCTCATTCAAGGCCCATTAATGCAGAGTTCACAGGAGGAAGGCACACTGTGCTGAACTTTCCCTGTACAGCCTCTCTAAGAAAAGGAGGCCCTGAAAAATAATAGTAACTCAAGTAAAGAGCGTTTCCTTCAAGTTAATAATGACACCAAACAAGTTGTCCTGGCTTTGCTAGTGTCTCAAATTCCAACGTGAAAGTGTAACACAAAATAGAATATAAACGACTAAGCAAGACAAAACCCAAACAGTTACAAAGAATTCATTACTTTCTAAGCACCATGCTAGGTCAGGGAAATACAATGGTGAGTGTCTCAGTCAGCTCGGGCTGCCATAACAAAATACCACTGATAGGATGCTTAAATACAAAAAATGTGTTTTTCACATTTCTGGCAGCTGGAAGTCTGAGATCAGAGTGCTGGCGTGGCTGTCTCCTGGTGAGGGACCTCTTCTTGGCTTGCCTCTTCCTTCACATGGTGGAACAAGTGAGCCCTGGTGTCTCTTGCTCTTCTCTAATCCCATCATCATCAACTAATCAAATATTTTCTTCACAAATCCCATCATGGGGTCCCCACCCTCGCGAACTCATCTAACCCTAATTACTTCCCCAGTGCCCTACTCTAATACCATCACTTTGGGGGTTAGGGCTTCAATATATGAAGTCTCTGGATGTGGGGGAGACACAACTAAGTCCACAGCACCCTGGGTTCCCTCTAAGGAAGGCAGACATGGTAATGGGTGGCTCTGAGTAGATTCCCCAGGAGTTCCCAAAATCGTGCAGAATGTGCCAGGCTCAGCACACAGAATTAAAGCATGGAGGAAAAGCACATTGTGACATGTCATAGGAAGCCCATTGGCACAGCACAGTCACAGGATGGGGTCCGTGGTTCTGCATGGGGGCATTCATAGTGGGGTGGCTGGGAAAAGAGTCAGGAGATGAAGCTGGAAAATTATCATATATCATATAAAGCCTTATACATTTGACCTCTTTGTAGAAATTAAGAACTATTGAAGGGCTTTGGAATTTACAATGATTTTTAATATTTTCATTATAGAAAGAAAATTCTGACAGAGAGCAACCCCAAAGCAGAACTATTGAAGAGGTTCTGGTGAGAGATAATAAGAACTCAAACTAGGCAATGATGATGATTAATGACAGATGGAACTGGGGACAAGAACTATTTGGGGGGAGGGATCTATTAAAATGGTGGGATTCATGCTTCAAAAAGGGCTTATTTAAAAATATGGTGGGATGGATTACTCTGGGGGTAGGATGCTTCTAGGCTGACTTCTAGGTGTGTGAGTGGATTATGGGAATGAAATTGAGGGAATGGAATAGATTTTGGGGGGTGAGTTAGAGAAAAGGGCTCATCTCTGGACCTGCCAAGCTGGAGGATCCCGTGACACCTGCAAGGGAGATGTCAATGGACAGCTGGCTGTGTGCACCTGCAGCAGGTGCACTAGTTAAGAAACACTAGCTGCTGTAGCAAACAAAATAAATGTGTTTGTATATCTTAAATAAACTAAAAATAAACATGTTTGCATAATATCTCAAACATAAGTAGAAAACTATTACTGATTATTCATGTAAATTCCGAAGATAGTGTTTCTGATTGGGAGAAGGTTCCCTTTCAAGCAGTGAATTAGGAGCCCAGCCTCCTATTTTCTTGTGCCTCCATCATCTCCAACAGGTGACTTCCGGGATCCCCGTGCATGAGGTGATGGGGAAGAAAGAAAATAGAAGACCAAGTGAGAGAGGTTCATATAGGCCACTTCTGCAAGTCTCAGACATTGCACACACTCACAGGCCATTGGCTGAACTTTAGTTATATGGCCACACCTAACTGCAAAGGACGCTGCAGAATGAATACCTAGAAACTGTATCTATTAATCTCCATATCTCAGGGCCGTACACTTAGTATCTGTGCAACAAAATTAGGTATTGTTGTTAGAAGAGGGGTCTAGGCTGAGGTGGAATGCGTGAGAATACAGCATTATGTGAAACTTGAAGAGGAAATCCCAAAGGAAGAGATGTCTTTGAACAAACTTCTGGGAATTAATAAGGTTTCAGAAGTAGCAAATGGAATATTATTCAGCAACAAAATGTGCATGCCACCACCATATGTCACAGCATGAATGGATCTGACAAATGTAATGTTGAGGAAAAGAGATTTTATGAAAGAGTACACACTGTATGACACCATTCATATAAAATTCAATCAGATAAAATTGGTCTGAACTACTGGCAGCCAGGACTGTGATTAATTTTATTTGGCGCTTCGGTTGGTGTGAGGGAGAAAAGGACTTGGAATGGCTCCTGTAATTTTCTTTTTCATGGTCTGAGTACTTGATCATAGGTGTGTTCATTTTGTGAAAATTTATTGAGGTAAACACTTATGATTTGTGCAACTTTTGTATATTGCATTTAAATAAAGGAGCTACTTCAGAATAAATTTTATACATGTTTAAAAGTTTCCACTCATATACTCTAATGTAGAAATTGATTAATCATACCTTAATTATGAACTCTTCCTAATTAAGAATTATTGGACTTTGCTTTATTTTCTCAACATATATATTCACATCCTATTAAGTTTTATTTATTGCTTTTCCCTTAAAGTGGGAATTATTTTATCCCAAAGGCAAGTTTTTCCATTAGTTTATTTTTGGATAATCAAACCTAATTATTTTGAATATTTTGATATACAAGGAAAGCATTCCTACATTGGACCCATCAAAGTAACTTATGGCATTAATTATCTTGAAAATTGTTTTAAAACAGTACTTTGGGTCTGTGGTGGAGACAGCTCTCCTGCCACCAAATACTCATGCATGTATTTCAGACTGTATCTATTTTTGCTGGCTACTTTTTTATCTAGATGTAGCCATGTGTCAGATTTCTAGACAATTGGATTTGGAAAGATGTAATTTATGCTGCTACCAGGCCTGGCCTTTAAAAGCCACCAGACAGACCTTTCAGTTTATCTCTCATCACACCATCTGGTAGGTCATCAGGGATGTGGGTGGCCTGGGGATCCAGGTGTTGCACATGGCCAAGTTTCCAATGTCGTGGGCCCCTGAATGACTGTACAAACATGAACATGCCCATTGTTCTTTACAGGAGTAAGACATTTTATTATATTGAGTCACTGAGATTTCAGGTTTATCTCTTCTGTCTCTAAATATTATTCTTGTCTTCCTCACAATAATTGTAAACTGCCAGCTCAGAATATTCAGCCTTGTCACCTTGAAGAACATTCCCAGTGTGCTTAGCCCAGGACTTTGGTGCTTAACCATGTACCAGTTAAGTTGTCTATCCCAGAATCAGTCTTTACATCCTAAAATAACATTACAATCTGCCCACTTAATTAAAAGTCCTTCATCATCTTGCCATGTATGGAAAACAAAGAAACACACTTGTATGGAGAGAGCTTGGCAGTGGTGCAGATATTAATCTCCCTTACTTTGCCTCTGTTTTGTATATTTTTTATGAATGCAGCATTGGATAAAAGTGAAAAATCAATAGGTGTGAATTTTCAGAAAAGGAACTGGCTTCCAAGTAATTCCATGATCCATAGTGGTCCTGATAATTAAAAATCTGCCAGTACATACAACCTCCACGTGGGATGCCTGGGCTAAGTGGTGTCTTCTGCCATGAGACAGTGTGTAGCTGTTGTAAATAAAGACCAGCACAGCACGCTCCGGGCCTGGCGCTTGAGGATTCGGCATGAGGTGGCTATACCTTTCAGCAGAACTCCAAGACTGAGTGGTAGGACTTTCATTGATGGAAAATGACTTTGTCTTCTCAATAAATTGGATTCCACATGACCACTGAGTTCTGTGAATAAACAAAATCTACTTGCTTCTTACTCAATTTGTTTTAGATCCATTTAAAAGAGGAATGCTGGGGTCCAATATGGCAGACTAGAAGCAGTCAAGGAGGGGATCGAAGGCTGTGGGCAGAGGTTCACCCACAGATGGACTGATTCAGAGAGAGCTTTGTGGGTCATCAGAGAAGCAACTGGAGATGCCCAAAGTTGGGGAGAGAGAAATGGGTGATTGTTGGGAAATAGGCTAAGAGATTTAAAAAGTTTCAGGGGTTTTGCAGGGTTTTGCCTTGAAGGAATCTGTGGACATGTTAGTTCACAGAATAGAAGCTGCTTTCAACAAGGGGGGCATTGTCAGAGGACGTTTGCAAAGCAATGTTTCTTCTTTGCTGCTGGCCATCGCTGTCAGCTTTTTTGCAAGGCAGAAGCTCGGTTTATGTCCTTGGCGGAGAAGCTGATTAAAATGCCTGCCCAGCAGATAATGTGCAGCTGGAACTATCCTAGACTTCAAGGCTATTCCTGCCTTGCGATGATCCTACCTTGGGACCTGTTTTACTGGGAGAGTAGCTAACTCCTGGTGGGTGATCCACTTGGCAAGACGGAAAGGTACCTGGGGGAAGCGTCTACATGTAGGGGAGGGTCAGGGGAGAGATTGCTGGGGCTCCACACTCCCACAGTGGACGATGCTGTCTGAGCTGCAAGAGGGCTCCCCTATCACAGCAGTCCTCTTAACTGATCAGGGAGATTCTTGGAGACTGTGCAGTACCATTGCCCCAGAGAGCAGGTGCAGTGGGGCCCCACCAGCTTCTGGTCCCAGGTCACTGCAACAGATGCGATTTTGCACACTTGCTCACAGAGTACCAGTCTGCAGAGGGGTCAGTTCCACTGCAGCTGCTTCCCCATCACCCCTGCCAGGCCAGAGAGGGAGCAGGGAGGGTGGGCACCCTCACCTGCACTGTGACTGAGTGCTGTGCACCCTACATCCCCCCAGCAGCCACCTCCAAGGGATTCAAGCACAGCAGGCACTCACCAGCCCTCAGCATCTGCTGCTGCCATCTCAGCACCTCAATAGCTCTTACACTGCTACCTGACTAGCACCATAGCAGCAGCTGCAGTTGGACCTGGGCAGAGGGAGAGCCTCAGCAACTGTGACTCCCCAGTGGGGCACTGCATGTGTCCATGCCCCACCAGCCATGGAAGGCCCAGTTGCTGTGGCCTGATTAGCCACCATGCTGCTGGACAAGGTTCAGTGACTGCCCATATTCTGGCCACCCCCCCTCCCCCGCCACCCATTCAGGAACTCCTGAAGGTCCTGCAACCAACCCTACCACCAGCTGTGGTCCTGAAATGTCCATGGGTTCCCATCAAGGTTCCCTGACCTTTCCAAGCACCCACCATGGTCTTGGGGTCTGGGGCAGATGCAATTTGCTGAGAGCACCCACATCCAAGACCTGAAGAGCTTCTCACCACCAAGCACCTCATACCCTTCTCAAATCTCTGCTTTCACCCCAAATGCTTTCTCTCTGCCTCCGTCCAAATTCTACTCAGTCAGTAGAGCTCAATCTAATGACCAGAACTTTCATGAAACTGTTCCAAGAAATGCAGATGGAATTAGTGAGCTCTTTACTCTGCAGTGCAAAAGAATATTGCTTTTACTTTAATAAAACACCATATTGGTTGGCTGTCTACCTGTCTGTGCCCCTCCTAAGCTGTACAAAGGGCTGATTGCCAGACACCACCAGCACAAGGTACAGATCAAACATGGAGTTTCCTGGGGATGATCTTAGGATCAGAGAAGTAAGAGAGCACACACACACCTGAACTCTCACTATCCCAAACCTTGGTCTTCATACCCATGGCCAACCTGCTGGTATACAGCACCTATATGCCTCTGATGTTTCTCATATTTATGGGGTTGGGGAGGAGGGAATATTGTGTAGCTATTGCCAATGGACACTCCCTGCTTTGATAAGTGGCCTTATTAGGAGGGTGAGCAGTGGCTGCTATCAGCCTGTTCTTCTATTGAACTAACTCTGACATCCTGAGTCATTTTTCTGCTGAATTCTTAAAAGAAAAGAGAATGTAAACCTTCAGGGCCAACCAGACTTGTCTCCTTGAAAAAAAGGCCCTGCCTTTGTTTTATATCCTCAATTCTAGCACATAAGGCAAGCAATAAATACCCTTTATGAACTGAGGGAACATCAACACCCAAAATATAATTTACACCCTGCCACTGTGGACAGGAGGACCCTGCATGCAAAACAGTACGTTGGCTAACGTTTGAGGTCTGTAAAAATCTTTGACATAAACTTTCATTAGAATGTTTCACCAGATCCCCCCTTAGGTTTCGCAAAACACACTGTTTGAACAACAACACAACAGATGAGTGGTGTCTGGCCATCCACTGACAGGTGACACTCCACGGTCTGCTGTCCTTGGGCTGAGAACTGTTCTCGGTACTCCAGTCTTCCATGTCCTGTTGGCGTCCCTCATGGTTCAGTCGGCCTCACGGTATCGCATACTATTGCCTCCAATCTGATAGCTGCAGCAATTGCCACTGCTTTACTTTTTAAGCTGTATTTATGTCCCAAAGCATCTCTGAAAATATCCAAAAGAAATCATTTTTTTCCTTAAATTTTACCATGTACTTCCATGAAGCAAGTACACACTGTGGAGTGTGTTAAAGAGAAAGATGTGGTTCCAGTCATGAAAGTTACAGGCCCTGCTTTGACTCTGGCAGGCAGCAGGGTTTTAGTATCTTCAAGAGAAAAAAGAAGACAAATGCAGGACGCGTTTGTTACTGTCACAGAGGTTATCCTAAAGTTTGAGTACTCGGTATTTCATGCCCCCATTTTGGAATGCACAGATCGAGAACAAAGATACAAGAAATTTCATTTTAAAATGACAGGAACACTGGGCAAAGTATACTGAAAACTTCAAATTCAAATTAGTCCAGGATGGCATCGGCCAGACGCCAAACCCGTATTCCCTTGTTAAGCGACCAGGGAAATTTTTATTGCAGTCTCTGAGGTTCAATAAAGAGATGATTGATGCTTAATTGAGAATAATTTTTCATGACTTTGTCTTAGTTTACCTATGTCTTCTGTATTTTTGCAGCCTCAGGTGGAAGTTCCTGTTACAGGATAAACTTCTTCATTAGCAATGTATCTTCATTATCAAGCAGCTGTGGTAAATGAACCTTGCTATTTTAATTTTTCATGTAATTTTGTGCCTATAATCTCAGCTAAATGCCATCTACTTACTTCATTGCCACACATATAAGCTAACAACAAATCTCAGGTGTGGGATGTTAAATCCAATAAAATAAAATCTCAAAGGGGGAAATTGACTTCCTGTGAAGCTTCTCTTACAAGTTCTGTGGCTTGGATGTCCAAATCATTAACCACTAAATTGCAAAAATAGCTCCTGCTGCTGACTTCTTTGATGGCTGTCACTAAAGCCAAAATCCCTAGAAAATGTAATTGTTAATTTTCAGCGCCAGAATCAGAAAACTCTGGAACACGTTGAAATGCATAAACCACAAATCCCAGAAATTTCCAAATAAAGCCATAAACATGTTTTATAACTGTCACACATGAATGATGACCTCTTTTGGGTAAGCCAAACATGAGACTATTAGGATCATCATCATCATATATTTGACTAAGTCACTTTCAGTCAGGCACAAATCATTTTCCATGTCCCCATGGAGGTGTTAGAAGTTGAGTTACAGTGCATTAGTCAGAAAAGAAGATGTGATGCTGCAGTAAAAAACAATTCTAAAATCTCAGTGGTTTTCAATGGCTAAGGCTTTTTTTTTCTAGTTTACACGACGTGGTGGGGCAAGGATACTTTGCCCGTGGTGATCACTCAACATTCTGACCCACAAGAGCTTCATCTAAGCACAAACTACCACAATCGCCACAGCAGGCACACGAGGGTGTGGCTGTGGCACGTCACGCTCTGGCTCGCAGGGCTCCCGCCCTGCCCCTCCGCATTCACGGCCACCCACCTTTCCAAGTGCAGATCAAGTCACGCACCAGCCCATGGAAGGCAGTTCAGCCCTGCCACGTGATGGGAAGAAAAAGGAAAAAACACATATTTGTAAATCTAGTGACTAGGACATGGATAATCTGTTGGTAGAGAATGCGGGTTGAGAGGGACCGTCATGGTGACCCAGTTTAACCCCTTCAGTTGACAAGTGGAAAAACTGTGAGTGTCGGAGAGACTTGGCCCTTGAGCCTCAGCCCTCGGATGGCCTCAAGGCTTCTGGTGGAATCATTAATGTTTCAGGGTTCTGTCACCTGCCTCGTTCTTGGTGGGGTGAATTAAAGGCCCTCCTGGGATAAGGGAAGGTGGTAAGATTTAACAGACATCTCACTGAACCCAGAAAAGTCGTATCTCCAAAGCTAATTGAAAACTTGGAGAGTACGTTTGAACAGAATTGGCTTATTATTATTATTTTTTAACCAACTTTCTAAGCAAGTCTCAGAAGAGAAAAAAAGAATCTTTGGAACAATTGCATGAAATTCAATACCCAGGGGTTTATAAACCTGGCTAAAAAATTTTTTTTTAATATAAATGTCCAGGGCTGATCCAAGAACAAGTAAACCAAAATCTCTGAGCATGGGAATACTTTATCCCAATATGTATTTTCTGTGTAAATTCAGAATACTATTTCTCTGTCATGTCTACCCAAGGACCAAAAGTACAATAGCAACAGTTAATGTTAATTGTCACAAATGCACCCCAGGTGAGAGGTGGGTGATCTCAGGGCACCTGGACCCTAGGCTCTGACTTCCAGTGGTGTCATGTCCCTGCTCCTGGCCCACAGGCATTCCTGCCCACAAGGAGATGCTGGTCATCTTCCTCAGCTGACAAACTTCTAATAAAGCATTGCATTTAAATCTACATTTTTCCCCAGAATGCAATTTAGCTTCTTGCAAACAAAAGGCTTAAGCCAATCAACCAGATATGGCTGTCTCACAGAAGGTGGCCAGTTAGGGAACGGGCCCCAGTGAGCACATTCCACACATGCAAAAGCAAAATCAAAATATTGGGAATTTTTCAACCTTATCAGTTACTGCTGTGACTTCTTCTAAGCTAAATTCAATAGGCAAAACAAAAAGAAAAAGCAAAAGATAGGGTAGGGCCACTGTCCAGCAGTGAGGCTTGCCGACCGTGTCATTGTCTCTCGTAGGCGAGTGGGTGTCCAGGTCCAGACGAGCCAGAAATGTCAGCGTTTGTTTTCACATGGATTAAGAGACGTGTCAGGCTCCATGAAACAGCTGCCTCTAGCAATGTCAGGAAGGGATGAGCAGCTGGACGCCCCGTGTCACTGGGGTGAGGAATCTGTGGCAGGTACAGCCCCAAGGAGTGGGACCTGAGGCCTCTGCCGGGACTGGTACTAGTGGCCCTCACGTGGCAGGGGAGGCTGCAGGTGAGCTGGATGAATCTCCACACACAGGTGAAAGGGGCGGCCTTGCGAAAATAACCGGAACATGCCTAACCCCACAGTTTCCCCAGTAACAGTTAAAGACCAATCCTGAGTTCTCTCACTAACAGGCACCCTGCAGGAGTTCCTGTTTTGCACAATCTCTGAAAAGAGCTGGAGCTAAATGGATAGAAAAGAGACGTAAATCTCTCCTTTTCAAAATTGTTGTTTGAGAATCTCCTTTTACAGAGTTCCTGAGTAAACAGCAGGAGAACAAGCTCTAGGCCTCAGCTGTATCGTGAGGACAGAGTCACATCTCCCGTGATAATCCCTTCTCCAAGGAAAGGCACGGAAACCGACCCTTGGACTTTGACATCCTGTTGCCGCTTTTGTTATCAACTGACAGCCATCACTATTTTTTTTCTTCATTCCCCCTAAAATCAGTGAGCCACTTGGCCTCAGTGCTGGCACCCCCTTCTCTTTCTTTGGGATATTGTGCCATCTCCCCGCTTTCCCTCTCCCTCTCTCTCTCTCTCTCGTTCTCTCTTTCCTCTAAGAAGAAAAAATATTTTTCTTTTTACTTTTATATATCCTGATCTCTGCATAAGCAATCCTTCTCCACCTGTGCCATGAGTACCTGGGTACTAGACTTTCCACCCTAACAATAGGTGTGTGGTTCCTATGCCTGGGAATGGAATCATCCCAGATGCTGGGAGGATTCACATGACGTTGTTCACAATATGATTCTTTAAGGTTTGCTGTAGCACTTATTAAAATATGTGGGTTATAGCTTCAAGTGAAGTCAATTTTAAATTCAGGAGTGTGTTTTGGTAGTACACAGATAAGTCTATGAAATATCAAATTTAAGTGTATTTCTGCTCTGAAAAACATTCAGTGAAGTGGAAAATATTGCACGATGTAGTTTTAAAATAGGTCTTGCTGTTGGATGCTTTGGTTCCTTGGCAGAGTACACATGTATCTCCTGTATGATAAATCAGATGAACACAAAAGCATGGCGTTCAGTCCCTCAACAGCTGTGAGATCGCAGGGCTTGCAGGACTGGTGGCTTGAATATAAAAAAATGCTAAAGAATGTCAAACAGAAAATGCAGAAAACTGAATTGCAGTATGAACAAACACACAGGAGATAATAAATATTTATTTAAAGCCACATTTCTGTATATTTGATGAGAAATGACTTATGGGGGTCCTTCCTTCTCCAGCTGGTATCAATACACACACACACACACACACACACACACACACTTGTGCATTTATTTTCTTCTCCTGTAATTGCATCTGAACTCCCCAGGGGCAGAAACCAATTTTGTTTGTTTGTTTTTGCACCACCATCAATCCCCTCGCACAGATCCCTAATCCTTCCTCTGAAGATAAAAATCGAGCATTTCTGATTTGTGGAAAGTGCTAATAAATGTTCATGAAATAAATGGGTGGCTGCAACAATGAATGGATGGATGAATGCATTACTTTATTGCCTTTCTTGCATTTGTTCAAAGTGTTAAAATATTTTATATTCTATAGATATTTTATCCTTAACATGTTTAGAATAAATTCCATACTTAATGTTTTAGATATCCTTCTAATATTAAATTCAAGGAACGATATTGGTTGAAAGACAATATCTAAAGTGAAACACTAGCATACGTTTCTCATCAGGGCTTGTTGGGGACCTTTGAGCATAAGTAATGTATCAGTGAGAGTCTATACAAGAAAAAGAAAACCATTCTGTGCATTTTTAAACAGTCCAGTTTAAACAGAGAACATTTATGCAGCACTGTTTATACACATGATGGAAATGTTGAGAATCCAAACTGGAGTTAGCGAGGCCACCCAGGGAGGGCCACGGCAGGTGGCTGCTGCCACCACAGGCTGCAGGAACAAAGGCAGGAGACAGAGCCCAGGGATGGGGTCACCCCGTGGCAGAGGCAGGCACAGAAGTCTGTTTTCACACAGTGGAGACGTAGGCACTGCCAAATGCCACCAAAGACAGAGGGAGGAAAAGAAACGCCCAGGTTTCTCCCCTCCCTTCAAACTCCCATTGCCTGCTGGAGCCTCCCACTGGCCGGATCCTGCCAGAAAAAGCTGTCCCGGGAGAATGGGAAACAATGTAGCTTGTGGGGATCAACGCAGTGATGGACAGAAAGGGATGCAAAGGGTGGAGAATGGGGTGAGGACCAAGAGATCCAGAAGCAGCCACGGGTGAGGGGAAGGGAGAAATTAAAGGTGGATATTCCTGAGTCCAACATGGCTCTGGCCACCAACTGCATTGTTCCTAACTCGGATGAGGAAACCTACAGCCAGGGAAGTTTTCCTAACCACCTAATAATATTCACAAGAGATTGATTCCAATTCTCTTTGTAACGACTGTGGACGTCTGAAAACAGCCCCCAGATCTCTCCAAACTTTCAGCGGGGTCTACATTTCTTCATCTTTGTTGTCAATATATCACCTCTATGAATTTAATTGTCTTTTGTGTGCTTTAAGAATGTCCTTGTATCATTGCCTTGATATCATCTCAGATCCAAGAAACAATCCATTCTTTTCTATTCCCCTCATCAAAGGAAGTTGCTAAATTAGAGTAGAAGACCTTTTACTGGAGATCTGGGCGTGTGCTCACCTTGAATACTGCACGAGCTAGAACTTGCTAGCACCTAGCTCTCCTTGCAACTGTCCTGACACTGATAACCTCTCTACCTCTTCTACACCAATTTATACCTCAATTCTTTATTTTACCTGCTCTTCTCACTTCTTTCCTATTCCTGTATTAACTGTTCATTCTCTTTTTCTTCACTAGTACCCAGGCGCTTGAAATTCTTATTTATGTTGAGCATTTAACTCACCCCTGTTTTTACTGATAAACTAAGCTCCAAACCCACCTCAGAGCGTTTCACAGATCAACAAGAGCTCTTCTGTTATGGAAACTGCTCTGTGGAAAAGAAGTTCTTAGATTGGATAAAATAATATTCATATTTTTCCTAAAGTGAATCTATTTTTCACATAATACGTAGCTCTTAATAATGAGATCATCTAGAGATTCAGCATTCTTGGAAGTCGTAAGATTTTTGTTATTTAACTCAACCTTGAAAATACATCTATTTGAAGTTACTTAATACAACTTAGCATTATGTTATTTATATACGTTAAACATTACCTCATTCAGGTGATCAAAGTTAACATCAAACATCGATAGCAATTAGTTATGTTCATGGCGTGCACCCTTGATATGATGTCATGAAAATGGGAGTTTACCTCTGTGGTCTTCCTGCCCAAAACTCACAACCCTAATCTAATCAGGAGAAAAACATCAGTCGAATCCCAGTGGAGAAAGATTCTATAATATACCTGACCAGTGCTCCTTCCAACTGTGAAGGTCATTAAAAACAAGGAAAGTCTAAGAAAATTTCACAGCCAAGAAGAGGCTTACGGACACATGACTCCCAAGTATAATGTGGTAACCTAGATGGGATCCTGGAACAGAAAAAGGATATTAGGGAAAAACTAAGGAAATTGTTATAAAGCATGGACTTATAATAATGTGTCACTATCAGTTCATTATTTGTTATAAATGTAGCATACTAATGTAAGATGTCAAAGATGGGGTGATCTCTGTACTATCTTCCCAATTGTTCCTTAAATCTTAAATTTTGAAAAGTGTATTTAAAAATTTTTAAAAATTGTCTAAGAACTTGAATTTATATAAAACCTTTAAGCTCCTCTTTAAGATGAAGCTTAAGGATACATGACTATCATACTAAATGGAAGGTGCGCCCTCACCCTGACCTGGGCGATGTCACCGGCCTGTGTGGCAGCCTGTTGACGTGATGCACTTGGGTGAAGGTAGAAGAGCACCCCCTTCTTCACAGACACGGGGGCCCAGTCCCTGAGGCCAATTCTGGAGTGAAAACATGAGCCTCCCTTTGTGGAGGTTCCTCTCCAATTTGCCTGAATTTTAGAATTTATTTCAAAATATTGAAGGTAGAACAGTTCTACAATTGATATTTGGGAATGCTCCATCAATGTTCAATAGTTGCTCACAGCAAGTTTTCTTGTATTTATATTTTATCTCTGTCATCGGCTTTTTGTGGTTCCTTTTCATGTAAACTTTAGCATTGTAATTTTCTTTTTGCTAAATCTTTGCCTTCACTAAGCAGTACATTAGAAGAGATTGAATTCACTTGAAATTTATGTTACATTAGAAATTTTCTGTAGCAAATAAGTTAAAATCAGCATTTTGTTTTGATCAGAAATTGTAAAATGTAAAAATAGATTTACTTTTTTAAAAAGAAGAAAAGAACATAGCTGGTATTGGTAATGTTATGACCTGAATTTCACTGATTTCTTTAGAAACTAGGATTGACATGAGGAAACTCTTCTCCTCTCCTCTTTTATTTAGCTGCAACAAATTCTTACAGCAACAAAAGATTGCTTGAGTTCTTAAAGATTTTGATATATTTTCTCTCTGTCCTGATAAAAACCAAAGTCATCCTATGGAGTGCAGGTGTGTTGAGAGCTTTCTCATGCTTTAGTCATTGATTTGGAATAAATATTTCTGAAGCATCGTAGATTAGCATCTGGCCCTGATTTGGCAAACATCTACCCTCTGTGGGACCATATGTGAATATGTCTCTTAGACATCAACCCACGGGTGGTTGGAGTGGCTTCACAGGTAGGTCTGTGAAGAAAAAAAGAAATAATAGTAAAGAAGACATGTGGAAACTTTTGGAGATAATGGATATGTTTATGATATAGATAAAACCATCGTGGTGATGGTTTTATGGGTGTATACTTATCCCTAAACTTGTCAAGTTGTACACATTAAATATTTATAGGTTTTTATATGCCAACCATAACTCCATAAAGTGGCTTAAGGAAAGAAGAAACCTGGTTTGCAATTTGAAAGTTAAATACACAATTCTAGCAAATATAAATACAAAAAAGTTATGCCTTTAAACAGAAAAAATTGATCACTATAAGTAAAATGCACATAATTATCATTATAGTTTCCTCTTTTAATTTAAAGCAATTGTAGAATTTGGGTTGAGAGATAAGGCACTACATTTTGTAGGAATCCTAAGATAGTTCACTATATTATAGGAGAAAATGCATAGGAGAGGAGAGCCAGGTTTTTCATATTTCTAAAGCAATTATTTTCCTCCAATGAAACTACCTTTAACAGTTTTACCAATGACTTAACTAACAAATGCTATTCATAAAAATAAATGACACCAAGAACAATAGAGCAGTAAAAAAAATTAAAAATCACCAAAAATTTAAATTTGATATAGATAAAAAATATAGTGACCATTATTTCACACTTTTAATAGGTACACATTCATATATACATATACTACGTATAAATATATAGGGTATTTATACATGATACAAATATATAAAATATGCATATGTGTGGAGTAAGAAACCTAAGTAAATGAAACCAACATGAGAGCTATATTCTCACCAAAGTATTTAAACAATATAACTATTACCTAACTCCCATGATTTAAACTCAAAATTCCAATATTTTATTTCAAAATGGCAGATAATGATATTGAGAGAATTGTTAAACCTTCTGTAATATTTAAAAATAGTACCAGAGTTTGAAGGAATGATGACTTCTTAAAGTTGTCAATGCCTTAATTTCTGAAACCTGTGAATTTGTTCCATTACATGGCAAAAGGAATTTACCAGATATAATTAAATTTATGGACCTTGAGATGGGACGATTTAGCCTAGATTATCCAGGCTCAGATCACATGAGCCTTTAAAAGCAGAGAACTTTCTCCAGCTGAGGCAGAGAAATGAGGAAGACAAGAATATCAGAGAAATTCAAAACATGAGAGAGGATATTTGACTTTGGCCTTGAAGATGAAGGGGTTCATAAGCCGGGGAATTTAGGTGTTCTTTGGAAGCTGAGAACAACTCTCACCCAAAAGCTAGGAAGGAAATGGGGACCTCAGTAGCACATCCACCTGGAAATGATTTCTGCCAACAGCCAGAACGAGCTGTGGATGCTCCACAGCTTCTACTAGGAAACACAGCTCTGCTGACACCTTGATTTCAGACTTGTGAGACCAGGAACAGAGGAAGCAGCCAAGCCACCTGGATTTATCCTCTACACAATTATGAGATAGTAAATGTATTGTTTTAAGTCTCTAAGTTTGTGGTAATCTGTCATGGCAGCAATAGTAGAACAATTACAGTACCTATATTTATTTTGTTCTTTATTCTTCCAAAGCAATTGGAATATCCAAGCAGTGTGGCTAGCCTTCCACTAAATACTCTTATATTCTTGGCCAAGAAATGCAGCTTTTAGCAAATTTTCCTCAGAGGAAATGGTCTTTCTGAGTGGAGATAGGGATGCAGTATTCTTCCACATGCTTTAAAATCAGCTATTTGTTTCAGAGTAGAGAGCCAATACCAAGCTGGCCAAAACAATATGGAACCAGTGAACACAAAGCTAAAATGGTTGTGTTACGTGTAGAGCAATATAATAAATATTCTTATTTTCAGTTTTATTTATATAAATATATCTCTATTTTAGATGGGGTTTTAATTTATAATTTATTGACTGGCAATTATTTAATAGTTTGCTTTGTTTTCCTACAATGTATCTCCTCTCTTAATATCTAAATTGATTTTAAATCTGAATTTGATCTTTTGTTTTCTTTATTTTTCTAGCTTCTATATTGGTAGGATAACATAATGCTGTACTTATGTTTTTCATACATTCAAAAACCAAAATACTTTCTATCATGTCAGAATGCATATTTTCAAAATTAGCCCTAGCTTTCACTAAAAGCACTTCACTTCCTCTAAATTTCATAATTCCTAAACATACTATTTTAGAAGTCTGACTTATTTTTTTCTCTAAACAAAACAGCTATTGATTAGTCTCAACATTTTCTCAGTGCTAACATCCTGATTTCTCCTTACTGGCTAAAAAAAAAATCAAAGCCATTTAAATTGAAATGCCTGTTTTCAGCATCATTGAAGGAGATGCATTTCTCACTGGATACAAAACATGGTCATTGCAAAGCAATATAGGAATCTTCATCATCTGAATATACTTGGCCTAATAGTGCAAAATACTCTAGTCGTCAATGTAGAATCTTGGTTTTGTCTTTCTTCTTTCCTTCTCAATTCTTTGTAGCCGAGAATGTTGGGTTGACTTTCTGAGGCTTGAGGAAATCCAGGGCATGCCCATGGGTGTTGGTGTAGAAAGATTAGGACAGGCTTTCTACAGGCCATTAATATAATGCTCCAGAGTTGTTACTAATATGTGTAACTGGCTCTTTCTCCACATTATTCAATGAAGAGGTTTAAAGAATCTGTCTATTTTTTAAATCAATACATCCAATTTATTGATTAAATCAATAAATCTCTATTTTAAGCGAATAAGAAAAGCTCAGGGCAGGAGTCCCTGATGCAAATCCTGCTTTTTGTGGAAATGAAAATATCATGGCTACCTAACATGCTAGAAATGGCACTAAAACGCCTTTTACAATATTATCAGATATTTTCTCTTTGGCTCAGGTTTAATTTTAAAGCAATGGATATCACAAAAATGAAAATCCATAAAGGAACAAATTATGAGCAACATTCTTCCAATAGGCTCAACTATTTCACTATATATTACACATATACTGATATTAATAGATAAAGGACATGTTATTTGCATTTTCCCTAAAAGAAAAAGCCGTCAGTACCGCTGACGTAATAAACAGAGTGGGGCCATGTAATAACAGAATGGGGTCACAATCTGTCCAAGTGTCGAGATCCCTGACTCAGCTCCGACTCTTCTCTTTGTAGGCCATCTCTCAGCACAGTGGCTGCAGTGGCCACTGGATAGAGCTGCAGAATGGACCAAAGACAGAGGCCAGGGTAACTAATGAGGTGGTTTCCATCCCTGTGTGCCTGGGGTGGCAGCTTAGCACCATTGCCACAGGAACACACCCATGTCAACATGCTACCACTGACAACTCTTGGTTTGATCTCCAAACTCTATAGGAAACAAGTATTCTAATGTGGGTTTTCAAGCTTATAGAATAAGGCAAGTTTTCTCCAAAACTTAAGGATGTCTATAATTTAAAACCTGAAACACATTTCAAGATGAAGACCTGAAGATGAAGCTTTCAGTCTGGACTTCCTGCCTGAGGTTGTCACCACGGGATTTCCCAACCGTCTGTCTTCCTGCTACTGTGTGGCTGCCTTCCCCCTAAGTGAATGCCTTTCCCTCTTCTAAGGGAAGTCCTGGATTGAAAGAAGCTGTTTTGGGGGAATGTGAGTTGCCCCTGCTCCTTTCCTCAGAGAGATTTGGTGGAAGAGGTGGCTGTGCTGGCCTGTCCTCCCCCTGCTCCATGGCAGCCCTGCAAAGCCCCCTGGAAGGAAGCCCTTCCCCGGTGGAGGAGGAATGTCCCCCCTGCGAGGGCAACACATTGCAGCTGAGCTCCCTGGTTAGAGCTTCCACACAAGCTCTCAGTGCCCGGTTATGGGGGATTTCTTCAGGGCAAAACCGAAACAGCAAATTCAAAAACCCCTCTGTGCTTTTGTGCTGATTTTGTCACTTGGGTTGCTTTAATGGGTGTAAGGAAGCAGAATCTAACATAATAAACAGACTATTCCAAATCATTCCTTTTTAAAGGTGTTAACCTGAAGTGATCAGCATCGTATCTGACAGAATGAAGGGACTGAAAGGACAGCCTGAAAATGAAGTTACAAAGAGAAAAGACCTGCACAACCATGTCTAGCTGAGTTTTTCTTTCCATTGATAAAGGAATTGAGAGCTGCTCCCAAGATCAAAGCACAGCCAGGCTAGGGTAAGAATAAACGAGAGGAACGAAAGCTGTACCTACAAGGGACCTCATTTTTCATTCTGAAGGGTTGCCACGTCATTTTTCAAGCTCTTGGGATCAGTGTGAAGCTTCAGCAAGACCTGCATGCAGGGATTTGGAGAAACTCCAGTGTCGGTGTTTCTCTGGGAAAGTGCTGAAGAGGCTCCCTCCATACCCCTTCCTACCGCACCTCCTCAATCCCCAGAGCACACAAACCACAGCCCGTCACACACACTCTGATCCACATGCACTCGACACATAAACACACCCGCCCATCCGTCCATAGCTGTGCTCTCGCACCCACTCACACGTTCTCACTTTCGTGATCCACTCACACACTCGCACACCCACAAACACGTTTTTTTTAAGTTTTGGTATTCAGGTTATTTTTTGTTTGTTTTCTTGGATTTCAATTGATTTTTTTTATTTTTAATTATTATGGTCACATAATAGTTGTATATACTTATAGGGTACATGTGACGTTTTGATACAGGCATACAATGTAATAATCAAATCGGGGTAATTGGGGTACCCCTTACCTCAAGCATTTATCATTTCCTTGTGTTAGGAACATTCCCATTCCACTGTTCTAGTTATTTTAAAGCGTACACTAACTTATTGTTGACTATGGTCACTTCGTTGTGCTATCAAATATTGTTAATTCTCTCTAGCTGTACTTTTGCACCCATTAACCAGCCCCAAGTGTTGTGTTCCCTTGAGACAGGGCAGCCCTGAGTTCCAATGCAAAGTCCTATAGTCACTTCACTCTCTCTCCCCCAGTGCACAGATTATCTTTCCACCTGGACTGGCACAGTGACACGGGGGCGCTGAGGGAGAGGGGCATCGGTGGTGCAAGACTGCCTTTCCTGTTCTCTTCAGGCCTCTTTCCTGTTATAACGTGAAGACCAAGTACTGCGATCACTCACATGATTTCTGATTCCTATGAAGGTGCTCTCTTGGGTAGAGAGTTGTCCAATTTTTGTGTTCCTACAGAAACATTTGAGGGTTCTCCTTCGCCATCTTGCTCCGCCTCCGTCCACAAACACATTTTCAAACATACTTCACAAACACACACACCCTCATACCCATGTTCTCATAAAGACACACAACAGTCACACACTTTCCGCTCTGCTGACTCACAGCCTTGGGTGTCAGCACAGCTGAGGCAGGACCTGCCTGGTCAGAGACAGATCCACTGTCCACTTCCTTATTACATGATGCCTGCGTTCAGCATCCCTCATTAGTACGGGAGCGATGAGGGTTAGAGAGAACGTGCGTCAACTCTGCACGTACAGCTTCTCGCTCTGAGTACTTGAGACGTGTATTTGCTGGACACTTGGGGATTCAATGGCTCGTGCAATTTAGCCTCATGTCAGTCTTCAGCTGTAAGTTTCAAGCGATCCTGCGCTAGCATGAAATACTGAGTACAACGTAGAAAACAGCTTTTCTTCAAGGACCTCTGAAAGCCAGGGCAGCACCATTCTCTGGTAAACATTCTCATTCCGGCGAATGGAGGGAAAAGCCAGGCGCAGGCCGCAGGGAGGCCAAAGGGATTCTCGGCTGGGGATTAGGACCCAACCCTGTCCCCACCAGCTGGGTGACTGCAGGCACAGCCCGGGCCTTCCTGGCCCCCCTCACCTTTCCCCTCAGTTGCTAACAGGGGGTTGAGAGCCCTGCTCAATCCTCAGCCTCCAGGACTCGAAATCACGCCAGTGCCTGCAGGCCAGTCTCGCAGAACCAGAGTCCTGACCCACACGCCACCCTGACTACTGCAAGACCGTGGTTCTCGAATCTGACCTTATGGGACACTTACGATTGCCCTTGACGTTTGAGTCCTCTCCCTGGCGATTTGATTACAGCTCAGTGTGGGGATCTTCCCGGTAAAGTGGGATTTCTCTCCAGACCTTTATGCACAGAATCCAGTGACAGTCACCCTAGAGAGGGTCACCCCATATTCACTCTGTACAGAGAGCTGGTGCCTCCTACAGTGGAAAAAGCAGGAAAATAATCTAGCAGAGAACAGTGTAAAATCTAGAGGAGCAGCAGAGGGAACACGAGGCGAAGCTGCGATGCTGAGGGGTCGGTGCAGGCGGTTGCTGAAGTGGCTGCCGTGGGGGACGTGGCCGACAAGCACCGCGAGCAGCTGCTGAGCTGTGACCGTCAGTGGGACGTGTGGCTCACACCCCGCCCCATGTGACCTGTGTGGCACCACTGGCTGAGTCAAGGCCTTGTTGGGGTTGGTGTCCTTTGTTTCCATAAACAGCAGCTTCCTAACCACAAGACTGGAGTTTGAAATTCACGGTCAGCGTTTACCAGCTGGGAAAACTTGGGAAGACGAACTGAACTTCCAGAACTTCCAGAACCGCAGCTGTTCTCAACGGTGCACCTCACACGTTTGTGATGATGACATGTCATATTGCACATGACAGTGGTATTTGTCAGGCTTCTATTAAAGTCTCAGTTTTGGGGTATCTTAATTTAGATATCTTAATCTATGAATTGAATATTGCAATTGCCTCAGGGATTAATAACCTGTCAAAAGCGTGACAGAGAAGGTAGGGAGTCTTCAATCCAGTCTGTCTGTCTGAGCTACCGGTATATTGCATCTTCTGGAAATCCTAAGCAAAAGGAGCTGTGTCAAGAGATAGCTGCTCATGCTCCACCCATTGTTCCGAGTGCTTTGTGGGTGTGGACTCTTTCGTGGCCATGGTCCCAAACGATGGCAAATTGTGAAGTGTCAGGTCAGAGGTCATTTTTCCTGATAAGCGTTAAACCTCAATACTTTTGTTATATAAACATAATCCAAAGTAATTGTGCTTCCTGTTCCTTTATTATGGTGTGGGCTGGTGAGAGCCAGGGCTGCATCATGAGGCTACATCTGCTATCTCAGCTCTCTGGCAGAGATCAGGCTTTGCAGACACACGTGGATGAATGAAAGAAATCAGCAATATTGATTCATCACCAACTGTGCTCTCATCTGAAAGCCACAGAGGGTCAGACAGAGATGTGCTGATCTAAACCCTGTGCTTTGTTTTGAGGAGGATGAAGTCCAAACGGAAGGAGTTACCAGCCCAGGCCATAAAATCACCAAATTTCAAGGAACTGCACCTTGCAGCCTCTAGTGCAGTGCTGTGCCCTCCCATCCCCACCGTGCACTCTTCTCTTAATCCTGGGAATCTTGGAAGACTTGGCTGAAGTGAAATAACTGGGGGAAAAAATCCACAAAACCTTGGTTCTAAAACAACCAGAAATAGTGATGCCTTCACATACTTACAGCCACACTGAGGTGCTGTGACAGTCCTGGTCTCACAGGGCGAGTGTGGAGCCAGCCTGAGATTTGCTCACTGAGGCCAGAGAGGTCGGGCTTTGCCTGCATGTGCCATGTCACTGAGGGTCTGGATGCAGTTGGTTGAGGAAGGAGGGTGGCTGGACGCTGAGGCATGTCAGGGCCCCAGTGCGTCCTTCCTCCAGAGGCGACACAAAGTGTCCCCTTCACGCAGCACAGAGAGGACTTCTGTGAAAAGGGAAATGAACTCCAGAGGCCACAGCTGCTGGCCCTTCCTTTGGTGGCTGTCCTACCTGTTAGATAGAGCTGTGCCAGCCAGCACTTGCTCTTGTTGGCTACATTACTCCAACGTAGTTGCAGTCAGCTGTAAACACACAATTTACGAACACAAATCATTTCAGCTTTCCAGGACCAGCAAAACGTAAACAAAAGAAACAATAAGTGCACTCCTTAAATACGTGGTTCCTGTACAGTCTGATGATTCCATTAACACCTCCTGCCTTTCCAAACCCGCACTGAATCTCCTCCCCTGAGAACGGGTGGTCCATGAGCACATACTCAGGTTGTTTTACTTTCTGTGTGTATCAGTAACATTGTTCTTGTCCTAATGAGTGGCTTAGGTCCACCAAGTGGCAAAGCACCTTCTCCTCCGCGGCCATGGCCCTGTTGGCCGAGGACCCAGTGGCAGGTGGGACTCCTCATGGCTGAGATCACACGCTGAGCATCGAAGCCCTGCCATCCTGGGGGCCTCGGACCGCTTTGGCTCTTCTCCGGAGTTTAAACTCGCTCCTGCTGCCCATGGAGATTTCCTTCCTGTGATTCTAATCAGAGCATTTTTCTTTCCTTCCTTAATCTATGGCATAGAGTCGCTTTGCTTTAGTCGGCAGCTGCCACACTTCTCTGGAAAGGCGGCTTCTGTTCTGCTGGAGATAAACCGATTTGTCCGGCAGCCAAGTTAAACAAGGAGATGCTTTCAGACCATTTTGGGGAATCTATCGCTTTCTCTTGACATTCAGCTTTGTAATCATGAGACTGTAATACCCTCGGGGTTTAACACAGGCCTCGGGGCTTTTGAGGACTCTAAAGTGACTCCTGTGTCCGGCTGTGACCGCAGAATGAGGCCAAAGGGGAAAACAGACCGTTCATTGTGGATCATTTGTACCAGGAAGCACACATCACAGTATCTCAAATAGACATCTTCCTTATCTGTAGTGGACACAAAATCACATAGTAAATAAATAAGTGGCTAGCTCTTTTGATTGCTGGGGATATTCAAGGGCCTGGTAGACTCTAAGCACTGGTCTGGCCCCTCATTTTCTGGCAATAAATAACAGTTCCAGAAAATTTCTATTAAATTTAACCTACAGACTTGAAGAAACATTTTAGTTATTTTATCCTTACTGTAAGCAAAAACATAACAATTCTCAATGTCCATCTTACTCCCTGCTTCCTCCCAAAATAGTGAGAAATATTTAAATTTCCCTCTTTAAATAAACTGGCTTCCAGTTTGGTGTCCACTCAATGAATATCACAACACAGATCTGCTGTGTAACAAACATCCCTCTTCTCCAAAAGAATAAGGACTGAAACTCCAAGACTCCCTTAGTGCCATACCTTCTCACCCCCACCACCCTCCAGTATCTGAATATAACCTCCCAGTCGTTAGTCTCCCACATGGCACTGACGAGCCATGCCTCCTGGTGTCTACACTCTCCCACACTGAGAAGGCTGGCCCTGTGCAACCAAGAGAATGTGGTGATGACTTCTGAGACTAAGTCATAAAAGCCTCTATGATGCTGTGGAATGTCTGCCTTGATCTCTCAGGCCTCTTGCTCTGGAAAAATCCAGGAGTCACGCGAGGAGTCTAACGACCCTGAGACCGCCATGCTGCGAGGAATCCCAAGTTAGCCACATGAAAAAGGGGCCTGGTCTACCCCAGCTTCTCCAACCATCCCAGGCCAGAGGCCAGGCACATGCATGAAGGCCTTCAGAGGCCTCCAGATGCCTCCAGCCTCAGCCCTGATCGCCCTACAACCAATGGGGATCCCAGCAGGGAAACATGTAACTGAACTAGCAAGTTCTGGAATAATGAGGAGTAATAATAAATTGTTGTTTTAATCCTTTTACTTTGGGGATGGTTTGTTATATAGCAATTGATAATCAGAATATCACTTCATAATTGATCAAATGGGGGAACATGCATCTGAGAATTAACAAAGCACTTTGAATTTAGTCCAGGGAAAGTACTAACTTTGTTCACCCATGCAACCTCCATCCTTTTAGTAAATGGCCTGTATTTAAATTATTAGTTTCAGCAAACAAACACACACACACACACACACACACACACACATATCAATCACCGGGGTCATAAATTTCCTAAATTGATCAGCGACACAATATAATCTTTGCACCCATCATATAAAATTTCTTGAAATTTCACCATTCTGAAGAAAATTAAAAGCAGAATATCAATATCCTGTTGCATGCAAAATCCAATTTTGTGACAGGTGAGAGGTGCAGATCCTGTTTCAGTCTTCTACAGGTGTCTATGCAATTTTCCCAGTGCCATTTATTAAATAAGGATTCTTTTCCCCAGTGTATGTTTTTCTCTGCATTGTCAAAGATTAGATGGCTATATGAGGATGGTTTTATATCTGGGTTCTCATTTCTGTTCCATTGGTCTATGTCTCTGTTCTTGTGTCAGTACCATGCTGTTTTAGTTACTATAGCTTTGTAGTATAGCTGGTAAATTGATGGCTGGTAAATTGATGGCTCCCAATTTGAAACAGGATCTGCACCTATCACCTCTCAAAAAAATCAACTCATGATGGATAAAAGCCTTAAACCTAAGTTGTGAAACTATAAGAGTTCTAGAAGAAAATGTTGGAAAAACTCTTATAGACATTAGCCTAGGGAAAGTACTTTTGAATAATACCCCAAAGGCAATCACAGCAACAACAAAAATAAATAAATGGGACCTGATCAAATTAAAAAGCTTCTGCACAGCCAAGGAAACTACCATGAGAGCAAACAGACAACCTACAGAATGGAAGAAAATATTCCAATGCTACACATCCAATAAAGGGCTGATAACTAGAATCTATATAGAACTCAGGAAAATCAGCAAGAAAAAAATCAAACAACCCGATCAAAAAGTGAGCAAAGGACATGAACAGAAACTTTTCAAAAGAAGATAGACTAATGGCCAACAAACATATGAAAAAAGTGCTCAACATCTCTAATAATCAGGGAAATGCAAATCAAAACCACAATGAGATGTCACTTAACTCCAGTGAGAATGGTCTTTACCAAAAGGTCCCAAAACAATACATGTTGGTGTGGATGTGGAGAGACAGGAACACTTATACACTGCTGGTGGGACTGTAAAGTAGTACAACCTCTGTGGAAAGTAATATGGAGATACCTCAAAGAGATACAAGTAGATCTACCATTTGACCCAGCAATCCCAATACTGGGCATCTACCCAAAGGAACAAAAGTCATTGTATAAAAAAGACATCTTCACTCGAATGTATATAGCAGCACAATTCACAATTGCAAAGATAAGGAAACAACCCAAGCGCCCATTAATACATGAGTGGATTAATAAAATGTGGTCTATGTATGTACACCATAGAGTGCTACTCAGCCACAAATACTAGTGGTGATCTATCACCTCTTGTATTATCCTGGATAGAGTTGGAGCCCATTCTACTAAGTGAAGTATCACAAGAATGGAAAAACAAGCACCATATGTACTCACCAATCAAATTGGTATTAACTGACCAACACTTAAGTGCACATGTAGTAGTCACATTCATCAGGTTTCAGGCAGGTGGGAAGGGGGAGGTAGGGATGGGCATATTCACACCTAATGGGTGCAGCGCACACAGTCTGGGGGATGGACACACTTGAAGCTCTGACTCAGGTGGGGCAAAGGCAATATATGTGACCCAAATCTTTGTATCCTTGTAATATGTTGAAATAAAAAAAATTAAAACTTAAGAAAAATCCAATTTTGACTTTGTCCTTAGTCGTTAGCTTTTCAGAATTTATGATTTCCTACAAAACTCAAAAATTTTTCTTCACATTTTTGGAAAACTTAATGCCATTCTTTGAAGTGTTTTCAGAGAATATGACTTTTGGTCAACGTTTTATGACTCTCATAAAAGAAGAAAAGGCAGTTTTTGAGCCTCTCATCTTAGAATCATGGCATTTAATGCCAAAGAGAAACGTGGAGATATCCCAGTTTAACACCAATGTGTTCTTGTTCTTGACTCTCTAATCCATTTTCTATACTCTGTGGAGAATGGTATTTTAGATTTCAAAGGAAATTTTGTCATGTATTTCTCCTAATAAAAATCTCCAATGACTTTTCAGTGCTTGCAGTAGGTAAAGACCTCAGTTCTTAATATATGCATGAGATTTCTGCATGGTCTCAAAGTATCTACTATTCAATAAAAATATTGGACCAATTCCATATTCCAATGGAAAAATTATACACCTAGCAGCATACAAAAAAATTAAAGAGGCAACAAATACTGGAAGACAATAGAATTTATAACTTTAGAACAATAAATGTTTAACTAAACAGACAAAGCAAAAAATAAAAGTAAAAAGTAAAAATAGCTTAACAAACTTGACTTAATAAAACTATATATATTTTCTTGAATGAATAACACAATCGAAATATACAAATAACGTGAAGTTAAAAATTGGGGAAAACATTTAATATACGTAGCCAGCAATAGGATTCTAAATATTGGTAGAGAAAAAAATAACCAAAGCAACTAATAAATAATTGACAAAGGATATGAATCAGTATTTATAAAATATATAGAAAGGCCAATGATAAAAATGTAATCACCCTCTCCAGTCATCAGAAATATCGAAATTAAATGAGCCTCCTTCTCACAGCTCCTGATCAGATTGAAAAACAAAACTAAAACCAAAAAAAAAAAACAAAAAAAAAACTTATCTTGAAAAATCTGGTACTGACTATATTGTAGGAGGACAGCCCTCTCCTACCTAGGTAGTACTATCATATCCTAAATATGTTTTAATGGGTGTCTTTTATGAGATATGTGATTTTTTACAAAGAGACCAAGAAATGGATGTATAACTTCATGCTGGGTTCCCATTGGTTGTCCATGAGCCAGTAGTCTCCACTCAGGGAAAGCTGGCCACTGCCCTGGTATCAAAACTTAGCTCACATGGGCTTGGAGGATGGGGAGTGTCCATGGGTGTTGTCAGTGTAGAAAAGAAATGCCGATGATTTACCTCTCCTGGAAACTAATGAGAGAGGCCCTGATAAACTCCAAAGTTATTGCACCCGTGAGTTAGATGAATCCACTCCCGTGACTCTCATGTGACCTTAAGATATGAATTTATGTTGTTCCAACTATAATGAGAGGCCACCAATGTGAAAGTACAGGAAAGCCCCCCCTGGTTGTCATTTTTGACACTTTAAATCATCCTTAACCCTGTGTCAATGTCTATTTCGAATGCAAGCCTTGAGGGGCTTCCAGCAGACGTGGACTCTCTTGGCCAAGGTGCCTCACTATTTCTCACTGTTGCTGGGTGGTTCTCAGAGCAGACGTCTGCTGCACCCAAGTGCAATGTGAGGGCCAGAGCAGGCGGCCAGAGCGGAGGCCCGGCCTCCAGGCCCTTTGACCAGTTCTCCATGCATGTGCAGGGTTGTGCATGGTGGACAAGATTATGTTCCACAACCCTCCCAGAGGGTAATGAGCAAAGCCATGGCAATAGAATTGCACATCAAGTACTCAGGTTTCACAAGAATGAATTGTTATCATGGATGCCATCAGAACTGACCTTCATGAGAAAATAGATATTTAAAATGCCTATTCCAACCACAGCATGTAGTTTGTAAAAACATCATCTCTCTTCACCAGCATAGCTTTTGAAGCCCTGCACTGGCGTCTGGCTTTTTGGGAGTGGAGGCCTGCGTCTCCCGGCAGGTATACTCTGCACAACCTGATTGGTGGGGAGGACATGGCACAGGTAGATTCTCCCACATGTGCATTCATTAGTGCACTTAATGGCCCAGGTAAAAATTTTCTTTGAATTAATCATGCCGCAGACATACCATTCATTTTCAGCTCAGATTGTCTTATAAAATTTTTCTTCATATTAATTTCTCAAGCAGTTGTATTTAGCTCCTATTATAGTGTTGGGAACTAGAACTGTAGTTTGAGTTTACAGTAGGGGTAAATAGCCATTTTTTAGTTTCAGTCAGGAAAACAGGGTAGACTAGGCTCTCAAATATTTCTGCATGAATTTAATGGATTTAAATTTAATGGCATATTAAATTTAATATGCCTTATCTCCCTGTTTGGTACTTGGCAGCCCTTGGAAGGAAATCTGTATGTATTTGCTATAGGTGGATGCTCTTGCATTACTGTAAAGTAATATTTACCTTGAGTTCCGTGAGGGTTGCTTTTCTCAGTCCTTTTAGCGGTCTCTGTGTTCAACATAGATCGTGTCAGAAAGCATCTGGTGTCAATGATAGGAACGCAGCTCTGATAATTTTCCTTAGCCAAGGTTATCTTTGTGTCTTCATGTATGTTGGGAACATGGAAATATTTTCCATATCACTTAGTTTCTTCTGAGCCTTAGATACTGGTTAGTCAATTTCAGATCGGTAAACCAAATCTGTAAACTGTAATTTCACATGAGATGTCTTACAAGCCATTTGCTACTCGTTAGAATAGTTCAGTAATATGCCTTTGCTTATTGTGCAACAAAGTAGATTTGAGTGGTATTCTCAGAATGTGGCATCCCTCTGTCAACTGAAGAGTGACAAGGTTCATAGGTTTGGAAAGGAGAGCTTTATTTCTCATAAGGGCTGCAGCCTGCAGGGTGGCCATTCTGACAGGCTGGGCAGCACAGCCTCTGGCCAGAAGCCAGAAATGGCACTTTGAGGGAAGGACGAAGGGAAGAGGAATTTATACCTGCAGGTGGCTGAATATACATATTTAATGAGCCATAGGAGGAGTCATGGATATTTATGGCAGGAGAAACATGCGCGTGTGCAATTGAGCTTCCTGCCCCCTCATGGGTCTCATGTGCAAAAGATGTGGCAGCGTTAGCATGATATCCCAGAGTGGAATTTCCAGCCCTGTCACATCAAAAGATGAAGCAGAGGACACAAGACCCCTCACTGTCCATCCTCTATGGACTGGCCAGAACCTCTCCGTGGTTGCTGGTCTCTTATCAGGAAGGAATGCTGATCCGTTGTTGTGTAGAAACCACAAAAGGGGACGGGCAGTCACAAGGTTGGTTGAAACTGGTGTGGAGCACGTCTCCCCAAAAGGCAAGTTCTCTTTAGCCTTTAGGGGAGACAGCCTGATGGTGGTGGGCTGGTGGCAGAGAGGTATAATGGAGGCATGCCTGACCCCCAGAACTGCCATGGCTGGGATTTCAGTTTTTAAGTTTCTCTGGGGTCCTCTTGGCCAAGAGGGGGTCCATTCATCTAGATGGGGGGCTTAAGACTTTATTTTTATTCCTCCTCTCACTGGCATTGGCTCCAGCCAATAGCATTGGCTCCAGCACAGGTCTGAGGGTTTGTGTGTGCAATGCCGCCAACAGATGGCAGACAGGGCTGGGATTTAATTAATACATTGGCTATTTCCCCAAATATCCACTGAAGACCCACTGTGCCCCAGGAGTCATGTTTATAAGGTCCTGTTTTGTGCCAGGGAGATGGAGATTAAGGACTCAACTCCTGTGCTCCAGGAGTTTTGCTGCTCTGAGGGGCAGACAGAGAAGGCAAGGAAGACACAGCGTGATCATCACCATGACACTGGGGTGAGCAGAGTCTCATGCAGGAGCACCCCCAACCTGCTCCAGTGAGGGTTAGCAAACGTGTCTCGCAGGAAGTAAAACCTAAACTCCATCTTGGAAAACAAATAGGAATGAGTCCAGCCAAACATGTAATTGTATTTGCATGTGTCCTGGTGTTTGAGAGATTTTTCTAAAAGACTTTCGTAAGAGCCCAAGGACCTATTGAACCCAATGAGCAAAACCAAAAATATCTGTCTTGTGATATTTATAGACTTTTCACAATTTGGCGTGCTTGGGAGGGTAACCACTTTGATAATTAATAACTTAGATGGACTTTATGTATGTAGGCTGAGATTTAGAAGATGTTTATTGACAATTTAGTGTCTTCCCAAGTTGGAACAGTTTAATGAGTAATTCTTTCTGCCTTGCACTATAGATAGAAACTAGAAATTTAAATAAAAACTAGTTATAGGAGAGAAAAATAAGCAAGGATATCCCATCAGAATGTACATGCTATAAACCTGATCTATTTTTCTGACTTTCCTTGGTGGCTTCAAACAAATTCCCCATGTGGATTCTGGAAGGAGATTCTACAGAGTGAGGTCATAGTGCCATTGACCTTGCCCACAGATATTTTCAATTCCAGCCGGGCCCTGCTGCTAACTCACTGAGCACATTCCACACAAAACAGAAAATGTTTCAGAAAATGAGGAGTTTGGATCAGACAGCATCTAAGGTTCTTTTGGTTTAAAAATGATGTGCTCTAAGTCAATGCCTTTGGGCTGACTGCTTTTATTTTTCCTCCAAATTTTCCCTTTTAAAATAAGTGTTACAAGCTATAATTCCCATAGGAAAAGATAATGACAATAATAGTTTACTCATCCTAAGTACGCGCTCACTATTGTTGGAAGCCCTTATGTAGATTAACTCATTTAATTCTAACAGTAACACAAGAAGGTAGATACTGTTCCTTGTGCCCGTCTTAGAGACGGCAAAGCTACAGCACAGGAAGGCTCAGTTAATTGCCCAAGGTCACATCTGGAGGTGACAAGCGGAGATTTCAACCCCAGAGGTGGCTCTGGGGAGAATCCTTTTCCAGCTTCTAGAAGCTACGCGTGGCCCTGTGTTTGGGGAACAGGCATTCAGTCCCAGGCCCCGCCTGGAAGCTCGGGTCCCCAGAAGTCATACGCAGGAGTGGCTGTGGGTTTACTCCTGCGTCTGGGGCGATCTCAGCGCTCCGGGGCTACACGTGACAATCGCGTGGGCAGGAAGGAGAAGGGCGCCCCGAAGCCCGACCCCACCCCGAGTGCAGAGACAGAGACCGCACAGACCCCAGGTCCCGGGAACTCAGCCTTGTCCTTCCTGTCGCTGAACCTAACTGGTCTGCAACTTTGCTTTTTGTTGCCGAGCTGTGGGCTTTGCAGGGTCTGTCAGTTCCTCCGGGCCGGGTGTACCAGGCTCCCTGGCACCGCGGGCCCTGCCCCCCACGGCCGATCGGCAGGGGCCCCTGTCCTTCCGCTCTGCGGGGACGTGCTGGGGTCTGATTTGCTTCGCTGGCGGTGCTTGTCTGTCTTGCTTTTTTCCCCCTCTACGTTTGTTTTTCCAGTGCTGACAGAGACTCATTGCATTTTATTTTCCATAATTAGTCCCCCTAAGGCATTTCTTCCTATTCTCTTTTCCCAATTTATTTCTCTGGTGCTTCGTTATTATACAGCGATGTCGCCCAGGCAGGCAGAGCTGGGTGTCGTGGGCTCAAGGACAGAAGCAGGCTCGGGACCAGAGGACGTGGAAGAAGCACCCACCCTAGGCTGGGGCCGTGGCGGGAGGGACTGGGAACGGTGCAGTTGTGAAGAACGCGGAGCTTCTGGAAGAGGGAGTTTCAGGGAACATACCAGCTGCCTGCATGAGGTAGGAAACAGAGGGCCTGGCCCTGTGGTCCCTGGGGGCTGGCGGATGACACCAGGCCATGTCAGATGGACCAGAGCCTGTGTGTCCAGCTAAAGAGCCATCCCTCTGAGGTTTTGTGCAAAGTTATTCTCTGACTTATAATACAAAAAGTAGACTTTTCTGTTGAAGGAAATTTTATGCCAATAGGGCAAAATCCATTAGAAAATTGTACCAATTTTTACCCTTTCAGGTTGGTTGAATACTTTTCGATATTTTCAATTACAACAGGTGTTTCTCTCTTTTCAGTTTGTGATCTCATTCGAGAAAGCAATGGAAGCCATGGGACAGACAAAACCCCAAGTTTCGATGATTTAGCAACGTTTCTTGGCTTTGTCGTGGTTCACTGTGGATCAGCAGATTTTCTCTGACCTGTAGCTCTGACGTCTGGAACTGGTGGCCTTCGAGGTCAGCAGGAAAGGCAAAGAGGACTCCAGGGATGATCAGAAGGGCCACCCCTTCACTAACAGCATGAGTAGCTGAGACCGGGACTGTAGGATGTGCTCAATGCTTCCAAAGACAGTATTCTGAGATAAGGTTACTTCTAAATATTAACTCAAATTATTATTTACTAATTTACCAAAACAAAAGTAGCATAACTCCTTCACTGTTTAGAAGTTAAATCCTTGGTTACAAGCCATTTTTCCTCAAATCTTATTGACCAATCTGTGCTGTTTTGAAATCCTGTACCCCAGACCATGAATGTCTTTCAAGAATATTCTGGCTGTTTCCTGGAGGAGCAGATGACCTAACTGTACAACACTGATGCAGAGAAACTACTTCCTGCACCCCATAAAGGGCGCTAACAGATTTTCTTCCTGATATCTAATATCTGTCTGCTTTCTGGCCTATCCTTTCCTCTCCAGTACTTGAATGATGCCTTGTGGGTCTCAGACAAGACCTGTCCCCCAGGCTTTGCCGGGTTACATCAACCTCCCTGCAGACAGGTGCCCCCTCCTATCCAGTAAGTGCTGGAAATGTTAACATCCTACAAGTCCCACAAATCCGTTTCTCTTGACTGAGTCACCATCTCTCCAGCCACACAGTCTGCCTGTCTGAGCTGAGAACGTCCTGCCCAACTCCCTCTTCCCCATCCCATCCCTGCTTCTGATGCCCTGCTTCCCCGTCGCCATATGTTTTTTCAGTTAGTTCCCTTTTCTCCATTTCCACTGACATTGCCAAATATATGTATAAACACACACACACACACACACACACAGAGTACACACACACAGCATTTAGTGTTCTTGCTAATTGCTGCTAGACACCCATCTGAAGGTAAATCATGCGGCTCCCCTGCCTTAATCTCATTCATGCCTGTGCATTGACAACTTCCATAGTTCCTACCAAGGCCTTTCATATTCTTGTGTGAACCAATACGTGCTCTGTGTGTGTGTGTGTGTGTGTGTGTGTTTGCCATATCTGCGGCAGGTGCTAGAAGAAGAAATGTGGAAAATATGTTTCTGAACAATAAAATGTTAAAAATTAAGAAAACATGTCACAATAGAATTGAGTCCAAACAAAGAATTTCTATGAGTAAATTCAGAAGTGATTAAAAAAAATGAGTTTATAAAGGTTGATTGGCTATCTACCTGACCTTAACTCACAAGTGTGTTAAGATCTAGAGAGCAGTCTGAACTTGGTAGGGATGCCCATGGTGTGGCTTTGTTTTTCTTGGTTGATGCCACTGTGTTATGTCAAACCTTCCTTCACCATTTTGTAGCAGTTCCTTTAATGACATCATGACCATATTATTAGCTAGCTTTAAAAAATCCATTCAGTTGAAAACCCTAATGTCAGGTCCAGCCTAAAGTTTCCATCATGGCTGTGTTTTCCAGATGGCGTAACATGGTTTTCTTATGACGTCATCTTGACATTCATCTCAAGTAGTGGATGCACCTGTACTCTCTGTCTTTGAAACTGGAGAGATCCTTGTGACTGTCTCAACCAATAGGGTGTAGCAGATGATTCTATCTGGAGTCTAAGGCTAGGTCATAATAATGTCACATTCTTCTGGAACACCTGCTCTTGGAGCCCAGCCCCACAATATAAGGAACCCCAAATAAGCTCTCTCATTGGGTGCACAGGTAACCCCTCAGGTGTAGAGGCCATAGGCAGTTGTTCTGGTTCACAGCCCAACTTAGGTACAAGCTGATAACCAGGATGACTCATAAGACATGTGAGTGCAGATGCCACCCAGAGGAGTTCCACCAGTAGGAGTCAACCCCAGCTTTTGACGCCCTGAACATCATTGATCAGAGAGAGACTTGCTTATAGTTGTGCACTGAATGAAATACAGATCTTCGAAATCCGTGAGTATGATGAAATAATTGTTGCTTTAAGCTGCTAAATTTTGGGGTGGGTTATTAATGATTCAATAGAATGTGGTACATTTTTGTTACATCTATTACTGTGACTTGCCTCACTATATTCTGCATAAATTCTTCAGTTCTATCCCCAAAGACACCAATTACTTCTTTAGCCTAAGCCTAATTGACATTAAATGCACCAATTGAGGTTTTATTACTAGTGATTACATTTTCATCTTCAAATGTTCTATTTAGCTATCTTCCACATCTGCCTTGCCAGTTCTGATAGTATATTGCTGCATAATATGGGATTCTATCTTTTGTGTTTTTGATATTTTATACATAGCACTTATCATTATGTTTATAATTTTATTAGCTGAAGCCTTTGAGATGTTATTTGCCTTGAATTATTTCTGTTGGCTGACACTCATTGGTGACATGCTGTGCTTTGCCATTGGGGGTATAAATTTTCCCCTCTTGATTAAACTTAATTATGGAAATGCTCAGGGTCTACGCATTTAGGTCTCCAACTTTCACAGGTACTAAGCTTGATTTCCTAATGTCAGCCCTGGGGATGGCATGTTTTCATGGAAATCCCAGGCTTTATAATATACATTTTCTCAACAGTGTTTTATTTTTCATTTGCTCTTTAGATATTTGCCTTCCATCTATAAGCCCCACAGTATAATCAAAGTGTATGTGTTTCAATTCATCCAAGACCAATCGCATTATACTCAGTCTGTCATGTTGCCAGAAATAGAAATCATTATAGAGGTTGATATAGGTATAGTTATAGATAGACCATTTAATACAAATCCTTTAAAAATAAGTGTTACTTATCTCGACTTACATCACTGCAACAAGGAATACACAGAAAGATTTCAAATGCATTTGGCAATGACAAATTAAAGTTCAGTTGTTTGTTCATTTGAATTAGTAAAGAATAGAAGTTTTAATCAATAAAAAGGGCAGAAGGCTAAAAGTTTGAAAGGCCATAAATTAGAAATTTGATATCAACTTTAATGATTTCTGATTCCTTCCTCATAAATTTCTAATTGTACTTTTAGGGGAAGTTAAATTGGATAATAAAAAATGGATTACAAAATTCACTTGAAATGTTCTTCTAGTTCATGGTTAAAACATAAATAGCTTAGAGCTGAGAAGTTACCAGTAATTGTCCTCACACAGAGGCATGGGATAATTCCCTTTTAACTTGATTTGTATATTTTATAGGTTGGCTTTTAACAGTGCATTTTAATATGTAAGAGAGTAAATGATTCTTTAATTTAACATTTTCTGTAACACAGGAACTTAAATAAATTAATACTGCTGTTTTGGAATATGTTTCGTTTGCTATGATATAAAATGCTATTTGCCCATTCCATGCAGCTCTGAAGAATACAGGCTTTTTTCCTAACATAGTTAGGAATAAACTGTGGCAGTCGTGGTTAGATTTTCTGTACCCATTTCACCTTCTAGAGCCTCTTACAAAGGAGAACTACTTTGCACTCACGTTAAATGGTTTCACAGTTTCTAGCATAAGTTGGGAAACGGAATTCAAACTATAAGAACAAAATATGTTGCCTCTAGAAATTACCACATGAACTAGTTTTAAAAAGACACAAAACACAATTATTGTGAGAACAAGGAAGGCGATGACAGAGATGGTGTTTTGGATGCTGGAAAAAGATGTTAATACCTGACCTGGGCACATCAGGCCAGATTTTATTGTGATTTGGGGTGGCATGAACGTGCCTGAAGGTGATGGTGAGCCCGATTCTGGGAGTCCACTCAGTTTACATGGCAGGTTCTTCAATGGCTCAAAACTGGCACCAGCAGGTATCTCTGAACATGGGTGAAGTGGACAAAATGAGAAAGTTGAAGGAAAGTGTTTGATAAATACTATGCTATAAAAATAGGCCCATGTCAAGAAAGATTATTTTAAAATCAATTATGAATACTATTGGGGGCCAAAAAGCAGATACTCTAAGTTGAGAGGGAGACAGAGAGAGGGAGGGAAGGAGGGAGGGAAGGAGGGAGGGAGGGAGAGGGGACATAATGTAAAAATATCATATTGGTTTGTTGCCACAATTGAAAACAAACGAATGTAAAAAGTAAGTCACTTGCATAAGTAAAGACTTACATTGTGGTCTAGTTCCACGAAGAGACTTGTTTATCTGTGTGGTCACCGTGGAAATTGCTGTATGCACAGAGAGTCCACACAGGCAATAGTGAGCCCGTTACTGTGGCTTCCGTTTACTTATGTAGGTATGGACAGAGAACACAGGTTTTGTTTGTGGTTTTGTGTTTTAATTTCAACTCCAACCCTGCCAACTTGAGGGCAATTTAATGGAAACCTTTTCAGGTTACCCGTAAACAAAAACTGTTTGAATATTATTTTTTTCTCTGTCAGTGATTAAGAACCACATTGGTTTAATAACTAATAACTGAAAGGAACTAGGTACCATCCACCCAGCTTTCCAAATAAAATTTACTGTTGGATTGAAAACAGAGAAATTTTAGGCCAAAGGCTATTTTTTTCCAGAAGTTATAAGTAGCTGAAACCAAGAATTAGCATAAAAGTGATTCTTCAAACATAGCTAATTGTATTCCACAGATCTTTCTTGCACTTTAGAAGCATAATGCAGACAGAAAATTAAACTAGAAACCAGTGCAAGGGAGAAAATAGACCATTTTTATTACAGGATGAAACATTTCTAATTCTAACCTAGAAGTTGAGATTTTTTTAGTGATACAGCTAAACTTTTACCTGCTTCTATGTTCCAAAAATAAAATATAAATTTTCTGATATTAAGTGTTAAAATTTCAATGAACACAGAGAAAGTGAGACTCTCCAGTAAGCAATGTTCTGAGAGCTCGTGCTCTTTAAGAATATGATTTCTCCCTTACTGTTACTACACGCGGATCCAGCAGGTACCTAGTATTATATCTCATTGTGTAGATGTACAAAGCATTTCCTAATTAATATCTTATGGAAACATATTTGGGTTATTTCCAGTTTATGCTGTAATAGAAAATGTTGCTTTGTAATGTTATTTATGACAAATAATCATGGTATATGCTATATATTTATGGGGTACAATGTGATGTTTTGTTATATGTTTACACTGTTGCAACGATCATTTGGGAGCATCTTTGAGCACTTTTTCTCTTAAATGACTAAAAGTATAATCTTTTAGTGAAAGGGTAAGTGTATGCTTATATTGGATTGATATTCATCTGTGGTTTCTCTTATATTCTGTCCCAACCTTACCAAAACCCCGTGGACACAGATATTGTGGTGGTCTCAGTGGGGATCAAATGAAAAGACAATAAGGGAATCTAGGCAGAAGCCCCAAAACCCTGTCTCTAAAGAAAAATGGGATACATTTGGATAAATGAGACAATCTCAGTGTGGGTGAAGCCCAGGAGAGCAGGGGTGAGAGCAAGGAAGCTTTAGTAGTGGGTAAGGCTGGAAAGGTAGCAGGATGAGCACACTGCAGGTTCTTTCATGCTGTGCTGTATTGCTGGTCTTTACTCTGAAGTCTGAGGGTAGCCTTTGAAGGACTCTACATGGCGAGGACATAGTCAAATGTGAGCTTCAGAAATATCACCATGGCAACGGTGCACACAGCCTTGGTGTGGGATGAGGTGAACCACAGCAAGCTGAGGAAGGCGGCTGCCATGAGAATTTACGAGGGATGGAAGTCAGTGAGAGGAGATGAGGACAGGAGTGGACAGAGCTGAGGACCCTCCCAGCACTAGACTGCTCACAAGATCAAAGGTCAGAGTAGGAGGCAGCTCTTGAGCCGCTGGCTTAGAAAACTGGGTGGAAGGAGGTGCCCTGAGCCGACGTGCGGATGGCAACGAGAGAAATGGATTTGCATGGAGTCACCATGCCGCAACAAAGTGCATGATTTGAATGTGTTTAATTCGAGGCTCGAAAGGAACAATGAGGTAGAGATACCCAGTAAGTAATCAGATATCTATCTATCTAAACATCTGTCTATCTATCATCTATCTATAACTCACGAGATAGAAACAATCTGGAGATAAAGAAGCAAAAGCTTTAAAAATTCAGACCATAGGTAGAGCTATAGAACTGGGAGGGAATGCTCAGAATTCTTTCATTTGCAAGTATGAAAAAGAGAACTCAAATTACATCAACTAAATGGAAAGAAATGTACAGATTCACTTATCTATAAGAACAAGACTGGATCTGGCCTCGGCCGTGAATGGATCTGAGGAACCTCCCACAACATGAGAGCTGCTGTCTGCACCTGCTACCTTGCTTTCCTCTCAGGGCCTCCCTGAGTCTCTCTGCGAGCTTTTGCATATTGACCGCATTCTCTGCCTTTTGGAGGAGACAGGCGATCAGCAGCTCTCACATGTGTGGTTTGCAATCTAGGCATACTGGCCTCTTGCCTGCCTGGCTGGGGTGCTGTGCTGCCCTCTTGTACCGCCAGCTATGGCTGTGAGCTGTGGGCTCCAGAGCCGAATACCAACCCTTTGTCCTCACCCCCATCATGTGTGAATGTTTCTTCTCTCATCAAGAGATGATCTATTTCTTCTCCCCTTGAATCTTGGCCAGTTTCATGACTTGCTTTGGTTAAGAGGGAGTGGTACGTATACTGTTGTGCCAGTTCCAGGACTAGTCAGTAAGAGACCTAGAAGGTTCCAATTTGTCTTCTGAGATCCTGGCTGTCATGCCACAAAGGAGCCTGGGCTACCCTGCTGGAAACAGGCCTATGCATTTCTTCTGGAGCATAAGTGACCATATAGAGAGGGCCAGTTTAGAGTAGAAGCAAGTAGACCAGATGACACTCACACTAAACCCCAAGACTTAAAAAAGAGCTTTTCCAAACTTCCATTCCAGCCACACTCAGCCACCAACTGAAGATCACCTCCTGAGTCACTTCAACCAATGCTACTTGGAGGAGAAGGCCTACCCTATGAAACCAAAAAACACAGGACTGGGCATAAATTAAGGTTGTTTTAAGGCTCTATGCTTTGGGATGTTTTACTGCACAAAAGTGCTTCCTGAAATGGTGGCCATAGCATTGCTGTATAATGGGCCAGCCTGGCTCACTCATCCTCTTCTGCTGTCATGGACAGTAGAGAACTCATGCTGGGAGTCCCCTCAGGACTCGTGGAAGGGGAACATGAAGTTTCCTCAGAAGTTCCCCAGTATTGTTATCAAAGATGGAAGGAAGGAAAGCTGGCTGCACAGAACAAACGCTGTTCAGCAGTAGGAGGAGACTGAAAAATAAAGAGACATGAGAATCAGGTCTTATACTACACCAGTGCTGAGAAGGCAGAGATAAAGAAAACACTAGAAGAAAATAGTAAATATAAAACAGATGGACTCAGAGAATCCAAATCATGAAACACAAGGGAGAAAGAACATCAGGTCCTTACGGAGCATATATCCCTCATGAGGATGTGGTCTGTGACTCATTCTGTTTTCTATTACTCCACAACAAGAATATATTAGCATGAGAAGTTGGAAGATGGAGATGGTAACTATACATGAAGATTACAGAATTTTCACAAGTACTATTAGTTGCTTGGTGGACTGCATTGAATCCAAACCTACTCTCTCCCTCGCACATCCTAAAGACAAGTGTGTTTATAAAGTCTGGAAACATAGACTAATATACAAACCATCATCTGGGACAACTTCAACCTGAAAAATTTATCAATAATCCAGATTTTATGGAGGCCCTGAGATGTGCTAAATAAAATACAATAAAAATAATTTTAAAAGATTGCTTAGCTCAAAGAAAGGGAAACACTGGTTAAGAAGCACCCTAGTTCATTCAGGCTGTTATAACAGAATATAAAGGACTGGACAGCTTATGAACAACATAAGTGTGTTTCTCACAGTCCTGGAGACTGGGAAGTCCAAGATCAAGACACCAGGAGTTTCTGTGTCTGGTGAGGGTCAGCTTTCTGGTTCACAGATGACACCTTCTTTCTGTGCCCATATGGCAGAGGGGCAAGAGATCTCTCTAGGATCGCTTTTATAACGGCAATAATTCCATTTATTAGGGCTCCACATTCATAAGCTAATGACCTAACTAAGGCCCTACCTCTTAATATCGACACATTGGGGATTAGGATTTCAACGTATGAATTTTGGGGAAACACAAACATTCAGTCTATAGCAAGTAGTGTTGGGAAACTCAAGCTGAATCCCCAGCAGCTCAAGGCATATAGGACCTGGACACAGATGCAAGGGTGCTAGGATTCTAAATCCTAGTGGAGGGCGGGTTTCACTGCTTTGAGTCTAACCAAGAAGGGGGGCATATGTCTGACCCACTGGCATAGAGCCAGGATTCTTTCAGTGCTCCCAGTCTAAGCAGGCAAACAAACACCCAGCACCCATAGGTGGCCAAGAGCTTCCCATCGTCTTGTGCTTCAGGACAACAGACTCACTCCCCTCTGAAAATGTATAAGCTTCATGAGGACAGGGTCTTTGACTGTTTGGTTCACTGTGGTACTCAGCACCAAGAGCAGTGCCTCACACATCAGTGAATCTTTGTTGAATGAAATGTAACCTCTGTGTTGGGTCCCTCCCACGAAGGGATTTGGAGTCCGAATTATCTGCATGCAGAAGAAATCCCATCCTGAAGCTATACCAAAAAAGGTGATCCTGGATTGATGGAACCAGAGGTAAAACCCCTCTTACTTGTTCCCCTCTATGGAACACGCCTTAGCAAAAATGACCACCATTAAAACCACATAAAGAATGCAATGATATAGGAGGGGGTATGGTTTGCAACAGAAGAACTAATAGAGGTTTTCCTTTGGGGAAAATTGTTGGGTTGTGTGTTATATGAATTGATCTTAAAACTGCTTAGGAGGGACCAATGGACAGTGGAAGATAAAGATGCAAGAGAGCTGAGGTTGGATGGAGGAAGTGTAGTCACTGAAAGTCAGGTGGGCAGGAATTTTACCTTATAAAGGGGCAGGCACAATATGTCACAGAAGAGAAGGGATAAAAAATGAATAATTAGTAACTGGTTGTGCAGAAAGTTGAGGAAGGTCTTCCTTAATGGCTCCCGTTTTCTCTGTGTGTGAGAAGCAAGGTCATCTTCCAGAGTGGAGGAGGAGAGGGCTTTAGTAATATTAATACTTATTACCATTTACATTCACTGTATGAACAGCACTTTCTATGTCTTATCTCTAATCCTTATGACAACACTGAAGGGTATATGTTATCATCTGCATTTTACAAATGATGAAACTTAACCTCTTAAAAACTCTGGAATTTGACAAACTCACCTAAATAGTGGGGATAAGACTAAAGTGTTTGCTCTTGTCAATGGTCTTCTTAGCATTCGCTTTGGACAGGAGCAATAGGTTGAATTAGTCATGGCAGGGAGTGGAGAAAACAGCCTCATGGGGTGTGCAGTGAAGCACTGAGGGGTCATTCAATTATGGTGGACTGATGTGTGGTCACCCCAATCTATGTGATTCTGAATTCCTCCAACTTCGTCCCAACTCCTGACTTGCACTGCTCAGCTTCCAGGTATAGGAAACAAATAGGATATGGTTGTGTTATTCATGGTCAAGGTCTTGGGTAGAAGTTGAAGTGGAAAGAAAAGGGGTGAGTGAATTTTGGGTAAGAGTGTTGCAGCAGGAGTACTATAGCACAAAGTCCAGTGGATCTACACCTAATATTGCAGGACCCATGACAAGGGTACAAATGCATACTCAAAAACCATGTCATAGGTAATACTTAAAAATCAAGCTAAAAATTTATTTGATAAAATATGTTCTATAACCTTACCTTTCCAAATAAATTGTTTAAATGACAAAATTGAAAATACATTTAAAAAGTTACATGATATGGCCTGAATGTTTTTGTCTTCCCCAAATTTATATGTTGAAATCCTAACCCCCGAGCACTGACATTAAAGGATGAGGCCTTTGGAAGATTATTACATTGAGGGAAGAGCACATATGAATGGAATTGGTTCCCTTATAAAAGGGACCCCAGAGAACTAGCTTTCTTCTTTCACCATGTGAGGAAACAGTGAAAAGTTACCATCTATGAACCAGAAAATGGGCCGTCACCAGACACTGAATTTGCCATGCCTTTGTGAACCAAAATAAAATGTTCAGTTCCTTACCCAACTGAATGGGTCCCCTCTTGGCCAAGGGGACCCTGGAAAAACCTTAAAGCTGAGTTGCTAGCCATGAGAACAAGGGAGGTCAGACATGCCTCATTACACCCCCTCTCTTTTGGAGTTTCTCTTTGTAACAATAAGATACTAAATCATTAACAGGCCTAAGGCCATGCAAGACAAAGCTCAAACCATACCAGCAGGCCATCAATTTACTTATCAGACCACTTAAGTTTTGGTAAATGTCTGGTGGCTTGTCTGTGATGAACAGATATACTTATCTTAGTTTAAAACATTCTAAGCCTTTAGACAAAGCTTCTCTTCTTTAACCAATTATGAATCCAAGAATCTTTAATCAGCCTATAACCTGTAAGTCCCTGATTCCAGATATCCTGCCTTTTCTGGCCAAACCAATGTACGCTTTCCATGTATTGATTTGATTTTGTATGTAATTCTTATCTCCCTAAAGCCTGTAAAACCAAACTGTCAGCCATGGTGGGACTACTTGCTAGAGCATCTTGGACGTCGCTCTCCCTGCCATGTTCACAATATACCTCTTTAAATTATTCTACAGAGTTTCAGATCTTTTCTGTTGACACCTTATTCTTGAACTTAGTAGCCTTGAGAACAGTGAGAAATACTGTTGCAACCATTGCAACATACCCTTCAGCCACCATGTGCACATCACTGTAACTTTCTGACTTATGAGCATCCCCATAAAAACTGTCAAGGTGACTCAAAGCACTTATTCTAAATCCAAATTCCTTACCTTGGCCTACAAGGCTCTGCATGGTCTGGCCTTTGCCTACTTCTCCAGCCTAATCCCTTATCACTCACTGCCCTCCTCATTCCCAACCCTCTGGTTTCACCTCTTCTTGATCATGTGACTTTCTTGTCCACCATTCTGTCATCAAGCTCAGCACAATTATCCAAGATGGAAAGTAAATCCACGAATTCTTCAGGTATTTACTGAGCCCAGATGGTACCAGGAATGGGGAGTGCAGAGATGCAGGCAGCTGCCCAAGGGGAGGAGCTTGCAGCCTGGTGGAGGGGCAGACACTGAAGGCCAGTGGCATGGGTGAGCCTCAGATGCTCATGCACCAAGAGATGAGCATCTTTCTTGGGTTCATTCTGGGAAAATTTTCTTGAGGGAGTGTCCATGAGTGGGTCATGGGAGAGCCAGTTAGAGTGGCACAAAAAAGAAAGCACAGCTGGGAGGTGATGTGTGTGTTGGGGCTTAGTGTGTGGGCAGAAGGAAGGTGGCCTTAATTGTGGTTGAACTTCTTGAATTTTTCTGCTGAAATTCCTAATGGCAATGGGAACACCCCAGAGACTCTGATTATGTAATCTAAGCCATCCTTCTGGGATCTCCCTCTACAGTTCCATCTTTTAGCACGTATGCTCATATGAAAGTTTATTCTGCTTCTTAGAATTCCTGACATTATTTTAATTCAAGGAAAAAAAAGGATGCTTCTTGACACTTTTAAGTTGAATTGTCTAACATTTTTCTACAAAGTTTTGAGATAAATCAGTGTTCTAGTTCAATAGGCCCTGCTTACCCCGGGGCTGTTGGCCACCTCGCTGCCCCTGTGGCTCTGAGGCCTCAGCTGGGAAATGCTGTGTTCAGTACTATCTGTTCCTCTCTCCTCCTCCATCTCACCCCAGACTCGGGCAACATATTCAAGTCAAGCTAATTGTACGTGGATCAATTGGACATGACTGCAGCACAGTCAATTTGATCAATGGGGGGTTTAGCAAAACTTGATTCTGTTTATTATTCAGAACAAATTAACTTTTTTCTTCCCGTGGGAAAGTCTAGGAATGTTAGCTACCTGATTTCCATATTTATTCTGAAATGAATGGATATTGCAGCCCCTCTGCAAAGATATTGCTGTCCTTCTACTTAGACCCTACCTTTGAGAGTGATGTGTTCCCCAGTAGAGGAGGCAATGCCCCCCAGTTGAAGAGGAGGAGTCTAAGCTTTTGATAATGGCAGGTGTACTAACCTCCACCTGAGGCAAATGGGACAAATGGTCTTGATTTAGGAGGGATGATATCCTTAGTGATTGTTTTTAATAATGTATGACAATTTGGGTTTGAGAATCCTGAGATAATGCTTCTCAAGCCAAAGCAAATGGAAAATATTTAGTATATCAAAGTACTTAGCAGATGGTTGTCACAGTGGTATTTTGATTGAAAGTTTAGGAAAATGACTTGTTAGTGCTACTCAAGTAATGTAATGAAGAGAAATGAGACACTTGGATGATTCTTGAGTGTCACTTGGGATCTTTCTTCCTGTTATACATTTACTTAAAACAATCCAACACCTTCAAAACCTTCACTGAGCATCTGCTTTATGCCAAGGGCAGCTGTGATGTGTTAGGGGAATAAACATTCACTCATTCAGGTAATATTTTCATATCTAGGTAACAGACTCTGTCCAACTTGAATAAATAAAATAGGGCCCTTTTTCATGTACCTTAATCTCATTTCAGGGAGACAACCGGTAAGACAACAAACTAGCAAATTAGCAGGAACAATCCCGGTCATGACAGCAATAATGAAAATTTCAATAGAGTTGCACGATAAAGAGGGCCTGGGTGGCCACTTTAGTTTATGCGAGCAGAGAAAATCTCTCCAGAGTGGCATTTCCATTGAGGTTTGCGTGACAGGAAGGGAGCAGCTGACTGGTGTGGTGTGTGTGGTGTGACTGGAGGGTGGAGGGTGGCAGACCCTGACACACAGGTCCTTGACAAGCCAGACTTTGACATTTACCCTGGACCTTACAGTCCTCCCTTGGAGGACGTTAAGCAGCAAGGTGGCAGGGTCAGATCTGCACTTTCAAAGACTTCTGCATGAAGAACGGGATGTGGAATAGTGGAGAGCAAGAGGGAGGCAGAGGGGGGTGACGGTTACATGGGAAGTGGCTGCAGACGTGGAGGAATGAGGAAGGATCCAGGATCCTGGATATGTCTTGGGAGTCGTGTCTACTGCCCCCCATCATGGGTGAATTGGGGAGGTGGGAAATTGGGGAACGTGAGATCAAGGATAACCCCTCACTCTTGCTAAGTACCGCATTATAGATTTCCTTCCCTGCCCCACACTGGACCCCTGCATACCCACAAATCTGCCTCTCTCAAAGCTTTTCTTATCTCATTAGCTTCTAATGCCAAAAATCCAGCTGCTCTGGCCTGGCCCCCAGTGCCCCTTGATTCCCTCTTTGCTGCACACCTCATATTTGCCTTGGCAGCACCTCTGGCCAGCTCTGCTTTGAGCATGTGTCTCTCAGCCACCCGCTTCTCACATTGCCAGTGCGGATTACATGGGCCTGCCCCATCCTGTGTGCCACTCGGACCCTTTCACAGCTCCTAGGGTCTCCCTGCTGCTCCATTCTTGCTCCTTACAGCCACTGCCAACCTAAGAAGCAGCATGACCTTGCTAAAATGTAAATCAAAACTGATAATTCCTACTGTAATTTCACATTACAGGTTGTACAGAAGCCAAACTCCTGTGCATGGCCTAAAAGGGCCAACACAGTCCTTCCTGGCAGTTTGACACCATCCTCTGGCTTGTCATTGCCCACCGGCTGCCGGTTCCCTCTCTGTCTTAACTCCTGCCAAGCTCCCTCCTGCCTAACGGCTCTGGCATTTGCAGTTCCTTCCAAGAAGTGCCCTTCCCCCAAATGCCGCAGGGCCGCCTTCTCTCATCCGTCATATTGCAGCTCAGTCGTCCCACTCCCACACGGGTCTCCCCGCGGCAACCCAGCTGGGGCATTGCTGGTGCCACTGCGCGTTCGGGTTGCCGAAGTGAATGTGACTCTTGGTCTTACAATTCTCTGATGCTCCATCACAGAGCTGGCCTCACATATTTCCTATATTCACTTTCTCTTGAATAACCCTTCATATACTATTTTAATATTTAGATATTAGGTCTTAAATAACCGTAAGAGATTTAATCACAACAATCTTGTCTCCACTTCTTGAGTGATAACCCAGGAAAAGGTGCCTGAGAAGACAAGTAGTTCACAGCAGCCAAAGTAGGGGCCTGGTGCAGACTTGCAGATGTGGCTTCCCGGGAGTCTTCACCCAGGGACTGGTTAGCTAAGTATGTTACTGTAGCTTTTGTCCCTCCACAGACATTGCTCTCACTCCCTTTTTCTTCTTGGTTAGTTCACTACCTTGTGTGTTGAACATGAGTGAAATGATGGAGGTTCTACAGGTGGAGAGAGGCCTCTTCTCCCTCACTGGGAAAGACTCCAGGACAACAGGAGCTTTGCCAAGATTTCCCAGAGGGAGACACGAGGTGGTGGAGTGGGGGTGGGGAGACTTCTAGGTCCTTAAATGCAGCCATTTGACTGAATCTGAATTTTACAGAACAAATACTTTTATTAAAAGCGGTGCAGCAAAGAAAGATGAAGCTTTTCTTGCTGCTTTTGGTGCTCAAAAAAGAACAACCTTGAAATCAAAAGGCTGCAGGCTCCCCACCCCTGCTGGGCGGGGGGATGTTGCACAGTCTCATAGAATCTGTTTCCTCCATGGCCACGGGCAGACGATAAAGCCCACTTGTCAGGACTGCAGTGAGGGCTAAAGGAGAAATCAGAGTGTCTTTCAGGTCTGGAACATGGTGGGAACTAACTTAATTCTAGTTTCCTCTCTCCATAGGGGATGAACCCATGCCCTAGTTACTCCAGGTCATGAATTGCCCGGGGCTTCTCACCTCTTAGTACAGTCCTCATAACTGCAGCACAAAGGGCCAGCGTCCCTCTTTGGAAGGCAGGCCCTGGACTTTTATTGGCAGCTTTGAGGTGGGTGCAAACACCAGGCCAGTCATCTCTGACATTGCATCCTGACCTTCTGGAGTCCTTGGGAGATCCCCTGGTGGAGGCTAATGTTAAGTCATGTGAGCAAGGAGGCCACACCTGGCTATTATGCAATTGCCTTTTTAATAGTTTTTGCACAGATGCAACTGCAAAGAACGCCTCGATGCACCTGTTACATTCTGTGTGAGGGACTCTCTACTGCTGCAGTCCTCGACCCCCTGCTACGGCCCAGTACCGGGCTGTGGCCCATTAGGAAATGGGCCGCACGTCACCGCCTGAGCTCCGCACCTCCCTCCCAACAACCTATAACATCCCAGCCCCCCCACCCTCGGTCCGTGGAAAATTTGTCTTCCATGAAACTGGTCCCTGGTGCCAAAAAGATTGGGGACTGTTGCTGTACTGGGTTATAAGCACCTTTGTAGTACGTGATGCTCTGCAGTTGGAAGAGATGAAAGTGTTGCCTTCCTATCGCAACCCCCCTGAGGGGATCTGGCATGTGCCTGGCCTGTTCCTTTGGGAGAAGCCCCAGCACAGGAGGGTGCAGCAGGCGTGTCCTCGCTCCCTCGGTGGACAGGGCTGTCCTGATGGCCCTGGTCAGCCCTGGGGTATTAGTCGCAGTTTGTCCTTCGTTCCCTCTGAATCCAGGCTTGTTTCTAAGGATCTTCATTCCAATCAGGATATGATAGTTGCCTCCCTTTTTTGAATAAGGATAAAGTAGAATTTTAGCTAAAGCTCTTAAGGTTTTCTTTTTTGGGGGTTGTTGTCTTTTGACGACTTCCAGTGATCGAGAGTGACAGTTTGCAGACAGATTATTTGGATATTTTTAAAAGGTTTTCAGCACCTGTAATTTTTCATGCTGGTGTGAAACCTCTGTTTATTCAACTTCTGCAAATTAGCCTAGCTAACACATCAGTCCCATAAAAAAGAAAAAATCATGGACTTCAGTATCAATCACAACAATAACTAATTAACTCCTCATTAATGCTCTCAACAGAAGTTGTGAAATCATGAGTCTTAGGAGAGTCAGCAAGCGGGGATGGTTTGTGGCATTATCCCTTTGTCTTTTTTCTCTCCATTTCTAAATTTTCAAGCTAATGATAGCTCAGGCAGCACCTGATAAAACAGAAACTGCACAGGGGTTCTTCTGGGCTGGTATGAGGCAGGCCTGCCGCTCTCCCACTGGGGAGACCCTCTGGGGGCTGATGCAGGGACCACCAGCTCCTGAACACATGTTCTTTGTCAGAGAATGACCGAAGTGAAAACCAATGATAAATTAGAGCGAGGAACTCACACTTCACAGCCCTCTGATTTTTTTTTCTATTTTTGTACATTTTTTTTTTTTTTATGTTGTGTAGGGAACTACTGCAGCATAGAGTATTTCTACATTAGACAAAAAGAGAACCTCTCTCATGCAAACTAATGCAACATAGATTTTGGAGCAGTGTCTGTTCTCCAGACAGTTTCTGAGCAAGGCCCACAAGACATGAGAACATAACTTTGTGAAAGAAGGAATATATTTTAAAGCCACTATTACAGGCCTTCCTTGACACTAACAAACTGAATAGATTGGAGTGATTTTATTATCCTTTTTTTCTTTTTTTTTTTAATAGTCCTTAAAGCATATGAAAACTAGTACATACATACAGAATATTTCTCTATATATTATATATAGTATATACATTTACACAATATATATTTGTGTTATTTCTTTTTTTTTTTTATTTCAGCTCATTATGGGGGTACAAAAGTTCAGGTTATATATATTGCCCATGCCCCCCCATCCCCCCCAGTCAGAACTTCAAGCGTGTCCATTCCCCAGGTAGTGCGCATCGCACTCATCAAGTAGGTATACACCCATCCCTTCCACCCAGCCCCCACCTCTGTCCAATACCCAATTGGTGTTATTCCCAAATGTGCACTCAGGGAAACCAGTTTGCTGGTGAGTACATGTGGTGCTTATTTTTCCATTCTTTTCTATTGCTCCACAAACCAGATTATTGTAACAAAAATGGTACTGATGAATAATAGGGAGGCTTTACTTATATTTACTATTTCCCAAGCATGAAAATAAAGACAATTATTTCAGAGGAAAAATAGAATATGATTGTGGGAAGGGCTCTATAGACAGTGCAAGAAACTAACTTGTTACCTCCCTAAAGCAATAGAGTGAAAGTGATGTAATAGCAACCTGGACTGAATCCTCAAGGATAGTAATTCCATTTCCCATCGCTGTGTAGGATCGTCATCTGCAGGCCCCAGGCAAAGTAAGAGCCCCCACTGAATCACTAGCAGAACTTTGCTTACAGACCAAAAATAACACGACATTTGTAACGTACTCACGGCAACCTCTTCTTGTAATACTTTACTCAAATCTGTCCAAAACAGCTTAGTATGACATGTACAGCAGGAGGGTGACTTCCATTCCATCTAATGTGCAGAAGCAAAACTCTGGCTGAGCTCTGGGCATGCTACTGTGTCCTCTCCTGCTGCTCCCAATCCACATATTGTACCCAGGAGAAATTAGGTGCAGCCGCTGACTGCAGGACAGCACCGGGATGTTCTGAACTTGGGGGGACCAGAACTTTTCTCTTCGCTGCCTTCCTCCTCTTCAAAACCCTCCTGACCCCCACCCCTGGGAGAATCACAGAGAGCTCGGACCTTACCCAGCAGGCGTCAGGTGAGGACATTCACAGTCCCAAATAGTGCTTTGCTTTCTTCACTTCAAATGGACAGCTACACTGCTGGTCTTAAAATTTGATTAACTTAAATAATAGAAAGTGGCATTTCCACACCCCATTTGGAGGATACTATATGCTTAACAGAGGGATGAGCTCTTATTACTTTCCAAGGAGGTTATGGAATCTATCCAGTGTAGCAGTGAGCTTCAGAATCAATTCCAACAGAGCTCAGAGAATCTGAGGCTGGTGTGACAAATAGCACATTGTTGAGAAAGTGAGCTTATGAGACACACAGACCTGGGTTCAAACCTCAGTCCTGCCCACTAACTAGTTAAATGACCATGCACAAAATAGATTAATTTTATTTCTCTGTAACAAGGCAAATTTAATATATAGTATTGAACTCTCAAAATTGTTGGAAGGATTGAGTGCAATAACACATGTGAGACATTTTGCACCATAGTAAATACTAAGACTTGTTAATGTCAATACCTTTATAATTAATTTTAATAGTGATTCTCGAAAGTAAAGAACACCAGGTATTATTCCAGGATCAAATAAATACAGTGAAGTTCTATAAACAACCAGGGAAGATATTTCAATTCAATAAATGATCCCATTCCTCGTAAAGCCAATTTCATAACTACTTGGAAATTGAAATTCTTTTCAGTCCAAGGTGAATACGGTGTCGTCTTCTCTCAAAATGAAAAAAATATCCTATATAATTAGGACCTCACTAAGGCAAGCTTTCAGAAGCACTCTGTTAAAATGTTGAAAATAATTTCTGAAAAGTGAAAATATTCCTTTAAATAGTGATTATTAGAACTAAAATAAGCTTTAGTTAGAAATCAAGTTTAAATTTTTTTTGTTTCTATTAACATAAAAAAAATTACTTTTCAGAAGTACATTTCTGAGTTTCAAAAATTTCATAGAGTTGTATAACCACCACCAAAATTTGTATTGGCATAATTCTTAAAGGTGAATCCAAGATAAGTGTCATATGACACATTTTATTGATGAGCTACCTGCCTCTCAATATGAATGTCTTCTGTTATTTATCTAGAAGGGAAGGAAACACATAGGATTAGTGATGATTTTTCAAAAGGTGGTATGATAGAAAAACAGGCACACTGTTGGCGTCCTTGGGACTATAAATCCTTGAAATACTTTTCAGTGACTGTAAGTGTTTTAATATGGAATGTGCAGTGCAAATTGGTCTGAATGTTGAACCTTTGGTCCCCCAAATTCCCTAGAGCCTGGTCCTCCAGCCACAGAATGAAGCAGGATAAGGAGGCTACTTGGAGATCATTTAGCCGATGCCACCTGAAGCACAGATCCCGTCCCTCCATGTCACCGTGCAGCCTCTGCCTGAAGAGCTAGAAATACATTTCCTTTAAGAAGGAGCCAGTCCAGTGTCAGTCGCCTCAAAATATCTGAAAACTGGACCTGAAATTTGCCTTCCTAAAAATCTCTGAAGTTGTTTCCAGACCTTTCTTTGGAATATGTCTGCATTTAACTTTCATTAACTGAATTCCCCAGCTGTATCCCCCTGTTCTGTTTCTGGACCCTTTATTTATTTTTTTTTTTCATATGAAATGATGTTAAGTGTATATTTTTCACTTTCCATAGGGAGATGTGAAAAGACTATGTGATACCTGCACACCCAGTAGGCTGATTAAAGAAGAGAAATTCTGAGGTTAGGGAACCTGAATCTTCTATAATAGGCAGTAAGCAGCCTGCTCTTTGCTGGAGGGAAATGATCTCTTTATTTTACTAGGCAGTAAGTTCATCTGCCTTCTGTCATTGTGTTCCAAAGCTGTTTGCCGTGAAAATATTCTGGAAGAGACAGTCTAGAATAAATCAATGTTATCTCTGTTCATAAGACTTACAGAAACTCAAGAAACACGTAGAGAATTGCCTCCCAACGCTTTGGTTTGATTCCAATGCTGAAATGGATTTCTAACTGGTCTATCTGTCTGTCTGTCTATCTATCTATCTATACAAAATCTATTTTACTTAGCCTCCAAGCAGATGTATTCTACTTTAGTCATATTCTCTTTCCTTGGTACACACCAATGACTACTGATAGTGAAAATCTGAATTTTTACATTAACAGCATAAAGATTGATATTTTGTCAACTCTACATAACTTTTATCATTAAATTTTAGTATTAACACAAGAAAGTCTATAGAATAGGCAAACTAAAGACAGTTATGTGGAATTCCCAGAAATAGGCAAGTTGCTTGGGATTACTGAGTCGTGTCCCAAAGTTCTGGGAACAAGGGGTGTGACATGGATGTATGTCGAGTGTAATTCCCCAATCTTGAGTAATAAGACGTTTTCTTTAAAATTAAAGCAAAATACATTTTTTATAACATGCATCTCACTTTGCAAAAGACCATCTGAGGAATCTAAAGGCTTATTCTGTGGAAAGATCATCCAATACTGTTTTAAATGAAACTCTGTCAGCTTAGCTGGTAACTAGCAGCTGAGAGGCCTGAACAAAAGAACACCAGCAGGGGATCCACCTGCATGGGTCCCTTTGCGGTGGCCTCGCTGTCAGCATCAGGGGCAGAATTGTGGATAAGGGCACAGTTTCAGCGAAACAACCACAATGTGAGCATTGAAGAGTTTTCAGTCCTCACGGTCCCTGGAGGGAACACAGCAGGCCAGAAGGCCCGACAACACACGCAGGCCCAGGAGGGCAGGCAGCGAGAGAGAGGGGCCCGTGGGCCAGTGCTTTTATTGGATCCTGGACATTCTCCAAACTGGTTTCCCAAGGAAAACTTTACTTGGTGGGTTTAAAGCAAACAGACGCTAGTTCCAGGAGGTCACGTTGTGACTGAGAAGTGGTGACTAAGTTTACGGGCAAGTATCTGAATGGCCTGTTTAAAGGACTCAGCAGGAAAGTGGGGAGTCCCAGCCTGTTAAGCAGGAGAGATGCCTCCAAGGTTTACCTCTGGCGGCCAGAGGGAGCCAGGTGGGGTATAGTATTGGAAACTGTCAAGGGGGACTGAGCCCCGCTTCTGGTATAAAAAAGTTTAACTTATATTTAAAAATGGATGCCGAAACAACACATAACTGTAAGCACTCACTGCCAATACAGATTATCAGTGTAAAAGGAAAGGTTTTACTTAAATGCAAAAATAACTTAAGATAAATAAGATTAAACACAACATGATCAAGAAAACTTTCACAGAGTTCTTGTACCTGAAAAGATGCTTTGCACCCACAGAAACATATAAGCTGCAGCTTGCGGAGGTCGAAAAAGGAATTCAAACATGTTTTTGAAGTTTGATGGAATGTAACCCCTGCTACATCTAAAACGAGTTTGTGTAGCCTCTAATGGAGAGTTTGCCGCTTTAACCCGTGAGAGAAGAGCAAAATTTCAAATCACCCTCTGAGGCGGGATTCTGTGATCTACTCCAATTATGATACATTCACATTTGCACAAGTCCAAATATAAGTTTTTTGTGCTGCTTTTTAAAAAAGAAATGCTACTCAAAAATAAGAACCAAAGAACTAATAAGGAGGAGCCCTCAGCCTCCTGACACACAGATCCTTCTGTTACTAAAAACACAGCATCGGTGGATGATTAAAGCTTTCAGAGGTGTCATTCCATGACAGCAAATAATCCACATTATACACAAAATGGGAGCTCTCTGAAATTGTCTTCTTTTCAAATATCTCAATGCCATTCCCCAATTTTTGCTTTTTGCAGCAGTTGACAAGGGGTCTGATCGGTGCTGTTTTACGGAGTGAAAATGAGAGGTTGCCAAGCTTCAGGTAGCAAGGGTAGGAATAGGTGCTGCTTGAAGGAGAGTCTCCACCGGGCCTGACTGTGACCCTGGGCCTGCCCAGCCGTCTCCACACATCTGTCCATCCTCAGGAATGTCACACGTGAAGTTGGTGAATAAATTATCCACTTGGACCTCTGGGGTCTGTATTCTGAGTTCAGAGGAGGGAGACCTATTGTGACCCAGTCCCCCGTGGGCATGGTGGTTGGTCCCAGCCCTGAGCCCGGGGTCCTGGGGACATTCAGACATACACTATTCATACAATATTCTGCTCTGCTGTCCCGGCTGCTTCACTTTGGACAAAGCAATAACTTATTTCCTGACTGACACCTGAAAACCTATTTATGATTTTCTCTCCCACAACTCGTCTTCCGAAAGAGCCCGTCATTACTGACAGGGTGGCATTTGCCTTGTCCTTCAAACACCTCGCTCTTCCCTGCTGTCTCGTGAGGCTCCCTGGGGCCCAGGCCATCACTTGCTATTTTTCTTTGAGGGCCTTTTAACCCACACTATATTGGAAATGTAAATAATTCTCTCTAGAACATTGAAATGTCCCCGGAGCTTCCTCGCAATTCAGGAATTGCAGCGTTAAGGAATCCTCCAGCAGAAAGAAAATGTTACCCATGGAATGTGATTTTAAGTCCATGTCTCAGTCCACAGATGCTGCCAATTACTCCCCTCCGTGTTTACGGAGCTCCTGCCACGTGAATAAAGTAATCGGGAGGTCTATGATCGTTCAGAATTTTTCAAGCGTCATTAAGTGCTGAATATATATGAGTCCTGCTGGCATTTTATCCTGTATCTATATGAGTCTGTTGGCATTTTATTCAAGCTAAATGCATAAATAAATAGTTCTTTGGGATCATTATGGGAAAGAGAATTAAATAACACATTTTCCCTATTTTAATCAAAATAACATTTTACATGATTTATATTTATCATTAAGAGTTAATCATTTAAAAGAAAGGGGATTATTGAAATAAAGATTTTTTTTTTTTTATTTTCCCCAAATGACTGGTAGAACAAATGAAACCACTGAATGGCTGCGTGAGCAGCTGTCTTAGCCGCAAGACTAACGAGGCAGCGCCCTCCCCCTACACCCCAGACCTACATCTATCTCCCCTCACCCATGCTTTGGTTGTTTAGTTTACTTATTCCACAGTAAAAGTCCCTCCTTCACGCTGCCCCCCCCCCCAAAAAAAAACCCTCATTAGATGCCAATTAGGAGGCAGCCTTTCTCTGGAGGAGTGTAAAAGTCCAAATCATTACATAGACTATGGCAACTCTTAATACATTTCAGAACATTTTCAGAGAATTGTACCTTAGGCTCTTGTTTGGATAAAGAATCGCTGGCTTAGGTGGTGAGCTTATCTTAACAACTGTGGCATTGATCCTGCCAAGTGAAGTTAGAGCCATCTCTCATCCCGTCCTGCCTGGGCAGGATGCAATAACTACACAGAGATAAAGGCTTGGCATTATCTGTGAAGAATGACCGGAGTCCAGTCATAATCTTAAAAGAACAGAATGCTGATATTCAGTACATTTGGCACAACTAGTTTCGTGATCACCTAGTTTTATGAAAGTAAAGTGTCACAATTTTGAATTTATAAGAATAATTTAAGACATGATTCATATTATGAAAACTTTCTGAGAGAGACAGAGCAAAAAAGAGATGTTTACCTTACAATAGTAGCTCTCCAGTGCGAAAATGCATTCATTGTGATTATAAGCAAATTCTTATGTGTCAGTGTATTGATTTTCTATGATTGTTCCTTGTTCTTCAAAAGTCTGCACTTTAATGTGTGGTTCCTTTTATGCAAAATAAGATGCTCAATTTTCTTTTTTTTTCCTGACAGACTGACACTTACTAAACACTCAAGTGTTGAGCAAGTGAGTCGTTACAACCAAGTTCTGCTCACTCACAGGTGCGTACTGCATGGCCACTTCCTTCCTAGGAGGTCAACAGGGCTGCCATGCTGTTGCAAGTGGCTTCTGGTGAACTAACCTTTCATCTTTTAATGCTGAAGTGCACCACCACTTGTTGGGTTTGAGCACCTTGGGAGATAGAAAATGCAAATTGAAAGTGTATGAGTTAAGAAAACAGACAGCAGACAACTCCGGGAAATCAGCTGTGCCACTGGTCAATTTATCATCTCTCCTCTCCGAATACACCCTCATAGTCTTACTCTGTGACCCGGCCTGGCCTCTGAGTAGCACCCTTTCTCCAGCTGGGGGAGGGATGTTGAACTGTGTCAGGAGAGGGCGCTGCCGGGACATGGCAGGAAGGAAGGGCGGCCCCTCTCTGCCTGCTCCACGGCGCCAAGCTCAGGCCTGCGTATGTGCAGCCACACTCACCCTCCGGCAAGGCTGTGGCCAGTCCTGGCCCATGAAATCCTGACACCAGGCTCAGCCAGTCGGCTGTGGCCAGCTCTGACCAGGGGCTGCATAGCCACTTTCAAGGCAGCCAGACCCTCCCCAACAGGGTCCCAAAGAAAGGGGCCGGAGAGGGGGCTCCCTTCAGACCAGGTGTGCTCCCACCCAGGTTTTCTTTACACTTCTTCATCTCCTCTTATACACACACACACACACACACACACAGACACACACACAAATATATAGCCTTCCTTGTTCAAATTACTGAATGGTTTCTGTCTCCTACATTCTAATTGACACAAAAACATGCAGATCCTCATTTCTCCCACTGAGACTTTAAATCCATCCTACAAAGGATGCATTTTTGCATTTATTACAGAGAGTAGAAAGCCTAGACTTAAAGAGAATATTTTGCATATTTATGGGGTTGAGGGTTGATGTTAAACTGGGACTATTTCAAACAATACACCTCCTAATCAGGTATCTCGGCTTTGTAGAAGTGTGGGACTACATAATTTAATGGTAATAAATTAACTTCAATTAAAAAACAAACGAAAAACACAAAAAAAACTTTTGTTGCAATCAGATTTTACCTTAAAATAGTTTTCTTAATCTAAATCAGACCAAAGAACATACTTTTTTTCTAATTCAGTTTTATATAAGCTGAAGAATGTATATTTATTTTAGTTTTTATTATTGAGTGTTTTTCTAACACTTTGGTAATGATAGAATTTTGCGTTAATTTAACCTTTTAATGCCACATATTATGCATTAGATGCATGGCCTCTTTTACCTCAGCTGTGCGCGAGAGAAGTACTGTTTTCATTCTTTGCACAGATGGTGAAGTTGAGACTATAGGAGTTAAGAACCTTGTCCCAGGTCACAAATTTAGGAAATGGTGGAGCCAGGCCCAGACCAAGGTCTGGCTGACTCCAGGGACATTTCCCTGTTGTTCAGATCCTAATATGGACAATAGGGACAATGCATTTCTTACCTACCAAGCTGTGGTTTTGGGCCCCACATCCAACAGGAGTAAAATTCTAAAATTCTTCTTCCATCTGCCAGGATATAACAAAGGGCATAATGTTATAGTTGTTTTAGAAGAGTAAAGTAAGGAAATAGAGGAAGGAGAAAGTAAGAAAGGTAGACCTTCAGGAATGAATTAAAGGAGAGCAGGAAGAAACAAAGACAAAGGAAGGTAAGGAGGGAGATGAGCAGGTACCTGAGAGGTGTTCAGACCTGGGAGCTGGTTTGGCTGCAACCGTGTGAGTTCAGGTTTGCCTGCATTGCTGCTGTGCCAGCGTCATAGTCAGCTCAGGCTGCTGTAATGAAATAACATAGCCTGGGTTTCTTAAACAGCAGGCACTCACTTCTCACATTTCTGGACACTGGGAAGTCCAAGATCGAGGTGTCTGCAGATACAGTTCTGGTGTAGGACCACTTCCTGGCTTGCAGATGGCCACCTCTTCTTGCTGTGTCCTCATATAGCGTAGAGAGGAAGCTCTAGTGTCTCTTTCTCTTCTTGTACGCTTACTAATTGTATCAGAAGAGGCGCATCCTCATGACCTCATCTAAACTTAATCAGCTCCCAAAGCCCCTGCCTCTGAATACCATTGCATTGGGGGTTAGGGATTCAACATATGAATTTGGGGGGAGGGGTAACAAATATTCAATCTATAACAGATAACAAGACTTCCCAGAGTCGATCCCTCAGTTCTATGTTGAAATATAAAATGTGGAAAGCTTTGAACTTGTCTTGGGTCACATATAAGGAAACTGTTATTCAAAGAGATTGTTTCCCCACACTTTATAACATTGAGGACTTCTACCACAATCAACCATAAGATATAATTCTTTGACACGAATCCCACTCTTTAAAGACCTTAGAATCACAAGTCTGTGCTCCCCAGTTGTGCAAACAATTAAAATTACATACTTTCTTAAAAATCTATGACAACAACATATAAAACATGAGCCTTCAGATCCACAGAAGCTCTGGGACACTTTCTGTAGCCTCTGATGATTCCAAGAGTCTCCACTGCCTGATATCTTTTTAGAACAAGGAATTTCCTTCCTGCTTTGATGCCATCACCTGCTGGAACAGAGTGTCACCTAACACCAAATGAAGTGGGCAATCATATAAATGGCTCACATCATCCAGAAAAGGTTGACCTCTGAGATGATTTGTGGTTTGCTATCATGAATTTTAAGTTCAAAATTCCATGGAGCATGCTAAATATGAATACTTATAATAAAGCATCCTAATTTTTACAGAATTAATTAAATTTTGTTTGCCTGGAGGCCTTTTTGTTCAAATCAGCATTTTGAAGTATACAATACACATCAAACCTGAACAAAGTTGAATAACAAATACCTTATGGCATTTCTTATGTGATTTTTACAAGTTATCATTTTTTAATTTTTTTATTTTTATTTATTTATTTATTTATTTTATTTTTTTATTTTTATTTATTTATTTTTTTTTGAGACAAAGTCTCACTCTGTTGCCCAGGCTAGAGTGAGTGCCGTGGCGTCAGCCTAGCTCACAGCAACCTCAAACTCCTGAGCTCAAGCGATCCTCCTGTCTCAGCCTCCCCAGTAGCTGGGACTACAGGCATGCACCACCATGCCCAGCTAATTTTTTCTATATATATTTTTAGCTGTCCATATAATTTCTTTCTATTTTTAGTAGAGATGGGGTCTCACTCTTGCTCAGGCTGGTCTCGAACTCCTGAGCTCAAACGATCTGCCCACCTGGGCCTCCCAGAGTGCTAGGATTACAGACGTGAGCCACCGCGCCCGGCCACAAGTTATTTTCTTCAATATTTTTTCACGGTGTCTAGGGAAATGGTCAAGCCTTGGCACATCATGGATGATACTGGGAGTTCGAACCAGTAGATCAGTGAGTGTTGTTATGTTATCACTTTTGTTATTTCAGCAAATTGTTTAATATATTAAACAAATGATCACAGTGAGTCAATTAATGCTCTCTTATGACAGGACTCAGAAAATCTTAAACCATAAATCAAAGATGGAAGGAAGACAAAACTGAAGAGAAGCTGATAACTGAACAAAATCAGTCAGAAATTGACATAGACTGATGCATTAGTCAGGGTTCTCCAGAGAAACAGAATCAATAAGATGGAGAGAGAGAGAGAGAGAGAGAGAGAGAGAGAAAGTTGGATGGGAAGAGATTAATTTAATTTTGAAGGGTTGGCTCACATGGTTACAGAGGCTGAGTAGTCCTGCAATCTGCCATCTGCAAGCTGTGAGCCCAGGAGAGTCTATGGTGTGGTTCTAATCCAAACCCGAGGGCCCAGGACCCAAGAATGCCAACATCCAAGAGCAAAAGATGGATGTCCCAGGTCAAAAACAGAAAGCAAATTTGTCCTTCATCGTTTTGCTAAATTCAGGCCCTCAAGAGATTGGATGATGCCTGCTCATGTAGGTGAGGGTGATCTTCCTTACTGAGTCTACTGATTGAAACACAAATCTCTTCCAGAGATGCCCTCACCAATTCACTCAGAAATAATGTTTAACCAGCTACCTGGTTTAACCAGCTACCTTAGCCCAGTCAACTCAATGCATAAAATTAAGTCAATCTCTCTCTCTCTCTCTTTTGCTCTCTTCTCTTTCTCACACACACACACACACACACACACACATACAGACACAAACTCACATACTCACACACATACTCAGAGATCTGTACCATCTGAAGTTTGGAAGACAGCCCCAGAGCTGGTCTGTCCCTGGGCACTGGGTTGCTCTGGAGTGGCCTGCCAGAGGCCACATCCCCGTGACACCAGATTCCGGAAGGGGGAATCTGAATAGTTATCCTCACTACCCACCTCTGCTGAAGCACCAAGATAAGCTGGAAGAAGTTATCTTGTTGCTTAGAAACCATTAATGAGTGAACAGTTCACAGCATCGTAGTTGGCAGAGGGCTATCAATATTTGGTGTACACTCCCAGAGCCTCAGTTCAAGATCAAGGTCACACATTAATTCATACAAAAGAATGAAACAAAAACACCTGGTTTGCAACTAATAAGTGCATACGTTGATGGATTTGTTAAGTAAGCTGATTTGATCAGTCTACATTAAAAACACATCAAAAAATAACACTGTACTTCAAAAATATGTATAACTACTTGTAAATTAAAAATAAAATTAAAATTATGAAAATAAATAAAAATTAAAAAAAAACATTACAGTAAGTGAAGGAAATAAAAGTGAAATCACTTCAGCATTCTCTTCTGAAAACATTTCCACAAATGTAAATTTCCTACCTTTATAAAGGTCTGTTTTCATTTCTCTTATCCTAGCCTTCTTCCTAACCAATCCCCCTCTCCAATTTGCTTTATTTTCAGTCATTTACAGACTATTTTTTCTGTATAAACTATTAGCAACTTCAGAGAGTTTGCACCATAGGGTTTTGCTTTCTCTTCTGTTGTCTTTCATGTGGCTTGTGATGCGTCTCCCTCTGAGGCCATTTATGCAGCCAGCCCTGTTCATTTTCTTTTTACCATCTGTAGTCAAGACCTTCATCGCATTTTAATACGGCAACACAAGTAACACCCATTGATGAAATAGCTTCTCCCTTCAACATATGCTCTGTTCCTCTTTCTTGTCCAGGGATACCTCCGAATTCTTCTTAGTACAAGTTTTCTCCATGTTTTCTATACAGATAAACTAGATACTATAATATTGTAATTCTCTTCTTAAGTAAACCACATACCACCACAATAATATTTCCAAACACTACGGTGTATTTTTCCTGATGTTTTTCATTTTATGTAGTGCCCACCTATACTATAGCATCGTTAAAAGTTCTCATTTTGTCCTGTGGAGACTGGCCTTTTCAGCAACATTATTCTGAGTCACTTTTCAGGATTCGAGACTGGGATCTCCGTGCCCACACATGCTTACAGCCACCTACGTACTCATCTTCATGGAACAGCTACCATTGTAAGAGACCCCACACAGGGTGATCCACTCCCATGATGGCAAATGCCCGTGACTCAGGCACACCTTTAAAGGTACTCTAGCAGAAACCTCCAGCAAAATAGAGGAAACATCAACAGCTAGAAAGTACACAGAAAATGCCCACATTCTTTATGGCTATATTAATAAGAATATTATTTCAGAGAGAAAATCCACTGAGTCCTGTACTCTGAGCCCTCTGGCTCTACAACCAGGGATCAAAAATATTAGAAAAAGAAAAATGGATGATTGCATCTGTACTGAATGTGTACAGACTATTTTCTTGTCATTGTTCCCTAAACAATATGGTATGACAACTACTTACCTTGTGTTAGTATTATAAATAATCTAGAAATGATTTAAAGTATGTGTGAGAATATGTATAAGTTATATGCAAATATGTGTAAGGGACTAAAGCTTTTGTGGAGTTTGGTTTTCTTGCGGGGGTCTTGGAACCAATTCTTCACAAACGCTGAGTGGCGACTGTATTTAACAACTTAAGGGAAAACCAATGAAAGGTCAAGACAAGCCGCATTACATCAACCCATGAAGTTATTCCAATATTAAACTATTTAGTGGGCATATTGATTTTAGAAGAGCAGTTCTCTACAGAAGCACTTTATCAAGCATAGGAGTTACCCTTGGTTTGCCAGATGGACCTTTGTTATTTTTCCAACAACATAAACTTTTCAGCTGCATTCAACCCCCTCTGTCCTCCCAGGCAGCAGACAGCGCTTGCTTCTAGTGGCCGCCTCTCACCTCTGCTCTGTATGTGAGCACGGTGGGCGCTATCCTCAGACTCACTGAACTCCCTAGCTAGGAGACTCTGGGCAAGGTATTAATCATCACTGAGTCTCTTTCATCATTTATAAGGTAGAAATCACAATACCAACTGACAAGGATTGTTGTGGGAATTCAGTAAGACAAAATATTGCAACTATGTATGCCAATGGATACTCATAAACCAACCCAGTGACTTTTCATTCCCAGTTTTCCTTCCTCTGCCTCCTGTTTTAAACCTGTATTTCCCTCCATTAGGCTCCCTGCATCATTCTTTCCTGCTCTCTGCTTCTCCTGTTTCTCTGGTCTCTATACCACCAGCCATTTGAAATTTGCATACAGCTCAGTGTAATTTGTTGCTGTGTCATATAAATTTAAATTTCTTGACCCCAAACTTTGAGATGACCATTATCACTTCTGAATATAAACCAGGAAGCTGCATGTTTAACAGGCATCTCTAGAGATACTGATGCAAATCAATTTGCATTTGCTAAGGGCATGCTCAGTAGGATGATTTGGGAAGCCAAATGTCACCAGGGACTCATTGTGGGGTCAGGGGTGGGTGGAGAATCTGGGCTGTGAGAGTCCTGCAAGAGTGGAGACAAATACAAACTGATAAGAGTGCTGCACTTTAACGGCTAACAGCTCTCAGAACATTACACAGCTTAAATTATAGCAGCAACCTCAAGTCATTAGGAAAAAGGTAAATTATATTTGCTGTATTTAATTTAAACAATTAATCTGGTAATGCTTTTAACCTTTTAGTTTCAATAGTGTATGCTTCTGCTATATTTAAAATTATTCATAATACCTTAGTTTATATTTTTAAAAATCAAGATTAAAAAAAGAATTTCTGTTTTTGATCAACTTTAATTTAGGAAAAAAATTAACCATGCAAAATTTATTGGCAATTAAATAAATATAACAAACATCTTCTCTATCTGTTGAACAAATATAGGCATTTTTTTGAGAGATGTTTCTTACTGGATCCCTTTTAGGAGTTATGTCTGGGTTTTACCACCTTTCCTCTCCCACTGTCCTCCCTTTTTAGTTTCTGTGCTGTATATCATGATATAAAATTAGTGGCAAATTAATGTAATTTTTATCTGCACAAATAAATTTTTAAAAGTAAGTATTTAGGTAACGAGAGCAGAAAAATTCATAATAAACTATTTGAGTGTAAGTTTTGCTATGATCAGTTAATTCATATTTGTTTGGAAAATATTCTATGCATGGGTGACATCAACATCTTAACTTAAGCCTTGAAATGTTCTCCAGCCACTTTGATGGAGTGACCTGGAAGAATGTGGAACAGTGACATTCCACTTTTGAATATATACCTTAGCCACCAGGAAATCTATAAGATATTCATATATCTGTGCATAAACTCCTACTGCCCATTCCACACTGTTAGAAACCCAACAGGTGACCTAGAGTGCTGTGAGCCTGAGAACACAGGGCACCAGCTGAGACAGGGAGGAGGGACTTAGACTCTGTAAGTGGGATACTGACCCACAGGCAGAGGTCACTGTCACTGCACCAGGACATGCTCACTGTGACACCCTCAGGGACCTCAGCACACCAGTGAAAACTCTGCTTGTTTGTCAGAGTTGCCAAGAATAGGGTTCGGATGATTGGGCCCTGCTTTTTAAGGACACTGTGTCTCTTTCCTTCCTTCTCATCTTAGAAACAAAATGCAAGTTATATTTGTGAATTTGGAATGCTTTGCCCTTTGACCGGTGTCCCAGGATGAGAATGCCCTACATGAACAGAAACACTAAAAATGATCCTTCTCTTGCTTCTGCCCTTGGACAGCACACTTTAGCAAGGGAGAGTATGCTCATGATACTAATAACAGAAGCATAATTTGTCTCATTATTACTATGAGTATTGTCATTGACTTCTAGCTGTAAAGATGGTTATTAACGGCAGAGTTTACATTTTGTATGCCTCAAATGATCAATTCTTATAGAAAAACTTTTGGTATTTATGGGAAATATGGGCTTTGTTATTCACTAGTATAGCAATCTCTTTTTTCATTAATAATATATGAAGTGGAAAACTAATCTCTCTCTCTCTCTCTCTCTTCCTGTCTCTATCCCATTCTCTCTCTTCTTCTTTCTCTACATGCTCTGACCTTCCAAATGTCTTCTTCATCCAGCTAACTCTAGCACTGTGCCCTTGGATGTTAAATATTCCTGGGCTGGGGCTAAGGCAATAGATCTTTCCACTTCAATGGACAGGAGCTGTAAAAGAAGCAGCTGCTCTAACAGGACAGAGAAGAGAGTGAGTCAAGTAATTTAACAAAGAAAATAAGGACCCCCTTGCCATCAGCCTATGGAGATATTGGCAGGTAATTATCTCTCTGCAGAATGATGGACACGGGGATACACCAAGACCTGAACCAAAAGAGGTCACCGCACACTGTCTTCGGCTGATAAGGTCCCCAAAAGATAAAGCACAACTCTTTAACTTCTCAGAGGTCAAAAATAGACAAAATAGAGGAATGGAAATAACTAGATTTGCTCAGGAAAAAGAAGAGTTGAAAGCAATACTTTATTGATATGAAAGTGTTTAGATATTTGCACTACTTTTTCTTGATTATTGTGCTCTAATATTCTTAATGTTCACAGTATAAAAGTCTTGTAGAATGTGCACAAAGTAGTGTAATGAGTTTATAAGTTACATGCTTATGAGTTTTAAGTTTGAATAAGAGTTATTAATAAAATTCATTAAATATAAACTTAAGAAATATTTTAGTTTATGTGACAAATTTGTATAAGTTTATAATATTTTTACAGATTAAAGACTACATATGATGAACCCTGATTTATATATATATGTATATATAATTTCTCACAGCATCTACTTTTTAAAATGCATCTTTCTCATACAGCATTCTCAGAATTTTGCTTTAAGCAGTGCATTTAGCTCATACAGAGAGAGCATGAGATCTGTGAATAGTTGTCATTCTCAACTCAAGGACTTTGAGCTTGGCTTAAATACACTGGGTTCTCTTATCTGATGTCATCATCAGCTAATGGTAAAATTTGGAAAAAATATGTATTAAGGTTTAACCTAAGTAGACACTCAAACCTTTGCCCTGATCCAAGAAAACTGGTATCTTTATAAGAAGAGAAAGAGACACCAAAGATTTCCCTCTGTGCTATGTGAGGACACAGCAAACATCACTAGTTTGCAAGCCAGGAAGAAAGTCCTTACCAGAAACGGAACCCTAGCAGAATCTTGACCTTGGGCTTTCCGACCTTCAGAACTGTAAGAAAATAAATTTCTGTTGCTTAAATCATGCATCCTGTAGTATTTTGCTGTGGCAACCTGAACAAATGAAGACATCCCTTAAGCTCTTCAAATATTTTATAATATCCCCTTCCACAAAGCCACACATCTCACCTCAAAGGTTTCTTTTAAAAACTATCCAGGCCGGGCGCGGTGGCTCACGCCTGTAATCCTAGCACTCTGGGAGGCCGAGGTGGGCGGATCGTTTGAGCTCAGGAGTTCGAGACCAGCCTGAGCAAGAGCGAGACCCCATCTCTACTAAAAATAGAAAGAAATTATATGGACAGCTAAAAAATATATATAGAGAGAAAAAATTAGCCGGGCATGGTGGTGCATGCCTGTAGTCCCAGCTACTCGGGAGGCTGAGACAGTAGGATCGCTTGAGCTCAGGAGTTTGAGGTTGCTGTGAGCTAGGCTGACGCCACGGCACTCACTCTAGCCTGGGCAACAGAGTGAGACTCTGTCTCAAAAAAAAAAAAAAAAAACTATCCTTCATCCATTGCCCATTCTACTAAGTGAAGTATCACGAGAACGGAAAAACAAGCACCACATGTACTCACCATCAAATTGGTATTAAGTGATCAACACTTACCTGCACATATAGTAGTAACAATCATAGGGTGTCGGGCAGGTGGAGGGGGAAGAGGGGACGGGTATATTTACACCTAATGGGTACGTTGTGCACCATCTGGGGGATGGACACACTTGAAGCTCTGACTCGGGTGGGACAAAGGCAATATATATATAAGCTAACCACTTGTACCCCTGTAATACGCTGAAATAAAAAAAAATACACAAATAAATAAAAATAATAAAAAAAACCTATCCTTCAAATGTGGGAGAGATGACTTATATAGTATTTCCTCATGGGCTAGCCTTTCCTCCAAAAAATAATGCTAGAATTCATTTGTTTTCTAATAAATTTAGGAAGGGTGAGAGATCTAGAGCAATGAGAATCAAAGTATTTGAATATTATCATTTAGCAGAAATTAGAATTACACTTCTTTACAAACTCCCTCTTCCTTACCTGAATGATCGCGTCTCCCTAGAACACAAGCCCTACCTTTCTCAAACGTTCTTCAAATAAGTTACACCAGCTCAATTAATTTATGAATACAAGGTTATACCTAATGCTGGTATTCTTGTTTCCAAGCATTGCTTATGATCTGGGTGACACCAAAGCTTTCCAAGTTTTGTTTTACGGATGTTCCGGTGAAGAGAGACGTTCGTTAATGCTACCCTGCTGATCATTCTCCACTTGCCATTCTAGATTCATTTTTTCACCCTCTCTGTTCTACTTCGTGCCCGGAAAGCTGATCTTTTTGATTGCATTACCCAGAACTCTTTGCCCTTGACTTATATTTATTTGGATTTGGAATTTGGAGAGCAGAAAGAGAAAGCAGTCTCTGGAAATTTCTTTTGCCCTGCATCCACCCTCCTTTCTCGCCATCCATTCCCCTCTTGGGCTGCGGCTGCATTCTTCCACCTTCAACCCAGCCCCTGCCTGGGAGCCTCAGGATGCCGATGCCTTCACTCAGCGTCTAGTCCCTGGTTTCCTCCCCTTCCTTGTGGGTTCCCAGAACTTCCACTCACACTTTTGCAGCGATTCAGAGTCCTTTCCTTAACCACACCTCAGGTGAGCCACCGGAGGGTGGCTGCTCCTTCTTGGGAGAGCCCTTGTAGGTACACTACTCATCGAGGAAAACAAAAACAAAGCAAACAACATAAAGCGAAACAAAAACACACAATGATGTGTGACAGGCAGTGTGAAAGGGTTTACTCTATCTATGTGAAGAATAAGGACATTTGCTACATGAAGATGGGTGGTAAGGTGGAGAGGGAGATGCGAGGATAGAAGACCCAGGTGAGGAAGAGCCCCGTTCCACAGTCACAGGGTGAGGACCATTTGACTGCGGGAAGCCGCAGCAACACCCTCTCATGTCTGTGTCTCAGAACGAGATCTGAAGGTGACGTGTGACAGTTAGGCTATTATGCACTGACCTTTCTTTGGTGGCTTTTGATTTGAGGTATTTCAGAATGGAGTTAATTTGGGAAGAGAGAATAATTTTACTTTTTAGACTTCAGCTGGGGATGTCTGGATTATTTTGTTAAAATTTTGACTCTTTTATTTATTTTTTTAAATTTCAGAATATCATGGGGGTACAAACATTTTGGTTACATATAATGCCATTGCACCAAAAGCACAGTAAAAAAAAAAAAATGATGGAAAACTATCAACTAATTTTAGGTTAGTTAAAATAGATTTCCATGTATCCATGTGCTTTGTGATGTATCTTTCCATATCCTTCTTAAAGGGGTAGAGTATGTTTCTCCACCCTTTAAGTCTTCCCTACTCACATGCTTTGGTTAATTAAATATGATAGGATGAAGGTGAGTTGATTCTAAACCAAGGCCTCAAGAGGTCTTGTGCACTCTGCTCACGGTCTTAGAAATTGTCACTTCAGTGTAAAAACCTCCATGTGTACTGCTGGATGATAATACATGATCCAGTCACCCATTGTTGCCCAAACCAACAGGCAGACAATTGCTGAGCACGTGGATGGGACCATCTGGACCAGCCAATGCCCTGCAGCCTTTTTAGCTGACCACAGATGTGTGAGCCAGCCAAAGATTGGCAGAACCACCAGACTGAGCCTAGGCGCAGTAGTCCACCCACAGAGCCATGAGCTAAATCAATAGTTTTTGTTTCAAGGGGCTTGTCATACAGAGTTAGCCAACCAATTCAGCAGTTCATATAGATATATATATAATGCAAATAGATGAAATACTGTAAAAATAAGTAATAAAAATGAGGGGTATAGAAATTAGTGTATAGTATCTATAACACAATCCTTGTATTAGTAGTTTCTAATTAGGGGAGATAAGCAGATTTACTTAAAAGTGTGAACCACCCATACAGTGGCCAAAATTATTCATCATCTGAATCAAAAACAAATCTTGCCTCTTATCATAAAGTTTTCCTTTTGTAGTTTTGTAGGTACAGTGATCCTAAAATTATTTTGTGCATATTATAGAATAAATGTGATAATGTTATTAGAAGTCAGGGTTCTCATGGCCAAAGTTGTAAGGGGAAAAATATAATTATACAGTGGAGAAAACGGACAAACCTCAACCAGATGGTCAAAATTCGTATCACCAGTGGGAGCAAAAGCTGTCCTCTTGTGGGTGTGGCATCATGTCTAATCCAGCTGGTCACACATGAACTGAATTGATCAGGTCATGAGAATATATTGGACACATTCAAACTCAGAAAATTTTATAAAATACCTGACCTGTATTCAAAATATCTGTCAAGAGGCAATGACAGTCTGAAGAACTAAAGGAGACTGAAGAGAAATGACAAAAGAAATATACAATCCTAGACTAGAACTGTACCAGAAAAAAATAAAATCATAAAAATGATACTACTGGGGCAAATAAATGAATTGGAATATGCAGTGTTGGTTAGATAAAAATATCATGCCAATATTACATTTTTTGAAGTTGACAACCCTACTATGATTATGTATAAGAATACTTTGCTCTTAGGAGATAATATGCTTAAGGAGTAAGAGGAAAGAACATGATATTAAAAACATATTCTCAGAAGATTCAAAACGGAAACAAAATATACATAAGTAATATAAATGAATGGATGGATGAATGAATAAAAGAAGCAGCAAAAGGAAAAATGAATGAAATACTCTTTATATATCTGTTCTAATTATCCATTACTACTGTTGCACTGACTATTCATACTAACATGAATAAACTATATACTGAAGTGAATACATTGTGCATAACAAAAATTTATGAAAGAAAGTGTATTTACTCACAAAAAATTAACATCTTTCATGCATTTAGGCAGATATCCTCAGTTTCTCAGGAAATGCATTAAGATAATATTCTTGGTAACATTGTTTCCCCCCCCCACATTCCTTTTACTTCCCTCTATTCCATACATTCCACAGCATATAGCTTTGCCCTTAACAGGGCAAACTCAAACTTAGGAAGACTCAAATAATATTTTTCTATAGATGTGCACCATGCTATTTCTTAACCTACTGTGGGAAAATACTTTTCAATATCACCATAGTTGTACCTGGTTAGCAAAGGAGTAAATAGTGACCCAGTTGTTTAGGCAGAAACAATCATCCCCCATTGTTGATATAGATATTTGCAAGGGATTTTCCTTGAAGGCCTGCCATGGTCTTACCTTAATTCTGCAGTGTGCCTATAGTTTGGAAGAATTTTTATCCCTCAGGACATTAAGTTGTTGAGAATTCTGGAGACTTTTTAGTCTGAAAAAATGAAGTCAAGGTCCTTTAAAATCATGACTGTCACAAGAATATTAAATGCCGTAATTTAAAATTTGAAGGAGTGACTTTTGATTAATAGTTTCATCAATACTTTGGGTTCCATTGCCCTGTAAAACGTGTTCTTAGGGAGAACATTTGTGAGGATACGCCTGAAGCTCTGCAGGTACATTTAACACCCCAGGGCTGACAGGGCCAAGAGGATTTTATTATGGTACAAGGAGAATCTTGACTGAGAGAGATGAGTGAAGTAGTTGTAAATGATTCTTCAGACTTCTCTACTACCTTGTAGAGTGTATAGCCTGCATCCTCTGCCCTAGTCTGTGGGAGCCACAGTTTGTTCTCAGGCTCATACACATCCATACTTCATAGACCCCTAAGGCAGAAATTGTGAAAGATGCCCCGAATTTCTTAGATCATAGCCATAATATCGTAAAAACAATAGTTCCTATTTATTTGGATACTAGTTGGACTAGCAGGAAAATATTTTGAAATTAGGAAGTATAAAAAAAATTGAGAAAACAAATTATATAACTCTTTATAATCAGCATTGACCTCTGATGCCTAGTGCAGGCTTCTTCATGTCTTGGATGCACAATTAAGTTTTGATCAACAGAAGAGGAACCTATTTGCCACTCATTAAAGATATTTTAGAGAAAAGGCAATTCTTATGATGACATAATTTAGATCAAAGATTTTGCTGATGTTGTTAAGTACATATACTTCAGGAAACATTCATTCAACACACTTTTATTAAGTACCCACAGTGTAGGAGGAGCTGTTTCATGTAAATGGAGATAAATAGAGTCTCAAATCATTTATAGGCTATTAAAACACATGAACATTTGTAAGTTGATGGAATATACACAAAATGGTGACAGGCATAAAACAAAGGCTTATCTCTTCTCATAGCCAAGTGCTATGGGTGAAATTCTAAATTCTTTGCAATATTATTTGATATAGTGTCTAATGCTGAATTTATAATGATCTCTATACGATGATTGGAGTTCATCAAAGAAAAGCCATTAATTTATCTTCTTTTATTAAGCTAAAAAGGATTCTCGGCCACCTCATTTTCCCTCCTGTTTATAGAAGAATTTTCTGGTAGACAAAATCACTCCTCCAATTTTGGTCATGATCATTTATTGCAAATATTGCTGCAAGGGACTATAGAAGATAATCACTTTACAAGTAAATATACTTTCTGCTACACACCTTGGAAAGAGAGTAAATTGATTCAATTTTTGTGAAGGACAATTTAGTAATGTGTCAAGTTTTATGAATATGAAGACTTTTCACCCAAAAATGGCTTTTCTAGGATTTTATGCTAATGCCATAAGTGAAACCAAAATGGTAGACGATTTGTGCTTGAGAGGCCAAAATCCCAGAGAAAAGAGAAATGCTGATTAGTGGGCTTGTGCTCTGTTTTATGACCATTTTACACATTTTCAAAATTCTTAAACTGCACAGGCCAAGTGTGTGAGGAGCTAAGCAGACAGCAACAGGGCATCAGAGTGTGGTTTTCAGTAGACTTTCAATGCAGAGGAGGCAGAAATTGGACCTCAGCACTTCCATGTATTTGCAACCCTGGCAATGCCACAGGCTTTAAATTTAGTATTTGGAGAGCTATGCAGAGGCTGAAGGGGAGAATCAGAAGTAGGCAGACATCTAAATTTCAGCCCAAATTTGATCATCTCAGACCCAGACTGAAATAAAGTGATTTGCTGCACTATAGCTGTTTACTAAAGGATACGGTGATCCCTCTCTGGAATAAGTTAATATCAAGAGCTTCAAAATGGGAGGCCTAGTCAAAAGGTCTGATGTACCTATACTTAGAATTCCAGAAGAAAAGGAGAGAGAGGCTTAAATAGAAATCTTTAATTGCCCCAAAACAGTAAAGAAATCAACCCACAGATTCAAGAAGCTTAATGAATGCAGGCAACTTGCAAATATAACCACACATACAAACATACAAAAGGACCATGCCTAGACAAATTATAATAAAACTGCTGAAAATGAAAGGCAAAGAGGATAATTTGAAAAGTAGACAGAAGTAAAAAATACACATAATCTTTAAAGGAATAAGAAAAAGACTGACAGCACGTTTTGCCAGCAGACACAGGGTAGACAGAAGGCAAGGAAAGGATGTCATTAAATGGCTGAGAAAAAATAATTTCCAATCTACAACTCCATGCCAAACAAAAGTGTCCTACAAAGATGCAAGTAACATAAATAAGAAGAGAACAAATAAAACATATAAAATTATCACCTGCAGACCCATGCTAAAAGAAATATTAGAAGTAATTTTCTTGCAAAAGTAAAATAAAGATAGAAACACAAATTTAGAAGAGTCAAGAACAACAGAAAGAATAAATATAATATTTTGGTAAGTATAAATAAAAAGTAACACTAACAACAATATGGTGCCGTGTGTTATATAAAATACATATAAATATAAACAGACAGCCAAAATAACATAAAATATTGAAAAGGTAAAAACGTGGACTTCAAGTGCCCTCAAGTACTAGTACTGCATGGGAAGATGTAGACAACACAATGTATTTGGAGGTAAAATAGCACATGGAGATATGCTATAATCTGTAAAAGTAACTCCTGAATGTATAGTAAAAGAATGTACAACTAAAAAGCAAATAATGATAATACATGAACTAAGCCAAAAGAAAGCAAAAGAAGAAACAATAGCAACAACAACAACAAAAAACCCCATCAAACTGGTGAAAAAAAATTAAAAAGTTAGTAAAATGATAGACATAGATATATTTTAAAAGCAAATGTGCTGGAACAATATTCCATCCCTATATTTGGTGATGGGTAGAAGGACAACCCATCCCACAATATTTGCTTTAAATGGATCAGGGACCGAAGTGTAAAACCTAAGATTATAAGACTTTTAGGAGACAATATAGAAGACTATCTCTGTGACCTTGGGACACACAAAAGTTTCTTAGAATACATAAATTACAAACAGTAAAATAAATGCAAATGTGTGTGCTTTTAAAGATACAAAAAATAAAATGAGAAGACAAGCACCAAACTAATACAAAATATTTGTAATATCCAAAATATAGTATAAATTATATATAAAACTTTTACTATACAATAATGATAAAAATTACCAAAAAAATTTGAAAAGACACATGGTACAAAAAATACATGAATGGCAAATAAGGACCTGAAAAAATACCATACGTTATTAGCCATTAAGAAAATACAGATCAGACAATTAGGAAACAGAAAATGTAACTCTAAATGCATTCATTGAGGGGAAAAAAACACTGATTCACTAATTGCTTGACTAAAGGACCTTGACAAAAGCAGTAAAAATTGTCAAAGAAAATATGAGGAATATATTATGAAACATAACAGCCAGGACCTAAAAACAACCAATCAAGTCCAAGATAGAGAAATTTTGGTTGTCCGATGAAGAGAACAAGGGGGCTGATGACGCCACTTGGGTAACGGCAGAGAATGCCAACAGAGCAATCGTTCTAGGCTCCCCACTATTGTAAGTACCTTAAGTATATTAACTTAGTTAATCCTTAAAACCCCTCTACAAGGCCATACTATTATGAATCACACCTTACAGGTAAGGACTATGAGAAAATTCAGAAGGGATAGAGGCAGGAGCAAAGCCCAAAAAACTTGGTTGCGGTGCCTGAGGTTTTAACCACCCCGTAGGAAATGAGAACAGTCATGTGGGCACATAAAGAAAGTGCTACCGTAGCAGAATGAATCATTTGACACTTTTTCCCCAAATGAATCAGGGTAAAAAAGATAGTGTTTTACTAAGTGTCTAAGGGAATTATGAATAGAACAAAGAAGATAAAAATGGGATATAAAATCTACATACTAAAAAGTTGAAGTTCTGTGTCTATGTCTATATATGTGAATTCTGCCGAGCGGTGAGGGAACTGGAACAACTGCTACTGCTGTCTTCACAGCTACTCTTGGTGTTGCTGCTGCTGCTGCTACTGTTACCAGTTCTGCTACTGTTACTTCTACTAGTGCTGCTGCTGCACGTGCTACTACCATCGCCATTACAACTTCTGCTGCTATCACTACTGCTGCGTCTGCTATCACCAGTATCACTACTACCTTGCTACTGCAAATGTAACTATTACGGCTCTCTATACTGCTACCACTACCACTGCCACCTTTATTACAGCTGTCCCCTGTTACCCACAGTTTTGCTTTTTGTGGTTTCAGTTTCCCATGATCAACCTGATCCAAAATATTAAATGAAAATTCCAGAAATAAACAGTTCCTAAGTTTTAAATTGTGTGCCACTCTGAGTAGCATCATGAAACCTGCTTCATCCTGCACGGGATCCAAATTATTCCTTTGCTCAGCGGATCCATCCTGTGTACACAACCCACCTATTAGTCACTTAGTAACCCTCTTGGTTAACAATTGACTGCCACTGCATCTCAATGCTTGCATCCCAGGCACCCTTATTTTACTTAATAGTGGCCCCAAAGCATAGTAGTAATGATGCAAGCAATTTGGATATATTAAAGAGAAACCATAAAGCGCTTCGTTTGAGTGAAAAGATAAACATTGTTGACTTAATGAGGAAGGAAAAAAATAATCATGTGCTGTGGTTGCTAAGATTTACAAGTAAGAATGGGTCTTCTATCCACGAAATTGTGAGCTATATATTGTTATAATTATCCTATTTTATTATTGTTGTTATTCTCTTATGGTGCCTAATTTATAAATTAAACTGTATAATATTTATGTGTAGGAAAAAAGTGTATAGAGGATTTTGTACTATCTGTGATTTAAAGCATCCACTGGGAGTCTTGAAACATATTCCCTGTGGATGGGGGGAGTACTGTACTACAAATTAATATAATAATTGTAAAAGCAGGTTTTAGTACTTACTGTGTTCCAGGTCCTATTTGTATTACACATGTTAACCTATCTAATCCTTACAAAAATCTTAGGAAGTAAACATTGTAAGTTATTACAATTCTTCTAGAGCATATCCAATATAGAAATATGTTAAAAGTTGCTATGAGGTACTGAAATGCAATTCCTTATTCAGGCACAAGAAAAACTATACAGTCCAGCTGCTTGACAAGTCACAAATCTAGTCTCAACCAATGAACTGCAAGATGTGACAATTGGCTGGCATGGCCTGGGCCAGTGAGAGATCTCCATGCAGTCTCTTCTGCCTCAGTGACCATGAAGTTCTCATGATCCAGAGGATGTGGCCAGAAGATGGGTGTTTCTTTGCCTTAAAGTCCCCGAGCGATTTTGTGGAGCAGAGCTCCTAGCTCAAGAACTCTGTATCTATGTCATCATCTAAAAGTAGACTTTCCTTGGTTAAACAACTGAGATGTAGGGATTTATTCAGCACTTCAACACAGTATAGCTTATCAGATTAATATAAGCTACGATTTGTGTCTGGATTTGCATCATAGGAAAGAAAACTATAGAGCAAATTATTAATATGAATACAAGAATCCTTAAACATCTCTAAAATTGAATCTAGTAGGTTATTAAAAGGACACTACATAAAGATAAAGTAGTGTTAGTTCCAGAATCACAAGTGGTTCAATATTAATAAATCTGTTAATATTAGGCAATATTTAATAGTTTATGTGAAAAAGCATTTCCTAGAATTCCATATCCATTCTTGTATTTAACAAGCAATAAAAACCAAACAATCCTTCTCACTAAACATCAATAATATTAAGAATATAATAATGCTACACTAGCTTGCATCTCCTTTTTGAAGACCTTTTGCTGGAGAATGCAAACTCGAGTGGGTGGGCTTTTGAATTCCTGTGCTGAATATGAACAGAAAAGAAAAGCATCTATTCTCATCTACATGAATTAAACTACACACCAAATATCAATATAAGTCACAAATTTCCACTAACCTTAACTTAATAATAACTATACCAAATTAATTAGAAACAATGCCTAACGAATTGATTAAAGCCAGTTATATAAATCCACGATGTAGTAGTAAGTTTATAAATTTTTTATTTGTAGGACATGTGTTGGTCACTTTTTATACATGAATTATTATGTTAAATGCTGGGGAGGTTTAAGAAAGACAATATGCTAGTCTCTCAAAAAAGCTATAGACTGGAGACATTGATGCCAAACCAAAAAATCCCAGTAGGATATTCCTTCAGAGACACGTTGAAGGTACCACAGAAGATGTAGGACTGAGTTTCTCTAGAAGGAAATGCTAAACATGGTTTGAACAAACATACAAGCTCATTTCCTTTACTACCTCTGAAATGAGAGATGCATCCTCGTTCTACAATGATAATGAGGGCCCTTTTCACAATTTCCCGAAGGAATCTGGGCTTAAGTTGACAGCACTGAGGAGGCAGCTGATCTCATGGTTTTTCTCAGTATAATTTTATTCTCTAAGTGGTTGACTTTTCCAACAAGAGTAGTCATTGGTCACAAAAGTCTAACTCGGCAAATATCTTCATTCGATATGGAAAGTGCCAAAGATAAAATTGGATAAGAAGTCAAGAAAAATGAGAAATTACTGTTTAGCACTTAAAATCAGGGTTTTTTGGTTTGTTTCTTGGTTTCAGTTTTTGTTTTTTTCAGGAGGTGTTTCGCAAGTGCCCATGGATCTTGTCTGAAAATCGTTAGCTTTTGGTGAGTAGAAACATGTAAAACAAAAAGACAAGCATTGGCTTCCACATAACATTATGCTGCGTGGAGACTGAGAAAACTAGGAATTAAGCAATACAATGTACTTTATAAACCATTATTACGATATTAAAAAATTCATTAGATTCTCAGTTCTAAATCCTATAACAAAATCCTATTATTTACCTTCACAGATGACTCTTATAGGTAGTTGGTTCAAACTTTATATATGTATAACTGTATTTCCTTATAATGGAAAATGTAATGCATAGTTAGACAAAAGTCATGCATTTACATGACTTTTAGTTTTTCTTAGTTTTTAACAAAAAGTTTTAAAAGTAAAAATAATAGAAAATGCTTATAGAATTAGGATGTAAAGGAAGAAAATATTTTTGTACATCTGTATAACATGTTTGTGTTTTAAGCTAAGTGTTAATCACAAAAGAGTCAAATTTTTTTTAAATTACAAGTATATAAATTTAAAAAAAGTGACAATAAGCTAAGGTCAATTTATTATTGAAGAAATAAAAAGGTTGTCTAAATTTAGTGTAGCCTGAATATCCAGCATTTCCGAAGTCTACAGTAGTGTACAGCAATGTCTTATCCTTCACGGTCACTCACCACTCACTGACTCCCCCAGAGCCACTTGCAGTCCTGCAAGCTCCATTCATGGTAAGTGCCCTATGCAGGGGTACTACTGTTTATCTTTTATACCTTATTGTTACTGATTGTTACTGTAGCTTTTCTATTTTTGGATCCAAAAGTACTTCCCATTATGTTACAATTGCCAAAAATATTCAGTAATATACTGTACAGGTTTGTAGCCTGGGAGCAATAGGCTATACCATCTACATTTATGTATGTAAAATCTATGATGTTCACTGAACAACATCGCCTAATTATGCATTTTTCAGAATGTATCCTTGTAGTTAAGCAACAGGGAACTGTAACATAAGAAACACCTGAGGCATGCTGGAAGTTTCCAGACTGAGAGACTGTGAGTAATGCAGGGGTTTGGGAGTAGGGGAATAAACAGCCTCATCCTGGAGACATGTGAAATGTCCTTAGGAAGTGAAGTTCTGGGACCTTCTGAATGTGGAAGTTATGACACTGATTCAGTCCAATCGAGGAGCAGACTTATAGGAGGGTAAGATGTCCTAAGGGACATCTTGGGTGTGAACACCACGCCTCACATATAGCGGACACTAAGTCAATATTTGTTAATTGACAAACTAAATGTGATGCAAGTCAAACAACAACCATTTGAAAACACACCTAGTGAAACAGAATAGGCTGATACAGCTAGGACAATTCAAGAGTAGGATTCTTCTGATTTGATAACTTTAATAACAGATACATTATCAAAGCACTAAAATAGCAAACTCACTTCACTTGAAAAGGCAATTCTCAGATTTCTTTCAGTTCATTTTTGAAGAAGATGTTGAGAAAATCTGTGGATATCATTTGGCTCAACTGAGCCATAGGCACCTCAAAGTCTTCAAAGGATCCAAGGCTTACATAATAAACAAGACACAAACATAATATCATGGTATTTTTAGCATAAAGCAATGAAAAATCATTGTGAGTGTTGGTTTCATGAATTTTAGAATGATAATTTAACTTTTTCCTTTGGCACAAAATATTTCAGTGGGATGAATAACGTAAGTAGATAGTATCATTTGGGGTATTTTCCTCACTTTATTTTAATGCAGATATAATGCATCAATAACGTATTTATGGCAGAAGCACGTGAGGCAAAACATGCCAGCAAATTATGAGTCATCTACAATGTTGTTAATGGAGCACATTGTTACCTCCACTGCAAGAACATCCATTTTAAGTGCTTCATATTTCATTAAGATGATGAAGTGCATCATTAGCCATTTACTGAGAAATCACCAGCTATTAAAGAAAATTAAGTTCTATGAGTTGTTGACAACTTATAACTATTTAATAGTTCAATCACTATAAACTTTATGCCCTGCATAAAAATATGTGTGGATATTTTAATAAATCTTATGAATAGATAATGCAACTTTAGGAATAAATCAGTCTGCTAGGGTTATTATGTTAAATTATTAATGGTACAAATATATTGTAAGTCACTTCTGATGTACTTTCACATTTCTCAATGATCAATCAATTGCTAACAAAAGAGGGTACAAGTAAAACTCATTGAGAGTACAGACCATCTTTAGCTCATTACCATTTTTGGCAACGTTGGCATGCAAAGACTGAAATACCTTAAAAACAAAAAGGTTAAAACAAAAGCATTATTTGTTAAACTACAATTTTATATAACCAGTTCTGCAGACCAGGTTTGCAAATATAGATCTGAAAAATTCTTCACCTATACTAAAATAATTTTTCAGGAACCCTGACATTCTCCAAACATATCTTTAATGTAATCACTCTTTTAAGAATCTTAGTGAATAAAACCCATGTTTTCAACATTATTTTAATTTTTATTTAAAAAAATTGTCTTTATCTCATTAACTCTGGTGTCCACATGGAGGCATATATAACGGCAGGGCTTCTTCTGCTGTCGATATTGACGTGAGAGGTGGGAGTGTTGCCAGCTCGCTGTCTTCCTCTTACAGGAGATGTTCTTATGTTTGGAAGCTTCATGCTGAAGGTGGCAGTGTAGATAGAAGATACAAGTACATCAGAACGCTTTTGACTTTGTGGATTTGCTTTCTGAACCCTGGAAGTTGGCTACCTCCATACCTATTTTATGTAAGACAATAAATCTTTGTGAGGGTAGACCTCTGAAGTCAGACTTTTGTTACTGGGATCTGAAAGTAAGTTTTAACTGATACAGAAAGGTCAGAGCACTGTACATATAAATTCATATAAAATATGATCATGACTGAGATGAATTAAAGATATTTTTTCAATTTGAAAAGAAAAGGGAGAGAAAAATTGGAAGTTAATCAAATAGGACTTTGTAAATCACTGGCATAATGTGGCCATAAGTCACTGAAATTATCGAACTAAAATATTGCCTTGTTGAACATAAAATGTCATGACAAGAAAACCTTGAATAAGTGTCCCTAAAAATCACCTTTCCTCTGAATTTATGGAGTATAATGGCTGTATAATGCATTTGGCAGTTAAATAGTTTCCCTACATCATATGGGGAAACTATATCTGTTCAAAGACGCATTACAAATTCATTAGCAATAACTTAAAATGTTACTACATGAGAAAAATATATAGAAATGTATGCCATGGAGTTCTACTCAGCCACAAAGAGCAATGGTGATCTAGCACTTCTTGTATTATCCTGGGTAGAGTTGGAGCCCATTCTACTAAGTGAAGTATCCCAAGAATGGAAAAATAAGTACCATATGTACTCACCATCAAATTGGTTTCACTGATCATCACCTAAGAGCACATTTAGGAATAACATTAATCGGGTGTCGGGCAGGTGTGGTTTGGGAGGGGATGGGTGTATATGTACATAATGAGTGCAATGCGCACTGTCTAGGGGATGGAGACGTTCGAAGCTCTGACTCGGGGTGGGGGGGCAAGGGCAATATACGTAACCTAAACTTTTGCACCCCCACAATATGCTGAAATAAGAATAAAAAAACGGTGATATAAAAAACAAATAAACAAACAAACAAAAAACCCCCCAAAATACTAAGGCCTGGGCCCCAAACCGACTGATATCCGTGCTTATGTCTGAAGTGTATTGCAGAGGGCTGGCTGTTATAGTACTTAGTAGTGGAAAGAGCTGTAAAAAAAAAAAAGAATCTTAAAAATATTTTCTAATTTTGTAATTCATATACTTGCTAAAATATTCTCATAGAGCAATAAATCATTCTAACTATAAAAAAAAAGAAATTGGGATCATTGAACTGGAAGTTAGGTAAATGGAAAACAGGCAAATGTAATCACAGACAGATGAAACAATGGAAAGATGTAACAAAACAAAAGATACACTCAGGATATGGTAAAAAAAAAAAAATGCCAACTGTCTATCTGTCAGTAATTTAAAAAGTGGAAATGAATCCAAAGTAAAATTCAAAGTCTTGATGATGAATATTATTAACTTACACATTCAGAAGTCTCAGAGAATTCCAAGGGGGATAAACACAATGAAAACAAAACCTGGAAATATTATATTAATAGTAAAACTGTTGAAAATCGGAGGCAAGTATAAAAGTCTTTAAAGTAACCAGAGAATAAAAGACATCTGATCTCCAAAGGAAAAGCCATAAGACTCGCAGCTGACCTCTCAACATGAGTGACAGAAGCCAGAAAGAATGGATGGACATTTTTTATAGTGCTAAAATTAAGTGTTAAAGTTGCCCCTACCTCACAGACATGCCTGGATCTATTCAGGAGTGGGAAGTGGGTGAATTAGCTGCCTGGGCTCCTCCAAGGCCGTGAAGGTGCTTAAGAGATTAGCTATGCTCAGTCAGGGACCTATCAGGACAGAGTATTCACCAGAAATGATGGTTATTATGTATATTATTGAAAACTAAACACAATACCCCATGTCTCTTACCTTTTTTTTTTTTAACCTGTCTTCTCTTCCTGTTTTATCACCTTGTGTTTACCTTCTTTCTTCACAAGACTTTTGTCTTTACTAGTGACATAACTTATAAAAATGTGTCTCAGTTCAAAGTCAATGTGGGCCCTTTATTTTTATATAAAAAAATAAATTTTACCTTACATAAATGCATGACTTTGTCACTAACCAAAAGATATGTTATAAAGTAAATAATATGGAAAATGCAAACATTTGAAGTGTAAAACAACAAAATAATGTCTTTAAAAGTTAATTATTATAACTATAAATTTAAAATTTTTAATTTAAGCACAATTCTACTAACACAATTCATTGCATTTGAGTTCTCCGTTGTTTCTGCAGATTGAACTCATGCTGAAATGCACCACTCCTGCTCAGTGTCCTTAAGGAGTTTGACAATTGATTTTAATTTGTAAAGAAAAGAAATGTTGCTATATATTAATAAATACCAGAGTAACTGACAAAAACATACATCAAAAAATACAATGTACATATAGGGAGGTACTAAACAATAGCTCAGCCATTTGCAAACTATTTTTTTTTTTAGTTTTAGTTCAGATCACCGATTAATGTGGTATTGATTTGATAGGATACTTAAAATCTTACCTGCACATCTGTCTACATTGTTATGTAGACTTTCAATCATTTGCGTTGATTGGCTTGAAATAAGCAATTTTTAATAGTTTCTGTTATTATTATAGGAAATAAAAACTATTATCAATGCTAAGCTATTTCATCAATCCAAAAAATCTGTCAAAAAAATAAAGTTGGCATACCATTTATTAGTATAACAGTGAAACAAAATTTTCATTGATACTGTCAATATCATCAAATATAGGTAAAATATAGGCCAATAATTTGGGGTATAATAGCACCAATTTTCACTTAGTCATTAAGACAATATTTTCATTTTCCTTATTATTTTACCTAATTGCATAAATGCAAGCTCTATTCTTTGGTGGATGTATCTCAAATTCCTACTGAGATACTATACTTACATAACAGGTATAGTAATGTAATATTCCTTTCAATCATATTTATATTTTCTTTATTAATATGCAATTTAGTCTTTAAAATTGATGAGTGCAATGCGCACTGTCTGGGAAATGGACACGCTTGAAGTTCTGACTGGGGGGGATGGGGTGGGGGGAGGGAATGGGTGCACACCTACTTGATGAGTGCGATGTGCACTGTCTAGGGAATGGACACGCTTGAAGCTCAGACTCGGGGGGATGGGGGGGCATGGGCAAATATATATAACCTGAACTTTTGTACCCCCATAATGAGCTGAAATAAAAAAAAATTAGTCTTCTATGACAAAAATACATGACAATTATTACTGTGCATCTTCCATAATCATTTATTCCTCTGCAGTTAATTGGGGAAAAGCATAGACAACTCAAATAATGGGGAATTTTACCTTTTCTATTGTTGTGTAGGACCAATGCCAAATTAATGTATGTGTCAATGAGAAAAAATTTGATTTTAGATGAAAATAACCACATTGACCCCACTCAATTACATTTTTTAAACTTACTGAGTATGTAATACTAATTTTAAGATGCAGTATTTGTTTAATGGCAAAACTAACTCTGCTATAATAAAACTGTAAAAGCTGATTAGGCCCAGTTGCAGTAACGCCAAGAATGTTAGCCTCTCCTAAAAACTGCCTCTGAGACTTTCTGTCACAATGGAATGTACACTAGGGGAACTACTCTACCTGAGGGGGCTGCAGGATATACCAGCCCTTAAGAGGTGTACACACACACACACACACACACACAAACACACACGCATGTTTCCTCTTTGGGGAAGCCAACTTCATTTGTATTACTTCCTTGCATTTCAGATTCCCTTCACAAAAACATAAAGTGGCAAGAATTCAGTACTTCCTAATTCCCTACAAGCTATTCTTGTCCCTGTCATGACAATTTACAAATTCTATATGTGCTACTTTCATTTGGTATTGTACATTTTATTGTATAATTACCCACTTGAGAAACCCATGTATGAAGAGGTGCTTTTCAAAAATTAAATTGTAATACTACTCTAAATCTTAGATTACATAGGAATATGCTTTTTATTATCTTGAGGTTTAATGTACTTTTGAATCCACTTTGCCTAAGATTTTTAGATAATGCATCTGCAAGGTGAGACCTTTTGTGCTAGGCTTATTTTAGAACAAGAAAATTGTTTGGAAATATGTGATCTGTAAAATATCTTTGTCAGAACTATAATTACTGTCTAGCATTATTCAGTATTTCTATTAATGGGTCTCAAATTTCAAACAAATTGAAGATAATCACTGAAGAAGCTGTAATTCAGCAGTTACTAATGGTTACATCTATTTACATAATAATTTAGGTGACCTGAAGACACACAGTGAAACCTTTTCTATGCCTTTAAACTGTAATGTCTCTTTGGGGGAAACAGTGTATCTATCTCTGTAACTTCTTGTTTTCCTGCAGTAAAAATATATGTAACATTGCAAACTAGATATAGGGTAGGTGACTGGATATTACTGATGGCGGGAATTTCATTAGAATTTCAATGGCATAAAAAAGGAAGGGAAATAAATTGGTGTGATCTGAATGCATAGTTAAGATCCCTTTGCACAGAGAAATATTAGCATTTTCAGTTGAGAAGAAAAGAGCTGATCAGGCACATTTGATAGTAATTTCCACTTTTATTCATTCACAAAATTTTATGTGGCAGATATTGTAGCTGCAGCAATAAAAATATCTGATTCTGAGAGCCTGGTATAGAGGCAGAGGAATAAGCCTATGGCATAAGTCAGTCATTCATTTGGTTCATTCATTTATTTAGAGACTTTTCAATAAGACTTGTTTAGGTGAAAGAAAAGTATAAATTATTCCTAGTTTAAGCAATTCCCTCTAATCTCCTTCCGGACTGAACTTAATAGAAGACATTTCAGGAAAAAAAATTAGTTTACTTTGTCATGGTGTACTAAAAGTTCATGGTAGAAGGTCTGATAACCTTTAATTTTTTCACAAAGAATGTAAAACAGGACTATTTTTTAGCTGAAATGAGGTTATATAAGGTTGTAGAATGCAAATATTAATAAAACTTGAAATAAGCATATCATGTGTGATTGCTATGATTGTATTTAAAAAATTGTGTTTTACTAGCCAACTTTAGGGGGAAAAAAGATCCTTTATCAATTTTTAGATAAAGTAGCTTCTCTGCAGGTGTCCAGCAATGCGACCATTCCCTTCAGAGCGAGGCCCAGTGTGACTGTCAGTGGAAAGTGAGTGGAAGTGTCGCAGGCCTCTTCCAGCCCAAGGCAGTTGGGAAGTGAGTGAGCCGTCTCCAGCCTTCCAACCACCATTTGCTAGATGGAGGCCTCGTGGGAGGGGGTGTGCAGGGGGATTGGAGGAGTTGCATGCTGGGTAAATCCCAGACCCTGAATTTCCAGGTGCAGGAAAGCCCTGCACCACCCAGGATCGATCACCTCACACAGTCTGGTGAGTTTGCATCTGTGTCTTTTGTCAGATCACCTCCACCGCCATCCCTTTACAAAGTCCTCTGTGTTGTTAAAGCAGAGAATCCTTTTCCCCATCTAGTTGCTGGTTAGAATTTGCCAAAGAGAGAATATGCACATGATTTGGGAGATGGTAGAGGAAGAGAAGACGTTATCCTCAGAGCCTGCTGCAGGCAGACAAATGGGATAAATATTTACAGCATATGTGCCCAATGAAGGATGGGTACTGCATCCTTTTTTTCCTTCCATCTATTAGAATTCAGAGGAAAGAGTGTGCAATTTCAGATGTCAGCTATGCAACTTCAAGATCCAACAGGACCCCAAATGTGAGAAGACTTGGTTGATTCGGATAAGACTAAAAGAAGGCAGCAGGTACTTTGGCCAAGCTGGTCAGACTGAACAGAGTTGAGGGTTCCCAGAAATAAATAGTGCTTACATATAAGGAATTTTTGCAAGTGAGGAAATCTACTTAGCGGTAGGAGAAGGAGAGTCAGAGTCTGTTTGTTTAGAGCCTGTATAAACCACAGAAGGACAACTGGAGACCTCTGCCCACTGGCCAGTGTCTCCTGGTCATAAATGCTTCTTTGGAACTTTGTTCTGGACTAGAGAGCACTCGCCAAGCAGGGGAACTGGTGGGCGTGTTCCCTCTACGATCTTCAGACCTTTGCCAACATCACTCATGGCTAAGATGTCAGGGCAACTTTGCCTCTGGGAGATTTCCAAGAGTGTGAAGGTTGCTAATTTTTGTTTTGCCTTAGCATGCCTGGATTTTACTATCTATTAGCCTTATGTCTAAATAAATAACAAATAAAGTGAGAGTTTCCTATGCTCAGTTATTCACTTTAAAAAAATGTTATGAGTCATTGATAATATCAGGAACAGCACTTAAAACTATAATATTTAAGTTGTTCTATAAAATATGAAATAGCATAGCTATTAATAAAAGAAAATAAAGTATGGAGTTACAGAAAATTATGGTATAAGAAAAATCAACTGTTCAACATCACACATCAGTGAAAAAATTGATACACAAGATCATAGACAAATTTCCTGGATTACAAATAAAGACATTGCCACATCAGCTGGAGGAACTTCTAACCTATGCATAAAAACTGCACAGATATGGACAAATGAAAAGTCAGGGCCTCAAGGCTTACACTGTTGCAAGAACCCCAGCAATTGTAGATTCTCTATTCCAGGTGGTAATAGTATAATTTAGGAAAATGACATAATTTAGTCTAACTACTAAATTTATTAGTTATGAAGGTCATTAGTTATTAAACTTATCCCCACAAGCATTTTACTTTTATAATACGAATATCTTCATTAAGACAGCAGTATGTCATCCTTCATTCTAGTATAACAACTACTATGTTAATACTAGTTAATTCCAACTTCCTGCATGGATAATGACTAAATATTAATCTGAGAGACATATTATGGAACAAATCACTTGCTTCTGTGCAGAACTATTCTTACTAGAAATCTGGTAGCGTGGTTCCATGACTTATGATGGCTTTTGCCTTATATGTGGGTCTCTCTGTTCTCCCTCTGGCCACAAACCTATCCCCTGTGTCTCCAGAGTATAAAGCTTCAGGTAGAAGAATGGGTATTGGAAGAGCTTCATGTAATACAATCTATACTGCTAGCCAAATTTCAGAAAGAGTACAAATGCACACATATTTAGGTATTTTGTTTAAAGTGTCCATACTAGGCTCTGTGAAAATGGGCAGTTACTGTGCCAGTTCTGGCTGGCAACGAATGCAGGAGAGATGGGGACATTCAGGAGAAAATTACTTTCTCAAAAGTGGAGTCTCTATCCAATCAGGAGGGGAGAATTCAATAAGTCTTAATGGTCTGAGTGTCTACAATTGATAATACAGAAGATTATGTAGGAATTTAAAAAGCCTATGGGTTAACGCACATTGAAAAGAGAAGGCAAAATTGTCTCTTTATTGTGATGATATACAGTATATGAACATACCAAAATGGAGGGAAATATGCAAAAAATGAAATTTATTATATTTGTCATTAATAACAGTAATGTATACCTTTTTCCTTTCTGTAATGATTAAATGTATTCTATATAGCAAAATCTTTGTACTAAATATCACATTTTTCTATTTTCAAAAAGTAAGATTAAGTGTGAGATCCTGTAAAAGCCGTTAAGTATAATATTCAGGTTCATTGTTACATACAGAAAGAAAACAATGATTTAAATTATGTGATTTTAAAGACTGGAGCTGTGTCAAGTATACAGCCAAATATGTTCTCCAAGGTCCTCCCACCAATCCACTGAAAATTACACAACCAACAGTCAGCCTGGTAAGCCAACTGCCCCAGCCTAAGCACTGCCTTCACTTCCTTCAAGTGCTGGTACATGTCTTGCTAATTCTTAGGGTGTTGTGAATGTTGAATAAGATTTATGGAAAGCCCTTTGCAGAGTGGCAGAAAAATTACCAAAGAACTTTGGACAGCCACAGTATTTTGCTTTTAGAAATTGCTTATATCTGGATACACTGTCTATCTGAGATTTTTCAAAGGTAGTTAATTTCTTTATGGTCTATTTCAGCAGCTGTCTGACAGCATTCTTGGCATACATATATTCAGTAAATAATAGGAAACATTTTTGAAACTTGGAAACATTTCTGTATTTTTGAGTTTTCCTAATGGCTGACTACCACCGAATTAGTAGGAATAACACATGGCAATAAATTGAGATTCTAACAGACAGAAAAATGTTACGAGAAGTGACATAGTACATAGGCCATCTATAATTGAATATGATTTAGCACATCTTACATACCTATAAAAATGCAATTCTGATTAGCTGTCAATCACAGAAGTGGTCATACTAAAGTTTATGCTACTGATCTTTCTCAAACTTTAACCTGATATTAATGCCTAGGCATGAATTATTTACTAGAGTATATTCCATCTTGTCTCTTAAGCAACATTCACCTGTGAGACCAAGAGAGCTTCTGATGTCAGCTGCAGATAGATTTTTAATAAGGAAAGAAAGTTCAATGTGTTCTCATCCGTGGCATGGAGAACAGAGAAGCAACAAGGAGAGAACCACGGGAGCAAGACCAGCACCTATTCAGTCAGATGAAAACCCCCGTCGTGCCTAGAGCCAACCCTGAGGGCAAGCAACTCAGATCCAAGACTTAATGAGCCTCCATCCCCAGAGAAGGTCAAGGAAATTAGAGATTTCGTCCTGGGACTGGACTTTGAAAGAAAGACAGAGAAAAAGAGCTGGAACATGAACTTGAAGGATGAAGAAGGTGAGTGTGCCCAGAAAAGGTGAAAACAAAATTTGGTGAGGTGAAGATGGGGAGAAATTTAAGCCAACTAGGTGGAAATGTCCGTTAAGTCATTTGCAAACAACTGACTCGTTTCATCTTCTTAATGGCGTTATTACGCAGGAATTATCACCCCCTCAGATGACTGACAGTCTGGTCAACTACCCTTCCCTAAGCAACGCAGCTGGTCACTGGCCCAGACCTTGCATCTGTAGGAAAAAGTCACCCATGATTACACCAACACCCTCCACTGTTTTCAAGGTTGGGCAAAGTTATGGGCATGGTGAGGATGAGGGAGGTTGGGGGGTGCCCTGGCAGGAGCCTAGTGGGGCTGAAATAGAGGCCACCTATCAAGCCTGATGAGGCCAGAGGACAGAAAATAGCAAGCAGAATGACCACCATCTGGACAATAAATACCAAAGTCCCATTCCAACTTAATGAGCTGCCCAACTCTAAAGCCATCCTACTCCATTACCAATCACATTTATAAACAAGGTGAGAACTCAGCAGCATGAATGACAGTGTCAGTCAAGGAAAATGTTGGAAAATGTTGAAAAGATAAAGCAACAGGATGGAGTAAAAGCATGCAGGACCCGGGGCAGGCAATTGAGGATTAATCATGAGGTAAAATTGGGGTAATATGCCTAGTTAACTTCCTTCCTCTTAGCTCATTCAAGAAAATTAATATTACCAAGATGAGCTGAGTATCCCATTAACTCTGTTTTCTATTAGAAAATTTCTCTCCCAGCAGTGAAACAGAATCACCAGTGAGAAGTGTTTCTAACCATTATTCTGCACACATAGTTTATTTATTTACCCCAGATGACTCTATGTTGGGGTAGAACTCCAAATTAATAGGGCATTCTAAGCAAAATCTTTCTAGCAAAGTCAAAAGTGTAAAAGAGACTTTACACATTAAGCCTCAGTCCAAGTTCAATTAGGAATCAGCACTCTTGGTTTCTCACAGATAATTACTCCCTAGACCGTATCATTCGATATCACTCAGTGGGTTTATGTGTCTCCAGTTGCATGGATAGGAATTTGGTCTTATAACGTAAAGAAGGTGGCGTTTAGTACTCCATTTTCCTTCTTGCATTGTATTGCATTCCATACTTATTTATTTGCTTTCCAAGATTATACCCAAATGGAGCATGACCTTCCTGAGTCTACAGCAATGAAATGTAGATTTTCTAGACACAAGGGCTTTGCAGGAAGAGTCAGCAGAGGTCATTTCATCGGGAAGGGCAGGCGCGTGCTCCTCTGATCTTATGCTGGCTTCGTGATCACTGTGCTCCTTTCTTGCAACTGGCGAGATCGCCTACTCAGGGGCCAGGCTGCCAGGGAAAGATGGGAAGGAAGCCACTCAGCTTGCCCTGGGCTGGCTCCATCCCGGGCACATACACTATCCACAAAGTCTAGTCCAGTTTCCCAGGGGATGGCCCTGGGGCTTGGGGAGTTGGCCTAATGGTATAGTGAGTGTTCCCTTCAGGGTCTCTTATTGGTGGGTTCACAGCTCTCTGGACAGTCTCCAGGTGCCCATGAGCAGAAGAGGAACGGATTCAGGAAGTGAAGATCTTCCTGACCGTCAGCGTCCTGCACTTCTCATTTTCACCCTCTCATTTGCTCAGTGAATGAGCGCATCCACTCACCAGAGCAGGTGAACGAGGACAGCGATGAACTCAGGTGTCTCCTTCCTGGGCACCCCTTCCAGGATGGAGAAGCCCACAGATCCAACAATAATGTCAGAAAGTTAAAACAAATCCTATAGACATGGTTAGTCTAATCCTCTGGTTCCTTAATGTCAGGTAGCCCAGAAGATTGCATAGTTTTGGCTTTGTTTTTGCTATAGACATTTAAGCCTTTAATTTATGTTATTATTAGAGAATTGAAAAGAGGGAAGTGAAGAAATAAAATGCCAAATAAAGTTCCTACAGATCCTCCAGAGAAAAATTGAAACTGTACATTTTGGTAACTTTGCTTGAAAACAGTTTGAATTAACTATTCCCTTTTTTCCATAGAAAAGTAATGAAATTGAAAGGTTGATAGCTTATCAGAACTTTACCTTGCTGTCTCAGCCCATTTTTATCTCATGTATAATGTTCACATATTTCTTATCTTTTCAGAGTTGGTTTTAATGTGTTGTAGAAGAATATCTGATAAGGAAAGTTTAAATTTGGAATATGACACCAGAAAGGCCACAGCGAATCTGACTTGCATTAACCTTGCCAAAAGTCATCAGCCAAGACCCGTTTGCAAGCCTAACGCAACAGTTTAAAATAGTCCATTGAATTACTTTTTAATCATTTGTTATAACAGCTTTAGTAGGATAAGCTATGAGAAATGGTGGTGTATTATGACATTTTTAATATCTCTCTAGGGGACTTATCTAAAAGGCATCCATATTTAGGTGTCACTAATTATGTGAATAACCTAAATGTGAAAATAATTTCTTTTTCTTGATATGTTAGGCACAGGAGAAAATAAAACAGTGAGAAAAATGGAGTGAAATTGGGTCTACATTCCTATTTTTTAAAAACTGATTTACTTTGACCCTTTTTTGTTCAGTTGCTGAGATTAAGCTGACATTTTTTGTGTTTGCATGACTTTATTTGTAGCAGTCCTGTGAAGGAGAAACAGTTTTGTATTAAATACACAGATGATGTCATTGAATGTTAGTTGCTAAAATAATGAGTAATGTATATATTGAGTAATGTATATGAGTAATACATATATATAAAGTTGTAACATATTTTCAAAAATTAATCATTACTTTTCCTTTGAGTAGATGCCCAGTAGTAATGTTATTTCTACAGATAAATTTATCAATAAGTAGTTATATAGTTTAAAGTGGTTACAAGTAAAATAAATTATTTCAAATGAACTTGAATTTCTCCTTAGTTCCAGAAGAAGTTACTATTGACAGTGGATGCTAATTCTCATCTCAAAAGGATACAGGTATATTTTTACCTCATACAGGCCAGTCTGTCTATTGGCATATATCATATTCTAGTAGGAAAATTATGAAAAATATCGGGGAGATCATATTATTAAATTTTTATTAAGATAATTTCAAGATGTTGATGCATGAATTCCAATGACTTGGGCAAAAAAAGTTTAAATGTCCATATTGGTTTACTAGATCATCACTGCACTGACAAAAAGAAAAGAATGAATCAGTTTGGTCAAATGTCTAAACAAAGGGTCATAATTTTTGGTCATGAAAAGGAAAGCAGAACTTAGAAACTGCCATTACCAGTGAGAGGAAAGAGAAGATTTAGGTTGCAAAAAAGTGCTAACATGAGGACTTTTTTGTAGAGTTAAAAAAAAAAAAACAGATAAAAACAGCTGAGCATTGATAATATTCATAATGTACTTCTACATATCCACATATGCTAAACTTCTAATAAGGTAACCTGTATAAGATCCTAAAAGATAAATTTCAAAATAAAAATAAATGAGAGTTTATAAATTCTTCTAGACTAATTACAGATCATTGATGTTATTTACGGCCTGGCATATGACCATCCATATGATAATTAATTATATGTACCTAAATGTAAATATCATATGGATTTTGGGCATATAATTGAGCTGTTATGTAAAACATCAGCTCTTAACAAAGTTAAAAGAGAAATTATCAAAGTTTGAACTCACAGGGCCATCAGTCCTGTGAGAATGTACATAGTCATTGCAGAAAATAATGAACAATGCCTTGGCTTTTATTCTATTCTTAATATATTAACTTATTAATCCTTCCAATATCAGCTTCACCATGCCTCTGCCAGCTTGGCCCCCACCCCCGTTGGTGGAGAAACCCCACTAGCTTTGCATTTGTCATCAACCCACAAGCACACAGAGACTTCAAACTTGCTTATTGTAGGCTAGTCTGACTCCAGCTAAGCTCCCATCATATTTGGTAAACAGGAAAAACTCCCTCCATGGGCTAACGATCCTTTCTTCAGTTCCTGTTAAGTTATCTAAGTTCCTCCAGAGCATTAATTATGCCATTACATTTTCAAAGAAGCCTTCAGAAATCATGTTGATGGGAATCTTATCTGTTTTTGTTTTACCACATTTGATTACAGGATATATGAAGTTGTTATCTATACATCACCAGTTTTGTACTATTGCCTTAGACCAGGGGTAGGCAAACTCTGGCCCAGGGGCCACAACCAGCCACACCCCTTCCTTAATGCACTGTTTAAAGGTGCATTTGTTCTATGATGACAGAGTGGAGTAGTTGCAGAACAGACTGTGCAGCCTCCAAAACCTAAAATATTTACTCTCTGGCCCTTTGAAGAAAAAGTTTGGCAACCCGTGCCCTAGACTAAAATGGAATTATAACATTGCATCTTTTACTACCACCACCATTTCAAAGTAAATTAGGGTCAAGGAGAGTTCTTCTTCTTCTTTGTGTTGTTGATAATGATTTGCACATATTGGAAAGTCGACAACTGTTTTTTCTGATATATTAACACAGCATACATTTAACTTGAATTTAGTTGATCACCAAGGCATAGAAATGAGCTGCAGGGACCCCAGCTTCATAGAGTACAGCTGCAAAACCATGACAGACAGACAGGAGTGAACTGATACAACCAGGGCTGCCATACAATTTCAGTTAAAGCAAAAACACAGGAAAGCAGAATGTGCCAATATTTTAAACCTTTAATTTTTATAAGTCAAACTACTGTGAAGAGTTCTAAATTTTTACTTAGACTTTTTAGAACAATAAACATTTGAATTTTTTCCCCCATGAATTTAGCCACAGCATATGAGTTAATAGCAGAAAAGTCACTGGAGATTATAATTAATGATTACTTTCAAAATTTTTTCCCTTTGTGCAACCACATTAACTACCTAACACTTTTATATTTATGGTATATTTGAAATTTGTGTTATAAGTTTATTTTCTTTAAGAATTTTGTTTCCATGGGACAATATTAACAGTGATTTAATGGTGAAGGATCAACAAAGTTCTATGTTGAGGGGGGCAGGTTAATTAATCTTAAAACTTTAAAGACACCGGAGAAGAAAAATATAATGCAAGGAATGTCATCTTGCTTGCTAAAAAAAACATGAAAAGTAATTTCCTAAAAGAAAATTAAAAACTAGGAGTTTTTTTTTAAATATATATAATTTGGTTTTTATTTATTTATTTATTTCAGGATATTATGGGGGTACAAACATTTTGGATACATGTTATGACTTTGCCACACCCAAACCATGATTTGGGGTGTGCCTTTTCCCCCTACAATGCTTGCCGCATCCATTAGTTGTGAGTTTACACGCCCCCAACCCCCTAATCTCTGGAGAATATTACTAGCGTGATAATTTGGTTTTTGAGGGAATAAGGACTTCCTATGTAGAGAGAAACTAATTTGGCCATAAAATGATTAGCATAAAATGTTAAAATCTACAAATCTATCTCCGTTACTCTTATGTTCATCCCCCGATTCCACAATGAAGAGCTCCTTGCTTTGGGGTAGGGAAAGCTAGTTCTTCTCCAGTTATATCTCAGGGTCAAATCCTACCATCATTCATCTATTCATCACAGTCTAATTGTTAAGATTTTTGCCTCTGATTGGTTCTAACCAATTTATCATTTTACTAAATGACCACTGCAGTTTGTTTTACTCTAATTATCACACCAACGGTTATACTACCTTTGGGAAAGTAATTTATTATATGTATCCCAGAAAGTACACAGAAATTACAGGAAACGAAAATCAGGTTTGAAAATAGATGCACCAAGTGGGTAAGTCTCTTATGTGGACTTTGTCTTAATTCTCCAGTGGAAGGAAGAGTAATGTATACACAGTAATGTATACAGTAATGTATACACAAATAAATCTTGTGTCTGTGCATTGCTGCATATTTGTCAATTTCCCCTACCATCCGTGGAAGCTTAAAATTTACTTTGAAAAGTTTGAAATGAGTACAGGCTATAAAAAGATAATACCACATGTTTCTACTCTCTTTGAGCATTTCTTTCAGTGATTTCCTTTTTATTCCACAACTCTGCATTTTTTTCTGTACCTGAATAAAAAAATATGTCATTTTGTTTTCCTTTAACAAAGCAAAACTTCTAGTCAGCAAGTGTATATGATGATAGTTTTTAAGCTTAACTCCTCATTTCATTTTTTATAAAATTTCCAATCTCTTCGAATTGCTTCTGTAGGCAGATGTGTACTCACATACGTTCTCCTGGTTTGCATTTTATTTTGATATTGCAATGTTAATGAGAAACCAAGTTTATTTTGATGTACTCCTTCAACAGTGTCAAAATAATTTTTAAAAAACCTGTTCATGTTATTCTTATTTGAGGCCAACCGTGGCATTTCTTCCAAGGTTTTGAAATGATAGCATGTTTCATTCTGCTAAAAAATTAGAAGCAACTTGCTTGTAAGATATGTTAGATCTGTGCTTGATTTCAATGGGAAAGAATAGATGGATCAAATAAATCACATCTCTGCATAACACACAGATCTTGTCGTCTCCTGATCGAAAGCTCTACCGTCCTTAAATTTGCCACCCACTAGTAGTGAGCCGTCTGGCTCCATGTGCCCGATGTCTGAAACTGTCAGACAAAAGCTACAGTTTCTCAGCTGGTTATTCCTGATTCTGGGGTATTTTGCCCCAGCATCTCCACGATTGGGCAATGGGGTGTTGCCTATAGGCTCCTTTCTTCTGTTGAGTCACCTTGATCCACAAGCACATCAGCAACTAAGGGAGATGTGGGAAAGAGGACAATATACCCTAGGAATATTACCTAATTCAGGATTCAAGAAATGTGGTCCTTTCATGAGAGGCATCCACTTCTTGGTTAAAACCCATTGTGATTCTGGAGGCCTGAGCAGGGGCAATTACAAAAGCCCTAACTGGCAGGCCCCCTGGGGGACGCTGCCCTCCCCAGCAGACTTGGTGCACAGCCAAAGCCTGCGTCCTCTGAAGGGAGCTCCAGGCCAGGACGCGGGCCCTCTGGCCGGTCACGCTCTTCCATGTTTGCATGCGAGCAGCAGCCCTTCCTTCCTAGGTGTCTTCCCCTGACGCCTGACGCAGAGGTGGTCTTCAGGGGCCTCCGCAGAGTCCTTGCTGGGGGAATGAGGACATCCTTGGGGATGCTTCTTCCTTCCGGACTCAATAGCAGAGCGTTCCCACACCTAACCCTTCCCCCTCACCTTTTTCCTGGCCTCGGGAACCATAAAACTGCTGGAAGCAATTCAAGCCTCCCTCAAAAGTAAAGTGACCCCACATCCCTGCTAACCCGCCTGCCCCAGACAGCCGCGTCTCTCCAAGGGGAGGAATGGAACGCGGGGAGTCAGCACTGCTTCTGAGTTCAGACTGGCTTTACTGTCACAGCGAGCGATGACGGCTTAACTCTTCCTACCTGGCTTATTGCTCTCATTTCCTTCTCTGAAGTGAAGTCACTCAGGGATGGAAAATCAAATTCTGCTGTTGTCACTTGTAAGTGGAAGCTAAGTTGTGGGTACGCACGGCCTTGCAGAGTGGAATAACAGTCGCTGAAGGCTCCAAAGACGGGACGGGGAGCGGGATGAAGGATGAAAAATTACCTCATGGGTACAATGTGCGCTATTGAGGGGATGGGTACACTAAAAGCCCAGACCTCACCACTATAAAATATATCCATGTAACAAAGCTGCACTTGTACTCCCTAAATATATTGAAATTAAAACAATAAAGAAATTTAAAAGACAAAAAAAAAATCAAGAGATTCCTGCACTAACGTAATAATGTAAGTCAATGACTTAAAGCAAAGATAATTTTCTATCACAGAACAATAAGCCAAGTCCTGATTGTGCCTTTTGCTTATATTTTCTCAGGACATGAAGCCATTTTCTAGATGCTTAAATTTCTTGAATGCTTCTGGAGAGCTTAGGTATCAATGAAATGCCTTTTATTTATATAGCAGTTCATAAACCTATTTATGGAAATCGTTGAAATATATATCCCCAAGATGTAGCGTGCAATGCAGCCAGCATGAAACAGCTGCTAAATGTACTTTCTTTGGTAAGGAAATTTGCTCATAATATGAGTAAACATTTATTGAACATTTACTATGTGCAGTGAATAGTTCTGAGTTTTTACACCCGTATTATGTCATTTACTCTCACAACAATCCTATCAGGTAGATGACTTTATCACCTCTGTCTTCCACATGGCGAATCAATGCTCAGAGAAGTTAAAGAATATGTCCAAGGGCACTCAATAAGGTCGTGCTGTGGCAAGATATGAAGCCAGTGTTTTGATTATTATTCTTAGCCACCTCCCAGTATAATTATGAATGTTTGTCTGCCTGGTTTATTTTTATTTCAGCATATCATGGGGATACAAATGTTTAGGTTACATATACTGCCTTTGCCCTGCCTGAGTTAGAGATACAAGCACACCGATCCCCCAGACAGTGCGCACCGCACCTGTTAGGTGTGAATACACCCTTCTCCTCCTCACCCCTCCCACCTGCCCAACACCCGATGAGTGTTACTACTGTGTGTGCACATCATTTTTAAACTTCATTGTAAATTTCAAATATAGCAAAGTTTTATACTCCAGAGCCAGCCCCAATTCCACAGGTCGAACTGGGCATGGGTTTTGAATTTTAGAACTTTTCAAGATTCCTCTAAAAAAACTTACTAGTAGCTCTTATTTACTTCCCATCCTTTATCCCCAGGATTTTCCATGGAGGGGGTTCCTACTGGCAACATGCCCACCCCGTTTGCCCTTTGCAGCACCCGCACATGCTACATGGAGAGGCTCGAATGCCTGCAGCTCAGTGATGGCACTGACTTTTTAACAAGGGTGTCTGTCCGCTCCATGAAATGTAAAGACAAAATCCCTCGGTTCATTTCTCAACTTGGATATTTAAAACTAGGTGGGACTGAATTTTACTTCTCACTTGTAAAATAATGTTAATAAATTTTTTTGAAAACCAAAAAAAAAAAAAAATTAAAACAGATAGTATAGTTTAAATCAGACTCAGTATTCTCAATATTGCTGGTTTTCATTTTAATTATCTGCAGACATTTCTGGGTATAGGATCTTTAAGCTTAAGCAAATTTAAGTGATTACAAATGCATTTTTTACCTGCGTGATGGATTGTCAAAGTCTGGGCATATGGAAAGTTGTAAACAAAACTCAAACCATGTAAGTAGAGGCTCTAAGGACTTCTTCAGCTAAATATATAATAAATTTCCTGCAAATGACCCTATGACTCATCGTAAGGATATGCATAGAATCTTTGTCAATAATACATAAACTTATATGTTTTGGTTCTCAAAATTATAGCCAGATTCACATAGACAAGTGACTATGGAAAAATGAAGATTATTCAAGTTTGCTAATGGTATGCCTCAACACTGGGATAGCCTATAGTAAGCATAGGCAGCAACATATTTCCCAGGATTTAGGACTTCTTTCAACTATAGTCACTTCTGGAAATGTAAGTCCAGTGTATTTAATAACAAAAATCCTTTATTTTGCTGCAAGTTTGTCTTCCAGCTGGAAAGAATAGACTATGTCTAGCCCTAAATTCCATAGCTTGGGAAAGTCCAAAACTTTCTAATGTCCCTCAAACTCTCAGAAATCCCCATTCTGATGGCCAAAATTGACTGAGTGTTCTTGCACTTTTTCTGTCTATGCGCCTTACCAATGTGACTCAGACTTGCAACTCATAACTTTCCTGAATTGTGCGAAAGATTCCCCATAATACTCTGAAATAAAAATAAAACAAAACAAAATGGAGATAAAAAGCCCTATTTTTTTTTAAATTCTACTTGAACAAAGAGCAGTAGTGTACAAACAGACTTTAGTGAAGATACCATGAGTCATTTACAGGAAAAATTTATGCCATATACCCTCCTACATAACACACCAGTCCCATCTCAGACATTTCAGCTTTGCAAGGCACCTGTCACTGGGTGTCCTCTTAGTCCTCTTTCCGTGAAGCCTATTCTCAGTGTGCTGACTCCTTCATCTTCCCTCTGGGCTCTCCTCCAGGAACTTAAATAGTTTCTCCATATTTCGAACTCTAAATCACCAACTTGCTGACGTGATCTTGTCAAGGTCTTAAAGAGAAAGAAACTTTCCTTTGAATATACTCATCTTCATTCTAGGACAATTGCAATAATACATTTTTGTTCACTTTCCCTGATTATTCTCAGATGTCAAATCAACAAGATGATTCATTAATTTAAACATTTATGCACCTAATTACAGAGCTTTAGAAAGGAAAAATAGACAAATCCATAATTAGAGTCAGAGACTTCAATACCCATCTCTCAATAATTGATAGAACAGGTAGACAGAAAATCAGTAAAGACAGAAAAGACTTAAACAAATCAAAAACTATCAACAAGCTTGACCTAAGTGACATTTCTAGAACACTCCACACAACATTAAAAGACACAGTTTTAGTGAACAAAGAACTTTTGCCAATATAGACAATATTTTAAACCATAAAACAACCCTCAATAAATATGTAAAGATTTCAGTGAGGCAAAGTATGTTTTATGACCCAAATAAAAGTAAATTGCAAAGCCCTAAAAGCATAAGCAGGAAGATATTTGAAAAATATCCACAAATATTTGGAAACCAAACAACACATTTCTTAATAACCCATTGGGCAATAAAGGAATCAAAATGGATATTAGAAATTATTTGTACTGAAGTATAATGGACACATAAAATATCAAAATGTGTGACCTAAATCTAAAGCATTATGTATATGAAATTATACAGTAATACACTATTAGCAAAAAGAAAGTTTTAAGAATATATGGCCTCAGCTTCTCCCCTAAGAAATGAGAAAAAGAATATCAAATTAAACCCAGTTAAGCAGAAAACCTGATAAAAATAAAAGCACAAATCAATAAAATTGATAACAGAAAAAACAAAAGAAAATATTAAAGAAATCAAGGTATTTTTCTTTAATATCAATAAAGTTGATAAACTTCTAACTAGACAAACTAAGGAAAAAGGAAAAGATGAAAATCATCAATATGTGTGATAAAAAAGAATAAAACTAAAGAATAGTTAGATATAAAAAGAACATAAAGGGATATTATGACTTTCATGAGAATAAATTTGATAACTCAGATAAAACTGAAAAATTGCTTGAAATAAATAATCCATCTAACCCATTCAAAAGAAATAAAACATTGAATGAACAATATCTACCAAAGAAATTGAATTTGTGGTTAAAATTCTTCCCATAAAGTAAACGCCAGGTTCGGATGGCTACACTGAGAATTAATTCTAAGAAATACCTATTGAAGGAATAATACCAAATATATAGGAACTATTCTAGAAAATTGAAAAAAAGGGAATACTTCTTAACTCATTATATAATGCCTAGTACCCTGATACCAAAACCAGAAAAAAAATTACAGAAAACAATTAATCAATATCTCTTATGAACACAGAGGCACATATTATAAACAAAATTTTACAAATATGTTAAATATATATATACACACACACATATATGTGTGCATATGTATAAAGTATTAACATGTGTGTATGTGTGTATATATGAAGGATACTACATCCCACTGATGTTTAGGAAGGAGGAGGCAAAGCGGAATTTCTGTCTGTCGTGTTCACTCTCCTTATACTTGTCTGTCCACTACCATTGCTGTGCAATTTTATATTGAGATGGGAACATCAAAGACATTAAATCAGCCCCTCGTGTTCTGGTGTTCTACAGATGAGGAAGCTGAACCTCAGGAGTTCAGTGGCTTTCTGATTGTCATAAGCTCTTCTAACGATGCCATTTTCTAAGGGCAAGTAAGCCTCGTCTGTCTCGCGCCTGAAAACTGACTGGCCACCTTCACCCTCACAGGCATTAGTTCTTGCTTCCCAAGGGACAGCCACTAGCCTCCTCCTCGTGATTTTCTATCTTGCCTTAGACCACATGCATCTACGCGGACTCTTGAGTTTCTGATACTACCTCATCCTTTCACTTGAGTTCCTTTCTTGCCACATAGTTTTATACATTTTGTTTTATTCCTTGTCTATTGCACGTGTGCGTACCGAGGGGGCGGGGCAAGAGGCAACTGCTGACAGGCAAACACTGATAGCCAGAGTGACACTCCCACAAAGTTCCCAGAGTTACGAATTTTAGTGCGGACCAGGGGCCAGGTCTTCAACACACTTCCATCACCAAAACGCAAAACAATGTTAAGAAATAAAATGTAATATTGATAAAGTCAATCAGGAAAAATATTACTCAGGTTATTTACTTCGTGCCTGAAAAATAATGACAAAGACTCCCTAGGTAAACGGTTGTCCAGATGATATTTGCTGGGGATCAGGGACTATTTCTATGGCACAATGTAAATTGACGGAATTGAAGAACATTTCTCAATTAGCATCTCATAAGCATTTAGTATTTACTTTCAATTTGGCTTTTATGTTGGGGATGGCAGTGTTATTCAAGTAACGTAATAACTATACACACAGCAAAGACAGAAAGAAGATGTTCTTGAAACTCATATATTCCATGATATTCTTGAGATGAGGCAAATCTCTTTGGGTAATAAATTACTGACTGCACCACTGCAGAAACAGTCACGTGTAGTAGAAACTGCACAAAAAGTCACTATATTATTGTACCTCTTTACTCTCCACAACTTTTCCCTGGGAGTTTAAACTAGCTCATTAGCTTTAGTTGTCAGAATGATTGAACATAAGTGAAAATGTTACATATATAATTTATATTCTTTTTATTTATAGATTTATAGGTATATTCACAGAATATATATATGATAGCTATTAAATAGATGATATGATATGTAAAATTTAGTGGCACTTCGTTATATATGCCCTAAGAAAAAAATGTATTTGAAAATATTACCATGTTAAGAAGATTTATCTGCATTACGTAAAAAATGGGAGTTACTATCAGAAAGCTAATAATTCCTGAAATTGGGGGATTTAAATTAGTTTTTAAAGGTATAAAAATAACTTATTTATGTCTTTTAGAAGGAGTGACGGAAAAGGATATCTCTTGTACATTTCTTCCAGAAAGCCTCCTGGTCAGCTGCGGAGATGTCCTCCTCAAGGGTGAGCAGTTCATCAGTCCTCCCTTGGAAGAGCTGGACATGGAAGCCTCCCCTCAACCTTTCCTTTTACAGAACTTATATTCCTTTGCATCCTAGCACAAGTCCTTCCATAAAGCAAACTTTTCCTAGATTACCCTATAACTTCTTTTATAATATTAAGACTTTAAGATTCATATTTTTGGCAAATTAAGTGTAATATTCTATTTAGCATTTAATAATAATTTTATCTCATAACAAAAGAGGTATCCTTTTTTTTTTTTTGTCTCCAAGAAAATCATTTCTCATAAACGCAATAGGATGTTCTATCTTTACCATATCTAGAATGATTAGCTTCTTTCTCTATTGGATCATTCTGTAAAGAATTTAAATATGCTTAAGTATTTGTCATCTTCAGAAGAACAAAATGCTCAATCAATACCTTCTATTGGTTCCATGTTTGCATCAAAAGCGATTAAATGTCATCCCAACTTCACCACTAAGATCTTGAGTTGTCTAGTCTCACTGTCTTTATTATCTCTACCTCATTAATCTTTCCACCTACTGGTTTTCATTCTTCTGAAATTCCATTGAGATTTCTCTCACCAAGGTTGCCACTAGCCTTGTTGAAATGGCTTTTTTCCCTCTCATTCCTCATACTTGCAAATATTCAAAAGCAGTTGATAATCATTGCTGAACAATTTCACCTAACTGGATAATTAATAAAGGATAAATTTAGAAGTTAATAACAATCAAGGAGAATTATTTTAGTTTTAATGAATATAATTTAGTTATATATTTTATAAAATAAATTATATTTTGAGAATCCAAATAATCCCATGCAAATATTCATTTGGTCTACAAATTCTGAATGGCAATTTTCCTAAAGGGTTAGGAATTTTCATTTAGTGAAAGGAAAGTTCACAACATGGTAGGATTTTATGTTTCCATAAGTTTCATGTATAATATATATTTGATTAAAAAATCCTATGTAGTAAACTAAAAAAATGCAGACTAAGCAAAGCAAATTGCTCTCAGCAGAAATGCTCCCCGATGCTCACCAAAAAAATAAAAATAAAAAATAAAAAACAACTTCATGTTTGTAGACATAGAAATTGAAAGAAATGCATTTTGTAGAAGGCTATTGTTTAATATTTTTCTTGGAATAGATTGCTATCTGCTGTAGCATCAATTCATAGTTTATATAGAAGACAATATTACAAACACTTCTTATACTTGTATCAATTCAATTTTAATACCTAAAAAACCTTATTCTAGCATGAATTCTTTTAATTTGGTTCCATTTCATTTAAAAAGCTGTCTCATCACTTAGTGTCTGGAGAAAAGATATTTGCTTCTGAATTTCATCTTCAATACTATAAATTTGCTATAGATATGTTAACATGATGAAAAAAGCTGTTGTCATAGTATAAATAAATATAGATTTTTCTTATAAATAATTCATAGAAAATATTATAAGCTGAGTTCTAGGTAGCAGCACCAGAGGGTTCAAGGCAGATTTCAGTATGTTTGTGTTATCTGCTTGAGTGTTATTTTATATGTGGTGTTTGAATATGCTATGTATACATGTGACCACACATGGATGCAAATGGTAATAATATTCAAGTGTTGTGAATTGTGTTTTCCAAAGGGGGCAGTGGCATTATCACCCTTCCCATCCACTTGTACAATGTGACCTCGTCACTCCTTCCAGCAACAGATGAGTCATGTCACCGCCCTTTGAGACAGGATACACTTTTGTCTCCTGAGACCAAAAGAGTATGGAATAAACAGTGTGACTTTTGAGGCTAGGTCACAGAGCCTCTACTTGATGATATTGGGAATCTTTCTTTCTGGAGATCCCCTCTCAATATGTTCTTTCTCAGAATCCAGTTTTTATGCTGTGAAAAGCCCAAGCCATGCAGAGAAGCCACATTTAGATACTTGGAGGAAAATTTGCAGTTGCACTAACCTTCAGAGTGTCCCTATCCAAGAGTCAGATCTGTGAGTGCAGAAGCTACTTTGAAAGTGAGTTTCCTAGCCAGGTGGTCCATTGCCCAGTCATGGAAGCCCCAGATCACTGGACAGAGAAGTGCCATCGTAATGTGGGCTTCCCAAGTTTCTGAGCCACAGAATGCCTGAGAATAAAAAAATAATATTTTTATGTAAGTAAATGTGGGGTTACACAAGAAAGCTAATTAGAAGATCAAATAAACCTTAGAGGGCCTAATTTTCACTATTGTATTTTCTGTGGTACATTCATCTAGAAGTACACTACCACATCATTGTAATGCTGATATGTATGTGTATTTATTCACTTATTTATTTTGGTAGACATGAGGGATTACATTGAACTATGCAACTTTACTTTGAACAGTACCTATTATTTTGTTTCATTTTAATTTATAGGGCCTGAACTTGAATTTATGAAGGTTAAACCTTTGATCTTAACTTTTTTAGCATCATGCTTAAAGCATTCAAGTCTTTTGTTATGCTTAATCTTCACTTCAAATAGCCATGCTCAGGCGATTCAGAGCCACTGAGGTAAAATTTCAGAACCCAAGAGCCATAAATGAGAATAATAAAAAGAAGTTCAAAGTGAAGGCCAAGAAAGAAAGAAACAAACAATAATACCAACAACTAAATAAATCCATGAAACGAAAGAAATTAAAGTCCACTATAACCCTGATGTTTACTCAGAATTTGGAAAGTTTAAATTTCTAAAGTTAAAGCTCTCAAAATAATTTGAAATTTTATGCAAGAGACCATTTAAATGTATGTGCAGATTCCTTTTCTATATTAATCATGATGAGATTAAAGATCATTTCCATCTACTTTAAGTTTCAAGTTACAACTTCATCGTATTCATTGTGTTTGATTATAATGTGCCAATTGAGCATTCGTCAATCTCAAAATTTAAAAATATTGGATTTTAAACCTTGAGCCAAGGGGCACTTATATAAATCTAAAAATTTGCTGGCCTTTTCATAATGACCCTGCCAAAAACATCCTCAATTTATTGCAAAATTATGCTACACAATGAAAAACTATGCATGGTGTGGCCATATGATCAAAAGATGCTCAAAAGACTTGAGTAGAAACAATTGTTGTCACTCTATTCTAAAACTTGCTAATTTGGAAACAGGAACAAAAAAATACAATAAATATTTTCATTCAAGGCGACAAGATTGAAAAGAATGATTCATAGGTTGAAAAATAAAAGTGGCATTTAATATAATAAAAAATATTATTCAATGTTCGGGAAAGGATGATAAATGAGCACATGTTTAATCACTGAATGTTAGAATAAAAGAGTCCTTGGGAGAAAGCAGTAGCAGCATGTCTTGCCAAGTGCATTATCTCTGGCCAAGAGCTGAAACGTTGACCTGTGGTCAGCAAGCGTAGATGGCAGAGGATGGTACCAACTTAAAGGTTTGGTGTTATAAGTCTAACTACAGGCAAACGATATCATAGAATTTTTGTAAAGAGGATATAATTATCAACAGAATGACAACAAAAGTTTAAATCTCACTTCCATCACACAGAAGCTTCATGATCAGATATCAATTAACTGAGGATTAACCACCCTCTGTTGCAGTTTTTTTTAATCTCTGGAAATGAAGATGGTAATTCTTCCCTTTCTTTCTCTCCCTTTCTTTTTGATGTTTGATGTTGCAATGACTCAAGGCTCAGCCCTTGGTTCTCTTTGCTTTTCTATCAATAGTTCCTCCCTTGGTTTCTTCTATTCTCATGACTTTAAATGCTACCTATATACAGATGATGCCCAAATTTATGTCACTAAATCTCGTTTCTCCCTCAAATTCCCAGGATTATATCAGTGACTCCCTAATCAGCATCTCCACAGGAACATCTAGTACATACCCCAGCTTCAGTGTGGGAAAACAGGACTCTGTCACTCCTCGTGACTGCCCTCTCTCCCTGTCTCTCAGTGGTAACTCCATTTTTCTATTTGTTCAGGTAAGGAGTCTGGTATTTGCCTTTGACCGCTCACCCCTTCTCCAGCATGGGACATCTGATCTCTCAGAACATGTGTTTGACAGCTCTACCTTCAAAAGCCATCTTTGATCTCGCCAGCTCTTAGAATCTTCCCTACCATCATTTAGGTTCAAGCCGGTAACATTTCAAACGTGAATGCCTGAAACAGTTTATATGGCACTTGATGGTCTTTCTGCCTCCAGTCTTGACTGCCAAGACTCTGCTTTCATCTCAGTGGCCAGAATTATACTCTAATGACATAAATGACTCACGAAAATCCTCAGCTCAAAACCCTCCAGTGTCTGCATTTTGCTCACATTGAAAGAAAAATTCCTGGCTATGAGACACTATTTAATCTGCTTGTCCTCAGTATTCTCTAACTAAATATTTTTTTCCTCTCTTTTAAGTCTGCTATATGTATAAAATATTATTATTATATAATGGATGTAATATTACATAATAGATTTTAATAAGTATATATTTCACTTTGAAAATAAAAAAGTGATTCTGAATATCTCATATGGTAGCATCAGATTTTACTCTATTAGCAACATGTGAAATCTCTTTCCGATGCTTACTTTAGGAACTCAATGATTTTTTGCAGCCCTTCATTATTTACCTACATTTACCAACATTTAACTCAGTGAGGAAAACTCATATGCTACTTAGGAACATGCATAAAATCCGTGTTCACCACCAGTCTTAGGAGAAATGGAAAAACCATAGCTGACTGCGGCCTAGGCCCAGCAAGACTGACTGAGATAGCAAAGAATTCCCCCTGTGGAATTATTTTATGTATTTATTTATTTATTTCAGGATATGATGGGGGTACCAACATTTTGGTTACATGTTATGATTTTGCTACACCCAAACCATAATTTGGGGTGTGCCTTTTCCCCCCTACAATGCTCACTACGTCCATTAGTTGTGAGTTTACCCACCCCGAACCCCCCAATCTCTGAAGAATATTACTACCGTGTGAGCACCACCGTGTTGATCAGTTAGTGTCAATTTGATGGTGAGTACATGTGAAGCCTATTCTTCCATTCTTGTTTTAACTTCAGCTTTGCACCAAACTGTTGAACTGCCCTTGTCACCAGAGCTGTTTTGAAATACCCAATAGGTGGTAATCCTGCAGGATTAGGAGACTGGTCTCAGATGACCCTTAAGTAGGAGAAGCCCTCTCCTCCACGTGCATGGCTGTTGTTGCTCCCTGAGACCGTGGGTGGAGGACTGCTGTCTGCCCCTCTCTGGTGGCCCTGCCTGGCTGGAGGATCTATAATGAAAACACTTAAAATTCCACCTTGTGGTTATGTCCTTGAAGCTGTGCCAGCAATTGGACCCCTTCTGGCCAGGTGTCCCAAAGAAACACCAGCAGATGGATCCCCTGCTGTGCTCTTCTGTTTGGGCCTCTGGGGTCCATAGCTACCAGCTCAGTTAATAGAGAAACTTGAAGAGTTTATACAAAAAAGCTCGTAGTCACCTAGTTTTCTTTTACCAGGAGGTTGCTGAATAAAAATTTCAGCCTTTTATCATGTTTACTTAATAAAATTCAAAATTTTTGTGATTCTTTATTACTCCCATTTTTCACATTCGTATGGCTAAAAATGCCTTTTTGTCATTTCTGGTATATTTTTATATATTGATCCAAAATTCTACCTCCTTGTTTTCTTAAATTAAAAAATATTATTTTTCCTTATGAAATGTGTATGAGATCACACGGTGAAAATGTCAGGATCACTCATGCGCTTATTTTTTTTTATTGCTCTCAATAGCAATATGTTGTAGATTTACTCCGACTCAGCCACAGAAATAAATTATGTATGTGTTTTGGCATCCTGCTTTGAACAATGAAAGATAATAGAGAAACATTATCATAAACAGCTTCATCTGAACCAAACATGAATCATTTACCTTTCTTACCTGACTATTGAAAATTACTTTATAAGATTGGGCTGCATATATCTATATCAAAAAGAAATGAAAACAAAACCTTATCTACACTACATTGCATATATTCTATTTCAATGTTTTATTTTTATTTTGAATTTATGCTGGAAATTGATGACTTACAGTTGCTTTTTCCTAGGTAACAATAGATCTGTACAATAAAGGGAGTTGGCATAGTCATTCAGTCAACAGTAACTGGGCTGGTGTCAGTAGCCCTGAATGTGCATGATGTGGGACACCCATTCTCCTTGTGAGAACGGCTACATGTGCATGTAGGCATGTGCACATACACACAGACACACAAACACACCTTATAACTGAGGGATGCAATGGCAAGCAGTGGATATACAACACAGACAATGGTCAACTCTTCCTGAGGAAAATGAGAAACCAAGAAGGCTTCATGCTCCTAGAGGAGGAAACTCTTGAATTGAGGCTTGAAGATTTGGTAGCTGCTGCATAGGAAAGATATTCCTGTGAGAGAGAACATTTTTCACAAAGACCTAAAGCACTAAACTCTCTGGTGTGTTCAGGAATAAAGGATCAGGTGCCTGTGGGTAGGTCATTGAAACAAGGTCAAATTCAGTACGCTGAGAGATGGCGCCACCTGTGACACTTCAGGAGGCTCTCAGGCAGGGAGCTTTTGCAGGGCTCTGAGTAGGGGAAGTCACAGTCGTATTTGTGTCTCAAAAGAATTACTTTAGCAAAACGTGGAAGATAGATTAGGTGCAATACTGGAGCCAGATGATTGCAGGCAGAGACTTGGAAAATAACCCCAGTGAGAAAACCGGTGACCAAGCTGAGACAATAGAAACAGAGTAGTGGAGAGAGATGTGAACTGCATTAAAGAATTAGAATAATCTATAGAGTAATTTTGAGGGTAGAACCACAAGAGCCAGGGAAGCAAGCTAGGACTTTGGTTCCAAAAATAGAAACATATGAGATAAAATAAAGATCTAAAGAAGATTGGAAATAGTTGGAAATAGTAAGTAAAATGACTAGAGGGTGAATTTATAGATGGTCTACAAGATGCTCCCAGGCTTAGTGATTTCCTAGGAAGACTTCCAGGACTCAGCACAGAACTAGTTGCATTAACAGCTAAGATTTAGTTAAACAAAAGGAAACAAAGCAAAATCAGCAAAAGGAAGAAGCCCAGGGAGCAAGCAACGCCTAGAGAAAATCAGACTCACGTTTCCAAGAGTCTCCTCCCAGTGAGGTCACACAGGATGTGCTTAATTCCTCCAGCAATGAATTGGGCAATGTGTCGGATGCGTTGTCTGCCAGTGAAGCTCTTTAGAGACTTGGGGCTCCGAGTGTTTACCAGAGGCTGGTAATGTAGACATCCTCTGCCCAACATGTACAAAAATTCCAGAAATTATATGGACAACTAAAATATATATATACAAAAAATTAGCCGGGCATGGTGGCGCATGCCTGTAGTCCCAGCTACTCGGGAGGCTGAGGCAGTAGGATCACTTAAGCCCAGGAGTTTGAGGTTGCTGTGAGCTAGACTGACGCCACGGCACTCACTCTAGCCCGGGCAACAGAGCGAGACTCTGTCTCAAAAAAAAAAAAAAAAAAAAAAAAAAAAATTCCAGACTCCCAGAAGGAAAACAATTGCTTAGCACAGAGCATATTATTTGCACCAACAGTCCAGGCACAATGATGCACCCTTATCATTTAGGGAAAGTTTTATATCAGTGTAGGAAAAGGTTTACTAGCCGAGTTCCCAGATGCCAGTCAAGAACCAACCTTGCAAATAGGCCTGTTAAGAACAGTAATCTCAGGTCTGCTGTGTTGATTGCTGCACCGTGAAAGGCAAAAAAAAAAAAAAAAAAAAAAAAAAAAAAGTTTGGTGGCTGTATCTTTTCTTGTCTGATTACTTCATGCAGAGCAGAAAGAAATGAAGAGAGAAAGACAGATTTGGCACACAAAAGGAGACATCTGGATGAGGTACTACACACAATATACTTAGTGAAAACACTCCAGGAAAAGTATTTAACCTGGCGAATCAGAGATATGCCCTGCTCTTTGGATAGCCATGAGTTCACCCACATTCCCTGCCTGCTCGCTTTTAGGAAGAGTCATGTGACCAATTTTGAAGAATAGGAGACAAGCAGCAGTGGTCTATGTCTCTTCTGAGCCTGAGCATTTAAGAACTGCTGAGTGATCCTCTCCTTCCTTCTCTATTTCTCTTTCTCTCTATCTTCCCACTCACAAGGGCCTGGGGGCCACATGTTATGGTGGCAGGATGACAAAATGGAGGACACCTGAATCATTATGTCAGCAGATGCCCTGAGTGTTAACTGACCAATGGTGAGAGTTCGCTATGCAAAATCTTCAGGCTCTGGCTTACTCATCACAGCAAAGCCTGGCTGGGTTTGTCCTAAGCACCTCCTCTCTCAGTGTCTGCCTGCCACTTCCTGCCACCCATCCAGCTACTCCTGACCCTCACACTGCCCTCTGGGGGCTCATGGAGATCCTCCCTGAATCTTTGGGAGGACTGTATCTTTCTGGTTCCTTTCCTTCTTCCCACAAGTTCCCAGAGGATGTCTATACAGAATGTGAACATTACTTACAATTCAACCAATTGTGAGTTCTTCCTAAGTATAAGGATTCACCAAAAATCACATTTAATGAAAAAAAATGCAAAGGAGTAGCTAATAAGACCCTCTCTTTAGTAAAAGAGGAGAATGGAGGCCAGCGATTTCCATCCCTCCTATGCTTAAAGCCAGCCTGATATTCAGTTGACTACAAGAATACTTATATTTTTAGTACTAATAAATACAGATATTTGGCTTGATGAAACAGCATCCAGATGTTAGAAAAAGTCATGTGAATGAATACATCCCTCAACTAAGAGACATTCTGGAGGAATAATGTGTTTTTGAGCAATCATGGTTAATATACTTTAGGAGGCTTTCATATATCACATGAATTTGCTGAACTAATTTAAGAAAAAAAGAAAATCCAAAGTCCACACACACACACACACACACACACTCTTATACTCCATTGTTCTGCCACTCAAAATCAATAGATTTTTATTTAGAATATTAAAAAGTTCTAATATAGAAAATAAAAAATATTTTACATTCAATGTTATAGGGAGTTACAATTTTATAATCCTTTGGTGATTGGAAGCAACTATTATGGAGAGTAGAGCCATGAACTGACTCTATGAAGTGAAGAGGATTAAAAAAGTAGGGCTCCTTAATGAAAAGTAAAATTTCATAATAACAATGCTGACATTTCACTGAGTTGGGGAATATTCATATTCTCTACATTGCAAATAATTGCAGTAGTCTGCTGGGGCTGACGTCACATATCAATTAATAGTATCAGAGACTGGGTGACGTAAACAAGAGAAATTTACTTTCTCCAGTTCTGAAAGTTGGAAGTTCTAGAACAGGGTGTTAGCAAGGTTGTTTTCAGGTAAGAGCTCTCTTGCTTGCTGACAGATGTCTACTGTCTCACTGTGTCATCACATGGCAGAGAGAGAGAGAGAGAGCACATGCAAGTTCTCTGGTGTCTCTTCTTATAAGGGCACTAATTCTGCCCTGCAGGCCCCACTTTCATGACCTTGTCCAAACTTCATCACCTCCCAAAGGCCTCATCTCCAAATAACATCACATTGTGAGTTAGAGCTTCCACATGTGAATTTTGAGGGGGTACAATTCAGCTATTGCAGTAATTAAAGAAAAAAATTCTAAAACCAGTAACAAATATGATAAATTCAAGTAAACTGGCAGGTTAATCATAAAATACATTGCAAATATTATTGGACATAATGAATGCCTGATAAATATAAGCAATTTAGCACATATATAAATATGTAAATACATATATCCCATTAAAACTACATTACATTTGCAGACCTTGATATTACTATTTAACACAACAGAAAGGTTAATTCATGTCTGAAGAATATCCTGAACGTTTGTTCAAATGAAAACTCTTAAAAATACGAGCTATATATAAGTCCACAATTTTCTATGAAATTAAAGGTATTTCTAAATAAGCCATGCACTTGGATTTTCTATGCAGAATATTTTCACCTTGTACTTCTGGTTGCCAGACTACAGATGACGAGGACCGTTTTTCCAAGAATCCATCTACTGGTTCTAAATTTGGCTTGAAGATTTCCATAACTCACTTGGGATGAGATTTGTGTTCTTTTCCTTCATGTATGTGTCACTGTTGGAGTTTCTTGTACCACTAGCAATGAAATTTTATAAGCCACCGAACAGGTAAATTGAAAAGGGAAAGAGAATTTCTCCAGAAAGTGATAAAATAGTAATTGCATTAGAGAACATATGAATTTTCAAGATGGTTCCCGGAAAATTTCTTCTCTGAACATCTTTCTGTATTAGTTTATGTCATTTTGATTTGAGCTAGTTCAAGTGAAACAAAAATATATATATATAACACATTCTCTTAATACAATGACTGGTGTGTACCTGCTTCTACTGAAAGCTAATTGCTTCAACTTTGCTTGTTTAACCCTCTAAAAAACATTACCCCCTTTTGTATTTTTAATATCTCTTTTTACTCTAACTTTTTCCTCTGCTACTGTCCTTCTTGGCCTAATGTCCCCAACTAAACTGAATCAAAGAGCGGTCTACACCTCATGTCTTTATTTCTGCAATTTCAACTCTATTCTCAAATTATTACAGTCTGGCTTCTGCCGATTCTCATGATGGAACACACTCTAACCCAGGCCACTCCTGTGTCATTTTGCCCTGTGGACATGTTGCCTTTTTTGACATCAGCTACTTTCTTCTTCACCTCTTCCCTGGATCCCGTGGTGCCACCATTGCCTGGTCTCTCAGTCACCTCCCCCACCTCTCCATCCTCTGCTTTTCCTTCACGAATCAATGTGGACCTTCCAAAGGTTTTGAAATTCCAAAATTTCTTCAGTTCCTATACAGTGTCATTGTCTAATCTCAGGCAACTCCCTTGCTTTAATTACCTGGACAGTGAGGTTTCTCCTGCATGCACCATCAGACAAATATCCTGACAGACGCATACTCCCCGCTCTCTTGCCCGGCTCTATTCAAACTCAAACCACGTGGCACTCACCTCATCATTTCCCTTCGTTTTACTACTAGGCTCCCTTCCCTTTCACGTACCCTGATTCTTCTCCAACCATTTGCTCTGGATAGGAGACCGAGGGTACTCCTCCATCGCTGGGCTCTCAGATGCTGCCAGGTTTGTACAACTTCATCAGGAGACTTTCATGTAGATGTGATGGCCATTTCCCTCCTGGGTCACTCAGCACACAGCCTGCATAACTACGTGGGGTATATAGGTATTCCCCTTCTCCTTCATGACCAACATTCAATCAACAAACATATTTAGTTCTACTTCTCAAATATCTCTTGCATATATCTATTTTTGCCATTCAATTTCTGGTAGAGCCTATGGTCATCTTTGTCCTGGACTGTAGATCCAGCTCTCTGACTTCTGACTTGTCTCCTGCCTCCCATGCGGCCCCTCCAGTCTCCGTGGTCAGAGTGCTATTTACAAACACAATTCTTTTTTTTTTTTTTTCCCCAGGCAGAGTCTTACTCTGTTGCCCCGTCTAGAGTGCTATGGTGTCAGCCTAGCTCACAGCAACCTCAAACTCCTGGGCTCAAGCAATCCTTCTGCCTTAGCCTCCCAAGTAGCTGGGACTACAGGCATGCATCACCATGTCCAGCTAATTTTTTCTATATATTTTTAGTTGTCCAGCTAATTTCTTTCTATTTTTAGTAGAGACGGGAGTCTCGCTCTTGCTCAGGCTGGTCTCGAACTCCTGAACTCAAACGATCCGCCTGCCTCGGCCTCCCAGAATGCTAGGATTACAGGTGTGAGCCACCGGGCAGGGGCACAAACACAAGTCTTACTTAAACTCTTGAATAGCCTCCCAATGCCCCCTAGTGGATGAACAAAGCACCTGCCTCTCAAGTCCTCCAGATCTGGCCCCTTCTCCCTCATTCCCACTACTCTTCCTCTAGGGTAAGGACTTGCTCCTTCCTTTGTCCCAAAGGCCCCATGCTGTCTCTCACCCACAGGCCATTGCCACATCCTCTGCCTGGAACATTCCCTCCACCGGCATGCTTCACTCCCAGCTTGCTCTCAGCTTAAACATCCCTTTATTAGGACCCCTTCTCTGACCCCCAGACCTGGCATTGTGCCCTGCCTGCGTTCCTCAGTGCCCAGAGCTTCATCACTAGAACCGCGGAGCTTCGCCGTGATCACAGGTTTCATTGTCTGCCAGAGACGAGTGTATCTCCTGCCCACTAGCGTATCCCCAGCACCCAACTCGACACTTGGCACAGAGTAGGTTCCCAACAAATTGCTGCTGTTCATCGAATATGCTCCATCATTTCCTTAGAATCTCAAACATGTGATTTAAATAACTCACAGAAGTAAAAACTTTAAAAATTTTAGGAAGTTCTAATTTCCAAAACATTATTCAGCTGGCTTAAACCTTCTTGTCTTAAGAAAGAATAAATTCTGAAAGAATAGCTTTAAAAAATAAAAATATCTTATTTTCAAAAAGCTAACTTTTACAACCAAAGTCAAGTCTGCACTATATAAGTATTAATATTTTTGCTCTTGCAGAGAATTGCATGACAGCTCTTCTGAGGAAGATAAAAGATGTCCTTTTTTTATTTCACAATGTGTTTCCTATTGAAATCTATGAGATTAAATTTCCCTGAGGGGAAAAAATCTAGATTAATAAGAGAAAAATCTTATCATTTACAAACTTTGTGAATTTTAACATATTTTTACTGTAGATGGTACACACCTAACATTAAGGCAACACATAAGCCGTATTACCCCAGGGTTATTTGTTGTTTTTTTCCCTGTCCAAGGGGAATTGTTTATATTTTCTGATGCTTCCTCTTTCTTACTTCTTTCATAAACCATGCCCGGGATCTATAAATGACCAAATAAAAAATTACATCCTTGCTGAATACCAGATTTTAACAGGGAAATAATGTGCCTGCCTTAAAATGTAATAAAACATTTCTTGAATCAGCATGCTTTATTTGAAATTCTTGAGTAATTGTTTTGAGTTGCAGATTTGTGAACCAAGACTGGAATCAATAACGTTATTTAAAACAAGTGTATATATTTGGATGCTTTATTTGTGTTCTGACATTATTTTATCTCATAAATTTCGATGAGAGGCTTTTTAGGTTCTCATGCTAGTTGGAAGATTTAGCTCACAATTCTCCTGGCCATGATACTGTGTAGTGAAGACAGGCTGGTACACAGGGGGTCCTTAAGCAACACACACTTGATATTTTATACATACTGCTCCCAGACAATATTGAAATCTAGACAATGAGAACAGCCTGATTTTCTCCCTTAATATCTTTGGAGTTTTTTCTGTGAAATTTTACCACCTAACTCAAATACGTATTGGTATTAGCATTTTGCATCAAAATACCATGAATTATGATGCTATCAATTGATTTGTTAATCCGGTAGTTAATAATTTCTGGAGAACATTTTAACCTGTCTTCAAATATATCTCTATGTTATCTGCTGAAATCTATAATTTAGGAATAAAAATTACCTTATGTCCCATCTTTTCTTATTTTTCTAATATATTTATTGTTTTCATATGAAGTATTCTATTTTCTTAAATCTTTCCTCTATTTTAGAGGAAAAACATGTTTTTCACTGTTATAATGTATATAATTTATTTATATAACATATAAATATAGAATTTTTCATTGTATTGTTGAGGAACGGTTGGATTGTTTCCAATTTGGGGCCAATATGAATCATGCTATGATGTGCATTCTTGTACATGTGTGCTTTTATATTTAATAATGCTATTGTGTTTCTTGATCTAATTAATTAATTATTTTGACTTATAATCATGGTGTTTTAATTATAATTTTATTTCCCTAGTTGGAACTCTCCCTTTACATTTCATTTTCTTATTATCTTATGTCTTTTCATGTGCTCATGATTTATGTCCTTTTAATATGAATATTTTATTGTCCTTTCTTATTATCTATGTCCTTTTAATATAAATATATTTTATAGAGTTTAACATCAGGAAACAATTGTGAGGGTTTTCCTTCCATTCTTAATTTTCTTCTAGTTGGTTCTGTTGTCACCTTTCACCTGTGATGGCTATTTTTACCCCTGTTCTATGTTTGCATATTCAGCATTGCATCCTGTTCGGGCAGTTCTCCTACTTGCTCTGTTGAGGCAGGCTGGCTTCCTGTCTCTTTTCCCACACTACTGGGTGGCAGTTGATTTTCTCTCCAGAACTGCAGTGCACTTTTATACGGGCTGAGAAAATGTCTCGAGTGCTGGAGACCAGGGAATCCCACTGGGATGGTTATTCTCTTTACTTAAGTGATTTGGCCTCTATCCTCTTTTTTTGAGTGTGTTCAATATCTTAAATCAGGGTCATTACTATATATTGTGCTATGTTTGTGAATGAATGTGGTGTGTATGTATGTTTGCGTGTGCATGTGTGCATCCCAGTGGGTAACACCCTAATATTTCAGATCATTTCTCAATTCATAATGTATCTGTGGAGTCTCAAATCATGCAGAGGGGAGCAGCCTTCTTGTCCACTTTCCTTAATTTCACACATTTGTGCCCATTCATAAGAGGAAAAGGTTAAGTGTGAATCTTCAGGTTGACTATTTACAAGCCTGATGGATTACTGATCACTGCTGGTATTTAATCAAATCGAAGCATACCTCTGTGATGGGAATGAGGCTTAGGTTAGAAGAAAGCCAGGTTGCATTCATCTGCTCCCTCTAGAATTTCTATTTTCTTCCCCTTGGTCAAATATATATATATACACACACACATATATATGTTTGTATATATGTGTGTGTGTATATATATTTATATGTGTATGTGTATATATACACACAAATATACATATATAAAAATATATACATATATGTGTATGTGTATAATTATTGACAAGAGCTTATGTCCCTTCCCTGTTTGAGCTGCCGTAAGTGACATTTTTTTCTCATTAACCTTATCTGAGTTTAGAGACATCCTTCATAAATAGTTCATCACAGGGAAGGAAACACAGACTCTGTCATAAAGATTATCACATACTCTGAAATAAGGCAAGGCTCAGTAAAAGCCCACAAATGTGTAAAGATAGATTTATTCCTATTAGAATCCCTTTTCCATACAAGCATATGAAAGCTTTTTACAATGAGCTTTCATACGTCAATATTCCCAGTGAAGGTAAAGACTAAAGGTGAAGTCTTACACCTCAATCTTATCTACAGTCCATAAATCTCGAATGTCTTACCAGGATGACAATGCCATAAACTGGCCACTTACTAATCAGCACCCCTACAAATATTTACCACAATTCAGTGCTTAGCGGGGTTGCTGTTTTGCCTGACTTTCTTGCCATCATGCACATGTGCAAGCGTAGTTATTAACTGAAGTAAACTCGGTATGAGTCACATGATATACATTAAAACATAAAAGGCATAAATCATGGATGATAAGCTACAGGTTTATATTCGCAGATGCACCCATTGGTATTGCTCACTGATGGCTACTAATAGCAACGGCAGGTGGGTTACTTGGGACAGTGGTCAGAGTGAACACACCTGACACTGTGGACACTGGACTGATGATGTGAAATAAGAACAGCTACCGCTTGGCTCAGCACCCAGCCCGGCACAGCGGCCCGGCTGAAGCTCAGAAGAGGACCATGGAACATTTATCTCCACAAGAGACAGAATAACTGCACGTAAGAAAAATCTATGGTCAAGACAATGTTTCTAAAAGAAAAAGGTGCAGGAAGTGCTCTCAGGCTTCTCAGATCTTAGCTGGTAAGTTCTGAGGCAGTGGTTAGAAAGCACTGCTCTCGGGGTTTCCAGTTGTTCCTGGGGAAATGACTGCACATGGTACTTCACGGATGAATGCTGTGGTTTGAGTCGCTTTGTTTATATAATTTTACTGTTCCAACTCCAGTTATGGGAGAACTTCCAACATTTGACATTAAGAATATTGGTAATCTGAGATGAGCCTTAGAATAAAAACTAGCATAATATATGACAATACAAATAAAAGTTTTCTATTCTTTCAAAATAGGTCACTGTGCTGAAATACAGTGACAATTTACTATTTTTAGTGTGGGCTCTGGACTTGGGTGTGCTGGGCTCAAATCCCACCTCTGCCTCTTACTAGCAATACGTCCCAGGCAAGCCGGTCAGCCGGTCTGCCCTCAGCTCCTTCTTCTGTAAAGCAGAAAAATGATCACATCTGCACACAGAATAGTCCCGAGTAGTAAGTGATTTAACATAACTGTCTTTGACACATGTGTGGTCCATAGTAAGTATTCCGAAATATCAACTCTTCCATTTGCCCATGTACCAGGACCCCATCTAGCCAACAGGAATGTATGACAAAAAAGACAGAGACCTTGCCTCCATGAAGTTTAACTCTAGTGGATAAAAGAGAAGACAAATAATTTTTTTTTAAAGCAAGATAATTATTGCAAAAGAAAAAAAAAACAACAAGAAGAAGAAAAATGTTAACATGAAAAAATACATCTAGGTCATGTGGTAGCAACCTGGATGTGATTAAGGGTCCTACCTTAGGTCAGGCTATTTGGGAAGACATCTCTTCAAAGGCAATATTTGCCCTGAGAACTGAATGCCAGTAAAGGATCAGCCATGTATAGCTCCAAAGGAAAAGAAATGCAGGCAGAGGGAACAGGAGAAGTAAATGCCATGCAGCAGTGCATTAAAATGTATGAAGAATGCCCTTGTGCCTGGAACACAATGATGTCAGCAGAGAGCAAAGTGGAAGAGGTGAGAACATCAGACAGTGGCCAACTGAGACAGACTCAGAATAGCCAGGGGGAAGAGTTCATAGTCAATTCCAAGCATGGTCAGAACTCAACTGGAGAACAATTGAATTTGACTTGCATTTTCCAAAGGTCATTCTGGCCACCATGTGGAGAAGATACTGCCAGGACCACTCCCAGTTGGGGATCTGGGTAAGAGACCACAAGTAGAGACAGAGCGAGAGAGAGACAGAGCGAGAGAGAGAGAGCACACACAGTGAGAATGCAGAGATGAGTAATTCAGGTCCTAAGGAATGGGGCATGCTGAGGGGTTAGAAGAGGGTGGGTTAGGAAAGAGAAATCAAGCTGGGGTTTAAGGAACTCAGCAGATCCTAGGGCTGTTTCTTAAGGTGGGGAAGTCAGAGGGATAAGTTTGGAGACTACTTCAAGAGCTATATATGGGATATGCTGAATGCAATATACTTATGTGATATCCAAGGGGGAGCCATTGGTTTTGCAGCTGCTTGTAAGACTTGGGCTCCAGAGACATTAGGACTATGGATCCCATTTGTAAGTCCCCAGCATATCATGGATTGAAACGATGGCACTGAAGATATCACCTGCAGAAACCACGCAGATGGAGAAGAGAAGAAAGAACAAAGAACAGAGGCCCTAGGCTGGTTTGGAAGAGGGAAGAAAAGCCAGCAAGTGAGGCTGAGAAGAAACAGCTAAAGGGGGAGAAACAAACCAGGAGGTTGTTATGTGACAGGCCTGAGAGAAGAAATTAGATCAAGAAAGAGATCTGCTGTATCAAACATGAATATGATGAGGGCAGGGAAGCAACCATTGGGTTTGACAACATGGAGATCATTTGAAATGCTAACGAGAGTTGTCCTGCAGAAAGCATGTGCCTCCGGTGATCTTACCAGTTAAATGTCATTTCATCGTACATAAATGGCCTTAAATATATATACCACATCTAACTGGAGTCTTTCATTTTATCTAACAAAATTTCACCTATTTATTAATTGCTACAAATGTCACAAATGATACTTGACTTGCCCTCATCTAAATGGGCCAAAATCTTGCATGTGTCCTAGACTTCAAGTAGTTAATTCTGTTGCTTAACATCTGACTATGGTCTTAATTTTGTTCAGTGAAATTTTAAGTCCTCATGAAATGGAATATTGCTAGATTATTTATAGCTGCCTCATTTTATTCTTATCCTCCACGTTTTATCCTTATCCTCCACACATATTCATACACTGGATTCATTTTGCAAACTGAGATTTTTTCCTTTATTTAGTGTAATCTGGTCACCCTTGTTGGTACAGAATTGAATTTGTACCATGGATTATACTTTCAGTATGGATGCCCTGTCACCCCTCAGTCCGTGGACAGACTTGTGTTTGGTCCCTTTCATCTGCATCTTGATTTTATCATCTTCTCCATGTGGATGCAACTCAAGTATATTTAATCCTAATCCAGCTCCCAATTTCTATATGCATATATGTAACCAACTAGCGTTCATGTAAATAAACAAACGTTTACCCAAAAACTTTTTAAAAAGAAACTTATAATAAATAAATGCAAATCTATTAGTTTACTCTGTGCTGTGGACTGAACTGTGTGCCCCTACAATTGATATGTTGATGCTCTAACCCTCAATGCAACCTTCTTTGGAGACAGGGCTTTTAGGAGGTAATTAATGTTAAATGAGGTCATAAACATGGGGTTGTAATCTGATAGAATTGGTGGGCTAACAAGAAGAGGAAGAGACAGAGACTCTTCCATACACACATACTGCGGAAAGGCCATGCGATGTCACAGTAAGAAAGTGACCATCGGCAAGATGAGAAGGGGGGTCTCACCAGGACCTAATATTGCTAGCACGATGATCTTGGAATTCCAGGCTCTAGACTCTGAGAAATAAAGTTCTGTTGTTTAAGCCTCCTGGTCCGTGGTATTTTGCTATGGCCACTCAAGCAAACCAAGACACTATGTATATAAAATAGTGAGCAAACAGTGCTGTTTTATATATATGTTCATATTATATAAATGTATACATCCATATATTAAATATTATTACTTTTTCATTTGAAATTTTCTTTTGAGATGAGTCCATATTGATACGTAGACAATACGTACCACCTTGGATTGTTCTATATCTTATTTTATTGATAGATCTAGGCTTTTTCATTTCCCATTATTACAAACAATGATGGAATGATTCTTTAGCTGTCTTCCTGCATGAGATTTTCATGTTATGGTGACCAGATATTCAGGTTTGAGTGGGGGCAGTCGTGGTTTATGCCTCTTGTAGATCAGATATGATTTTTAGCACTCCCTTACATTCTACTATGCACAATACATTATTACTCAGACTCCTTTTGGATATATACCATGGGGGAGAAACCACTGGGTTTTAAGTTAAACATATACCCCCGTTTATTAAAGATTTGAATTTCTCTTCAAAATTGCTACATTAGTTCAGGCTCCCCCTAAAACTTGCTAGTTTTACATTGCCTTGACAATGACTATTTTATCTAACTTTTTAAACTTTAGCAATAGGAAGACATAAAGTGACATTTCAATTTTAAATATACTATCTTTTCATTATTAATAAGCATATGAAGAGATGCTCAAATTTATTATTTATATTTTTTGACTATGAACTACCTTTTCAGAGTCACTGACAATTTATATATGGGATCATGTTTCTTTATCCATATTGATTTTAGGATTTACTAGGACATTTTAGATAACAGTCACTGGTCAAATATATCAACACAAATATAAATTTCTGGTTGATCACTTGCCTCTTGTTTCTGGTATTTTTTTTTCAATTATAATATATCTGAATCTATGAAGATTTCCATTTTGGATATTTTCCACAATATCATTTCAAAAAAATAATTAAGCAGCGTAAAGATTATGAGAAAAAGGCAAACATTGTCTTTTTCTGCCGGGTATATTTAAATATTCATATAAAACTCAGAAGAATCAACAGAAAGACTGGTGATAAAATGTGAGTACAAAGTGACTGTAAAGATGAAAACACAAATCTACTGCAATTCAGAAAATATAATTATAAAATGCAATAAGATACTGTTTGCATAAACATTAGACTATCACACAGTCAACAATTACCTTAGGTATATTAGCTCTTTAGAGAGCAAATTTTAAAAGCCAATTAAGTGAAATAAAAGAGTAAATAAATGGTGCATCAAGTAAATAGTGTTAATATGACCAACCTTTCCAAATTAAACAAAATATTTAATGTGATTCCAATAGAAAACTAAAATATTTTGGGGGAGGATTGGACAACTTGCAAAATTTATAGGACAGTATGAAACTCTTTAGATTTATAAACCAATTCTGAAAAAGAATAAGAGGAGATTTACTCTACTATGCAGAAGACAATATTACAAAGTCAAAGTCTGATACTCTTGAAGAGATAAATGCAACAAGATAAATGGACAAACATGAAAGATCAGAAAGAGTCTAGATCACAGAGCCTGGACACCATGACTCCAGACCACCAGGTTGGGAAAACTTGCTCACTATGTACAGAAAATAAAATTAGATCAGCACCCGAATTTAAACTCAGTGAAAAAACTTCTAGGTAGATTATGTTCCATGAACATAAAAGGCAAAACTATGAAATACTTATGGAAAAACATAGGAAGGTATTTTAAAGAAATCTTCTCCATCCTAAAGACATAAACAAGTTGCAAATCTCAAAACATAGTAATTGGTTGATAATGCGAATGTTATTTATCTTGTTCCCTTCACTGAGAATAGTGCTTTAGGGGAATATCATTTCCTACGAGATGAAGTAAAAAATTTGACCCTTTTCTAGTGAATTAACTAAAGTCAAAACAAGCCATCCTGGCCTCTCTGCCTCTCTTGGCCTTGACACGGAGTTGTTCTGTTCACAGCTTTCCTCAGACACCCTGAGCATCCAGCACTGATTACATCCCATTGACTTCAGCAATCCTTCTGTCCTAATAGGACAGGGCTTCCCCACCAAAAGGACATTTAGCAAACTCTGAAGACATGTTTGGCTGTTACAACAAGGAGAGGAAATTCTAGTGGGCAGAGGCCAGTGGAGGCCAGGGATGTAGGTGATCATTTTACAGTGCACAGACAACTCTCCATCCTAACAAAGAATTTTCTGGCCCCAAATATCAACAGTGCTGAGTTGAAGTAACTCTGTACTGGACTAAGAGCTCCTTGTGGGCACAGATTGTGGCCTCCATATTTTAATCCCCAGCAGTGAGCACAGGAGCTAAGACAGAGTTCAAACCCAAGGATTAATATATTTTATTATATAAATTACTAAGTTCATTCATGGAATGTAATCATTTTTCCCTGGTGCTCTTACTTCCTTCATAAGACCTGCTACTATAATCATTTATACAAACTTCAACCTTAGTTGGGTTGCATTGAAATTCATTTCTACTTCTCAATTACCAGTTTCTATAAGATTTTCATTTTAAGACCCTATTAATATTGCCATTCTGATAAATGACAAGAGAACCATTCTGAAATGAAGGTAATTTAAGAATACAACTTTGAGACAATAATCTTAAAATCAAATAAAAATATTAATACATTATGCAGCCTCAAAAACATCCAACAAAATAGCTGAAATCAAGACAATTCCCTAAAGGAAAGCAATTTAGTTATTCTATGGATTTACTTATCCTACACTGGCACACAGTTGCCACAATAATTTCATCGGAATATATTTTTCAGGATCTCACCTATATTAAATATAAGAACTACAGGGATAGATATTAAAAGTTTTTTTATACCTCAGTTAACACATAGCAAGACAAGAATGTATTTGAAATGCAAAATGTGAAGTAGAAGTTCATTTTTTACATGCAGAATTTCCAGCCATTTTTACAAACAAAAATGTTTTCCTATGAGCTGTGCTCTTGCTGTATTGTAAGACGTGACAGCTTTTTCAGTGGCTTAAAAGCAATCTTTGTGGCTCAATTACACATGATTGGTTTCACTGGGATGATAATAAGAACTCCAGGGCTGCTGGTTAACCATCAGCTCTTGTTATTTTCAAATGCACAGGCTCTTTGTAGCAGTCGATCATTTAGACACCAACAAGCATTTACGGTCTCATGCTCCTCCGAGCACTTCACCGCTCTGGGAACCGGTCTCCTGTCCAGGAAACAAAGGTGACAGATCACAAGAGCCAGTTTCATTGGTGGGGATGGGATGAGAAACACAGCTCTGCATCTAATTCCCTTTAATTACCAATTTCTCGTGGGGATTTTCTTTCTTTCTCATTTTTCACACAGTGTACCTTGAGGATTGTGTTAGAGCTTCCCAGGGAGCTTGTCCAGGCCTTTTACCTGGGGTGATCTGTAAGGCCAGGTGGATAGACTGGAAGGTCATCCTAGCGAATTTGGTTTATGAGAACTTTACATGGAAAATTGTAATAAATAATTCAGCTGTACTATGCAAAGTAGATTTATAGCACAGGTGGGGAGAGAAGTGAAGGCAGTTCTGGGAAGACAGAAGAAAAGACTTGCAAAGCACGCTGGAGAGGAGGGAGCTGGGGTGGGGGCGTTCCTCAAAGAGAATGTGCTCGAGTGCACAGCCTGGGGCCCACCGCAGGGCATAGACTGCTGTAGAACACCAGGAGGTAGATTCTATGCTGAATTTTATGCAAGAAAATGTATTTATGGAATGCTACACAGGTAAAATTGCATATTCAATATATTTAGGAAATTTAGCCACAGTATTAATTAAAACAATTATTGATCATGCCATTGTGATTTTTTAAATTGAAAGCATGAGGAGGAAGCAAGTCTTTTCTGACTACTTTGTGGGGTTGGGGGATGTGGAGAGAGAGCTAGATAAAGCTCACGGGTCTGGGGAAGCAGATGGCTTGTGTTGCTTTACAAGGAGGTCTCCACCCTGTCCCAAGCATGAGGAGTATCCTGTGTGTGCAGCACCTGAGCCAGTGCACACCCAGCCTCCCCCAGGGACAGGCGCCCACACACCTGGAACTCAGATGGCAAAAGAGATAACCATGTCCATGAGCTGGGAAGAAAAGGAAGAAGAGAATCAAATTTAAGTATCATGAATGAAGTACGCACTCGCGCGCGTACTTTCTCTCTCTCTCTCCTACATCTATGTATAATTTCTGTAATGTCTCACCTTTGAGACAAGATTTTTTTTAATATCTTAATTTGACACATAAATTGAGGCCAATATCATTAGAATGATAGTATTCTTTCCATGGGAGTACACAATTATTAACAGAGCCAGAATTTGTAAACAAGCAAGCAAACAAACATCAGAGAGCTAGGAAAGGCAAGGCTGAGCTTTGCGCAGTGGGGGTGTCGTAGCCAAAGAGGTTTATCCGAGGCGCGATTATTGCTAGTTGAAAACGTTTCCCAATACTGTGCCGTGATGACTTGCGATATAGTCGGCAGTGGCAATTTTTGACGGTCTCTACTGGGACTGAATAAAGAAAAATAAATGAATAAAAAAGGAAGGGCAAGGCTGAATGTGTCTTTCTCGCTATTATCTATCTTGTTTTTAGAATCTAGAGCAGGGGCTGGAGCATAGAAGGCACTCAACGAACTGAGCAACTCTTAGACAACAAGGTCATTATTCTTTCCACTATACCGTGTGCCTCACCAGGAATGCTGGTTTTCACTATTTCTGCCCCACGTTATACCTTGTAACAAAGGAACTTTCTTCTTCTACAGTTAGGGTGTGATGGGGCTGCCATTTCTATGCCACAAAGATCAAATATCTGCTTAATAGATCCTATGATAGGCCTAATCCTATTCTTAGAGTGGCGGAAGACAGCAGGGAAGGTGGACTACAGACCTGAGTGGCATAGACCTGCTGTTGATTAACTCCTCCAGCTAATACGCACTGAGCTCCTACCATGTGCAGAGATTCATGCACCTCTGCACCGTGGTGGTGACCAAGCATGGAAAGCATCCTCCTTGCCTTCATTCAGGAAGCTTCCATTTCACTGTGTCTGTGGCCATGGCAGCCCAGCTCTCTTGAAGCCCACATTTGGTTGAACACGTACATTTCAGCAGTTTCTGGTATGTTCAGGATCTGTTCCCTGCTGACTCCCGGTCTGTGGTTTTTCACCCTAATACTAATATCAATGATTATAATCATCGCAGCTTTCTGTGAATTAAATGAGATTCAAAACTACAATCACTACGGTATAGTCAATAAGAGAATAATATTTGGAGTTAAACTAACTGACTAATTCAAATGCGGCTCCAATATGAAGTAGTGATGGGAGCTTGCACATTACTTACACCCGAGCTCCTCAACGCCCTCGTTTGTAAGACAGTGATGATCACGGTGCCTTCTGCTGATCTGCTGCACAGTTTGAATTAGCTCATCTTCACAGATACAGGGAGCATTGTCTTCAATGGCACATACCAGAGCCAGTATTATAGTCCTGGGGTCTGAATATCGGTCTTCTGATTCAAAATATTTAAAAAAAAATAGACTGTTTTGCTTCTCTGGTGGAAGAATACAAGAATCTAGAAGCCCAATGAAAAAGAAAAATTCAAACCGACAACTATGGCGTGAACAAGAAAGCACCTGACACAGATTAGACCAAGACATTAGTGAGTTCATAAAGTAAATCTCCAGGGGAAAAATGGAACGGAGTCCATGCACTTGATCAAATGAGCAGAACAGACTGGCTGGTATTAGTGATATAGTAAATAAGACAGATACTACTTTTTCACAAGAATGAAATGCATTTAGAAGCGCAGGGGAAAACTTCCCCCTCCACACGCACATAGAGTACAAGACCGCCATCATCCAGGCATTTACAAAGCAAAGTATGACATATTTTCATTGATTAATGTAAACCAAATATTAATTCTGTCTAAATATTAATAGCATTCATGATATTTATCACTATTTAGTATTTAACACTACTTAGTATTACTAGGTAGTAGTATTTAACTACTTACATTAGTATTACTTAGTATTTAATACTACTTATTTACCATGATAATAGGTATGAGGTAGATACATATTTTTTAACTTTAGGGTTAACCTATAAAAAAAAGTTGAGCACTTAATTATGGCTACAAACCACATTTAAGTCTTAGCAAGCTTGAGAAAGACACGTGTGAACAAATTTGGATGTGGCTTGAGTGGAAAGGTGGTGGGAAAAGTAGGGGTGCTGATATTCTCATCCAAAATCCTGGTGCCTTTAAGACTCAAACTGCACAAAAGCAAATCATGTAACTAAAACGTTTGTACTCCCATAATATTCTGAAATTTAAAAAAAAAAGAGTTATTGTGTATGTTGAATAGAACAGGTAACAGAGAGTTAATTAGATAAGTTAAGTATTGTTACAGGTAAACAAAAAAGCCAAAATTTGAGATTCAAAGACAGACAGGCGGAGTACAAGGCAGAAGTGGCTACGGCAGATTATACTGGATGGAATGCGCCTTCCACCGCAATTAAACAGACGCCTTTACACGGAGAAGCAACATCTCGAGCCCTCTCGTCCCGCTGTCCTTCAATGGGTGAATGTTGCACAATACATAGTACAACTGCACCACGGAATACTACTCAGCAACAAAAAATAATGTGCTATTGGTACCTGCATTAGTCTTTAAAGAATTATGCTGAGGTTAGAAAAACAGCTAATCTCCCAAAATTGCATAGTGTATGATTCCACTTCTACAGTATTCTTAAAAGGACAAAATTATATTATAGAAAATTAAATTATAGAAATGAAGAAAGGTTAACGGTGGCCCAGGATTGAGGAGCGGGTGGGTGAGGGGGTTAAAGGGCAACATGGCAGATCCTTGTGATGATGAAAATGTTCTGGATCCTCTCTGGGTCGATGTCAATATCTTGCTTATGATATATGCACTATAATATTGAAAATATGGCCGGGCGCGGTGGCTCATGCCTCTAATCCTAGCACTCTGGGAGGCCGAGGCGGGTAGATTGCTCCAGGTCCGGAGTTTGAGACCAGCCTGAGCAAGAGCGAGACTTCGTCTCTACTGAAAATAGAAAGAAATTATCTGGCCAACTAAAAATATATATATATATATAAAAAAATAGCCAGGCATGGTGGCGCGTGCCTGAAGTCCCAGCTACTCAGGAGGCTGAGGCAGAAGGATTGCTTGAGCCCAGGAGTTTGAGGTTGCTGTGAGCTAGGCCGAGGCCATGGCACTCACTCTAGCCTGGGCAACAAAGCAAGACTCTGTCTCAAAAAAAACAAAAAAGAAGATATTATTAGAGAGTCACAAAAATACTAATTAAAAAATAAGCTTAACTGAAAATCACATGAGGCATCTTGGCAAAGCATGGAGAAGAAAGCAACATTATTATTGCTGGAACAATATCTATTTACAAGTCTTACTTGTCTATTTTATATCATTTTATGTACTTATTGTCAATGTTTATCATTTAGTTAAATTAACAAATGAATGGATTAAATTGAGTATATAATTGTGTTTCTTTTTTTCAGTTTAGGTTTATACACTATCTTCTAAAATAACAAGATTAATACTTTATAAGGAGAAAACAAAATCTCCAATAAAATACTTAGCATTTTAAAATCTATGCATGTGAATATAAGCATCTTGAGTCCATTTTCCACTCTTCAGATTAGCTTGGGTAAATTAATTAAGCCAGCAGCCTCATGGGCAAAGTCTTCTCCTCATTACTCTGCTTCTGCTCCCTCTGTTCCTATTGTCACTGAAAGACCTTGAGACCTAAAATAGATACTCATTATTTTTCACCTTTACCCCTAACTGTTCAAAGCAGTGCATTATGTTTTAACTGCAAGACCCTATTAACACAGAGCTTATTAAAGCCATACAGAATGAATGAATTCACAAGAACAAAGAATTTGTGCTCAGTGTTAAAGATGAATAAAAAACAATATATCTGTAAAATAAGGTTTCCAAGGCCAATATCAGTATTATTAATAATAAAATATAATAAAAGGTATATCAATATTATTTTGCAAATAAGCAACATGATCAAATAAGCATATCAGATATTAAGCAAGCATAGAAAAGACTCTGTAGTTCAGAAAATATGAAAAGACTGACTTTAAAATATTGCTGCTGCTACCATAAAAATTTGCTGATTTTATATTACAATTATGGCAGGGATTTTCGCTCTCTTGAGTCTGCCCAAATGGGAAGACAACATATCTCCCCATGTACTCAGGGTGCAACTTTTTGCAGAGTTTAATATTTTTTTTTGACAAAAATTTTTCAAAATTCACTTACAGGATTTCTTTTACACATTTTCAGGCTTTTCTGGGTAGCTGTTGTTTGCAGGGCTATTTTCTTCTTTTTACATGTCTGTGTGGCCATTCTTCCCCTTCCACTCTCAACCCTGCCGACTACCATCCTTGGAAGTTTAGTGGGTGGACTGTCAGAGTCGCTGCTGTGGGGCACAGGAACTTGATGCCAGGAGGACCTACTGAGAAGCATGCGGAAGGTCCACTATCAGTGCTCCTAAATTACGGGAATCTGAGTTCACGTGGAAGTAGCTTAAGCCAAATTGGACTGAGGAATAAGGGAGCTTATTTGGGCACCAAAGGCAGCGCACTTCCTGCAGCAGTAAACTGCAAACATTCTGTGTACTTTCTGGCCACCTATATGTGTATGCCTCTAAGAATATAATTTAGTTTTATTATCATTTATTTTAATTTCTTTATAAAACTATTGTACGTAATCTTCAATACTTTTCTTTTTTTTCCTCCACATTGGTACAACATTTGATCTACACTATTGCTTGTAGCTTTAGAAAATTTCTTTTCAGGACTTTTTAATATTCCACAGTATGAATGTTATTATTCTACAAAATGAATTGATATCTGGATTGCTCCAAGTATTAGGAATAGCCACTTGAATAGTCTTAATTCCCAGCAAGATGAGCTAAAGTTTAGCTCTGAATATATATAATGGCGGGGTTATAAAGTGTATGAATTTTCAACTTTATAAAAAATTGTCAAAGTAAATTTAAGACACATTTTAAACACATGAGTACCAAATTTATTCATATCAACTATCCATAAGATATAACATTAATGAAATTATCCCCAGCTTTAGAGAATTTTACACTCATAATTTAATATAATATTTAACAGAATCTTTTTTAAAATATTAGATAGTCAGTATTCAATATTTTATATAGACGGTCTAAGTTTCCAAATACTTTATTCTCTACTGTTTTTTTACTTCAGTAGAAACTTCATGTTTCAATTTTGTCACTATTTAATCTCAAATTTTAGACATGGTAACACAGAGATTTTGAATTTGTCCCATTGATCAGTTACCCTTTGAAAGTATCAACAAGAATTCCACAAGCTGTTATATTTGATTTAAAAAATTATGTGATGGGATTTTTTAAGAATTATAATATTTGTGCTCACAGTCCCAATAGAGCCAATAGAATTTAATATAAAACATTTGTAACATGTTGCCATGTTATTACTAACATATTTGAAGACTACAAAAAAAGTCGAGCTCTTATAAAGTTATTGGCTTATATAGTATTTTCCACCACTCTTTGGAAGAACTATTCGAACACACTTTAGTTTTCAAAACTTTAATATGAAATACCATTCTTGAATTAATCACTGCTAATTTTTTCACAGCTACATAAAATATTCTTTATTTTTGGCAAAATATTATATTCAATGATGTATTAAAATAAGAAAACACTTAAGCGTTTGTTCTGCTATTGTATTTGTGTCAAGTGTTTTTAGAAAAGTAATTAATGCTGCTTAAATTTAACGCCAGGAGACCAACATACCAAAAGAAACAAGTAGAGAGACAATTGAGTTGTGACATTTCTATATAATCTCAGCCTTTCATCCGACTCATAATGGTTTTGCATAAACAGTCTCAGATTCTTTTCTGAAGGGTCACAGCAATGACATCAGCCCGTTTGCCTAATACCTTTGTTATAACAGCAATAGCAAAATATTTAATAGGATTTATTTTTGAGTGGAATAATATTTTCCCTCATTTGTGTTGCGTAAGTTTACTGTGAGGAGAACTAAAGGCATGTTTTAATTTTTAATTTTTGGACAACCCTTTCCTTGATTATATCAAGTGTCTCAGCCATTTCTGCTTCTCTTGCTATTTCCTGACATTCGGGGGCCCTTCGATTTTCAAATTTATTGCTCAGCTATTCCCACTCTATGTCTTCTGCTCTTGCCAACTGGCCAAATCCTCTGTGTTTATATTTTGGCTCAGTCTCTCTACTGATATTCAGATCCTAGGTCAAAATTTCTGAAGTCCATCCACCATGTGGGTCGTTTCTGTTTCCCCACAAATATGCTGACTTTCCATCTGCACTCAGACGTTCAGAGCGACTGTCTGGAGAAATTACAAAAGAGGAACCTGCTGCGATGGCGAAGCCACTGAAGCTGAGCATATAAACATGGAAACACCTGAGAAAGTCTGCTGATCCACTAAAACTGAATTCCACTGGGCCCAATTCAGCTGCTGTTTTCAGCATTTAGCCCAGGGTTAGCTAAGCAAGGGGATGGAGGGTCAGTAATGTTTTGTAGATGGTTTAATGGAATAATTAGATAAAGTAGTAATTCCAATGAATCCAAAGACAAACATATTGGGAGTTACCCATATGGTCCTCATGTTCACCAGGGAAAGAAGCTGATCACAAAATTCCTGTTTTTGCCATTGCTATATAAATTGCCGTTGATAAACACAGGTTGAATTAAGTCCAGACTTTGTGCTTTGGGGGCTGAACATCTAAAGTTTGTCTCACCTTGATCAGAAGTATCAACATTCCAACAGAATGTTGTGTTCCCCACTGTTTGTCCATGACTGGTGACTGTCCCTTTCAGAGATCTTTCTGCACCATCCTCTGCTCAGGTAACCGCCCCCCCCCACCCCACCCCGTGTGGTCACTTGTACCTTTTATTTCAAAGACACTTGCACCATTCCTTTCAACATGCATCCGCTTAATTACCAGGGAAGCTCAACTTAACCTGTAGAATGTGGGAGAGGAATGGGAAGTGACATTCTTTCTCCTGTAGAGTCTGAATTATAATCCACGACTATTTTATGGTCCCACATATAGAATTATGGTCATTCTTTTTTCACTGGATTCTGAATCTCTGCATCCTTAGGTCTCATGAATGCTTGTGTTTATGCATAAACAAAGAAAATTGAGAAAAATTAAGGATAGCATGTTATGATGTTTCTTCTATGGGGAAAAGACAGGGTCTTAGGTACGTAGGCAGCAGAGGGTGAGAGAGGGTCTCTCCTCCCGGAGTCTCACGTGAATTTACTGTCAAACATACAGAGTGTTGTCACAAGTGAGGTGGCCACGTAGAGGAGAAGCAGGTGCCACATAGCAGGACAGCTCTGTCGGGCCACGGAGCCCCTGAGGGGTGCACCCAGCAGTGACTCCGTGGGATCAGGCGGGGGTCTGAGGACATGCGAGAATCTCCAACCTCGCTGCAGCCGAGGTGCTTTTTACTCAGGGCCTCGCTCTCCACTGAAGAGGAGCTTACACACGCCGCCACGCACTTCCTTTAGAAAAAGGTTTTCAAACCCTGGAGCCTCCTGGGGTCACGAAAGCATATGCTCATTAAGAGGAGCAAACAGACTCTCTGTGTAGATATGCTCAAACACAACAGCTGATACTTACAGTATTGTCTTTCCAACTTATTCTTTCATTTATAACATAAACAAATTATTTTTACTCTTTTGTATGCCCTTGTCAGTCAAAAATTTACATAGTTTTGGAAGAAAATTGAAGAATTATTATCAATCTCAAAAACATATTTATTGTAAGGACATAATAGGAGTCAATGGGATGGATTTCTAAACGAGAAAAGGTTGTTCTGGTGGCAATAAACAAATGAGTGTCAGATCTGCAGATATGGGTGTCTGGATGTCTTCTCATTCCACCCGAGAAGACACGTGCTTTTTAAATCTGGGAAATTAAGAAAAGGTGAACAACAACCATAAAAACACATGTAGATAAGAAAGAAAAAACACCTAAAGTTAGAACCATGCTCTTCAGATGGGAAAAATCAGAATATTATTACTGAGAATCCAACTCATTCACTAAAAACACAAAAACAGCAAAAGCAGAACAATTAATTGAGTTGCAAGGTGTGGTAGGTTGAATAGTGGTCTCCTAAAATGGTATATACATTAAATTTTTTTAGCATTAACTATATCCTAAGCATTATTCAAAGAGATTTTATATATGTGTGTGTACATATGTATATATTTAAATACATGTGTGTTTATATGTATATATGTGAGTGTGTGTATATATGTAAAGAGAGAAAGAGATTGATTTAAAGGAATTGGCTCATATGACTGTGGGGGCTGGCAAGTCTGAAATTTGTAGGCAGGCGGGCAGCCTGAAAATTCAGGGAAGAGTTGATGTCATAGTCTTAAGTGAAATCTGCAGACTGGAAGATCAGGCAGAGTGTCTACGTTGCAGTCTTGAGGCACAATGTCTTCTTCCGGTAACCTGTCATTGTTCCCAAGGTCTTCAACTGTTTGGATGAGGCCCACCCACATGGCAAAAGGTAATCTGCTTTCTCAAAGTCTTGTGATCACTTCTGAAAAATACCTTCATAGTAACATCTAGATCAGACTGGTATTTGACCAAACAACTGTGCACCATGGCCTAGCCAAGTTGACACATAAAATTAACCATCCCAGAGAGGTTAAGTGATTTTTCCAAGGTTGCACAGGGAAGAAGTACCTGAGTCAGACCCAGACTTTGCAGCCAGACAATCCTCCAAGGATCCCACCCATTCAGCCACTGCACTAAACTAATCTGTGGCTGCAAGTCTCATATTGGTGGATTTTCTTATTTTCTGCCTATGGAAATCAAATTTCAAATAGCAAAGAAAAAATTTAAAAAGCAACACAATGATAATCTAAAACATAAAAAGTGAGCTACTCATGAGCACGCATAAGGTAAGAGGAACTCTTCTCACTCAAATAATCTCAAGCTAGTAACTGACAGCTCACATGCTGCTGGGAGCCTGAGCTGTGCAAAGTACACGTTTCCTTCAATTGCAGGTACAGTGATAGAAGGAGAGCCCTGTTACACAGGTGTGTCATGCGTAGGTAGCTGCAGACACCTGGGACACTGATAAGGCTGTAGGTGAGCAGTTACTACCTCCATTCATAGGAGCCACAGGAGATTCAATTACTGGGGCCCTTTTCTCCTTTACACCTTCATGAAATAGACATTGAGTTTCAACAGTCAATTTTAAGCCTTCCACAACTCTCTGGAAGAAAAACCAGCTGAGAAAACAGCTGTCCACCACAAAAATAAATCTAGAAAACACCTGATTCTCCTAACGGCTTATTTATGGTAAACATTTAGGCATTGATTAACAGGATCATATATTTTAAATAAAGATGGTTTCATTCTGTTCTAAATCTTCCTGGAGAGCTGTGCATTCATGTAATGAGGCCTGGGGAGAAACACAGGTACCAGATATCTTGGTAACTAAACCTCTGTCTTATCTCCGTTTAATAACTGAAGGTATTAAAGTGTCAGGGAGTTCTGTGGCTTAATTAATGTTCTAGAAATGGAATTGTATTATTCAGAAAATGCATAAAGAAATTTTCTTAGCTTCAGTAGGCAACAGGCTAAAAAAGGGCAGATCCTGTGGTAGTCATCTGGGATCTAATTGTACCTCCCTCTAAAGAATAGGACTTTGTCTTTTTGTAGTGGACATCGTTTCCCAGGAACCCCTGGACTAGAGAAAAAGGGACTAGAGAAAAAGTAGCTGCGCAGGAGGAGCAGGGGAGGGAGCGGGGCAGGGCCCGGTGGGCGGTCAGTGTGGGGCCCCAGGAGGAAAAGGAAAGAATGAATAAATGGTCTGGGTTGAAATCAGTGCTGCGCTCTGCCCTGGCTCTTCGAGTTCCTTGGGGACAGGACACAGACGTCCTAGGACTCTGAAGCCAGAAACAATGCTGATGACATCTTTCATGCTGAAAACTTGTCAAGTCACAGCATATCAATTGTTGTTTGCCACAATTGTTGCCAATGTGACAACTGCTTGTCACATAAGATGCCCCATGCCCTGCTACGTTTCAACACTTAATGTGTACCTAAACGCCTGTGTGTGTCTTTGTTATTCACCCTGAAAGAAACAGATTCTAATTCACACAGAACTTTGTGTTGCTTTTGCCATCGTCTCCTAAGTCGGAGCCGCTCTCTACTCTGAATAATTGATGAGCGGCGATCATTCAACTCTGAATATGAAAATGATAGTAGCCTCTTTGATTGTGCCAATAGATCTCAGAGATTTAGTAGTTGGAAAAATAGAAAAGAATATTCCAGAATGATAAAGGCTTCTATTGCCAGGATAGGGATAGGGCAGATCTGATAAGGCTGCCCAATTGACAGTCAGATAAAGAGAAAGAATATTCTGTTCACTATGGTTACACAAGCCTTTGTTCAAATTAAGGCATCTCCCGCTTTCTTCCTGGGTCATGATCCATCATGTCATTCTTCCCGATCTGCGGAATGAAGGTACCTGCTGAGACACAGTCTCACCTTTGCCTGCAGCACCCTCTGCTGCCCCTCAGTGGTCTCCCACTGCCTGCCCCTGGGCCCTGCCTGGCAGCCAGTTTTCCTCTGACCAGCCCAGGTCTCAGAGCTAAGTCATGTTCATCTCTGATCGGGCCTTACCCACACCCATGACCAGCTCCCCACTGAGGTGACAAACCTACATCTTCAGTAAGAATAAACTTTGCTAAGACTATGAGGCAGTTCTGTGCACAGGTCCTGAAGGGGAAAAGGGTAGCTAAGAAAGAAATGGGAAATGGTGATGCTAAAGTTTGAAAATGCTCCAGTACTCGTGTTGCTTTCCATTCTTTGGAAAAACAGCAATTCACCTCTCTAAAAGAAACCTTCAGAAAGATTGATTTAAACATAGGTAACATCACTGGTACTTATCCCAGATGCCTTTTAAGCCTGAAATGGAATAGAGGAAAGAACTTTCTAGAAGGACAGAAGACTCAATGATAATTGGGACCCTCCAGAGATGACTGTGTGAATCCTGAGATCACAGATCACCACACAGATGCAGATCTGGTCCTTTTCCATCTCCTAGAAAAGATCCCATTGTTTTCGCATCCCCCAGCCCCAATTCAGTCTAATCCAAGCATAATTTGTGTTTATTGTCTTAAAAGATGCCAGAGTCCCTTAGCAGACTTGAGTGTGCAGTGAGCTTACACATTCCAGAGTTTCCTGTGAAGATAAAAATACTACAGAGACATTCCAGCCTGCTCCTGTCCCCTCCTAGTGACCAGATGCCCTCAGTGGTGATTATACACCTCAGGATGTTCCGTGTCTCTGTGGCAGATATTTCTAAAGTACAGAAAGCCAGGAGTGAACTTCGCATCTCCCAGGTCTCAAGCAGGAATTCACTGGTTTAGTGAGTATTTCATGTTTTATATTGAAAGAAACAACAACTTAGCATGGTTCTTTACCTTAACACAAAAAACATCCACTTTCAAAGTATTTTTAATATTCAGACAAAATGTATTTTCAAATATCTCCTCAACTCAGACTACAGTAATATCAAAGGACACCTTGAAATCTAGCCAAAGTGATGTTTACCTGTGTGACTTCCTGTGACAGTGTAAGTTACTCCCAGCCAAGAGCTACACAGCAGATGCTCGATTGTAGAACTCTTACTTTTATTGCTACCACCCACGTGGGGCATGACCGAAGTCTGGGCAGCTATGTACAGAAACGTCTCCTGTGGCATCGATTCCTGCATCATTGTTTAGCCTGTTTTTATTCTGCATATGCCTAACAAAGAATCATGCCGGTTGCCAGTTCCTGAGAAAAATATCCTGATTGAAATGAAAATTTGGTGGAGTTAACAGAAATATTCACAATAGATAGACAGCAGGTTTTATAAAGGACATATCCCCACATCACTGAATGCTACTGTTTCCTTGAAGCCAATAGGACACACTGTTTTGCAGAGTTTATATTTATGGAGTTGTTAAAACATACATTGATCTTTAACATTGTGCTTGGATCCAATTGATGGATGAAACAAGAAAAACACATTCTACGTTGTGGCTGAGATTGGAAACTCTCCTTAAACCTATAATTCAGTACAGCCCAGCTACACATGATTTTGGACACAATAAGACTTGAATAGTGGTAGTACTTAAGTTCCTTCTGCAAAAAGAATGTTCAGACTCTTGTAATTACAACATAGTATCAGTATCTAAAAAGGAAAATGTTTTGCCAACCAGAAGTTCTACAGCACAGGCTTGCATGTTTAACGGAGCCTGCATGCAGTGATCCGGACTGAGCTCGCCGGAGTGTTCCGTGAGCCGGCGACCTCCCCGTAGCTGTCTCTGTTCTCCATGCCCCATACTTGTCCTTCAGAATTCCTCTTTCCACCTCTGTCACATGAAGAGAATGAAATCCAGTACCCTGTGGAATAGCCATGAGGAGCAGATAGGATCACTTGGGCTCAGGTACGTTGTAAACCCAACAGCTTCTTCCCCGACACTTCCAGGTCACGTGTTTGCCCTTCTGATTCAGCGTCCACTCTCTAGACAAATTGTAGGTCTCAGCAGTGGAAATGCTGCCATTTCTAAAAGAACTATAACCAATTTCTATCCACATGTCTTCTTCCTCCATAAATATATGTACCACTTTAAAAACTTTAGATATTTCAAACATAAAGAAATAATATATTTGGTTGAAAACAACCAATTTTCATCGTTCCAAATAGCTTTGAGTTTTAATTATTTCAAAACAACAGAGTGGAAACCAAACAGATATTGAATACAGAGGAAAACCCAACACCTACCTACTCTGATACTTTTTTCTTTAATATCTTCCTCAAAATTTGGTGTTAACGTCTGCTGTACCCCACATGCCAAAGCAAATTGTCAAATAGCTTTCCCAGCATCTCTCGCACTTATATTTTAGAATCATACAAAGGTGAGCTAAGTATCTGTAGCTTATCCAATATCTACTAGGACTGCAAAGCAGAAAGGACGCAGTGAGGCTCTGGGGTCTACCAAACGCATCTTGTGCTAACAGCCCACCTGCACTGCTGACGGCCTGTGTGCTCCTGGGCAAGTCACCCAGCCTCTCTGGGATGTTACCTCATCTAGAAAATGAGGGTGGGGGGTGTGTACGTGCCATGGGGCCTGGCTGGTTAATTTTAAGTGTCAACTTGACTGGATTGAAGAATACCTAGAGAGCTGGTACAGCTCCACTTCTGTGTGTGTCTGGGACGTGTTTCCAGAGGAGATCGGTGTGTAAGCCGGTGGGCTGAGTGGGGAAGACCAGCCCTCCGTGTGGGCAGTCACTGTCCCCTCTACTGGGAGCCCAGAGAGAACAGAAAAGGAGAGGAAAGGATTTCCTCTCTCTCTCTCCTGAAGCTGGGATAGTCTCCTCTTCCTGCCCTTGAACTTCAGAGCTCCAGGCTCTCCAGCCTTTGGACTCCGGGACTCCCAGCAGTGGCCGGCGGGTTCTCAGCCTTCAGCCTCGGACTGGGGAGAGTTGTGCCCTTGGCTTCCCCAGTTCTCCAGCTTGCAGAGGGTCTGCTGTGGGGCTTCTCAGCCTTCATAGTTGTGTGAGCCAATTCCCCTAATAACCCCCCTCTCATCTATCTGTCCATCCATCCTGTTAGCTCTGGCTCTCTGGAGAACCCTGACTAGTATGGGGCCCTTTGCAGACTGAATGAGTCAATACACAATTACGCAATTATTTTCTCACATTCCATGGGTTGCCTTTTCATTCTGTGGATTGTAGTTTTTTTTTTTCTTTTCTTTTTTTTTCCCCCTGCTGTGTGGAAACTTCTTGGTTTGATGTATTCCCACTTGTCCATTTTTGCTTTTGTTGCCTGTGCTTTTGGTGTTAAATCCATAAAATCATTTCCAAGACCAATACCATGAAAATTTTCACCTGTGTTTTGCTCTAATAGTTTTACATTTTCAAATCTTATGATTAAAACAACAATGACATATCACCTCACATCTGTCAGGATGGCTCTTATCAAAAAAGGAAAAAAGACAGTTAAGTGTTGGCAAGTATGTGGAGAAATTGGAACCTTCTACACTGTTGGTGAAAATGCAAAATGGTGCAGTTGTTATAGAAAACTGTGAGAGTCTTCAAAAAATTAAAAATAGAATAACCATATAATACAATAATCCTACTTCTGAGTATTTATGCAAAAGAATTAGGGATCTTGAAGTGATATTTGGACTCCTATGTTTATTATGACATTATTCACAATACACAATAGCCAACAGGTAGAAACAAACTAACAGATGAATGGATATCTGTTAAGAGATGAATGGGTAAAGAAAATGTGGTATGTGTGGGTGCACACACACGTATATAACAACTGTATATATACAACATAAAAGTATACAGTGTATATGTCTATATGGACATCTATATAGATATAGATATTTATTAAATGGAATATTATTAAAATATACCCTTAAAGAGAAACAAATCCTGTAATCTGTCATAACATGGATGAACCTGTGGACATTATGCTAAGTGAAATAAGCCAAAGAAAAATGTTGCTGATCCAACTACATGAGATAATTAAAATCATCAGGTTGATAGAATAAAAGAATAGAGTGAAGGTTTCCAGGGCTTGGTGGGGGGGGGAAGGAGGAGTTACTAATAGGAAGGCATAAAGTCTCAGTTAAGCAAGATGAGTAAGTTCTAGAGATCTTCTGCACAACATCATACCTATAGTCAGCAATATTGTCCTGAATACTTAAAATTTTGTTAAGAGGGTACATCTGATGTTATTGGTTTTTGCCCCAATAAAATAAAATAAAATAAAAATTTAAAATAAGAAAAAAAAGTGTGATTTGGAAGAGTCAACTCTGAATATGAAGACATTTTAAGAATGCCATAACCGATGTATTTCGTTTGTATTTTCCTTTTCAATTATTGACAAAAATGACATATGGCAAACAATAATACAAAAATAACTCTAAAGGATTCTTTTAATCAAATAAAGTTTTAAGTGAAAAAGAATGCAAAGTTGTCTTAATCGATATGTTTGACCACATTTTCTTTCTTCCTCCTTATTCTCCGGGACAGGACCAGTTGCTTGGGTACAGGAGCCCAGCTTGTCCTGGTGGTTCCATCGGCATGCTAGGATATGGCTAGAAATGTCAACAGAAGAAAATTTGAACATCAGAAACTCACAAATATTTTTACTCTAAAAACTGAACCGATCCCTCTGTCCATCTCCACATCCTCTGCCCAGTTGTTCTCAATCTGATTACGTACCTTTATCTTTGCTAATAATGTCTATTTTTGAATTATCTTTTCTGATTGCTATTTTGTGATCTGGAAGAATTCTGCATAATTTAGAACTAAAATGACTCTTTCATTTCCTAAATATTGAGATTTTGGGGGAAAAATTACATATCCTCATGTGCTTGCACAGATTGAGGGACTTTGCCATATCGTTACTTCAGTAGGACTTTTCCTGTCGCCCTCCTTACTAATCTGTACTCAGTATTCCAGCTGTTGCTTGCCTGGGGCAGAAGTAAAAATGGGGCACATTAACTAAGCCATTAGGGATCCACTGGGTCAATCCAGGAAACCTAATGTTTAGACAGATGATCAAATATTCCTTTTAGTTCAGTTTAAATTGTTTTCAATGAGATTTGAGATGTTAAGTAAAATGTTAGAAGCTAGAAGACAGCCTGGTATACAGTAGGTGTTCAAAACAAATTATTGAGTGAATAAATACAAGTAAAGTTAAAATTACCACTAAAAATTCAAGAAAACAATTTTTAAAGATAAATGCAGTATTTAAAAAATGCTGTAAGTCACATTTCAGAATTATGTATACATAGATATTTCTTTTATTCATTGGAAATCTAGAAAAACTATAAATATGACCTATTTCATTTTAGAAATCACCTATAAATCTATAATCCTTGTCTGTATTGATCAACTTTTCCAATATAATTTGTTTATGATAAAAGCAGCCCTTTATAATAGCAAGAGAAACTACGGAACTAATTATTATTTGACAAAAAAGACAGATGTCGGGAAAAGACGTGGTGGCCTTCATATATGAGAAGCTCACAGAACCGCTTTAAAGAGATTCCAACTCACGCTAACAATCCCTCCTAACAAACTGGACCAGCATTCCTTTTTCTAGCAATTCATCTATCTCTGGGTCACGTTAAAATGGTTAATTGACTTTGAACACTGAAGTTATTATACACTAAATATCCAGGTGATTTTTTTTTTAATTCTAAATGGGCATTGATTATAAATTACTCTGAAGGTCAAAAAAAAAAAAAAGAGTACGACTTAGAAGTAATTGAATTAGAAAGAAAAACTACTTGAAGAAAGGAATCAATACTACATGTGCTACTTACTACTTTTCTAATCCCATAGGCAAAAACAAACATATGATCAACAAATTACAAGTCAACAAATCACTTAGCCATATTTTTTATGTTTGTAGCATATGTTGTTTAAAAATCAATCTTATCTCCACTGTTTTTTTTTTTCTTTATTTTTTGTCTAAAAGCTTCTGCATGATTAAAAACTGGTGTTACAGAGACAATGAGTGAATGTTTACAAAATTTTTCCAAATACGACAAAATATCTAGATAAAGAAAATGTTATAGGAATTTTTAAGAGAATAAAGGAATAAGAGATCCCAGGCTGCTACCCTTCCCATCTGCAATAAGAAAGTAACTTTGAAAATTATTGTTCTAAATTGCCTTCATTTTGAATCACACATGCCAAAGTACATTTTTATTATTCTACTTTTGCCATTTTCCAACTTATTCTTTTCCCCTATTCAATTTTTCAGTAATTTTTTTGTTTCTTATGTCTAATTTTAATGTGCGATATTAGAAGACAGTTGAAGAAAAAATAAATGTCGTAACTCTCACATGTTAACCTGAATGCAAATTTACTTTATAAATAAGTACATAATGATTGGAAATGTAAAACTAGTTCGGACTCTGGTTTCAATAAAAACAATCCACCCAGAACTATAATCTGCTCTGATATGGTAATGCATGGTTCTTGGTAATTTTCACAAGGTTAACATTAATAGCAGGTTATTAGCAACTACTTAAAGATGGACTTGTTTCTGAAGTTTTCACAGAATTGGTGACACCAAATGTGTTGTGTTTTCATAAGTACAGTGTCATAATTTATTGATACCTTCTTAGTTCAATAAAGGATACAGGGTAGGTAACAATAGCATGAAGTTGTAGTCACATTCACAAAAAAATACCAGAAATACCCGATAGTGTTTCCAGAACATGGTATGCACATGGGGGAATTAAGAATAATAAGTGTAAAGCAACATGGAAAATGCTAAATTTCTGTGACAATAGACTGCACTATGGCAGGAAAATATTCCCCATTGGTTTTATTTTATGTAAGATTTTAAAATACCAGGGAACTACTCAATATAAAAATATGCATTTATTTCTTGAAAAGCAGTTGATTTATCATTTATATTTTATATTATAGCCAGGATTACATCTATTTTGATAATTTTTTAAGGCTCAATAGCTGAAGAAAAAGAAGCATTGAAGGTGTGTGTGTGTGTGTGTATCTTATTTCTGTGTATAGTTAAAAAGAGGAAAAATATCTTCAAAGACAAGAAGAAAATGCACTAAATTATTGGTCTTAATTGCCTGAGCAGTCAACTGCAAAGACCATGCAATGAAAACACAGGGTTGAAGATGGAGATTTCCAGGGATGCACAGACGGCACCTCAAAGAAGCTTCCCTGTGCCCAGGTTTCAGACTCTATGATATATTTTTTAAATGCATAAATGACAAAACAAAGTTTCAGAACACACACACACACACAGAATCACCATAGAGAAAAGCTCAGAGGTTTCACTGCATGGCTTTTGCACACGCCTCCATGGCCATCTGCCCGTCCCCAGCCCCACATCCCACAGGCTGCATGCTCTTGTCATTGCCCCATGGCAACTCGGGAGCTTAAAACAATACAAATGTATCCTCTCACAATTGCAGAGGTCAGAAGCCAGACATGGGACCCACTGGGCTTAAATCGAGGTATCGCCAGGGCTGGTTCCCTCTGGGGGGCTCTAGGGGACAATCCATCTCCTTGTTCTTCCGGCTCCTGGAGGTTGTCCACACCCTGGTCTGGTGGCTCCCTCCTCCGCATCCAAAGCCAGCAACCGAGTGCCCAGTCCCCTTCACACTTGAGTTCACTCTAATCCACTTCTTACTGTCCTCACCAGTTTTGAGGGACCCTGTGATTACATTGGGCCATTAGGATAATCCAGGACAACTGCCCTATTTTAAGGTTAACTAATGAGCAAACTCAATCCCATCTGCAGCCTTAGTTCCCTTTTGCCATGGAACATACCATATTTATCAATTCTAGACATTTGAGCTGGAGGTCTTTGGTGGGGGTATTAATCCATCTACCTCATTCTTTTTTATTAAAAATAAATATATTGGCCAATGAGTGTTGCAAGTACTAACTAATATAATTAATAAGCAAATAATGTCAGGAAAGAAACAGATTATGTGAAGGAACTGAACTTTGGCAAACTTTAAAAGGGGTGGCTCGAAACCCAGGGAAAAGGGAAGTGAGACCTGGACATTCAAAGAAGTGACTCCCATGCTCATAATATTTCCTCTGACTCTCTCTCTCTCTCTCTCTCTCAGATTTGATGTTACCTTTCAAGCACAGGAAGAAGCATGTAAGGATTGAGTGGGAAATTGTATTCTGCAGGGAATATGAAATATGTGTAGAAGGTAGATAAGGGCAGAGCAGTCACAGATAAATCAGAAAAGTTTCCTGGAGACAAATGACAGGAACTTGAAATTAGTTCTATTTAATTTGCTAAATCTCTTGTAACATAACTAGAAAACTAGGGCTCCAAAGCAGCAGCCAAAACCTAAACTCATGTGTTACTTTTAATTACAAAATAAAATCATAAGCAATGTTAAATGTTGCATAATTTATTTCTTTGGAAAAAGAAAAAATAAGAAAGTTGGAAGTGGCTATCTTGTGTCCTCTTTCACTTTAATCATTCAATGCCAGTCTGATAAAAATTAAACAATGAAGAGCAAAAGAAAACTTCTCAATGAAAAACAAGGGTATTAATTCATTGTGCATAAACAGTGTTTTACTTAAAACTAAATCTTTTATAGTCACCTGTCCCTTCTTCTCAGGTCCCAGGAGGTCTGAGGCTGGACCTCCCTGTTTATAGAAGAGAAGAGCATCACCAGGTTCTCCTGAGAAAGGCAGAAAATGCCTTGCTCAGATCTCTCTTTGTTAAAGCTGTGGGAGAGCGCACCTTTTCCACTGCTGAGTGGTGTTTTGAGATGTGGATTCCAAGGTCCTGAGTTCCCTCAGACAAGCTCATAAATTCTCTAATCCGTTTCCTCATGTGAAAGATGGAAAAATAATAAAACCTGCTCTGTGTCTGTCCTTGGTATCATGTGGAACAAGATAAGTAGGAAAAAGGAGACACAAGCTGTTATATACATATTATTGTTGATTTCAAAAGCATATGCATCCTCTGATATTTGATGCAACATCGCAGGAGCATCAGTACAGGCTTCCGCCTTGTCATCAGTAGCCCACCTGTGTGCAACACCAGCACCCTGTTAGCGTGGAACACCAGACACATTTCTTAATGCAGCCTAACTTTACGAGAGCAAGATTTCCTATGACTGGAAATGACATCTCCTACCCTCTAGTTTTAATCCCTCCACACTCACCTGCTAGCAGCATTTAATACTCCCCAATTACCAAATAACCTACTTTACATATTCTGGACTGTGGGAGCAAGCTTGAAGACTAATATGAGGGAATTAATATTTATAAACAAGAAGACCAGGGGCTAACTGTGCATTGTAGCATAATTAAATATATTTATCCAAGATATTAAATATCTTGCAGGTTATTAGTTATATGGGAAAATAAAAAATATCAACACTTATGCTATACAATGCTAAAATATAGTGCAAATACATATAAAATTATGATTTCCAGTACTGAATATTAATTTAAAGAAATGAGAATTAGGAAAATAATTTTATGGATCTAGAAATGCCTTTTCCCCTCAAACTTCCTAAATCATCAAAATGTGATTTACTTTTCATTTTTCTTGCTCTCTAAAATCCTTTAAAGATTTAATCTCCGTCGTTTATTCAGAAGCTGGATTGCTTGGGCAGTGGACTCAGATCAGGAAAATAGGCCCCTCACATCACCTGTTCATATTTCAGGTATCTCTGAATCGTCACTGACACCTGCCCCTTTCAATAACCACTGGAGACTAATTATCGATCCCCCCAAAGTCACAGGTTTGACCTCACAGTCTTGGCCCAGAGATAGACTTTCCCCGAGGCTTCGAGTTCCCACCATAGCCGAAGGCAAGGGATTCAGTTTTGATCTTCCTTCCACATCACTCTTCAAGAGATGTCATCACAAATTAATCTAAATTTGAGTTCAGAACCCATCACCAAAATGCCCGATGCCTGGGCTCCCTAGTCAGTGGTTTGGGGATTAAATTTAAATCTAATTCTTAAGTTTAAACCTAATTCTCTAGTTGACACTAAATTTCCTTCTTTGAGATCTTCACAGCATGTGTTTTCGAACCTTATTGTACCGTGATCAGAGCCCTTTGTTAGGCTGCTGACTCCTTTTCAACCACAGCTTATCTTATCCCTGCAGTGCACCTCGGGGGAGGAGGCATTTCCCACAGAGAGGGGCTCCTGGAGTGTCTGTTGGGTGCTGTGGGTCAGATGGACAGACAGTGACAGGGTTGTCAGAACACGGAGAACGTTTCCCTCAGAGGCAGAGTGGAACTTTGGGCCAGTCCTCACTAGAAAGATGAAGCTGACACTGCTCATGATGTTTACTCTCCCTCCTCTATGGAACACGTCTAGGCTGGCACAAGGGAGGTATTACGGCTGGGTGTGGTGGCTCATGCCTGTAATCCTAGCAGTCTGGGAGGCCGAGGAGGGAGGATTGCTTGAGGTCAGGAGTTCGAGACCAGCCTGAGTAAGAGTGAGACCCCGTCTCTACTAAAAGTAGAAACAAATTAGCCAGGTGTGCTGGTGTTGTGTCTATATTCCCAGCTACTCAGGAGGCTAAGGCAGGAGGATTGCTTGAGCCCAGGAGTTGGAGGTTGCTTCGAGGTAGGCTGATGCCACAGCCCACAGCATTCTAGCCCAGTGTGGGAGTGTGGGGTGCAGAAGCAAGACTCTGTCTCAGAAAGAAAAGAAAAAGAAAAAGAGGTATTACAAATGAGGTGACTGTCCAGCGGCCTCGTCCCTCATATAATAGACATTTTGGCATAATTGAGTGAATCATTGACAGAAAAATGGGTTCCTTGTTTGTCATTTGTTTTCAGAAACTCTCTACAATCTTAGCCAACATACATTTCAACATGAAGTGAGGAAAAGACTTCAAAGACTACAAGAGTAGCACACATCTCCGAAACAGCCCAGGACGGAGCCAAGCTGCTCAACAAGGAGTCAAAGCTGGCAATGCGGATGCCAGCTGGTCCTGGCATCTGCCAGCCCGGGTGTCTGCTCATACGGTTCATCTTTCTGCTTCAAAGGCAGAGTTCAGCCCCTCCCAAATAATGAGTCACTTGATCAAAGCATCAGAGAGAGAAAGTCAAGAGTGAAGTTGATCTAGGATAGATGGAATAAGAGACTTTCATCAGAAGTTTCATTTTAAAACCCCACTTGACAACTATATGTTCCTGTATCAGTTTGGTTTCTCAGAATTAGCTGCTGAGTTGGAGTTTGGAGTACAAACGGGATTAGGAGACAAACTTGTGAAAGGAATGGGGAGGTCGCAGGATGGGGCAGAAAAAGAAGTTGAACTGCATAGTATTAACAGATCGACAAAGCCTGAGCCAACCCAGCCAGGCACTTGGGAGCAGGCAGTGGCCCTCCGGCCGAAAAGGCTGGGCCACTATGTAACTTATAACTGCCTCCTTCAATCCCCGAGGCTGCCCAGAAGGGTGGAAAACGGAAGACAACTCGAGTATCCATCAACAGGAAAATGAATAAATACATTGTGATGTATTAACTCGGGTTGCTACTGAGCCATTAAAAACTTAAAACTTCTAATACATTAAAGAGTGTGAATAAATCTCATAGAAAAAGGTTGAGTGAAAAATGCCATACATAAAAAAGCACATGTTGCATGATTTTACCTACATAGAACTAATCTAAGATGAGCAAATCAGGATAGTGGTTAAAAACAGGAGGGAAATTGGTGGGGAGATAGAGCAATTCTATAACAGGGCAGGAATGTGGATTGCTTGCCTGTATCCACTTGCTAAACTGTGCAGTTAAGATGTGTGCATTTCAATGTATTGTTTACCCCAACAAAAGAAGTATAAAAAATAAGTCAAGTTGTGAGGGATGAAGGGAAAAAAAAAGCATCACTTCAGTTGAGATATGAAATCTCACCAGAATCTGTAAGAGCATGAGTGAAAAGTCCTACCATTGAAGGCACCTGAAATACTTGGTAAGTAGGAATCTTCCTATACCCCTGCCCGACATATTACCTACAATTTAATGAACTCGACAAATTTCCACTTTCCTGCATCTTTGCCGCTGCTCATCCCATGCGTTTTCTTTGGGATGCTTTCTGTTCCCTTCCTTCTCTCCTGCCTACTGAAATCCATTTTATCTTCAAGACCTGTCTCAAATATCTCTCCTGGGAGTTTTCTGAGATTTTCTTCCTCGTGATTCTAAAATAGGCATTGTCACCCATTCTCCAGCATTTTTTACGTTGCCTTTAGAGACAGTATTTGGACCCACGTTTCTCCACACTTAACTCCGAAGGTTGCCACATTCTCTGTCATCAGCTCGTGCGTTTGTCTCTGGCTGTGTCCTCAGTACCACCGTGAGCCTGATATATGGTTGATACTTGAGATGAATATTTTTTGAAGGAATCAAATCAATGGAATATATGGGATCTGCTCATTTGCTTAGATTATTTGTTCTTCTCAAAATATTTTTATTAGCATATTGCTCCTGCTGAAGAACTCTGCACCCACTTCCTGTCTTGTATTTGTTCATTCTAGTCCCTACGCCTACAGACTGGTTCTTGCTGTGTGTGACCAACGTGTGGTTCTCCCTGACACTTCTCATCCCAGTGCTTCATGTCCCCCCACATCACTTCTGAGACCTGCTTGATTGCTGAAGTTATTCTGTAGATTGATGTTCTGATCCAAGAAAAGTCCCTGGAAAGAGACTGCCAATTAGGTTTGCAAATCCCAAACAAATGAATTCTCAACATTACATCTCAGAGCACAAGGCAACTTTGAATGGTTGCCCAAAGGAAGATACCAGTATACCTCATTTAGCCACATCACAAAATACCATGATCGTTCCTTTGGATCTCAGAAAACACAAAGTGCCCATTTTAACATGTGAATATTGCAATTCTAAAAATCTTGTCCCAGGAAAGGAAGTAGCATAGATTTCAAATTATCATGGAAGTGAGTCAGGTTTGTGAAAATTATTCATGAACTTGTATCTGGTGTTTAACAGGACTCGGGAAAGCATGTCTCAGAGATGTTCTCTTTGATCATGTTACTAAAGGCAAGACACCAGGTCAGGGAGGTGAACTCTCAGCACTGCCTGATCGCAACGCACAGCTCAGAAAAGCGTCAGCCACTGCTGTGGTGCGTTTTCTTAAGACTCAGCTCACTGAAATGCAGGCAGAAGCCAGTAACAAGCACCATGACTCACAGTCAAACATCTTGTCAAAATGCCACATTTGTAGGCCTCAGCCTGTTTATGATGCAGAAAAAGCACAGGGTTATGACAACTCACAAAATAAGCAATGACCTGCTGTTATTTTTTTGCCATGGTGTGGGGAGCGGAAATCCCTTAATTACATATGTAATGGGATTAAGAATTTCAGGGGCTGAAGGGGATGCACATTAGGACTCATAAATCAAACTTTATTTCTTTCATTATGCTAGAAATGAAGCAATTCTGCTTTTCGTTGACAAACAAGATGTTATTGTTACTTTAAATTAAAGCATTATAGTGAAATGCACCAAAGTTTTAAAGGGAAGGAAAATGTTTGTCTGTTATCCTTTTAATCTCTCAATGAATGCAACATTTGTATCTTTACTTTGATATAAACAGGACCATGCTTAAGGATGATCCCTCTTCTGAGAGAAACATTTCTAAGGCAATGTTTTCGAGCCTGGCAAGAGAAGTCCCACCATCTTAGAATGTCTGGGAAGCCCGAACACTTTGCTTGGAGCAGCCATGGTGAGCTGGGGGCAGTTGTGAAATCTGCAGTTTGCGACATTCCTGTCCAACGCATGTCTGTCCCTGTGGAGGCTCTGCAGTCCTCATGCTGAGAGACTGAATACACAGATGATGGCCAGATTGATTATGAAAATAAAAATCTGACCTTCAACCTGGAGCAACCTGTAAAGGAGACCAACTCATCACCTGCAGTAACTAGCCCAGGAAGCCAGCCTGTCCTCTGTAAGTCAGACTCGTAGGAAGTCAGACCACTGTCTCTAGCAATGACCCAGCAAGCCAAACAATTACCCCCTGTGTAACAATTGCCCCCAAACGGCCAGGCCTTGATTAGTGACTGACAGATTCTTAATTTGCATCCCTATTTCCAAGTTTGAACCAACCTAAAGAATACTTTAAAATAGGTTACTATTAGTAAGTATAGATAATATTAGTGAGCGTATGCTAAAATCTACTCTTGAATAAGTTACCTAACATCTACTGGTATGTGTGTGTGTATATATATACACACATGTACGTATATACACACACATACATACATTTATACATATGCACAATATATTTTTAATCATAAGAAGTCACATTAATCATTCTGGGCCTGATATTTCTCTTTTCTAATGGAAGGATTGGAACAAGACAGTAGCTAAGTTTTTATTTTTATTTGAGGTTTCCCAGATTTGCAAAAGGAAAGAAGGAAGGAAGAAAGAGAGAAAGAGAGAAAGAAAGAAAGTTAGTTTAATACCTGATGATTACAGAATATGTACAATTATTAAATTTTAATTTACTGTGAAATACATGGTAATTAATTCCATGTCTTCCCTAATTTTTTCAGAGCTCATAATTTAATGTATTTGCATAAAATGAGGAGAAAAATGCTGGCTAAACTCTCTTTTACTTATAGCATCCATTAGGAAAACTTTATGGTTAGCTTACAAGCCCCTAGAGCAGGTGTTAATATTAAATAATGAGAACATAAGGTAGGAAGACTGATTCATTGTGATCTACCTGTCAACACCATTGTGAGGTTAAAAAAATCCATGCAATAATTTATACCAATACTCTTAATAGTACCAGAATCCCTGAAGCCTTACAGAGTGTGATTTATCTTCAAATTCTCTTTCCAATTAAACATGGTGGTAGTTGGAATTAAATAAAAGCCTTGCAGAACAGGAGGTGTTTTTGCCCCTTAATGTAATCTTAAATGCAGACATCCCAGATTTACCTGTCGCTACTAGTGCTTTCCTAAGATCAAATGCATCACCCATTTGAAACAAAGAGGTGTAATTCCACAAAGCTATTGTGCAAAACTCAAAAACAATTACCAACAAAAATACAGATAGACCACACAGATTTCTCTTTCCCAGAGATGTATAGGAGACTTCAAAGTAGCAAATATAGAAGCAATAATTATGATTCCCACTCTTAATCTTCTAGCCTGCAGAAATGGTGCCTTAATAAATATAAGAGATAAAAACTACAGTTTACATAACTGTCTCTTGTTAGGTTTTATCATTCTAAATCCACATCTTTTTTAAATATCTTGCAGCCCTGGGAAGAGGTTTACAATTCAAACATTATTTTAAAGTGTGCAGCAACTGTGCGGAAACGAAGCTGTCTTTTAGGAGCTCCATCTGCTGCCAAGTATAGCTCTTCCAAAACATCCAAATAGTGTATAGTGTGCATGCTTCTTCTGAAAGCAGCAGCATTTTATTTGTCTTTTCATCCACCAAAATAACCTCGTGTCTGGCACGGAGCTGGTGATCCCCAAATCTCTGTGTAGTCCTTGAAGACAAGGTGCATTAGTTTTCTAGGACTGTCAGAACAAAATACCACAAACTGGGGACCTTAAACCTGCAGAAGTTTATTGTTTCCTAGTTGTAGAGGCTAGAAATTCAAAATTAAAAATGTTGGCAGGGCCATGCTTCCTTTGAAATCTGCCCAGGAGAATCTTTTCATTCTTCTCTTCTGGATTCTGATGGCTGCTGGCAGTCCATAGTGTGCCTTGGCTTGAAGTTTTATCACTCCAATCCTGCTTCTGTCTTCAGAAGACACTGTCCCTGTGTGTCTGTATCCAGATTTCCCTCTTCTTATAAGGGCACTATTCATATTGGATTAGGGCCCACTCTAATGGCCTCATCTTAACTTTGTCATGTCTACAAAGACCCAATTTTCAAATATAGTCACCTTTACAGGTACTGGGACTTAGTATTTCACTTTTTCTTTTCAGAGGGCACAATTCAACTCATGACACAAGGCATTGTACCCCACACTTTTGCTCTTTTTCACACACCTACTAGAACGCTGAATAGCTTAGTGACCCACAGGAAATGCAATGGCCGATTGCTGGATCTGTCCGTTGTCCTTAAGTTATAACTTAAACCTTTATATATAAATCTTTGCTCACTAACATGCAAGGAAAGCATAGCATGAGCCATCCACAGCATTCCAGCTGTTCATCTAACCTGCTCCTACTGTTTGCACATTCAACCAGACAAGTCTGGAGCTCCCGCCTTGGTTTTGTCAGGGCAACATGTATAGAGTTTTAACAAATTACTGAAAATAAAAAATGAGGACAATCACCCAACAAATCAACTGTCATTTCCATTGTAAGAGACTATCCATGACATGCACTTTTTTTCAAATTTGTATGACTTCTTATTCAAATCATTGCTGATTATTTTTTACGAGGTGTATTTTCAATGCTGAGTATTAGAATATCTGGTTAACTTTGTTGGTGTAAAAAACTAGAAAAATAAATTAGAACATTCCCTAAAAATTTGAAATGTACCTGGTTTTAGGACCAAGGAATATAAGAATTATCATAAAATACAAAGATCTATTTTGTGATAGTTAAGAAGCATCAGGATTAGGCTAATACACACGCACACATCAAAACTTGAAGTAATGTATGAATAAATTCTCTTAAGTCTAAAAGCAGTTAAGAAAGTTTTAGCTATTACATTCTAAAATCTTATCAGAGTAGAAGGAGCATTAGTTAACATTGAAAGGAGGCTTTTAAAAATGTGGTTTCCATAAAACAAGACTCAACAATCACTGGACAGAAATCACATTGGATTTGGCAATTCTGTCTTTCTAGCTGTCCCCAATGTGGCTACTTTGGCTATATATATTTTCAAACATAAGTTTTTTTTTTAATGAAATAGTACACACAATTAATATAGGATTCTGATGAAATGTAAAGTTGATATAGTATTGAGCATCAGTTACCTATACATTTTAATCCTGACTCAGAAATTATAATTCATTATGCAACATATGCATGTAACTAACACTTCATATTCACCAATTGTACCAATGGCCTACCACCAGGAGAATGAGCATGGCCTATAAAATTCATGGGAATGGTGGTAGATTTCAACGATCCATGGAAACTCCATCCTCTGGACTCCTGGAGACTCACTGGATGGTCATTTGCAGGAGGTGGAAGGAACAGGTTGTGGCCCTGAAACTCAATAAAGACACTGATTCCAAAGGAAGTTGATCACATGAGTGGAGCCACCTGATTACACGCCCCTCAGAGGCAGGGTCTTGGTCTTGTCATGTTTGCAACTCCAGAGGATCCTCTGCTTGGTATTGATTAAATTGACAATTAGAGTTTGTATAACCTGAATTCATTAGCAACATATTGTAGTTAACATGGGACATGTGACTACTGTCCTCCAAAGTCCATGTTCTAGAAATAAATTGGTTTTGGAATCAGAGAAAATCATAACAAAAGACCAAACAAAAACATTATGAGAGTTCTATGATGTTTCTGGATGATTAATGAATCCCCCGCCTTCCTTTAAAAGAAGTCTGGGGCACCTGGACAAAGATGGAAAGCTAAGCGCACGCACTGGAGCTCTCGTCTGCCCCTCAGTCTCACGCCAGTGGCCTGACCAATGGAATGTGGGAAATTATACACCACAGCTAGAACCAAAAGATGGCTGAAACCAGTACTTAGAAGTTTTGGCCTGCCCAGCATCCACACTTGCTTTGTCCGGTAAGAATACCCAAACTTTTTCTGTCATGAGTACTGATTTTTTTTGCTGACCCAACTTTTATCCTGCCTTTAACTAGTAATAATAATACCTGAGTTTTATTTTAAGGATCAAACCCTTTTTAGGATGAACGACTGTCCCCAATTTTCTTGGAACTGAGAGGTTTCCCAGGATGCAGGACTTTTGGTGCTAAAGCAATTTAATTCCTAGGTAAATCTGGAGGAATTTGTAACTCCACTTCCCCCAAAACGTATACTGTGAGGATATGCATAAAACTGTCTCCCCCTTCCCTGCAGGAGGTCACATATGACTAAAATTAGGCCAACGAGAACCTTTCTCTTCTGGAAATAGAATCTTGATTGTGAGACAAAACCAGCCATAAAAATACTGGAAACTCTGCACCCTGCACGGCTTGTTTATTGGGTCTCAGTCCCCAGGCCCCCTGTGGCCTCTGGCTCCTGCTCTTTTGAGGGCTGATCCCTTAGCCACCCTGATGCAGTTCAACACATTCCTCCTTTGCTCGAATTAGCCAGAGCAGGAGTTTGTCACTTGCACCCCAAATCCTATAACTGGCCAGAAAATGGCACCTGGAATCAAGTGGGACAAGTGAGAGATGCCAACTGTGGGGTCACTGGGGCAAGATATTAGTGAGTGGAGGTTGTGAAAGTTCTCTTCATTCCACGCTTGTTCTGATAACAGAGAAACCTGTCATGTGGTAGCATTTTGTTAAATTGTTTTCTGTTTTGTCTTGGGACTCACACCAAGTGCTGATTGCGACTGAACTTCACAGGACTTGATGGAAAAATGCTAAGGCACTGGAAGTAATTTAGCAAAGGAGGAAACTGCAGCTTTGCTGAGAGAGGGCCTTTCCCCCCAGGACCCGTAATCTAGGATGACCAATGACACCACCATATTTAATGTTGAAAAAGCCCAACATCCCACTCCGAAACTAAAATCAGTGCCAGCTGAGGTCTGAGGGCAGAAAATACAGCAGAAGAAGAGAAGGGGACCTGGGCCATGCCTGGTTCTCCCAGGCCCCAATCCCTGTCTGACAAACACAGAATTGCTGGTGGCTGCCCCCTGGGATTCCACCTCTAGGTGAAGTGCAGACTCTCTGTGGTTTTGAGTCCCTTTCATGCAGATGACAAGATACATAGTAAACTGAACTTTGTGGATCTGGGCCCATATTCAGGGCTGTTTCTAAGAGACAGAATCTCCCAGACTGGACCTCGATCCAGAAACAGTATTCCTGGTTTTGGTCCCTAATTAACTGAGTTGACCAAATGCAAATCAGCAGAAAGCCAACCCTGCCTTCACGGGAGCCATGTTCTCAGTCCCCTGGACTGTGCTGCAAACAAAGGCCTGAGGCTGCTCAAACCCCAAGTGACCCCGAGGCCCCAACCCAGGGGAAGCAGATTTCTAGGTGGAGCCGCCCCAGAAAGGCAGCCTCCCACTGCATCTCTCCACCTGGTCCTCGGGGAACAGCAGACAACGGTGGGAGTCCGGTGGGCAGAATCTCCACCCCAGAGCTCACTCCTCTGCCAGGGCAGCGAGTCCTGCTCTGCTGACCCAGAGGGACGTGGACATTGCTCTGGACCCATCACTGTCACCCCAGGCTGTGTCTCTCTCTCTCCTCTTTCCCCATGACACCAGTGACTGCACACCAGGCCCATGGTGGCTGTTACCTCTGGGGAGGAGACTGGGAAAGTACCCCAGGGATCTTCAGCAAAATATCAACATTTGTTCAATATTTGTGGTGGATTCATAGTGTTGGTTATAATATTCTCTGAATTTCCTGTATCTTAAATATTTATGAAAGTTTAAAGCATTTTTACTACTATTAGTAAAGCAAAGCAAAAATTACACTGAACCAAATTAAATGGGCAAGGAAGACTGTATCCAAGGCTACTACAATAGGGGACCAGAGCACAGCAGGAGCTCAACTCTGCTGAAACAAGACACAGTAGGATTTTTAACAGCTGAGATGAGGGGAGATCACAGGCCCTCTGTGTTTGTCAATTGGCCTCACCCACAGGAAAAGTAAAATTGCTTATATTTTCATGACTGGAGGTAGCTTTACAACTTGGAGGAAGGCACCCCATTGAATGTAGACTCCCACCCTCCCACAGAGACTAGGAGACAGGGGCCTTATCTTCCAGGATGGTTATTAATACACTTTAAAGGGATGGCTCCCAGGTCCTTGAGAAAGACATTGCTGGGTCATAAAACTGGCAAGAGGCTTTTTAAGTGTCAACCTAAATAACAAACAGTGAGAGGCTCTCTGAAAGAAAATGATGTTTATTTAGGAACAGAGCTTTGCAATCGGAACATGTGTTCCATAGTAAACTGCATGTGTATTCAGGGAGGTAAAGGAAGACAAAGGTTTCTAAAGGAAAAAATGGAGAGGATTACATAATTACTTTGAAATAATTATTTTTGGCTACAAAGATCCATAACATGGGTGAGGCCAGTCTGAGGCTGGACAGACAGTTGTTCGGCAGATGTCTTTGCAGAAGTACATTTTGTGTTAAATTTGCAATGGCCATTGTGCAAGGTTGTGGTTTTTGCAGAGTCTTTTGTGTTAGTTTTTGTCATCAGGCACACGAGCATGAGAACACATTCTTCCTGGCCATTCCTGGCTCTATTGCCAGGACTTGCTTTTTTTTTTTTTTTTTTTAACATTGGTGATTCCATTTTGATTCTGACAAATTTCACATAAAAAGTTGATGTTTCTAAGGGACAAAGTAAGAATTTATAATTAGAAGTTTTCTAAAGCAAATGCTAGTAAAAGGGAAGTTAGGGGCCTAGACTTAGGAAGCAATCTATGTACTGTTTAGTCTAATGGAAGGGGACTTTAAGGCTATCTTGATCATCAGCTGCCATTCTAATTCGCTAAATTATTGGTGGTTTATCTCCCTGCTTGGTGTGATCACCCCAATGAAAGGGAAGACTGTAGTTTGCCTTTTTCATTCATAACAATGATAAGCACTATTTCAATATACAACAAAATGGCAAATATGTTTATATATATACACACACAATATATTAATGTGTATCATAATATATATATCTATATTTATATCTAGCTAGCTAGCTTTCTCCATTAATTAAAGAATTCTCTGGACAAGGATTAGAATAGGGAAAACCCAGGCCACAGGCTCTGGTCCTGGTCCTTCTCCAGCCACCTCCTCTTCCCTTTTCCAGGGTGACCAAAGCAAGATGTTGGCAAGGTCAACGATGTTTGCTTGTAGCTTTTCCTAATTGAAGATGGTAATTTTTCTTTTTTCTCTTTCAGCTTCTGGAGTGATTTCCAACATTGTTTTAATGATAAGACTCAGACAGAAATCAATTATAGAACAATGCCAATCAATTATAAAATAATACAAGATAACCCATGTTTAAATTATGTGGACGAGAGCAAAAGCCAATGTGTTTTAGAGAAGCCAAGAGTCAATGTACATGAGGCCATTTACAAGGTGACATAAATCAGTGAAAGTCATGCATTTGGTTGGTATAATGGATCTAAAAGATTTGTAAATGCGTCTCACATGCATGGATTACTGACACCCCCCGGACTGAGGGAAAACAAGGAACATTTATTCATTTATATTACAGGAAATCCTCAGCTAGTAGGTCTTGAGTTCTAAGTGACTGCCCTTTTCTTTCAATACAAAAATTGCTCTTCTTTCCTGTAGATAAGATTGGAGAAGACGCCAGCCAGTGTCTGGCTTGCTGTGTCGTTGGAGCAGTGAGTCTGCGCAGGGTGTACCCCTCCGTCCTTAGACTTTGCTCTTCAAGGGGAATCGATCAAACCTGTCACCATCATTTCACAAAACATGAGTCATTTCCTAGGGACCACCTGCTACATTGTACACACAAAATTTCCCACAAGAAATTTAGGGCTGATTTGCATTTTGACCAGTCTAGGAAAGGGACTGTGACAGTCCCCTGTGAAACTCTCAGCTTGGGGGAGAGGGACCAGATTCAGTCCCAGCTCTGCCCAGGAGCTGTCTTAGGCAGGAGGTTCCCTCTCTCAGAGCCTCAGGTGCCTCACCTGTAAGATGGGAATTACAATACCTATTGGAGGTAATTGTACTATTTTCAAATAGTGACACTATCATCAAATAATTGTATTATCATGTAAATTCATAAACGAGGGATTAGAGGAATTAAAGGATTTGCAGGAGGCCTTGCAACTAGGAAGAGCTGGTCTGGGCCAGGGTCTACTTGCAGTCAGGACTTTTCCCTCCAAGGGGGTGTGTGAAGATAAATAGCATCAAAGAAGAGAGAGGGCTTTGCAGCGCAGGCAGCCCTGAGTCAATGTGTGCGTTGCTGTTCCATAGTTCAATCAACGGAGCGGCACAGTGTTAAGGAAAATACAAAGTTTATAGAACACTTATGTTACTAAAAAATAAAATAAAATTTGTGGGTCTTTGTGGAGAGCTCCTCTGTGCTAAGTGATAGAATAAAATTCAAAACTATTTATAGTTAAGAGCAGGTTTTCACCCCATTCAGACTTCTGTGGTTGGTTCCTTTTTACTTCTGTAAGTTTGATGTATGTTCAAGAATTTTACTTACTTTCAAAAAGCTATATAGTAAATTGATTGAATGTTTCAGCTAGAATTTCTTTGAAGAAGACTACTTATGTGTAGAAAAAGAGTATAGAAAAAGAGATTTAGAGACTATATAACTTCAGTAAGCTGCTACAGTAATACTAAAGGTCAGAATTCTCAAAACCAAACAGATCAGAAGTCCTTCCCCCATGCTGACCCTTCAAAGCTCTAGAAAGCAGCTCCCTTCCTCCCTGGAGCCCGGTTGGCGCTGGGCTTTGGGTGGCCTTCCCAGGTACATATAATGCCAGATGGAGCCCACCAGGGCATATCCAGGTGTAGTTCCTGGGCAAGTAGAAAAATGACCCAGGAGCAAACCAAGGTTTGGTCACAGTGTTTGAGGATAAAGGAGTGACCAGGCCCTGATCCATCCCAGAGCCTGTCCACAGAAGAGCAGGAGAGACAAGAGAGGACCTTGTGTCCCCCTGCCACCAGCCCTGCACACTGCCAGCACCCGGACGACCCTGTTGTGGTCAGCTCAGGAGAGATGCTGCATGAAGAGACTTCTCAGGGCACAAAACTGGCCAGAGCCTGAACGATGCACCCAGTTTGCCACGGTGCCGCACTGCGTACTTTGTAGATATTATCTCATTTAGTCGCTTTTAAATATTGTCAACCCTGTCAGGGAGGGATGGTAGGGTGAATTCTAAGACAACTCTCAAGGTTCCCACCCCCTGATATACAAGCCTTCCATAGTCCCCGCCCCTTGATTGTGTGCAGAGTAGCTGAGTCCAGGGAGATGCAGCTCCCACTGCCTGGCAAAGGTGAAGTCATTGTTCAGATATGATTGTGGTGCTTAATCAGTTGACTTTGAGTTAATCAAAAGTGAGAATATTCTGGGTGAGTCTAGCCTAATCAGTTACGTTCTCCACAGGAGGGTAAGAGGCAGAGTCAGCAGCAGAAGATCCTATCAGACTTGGAGAAGGAAAGTCCCCTTTTGTGCAGAGCACCGCGTGGCAGGGAATTGGGGGAGGGCAGCCTCAGAGGCCAACAGCCTCTGTCCGTCAGCTTCGAGGCACTGAATTCTGCCATCAACCGCAGGGGTTTAGAAGATCTTGAGCCTCCGGTGAGATGCCTGCCCTGGTCAGCACCTGGACCGCTGCCTGGAGAAACCCTGAGCACAGGACCCAGCTAGGCTGCACCCGGGCTCCAGACTCAGGCAAACGGTGAGAGAATAAAAGTGTTTTATGTTAAGCCATTAAGTTGTGCTAATTTGCCACACAACAAAAGAAAACTCACAAAATAGGTTTTATCCATTCCATTTTATAAATGAGAAAAACCAAGGCTTAGGAAATTTAGGTAAAATTTACAAAGTCAAATGACAGAGTTAGAACAAATAATAAGATCAAGCAAAATGATATGACATGAAAACATTCCAAAAGAATGTGATATAGTACTTGCTGTAATGAATTTGAAAACTTCCAGGAAATGAATATATATGCATGTGTATTTCTCTAACTATCGTGTATCTATATCTTTCTCTATAGTGTGTATTTGCATATATATGTATGCTCAATTGTCTCAAAATATGAATAGATTAATTACTTGCAATGGAAGGTATTTAAAATAGTATCAAAGCACTTTTGGGTTGGGTTTTTATAACACTTTCAAGAAACAAATAATTACTAATTTAACTGAGCTGTTCTATTGTAGGGATAAGGAAAGAAAATTGACAAAATGATTTATGAAGCTTGAACACAGTATCTGATTCCAAAACCTGAAAGTGTACCCCCAAAAGAAAAAGTAACAGGTCATTATCAATTGTGAATACAGATTTCAAATTAGTAATAAAATGTTAGCAAGTCTAATTTAAGAGTATAAGGAAGGGATTAGGCATCATAACTAAGTAAAAATTATATTTGTGTTATAAGGAGCCTGACTCCGTTTTTTGGCCTTTGCCTGGGGACAGCTTCTGAGCCTCACCATCCTGTCTTCTCTTTGTGTCCCGCATCAGGGCAAGCTGATAAGAGAACTGATAGAGGGTTTCTCCCCACTTTCGTGCCAGCCAGAGAGATGGGGATGTTGAAACCACACAAGCCCCCAAATATGCTAAATAACCACACCCTGACCCCACACCCTAACTACAACAAACGCCCTAGATTACTCCCCTTCCTTTATTTTCCTAAGAGATTTTCAATTGGTTTGGTCGGCCTACCCTCTCTCTTCAGAAAAACCTCAATTTTATAAGTAATACACCTTATGCTACGCCCCTGGGGTGTGTGTGTGTGTGTGTGTGTGTGTGAGAGAGAGAGAGACCATCAATCTCGATGTCTGAAGAAATTGTGCGTGTGCGCGCATCCTCAGTATGCCAAGTGTTCATGACAACTTGTAATGCAGAGACATTTCAGTACTGGAAATTCTATTCATGTAAAATCCATCTAACTAATATTTTTATTCCAATCGTTCCTTACAAGAACATTTGATGTGTATAAAAGACACTAAAATCCAATTTATGGAAAGATGTCTTTCTTATTTTACTAAAATAACATTTGCTTTTATTTGTATGTAGTATTTATTCACAGTTTCCAAAGAATCAAAGTTTTTGAAAGGATCAAAATAGTTTAAAGATTCTTATTTCCCATGGCCACATTCAATATCATTATTTATATGTATGTATACACACACACACACACACATATATATATGTATATATCTCAGATGATTTTTCTGTGGTGGACCTATACTGCATTGGCTAATCTATTCAGTCCTCCTCCTCAAACCTAAGTGTGGGAAAGATGATGCAAACACATAAATCATTAGCATTAAAACCAAGAAATTTTGAAGACAAAATTTGGGGCAAGCCTATTCATTTTTTATAGAAATATTAGGTGAAACATATCTACGTATAAATATATATTCACACAAAATATATAATATAAAGATAACATGATATACTATATAGTATAATTACATATACTATATGTATATGTATACTATATATAATACATTTACTATATAGTATGCTATACCTATTATGTACACTATATATATATCCCACCAAATACCTCTTTGCAAAATAAAATGTGTTGTGTGTGTGTGTGTATATATATATATATATATATATAGTGCAAGAATATAATCCAGTAGCTAGCGCCAAGTGCAGATAGAAAGTCTCCTAATCTTCTAGATATCTTTAGAGAATGACTACAGTGAGCTTGATGAGTTTTCTGTCAACTTAGTGAAGATTCTAATATACATTATAGCCCTTTAAAACCATAAGCCATACAAATATAAATCTGATATTTTGTGAAGCAAAGTTCTTTCAGCAATAGGAAGATGTTGTTGGTATATTAGTTTGCTAGCACGGCCACAGTAAAGTACCATAAACTCAGCGGCATAAACAGCACATGTTTATCGCCTCACAGTTCTAGAGGCTGGAAGAGAAACAAAAAAAGGTGTCATAGTCTTCACCTTCCTCCACTGAATCGCCCCAAATAAACCTGCTATGAAGAATGAGGTTGATAAGCTTGTCCATTTTTTAAAATTTAATTTCCTTTTTAGAGTTGTTAAAAAGTGTGTTTGACTAATCATATTTACAATTCTAACGTCTCACACAAGGAGTATGTATGCTTTAATAGTGCTCTCTAAATTGGAGGAAAAAACACGAATTTGGTGTCCGGTGAGACACAGCTTTCTGCTTCCAAGATGGGGCCTCTGTGCTACGCCCTCACATAGTGGAGGGGAGGGAACTTGCTGGAGCTGAGCCTCCCGCATCAGGACACGAGGAGCCCTCATGACTTAACCACTTCACAAGGGCGCCATCTCACTGGGTTCCAACATATGAATTTTGTGGGGATGTCGACATTCAGGCCATAGAGCCAAGGTGCCCCGTGCTGCAGAGCAAGGCAGCCACTGCTCAGCTTTATTGGTTTTAATGCAAAAGAGTTGTGGACAAATTTGAGACACACGTTAGAATCCAACCAATACGAGTGGGTAAATCTTACAAAAATAGCACTTCTTTTTTTTTTCAAGATAATAAAACTGTTATGAGATTTCATAGATTTTGATAGTGAAAATTCAGCTCCTTCTGACCAGGAAGATTATTTTCCATATATTCAATGTGATATTTTATTCTCAGCTAATGAATTTAAATTACATATTACACTTTGCTGAGGATGGAAATCTATTTTCCTGTCAGTGATATACATTCTTGGTATTTTCCAGACAGCTTCTTGTGGACAAATGATAATAGGTTCAGACAGGCAAAATCATATTAAATAATTCCACCACATAATTGCAATGAATTTATAGTAGATTAGAATCAAGAAGCACATTAGCAGAAACATTAAATTATGATGCAGGCTCCATTTTACTTAATACTCATTATTTTTAAAAAATTCAGTTGCAGATATCTCAAAATAACATCAGCTTGGCTGGTTTGGGGATATATAGAATTAATGGATGTGCCTGTTGTTATTCTTTCCACTTAAATTTGTATTAAATTAAATTTCTGTTTGACCTATTCTATCAATAAATGCATAAGTCTAGAGATATATTTCCCTTGGGCAGCCATTAGGTTGGACTATTTTCTAATGTGAAATGTAGTCTTGAGATAAAAAGGACAAGAAAGGAAAGCAAATATTTGTGATTGGTCCTCAAAGTGGCTGACAAGTAAAGCAATGTAAGAACACCCCCCATGAAGAAGGTGCACTGGTGGTAAAGCCAAGGTATTCAGGTCACCCCAGACTTCATTTTAGGTTGTGTTGTTGTTGTTTATATTTGTGATTTTATTGTTGATTTTATTCTTAGTTTCTCATAATAACTTTCACTTAATATTTCTCCACAAAGTAAAAGCATGGTGGTTTTACATGTGCACGCTTGGGTGTGTACCCAAGTGAGTGATTGTGTGTGTGTGTGTGTGTGAGAGAGAGAAGGAGAGAGAAATGTTGTACATGAGACTGTGGTTGTATGTGTGCCATGTATATGTACTCTTCATTCAGATGACTTAGATTTTCTATTTTAAAATCTATGCTTTAGTGCAAACTTTTATATTTAACTTTAAACTGTGCTTCCAAATTTCTTTGTCTTTGCAGAAAATGTACGACTTTCCAAAGCAGATGGGGCTCAGCCACTGAGACAACTTAAGCCGGCCTCAGCTGAGGGCCACGCATTTATACATTTTCATAGTTAGTTGATTACAAACTGATTTTTATTCAAATGCACTCATTTACAATCATAATCAGTCCAATTAATTCTTCAACAGTAACTTTGTTAAAAGTGTTATATCAATTAATGTTAAAGATACCGCCATGGGAGCTAGAGAGGAGGTACATTGGGAATCATGTCCAAATTCTGAAACAAATATTAATGTGTCTAATTTTTCTCATAGAATCTATTTACAGTCATTGTCTGTTTTATATCTGAAACACACAGAAAATTGCAATTGATTCACTGAAAAAGGCCAGTGTTGGGTGATACAGGGCAATCACATTTACTTCATTGACTTGGAAGAAGTAATGTCTCTCTTACCATCCACTCACCACCAAGAGAGAAACTTCAGCCTGGGAAGTTGGAGTTCAGCAGCCCGGATGGGGTGACCCTGGGTGCACCTGGAGACAGGTGCATCTGCAAGTAGGAGGATGAAACTGGCATTTCCAAATCTGTCTCTGACTAGCTGTGAGAGTTGAGCTAATACTTGTCCTGTATTCTTGCTGCATGGAGATAATTACAGATGCCCAGGGGAATTCCTTCAATCTTTGGTGATTTTCCAAGGATGCAGGTTCCTCCTGAATCATTCTCTTTTTTTTTTCCTCTTGCTTTTATGCAAAATATTAAACATTTAGTGAGGATCTGTGATATTCAGATACTGAGTGAGGCTGTGCATATTCAAAGGTGAATAAAATGGGGTTTTGGCCTCCAAGGTGGTCACAATCAACTAGGGAAGACAGATGGATAGACAGGTTTTCACACCACTGTGGCCATGCAATGACAGACATGTGCAGAGGGTGCTATGGCATAACTAGGAGAGGACCTCACCGGAGGCTGGGTGGACAGGCTCTGGGGTCTGTGACCTTTAAGGAGAAGAGGTTGCTCAGGTAAAGGGAGGAGGATGACCAGGCAGAGGGAGTAGCCCTTGTTAGGAGGGAAGAAGAAGGGGGTTGCATGTCCTAAAAACTGTCAATCCTTCTTTCTCTATCCCTAGTTTCTCTCTCTCCCCCTCCCCCACCCCTCTCAGAACTCAGGAAACCCTACCACTTTTTTTTAGAAGGAACCAGAAACTGGCAGAACACTCATACTCAGTCATGTGCTGGCACACTGGCTCTCTAGAAAACAACAAAAACCAAAAACAGATTTGAAGTTTTGCCAATTTCTGTGGTGTAAACACTTCCACCATGGGTGATTGCAAGCTGCCAATGGCTTCACGACTGGCTTGCACCATTTTTCAATATTCCCAATCAGTGCCGAGCTGGCACTGGCCAGCCCCAGCCCATCACTGCACCCAGGACACCCACCTCCCACGCAGAGAAGCAAGCCTGTCATCTCTAGCACGTCTCAGTGCCTTCTCCTCAGAGCATCTCCCGTGGTCACTGAGTGGTGGCATGTTGGTCCTTGGCAGTTCCCTGCTGGCTGGCGACTGACTGCTGCGGAGGCTGCTGAGTAGTTGCACAGAGATGTCAACCACAGAGGGTGCACAGCTGTGGCATCTGGGAGGTGACCACGGCAGAGCCTTTTCCCTGCTTTGGACAGAGGGATCAGGATGCTGATGGAGCAGGAGAAGATGAGGACGCCAGGGAGAAGCATAGCCGTGGCTGGCAGAAAGGAGAGGCAGGAAGCAAGCAGGGAGGAAAGCAGCCCCCACCTCTGTGCCCCAGAATCCACAGCCTGGAGGACATCGGGTGGGTGGGAGAGCAAAGCAGCAGGGAAACCCTTCCAGAGAGACACAGGCTGAGCAGTTTGTGCACAAAATATGAGGCAGCTTCTGAGAAAATGTATGCAGGGAAGACCAGATCACCTGTTTGATTAATTAATCCCTAAGAATGTAATTACCACAGATCTTGTTCCTGGAACAAGGTGTCTGCGAGGAGATTTGCTTCTGCAGAATAATCGATATTGAGTGAGGGTGTTCTGAGATCATTAGCGACCAAGACTTAGTGGTGATTTCAAATCTAGGCCCCACATCTTCACTCCCACAATGTGAAAACAGTGACTGGAGAAAAGATTTAGACCAGGAGAGAAGGAACAGTTCCAGGGTCACAGTGGGGTTTCGGCTACAAAGTGTGTAAAACAGAATTTGGGCAAATGGGTGTGGATGGAAGGGGCCTTTCACATGCTTTCCGTGTAACAGTTAAGGAGCGCCAGAGCCCTGATAGTATGCGGCCAAGGCAAGCTGGAGGAAAGGGTAGAACTGTGTATGCGGCTTGTGTAGTCAGGTGCAGCATCACGTGTCACAGGGAAAGGCACAGGGACCCAGCAGGCCACCTGTGGAAAGCAGGTGAGTTGCCTCTAACCCCTAAAAAAGGAGGACAGGAGCAACTCCAGAGAACTCACAGCAGATGCATACCTGGCTGGTTTAAAGGAGGCCCAAGTTAGAAACCAAATGAAATCAAATGAGATGTGTGTGCCCAAAAAAGCAGGGACATTAGCTGGGGAGACAAATGAGGTGTATGTCCCCCCAAAAGTTAGGGACATTATCTGGGGAGTGGGATAGATAACTAGGATGGATTCCAAGTAGTAGAAGGGGAAGAGAAGAAAAGGAGAAGGATAGGAGTCAGAGGGGAGTGGCAGGTAGGCAGAGGGGAGGCAGGTGAGAGGAGGGAGGCAGGTGAGAGGAGGGGGACAGGTGTGAGTAGGAGCTACGGGAAGAACCTGGTTCCTGAGCAGGGGAGCTAAATGTGGAGCTGGGGCTCTGAAACTCCCAGGGGAAAGGTTTCTTACTTCCTGGGCTCAGAGAGAAGGTGGCACAGCGAGGGTCCTGAAGATGTTGAGGGAGGCAGGGAAAGGACAAAGAGGGAAGAAAATCCAGCATATGTGTGTATTATCCGGGGTTCTCCAGAGGAGCAGAACCCGCAGGATGGATGAGAGACAACAGGAAAGGACAGGAAGTCATTTTAAGGTAACGGTGATGGGTGATTCAGACCCACGCCAATGTATAAAAGTGGGACACGTGAGCAACAGAAGATCACAGAAAAATGGAGACATGGCCTTTGAGTCTTTACAAGATTTTTTTTGAAGTGATTATTTTGAATTTGGGAAGAAGTAGAAGGACATTGATTTTATGCCTTTCTACAGATTTAGGGGAGAAGTTGGTATATTTGGGAGAACTTTAATAACAGCATAAGTTTAACATTTTATTTAAAAACCTATGAAGAGAAAATGAGATACATAAAATGACTTTAATATGGTGTTTATACTCCCACCATAGTCAATTTCAAACTAGTAATGATGAGATGATATCACTTATCTCCAGTGAGAATGGCCTTTATAAAAAAGTCCCCAAACAATAAATGTTGGCATGGATGTGGAGAGATAGGAACACTCATGCACTGCTGGTGGGACTGCAAACTAGTGCAACCTCTGTGGAAAGCATTATGGAGATACCCAAAAGAGCTAAAAGTAGAACTACCATTTGATCCAGCAATCCCATTACTGGGCATCTACCCAAAGGAACAAAAGACATTCTATAAAAAAGACATCTGCACTAGAATGTTTATAGCAGCACAATTCACAACTGAAAAGGTGTGGAAACAACCCAAGTGCTCATCAATACATGAGTGGATTAATAAAATGTGGTATATGTATACCATGGAGTTCTACTCAGCCACAAAAACAATGGTGATCTAGCACCTCTTGTATTGTCCTGGATAGAGCTGGAGCCCATTCTATTAATAGTGAAGTATCCCAAGAATGGAAAACAAGCACCACATGTACTCACCATCAAATTGGTATTAACTGATCAACACTAAAGTGCACATATAGTAGTAATATTCATCAGGTGTTGGGCAGGTGGGAGGGGGGAGGTGGGGATGGGTATATTCACACCTAATCTGTGAAGTGTGCACTGTCTGGGGGATGGACATGCTTGAAGCTCTGACTTGGGTGGGGCAAAGGCAATATATGTAACCTAAACATTTGTACCCCCATAATATGCTAAAATAAAAAAAAATAGAAAAACTATTAATGATGCCAATCAGCTCACAAAATCCCTGACAATTTAACATTGGCCTGCAAGAGTATGTCCTACACGTCACTGCCGGGGCACACCTTACTGTGCCAAGAGGCGCTGGGAAACACTCCCCGCTGGAAGCTCTGCCCACTGTTCAGAGTGAGGACCTGAGGCACTGAGTGAATCAAATGGCTGCCCCATGATGGAGAAACTGTATATAAAATGTAGATCATGCAATGCACTTTTGTGAATCCAGCACCTTTTTCTTGAAAGTCCTGTGTCTGAGATGCCCAGAATTCATTGTTTGGTGCATCTGAGTTTTGCTCTGATTCACACTTCAGAGATCAGTCTTTTAATTTTTTATTAACCACTATAAAGGTGACTTGACCCCATCTTGTAGGAAATATTTACAGGAAATCCAAAACAAATAATTACATTCACTCTGTGCCTGCTTAATTAGAACACATTTTAGGCCCATAATTCCATTTGATTTATACGAATATCTTGTGTGGACTGGTATCCATGGAAATATGAAGCTTTGTACCTGCAGAAAGTTCTTTTTCTTAGTGTGTAATGTTGGAAAAAATGGCTTGTGCCTTGTCTTATCGGCCATTCACAAATGTCCATCATTAGGAGGTTTTATAAATATATTTTGATTTTCATGAAAATGTATGAACCTAATTGCTTTTGGATTAAAACAAAGTATTATAGGTTTTATCTACAAAGATAAATTTAGAGAAAGAACATTTCTAAGGAAATAAAAATGGCTGTAGGTAGTCTTAAAATTAAGAAAGGATCAATTTTCCTGAAACAAAAACCCACAACTTTTTCTCATTTCCTTTTTATTTCCATTGAGACATTGTGCTTTCTGATGTACCCTCCCGAGTTTTACCTACTGTGGTACCTCATTCTTACAGATAAAAATGTGTAATAACTAATAACACAGTCTGAGCAGTAATCAGAGAATGGCCACTGTGATACAGGGGTGAGAACCACACCGTGAAGCATGTGTCTTTACCTCACCACTTTGTGCACTTGACATAATGTTTTCAAGGTTCATCCATGTTGTAGCATGTATAAGACTTCATTCTTTTTAATGAAGAATCATATTTTTGAATGAATATACCATATTTAATTTTATTCATTATAATTTATTTATCATCAGTTGTTGCATATTTTGATGTTTCCTACTCGTTAGCTCTTATGAATAATGCTAATGTGAACATGCATGTACTAGTTTTTGTGTGAACATAAATTTAATTTCTCTTGGGCATATAATTAGAAGTGAATTTGCCGAGTTACTTGGTATTAATAACTCTCCCTGTTTAGTGCACCAGCAGTGTATAAGGTTCTAATTTTCCCACGTTCTTGTCAATACTTGTTATTACCTAGTTTTTAAACCATCTTAATGGAAGTTATTATACATAGTATCTCACTGTGATTTTGATTTGCATTTCCCTAATGACTAATGATGTCGAGCATCTTTTCATGTGTATATTAGCTATTGTATATATTACTTGGAGAATATCTATTTAGATTCTAGAATTGGGCAACACCTCATTCTATACAATAGAAATAGTCTTCCTATGAGCTGAGGAGAGTGGCTTCATAGAGGGAGAAGGGCTGAAGAAGGAAGAAACGGAGAACAAAAAGCAGACTGGTCATTTGAAAGTTACTTTCCTTGTAAAGGCTAAAGCAAAGGGCACTTCCCTATGACAGCTAACACCGGTTTATTTGGGGATCGGCTGTTATCTCTCTCTCTTCTAACTTTTGGAATGTCAGATAATCAACTTGGTTGTGGCTTTGTGGGGTGGAACTTTAGCACGAGTGACTCCATGTTGGCCTGTCCTGTTGGGCCTGGTGCTGGAGCTCAGTCCAAACCAATGGCTTCTGTGCATTGTAGTTAACACAAGTCATATGAAGGGTGACAAGAAAGTAATCAAATATGTACTGACAGTTGCATATAAAAGTCAATACCATTATTAGAATTGACTCTGTTCATTCATGAATAAATAAAGAATCATTACCAATCAACTAAGGCAAGTATCGGTTATTATGGGGGCAATTATATTAAATATATATGGGAAACTTGAGAGAGTTAAAAATCACAGCTCTGTTGCATCAAAACTGACTCAGATAAAAAAGAAATCACAGCTCTGCTCCTTATTACAAGTTTAAAAGAGATAATAGAATAGAATAAAAGCATGAAGTACAATTCTTGAATCATAAGTACAGAATAATTGTTAATGTTTTACTTCCTTTTAACCTACTTCAAAACATCTGATAAACATCAATACAGACATTTTAAAAAATGTTCTGTAAAAGGGATAAAGATTATAAAGAAATAAGAGAAAAATAAAAGAAAGGTCAATAAGCACTTGAAAAAAAATTGATAACCTCCGCAGTAAAATGCTACAAATTCAAAACAATAAAAATCTCCTTTACTGGGTAGGCAATTTTTTTTTTTTTTTTTTTTTTTTTGTAAATTGCAACATCCAGAATGAGTTAGGGAGTATGTCAGGAAATGGGTACTGATGCATAGTTGGTGTGAGATGAACTGGTCCCCTTAAGTGGAGGCCACTCACCACCATATACCAAAATTGGTAAATGTTATATATCTTTGATCCTGCTATTAAAGCACTAATAACTTACTCTAAGGAAATGATTAGGAATTTTTAAAAATATTATGTTCACCTGCATTCCTAAAAGATAGAGACTATGGAATCTAGAGTCCCAAAGGAAGTATCATCTTTTGATGAAAAGAAACTCATGTATCCCACTGTAGAGGAGGAAGAGGCGCAGGTGAGGTTGGGTGCAGGGCTACTGATGACTTCTGTCCTCTCTTTCAGCTGAGAGTGGGGGGAACAGAGACACCAAGGAGTTAAGGAGACTGCAGGCATGTTTACATAGATTCACTGAGGAAGTGGAGAGAAAGAAAGTTGAGTGTCATGCTGAGTCATGTGCAGTGATGGAGATGGCCCCTGGCTCCTTCATGCCCAGCTGTGGGGTTTGCTCACAGAGTGCTCTGTCATCCAAGTGCTGTGAGGGAAAGGGGCGTCGTTGGGCAGTCACCTCCAAAGGATAAGGGCCACAGGTCCTTAAAATATTGACAACCGTATGACAAAAAGGCTGGGCATGGACCCTCAGGGGGTCAGGAAGGAAGTTGATCTATCAAGGGATCATAGAGAAAAGTAAAGGACCTCAAGTGTCCAAGACCCTGCAAGTTTAAAGGACTGGGATATTGGGAGTAATGGGCAAGTGAGCAGTTCAGAGGGGAGGCTGTATCCTGTGATCCTGTCCATCCCTTAGGACCAGAGGGGTCATCCCCCCACCATGGTCAGCGCATAATCGCAGATGCTGCTGGACAGTGTGTGGCTGTGCGAGTGGGGGACCCAAGTGAAGTCCCAGCAAGAGTTGGGTACGAGGATCCATGATGCCAAGAGATGGGCTTCTGCCATGTATTATCTTTGACATACTCTTCTTTGTTTCATAGCATAAGAGTAAAGAATGATATTTATTGCCTCTTAAAAATTTATTGCCTGATAAAAATCACCCACCACCACCGCCATGTGCAGCCAGACCTCTTGTATCTAGCCAAAAGGAAACCCTGGGAGAACTGAGGGTGAACACGGCCTTTATTCAGAACCCTGATGGGACTCAGAACCAGAGACAAGGAGGAGGCTGGGCCCAAGCATGTTCATCTCACAGATTTGCTCCACTGTGAGGGGCCAAGCAAAATGTCAACAGAAGAAAAATATCATGTTAATAACACATCAATTCAAGGCCTTATACCTTGGGTTCTTATGGATGAAGTGGCGATGGAGTAATTGCATTGACTCAGCTGCTCTGAAGATGCGTTTCTGGGAAGGACTGCCTGGATCTGTGCTGCCTGCTGGGGGCATGCATTAGCATTTGCATCTCTGAGAAGTTAATTGGTTCATATGGGATCCGAATTTCAGAGCCCTGTTAATCCCAGGTTCTGACCCATGCGTCACTCTGCACAGGATTTAAACTTGCTTGGAAAGGTACTTGGAATTTTCTTCCGTATCTCCTTTTATTACATTTCTAGTCAGTCCCTATAAAACTCAGGTGATCTGAAACCAATGGAAAACTATAAGCTTGTTAATCTGCAGGTTCTCTGGCATTTGTTCCTGCAGGAGCACAAATGAGGGTGAATCTGCAGCCTGATTTCCGGTGTGGGCACAGCACAGTGCACAGGCAGAAAGGCCTTGGCATAAGCGGCCACCATGAAGTGGGATATACATTAGAAATGATTCTCATCATTTTGTCAGTTTGTACAAATTAATAAAAATCATCTCAATTTTGTTTTCAACTTCACGAATGATTTGTGCACATCTGAAACCGGCAATTCTTTTTTTTTTTTTATTTTTATTTTTTTGAGACAGACTCTTGCTCTGTTGCCCGGGCTAGAGTGAGTGCCAGTGGCACCGGCCTAGCTCACAGCAACCTCCAACTCCTGGGCTCAAGTGATCCTTCTGTCTCAGCCTCCCGAGTAGCTGGGACTACAGGCATGCACCACCATGCCCGGCTAATTTTTCTATATATATTTTAGCTGTCCATGTAATTTCTTTCTATTTTTAGGAGAGACAGGGTCTGGGACTACAGGCATGTGCCACCATGCCTGGCTAATTTTTCTATATATATTTTAGCTGTCCATATAATTTCTTTCTATTTTTAGTAGAGACAGGATCTCGCTCTTGCTCAGGCTGTTCTCGAACTCCTGACCTCGAGCTATCCTCCTGCCTTGGCCTCCCAGAGTGCTAGGATTACAGGTGTGAGCCACCGCCGCGCCTGGCCTGAAACCCGCAATTCTGCTTGGTGTTTTCTTTCTTTCGAGAGGTTTGCCACAGGGGGAAATCCCTAGGATGTCTTATCCACCGTTAGTCAAACTAAGCCAATGGTGTGTTGAGATTGAACATATCCCTGCTTTCATTTTCCCCAAGGCATTTCAGTTCATCCCAAGGCATTATTTAAAGAATGCACTGTCTGGTAAATCTTGGGGAGAGGCAGACTCTTCATTTCAAAACAACGTTCTTCTAACTTAAAAATGTCGCTGGCAGTAAACTCCCACCAGAGTGCACAGATGTCGCCATGGAGCTGGAGGTCTGAATGGAGTCAGTCTCTCTGGTGCTGAGGGTGGACAGGACTGTGGGACACGATGAGAGCATTCCTTCATAAGGAGAGCTGAGTATGTGTAAAGATACTTCTCACCTAAGAACATGAGGCCAACATTTAGACCTTAAACATTTGCACTGAGCTGATGGTATGGAGCTCTTGAAGCAGGAGGTGGCTTGTCTGTGCCCAGCTACCCCAGGACAGTGTCACACAGAGTGTGACCCAAGAAGCAACAGCAACCGGAACCTTGTTATAAACACAGGTCCCAGCTTCAACCTAAACCGACTGAGTCTGAATCTCTGAGACTGGGACCCTGGAAATGTTTATTTGTTATTTTCTTGCTCAAAAACTTTTGAAAGCCATTGAGCATTGTCCTAGAAATTAAAAACAAAAAATGAGGTCTCGGGCTTTATTAAGAAGTTAATGAAAACTATTGACTGCAACATAGAAAAAGTGCATTCACTCACACACACAATTGTGCAGTCAATTTTGGGGGAGTCTTTGACACTTTGAAGCCATCCCTGAGCCTGGAGTAGAAATTGCCCTGGAACTGCCTCTGCTGTATCAATAAAATGTGAGGTCCCAGGGCCCCCTGTGAGTGGCCGTCTCCTTCTCTGACCAAACTCACCAGTCACATTGTGTTCTGCAGACATGTCCACCTTCAAGCTGCTTGTGAGGGTCTTTGCAGCTCTGAAACCGTTCCTGCTTGTCCTTGCTGCGTTCATTTGGCTGTGCTTTATTGAAACGCCCGGCCAAGCCTCATCCAGGTGGGTGGTACCTGCAGCCAGCCCTACATTTCCTGCCCTAGAACAACCCAGTGTTTTCAGGATAGGATTAGAGTCACTTGTACTTTCACAAATTCCTTGTTCTGATATTTTTCCAATCAAACTTCATCTCTACTTGAACCAAAAGCTAGATCTAGGTGTTTTTTTTTTTTTTTTTTTAACATAACAGTGATAAATTCTATCACTAGATGGTTGGTCTAAGTAAACTAAATTATATGATCATTCAAGAAGCACATTAATCTGAGTCTCTTATTTTCAGAGTATCATACCTTCTACAATATACTTAAAAGTGTTGAAATCCATCAAAAGTTAAATGTTGTTTCCACTAGAAAAACATTTTTACTCATTTTACTTTAAAATATAGACCACATCCAATATAATATAACATTCTTCATTCCAAAGTTTGGGTGAAATATTCATTAAGAAAGATATACTCAGATGAAATGTTAAGAGACTCAATTCTGAGAAATATATACCTGACTATGGTTTCATTCTGGGTTTCTACCCGATCAGTTGGGTTAGCTGTTTCCTGTACCAATAGAGGGGATTGCCTAAAAGTAGTCCCAGTGGATTTTTCAAGATAATACCCTAGGAATCATTCTGTCCCTCTAGGCTTTATAACCTCGTGGACTCATGTGTTTACCAGTGTCCCACTGGCTGGGATCATGCTCCCCACACTCTTCCAGGACGTCTGTTAAGTCATTCTCTCCAGGCTGCCCACACCCCCATTCTCCACTGTCTGGGACTTAGACCTGCAGTTTTCCACGGCCAGTCTGCTTACAGTTTGGGAAAATGTGCTGAAGAGTTGACAGATGTGACAAAGTACCTGAAAAATGAGGGATTTGGGACCTCTTAACATGTGGTTAGTGGATCCTAGGATCAGAAGGTTGATGTTCTTTAAACAGATAAAATCTCTCGACACTAAAATGTTGCAATAATTCTTTTTCCTGGGAGATGCAAAGTCTCTGAAGAAAATTCATAGATGTTGAAAATAGAATTCACTTCACTCCTTTTCGTAGGCACACAACGGAACTTCAGAAAAATAAATAAAGGTATTGGCACTAAGAAAATCTAACTCGAGCATGATGCTTTTGACACAAAATCTTCACCCTCCAGGACTACCACTGTCTGCTCAGTAGAATGTTCTTGTCACAGCATCCGTCCCGTGACACAGGTCTCCTGTGAGGTAGCCTTATCTAGACAGTAACATGAAACAGCTGTCAGAAATGCTAGCCCTTCAGCTTAGAGAATAAGGACCACTCAAGACTGAACACCTCCACTTATTACTGCAGCATGCTCTCTCGTCTCAAAGGAGAAAATAACTAAATCGCTTCCCTGCCCCAGTACTCTGGATGGATTTAAGAAACCTCCCACCCTAAATTAAATCCTGTGGCAACAGAGCAAATGTTGCTTCATATTGAAATGGAAGGGATAACTGAACCAGCTATGAAATCTTCACTTAGGGAAGAGGATAAAATATGTTTTCACAAAATCCCCAAATTATTGAAAAGTCGGGGTCCCGGGCAAGAGAATGAACTGTGTGAATTTGTGGTCACCAGGGATTATAAAAGAGCTTTCATTATTATTATTGTTCCATAATTTAGGGCACGTCTTTTGCACCTACTTACCTACTGAGATTAAAATCTCTTACTAAACCCATTGCTTGTTTGTTTTTGTTTATTTGATTAGTGGCATTTAACATAGATTATAATTGCCATTGGTTTTCTGTTCTATGCGTTTTACTTCATCTTAATGTCAATCCCAACAGTCATTAACAATTGCTTTATCAAATTTGGTCACAAAGAATTTTATCAAATATTGGCTTTAGCAGCATCAGAGGGCATTAGATTTTAAAAAGAAAGTCATGTTCCCAATCACTTCTAAATACAATGCAATGAAAATAAATCTCAATTTCTCATAATCCACAGACTTGTTTGCAGGTGCTTGACTCTTCTGAGATGATACGCAGGACCACCCGAGCACACAGAATGTCAAGCTTTGGTCTCCAATCGCCAAAGTCCTCATCAAAGGAATGGGATGGCCGCACTCCTCACACCATCAGAGGTGCAAAGCGAACATCGATGACCAAAAGCACAGTTGCTCTTTCCACACGTGTACTACTGAGAAAAAAATGCAGCTTTTTCAAATCTGATGACAAAACTGACTTTTGAACTAATATATGATCAGTGTTTCCCCATGAACTTTAAGAAGTGTCAAGAGCTAGTTTTAGACAAAATTTCAAGAAGAGAATTGTATCCTGCTAATTTATGCGTTTATTCATTCTTCCCCTCACGCTACCCCACCCTCTCTGACAAACTCTCCAGTCAAGAAGGTGGTGATTTCCAGCTCTGGTCCTATTAAAAATGAGATCTTAGAAAGATGTAAAATACTCAACTACAATACAGTGCACTAAAAAGTGCTGGGTCTCACACTAACCTTTCAATTAATCCAAACAACAATAACTTTTTTGTAAATTACAAGATTGTAGAGCTGAAACAGTAAGAGATTCAATGCATCAAGAAACAGGGAAAATTTTAGGGGAGGGAAGCAGGACCTCTTCAGGAGCCCAGGAATCATACCGGCGAGGCAGCTTCCAGGCTGACAGGAGTGTGACGTTTGTTAGAAGCAGAGACATCCATTCCATGAGCCAGCCTCCACCTGGAACAACTCACGTGTAAGCAGAAATGGCTTCCCCGTGATCTCATTCCCAGTGGATTTCAGGTTTCAGTCTGCCATTTTTTTCACCCCAAGATGGTGCTGGCTGGTGGGAGCATAATTCTTGACAACCACTACTATGGGGAAGATCAATTCTGAATTTCTGCAGAATGTATCACTGCAGCTCAAGAAAAGAAAAGAAAAAACACACCTGAAGAATGTGGGGTATTTAAATTTGTGAATTCATAAATTTAAATTTCCTAGACCTTCATTTGTAATATTTTTATATTCGTCTAGCAGAAGAGCTCCAGGTTTTGTATAATATAGACCTTACTCTCTCAGTAGAATAATGATATTTGTTCAGCTTCGTGTTAAAGTTCCAATTGGAGAAAGATTAGAACCAATCATAACTGTAACTTATAGCTTATTTGGCATGTGTATTCAAGCACACTGGGGGAGTATTTGAAATGCTCTAAATTTCATACATATTATACACACACACCTTCTTCCCCCTTTCTTTTACCCAATATGAGAGAAATGGTTTATGTTATAAGGAGACCATCATGTGATGTAAATATGTAAGGATACATAAACATGTCACCACAATATATTCATTTTATAATTAAATGTTATAACAGGGAAAGAATTAGGAAACTAAGAACTGATTAAGGTGGTTATCTTTGAAAAATGTGAGCAGGGGCCATTGGAGTGAGGGGTTAAACACATTCATAATAGTTTTTAATTTAAACTCTGATTCATGGTTTGAATTTTAATATATGAAACATGTTTTCAGTGGCAGTTTTTTCTTTACAAGGGTGTTATTTCCTGTTGGAATTATTTCTGCAACTGTCATTTTTAAATGTCCCTGAGCTATGTCAAAGTCCAAACTGAGTAAGTTTTTCTATTTAAATTTAATTACCTGCAATTTTTTGATAACTGAAGTCAGAAGATGGCCTAGGTGGTAACATCAATATCCAAGTTTTGTGATTTCCCGGTTCAAAAATCTGGCTTTGTATATGCATTGACTACTTAGGAATTGATAATGACGGCCATAACTTTTTGCCCTTTTCTAACAATACAGTTGATCAATATAAAATATACTTTTTGGCAAACCACCTAATACTTGCTCTGGAAATTTTGTTCAGAAACAGAATCGTTTTTATCTCTTACAAAATTCAGTGGACTCTAAGCCTGAGGCTCCTACTGGAAAATTCTTAGTACTTTGTATTTGTAATTTATTTAAAAACAGCCTGTTGAGACTGAGCCACACACAGGGATAGAGCAGTGACGTAGCCTGATAAGGTCGCCGCCTTCCTGGAACTCGGGTCTTGCATTGACCTGTTCTTTCTCTTGTCCTTCAACTACCCATTCAACTCCTGTTGTTGTGAAGAGTCCTTTTACCCAAACTACCTTTATCTCTTTCATTTCAATATTTTCTACTGGTTACATCTACGGTAATGGTTCATTTGTAGCTATTAAGGCAATCTCTGTTCTTCACTGGATTGTCTGCCTTAAAGATGATTTTACTGCATAGATCTTCCACTGTTTGGGCTCAAGCACACAGCAGAAAGCACTCAGATGAAGGCAGGGACATGTCTTATCTCCTGCCTGCAAAACCCCTGTGTGTATAATAAGAAGTGGCTGAATCTACAAGAGGGAAAACCAGCTGATTTGGCTTTGTACAGTCAAAGTCTGTTGGAAGCAGAAGCAAATTGAACACAAGTGAAGGGATGTGATTACAAGCAATGGCCCCACCTGAACCTGAAGGGCCTCTGTTGGCCAGTGGTTGGGTCTGCTGCTCCAGGGCCCCTTCCCTCTCACCCTAAACAGTTTCCTATTATTGAAATTCTGTCTGTAAGGTATCCATCTGAGTAAGTGAAGCCTCATCAGCCCTTGCTGACAGCCCTGCCATGGGGCAGTTGGGCTCCCAGGGACTGTTCCCTGGAGAAGGCTTTCTCTTTTCTTTCTCCTGTCTTGTTCCATACAAAACTATTTCCCAAGATGCTGCACAAAGAACAGAGGCCCAATAAATATGCAAAACCATGAATATCACGGGCTGCTTCTTGGAAGTTGAAAGCCTATTAGTTTATCAAATCTTCTGACTAAACTCATAATAAATAACTTCTTTAAACAATTTCCCAAATGTGTTTGAGGTAGGGTGAAGTAATGTTTATTAATGCTTTAATAAAATAGCATTTTATAAAATTTATATGGGGAAATATGAGGTAAATAGAAACTTCCGACCAACAGGATTTGCAAAACCAATCTTATCAGGCAGAATGAAATCCAGGGGATGTTACTCGTTTTGTTTTTTTTTTTTTAACCTGGAGGATAAAGCAGATTATATTATAGGAAGTAACTCCATATTTGCTAGTATTTGTTGTTTTAGAACTAGGCAAAGTGATCATTTCTCCCTCCTTTTCCCCGACACAATATTCTAGGGTACATCCCACTCAAGGTTTTATAAACAGACTGGGATACTTGGTCCGTGTCTTGAGGATCCTTCAAAATTTATTGGTGATTTTTCACTACCCATGGATTGCTGATAATTTAAATAGAATAAGTCTCCACAACACGAGAGTCAGGTTGTTAGTGCCTGGTTTGGCAGAGTGGGGTGGTTATCCATCAGCATCTCACCCCACCCCAAAGGGTGTGTACACATTAATGCACACAGGCTGCACCAGAAAGACGTCATACAAAGTCAAATGGAAAAGACAAATTTTTAGAATTCTTGATGCCTTGAAAAAGCTGCAACATAAAACATAATTTGGAGGATTTCTCTCTGGCTAATGAAAAGAGAAGTTCCTGCAAATGGATGATTTTCTTGCATGTCAATTTGATGTTTTTAGTCAAAAGAGCCCCAATACCTGCTTACTTACTACTCTTGGATGAAAATGGGCTTTCAGGTTCAAATCGAGCAGCCACATCCTGGGAAATTGGATTGTTTGTTTCCATTCTTCATGCTCTCACTACAGCAGATTATACGTGGAAGTAAGCGCAGAACCTTTCCCCTGAGTGGAATGTACCTCTCTCCCCAGCTGGCATTTGACTTGGCCGGGTGACTTACGTTGGCATGGCTCTTGTGTATCTGTGACCCCACTATGGAAAAAGCCGCCTCAGGGGCCCCTAGCCTGTGCCCCAGAATGAAGACATAGAGAGGGGACTGGAAACTCTCTGGAAGCCTGGAATTCATGATCCAGTCATGCTCAGCCCAGATCAGCTTAACAATAGCTCACCTGCAAACCCATGATCCTAGTACGACATTGAAATTTTTAGGTTTTATCTTACACAGAACAATATTGATCGAAACAATGGCTAACTTATTTTGGGGGCTTAGGCAAAACCTGAAATTTAATAGCACCACAGGGGTCCAGATGGTCAGGAGCAGGTGCTTAAGTCAGCTGTTGATTCCCAACAGGTCAATGGTCTCTGTGATGCTGAGGGAATGTCTATGTCCATGCCTGTCCACCACAGGAGTGAGCACCTGTCCTGCCTGGCACTTTCACTTTCCAAAGAAGACGTATGTCCAGGAAGACGTATGTCCAGGGCACTGCAAGCTCAGGTAAATGCAAAGAGGCCTGATATTAAATGAGCAACAAAGACTGTCTTCTCTCCATTGTATGTCAGAGAGCATAACCTTGAACTCACTGCTACCCAGCGTTGATCAAAGCTAAGATCTTCATCATTATCATTCATGACCTTCCCCGCCACCTTCCTAACTACAGATTAAAACATGTATACCCATTCTCTCTCTCTCTCTCTCTCTCTCTCTCTCACACACACACACACACGTGTGTGTGTGTCAAAATTGTCAAAGAACCATTCAAGGTAGCTATTATTATTCTGAACAGATGCATAAACTAAGACTCAGAAATATTATGCAATTTATACAAGTTTATCAAGGAAGTGGCACAACTGACACTTAAACACAGATTTGAGGGTGATCTTTGATTAAATAAGATGCCCAGAGAGCTTTGCATCTATAATGCACAGTCTAGGTCCCTTTAGGGCCACTTACTCTGAACTGCACTTTGCCTTTATCCTGTATGTAGGACGTGTCAGAAAGGGCCACATGAACCGTGTTAGGTATCTGTGGTAGCGATCTCACTAAGCACTTTATTCAGTGCTGAGAGGCTTGGGAGAAAAATTCTAGGATTACCCATTTCTACTAAACAAATTAGCTTTATTTCTTATGGCTATGATGCATAATAAAACTGATCTTCTTTCCATCTCTGTTTAAGCTCCTAAGAGGTTCAGAACAATATTCTAAATCCATTTTTAATGAATTGTATTTGTATTTTAACTTTTTTCTTGTATTGTATTGTATTGTATTCTTGTATTGTATCTTTTTTCCTCTTCTTTTAACTTTTAATATACACCAAATTTACTTAGATATGAATTATTAATGTTTAGACACATGAAATGAGGGAGGGGAAAAAAAAGGAGAGTATTGAAAAAATACTATGGGGAACATAGTCACACCTGGAGCATGTCTCTGTTACTTGTCCCCCTGCTCTTTCACTGGTATGTAAACAAGAGGGGCAGTCTGCATCTGCTTCCAGATTCAGATGTCACCTCACAGCAGAAAGGGCAGCAGGCGGGGGAAAATTCCCCAATACCATCATGGTGGGAACATGATAGGTGGTGGAACATTCAAGAATTTAAGAACTGTCATATTGGGGTTGGCTCCATGTACCCTAGTAGCATCTCGAAACAGACCACAGGGTCTGAAAGGTGTCGCTATGTGGACTGAGTTTGCTGCGGTCTTCCAGAAGTGAAGAATTGCCAAAACTCGCTATGGAAGATCAAACTTTGTTTTCAGAATAAACCAGCCACTCATATATCACTGATAAAATTGTAAATTTGAACAAATTCAATGAAGGGCAATTTGGGAATATGTATATCAGAATTACAAGTGCATATGCCTTTTGATATAGCAATCCCATATCTAAAAATATATGAACCACATTTTTTCGCACGTGTAAAATTATATGCATGCAGTTTCTCACTGAAGCTTTGTTTGGTATAATAAAATATGGGAACCAAGCTAAGTATTCTCGACTGTGATGGCTTAAGTAAACAGATTGTATCTATAAAATGTAGCCCTAGAAAAAGAGCTTTTATTGTATACTGATTTATATTTTGTGGATTTTAAATCATGTTAGTATCTCACCCATACAAAAAGGAAATATGAAGTAATGAGGCAGTGCTCTCCAAGAATAAGAAAGAAAAAATACCTACTTATATAACAAAAGCCCCATTAACACTGGCATTTTAAATATAAAACATATTTTACTTAAAAAGATTTGAGGTAGAATGAAAAAAAGTTTTGAACATTACTAGCTAGCATAATCAAAATATGAGTGATAAATGCACTGAGGCTACTGGGTTGCAATTCCAACACTTATTTCCCATGGTATTTTCCTCCTGTTGCTAGGAAGAAAAACTTTAGTACTTTTCTGCTACCTCAGCATTAATTAAAATATAATATCTTTAACACCTATTGATCTAGAGTAACTTTAAGCCAAAGGAGAGTTAAAAATTATATATGATCATTCAGAAGCTTAGAGTATTAAGTAATGCAAATGCTAAAAAATCTGGCATAGGAAGTACATGGAAAATGTAAGGTTCAAGCATAACTATAATGGGATTTAAAAGTTTGCAATGTCTACTGGGGAGAACATAAATTGGAACAAATATCTTACATTTTTATAAGGAAATAATGAAAATGGAAAAAATAAATAAGTATTGAAAGTTTTACCCCATATGTATCATTAGGAAATAGCATTCACATAATATCAAACTGTAATTAATCAGTTTTGATAAAGTATGAGAAAAATTTAACAAAGGATATTTGAACATTTGTCACTAACCTTAATACGTGCATTTTCAGAAATGATGAGGTTTTAAAAACTTATCTGAATAGCCATGCTGTATTTCAGTCTGGAGCTAGGAGGGTGATCATTTGCAGAAGGGTTGAAGTGATCATTTCATTGACCTTGAAGAGAGAATAGAGAAAGGAAACTAGGATGAAACCTCATGAACCCCCAATATTAAAAGTGGAAAAGGAGAAACTTGTAAATAAGATTGAGAAAGAGCATTCAGAGAGGAAAAATAAAACCACACACAAGATCAGAAGAGAATGGAATCCTTGTCATCTGGATGCTAAGGAACAAAAGTGTTTTGGAAGGAAGGCTGGCTCATTCACATCTAATCCTGCAGTGAGTTCAGGAAAAATAAGTGATGGCGTTCAGCAGCATTGAACAGTGTAGTGGTTGCTAATGTCCTTGGCAAGATCAGCTTCACGGAGTGATGGACTTATGCTCTATTGTCAAGGTTGAGAAGGGAGTGACCATAAGAAAACCCGATACCGTGCATGTAGAACACAGCGTCTGAAAACTAAAGAAAAGGCTTTTGGCTGTAGGCAAAAGGGGGAAGTAGGTTTGCAGGGAAGTTTTTCTAAGGCAGGAAATGTACCTGAGTCCTATGTACAGGCTGAAGCAGAACAGCAAGTGAGGAGGAATTAAAGACACATAGTTGGGGTGATTAGTGGGGTGAGACCCCAAGGAAGTGGAAGGGGTGAGCCACACAAGCACAAGGTGGTGACACTCTGGGATCAGGAGGAGAGCAGGAGGCTAAGGAATGATGAGAACAGGTGCCAGAAGCTGTGGAAGGAACTGGGGCAGATGCAGCTGCGGACGGAGACAGGCAAGCTCTTCACGATTCCTGTATTTCTGTAAGGAAGCTGGTGAGGCGGGTTCTGAATGGGGTGGGGTAGGTGTGACAGTACCCGAAGTATAAGGCAGCGGTAAAATCTCAGAGCAGTTTTAAATGGGGACTGGCAGAGGGCGTGAGGAGCTACGCAGGGTAGGTTTGCCAGGCGGCGCTGAGGGAGCTCTGTGGTCGGAGACCATGGAATTTTAGAGGTTCTAAATCTAAGTTCACAGGATATTCTCCAACAGTGATCAACCGATCTGAGAATAGGGAGAGGTTTGGGGGACTTCGCTTATCCACAGGAGGGTTTCTGTTGAGCAGCCGTGCAGGCCCACAGAGTGCGGAGAGTTGAGACAGTGATGCTGAATGACCATCAAGGTGGGGAAATGTGTAGTCCACACGGAGACGAGGAGTCAAGCCAGGAGGAGACTCGGGGGCGAGGGGAGAGACCACGGACCGACGTCACAGTGAGCTCTAGATGACTTCTGGTGGGAGACAGGGAGGAGGGCAGCCAGGAATCTGGAGGGCTGTGCTTCTGGAGTGAGATACTACTCTTAAAACTACATGAACTAAACCGAATGTGGTTTCCTGGACTGGATCCCAGAACAGAAAAGGGACATCCGTGGAAAAACTGGTTAAATCCAAATAAAACCCAGAGTTTAATTAATAGCAATGCACCAGTGTTTATTTATTTAGTTTTGAAGAATGTGTCATGGTTACACAAGGCAACATTAGGGAAACCGGGTGAGTAGATACGGGAACTCTCTGCACTATCTTTGCAACTTTTCTGCACATTTGAAATTATTCCAAAACAAAAAAGCTTATTTTTAAAAACGTTCAGGAAAATTCACGTTTAAATAATAAATAAAAGCTGATACATAGACACACAGAAACATCGATGTGTACATCCCAACCTGGTAGCAGGATTTGGGGCTGTCCCTTGTGTTCACATCTGAATCGTCACAAATGGAATCTACCCATGTTCTCCAGGGCAGCGATGGTTCTTTCTTGCCATGGAGTTCCTCTTGGATCACGCAGCACTCTTCTGCACTTCCAGGATCACGGTGGCAGTAGCAGCCCTGGGCTTGTATGATCCACTCTCACACTGACCCAAAGTCGGGGCTGTGAGATGGGTGACATTCTGTGGAAGTCGTGGCTGTATCATAAAAGGCCCCGCAGCTTCCGCCTTGTTCTCATAAATCCCTTGCCCTGGGCTGGACCAGACACTGTTCTGCAAGGACCCTCCAACAGCCCCGCGCAGAGGCCCATGTGGAGAGGAAAGCAGGTCCCCAATCGCTAGCACCTGTCTCACAGCTGTGTCAGGAAAACACCTTGAGGGAGGCTCCTCCAGCCTCAGTGGAGACTTTGAACACCTCCACCAGCATCTGCCTGGAGCGCCATGGAAGATACAGAGCCAGAGTTCTCCTCCCCCTCCCCAGCTGCTCCTGAATTGTTGACCCACAGAAACGTGAGAGATAGAGAGTGATTATTGTTATTCTGAGACATAAGTTTTGGGATGTTTAGTTATACAACAGTAGGTAACTAGTACAAATTTTGGCACATATTAAAGAAGTGCTCCAATAACAAAAATGCTAAAACACGTGGGATTGGCACTGGGACCCAGCAGTGGGTAGAAGCTGGAAAAGTACCTGGGAAGAGACTCAACAAAATCCTACAGAGCCCTGCCAAGAGCATTAGCAGAAGGCTGAGGGTCTCCAATAAGGCTGTCAGTGTGTGGTTAGCATAATTTGAGGAAATGGAGAAAGGGGGCCCTTTATAAAGTTATAAAGTGGCAGAAAGTTGACTAACACTATTTCCTATGCAAGATGGAAAATAGTAAAAATGTACCTAATTAACTGGAGGATCTATCTAAAGAAGTTTCTAGGCAATGTATTGAAGGCTTTCTCTAGCACCCACGGCAAACTGTGAGAGGGAAGAGAAAGTTAATGAGAAAGGAAAAAAAAGTTGTTCCATATAAAGGAACCAGGGTTAGTTGGGTTCAAAACTAAAACTGTTTCTCATTTGTCATCTCTCCAAATAATAAAAGATATTAAAATAAAGAAAAGGATTCCAAAGATCAAATCCAGGACACTGTGAGTAAAACCTGGTTCACAGGTGAAGTCAAAGGTGTGAATGTAAAGCCTTCTATAATGATCTCAGAAATATGTAAGACAGAGCCTCAAACAGATATATGCCCCTGTGATGATATTAAGGGAATATATCACACATTTTATCAATTACAAAGTAAATTATAAAATCTTAAATGCATTGTCCTACAACAGCCTTATGGGAAGCAAAAGGTAAAAGACAGTTTATCTTGATGAGATTTGTGTATATTTTTATTTTCCAAGGGGTTGAATCCCACATAGAAGACTTACAGAATTTTTATATAAGCATACTAGATGAAACACCACCAGATTGAACTAGAAGCATTACAGGAAAGGAGTCAGTAGGAAATGCAAGGAGGCCTTGGACCCCTCAGCTATTATGAGCAGAAAGCAGAGTGGGAAAACTACTTAGATGCAAACACCAGCATTATCTTATCCAAAAAGAAGGATGACCCAGAGGTCAGAACCAAAACCCCAGAGTTTGAGGCCAAGATCTCAGGCAGGGGCACTGAGCCCTCATCAAGAAACTGGCATGACATGTACAAATGGATTTGAGAATTACTATGGGGAAGTAACTCGTGTGTGTCTCCTACTCCCCTTTTTTGAATAGAAGGATCTACAGTAATTATTTTATACCTGTCCTGCAGGTTGGAGAGTAAATAACCTGCCTTTCCAGTTTTCTGGTCTTCAGATTTTGAAGAATTGATAAACTAGAGGAGCTGTCCTCCCAGAGCTGTATGGGAGTGGCCACATTTGCATCTGCACCTGATTGGAATGACAAGATACTAAGGCTGATTCTGTAATGGAGGAGAAGGGGAAGGATGGGGGCAGATGTTCTTGGGAGATAGTGTCAAGAACTGAGAAAGGCCTGATATTTTACCACATTTACTTGGTACCAAGTTAACTTGCCACAGTTTCGTGAAAGCTGGTAGAAGACATGGCATTCCCTGGCTAAAGCAAAAGAAATATATCTTATTCACTCACAGCACAGCAGAAAGCATGAATGTAAGCAGCGTGTGTCGGTTCCTCTGGCTCCTACATCCTATGGGGACAGTGCAGTGAGGCCCAGATAGATACCTGCCCACGGCGTGGCTTGTAGTACAGGAAAGGAATACAGAGCTTAGAAACCCCGAGTGCTTTATACCAGTATGCTTGCCTGTCCTCCATTCAAGGAAGACATTCTCCTTCATTGCACTTTATAGTGAGCATGCCTCCGCTTTGCTTCAGAGGGAGATACTCTAGTTCAAGGCTGCAGGCAAACCTGTCTTTTTCTCTAGAGGGAGAAATTGTACCTTGCGTGGCTGTTCATTACATAAGTATCTTTGAAAAGAGAGTATGAAGCAAAGGGCACTCAGTGCCTCTGTCACAAGACCTGCAGAAATGTGACACTCGTGGAGAATTTTCTACCTACAAAGCACAGGTATACTTTGCGCGTGAGATAGGTACAAGGCACGGGGATGGTAGGTGGGCCATGGTGGCTAGTCTCCCAGATGTCTTCCGAGGAGATCTGCCCACTGATATTCACGCCACTGTGTAGCTCCCTCGCACTGCTATTCCAGTGGAAACACATGACTAAGGCTAAGTTGTAAAAGGCGTTGTAGCTTCTGCCTTGGCATTTTGACTTGTTCACCTTGAGGGTGAGCATCATGGCAGCAGGACAGTCAAGTGTTCCAGTGAAGAAGCCCACATTGAGGAAACTGGGTCTCCTGGCCATCGGCTAGCGCCCACTTGCCATCCATGCAAGACAGCCCTTTGTAATTGGACTCACCCTCTTATTCAGGCCTTAAGGTAACTGCAGATCCAGGCAACAGCTCACCGAAACCTCTAAGAGACCCTGAATATGAACTGTCCAGTGGATAACTAATAATCAAAAATGAAATCTGGTTGGGAATGATATCTGGGGACAGAACTTATGAGTATGGCCCACACCTGAAACCTTGAAGGTAGAAGTGCTACCAGGTGTCCTCTATATAACCTTCTGTCTCATGTGGGATTTTATCAGACAGTGACCACCAGGCCTATACTCTCAGTGACAAGGAATTCACTGTGACCCAACCCAGACCCCCTCAGTCTTGGATCATCTTAGTCATTAGAAAGTCTTTCTTTCTATTAAACCAATATGTGACCCTCTATAATTTTTGTGAATAGATTCCAATGTTGTCAAAATCCATAAGAATAAATCTGATTCTTCTGTGCACTTAAATAAGTCAACAGCAATGGTGCATGAGAGAGAGTTCAACTCCAGGAATTTATATAAATATATACATATATATATTATAATAAATTTGGATATATATGCCCATGAAATTATTGGATTTTCTTGTTTTGTCATGTGTCAGCAATGATTGTTAGCACTGTATATTCTGTTAACAACGTTGGCTATGTAAGCCAATGCAAATAAAATGAGGTGGTCCAGTTCATCCAGCTGAATCCACTTAGCATGCAGTTTGCTGGGTGAAGGAATGGTATTTTCCTAAATCCCAAAGAGGGGTATGCCCACGGAAACTTAGGGAAGCAGAAGGTCTACCTTGAACAAAGTTTTTCTTTTGAGGGGTATATTTGGAGGAAGTCACTTTAATAGTGTAAATGGTTTACTCTGTTTGGCACATTCTGGGAGAAATCTAGTGAAACATTTGAATGTGTGGTTTACTTCCTAATACAGTCAAGCTCATCACTCTCTGGCTCGTTTTTAGCAATGAGGCAGCCCACTTACAGGGCATCACTGGAGAGAACATCGCAATTATCGAGCAGTGAGTAGTCCTGATGATAAGTGCAACATTACCACAAGTGTGATGATAGTAATGTTTAATTGAATTTGAATCTCAGACAGGCAATGTCCATCAAAAATTAATATGTTGTTGGGTCAATAAGATAGCTGGACTGCAATCAATATTACATCATAAGAAAGTAATTTCTTAGCATTTCAGTATCATTTTAAAAAGTCTAAAATTGATCATGATATTTTATTTCCCTAAGGAGCCAAGTCAGTGTTTTGCTTAAAGGCATGAGGTTATATGTTGAAATGCTTAGTGTTTTGCTTAGAATTGGAGAGAAAATTATTTGCAGAACTAGGAATGCAATCTTCATCTTCTGAACTGTAGTTTTGTATTCAGTCTGCACAGTCGCATGTTTCCAGTTCAGTTAAATCCATGGCTCTATCAACTATGTTGGGCTCGGGAGAGGCTGACAAAGGTGACTTGCAGGGAGCAATGAAAAAAAAAAAAACCCTAGGAAAGAAGGACACTCCCCATGGACTTGAATGGCCACTGCTTCTGGCATGACTTGAAACACTGAGACTTTTCCTTCACAAATAAAAACCTTCAATTTCTTCTAGTCCAGACCTTTTCAACTATTCATTCACCAATGCTGAGAGAGTTTCCATCCTCTCCCTCTCCCGTGCTTCCATAGAGCTTATTATGATCTAGAGGCAAGACACACATGAAACACATAATTACATAATATATGCAACTAAGTTCATAATAAATTTTGCAAAAGGAGAAAAAAAGCAGATTTTACTAGAATCAATTAAGACCTGGGAAAATTCAAGCACAGGAAAATGAAGGCAGTAACAGGTGATGCAAGAAGGATGAGCAGGAGGTAGCAGGTGAAGCGAGGCAAGGGGACAAGGCAGGGAGGGGGCAGGTGCAGAGGTAGCGAGAGATGGGAGATGATGTTGGAATTTCAGGAAATAGAAGAAAGGGGGTACCTGGGTTATACAGGGCAAACCATTGAGTGGATTCCGTGACGGATTCTAAAACCGAAGCAGTAGGTAAATGCCACTAATGGGCCAATTATATCATGCAAATTATTTTGAGTTTTACTTTCTGAAGAAGCCACTTAATAGAAATAATTAAGATAAGGACTGATCAGGTTGATGAGTTGCTTATAATGTGTTTGTTTTGTTGTTTTGCTTCTTAATGTTATTTTGGTTGTTGCATAAGATATAACTTGGAGAGAAACCATCATAGAAACAGGAAGAACAGTTCAAAGAAAATTGCACTAATCTAGGTGAGGACTGGTGGTGATTTGGACCAGGGTGATGCTAGAGCAGTTGGGGAGGAGTTAACACATCCAGGAAATATACAGGAAATAAAATCAGCAGGGCTTGTGAGAACAAGAATAAGAATGTGTAGAAGGTGACTCTGAATTATCTGGCATTAGAACGTGGGTAGATGATGTTCACATCTTTTACTTTTTTTTTTTGTAAACACTTAATTCAGTGAGGTATGGAGATGTAATAGGTTTTATTCTAATAACTACTACCAATTTTGCCTGTGTTACACAACATCATTGTTGCCACACTCACCCTTCCTCCATTTGTTCTAGATTAGGTAGATGGCAATAAAGTTATTTAAAAAATTTGTGGTGTAATGCAGTTATTAAATCTTGCCTCTATTTGGGTAAATATCCCCTTGCATTTAGAAATCATTAATTACCTTGTTTCATCCTCTTTTTTCCAATTGTAGTGAGCTTCCGAGAGAAGACAAAGTATGACCTGCATCTTTTCTCTTCTTCAGGGAGCAGGGATGGGAAGAGGGTGGGGAAGGAATGCATTTGTGAGACAGTACGTAGAAATAGGAAATGGGTGTGGATCTTCCCTCAGTTAAGCAACAGTATTTCTGATTGTGGAGCTATTCATTTCTGGATGGTCTGCATACTTCACACAAGGGCTATATGATATGATGTCAGATCATACCTCCAACCTTGATGTAACCAAACCCTCAGTCTATGTTTCCTAATTTCAGACTCAAAGGGACAGTCCACACTACAAGACTGCTATAGCTCCTTTTCCCAGCCCCTAACAGCAGTGTTCAGACCCATCCTCCTGTACTACATACTGGATAGTAGTCTGCTAATAACCTCTACCACAACCACAATTTACAATCTTACACATACACACACACACACACACACACACCCCATGGAATACTACTCAGCCATAAAAAGAATGAAATAATGTCTTTTGCAGCAACTTGGATGGAATTAGAGGCCTCTACCCTAAGTAACATAATGAAGGAATATAAAAACAAATACTGCATGTTCTCACCTATAATTGGGAGCTAAGCTATGGATATGCATGATCATACAGAATGTCATAATGGATGCTGGAGATTCGGAAGGGGGAGGATGAGGGTGGAAGGGCTGTGAGAGATGAAAAAGTTGCTATTGGGTACAATGTACACCATTTGGGTGACAGGCACACTAAAAGACCAGACTTCACTACTATACAATTTATCCACATAACAAAAAACCATTTGTACCCCATATATCTGTTGAAATAAAAACTAATAACTTTTTTTTGACATCAATGAGCTTAACTATGATGAGATAGAGAGAGAAATATAGTCATGCTATTTTTAATTTTCTAAGTTGCATTTTATGGTCAATAAAATTGAAATTATTGACAACTTTTAATTGACTCTTTTTTGTAGATCATAATACTTTTAATAGAGAAAATATTATTTCTCTAAGTGCTGTTGTACCTGCTAATCTGAGAGCAAAATCTACTAAATGGAGGATATTCTTAATTCTAAAATATTTTAAAATGAAATGTGTAAACATTTCCCATATACTGGTACCATTCAGTTATCCAGAGTACTTTTCTTTGTTTCTATGATTGTTTTGAAAATTTTTCCACATCTAGATACTAAACATTCACAGTTATTTCAATATTGTTCTGTTGCGGAACTGAGCACATGTATATCAACTTAAAAGTGGGAGCTCCACCAAAAGATTCTTCTCACAAGATGAAGTATTCCAAAGTGCAATTATAAGTTTAAACACTAAACTATGTACACATGAATTTTCATTGAATATTTTAGTTTCTCTCTTATTTTTATGGGTATAAATGTTTTCTTTGTGTGAGCACTGGAATTCATTCAAAGGTTTAGAAGCTGATTTTTTGATCCACCATTCATTTACTATTTGATTAAATATTTCCAATTGGTATTTAATATCAAGCAAGCCAAACCTGGAGGACTTGTTTATTTACTAAATGTTTAGCTTCACTATAGGACATATAAGCTTATTTACATGGTTAGGAGAAAACTCAGAAGAAGCAGGATGTACAGTGTGTGGGTCTGACTCAAGCCTCACAACTTATTTTCATACAATTATTAATCATACTTCTTAAAAAATGAAAAATCTGAGACAAATGTGAAACTGGACAAGCTGATTAGACATTAGGTACAATGATATTGTACTGGGCAAATCATGATGAAAAACTACCCTATTTTGACACACTGTGCAGAAATACTGGTTTCCTCTTTCCAGTGACAAACTATAGAACATGGGTTAGATCAATCTGAGTAAGTTTTCCTTGAGACAAACATTTTCCTATGACCTACAAGAGAAGTGATACTGCATTTCTTCTTTTCATAATCTCAAAACCTTTCATAAAACATGGGAACTGAGAATAGCCCTTATTTGTTCTGAAAGAATGTGCTACAACTGAAAATATACATATCATGTATTTCATCAAAAATTTCAAGTACCTCAGATGAGTGCTTCTGCCTTTGAAGTAGGTGAAATAATACAAATTGTGCACATTTTTTTCAAAAAGAAAAAATATAAAGGCAGAAGGAACACTTTTTAACTCACTAATTCTAGCATTACTCTAATATCAAAATAAGATAAATACTTAAAAAAAAGGAAAATTACAGACCAACATCTCTGATGAAGGTAGACACAATGATTCTCAAAAAATACTAGCAAATTTTATCAAGACAAAGTGAGATTTTTTTTCTAGCTATGCAAATCTGATTTAACATTCAAAAATCAGTCAGTATAATCCCTCAATAAATAGGCCAAAGAATAAAAAATATACGATTTTACCAATTGTTATATTATAGAAAAAGCACATAACAAATCCAATACCAACATGTGACAAAACTATCAGCAAATTTGCAAAATGGAGAGTTTCCTCAACTTGATAAAAAAATAACTGGGAAAAAATAAACTATAGGTAATATTATACTTAATAGGATGAAACTGGGCATTTCCACTAAGATTGGAAATAGGCAACTCCTGTTCAGTAACATACTAGAAGTCTTTCTAGTACAGTAAGACATGAACAGGAAATGAAAGGTATACAGATTGGAAAGGAAGAAATAAGACTGTCTTTATTCACAGGTGACATGGTTGTCTATGTAGAAAATCTCAAAGAACCTACATCAAAGAATCTACAAAAATAAATAAATAAATACACTTTGTGACTAGTAAATACTTATAGCAAGGTCACAGGAAACAAATCCAATATTAAAAAGCCAATTGAGTTCCAGCAATGAATAATTATAATTCGAATTTTTAAAAAGCAATACCATTTACAAGTTTGAAAAAAATTGAGTTTTGTGGGCAGTCCTAGAATCAGCAAGCTTTTCAAGTATCCCTAGTTCTTTTTTATCTGATAATGGAATTAGAAAACGAGATCTGAGTGATAGGTGTGCTTTTTTCTACCAAACTGTCATTTTCATTGTTTCTAGGCCCTCTCAGCTGATAGAGCAAAATAAAATTTGTGTATACTAACTTCTTAAAAAAGATATTCATGTATCTTTAAACATCTCTATTTGTATCTATCTGTGTACACACACACGTAGCTAAACATGAGTTTATGCTGATGTCTCATAGACCATTCCCACATGGACCCTTCATGCTTCTCCCTTTGCTTGTCTATAAGGTTCCACTTCAACAGTTAGAAACCTGTTTCCCACGATCTGCCATCTGTTGGTTTAATTGCTACATTCCAGTGTATATGTATAGTGGTTTTACAGTTGTTGACCTGTAGAAAGCAACTTTATCAACTAGAGTATAGTGCTATGTGCAATTTCTTTTGCTTTTAACATTGTAGCTTCCACTAATTCCCAATGCTACTTAGGTCAACATTCCCCACCCCCCCCCATCAGTGAGGTTGTTTTGTACATTTGTACACAATTAGATTCTTTTGTCACAGTTTACATTCCATCCTGGGATCCCCTTCCCTCCCAAGGGATGTTTTTTTTTAAACTTGCATAGATTAAGGTTAAACTTTGTGCTACAAAGTACTATGTATGATACATGCATAGTGTCATGTCTTTGTTGTTTAAATATAACACAAAAAGTTTCACTGAATTAAAATTACCCTGGGCTTCACATATTTAATCCTGTCTCAGCCTCAAACTCCTGGTAACCACTGATCTATTTATCATCTCTATAGTTTTACCTTTCCAGAATGTTACAGCAATGGAATTATATAGTAGTTAGGCTTTTCAAATTTGCTGTTTTTCACTTATAATGTGAATTTAAGATACATTTATCATTTCACGGATTGAGAATTCACTCTTTTTGTCACTGGATAATATTCCATTGTTTGGTTATACCACACTATTGACCTGATGAAGAACATCTTGCTTACTTCCAATTTGAGGTAATTATAAATAAATCTTCTATAAATATTCATGTATTGGTTTTTGTGTAAACATAAATTTTTGGATCTGTTATGTAAATACCTACCAGCGTAATTGCTAGATCATAGGGTATAACAACATTAAGTTTTGTAAGAAACTAGAAAACCGTCTCATAAGGCGGCTGTACCAATTTTTTTGCATTTTTGTAAAGCATCCTCCTTTGTAGAAATTTGTATCTTAAACATTCCACATACTGTTGGCTTTCTCCATTTGTTCTCCAAACCCTAAGTGGGCAGGTGGAGAGCATGCATTTGCAGTAGCACAGGGCCTAGAGCTCATCTCCTTTGGAGAAGGGCTATAGCTTCCCGGACAGGCATCAACTGTGGCATTTCTGAACTAGCTCATGCGGTAGGGAAAGAAAAGAACACAAATTCTTGCAAGAATGCTGCGGGTTCGCTGCTCAGATTTTGAGTTCTTCTCTTAGGTATGTCTTAACTTGTGTAATTGGGGCCTTCATCACCCATTGTAAAGCAGATTCCCCTTAGGAGGTCAAATTGCATAGGAATTTGTATGTATCAGTTTACAGTTTTATCTTTCTTATTTGCCTACTCCAGCATGTAGTCTCTTAGACAGATTTTTTTTTTCAGTTATTTAATAGTCTTCTAGTAGTGAAAGGATGTGATAACTCTTAAATTTTTAATCACTAATGTGTATCTTACCTAGTTATGTTACCTGGATATTTCACATTAGCTACTCTTTTAAATGACACTTGTTAATGTAAAATATATGGAAAGAAAGCTCAAAGAGTTATTTATTCCATCTATGTAACAATGAGCTAAAAACAGTGATTTATTCTAAGAGCAATAGTTGAGAAAACAGCTAAGGGTTTTAATGATAATTTACAACAGAGGCCACTACACTACAAGCTTTAAAAGGCAGAGGCTATGTTTTATTAATTTCTTGTTGCTCCATCCTTTCATGTAGTAGATGCTTAATAAGTATGTGTTGAATTAAGTAGCTTACTGGGGTCATGTACTTTTTCCGCTTTTATGTTGTAAAGCTACAAAGCTTCTTTGAAGCTGTTCTCTTTATCAATTGGAAAATAAAGTGCAGAGAGAATAGGTGACCTATAAGAGATGTGTTCAGACACGGGGATCAGTCTTGCAGGCTCCACTATACAGGTCTCAATAGCTTGACTATTGACCTAAATCAAGACCAGCAATATTCACGTAGGCATCATTTTGAAAATTTGTGATTTTGTTCTGCTTGCTAAAAAGCATGATCTGAATATTTTTTTGTGATAAAATCCTGGGCTGGAGACAGATGTTACCAGAATGACAATTTAGTCATTTAAACAGGGTTAGAACTGGTAGTATTACTAATTCTTTCAGAGTATCCTCTTATGATGGGAATGTTCACTTAGGAGACCAAAATGTAAATCAGAGGTTATGAGGGGAGCAAGAAGAGTGACCATAGAAGGAAGTGACTTTCTCAATGGCCGCTCCTATTAATCCAGGAATGTCTATCTGACAGGTTATGAGTAAAATGTTCCTAGAATCAAATCCCCACTTCTCTGCAATGGACTGGGTTGATATGAGAACTTTAATTTCCCTTTGCTAAAATCTATTTAAATGGAACATGTAAAATTATAGCAAATATGGTAAACTATTAAAAAATTGTGACAGACACACTCTAAAATGATCCTTAAGGAATTCATACCCTTGGATAATCTCCAACCCTTGAGGTGGCAGAACCTGTAACTTGGTCCTAACCAATAGAATATGACAAATGAGTTGGAATGGCATTCCTTTGACTGGGTTACACGATTTGGCAAAATGGACCGAGTTCACTCCCTTCATTAAGTTACATTTTAAGGCCAAAGTTATGGGATTTTCCAGGTAACCGAGATTGTAATTAGCTGATTTTTTGAGTCAAGCAAAAGGAATGTTATCTTCAGTAGATCTTACTTAATCAGATGAAAGCCCTGAAAAGAGAATTGGGAACTTCTATGAAGAAATAAAAGTTTTATTCCCAGCCTGGGAAAAGCAAACTGCCATGTCACGGCTGTGCATGCGTCAGAGATCTGTGGGTGGCCGCTAAGACCTCAGGGCAGCCTCCAGCTAACAACCAGTGGGAAGCCAGGGTCCTCAGTCACAGGGTCCAAGGGGATGAATTCTGGCAACCTCAGTGAGGTCGACAGGAGTTCTCTAGTCAAGCCTCCAGATGAGAATGATGCCAGCGGACATCAGGACACAGTCTGGAGAGAACGGAAAGGAGTGTCCAGGTAGGCCAGGATGAATTTGTAGTAATCCAGTAAGTGGCTGCACTTCAGGAAGAAATTAATACAAGAATGCAATAGTGTTTCTGTTTTTGTTTTGTTTTGCTTTTTACAAAAACACCTCTTGCTCCTCATTGAATCACAAAACACCATAGTTACATCAACAGAAGTAAATGTGACTTCTCAGAGAAGTTTTTTTCTACCATTGGCTGATCTCTTTCAACAAGTGTAAATTTCTACTTGTTACAGTTTCAGAGGTGAATTTTTCCTCACCTAGGATTCCCCAAAACCTAGGAGCACATTTTGAATGCCCCGTGTATGGTAAATATAGGATAAATTTTGCTGAAAATGTAACCACTACATTTCAGAGTGAAAAAAAATGTAACAGCACAGCAACAAGTGATTCATTGATCATGGCATCACTGCCGAGACTGTTCTATAAATCGTCAAAAGCTTATCACAAGCCATCCTTTTGTAAGGGCATTGTTTTTTACTTCCTTTCAGTTTTCTGCCCACTTGCAACATTATCACTTATTTTGCATTTACGTGAATCTCGGATTGCTTCTAAAATGCTGGGGTGAACACAATGCAATAATGACAAGCTCTAAGTAGCTGAGCAGCTCTCTGTAGCGATGATGTGTGGGTCACCACACACACGTGAACCTAGCAATTACTAGTCTACAAACAGCAGGTCCTTCATTGTGCATTTCTTCCAGAATCCCTGAATTCAGGAAGGACCCAGAGGCAAGACTTTGGGGATTTTTCATAATTGAATTGTACAGAAATTACAATCACTATCCCATGCTTCATCTTCAAGTTTTAGCCTTAGAAGTATACTTAGCGGTTTCCTGGGACATATGTAAATTATCCTTCCCATGTAAAGAATTCCGGGAAAAAAAAGCTATTGGAAATTAAATTAATCTTGATCCACTAGAGACAATTGTAATGTTCAGTGGTAGATCTGTTGTGGAATTCAACTGACTGTATTAACCAAAAAGCACACATTAAGTCATCCCATGTGTATCCCAATAAATAGCAGCCTTCTACTTGCTCCCAATCCCATCTCTGAGCAAGTTGAGAAATTAAATTAAAAAAACAAAAAGAATTGAAGATAGTGGTCAAAATATAACCTGTATTAGTGACAAGGGCTAAGTGGAAGGATGTAGCTTATGTGAGAACTTCCAAAATTCCAGAATTAGACCCACTTTTCTATCCAGTCTCAGCATTAGACTAGGGTTGCCCCAGCTGGGAGCCTGCACAGTAGGACTAGCAATGTGGAGGACCCAAGGACCCAAGGGTGTGCACAACCAGTTGGGTTCTCTAGAGTAATTCTGGTGAGGCAGAAGCCAAGAGACACTAAAACAAGTTGGCCAGTATTCCATAATACTTTTGAAAATTGTTTTCTAGGTTTGCTTCTTTTCTCTCTTTTTTTTCCTTTCACTTTAACAAAGGGAGAGGAGGACATATTAAAAGATTAGATTATCCAATTTGTGACAAGGCAAAGACTGGTTACAAAGAAAAAGGAAAAAACTGAAAATAAGAAAAAAATGCTATTTCATATTGTGTGTGTTAACCATTTCCAAATCTTAAATCCATTAAAGGCAGTTCTTCCTGACATAAAAAAAGAATGTTTTTTTTTTTTTTTTTTTTTTCACATTATTGCTTGTGCACAACAAGCCTGCATTGATTTGCAGGGAATATTTAAGGGAGTTCGGCTGCAGCTGAACAGTAAATTCTCTTTATCAAGAGAAATGAGAAGAAATCCATGATGTTGATTATTATCTTATGAATATGGTTGAGCTTGCTGAAAGTTTAGAAGCATGGGGAAATTTTGAGCCTGTTTACAAACTTATTTTAGTTGAGTAACGATATCTCGACTTCACACTAGTACACAATTCTGTGTAATCCTTGGCCTCTCAGAAACCCTCACACCCTCTTTGCCCTGCCCCCTACTTTTTGACATGGGGTTTAATGAGTAGTTATATAGTATAAAGTCGTAATTCTTCTTGATTAGACTAATAGCTGAGATGTGAATTGGGAAAGAGATAATATTGTTGAACTTAAAAATACTAATAGAAAGGAGGTGTCATAAAAAGATGAAGGAAGAGAAATATACAACTTTGAAATGAAAATTACTATTATAGATACAATTTAAAATAAAACCAAGAGTTTTTTGATGTGTTTATTAAAAAAATTGAAACAGAGTGTGGTTGAATACAGCACGCAGTGTATTTGAGGAGTGGAGAGTTAAGAGGTGAGTTGGGAAGTATTCTTACTGACCTCAGGAAGAGAATTACAGCTGGGGAATAAGTTTCTGTATCCTGGCTTAGCTTTTTTTCCTGAAATTTGTCTCCCATTAGTTAAGAAACTTATCAGGAGTAGGATGTAATGAATGTATTAAAGCCTGACTTATAGATGCAACAGATTATGTTAACAAAATAGCCACAATGATATCTCTCATCACAAATATTCTTTTGTAGTGGTTTTTTGTTTCTCCCAACCATTGAAAAGGTGGAAGGGACTTCCCTTCTTTAGAAATATGGACTAGGCCTTGAGTACTTTTAACAATAGAATGAGGGTGACGTTCTGGGATTTCTAAGCTCAGGCACTAAGAATACCTGGCAACCTTCCCTCTTGTGCTCTGGGATAAGCCAGTTCCCAGGGAGGAATTTTAGTTTCTCTGAGAACCATGCAGTGAACCACAGGGAAAGGAACATGGAAAATAACCAAAGTCACAGCCGATGGCCACAGACAAAAGCCAGGACCAACTTGCTAGCCATGTGAATGAGACCACCACAGAAGTAAATACTACACACCAGTGGAGACACCCCAGGTGACACTACATGGAGCAAAGACTAGCTTTCCCCTCTAAGCTGTCCCTTCACTGCAGAACTACACAAAAATAAATGATATTTTAAACCACTAAGTTGTAAGGTGGTTGGCTACACAGCAATAGATAAGAAACATGCCTTGAGGTCTACTCACCACACTATCTGTACAAATAGAGGCACATTAATAGTAACCACCCACATTCCATTGGCCACCACTTGATTATGTGAGTTACAGAGGGGATGGAGTGGTGAGAGGCATGCAGGTTAACATGGCACTTTGGGGAACTGCTAGCCCAACAATGGAAGTGTAGGAAGAAGGTAGGCTGACATTAATCTGAAGATGGTGGTGGACATGGTGCTGGGGAGACTGGAGCACTGGAGAAAAACAAGGGGCATTTTGATGGGCAAGCATTATACTGGGGATTGCCAAGGAAAAGTTGGAACCATGCAACTTGGGGCTTTCTAGGAGCCAGAGCAGCAGGGAAGGTGTGGCTGCTGCTGGAGACCCTCCCTGACTCAGAGAGAGAGGAGAAATATCGGTGCCTCCTTTTCTTCTGTGCTTCAGTCTCCAGCCAGCACCTCCCCTGGTCACACTGAACAGGGAAGTGAGGAGATAAGGGAACCCAGGAAACAGAGTCCAGCAAGAGAAGGGGGAGGATGAGATCTGAAAGCAAAAAGCTGTGTAACCAGCACAATTCTTCAGGCGTTTTGTGCATGCCTAAGGAAGCATGATACAGGTGGTCCCCAGGTTACTGACGAGGTATGTTCCGAAGACGTCTTTAGGTTGGATTTGTATGTAACCCGGATTCCTGATGAACAGTGCATATGTGACACTAATAACAACAACAGTACTATAATGGCTCATGTGGTCATCATAATACAGTGTAATACTGTAATAACAGTAATACCCTTGTACTAAAACTATTGTTTTCTTTCTTTTAATTCAAACAAACAACATAAAAACAAACTCATACAAAAAGTTCAGATAGGAGATGGGAGAAATTTCCCAAAAGAATATTAAGTGTTCACAGCCATCTAATGCTGCATCAATGTCTTGCTTACAGGAAGAAGCATTTTTGCGGCAAGAAGGTGGCTAGCATTAATCGGAAGGTGATGATGGAGACGGTGCTGGAGAGGACGGAGCAGGTGCTGGAGAGTCAGGATTTGGTTCTCTTCCTGGAGGAGGGAGCTCACCACTGAAGTCGGTTTCTTGAAAAAGACATCTAGGGTTGCTTGCCAGCCTTTTTCTTTTTTTCATCATAAATGGCCTTGTAGTAGCTGATGTTCTCACTGTACAGTAAACCTTTGTAAACTGCTCAATGTTAAGATCTTGCTCCTGAAGCTCAGCAAATCCTGCTTCAGTGAGACAAAAGGCTGGTTCTTTCGTTGTAAATTTGCGTGGCCCCAGGTCTTCTGATGGTTGTGTTCCCATGTTTCTGCCGACTGCCTATCTGTCTAGGAGACTAGCGCTAGTGTAAAGAGGCTGCACCAACGAGCCGCTTAGCTTAAACACCACGTGGGTTTGTTCACATGTGCAGAAGAAACCAGTTTCCAAATTGTGAATTTAATTATTTAATTATAAATTATCCTTACGCAGACCCTGTTGTTAAGTACAGAACGCCACACCTCGGGCTGTGGTAACCCAGGGACTGCTGTACCCTCCCGCTCAGGAGCCAGCCTGCTTCCCCGTCACTAACAAAATAAACGATGAAGACAGGTCTGTTGCAAAGTGCAAAAGTATCCCTCTCTTCCCGGCCTGCTATAGTTTACTAAAGTGATCCATGTTTATCTCCAATATCTGAGATATTTTGAGGAAGAGGACTCTGGTAGGCTGAATTGTGTCCACACCCTTCATATTTTGAAGTCCTAACCCCGGCACCCCAGAATGTGATGGCATGTTGAGGTAATCCAGTTAAAACGAGGTCATCCGTGTGGGCCCTAATCCAATATGACTTGTGATCTTGTAACAAGGGAGGATTTGGACACAGACAGGCACAGAGGAAAGGCCCCGCGGAGGCACAGAAAGATGCCAGCCACACAAGGCAAGGAGCGGGGCCTCTGAAGAAACCAACCCTGCTGACACATTGTTCTTGTGCTTTCAGCTTCTAGAACTGTGCAGAAATAAACTTCTGTGGTTTAAACTACCCAGTCTATGATACTTTGTTGTGGCGGCCCTTGCAGACTAATACAGACTCTTCATTAGGCTTGGTTTTCGTTTCCTACAGCCGACTCCTTTCCGCAGGGCTGAGATAAGGCTGCCGTGATTATTGCATCCGCAGACACATCTGAGCAGCAAATGTCACATTGTGTGTAGAATCCCCCTTCCTGGAGACAGTCAAGGCCTTGCTTTTCAATGGCCATGCAAATTCACTCCTGACAAAGTGCCCAGAACATCTGAAATTCAGATGAACCCTGCTGATCCCACGGCGCATGTTGGAGCCGGGGAATGTCATCCCAGAGACAGAAGCTCAGGGACTTCAGCTACAGATTTCTTAATGAGGAATTGGAGAGAGGGCAATTTCCAAGGTCAATCTTTTTATTCTTTAGTCTTCCCTGTGCCTGACGTCCCACCACCCCGTGTCCTCCTGGGCCGTCCTCTTGAGAATTTTCCTCCTCAATTCCAAAGAGTGTTCCACAAAACTCCACCCTCTCTGTCCAGTTTTATAAAACTTGTTCAGTTTGATTCCAAGAGCATGGATACTACGTGCTGACTGTGAAAATGAGAGATGAATGAATAACGATGGATAAAATGTGGAGCAACCTCATTACGTGAGTGATTTCACAACACTCGATGAGGAGGTGGCCTTTGTGCCATATGCGGAGTTTACAAATCTTAGGAAAGACCCTAAATGAATGAGGAACTTGCTGGGAGTAAACTCTGTAAACCTTTGCTCTCTGCGCTGCAGTCATTAAAATGTGCCTCGTGGTGGTGAGTTATTGATGTTTCTTGCCCGACTCCCAGGGGCGGCAATATCGATGCCAGTAAATACAGGCCGGTCAATAAGACGCGCCTTTCAAACAACGAAGCTTGCGGGTCTGAAGTCTGCTGGGATATCAGAATCTTTAAGAGCACATAATTTAATTGTTGGCTGAAAGCAGTTAAGAGAAATAGAATAAGTCGTGATTCTAAAAACTAAAAATATAAAATGACAAACAATGGATTCAGTGACCTTATTAAAATGGAATGAGTTGATTTAAAGCAACCTGTGCTTCAGCCTATTTTCTGTTTCGGTGGGAAAATGGCATCTGTATAGAGAATTGGGTAGTGCTAATTTTTCCGAGGTTTTATAATAAAATTTTTCAAGAACAGAGCAAATTAAGAGAAGTTTACAATGAATTCCAAAATAACAATGTCCACCACTTAGATTTTACCATCATCACTTCATTACTTAATTTGCACAATCTATACATCTATTTATCATTTAATCCATTTTTAGAAGTTCTTCATAGTACATTGCAGACGTCAGTACACAACCTTTTAAATGCTTGAGCATGAATATCATTGACTAGATTTCAATATTTATTTACAGATTTTACTTAAAATTTATACACAATGAAATGCATAAGTAGTAAGTGGTATCAATAGTGATATCCCTTCTCTATTCCAGATTTTTGCAACTTGGATGCTCTCTCTTTTTGTAATCAGTCTTACAAGAGGTTTATCAGTTTTATTAATCTTAACAAAGGACTAGTTTGGTTTATTAATTTTCATCCATTTTCCTGTTTTAATTTTTGTTGAATATTGCTCATGTATTTTTATTTGCTTTCTTCTTCTTGATTTTAGTTTATTTTACTCTTACTCTTCTTTTGTCATAAGTTAGATGATTGATTTCAGACCTTTCTTTATTTCTAAGTGCTATGACTTTCCTTTTCAGCCACAACTCATTTGCATTCCCTATATTGTGACATATACTTTCACTTCTGTTCAGTTCAATATTGTTTTCACATTTCCTTTGAGACTTCCTCTTTGATCCAGGTATTATTAGACATATTTGTTTAATTTCTAAGTAGTCGATGGAATACTGGAAAAATGTGACAATAATGAAAACTAGAATGTAATTTTTCTGTTATTGATTTCTAATTAATTTGCGTTATGGTAAAAGAGTATACTTTTATTATTTCTGATATTTTAAACATGTTTAAGTTTGTTTTATGAACTGATGAAGTCTATCTTGGTAAATAGCCCTTTGGCACTTGGAAAGAATGTGTATTCTGCTGTTGTTGACTGAAGGGTTCTATAAACACTAATTAGATCCCATTTGTTTACTATGTTGTTTAGTTTTTATGTGCACTTTCTGATTTTGTGTCTAGTGGTCATATTAGTTACAGAGAGGAAGGTTATTAATATGCACAATTATAACTGTAAATTTATCTATTTCCCCTTTCAGTTCCACTAGCTTTTTTTTTTCTTTTCTCTATTTTTGACAAGTTATAATCATATATAATTATGGGGTACATAGTGATGTTATGATGATGTATGTATACAGTGTGAAGTGGTTGAATCAAGCTAATTAACATATCCATCACCTTAAAAACTTACCATTTATTCCTTCTGTTTAAATGCAACTTTGTATCCTTTGACCACTATTTCCCCATTCTCCCCCATCCCACTATTCTACTCTTGAACTCACAGAAGCAGAGAGTTTTTCCTTCCTGTATGTGGACCAATTTTATTGGTGCATTTGAATGTAAAATTGTTATCTCTTCTCAGCGAATAGCACTTTTATTATCATTCAATGTTCTTCATTTTTCCTGGAATATTTTTTTCTGAATTCTTCTTGGTCTGATATTAATAAAATTGCTTCAGCTTTTATTCAATTAGTGTTTGTGTGGCACATCTGTTTTCATCCTTTTCCCTTTTACTTACATGCATTTGTATATTGGAAGAGAGTTTCTGGTAGATAGCACAGAGGTGACTTATTAATTTGTTAAGTTTATTCTGACAATCTGTGTGTGCTTAAACCATTTACATTTAATGTAATTATTGATGTGCTAGCATGGTTCTGCTATTTTATTATTTGTTTGCATCATTGACTTTTAATTATATTTAGTTGACATATCTAGAAACTATAATACTAGAATTAAGTATTCAAAATAGTGAAGGAATACCTTCTTTTGTAAATTTCAAAATACATATTTTGTAAATAAAACAATTGCCTGGAATAATAAATATAGTTTTACTAAAATATTCAAAGAACATAGTAAACTGCTAATAAGTATAGGATTTCTTTTGGGGTGATAAAATATTCTGAAATTATATTTTCATGGTAATTCCACAATTCTGTGTAGGTGTTAAAAACCAATGAATTGTGTATTATAAATAAGTGAATTGTGTGGCATGTGAATTATATCTCAATAATGCTTTTAAAATTCAAAGGTAAAAAAACAGGCAAATCAATTTGGTGGTCACTTTTTACTAGTTTTATTATTGAAAACTGACCCCCGAAAAGCCTCACTCTGGATATGAAAACAAATATAAGATCTTTAATAAAATGACAAATTTCCTTACATTTTCACAAATTAATTCCATAGTGATAGCTCCAAGAAGCATTCAGGCTCAATAAAGCCATAGTACTGGATCTTTAGTTTTTATATATTTTAATAACATTCCCATTTGAATTTCTCTTCTGTATTCATAAAAATGAAAGAGTAAAGAAAATTTGGTAATATGGAAAGATAAGATTGTAAAATGTATACAAATATCACTGTGCTGAAATGTATTGGTTTCCTCCCCTGAAATATTTCACAGGCAACCCAGACTGAATGTGTCCAAATATCATATCCCAAAGCAATAACAACTTCTACAACTACTCTTTTCTTCATCCCTGTTAGCGGCACCTCCTTGCTCCAGGCGAAACCTTGCATCATCCCTGCATCCTTTCCCTCTCTCTACCCAACAATGGAATATATTTCTGCATTCTCTCTTGGGGCAGTCCCCTCCCTGCCACAGCCCAAGTTCATGACAACTCTATTTAGCACCTGACTCCTGAGTGTTCTCTGGTTGGTACAAGGCTGTTTGCAAAACCTTACCTCCTGCACACTGAGACCCTCGCACTAAGCACTCCTGCAGGTCCAAGCTCTGGCAGGCAATCTCTTAATCACACCAGATGTTTTCCACAAACAGCATTTTTTTTTAAATCTTTGCCTATCTTTCTGACAAATTTCATTCATATTTATAAGCACAGATAAAATCTCACCTTCTTTCTGAAGCTCTCCTTGGCCAGTTCTGTGCCTGGTATATGCTTAATACTACTAATATTATATTGCAATGACTGCAGCTATTTTTAAAATTTTTCCCAACTTTTTCACTAAAAAATGAGGTTGTTGAGGGCATGCTTCATGTCTTGTCCATCTCTGAATCCCTACTGCTTAGCTCACTTTCTGGCGATTTTTGGTCACAGTGAATATGTGTCAACTTTGAGTTAATTTGATTCTGTAACCATAAATTCTTCTTAATCATGAAATCCTTGAGGGAAGATTTCCTAAACATTTTTAATCTCAAAGATAGAAATATAGCACATGATATACAAAAGTTTCTTAAAGTATGTTTAATAAATAAATTGATAAATAAAAAAATTAAATATATAACACAGTTGAAGGAGCTTTAAGTTAGTATAGGGGCACCTGGATTTGAGTACCACAACTTTTACTGTAAGTTTTTTAGTAAGCTACTTTTTCTCCTAAGCAGCCCTGCTGCATGTTAGGTGTATAGATTCTAGAATCCAATTGCTTGGGCTAAAATTCTGGCTCTTCCACTTCACAACTATGTTACCTTAGAAAGTAGCTTAATACAATAGACATTACCACAGTTTGCTGATTTCCAGCTGTCTATTTGGGGCACACCCAAGAGCACAATCCTCAGCCTTCATGCAGGTAGTCAGGGATTTAAGGCTACTTTTGGCCAATGGACTGCAAATGTCAGTGCCTCTCTCTTGGTCTAAAACATTTAAAAATTGGTGCATGACATTCCAGCTCTCTTCCTGACACAGTGACAAGAAAGGCATGGAGAAATTCACAGAAATCATAAGTGTGCAGGTTTCTGAAGTATCACAAAATAAACAGTTGTATAACACCACACAGATTAAAAAAATGGAATATTTTCAGAGGGGTTTTCAGGGCAGGGGGAACTCATGTCATCACTCAATTATTATTCCTTGTCTCATCCCTAAGTAAATTATTGTCTCAGCTTCTAACACCACAGGTTGATTCTTTCTGCCTACTGTCCTGAACAGTGTGTGCGCTGTTGTGTATGTCATTTTTCACTCAGCATCATACTTGTAACATGCATCTATATTGGATTATGCAGCAGTAATCTACTCATGTTGATTGAGGTAGGGTATGTCATGTAAAACATCAAAATTTACATATCCATTCAACAATTGATGAGCATTGTAGATGTTTCTAATCTGAGAGATGTAGCTGTCGTCACAAATTATTACTACCGTCAAGTTCTTGATGTTTTCAGGCTGGAGACCATCCTCCATTCCATGTCTGGTGGCCCTACCCATTGGGACAAGCCTGAAAGAAGAGTCAGGGAGAGGTCACCAGCAAGACAGAAGACACAGTCTTTTGTCACCTAATTTCGGAATGACATCCCACCCCTTTGCAGTGCTCTGTGTACTGGGTCCAGCCCACACTCACTTAAGGAGAGGAGGCTGTGCAGTGTGTGGTCCCGGGAGCCGGGCATCACCGGGAGGCAGGCCAAAGGTACCCGCCACATCATCTTACACTGCAGGTCCCAGAATGTAAGAAGCTATCAGTTTTTTTTTTTTTTTTTTGTTGAGACAGAGTCTCACTTTGTTGCCCAGGCTAGAGTGAGTGCCGTGGCATCAGCTTAGCTCACAGCAACCTCAGACTCCTCGGCTTAAGCGATCCTACTGCCTCAGCCTCCCGAGTAGCTGGGACTACAGGCATGCGCCACTATGCCCGGCTAATTTTTTTCTATATAGATTTTTAGTTGTCCATATAATTTCTTTCTATTTTTAGTAGAGACGGGGTCTCGCTCTTGCTCAGGCTGGTCTCGAACTCCTGACCTCAAGCGATCCACCCGCCTCGGCCTCCCAGAGAGCTAGGATTACAGGCGTGAGCCACCGCGCCCGGCCAGAAGCTATCAGTTTTGAGCTGCACTTTATTGTACGTACCACTAAGAAAGCAAAGCTGCCATCAACTATATTTTAAGACACAATTGACTGTAAGACCATTCTGATTTGTAAAGTTAAAATGTGAAGAAAAATATGTATTTTAGATTTGGTAAAATACAGTACTTGGGTTTTTCAGTGATCATCTCAAAAGGTCCTTAGGAAGCAGATGTTTCATTTTCTCGCTCCATTAATGGTGGCTCTTAAATCATGTAAATCAGGTGTGTTAATCTGAAATTCCTATCATGTGCTGACAAGTTCAAATAATTACTTACTACGACACTACCCCATGCAACTGGACATCAGTATCAATATTAATGTGTCAAAAAAAAATAACTATGCAGGGGACCTAAACGAGGTTAACACTTTCCTGATTGATCACAGAATGGCCAAAGTATCCCAAGGCCTCTAATTTCCCGTAGCACCAAACTTGATTCCATCTACCGAGGTATCAGTCTGCCAAGAGACATGGAAAATGCATCTGTGCACACACGTGCACACGTGTGTGTCATCTTTAACAAAAGAAACATAAAATTATTGTACTAATTTTAAAATGGGAAATAAAAATGATATTCAGATAATACAGGAAAAAGTAGGCGTGAAAACATACTCTGTACTAGGCATTCACCAGGGACTTTTAATATTACCGTGTTAAAGTTTTCTGTAAAGAAAGAGGATATAATTTTTGTCTTTATCTTATACCTCTGAAAATGCTCACCCAAACGTGGGAAATGTTTATGGACAAGAAAGAAATTGTCCAATTTATTGAAACAGTTTCTCACTTGTCTATCAAAATGCTGTGGCGCCATTTAAAATAGTGCTGCAATCTAATGTTTGATGATTTAAAAAGAAATGTTCATCACGTGATATTGAGTGCAAAATAAATGCAAAACTGTACATAATATTCACATATAAAATATAAAACTTTATATAATATACATAAAGAAAGGAGGGAAATATCTATAAAATATCAATACTGATTATTTCTAGTTTGGGTATTATGGTTAATTTTTCTTCTCTATTTTCAATGTAGAAAAAGATTTAATATATATTTTTGTTTGTAACTTTAAAAAATGAATCAGCTTACTAGGAAAATATGCAATGTTCCATAAATGATAAAAACATAGCTAACAAGATTAATACATACAAAGTAATATAATGTTTATGGCTCATTTGCAATTTTAATTTAAAAAAGGAAAAGACTCCTTATTTGAAATAATGGAGTGATCATAGAAATTATAAATAAATTTTATTTAAATGTATCCCTCAAATCCAGATTTTTCCTTATTAATTGTGGAATCCTATTATACATAAATCATGCATTTCCTGTGTAGTTCAGGAAACATATGCTTTGTTTTATATTTTGCAGTATGCATTTTATCATATCTAGAAATTCAATTTAGCTTAGAATTATGGGAAAATTACATGAATAGAAAATTCATAGTAGAGGAAACATTCATGCCTAATTAATACATGCAAAGACCTCCAACTATTATAGTCCTGCAAATTCAATTGAGAAACAATTTCTCATTCATCACTTTGGCAAAATTTTGAGGGTCTGATGATATCAAGCATTGATGAGTTTGCAGAGAAAAGTGGATAGAAGTTTAAATTGGTACAATCACTAAGGTGAACATATAACAATGTTTAGTAACATTTAGATGTACATTTTCCCTGCCCTAGCCATTTTCTATACTACATAAATTCTGTCTCTGTGAACAAAAATACATTCACAAAGTAGTTCATTGAAGCATTGTTTATAAAAACTCAAAAGATAAGCAATTGAAATGTCTATTAATGGATTATCAAATTAAAATATATTTATACAGTGCAATACCATACTGTAGTTTTAAAATAATCAGTTCTAAAAATATGAACAAAAATAGATCTCAGAAATATTATTAGAATAAACAGATTACAGTCTTTGAATTAAAGATGGCTGGAAATCATTCTTCTAAATGAAGTATCACAAGAATAGAAAAACGAACAAAGATCACGTGTACTCACCATTAAATTGGAACTAATCGATCAACACCTATGTGCACTTACGGAAATAACAGTCATTGAAAATCAAGCAGGTGAGGGGCAGGAGGGGGTGTGTAAAATCTTACCTAATGGGTACAGTGCACAGTATCTGGGAGATGAGTGTGGTACAAAGACAATTTGTATAACCAAATCGTTTGTACCCTCGTAACATTCTGAAATTTTAATAAAAGGATAAAGAAAAACAATAAGGATGGCTGAATGAGCAAAGAAAACAGAGGAAATTGTTAATAAACCACTTTGAAAAAAATTGGTTGGACTTGAAGGACATGAGTTTCCAGATTTCAAGGCACCACAGATTGCCCGGCAGCATGGGTGAACATAGAGCCACACTGAACGATAACAGTGAATTTTCAGAACACCACGTATAACAAAGAAAGATTCAACAAGCTTCCATGGAGGAAAACAGTTTTTATATAAAGGATTGAGAGAAAGTAAACGATACAGAAAATAAAATGCTTTCCAGATTCTGCAGAGAATGATTTTCACTTTAGAATTCTACCACAAGTCAAACCATAAATCAAGTGCAAGAGTAGAAAAAAGACATTTCAGTTAGGTAAGTTCTAAAAACATTTACATCCTTTGCACCCTATCCCAGGAAGCTGCCAGAAAACATGATCAACAAAATCCAGGGGGTATTCCAAGAAAAAGCTGGATGGTTAGTCTCCATTCTCATGGCTACAGGGAACAGCCATGACCCATATGGACATTTATTGTTTTTCTTTATCCTTTTTTTAAAATTTCAGAATATTACGAGGGTACAAACGATTTGGTTGCCACTCTTAACAGGCAGAGCGTTCCCAGGTTTGCCTTTTCTCTAACCAGGGGCTTCACCCAAACTCTAACACGAACTGCACATGAAAAATCTCCACAAAGTGTTCATGAATGCTTATCAAAGCCCCCTGTTACTCTTATAAACCGAAGGATAGTATGTGTAGCCAACATAGCAAAATAATGTCAGTATTAAGTATCCCCTCCTATGCTTGGTTAATTGTCACAGTCATCCAAAATGACCACCCTTTCCCAGATCCTTTCCAGAACATCCCCCAGCCACCCACACGTGCATTGCAGCCAAGTAATTGCCTTTTACAGATTTAAACTTTTGGAATTTTTCACATTAGTATTTCTATAAGAATTGGTAGGTCTACAAGCCAAGCCCCATACCGACACCGTCCCTTCACATTCATACCTCCCAACTGTTTATTGTTGATGTCAGCTAAGTGACTGTGACCAAAGCCATTCCCTTTGCAAAATGATGCTTTCCCCAGAAAGGGGGGGAACTTTTACATAATATTACTATGAATAATAAATCCTTTGATACCCTCCTAAGGCATGTGTAATATCAGCAATCTCAACATCTGACCCACGTTTTGAGAGGGAGGCTTGATTTGGCTTACACAGGGTGACCACAAGATAATCTCCTTCACTGGATGAGATTGGCATTAAAGAAAATACACCCTTAGGAGAAAGAATTTGAGTGAATGAAGAGAACACAGAAAAATATTTATGTGTTCTCAAATTGGTTAAGCTGTATGAATAAACACAGATTTATTTCCCAGACCTTGTCAGCAGGGCAGGTAACTGTATATATAAATGGCGCTCCCACCACCACAGAGTGGTTCAGGGCTATGGTCAGATAAGCTGTAGTAAGGCCGTTGTTCACCTGGCCAGGTGGAATGTCCACCACCTAGGAGCCATACCTGGGGAAAAAGATTCTCATGGATCCATAATCCATTTGAAGTAGACTTCTAGGTACAAAGGGGCATACAGGTATTTTGGGGGCATTTTGGATAATAGATCTCTACTAAATGAGGAACATCTGAATTTCCTCATTTACTGACCACTGAGGAGTGATCAGACAGCAGATGTTCTGAGAAACTGCCAACCTGGACTGAATCAAATAGATGACTTGCAACACTGGAATTAGCATCCCTTCCTAACGTCCTGGCCAACTAGGATTCTTTAACACTACTCCTTTTCTTTTCCTTAAAGCACAAATTCAACTCAAAATGGGCATATTGCTTTTTTGCTAAAATCTAAGCAAGAAAAATTTATTTTGGGAACATTAATTGCCTTTGTATTTTTATAAGCTTTTTGAATTTCTGGTTCAGGTAAAAGAAAATAAAAACAATACTCATGATAATTAACTTACTTCAAGTTATGAAGTTTCTAAATAGGAAATAAGGCCAATTTATTTATAAGTTACCAGAAAATAAAATTCCTAAACCCCCAAATTTCTCTCTCTCTCTCTCTCTCTCTCTCCACACCCCTCCCTATAATTTTATAAAGCAAATGGAAAATTTCTAAAAACTATAACTACCTAGAGTAATTATTAAATATACTGTTTATGCATAAAATATTAATATATTGACAAACTTAAATCCAAAGTACAAGAAAGTACCTTGTTTCTGTTCTATGTGTGGTTGTGCCCATGAATAGGAGTCAGTTTTCCTGAATTAGAAGAATGGCTACATATCCTTTACCTCACCCACTGCAGGTCAAGGTCGACCAAAGAATGGCAGAATTACAGTTCCCACCTCAACTGCATCTCAGCCCTGACTACTGAACAGTAGAAATCAGGATTAGATGTCTAGAATGGTTTATGTTTTACCTTAAAGTCAAATAACACTCTCCTAACACTATACCTACACAAAATTTCCCTACTAATAGCAATAAATTAATCTTTTGATGATCACAAAACAACATGAGACCATTTAAAATACAACTAGAATGAAAAAAGACACAAGTAGTTTTTGACAGTTAACAAGAAAGTATATTAAAAGCAATAGAATTCAAGAAACACGTAAGGGAAAAAAACACACATACCAAGATCAATATTAATGAGTTTGTATGATTTACCAAGCCAGACAAGTTTAATTAAAGATAAAAGTGATGAGATGCTGCACATTTTTTATATTCTATTTTTATTGCAACTTATTAAGGAAACATATGGACAACCCAAATGTAGAATATGAATTTTTTAAATTTGATAATAAGGTTGCAAATCAAAATGATGTACTTAATAAAATTTCCTATTACATTTTCAGTTTTCAAAAGGCCCTTTTCTTTTGTAATGCATCTATTGTCAGTTGAGTTAATTAAACCTTAGTAGAAAATCAAAATAACTTTTTTTCATGATTAATGTTAAAATACAATGATGCCACAGCAGGTTTCACACAGACTCCATATCCATTGAGTATCCAACACAGGTGCATTCCTGAGCTGGACGGCCCCTGAGTCCATGCACATTGGAGTGTTTCCGATGTCCGGTAAATACAAAGCAATTTCTGACGTGCCTTCAGCATTACTTAGGTATTCAAAGGAATATCTGAGATTATTAGCAGTTGTAGACTGCAAAACTATTTTGTTCTCTCCTCAACTTTAGTGGATTTTAAAACTTAAGAAATAAAAGCCTGATGTAAATTCAACATCGTGCAAAACAGCACAAAATAATACCCACACTCTTCATACTACCCACCCTAACTCTTAGACCAGCCCTGTGGAAAATCTGCTTAGTTCCCACATAAATATCCAATACAAACAATACAAAGATTCCGAATCACTCGGCACGCCAGAAAGACTGTCCAATAGGGTACTTTTACCAGTGGATGAAGACCAGGGGCCCTTTGACATGTATGGCAACTCCCACCTAATTAAGCATCATGACTGATGGTGACATTGTGTCTGTGTCTGGAATTTAGCCTGTCCCTCCAAAATTTCTTTTTCATATCATTGGGAAAGTTTATTATACCAACTAGCAACGATTCTGGTAAGTGCACTGGAGGTATAAGAAGACATTTTGCACACATCACAGAGGGATGTCCATATATTCAAACTGGCTCCATCTGGCCATCAAGCTAGTCCCTGCTTCATGTTTCTGTTCACTTCCTGTTTCAGAGGATTCGGTGCAGGGTCTAAACGGAGGGCGTTAATTGTACCTTGTTGTGTTTTGGGGATCCTCATATATTCATGCTAATAAAGGATTTTATTCAAACTTCAAACTGCCATTCTAGTAGCTGTAGCAGTGGAAATAGACCTTACAAAAGCCAAGTCTAGTGTTAAAAAAGACAGGTTAAAAATCTGTCAGTGTTTGCACAGACCAAAGAGCCATATCTCAGATGCAGCTGGAGGCTATGTATGATGCTTCTACTTCACAGTGATGCGTGAAGCCTCCAGGACGATATGATAGACTCTGACAACTGCAAAAACAATGTGAATAAGATCACAGTTGATGTTTATTCTGTCATAAAGCTAAAGGTTAAAACATGATCCAGTATCACTGACTTTCAGTAGCTATCCTTCAACCTATTAAGTTTATCATATTCATTTAGGAAGAAAATGTATAATAATGATACTTCAACACTTTTATATTTAAATCTGTTATTGCCTGGGTTCAAATCCTTAAATTTGCAAAATAGAACTTTCTTTCATTTGAAATTTGACAATTTGAAAATTATGTTAATAAAGACATATCTGTATTCCAAATTGTATTTAAATTATATTTTCCTTTCTTGTGAGCTAAAAAAATATTTGAGAATTAAGAGTTACGGAAAAACATTTTTCTTGAGCCAGGCATTTTTCCTTCAAAATGAAAACTGAGCATTTATACTGAATATATTGGTTCTGTAGATTGAGAGAGAAAAATGTGCATCCAGCACTGTTCTCGTTTGTCAGAGTGTCAATAATTAATATGCCAATCATTTGGAATAGAGAAATCAAGCAACAGCAAAAAAAAAGGAGGAAAAAGCACCCCGGCTCAGACAGCGGTGCAGGAACCTTAGGCTCTGCTTGCATTTCCTGCAAGTCATGCTGAAGCTCCCCCTGGCTGGTCCTTGGGCACCCTGCACTGAAGCCAGATGTCACCACCCCCCAACCAGGAGAGGACAGAACGTACGGCTGGAGCCCCGCATCATTGGATGGACCTATGAATAAATAAATAAATGCAGAAATAAATGACAGAACACTAATGCTAATTCTTGGATATCCGATGAATTCCTTTATGACTCCTCTCTTAAAACAAAAATCACATGATAAAATGCATCTTTCAACAGAACTTTAATCAATTGTGTCCTTAAAATGTGAATTTGCCAGTAATTTATGGCATCTGGCTCTTATATTTAGCTACGGACAGTGAACTGGATTTTAAACGACTGTGTCTCTCATTCATGCTCTTCCTCTTTTATCAAGTTTGAAAACCAGTAAGTGGGGATATTTCCTTAACCCCGATGTCATCCAGAAAATGACAGCCACTGTTGTCACGGTACAGACTCCTTTGAAACTCTCCTCTGTTTTAAGATAGAAGGACTCAGGTCCTTGGGGTGGCCTCAGGGTGTCTGAGTTGTGCAAACTGCGGGCCCTGGTTTCTTGCTCCCTGCAGAAGGGAGGCCCAGAACACGACACACAGTTCTCATGCAGCTCCAATAGCAGCAGCCGGGATGCTTCCTGGTGCGGAGTGTCTGGCTGTCCCTCAAAAACCCTGGCTCTCCTCGAAGTCTGGTGCAACCCTGCGGATCAGTGCATTGATCAAACAATTGGCGTAATTGCTCTTACTTATGCCTGAGAGGCCAGACAGTGAGATCCGTCATGGATTATCTCTCCATATGCATTTATGTTGACAGCAAAACACCCTTTCTCTGTGTTTTATCAAGATGTAGCTCCCCTCTGCTTGGTCTCTGTCTCCCAGGTGGATGTGTTGTGCAGTAAATGGCCTGCAGGGGGATTGGGAAAATGTTCACGAGTGTGAGTGTGTTTGCAGGATTCCTCAGAGTGGCTCGGCTCATCTGGGTTCAGAGAAGGGGTCCCAAGTCACTTATGCAGGATTCAAAGCTGCCAGTAATTTGGTCATATGAGACTGGGCAGGATCACAGATTTGAATACAAACAGCTGGAAGCCTGGATCCACAGCACTGCTTTCTGGAAGTATGTGGGATAATCCAAGAGCAGGAAGAAGACAGAGATAACTGGTCCCCCATTCCTCACCCTGCAGACTCAACTGGTGTGTCTGAGGGCACTTCCCTTGCCAGGGCACCCTTGCTTCTTGGTGGCCTTCTTGTCTGATAGTCAGTGATTATTTCAATATCCACTATTGTGAGGTTTTTTTATCCCCTACATTATGCTACTCCCACCCACCAAAGCTGGTGTTGATATGTACACTGGGATATTTTTTATTGCTTGTATGAATTTAGCCAGCCCAGGTTATAGTACTTCAGTTTTTCCTTGGGGATTGTGATAGCTAACATCTCGAAGAAGAGGGAAGTCTGGGGTCTTTTCATTTTTATTCTATTTTCCCTGAAGTGTAGATAATCATTTCTACAACTTCTCTAAATCTTTGAGGATCTACACCAGAAGAGGAGTGAAACCATGCTAAGCAGTTTATGTAACTGGACTGAAATGTCTGGGCTCAACTACCACTGGAATTAACAACCGAGTATAACTCAAGTTATCATCTAGCTGATGCTGTTGTACTTTTCATATTTACTCGCCACTTCCTGAGAGTCCATAGTTGCTATAATATTGAATCTGAATTTTCTTCAGTCTCTGAAACTTCTTCACGAAGACTTTAAGGAAAAACAACATGTTTCCGGGAATTAAGAGAGAGAAACTACTGCATTTTCCATCTAGGTCTAGAATTAGATAGTGGTGATGGTGGCACAAGTTTATGAATGTAATAAAATCCACCAAGTTGTATACTTGAGAAGGATAATTTGATGGTCTATGGAACCTCTGTCAATTTTAAAAGGATATTAAGTTACTCTCACAAGTGCAAAAATCATTTTTCCAATTTTTAAACAAACTAAAATATATTGTAACAGTATTGGGGAGTTGAGAAGAAGACAGGGAAACTCCCAGAAATACCAAACTCTAAACAGACAGGAAATGAAGATAAAAATCATTAAAAGTCATAAATAAGAAAGAGTCTAATGGATGTATACAATGTTGCTATGGCAAACATTAGTCCATGAACTACTTTCTAATCAGAAGCCCGTCAACCGGAGGGCTACCATCCTCTTTGAATTTGTGTCAATTTACTCTGTGTTGGATTAAAATTATATCCTTCTTGTCCCATTTCTTAGTACAGAGGATGATCCTCTGAGAAAAGTCCTGGAAAATCCTCTTGTTTCTGGACAGTGGGAAAGTATTTCGTGCTACAACTGCCTCTTAATTTTCATATCCATCCTTTTATGCCTGGAAAAGTCTCCCAGAACATCATCGTGCAAATGCCAACTTTCTCGTGGTGGGGCAGTTGCCAGTTTCACCCTCTGTTTACAGTTCCAAGTACATTAAAGAGGCAGAAAGCCTGTGGAAGTGTGAATTATAAATGCATCAAGTTCAGTTATATGATAATTTATATCTTATGCAATCTTTACAAAGGCTTAAAATGGAAAATAAACATGATTTAGGGCAGTGGTTCTTTTTTTTTTTTTTTTTGAGTCAGAGTCTCGCTCTGTTGCCCGGGCTAGAGTGAGTGCCGTGGCATCAGCCTAGCTCACAGCAACCTCAAACTCCTGGGCTTAAGCGATCCTACTGCCTCAGCCTCCCGAGTAGCTGGGACTACAGGCATGCGCCACCATGCCCGGCTAATTTTTTCTATATATGTTTTTAGTTGTCCATATAATTTCTTTCTATTTTTAGTAGAGACGGGGTCTCGCTCTTGCTCAGGCTGGTCTCAAACTCCTGACCTCGAGCGATCCACCCGCCTCGGCCTCCCAGAGTGCTAGGATTACAGGCGTGAGCCACCACGCCCGGTAGGGCAGTGGTTCTTGAACTGTAGTGAGCATCAGGAACAGCTGGGGAGCTTGTTAACACAAATTGCTGGAACTGCCCCTGAGTTTCTGATTGAACAGGCCTGGAGTAGAGCCCACGGTTTGTGTTTTGAAGTTTCCAGGTGCTGCTGATGTTGTTGGTCCAGGAAGCACACAATGGAAATACTGATTTAAGGAATGGAGGACCTTAAATTATGTTATTCCTTTCAAGGGACATGGAGAAAGATAATATTCTATTTGTTTTTGCAGCATTTAAGAAGAGTTTTCTTTATCAATACTTTTTATTTTTTTTTATTTACTTTTTTAAATTTCAGCTTATTATGGGGGTATAAAAGTTCAGGTTACGTATATTGCCCATGCTCCCCCATCCCCCCAAGTCAGAGCTTCAAGCGTGTCCATTCCCCAGACAGTGCACATCGCACTCATTATGTAGGTATGCACCCATCCCCTCCCCCACCCCCAAATATTCTATTTGTTAAATAAGGAACAGTGTCGTGCTTCTTTAGAATTTTTTTTTGTAGTTCTGGGATTTATTTACAGGTTTCCAGAGATTATCAAACAAACCCTGATGGTAAGGTTGCCAGGTGCTTGCTAAACTGGTTTATCCTTCACAGCTGGGAAGAAGATGGCTTTTAGTAATTCCCCTCCTCACTTCTATTTTGGAATTGTTTCATCTTTAGCTTTCTGTAAAATTGCTGAATCACTATTTGGAGGTTGCATTATTCTTATTCTCTTACTATTACTGAAAAAGGAAAAAAATAACTCAAAATGAGTCATGAACTGATATGTAAAACTACAAAGCTTTTAGAGAAAGGGAAGAAAATATTTAGGATTTACGGCTAGGCAAAGAGTTCTTACATTTTGTACCCAAAAGCACAATCTGTAAAAATAATTGATACAGTGGACTTCATCAAGATTGAAAATTTTGTTTTTTAATCACAAAATATTTGTTTTGTGTAAGATGCTGCTAAGAGAATAAGCTATAGACAAGCAGACTGGGACAAAAAAAGACAAGCTGCATACTGGGAGAAAATATCTGCAAATTACATATATAACAAAGGGCTGATATGTAGATTGTATAAAGAACTCTCAAGTATGCAATAAAAATACAATTAGAAAAGGAGCAAAAGGCATAAGACAACTTCATCAAAAAGAATATACAGGTGCCAAATAAACACATGAAATGATGCAAAGAATTATTAGTCACTAGAGAAATAAAAATTATAATCACAATGAGATAGCACTACACATAGTATCAGAAAGACTAAAATATAAAGTAGTGATCACATCCAATTTGGGGAAGAATTTAGGTAAATTTGATCACTCATACATTGCTGGTAGGAATGCAAAATGGCACAGCCATTCTGGATAACCATTTGGCAATTTCTCATAAAACTGCCAAGCTCTGAAAATTTACCCCAGGATTACCTTGGTTTTCAGGCCGAGACAGCTTCCAGGCCATGGCACAGGGATAGGAGTGAGGGGGGAGTCCAGTGGCCTCCTGAGTTTAGAGCACGGAGCTGAGAGTGTGGGCAGACTAAGGTGCTTGGAGTTCAGAGGACAGGATAGTGGAGAAGAAAGAGGTGCACAGAGACCCAAAAGTATGCAGAACATCCTTCTCTGCTCTTCAGTTACATATCAGTCAGTGCGTGCATGTAAGGAAACTGTTCGAGACTGGGAAAGAAAACAAAGAGTTATAACTACCAAGCCAAAATAAAAGGGAAAAATAAAATTATAAAAATTACTCAATTTCTACAACTATGACATGTAAAGACTTTGGAAGTCATCACTCCTGCCCTATAACAAGAAAAAACTGAATGAACATAACGAATATTCAACAAAATAACTGGCCTATACTATTCAAATATAACAGTTAAGAAAGTCAGAGAATGGCCAAGACATTGTTCCAGATAGAAGGAGACTAGCAACAATTTATTCAATTTGAATTGCATCCTACATTAGGGGAAAAAATTATAAATGCCAATATTCAGACATATGAGTTATAGATCAGATATTATCTTTACCAAAATGAAATTTTCTGACTTTGATTATCCCATTGCCATTATATCAGACAATACACAATGAAGTATTTAGGAATAAAGGGGCATTATGTCTCCAAATTGCTCTTAAATGGTTCCAAAAATAATAAATATAAATATATGTATGTATGCATATGAGAGGGAGAGACAGAAATAAAGTAAATGGGGCAAAACAAACAATTCCTGAACTTGGGTAAAGTGTATACAGAAGTTCCTGGTACTAATCTTGAAATTTTTCCATAAATTTGACATTATAGCAAAATAAAAAGTTACAAAAATAAAATTATAATAACAGTAGTTTTAATGGAGGAAAAAGGAGTTTGGGGAGCATTTCAGACTCATAGAAACAAAGTTGTTTTCTGTGGAAAATTACTTGATAATGTTTTTAGTAGCTATAAATGTATAACTATAAAACCTATTACTGTGCACATGCAGTTTTTTATTAAACTTCGCCTCCACTGGATGCCATAGTTGTTATGGCCTTTCTCTCTTAATCACTGCAGAACTATTATTTCTGGTCACATCTTTCACTTTAAACATTACACTTTTGTGATGTAGCCAGATGACACTCACAAAAAGCAGCTTTAATGCACATAACAAGTTTTGCTTATCCCCGTTAGCTAAATGTGCTTTCCTCTTCACAGCCACGTGATAACCAACAGCATACAAGCAGGCTGCAGTCATGCTCCTTAATCAAGGCACCTTGTCTTATTTTTATTTTTTTTTTCATTCAAGCACTTGCAGACTACACTGGCTCAGGTTCGTTAAAAGGAAAAACTCATTGGGTAGCTCAAGATGAGATCAGCGCTAGCTGCAAGGCATGTAACAGCGGTGCCGGGGGAAAAAGAGGCTTTAGCAAGAGGAGTTAGGACAAGCCTCTCTGAGGAGGAGTTCAATGAAATGAGGACCATAAAGCGATGACTTGGGAGAAGAGCCTTCCAGAAAGAAGAAACAGCCAATGAAAGACCCTTGGAGAGGTTGATAAACAAAGAGAAAGTCCACGTGGCTAGAGCAGAGTGTGGAGAGTCAGGGCACTGAGAGGGGCCTGAGAGATGGAGTGACCACAGATCATGGGGGACCTCAGAGAGCACACAGGGGCCTGAGAATGTCATTCTAAGTAGAATGGGGGGTCCCTGGTAGATTTTAGGAAGAGATTGAGGTGGTTCCACTGTATTGAACCACATTGCTCACTTTTCCGTGGCCTGTCTGCACAATTGGCCAGTGTTTCAGAAAAGCTGCTTATGCAACTGTGTGTGAGTTTCCAAGAAGTCTAGGCATGAGGTCAAGGTCTCTTGATTTCTCTTATATTATTAGGATAGCCACCAACAGCACTAACCCCTCTCATCATATCCCCTAACCTTCCCTTTTGATTTAGATAATCCAAGAGAGATCCAGTTCCTTCCAACTATAGCAATCTGGTAGGTACAGAAAGGAAATACCAGGAATAAGGCTGAGCTGACACTACTCCACCTTCACCATTACTAACATCACCACTACCATCACACCTTCTAGCACCATCATCACCTTCAAAAATAACAGCCCACGATCACCACTATCATCATCACCACCACCACCAACCACTGCCACCATTGCCACCCCTATTGCCACTAATAACAACAGGACATCTTCATCATAGGTGATCATAATGATGTCAGCCTGGAGCTGAGCCAGGCTACACTGTAAACTCCTTCATGTGGGAACCATACTGGGAAAAATGAATCATCTCTCTGTAACCTCCCCTGGCCATAAGAAGGAGTTTTTCAGTTATTTTTATACTTATCCTTAAAAGAAATGGCAATAATTTTTGCTAAAGTGTAAATGTACCTAAATGGGGAACATAAATTTAGGTATTAAGATTAAGGTTGGATATTCCAGCTCACGGTGGATATTGGACTGACTCTAATTCTGCCTTTTAGCTTTTCCCCTTCCCTCGAGTGATTCTCCTCTGAAGGTAAACTGTGCCAAGCCCATTTAATCTAATGAAGTTTATGTGGTTAGTTATTTCATTCCATTAAATTTCAATAGTTTCAGTCTGATAAAAAAAATGTGGGTGCATTCCTGAAGACCAAATCTAGTAATGGTGCCATATTGCAAAACACTATGTTATCTGAGGTTTTCCTTAACAAGTGAATTCATTGCTAAGAAAAAGTTGGAGATCTGTAGGAGTGAGAAACTGGCAATTTGAAAGCCACTGAAGTAGGAGTGAGAAATAACCTTGGGGGAAACTTACATAAAGCAGGCAGATCCACAAAATCTGTTGTCCAATTTGGGCTCCATCTTAAGCAAATTAAGGTCTTTCACAAGCCCTGACCCTAAAGACACTTCTCCAGCCCCTTAACCCAACAACAGAGGCCTGGGGCACCAGCATGGCTGAGGGCCCAATTAAAGCCAAGTGAAAATGAGGCTGGTGAACGGCTGTGCTTGGAGGGCCTGGGGGAGTTCAGGACTTTGATGGGAACCCGCAAAAGAGGCTGGAAGCTGGCTGTATGCAGGGGTTATTTTTGTTTTATATGTTAGAAATTTTTTCAACTACATAAGGAGTTATAATTAGTAGTGCATATTCTGGAAGAACAATGTGCATAACCTAAAAATATAATCCCAGATACAACTAACCTATTGATACAAATAAGTTACAAACAGAGTTTTCCAGAGGACTGCTTTATAAACCCTGTGTATTTCGGTGCGGACAACTACTTGGAAACATTGGTTTCTCTCATAGGGTGAACGATGTATTAGCATTGGATACTATTTTAGGGAGGTGCCTTATTAAATATGCACAAACAAAATTAATTCATTGACTTTGAACATATTTATTGAAGTAAGGCTAAGCTTTATTCAAGATTCTCAAGGTGTAAGAATAAGCATGAGCCTAGTCGAGCACTATAATAGATGTACAAAATGAAGGGTAAAACAAGGAGGTGGCTGTCTTATGCTGATTTATATACATAACCAGTTATTATAAATTTTTTAAATTTGCTACCTTTCAGGACATGTTTCATGTTACCTCATTTGATTTTCATATGCTTAAGGAAATTGATATAAGATTTATCTTTTAGAAAAAGAAATAGTTCAGCGACCCAAGGTTATATGGCAAGTGCAAAGTCAGTTAGCAGTAAAAAACAAATAACAACAACTGCCACGATCTGGTGACAATGAATTCTCATTTAAACTAAAATGTCCAAACTTTTGGTTACAGCTACAATACAGACATTCAAAATTTTGGATCAATCTATGATTATAAGCTTCTATTTTCCACTCTCTTCCAGTGGGTAAGAGAAAATGCATACTCAAATACCAATTTATATTGTATTACATAATATGATTATTTATTTTTATATTTAACAGCATAAAGTAAATACTTCTACGAGTTAATTATCATTTCGAAACTTCGTAAAAGAGAAAAAATCTGCCAAGAGACCTTAAAGCTCAATATAAGGTCAACCTAAATATTATATCAAAAACCTGAAAGAAATCTTACTGAAACAGTTGCTCTGCAAGTATTTATCCGTTACCTTCTATGCCATGTAGCCAGGTCAAAATATGTTTGATGCTTTATGCATATAAATAAGTAAAAAATATAATTCTTATATATTTTCTCTATCTTCTGCCCTAAATGGACTGACAAGAAAAAAAAATCCACTCTTTAACATTCAAATTCCCTTCCTCAACTTCTTTTTGTGTGATTCCTTTTCCATTTCTGATGTTTGGTGGTTTTTTTGTTGTTGTTTTATTTTGCTCCTTCCTTCCATGCTACGTCCCTACCCTTTTCTTTTTTTCTCTCCCCTTTCTCTCCTTTTTTTTCTCAACTCCTGTCTTTATCCCTGTACTGGTCTAAATGTAAAATAGACATGTTTTTAGATTATGGTTATTTGATGAACACAGTTTTATTTTCTGTTAATTTTAAATGCAGATTTTTAGCATTTTGCATTTTCTCTTAGCTTATGCTGACATGGTTGGGTTTACACCTGCTTGTGCACCTCTCTGATTTTGTTGTGTAAACCATGGCTGTGCGGTATGAAGGTAAATGCTCAGGCGAGAACACTGGAGTGAATAGAAACATGAATTGTTCTAGTTCTACATACTGTGAAGCTCTTCCCAATTCTTACCAAAATATGCCTTTGGAGAGACAGATTTTGGAGTATGCCCTGCATGCCTTTAGGAGAACATACCTTACTTATTTTCAAACCACGTGTACAAGGTGATGATGGCCTCAAACCTCCGTTCCCCTGGTGGTGCTGTTTCTCAGGTGCATCATTCTCAGGGGATACATAAATTCCCTTTGTCCCACTTTTAGTGATATTATTATTAACTAGTGAATATAGGTGCTCTCTGCTGGTATATCCATTATACAGCTAACCATCAACTTTTTATCAAATGCTTTTAGCAGCCATTGATAGTAGTCCATTGCCTAACTGTAGTTTTACTAGGGCTTTCAAAATCGTGCTTTTCTACTTCTACCATCCCTTCTGTGCTGATGTAGCTGTCTTTTGAATATTACTCAGCGAACAATTTTGGTAAGCTCAGCTTATTCCAAATGAAACTAATTATTGTTTTTTCCAGGCTCAATTTGTGACCATGTTCTCAGTCATCTACTTCCATCTAAGTCCAGATTCCACTGAGTGGAAACTACTGAAAAAGTAACAAAATCTGGCACTAGGGTGACATACCCTTTATTTCTATTTTATTTTTAAAATTGAAAATAAAACAGAATGTGGACAGTTTCACTTTAAAAGATAAATCATTTCCTGTTATGCTTAATTTTGTTTTGAGAGCTAACTTAAAAATATTTGCCCTGATCCTATTAGAAATGCATGGATGAAAGATCATCATGATCCAGGACCACTGGGCCAATCAATAAATGGGTTTAATTAGGCTCAATAGTCTTAAAACCTAGTCAGCATATAATGTCAAATGTTTTTCAGGTTTTAGTTTCTTTACTTCCTTTGGTCATCAGTGGAATTAGATGAAAACTCCAGGATAAAAGGAAATGTCTTAAGACATATTTTGGAGGACCAATGTCAATCACTTTGACATTGCAAGTTAAAAAAGAAATAGAGGTTACTGGAAACATGAAGTAAATGTACTGTAACTTTTATTGTCTTTGCTCTTGTTGCTTATTGATGCTGTATTCAGTATATTCAATGAAATGTCCATTTGATGCTACTGTGATTTGATTACCAGAAGTTTCTAGAGTTAATTTCCTTGACTCTACATAATATTTCCTTTGAGATTACCAAAGCTATTTGTTTAAATCATTCTATAGTGTGTGACTATTATTATTATTAAGTATATCATGATCTAGAATCTCATTACTCCATGTGAATTAAAGGATTTTTAATAATATTGAGAGCAACATATGTACCTAGGTACACAAAGGACATTATTTGACCTTCAGCGAAACAACTCTATTATCCACACAATATTTGAGATTTTCTTCTATTTGCAACATTTTTTCTAGTTTTAATATAATTCTTTATGTTTGCCAGAAAAGTTTTGGTACATTTAGACATTCTTCATTATCAAAAATCCTTAGACTTTCTATTTCCAAACATAAGTATTTGTTGAGAAGTATTAGTATTAGAAGTTCTACAGAAACACAGAAGCAAAACTCTGGAATCAGTTTCATCAAATACTCCAACAATTCTGTAGTTAAAGACTAGGTTAATGCTTGGAAATAGGAGAGGGAAGTGACATTTTGAGGTAGCCTATAAAAACACTATGGTATTACATAGTTTTATAAATGTATCAGATGAGGTCTTTATTCTAGAACCTTAAAAACTATTCATGCTATGCATGTTGCTACGATATAGCTTACTGTTGGTAAAGAAAGATCACTCAAAAGTATTCTTTTCTTAAAATACCTTGTTGAGGTATAATTTACATGTCATAAAATTTATCCAATTTAGCTATAGAACTCAATAATTTTCAGTAAGTTTGCTAAGCTGTGCAACCATCATCATAGTCCAGCTTTAAACTATTTCCATCACTCAGTTAAGATCCCTCATGCCCAATTACAATTAATCCCCATTGCTAGCCTCAGTCCTAGTCAACCACTAATATACACCCTGTCTTTATAGATTTATCTTTTCTAAGCATTTTATATAAATGGAATAAAACAATAGATTGCCTATGTGTCTGGCTTCTTTCTTTTAACATTATAATTTTAAAGTTTATCCATGTGGTAATGTGCACTGGCACTTTGTTCCTTTTAATTCCTAAGTGGTATTTCATTGTATAGATATATCATATTTTGTTTATACATTCCACAAATTAGAGATATGTGGGTTGTCTCCATTTTTTGGCTATTATGAATAAGAAAATTACTTATGAAACATAATCATAACACACCACTGAATGGCAGGCTTGGGCATTATTTCTTTATTTTAGAGCATGCCTTGGGTGAGTAGAAATCCAACTCTCAGAACAATACATCAGGTGCCCATGTACCACAGTTTTTCTGGTACAGTCCCAGTTTGACTATTGTTTAAAGGTTATTATTAATAGTGCCAATATTCACTCTCCAAAGTGTCCTGGTTTGAAAGGTAAATTATGTGACAACTGTCATGACTCTAAAATAAGGATATCTTTTATCATCTTGGCAAGCTACTCTACACATAAAAGACTCTCAGTCTTGATTAACTCAAAATGAATATTTAGTTCAGGAAGTGCTTGGGCTGGGAGACTGTCAGGGTCACCAGCTGGGGAAGCCACAGTTACACTGTTGATAAAGGCCAGAAATGCCATCCTTAATTGGTTAAATAAAGATTGGACACATTATAATGGGACCCCATAAACAAACATGTACTGATCTGTGAAATCCCAAAGGCTGGAAAGTGGATAATTTGAAACATATTTCTTGATCATGTGGCTGAGTAATAGCACTGGAATTGTACCACTTAGCTTCAAAGCCCAGCCTCACAAATTCTTCCAAAGTGTTAAGGCTGAACTGTTCAACCCAGTGAAAAACTAATGGAAAAAAATGTCCATCAGTGAGGAACAAAATAAGCATCATGAGACCTCTGCTCTTCTGTCCCCGCAGGAGACAGTGAACCTGCTCCCACACCCAGTTTATCACTACTACAATCAATATCTGAGAAAATTATTACACAAAGGCTTTCTATAACCAAAAATCTCACAAAGTCTTAGACTCTGAAAATACCTAGTGCCAAAGCTAGGTGATCATAAACCACACATATTGTAGTCACATCCTCGAGGGGGAAAGGAAAATCCAATCCAAGCAAAAATAAATTCATAAACAGTAATAAGATATAGTTTATCCAAATTAGAAGGAACCAGAAAAAATAATTCTGACAATATGAAAAAACAGAGCTTAACACAATCCCAAAGAATCACAATAACTCGCTAGCACTGGATCCAAACCAAAATGAACTCTTATAAATACCAAATAAAGAATTAAAAATATTGATTATAAAGTTGCTCAATGATATCCAAGAGAAAGTTGAAATCAACATAAAGTATTCAAGAAACTGTTCAGAACATGTATAAAAATTTTCCAAGGAGATAAATACTTAAAAAAATAACTTCTGGAAATGAAATACTCATTCAGGGAATTACAAAATGCAGTGGAAACTTTTAATCATAGAATAGACGTAGCAGAAGAAAGAATTTCGAAGCTTGAAGACAAGGTTGTTGAATTAACCTAATTATACAATAATTTTTAAAAATTTTTTAAAAATGAACAAAGTCGGCCGAGGTGGGCGGATCGTTTGAGCTCAGGAGTTCGAGACCAGCCTGAGCAAGAGCGAGACCCCATCTCTACTAAAAATAGAAAGAAATTATATAGACAGCTAAATATATATATAGAAAAAATTAGCCGGGCATGGTGGCACATGCCTGTAGTCCCAGCTACTCGGGAGGCTGAGGCAGTAGGATCGCTTGAGCCCAGGAGTTTGAGGTTGCTGTGAGCTAGGCTGACGCCACGGCACTCACTCTAGCCTGGGCAACAGAGTGAGACTCTGTCTCAAAAAAAAAAAAAAAAAAAAAAAAAATGAACAAAGTCACCAAAATATATGAGATTATGTAAAATGTCCAAACCTAAGGATCATGTATTCCTGAGGGAAAAGACAAAAAAGCAAAAGGTTTGGAAAAACCTGTGTGAGGGAATAATTGAGGAAAATAGCAGTGGTCTTGCTAGAGATTTAGATATTCAGATACAAGAAGCTCAAAGAACTCCTGGGAGATTCTTTGCAAGGACACCACCAAGGCATATATTCATCAGACTATCTAAAGTCAATATGAAGGAAAGAATTCTAAGAGCAGTGAGACAAAAACATCAAATAACTTATAAAGGAAAATCTATCTGACTAACAGCAAACTTCTCAGCAGAAACCTTACAAGTCGGAAGGGGCTGGGGTCCTATCTTTAGTCTTCTTAAACAGAATAAATGTCAACCAAGAATTTTGTATCCTGTAAAACTAAGTTTCTTAACCCTAACCTACAGACCGGGAGAAAATATTTTCAAACTATACAACTGATAAAGGCTAATTTCCAGAATCTACAAAGCACACAAATGAATCATCAAGAAAAAAACAAACAACTCCATTAAAAAGTGGGCAAAAGATCTTAACAGAAGCCTTTCAAAATAAGATAGACAAATGGCCAATAAACGTTAAAAAATGCTCAACGTCACTAATTATCAGGGAAATACAAATTAAAACCACAATGAGATATCAAGTTATCTCAGAGAGAAGGCTTTTATTGAAAAGTCCAAATAATAGATGCTGGCATGGATGCAGAGAGAAAGGAATGCTTATACACTGTTCGTGGGACTGCAAATTAGGACAACCTCTATGGAGAACAGTATGGAGATTTCTGAAAGAACTAAAGTAGACCTACCATTCAATACAGCAATCCCATTACTGGGTGTCTATCTACTCAAGGGAAAAGAAGTCATTTCATCCAAAAAACACTTGTGCCTGAATGTTTATTGCAGCACAATTCACAATTCCAAAGATGTGGAACCAACCCCAGTGTCCATCAATTCATGAGCAAATTAACAAAATGTGGTATATGTATACCATGGAGTACTACTCATCTGTAAAAATGATGAGTTAATGCCTTTTGCAGAAACTTGGATGGATGTAGGAACAATTATCCTAAGTGAAGTGTCTAAAGAATGGAAAAACAAGCACCACATGTACTTGCTATTAAATTAGAACTAACCTATGAGCACACGTGTGCACAGAGGGAAGTAAAACTCAGTGGAAATCAAACAGGGTGGAGGGAGGAGGATGGGATAGGTGAAAACCTACCTAACGGGTACAATGACCACTATTTGGGTGATGGGCACACTTAACAGCCGTGACAAGCATTACAAAAGCTATTCATGTTAATAAAAATATTTGTAACCCCTTAATATTTTGAAATAAAAAAATTTTGCTGCCTTCAAGAGACCCACTTAATTGTAAAAACTCTTATAGACTCAAGTTAAAGGGGTAGAAAAAATATTCCATGCAAATGGAAACCCAAAGTGAGCAGCAGTAGCTGTATTTATATTATATTAAACAGACTTTAAATCAACAACAATAAAAAAGACAAAGAAAGTCATTATATAATTGTAAGGGGATCAAGAAAACAAGAAGGTAAAACAATTCTAAATGTATCTGTACCTAATAGCAGAGCTCCCAGGTTCATCTGTTTATCACAATACAATTCATAATCGCAAACATGGAATCAACCTAAATGCCCACAAATAGGTGTGGAGATAAAGAAAATGTGTTATATACTTACCATGGACTATTACTCAGCCATAAAAAAGAATGAAATAAAGTGTTTAGTAGCAACTTGGATATAACTGGAGACCATTATCTTAAGTGAAGTATCTCAGGAACAGACAACCAAATATTTCATGTTTTTACTTTTAAGTGGGGGCTGAGCTATGGGTACACAGGGGCACACAGAGAGGTATACTGGACATTGGAAACCCAAAAGTTGGGAGGGTAGAAGGTGGTTGAGGGATGAAAAATGATCTATTGTGTACAATGGTCACTATTCGTGTGACAGGTGCACTAAAAGTCTAGAGTTAACCATGATGCAATTCATCCATGTGACCAATCATCACTTGTACCTCTAAATCCGTTGAAATAAAAAAAAAAACTCCATCTGTCTTCATAAAATTAACCATTATTAATGCTTCTAATGTCTGCTCCCAGCAAAAATATTTTATGCAAACACAAATACATGCGTTTTTTCCTTTCTCAAAATTTTACCAAAAAAAAAAAAAAAAAAGAAAAAACCACACCCAAAGCTGTACACACTCCAGCATCCTACTTTTTAAATAAATCATATATCTTAGCTAATAGTTATAGCTCATGTAAAAAATACATTGCAGAGATAAAATCTAGTTAACCGAGTAATTGTGGGAGTTTTGAGACAGGACAGCAAGATCCTTCAATGAAGCTAAGTAAAATAGGTCTTTGGGTGCAGCTTTTCACACTCATTTAAAACACGCTTCACTGTGATGATTGATTCTTTCTGTTCAAAGCTAGAAGCGCAGCCTCAGAGAAGTAGCCAAATGTCAGCCAGGGAATCTACACGTTGAGAAAAAATTTCTTGACAGGCTTTTGAATAAATTATTTTAAATTATTTTTCTTAGCTCCTGACAAATGTTTAAACAAGTTTTACATTAATCTTTAACATTAAAAATTAATCAGGATAAATGAAGGACTCATTACTGGAGCAGAGGTAGATTATTTTATCAGAAAGTTGACAATTTGAGATAATTATACAGAGTTTTAAACGTGGAAGAAAGAATTTGAAGTTTGTTCAGGAGGTGCTCTTTTCCCAGTCTATATTTACATGTTTGAGTGTAGAGACAGTAAGTCCTCACTTTAAATATTTAATATAAACTTGCAAAAATGCATGTTATTTGGTTCAAAATCCTTCAGTAAACTACTGAAATAATCTGGGCCAAGGGATGCTTTTTCTTGGGTGAATATAAATAGGTGATAATACTAGAAACCTGGCGAGAACGTGGGCTCTATCTCCAGGGCTGAGCTAAAAGGGGAACATGTCTTGACTAGATACAACAGGCCACGTAGATGTGCTATAAGAAGAAAATTTAAAATAATTTTTAGACCCTAAAGGGAGTTCCAAGGTAATGGGTCCCAGAAGTTTGCATGAGCGCTTTTACAGGCGTGTACAGGAGATGAGAAATTCTAACCAATCATCTCCGTGAGGTGCCCAAGGCCACATTCCGGAAACAGATGAAGCTGGAGGGCAGGTACTTCCTCTTCCCACTAAAACTGAACAAGGCCACTTTTCGCCCTAACAGTGACTCCACAGAGAGGGGTCCTGGAGAGAGAAACTGACAGGAAGGAGAGATGAAAGCAGGTGTCTGCAGGAAAGGAGAGGCCAGAGAGAAGTGGAAAACAGAAGAAGGGGACTCCCAAATGGAGAGGGGAGTAAATACCAGCATTACAGAAGCCAGAGCTGTATGTCTGATTTCTCAAGATCTTTGCAGCTGAGACCCAAACCCACTTCCCACACTCTGCAGAAGTGTCTGAACATGCTGCACCTTATTTATTTATACAATGACTTTATTTATTTATTTATTTTCAGACAGAGCCTCACTCTGTTGCCCAGGCCACAGTGCCCTGGCATAAGCCCAGCTCACAGCAACCTCAGACTCCCTGGCTCAAGCGATCCTCCTGCCTCAGCCTCCCAAGTAGCTGGGACTACAAGTGTGTGCCAACACATCCGGCTAATTTTTTCTATTTTTAGTAGAGATGGAGTTTCACTCTTGCTCAGGCTGGTCTAGTCCAGGAGCTCACTAAATAATCACTTTGAACTGGGGTTGGAAGTGGAAGGAAGCGAAGTCAGAGGAGAGAATAAACCACGAGGAGGGAGCAGTGTTTGCCACAGGCCCCTTCCTGAGACTTTTCTGTCCTTGTAAAATCCTGCCCGCTCACTGCTGCCCTGCCCAAAGGCAGGGACTGCAGGAAAGCAAGGCGTGAGTTCCAGAGAGTGGAACTGATGTGGAACGAGGATTCCCACAAAGTCAGAGCGGAAGGAATGATTAGCCCAACGCTACGCCTGCTTTAGGTTATTTACGCCTCTCCTGGGCAGGAGGGCTACAGAATTTGTGGCCCCAATGCCAAATGAAAATGTGGAGTTCTTTCTTTAAAGATTATTAAGACTCAGGATGACGACAGCAGAGTGGTAGGATGTAGATCATTGACTTTGTTCTAATATTAGCCATATTAAAAATAATAGTTATATATGTATCCCACACGCGTATACACACACAATCCTAAACTGCTAGAAATTTTTAAAATATTATATCATTATGATTCATTATCAACTGTAAACAAGGCATCTTATTTGAATTAATTAAATATTATTCTTGAGAGATCTGTAAAATTAACCTTAATTATCTGGATATAGATGTCTAGAATGTTACATAAAGCTCATACTATGTGCCCTGTGCCTACCTCTCCCTCATTATTGCCTGCCTTCAACCCTCCTGGAGCTCTAGTTCCCTCCGTGGATTGCTGGATGTCTACTGCACGGGCCAAGTTCCCTGTCTGTGCAAATGCCTTCCTCCCTGATCCTCCTCCTCTCCTCCCCTTTGGATGACTGACTGCCCTATCCTCTTTATCTGAGGTGCCTCTCACATTCTTCCTCTGCACTCCCGTTGGACTCTGCTTCTCTTTCCTTCACGAGACTAATCACAACGTTTAAACTAAACTTCATCATTTCATCAGAAATGACCTCCAATAAATTTTTCTAAAGTAAAATTACAATCCTAAACCACGGCTTAAATCAAGAAAAGAGATTTGTATGAACTATTACTGAGAAATTACTTTTGAATAGGAATGGTGAAATTATATGGGAAAATAAGAACCAGATGACTTCGTGAGTGTAGGAGAAGTTCAAACAGCCTTATTCTTCTAGCAGTGTACACCAGGATTTACTATGACAGTGGTATTTGAAAAGCCAAATGATAGTTAATCGGCTTCTCTGAATAAAGTATTTCATAGAAAATGTTCCTACATGACCACACATTTCAGAATGAACCATCATGTGGCAATTTATAATAAGTAAAACTTAAATCCAAGAAAAATACACAATTTTTTATTTAGTATTTTAACAATGCACATTAGAGGCTAGTGACAGACATTGTTGCAAAAATTTTATTCCGAAGGAGATGAGCCCAGCATGGGGTAGGCAGATTTTCTTCAAGTAGGTTCCATTTCACAATCTCATAGACAAGTCAGTATCTGCTTTAATAATTAAGCTTTTCTTAAAATGCTTAAAGGCAGACACAACTTCTTTTATATTGAATCCAAAAGAGGAACTATCAAGCTATTGACTTCTGTGAAAAGAAATAGAATGAAAACAAATGTATTATGTACATGATGAAGGAAAACAGTTGCTAACTGTGCTTAATGACAATGCTTACTTTTCTAACACTTTCTATATCGACAGATTGTTGTAATATTTTCTCCCCTTCCATTCCTGGTGAGACAGATTCTGGCTGTACACATTCTAACACACTCAGGTTATTGGCAAGAAATATTGCCATTTCTCTTTAAAGATCAGGTATCACTCTTATAGTGCACACAAAATTAGTTTGGTTTTTTTTTTTTTTTTTTTTTTCTGGTATTTCACAAGAAATACATGTCAAAAGGAGTCACATTTGCCAAAATAACAGTTAGGAGGAAAATGCAGTTTGGCTACTTTTTTTTTTTTTTTATTGGAAATAGATGGGCACATCATGTTATATGGGAGAAAAAGGTTTGTGAGTTTAAGAAAAAAAACAGACATATAATGTCGTGAATGTTTAATTCATTCTTTGTGGCAGTGAGAGGTTGTACTCCCTTTTAGTGTCTCAGAAAGGAAGAAAAGGAATAAATCTCCCCACCAATTTCCAGTAAATGTCTAGGATAAATCCTTATTCCAATTTTTCCTATTGAAAAATTAATCCATTCTCCATGAAATGTATTTGGAGGGCATTAAATGGGGCCTGTTCTCTTTGAGGGATGCCTGGATAGTGCTGAGCTTAACTGCAAATGCTCAAGTTCCTGTCCAGTACAACTTAACACAGAAATACCTTTGGTCAGTGCTAACGCTAGCTGTGTCTCCCTGTAAATTGCTAGGGACCAGGAACTGCTCTGTGTTTATTTTATACCCCAGATCTTAATTGAGTGGATCTATGGGGCCTTAAGCATCCTGGAGAGAAAGCCCCATTCACAAGTCTAGTGACCTTAAATTTGGTACTTTAATGAGCTGCAGTCTGAAAAAGGAGCACTCTCGACTACTCTGCCTGGACATCCACACATGCAGTTCCTGTACCAAAGCCTTTGGCTCTGTAGTAAGTGCAGTTGGAACCCATGAGCCAAAAGTCCACCCCACACCAGCTCTGTGACTCTGGGTGGGCCTCTCTGCCTCTCCATGGTTCAGATTCTTCACCCTCAATTGGGTTCCCTTTAGAGGGGTTTGGTGAGATTACAGAAGACAATTCATATGTAGAATATAACATAGGATCAATTGTCAAGTAATGTGAGTTATGATAGTTATTGCTAACAATCATTCTGTGCATACAACATAAATTTGTGATATGCCAGCAACAAAATCCAAAATCCCTGCCTGATTTCAATTCTGAACTTTTGCAAGTTCTCAAGGACTCCTTCTCTTGCTCTGAAGCAATAATTAGGAATGTGGAAGAAAGTCACCGTGAACATCCCTGATAATTACCTTACCCTCGGGCTATCCATAAGGAACCCCTTATGCAAGGGGTGGTCCGTGATCTTCAGGGACCCCACCTGGCATAAAGCTCACTTCATTCCATCTCTGAGCTTTTAGAACTGGCTATAGTCTTGTGTACCTATTAGCTCATGGTGCCTTTAGAGACCAGACTGAGTCTTTGACATCCTCTCATAATCGATTGACCCAAGACAATTTTTTTGTGGCAAAGGAGACAAGCCCCACAGCTAACAGATGGAGGTGATCTATACCAAAAAGAACCTACAGACTGTAAATGGCCATGTTGGCTTGGCTCAATTTATAGTAAACAAAGTGCTGCTTGCTATTTCCCTTCAAGTTCTAAACCTACCCTATTTGACAAGATGCAGTTATTTTCAGGAAATTGGAAGTTACCTTCTACTTTGTACTATCAGCTGAAAAATCATGAGGTTCATAAATTCAGAAAGGAGAGCTTTATTTCTCATAAAGGGTTGCAGCCAGCAGGTGGCCATTCTGACAACCTGAGAAGTGTAGCCTCTGGCCAGAAGCCATAAATGGTCACTTAGAGAGAGAGGTAAAGAGAACAGGAATTTATGCTCAGCACAGTGGCCCAATATACATATTTAATAAGGTATAGGAGGAGTCAAATATTTATGAAATGAGAAACATGTGCATGCTCGATTGAGCATCATGCTGCTTCATGGGTCCCATGTTAAAAAACTGGTGATGTGAGCATAATCTGAGTGTGGTTTTCAGCCCTGTGAGATCAAAAGGTGAAGCAGAGGACACAAAACCCCTCTGTGTGCAGCCTCTGTAGATGGTCAGAACCACTCGTGGTCAGTGGTCTCTTATCAGGAAGGAGAGCTGGTCAGTTATTGTGCTGAAACTGCAAGAAGGAGGAGCAATCGTGAGATTGGCAGGAATCACCCATGGAACAAGTCTTCTGAAAGGGCTGGTTGTGGTTAACCCTCAGGAAAGCAAACCTAATAGTGGTTAGTGAGGGAGGGGGTGCAAGGAGGTATGTCGGACCTCCCATCCAATCATGGTTAGGAGTTCAGGTTTAAGGTTTCTCTAGGGTTCCCTTGGCCAAGAGGAAGATCCATTCTGTCAGTTGGGGGCCTTAGGATTTTTTTTTTATTATTTCTCAGTATGACGGCCCAGATGTGCATGTGCTCACTGTGTGGTGCACATTGTACCTATTGTCATCTTTCTTTTTGATATATGAGCATGAGTGATAATAAAAGTCACCACTGAAATATTTAGGGATCCAATACTTGAGTTTCTGCCTCACTCATTCCCTAAGACTGCTGTGGGCTATTTCTATAGGATCTGTACAAGTTGTGTGGATGAACATGGGGGTGGGAGGTAACATTGTTGATATTGGGTAAATATAATTAAAAACAAAATTGATATTGGAGTAAATATAATTAAAAACAAAATCTTCTCCCAGATCAGAAAAAACCCACAAATGTAGTAGAGAGAGAAAATACTTCTATTATTGAATTACCATTAAACCAGAATGTGGTGCATATCATTTAGCAATCCACTAGGAGACTGCAAAGAAATAAAGAAATCTCACCCTTTTATATAGCCAAGCAGATACAACTTATTACAAATATGTTCTCAGGATAAACAATAACTAGTCCTCAAGTAAGAGGACTTATCAGCACCCTTTGTCATACACGATTTATCCTGGATTCACTTGGTAATTGTGATGGTCATCTGTGTTAGCAAATTGGCTTTATTCCAAGGACAAAGAAATTACTCATATATTCATAACACAAGGTAGTTTTGCAACTTGGAGCCTGGTGTCCACAGTTTAGCTCCTCCCTTCCACAGAGTGGACAATAACAGTGTTATCTAACTTGGTGATTACATTTCAAAGAGCAGCCGTCAAGTTCTTCCAGAGACAGGATGAGGTATCAAAGTTAGCAAAAAGCCTTATTTAGCATGTGAAAAGATTTTATATACCTTTCAAAGATACAGAGAAAGAACCTACAATTACAAGTCTTCTCAAGTAAGTGCTCTGAGAAATAAAAGAGAAAGTTGTCTCTTCCTTTATTTTTAATAGAAATAAGCCTCTCATTTTTAATTTGTATTTGCCTTTACATTGACTGGTAGAGACAACAAAATACAATTTAAAGTACTGAATTCAATTCAGTTCAATAAAGATGTTTTAAAGGTATTTAAAAGTTAAATTGGAATTAAATCTTTTATACATGTAATCTATTTCAGATCAACCATTTGCTTTTGTAAAAATTTCAAAAATAAACAGCATACAGTTAATTTGGTACCAGAGTCTGGAAATAATTACAATGAAAAGTACAAGCACAGAGTAGAACATAAAAATCCATTTTGTTGGGGCCAGCTTTGGATTTAGCCAATAGTTAACATGTGATCAATAAATTATACTATAAAAAGTATTTTAAAATACACTTTGAAAAGGCAGTATTGCTAGTAAATAATCTAACATTAAAACATCACTGCACACACGGTGTGCTGGCCCCAACTGCTTGCTTCTTGCTTGACCACCTGTGGCTTAACTGTTTTTGTTTTTGTTTTTTAAGAGCTTGTTTTGCAGAACTAGAAGACCACTGAACAGACAGAAAAGGGCATATAGCCCCTCAGCACCTGCCAGACCACATTCTGAGAAGTCAGATAAAACCGGCCTAACAGAAAACAACTGCTCTAGAAAACCACCGCCTTCCATCATCATTTTGCAACTACAACTGCTCTGCTCTGCTCTCTATAACCCCAATAAAAGCCCCAGTCACTCATCCTTGGTGCTGGCATTCCTTCTTCCTTTCATGCTATTCCCTTTCCTCCCTTGGAAAGTAAAATTTCTTGCTTCAAAACCTATCTTAATCTTTGAGTTGAGAATTCTTTCTCAACCAATGGTACGAGTCCCCTAACACACTTAAGCCATTCTTCTGTTGAGCAGATACAAAAGACAGCTGGAACTCAAGCTCCAAATCATAAAATGAAATTCTGAGGTACATTTCCAAGTTCAGTAGATGCATGAATGTGTCTGAATAATGGAGAATTCAGAAAGCTAAATCCCGACTTTTCAGTTTTTATGGTGAATACTGATTTCCTTCTGGCCTTTTGAAATGTGTCACAGGAGAGTTATGATTAATTATTCAGAAGGCCAAACATGCCCTTTGCCTGTTATCCTTATGAAATGCAAATTACACAGATCCAGAAAAATAAGACAGTAACTGGAAATAAAGCCAAGAACAATGGTTACTGTTATTGGAAATATCTTAAAAGTTAGAAAATCCAAGGTAGGGAACTTTCTCTTTTAAAATTAAATTTTCTCAATGCTAAGCCCCTTATGGAACACATTTGTTCTTCTTCATTTGAAAGAACAATTTCTTAATCAATGGTACTTGCATAAAAGCAGCTTTGAGCTTTCAGAAGAAAATGGAACTGTTTCAAAGCAAGCCTGCTGCTCAGAATACAGTATTGTCTCATTAACATAAGGGTCCCCAGCTGAGCAGGGGCATTAGCGAAGGTCAAAAAAAGAAGACTGAGCATTCATTAAGGTATTTTTTTTTTACTAAAAACACATTTTTAAATCAATATCTTAAAAAATTTTACCTAAACTATAAACTCATGACCATCTATTCTTCAAAAGCTAAATAATGATCCACTTTACTTTACTTTGAGAACAAAATATCAATATTTTTTTTCTTCCAGAGAGTGGTGAGGACTTTCAGAAATCAGTGGGAGGTCTTGAGATTGCAGAGGGTCTGGGTGAAAACCATAGAGGGGAATGTATCTGCCATGATGAGGTGGGGGTTTTTTTGTGATTGTTGTTTATATCAAATCTAAGCATAGGTAGTTAAGAAATTGTCAGAAAATACACATTGACCCTTGAACAAGGTATAGGTGAGACACACTGATAACACCCCAGCATTAAAAAAAGCTGTGTATTGCTTGTTTTTACAGCAAGCATTGCCTAACAGTTTGTATAACTTTTGATTCTCCAATAACTTAATTAGTAATATCCTACTGTTGACTGGAGGCCTTACTGATAACATAAGCAATTGATTAACACATATTTTGTATGTTATATGTATTATATACTGTTTTCTTCTAACAAAGTAAGGTAGAGAAAAGAAAATCTTATTAAAAAATCACAAGAAAGAGAAAACATATTTACTATTCATATAAGTGGAAATGGGTCATCATAAAAGCCTACATCCTTGCCTTCACATTGAGTAGGTTGAGGAAGATGAGGAAGAAGAGGCATCAGTACTGTTGTCTTGGGGTGGCAGAGGCAGAAAAGGTGGAAGAGGTGAAAGGGGAGGCAGGACAGGCAGGAACACTTGGTGTAATTTTATGGAAATAATTTCTGTCTCACTTTTTGCTTTTTCATTTCTCTAAAAAATGTTTCTATATGGGACAAATCCTCCTTCTACTATTTTCTTTAGTGTCAGGGCCCATATCATAGAAGAGTCCATGTCTCAAAAGTTGTCAAAAGCAGTCTGTAATAAGGAGAACCTTTCTGCTAGGTTGCCTAATGTCAGTTTGTTTTACGGCTGCTTCTGTGTCTTCTTCCCCATTAGCTGGCAGTGGCTCAGGAGCACTCAGCCCCACCAAGTCCTTCCTTGTCCATTCCTCGGGTGTGGTGTCTATTAGCTTTTGCCTTTCCTCATGATCCATGTCTTGAAAAACTTCACCCCTCACATTTTCTGCTATGTCCACAATCTCTTTCATGATTTCCCTGATTGACTCTGTCCCAAACGCTGTGAAGACACACAGAACATCTAGACACAGTTTTCCCCAGCAGAAATTTATTGCTTTGGGCTTGATAGCTTTCATGATTTTTTCTAAAAGAATGATGGCATCTTCAGTGTTGTAATTATTCCAAACTGTTATGATGTTTTATCAAGGTTCTTGTCCATAGCATTAATTCTTTCCATAGTGTACTGTGTGTAATGAGCCTTAAAGGTCCTCCCCTGATCTAGAGGCTGAATTAGAAACATTTTGCTTGGGGGCAAGTAGACCACTTTGATGACTTTAGTGTTGAACTAACGGGGTTCTTGGCGGCCATGGGCATTGTCCAACATAAAAAAAAAAAAAAAAAAAAATTTAAAAGGCAGTCCCTTACTGGCAAGGTACTTTCTGACTTCAGAGACAAAGCGATACAGAAAAAGTATTCCTTTGTCTAGGCCTGGTGGTGTTTATCTTTCTGCTTTAAGGCTTAGGGGTTAGCAGATTTATAAATAAGGGAGATTTTGATTATAAGCTTGGCTGCATTTTCACAAAATAGTAGAGCTAGCTTATAACTTCCTGCCTAAAATCCTGGTGCTCACTTCTCTTTCTTACTAATATATGTCCTTTGTGGCATTATTTTCCAGAACAGGGAATTTTCGACTAGAATAGAAACTTCTTCAGGAAGATATCCTTTCTCCTCGATGATTTTCTAGTGGCCTATGGGAACTCACCTACTGCCTCTTGGTCAGCAGAAGTTTCTTCCCCTGTTATCTTAACATATTTTAAAAGCCAAACTTCTTTCTAAAGTTACTAAGCCATCCTTTGCTTACATCAAATTCTCCAGCATTAAATTGATCCTTCCCCTTCCTTTTGTTGTAAACTGTCATATTATGACTGCTTTTCTCAAATCACATTCAAGTCTATGTCTTTCTTGTAGTAATATTGCACACACATAAAAGCTACATTTTCAATACAAGATAAAAAGGTATTTTTACAAGAAGGTTTTAATGTCTGCTGGCATAGCTGCAGTGATGGCTTCACAAATTTCCTTTTCTTTCTTCACAGGGTCCTTATGCTGGATTCGTTTACCCTGAAATGGCAGGCCACTGTAGCTGCAGATCTCAATCCACGGCACATATCAAGCAATTCAACTTTTTCCTGTCATCTCATGACTTTCCTTTGCTTCTTGGGAGCACTTCCAGCATCACTAGTGGTACTTTGTATGAGTTTATAGTATTGCACTAAACACAATAAAAAAATAGGTGAAAGCTGCAAGAGATCATTTTTTACTATGATACAAAATCTACTGGAGAGATGAATGGCTCACTCAGAAACTGTTAGCATCACATGGGTTTTTAAGAAGATAGTCACAACACTTGAGCTCACAATAGCAAGACAGCAACAGGAAGTGACTATGAACTTTTTATAGTAGTATAGTATATATTGTAGTTAATTTTAGGCAGTTATGATTTAATACCACATCATTTTGTTTATTTACATTTCTCTCAACTGCAAAGGGTGCTATGCATGGTCTGTGTTTGTGTGCATATGTTTTGATAAATTTTAACTTTGTATAATACATTTATATATATTTTATGATAGTAAATGATAAGACAGACTAGTATCTACCTATATTTTATGCATTCATGCCATGTCTTTTTCTTAATTTTTTCAATATTTCTAGGCTATGAGGTTCATCGGCAGATTTCTACCAACATTGCCTAATTTTTTCTCATTATATCTTTTTTTCTACTAGATTTATTTTATTATTCTTTTCTCTAGCTCAGATGATTTATTTTATTTATTTTGAATGTGTTGTGGACTCAGAGAACACAGAAGTACAATATTCAGGTCATGGTGACTGAGCAGCAGTTTTAGTGGGAAGGTGGACACAGAAGCCACCTTTGTGCCAGGGTGATGTGGAGGATGCCAGGAAGGGAGTGGGGGTCCATGGTTATCAGCACACAGAACATCTGGATGCATGAATCAGACTTTACATTTCCAGCCTTGTAGAACATGGATTTTATAAGTACTTCCTTAAAATATTATCAGAAAAATCTTTGACAATTTTTTGAAAATGTTATCTATATATAATCTAGTATGTTATATATGTGAATTTAAATGCAGTAATCCAAAATCATGCTATGAAGGGGATATTTCACAAGAGTTCTAAATGATTTTTACATGATTAAAATAATTTTGCCAGCATTAAGTTGCAAAGACTTAAACATCAACCCAATCAATCCTAGTATCTCTGGATCAGGAAGTCTTTGCACATACAGGTGTAGATGTAGATTCCCTGTGAAGTTCCCGTGAAGCAAAGAAGGCCCCAAGGCGGTGCTGATGGCTGGGCAGTGAGGGCTGCCTCTCCACTCAGAGCCTACAAGCAACAGGGCAGTTTGGGGAAGGTCAGAGGCACAGGAAGGGAGCAGATGGGAAATACGTAATGTCAAACTAGGACTTGTTTTTTTTACATGAAGTGTTTACCTGCTTCTATGCATATAAACACACTCTTCAGGAAATGTTAAAAAATAAAGTCTAAGCTTCAGAAAAATGGTCTTTCAGAGTTGTCAGTCAAGAAGGTCTTCTCATCTTCTTTTAATTTCTGGTTTTATAACCAAATGTCCTGTAAATATTACTTCTTTTTGCTTACAGGAGTTGATGTTTTCATTGCTTTTAGTTTTTCAGTTCCAATTATGCTTACTATTTCTACAAGAGTGTCACTTACATCCTTGGCTACTTATCATCTATAAAAAAAGAAATATTAATATGTTAGGATGTAGGAATTTACAATAAATCTTTTACCAAATCCTCCTCAATTCCCTAAACTCTCTACTTTGCTCTAACTCCAAGATCACCACTTGAGTTCTTCCCTTGTTTTTCTTTGGAAAACTTAGTTTCCTGTCTCTCTACCCACTCATCTCACCTACCCTTAAGCCTGCAGCCACAGTGACAGTTCTAAATTGTAAACTTGATCTTGTCCTTACAGTATTTAAAATTGTCTTTCAAAAGCTTCCTACTGCCCCCAGGATGAAATCTGCTCTTTAATAAGAGTCTGACTTTCATGACCTGCATCCTCTTAACTGTCAGTTCATCTATGTCTCTCATTTCCTTCCCTCAGCTCTCAAGGCACGCTACAGAACTTACCCTGAAAGTACTAAGCTCTTTTAAAGCTTGGATACATCTCTAGGAAAAACTCACCAGTACACACACACACACACACACACACATACTAAAGAAAAAAAAAGGAAAGAAAGTATATCTCAGTGGTTAAGTTACACAGAATAAAATCTGACTGCATGGATACAAATACTGGCTTTGTCAACCAGGGCTGTGAGACCTTTGTCACCTTACCCTCTACACCTGTTTCTTTATCTGTATATAAGCATACTGGTAGTGTAAAATGAGTTAAATTATGCTTCATATGCAATATGTACTATTAATATGTAAGTGTTGCTATTAAGTTATTCATTGAATGTTTACTATGTAACTGGCCCTTTTCTAAGTGGTTTTACTTGTATTAATTCATTTAACTCCCAACATAGCCTCAAGTAATCTTCCTGTGTGCTCAGGCAGCGCCCACCTAACACTTGCTGTCATATTATGTCCTGCTTTTGTGGCTGTCCCAATAGGTAGTAGGTTCCCTGAGGAACTAGAGCATGTATCATGTTTACCCATGTATCCCTCGACATCTGAACAGTGCCTGGTCTTTAGTATGCTCTAAATAAATGGACTTGATTTCACCCTGGCACATCCTAGAACAATACTTTGAAAAAGTATTTTTGTTTGTCTGTTTATTTTTATCATTCACCTTTTCCTCATTTCTCTGAGCTTCTACCCAAGGTCACTGGTGCCTTCCGCTTGCCAAATCCAATGTTTTGGCAGCATTCAACGCAGCTGACTACTCCCCATTTTTTTGAGACATTCTTCTCTTGATTTTGAGTTGAAGGTGATATAAGTTAAGAAGAATAAGTTTTGAAGTACCACGGTTGATAACCTAGTGGCTCACATGTCCTCTTTTGGTATAAAAGCCTCTGCTAGCTGTTGTAGCTTGAATTGTTTGAAACAGTGTAATGGGCTATCTAATGATAAATTAGCTCAATTTAGAAAATAAAACTGTTCTAGGTCCTAAGCACCCATGGACAGTAACTTGCGGAGAATAGGCTGGCCAATAGCACCTCAAGAAAACACTACAGTGGCACGTGTACATGTGCTTTCAGGCCCAAATTTATTATTGTCCTCTCTCCTTCAGGGCATTTTCCCACTAACTAATTCCTTTTTTTTTTGTTGTTGTTGTTTTTCAGCTCATTATGGGGGTACAAAAGATCAGGCTATATACATTGCCCATGCCTCCCCATCCCCCCGAGTCTAAGCTTCAATTGTGTCCATTCCCTAGACAGTGCAATCTTAAACAACAAAAACAAAATGGGAGGTATTAATTTGCCAGACTTCAAACTATACTACAAGGCTGTGGTTCTTAAAACAGCCTGGTACTGGCACAAGTGCAGGGACACAGACCAGTGGAATAGAACAGAAAATCCAAATATAAAACCATCCTCATATAGCCATCTAATCTTTGACAAAGCAGACAAAAGCATACTCTGGGGAAAAGATTCCTTATTTAATAAATGGTGCTGGGAAAACTGGACATCCACATGTGGAAGACTAAAACAGGACACACAGCTCTCACCCCTCATAAAAATCAAATCACAGTGGTTAACAGACTTAACCCTTAGGTCAGAAACTATTAGAATTCTAGAAGAAAACGTAGGAAAGACTCTTACAGACATTGGCGTAGGCAAACAATTTATGAAGAAGACCCCTAAGGCAATCACAGCAACAACAAAAATAAATAAATGGGACCTAACTAATTCCTTTGACAATAAAATTGTAATTCAATCTTAGTCCCACTCAATCATCCCTAGTGGGCCAGCAACGCACTAGTGCCACTTCACATTACTTGCAAAATTAAGCACAGTTTCAAATCCTGTAATTAGCCAAAAAAAAAAAAAAAAAGGACATCAGTGGTCCTTAAACCAAACTTCCTACCAAAATGCCTGTGGGGGGCTTCAATCCCACAGTAAAGCTACTGAATCAGACTTTCTAGGAAGGTAAGGCTGAGGTATCTAGACACATACAGACTGTAAAGGCTCTCAAGGAGATTCTGATGAGTTGTTCTGGTTAAGAACATCAGATGAAGGTGTTTACATAAACACTTACCAAGATTCTACACTGAGCTAGCTGGGGGATTCCAAAGACTGAAGAAACAATTCCCCCCAGCAAAGGACACAAACACAGCAGCACAGGTGGCCATTCTTTTAAGAGAGATTTAAGAACCGTCACAGTTACGGCACGTCTGTAAAGTGGTGAGGAGTCTTTGGTTGCCATAAGCTACATAGTACCGAAAAGATAAAAAGAGAGTTTATTACACAGTATCAGTCCTACAAGATATCCAGTTCCTCAATCTTTAAGGTGACAACAACATCCACACAAAAACACAAATAAAAAGCTGGGTGTGGTGGCTCATGCCTGTAATCCTAGCACTCTGGGAGGCTGAGGCGGGAAAATTGCTTGAGCTCAGGAGTTCAAGGCCAGCCTGAGTAAGAGTGAAATCCCATCTCTACAAAAAATAGAAAAATGAGCTGGGCATGGTGGCATGAGCCTGTAGTCCCAGCTACTCTGGAGGCTGAGGCAGGTGGATCGCTTGAGCCCAGGAGGTTGAAGTTGCAGTGAGGTATGATGATGCTGCTACACTATTTTAGGTATGATATTGGTAACAGTGATCACAATGACACATGTTAGAAGCTCTCATTAAAGAACAAATACCATTCCCTTTTTAGAGGACGAGTTGTATTAGCTTGTTATTTAATATCAAATCAAATCTACATAAATATGTAAGATGGCTGAATCTCAGTTACAACAAATGTCTAGTATGGAAAAAATAAAGAAAACTGTCCAGATTCAATCAATAATTTTGGGATAAGTAAAAAAAATTATCTTAATAATCAGCAGAAATACAAGGAATGTTGTTAAGGAGGAGGGAAGACTCCATTACTGATGATACAGAAGAAAACACCAGGTGGATCTCTCTGAAATGGATTGGAGATTTAAAAAGACTGACACATCTTACTTGCACCATTCTTTGTAATCCCTATTTCCAACTATTTTTAATTAGCTATTTTCTCAGGGAAGTGAGATCATCCAGATATATCAGGAAAGGAAGCAGGCACACTATGTTATGTGTTTATCTCTTCTCTGTGCCAAAAACACTCTTAAAAACAAATTATGTGCTTAAGGATGTACCTACATGCTGCTTTAATGCCTTAAAGTGTTAATTAGTTAATGACCCTTTTCAAATGATTCCATAAGGTAGGATTACTAAAAAGAAGTAAATTTTTAATGAATAATACCTAAAATAGACATACTGTAAAGCTTACCTTCAAGTAAACAGAAATTGAGGAAACACTTTCAAATTAGACTGTAAAGTTGAGCTCCTAAGAGTGAACTATATGTTCTCAACAGAGTGAAAAATCAGTAGAACATAGAAAAATTGTTTTGCAAGCCATTAATAGCTCAACATAGACATTGCTTTTGTCTACCCTAATTGATCCTAATTTGTTTTCCATTTGTTAAAAAAAAGACATTATTGGTCTGCCCATAGTTTTCACAATGAACTTCACTGTTTTCTCTCTCCTTAGAGTCATGATCTCATATTGACATGATCTTATGTGAAATCTACTTACTTATCACTTATCTACAAGTACTCTTATTTCTACAAGGCCATTTATGAGCAAATACTTTTTAGTAAAGGAGTCTCTTAAACATGCTTAAATTCTTCTGGCTTGAAATGCTTTGAAGATGTGAGCTAAGCATGTTTAAAATTACTGTTTAAAAAATATCAATAATTAACTTTATAGTCATTAACAGTAGTTTACCTGGAGGAAAAAAAAAAATCCTCCCTGTGCTTAACTCAGGAGAAATCATTTCTGCTTATCATGAAGAAAGATCCTTTGTGGAGCTTGTCACCTTTCCCTGGGAGTAGGTGCTGATTGTTCACCACCCCAGCACAGACAGGCTGGAGTGACATTGTTGGGCTCTGCCCGGGGTCAGCGAGAGCCCTTTTGGCAAGGTCCACAAAACAAAGTGCCCTGTAAGTGTGAATCTTTGGCACCAGGTGCGCCCTGGTCTGATGTCATTTGCTAATGCAGAAAATTCACGAACAGCATTGGAGGTCACAGAACAAGCAAAATAAAAACAAATGGGTATTGGGAATAAAATATATTTATGTAGGAAAACCTTAGACTTTAGCACAGAGAGAAGGAAGGATTATAAAATAAAGACAAAGACCAAGAGCACACTGGTCATGTATTGTATCATCAGGGAAGATGCTGAAAAGGGGGTGTCACTGTGAACAGCAGACTGTCCTTAGAGTCAGCAAGCACAGGGCTAAGACCGGATTTCTGACTCACAAAGTTCAAACTTGCTAGAGGGATGAGACGTAAACTTAAAGCATGTCAATCAAATAATGAAATGTGTGGTACTGTACAATGACTCACTCCTTCCTAATGTTCAGACCTGATTTGGCCTTACCAGAGGGCATCATGAAGATTTTCTATGTCTAGTGGGGCAGATGCATTTTAGAAATGTAAGTAACCTCCCTGTGCTATTTATATTGTGCCAGATACATGGAAGACTCTATCTACACATCATCTGTGTTTCTCCCCACATTTCTCCAAGGCACACGGCATTGCCCTCATTTTACAGACTAGCAAACTGAAGTTCAGGGAGATTAAACAACTGTTGGGGCCCAAGAGCAGGCCGGGATTTGAAAACAGACCTAACTTCAGAGCTGGCATTCTTCCCCTGTCACTTGCTCCTGGCCTCCCCTTGTTTAGTGAAAATGTTTTAAGGGACACTAACATCACAACCTTTCTTAGTCTCTCTCCCCATGTCCAGGTTTTTAAAAGTACGCTGGATTACCATTATAAGGCTGGCCTACCATAGATTTTGCTATTGAAGAGGAATACAGAGAAATTGAAAAGGTTCCGAGACTCTGCTTGATTGTTAAGGATTTGAACAGAAGATGAATGAACCAGGATTATTAAACTCAAAATAGACAACTCTGTGTGGCAAATTTAATAGATCTTTTTATGTATGTATACAGTTGATGAAAGTCACCAAGGGATCCCTTTCTCTGTTGCTCTAAAAACAGTGTAGTACTATTTTTCATGCATTAGTCAAGCCCTAAGTGCCTGAGAGTTGAGGAGTCATGAGCTTCTTTCAGTGTTTAGATAAAAGCTCTCTACTTGTTGTTAAGCCCTTTAAAACATTAGGTTTTAAACTCGCATATTTCAGATTAGAATGGATTAATGAGCTCTTCTTGTTTATCAGTTGTTCTCTTCCCCCATAAAAATATCATGAAGGCAAAGGAGCAAATGTATGTACCCTCAATCCTAGAGAGATCTGTCCCATTAAACATGAAATCCACACCAATGCTACACAAATAAGGTTTGCCTCATTCTACATCACACAGAACCTCAGTGGGTTGCACAGAAATGTGCCATTGTCGATACATAAAATCAGGGAAATGGTTAAGTATCCACTGTCTGAAGATTAGTTCTAAGAAGAGCAAGTCCTAGTTTACACTTTTAACTCTCTGGGCGTAATTATAGCATGCAGTTTCCTACTCAAAAATGTTCCCGTTTGGATTATAGGTTATGTTGTTACTCTACTTATAAAATGCTCGGTTCTAGGTGTTTTCAGCAAATTGGTTCCAAATTGCTTCAATATTTTTTCCAGTAAATGTCATGTCATGATTAAACATTCAAGACTGTACTTTGGGAAATTAGCTCCAGGTGCTTCCGCCTAGTCTTTCCCGGGTCCAGATCAGTCCCTCAGTTTCTCAGAACCACTTTCTTCCCCACATAGCTGGGATTCGAGGGCCAAGGAGGGGCATGGATCATTCTCTAGTTGAATGCAGAAAAGGACATTAGGTAAGAACCAAATAATGTTATAGTTCAGTATATTCCTTCAGTTAAACCTTACTTTTGTAAAAGTTAAGAATCTTGAACTATATTGATGTGTATAAAATACTTCCAAAATTTTTGAATTACAGTTAGTTTTACAATTACTTTTCTTAATCTTTCCCTTATAAATATGTTCTATACTCATCATTGCTATTTATGATCTTGCAGGCTAATTTATTTAAAAGATAAAAACAACTTTCATTTCTAATTTGAAAAATCAAATCATTAAACTTAGGAAATACTAAATAAAACAATTTTGTAAAATACTCCTAAATGCATGTTGTAAAGAAACTTACATATGCCACCAGGCAGAAAATAACACTAGGTTCTCTTTCAGTCTTTTTGTTGTTCATCTTCTCAATGCCAAATATTTCTATAAAGTTTGGATTTTTTTCTGAATAATCTCGGAGTCTTTATTTTGCATCACCATTTTGGAAACAAAGTTGTGAGACAAAATTCTTAAATTAGATATAATTTCTCTGTATGAATTTTTAAAGGAAACTGTATAATTCATAAATAAATATGATATCCAAGCAAGTGTGAGAAAAGCTGGGTCTCCATACGTATACCCAGGCATACAAACATGAAATCATTGTGTAGGTTGACATATGCTCGTGCCTATTTTCAGCCTTGCTTAGTTAGCACATCTTCTACTGAAGTGTAGCTGTAAGAATTACGTACAAAGGCCCCCTCACATCGTGCTTTCGCTCACATTCATTGTCCATTAGAAAGTGATGCCTGCTTTACGTTTTCTTTGATTAGCTCAGAAGTGTCAAATTAGATTTGTGGCAAATTGCATTTTAGCAAGAAACAGATTTTAAATATTTAAATAAGGAGAGAAAACAATTCACAATCTTTCATACCTCCCAGTGAGATTTAAGCCTTCTCCCTCCCCGCTACATTGTATCTGTAAATGCAGGCCTATGGAGACACTTGCTATCTGAAGGCTCCAGGTTATTCATTTTCCTTGCTGTCTTTGACAAAGGACGGAGACACTGCTGGCTTAGTCTCAAGAGGCTCTGCTGTCTGAGAACTGGCACTTCCTCATTCAACAGGCCACAGTCAGAGAGCAGGCGTTGTCCTGAAAGGCTGTACTGCAGGACAGCAAATGTGTTCCCAAATGTCATTTAGCTCCTTGACAAAAGTGGCCTCTAGATACTTAAACACATTCTTTTGTTGATTACTTAGTAGGATGGCATGATTTGAGCATTCCTGCTAAAAATATGCTCAGTTACAACATTATAAAAATAATTTCTGGAGAAAGGCAAGCTCTGGGTGGTTTGGAGCCACAAGAGGAAGCTTTTCTTTGGAAGGAGGAGGCTGGAGGGACACCTACCTGAGAAATGTGAGCGGGAGCCGGTTTCACGGAGCACGCAACAGACATGCAGCAGACACACTGCCCAGGTCATGGTGGGCACGATTTGAAACCGTCTTTGGAGCTGGATCCTGTGTTGTCCAGAAATATTCTTGCTTAAGGAGCTCTGCAATTACTGCCCCCTTCCTCCTGCCCGGCTTGTTCCACGGCATTCCTGACAGCTCTTGGAGCAATGGGATTGAGTTCCATCTAAATATTTTTCTTTCCCTTTAGTCAGGCCTAAAACCTGCTCACCATACCACACGCTATTTAAGGACTCCCTATATAAGGTTTTGCCAACTTGGGGTCTAAAGGCATTGCAGAGAAATCCAAATTTCGTTCTTGAGTAGTGTTAGGATAATTGATGGCTTCTTGGCTTTTTGTGCTTTTCTGTATACTTTAGACGCAGGGGCCCTGGGTCAGATGGTGCAGGTTCAGACAGTGGTGCTAGACATTGACATCCAGTGCAGTATTTCATTCTTTAGATGAGTGGATGTGAGTGTTTGACTCTCAATATTACTGGCCCTTCTTGTCATCAGATGAATGTGTTTTAATTGTACCACATGCCAATGGCACACCTGAGTCTGACCTACCAAAGCCCGTGTTCAGTTCAATTGCCCCAACAAATATCTAGTTATCCCTGAAAGTGCACCCTAACAGATAGAGTTAGTCTCTACAGCTTTCCATTCACTTTGAACACTAAAGGTTGTTGCTATAATTATTCTAATTGCACCATAAAAACTCTTCCTTATTAAATGGAAGACTCTTAGAAATAGAAAGGAAACAATAAGAATCAAATCTAGCTGTCAGAATTTAAAAAAGTAAATTGAAGGGTACAACTGTGTATGTAACAGCATGGGCAGGTTCAGTGCGTCATATCACCATCAGAATGTTATGCAAATAGCATTCAAGCTAGGGAGGAAGGGCGACTCCTGACATCCAGATGCTGGACTGATGCTCACAGCTGGGAGAGTTGCTCTTACTGGTGGAGCCTCAGGGACGTGTGGGGCAATAAAGAAAGACCCAACATATTTGTTATCAGAATCCCAGAAGGAGAGGGTCAGGGTGAATAAAGTGGGACTAAAGAACATTCTAATAGAACTCTAACCTCATGCAAGGTTACTCTGAGAGTAGGATAAAGCTAAACAAAGCAAGGCCACCTTATAATTTTAAACATGGACAAAACAAGGCCACTGTACCACCCACATAATACCACATTCTCCCCCCTTGCTAAATGAGTGGTGGCCACCTCTGTACCTCATTGTAGATGGCCCCAGGGATTCAAGTGCAGTAGCAAAGCAGTGGTTAGAAGAGATACTTTATCATTTTTCATAAGTACAGACATCTCAAGCAACCACACAACTATAAATTACAAGTTAGATAATTACTGTAGACAGCACCTTAAAACTGTCCTGATTTGAGGCTGCAACCCCAATAGTTATACAAACTCTGAGCTTCTTTATTTAAAAAGTCACAAAAAATTTTAAAAAATTCAGACCCTGCCATTGTATATCTGCATGTGGAATATTCTGTATAGTTTTGGTTATCAGAAATCATAACTGATAGAGTTAAAAAGGTAAAGTAAGACAGTTAAAATGAGCAAGAAGATGGGTAGGCCATTTTTGGAGGACTAAATGGAGAAATTGGACCTTTTCATCATGATTCCATGCATGTTTGAGGCAAGATGAAAGGAATTAAGGAAGCAAATGAGTCAAAGGTATGATTAAAATCTGTTAATCCTGAAGTACATGGTTGGGTGATTATGGACTTGTTCAGGGCAACTTGGACTTAGCCAAATCTAGCAGTGCTAGGACTGGGATTTATCTGCTGTGTGGTAGAACAATTAAGTGAAATAAATAAAAGTATTATCTTAATTGATGAATACTAGACTAGATATAACAACCTTAGTAATTTCAGTGGTGCTATCATATCAATTATCATCAATTTTAGGTAGCATGGGAGCAGTTATTTTGGGGTTTTGTCCTCTTGCTTAGGACTTGATCCCGGAAACATGACCCAGTGCCCAGTGGTTAACCTTTATTCTCCCTGGTAGAGAAGGGGGTCAGAATATCCATCATCTTATAAATTTATATTCTACTTTTAGGCAAATAGAGGGAGGGCAGAGAACTTGTCTACATATGTTTCTTCTTAATTTTCTTCACCTCAAGAATCTTTAATATCGGGGGGAGGCATATTCTTGTCTCCCACAAGCATTATAGTTTTGTGCCTCTTATCTGTTTTAAAAATACTTGATTTTATAACAGCTTTTACAATACGATTTTCATCATAATGATCGTTAGATTACTTGGTTTTAAATAGTTTTCCTAATACGATTTTAATCATAGCATACTTAGAAATGTTTGGTTTTAGAATAGGTTAGCGGTTCCTCCTCATGAACAGGACTGAGGATCTTATCAGAAAAGCCTTCAGGCAGGCATTGGCTCACTTTCTCTTCTTCCTCTGCCGTGTGAGGCCACCATGTTCATCCCCTCTGGGAGATGCAGCAAGGTGCAATCTTGGGAGCAGAGAGCAGTCCTCACCAGACACTGAATCTTCATCTTGGACTTCCCAGCTTCCAGAACCAGGAGAAATAAATTTCTGTTTTTTTCCAAATTAACTTGTCCCAGGTATTCTAACAGTACAAATGGACTAAGATAGTGAATATAGACTTTTTATAGCCCATGTGAATGATATTACAATATTATATGCTCCCCAGGTGAAACTAACATAAATCTCTCTTCACAGCCTTATCAGCCCATTGCTCCAACAAGGAAAGCAATAAATCTACATGATGTTCTTGATTGCTACATTTTCAATTTGGGTACTTGATTTATCGAACAGATACACTAATATGCACTTACATAGATAGCTCCCAAGGGACTTAAAATACGCTGAAGAGTTTCTATGCATATGCTGTTCAAATTATAGTCAGCAAAAACTTCTAGTCTACATTTTTTTCACTTTTGATTATTTCTCTTTATGATGGACCTGAGATACTTTTCCAAATATGGGTTCAAATCTAAAACGGGAGATGCTAAAAATGGGGGACTTTAGGAAAAATGGAGAAGCAAACGTATTTGCACATTCAGTTATGTGCTGTGGCTTACTGTTTCCAAGGCACCCGCCGGCTGCAGTGGCCACCATTAGCTGTGGGTGTCCAGGCTGTGGTTTCTGGTGAGACAGAAACCCTTGAGGGGCAGCACCATGGACCAGGGCTGGTGCGTGAGCCTGATGAGGAAGAACCCTGAGGATGCTCAGAAGTTCATTCTGATGCATGAGGAGGTGCAGGCAGTGATCACCATGTCCTCCTTCACGGAGGACAACAGCCACTTTTCCCACGTGGCCATCGATGTGGTGTTGGGCAGAGATGTGCTCCTCCACGTCATTTATTTGGCTGTGGGTAGGAGCTCTGCTCTCCACTGAGGAGTTTTCTACCATCTTCTGATTTTATGTTTTAAATTCTAAACACGCAATTTCAGTCTCATGCTTTAGGTCTGCCATCTCTCCGTGCAGCCCCCAAAGTCCAGGATGCTCAGGTATGTTCATCATCCTCTGTGCATCTTGTTTAAAGTTTAGATAATTCTCTCCTTTTCACACTTTGTTCATACTTTTAATTGAAAGGACAGTATTTTGTACCCTCACTATTGCCTCTTAACTTTTCATAAGTCATTATGTCATTTCTCAGTAAAACCATTTTAGTTTAGGTAATTTAAGAAAATAGAACACTTTGTTAGATGATATAGTGAAGTGAAATACACACTGTAATCGTCAGGATAATGGCTGATTGGTTCAAAGATAATACAGGAAAATGTTTTTGTTGTAGGATGATACACGGAAGCATTCCTAGAATTATTCCCTTAGGCACCAATAACAGCATTTTATGGAACATCTGGGGGAAAATGCTCATCGAGTTATGACAGTTAGACCTGTTCAATTTCCAAAGTAACTTAGAGTGTTGCGGGAATGTTCGTCTCTTCATTAATTATTCACACAGCTGAGGGTACTGGAGGAGGCCTCAGGGACCTCCCTTCAGTTCTGCACACTCTGCGGCATCCCGGCCCTCGGTCCTCCCACGCTGTCCTGCCTGGGCCTGGGGTTGCCCGACCCGCTGCCCGTCCCCACCAACCCTGTCCCGCTAACCACCTATTCACCCTTTAGTTTCAGTACAATTGGCACCGTCTCCAGAAACAAAATAATCATTCTTTTATCCTAGTAAGAATATTTTTCTTTGGTAAAAACTTCTCATTTTGTAATTGTACATGTATCAGCTGGTTTGTGTTATTCATGAAGTCGCTCATATTTCTTGACCCTGTACTATTTGTCGAGTTCATTTGAAGGACCGCACAGTGCACTGGTGGACAGACGGGCACTGCCCTGCTAACCTGCAGCTCACATTATGGTGGGGACAGCGGGTCACAAACTCGCCAGACAGGAGCAGACGAAGAGACAACAAGCAGATGCACAGAGAGGGATGTGGTCACCAGCACCAGGCAGGCTTCTGTCCCCGGGTCTGGGCAGGGTCTGCCCCTGCCACGAGGGGACAAAGCTGACCACGGGCTGTGGACGAGAGGCCAGCCCTGCAACCCAGAGGGAAACAGCCCCCTTCAATGTTTTCTTCCCTAGAAATCACTCCACTTCTCCCAGAGCATCTCTGCAGCCAACACCATGGGGTCCCCGGGGGCTGGGTAGCATCGCAGCACCGTGACCCCTCTGGTTTCATCTCTGTGTCCAGGCATTTAGGCAAATGACAGTTAACATATCAATGCACACACTTTGTGCGGCAAGTCAGCTGCTCCCTGGTTAAAACTAGCAAATAAAGAAGATAACTTGGTGATTCATGTGTCTGGAAAAAAGCTTGTTTCTTTTTACACTGGAATCTATGTGGACAAAAGTATCCCCCTCCATGGCCAACTCAACAAGTACAGAGTGATGACTTGCCCAGGACCTGGCCTGTGTAGGCACTGACAGTGACTGTCATCGCAGCCGGTAGTTGGTTCCCGAGCAGCAGGTGTTGTCAGATGTTGAATTGAAAACTAATGAGCTAAGTGCTTTGAATTGGGGAGAGCCTGTTTTTTACATTATCCCTTAGATGTTAAAAGCAATGGAGAATGAACAGTGGTTGGCAACTTCAAAGGAGACAGAACACTGAGTCCAGGAGAAAATGTAGCATTATTGTTACGGTTATTATCATTAGCATCTTTAGATTGATACGTCTATAAAAGGCTACCCTCTTAACACATCAAATATTCATTTCTGAGCATTAGTATTCTAAAAATGTCAAGGGTTATAATTAAGCCTCACCCTGCTTCTTATTGGCATCTTCCCCTTGGGCAGGATACATAATTCTGGGAGCCAATAGCTTTAGATGGTGTTCAAAGACATGAGACTAAGGAAAGTAGAGGAAGAAGGCGACCAAGGCTGGGCCCATTGGAACACAACATTTGCAACCTTAATGAAAATGAAACGTCAGCAAAGGAAGTCTAGTAAAACAACCAGTGGGGTCAAAGGGAGCTTAAGACAGCGTGGTGGCACGGAGACCAGAGAGGAGCGTGTTTGAAAAGGTTCATTGGACAAGTACGTTCAATGTACAAGTCAAGTAGGACGCACGACTGAGCACCCAATGTCTGCCGGGGATTCAGCAGCAAAAAAACTGGACACAATCTCTGCCATCATGAAGCTTATATTTATAAAGGATAAAAAAAAGATGCAGAATAAAGTTTATAAAACATTGGATGTGAAAAAATAAAGCAGAAAAGAATAGAGGGAGGCCCAGGTTTCAGTGTTAGGAACTCATGTAAGACAAAGAGAAAAACATCCATTAAATTTGGAAGCTGCGGGAAAAATACCTTGAAAAAGTCATTCTTACACTAAAAAGGTTTTTCAGTATTCAAGTGATTTCTTCTCTATGAAATTCATAAATTCAAACTTAATTCAAAACTTGTTCTAAATGTTTTCATATATGCATATACACAAAGGGTTAGATATAAAAGAAAAGGAGAAATACAGAGTGAATATCATAAATTTCATAAAATTCCATTAATTTTAGTTTAATAATTAAGTGAATTTGGAGTTAAATGATTTCAGTGAGTAACAGCAATGGAGTCAAATCTTTATCTGTTATAACTTTCTTACTTTGCATATCATCTTATTACCAAATTTAAATAAAATATGTCTTTCTTCTGGCTCCTCTGACAATCTTAATAAACCTAAATTTAAGATTAAAATTAGTTTTTATTATCATTTTTTGTCAGAGACAAAAAATACTATTAAAAATAATTTAACTTATACAATGCCACTTAAATTTCACTAAATAATTACATTGTTTAATTCAAGAAAATAAATTCTTGAATTATAATATGCCCTGTATCTAAATATGGTTTCTAGACGACTTTAGTAGCTTATGCCTAGTTCCCGAACCACAATATCATATGAAGTTACACTTTATAAGGTATTCAAAATCCCAATTCATTCTAAACAGAATGCAGTCAGCTTCATTATGGAGTAACCAGTCTTACTGTTTTCTTTCTGGTCTGCTTTCTACCTTTTTGCTTTTCTTTATTTTACATGCATAGACTTCCAACCTGCCTCTCTTGTGTTTCACGTGATAAGTACTGATTAAAAGTTGCCCCAGATAGTAAAGCAGTGCATTCTGTGAACAAAAGAAATATAAACTGTTTGGCTCATATTTTCATCTAAGTCCTGCCAATACAAATTTTTGATATAACTCCTTTAGGTTTAATGGCAGTGGCTGGAGTTTAAGCACAATAGTATCCCCCTCCCAAACCTACCAACTTCTGGCTTATACAGAAAAGCTGGTAGGCTGGTATATTATTGGCTCTGCTCGATAATGATGTCATTCATAGTCCAAAGAGATTTTTAATGATGTTCACCCAAATATGTCTCTAAAGCCCCCTTGTCTTATGGCCCCTTTAAGTCAAAATCTTCGCTTCTACAGAGGAACTTTTGAAAGACTTTCCTAATGGAGCATTATTAGGCAAGTCCAATGTAGATGCATGGCCAGTGAAATGAATAACGTAAAAATAGACTTGAAAATCTCTAGCAGTTGTTTCATCCAGGATAACTTACTTATGAGAAGACTCACTTATCTTGTTCTGATTTGAAGATGAATTTATAAGTGTTATTATAAAATAATTTTTAGTCAATCCATTGATAATAAAGAAATCTAATTAAATTGTTCTCCATCTCCTTCCATTTCATACACTTTATAATTATTGCCAATGGTTGTCAATTATTTCTCTCCACAGAAAGTGTTTGGCATGTCTTCAAAGAGATTTTATACAATTTTATTTTTATAACTGAGAGAGTCAGTGTAGTAAAAGCCTAGTGTGAAATTGAATATAACTGAGTTTCCTACATTCATTATAAGGTGGGATGAGAATTTCTAAAATAAACTCTGGGGGAGAAAATGTTATCAGTGATCAGATTTAGGTGTTAATCCTATAACAGCCATGCATTAACTCATAAAGTAAAAGCAAATTATTTTTAAAGGAAAAAATTTTGGTCCTGTCACAATGAAACTTTCAATATTATCTCTTTTGCATTCATATAAACTCAAAGTAAACAGGAGTGTTCTGCATATGTACAAATACTGAAGCTAGAACTTCAAATTTAATGATTTGTACTTGAAAGTGAAGTATTCAGTAACCAAATAAATTCTGTCTGCTACATGGATGACTGGATGTGACCTGTGTCCCTATTCCAATAAGGTGCATGTGTTGGTGTTAAAATCAGAATCAGGCCGGGCGCGGTGGCTCCCGCCTGTAATCCTAGCACTCTGGGAGGCTGAGGCAAGAGGATTGTTTGAGGTCAGGAGTTCAAGACCAGCCTGAGCAAGAGAAAGACCCTGTTTCTACTAAAAATAGAAAAAATTAGTCAGGCTTGGTGGTGCCCACCTGTAATCTAAGTTACTCAGGAGGCTGAGGCAGGAGGATCACTTGAGCACAGGAGTTTGAGGTTGCTGTGAGCTAGGCTTGACGCCACAGCACTCTAGCCTGGACAACAGAGAGAGACTCTATCTCAACAACAGCAACAACAAAATCAGAATCATTATGACCGTTAGTAACCAGGGAGAAAGTGAAGGCCCAGGTCTACCTGTCTTAAAGAGTAAGTGACTGAGGACATGCACAGTGCACAATATTGGCCTCAGAAGATGAGAATCTTCTGGACAGGAACCTCCTCACTCAGGGAATGCTCTTGGCATCGACTGTGGTCACCAAACAGACACCACAACTCCAGAGTCCTCACAAAGCCTTGACAGCCACGAAGGTCAAGTAGAGACGCCTATTTCAGAAAGTACATAGTGAGTGAAAACACAAGTACACTCCCCTCAGAAATGTCTCTTCTAAATGTTCAGGTGAGGAATATCAGAAAAAAAATTCAACTCATGTGAGACCCTAGAGCAAGGTGGGAGGCCATGTGTCACCATTTCCCACAGGTTCAACTTACTGCTACAAATAAAAAATGATTTTAAATGACTATATGAGTTATCTTACTTTTCTTGTCCTTTGACTTTGTTCTTTGTAACTTGTACCCTTGACTCACTTCTAATGAAGTAACTAGAGTCCAGAGAAATATTAGCAGCTCTTTAACTGCCTCTTAAAATTATAACCTCTTAAAACTTCCAAATATCTGTTCATTTACTTAAATAGGGTTTAAATATTGTATTCTAATAATCCAAATTCAAAGCATCACTTCTTCTGCTCTGTGATTCATCTCACTGTTTTTGAAACAGGAAACAAAGTCAGTGCCCATCTGATGGTTATGCAAAATCCTTATCAGAGGCTTTACCTGGTCATCTGTTTAGTTTTAATTATATTCTTTTGGTTGTAAGGAAGTGAAACGTACTTTGGTTTCATAAAGTCCTAGGTGTAACACAAGGAAACATAGTTAATGCTCCCTTGTCTCTGTTTCTTAGTTTTCTTTCCTAAAAGAGAATTTCAGTGTTCCCCTTACTCACGCTCATCCTGGCTGTGCAGGGCACTGGAAGGGAGTCCACTCGATGGCTGCTGCTCAGCTCGTGGCCGTCTTTGGGTAGGCGGCCCACCATCAATCGTGGGAACAGGAGCAGGATGATGCGAGACAAAACTAGGGACCGAGTTCTTCACAAGGAACAGGGAAGGTAACCTCAGAAGGGGGCCCTGGGCTTTGCATGCAGTTTAGCCTGGTGTTAAATAAAAACACTTGGGAGTCTACTGGAGAACCCTCCTCCACCCACACTTGACACCCTCCTCTGTAAAATCTTAAAAATAAGTTTTAATGCTGACAGTTTGAGATGTCAAATCAAATGTATCTTCTTTTGCTGCAATTATTAGGGCTCTTTATATTTAAAGGAGGGAAAAGTTTTTTCTTCTCGGGCTTGAGCTGCCCAAATAATTGCATTGATTATTTGCTTTATGTCTGCTTACCCAGACCTGACTGAAGTTATTTTCCATTTGCTCCAGTGTAAAAATGAAATTATTTACCATTTGCTCCAGTGCTCCATGAGCAAATGTCTGCACCGAAAAAAAAAAAAAAAAAAAAGTGACATGGTAGTTACCTCTGTAACGTGGTAGAGGAGGGCAAAAGGAAAATGCTGTATCTTTTATGGCATTTAGTAGATGATTTCCCCACGAACCAAAAACAAATAAACAAACAAAATCCTTTACCTGATAACATTAAAGCTGTTAGGGCCATCGCCATCTCTGCTTGCACTCCTCTAGTCTTCTCTGCTCCATCTCGTCTTTCTTTTCCATGTACTGTGACTGCGACTGTGGGAGGCATAAACACACGCCCTGTTGGGCAAATCCCTCTCAAGTCACCTACAGGTGGTGAGGAGTATGCATCTCACCCCCCAGGGGGCGCTGTGGCTCTAACACCCAGCTATTCTAGGAATAGGGGGAATTTTATAGTTTGAGCTCTTACATTTACGTAGATGATCCATTTTGAGTTGAATATGATGTGAGGTAATGATTCAGCTTCAGCCTTTTGTGTATGGATATCCAGTAGTCCCAGCATAATTTGTTAAATAGGCTTCTTTCCCCATTGGATTGTCTTGGCACCCTTGCTGAAAATCAATTGACTGTAATTGTGAGGGTTTATTTCTGGAACCTCAATTTTATCCATTGATCTATCTTCTGCCAATACCACACTGTCTTGATTACTATAGCTTTATAGTGAGTTTTTGAATTGGGATATGGCAGTCCTGTCCTCCGATGTTGTTCTTTTTCAAGAGTGTTCACTTATTCAAGGTCCTCTGCATTTCCATATGAATTTTAGGATCAGCTTGTCAATGGCTGCAAAAATGCCAGCTTGAATTTTGATAGAGATTACATTGAATCTATAGATCAATTTGCGTAGTATTTTCATCTTAACATTGTTAAGATCAATGAATGTGGAGTGTCTTTCCATTTATTTAGATCTTTGTTTGCTTTAACCTATCTTTGCTAGCTTTCAGAGTGTAAGTTTTACACTTCTTTTGTTAAATCTGTTTCTAATAATTTTATTTTTGTGCTACTATAAATAAAATTTTTTCTTAATATTATTTTCAGATTGTTCATTGTAAGTGTCTAGAAATTCAATAGATTTTTATATGTTGAGCTTGCATCCTGCAGCCATGCTGAACTCTTTTATTCATTCTAATATGTTTTTAGTGAATTTCTTAAGATTTTTCATGTACAAAATCCTGTCATCTGCAAATAAAGATAGGTTTACTTCTTCCTTTATAATCTGGATACCTTTTATTTTATTTTCTTGCCTAATTGCACTGCTAAAGTCTCCAGTACAATGCTGAATAGAAGCAATGAATATTAACATCTTTATTTTTTTCCTGATCATGGGAGGAAAGCATTCAGTCTTTAACAATTGGACCTGACATTAACTATATTTTATATTAAATAATAGATATTCTTTATCATATTGAAGAAGCTCCCTTCCATTCCTTGTTTGCCGAGGGCTTTTATCATGAAAAGATGTTGGATTTTGTCAAATAATTTTTCTGTATCAATTGATATGATCATGTCTCTTTTGTCCTTATTTCTACCAATATAGTATATTTGCATTAATTAATTTTGATTTTAAACTTACTCTATATTCCTGGAAGAGATCACACTTGGCTGTAGTGTATAGTTGTTTTTGTATGTTGCTGTATTTGGTTTGCTATTATTTTGTTAAGGATTTGGGAGTCTATAGTCAAAATAGAGACTTGTATGTAGTTTTCTTTGGATGCCCTTGTCTGGTTTTTGTGTCAGCTATCACTTATTTTTAAATAAACCTTCACAGAGAAAATGGGTCTTGAGGGTTTCCTTAAATAATAAAATAAAGAGATTTGACAGGCCTAGGAATAAAAGAGTGATGCATAACTGTTAATATTGTAGCTTTCACATAGAACTCATTAGAATAAATGGACTTTCTACAAATCTTCATGCATTACTTGCTACATTTCCAGTCCCCTTCCCACCAGGAGGCCTATAGTAAGCTGCAGTTTGCAAAACAGCTTTATAGTGGGGCAGTGATTAACAGAAACCAAATCTAAAAATAAAACATTTCCTGGGCACATGGAAAACAATACTTACCATTTGAATATAGATCAGCATAAAACTTCATGTTTTCTTTCTCTCTTTCTGTTCTCTCTCTTTTGTACTCTCCTTTCCTTATTAGTCCAAAAAACAGCAGCAGAATAATCCCACAATGAGATAATAACCAAACCATTTTTATATTAGTTTAAAATATTTTCATCCCTTTCTTGAAATATGTAATTAGGCAAAATATACTTCTCACAATTTCTGTCTTATGATTTTTAAATAGAATTATCCTTACTAAAGTACATTGCTGAGGAACTTATTAGGCAACACCATAATTGTCATAAACATTAATAATAGGTTGGAATAACGCTCAGGATGGATCGAGCTGATGTCTTTAAGAGCAGCTGTGTGATAGGAAGCACTGTTCCTACAAGATCCTCTCTGCCTTACCCTTTAGATGAGAAAATGCCTTCTCAGAGAAGCTGAGGGCATGAGCTTTGCTAATGAGACATTTATGAGGAATCAATGCAGTCTTTACCAACTATTTAAGGAAAGAATATCTGAAACTATAATTGTGAAGAACTTGTGGTTGAAGACCAAATAAAAGTCAATATAAAGAAAAAGTATTTTTAATTTTTTTTCTATTTTGGCTGACCTTAGTACGTGTTAAATAATTTCTAAGCAGTTAGTAAGGGTAGAAAAAGCAGCTATTTGTTCATTCCTCTATGGTCCATCTTTATCAGCCTCATTGGCATTCTTTTAGCTAAACCTAAGTATCAAAAAACTTGATATTTAAGTTCATCCAGTGCACATTTTTGATGTCTAAACCTGAAATATATTTAACATTTGGGAACAATTTTGAGATTTAACAAATGTTCAGATTATAGTCCCAATTTCCAGCTTTTAGTCAAAATCCTGAGTCCCAGAAGAATATAATAAACCAATTGAATATGAAACCCTTTCAGAATTAAAACTGAGTTAAGAAAGAGGAAAAGAAAATTTAGGTAAGAAAGATCTCTTTCTTGAGCTAGAAAATATGTGTAAAGATTGCTACATGGTGAGGATAAAATATTGAGCATTGGCTACAATTAGTACATGACACATAAAGTGATATTAGTTTGAGCCCAGTAGAAGTTGGTTTTAATTGTCACAAATTTGTTCAAAGGCTTTTATAGACAGCATTTTCATGTATTTTTGCCAAGAATAAAACCTCCAGCAGTTAATTATTTGAATGCCTAAATATCTTTCTGGAATTTGGGGAGGAAAAAACCTGACCCTTAGTATTGTAAATGTTCTCTAAGCTTAATTAGTGAGATTTAGAATTTCATTTTGAGACTCAATATGAACATTTAATTAATTTTTAAAATCTGACCTTGTCCTTAGCAAAAGAACACTGGTTCAAAGTGAAAAATACTTTCAACCACAGAGGGCTTCACTTGTCCTTGGTAAATTGGGTCTTTAAAAGGCAATCTTCATAATAAGCTGCTACTCTTTGAGTTAAACTACAATTTTTCCTTCAGTTAGAGCTCGTATTGATTACACAGTGTTGGCATTTTTTAATATCTCTGGGCAGCATTCACGCTCTCGGCATGGGTTGGATAGGAGCAGCTTATCTTGGGCTTTATGTAATTGCTGAGCTGTGGCTGTTCACCTGGCAGCTTGTGTTGGGGACCCTCTAACTCTCACAGCTGGGTCCTAACCTGCACCTCCGGGGCCTTCCTGCCCTTGAGGCAGAGCACACCGGGGGCTCGGGCTCTGTGCTGGCTCTTCTCAGTCCCGGCTTAGCTCTGACCTCTCACCCAGATTTAGTGACCAGGCCTTTGACATCTTCTCTCGTGACCCTGCGATCAGTTCTCTGGTCCAGTGTCTGAGCTTTGTCCTGTGTCCTAGGACACATCCCCATCCCAGGAAGCAGAGGACCGTCTGTGTGCCCTGTGGTTGGTGTCCACTCCCTCCTGCCCCATCTCTAGCCACCAACCTCTTGCCCCTTGTCCTCCATCTCCTGCTGTCTGTATGTGAAGCATAAGTTACAGCAAACACCTCATGAATTTGGAAGCAACTATTAATGGTTCAGTGGTCACAGGGAGGGGATATATTGAGACGTAGGCAGGTTTCTGCCATCTCCCTGGCTTCCTCTCTCTCCCACCACTCCTTTTTTCACCCTTCCTGTTCCCTTTACCAGAAAGGCACCAAAGTGACTCCCCCATCTCATGCAAAGACTCTTCTTCTCTTGTCTGATCTGACCAACATTAAAATCCTGGTGAGAGGGTTCCTCTGTCAAATACAACTCAAGACATCTACCAAGAAACCCAGCACTCTCCTGAAGAACTGTGCTGTGAAACCTGTCTTGTCCCTTCACGTGCCTCCGCCCTTCATTTTGTTATCAAGACACTCCTATTTTAATACACTAACATCTAAACATAGCTTCCTATCGTGTGATTGTGTGTGTATGTCTGCAGGTGTGTGTGCACATGTAGAACACGGCCCAGGTGATGTAGGTCCCAGCTACGTTAAAATGTCATTTGGCAAGGTTCAAGACTTTCCTCTTATTTGTATCTGTCCACTTCTATGAACGTTATCTGTATTAAATAGTGAATACATAAATAATACTGTACTGAACAAATATGGTGAGTTTAAAATAATAATAAAATTAAAACACCACGTTGCTCACAAACACTGTGAGCTTAAACACTAGAACAACCCTACCAGCACCTTTGATCTACTCTGAGCTCTTTTCCAATCTGTTGTCCTCTGCTTTGGTAACAATTATTACTGTTTCACTTTCTTTTATCATTTTGCCACACAAATTTGTGAGTAGCACTTAGCTCTGTGTGGTTTGACCAGGAGGTAATCGGAAAGATATACATTCTTCTGTGACTTTATATTTTACACTCATATTATTCTTGATTTACCCACATTCATGCATGTAACTAAGGTTTCTTCATCTTCACCACTATGAAATGTTTCTTTGGGGTTTTTGTTTGTTTGTTTTATTTTCCAGAATATTACGGGAGCACAAAAGTTTTCGTTACATGAATTGCTTTTGTACAGTTTGAGTTAGAGTTCTTCCCCCACCCCACGCCCCAGAGTTAGAGTTATGTGTGTCCATCACCCATATAGAGTGCCTTGTATCCACTAGGTGTGAATTTACCCATCCTCTTCTCCCCCTCCCACCTGCTTGATTTCTGTTGAGTTTTACTACCGTATGTGCACATGAGTGTTGATTATAAGTTTCAGTTTAGTAGTGAGTACATATGATTTGTTTTTCCATTCTTGTGATACTTCACTTAAAAGGATAGTTTCCAGTTCCATCTAGGTTGTTACAAAAGGTATTAGTTAGCCATTTTTATGGCTGTGTAATATTCCATGAGATGTATGTCTACATCTATAGATAGATAGATCACATTTTATTGATGCACTTATGTATTGATGGGCATGAGGGTTGTTTCTACATCTTTGCTATTATGAATTGTGCTGCTATAAACATTTTTTTCAACTGTATATATATATTTTTTCATTTAACAAGTGTTTCTTTTTTTAATTTTTTTTTATTTCAGCATATTACGGGGGTACAAATGGTTAGGTTACATATATTGCCTTTTCCCCACCTGAGTCAGAGCTTTCAGCATGTCCATTCCCCAGACAGTGGTGAAGTATCACAAGAATGGAAAAAGAAGCACCACATGTACTCACCATCAAATTGGTATTAACTGATCAGCACCTATGTGCTATAAACATTTGAGTGCAGATGTCTTTTTTATAGAATGTCTTTGTTCCTTTGGGTAAATACCCAGTAGTGGTATTGCTGGATCAAATGATAGGTCTACTTTTAGTTCTGTGAGGTACCTTCATACCACTTCCAATAGAGGTTGTACCAGTTTGCCATCCCCCAAACAGTGTGTAAGTGTTCCTTTCTCTCCACATCTTCCCTACCATCTGTTGTTTTGGTACTTTTTGATAAAATACACTTTCACTGGAGTTAGGAGATATCTAATTGTGGTATTGATTTGCATTTCCCTGATGATTAGACATGTTGAGCATTTTTTCATATGCTTATTGGCCATTAGTCTACCTTCTTTTGAAAAACTTCTGCTCATGTCTTTTGTCCACTTTTTAATGGGGTTATCTGATGTTTTCTTGCTGATTCGCTTGAATTCTTTGCAGATTCTGGTTATTAGCTCTTTATCAGATGTCTAGCATGCAAATATTTTATCCCATTCTTTAGGTTGTATATTCACTCTACTGATTGTTTCCTAGGCTGTGCAGAAGCCTCTTAATTTAATGAAGTCCCATTTATTTATTTTTGTTGTTGCTGTGATTGTCTTTGGGGTCTTCTCCATAAGTTCTTTGCCCAGGCCAATATCTATACGAGTTTTTCCAACCTCATCTTCTGGAATTCTTATAGTTTCATGCGTTAGGTTTAAGTCTGTTATCCATTGTGAATTAATTCTTGTGAGTGGTGAGAGGTGCAGATTCTGTTTCAGTCTCCTACATGTGGCTATCTAGTTTTCCCAGCACCATTTATTGAATAATGATTCAACATGTTTACATGACACTGATATTCAACTCGCTGAACAGGGTCAACCTCATTATACATGTATTATTCATGTGGTTAACAGCAAGCATGGAGAGAGGACACATTATTTACTAGTTTAAGTTTAGGATATATGAGAATCATAAGAGATAGTCTTTAACTTTGAGATGTTTACAATGATGGTAGAGGGGAGTGATTATATCTGGCCATGGAAAGTCACTAAGGAATGATGAAAATTTGTGTTAAACGTAACTCTTCAGATGATGGTTAATGCTTTAGGTGTTCTGGCAAGGACAAATTTTTATGAGACCAAAGGCCTGCATACAGCATACCTATATAAGCTTTAGTTCTGAACATATTTGAGATCACATCCTTACTTCATCTATTATAAGCTAAGTGACATAAGCACATTTCTAGACCTTTGAACATCCTGGTTTTAGTTTATCTGTTAAGCAGGAATCACAATATCTATTCTGCAGCATTTTCAATGACAGTAAAAAGAGACGTACCTCCAGCACCTGTCACCCACGAGTTTACATTCCATCACCTTCCCTCCCTTACCCCACTGGCTTTTCCCAATTTGTAAGTGTGCATCGAAGTTCTGTGTTTCACTGGCTTTGCTCATCCAGGTGTCCTCGTTGCAGGCTGGGCTCTCTAGGAAGTAGTCACTGAGATGGAACTAGCAGCACAAGAGGTTCTGAAGAAGTAACACCTGCCAAAGTACAAGGTGCAGAGGGGCAGGATTGGGCAGAGGGGGCCGTCACACTTTGACACAGACCAGTCAAGTGGCTCTACCAGCCCAACATGGAACTTCAACCAAAGTGTTTCTTTTGGAGAAATGGACAAAAATGATGAGGACCTTGACCCACCACCTTGCCCAGCTATTGGCTGTGGGCATCCCTGAGAAGAATTGTATTCCACCTCAGGCTGACCTCAGTTAGAAAGCCCAGGCAGACCCTGAAGGAGTTTATACCTGGAGGCTGTCAGCTAACCCCAGTGCTTCCAGCTGGCCAGAAAGTCAGAGTCCTGTATGATATATCTCCACATCTACCCCCTGGAATGGTAGAACTTGTAGAATCTCCCAAATGATTTATATAGGATGTTCAATCTGGCTTACCATCTGGGACTGAATTGGATAATGAAGAAGATCAGATGAATTATCTAATCATTAATTGGATGTTACCTATAATTCTCATATTATTCTCTCATGTTTTAGATATTAGCATTTCTCAATTATTACATTCACACTACATCCACCTCAAGAACTCTTTAAAAAACACCAATACCCACCCTCTGCTGTGACTAATTAAATCAGGTCTCTGCACATGAAGGCAGGACCCTGCATTTATAATATTTTGCAGCCCCTAAGTGAGTCTAATGTATATCCAGGAAGAAGGTCTACTGTGTCTACTTAAGATTATGACCTATTATGGATGAATTTTCGGTGTATGAGAAGAAGAGCTCTGGCATGCAGGGGGACCTTACCATAGCGTCCTCCTCCTCCTCCTCACCAGCGTCATAATGATGACAATGGCACAGAAAGCTCTTCCTGTGATCTGGGAGCTACATCCTTTACATAAGGGCTGTAGGAAGTTAAGTAGCAGTAACCATGACTCAAAGCTCCTCCATCACTGACCTCAGTATTGGCACCTTTGGTGATGTGGACTAAAACCAACAGCCGCTAACTGTTGACAAAGGATCATCCTAAACCTTGCATAGAGTTCTTGTTAGTGATGTTGGTTCCCCAGGGGCACTGCAGACCTCCTGAGTCCCAGTCTCAGGGGCTGGACCAGGGAAGTCCGTTCCAGCCTCCCCCTGGTAGCTCCCATGGCCATAGCGTGTGGGAAGGCCTCTGCTGCGCTCAGGGCTCCCCTCCAGCCGTAGCTTCCTCTTCAGACCCCTGCCCCAGCCCCCTCACTTCAGCTCTCACCTCTCGGGCAGCTTTCAGTGGAGTGAGCAGAAAGGGAGGAAAATAGAAATTTAGGGTGACCTGCGTGCTCTGGACACCTCAAGTTGTCAAAATAAGTAATAGAACTGTTTAATGTGATTATTCTGCTATTCCTTAGTGATAACCTGGAAAACTGAAAGATAAATTTCAACCCTGTGCTTAAAGACTGCCTTCTGAGGCATACGTTTAGAATTGTGAGATCCCCGTGTAATCATTCAGTAAACCTGATTGACGTCTGCTTTTTCCTGAGAAAATGAAGGTGTCACAGATGAGGATGAGACTCATCAAGTAGCAGCAAGGAAAGCTAACGTCATACAAGGAAAGCGACCTTTATCCTGCCGTTTGGCCCAGTATGCTACCTTAATTGAAGGAAGAATACCCTTCCATGGGCACACGGATTTGGGAGGTCAGACATGGCCCCGAGGGGAGGCCTGGGAGCTGGCTTTTGGGAGACGGAGAGATGGGTGCTGGTGGAGAAGGTGCAGGATACGCAAAACATGGGCCTGTGCAGAAGGGCATGGGGAGTCTGGAAAGGGTGAGATGTTTAAATTAGCTGGAGTCGTGGGTGGAGAGACAGGAGGTGAAGATGAAAGTAGGATGATCAGATTGAATATTTCCTCCTAACACATGAACTCGGGATTTCAGGTGCATGGACAGATGTGGTCCAAAGGGGAGACCCTGGGTTCTGTGTTGGATACACTGAGTTCCAGTTGCATGTGATGGGTCTGATGCTTGGTTGGAAATCCTTCTCTGAAGCCAGAAAGGAAGGTTTGGGTCAGTCATAAAGACCTCAGATTGTCTTGGAGTCATAGAAACGAATGAGATCACCACTGAAGAAAGCATGAGCAAACTAGCTACCAAATAGCTTGGAACATCGTAATTCCAAGTTCATAATTGGTATAATACAGCAACTCAGAAAAATGACAAATTAACTTTCTTATTCCATTGAGTATGCAGCTTTTAGTCTTTTACATTAATGATGTGCAAAAGTGCTTTGCGTAGATGTTTCTCCACCATCCCAACCCACACTAATGGGACCAGACACGGTGTAAGTTTCACCACTGGGGGTGAGAGGGTAATTTAGACTCTGGATTGCTGCCTAGGGACTGTCAGAGTAGGGCTGCCAATGTTACCAATTGGATAGTTGCTTTGTAATTTAGAAACAGTAAATCTTGAGGCAAGTAATTCCCCTTTAGAACCTTGAATTGCCTCCTTAGCAGAATGGTTTTTGGTCTGGTTGGAATTACACGTAAGCCCGTGGGGCCAGATGAGTTTCGAAAGGACACTCAGAGGACCATACTGATTGCTCTTGTTTTAAATACGACTTGGTTTCCATTCACAGGAAATGGAGTGGTAAATTTCTTTTAAGTTATAAACTTATGATTTAGAGTACTTTAAAAGGTATTTTGTTTAGTTTTTCAGTGAGGCAGTAGGGGCTGCTGTAAACGAGATATTTCCCCTCCTGGTTTACATATGGCAATTATTGACAGAGGCAGGGAGCTCACCGGTTTCACACAAAAGTGGGATTTACCATCGACAAGCTAAACAGTAGCAGGAAAATAAAAATAGCAAATTCTTATGCAACGTGCCCTGTGTGCCAGGCACCATCCAAGAAGACACACACATAAGCTCACGCAGTGGTCCCCAGCCCTGAGACCTGGGCACCAGGGGGAAGGAGACACAGAGATGTTAGTAACCTGCTCTTGGCCACACAGCTGTAAGTGTTGCAGCCGGGAGTCTAACCTGGGCCGTTGGGCCCCAGGGTCCACACACTGAGCCATGTGCTCAGATTGAGCACCTACTGTGTGCCAGGCTCTGCCCTGGAATCCAGCGAGATCACAGAGAACAAGACAGGCTACATCCCTGTAGCCTGAAACTCTCTGGAACTTACATGATGAGGGCAGGGCATAGGGAAAATAGCTTAAAATCATATTTTGTGGTTCAAGAATGCATGTAATTTATGATGAGGAAAGTTTAAACTGGCTAACGTATTTCATTGAGGAAAAGTAAATCATTAGTTGAATCTGATAACTGAGTTAATTAAAATCTCCTTTTCAGGCACACACTAGCCAAGCAGACCTGTTTTCTTCTCTGAATTCCCCTTTGCTATATAAATGTAATGCTGAGCTCCCGGTGCCAAGACCAATTTAATTCATTTGCTCGTTTACAAGTTAAGAGAAAAAACTTTTGTAACATATTAGATGTCTGCTGCTTTGGGATAATGACCAGATGAATTGATGAACTTTATATAATGATCTGTTGCTATGGTGACGAGCTGCCCAGTGAGTGCAAGCAGATATTTCATCATTACCTCACTGATAATGCTCGGAATGGTAACAGATGCAAATACAAAAGCTTTTCTTTTACTCTGCAATAACTCTGGGTCAATGAGACAGACACTATGTCTCCCAGATACAGCAGTGGAGAATCAAATGGAGACACAAATAATACCTATCCAGACCCTGCACAATCTGAAATAAAGTAATTTATCTTTCTGAGTTAGTAGCCTTAGTGTCCACAATGAATCTCCATGCCTTGTCAGAGATAACCATTGTCAGTGGAGCTGTTTACTTCAAACACAGGTATAATTTCTACCCAGTCAGTGCACAAAAAGCATAAACGTTCCCTTAACTCTAAGGAAAATAAGATAAAAAATAAAAAGAAGTCAATGAATTTTACATATACTGAGTGGTTTGAAACCAACACCTTCTGCATTTTTTGTTTTAAGCCTAATGGAAATAAGCATTGTTCTGTCTTCTGGAAGTGGTTTTAACTCCTGTAGTTTAGAAAAATTAATTTAACTGGATTTTTTTTCTTCGAGGCTTTACAGTTTATTTGGATTTATGTTAGAATACACACAAAGGATAGTGATTTTCACTTTAGGTCCTGCTAAAGCTTTAATTATTTCATTATTTGAGATATAAGAAAGTAAGCAGCAGGATGTCAATCATTTAAGTGTGAAAAGGCTAAAACAGCCATTTTAAATTATTTTTAATCATAATGATGATAAATGCCCGTTGGAACTAATCACATTTCTTTTTATTTCTTAATTTCTTACTTTCTGACAACAGAATTATTTTCATGTACTCCAAAAACCTTGCAGGGGCCAAAGATTCTAGAAGTCTGTGAAACAAATACTCACTCTAATTAGTCAGAGACCTTTCCTTCTGATGCTGGAAAGTTCATTGTCAAGTGGCTATTTAGTTCTTTCTAATTTTACCCCCCAAAGAGCACCAGGGACATTAGCATAAAGGTTGTCTGCAGCCCACCATCTATACAAATTAATTTATAATGTCTTCCAAAAATGAATCAATCTTACAAAATGTTACATGCCTTTTATGATTATCCTTGCCATTTTAAAAGCCAGAACCAGATATATGTGGAATTAAATAAATTGAAATATTTTAAAATGATAGCTGTTTAAACAATATGTCTATTACTACAGTTGTAAAAACAAAAATTTTTGAATCTAATAGATAATTGAACATACCAGTGCTTTAGAAGTTGCCATGATATCTTAGGGGAAAGAATAGAAAATGAATTACTTTTAATACAGTCATGAACTTGGTCTGAACAAATTGTCTCTGTAACAAAATATCTTCATATTTCTCACTCAATGTAAAGCGACTCCACCTACAATGGACAATTCTTATACTTCCATTTATTTCAGTTGAATACACTAAAAAGACTTCAAAGTAGATGCATTTAAATTATTGACTATCTGTTAGCAAGCTGAAGATTGAAAATCAGAAATATATCAGTTATTTTCTTCAAAAGCCAAATAAAGTCAATTGCAGCCACTAGTGACTAATCCCCCCCACCCCCTTTATAGCTTGCCTGGGCAGCAGCTGGCCATCATGGAGCGGCTCATTAAATGGACCTCATGTCAGCCCCACCAGGGCCACCCTTCAACCTTCTTTGAATCTTATTTCATGGAAATATTGTGTGCATTTCTCTGTGGTCCACATGCACAGACCTCCTCAGATACTGGCCCTTTTGCTAAGGAATCCACAACATGCTCTGACAAATGACATCATTTTTCAGAGCGGAAGGAAGAGAAGGGACCCTTCCCATGTTGCTGGCTGGCAGGTGGACGATGGTGACCAGAACTCAGCTTCCTCTTCTCTTCTCGCAGCCTGGGTTCCTGCAGAGGGCAACTGTCCTCCGAGCCCATGGCTCCCTCTGGTGGTGCAGCTCTGCGCTGCAGGGCCACCGCCCATGGGCAGAGGGCCATAACAGAATGGGGACACTCGCTTCTCCTCACCTATATTTCTTGTTGGATCTAATAAATTGACTGTTCGGTACCATGCATACTAGTGAGTGTTATGTCTGGATGGTTCAGCTTCCCCGTCAGGAAAATATGAAGGGTTTATTGCACAGATAAAACAAGTATTAACAGATCCAAATGCTCCCATTTCTTTTCATTGTTATCTTGCATCAGCAAAATCTCTGTGCTAAAACTACTATTTTAAGTGACACATCGCAACAAGTTATAAGTATTGTTAACTATATTTGTGTAAATGCAACATGGCATAGTCAGTTTCGTAACATGCTAAATTTGAATGATGAGGTATTCAGTGTGGATTTGCCCTATCATTCGAAAGTGCATTGGCTATCGTAGGGACAGGTGTTAGCCAAATTTCATTTCTGCGAGAAAAGATAGTTAAGTTTTATGAAGAACAGAATCAGCAATGTGAATTGTTGGAAGATTTCTATAGCAAAGCAACATTTCTGTGTGATACCATGTCAAATCAAAACAACTTGAATATTTCTTTGAAAGGTAAAACTAAGTCTATATATGATATGTGGGAAAAAATCCAAGCATTTCAAAAAAAAAAAATCTATCTTTTATCAAAACACTTCTTTTTCAAAAGGAAATTTTGGATGAACATTTTCCCCAGTTAGCAAAGGTCATTGATGATGAGGATAATATGTGTGAATCATTTGAAGAATACCCAACTGTTATAGACCTATTAATTGAAGAATACAATGAAAGGTTCACTGACTTTGAGAATCATGACATCACACTCAAATTAGCATTTCAGCCTCACCTAGTTGATATCACCATTCAACTAAAGAACTACAGATGGAATTGATTGAGCTCTCAGCAGACAACATTTTAAAGTCATTGTTGGATGCTAAGAAAGATCCTGTTGAAAAATGGAAAAATGTAGTAGAATATCCATGCCTTCCGCAACATGCCTGAAAAATGCTTTCTTGCTTTTCAACCGGTTATTGCTGTGAATCTACATTCCCCTACCTAACCCAAACCAAGACTCTCTTAAAGTCAAAAATGACTGATACCCACCTAGAAGAGCAACTGAAACTGCAGACCTCCACGCTGCAACCAGATATTCACATGCTTTCCAACAAAAAGCAGATGCAACAAAGTCATTAAAAGGTTAGTTAACTTTAAAATTAACAAATAGTTTTCATTTTTTGAAATTACTAAGTACATAGTAGTTAAATTTTTACAAAATAATATACATTTTAAATTATATCAATTGAAATTTCTTGAATGCAGCCTTATTTGATTATAGCTAAATTAATGCAGCCTTCCAACAGGAAAAGATCTCCACCTCTGGTCTAGAGTTTAGTTAAGTGGAGAGGGACTTTAAGGCCTTCTCAGTCAGTTGTAAAACACAGCCAAGAATTGAGTACTGTCTGTCAGTTTAGGCTTTATTCACCCTATGGAAACATGAGCTCCCAAAGGCTGAGGCTTTTCAATTTTAAGGTTCCGCTTAGTTTCCAGCATGGAAGCTAACCCAAGACAGGTTCAGTAAATACTTACTGAATACACAAATGAACCCTTGTTCTTTACCTGACTGCTATTTTATGTCATAACCTGGAAAATACACCTAAATCCTTAGGAGGTGGTGAAACTCTCCCTACTGAAACGTGTGATGATAGAAAACAGTTGCAAATGGATCGAACACTCTTGGGCCTCAGGTGCTTCTTTTATTTTGCTTTACTAATAATTGGGGCAAGAACAAAACAGACGATGGGAAGAACCAGAACCTGTATACAAATGGAGGAGTCATGCTGTTGAAATTTTCCATTATCAACCTGGAGGGAAAACGTTAATACCAAAAAATTACTTTTCCTCCATTTGTGTGAGCATGTACCTGGACACCATTAATTCAGTTAGCCTCTAATAGTGTCATTTAGACCACACAATTAACACCTCATTAAGAAAATTAATATGGAAATTAGATAACTGCAGAGCAATTATTGCCTGAAAGGGCAAAGTTTTAAAAGGTGTAGTTAATAGATTGGCACCTTTATTTGTTAAATATTCTCTAAAGACGGCATCTGCCTGATCAGAAAAACTCACATTGTAATACAGAGACATTTCCTGACTGCACAAGGTCCTTCATTCCCCCAGCAACACATTATTAGCCATTCGCATGTATCCCCTAAAACAGCGGTCCCCAATCTTTTTGACACCAGGGACCAGTCTCATGGAGGGGAAGGTCAATGCTTGGACTCCACCTCAGATCATCAGGGGTTGGATTTTCATGGGGGCCGTGCAACCTGGATCCCTCGCATGCATGGTTCACAGTGGGGTTCGAGCTCCTATGAGTGTCGGATGCCTCTGCTGACCTGATGGGGGTGGGGCAGTGATGTCATTGATGGGCAGCAGCTGTCGGTGCAGGTGGGGCTTCACTCCTCCCCCGCCGCTCGCCTCCCGCTGTGCCTCCTGGTGCCAGTCCGCAGCCCCCGGGGGTTGGGGACCATGGCCCTAAAACATTTCGAATGATATTTTTACATGCACTTATTTTATAAAATGCATCTTCTTTCAAAATGAATTTAATGTTTTCTAAATTACAATAGCTTTCGTTTTTGTTTGCATTGGCTATGGTTGAGCCTCTAACAACTGTGGCCTCTCTTTAATTTATTTATCACATTTATTGATCTTAATACCTGCCCTGTGCCAAGCTGGCCCTGGTTGTGTGGTAATGGACGATGCAGCTTGGCCCTGCTATCATGGGACTGGCAGTTTAATGTGAAAGTCTGGCATAAATAAAATGTGCTTAACATGTATCGTGGATTTGAACTAAAGGGCCTTGGCATTAACTTAGAGTTAACTTCACCTGCAAATAGATTTGTCATTAAAGTCACATTCTGGAATAGATTCAAAACTGACCTACTGGCCTAAAACTCCTGTTTATTTTTTTTAAGTCATTATTTTTTAGAACAATTTTAGGTTCACAGCAAAAATAGAACATTGAAAGGAAAATACAGCTATTTCCTTATAGCCTCTTCCCCCTACACCTGCATAAACTCCCCCATAATCAACACCCCCCACTAGAGTGGTCCATTTGTTACAACTGATGAACCTACATTGACATAAACTTATTACCCAAAGTCCATAGTTTACATGAGGGTTCACTTTGGGTGTAAATTCCATGGGCTTGGACAAACATAAAATGACATGTGTCCACCATTATAGTATCATACAGAGTAGTTTCATCACCTAAAAATCCTCTGTGCTCTGCTCATTGATCCATCCCTCCTCTCTAACCCCTCACAGACACTGAACTTTTTAATATCTCCATAGTTTTGCCTTTTGCAGTATTTCACATAGTTGGAATAACATGTAGCCTTTTCAGACTGGCTTACGTAAGGTTCCACATGACTTCTGATGGCTGCATAGCTCAGGTCTTTTTAGTGCTCAACAATGTTCCATTACCTGGATATATCAGAGTTTATCCATTCACTTACTAAAGACATGTTGGTTGATTCCAAGCTGTGGAAATTATCAATAAAGCCTCTGTAAACAACTGTATGCATATTTTGTGTGATATAAGTTTTCAACTCATTTGGATAAATACCAATGAATGTGATTGCTGGATTGTATGGTAAGAGGATATTTAGTTTTGTAAGAAACTGCCAAACTGTCTTCCAATGGCAGAACCATTTTGCATTCCCACTAGCAAAGAGCAGGGCCCCTGTTACTTCATGTTCACACCAATTTTTGGTGTTGACGGTGTGCTGGGTTTTGGACATTCTGATAGGTGTGTGGTGGTGTTTCATTGTTTTAACTTGCAACTCCCTAATGACGTGGAACATTGTGTAGCTTTTCATATGCTTAATTGCCATCTATGTATTTTCTTGGTGAGATATCTATTCAGCTATTTTGTCCATTTTTAAAAAATGGATTGTTTCTTCTCTTATTGCTGAGTTTCAAAAGTTCTTTGTACATTTTGGGTAACAGTCCTTTATCGGATGTATCTTTTGCAAATATTGTCTCCAAGCCTGTGGCTTGTATTCTCATTTCCTGGACAGTGTCTTCCACAGAGCAAACATTTTCAATTTTAATGAAGTTCAGCTCATCAATTATTTTTTTCATGGATCATGTCTTTGGTATTATACAATTTACTCTTTAAGCAAAATAATGAATTATGAATAAAAAATTCTAGGCATGCTCCCAGAACTTTACAAGGGCTCAGAAAGTCAAAAGTTCCTGACACTGAAGCTAAACTTGCTCCATCAAAAACAAAGAAAATATATTTGCAACATCTTGTGGAAAGAGCCTGTACTGTCACTTCTGAGCGTACTCCTTCTTCTCCCTTTGGCCAGTTACCACCCCCCCCACACACACACGCACACAAACTTAAACACCCATAAAAACACTTTTTTTAAAAATCAAGCTGTTATACAATTAAAGCAACTAGTAACAAAAAATAAACAAAGTGAAAGCAGACTCCTCCAGCCAGTCTTGAAGTCCAGTCAGCCTGGTTCTGCCCCAGGGCACTTGTGTGCTTGCTTCCTGAGTGCTGTGGACACAGGTTCGGATGGTGACTAGTGATCCAGGATGGCAGATTATTTACAAATTCTTATCTATATATAATAGGTCCAAACTATGTGATTACTATACTTGAGAGATATTTTAATGCAATAATTTTCAAACAAATAGCTGAGATACATAATCAAGAATTAATTTAGGGAATTAGAAAAACATTTTAAAATATAGTAGAATAAGACATAAGAGAGTAGATAGAACATTTGGTGGTAAATTTTACAAAAGGAAGGTTAAAAGTTTGTTTCTATGTGTCACTGTGTGTGTACTGGTTGCCATTGGAGATGCAATTCTTATTGAGTACAGAGGTAAAAAAAAAAAAAAAAAAAAAAAAGGAAAGCCATTTTTCTGAGTAACAAACATTTACTCGTATGTAATTTGAATATATACAGCAACGTGCCAGTTGGGGTATTTGTGCATTTGTCACCTGCTTTTGAGCTTCAGGATTCAGTAGAATCTTGCTGATATATTCACGTTTGGATGCACATCAGATGCCTTTATGTAAAATTAAAATGCATTACTTGACATTCTCTCCTTGGGGGTTCTTCAGGTGTAGCTGTTGACCCTTCAGACTCTCCTGTGTCTTCTTATTCCGTCCATTAAGCCCTCTTTCACGGAAGGGTTTCCCTTGAAGAAACAGAAGATGAGGCTAAGACGCAGTGGTAGCTGTGTCCTCCTTTTCATCCTTGCTTGATTGGCTAAGGAGAGGAAACCGCAGGATGAGTTTAGACGGTACCTATAATTACCTCTATGTTGTGGGGTAGAGAACACAGACTTCCTAAAGCACCGGCTTTTCCCTGAATTTAGGTGACCAGCACTTCTCTTCCTTCCTTCTTGGGCTCACGCTCACAGCTTTTTCTGCTTGTCCCTCCCGGTGAGAACTTCAGTGTCTCTGACCCATGACGGGCTCACACTGCGCTATTCGTTTTTCCTGGTTTCTGTCCCTTGACATAGTTAAGGCTGCCCTCTTTGGGAAGCTTCACCCTGGAGGCAGAATTAGCCTTTCCAGAAAGCTTTTAGATGTCTTCTAGAGAAAATTTCACTAGGTGATCGTGATTATGAGTAAGATGACGGAGGCCTATAGGAAAGCCAAGACAAACAGCTCAGCCTTCTGCACGTGACAAGTGGGTGAAGTGAGCTGCCTGCACTGGGTCGGAAACCAAAGCTGGTGTGAACTGGGTGCAGTTACTAGATTCTCTAGAGCACATTTGGCTTGGTTATTTCAAATGCCCTCTCGTCTTTCAGCTGCCTTTATCTTACTATTATTTTTCCCAAAACATATCACCGTAAACTTCGCATCAGACTTGGTTTTACAACATATTCTTAGGAAAATCAGAGTGCTATAAACACCTATTAATATTTTAACTAAAAATAATTTGCTTAATGTTAAGGGCTGGACACATCATTTAATAAAATTTATCATTAAAAGCAAATTAAAATGTGAAAAATTATAATATCGTATTTTAAACTGTGTGATTTAATGTCAATAGAGAATAGTTTCCAATATGTGAAAACAAGTCACTTACTAAAATACTCTTTATTATCATCATCTACATATCATTATGTGTAATATAAATTATTGAGTACTTTTAGCCAGATACACATAATGAGCATAAATAGGTACTTTGTAGTTAATGTATATATGTTTATTTGTTAAATGCTCTTAGTAATGTAATTGAATTATAATTATACTCAAACCACTTATAATACATATTTATGGGGATCATGAATTGATCTTCTGATAGGTTTTATTGCCTTGATTTGTGACATGTCCAACACACACATTCTATACACTACAGTCAATTCTTTTCTTCTTGAGACCTCCTCCCAGCATTGTTTTACACCATTATGCCTCGTCAATACCTTGGAGAACCCACAGACCACCTAAGCTGCTCTGCTCACCTTCCACTCACCTTCCACTCATCATGATATACATATATGACCTGCAGTTCCCGTGGCCCCCATAGCTCCCCAAAACTAGAGATGCTCTTCCTACTCAGCTAAACTTAACTGGCTTTTATTCGAAAGCTAGCTGAAAATGCATCTTTTCCTGGAACCCCTTTTTCTCTCTCCTCTGAACTCCCCTGAACTCCTGTAGCAGAATTTATCCTTTGCTATGCTCTGTTGTTTGGTAACAGTAATTCCTTAGTATTTGTTCCTAACTATGTTATGTTGTTTAGTAATATTAACCCCTTACTATGTTGCATTGTTTGGTAACATTTATAGAGTGTTCTTCCTCCCTCACTGCATTGCCCGTCATTGATATACTTCTTATCTTCAACATGTGACATTACACCTTGAACATACAAGTAGTCAAAAAATTGTTATCGATTGATTCAGACAATTAGTATTGATTGAGTAGCTAAACTGATTTGTATCACTTAATGGAAAACATTGTGACATTTCACTTTGTTTTATCAAATAAAGAGCCCTTGGCATTTACAGATTTAGCATTTTCCATATAAGATGTTTCCAAACACCACTGAAGGTCCATAATATGTGGTAATTTGCAATTATGTTGAAGCACAAATTAAAATAGTCATATGCAGCCCATCTCAAAGATACTTTATTGTTCTCATTTAATACATACTATCATTTAGTTCTCAAAACAAACCTGTGAGTTGGGTACTACCATCCCAGTTTTATAGAAAAAGAAACTGGAGAAAATAAACTCTTCAGTTGGGTGGGAAAACAATAATTTGTGAATAACTTGGGATATGTTCCTTAGAAATATTTTTGGTCTATTGTCTTAGTATTTTTTATCTTATTTCTAGTAAGATGATTTCACTATTGTAGTTCTTAAGTGATAGAATAGAGTCTAAAGTACAAATTTACATGGAGCTAGAAATAAGACAACTCAAATTTTTGGAATTAGGAAAAGTAAAATTCATGCCTATTTTGTACATATATACACACACATATATACAATTGATAGATATCACTACTATTGTAATGATAGTATTAATGTAGAAATAAATAGTATTGTTTGAAATGTGGCTTTTGCACAACCTTTGGGAAGCACTTTGAAGTATAAAAGTATTGCTCTTCAATCATGCCTGCAACTTCCAGTAATAGCGTTCTATTTCTTCTCAATGCAACTACCATAGAGAGAACCGCACAAGTCAGTGGTAGTGATAATCACATTTATTCAATAGCTTTAAAATAGCAAATTTTATAGTCATAATCACAATAAAATGAAACAGAAAGTGTTTTTTAAGATTTAACCTTGAAAACCTTTGACACCTAAGCTTGATTTGAAAATAATTTTTTGTTGTGTTTGGACTGCTTGATTAAATTGGTTACATAAAAGTTTATTAGGAGACCTGTGCCCGAGTTCCTTTCTGTAAGGACTGGTTAACTTGCTTTCTTCTGTCTGTCTAGTAATTGGTCTCTCACCTAGATAAGAATATGAGGGATAGCACAGGCCCACGAGGAAGGATATCGACTAGAATTTTTGCGAAGATACATGACCACAGATATGTGTAGCCACAACGGATTTCATGCCTTTAACACATAAACATACTTCTGGAATTTTTTAAAAGAAAATGACTCAATAGAATGCAATTATCATTTGTATGAAGATATAATTACTTTATTTAAAACAGCAAGTAAGGTATGTTTCCAAATTTAATACATTGGATGTATGAAAGCAAATATAGAGCCTTTGAACAAATGTTAAAATGTTTATTAGGAAATGATAAGTAAAAGTATTTACATACAAATTGACTTCTTTCCTCTGGTTGAAGGTATGTAAAATCATGTGTGTTTGCCTGTGTGCGCACATATACACGCTCAACCACACAGTGGTGTTCCTTCAATGAAAGCACACATGATTCTTGAAAACCTTCCCATTCTGACAAAAAAAAAAAAAAATCTCACACAAAAATAGCATGGCTCACAGGAACAATAGACCACTTAAAACCTATGCAACCCTGAAACTAGACTGCTAATAAAAACACCAATTAGTACCTGGAGAGATGGTGTGGCAGTTCAGGGCAGCTGGAGATTTACTCTGGATGTATTGAAAGTGCACAGAAATAGCAGAATGGGGGAGCTGAGCTGCAGGCTCTGAGACAGCACAGCTGGACGCAGAGATCTGAGCCAGCAGGGCCGCCATTACCGGGGCACTATCCCAGGCTAGAGGCAGCGGCCCTGGGGAGGGGGCCTTAGGCGCAGATATTCATTTTTAATTTTCTTCAAATAAACCTGAAATGCTTTCTGCAGCAGACATAGCCAAGCTGAAGACTGTTCTTATCCCTCTAAAGGCTTTAATCCTACTTTTCCTATTCTAATCGCCCCCTGCCCTGGAATAGTGTATGAAGCAACACCACTTTCCCTGTCCTCATTCTCCTATTTATCAATCATGTGTGAGCTAGTTAGCATTGTGTCAACACATGTTCAACAGAATAAACTGAATAGATGTATGGAAAATGGGATTATTAGAGTTATGGGCTTATGGGGTTTTTCACATATTTTTTCATAATATATTTCAATATATTAAAATGTTGCAGAATTTAAATTTTGATTTGCATTTCCCTGATCATATACCTGTTGGCCATTTGTATGTCTTCTTTTGATAAATGTCTATTCAGCTCATTTGCCCATGTTTAAATCAGATTATTTGTTTTTGTTTTGTTCGTTTTCTGCTTGTGTACTTTGGATATTAATCCCTTGTTGGATGAACAGCTTTGCAGCCACTCTTGCTGGGGCCAGGGAGGGAGTGAACAGCAACAGGCCTCCCTTCCCATGTATCTTTTTCACTTCCATCTCCTGAGGCTTCCTCTTTGACACATGGGTTATTCAGGAGTGTGTTGCCTACATTCAAAATATTTGGGGATATTTAGTTATTTATTTCTAGATTAATTCTGTTATAATTATTTTCTCTTCATTTTTGGTAGATATGTTTCTTGGCTATAACATTCGGAGCTCATGGCTTTACTTGTTGTTTGTTTGTTTGTTTTTTCCTTTCCCCACTTTAAAGATTTCATTCCTTGCCATCTGCCTTGCATAATTTCTGATGAAAATTCGCTGTAAATTTTATGTTTGTTCTTCTCTATATAATCCCTCTCCCACTCTGACAGTCTAGCAGTTTCAATATAGTGTGCTAGGTGTGTGGGATTTTTTTTGTTTGTTTTTATGTTTGTCTATTTGGCATTTGTTTCTACTTAGCTTCTTTAACTTGTGCTTTGAGGTATTTCATTATTTTTGGAAAAACTTCAGGCCCTACTTTCTAGTTTTTCTTTCTTTTATGACATCCCAGGCTCTTTAATTTTATCCTGAATAGTGCACCTTTTATTGGATGTATGCTACTCACACACGCAAAGTTTGCATCAATTCCCTTCCTATTTTTCATTTCTAGAGTTCTGAGAAACTAGATAGCTTTATTTATATGACAATGTGAACAACTTACATAACATAATAAATTGAATGAATAATACACATAAATTAAATACATACTTTAATGGAAATGAGTCTTCTTTGTTGCACAGTTGTCACTCGATTCTTTCTATTCCTTCCAAGTCATGTGCCAAAAATCACATGGTGATTTACCATCAAAAATTCATTTTATGCGCCTATATCAGCTGACAGCTTATGTTTTTCTTCAATTTTTTCATAAGCAAATAATTGGAAAGCACTAATGCTTAAAGCTTTGTTTTGTTTTGTTTTGTTTTTTGCACAATGTATATGTTTATTCAATTTCTCAGTTTCTGGAAAGCACAACTAAAACACTTTACCAAGACTAATTAAATAACTCTATATTAAACCTGTAACTCTGTGCTTACTCTACTTGTTTAACTGAAATTGGATTATTTTGAATAAGTTGGAAATTTTTAAATATTTTAACTTAATACACATTTGCCAATGTAATATTCCTTGAAGTGTTCTTTTTCTCATCACATTCTTAAAATATATCTATTTTATAGTACCTTAGAGCCCCTGATTTGTTTGATTCACTTCATGCAAAATGTCCACCATAAAATGAAATTATATCAGCCAGAACTCATTATCAAAGCAATTGATCTTCCTGCAGCACCACTAGTGGGACTGGCTTTCAGGTGCACCAGGTGTGTAGGTCAGAACCAGGAAGAAAGAGATGCACCCACTCTGCTCCCAGTATCATCATCCTCACATTCCATGTGGTCAGTTTCCCTGAAGTCTTAGTTTTGGATGTAGCTTAGCTTATCTGTGGCATCCTTTTACTTTTAGCTGAATCACCTTTTTCTTTTTCTGACATCCTTATATTCTAACCTCAGGTAGACAGCACCACTGCTTTTTAGTGATTTCGTGTTTGTTCAGCTGAGCTCTTTTTTCCTAAAGGCCACCTCTGCTTGGAGACCTTTCTCTCTGGGCTCCCTGGACATTTGAAAAGAGAATCTGATGGAAAATGGCTTGTGCTCTTAGAATTCAGCTGGACGTGTCTCAAAACCTACAATTATGAGTAGGCCCTAATAAGGTCCCAGATCTGTGATGTTGTTATATGAAGTAAAGGTCTCTACCTAACATGAAATAAGGGGCTACACCACATTTGGGAACACTTTCAGGGTTTTGGTTATATTTTATTACTATCTACCATTCTCACTGAAAATACCCTCCATAAAGCTGCAGTATAAACAAAATTGGGAGGTTGTTTTCTGTGTGTTTCTCAGCTCATCATGATGACATTTAGGCTCGGTCTTGAATTTAACTGCCAGCTGCTTTGTGTAGAATTAGATATTTGGTTTTAACCTCACAAAATGTGCACCTTTGATCTTTAATTTTTTTTCTGCACATTTAAAGTATATTCTGGTTTATGGGTATTGAGTTAGAATCAAAGTTGGAAATTTAATATTGCTTTTAAGATTCTTATTCTGTCATACTGGCATATACTTCTATTGGTTTTGATTAATGGAAACATAAATGGCTTACAATAATCTGTTAATTAAATTGCATCAAGGTGATATCACTTCAAAGGACATTTTATTAAGGAAGTTGTTCATAAAAATACCAAAACCAGATATTTGATAAGTGATTAATATTGCAAAATATAAGGACATGTGTTAATAGCTTCACTAGGTACATATTGCAACCTGAAGATAAACTAAAGAAAGTCAGCCCTTTCTTTCATCACCATGTACCCCTTACCCATGAAGATGTCACTGTCTTTGTAGCAAACTGAAGGGAGATGTCACAAAGCAGGCTTTGTTATTTGTGACCTAATCCCAGGAGGCAGCCTTACGCCAGGTTTATAACTGCTTAACCCCAGTGGGTAAGCGGAAAGCCATTCGTGGGTTGAGCTGTCTCCCTGATATTTCAGAAGCTTGCACATTTTAAGATTGGTTGGAAGTTTTAAAACCCTCTAACATGTCAGATGATTCAGGCAAAGTGCTCTTCCACTCTGCGGGGCTGCCTTGGGAACCAGGGCACTCTCCCTGCTGTGAACTGACACCTGCTATCACCTTTCCCAGGCTGAATGCTCAAGGGTGAAAGTGAGGACCAAGCTCTTTTGCTCTGGTTACATGTGTGAGTTGTGCGTCCATGTACAACTCTGCATAAACTATGTCTTTGGGGAATATTGGGATGGCAAGCTTGGTGGAGGAACTTATATACTTAAAATATGTAACATTCATTTCATTAGCAGAATAAAAATGAAAATATAATGAATAAATTGGATGGATAAAAATTAAATACAATTTATGGCTTAAAGAAATATGAAATTCAATGTGATACAGTGTGAATAGTCTAGTTCACACAGGATCATGAAAGGGATTTCTTTTAGCAGAAACTAGGATTATAGAAAATAGATAATTTGTGGTAAAAAAAAATGGCTTTTAAATGCAAAATGAGGATAAGCCATTGCACATCAAAATTAAGATTTTAATTTTTAATGTATCCTGAAATGCATCTCGAAGGTACTAGAGGCCCAAGAGATCTAGTAAAATTTCAAAAAAAAAAAAAAAACATTTGCTAGGTATTTAGTAAAAGTCAGTAGAGTGTTGAAGACTGCAAGGCTGAAATCCCAAGAACTTTTCTAATGTATAGACATGTGTCCAAAAAAAAAAAAAAATGAAACAAGCAAAGTCAGAGTCACCAAAGTAACTAAGTTCCCATCCCCGCTGCTGTTTGTAATCAAGAATAACGTGAGGCGACTCTCGGGAGCCCCTGCTAGTGTGTGTGGAAGCAAAAGCATCACAGGAAAACTGCTTCCTCACAATTACAGAGGATCCAGACTTTGGGGCTCGCAAGGGCTTGGCCTCTAGGCAGTCTCTTCCAGGCTGAGCTGCTGTCTGAAAACCCAGATGTCAGGGACAAAGCTAGCCCAGCAATTTCTATTTCTCTCTGACCTCTCTTGTTAGCGATGCTGGATTTCTTAGGGGGACACCTTAACAAATCCCCGTGTGATTTGTTTCACAGGACTATTTCGGAAGGATGGCTTGAAGGGAAAAGGAACTTAAAAGACAAAACCAAAATAAGGCAAGTTGTTGGCAACTTTGAAATGCAGCCTAGTAGACACTTAAAACTGTTTGAAAACCTCATGTTACTTGTGCCTTTCAGGTTTATCCTGCAGTTTTTATTTTATTTTATTTCATCTTTTTTTTTTTTTTTTTTTTGAGACAGAGTCTCACGCTGTTGCCTGGGCTAGAGTGAGTGCCATGGCGTCAGCCTAGATCACAGCAACCTCACACTCCTGGGCTCAAGCAATTCTCCTACCTCAGCCTCTCGAGTAGCTGGGACTACAGGCACGCGCCACTATGCCCGGCTAATTTTTTCTGTATATATTTTTAGCTGTCCATATAATTTCTTTCTATTTTTAGTAGAGATGGAGTCTTGCTCTTGCTCAGGCTGGCGAACTCCTGAGCTCAAACAATCCGCCCGCCTCGGCCTCCCAGAGTGCTAGGATTACAGGCGTGAGCCACCACGCCCGGTCATCCTTTTTTAAGCTATAAAATATGTCTAGTATTTTCAGAGGTGATCTGATATGGGCAAATGAGAGAAGGTATGTGAACTATAGTTTATTTTTCTATGGGGAATATGGTAGGTCAGTTGCCTGTTTTTATTAAAAGAGTTTTACGAGCAATTTAAAAGAAAGACTTTCCTTTGCCCTTCCGTCCCCTCCCTTGTTGAAACCAAAGTTAATGACGTGGCGTCTAGTTATCTCATACCTTTTCAGTGTCCATGTGTCAGCTGTTTTCTACTTTCTGTTCTACTTACAGTGAGAGAAATAACACAGGGATATTTGGTATTAAATGCTGAGAGGTCTGTTGTTCAACAGTTTTCCTGACTTATCTGTTTCAAAAACATTTTCAAAGATAACCCCAATTTCCTCCAGGAACACTCCATGTGCTAACTCATGTGTTAACATATACTGAGTAGTCAGGATGTCTTAATTTACGCCCGTTTGCTTATATTTCCTGAGACCAAATTATTTCAATCAATTGTATTTTCAATTTTATTTTAGATCTTTTATATCCTGGCTTCAAAACTTCTACCCCAAAGGTATTCTCTCCTAATTAGAAGAACATTTCCTTTTTGCTAGTACACAAAGACATATGGGAAAATAAGAAAGAGTTAGACAATGAGAGAATATGGTATTTGAGGGCAAGTCCAATATTTCTCTTTTATTTTTGAAAGTTTAAAAATAAAGAGAAAAAGAAAGGATAGCTACACAGTATTCCTAGGTCATTACTATACTGAGGAGTTCAGAGAAATGTACTCTGATTATGTGACCACTTGCCTAATTGATTTCCTGGGTCTCTAGAAGACCCTTAACATGACATTTCAAGGAATCTTTCTCTGAAACTTCAGAATGCATTTCTCCTTCAAGATGAGACCTTAATTGTTGACACTACCGGTTTTTGTTGCTGTTGTTATCATTGTTGTTGATTTGTTTTACCCAATATATTCATACAGGTGACAAATTTTATTTCTGTCTTTACCAAACCCCGTATATACGCCCTTCCTTTGTCTTAGGACCAGCATCACATTTACCTGGCCATTTAGCATCTCTCCCTTTGAGAATAACAATGTCTTCTCCATTTGTAATACATAAGCCTTGTCAGAGGCATTCAACTCTCATAGCCACTCGTGCTTAGCGTGGAGCAGGAACACCTACATTTTTGGACATCATTTCCTCGGTCTCCATTCACTGGCTCTTCCTGGTTCCAGCTTCCACACACCCCTGACTTTTAGTAGTGCCAACACACAGTGAAATTGCGATGCTGTTTGGAATGAGGCACTTGCAGTATTCTGATTCAGTCTGAGGGCTCCACGCTAAAGTCTAGCTTATGCTCCATGAGCTCTTCCACCTGACTGCCTCACCTGTCCGCCGGCTCAGACCCGACACTGAACCTCCGTCAGCTCCTGAAATTTCAGAGGGCTCTTGGCCATCAGAGGATGATATAACAACCTCTGGGGATAAGTCTTCACTATTTAACTCTGACAGTGCTATTTTGTCTGAGACACTCCAGAGGTTCGTGTGACTGTCTTGATTTCTTAAAAATAAAATTGCAATTCATCCTTGGTATAGCATAAAAATAGATTATTCTAGTTTCTTTATCATTTCATTTCCTTCTCTTTTCTCCTAAGTAATTGTCTTTGCTCTGCCCTTACTATATCTACCTTCCATTGCAAGATGCTCAAGATGCTTCGATGTAGTGTTATGTTACATTGTCAGGAAGTTTTTCTGAATTGAGGAAAAACGAGTTTTCACTTCCCTGAATTTACTGCAGGAAGCTACACTCCCCAAATTACTTTTCATAGTTACTAGCTATAATTTTCTCTTATTTCCTCCTCCAGAAATGAATTTCCTTTGGTCTGTGTCAGATGCAATGAACCACCGGGTTAATACAGTGTTTTTGTTCTGCCCATCCAGGGCTTGTGTCTATTTCCCTGTGTTCATCTTCGATTGTGAACAGCAACCGTCAGGAGTAGATCTTCGCAATTCCCTTTGCATAGTGTCCTGCAGGGTTAAGCCTTTATTGATAATGATGGCATTAAAGGTGACTGAACTAGCCTGGAAGACAAGAACCTTTGCCTTATTTCTTTCTAAAGGAGGATGGTCTAGGAGGGAAAAGGGAGAAAAAGGTATTCTATTGTTCCCTAGAATTCTAATCTGTGCTTAGTACATAAACGATTGAATTTAAAGAATGCTTTATATCACTAAAGATGCATCTTAAAATTTCATTATGTTCAGACAAACCTACTAACCACAGTAAACTAGAAATTCCTGTTCTTTTTCTTTTTGCATTTCACATTGGAAATTTAGTTGAAATGCATTTTCCACTTGAAAAACTAAGAAGTGCAGAGAAATAAGACTAATAATTATAGAAATAAATGAGATTGTGAGTGGATAGCAAAAAACTGGAAATGCAGGAGTACACTCAGAAATACGTTTGAAAATTGAAAATATGACTAATACTCAAATACAAAAATTTAATTCCTTATTGAATAATTGTTGGAATTTTTTCAAAAGTCTGACAGACAGCATTCTGAGAGACTTATAAATAAATTTTAAAATATAATAACATAAATATAACTTGAACATTCCTAATCTGGAAATATGAAATGCTCCCAAATCCAAAACTTTTTGAGCACATGATTCCACAAGTGGAAAATTCCATCTCTGACCTTATGCACACAAATTTTGTCTTATGCAAAAAAAAATTATTAAAAATTACATTTAAAATTATCTTCAGAGTATGTGTATAACTGTATATTAAACATAAATAAATTCCCTGTTTATACTTGTGTCTTATCATAAGATATCTCATTCTCTAGATGCAAGTATTCCAAAATCCAAAATATTCTGAAATTCAAAACATTTCTGGTCCCAAGCATTTTGGCTAAGGGATGATTTTTCATTTTCTTTTTTGCCTCCTTGCATCCATTGTTTGTGTACACACAGCATGGCCGGTGCCGTATCTGCCTCCTGTATGGTGCAGCCACCCCAAGAACACAGAGCCCCCCAGTGTGCAGCATGCTCATGTGCTCAACATCTGGTGCCAGGGTGGAGAGGTCAGCCTGGTAAGGCGCCTTCTCCTCACTCCCAGCCCACAGTCCAGAGCTGGGCATCCAGAGAGTCAGCACACACTAGATACACTGCAAATATTAAATGTTCTTTAAAAAACATTTTATTGACATTATGATTGATACACATAGAGCTGGATACACTTAATGTATAAAACTTGAAGAGTTTTGATTGAGTATACACCTATGAAACCATCACCAAAATCAATACTATAAACATAGTTATTACCTCCAAAAGTTTCCTTCTGCCCTCTTTATTTACTATTATTTTTTTGTGATGAGAATAATTAATATGAGATCTTGGATGTTCTTCAAAGACCAAATGCTTTGCAAACAAAATATGTGCAGGTACGAGATGCTCTGCACACACAAGATATACTGCGAAAAATAGGTGCTCTGCAAACACTGAGTGCTCTGCACACACAATACTCCGCAAACACTATGTGCTCTGGACACATTAGATGCTGTGAATTATGTGAATTTCTCCAGTTAATAAGACTGTCTGGAAGACATACTAGAAGGTCAGAGTAGTCAATGGGCTTCTTGAACTAAGTATTAGCGTGAGTGACCTATGCCAGAAATTCCTCAGTTCTGAATTCTGAGCTCTGTCAAAAATATTATATTGCTTAATTATGGTCACTGTATTTGATTTAGGAAAATGGAGGGAACTTTCCATATTGAGCCCACACTGATGGTCAGAATATGGGATGATCCTGACACACTGTGAGGATCAGATAACTCCATGAAGTCATGGTGAGTTGGTGCCCATTCAGAGGGAATAAAACACAACTTATGGCTTTGTTTTGCTCCTGCCTTTGCAGGTCATATTTCTTTTAACATTTTAGGCTGTCAAATAAAATTTCCCTTGTGCAAGCTCTTTCCAAAAGGCCCATGGTTGCGGTTCTTGTATCCTCTGTAAGAATGACTGAGCTTTGACACCTGCCGGGCGTTCCCTGCGTCCCTCCTCTCTGATCTTTCCCGTTAGCCTTTGCAGTATTTCCTTCTCTTAGTTCATGAGGCTGAGCGATGTTTTTGTGCTGCTGTAAAGCCTGCTTTTGTGAGATGCAAAAACCACACAGCCCAGATAGCCTTGGGAAATTCAGAGAGAGGAAGAGGGTTATGAGGTGCTTTGTCAGATATTACACAAGACCCAAGGAGATTTCTGTTATCAGGAACTGCAATGAGATTTATTTTTCTTTGCACTGGCAAAGGTATTCCAGTAGCTTTAGCATCAATTACTGTTACCGAGACAGTTCTTTCCAGGTTTGCCCAAACTAACTTTAGACCAAGAAAAACCTTAGTATACAGATATATGATGTATTAACATTTATTGATTTTTCACATGCTCAATTTTAATATTTTTTTGTAAATGTGAAGGTAGTGCATAGTAATTATCATGGCCATCCACATGTTTTAGGGAAAAAAAATCAAATGTGGTAACTCTATTCTTTGCTGAAGCATACAGTTTGCTATACCAGTGGCTTGGTGTCTGGTAACTGGAATCCGCAGCCCCTCGTGAACATTTGTCTTGTCTGCTGGGAAACCACAGGGACAGTGCTGAACTGAATTGATCTTCTTGCCCTTTAGTTTCTAGCTTCGCAGTACTAAGAAAGCTGAAAGCATGTTGCGTCATTCATTTATAATTGCCTGTTGACATCAATAATTATACCATAAAATTTTAATACAACAAAATTATATTAAGAAAGGATATAACTTATCTCAAATGCAGACATGCATACATTTTATTTTGATTATAAACGTAACTGGTTAAGATCTTCAATGGTAATGTATTTGTTGTTTAATTAATATGTATATTTGTTGACTTACAGCTTATGAAATAAATGCAATATCAGTTTTCTAATCCAGGAAAACTTTATGTAGGTCTCTACTAAGGCTACTCCAGTTGAAGTTTTGGGGTATTTTTCCCCAATTACTTTTTATGGGAGTTTACTTTCCAGCAGGTATTGTTGCAGCATAGCTAATCTGTTTTCTCATGGGAGAACAGCAGAAAAAGTTATCTTTCTCACATAGCTTTTCTTATTTATTCCAGCTTCTGTCTTGCTGGTTTAGGTCAATTGAGGAATGTAGAAAGGTTGAATAATTCTGTTTAGCATCTAATTTTAAAAGAAATGTTCTTCTTTAATGATCGATTTTATGTGGTACCTGGTGGAGATGATCTAAGGATTTTTACATGATAGGTTACCACTAAAGCAACAAATGATGCTGATTTTCATCAAATTGGTCACAAGATGAACTCTGTAACTGCACAGTTGTTTTTAAATGCATTTATTTATATTTCCAGCTATTCCTCTGCAAGAAAATAATCCATGATTATTCTAGATGAAACATAATATTACATCTTTATGAGAATGGGAATCCAAAATTTGCTTTCAGTATTTTGAATTATCTCAGTGAAGAGGTTCTAAACATGAAAGAGTGGCTGACTGAAAACACCAAATTTTGTTAAGAGAGGCTTAAGTGTCTTGAGAAAGGATATATCAATAGGCATAATCATGTGGTATAAAAAATGGCCACAAAACTATACATTTCCTAAGATTTAGCACCAGAAGTTCTACAAAATGTAAAAATGATGCATGAAACAGATTGGGAGAAAAGAAAAAATGATGGATTATATAAATTAACCCATCATAAATCTGGCCATAGGACATCTAAATAATTACCTACAATCTCTAGGAATTACAATTGCAACCTGAGAACTGGAGAATTTTCAAAAATGTTTATTTATATTATTGATAGTGTCTCTAGTACAAGTTTAATTAACTTAAAATGATATTGTCTATTTTTTATATCTGCCTAGAATAGTTTAAACACAGTGATTGCCAAGTTAAGTTACTTTCAAATATAACAGAGGTTTCCTTTTGTAAAAGTGAAATGTATGCATTTAATAAATTTCATGATAAAACATTCCCTGATGACAACAACCAAAATCCCCAAAATTTACTTACAGAAATAACACAAATAGTCTCCTCAGTCATTAATGTTTCAGGTAAGTTGTCATGAGTTCTAAATTTTGTTTTACAGGCTGATGTGAAATCAGCATGCGTAACACACATCCCTGTTTTCAAGATGCCAGATTTTTAAGCATTATAAAATGAGTAATTAAATTCACCCTCCCCAAATTAAAATCTTGGTTGAAGTTAAGCATCTCAGAGAAACTTCTTTTCCAAATGCATCTACCAAAGAAGACTTCAGTACTTTATTGTGGCACTTCTGAGAGTTCTGGGTCAGTTATGGATCAGCTGGGGAACATTTGATGAGGCATTTTGTTAATATCATGTCCCTTCCAAATTGGGCACTTATTTTTGGGAAATTTTTGAAGCTCAGCTTGTTCACTTATGATTGAACCAGACATTTGTCACTGTGATTAGAAGAGTAAGTTCTTCTAGAGAAATGTTGCTAGTTCATACTTTTATAAAGATACTATTGATTTATCTTTTCAATAATCCCTTTCTCTGCTTATTTACGTTTTCATTTAATCTTTCCTTTCTATCTTTTTGAGTAGGAAGATTTAGATCATCCATTCGAGACCTTTCTCTTTCTCCTAATATAAGCACGTTGCCTCAGTTTGTTTGTGCTGCTGTAGCAGAATACCCGAGACTGTAATTTATAAATAATAGAAATGTATTTCCACAGTTACGGAAGCTGTGAAGCCCACGATCGTGGTGCCAGCAGGCTGGGTGTCTGAGGGCTGCTCTTTGCTTCACAGATGGTGTCTTGTAGCTGGGCCCTCACATGGCATAAGGGGCCAAAAAGGTCAAAGGCTGTGCCCTCCTGTGCCATAGAAGACGAAAGGACCATAGGGCCTTTCCTCCAGCCTTTTACACAAGCATGAATTGCACCCACCAGGGCAGAGCCCTCATGCTCTAGTCCCCTCTGGGGAGCCCCACCTTCCGCCACCAGCACCTTGGTGGTAGGTTGCAACATAATTTTGGAGGGACACATCCATTCAAACTACACCACATGTTATGCCCAAATTTCACTCTACACATTGCTTTAGCTATATTACACAAATTTTGATATGTTGTGATTTTTTTGATAGGCATGCTGCTTAATTTCCAAATATTTTGTTTTTTTCCGGAGAGCTTTCTGTTACTGATTTTTATTTAATATTTTAATATAAAACAATCAAAATTTTAATTAAAACAATTAATCATTGTACAAAAAACAATGGTGATCTAGCACCTCTTGTATTATCCTGGGTAGAGCTGGAGCCCATTCTATTAAGTGAAGTATCCCAGGAATGGAAAAACAAGCACCACATGTACTCACCATCAAATTGGTATTAACTTATCAACACTTATGTGCACGTATAGTAGTAACATTGATCGGGTGTCAGGTATGTGAGAGGGGAAGGAGGGGATGGATATATTCACACCTAATGAGTGCGATGCGCTCCGTCTGGGGGATGGACAGGCTTGGAGCTCTGACTCAGGTGGGGGCAAAGGCAATCTATGTAACCTAAACATTGGTGCCCCTGTAATATGCTGAAATAAGAAAAAGAAAAAAATCATAATAATACAATTAATACAATTAACTATCTTATTAGTATAAGTATTGTATTAATAGAATTATACAACTTTGTATAATTTTTATTCTCTTGAGATTATTTAAACCTGCTTTGTAGCCCAGAGTATGGCTCATGGCATTTGAAAAGAATTTGTATTCTGCTGTTGTGGGGTGGAATTTTCTATTAATATCTTTGAGATTGAGTTTGTTGATAGTATCGTACATGGCTTTTATATTCTTACTGATTTTCTGTCTACTTGTTTTATCAGTCACTGAGAAAGAAGTGTTGAACTCTGCAACTATAATTGTGGGTTTGTTTACTTCTTTTTAGTTCTATTTGTTTTTGCTTCTTGTGCTTCAAAGCTCTGTCCTGAGATGCATAAGCATTTATAATTGTTATATCCTCATATTATATTGACCCCCTCAGCTTAAATAATGTCTCATTTCATCCTCTATAGTGGAATTCTTGTTCTAAAAGGTACATTGATATTGATATAGCCACTCTGATATGAACATATCACATATCTTTTGATTAGTGTTTGCATGGTATACATTTATCATCCATTTATTTATAACCTATTTTTGTTCTTTAAAGTGAGCTTCTTGTAGAAAGCATAGAGTTGTGTCTAGGTTTTCATCTAATATGAAAATCTCTGTCTTTTAATGTTTGATTGCTAATATTTACTGTAATTCTTTATAGAGTTGGATTTAAATCTACCTTTTTGATATTTGTGTTCTATTTTGTATATATGTTCTTTATTCCTAGTTTCCTTGCACTGGATTCTGTTGCAATGCTTGCATGATTACAGAATTCCATTTTATCACCATTATTGGAAGTTTAGCTAACTTGTTATTTTTATTTATTTATTTTTTTTTATTTATTTATTTTTTTTTTTGAGACAGAGTCTCACTCTGTTGCCCAGGCTACAGTGAGTGCCGTGGCGTCAGCCTAGCTCACAGCAACCTCAAACTCCTGAACTCAAGCGATCCTCCTGTCTCAGCCTCCCAAGTAGCTGGGACTACAGGCATGCGCCACCATGCCCGGCTAATTTTTTTTCTATATATATTTTTAGCTGTCCATATAATTTCTTTCTATTTTTAGTAGAGATGGGGTCTCGCTCTTGCTCAGGCTGGTCTCGAACTCCTGAGCTCAAATGATCCGCCCACCTCGGCCTCCCAGAGTGCTAGGATTACAGGCGTGAGCCACCGCGCCCGGCCCTAACTTGTTATTTTTAATAATTGTGTCAGGCTTTCCAATATATATTTTTAACTTATTATAATCTACCTTCAAATAACATAATATCATCTCACCTATAGTTAAAAACCTTTACAACAGAATATCTCCCCTTCTCCCTTCTCAGTCTTTGTGCTATTGTGACCATATGTTTTATTTCTGCATGTGCTATAAGTTGCACTAAAAATTGTGACTGTTTTTGCTTTCAGCAGTCAATTACCCTTAGAGACATATTTAAAAATAAGAAAAAATGTCCTTCACATCTATCCTTATCTTTACAATTTCCAGTGTTCCCTAGTCCTTTATGTAGATCCATATTTTTATCTTATGCCATTTTCTTTCTTTCTAAAAAGCTTCCTTTAGTATTTTTTGTAGTGGTCATAAATTCTCTCAGCTTTTCTTTTGTCTAAAAAGTCTTTTTTTCTTTCGCTTTCAATTTTGAAAAACATTTTGTTAGTAAATAATTTTAGGTTGAAAGTATTTTTTTCAGCTCTTTTTGAATAACTCTATTGTTTTCTAGTTTGCATACTTTATGACAAAATCTTTGTATGAATGTGTGTTCTTTCTTTCATTCCTTTTAAGACTTTCTTTGTATATTGGATTTTCAGTAACTTTGGTAATGACGTGACTTGGTGTGTTTTTTCATCATGCTGGAGTTTTTTTATTTTTTGTATTTATTGAGCTTGTTGAGCTTCTTGTATCCTTGGACCTTAAGTTTTCATCAAATTTGGAAAAATTTTAGCTATTATTTCTCCAAATGTTTTTTTCTTTCCTTCCCTCCCCTCTTCTCTGTGAAAATTGTCAGAATCAAAATGGAGTCATTAATGATGTTTAAAAAAAAAAAAACTTCTGACAAATAGAGCCAAATAGGCCAATGAAGAGAGGGTTTTCATGCTTGTAAGCTTGGCAACAAAAACTATCATAAAAAACTCTACAAACATCACAACCTTATACAGAAAATACTTCTGCAAGGACATTTGTCCTGCAACTGCCTGTCCAACCTCAGACTGGCATCACCACTGTTACTCATCTTTGTAGCCAAGGATAATAATTTCAAAACCATTATGTAATCAAGCTCAGTTTTTAGAAGTCTTTTGTCTTCCTTTACTTCCCTGAATAGGCACATAGTTTACTATGGCACACACATCTTCATTGCAACGCTCTACTACTGAATACATATCTTTTTCTTTTAGAGACCTCTCTCTGTTATTTAGGATGACAGCTCCCTGTTCAATATTTTTCAATTAATTTTAATTGTATCAGCATGGATGTTATGATCACATGCAGGTTAATTAGCGCCAGGTAATGAGCTCAGCTTCTGCCACCAACGTCAGCACTCTTCTCTTACCTCCTGCTGGAGAGGAAGTATTGTTGTTCTTAAAAATCTGGCACATAAGAGAGAAGTGAGAAGTAGGATTGTGCTTTAAAGGTTATTTTGGTTTAAAAGAAAATTTCTGAGAGCCAAACATGCAATAGCAAATTCAACAGACCATTTAGCAAATTTAACTTCATGCTCTTCAATTTATTACTTCTGGCTGGTAGAATTAACCACATTTCCCAAACACAGATGGATTTTTTTTTTTTTTTGATTTATGATCTACTTATGCCAAGACCTTCAAGAAATGTTTAAAACCCCAGGAGCTAAAATTTCATGTATTGACCTGTAAGACAATAGATCAATGGGATTGGAAGTAAATACACAATTTAGCTGTAGAACCGCATCTTATTGATCAAGGCTCATCCATCACAATGCCTTGTTTAACATATTTCGTGATTCAATTTCTTGTCACAGACTGCCCGCCAAAGGTGTGACGTGAAACAACTTGCAAGAATGTGGCGACATGGAGATCTGTGGGAATTAAATACCTGCACTTTTCAAAGCTTAATCGTAGTTAGTTTGTATAACTGTTTATGATCAGAACATCATTGTCATGCCAGCTCCAAGTAATTTCATTTCAGGAATAAAGGGGGAAAGAAGAAATATGAGACGAGGACACCCATTCCTGAAGCAGATTGCCTGTCGTATATTAGGAACTGGAAAAATGATCAATTGATAAATAACCCACCATTGAAACTTACGTCACCAAAAAGTGTTTATGCTATTAAAATAGAGATGTCATGTAACCATTTGAAAAGGGGCGAGAATGAATAGTTTTGATTAAGACATTGAAAATAATTAATATTATAATTATTCATCAATTCTAAAAGTCTGAGTCTTTATTCCAGAAGGTAAGGGTGCCAGAGAGCTCCTCTGTTTTACAGACAAAGAAACATCTTTTCCACAAGCCCCTAGCACCCTGCCCTTCACATTCCACGTGACGGGGCCGCGGGGCCACTTCAGCAGAAGGACATTGGGAAAGAGGGCGCTTTGTCTCCGGCCTGTGCGGTTGGAAGCCGGCACTGGAGACATAAATGGGCATGGCTGGGGGGTAGCCACTCCTACAGCGATATGATCCTAGCCCAGGTCTTTTAAAAGGAGATAATTTTCTGAGAATAGCAGGGCACACCACTATGCTTGAATAAAAATGGTAACTGGGTTTCCTGAGCTGTTAAATTAAACATGCATAACTGATTTCCCCTCTCTGCAGCGGCCGGGCTTCTGACCATCCATCTCTGCTCCTGCCTGGGACTCGAGAGCCATCACCCTCGGAGTATAAAATCCTTCTTACTATTTTATTTGTCCTTTGTTTGCTGGTCCCTCCTTGCCTGCCTCCAATATTTTTTGTTTTTATTCCTTGCTTTGCTGGGACATGTGATTTATCCTATCACTGGAGATCTCTATGAGAAAGCTCCGGATATTTATTCACCTGTATATTTCAGAAGCACCGGGCGGGGCTGCCGGTGGCCCCACTCCAGGAGAGCCATTCATTTCCATGCGCCCTGCGCAGCCTGGGTAGCAGCGGCAGCGGCACTGAATTTGGGCCACACAGGAATGGCTTCATTTGAAAAGACGCAATTTTAAATTCCCCTTTTGAAAATAAATTTATTTTTGGCAGTATCACTTCCACTGCCACTGCCTTGTGTTGTCTTTATGACACCTCCCTTGGACGTAATGACAGCCTCCTAACTGGTCTGCCCATAACCAATTTTTCTTCCCTCCTTCCACCCTACAAAGATCCACCAAAATGACCGCAAGTCTCTGCTCACCATCTATTGTCAGTGCCTTCCCACTGTAGGCAAGCCGACAACAAAACCTCTCTGTGCGGACTTGAGGTTGTTTTTGGATTCTGATCAAGTTTCTGCACTCCTGAAAGTTAGTGCTCACCACTCCCTCTCTGTTTCCTCTGACTGCCTGTGTTCTGATTCTGAAGGAAGGGAGTCTTTGTCACATAGAGGAAGAGGGTCTGGAGAGAGACACACTGGTGCCGCTGGTCTCCCTAGACTAAGGAGGAGGTGTGGGTGGGAGAAGTGAGACCTGGAGCCAAGATGACCTTACGCAGACCGAATTCAAGAGTGGGCTCCCAGGTAGACTCCTGGAGTTTGCTAAAAGTAAAGAGATAGAGGAGTGAAATGCAATAGCAGAACCCCTTTTGAGACCTGGACTCCAGCAGAATTCAGGTAAAAGGTACACAGGAGGGAAGGGCAGGTGTGGGGGCGAGGGAGCCACCTGTGAGGCTCCTCTCCACAGCCTCCGCCTGTCTCCAAAGCCATGGCTTCCCTCCCGGGGTGATTGTGCAGCTGCTGGCTCTGTTTTCAGGAACTGAGTCCTGAATGGGCTTCACTCTGAGGATGCCAGGACCCCAGTCGCATGAGCCAGCAGAGGATGGGGATCTGGAACCAGGGAGGCCATGCTGGGCCAGGCAGCACCTGAGTAAGGACTGGCTGGATGGAATTCGCCAGTTGCACCGTGCCCACAGGGTGACTCTCAGACGGGTGCAACAGCAGCCCCTCCGGGCTTCCCTCTGGATTGGAGTCCAACCCCAGGGCAGGTTGGAAATCTAGATTTGGAGCCTGGGGACAGGACTGTCCAGGGCTGAGCAAACAATGAGTGAATGGGCTGCCAGTTAGGGCTCCTTCACCCTCAGGGCCGTTATATGCTCATCAGGAAACTGTAACACAAGCTCAGCTAATCAACTGGGTGAATTGGAAAGTGTCTCCAGAATAAGAGAGAATGTGCAACTCGGTGACACGTGGGGACACAGTTCTGTCTCCAGGGTCCTGCTGTTTTTCATACTTAGGGCAACACACGGATTCCATAGCACACCCAGTGTGGACAGTGTGGCTCCAGCATCCTCCCAGCCTGAGAGGCTGACCCAGGCATTGGGCAGACCTCAGCCTGTAGGTTGGTTTTGTAGTTCTGTGGGTCTTGAAAAAGGTGAGGCCTGATGATTAGTAAATCATAAAAGAACTTGTGTGTTTTTTTTTTTCCTGCTTTGGGATAATCAGAGAACATTTAATAAACATGCCAATGTGCATGCAGCAATATTTAGCAAAAATAAAGCACAATATATGCAATAGAATACAAATTTGAAACAAAGATAAATGCATGTGAATGTATGAAACTGCTTTTTAATGACTTCATGACGTCCCCTCCAAGTGTAGGCGGGGATCCTTGGCGGGGGGTCTCACCTGTGTTTTTCTGCAGTGACCATCAAGGAAGGGTCTGAGTCTTACAAAAGAATTTAAGATCTACTCAAATCCAGTAAAACGTTTTAAAAACATCAGCACAGATCACTGTGAAAGTGTTAAGAAGGAGGCATTGCATAGGAACCAAAAGCCCACATCAGTGGGGGGAAAATATAATTTTCTTATGTTCTCACTCTTACCTGTTCACAGGTTTCATAAAGGGAGGCCCGACTCCTGGACTCTTTCCTCATCAATTTTTCATTTGTGCCCCATAAATCATCCTTTGTTCCTTTCATCAGTTCATAAGAAAGAGTATAAAATCATGCTTCCTTAGGCACAATTTCCTCCAACAAGGAGGTTGGGGACAGTTTTAATAAAACATTCATTCAGGTCAGTGAGCTGAACAGGGGAGCTGGAGCAGTCAGTGCGCCCAGGGACGGGTCCTAAAGACCTTAAGGAGGACTTGACTGTGTGTGGTGATTCCCACGGGAGTGTGAGACAGGTCTCCGTGTTCTGTTGCAGGCCCAGAGGGCAACTGTTGGGTAAAACCTACACATTATCTAAGGACAATCTCGGAAGTCCAGGGGAAAGCAGACCATGGCTGGGAAGAGGAGCACCTGTTCTGGGGACCCTGAGGTGGCCCCTAGGAGACAGAGCAGAGCAGAGACTCCTCCTTGTATTCCTCCACTCTCAGATCCACCCCAACCCCCAAGAACTCCTAGGAAAAGAACACCACCACCGTCCTCGGAAAACCGGGCTCCGCATCTGCCCCTTACAACACATACGGCCAACTTTAGAAATTGAGGTAATGTTAATCCAGGATTCAGGTTTAAGCTCGCTCACCACCAATCAATTGCATTGATTTTTCAGAAAAATTATGTCTCTGTCAATTACCTTTGTCAATGTCACTAGGAAATATGGAGCTACCTTTTAAGAATATGGAGAGTGAACCCTGTAAAAAGATGATGAAAACTCTCATTTTATTCCCCCAAACAACCTGCAACAGTGGCTCAATGGCTAACTGTGGGTTCCTTGGCGCGAGTCGAGGGCTGTTGTGGTTTGTAAGTAAATGAATCATATCCCTTTTCAAATGCTCTGTGTGCAGAAGACTAGACGTTTCAATAGTCTGGACCTTTGGAGGCGGGTTACACCAGTGACACTGGTAGAAGTCTGAATGATTAAATGACACCATTATAATAATTTCAAAATTGGTAACATTTGACTGTTTTCATAGGAAAATAATCCATTTGCTTCAATTTTACAACTTTTCTTTTAATATGTTACCAGGCAATTAAATTTTCTCTTTGAAAAGAGGGGCTCATTTAGAATTCCTGACTTTCATAAAATGTGTCCTAGTCAAGGGCTTCTGTATCCCTTGTGGTTGCTTTAGGTTACAGGTGCTAGTAATTATTGTTATTTAATTTCTTAATTATGTGTCCCTTTTCTTAAGTGCTGTGTAGTTTACTCTCCTTAAGAAGCAGCCAGGTTAATGAGGTACTTTGCCTTTTGAGATCACCCTTGTTGTAAGGAACAATTATCTCGCCTTGGTAGTTTGTCTCAGTCGGCTTTCACATTGGGGTGGGGGATGGAGAACTCCTGGGGAAAGCTAGGTTTATAGAGGGCATTAAGCAATGCACGTGAGGCTATCCTGATGTTCTCCCTCGCAGCTTGTCTGTTGCCGTATGCCCTGATTATCACACCCCTTCCCCACTTGATTATTTAGAGTCGGGGCCAAGAAAACATTATGAATTAGGCTGAAAGTCAGTCCTAATCACTCCTTCCCCTCCGATCTTGGAGCTATCCCTGAGGTCCCAGCTGACTGACTCCCTTGCCGAAAGTGGTATCTTAGTCCTTGCGCAGCACGGAGCCAAGAAGGCTTAAAACAGATAGAATCATCTCGGAGAAGGGCCTCATTGACTAATGTGTTATTTCTTCCTTCTATATAAAGTCTTAAACTGTAAGTAGTGATAAATTTGGGGACTTCAGGTATCAGGTGAATTGGAAGGTAGTTGTTTTTGTTTTACTCTACAGCAAAAACAAGCAGGCGCAATGGTGGCCTCCAACACCACCTGGCAAATTCCATTCAGCTTTATAAATTAGACTCTCTCCCCTCCTCTTTCTCCCTCTCTCTCCCTGCCTCCTTCTCTCTAGCTCATTCTTGGCATCTCTTTTTCCAGCTTCCCTTTCACCCTCAGTCCTCGTTCCTAACTCAACACATCTCTAATGCCACTAGGTCATAGGAAGAAAAGATAACACAACCCTGGGTCCAGCCACTCAGCGGGGGTGACAGTGCGCCCAATGCAGCAAGAAGTCGGAGCGTCCCCCAAACATCCCCCATCTGCTCTTTCTCTCCCCTCAGGAGCAGCCCCTGTTCTATTCCCTGCCTCTCCCTGGTTTCCTTCTTTCCCTCTCCATTTCTCTAAGCTTCTTTCACCAGTTTTCCCCTTTCTGAAACCACTTGGGCAATGAATTGTCTTTTTCATACTCAGTAGTAGGAGAAAGAAACCTCACCTTCATCTTCATCTGTTTGCAAAATGTGACTTTGGCCTTTTGCAGAGCCCACAGTCCTCCCTTGCCTCAGAGCGCCTGTCTTCTGCCTTTGGGACAAGGTTTCAAACATGCCTCTTACGATATGTGTCTGTGGCTGCGGTATCTCGGCTGAGAAACGATTCCATGTTAGCACAGGCCTTGAGACGTTTCCTACCTTCTAGCTTGGATTATGGTATTTACCACCGACTTATATGAGCAGTAGAGCAAGCAACCTCTAATCCAGATTATGCTGATGGCATTCTAGATTTTTGAATGATACATCTGAATTTTAGCAATTTGTTATTAAAATGATTAAAATTAAAATGTGATTTCCATATATTCTTACAATCAAAAATAAAGTAGAAAAATTGTATCTCTGAAGGACACTTTATGTTCTTTTCTTTGACATTGGCAAACTCCATAAAGTCATCTAAACATCTTCTTTCTGGTAAGAGTTATCCTCAGCTTCAGTAATGGTCCTTTAGTTCTGTATGAGCTCTCTCCTGTTGCATAGTACACTAATAAAAATTTAGTGGCTTAAAATAACACTCATTTATTAGCTCACAGTTCTGTAGATTAGAAGTCCAGCATGGAGGATAATGGAAATAAATAATGGAAATCATAGTTTGCGAAATTGTGTTCTCCCATTGCAAACTGATCCTAAACTTCAGACATTTTGAGTAACATGAAAATCACTGGTGGTCAGGTGCCCCATTGTGTTCTTTTATTTTATTTTTTTTTAATACCAAACTAGTTTCACACCTTGGGCCCTGAATCATATACTTATCAAGCAAATAAGCCTAATACCAATTACCAAAACTACGTGAGAATTAGATGAGTTAGATAAAATTTGACTTGAAATATACTCTTGTACCTTCTTGATACCAGGCAGTGACTCTGGTTTGTCTTGCATTCAAGGTGTTTTACAACCCCTGTGTGGCTCTTTCAGGTGCTCTGTTCTAAGATCCCTCTCTCCTCTAGTCTAACATAGTGGGACTCAGGGTATGATCCTGGGACCAGCCACTAAGCCTCACTGAGAACTTGTTAGAAATGCAGATTCTCCAGCCCCACCAGCTGATTCAGGAGTTCAGGTGTGAGAATTTAACAATCTGTGGTTTGACTCTGATACATACTAAAGTTTCAAAACACCTGGTCTTGAACCACAGTCCATTGTGCACAGGGATTCTTGCTCCTTCTTCTAGAATAAACATCTTGTACAATGTTAGCTTTTCAATATGTGTGAAGTTAATAGTTAACCCCAGTTATGTATATTGAATATGGCACCTCCCCAAAATCAGCTCACAGTGTAAGCACTAAGCATAGTGTTTATTTATGCAGACATTTACCAGCAAGCAGAACTAATGCTGTCAAACAACCGAGACTACTAAACTCAGTGGAATGTGTAGGACATATGTGCTGATGAACTGTGCCTGAAATTTGGTGGCAGCAGGTTACTTGCTCTAGTGTTTCATTTTTTAAGGTTATCTACACTGCTCTTGTAGGATTTAGCAGTGACTAAAATTGCTTCTTGTCATGCAGAAAAGGAACTCTGATGAACCAAAGGATGGTTTCAATGTAGCCACCTTCTAGCCACCTGTAGTTCCCAGAAACTACTGAAATTCCCTGTCCTTCCCGGCCCAGACATCCATCAGCCTAACTTTCACTTGGCTTTAATAGGCTCTTAACTTATCCTGTTGTTCCAGGCCATTCCTGTTGGGTTTAACTATTCAAGGAATCTCTTTAGGGTCAGAATTTTCAAAACTCCTCCTTTCCCTCTTCATGGGGCTCAGATTGAACCTAGGATAGTCAAATCTGCTTCTTTTGAAATAACCTACCCTGAAGTCGTCTCATTCAATTACTCCAAGATTACCAACCACTTACACCTAAATGGGTCTCTAATTTCTCTTTCTCTGTGGTGCATGGACTGACTTTCCACTGATGGAGCATTTCATGATTCAGCACCTTTACCAAAGTCGTTCTTGGGGATTGTAACCAGGTTTTCTCTTCACAAGATTGCAAGAGATGTGAGCAGAACAGAGTGAAATAATTTTAAAGCTGCATGACCTTCATAGAGTTAAGTGGGCTTGATTTATTTCATCTTCAGAGAAGAATCGCCTGGGAATCATGTTAAAGAGCAAAATGGCAAATGTACGAAAGTCTAACTTAAATTGAGATCACTGTCCACTGTGCCCAGGAATGCCTGACCTGTCAGAATTAATTTAATTTCCTCAATAAAATTTCATGTTTTGGTAATTATTGTTTTGATGCTTTTTGAAGGGACTGTGAATTCAGAGACTCTGGTTTCCTTGAAGCAGTGTTCATAAAGTGCCAACTAACTGAATATAGTTAATTCCTATTTCTACTTTCTCACAACCAGGAAAAAGAATGCTTGTGTTAAATCCATATTTTATTTTGTAAATTGCCATTCAAATTCAATATTTTAATACTATTTTTATTTCAAAGATGTTCAAATTATTTTATTGTTTTCTTTGTAGTGTATGTTAATTTTTATTTTAACTATTCTAACCCTCTCTCAACAATGGAAAATGACATGTTTATATAATACCAGATTTTCTTAAAACCTAGGAGTATTTTTATGTATATCACTTACAAAATAACAAAAACTATTAAAATTATTAAAAACTAAAAAAAAAAAGAAAGAAAGAAAGGACTAGCATAGGTAGTAACAAAATTCCTGGAAAAAATACATCTTATAAATAAAGTTGACATCTTAACAATATTCAATGTTCCAATCTGTGAATAGAGAATATCTCTCCATTTGTTTAGATTCTTTATATCTTTCTTCAATGTTTAGTAGTTTCTCCATACAGGTCCTGTACGTATTCTCTTATAAATTTACCTAAGTGTTTAATTTTGTCATGCTATTTTTAAATGGTAATTGTTTTAGTTGCAAATTTAAATTGTTCACTACTGGTATTAAGGAATACAATTGACTTTTGTACATTAATTTTTCATTCTGCCACCTTGATATACTTGCTTATTAGTTCCAGGAGGTTTTCATTTGTTTTTGTTGTTGCCATTGTTGCTGTTTTAGTTTTGGGGGGGTTTATACATAGATAATTAAATTATCTATATATAAGACAGTTTTATTTCTTCCTTTTCCTCTTCAATTTGTGTACGTTGTATTTGTTTTACTTGTATTATTGAGCTAGCTAGAACTTCTAGCACCATGTTAAATAAGGATGATCAGATGATACATGATTGCCTTGTTTTCCGTATTTGGAAGAAAATGTCTAGTCTCTCACTATTAGGTATAGAGTTAGCTGTAGGTATTTTACATATATTCTTTTTCAAGTTGAGGAGGTTCCATTATTCTTAGTTTTCTAAGAGTTTTTATCATGATTGAATGTTGCATTTCGTCAAATGCTTTTTCTGCATAAATTTATATGAGCATATCATTATTCTTCTGTAGCCTTTTTGATGTGGTAGATTATATCAATTGATATTTGAATGTTGAACCAGTCTTGCATGTGTGGTAATAAATCCCACTTGGTCATGGTGTATAATTCATTGTAGACATTTTTGGATTCAGTTTGCTAATATTATGTTGAGGATTTCACATTTATGTTCATGAAAGATATTAGATTTTAGTTTTCCTTTTTATAATGTCTTTATCTGGCTTTCGTATTAGGATAATCTGTAAGAAATTGTGGAGAATTGTTATTATTTCTTCCTTAAATATTTGGTAGAATTCATATGTTAGAGTATCTAAGCCTGATGTTCTCTATTTTTAAAGGTTATTCATTATTGATTCGATTTATTTAGTAGATAAAAGGCTATCCAGCTCATTTACTTCTTGTTTGAGTTTCAGCAGTTTATGCCTTCCAGGATATTGGTTCATGTTATCTAAAATATCAAATTCATTGGTATAGAGTTGTTCATGGTACTCTTTTATTATTGTTTTAATTCGTGGGGTTACAGTAGTAATGACCTCTCTTTCATTTTTGAAATTGGTCATTTGTCTGTCTTTTGACATTTGAGTGCCTAGAAGTTTATCAATTTAATTGAACTTTTCAAAACACAACCTTTTTGTATCTTTGAGGTTTTTTATTATTTTCCTTTTTCTAAGTCCATGGATTTCTGCTCTATTTTTATAGCATTTTATTATTTCTATTTGTTTTGAGCTTAAATTATCCTTTTTTCTATTTTTGTAATGTGGAAGCTTAGTTTATTGATTTTAGATTTTTCTTCTTTTGTAATAAATGCATGGAATGCTATAGCTTCTCCTCTAATTACCACTTTCACTGCAAGCTACAGATTTTAATAAATTATATTTTTGTTTTCATTAATCCAAAATATTTTAAATATTCTCTTAAAACTTCTTCTTTGACCTTAGGATTAGGTAAAAGTGTGTTATTTAATTTTCAACTATGTGGGAGGTTAATCCAACTATTTTTCTGTTATTGATTTTTACTTTAATTCTATTGTAGTCTGAGAACATACTCTGTATATTTCCTATTCTTTTAATTTTGTAATTGTGTGTTTTATGGCTCAGATGTGGTCTGTCTCGCTGAAAATTCCTTGTGAGCATGGAAAGAATGGACTTTCTGCCATCACTGGGGGGAGTATTCTATAAATAGCATCATGCTGGAGCCCGCTGGAGTGGGGGTGAGGTGTGGGAGAGGAAAGTTGCTCCATGCTCATGTGATTGAATGCCAACTTTAGCCAGCCTGTGTCTCACGGCTGTGACCTTCACAAACATTTCTCTACTGGGTTAGCTTCCCCCTGCCTTCCTTGTACTCCCTGCCCTAACTGCAGTGTTCTCAATCTATTTTTATTTTTTTATTTTTTGACGCCCTGACTTCTGTTGACTATATTTTTCTTCCCCTTAGGAAAGGCAGAGGCTTCAGGAGGCTGGAATGGAATGCATGTCCTTCCCCCAGTTGAAATACAGCTCTGGCAAATTCTTTTCCTCTGGAGAGTAAGTAGTATATGGATTTGGCTTTCAGATGTGCACCACGTAGTAATTTTGTAACAAAAATACAAAGGGATGTTGCCCTAAGTCTCCACAAATTATTGGGATGAAAGCAGTGCATCTGCGGAGAACACCACAGACTCCTACACCAAGGGAGAGGGGCATTCTCTTCCCTCCTCGGTACCTCACAGGACAGAGCTGATGCTCCGGAGCACGGGTCTACTCTGGCTATCTGCCCGAGCAGCCAGGGAGACCACAGTGCAGGTGGACTGTCATGGCACCTCACAGAAGTGTGTTTGTTCTTGAGCCTTTCTGTCAATTCACCTAAAATGCAGTAAATGAGGTCTTTATAAGAGCCTGGAGGCTTTATTTAACAAACGAGGTAAGAAGCTAGGAACCAATTATGTCAACTGGCTGGTGAGAGCTAGGATAACTGGGGTTAACCATGATTAAAATGACCAAAAAATCTAGCATTTAGCATTTGTCGGTTCAGCCAGCTGAAGTTGGTGATGTCTAAATTCAGTTCATAAATAGAGCTGTTTTAGACTACCTTTTGGGAAGAATCTCTTCTTGGAGATTAAACTAAACAGACATACTTAGTTATGCCAAAACCCAGAAACCAGGAGTCTTGTTGGGCATCAACTAAATCTCCCATGAGTGGTAGATTAATCATTTTCTGCCCAATAATGTCAGGGTAGCATAATAATTGATTAATTAAAAATAGAAGATACTAAATAAAGATGATTTTTTTTGTTTGGATCCTGCTCCATGGTATGCTACAGAGGGGCAGGAGAGGAGAGATGATGAGCTTTAATTTAGGTAGCAGCTTTGCACTGCGTACGTGGTTGTCTTACCCTAAAAGGATTAATATTGATAGTGAAATCTAGCTATTACTGGGTGGGTCTGTGATCGGAGAACACTTTGAATAACCTCCTTTCTCATCCTTCCAAAGGAGAAGACTGACTCAAATTCAATCTCCGGAGGTGTGAGAATAAGGCTGGAAGCAGACCTAAGCAGAAGCGTGGTGTTGGTGATGTCTGCCATTGGTGCCTGAGCACATCCATCATGTATAACTATTTAGATCTTTTTGGTAAATGTGTAACCACCAACAGTGAGAGATTAGTGAGGCCTACAGTTCTCCTTCCATACAACCTTGACAATGGGTGTGAAAGCAGATCACAAACTGAGTTTTGCTATATGTAGAAACATGTACTCGATGAACGTTTAATTTAACAAATAGATTCAGCATAATCATACACCTTGTTCTGTAACCTCAGTAAATCCCCAGTTCTCTGTACTTTTAGATCTGCCTCTATAGCGCATATGAAAACTTCTCTTGGGGGCAGACAAAACACTATTCTAGAGTCTGATTCAGTTCTACACATAGTCAGCTCCAAACAGTTAGTCCTCCAGGTCACAGGTAAACACAGGATGGTTTCAGAGCTAGGCTTTGGGCAACTTTCTGAAGGGTGTAGTATGAAATACTCACAGGATTCTTCCACTCTGTCCTGATAAAGGTAGGTCTCATGTCCACATATCGAGCAATATCATGCATGGAAACACTACTGATTTCACCAAACAAAATATATTCCACTCTTCTCAATACTGATTACCAAAATATATCCAGTTTTCACTGGGGAGAAAAGTAGCCAAAGTGCTTATCGTTGCTACCTCTGGCATTTAATCTTTTGATCAAATGTTAGTTGACTATATGGATTATGCATTCGTGATAAGAGCAATTGACCAGTCAGAACTAACATGCTCGTCTCATTATTTAAAATATAATTCATTTTTGTTAATTCAATGTTTTAAACAATACAAATGAAAATTAAAAATATTCAACCATAAACCCTCAGTCCAACTACAGAAATTGTTTTCATTTTTTTATCTTCCTTCCAAACTTGATTACTGTAAATATGCATGATTTGGATATTGTTTAATCATAGGCCACACTCAGCCTAGGACTCTAATTTTTCTAGATATACCTTTCCCTCCTTTACTTGTGGTTTCTTTTTCTTCATTTTTAGGATCTCTTTTGTTCCCCATGTGCTTCTTTCCTTTATATTCTATTCTCTCGGAACAGTCTACTTTGTGGATAAAATTAGTCATATACTAAGAACTCAGGAAGTTATTTATCCCAGATATATGTAGAATTTTAAAGAGGCCCATAGAAAGTTCAATGAATAATCAATGGTGACATCTAATATTTGTATTTATGTGTGTGCATGTTTGTGCATGCATGGGCGTTGACTATCACTTATGGGAGACTGTATCCATAGGAATTCTGTCTGCGGGTTATACAGACAAAAAATAACAATGACTTATTTTTTCTCATGTAAAGAAAGTATGGAGGTAGAACGTCCAGAAGTGTTTTGCCATCTTTTGCACCACTAGGGAACCAATCTCCTCTAATCATTTTGTTTTGGCATTCTAGGCCAGCGGCTGACCTTCTCAAGTCTGCCTCAGGATCCAAGATGGCTGTTGGAGCTCTAGCCATCTCACGTGTGTTCCAGGCAAAGAGAAAGTTAAAAACGTCCTTTAAGCAGATGCCTGTTCCCATATTTAGCATATTTTCATGCCTTACCACTATAAATCACTAGCTAGAAATTAATTTCAAGAAAGGCTAGGTATTCTGCAATCTTTTAGCTTAGGCATATCACTGCCTCTAACAAATTTAGGGCCCTGTTATCATGGAAGAAGTGCAGAAAGATAGCAGATAGGCAGCTAGTTGTTTCTGCGGCAGTGGCCTTCCCAGAATGCTTCAGGTCAATCAGGGTCAACTGAGGTCAACCGAACTGGCCTTGTCTTTAGGTGTTTCATCCTGCCTGAAGTCACTTCCAGGTTTAGAATGGCCAGGGAAGCTCTTCTGTCTTTGTGACCCCTTTGGGGGGTTTATGTATCCTTTTTTATTCTGTCCACAAATAATCACTGAACTTGGAACTGCATCCTGGGAATTCTCAGCCCTTGGTGTTGTCTCCGGCTGCTCTGCTCCGGGGCAGGCCTAACCCCTTCTGGTCTGGATTTTCATCCCCACAGATGAAGCAGGATGTGTTTTGAGCCTGGAAAATTACCTGAACTAAAAGCATTTTGAACGGTAAGTCAGGCAAACAAACCAGGGTCGAAGGAGCGTTTCTCACTCTGTAAGATAAAAATAATACGTACGGCAGGGGTGCTGTGCGGAGGTGTAATGATGATGGAATTCTCAGAACAGTGGCCCAGAGACAGGTAGATCTAAATTTCTAAAAGCCACCTGTCAAGCTGTGATTAAAATTACTAGCTGCCATTTGCAGACAGAGAAATCAATACTAATGACCGTGAGGCTTGCCTTCTGGGGAGTAAACAAGCAGCTCCCGCCCCTGCAGAGCGTCTTTGCAGAAGAGCAAGTTCAGCTGCAGGGGTGTGCGAGGCTGCTGCCTTCCCTTCCAGGCGTACGTCCCGGGGGTGTTGGTGGAACTGGAACTGAGGTCGGACAGTCTGGGAACCTCCGAATAACGGGAGGGGAATGGAAAAGTATTTAGAGCTCTCTATAGATTGTGATTGTAGTATTTGCTTCCATGCATTTTCATTTGTAGCAGAAACCTGGATGTCTCTGCTAGACAGAGTAATCGAAAACTTTCAAACAACACTGTCATGACATTCTTTTCAGGAAAAAAAAATCGAATAAGTAAAGCTTTTTGCTCTTCATGGAGAAGAAACAAATATGAGAGAGCAGAGCGTGTGTTGGCACATTCCTGGAGTCCTGAGAGGGAGGCAACACATTATACATTTAAGCAAAAAGATCCAGATGGGTTCAGGTATAATGCATTCAATGTGTTTAGATTTTTTAAACTTAAAATGTCTATTTTTATTTTACTATTCGAAGTGTTTCATTTGTCTCCAAAAGTTATCCATAAGTTCTCAGAGAGCGACAATCACAGGAACCCGTCTTTGTTTCTCAAGATGAGTATTCACAGGACTTAAATCTACTAAAACTACTTCTCAGCTCTTCCCTTTTCAGGCTGTGGAGAAATGGTAATTGGGATGAAAGCCTTTACCTTTTATGCTCACAGGACACCAACACCATTTCATCTTCCTTTGGCTTCTCTGCATTGCACAGGGCCACGGGGCACTTGGAAGTATCCTCTGCACCTTGCCAGGCCTCGGGCCCACCGTGTCAGTGCGCAACATGCACATGCTCCGCTGCCAACACCCTTGGCCTAGCAGCCTCCCTGACCTGGAGCCCCAAGTGTGCTTCCTTCTGCCGGCAGCAGGAACAGACCGGAAGCTTCATCTTTGACCTCGGTTCTTGACACAGAACTGGCTGATGGGTTGGGTTTCATTTCTGTCTCACAAGTGAACGTTCCCACCTCTTGCAAACAGCAGTGGAGTGACACCCAGGGACACTTTCAAACCAGTGCCTGTGACAATTGAGAGGTGAGACTTTCTATTAATATTTTCTAAAAGTTAGATTGAGGTAGCAGTAAAAATTTTCAGGGCCACTGCTGTTGGATACAAACAAAATCTATTCCCTTGGTCTGAGTGCTTCCCTCTCTGCAGTTTCAAGGTGGGAGGGGACCCCTCTGCCTGCTCACTTGGGAGGTCGCTACTCTTTGGGCTCTTGGCCCTGGTTCTCTCTCTCGCTCTTTCTGTCTCTCTCTCTGTCCCCCACCCCAGTATTTCTTCCATCACTTATCTTTCAATTCCACTGAGCCCAAATATATTTCATAATGATCCTGATAAATAATTCATGCTAATGCACTAATGGTATATACATTTTAAATGGGAGGCCTCCTGGAGCAAAGCTCTGCTTTTATAATCTACCCATTGACTGATTTGATATTGATGAGAAAAACAGAATTTAATCTTATATCTATCCCACCTCATGACCTACCTTTCATGGGCAGTTTACTAACAAATAGGAAGGGAGATTTAGTGGTAGAAAATTCTATCACGAAAAATAATCATTTGCTCCATGCCTGTGTCCACCTTCCAAGGGAGCCAGGCCTCTAAAACTTTTTCCCTAATCAAATTTTATCGATCTCAGACAACACAGCGTTGCACGTGCAGCCTGGCAGCAACTCACCCTTACAGAAGGTCGGTGGCCCTGGCCCCCCCCCCACCGCCCCCCCCCCCATCCCCGGGTCAGCTCCCCATGGCTCCTGCAAAGTGCCTGACACACAGTCGGTTGCCAATGAATATTATCCAGTGACGACTAAACTAAAAACAACAATAAACAAATAAAATCCAAAAGGACACCAGACACAAACAGAAGCATAGAAAATAAACAGTCCATATATATCCTACCCAAGATTTTAAACTTCACAAAGCAAAAAACATGTCATCATTTTTCACAGGATTTGGGAGACAATGCTTTTATTCTTGTTCCCTCTCCTCATCTCACTCACAAAACACAAAACCAGCACGGAATTCAACCTAGGAGGATACAGTTTTGTACAAAATGTAAATGCCTACTCTGAAATCGCTAGTACTAATTTGACAACATATAGCAACAATAGCAATCCTTTTGTGGGTAAAACAAGTATTCATTGAACAAATGCTCGGCACCTACTGTCTGCCAGACACTGCCTCAGGCACGAAATATAGCTGTAAGCCAAACAGACAAAATTCCACATCCTTCCAGGCCTACAAATGGACGTATAGGGGAAACTGCATTGTTTACTGAACACTACTCAGGTGATGGGCACACTTACAGCCCTGACTCAAGCATTACAAAAGATAGCCATATAATAAAAACATTTCCCTGCCTCAATATTTTGAAATTTTAAAAACCCTGCAGTCTGCAGCATGTAAAACGATGGCAAGTCTTAAAGGACAAACAGCAGGGAGTGTGAGTGGGGTCATTCTGATGGGGAAGGGATGAGAAGGGGTTTGGGGCCAACTGGGGAAAGAGCAAGCACATCGGGCACAGAGAGCATCTGGGCTAGAATCTCATGTATCTCGTGCCCAGAGGGTGCCAGGGAGGGTGGAGGAGGCTAGTGGAAAGATCAAAAGGGAGAAAAATAGGAGACTAAGGGCTCCAGATAGGACAGGGCCATAGAGGCCACTTTAAGGACTTTGTTTGTTCCCTGCATGAAAGGGAAATCAATGAGGAGGCTTGATAAGAGGGGGGTCATTTTCTTAAATTTAACAGATTTTTCCTTTTGGGGGGGAACAGACTGCAGGAAGGCAGGCTAAAGCAGAGGTAGCAACAATCCCGAAAACACTATTGCAGTAATCCAGCCAATAGGTGCCAGTGCCTGGAGCCAGAGTGGTTGCCATGGAGACAATGAGCCGAGGTCAGATGCTGACTATCTTTGGAAGGTAGTGCAGACGGGATTAGATAACATACTGGATATAGGGTCTCAGAAAAATAGTGTGTGGAATGACTCCTTGGGCTTTGGTTTTTGACTTAAGTAGCGGGAAGGTGGTTGTCATTTTTTGAGATGAGGAGACACACAGGTATCTAGTTGAAGGATCAAGAACGACTGGAATTTTGCAAAATGCTGCTTTGTGATCTTCGCTGAGGTTCAGGCTAATCTAGGGCATCACACGTAAGGGCAGGTCCCACAGACCCTATCCCAGAAGTTGGAATGGGGCCAGCGCAGATGTATACTTGTCCTAGTAGGGCAGAGAGTTAGCCATTTAGCATTAACTTTGCATTCTAGCTAAATGAACCCATGTTTTTCATTTATCTTTCCCAGCACAACTTCTGGGCCTTGTTGAATTGACTCCACCCCTGACCTTCTGCAGCAGGTGTGTGGTGCACAGGAAACAATATGCCCCAGCCCACCACCAAGTCCCAGAGCTGCAGGACCTCTGCATGGAGCCGGCCTCCCCGCCAGGCAGCCATGGTCAGGGCCTGCCACAGGACCGTGCTCCCTGCTGGGCTTGGGGAGCTGACCGCGGGACCTACCAGGAACGAGGGGGTGTCAGCTGCTGTTGCTCCTTTAGGGAATGTGGCTGGGGTGATGGTGTCATTTCCTTATAGAGAATTCCCTGCATAAGTGAATCATTATAAAAGCTTGATACTCTAATTTATTCCTGGAGAAACCTCAGAAAAACAGTAGTGTTTTAGAAATGTTAAAAAGGATTATATCTTACAAAACAATATTTTGTTACATATACACAAACCATCTACTTTGCCTGCACTGGGAATGAAAATACATTTCCATGCTATGAAATGCACACTGTGTCTCTGTATCATTTGGGCCACAATATGTTTGTTTTTAGTAGTGAATTTATGAATCCCAGCTAGAATGCAGCAGAATAGAAGAAATTGAAAAGTCAATGAAGTGGGTTGCCCGCTGCTTCTTGATAAAGATCAAACATGAGATTGAAAAATACGTGTATTGAGTACCAAGTTTCCCCTGGGACGAGTTGTAATTCTGGAAGACCGGGCTAACCTTTTGCCTGGATGCTTACTCTGTCTGCACCTCTTCTCACATCTACTCAGAGAGGCTTAAAGTCACTTTAATAGAGCCTCAACCAATCTATTTCATAGTCAAAGTTAGGATTTGAGTGCAAATCTCTGTTAGATAAGGTAGTATTAGCTGTTGTAACAGGTAAGCTCAAAATTCCAGCAAATTTCAGCAAGGTAACATAATAAAAGTATGCTGTAGCCCCTATAAAAATCCTACACAGGTGTTTTTGATTGTTGCTGGGACAAGAGGGGAGAAGGGTTGAGGGACTCTGGCTGATGGAAGCTCTTACATCTTCAATATGTGTTTTGTAAGGTCCTGCGGGACGTTACCTCTGGTGGGTCTGGGAGAAAACAGGCCTATTTTTAACCATCAGTGAAAAGCATTTACATAACCCCTCCTCAAACAATGGGCACATTCAAGCATGGGGGGATGAACAAGCGTGGGGAACAGGGGAGAAAAGTAATCACGGCACTGCTTATGTCACTGAGATAACGCAGATGGCCAGGGGGAGAATTGTTCAGTTGCAATTTTTCCTGAGCAACTATTTACTCCAAATTTCATTGCTTTTAATAAGTTCTCATGTATTATTTCATGAGAAATAACCTGTCTGAACCTATTCACAGATGAGTAGATTATGTTCCATGTATTTTTGAGCTTGGGAAAAAAAATCCAAACATAATAAAATAATAACTATCTGGTTTTAGGTTGCTGGAAGATAGCTTCAGAGCTTGGTTTGGTTTGCCTCAGAATTGTTGAATTTGTGTTTTGAGTGTAAAAGTCCAGTCAGAAAAACATAGAATTAAAATGTGGAGCTGATTTTCCATCCATCTGTATAACTACAAAATTTCTCTTTTATCAGATTTGACATCCTTCCTCAATCAAGTAAAAACAGGGAAAAGAAAGGTAAAGAAAGAAAAAAGAGAATAAAAGACAAGAAAAAAGGACATTGAGAACATATTGAACCTAGAAAGAATTTGTAAAAAGAGCAATTGGAAGAGGAATTTGAAGGGGATGCTGGTAACTAAAGCGACCTCAGAGCTTTCTAAGTTTATTCTCAGCTGGTAGAATTATTTCCTCTTCTTCAGGTCTCTGAGAGTAGCCACACAGCTGGCAGCAATGCTAACTCACAACTAGTAGCGCTCTATCCAAGGATATATGGTATTTTCTTTGTGCGTTCTTCATAGCATTTCTCTCTTCTGTCTTTACAGCACTTTTATCACAACCACAAACTGATCTGTCACGAATGGTCAGAATGTATCCTCTGCTCACTTGCCCAGGAAGGTTAGTGTAGAGGCCGGAGTTGGTCCATGTGAAGTGCAGGACAGAGAACAAGGTGTCCCCCAAACAATCTCTCGTTGCTGAGGCTACAGGCCCCTGCATGATGCCCTGAAGCCTGTAGATGCTCTTCCATCACTGGGTTATAGTCTAGACCTGGTACAATGCATTGTAAGCGCAAAACATTGATGCCATCAGGATACACACACTAGCATCTTAATTTCTTGCTGAGAGTTTGGGTAGAAAAAGACAAATAAATTGTAAGAATTTACACAAGGTATAGAGATTCCTTTTAACAAACATCTGAAAAATCCAAGTGAGAATAAAATAAAACTTTTGTTTTCTCTGTGGAGAACGAATTATTTTTCTACTTCATAAATGCAGGTTAAATTTGAAATTCTCCTTTAACCCCACAGCACCTTTTTTTAGTGTAAATCATTTGAAAATAATCATTCCAAACATATTGTAAATTTTACTGCTTTCAAAATCAGTCTCTACAGAAAATATTTACATTTTAAATTACATAAAAATCCTTAGTGTCGGATAAACATCTTTTCTGCCAACGTATCTCCTTTGAAGATCCCATTATCTCAGTGGGGTTCAGTGAAATCCCTGCACAGTAGATTTCTATGCCCTGAGATTTTAACCAAACTTCCTGTGAAAGTGCTTTCCAAGGAAACAGGTAGAATAACTAGCAGAGTCCAACAGCTGGAGAAATGCGGCCGCCTGCCCTGGTCCTCACCACTCTAACATCCAAAGGTAATCTCATTATTAGGATTACAAATGTAATATTTTACTGTAGTTAATGTCTCAAAATTAAAAACATATATATCTTCAAACTATTGACTCACAAAATGAGTTTCTTCATTCTCTGCCTATTCCCCTATTTAATTACTGATGGAAGTCTAAAAATTACCAATATTCAAATTTTAAATTCCTCAAAATAATAGAGTAAATGTATGCCATATATGTGATGTTTAGAGGAAGCATTTACTGCAATCATAAAGAATAATATCAGCACAGAACTTCTGGTCCAAGATTGAGGACACCTATTTGTTTCTTCTTCTTCTTGCAATTCCATTAAACATACAGTAAAGGAATTTCTAAAAGACATAAACCCAAAATAATGAAGAGGTCTAGAAGGGAGACTTCAGCAGACGATATAATTAATTACATAAATGTTGAGAGGATGGAGATATCAGGTGTGGTGGCTCATGCCTATAATCCCAATACTTTGGGAGGCCAAAGTGGAAGGATTGCTTGAGGCCAGGAGTTTGAGATCAGTCTGGGAAACATAGAGAGATCCCATATCTGCAAAACATATGATAAAAAAGAAGATGGGAAGATGCAGAAAGACAGAGGAAGTGGTACAGTTTATATGTGTCAAAAAAGTAACTCATAACCCTATCAGACTCAACAATTTCTTTTCATAACAAATATTTTGTAACACTCCTTTTATTACATTGAAAAGATATATATTATGGAATGTAAATAATCCATAGAAATTTTTTTTAAAAAATCAGTAAAATGTCTTAACCATAGCTGAAAGGAGAAACACAAAGTAAATAATTTATAATCAATTCTATAACTTAATATGCAAATTCTCAGCTACAATTCTACTGGAAGACTTAGTGAAGCTGTCAGAGGCTTGGAATCTGTATATAATAGTCTAAATCCATCAACTGCAAATGAAACATTTGCAGAAGTATATTGTTTATGCTACTTATATAATATAACAGTTATACTCGTGATTTAGTTGCTGCTTGGGTAAACCATCTAATTAGAGGAGAATTACCTTTGGCTGTCATAGGAACTATTGAAATTGTGGTCTGGACACAGGTTTGCAGCTGGACTATTAGAGAAAGCTCAACATCTATACAGATAGAATGGAGTTGGCCTGGCTCTAGTTAACATGAGACACAGAAAACTGTTACAAAGCTCTAGTGGAGTCCTTGAATATAATCAGCTTTCTGGGGAAAGATTGTATTCTGGCCTTGTCATGATATGGTAGACTTACTTTTCTTTCTACATAATTATTTCAAATCTCCCATTAGTAGCTGGTATAAAAATAGCAGATGGAAAACAAAATCCATTAAACTTATTCTTTCTTTTTAATCAGAATTAAAATTTTTTGGCATATTATGGTAACTATGCAATCTTATCGCATTGGTTCAATATAACTGGCTGATTTTCAATCTGTAGGCTAAAACCAAAGCAAACAACAAAATTCCTTATTCTGGGTGAGCTGCAATAACGTGAAGGAGTCATGTCAAGGTCAACCTTGTAAAGTCATTGGTGCTTAAGAAAAGCCACATCACAGCATGGGAACCACAAGCTCGGTAATTGGCAAATCCAAGTTGGTAAATACAAGCTGGCATTTTCTTTGGTTTTATCACTCAAAAAACAATATGATATTTTGAGGAGATAATGAAGTATTTTATATATCGGGGGCTACCTGCTAATAAATTTGTTTTATTTATATATCTGTATTAACCTAATTTTGGTGACTAAGAAGAATTCTAATATGAATAAAGTTATTAAAAGTATTTTTAAACCCAACAACAAATAATGAAGTTCAATTTCAGCTTATCATATTCTTGAATAATTAACAAAGGATAACAGCTAATAATTTGTAATTAATTGCATACATCATGGAGTAGAAATTTTAGCTTTTTGAAATATTAACATAACATTGAAAGTATTCCCAATTTAAAGGCATCTGTGATATGTCGACTGCTTCACACTTTCCATCTGAATTCTGACCTCTTTTGGCCCTTTTACGTCCCTCTCCCCTGGACTGAATTTTAAGGAATGCATGGCAGTCTCTTTGACTTTTCCTTGTCACAGGTTTTTTTAAGGTAAATATTTTAGAAAAACTTTTGTCCTTTGGTTTATTTACAAAACAAGCCTTCCCTTATGAAAACTGTACAGTATTTTAAGTATAGTGTGTCCTGTGTTTGCCTTAAGTTTCTCCTTGAAGTCACCCTCTGGGACTCTGTTAAAATTAAAAACTCAGTGTAGGTATTCATAGATTTTACTCTGGAGGCATCTGCCTTTGACTTTCTTAATTGCTCTTTTTACATCATACTGCATTCTGTAATCCTGGCAAAGTCACACACTGAGTCCATAAAGGGCAAAGAGTCACTGCTTGATCTGAGGAAGAACCAAAAATTTGAGTCTGGCAAATTTATAATTTCAATTCCATCAATAAGAACTCTAAGTGAGATTTTAAAAACTACTTTTATTTTTTTTTTTATTTTAAGGTGGCAGATAACATTGTATGTTTTTATCATGTACAGCATGATGTTTTGAAGTATACCTACATTGTGGAATGGTTAAATATAGCTAATTAACAAATGTCTTACATAGTTATGATTTTTGTGGTGACAGCACATAACATACACTGTGTTTGCATTTTTCAAGAATACAATATATTGTCATTAACTATAGTCACCTTGCTACAAGAGATCACTTGAAATTTATTCCTCCAATCTAGCTGTAATTTAGACCAACTTTGACTGACAGCTCCTCATCCCACTCACTCCCTAACCACCCCAGCCTCTGATAACCACCAATTATATTCTCTGCAACTTTTCTAGATTGTATGTATGAGTGAGATCCTGTGGTTTTTGTCTTTCTATGGCTGGCGTATTTTACTTGAGATAATGTCTTCCAGTTTCATCCATGTTGTAGCAAATGATAGGATTTCATTCTTTTTTATTGCTGAATAGTATTCCATCCTGTATTTTTAGGCTTTCTTTTTTTGTGTGTGTGTGTCATCCTTGCGCAAGGGCCATGCTAATCTTCCCTGTATCGTTCCAATTTCAGTATATGTGCTGCCGAAGCGAGCACTTAGGCTTTCTTTATCCACTCACTTGTTCATTGATGCTTGAGTTGATTCCATGTCTTGGCTATTGTGAATAACATTGCTACAAACCTGGGAGTGCAGATATCTCTTCAACATACTGATTTAATTTCCTTTGGATACATACTGAGTACTGGGATTGCTGGATCACATAAACAATCCTAAAATTCTTGTGGAACCCCAAAAGACTCAGAATAGCCAGAGGAATTGTGAGCAAAATGAACAAAGCTGGAGGTATCAAATTACTTGAATTCAAAATATACTATAAAGCTATGGTAACCCAAACAGCATGACACTGGCATAAAAACTGGCACATTGACACATGGAACATAATAGAGAGCCTAGAAATAAATCTGCACATGTAGACTGCACCAACTGACTTTTAAAAAAGTGCCAAGAACACCCACTGGGAAAATGACAGTTTTTTCAATCAATGGTGTAGTAAAAACTAAATATTCACATGCAGAAGAATGAAATTAAACCCTTATCTCCCAGCATATATAAAAATCAACTCAAAATGGATCAAAGACTTAAAGCTAAGACCCCAAACTATAAAACTACTAGAAGAAAACATAGAGGAAATGCTTTATGACATTGGTCTGGACAAAGATTTTCTGGATAAGACCTCAAAAGCACAGACACCAAAAGCAAACATGAACAAATAGGATTACATCAAGCTAAAAAGCTTTTGCACAGCAAAGGAAACAATCAACAAGGTTAAGAGATTATCTACAGAATGGAAAAATAAAATTTCAAACCATACATCAAACAAGGGGTTAACATACAAAATATACAAAGAACTCAATAAGCTCAATAGCCAAGACACCCCCTAATAACCTGATTGAAAAAGAACCGAATAAACATTTCTCAAAAACAAGACATATAAATGTCCAACAGGTGAATGAAAACATTCTCAACATCACTAAACATCAGGGGAATGCAAATCAAAACCACAATGAGATATCACCTTATCACAGTTAAAATGGCTATTACCAAAAAGACAGAGGATAACAAGTGCTGGTGAGCATGTGGAGAAAAGGGAAGCCTTCCTCACTGTTGGTGGGAATGTGAATTAGTACAGCCATTATGGAAAATAGTATGGAGCTTCCTCAAAAAATTAATATATATGTATTTTTTAAAAACTCATGTATGCAAATCTTTGTGGAAAATAACTACAATACCTGGCTCTATTCCATAAGCACTGTGCTGTGTACACAGCAGCAACTCAATGGCTATTTGAGTGAACATTTAGTAAGCCATTGGAGCAGGCAGAGGGACGGGGAGCTGGCAGGAAGAAAAGGGGAATAGAGAGTGCTCATGGTAGCGAGAGCATCTCACAGACGCTGGATTCTGCAGGGAAAGCAGCACTAGCATTTTCCTGCATAGGGCTGGGTGCAGAGAACGTTTTGGGGGAGGAGTAGGCAATGACATCCATCAGTCACTCATTCTAACATTCTTGATTGTTCCACCGATGGATTTAATCAAACACATTCATTACTTGGCTACTACGTTCTGCATACTGTGCTTGAGTTGGGGAGACGGAGTCAATGTGAAGTAATCCCAGCTCCCCTGTGGCAAATTCTCTGGCTCAAGTGGTCTACCATAGCTTACTAACCACCCTGGCTGCACGTGGCCCAAGCCTGTCCTGTGCTTTGGGTGATGGGCAGCAGGTACTTCCCTGGAGCCTGGAGGGAAAGAGGAGCTATTGAAGCAGGGGCAGGAGGCTTGGCCTGTGCTGTTCTTTCCCTGGTTCCCCCTTCAGTCTGACCCCATTTGCTTGCAAACATTACTGAAAAAAATTACTCAAAAAATTCCCCATCACTCATGACCTTGTTCATTTTCCTCAGTGTGGTTTTGGATTATACACACACACACACACACACACACGCACCCTCTCTCTCTCTTTGTCATTTCAGTGGGATTTTCTATAGGAGGTAGAAGATGCATATTCTCCATCTGCCAGCGTGAACTAGAAGAGAGCTATTGATTTTTTGCTGTGTCTTGAAGCCGTCTATCTCATCAATTCACTTCTCTGCAAAAGTTATGCATTAATATTTTGCTTATTCTAGATCATCAAAATACCATCTACACACACTGATAATTTCACCACATTCCTTACACAATAATAGTTCGTAATTCATTTTATATCTAATCATATCAGCTAGTCTTTATAAAATAACACATTAGCCATGTTGGTTTGAGAGAGAAATTTAGAATCATATATGAATTTGTCATTCTACTCCTATTTTACTTAAAAACAAAAATCAGGAATGGTTATCATTTTTTAAAATGTACTTTGTGGATGATCTCTTAGATTTTCTTTTTTTTAACTTGATAACATGATGTTGTACTGTTTTCATATTGCTAGGATAAACACTAGTTAGACATGTCATCCTAACAAAAGACACTAGAGAAAATTATCTCCCAATATGTTAAATTTACTCAGGAATTAAATATGAGGATTATAACCCAAACTGTACAGAATGGCAAACCCCCAGTGCATCCAGTGAGGGAAGAAAAAGGGGAGCTTTTATTAGCAAAAAGGGAGAGTTTCATGAAAGCTGCTTGGGAACAGAGTTCATTGGTTTCAGAAGCTCAAAGTCAGGGTTTTTGTTAGTTTATTGGTGGATGCAGTTACTGGATAAGTGTTCTTTCGAGAATATCTTATCAGAATTACTACGGTCCTAAAGAATGTCTAGTGATAAACCTTGTCAAAGCAAGAGATGTGTGAAGGATGTGAAGGAGTTTCTTGTGAGATTTTTAGAAAGTCCTTGGAAACAGGCATATTTTATCTCAGGCATAAAAGCATGAGCCTCCTCTCCTTCATGCCTCCCTGGCCCTATTTTGTCCGGGTGGGAAAAAATTGATTTCATCTTGATATCTGCAACTTTCACAACATTGTATATTACTGCTTGCTTACTATACTTATAAATTTTTTTCAATTATTTTATTTAATATTTTTGCATCTCTATTAATGAATGAGATTATTAGGGTTTTTCTTATTTGTGTGCCATTTTTCTAAAATTTTTATTGCATTTATTATAGTTAAAAGAATTAAGTAATGTTGTCATTTGTATACATAGTGCCAGGCATCTCCTTAAGATGAAAACTTGAGAAGAATGAATAGAAAATCCACCCTGAAGTGGATTTCATCCATGTAGTCCATAACATGAACAGGCTGATAGACCCATTCACCTGCAAACACACACCACTTTTCACGAAAAGGCTAGATGATGCAGGACGCAGAATCAAGAACACATAAGGTGGAGATGAGTCATGGAGAATTTATTTCCAGGACTTGAAACCTGATCAAGATCCTCCCAATATTTGCCTGGCTGGATTTAAGAACCGTTGTAGGCTGGTGATGTTTTATACCTTCCATCCTCCCCTTTTGCAATAGTCACATCTGTCATAGCGCAGGTCTGCCATCCTACACCAGGGCCACCACCCACTGTCTCTCGGCCCACGGATGGAGAAGAATTGTGCTCCAGGAGCTGTACTTAGCAGATTTTACCCACATCTTGACTTGATTTAGTTGATAGATAGATGTTGGACTATAGTACAGGCAAGCAGTTTACACATGGAAGGGACATAAATCATTGAGGCCAGAGAGCAGATGGTGGCCAAACATATGACTGTGGCTGTGTGACACCCTCCCCTTGAGTGTGGGTGGGACCTGTCACTTGCTTCCAGCCAACAGAATATGTCAAAGGTGAAGGGAATTTGCAGATGTAATTAAAGTCCCAAGTGGGGTGATTTTGAGTTTATCAGAATCAGGGTGATTATCCTAGTGGGCCGGACTTAATCAGGTATAAGAACTTTAGCAAGGTACGGGCCCTCCTTTAGGGAAAAGACTCTCTTTGCCAGCGTGGTGAAAGCAGGCGTGTTGGAAAAGACCCCATGACACGCAACTGCAGAAAGCCTCTAGGAACTGCCTGTGACTCCAGGTCCTGAGAGCTGCCTCCCGCTGACAGCCAGCAGAAAGTCGGGGCCTGCAGTCAGACACACACAAGGAAATTATTTCTGCCAGCAACCCAAGTGAACTTAGATGAAACTGGGTTTTTCCGCAGTTGAGCCTCTAGATGAGAAGGCAGCTGAAACCGTGATCGCACCTCAGTTATGCCAAGTGCTGGACCCACTCACCCGTGCCGTGCTCTGCAAGGCCTTAAGTGGGTTTTGTTTTAAGCCCCTGAGGTTACCATAATTTGTTACATAGCAAACAAAGTAAATCCATGATTATTTCTTGAAATGTGGCAAATCTGAGATGACAAAATGAAGAAGAAATGTGCTCTAATTACTAAAAGTATCTTAAGATGACAAAAGCATACAGTAATCAAATAAGAACTTATCCAAAATGCAAAAATAACCAAAAGGTGGTAAATTTTAGGTGAATCAGCCATTAGCAAACTGATCAGAAGTCAAAATGTTTATTTTTTATTTATTTATTTTTTTTGAGACAGAGTCTCACTCTGTTGCCCGGGCTACAGTGAGTGCCGTGGCATCAGTCTAGCTCACAGCAACCTCAAACTCCTGGGCTCAAGCAATCCTACTGCCTCAGCCTCCCAAGTAGCTGGGACTACAGGCATGCACCACCATGCCCGGCTAATTTTTTTTGTATATATATATTTTAGTTGTCCATATAATTTTTCTATTTTTAGTAGAGACGGGGTCTCACTCTTGCTCAGGCTGGTCTCGAACTCCTGACCTCGAGCGATCCACCCGCCTCGGCCTCCCAGAGTGCTAGGATTACAGGCGTGAGCCACCGCGCCCGGCCAAAAATGTTTATTAAGCTAAATTGGCTTTTAGGGACTAGGCCTGTGCCCATAGATGACAAGAGCATGAGATTAATGTACAAATAAATAACACGACTGCCAGTGAGGCCAGTGGAGATTCCCAGGACAGGGATATCAGTGTGGCCCAAGGAACATGGGAGGAGACAGAGAGAGGCTGGTCTCGAAATTAAGGATGTCAAGACCTCAGGCGACTCAGCCTCAGCGCCCTTGGGGGACAGAGGTGCAGTTCTAGATGGAGAAACTGACCTAAGAAGTGACTCACCTTCAAGTTTATTCTTAAGTTTTGATTTGTTAACATATTCCCTGAAACAATGTTGGAATTCCTCTAACTAGTTCTGCTCTTAAGAACTTTCTGTCTCTTTATGGGGTGTGTGGTGTGTGTGGTATGTGTATGTGTGTGTGTGTGTGTGTGTGCATATGTACATATATATCTGTGTTTGTGTGTAAAATTGCAAATCTTTGGGGTTCATTGAATTTAATTGTGTCTGTATGTGTGTACTTGTCTCTATATTTAGAAACTGGATAAATTGAGTTAAGTCACTTCTAGTTTTTCCTAAGCTGAACTGGAAGTTGAAAAAGCTTATAAAATGCCAAGGAAACTAGTACCCCTTAAGTGACTTTCCCTTGGTTTGATTTCAGTCAAACAGTTTTAAGTTGAATTTGTCCTTTAAGAAAAAGAAAAGCAGTAGGGCTAAGGAATCCTAATTGGCCCAGGACGTTAGGAAAGGGATGTGAATTCCACCTCCAAAAGTCATCAGTCTGATTCAGTCCAGGTTGGCAGTTTCTCAGAACATCTGCTGCCTGATCACTCTTTAGTGGTCGGTAAATGAGAGAATCCAGATGTTCTTAAGTTAGCAGAGATCCATCATCTGGAATGGCCCAAAGTGCCTGTACGCCCCTTTGTACATAAAGGTCACATTCGAATGGACTGGGGATCTCTGAGGATCCTTTCTTCCAGGTATGGCTCCTAAGTGATGGACACGCCGTCCTAGTGCTGCCCTCACCTGGCCAGGTGCTCCCCCTACCGCCCAGACCACAGCCCTGAGGCACTCCCCGGAAGTAGGGAACACCGTTTATGTGTGCAGCTGCCTGCCTTACTAGACACGGATGAGTAGGGATCTGGGAAATAAATCTCTGTTTTTATTCATGCAGCTCTACCATTCCAAGCACTTGTGAGTATTTCTCTGAGTTCTCTTCTTCCAAAGAAATGCTTTCTCCAGAGAATATTTTCTCCTTAATGCTGATCTCTTGCAGTGGGGAAGGTTTAGGGTAAATTTTTCTCACAGAAGTTCAGTTGTAGACAGGTGTTAAAAGGCACTAGTATAAAACTGTCAATTTTTTTTAATGAAAGGCAGATTTTCTCACCATCATTTTGTATGACCCAAATACTGAAAAGGCAAATGTCTTAGCCAAAGTCACTAGGTTCAGCTATACAGGAATAATTCCAACATGAGGGAACCTAGCTTTTAGAAATACTGGTTAACGCATGAATACCAATGTGATAAATTCTAAAACTGTCCATCTTTACAAATTATTACTCTTAGCCCTGCAATGAAGGTAAGCTTGCTGTTATTCTAGAAAGGGAGTTGGCAAAGGTGATTTTTTTTTGTATACTTAGGACATTTAACCAAATGTACTTAACACTGATACTATTTTGATTTGGAGAGGCCCTGCATATTTACTTTGGACATGAACATATTTAGCGGGTGGTTCATAGGCATTTGCAGCACTATGTGGGTATTTTCTAATATTCAGTTCCTTTTAGCGTAACTCTTTAGCAGAAACATTACCCTTCAGAAGTTCGTTTTGTAAATCAGAGTGGCAGTAGGCTGTAAGGAACAAACATCTATGCAGCTCATGACTGTGCACAGGCAACCCATGAACATATGAAGAACATATGAACCCATGAACATATGAAGAACATGGCTAATGAGCCAGATCATGCCATTCTGGCTGCGTTCTAATTTTGCTTGAGGATGCTCAGTTTCTCATAGAAAGAACTCAGGACTACTGTAAGAGATGATGTGGATTCTATAGAAAGGTGCATCTGTTGCAAAGTTCCTAGAAGTACAAGAAAGAGATATTCCCTGTTTTGGTGTGAAGCTCTTAAAGTGGTACAGATTCTTAGAAAGAAGTGAAATATCACAAGAATGGAAAAGCCAGCACCACATGTACTCACCATCAAATTGGTACTAATTGATCAATACCACGTGCACATAGGGAAGTAACATTCATTAGGAATAGGACAGGTGGGAGGGGGAAGGGGGATGGGTAAATTCACACCTAATGTGTGAGGTCTGGGAGGCACACGCTTGTAGCTCTGACTTGGGCTGTGAAATACAATAGATGTAACACAAACTTTTGTACTCCTGTAAAAAGTTTGTAATAAATAGATAAATAAAAACAAATACAAAAACAAGAAACATTTTGTTATAACAAGATAGTACCCAATTTGTCATCTCTAAAATAGTTCTTAGTTTAAATACTTTTAAAATTCTTAGAATTTTGGATAGGAAGAAAAATCTCATATAATTCTGTATTTTCCCTATGGTATATGAAGTAAACTTTAGAGTCTTCCAAAAAAAAAAAAAAGAGGAAAAGGAAAATGTTCAATTAATGCACAAAACGTCCAATAAATAAAAAAAGAAAAAAGTTCAACATACTTTCTCATCTTAGGTCTGTTTTCGCCCCTACCAACAGAGGTAATGGTACCACAAACTCTGGTAGCTACTGGTAGTTTCATGGAGTAAATTGAGTTACTTTTTTGGTTTGCTCCCCTGTGGGCTTAAGACTCGGCTGCCTTGGGCCTGCTGAATGAGTTAATGGACACTCAGGGCTACCTGATCTTCCTAGCGCAGTGCTGGGGAAGGTTCTAAAGCCCACTGGTTCAACAAGCTTTCAAAGCACATCACGGGAGAAAACACCACTATCGGAGGGATACAGGTATTGGAGCCTGGAACTCATTCAATTTTAGGGGACCTCTTTAAGAGAAAGAATAAAATGTTAAACTTCAAAATTGAGTGCAGAGCACCAGTCCTGAGTCTGAAGAATCAGCTGTATCACATGACCACCATTTCTCTGGAATGAATTAGCTAAGATATGAGCAACGTGAAGTGACGTGGCACAAACTCTAATCTATGTGTGTTTGGGGGGAAGAATTTAAAACTAGATTCCTTCATTCCTGGTTTGAACACTAAAAATGTATTCTATTTCTTAAAATTATGTGTGTGTGTGTGTGTGTGTGTGTACATGCATCACTTAATGACTGGCATACATGCTGAGAAATATATCATTAGGCAATTTTGTCACATGAGCATCAAGGAGCGCACTTCCACACACCCAGATGGAACAGCCTGCTGTATGGGACAGCCTGTTGCCCCTGGGCTGCAAACCTGCACAGCGTGTTACTGTGCTGAACACTGCAGGCAACTGTAACACAGCGGTGAGTATTAGTGTGTCTAAGCGTGTCTAAATATACAAAAGGTACAGTAAAAACACAGTTTTATAAAACATTAAAAAATGGTATACCTGTGTAGGGCACTTGCCGTGAATGAAGCCTACAGAACTAGAAGCTGCCCTGGGTTAGTCAGTGAGTGAGTGATGAGTGGATGTGAAGGCCTAGGACATTACTGTACAGTACCGTAGACTTTGCAAACACTGTACACTTGGCCTACACTAAATTTACTTTAAAAATCTTTCCATAGTAATAAATTAACCTTAGCTCACAGGAATGATTTTACTTTATAAACCTTTTAAATTTTTAAAACACTTTTGCTCTTTTGTAACAAAACTTAGCCCAAAACACAAATACATTGTTCAATTGTGCAAAAACATTTTCTTTTTTTATATGCTTATAAGCTTTTTTTGCTTTTTAAATTTTTTTTTCACTTTTTAAAACTTCTTGTTAAAAATGAAGACACAAAAACACACATCAGCCTAGGCCTACACAGGGCCACGATCATAAGTGTCACTCCATCACCGTGAGGTCTCCAGAGGCAATAACACGCATGGAGCTGTCATCTCCTTGGATGACAGTGCCTTGTTCTGGAAAATTTCCTGAAGGACCTGCCTGGGGCTATTTTACAGTTTTTTTTGTTTTTTTTTTTTTTGAGGCAGAGTCTCACTTTGTTGCCCGGGCTAGAGTGAGTGCCATGGCGTCAGCCTAGCTCACAGCAACCTCAAACTCCTGGGCTCAAGCGATCCTACTGCCTCAGCCTCCCAAGTAGCTGGGACTACAGGCATGCGCCACCATGTCTGGCTAATTTTTTCTATATATATTTTTAGTTGTCCATATAATTTCTTTCTATTTTTTAGTAGAGACGGGGGTCTCGCTCTTGCTCAGGCTGGTCTCGAACTCCTGAGCTCAAACGATCCGCCCACCTCGACCTCCCAGAGTGCTAGGATTACAGGCGTGAGCCACCGCGCCCGGCCTACAGTTATTTTTTTTAATAAGTAGAAGGAGTATGCTCTAAAATAATGATAAAAAGTATAGTATAATAAATAAAGCAGTAACATAGTCATTTATTATCAAGTATTGTGTACTGTCCATAAATGTATGTGTGATACTTTTTTATGACTGGCCGTACAGTAGGTTTATTTACACCAGCATCACAACAAACATGTGGATAATATATTGTGCTATGACTTTACAACAGCCACAGTGGCACTAGGTGATGAGAATTTTTCAGCTCTATTATAATCTTAGGGGACCACCTGTGTACATAAGGTCCCCCACTGACTGAAATGTCACTATGCAGCACATGACTATGTAGGTATATCCTGCACTTATCAGCCAAATAGTGTTTCCACAAGTATTTGCTTTTTGTTCTATGCCTCATCACTCATACTTCAAACTTAGTTGCTGAAATATGGAATATATTAGGATTATTAAAACCTTAGTTTAAAGCAACTAACCTTACTCCCTTTTAGAGTCTTCTGCCTTCAACTGAGAGGGGCGGATGCTGCTGTTCGGTTAATACCTTAAGATTCCCTAGGCCAGGGCTGAGTGAGGCGTATACGAGAGCCCTGTATTTACAGCTCTTTAGCTCTTCTGGAAATCATTTGCTTACCCTTCATGTAATTAATCAAAGCTTTCAAATAAAAGAATTCCCCAGTTTTATTTAAACTGGTATCTTTTTTCCCCATATGGTATAATTCAGGGTGAAGTCGGGAATGATTACTTGAAATAAAATGATTTTAAAAACAAACAAAATATTTAGTGCCATTAAAGCCACTTTCCAAGACATTTAAGGTTTAATAGGGTTTGAGGAGCCATCTGTAAAAGTGTCTCCCTGTCCCTTGCTATTATTCAATCATACAGCTTGAAGATACTACACAGAGAGGAAGGATAAGACTTTTTATTAAAAACTACTTTTTTCTCCAGCTACATATGGTCATTCCATTTGCCAAGAGAATATGTCATCTTAAAGAAATACCTCAAAGGACCAACATTTGGATTGCAAATCCTTAAAGCAAAAAAAAGAGTGTAGGTTTTGTTTGAAATTTCCAACATTTTGATGAGGGGCCAATGACTTAAACCAACACATGATTCCCAAAGGTATTCAAGAATAATTTTTAGGAAAAAAAATAAAAATGTCCATTTTAAAACCAAAATACCATATGCTTGAAAAAGAGGTTCATGGAAGAAAAATTTAAACCCACTCTATATAAATTCTGCTTTAAGACAAGTGTTTTTAACTGGAAAAAAAGTGAGTAATGTTAATGTGGTTTTTTTAGTAGCTAACTCATGTTAGCTTGGGTGATTAGTACTCAGTAGTCAATTTCTGTCACTTATTTATCAGTTGTTGGGTTAGCTTAAAATTTGACATGCATGTGTATTTATATAATTTATAACACCCCTTGTATGTCTTTGCAATCCCACGCTAATCCTCTGTGGTGGCCACAGGGGCGCATTGCTCAGATCTCACTGCAAGAAAACAAGTACAAGGAGCACGGTTGGCTGACAGCTTCCAGCATCTAGACCTCAAGGCTCACCACTGGGTGCACACGGAGGCCATGCTCCCAAGGGGTTAAGTCCTGGGCATGGCGAGGCTTCTAGGGCAGGGCCACGCTGCCTGACACAAGACTCCCTCGTGGGCTTTCCCTGGCAGGGCCTCCCCAGGGACAAGGCTCAGACTTTCTCAGAGCAGCCCTGCCGAGGCTGCTGCCGCCCAGACTTCCTTCCTTCCTTCTCTTCTTTCATAGGTATCAGACCTTACTGCAACTTCTACTCTCAATCCCCAGTGAATACCAGGGATAATTCACAGTCTGCATAACACACTCACATTTAGCCAGTTATGGCCCAGTCATTATTTATTCCTGAGGATTTAGAATTCCTCCCGAGGGTTAATGACTCTCGTGTAATAAATTCCCCCACGTTAACAGAAGGGAAAGCTCTGATTTATGAACTGGCCCATTGCTGTTCAGCATTATTTCTATGCTTAACTTCATTCAATTCATATCCAAATCACTGTGTCAGGCTTTGAAAAATAGATCCTATTCATTTCAGAGCTATAACCATGTATGTTATATGACATACCAGCAATGCAAATCACGTTCTTTTAAGGTAAAGCATTGGGATAATAGGATTGCTGTGTGATGATTTTCATGTTACTTTTAACCTTATTTTCTCACTAGTTGATACGTTTCCATTAACCTATTTCACATATGTGTTTACAGAATAATAAAAAATCCATATTGCTTAAAGTACTGTCAAACCTGGGCCATTTTTCATAATTTTCAATACAATAAATAATGTGTTTATAGCCATTGTACTTGTGCAAGTTGATTTTATTGTACTTTTATACATGGTCCTTTTAAGTTGATGAAATCACTATGGGAAATGTTCCCAGATTTGACATGCCATGAGTTTGCTAAATATCTAGACTTATGCTTGGCAGACCTTACCATCTCCACATTATATAATTCTCAGCGACCTCATGGTACATAATAATGGAAAATGGAGACATGGTTCCTGAAAATTTAGATAAAGTCATGTGTGACACATTAGAGGTTCTTGGAAGAAAAGCATTACCTAAATCCATTTCCAAAACTATTTTATGTGCTTGGAGCATGTTATTTTAAATATTTTTTATTAAATAAAATAAGTAAAAATGAAACCCTCTACGAAATAGAGGAAATATTATATAACTAGTGTATTTTTCTAACAGGCTGGAAAATTTTCAAGCTTATTATACTCTTAAAACTGGCCAAATGATGGAGTCTATTAAATGTATTCTATTCATGGAAAACAAGGTAAATAGATAAACCAAACATCTCATACGTAGAAACAAATATTTTATTGTTATACTATGAGTTGGTGGAGAAATATTTTTTCAAGACTCTAGAAATAACATGTGGGTGAGCTTATCAAAATTTATAGCAGACACACTCCGTGCATGAAGTTTATTACTCATTTGGGGATATGATTAAATTCCATCTCCGGATCACTGGGAAGGTGAGGTCATGAATCTTTTAGTAGTAGATAGGTAGATAATCTTTTTTTTTCCCTGAATTCTTTTTCCTCTTCCAGTAAAAATGCAGCACAGGCGTCATGGAAGTTGTCACTTTCTTATATATTTATCTATTTCCCAAGCAAAACAAATCTGTGCTCTCAAATTATCACAAATAAAAGTCAACAGGAGATAAATTAGCAGTTAAGTTTTAACTATAAACTTACACAGCTATTAAGCTGACTTTTCTCTTTTAAAACAGTTTTGATTAAATCAGAAGATATTAATAAATATGTTCGGACCATAATGTAAACTCCAGGGAGGTGACAGAAACACATGGTGACAGTGTGACAGTGGTCATCGCAGGTCTCGTCGGCACAGAGAGTGCCAGTAGAGGCAAAGAGTTGTAGCACGTGGCAGCCAAGGACATACACGTAGGGAAGGTACATTTCAAGACAGTTTCGAGAATTTCACTCTTCTCATTTGGAGAAATATTTAAAATAGTTCCTAAATTTATTTTTACACATGCAAATGTATGCCTTTTTATAAAGTCAATCATATTTTAGTAAAATACAGATATTTCTTTTTTTTTTTTTCAAAATAAACCCTCATACGTGGAAAAACAGTCCCAATCTTGAAATTGGTTTCCAAGGACACTTAATCCTATTTAGGCTGGAGCTCAAATGAAAAGCAAAGAGTAGTTCAGGAATGCTTCTAAACACTGTGAATTATTTTTTCAGTTTTTTTACTTTAGAATATTTATTAATATCTGGAAAACTAAGGCCCAGTCATTTTCAGGGAGAATTACCTTTTAATTTTCTTTTTGGTAATCTTTATTGTCAAACTCGAACACTTCTCATACTTCTTTTATATTTGACAAATCATACCTACTTTTGGATTTTTAATAATTTGGTTGAAATTGGAATTGCCACAGGTTATTTTTGGGACTCATCCTTGAAAATAATCTCAGTTACAGATTTAAAGTATATAGTTTTTCATTGATTGTAACATCATAATTTATATTCTTCACTAATCTTGCTGTTAGTGGGCCATTAACAGAAAAGAGACTACTATATCTTTTAGACCCAAAAATGTCTATCATTGACATTATTTAAAATAAACTAAGACCTAACCGAGCAGTTTATTTTGATATAGGAAAGCATAACATCAGAGATGAGACAAGCAAAAAGGCACTTTTTCTTTACTTTATAAAACGTAGCAATATTTTTATTTTCCTGCTGAGAAAAGTGAATTCAACCACCCATTTCAATTTGATATTTCCTTGACCTCTTAAAGTTTTTAAAATTAAAACTGTCCCAATACGGGTTAATGATATATCCCTTTGAGAGAGAAAGCACTAGCTCTTTGGTCATTTTCTTTTTTTTTTTTTCTGTTTTCATATGTAAAATGCCAATGGTGATGACTCTCTCCCAAGTTGTTTTAAGGAATAAGTCGAAACTCTATGCAAAGGCCTTAATCCAGTGCTAAGTCCCAGTAAGTGGTGGCTCTTACACCTGTGATTGGTGTCACCAACTCAATGCTGCTGAACCCACTGAGAACTAGACAATGAAGACCAGGCCTTCAATAATCTCTGCAGCAGTCAGTTAGACCATTGCTTCCATGACTGGCTTAAAAAGACTTTGCAAATATTTTGTGTTTGTGGAAAATGTCCATTTAGAACAGAAATATTTGATTCTTCTCTTATGCATTTTTTGCTTGCCATTCTGAAATTTACATTATTTCAACTTTTAAAAGGAAAAAAAAATCCACACTTGTCTTAAAAACTGAGAGGAGTTTTCTGCATACAGAACCAAGAAAGCTGCCAAGGCCAGTTGCTGGAGTGTGCCATCAGAACTGTGGGATCATCATCGTGACCATCATAATGGTAGGAAATGAAATACTCATTTCGCAGCATCAAAGAAAGCCACCCAGGCACAGCCTACACCGGGGCCACCACTGCTAAGCTTCCTGTATCCCTAGACTCTTTCCCGTCCTGCAATGATGTCATTTGTACCTGAGAATACAGAGATATGGGGTGGGAGGCAGTGGTGGCGACTGTAGGGATAAAACGTCAAGTGCGTCCTAAAGGAAAGGTGGTGTTAAGGGGCTGCTTTTAGCTTTTCTAGTCCACAAACGCTCTGCAGCATTCTTTAGTGAGCAAGTCCTCACTGTGTGCAAAGCAAGCAAGCAGAATGTTGTAAACCTCACGTTAGTTATTCCTTCCTTGGTCACTGCACTGTAATGCCCACACACTACGGAAGAGGGAAAAACAAGGAGGAGGCTGTGATTTCTTGTTGCTGGAAGATGTTCCAAGCAGGGTGTTACTGGCTGTGCTTCACAGTGAAGGTGACCTGTTGCAGGGTGGAGGGTCAATGCCACCCCTTTTCCTTCTCCTCACTGCTTTGTCCCCACCTCTGTAGAGTGGGCAGTGACGGGGGCTTCCAGAGCTGAAGCAAATTTCAGTTTTGAAACAAATGTGTCAGTGGAGCCTTCATTAAAAAAAGAGATAAAAAGTTTTCTACAAAAATTTTCTATAGTATTTCTCTATATAAAGAAGCTTTACTTTTAAAATGGTACCACGTAATACTTTATATAAAAATCAGTTTTCTCACCGAAATACAACTAGGATAATACTAGGATTTAGAATTTGCCTAAATCAATCAAAGGTGTCTCAATAAGGCGACTGATTGCATAAATTGACATTTGTATTTTCAGTTTTTTAATTCATAATTTTTAATTTCTTTTTACCACTGTGATCTAATAATGAAATTGCTCATGTGTTCTTAAAGATTCTGATATCCCAACAGATGTCAGACTAGCACATTTAATTGCTTGAAAAGGCTCTTCTTATTGACTGACCTACATTTTTGTGTAAAGTGATTAGTGCTTATGAAGGATGGGGCGTAAAAATGTCAATAACCCTCCACCACGAGGCACAGTTTAATGACCGCAATCAGTGAGTAAAGGGCTTACGAGGTTGCTCCCAGCGTGTTCCTACTTCACTCTGGGTTCTCAGCTAAAGTTTTAATCACTCCTTTCTAGCTCTCTTCCTGCCTCTCCCAGCCAGTTATGAAGAGATCAATGTCTCACAGGGTGCTATGACTTTACTCACGTGATGTTGCCTCACCCTCTTCTCTGCAGGCTTGGTGCACACCCTAAGCCTAAGGTAACAAAACATGCATCCCTCGGGGGTTAGTTGAATGAGAAAGAGCATTTTACAGAGCGTAGCCAAGCAGGACACAGGAAGTTTCTGAGAATATGTCAGAGAAATGAGTAAACAAGAAAGGGTTGGGAAAATAAAGAATATCATGGCTCCAGGAACCACTATCCCCCCAAATTACTCAACAAGGAATGTGATTATACAGGATGGAGCTCCCACTGTGGGATCACCTGTCCACACCCCTATCCCCTACAAGAGAGTCACTCTGGCACGGTGAGGTCAGCATGTTTAAAACGCATTTCACATATGCCTGGGCAGTGCACCCAGCAACAAAACCCATCAGAAGTGAATGCGTATATAGCCTGAAGCTTCAGAAGAGACATCTCTCTATATGACTATGAAACTGTATCAGATACATATTTTTTTATCTCAGAGGATGGATAATTCTGCATACAACATGGGGCTTTCCACTCAGATCTGTTTTCCAATTCACCAATCACTTCAGTCATACATTAATCCAGTGAAAATGAAGGGGACTTAGATGGAGGGAGGGGCCTTAAAAGCTGAATCGTTCCTGGGCAACATTTCCTGCTGGTCAACCTCACCCTCCATGGTGCCAGCTTGCACCAGGCAGTCTCCCTAGGGTGGTCCTGGCCTCTGGGTTCTGGTAATTCTCCCTCTTCTCATTACTCAGCCCCAGGGATAGCAGGAGCTTTCAAGATATTTATAATATCAACACTCTGAGTTGCCTCTCATTTGGTTTCTTACTCTTCTATCTCATGTGTAACAAATCCCTGTGTTGAATTTCCCCATTTGAAATCTCTGGAGTGGTTCCTATCTTCTTGTCTGTACCCCAGTTGTTATAGAGAAAGTCTATTAGGGTTCCTTTAAGCAACTCAAGTGGAGGAAAGGTCCCAGTGTATTGGGCCAACACTATTCGCATACATCTCTGTATACATAGTCTATCGAGGCTATTTAAAACAAATTTTAGTGGCTTAAAATAACATTGATGTTCTCAAAATTATATAATTTGGCCAGGGTTCAGTGAAAACAACCCAATTTGCTCAATGTGGCCTCAGCTGGGGTGACTCAATTAGGGTTAGAAGCTCCAATTCCAGTATGGTCTCACTCCTGCGGCTCTGTCTTGGCTGCCGGCCGGGAGTCAGCTGGACTGTGGGTCAGGCCATTGATTCTGCCCCATATGATGTCTTTACATGGCTACATTGGTCTTCTTGCAGGAGGGCCTTCTCAGTTCAGTTCAAATTATTAGATAATGGCCAGATTCCCATAGAGCACAAAAACAGAAGCTCCCAGGTCTGTTTAATGCCTGAGTTCAAAAGTCCCAGAACGTGACTTAGAGACTCTTCAAATTAATTGTTCAGAATAACCACAGGGCCAGCCCAGATTCAAGGGAAGGGAAATTTGACTTCATCTCTATCTAGATCAGGGATGGTAAAGAAATGTGGAATTGATGATATGTTTGCTTCCATCTTTGGAAACACGACCTACAATATCTGGATAGTTGGATTTCATGCGTTTATCTGCCCTATTCCTCATGAGTTTCCTGGTTGATAGGGCAACACTCCGTCAAATTTAGCTCAGCTGGAATACAGAGTCTTATTCTCCAACTGTATCCAGCTTCCTTCTAATTCTTTCTCCTTTGATGCATATGAACATTTTTCTAACATGTGTCTTCTAAATCCTTTTTTCTTCCAATCCCCCACTTTTGAAACTAGGCACTGAAATGTCTTCCTAATGTGCATCTATAACGTTACTCTTCCCTTCTCAGTTGCAGGATCTTCTTTCCTACCTTATGCTCTTAATTCTTTCTATTGGCTTTTTCTATTTTTTTTTTTTTGTTTGTTTGTTTTTTCTTCTTTATTTCAGCATATTATGGAGGTACAAATGTTTAGGTTACGTATATTGCCCTTGCCCCACCCAAGTCTTTTCTGAGGTCAAAACTACTTCTCCATTCCTGATCCTTGCCTCAACTATTTCCCTTTTAAAGGAAGGTGGCTTCTTTATATTACACAAATACCTTTTTGAATCCCAAGCTAAATATTAAGTGTGTGTTCTTTGTGGAGGGCAGGTTATGAGCCAGGCTCTCCATTTTGTCATGTACATTATTTAGTGAAGTAAAAAGAGAGAGTCAATAACAGTAGTCTCATAAATACCATCGAAATGCCATTGGGCTCAATAACAATCCAAAAATTATGGCCAGTTTCATCTATGCATCTACATATGAATTGGTAAAAATAATTATTTTATCTACTTACATCCAACCTCCGTTAAGTATTTTCCACAAAAATTTGTGTTCAGTGTTGAACATATTCTAATTTTTGAAAAATATATATGCAAAAGGTGATGCCTTACTCTATACTAGGAAAAGTCACATCTGTTGGTCCTTGGGCAAAGGTTTCAAACTGTCATGGTTCATGGTAACTTCAATATCTCAATTATTTGTTCATGAGATTCTTAGGCCAAAGAAAATGCGTATAATTCCATTACTTGTACAGTTAAGTCCAAATGAGTTTTTAAGCATTTGAATCCTGAAGAGTTAGCACCTATTGCACTGAACAAATTCTCAAGCCTTGGAATCACATTGGATACTGCCATCTCAATTTCCTGTTCCACATTGATTGCTACTGGGTAGTTGGTTTTTTCCTAGCTATTCCCAAATTCCAGATTCACAATTTTGGAATGTCATAAAAAGTAATATAGTTGATTCAATGTTAAAACTGTAAACTACCTCAGACTAGTAGTTCCTGTGGTGTCAGACAAATGTCATTGTGCTTCTCTGGAAATGTTAAGATATTCCTTGGTATTCCTGAGAATTCCTCCAGTGCCACAAGGAACCTTGGCACACAGTTTGGAAACTATGCCTCTAGAACAGTGGTTCTCAACCGGGGGTGATCTTGCCCTCCAGGGGATATTTGGTTGTCACATTTGTGGAGAGGTTTACTGGCATTTAGTGGATAGAGAGCAAGGATGCTGGTAAACATCCAGGTTCTGAGGAGCACAACAGTGGTACTGAGACATTTGGGGTCAGACTCCTCGGCCTACTCTTCACTCAGAGACAACTAGACATCGGCTTTCACTCTAGGACAACTGATGCTGGCACAGAAGGCATGCAGAGACCATTCTCCACATCCATAACATCTGCAGAGAGATGGGGCAGGGGAGACAGAGAAATAGAAAAACAGACTAAGAGGCAAAGGAGGCGTGTGCTTGAGATTTGGAGGCACAGAAGTATAGGTGCTCATAATCCACTGAATATACTTATTTGATCATCTCATATATAATTCTCCTGCTTTAGGATATGATTTTAAGCTGCTCAGGTACCTGAATATCACAAATAAATTCTAACTAATGTTCCTTTTCAGATTAATTACTCTGAATGAATTGCATGTTTTGTAAACAAATCTAATGATTTGTAAAAGTCTTCCAGCCTGCTGTGTGTTTTCACTGTTTCTCCTGGAAACTGCCACCATCTTATTCATTTGTGCCAGCAAATATTTTGCCTCCTAAAGAATAAAGCCATCAGCCCATGAGTCTGGGCTGAGTGGAGCCTAATTTTTAGTTTAACTATGAGCATTGTAGAAAGATGATGAGGGTTCTCCAGGTGCCACCCATAGAGGTGGGTCTTGGGCACATGAAATTGAAAAGTGCTGTATTCCTGCCTGATCCGTGAGATAGAATTGAGAAGAGCTTTCTTAATTCCATTGTCCCTAATTCTCTTCTGGCTGCAGGAGCCTACGTACGTGACTCCAGGTGTTTCTGATATTTGGAACATGTTTGCCACGGGCTGGCCAGCAAAAAGATGCTCTGGGAGAGACCTGGAGAGTATATGTGGAAGGGGAAAACTCCTAAGTGTGTGAGTTAATGCCAGTTCTGGTTATCATTATTATTATAAGAGATGAATAGGAATACTATGTCATATGGCATACAAGTTGGTTGGAAGACAAAGAATAGAATTCCTATGGGTTGTTTAAGGAGACTTTAGTCCTTCCATAATTACTATAAATTATAAGCCATCAAAAAGCATTTGGAGGTGGGTGTGTTTTTTATCAGCTAAGCCAGGAGGGTCTCCTGTTGAATGTAAACATTTCATAAAACATGAGCACCAGTCATGGCCACTCTATGACCATGACAGAGAAAAAAAAACAAATCAACACAAAACAAGACCCCTATGCAATCACATCTGAACCCAGACAAAAACAAGACATTGCCCAAATCACAAAATACTATATGACCAAACATCACTGTCTCCCAACTAATACAAGTGACTGCTGCTTCTGCCCACCTTCTAGATAAGATTCCTTATGCTTTCTGTGAGCACCCACCCAGAGAAACATTATAATTCCTTGAACCATTTCCAAAATCACATACCCATACCCAAATCCTTTCACAAACCCGCTCTCACTGAGATGTTCCAAGATTCTCCATGATGTGCTATCTCTTTATATGACCAGAAACATATTCCTTGTGGTATTTAGCTGGAGGAAATCAAGAAACTTTCTCCCAACTCAAGACATGCCAACCCTAATAAACCTACACTATAAGGAGGTTTGATCAGAATCAAGATAAGAATAATAACTCTAGACCCTATCTTTGTGTTCAGACAGCTGCCTCTAAGCTCCTCCCATATAGACACTCAAGAACCTCCCCTAAGGTCAATAATGATAGGGAGGGTGGAGATGATGGTGTTATTCCCTGGAGAAGTCTAGGTCCTCCCTGCCTGCCTGTTTGTCAGTTTGGAAAGGAGGTGGACCAGGTACAGAGAAAGTCAACTGCTCCAGCAAGGCAAGCCATGACTCTTTAGGGCTACCAGCCTTCTTTTAGGTACTGTTTGGCTTGCAGAGCCAGCCTGCTTCTCAGCTCATGGTCTGGATTTAGCTGTTTACAGGAGCACAATTCTCTGATGTGATGTTTGCCCCGTGTGAGCCCGAGGTTGGTGCTTTCCCATCAGATGTGACTTGGTATAGTCTGTGCACACTTTCCTTTACTCTCTGAAGACAGAACTACCCCTCTGTTCTTTGTCCTAGACGATTCATTTTGATTTTAACTAGGAAGTGCCATGCCTTCCTTTGACTACTCTCAATCCATAATTTACATAAAGAAAACATCTCACATCATCTCTATGTGCTTCATCATCTCAGCCTTAGCTTTGACATATGACATGAGGCGTCACAATATCACCTTCTTACCCTCCTAATCTTGTGTGTAATTTCGCTGTTTAGTAATATGTTAGAGCTCAGGTGTTTAAGAGAATATTGATTGAATTGTGTCCCTGAATTGTTAGTGACAATCTGCTTCTTCTTCCTGCTGTTTCCTTCCTGTGAATACAGCCCAGCGGGGTGGGGGTGGTGGGGGGGCGGGTATGTCCTATCTTGGCCAGAGGGGGCTCCTCTGGGCAATTTGGAGGGAGTAACTGGGTGTGCTCAGATTGACTCTGCCCTTTTCTCCCTTGAGAGTGGCTTTATCCAGGGAGAGCATGAGGTCACCTCGGCTCCTTTACACTGCAAGTCTTACTGAGCAGGCTGCTAGCTGGAGCCTCCTCTGTCCAGCACTACCTGGGACTGAGTGTGAAAGTCAGTATAATTCTGGAGTTCAGGGAATAGCCTCCTTTGGCTCTCAGACTAAGGGACGCCTCCAATTTACCATTATCTGTAATAAAGGTTATACAGTTTATTTTATTTTCAATTGGTCAATGGTTTGTGGAGTGGTTATTTATTGGGTGTTCATTGACTATCCTAACATGGATGGATTAAAAGGATCTCTGGAGTGGAAGTTTCTATTAGGTTGGTGCAAAAGTAATTGTGGTTTTAGCATTCTTGAAATCTGCCATTTGATATTGGAATACATTCTTAAATTAATGTAGTTTTGTTATACAAAATTTTAATGCACATTTCTTGCTTTATGTTTTTTTGCTAATGACTTATCACTTGTGGTTTATTTTATACTTATTTTAGACTATGGAAATGATGTTAGACAAAAAGCAAATTTAAGTGATTTTCTTATTTGAGTCATAAAGCAGCGGAGACAACTCGCAACATCAACAACGCATTTGGCCCAGGAACTGCTAACGAACATACAGTGCAGTGGTGGTTCAAGAAGTTTTGCAAAGGAGATGAGAGCCTTGAAGATGAGGAGTGCAGTGGCCGGCCATTGGAAGTTGGCAATGACCAATTGAGAGCAGTCATGGAAGCTGATCCCCTTACAACCACACAAGAAGTTGCCAAAGTGCTCCACATCAACCATTCTGTGGTCATTTGGCATTGGAAGCAAACTGGAAAGGTGACAAAGCTCAGTAAGTGGTTGCCTCATGAGCTGACTAAAAATCAAAAAAATCATTGCTTTGAAGTGACATCTTCTCTTTTTGTGTACAACAAAAATGAACCATTTCTCAATCAGATTGTGACGTGTGACGAAAAGTGGATTTCATACAACAACCATCGACGACCAGCTCGGTGGTTGGACTGAGAGGAAGCTCCAGGTCTGATCCACTACAGCTTTCTGAATCCCAGAAAAACCATTACATCTGAGAAGTCTGCTCAGCAAATCGATCAGATGCACCAAAAATTGCAATGCCTGCGGCCGGCATTGGCCAACAGAAAAGGCCCGATTCTTCTCCACGACAACGCCCTACCGCACGTTGCATAACCAACGCTTCAAAAGCTGAATGAATTGGGCTAAGAAGTTTTGCCTCATCTGCCATATTCACCTGACCTCTTGCTAACTGACTACCACTTTGACAACTTTTTGCAGAGAAAATGCTTCCACAACCAGCAGGATGCAGAAAATGCTTTCCAAGAGTTCATCGGATCCTGAAGCATGGATTTTTATGCTCCAGGAATAAACAAACTTATTTCTTGTTGGCAAATATGTGTTGATTGTAATGGTTCCTATTTCTATTAATAAATATGTGTTTGAGCCTAGCTATAATGATGTAAAATTCAAGGTCAAAAACTGCAGTTACTTTGGCACCAACCTACATGTGATCACTTTTAGACAGCTGTTGGACCTGTGCCGAGGAGGTAGGAGTGTCTACCTGGGACAGACAGAGGAGTTTAGTAGATGCATTAGAGACCTCAGCTTCTGTTAGAAGCTCCTCTAGTGACTTTTCTTCTTCAGCCTCTATTCCTTGGCAGTCAATTAATCAGCTACATGCATCTATTGAGCTCCCGTTATTAAATATCTATTATATTTCTGTGTGTGAGCCTCCATAGAAAACAAAAGTCACATTGATCAGCTATGATGGTGATTACAAATAATCACAGGGGTGCAGTGATAATGGTCATCTCTGTTTATTAATAACCTCCCTTTGGCTACGAAGTGTTCTAGATGTTCCACGCAAATTATCTGTAGTTTTCATGGAAACACTACAAGGTAGGTAATCCTAGCCAGTCCATTTTAAATATGAGGAAATCAAATCCCAAAGTGATTAAATTTGCCCAAAGCTTTTAAATACATAGGAAAGGAATATGACAATATCACCATGTTATTAATCAAGATGATGATGTTAGTTATCATCAGGTAAGTAGTAAAGACCTATTATGTACATAGCAGACCTTATGCCATTAGGAGCCTAGAAAAATTAAAGAGATGTAAAACTCAGTATTTGTCCTCTAGGGAACCAAACTCATCATCAGCTGGGATTATAAAATAACACAGTTCAGGCCTCATACCTGATTTAATAATTATACCAACAGTCTTCACCTAGGTGGTTCTTTTGCTCAAGAGAGTCACATGAGAATACAGAGAAACAGAGATGAAGAAACTTTGCAAGGACATATCTAGGGGAAGAGCCACATGGAATGGTTAAAGGAGCTCTGCCCAAGCACACATATTGTTCCTGAATATGGGGCCTTCAGTTAGTACTTTCACCTCCAAGCGCTTCAGCGTCCCTGTCTGTAAGGGGAGGAGGTGCTGGGCCAGTTTTCTGCTTTGTGAACTCTGTTTTGCTGGTGCCCAAGGATAGAAGGCTTCAAGAGATTGATTCATGACATTAAACACTCCCTGAGTGGGTAGTGAATGCCTACTCCTGCCTTACAATATCATATACCACCCATACAGATCAGAAATTATTGTGTTATCATGATCTATCAGCATATTCTCTCTCTCATCAGACTACATGGGAAAACCATAGCCAAAAGCTATTCATTGTTATAATACAGGATCAAAATATTCAAAGTTCATCAGATTTTTTAAAAAATCTCTTATGTAGGTAGGCCTATTTGAGAATGAGAAGGGTGCTTCTTGAGTTGGAATTACAATTGAGAAGTTTAATTGTCTTGAATGGTTCAATTTTTCAGGCCAAGATGGAATGGTTTTACCAATGATACCTGAAAACTAGAATTTTTTAAAATTTGCTTTTTTAACTTTTTATCTAGTTAAATGAAGAAGAGCCTTGGTAATGACACTGGATCCCTGAAAATTTTATATTAATAACTATTTTTTTCGTCTAAACAGGATAGGAATTTTTAGCTCTAGAAGTCTATGTTTTTCTGTTGTTGTTATGATACCTCCACTTTTGGGAATTATTGATTTAAAAAATAATAATAGCTAAAGACCAAAGATAGCATTCTGTACTAGGTTATTCTACCAGCAATAGAAAGTCAGGCATGATATTCTTAAAGCTCAATATCTCTACCTGTAGAAAGGAGGAAATAATATCTAATTTATATGATTTATGTGAAAATAGATAATGTACATAAAGCATTCAGTACCATTTTGGAGCATATAAAATGCAATAATTAGTAGACATTACCTTAGAATGAGGAAATTAGGTCTTTGTTAATTGCCATCATATGCAGCCTTTGGAATACAGTGAAGTTTCTGGATTCATTTTCTTTTAGGGAACTGTCTTTATCTTAATTCTACTAACTTCACTAAAGCTAGCCTTATTACGTAGTCACTTTTTTTTTTTTTTTAATCCTAATCAACCTTAGGGAGTCCAAACTACTTAGAAAGTTGAGTTACAGATTATTGCTGATTTTAATGACTTTTTTAGTTTAACTAATGGAATGTTGTTCACCCTTAGGAATTCTTGGCAAATAAATATGCCACGCACAGCTAAAACATGAAAAAGACCATAAAACTTTTTCCTGAGATTTAAGTCCCCAAAGAAAACTTAAACTGTGCTCTATACTCGTCCTTACACAGGGTTCTTTTCAGATTGGAAATAGTTATCAAGCCCTTTAGGGAACAAATTGAATGAAGTCTTTGAATTCTAGCATCTCTTTCTACATCTACCTTGAGGATAAAAGTGACAAAGACCCCAATCAAAACTTTGGATCTTGGTTATAGCTCAGGGATAGAAAACGTCAGCACTGACACTAAGACAGTCTTCAATCAAAGCTCTTTCTCTCATACAGTTAGTTGGGCAAAAGGTCTCACTTGAGTAGAATTAGATTCAGAGAGCAACTGGACTTTCAGTGTTATTTGGGAATAAAATCAAACTTGTTGGCAGAATGGTGCAAATTTACACAATTACACTGTTGCAAAACCATTTACAAATGACTTTTCAATGACAGCTTTTTTGTCTACAATTTCTATATACTCCAGAGTAATTTCTTTGAGCTCTGTGACTATGTTGTGATGTTGAAAGTTATTTTAAGGTCATTGGAATATTCTGTACTTACTCCAGTGAAGACAAAAAGTTCTTTCCTCTCAGTCACCAGTGCTATTCCATTCTGAATGGGGAACATCAACAGGGATGGCATCTTGCTATCTGTCGTCTGTAATAGAGAATATTGACTACATAAATAAACAAATAACAGTTGTAAGTCTCAGTCTTTCCCCTCCAGTGCCCCCAACCATCTGCATGGACAACATCTGGGGGTGAGTATAAATTACTCCTATTCCCTAGTCACAGCCTGGCTCTAATAATGGGAAGATGCACCTGCTGGTTTGGATGGGTACTTAGAGGAAAACCATCCAAGCTGACCCTCTGCTTTGTGAGTCCTTGGGGCCTCTCTTTCCTGTGCCCAAGGAGGTCACACTGGGAGAAACTGATTCAACCTCATTTAATATACTCCAGAATAGGTTGACAGTAGTCTAAACACTCTCGATTCAATGGATATAGCATTCATTTATTTTTATATTTTGGTAACTTTTTAAAAATTTTGTAATAAACTCTTTTATTATCATGAATTAAAAATTGAAAGTGTGTGCAAAATTAGAAATTTGACATTGAATTTCCTTATCTCAAGAAAATTCGTAGTGAACAGGTAACTTGCACAAAACAGTGATGTTTCTAACCACGTGAAACCCAGAAGATACAAATCTGCTGAAGATACATCAGCATCTACTCCAATGTTCACAGGTGTGTTCAGTCGTGTGTCCAAAAATGTGAGTAAAACATGTGCCACTGTAACAGTTGGGTTTGCACACCGTTTTTTTACAATATGCCTTTTTAATTTAGGTTACATAATTGGTTCTCTAAATTAGTTTGTTCAATTTTTACTACAAGTTTCTGTTTACATGAACAAGGAATAAAACTATTATTGTTAATGTGTTGGCTCCATGAGCAGAAAAACATTCCCAAGAAGTGATAATGTAAGTTTAATACCAGCATCGTCAGAGGCTTTAAATAGAAAGTCAGATACTTCTAATTATGAGAAATGTTTTTCCTGTAATACATGGATTCAAAGTAAAATTTGCTAAATTCAATCATCTAATTAGACACAAAATAATTCCTGATTCTCTGAATGAACTCTCCACTCTTAGTCTCGTCTGTTCTGTAATGGAATGCCATAAACTGGGTGGCTTATTAATAACAGAAATCTATTTCTCACAGTTCTGGAGGCTAGAAAGTCCAAGATCAAGGTGCCAATAGATTCAGCCTCTGGTGAGGACCTGCTTTCTGGTTCATGGGTGGCACCTTCTTGCTGTGTCCTCACATGGCAAAAGAGACAAGGCAGCTCTCCCAGACCTACTTTGTAAGGGCACTAACTCCATTCTTGAGACCGCTGCTCTCATGCCCTAATCACCTCCTAAGGCCCTACCTCTTAATAGCCTCATATCGGTGATTAGGTTTCAACATATGAATTTGAAATCAGGAAGGCAAGAAGAGAGACTGAGAGGGGGCCACTTAAACCAAGGTGGAAATAAGGCCAGCCATCCGAAATTTACAGCCCCACGTGAAACAAGGTGACTACGAGGATATAAGAGCTGCATTCATTTCACTAGAGGAGCAATTATCAACAGAGGGATGACCCCCTTTCACCACCTGGTCCTCCCTAGATGTGGGTAGCCACACGAGTGGACTCTACCCAGGTAGAGGATAATGGTCCTAAAGTCTAGTAAACTATGTAACCAAAATAAAGATAAGATTTAATAGCTGGACCAGATATAAGATAAAGCCTGTGTTTATGAGGAGGTACTAAGACATTGTTGATTAGTAACTTCTCTCTGGTGTCTAAAATAGTGGTGGGCAGGGGTGCAGATGGACGTGTGATATCAAAAGGGGGAAAAAAGTGGATATTGATTACCTTTTCTGTGTTTGTACCTCACTAAGCAAAATCTTCACAATCAGATTTTTACAAAGGTAAATGGTATTACCACCCACCTGGTGTCTAATGCCAGGAAATCCAGAATCAACTTTTATACTTCTTTTCTTCTTCATCTCACAAACCCAATGAATCATCACATCCTGTTGATTTTACTTCCTGGACATTTTTAGATGTATTTACTCTTTTCAAACCACCATCAGCTGGTTCAAACCGTTCTCAGTTCTCACCAGGATTGAACTGATTGTCCCCTAACCGTTCTCTCCACATGTATCCTCAGTCTTTGCATATATTTTACACAACAACCAAAAGAACATCAAAAATCAAAAAATAAAAATCAAGTAAACCAAAAATTCAACCTGTCTCTCTGTTTCGTACTCCAAGTTTTAGTGAGCGTAGCCTTAGGGTCTAACTGGCCCTGCTCCCTGGCCTATGCTCGCTCCTTCAACGCCTCTCTCACTGGCCCCATTTGCCTTTCTTATTCTATTTCTTAAAACTCCCAGCATCTCCTCCTATCACCTAATTCCTTCACAGCTGCGCTCTGCCTAGAAGGTTCCTCTGCCCTGCTGCACCTGAATAAATCCCACTCTTCCCTCAGGTCTTAACGAAATGTCATTCCCTTGATTTACCCACAACTGAATCCCCTCATGATCTACGGGATCCCACACCACCTGCTGTGTTCCCTTTGTAATGTGTGACTGTGTGACTGTCTATCCTCCCTTTCAGACTGCAAGCTCTAGCCTGGGTTCTTATGATCCTTATTTAGAAATTCCAGTCTTTGTGAGTGATGGTAGGAGAATCAGCCAGACTTGACCATGCGTATCCTCCTCGTTTTCTGGTATTTTTGTCATTCTCGTAAGTCACTAGTTCTCAAGTGCTAGCATGCATCGCCAATACCTGGGTGGCTTGTTAAGATGCAAATTGGGGATCCCACCTTCAGAGTTTCCTATTCAGTAGGTCCCAGGAGAAAATCCTGGATTTGTGTTTTTAACCAGTTCTCAGGTGATATTGATGTTGCTGCTCCAGGCACCCCACTCTGAGAATCATTGCGGTAAGTTCATTACCCACTCCCCCACAGCCTCACCTAAGCTGAGGGAGTTACTGGTAATGAATGCCTTGTGGACCACGCACAGCACCACCAGTTTTATCATTGACTTTTCTCAGTGTCCTGAGTGAATAATTAAGCATTTACATATACAATTTCATCTTTCAGCAAAACACTGACCTAACTACTTTGGGAAATAAATATTACAATCCATTCTGGATCTTCAAAATTGTGTTGAAGTGCTTGGCAATTACTGCCTTATGATGTGATATTGATCACAATTCAGCTCTCTTATCAACCCAACAACACATTAATTATTGATGGAAATTGTCTGCCTGAGATTCTAATTCAATTAAATGTTATTGTCCTCATGCTTGTGGTAAAGCTGCACTTATCTTTAGAACTGCTCACTGCTAGCTGGCTTGAGTGTGCTCCCTACAGTTGCTGTGTGTGTCTGTGTGTTGCTTCATAGCTAAGACAGGCAGATAATAATGAATATGCTATTTTTTAGGAAGTGAGCATGTCTCTAATGCTTCACTAGATGTCTCCTACTGACTCTTAAGTTCCAGCTCCCAGTGCAGGACACAGGGAGATAAATGCCTTATCTATTAAAGTAACTTCTCCAAATTATAGCAAGAAAAAAAACCCAGGTGAACAGAGATCTTCTGTTTCATCATTTGCTACTGGCACGTATCTCTTCTGCCTGTACCTCCTATGTTCCTCTCGAAGCCACCTCTTCCTCCCTATTTTCACAATCACAGCATTGTCTCCATTTCTCACCATATCTTATCTTGCATTTATAAGAGTTCTTGTGGTAGTTTCATACCTCCTTTTGTGACCTTGCTAATTCATCTCTATTAAATCTTTGACAATGTAAACACAAGAATTAACATAATACAATCCTCATGCATCCCCGGTCTGCTTCTTAAAACTTGTTTTATTAGTTATATCAGAACTGGAAGCTTTCCTGCACCTGACTTGTTTAACTTAACTGTTTGTCCATGCCCATAACTAGGTGGTGAAATCTTTGAAAACAGGAATGCTGCCACCCATTGTATATGCCCAGTATGTGGCTCAATGCCTGGAATAGATTAGACACTCAATAGATGTTTGATCAATGAAGGAATAAATTATTGAAGAGCTGCAATGTTCACCAACATTATGATCACATACAATCTCCACATATGCTAAGTTTCACTCTTGAACACGTTTCTGCTTGTGGCCATTTGTGCAAGAAAACAGTGAAAACTTGTACGGCTACAAGTGCAATACAAATGAAAGAGAAGGTTGGCCACCGTGTCCCTAAGCAGACCATTTACAATTTGGTAATGGTCAAAACTGATTAAATCCTTGGGTCCCGTGAGTTTTGTTATGTGTGTGAGCGTGTGTGCACACTGGTTAATCCATGTGTCTACAGAGCATCCCCCCCTTCACTCCCACAGACATGGCCATTCTTTATTTGATATTTTATCGATGCCCTGGAGAGGAGATTCACCCATAAGTTATTTCGATAATAGTGGCTGCAGAATGAGCTGAATCAAGTTTCTCTGTAACTTGATATATTTGAAGTCATAGACACTTTGGGATTTTTGATGTTTTGATTCACTGCCCCGAGAATAAAGCATGGAGCAGCCTGTGGGGCCTGGTGTAGGCCATATGCGGGCAGGCAGAGGTCGGATCTCCTTTCATCTGTGGCCAGCACCTAAGGCTGGAATCAAAGTCAGACTGATAGTTCATAATTTGTTTTCTATTTTAACCCATGTCAACCCGCTTCTGTTTGCCTTCGCTAAGGTATAACTTCTAATTGACAGGTTTCTTTTATTATTCCAAGCATAATTTACCAGCTTACTTCTTTCTAGTTCATGTTTATATGAATGCTATTTATTTCTTGGAACAACTCATCTTGAAAGCTTATTCTTTCTGAGAACACTGGTATGAAGACTTGTGTAAGAAATTGTGCAGATAATCCTTTATGTCCCACTAACACAACATTGGAATTGGCTAATGGCACTTTCATTTCGAGTTTTTGTATCTCCTAAAGATACATAAGAGCTTAAATTTTAGTGGTTTACATGTTTTTCCTCCTTTCTCCTTTTACTATCTCCTTATCGAAACCGGAGACATTTATTTGTCATCGTGTTCTCCTCAGGGTTATTGCAGACTCTGACAGTATCATTAAAGTTGTATTTCATCTCTCTATTTTCTATGCAATTACTTATTCCCGAGATTTTAGCATTCCTAGAACTGAATTTTATACTGTTTTCTGGAACAATTTATTAAGTCATATAAAGAATTTAAAGCTTCTGACTCACCATATTTTTTTCGTTTAAAGTTGGCTTAAGGATACTCTAATAGATAGTCGACAAGAATGTTACATTTCTTAACTCATACCAGGGTGGAGGAAAAAAGACTAAAGTCATTCTTCATAACAATAAAAAGAGAAAGTGGAAAATAAATATTGTAATGGTACTAGAGTAAATGCAAGTATATTTACCATACTTATTTTGATTAATTTAACTGGAAATATTGTTTAAAGAAGAATTCTTCATACTATCTTATATGTCTTCAAATGAAATGCATGCATTTCATTTTTAAAATATGACAATGTTAACATTTTTTTTCTCCACATGATTCTGTGTTTGCCTCTTTTTACTCTTGTAGCATATTGGCTCATTTATTAGTTTGTGTTAGTTTCTAATGATATATCCATATAACATACATACATATACATAAAGACACAGGGATGTACATGCAGAGTGAGCAATTTCTTTTTATAGCTCATGGTATTCCACATTACATGTGGGTTATTTAAGTATAAATTATACTTCTCTTATAAAACTTTTAGTGGTTTCTCTAGAATTGCCAATATACATTTTTAAGCAATTTTATCCACCTTCAAATAACACTATCCCAATTCATACGTAGTGCGAGGACCTTATAGCAGAGTCTTCAGTACTTCTCCTTCCTAGACCTTGTGGCATGGCTGTCATCATCTCACTCATCCAAATGCTATAATCATCCCATACATTGTTACCATTATTACTTTAAACAGTTTCTGATTCTAGGTCCCGCTGGACCACAGGACTTACACCCCTCTTTGGTTGGTTGCTTTGTCAGCTCTGTCAGCTCCCTAGAACATTTCCTCAACTTCTAAAGAGATTGGATTTTGGAAATCTTGGTGGTAGCCCTCAGGTGGTTAGGAAGAAGAATGGGAGGGCTAGTTGGTCTAAAGAAGTTGACTTAGGGACATCCCAGAGGAGCTGTGGGCAGCATGGTCAGTACACGATGGGGTCTGATAAGTGTGTATGAGCACATGAGGATGGAGACAGGAGGTGAGAAAGCGAATCTGGGGCTATTAAGAAAACCAGTGGGGCTGCTCCAAGCCAGCCCTCTTAGTTGATACAGAGGGACAGCCAACCAAATCAATTAGGTAGAAAGCCTGGGTAAGACAATATCCAGTTTTATATTTACCTAATGTTGTATTTCTTTACATTTATAGTTGCATATAATTCTTTATGAAACTTTCATTAAAAAATTGGGAGTTTGGAATTTTGATGTGGTCTATCATTTTAAAATGAAATAACTAAAGATTTTTCTAGTGGAAATAAATGTAACAGATACAGAATTTCAGTAAGTTTTGGTGTATTGCATAAATATACATGCATAAGAAAATATACTATGGAACTAAAAGACTCAGGCTAATGCATTTTGTAAATGGCAGTATGTATTATCCTACTTAGAAGAATTTTCTAGTGATAGGAAAAGTGCAAATGGCATTGTTGTTCTGAAGAGTAAGATCTGTCATTTAAAAGCCTTCTATTTGATTCAGGTAGTGATGCAATTTTACTATAAAAATTTCAGAGCGAAGAATTTGTAAAAGCAAAAAATGACTCTACATTCTATTCACCAAATCACCTGGGTCGTTCTAGCATAGGAACTTGGAAAGTAAGGTGAAGATATTAAATACGTGTGTATATACTTAAATTATCTGATTGAATCCCATTTGAAACTGAACTTCCATCCTGTATTAGCCAGTCATTTTCAGTAATATATTACTTCAATCAGGTTGAACTTTTAGGCAAAGCCAACCATTCAGAAAAGAGCCATGCATTTCAGTCAACAACAACAAAGTAACAACTACAAGTCAGAAAGAGTTTTAGGGCAGCCAAGAACTTTAAAAAGATTTGGATTTGAGTTTTCTGCACAGCACAATGTGACTGGTGAGTTTGAAAACCAAAAAAAGAGTGTTGTCAGGGGTTCTTGAGGTTTCACTTCAGGAGGAAGTCCTAAGAAAACGTCTATCCTAAAATGCCAGGATGGCTTCAAGTGGCAGTGAAGCCCCTGCAATGGGTTGTGAAATTGAGTGTGTGTATGTTTGCATTTTCTTCTCCTCTGGGGGTCACAAGTTTTCATTATATTCTGTAAATGAACTGAGACCCCAAGCTGCTTGAAAATCATCATTCAAGAACAGTGATTTTCATGCTATTTTGAAAACCAGAATTATATACACAGTGCCAGGACCAAACCTCAGATTTGAATTCAGTAGTTTTGGGGAAGATTGAAGGGACTGCACTTCTAACAAGCTCCCAGGTGATACTGCAAGCTCCATGGACCACTCTGAGTAGCTGTTCTAGACGCAATTGGAAAAAGGAAAAGTCATATCCTACGTCCACAGTTCTAAGCACCATACAGGGGTTTATGTTCTACATGTTGCCTATAAATCATCAGGATAGAATATTCTATGTGTAATCAACTCTATTCACTAAAGAACAAGGTGCATTTCTTAAAGATGTGTATTAAAAACTGTTCATACTTAACATACAGAAAAGCAGGCTTATGTTTACCAAAATATCACTGACAGGAAATAACATATTCATTGATAATAAATGGAAATTGGGGTAATAAAATGTTAATTAATGAATTCTTGTCACTAATATGAGCTGTGATCTTGCATTACTCATCCCCTGTGTTTCATCACCCCAGACTTTCTGCAGAAGTTGCTCAGCCTGGGATGAATTCTAGGACCCCTAACACCAGAACGACCAGCACCTCTCTTCCTTAGATAGCATCTGGCAGGACCACTCCTGTCACCCCTCACATTCTTGTGTACCTCAAGTGTGACAGGGAGCTCCTGGTCACCCCATTGTCGCCCACAGTCTTCTCCACGCATTTCTCCACGGATCCTCAGATAGGATTCGTCCTACTCTCCATCCCAAGAAAACCCTTCCTCATGCCCTGAAAATGTTATCCTCTGTGGTTTGTAAAACGCTCATAGCTCTGAAAGCTAATTGGCCATTGAGAATGACTTCTCGGATGGAGGACTATTTTTGTTGCACACCCATCACCCTTCAAGGCGAGGAGGATGGGTCAAGGTCCTTACTGCTGCCCTGGGCTGTGTCCAGACTGTTACCCCACCTCCTATTTTCAAAAACCCCTGCTCCTATGTAACGAACACCATTAAAATCCAGCACTACTCTTCAAAAATCACCAACACTCCTTGTGTTTCTACGCAACGGTCGTTTTTGTTTTTTTATCTCACTGCAGTTGACCCTGCCAAGCAACCTCTTCTCTGCGTATCTGTAGCACCAGCCCTCTTGGATTTTTGGCTTCCCTGTGACCGTTAGGGCCCCTCTTTACCTCTCAGTGGGGAAGCTGAAGGGCTAAATCCTGGACCCTCCACTCTTCTCCCTTGAAATCCTGTTCCTAGATGTCAGCCGCTGTTTCTGAGGTTTAAATAATCTCTATGATTCTGACTCCATTCTGCTCTTATAGAGGATTTTCTCAATAAATCTCTTGCATGTCTAACCACATTTTGGAGTCTGCTTCTCGGAGAACCTGAACTAACACAAGAGATGTGAGGACCACTTGACCTCAACAAAGACAGGGCTTCACGGGGCTCAACAAAACACCACGGGGGTCTTAGGAAAAGCGGGGGTCTTAAGAGGGAGGTGACCATTCCACACGGTGGGGGCTCTGGAAACAGGCTGCCGTTGCTTGACTGACATGACAGGGCAGTGTCATTCGTCCTTATGCTCTTGCACACAGGGAAAACAACAGACTTTGTGAGCAGGTGCAACCAAGGAAAGAAAGCAATTAGAGGGAAGAAGTAATTTTTCCATACACTGGTTTTAAGGCATCGGTGGGTGGAACAATATTTGTCCCTTAGAAAATGCAAAGTGGCTGAATTTTGGGTGCAACACAGAGTATAGAACATTGCGGAGGCCCTAGGCTTAAAATACCAGCATCAGTCTTGGGTAACTAGTGGCAGGTGGAAATGGAGACAAATATTCTTAATGGAGAAGGAATACCCTAACTAACACCTAACAATTCCAACCTCGGCCACAGCAAATTTCTAAACTTTCACGAAGGCAGCAAAATCCCTGGCTATCAGACTGAGTGGAATAAGAAATTAGAATTTAACTCTGTTGGACTTGTAACTTGCAGGAGCAAACTACTTGAAGCTTAACCTAAAGAAATTAACTTTCAAGAGATTTAATCTTTGAACTTGAATGTCTTTGTGAAATTGTAATAATGGGAGGAGCTTAGTATTCAAATTTGGAGCTGGAATTTTATCACTGAAATGTTAAACATTTTATTGTTGTAGTTTCTTAATGTTGTAATCAAATCTCTATATAGAATTACTATTTTGACAATATGGCATTCTGAATGGGAAATAGAATAAGAGGTGATTTTTTTAGTTTTGGATCAGAATATTCTTGAAGCCATTTTAATTACTGTGCTCTTCAAACCATTTCAGGGCCTTTGAGGGACAAATCCACGCTTCCCACTGGCGTTTCCCGGGGAATACCTAAGTGGAATATGGAAGGAGGCAGGGCTGCTTTGGGGCAGTGGGCTTGTTTGTAAAGGTGGGAGTAGGACTATGCTTAGCCACTGCTCGTCCCTTCACTGGAGCTGGGCAGCCACACTGGGGGTCACCACAGGCTTTTACTTTAACCCTAATGAGTTCAGAGAGCAAGAAGCTGGGGAACATTTGGAACGAAGAGTGAATGTTTATCATCTAGCCTTGCTGTTTGCTTTTATGTGAAGATAGCTCTTTGAGGCCGGGTACGGAAGGCTTATGCCTGTAATTCCAGCAATTTGGGAGGCCAGGTGGGAGGATCACTGAAGATCAGGAGTTCTATACCAGTCTGGGCAACAGTGAGACCCTGTCTATACAAAAAAAAAAATTTTAAAAATTAGCTTGGGGTTGTGGTGCGTGCCTGTAGTCCCAGCTACTCAGAAGGCTGAGGCGGGAGGATCCCTTCAGCCCAGGGAACAGTGAGCTATGATAGCACCACTGCACTCCAGCCTGGATGACAGAGCAAGACTCCATCTCTATAATAAATAAATAAATTTAAAAGAAATGATAGCTCTTTGGAATAAGACTTCTCGTATCTATCCTCCGCCTTCATAAATTCCTCTGCACAGGAAAATATAAGAAAGTTTTCTCATATGTGAGACCCATCTTCTCTTTTTCTCATAATCTGCTGCCTGCCCAGAGCACCTTTTCTCCTCTGCTGCCCCTCACTCCACCACGAGGCGGCGGTGGTGCCTTAGCTCCATCCACGCCAGGTGGGAATTTCTACCTGAGCCAGCAGTCTGACATTAGCAATCTAATTTTGCTGTCACATCTGGGATTCATCCTCCAGCCTCACTCCCAGCCCCTGTCGAGAGCTGCCTCATGGAAGTACATGTTCACAATCTTCTCACTTCTCTCAGTAGCAGACACAGTCCCAGCTGCCCCCTTCAGTGGGACGGTGCGCAGAACTGGGGTATCACAGATTTCCTGCAGTGGAGGTTCCCACTCTCCAACTTCTGTAAGCTCTTGCATATGCCACAGAGTATAGTTAATCTAAAACGAGCCCCTCATGCATCTGGGCTTTTAGAATTGGTAGAAATACTACAAATGTTGAGTAAATTATTCTAAGGGACACTGTAGCTTCATACAGGAGGGAGTCAAAACAAACATCATTATGCAGGAAAGCATGAGAGTTCAGACAAATACAGCGATGCTTTCACGTTACATTTTATCTAAATAAAAATGATTTGCAAGACTTCAGTCAGACAGCACCTGACATGAGAAGTGAAAGGGCTTTACAGTGCTGGTTTAAAATAAGACTTCATGTTGTTATATTGTTTTATGTATTTCCTTATACAACAGGCACAAGAAAGGACTGAATCACATTTTGCAATAATTTTTATGGAATTCGGTAATAAAGGAGTTTTGTTTCACTGAATTGCATGGAGCTACTTGGAGACAATTTTTCTGCGGTGTTATTAAAAGTCACCTGTGATCCAGCAAAGATGAATAAAGACCCGTGTGGCTCCCCACTTGACGGCAGGTCAGGGTGCCTGGAAAGCAGTGACCTGCTGGGCAGTTGCTTTGGTCGGGGGTGCCACAGGGATGCAGATGAGTATTAGACCGAATTTGCCTCAGAATGCAGAGACAAGACCATTTCGATAAATTGTCACCAATTGCTCACTTGCTCACATTTTCTCGGCCATATTAACAATTGCAATATAATATTCTTACTCTCTTGGCTTTAAAAATCAGCCAATATGTAGCAACTACTCCACCTGTTGGCACTGGTGATTATGATTCCAGAGTAGCAATCTTGGTACACAACCTGTAATGTCACCAATTTGTTTTCTAATCTTCAGAAGTATTGACATTTGAATAATTTAACATAAATCCAGAATAAACTTCCTAGCTTCTCTCCTAAACTGACCCTCAGAAATCCCACCAGGGATGTGAATCTTGTCTTTAGCAAGCACCATGCAGGACAGCTCTGGGTTATTCGGAAATGCCTTAAACCTCACGCTAATTGAAGCCACCCTGGATCCCAGAGACACCATCCCCCCGCCTCCCGGAGCAGAAAGACTGACCCGTGTAGTTCCCCAGCTCCAAGGGGACATCTTTGCTCTGGGTGTGGCCCAGGGCCTTGGGAGCTTAGTGCTGTGACATTGTTAGGTCATGAGAGGGTTTCTTTGAAATGAAGACTCAGCCTCTCCACACAATTCTTCAGACAATGCTTCTTCAACCAATGCACTAGGATAAACTAAAACAGATGTCTTCTCTGTCTTCACGAACCACACACTTTGAAGGAATAAGGATGGATTTGACACCCCAGAGGTTAGGCTTAGTGCTTCTCCTTATGAAAAACATCTCTAAAGAAGGAAAACGTGAAGCAGAATTGCAGTTTTCACATAGACACTATCACTGGAGAAAAATCTGTGCATAGATTTTATTTTATTTAATTTAAAAATAATATATAATTTTAAGTAAGGGAAATTTCAGAGGATTTGTATTAATTTCTGCCAATTAAAATGAAATGGATCATTTTTAAGGTATGGCCCATTTAATGATGGTTCTTCATTCGTGGTTCTCCTCCCCTCAAGGGCCATATGCTGTGCTCACCTTGGAAATCAGGCTAAGGTTGAACCAGGTTATAGGATTCACTCTTATTTATCCTCATGTAGAAATGTTCTTAAACAAGCTTGTATGTCAGCTTCGAATTGTGTAGAGACTGACTAGGAATATAAAAAAATGGGACCGAGAAGAAAACCGCAAGCACTTTTCTCAGCAAGTTCAAGGCCAATTTTTAAGCATGTCTGTGCATGGTCAGTTAGCTTGGTGGGTTAGACTCTAGGGCTAAGGAGCTCGGAAACTTGGATCCCACATGGATCAATTAATTTCTCAGAGATGCAAATTCTGATGCGTGCCCCAGAAGCACCACAAATCCAGGTAGTTCTCCCCAGAAAGGACTCCTAAGAGCAGCTATGTTCGATTAGCTATTCCATTGCCACTTCATTAATAAGGACCCAGGGCAGGAGCCTTTGAATTGATATGTTAACAACATTGTATTTTCCCTCCGGGGGAATTTTACTTGGCCCTGTGCAAGGAAACAAGTTTGCAAGATGGATAAGCAAGGCCCAGCTTCCCTCCCTTTCTCTCATTCTGAGTTCCAAAAGGCCTCCTGGGAGAGGCTGTGTTCTACCTGGGGTCTCTCAGAGTTTCCTTCTAGATAGACAGACAAGGTCTGGCTATCTGAGGGACAGGGCTTTCCTTTATTTTTTCTTTCATTCTTTTTGCTTCTATTAAAGTGACACAAAAATCACATCTTTATTCATATGCTATGGAACAAATGAGAGTATGTCAAAGACGACATCTTTTCTGTGATCCAAAATCACCCTCCCGAATAAGGAATGTTGTAGCGAGGAAAAAATCCATCTAAGCTTCATGGTTCCATGACCTTTCCATCTCTGAGTCTTTCTGGGATTTTGCTTCGATCCCTTAACTCCAGGGCCAGATTCTGTCCTGCAGCATCTAGTGGCCCTGGTGGTGGGGCTGGTTCCTCTTGTCCTGAGCAATGGGCAAGGCCTGAGCCCAGCCCCTTCCAACGGCTTGCTGGCTCCATTCCCATCCACACACTCATGCTTCCCATCGCAGGTCCTTTAACCCAGGAGTCCCCAACCTATGGTGAGCTGTATAATTATTCCATTATATATTACAGTGTCATAATAGAAATAAAGTGTACAATAAGTGTAATGCACTTGAATCACCCTGAAACTACCCCCCATACACTCCGCTCCATGGAAAAATTGTCTTCCATGAAAATGGTCCCTGGTGCCAAAAAGGTTGGGGACCACTGCAACTCTTTACGTTAGAACAATAACAATATTTGCTGGGTGCAGTGGCTTGCATCTGTAATTCTAGCACTCTGGGAGACTGAAGAGGGAGGATAGCTTGAGCTTAGGAGTTTGAAGCCAGCTGAGCAAGAGCAAGACCCCATCTCTACTAAAAATAGAAAAAATTAGCCAGGCATGGTGGCACACTCCTGTAGTCCCAACTACTCAGGAGGCTGAGGCAGGAGGATCACTTGAGTCCAGGAGTTTGAGGTTGCTGTGAGCCAGAGTGACACCACTGCATTCTAGCCTAGGAAACAGAGTAAGTGAGACTCTGTCTCAAAAAAAAAAAAAAAAGAAAAGAAATAACAATATTTATTTTATGCTAACTATATACCATATCCAGTCCTAATACTGCTTTCTTATGTAATCTATATTAAAATTATACTTTTAATTCATTTTATAGATGAGAAGATTTAAGTACAAAAATACACAAAATTAATGTTTGAACTTCATCAAGTAGGTGATATATAGATACAGATTGATAGAATTCCCCCATATTTTTCATAACTTGCTTTAATAAGTTAATTAAGCCTCATCTGGTAAAACAGGAGAGCAGATATATATGAAGCTGTGTTAAATATTCCTAAATAGTATGGTAATTCCTAATAGTATGGTAAGCCCTGGAGACCCTTTTGTGGGGATGAAGTGCTGAAACACAGTCCAAAACTGAATATTCATCAAAAAAAACTAATGGTGTCTGTTTGGTGGTCCAACTTTGGCATTGTCCACTACAACTTCATGAAACTTGTCAATTGATTATAGGGGATGTCTACTGCAACCATTTGGATGAAATGATGAGGATGCTTGCAATTAAGCAGCCAATGTTGATCAATAGAGACTGGCCAATCCTCTTGCAAGATAACGCTCGACCACATATCTCATCAACAATGCTGCTCAAACTACAGAGGCTGGATTTGGAAATTCTCTGTCATCCAATGTATTCACCAGACCTTGCATCAAGAATTTCAACTTCTTCCAGGCTTTGGACCACTTCTTGCAATGAAAAATATTCAATTCTCAATAATCTGTGGAAAACACCTTTTGCGATTTCATAGCCACTCACTCTCCAGGCTTCTTCGTTGCTGACATAAACAAGCTACCATTAAAATGGTAAAACTGTGTTGATAGTTTAGACACATACTTTGATTAACTGTTCTTCTTCTTATTTGAGCTATAATAAACTAAACTTTTGATTCAAAATCTGACATTTCACATTTAATGACCTAATATCACATTAATAGTAATGTGGATCTGTTATGAGGCAGAAATCAGAATTCTGCTTCATATATTTTCTGTGTTAAATGATTACTGTCTAAGCATTACAAGATAAACATAGATTTTAGAAAGTAGTGATTTTAGGCTGGGAATACAATAATTTCTAACTTTTGAAGAAAATTTTTAATTTAATTTTAATGTTTATCCTAAATATTTAGGAGAATCTAAATAATCTACAATTTAAATATATCAACAAATATTGAGTCCCATGTTCTATGCACAGGCAAGATGAGCTCATCGGCATAAATAAAACGACTTTGTGTTTCAGCATTTTTTCATCATTTTAGGAGCATGACTTCAATAGTAATGTTACTTTCCCTATGCTTCTGAGCCTATGTGGATTTTTTTATTATGATATACTCCTCTGAGTATTAATAACTTTTATGGTGGAAATCAAAACTGGTTTGTTATATTTTCTTCTCTTTTTAGTGTTAGTGGTCACTATCTAAAGCATTTATAGATAAGAAACCAGATTTTAACAAAGAAGTGATGCTGTGTTCTCCACCTCCAAGTGTATGTACACTACAGATTTTAACACTTTTCTCCAAAGGTGGCTGTGATTGATTAGAAGCATGACACCCAAAGCCATGCAGAGCACTGACCAGCCCTTTGTCCCTCCTTCTCCATTCTTTTCTGTCCTTTGCTTCTTCCTTCTTTCCTTCCTTCCTTTTCTGTGAAATGGTAGACTCCAAAATAACGAGCAGCCCACATGACAGAATTCTCCCTAAAAGAGCACAGCCACAGAACAGCAGGACGTGCTTTCTTTCCTCTGTCACTGCTCCTGGGCACCAGCTGAGCCATCCTGCATCTACTCTGCTTCCTGTTCTCCTCTTTCCTGCTCCCATTAGCCTCCCCTGCAGCTGTGGCCATGCAGGGGAACTTGTTTTGCAGTATGTGTGCATAAATCCTGCAGCTACGCATCTGTGTGCAGGAGGGCAATGAACGCTGTGGGGACACATCCCCACGGGCTCCCACAACTGCCTGTCAGCCAGGCAGCTGGGAACCCCAGAGAACCAGCCACACCTCCATACGGAGCCCAGGAGGAGCCCACCATGAGGAGGGCGAGTGAGGAGAGGAAGCGGAGATGCTTAAGACGGGGACTGTTTCCTGCGTGGGAGTTGCTGCCTGAGCTGTGGGGGTTCTGACAGGGCCCTGGTTCCTCCCTACAAAATCATAGGTTTTCCTCAGGTTCACTATGCAGTGTTAAAAGAAAGAGGGAAAAAGAGGAAGAGAAAGAGAGAGGAAGAGGGAATGATTTCCAGTTTGTATGACACACGGGCTCTCCTGTCCTTGTGTACGAGGGCTCTACCTGATCACCCTCCCCCTCTCACCTGGACAACCTCTCCTCATCCTTAAGGTGCATCAAGATAGAACTCAGAGAGCTGTCTCTGACCACCCCAGACTCAGATGCCAGCTCCGACCCAGCACCTTACCCAGCACCATCTGCATGTGGCTGTCATCACATGGTCCCTGTCCCGCGGAAACTGTTAACCCGTCTGTCTCTCTCAGTTGATAGTCACTCAGGGAGGAAACCCCATTTTGTTTACCTCTGAAGTTGCATAGCCTCGCTTGGGTCTGATAAGTCACAAACAGACCCTCATTTAATGTCTGATCATTGAATCAATGAGGATAAAATGTAGACAAAAAGATAAAAAACAAGGGAAAACAAAGGAATGGAAATGAAATGAGCTTTCTGACTAGGATACGCTGAGTAGCAATGCGACAATTCAGAACATTTCAGTGGGCTCTCCAAGTCCCTTCATCCCTGCAGCAGTAGGAGCCTCTCCAGCCAGAACGATAAACCCAGCGACCCTGAGTGGGGCAGACCCCCAGCTCTTGCCTGGAATCAGAGAGTGGCCAACTTCACAGGCTACTCAAGCTTGGAAAACTCTCACCAGTTCTTTATACAACGAGTTGTTGCTCTAATTTGTTTTTAAACAGGTCATTTGCAAGTAGTTACACATGTATAGTTTAAATATAGAAGTTTTTAAAAGTTCATATCTACACTGTGTGCAATGGGTTGCTCTTGAATGGTCTATATTGTTATACTAGAATTGTTTGCAGATAATTGGCCTCAAATTGTTCCCTATCCACTGACTAATCATTGCATTCCTACCTCTTCAGGTAGTAAGCACTCCTTAATCACATCGACCTGCTCCATAGCATGGTCAGCGAGGACTGTGTGGTAGCCAGGGACTGGGGTGGCCTGGGGTGGGAGATGGCAGATAATTTATACTTGCGAAGCTTTTCACTTCTGTTCCAGGCATTTCTTGGCTTCTGCCGCCGCTTGCCCCCTATTTGCAACCTCCTTCACTCTGATACTGTGTGAAAGATCAGTTTGCTGAATTAAGACCTCACCTCTGCCATCTCCAACTTCCTCAGCCTGGCTCTCCCTCTTCCAGACCCACTCAGCATTAAACTTGTAGAAGTATTATAGATACAGAATTATCAAAACCTAACAAAATATTATCCAAGAATATGGAACCAATGCCAACAAGATCAATAATGGGCATCCCATACAGAAAGGATTTCGACTCTAGCTCTGTTCTAGTTTCTTTGTCTGTCTCTAAAGTCCATTGAATTGAATATTTAGAAGTAAATTTTTGAACAATTGATCAGTGTATGTCACATTGTTGACATGTTGTTTGACCAAATATTATTACTTTACTCAGTCTGTAAATATTTTGCCCACTCAGTCAGCAATTTACTGTGAAATTTTACAAACCAATTTACTGTAAAATTTCAATGAGGGCCAGCCTCAGCAGCGAGGGGGTTTGAGCCTTGTGTGTTTGAAGATACGGGTGGTGATCAAGCTTCTATTTGCTGCATAGACCAAGAAATATAGGGGTAAAACTTCAAATGTACCGGCATGCTCAGGGTAAGGCCTCTGTGTCCTGGCTTTAATGCTACAGAACAAGGACTGGGCAGGCTGGCCTTTGACTGGGCACATTAACTCCACTGTCTTTTGGTCTTTCGAGGAATAATCACAGTTATTCTCTCCTTTCCTTCTTTCCCTCTTTACCTCACTTCTACATATGCTTTACATTAGAAAAGAATCTACCTAAAGGCTGCCCATGGGAAATATCTCTCTAGATTTATACATTTATTGATAGAGTATGTTAACTGGAAATTTAATCCAATACACACTTAAACAGAAACAGTAAGAATGGGCATCTTTATTTCTATATTTCCCAGGAATTGTCCTAGGCAAGTTGATTTACTTGGAGATAAGTGCTACTGAACATGAAAAAAGTGAGTATTGTGTAAAATAGAATCAGCATAATAATTTAATATTTCTGTTCATGTGCTGCTTAATTCTTATCTACTATACACACGTTGCAATTATGTGGTAGAATTATATCATACGATTTGGACTGTCTGTATCTATTTTCATTTGCCCCCAAAAGGCTGTCTGACAAATACTGAGTATGTATTTCTGGCAGAGCGAATAGATTTCTTTTCTCAGCAAGGGATATTATGTAATTTAAGTTCACTATCAGAGAATACAAGAACACATTAAATATATGGAAAATAATCTTCCTACTTAGGAGCAGCTGAATTTCCACTATCAAAATACGTTAAATTTCTACCACATAACTGTTCTTTACCATGGGACATATTAATATTTCTACCAAAGCACACCCTTGTACTTATTAGATTATAATATTGGTCCGGATTTTTGTCCAAATGATTTAGCATTAAAACAAGTAAATCAAACCCTATGGTTTCTTCTTTGTATTATATGCAACCAGCCCGCAGCCTCTTCCTCTTCCTACCCCGTATTTTGTATGATACCAACACTCCAGAGAACATTCAATACTCTGACTTTAAAATAGTTGATTTGCTAGGCTACTGGAATTCCATTTATAACCCAGCCTTGAGATTCTATAGTTCTACAGTGGAGAGGGACCTGTGAAATCCATCTACTCCCATATTTATCAGACAAGAAAGCTGAAACTAAAGATGGCAGATGAGTCCCCCACATGCAGAAACACAGTAGTTTTGAGCATGTACTATAAATTCCTTCCCCGAGCTCCTTCTTTATGGCCATTCCCTCTGCCAAGCTCTCCTGAGGGCTGCATACCTTGGGGAAGCCCTCTGGGACCTCTGAGGACCTCAGCGGCAACTGGGCTGGGGGCTAACCTTCTCCAGGATGCCCCAGACTCAGCTCCCTCCGTGCACCTGTCTCCCCAGGCTGAGCTCGAGCAATCCCCAGGCCTCCTGCCCTTGGCGGGCTCACCACCATCCCCAGTGACACTTCCTGTGGGGCTCACGGGACCATCCCGCCGACAACTGCAGAACCTCACCTGTCCCTTGCAGGAACTCATTCAAAGCTCCCCATGGCTGAGTGGGTGGAAGAGGCTTGAGCAGCAGGCTGTCCTCACATTCCTTCTTTCTCATTGAAGAGAGTGCCAGGTACTGAAATAGGCTCTGTGGATATAGCAGTGATGTGCCCAACACCGTCCCTGCCCTCACAGTGGTCGGGGAGGGCGCAGTTCACACATTAGCAAGCAAATGACAAACAATATAATTGCAGGTGTGGTACGTTTTCTAAAGGAAATGGATGAAGAAAGAAAGAGTAACTGAGAAACGACTAATCATAATACATAGACCTTAACTCTGAGAGGTGACGTTTGAGCTGACATCTAAAGGGTTAAGTCTGCTGCGTAAAAAGTGGAGGGAAAACCCTCTAGTTCAGGAACAGAAAATGCAAGTGCTGAATATGCCAATTACATTGTAGCCAATCCTACCCCAGGGGGTTAAAACAATGGTAACACACTTATAAGAACCAAACTCACCCCAAAACATGTCCTTAGAGGACCCTGAGAGGCCCTTTGAGACCCTGGGTATATTCAATCGAAGATTATCAGCACTTGAAATGTTTTGATGCCAACAGCAAAATGCCTGAAAGCTTTGCACTAAGATATCAGTGACAGATAAGTAATGTTCAGGAACTATAGAAAAAGCCCTGATCTTGGAGTCTTAAAGTGCATTCTCAGCTAGTCTGTGGCACTTGCAAACCTGGTGACACAGGTACCGAGGAGGGGACTCCAATGTGCAAACCAAGAGGCTGTTCTTTCCACCACCAAGGGCTGCTTTGGAACTAACACCCAGTGCTTCTGGGCCCTCCAGGGATGACCACTGGACGGACTGGAAGAACTTGTCCCATGAAGCAATCCAGACAGCCACACAACACCTCCACCCCAGAAAACTGAGCTGCCCATCCCTCTTCAGGGAACAGGGCACCTTCTTTCCTGTTTCTAGAAACCCGTAGCCAGGACGCCTGGCCCAGCGAGGCCCAGAGGCCACTAAACCATCCGGCTTCCCTGATACCCACCACCTACTCTCACCTCCACAATGATTTCGCCCCATATGAACCCGTAGAGCAAACACCCTCTGCTCAGAGCAAATACATTTTGTGCCAGTGTGAAGCAATGCACGTCTGTGACCACCAAGGCTGCCACAGCAAGATGGGCTGGTCTCGATACTCAGCGTGATGGCTGCGGTTTAAATATATCATTACAAAATACCCCTCGTACAACCCCCTCCTCCGCACTCACAGCTACTCAAGCAAACTGGTCTCAGTACCTTGTAGCCACTTTACATAAAGATTTTTTTGACATCAGCATGAAAAACCAGATCATCTCTGAGAATCCACTATTAGCAGTGTTGACTTGTTTATTTACGCCACCGTGCCCAACATGATTGGGTTCACACAATTGTCAACAGTTTCATAACTGGGTGAAGGAGATATCTATTACAATTATTTTATATACATATATATGTTTGATACATATGATTTGATATATCCTGAAACTGCTAACTTTTTAGTGTATGTTATTAATATTTAAGGAGACATATAATATCAATTTGTCCTAAAATTTATGAAGTTAGTTTCAATAACTTACCAGTATTCTCCAATGTATGATCACAATTTTCCCTTCGTAAGTACTTCATGGGTAAATACCTTGAAAACATAAAAATACCCTGTTCTTCATCAAACTTTCACCTACTTACTACCTTTGACATCTATTTATGATTTTTTAATTCTGTCATTCTTTCTGTATTTATTACAGAAATTGTCATTATACTGTAAGAGAGAGCTTTCAACCTTCCTATTTATATGTTTGTTTATATGAGGAAAGAGTCATGATTTTTATCTTATCTGATGAGTCATTGTCTCCTATGATAAATATGTATTTTGTTGCTCAAATTTTCAAATTGGCCCCAGGCAGCTCTTCAAGCTGGTTCCCAGCTCCCTCTGATATGTTCCCATGACCCTTTAAGGAATTTTTACTTTCTGGTGCAATAAGATGTTCTAGATGTATCTTGTGCTTTTGCTCACCCAGGTCCAGAACCAGTGAATTTTCTGAGGAGAGTTAACTATTTTTTAGCATAGAATATTATTTAGAAATCAATATCTTGATGCTGAGCTATAAAGTGTATTTGTTTTTCACCAAGTTCACAGAAAAACCAGGAACTCAGTCTAATCAGTCTTGAAGACATCTGGTGTGATGAGGGAAGTTAAAATTGAAACTTGATATTTCCAAACACCTGGTTTGTGATGTTGTATTCATATAATACCTCCCTAAATATCTCTATGCAAAATGAAGGGGCTTGCCTTTTGTCTTTAGAATTACTTGGTTTTAACACTAATGACTTATGTTTCTGCATCATTTATTTCAAACTTAGGTATGAGTAGGAGGACTGAATAAATTGGCCAAAGTATTATGTGTGCCCCATAGAAAAATTATATTCTGTTCAACAATATCTTCCCTAGGCTTTCTCTAAAGCTACACATATGTCATTTCATATAATTACATTTTATTGTCCTATTCCTATGACTACTTGAAAGGAAATTATTTCTATAGGAATTACTATACTTTTTCTTCACGGCTTAACTTTTTTATGAGATTAAACATGCACTTAGAGGCTTCTTGAATTTGCTGTCAAAAAAGAATAAAAAACTAAGTAGAATCACAATAAGTATTTCTAAGTAGTGATTCCAGGTCCTACTATATTAGAAGATGTAGCTAACATATTTCATATTTTCTACTCTGCAGTTATAATATCATCTGTTCTGAGATTAGTGGTTAATGGTCATAACCACCAAATGGAATTTGTAATAAAATCTCCTTATTTTAGTGGGATTCCAATAGCAGGCTTCTATTCCCTACATCTTTACAGTGCTGTTTGGTAGAATTTTACTATAATCTCTACTAATGATTTTGATTGTATCTACCACTTACTGAGTGTCTTATTTGTGCCAAGTGATTTATACATCTTTATCTCCATCACGAGGTCACGTTTTACTCTTTCCATTTCAGTATCTAGGCAAAGCAATGAGAGCCACAGCATCTCAAAGGCTCAGTTTAGAACCAGATCTCTAGACTCACGTCTGACCGTGGCCCTGACCACTGCCTGCAATGGCTTCATTTTACAATATTGTTCAACATTCATGCTGGGTGAACGTTACCTTCTTTTATTAGGCTAGGTAATGTATTTAAAGCACCAATACTGTGCCTGTATGTGGACTCCAATTTTGGGTTATTTTACTTCCATGTGACAGGGGTGTTTCAAAATACGTCATATAGTGACCTAAGTTTCATTTGTCAGTGCTTCCAAAATTTTGGCGTTCTCCTTTCTGATCCTATATCAAATAATCAATAATCTTTCAACCAAAATATATATTTTCCTAGGAAGTTCATTTACTTAAAGTCACAGTCTGCAAATTATTTCATCAGCTCAGCACTGGGGAAGGGCATGTATACACTGAGTTTACCTAAATGAAGATGCATTTTTTCTATGAATTGGCATGGATAGGTGTTGATTATTAGATAAAAAGTACAAGCACAAAGAGCATATCCCACTTGAAATAATGTGAAGGTAACCATGCAATTATACTGTTTGGAGAACTTAACCCTGGAAAAGTCTAAGCATTTAAGGATACAGAAGTATAGCCCTGGAAAACAAGAATCTGGGAGCAACTTCTATCCTTTGTCCTTAGATACCGTGACCAGGGCCTGATATGAACCTGGGTCATTTTTCTACCTGCCCAGGAGCTCCAACCTCAGCGTGTCCTGGCTTGTTCCATTGGGCACTAGATGTGCCCAGGGGGATCAGCAGAGGCCCAGCAGGAGCCATGCCCGAAACACCATTCCAGGGAGGGGTGGAGCTGCTTCCTGGAGCTTGTCGGGGGGGTCAGCCCAAGGGAAGGATTTCTGATTCTCTGGGTTTTGAGAATTTGATTTTTGGGATTCCTGCAGAAGCTTACTGAAGTTATATAGAGTGTTACATCTTTTTTTTTTCCCTAGATGTAAATGGTCTTCTTCAAGGAAATTTGGCCTACACACTTCAATAATATTTACTATGACTTTGAAAGCAGTAAAATTCTTAAACATAGATCAAACCTGCAGGAGTAAGAAAGAACCAATCAGAGAAGTTCAAATAGGGTTAAAACCTGTTGTTAACTACAAATCTTTTTGAATTGTAATCCCTCACCCAACACCGAAAACTCTCCACATAGATGCATAAATTTTATTTTTCAGTCACTTAAGTGTTCTATAAACTTTGTATCTTCCTTAATGCTGCCCAGTCCTGCCGACTGAACTTGAATAGCAATGAGGCACCTTGACTCAGGGGCTCCAGCTCCGCAGAGCCCTCTCCCGTGTTTGTTTTATTTATCTTCGCCCGTGGTTGGAGGGAACAGCCCTGGCTTCAGGCAGACCTGAGACCCAGGCCATCCCCTCCTGGTTCCAGATCCTCCAGCAAATTGTTTAAATTCTCTGCGCTTCTGTTTCTACAGTTTTATAATAATACAAATACTTGATAATAATACAACTATATTCAACAGATATTGCAATTCCTGTCTTATAGGTGACTCATCTGGGCCCCTGAGAGACGGAACTGTCTGCCTGAGCCAGCCCGGGCTAGAGCTGGGACTGGATCCAGGTCCCCATCCTCCTAAGCTGGGAGTTTCACGGGGGACTGTCACAGTCCTTTCCTCAGACTTAGCAGACTAGGAGTCAGCCCTCAATTCCCTACGGAAAATTTCACTGTGGGCCCTCAGTACCCACAGTGTAGTGGGTAGTCCCTAGGGCATTGTTCATAGTTTATGAATGATGGTAACAAATTTGGCTGGTTCCTCTCGAGAGACTCAACACACAGGGACGATGACCAGACCATGGATGACAATTGAACTGTGACCCACAACCTCTGCAGCAGTTGGCCCAGAATGGTCAGGATTTGGTCATCGACTGCCAGCTTCCCTGATTTTTGTCACACTCCCCTCCCATTCCAAATCAGGACCAACCAGTGGAAGCCAAATATACTCCTCTGAGCAATCACATAGGAAGTGCGGTTCTAGTTAGCCACCTACAGCTTCCTCAGGCCAGCAGCCTCCAGTCAGGCACAGCCAGAGCCTTCCCTTTTCGTCACTATGAAGCATTTACTCTCCCTATCTGTCCTGAAGTCTCTACCAAGCACAGGTGATGGTGGCTGACTCCCTTGCTATATCAAAGACTGAGTAAATAGCCTTGGCTTGTTCTCATTTGGGTGGCCTTTGTTGATTTTCACATCTTAACAAACAAAATGTAAAGTTTGAAGGATAAGTCTTCCTCAGTTGACCTACCCACAATGACACAACAACTTAGACATTGGGTGGCAGTTCTGTCCACGAGCAGAGCAATTTTGTACCACATGGGTAACCACAGTTACTAATTGAGAACCCAAGTTTGACGAGCCAGTGCTTTCCTATAATGTGAATGAATAAATGTTTCCCACGGTCACTGAATCCAGGGTGTCTCAGCAATCCATGCATTGGAATTCAGGTTCAAATTCCTGAAATCCTTCATGCTAATTAAAGGATTCCTGGCCGCCTCATCCACATGGCCTTGCAAATATTCCCCTGCACACACTCTCTGCTTGCTCCGACTCCTTTCACGTTGGGTGTCTTTCACACAACTTAGCAGTGGGTTACCTTGTATTGTTCATAATTGATTTGCATTGTTCTCGAATTGATTTTCTGCCTGGGCTTTATCACTAAAGCCACACTGAAAATCTCTCCAGAGCTTAAAGAAAGTGAGAAAAAAGTTACCATTTTCAATAAGGAAAAGGTAAGAAGCAAAACAGCATCAATCTGGTCACCAGAATTTCTGAGTCACCCTGGAAAGGGGAAGAGCTGGCAGCTGGAGCAGGACCCAGAAGAGTGAGCTGGGTGATGTTCGTTCTAATTCTTGTCTAGGAATTATTCAGGTTTGAGATTAAGTGGTTTACATATGTACATACACACAAATACATGTATACATATAGATGTTTGTATGCATATTGCTATGAATTATAAATGGTACCTACTGTTTTATGAACAAGAAACATAAAGCCTTTTCTTTAATTGGAGTGATTACTCCAGCCAGGGAGAATGGATCACCAATAACAGAGAATTATTATGTATATCTAGTCACTATAGTAACAAAAGTGTTTTAATTGAGCTAACTTTCAGAAAATATTTAAAATATAGGAAATTCAGAGAACATAATAACCAACATTATGTGCAGTTGCTGGTGTCAGGGAAAGGGGAGAGAGATGAAGCCTGGGGTGACAGTGATGGGTCCAGAACAATGTCCACATCCCTCTGGGTCAGCAGAGCAGTAGGACTCCGTGCCTTGGCAGAAGAGTGAGCTCTGGGGTAAAGATTCTGCCCACTGGACGCTCCCCCCTTTGTCTTCTGTTCCCCGAGGACCAGGTGGAGAGATGCAGTGGGAGGCTGCCCTACTGGGGAGGCTCCACCTAGAAAGCTGCTTCCCCTGGGTTGGGGCCTTGGGGTCACTCAGGGTTTGAGCAGCGTCAGGCCTTTGTTTGCAGCACAGTCCAGGGGTCTGAGAACACGGCTCCCACGAAGGCGGTGTTGGCTTTCTGCTGATTTGCATTTGGTCAACTCAGTTAATTAGGGACCAAAGCCAGGAATACTGTTCCTAGATGGAGGTCCCATTTGGGAGACTCTCTCTCTTAGAAACAGCCCTGAACGTGGGCCCAGATTCACAAAGTTCAGTTTAGTATGTACCTTGTCATCTGCCTCAAAACCACAGAGAGTCTGCACTTCACCTAGAGGTGGAATCCCAGGGGCAGCCACCAGCAATTCTGTGTTTGACAGACAGAGATTAGGGCCTGGGAGAACCAGGCATGGCCCAGGTCCCCTTCTCTTCTTTCTCTGTATTTCCTGCTCCCTCAGATCTCAACCTGCACTGATTTTAGTTTAGGAGTGGGGTGTTGGGCTTTTCCAACATTAAATATGGTGGTGTCATTGGTCATCCTAGATTACGGGTCCTGGGAGGAAAGGCCCTCTCTCAGCAAAGCTGCGGTTTTCTCCTTTGCTAATTTACTTCCAGTGCCTTAGCATTTTTCTACCAAGTCCTCTGAAGTTGAGTCCCAAGACACAACAGAAAACAGTTTAGCAAGAGAGTGCAAATCCAGCAATTATCCATCACATATCCTGTGGGCCAAGTAGGCATCCAGCCCATTACTGGGTGCAAAGGAGATACAACAGAAGTGTGAGACATGGTGTCTTGTCTTCAAAGACTGCCACTGCACAGAGATTTGCTGACCACCAGATCCTGCCAGGCACAGGCTATTTCTGCAGATGCAAAGGCAAATAAAGTGTGGTTGCTCTTCTGGAGAAGTGCATACATTATATAGTGTTTGGATGTTTTGGCAGAGCTAGACTTGATAGCAGCTGGAGCCCCTAAAGGGCATGATCTTGCTTTCCTGCCATAATGGAACGCTTCAAAATGATGTTTGGGTTGTAAACCTCTTCTCAGGGCTGCAGAATATTTCATAGAGATGTAGATTTATAATGATAAAAGCTAGCAAGAGACTGTTATGCAAGCTGAAGTCTCGAACTCCTCTATTCAGTGGGCCAGAAGATTAAAGGTGGAAATTCTAAATCATGGCTTCAGTATAAGTTACTTTGAAATCTCCTATAGGTCTCCAAAGACAGAAATCTGTGTACTTTACTGCTGCATAGTCTTAAGTCTGTATATCTTGATGGTAATTGTTCTTGAGCTTTGCAGAGAAGCTTTGTGGAATTACATCTCTTTCTTTCAAATGTATGATGTATTTGATCTTAGGAAATCTTCAGTTCCAACTGGTAAATCTGGGATGTCTGTATTTTAAATTATGTTAAAAGCAAAAGTCCCACCTATCCTCTAAGGATTTTTATTTAATTCCAAGTACCAGCATGTTTAATTGGAAAAAGATTTTAGAGGTAAATCAAATAATGTAAGGCTTAAGAGATTCTGGCACTGTAAGGCACTGTATTTACATTATTGCATGGATCTTTTTTTCCACAAGGGTGTTAGAACTGGCATACCACAAATGAATCAGTCATTCTACCATATGCTCTCATTATTTATTATTAATACTTGCTCAGGGGTCTTGTAGACTAATCAAAAATTTCCTTAAGATCTATTATAAGTAAAAGGAAATTTCCATCTTTTCCCACCTCGTTTTATGCAAATTTATTAAATTATGAGCTTTGAAAAAAGCAAGGACATGAGATCAACTACTGTCTCTTTCACTGAACAAATTAAAATGTAATAAGTAGAGATGTTCTGTAACCATAGGATATTAAGCCCCCATCCTATTTTTCTTTTTTCCTTTTTAACATAACCAAGGCTGTAAAACCTAAATTAAATCTGAAAGATCATCTTGTTCAACTCTTTCCATTAGAAAAGAAAGATGGTAGGTTTAACTAGAGTAAAGTGACTTTCTTCCAATGACAAAACTAATGTCTGTGTGTACGTATGCATATAACATATGAATACATATAGACATAAATATGTGTGTATATGCTCTATATACTATATATGTGTGTGTGTGTTTATATGTATGGTGCTAAATAATCCTGTATTTATCTTATGTAACATATGACATAAAGTATAATGAAATCCACTTCCTAAGAAGGAATACTAGAAAACTTAAAGATTTACATGAGAAAAATTAATATTTTCACATCTCTAGCTAAACCCTTACTTTCAAAGAGTGAGTAGAATTTAACATCAACTAGTATTTGATACTTACTAGTATCAAATCTGTGGTGCCAGTACTCTCCTAAAAGCCAGGTCAACTTTTACTCAAAATCCCAGTGAGTTTATAGACAGCCTTTCCATACAGAGTTGGGGCGTGGGAGACAGAAAAGATGTGAAGCTGCTCTCGCCAAATAGGATGGTCATACTGCCCCATAATATCATTACAAAACACCATCTGCCCAAAGCACAAGAGCTGGTTTTGTTAAATAATGGCTTTTGCCTGTGGCATTTGATGACCACTGGCCCCCCAAGTGTACTGACCCTAGGAGAAGAGCCATTAATAGCTCACTTCTTCAAACTGTGACCAGGGCACAATCGTAATCTGTCAACAGATGCCTTCGGGGGTATGCAGAGCCCAGTGCATTTTGATCATCTAGTCCCAACTCTGAACATGACATTATTTTCCCATCAAAACATTTATGAGATGCCAACTGCCTCTAAATCCTTTTGTCTCTCTAGCCCCAACCACTTGCACATAGCCTGGTCTATATCAGGCACCCAGCACAGGCATATCCCATAGATATTGTGGATTTGGCTCCAGACCACTGCAAGAAAGTGAACATCACAATAAAGCGAGTCACACAAATTTTTTGATTTTCCTGTGCATGTAAGTTATGTTTATGCTATATTCTACTCTATTAAGTGTGCAATAGCATGGTCTGAAAAGCATTGTACATACCTTAATTAGAAAATCCTGGATTGCTAAAAAATGCTAACAGACACCTGAGCCTTCACCAAGTCATACTCTTTTTGCTGGTGGCTGGTCTTGCCTTGATGTTTATGGCTGTCCACTGATCAGGGAGGTGGTTGCTGAAAGCTAGGGTCATGGATAGGCAATTTCTTAAAATAAAACAACAATGAAGTTTACCCCATTGATGTACTTCTCCTTTCATGAAAAATTTCTGTTTGATAGCATTTTACCCAAAGTAGTTATTCTTTCAAAATTGGAGTCAATTCTCTCGAACCCTGCTGCTGCTTTATCAACTGAATTTATGTTATATTCTAAATTCTTTGTTGTAATTTCAACAATGTTTACAGCATCTTCACAAGTGATAGATTTCATCCCAAGAAACCACTCTGCAAAAGGGTTCAGACACCAGGAAGAACAGGCTGTAAGATCACCGCTTGGAAGGCGTGGCTCAGGGCCCTCATCCCCTGCTCATTCAAATTCAGCTGGATATTGCTTTAGGATTTTTTTTACCCTCTCCTTTGCAAGCCATAAGACTGTCCCAACTATGACCAAACCTGAGTAATTGGGATGGATACCTGACCTCAAACAGTTACCATTTCTTTGTGTAGGGAACATTTCAAGTCTTCTCTTTACAGGACTTTTAAAAATAATTAACTTTAGGGACAGATACCCCAATATATTCTAATAGGATCATACTTCTATTGGTGTGAATGAATTCAACCTTGTTTCTGAGTTATAGAATTCCCACCATGATACATTTCTTTTCCTCCTCCTCCTGCTCTTCTTCCTCCTCCTCCTCCCTCTCCCCCTTCTTCACTTCAGAGCTCTACTAACAAGTTTTTAAAGGAGGAGTCTGAGTTCTAGACTTTAACTCTTGAGTGTTTTTAGTTTGGTGGGTGTCTATTGCACTGTTCAGTGTATAATGCAGGTCTGAGTACTTCCTGCAGAGCAGGTCTGGTCTTCGCAAATTCCATCAGTGATTGCTTGTCTGGGACAGTCTTTATTTCTCCCTCATAGATGAAGCTCAGTTTTACCAGGTAAAGAATTCTAGGTTGGCCATTATTGTGTTTAGAAAGATTGAGGATGGGTCCCCAGTCCCTTCTGGCTTGTAGAGTTTCATTTGAGAAGTCTGCACTTAGTCTGATAGTTTTTCCTTTGTAGGTTATCTATTGTTTTCGTCTTACTGTGTGAAGGATTTCCTCTTTCGTGTTTACTTTGGCCAGTCTGATAATTACGTGACATGGTGTTTGCCTCTTCACATCCCATCTCCCAGGAGTTCTGTGTGTTTCTTGTATCTGGATATCTAGGTTTCTGGTCTTAAAACCAATTTGATGGTGAGTACATGTGGTGCTTGTTTTTCCATTCTTGGGATACTTCACTTAGTATAATGGGCTCCAGATCTCTCCAGGACAATACAAGAGGTGCTAGATCATCATTGTTATTTGTGGCTGAGTAGAACTCCATGGTATGCATATACAACATTTTATTAACCCACTCATGTATTGATGGGCACTTAGATTGTTTCCACATCTTTGCAATTGTGAATTGTGCTGCTATAAACATTCAAGGGCATATGTCTTTTTTATAGAATGTCTTTTGTTCTTTGGGGTAGATGCCCAGTAATGGGATCACTGGATCAAATGGTAATTCTACCTGTAGCTCTTTTGAGGTATCTCCATATTGCTTTCCACGGAAGTTGTACTAGTTTGCAGTCCCACCAGCAGTGTATGAGTGTTCCTGTCTCTCCTCAACCACGCCAACATTTATTGTATTGGGACTTTTTGATAAAGGCCATTCTCACTGGAGATAAGTGATATCTCATTGTAGTTTTGATTTACATTTCCCTGATGATAAGAGATGTTGAGCATTTTTTCACATGTTTGGTAGCAATCATTCTATCTTCTTTTGAAAAGTTTCTGTTCATGTCCTTTGCCCACTTTTTGATAGGGTTGTCTGAGACCCTTGCAACAGTTTTTAACTGTTTGTCTCAGGCTTATATTCATAAAGAAAAGTTCTTATTTGTTTTGCTTACTCACATTTTTATTACATATAGCTGTAAGAAGATGGGAGCAATGTATTTATCAGAACTCTCAGAATAGTGTATTCTTACAGTTGTGTATTCAGGGGAAGCAGTGTTTTGATAAGCCGGTTGGGTGGGTCTGAGACCCCAAAGTCTCAAGAATAGTCCATGCATTGGACCTTCTTAACAGGGGGGGACCCATCAGGTGTCAACTGTTGCATGTTGAAAAACAGCAGTATTTTCCCGTGCCGTGGAGAAGAGGGACAGCAAAATAGTGATGATGTAAAGGCAAAGGTAGATGAAGGGTCTGATACGGGCTGTCACTGAGGGTTGGGGGAGAATGTGATTGTCCCAGAGACATGTTTTCAGATCCTCTCCAAGAAAAACTCCATGTCTGGCTTTAGGGCATGTGGATGGCAAAAGGTTCCTGGGCTTGGCTCCTTCAAGGCTTGCCCCAGATGCAGAAAGTCACCCTATCTGAAAGGACTCCTTCACTGGAGACCGCAGCTGCAGACCAAGGGAGCCCTGGTCATGCCAGCCTGACCGGGGACACTCTGAAGGACACGACTTGATTCAGAGCTCCCTGTGTGTTTGGGGAAGGCTTTGTAAGTTGGCATCACACTTCCACTTCTCCCCCTCCCATCCCACTTCCTCTCCCTTCCTTTTACAGGTGTCTATCCCCAGAAAGCATATTGCTTCCCAAATTCCAACTTGGCATCAGTTTCCAGAGAACACAATCTGTGAGATTTAATGAATGTGCTCCTGGAGAATTTAAATGGGATATGTAACAAAAGTTCAGTACCCTGGACCCTTCAGTAATGGCCCTTTCTGCTTTGAACCAAATGGGTTCTTCTCTGAGGATTGCGATGAGGGGTGGTGCTGTTCCTCTGAAGCAGAGCCACAGACCAGGGTGCAGGCGGGGTGAAGGTGGAGGTGGCCTGACACCCGTATCTGTGCCGCCAGTGCTGACTCGCCTTGCAGAGCTGCTGCCACAGCCTCCTCCTGGGGCTCTGTCTGGGTTTCACTAAGGAAAAGTCTGAGCAAGGCACGGAATTTATACATGTGACATCACATTTGGAGCCACTGCAATCTTTTACTAATATTTGTTTTAAAATGCCAATTTCTATGAGATTGCCAAGAGTTTCTACTAAAACAAGCAAAGTGCCAGTTTTCCTCTCAATTATTAGGTCCTTTGGGGCAAACTGTCTGTTGGATGATGGCTGGATGGCAGTTACCTTGCTTGTAATGCGCACTTTGTGTCACCCTAGACATATACCTAGATGGAGAATAAAAGCCAAAGTGCTCTGTGACCATCTGTCCACTTGAGACGCTGCACCTGTTAATATTAATACTTCCCATACCTAATTCCAGCAGGCATCTTATGAGCTCCTCTCTCTGGGAAATGCCATGTCAGATGGCCCTGGGGTGTCCATGGGGGAGGGCGGGGTGGGAACTCCATGACCAACATGGTGGTCCGTGATCTCTGAGATCTCAGCACCTCCAGGCAGGGAAAGAATCCTCACCAGCGGCTCTGAGTCAAGGCATGTGGAGACCTAAAGCTCATGCTATAAGGACTTGAAAGAAGAAAAACAATCCCAATTAGAGAATTATAGCAACTGTTAGCTCTTTGCAGCAATCTAGGTTTTTGTTTGTGTTGTTTTATTTTAATTCCCAAACTAGAGAGCCTTGGACACCTGTGGCGTTTGGCATTTTGGCATTGAGCTCTGACTAGAGTTTAGATTAACTTCTGAAGCCATCTCTTAGGGGGTGGTGTTGTGGAAGGAGAGTAAGAAGAAATCACTAGCCTTTGGCACTGTGGGGCTTCTGAAGTTGAAGAGAATCTTTGGAGAGTTTTTGGCGTAGGCTCAGAATTTAAACACTAACCTGTGATTTGGGGGATTCGATAATTAATTTTCAGTGGTTATTAAAAGAGGCAGATGTCAGTGGCAATCCAGGTAGAAATGAAATATAGATGGGAAAAGAGTGGGGGGCATATTTTCCTGATCTGAATTTACTGCCCAAGTAATCCATCTTCTGAACAAACTACATAGATTAAAATTTCAAAGTTCTTTAGGCAGTAAGAAAAATGAAAAATAAATCACATTTTGGTGCTTTAGAGAGTCTGATGGACAAAAACATTCCTATGTCTATATAATTATAATTTATTTTGACATTGTTTTTAAATGAGTATTGTTTAGTGGAAATCATATATTAGTGTTCTTTTTTGGCATCACATACTAAGTATTGACATTTTACCGTTTTCACAATATATAAAATACTGGCAAAATATTTCATGCTTTAAGGAAAAGGCTATTTCATTATACTGTATTGCATAGTTAACCTTTGCCCTTTTCATTTATAAATATTCATTTCCTCTTAATCTCCTTCAGTTTTGCTATCATAGGGCTAGAGGATGTAAAATTGGATTTTGAAAATCAGGAACTAGGTCATGCTATTAGTGAGTGGGTGTGGGGAGGCCAGAAAACGGAAGGTGGGAACTGGTGTTTCTCTTCAAAGCAGATTTTGCCCACCTGAAGCCAGAAGCCGTGAGAAGCCCTGGTATGTTTCTCCAGGGAAGGACGCCGGTGAGAACGTGGAAGGCTGCACTGTGCCTCTCACAAGGTTGTGCTGAACATCAGAAGATGCAAGATGAGTGTATTCTTCAAATCAACAATGCTTACATAATGACTTGCATTTCATAGTTATTTGCTAGGACCACCACAGCAAAATATCACAGACTGAGTGGCTCACACAACAGAAATTTATTTTCTCACAGTTCTGAATTCTCTAAGTCCAAGATCAAGGTGCTGGTAGGGATGGTTTCTTCTGACGCCTCCCTCCTGGGCTTACGGCTGGCCGCCATCTCCCTGTGTCCTCATGTGGCCTGTCCTCTGCGCGTGTCCACTCTGTTGTCTCTTTCTGTGTGTCCAAATGTCCTCTTTTTATAAGGACACCTGTTGGATAGGATTAAGGCCCATCTGGTGGGCTCATCTGAGTTTCATCACTTCTTCTAAGGCTGTATCTGCAAACACAGTCACATTCTGAGGTCCTGGGGGTTAGGGCTTCAGCATAGGAATTTGGAGGGGGCACAATCCAGCCCATCACATATCTCAGATTATTTTCCATTACTTTGTCTCATTTGACTCCAATAACATAGGGAGAGCAGATTTTATATGCGCTCAGCAGCAATGGAAAAAGTGTGCTCTCTCATGGCTGTAACAAAGAGAAGCCCAACAATAAGGCACTTTCCACCTTGCTCGGGGAACCAGGCGAGGGCCCCGAGGCTGCACCATGATAGCCGTGTCTGTAAACCGAGAGTTCCAACATCAGATCTCTAGGGACCTCAGGTGAAAGGCTGGGTGACTCTAAAAGATTTAGTTTTAAGTAGAATGCTGCATTTATTCACAATGAATTAATACTCTTGCTTTACATTGAGATATTTTGTTTTGGCTTCTTTTCTTTTATTTTTACAAATGAGCTCAGAAGAGTAAAGAAAAAGGGATGTGAGAGGGAGATGGTGAGAGAAAGAAGGTCACTAGCAACTGCCTTATTTATTTCTCCTCAGAGGAATAAATTGCTCTCCATGAGACACTGGCTATATTTCACTTTGCCAATAAATATAACAAATGAGCTTTGGTTTTTGCTATTGTTTGGAGCCCCTATTTTTAGAAAAATTAAATAGAACTAATTTTAACGTGTCACTCTTTATCTCCTGCATTTCTTTTTCTGTCTTATCTGGGCTCGCCCTTATTCATCACTGACTCATATTTTATTTTTCCCACAGTGCGCGATTTATCTCTTGACCCTAGTAAATTTCATTCTGTGCTTGAAGGAACAAAGCTGAATGTCAGAGAGACAGAGACTTGGGAGGGCCCCTGGTAGCAGGGGTCCTCCTCTTCATCCTCACCTCTTGCACTCCTCATCCTCACCTCCTGCGCTCCCTTTTCCCAGGGTCCTGAACTGGTCCCACTTGTTCCACCAAATCCCATCACCTCAGACGATCTACATCTTTCCTGGCTTTTTGTGACTTTGTGTACATATTAAATATGCATGAATGCTTATGATAGTCTTTGGAAAGTATATGTTTATGATAAAATTAAGAGGGTAAAGATGCCTGGAAAAGGGTGGAGTTGTGATGAGACCACTGCTTTCTGGAACAAGGAGCTGCCTCCCCAGGTGTTGCTGGGAGATGACAGGAGACCAGAGCTTGCAGCAGAGGAGAAGTCAGGGATGGGAAGGAGGGCCCTGGATGTGTCTCGCCTGTGCAAAAGCCTGAAAAGTAAGCTTTTTTCCTCATCTGCAAACGATGTATATGTAGAGAGTCTATGTGTGTGTATGTCTATGTGAGTTTAAAATATGTTCTTGTAAACTTTTTGGGGATTTATTCAATTTTGAAGAACCAGAAGCTTTAAACATGTACATTTTAATATATTCTCGTGCAAAATATAAATTCATTGAATTAAAAATTAAAACTTTCAAAATCTTCCCAGTCCACAAACCTCGAAGCTGGAAAAATCTTCATATAAGTTGATATATTCAAAAATGCAATTATATGATTTTTCGTTTTTCATTTTTATGGATGTATAACAGTTATATGTATTTATGGGGTAAATGTGATATTTTGATACCAGCATACGATGTGTAATGAGGAAATCAGCATAATTGGGATACCTATCACCTCAAACATTTATCATTTTTTTGAGTTGGGAACATTCCAAATCTACTCTTCTAGTTATTTTGAAATATACAATCAGTTATTGTTAACTGTAGTCACCGTTTTGTACTGTAGACACTACGTATTATTCCTGCTATCTGACAGCTTTGCAACTGACAGGATTTTACTCTGTGCTGCGGCTGAATCATGTTCCACTGCGTGTATGCCCCACATTTTCTTCATCCATTCACGGAAGTGCACATACCTCTTCAATATACTGATTTCATATCTTTGAGATATATACCCAGCAGTGGGATTGCTGGATCATGTGGTGGTTCTGTTGTAGTTTTTTGATGAACTTCCGAACTGTTTTCCATAGTGGCTGTGCTAATTCACATTCCCACCAAGTATGGGTGCTCCCCTTTCTCCGCATTCCAGCCAGGATCTCTTTTGTCTTTTTGATAAAAGCCATTTTATTTTATTTTTTGCTTTTAATTATTTTGAACACATAACATTTGTATATATTTATAGGATATGATATATGTGATGTTTAGATACAGGCATACCAGGTGTATTAATCAAATCAAGGTAATCGTATCCATCGCCTCAGGTATTTACCATTTCTTTGTGTTAGGAACATTCCAATTCCACTCTTTGTCAAAATATGTACTGAATTATAGTTGATTATAGTAACATTGTTGTGTTGTCAAATATTGTTCAGACTGTCTAACAATATTTTTGCACCTCATTAACTATCCCTATTTTATCTCCCCCTCCCTGCTACACTTCCCAGCCTCCAGTAACCATAATTCCACTCTATTTCCATGAGATCAATTGTTTTAATATTTAACTCCCACCTATGAGTGAGAGCATGCAAGATTTGTCTTTTTGTGCTTGGCTTATTTCACTTACCATAATGTTCTCCCACTCCACTCACATTGTTTCAAATGGCAGGATTTCACTCTTTTTATGGGTATATAATATTTCATTTTATATGTGTGCCATATTTCTATATTTTTTTTGTTTCCAAATATTAAGGGGGTACAAAAAAGTTTTTGTTACATGGATACACTTCATAATACTAAAGTCATGGCTTTCAGTGTGCCTGCCACCAGGACAGTATTCATTATATCCAGTGGATGAGTTTTTATCCCTGACCCTCCTCCAAGCCACCTCCTACCTAGTTTCCAGTGTCCTTTAAGTCCTTTTATGCCTGTGTACACCCATTGTTTAACTCCCACTTTTTAATGAGAACATATGTTATTTGTTTTTCCATTCCTGAGATATTTCACTTAGGATAATGGTCTCCAGTTCCACCCAAGTTGCTGCAAATGACATTATTCCATTCCTTTTTATAGGCAAATGGTGCTCCATGGTATACATAAATAGAAAATTTTCTTTATCCACTCATATATTAATGGACACTTAAGTTGATTCCGCATATTTGCAATTGTGAATTGTGCTACAATAAACATTCTAGTGTAGTTGTCAGTGTAGTTATCAGACATGAGAATGGCTACACCAGGAAATATCACAAGAGGAACCTTGCCTTTAATGTAGGCTGCAGACAACTTGTAGAGGATTTTCCACAGTAGTTTGTGAGTTTGTTCTCAATTGTAGACCCTAAAAGTTTTAAATAGTAGAACCTCATTAATTCATTCATTCATGCATTAAATAACCATTTGCTGAACATTTCTCTTTTTTGACATTTATGCATTTATTTATTAAAATTGACAAGTACAAATTACTTATATTTATCATGTATAACATGTTTTGAAATACGTATACATGTGGAATAATTAAATCAAGCTAATTAGCATATACATTACCTAAAATACTAACCTTTTTTAATGGTTAGAACACTTAAAATCTACTCTCTTAGCAATATACGCACTCCTGGACAAAGCACAACCCTACTATTTGCTGACAAGATAAAGATATTGCATTAGGAAAAGGTGGCTTTTACCTAGGTTCCAAGCTCTCTTGGTTGAGGACTATTTGTGCAGGGTAGAAAATGGTATATCCTAATTCTTAGCCAACTTTATAAGAAGGACTTGGTGAAAGTACAGACAATCAATTTTAAAAAGAAGGATGAATCAGGTGTGTGTGGCTGAGCAGCCAGTAGAAGTAGGCTTGTTTGGAACCAGATTCACTTTCAAAAATTTTCTCCCAGCAGCCAAAGCACTTTCTCTCTTTACCCCTAGTGGTCTGTACTCCTCTGGGCCTTTCTTCCCCAGGTAAAGAGAAATTCATCTTCTCTCTAAAAATAAGTTTAAAAACTAATAAGCAAACAAACGAACACAACAACTATACACCTCGGGTACATTGCAGTGTAAGTGATTGGAAAATTACACCTTCCCTGAGCTGCGAAGGCCGCCCCACCTGGGCCAGGACTTCTCAGACTGCTCAGAGCCCCAAAGACACTCGCATCGATGGGGAAATTCAGTGGACTGGCAAATTCAAGTGTATTCCACGCTTTTACATGTGTCAGTGTCTTGGAGTCTCGTCTTCTCAACTTCCCTGACAAAGATAAAATGCCGTATGTTCCCAGGAAGGTGCATGAGCCACCCTTTGGCTTGGAAAACTTTGCAGCCTCTCCTTTAAATTCAAGTGGAAAACTCTGCAAATGCACATTTATCTAAACTAGAAGGCAAAGTGTGCGCATGCACAAACACACACTACACATACACACATATACACTACATGCACATCACATACACATACACACCACACACATATACATACTGCACACATACACACACTCACAGACACACACTTTCACAGAAACACACATGCACACACCACACACAGACATATACACACACACCACACACAGACACACCACACACAAATACACATGCAGATTCTCTGGAAGGATACAGTGAGTGAACAGAGTGAGAAACGACCAGATTTTAACCTTAGATCCTAATGTGAAATTAGTCAAACGTCTAAGTTGATTTTTTAGTATTGAACTACTCCATATATCTCTAGTAACTTATTTCAGATGAGTTTTACTTACCAAGAATTATCACAAATCACAAGGAAGAAAAATTAATAAACTGCAAATTTAATCAAAACCAAATATTATATCTTTTCTACACAAAGTATAGAAAATGATGACATCAACTCAGTACCTTTCCCTATGCTGATCTTAAAAGATAAATGGCTTCTGTGATGCTATATTCTTTCCCATGAGTTTGTAACTGTGTCTTAGTGCATACAAATGCTACTTTTGCTTTCTATACAAATATTATAGAAATATTACAAGGCACTCTGCTTTCCTCTGGAATGCAGACATTTTCATAAAGCCTTCCCCATGTAAGACAAAAGAAAGCAGGCTTTGCAGAAGTGGTCACAGAGACACTATCCCGACAGAAGAAACTGAAGATGCCTATTAAGCTGTATGTTCAAGTGTTCAAAGTTTTCAAAAGTGACAGCAACTCTGCAAACACAGGCCACAGAGGTGTGACTGGCTGTCATTCAGAAGGCCAAGAATGTTAGGAACAATCATACAGGAAAGAGAAGTTGTCTCTCTTTACACCTCACCTGGTGTAAGCATCGTCTCGGGCCAGACAAGTGTAGGTAACAATGGGACACAGCTGCTATGGAAGAGTTTGGAGGCTGCTCCAAAAATTAAAAATAGAGCTGCATGTAACCCAGCAACCCCACTTCTGGGGACATATCCAAAGGCAATGAAATCAGTCTCTCTAAAAGGCATCTTTCCTTCCCTGCTCATTGCAGCATTATTCCCAACATCTGCTAGATGGAAACCATCCAAATGTCCACCAACAGGTGGATGGATAAAGATAACGTGGTATATACATATAAGGGAATATTGTTCCACCCTAAAAAAGAGGGAAATCCTACCATTTGTGACAATACAGATGAACCTGGAGGACATTATGTTAAGTAAAATAAACCAGTCACTGAAGGACAAACACTAAATGCATAGAAACAGAGAATAGAACAATGGTTAGCAGGGGCTTGCAGGAGGAGGAAATGGAGTTATTGTTTAATTGGTATAAAGTTTCTGTCATGCGTCATGAATAAATTCTAGACATCTGCTATATAACATGGTGTCTATAGTTAACAACACTGTATTTCGCACTTTAAAAAAGTCTTAAAAGTGTAGCTCTCATGGTAAGTGTTCTTACCATAAAAAGAAAGAAGGATGCAAGAAAATTTGGGGAGGCGATAGACATGTGTATTAACTGAATTATGGTGGCGGTTTCTTCACAGGCACAGGTATATGTCCAAACTCATCAAATTGTATACATAAAATATGTGCAAATTTCTTGCATATCACCTATACCTCAACAAAGCTGTTAAGAAAATATACTTTTCTTTAAAAATCCACATCACACTTTTCTTCTCAAAAAATAAAAATAAAACAACAACCACAATCGAACACATTCTATGTTTCAAAACCAGCTGCATGGGCATGGTGACAGCATTGCAAATAAGATCTGTCTTTTTCAGCTCCAGGAAAAAAGAAAATCATTCTACAGCTCATTCAAGGCCAGGGCCTTTTTCCCCGCTGGGAACCCAGGGTAGAAACAATATTGAATCACTAGACGTTGCTATTCAGAGAAAGGTGACGAGGTGGATTTGTGTGGTCCCCAAAGCTTCCTACTGTAGTACGCACAGCACGGGTGCTGGGACGGGCTGCAGAGGGTCCCTGCCACCGACGCTGGTTAAAATCCTTTGTAATTGACACATCCATCAATCAGAAATAGTGACAAACTATATTTACAAACCTCTCAAAAGCACATAAAAACCTCTACCCCGTCCCCCGGGAATTCTCACAACTTATATGTTGTCTGCAGGAGAGGAAACCAAATTTTAGCAGAAGCCCAGGCAGGATTTGGGAGCAGGCATCCTCCAGCTGCATGTGGTTTTAGGGAGAAGCACCCCTCAGAATTTTCTCCCTTTTCTTATCCACAAGAGCCAGTTTTTACGCATGGGGCAGAGGACCTGCCCAGGGGCTGAAAGGTGTCAACAGGAACCAGAGCCCAGAGAGCACAGCCACCCAGTCCCCGTGGCCATCACCTTCCAGCTTCTCCTCTCCTGCCAGGATGTATTCCCAGCATCACTGCTTCCTACAAACCACTAAATAGGATGTATTCCCAGCATCACTGCTTCCCGCAAACCACTAAATCTCCAGCTTTCTTTTCCAAGGAAATCTGACGTCCTAGATACAGATTCCAATTGGCCAGGAGCCGTGCCAGGCTCTGGGGTTGATCTTGTGCAGGGGGAGCCTCCAGTGCTGGCGCCGGGGGCCTTTTTGCCTGCCTGACTCTCATTTTCTGTTTCCACTCAGTATGGAGCCAAGGGAGTATTTCAGTTCACCCCTGTGGATGACAAGCAGTAAAATAATTAGTTTAAGAAACACTTAATTTTCTTTCAAATTCTTTGCTGAATATTGATGGCTTTATCGGACAAAAGCGTCCCTGCATCATAGCCCTGATGGGAACAGAAACTGAAGGCAGAAAATCCACCCATATTGTCTGTCACTAAGATCCCATACTCCTTTTTTATGGTTTGGACGCCTGCTCCTGGTGTCAAAGAGATGTCCTTTATCTTCAATATTAGTCTATTCTGGCTTCCATAATAAAATACCGTAGACTGAGTGGCTTAAACAACAGAAGTTCGTTTCTCACACTCCTGGAGGCTGGAAGTCTGAGATGGGGTATTGGTGCGGTGGGGCTCTGATGGCTGGCAGGCGGCCGCCTCCTCCCTGTGTCCTCACAGGGCAGAGGCTCCCTGGTGTCTCATCTTATAGGGGCACGAATCCCATCATGTGGTCTCCACTCTCGTCTAAACCCACCTCGTCTAATTACCTACCGAAGACCCTGTTGTGGATTGAAGGTTTATCACCCCAAAATTCATATGTGGAAATTCCATCCTCCAATGTGGCTGTGTCTGGAGGTGGGTGGGGCCCCTGGAAGGTAGTCAGGTCAGAGGGTGGAGACTTCGTGAACATGATTAATGCCCTCATAAGAGGCTTGAGAGAACTTGCCCCCTCTCTCTGTTCTCTGCAACATTAGAATACAGCAGGAAGAGTTCTTTATATATTCCGGATACACGCCTTTATCAGATATGTGATTTCCAAATTATTCTCTCCTGGTCTGTGACTTGTCTTTTTATTTTCCTAAGCACCTTAAATTGTTTTAAAGATTTTAAATGGAAGTGTAACACAAATAGGAAAAAAATCACACAATTCATAATCGTACAACTCCGTGAATTATTGCAAGTAACCACACCCCTGTCACCATTGCCGGGGTTAAGAACAGAGCAGTTCTGGCACCCCAGTTGTCTTCCTCATGCTTTTTCCTGGTCACTTCTCTCTCTCTGTGTCCCTTAGGTAACCACTGTGCTGCCTTCAGAGATCACAGACTGATTTTGTCTCTTTTTAAGCTTTATGTGAATGCTTGGGTCAGTGTGTGTCTGAGATCTGGCTGGAGGTTTGTGTACAAAAGTGATAGAAACAAGCGCCAGGTTGGTTCATCATAATTCCCTGTGCCTCTCCACTCACTCCCCCCCTCCTCATCTCCTACAGTACAGAGGACACAACAGAGGACTTAGAGGCCATGGGGAAAGGTCTGGGACCCTAAATCACATGAAGGAAGACCACCAATTGAGTAACCACCGTCGGATGAGAAGTGACTCCTACTGCGTTAAACCCCTGAGAACTGGCAGTTGTTCATCACAGCATTGAGCCTCTGCCCATAATATAAACAAACATGTTTATTGCAATAATATTATATTAAGCAGGGTTTATAATATTTGCAGATTTTTGGTGCTTCTTTTTGATTTTTTAATGAATGAAAACATTATACATTTTCTGTGTTTCTTGCCTAATTTTCATTGATTTTTATTTTAAATGAGTATATTCATAAAACTGTAAATCAATTAGAAACTGGAAAAAACCATAAAATTTAAAAAGGGAGATGTGACTATTGACGTAGCTCAAAATGAAGCATTTTTCAAGCTACTGGGGCCCCGGCAGCTCTCCGGCCACGCTCCGTGGCCCACCCTTTCCTTCTGGCTGTTGCTACACCTGGTGGGCAGCAACTGGTCTCACTTGTACTGTGTTATCTCTCGTCTTCTGCCTTGAGCTTCTCCCACCACTACAAAAGCCAGCCTACCACGGGATGAGACACACAGTGGAACTGAGAAGGGTCGCCGGCTAAGGCCACTTTAGACAGTCCAGACCCCAGCTGACCCAGGAGCTGATCACCGATGCATGAGGGGGCCCTGGACAGATGGAAAGAAGCCCTCAAGGAAGCCCAGCCAAAATCACACCCACGAAATCATGTGTTAAATAACCAGTTATCTTAAACCACTTCATTTTGGGCTGGCTTGCTTTGCAGGAAAAAATATCTGATACACAAATGTCTTCCTTTCAATCCCCATAGATAAAGTTGACCAAAATTCATTCTCACTTAAGATGAGCAGCTCCAGCCATACACAGTCACTCACCCAAGCAAGGGTGATGCTACCATCGTTTCAACCATCTTCTCTGTAAAAATATAGACAATGACCTTGATGGCCCTGATCTTGTATGTGAAGTCATGTTGAGTTATTGGATTCATGACATCCTACCAGCCAGATATGACAACATGGTGATGCCCTGTGTGCCCTAGTAATTCAGTCACATGCCAAAAAAGTGGAAGATGGACACCACAAGATACAGGGGTCTGCAACACGGCTATGCTTTTAGGGTGCAGCTGTGTCAAGCAGCTTAAGAAAACTTTTCTAATTTAAAGTGCTAGTTATTGCAGCTTGCATCCAACAAACTAAGAATTGACACTGCCCCTTTAGGGAGTCCATTAGAGGAAGCGTATGTCACATATTCATAAGCTCCTTTTTTATAGACATTGCAGCCAGTTACAACTTTAAAGACTGAATTTTGGTGGTGAACAGGTCTGAGTGATACAAAAGGTCACATGTAGCAGGTCCCCTTGATACCCAGTATCGCTGTCCTGTGGCCCACCCTTGATGTGAACCGTAGCCAGAGTAGGCAGTCTGGTGCAAGTTCAGACTCCCCTTGTGCACACAGCCACTCACCTCAAGTGCACCCACATCTCCCCATTTCTAACCCAGATCTTTCTCTGATGACATAGTACCTGCCTGGCCCACAAGCAAATGCAGCACAGAAGTTCAGGGGACTGAGAACACCTGGAACAAATTACAACCAGTGACCACTGGAGCCAGAGAAAAATCACTCCAGCTTACCATTTTTCTAACAGGCAATTATGAGAGGCCTCTTTGCTTCTTAGAAGATTTCAGTAGAAGTGAGTTCCCAAGTAAAGTTTAAGCAGCTAGAGGAAAGAGGATTCTAAGTGTTCTTAGAGAGTAAAAAAAATTTTTTTTTTGATATTTCACTTGCAAGCATGTTCTTTATGGAAATAAAAAACATAATACACAGGAAAATGGATCACTCATAATGTTAGAGGAATCATGCACTTTGTAGTTTTCCATGACAGAAGTCTTTCTTGGGTACCTGAATGTGGAAGGCACTCCTCTTGGCACAGGAGATAGAACAAAAAACAAACAAACAAACAAACAAAAACCTTGCCTCCGGCTAACAAGGCACGATATGGAATGTTTTACAAATGAAGCACTTGGCTCAAGTCCTTAACTCAGAGAATATCTTTTTATCAAAGATGATTACATTACTTAGGGAAAGAGTGGCACATCCCCTACTTTGCAGACTTCAATTCCAATGCAAAGTAAATAAATAAATAAATAATATCACTTTCAAAGAAATATGTGATGTGTGTAGTATGCAACTTTCAGACATCTTCAGAAACACTTAACTTGGGTGATTAAAAAGAAAAGCAAGCAGGGAGCTATGATGATGCCACGGCACTCTAGCCCAGGCAACAGAGCAAGACCCTATCTCAAAAAAAAAAGAGATTATTTGTTCCCTGAATTGTATACTTTCCTGTGAAACTTTTCATTTCCAGTGTGCAAAGATTTTATTACGATTGATATGGAATTTTATAAGATACTAATTCTTTATCAACTGAGAAGCTCATATTATATTTTTCCTTAAATCTGTTATTTGACGGGTTACATATTTTTTTCAGTTGTTAAACCAAACTTGAATTCCTGTCATAGGTTTAACTTGATCATGAGATTTTATAATTTTTCTTTTTACCTTGCTGACTTTACTTTGCTAATATTTTCTTTAAAAATTTTATATTCCTATCCATGCCAAACATGGGCCTGTGGCTTTGTTTTCAACACTGTCTTTTTCAGTTTAATATTGATATTTCAAAAGTCTCTCTTTGTATTTTCTGTATGATATAACAAAATATTTGATTTGCTTATTTGCAACATAATACTGATATTGGCCTTAGAGCCCTTGTTTGGTTCTGACAGGAACCTCCGTAAGGACTCGTGATGCAGGGAGCACACACTTTATGACGCTGGTCTAGAAGAGCTACTGTCCCACTGGGGTAGCCTCTTCCTGCAGTTCCATACGGTTCCCCAGATGTGCACAGGCCAGGCATGACCAGGCTCTAAGGGAACCATCCTCAGATCCCATCCCCACGTGATGTGCCTGAGCACCTGTGGTCGGCTGTTCCTTTTTCTCCCGCTTTCCAGAAAGAAGACAGATTCCTCACTCATTCCCTCTTCCTCTCTTGCATGGCTTTGGTGTGTGCAAACCTCTAGGCACCAAATCCAAGTATGTTGTAGAATTTCTGCTTCTAAAGAAGAATCCCATGAAAGCAAAGAAGAGAAACTTCGGTAAGAAATATTGAAGTGTCAGACTTTATTTGGGCAGGCAAATATGTCACGCTTGGGTTCTGTGTCTCTGTCTATACATCTGTCTATCATTGTCATCTACCAATCCATCTGTCTGTGTATATCATCCATGTATGTACGTAGGTATATATGTATCATCAATCTATGTCCATCTATATATGTATCTATCACTGGCAAATAGAATTCAGAAGGGATAAAACCGTTGTGCGGATACCTACTATCATGTTTATTTGAAATAAAAAATAAAGGATGTAAATCTGATTGATTAGGTAAGCTTGAGAAGGAGGAGAAGGAGGAGAATGGGTCTGTGCAGTGAACATTTTCTTTAAAGAATTAGGTAAAAAATCTGCAGCTACAGTAGTTTGGTAAAGCTAGATTTAATTCTCACATTCAGTATACGATAAAGTATACATTCTTTGCAAATATTTAAAATTATAATAACAAATTTTAGATGTTTAGATAAAAGTGTTCAAGAGGGCAATAGTTTTTCAAAATTAGTTTAGAGGCTATGCAAACATTTGAAAGACTCTGGTCTAGACTATAATTCTATTAATTTATAAATGATGGGGGACATCTAATAAATTATAAATATTTTCTGCTCCTTAAATCCAGAAATGTGTGCACTTAATTTTGTTCCTCTAGTTATAGGCTTTGCAAAATTCCAAGTGGTGAAATTTTAATGCCATCTATGAATCAGAATTTTATTAATTCAGAGAAGCTAACTGCTTTAACAAAGATTCTCCAGAGAAACAGAACCAATGGAAGACATATATATGTGTGTGTGTATCAAATTCTATATGTGCACAAAATTACATATATACACACAAAATTACATATACTCATATATATGTATATACACATATGTAAAGACCTATATATATAAATATATACAGAGAGATTTATTATAAGGAATTGGCTCACATGATTATGGAAGCTGGTAAGCCCTAAATCTGCAGAGCTCATGTCCCAGGTCAAGTCTAAAGACCAGCAGGCTGTTGTAGAATGAGGAAGAGCTGTTGTCTTAGTTCAAAGACTGTCAGATGATGGATTTTGTATTAGGGCCTCTACTGACTGAATGAGGCCCATCCACACTGAGTAGGGCAATCTACTTTATTCAGTTTACAAATTTAAATGTTAATCTCTCCATAAAACACACTCTCAGAAACATCTAGAATAATATTTGACCAAATATCTGGGCACCCTGTGGCCTGGTCAAGGGCCACATAAAATTAACCATCATATTAATTGTATTATACATTGACACATTTTTAGCACTAAGTATCAGGGAAAACATTGGATAAAAGTCAGGAAACCTGAAATTTGGTTCTAGTTCTATCATTTATGTGCAATAACCTTATGTAATCACTAAAGGTGTCTGAGTTTTTTTTCTTCGTCTATAAAAAAAAGTAAAAAAAAAAAAATCTGTCTTCTCCACCCCATAGGAGTGTTCTATAGAGATTGGATATAAATCCAAAATTGGTTTGTAGATTTTATTATAAAAATAATGATAATTATCACTGATAGTTAAGACACATGCTAATGAGCTCACAATCTACATGCTAATACCATGTAGATAAGGTAGTTTTGTTGTATTCTCAGATCAAGAACTATCCCTTCTTATAAGCCACTCAACCTCTCTTCATTTTTACATGTTGTTGGAAATTAGTTTGCCTTGGTTTTTCTTGGTTTCTCTTTCTTTTTCAAGATGAGGAGTATTTACTTTGTTTGAGAATTAATTTTTCACTCAATGACTACCAGGTGATAGTTCTAAACTTCTCAGTGTAGAGACAAGAGGTTTTTCTTGGGGTGCAATTTGGGTAGTGGACGGTTCCAAAGCCTCAAATCCTCACAAAGTTCTGTCAACACGAGTACCTTTCAAATCTGGCACATTTTTTTCCATATAGTTTCCTCAACAAACTTAATTTCTTTTTTCTCTTCTGTAATAAAAATAGAGGTGGTCAATTTTCCTGTGTGATACTTGTCCTGTTTTTGATCTGCATTAGTTGTATCTTTAGCTCCACAAAATCTTTGTTCCCGCACATTCATTCATTCTCTATGGCTTTAATGAGCTCTGTGCTAATGGGGTCTCACAGCAAACACCGCCATGCTCTACTTTGAACAGTGAGGGGTAAAGGTGGAAAATAATGAGTATCTATTTTCGGTTTCACGGTCTATCAGTGTCAATAGGAAGAGAGGGGAGCAGAAAGGGAGTAATGAGGAAAGGACTCTGCCCAGCAGGTTGCAGATTTAATTAATTTACCCCAAGCTAATCTGAAAAGAGTGTAAGTGAACTCAGGAATAAAAGAACATGCTCTCATTTGTGTGTATATATTTTAATCACGAAGCTTATTTTATCACAAGTTTGTTTTAACCCCTTAGAACACTAACCTACTTCATATCAATATAAATGCTACATAAATTCAAAGCCAAAATGTCTTAAAGGTATGCAGTTATTTACTCCTGTTAATAAATTCGTTCATTCACTTAATTAAAAACTAAATGCTGAGGTCACATATAGAAAACTACAATAAAATGGAGGGATGAGACTCGTAAGTAAGCATTGTTGCAGGAATAATAACATCAGCTTTCCCCGACATGATCTGCCAATAAAACTCAAATGTGACTTTCAGTCAAATTTATTTTTAAGTAATCATTTCTGTGACACATTAAAGGAATAATATGGTCCAGTTAGGACCATGGACTAGCAGTCTGATTTAAAGCTATGTGTATTTCAAATTGACCTGAGAAATGAGGAGAAATATAAATGGTACTCTATTAATTCAAAAGAGGAGAAAAGCTAATTTAAATAATATGAGTATCACACAGAGATGTGCAATTGTATTTGCAGATTTTTGTGAGCACCAAGCTTCTGAAGTCATAACCAAAGACAATATCAAAGTGAAGCGATAAAGTAATTTACCATGATGACTTAGTGGGAGAAGCCTAGGATGTCCAAAACCTCCTTAAGGCCACTTTTCATCTGGATTTCTGACCCTAAACACTTTGCCACAGCCCGTCTTTGTGTGTAGACCTCTTTAGTAAGGCCATGCTGGCACAACAAGCGCACTGCGTAACGTAGCAACGTGCAGTAACTTAGCCCACAACCCACTGTGCAGTTGTGCAACATGCATTAACCTCGCCCACAACCCATTGTTAGTTGTATAATGGGAAGTGATGATGGTGTGAACATGACTGAACCAAATGGTGAGAAAACCTGTGATCATATTGGCTCCTCTGTCTGCTGTGTGACTTTGGGGAAGCTCCTTGACCTTTCTGAGATAATTCCCCAATCTGTGTTAGGAAGATTGTCCATATCTATTTGTAGAATTTTTAATATAAAAGACTTTAGGAGCTTCTGCAAACTGTGACTACTCACAATGTCGATTAGCCCTTAGCCAGTGTTCACCGGGCTCCCAGCTCACGAACGTGCTGCTGAATCTCAGGGTGATGCTGCAGTCATTGGGGGACCATGTGAGACTAAGCCCGAACCCAGGGCACTGGGATTTCCACTCCCTTCCACCAATATAGCCTTCCATGGGTTCAATTTACATATTAAATTCCATGTAAGATTTTGCTTAAAAAGGAAAGCTGACTAGAAAAGCTTTTCTCTGCTGACACAAATCTGTATGGAATTTTGACAATTAGCTATGAGATTATAAGTATATAAATATTTGAGAAACAAATCCAAATATCACATCATGTGTTTATTTTTCCATAAAATGTTTTCACAGCCTTTTGGAGGCCCATCTTCATGGTCATCTTTTACTGTCTTTGCCAGTGGACAGTCTGCTGATGACCTGCTGGGGACTCACAGCAAATCAACCCTCAGTGTCATTCGGGCTGGGGGCTCCACTGCCTGTCTTGGTCTGGGAGATGCCAAGGGCAGACAAGCACCTAATATCTTTAACCCAAAACAGAATCAGGCTGGGCTCAACTTCTAGGCATAAATTTTACGAAGTGTTGAAAAAAAAAAAAAAGAAAGAAAGAAAAAAGGAGAGAGTAACAGACACAGAGAGAGAACAGACTGATTAAATAGTCTTTTTTTTTTTTTTTTTTTTTTTGAGACAGAGTCTCACTCTGTTGCCCAGGCTAGAGTGAGTGCCGTGGCATTAGCCTAGCTCACAGCAACCTCAAACTCCTGAGCTCAAGCGATCCTCCTGTCTCAGCCTCCCGAGTAGCTGGGACTACAGGCATGCACCACCATGCCCGGCTAATTTTTTCTATATATATATTTTTAGCTGTCCATATAATTTCTTTCTATTTTTAGTAGAGGTGGGGTCTCGCTCTTGCTCAGGCTGGTCTCGAACTTCTGAGCTTAAACGATCCGCCCACCTCGGCCTCCCAGAGTGCTAGGATTACAGGCGTGAGCCACCGTGCCCGGCCATATTTAAGTATTTTGTATGCTTGAAAAGTCTCATAGATAGCCTGGGAGACCTTGTAATATTTTCTTTCTCTTTTCTCTCTGCCATTGCAAATATTAAAATAATAGAACAGATTTTATACATGCTTTTAAGCATCATATGGCATTTTTCAACATGCCATCAAAACACTACACAGCATGATGCTGTGTGGGCACCGAAACACACAGGAGGCCACTGACCCCCAAATTGCAAAACACAAAACAGCCATCTTGATTTAGCTGAAGAGCTAGGAATTTGGGTTGCTGTTTTAAGGTAACCATGGAAAAAAGAATGTGCCCTCTGACCAAGTATCTCACTTAGCAAGATGCCACTCCTAATGAAGCCCACTCTCAGTCCTGAGGAGCCCTAGCAATGTCTTGATCCCAAGGGGCTCCCATCAGGCCTTGGTGGGAAAAGTCAGGGTCCCTGGACGGCCACAAGTCTGTGAGCCTCAGTCACTGTACCCACACTGCAGGAATTATTCCATAACATAGAGAGGAACCCTCCCCAACTCGTTCTAGAAAGCCGGTATCACCCTGATACCAGAGCCAGGAAAGCACACAACACAAAAAGAAAACTAAAGACCAATATCCCTTATGAATATAGATGCAAAAATTCTCAATAAAATTCTAGCAAACCAAATTCAGCTGCACTTCAAAAAAATAATAATAATCCACCATGATCAAGTGGGTTTCATCCCAGAGATGCAGAAATGGTTCAATATCTCAAATCTATAAATGTGATTCACCACATAAATAGAAACAAAAACAAAGACCATATGATCCTCTTAATAGATGCAGAAAAAGCATTTGACAAAACTCAGCACTGTTTTATGATAAGAACTCTTAATAAAATAAGCATAGATGGAACATACGTAGATGTTATAAAAGCCATATACGACAAACCCACAGCCAACATGATATTGAGCAGGGGAAAAACTGAAAGCATTCCCAGTTGGAACTGGAACCAGACACGGTAGCCCACTGTCACCACTTCTGTTAAACACAATGATGGAAGTCCTAGCCAGAGCAGTCAGGCAAAGAAGGAAATCAAGGGCATCCAAATGGTGAAAGAAGCAGACAAACTGTCGCTCTTTGCTGATGATATGATCTTATATCTAGAAAACCCCAAAGATTCTGCCAAGAGATTCCTGGAATTGATAAATAAATTCAGCAAAGTCTCAGGCTACAAAATTATTGTACACAAATCAGTAATATTCATATATGCCAACAACAGTCAAGCTGAGAATCAAATCAAAGGCTCAATACCCTTCACAATAGCAACAAAGAAAATAAAATACCTAGGAATACATTTAACCAAGGAGGTGAAAGAGAGTTATGAAACACTAAGGAATGAAATCGCAGAGGTTGTAAACAAATGGAAAAACATATGCTCAAGGATCAGTAGAATCAACATTGTTAAAATGTCTATCCTACCCAAAGTGATCTACAGATTCAATGCAATCCTGATCTCAGTACAAAAGTCATTTTTCACACATCTAGAAAAAATAATTCTACAGTTCGTATGGAACCAGAAAAGACCCTGAATAGCCAAAGCAACCTTAAGCAAAAAGAAGAAATCAGGAGACATCACTTTAATAGACTTCAAGCTATACCACAAGGATATAGTAACCAAAACAGCATGATACTGGCACAAGAACAGAGACATAGACCAATGTAACAGAGAACCCAGATATAAAACCATACTCATATAGCCATCTAATCTTGAACAAAGCAGACAAAAACATACACTGGGGAAAAGAATCCCTATTCAATAAATGGTGCTGGGAAAATTGGATAGCCACATGTAGAAGACTGAAACAGTATCCACACCTCTCATCACTCACAAAAATTAATTCACAGTGGTAACAGACTTAAACCTAAGGCATGAGAATAAAAGAATTCTAGAACAGGTCAGAAAAACTCTTATAGATATCAGCCTAGGCAAACAATTTATGAAGAAGACCCCAAAGGCAATCACAGCAACAACAAAAATAAATAAATGGGACCTGATCAAATTAAAAAGCTTCTGCACAGCCAAGGAAACTATCACAAGAGCAAACAGACAACCTACAGAATGGTAGAAAATATTCACATGCTACACATCTGATAAAGGGCTAACCAGAAGCTACAAAGAACTCAAGTGAATCAACAAGAAAACATCAAACTACATCATTAAATGTGGGCAAAAGACATGAACAGAAGCTTTTCAAAAGAAGACAGATTAATGGCCAACAAGTATATGAAAAACGTTCAATGTCTCTAATCATCAGGAAAATGCAAATCAAAATCACACTAGCTGGGTGATGGACACATTTACACCTTTGAGTCAAACTGTACAAGAGCAATTCATGTAACCAAAATGTTTGTACCCCCATAATATTCTGAAATTTAAAAAAAAATTGGCATTGACAGAACATATCCAATCCCGGGAAGCCCCGCATGTGTGACCCGACTTTAGTTTTATAGTGCGCTCACTTGCTGCGCAAAGCCATCTTCCTCCCTCTGATCTTCCGGGTTTGTGATGCTGCCCCTTTTTGCTATTTGTGGATTCTGGTTTGCGGGCTGTGTAGGGACTGTGTGTGCTATGTTCCAGAGAACTCACATAAACAGTCAGCTCTCCCTTTCTCATCAGCACTTCTCAAAGGATATAATTCACGAAGCTATCACACAAATGTATAAATTCCTCTTAGTCCCACCCCACCTGCAGTCACTCAGTCAAGTACTTCTGAGCCACCTTTGAATGCGGTTGGGTGAGTTGCTCACCCTGAGCACAGGGCAGCTTCTGCAGGACCAGCTCAGGAGTGCCATGTTTTTTTAGCACCTACTGAGCTAACACGAAGCCAATAAGCAGCATTTACTTTGTGAATCATTGTCTGTTAAATTAAATATTGTTGAGTCAGCATAAATGTTTGGCATTAAAGACATAGATGGCTGGGTGGTTTGCAGGCATTCTAGTCCCTGAAAACAAATCCCTGTTTATCCTCAGAACTAGAGTTCAGCTATAGACTGTGTGGAAACAAAGCTTCTTACACATAATCTGACTTTCTTCACAGATGAGCTCCTATGGGGAGGACCCACTCTTTCACGTTTCCTCTTTCTGTCCTTTACCTTGTGGTTCCCGATCCCAGTTCCCTGGGGAAGCATTTATACTTAACACAGAACATCACTCCTTGGACTCTGCTTACAGTGCGTTTTTAATGGGTTATCTTTTTGTTATATTAGTGGATAAGACTATAGCATTTCAAATCAAAGAAACCCAGGTTTGAAGCTTAACTTTCAGACACTAAGTCTTTGACCATCAATAAATCACTTGTGTTTTCCAATATTTAGTTTCTTCAACTGTAAAATGGTGATAATACATACCTATAAGGTTGTTTGTGGCTTAATAGGAAAAATGAAATCAAGAATTTCAGCCTCATGACAGAGCCATAATTGATGCTCATACAGTAACTACCATTAATATTAAATATTCTTTTATTGATTAATTATTCATTAATTAATGTGTCTTCCTAAGGGAAGGAAGAACTTGGACAGCATACTTGGCCATTATTGTTCCTTTTGATGACAACATTGAATTTAAGTCTTTCTACCTATTTACCAATAAATTAAAAGACAACTGTGAGTCATTCTGATGTATAGTGTAGTGATATCATAGGATAATTTTCCCTTGTTAGTGGCCAAACCATAGCAGCTGGGAACAAACCTCTCAGCTCTGAGTGTGTCTGGCCATGACGCAACATGCTCACTGCAGCTTGTTAACTTCATGGGATTCATGTACACGGTGGCAAGGTTTCTCAACTTTTTAAAAAAGTATCATACCTTTAAGGAAGCGTTTTAGACTCTTTTTTCTCAAATCACTCCCTACCCCTATAGGGATACAGATATATACTGTGTGTTTATGTTATACACACACACACACACATACACACTTTATATATAAAAATAATAAATGAGTGGGTTTTTTTTCCTTCCCATCAATTTCCATCCCCTTGGGGGCAATATCACCTTGCAGAGGTACCTGCTGGACATGGTAAACCTCTCTCCACCATGGAGCAAGTTTGTTTGACAGAGTCATGCTAGAGGGAGAATTGAGTCAATGGCAAGTGCTGGGATGTCTATGAAAGGAGTCACTTAGGAGTTTAAGGGCAAGTCGTGCGTTCCCAGGGTCCCCAGAAGGGAATGATGTGAACAGGAAGCACCTTGTGTGGCCCATCTATTGTGCCTGGGAAGGATGGTTTCTTGTAATTATACAAATTTCCAAAAGTGCTTAAGGATTAAATGGAAGGTTTCTGAGCAGGATAGTGACATTAACAGCATGGTGCTTGGAGAAAGTTCGTCAATGGCAGTGAGCTGTGTGGATTTAGGTTGCACAGACCTGGAGAGTAAAGATTGCTGAAGCAGTGTTGGTAATAGTGTGTGTGAGAGAGGATAATAATCTAACAAGAGCAATAGATGAAAAAAGGGCAGAGAAATGGAGGAAAAGAGAGAATCATCAAAAGTGCATATAGTAGGGTGGAGATGGGCCAAAAGCTGACTCTGAGCTTAGTACCAGAACTGAACGCCTGAGAAAGCTGTGCACCATTTGTACACTAAGGAAAGTCAGAAAGAATAATCTGGCTTAGAAAGAAGATGATAAATGTACGCTGCTCTCTTTTGATAGATTTATTTGAGCTTAGTTACTTAATGTATTTAAATATATTTGTGTATATGTAAGCCATATTTTTCACTCAAAATAAAAATATTTAAATTATGTTTTAATCAATGAGGCTTAAAAGACCACTAGTAGATATTTTTCTAAAATAATACTTTTTATTCATGTCCATTCATGAAAATTATGTCCTATGAAAGTCAGCTATAGAGGTTAAAAAGAAAATTTCCAGAGCAAAAGATAAACATAATGGACATAGTAGACACATACAAAGCCTGAATCCAGAAACAGATCTCCATTCTCACAGAGCCTGGCAATGTGTGCTCTGGACCAATTCTCTTACTAAACTAACTAACTAAATAAATAAATAAATAAACCCTGAATAACAGGTAAGTCACAAAGCTGTTTTTGACTTCATTATACTGAGTTTCTTTGCTATAATCATAATTTTCCTCACTGCGAGTTTATCCAACTGTATTTATTCAAGTGAAAATTTGGGTTTGATTTAATGGAGGTATTAATACAGAGAGGTAAGCACCTTTGGGGATGTTGTAGCAATTCAAAGGCAGCTACTGCCAGAAGCCAAGCTGAGAAAATCAGACACATGATATATAGATTAAAATAGAAAAATAATGTAGACATCTTAGTTTAGTGAACACATCTGCTAGGAGTTCATTCATTAATTATGCAGACTTAAAATGCATTTTGGTGTCACAGATCCACATGAGTTCTTTGGGTTTGCAATTGCTAAACTAACAAAAGGATGCTGGCATGAGTATTGGTTGCATATTCAAGATGGCTTTTTGCATTGCACATTTCAGCACAAACCAGATGCTGTTGGTTTTGCTCATAGAATGTAATTCCAGTGTGTTCATTCTTGCAGGGATATTCACACAACAGATGCACAACTTAATCATAACTCAAGGGAACAAGCAAACTATGGCCCCTTTTGCATCTTGCTTAGCCCATAACATTTTCTGGGACCCAGACTTGACCAACCTCTGATATTTGTGTAGGGATTTTTATGTGCAGGATAATTAGATGTAATGAGGAGATAAAAATATCCAATGGTAGCAAATCTCTGGGGGAGATCACCATAATCTCATTAGCCAAAATGTATATTATTTTTATCTCTATTCAAATAGAAGCCTCATAAAAATTTACAAATATTTTTACTCTGTTTCCACATGTGTCAGGTCAAAGGAAAAAGAAAGGACTATTTTTTTCTCAATTAAGCTTCCACATTTAAATATTAATAATTGGGAGGAACATAGACATGCAATGGTTGCAATGGCTATTGCTAGTATAAAGAGTATCCCAATAGAGTTATATATTATAAAATGCTCACTGTTCTGTTCTGGAATTATTATTGCAATTTTTCCAGTGTAAGGCAAATTAGCTAGCTAAATTTAATTTCACTCAACTTAATTTTGTTTGGAGGGGACACCTATTTTGTACTTAAGTCAAGAATGCCTAACACAGAGTTTTGCAAAGACCAATAGAAGAGTCAAAATTGAATGAAATTATAAGCTCCATACTAGGTAAAATAAGGGCTAAAAGGAAAGCATAAAACATAATTCTTGCCTTCGAGAAGCTCATAGACTCAAAGTAGAATGCACCTCATGTTGTGCAATCATTTATGTCAACAGGAGAACACCAGGGTACAATCATGGGTGCCAGACCAGCTTGTAGCAACACCGGGATCTGGCTGACGGTGCCAGGCATGCCCGGATGTCAGGGATTGCTCTGCTCTTTGCAAGGACTCACGGACCCCTGGCACGGACTCGTTCTCCACCAGCTCCCTGGGCAGCCTTGCCTCTGCAGCTGACTCACTTGGCTGCTCAGACTGATGGGTGGGTCTCTCCTCTTATGTTCTAGCTCCCTTTTGTAGACCTTCGTTCGATTCTCCAGCCTCCCGGAAAATGGTGTCTGATTTCTATGATACATCTCTAGTCTCATAACTCATAGTGGCTCTGCTAACTAAACACTGGCTGATACTAGCACCCAAATAAGGAAGATAAATTGAAAGATGTTTAAGAAGCAAACAGAACCCTGGGTTCCTGGCTCCCCATCTGCGCAGAGAAGCTGCCCTCCTCAGTCGGCAGAATGACGAAGATTCGTGCTCTTAAAGGCAAAGCAGGAGGCCTGTGGACTGGAGAATAGCAGACACGTGTGAGAGCAGAGTAGATTTCTAGAAGCAGGAGAATGATTTTAAAATATGTGAACTGAATATTGAGGCCACTGTCCCTTTACTCTCCAGGCTCTGCAGCCGCGCAAAACGCAGCCTCTGGGAAGGAGACAGGAGGACCAACACTGAACTCCGACCAAAGGGTGACCACAGGGGCTCAGCGCTGGAAGCATAAAATAATCATAAATGATTAAAATAACCATGTCTTTTTGATGAATTGACCTCACTGTCTTTAAGGATTGACCTTCTTTATTCCCGATAGTATTTTCTTCTCTGAAATCACTTTGAAATAAATGTGGCCATTCCAGCTGTCTTCTGGTTTACATTAGCATGGTGCACTTTTTCCTCTTCTTTTTATCTTTATGGGTCATTTTATTTAAATATGTTGCAAGTAGCATATCGTTGGGTCTTCCATTTTCATCCTATTTGACTGCTTTTCCCTTTAACTTCAGTGTTTACAGACTATTTACATTTAATGTAACTATCGCTATAGTTAGGTTTATGTCTCTCATATTATATTTGCTTTCCATTTGCCCCATCAACTATTTGTTTCTTCCTCCTTGACTACCTTCTTTGCTTATGTCCACAGTCACTTTAGGGTGTGCAGTGGGATACTGTAGTAGTGTGTGTTGCAGACACAGGTGGTGAATCACCCCTTCATGTATTTAAAACACTCGCAACAGTGTATTCTATTTCTTTCCTCCTGGCCTCTAAGCCATTGTTGTTATGCACTTTAATTTTACTTAAATTGTAAACTCTATGCTATACTTTAATACATTTTGTTTAAACAGTCCATTATGTGTTAAAGAGATATAAATAACACTTAAAACAATTTATATATTTAATATTTACACACGTGGTTACCATTTCCTGTGCGCTCCGTGGCTTTAGTGGATCCATCCACCTGGTATCATTTTGCTAGAACTTTTCTTAACGTCTCTCCTAACCAGCTGGGTCAGGGCCCGAGTTGCTCTATCGGTGGCACTTGGAGGACCAGTAAGGGCTGCTCATACTCACGTCCTCAACTACTCTGCAAGTTTAATAACTAAGCTGGGGAGTCAGAGACGAGTTGTCACATCAGGACTGTTTGTACCTCCCTTCTCTGTCGTGAGTGGGGATTTGGGACCGGTTCCCTTTGATGCTGTATGTGTTTTACCCATGGCCAAATCAGAGGAAAATGCTTTCCTGAAATATTTAAACTTTACAAACATTGATTTCTAAATAAATAATATGTGGAACTTTCTCTTTAAATTATTCCTTATATGTTAGTAGTGACTTGGAAAAGAACAAAGGAAGGATGCTAGGTGTAGCTATTTTATAAACTTTAACAGTACAGAAAATTAGACTCTTTTGTTTCATTTGGATCCATATTCTGTGAAAACCCTCTGCCTAGAAAGAGCTCCCCGATTCAGTCCGCCCCTTCTGTCTTCGACACCTTGCTCCCTCTCTGTCGCTGATCTTGCCTTGGGCTCTGAGGTGCTTCCTGGACTTATTAGATCCCAGCTCCCCCCTGCACATCCTAATGTCTCTCTTTGTCCGTCATGCTCTCGCTGATCGCTGCAGGAAATGGTGTGCGTGCTGCCTCTGCTCTACGTTATATTCAGTTTGTCTTCTATTTATTTGCTGTTGAACAACTCAGTAACTGTGCAGTTAGATGTACACCTTGCAACTCAATAGGCTATAAATGACTGAGTCCCCTGCCCTGGGGAGGAGGAGGAGGAGGAGGAGGGGGAGGTAAGCAGCTAGCACTGCGGGAGGGTTCTGCAAGGAGGGGGGTCTGGCAAAGGTGCGTCTTTCCCCTGAAGTTTGTGGGGAGAATCCAAAGCAGGGTTAAATGGAGACTGGAGCAGCAGGTGGGCAGCTGAGCTCAGTAAGGTGCAGAAGAAGGGGAGGGATCACCAACAAAAGGGGCGAGGTGGCAGATGGAAGCTGAAGTGCAGAATGAGCAATGGCAGGGGTAGGTCAGTGAGAAGCAAGACCTGGGTGATGAGGAACTTGAAGGTTGAGCCCTCAGAGGGTGTCACACCTGCTATATAGCTTTAAAAAAAATTCTGTGGGTGTGGGTGTTAATTACTGTATTCTTGTCCTGTGATTGCCATAATAAATTACCACAAATGTGGTGATTTAAGTCAATATAAATGTGCTTTTGCACAGGTCTGGGGGCCAGAAGTTTGCAATCAAGGTGTTGGCAGGTCAGTTCTTTCTGGACCTTCCAAGGGAGAACCTGCTCTGTGCCCCTTGCAGTCCTTGGCATTCATGGGCTTGGAGAAGCATCACTCCAACCTCTGCCTCCATCTTCGTACAGTCTTATTCTCTGGAGTTAGGCCTACCCTAAATCTGGGATGATTTTTATCTTGAGATCCTTAATTCCATCTGCAAAATCCTCTTTCCAAACTCACCTTCACAAATTCCAGAGGTGAGAACTGGGACATATATTTTTGGGGGGGAACCAACATTCAACCCAATGCAATTATGCAATTAGAGACACTGTTCTAAACACTCCATGCATATGAACTCATTTAATTCTCATATCAATACTAGGTCTTTGAAGTATGTGTCAGTATCTTGACCATTTTATAAACAAGGAATCTGAGGGGAAGGAAGAATAAGTAATCCTCCCAAATTCCCACAGCTGTCAGTGCTAGAGCTGCACTTGAACCTAGGTAGACAAATCCCATAGTTCACATGCTTAGTCACCGTTCTTTTGAAAACACTAGATACTTCTGAGCTTCCAATTTCTTCTTCTGTAAAACAGAGACAGTAACAGTACAAATCTAACAAAGTCACTGTGCCATAATGCATGTGAAGACCTTGGCTTGCGGAAAGATGCTACAGTTTTAATTACTGATGCTAATATGAGAGCGAAGAGCCTCGGATCAAGAAGCAGCTGTGGCAGGTCATGCAAAATTCCAGAAATATTTGACTTTCATGGGCTCACAGGTGTGGAGTAGAGGAGAGCTGGCTGCAATGACAGAGCCAGACAACAGGGACCACTAGAATGGAAGCTTCCTGAAGACAACAAAGACACTTTCCACACTTGTCACCAGCACCCAGTGTGATGCCCACCACAACGTCTGTCCTCAACAGTGTGTGCAGAGTGAATGAATGAGTGATGATATACTTTTCGGAAGTGGGCACTGTGACAGTCATTTCTTCTGTGCCCCTCTTCCTTGCCAGTTCCCCCCCTCCAAGGCTAAGAACAGCACTAGCCGCAGAGAGGAATTCACTTATGCAGGTCCTTGACTTCTCTCTCATGCATTCTTCTGTGGCCCATAGATCTCAGGTGACTAGATATAACGCACTTCTCTATAGCTCATTGTTCTCATCAGCCCTGCCCCTTCAAGGTCAAGGTCAGCAGAATTCAGCAAGAGTTATTTATGCATACGTTTGCTTTGGGGGGGGCAGAAGCATGGCAATCCCATCATCTCCTAGCCCTAGATGGAAAATCTTGCATTAGAATGAAGATTCTGGGGCAAGAACAGTGGGAAGAGACCTTCTGGTGAGGCATGTGGATGTGGTGGAAGGCATGTGGGCATTGTGGTGGGCAGAGTGTGGCTTGGTAAACACAGTTCATACGGTGCTGCATGTATGCTAGGCACTGTGCTAGGCTGCAGAAACAATAGGAACGATGATGAAAAATTTATATATGTGTATGTATATATGTATGTATGCACACACACACAGGTACAGATATAGGTAGATGACAGATAGACATAAATAGGTGGATAGATTTAATTCTCACTATGCCACTTAGTATCTGTGGAAACTTGTGTGAGCTCTAACAACACTCTAAGCCTCTATTTCTGGATAAAATTAAGTTAAATATTTATAAGGTTTCTGTGAGAAACTAAATAATAATCCATGCATAATCTCTGTGTATATTGACTGTATATATGTGAGTAAATATATATAGACAGAGAGAAAAAGACAGAGAGAGAGAGGCAGAGAGACAGAGACAGAAGAGGCTGAGACAGAGAAGGACAGAGGAGATAGAAACAGTGACAGGGGCACGCAAATAAGCTGGGACATGACAGATGACAGATTTGCCTTCCCCTCCTTCTTAGCTCCTGAAATGCAATGCAGTGATAGCTACTGTTTATCTTTTTTGTCATGTAAGTCCCAGATTTCTCTATAGCAAACTCTCAACCTGTGGCATCATTTTTGGACCAGGATCTGGCCATCTGCCTTCCTACATGCCCCTGAATGACATCTGAGCTCTCCAATAGCCTTCATTGCTCCTGATCCTTCACCCCTGCAGGGAAGCATCTGGTACCACACTCAATGGCCAAAGCCCACTGGGCTGACCCAGGAGCACAGTTCGTGCCAGCTCTTCCAGACCTCTGTGGCCTGGCTTGGGAGCTGTCATAGATGCTAATGATGCTCAGCTGCAGCCGTGGCGCCATTAAAGACTGAGCCCTAGAGATGAAAATTCCTGGATGCCGTAGCAGTCTCTACCTCAGACACAAACTCTGGGCTGTGATATGACTCTTCATGCCGCTTTCACAAGCTTAATGATGCTGTTGCATCTCCCACCTGAAGACATCGCTAATTATGCCACTGAGATGCATGGCCATATTTCAGGTAAGTGAGTTCATTTGCTAGTTTGTAAAGAAACACAATTAGTAAAATAAGTCGCGCATGTAATAATTTTTTGCAGGTCAACTTCGAAATGATGACTGTTTTGACTGATCTGCTCTGAATAAAATAAGGAAACCAGTTCATGCTGAACTACCCATACGTGGAGGCGATGAACATATGTTTCTAATTTGGGGCTGATAGAAAAGTGAAAATAAACAAATTTAGCAAATCTTAGTTCTTGACAACCACTCACAGGATGGTTCAGCTAAGAAATGAGCATATGGTTCAGGGAATAAAGAAACTGTCTGACTCGGTGTAAAAGTGATGCTTCTGGGTTCGGAGTTTCATGACTGCAGTGAGCTCACTCCTGTGACCAGGGTCCAGGCTCGAACTTTTCCTGCGGATTTTCCCATCAGTAGACGGATGCTGCTTACCCAGGGAGTAGAGCGCTAGGAGGATAGAATGGGCTTCCTCATTATTTTACATCACACGTCAAGTTGATGAGTTTCACAAGGAAAACATTAGGTCTCTTCAGAGCTGCTCCATCTGGATATGCTCAGGTAGCTTGATTTGCTTCAGTAGGTGGAGTGTGGTGGGAGAGAGGTGTTGATTTCCATCTGCCTGTAAGGAAGCATTGGCTCCAAGAAGAGGAGGGGGTTGTTCATGATACTTGGCATCTTTTTCAGCCATGCCTGGGTTAGCTCCAGCTGCTCTTACAAAGTTCCACAGACTAGATGGCTAAAAAACAAACGTTTATTTCTCACCATTCCAGAGGCTGGAAGCCTGGGATCAGATTGGCAGCGTGCTCAGGCTCTAGTGAGGGCCCTCCACCAATTTGCTGGTCCTGCCTTCTCCTTGCGTCCTCACAGAGCAGAAAGAGACTGCCCTGGCTCTCTGCCCTCTCCTTATAAGGGCACTGATCCCACTCAGGAGGGCTCCACCCTCATGACCTAATAATTACCTCCCAACATCCAAATACTGTCACCCCAAACACCATCACATTGGGGATTAGATTTCAACATACAAATCTGGGGGAGAAACAAACCTTCAGACTGTAACCAGCTTGTATGTCCATAAGCACATTTTCTCACATAAGATACAGCGCAAAGTTTGACTTTCTGGAGTTTAGCGATGTGGAATTTCTATTATCTTTAATCCCACTCATGGGTAGGACAGGCAATAATTTCAGTTTGCCAATGGGCCGTCAGCCGGGTACCTGAGGAGATCCTTTTTCTCAGGAATTCCAGGTGAGCTTTGTGAATCTTATATGTCTTTTGAGTCCTCTTGCCTTATTTCCCCTTCACCTTAAGTTTTCTGAGCTCTTCTATTTGCTGCAGCTGAATTGTTGATCGCGATTCACTGAGTAAAGTCCCCGTAACTCCTGTTACTGAGAATGACCTTCCAACCCATCAGCCAGGTCCTGCAGTTCATCCGAGTTTAAAGCTGGCCAGACATGCTTCCTTGGGGAAATTCTAACACAATCTTGGAGGCCAACTTCCTGGGGAACTCAGTAGGAAGGAAAACTTGGCATTCAGAGGGACTTAGACACTCAGTTGTGGTTTTCAATCATCCCGACCTTTACAAAGCCTCTCACCTCTTGCAGTTTGTCACATGGCTCAGGATGCTCTTGCACAAGTGGGGACGGGGCCTGCAACAGCTCTGTAAACTGTGTTCTGAAGCTTCCTGAGTGAGTGGGCTTTTCTTTTTCCTTTTTTTTTTTTTTCTTTATTTCCACTTATTATGGGGGATACAAAAGTTCAGGTTACATACGTTGCCCATGTACCACCTGTCCTCCCAAGTCAAAGCTCCAGGTGTGACGGTTCCCTAGACAGTGCGCATTGCACTCATCATGTAGGTATATACCCATCCCCTCCTCGCATCCCCCCCTCCCCGAGTCAGCACCTTCAAGCGTGACCATTCCCCAGATGGTGTGCAACGCACTCATCATGTAGGCATACACCCATCCCCTCCCCCCACCCCCCACCTCAGTCTGATATCCGATTGGTATCATTCCCAGATGTGAATTTAGGTGATGATCAGGGAAACCAATTTTCTGATGAGTACATGTGATACGACATCTCTATGGCTCTCCTGGAGAGAGTTGGAACCCATTATATTAAGTGAGGTATCCCAAGAATGGAGTGGGCTTTTCTTACCCGCCTCCTCTAAATGAGCTGCTGCTGGAAAGAGACTGTATAGTCTAAAAATAAGACTTGGAGGGTAACTGGCAGCCTTTTGAGTTTTCCTCATTATCCACTGAAACCAGCCATTGTGTAATTGAGGTACAATGGTTGTCTTCAGCCCTCACAGAAACATTCACGCCTCCTGGGGTGGCAACCACACAGCTGTTTGAGCTTCCTCGTGCTGTAAAATCAAGTTTTTGCTTCTAAGAACTACTTGACATCCTAAATATAAAAGCTAACTTGCACACCCTCATCTTTTGTGTCAAATGTATTATTTTGCCACGTGCAATATCTAAAGTATAAACAAGACCATTAACACCTACTTTTGCATGACTTTGTTTCAAAGACAGGCAAGATTCTGAAAAATTATCTCTAATGAAAATAAAAATATAGGGACCTGGGCAATATTAAAGCTAAACAAATCTATGTGCTAAATTTCTATGAGAATAAAAGGCTTTTCTACTTGGATTTGTGTCATGATTTTATTTTGTAAGCTATTTAATGATACATAACAGAATACATTAAGCCATCTATTTGATTATAGGAGCACAGGTTTCTAAGCTGTATTATTAAATTATGTTTATTTCAGAATTTTTCATTTGTCAATTTTTAATGAAGTCCATGATAGTCTCTGAGACTTGAGAAGCAGAAATGAACTTTTATTTTATTTTATTTTATTTAATAAGTCTGAGTTTGCAGTTGTAGAATTGATTGTAGTGGTTCATCCTAGGCAGCCTGTGAGAGGTTGAGAAAAGTGATTGCATGCCAATAATAAAGGTTAATCAATTCATTCGATCAAAACCATATGTCTGGCTGCTCTGCCTTAGACAGAGTGCTCAGTGCAGGGGGCAAAAATGTGAAGGGCACAGTCATTGCCCCAGGAGGTCTTCTTCATTTCATCTCATAGCAAAGAAGGACCTTAAAAGAAAGTTAATTAGGGATTATAGTGCAATGATAGCTCAGTGTATATAAAACACACATGGATCCGAGCAACTGACTCCACCTCAGGGGCCAAGAGAGGCAGAGAAAATTGAGGTGTTAGAAAGTACTAACTATTTCATCAGGTAGAAATAGGCTAAAATTTTAAAACTTTATTTGTGAGGCATTGCAATACCTTCTGATAGATTTTAATCAAATAGGCAACCATATGAATACTAATATTTCTGTTGTCAAATGATTACTGTGGGATTTATTTCGACTTTCAGATTGGGAAAGAATTTATTGTGGTTTTCTACAATAGTATCGTATTTCTGCCAATTGTGTTCATATCTTTAATGCATCTGGAAGCATTTTTCTTTGAGATTTAGCTGATTAATGATCTAATTTTATTTTCTTTGCAGGGTAACTCAAAGTTTCCATTATCACGGTTTGTCCACAACATGGGTCTATTTCTCTATTCCTTCATGGCAGGGTTTCTCACCCTCAGAATAACAGACATTTAGTAGTGGATAATCCGTTGTCACTGAAAGTTGTCCTGTGTTTTAGAATATTTAGCAGCACCCGTAACCTCTGTCAAGACTAGTAGCACATCCCTCAGTTATGACATCAAAAATGTCTCCAAACTGCCAAATGTCCCAAGAAGGACAAAATTACTTCTGGTTGAGAACCATGGCTTTAAGAGTACCACTCTGTCTTCATTACGGTGGCTTGGAACATTCTGTTCCACAAGGTTGGATGAATGCCCCTGGTCGTCTTTTACAGAATTGTCTCAGAAATGTAAGGACCTTCTTATATTCATATATATATTTTAGAAAGCCTAAGGCTCCTCAAATACCACTGTGTTAACAATGGATTTTTTTTAATTAATTTAGAGAATATCTGATTTTTGACAAAGCAGACAAAAAACATACACTGGGGAAAAGAATTCCTATTCAATAAATGGTGCTGGGAAAACTAGATAGCCACAGGTAGTAGACTGAAACAGGATTCCCCAACTCTTACCCGTCACAAAAATCAATTCACGATGGATAACAGACTTAAATCTAATGCATGAAACCATAAGAATTCTAGAAGAAAATGTTGGAAAAGCTCTCGTAGATATCAGCCTAGGCAAAGAATTTATGAAGAAGACCCCAAAGCAATCACAGCTTCAACAAAAATAAATAAATGGGACCTGATCAAATTAAAAAGTTTCTGCACAGCCAGAGAAACTATCACTAGGGTGAATAGAGAATATGGACATATTTAAAATGTTATATTCCTCTATTTAGTCACTCGTTTGTATAATTTAATTGACTTTCACAATTGATTCATGAATAGTTCTGTTCCTAAATTAATCCTAGGTAGGTTACAGACTAATGCTAATGCAAATATTATCTTAGTTTCTATTACATTTCCCATCATTATTGTTAAAATATTGAAGGGTTTTTCCTGCCTTTATTGAAATATAATTGGTAAATAAAATTGTATATATTTAAGATATACAATTTGACATATTAAATGTCAAACTTTTAAAAGAAATGTTTGATATCTTAATAACAAAAAAAATTAAATCAATATGCCAAAGATTTACCTGCACTGTCCTGTTCATCTCAGCATTATTCACAACAGCTAAGATATGGAAGCAACCTAACTGTCCATCAACAGATGAACGGATAAGGAAAATGAGTATATACACACAATGAAATACTAAACAGTCTTAAAAAAAGGAAGGAAATTCTGTTATTTGCGACAACATGGATGAACCTAGAGGACCTTATACTAAGTGAAATAAGCCAGGCACAAAAAGACAAATAAAAATACTGTGTAATCTCACTTACATGTGGACTGGAAAATAGTCAATCTCATAGAAACAGAGAGCAGAAATATAGTTACCAGAGGCTGTAGGAGGAGCAAGAATGGGGAGAGGGAAGATGTTGGTCAAAGGGTACAAAGTTTCAATTACATTGGAGGAATAAGTTTTAGTGATCTATTGTACCGCTTGATGACCACAGCTAACAATAATGTATTGTACATTGCAAAATTGCTAAAAAGAAATAGATTTGAAATGTTTTCACTACAAAGAAATACATTAGTGACGTGATGGATATGTTAATTAGCTTATTATGTTAATTTAATCTTTCTACAATGTACACATATATCAAAACATCACATGTACCATGGATACACAAAATTATTTGTCAATTTTAAAATAAACAATTTAAAAAAATAATTATGTAGAAATTAAACTATGGAGAAAGTAATAGAATCAATCTTCATTAAAGGCTGGCATTTAGCGCCAAAGCTATCAGCACCCAATCTAGTGGATTTTTAATCCACTTTTAATCCACTTTTTAAGGCTGATGGTCTTCCTGGCATCAACCCAAAACCAAATATTGCTGCTTCCCTCAACAAGTGTTAGTAAGTCCACATTTCACAAATTGGTTTAAATTTTGTTGAAGCTATTTATATTTCAGACTTATGCAGAAAAGCAAAATAAATTTAATTAATTTCCTTTCAGCTATAAAAATGATTGCTTTGATTTTCTTTCTGTAATTCACTCTGAAAAACAATCATGGAACTAGAGACTTAAGGAATTTGAGAGTTGTTTCTACTTTCTTTTCATTGAAAACAAACTTTCCCTAAACTTTCTATTTTAAAGCATTTATTACAAGAACAATGTTGGAGAACTCATATGCAAGACTTATTCTAAAGTTACCATAATTAAGACAGACTACTATGAGATCCTAGACACACCAGTAGAATACAAGAGAGGTGAGAACTAAGTCCATGTACATATAGCCAACTGATTTTTGAAAAAAAATGTGTAAAGCCAAATTAATTGAAAAAGAATAGTCTTCAACAAATGGTGTTCATATGCAAAAAATTGGATGTTCTTATCAAACAAAATGAATCTAGACAAAGACCTTGCACCTTTCAGAAAAGTTAGCTTGAAATAGGACATAGATATAAAGTAAAATGCAAAACTACAATTTCTAGAAGAAAACATAAGAGAAAAATCTGCATGATCTCAAATTTCTTGAGTATTAAATACAACACCAAAGCAAAAACCATGAAAAATAAAAAAAAAAATATGTTGAATTTTATTCAAATTAAAAATGTCTGCTCTTTTTAAAGGTGAAATAAACACCTGTAAGAGAATAGAAAGACAAGCCATGGACTAGAATAAAATACCACAAAGCATATACCTGAAAAATTAATGGTATTCAAAACATATAAAGGATTTTTACAATTCAACAATAAGAAAACAACCCAATTAAAAGTGGGCAAAGATCTGAACAGATACCTCACTAAAGAAGATATGGAGATGGAAAATAAGCTTATTAAAAGATGCTCTATATAATTTCTCATCAGTGAAATGAAAATTAAAACAATGATATACAACTACTCCAACTTAATAGAATGGCTAAAATAAAAGACTGCTGACAAGAATGTAGTTTGTGTAAATGCAAAATGACCCAGCCACTTTGGAAGAAAGTTCAGCAGTTCCTGACAAAGTCAAACATAGTCTTACAGTACAATCTAAAAATTGGGCTGATTTAAAATTTAGATCCATACAACATCAGCACAGGAATGTTTATTGCAGTGTTACTCAAAATCACCCAAACCTGGAAACAAGATCCTTCGGTAGGTCAATGAATAAACTAACACTGGTGGATCCACATGATGGAATACTATTCATCAATAAATCGGAATGAGCTATCAAACCACGTAAAAAATGATTATATCTTAAAGGAATATTGCTGACTAAAATAAGCCAATCTGAAAGGCTATTTACTGTATGATTTCATTTATATCATGTCCGGGGAAAGACATAATGGCAAGCAGATGAGTGATTGTCAAAAGTGCGAGGTAAGGGGAAGTTGAATATGTGAAGCACAGGGGAATTTTTAGGGCAAGGAAGCTATTCTGTATGGTATTTTAATGCTGGACAAGTGGGAATATGCATTTGTCAAAATCTGTAGAACTTTACACAAAAAAGCGAACCTTAAGTATTCAAATTTTAAGAAATCATTTAGGTGGTCAGGGGATCCGAGGATGGATTGCAGAATATGACCAAAGAATCTAACAGTACCACAAATGTGTGAAACAACCTCACTTAAGAGACTGAAGATAAAAGCTGCTGACCTAGATAACTTTGACAATGAGTGAACTCTGTAAGATTAAAGATAAAAGGCACTACACATAAGCACCATCCTCTAATTGATAACATTTTCCACAGAGATACACATTAACCTTCTATATCAGTGTAAGATATTCTAAATTAAAACAATTTTAAGACAAGCATTATTCCATTTAAGACATAAATGAAACACAAAATTTTGAGTACCTTCATTACACAACAATCTAATACAATTTAAGTTTTTATTTTTATTTAGCAAATCATAACTGTATATATTCATGGGGTACAATGTAATGTTTCAATACACATATATGTCGTGAACTGGGTAAATCAGGCTAATTAACTTATCTATCACCTCAAATTTCTTTGTGATAATATTTAAAATCCACTCTTTTGGCAATTTTGAAACAGACAATGCATTATTACTAACTATAGTCAACTTACTGTGCATTAGATCAGCAGAATGTATTCTTCCTACCTAACAAAGTTTGTACCCTTTGACTAACATCTCCGCTTTCCCCATTCCCCGACCCCTGGCCCCGGTAGCCACCATTCTACACTCTACTTTTATGAGTTCCACTATTTTAGGTTCCACTTATAAGTGAGATCATGCTGCAGTATTTGTCTTTCTGTGCTTGGCTTGTTCCATGCAGCTTTAGCTGCTAGTTCTCCCATCCTCATTGAACTCCTTCGACTGATTCTGTGCTCACCCTCCACACTGAGTTGGGGATCAATTCTTGGTCTTTGCTCCAGCCACTATCATACCTCAATCCAGCTCCCCAAAAACATGCTGCCCACTCTTCTTACCAGTTTGAATCAACTGTATGGCTAAATGACTCTCATTCTCCCCAAAGCCTTTTTCTGATTGCTCCAGCCCCAACTATCACCCCTTTTCTTAATGTCTAGATCTGCTCTCTCCAATACAACATCCACTATCCACATGTGGCTTGGTCTAAATTGAAATGTGCTGTAAGTGTAGAAAATACACTGGATTGAGAAGATTCCATTAGAAAAAAAAAATCTCATTTGTAATTTTAAAATTATTATATGCTGAAATGATCGTATTTTCGATATATAAGACTGAGGAAATTATAATATTAAAATTAATTCTACCTGTTTCTTTTTACTTCTTCCAAAAAATTTTTTCTTGCTCTAGAAAGTTTTAATTTTATATGTATATGTAGCTGGTATTATATCTTTATTGTACATTCTAGAACATACATTCTACCCAGTGCAAAATAGCTTATATAATATCTTTTTCAGGGGTTGTTATGCTTCCTAGTCGCACCATCTTTGTCTTCGGTGTTGGAATCGATAGATCACTTCTGAAAGGGGGAAGCCAGGCTCTGTGGTGCCTGAGAATCATCCGCTCTCTCAGCACACAGCTGAGAGACTGTCCCTGCTTTCCAAAGACCTTCCCTAAGGAACTTGCAACCTAAAGATTCTGAGCTGAAAGTTTTCCATAGTCTGAGAATCTGTGAAAAACTCTCATCAAATGTAGGAGATAAAATAATATCAAAAGATACCAAATAAAGCATCCAAACATCTTCAGTCATTTTGTTATTTCAGGGAACAATTTTTAGGTTCCAATTCAAACATTTACACATCAAAATAAATATTCAAGAGTTTCTATTAACAATAATGCATTTGCATTCAAGGGGCATTTCATCACATTTTAAGGCAGGGATACGTTTCCCTTTTTGAACCTGTATTCAGCAAGTATACAATTTTTATTTGGTTGTTCATAGATCCTGGGCATAATTTATAAAGGAAAGTGAGAAAAATAAATGATAGGCAATTATAAACTATTTCCTTGGGACAGAAAAAAAAAAATAGAACACAACAAAACAATGCAACCAGAGATAATATGCCATATGTTTCTCCACAATGTTAGGTCCTTGGACTATTAGTCTATAATAAAAATATGCTAAGATTCACCATTAGTAAATGATGAGGTTTTTTTTTTTTTTTTTTCTTGTTAATCTAGATTCTCTTTCCCCCGCATGGAAATTAAATCTCAAGGATTTCAATGAGAAGCAATTCTGAATTTAAAAAGGAGGCACTTTATCTTCCTCAGAGAAGCTGTCACACAAGTCTCTGCTTGAGCAAAAAGCTCATTATTTGTAGTGAATTATTTTTAGTGTAGATTTGAGTTTAGAGGTAGTTAAATACAACTTTTTAAAAATTTGAGGCTTTTGATTTTATTTCCTCCTTACATTTTTATTCTTTTCAGGATCAAGAAGAGAGGAAACAATTTAAGTATGTAACTGGTGTCTCATAGATAATAGTGTTCCAAAAGATAGTTTTAAGTGTTTGTGGTTTTCTAAATCATATATATTTGACATTCTGAGAAAACAATAAAACTTATCTAATCAACAGCAGCGATTTGTTAAGTATCTATTACGTGCCAAGTGTTGTGTTGGATGCTGGGGTACATTACTGAACAAGAATGTCCTATCTCTCTGGAAGACACAAACCTGTAGTTACCACAAAGCTCACTCATGTTACAGCGGAGGGATTTAATGTTATAATGGAGCATGTTTAAGCTGAAACCTGAACCACAGGTGGAGGATATGGGCAGGGAGGATTGTTCCAGGCAGAGAAAGTGGCAAAGGCCTGCAGGTGACAGACAGCACAACACCTTTGGGACAAATGAAGGAACATATCCTGACCCTGGAGGAAGAGCTGCAAGAATGAGAGAGGAGGGGCCAGATCTGGAGGACTTGCAGGCCAGGAGCTTTGTTCATCATCTACAGGGCGATGGGAGGCTATTTAAGAGTTAAAGTAACAGAACAGCGTTTATAAACATCACTCTGACTACAGAAACTGGAGGGGCAGCACAGGAGGCAGGAGACAAGTCAGAAAGCTGGATCCACAGTTCAGAAAAAAGATGATCCCAAGCTCTACTAGGAATAGAATGAAAAAAAAAAAACCCAAATATATACAAGAGATATACCAGAAGCAAAGCTAAACATATTTAGTGACTATTGAATGTTGGTAATGAAGGAGAAGCCAATACAGCTGTTCATGTTGTGTGCTGAGCAACCCAGGAGTGCTATTGCCATCACATCTACATGAAAGTCTCTTGAAGAAGTTGGCAATATGGAAAAACAGTAGAACCCAATGATGAAAGAATGTGTCCAGACCTCTGTCTTGGGCAAATGGGAAGTTGTTGTAAGGTAGGAAAAAAATTGAGATTCCTAATGGGACTGGGGAGAGGAGAAGACAGTGATGAGGGGAAATGATGAGATGAATGCCAAACAGTTTGAGTTTCCATGGAGATGGGCAAGAGAGAAAGGAATATGCAGTGAATTGAAGATGAAGTAGAAAGTGCAGAAATGGAAGCAGAAGGTGGAGACAGTTCTTTTGTACAGTTTTGCTGTGAATATTAAGGCAGGCTATTAAAGGAGAAATTAGGGTAATGGGAGGTATTGAAGATCCAAAAAGAAATAGTATATGTTTCTTAGAAGAGTGAGCAATAGGCCGTGGCACACAGTGGAGGCAATTAGTTTCCTATAGGAAGAGGTGAACCCTTTTCATTGCGATAGGAGAGTGTGTTGTCTCATATATTTTCAATATAGTTTTCACTTGAGTTAGCTCAGAGCTCAGAAGTATGTAAACTGATAAAATTCAGTGTTCAGAGAAGAAATTCAGAAACCATCTTGAAAATTCATATGTTCCCCAACACAATTACAATTTCATCACTTTTTGGAGAAATTCTCTTTCTCTTCTCAATTTACCTGTTCAGTGGCTTATACCATTTTAATGCTAATGGTACAGAAAAAGTGTCATAGGTGTAGAAGTAAAAGAACATCAATCTTTGCCCAAATAAGCTGTGAAGGAGTGCCACCTTCCTTCTCAGGGAGGTTTTAAGTATCTTGGGACATTACCCAACCCAGTGGAGAATCCGAACAGTGTTTCTGGTTTTACTCCTGATGGTCCATCAACTGGCATCACGCTGGCGTCTGCTGAGAAGGAACTCTCCAGACACAATGAAAATACAGTAGCACAGCCCCTGGACTCAGGAGTGGGCACTTACTCCTGTGGTTGGGAGGATATATGGTCTGTGTTTGTTGAGCGTGTTGTCCCCTCTGTGTTGTCCTTTCCTAAGTTCCTGGTCCTAGGTCCCCAGGGGCCCTTCTCTCATGTCTTCTTTCTCACTCCCTCTTGTCCCCAGCCAGCCTGAGAAAGAGTTTTCCAGTCCTGTTTAGCAGGATGTTGCTCCCATATTTTGGGTCTGTCTCAGGGCCCCTTTCCACGTCCCTTAAGAGTTTAAGATATTGAAACTCAAAGTTCAATAAAATATCCTTTTTGCCTTCCTTTTCTGTTGTCACATTTCTCAGGTATACAACAAGCTTGGAATGAGGGCTAAAAGAAAGGGAACATCGAGAAAGAATTAAGAAGGATGAAACAAAATGTTCTACCCCCAGTGCATGTTCTTGAATTCCGTCGCTCAGTGTGAGCTAGGCAGGCATCCTCTGAACGGCTGTATAGTTTAGAGGCTGCCCAGAGCCTGTGTGACCTTCTAAAGTAAAGAGGAGCCCTGAGAGGGAGCAGGGTCTTCTCCCTGCACAGGCTGTGTTGCAAGGTGCACACTCTGGGGCTGGGGACATGGCCAGCGGGACGGGGTCCCTACAGCCCCAGTCGCCACCCTTCCTGAGGCTGATTGACGGCTGCAGTTTCCCAGAAAGCAAAAGGATTATTCACATAAGACCACGGTCTCTGCTTCAGACTCCTGTTTTACATAGGACTTTGGGGGACCCATGACCTGCAGGGCCTGTCACTGGCATTTGAGGTGCAGAGAATTATGAGATACAGTCATTGCCTTCACCAAGCTTCAAGCCCAAGGGGGGAAAGTCAATATTGAATAATTGCACAAATACGTACCGTGTTAGCACTGTGGGGGTACAATAAGGAAGTCTGGGTGACATCAGCTAGTCTCGGAGATGAGGAAAAGGCCACAGAGAAACTGACAATTCAGGTGAGAGTGGGAGTCAGTGAGAGCCAGCTAGGCAAAGACGGAGAGAAGAACAGTCCCAGGATGCCTTAGAACAGGAAGAATTTAGGCCAGTTTGCCAAAGTCAGACAGCATCAGCCTGACAGGAGGGAGGGACATCAGAAGAAGACGGAGACCTGGACGTCTCCTAGCATGGGAGATTTTCTTCGAGGGGGGTAGACCGATTCAGCTCACTCATTTGTGTTAACAGTCCCTTGGGAGAACCCAGTCTCATGGCAACACCTAATTGCAGAAGTCTGGGAGATGTAGTCTAGGTCTGTGCTCAACAGAGGAGAGAGGATTTTAGGGGTATATTGGACAGTGTTTATGGGATTTACGGGTAGTCCATCTTTGGAAATTACTTTCAAAGATTAGTCTTCCAGTTAGTTGGATTCCATCATTATCCTCACCTGTCTGGGCCCCCTAATCACAAGGACCAATTGTTCTACTCTCTAGTCTTCCAGTACTTCCAGCTTTTTATTTTTAAATGAATATCTTGGCTCAAAAGAAAACAAAAATAACTTCAGCTAACAGCTTCTAGGGGCACCCTGAACATCACAAATATACCCAGTTGGGTGGCACCCTTCATTTTCCTACTAAATTCTAGGTATCAAACTTTTACCATATTTAGCTTTAAAAGCACATTACATCTGACAATAATTAATTTAAGTTCATCTCGCCTGCTCTCTAATTTACTATTCTTGCACTATAATCGTCAAATGCCATGAGCCTTGAATGAAAAAGTCTTATCGCATTTCTTTATGTGAAAACTATTCATTAAAAGGTTTCTAAGGTCCTTTATAATTCTATGAACCCATCAAACAAGTGTAAGTTTTAGTGTAAATAAGATTTTGGGGAAAATACTAAAAACACATTAAACTGCTATTAATAACCACTCTGACTCTTCCCACTAGTTTACTGTCTCTCACATTAAATCTGTGTAAAATCCTTACACTGTTAATGTCCTGAAACTGATGCAGTCTATTCCTGAATACATTAAACATATAGCTTTGGGTCTTAATCCAGAAAAAATATTGTCCTCTTTTTTATTTGAATGGGTTTTCAACTTAAGTAAAAGGCCGTCTTAATTTAAGATTAAACTAGTATGTAAATATATTTCTGCAGACTCCTCTCAGGTCTGTGCATTTAATCTTTTTGAATCTGGCTTTTAAACTGGCTTAACAGAAAACTAGAGACAAAGCAATACAGCTTGGAGAACTTCCCATTTGCTTAATTACTTAAAAAATGCTAAGTTAGAATCTGTTTCTTTATGGAGATGAGAAACTACACATTGATGAAGTCAAGAGTGTGTTAAATGTGGTTTTGTTAGACAGTACAAGGTAAACACTGGTTTGTATGGGTGCTTGTTGTTGTTTGGACTGAGAGAATTTTGCTGAAAGGTATTTATAAACTTAAAACTATTTTACCTTGAAAAAGAAAAGCTCCACAGCATGGTAATTCCATCAAAATATTCCAACCAGTCAATGTTGTATTTTTTTCCTTATGATATGAGAGAAGGGTAAACATGAGCAATAATTAGAAGTCAAACAATTTTTTTCATTGTAAATGTAAACTTTAGTATGGAAGAGTGTTATTTAAAAAAAAAAAAAAGCACAGATTGAAAGTTTTGTGTGTTTGTCTTCTTAATAAATAATTCAGGGAAAGAGAGTTTCCAGGAAAAGACAGTTTTTAGAGAAAGGTAGGTTAAGGAAGGTTTACTGAGCGTTTTATGAAAACAGTGTTTGCAAAACTTTTGAAAATAGTTATTTGAAAGAACCATTTATTGCTTTTTTGAAGGAAGTTACGATACATTCTTATATAAGACTATAAGGCTCGCTCTCTAACTTGCTGCCACATAGTCTAAAGCAGAATTCCATATAATAAAGTGCTCTTCAAACAAAATAAGTTTTGCTTTTCAAGTCATTTCCTTCTTTTTGAAGACTTTGCAATAGATCTCTCTCACACAGATGCCTTCATTTTATACAACAAAGTCGCTATAGTAAATCAACTCCAGACATTTGGGGGTCTTCTGTGTGGTTCATTGTCAATGTCTGTGTGTTGCTGTATCCACCTGCCAGCCCTTTAGCTGGGGCCCATCTGCCTTTGGCATCATTGTCACCTGGACCACTGACCTGCTGGCATCCTCCTGCCTGCCCTGAGACCAAGTTGCAGAGTTCTACTCTTCACTAGTGTAGATGCACGTATTTCACTTGAGATGCGAAATTTATTGGGCCAATGTTAGACCTTCACAGGGGTCTTAGGGGGTGCTGAGGATCTGAACTCGGTGAATCAGGAAGTGAGAGCATGAAGGGGTGGTGACAGAGGACAAAGGTCACTTTGATGGAGGTCTCATTAAGGTCAGAGAATTCTGAACATGGGAAGAGTATGTGGCCTCAAATGAAAGTAGGCGGCATCAGAGCATCAGAGAGCAGGTGGAGGCACAGCCTCATTATTGATCCCCACATAGTGAGTGGGGGCTTGCTGGGACGGGTGGGGAAGAAATATTGAGCTAACTAGGCTGAAGGACCAAGCGCTCAGGGGGTCCTACCCACTTGTCACGTAGAAGTCGTGGTCACCAAGTGTGGTGATGAGGTCAAGGTGGGGTGGGAGTGGCCAGGAAGTGGCAGGAGCACCTGGATGAGGGTGGCAAAGCCTGGTGAAGACACGGGAGGTCCTGAGAGGGCTCATGCATCCGCACAGCTGGGGAAATAAAGCCAAGGGGGACCTTTTAAATTTTTTGGTTGATTCATTTGTTAGAAGGTGAAATGACAAAAATAACTACTCTAAATTTGGAAAAAAAAATGTACAGCATAAAGTGAGAGAACATAAAAGTGGGACAATAAAGTGCAATCTTGGAAATTAGACGATACAGCCGCTGGTTAGTCTGTGGGCAGCTTGTTCATCCTTCAGAGTGAGAGAGCGTTTTCTGTTTCACAAACATTCACATCGTTTCCTTGAAAGAAAGGATGGGGGTCCCGCATTTCTTTTTTATGTCTTCGATTCTTGGCTTTTCTTTACATTTCCTCATCATTCCCAGTTACCTCTCGGTCGGGGGCACTGATAAGACAGACTCGGTTCTCTCGGGATGACACTTAAAGTGACTTCACGGGTAGACCTTCCCCAGGCTCTCCCCACACCCGCTTCCTGATCTGTGATCCGTGGCTCTGAGCTCCGACCGTGAGGATGAAGATCGTGACGTGGGGCACTTTGCTTGTTCAGGGCCATTGACATAAAATACGAGAAATTAAATTTTGACCTCATTGCCACAAACCACCTGGGTTCTCTCTTCCTTCAAGATTGTGTGTTTATCCATTTTGAGCAGAAAACTGGAAGAAAATTGTATAAACTCAGCATTGGGGGAGGGGGACAGGCATCCTTGTTGAAAATTTCCAGCATCATTTAACCTAATAAGGAGATATTGCTCCTCTTACCACTATAATAAACATTATTTATATATCTAAAATACAGACACAAAAATAGTCTAGCATTAAAAAAAAAAAAAAGACATCACTAGTGGCAGTTAATTAAGTTGTTAGCACCTTACTATTATAGGATCACAACACAATGGCAGTACTGATGCAGTTTCCACAAAGTTTAAAACTATACTTTATGTAAATCTCAAGACTGGACAGTAAAACAAATTAAAATATGTACAAAAAGAAACAGGAAGCAGAATCCTAAACATCTAGCAGTAGTAATGCCTGTGCGAGTTGCAGTCTAACTCAGCATCACCTTTATCCAATTGTCACTGGGTAGATTCAGCCCATTACTCCAGAACAAATGCAGAAAGGACAAGAGGATTAAATGGGTCACAACCAAACAAATCTCTACCCTATACAAGAGGAAAAGTGAAAACTGTTGATTGGTTGGTTGGTTTTTAAATATTCCCTGATGACAAATTTCTTCTGTGAAGTACAGAATTTGGAATAAATTATGCCATTTATAACAAATTGCTTTTATTAGAGCCAGGCGAAGAAAATCATGTTTTCAAGAAATGAAGTAAGGTCTTTGTTTCTGTAAGATTTGACAATGTATGGAGACTGAGTTAATTTTTACTTTTTTAAAAAGAGGCTCATGTGCCTTGGTATCTATTCACTGGCATGTATGAAAAATGATGAACTACTTATTGCTGACAGCTATAAAGAGAATTAGAAATGGTTCCATTTAAGTTACATAAATAACTTTTAAAGTGCTTTTTTGTTGAAGAAAAATTGTATTGAGCATTTTTGTAGTGCTATTTTAATTAGGGACACTTTCAAAATTAAGTAGAGCACTCAAAGAATAAGTCTGTGTTGTATAGTACAATTAACTGAGTTATTTAACAATATTAGTGTCCTGAGAACTGTTGATAATATTTTGGAATAACGTATATATTGACTATATGCAGACAATGGTGCTATTGTGCCAAAATTACAATTATGATTTATGGAATTAAATTTATCCAAAACTGTTGACTTTTTTGAGAGACTTAAAGCATGTCTCATTAATCTGAGTTTTACTAATACTTGCACAGACTAAACATATTGAGTAACTGATAGGTAAATCAAATTAACAATCTTACTTCTTCCATATGGAATTCTAGTTATAATAAGAGCCATTACATATATTATTCTAATAAAGAAACAGAGGAAAACATATGAGCACTGTTGGCTATTTAAATTATTGAATTTTAGATATGTTTTTCTGACATATTGATTCTAGATTTTCCTGATGGCTTTTCTTTATGTCTCTGTGCAATTTCCTGGGACTTAATAAAGCCATTGCTCTGGTAAGGAATTTCAATATCTCAATACCCTATCAGGTGAAATTAGCATTTTCACTGATTCAGGCATTTGTCAAAATTCAACAAATATACACTTAAGATTTACACATTTAATTGCATGAAAACTTCACGTTAAACTGCCAGCTGTTCCACAGTCTATGCGGAGCATTGGTTCTACAATCTCCACAGACACCAAAATTTGTGCATACTCAGCTCCCACAGTGGGCCCCGCAGAACCTGCATATAGTGAAAAGTGAAAAGCTGCCCTCGATGTATGTGCGTTTCCATCCCTTGAACAATATATTTTAAATCTGCATATGATTGGAAAAAATCCTGCTATAAGTAGACCTGTGCAGTTCCAGTCCGTGTTGTGCAAGGATCAGCTATATTGAAATCTAGCTAATGACGCGCATTCAGAAGTATTTGCAGAAGAATTTAAGAAGACACACACTGATGTCTGTAGCCTGAGTGTCTGAGATTTCCATATATCTCAGCAAGCATGCAAAAATCCGTATCACTCTATTACAGAACCAGAAAGTTGTTTTTAAACCAGGTTTAATTTTGCTATTCAATACAGAAATATTTTACTTACAAGAGTAACTTATTATTTAAAGGAAATTTCAAATAAAACCATTACATGACAGAAATTATTCTGTAATATGTGGAATCCTTTCACTTTTTTAAAAAAAGCTACACACATAGGTACAGATTTAAAAGATCCAGTTCTGTATCTAAAGGAAATCCCACAGATCAAGTCTTTCTATGGTGTGTAAAACTTTCATTATTTGACATTTTCCAAATCATTCAATACTGAAGTATCTACACAAGACATCCAGTCATCCATTTATTCAAAAAGATTTATTGAGCACTTACTATGTGTTCAAGCAGGCTGTGCCAAGACTGAGTGGGACAGAGATACAGGGGAAGTGGGTCATATTTTCAAAAGGGATCTAGTGGAAATATAGACATGAGATGTCTTCATTTTTTTAGATCTAATTCATGTTCTTCAAGAGGGTTTAGAATTTAAAGTTTAATTTTATGCCTAGTTAGTTTACTTTTTTATGTATTACATTAATTTTCATTATTATAAATGAGTCTATTTTATTTTCTATTTGCCTTCTCTATATATGTATATATACATAGCCAATAATTATCATAAATTGATTATTGATTATATAACCTTCTATATTACTAAATTCTTCTATTTATAGTAATTTTCCATTGATTCTTGTGAATTTTTTAAATATAAAATCATATTACCTGCAATATATATAATTTTGCCTCTTTTTTTCTCATTCCTGTGCCTTTAATTACTTTCTTTTTCCTAATTTTATATATGTGTGTACATACATCTATGTATATATGTATCTGTACATATATATGTCAACATATATACCAATTCCTATTTATTATATGAGTGTATGCTGAAACTTGAAAGAGGTCAAACACATTTTCTGCATTTACAAAGATTATCATAGAATTTTTCCCTTTAGCCCTATTTATATAGTGGACACTGTTAATAGATTTCTTCATATTGGCCCACTCTTGTATTCCTGGGATTTATCACAGTTAATTATGGCATATTAATATTATTTTCCTCAATGTACTATTTAATAAAATTTTGATCATATAATATATCGAAGGGGAAATGTATTCCCATTTTCTAATGTTTATGTGGGGGAGACTTGCTTCCACTCAACTTGCCAGGAATAACAATAGTGAACTGGATGCATCTATTAATACTTTTCCTTTCAACAATTTATTAGGATGTTATGTCTCACAGCAAGAAAGAAGTTCTCTGTCTTGCTACCTGTTTTAAAGATAAGAAAAGTTGGGCACCTATTTCTCTTTCTGGGTGTATTTCAGGCATGGCTGGGCATTTCCAAATGGCAACTCACTAAGGAGATAATACCAGGAGAAATTTGATATTACACTAAGTTTCTCTTTCTCTATTTTATTCTCTACCATTTCTACTGAGCCTCAAAGGTAGACAGACTGACTACAGCTTTCCTCCCAGCTTTCTCCAAAAAGGTCAAAGACATCAGGTAGAATATGATATTAATATTGTTGCTAAAGGTGTAATTCTCAGACATAATTAAGGGTGAATGTGTTTTGATCTTTAATGTTTTCCTTTACAATGACACTTCATGACAGCCTTTTGTACTCGATTTTTAAAAGCTTAGAGAGAAGGGTCATTCTACAACTGGATAACATTGCAAACTCTTCTTTGACATAGTGATGAGAAAAGCAAAGAAGATGGACTATATAACCTTTTGAGTAACAGTGACTTTCAAAATCTAATTGGAAAATCCTCAAAATAGTTCTGGAGGACCATTCTTATGATGCACGTGTGGATAGACTTTTAGTGTTAGGCACAGAGAATTGATGTGTCTCCATGCAAAGAGGCCACGTGGCAGACTACCGACACACTCTTTCATGTACTAAAACCATGCAACTGTTTGAGCTCAACTTAGTATTCATAGGCACTGATGAAGAAAATTCATAACTGTATCAGCTGAGGAGTAAGAGGTCACTAATAAACAGATACTTGGGGCCATGCATTAATTTTGTTGTAAGCTTTCATGCTTTGGATAGAATTAGACTTCAATTGTGGAAGTATAAGGAAGCCAGTGCTGACTCGGGAAAGGGGGGGTGGGGAAAAAATATGAAACTATTGTTTTTAACTTGCACTGTTCACTTAATAATTTATCATGAAAAAAAAAATTGAAGTGTATTAAGATATAAAATAAGACAAAATGTTAGCATGTTAATGAATATTGTGCCTAATACAGAGAGACAGAAAGTAGATAAGTGATTGCCGGGGGCTGGGGGATGGTAGAAAGAGAATAGATGGGCAGGGAGGAGAAATGGGAATGTCTACTAATGATTATGGAGTTTCTTTTTTGGGTGATGGTTGCAGAACTCTGTGAAAAAATAAACGTAGCTGTAGCTGCCAGCCTAAGGTGGAATAGAACATTCTGGTTAGCTTTCATATGACCTTTATCTGCTTTTCCAGATAGACAAAAGGTACATATTTCTGAGGAACTAGGGAAGGACTTTCTACACTTTCATGCTTAACTTGAAAAATTAAACTTGCCTCTCCTTACCCCTCTTGGCCATTCTGCTGCTCTATTATACTTAAGAGAAACCTAATCCCCTATATACAGTCTTCTACATTTCAATGTGAGTGATGACTCTCAGGATTTGGGATTTCCTAAGTTCATGTTTATCAAGACCAGAACTAAATCAGAGCACAGGTAATGAAGTTCTGCTTTTTCTAATTCTTTTTATTTAGAAGTACTTTGGAATCAGAAAATTCAGCCACTATGACAGATTTTTAAGAAAACATAGCCCATGTTTTCTGTTACATGTAATATGATCATCTCTTTAGTGACACCACATGTACCTCAGTATGCAAACCAAAATGAGCTCCTTCTCTATTCTACCCTGTTATCCAAAGGATACTTAAATCTTATCATCTCTTTCCTTCTAGTCCAAGCCTACTATTGCTAATGTAATTCAGGTCTTTATTATTTTATTACTTTAGCCATCTTCTAACTGCCTTCATTCTCAAATTCCTATTAATGCACCTTCACTTTGACTCTAGAAATGTAGTTCTCAATGTGGGCGGGGAGGGGTGGATTTTCTCACCAGAGAATGTTTGGCAGTGTCTTACAATGTACAGACAGGCACCACAATCTTGCTACTCCACACTTCCCGACAAAGAATAATCTTGTCCAAACTGTCAATAGTGCCAAGTTGAGAAAATCTAGTCTGGTGTCCTAGAAATGTCCTTGACATAAGGAATTCAAGATTGTATTAGTCTGTTTTGCATTGCTATAAAGGAATACCTGAGGCTGGGTAATTTATAAAGAAAAGAGGTTTATTTGAGTCACAGTTCTGCAGACTGTACAAGAAGCATGGCACCAGCATCTACTTCTGGTGAAAGCTTCAAGGAGCTTCCAATCAATGTGGAAGATGAAGGGGGAGCAGGTGTGTCACGTGGCAAGAGAAGGCACAAGAGAGAAGAGGTGGTGCCAGGCTCTTTTAAACCACCAGCTCCAGCATGAACTAATAAAGTAAGAACTCACTCATTCTGGTGGGAGAACACCAAGCTATTCATTCATGCAAGATCTGCTCCCATGACCCAAACACTTCCCATAAGGCCCCACATACAACACTGGGGATCAAATTTCAAGAGGTTTGGAGAGGCTAAGTATCCAAACTATATTAGAAATATCATGTGCTCTGTACATAAAGGCAATTTTACTTTTTCCTTTCTAATCTTGTTGCCTCTTACTTCTTTTTCTTGCACGATTGCACTGGTTAGAATCTCCCGTACAATGATACAAGCAGACATTCCTATATTGTTCCTGATCTTAGGGGAAAAGCATTCAATCTTTCACTATTAAGAATGATGCCAGCTGAAAGTTTTTTGTAGATGCAGTTAATCAGGTTAAGGAAGTTGCATTACATTCCTAGTTGGTTGAATGTTTTTATCAGGAATGAATGTTGGATTTTGTCAAATGATTTTTCTGTATCTATTAAGATGATCATATAGTTTTTCTTTTTAAGTTTGTTAGTATGGTGAATTATACTGATTAATTTTTTTGAATGTTTATTCCTGGAATAAACTCCACTTGATAATTATTTAGTACCTTTTTAATATACTTTGAATTTGAATTTGACATTCCAAAATTTTGTTTAGAATTTTTGCATCTTTGTAAAGGATATTGATCTGTAAAAAAAAAAAAAAAAAAAAAAAAAAAAAAAGGAAGCCAGGCAATTTTCATAAGGTTTGTTCTGCTAGTGAAAAACCATTGCAATAGACTTTGCACATACATAGGCTCTTTTTCATGTTGTTAAAGACATTCTATGTTGTTCCTAGAATTATTCACTTTATTTTCTGATACCATTAGCACTCGCCTTGTTCCTTCAAATGACAGTTTAAATATTCTAGCTATGTTAACTTTTCTTTTATAAACCAACTTTTGTAATATATGCGTGTCATACCTTTAAAAAGTGTGAATTCAATTGATCTGCATAGTGAGCATAATTTTTGTACGCTCTGATAGTTAAACTAGAATCCTAAATTTAATCATACCTTGAGACTCAATCTCTCTGTGTCTGTCTCTGAAGAATATTATGCAAATTATAATATTTTAAATTGATTTATATTTTAATATAGTAGGAAAGTTCTCTACTTGAAAGAAGCTAAAGTCCAAAACTTTTCTTAAGGTGAAAAATTGACCATCTTTTAAAAACCTTTGACATTTGTTGTCGTATAAGGACCAAGATCAGACTAATCAAATTTTTCTAGAGTTTAATACATCTGTGACTTAATTTTAGAATGTACAAAAAGACACTTAAATTCAGCATCAGAACCTGGTTAATGTATCCCTGATTGTACTGTGCAAATGAAGTTGTGTTCACTTGTAAACTCATTCACGTGCCTCTTGGTAATAATTGTAAGAGAAGGAAATAGAAGAATTATTGGATTTCTTGATCAAGAAGTTCTTACAACCTGCACATTAAGAAAGCTATTATTAATATTAATTCTGGACTCCATTGCAGTCATGTCATTCCACACCTTAGATGTCAAAATGCTTGTTAGGCAAGTGGCTCCCTCCACCTGGAGGATGTTTTCTGTATCCATCCTTTCCTCTCTATTGTTTCTCAGCCTTTTGGCTAACATAAAGTGTGTAGCATCCTTTCCTCCCTATTGTCTCTACCACAGACCTAATCCCAGTCTTCGAACCACATTCTCCACCAGTAGATGGTTATGGAGAATCCCTCACTATGCATCTATATGGATTTCTCCACAAATGATGCACAAATGCTACTAATAATATACTATGTATATGGAACAAAGGGTGAGATTTGAAGATAAATGTACATACAAGTTAGAAAATGTTCCCCATCCTGAGTGGCACATACACCTCGATTTGGAGACCACAGCCTGAACTAATGGTGGCCACACCTCCCCATGCCATCCTCTGGGCCACTCTCCCTCCAGCTTGAACACACACCATCCACTCTGCCTAGTCTTTCCTCACTGTGGCTTTCAGGATATCACTTTCCAGCTCTTTGGTTTAAATTACAAAATATTGACATTGAATAATTTTACCACAGATCGGCAGATTAATCTTAAATGCCTAAGCTTGGAATTCAAGTCCTAAAACAAAGTGCCGGCTCATTCCTCTCTCTCCTGCATGCCTGGGCTGCAGATGGCACACCTGCCTGGCATGGACCAGCTCATGCCCATGGCTTCCCCAGGCTGCAGGAGCTTCCTTTGTCCAGCACCGGCTCTGACACTCTCTAGACTGTGCCCACACAATCAATGACATTTCAGAATATGTGGAATATATGAAGGTCTGTCCAAAAAGTATCCAGCTGTGTAATATGAACATACTATGTTAACAATGGCTGGATACTTTCCGGACAGACTTTCCAGACAGATGTTGTACAATATTTTATATACATTTGTTCCCCCTAATTCTGGAGAGAATTATGTTTGGTGCTAATTTTACAGTTTCCCAGGCAGTGAAATGAGCATGCAAACTAAAGAAAACAGACAAACAAAAAGCAAGAGAAGTGTGGAGATATGCTTTTCTTTTTGTTAATTCATATTCAAAGTTGTACTTTCTCTCAGGTTTGTAACGTGAAAAAAAGTGCATAATCCAAAGACATTGTTTTAAGTGTAAAATTGGGTTTAATAGTAATATGTTGTTTCCGTATTGTAATCACACAGAATCTTCTATTTGCTAAAAGACAAAGGACATCTAAAACAACAAGTAAATGCCAAAGAACACAAACAACATGCAGTATCTAAGATAGGTTATTAAAATATATATATTTTAGTAAATCAGACATTTTATATGGATTTCATATGTCCCAAAAGGCCTATATTTAGAAAAATAATATTTTATTGAGACAACCATATATGTGAGCTCTTTATTATTTCTTTCCACATCTTTCTTTAAGCCTCTCTAGGGCAATATGAAAGGTAATAAAGCAGCAGTTGGACATTCTACTATAATGACAGATTTTTCAAATGCATGACATTTTGTTGCCATATTAAAAGGCCTTGAACTTGGTAGTGAAGACCAGGGACAAAATGGGACACTCTAGACTCTGTACTGGCATTAGCGTTTCTAGGTTAAGTGGTGAATTCAGCATTAAATAATACGATCATAGAAAATAACATTTAACATTAAGTTAATTTTCCAAAAAGTCTATTTTTTCTACTTTTCCCCAAATAGAGATTATAATGTCTTATGTTTCAAATGTCAGATAACTTTTCAGTATATATGCCTTCCCATGAACACTCTTCACAGATCTGTCCATTCCTGAATTTATTTACCCCTTGCCATGGGAGAGGAGGATGAAGAGCACTCCAGTGGCTGGGGCCTGAACGAGACCAGGCTGCACCCAAATGCCCACGGGGGACGGCCAGGTGTGCTCTGTGGAGCGCAGCATCAATCTCTCCTCCATGGCCCCGGCAGTACTTTTTATTTGAGGGAGTCTGGTGGGCCTGTTTGGAGAAATGCTGAGGCTCAATCTCACTCACCATGGGACAGGCTAGAGATAGGAAAAGGTGCAAAAGCAGAACCCCAAACCATGGGGACCAGAATGTGAAGGTATCTGGGAGTCTAAGGAAACTGCAGAGGCTTTGGGCTTCTCCACACTATGGAATTTGAAGGTGGAAGTATTCCTTTATCTCCTGGAAACATGAAAAAATATCAGCAACCAAAGGTGTCCACTGCTTCAGGGTGTCCCTTACATACAATGGGAAACATTGACCTTGTCTTTCCCAGAAACAAGTGCAAAAAAATCCTCAAATAAAGACCATCACAAAACTATTGTCTGTTACTACAGATATTACCAAGGATGACCTAGACATTTGATAATTTTTTAACATTTTCTACTTGTGGTTGGATATTACTGTTGTTATGCTTCTAAGAGCCATAATATAAAAGTTACATCTATGGAAATTAGAGATCCCATTCTTGTTTTTATAGTAAGGAATGGCATCACTTGAATGGAAATTGACAGAGCTGAAGAAACTCGGGGGTATCTCAAAAACGGCGCAGTTTGTGTTTTGTTCCATCTTTCCATGTGCCTAGATTTTGACAATCTGCCACACACATAGAAAATCTATTCGCAATCACCCAAATTTCCTAAAACATAAAGAATGAACACATCTACCCTGAAATGCTGAAAGAGAGCTAATTAAAATGAAAGCAAACAGCAGAAGGGATATTAAGTATGAAATAAAATATGCTGTCTGCTTTAAATTTGATTTCTGAGGAGCTGATAAAATCCCTAACTAGGATATTTCAGTGGTGTGGCCTCCAGCCCAGGGTTATCTGACGGTCATCATAATGTGGCGGTGTGGACCTGTGAGAAAGTGCCAGTGAGAATTTTTCAAAGAGCAGGATGCCCTCATATAGATAGAAATATATCCTCTGGATAAAACATTTATATAAAAAAAAAGAACCAGAGGTGTATTTGGACACATGCCTTTTTACGATGTTTCATGTGTCCAGGTATAATTTAATAGACCCCAGTCATATATGTTTAATTACGAAGTTCCCTTTATTGTTATAAATATTACCACATCTCTGACAAGGTCCCATTTGCACCCCACAATGGGAGCACAAAATTTTACTGAGCAGTAAACTAAGACCAATCCACTAATTTTTCCAGGCACTCTGATTTAAACACTCTCATGTGAAGGCAAATTCAGTCACACCTAAAATTTGTCTGACTCAGATCTGTATGGTCATTTGCACTCTGGAGCCCCCCAGACCCCAGCCAGCTGGTCCCACATCTGCAGGGAGAGGTTGTTGTCCTCGGCCCTGGCTTGGCTTGTACCCACCCAGTGCTGTGTCAGGGCTGAGCCAGACCGGAAGAATTTCCAGGGCTCCGTCCTGTGGGCTCCAGTTGTTCCCAGAGTTACAGCCTGGCCTGGGCCTATATGCTAACGTATTTTCTGTATTATACCTAGGAAATTATAAAATAAATATGTATTATAATTAAATAGCATAAATCCATGGATACTCTATTTTTTTTTTTTTAAGACAGAGTCTCACTGTGTTGCCTGGGCTAGAGTGCCGTGGCATCAGCCTAGCTCACAGCAACCTCAAACTCCTGGGCTCAAGTGATCCTCCTGCCTCAGTCTCCCGAGTAGCTGGGACTACAGACATGCGCCACCATTCCCGGCTAATTTTTCTGTATATATTTTTAGCTGTCCATATAATTTCTTTCTATTTTTAGTAGAGACGGGGTCTTGCTCTTGCTCAGGCTGGTCTCGAACTCCTGAACTCTAACAATCTGCCCCCCTCGGCCTCCCAGAGTGTTAGGATTACAGGCGTGAGCCACTGTGCCCGGCCTGGATATTCTATTTTTATTAATTCTATGATGTTAACAAATATTCCCTATTTCAGTGGTTGAAATAAGTTTAAATTTAAATTCTCATTAAATAACTTGGCAGTAGAGACTCTCACCTCTAGGGACAATAGAAAGGGATATCACTAAAATATACACATAAATATACATATACACTTATAAATATGAAGACATTATTGTGTGATTTTTTTTCAAATATCAGCATTTTTACTTCTAATTTCTTCTCATTTCAAAAGGATACAAAAGATATGAAAAGAAGTATCTTGATTTTTTAAAGACATAATCTCTTAGCTCTCAAAAAAAGTTTGAATTTTTTTCTTAATTAAATGTAATAGAAAATAGGCCACAAGTGGAGTGGAAAGGAATCCTGTATCAGTTTCCTAAATTGACTCTACAAAGTATCACAGAGTGGCTTAAGACAACAGAAGTTTATTTGCTCAGTTCTGGAAGTCCAAAATCAAGGTGTTGGCAGGGCCATGCTTCCTCTGAGGCCTGTGGGGGGATCCTTTTTGACTCTTCTTAGTTTCATGTGTTACTTAGTTGCATATTGATCCTTGTTGCTCTTTGGCCTGTAACTAGATCACTCCAGTATCTGCCTGTGTCATCACCTGGTGTTCTCCCCACCTTACAAGAACACCGGTCATATTGGATTAGGAGCTCACTCTCCTTCTGTATGACCCATTATGTTTTTAAAAATGCAGGACAAGAGTGATAATAATAGAGGGAGCACATTTCAATATATTTAACCATCTTGGTGACTATAAAATGCCATGTCTGAATTACCACCACCCTCGCCAGATGTTAGAATGCTTGATCTAAATTTTAGAAGCCATACCTTCCCACACTTGCTGACTTATAAGGTGAATTTGTGCCTGAGTACTGAATGCCAGAGACCTAGTAAAGAAGTGAGGATATCTCCAAAACATCATTAAAAACAAAATTTCCTGCTAACCCAGAAAACCTCTCTACAAAGGTAGAAGAGAGAGAAAATAATTTTATTATCAAATAAGCACTACACAAAAATGAGATATGTATCACAGGAAATTCACAAAGAGATTGCAAAGACAGAAAGTTCATCCTTTTATATAGCCAAGCAGATGTAACCCATCGCACACATGTTCTTAAAGTAAACAATAACTAGTCCTCAAGTAAGAGGAGTTGACAGCACCATTTGTCACTTATAGTATATGATAATATATGCTAAAAACACATGGTGATCGTGGTGGCCATCTGTGTTCGCTAGTTTGCTGTACCCAAAGAAAAAATTAACTTGTGATCACATCTATATGACAGGAAGTAGTTTTGGAGAAGGGCACCCACCCAAGTTAAGCTTCTATCTTCCAGGAGAAACTGAGAGATAGAGATGCCATCTTTCTGGATAATTATGTTTCAAACAGATGGCTCCACGGTCCTTAGAAAGATATCCCTGGGTTGCAAAGCCATCGTGAGGTCTATGTAGCTTTTAAAAAGAGTTAAATACATTTCAAAGTGACAGAGAAATAATTTACAGATTTTCTAAAGTAAATGCTCTGAAAAAAGAGTAGAAATAAATTTTTTTTCCTTAATTTTAAAAGGAGAATTAAGATTCTTGTTTTTAATTTGCACTTGACCTTCCAAATGCACTAGCTAAGGGGATGTACTTCTAGTAAAGACTTTAATCTATAAGTTTATTTTTGTAGCTATAATAAATGGATTGCTTTCTTGATTCCTTTTTCAGATTGTTTGCTGTTAGTGTATAGAAATGCTACTGATTTTTGCATCTTGATTTTGTATCCTACAATTTTACTGAATTTGCTTAGTAATACTAACAGGTTTTTTTGGTGAGGTATTTACAGTTTTCTACACATAAGATCGTGTCATCTGCAAACAGGGACAATGTAACTTCTTCCTTTCCAATGCGGATGCCTTTTATTTCTTTCTCTTGCTTAATTGCTGTGGCTAGGACTTCCAGTGCTATTCTAGAGAGAAGTGGTGAAAGTGGGCATCCTTGTCTCGTTCTGTATCTTAGTGGACAAGTTTCGACTTTTCCTGATTGAGTATGAGGTTAGCTGTGGATTTGTCATATATGACCTATATCGTGCTGAGGTACATTTCTTCTATACTTAACTTGTTGAGAGTTTTTATCATGAAAGGATGTTGGATTTTTTGAAATGCTTTTTCTTCATCTATTAGCTATTAAAGGGAAATCTACATTATTTTGAATATTTATTTGTGTATAACAAGTGCCACAAAATTGATTAGAGTTATTAATTTTTGTTATTATTCTTATTACTGGAACATGCATGAAAATTTACTTCAAACCCTTAGAAAATTATCCCAATGTCTTCTTTTGGCCAGTGTAGTTTAACAAAAACTGGTGAGAACAAGACTTGTGGGAGGTTAAATAAAGAATTTATAATGTTTGCCTATTCTATTTGGATCAGAATTTTATTAAATTAGAATTCCATAGGAATCCCTCACAGCTATTATAATATAAATTGAACATTGTTACATTGTTATGCTCAGGAATGTCTCATTTTCTGAGATTTTCCTTGGCTCAATAAGTTTTTGCTATTTTCACTGAAAAATTATGATATATGCAATTAAAATTATCTACTATTGAGAATGACAGTTCAACAATAATTTTCTATATGGTAGCCTAGTTGAATGAAAGAACAGCACATAGAATCCTGAAATAACTTCCAGTTCAGAGAAGAATTTAATAGACTCGGCTATATCTCAAGTGAGGGTACCAAGACTTAATATTGAGAATTCGTAAAGAATTTTCAAATTATGCTAATAATTACACTGTATTAGAATGTTTTTCTTTAACCAAATGAAGACATGATTCCAATCTCTATGGAAAACTCATGAATTTAGTGATCTGTATCTAGAAGCCAAAACAGTTCTCTGATGTTACTAAAATGTGAGGTTGATGAATATTTATCATTTCCCCTGACATTATCATTGGAAAATGATATATAAAATAGAAAACATGACAAATGATTTATTAGATAAATGAAATTCACTGGTTCATTAAGTCAGTAACATAAGTATCACCAATTTCAAACTTGTTTCTAAATAAACAAGAAAAAACTCTTATTTATTTGAGCAGTCTAGATGGTCTATAAATATGATCAGAGAATACCAGTCCAGTGACAGGTGTAAAACTCTTCAAATCTGTTGAGAAAATCAGTTTGCTGCCCACATCCTCTGATTTATGAGTCTTATTTCACATCATGACAATCATCATTAATGTTTATTAAACTAGTCAATGTTTCTTTAAAATCACAATAAGTATTTAAATGTTTATTAATGAGACTTCAAGACTATCAGGTTAATATCAGCTGACATTCAGCTCTAACTTTCAATGGGAAGAGTGATTGATATCAAATATTTATATTCCTTGTTAAAATTCTTAAAAGTTTCACTTTTCCAGCTTAAGCCTATTGTTTTTATCTTGTCTTCTGACCGAATGCATAATCATAAATATTATTTTTAGTTTTAATTCCCTTCATTTCTTTTCAAAAGTAATTTCGAGTATTTAATATAATATTTTATTTAATAGAGTAGCTGTATATTTAGTAAAGTAGCTCTAATATGGGTAGGAAATTTTAAAATTCACATTTGGCTAAGCTTAGAATACAAGCTTTTACTGCACATGAACTACTTTCATGTAGAAGATCACTTTATCTTTTCAAGGGAATTGAAAGAAAATTACTTATGGGGTATAATATATACGACTCAAATGACGGTTACACTATTAAGCCCAGACTTTACAACTACACACTATATCCATGTGATAAAACTGCACTTGTACCCTCTAAATCTATAAAAATTTTTAAAAACTAAAAAGAAATAAATGCAATTTTATTCAAATTTCCAATTTTTTTCATTTTGTTCAACTTTATGTAATATTTTTCTTTATGTCCTTTGTTACTATTTTTAGTATGTTTCATGAAACTTTAGCGTGCTGCTATTAAAACCAAATATCCTAGGGTTACTACCTGAACAGATACAATGAAGACTGCTGAATAATCAACAGAGGGAAATGAGGGTACGCATCCTGATGGTGGAGGCCGTCACATGCTGGGCTGGTGTTGTAGAGAGAGCAACGGCAAAGTGCAGCGGCGTGTTTCAAAGTTTAATTGCTGTACTTGAAGCCATTTATCATGGAACAGATGTCAGCAACATGTTCACAATTTAAAGAAAAAATACCCCATTCACCAGATATCATGAAAATGAAACTCCCATGAAAAGTAAGAAAAAAATCCATTAGTATCACTGTTAGAGCCTCAGGGAAATATAGAGTTTCAGAAACAAGGTGATAGGAAGAAGGGAGGGAGACAAGGGAAGAGGAAGGGAGGGGGAAATATTGAATTTTAATTTATGATTAAAATGGCCTTGTTGGAGTAACATACTATAAAAAAATTTTATAGTATTATATTTTAGTTATAATTCTCTATTGTTAAAATATTAATTTTTAGGAAAGAAAGGAAAAACAGGAGAATCTTATAACAAATTTTGAAAGTAAGTAGAAATTAAATGATAACTAGCATTTTTTGATTCACATTTGAGTATTTAGAGTGTGCTTAAACTCCATAACTTCAGATTTATCTGATTCATACGATGAGTTTTAAGCCGGGGGTGAAATTCACAGAACTTAAGGAACTGACCAAAGTCACAAAGTAATGCCATTTGAACAAAATGCCAAATCCAGGATGTGTTTTTACACACCTTACCATTACTTATTAAATTTATTTCTGGTTTGACATGTCTTCAAATTATTAAGGTCCTCACTGTTTCTAACACCGTAGGATGAATTTTCCAGTTACATTGCAGTATGGTAACAGATGATGTCTGTCTCCTCATTTAATCTTCTCCACAGTTCATAAAGCCACACCACTCAGAGAATGAAACAGACTGGATAAATAATGACCACAGTGGTAGAGCTGAACGACTGCGATATTAATACTGAAAAAGTAATAAAGGGCTTATAGTACTTTATTTTAAAGTAATTCCTGTATGTTCCCTACAGAAATCAGCCATGCTAAGTCCTATATTTTTTGGTCAAACTTTTGTATTACTGAATTTTCACTGTCATATTATTTTTAAAAGCAGAGATAAGTTAAAAATGTAAAATTAATCTGTATCTCAACTTTATGGCCCATTTCCCACTTCACCATAGCTTGAGGAGACATTTTATAACCCTTATAATCTACACCTCTATGTTACTTTGGCGGACAAAAATTCTTTATGAAGTAAATTAATGAATAAATATAATAAATATCTATCATTATAGAATATGAGAATGAACAATTATTTTTAACATTTTAACACTTTAAATGAATTTTGGGAGTTTTAGATCTGTTTCAATTGGTTATTATTCCTTTCATAAATTAACAAATGTGAATCTTAAAGTATCAAATGACACAGAGACTATAAGGCAGAAATGGAGAGTCCTTTATCCCATACTCTCTCCCCTTAGGAAATAAATCATCACAGTTTAAATTTTATTTTTGCACTTCAGGATTTTCCCATATATACAGTAGTTATATATGAAAAATTATGCTTGTGTCTATTTTATACACCCATATAGATAATATTTTTACAAAAACATATGGCGTATATAATCCTGGTATGTTATCTACAATCTGATTAATTTGATTCCAAAATTTCTTATAAATTTCACAATTTCTGGTGGAGATGTCATTGGGCATTAAATGTATATACCTGGTTCTCATCCACTTTTCTCTCTCTGGGGAACAAGTGGAATCAGAGACCCCTGGAAACACTGACAAACCAACTTCCCTCCCCAATTCTACTTGGCCATCAGAGAATGGTACATTTCCAAGAGTCAGATATGAAGGGAAGTGATAAAGAAGTTCATCATTGAGCTTAAGTCATGAATCCCCCCACCCCCACTGGGTTTACCACAGCTCTGCACTGAATTATTCACTATCCAGAAATTAATTAATGATTACAGTTCTTTCCAATTGTAATTTGTGTTCATACTTCACTGCAGAATAGGTGGAGAACAGAGAGTAGAGATGTCTGCTACGGCAGGATTGGGCACAATAAGAGCATCAAGTACTGACCATACTTGACCCTCTCATGTTTTCCTCATCATTAAGAGCAGCCAACCAAGAGGTCTTCAAGTGGTCATACATTCTTTTAGAAAATCCCTTCCTAATGACACATTTTAAATTAGATACCTCAATTCCTTCAGTGAGCTACAGTAAAGCCTGGTTTACTATTCATTCTCTGTAAGATAATTTTACAAACATTTTTCATCCGTATTGCAAATCTTTCTTTTTATCTTTTCATACTTAACTTGCATATAATTTTATTTTTCTTCTCACCAGCTTTGGAAAACAACTCACTGTGGTCCTCAAAGGTACACATGAATATTCATAAAGTCGTGTTAAAATTTTCTGGCAGTATTTTAAGTTGTATACACTATGATTTTTAATAATATTACATGATAAAAAATAAAACAATAGGGAGGAATGTGTATAGATACCTGTCTGAATATTGAATCAAACAGATTGAATTCTTTTAATTTTAAATTTTAATGAGAAGGAAAATTTTAAAAACTATCACCATGGACAATTGCTAATTAGAATTCTTGCATATTTCAAAGGAAAATAAAAGACATATGGTTTTCACTTTAAATACTCTCAGGAAAAATAAAAACTGATTAAGAGAAATAAAAAAGAGACTGGAGAAAGAAACTCTGAGAGGTGGCTGAAACTTGCACATTATCTTTCCATGGCCAAAATGCATTTCATGCTTTCATCTGTAAATGTATTGGATGGTAGGTGTATGGCAAAACTGACGAATCTTTTGGAGTCAACACAGAGATTTAAGACATTGTCCACATAAGCTATTTCATAATTGATAAGTTTGTTTAAAGCCTGAATTTCTTCTTTGCAATGTTACATATAAATGAATAGTGTCTTTACCAGATATATACCATAGATACAGCAATCAGAGTGAAAACAATTGCAAGGTCATTTATTGCACACTGTCTGGGGGATGGGCACGCTTGTGGCTCTGACTTGGGCGAGGCAAAGGCAATATATGCAACCTAAACATAAGCTGCATTTCCATATCATACTTGGTTATTAGTAAATCAAACGAATGATAAAAACTCTTGGTCTTAATCAATTTCAGATACAATAGTTTCTTTTTTCTATTTTTGCTTTTAAACATAACTGAACAATATGAAGGAATATTACTTTATGAGTTATCATCATATAACAACCACCTACCTTTATCTTTTCCCTGAACCATTTTGTACAACTGGAAGGATTCCCCCTGAAGCTGCACTGTGCTAATCAGTACTGTTAAGAAAAGGCATGCTGGCCGCAAGCTTCATGTTTTTCTTTTCTCCCCAAGACTCCGCTTTATGGGCCAGTTCCATTTTCTAATCTTGAAAATCCTGCACTTTCTATATTCCTTCTCAATTCTATTTGAAAACTAGCCAGTTCTATTATAAGTTCATCTCTCTCTTATAATACTGAATTAAATCAGCTAATAACAACCCCACTTACACAAGTAACATTTAATTTTGAAAGCACATCATCCAGACTATAGGGTTGCCAGAGAATATACAGGATGTCTAATTAAACTTAAATGGAAGATGAATAACAAACAATATTTTTAATATCAGTGTGTCCCAAATACTGTACTACATGGAACATAGTTACAGTAAAAAGTTCTTCATTTTTTATCTGAAATTCAAATGTAACAGAGGGTCTTGTATTTTTACTTGCTAAATCTGGCAACTCTACCAGAGCCCCAGGTTCCTTAGGTACATGTATAGCTTCCCAATTATCACAGGTGACAGCTTTACCACATAGTTCATAGGTGAGAATTGTAAGATTTATAGCACTATCTGGTTAATGCTGATTTTGGCAGCAGAGGACGTAGACAAAAGTCTAAGTCAAATAATACAGTATTTAAAGCTTTTGCTAGAACATGGAATAAGTCACAATCACCCATGTTAACACCTGTAGTTATAAAATATATTGCATTATTGTGTTTGTTTATCCATAAATGCTATCATGATTTATTATAAATTGTAAGTATGACTTATTACTTCATTGTGTAATCTTTTTACATTACATATTTTAAGATTTTTCCATGTCAGTACAAAAATATGGTTATAATTTATTCAATATATTTGTATTTTGTCCATTCATAATATATAGTTTACTTTATATTCATTTATATTGTATAATTTGTTACCTTGCAACTGTTATGTTTTATAAAGTGGATTCTACTTAAATTCTTCCTTTTATAATTACCTAATGATATAAAATTATTTGTGGATTTATCACTACATTTTTAGTTAAAATTATCTTTAGGAGCATTAGATTACTACTAATTTACATTTGGTTAGTGAAATACTCTATTAATTTGTATTTTATGTTAAATATATTTATGAATATATGATATATTATAAATAAATGGTATATACAATTTTCCTAAAATTATATATTATAATAAATATAATATATATTATTATATTGATATACATTATATATTTTAGATAGTATACTTTTAATTATAAGTAAAATTAAAATTAGTCAGCAGTTTATCCATTGCAAAGGTTTTTCCACTTTAGGGAAAACCTACACACAGGGGCCTTTCCTGTGTGTGTGATGCTAGTATGAATAATGCCATGTCAATTCAGCAAATATCAGTTCCAGTGACGGAGCTAAAAAGCATCAATGTAAATCAGACTTTCAAAAATAATAATGTGAACCTAATTTCACCTCATTTCTCTTGCTAGAATTTTTCTACTGAGCTTAGCATATCAAGAGTAGGAAACTATTTCCACATTTATGGTTTTCATATAATTAATTAAATCTGAATTCAGATGTGTGTTATAAAGTACTTTAGAGATATTAAAAATGTCAAGATCCAACAATGTTTCTCATGGCTCGCTATATTAGAGCTGTTGTAACAAATAGATATAACAGTAATACAAGCAAAGCAATTTCTGAACTAGTGACTCATAGCTGATGAGTAGGATACTAGCCACTCTAGGTAAGGCTGGAAGCGAGTCGGTTTCATTGCAACCTGTCTCATGAATACTTAGCTTTTCTGGTGTTAGCTATTTAATTTAAACTTTTCATTTCTGAATTTATTCTATGATAAGTGACCTTCTGAAAAGATCAGAAAAATTTGATCATTACAAAGACATAGAAAAAGGGCTGAGAGAGCGACGTATTTTTGATATTATGTCAGATTTCACTTTTACTTCTTTGCTACAAAAAAATAAATGAATCCAGTATCTATTTGAAAAAATTAATAGAACTCAGTTTCAGCCTAAAGTCTCCAGAAGATCCTAAGGAATGTTGTTTGGCTTTCTATCTGTTCATTCTCCTTTGAATTTTACCCAGATGAAGTAGAGGCTTGAGATAGCACAGAAAAAAATAAAACTAAAACAAATTCATAAACGCAATCCCTTAGGCATCTTGAAAATTAATGAGCAGGAAGATTTAATTTGTTCAAAGTGGATTATGGACTCTATGAAGCACAATTTCTAAAAATATCCTTAAGGATTTGTTTTAAACTTAGATTTTTTAGACTTTTTAATGCTAAAATAGTCACTTTGGGGAGGGGATACCTGAGTTCATCTTTGCAAGAGAATTTCAAGTAATTTATGTAGATATTCTGTTTTCAAAGAGGTGGCACCTACATCCTGTTCCTTATATTGTGATTCATACAGTTACTTCCTTCATAAGAGTACAGTTTGGAAAATGGAAAAAGAGTGAACTTCACAACAGAGAAACTGGATGAACACTTAAAGTAGCCAGATGATCCAGGTCAATATTGGTAGTGGTAAGTCATGTTGATAGTATGTACCCTTGATGTGATGGGTATGGGCATGGCACCTTACTTCTGTCTAATCATGAGCAAAATATCAGAATAATATCAATGGATTGCTTCGTATTTCTACAAAATACCTGAACCGTACTCCTCAAAACTGTCAATGTTATCAAAAACAAGCAAAGTCTGAGAAAATGTCACAGCCAAGAGGATCCTAAGAGGACATAAGAAGTAAATGTATTAAGGAGTAATAACATGGTACCCTGGGCAAAACCCTAGAATAGGGTTAGAAATAGAAACAGGACATTAGGAAAAAATTGAATAAGACAGAATAAAGAATAGACTTGACTTAGTAACAATGTATCAATAGTATTCCATTAATTACAACAAATGTACCACACTAATGTAAGATGTTAATAAAAAGGAAAACTTAGAGAGGGGTATATGGAAGCTCTCCGTACTATCGTCACAATTTTTCTGTAAACATAAACAGCACGAAAAATAAAGTTTTTAAAAGTCAATCCTGGGAAAGCAGCTCAAGAAGAACCATCAAGAAGAACCCAGCATAATGAGACTCTGAATGGAGACACTGCATTTTATCTCGCTATGGCTCAGCAAGGTCTTGTTCCTACTGCGTATAATCTTAAAGAGCAAATAAATCAATGTAGAGTGTAATAAAAAGCAAGAGGAATAATGAAGCTCTAAATGCTACCTTTTCTTACCTTACGAGACCTAATCCCAAGCAATGTAACAGTGGACAGGTGTGCCCCATTGAGTGGAATCAAATTAGGTGATCTAACTTTAGTGTGATAATTTTGACCTAGGGAACATTCATATATAAGCAACTGAGTGCATCAATCTCTAATCAAATTCAAGATGAGACCAAATGTGTAAAATCTTCTTTGTGCTTTTGACTTTGCTAAAAGAATGATGCTTGAAATGGCCTATTAATTTGGTGTTCTATCCCAAGAGTCATGTGGGGTAAATAAATAAGCTATGCAAACAGAATAAAAGTCAGAATTGCTTCCTGCTGGGGCCTCTCTTTCACTGCTGGGAATGGAGTTTTCTAATACAAAATTGAGTTAATGTAGAATATTTAGCTGGGATGCTCAGCTCATGCTCATCTTGATAATACTAATTCTCTTGAATGTGCTGACAGGGAGGGAGTTTACAAGGATATATTGCCCCCATCTAGAGCATCACTGATACATAGTTGCTGCCCCAGCTCTTGCATCTGGTTCTCTCCATTTTGTTGCTCTGTTCTGAACTTTCTCCAGGACTGACATTGTCATGCATGCTATTGAGGTCTCACCTTGTGTATGAACCCAATAGGTAACAGAGTAGGACTGTATTAAAAATGGGTAGCTCATTAAACTGTGACGGGACTTTTGTATTTATCGTCCAGCTCATGGTCATTCCTCTTCACACTTTCTGTCCCCTGGCCTCATCAGGTTTGATGGGCGGCCTCTGTTTCAGCCATGCCAGACTCCTGCAGCTGCACCCTCCCCTCTCCCTCATTCTCACCACTCCCATGACTTCGTCCAACCATGAATACCATAGAGGGCATTGTTATGACCATGGGTGACCTTTTCCTACAGGAGTATGTCTGGACCGGTCACCAGCTGTGTTGCTTAGGGCAAAGTTGTTAACCAAGCTCAGTTGCCAAGAATGCTGTCTGACAGTTGCTAAACTGAGCCAAAATTACCTTAGATTTAAAATTTTTTTTTTTGCATTCTCCAGTAGCTTCTCCAGAAGCAGTTTCTAAAAGCCAAATAATCCTGATTGTCCAAAGGTTCATCAACAATTTTTCTGCCACTCCACAGAAGGCTTGACATATCTTGTTCAATATTCACAACTCTCTAAAAATTAGCTATGCTTGCACCATCCCCCTAAGAGGGTGAACAATATATGTCAAGGCAGTGCGTAGGCTGAGGCAAGTGTCTCGTGTGGCTGACCCCCTGTGGGATCTCTCTGTGGTGTGGTCCACTTTGCTGGATTCTAATAGATCATTGGAGAACACCGAGGGAGTTGCTGAACCATTTTCAGATCTCTAAAAGCTTATCATTTAAGTCATTCCTTGCTGTTCTGTATTTATTAAAATCAGCTTTTTTCTATTTCCCAAAAGTTTAAATAAAATAAAATTCTATAAAAACCATATCATATTTTGGAAAATAGACTTTTTCTTCTTGATCCTCACATAATCTTCTCAATTATTATGTTTACACTACCTAACGGTTCATTAGGATTTAATCATTTCCTGTGGGTTTGATAAAAATTGTGGTTACAGACATGGAAATTTACCCTAGAACGCTCCCACCTCCTTGGTCAGAACTGATACAGCATTTGACTATTTCCATATATCCTTTAGGGCCATATTTATTGCCACTTTAATCAGCATATCAAAATATGTTAGTTTATCTCAAAAATGCAGTCAGTTATCTTTCTTGTACTGCTTGGAGCTGGTGGTTTTTGCTAACTGTTTCCATCCTTTTCCCTACAGGGTCTCCGAATTTTTGTCATGAAGCGAGAGGAAGTGGAGGGTGTAGAAGATCCATGTGATGCCAAAGCAATTGCTACTCAGGCACCATCCCTGCCTCATTAGGAAGCTGTAGCCACCTTGCAGCTCTGGGCAGATGGAGTGCCCTGCTCCACAATGCTTCTCTCATGTTAATACCCAGTCATTATTAATGCAGGACATCAGCATTGAAGTGTAGTAAGAGCACTTTAGTTATTATAGTCTAATGAAGGACGGTATACTGCCATTTTAATAGTTATAGTACACATTATAGAGGTAAAATCCTGGTGGCACAATACTTTAATAATGAGTAATGATTGTTAAGAAATTATGCCATTATCCCTTGGAATTGAGTGTCTGCAATTACTGGGCTTCTTGCAGCATCAAAAGCTCCTAGTCTTGGCCATCCCATTAGTTTGCTTGCATGACCTGAGTGGACCAGAAGCACCTTAAGCCGAAGACAAAGATGTGGCTTTCCTTGGGGACAATGAGATTAGCTTGAGGTGTTTTGTTTGGCTTTTTTCCTCAGATGGTGAGCAGTTGGTTTTTCACGTGTAATCATGTTTTGGAAATACATAGTTTATCTGTGTTCATGAACAAAGCTTCATCTGACTTAATCATACTTGACGTAAGAACTTAATAAAGTGTTTTTGCAGATATGATCAAGGACTGACAAAGCTCCTTCAGAGTGACTGGGAGTGTGGAAGAAGCCTCCTACTTTACTTGTTAGACACAAGATGACAGATACAAAGACCTGAAGGGGAAACAGGAGAGAGTGAATGAAACAGTAGCAACCAGGAAGTACCGGGCATCACCTTGAAGTAATGCAGCCAGAACACCGTAGCCAGTGAGTGATGCTGACAAAGGTCTGGGGGTGGCAGAGGGACACTTCCAGCAGGCCACCTTCTCAGACGTGCTCTGTAGCCCAGAATAAAGTTCCAAAGGTTCATGGCTGGGACAGGCTGGCCAATGGGCAGAGGTCTCCAGTTGTCCTTCCAAAGTGATATAGGTTTACTCTGAATTAAACAGGCTCTGACTCTCCTTGGCCATCCTGTCTAGGGAAAAGTCTTCACTGGTAAACTTTCTTTAACATCGATTATTGCTGGGAATCCTCAGCTCTGTTCTGTCACAATGCCACTTGCCCCCAGTACCTGCCACCTCCGTTTGGTCTTATCTGTGTTGATCAAGTCCTCCAGTCACATTTGCGGTCTCGACTCTGCAAACCTGAGACCTTCTCATGCACGTTCTTTGTCCTGCAAGTTTTGTTCCTTTGTCCCGGCAAGGATGGAATGAATAAATGGAAACAGCACTTCCGCCTCTTTGTCTGGAATTCAGACATACTTCCTCAATTGCTTGTTTTTGACATTTTCCATTATTATATTTTTGTTTCTTGTGTAGATTTCTTTTAAGAATAAATCCACCTATTTTCTCCCATAAGACTTCTTACTAATGATTAGAAAGTCTTTCCCCATTTCAAGATTATTTTAACTATATCATACGTTTTTCTAATATGCTTATGGTTTTATTTTTAAAGTGAGTTTTGGTACATCTGGAATTTATTTTAGTGCAAGTGGTGAAGGGTGGATCCAATTTTTATTTGCAGATAACTTAGAAGTTATCTTGATCATATGTATTTAGCATTCCATATTTTCTCACTTATTTAAAAGGGAGACACTATTTTTTACTAAATATCTATGTTTTTAAATTTAGTCAGAAGGTGGTGAATCCTGCCAGGACTGGGTCCTTCCCTTTAGGGCAGTAGGTTTCCTTCCAGCTCAGGGTGGGTCTAGAAATGCCATCCAGGAGCTAAAGCCTGGCCTCAGGGGCTCAGGAATATGCTTAGTACTTTATTTTTACTGTGGTTGAGCTGGTGCCCAAGTTGCAAAACAATGTCCTCTGAATTCTTTCCTTTCCCTTCACCAAGTGGAAGAAGAGAAGCTCCTTGAGTGCACTACCTAGAGTTGGGGAAGGGACAACACAGGCCCTGGCTCAGCTGCCACTGCTTGTGTCTCATGGGGTCACTTGCACCCCAAATCCACTGTCTCTGAGCCAGTACAGCCACAGGAATTGCCCAAGGACCGCAGCCTTTGAGGCCTGACTGCCTTACAAAGTTAGTCCAAGCCCCAGGCTGCTTTTTGTCAGCTGGTAGTGGGGCTGCTCTGAACTTGGGTTTGAGGATGGAGGCTTTCTCTGCGGCCAGGCTGGTCTAAATGCTCCCTCCATGAGCGCCAGATGAATTCTGCCCCGTGCTGTGCTCCTTTCTGCCAGGGTGGCCCTGGGTTTCCATGCAAAGCCCCACAATCACTTCATTCTCCCTCCCTGGGACTGAATATTCTGTCTCTACTCAGTGTGCTGGTGCAGTACTCCTGAGGGTCGGGGGAGAAGTGGTACAGGCAACACGGGGTGTCTTTTCTGCCTTCTTCCATGCCTCTTTACTTGACATAATGTTAAATCTGGTAGTGTGATCACTCACCTGACTTTTGGTTCTTCCAAAGGTGCTTGCTTATGAGAATAGTTATTGAATTTGGTGTTGCAGGGACAATTGCTGGAGGTTTCTGTTTGGCCATCTTGTCCCACCCTTCTACCTGAATTCTGTTCTATTGATTGTTTGGTCTGTCTCTCCTTTCATTGATGTCACATTACCTAAATTAGTATTGCTTTCTATTATGTTTTCAATGTGTAGCAGAATTAGTTCACCAACTTCATTAGTCTTTCTTTTTGGAAGTGTCCCACATATTCTTCTTGCACACTTATTTTCCCACAGAACTTTAGAATTATCATATATATTTATATGTACACACACACACACACACACACAAAAACAATGTTGCTTACACTTTTATTGAATATCCATGGAATGTCCATTGAATATCATGTATAGGCTAATTTATAAAAATCAGCTTCCTGACAGTTCTTGACAATGTTTTTAATTTTCAATCCAGCAGTAGGATACTCATTTCCACTTATCTTCTGCTATGTCCTTCATTTTAAAGTTTTATTCTTCTACATTGTATAAATATTGTGTGATGTTTATATTGAGTTATTTTATCCATGTGTGTTTTTCATATAAATAGAATATTGTATGTCATATTTACTAATGGTTGCTTTATTTAGTTAAGCTGTCGATTTTTGTACTAGTTTTGTACTCAGCACTTGCAGAATTCTGTAACTGATTTTAAGTGTTTTAACTTGTGTGGTTCTCTCATATTCTGTCTCCACGCGGTCCCCTCTCTCACAGGTACTCAAACCCATTATTTCTTTGTGTATTTTCCAGTATATTTACAACATAGGTTTCTTTGTTTTCTGGTAACCATTATTTTTATACGTGCATTTGGTTTGTGGGGCTACCTCTTATTTTTCAGCCACGTAAATTAAAAAATTGAAATTTGAGAGAAACACATCAACAAATAATTATCCTCTTCACTCGTTCTTGCCTACCTCAAAGGAGTGTTGTGAGAATTAAACAGATGATTCCTTTAAATTAGTTTTAACTGATATAGAGAGCAATTCCACATAAGTACTAAGGATTAAGGTAATGTTTTGTCTCATTAATATTCAAAATGGAAAGATTATGAACTAAGAATGTTAAGTGGGCCTGTGTGTTTCAAGAACTGACATTCTATCTATGAAACGGAGATTTAGGCTTTCGATAAATGATGTAGATTAACACAGCAAGTGCAAGATGGCTTAGAGAAAAGGTCTAATAATATGTATTCATGAAGGCTGTGTTTTTTGAAAAAGAGAGAATGCAGCCAAGAGGCATGTTGTCTTGTGAGAATGAGCATTTACCAATAAGCCTAAAGTTTCAGCAGCTAGACACATAGAAAGTTATTCGTGATTTGCAGGGTTCAGTGAGGCTAGCAGATGTCACTCAAAGGACTTCAGGTATAAATAGTTTCATAAAGGATTTAGGTCTGATGTAATTTCTGAAGATCAGGAAACCTGCCACAAAAATTAGGGAGGCTTCCCCTGGACATCTCAGCCTGAGGCTCTGAAGTGGGTGGTCCTCAAAATCCCACTGGGATGCGCCTCAGTACTTACTGTTACCTGGAAAGCTCCCGCTGACTGACCCCTCGGGCAGCAAAGTGGGTGGTTCCCAAGGGCCCCTCTACCAGGGGAAGCTGGAACCCCGGTGTCTTCCCAGGAGTCTGGTGCCACCGAATTCCCCTCTTTGGGAAATTCTGACCTGGAGTCATACAGCAAAAAATGATTTGGGGCATTGTATTTCTTGGCCTTGCTGGCAACATGGGAGAGCTCTCAGAAAGAACCATGGTGTGGGTGAGTGGACCAAAGACAGGCTGTAAACTCCCTGGCAGTGTGACGTGGTTTGTGGCTTTACTGCACATGATGACGCTCGGGTTCATGGTGTTTTCATCTTGTGCCTCCACCATTCTTTTGGGCCCCAGGTCCTCTACGTAGATCCTTCCCCAGATGGAGGGTGCAAGAGTTGGGTGACACACCTGCTTGATACCTGCCTTGAGCTAGAAGTGACAACATCAGTGGCCATTAGTCCGTAAGGAATGGACTTATTGTTCTGGAAATTTTGGAGAGTCAGACCACATAAGAAGTGATATGAAGGTTTTGATTTCTTGATCGTACACACATACTATGTAGAGGTAGAGTGGACACTTTTCAATTCCATTGCATCACACACTTATTTAAATTTCTACGAATACATGTACCTTACATTCCTGTTTTTGCCTATTAAAGAAAACAATTTTTGGCTAGCATTATAAGGAAGAATTTGTAGTTACCCAATGTTCTGCTAGGAGTATTTAGTCATTGAGGATAAAATAAACAAATACTTTTCTGAGCCGACTTCTATTTGGGTCAGCTAGCCAAGAGATTTTGAGGAGCTGACTTAAGCTAAGAAAATGATATAACGTTCATCCCCAAAAGCAGTTTGACTGAATAGTAAATGAATTTTATTTCCCTGTCTTTAGCCTAGGATTCCCAAAGCCAGATATTTTCGTTTCTTGCACTTAGTAATGTCTGGTGCATTTATTTCAATGAATGAATGAAAAAGCAGAAAGATAGTTACAGTGAGAATGCTGGCCTATGCACCTGATCTTAAATGGATATTCATCATAATAATTGTTTTCTTCTCTGCCCTGTATAATCCTTGAAATTCTAACCAGATTCACACCTCTATCATTACCCAGTCACCTACAAAATGAGTTTTAATTTATTAAGTCTGAAAATCACATGGAGTTTTACAGCAGGAAAAATGTTATAGAGATTTGTGTACTATTTCCCCAAAGTCCTGTTACTGGTCAAAGGTTAATTAGTTTTATTATAAACCTCTGTTTTCATTGAGCTATTGCGTAAATAGACTCAACTCCAAGATAGCTGCTTGAATTATCTCTACTCTAATGAATATCTAGAATGTGTTTGAGGTATGAGTTTCTTAGCCAGAATTGCAGCACCGGTGTGAGGCAGTAGTTATACCTATGACAAAGATATTTTATAAATCACATAATTTCACACAGTTTTTCCATTCTACAATAAGCTTGGCACAGAAGGGCTCACGATGCAGATAGCATTACCATAAAATTTTAAACAGAGTGTATTTAAAAGTTCATAAAACCGGATGATGATAAAAATAGCACATTTTCACATAATTAGAGATTTAGTATGGTATTATAATTTCATTTCCTCAAAGCAACCTTTCATACACAGGGTTTTCAAGCATGTAATTGTGAAATGCAATTCAAAATGCCAAATGGAAGTGACACATACAGAATTTCTGAATAGTCATGTCAGGCACAATCTGAGCGTACAGGAAACTGGGAAAATCGGAAGCATGATGGCACTTGGCGCTTCGTGTGTCTGCGAAGGAAGCCCGGAATGACAAAAGGAGTGATAGAACATAAGTGAATTCCTCAAAGTGGTAACCTGAGGCACTTCTGAGGGGGTTTTAAATGCATGTACAGACCTTGGTGACAGGTGTGTGACGCTGTACGAGTCGCCGTGGTGCTGGCACCCTCTCGAGAATGCACTGCCAGGCAGAGTCAGTTCCTCCATTCCTACCCATGTGTTTGACAGTCACAAAGGCAATTGCTAAGCATGTACTGCCTCCTCAATAGCTGTCATCAGTTGAATTGTGTTGAATCTCCTAGAATTCATGTTGAAGTCCTAACACCCAGTACCTCTGAATGTGACCTTATTTGGAAATAGGATTATTACAGATGTAATTAGCTAAGATGAGGTTATACCAGAGTACAGTGGGCTCTAATCTGACATTACTGGTGTCCTTACAAAAAGAAGGAGTTGGGACACAGCGCACAAAGAGATACCCCAAAGGCAGAGATGGGGTGATATTTCTAAAAGCCAACGAACATCAAAGACTGCCAGCAAATCACCAGCAGCTCAGAGAGAGCATGGGACAGATTCTCTCTCAGCCCTCAGAAGTCACCAACCCTGCCAGCACCTTGAGCTCACACTTCTGGCTTCCAGAACTGTGAGGCAATAAATTTCTGTTGTTTAAGCTGCTCATTGTGTGGTAGTTTGTTACTGAAGTCCTAGCAAACTAATACAATAACATGACTTCAACTGGAGCTACTCACATTTAAATAAAAGCCTGCACTTTATAATGAGCATGGCTTACTAAGGAAACAAAAATGTACTTGGTTAGGATCAGACGTTGTGTGTTTGTTATCTAAAATCTACCTGATAAACCATTCTGTCAGTGACCAACATGTTTCAATTGGCACTAATCCTTCATAAATATAGAGTAGGTGAAATTCCATAAATATTTAAGATGTCTCTGTTTTTTCTTGGTAAACTATGGACAAATACATAGTTACTGAAGATGAGCAATAATGTATAAATCCTGCTCTCTTAGTTCCTAGATGGCAAAACTCTGAGAAGACTAAATTGTGTAGTATGGAAAGCAACATAAACATGATGGTCAAGAATATTATATAAGATCATTATACTCATTAATTAGCAATAAAAATGTATGCACTATTCACTAAAGTGTGTCTCCTAGGCATGGAGCATTCCCCTGGGAATTGAATAAGTCTGGATAAAATATGAAGGAACACTGCACACAACATACATAATATATGTGTTTTTCTTGAACCCTTGTGAAAGTTTTTGATATTTGTTTGTTTTGTGGGCAAAATTTGGAAAACTTTGCCTACATAATTAGAGACACTAAGCTTCCATTGTGAATGAAATTTCTATTGTATTGCTATAGATTGACATTTTAGGTGAAAATGTAAAATATGTGTGTGTGTTTGTGTGTATACACACAGAATTACATATAATCATAGAGAAGACAATAATATTGTCCTAAAATCATAATTAAGTTATAATTTTGTATTTCATATGGTAACTTCACAATCTAGTAATGTTTATCTCAAACCAATTAATTTAAATATGTAAAAGTTCACAAATAGAAATATACAGACAGTGCAAAATGTAGCAGAATCATTACCAATATAATGTCTGTTGTACATTAAGATAATTTGTATAGAGACAGAAAGCAGTTTAGGGGTTGCTAGGGCTGGGGATGGGAATGAAAGGGTGAGTGTCGTTGGGGACAAAGTCTATTTGAAGGGTGATTTGGTGGAATGAAAAATACTTCCCACTTCTATATCCAAATATATCCACTTCTAAATCCCTGGAGCCTGTGAATTTTACCTTATATGGCAAAAGATGTGATTAAATTAAGAATCTTTAAATGGGGAGATTATCCTGAATTATTCTGATGGGCTTTATAAGCAGTCACATGAATCCTTATGAGAGTCAGACTGAGAGATTTCGCGCACACACGGGTGCACACATACACACTCACGCACACACACACAGGTGAGGTGAAGATGGAGCAGAAAGAGATTTGTAGATTCTTGCCTTGAATATTGAAGTGACGCCGCCACAAGCCAAGGGATGCCTGCGGACACCAGAAGCCCGAAGAGGCAGGAAACAGATGATCCCTCACAATCTCCAAGAGACTGTGGCCCTGCTGACACCTTGATTTCGGTCCAGGGAAACTGATTTGGATTTTTGGCTTCCAGAACTGTGAGGAAACATATTTCTATTGTTTTAAGCTACCAAGTTTACAATAATTTGTTAAAGCAACTCCAAGAAACTAATACAAATAATGAAATGTTCTAAACTTAGATTACAATGGTGATTGTAAAACTCTATAAGTGTACTAAAATATACTTAATTGTACACTCAAAATGGGTGAATTTTATGCTCTGTAAGTTATATCTTAATGAGCATGATTTTTAAAAGTCTTAGTAGACATATCAAAAGGTTAAAATTTTAAAATGATATGCAAACTTCTTAGCGATTTGGTGTTTAATACTACAAGACAGCTGTAATGTTTTTCTTGTGATGTGCTTTTACTTCCATTCCAGTTATGTTTATGTAGGAACACTTTCTTGCAGAATTAAATCTAACATCAGACTACTTAAGAACTATATTTTAAAGCAATATTAAACAGCATTAACACATTTAGCATAGAAGTTCAACAATCAGAAAGTGGAAGAGTCACATTAAATTTTAAAACTCCCATATCCAGAACATATGAAAAACTCTCAAAATTAATATTAAGAAAACAATCAATATTTAAAAACAAATAAAATATTTGAGTAGACACTTTACAAAAGAACATATATGAATGGTAATTAGTCACACAAGAAGACACCCAACACCATTAGTTATGTAGAAATGTTCTGTGTTTCTACCATGCTGGTGTTTCCATGACTACACGTTTGACAGAACTCATAAACCCAAATACCTAAGCATGACTTTTACTGTTTGTAAATTATACTTCCAAAAATCCTGACTTTAAGAAAAAACTACAAAGCATAAATCATTTTCAGAGGCTGACAGAAATCAATTTATTATCTTAAATACTGAATAAAATAAAGAGAAATAAAATAAAGAGAAATCTTTCCTTTCCTATATGAATGGTACCACTGAACAACTAAATCAGAGATGAGAAGTACTTAAACAGTATTCCAACTAATAAATAAAAAACAAATAATAGAATTGGACTGTTACCATTTTGCACACCCAATAGATTAATAGATAGCGGCATTCAGCAGCAATGGTGCAAGCATCACAATAACAGAGATGTTCAGAAATAAACTTCTTCCTGCTGAAGGAACACCACTCCAACAGCAGTCTTGCCAAAGGAATGGAAACAGAGATGGCTCAGTCTCCAGATCCAGCTGCCACTTTGTCAGAAATAAGGAAGACAGAGGAGCGCGTTAACCTGCAGCAGAAGTGTGTAGGCAGCAACCCAGAGAAGAGTAAATTCTCAGATTTCAAGACAAATAAATGTATAAAAATACAATATTTCAATTCATATCCATACAATCATAATAAAAAACAAATATTATTCTCATTTTATGTGTTAGCTCTCTGTAATATGCACACAGTATAAAGTCCAAAGAAAGTTTTTCTGATATTTATTTTCACTTTCAATAGCCTGTTGCCCATTTCAGAGCTCCTCCAGATTTTCCTTTGACCTGGCCATGTCTTCCAAAATCACTGGTGTATCTGAATGCTTCACTGTGTGAGAAATTTTCAAAATACTTGAAACTGTTTAAGATTTCCAAATAATGATTCAAAAAAATTTTAGGCAATGTTAATCAAATATCTTCTAGAGGCTTAGCATATGCTATCACATTTGATATTCATAATAAACTTGAGAAGATTCAACAGGCCCATGTGACAGCTAATGGAATTTTAGATTCCATGTAAGGAAAAGAACAAGAATCATTGTGCATGGATAACTACATTGGAAATAACACAGTTTAAAGAAAAATATCCTAACTGAAGGATATTTAGAAAAAATCCATCATTTACTGCAGCACTGTTCACAATGGCCAAGAATATGGAAGCAACCTCAGTGTCCATCAATGGATGAATGAAGAAAGAAAATGGAATAGTATTCAGCCATACAAAAGAATGAAATCATGTCTTAGGCAGCCATATGGATGAACCTGGAAGACAGTATGTTAAGTGAAATAAACTAGGCATAGAAAGACAAATACAGCACAATCTTACTAATTCGTGGAGTCTAAAGAATTGATGCTGTAGAATAGTGGTTACCAGAGTTGGGGAGGTTGTAGGGGAGGCAGATAAGGAGAGATTGGTCAACGAGTACAAAGTTACAGCTGCATAGGAGGATAAGTTCTGGTGTTTTATTGCACAATTCAATTCTAAAGCTGCCTCAGTGTTAGATAACCCTCAGCACCTTCATCGAAGTCAATTAAAGCTCACCATACCGAGGCAGAGTATCCCACAAATGAGGTGCCGAAACACCACTTTTTATGGTTTAAATTTTAAGTCCGCCATTGTAGCTGTACATTTGAAGTGAAGAAAGCAAAGCACTATTTGGGACTGTGAATGTCCTCACCTGATTCCTGCTGTGTGAGGTCCAAGCTCTCTGTGATTCTCCTGGGGCTGGGGGTCAAGAGGGTTTTGAAGAGGAGGAAGGCAATGAAGAAAAGAGTTCTCGTCCCCCCAAGTTCAGAGCTCCCTGGTGCTGTCCTGCAAACAGAAGCTGCACCTCATCTCTCCTGGGGCAACATGTGGATTGGGAGCAGAAGGAGGGGACACAGTAGCACGCCACAGAGTTCAGCCAGAGTTTTGCTTCTGCACATTAGATTGAATAGTTAGTCACTCTCCCTCCGTACATATCAAGTTACCTTGGAAACGTGGGAGTAAATCATTACTGGAAGAATTGCTTGTGAAAGGGTGGGAAATGTCATGTTTTTCTGGTTTGTAGGCAAAAAAGTTTTGTTAGTGATGCATTGGGGGGCTTTTAATTTTTCTGTGAACCCCCCAGGTGGTGATTCTGTACAATAATGGGAAATGAAATTGTTGACCTTGGGGGATTTAGTCTGTGTTACTATTCAATCACTTTCATGCTATTGCTTTAGGGAGGTTCCAAAAGTCCTTTTCCTGAGTTTTTGATAGATCCCTTTCCCACAATCACACTGTATTTTCCTTTAAAATTATTGTCTATATTGCTAGTGCTGGGACGCATTATATATGAGTAAAAGCTTCCCAATTTCCCATTGCCAACTTTTCTTTCTGTTGAAATAATCTGGTTTGGTGAGCAACAGAAGGCGATGTGCTCGCTCGAGAACAAAGAATGAAGTCACCCCGCTTCATCCTGTTTGCCAGTGTCAAGGTTTAGGTGGAAAGGAAGGAAGGCCTGCAACAATGGCTTCAGGATATATTCCTTTTTCCACAAAGTAATGTTCCCATGTGTTGTGGGCCTTGCTCAGAAACCGTCTGGAGAACAGACACTGCTCCAGCATTTGTTTGCATGAGGGGTGTTCTCCTTCTGTCTAATTTGGAAATGCTACATGCCGCACTGCTTCTGTACGGAACACTAAAACCAGAAGGCTGTGAAGTGTGAGTTCCTCTCTCTAATTTATCATTGGTTTTCACTTCGATCATTCGCTGACATAGACCATCTGTTCAGAAGCTGGTGGTCCCCACATCACCACCCAACAGAGTCTCCCCACTGGGAGAGCAGCAGGCCTGCCTCTGCACCAGCCCAAAAGAAGCCCTGAGCACTTTCCTTTTTCAGCACGTGCTTCCTGAGCTACTATGAGTGTGATAACGAAATAGAGAGAGAAAAAGGCAAAGGGATAATGCCACAAGCCATAACTGCTTGCTGAGCCTCCTAAGTCTCAAAACTTAATTACTCATTGTGTCTGATACTGAAGTCCGTGATTTTCATGAGACTGATGTGCCATTTAGGCTAATTTGCAGAGGGTATCATAACTAGCAGTTTTACACCATTGTGAAAAATAATTCACACATAATGGAAAACATTAAAATATCCAAATAATCAGTGTGCAAGCTGCCATTCCTGATCACTGAAAGTTGCCAGAAATAAAAACAAATAAGAAAAACATCAAGAACTTCATCTAAAGTTCCACTTTATACCATTTTTTTAAAAAAAGGCAACTTTTACATCCTGACTGAAATCAGAATTCCTAGAAACACAGCCTGGATACAGATGGCACAAAGGACAAACTCAGGACAGATCTTTGCAGCATGGTGTGGATTTGAACAGTAATAGCATTTACATAAAAGAAAAGGCAAATTAATAATCTTACTAATTCTTTCCTCATATATAGGGTAAACACAAGAGACATTTATGTAGAAAGTAGAATCCTAAGTAATGTGGATTATATCCTTTCTTTTCTTTGGACCCAAATGTGTAGTTGGTTCTGGAAGTACTTCACAAATTAGCAAGGACTTGCAATTTGCATGGTGCCTGAAGAGTATTTTGCAATAATAAAAAATTCAAATAGTCTTAAACTTGTACAATCTAAAATATTCTCAAAGTTTTATAGTTCATAATACTCTTAAACATGTTTAGTCTAAGTAACATGCTTGAAGTATGATATTATTGATTCTTTACATTGGCAACCATAATTAGAGAAAATTTTATTAGGATAACAGGTGGAGGATACATACTAATTAAATAGAAAAGTGCACTTACCTTAACAGAAATTTGTACAAAGATGCATATACATTTATCTCATGTCAACGTATCACAGCAAAAATTGGAAACATCTCAAATGGCCTTGCTTATGAGACTGATTTAAAAAAGTTTTGTACGATTATACAAATATATTGATTATACAATGAAACCTTGCACTAGGTAGCTGGCAGATCTATATGTGATAGCATTAAGTACAAAGACACGTTATTCAAGAGCCTGGGAGTGGGTGAGTACCCCTGGGAAAGTTGCTTACTAAAGACTGCAACTTTTTCTAGGTTATTTGGAATTATTTTTAACCAGGAACATACACCTTTTAAAAATATATCTCAATTCTGGAAAAAAGAGGTTATGTGAGCTTAGATGTATCAGTCAATAAATCTGAAAGACTGGGTTAGAATTAGAAAGCCATCTTGTACTAAAAATGGCCCATTTCTCCCCTGAGCTGTTCTCTAGTCTAATTTTCTGCCTGCATTTTACTTCTGAATTGCATGAAAGATTTGTGGAATACCATTAGCTATGGTTGAGGAATTACTTTCATGCTAAACTCTTGTTCTTAGCCACTTCTAACTTTTGAAAATATTAACCTAAAGTTTCCCTAGCTGTTTTCAAGCCAAAGATAACTTTTATTGGAAGAGCTTAGGAGGAAAAAAAATTGCCTTAGCTCCTATTAGCTATTTATGAATAAATCAAAGGTTTTTTTTTAATGTATTGAAAGCAAAAGAGTAGCATTCACATATATTTTTATTTCTAAGCAACCTGAAATGGTTTGCACTAAATAACCCTTAACTTGGTACAGTTGCAGGTAAGCAAAATAGAATAGCAGTAACTGAAACAATAGTGTTTTTCGGGATTCTCTGTATACAGGAAACCATGGTGTAAGTCTTTTCCTATGCAAATGCCATTGTATAGTGTTTGATTCTAATTATAGCAGCAGGCTCATATGGCATTTCTCATATTTTTACATTGTTTCTCTCTCTCTCTCTCTCTCTCCCCCCTCTCTCTGCATTTTATTTAGTTTTGAATAGGTAATGCACACATAATACAGAATTTCAATGAAGTAAAAGGGGGGTGGCCACTAGAGATGGGCAAGGTGCTTTTGGTGGCACAAGCTTGGGACCCACTTGTGCGGCTGCCCTGGTCCCAGCTCCCCTGCAGGCCTCTCCGGGGGAGGCCCCGCGCTGTGCTGCCTGAAGCCAGGCTGCTCTCTGCGATTGCACATCCTGCCTCCCAGCTGACCTACTGTGCCCCACTATCCTGCCCTGGCTACCCCGTACCCCTTCTGCCTTCCTCACCCCAAGTCAACCGTTGTCCTCCCTTTAAGTGGCTTAAGATAATCAATCTTATTACCTTAGTTGTGTCCTGTCTGCCCACGGCTATTTGTATTGGAAGTTAGAGGGCAGCTTTGCATGAACTTGCAGTGCGGGAACACCCAGCACCCTGGTCATCTGAACCGGGCCCATTCCTCTGGCCCCATCCGCCAGACCTTGGGGACCACACTCTGTCCTTCGCATCCCCTGACTACTGCTCCCGTGAGCTGGAATTCCTTCCTCCCCTTTCCCCATTTTCCATTCAGGGCAAACCACTCCAGCAAGCCCGGGCCATGGTCCCAGCCTGGAACGGATCCTCCTTCATGCACCCCCGAATAACATCACCATGGAATAATAAACCATGAGATAAATAAATGGGGAGAACAGAATAGAAAAAGATGCCTCTGGGGAACTAATTATGGAAAACACATGGCTCTCTGTCAGCATTGGAAATAAAGGTAGGAAAAAAACCAAGTCAGACAGGCACTTCCCTGCGGAGCAGGACAGAGGCCTCTGCCGAGCAACCACGTGGGGCAGGACCAGCGGGTGCCGGAGCCTGGTAGACCCGGGCCCGAGGGTCTGCTTTGAGGTGTGGTGGGCACCATTCTCAGGGTGTCTTGCAATGCAGTCCAGCATTTACCAATCACTCTCTGTAGCTTCCTTGTGTGAAATGTACCAGATAAAGTAGACCCGGGGCAAATCACCTGTTGACGGGCTGCTTTATAGTCTAAGGCGAATTCTACACTCTCTATATAAACAACAAAACAGGAACAACTCTAACTCCACTCTTCCCCTGTTGGAGTCGATCTTGTTACCATGACAACTCACTCCACGTATTTGTTGCCAGACCCGTGATAAAAAACAGGAGAGTGACTTTATCCAGTAAAATTGAAAATAAATCCTCAAAAGTACAAAGTAAATAATAATCCAGTATGCAAAAGAATTAAAAATGTAATTGAACAAGTTAATTCAGTACTGAAATAGATTTTAAAATTCCTAAAATCGTTGAAGTCTTTACAGATTAATATTAAACACATAATTTCTTGAAAATTGCAAAATCAAAGGTTAACATAAAACAATATTAGCCTACTCAAGTAATATTTTATGGGCTTTGGAATACCTCCATGTTTTATTTAACTTCCAAAAGTAATATGTGAAGTCATTCTCTTTGTAAAACTGTAGAAGCATCCAGAACTGAAGTAAGAGCAGAAATTTCTCCTTCACTCTCCCTCCTTCATGCAGTTAGTGCATTGTAATCTCCTCCCCAAAAGCAACCACTCTTAATAGTTAGGATAAATTTTTCCATACTAATGTACAGTCTATATATATAGAAAAAGATATGAATGTCTTTATATCTTCTTTTTTTAAGCTAATAAAATGACTTTGCAGTCATAATGGTGCATAGTAGTGCATTCAGCTACACCTCATTCCCTTTAACGCCTGTGTAGTATAACATAATGTGAATGGACTTGAATTTTTAACCATCCTCTTATCGACAGTCTTTCAGATTGTTTCCAATTTGTGATTAATCAAACAAGGTTGCAAAGGACTTTTTGTACATATGCCTTAGGGCACATGGTGTGATGGATAATAAAAACAGAAGTGCTGGTCACAGGATATGCACATCTAATATTTCAAAGGCACTATTGAATTATTCTTTAAATGGTCTATGAACAGCTATCTATTCACAAATGAAAGTGCCTATTTCTGCACTGTTTTATCTTTATAACATCAATCTATTTCTTTTGACCAATGTGATGGAGATATATATATCATATATATTATCTATATAATTTATATTGATCTTATAATTTGTTTCCCTGGTTACTATGAGATAAGCCATTGTTTTATAAATGTAAACATTTTGTCCATGTCCTTATTTCTATTCTGACACTTTTCTATGTAGCTTATTTGTCTATTTTTATGGAGTATAAGGAGTTAATCATACATTATTGACATTAATCTTTCATTGTGATAAATACTGTGTGTGTCCTTTATATCAAAACTACTCTTGTACTTAACTCTTTGTGGGTTCTTTTTTTCAAATTACATCTTTGAATTCTAGAAGTGGAGTTTTATAACATTCAAATTGGATTACAAATTTCTCCTTGCATGTCACATAATTTTTGTTTTGTATGTTGAGAAACTATTAGCAGTGGTAGAATGAATTATCTGTGCTCTTCATGGACTATAATTTTTGTCTCCATTCAGCCCATTTAATGCCTTTCAGCTGGAATTCTGATTTTACAACTGCCAGCCTATCTTTTTATTAACCTATTCCTGATAGAATTTTGTACCATGCATTTATTTTTTCTTTTATAGTATAGCTATTAAAAGTATAGTTTCTAGGGTCAGTAATTGTGCTTAGCTCATAATGTCATTTTGAGGATTAAATGAGGTGATCCATGTAAAAAGATTAGTCTAGTGCTTCTAACATACTCAGCACATATTGTGGCATTGTTTTATTTTCAGTATGTGTCCTTGTAAATGGCTTTTAGCTGGATTTTTATTTTGTCCAAAATTCTAAATAAATATATCCCCTTCAGATTTATTGTGAAAATTAATATTAAGCTTTTTCTAGTCTTCTATTTGACTAAATTAAATGTTGAGCAAAGACATTTAAACATATTTTTAATTTAACATCAATAATTAAACTCTGTGTGAAATCTTTCTAACTTGAACAAGACAAATATGTTACATTAATATCTGTTAATTTCTTATTTCTCATGTGTTTAAAAAAAATCGCCTGGAGCATTTTCCCTATGTTTTAATGTTCTAATAGTAAGTTTCCATCAATAGATCACAATATAAATAAAGTGTGGTATATATACACAACAAAATATTATTCAGCTATAAAAAAATGAAATTCTGTCATTTGTGGGAACATGGATCAACCTGGACCACAGTATGTTAAACGAAGTAAGCCACACACAGAAAGACAATTCCTGCATGTTCTCACTCGGATGTGGGAGCTAAGAGGTATGGTTTCATAGAAGGGGAGAGTAAAACAGTGGTTACCACAGCTGGGAGGGGAGGGAGAAGTTGGTTAACAGATACAAAGTTACAGTTAGTTACACAGAAGGAATAAGTTTTAGTGCTTGATAGCATAGTAGAGTGACTATAGTTAACAACAATTTATTGTATATTTCAAAATAGCTAGTAGATGAGAGGATTTTCAATGCTCCCAACAGAAAGAAATAATAAATGTCTGAGGCAATGGATATCCTTGATTTGATCGTTACACATTGGATGCATTTATTGAAATATGACATGGACTCCATACATATGTAAAATCATGTCAAATTTTTTAAATCACCTAGAATTTTAATTCTATTTTTTCACATTATGCTTCTGCATTCTTAGGAATTGTTTCTTATCAATTAGAGTATACATTGTAGCTACAATATCCACAATTGTGTAGACATAAATAAGTTTTTTTTTTATTTGTCTCCATTTCTGAATATTGTGTTTGATCCTAAATTATGACCTTTCAATCATTTTGCTATTTGTGGTCTTAATTTTCTCTTCTTTTTCCAGCTTTTTAAGGTGGAAACTTGATTCATTATTCTGAAACCTTTATTTCTAAACTAAGCATTTAAAGTGATGATACTCCTTTAAGGCTTGCTTTAGCTGCATTTCACAAATTTTGACATGTCTGTTTATATCAGAGGTAGCAAAATTTTCTGTACAGAGCCAGATATTAAATATTTTGGGATTTTCAGGCCAGGAGGAAAGCTCAAGAAAATTCTGTAGGTATATATAACAAGAGAAAAAACAAATTTCACAAATTTTTATTGAGGAAATTGAAATAGTATAATAATAATTGAAGACTTTTTTTTTGTAATGCAGATATACTAATAAAAAGAATGGAATTTTGATTTGGGTAATAACCACCCACTTATTTCAGCTTTCCAAATGACATGTCATTATAAATGAGAATAAGAACATGATATTAATTTTATTTGTGAGAAGCTGAGAGAGGGTGATTTGAAATTTTAAGGATTATGGCTAGGACTCAGAATGATATAGAGGAAGAAGGAAACAAGTGCACCCATAGAGCACAGATGCTTCTCCCATGCAATTACTCATTCATTCAATAAATGTCTACTGAGGGATGACAGGTCCCCAGGACTCTTCCAGGAACCTGGGATACATCAGTGAACAAAACAACAAAGACACCAACCCTCATGATGCACACATTCTACAGGACGATATAAAAAAAATTCATGCATCAAGAAGTAATGCTCACTCACTGTATCCTATGTTGAATTAGACTAGCTCACTTGTAATGGTCTCAGATGTAATAATACAAAAATGTATTTTTGGTAAATAACTAAAAGCTGGAAATGTGCAAATAACTTGTAGTGCCAATCACTGTAGGAGATAACCTAATTTGTCAAAATTCACCCTTAAACGTATCTTATAAAATTAAGCAGAAGTATCAGGGTTGTCACTGAGGTATTTTTATAAAATTGTAAATTATTTTCTTACAAGTTATCTTTATTTTTTGTTGGAGTACGACAGACTATAGAGGATAATTGAAATATATTGGTTTCTACGCATAGCCCTTGATTAGGAAACAAATAAAATGTAAACTTTCAAATTGGTTTTGCTTTCATTAACCAACAATCAAAATAACTTATTGTCACATTAAAATAATAAGAAATAGGAATTGAATTAATGATACTTTACCCAAAATTGAGATTGAGATTAAAGGATAATCATTAATTCACCCTATAGAAAAGGTAAATATAGAACTGTCAATGTGAAAATCCTTGCAATTCTTAACTGAAGATCGCAAGTATCTACCACAATCTAAGACATATGGTGTGGTTATCACTCTATTGTATAATATTTGTTGGGGAATGTTCCATAAAAATTACCTTTTTGATACCCCTCTGGGTACCATGTCACTCCTCTGCTCACCCTCAAAGCAAACCCCTCTGCTCACTGCCCCGAGCCTTCCTTTCTCGCTCTTCTAAGTCCACTTAAGTTAGATGCCACCTGTGCTGCATCTAACCTGCTCAACACAGCAGCTGGAGTGACCCTCTCCATGAGTAAGTCAGATCATGGCCACCTTTGTTCCATTACCTTCTAAGTCTCCACATCTTACTCAAAGTCAAAACCAAAGTCATCACAACGACCTCCAGGACTCCACCCCATGAGGCTCCCTATGCCTCCCAGCTCCCACCTGCTATCAGCCTCCCCTGGGTTTGCTCTGCCCCAGGCACTCTGACCTTCTTGCTCCTGTTCCAGCTTGCTCCTCCCTCCATGCCTTTGTACTCCCTGGGGCCACTGCCAGGACATAGAGTCACTTTGTGATCTGAAGCCTCATTTTCTTCAGGTGCAGTGGTCACTCGTTGGGTAAGGTCCTCTCCACGTGATATAAAATAGCGATTCCTGCTTTTCTCATTCTCTCTGTCACCCTTATACCACTTTATTTCTGTCTGTTACACCTATATATATTAACATATACAAATATTGCATTTTATATTTAATCTCTCCTAACTAGAATTTGTTTTTTCTCCACTAGTGTTTAGCCACCAAGATGGATTTCAGTCAGTTTTGTTTACTGCTGAATCCTCAGTGCTGACTAGAGTCTGGCATGCAGAAAACACTTAGTAAATATTTGTTTAATTAATCAGTCAATCCATACCAAATTGTCATCCAGCTTATGTTTAAACCCAGTAAATAGATATTAACTACCTCCTTAGATAATTTATTCCATCCTTAGAGAACTCTGCTGGAAAATTATTATATAAAATCCATCATGTTTACTTTGGATCAATTGTTCATAAGTCCCTCTAATACAGTCAGGCAGAACAAGTCTAATACCTCTTCCTTCAGATATTTGGTAACAACTATCCTCATTAAGGTTGTTCAAAGAATTCTAAAGAGAATACATGCAAAAAGAAGCAAATATTTCAGGAACATAATGCATAAAATGTGGTACGGCTTCTGTGATTTTATTGATCAATAGCCACTGTCTGTGGTTGACCAGGAGATCACATTAATGTTCTCAAAATACTTTTTGAGTTGGCTTATAGCCAATTCTTTTAGCTCACTGCAAGATTTCTGCTGGATGTTGTCTGAAACGATCTTCCTAGCCAATTAAAATGCAACAGAAAATAAACCTGAAGCCAGTGTCTGCAAATGGAGTCTCTGTGAAATATGCCAATGACAGTAGTACTAGAAGAAACAGCAATAGTAACAGATAACTGCGAAGGATTTTCAAGGTTCCGGACTCCGATAAAAATTTGCAAAGCCAGGCCAGGTGTGGTGGCTCATGCCTATAATCCTAGCACTGTAGGAGGCTGAGGCAGGAGGATCGCTTGAGGTCAGGAGTTCGAGACCAGCCTGAGCAAGAGTGAAAACCTGTCTCCACTTTAAAAAAAAAAAAAAAGAAAAGAAAAAATTTGCAAGCCACTTAAGAGAAGGTGTGGGGTGGTAATTAAAGTGTAGTCTCTGAAGCTGGTTCTTAGTATTTAAATTCTGACTTTAACCCCCAATTATCTCGTTGGACTTCAGAATTATTGTGTACCAGTGAGTCATGTCTGCCTCCCATTTTAGCTGTTTTTGGATGGGAGAGCCTGCAGCCGTTATCCTATACTTTTTCTACCATAATGTGTTAGGTGAATGGTGGGGGTAGGGAGGAAAAGACAACTGTCCTCTTTAGTTGGCACGTCTGCAGATGAAGAGGTACTGTACTCAAGGACTTTACTCGAGAAACAACATCTGGAGAGCCTCATCCACACCGGAACTAGGTTTAGAAGATGAGATTCTATATTTCAAGCTGATGCTATCATGGAGTGAGACTTTGAGGAACTTGGAGGGTGCTGAGTGTATTTTGCATATGGAGAGATGTGAATCTTTGAGGGCCAGAGAGTGGAATGTGACAACCAGCTCCACGATGGCTCCAAGGACAGTTACCTCCTAGGGTTTACGGCCTGTGGAATCAGGGCTGACCTGTGTGGAGAATACTGTGAAAGGGACAGGATATCATTTCCGAGGCTAGGTCATGGAAGGCATTATATCTTCTACCCTGGACTTTTTAACCGTTTACTCGAGAGGAAATCAACCACCAGAAATCAATCAGCCAGCCCTGCGGCATGTCCTCAGTGAAGGGGGGACGAAGGCTTCCCGTCAGCACCAAGTTGGCAGCTGCGTGAATTGGTCTCCAGGAGAGCAAATTCTCCCCTCAGTCTAGCCCTCTGTGATGCCACCTGGTTACACGTTACTCGGCAGTAATGTAAGAGCATTGGCCTGTAGCAAATACGTACAAATAGTCTGATGATGGAGTCATAGTTATTAAGAGAAAAAAATAAAAGTACCATATAGCAAACACTTATCGAGCACCTATTTGTGGTAGGTGATACGATAGAATAGGGCACGTTCTCTGCCTTCAGGAATGCCCTGGCAGTGTCTGGAACAGAGACATAATCACACGTGTTCATTCAATGTGCTTAAAGAGAGGATTTTTTTTTTTTTTTTTTTTTTTGAGACAGAGTCTCCCTCTGTTGCCTGGGCTAGAGTGCTGTGGTGTCAGCCTAGCTCACAGCAACCTCAAACTCCTGGGCTCAAGCAATCCTCCTGCCTCAGCCTCCCGAGTAGCTGGGACTACAGGCATGCACCACCATGCCCAGCTCATTTTTCTATATATATTTTTAGCTGTCCATATGATTTCTTTCTATTTTTTTTAGTAGAGACAGGGTCTTGCTCTTGCTCGGGCTGGTCTGGAACTCCTGAGCTCAAGCCATCCGCCCGCCTCAGCCTCCTCGCCTGGCCTTAAATAGAGGATTTTAGAGAATGCTGTGGAGTAGACACCTACGTCTGGGGTTAGAATGACTTTCTGAGTAGGTGATGCCAATGTTGGGCCTCAGTGGCTCAGCCCAACAACAAGACTGGCCTTGTGCACACGGGTAGGCTAGGTTTGTTTTCCACATTGCTGTGGGGACAGCTTAGGACGAGGAGACTGATCTTATCTAATAAAATTGGGACTGTAGGGCTTTTCACGAAGGTAGCATTTGAACTTAAACAATAAGATATTTGGCCTGCAGAAAAGTGGATAAAGAGAATTCTAGACTGAAGGAAGGAGCCCCGCTGGATTCAGACTGAGTCCTACGGTGGTGAGCCCAGGACCCACGTTATGGAATGTTCACATTATACTGTATTTCTGAGGAATCCCCTGAGCATTTTTCAGTAGATATTTCAAGAATAGATACAAGTTTAGAAAAGATCAGTTCGACCTTGAGTGGAACATGTATTGGAGAGAAGTGAGATTAAGGGGGAATGAGATTAAATTCCACTCTAATGACCTCTGACACCTCCTCTTTAAATGAGATGTGGTGGAGGTCAGGTACCAAAGCAATGATGATGGAAAAAAGAGGACAAGTCAGAAAAGAAACAAGGTGACAATAAACCTAATAGTACACTGGGAGAGAGCAATGGACCCTATTCTTCCAGAACAGTGAAGTTGGCTATTTTCATCATATAATTACATGATAGTACCCTGCCCTCCATTTCTCAGTAGATGGCAAACCAGTTACCTGGAAATCATAGGGATATTGGTTTTTAAGCTACCCAGGCTTATAAAGAAACTTTCAAATGAATTGAACGATTTAACCCATATTTAGAGCTGTGTAATGCCAATGAGATAAGTCCCTTGGAAAAGTATAGTATATAAATGAGTTTTATTCACTTCTTTGTCCTGAATTCACAATGTACGTTTTAAAAAAGAATGATCTGGGCTGAGGTAGACTTTATTTTTCAGTGTTTCTCATCCCTCTCACTTTTCAACGTGAACATTCAGGATAATGTCTTTCAAGGGTGTGTTCACACGGAATCCCACTGAGGGAGGCGGAGGGACTCGGGCAGAAAGCTGACATCAGGCTGGTCCCCGCGCTGTCCTTCCTGTGTCCATGCAGAACTGTCACCTCCCGTGTAAACCCCAGTAGAGAGAGAACCGCAGCTGCTTGCACCATCCGGAGTGAGAGCCAATGAAAAGTAAATCAAAACACAAGTATTTATTTCTGTAAGTTCAAGGATGATGCCAAATTCTAAGCGTTTATAGCAGAAACCACAGCACTTGTTTCTCAAATATCACTAGTGAATAAATGCCCAGAACAGACAATGGAATGATATGTAACAGCTAAATGCCAAGCCCTTCCTCGGCATTCTCAAGACAAGCATTGAAAAATAATTTGAGAGCACAAGGGGACAAGATATAGCTTCCAGGAGCCGTCTTGGAAGTTGCTCTTATAAACTGATTTTAAAAAATGCATTTGACTTAGAGTCAGGAAAAATGATATTGAGCTTTATCTATATGAGTACATTTTTGCAGAATCAAAAAGAGTCACATAAGCAAAAAAAATTCAAAACTTTATAAAATGAATTTATTTGTAGTAGCCACCAATGAAAGCATGCAAAAAAAAAAAAATGTGCCACATTATCTTTCTATAACTAACTTTTCTCAAGCTCCGCTCCCTCCTCACGTCAGAGGGGTTCAGTACAGTGTTAAACATTCCAGGTTAAACATTCATTCCCTTTCACAGACCCTCCCAGAATCTGCCGTCTGCTTCTCCTCAGGGCAGCACTTACACCTCAAGGTTCACGTGGAACCTGGCTGTGGGGTTAGGGGTGCAAGCTATGTCTCAGAGGTCGCACTGCATCATGTTCACTGCTTTCTGTCACTGCTTGGGTGGCTCCACCCAATGTGGGAGGGGGTCACCAAGGGCACGGATGTCAGGACAGGACACAGGTCCACCAGCCGTCTGGAAGACCAGCTACCGGGACGCTAACCTTCACGCACTAAAGGGTGGTGGACGGGCAGAGAGTGTCACAATGAAGGGTGCGCAGGGAGTGGAGAGGTATGAGTCCTAGTCCCTTTGCATAAGGGGAGGCTTGCTACGCAGCTGAGGGGAGCAGTGGTGTCTGATAAACCGGCTCACTCCCACTGAGCGGATGCCACAGGGAAGGCAGTTTAATTTAAAGGGGGAATCCATCCGGTTCCTGTAATATTTGTGAATATTGTGCTGGGGAGGAAGGGAAGAAGATGGGTACTGAGCGTTGCTATTGCTTTTAAAGAAAACATTATTACAAACTGCTCCCCAGCAAATGACTAAATGACTAAAGCATTTCTCTGGTCCTACAGATTAAAATTAACAGTAGATGGAAATAACAGGAACACTTGTGTTACCGCCGGGAAATAGGGGCCAGACCAGGGCTCAGAGTCCACCCGACCCTTGGACACTGCCAGCAATCAAGCAAGCTAGTGCTGGACGTATTTGGAAACCAGAAATGTGGTTTTGCCTCCACTATGGATAAGATGGTGTCTACTGGAGATATTGTGATCTGGGCTGTACAAATGACCACAATGAACAGTCCCTTCTCCCTTTTGGTTTCATTCTGCGGTCACAGCTGGACACAGGAGTCACTTCAGAGTCCTCCAAAGCCCCGAGGCCTGTGTTAAACCCCAAGGGTATTACAGTCTCACGACAGCGAAGCTGAATGTCAAGAGAAAGCGATAGATTCCCCAAAACGGTCAGAAAGCATCTCTTTGTTTAACTTGGCTGCCAGGCAAATCGCTTTATCTCCAGCAGAACAGAAGCCGCCTTTCTGGAGAAGTGTGGCAGCTGCCGGCTAGAGCAAAGCGACTCTGTGCCGCGGTTTGTCAGAGTGGACCTCGGGTTTGCTCTGCGGGCCCTGGGGAGCTGGAGTGATGCATGTTCGTGAAGTGTGTGTTTCCAGCTGCCTGCACTGCCCTGGAGGAATTTAACCACCAAGAGCAGGTACTGGTCGGCACAGCTCTATCTAACAGGTAGGATGGCCGCCGGGGGCAGGGCCAGCAGTGTGGCCTCTGGGGCTTATATCTCTTTTCACAGAAGTTCTCTCTGTGCTGCGTGAAGGGGACACTTTGTGTCGCCTCTGGAGGAAGGATGCACTGGGGCCCTGACATGCCTCAGCATCCAGCCACCCTCCCTCCTCAACCAGCTGCATTAAGACCCTCAGTGACACGGCACATGCAGGCAAAGCCCGACCTCTGTGGCCTCAGTGACCAAATCTCAGGCTGGCTCCACACTGACCCTGTGACACCAGGACTGTCCACCGCACCCCAGGGAGCTCGGCTCTAGCTCTGAAACCAGGACTACTCACAGTACCTGAGTCCAGCTGTCAGTATGCACAGTCACCACTATTTCCAGTTGTTCTAGAACCAAGTTCCTTTTTCTCATTATTTCACTCCAGGTAAGTTTTCCAAGATCCCCAGGATTAAGAGAAGAATGTCGTACGGGGTCGGGGGCACAGCACTGCACTAGGTGGTTCCTGGACACATGGTAATTGTATGGCCTGGGCTGGTGACTCCCTGCATCTGGACTTCATCCTCCTGAAAACAAAGCACAGGTTTACACCAGCAGATCTCTGACCTTCTGTGGCTGCTGGGCGAGAGCACAACTGATGATGAAGCATAATCGATATTGCTGATTTCATTCATTCATCCACATGTGTCTGCAAAGCCTGATCTCTGCCCGAGAGCTCATGGAGCAGAGACCTCATGATGTAGCCCTGGCTCTCACCAGCCCCCACCATAATAAAGGGACAGAAGCACAATTACTGTTGATTATGTTGGCATAATAAAGGAAATTAGAGTTTAACATTTATCAGAAAAAAATGACCTCTACCTGACACTTCACAGTTGGAGTCACCCACAGAGCACTTACAATCGCTGGACAGAGTGCGCCAAAGTATCTCTTGACACACGTCCTTTTGCTGAGGACTCCAGGGGGATCAGTCAAACAGTTCCTCACGTGAGCAGGCAAAATTAAAATCTTATTCCCTTCTCCGTTAACAACTTCAACAGGTGGTTAAACCTTGAGACAATCATAGAATCCAATTCAGAAATTAAGACATCTGAATTGTGCCCCCACACTTGAGGCTTTAATAAAAGCCTGACAAACATTTCATATGACACATAGCATTTTCCCAGCCTTGAGCACGTCGGCACTTCATCATCACAACCGTGTGAGGTGCACCGGTGAGAACAGCTGAGGTTCTGGAAGTTTAGTTCGTCTTCCCAGGTTTTCCCAGCTGGTAAACGCTGACTGCGAATTTCAAACTCCGGTCTTGTGGTTAGGAAGCTGCTGTTTATGGAAACAAAGGACACCAACCCCTACATGGCCTTGACTCAGCCAGTGGTGCCACACAGGTCACATGGGGCAGGGTGTGAGCCACACGTCCCACTGACAGTCACAGCTCAGCAGCTGCTCGTGGTGCTCGTCGGCCACGTCCCCCACGGCCTCCACTTCAGCAACCGCCTGCGCCGACCCCTCAGCATCGCAGCTTCGCCTCGTGTTCCCTCTGCTGCTCCTCTAGATTTTACACTGTTCTCTGCTAGATTATTTTCCTGCTTTTTCCACTGTAGGAGGCACCGTCTCTCTGTAAAGAGTGAATGTGGGGTGACCCTCTCTAGGGTGACCGCCACTGGATTCTGTGCGTAAAGGTCTGGAGAGAAATCCCACTTTACCGGGAAGATCCCCACACTGAGCTGTAATCAAATCGCCAGGAAGAGGACTCAAACGTCAAGGGCAATCGTAAGTGTCCCATAGGGTCAGATTCGAGAACCACGGTCTTGCAGTAGTCAGGGTGGCGTGTGGGTCAGGACTCTGGTTCTGCGAGACTTGCCTGCAGGCACTGGCGTGATTTCGAGTCCTGGAGGCTGAGGATTGAGCAGGGCTCTCCACCCCCTGTTAGCAACTGAGGGGAAAGGTGAGGGGGGCCAGGAAGGCCCGGGCTGTGCCTGCGGTCACCCAGCTGGTGGGGACAGGGTTGGGTTCTAATCCCCAGCCCAGAATCCCTTTGGCCTCCCTGCGGCCTGCGCCTGGCTTTTCCCTCCATCCGCCGGAATGAGAATGTTTGCCAGAGAATGGTGCTGCCCTGGCTTTCAGAGGTCCTTGAAGAAAAGCTGTTTTCTACGTTGTACTCAGTATTTCATGCTAGCGCAGGATTGCTTGAAACTTACAGCTGAAGACTGACATGAGGCTAAATTGCACGAGCCATTGAATCCCCAAGTGTCCAGCAAATACACGTCTCAAGTACTCAGAGCGAGAAGCTGTACGTGCAGAGTTGACGCACGTTCTCTCTAACCCTCATCGCTCCCGTACTAATGAGGGATGCTGAATGCAGGCATCGTGTAGTGAGGAAATGGACAGTGGCTCCCAGCTTTCCTCCACGTCTAGTCACATCTGATGGAGCAGGTGCTGCACCGGCTGTGCTGAGACCACAGGCCGGTGAGTCAGCAGAGCTGGCAAGTGTGTGAATGTGTGTGTGTGTGTGTGTGTCTTTATGAGAACATGGGTATTAGAGCGTGTGTGTTTGTACAGTATGTCAGAAGATGTGTGAGTTGCACGAGAGTGTGAGGATGTGTCTGTGCCTGTGAGTGAGTGTGTGCGAAGTGTGGCAGTGCCCCTGTGAGCGGACGGGCAGGGGAGGGTATTGACACAGCAGAGTGTGTGTACGTGGATGAGAGTGTGCATGACGGGGTGTGGTTTGTATGTCCTGGGAATCAAGGAGGTGCGGTCGGTAGGGGTATGGAGGGAGCGTCTTCAGCACTTCCCCAGGAACATATGGACTCTAGAACTTCTCCCTGTCCCTGCTTACAGGTCTTGCTGAAATTGCACACCGCCCCCAAGAGCTCGGAAAATGATGCAGCAACCTTCAAAATGAAAAATGAGATCCCTTGTAGGTTCGGCATTCCCCTGTTTATTCTTATCCTTGCCCAGCAGCGCCTTGACCTTGAGGACAGCTCTCCATTCCCTGCATGGGCTCACCGTATCAGTGGAAAGAAAAGCTCAGCTAGAAATGGTTGTGCAGATTTTTTCTCTTTCCTACTTCATTTGCAGGCTGTCCTTTCAGTCCCTTCATTCCGTCAGAGCACACGATGCTGATCACTTCAGGTTAACACCTTTAAAAAGGAATGATTTGGAATAGTCTGTTTATTAATTTTAGATGCTGCTTCTAGACACCCATTAAAGCAGCACAAGCAACAAAACAGCACAGAGGGATTTTTCAATTTGCTGTTTCGGTTTTGCCCTGAAGAAATCCCCCCTAACTGGGCACTGAGAGCTTGGGTGGAAGCTCTAACCAGCGAGCTCGGCTGCAATGTGTTGCCCTCGCAGGGGGGACATTCCTCCTCCACCGGGGAAGGGCTTCCTTCCAGGGGGCTTTGCAGGGCTGCCATGGAGCAGGGGGAGGACAGGCCAGCACAGCCACCTCTTCCACTAAATCTCTCTGAGGAAAGGAGCAGGGGCAGCTCACATTCCCCCAAAACAGCTTCTTGCAATCCAGGACTTCCCTTAGAAGAGGGAAAGGCATTCACTTAGGGGGAAGGCAGCCACACAGTAGCAGGAAGACAGACGGTTGGGACATCCCGTGGGTGACAACCTCAGGCAGGAAGTCAAGACTGCAAGCTTCGTCTTCATGCTTGCAGCTTCAAGTGTGATTCAAGTTTTTAAAACATTGACATCCCATATGCAAATATTTCTTAATATTTTGGGAAAACTTGCCTTAACCCTGAGCTCTGAGGACATGTGCCCATGACGGAAAGTGTGTTTGCCACCGATTTTTGAGACCGAGTGAAGAGCTGTCCATGGTAGCAGGTCCACATGGGCGAGTTCCTGTGACAATGATGCCAAGCTGCAGCCCCAGGCAAGCAGGGCTGGAGACCATTTCAGCCTTTGCCCTGGCCTCTGCCTTTGATCCTTTCTGTAGCTCTGTACAGGCGGCACTGCTCTGTGCTGTTGGGGGATGACCTCCCTTGAGAAGCAACAGTCTGAGCAAAGACAGGGAATCTTGTCACCCTAGAGTCTAGGACCTAGACTGTGACCTTGCATTGCAATACATTGATATTATTACATTGTAATAACAGCATTGCACTTTCTCAAAAATGCAAATACTACCTGCCCTTCACTTATCAATATCGGTATATGTATGATAAGGTGTTGAAATGATTGAGCAAATTGAAAGAATTGCCCATGATATGTTTCTTAATGGATTTTCATTTTTGTAACATCTTCAGTTTTAAGATTAAACACAAAGCCAAAGAGAAGATTTCTGACAGTACTGTAAAAAGCATTTTACTGTCATTTCTAACATTTTAAGTGGTAGAGATATGTTCATTTCCAAAAAGAACAGCACCTGCAGCAGAGACTCTTGCCCCGAGCTTTTCTTACTGACTTAAAGGAAAAACCCAAGAGTTTTTAAAACTGCTTAATTGAAGAATGTGTTTGTGTGGTGGTGGTGGGGGGTGACATTTCAGATATTAATGACACCTCCAGAAAATTATCTTGGTCATCTGTAGAGGGTATCTCTTAATCATCTTTCTATACCAACACCCATGGACATGTCTTAGTTTTCTTCATCCTCAGAAAGGCACCCAACATTCTCCACTGTCAGGCATCTGTCTCAAAGCATGGAGAAGGAACGAGGACCAAAATGAGATCCCATATGGATACCTAGAGTGTTTTTCACTATTAGGTCAAGTATTACATTCACATTACCAAACTCCTCTGTCACCTTGTGATCATCACGTTGTTCGTATCCAGTGAGAAAATCATTTACTTCAATGGAGCGAAGAATAAACATCTGAGTTGAAGCGGTTTTAGTTCATTACTCACTGAAAATAAAGCAGGCTGTTGGTTCTTAATAATTGTCAAAATCAACCAATAAGTGTTATCTACAGAGAGAAAAATAAGTCAGACTTCCAATGTGGGCCATTCAGGACTCACAGAATATAGGTGGAGTGAGTGCTTTTTGTAAAGCACTGGAAAGTTCACAAAGATTTTGCTCCCAGAAGGTATAAAGATTTTTAGCACAGATGGGCTAGAAAAGAAAACAATGAAAAATTCAGTTTAGATGCGTTCAGTTTGAAAATCTGTTGAGAGTGAGTTAATGCTGAATTTTTTTGAATACATTGAGAAGGATACATGTCCCTTGAGTCCATTAATTTTAATGTGTTCTGTTTCTCAACCCATGCACATGCATGTTTTGTATGTGTATGTGCTATAAATAAGTGAACATTTTATATGTATTTATAAATAGTGTATGCAGAGTATGTGTAAATGTCTCAAAGAATGGCTGCTAAATATTTCTAAGCCCTGAATATTGATATTTCTAGTGATTTGTTTCTTCTTTGTGCTGCTCTGTGATGTCCATGTCTTCATAGAGTGAGCATGTATTTATCTATGTCATTGGGAAAAAATGTGGAACATTTGCTTTCGGGAAAAATGTAACTATTCAATATGTGCAAAACAAATCTGGCTTTTTTTCCTCCTACACATCTTCCTCTATATTATAATGGACTCCCTTAGGATTTCTTTTTAATGGAATGCTTTATCTCTCACCCCCAGACACAGGCTTCATTTTACACTAATGAGGGAAAACTAAAATTATGATAGTTTCCATTTCATTTCTTTATAGAGAACTACTTTATTTTTTAAGGGCACAAATCATATTTGGCTAGAATCAAATCTTAATCATTCACTACAGATGATCCTTGCAAATTGAATTGATATCTAAGAAGCAAATTCCAATATGGTCCCACACAAGATAGATGGTTCAATATCAGGGCCAGATGCTAAGCTTGAACGCTTCAAAAATCTTCATTCCCAATCAATGATTAAAGAGTGAGAAAGCACCTAGCACACCTGCACTTCATGGGATGGATTTGCCTTTCCTCAGCCACAGAGAAAATGTTTTTACAAAACAAAATCCTTAGGAGCCTGAAGGATTTTAATGCGTTAAATTATTTGCCAAAGCTAACACCACAGAGAGGAAAATTCTTATCATAGTTCTGGTTTCTAGACAAAGCACTGGAATTCAGATCACAGTATTACCAATACTGATTGGATTGCTTTAATCTTTTTTCTCCCTTAATAAATTGATTTTTCAAAACTGTTTGTAATTTTTGTTCAAAATAAAATGCTGATTTTAGTACTCATTTGCTATAAAAAATTTCTAATCTAAGAGAAATTCAGAGTAAAATAAATTGAATTTTAATTTCTTCTAATGCACTGTTTATTGAAGGCAAAAACTTCTGCCAAAAGAAAATTTCAGAACTGAAGTTTACACAAAAAGGAATCACAAAACAAAAATGACAGAGAGAAAATACAAATATGAGAAAACTTGCTCTGAGCAACATTGTCATTGATGTATTGATTTTACAGACTTTCCAATATCAATTTTAACTGTTCTGTAAAGTGCTTATAATATTTTGAAAAGAAGTCAAAAGATTCAGGCAAAACAAAGAAGAACCTCCCCAGGTAGAGACTGTTGCCCTTGGCTTTTTGGCACCAGGTTTGGCCTCAGGGACTCGGCTCCAGAGTCTCCACGGCACAGTAGATGCTCCTTGAGGGTCCCCCAGTGCAGGACATCAGCAGGCTGGGGCCACAGGTGAGTGATGTCACCCAGGACAGGTGAAGGAAGATCTTTGGCACCAGCATCACTACAGGAATAAGGACACACAAATCGGAAAGTACATGGCACAGAGTGTCCTACCACACCGTGGCAGGCAGTGAGGTGATAGGGAGACCAAGGCATTGGGTCTCAGAAGGGCCCCTCTATATCCACTCATTGCCCCACCTGGGCCCCTGCATCAATCCAGGAGTAAATCAGCAGATACCTCATTGGAGCCCTGATAAAGGACCTGCCAGGCAGATATGCTAGGGCAGGTAGAGGGCACAGGGAACAGGGCAAAGCCGAGCACTCCTAGCACATCCTTCCAAGCTCCTGCTGGACTTGCCCACCCTGTCTCCTGCAGACCCCTGCACAGATGTCCCCAGGCAGCTAGTGGAGCCCACAAAGATCCTGGACCTCAGCCATCTGTCAACATCTCCCCATCTTAGAGAATGAGCACGTCCCTTCGCATGATGAAGGCTCTTCCCTCACCTAGTGCCTTTGACCGCCTGCATCTTGCCCGGCATCCTCAAGCTTCTACAGCTGTGTCATCTGCTGCTTGCTTTCCATTGCCTCCTCCCATGAGCACAAAAACATGCTCCCTCTCTCATTCCTTTTAAAGTAATTATTTTCTCAGCTGTATCCTGTCTTCTCCTTTTTATACAGATGACATTTTTTCTTCCCTCTGTTTCTGTCAAATTTCTAAAGCTATTTATAGCTATGATATCTACTTCTTTCCCTTCCACTCATGGATTAAACTGCAGATTCCCTTGTTTCCATCTGTCTCTTGAAATCTCCTCTGCTAAGATCATCCTTGACCTAGTAATTATGACCCTCCTTTGGACTTTTATTTTCATTCAGGAGACATTTACTAATCTAGTTATTACTAGATTATTACTAGGTTACCAGATTGTTTCTCAAGAAGAAGGTTGGGAGATGACAGATGGGAAGTCACAGGACTGGATGACCTGGTCTCTGCCTCTGAGGAGCAAAAGTCACCTGCAGAGCCGAAGGGTAAACCGACAATGACTGCAACCCTTTGCAGCTCCCTACCCCAGAGCAACCACAGCCCGGGAGGAGAAGGCAATCGGTGAGAACAGCTGATTGCCCTCATAAGCTCCCTTCACTGAGGCATAGTGATTTTTAAAAATATTTATTATCTTCTTGTGTGCTTATTCTGACTGCGATTCATTTTTATGCATCTTCTCTTTGGCTTCTGTTTTGAAAACCAGCTTGATGTTCAAGCAGCCGATCCTGCAAGCCCTGTGTTCTCACAGCTTTGAGGGGACTGGGTCCATGTGTTTGTATTGCTTTGCAATTATCGTACAGGAGAGGAATGTGTACGCTGCCAGAAGTATCAGAATATCCCTGTAGCAAGACCTATTTCAAAATTCATTGCACCATGGTTTTTTTTTTCCAATTCACTAAATATTTCCCAAAGCAGAAATAAATTTAAATGTGATTATTTCTTAGAATTATCTGTACACTGCCAAAACACCCTACTTCATTTAATCTAAAATTGACTGAATTGAAGCTGTAATGCATATGTTTTGTGAAATTCTGGGGCATGAGGCAAACCTTAAGGAATCACAGATTGTGAGTGAAGTCATGTGGATCACTTGCTGGAGAGCCAGAAAATCCCCATAATCTTCAGCTCTGAACATAGAAATCAATGTCAGCAAAAGAAAGAGAGATATGTATACAAATACATTTTTAAATCAATTTTTATTTCTCTGTTTTCTCTTTTCACATGTATTCAGTCTGTTAAATACAACATTCATAGGTCACAACTTCATTATAGGAATAAAAATATTGTGGTGAAAGACATGCTCAGGTTTATAAAACAAGATTAATGAGTAGAGTCTCAATAAGCCACTGCTGAGAGAGCTTGTCTTAACTCGAAACTTGGTGTTGCCATTAAACCCAAAGCAGGAAATGAAAGCTGAGGTCTGTAACAATGGGAGAAATCCAAAGGGCTGAAATTCGGTGCCACACAAATGAGAATCTCTGATGAGGACAACACAGGAGAGACAGGGAGGCCGGGGTAGCAGGTGGGGGTCCACCCACGGATTTGAAGGTCTGCATTGGAAGGGTGAAGTGATTCATTTTGGGCTGCTACAAGCGATAGAATAGGTTGAACTCTGATAGAGTAATAATTTATTTAGATAAATGTACATTTAAAAATAATTTAAAGTCGTGTTTTTTGTGTTTTTGCGTGGGCATTGGGCTAGATAATTTTTAAGGCTCCCTCGGTCTCCCAGGTTGCTCCAATTTTAGTATTCCATCCCACTGCAATTTTGAAGGGAGATAAAATAGCCAGATATTTCAGGAAACAAAAAGTATGATGTGATATCCTATAACAGGGGTTGACAATTTTTTAAAAAGGGCCAAGCGGTTGGTATTTTCGTGTTTGCAGGTCATGCAGTTTCTGTTGCAACTACTCAGCTCTACTGTGGTGGCACAAACGCAGACACAGACAGCACACAGGCAAACAGGTGTGGCTGTGTTGTGATAAAACTTGCTCTACATAAACAGGGGGTGGGCCAGATTTGGCCTGCAGACCATAGTCTGCCAATGTTGTTCTGTAATACAAAATTTACTCTGAACTATATGCAACTATCGGCAGAATCCATAGCCTAGGGTTCTTTGGAGGATGCTCTGACCCACCTGCCCTGCGTGGACGTGTCCTCAGTGGAAGCCCAAGGTCCATGTAAGACGGGTGACAATTGCCCTCCACTCTGCTCAGCACGAGGCACTCTCCTCCTGGGCTCTCCTTGCACGGAGACAAGGCCACTCTGGGGAACACTCCCACAGCACAAACCAGGACCGCCAAGACAGCTAAGACAGCGTTGCCACCTGAAGAAAGGTGGAATGAAGACAGGTGCAGGCGACTAAGAGATCTTTTACCTGAATCCAAGTTTCTAGCAAATTGTCACGTGAAATGAGAGTCTCATTGTCCGCAGGACACTTACTTGAAATTTCAGGGAGGCAAATTTTCCCTCAATATAAGGAAGAACTTTATAAAAATTACAGCTGCTTCATAATGTAATTGGCTGCTTTTGGAAGTTTCCCCTTCACTCGAAGTGTTGAGCACAGACCAAATTAGTACTCATAAATTAAACTAACTAGATGGTTTTGAGCTGGGCTTTTTCCTACTGATGTTTTTCTCTAGACTTTTAAATCAAGACAACATATTCAGTCTTTTTGAATTTTCTTTCTAAATAAGATGAAAAATTTAAGCTCTGTGGTGCTCTACTAAGTGAACCATTATAACCAAAAGCCTTTAAATAAAGACATGTTCTTTAATGAATAACTATTAGCATGATTCAATTATCGAGGGTGATGACAAAACAAAGCATAACATCTGCACTCCGCCAAATTAAAAGCGCCACGTTCTCCTCCACAGGACATTTCATTGAGCAATTAGTTATCCGTCACTAACAATACCTAATTAAAGGATAACATGAGAGGGAAAGAAAAAATATAACCAAAAATTGATAATGTAAACAATTCAGATGATCACTGATGCTCCAAATTATAGTTTCAGGAAACATCTGTCATTGCAGATACTTTATACAGAAAAGTTAAATCATAAAAAGATATTTCTGAATACAAACACTTTTCAGTTTAGAGGATATCTATACATCCTAGGACTTAGCTGACTTTTAAAAAAATTAAATTCACAGCAATTAAGACTCGGAAGGCTGGGGGTTGGGAAGGAGGTGGACGATGGGAGGATGCTCAGTGGGTACAATGTGTGTCGCTTCTATAATGGATCCACTGAGGGCCCTGACTTCACCACCATGCAATATATCAATGTAGCAATTGTCCCCCATGAATATACATAAATAAAAATAAGTTTAAAAAGAGAATTCTGTACAATAAAACTCTAAAGCATAAAAACAAATTAAAGTCTCAAGCAGGGTTTTCTGTTGCTCCCCAAGGTGATGTCAAGCCTTGGGGACCACCAGAAAGGAGAGTTTTTATACTGAAATAAAGAAAGAATATGTTGCTATTGGGGTAAACAATGCTGAAATCCCACCTGTTAGAGACAAGCTGTGCATCTCTCAAGCCCTGATGCTCCAAGTTCTGGATAAGTTGTTCACCTTCTGTATCCATCTTCTAGGGCTGCCATAAACCAGGTGGCTTACACAAGAGAAATTTATTTTCTCACCATTCTGTAGACTTGAAGGTCAAGGTCAAGGTCAAGCTCCTGGCAGTTCTGGTTTCCTCTGAGGGCTGTGAGGGAAGGCTCTGCCCCAGGCCTGTCTCCTTGGCTTGTAGGTGGCCGTCTTCTCCCTGTATCTCTGTGCATGTTGTTCTCCATGTCCACATTTCTCCTCCTGATAAGCACAGCAGCCAGATAGGATTAGGGCTCAGCCTAATCCTCATTTTAATTTGATTTCCTATGTAAAGACCCTATCTCCAAACAAGCTCACATTCTGCGGTGTCAGGGGTTAAGACGCCAACATATCACTTTTTTAGTGAGGATAGATAAAATCATAACAGCCTTCCTGGAGCATGAAAGTCTTAATTCATCTCTAAGGACTTTTATCAGCAGAATAGGGTCCTTATTTTTGCTCAGGGCAACTCATTTCTACTCTCTCCCTGGCACATAATTAGACTAGACAATGCAGGGCAGCTTCCTGAGGCATGAAGAACCTTTTCATCATATGTGCTCCCTGGCATTTGTGATTAGTCCACCACAAAACATACATAAATATGTTTAGAAATCTACAGATAATTTCAAAGACCTTACGATATCAAGTCTGCCTTTGACCAAACCGGAAAGACGTGTTCTCAAGGCACTGCGGCTACAGAGTTTGGGCTGATATGCCTTAAAAATCAGTGCATAAAATCCTAACTGAATACAGTCTGCACAGCACCACAGACTGAGAGCTTGGGAATAAGACAGCTGAGCACTTCTGAGCTCCGCAGGACGGCAGCCCCCCAACAGAGGCAGCAACTGGGTGCTGAACAGAACACGCAGTTGAGAATCAGCGTGGGTCTCCGTAGGCTACTGGACTCATTAGGGATCGTCTAAGCTTGTGATAGTCCTTTGTGCTCAGCCATGTCACAGTGAGCAGGAACAGAAGGAGCCCCAGCTGACACAAGGACTCACAGCCCAGGAGGCAGGAGGTCAAAATTCTGTTCTCAGCCCTGTTACCACTCACCAAACACAAACCTCCCTACATCAGCATTTCCATTTTTCAGACACTGAAACAGAGATCTCATACTTTTAGAATATCAGTGAGGGGAGTGATGTGTTTTCCTTACAATCTCAGATCTTCAAACTAAGTTTTAATGAAAATACAAGTATCTTAAAAATTATACCAGAGCTTATTTTCTTTTCTGGTACTTAGGACTAAAGAATGAGGCACTATCGTGGGTTGAATTGTGTCCTCTGAAAAGACACACTCATGTCCTCACACTCAGTACCTCTGAACGTGACCTTATTTGGGAACAGAGTCTTTGCAGATATCAAGTCAAAATGAGGTCATGCTGCATTGAGGTGTGCACGACCCAATGACTGGTGACCTTCTAAGACAAGAAAATTTGGACGCAGAAACACAGAGAGGACAATGTCACGTGAAGACACAAAGACAGACAGACACACAGGGAGAACTCTATGCAATGACAGGCAGACATCAGAGTGATGCATCGGCAAGCCAAGGAATGCCAAGAATTGCCGACAACCACCAGAAGCTGGGAAGGGGCAGGGAAGGATCCTCTGCAAAATCCCCCAGGGAGAGCATGGCTCTGCCAACCTTGATTTTGCACATGAAGCATCTAGAATTGTGAGAGAAATAATTTCTGTTGTGCTAAGCTGCCTAGTTAGTGATAATTTTTAGAGCAGCTCTAGGAAACTAATACAGGCACTAAGATGTTATTCATTTAAAAAAAAAATGATGAGTGCCTCCTCTCTGCTAAGTACATGAAAAATAACTTGGTGCTTCAACTATGACTCTTTCCTTAAGAAGTTTGTGATTTGGCTGGGGAAATAATGCATAAATCGCTATAATTCTTTTAAAAAGATGCACATCGTTGGAGTCCCCTTCTCTCACCTCTGAGCCTTCATTACTGAGAGTGAAAAAAATGAACTGTATTCAAGTCTTCTCATAACTTCCCCCATGAGTCTGAGATTTAGGATTTGGGGTATACATATGGAGGGGAGTAGCTTTGGGTAAAAGGAGGAGTTCATAAATTAGAATAGCAGATCAGACATCATCTCTAACTAACTCCCCCTGCTTATATTATTAGAATTTCCAAGGAGAGCTCAATTGTCTCACAGTCGATGTTGGCTTCTCCATGGAAGCACATAGCCACAAGAAAACCAAAGAGTGGAATTAGCAAAGAATGGTAGTTATGCTTCCGTTAGCCTGTGTCCTCTGCACATCTGCTTTCTCTTTCTTGTTAGGGATCCTTCCCACCTGCATGTGGGCCAGAGGTGTAAACTGGAGATCACTGTGTCCTCTCTCAACAAGAGGAGAAAATGACTACAACTGTAGATATGAGTGATGGAAATGACCCAAGAAGATATATCTAGGTCTTGCCTGGGATTATATGGAATTTGGGGGCAGATAGGTTGTCTCTTCCCTGAAAGGAAGAGAAAGTCCATCTGCAGAAAGAAGCTGTGTACAAACAACCAGAAAGGAGATGCAGACTCCTACTAATCTTGAGTACCTGGACCCAGCCACACCAAAGCCTGACACACCTCTGTGTGTCTCAATCACAGAGGACAACATATGCCATCTGTTCAGTATGTCTCTGCATCAGAATGAGCCCTGCCCTTCACAAACATGTTCTTCTGTTACAGAACACAGCCCCACTGGCCATTACGTACCACGCCACCACATTTACAACCTTCTACAAAATCTTATTCTTACATAAGTGTAACACTCCAAACTCTTGGGAAAAAAAACCTAGTGCACATATTGATTTATTTTAAGCACTTATTTTTCTCTAGCTATGAATAGATATATATAAAAATATATAGACATCCTAGTAATGCAAGATTGGTTTAACATTGAAATGCCAATCAGTATAATTTGCTAAATAGACTAATTAATTCACTAAAAGACAGAAAGAAAAAAAATTATCATCTCAATAATTTAGGAATAGGCACACTTGTAGCTTTCACTCGGGTGGTACAAAGGCAATTTATGTGACCAAAGCATTTGTAGCCCCATAATATTCCAAAATAATAAAAAAAGAATAGGCATTTGATAAAGTTTAACATCTATTTAGATTTTTTTCAAAAAATCAGTAAAATAAGAATATAAGTGAACTTCCTGAACCTGACAGACTGCTTCTACAAGAAACTTATATTTAACATTATGATTAATGGTGAAATACTCCTTTCCTCCTAAGAGCAGGATCAAAAACAAGGATATCTGTTCTCTCTACATTTATTAAACATCATATTAGAAGTCGTGGTCAATCAACAAGTCAAGAGATGAAACAAATGCCACGCGAATTACAAAATGTAGTAGGAAGCCTCTAAGATAGTCCCTCCCAGTGGTTTTCGATGCCTGGGACTCATGCCATCATCTCATACCGTCTCCACGAGTGTGGGCTACACTTACCAATCTGATTCCAACAAACAGAATGTGGCAGCAGTGAAAGAAAGTCACTCTTGGTATGAAGTTCTAAAAAGATGGTGGCACCTGCTGGGCAATCTCTGGCTCCCTCTCTGTCTGGTCACCAGTTGTACATTATGAGGTCACCCAGGAAGTCTATGCAGAACTCCAATGGCAAGAAACCAGAGCCTGCCAGCCACAACATGAGTGAGCTTTGAAGCAGATCTTCTGAGCCTGCCAACAGCCAAGTGAGTGAGCTGGGAAGCAGATACCCTCACCCAGTTTAGCCTTCGTACGAGACCACAGCCCCAGCCAACAGCCTAACTGCAGCCTCAAGAGAAACTTTAAGCCGAAGGTACCCAGCTAAGCCACATCCACATCCCTGGCCCACAGAAAGTCTGAGATTAAAATGTTGTGTCATTTTAAGCCAAATTATGTCATTTTATTTCAGGTAATTTGTTATGCAGCAATAAATAAATCAAACATATACAAAGAAATACAACTGTCTTTATTTGCAGAAGATATGATCTCTATTGAAAGAAATTAAGAAATCTATGAAAGAAATTCTAGAATTAATAATGAGTTCTTCAAGATCACAAGATGTAATATCAATTATATTTCAATATACTTGCAACAAAAAATTAAAATTAGGAAAATAAACATTAAAATAAACTAAAAAACAAAGGCAAATAAATTAAATAACCTATGTGCAGAATCTGTAAGCTGAAACTACAAAACATTGCAAGAGATTTAAAGAAAATCTACATCCTGAGGAATATACCATGTTCAACAGAATCAATAGTGTTATGATGTCAATCCTCTCCAAATTTTCTATAAATTCAATAAATTTTCTGTCAAAATATGAGCAGGCTTTTTAATAAAACTTGACAAGTTGATACTAAAATTTATACGAGTCTTCAATGACTAAAAATTGGCAAAGTTGTTTTGAAAAAATGGAAAAATAGATGGAACATTTATTTCAATATTTCAGTGTTGTAATTGCTTTTCATCCAAAATGCAGTATAAAAGTTTTGTTTTGTTTTGGCCTGTTTGGATTAGCTTGTTTTTTTTTTTGTTTGTTTTTTTTTTTTGTATTTTGTTTTCATTGACTTAACATTATTTCATAGTGAAAATTGCAGGCAGAGAATATGGCTAGAATGATTTATGTTTCGAGGATCTGTTGCAATTTTAGAGTTGTAATTATTCCATGAAAATAAACTTTAAAAATGTGTGTTGGATATTTGTTACCTTATATAATGCTATAATTCAAGCCATGACTAGTGCGTTTCTGTAACAAATTTTATAAAAGGAAGAAAATATTTCAAACTGGGAATGTTCCAAAAAAAGGAAAGTTAGCAATTTTCTAATTGGCAAATCTAACTGTGGCCTCTTTTAGTAGCTCCTGCTTCTACAACCTCTTGTGAGCTGAAGACACTCTCCCTGAGCCCCCCACATCTCTAGGGTGTCTTTTTTTAAGGGCCATCTCCTAATGCTCTGCAGAGGGTTGTCTGTTCATGTCTTTAATCTGCCCTGTGTCCTTTTATCACCTTGATCTAAGCTAAGGGATATGTTTTCAATCTTTATTTCTGTGATATGAAAGCACTATATAAATAATAACAATTTATTTTTAAAAACATTGTAAGTATTGTGTTTTTCTACTGTAGAAGAAAGTGCTAATAGTCAGTTTTCCTTTATAGCTTAGGCCATAGGAAATGGAATTCTGCATCCTCTGTGGAACAACCTACTCTGCTAATGTGCACAACATCCCTTCCTAGTTTCTTTAACCCTGAATCAGCCCTGAATTAGTGACACCTTCACCAACTCCTCCTAGAAAATGAGATTTCCTCGGCCTCTGTGTTAGCATGACTCTATTTTTAAGCAGCTAATTAGACAACCATGCCACCAAGTTACTAGATCCTTTCTGAGTTTTGCTGCTTTCTTTCTTCCCCCTTCACTCCCTTTTTCAGTGTGGGTGAAACTCCGTCAAAGTGTTGTACCTGGAGTCCTAGTTATACCTCACATCGGCAGTGGGGAAGACCCCCCGCCAAGAGCTCCCACCTCTTTTGTGTGATGATCCTCAGTGAGCAGGTGCCTTGGCAGGGGGAGGGGCCTCTCTAGGGATTTGCCCATCCAATAGGTTACAAGACAACAATGTTGGTAATCACCCAGTGAGTTCAGATCATTTTTCTTATAATAGTTTATTTAGTGTGAAAATATAGTTGCTAATATGAAAAGGAAGAGATATATATGCACGCACATAAGATATATATCCCTTTTTTTTTTGGCAATTTTTAGTTTTCTGTAACTCCAGTTAGTATAGACTCTGAATTACCAATCAGCCCGCCACGCCAGGTAGGAAACTTAGTCCTAGCTCTTTGGGGTGCAGCCCTTACTGCTAAGCCTTGCCCCACAGCTCTGGACTGTCCCCATGTCACGGCACTGGGGAGGTGGGGGCAGGGAACAGCCACGTGCCCCTCGTCAGCCCACAAAACAGCACCTAAACCTCCAGAAGCTACAGGCAAGGGACAGAGGGCTGACTACACATGGAATATGCTTTGACTGATTGATTTGCCACTCACTGTGGGAAACATCTACTTCTGTAATTCACCCAGCCACTATCTTCTTTATGTACAGATAAGATAATTCCCCAGAAAATAAACAGTACCACGGTGGGCATCTTTTCTCCTACATCTCTGAGCACTTGGCCAATTTTCCCAGGTGAGAAGATATGCACATGCCAAAGTTTTAAAGAGAAATATAAAAGTCCTTATAGAGTTAAACAAAAAAAAAAAAAAAAGAAAAGAAAAGAAAACTCTTATCAGCAATATGAAAGTGGCAGTTCCAACATCCTACCAATGGCTTTTACCATTTTTTATAAATCTTTCTAATTTGATAAGTTAAAAAATGTCATCATTTACATTTTCTCTCTTAAGTATCTCCTATTTTGTATAGGTTAGATCTTTTTTAAAACAATATTTTTGTTATTTAATTGAATTTGGAAGAAGTGTTTCTGTTGTATGGCAGATATTTGTCTTAATTTGTCCATTAATTTTGAATCTTTAATGATATAAAAATTTTTAATATTTGAAAATGAATTTAGTTACATATTTCTACTAATGTGTCAGCCACTATTGTCTGCTTAGAAAAACACCAGTTACCTTACTACAATATAGGAACCTATATTCTTTTAGACATTTTGTGCTTTAATATGTGTACTACAGGGAGTTTGGAATGAATTGACTGAGGAAACTAACCAGGGAGCAGGACTAGCTGAGAACTAGGTGGTTTGTCTGAAATGCAGAAGGCTCCCTGGAGCTGCAGGTGTGGGCACTGGGTGAAGTGTTCTGAGCATTCCCCAGCTCACTGTCAGGCACGGGAGCCACACACCTGTGTGGAGATTCATCTCCTGCAGACTGTGGCTGCTGACCCCAGCTCACCTGCAGCCCCTCTGCCACCTGAGGGCCTCTGGTCCCAGGCCAGGCAGGGGCCTTGGGCCCCACTCCCCTGGGCTGTACCTGCCACAGGCTCCTCACCCCAGGGACACTTGGCATCCAGCTGCTCTTCCGTTCCTGGCATTGTTAGAGGCAGCTGTTTCACAGAGCCTGATACGGCTCTTAATCAATGTGAAAACAAATCCCAACATTTCTGGCTTGTCTGGACTTGGACACCCCACTTGCTTGTGAAAGGTAATGACGTGGCCAGAGGACAACTGAGGTCAGCAAGCCTCACTTTCTGGACAGCAGCTCTGACCTATCTTTTTCTCTTTTCCTTTTTTCCTGGTTTTTTTTTTTTTTTTTTTTTTTTGTTCTTTCATTTCTTCTTCTTTTATAAAAATATACTCATGTCTAGGTGACATAACCATAGCATTAAATTAAATATTTTGCTAAAAATATTATTTGATCAGTTTGAAAAATCTTGAAATTCTATGATTTTGTTTTGAACATCTGTTTTGAATGTGGTCACTGGGAGACAAGGACACATACTGGGACCTTCTGTGAGAGGAGCACCATCTGTTTGATTAGCTTTAGGACTTTTCTGTAAGAATCTAAATAACATTCTAGGAAAAAAAAATTTCAAAAACAATGCTTTCTTGTCAACTAAGGGAGATAACTAGCATTTTATTGTGGGCAAAAATGCATATGAATAAGAAGCACTAATTTGATGCAACCCTGGAAGTCACAGAGCTTGAGGCCTGGTTGCCATGGAGATACCACCCACCTCTCACCTGTGCTACGTTTGTGACAATTAAGATGAACCATTTTGTACTTTGTACTTTGGTCCCTGGGTAGACATCACCACAGAGAACCAGTGTTCTTGAATTTACACAGAAAATCCATGTTGGGATAAAATATTCCCATGCCGGGGCTCCACCTCCAGAGATTTTGGTTTATTTGTTTTGTGATTAGCCCTTGGCATTAAAATCTCCCCAAGTGACAAAAAAGTCCAGCTAGAATTATGAATTCCTGATTAAATATGAGGTAGGTACTGAATAGCAAGCAATTGTTCCAAAGGCTTTTTCTTTTTTAAAAAAAATCATTCCCCAAACTGAGACAAACAAATTATATCCAAAACATAGCATCTACCTGTATAAATTTGACAACTTAGATGAAATGGTCCAATTCCTCAAAAAGGACAAACTACCATAACTCAATGAATATGAACTAGATAATAGGAATTGTCTTATAACTATTAGGGATATTAAATTCATAATTTTAAACTTCAATCCCACCCATAAGAAGCTCCAGACTCTAATAATTTCACTGGAGGAGTCTACCAAATGTTTAAAGAATGAACACTGATCCTACGCAATCTCTTCCAGAAAATAGAACACTCTCCAAATTCATTCTATGAAGCCAGAGTTACCTTTATAACAAAACCAAACAAAGACTTCAATTATTCTTTTAATACCATAAAAGAATCATACACACCAATCCCCTCATGAATACAGATGCAATAATTAGCTGAAAGAATTCAGCAATATATAAAAAGAATTACCCACCATGAACAAGTGGAGTTTATTCCAGGTATTTAATCTGTCTTAAATAGACAGATTAATTATTCAAAATCAATCAAGAAGCAGAAGTCCTAGGAAAGTTTTTGCACTCTGAGGAGTTAATAACTTCACCAAGAGCCCTGAAGCCATCCACGGGCAATCCCTGATGGCCCAAGCCTCTAACTACTCACAGATTTTAACTTGTAAACTGAAGGGGTTAAGCTAGATTGTCCTTAAGTTCCCTCCCAACCTGCATTCTCTATCAACAGGTTATCTGTGTGACAGTCATTAGAGACATTCACAAATATGTATTTTCTTCTCCTTCTTCCCAGGAGATGGCAGGGCTGACCATCCTCTTCCCTTTGAAAATTGAATGTGGCACGGAACTTGCTTTGGCCATTGATGTGTGAGTGCAGTAAACTACATCACCGCAGGCTGCCGGCTTTCAGCACCAATACGTGGTTTGCTGCGTTTCCTTTTACCTACAGCGCAAGTGTGAAAATATGCACCGAGATGAAGTTTTTGTCAGTCTGAACCTTGAATAACTATGAAGGACAAAGCATCCCTACCAGCCCACCTTAGGCAAGTGGTGCAAATAAGAAATGAAACATAACTTATCTTTAGTCATTGAGAATCTTAGGATTATTTGTTGCTATAGCAAAACAAAGTTTATTCTGGCCGATGTCATATAACCCAATTTTTGAAAACTTAAATGTTTTGTGTCTTAATGAGGGGGACCAATGATAATATGTGATGATATTTTTGATAATGATGATAATTTTGATTCTGAGAGAGTAAATATTTTACTTATAAAAGAAGAAAGAGAGTTTTTTAGTGTGTGACAACTATAAACCCTATCTATGACTTCACTCAGTCACTGAGATTTATAGATTTCAATGTGTTCCCAAGTTTTCAGATTCTGGAAGCTGAGAACTGACAATATTAGGTTCTTTTGGAAATGTGGCTCTAAAGTGACAGGAGACAAAGGTGCACTGAGAGCTAATTTTGCAATTCACTGGTCAGTGAATTAGACTTCAAGGAGAGAATTCAAGGAGGAGACAGTTTATAGAAATATAATAGAGTCAATTTTCTCCTTTGGGATTATATTTTATTAGGTTTTATTCTGTACTTAAATATTTGTTATTAGCTAATGCTTATGGCAATGAATGAGGTAGATGGCATTCAACTGAGATATGCCAAAAATTACATGAAAAAATTAAAATAGCAAGGTTATTTAGCACAGTTCATTGCTAATGAAAATGCATTATTAATAAAGATTATTATCATGTAACAGGGAGATGCCCCTAAGGGTTTTTAAGTCCAGAGGTATAACATAGGCATCAAAGACATAAAAGTAAACCAAGACAGAAGAAAATGAGAGCCTACTCCCAAACAGTTGCTGAAATTGTAGAACCTAAGTTGCTGAACTGGGAAGAAACTTTCACTTACCAAAGCCTCCCTCAGGGTGTCTCTGGCTGCTGTCATCCTGGACTGACATGAATTGAAATCACAAGTGTCCTCTGTCTAGACAAGTCTTTCAATCAAAACTCTACCTAGTGCTCTTGTCATTTATAGTATGATATCCTATATTTTTGCCTTTGTGGTTCATACATTATAAGGCAGTGCAATGAAATACCAAGTCCTCAGCTGAACTTTAGAATAACAGCAGTGACAGCAGGAAACATATCCTAGCTTTGTTCTCTTTCTTGTGCTGAAGGTACTAAAATACTCTTACCTGCCAGAACCAAAGCAGGGCTCTAACTTGTCCGATAACTGGAACTGTATCTTTTTTATTAGTATTAGTAGTGCACACTTGCATTGAAGAATTACATAGTAGAACAGATGGAAATACACTTTTGGATACTCTTAAGAAAACATTCAGGAACAAAAAAAAATAACACTCACTGAGTATGTAAATTTGAAGCAATCGTGGACAAGATAGGAAAGTCACATGAACACAATTCAGAGACATTGATGGGACTCTGAAGGCTGAAGTGTAAATAGCACTTCTTGCCTTAGGACAGCTTGTTACAGACTCTCAACCCTTTAATGGAAGGCTAAGATAATTCCTACTAGGTTGTGGTTCAATCACTGAAGTCTTAGTGAAAACTCAAAAGGAATTCCTGCAGAATAGTCTACCGAAGGCTATTTTGCATATTTTTTGCTGATTTCCAGACACACCTTGATCTGGCCATGTGGTTCTTCTATCCATACCAGCTGTGTGTCAATAGCGTGTTGAAACTTGATGCTCATCCAGGACAGCTAGGACTTGGGATAGGAAAATCAACAAGACGTGACTCTCTCTTACAACTTACTGCTGAAAGACAAAACAGTTTGGCCCTGAAAGAAACTTCCTCCGCTCTTTTTATAGCTTAGCAGAGAGGTGGTTCAAAATGTAAGAGTTTTCTCAAGAGAATAGGCCATCAGACACTGCTCACCCTTCCTAACAAAACCCCTTCTCAAACTAGGGAGTGTCTATTGGTAACAGTCACACAAGTATTCCCTGCCTTTTGACTTTATAACTTTGAAGAGTACCAGACAGAAAGAGGTACTGTATACTGGTAGGTTAGCTGTGGTGTATAAGGACTAAGGTGTGGGATAGTGAGAGTCCATGGATCAGCTCCTAAATTATTGCCCAATAAACCCCATGTTCTGTCTGTACTACATACTAGTGATGTTTGACAGTAACCCCTTTGTGCAAACAGGAAGGACAAGGCAAGTAAATAACCCCCCCACACAGTGTTGAAGTAAAAGCAATGTTCTGCTATATTGTGAAAAAAAGAGCATGAATTTCATCTGCTATCTATGAGAAGGCTTCATGGGAAATGTGGTAATTAGGTTGGACCCTGAAGGATAAGTAGAGTTGGGTAGGGGCAGAGAGAAGGCATTGGGGTTGAAGTAAGGGGTTCCAGAGGGTGTGGGATATTTTGGTGGTGTTATGGTCTGGGGATGGGGGACATGTCTCCCAAATACATATGTTAAAACTTAATTATCAATGTGATAGTATTAATAGGTGCAGTCTTTAGGAGGTGGTTAGGTCATGAGAGTGGAGCCCTGATGAATTGGATCAGTAATGTTATAGTAGAGAGGCAAGGGAGCTATTCACTCCTTCCAACTTTTCCATTGTGTGAGAACATCTAGGACAGCACTATCTATTATATGAGGAATGTGCCTTCACTAGACATTGAACTTGCCTGTGCCTTGATCTTGAGCTCCCCAGACTCCAGAGCTATGAGAAATAACTTTCTATTCTTTATATATTATCCAGCCTAAGGTATTTTGTTATAGTAGCACAAACAGACTAAAGGAAGTAGTGAGAAACCCTGTAGGGTTTGAGCATATGTGCTCTTAGTAGATTGCGTCTTTGTGAATAGCAGAGGGCACAGGAACTAAAACGTGCACTGGTTTACGCTACAGCCCTCCTAGGAATGCCCACGTCAACAGTACAGTTATCAGGAGGAATCTGGAGCATAGAGCTGAAATGGATCTAATATCTGTTGGAATATTTTTTCACTTCATAATGGCTTTCCACCCCTCCTTCAAAGCATTGCTTCTTTTAAACAGGGCAGTCTGGAGCTACTATTCATTGCAAACATTCTGTTAAGTGTACATTTATTTCAATGGACACATTTTACTAATCATGTGTCATAATTTTGTCTGGTATTTGTTGGTATTGGATCCTACTTTTTTCTCTTCCAACAATTGGATTTGTTTGTTTTCTTCTGTAAGGTCTAGGGTTTGCATTTGTTGTTAAAAATGGACCTAAAGTCATCAGCATCAAAGGAGAAAAGATTACTCTCTTTTAAAATTTTTAAGAAAATGTGTATATTCAAACACCAAGTGAAATATATCATCTCCCTTAGACATTCCATAAATAATTATAATTTTCTAATAAGGCTTATTGATTTTAGCAGCATAAATACCAGAAAAAAATGTGAAAGGTCACCCAACTACTTCATCATATTTTTGTCTCAAAAATGTACAAGATCATTAACATAAGTTAGAATTTTAAATTTGACAAAAATCTTCAATAGGCAGGTGCTGATAGCTGTAGATGTCTGAAAGCAAAAGTCTTAAAGACTAAGGTCAGGGAAAAAATATAAATTTTATAGGCGAACTCAGCTTGAAATATTCCAGTTTCTGCAGATGGAGCATGAATTGGTAAAAAGGGCAGGTTTATCACATTAAATTAAAGATGGATGTAATGTTCTTTTTCACCACTCATTCTGACTGCCTTATTTTTTAATACACAGCTGACTTTGACCTTCTCTAATATCCATTCCCAGAAGTTGGGGTAACTAGCCCTTCCGAATGGCCACTGGCAGGGGGAGGGGGAAGAATTACAGTGTTCAATACAAATTTCTGTTAAAAAAGAAAGCAATTTTTAACCTACAGTTCTATACACATCATTACTAAACATGAAGGTGAAATAAACACATTTTAGGTAATCAAAAGCAAAGACATTGCATTGCCAGAAGTCTGTACCAAAAAAGTTAAAGAAATTTCTTGAGGTTGAAGAAAAATTGCCCTTCATGGAAACTTGTGTCTATATGAAAAAAGGTAGAATAATGGAAATAGTATTTATGTAAGTAAATATATCAGAATTTTCAAAATTTATTTTAAAGCTTAGTAATTCATTCTCAAGCTTTTTGGTCTCACAGTATCTTTACATTATGAAAACAATTGAGGATGCCAGAGAGTTTTTATTTATATAAATTGTAGTGACTAGTAAATTTAACATATTAGAAACAAAGATACTTAAAATCAGGCACAAAACCATAAAAAATCTAGAAGAAAATGCAGGAAAAACTCTTCTAGACATAGGCCTAGGCAAATAATTTATGACTAAGATCCCAAAGGCAAGTATAGCAATAACAAAAATAAATGGGACTTAATTGAATTTAAAATCTGAACAGCAAAGGAAATCATCAGCAGACTAAATAGACAACTTACAGAATGGTGAAAAAATATTCACAAATAAAGGGCTAATATCCAGAATCTACAAAGAACTCAAACAAATAAGCAAGGAAAACCCAGAAAACTCCATTAAAAAAGTATGCAAAAGACATGAACAGAAGTTTTCAAAAGAAGATAGACAAACGGTCAAGAAACATATGAAAAAATGTTCAATATCACCAATCATCAGGAAAATTCACATTAAAACCACAATGAGATACCACCTTACCCCTGTCAAGAATGGCCATTACTAAAAAGTAAAAATCAATAGATGCTGGTGTGGGTACAGTGAGAGACGAACACATATACACTGTTGGTGGGACTCCGAATTAGTGCAACCTCTATGGAAAACAGTATGGAAATTCCTCAAAGAAATAAATATAAACTTATCATTCGATCCATCAATCCCACTCCTAGGCATCTACCTAAAGGAAAAGAAATCATTTCATCAAAAAGACACCTGCACTCAAATGTTTATTGCAGCACACTTCACAATTGCAAAGATGTGGAATCAACTTAAGTGTCCATCAACTGATGAGTGGATAAGGAAAATGTGGCATATATGTACCATGGAGTGCTACCATAGCTATATAAAGGGAAGAAATAATGTACTTTGTAGCAACTTGGGTGGAACTGGAAACCATTATCCTAAGTGAAGTATCTCAGGAATGGAAAAACAAACACCACATACACTGTGTACTAATTGGGAGTTAAATCATGGACACAAAGGTATGTAAAGGACATTGGAAACCAAGAAGGGGGAAGGATGGGCAGGGTGAGGGGTATAAACTTACCTATTGGATACAATGAATGCTATTCTCATGACATGCACACAAAAAGCCCCAATTTAAGCATGAGTTAAAGAAAAAAAATCACAAGAAATATTAAAACTAGTTTAATAAATGATAAATAAAGTAATACATATTAACTATATGGAATTCAGCTAAAGCAGAGCTTAGAAGAAAAGTATAGCTTTTCCGGCTTATATGCAAAAAGATAAAAGATTCAAATTAGTGACAGTGACCTAAGCTAACACATTAAAAATCTAGAAAAAGAAGAGCAAGTAAAATGAAATGTAAGTAAAAGGAAGAAATCATAAATATAAGAGCATAAAAAAACAGAAATAAAAAACAAGGGAGCAAACAAGCAAAACAAGGAATTTAGAGGTCATCACCGCATTCTAGCAAAATGTAAAAACTAAAAAAAAAAACTGAAAAATCAACAACTCTTCATAGATCTATCAGAGAAGTGAGGTCACAGGGCAAAGTTCTGCCTCCAAAATAAAACATACAGGTAGATACAGAGAATCAAAATTTACCAGAAGTCCCTGAGCAGAAACCACCACTAGCATAGAAATATCTGAATGATAATTAACAAATGGCTGAAGGATCCACACTTTTTCATGCAATTGAAAACACCAAAAATGCTTCACAAAAGAAAGAATCAGATTGTTTCTATTTCAGTGGATAATTTACATTTATAAAGAGAAGCAGACAGTGTAATAAGTCAAGAAAGTTTGTCTAAATAGAAGACCTTGTCGAAAGACCAGTTCACCTTTTTTATTTTATATATTTTAAAAAAATAGTTATTTCTCCTTTCAGAGCTTTGGCACTGGCTCAGTTTTAACACTCAAATTGGTAAGAAAAATTATTCCATGGGACTTGGTGAATATGTAAATGACTGCCAATACCTACACAAAGTCAATTATAATTAAATTTATCATGCTTCCAGCTAAGGTCTGATTCATTATGAGGAAGTAAGTTTTCAGATGACTTTGAATTAATGCTAGAATAATATATCAGTCTCCATTTCCTTCCCTTGAAGCACTATTAACAATCGGCCAGTGGCAGTGATTTAAAATGCGTTCTATTTGGAAACCAGTCATAGGAACATCCCTACAGAAGTAAAAGAAAATGAAATAGCTTGATATGTGCATAGCCCTCTTTTAAATTGCATGCTAGCAAGGTTCCTGGATTAATAAGTTTATAATAATACATCACAATATTTTGATTCTGATCAGTTTTCCAAGGAATTTATTCTACAAATACAATCTTCCTTCCCAAAGTCACAGGTGAAAAGTCTACATTTATGGGAAAAACTGTTAGAAAGTTGTCTTTATGGACCTGTTTGAAGAAATTAACTGAAGTGTAGCAAATCAAATATTCTCTTCCAGGATTTATGTCCTGAGCAAATGACTTCAGATGTTGGGGTCAGTTGGCACCCATATTATTCACAGATGCAGTGATGATCATGTGTGGAGCAAAATCTTCCCATGCCATGACCTTTGGTCTGCTCACTACTGCCCAGCCCACCTTGATTGCATGTTTAGTTCTTGAGCACTGGCCTCCAGGTTTTTTTCTGAGCTCCTGAAAGGATTCCAGTAAATCTCATTTTTTATTAAGATGGCCAGAGTTGATTTCTTCTATTAGTAACCAGAACTGTGATTTTCACAGACACTCAGACTTCTCCCTGGTGGGTTTCAGCATCTTCCTCCATATTGTATTGACAGTGAAGAGAGAGGAAAAGGAGGATTTTTTTTCGCTTTGTCCAAGGAAAGTCTTGGCAATGTAAGGCTGATCCTGTTACATCCAACTGGGCAAGATAATTGCTCTCATCCCCAACATTTCCACTGTGCACCTACTCTTATGGCATCTCACCTGAATACTTCAATAGTGCCCTAAAATGTGATCGAGATTCAAACTCTATGGTTTTGGAGTGAGCCAGATTCAAGTTTGAATTTCAACCTTTGCTCTTAATAATTTTACATCCTTAACATCTCAGACTCTCATTTCTTGAAAATGTATATGTTACTTAACTTGCACATTATTAAAAGGATGAGAGACATAGCGACTGAGACATCTGTGTGCACCATAAATGGTAGCTATCATCATCTTTCCCATCATCATCATCATCAACATGACACTTCTTCCTCTGATCTCTCCCACTCTAATCTTGCTGCACAGGAATGCAAAAGGGACTCAAATCATCTCCCTTTTCTGCGGAACAGTAGAATGGAAGAATCTCACATTGTGGAGCTAGACAGGTCTGTTTAAAATTTGGACCTGCCAAGTTCCAGCAGTGTGAAGATTCACACACCAATGAAATCCAAAACTGTGGCCATTACCAATTAGTGTCCACTTAACATATATGAGAGTCAATCCCTTTTCTGTAAAAAGGGTATAAATTACCTTACTGAAGATTTGTCAGAGTTAAATTAGACAATATTTTTAATACCCAGCACCATGACTGACTCATAGTATGTGTGCAATTTCTATTCATTTTCTCCTTTCTTCCTTTTCTTTTTCTTTTTTTTTTTTTCTCTTCCTAATTCTTCAAAACATAACATCCACTCAGTTAGCACTAAAATTCCTGCTCAGCTATGTCTTATTCAGTTCAGGCTGCCATAACCAAGTACCATAGACTGTGTGGCTTATAAACAGTAAAAGCTTATTTTTCAATTTTGGAAGCAGGAAGTCCAAGGTCAGGGTGCCCTCATGGTCAGCTCTGGTAAGGGCTGTCTTCTGGGTTGCAGACTGCTGACTTCTCACTGCGTTTCACATGGTGGAAAGTGTGAGCTAGCTCTCTGGGGTCTCTTTCATAAGGACACTAATCCCATTCCTCAGGGCTTCACCTTCATAGCTTAATCACCTACTGAAGGTCCAAGCTCCTAACCCATTATTTTGGAGATTAGAATTTAGCATATGAGCTTTGGGGGAGCACAATGTTCAAACTACAACAACCTGGCTCTGATTTAACTTCTAACATCATCTTCAATTTTCCTTCTACTGAGTCCTCCTTTCCCCAGAGCAATCTCAGCACCGTTTTCCATCTCTGGGCACTACTGCCCCCATCTGTGCCTCTGTCTTTGCTACAGTCCCTTCCCCGAAGGTGTCACCCTCCTCTCTGCACCCAAAGACCTAGGTGGCCCAGTTTTCAGCCTGCTTCCTCACAAAGGCCTCCCCCCATTGCGGCGTTCCCAGGGTTCGTCTTCATTGCTGTGTGCTCTGTTTGCTCCGCTCTTCCTCGGAGGCTGTCTCTGCCCACACCTGCTGTCCCACGGTGGTCTTCAACTCCAGGCATCTGGTTTCTCACCAGCCAGACTCCAGGCTTTTCCCTGGCAGGGAGGCACAGTAAGATGCCCTCTCACATAGTGTCTACAGACACTTAGGGGCCTCTCTCTACTTACTGATGTTTTCACTCTTTGTCTATTCCTCCATTGGAGACTGCGCCATTTCATTCATTGTCTCTTTCTTTCTTTACTTTGGTAACTGAACTGAAAAATCAATATTAAACATGACAGAATTGAAGACGCAACTTTTAAATTTTAAGGGTGTATTTATGAATGATAGAAATGAAATTCTCAGATGAAAATTATTAACCCTCATTTTGTATTATTTTCAGAACATAAGTTATTGTACAAAAGGACCAGAGAAACTGGATATTTTTGGCATCTTCTTTCATTTTTATGGACTACTCACTGCCACATGATTAGAGAGGCTTATGATGACACCCTTTGAAATCAGAGTGGAGGCTGCCAAGGCTCCCCAGGTCCGTCTTCCTGCAGCCCTGCAGGGGTAGCACCAAGTGAACAACATTATGACGTGTAACTTTCAGAGCTCCAGCTCCATGGCTGGGGCGGCAGCAGAGTACTGCACCAGGGTGCAGGGAGCAGAGTCCTGAGGCGGCCCTAGGAGGTGAGCCCCTGGAGAGTGTCCCGGGGCTGTCCCATATAATCCTAGTCCCATGGGCCTGTGATGGGAGGGGCAGCCTCAAAAATATGACTTCACAGTTGTTCATCCCTTGTCTTGAGGAATAGCACCTGGCTCCCTCCTCTCCACGCTAATCTCTTTGGCAAATGGTCACTAGACTGCACGCTTGGTGTCCTCTCCCAAACTTGCTTTTTCACTCTTTGCATGGCCAGGCTGAGACTTTTCCAAATCTTTCTACTCTGCTTCCCTGTAATTATAAATTCTGTCTTTAAATTATTCCCTTGCTCCTAAATACCAGCATTAATTAGTGGCCGAAAGTAGCCATAGAGCTTCTCCTATATTTTGCTTCGAAATTTCTTCAGCCAGATACCTTCATTCATCATACTCAAGTTTGGCCCTCCACCATGCCCTCAGGCATGGACATGGCTCAGCTGGGTTTTTGCCAATTTATAGCAAGGACGGCCTTTCCTCCAGCTCCCATTACCTTTTTCCTGGGTTACGTCTGAAACCTTATTAGAATGGCCTTTCCTGTCCTTATTCCTATCAGCATTCTGGTCATGGCCACTTAACCGATCTCTAAAGAGTTCCAAATTTCCATTATCTTCTTGTCCTCTAAGCCCTCATTAGAACCTAGGATTTTTCTAGCCTGATCCTCCAAATTCTTCCAGCTCATTACCCAGTTTCAAAGCTGCTTCCATATTTGGGGGTTTTTCTTATTAGCAACATCCCTGCTCTTGGCACCAATTTTCTGTCTTAGTCTGTTTCTGTTGTTTATAAAAGAATACCTGGAACTGGGTAAACTGTAAATAAACGGAATACGTTTCTTACAGCTAAGGAGGCTTGCTGTGGGGACCCCTGTGGCGTCCCAAGGCAGTGCACGGTATCATGCTGTGAAGGGGCAGGGCTTGCTAACATGCCAGTCAGGTCCCTCTTTCTCTCCTTACAAAACCACCACTTCCCCTCCCATGATAATCCATTTATCCGTTAACCCATTAATCTATTAATTCAGGAATAGATTAATTCATTCATAAGGGAAGTGCCCTAATGATCCAATCACCTCTTAAAGGCTCTACCACTCAATATGGCCACATTGGGGATTAAGTCTCAAAGTGAGTTTTGCTTGCCCGGGGAGGTCAGCATTCAAACCATATCAAGACTTTCCCAGACAAACAAAAGGTGAGGGAGTTCATCACTGCCAGGCTTGTCTTACAGGAAATACTAATGGAAGGTCATTAAACTGAAAGAAAAGGGAGTTAGTTGGTAGTATGAATATATGTCAAAGTATAAAATTCTCTGATAAATGTAAGTACACAATCAAATTCAGAATAAAACTGTAATGGTGTATAAATCACTTATATCATTAGTGCGAAGATTAAAAGATAAAACAAGAATAATTATTGCTACAATAATTTGTTGAAGGATCTACACAATATAAAAACACTCAAATTTGGACATCAAAAACAAAGTGTAGGGAGACAGTAGAACAAAAAATGCACAGTTTTCTTTATGTGATCAAAGTTAAGTTGTTATCAACATAAAATAGTTTGTTATAACTATAAGATGTTTTATATAGGTCCCATGGCAACCACAAAGTGCAAACCTGTAGTAAATACACAAAAGATTAAAACTAAAGAATCAAAGTGCACTACCTGAGGAAATTATCTAATCATAAAAAAAGATAGCAAGAGAGGAATTATAGAACAAAGAACCTATGAAACAACTAACAAAATGGCAGTAGTAAATTCTTACCTATCAATCATTATCTTAAATATAAATGGATTAAATTCTTCAACCTAAAGATATGGAGTGGCTGAATGGATTAAAAAATAAGACCCAACTATATGCTGCCTGCAAGAGACTCGCAACAACTTTAAGGACTCACACAGACTGAACGTGAAGGGATGGAAAAAATATTTCATGCAAATGAAAATGAAGAGAGAGCAAGGGTAGCTATACTTGTATCAGATAAAATAAACAACCTAATGTTACATCTCAAGGAACTAGAAAAAGAACAAACTAAGAAGGGAGGAAATTATAAACATCAGAGCAGAAATAAATGAAATAGAGATTAGAAAACAATACAAAAGATCAATGAAACTTTCAGTTTTTTAAAAAATCAATTAATAAAAATGACAACCCTTTAGTTAGAAAAAAATTAGAGAACACTCAATAAAACTGGAAAGGAAGAGGAGACATTACAATTGAAATAACAAAGATACAAAGAACCCTAAGAGACCACTATGAACAATTACATGCCAACAAATTAGATAACCAAGAAGAAATAAATTCCTAGACATACACAATTGACCAAGACTGAATCATAAAGAAACTGAAAATCTGAACAGACTAACAAGTAAGGAGACTGTATCAACAATAAAAGGTTTGCCATCGAAGAAAAGCCCAGGACCAATTGTCTTCACTGCAGAGTTCTGCCAAACATTTAAAAAAGAATTAATATTAATCTTCCTCAAAATCATCCAAAAAAATTAAAGAAAGGGGAACTTTCAACTCATTTTAAGAGGCCAACATTACCCGAATACCAAATCCAGACAGGGACACCACAAGAAAAGAAAATTATAGGCCAATATCCCCAATAAACAGAAATGCAAGAATCGTCAACAAAATACTAGCAAATCAAATTCAACAGCAGATTAAGAGAGTCATTTATCATGGTCAAGTGGAGTTTATCTGAGGGATACAAGGATGTTTCAACATATATAATAAACCAAGAAATGTGATACACCACATTAACAGAATGAAGGATGCAATGATATTTATGTATTGGTTTGCACACATAGTTCTTGGCTTATAACTCCCACAGCTCTTATTATTTCCTAAGTGACTGAAACAATAAGCATATCTTTGTTAAAGTATTTGCCCTTTTGTTCTTGGCTCCTGAAGCGGCTTTGGAATAGCTTCAGAGCAATAAAGGTGAAAGACGGTCTTTTGTTATATAATAACATTAGGGCATTTAGGCCTAGAAGGAGGCCTCAGAAAACAGAATCTTTTTCTGACCTTCTCCTCCCCTCTTTTCACCTGCTCATTTTTCTCCCCAAGGCAGGTGATAGAAACTAAAAATACACTCTAATCTTCCCCCATCTTCTGTCTTGAAGCTGGCCAGAAAGCAATTCTCTGACCGACCTTGTCTGATTATTGTAAGTCGTAAGATCCGTACTTCAGAACTCGTCCTGCCTCATACCCAGGAGGAAGGAATTCTGCACAGAAAGGCCAAGAAGAATCTGAACACACGGGCCTTGCTGGGTTTCTCCATTCAGTCTATTAGTGGTACATCATATCCTTTCTGTCCAGTCATATTTGTGCACACTTGTCCATCTTCAATCATGCATGTTCAATGAAGTCTCCAGATTGGCCCAGGAGGACAGGGCACAGAGAGCTTCCCGACAGCTGAGCTCATGGAGGCTTGCAAAATGGTGAACAAAAACTCATCAACATGCCTGGAGTGTGGCACTGCACAATTCCCTGGGAACAGAAACTTCTGTGCTCAGAACCCTTCTAGACATTGCCCTATGTTTTCCCCCATCTGGCTTTTTATTTGCATTCTTTGAAATATCCTTTATAAAAAACCAGTAAGAGTAAGTGAGTGTTTCCCTGAGTTTTGTGAGCCACTCTAGCAAATTAGTCAAGCCTAAAAATGGTGTCATGGGAACCCCAACTTGAAGCACTTGACAAAATTCAACATCCATTCATCATAAAAACTGTCAGAAAATTAGGGATGGAAGAAATGTACTTCAACACAATAAAGGCCATTTCTGACAAACCCACAGCTAACTTCATACTCAAGAGTGAAAAGCTGAAAGCTTTTGCTCTAGGATCAGGAACAGGACAAGGATGCCCACTCTCCCCACTACTATTCAACATAGTACTGCAAGTCCTGACCAGAGCCATTAGGCAAGAGAACCTATTGTAAAGGGAAGAAGTCAAATTAGTCTTGTTTGCAAACAATATGATCTTAGAATTAAAACACCTGAAGACTCCACCAAAAGACCATTAGAACTGATAAATGAATTCAGTGATCTTTCAGGATACAAAAGCAACATCCAAAAATCAGTAGCATCTATATACCACATTCACCTGTCCTGCCTGCCTCTCAGCTCTTGTCACCACTGTGCTCCACCCTTTCCTCTGCCCAGGCTCTGTCTCACTTGGTTCTAAAACCTACCAGGCAGTTTCCGTCCTCAGTGCCCGTGATGGGCTGAATTATGTGCACCCCAATATTCATATATTGAAGTCCTTCCTGCCTCAGAACGTGACTATATTTGGAGATAGGGCCGTTAAAGAGGTAAGGAGGTAAAATGAGACCATTAGAGTGGGCCTCCACCCAATGTGACTGATGTCTTCATAAGAAGAGGGAATTGGGACACAGGCGTGGGCAGAGCAAGGCTGTGTGAAGACACACTGGGAAGACAGCCATCTACAGGGCCAGGAGAGAGGCCTCGGAGGAAACAGCCCCGTCAACACTTTGATCTTGGACTTCCAGCCTTCAGAATTGTGAGAAAACAAATTTCTGGTATTTAAGCCACTCCGTCCGTGGTACTTTGCTATGGCAGCCTGAGCAAACTAATGCAGCGCCTTAGTGCCCTCCTGCCCTTCGGGTCTGTGCTCAAAGACCACCTCCTCCGCGCGGCCATTTCCGAACACACTCTCAACCCCTTTGCTGCTGGATTTCCAAGGCTGTTTCCCTTTGTGGTGTTTGCATCAAACTTGCTCATGGAGGCAGACGCACCTTGCAGCAGCTGCAGACGGGCGGTGGCAGTCTGCCGTCATCTTGAACAACTTTGATACCTGTGACTGATCTGTCACTTGCTGGGAGCCACCTTCTGTCCACCTGATTCATGTAAATTATATCCCTTAACCTCTGCACATCACTCTGAGGTGGAAACCCTGTGTACCCCCTTTACTGATGAGGAGAATGAGGGTCACGGAGGTTAAATAGCTTGCCAAGGTCGTGTAGTTAGAAAGAGGCAGCTCTTTTTCATATCCACTTTTTCCAGACTCCGGCTCTCCAGCTCTCACTGTGCAACAGCAGCATCGCTCTGCCCTGTACCTGGGGTCTGTGGCAGGCGCCGCCACACAGATCAAACGAATCCTCCGCAGCCGGCTGAGGGCACTCCCTGCGGCCGGGAGAGGCAGTTGTGCAGCAATTCATCAAAATTTTCATGACTTCTCAGAAGCAGCATAATTTAAAGCAATTAAAGCATTTTGAGATGGGGGAAATAATCTAATTGCTGCATTTTTGTCATTACTTTAATTGGTGAAATAGTTCAGATGAGGTGCCTCCGTCTTGAACCCAGTGGCGCTGTTTGTGTGTTTAACGCACCCAGTATCTCAAATCAGCAGGACCTGCAAACACAAGACTAAATTAGAATGGAACCATAAGTGATTCTGACCCTCAGTAATTTACTATTATGTATATGACAAAAATTACAGAGTATTTAATACAAATTGTAGTCCAAGGCACGCGGTTTTATTGGTGTGTGGTACTCCTCACAGAGATTCACAGCCCAGGATCCCTCTGAATTGTGGCAAACCATCCTCAGGGCCTCGTCTGCATCTGCATCTGCATCCAGACACCGGAAGGGGAAAGAGTGAAGAGGAGGCCGTGGTGTATGTCACTGCTCAGGGCCCATGGCTGCGGCACTCTCACCAGACAGCACACACGGGGACATGGCCCAGCCAGACACCCGGCTACTGTCTCATTTCCATGGAAGGAGGGGAGGAACTTTGCAGCTGCCTGGTAGGTTCTGACACAAACTACAGTAGAAGAAAATTGTTTAAGTAAATGCCAGGTGTGACTGCCAGCTAATCTCAGAGTTTCACATAACTGTCACCCAATGACGGGTAATGACAAACTGAAGCAGGCCTCTGGAGAAAGCGTGCGGGAGCAGAGCAGAATTGCACTCCCTGCAGGCAAGTGGACTTCCAAGAGAAAAAGGGGAGAAGCATAGTCAACAGCGACATCCCTCCTTCACTATCACTGTAGTCATCTGAAAAATCCTACGACAGAGAGAGGGACAGAAGACAGGTCAGAAACTACAACAATTTGGCTCTTCCCACACAGAGGGAACTTCAGGAGTGAGAAGCAACAGTCTGCCCTAACATCCCTTTCAAGGACAAACCCAACTGCTTCTGCTTCCAAAAGACAATTGACCCTCCAGGCAGAATCAATAGCTCTTTCCTCTGATGTCCCTAAAGTTGAGGGCTCTGCAATGGCCCTTGCTCTCTTTTCCTTCTATCATAGACACCTGCCTATATGCTCAGGATTCCTGAATATACTGCAGACTCATGATAAAAATCCTCTTTATCTCTTAGCATTTTGTATTACCTTCGGTAGCTAACATTTTGCCCTTATATATGCTGAAATCTTAATGATGAGCAAATAAATGATTGAAATGTATAATATAAGCAAAACAGATTAATTTGTATTTATGACAAAAGCGTGGATTTCCTTCTCCTTGTGGCACCGTGAACTTCATACCCAGTACACTGAGCCCTGCTAGAGAGAAAACCCTGCTTTAAATTCCACTCGTGTCAAAACCTGACAGATATGAAAGCACTTTGGAATCCAACAAGGCATGCTGCTTGCAGGGATGGACTATAAAGCCTTAGCAGTTCAGCTTAGCCTCTGGATTTTTAAAACAATAAACTAATTACTCAATGTTTAGCAAACCAAATAGCATAAACTGTTCACAATTTTTATATTATAAATTTGAATATTTTCTCTCGGAAGATAGAACTGGGGTAGATAGTCTTGCCTTGTGTCACATGATTCCTGACTAATCAGAGCCAACTGTATACTTAAGCTACATGCTTACAGTCAACAGTGTGAAAATAGTTTATCTTCTCTCTTAGTCCCTAAAGCTCAATGACTTTGAGGACTGAAAAAAAAATGGGCATTTTAAGTAGCCTTGGTTCTGCAAATAACATAAAATTATCCGGGGAATAAATTGGATTTTGTTTTCACTTACAGATATCTCTATCCTCTATGACGAATACCACACTTACAAGGAGAAAAAAGTACCCTTTCTATAATGCCACAAACTTTAAATAGGGCTCATATTGGGCTCTCATTCTGATTTTGATCTATAAACCAATACCATGGGAAAGGAAGAGTTGTTATTGAGTGTATTTCACAGATGTGGAAAATAAGGGAAAAAAAAAAGATTCCCCCAGGGACCCAAAGCTCACTCTTGGCAGAGTCAGTTTCCAGCCACCCTCCTGACCCCCAGTCTCAGTGTCTTTCTGCCTTAACATGAGCCTCCTGACTGCTCCACCCTGGCCACGGGCCCAGCGTCCTTCCATGCGAGGAGCTAGTGTAGGTTCTGTGGACTAAGAGATAAAAGACACATGAAAATAATGACTGCATTACATGACGTTGGCATCTCTCCCTATTATTTGACTTCATATTGGCCTGGCTGCATTTTTTTTTTTTTTAACTACCAGTATATTTGCTTATTTTTGGTCATTGTGGATTACTTTGTTGCAGGCCAACTTTTCCACCAAGAATGACTGGAAAGGCCTTGAAAAATAAAAAGAAATATGTTTTCTTTTTGGTACCTTCAAAACATAGGCTGCTTTTTTGATTTTTCTCTCTGTATTTAGTTTTTGTCAATTTTACTGTGATGACCTCAATGTGTTTTCCTTCATGCATAGTTTACTTAGGATTTATTGTGTATTTTAGTCTGTATTTTGGTATAGCTCATCAACTTGTTAAAATTTTAGGTCTTAATTCTTCAAATATTGCTTTTCTCCTTTTCTTCTCTTCTGTTTTAGAGCTCCAGTGTAACATACGTTAAACCTTTTCACCAGATCTCAGACTTCTTAGGCTCATGTCTGTATTTTCAAGAAGACTTCTCAACAGAAACAAGGGAGGTCAGAAAACCTGAAAATGTAATATTTAGAGTATTGAAAGAAAATAAATGTCACTTTAGATTTCTATGTTCATGAAAAACATCATTTATAAACAGAGACAAAATAAAGACATTTTCAGACAACTAAAACCTGGCAGAATTTGTAATAAAAGGATACCTCCTTAAAAAAAATATCCCAGAAGAAAGAATAAAGACAACATATAGACAAAAGGAATAATGAAAAGCAATACAAAATATATGTGTGGGTAAATATAAAGTAATATGGACTTTTAAAAATAATAACATTTTATTTGCTATGAAATATTTAGAGAATGAAAATACAAGGCAACAAAAGCACAAGATATGAAAGGAGAGTAAATGGAGTAAATGTCCTAAGATCCTTGAAGGTAAACAGGAATTATATTGGATCTTATAAGTCATGGATTCATGTTGTAAATTCTAGAGTAAATACTGAAAAATAGTAAAAGATTACATAAATTCTAAATTATTAGTTTGAGAAAAAGAGCAATACAAATATTTAATACAAAATAGTCAAGAAAGATCAAAAGAAGAAATATAGACCGGTGCCATAAATTTAAAAAGTAGTAATAAAATGACACATTTTTAAGCCCAAATATATGTGAATGCATTAATATAAACGAACAATACTCCAAATGAAATTTTGTCAGACTGGATTTACGAAAACGAAAACACAAATGCAAAAATCTTGTAATCAAACCAATAGATGTAAAAAAATCATTTAAAAAATTCCTATTATTTTTATGACAAAAATCCTTTGCAAAATATAAATACAATGGAATTTTATGTTAAAAAGTACCCTCAAAGAACTTACCCCAAAAGCATGCATACTAGTGAAATACTGAAACTTTGTCCTTAGGTCAGGAGTAACTTATGGAATGCGTTTTTCACCAGTTTTGTATTGGAGGTCCTAACCAGAGCAGTAACGCAAGAAATTTAAAAAACAAGCTTACAGATTGGAAAGGAAGAAATAAATCTGTCACGATTTGCAGCTATCACAACATGTGCTTAGTGAATCAAAACGAAACTACAGGCAAACTTTTAGAATTAATAAGTAAACTTTGCAAGGCTTGTGGATACAAAGTTGTTATTTTGCTAGAACTGCCATAACAAAATACCACACACTGAGTGACTTAACCATCAGAAATTTATTGCCTCACAGTCCTGGAGGCTGGAAGTTCATGATCAAGGAGTCCGCAGGTTGGTCCCTTCTGAGACCTCGACCCTTTGCTTGCAGATGGCTGTCGTCTTCCTGACTTGTCACATGGTCATTCTACTGCACATGTGCAATCCTGGTGTCTCTTTTTTTTATTATAAGTATATTATGAGGGTACAAATGTTTAGGTTACATATATTGCTTTTGCCCTACCCGAGTCAGAGCTTCAAGCATGTCCATCCCCCAGACAGTGCACACTGCACCCATTAGGTGTGAATATACCCATCCCCACCTCCCCCTCCCGTCTGCCCTACACCCGATGAATGTTATCACTATATGTGCACTTAAGTGTTCATCAGTTAAAACCAATTTGATGGTGAGTACTTTTTGTATCCAAAGTTCCTCTTCTTAAAAGGACACCGGTTCTACTGGATTAGGCTACCACCCAAATGACCTCATAACCTTAATTCTCTCTTGAAAGTCCCTGCATTGAAAGATAGTCATATTCTGATATCCACTAAGGATCAGGACTTCAACATATGAATATTGGGAAACACAATTTAGTTTATAACAGAGCTCAATATACAAAAATGTATTAATCTCTATATACTCACAACAAACAATTATAACATAAAATTTTTTAAATATTGCTTGTAGTAGTATAAAACATGAAATTGCTAGGAATAACTATAAAAAAGAGTTTTGCAAGACTTCTGTATAGAAAACTGCATAACATTATTGACAGAAATTTAAGAAGATAAATAAATGCAGAAATATACCATGTAAATGGGCTGAAGCACTCAATACCTAAAGATTCCTATTTTACCCCAATTGATAAATATAATTTCAATTAATATTTCAGCAGGTCTTTATGTAGAAATTTAAATTATGTAGCTAAAATTCAGGTGGAAATGCAAATGGTCACAAATAGCCAAGATACGCTTGAATAAGGATGATAAAGTTGGAAGAAGTTTTATAAAGGTGTCAACTACCAGAGATAACTAAAGCATGGAATATTATAGAATCTAGAAAAAGATTCACCTGTAATTCTGAACGAGTATTTTATTCCTAAGCTCGTGCTGCAGTGTAGTGGAGGAAAGGAAATCGTGATTTATTCACAATTTGCAATAAATTGTAATGGGTCAAGTGTGTATTCATGTGGATAAAAAATATATTGACACCAACTTCATATGACAGACATAAATCAATTCCAAGTATTTTTTTTTTTTTTTTTTTTTTTTTTTTTTTTTTTTTTTTTTTTTTTTTTTTTGAGACAGAGTCTCACTCTGTTGCCCAGGCTAGAGTGAGTGCCGTGGCGTCAGCCTAGCTCACAGCAACCTCAAACTCCTGAGCTCAAGCGATCCTCCTGTCTCAGCCTCCCGAGTAGCTGGGACTACAGGCATGCACCACCATGCCCGGCTAATTTTTTCTCTATATATTTTTAGCTGTCCATATAATTTCTTTCTATTTTTAGTAGAGATGGGGTCTCGCTCTTGCTCAGGCTGGTCTCGAACTCCTGAGCTCAAACGATCCGCCCACCTCGGCCTCCCAGAGTGCTAGGATTACAGGCGTGAGCCACCACGCCCAGCCCCGAGTATATTTTAGATCTAGGTGATAAAAGAACAATAAAGCTTCTAAAAGGTAATATTTGAGAATATTTTTTGACCTTGGTAATAGGCAAAACTTCCTAAACAGAACACAAAAACATTAAAGGTAGTGATAAATTTCATTAAATTATGAACTTCTGTTAAATATTAGAAAGTAGAAATGTAAACCAGTGTTGAAATGTGTTTTTAATATATGTACCCAACAAAAATTTTATAGCCAGAATTCTTTAAATTCTTAAAAACAAATAAACTAAAGAGAGATTAATGGAGTTACATGAATTTACTTCAGTTTTTTCGGCAGCTGAAACAAGTTATCAGAAATCCATTGTGACTATTTCTAGTAAAATAAAAAGTAGAAGATAATGGAAGTCATAATACTTCTGACTGAAATATAAGGAGTTATACTTTTATAAATTGTTCAGAAATGCAACTTTTTTTATTTTGAACTGTCTTTTCACTTGCCATTTTTTACAATGAATTACATGGATCAAAGTGAGTTTTCCAATCCTTTTTATTCTAAGGCAAAAGTAGGGTGGTTGAACTGTATTATTATTAGTTTGTCCTTTTGCTCAATTTTTGTCCATTATATTGCAATGGCTTGAATATCTGTCCCCTCCAAAGCTCAAGTTGAAATTTAATCCCCAATGTGGCAGCTCTAAGAGGTGGGGCCTTTAACGGATGATTGGGATATGAGGGCTGTGCCTCATGAACGGATTAATCCATTCATAGATTAATTAATTAATGGATTAATGGGTTATCATGAGAGTGAGACTGGCAGCTTTGTAAGAAGAGGAAAATAGACCTTGGCCAGCACATCCAGCCCCCTTGGCATGTGAGGCCTGTGCCACCTCGGGACTTGGCAACGTCCCCAGCAGCAAGAAGGCCTTCGCCGTATGAAGCCCCACGACGCTGGACTTCTCAGCCTCCGTAACTGTAAGACATAAATTCCTTTTCCTTATAAACTACTCAGTTTCAAGTATTCTGTAAGAACCAACCGAAAACAAACTAAGACATATATATTCGTTTGTGAAACCACCTACTTTATATCAAACTCTGTCAGCTTCTTCTAGAAATGGTAAACAAGAAAAGCAATAACCAGGGGACAGGTAAGCCCCGTCAAAGAGAAGTTTCTTTACACTCTCATTCACAATCGTTATTAATAGTCTGTACATAAAAAGATGATATGTTTTTATAGTGAATATAGACATGTTCAGGAGAAAAATCTCCCTAGATTAAAAAAAATTGCAAAAGGAGACCTCATCCTCTTTCAATCCATTAAAGTCTCTAACCTACAACCAGCTCATTTTCCCATTCTCTGTGACGGTTATTTCAAATATTTCCACCTCTTCTGAAAGCTCTGTGTATTTTTCAACAGAAGCCTTTGTTTCCAGCTTCTGTGAGAGATTAGCTATGGATCTGTCTCACCTTTGTGTCACATTTCTACAAACCTGCCTGTCTCGTTCCTCGTTTTCTCCTTCCCTGTTAATCAGAAGCAGGTTCCCGGGGTCTCATGCACACCACCTTCCCATTCTTGGGCACCCTGGTCTATCAGCTATCTCCTTTCTGCTGCACAGTCAACCCTACCTTCTGCATCTCCTCATCGGCATTAAAAACTGCCTAAGGATCTTCTATCAAAAAAAAAAAAAAGCCCTGTATGTCCCTCCCATTACCCATGTATATCTTCCGACGCCCAAACTTCCTTAAAACTCTGCTACTTTTGCTCTCTCCATTTCCTCACCACCACCCCCAACTCACTCCACACCACACTCATCTCTCTCTTCCCCCCACGTAAAGTTGCAAATGCTGCGTGTAAGGTGCACGGTGATCCCTGCAGCTATGTCCAAAGAATGTGTCTATATTTTCATTGGTAAGTAAAAAAGGAAGGGTCCAGCTCCTTCATTCACAGTGTCAATAACTAAAAGACACCATGTCCTACCTGGTTGTTCATGCCAGGAACCAAGCAAGGGTATGGCACTGGGCTGGGAGCCCATCTGAAAATGTGGGTTCACCACCCATTCCTATGGAATTCCGCTGTGTTTATGTCGGAGACAAATGTCATGGGTTAAAAGCCCAAAAAACCTCAAAGCTTTTCAAATATTCTGCCAACTCCCTAAACTAAATGTGTTAGTTGATTTTTCTGCTGGAGGAGAACTAGTTTCCACACACCTCTGACATTATCTTGTACCCCAAATGTGATCTCAGGGTCTGCTTCCAGGAAACCCGACCTGAGACAGTCACAAATATGATGTATTGTTTGCCATTTTGATTTCTCACAGAGTTTGGCAAAAGTCTCTTTTGTAGGCCATGTCAATAATCTGGACATTGGAAACCAAGAAGGGGGGAGTATGGGAGGGAAGTGAGGGATAAAAACTTACCTACAAGTACAATGAGTGCTATTCTGGTGACAGGCACACTAAAAGCTCTAACTTCAGCATTATACAATGTATCCACATAACAAAAGCATTTGAACCCAGTTAATATTTTAAAATTAAGAAAACTACAATTCATTTTTTAGAAACCTTTCACAAAAAACAATTCTAAAGGAATTACTGTATTTCTGTGTTAATTCTTTCATCCTTGCTTTCAAAGGAATGAATAGAGATGACCTTTGGGGTTTTTCTTACCTCTCCTTCTGAGTTGGCATCATCGGAATACAATTGTTCAAATATCAGCTTCTCAGAGCTTCACCAAAAGTCTCGAACTCCTGTAGGTTTGTTCCATATCTGGAACTACTATTTTAAATAAATCTATTATTCAATGATTCAATGTCAAATCAAACACCACTACTATTTAAACAGCTTCATTTTGGCTCTTTGCTGAGCTTTTTTTTTTTTTTAACAAGTTGCCTGGCTTTAACCCTTCAGCTTTTAATTTTGCATACTTTTCTCTTCCATGAAAAGTAAACAGGCCCTCCATGATAAGACAAAGGGAGAGAAAGAAAATTCCTCACAGGATGCTGACTGTTCTACCTTCATTACTCCCACACACCACAATAGGGGGTGAGTATGAACAAGAAGAAAAGCCAAAATATCATGCATGTCTGACCTCCATTGTTTCCAATAAGATAAAAATTAGTCCAATCTGAGGGTGAAATTATGGCATGATTCTTATGTGATTGTAGCACAGTCAGTCCTGCGTATAGTTTGTTGATGATTTAAAATAACAAAATTAAATATGTATAAAATATTATATTAATGGAGACCAACTCAGTTATTTCTCATGAAATCTGATAGCCTAGTTCAGACTGCAGAGAAAGAGTGGCGATTATGCAGTTATTGGCTCCAGTGGCAATTGCCCAGATTTATAATTCAGGTAAAATTGGCCTCCATTTCATGCTTCAATTATCAATGTTCACTGATCCTTACAATTTTACAATAGCAGGGAAAAATAGAAAGTCATCTGGTCCAGCCACAGGACAGTAAAGGAAACCACCAGTGTGCTAGTTCTTTCTAATTAGGGCACTTATACAAATTTTCTGGGAAAACTGTAATTCTATGCTCCCTTTTTTATTGAAAAAAATGGAATAAGGAGGAAAGCTTATTATTTTATTCTGACATTTTTCTATGTTCACTCCTGATGCGCAGTCATGGACTATTAATATAGAACAAGAAAAACACATACATGTGTATTCATGTGTATCCTTGTGTGTGTTTGTGCATGCCTGTGCATGTGTGTATCAATATTACTTTTTCTGTTATATCTTTCAAAAGTGCCCATGGCTCAGTTTTTGTTAGTGTCTTTCATAGTGCTTTCTAAGATTCTTGGGATTCCATTTCTCCTTAGAATATTTTAGACCTGGTATCTGTTAGGATTTTCTTTAGCTGCAAGTTACATAAACTTGAAAAAGTGAATTATCCAAATTCCTTTTATCTCAGACAAATGAATACTACAGGTATGCAGTTCTAGAAAGGAAGAGAAATTCCAAACGGTCCGCAGGGAGCAAAGCCCCTCCTACCTTCCTGCTCTGCTGTCCTCTGGGTGTGGCTTTCATCCTCAAGTTCACAGGATGGCTGTTTACCTCTGGGCATCACATCTGTATTCCAGGAAGTAAAAACGAGAGAGGAAAAGGCCAAAAGAGTGTGCGCCTCAGACTGACTCTTTTTATCAGAGCAAGCAGTGGTTTTCCCAGAAGTCTCGCTCAAGAAAATTCTGATTATACCTCATTGGCCAGAACTATGTCTGTGGCCACCACCAGCTGAAAGGAAACCTCAAATATTGAGACTTTTGGCTAGATGCATAGCTACCCAAACAACACAGGGGCTTCTTTAAAAATGAAAAAGTGGTGATAGACTCACGCCTGTAATCCTAGCACTCTGGGAGGCCAAGCAGGGAGCATCGTTGGAGCTTAGAAGTTCAAGGGCAGCCTGAGCAAGAGCAAGACTCTGTCTCTACCAAAAATAGAAAAAATTAGCTGTGTGGTGGTGAGCACCTGTAGTCCCAGCTACTCGGGAGGCTGAGGCAGGAGGATCGCTGGAGTCCAAGAGTGTGAGGTTGCTGTGAGCTAGGCTGACGCCACAGCACTCACCTGCACAACAGAGTGAGACTCTGTCTCAAAAAAAAAAAAAAAATGGTAATAAATATTAGATAGACCAATTACAATGTCTTCCACAGTTCCTTTTGTGGTTAGGATATAGTTATATGTTTGGTTTTTATTTAATAGTTAATACCATATACTGGTTAAAAATATGTACAATCATAATATTTATGGTGTCAAGAGGAGAAAGCTCTTGAAGGGAATCCTTGAACACTGGCTGACTATTGTGTAGAACAGTTGCAGGATCTTCAGATGAGCCCCTGGGGCAAGGCCTCCATCTTCCCCCTGTGCCCCTATCACTGTGTTCACTGGGCATCATGGCATGAGAGTGGGGAGGAGGAGGGCAGGGGGTGACCTGGGAGAGCGAAGGCACAGGTGCTGCAATGTGGACGGGAAATCACGTGCAGAGACCATACTGAAAGCCCCTTCTTTGCACTGAGCTTGAGATATAGCATCACTGTTTCTCTTGCCACTGTATTCACCACAAAGAAGTACATTTTCCCAGAATCTTGAAATCAGAACAATGTCTAATTTCTCTACAAGACATTGATGACCCCAGAGAGACCATATGATGATAATTACAATCACGAAGAACACCTCCACCATGCGCTGGACACTGAGTTAGAGTATGAATGCTGCAGCGGGTGCTGTGTTGGGTTCATTATCTACAGTGCCCCACTTACTCCTCGTAAAACCCTATGGGGCAGTGGCTATTAATCCCATTTCACATACATGTACCAGGGACCGAGCACGTCCCCAAGCTGACCAAGGCCCACTTGGACATAGCATGGAGAAAGTGGTCCTGAGAATTAATGTTCATCCTGAAGACAAGGGATGGGGTGATGGGGAGATAGAAGTGCCACAGGGTTTGAGCCCCTGGATCCAGCCATGTCTGAAGCTAGACATTTCTGTTCTATGAGCCAGCACATCTCTTTCACCTTAAGCTAGTTTGGGTTGGGTTTCTGTCTGGGAAATGATCCTTCCAATTACATTCAACACGTACCTCCTCCTCCATGATTGTCACATAGACAACCAGCTGACCTGACTCAGAAACTGCCTCCACAGAGTCGTTTTTAAAGTGTTCATGGGTCCTATAGTACGTTCCCAGTGTGGGGAAAAATAGACTAAGTACATAAAAAATAATGTGATATATAAAAAATGAAATATAAAAAATAGTTTAATATAAAAAATAAAATGTTCACAAGTACATCAACACATGGCTCCCAGTCATTAGAGAACTCTTCCTGCCAGGGTCTACACACTGATTTTTAAGTTACGATTTGGAAAAATGAATGTCTACTCCATTGAGATATAAAATAAATCTGCTCACTTTCTCTTCATGGTATTCCATCAGCTTTGTGTTCCTATCCATGCAAAACAAATTTGAATTTTTAAAGGAATGTTCCAAGTCATATTACATTGTTTTGTTTCAGGAAAATAAACATTTTCGGTCTCTGATGGTGCACATAATCTTTCTTTCACATGGCATTCTTGATGTGATCAAGAGAGCTTGCACCGATTTTCTATCCTGCAAATTACTGTGGAGATGAAACCCCAGCACAAGCACTTACTCTTGGGAAGAACTGAGAATTCTTGCCTTCCCCTCACCCGGAGGCTCTCACCCTCTTTTCTATCCATTGTGAGCATGAATTCAGCTTCAGCTTCCCACATGGCTCCTTTCATACATTCACTTGCTAGAACCAAATTATTCTCTCTTTAAAATATCAATTTAGAAACGAAACTCTCTGACCAGGTATGTTTTCATATTGACAAGGAAATCATCTGGTTTGCAGGTATAGCCCATATTCCATATTCTATACACAAATGATAGCAGGTCCCTGGCAGGTAACTTAAAAGCGTAAGCTGAGGATAAGTGTATTTACACAAATAGAAATTGACGCTGAGTTCTTTTATCCCATGACTCCTTCCCAGTGTTACCTTCCTCATGTTTCAGAACCTTAAATCCAACAATATGAGCCCCATCTCCCATCTTTCCCACACCTGTATTTATGATCATATGAAAAGAAACACACAGCATCAGTTATCTGTAAGCATCTGAAGTATGTCACCTCTTCTCGTGGTGACTGATGTATGTCATTTCCTTCCTCCTGACAAGGACCCACTCTGCTAGGTTAAAAGTAACAGCATGGTTAAAAGTAACAGCAAATTTGCAGGCTACATTAATTTCACTAGTAGCTAGCTCTGTGCCCAGACTACCTGTTGTTAAGAGCAACAATTTAATTAAATTACTGTTATAAATTATCACCATTTAATTGACAATTTTGAAACCACATTCAGTGATGTGGTTTGTTTTCTCTTGTTTTCTCCAGGATTGAGAATGAAAACATTTGTGTGACCAGTTCCATGATAACCAAATTGTTCTTTTCTTTTATTTCTCACAGGGGTTGTGCATGATGGTTGGTCAGAGGCCAGAAGTCTGGTTGTATGGACTCTGGCTGTTTTTAAGCTGGGAGAATAGAGAGGGAAACACATATTCAGGATGAAAAGTGCCAGAGGTGGGGCATTGTCTGGAGTTTGTGAATCCGTGTTTTATCGGGGCATGGTCATTGAGAAGTCTCACTAAGCCCCAAGCAGATATTTATGGGCAAAACCACAAAGTTCAGTAAGGATTGCGATTGTGCAGATGTAATTATTGGGTGTTCAACAGTTACTGTAAAAGCAGATAGAATTCAAGAGATTGATAAAGCATAGAAAAATTATGCATTTTCTTCACATAAATGAAAAAAGACTAAAAGGAAAACCTTCATAAATTTAGACAGGAATAGCTCAAATTCAATACCCATTAAAAATACTAGAATGAATCATCAAAAAATCAATTTATACCCACTTCTACAACCACAGGGGAGCAAGCCAAGAAATCCACACAGCTTTGTGAAAAATACATTCAAGAGCCCAAGCAAACCAATTTCCTCCAGCGTACAGTGACAAGCCTGAAAGATGAGGGAAAGCATCAGAGAACCCGGTCTGCTGTGAAATCCACTGTCCCTTCCTTGGACAGCAAGTTAGAATGTTTGACCCTCGGGAGCTTAGAAGAGAAACAGAAATTCATTATAAAGTTAACCAGCACTGCAAACCAATAAACTAGGAATAAAAATCAAATGTAATTTCCATCAGTGATTTACTAAGAAAATCAACATTAGGAATTTAAGGGACTATCAATGATTCAATTAAAATCAGGAAAAATAGGAGCATAAACTGAGCTATATGACCATAAGCCTGAATCCTCTGGAGATGTATTACTCAATGATTTGTTGATTTCATATTTAATTCAATAATTGTATTGTTAATGATCCATGATATTTATTGAATGATACTGTGGAAATAAACAAAGACCAACCAAATGAGAGCAAGCACAGGCTTACTCAGAGCTTGCTAGAGCAGAAGAGTGGGCCACCATCACTTGTGCCTGGTGGAGACCCAGGAGAGCTTCCCAGCGGGAAAAGGGAGGGCTCCAGGTGTGCCTGGTTCCAAGCTGTTGGCCCGGGAAGCTGTAGGTGGGATTACCTGGCAGTGGGGTATCCTTTGTGACTTGGGAGGGATACATATTCAGCTCTCTCTGATTTGTCTTATGTTGGAAGTAGGGACAAACATTAAGGAAGCTGAGAGTTATTAATCAAGTCCTGGCCACGTGGGGCCAATTGTTACAGGGATTATTGTTGGTCTTGCTGGATTGTTTGCCAGAGACAGTGGTCTGACTTCCTGCAAGTCTGATTTTTACAAATATTGATAACTGGTTGGTCTTCTGGGTCAGTTGCTGCAGATTATGGGTCACAGTTCTGTTTCTACACATGTTCTGACCATTGTTGGTATGTATATTCTGTCGTCCATTCCTCTATGGCCAGCACTGACACGTGTCATCCATTCTTTTATTCAATTTTATTTAATCCCAATATGAAGCTGTGAGAATTCCTGTTTTACAGAGGAAGAAACTGAGGCTCGATCAGTTTCCATAACATGTTTAACCCTCACAGAGCAAGGAGTAGAGTCTGTGACCAACCCTGAAGCTCTGGACAGCGTCTGTTCCTGAGTCCCACATTCTTCCTGGTGAGGCTGGTGGTAACTATGGGATTTAGAGGAGCAACTTGATACCTGTATTTTGTTTCCAATTCTGCTGGAGACTTTACTCATATAGTTTTAGAAAAATTTTCCTCTGAGTGTGTCTTTCTTTCCAGGAGTTTAAATTAACTTCTACAGCAGAGGGTAAAGCTAAAAGCCCACAGGGCCAGGCAAGTAACGGACTGGGTGAGTATGAGGTCATGAAGGGGAGGGGTCCGTGTCTGCCTAAGGAAAGAATATCCCCATCCCCACCCCAGGATTTCTAATTAATTTTACTAACACTGCTCTGAACAAACCAACCACTGGGGAGGAGCTTGTAACCCCAATTCTAATTTCTGTGGTAAAAATCAAGTAAGAAATATGCTCAATTAAAAGTTTGGTCAAAAGTGTACTTGGTTAAGAAGAATTTAAGGACTTTTTAATGTACCTTATGAATAAATAGGTTTTAAATCCATATCCTTTAAAAAATTAAAAAGTACAATAATTTGAATGAGATAGCGTAATTGGGAAATCAGACAGAACAGTGATGGAATAGAAATTCGTCAGTATGAATATTCTAATTAGATGCATTTTTGAAGTTTGTTACTATCACAGGATTCTACATTGTCAAAGGTGAAAGTACTTCATTCTGTTCTGCTGCGGCCTGCAGTCAGGACAAAATGAAAGATTAGGGATGCCAAAATGGAATTATTAACTTATGCAAACGACTTAAAAATTGGATTCCATTTTTCTGCGTGTTTACAGAAGAAAGTTAAAGAATAATTTTTCTTTGCTTAAATTGCAAAATACTCTGGGGTGCATCAAAGATGTGTGAGAGTTATATTTAAAGGTGTTGTAGAATGTTAAGGTGCAGTGCAAATGCAGATCCACAAGGGGGCAGTCCAGTGGCCTTCAGGCTGCTCACATGTCAGCTACCCCTGGGAATCACTGGGCATAACAGAGTCAATCAGAGTTATGTTATCTATGCTTTAGATCACGTTTTTTCACATTATGGTAAAGACACGAATGTATGTACACCAACTGTCCCCAGTAAATGGTTAGGAGAGAAATTTTAAAAAGATAGGATTGCATTAAACTCAAGCTTTCATCCAGGAAATGAATATAGTTGTATTGCTGGGAGAAATTCTTGTTATCTTTGTAGAGAGAAAATCACAGGAAGGTGGTCAGGAGGTCATTACAGACCTCAGGCCCTCTTACTTTTACGTGGCAAAAGTAAGAGTATGAAAGTGTCAGCACCTGCAGGAAGAAAGGATCCACCAACCAGAACTGTTCCAGGGAGGAGCTAAATATGCTGGACCGAAAGCCCCTGCCTGCTTCAGTGGAGAGTGGAAGAGAAGAAATAGAAATGAACCTAGTAAGTAGGATGATTACATGTCATATTTGCCCAAGATGTTCCCAGTTTATATCAATTGTCCTGGCATAAATATCATTAGTGCCAAAAGTGTCCTACTTTAGCCAAAAGGCTATCTAGTTAATGACTAGGGGCTCATTCTATCCTTCCTGTCTGGCCAGCGTGAACTCATCTGTGGTTCCTGGTGTCTCTCTGCCTAGGTGTGATGGGTATAGCAGGGAAATGGCATCCTAATGTGAAGTGGAAAATTTTAAATACCCCTGAGAAAGAATAGAAATGTAGACGCTTGTTGCTTAGTTTGTACAAGTCTAGAAACCTGATTGTGTCACTTCTGAGCACAGCTAGTCAGCTTGTGAAGGGCTGACTTTTCAAATGGCTCTTGTCTACCTGTGCTCTTGGGAGATATAAGGCATACAGTCAGGCTTACTGCACCAAGAGCTGATTCTTCTACATTTGGAGGATATATTTATGCCACTGCCATTATCTGTTCATAAACACTCTAGATTGGCTGGAAGTGCCCATGTAATTTCTGCCCCAGGGGCAGGGGAAATCTGCTCCTCAGAGTCATTTCTTCATCTTTACCTTAACCATCATTGACAAGAACAAAAGTCCAATAACTTAAGGTTCAATCTGAATAGTACAAATATAAGAAATGTGAGCACATCACCATTGGGAGAGAAAAGGAGCGTTTTCCTTTTCCACTTCCTCCACCACCCCATCCTCCCAAAATCCTTACCCATCTTAGACTCTGAAATGATTGTCTCTTATCTGCTTCCACAGCTTCCCCTCTGGTGATGGGCACGTACCTCATGTTGGACCAACTCTCCTGAAGATGATTATGTAAACTCTGGACAAATGTAACATTAGAGCTCCTCAAAGGAACTGGAGAGTGAACAAAAGTAAAGCAAATACTTGAGGGGTAGTTGGGTAGAAGAAATGGCTTGGAATGTGGTTTGGGTTTCCTCTTTTCTCAGCTTATTGCCTGAAAGGAGGCCTCGGTGAGCTGCCAATGAAGTAGCCACAACTCACATAAAATCTGTGGCCCTACTGGCTTGAGAAATCAAAGCACAGAGATTAAGGCATCCACAGCAGCTAGAAAGTGATGAGAAAAATACCTGAGACAGAATCATAGACAAGCAGTCCCAGACTTGGGATATAAACTCTATGCAAAAGCTCTTGCTGGGCCCTGAACCACTCATGCGCAGACAGACCCCAATAGCACATTTAAGGCTGTAAGAGCTGAACAGAGATTTCAGCTAATGTCCACCCTGGAGGGAGGCAGAGTTTGGAGTCTGAATCCAATCAAATTACTGCCTGCTAAAGCAAAAACTCAACACCCTACAGAGGAACACAACAGAATAGTCCTATATCATATTATTCACAGTGACCAGGAAACAATCCAAAATTACTATCAATAGATATTTTTTAAATGGGAAATATGTCCTATATTCAAGGGAGAAGATGGCCAATGGAGACTTCATTCTCTGCAGACTTAAGAAGAGGAAGCGAAAAGATGCAAACCTATTTGGCTCGAACCATGAGGTTCTCTGGTCTGCAACTGCTGGACAGAGCCCTCTGCCTCAGAGTGTCCACATCATCCATTTTTATTTTTCAAAGTTCCACTATTGAAGGTTTCTAATTCGAGCCCTCATCTAGTAACATATTGTCCTTTACTAAGAGCAGTGCAGAAGAGCAGAACCATTCCTGGATGGAAAAGGAGAGAGAGAGATGTCATGTTTTCCTGGTTTTGTGAGCTTGCTTTGAACCTGCCTGGGCCTGAGGACACATGGCACTGAGAGAGCTGCTAGACAGGAACTCCTGAGTATTGGTGATTCTGCAGCTCATTTACTAAACCTCTTTGAAAAAGACGTTTGAGCCAATCAAATTCAATCCCGTTATCTAAAAGTTTATCCCAGAAAAGTTCAAGGTTGCACGCAGTCACACAGCTAGTTAGTTTCAGTGATGGGACTAGATCCCCAGAACTGCATTCTTTGCTCTTCCGCAGCCTTCCGTCCATTCTTATATTCATTTTCAATGTGTTTTTTATTGCATGTTTACAAGGTGTCAACAACTGTTCTGGAATCCGAGTGTTAAAATAAACAAGAAAAATGAGATGTTTCACCTCAGTCTACTCTTGGCATTCTGTCTCCAAAGCTGCTCTGCCCTGATTTAGAATACTATAAGCTAGACTGTTAGTCCCTTGAGATTCTTTCCAGCATAATTTTTGAATTATTTCATATGAATTACTTCTATTTGTTGATTTTCCTAACATGATATTACCTCCCCTAGATTAATTCTCAAAAACCTAAATAAAGCCAGGTATTTCAATAGATGAAATAGCTGCCACTTAGTCTTTTCTTATAACTTACCTGTTGCCAGGTATCATTCCCTTTCCATTATGATGCTTCAAGCAGTTGTTGGCCTATGTACCTTCTGTCACATGAAACAAATTTGAACATAGTGGTCACAGTACTTGGGAGGTGATAAAAAAGCAATGTAGACCAGCTTTCCTAGGGGAAATAATTTCCCGCCTCAAAGCCCATCCTACCACAAAAAGGAAAATCCAATGCAATTTAGTGGATACAATAATCTTTTTCCCCAAAGAGACAACAATTGGCAACCTTCTCTCTAATACATCCATCTGAGAGTTAGACGTATTAACTTGGTTTTCCACTTTAGGCTGTCAAAATTTTGTAGACATCAGTGTCCTTGTCTGGCAGGATGAATGCAAGATCGAAACATGCCCTGGAGTTTTTGCCCTCAATCTCTTCCTCTCCATTCTTTCCAAGAATCTAATCTTCTTTCTTGTAGCAGAATTAAACTTGGAAAAGGTGGGCAAAATCCTGTCTCCACCTGAGCTGGGTAATATCTCATTGTTGTTTCCAAATGATATTGCTATTTTCTCACAAGGGATGACCTTCACAAGCTCCAAAAATTCTTGTACAATCCAACAATAGGATTTGTTGTTACCTAGGTCCCATTTTAATTTTATTACATTGGGGAAACCTATTTTCTGAAAAGCTTCCAGAAAATAACCCAACTAGATTGTACAGTTAACAGTGATGGATTTAAGATAAACAAGACAGTTGGCTATTTTCTAAGCCACGAGCGTTCACCTGAGCTCCTGATCTCCAGGTTTAGCAATTTGACATTTGCTGACTGCCAACAACAGAGGCCCATCCTTAACCAAAGCTCCAGCCCCCTGCCCAAGGGACGTTTCGTCCTCCCAACACACCTATCATCTTTCCTTCTTTTGCTCACTGCACAGTTTCAAAGCCTCTTTCTCCTGGCTGTGCTGGAGTTAACGCCTTCAGGTCTGTGAACGGACTGTGACTCCCCAGCGATGTCTTCTAGGTGCTGATTCTTCTCCAAGCAGCAATTTGATTTGGAGACTTATGCTGTTGCTGGCAGCCCCTTGCCCGCGGGTAGCAGAGCAGGAAAAGCACATTCCTCCCACACCACACTGTACCAGCTCCGCCTGTAACTGTACTATATACCTGTGGTTCACATAATTTTTTTTTTATTTTGAAAAGAAAGAATCTCCACAAAGTAAAACAAAGAAATAAAAGCCATTTGTCTACAGGAGGAAGAGTCGGTTTGGTTTTATTCTTTCTGTTCAGTGACAAAGGCAGTCAAAGCCCTCCATAGTGGGGCTCCTCCTGGTCTTTCCAACTTCTCTCTTTTCCTCTCACCTGTCTCCACAGAAATGCTCTGTTCCTGTGCAAATCACCTCTATGCCAGCTTCACTGCAACACCCACAAGCATTCCCACTTTCTTTTGTTGACTAATACCCTTTCCTTTGCCTAAAATGTACAACTAACAACCACTGATTGTTGACATCCGCCCTTCAGGACTTACTCAATTCCTGCCTTTTCAGGAAAGTGGCTGATTATTGCTGTCCCATGGGTCTCCCTCCCGAACCCAGTGGCAGCATCACAGCAAAGCCTTGGGAACACCTCTCCTTGGTGAGCCCCCAGAGGTGTGCACAGGAGACGTGGGTCTTCCACACCATGTGACTCCTCACTGAGAACACTCAGCAACACTGGTTGCTAACCAGTAATTAATACATTTGTGTAAGCCTTGCAAAGTCTTGCTTTTCACATAATTTTGGATGATGATTTGAATTTTAAGAAAAGTGTCTTTCTATAAGTTTGCCTCTACCAAAAGAATAGATGCAGGTCTAGATTCAGCTGCTGAGAAAGGATCAATCTTTGCAAAATTACGTTTATCCAAGTAGGTGCAGGTTCCTCCCGAGCAGTGAGATGTTTTGATGCAGTCATTTGACCTGATCTGACTAGTGGCCTCCATTTTATGAAGACAAGAAGATACGAATGAATGAGAAGAAAAAGAGGAGATGAGAAAATCACTTATCTCGGGCATTCCTTAATGAATGCCAATCACATCTTGGCACAGGCATTTGTCAATCTTATTAAATTGCTTTAAAGTGTCTATCATGCTGGTCCTCAATAATCCAGTAATTTCCCATGTGATCTCTGCTTTTATGAAAAGGTTTTCAGAACCTCTCCCTACACCTGCAGCAATTGTATTATTATGTTCAAGGACAAATCATCCCACATTCATTCTGCAAACTGCACATGATTATGTGATGCTGTTCTCCCATGAATCTGGAGTTTACTCGTGCATGTTTACATAACATATCTGCTGCACATGCCAACGTTCTCTGACCTGGTTCAATCTGAGACAGTGGTCGGTGGTGGGTGGGTTGGAGCTGGTGGGTTCATGCAGCTGAGGGCAATAGAAGGGTCCCCACTCCACACCCCCCTGACCCACAGGTGCTCCTGCACGTGCTATAGCCCTGCTGCCCCTGTGCCTCCAGTGTCCATGGGCAGGAGCTGGACTCACAGCCACACCACAGGCAGGGCCCTGTTCTCCTCTCCTGGGTCCACTTCCCTCCAACTCTGTAACTGCTGCACCTGTATCTGCTTGGAGTTGCTTCCACTCAAGATCCACCTGAGCGAAAACCAGTGGTCTCCCCAAGGATGCTGTTCAATGTTGCCAGGACCATGAGGCCTTAGGGACCAGAAGGCTCTGGGTTCCACACAGAAGTGGGGACAGCAATAGCAATTCTCCCCAACTCATCACTCCTCACTGCCACCGCAAAACTGCTTTAATTTCCCCAGAGATCTCAGGTCTCCCATGGAAAAGAGCTCTTGAAAGAGCCTCACGTCATCTGGGTTCTTACTTCCAGGGTTGTGTGGGAAACAGACCCAGCGCGTGTCAGCTCTTCTTTCTGGCTGTCCCATCCACACCACCACAGGTGGCCCAGATTCCCTATACTATCTGCCCTCCTCCTCAAAAGCCATAAAATGTATATAAACATGAATATGGGTGTTTAGGAAGGCCATTTGCCTGAAAGCTGCCAAATTCTCAATTTCCATCAGTTTCTTTTGCCAAAAAAGAAGCCAGAGAAAAAAAGAAAGCTAAAAGCTACCTGGCCTTGAACACTTGTGTCTTTCTCTGATGATCCCAAGTGTAGACAGAGGCCAAGATGATTAGCGACTGTCACTTACTGAACATAGCAATTCTGTATTATCCATAATTTGTCAGAATTAAAGTATCCGGCATCCCCATATTGCAGATGGGAAACTGAGACATGGAGAGGTTAACTAACATTCCAAAGTCACAGTAAGTGGCAGAGGCAGAGTGTGAGCCCAGACAGGCCGTCTCGTCCCACCCACGGAACTGAGCTATCTTCATTCACATGAGTGGGCAGTTGCATCTCCCTTTCACAACATGCTGATTATTTTGATTATTTTGAGGATTCCATTTCTTAAGAAGCAAAAACATACTTTGAAAGATTTAAAAGCCAATGTTCAAATACAATACATTACTCTTATGTTTAGTGCAATTAAAGGTTTTTTTTTTTTCATTTTTTTTCTTCTCAGATGTTTGTATGCTAAATAAGTTAAAAAATTTTGAAAAGAAAAATCTGAATATAAGGTAACAAAAGTTGGCAAAGAATGTTTCAGGATATATGATCATACTATTCTCAAACTATTAAAATGTGAAATATCCCAAAGATCCGAGGTCACCTCGAAGACCAAATAGCTTAAGAAATGACACTGCAAGCCCCCCATCACCTACAACTCCCCCTCCATTGCACACATGGTCCACACTGGTGGGGTAGCTTTGCCCATGGTGTGGGAGTTAATTCCTAACGTCAATGTTTTTCTAACCATATTGTGAACTTCCTAAAGCAGAGAATTGGAATTATTTACTTCTTTGTATTAACATGTTTTCTGAATTAATAAAAGCTTGGGGATGTGAACTGCCTACCTGCCATTCCTTGCCATGCTTCAAGCTAGGAGCAGTGATCTTTCCAGCATCTATCAGCATGGTTATGTTGGCAGAACCAGCTGTAAAATTATATTTTCACTTCAAGTTGAGACTGGTGTGTGCATCTCCACTTTCACCGCTCCAGGCACTTTGCTGACATGAGTTTGTTTTCAAATTTCCCCAGATTTATTCGGGTCAAAAAGCCACTCAGAAACAGAGCCAGACATGGACCTCATAATTGACTGGGGCTGGTCTTGCTCTAAGCATTTGGCCTTTTTTCTATGTTATTCTTTCCTTAAAACCACCTCAGTTCTTCTTGCTGTCTCTAACCACAGATACACATTTCCCAGGTGCTGTCCTATGCTGTCCCAGTGAGGTCCAGAGCTTCTCGGGGAAGGTGGAATTGGTAGCAATGCCCAGCCTGGCCCCAGCATGGAGGAGGCCTTCTCAGGTGCATCAGCACATGCATGATTATTCTGCAATCACTTACCTGTTCCCTGGATTACAACTGGGTTTCAGGCAGCCTTTCTGTTCTTCCCCTCTGTCATAAACACCACTGTGCCCTCAGCAGGTTGGGCCACCCTGAAACCTGTGCCTTCTCCCACGTCATTAGAGAAGTCACTGTCACCATGAGTCCCACTGACCTCTGTAGCTCTAGCTGTTGACCTTTCCATTCTAGGAACAGCCGTTCACTTAGACACTGCTCCCCCCTAGTAGACCTTTATAAAATTGATGGTTGCTCTTGCTATTACTCTGGGGATTGCATCTTCTGTCACTGTGAGGGAGTTAGCAAAGCCTTTCACATCTAGAAAGTGCTGTATGTCTAAATAAATCACATCTCCTGAGCTTCCTTTAGCCACTTTGATGTCAACTTCAAAAGTTCAGGAATATATTAATTTTATAAAAGTAAGTAGTCTCAATTTTTTTATTTTTATTAAATCTCTGTTGGCTAAGGATTTACTTAGTTTTCTTTCTTTGTTCTTTTTCCCCTGTTCCTTCTACCATTAGAGGTCAAAATTAACCATGTCCACTGGAATCATTCTCACCTTGGACTTTCCCTTTTTTTAAGCATTTCATTTCTCACTGAATTTTCAGTTCTCATGCAAAACCAGTGAGGGATATTTTTAGATGCCCTTCGCCAGAGTCTGTAGGGCAATTACCAGGACGTCCATGTTGGTCTCTAGAGTTTATTCGTAAAAGAACACCTGGACTCTAGATGGACATCTGGCCACCCCAGCACTCGGATCCAATGTTTCATAGCCCTGCTCTTAAGCCTGATCACATCCATAGTAATGAGACCCATCCTGGAGGGAAATTAAAGAGGTCCTATTCAATTTCTTACTCAAGGTCAGAAAGTTCATATTTCACTAAGGAAAATTAAGCACTAGGGGCTATCAAACTAGGAAATATCCATCAAGCAAAGCTCAAATTACTTTCCCTCTGGCCTATGTGCCATGTAGACTTGTCCAGCAGGCAGTAAGTCTTGCATGGAGCTGCCCTTAGGACAGATGTAGCGGAGGATTCTGGAATACTTTCCCCCACTGCCGTGTCTGTCCCTGACAGAGTTAGCATGGCTGATTCCACATTGTGCTGTCACAGCTGGAGAAGACATAGGAAAAGCCACACATTCACGCTGGACTGCTCTAGAAGGAGCTGCTCTCCAAGATTGAAGCCTCGAGAGGCTGAGGCTCAGATCTGTGTGCTAATCAGAGCGGATTGTGATTGTCTCATGGCTGCCACACGTGCCAACTTGGTGATGTCTCAACACAGGTCTCACAAGTCCCAAATGGCACAGGTGAATTTCCTGTGCACCTCCTATCCTCCCAAGTCAGATTTTCAGGTCTAACCTTTCTAAGAAGTGCATCAGCATCATGAGGGTCCTTAGTGCTGCTTTTCTTGGGGATTGAGTAGGAGAGAAAAACAAGAAAAGACAGAAGGAAACTGTTCTGCATGGAAAGTTTCTGGGAGGGGAACCCCCCAGAGGGTACCAGGTCTAATTTACACTGTATCTTGCAACCCCAACAGATCAGGAGTCTTCTGAAGAAGGAAATGAAAGCTTGGTTTTCCTTCCCGATCAGATGACCATAGATAGCTCTCAGACTGAATTGACCTACTACAAGGTCATTTGTTCATTTCAACCCTAGGGAATACAAAGGTGTGGGGGCAGGCAAGGAGAGGAGGATGGGGGAGAAAGACGGCAAGGGCTGTGGAGCAGAAGTGAGGGCTCTGAAGGACTGTGAGGTTTAAGGAGTAGACAATCCCTGAATGGTCATGTGATGCTGCAAAGTAGAACACACCAGATGAGATCTGGGACCCTTGGTTCTGGGAACTCACTGGATGTCTCCTTCATCCCATCGGCTCCCACTACCTAACTCAGGAACCCTGCGCATCATTCCACTGTCTCCCAGGATCAGCATCCTCTTCCTTACCGCCCAGCCCTCCCACAGAGCCAAAGCCCAGAAGGGGACATGTCAACATCAGACACTCTGAAATTTTATGAAAGACAAACCACAACTTAAAAAGAAAGAGGGGGAGGCAAGAGAGACAGAGAGAGAGAGAGAGAAAAGAAAGAAAGAAAGAAAGAGGGGGGGAGGGAGGGAAAGAGAAGATAGAGAGGAAGGTAGGGAGGGAGGGAGGGAAAGAGAGACAAGAGAAAAAGAAAATGAGCAAGCTACCCTACAAACACTTTAAAATTATTGTTTATATCATAGGAAAATGCCAATGTTTGTTGTGAGATGTTTCTAGAACTGGTGGACTAATTTGTTTAGCAGTTTTCCACCAGAAGTTGATGATATTTGAAATAGCAGATGAGAACAATAAAGCTGTGATTTTTATAACTTGACACAATCACCAAAATGGAAAGAGGTAAGGTATTTACATTCTGAAGTATGGCTGGGAGGTATTTAAGTTCAGACGTACAGGTGGGAAGTGTACAGTATTGGGAAGTATACGATATGCTATAATCAGTGAATTGAGTTTTTCATTATAGAAATCATCAGGTTTTGTGGCATCTTTTTTGATTTAAAACATTTATAATCAAGTCTTCAAACAGCCATTTCATTTAAAAGCAAAAAAACCCTATAGAAATATCTCAGCATGTCAATCTATAGAGTTAAATATGGAAAAGTTCCCAACTATCTTTGTGGGGGGTTTTTTGTGTGTGAAACAGGCCTAAAAGCTCTCAACTTACTTTTTAGCATTGTAGTAGATAAACTTACCATATTCCATTATGTAGGAGAAAAGTTATACAGAAAACCCAGATCTTTTTTGGAACACTGATGCAATCTCCAATGCTCTGGGGGACATGCCCGTGTCTTCTGTATGGGGAAGATTTTGAACCGTCATCATAAATAGGAAAACAAAACTGTTGATGTTTTGAAAGGAGTGCAGAAGTAGGGACTGCATTTTTTCAAAAGAAAAACAGAATATCTGGAAGTCTGTATACATTGAAGGAGATAAAAGAATGATCCCTAGGGCTGATTGGAATCTTTTCTGTTTGTTACCGTCTGTCTCCCCTGGACGAGGAACAAAGGACCTGTTTCAGTCAGCATCCCACACCCAGCCACCTTGCCCAGCTCTCTCCTACCCATTCGCCCCTTCCCAGAGATGCGGTTGTCTCTTTAAGTCCACAACTCCATCACACCAAAAACTATTCTTAGGAGCTTTGCAATATCCAGAATTACATTCTCATATCCTGTTTTTGATTATGATTGCAGGGGTGAGGTGAGCATTTCATGTTTTCATGAGGAAATTTACACAAAACAAATTAATGAGAGAAAAGAAATTTCAGATCTTATTTTCATATCTCCTGTAAAAAATAATAAATCAAGTATATTTAGAAATATAAAACTGGTTCAGATATTATTGTAGAACTATTTCCTCTCATATCAAACATTTACAGTGATCCAGTGGGTGCACTCAATCATTTTTGTACAAGTTGGGCTTGGGGAGACACTTTAAATGGAAAATCATATTATATATTTCCAATAGGTCCAGACAGAAATTTTAAATTATATTTCAAATTTTATTTCATTCAGAAAAAAATATTGAGGCATATTCTAAGAAAAACACTTGCGGATAAGGGTGTCAGGTGAGATCATCCAAATTTCAGAATATAGATCATCAGTGTTGCAAAAGGAGGTTCAAAAAAAAAAAACCAAGTTGCCAAAAAGCAAATTGTATCAGGACACACTTCTTCATCTAGCTCACTTCTAAACTGACAGAAAAATGTAAAATGTAAGCCATTATTAAAATTCTTCAAAATTTCAATATTTTATTACTTGGAGTTTAAAATACAATTTAATCACTGTAATATATTTCATTAGTTCATAAAGTGCTGGGTTTGGGGACTTTCTTTTCTATTTTTTTTTTTTTGGCTTTCATTTTAGGGAGACATTTTTGTCTTTTTGGTCAATTTAAATTTATTTGTGTACACACATATATTAATATATGTATATATATTTTAATCATATTATGAATATTAAAATATGGCTTTTACTCAATAGAGTGCATTTTCTGGCTCAGGCATCTTCTGGCTGTGTTCTTCTGATTGACAGTCAGCAGTCATTCAAGGAAAGCAAGTTTTATGCAAAGAAGGATGGAATGCAGTGTGCTGGAGAAAGGATGAGTATTAATATAATAGAACTCAATACATCGGTCCTCAATAAAATCTAATTCCAGCTCTTGGTAAAGGAAAAACCTGGTCAGCTTTCCTTGTCACCCATTTCCTATTGCCATGGAAACCTTTGTTTCCAAAGGTCGTTTATGATATCTCAGAATCATCAGGAATCTGGGTGGTCCCATTCAGCAGGTCTTGTCCTAGGATCTGGAGATCACACAGAGCACTTCCCAGGCTTTACCCAGGAGGTCACGTGCAGTCTGATTCTGATGAATGCTCTTCTTAAGGGTTGATGTGGATCTTAAAGTAGTGATTGTGCCTTAGCCCATCTAGGGAAACAGGGGACTGAGGCTATGCCATTAATTCTTTCTTAAATGGTAGGATTAATATCAAAGATCGCCTACAATTGAATAAGGCTAACAACGTAAACTATGAGTGCAAAAAATATAATACAACTCATATACATAATTAGGATTCTCTTACTTTTGCCCCCAAAATACTGACAGATAGAGATGGAAGGGTACAAAGGGAAGAACTGCTGCGCTGTTAGCCACGCTCGGAAACAATCTTCATGAATCTGTTTTTAAGATGGGTAGGTTTGGGATACAGAAACTGGCAATGCACTAACAGCAGTAAGCACAACATTTTCACTTCTGTAACAATAGCTAACTTTATTCCATAAATGTGTTTGTTCTCCTAGTTGAGGCTCAGAGCAAGTGTGAGTTGGTTTCCACTGGTTGGTTGGGTAACCCCTGCCCACCCCTTCTCTGACTTCCATAATTGGTCCAATGCCACAGATAATGAGCTCGCTGCCTGGGTGGCCACAATTGATGTCTTAAACTGATTTCTGAAAACAATGTGTCAGGTGTCATTAAGCAAGAACCTAGGAGGGATCACTTAAACCAGCAAATTAATAGACAGATAAGATAAAAGTGACAACCATTGAAAATGTGTATTTCTCACATCTAACAACAAGGTTTTGAATAACTATAAAAATTATAAAGATTTTAAGGACTGAGAAAATGCATGCTGCTTCCAATTATCCAGTGAGAAAAACCCAGCATTGCAGCAGGACAACTAGAAATCTATTTTCTCATTCAGATGGAGGGGAAAGGTAATGTTATCTTATTCAATAAGAGCTTCATTGGGATTAAAACAGGCTGAATTTTTCAAATGTAATTTTTGAATGAAGTAAGGTCAGTAACTTCCTGTACACTTACCCAAGTTTGATACTGGCTTTAGCAAACACCCAATGACAAAATGAAACAATTCCAAATAGGTTTATTTTGTATTGCAAAACAGGCAACAGATATTCAACACAGAATGAGGTATTTGGCATTTCATAATATCTTCAGAAGTCACATCAAGTGGTATAACACAAAGATATTGTCACATACCTTGGAAGAATTTTACAGTGCACTGAATTTATGCATTTTGTTTGCAGATGACGTAGAGTTTCAGTCTTGAATCTTTGATGCTCAGGTTCTTAGTGTAATTCCTTTCAAAGGTCCCAAGTTCAAGTCTGATGTTTATTAACAGTCATGGTGTAGGAAGAAAGCAACAAACTTTGGCAGTAAAAACATTAACTTTCTTAGCCAAAACTAAGGTGACATTTATAAATTTGTGAAGTAGTTTGAAACTGACTTTAAAAATAAAAATCAGGTAATGTTCTAGGTGGTTCTCATTTGACCACTCACCATATCTGCGCCAGCTGTCACCAGCCTGTGTCTGATTTTCCTATATCTATGGATTTGCCTGAAGAGAGGAAGAAATTCTGATGTCCATAGGCATCACTGATATTCCTGCTGCAGAACCAACACTGCAGAGGCTTTGGGAGTTTGTTTATTCATTTGTTTGTTTTTGGAACATGTAAAATTAGAGTGATGTCACATTCTGGAAAGCTGAGGCTGGATTATTCTAAATTTTTTTTTTCTTGCATGAATAAAATCACTTTAATAAAATGTATATATTTTTATTAAATTTTAAAAAGTTGTTATTTAAAAGTACACATTTTCTAACCTCCATGTAGTGTCTTGTAAACCAAATTCATTTTTGTATCCTCTCGTTTTCATTTATTAGTTGGAATACTTTTATAAAGGGAAATTGAAATTCAAATTATTCTATCTGTGGCTCCTGAGTCCTGTTGCAAAGACCCTTATTATCATGAATAGCGTCCTTGCTTTCTATTATGTCAAGAGGTTCCAAAGTCATTTTGTACATTTCCTACAACAGATCAGGGATTAACCATTTCTTTAAGAAGACCTGTTTTGATTTTGTGTGTTGTTGTTTAGTGAGAAACGACATTTCAACACCACAATCTGAGTGCGAGAGATGTCCGTTGCATTCGAGGTGGTCATTGCTTCTAGGCCTTTTCAGTGGACAGAGTCAGGATTTAAATAATACCTTCAGTTCATCTAGACACATTGTCACATTCAAATTCATATTTGCCACAGACAATTTTGCTGGGCATAAAATTCTTAGCTCACAATTTCTTTCTTTCCTTATCTTTTTTTTAAGTTTATTTTTAATGAAGTTAAATAAACACATATAATTTGACATCATTAGTATCACCTTCACGTTTTGTCTTTGCCTGTCCTCAGTGGTATTTCTCCCTTCAGGCAGTCATGATACTACCCATGGGTTATAGCAAGGACGTTCTCCTGCCAGGGAACCCAAGAAGGTGGGGAAGCTGGTTGACAAGCTCAATTTTACTTCTTCCAGTGTATAAACCATGAGTAGAGGGGATATTTTCTGCATGCTTAGAGCCAGGCCAAATGGGGGAGAGGAGAGTCACTAATCTAGAAGTCCAATTCTCCCACCATCGGCTTAAAGTTTTTCCACTTCTCCGTGGCCCCGGGACCTGTTTCATCCTCATACTTGAGCTCTGGGTTGTTGCTAATGCAGATCTCAGTGCTGTCTATTAGGTTGGGTTTTCCAAGGGAAGAGGGTGAAGCCAGCTTGCCTATATGCCACCATTCTGGCACCGGAAGTTCTTGGATTAACCTAAATTCTAAATATGCCATTGCATCTCTTCTGGTATTACAGTGGAGAACAATGATGGGTTGTTCATTCTCTATTCCTGAGTTCATAGAGAGTTATAAGATCGATTTTCTTTAAAGTATATCCAATCAATCCTCTGATTCTAACTGGAACCAATAACATTCAGGTGAAATTATAAACCATCACCTTAAGGCACTGGTATATTTTTATAGGAAGTTAAACTATCTACACTTACATACAGGGAAGCTAACAATGTGATAAAAGGATAGTTTGCATGTTCCAGAATATAGACCATCCTTCTACCTTGTGAGTCCTTACTTAATATTGAGCCAATTTTTTCATGTTACATAGCATTAAATTTCCAAAAAGTGAAGAAAGAAAGGGAGCACATTTGAATGACAGGCCTCTGGTTACTAATTAAATAACAAGAGGTGGAATATAATTTTTTTGCCTGACCTAGACTTTAAGTCAGAAATATCATAGACTGATTTTCTGCTTCTAGCAATTTCTGAAGAATTTTATAATATTTTTCTCCTTTCTAGCGTGAAAATATTCTTGACTGGCTAGCTTTATCTTGTCAACACAGTTTAAGGTTTATCTGAATTATGTCTGATATCAACTCTTATCATGGCTAATAAGCTGAATTTCTTTTAGTGGCTGAGCTAATATGATCTTTAGAAAAGACCATACTAGGAATTGTACAGGCTTCAAATTAGGTTTTTTTAAACTCTAAGCCACTTTTCCATTCCTGGTGCTTCTGATACCAAATTTCTGATAATAAATGAAATTAAAATTGAATGAAAACTTGTCCTATCTGCTAAAAGAAATTATAGCTCATCTTTAGTATTAAGTCCATTATAAAAATACTCTGGAATACTGCCATCTTAAAAACTACTGCTAATACTTCAACAATGCATTGCGGCAATCAGACTGGGATAATGTATCTCCTTCATTGCTTTTCAATATCCAGAAAAGAAAAGAATCAGAATGAGAGTGACATATTTTCTTTGGTTTTATAGTTTTGAAACAGATAATCTGAATACTTTGGTGCAATATTTATTGAATTACAGAAATCCCTTAAATCAACTACAAATGAATTATTTTTACTGAACTCAACAGGGGAGAACAGCAGAAATAAATTCCAAAATGGTGCCTGATCTACAAATATTTTATCTTACATGGCAATGCATTGTCCAATATTTGATACAACTGTCCTTGCATTACTCAAATCAAAGCGAATATTACTCTATTTTTCCCATTTCACACCCACTGATCAGAAAGGCAGGAAATTTAGAATATGGTTTCTGGTGTCTGACATAGATAATACATTGGTAAGTAATCAAATATTGGCTATGTAGTGTCAACAGAAATCACCAAGTACACCACGAATGAATAGATAAACCAGACAGAACTAATTCAATCACTAAAATAATGGCAAAGAGTTTGCACATGAGTTGATTTATGGTTGTCATTTGAATACTTATGCAGAAATTTATTATTGGAGCTGAGGGCTTTGAGCATGAGCCTCACACATAAGAGAACAAATGCTTTGAGGCAGACACAGTTCATTGTATCTGCTCATGGTGTCTGTTAGCTGCTGTGATGTACCCCAGAGCCATTTTTTTTTGGATAGAAATGTTGAACTCAGGTATAAGCAATGATGATACTCCAAAAATCCATGTACACACATGCAAAAAAAAGCCACTGAAGTGTAAAAAATGCCCTGGGGCTAAAGAAAATTGATGGCCATGGGGCAAAGTTGGTGCAGAAAGTAGTTTGACAATGTGACAGTGTTGGAGAAATGTCGTGATTTATTCTAAAATCCAGAAAAGTGAAAACTGTTGTAAAAAATTCTAAGGATATTTTTAAATTTACATACTATCAAGGCTGCACTTTCAGTGTGTATTAAGGGAGTACTTACATAAAATGATTAGGTGAGTGCAGACTTGATATATTCTTAAAATAAAATTTCTTTTGATATTCAATTTGAGTTTAGTATATTCCCTTAGATGCCTGCATGGGGACATGAAGTCCCTCTGCCTAAGACTTCATGCATAACTTTGAAGACATGATCCACTAATTCTACCAAAGACTGTGGTGGAAAAAATCACACAAATAGGCTTTTACTCCCATGGTCTTTGTCTTTTTGCAGATAAATAAGGAAATAAGGACACCCTGGGCTAAAACTCTGGCACTCTGGGTAGTTGGTCTTGGAAGAATCCAAGGCTCAGACCCACAGGACTGTGCATGTGGCTCATGATGCCCTGGGGACCGTCCATAAGACTTGCTTGGGGCGGCCAGGACCCCACCTTTCACATCACCTACTCATCTGTTTCCCACTGTTGCTTCTTTTCTCTTTGGCGTCACCATGAGTCAGTGGGGTCAGACTCCTGGTTCACCCAGGATCATGTGGACTGACCCTCCCGAGGGACAGATGTTTCTCCATGGCAGAGATGCTTTTATGCCCATTCACTGTCTGTAATTCCTCTTCAATTCCTTTAGAATCTTGGCACCACACAAACCGACATATTTATTAAATACTCTTTTTTCCTCCAGTATGAATGCTAATTATAGTCAGAATCTTCTTAAACAGGCTTAGTGAAACAGCACTACAAAAATGAAGAAGTTCAGATGCCTCATGTAAGTCACAGGGGCAGCAGCACAGAAATATGCTCAGAGTGAAACGGGGAGTTCTGAAGGAAATGCCCATGCGTCTGGTGACTGTGGCCCTTCCATGCAGCAGAGGCTGATCCAGTGCCCCCTAGCTCTTTAGTTTCATCAAAGCCACTAGTCCCTGGAGCTATGGGAAGGCCACATGCTGTGCAGCATGCAAAAGTTCTGTTCTTCTTCCCGTAAAATGTCAGTGCACTACAAAATCAGTATTAGGTGGTGACTAGTCTAGTCTAGAGAAAGCATTCTGAATAACACTGGGAGTCACTTTCAAAAAATTTAAATGTGCGACTAAAGCCAGCCTCCAGATGAAAACCAGCCGAACTTCAACTACATCTTGAAATAACCTCAGAAATTAAACTATGCTTAGTGTCTTTTGACATCAGGTTACTCTTAGAGGAATTGAATTATTTGGTGCAGCTTAAAAGTATTGGTCTTTAATTATACTTCTTGTAGTAAAAAGAAACATAGAGATTGTCAAAAAGTCATACAAAAACTAAAACTGTGAAAAGTATCCCCAGAAGATTCTGTTGGGAATCCCAAACCTGGCCACAGAGGAAATGCTTAGGAAGGAATTTATGCAGAGGGGTAGACCCTGCTGCATAAGCCCACCACGCAAGAGTCCATGCAGTAACCAGAGGCATGGGGTGTGAAGCGTGATGAAAAAACAAATGTTATTCCACAGCTGGTTAAAATGCTTAATATATTGCTAAAATTATTCTAAACCAATTGCTTTTCTAGTTTTCATTAGCCACAGGAATTAAACCAAAAAGCTCTCAATGGCCAAAGCTGTAACAATTTGGGGAAACAAAAAATATGAAATCATATTAGATTTTAACACAAAGTGTAAAATAAAGATTTATGAGTGCATGCTGATAAAAATAAATGATTAAATCAATGAATAGCGGGCAATATGCGAATCTCCCTTGTAGAAAAATTTCAAATAATTCATGTAGATAATCTGCCCTCAAGCAGGTGGAGCACTCCTTAAGTGTGGGTTGCACATAGTGACCTTCTTCAAAAAAGTGCAGTATGGCAAGGGCGGGAAGGGGTAACTTCATAGAACAACCTAACACACACGATCTCCGCCAGGTGATCAAGGTCAACATCCACAGGGATAAGTCATGTTGGTAAATGTGCCCTTGATATGATGTGATGGAAATGGCACTTCTGTGGTTTTCCTTCTAAAAACCCATAAGTCCAATGTATTCTTGAGAAAAACATCAGACAAATAATAATCCATAATTGAAGGACATCTTACAAAATACATGACCAGTAGTCCCCCAAACTATCAACGTTATCAAAAACAAGGGAAGTCTAAGAAATCGTCACAGCCAAGAGGAGCCTATGAGGACTAAACACAATGTGGGATCTTGGAGCAGAAAGGACATTAGAAAAACACTGAGGAATTTACATTAGTTGTGAATTTCCCCATAGTATCCTGAATAAATAAAAAAATAAAGTTTATTGCTGTAAGCCAAAAAAGAAAAACACTGAGGAAATCTGAATACGTGATAGACTTTAGTTAATAAAAAGACATAGAGAGAGGGAGAGGAAGAGCGAGAATTCAGAACAATATCCTTTGAATAGAATGTCAGAGAAAAATGAGGGAATACTTGGCAGATTTATATTGTTGACATGAAAATTGGGGGTGGAGGTGTTTTCTCCAGTCATTGCATGCGATTAATTAAAAGCTAGCTTGGATGCCATTTAGAAAACATTTCCCATCAAGTCCAGTGAAGCTTTCTTGAAATATTAATATCCTCTTTCCTAGGGGAAATAATATAATTATTTAGGCTTACAAAAGATGAGAATGGGGTAGAGAGTAAAAAGTAGCCAAAATATGCTGCATGGTGATGACATTTTTTTTCCGGGAAGTGATAAGATGAGCTGAATCATCCAATGAAAACCCAACCCAGGAACCGTTTAGCCAGGAAATCATCTGGCTAAATTTCGCCTGCTGAGTGTGGAATCGCAGAGGACTATCACGGTGCACACGAAGAATGCATGAGATGCAGCACGAAGCCCCCACTGGGAAGACCCTGACTGTCACTCATTAACATCCAACTGACCTCCCAGAACCCACCTGCCATTTTAATTTTAATTTTCATACAGAGTTGTTTTTTGCAAATTTTGGCATAGGAAGTCAACAAGATTCACTGCTAAACATCAGACATGCATTCTCCTGACACTTTTCTTAAATTGTTTCTTTAAATTCTATAGTATAAAAACATAGATCTAGTAAAGAGCTGTTTCCAAATATCTATATATTTTCCCAAATCTGAAGGTTCATTTATCAATATGAGCATTCCATGTCTACCTAGGCCTTTATCACAATGCCCAGAGGTGTCAGAATAACATTTTCAATCTTATTCTTACTTTCAATAATTATTCAACCAACTGTCCTTTGTTATGGATCAGTTGTTTGTGAGAAATGTATGTTTTTCTGGGCACCTCTGTGAATGGTGCTGTAACACTCTGAAATGCTTATCAACGATCAGTGTATTGATCTTACTTCCAGCTACCCTGGCTTCTCAAGGTGCGTCTTGAAACACCTGCGCCTCCGCATAGGGATAAGTGGAGCTGAGTGGACTGGGTGGGAAGGCAGCACTGCGACTAGAGGAAAAGCACCAGAGCTGAGCATGGCCTCCTCCCCCGGCAGCAAGAACAGCGGGGTATAGAAGTAGCACTTCATACGACACAAGGACAACGGGCTCCAGAAAGTCAGCTTCACATATCGTTAGTGCTCTTGGTAGGGGCTGATTGTATTAGGGAGATAGGCAGTAAAACATTGATTTATATATGTCAGTTCTCTCATTATTTTCCTTGACACAGAAAATAAAATGTTGTTTTCAGTTATAGTTCACTATTTTCAATACTTTTCCTACTTGGCCTTATAAATATTCAAGATTTTTCTTTGTAGGGAGAGAGGAGGTGTAGGGTCAACCCAAAAGCTAACCAAGTGGTTATTTCACAGATTGGCTCCTCACGACGTTACGGTGGACCAGACAGGTGGGCTTCCAGGCCAACAGCATGGCAGGCAGCTCCCTGGAATGCCACGAAATCCAAAGTCAGAATAAGGCTAGTTTTCCAGCAGCCTACAGAAGATATCCACACTTCACTGTGTCTGTGCCTGTGCTCTGCGCACTCCCTCCACCAGTGAGGACACAGAAATGGCATCAGGACCAAGGTGGGGCACCTCAGAGTGACCACCACCTGTGCAGGTGCAGGCCAGGTGGAATCCCTGGGCTTCCCCAGGCAAGAACCATTCCAAGTCCAAACACAAGTCACTCCTGAGATTCCACAGTATTATCCATATTGGGTAGGATGTGAGATCCATGGTTAATAATTGTTTGGCCACATTCATTCTCTTCATTTGATCAAATATTATGGACCTAAGCACTCCTTGTGGAGGGGGAGCAGCAGCTCTCAGATAAAGTGCCTATTATCTTGAATTAAAAACATCTTGAACATTCTCACTCAAAGCGAGATGTTCCTATTTCTAAAGACTTTAAAATAAAAATAAGACTATTTAAAAAAATAAGACTTTTATTTAAAAAAAAATAAAGCTCAATAAAATAATCCACTTATTTAGAAGAAACAGATGGGACACAATTATAAACATCACACTGTGACTTGCAGTGCTTCCTGAGGTTCGTTCAGCTGTGGTCCTGTATTGTAGACCAAATTTTCACTCTGTCATATGTAGCTTTCTCTTGCTTTTAAGGGATGTGATGTTTGGCACGGATGGGGACTCATAACTTGGAGTGTGCTTGCAATGCATCACACTTCATCTCTGAAGCCTCAGCAATGTGAGGAGTCATTGACCTTCCGGCACTGGCAAATTATGAGAGACCAAAAGTACAAAAGTTACTACAATGTATCAGAATTCATCAGAATAATCAAAACCTAAAAAGTAGGCATTAGAATAGGTTTTGTTTTGATATGTGGATCGAAGTATTTGTTACTTTTCTCTAGAATCAAGTTTCATTGTTAAATTCCTGAAAAAGTAAACTTAAAAATACTCAACAAATAGAGTTTGAGAAAGAGACTATGATGTTAGAACTCAAGTTCTCTCCAAAGGTACTGTCATGGCAAAATGTGTTTTGTCATATTGTTTGGTCCCAGATTATTCACTTCACTAAGGACGTGACGTTATCTAGTAACTGAATTGGCAGACACTTTTCTATTTTTTCCACTCTATTTTTGTAGTATTGTCATGAAATTTTCAAGAAAAGCTAAGCATTATTCATTATAATAGAAAACTCAGGAAACTGAGAAAACTCTTCATTTCAAATTAAGAGACACTTAGAATGTTACCAAGTGTCATCCAATGAAGTTGAGAAGACATAAAAGTATATTTCTGATTATCACAGCAAGGTACATTCATAAGAATTCTTGAAAAAACTTTTTCAAATAAATTCCTCATTTTTCAAATCTTTGAATTTTTTTTATTTGCTACATGTGCAATTTGTTTGAAAGGTGACTATTTTCTCTACCTCTGGTTATGACCTTCCTCATTCATGATCATGAAAGTAAGCTGAAATTCCAAATAACTACAGTTTCACAGGTGGAGGATAAGTATTGAGAGGACTGGGAAAATGACAAAGCATGGTTGGCATAGGCCAGTCACCAAACAAGGAACGTTCTAAGAGATTCTTGAATGATCAGGGAACAGGTCAGCACCACCACAGTCTTCTGCCCATGAGGCAACAAGACTTTTGATCTACTCAAAAGGTTTCTGAATCCCCCAAAAGAACTGAGAACCACTTAGATGAGTGTCTGAGTTTCTAAAGTAACAGTGATCACACAGCCCTCATGTTAGGATCATGTCTAGACAAATGCATTTTTATTGTTCCAGAAGTTCACTGGGAAATTTCTCTTTACACAGGGGAGTGTGGAAACTGCACTTAAAATGAGTTGATTTTCCTCCTCCTCTCAGTCTAGGGGCCCAGTTCCTAGGGGCTGTGAGGCATGTGCTAGTAACTCATGATGCTTCACTTTCCAGCTCTTTCACCTGAGCCATGTGAAGAGCTGGTGGATTCTGGGTCCTAAATTAATCAGAGGCCCCATGAATAAAGGCAAACTTGTTGAAGGGAACTTTAATTACACAGGGAAATTATGTAGCTACATCAGAGAGGGAATCACAACACTGTCAAAGGATTTTAAAAGAAATCATTAAATGAATAAGAAAATCATATTTAATTTACTTAGTCCAGAAGAATCCCCTTCATCCACGTATGTGAAAGCGGGGTTGGATGCAGTGCCTTGATGTCTTTTCAGTGATGCTTGCATCCTATCAGGTAAGCACACTAAGACTACCAGCTACTCTTTGCTGGGCACTGGGCTTTATGCACATTCACCCATTAAAACCTAATACCAAGGTCATGGATTGAAAGAACCAATATTGTCAAAATGTCCATACTACCCAAAGCAATCTACAGAGTCAATGCAATCCCCATCAAAATACCAATGATATTCTTCACAGAAATTGAAAAAATAATCCTAAAATTTATATGGAACCACAAAAGACCCAGAATGTCCAAAGCCATCCTGAGCAAAACTGGAGGAATCACATTATCTGACTTCAAATTATACTACAAAGTTGTAGTAACCAAAACAGCATGGTACTGGCATAAAAACAGACATAGAAAAATAGAACAGAATACAGAACCCGGAAATAAATCCACACATCTGTAGTGAACTTGACAGAGGTGCCCAGAATATACAGTGAGAAAAGGACGGTCTCTTCAATAAATGGTGCTGGAAAACTGGATACGCAGTTTCCATTCTTCATATGCAGAGGAATGAAACTAGATCCTTGTCTCTTACTATATACAAAGTCAAATCAAAATGAATTAAAGACTTAAATCTAAGACCTGAAACTATGAAACTACTAAAAGAAAACTTTGGGGAAACCCTTCAGGACATTGGTCTAGGCATGACTTCTTGAATAACATACCCAAAGCACAGGCAACCAGAGCAAAATTGGACAAATGGGATCACATCAAGCAAAAAAGTTTCTGCACAGCAAAAGAACAATCAACAAAATGAAGAGACAATCCACAGAATAGGAAAAAATATTTGCAAACTAACTGCCTGGCAAGGTATTTACAACTATAATATGTAAGGAGTTCTAACAACTCAATAAGAAAAAAATCAAATAATCTTATTAAGAAATCAGCAAAGGATCTGAATAGACATTTCTCAAAAGACATACAAATGGCCAACAGGTATATGAAAAAATGCTCAACATCATTAGTCATCAAAGAAATACAAATCAAAGCTACAATGAGATGTCATCTCACCACAGTTAAAATGGTTTTTATCAAAAAGGCAGGCAATAATGAATGCTGGCAAGGATGGGGAGAAAGGGGAACCCTTGTACACCGTAGGTGGTAATGTAAATTAGTGCAATCATTATGGAAAACAGTATGGAGGTTCCTCAAAAAACTGAAAATAGAACTACCATATGACTCACCAATCCCACTGCTGGGTATATATCCAAAAGATGGGAACTAAGTCTATCAAAAATATATCTGCACTCCCATGTTTATTGCAGCACCATTCACAATAGTCAAGATATGGAATAAACCTAAGTGTCCATCAACAGATGAATGGATAAAGAAATTGTGGTACATATACACAATGGAATATTATATAGCCACAAAAAAGAATGAAATCCTGCCATTTAAAACAACATGGATCGAACTGGAGAACACTGTGTTACGTGAAATAAGTCAAGAACAGAAAGACAAATCTCACATGTTCTCATTCATATGTGGGAGCTAAATATTAAAACAATCGATCTCATGGTGACAGAGAGTAAAATGATGGTCACTAGAGGCTGGAAAGGGTAGCAGGGAGGGAGAGAGAAAGTGGGGATGGTTAATGGTATAAAAATATAGTCAGATAGAATGAACAATATTTGATAGAACAACAAAGTGACTATAATCAATAATAAGTTAAAGTATACTTTATAACAACAAAAAGAGTGAAATTGGAATGTTCCTAATACAAAGAAATGTTAAATGCCTGAGGCGATGGATATCCCAATTACCCTGATGTGATTAATTTACATTGTATGCCTGTATCAAAACATCACATGTACCCTATAAAGATATGCAACTATTATGTACCCATAATAATTAAAAATACAAAATTAAAAAAAATTAATGTATAAAAATTAGTTGTATTTCTATACATTGATAAGGCTCAAACTGAGAAACAAATCAAGAAGGCAATCCCATTTACAATAATTACCAAAAAAAAAAATACTTAGGAATGTATTTAACCAAAGAGGTGAAAGATCTCTAAAAGAAAACTAAAAAACACTGATAAAAGAAATTGTAGATGACACAAATAAGTGGGAAAATATCTCATGCTCATGGATTGGAAGAATCAATATAATTTAAGTCAGCAGTCTCAACCTTTTTGGCACCAGGGACTGGTTTCATGGAAGACAATTTTTCCACAGACTGGTGGTAGGGGTATGGTTTTGGGATGATTCAAGCACATTACATTTATTGTGCAGTCAAACCTCTCTGATAATGATATCTGTATTTGCAGACACTCCCCAGAGCTATCATCACTGCCTCAGCTCCACCTCACATCATCAGGCATTAGATTCCCATGAGGAGCACAAGCTCGATTCCTCACATGGGCAGTTTACAGTAGGGTTTGCTCCTATGAGAATCTAATGCTGCTGATCTGACAGGAGTTGGAGCTTATGCAGTGATGCGAGTGATGGGGAGCAGCTGTAAATACAGATGATGCTTCACTTGCTTACCTGCTGCTCACCTCCCCTGTGTGGCCTGCTTCCTAACAGGCCATGGACCAGAACTAGTCTGCAGCCCAGGGGTTGGGGACGGCAGACTTAAATGATCACACTGCCCAAAGCAATCTACAGATTCAATACAATCTCTAGCAAAATACCAATTTTATTTTTCACAGAATTAGAAAAACCATCCTAAAATTAATATGGAACCAAAAAAGAGCCTAAATAGATAAAAACAAGCAAAAAGAACAAAGTTGGAGGCATCACATTAACTGACTTCAAATTATACTATGAGACTTTGGTAACCCAAATAGCATGGTACTGGCATAAAAACAGGCACATAGACCCCTGGGACAGAATTAAAAACTCAGAAATAAAGCAACACATCTATAGCCAACTAATCTTTGACAAAGTTGACAAAAACATACACTAGAAAAAGGACACCCTTTCAATAAATGGTGCCAGGAAAATTAGATGGACATAAGCAGAAGAATTAAATTGGACCCATATCTCTCACCATATTAAAAAATAAACTCAAGATGGATTGAAGACTTAAATGTAAGACTTCAACCTATAAAAAGAAGAAAACCTAGGAAAAATTCTCCTGGACATTGGCCGAGGCAAAGAATTCTTGACTATGATCTCAAAAGCACAAGCAACAAAAACAAAAATAGATAAATGATACTTAATTAAAAATTTTCTGCACAGCAAAAGAAATAATCAACAGAGTGAACAGACAACCTGCAGAATGAGAGAAAATATTTGCAAACTATGCAACCAACAAGGAACTAATATCCAGAATTTACAAGAAATCACAGAACTCAACACCACCAACAACAAATATCCCATTAAAAAGTGGGTGAACGACATGAATAGACATTTTTCAAAAGAAGACATACAAATGGCCCACAAGCATATGAAAATATGCTCAACATCACTAATCAGAGAAATACAACTTAAAACCACAATGAGATACTGTCTTACACCAGTCAGAATGGCTATCACAAAAAGTAAAAAAATAAAATAAAAAAAAACGGATATTGATGAGAATGTGGAGAAAAGGGAATGCTTTTACAATGTTTCTGGTAATGTAAATAATACAACCTCTATGGAAAACAGTGTGGGATTTCCCAAAGAACTAAAAGTGAACCTACCATTCTATCCAGCAATCCCACTACTGGATATCTACCCAAAGGAAAAGAAGTCATTGTATAAAAATGAAACCTGCACTCAAATGGTTATCATAGCACAATTCACAATTGTGAAGATATGAACTCAACCTAAATGTTTATCAATGGATGACTGGATAAAGAAAATGTGGAGTGTGTATGTGTGTGCATATATATATAGACACACACAAACAGCAGAATACTATTCAGTCATTAAAAATGAAATATGGCTTTTGCAGCAACATAGGTGGAACTAGAGGCCATTATTTTAAGTGACTACAACTCAGAAGCAAATACCACAAGTTCTCACTTATAAGTGGGAGCTAAATAAGGTGTACACATGGGCACAGAGTGTAGAATGATGGACAGTGGAGACTAGGAAGGGCAGGAGGGTTAGAGGTGGTGGGATGAGAAATTACTTAATGGGTACAATGTACATTATTTGGATGTTGGATACACTAAAAGCCCAGACTTCACCACTATGCATTATATCAATGTATCAAAATTGCACTTGCACCTTTTAAATTTATACAAATAATAAATTAATTAATTAAATAAACTAGAAGATTGTGCCAATTTTTTTTTTTTTAATTCCCTCAAAGAAAGACCCTGATTTAATGAGCACTTAAGTGCCATGCACTGGTCAAGGCATTTTGTAGAATTTACTTCATTTAATCGTCACAACAGTGCTGGATGTGAGGATCATTATCTCCAATTTACAATGGAGCCTCAGAGGGTGCGAGTAATCGTCCCAAGTTCACCCAGGTTGGCCAAATCCAAAGCCGACGTCCTTCCTCCTTCCCCCTTGGATCTGGGGACCGGGAGCCTGCCCATCTACGCAAAATATCTGGTGTAAAAGCTAGTGGTTTAATGGTCCATTGGGAAACAAATAACAAAACACCACTTCACAGCAGAAATGTGAAGCATCACCTTATAGCACGTAAGAAACTCTTACTACACTTGAAAAAGATTTGAGAGAGTAATGGAAAATAATACAATTGTTGTCTCAGGCTGCCATCTAGGGACAGTTTCTGAAGTGACAGGCTTTCCCCTTAATCTTGCCACCAGCTGCAGACAGGCCTGCCTGCTTTCGGACCCTTTGGACCCGGAAGCCACCAAGTTCGGGGCTGAGGCAGAGTTGGACATTGGACAAGTACCCAACATGGGGAAAGTCTTTATTTCTTATTTTCCTTTGTTCCTTTATAATCTGTGTACCCAAGGTGACATGCCATGGTTTCACAGGCATAGTGAGAGTAAAAAGGCAGTTTATCGTAAGAGATCCCTTACCTGTCCCTAACCTGTCACCAGCGTCACCACCACTGAGCTGTGTCAACAGCCTCAGGTGCACCTGCCTTCTTTGCACATCTGGCTGCAGCTGGGGCTGCCAATTCCTTACCTTGATGGCCTCCACCGAGTCATACCTGACCACTTTGTTGATGTGGTTAGTGACGCTGGTGCTGAGAGGGGCGGGCAGCACCGGGTGGATGACGGTGGCATCGTGGGCCTGCTGCTGGTGCTGCTGGGAGCAGGTATAGACGAGCAGGGTGAGGGGGAAGCCGAGCACGGAGCTGCTCGGCCCCAAGGCCATCATGTGGAACACGGTGAACCCTGGGAGGACAGGATCAAATTGATGTGTGTTCCTCTTCCTTTTCTTCTTCCCCAGCCCTTGTTTCCCTTCCTGAACATTTCAGTCCTTGGATGCAGAGCAAGGCGGGTGTGTGAGGAGGGACACCCTAGCGTGATATTGGGGAGTGGGGGCAGCAGCATGGGGTGTCACAGCCTGAGCAGGATGAGGACCCGTCCACACAGGGGTGGCCCAATTTGGATCAGCGATGCCTGCTGGGCATCACCATGGACACCAGGTGAGTCCTCCTGCCCACTGAGCAGAGACTTCAGGGCTCTCAGGATGATGACAACAAAAGCCTATAGGTTTGTCCCCTGCACCCAGGGCCTGGGTTGTTTGCTTCTCAACTGCCCCAGCCCCCTGCCCTGGGATTTTCCAAGCCACCTTCCCTATGCTCTGTGATCCTCATGTCCACTTCCAACACTCACCACCCAGGAGGAACTTCATCCTGCCAGCTCCAGCCCGTGGGCCCATAACACCTAGTGCCAAAGGGCTATTCAATCACTATTCACCAAGTGCCACTAGACCTGGGACTCCAGGGCTCTGCCTGAGTCCTCCCAGAAGCCCAGGTAATCCTGCAGTGGCTGAGAGAGCCCGTCAGAAGCCGAGCCTTGGGTCACATGCCGTCTGAGGCAGAGGTTGAATAATCCTCATTGTCCCTTAAGTCTGAGCTTTCCCCTCTAAGCTGCACTCCTTTGCTGCTCCCAGACATCATGTTTCAGGAACCCAGGACTTAGGAGATGGGTCTGCCTCCTGAGGTTCATGGACACAGTGAACAAAGGCCCCTTCTCTGGGGTTGGCTGTCACCCACAACTAACAACACGCTCCAAACGCAGAAATTCCACATGGACAACACAATTCCTAGCACAGGCGTCCAGTGCATTCAGCACTAAGGGATGGATAACCCAGGAGGACGTGACTAGAACACCCACAAGTACCACCCTCTTCCTGACAACCCCCTCGACTTTCATGCTAGCTTATTCAGTCAACGGTATAAGAACATGAAAGGATTTCACAAATCTTAGGCCTTTCCTGATTCTGGCACGAAGCCTCTAGAGCCAGGGGGCTCCTACCTGCACAGCTGGATGGAGCACCCAGGGCACATCCCACCAGCAGCTGTAGAATTCTTTACAGTAACATTGAAGCTGCACTTAACATAAGCAAGAGCTGACGCCACATGGGTTCTCATTTCTCTACACTTTAGCTCTTAGGACTCCCCAGGGTCAATGCCTCGTACCCATAAAAATACTTCCTGCTGCACCGATGATAAGTCGTATTTCATTATAACATACGGGAGATGCACAATGGTCTCCATATGCAGATACTTTGTCATTAGTCAAATGAATCACTCCGGCAGGTGCCTGGGGAAGGCCGGGCCAGCCGACATCTTTATGACGATTATATAGTCTTTGTGTCTCATGCAACCAGAAATAGCTCTCTCAGATGAAAAATTTCAGGAAAAGCATACTTTTTCTACATACAGAAAAAATAGTGCCTATTAAATCTCTTTTGAATCTACTTAGTGGGGCTGTTTCTTTTGAATATGCTTTTTTCCTTTATTGGTCATTAAGCTAGAATGGAAACCACCCAGTTGGTTAAGGTGGCTGATTTTCTGCCCAAAATCTGATTTCTCAATAAGCAGTAGAAAGAAGTCCACATTGTCCCCTTAAGCATCCTAAAGCATCGTTAGATAATTGCTTATTTTAACCTGTCAGTTCTAAAATAAAACCCATCCGCTGTCTCACCTGCCTATGTTGCTGTGTCCATATCAGCAGCCTAATGAGTTAAAACATCATTTCAGAGGATTGCTGAGTAACCAGACTTGCTGCAAGTTTGATCACTATCACCGTGGGTTGTGTAGCCAGTTGGTGCCGATAGTTCAGACACACAGAATCAGCATTTTAGGACGGGAAAGGGCTTTGCATCATGTTCTCCCAGTGCTCGAGGTCCCTGAAAGAACTTCCACCTTCCAGCCCAGTGAGGACCAGCCAGGGGAGTCTGTGCTGCTCACAGTAACCCATGCCTCTCCAGGCTCGTCTGTAATATAGATGAGTAGTTCTACTTTTACTTTTTTAAGAAACCTCCATACTGTTCTTCCTAGTGGCTGCACTCACTTACATTCCTACCAATAATGTGTGAGGCTTCTCCTTTCTCCACATTTTTGCCAGTACTTCTTATTGCCCATCTTTTTGATAAAAGCCATTTTTACTGGGGTGAGATGGTATCTCACTGTAGTTTTCTGCAAAGCTACAGTGACCAAAACAGCATGGTACTGTCATAAAAACAGACACATAAACCAATGGAACAGAATAGAGAACCCAGAAATAAATCCACACATCTATAATCAACTCATTTTTGACAAAGGTGCCAAGAACATACGGCAGGGAAAGGACAGTCTCTTCAACAAATGGTGCTGGGAAACTGAATATCCACATGCAGAAGGATGAAATTAGGCCCCTATCTTTCACCATGCACAAAAACCAAATCAAAATTGATTAAATAAATAAATCTAAGGCCTGAAAGTATGAAATGCTAGACAGATAACAGAAACATAATAGAAAAAAATGAAAACTAATCTTGATTTTTGAAAAAATAAATAAAATTGATAAACTTCTAGCCAGAATGATAATTTAAAAAGAGAAAGAATGCATCACAACAGATATTACAGACATTAGAAGGAGAATGGAGGAATATTATGGACAACATTAGCCAATAAGTTTTACAACTTGGATAAAGTAGACAAATTTCTTAAAAGACACAAAATCTCATTGCAAAGGAAACAAACGTCCTCCAACTACCAAATCACACACAAAGACATAAATGGCCTTGAGTATCCCAGTATCTATTAAAGAAATTGGATTTGTAATTAAATCTCTTCCCATAAATAAAACTCCAGGCCCAGATGGATTTAATGGTGAGTTCTACCAAATATTTGTGGAATAAATAATATAAATTCTACACAAACACTTCCAGAAAAAGAGAATGAAAAGAACATTTCCCAGGCCAGGCACGGTGGCTCATGCCTGTAATCCTGGCACTCTGGGAGAGGCTGAGGTGGGCGGATTGTTTGGGCTTAAGAGTTCGAGACCAGCCTGAGCAAAAGCGAGACCCCATCTCTTTAAAAAAATAAAATAAATTAAAAAAAAGAAAAGAACATTTCCCAACTCATTCTATGGGACCAGCATTATCCTGATTTTTGAAAAAGACATTATAAAATAGAAAACTACGGGCCAATATTTGTCATGAACATAAGTACAAAAATTCATTTGTTAAAAATTTTAAACCAAATCTGACAATATATAAAAATGATAATATGACAACTAAGTAAGTTTACCTTGTTTAAGACAAAATGGTTTTATTATTAAAAAATTAAGCAATTTAATTTACCATATCAATGGACTAATAAAGGAAAACCTTATGAACATTTTTATAAATACAACAAATATTTAACAAATTCCAACATCTATAAATGGAAAAAACTCTCAGCAACTTAGGGATAGAAGGAAACTTCCCAAACCAGGCAAATTATATCTATGAAAACCCTACAGGTAACATCATACACAATGACAAAATAATGAATGTTTTTCCCCAAAGATCAGAAACAAGTCAAGGATACACACTATCCTCACTTTAATTCAACATTATATTGAATGTGATAGCTAGTGCAATAGTTCAAAAAATATATATATATATGGATTGAAATAATGAGGAAAAATATCTTTATTTGCAGGTTATGTGATTGTCTATGTAGAAAATCTTAAGAAGTCTAACAAAAGCTACTAAAACTAATTGAGTTAACATGATTGAACAATAAAACGTTAATAGACAAAAATTAATTGCATTTCTATACCCCAGCAATGAACAACTGGAAATTGAAACTTTTAAAAATGTCATTTAAAATCACATGAAGTTGTGATATACTTAGATAAGTTTGACAATTTCTAAAACTTGTATGCTAAAATATATAAAGCATTGCTGAGAGAAATTAAAGACGATCTAAATAAATGGAGGAATGTACTATATTTTATGATGGAAAGACTCAATATTGTAAAGATGTCAATTTTCCCCAATGCAATTCAAAGTAAAGTTTAAGGATACTTTTTTGTAGAAATTTACATGCTAATTCTAAAATTTGTGTGGAAATGTAATGGACCTAGAATTATAGAATTTTATAAAAGAAGCACAAAGTTGGAGAACTTATGCTATCTGATTTCAAAACTTCATAGAACCGCAGTAACTTTGGCAGTTTTGTGATGGCATAAAGATGAACAGAGAAGATGGACATGCTTGAAGGTTTGACTAGGGAGGGGCAAAGGCAATATATATAACCTAAACATTTGTACACACAGAATATGCTGAAATAAAAAAAAAAATTTTAAGATGAACATATAAATCAATAGAATAAATTAGAGAGTCCAGAAATAGAGCCACACTATACAGTTGACCCTTGAACAACATGGGTTTGAACTGTGTGGGTCCACTTATATGTAGACTTTTTCCCACCTCAGACACAGAATGACCAACCCATCCTCTTCCTCCTCCTCCTTGGTCTATTCAACACGAAGAAAAGGAGGAGGGAGGTCTTTCTGATGATCCAGCTAAAGAATAGTAAACATATTTTCTCTTCCTTAAGATTTTTTAATAACATTTCCTTTTTTCTAATTCTCTTATTGTAAGAATACAGTATATAATACATATAACATACAAAATATGTGTTAATCGACTATTTATGTTATCAGTAAGGATTCCAGTCAACAGTAGGCTATTAGGAGTTTCAACTACATGGAGGGTCAGCACCCCTCACTCCTGTGTTGTTTAAGGGTCAACTGTATATTGTTAATTAAAATTTGACAAAGGTACTAAGGTGATTCAATTAGGAAAGAATAATTTTTTAAACAAACAGTGCTGGAACAATTGGATATTTATTATCCATATGCAGAAAATACGAACCTCAACCCTTACCTCACATAATATACAAATATTACCTCAAAATGGATTATAGACCTAAATGTAAAAGATAAAACCATAACATTTCCAGAAAAAAAAATAAGAGAAAACCTTAGAGATCTTGGCAGATGTTTTTAAATAAGACCCAAAAAGCACTCACAATAAAAAAAGAAAACGTAGTGGGATTGCTGGATTGAATGGTAGGTCTACTTTTAGTTCTTTGAGAAATCTCCATTCCGTTTTCCATAGGGGTTATACCAATTTGCAGTCCCACCAACAGTGTATAAGCATTCCTTTCTCTCTCCATCTGTGCCAGCATCCATTGTTTTTGCACTTTTTAATAAAAGCCATTCAAAGAGGAGTAAGGTGATATCTCATTGTGGTTTTAATTTGCATTTCCCTGATGATTAGTGATGTTGAGCATTTTTTCATACGCTTGTTGGCCATTTGTCTATCTTCTTTTGAAAAACTTCTGTTCATGTCTTTTTTCTACTTTTTAATGGCGTTGTTAGTTTCTTTCTTGCTGATTTGTTTGAGTTCTTTGCAGATTCTATATATTAGCTCTTTATCTGATGTGTAGCTTGTGAATATTTTCTCCCATTCTGTAGGTTGTCTATTTGCTCTATTGAGTGTTTCCTTGGCTGTACAGGAGATTTTTAATTTAATCAAGTTCTATTTATTTATTTTGTTGCTGCTGTAATTGCCTGACTGGAGGATGAAACACACTGATTGCTAGACCTGGGTCACATGCCCCATGCTGTATCTGGGGTATGAGACCAATCCCGTAAGTACCATATAGACTGAGGGTGTCATGGGGCAGAAAAAGTAAATTGACCTTGATTCCATTAAAAGTTTATGCTCTCCAAATACATGTTAAAGAAATTAAAATTCAATCCATCAACTGGGAGAAAATATATGCCAAATATGTACCTGATAAAAATTTGTATTTGGAATATATAAAATAAAATTCTTACAATTTAATAATAAGATTTAAAATATGGGCAACAGCTTTGAATGGACACTTTACCAAAGGAGATACATGGATGGCAAATAAATACCTGAAAATGAGTTCAACGTCACTAGTCATTAGGGAAATGCAAATTAAAAGCCTGATGAGATACCACCGCACAAATACTAGACTAGCTGAAATTAAAGGGGACTGACCAATTTCTGGTGAGGGTGTGAAGCAAAGGAACTCCTTTAGGCTGCTGATGGAACGTAAACTGTTACAACCTCTTTGGAAAACAGTTTGGCAGCTTCTAAAAAAGTTGCCTTCATATGACCAAGTTATTCCATGTCTAAGTATTTCAAAACTAATAAAAGTGCACAGTCACACAAATTCTTGTACGTCAATGTGATAGCAGCTTTATTTGGAATAGCCAAACACTGGAAATACCCAAATGTGCATCAACAAGTGAATGAATGAGCAAATTCTGGTATATCCATACAATGGACTACTACTTGTCAATAAAAGGGATCAACTACTAACACACACATTAATAAATTTTGAAATACTCCTGCTGACAGAAAGAAGGCAGAAATAGGGAGAGTACATAATATATGATTCAATTTATAGAAAGTTCTAGAAAATGCAAAGTAATCTATCGTGGCATAAAACAGATCACTGGTTGTTTGCAACAACAGTGTTGGGGTGAAGGGAAGAATGTGTTTCAAAGAGATACAAAAAAAACCTTTGGTGTTCATTATCTCGAGTCTGTGATGGTTTCACAGATGTACACACATTTCAAAAGTCATCAAACTGGGCAATTTAATATGTGTAGTTTATTGTATCACAGTTTCACTTCAACAAAGCTGTAAAAAAATTTTGTGATTCAATAACTGTTATTGTCCCCCACCCCCAAAAATTCGTATGTTAAAGTCCTAATCCCCAGTACCTCAGAATGTGGGCATATTTGGAGATAGAGTTTCAAAAGAGGTAGTAAGTTAAAATGATGTCATTAGAGAGTCCAATATGACTGGTGTCCTCCTAAGAAGATGAAATTTAAACACAGACAGACACAGAGGGAATACCATGCGGAGACATAAGAAAAAAACGGCCATCTACAAGCCGCGGAGACAGGTCTCAAAAGAAGCCAACCCTGCCGCCACCTGGATCTCAGACTTCTCTTCTCCAGAACTGAGAAAATTCTCTGTTGTTTAAGCTACTCGGGGTGTGGTGCTTTGTTATGGCAGTGCCAGCAAACTAATACAAGGACACTTAAACTTTCAGAATTCAACAGCATTTTCTTCTTCTAATGTCTGTTAGACTTAAGTATTGTCTAATAAGGTATGTAAGAAAACTAAGGAGAAAAAATCAAATATTTGACAAAAGTTATAATACCAGTAATAAGAATGCAGGCATTTGCCTAGAATTGTATAATTTTCAAAAACACTCACATATCTTTTTTGTCTCAGTAGAACATCTGCTGGTCGTTTTGTTTTTCTCTATATTATTAAAGCTTGCATAACCCGCCCATTAAGAAACAGAAAAACCATAGCATTTATGATAGGAGGAAAACCTTGGGTTCACAGAGCTTGACTGCCTGAATGTAGAGGAGGACTGGGGTCTTGTTGAGATGGTATGACTTGTGCAGATGGTGAGAGAATGAAAGACTTGTCCAGGTGATGTGAGAGCCAGCCTTGGAACCAGCCCTGTGATTTGACCTTCCTTGGCTTTTATAGCCAATGACGTGTCTACAGAGATAAGCCTAAGTGTGCACATTCCCAATCATTCTACAATCATGCGCATTAATGATCTCACACCAGGCAGCTGAGGCATGCAATCTTCCCTGCAATATTTCAAACAGTATTTATTCCAATTCATTTTTCAATACTTACAGCAATTTGTAAGTGATCTAGCCTAACAGGTCCCCTCCCCCAATCTGTCCCTCTAGTTTCACAGTAAATTCCCCCAAGCAAAGAAGCTTCCCAGGGATGTGGAGAGAATAAAAGCTGTTTGAAATGCGAGCGGCATGAGGGAGCCCTGGAGGTTTATGTGGGCATTTGTAACAGAATCCAGTTCCTAAATCATTCTCACGTGTGCCGTTCAAAGTAAACATTACATTATACCACTATCATTTTCAATTTCATTGCCCTCAGGGCTAAATTCTAAAAGCTAAGGAAATAGATGCTTCTAGTATTAACGTAAATTGAAGGAGACCGTCGAACACTTCTTCAATTTTATGCTTGCTCCTTTTGCAAAGCTGCCTGCTTTGGGCTTCTTGTCACTTGTTTCTTCTTCCATCTCTTAGCAATTATTTCCATTTGTTTGGAGGCTGGCCTCTCGTTGCACTGAGATCCCAGATACCCGCAGCGTAATTGCAACCAGAGAAAAGGAGCTCCACCTTCCTGCACGGGGCTTTGTTTGCTGATACCTCCCTAGAGGCACCTCTGTCTTTCCCTTTAACGTGAGAACCTCTGCCACTGCCTTCCTCTTGCTGCAGCTCAGGGTGGGGCCCTGTCGCCTTAATTGCTTCCACCTGATCTTCCCATGGTCATGGGCTCTTTAGGCTGATGTTCCGGCTGGTCTGTGACCGTGGAGGCTGCCTTTGACTTCTGAGCGAAAGCTCCATGGGGACAGGGACTCCCGTGATGGTCTCACTTATGGCAGTGACCTCTGCTTCTAGCAGGGGCCTGACACACACTAGAAATATCCATCAGTGACTGCTAAATTATGAGGAAAAAAAGAGCTGGTGAATTGATGTTCCTTGCTGCCAGAGTACACCATTAGTTCAATCATTCTGTTTCTCAGCAAACATTTTTGGATAATCCACTGTGCGCTATTCATGGTCTGCGAAGATGCAGGTATGTGGTCCAGGTTAGAAAGGAACTTAGAGCTCAGAGAGGTGGCCTCCTGTGAATAATGTCCACCCAGCATGGTCACCCACTATTGGGCTGGTGACAAGATGCAATGACCACATCAGCCAGGGACCTAATGAGCTGGAATCAAGCACCAAGCAGCCTCCCCGAGCCAACTTTTGAGGAAGAGGAGTTAGCCAGATAGACAAGCAGGGATGGGGAATGGCGGGTCATTCCAAACATCGGGTACAACATTTCAAAGGCACAGAAGCCTGAAAGGATGGCATCTTTTTCAGTAGAAACAAGCAGTTTGCATTGCTGAAGTCTCAACAAATTGAGACTTGGGTGTGGTGGTACAAGTGACAGAAGAGACAGGCAGGGATGTATTCTCAATACGTCTACATGGTGACTTATCTAGTTATTTAATAATTTATTATCTAATTATTTAGCAATTTATATAATTGTCTCCCACACTAGACTGTGTGTTCTTTTGGGAGCACCCAGAGAGGAATAGGTTTGTGGCAGGTGGTCAATGCCATGGATGGATGGATGGATCCATAAACATGTATATAAAACTGAAAACACACAGTTCCCAGCTTTGTAGCTGAGGTGTCCAATAATGTTCCTTCTACAGCTGCTTGGCTTCTCCCAGGTTATCTCTGCCTGAATTTCTCCAGCCTCAGGGGTTCCTCCTTTGACTACCCAGCTTTCCCAGCCAAGCTGATGGTGAGAGGCTGGGAAAGGTCACGGAGCTGCTTTTTCCTACAGCCCCAGGGTAAGGGTCCCTCCCCTAGAGGCTGGGGGGACCCCCCATAGACATCATCACTAGACTCGGCCAGTGCTGTAAACTGGAACAGGGGCAGGCGCGCCGTGGGAATGTCAGGGTCCCTCCACCCACTCTCGGCTCCCCAGGCTCCAGGCTGGAGTCCTTGTTGTGATTGGTAGAACATGCAGATTCCTCCAGATGCTTGGATGCCACCCTGGTGCAGGAGTACAAAGTGTCACCATCCGTCTCGGAGACACTCCATTAACGTGCTCCGTTGGTTGTTTTTATTTTAGTTGATTTGGCGGTCAAACCAGAACAGTTTATATGTGGTCTTAATATCTTGGCCCCATAGCTTTTCCTTCCCACCTCCACTTGCTAAGCACAAATGGCCCAAATACCTATAAACCCAGAATTTCCTTCTTCTAAGAACAATTTTTGACTAACTATTCCAGAAAGTGGCTTAACAGGCTGACCCACTTGCCAAGGCTTATAAAAATTCACCCCTTCTTCTCCAAGAGAAAATATGCCCAGGGAGAAGTTTCAAGCTTTGGCCTCCTGATTAAAGGTTTATGCTTAACCATACTCTGGACTCTGGTTGATTTTCTTCCACTGAAAAATGTGTCTTTCAGACTGATGCAGTTCTTTAAAAACGTAGGGAAAATTGTCGGTTAAACTGTCGGTTAGAATTCTAATACAGGTTGAATTGATTTGGAACTTCAGCTCAGGTCAGCCCTGGGGCATTGGAAGGAGGAATTGAGTCCCACTTAGGCACTGCTTAAGTTCTTTTAAGAGAACCAGGGCATTTACTGCTCAGTGGTGGACTATTTTGAATTTCTCAGCTACAATGCTTTGTTTAGCCAGCAAGTGAAACCAACGGAGAAAGTACGCAAGAAGTATTTCCCATTCTCTTTGCCCTTATCTTTTGGATTTAATATTCAGTGACTTTGTCCCATGGAATTTTGACATGTAATGGGCAGGGCACTGGGTCCAAAATTATCAAAGCACATCACTAAGGGTCTACCCACATGCCTGCCTAATCAGTTTATGCTCAAATCTCATTGGATCAAATTGCATTCATTCTCTGGATTTTTTAGTCCAGCTCCAAATGAAACCCTCCCCAGTCAATCTCTTTTGATCATTAATAAGGCAGAAATGCAGGTGAACAATAACTCACCAGAACTCTAGTTTATTTATCTGTAGTTGCTATTAAATAAGTATACGTGGCAAAGTCCCTCAGCTATAGTAGGTCTTGTTAGAGTTGTTTACACATTTTATTGAGAAACTTCTTACAAAGAAAATACAACTTTCTTTCTTCCCCTTGAAAATACTGAAGTAAAAGAAAATCCTGATAACCTACCAATATGTTCTGAAATAAAGGCAGAATTGAACTGCTCTTGTACACCTTGGAGTCATGATCTTTTGTTAAAGTCATCCATCTGGAAAAATGGAAACATAATTTAGATCTTTTATGAAACTGTTCCTTTACCTGTTAACCTTTAGTAAGTGAATTGAAGCTGTGAAAGGTGCTGAGTTAACTGCTCTTGAATCAAGGACCATGGAGACAGATGTCCATTCTGGAAACATTCATATCAAAATGACCTTGTTGTACATCAGTGCTTCTCCAAAATTCAGAGCACACCCATCAGCAAAATAGTGTTTCTCCAGGAACAACTGTAGAAATGATAGTAGTAGTAGTAATTGATAGTAGTAGTTGATAGTAGTAATTGAAGAGTACCATAAATACTAACACATTTTAAATATTAATTTTGTGCCAGGCATAGCTCTAAACACTTTACATGTGTTAAATCATCCAATGAACCACTGTCAAAATTCCTATTTATTTAGGTTAACATTCCTACCCATCTGAGAATATTGATAAAGATTTAATACTTCCCTCAAAAGATGGGCAATGTGACACAGGCTGTAACACCGAGTGTTCTAATCAACGTTCTTGGTCATGAGAAGGTCAGTAGACAGGGTGGCACAGAGAAGTATTATTAAGCTTCACTCCTTTTGTTGTTAACCTGGAGCCTCCAGATCAAAACAGTCAGGATTCTTTTCAGAGAAAAAAAATTAGTGTCCATAGTGTTATGAGTAAAACTTGAAGCCATGAAGACATACAAAGTCTCTGGGCATTTTTAGGACCAGTTCGTCATACACTATTAGAAGGAATAAAAGATGTCTTTTATGAATGAGTATTGCATTTGTCCTTGGCAGCTTTGTGATTCTTTTGTAAGGAAAATTTGTCCCTTCTCTCAATTTATGTATTTAATTTATCACTTATTTCTATCAGTTTGGATTCATGTGTATTTATTGAATACTTTGGGTTATAATACAATGCTACATTATTTATTTTGTTCAAATTGTTCATTTTTGGCTACTGCAATGTCTTTCAGATTGACTCTTGTGTTTCTTTGTCATACCCTTTTTGTTTTTTGATTTTTAAAGTTTAATGTCTTTTTCAAGTTATCATTTCAACATTATTAAGGCTTGACAAAATTATATTTACCTATGGTGTACTATGTTATGTGTTATATATGTATACTTTGTTTTGTTTTTTGAGCACTTTCTTATTTTTCTTAACTTTTGGTACTATGGGTGCTCCAGGATCATCTTCCTTTTTACCTGACTCAGTATTAGAATCAACCATTTCTCCAGTGATCCCTAATTCTTTTTATTGGTGAACCCCTGACAACCACTGAGCTCTTTTCTATCCCTTTAGTTTTGGGCAAGATGTACTTGGTTTGGTCTAGGGAGCTCACTGTAAATAAACTTTAGATGTATGATTTATGGGACATGGCTCGAGAAAATGTTGTATTAGTTTTATGTAATTTTTGGCATGTAATGCAGACAGTATTTGGTATAAAATGCAGACATGTCATGACCTAAATATATCTTTTTTTAAGTGATGTCCCATACACAATGTTTGCATCCTATGTTAAATCTCATTCAGGGAGGGCCTAATGCAGCAAGGAAGAACTTGGGGAGTGGACCTACGAAATCACCTGTACCCTTGATATTAGTCAAGCTTGATAATGGTTAAGATTTCGAACTCTGAATCTAATTTGATGATCTGATCTTTTGTATTATCTTGATTCTCTAAATGATTTCCCTGCTTTAATCCTTGGTTCCTTCAGTCTCAACCACAAGAGCAACAGTAAGCCCTTTGGAATGCAATCGTGGTCATGTTACTACTCTTATCAAATGGCTTTCTATTAAGAGTAAAGCCCAAATCCTACAATGGCCGCAAAAGCACTGCATGATCAGACCTCCTGGTTTCTTCCCTGTACTCATCTCTTATGAGCCTCCCCCTCTGTCACCCTGCTCTGCGCCCACTGCCCTCCTTGCTGGCCCTCCAACTTGCAGGCAGTTCTTCCTCAGGACCATTGCTCTGACTCTGCCCTCTGCCTGAAGACACCCACAGTGGCTGCCTCTTCTCGAAATTTCAAGTCTTTACCTTCTCCGACTTTCCCCATCTAAAGTTGCCCAAACCCTCCAGCACTTACACCACACATCCCCTTTACCCTGATTTGTCCTTCTCCATAGCCTTTGTCACCTTCTCAGACATCATATAATTTATACATTTTTTTATTATGTCTCTCCTCAACATAAGAATGTAAGCTCCCTGAGAACAGAGGTATTTTAACTACTTTCCTAGGTGCAGCACTTTGAGCAGTACCTAGCAAAATAGGCAAATATCGTGAAACACATGATGAATTTCCCCCTGGGTATTGTTTTGCCTGAATTCAGCACATTATTTCCTCCCTCTTCCTGGAACAGGGGGCCCAGCCCCATTCTCACCCCATTGGCGCCCAGGCCATGAATAACCTGCATGCATTTAAAATTATTCACTGTGGCCTTTGTGGGTTTTTTGTAGATTTTTTATTGCATTAGAATCGATGAACAATGCCTATTTTATGCAATTCACTGAGTTTTCTTTTATGGTCTAGTTCATGGTGGATCTTTTTAAATGTTTCAACTGTATTTGTTTGAAATCAACATGGGTGCCCAGTTTGTTGGCTGTAGCATACATATCATCTAGTTGGCTAATTGTGAAATCCAAATCCTCTTTTTATCCAATAGGTTGTGATTAGATTTATTAGTGTACCAGTATTATGGTGTCTGTAATTTAGTTGAGAATAGTTCATAGACACTTCAAGTCGTCACAGAAAGGAACCTTCTAGGTGTAGTGAGCATTCTAATCAGGAAAACCATACTGCAGAGCTGGCTACTATAAGCCCTTCTGTTAATTTTCACTGATCATTAAGAAGGTCACCGATTCTGAGTGCAATCACGGCTTGTTAGAATAACAGGTTGGAAGAGGTCCCTCACTGTTAACACCAGTGGTATTCAAGATAGGAAACCCGGATCATTTACACCACTCCCTAGCCTTACACAAACAAGGTAAAACTATCTATAAGGCTCCGGGTGGTGCCTGAGGCTTAATCCTAAAATACCTCTGTCTAGCCTCTTGGTTAGAGGATGGCTCATAGTGATAACAGCAACAAAATTTTGCCCCTGGAATAGTCAGAACCATCTTGAATAAAAAACTTTTCATGAAAACTGTGACTGGATCACCTAGAGACAGAGCTGGAACTTCATTACGCTTACAAAATAGCTTGTTAGAACTGTTTTGGGTCTGATTAATAATCAATTATTGTTTAATAAGGTTGTAGAAATTACCTGATCAATAACCACCTAAATGTTAACGGTATCTAGAAATACATTGTGATAAATAAATCAAATGCCAGAGTGTAATTTCAAAATATATTTCACATTTCTAGCATCATAAAAAGAAATCCCTTTGTATGGATTACTTTAAAATACTTTTTATCAGAAATATAGTTTTGGTAATAAACATTTGATAACTATATAAACATGTAACAGATACGCTCTATACATGTAATTTAAGTACATTAATATGAATATTCTTTATGAGTATAATTCATACAAAATGATAAATTATTTTTACATTATTTTAGAAAATATTGGCAACGTAAGTTCACAAGAGTTAATCAGTCAATTTTAGTGCCGCTGCCCTGTATCAAGAAGCCTCTGCATGTACAGAGAGAGCCCCGTGAACTGGTTAGGGTCTCTCTGAAGTTCTCTGGGAAGCAGCGGAGGCTTCAGGGGAGCCCACAGGCAACAGGGCAGTCTGGGGAGCATCAGGGGCACAGGAAGGGAGCAGAGGGCTGATATGCAAAATCTAACCATAAGTTTTGTTATATTGTTAAGCAATCCACTCCCCATCCCCCCAAGAAATGTTAAAATTTATGGAAAGTCTCAGCTTCAGTGAAATTATCTTTTTGTATTTTCAGCCAAAAAGCTTAATTCTCTTCAATTTCTGGTTTTATGACCAAATATCCTGAAGATACCGTTTTTCTTCTTTTAAAGTAGCCAATGTTTTCATTGCTTCTAGTTTTTCAACTCCAACCTCTCTGCTTATTATTTCCACAAGGGCATCATTTACATCCTTGGCCATATTCTTAGCATCTCTAGAAAAGAAAATAATAGCATCATCACTTACGGAGTAGGAATTTTTACCAGATCTTCCTCAATTCACAAATCTAATTCCTTTGACTCCACATCTTAGTTCTTCCCTCCCTCTTCCCAGAACAGGTCTCCCAGACTCATTCACACCCAGGCCCAGGCCTTCCTCACGGTGACCATTCTGTTAATAACAGGCAGGCAAAGCTGACCACACTGTCAAAAGCCTCCACAAGCTTCCAGGTCCCCAGAGCAGCCCAGTGTTTGCTAAGAGTCTGAGAAGAGTCTGAGGGCGCATGCGTCTGGCTCCTGCCGGCTGGCCTCTCATTCCCTGCCCTCCACTCTAAAGGCAGGACTCACGCTCCTGAAGGAACAAGCTCTCTCTCACTCCTAGGCCTATTCCACACATGATGTTAGTAACAGACACCTGTATTGAGGATTTATTATATGCTGGGTCCTTTTCTAAGTGCTTTAACATGTCTTAACTCTTCAATTTATGAGATGGGAGAGGTGCCCCTCCGGGTGCTTCTGCCATCCCCTACAGAAAGAACACTTCCTATAGAACACCTGTGAGGTGGAAGCCTCTGCTTCCGTGGCTTTCCCACTAGGGGGAAGTTGCTGGAGGGCAGGGAGCATATCCCATTTATCCTTGTACCTCGAACATCTGAACGGTGCCCAAGCACTCAGCGGGTACTTCAATGTTGGTTGCATGAAGGAAAAAAGTGTCGGGCAATATTCTCACATGTTAGAAACTAAACCTGTCTTGGCCCCTCACAGTGAAATTTTCTGAGGTGTCTACAGTGGCCATCTAACCTTTCTCAACAGCTCTCCCCTCAACCACTCCCAGGGAGCTTCTACCCCACAGCCCCTCCCCAGGTCACTAGTGGCTACCATGTTGCCAAACTCCCTGCTGCCCTCTCTCTGTTTCCTCACTTAGCAGCAGCACAGGCCCACTCCGAGACACCTTCCGCCCTGGCTTCGGGACAAGTTTGCTCCTTCTCCCTCCTTCCCCTCAGCCTCCTTTGTACCTGCTTCCCTGACAGACCTACTCGTCAAACCATGTTCAAGTGCTCCAGGGCTTCATTCTGAGCCCTCGTCTCTGACCACTGCTATTAAAGCTTTCAAGTCCACTTCACAGATATGAAAAATGAAGCACCAGTGATTGGGGAAAAGCTATTTCTGGGGTAATGTTTTAAGAGATTGGATGTTTAAGATATTCTCCAAGTTCTCAACTATCCGTTAGTTGTATATCTTTACAATTAACTCTGCCTCTTCTATTTAGAGGTGTTTCAAAAACTTCAGCCTATTATTTGGCCACTGATGTCACTGTCCTCTATGAACAAGATGAAGATCAAATAATTCACTAAAAGCTAAATGAAAATGTAAACTAACACATTTTCTAGAATTTCTGCCCTTTATCAATCTAAAGCTGCGGTCCCCAATCCCGGGTACCAGTCCGCAGCCTGTTAGGAACCAGGCCGTAGAACTCCACCTGCCCCGCATCCACTCCGTGGGAAAACTGTCTTCCATTAAACTTAGGAGGGGTGGGGTACACAGCAACAGGAGGTGAGCAGTGGGGAAAGAGAAGCTTCAGCTGTATTTACAGCCACTCCCCATCGCTCACATCACTGCCTGAACTCCAGCTCAGACTCCCTCAGCCCTCGGAATAATTGTCTTCCATGAAATTAGTCCCTGGTGTCAAAAAGGTTGGGGACCACTGATAAAGCAGTATTTTTCAACTAAGAGTCAAGATCTACTAATAGATCATGAAATCAACCGCGTAGCCAAAGCCAGCTTTTTAAAAATTAAACAATAAAACAAAACAGAAGAAAAATGATTAGAATGTGGCATAAAAGTAAGTTGAAAATATAAGTTTTATTTCACAAAATTTGTTTCCATTATATTTGTGTATTCTGGGTCAGTACTTTGTCTTCTGCATCACAGTTAAAAGAAAAAAAAAAAAAGAACCTGACTTAGTGACTTAGAGAACGTGTTAAATGCTAGGGATGGGTTAGGATGAGAATAAATTTCTTACTTCAAAACTTCTTTTTAATTAGCAAAATTTTTTCAGTTCCATTAAAACAAACAAATAAGTTTTAAACAATTTTAGTTTCTATGGCAACTGTGGATTTCTGTAAAAGATCTTGTCTCAGAAAGTATTAATAGATCAAACCTAGTAACGTAAGAAATGTTCCTGGGTTTATGTCAACTTTAACACCACAAGATTGTGCCTGGAAGAAAAAGGATCCTAGTACTCACATTCTCAGAGTTAAAATCATATTTTTTTCCTTTAGGTAGTTCAATAGCACAAATCACCAATTTTTACACACAACAAAATCAACCCTGAGATTTCAAGTTAAAAAATTAACGTTATAATAAATGTAATTTTTATAGACTAAAAACACGTATTTAAAATGGTAGAAAGCATTCCTGATGCAAGAAATCTTCAATCACTACTTCACTTATAAGGACAACTTCTTGGCTATTAAATATATGTTAAAATCATTGTATTAATAGAACTTGTATATTTATTCCTATACTTAAGAATCAAATATGTCTCATTGCTGTATATCTAGATTATTGGCCTCCCAGTCCTTTGTTCTTTTATACATCAACTGCTTTCTCCTATCCAGCACTTAAGCATGAGGACCACTTACCCACACATGTAAATATAACCATTCTCATGAAGAAGGATTCTTGCCACCTGCTTGCCGTGGAGCTGGATGTTGTCTTGCACATACTTTGCTGGTGTTTCCTCCTGGCCCACAGGAGGATCTCTTGAGAAGCAAACCTTCAGATGAGTTAAGATCCCTTGCTTAAGAAAATGTCTGAGCTCTTCTCTGAAATATAGTACATAATGGATTACTGGAAGTTGGTGATTTAAAGTTTAAAGAGTCTGAGCCTTAGAATTGGATACTCAGTGGTTGAGTATTACAATACTAGAACTATATAGTACCTGAATAGATAATCTCTATCCTTATGTCTGCAGCCAAAAAACAACCACATTGCTCCAAAATTTCCATCTGGGTGTTGTTCTTGGAGTTTCTCTCTAAGTGAAAAAGAAAGTTTAGATGTATGACATAAAGAATAAGAATATGTAAATCCAATCTCTTTCACCAGGAAATAACACCAACAAACTCAGATAAGTTTGTAAAATCCATCTTTGCAGTCACTGAAAGGTCACTCACTTAATTAACATTTTATTATCCACAGGCTGTCATGGCCACTCTAGCAGACACCACCTAAGCAAACATGTTTGGAAGTTGTAGCCATATATGACACAGACATTAACAAAGATAATTCAAAATATCACACTGTGAAACCTAGACAAATTTCTACATGAAATAATATTAATAACAATTTTATGGATAAATCAACTCTTTATAATGGAGAAGTGGTATAGGGTTATAAAAGGCAGAATGTGTAAGAAGGGTTTATGAAATGATGAACACACCAATGAGACACAGAGCATGTCATTATGCTTTTGCTTGATAAAAAAACAAAAAACAAAACAAACAAACAAAAAAGACTGTCCAAAGGGTGTGACTGGAGAACAGTACCTAAGACTTCTTCACTAAGTCACAAACATGGAGAGAAGTATAGTTCTGCTCTGATACTAAGTTATACCTATTAGTATCATTCTGTTGAAAATTTCTAATGTTTGGGGTTTAACTTTGAAACTTTTGGTATAATTAGATATCTGTTACTACCAATTTTATCCAATTATGGAGCATGAAAATGCACCTGAAATTTGTCCCCAACCACATATACAATAAACCACAGAGTAGCTGGGGAAAAAAGAAAACTAAAAGTGCCACAGTAAAAAAGGAAGTTCTAACACAAAGCAAAATCTCTGTAACATACTGTGTTTACTTTTCCTATGGTGACAAATGATGTTATGCTATCACACATTTAATAATAATTTTTTAAAATAAGAATTTTATGAACAAAGTCCAATTACCCTAAAAACCACTGAATAAACAAAAAGGTTAACATTAAAGTGTACACTTCCCCACTGGCCAAAAAAAGCACGTACCTATGCTGTAGGAAACCAATAAAGGGTGCTATGCCAGTTCCTGGACCCACCATTATGATGGGAGCTGAGGGGTCATTTGGTAAGTGGAAAGAATTTGTTGTCCGAGGAGAGATGGAAATCTGGAATATTAAACCAATTGTGGTAAGTATGAAACAAAACCTAGGCAAGAGCATATAAACAAGTTGATTTTTGCTAAAGAATTGGGAAAGTGTAAATTCCCATCAAAGAAGCATCATTAAATTGAACAGCAGTATTAAATCTTACTGAAACCATGAACACATTTGTCACTATAGAGAACTAAGTTTGTCTTATAAATTTTTTCTTTTTTATCCAAATCACAAATGTTTTTAAAATGACAGGCATGGTATTAATGTTTTTGAGACAGAATACCAAATAAATGATAATGAAATCATTTCTCTAGGCTCATGGATAAGATTTGCTTTCTAGTAGGCAATCAGTAATATACATTATAGAGAAATATACCCCCAAAATGAAGACATGATTCTTCATGTTTGCCCATAAAGGGCCAATGAAGATTAATATCAAAATGGGGTTGAGAAGAGTTTTAAATGAAAACTGGGTACCATAAAAAGATATTAAAGAAAGCAAACTTGTCCTAAGATAACACTACAAATGACACATTGATTTCTTCATTACCACAATGACAGAAGACTTTATGATAAAGCCTGCAATGCTGTTGGCTTTATTTTAAGCATCTTACAGGCAAAGAGGGACAACTCTAAATTGTTCCCTACACGTGTGTTCTTGAATCAGATTTTGCTGAGTGCGTCACTAAGTCTACATGTAAATGTGTTCACAATTTGTTCAAAAAAAATCATAACCTTTTTCTTCTAGGTGTTTTAAAAGTGACTTCACTTCCCACCATAATTTCTTCTAACAGCATGAATTCAGATCTCACAAACAAAAGGGGAGAAATAGGGACCAAGGAATCCTACTACTCAAAATTGGAGAATACAAAATTAATCTTTGGTTGCGCCAGAATGCCAATGCCAAACTGCCTACTTGGGACGCAGGATACAGTCTAAACATAAAATGAAGCTGTCTCTCATCACCACCCTTCGAGACTTGCCCAACTCTTCACCTCTCCCTTCGGCCAATCTACCACGAGTATCAACAGAAAAGGTCTTTTCTATGAATAAAACAAGCAAGGAGAAAAGACTGTATTGTACAAAATTCATGTTTTGCACATTCAGAAAATATGTGGATTAGTTAAAAGTGAAAGTAAAGTTTTTTGCCCTTCCAATAGAGATTTTAAAATTCAAGTATAGCATAAATTTTCTTTTGAATAATTTGATAGTAATGGACAACGTGGGTGAGACTACATTGTTCTTCCTAATCAAGCAGAGAGAGCAATTTAACAATGCTGAAATCGCATGCTACTTTAGTACCTTAGGAGCCAGGGCTTTTCCGCCGTCTTCACATGACACATGTGTGTTTGGCTGAAGAAATGAGTCAACCAAGGTGGCCAGCCAGCCTGTGCACACTCCCTTCCGCAAAACCACTGTTGTGGTGTTGGACAAAAACTCCACAATGTTAAAAACAAAACGAAGCTTCCCTGGGTGAAATAAACTTGAGCTGCAAAGACACACAAGGTAAGTTTTGAACTCCGTATTAAGACTAATACATACACGCCATCCTTTTTTATTACAGTGAGAATATTTCCTTAGAGGCTCTATCTAATCTACCTTCCAACTCCTTATAAAGAAAAAGCCATAGTAGTTACTTAAAAACTACCCCCAACCTCACACTTCTCCACCCCATGCTTTGTGATATCAGGAAAGTTTCTAATTTTATTTGCTTGCCCTGAGACCAGATAATATTTATAAAAACTGACATACCCTAAGGGTCTTCATATAAAAAACTCACTCACTCAATATTTATAAAGATTTTTTACCATGTGAACCAACAAGCATAAATCCTAACAAATATACCATACATGAGTTATTGTCAAGATGATAAAATTGAAAGTGACTGAAGTATATACACCCAAAAAACTAAAAACTCAGCGTGAAAACATCTTTAAAAGGTATTTCTCCAAAAACACATTTCTGTTCATGTTATACCACAGGCTAAAAAATGTGAAAGAACTTCCAGAGTTAATTCTCATTCCTCTTCCAACCAAAAACAAATAAACAAACAAAAGCAAAAAACAAAAAAAAAAAACCCAAAAACAAAACAGAGCACCTTCTAGTATTATTACAAGGGACAAAGGAGAAGGCCAGATGGGAAGACAGCAGAGGTTGTGTGAAGAATGGAGGCTAGACCACGAGTCAGGGCCTGGACCTACGAGCCAGTGCTCAGGATGCCCATGGTGAAATTGGAGGGGCTGGGCACCAACAGATAAGACAGGTGGACAAGAGTGACACTCACTGCCCCAGGGAGAACACAGTGCTGGACCATGGGTGGCCACCAAAGACTTTCTACTCTGTGAGGTCCTGGAAGACAGGAGCCTCATGACTCCTCTTTATACACTATCATGCCTGCTACCACCTTCCACAAATCAGGTAAGTTTTCACTGAATGAATTAATAAACAATAAGGATTTGGAAGTCTGAGTTTCATTAAGATTTTAGGGAAAATATGTTACATATTATGTGAATAAACATTAGTACCTGGCACATGAATATGGTCTGGGTTGGAGTTTAGGGAGGTGTTCTAGGAAAAAAAAAAAAACCAAATAATTATTAATTCACTGCTGCTGAAAGTAACCTTACCTAAATGATAAAAAAATTCAAGGGCCTAAATTTAATGCCTGTCTTGTCTTAGAATACTCATAACTTACATTCTAAACATATTGTAGCGAACATATCTGTTCTTTGTGTCTAAGTAAAATATTTCTATTTTTCCCTCTAATTCCTAAAGTTAAAAACCAGATATAATGCATTTCTTTACTCTGAAATCAGTATTTCTATCCAAATGCTGTTTTTTTTCTTTTCTTTTCTTTTCTTTTTTGAGACAGAGTCTCATTCTATTGCCCGAGCTAGAGTGCTGTGGCATCAGCCTAGCTCACAGCAACCTCAAACTCCTGGGCTCAAGCAATCCTCCTGCCTCAGCCTCCCAAGTAGCTGGGACTATAGGCATGCTCCACCATGCCTGGCTAATTTTTTCTCTATATAGTTTTAGTTGTCCATATAATTTCTATTTTTTTTTAGTAGAGACGGGGTCTCGCTTTTGCTCCGGCTGGTCTCGAACTCCTGAGCTCAAACGATTCACCTGCCTCAGCCTCCCAGAGTGTTAGGATTACAGGCGTGAGCCACTGTGCCCAGCCCTGAATTCTCTTTCATATGAAATATTTTGTGACAGGTCTCTGCCTGGAAGGGCCCTGAGTATGTCAACTTACACTGGTATGACATGAGGAATCCCCTTTTTGCTCTTGAAGGACCCTAAATCTGGACTTGCCCGGATGGGGACATTTCTGCACTCTGTACACCCTTCAATCTCTGTCAATTAAATCTAATGCTCATTATCTTTGAAAGGTATTTTTTTCATAGTCATTTTTAGATATAATTTAGCTAAATGACCTTTTTGAAAAAATAGCTAAATTAGAAAAGATGCTCAATTCTGAGCCTGAAAAAGAGAATTAAGACTGGCTTTATTAAGAGAGAAAATGATAGTGACATTGGTAGAAGAAAAAAAATAAGGAAATCAAAGGCTTGGAAGGGGGAATCTTTGACTTCTAGAAGCCAGTGCAGATGTTACAGCACCCTGGTGACAAGATACAAGATGTTTACATACTGACTGTCATTCATTTAGAGGTGTTCCCAATGTGTCTGCATAGTCACAGGGTAACACTTGAGCAGCACGTTTTCTTTACTGGAGGACGCTGGCCTGCCTACTAGTGCACAAAGAAGGCCAGTGCATGCCAAACGGCCTACTCACCGAGCAGGAGACTGAGTGGCGGCTGGCAGGACGGGAAAGCGAGGAGGAGGTCCAACAGGCAGGCACAGGCGTCCCGCACAAAGCGGCTGTAATCAGCTGCCCCTTGTTTGCTACACAGCTCCTGCAGCCTGCGCTTTTCTGCACTGTTGCTGGTGTAGTGCACGAGGGCTCGCAAAAATGCCTGCGAAAAGGAAGCTGACTTAAATTACCACGTGCTTTGTGGTTAGGGCTATCATGATATTCAGTTAGTAACTGCCTGGGAATGTGCCCAATTACCCAAGAGAAAGTGAGAGAGCTACTAGGAGTATATTCAGAAAAATACAACTTAATTCACCATTTGCTTTAATGTTGGCCTGTTAGGAAAATTTCACAATATAAAAAACTAAATCAAAATAATAAAGTTCTGAACTCCAAGGCTCAACAACTTAACCACGTCCAAACTCCTGGACAAAACACCAAAGTTGCTAATAACAAGTTTTAGTTTCAACACTACAAGCTTATTCATTACAATAAGCTTGCAGTATTACATTATAAACAATTGCAAGCTTATTCATTATATGACATATTAATACATAGCTTATTGCTCAAGGGCTCTTTAGGATCAAAGCACTTCAGTAATTATTTGCATCAAATGTTCTGTGAATGCTTATGAGTACTGCTACTTTGAATTCCATGGCACAAGATGGCTGTGTCCTGGACTCCCTCGACAGGGCAGACAGGATTGCTGCTCTCATGGGGGTCAGAGGTTTCCAACGGCCTAGCCCAAGAATCCCTTCCTAAAATATCCAGAGACTAACAAATTACATGTATTCCTCAAAATGCCAAACTCAGCACTGAACAAAAACAAGCACTCAGGAAATGCTGCTGAATCAATGCCCAAATATCTGCATAGATCTTTGGCAAGATAATTTACCAATAACACTTTGTAAGTTCTAAAATCAATAAAAATATACTTAATTAAAGGCTAAGACAGTGATAATTATAAATCTTTTAAAATAATTTTCACTTTAGCACAACAGAAATCTATGGTACCAAAATAGGAAATACTGCACTGTTTTTGGAGCATAAGCTCACACAGCTGACAAATATTATTACAATTTGAACTTCAAATATTTTTAAAGTAGCAACTCTACCCCAAGAAATTTATTTTACAGAAATACTTCAGATATGTGTGCAAAGATTAATACAGTACATGAATGTTTGCCTGTTTTTTTAATAGTGAAAAAGCAACAACCACTCAATTGCCCATGATTAAAACAAGTTATAACATATCCATTAAAAATATCTTCTATCTATCCATGTTTAAATATATACAGATTACTGATTTCTTTTTAAGTAAAAATGGTAAGTTGTAGAACAGTACATATACTACAGGACCCCATTTTTTCTTCGCAAAACAAAATTCAAGTGTTAACTCTGAGGGTTTGATGATAAAAGACTTTGGTTTCCTGGGTTATTTCTGTATCCAGAATTTTTCCAATGAGCTATTTTCCAATGAACTATTATTTTTATAGTAAGAAAAAATATATTTATGTATATGCCTAACAAAAATTTGAAAAATGGTAGAGATGAACCAAAATTGTGAATTTATTGAATTTGAATCAAGAAGTTCTCATCACAGTTACTTAAATTTACTCGAGTTTTATCAAGGGCGGAGCCTCTCTCTAAAGTAGTTTGCTTCCCAAAGACTAGAAATGCAATAAACACATAATGAAACAGAATAAAAACTACCCTGGGGAGAAGGTAGCATACTTACAACACTCTTTATGCTCACTGACAACACAAGTTTGGCAAAGCACAACATGGAAAATTTTATCCATTAATATCCATTTGAGGGAACTGGTTAGAAGAAATCAGTTACAAGTATTTTTTAAAACAGTTCCTGGTACAACACTGACATCTAGTGGACTGTTCTATCTCCAAATTAATCTAAACATCAATATAACCTACCAAAAACCTTCAATTTTTCCTGAATAATTCCGTTTCAGTAATAAATAATTATGTAGAATTACACAAAGGAGATCCTAACAACTGTAGGAAGTGGCAAGTGGTGGTGGAGGGGGAGAGCTCAAACTCTCATGAGCTTCCTGTCATCAATTAGAGATAAAGTAGCAATATGTAGCTGGATAACACAAGGTCACCTACAGACACTTTCATCACTGTTTAATGTGCTATATGAAGTTAATGCCTACCAAAAAGAAGACTAGGAAAAAGCCCTATTTTAAAAATCTCCTTTCAATAGAAAACATAAAAATTTAAATATAAACACAACATAAAAACATTTGTCTATGACAATTATAAAGACAGCACACACCCTTGGGAACTAAATTTAAAACTCTGAAGATATTTTGGTAAGCCTTCAAAGGGAAAATACCAGATCTATTTAATAAATCCTAAACAGAGCTAAGCATATTTTAAAATAGTTACCCCAAGAAGACAGAAAAATACCTTTTTAGGAATTGTTCGTATTTCAAGACACCAGGTAAAAATGAATTGGAGAGAACATCCCTCAGGTACATGCTCGGGTAAGGAAGCTCCTTTTCAGGTAAAGATAGGAAAGAGGTTCATGACACAGAAATAAAGAATAACATGTTTTACATTTCCCAAAACACAACTACTGCAATGCTTTACATTATAGTACTATTAAACTGCAAAATGATTTGTGGCGATATTAAGCCAAAAAATTTCCCCAAAATGAATATAGTAGAAAACCCCACCTTACAAAAATAAAAGAATGCAAATTCAAGGTAGGCCAAATGAAAGGAAAATTATCTAAAATTAAGAACAAAAAGCAAAAACGATGGCAGTACTCCACTGGCCCCAGACACCCTAACAAGTCACAGCATCAGGGCTGTACCTTTCTTCTTTGTGTCTGCCTTAATTTTCAAGAGGACACGGTACTCTCTTTTATCTGCAAGCTGCAGTCTTTCGAGCAAGTTTTGTACCTCAGAATCACTGTTAGGACAGATCACACTGAAGGCATCTCCAGGCTGATAGGAAAAATCTGTTTTCTAGAAAAGCACCAAAATGAAAGGAAAAAACTATGAGTTAAAGAGTTTCAGTTGTAGGATAAGAAAAAATAGTTTTCATTATATGACAATTTTAACATATGAACTCAGAAAGAAAATAACCCTAATTGCAAAAACCAAACAAGTCTAACTAACCAAATGAACACACTTTTATTAGCAGTTACTTAAAAAAAGAAATTTGGTGTTATCCAGTGTTCTGCCTTTTATCACTGTGTATTTAGTTCTGGAGATCAGACCTTTCTCATTTTCTCCAGAGTAAGGTACCATAGGGTTTTTAATAATCTGTGTTAAAATCCCTCTTTTATAAAACATACATGTACAGGCACATAAACATATGAAAACAATACATTATAGCCCAAAGAAACTACTTAAGGTCATCTGCATTGGTTTTCAGTTTCATTTTCCTTACTTTACTCTTGTCCTTTGAGGAGAAATAGAGGTAGGAAAGGACACTTCATTATTTCCTTAATGAGTACAAAACATTACACTATGTGACTGAATACTGGTTGTGAGCAACATGGGCTGGAAAAGAAGCCACTCCCCAAATCAAGTCTCGTCACTTGGCCCACTGCCTCCACGGCCCCAGAGCAACAGAGCATACAGACTAGAGTTCTAGAAAGGGGCCTCTCACCATGACACAAGGTAGAGGGAGCCTGCAAGGGAGATAGACTTGACTCAGCACTGGCCAACCCTTGCCTCTTCACAACAAAATGTAGAATATCAGAATAAAAAACATTTTGGTGTACATAGTTAATACTTATGAAAGCAAAAACATCTAGTGTTGATGCTAGTCGTATTTCTTTTTTCTATTAGGAAGTTCAATTAAATCTACACACAGCCTTCATGTACCCTTACTTTTCTGAAAGTACAACCCACAACTTCTTGGGACCTTCATCAAAATAAAGGGTTGAGGTAATTGACTTTGAAGAGGCACTTAAGCACTAGTTGTAGGATTATCAATCAGTTTCTTAACCTGAGGTCAATGGATTCTGGCAGCGGGTGGAGGGGCTCACGGATGGGGCTCACAGAGGTACACCTCAGAGAGGACACAACCACCCTGAAACTGCATGCAAATGTTTCTATATACAGTTGACCCTTGACACCCACAGGCTCCACATTCTCAGATTCAACCAACCCTGGAGGGGAAATATTAAAAAATAATAATACAATAGAAAATAATAATACAATAAAAAAAATACAAATTTTAAAATACAGTACAACTATTTAAATAGCATTTACATTGTATTAAGTGGTATAAGTAATCTAGTAATTTAAAGTATACGGGCAGATACACGTAGGTTGTATGCAAACACTACGCCTTTTCATGTAAGGGACTTGAGCCTCCGAGGGTTTTATTCTCTGAAGGAGGCTCTGGAACCAATCTCCCAAGGATACTGAGGGATGACTGTAATCATTTTTCTGGAGAATCCATAGTTATTGCAGATTCTCAAGGGAATCAGAACTGCTGCTCTGAGGAGTTAACCCCTCCATGCCAGTCCAGTTTGAGCTCTAACTAGCTGGCTGACCTTGGGTGAAGCTTCCTTTCCTGGGCCTCTTCTTTTATGTAAAATGCTGCTCTGATTCCATTATTCTTTCAAGGCTTAAAGAGTAAGGCAGCAACTCTATCCTCTCAGGCTGAATCACCTCCAGTCACTCCTCCTCTTAGCCCTTCCCTGAAGTGGAAAGAAAATAGGTGTGACGAGGGAAGAAAAATGCTGGGTCGGGAGTGTAATGGCCAGATGCCCTGTCAGAGACCTCTCGTTCTTCCTGAGCATATACAACCAAGCACCACATGAGTCTCTCTGCACGACTTGACAATATTACTGTGCTGAGAAATAAATTTTGCAACTTACTGAAATGTCCAATTCTACCAGCAGAGTGGTTTTTATGGCATCATTCGTAGTAAGTTGAACTGCCTTTGAGACTGGAACTTGAAAAATTGGATCCACTGAAGTCACAGAGGCTTGGCTTTTCTCCTTGAGAAACAAATGGACAAAATATAACTAAATGCAATTTTCAATTATACCATTCTTTCATTTAGTAACTATGCAGATCTACATAGGGTCTTACAAAACTTCCTGGACACTTTCGTATTCATTTCTAAAGTAAATGAGTAGAGACATATGGAGCTCACTTTTCATAAGAGAAGCTCATTTCTATTCCAAACTCCTTGTCTGCTAGATACTAGAATTCCTAAAATATACATAGAAAATATCAAATGCTAGTATTTTGTTGTAAAGGTCTAGTAGTCTCCCTAATAAACTGTGTAACAAGAAACAGTATGTATGCAGATATTTCAGGAAGGAGACCCTAAAGGAAATCACAGATGTTTAGGGTTGGAACATGTCTGGGTAAGTGATCGGAGGCTCAAGTCCCTTATATAAAATGGCGTAGTGTTTGCATACAACCTACGTGCATCTGCCCGTATATTTTAAATTACTAGATTACTTATACCACTTAATACAATGTAAATGCTGAAGCTTAGCAGTAACACCTCCCCCCCCCAACAACCCTGTCTTTCAGAGTAATATTGTCACCCTTAAATAATTCAGGTCATTTATCTATATTACCAATTACCTCAAGCCTATTAATGACACTTGCTATAAAAGAAACTCTTAACAGATCCTCCTAACCTAAGCAACTTCTCAGTTTAATCAGTCCTCTCTATCCCCTCTGCCACATACTGATCCTGCAGCTCACAGATGGGGCGCTACTCCCTAGTATGTCTGTGCATATGTGTCTCTGTTCCTAAACCTGATGCAATGTACTTACTGTATTACTTCATTTAATTAAACAATTCTCAAAATAATGACGCAAAAGTGCAAAAACAATAATCCATAGTTTTTTATACATAAAAATATATATATATATGAATGCTTTACAAATAAGATGCCAAAAAAAATTGCTATCATATTTGCTGTTTGCAAATAGAGCTAATATACTAGAAAGTCGTTGTATTCAAATTGTTTCTCAAATGTTTATGTCTGACTTTACTAAGAAAAAGAAAACAAAAAACTAGAAAGGGTGATAGCTGCATTAAGGATGTGGTTTATGTAAGAACATCCATATGGAACTCCAAACAGCCACTCTCAAAAAAGTGAGCTTGGCCCTGCATTAGAAGATTGGCTGCCCTGGAAATTTATTTTCACCATGTGGGAAAAAATTTGAAGGTACCATATACTGGCAGAAGTGAGTAGACATTAGCTATTACTCAACTTGGTACTCAAAAATTTACACACCCCCTTGAAAGTCATTTGTTTATTGATGGAAAAAAATGACAATACAGACAAAAACAGGTCTGTAAGATATTAGCTACAAAAAGAATGGTCACCAATTGGAGCAATTCAGGATACCAAAAATTCACATTAGAAAAAAGATTTTATTGTTTATAGTTTCCTCACTGCCCACACAACTGACCTTTGCTTGACTCACATCTAAAATGAGAAACCAAGCAGTTAGTTCTCCAAAATAATGGAGAAACTAAGCTCTTAACCACTTACTTCTTCAAAGACAGAAGCGATATGATAATATAAGCACTTCTGTAATACATGGGTGGGCAAAATTTTTCTGGAAGGGGCCAAATGCCTGACTTCCCATGCCTCTGTGGTAACCACTCACTCTGCCACTGTAGCTCAAAAGCAGTCACAGACACTACCTGAATGAACAGGTGCAGCTGTGTTCCAACAAAATTTACATACATTGACAGGCCACATTTGGCCAGTAAGACAGTTTTTTTAAACTCTGTTCTAGTATCATATGATAATGATAAAAAATAAACCAAAGCAGTCATCCATGGTTAAATAACATTCATAGCATAAAGTAAAACTGCTTACCTGGCCAAGAGACTCCTGGAGATGCACCTGCAAGTAATCCGGGGGCAAAGCAGGGATATTTAGAGAGGCTTGTGAGAGTGGGGGTACTGAACGGGTAAGTGAGGCTTCAAAATCTTCAATCAAAGCACTTGACTGACCACTGTTCACTGCATTTTGTTGCAAAACCTCAGAATCCTTTCTTCCTGAATCACCTATTCTCAGAAGTTCAGCTTGTGATTCAAGGTGTAGTAACTGTGGTTTCATGGGGTCTGTCCTCAGGGAGGCATGAGATGCCCTTGGGAGAGCTCTACTTATCTCCTCTTGTCCACTGCTTGACCGAAAATGCTCTGTGAGGGCAGCCCAGAGTCCAGCAATCCACGGCTCAACCACGAGTTCTAAACTGGGTTGTAATAAAAAAGAAGAAACAACTGCTTCAGTTCTCCATTTGAACATAGACTAATGCGATAATGGCAAAGTCTGTCCATTTGGCAGAGTGCTACATGTAAATGTTAGAAATACTAATTATGAAGACTATTCAGAATCCAAAAAATACTTACCAATGATTAAGTTTTAAAAAGCAGAACTATTATGTGCTCATTAGCTGTAAAAAATATAAGCACATACAAAGGTCAAATAAATGAAAAGGGATCTTATTCATTCCCTAAACTGGAGTTGGTAATTTTACACAGCCATGCTAAATTCTCATGAGGCTAACAGAACATAACCAAAATCCAAGGCTACCCTAATGTTGCAAATGATAATTACATCAATCAGATGCACCATTTTTTTGTGCCTAGCCAATTTACTAATCTTTTTCCTGCAGATTAAAATATCAACAAGAAATCACTCTGGATTAATGCCAAGTCTTTTGACTAAATAAGGAGTTTAAACCTTTCTATCAGCCCTGAACAGTTTTTTTGATAAAATTTCCAGGGAGATCAACTACATGGGGGAAAAAAGCAATCATCCTTTAGGAAAGCTGAATTAATCACAAATACACTTTTTAAATGTAGTAGTCCACTTACTAACAAGGTATGGTAACTCAACAATAACACTCCCTACATTCCCTGAACAGAGAAGTTCAAGTAGAGTTAATGGATAAGAAAGACTGTGTCAGGGTGTTGGAAATAACATTTTCATTTTTAATCATGACTTGAAGAAGATATCAATTAAGCTCTAATTCATAAAGCTACATGATTATTGAGAGGCGGCACATTCAGACCCTGTCTCATTAGGACCCAGGCTGGAATTTCATTGTGTTCAGTAAGTGCTCACGCAGTACACAGCTCAAAATGTGGTAATACATCTACCCTTAGGAGTCTTCGGGAAAGCAAGTTTATAGAATTAAGGGTTCGATAATAACACCTACATTTAAAGTATCATTCTCATAATTCAGAAATATTAAGGTGATAATATCCACAATCATAAAGAGAGCTAATGTTCAATGAGTATTTATTATATGACAGGCATTGTTCTAAGAGGATCACGTTTTAATTCGTTTGATCCCAAGAAGTTTACACAGTATATATATTTAATACTACTATTATCTATCTAATAGAAGCAAAACCCAAAGCACAAAAGCCTAAATGATTCGAACAAGGTTTCAGTACGTGGGGGAGCAAGGATTTGAACCCTGGTGTTGGACTTGAGGCTGCATTCTTAACTCCTTCAAGTGTGGTGGTACATTAAGCAAGGATGTCTTCTTGAAAATATTAATAACTTAATTTTAGAAAAAGGAAATATTTCAATTAAAGCATTGAAATTGAAAATCAACAGGTGAAGGATGCTAAAACATACTTTCAAGGATTTTAATACTTGATCCAAAAAATAAACAGAGAAAATGAAAGCCTTTGAAGAGAAGTAACATGTGGACGAGTGCTGGGCCTAACGGATTACATAAGCATTAATATTAGCAATCCAACATAGCTCATACAAGACTAAGCATTTCTTTTCAGTGAGATTCTGGGGGAAACAAAGCTCCATATTAAGGGACAAAACTAAAAGTAAACATGCAAGGAACTGTCACAGAGCTTTGTCACAATCAGGAAGAGTATGTGCACTGGGGAGACGGGGAAAAACCCACACAGCACACACAGCAGCTGCAGAACGTGATGGAAGGAGTAGACACACGGGTGAGCTAAGTGGTACTATAATATGCAGTAAAGCAAGACATTTGCTGAATTTGTCATTTTTCGTAAACAGAGATTCTTCATTAACACAGTGAGTGAAAATTGATACACAGACCTAGTAGAAAAAAAATTAAGTGTGTGTGCTGTTATCTGGCTAAAGTAGTTAAAGCCTAAATGGTAGAGTAAGTTATAGGATGATATCTTTAAGACCTTTGAATAAATACATCAGGATGATTTGAAAGGTCGTGCACACGGTGAAATACTGAGTTGTAAAAACAAGAATAAAAGTAATGAAACGAGAAAGTGTACTTCTGATTGGCACGGTGGCAAACGGCGATCAAGATGGCGAGAGGGCGCACCAACGTATGCAGTCTGCAGTGAAGGCCCACTGATGCGGGTTCTCTACCAGACACCTGGCCTATCGGGCCCCCTCCACGTGAGGAGCCGAATCCAGTCTCCCCTGTGTGCAATGCAAAGAGAAGTGCACATACCCACTATCATTCAAAGTTTCTAAAGAAAATGCTGATTTTTACAAATACCTATACATTTACAAATAAAGATTACTATACTGGGGGCACCTTTCCTAACTCTTGATTAGCAGATACTGAGAAGGATGAGACACACATGCACACACACAAAAAAATCAGCAAAATAGGTAAATCAAGCCCTGGCTGTCCCTCTTGGGTTCTAAAGCTAAAAAAGCTAACTAACAAAACTAAAATATGATGAAACTTTCAGTGCCAAACCAAAAGCCGACATGTTAGTGAGTTTTATAAACTAACTTTCATTATGTATAAACAGTTTATTGGAAAAAACATAGAAGTACGCTGCCTTTACCCTACACAGTCATCTGCATGTCCAGTGTCATAGAAATGTCGGGCTCCAAGCTCTTGAAGTCGTTTATCAATTACTTTTCCCCCATTGCAAAAGTACGTGTATTCTGAATCACCCAGACCTAAAGAGGGCAAATAGATAATTAGTGCACAAGACTTAAATGTAACGATATAAAGAACAGATAAACAAAAATATCTAAAACAATACTATTCCATGTCTTTATGATGGAGCAGGAAATAATGCATAGCTTTATATTTTCTTACTTTCCTTGAGTAATACTACATATGCAATTTTCTTCTATTTTACAACATAAAAGTACCAGATATACTGAAACAAAATGAACACTTACTGACCACTGTTTAAAGAAATGTATTTCACATTTTTATCTCCATGAATCTGTGTAAAAACATAGAAATCTTAAAACAAGGATTAGGTTGAAAAACTGCAATATCTGTATCTATATATTTTTCTGATCTTGAGCAGGGGTTTTCCAACCACAGCATCTCAGCCAAATGCCACCTACTGCCTTTATTTGTAAATAAAGTTTTATTGAAACACAGCTAAGTCATTTTGTTTACATATTATTTATGGCTGCTTTCTAGCTCCAACAGCAGAGTTGAGTAGTTGTGATAGAGACCATATGGCCTGCAAAGCCTAAAATATTTACTAGCTAGCTCTTTATAGAGTTTACTGACTCCTGATCTAGACTACAAAGATGTACATTCAGTATAAATAGGCACTGGCTATAAATGTTTCTGTGTCGAATAAATTAGGAATTGCTTCTATGTCTCATGGTAAGAAGATAGACTAAAGTTTAAATTTCTCATTTGTTTAATTCTCTCCATGTTCTTTCCCAGTGAGAAACTGGTGGGTCCATACATGGGCCCAACACTGACTAGAACAGTTGGATAGGTTTCACTCTTTTCTTTATAGTAAGTTTTTGAGGGATTTTCAAAGCAGTATGTGTTCACTCTTGAAAATACAGAAACTGGAAAAACCTGAGTTTAAAAAAAATGGCAAATATTGTAAAATACTCTCTTAAACTTGTTATGCATGACAGATCATGGCCAGGGTTACAATCTCAAATTTCCAATCAGTTATTCATTTAGCGTATTCCATCCTTGCTAGATACCCTCTTCAAGAAATAATCCTCAAAGATAAACAATACAGACCACAAGCCAGGAATGTGGACCCTTAATCTCCTCTCTGGGATCATATTTTGCTGATCTGGTCCTCCTGATTCTTTAATATTTTAAAACTACGCTTCACAAAGCCCTAGGCCAGTTTTTTATAATCTGAATGCATATTAGAATTACCTCAGAGCTTTTAAAAATACTGATGCCAGAGCCCTACCTCAGAACAATCACATCAGAATCACTGGAAGTAGGCCCAAGTAATGGAATTTAATAAACCCTCTCCAGCTAATCCTGTGTAGCTGGGAAATAGAAACCACCATCCCAAGGGAGTGGTTCTTAGACACAGAAGATACTCAAGAGGTTCTGCAGAGGTGTTGCTATGGGGTGAAGATCAGGGAAGATTTATATAAGATAGCACATTATACATGTTTAAATATGCAATACATATATATTATATAAAACATAAAGACAAAATCCATACAATTATACTTTATGGTTTTGAAAGATATATTCAGATACCAGAGTTAAGACAGTAATAATACAGTAAGAGCAGAAAACATAGCCCATTACCCAATAATCCATACCGCAGGTGAGCAAAGAAATCAACTGGCAGTGTTTTGTTATGTATTTCTTTAACAAACTTGCGGGCTGTGTCAGGTGGGTCTCCAGTGCCCGTGGTAGAAACAACAACAACAAGAGGAGCTGCTTCGGTTTTTAGATCATACTACAAAATAAGGATATCAAGTTAGGGACCTAATCCTCATGTATTTTTGATTTAACACAACAGCATGGCAATCTGCTTAGTTTCTTCTGTCTTGTATTTCCCTTCAATTTTCCTCCTTATCAAGTTATTGCAGATGCATGCTGGAGTGACCAGTCCAGGTACTAAGTGCTCCTAGTTTAATCAAGTCACCCAATATAGGATATTACTCAATGTAACCATGAGTTTGTTTTTCTTGATGCTCGTCAAGAGGTTAGGAGGGTCTAACATGTCCTTCTCTCCATGGGGTTTCCCAGATAGGCAGAGACACGACCCACTCCAGGTTTCCACCTAGCTCAGTTCTTCATTTCTAGAAAAATCAGAGGAAATGGGATAGATATAATCAACCCCTTGCCACTGTGCCCTGGGCCAAGCAAGGTAAATAAGCCCAGCTAACAGCCAAGATGACAAAAGAGCTAACTGGGTGGGAATGCCTTTCATAAAATAGAAACAAAAAGCAAAAAGATTTAAAAAGGGAGGGTGGGGAGACTCAGAAATTAAAAGAACATATACATAAGCACTCAGGATTAAAATGGCAAAACAAGGAACAAATATGATACTCTGGTGAAGAAAGACAGCAGTGAAAACACACCAGCTCTGAAATCTTCAGCAAAATATAAACCCAGCCATATGCAGTGCACATGACACAAAGGCAGAAGACATGGAGCATTTCAAAGCTGGGAAGTTAAAAGTGTTATCCTCAGGATCCTCATTCCCTCAGGGTTCCAGAGAGCTGAGACTATCATCAGCTGAAAGTTGAGATCATCAGTGTCCCCAACTCTTATAAATCAAGCTTCTTTATTCTAAGTATCATGTAAATTTAAATACTTCATGGAGCATTTCCTGTCTCTGTCTCTACTTAAGAGTCCATGAGATTGATTGCTCATGAACACTATCTAATTTGGCTCCAAAAAATTCACTTTATGTTTTATGCTGATATGAGAGATAATGAATGACTTGAGCTTTTTACCAGGCCATTTAATGCTTAAAAGACACCAAACAGTTGAGTGTTAAACTCTATACAGAGTTTGTATAAGTAACTTTGCCTTGGAAAGGACTACTGTGAACTAGGAAGAAGTGTGCTCTCTCTTAAACTTAGATCATTAACAATTAGAGATACCATTCAGCCAGGGAGGGCAAACAGCCTGACTAACTTGGTGTTGAAAAAAATTCACCACTAACCTGACTGTCAAATAGCTGCTGACCTAGTTAGTGAGGTTAACCACAATGAGCCAGATTAGTGCTAGTTTTATGACAGTGATGACTTTTTGTTCCGAGTAACAGAGTCAGATTGTATTTCATCATGTGGCACTGCAACGTAAGTTAGATTCACTATAGAATAACAGAGCCTGCAGACGGACAGTGTCCTTGGGAAGCTCCCTTTTCTGTAAGCGACTGTATCAGGAGTCACCATGGCAACGTTGCATAAAGGTGAGTCTCCTTCTATGAGCCGGACTTACAGTTCACCTGTGCTGCTGACAGTCTAGTCTTTTGAACTAGTTTTAGGAAAGGCCAAAGGAGGTTGTGCACTTGAGTGAGAGAGAGTACGGCAGGACAGTTTTGAAGGGCTGAAGTGAATTTGATTGCTTAGCGGTTGGCACATCATCTTGTGGCATAAAGTCCTTTTGGTTATCACCAGAATTGTCCGAAACAGTATAATATGTAGGTCTCAGACTAAATGAAAGAAGAACATAGAATTGTTATAGTCTTATATACCCCAAGGTAGGAACTTCTGCAGAGACTGAATGAGAAAACAAGTAGTCCCTGACCTTAAGCAGCTGAGCCTTTTCCAGATTCTTACACTACTACTTTAATTCTGTTTCACAAAACAATCTAGGCAGTCCTTCATATTGAGGAACTCTACCACAAGTGGTAAGGTCTTTCTTTTGGGAAAACAAAATGAGGCATTGAGATTCATGAAGTGGAAAAGACACATGCAAATATACATCTTATTTGTTCTCACAGCCACCCTGTGAGATAAAAGAGGCGTATCCTATTACTCCATTTATAGTTAAGGAGTAGTTACTTGTTTTGGTTTTTGAGACCATTTAACCTAATTCAAATGCATACTTCTAGGTTAAAAAAAAAAACCTTCTAAAATCTTACAATACAGTTCAAAAAGTAAATCTCTGTTTAAAAAAAAAAGGATTATGGTGGTATTTAGTGCCCTACTTCATTGTTTAACAAACATCATTTAACAACAAAAATACTTCAATGCACAAAACACAGTAAAATCCAAGGCAATGGCTCTTACCTTATCCGACTCACTAATACAGTGAAGATCTGCAGAAAATCCATGTGCCACAGCTTGTTCACATATTTCTTCTGCTATGGCCTTTGCCTGTCCTCGCTGGGTAGCATATAGTAACAAAAACCTCCTCATCACTTCAAGGCATATGCTATAACAGTAACACTGAAAAACAGAAAAGAAAAAAAGAGATTTGCTTTTTAATGAAGTAATAACAAACTATATGTATTAATTCTCCCTCAATCTGTAAAAAAATAATGCAATACCCACACATAATACGAAATGGCCTTTTCTAAATTTGTTTGTTAGCACTAATTCTAAAGAAGCCTAAATAAGAGAGAATTCATTAAACTAAGGAGAGTATAGGAATGAAACTCTAATACCATGGCCGAGATATCAGCTATATCAGGTCAAACTACTTAGGCTTCAATCTGCAGGCAAACTACTCAACTGATCTGTACCTCAGCTCCCATGTCTTTAAAATGAGGATCATACTATCCACCTGGAAAAGGCTGTGACACATGCAAAACACCTGAGCAAAATCTGAGCCACAGTATCACTCAAAAAAAGTCTTAGATATTTTTGTTTCCTCTTTTTAAAATCAGTAAAAGTAAAAAAATTCCATTAAAATGACAGTATTCTTGGTTCCTATTTGATCCTAATGCTAAACAAAGTAATCACAGTACTCAAGTTAACTGAAGCACTTACTCTTCTTTGTTATTTAATTCAGTATCATATATGTGAGTGTATAGACATACATAAGTACGTATGTCTTTACTACTGATTATCTCTTCAGGGAAAACGTGTTAGTAAAATTAACGACACTCATAGTTTTATTTCCACACTCATCTAGTGGCTGAGACTGGCAGACTGTCAACTGTAGGAGTACATATAAACTGAGACCCGAGTCAAAATCTTGGCTTTTGGTGAATGAACCTCCTGTGGCCAATTACATCTAAGGACAAATTAAGTCACGAATAAATTACATGTTAATTATGGAACATCCGTAGGCACCATAACAGCACCTGGCATACAAGTGCTCAATAAGTTACCTGAATGAATTAATGAAAGAATGAATAATATGAAGACACTACACACTTAGGGCTTAACAGAAGACTGAAAATACGGTGATGAAAACCTTACTGCAGCTAAAAATTTCTATCACTTCGCAGGAGCCACACACTGTTCTGCGTACTTCAGATTACCCCTCATTCCCACGACCGCCCCCAAAAGCAAGAACCTCAGTGGGAGGTTCCTGACATTGGCAGGGCCAGGGGCTCACGCAGAGCCGGTGACAGGACTCACCGCTCGCGTCCGCGCTTGGAACGCCCCCAAGTCTCCTGATCGAGCCCCTCCCAGACACGCCCCCGTCCCATGTGCAGTTTACCCAGGTCTGGAAAGCGTCCAGACCAAAGGCGCCGCAGGGGGGAAGGTCCCACACCGCCCCGCAAGCCTCGGCGTCTCCGCGCTCAGCAGGCTGACGCTGAGACCCAGGAACGCGCTCCCGGAGGCCCCCAGGCCAAGCCCCGCAACCCAAGCCCGCAGCGACCCCACAGAGCTCGAAGGGAGAGGGAACCACGCGCGCAAGCCGGCTGCCCTCGCAGACTACGAGCCGCTTCCCCGTCGCGTTCGTGTTAAACAGGCTGCTTGGGCCGGAAACTGCAGATCCCCGACCGCTTACCTGCGCGGCGTCTGGCTGGGAAACTCTGGGACGACGCGACCTCCGGCAACTGCGCACCCCGCCGAGGTGCGCATGCTCGGCACCCAAGACCAATAGGCAGCTCGACCCAGGGGGCGATGGGGCCAATCACAGGGCGCCGGCCGTGGGGAGGGCCTGGGCGACTTCTAGGCCCTGCGCATGCGCCAGGCTGCAGGGTCCGGGCGCCGCGTTTCTGTACGGAGGCCCACGAGGTTCCGGGGCTACCACGGCTACTCTGAACGCTCGGCGGGCGGACTTCGGTAGGTGCCCAGAGGGCCGTCAGCTTGGTTGGCGGGGCCAGGCATATGCAGTGCCTCGGCGTCGCTAGGTGCTCTGGCCCGGCCGTCCCTTCTCGGGCTGCGACAACCGCCCGGTGTCTCAGCGAAGGTCCCTAGGCGGCGCGTTTTAGGGTGCTCGTACCGTGGGTCCCTTTCATTCTAGGGAGAACGCGACCCCGGGGCTCCCCATCCCCTCTGTCCTGCACACTCGTGTTCCCAGATCCTTCAGCGGGTTGTTTAAGTCTGGACTGGCCACCCCACCTTCCTTCCCGATTGACCTTTGTTTTGTTGGCTTTTTTTTTTTTTAATTCTACCTTTTTCCCGCTTGCCAAGATTGGTAGACCTTTTTCCTTCAACCCTTGCTGAACCCTAACACCGAGGGGAAACCATGCCAGGGCCCTTTAAGCACGCTTTTACCCTTGCCTTGCACCAGTTATCCTATTTTTGCCCACTTTATCCGTTCTCTTCTTTTTTGGATAAATTTACTTCTAACCAAACACAATTCCTTTCTTCAACAAACATATAAGAGGCACGGTTAAGAGCTGGATTACCTGAGTTTGAATCTCAGTTCTGCCACTTACTAGCTGCATACACTGCGCAAAGTAATTTATCTGTGGTCCAACTTTTTCCTCGTATAAAATGACGATGAAAGTACTTAATTTGTGTAAGTTAATAGGTATAAAACACAACAGTGCCTGGCAAGTAATAGTGATAATTATCGTTAGATGCCACTTTTCTCACTCTAGGATTCAGAGACTCAGATCTTCTGGTGCTTATATTTTAGAGGGAAATTTTTATCACTCTGTCTTTTCAAGTACCCATTGGTAGTTTTGTAAACATTGCTGTTGAGTGGGTCATGTCCTCAGTGTATTTGACCATGTGTTTTAATTCTTTAATTTAGTTATAAATCAAGAGAAGTTGAGAATCTGATGGCATGGCTTTAATCACCCTGCGGAGGAACCTTTGTCACTTATCTGATTTTTGGATACACGGAGCTGCTCTAAAAAATCAACCTATAAATCATGTTCACAAAGTAGTCAAGGGGCATCTGTGTCCTTGGTTCTTTTCACAACCACCTGAGCTTTTCAGGGTAAGATTCCGTCACGCCTGTTGTAAAAAGTTTCATTCAGAAAATGGAAATGACCCTCATCCAGTTGGTGAGCCAGTATACTCTCAAGTACGTGACTGGGACAGGCTTGAACAAAATCTTAAAAATGAGGACGAACAAATATTTATCAGGAGACTAAACAACTTCACTTCCTCAGAAGAAGTGTTAAGTTTCATAAGCACAATAGAAACTCTCCCTGATACTGTGGCAGCAGGAGCTTTACAACGGATTTGTGAAGTGGAAAAAAAAGATGGTGATCGGAGGCTGCCAAAAGACTTACTAGAGAATAGCCTCTTTCAAGCTTTATGCTTTCAGTTTGAACAGGAACCCTCACGTCTGTCAAACGCTAGTTTGGTGACTGCTTTGCAATCTCTGATTCTGTCGCATGTGGATCCTCAAAGTAGCCTACTACTGAACTTGGTGGCAGAGTGCCAGAATCGTCTCAAAAGAGGTGACCTGGAAGTTCACAATCTTTGTGTTCTTGGGGAAAGTCTGATTAGACTGCAAGGTCCAGATTGTGTGACACTAGAACTGATTATTTATCAGCTGCAAGGTGAAAAATTGGAAATATTTACCCCGGAGGATATCGTGGCCATTTATAGAATATTACAGGCCTGTGCTGAAAAAATGGACCAACACCAAACATTTTTAAATAAGATAAACAATTTTTCCCTTTCAATAGTTTCCAACCTGCCTCCTAAATTGATTAGCCAAATGCTCACTGCCCTCGTTGCTCTTGATCAAACTCAGGCACTTCCTCTGGTTATAAAATTGGGTAAATATGTTGTGAGGTACATCACACATTTCACTAATGAGGAACTTGGGAGAGTCTTAGAAGCTTTCATATATTTTGGGCACAGTGACACATTTTTTACAAAAGCCCTAGAGCAACAGGTAACTGCATTTTCTCTCACCTTGGATCCCGAAGTTGTCAGCAAAATCATGGAGTACTGCAGTAGAAAACTGATTCTTTCAACACCCATCTTTGATGCAGTGGCAGAAACTTTTGTTTGCCAATCAGAAAAATTTTCACCTAGTCAGGTTTCTAAAGTAATTGAACCATTTGGAAAACTCAATTATTTGCCACCAAATGCCTCTGCTTTATTTAGGAAGCTAGAAAATATGCTATTCACTCATTTTAATTATTTTCCACCCAAAATACTACTGAAACTTCTCCATTCATGTTCACTTATTGAACGCCATCCAGTCAACTTTATGGCGCAAATATTCAGCCCCTTTTTCCTTCAACGTCTTCAAGGTGAGTTGGTTGTAACTTCTGAAAGTTGAAAAAAATTAGCCTTTGAACTTGTGATGGTTTCAAGTCACATTTGTTTTGCATCATTTACATTGAGTGATACTTTGTCTTTATTTTTTTCCCCATAGTAAGATCTGCAGTTAACGGATGCTACTGTAAAAAAAGTTAAAAAATGTTAGAACATTCATTGTCTAGAGATTGTATAGAGAGAAGAAAGCTGTTTTCAGATAAACAAACTCTGCTGCTCTAGCTGACAAATTGCAGCATTCTCATTGGAGATGGTAATAGCCACAATAAAGTGTTAGAACCTTTGATCAGCAAGCATCTATATAGCTCCTTTGCTTTTGAGAGGATGGTATTGTTCATCTTAATTCAAGGCGACCTAAATATGTCAAATTTCTTGATATGTATAGTTAAAATTTCTACTAGTTCTGTGAATATAGTCTCTTTTAATTCTGTAGCTAGGAGCTTGGGTTCTTGGAAGTCAATTTCATTGGTGGTAAGAGGGGGGCATAATTAATTCTAACAAGTTTATTTCCTAATGTCATTTAAAAGCACATTAGCTCTGGAGTATATAAATTGATTTTATATGTTCATCATGTTCTCTTCTATCATTGTATGTACCAAAATTCAAACTTAACCATGTATGGGATGCTTTCTGTTTCAGGTGAAGAATCTTATTTGGACAGATTGAGTCTGGCCCGACTGACCCAACTTTTCTTAACCTCAGTCCTAGAATGCCCTTTCTATAAGGTAAAAGGATAAACTGTGTGGCTTCATTTCTCTGTGGGGGCAGTTTTCTTTTGTCTGCCCTTAAGTTGTTAAAGTTCTTTCATTTTTGATCTGTCTCAGTAACCTCCTGAAAAAGCAGAACTTTCATTTACTTGGAGTTAGTTGCCACCAGATAGTCTTTTCTTTGATAAATTGACCTTGTTTTTGTGGTGTTGTCCTTGAAGGACCAATTTCCTGCTGTGTGGGATTTCTCAGGTTTTATCAAGTGCTACAGGCATGTGAATTATGGTACTCCTAGATTCTCTGTGAGAGTTTTAAAGGTTTTTAGCTGTTTGTTATCAAAATGTGAATATCTGGACTCAACAAATCCTAAATTACTTGTGAGTGTGGTATATTTTTAAGCCAAGCCAGAAGTTTCACTCTTATCTGATAGAGTTTACATAGAGTTTGCTCTTCCCATAAAGTACCGTAAAGACTAGCCTCATAACTATTGCATACCTTGTATGGAATCAGAAATGGCAGCGTCACTCAACTTGGCCATTCCCTGCCTGGTCCTCCTACTTGATTTAGATTCCTAGTTAAGAGTGTCTGATTTGTGGAATAAGGTATAAGAATGATAAAATATCACTATTTCCTTTAAAACAGCTTAGGTAGGCCAGGTGTGGTAGCTCACACTTGTAATACCAGCCCTTTGGAAAGCCAAGGCAGGAGGATCTCTTAAGGCCAGAAGATCATGACCAGCCTGGGTAACATAGCAAGACCTCATCTCTACAAAAATAAAAAAATAAAAAAAAGACAAAACTTAGCTGGACATAGTGAGGTGTGCCTGTAGTACTGGCTACTGGGGAGGCTGAGGTGAAAAGATTGGTTGAGCCCAGCAGTTTGAGGCTGCAGTGAGCTAAGATCACACCACTACATTCCAGAGTGGGCAACAGAGCAAGACGGTCTTTTAAAAAAAAAAAAAAAAAAAAAAAAAAAAAACAGCTTAGACAGTACTAAGGTATATAAAGTAGGTAAATAATGGTTATCCCCAATCTCCTTCCATCCCTAAAGGAACAGTGTTAGCAGCAATTTCCATGCCCAAATGTATTTGTATACATTTACACTGTCCATTTTATCTCTTTTTATGGCATGGGACTGACGAATGAAAGTACAGTTTGCCTTTATGCCCAATATATCACGGGTATTCCTTGAGGCTAGTACAGACGTACAGACTGATCTTATGCATTCTTTTTACGAAAGGTATATCTCATGTGTATCCTGTCGTTCCACTATTGATGCACTTTCTGGTTTTTCCCAATTTTGGTCTCTGTCAAAAATGCTACAATAAACATTCTTGCATATCCTGTCATACTGGAGCCTTTTTCTTTTTTTAATTTATAAACTAGATTCCTATAAGTGGAATTACTGGATTAATTTTTGATAGATAACTGACAGATTTTTTTCCCTAATAGTTGTAGATGTCACATTCCCCCAATAATGATGAAGGTGGCCATGTCTCCGCCACTTCTACTGCAGTGTGTTATTAGTCCCTTTAATTTTTGTCATTCAGCTTAGTGAAAAGGGTATATCATGTTTAAATTACTTTTTAATGAGCATTAATGAAGTTCAGCATAGTTTCAAATGTGTGTTGTCTATTTACATTTTTTGTGAATCGCCTTTTTATGCCTTAATTTGTTTCTATTGGGTTGTCTTTTTTTTTTAAGAACACGTTGTTGGCCGGGCGCGGTGGCTCACGCCTGTAATCCTAGCACTCTGGGAGGCCGAGGCGGGTGGATCGCTCGAGGTCAGGAGTTCGAGACTAGCCTGAGCAAGAGTGAGACCCCGTCTCTACTAAAAATAGAAAGAAATTATATGGACAACTAAAATATATATATATATACAAAAAATTAGCCGGGCATGGTGGCGCATGCCTGTAGTCCCAGCTACTCGGGAGGCTGAGGCAGTAGGATCGCTTAAGTCCAGGAGTTTGAGGTTGCTGTGAGCTAGACCGACGCCACGGCACTCACTCTAGCCCGGGCAACAAAGTGAGACTCTGTCTCAAAAAAAAAAAAAAAAAAAAAAAGAACACGTTGTAAAACAATAATTAACTATTATGTATATTGTGCATATTTCTTCTGGCTTGTAATATATTTTTATTTTTAAAATTTAATAGCATTTATGATGTCTTTTTAAGTATTCTGTAGTGAAATATATTTGTCTTTTATGACTTCTGGGTTTTCTGTCTCACTTAAGAATATATTTTGACACTACTAAGTTAACATAAATATTTTACCAAGTATTTTAAAATAATATTTTTCTTATTTTGTTTAGATCTTTAATCCACCTGGAATTTATTTACTATTATTAATTTATGTATATATGTTAATTAACAAAAGTATGTATTTATCATGTTCATGTTCTTTTGAAATATGTATACATTGTGGAATGGCTAAATCAAGCTCATTATCATCTGCATTACCTCACATACTTATTTTTTTGTGGTAAGAACATCTAAAATCTATTCTAAGCCATTTTCAAGAATACAATACATTGTTATTAACTGTGGTCACCATCTCATACCACCTGGAATTTATTCTAGTCTGTGAAGCACACTAGAAGTTTAACTTTATTAATAGTTCTTTTCCAGGTGGATAACCAATTTGCCAGCACCATTTATTACTTTACTTCCTTTTCTTACTAAATTGGAATGTCACCTTCATCACATTTTCCACTACAGATTGAGTCTTCCTTATCCAAAATGCTTGGGACTGGAAGTATTTCCAATCTCAGATTTTTTTGGAGTTTGAAATATTTGCATTACACTTGCCAGTTCAGCGTCCCTAATTCAAAAATCCAAAATCCAAAATGCTCCACTGAGAATTTCCTTAAAGTGTCCTGTCAGAGCTCTAAAAGTTTTGGATTTTGGAGCATTTCGATTTTGAATTTTTGGATTAGGGATACTCAACCTGTATTAAAAACTTTATATTATATAGTTTCAAATAGCTAGAAGGAGGATATTAAATCTTCCCAACACAAAGAAATTATGTTTGAGATGATATGCTAATTACTCTGATCTGATTACTATAGATAATATGTATCAAAACTTCACTATATACTTCATGAATATGTACAATTATTATGTGTCAATTGAAAAAAAATGTTAAAAATTTTAGTTGAGTATACTTATGGCCCTTGAAGCAATTCTAACCGTTCCGAAGATGTTTTCTTGAACTGTGACCACAGTTGTTGTTTCTTTTCCCTTTTTCTCCCTCCCACCATCTCTCCCTCTACCCTTCGCCCTCCTTTCTTCCCTTCCTCCGTCTCGTTTCCATCTCCCATTTCCCCCTTTCCCTTTTCTTTCTTTTCTTTCTGTTTATGCTGACCAGTGTCTACCTTTAAAACATATTTAAAAGATACTGTGAACTATTACACTTGAACTGTAACAAGAATGTTTTTCATTGTCATTTTGATAAAGACACCTGTCCTAAGTCCTGCAAAAGGATCATGCCTACAAAGTAATTTTGTATCAAACTTTTATACCAGATAACCTTCAGTTTATTGTCTGGTTTTATATCTTATTTTTCTTTCTCATGTTTGCACATATATTTTAGGGTCCGAAACTTCTTCCTAACTATCAAGTGAAATCATTTCTTACTCCATGCTGTTCCCTGGAGACCCCTATGGATTTTCAGCTTTATAAATCTGTGATGGTTGGACTGATTGACCTTTTAGGAGCAAGACTGTATTTTGCTTCAAAAGTGTTAACACCGTATTGTTATACAATAGGTAAGTAGCATAGGGAGTTCTGTCCTCTTTTGGTGATACGTGGGACTTAGTAGCAACAGAAGGTCTCTGGAAAGACAAAATGGAATAGTTCCTCCTCTGAAAGCAAGTTGAAACAGTGGTTAGCAGAATAGCTACAGAGTTAAGACTGAGTTTGAGTCTCATGTATTAGCCATATAGTAACAGAATGTCCTGGGCAGAGTATTTAACCTTTTTCTCTTTGCTTCCTCATCTGTAAAATGAGCGCAATATTGACCTCAAAGACTTAAGAACTGACTGAAATAATAATATCTGGAACACAGTAAATGCTCAATAATTATTAGCTGCTCTTATAATCTAAGCCTGCACTGTCCAAATATAGTAGCCGCTAGTACATGTGGCTATTCAAATTTAAATTAATGGTGAAAAAATTCAATTCCTCAGTCACATTTCAAGTGTTCACTAGCACATGTGGCTCATGGCTACCAAGGCAGCTCAGGAACAAACATTTCCACGTCACAGAAATTTCTACTGGGCAGCACTGACTACAGAGTCCAGTCCTTCTGCCCTTACAATTCTTCTGAATTGATGAGTAAAAGAAAAGCATCTCATAAAGGTCAGCTGTTCATAGACCTCAAATGATCAGATGTCACTCCTCTCCTTTTTCTGGCTCATTTTACAAAAGGGATTGTCGGCGTACCCGAGGGGAGGGACAGGGAAGTCTGTCTGTACCCACGGTCCACATGCTGGGATGCAGGATGCTTTACTTACCACAGAGGCATGCTGGAGCGAAGGAAGTTTTGACTTGCACAGAGTCTTAACTTTGCTTAACTTAAGGGTTTTCTTCACTTCATTGAAGGAGCCCTGCCTCTCGTACGGAGAAACCAGAAGCGTGTATGGTTCTGTCATACCCTTGATAGCATGAGAGGCGACTCTTTGTTTTACTGTAGTTGAGCCTGCTTAATTTAAGGCTGACTTGGTTGTTCATGAAGTCAATTAAATTAAAATTCTCATCGTTGTTTGGTTGTGATCATTACTTTGCAGCCTTCAGCCCAATTGATAAATGCAATGTGGAGGAGATCACAACAACAAAGGAATGCGGGAAGATAGTGTTTGTGAGGGTATCACACGAAGAATTTTTCCTTTCTTCTCTCACCAGATGTGGAAATTAAATTAGATGAAGAAGGATTTGTATTGCCATTCGCAGTTGATGAAGATGTCCATAAAAGGTAAAGAAAACCGTTGCAGTTTTTATGTTTCAAGACTTTATAAGATGTGTCGAGGTTAATAAACGATCTTTTTCTTAAGAAAGTGAAAAAATAGACATGATTCTGGAAATTAAAATACTGATTTTCAGGATCCCAACTTTGGAAATTTCTTATAATATTTTATTAATATAAATATTAATAAAATTGAATGCTCTTTCAACAGATTAAAGAATAACCTATTTATGATTTACTTGAAAATAATATTGACACATAGGAATGGCCAAATTCCAAATAAACTCTGGCAACTAAAAATATATAAATAATTTGTATTACTTTAAAAATTAAGTTTCTTTCTCCTTTTTCATTTTTCAGGGTAGCACTGTGCATTGATGGTCCAAGAAGATTTTGCCCTAACAGCAAACGCTTATTAGGAAAAGAAGCTATTAAACAAAGACACCTACAGTTACTTGGTTATGAAGTTGTTCAGGTATGTTTTCACCTATTTTTTTCCTAAAAGCAATTCCTAATTCAGATTTGCTTTTTTCGGGTTACTGTTAAAAAATAAACTGAGGCACAATAAAATTTTAAAGTATTTATTTGAGCACACACTGATTCATTAATCTGACAGCACAGAACCAGAAGTGATCTGGGTGCTTCCCCCGAGGTACACAAAGGGGAGGTTCTTACAGGAAGAATACAAATAAAAAAAAAAAATATTTGGTTGGTTACAGTTATATAGTTGCCTTGTTTGATCTGTCCTGTGGAAAGACCCTACTTATATAATTTTAAGTTTGTGGGAAGCTTCTGATTGCTTGAGTTTAAGTACTATTTTTCTCCAATACAAGCATTTACAAGAAATAGCCCAAGTTAATTTCACTTAACATTTGCACTTTAAGCAAGGTCAAGGTTATTTTCAAGATCTAACTGGCTTTACGTGCTCAAGAGTTTTTCAGGCCCAGTCTCCATTTTAATTTACTTGAACACTGCTAAGTGGTGTGCCAGCCCAAGAGACCAAGAATCTTACGTCTGGTTTAAATACCAACTTTGTTAATTAGGCTTAACTTGACTTATATTTTGAAATACAGAATTTTCAAAGCTTTGGTTTTCCAAAAGTGGGACATACCTGTATTCTTTGTAAACTATGCTTAAGTCTGCTTTTAGAATTACTAAATTATTAGAATATTTGTTTTGTTTTAATTTCCTCCTGATTTAATAAACAAAAATGGACAAGATGACCCACTAAAATAAGGAACTTCATCAACACTTAATGTTTAAGACCTTGTGCTGTCTGTACTAGTCTGCTGTCTGGTTTCATATCTGGTGACTTTTTTCCACTCTACCTTGCACATCCCCAGATTAATTTTCCTAAAACTAATCATGCCAGTGTGTGCTCAGAAACCGTCATTGTTTCTTTACTGCTTACAGGATAAACTAAAAACTTCACTACATCTTAACATTCGAGACCCTCCACTGTCTGCCTGCAGCCAGGCCCCAGGCACGTGGCCTAGACCTGCCCCTCTGCTCCCAGCTGAGTGCTCACTCCCCTTCCCTGAGCCTCTCTGCTCTCTCCTCATTCTGCCTTTGCCCATGGTGCATCCTTCAGCTCTGAGGGTCTTCCTTCTGTCCCTTCATCAGCACCCCTCACCCCCATCTAATGAAGTGCCAACTCCCTCTCAGTACTAGGTCACCAATCTGCTTACTTTTTTATTTATCCTGTAATTTAACTTGCCACCCCATTGTGAGCTCCTAGAGAACAGCAGATTCTGTTTGTTTCTTATGTAGAGATCCCACTTGTTTATTTAGCAAGTATTTACTGAGCCTCCTCTGTGCCAGGCACTGTTCTAGGCTCCCGGGCTACAGGATGCGTCAGGTGGTCGTGGTCTTTGCCCTCCAGGAGCTTACGTTCTGCTGTGCGGGAGGGTGTGTGGGAGACCAACAAGGTAACAAGAAAGCCAAAGTCATCTCAGATTGGGAAGGGTTATCACCGGTTTTATTTTCCTTCCTTTACAGATCCCGTATCATGAGATTGATATGCTAAAATCAAGACTAGAATTGGTGGAATATTTACAAAGAAAGCTATTTTCTCAAAGAACTGGTGTTCATTGGTAACGAGAAAGACTATTGGCTTCAGAACTTAATGAAAAAACATATTTTTATGGGACTTGGTATTTAAAAAAGAATATCATGTGAATTAGCCATTTTGCAGAATTATGTTTATATTATACCTTTCTATGTCTGGTTATCTAGAAAGAGTCTATAGTTTTCCTTATACCGTGTATACGTTTATCAGTGATAAATTCAAAATTAATTTTAATTTAATACTAGTGTCATAGATGCCTTTTATACATCAAACAGAATTGATCACGTGCAATAAAGGAATGAATGTTATTTTTAAATCTTTTGTTTATAATAATTACCTGCTAACTGAAAATAGTTTGTTCTTTGTAGACTTTTATTTTCTAACAAATGTAAGGAAGAAATTTGATCTTTTACTTCGTTTTATATTTTATCAGTGGAAATGTGATGTATGGTTAGGAAAAGGAGCACTTTATAGACTCTAGTACTTTGGATATAAACATTCATAATTATTGAACTATCTGGAAATAACCCTTTAGATAAGATATATTAGTATGGTAACTTTAAAAAAAGGTATAGAGAAGTGGAAAAGCAACTTAATTTAGTTAGGGGCTTAAATTTTAAATTGAGAATGAATGAAATTGTCACTAGTTCATTGCAGATGCTTCATTGTCTCACTGTATGGTCAGCTTAACGTTTCAGGGGAGAAGAGGACAAGGGGGCAGACTGGTGTAGGAGAAAGAGCTTTGGAGTTGGAAACGGGGGTTCTACCACCGACTAGTGCTGTGACTTGGACAGGGACACCTGCTGTTTCTCATTCTCTCGCTCTGTGCTGAGTGCTTTGGCATGATGCTTGCGTGAGTCTCACGACGTGACTCTTGATTTAGGTATTGCTCCCGTTTTACAGTCCAGCTCAGATGGGATGAATAGTCTACCTGATATTTCATTCATCACTATTTATGCGTGTAACATTTTAATCTGGTCCCAAGAAGCAGGTGAACATAGTGGCTAAAAATCTAGGTTTAGGAATCCTACAGCATGGGTTTGAGTTCTAGCTTTGCCATTGCTAACTGTGCCTTGTTCTCCAGTTTCCTGAGAGCTAATCATACGTCGCAATGGGGTTGTATCTTAGTTTCCTGGGGCTGTGGCAACATAGTAGTGCAAGCTGGGATGCTTACAACAACAGAAATTTATTCTTTCATAGTTCTGGAGGCTAAAAGTCCAAAGTCAAGGTGTCATCAGGGCCATGCTCCCTGTGAAACCTCCAGGGGAGGATCCTTTCTTGCTTCTTCCAGCTGCTCTGGTGGTCCCAGACATTCCTTAGTCTGTGGCAGCATAACTAATCTGCCTGCGTCTTCACATGGCCACCTTCCCTTTGTGTCTGTGTGGCGTTGTTTTTTTTGCATGGCCCTTCATGTCTGTATGTTTATCTTCACATGGCGGTCACCCCGTGTGGCTCTGTCCAGATTTCCCTCCCACAAGGATGCCGGCCAGGTTGGATTGAGGCTTACTCTAATGACCTTGTCTTAACTTGATTAAATCTGCAAAGACCCGATATCCAGATAAGGTCACATTCATGCAGACGGGGGACCAAGACTTCCAGTGTCTTTTTTGGTGGAGGGAGGAGGGACACAGTTGAACCTGTAACAGATTGAGATGAGAATGAAACTAGTTACTATAATATATAAAACATTTAGAAAAGTGCCTCACGAAGAATAAGCACACAGTGCAAGTTAGTATTAGTCTGAATTTCTACCCCATTCTATCTATTTCACTTTAGCTTTTGGGGTCTATTTCATATCTTCAGAATAGGAAATGGAGACTGGATGAGCTCTGAACATACTTTGTAAAGTATGCTCCTTTGATTACAAAGAAGGCAAGAGACCGTGGAAGCAAGTGGCGATTTAACAGGAGAGAGGTGCTGTAGGTCTGATGTGTCCATGTACCCAGGTGACCTTGCTGCTCACTCAGGGTCTGGCTTGAAAGGATTCTAACATCTCTGGAATCCGGGCAATTAGCTGATTTACACTTTTTCACAGCTCTTAGACTACCTACAACAGGTATTCTTGTCTTTGAGCCTAAGATCTGTTCTGGATCACATCAGGCCTCAGAAACCCCTTTGACACTTCCTTGCTCCTGGTCAGTGTCTTTCCCATCCCATGTCTTTTCCTGCCTTTTGTGGGCTCTGGTTCCCTTTCCAGCCCCTGGTTCACCCTCATTGCACTGTGTACCTCTCCCCGTGACTCAGCTCATCCTCGTATGAAATTCGGCCCTGAAATGTGGTGGTGAGGTTAATAGCGTACAATTTAAAGAGGGGAGAGGGACTTAACCAACTAAATAGCCACACAATGCTAATATCAATCTGTTACAAATGCTGTGAAGAAAAAATACAGCCTTTAATGTTCTTCATTCACCTACTGTGTTTATCCTGTGCATGTGTGTGTTATGAAAATAATTTAGGCTAATAAATAGATATAAGGTTGCTGGTTTCACCAACTGGATGAATTTGACAAGCTCTGTCAAATTATAAAGCCAAGTCCTTACAAACTGAATCCTTATGCTCATGAATTTTTATGTCTGTACCTATGCAAGCAAAAGGGATGCGAATGTGTTAGTTGCAATTACATGTCCAACCTGATAGCTCTTGGTACTTTGTATTTGATAATATGTTTGAACAAGGCATAACCTTGCTTTATAAGTTTTCAAAAGTAAAGCAAAGAAAGGAAAATGGGTGAAAAAAATTTTACTTGTGAGCATAACCTTTGAAGCAGCAGTGATAGTCTTTGGGTCTATCACTAGGGGGCAGCAAAGTTCAGCACATTGATTGGACTGCGGCAGCTGAAACTCTGGATGATCCCTGGAGGGGGAGTGGAGTGTGTGTGTGTGTGTGTGTGTGTGTGTGTGTGTCAGGCAGGAGCTGTGGGAGAGTGTGGTGACAGCTCTGCCTGAACAAATCAGAGGCAGTCTTCCTTACCTTTCCTCTAAGTAAGGAATGCAGTTTGCCTGAGCCAGGCCCAGACACCAGTGGGTAGACAATACACTGGGATGAAAAGATTCCTGCTGGAGTGGGATTTCTTTATAGATGAGGATTGCATCTTTCGAACTGTGGTACACTTGGGTACATGTGGACACTTGGTAAATATTTTTTAGATAGAATAAAAGATAGGAAGGAGCAGAATTCATCATATTTGATAAAATTCTGGGAAAACAAGGAAGGAGTTCCTTTTGAAAAAGGAGAAGACTTTGCACCAGAAGACTTTGTGTGCAAATCCAGGGAGGGATCTTGGCTCAGCTGAGATTTGCCCATGCTGGAAATACATTAATACCCTGATCCATTTGGAGTCTAAATGTTTAGTGTAGGATAGTGAAATGAAGCATGTCTTGTAAGTGTAGTTTAGCCCACTACCTGGAAAATGGTAAACGCTCAGTGAACATTGAGTGTTATTACTATTATGGGTACCTGTTGTCATTCACTCTCAGTTAAACTGTGTTGTACAGCTCGTGGTAAAGGTTCATGTAAGGATGGTCTGTGAGAAGGAACGTGGCTGACTGAATACTTCTAAGGTTGCCACTGTGAGCCTCTGACATCTGCCTTTGCTAATTAGCATCAAGGATGTAGTGCTGAGAAAACTCGTTCTCTAAAACCTTTGCTGTTGGAAGTCAAATCAATAAGATGGAACACCCCACTGTTGCTGCAAGATCTGCGTCATCTGGGTCATTTTGACACGGAGAAGTGGTCTCAATTTGCCACTCAAGTGCAGAGCTCCAGATCTAGGAGTTTTGGACACAACATTCCACATTTTTTTCCCTTTGGGGATCCCGAGTCAGCTTCTTGGGCTAGGCTTAATGTCAACTGTTTGACATACAAACTTGCTGTGCTGAGTCTTTCCAACTCAGCTTCATTAAATATTACCTAAATCCACCCCTCCCCAAATCCTACCAGAACCCTGCCTATTCCTTCATTGCACAAGATGCCTCTTGGTTCCTCTGGGGTGCAGTCTCCCTCGCTGCACCCGTCAGTAAACCTAACTTTACGTGGATGTCCTCTGGCTGCTAGGGTCTATCAGAAGGAATTTTGCCTTCATATTATCTCATCTTTCAGCAAAACAAGCATCTCCTCTGTCCCACAACTCCCTCTCAGCACAGTGCACACTATTTATGGGTTAAACTGATATTTTGGGTTTTGATGTTTGCAAAAAACAATACTTCTTAACCCTACTGTTTTTACTTTTATTATGGAAAATTTTGAACGCACATAAAAGTTGTAAGAATAATATAACAAGGCCACAATCCCTCCATTCAGCATGGAAAATTACCATAATTTTCCAATTGTGTTTCATCTATTCTTTTTTCTTTTTTTTTTTTTTTTTACTGGAATGGTTACAGAGAAATCCAGAATCATATTTTATCTTAAATACTTCAGTATGTATCTATAACCAATAAATATTTTTTCTTTAACTTTTCAGCCATTTTTACAATTAACAAAATTATTCCCTGTCATTTAATAGCTGGTCTATATTCTAAGGTTCCTATGCTAACTCAAAAATTTTTAACTGTTGATGTGTTTGAGTCAGGATCCAAAGTCCACATATTACTTTTGAAGATTAGGCTCTTATGTCTATCACTGCCCCCTATAATTTACCTACTTTTCATGTCAGTAGGTTTCTGGAGAAATTAGATCAATTGCCCTGTAGAATGTCCCTCATTGTTGATTTGGTGTTGTCTAACTCCTTTCTCTATCTGCCATATTCCCTGTTAATTAAACCGAAAGTCAGACCCAGAGAGAGGCTTGCTTAAATTCAGCTTGAATTCTGTGGGCATCACGCCTCAGAGGGGATGCTGTGTGTTTCCTCTGCATCGTGCCATGATGTCTGGGTGTCCCCTCTTAGTGGTGTTCATTAAGATTAGTGAGTGAGCTCCCGTGGTATCAGTCTGGTCTCTCCATTGTGTGGTCCCCCCTCAGCCTTTCACCTAATGGTTTTAGCATCTGCTGATGACTCTTGCCGAGATCCATTACTTCAGTAGATGTTGCAAAACAAAATGATTTCCTGTCATTCTTTCTACTTTCATTAGCTTGCATTTATCTATAAAGAAGGAATTTCTCTGTCAACTATTTGTGTACCCTAAAATAAGGTTTATACCGAAAAAACAAATGTTTCTTTCCTTGTATCAACTTTTAGAATAAAGGGTTCATGGTCTAGTCAGTGTGTGTGTGTGTGTGTGTGTGTTTAGGATATTTATGAACTCATGAACTTTTATATACTTGATGTGCTTCAATCCTTTGCAGTTTTCTTTAGTGAAATGATTTGTCTGTTATAGCCAAGTTTCCAAGATAATTGGTCTCATCTACTTTCGCTTTTCCAAAGTATGATACCAGGTCACCTGTGCAAAGCTTAAGAAATCTTGTGACCATTAGGTGACCTCCCGTGTCTTCTCTTTGGAAATGTTGAGAGAAGTGGGAGAGGCCAAGAAATCATGAGTCACTTTCACGACTTCTGCCCATGGGAGAAGGATGAGAGTTCTTCTTCCTTCACTACCTACATAGGACAGGTGATGCTCTGTCTCCCAGCACTAGTGATATGTCAGCATTTCCAACTGGTCCCAATGAGGTTGATATGTCCCAGGGGCTTAAGGACATGGTGGGCAGATGTTTGACCTTTGACTTAGCCAACTCCTATGTTCTGTCAGTGGAGCAAAGATATGTGTTATTAGGGCAAAGACGACACTGGGGAAAGGAGGGTGAGTCGGGGGGAAAAAGAGAGAGAAAGAGAGAGAGAGGTTGAGAGGTGGCACAGGAATGTCTTAAATCCTGCCCAAGAGACCCTCCAGGAGACTCAGGAGACCTCTGCAGGGCAGTACCACCAGGTGCCTTGGACTGACAGAAGCATCTTAAGCCGCCAGCCTGCGAAAAGAAATTGCAAACAGGAGATTCCTACATAGTTAGAGGGGTGAGGGAGAAGGCAGGACATTGCTCATTGTGGTGTGCCCTAGACCTCTTCATCTGGTCCCTGCCCACCTGTCCACCTTCGCTTCCTTCCTGAAGTTCCACCACCACCACCACCACCCCCTTCCTGCTGCCCTTCAAACATACCCAGATGGGCTCTGCCTCAGGGGACCCAGGCTTGCTCTGCCTTCCTCTTGGAAGGGACTTTCCAGACTCTCACCACTCTGGCTCCTCCTCATGTTTCAGCGCAAATGTCACCTCTTCAGAGCTGGCCTTCCCTGAGCACCCTGGTTAAAGCACTTCCTAAGTCTTGGTCATCATGTACACCCCCACCTCCACCCCCACCTTCCTTAAACTTTTCCTGGTGATGCACATGCACATGTACACACAGCATGAGTTTACAGCTCTGTGCATTTTCAGCAAGTGGACCACAACTATTGAAACAGCATTTGAGAAGGGCCAACCTACCCACTCTCACAGAGGGTCGCTAGAGCCCCACCCAAAGGAGCAAGTTTTGTCAGACTCCCTGTGGCACCGATTTAATTCATGCAATTACAGCTGCACTCGTCAATACTATGACTGCTAGCCACATGTGGCCACCGAGCACTTGAAATGTGGCCAGTACCACATATTGAAATGATGTTTTGGACATACTGAATTAAATAATAAATTATGGCAATTATTTGGCCTGTGTCTTAATACCTTTTAATTGTGGTCATTTAGAAAATACTGAATTACACGTGCAGCTCTCATGTTGGACAGCGCTGCCCTAGAGCCTCTGCAGGTTGTCTTCACGTTTGTCATCTGTCTATGCCAGCAAATTGTGCAAGCTCCCTGCGGACCGGGGCTGTAGGTTCTAGGCTGTGTCTTCAGCTCCTGGCACATAGTAGGAGCTCGGTCCTTGACTGCCACTCAAACAGGCGCAACGGAAGTAGGTTGGCAATGGGTGGTCCCCGCGCCCTCTCCTCCCGGAACCTGGCACGCCGCCGCATTAGCAGCTGAGCGCCTCCCGCGGCAGAAGGCAGGCAGGCTCAGGTGTGGCCCGAGATGGCTGGCCGGAGGTGCGGAGCCCCCCCACCCCCAGCGCGGCCGCCTCTAGGCCCAGCTCCCAGTAGCCAGGTCGCGGTTTCCATCCAACGGCCGAACGCGGGCGCCGGGCCGAACGCGGGCTGGAGAAGCGCGCGGGCGGACTCCGACTGGGCCCCGGGCGGGCGGTACGGACCGCGGCGCGGCGAGAGCCCTGGGCCGGAGGACATGGAGGACGACGAAGAAGAGATCACTGCCGCCACGCTGCGGGGCAGGGCCCGGTCAACGCCGATCTCGGCGCTGTCGGGCTTCAGCTACATCCCGCCGCGGCGCGTGGAGCCCAAGGAGCACAGCTACTTCTACCGCCAGGGCCAGGTGAGCGGGGGCTGCGGGGGCTGCGTTCACAACCCGAGCGGGCCCTGGAGAAGGGGCTCTCCGTCGGCTAGGGACCCTGGGGACAGGGCTGCTCCAGGGGGGCGGGCCCTGTGGGGCTGCTGGCTTGTAGGAGGGGGCCGGGGCCGTGGCGGGGCGCGCGGGGACTAAGGGGGCTGCAAGGGCGACCGGGACGAGAGGGAGGGCGGCCTCCCACCGAGACGCCTGGACCCCAAAGTATCCAGCTACCACGAGCACCGGTGGAGGGGCGAACCCCTGGGGAACGAGGACGGGCAGGGGCGGAGCGGGTGTGCGCAAGGGGTACGCTCTGCTGGGACCAGGAGCTGGGAGTAGGGATGTGCGGAGGGGGCGGGCAATGTTCGGCAGGGACCTGGCGTTCGGGCCAGTCGGGCGGTGGCTTAAGGAGGGGTGCTCTTTGGGAAGGGAGGGGAAACCGCTAGGAGCTGGACCTTTAAAAAGCACAGTGGCTACTACCAGGACCGCGAGGTGACAGCCTCTGCCCGGGATCTGGCGGAGGGTCGCGGGAACCCCGGGGCAGCCCTGCCTGGCCGGCATGGGTCCCTCTGGGGTCTGTCTGCTGCAGGCCCAGGTGGCAGCGTAAACAAGCTCAGGCAGCCGTGATGCCCGGATGATCCAGGATGCGGAAAACGCTGTGCTCGCCTGCAAACCGAGGAAAGCTAGGAGGAAGATCTGGCGAGCCGCCTGCAGGGAGAGCTGGACTGGAAGGGGTCGTTAGATCTGGCCTGGTCCTCGGGCCGTTGGCTTCCTGGGAAGGCCACCATACACTGTGCACCTCCCGCCAGCGGCCAAAAACGGGAAAAGAAGCAAATTCAAAACTGGTCAGGGGTCTTCTATTCCTTTCTTCTCGCCATTGTTCCTGATTGACCCCAGTGTGTCTTGCTCAGGGGGCAGGAGAGAAGCATCATTACTGAATCCCTGGGCCTGTAGGGATAACTGGCACAGGCCTTTCAGATCCCAGCTATCCTGGTGGCATGAGTGCCCAGAGAAGGGCATAGATTAACCAGGTAGTTGGGAGGAAGGAGGTCGTTCCTCCTGGTGTTAAGGTACTCCTGCAAAATGCCTCCTCCCCATCCTTCTTCCTGCCCCCCAATCCCAGAGCCCAAATCAATCCCCATTCCCATCAGGTCAGGCACACTGGTGTACGTGCCACACGTCAAGTGTAAGAGCACTTGTGGAGCGTGGCCTTACCCACCGAAGCAATCACTGTAGTTTAGACAAATGCTGTGGGCTGAACTGTGTCTCCCTAATATTTGTATTTTGGAGTTCTAATCCCCAGTACCTCAGAAAGTGAGCTCATTTGGAGATAGAATTGTACAGAGGTAATCAAATTGAAGTGAGGTTCTTAGGGTGGCCTTAATCCAATATGACTGGTGTCCTTGTGAAAGGGGGAGTTTGGAAACGGGCAGGCATAGAGGGAAGGTGGAGTGAGGAGACACGAGGAGAAGACGGCCATCTACAAGCCTAGGAGAGGGGCCTGGAACAGGGCCTTTCTGCACAGCCCTCAGTAGGGCTGTGACTCCTTGGTTCCATCCTTCTAGCTGCCAGAGCTGTGAGAGAATACATTTCTGTTGTTCAAGCCACCCATTTCTGGTGCTTTGTCTTGGCAGCCTTAACAAACCAATACGGCAACCATGAACCTCTCAGCCTGCTCCCAGGGGCTTCTCTTGTATCTGATAGTATCTTTCTGCTTAGCTTTGAGCAACATGGAAGGACAGAAGGAAAAAAGGGGACATTTACGCTGGCTCTGTCTTTACAACTTTGCATTAATTTGTTCTAAGTTCCACCCCTACCTTCCAGAAGGCAGTAATATGTTAGAGCAGGGCGTGGGAAACGTTTTCTGTAAGGGGCGAGATAGTAGCTGTTTTAGGCTCTTCACGTCACATGGTCTCTGTCAAAATGACTCATCTCTGTAGGATAACAGCAGACAATACTTAACAAATGGGTGTAAGACGGTGTTGTAGTAAAACTTTGTTTATTAAAAAAGGGAGCTGGCTGATTTGGCCCAGAGGCTTCGTTCACTGAGGCCTGCATTAAAAGGGCACAGTTGTGGCCCACTCCTCATCTCCTTCCAAGTGATGGGGTCCCAGTCACTTCACACCCCTGGTGTCTCTTTCCCTTGGTTTTTTGGCCCCAGAAGCTGATTCTCTGATCTTGAGATCGTCTGGAATAAAGGGGGTGAATTCTGTATCACAGGTTTTCTGGAGGATTTAACTGCACCAAAATTCATTGTAAATAATTTCAAGCCCCACTTAAGCTGAGTGGACACAGTACAGAATTAGTTCTTAAGTCAGTGCTCTGATTGGAATGTTTGTGCCCCTCCAAATGACTGTATTGGAATCCTAACTCCCAAGGTGATGGTATCAGGAGGTAGGGTCTTTGGGCAGAGAACAGGGTTCAAGGGTAGAGCCCTCATGAATGAGATTAGTACACTTACAAAAGAGACCCCACAGAGCTCCCTTGCCCCTTCCGCCATGTGAGGACACAGTGAGAAGTTGCCTTCTAACCAGGAAACCAGGAAACACGCCTTCACCAAACACCAAAGGACCCCCCAACCTCCAGAACTGTGAGAAATAAATTTGCCGCTTGTAAATTACCCAGTGTATGGTATTTTGTTATAGCAGCCGGAGCCAACTATTCCATTCAGTTGATAACCATGTATCGCTCTTACAGGAGTTCGTTTAGGGCTTAGTTAGTAGCACAGGCTGAGGAATCCTGGGTGAACATCTTGGCTCCACGTTTACTAGCGGAGGACGTGCCCAAGGTGCACACACTGTCTCACTCCTCCCATCTGTGAGGCAAACGTGACCGACCTCACAGAGCTCTTATGGGAATTAATTTAATTAATACGTGTAAGATGGCACATAGCAAGCCCAATGTAAGTACAGCTGTTATTGCTATTTGCTTTTGTTGGTGATTATTAGCGTTTCCTTCGCTAAGTGTTGCGTGCCAGCACCGTGGCCAACCTCCCAGATCCCTGACCCTCGCTCACTGTCAGAGATGAACACGGGTGAGGGCGGATGATGTGAGCGTCCATCTGTGGCTTTTAATCCACTAAAGCAGCTCACCGCAGGGAGCCCACAGGGTTGAAGCGCTGAAGGCTGCACACTTACTTGAAGCCCCAGTTATGCCCCTGAATCGTAGGACACATTTGTCATCTAAAGCTGCCGGCAGAAGTGTGATCAACCCCTGGACTGCTCCCTAGGGGGCTCTGGCAGCCTGGGCTCTCCCTGTGAAACACTGTTCCAGTGGCAGCAAAGCAGATTCAGTTCAATAATGTTTTTAAATTGCTTTTTTCTTCTTCTGCCTTGTGCAGCATTTCTGCTAGTGAAATGGAAAAGCCGAGTCAAAGGACAATGCCTTTTTATGAAGGTTTTGATTAAATTTCTCAAAGTTTAAGAGCTATATTTAAAAAAAAAAAAAAACCCTAAGCAGTTTTAGAATACGCTTTCCCTTGTGCTGAGGTGGATGGTGGATTAGCTCTGTCTTGAGCGAAGCTTTGTTCTGAAGGCTCCACTTAGTTTGGTGGGATCAGCTGACTCTCCTCTAGGTATGGGGGAGGCACAGAGGCTGGCCGCTGCTTTGTGCGTTAACAGCTCCACCCGCCGGTCGCTGAGTTTCCCTTTGCAGGTGCAGCCGGGCACTTTATTAAGACACAGGCAAAGGGGACTCTCCAAGAGCCTGTGCTAGTGTCCGGTGACTGGGGGTGTCTGATACCAGCTCCCCGGGCCCCCCTGTACCGAGCCGCTTCACTGTTAGCACCAGGCTCGTTCACCACACACCCTGCCACTCCTAGGGGGCTGTGGGGGAGGGTAAACTCCGTTCAGTGGCTGATCAACCTGTTACGAGCCAGGCAACTTTCTGCTATCCAGCAGACTCGTAAACTCACATGCCTTTCCGTAAGAATGCGGCTGGCCCAGTGCAATGGTGACCACTCCCCACAGGCATTGCCTTTCCCTCTCCCTGCCTAGCTTTCTCCTTTCACCTATTACCATCTAACCCACTAGATATTTTGCTTGATTGTCTTATTGGGTTTTTCCCTCCCACTGAAATGTGAGTTCCATGAGGGCATCTCTGCTCCATCCTCAGCAATCAGAGCAGTGCCTGTCTTGTAGCTGGTGCTCCAGAAATACCTACTGCATGACTGAATGAGGAAGGAATAAAGGAAAAAATGTTTTGTTTTTTTTTAAACAAACGGATACATCACCAATTTACAAGATTAGCTTCATACACTCAGTAGGATTATCTGCTGTCTTGTTATCCGTGGCCTCAGCGTCCTCCTCAGGGATCGTGAGTGAGAGTGGATCTAGTTGCTTCTCTTGCTCTGTGCTAGGTGCGGTTTCACTGTCCAGCGACCTGACGTGATGGAGGGTGCATTTACATTTCAAATGGTCTGAAAGGAAGGAGAAAATAAAGGACCTGGGTCCCTGTTTGCTCAAAAACTTATCCCAATTATGTGTTTGTGTGTGTGTGTGTGTGTGTGTGTGCGCGTGTGTGTCAGGAGCAGCCCCAAAGGCTGGCAGGAGGCACTGGCGTAGCCCAAGCCCACAGCTCCAGGGGGGCCCTGAGCACTGGAGCTGGCAGAACAGCGCTGCTTCCTCGTGCACCCGCTTGCATCAGTCACGATGAGCTGGTCATGCTACGGCAACAAACAACCCCAAAAGCCTCGGTGGCTTAAAACAAAATTTATTCTCAAGCTACAGGGCTCAGCAGCGTGGCCCTGCTCGGTAAAGTCACCAGCCACCACCACACAGGCTGCTGTCATCTCAGCATGAAGCTTTAGGAGTCGCTGGGCTCTGGCTCTTAGAGTCACATGTTCCTTCAATTTATAGTTCGTTGGTTAGAACTGGTCACGTGGCCTCACCTAACTTAGAGCAGCAGGGAGGACTGGTCCTCTGTGTAGTGAGGAGTAGAGGACAATTGCATATGGGCCATGTCACCCACCCAGCTGGTCTGCCGACTCAGTTGACCTGGAGGTGAGCAGCGCTCCTAGGTGAGGTCTCTGGCCCCGTTGCAGTAACCTTGGCTTCATCTCCACTCTTACTTCCCATCACAGGGTGCCCCAGACTTGGTGCCTTGAAACAGTGGAGTTGATTGTCTCACAGTGCTGGGGACTGGAAGTCTGAAGTCGGGTTGTCAGCAGGGGTGGTTCCTTCCAAGGCCTGTGAGGGAAGGCTCCATGCTAGGGGCCCCTCCTTGGCTTTTTGATGGCCGTCTTCTCCCCATGTGTCTTCATGTCATTTTCCCTCTATGCACACTTCTGTGTCCACATTTCTGCTTTTAATAAGGACACTAGTCATACTGGGTCAGGAGTCCACTCTGCCCCAGGATGATCTCATCTTACTTAACTACATCTTCAAGGACCCCATTCCAAATAAGGTCACGTTCTGAGTTTCTGTGCATTAGGGCTTCAACATAGGAATGTTTGGAGGGCACAGTTCAACCCATAGCCCCTGGAGAGATTGTCCCCCGGAGTGCTGGCCACAGCGGTGTGGTGCGGTCTCCTCTCTCGCTGTCAGTCACATCCACTGCCCACCCCAGCCCAAACAGTAGCCCTTCACTCATTCTTTTGTGTCACTGTACTTCGTGCCTACCTCTGTTATTCCATTTGTGTTGGCTGTGGTTTTGAAACAATGGGTTTGTTTCTGTTCTCTGTGGTCTCCTTTCAGGTAGGGACTCCTGGCTAGAGTGGTTTCTCAGTATTCAGAGTGGCTTAAGGCCATGCTACATTTTAGCAAAGGGACGAAGGGAGAGATCACAAGAGAGAAATAAATATTTTCTGTTTTATTTTGCTTTAAAAGAACATCGTGTGTGAAATAGAGGCAGCCTCTTGAGGGATTTTAATAGCAAAATACCAGTAAACCCAGAAGGTCTGTTTTGTGATAGCATCTAAATCTCAATTGGTTTTTATTAATATCATTTTGCTTAAAACCATAAAGGGGTAAAAGAAAAACAAAAAAGAAGATTAATAATTAAAATCCAATAAAAGGATAGATTTTCAGTTTGATTGGGTATTCAAAATGGACAGTGACATTTCTAAGTGAGGCTTGCCTGCTTGCTGATGAATTTTTTTCTGTCCTATTTTCCAGTAATAGAAAAATTTGTTTTTTCCTCTGATAAGTTCTGAGTATGCAAAATCTGCACAGAGGAAAACCGTCTCAGGTTCTGGTCACCCCACACCCACCAGCACTGAGATTCCTGGTGAAGACTCAGATGTAGTCGGCTCTCAGAACCCGATCCTGGGATCGTGAGGCAGGTGTGGCTGCTTACAGCTGTTATTTTATTGTGTTTTAGGAGATTAGAATGAGAAGAAATGGGCATTTTTTCCCCTTTAAAGTTGCATATTATACTGGGTTTCATCAGTATAGGAAACAAAATGAATTCACATTTTCTTTCTTGTTCAGATTTGAGTCCATTCTTCCCTCCTCAGTGTCTTCTCTCAGGCTAAGTCTAAGAACCCCAGGGGGGCTTACTCAGTTCAGAAACAAGCTTCCGGCCTGGTTAAAAGCCCTGCACAGGAAAAGAAAGCTCAAGCCTGAGCAGTTTCTGGAGGATCTCTGTTTCCCCTTCTGGTGGGGCTGTCCCTAGATCTGGGCGAGGCTGGTCACCTGCAGGAAGGGCTGCGGGCATTGAAGGGCCACCAGAAATGTCCACCTTGGCACAAGGTTCTCAGCGTGCAGGAGGAGAGAGTGCCTCCCACCATGGGTGTGGCCACCGCCCAGGGGTTTGTTCCTGGAGACTATGTCTTCATGTTGCAGACTGCACCTGTTTTCCCCAAAACCCACTGCACAAGATCAGCGAGGTCAGGAGGTATTCCAGAGACAATAGAACACCTGGATTATGATCCAGAGCCCAGCTACTGTCTCACCCCTTAAATTACTACGTGTATGTGGGGGTGGCCTGGTGGTAATGGGGTATCAAGTTATTGCTCTTGTCTGCCTGCTGGCCTCAACGGGGTCTGGCTAGGAGCGCTGAACCTCAAAGGTCTGGACTGCAGTATCTTTCTTTACTCACAGAAGGCCAGAATGCACCTCTGCAGAATTTGTCCTCTCCTGTCCCCTCAGAGTGGGTGGTGTGCTTGCGCTTCCTTTGTTTTCACTGAAGGGCCCTGCAGTCTGGTGGCTCACCCAGGAAGGGTTTGCTTAGCATTTTCCAGCTAGCAGCAGGTCAGCTTCTGCACCAACATTATGCATGTTAAAGATAACTGATATTTCTCTCATGCCTTAAAATGGTTTTTTAAAAGTTTTAATTTTATTTGATAGGCAAATGTATAATTTTTATATAGTTAAAGTGATTGATATTTTCTTTGTGACACTGTTCCCATTGTTGTCATGTGTAGGAGGTCCCTTGTGGGTTTTCTTTTTCACTTATTTTTCTAATCCATCCAGAACTTACTTTTGTCTATAATGTGATGGGAAGACTCACATAGCTAGCCAGTTTTCACAGTATTAAATGCAGAATAGTTCATCAACTCTCCATTGATTCGGGGTTTTTTTAATAAGCCTATGAGTACATGGACTGTTTCGAAGGTTGCCATCTGCAGACATGAAGGGCAGTTTGGCATGAACACACCCAGAAGTTGAATGTGTGAGAGGGAAGACAATGACAAGAAGATGCTTGTGCCCGGTGAACTCATTAAATGTTCAGTGGTGGCAGAGAGGCAGAAGCCACAGCTCGTGGTTGGAAGTTGTCTCCCTCCTTGAAGCCACAAAGAGTGACTCTGAACTTAGGCACACCAGGATTTGAGCAGTGGTGGAGTAAGTACCTTGCACGTATTGCCATTGGAATTCTTAGGAATCTTAAAATAAGGATTCTCAAAGAGGCTGTTGTTTCCCTTACGAGGTGGTTAATTGAGTGAGGACAGTAGCCACATCTGAGTCCACTTGTGTGCTCCCCCAGCAGGAGCACGGAGTATTGCATGGACGGATGATTTGCGAAGGATTTGTAAAGAATCGGCTAAAGCTACATTACGCTCTAGTTATTCCCATTACTATGTTCACAATGTCAGATTATAAAAAGAAAAAAGAAAGTAATAAAACAGTTATTCCCAGTACTGCCAGGAGCTCTGAGTTCCTGCGATCAGTGTGGATGGGCGTTACTGTGTTTCCAACATACTGTGCATACGTATGCAAGCTCTTCCCTGCTTACTTCCACCTGTGCGTCTTGCCGTTGGAGGAAATCATTTGGGGGAAAAAACAAAACAAACCCAACCAAGTGTAAGTGAGAGACTCGATGCTCCCAAACCCCATGGAGACAGCATGTCTAGGTTTGCTGCTGGAGTAGCACAAATGACAAGCCTGACTTACAAGGCTGCCCGCTCCCTGAACTTGGACTTCTCAGCTAGCAGAACCATGAGAGATAAATCTGTGTGTAAGCCACCCGGTCTATGATATTTTGTTCTAGTGCTCAGAAGGGACTAAGCCAAGTTTATTATTTTTATTTAAAGGTGTGAGTTCTAGCAATGGAGTCAGAGAGCAGGAGAGCTCGGGGAACCACCTCTGTCAAGAAGGGACCAGAAAGAGTTGCGAGGCGCTGTGAGAATGTCCTCGCTCCATCCTGGGCCTGTCAGCAACCTGCTCTTGCTGGGGGGGCTTGAGCTTCTCCTTGCTCCAGGTCACAGCCGGTTCTGCTTGGTGAGGTGACCTTTCCTCTCACATACTCACCGAAGTCGAGAAACTCTATACACTTCTAGTCTCCACTGGGGAGAGTACCGGCTTCTGTGCTCCATTGGGCCTCAGTGGCTCAGCCTGCAAATAAACCCATGGCTTTTTTTCTCTTTTTATTCCCAGACAGGAGTTATTTCCCTCTATGACTGTGTTTTCAGGAGGAACTTAGATTATAATCAGAGGTTGCACCGAGATGACAGAGAACACGCAAGAAGCCTGGGACTTCATGTTAACGAAGAGGTAATATTAAGAGAGGATGTTAACAACTTGTTAATAGATTATAAAAATACAACAAGTATACCTCATCTTATTGCACTACATTGTGCTTCACAGATATTGGGGTTTTTTTACAAATTGAGGGGCTGTGGCAACCCTACATCAAGCAAATCTGTGGTGCCATTTTTCCAACAGCAGGTGCTCATTTTGTGTCTGTCAGCATTTTTTAGCAATTTTTTTGAAATTAAGGTATGTTGTCTTATATATAATGCTATTGCACACTTAATAGACTGCAATATAGTGTAAACATAGCTTTTATGTGCACTGAGAAACCAAGAAATTGTGTGACTCGCTTTATTGCAATGGCCTGGAACTAAACCCAAAATATCTCTGAGGTATGCTTGTATGTGTGTGTGTATACGTACAGTCATTCACCACTTAACAATGGGAATACTTTCTGAGAGATTCGTCAGTAGGCGATTTTGTCATTGAGCAAACCTCATAGAGTGTACTTGCACACACCTAGATACTATAGCTTACTGTACACCTGGGCTATGTGGCATAGCCTGTCGCTCCCAGGCTACAAACCTGGACAGCAGGTAATTGTACTGAATACTGTAGGCAACTGCAACACAATAATATGTATTTGTGTACCTAAAAATATCTAACCATAAAAAAGGTACAGTAAAAATATGGTATAAAAAATAAAAAATGGTACACCTGTAGAGAGCACTTACCATGAATGGAATTTGCAGACTGAAAGTTGTTCTGGGTGAGCCAGTGAGTGACTGGTAAGTAAAGGTGAAGTCCCAGGACATTCCTGCACACCACTGTAGACTATAAACACTGCACACTTGAGCTATCCTACCTTACAAAAAGCATTTTTCTTCAATAATAAATTAACCTTAGCTTACAATAACATTTTTACTTTATAAACTTTTTAATTTTTTAAAACTTTTTGACTCTTTTGTATTAACATTTAGCTTAAAACACAAACACATTGTACAGTTTTACAAAAATATTTTCTCTCTTTATATCTTTATTCTACAAACATTTTTCTATTGATTTTTTTTTTTTTTTTTACTCTGTAAGCTTTTTTGTGAAAAACTAAGACGCAAATGCACACACTGGCCTAGGCCTACACAGGGTCAGGATCACCAATATCCCTGTCTTCCACCTCCGCATCTTGTCCCACTGGAAGGTCTTCAGGGGCAATAACACGCTTGGAGCTGTCATCTTCTATGGTGACAAGGCCTTCTTCTAGAGTACCTCCTGAGGGACCTGCCTGAGGCTGTTTTACTGTTAACTTATTTTTATAAGTAGGAGTATATTCTAAAATAACGATAAAAAGTATAATATAGTAAATATATAAACCAGTAACATGGTCGTTCATTATTATTATAATTTGTGTAGTCATTATTATGCCTAATCCTCATATTATGCATAATTGTGTGCGCTAGACTTTTATATAACTGGCAGCACCGTAGGTTTGTTTACACCAGCATCACCACAAAGTCATGAGTAATGCATTGAGCTATGACATTACAATGGGCATGATGTCATTAAGTGATAGGAATTTTTCAGCTCCATTATAATCTTATGGGACCATCATTGTATATGTGGTCCATCACTGACCAAAATGTTATTTGGCGCATGACTGTATGTGTATATATGTATATATGTGTGTACATAGGTATATAGTGTGTATGTATATGTATATGTGTATATACATATATGTGTATTTGTGTAAATGTATAATATATGTGTTTGTGCCCATGTGTGTGTGTACATGTGTGTGCCTGTGTATATATGTGTGTATATATGAATGTATATGTGTATATGTATACGTGTGTATATTGTACACATGTATATACATGTGTATGTATGTGTGTTATATGTGTGTTTGTATGATTTTGTTTATATGTGTGTATTGTGTGTACACATGCACATGTGCATATGTGTGTGTGCATATACACATATATATTCAATATTGTGTTCAGTTGCTTTATGTAACTTTTTTTATGCAGCTCTCCTCTTACTGGGCCAAGAAGCTAAGATGAAGCTGCTATGGTAGTTCCCTCTATTCTGTCATGTCATGTGTATATTAATTTCTTTGATTCTATTGAATTTAACAATTTAAGGAGAACAAAACTAAGATGTTCTTTTCAACAGATAGAACAAGTCTCTGCTTACCCTCTGAGTCCTGACTTCCAGGAAAGTTGGTCTTCCAGGGATGAAATTGCACACACAATAATATTTCCCCAGGTTTAGCTACCAAGCCACCGTAGCCACCACATGTAGTGCAGCTCCTCTTTTATCTTTCCACCATTTCCTGAAATGCTAGTCAGCTGCACAGGTGGGTGGCCACCTGAACTAGCACAGCTCAGCAGGCGAGGAGGGCAGGGACCAGCGCAGGGGGACGGGTGTGCACGAGGTTAGGCCCTCCTACAGTTTGGTTAGACCTCTCTGCTGCCTTTCCAAACTCTGACGTTGTCTTCACAAAGTCTGATCTGAGGACAGCACGTTATTAAAAGTCAGGTGCTGAATAAGTATAATCTTTTATACATTACACAGAAATTATAATGTCAAACCTTCTGGTGGGATTCCTCTTTGGATCATGGGATTTTTGCCCGTGGTCGTTATTGTTTAAGAATGCCACCATGCCACTCTTAACAATCCTTTATATCTTGATATGAAATTAAGTGATGGAGTACTGTGAGGTATTCCCATTTATGTCCCGGACATTGATGTTTTTCTATTATGTATGTTCACGTTAATGCACTCCCAGTTGGTAGTGAACTCAGCGCTTTTTTCGTGAGAAGAATGTGGTCTGCGTTACTTATGTCCACTTGTATTTTTTGAGCCCCTCCCATGTATTACTGAGCATAAACGGAATAAGACAAAAGCTCTGACCTCTTATACCTGACATTCCAAGGAGGAAAGAAAAAAATAAAAGACAAAGATGTCAGAACAAATTCCAGGCAGCGATTAGTGGTGTGCAGGCAAAGAACGCCATGTCAGGGGATGGGGAAAGTGCAAAGGACTTGCAGGGGGCGGGGGCGGGCGGGGGAACCTGTGCTGTCTGACCGGGACCTGGGTGGGGCAAGGGGACAGGCAGCAGCGGAGCAGAGCAGTGACCAAGAGGAGCACGCGGTGGAGCAAAGCCCGTGAGCTGGAAGCGCGGCTTTGTCCCTTTGGGGAAACAGAGGCAGGGAGGGAAGAAGGGCCCGAGGGAGGGGCCTGGACAAGGGAGGGAGGAGCGGGACAAGGACAGGGGTCTGAAGCCAGGGGGTACCTGGCGCCCAGGGCAGGGTCTTACCTTTCCCTCCTAACGACTTGAGGACACCGGAGGGTTCCTAGCAGAGGGGCCGGCTTAGCCCACCTTGGTGGGACCCAGGGAGAGAGCGCCCCGGAACAGGGCTGAGGGATGGGTCAGTCGTGCAGGTGACGCTGTGCACGCCAACCGTGTGAATTGTTTTGATAACCCTCACCAGGAACAGGAGAGGCCCGTGGGCGTGCTCTCGTCCTCTGTCTATGGAAGGCGCATCAATCAGCCCATTGAGCCGCTGAACCGGGACCACCGCCGCGCCAACCACGTGCGGGCCGACTTCTACAGGAATAACGACATCCCCAGCCTCAGGGGGGCGGGCTTTGGGCACATCCAGCCCACCTAAAGCGATCCCTGTGGCCCATACGGCATGTCAGGCGCCCCCTGCAAGCAGGAGGGCTCCTGCAGCCTCATTTCCCCTTTTGTTGCCTCCCTTGCATGCTGACAGTGGGAGGGACAAAGAAGCAGCTTTCCCTGAGGCCGCCTTGGTTAAGAGCCTGGCCAAATGCCTTTCATCCATATTAAGAATAGCTAATGTGATGATTTTCATCTGAAATTATTTCAGATTAAATGATACTGGAAACTGATTCATTGTGAGCACCTAAATAAAATGCATGCTTTGTTCCCACTTGATAATGGTCCGGTTGGTTTTGTTCACTGGCTCTACATTTGCAAGGATTCTTGGGGGAGGCACCAACAGGAGTGTGTGCAGCTGCTTTTCTGGACAGTTATGGAAACTGCTACTGCCTGATAACACAAACAACCTGCACAAGTTCCTTTCTCCAAGAGAGATATAATCAAAATTGCCTTTTGGCACAATTGAACCCTAGATACTACATTTTTGTTTTTCCAGAGATCTGCACAATTGGGAACAAAAGCCCCAGTAAGGATGGGTGGCCTCAGTGGCCAGGGATCCTGGCTGTGACTCCTCAAGGGAGAAGCAGTCAAGGGTCAGGGGAAGAGACTGGAAAGACTCGGGCTCCTGCATTTTCTCGATGTGGTCTAGGGCAAGTCATTTCATCTGCTTGAGCTGACATTTCCTTACCTTTAAAGTGGAACTTCCAAACCTAGAAGAGTTTGTGTGGGAATCCATGAGTACAGTCATGATACAGGCACAGTTGTGCACACTACCCAGCTTGCTTTTAATCTGACTTGTAAATGTTTACTTTGGAGATAATATGAAACTTACCTAAATATTAAGAGATAAACTATATTTTTAATGAATGGATCCCTTGGAAGAAAGCATCTCTCATCACCCATGCTTAAATTCCCCACAGTTTAGCAGTGAATGGGCAGGTGATCTAATTAATTTCAGTGGTGATTCCTCCATTACTGTTTTTATTGTTTTGTATCTGCAAGGAGGACGCTCTGTACAATTTCAAGGCTGACTCCTAAATATTTCTTTATTTTTTAAAAAAACAGTTTTTCAGTGTAAGTGACTTTTTTTTTGGTCAAACAGCAGTACTTTATTTGGAATACCTTTGGGTGCATATCATATTTATGATAACATAGTAGAAATTATATAAAGTTTGAGTTATAGAAATTTTTATACATTACTCTTTACTCAGTCTTGATTTCAACAAAGCCAAGGCATCTGTGACTGCAATAAGCTATTGCCAAAGTAAATTATTTTCATTTCCCTTAACTTGGACCCTACTCCCTTGACCTTCTACTGTATACTTACTTTGAGAAAGCAGGGCTGAAACCGGGCAAGGTTTCAAAAGAGCTCACATTTGTTAGGCAGCAAGAGAAAATTAAATGTATTTCTCTTGGCATCCTAACTTTCACAATTTGAAGCCAATAAATGAATGCCTGTTTAAAGTCATCTCCTAAAACAGAACATAGTCTTCTACTAATTAGAATATGATTTTTAGAGATTGCAGTCTTGGTGTGTTGCCCAGACTGGTTTTGAACTCCCGGCTTCAAGCCTCCTCCCACCTCAGCCTCCTGAGTAGCTGGGATGACAGGTGGGCACCACTGCGCCAGCTGCAATGTGTTTTGCTTTATCAAATTTCCACCACTGGTCCGTGACGTTTCCTGATTAGATGTATCTAGAGCGAAGGAAAGCGAGTGGTTGCTGCCTTTAGGAAAAGCACATTGAATTGGGAATAAAAGAGTAACATTGAGGATTGATGACAAAACTCAGACATTCTAAACAAATATATTAAAACTCTGGGGTTTTAAGGGACTGGACTCAAGGTGTTTTTCACGAGAGAAGACTTCCTATAAGACTGAAGGTTAAGGAGAGCTTTGAGGAGGGATTTTTACTTGACAGCAATGGCACAGAACCTGGGATGATGAAGCACACTGCAAGTCCTCTGACTGGCATTTTGGTTTGTTTTGAGAGACGGGGTCTTGCTCTGTTGCTCAAGCTGGAGTGCAGTGGCATGCGCATAGCTCACTATAACCTTGAACTCCTGGGCTCTCGAGATCCTCCTGCCTCAGCCTCATGAGTAACTGGTGTGATGCACTCCATCACACTCAACTAATTTAAACTTTTTTTTTTATAGAGATGGGGGGGGGTCTCATGTTTTCAAGGCTGGTCTTGAACTCCTGGCCTCAAGCAATCCTCTTATCTCTGCCTCCTAAAATGTTGGGCTTACAGGTGTGAGCCATTGTTCCTGACCAGAATTTGCATTTCTAACAAATCCCCAGGTGATGCCAATGCTGCTAGCCTGGGACCACAATTGAAGAGGCCTGTAGATGCAGAGAGCTTTGCACAGTAGATTCTAACAATGACTGATTGCTTTTAAAAATCTATTGTTTGGTAAGACTGGTGATATAGCTTTGGGAAATAACAGTTCTTCCTTTGAGTTCTGTTTACCACAAACCCAAGTTCAGTGCATCTCATGGAGGAGTGGGAAGGATTCTGTTTATGTAAATTTGGTGAATCACCCAGCTGTGGGTTTCACCAAGGCAGGTGACCTAAAGAGACCTGAGGATGAGCACTGTAGAATGGAAGGGAGGAAAAGTCCACCAGGTGATGCTCTGATCATACTTTCAAATTATGCAAGAGGCCAGTTTGAACTCACTAAAACCGTATGGCATCCTAGTCCAGATTTCAGAGGGAAAAGAGATGCCCTTATAATATTTCTCTTGCTTCAATCATCTTTTTGGAGATTTAGGTGTATTAAGACCAATGCTGAGTTGTGATTCCAGGTTAAAAAAAATCCTGATTGAGGCAGAAAATTGAGCAAATCATGCTCTATTCATACTTTCATGATGAAGGACAGTTGCTGGTTTCGATAAGAACTTTTAACTGAGTATGAGTCCAAGTCCCGGCACAGCAGCTGTGTCTGCGCTGAGAATGTGCTGGCAGGAGTGAGCCCAGGTACCTGCAGGTTCCCTTCTAGTCATTAGCTCATTTAGTCACTACCCAATCCCATGAGCTACCATTGAGGAAAACACTCCCAAGAGGAGTTAAGAGATGTGTTCAAAGGCACACAGCTAGTAAAAATCAGAACCAAGAATCAAACTGGGCACTTGTGCCTCAAGTTCGAGTTCCCACTAATGAACTGCTCTCTAAGGGACCATTTGGGTGCTCTGCCTCTCACAGATGCCTGTCTTTAGCTATAAAAAGAAACCAAGTTTGCCCAACAGGGCTGTTATTTGCAGTTTTGCTTTTAAACATTGGATTATGCACGATTGCTCTATTTTTCACCATTTGGCAAAATATGATTTCTTTATGTTAAAAGAAAAAAAAAATAAACAACTTCAGTGTTGGATTTACAAGAACAAATTCTTCTAGGTCTTCTATCTTTAAAAATGCGTAAACATTGGCTCTGTGTCTTCTTCAGCCTTCTCAGAACAGGCAGCTTGTGGGGCTTAGCACTTCTCTCTACTTCGCATTATTGTGATTACTGATTTACATAGCTGGTGCCAAATTACTGTTCCGCAGGCTGTGTCTGGTAGCTCTAGCAAGGCATTCCTGTAGACAGGAGCACAGTAGTTGGAGGGGCTACTGTTGCTCACAGAGAATCTTTTTACTGTTAAAATATTCTTTCCCTAAAAGTGTTCTCTGGAGATACCAAAATTAACATCAGACCACTAGATACATCGAGCGCGCTTGCTAGCCTTCCAGAGAGCTGTGCAATCGACTATTTGCATCACACGCTTTGTGCTGATCTGAATTATTTAAGAATATCTCAATATTGGCTTCTGGAGAGCTCTTTCTTAAACAACTGTCAGAAGGGAGAATGGATGAGAAACAAACTTTAATTTTGCAGCAAACCACAGGAGAAATAAGAAAGGAAAATAAAAGATACAGACACTATAAATCAAAGTACATAAAACTTTTAATGAATTAACCTTACAAAAGACAAATGGCATCAAAACATCAGACGAGTTTGGTACAAAACTGGTCCTAAGCTGTGAGGACTAATCCTGGTGATCGATGGCAACGTGCGGCTGGCATGAGACACACAGAGCAAAGGGACAAGAGTCATGGGTCCCAGTGGGGCCCTCGGATGGCCACTGGCAACGGGACCCATGAGTGAGCACAGACTCCATGTGGGGTGACAGAATCAACTTATTCACAAATACTGTGTGTTTGAATATCAGACTAGCGGATGCGTTTGGCGAGCTACCATATTTTCCAGAAATGAACATGCACCAGAAGATAATATACACCCCCTAGTTTTATTGCCTTAAGAATTTTTGTTTGTTTCACCTCTCTCCTCTTTATTAGTTCTCTGGATGCTTTTCTTCCATCACACGAGCTCCTTTTTCCTTTTGCTTAGGAGTAAGCACAGTGCAAGTGGCAGAACAATCTGGGGACACGTCAGACACCAAACGGTATGCCACTGGGTCACAGGAACTAGTCTGCAAAGGCTCCATAGGACATGTGAACAGAGCACGCACATCAAAAACAGGGACAAAAGTTGCAGTCAGAAAGTACGTGGTACCTTCCCGAAAATACAGTCTTCTTGCCACAACGAAGGCCACTCTTCAAGATGCCACGTTGCTCTGGGAAAGGGACCTCGACATTTCTGTGTTTACAAAGTACGTCTTCAGGTCTCCCTTTCCTTTCACGTTGATGATTCCTCGACACGTGCACGTGTACCCGAGCGTCTGCAGGATGAGGCTCGTTTCCTCGGTGACCTGGAAGCCACACGAACAAAAGAAAATGTGTTTAGTACCCAGGTTAATCCAACCCGTATGACACAAGGATAAAGAGCCACAAAAGCTTCGTGCTCTTTGATCCAGTAGTTCCACTCCTGAGAAATTAGTAGATAGAATGATACACAGGAAGAAAAGTTTTTTTTAAGGACAATAATGTTGAATTCAGTACCACGATAGCAAAATCCAGAAACAACTTAAACTTCAAGTAATCTCCAGGGTTAAGTAAACTATGGTGCTACTGTGATTGGTATCATGCGTGAGACAGTGGACTCATGTTGAGCCATTTCACCCCAAAAAGAATTGATACAGCTATGATTTCAACTGCCTGAATACTATGTATTCACATATGAGAGACTTGGGAAAAAGAAAGTAAATCAAAATATGCTGGAGGGGTGGGATTTTGTATGATGTTTACAAATTGTCATGAATGTCACATTTTGTGAAATAATAATAAACATTAATGACAGACTGTAATATAGATGGAAGAAACACCCTGAGAAAAAGCAGCATCGGCTCCTGCAAAGGCCCACATCTTTCAGGTTTGATGCACATGAATAAAGAGACTAAAACTAAAAGAACCGTAGGAATTTGTACGAGCGTTGGTATGAGCACGGCGCTCTCAGTTGAGTCTTAAAAGCTTCCTCACTCCACTGCATGGACAGGGGATGCTAGTGGGGGGTCCCCTCCTTGTGCCCCACTGATGTGACATGATTCCTTATTTCCTGCCATTGCATTGTGGCATGTCTAGGATGGTCAGATGGCAGTGAAACTGCCCGAGTAGCATGGTTTCCATCTACAGGGGAGATGTGCTGTCCTGTTCCGAGCCTTGTGCTGTCTCAGCCTGGGCGCGTGCTGTGCTTTCCTTGGGGGACTGGGCCTGCCTGGGACCCACCTGCGTGAGTGTCGGAGAAGCTGCAAAGGCGTTTTCTCCAGCAGAGAATGGGTGAGGTGCCTGGGCGCCCTGCCCCCATCAGTAACCTGCTCCTCCATCTGGACTCCCCGTTAGTATCTGGGTCTTGCTCGGGAGGGAAGGAGCTGTTTCACAGACAGCCCTGGGAACAGTTACGGAAGCTGCAAAAGTGGCGTGGAGGAGGAATCTCCTACCACCTCGTCAGAGAAGGCCACCTGGCGTGGCTGCCACGGGGGGGGGGGGGGGGGCACCTGAGAGACCCCGCCCACCTCAGGCACGTGGCGGACAGAGCTGTGCCAGCAGGTTTGGCGGGGCTGGGCAGCTTGTCAACCACACAGCAGTGTTGCAACACAAGTTTGGTCTTGGTGTGGCCTGGGGCTGGCGCAGTGGTGGGGGCCGGGTTGGGCCATGCCAGCGGCGTGAGCCAGCTGCCTTGGGCCTAGAGTCTCAGGGGGCCTTGAGGGCAGACGGCACACGGGGGGAGAGGCAGCAGTGCATCGAAACCATCAGGGCACTGCGCTCATGAGAACCCAGGACAGCACCAGGGGACGCTCAGAAACTAGGCGAAGTCGGCCAGGCAAAGATGTCAAGGGCAGGCTGAGGGAAAGAGCTGGAAAATCACTCCATCTCCCTGCCACGTGACCCAATGGCCAGCCCCTCACACAGAGCCCGACGTGGGGGTCCCCGTGAGCACAGCAGGAAGGAAAATGGGGTGCAGGTGCCGGACGCTCCCAGAGGGAGGGCAGAAGCACAGGAAGGGCTCTGGGCACAGGGTGAGAACTGGAATGAGAGGGAGCTAGCCAAGGAACTCGGGTGGCGAACATGTCCGCGTGATCAGAGATCTCAGGGCAGGCAGGATTAGAGAATTCCTCGGGCATTTGAATCGTCACCTTCCACACAGAGAACAAACAGATCTTTTGGCACTTCGGAGGTTAATTGTCCAGTTTAGGTGTTGACTGCTGCTCTCATCACTGGCATTTTTGAACCATCCATTGGTATGTGTAACCCCAAGCCACTAACGGATCCGCTCCACACCAAGGTGAAAGCCCCGAGGACGGAGCTGTCCACCTTGCTGAACACCAGTCACTGTCACCCCAGGTTGAGGAAGGGCCTGGCTGGCTCGCTGAGTGAGCTTCCTATGCTGTTCTTTCAGCTTCAAGGCTGGAAAACACACTGGGAATTTAATGCTCTTTAATAAAAAGAACCTGTTCCTCAGGCCCAGGAGAAGCCTTTTAATCGTCTGGGCATCATTTTTTATTTTCCCTGGCACCTCACTACTATTTTTTTTTGCATGTAAATGAAAATGAGAGCTGCTGGAGCCAGAGGGAGCTGAACCCCCAGGAGAAGAAAACCCACCCAAATGTGAACCTTCCAGCTGCTGAGCTCAGCGGAGCGCACACAGGCTTGCAAACGGTCTTAGCTTCTCCCAGGATCAGAGTGCTCGGAGCCTGTCCAGGCGGCTGACCGGCACTGAGTCACGTGGAGTTTTATGATGCCCACAGTCCTCCTAGAGACACAAATGAGCCCAAACTCATTTTAAACACTGACCTGCAGGGGATTTATGATCTCTAGGTGGGAGAACTCTCCATGACCAGCCTCTCTTAAATTGCTTTTGATACTTACCCCAAGTGTTTAAAAACTGCCTGGGGAGTTGTAAGGCATGTTAAAAACTATCATCCATCTTCTGAATATTCTGGGTGGGGACATGGGTGGCCTGCAGGTGGGCGAGTGTGTTCTTGGCCCCTCCCCAACCAAAGAGAGGACTCCAGGTTGTCCAGGATGGCTGGAGCATCCCTGGGCATTGGGAGTGGCCAGAGATCTTCATGCAGAAAGTCCTAGAATCATTGGTGCAGTTGGGATACAGTTAGACTAAGTTGCCAAAATGCTCCACTGTTCCTCTCTTGGGTGGGCAACTGGGAAGTCTCCATAGCCAATGACCACGGCGCCTAAGGCAGCACATGGCAGGAACATGGCACATGGCTGTTGAATGAATTAAAGAATAGACTTGACCAGACTGATATGCCATCTCGGCAGCCTCCCTTCTCCCTCGCTCTCCTTCTCTATGGATTCTGTCATCCTTCCATCCCAGATTGGCCCCTGCTGTATTGAAGCATTTGGGGTAGTTTCAGCAGAGTTCTAATGACACACTATTGTCTTTTCAGTACTTTTTTTTTCTAAAATATTAGTGCTATTGTAATTATAGTTACTGTAAGCATGGTTATTGATTTAATGAGCAATGGGAATCTTAACACAAAATAATTTTATTTTTCTCTAATCACTGCTTTTAATTTGTCAGAGCTTCCATTTCCCCACTTGGGTGGATTCCAGAGCTGCCATTTTTATTAACCTTCTATTTCATCTCTTCCCTTCTCCTCTCAGTTCAGCGTCCTGAGAGAGGAAGGTGGGGTTACGTCTGGCTTTGGTTTCATGGCTCCCCTGGTTTGCAAGGCCCTTTTGCAGGTGTTGGGCCGGGAGGAGGAACCGGAGAGGAGGCTCCACTCCCGCACTTAACGCTCAGGGCTGTCGGACGGCCACGCTGGTCGTTGCTGGGTCAATTGTTTTCACAGATGCCATCGCCTTTACACTATTGGAATTTTGTTGTTGTTTTCATTAACAGCCAATTAAAAAGAACCCTGACATTTCCTCAATAAAAATATTTAAGTAAATTTCAAGGTTTATATTCTTTCCTTTGTCTTAAAGTATTATCATTATTATTATATTAATTAATACTTATTTACAGTTTGCAAGAGAACAGACACGGCCAGGGACGACAGTCAGCCCGCAGTACCTGTATTTTGTCCAGGACGCCGGTGCTGTCCATCCGACTGGCCACGTTGACGGTGTTGCCCCAGATGTCGTACTGTGGCTTCTGGGCGCCAATCACACCGGCTATCACAGGCCCGTGGTTGATACCTGTGACAAACAGAGTCGGGTTAACAGGGTTCAAATTATAGCAACTGGCTTAAATGGGAAAGTTTTATAACCCCTTTCTTGAATCATTACTAAACAAACATTAGTGGAACTCATGAAGTTCTAAAACAAAGAAAAATTATTCCTCTAACTTTGTCCTCTTAAAAATGTAAAAACCTTTGTCTTTTTTTCCTTCTAGACCCTGATTCATGTTTATATGTCCATTTACCATTATTCTATAATAACATAAAATCGGTATGATTTAAAAAACTAAACATGATACAATTGTTTTTCTATGTTGCTATATAATTTTAGGCAAGAGATGATTATTATACTATTTTCTAATAGTTTTAGAGTAAATGTTAATTTTGAAAGAAACAGGGTTTTTTTGGTTTTTTTTTTTTTGAGACAGAGTCTCACTCTGTCGCCCAGGCTAGAGTACCGTGGCGTCAGCCTAGCTCACAGCAACCTCAAACTCCTGGGCTCAAGCAATCCTCCTGCCTCAGCCTCCCAAGTATCTGGGACTACAGGCATGCACCACCATGCCCGGCTAACTTTTTCTATATATATTTTTAGTTTTCCAGATAATTTCTTTTTATTTTTAGTAGAGATGGGGGGTCTCACTCTTGCTCAGGCTGGTCTCGAACTCCTGACCTTGAGCGATCCTCCCGCCTCGGCCTCCCAGAGTGTTAGGATTATAGGCATGAGCCACCGCGCCCGGCCGAAATAAACAGGTTTTTACTTTAAATGACTACACTTAGAGGCTGCGCTTCACTGGCCATTCTGCTGCTGTAGGACTGTCGGGTTCGCTCCCAGGTTTTGCTGAAACAGCAATGGCCACCGTGGCGGCTCTAGCACTTTCCACTCCCACGCACTAGTCTAAGGCTTCACAGAGACATGTTCTTCTCTGATTCTCACAGCAGCCCTCGGGCTGGGCAGAGCTACTTCACCTCCGTCGTTCAGGGAGCCACCATCTGACAGGGAGCAGATGACAGGCAGGACACAAAGGCAGGCGCTGGCTCCACGGCCCTGCTCCTAACAACTAGACCCCCCCGTCTCCACCACAGGCTTCTGTGCACATCCCATTCGCCTGTTCATGGAATTCAAGGGGACCATGTTCGTGTCCGTGGCAGTGATTCTCATTGCTAACCCACTTTCCAAAGGACTCCCCCAAATTTGTGCTGCTGCTGGTGAGGGATTCCACCCGCATCACAGCATCAAAAAAGAATCGTGATGTGCGTAAGAAAGAGATTTTGATGGAATACAAACTTGGGGAAATTTGCCACCTACAAATGCACAAGGGGGAGAAGATGAGAGGTAGAACAGAGTGGACCGGGGGGGGGGTCCCTAAGAACCCGGCTTTGGAGGGGATGCTGGGGCCGTCGGGGAGGGCAGACTGAGCTCACCCTTAGCGAGGGGCGGGGACGCACAGTGCGGTCTCCAGGAAAGCTCTGGAAGGCCGGTCAGTTTGGCAGCTGGGGCTCCTGGCCCCTGAAGAGGGGCTTTACTGCTCTGCGTTCATCCGAGTGAGGAACAGCGGCCCTCCGGGGCGTAAGCCTCCTCACGAGCTGTGTTCTCTTAGGAGACTTCACCAGAAGGTCGCTGCAGCGATTCCCGAAGCCACCTCTCCTCAGCCCTGCTGGACCAGTTCTTGCCGGGGCAAGACCGAGTCCTTGGATTCTTGGGGCACCTGGGCATTATGTGTTTCCTCCCCAGGTGACAGTGACTGCGCTGACCTCTCCTCTTGGTAATCGCAATGACAAAAACCACGGATAATCAATGTTTGCATGTGGGGTCAGGGTGCGCTTTGACACCATGTGGAATGTGGAGATGGCATCTGCCACCAGGAGCCGAAGCTTCAAAAGTCAGATCAACTTCTCTCATCAAGGTGAGGCTTGGGCTCTTCCCCCACCCAGCTGAACAGGTCCTGAGAACTCCGTTGGAACACACAGCCCACAGGTGGGAGTGGCGTGAAGGAGGCCACAGCACCAGAAACAGGGGTATTGAGATTGGCCGATTGTTCCCACTACATCTCCAGGACCCACCTTCCTGCATTAGTCAAACTGTATTGATGAAGGGGGTGTGCCTGTGAGATTTAACTTCTAACTGCTGGACAGCTCAGTGTGCTGCCACTTACCATAGATCCTAGGCAAAGCTTCCCCTCTGCAATAGAGACTTAGGCCAGGAAACTCAGTCCAAACACTGTTCCAGAAAAATCTTTGCAGGTATTAAAGAGATGAGAAATAAATTCTCCTTTGCCTTTGTAGGGTACTCAATAAAACACACCCCTGCTTTGGACATTGCAAATAACTTATTCCAGCTCTGCAGCGCAGGTCAGAGTACCCGGGAGGCAGCTGCTGGACGCTGGCCGGTGATTACAGCCCGGCCTTCCGTGAGCTTTTCTCCTGGCTGCTGCTGACTCCTGCGTGGTCAGCAGCTCCAAGGTGGGGGCAGGGTGGGGGGAGGCTGGATTGGTAATTGCTGGCAACTGGGCCATCTCCACTTAGTGCAGGAGTGGGCTCAATCTGTGGTTCTGATTAACCAACTGATTCTACAGCCTGATATGCAGAAAATGATGCTAGGAGTGAATTTGGCTGCTTATTTGCACCACTGCTTTTTGTTGGCAATGTCACTCTTCTGAGTTCCTATCCCTGAGCTGCCACTTAGCGGCGCCATGCACCAAGCTCCAGCAGGGAAGCCGCCTCCTAGGAGAGGCTGAGGCTTTGGGGAAAGGAAGACTCAAAGGCCAACGGAAACATTGAGTTTAGGCATCCGTGGAAATCTATTAATAAAAGGGCTGATATGTGGGGTTGAGTGTATAGACATTATTATTAACAGTTATCTAATAATCTGGGTAAAATAGGCACTCAATCTCAAACACCTGTTGAAGGAGGTCCATTCAACCACTCATATTAATTGAACAATATCATTAAAATCTAGACCAAGAAAATGAAGCCTTGGATGTAGCACAGTGACTGGCAAGTAACTGTCCTGTGCCCAGGCTGCAGTGCAGGGCAGTGTTATTAATATTTTGTCCCATATGTGTTTGACCATAGAGGGGGACATTCTCCCAGGTAATAGATTTTCTTTTTAAAAGAGAGGTAGTATGAAAGTTTGAGGAGCCCATTTTCCACCTGTCAAAACAACACAGAGGGTCTAGAACCAAAGGTATGTCTCCAGGTTTGATGTGGGCAGCAGGTTGTGTCCTGCCCACCTGACCCAGCTTTGTATACGGCAGAGCCCCCGATAAAGGTTCATCACACACAGAGGTGAGAACCTGTAAAGAAAAATGTGCTTAGATGCTGACAACTAATAGCACATGCAGAGAAGAGATTCTTACTTGTTAAAGAGATGCAAAATATTTGTAGGTTTAAATTAAAATCAGGACACACCCACAGTAAAGAAAGCTTTGAATGTTGGATTTTTTTTAAAAGTTGAAATCCCTATGCAAGAGAAAGTTAAAAACCATTCAGATAGAACTTGTCACAAGAATTAGTCTTATATGGACCAACTTTCAGAAGTAAAATGTGTTGCCAAGAAAATCATAAAGTGGTCAAAGAAGCTCTTACAAATCGTGAATGGTTACAAGTAACCACACATTACAAAGTAAGTATGAGCTAACTTGATGGCATATTTTTAAAAACAAGAACTTGCAAAAAGCAAGTGATGAAACATGCTAAAAAAAACTCAACTTAAAGTTTAAGAACTTAGAAATCAGAAAGTCTTTTTTTTTCCCCAACAAAGTAAAGGTTACTTTTTATAAAAACTTTAAAGAAAGTAGGATTTTCCTGTAGGATTTGGACACGATCTGAAAAGCTTTAGCTATTTCAGAACTTGGACACACATTTTGTGTTCTTGCAGGCTGTGGGCCCAGGAAGGTGAGACTGTATTTTAACAATTCTAAGATCCTTTTTTTAAAAAAAAAACATTTTTACATCTTTGAAATCTGGAATTCTCTTACAGTCAGTGGCAGGCTCTGGTTCGCTGTAGAAATAGTCTGTAACAAGGTAATGGAGCCACTTTCAGCCGATGGCTTAGAGCAAGTCCATCAGCAACTCGGGACGGCTTCAGGATGTGCACGCCGTGCCCTGCAGACAGGACCTTGGCTGGAGGGGCAGGGCCGTGAGGACTGAAATCCAGCCCACGCTCCACTTGCTAAACCGAGTGCCTACAGCCTAGGACCACCTATAAGGGGTGTTTTTTTCTAATTTGTGCAAAAATGCCTTATAAGCTTTCCTGAACCCTTCCCTCTGTAATCCAGTCTTGCTGCCCTAAGGATGCATTTGTAATTGTTCTACTCCAGTATCCCAAGGACTATCTGCATCTCCCATGACTTCATTCTTTATTCTGCAGCTGAGACCCAGACCTCTTTGCCCCACATACCCACTCGCAGTTTGAAGTCGTTGAAGGAGTGCTTGTTGATGGCGTCCAGTTTGGCCACCAGGGCAAAAGCAAATTCCACCATGGTGCCGATGTGCATGTACTGCCGCTCGGGCTCCTAAAGAAAAGACAACCACATGCAGATGGGATTAGAGCTTAACAAAGTGGGAAGTATTCCCCTCAGCCCCAAACCTGAGCTCCAGTCGAAAAGGAATGTGACAAACCATAAGGCTGCAAGGCACTGCAGGCATTTTGCAAGTTAAATCTCATCGCAGGAAGCACGTTGTCTGCACTGCTGTGGCCCAGGGAGCATGAACTCTAGAAGACATTGACTTGAGTCTCTCAAGCACCTTCAGGCCAAAAGTGCCACGCAGGCCGAGACGTGCTGGCCGACCGAGGAGAGGCTATGTTGTTTTAGTCCAGAAGTCACCAGGGGAAGCAGGTGGAAGCCTGCTTTGAGGCGGGGCTCTCGCCTTTTTCTCCCTCTGCCCCTCCACACCCTCCCTGCTGGGCTGGGCTCTGGAGGCTGACTCGGCCCCTCCCTGCCCGGAGCTGCCCGGTGGGAAATTCTGTCCTTCCTCCTCATCCCTGATCAGGGCTTCCCCTGGGGGCCACCACTGTCCCCCGCTGCAGCTCTCCCTGCTTCTGGAAACATCCCCTCTTTCCGCCCTTTTATGCCTAGAGGCAGAAGGTGTTAAGGGCTGAACTGTGTCCCTCCAAGTTCCTATGTTGGAGTCCTGACCCCGTACCTCCAAATGTGACTGGATTTGGAGAGAGGGTCTTTAAAGGAGAGATTGGGTAAAATGAGCTCGTACGGGTGGGCTCTAATCCAGCATGACTGGAGTCCTTACACGGAGAGGCGATTCGGACACGGACGAGGCCACGTGAAGACAGGGAGAAAGTGTCGTCCGCAGGCCCAGGAGCGAGTCCTCAGGAGGAACCAACACTGCCCCCGCCCCGTCCTCAGGCTTCCAGCCTCCAGGACTGTGAGACAACAATTTCTGTTGTTTAAGGCCCTAGTCTACGGCAGCCCTGGCAAATGTATGGGGGTGACAGTTTCCTGAGTTGACTCATCCTCAGTGCTCTGTCATCCCATGAGGATGAGAGAATTACGGTGCTGGAGGAGAGAAGTCCTGGAGGTTTCCAACAGGGACAAGTGGGAGTTTCTATGTTGCTTTCCTAATATTTCTATTTATTATTCCTGTTACCAGTTTATATTTAGCATTAATTTATAGTATTATATGTATATTTACTTCTGAAATTCATCTTTTTAAACATTTCTATTTTGGGTTATGTTTTAAAAATAGATTCTCTATTCATGTGTACACAGAATTTGTTCAACTAATTTACACATTCAGAAGGTTCCTGCTACCCCAGTAATTGATGGTTGGGTGCATGAAAATAGTTTGGGGGGAGGTTTCTGTTCCAGCTCCTCCCAGGCTGAGCCGAAATGCAGTCCCAGCCATGCATCGGTGGCCTGCGGTAGGGACGTCTGTGTCAGCACTGAAATCAATGCTGTCTCTCTTTGGAAGTCTGCCCCCCCCACTGGTTCATGAGCTCTTTTAATCTCTGTCTCCACAGCAGATTAAGGCCCTGGCACAGAAGAAGCACTCGATAATGATGTTGGGGACGAGTGTTACAGTCTATTGAATCCCAGAGGGAGCTAAATGAGAGATCGATCGAGAAAGGTCTCAGGGACAAAGAGGAGGCACCTGGTGACCTTGGGGGAGCATTGTCCATGGAAAGAGACGACAAAAACTAGCTTTCAGGGGTCCTTTGGGGTGAGTGAGAAGGCAGATGGAGACATTGGACATGAACCTCCTATTCAAGACGACAGTGAGGCAGAGGAAACCAAGGCAACAGCTAAAGGGAAAAGGAAAAGGAAAAAAGGATTATTCAACTAATCCACACAGTGTTTGAAGAAGGAGAATGGAGAGGTAGTGTGCTAAAGCAGGGCTTCTCAACCTTGGCACCACTGACATTCGAACTGGATAATTCTTTGTCCGGGGGGATGTCCTGTCCATCGTGGGGGGTTTAGCACCATCCCTGGCCTCTACCTACAAGATGTCAGTGGCATCGCCTACCTCAAGTTGTGACAACCAAAATGGTCTCCAGTCATTGACAAATGAGGGCAAAATTGCTCCCAGGTGAGAATCATTCCACCAAATAATATGTATACAAGTGGAGAGGACACATTTCTGGTTAAGAGAGGAAGATATTTTTCCTTTCCTCAGATGAATCATATCGTTTTCGAAAAAGATGAATGAAACAGTATTATTGCCATAAATCCTCAATTTAAAATTGTGGGAGAAAAACGGAGCAATTAAACTATTGGAACTACAAAGCAAACTGCCAGCTAACTTTGGTGGAAATGCAAAGTGTCATTGCTTAAGAACAGTTGGGCTTTTCTATCGTAGCTCACTGATATTTTTTTGTCTCATGACTTATGGGGAAAACATGATTTGGAGGTTTGTCCCATCAGTTGGAAAACATCTTGCTCCTTAACAGGAAGCTCAAGCTGTTAAATCAACAAGCAGACTCTTGTGTAGTAAAAATTGCAACTATCCTAGTCACATTTGCCATGGGAGACAGGGTTTGCTTTTTACCAAACCAAGGTGCAGCAAACAAGCTCCGCTCCAGGATAAATCATGGCCCGATCTGTTTTCAGGCAGTAGGTTTAAACTAGAGGTTTTAAGTGGCCTCAGTAATAAAAGAAGAGATTGAGTTCTGGGAATGGGGTTTAAATCCAATGTCAATAACTCATTTGGGCTTAGTAAACCCTAGAAAAAATTATGTTCAGGCTCTAAAGAACTCAATTCATTTCAAAAAGTCTTTATCATCGAGCTCTTCATAAATATTTGATGGCAGTATGAAGCAGTTATTTCTCCCACGATCCAAATAATTTCTGTTAGATATCCTCCAATATTTAACTGACTTTCAGCTACACAGTGAGGCTATTTATTCAGTTTTCTGGAACGAATTTTACCAGCTGGTTGTTTTGGAAGTTTCACCAGCAAGGAACATTGCTTAAAGTAGATGCATGTTTATTGAGATTATTTTATAACCTAAGTGACTGGTAACAACTCAAGATTTTAGGCTAAAATTAACATGACCGTCGTCTCTTGTTCTCTCCCCTCTCTTTTTCCATCCACAAATATTCACTGAATACCTGCTATGTGCCTGGCACTGTGTTCTGTGCTGGAAAACTTCTGGTGTTCAAACTCCTTTTGTCTGATTTTGATGGGAACTGGGGATTGTTATCTAAGGAACACTTGTTCTCCTGCCTGGGGCTCCTAGATCTGACCAGACTTCTCGGTTTTCTGAAGGGGACATCAACCCTCTTCCAAGTGAGCATGAAAGCTGCCGCTGAGATAAGCAGCTCACCTGGGAGGGTGCTCAGCGAGTATCGCCTGAGTCAGGCAAAACTGGCTCCAGCTTCTGCAGTCATTAGCTGTGTGGCCTTGGCAGAGCCACTTCCCTTCTCTGGTCTTGTTTCCTCATCTGTGAAATGGGACAACAACTAACTACCTTGTTGGGTTGCAGTTAAGATTAAATGAATGGATATAGGTGATGCATTCAACCTGCACCCCTGGGGCTTAGGATTTACTTAGTTTCCTTCATAACAGTGCAGAGAAGCGTATCCTTCTGCTTGACACAAAAAGCAACTAGGAGGAAGCCGTCAGTGAGAAAGTACGTTAGGACTCAGTTTGGTATTTCTCCCTCTTTCCACACATGGAGCATCCTACACTGATGTGCAGCTGTAACAATGATCTAAGTGCCTGACATTCTAAGTGTTTTCGAGATTGTAAGTATGTATAGTGAAGAGGGGTGGTTCATTTTCTTTCAGTTTTTCGTTTCCTGTAAACAGCATGAAAGTAGGAGGCAATTATTCTTTACCTACGACACATAATAGCTTTCGTGTTTGTACAAAAGCACGCAGCCTGGAGATTCTGATTTCCATTTCAGCAGAGACTTAAAGGATCTCTGTTCTTACCAGCCAAAGGAAGTAGGGTTACTAGTTTCAATGAACCACTTAGCTGCTAGGAAACCGGCAGCAGAAACCCCCAGCAGGACTCCTTGCTGCCTCTCTGGCCCCCTTGGCGGGTCCCTCCAGTGTTCCCAGCCTGTGTGCTCCCCTCACTTCGGAGGTGCTGTGTGCACTCCTGGTTCATTTCCAGACTGTGAAACTCCAAGGGCTGTCAGCAGCAGATACCCAGAACTTGGCACTTGGGAAAGAAAAGGTCTGCTGGATGACCTAACAGCTAACTAAGATCCCTGCCCGCCGAGCTGGGCGGCCCCTGGGTCCAGCAGAGAGGGAGTGTCCACAGGAGTCAGGGCCTGTGGGGAGGAAATGTTTCCTGCTCACTGCTTTGTCGGCCAGCTTGGTTTTGCTAATACGGTGGGTGAGTGTGAACGAGTGTAGGAATCTCAGAGGTGGTTCCTGTGGAGGCCGGTATCTGATTTGGGGGATGGATGCAGTGGAATAGTAGAGAAATGCTAAGGCTAGTCCTGGAGGTATCTCGACGGGGCCAACTCGGCAAAAGCCACATGGTGCTCTTGAACCACTCCCTGCCCTCAACCCGCAAACCTGCTGAGGAATGTGCTTAGATATGTAAACAAGTAAAATGATAAATTTATTTTAAATAACATTTAAACAAAATAATTTTTAAATAAAATAATTAAAAAGACAGCAATAACACAAATGTTTTAAAAAACTGAACGAGCACCAGTGCTCATACCTTGATACAGAAGAAACCACCCCTGCTCCCCGTGCTCCCCGCCCTTCTCTGCTCCTTATTTGTTCTGGCAGCGCAAGTTATTTCCTTCCAGCGTGTGCCTGGCGATGGGCATCAATCTACTCAGAATTGTGAATAAAAGCTAGAGGTATGGCTTCTTACAACAATACTATGATCAAAGCATGGGTTTGAATGATTTTCCTCCTTACAATTTGGTTTTGACTTATTTAAATTCCTAGCAAAATTTGTTTGGAAAAGATAAAAACTACTATTTACATAATGCTAAGATTAGAGTTAGCTCATGATTGGGGCATGAAGAAGAAATTCTTCTACAGTAGGGCTTGAACCACCCCTCAGACATTGAGCAGGGGAGGCTCTGAAGTGCAGCAGAGGGAATGAGGCAATAGGGAGCAGTGTGGACTGTGGCAAACTGGGGAGAGATTGCCAGGTCTGAATGGAGCAGCTGCTTACAAGCTCCACCTGGTTGTCATCAACAGGAATGAAGACCAGGGAGATAACCCACCAATTTTTAGCAGAAGCTAGAAATAATCATTTTTTAGTGAAACGTCCTTTTAAGATAATACTCCACAAGTCAAGAACATACCTCTAACCACCAGTTTGCTCTCGAGGCCATAGATATAAACAAGCAGGGGCTGCTAGGATGGGCTCAGAAAAGTGAGGTCCGCAGGGCAAAGTGCCCCAGAAGTGGGCAAGCTCCCCTTTCCTCCTACTGCTGAATCCAGCCCAGACTGGCCGCTCCTCGGGGCGTGTGTTCACAGAAAGACGAGGGCAGCGTTGGAATGCAAGCCCACTCTCAATTTCATATTCTATTTCTTGACAAATGCCTGCTTCTTTCAAAAACAACAAATCAGCTCTGAAATGTAATGCAGCCATTTAGTCATGGTGCTGACTTTAAGCTTAAAATTAGAATCCATTGTTTCATTAAAAAAATACAAGTGAAGCAGAATAGAGCTGGGCACCAAAGCCCCGCCCTGGCTGGATGTGGGTATGCTCCTATGTGTTTATTTCCCCATGGATAACTATGTTCCTACTGCAGATGGGAAATGCAGAGATAATTACAAATAAAAGCTAAATTTCAAAAGGCTATTACCCAGGTATTCTGCCTCTTTGAGATTTCAGAAAAACACATTAATCCTTCAGGTACCCTATACATTTTTTAAACTGAATATCTTTTGTTGCCAAACTAAAGATTTGGTTAAATAATAAATAGAAAGTATTTTGTTTATAACTAGAGAAACAAAGGCTTAAGCTCATTATTTCAGGTAGGTTTCAAAAGGCAAAAGTGACATTCATTTCATATAAAAATATCAGCATATATATTTATAAAGCATGTTATTTTCCCCCAACCAAATGTGATGAGCTTTCCTTTCAGAATACCTTCACTGCACTGCAAAATATTTCTAGGATGACCTTGCCAAGAATCTAATTAAATTCTCTAATCACACATAGCACATACAGTATTGAGCAGAAATTCCCTCCACGGATAAGACAGCATATCACACTCCATTTGTGTCCCAAACCCTTATCTCTGTGCTATTGGAGGGGTCAGTGGCACCAATATGCAAAACAGGGTACAAACCACAATTGCATTATTATTACTATTAGCATTTTTATTGCCTACTATGCCCGTGGAGTCTATTAAGTATTTTGCATATTAAATGCAGTCTTCCCGACAGCCTCCTGCACTGGGCACGATCGCCATTTTACACACAAGGAAACTGAAGTGCAGAAAACATAGCTATGATAGACAGTTATGAGCAGCCTCATTTGAAAGTTGTGCTTTTTCAACTCTACCCGGAAAATGGTGACATACTAACAGTAGTGACTGAGTAGGAAGTCAGTAAGCAGCTCACAGATAGCCGCAGCTGCTCAGGGTAGAAGGGATGGAATAGGCACAAACACGGGGGCACAGGTGTGAGCAGGGAAGGATGGGGGCTGGCGAAGGGGCGAGAGAGGAGGAGGAGGAGGAGGAGGAGGGGAGACATCATCAGAGGCCGCCGTGGGGAGCTGTACCTGGGTCCGCAGCCCTGCGGACTTTTACCACCTGCCTCCTAGGCTTGTTTAAAGTTTCAGGAGGCATTTAGTAAGTTCAAAAATGTCAGGGAAAAATGGGTTTGCGTTGGGAGCGACAGGTTTGTAAATCAGAGTGAAGGAAGCTGGGCACTGCTGGGGAGGTGGGTGGGCACACACTCAATCACTGTGTGGACAAACCCGTGTAATCACTAGGTGACGGCCCCCTGCTGGGGACTTTGAGGGACAAGAAACACAGCAGGCTTAGGGGTGCCCTGGGAACATTGGTCTGCACAGAAGTACATGTGTGTTTCAGGGCTGGTGCAGAGACTGCAGGGAGAGGTAGGAGATGGGTCAGGGCAGGGGACTGGGGACAGAAGGTTGGCCCTCTGTTTTTGGAGTGGGGAGGACAAGAAAAAAATGACAGTAGTGGTAGAAAGCAGGTGTGCACAGGAGGCTGGAAGTGATAGCCAAGCTTGGCCCCACCGTCAGAACAGTGGAAGATGGCTTTGGTGGGATCCAGTGTGCAGACGGGATGAACGAAGTCTTAGGTGAGACCCCTGGTGGAGAGGAGGGGTTGGGGAAAGGACACCACAGTGGCCCACAGAGAGGGACACGGGCTGGAGTCAGACAAGGGAAGGGCTCTTATGCTGACGGAAGATTTCTGGGCAAACGCCCCAACCAGCCACAGACAGGACATGGAGAACAAAAGCTCAGAGGATGCAAAACACTTGGAATTGGAACTTGGCAGTGTTTTTTGATCATTAAGGGCAGAAGTCCTGGCCTTGGCACTGATGAGGCAGGATTGAGGAGTCTTAGGGAGAAAGTATAAGGCAAAAGATGAAGGCAGTCGAGATGGACTATCAGTCCATAAAGTGTGACTGTGGAAAGGAGAAGAGGCCTGGAGACATTTCTTGAAGATGCAGGAGACCAGGGGCTGGTGGAAGCAGAGTCAGGGTCAGAGGTGCAGGTGGCACTCGGGGATGCAGAGGGTGACAGAGGGTGGCCCGGCCCACATGCTGAATGCAGAGCGGGTCTTCATGTGGTGGTGCCTTGGAAGGTCCCTGCTCCAAGGCACTGCCAAGGCTTCGGTGGCTGGTTGTCACGGAGCTAAGGTCTGGGGCGGGCGTGATCAGGGGACATACCCCAGACAGCCTTCCCCAGGAGACGAGCTGGAGAGGCCTCCAAATGGGGGCTGGATGCGGGCGAGGGTAATGAGGCTTCACCTTGGACACAAAGCTTTAGAAGGTGCCAAAAAGCTCAGCAATCATGAGAAATGATATCGTAATGCAATATTTAAAATAATCAAAATCTATGCAGAAAAATGATGAACCAAAATAATGAAATTTTAAACAAAGAGAGTGGTTTGGACTGCATCGTGTACCCTTCAAACTCATATGTTGAAGCCCTAACCCCCCTTGTGACTGTATTGGAGACAGGCCTGTTAGGAGGTGACTGTGGTTCACCAAGGTCACAAGGGTGGAGCCTGACCCAGTAGAACTGGTGCCCTCGTATTAATACAAGAGGAAGAGACGCCAGATCTCTCTCTCTCCTTGCCACGTGAGGACACAGCGAGAAGGCAACTGTCTGCAAGCCGACAGCGGGGAACCGCCCGCCTGCAGAAAGTGAGTCTGGTAAGTGCAGTTCCCTGTGCTGAACTCAGCAGAGTCCACAGTCCTGAGGGGAGAGGGGTCTTATTTGCCCCTACCGGTATCCCAACACGTTATACAAATAACACACGCACACACATACACACAACACGTACACAACACAACACAACAGAAAATATCAAAAACTCTAATTGATTAAAGATGCTCAATTTTGCCCAAATCACCTGTTCAATCAAATTTCTATGTGGCCAACCTGTTTTTTGACCACACTGTTTTAAATCAAAAGAGCAGGAGCCATTCTTAATGAGTCTCCTTTAAATAAATAGTTTTCATCGTTTACTTCATTATATATTTATCTGGTATCAAGCAGCTACTGATTATTTTTTTCTGCTCCTGTTCACCAGCGGAAGGAGTTATATGAACTGACTCTCACACCCTAAGAAGGAATTCTTTTCTTTTCCTGTGGGGCTGGACTTTAGGCTGTACACACCATAGAGTTCACAGGTCACGGCGCAACTGTTCTGGGCCAGGTGTGACCTGTGGGCCGCACAGAGGCTCATGTGTGCTGCTGGGCAGCCAACACATCTCACCTGGGCATGCTCCTGGCTGGGCACGGCGCTCAGACCCGTCGCTGCCATGTATGTGCTGCCGATGGTCTTGATCTTTTCAACTCCGCTGAATTTCGGCTTGGACAGCAGCTGTGGAACAATGACAACCATCTGGTTACTGAGCTGGGCGCTGACCTGAAGCTGAGCACTTTGTAGAGATGTTCTCAAATTCTCGTTCACAGCAATGCCAGTCAGACTTGTTCCAACCACTGCTTACTCCCCCTATGACCTTGGGCTTTGCTGGGAAAGGACGTTTTACGCATTTCATGAAGAGCGTGTGCTTCGAAGGAAATACAGTGTAGTGATGTACTTCCAGTGAGCGTGAACTGCCTTTCAAACTTTGCTAGTGAAGGAACTGAGATAAATTATGACGCAAATGATAATGGCCTCAAATAAATTTCCCAATTATGTGTTTGAAAGTCATAAACACAAAATTATGGTTCAATGAGTGAGGTCTTCCTTGCATGGTCAGGAAGATTTATGACCAGTCATTAGTGCTGAGAATCGGTGTTTGCCCTCTGAGTGCTTGAGATGGAAGGAATAAAGGTCTAGAATGGCTCCTTCCACCAGCCCCTATCCTAATACTTCTTGTTTGGGTTCCCACTTGACTCCTTGAATCTACTACTTTCGGCCTTCGGATGGGGTGGGGGAAAGGTAAGCATCAGAGCCAAAGCTGTAGGAAGGAGGAGGACTGGGGGACTGTGCAAGTGAGGGCAGCCCCGGAGGGCTCTGTGTCTGCTTAGGAGGCCAGGGCTCAAGTGGCACCAGCTGGAGACCAGAAGCATTTTCTTGCCCGTCCTTGGTACTCCAGCCTTCAGGGGAGATTCTTTCAGGATTACATGTCAAAGAATTTAAGACAGGTGAGCACCCAGCCACATATCCACTGTCACTCACCTGTCAGGACTGGGAGGCATTTATTTTACTGAGGGTTGAGTGAGCCACACATGCCACTGGTTTCCACTATGCACCCAGGATAACAGTGGACATCTGCCCGTCATGACCTCACCAGGAATAGCTAGTGTCAACTTCATGATGATGATGGTGGTACGACAAAATGCACACGGCCCACAGGACATTTAAAAGGTCGGTCTGAAACCCTCATGTTACATAATCTTATCACTGTATTTCAAAATTCCATGAATCGTGATGAACATATGCTCCCAGATGTCAATTTCCCTCTACTTTGCATGACAATGTTAAGAATAGTGTAGCTGCAGTGTCCTTAAAACCAGAGGTGTGTTTGTTCTTAGCAGAAAATAGAACACATTATTCTTTACGTAGTAAGTTGAAAATGACACCTATTTCAAATTCAAAAGCATACACTTTGTCCCTTCTAAAATATGCTGTATTATCCTACATACATATTGCTTTTTCAAGCATAAAATATGGCATCCAGGCATGAGTCAAGTTGATATTTGACAAAGACCTTGAAGTATGCACAGATGTGACAATAATCTATTATAATTCATTATTTTTTATATATAAAGGTATGGGCAAGTATTTTCCCTGGAGTTCAAGCATTTGCAGAGAATTCACTAGCACACCAGATACACATTTGATTTAATAGATTTTGGTAGCTGTTCCTAGCAGTCATATCAGCTTTGAAAATACATTGTGTTTGTCTCCCCAGAATTAGTCTAGGACCTAATTAAAGCAAAAGGCTTTCACGCCAGCCAACAGAAACTATGCCAAAAGACAACTTTTTAAAGATATGCCACTGTACAGAACTAACTTCAAATGCACAAGAATCTTGAGGTGTGGGACTGGGTCTACTCCTGCCCCTCAAGGGTAACTCTGGGTACCTACATCGTCAAAGTCGGCGATGATCTCGTTCAGGAGCCGAAGGCATTCCAAGCCTTCCTTGTTCACATCTGACTCCGTATAAAATTCCTTGAAGTCGGGAATGGAGGCAAACATGACGCAGACGCAGTCATAGGACTGGTGGTATAAGTCCTGCTCGAGAGAAAAGCAAGCATGAGCTCTAGGAGACCTTTTAAACAAAAACACTCCAAATGCAAGTGTTGTTTATGCCCGGAGTCACAAAGAAATCACTCACGTGTGCCACTCCACCCGCCCCACCCCAGCCCCTGTCCATTGCTCTCAGGGGAAGGCTTCTGAGGCACCAATGAAGGCTCCCACTGCCACTACCAGCGAAGAGGAGGTACCTCTCTGTCAAGAGACCACACTCTGTCATTTCTACCTGAGACAATTACAAGAGACCACGGAGTTTTGGATTAGTAAAAAGTGTACTTTAAATGACTAAAAGGTGACTTCCCAAACTACTAGATTGTCCTAAAATAACTCGTTATGGCTATGTTCTCTGGATGGACGTCTTTATGAATTTTCCTCTTTCCTGTCTTCTGAGAGGAATAGGTGAAACTCATCAAGTCAATTCTTTACTTACACCAGAAAGAACCAATGGAACTCCCCAGGCTACTTATTCATATTCTATTAGACACCAACAATATTTGTTTGGGATATCCTTTGTTTTTAAATAAAAAGAGACTCATAGTTCTTCATTCACAGACATGAGTAAAATTGCAAGGTCTTGTAAACACAATTTCCAGGTGTTTCCATTATTTTCCCAACACACAGTGACACCTTCAAATTCAATGAAGGTTTCAGAAAGAAAGGGTTAGAGGGGCATGAGGGCTAGTCCTAGGTGTGGAGGATCTGCCCTCCCACTGACAAGGGCTCTCCAGGCCCTGAGATGGCCCTGACACAGAACGGCCAGGTGCCATTGTGGGCACAATGCACCATGGGAGGTGCTCCCTCCACCAGGAACGTGAGGAGAGCCCTGGCAAAAAAGATGGCCGACATCCGAGCAGAGGGAAAAATGCTAGTGGGTGGTGCTTCCTGTGAGCCTGGCAGGGTGAGGGAACCCGTTCCCCATGAACACTGTCAGTGTGCTGTTCTCTCTGGGGCACCCAGATGAATCCCTAAGCAGAGAGTAAGCACTTAACTAATAACTCCAAGGTTTGGTGGCCCCTCAGAGGAACCGTTCTCCTTCAATGAGTTCTCATTACAACACACCAGGGCATGGCAACCCAATGGAGAAAAAGCTAGACTCGCGTCATGTTCCTGTCCTCAGGGCCAACTACCCAGTAATGCCTTCCACTACTGCCTCAAAATCTGTACAAAATGCATGAACAGTAGAATCCAGGATTTCCTTTCAATTCCACACTCAGTATCGTTGAGCCAGCTTGTTGTGCAGACTTGTACTTTCTCTCCCTGCAACACAGTCGCTTTTGTGAACACACATATCCTTGGTGGGCGACCTGTGGCACACGTGATCACCAAGGCTGGTTTCAGTAACCCTGACCGCATCCAGGGAGTCAGGGTCACAGGGAAGAAGTAAGCCTCTTGGAGCCTGTTTTAGTTAAAAAATGTCGGTTTTATAAAAGTAATATAAACTCCACTGACTTCCCTGCTCTTGAGGAAAAGAAGTACACCTAGCAAGGCAAGGACAGGTCTTCTGTACCCTACATTTCCCCACTGTCTGGTGACAGGGGCCAGAGTGACCTTTGGGGGAATGACGATGACAAGAATAAGCACGAGAATAGCAGCACTTAACTGAGTGCCCGCTGTGTGACAGGATGGGTGCCTCTGAACACGCTGCACACATTAACTCGCCCAGACCACAGTCCTACGAGGCTGCTGCTGTACAGTCCTCCATCTACAAATACGGACACTAAGGCACGCAGTAGTTGTATTCCTTGCCCCAGGCTGCAGCTACCACGTCTAACTGCAGAGTCCACGCTCGTAAATGCTACACTTTATACTCCACCCTGAGTCTCCCGGATGACCATGGGCTGTGCTGCCAGATGTTTCTATCACCAACCAATAATCCTCTTGAAAACTGAAAAATTCTGGCTCATCTTGGGCATTTTGAACACTCAGATGTGCGAACTGCCACAGCCTCTAAGCCATTGCTGAAGGTTTCAGCCTTCACCGAGGTCATCGTGGTGTCCGATCCCCAGCCCCCGGCCCCCAGCCCGGCGGGCCTGACCTCGTTCTTCAGGCTCCTGGCCAGGAAGTGCTCGGCGACGTGGGCGGGAAGCACGTTCTCCAGCAGCACGCGGTTCAGGTTCTCCATGGTCTCTATCTCCTCCCGCTCTTTTTTGAACTTGTTCTTCCATAAGAAGTCTAACCTACAGTAATATTCATTCTGTTACAAGAGGACACAGAGGTAAAGAAACAATAGGCATCTTGTCCTGCCAGAGAGTGGAGGTTTTAAAGAGAAAATAAAAAGAACAAAACGAAACCAAAAAAAAAGAACCCCCGAACAGAACTGCCACCTTCCCTACTAAGCCCTCTGTCCCCATGAAATGTCTTTCGGTCAACCTCTGACGTGGATTTGCAAAAAGCAAGTGAAAACAGGGGCCCGCCTCAGGAAAGGGCCAACCAGCTACACTGGAGGCTTCCAAGTCAGAGTGCATTAAAGCTTCTCGGGAAGTTATGCTAATGAAGGATGGGCAGAATCATTTTTGCAAAGAGGCATAGTAGAATGTAAATGATAAATAAATGAAAACTACATCCTTAGAAAGAGTGCATTGTTTGATGATTTGCATAAAAAGTAGTGCTCGTTTGTGGCAATTTGCTTTTAGTATTTGTAAATTAGTTTTTCCCTACCACAAATTATATAATTAAGTAATCATTGTAAATTATGGATTTTTTTCATTTGGGATTGCATTGTACTGAGAGAGTATCACTCATTATATTTAGAGAAAAGTTCATTTTGATATCATTTAATTAACATAGTGCCTGCTGGTAAAAACTATGTGTTCATGCTTTATAATGTATTAAAATATAATGTACTTTAAAACTAGTCATTAGCATTGTTAAAAATGGAAAGGCCCAATTACTGACAAGGAGTCTTTTTGATGTTGGCATCATTTTGTGCCTCCTATGATATAAATAATTTAATATACTGGGATATTCTTGAATGAATCCCCTCATGATAGGAGGGCTTAATAGAGAGGGTGTATTTCACACAGATAGTAACTTACTGATAAATAAATGCAAAGAAAAGCTAACTGCAGGATTTTTGTTTTGTTTTGTTGGTTTGATTAATTATACCAATGACAGTCCAAAAGAAAACATACACACACACGTACACACATGCACACAAATGGCCTCTCATGCACAAATGGGAATTTAAAAAATATCCACAATTTGAAACTTGAAAGAACAGTGACTACTCGTCAGTTACATGTGATTCAAACTGTGTGATGCACTCAAACAACATTCCTCCTGCTCCAGCGTGATGTTTATTTTTATTTCAGGTAATGAGGCATTTTCAAAAGAGACTGCAGAAAAGGTATTTTAAAATTTTGTTTATATTTAAAATATTATACTAATGTCTAATTTTCCACCCTTTGGATAAACAGAAATCTTTCTATGCACTTACTAGAAAAGCCCTCACACTTGAAAAATAGATTTTTGGGGGTTTTCTTTCTTTCCTTCTTTCTTTCTTTCTTTTTTTTTTTTTTTTTTTTTTTTTGATAAACCAGTGGTATGGCTAGTTTTACAATAAAATGACAGAAGTGATTAGCAGGGGGTGGGAGGTGTGGAGAAGACACAGGTGTACACTCAAAATCAGACACAAGTGAAACATGAGATGAAAGCACCTCTGAGGAAGCAGTTAAAGCTGCAAGCACAATTCATGTAAGTTTGAAGGTTTCCATGTACCATGCTAAGAAGTTGCTCAGGTTTCCCTGAGTGATTGCTGTGGCATAGTAAGTAGCATTTTGTACTCACTGGAAGGAATCAGAGTACTTTGGAACCAGTTACACTGGAATGAAAGTGACATTTTGCCAAATTTGTACTTATCTATCCATCCATCCTATCTATTTATCTGTCTATCCATCATCTGTCATCTTCCCAAGCAATACGATCTGTTTAGAATCCTCTCCTTTGTGTATATAAGCAGCAACCACGTTGGAAAGTCATATGAAGGCCTCCAAAAGGAAGACATTTTTTTTTTTGATTGGTAATCTTGTATTTTATTCTAATTACTACTTAATTCTGTGTGTGGATCAAGTTACCTATTTTTGCTTCAGTACCAGACTGTTTTAATTATTGACATTTTACTGTGTGTTCTGGTTTTTGGAAAAACTTATTTTTTTCACCATACATTACTTTTTTAATATACTTATTTTTTTATTGTTTTTTTATTTCAGCTTATCATGGGGGTACAAAAGTTCAGGTTATGTATATTGCCCATGCCCCCTCTGCCATCCCCCCAAGTCAGAGCTTCAAGCGTGTCCATTCCCCAGGCAGTGCGCATCGCACTCATTATGTAGTTATACACCCATCCCCTCCCCCACCCCCCACGTCTGTCCGACATCCAATTGGTGTTATTCCCAAATGTGCACACATTCTGAAATGCAAACGAAGTCAAGAAGAGATTTTTTTTCAAATAGTGTCAGTTACTAGGGAACACTCATATAGGGTTATAAAACCTACGAAATTTATTTTGAGATTTAATAGGACATTAATTAATTCACATCTCTGCCATTCAAAAAGTTTGCCTTTTGTGGGAAAAAAATGAGAGATGTTTTTCCTTTGGTCTATATTTAATCACCCACACCTTGTGCTACCTACTTTTCTCCTAAGTGATAAGATTCTGATTCTTAAACATTTGTTTGCATGAAAGTTAAGTACAATGCACAGCAAAGCATTATTAATACAGCCCTTTAGAGAAAGTATATAAAAACCAGACTTCTTACCTGTCTACCCAGGACAAGCAGTGTGACGAAGAATATAGAGAGAGACACAGAGCCCATGGTCTTTAGGTCTTTCCAAATGCCTGGTCTATTAAAAACAAACAGACAGACAGACAACAACACAACAAAATAACACGCACACAGGACTTAGAATTCAAGTATCAACAAACGTCAGAATCCCTAGTGCCTGTCTGCACTGCACACCAGCCAAACACACACATTCCGGATCTCTCTTCAAACCCAGATTGCATTTAAAACAAAACCAAAAAAGTTCCTATTTTGAGAACACAGTAAAATAATATAGACTTCTAACTTTGTATCAAACTATAGCAAATATGAAAAGAAGGAATAGGAGAGTATTAGTAACATTTTCTTTATACTTCTGGGATCAATGTAGATAATGAGATATATGGTTTCTTCCATGTTTTCATTATTACTCTCAGAAAAAGACGGTGTGCTTGAAATGAACAATCATGTGAGGAATAAAAATGAAGTAGGGAACTTAATTTCTACCAGCTACTCTCATCTATGAATTGTACATTTTCGTACAACTTGCAAGCAGGCACCCGATTTTACTCTTTCATATGATTTTGCATCACAAAGGCATAACAGAGATGGAAATTCTTGACATACTGCCCACTCCCCATCAGGTCCAGGTAGACGTCAGTAAGTTACCCCTGCCCAGGGTCCCCGGTGCTGGGGGGAGCCCTCGTCCCCACCACAACTTCCCAGGCAGTGATGTCAACGCATCCTGCATAAGCAGACACACAATTATTCCCCACATGTAACCGTCATTATGACCTGAAAAATAAAAGTTCATTACGTACGGGCACCATGTCACATAAGCAGCATAGATCATATTGAATTAAGCACAAACATCAGGTAACCACTTTCTGCTTCTGCGTTGTCCTTGCTTTGCGACTTCCCAGCTTCCCCACTGAGGGTCTTGGGCCGATGAGATAACAGGAGGATGTGGTGTAGCATTAAAGAGCCCACGTGAGCTTTGAAAAGGCAGAATGTGGGTTTGAAGCCTGAGCTGTGGGGCCCTGGATAACCCCCCCTTCAAACCTCACTTTCCTCGTGGCCAAAGGGGGCCAATACCTACCTTGCAGGCGAAATATCTGTGCACCCAGCACAGAGCCTGACACCTAGGAAGCTCTTCGTAAATGGCACTTGTGCTTTTTAGCATTAACTACAGAATGGTAAGGGAGGGGGAAGGGCCAGGAAGCTAGAGAAGAAGATAAGGAAATGCAGATTGGAGAATATTATTAACAGAATGCAAGACCCAAATGCAAAGGAAAGGTGGATTCCTGTAGCAAGGAGAAGACAGAATCTCCTGTTCCCAGTGGTTTAAGGGCTTGGGATCTCAGAGAACTCTCCAGAAAGGCGGGGCTTGCACTGGGAGCTCTTTCCTCCCTACCAAACCCATGGTGGCTGGAAAAATTTGAGCTTCTTGAGCACAAGGAGGTCACCATTTCTCTCTGAAAATGAAGCGGAACAGTGACATTTTCCGGTGTCACTAGCACAGGTGGTCACTGGGTTATGGACGAGGTATGTTCTTGAGGATGTCTTTAGGTTGGATTGGTATGTATTATAACTCGGATCCCTGACAAACAGTGAATATCTGGTAATAATAATAATAATACTGTAATGGCTCACATGTGGTAATAATACTGTAATAATAATAATACCTCTGTATCGTAACAATAAGTTACCGAAACTATTGTGTTCTTTCTTTTAATTCAAACAAACAGAACATAAAAACAAACTCATACAAAAAGTTTAGATAGGAAATAGGAGAAATTTGAAAAAAGAATATTAAAGGTTAACAACTCACCTAATGTCGCATCAATGCTAAGCTAATAGGAATGTTACACTCATTTTGCTCTTCTAACCAAATCGGCAATAACCTTTCCATTTCAATATTAATCCACTACGCTGCTTGGTAATAACTGATGCTCTCATTGGAGCATTGCCTTTCACACGTTCCATTGTTCTCACTTTATCCTTTACAATTGTTCCGACAGAAGCCTGACGCGTTCCCGGTGGATGACGGTGTCTGGCCTTTCTCTGAACACTTAATTATTTCTACTTTTGTTTCCTTTGTCATCACCTTTCTCTTCATTGCAGGCTCTCCTGGACTTGCAATGGATTTTGCTTTGGAGGCATGGTCATGAGGGTAAACACGGACTCGCAAAATTGAATGAAAAAATTGATTAAGACGAAAGTGATGCTGTATGTAAACAGCCATATAAACAACGGTACTAGCTGGTAGCATGAAGATGCTGCATCAAAGAACTGCTTACGGCATGCGGGTTTGTTCACATGTGTGGAAGAAACTTGTCCCTGAATTATTAATTTCATTATTTAATTACAAATTATCCTTATGGGGAGCCTTGGGAGCCTGTTCTTAAGTACGGAACGCTGAAAGTCAGGTCATCCATAGCCCAGGGGCTGCCTGTACTGCTTTTATGAAATGAAGTTAAATGAAGTTCCTTTCTGAGCCTGCAACAGCTGTGTCTAACAGCACAGTTGAAGTGACCGAGAGGTGCAGATATTTAAAAATAATTTTGACTTCAAGGACTTTTCAACTCATTTTTTCCCTGTCTTGACTGTACTGACACCATATCGAGTAGTTAGCAGCAGCTGCACAACACAAGCAACGTCCTAAGAAGCTGGTGCAGGCTGAGTTTTTAATTTGCATGTTGCTTCATGACGATCACATTATTTTGCAATTCCAAGGGGCCAGAGAAAGCATCTATGATATCCCCTTCTTCCGCCCAGCACCCACATAAGCCCTAAGCTAAGAAGAAAATGTTAACGCCCAGGTCGAGATTTTACAGTAGCTTTGTCAGTGCCACAAGTCGGAACTCACATTCCTCTTGCCTTTCCAGCTAAGATGCCCCAAACACACAGAGCCAGCTCGGGCGCCTCTCACTGACAGAGAGGAGGGCATGGGATCCCCATATGCAGATCAGGGCTGGCTGGGTTACCAGTTAATCACACAGAAGATGCGTGCGACCAACCTGTTGGGAGAAATCCTTCCTGCGGCCCCTGGACATGCATGCATTTGAACCTCGGTGTAGGGAAGGGAAGACTCTGTTCCACCTGCATCCCAGGTCTTGAGTCTTCCTGAGGAACAACGGCACATGGAGGGTGGGACATGGAGGAGGCTCGGGGGTGGATTTGAAAGTTTGGACCTCAATGACCTCAGGCAAAGTGAGACGCGAACAGCCTGTAGAGCAGACTGGTGTATCCACACACGGATGCCTTTTTCTCTTCATAAATTCTCTGTGCACTAGGAAGAACTCCATCTGGCTTTCGTGGATTTCACTTAGATTTCTCAAATCTTCCTTCATTCAGTTAGCAATAGGGCACTGCCAGCTCCTCCTGCAGGTGCTCTCTCCTGTGGGCCACTCGTGGACACGCTGCGAGGGCTCGTGCAGTTTGACTGACTAAACCCACATCCACGGATCCAGCCCTGAGTTACGACGTGGCCCTTCGTGTGCACGTGGGAGCGGTGGGGGGAAGAGGAGTGTGCGGGGTCAGGGGACCCTGGGCAGAGAGAGAATAAGACCCGGGACACCTTCTTGGCAGAGTCTGGTCCATTGTGCTGATCCCTGTATCAATCTTCTAGGGCTGCTGCGACCAGGTACCACAAGCCAGGTGGCTTAAAACAACAGAAATTTATTGTGTCACAGTTCAGGAGGCCAGAAGTCTGAAATCAAGGTGTCCTCAGGGCTGGGATCCTTCTGACACCTGGAAGGACGTCTTCCTTGCCTCAGTGTAGCTGCGGGTGGCTTGCTGGCAGCCTTCGACTTTCCTCGGCTGGCAGCTGCCTAACGCCAGTCTCTGCCTCCGTCCCCGCGCGGCCTGCTCCCTGTGTGTGTCCTCGCACAGCCGCTTCCTCCCGAGGACATTGCTCATGTGGGTTAGGGCCACCACGTCAGCATGGTCTTACCTTAACTACTTACATCTGCAATGACCCTACTTCCAAATAAAGTCACATTCTGAGAAACTGGGAATTAAAACTTCATATCTTCTTTTGGGGACACAATTCACCCCCCAATCGGGTTAGCCAGTTATACAAAAACGGCAGCTGGACAGCTAGTTTGCTGTGAGTGCACTCTTTCTCTCTCTCTCTCTTCCTTTCCTTCTCCCTCTCTCTGTCTTTCTGTCCTTTATATTTTAAGGATGATCATATGTTAGGGTTGTGCCATCACTGAGTTATAAAGTGGGGAAGATACAGCTACTGTAACTAGAGAAAGTTTCTAGCTCTATGATTTCTAACACGATGACAATGGGAGCCAAAACATGAGTGAATATTCTTACTTTCACATCCAAAAATTAGACTCCAGAGACTCAGACACCCAGGCATGCCTGTAGCCACACACTGATTTGCAGCTGGCCCCCTGCCTGAGGTCGTTAACGGAGCAAGCATTTCACCCTGCAAGTTTCGGGAGTCCCAAAGAACAAAATAACCTAATAAATTGGGTGGGAGAGATGGAGGTATTACTCGGTGAAATAGTCTCTAACCTGAAGGCAAACAGTTCTCGTGAGGTTTAAAAAGCCATTTTCATTATTCTCAGGAGGCAAAGCAGTCCAGGCATGTAGACACAAACATTATCTTACTTTTAAAAACTTCACATTATTCCAGGTGAAATGAGCTTTCTGTTTTTTTAAGAAAAAAGTATCCAGAGAAACCTAGTTTCTGTTGTGTTGTTAGCAGTAGATAGCTCAGGCAAAATCAGACCTTCTCAGGTCACTAGTTGGGATAAAAATTAGTCTGACATCTGGGACGCTGACCCCTGAGGCCCAGAACTTAGAAAGACGAGGCCAACAGACAGGTGACCACGGCTATCCATCTGCTCTCCCACCCCCATAGTACCCTCATGGTCTTCAGCCAACTCGCCTGTTAGCTTTCTTTACACCATTAAATTAGGACAAGCCTGGCTTTGCCCAAGAGAGACCCCTGAATCCTCAGGAATCTTTGTCATCAAATGGTACAAAAAGCTAAAATTTTGTCTACTTTGACAATGTCCCAAGGATGAATCTGTTCACTGAACCTAACTCAGCACAGGACCGGGACCTCAATTACGGAATAAAACAAAACGAAACACCCCAGAAAACAAATGTGGAGGTTAAAATGCAAAAGGCAGAATAAAGACAGCTCTATGCCCTGCCAGTAAATCTTCCTCTACGGCTTGAGAAGCCGCGGGAATTGCTCAGAGGCACTGGGACATGCTTTCCTGATGTCCCTCCCGCTGCGTGAGTTGAAGGGGCTTGCGGGAGCCCATGGATCTCCGAGTGGGACTGGCCTCCCCACCTGAGTCACCGAGGCAGCGGCTTCATCCTGGCAGTGTGACCACGACAGCTTAGCCCGGCTTCCTGCACTCCACAGACAGGGTTTTCAGTGAACGAGTGTTGTGAAAACGGATGAAGGAGTGGACGAGCGACTGTGTTGTCCTGGCAACGGCTCACTTCCCCTTAAGGGTTTCTGGACGCTCTTTCCTTCCCTGGTTGGATGCAGATTCACTGGAATCCTATGCAAACTTCCAGAGAAGGTGGTCTCATGTCATCCGGGGACAGATGGCTCAAGGCCTCCTGCTTTTCCAGAGTGGTGCTCATAAATGCCAAGCAAAACATTCCGGTGCGGCAACAGACCAGCACAGGGAGGAATAGGCTCCTGCTTAGAAAGGAGCCCTGGAGGCAGCTGTAGGTCAGGAGAGAATGTGTGTGTTTGGGGGGCAGTGCTGGCCCTTTGCTGTGGAGATACCTTGCGTCCTGGTTAACATGTTGTGGTTTCATCTTGTGGAGAAGAGTGATTCTAAGTTGGAAGCCACTGTTACATCAGCGGCACCTGACACGCAGGGGCTGTGCACAGCTGTGGCATCACAGATGGAAGGGCTGATGATCAGAAGCATCATGCATTCAATAGTCTACGGGCACAGGCCTTGTGGAATCCCTCCTCCCACTCTAAAACCAAACCAAACCTAACCAAACAAAACAAGCTTAGAAATCGAGTATCTTCCTGGAGATGAGTCCAAACCACAGGGCGTTTTCTGTTTTAGGTCAGATAAAGAAGCAGATAACTAATGGTCATTTTTTATAGAAGAGAAGAAGGCTTGGTAGCACCTGAGCAGCCCTAGGGCGACTTGCTCTGTTGTTAAAGTTAGTTGCTCTGTTGCCTCCCTTCCTGCAGCCCTGCTAGCGGGTGTCAGACAGAGAAGCCTGGTGCTGCTCCTGACCTCAAGATGGCACGGGGTGGGGAAAGCTGAGCTACTACAGTTTAAGTAATTCTAAATCTTTTCAGTATTAGCTTGACTATATTACGGGTTAGAATGCAAATTTGAAATACATTTTTAATTTAAAAGAGAAGACTTCAGAGAAATTCCAGGTGTTTGGGAATACCCATAGACCATCCAGCCCAGGGCTAGACGTGCAGCTCTCCCTGCCTGTCTCCCGTGTGGGAGGAACTCCACAGCTCTGTCTCAAGAGTTTACAACAGTTCATCATCAGCTGATCCCTCGTTGGGACTTTGTCAAAGTACAGCACAGTATCTCAAATTCTAGCCGTCGGGATTTCCACGAGGCACAGGAAAAACAAGGAAAGCGGAAAAATTCCACATTGAAGATTCCCAGATCTCGATGATGCATGCTGATTGGAGCATCTCCACTGCTCTCCCTGACAGGGAACTGTTGCTAAGGCCTGGAAGCAAAGCTATGCAGACATTTCTGCCAGCTACAAGCTGGGGCTTCTGCGTGATGCTAAGCGCCGGCTATAGCTGCAGCTGAAGCACCTTGTTAAGTGCTGCTTTAGGCTGTAGTTCCAGCACGGAGCTGGTTAGGCTGCAGGACTCCTTGTTAGCTCCTCTGTCCCAGCTCTCCTCCCTCTACGCCCCTCTAGAATTAAAGGTACACTTCTAGCCTTCAGGCGAGTTAAACATAATGGCTGGGTCTATACAAAATAACACCGATCCCTTGAGACTTCTCAGTTATGCAGGAAAAGAAACGCATAGGGAAGATGTGACAACGTTTTGCAGACTCAGTAGCAAGGCTTTGTCACTGGGCGCGCTGTGCTCTCAACAGCTCCGGCAAAGGGCTTTGAGAGACGGTGTCAGGGACAGGAACTGGGCCCCTCACTGATGGCTTCAGCAAAACATCTCGTGCTCACAGACGATACGGAGGACTGCTGTGAAAACCAAAGAATTAGGAAACATCTTGTTCTGGACCTCAGACACCAGAAACGTCTGAGTTTCCTTCCCCAGGAGGGGACTTAACAGAATCACATGCTGGCAGGTCACATGAAGTGCTGGGACGCTCCCGGCCTCCATCCTAATGGATTGTGTTAATGACACACTCTCTTTTTCAGTGAGTCTTTCTTTCCTACTGAAAAGTCTGCTCTCCACACTCATGGATCTGTAAGAATATCTTCAGTATCAGTTTCTGAATTACTCACTGATCTGAAATTTTTCTGATGCCTACCCCTCCTGTGTTCTACCCCTCCTGTGTTCTACCCCTCCTGTGTTCTCCGCTAACTCTGTGGATTTGCACCGTCTTGTTGCTTGTCCATTATCAACGTCCAGTTTGGTTGTGACCCGGCCACCACGGTCATGGTGAGGTCACATACAGGACAACCTCACCATCCAAACTGTGTGTTCAGAAGGTGGCCAGCACTGTCTTTAAACAGAGATGCCCTTGCCAAGCTTTCCTTTGAAGTTTAAAGATATAGCCAGAAACTGATGGGGAAACTGAAAAGACACGTCCGCAGTGAGTGGAGATGCGCTCCGTCCTCAGGGAAGCAGGCGCAGTGGGAGACTTCATTAAGCCAGTACCAGGCCATTCCGGTTGCTCAGGGCACACGCTGCTTTTGTTCATTCCTTCGCCAGATGCCGTTTGAGCGCCATGTTGCAAGGCACGGCGGTAGGCACTGTCGATACAGCAGCGGTCCTTGGTTTGGACCTTCTGAGAAAGTGCTGAAGTCCTCAGCACATGTATCACAGAAAAGGGGTTCACAGACAACAGGATGGATACTTTCCATCTTCCCAGGGCAAAGTGGGACAGAGGAGCTGCTCAGTCCTTGGTCATGTGTTGGGGCGTGGGCAGCGGTGAAGCCAGAAGCTTAGGCAGGTCCACTGGGAGCACTCCATACCAATGAGCAGCAAGTCCTCGGTGGGCAGCTAGAACACTGCCGTGCTGCAGCGGAGCACAGCCCCAGAAAGAAGACTAGAGCAAGAAGCAGGAAGCCAGAAGTGAGAAGGATGTGAGGATGCCAAGCCCTGAAACAGGTCACCAAAGGGATGGAACCAAACGCCCTGACTTCAGTGACAGAATGGCTCAGTCAGAAAGGCGGTGCTGCCTCCTTGACGGGCACCACTGGCTCTGGGACTTAGTGATGTTCTTTCTCCAGGCACCCTGCCATGCCAGTGCTGTTGTCTTCTTTTAAAAGATCCCACTTCCATACCAGAAAGAGCTGTGTTAGTATCAATAAACCAGTCAAAGGAAGAGGCAATCTTTATCAATTATTTGATGGGATAAAGCTCTTGAATCTCAGGAAAGAGAAAGAAAACATTGACATCGACCAGTTTTGCGTCTGGCACGACTCACAGGGTTATGCAAAACAGACACTGAGGCTGGAGATATGAGGGGCAATTCTAAGGTCCCACTCTTAAGGGTCTTTCATTGGGGTTAGTTTTAAACTGACATTATAGAAGATTTGTTAATTTTGAGGTATCCTGCTATTATGTCAATACTAATCTTTCAGCAGAAGACGCTTCTGGGAGTATTGTGCCAGCTCACACAGGAATGGGTTTGGGAAGTGCCAGCATTTTCCAAACAAGATTAGCAGGTGGGACGCAGGTGCACCCGCTGGAGAGGATGCTGGCTTTGCTGTTGGAAGTGAAGGCGAGTCATGGAGGCAGACAAACCAAGAGAGCAAATAAAAAAGACCTTGAATAAAATATAAAAGTGCTCAAAAAGTAAAAACAAACAAACAAACAAACAAAACCCCAAAACTCCTTTTCTTCAATGTAATGACTATGCTACTGCCACTGGGGTTCTACTCAGAGACGGTGTCTTTCCATGTGCCTCATGGAGGCCCCAGAAGCAATGCTCTCCACATCAGAAACCTGCTAATCTGATTTCTTCCTTGCTTCAGATGCATAACATATTCAGACGCTTTAAATTTAATAAAGGGAGATTTAGTAGCGTCATCAGTTATGTGTGAAAATCAATAATGCTGCATTTATTTAGGAATAAGACACAGGGTCTCTGGATACTGTAGAGAATATTAAAGCATGCTTGGTTGGCGATTTTGAGAATTTATTGAAAAATTAACTTCTGTTTTCATTCTCATCTTGGCTAAGAAATCATAAAATTTCCTTAATACAATTATGCATTTTTACAACTCCACCGCCTTAAGCTTGATTATAGATTATTAGGGTTTCATGGTGTGGAGGATGATGAAAATTAAATTAGGTGAGGCGTACGGGCTGCACTTGTGTTTCTGAAGTGTTCTCATCGGTAAGAAACGTTCACACAGTGCGGAGACTGCTGTTCCTATCACTGGGTCTCCAATGGAGAAGTAAGTGGCCACATGCCGTCAACACAAACCATCTTTCTGTAGCAACAAATATATGAAAATATTTAAGGCATTTATTTTATGTTAAAAGAAATATAGAAATAATGTGCAGGAAAATGCAATTGAGCTAATTCCTTTGATAACAGGAAGCTCTTCCTAAATTGAGTGAGCGCACCCGATAGGATCATTCTTGCTGCATCTAGTCCTAAGGTTGAGAGAGTGAACACAGTCATATCTTTTCTTAGAAGTTAAGTTCTTCACAGAACAAAGAATTTCTCAGGGTTGACAGTTTCCCTTTCCTACAATGGTATTGTAGGACATCTCTACTAAGAAATTTAGCATTATACCTTGTGAATGTAGCTACTTATTTTTTCAGTATTTTGTTCTGAACTCATTTAGTACTCCTGAGAACTTTTAGCAATTTCTGGAGACACTGACATTTCTTTTTTTTTTTTTTTTTTGAGACCGAGTCTCACTCTGTTGCCTGGGCTAGAGTGCCGTGGCATCAGCCTAGCTCACAGCAAACTCAAATTCCTGGGCTCATGTGATTCTCCTGCCTCAGTCTCCCGAGTAGCTGGGACCACAGCCATGTGCCACCATGCACGGCTAATTTTTTCTATATATTTTTAGTTGTCCAGATAATTTCTTTCTATTTTTTAGTAAAGATGGGGTCTCACCCTTGCTCAGGCTGGTCTCTACCTCCTGACCTCAAGCCATCCTCCTGCCTCGGCCTCCCAGAGTGCTAGGATAACAGGCATGAACCATCGTACCCAGCCTCTGGGGACATTTCTGATAGCCATGACTAGGGGTAGGGGAGTTGTGACTGGCATTCAGGGGGCAGAGGCCAGGGATGTCACTACGCATCCTGCTATGTACAGGACGGCCCCCTAAAACAGAGAATTGTGTGTCCAAATGTCAACAGTGCCGAGGTTGAAATGCCTGAATACTCATATCAACATAGTAGAGATTTTAACACACATCCTCTCTCCAAACCACTTCGTATCTTCTAACTGTATTTGATAATACATATTCTATGTAATCTATAATAAAAGCACACGTCATCTTTCTGAACCATCATGTCAAAGGAACTCTCTCACAATGATGTATCAACGACAATGGCATTGCTAATTTGCATTTATTCAACACACTCACGTCATCCACATCCCGTGAAAGAACTAAAGTAAAGAGAAGGAAGCGGCAGCAGCTCACCTCTCAAACAGGACGTGGCTGTAGTCACCCAGGACGTGGGCGTGGGTGTGGAGCAGGATGATGTTGTAGCCCACCAACGCCACCATCATGATCAACATTTTCAACTCGTAATTCACCCGCAGGAACACCGAACAGGATATCAGGCCCAGAATGCAGCTGTAGATAAAGTACTGAAACAGACAAATACTTAGCATCTCTTCCGAGAAATGATGAGAAAATCAAGATCAGGGGCCCCCATCATGCTCATTTCATGAACCTAGAGACTGGCTGTGAAAGCAGATGCCTGTTTCTACTCTTTGATCCAGTGGGAAATGCCTGAATACATTCGATTTGGAAAACAATTACTCATTCCGTGTCTTTCTCACCCAGTCTGGCATGATGAAGAAAAATAAGCACGTATATTGCCAAACACTTTTTAGAAATACAATTATAAATGTCTCTATAGAAGACATGTCATTGTAAGAAAATGTCATTTTTTTCCTGAAAATTAAAACAGCATGACCCCCCCCCACCCCCCAGACAGAGCTCCCGTGCCATCCCATTCTCCAAAGCTGCTCATTTTAACAATTAAGGCCATCCTTATCTTCCACAAGTTACACAAAGTACAGATGGTGATAATACCCTCTTCAGAGAATTCTTGTGATGATTCAATAACACGAAAGTTCAGAACAGTGCCTGGCCCATGGGAAGCTATGTAAATTTGGCTGTTGTTATAATCTAAGGCTTTTTGTAAGTTTCGGAGTTTAAAAGGGTTTTGTTGCTAAAATTATGCTTGAAAACCACTGTTATAATGAAAGTTAACCAGTTCAGGCTAATCAAATGAGAAGGCAGAATAAGGAATCATTTATATGAGTGTGTATGTACCCATGGGTGTATGTAGATTTTGGGGGGCAAGGTGCTGGAGTAGGATTTTAAATTTTTCCATGGTACTCCGAGTTTGAAATATGAGTCAACACCCATAAAATAGCCTCAGATTTCACATTTAAAAATTCATTCTTAGAGTTTTAGTTTTCAATTAATAATTTATCATTAATATATACTTACATGTCATTAAATATTTTTGCAACATCTTTTATAATGACTGGGTATAATTTTATTTTGTGGTTATAACAAAATTTATTTTAAAATTGGCTTTATCTAAATTTTTAGGTTGTTTTCTTTCTTTTTTGTTGTTGATGCTATATAAACACTTTAACAAACATCCTTGTAGGTAAACCTTTCCACCTTCAAAATTAATTTCCAAAATTAGTATTGCAGGGTAAAAATATGCATCTGTTTTATGATTTTTTTGACGATTATTGTAACTACTATTCAGAAGAGTTATATCACTTTATGCTGCCACCAGAAGTGAACTGGACACTATTCGTCACTTGCTTGTCAACTTCAGACATCATATAACCAGAGGTTTGAGAGGAATAATGCCTATGTGGGGTACACCCACAGGGAAGTTTTCCTAATGTTCCCTTGGAACAAGGCTCCTCTGGGACTCCCAGACTTCGGGGTTAATAGCCCCCAAGTTGTGTAGCCTGTATATGCAAATTTGGGGCTTCCTCCGCAAAGCTGGACATAACCTTCATTCCTTTTCTTTTCTTTTCTCTTCTTTTCTTTTCTTTTCCTTTCTTTTTAATAGAATTAGGGGATACAAGTTGAATTCCATTACATGTATATATTGCATGGTGGTGAAGTCTGGGCTTTTGTACCCATCACCGAGTAGCGTGCATTGAACCCCACAGGTAATTTTTCCTTCCTCACCTCCTACCCTCCCTCCTTCTGAGTCTCCAATGTCCATTATGCCCCTCAGTGTGTCCTCGTGTGGTCACAGTTTAGCTCCCACTTATAAGCGAGAACATGTGGCATCTGGCGTGACCTTCCTTCGGAGGAAGACTTATTATTGGAATGACAGTAGCCTCTTTACTAAATCTTACCTAGATTTTAAAGATGCTATTGCGTGTTTTTTCAGAATCTTTTAAGATTGAGAAAATGTTGCCTTTCCCCATCTCGAGTTTCTAATTATTTGGGTCAATTGCAAATAAGATATTATACAGATTTACCTAAATGCAATTCATAATGACTACCTTATTCTTTTAGTAATGCCAAGTGTGGTGAGTTGTTCTACTCAAATATATTGGAAGGAGAATTAAAGAAAAAAAAAAAAAACAACTCTTGCCAGCTATATTTCTCTTTCCTATGAGAACTCATCCTCACTTTAAACTTTTAAAGTGCCCTGCGAACGCTGGTCGGGACCGCTTGGTGGTTGTGCTCTCTCTCCACTGGCCCACGGACCACGTGAAGGCTAAAGCCACGGGTTCAGGGAGAAAGAGGTGTGTACCACACCGTCAGTTTAAAGATTCCTCTAAGGAAGAGGGCTCAAATTCCCCAAAGTGAGAATATAGCTAATAAACCGTCACCAGGAATCCTGCTTTTCAGTTTTCACAAAACTGAAACAGAAAAGACAATGTCTCATCCTCCCTGGGGTTTATGAGATGTGGACCCCACCGCCACAGCTTTAGGGGGATAATATTAATCCACTGGAAGAATTAGCAGCATCTATAAGCAACAAAGCCAGAAATTCAATGACACACAGTTGGATATCACATGGTGGGCTATATGCTAGAAATGCTGTAGCAGTTAAGAAGATAAAGGCAAACGTTATGGGTGGAAGAATGACAATAACATTGTAAGTTTGCAGATAAGGTGTGGCTAGTCGCCAAGGGTGGGACTTCCCCTAGCCAAGGCTGGCATTTGCAAACTCAGGCATTTGCTACCCAGGGACTGACACCCGAGAAGAAAGGCAGTCTAACAACAGATTTGAGACTCAAGGCTATACATCACATAGACTAACAGCACACACGGAGACAACAAAAGCATTAATGAGGCAATGTTCTTACCGGGAGGAAAAATAAACTTTGTGCACGCAGAATCGTTGCCTGATTATTTGAGGCAGAAAAACTTGTGTTTGATGTATTGGCAGTTGGAAGGATTGTTTCCTCTGAGTCACTCAGGAAAAACTGCAAAGAGAAGGGTTTTCTTTTTCAATGAATTCATGCAAATTAGATTCAAAAACTAGCAGGTGGGTGCTAAGTTTATAAATTTTTGTGTCACTATGCACAAGATTGTTTCTGTGGACTTGAGAATTTCTATTAAGTAAGCAATTAACTATTTATTATGCTACACATTCAACAGAGACTTCCAGAACTTCAAGATCGATGTTAAAGAAAATGGAAGTACTTAAATATTAAATTAAAAATACACAAAGCCCAGGGTGGAGAGTTTGGTTAGAATTTTATTTGAAGCTGATATTACCATGCATATATTTAGCTCTCCAACATAACATCAGAGCCTCTGGAATCTTTTTCCCTCCCTGCTTTCCTTCCTTCCCTTCCTTCCTTCACAGTATCTTTGCCATCTTGGTTCAAGCATTAAATGAGTCAACAGAGTTCTATGAATTTTGATTTTAAGAATGAAAATTAATTTTACGGGTAAAATGCAATCACCAGCTTCAACATTTGTATCTATTATGTGTGAGTGCTTAGCAGCTCGGATCATGAGGGAATAAACATTTGAGAAGATAGATATTCAGAGGTCGGTTGGAAAGGGAGTTTTAATTAAAAAAAAATGGTACAGCTGAGAGAATAAAGATAATTAGCTCTTATGTAACGGTCATCAGGATCAGCACCCAGAGAGAAGGTGTCGACCTGTTAATAACATAGGAGAAACTGATTTCCTCCCTTCCTAGGGAAGCTGCGGCACAGACTGTTCAAGTGCCCAAGGATTGGCCATATTTCTGTAATATGGCTAAAGGTCAGAGGAATGTTCTGGAAAGACAAACCAGAGAATTATGACTTGGGTAAGTCCTATTTGCTGAAAGAAATTAATCTCATCCATAAATCTGCCTTGTATTTTCTGTATAAAACCATACATATTCAAGGTTTAAAAAGTAAAACTTTCCTGTATAGTTTCTACTGATTTATTTCCTTGTATGTCATAGCTCTTGTCAAATACCTAAACTATAATAATTTACTTATTAGATAGATAAGAAGATTAAGATTAATAGATAAGATTAGGTAGATAAGAAGGCATTTATTTAGTATATTCTTGGGAACATTCCTCTCATATTCCAAGAATGACATTAAATACAGTGTTTCTTCCCATTATGTAATGTAATTGATTAAATTCAGCAAAATGCTGATTTAAGAATCAAAGAAATGTAGTACATTTTGTTATTTACTGCTAAAGAACTTTTAAAACTGCCAATCCCCTGGTTGAACTACGAATGTGCTAATTCTTTGTAAAAAATTATATCAGAAAACAAAACCAAAAACAAATGGAGTAATTGCTTGGCAAACATTGGGCTCCAAAAGTTTATAAATTTAGATTTAGATTTGAAAGACCCAAAATTCAATTGATTTAAATATAAAAAAAATCAAGAAATGACAAATAAAAGGAGACTGTTTAGGTTGCTGGGTTACTACTCTTAGGCACCCAGTATCTTAAAATAATTAACAAAAAGTTCTTGATTATATCACTACATAGATAAGAAACTAAGAAAGATGAGGTATTAAGTTTTTGCTGTACAATGAGTAGAAATAAACTTTGTGAAAACTGTGTCTTACAAGGCTACACAATAAATATGATGATGTTGTTGAAGTTGTAAAACAATAGAAAATTTCAAGCACTATATACAGCAATGCTTCCCCAATCCCCCCAAGTCTTTTTAGTATTGATTAACTACCCCTAAAACCAAAAACTTTTCATGGTTTTTTCTTTTTATAATTTTATTTCAGAGTATTACAAGGGTAGAAACGTTTTGGTTACATAAATTGCTTTTGTAGCATTTGAGTCAAAGTTGTAAGTGTGCTCATCACCCAGGTAGTGTACATTGTACCCCTTAGGTGTGACTTTACCCATCCCCTCCCCCCTCCCACCTGCTTGGTTTCTGGTGAGTGTTGTTTCTGTATGTGCACGAACTCTTCATTCTTTCTGGACTCACACTATAATTTTGAATAAATTTCTCTTCTTCTGTCTTCTTAGAACTTTAAAATCACAAACTCATGTGATTCCCTAATTATGGCTAGTCAAATACTCATACTGATCCCTTGTCCACATTCCTCAGAGGCTAAACTGCCCCAACTTTCTCCAAAGAATAAATTTTTAGCATTACAATGATTTGTGGAACTCTTCTCTGGACCCATTTTTATTTTCTACATCCTTTGTGATAGTTAGGAAAATGATATCATCCTGAACAAGATAACCCTAATAAAGTGCTATGAGCACTACATACTTTTAGCTTTACTTCCAAGTTTTACATTTCTCAGGCGATTAAAAACCTACCAGAATTATGTTTTTGAAATCATATTAAATTGTGAACACATGATTTAATATTGTTTTAGATGATGACATCCTTTGTATTTGGGTGGAATTAGAAGTCAGGTAGACTACTAGTTAACTATGGTTAACTCCTTGTCTGGGTGGCTCACAAATTTATATACAATTTATTTATGACGAATCTCTCTGAAGTTTCTTAGAAGAAATTGCAAAACAATGCAGGCAATGGCACGATCTCAGAAAAAAAAATGGCAGAGCATTTAGTGTCTCATGCATGAATCTAAACAGTCAGCTGGAAACTAAAATGGAACAAAACATGCAGGTCATTTGCAATTTGATACCAAAAACCCTATATTTGGAAAAAATATGGATATCTAATTTTTTTTCTACTTCTTACTGAAGTGTTTGTTGTGACATGGATAAACATCAAGTGTTTAAGCGATCCTGGTAAAACTGCACAATTCATTTTAAATAAAACTGACTTGGACATTTTGCCATTCAATATCAGTACGTAACGAGATTTTAAAAAGCCAGTCCTCTGAATGCACTGTTCCTGCTGACCCTGGCTCATTTTAACAGGGCTGTTAAAATGCAGGCTCAGAATAAATACTAATGACTAAAATTCGATGTGGAGCGTTGATGTGAACCGGCCCATCCACCCAGTCAACAGCAGAAGGAGGTCTTATATTACTCCTAACACATCTCTCCCATTTTAGGTAAAGAGAGTAATGGCAGGTGATGATAGGGAAGCCATTAATAAGGGCTGCTTGCCACTGGCCAGATAAACGCAGGGCCAACTGCGGCTCACCTTCTGCGGAGGCACTGGGGCCTCACAAAGAAAACGAGCACCTGAGGACAGCATGCCATGTGCACTGAGCCAGACATGCAAGGACAGACATGGTGTGATTCCACTCACACGAGCTACCTAGAACAGGGAAATGCATAGCTATAGAAAGTAGAATGATGGTTATTGGGGGTTTTGATAGGGTATTTTGAAAGGGATTGCATTGAATTTATAGGTTGCTTTAGATAATATGGACATTTTAACAATATCGATTCTTCCAAACCATGAACATGGAATATCATCAATGTTTTATAGTTTTCATTGTAAGATCTTTTACTTCTTTGGTTAAGTTTATTCTTAAGTATTTTTATTTTATTTTTAGCTATTATAAATGGAATTACTTTCTTGGTTTATTTTTCAGATTGTTCACTGTTGGCATAGAGAAATGCTACTGATTGTTTATGTTGATTTTGTATCCTGCAATTTTACTGAATTTGTTTATACGTTCTAATAGCTTTTTGGTGGAGTCTTTAGATTTCTTTAAATATAAGATCATATTTGTCTGCAAAGAAGGATAATTTGACTTCTTCCTCTCCAATTTGGATGCCCTTTATTTCTTTCTCTTGTCTGATTGCTCTAGCTAGAACAATCCATAGAACTTCCAGTACTACGTTGAGTAACAGTGGTGAAAGTAGGCATCCATGTTTTGTTCCACATCTTAGAGAAAAGGCTTTAAGTTTTTCTTATTCAGTGTGGTATTAGCTGTGGGTCTGTTATATATGGCTTTTATCATATTGAGGTGTGTTTTTTCTGTAATCAGTTTTTTGAGAGATTTTACCATGAAGGGATGTTGAATTTTACCATGAAGGGATGTTGAATTTTACTGAATGCTTTTTCAGCATCATTTGAAATGATCGGATGGTTTTTGTCCTTCATTCTGTTGATATGACGTATCACATTGAATGATTTATGTATTTTGAACCATCCTTGCATCCCTGGGATGAATCCCAGTCTATCATAATGAATAATCTTTTTAATGTGTTGTTGAATTTGGTTTGCTAGTATTTTGTTGAGGATTTTTGCTTCTATGTTCATCAGAGATATTGACCTGTAGTTTTTTTTTTTTGGTTTTGTGTGTGTGTGTGTGTGTGTGTGTGTGTGTCTTTGCCTGGTTTTGATATCATGGTGATACCTGCCTCATAGAATGAATTTAGAAGTATTCCTTCTTCTTCAATTTTTTGGAATAGTTTGAGTAGGACTGATATTAATTCTTATTTGGATGTTTGCTAGAATTCAGCAGTAAAGCCATCAGGTCCTGGGCTTTTCTTTGATGGGAGACTTTTTATTACTTCTTCTATCTTTTTACTTGTTTTTATGTCTATTCAGGTTTTGAATCTCTTCCCAGTTCAATCTTGGTAGGTTGTATGTGCCTAGGAATTTGTCCATTTCTTCTAGGTTTTCCAATTTATTAGCATGTAGTTGCTCATAGTAGTCCCTAATGACAGTTTGAAATGGGTAAAAAGACACAGAAACAATACTGGGAGCATTTAGCAGCGTGATGGTGAAGACTGAGTATGAGCTCCATCCCCAGCAGAAGGTGTTGCCTTCCCCGCTTGTGAGTGAGGGAGAGGCGGGTGCTCACTCCTAACCTGCCCACCCCACCTCAGCCGTCTGACTACTGTGTCAGCACCTCCAGTGAGGTACCCAACCCAGGATGTGGTGTCTGCCTCGCACAGTCATAGCGCAGGAGCCAGGGGGCTCAGAGGAGCTGGGGGGGGGGGCTTGTCTCTGTAAACCCTCAAGCACGATCAGAGGCAGAGTCCCATGGACAGGTCCTGCCTCTTCTGTGATAAATAAGAAATTATAAGAAAGCTCTACAGCTAGGTAATATCATTTCCTCTCTATAGCCAGTGTCAGCTTTCATGCTGTTCTATGATTTTTCCTAGACACAGATACGAGATAAGCACCTGCATGGGAAACAACCACTAATTTCATGGCACCAGGTAGTAATAAAAACGGCATTTCCCCTGCACTGGTAGAGAAAGTAACTGCCTGAACAGTTCTGGTTTTCCCTCCCTCTGCACAGATGGAAAGGAAAGAAAAAAATATAATTTATCTCATTCCTTGCTTCCACTGCTGCAGAAGGAAGCTCTGTACATGGAGCAAAACCTTATTTTATTTCTTTCTCAAAAATCGTCCATAGTACTTTTAATATGTCTTCTGTAGACTTCTCTACCTCTCTTGACAATGAACTTTCTTTGCAAAGAAGAAAAGCAACACCGGAAGATGTATTTCTAATACTGAAGATGGCTTTCTTCTCTCTAAAGGATCATTGCTACTGCTTTAAATATTCTACTCTTAAACGTGCAGCTTGTCAAACATTTATAGACAGTGACTGAACTGCCTGTCAATCATTACTCATTATGCTATTCAGTATACACTTACCTTTCAAAATCAGATTTGTTTCCCATTTATGTTGTCTTAAAAAATCAGGTGATAAACCCAGGTTTTATAAGGTCAAACTGGATTTTACAAAAAGAAACGGTTTATTTTTTTAAAAACTTGTGTGCCTACCTATTCATTCATTCTTTCATTTAATAACTAATGAATGGAGGAAACTTTCCTAGGGCATGTGAAAAAATAAAGATTTCCTCAAAGAGATATCTTCATTCCCATGCTCACTGAAGTATTATTTACAATAGCCAAGATATGGAAACAACCTAAGTATCTGTTGATGGATGAATGGATAAAAAAATTATGGTGTGTTTGTGTGTGTGTATATGTATGAGTGTACACATACACACACATATATACAGTTTATATATATGTGTATGCACATATATACACACCCATATTATTCACCTTAAAAAAGAAGGCAGTCCTATCATTTGCAATAACATGGATGGAACTGGAAGACATTTATGCCAAGTGAAATAAGCAAAGCACAGAAAGACAAATACTGCATGATCTTACTTATATGTGGGATCTAAAACAGCTAAATTCATGGAAACAGAGAGTAGAATGGTGATTATCAGGGGCGAGACAGTGGAGAAATGGGGAGATGTAGGTCAAGGGGTACAAAGTTGCAGTTATGTAGGATGAACAATCTAAAGATCTAATGTACAGCAGGAACACAATAGTTAATAATATTGTGCTGTATATTGAAAATTTGCTAAGAGAATAGATTCTAGGTGCTCTTGTCACACATATACACACAAAACAGATAACTATGGAAGGTGATGGGATGTGTTAAATTGCTTACCTGTCATACTCATTTCACCGTATGTGTGTGTGTATATATATATATATATAAGTGTATATATGTGTGGGTATATAAAACATCATGTTCTTCATCTTAATACAGTTAAAAAAGAAAGGAAAAAAGACCTCATTTTTAAATGTGTGTATGTCATGTGAAACATCTTGTGCCCTAACTTGTACCTGCTGCTACTGGCCAAAGAAAGTCAACTCCCAGGAACTGTGCTTGATTTGCTCTGTGCACGCACAGGTGAGCACACCCTTAAGGGATGAGACGGCTTAATTATAAGGGCGGCATGTCAGTCACCCCCTTTCCAGGTAGCTGAACAAACACCGCTGTGTGGCTGTGACAGTGTCTCAGAACTGCAGCCTGTGCACCCCGCTGTCCTTCCTCCGCCCTGCAGCAATGTGGCAGCCTCTCCCGCAGCCTTCACCTACCAAACTCTGCCCTGAACTTGGCAATGTGCCCTCGGGAGAGCTGGATCTTGGAGTGGCAGAACTAACGCACAAATGCAGGCCACAAAGTCGAGCCTGAGGAGCCCATCTTAGGAAACATGCTCGTGTTTCTATAGTCTCCCGCACTGCCCCTTGCCTGCCTCTCTGTGCAGCTTCCTCTGTGACATCTTCGCAACCTCGTCGTATCCACACACTGCCTGTGCAGAGAAGTGAGGCATTCTCGTGGCTAGAGATGTGTCTGCAGAATGGTTTTTTCAGGACAGTTCCTCTTGTCCCTGTCTTAAGTCTCTCGTCTAGTGTTCCTCACCCTGCGGCTGCCCCCGCCCCACGGCAGCTCTGGGATCACAGCAAGGACACCCCACACACAGCATGCTTCATACCGGATGCCCCTGCTAGGCCAGTCCGGCCCCTCCTGCGCAGGTGCCCCGGGCTGACTGATGCAAGTCTACAATCCAGCCTGGGGTTTGAAAGTCTTTCCGGAGCTCTCCAGGGAGTTATCGTTGTCCAGCTGGCACATTTTCCAGCTGTTCAGTCTGAATCAAGCCCTTACCAGAAATGCCCACTTCCTTAGCCTATTTTTCAGTACTTCTTAATGCAAATTTCTGCTCTCGTCCCAGATGTTGTCCCTCCTTCTCACCTTCCATCTACCTCCTCTTACCCCCTCGCTGCCTCTGGTGCATCTGGCCAATTCCTCCTCCCTACCTTTTAGGGCCCGTCTAGCAGGCCCTTCCCCCTCGCCCCTCGTGACTTCTCTACAGGCTGCTGTCACTGCCTGTAATCTGTCCCAGGCTGCCCTGATACGGATGCACCAGCTGTCTGTCACCTAGATGCCCCTGGGGACTTCTGGAAAGCAGAGACCTGCCTTTGGGCTCCGAGCCTCCAGCAATGTACCAGCCACAGCTTTGCGTTCCATGAATATTTATTTTTGCTGAACAAATGTCTTCTACTTTATGAAAACTATGGTATTATTACTAAAAGATATATGGTCTGGCACCGCGACCTGACTTTACACTTCTGGAAAGCAAGGACGACATCCCGTAATCCTCTGTGTTTCCAGTAGCTAGTGAGGTCTCCAACACATGACGTGTCACAGCACCTTAGGGGTGACGACGAGGATGGTGATGTGAGAATACTAACAAGGATGTGTCTCAAAGTGCACTGCTGGTCCCAGTGTGTGCTTTAGGGGACATACCAGTAATGATGATATTGATATAGTAAGAGTGGCCACTGGTTTGATATTTACAAAATGCCCAGGACTGTCCTAAGTGTGGTGGGAACATTGGTTCCTTTTATCCTCAGAAGCACCTTGGCAGAGAAGTCTTGGTTCTCACTTTCGAAAAAGTGAAAATGGAGCCTGGGGAAGTTTAATGAAAATATCTCCCAAATTGCACAGCCGTCCAGTGGGGGAGCTGGGGTTCGCAATCAGGCTCGGTAAGCTGCAGGGTAGGACACCTCACCCCTGCACACTCCTTAGTCTGAGGGTTCCAATATCCCTTGTGACTTCCCTGCAGACATCCCAGGTCACATCTGTAGCCGCCACAAGCAAGGAAGTGGAAACTGCTCTAAGGAGCCACCCTCTCAAGGTGGCTTCCAGAAAGCATCCTTTTCCTTAGAGGAACTACTGCTTGTAGCCACTGAATGCTGACTTTGACCGAGCATTTGGTGTCACAAAGGAGCAATGGGCAAGTTTCCAAAATTCCAGAGGACGGGCCATGGGAGGGAAGAGTGCCCTGCCTGGCGTGAGCCCTGCCTCAGCCCGGGGCTTACCATGTTGAACACGGCCATGGTCAACACGATGGTCGTGGTGACGACGGTGAGAAAGATCCGCGGCCAGAAACGGTTGGCGATGATGCCTGAGGACTTCAAAAGCCACATGAGAAGGGGAGAGGCTTTTTTGCTGCATTGCTAGAGGAGAGAGAAAGAAAAAGAAAGGTGTTGCTATTTTATGTATTCTCTTCAGTTTCTTAATGACAACGTTTAAAACCACAAGAAGCACCAACGCTGTTCATAGACTAAATAAGTGAATTCTGTCCTCCCCTGGGGACCCGTACCAAGTCACAAACCTTATTAAAATTATGTTGGCATTATTGCTACAAATTGAGAACAAATTCAATTTCTGTGACCAAGGTATGAGGTGCTTGTATGTCTTTTAACATAGACCTGAAGTTATGTTTTTAAGTTATTCTTTTGGCAAAGGAAAAATGTTAGTTAATTAATCAGCCTGAGGGAGATGTTGGGTCTCTGATCACAGCTATGATGAAAGTTATCATAAATTCAGCTGATTTATGTAGAAAACAGATCAACCTGTCTTCCACCCCTTCCATTGCTGCATTATCTGGTCGTAAGAACACAGCCCAGACCACAGATTAGTTTGGTGCCATATCTACAAGGACGACATCCGAAGGTTTAGGGCACGAGGTTGATGGCTTCACCTTAGCCCTTCTCATGGGGCCTTTCTCCCACACGGAGAAGCTCTTTTTAAAAAGAAATTTCCAGACAAGTTTTAACAGTGTTGAGAAACACATGATATAAAGTTTACCCTCCAAACCATTTCAAGTGTAAAGTTCAGTAGTGACAACTATATTCACGTAGTTGTAAACATCTCTGGAATTTTTAATGTCACCAAACTGAAACTTTGTACCATTGAACAGCTCCCCATCTCTCCCTCCTCCCGGGCCCCAGGCAGCCACCACTCCCTGTTCCCTTCGCTTTGACGGCTCTAGACACATCCTGGGAGTGGAATCATGCAGCAGTTATCGTTTTGTGACTGCCTCACTTCTCTCAGCATAAGGTCAAGTTTCATCAGCATCATGGCAGGATTTCCTTCTGTTTAAAAGCTGAATAAAATTTCATTGTATGTATCAATCGCTTTTTTTTATCCATTCATCTGTCAATGGACAATGAGTTGTTTCACCTCTTGGCTGTTTGAGAGAGCCGCTGCCACGAATGTGGGCGTCGGTGAAGCTCTCTCCACACGAGAAGGAATGGAGGGCTTTAGGGAACGGTGGCCAGCACCCTCTGCCCACGTGCCCTGGGCCAGGCGCTGCTCTGCCGGGTCTCAGCGGACGGTCCCACCCAGCCTGAGGGCCGCCGCCCCAGGGAGGCGCCTTGCGGATCTCCCCGGCCTCCAGGTGAGAGGGCAGCAGCGGCACAGAGACCTCCATGAGGTGTGGGTGACACCAGCTCTGCCTGTGCAGGTGCTGCCCTGCGTAACTATGCTATCGCACGTGACAAGCAGGACATGAGTCCTCCAGGGATCGACATCCTAGCCTTCATGCTACGGAGACTGTGCTCCCAAGGCTGTGTGTCTCGAAACATAAAAAAAAAAAAAAATGATGATTTCAAAAAATTCAGAAGAAGAAATAAATAAATTATACTCTTTGACTTGTGCCACTAAGTTAATCAATGGTGAAGCTGGTGTGACATCAATAGAGCTCAAATAAAGAACACTCCCGAGTAGCACTGATAAGCAGCACTTTTATTTCTCTGCCTCTTTCACATTTTCTTTTTGCATCTCTCCTAAAAATACTATTGCCAAAAGCACTGCCGTATGTTAAATGCTGGTGCAATTAAGTGAGATTCAACAATACAGGATGACAGGAGGTCAGAGGGTAAAGAACCATCCAGTGGTCGGGGTTAGAACCCCCAGAGCTGTGAGACTTTCCGCGAGTTAATTGTCCTCTCTGGTCTCGATTTCTTCATCTGAAATGGGGATGATGATAGCACTTGCCTCCTTCATCTTTCCAGAGGGTTAGAGGAGCTAGATAAAGTGCTTAGAACAGGACTTATAAATGTTGGCGCTTCCTGTTATCTCAGTGAAGAAAACATAATATTTCTCGGAAACATTTTAATGCCTAAAAATCGATTTGCTTTATATCTATGTAAACAACCACAATATATAAAACCCCCTCCTTTCTCCTCTTTCCACTATCGTCTTTTTTTTCCTTCTAGTTCCTGATATAAAGAGACAAAGATTGCCTATAGCACACATGCCCCACGGCTGTACATGCAGGGCAAGGTTTCCGGCTCCTCCTTGGGCTGGTTTTCCCAGGCCCTTCCCTGACTACCTTGAGCACCTGTCCTGGAGCCCCAGCTGGTGTGTCCCCGGCTGCAGGGGCTGCCAGGAGCAGAATCACTGGCTGGCGGCAGGGGGCGCACTCGGCCCAGCTCTGCAGGGCACCTTCCCACTGGCAACGCGGAAGCCAGATCTGCACTTCAGGCTTCTGTGCAAGAGTGGGTTTGGATAGGGGTTGGTGGCATTAAATCTGTCGTCCAGTAAGATGCACCTTAATGCTCTGAGCACGCAATATCTTAGAGGGTCATTTAACCAGAGAACATTCACCTGCAAATATTTACTATCATTGCTTAAGCATGCTACTTCTAATAATATTAATATCACAGAACACAATCAGACTTGTGTTCTGTAGGAGAAGCTATAATAACATGTAAAAAGATGGGATTTAAATGGAATATCATACTCATCTAGCTCAGATTCCATCAAATGAAGGCACTGGGCTTGATTCTGGCAAATTCAGACAATATTTATGCATGTGCTTCCTGATTGACTAGGATTAGTGTCTTTCTTTAAGAGAAAATTATTGAAATCAATCTTTTGTGTGTGTGAAACTGATAATTTCTATACAAAGAAATTACCGACAGATATGATAAGGGAAATCTTAAGAGCAGAAAATAAAAATGTTTATCACTCCAGGAGAAAATTTACATCTAGCTCAGATTTCATATGATGACAATTAGGTAAAATATGATCTAGTTATTACACACATATTTTTGAAATTATAAAATTAAAACAAGTTACTCTGCTCAAATTTGTAGAATACAGGGTGATAATCTTGCCAAATATGCTATCTAATAGGAATATATTATATCCAGTCATTTACTGAAACAGATGTGAACAGACGTGGGCAGACGGGCAGGAATTCTCTCTCTGTTGCTGTGACATGCTGGGCAAAACGGCAGATCAGTGGCGCCTGGAGCTGTTTACCAGATGTGTGAGGTCTGGCACACATGGGTCAGGACAACAGATCTGGATGCATTTGGTCAGTTCCTTTTCCCACATAGTTCCCCCGTATACTGTAGAGTCCCCCCGTGCAATCGTTCTTAACCCTCTGCCAAACAGTCATCATTCCCAAGGTCAGGGAGGCAGGCAGCTCTCTCTCCCTGTCACTCACCAAGTGGAGGTTCTGAAGTATAAAAATCGGTACGCCTTGCTGGTAGCAAGGACAAGGGAGTAGAAGATGACAAGGATGTGACAGTCTCAGTGACAATGAGGAAAGAGCAGGAGGGAGATAAAGTTGCTGAAGTGGAACAGAAGAAACCAACGATGGGAATAAGAGGAGAAAAAAGACTGAGATCCTGAAAGGGAAGAAAGCTGATTAAGAAAAAAAAAAAAAAAAGAGAATATTGATTCAATTTGCAGCCCTGTGTAAAAATTACACCTTGGCTCTTGATATGCTCATTTGCTGCAGTTTATTCTTTTTTGGTCAAGTATTAAAATAAAGGCCCTGGTAGAAAAATGTTTATCAAAGCTCAGACCATCCTAATTAAACATTGTAAATGATAACATCTCAAGAATATTTTGGCCCTTATTCAGAAGATGCTATTCGACTGAAAATGAGAAAACGCCTGCTGTGAGCCCAGCGCAGTTGAGTCACTCACTTTGATCTTTGCTTTAACTCCTGGCCTCGTTTCAGCCCAATCTGTGTCCTGCCTTTCTTGATCATCAGTGTCAGTCCCTGTGTCCTACGATTGGCTCCTACAGTGAGCTCACCGTGCACCTTCTAGAAATGCTCGTCTGTGAATTCCACATTCACCCATAACAAACATGGGATTGGGACTGCATGTAGTAGATGATGTAAAAGAAGAAGGAATACAGATTTATAGGAAAACCCTATCCTAGACTGGCACTGGGATGATGAGAAGTGGGGGGGGGGGTGATAGAAAAAGCACAAGACGAAGGCCAATGTTCTTAATCCAGAACACGTGGCTTCTCCACATAAGAACAAAATGTTCATACATTTTATTTGGATTAAAAAAAAAAACAAGGAAAAAAAATCCACCAAAAAGTTAGCCTGTCTGTCTCCCTCCTCTCTGCCCTCCCCCTCCCTTCCTTCTTTTCTTCCTTGTCTTGAACCACTTGCAATGGGAATAACTGGTAGTCTCTCAATCTAAAATTAATTCTTCATAATTTAAGTGAACAATTCATTCAGAAAAGTTATAAATAACCAGAATGGCCGAGTGGCAAACTTTCATTATTACAAAAACAAAGCCCATGTTAAAGTCTTGCCTGGAAAACATGGTGGTTAAGTTTGTCATGTGAACATGTGTTTTTGCGTATTTGCCTAAAGGAACATCTACTCTGGCATTTTAATTGGCTGAGGATTGTCATTCTGAATGGCAGGAACAAGCTGGAGCAATAATTACTTGTAACATTTAATGTTACAAAGACTGTCACATGTACTTTGATTCTCTAATTGTCCTTGAATTTCCCACAGGAAGATTTCTTTTTCATTTTCATCAATCATATTCCACAAAAGCAACCTGTTTCTTTCTCAAGCCCTGGGTAAGCCACATTCCTTGATCATTGCTCTACTGTGTGGAGCCTACAGCACTGTCCATGCTGTGTTGTCTTTGCTGACATATTTGTCTTCGGCCACATGCAGAGCTGATTGAGGACAGTGACCACATCTCACTATCTTTGTGTTCCCAGAGGCCAGTACACTGTGTGTCCAATAGTGGGAACTCAACAAATGCTTGCTGGATGCATTCACTGTCTTAATGATGGACCCAAAGGGAATTGTCAGGGGACAGAAGCAGAGAGGGAGCTCAGTGTTAAAGAGGCTGAGGCTTTGGGGTTAGTCCAGGATGCCCTGGAGCAGGACACAGGCTACGGCACCTAGGGGGTGAGCTGTTAACACTCACAGGGAAAAGAAGGCGCTGCCTTGGGCTTGCAAAAGAGGAGCAGCCAGGACTGTGGCCCCAGAACAAAACCTGGAGCCTCAAAAAGCTGTTCCTTTTCTACGGAGAAGTCTGGCAGAACTCCACTCACTAGTCCAAGAAGTACCAATGAGTTTCTAACTATAAATCCAAACCCTAAATATGGATGTGGGTTTGAAATTACATTATTTTGATTCATAATGAGAACCCCAAAGTGAGGGTTTATTGATCAGGTCAAAAACCAGAGAAAGTCCCGGAGGCTCTGGCAGAAGCAAGAACACCACCACTTATAAATGGTACTTACAAGGGATACCTCAGAGTGCAGGGACGTCCCAGTTGGGGTCGGGGCAGTTCCTACTGAACACGACCTCCCAAGAAAACCAAATTATGAACTACATAAGGCAGTGGCCTATATGAGGAAGCGTCAACACAATAACAGATAGTAGAATGAGCACAGCAAGATCTTCAGATATTACAACAATCTGAAATGGCCCATAAAATAAGATTAAAGTAACAAAGGAAGGATTAGAATCCATAGCGAACAAGCAGGTTGTTAAGAGAAAATAATAGGCATACGTTTAAAATAAGCCATATGGAGTCTCTAGAGATGAAAACATAGATATTGAAATTAAAAACTCAATGGCTATGGAGGGAGTGCACAACTGTTCCTGAATGGCTGAAGAGGGTCAGGTAGATCTCAGGAAATAACCCATAAAACACAGAAGGGTACAGAGATGAAAGATACAAAAGCAATGTTGAGACACACAAGATACAATGAAGAGATCTGACATATCTCTATTAGAAGTTTGAGAAAAATAGAAAAGAAAGACTACAGAAGAGACAAAATACAAGGAGATACCAGGCAATGACGTTGTGGACTGGAGCAGGATGTGCCGTCTGTGGTTGGGAGACACGCTGAGTCCCAAACAGGAAAAATGAAAGTCAACCTACACGTCAACACACAGTGTCCACTGCCCACAAAGACAGCAAGCAAATCCTGCAGAACCCACCAAGACTGGGGACCAAAGGACGACAACCAGACAGGCAGTAGACTTCTCCTCAGTACAACAGAGGCCAGAAAATTATGAAACCATGTTTCTAATGTGTTAGAAGAAATATACATTATTACTATACAGTAATGAAAAAATAAAGACTTTTTGAAATAGCCAAACTGAGTGGCTATATTATTCACAAGCTCTCATGGAGAGAACTATAACAGGAAGTGCTTTAGTAATATGGAAACTGAATCCTGGAGGAAGGAAAAGTATTTGGAAAAAAATGTGAGCAAAGAAATTGTTAAACAAAAACAAGAATAATAATAGCAATGAATAATGTGAACAGTTTAAATTTAGAAGAATTTAAATTACATTAGGGTAAAAGATGGAATGGTCAGACTTAAAGCACGAGAGTATTGTTCAACAAGAAGATGCAGATATTCAGGGACCTTGCTAATCATGTGTACATGGTACATATTTTAAGGTAATAACTGAAAAGACAGACTAGAACATACAACTCCCGTGTCACCAGAGGGAATAAAAGAGAATTAACTCTGTAGGTCCAAGAAAAGACAGAAGAGAAGGAAAATAAGTAGAAGCAAGCAAAAATCTACATGGTAGATTTTTAAAAAGTAAAATAAGATTGTAGTAGCAATTATAAGACACATAAATGTATTATACTTGCCAAGTAAAAGAGAGAGATTTCTGGATCTGGGAAAATAACATACAGCTAGATGCTGTTTACCGGAGATACACCCGAAACTTATATAATGACAAGGAAAAGCTGAAAGTAAAAAGATGGAAAAAGGAACACCAGGAAAATTCTAACCCAAAGAACTATGGTAGAGCTATATTGACATTAGAGAAAATAGACTTCAAGGGGAAAACACCGCTGTGGGGTAGAAAGCTTTTCTATTAGCTGGTGTGTGACCTACTTTTCCTTTCCCACGCTGACCTCTATATCTGTGCTTTCATCTCTGCCCGGGACGAGGTTGGGGGCTGGCACCCCATTATCTCTGCTATACAAAGCACAAGGTAACAACGTCGGAAGAAAAATTTCTTCTGACATTTTCTGGCATTTTCATTTGCTGTATCTAGCATACTTGTTCTAAAGATGTTCCGGGGGGTTGTTTGGCTTTTCTTAGTGATATTTTTGGTTCTAGTTACTCTCTCGTATTTGTTACCGAGATGTAAGTCCACCTCAGGTGGCTCAGAAGGTTAAATCTGACCACAAGTGTGCCCTTACTATTATTACTACTACGATGATGACATTGTTATTATTCTTTTATTGCTGATTGTAATGAAAATGTGAACTTGAATCTTTTATTTTAGTCTTAGTTTCTACCTAGATAAAATGGATTGTTTTCATTATCAAATAAAATAATATGTATGAAAACACTTGAAGGACTTTCATATGTGTAAAAACATTGTGCAAACTATTGTTATTAAGGGTATTTTCTTACTAGACTATTTTAGTGTAAATTCAGTTGTAAATTAGCTTTTTCTTTCATTTTATCAAATGTCTTTTAAGATAAATTTACACTTTGCCCAGAACCTGGTTTTAAGTAAACCGTACCCACAGTTGAATCACGTGTCTTAGGAAACTAGACTAGAGGAGAACATGAAGGAGCTGCTCTGAGAGGTCACCTAGTCACCAGTGTGACTCTGATCAAAGGGTGCTCAGCGGTCACCGCAAGGCAAGCTCAGTGCCACGCTGGTCTGGCCCTGCCTGGTGCCAGGCACCTGTTTGCCAGCGACTCTCTCCACATGCAGCCTGGCACCCGCTGGAACCTGCCTCAGGGGACACCTGCTTGCCCTACACCACTGGGCAAGCCTCACAGCACCTGGGAGCCTCTGTCTCGTTAAACTGTAGAATGGACCTTCCCTCCCAGCACTCTTGTGGGGACAAATGAGCCAGGATGCGGCAGGCATCCCGCAGAGCAGGCAGGTATTTTTAACCTCACATTTCCCCCTTACAAACTGCGATGCGGCTGAGAACCACTCTCGGGGACCTTGCCCACCATCAGCAGTGTGGACCGATTGCACAGCTTCCCACCCAAGGACAGGAAGCCTTGGCAGGCCCCGGCAGTCGCACACTCCTGACTCTGCCCCAAAGCCTCCATTTCCACCGCCAGGAGGTCCGATTACAGCTCCTTCTGCATTATGTTCTTGTGGAAAGAAAAATTCTACTCGAAATGATTGGAAATGCAAACTCACTTATGTATGTGGCACCTCTGGAGTCCTGGGTCCCTCAGCCACAAAATGAGGGGCCGGGCGAGCCGTCTCTGGGCTCTCACCCAGCTCTTGAGTTTCACGGTTCTGAGATGCCGAGCACCTGGTGAGGCACCTGCGGCAGAGGCAACTGAGGACACCTGGCGAGGGAGGGAGGACTCCAGGACGCAGGCGCGGAGGCGCAGGCCGGGAGCTCCCCAGGGCGCTGAGCCGGAGGAAGCAACTGTGAGCTGGATGCGGAGTTTCAGCTCGGAAGTCGAGTCGGGGTGAGGACGGGGGGTGGGACGTTTTCTGAGCAGTGGTGCCAGGAAACTGCACTTGGGTGCGACCCAACATTCCTTCAAGCTGAAGGCTATTAAATATTTATCTTGTGTCTCAAGTGCCCCAAGTACCATCACAAGCACAACAGGGCTGCAGCGAACTCACTGAAGATCTTTCCAACTGAAAGAATAAAAGTAATAATGCAAAATGGGAACCCGGCCCTGCCAGCACGAGGGAGCTGGCAGGGGAAACCGGGGGGGCTCTTCAGAGTTGGATTATGAAATTGAGAAGATGATTTCTAACTGAGGAGACAGCCTGCAGCATGTCTCTGAGTCAAGGGACCAGGTGCATATGACCAAGAAATTTCAATGCAGCGTGACTGAGGCTGCCACTGGCTCCCCACTCCTCTCAGCCACACATCCATTCATACATAGACCCTGTCCTGGTGCTAGGACATGTAGAGAAGGTCCCCTAGGGCACATCTAACTGCCAGAGAATGGTTGGCAACTGTGAGATGAAGCGGGTGCTATGCAGAGCCAGAGGGGTGGAGGAAGGAAAAAGGACCCCATGAAAACAATATAAGAAGCCCAGTAGTGTTTACTTAGCAGCTACTTATTAAACAGATCCATGTGATCGCACCCCGCCGGATTCAGTGATGGGATAGAGAGCAAGTTTAGGGAACCCTTCTTGTCTTAAGGAACTTAGTTACGTGTAAAGCGAAACAACAGAAAAACATTCGAGGTCTAGAGGAGATGTTATATAATCGAGGCTAAACCATGTAGCACAGCTAAGTCCCATGGGCCTATCACGGGGCTTGGATTGGTGTCTGAGGAGGTTTCTGGGAAACCTGAGCCCGCTCCCATGGGCAAGAACTGAGGAGCGCGGGACACGGGGCAGGGAGGCAGTCGGCACACCCGGGCTAGACACCGAGGCGGGGCTGGGCTTCTCATGGGAATGACAATAAAAAAGAAATTCCCTGCCATATTTTTCAGAATGTGTCACTGAAAAAATATCTGTCTGATTTTTCTACCAAAAGGAAAAATAATTGCATTTCATTATCACTGTGATTTTTTTGCCCATTTTGGTATTTTTCTTCCTTTTTATCAAACCCAGCTGTAAGGTGACCAACCAACTTGATTTACTTGTCTTGCATATTTTGTACAACAGAGGGTGACAAAGGCAAGCGTTTGGAAGAAAAATATCGGCCCAGCTTACTTTTTTGCAACTTCCTTTGTAAAAGTATTTTATTTTAATTCTTCCTACAGATAATTTAGTACTGATATTATTAACACTAATACTGCCTTTGTCATTCAAGTTTTCAGATGGTTACCATATGTTAATAGAAAGTAAGTTTGGGTATTAAATACCTTTCATAAACTCCATATTTAATTCATAAATAAATGCAAATCATTATAAAACCTCATACAATTGTAGGCTATTAAGAAGCTCAGGAATGGGCAGTTAGGATGTATCCATGTTTCTCCATGACCACTGTGGAGTATCTGTAATAAGCAGAGTTTTTGACCGAATTTGGAGGGTAAATTACAAAGCACACTTAAGCCTTCTGAGATTGGCTATGCATTAATATGTTTGATGCTGAGTGTTGAAAAATCCATACAGAATGGTTTAAACAGTAAAAAGAACCTATTATTGCAAAGAGAAGAAATCCTTCTTGAACTTTTCGTGGATTACATCCGGACTAAGGATGACAGCTGGCCACTGGGGGGAGACTCATTGGTGGATCCTATTCATTCGAGTTTAGCAAGGCCTGATGTCTTCAAGATTAGCCTTCCTGGCTACTTTGGCATAATACAGGCTTCTTGTGAGGAGGGGGAGAGCACCAATTCATTTTTAGCCTTGAAATTTGCTCACTGAGACACCACACAGTCAAAAAGAACTTTCTAGCACATGGTATGTGGGTGCCAGGGTCTTGGGGAGCCCTGGGAATGAGAAAAGATGGGGAGCTGTAGATGTATTCTTGACAGCTTGTGGGGGCCCTAGGCTGTCCCAGGAGGGACCAAGAGGTATGACAGGTAGATTCCAGTGAGGCTGCAAGGAGGGACATCACATAAGAGCAAAGCTTTCCCACAAAGGCAGCACAATTGTTCTTGAAATCCTTTTATCTGCCCCAAGATCCATCTTTCTTTTATAACAACTGGTGTAAAGAAAATAGCCTGAAATCCTAAAGATACATGATGCCCCAACGCCCAAGACTGGATTCCTTGTTATAGAAAATGAAAAATATGGCTAGTTAGGCACAATGATGTAAACTGATTTAATTAGAACTAGGTTGGGATTTCCCATGGAACCATTCCTGTGCTGAGAAATGTCTGCAGAGGCCTTATGGGGGCAAGGAAAAGAGAGGGTGGAGCCTGAGTGCTTTTCCACCCAAAGGATGATTCTGGGAACAAGGAAAACCAGGCTTCTTTATAAAGTAGGCATTGTAGAACTTTGCCAAGGATTCCCATGAGTCTTTCAGAGTGGTTTGATATTCACCAAGGCCCCTCCTCTCTACAACCCATAATGTCTTCAGGGAATTTCAAAAGATTTGAGATGCTATATATGCATTTGAGTAAATCAGAAACCACCGTCCCAGTTTTGGAAGAGTTTTCAATGAGATTTGAAACATCTAAACTATCAGGTAGTAAACAAAATCCACAAACGTTTGCAAAGATGCAAGGCACCGAAGACAGAGTGCCTGTTGCTGAAGGGCAGAGATGAGCTTTGGAATCTTAACTGGTGTTGGCCAAAAGATTTCAACTCATCAGACCGGCATGTGATGGATGGCCCGGGGCCCCAGGACTACTGCTTCTCAGAGCCTTTGAAGGGAAGATGAGGATTTTAAGAGGCCATTATGGCACTGGTGCTGGTGCTGAAGTAACAGTATGTCCTTTGAAAAGCGAAATGACATTACAATGAAGACCCCGATGCACAGTGTAAACCCGTGCAGAACGAGAAAAGTGCTTTCATAGATGCCAGCAGAGCCTCCCAATGGGTACAGTACAACCGGGAGAGGTGACAGGTAGACCACAGATTTGAGGCTGTTTCCTGGTGGCATCATCTAAATGGCTTGTCAAAGTCTAACTGGCAGAAGAAATCATGATTTTGGAAATATGAAAACATCCATCGTATTTTCTATAATATAACCCCAGATGGCACATAAAATGGTATCCATTGACAAATGTTGTAAAGATTATTCCTATTTATTTTGTGTAATAGATTATGGTCATGTTAAAATTTGGATTAAAAAGACTCTCTGAACCTTCTCCCGAGGATGCCCATGAGCTGTGCTTGGGAAACCTGGCTCAGGTGGCCTCTCGGTTTCAATGCAGCTCCGTGGAACAAAATGAAACACGGCTTATGTTGGGGACTTCTCTCCCACTGCTGGCTTCTCAGGATGCTCTCAAAGAGCCAAGGCCAACGAGCAACACTTGCTTTGACTCAAGAATAAACTTAGATTTAATTCTTCATCTAGAACTAGCATTTAAACCATAGAGTATACAATGGTTGGCTTAAATTAAAACACTAAAAAAAGATATGTTAACATTTTCTTTCTTCAAATACTCCAAAATCTTATATCTTGAAAGTGGATGTGAAAGACGCTTCAGGTTTAAATTTTAACTCCCCTGTACACCAAAAGCCTCCTAGACGCTCGCCCTTGCTGCTGCATGTGCTCTGACAGCTTAGGGGAGAGGATAAAAAGTAGCGACAGGAACAAATAAGCAAAACCACGATTTTATGGTGCGATAACCACATTGCAAACAATCTTCGAATTAGTGTCTTGGTTGTGCAGGAGCTTCCTCGGTTTACATTCTGGGGCTGTTGGCCTGAAGGGTGTGTGTTTCTTTACTGGGATCTGTAGCTCTAGAAATGAGAATCACCAAGCTCCCTGGTTTAGAAAGTTTTTAGCAAGAAATCAGTTTTCGTGAAATGAGCACACCTTCAGAGAAGGTCCATATTTGCAGTACCTACCAAAAGCTGTCCAGCAAAGCAGACGAAGAGGATGAAGGCAAGCAAGAGAAACGCGGCTCCAAAGGAAATCCCGAAGGTGGATGTTCTACCAGAAAACAAAAAGGAACAGGTTAGTTTGGAGGTAGTTTCTGGAAAGCTACGAGTAACACTTTTGGATTACTGAGGACTTAATTCAATGAACACTGCAATCCTCAGTAATTTTTTGAGAAGTACAAATGGAGCTAAAACAAAGCAAACACGTGTCCATAGGAAAGTGTCTATAGTTGTGGCTGATCAACTTGTTATGACTCATTAAAACTGCTCTGGAAGCATTGGTTCTTTATGAAAGAAAAACAACCTTTTTAAATGGCCTGCTTATGTCCCTGGCACACTCATGCCACACTTGGCCACATCCCTCATCTTGGTGGCCTCTTCCCTGCCAGTGAGGTCCTGGCAGCTGCCGCCTCCAGGGCAGCCTCACCCCGATGGCCTGGATGACCTGAAGCCCCAGCCCTGCTCCTGTCGACCCAGGAAACACTGAGTCCTCCCCAGCCCCAATCCCACCCAACCAGATTCAACCTATTCCGTTCAACACAGTTGCAGCTAAAGGTTTGGTGAGGCTTTTAGAGGCTCGAGCAAGCCAACGAGCACAAAAGCCTCCCACGATCACGTGAAAAACACGCCCACTAAGTTACAAATTCTGCCACTGACAGATTCCAGGTTTATTTATAAGAATCATATGCATTTCTGAGAGGTCCTTTAAATAATTAAATAATTCAAAGCCTTTTAAAAACTTCCTTTAATCCAAGGATAGAAAGTTGCAGGCGTATAAATAGGGCTGCAGCACAATGAATCGTCAAAAATGAAAGTCAAGTGGAACATCCCGGGAGAGGTCGGGTGGTGTCTGAGACCAAGATGAGAGTTTATGCGGATGAGGGTGGCTGGAGCTAGCAAGGAAACAGAAGACCTGGCACTGAGAGGAGCCACCCTGACGCGACGGTGTACAGAACCGAAGAACCAGATACGAGTCGGCGACAAGCTGGAGTGCCCCGGCAGGCGCACAGCTGGCAGCCACGCAGGACCGGACGCGCAGCACGCGGTCAGGGCACTGGGTAATCCCTGTGCTAAGGTGGGAAGGCGCCGCTCCCCTCACTGTCTCAGCCACCTAGAGATGATTCCAGGGGACACACAGCCAGCAAGATCGACAGGGACTTGAGTTAGCCAATACTTGCGCCTGACCCAGTGCACTGAGTCACGTTCTGGACACGATTCACAGGCTTTGCTCACGTTTTACAGTGGCAATGAGACTCGGCTGGAGGGTGTTTATGCACCAAGCACACCCGGATTGCTGACCCGTCTCGCGCCAGGACCGTGCTAGGCTGCTGTGATACAACAGGAGTAAGACGCCAGCCCTGCAGGGGTGAGGGGTGTCCCGGCCCACACCTCAGAGACATGGAGGGGCTCTGGTCCTCATCCCTGTGGCTAACGGGGACCACAGTGATTCGCCTGCTGGGCTTTGGTTTGCCATCTTCTCCCCTGGTTTTCACAAGAGAGCTAAGACAGGTTTTCTTTGACTCTATGCTCTCCTGGTTCCGTCTTGGTGTCAAGGTGATGCCAGCCTCATATGGCTGAATTTTGGAATCTTTTCATCTTTTTCTTAGGCCTGGAACTGTTTAAATACTGAATTAATGATCTCTTCTTGAAGTTTTGGTAAAACTCAAATGTATTAAATAAAACCATCTGATGATGGGGACGGTGATGATGATGGCAGTGGTGGTGATGAAGATGACCATGCTAACATACAGTATTTGTATGTGCCAAGTGCTGTTGTGATATATGTATTATATATAATATACATATATACATATATATTGTACTTTATTCTCACAATAATCCTACATAGTAGTTATTATTACTACCTCATTTACCAAAGAGAAACTGAAGCCCAGAGAAGTTTAAGAAACTTGTCTGAAGTTATATCTCTATTAGGTGGTGCTGTCAGGATTTATGTCTATCCAATTGTATTCCTGATTATATTCTGTTTTTAGGAGTAGACTTGTCACATTTCTGCCATATGTTTTGGTTCTATTTTTTGAGCCAATTTTGATAATTTTGCCAGAGAATTATCCATTTCATTTAGATTTTTAATTGTAAGATATTATGCATAATATTTTTTTATAAGTCTCCATATTTGAAGTAATTTCTTCTTGTGCTTAATGTTATTTTTCTCTTTTTTTCTCTAGCTCAGACTTTTGAAACTTTGCATGTTTTGTTGATCTTTTCAAAGAATGGTTCTTGGTTTATTATTAAGGTCTATTCTTTCTGTTCTTTCTCTACATTATTAGTTTCTGATTCAGCTTTTAAAACTTCCTTTCTTCTTTATTTAAACTTTTATTGTCCTTTTTCTTGATTGTCATTTATTGCCAATCTTTTATATTTTCTAATAAATGCATTTAAGGACATAAATATTCCAATAATTACTGCTTTTGCCCAATCCACAGCCTTTGATTTATAGCTGCTCATTATTGCTTTCTTCTAAAAAGCCTATAATTTCAGTTCCCATTTCCTTTTGACACAAGAGCAATTCAGAAGTCTGATTTCCAAATTCTACAAGGATATTACTGTTGGTGGGTCCTTGTTATTTCTAATTTCATTAGATTTCATCAGAAATTGTAGCCTCAATTATTTCTGCTTTGACAATTTATTTTTCTTCTGGGGTATGATAAACATGTTCTACTTCTATGTCTTATTGATTTTTAAAAAACAATTTTTTTTTTTTTTTTTTTGCTGGTAACAAAATGTGTTCTCTAAATCTATCTATTGACTAAGCCTGACGAGTTAGTCAAATCCTCAATGTGCTGACTTATTTGATTTGTCAATGTGAGAATGTATTAACATTTCCAGCTAGGATTGTGAGTTTGTCAATATACCTGCACATTTTAATAATTTCTGTCTTATTTATTTCAAAGAAATGGTGGAGTGCATAAAGATTTATGATTGTTAAATTTTCTTGGTGATTGCATCATAATAAAAAATCTTTCTTTTTTTAATGCTGAATGGCTTTCACTTGAATTCTATATTATCAGAAATATATATTGTTGCAGCTTCTTTTATTGTGTAAGCTGTTTCCTGGAATATCTATTCTCCATCCTTTATTTCTAACCTTTCTCTGTCTTCTTATTTTAGCTAAATCTCCTATACAAAGTACAGATGTTGCCTTTGGTTGGTAGCACCAACCTTTTAGCTTTTTTCCATGAACAGGGCATTTTTATCCATTCACAATTATGAAATTTGTCAATATTTGACCAGTAAATTTCATCTGTTTTCTTAAAATGTTTGGTAGAATTCATACTGAAATCATCTGGGTAGGAAGTTTCCTTTGTGGGAAGAATTTTAAAAACAAACTCAATAAATTTAATAGATACATGCCCATTTAAATTTTCTATTTTGTTTCAGTTTTGGTAAGTTGTCTTGTCAAGGAATTCTTCTGTTTTACCTAATTGTAAATCTTTTGGCCTCAAGTGATTTATAACAATCCTTACTTACCCTGTTAGTGTCTGCAGGATCTGTGGCCAGTCCCCTTTCCTTGTACATTGTTAGTTTGGGCACTTTGCAATTCTTCCTTTTACTTTCTTGATAGGTCTTGCTAGTGGTTTAGGAGTTTTTAAATTTTCAAAGAGCCAAATTTTGGCTTTATTAATTTTCTTTACAGGTTGTTTTCCATTTTATTGGTTTCTTCTCTTACCTTTGAGTATTTACTCCTTTCTATGCTGCTTGCTTTATTCTAATTTGCTCATCTTTTTCTGGATTCCTAAGTTAGAAATTTAGACAATCAATTCTAACTCTTTTCTCTTTTCTATATTTACAGTATTTCAAAGCTACAAATTCCCTTCTAAATTGCTGCTTTAATTACATCCCACATATTTTGATACATTATATTTTGATATTCAAACATTTAAAAATTTCTCATTTGACTCATGGGTTAGTCAAAAGTATACAGTTTCCATTGAAATATTTGGGGATAGTTTCAGGTATTCTATTGTTAGTGATTTCTACTTTGATTTTGGTGTGGTTAGATATCAGACTATAAGCTATTTATCTTTTCAAATTTTTTTCAATCTTTTCAAATTTGTTGAGATGCTTTTATGGCCTAGAGTAAGTATATCTTGGCCAATGTTCCATATGCAGTTTAAGAAAACACATATTTTGCAGTTGGGTTTAGTGTTCTACGAAATATCAGTTAGTTCTAGGAAGTTGATAGTCTTGTTCAGATCTTCTATATCCTTATTTCTATAGAAAGGGATAGAAAAGGGATATTAAATATATACTTATGATTATGGATTTGTCTAATTCTCTCTTTCATTTTGTCAGATATGTATAAGATTATTCCATGGCTTAGTATAAGTTTTTTCTTACCTGTATTTTATAGTTATTTTATTAGATATAAGCACATTTTACGATTTTATGCTTCCTGAAGAATTGACACTTTCAGTATCATTCAATATCTTTCTTTATCTCTATTAATACTTCTTGCCTTCATACCTACTTTGTCTGATATTAATATATGTCGAGGAGCTTTATTGTTTACATAATATATATTTTCTATCCCTTTACTTTCCACCTAACTAACTTTTGGATTTAAATTGCATCTCTTGTAGATAGTATGTGGCTTGGTCATACTTTTGTTTGGAATGTTAATTTAGTCCTTTCACATTTAATAATATGTTTGAATTTAATCTCACCCTCTTATTATCTATTGCTTATTTGTTTTACTGTGTTTGTTTCTATGGTTTATTACATTTGTGACCATTATATTAAATCTACCATCTTATTTGTTTTCTGTCCATCTCATTTCTTTCTGTTCCTCCTTCATTGCCATTTTTCATTAGTTTAATATGTTTATAATTTTTATATTTTTTTCTATTGGCTTTTTAGCTTTACCTCTTTTATTTTTTAGTGATTGCTCAAAAATTAAAATATACATTCTTCACTTATCAGAAGGTACTTAATATTAATATTGTACCACTTCAAAAACTGTGTAAGATCTTTACAGCAATGTAATTGCATTCTCCTCAACATAATTCTTAATGTATGTCATTATTTTAGCATCAAACCATCCATTGTCTTTCAGAGAAATTAAAAAAAGACAAGTGTATGGTCTTTTATATTCTCTCACTTTTATTGAGCATGTCCAGTGCTCTCCATCCTCTCCTTGGATTCATGTTTCCTTCTGATATCATCTCACATTAGCTTGAGAAACTTCTATTTCTTGTATCATAGGTTTGCTGGTGGTGAATTCTCTCAAGTTTCTTTTACTTGTAGAATGCCTTTATTTCACCTCAATTTTAAAAAAGTGGTATTTGTATTGAATATTTAATTCAGGGGTGATCATGTTCATACCAGTGGTGTAAAGATGTTTAATTGTCTTCTGCCCTCCATTGTTTCTGGTAAGAAGTCAGCCATTCTTTCGGTCATAGATCTCTTGCATGTAATGTCTTTTTGTAACAGCTACATTTAAGGTGTATGTGGTTTTTGTTTCTTCCTTGGTTTCCAGCAGTTGACTGTAACATGCCACATGCAATCTTCTTTATATTTATCCTGCTTGCTGTTCACAGGGATTCTTGCCTTTGTAGGTTGATGTATTTCAACAAATTTGGGGAAATTTGTCACTAAGTGTGCTGGTAATTTCCTGTTCAATTTCAAGGACATTCCCATCCCTCTCCTATAGATTCTGTTTCCAAGACTCTTTGCCAACTGTTTCTAGCTAGGTTTGGCCAATGGGAAGCACTGGCAGGAGATTAGAAGGCAGGAGAAAGGAGTTTGGGTATTTCTCCTTCTTCTCTACTTAGCAGCCATTTTCTGGATGGGCTGCAACTTCTCCCTTTTCTAAAGCTCTGGATCCTTGTCAGATAACCCACCTACCTCAGTTTCAGCTCTAGCCTTGTCATGGTTATGGCATCTGTAGGAAGGCCCAGGAGGTGGGTGTCTGGTACACCACCTCCATCCTGTTTCCTTAAAAATCTAGAGGTGGTAGCATGTACCTCCTGTTGCTAATCTCTTGGTTGCTACATTATCGCCTGTTTGATTTCTCAGCTTTTCCCTCATTCTGTAAATACTTCTCTTTATTAAGTTCCTTTTTTGAAATACCTAAAGCAGTTGGTTTGTTTTATTGGAACCTAATCCATTGACTAGATAAAAGTTTTTCTGAACACTATTATATCATTAATTGTTAGGTAGAAACCTATGGAGGAATTACAATCAATTACTTTTCCAAATTTCTTTTCCTTTGAAAAAGGAAAGTTTTGAAAAAGCAAAAACATTTAGTTTTTTTAACAAGCATTTAGTATTAAAGTATTAAGCAAATATCTACATATTCCTTTGTTTATGCCATATTTGAATTTTCTTATCAATGGACAAGTGATTATAAATTATATTAGCATTTAATTACATACATATTAAAAGATTTAGTGATATAATTGTGTGTTGATATACTTGCAAATGATATGATTTATTACATGAATCAGAGCTTAAACAATTGATTCTTATATAGTAAGTTTTACAGGCCCTTGCTTTCTAAAATGCATTTCAATGTTTGTTTTTTTAGGAATAATTCCACTATGAAGACAGTTGACAGAGACTCTGAACATTCTGGAATCAGGTCAAATAGACATATTCATGCCTGAGAAAACAATAAGGGTATTAAAATTTAACTCTTGCCATTCTATTATAATATGCTGTATGTAGTGAAGAGCAGCTGAGAAGTGTCGATGATATTTTTTCTAGATATATCTAAAGGCCACTACTTTGCTCTTTTTTCAAAAGTCAACATCCATTAAGGGCTGATAAAGGAAAACAATGTTACTAATATGGTTGACTATCTGTTTTTGTTTTGGTGTAATGTATGACAGATGCCCATTTAAGTAGGGAAGATTATTCTTAAAAGTATGTTCTGACACATAAAACTGACTCACTGAATAAACTTACCTATAAAATATAAAGAGATTGACTTAGTAATTTAATAAAAAAAACTACTTACAAGGAAAAACCTATTCTCAGAAGGTTTCATTGGTAAATTATGCCAAATAGTTAAAGAAGAATTAATACCTATTTTTTTTCTTTTTTACAAATTCTTCCAGAAAATAGAGGAGAACAGTTTTTAACTCATTCTATGATGCCAGTATTACCCTGATGCCAATATTAGACAAAGACATCACAAGAAAATAAAACTGGAGACCAATGTCTCTTATGAATACAGATAGAAAAATCTTTAAAATATATTAGCAAATCCAATCCAGCCACATATAAAAAGGTTTATATATCAGGACCAAGTGGGATTAATCCAAGAAATGTGAGATTGGTTTAATATCTGAAAATCAATAAAGGTAATACCCCATATTAATAAGGGGGAAAAAAACCACAATCAAGTCATTACCTGCAGAAAAAGCATCTGACAAAATCCAACATTATTTCACAATAAAAACATTAAATAAACTGTAAATAAAATAAAGTTTCCTTAACTTGATAAAGGGTCTCTATGAAAATCTCACAGCTGATATCATACTTAATGGTAAAAGGTTGAATGCTGCCCTGGGCTCAGTGACTCACACCTGTAATCTCGGCACTTTGGGGAGGCCAAGGCATGAGGATCACTTGAGCCCAGGAGTTCAGGACCAACCTGGGCAACACATCAAGATCCAGTCTCTACAAAAAATAAAAAATAAAAAAAATTAGCTGGGCATGGTGGAGGGTGCATGTAGTCCTAGCTACTCAAGAGGCTGTGGAAGGAGAATATTTTGAGCCCAGGAATTCAAGGCTGCAGTGGGCTGTGATTGTGCCCCTGCACTCCAGCCTGGGCATAGAACAAGAGCCTGTCTTTAAAAAAGAAAAAGAAAAAAAAAAAGACTGAATGATTTTCTCCTAAAATCCAAAAAGGAAGGATGTGTGCTGTGGCTATTTCTATTCAACATTGTATTGGAGGTTCTAAGCAGGGAAATTAGGCAAGAAAATAAAAGATAACAGATTGGAAAGGAAAAAGTAAAACTATCCTTATTTGCAGATGATATGAGCTTGAATGTAGAAAAGTATGTTACAACCTAAGACTCAGACCCAGAGCAGCTCAGACTGGCATTGATGTGCTCAACCTGAGGCTGTTCAGTGTTGGAGCCCACGGCACACTGGAATTTCTGTTCAGACGTGCATCTCTTACCAGACTGCTATGGACTGAGTGCTTCTGTCCTTCCATACACTTGTCTGTTGAAATCCTAACTCCCAGTGTGATGGCATTTGGCAGGGTGGGGGGAGGCCTTTGGGATGTGATTAGGTCATGAGGGTGGAGCCCTCATGAATGGGATTAGTGCCCTTAGAACTGGCCAGAGAACTAGCTCCTTCTTTCTGCCATGTGAGGATACAAGGGAAGACCATAGCCTGCAGCCTGAAAGAGCGTCCTCACCAGAACCCACCCAAGCTGGCACCCTCATCTAGGAATTCTGGCTACTAGTGTTGAGAGAAATAAATTTCTGTTGTTCACAAACTACATAGTCTATGGTCCTTTGTTATTGAAACCTGAATGGACCAAGACATCAGTGGACTAAGAAATACCATGGGGCAAAGTAATGGTTGGTCAAGAGCTCTTAATTATAACCACTTATCCTGCCTGTTCTCTCAAAAGCATGTTCAGGCCCATTAAGCATACCAAGATGTTCCTGTAACTTAATCAATTTTAATTAGCAGCCTGGTTGCAAAGCTGTTTCTTTTTAACCCACAAGCATAATTGATTTATGTAAATACTGGAAACCGAACTTGACTCTTGCCTGTCATGAAGCAAGAAAAATTACAACTTTTAATGGCTATTTTTTACCTTGGCACTTTAATCAAGTGTTTTGTTATAGGATATGGAAAAGGCTGATCGGAGAAAAGGTCTCTTTCCCTTCTGCTTTTTCTCAGTCAGTTTATTGCTGGAAGGCACCCATGATGGGGATGAGAAGCAGTCTGTTGACAGGAAAATACCAGTAGAGACGTGCATTCCCCCCAAAGCCTAAAAGTTTTATTAATTACAAAATTATAAGCCATGACTCTGGGTAAATAATGGTGTCTTTCCCCAGAACTCCATGGGATGCGATGACTTCAGTGCCCCCTCTTCCTGGCGTCCCCCACTTCCTCCCCCCAGCGAGACTCATCAGCTCTCTGTTCACGTCTGCTGCGTGGTACTTGGCAAGGATGATGAGAATCGAGGGAGGCAAACTTTTCTTTTAATTATAAGTGAGCACGAAGCAATACAAATTCCTCCTTTTTAACACATTCACTGCCAAGCCAGTTGTATTTAACCCACGCTACTTTGAGCCCGGGGCCTTGTGAAGCGTATGGAACTCACACATCTCTTCCCCTTGGGAGCTGCGTGAACTATTTTTTAAGTTGCATATAATTCATGGACAGAAAACAATAAAAAATAAGAAATTTTTCATTAAATTAGAAAGGATTGTTTTGTTTTCAGAGTTTTTATTCTATTTTTGTAATAAAACACTGTGGCCCCAAGGAAAAAACCTTTTTTTTTTCTAGTGTGGCAGTCAATGTCTTAAATGACAGAACTTCTAAACGAAAGGGATTCAGTAAGCCAAAAAAAAAGGTTGAAAGGAAGAAATGGCATTTAAATATTTGTCACCATTACAATGGCCTTTCTCTGATGACAGGACTTAGCTTTGAGATGTTCCGGCCACTGTAGGCATAAGCCACTATGCCTACCTCTTAAATTTTTTAAGTGAAATTTTTAATTTAACTTGGGCTAATGAAACACACAATATTATACTAAACTTTACTAAAAAAGATTCATCCTGGCTTTAACAATTACCCCTATGCCTAGTTTAACATAATCCATTTAGTTTGGCAGACAGTATGGATGAAACTACTACAAAATGCAAGAACAATTCATGCTTGGTCATTTTGGTTTTTGAAGGTAGTTCACATCTCTGATGAAGTTATACCACAGGTTAGACAGAGTGAGAGAACAACCCTAAAACGAGGAGCCCACTCCTAATTTAATACATCTATTCAAATTCTGAGACTAGAGCCAGATTTAAGAATTATGGGCTGAATAAAGATGGTGTAGGGCCCCTTTGCTGGGCAACGCTTCCCTTTACTGGTCCTTTCCGGGTAACAAATTCCTCTATTATTAGTTATTCATTCATTCATTCATTCATTTACTCACTCATGTAATCATTTTTTCCCTTTTCCAAAAAAACATGAGGCAGTTTACCAAAAGAAAACAAACAAAACAAAGCAAAAGTATAATTCAGCAAGTTAAGAGAACAAGTAAAGGCATGTCAGCAGACGTGAGAAGCACCATTATTACAACAGGAATGTTTCATAAAAATAACAAAATTATTTTTTAGATAGCTGAAATTATAAGCAAGGAAGAGACATTACTAGATGCACAGAGGTTATTGAAAAGCAGAATGCTGACAGGTTCGGCTGCTAAGCGGCCCGGGAGATACCAGAGGCTGGTGCGTTCCGTAGCTGTAAGATTCATGGCTCCCCAAGGCAGGGGAAGCTCTCGGGCATCTGACTGACGAGAAATTGGAACTGAGCTCCTGACTAAAGGCAGAAGTGATGAAGTGTTGTCCTACCAGGAAACAGAAAACAGAAAAACTGTCTGCCAGCCTGGCAATGTTCAGGGAAGATAACTCTCTGACTGGGGTCATGAGAAAAGTCATTTTTGAAAACCGAGATTCCTAACCCTGCTCTGTGCCAGGAGTCAGGGCTGACCCAAACTCAATGAACCTTGAACTAAGGATTTAACAAAATATTGTGACTTGAACTGATGAGTCCCAGAGGTATCTTGCAAAGATACACTGAAAACCATCTCATCGTGATGCCTTTACAGCTCAGAACATACGAGATTATGATGGACCATCCTTGCTGTTGATGAACTCGTAGGCAAAATTACACATAACACACCACCATGAAAGAATACATAAACAGACTGAGTGGAAGAATTCACCTATTTATGAACCATAAGGAACAGAATGAAAAAAGTACTATTTCCCTATAATGTTTAAAATCTGCAGGTAAACGAAAGGAAAAAATGAAATCCATAGGAAAAATACAGAATTATATATACAAAAAAATCAAGCCTTAAAAAGAACCAAATAAGCTTCTTACTGTGAAAATATAATCACTGAAATTATAAGCTCAATGTGGATGAGGAATTTACCAGAATGCAGCACAAAGAAAGAAAGAAGTGGAAATTTGAAAAAAAAAATTATGAGACCCAGAGGGAGCAAGAATGAAAAACACAATGTGCAGCTAGTAAGAGCTCCAGGAGGAAAGAATACAGAAAATAGCGGAGAAGCAACATGTAAGGAGATAAAGAAAGAGAACTTTTCAAGAACGAAGCAAAGATAAGAGTCTTCAGATTGAAAAATTATACCTAGTCACTTAGGCAGATGAGAACAAATACTTATCTATAAACAGTATCGTAAAAATCCACCAAAATAAAAACATACTGTTTTTTTCCAGAGAGATTGTTTCCCCTTCCAGAGAGGAAGACAGATTATCTATAAAGGAATATAATGAGACTGACAGAAGACATTTTATTAATAGAAATAGAGGGGAGAATGTAATGGAATAACATTATCGTAATACTGGGGGAAAATCAAAGTTAACCTATAATTTTATACCCAATTAAACTATTATTCAAGAGCAGATGTGAAATAAAGCAAATACAAATATTTTAATACAAACAAAAAATGAAAAGCTATTGCTACTCACAGACTCTTAATACAAGAACAGATAAATGACACATCAGTAAGAAGGAAAATAAACTTAAAGAAAAAAATAATTTTTAAAAAGCACCTATGAGCAAATAAATTGGTAAAGAATGTGGGTGAATTTAAATAAATATTAACTTATAATCACCATCTAGAGCTAAAATCGTAAGAAGTAACTTCTTAGGAGCGAGATTATGATTAACTTTAGAATTTATTAAATGAAGAATATATGTTAAAATTTTAATGGCAATTGTTAAAAGAAAAATACATAGCATATATATTCTATGAATTTTAATGGCAATCATCAAGGGGAAAAAAGCACCTCCTAAATAGTAAAAATAAAAATAAGAGAATAAAATAACTTGATTAATCCTTTAGAAGTTAGGAAAGGCAAATGAAACTAAAAATAAAAAGGTTCAAGTGGGCCCACACACATCAGTGAATAGAATGAAAATACATACAGTAAATAAAATGAAAATGCAAATAAAATAAAGTCACATTAACAAGAAGAAAGATATTAGATTGAATAAATAAAAAATAAAAATAGATGCCATTTCAAGGACGCATACCCCAATAGGCACAGTTTTGCGAGCATGAAAGTGTAACTCCAGTAAACAGGACACAGGGTTAATGTTCGCAAAGTCTGGATTTTGGACACCTGCTTGTTTATTATACTACACTCTGTACTTCTCTATATCTTTGAAATACTTCATAGCAAAATGTTTTAGAAATTAAAGAACTTAAAAATGAAGACATTAACATGAAAGAAAAATGAAGGAAGACGAGGAAATCATGCAAGAAGTATGAGTGGTGCAGAAAGTGCGGGTCTTGAAACTCTGTTAGAGGAGGCCCCGCCTCTCCGAGCTTTCCGCCCACCAGCGCGGGGAGGGGATGCAACATGCCTGGATTTCACAACGCGCATGCTCAAAATCCAACTTGTTCAAGAGAAAAGCAAACATACGGGTAAGGAAGCCAGAGAGCATGGACTTCCACGTGTCCCCATAAAGATACAACACACTAGAAGACAGACAAGGCGATCAAAGCCAAGACTGCAAAGCCAGGACATGACGTGTTTCTTCCAGTTAAAATCCCACGAAACGTCCTCCTGGTCCCGAGAAGTCTCTGTCTTGTTGGGAGGCATTTTTTAAACTGTCCCCAGTCACTTTCCCCTCTCCCTCCTCTTTCTCATGGGTGACAGACCCTGTGTTACTTATGAATATATAAATATTCATCCAATAGGAAGATGTAAAAAAATGAATACATGTATCTACTTAAGAGTAGTAATACGAGCCCGTTTCCCTGGGTAACATTTTACCCATATAACTTTTCCAGCGCCCTTCTGCTCTGCCTGTCTGTAAGCCTGTCTGTAAGCCTCCCTGCGCAGGGAGAGCTGTTTCTCTTCCGTCCCAGGTGGTGCAGGTCTGGCACTAAGGAGCTTAATTTGTTAAATTTTTTTTTTTTTGAATGGAAAACTGGTAAGTTAACATTGGGAAATTTCACTGAAAATTCTGTAGTCTTGAAAAAGGATTCCTTTGGCCCAGGTATTCCAACTCCAACTCATGGGGAAGAAGGAAATCTAATGGGAACCCTTTCTAAAAGGAGGAAGATAACTCAGGAATATACAGACATGAACAACACTTTGACTTGTTGTTACTTCTATAAATGCCTTTGTATTGGGTCAGTGCCCGGAAGAAAATCCTTTGGAGTATAAAGGAGGAAGACAGACCACTTCTTTCTAGTTTACTCAGCATCTTCAGGAGACAAAACACAACCTTACACAGGCAGTTCGAGCTGCCCACAACTGCTGGCTGCACACGACGGTTAAATGCAAGCACACAACTGAATTCCACAGGATTGAAAACGATTGCTTTGGCCTTTTAAAAATAGATACTGATAAGGGAAAAAAAATCTACCTTAAAATTTCTTTCTATATCCCCAATTGTCGTAAGAGGGACAGCAGCTTTCTTTTCCTTTTCTTTAGATTGTCAAATGAGAATCGGCTGCTTTGAAGAAAGTCACTTGGTTTGTATCGCGCTTGTTAAGAAGGCACAAGAGAAAGATCATCTGGGAATCATAGAGTGATTGTTTTTCACCCACAGGTGGAAGCAGAAGGAGTCCAGCTCACACTGTAGAATCTGGTTTGCCCAGAATCTGCCCTCTGCACCTGGGTCTCTCCTGGGAGAGGCCAACTGGACGCCGACCTACAATAATCAGACGGCTGGGAGGGCGGATGCTGGACGGAATAGAGGGAAGTGTAACTTGCAGAACTTGAAAGCAAATGGACAGGTGGGTACAGTGTGCCCAGTGCAGGTTTTGCCCTTTCAATATACAAAAATGTTATTTGTTTATTAGAAACAACATCTGGTGATTGCGCTCTTTGTGGGCAAAGTTTATGGGGCTACATTTCCTAGACTGGGCATCTGAGTAAAACCAAGATCAAAAGTCAGAAGGTTAGGTTTATTTTTAAAGACTTTATACGTTGACTCAACATGTCCACTTTGAAAATCCAATATTATTATAACTAAGCAAGACACATGGGGGCCATTTCACCTCCAGGAGGCTGACTGCCCACCTGTCCACCTTTGCCACGACCTGTTACATAACCCTTCTGTTCAGAAGGTAGCACCCTTCCATACACTTAAATATAACTAGCCAGGCGCACCTGGTGGGAACACCAACAGAAACCGTAGTACTTACTTTGGCAATACCAGAATCTGCACGATAAAGATGCAGAAGAATATGAGACAAGCACAAGTCACGTAGTACTTGAACGCTGGCAGTGCGGTGGCTCGGTACTAGGGGGAGAAAGGAAACCGTGAATGACACTTCTCTAGAGAAGAGCTGCACACAATTGCCCCACAGCCTGGCTGCACCCAGGGCATGCATCACACTCAAATTGTGCAGACTGCAGCCCAAACAAGCCAAGGATAACGGCCGTTCATCTCAGCCATGAGTGCTTCCCCCCTCCGAATGCACTGTGAAGAATTGACTTCCAAAGACCACAATTTATGAGTGGAACCATTCTGAAACCCATTTATATGTAATTGAATCACTCCAGGAAGGAGCAGGCGCCTGACCAGAAAGCTGAGTGAGTGAATTGAAGGGACCAATGAATGGTCGGTGCCCTGGGTCCCTTGTGGGTCTGATGTCTACAATTATTTGGGGAAAAGGAATGACTTCGCATAATCATATTTTACTTGTGAATAGTACTGAGGAAATGCAAGATATATTCGTTTATTTATTTTTTTTCAGAATGGCTACAATTTAATACCGAATGCAGGCAAGGATGTGAAGCAACTGGAGCACTTGTACACTGATGCTGGGTATGTAAATTGATATAACCACTTTGGAAAATGCTGGACATTATCTGCTAAAGTTGAATATGCACATGCTCTATGATCTAGCAATTTCAATCCTATTTATAGTTATAAAAGAAATGGTTACATATGTATAACAAAAGACATGAAAAAGGTTCACAGCAGAGTTATTTGTAATAGACCCAGACTGAAACAACTTGATATCCATTAACAGTGTTGTAGATAAATAAATTATGTCATATTCATACACTGTGATATCGTACAGCAACAAAAATGTATGAACACGACAGCTATATAAAAACATGGCTCAATGTGGCACACATAATGTTGAATGAACGATGACAGACACAGATGTGTGCTGTGTCTTTCATTTATAAAAAGCTCAAAGGTAGCTGACACTAACCCTCCCTCAGCATGCACCTCAGTGTGGAGGGGACACAGACAGGTTATGCGTCTATCTCATTGGTTTCTCTTCCTGGGAATATTCCAGGTCTTGTGCAATTAATTTGGGACCATGTGACAAGGGTTTTGCCAATGGGAATGTGAGGCAGGAAAGAGAGGACATAAATTCTCCATGCATCCTTCCACCTGCTGGAAGCTGGAGAGCTCAGAGAGGGCAGATGTACAGGGGAAAACCAGCCACAATCTCCAAGTCACCATTGCATGACAGGTGCCGAGAAAAGCTCGCTATTGTTTTACCCCTTTACGAGAGGAGGTTTCGAGAGGTTAAGTCATGTGTCTAGGTTCATAGCAAGTAACAGAGCTAGATGTTCCAAGGCAAAAACTTTCACTATTCTCTCTCTCTCTTTTTTTCCTATTCTATATTGTCTCTCTGTGCATGTCTTTATCTATAAGAAAGGGATAATAGTCTCAATTTTAAAGGTCAGATGTTAATTGTATAAAGAGATAGCTTGTATCAATTTTAAATTATTTGGATTAACTTAAGGCTATATGGAGAAATTTGCAATGGTTTAATTTGTTTGAACCAGTCTGTACCAGATTAATGTAGTTAGAATCGTGTTGAACTGGATTCTGCTGGTGTAGACAATCTGGAACACATTTGGACTTCTCTTGCTAACATTTTAACAGAAGTACTATTGGCTGTTAGATATTTATCATTATGTTAAGAAAATATAATTATATTCTTAGATTACTAAGAAGTTTAATCAGAAATGATTAAATGTCCTAAAAATTATCTGGGCATCTTTTAACATTACTAGCAGGGCAAAACACCCTGACCAACACCTCCTTCCAATCACCACCCCCTCCATCTTTGCCAAAGAAAAACCTTGTCCTGACCTCATATTCATTTATTTTAGTATTTTATTTTATTATCTATCTTAATGCTACTTAGAGGCGGTGAGCAAAGGTGTAAGATGGAAAATCCCTGCCAGCTTTGTTCTCAGTTTGCCTGTTCTGAGCTTGGCTGACAGACTCTTACTTCCCTCCCGATTGTCCAGTGCAGTCGGCCGGGGCCCACACGGTTCTCTGTATCACCAGGGCCGTCAGCTGACCAGTGTTAGCTGCCTATGCAGGGCTGGCCCTTCTTGACTTACGCAGGATAAAAAAGCCAGACAATGCAGTACTATATAATGATGACAGTATTATCCAGTATAACTTAATACTCTGCTGCATATAGCCCTGAAGGTGTGCCAGGCACTCCAAGTGCCTTACATGTACTAACTCATTTAATCCTCACAATAGCCCCGCCAGACATACTGTCCTATTTTTGGATGAAGGACCTGTGGACCAGAATGACTGATCACCATTCTCAGGGAGACACAGCACATGGGAAAGCCAACACCCTCACCAGGCTCCCGAACTCAGATACCCAAACATGAGGCTAAACTGCCTCTCAAAAGAGTTATGTAATAAGATTAAAGGAAATAAAATTTTGTGACAATGCCCTTGAAACCCTTTGAAAATACTGTCAGATTCCATTAGCTATATTTGCCTAGACTGTTTACCAAGTTATGGGAGAAAAGTATGTATGTCTCAGGTTTTAGCCTCTCGGGTTTTGGTGCTGAATGATGGATCTCCAACGACTCTATGATGCTTCTTTTCAGCTACATCTTACAGCCTTTGTCCTTCCTGCTGGTCTGAAGAGCAGGCTGGTGATAGGTGGACAAAAACTGAGCCTAAATCTTCATGCTCTCTAAAATTTGCCTTAAAGTTAGCATCTTACAAATATGTACTCAAAGGGAATGAAAGTAAAACTGTATTTTTAAAATGATGATCACCTTCTGTTTACTAGAATTTTCTTGGTAAATTTTGTGACTTAATAGCCAGGATAATTTCTATGCTGCTGAAGTAGCAATAGTAGTATAACTGCAAGAATGTGATTGCATTCCGTGTGTTCAATTACATCCTTGTCTTTCAACTTCTTTAGGGCTTTGTGCAGGGATATGAGTTGGAATTCCACTGTGGTTTTTAACAAAGGAAATGGGCTTCTATAAGGAAGGGAATAATATAACAGTTAGACAATAAGTGGCCATTAATATTTGGTAAAGTTCTTCAAGGACAAGATGGTCAATAATAACCCATTATAACAATCATTAATTTGGTAAACCATCTGTAGCCAAAGTCTTTTAGTCAGAAGTAGATAATTGATTCTCTTAGCCACCAGCACAAAAGAAAGTTTTAGTGTGCCTGTAAAACCCAACCCTAATGAAATTTGGAAGGAATTTTTATATTTAATATTTCCATTAAATATTCATAAAACAATGCATTGAATTTTATCAACAGAATTTTATTACCAGAGCTGTGAATGATGCCATTAATGTAATAACTTTTGTTCCAGCTAAGCTTGTAATTATATAGTTGGATGATGGAAATTACCTCTAAGTCTTGCTCCTTCTCTAGATCAACACAAAAGAAAAGGTGATTAAGTATAGTTGAGCTAGAAGAATTGTTGTCCTTTTTGCAATAATAACTTAATTCATTTAAGCAAATCCATACTAAACTTGACATGTAAAACCTGAATGTCTGCTTACTTATTTGTACCTGAAATAGATCATATTTGGGGAGTCATAATGTGAAACTATTTAGATGCAAAAAAAAAACTTAAAATTCTGGGTTTTCTAATTCTCCTGAAAAGGCATTGAGTGTAAACCTCAAATTTTTGTCAAAATATTAAAATAATTTGTGCAAAGACATTGTAAATTTATCAGGAGGGCTTCGTTTTCTTTTAAAGACTTTTGTGAGAAAGTCAGATGTTAGATCCTGTCCCTTTCCTTTAGTCCTCATATCTCAGACATAATGCAGACGTCATTTATTGCCAGGAGGGCTGAGAATGATGACTGACCAAAGACAGAAACCTGGTAACGAGAAATATGATAAAACAATATATGCACATAAGAACCACAAGAAAAGCCAGGAAGAGCTCTGATAAAGTTAGAGGCAGTTTAAATGTCACATGTAAAAAACACAAACACAATTGCATGAAGAATTCAAAACTACTATTTCAGAAAAAATGATTGATTTTAAAGGAAAAAAATAGCTTACTTCTTTTTCTAGTATTTTATTATAAAAAAGCAGCGAGATTCTCTGAATATCTTCAGACTTGAGCCATTGCCTGGAAATAAAAAGGATAGACACATCATAAAACCAAACCTCCAAACAGACATCTGGAACTATGATTTTTTTTTAATGACTTGTATTCTTCTTTCTTTATTGTAAATCATTCCAAATTGAATTTTTTTTTAAAAAGTATAATGCCAAATAACTGGATATGGAATCTAGAGATTGTTATCAGGATCTGCAAATATATAATAATATTTCTATTCACACACTACCCTCTTTGGAAAATTCTGTGTTATAAACCACTGTCACATCAAATTGAAACCCAAATTATCCAAATTAAATACTAGGGAAATAAGTAATCTACAGGGTTAAAGCACATCAATAAATTGATTTCTTGACGCTTTACTGAAACATCACATGGCAGTTTCATCTCTTGAAGGATTTGGTTCCTAAGGAAGCACCATTTTTCTAAGCTTCTAGCAAGCAACACATCACAGAACAACCAAGCCACCAGTGTGCCTTCAAGGTCTGGGTGAGAGGATTCTGCTTCTTCCACACTTACTTAAAATACTTTGTCACTTTTTTCATTTCTAGAAAGTAAAAATTGTGAACTTTGAACATAGTTTTCAAAAAATTAGTAAAAGTACTATTATAATGAGCAATCAGTTCAGAATATGTTGATGCAGGAAAAATCTAAGTACTACGTAACTCTCAGATGTTGAAGAATAAATGAAAATTGTGCAGACGTATGCATTGTTCCACACTGACCAACTTTCAGAAACCTGTTTTAAGAAAGCAGCTGTCAACAGAGAAAGATCGTAAGGAGGAAACCTTTTGCTGCAGTTCCGGGCGCATGACCAAGTAAACTGGGCATACAATCCCTGACACCATCACACGTCTGGCAATAAAATAAACACATGTTTTATGAAATAAAGTTAAGCGACATAGAAAGATATACCTCCTTATGTTCACAACTACAGGAATGTAAAAAGAAATCCAAATCTATGCATAAAGAAGAGTATCTAGAAATACCAACGAAATATATTACTGGCTGGGATGGGTCACTAGTCACTAAGAAATTTATATTTTTACTTTCCTAATTTTTATTAAATACTGTTAGAATTTGAAGGAATATAATACTTCTAAATATATACATGCATATATATGCAGTATATATCTATGTGTCTATAACTGTATATCTGCAGCTATATTAACATTTACATCTATAGCTATACCTATATTTATATCCACACACACACACACACACACACATATAGAGAGAGAGAGAAAGGGAGAGGGAGGAAAAATATGTATATTAGGACATTAGAGAGAAAATTATGTTTTACATAAATTTCCAAAAAATGTCATACCTGTTCAATTATCAATTCACATAAATTTCTTAATATAATACTTTTCCAAACCATCAGTCATATCTGTATGGATTTTTCCTCCCTGAGATATATTTGGGAGATGAAGGATAGAGGCCTTTGAGGATCCAGGCAGAAAGGTCAAGTGAAATTGTTCCACTTTGTCAGTAATCAGCAAGCACCGCGCCTGATTGCGATTAGTCTCTAAGTGTAGACTGATGTTTAACATCGTGCCTAATGACAAGTTAACCCAGGAGACGGGGACACTGGGGGAGGGAAATCTCCCCATCTACTCGGCATCTCTCCTCGGTTCTAAAGACGCTCACTGCCAGACGTGCACCACGATTAGCTCGAATGTCCCAGAAGAATAAACTACCCACAGTCAGTAATGCGCCTAGAATGACTGCCATTAAAAGTGAGATCTGTAAAAACACTTTTTGATTCAAGGTTATAAGCTTTAGGTACCAGGGAAGCAAACGTTTCGGTGTCACTGCACCAGCTGCAGAACTACCTTGTTTTGTTTTACGAGATGAGGCCAGTAGGAGGAATCAAAGGTTGGTTGACATGAAAAGGGCCAGAAATACAATTTAAGATAAATTTTAACCATACTCAATTTTAGAACTGTGTACTTAGCAAACTATGAATAATGTATGCAGGTAACTTACTAAAAATAATTCTTTTTTGAGAAAGAAAAATCTAATTTAAAAATGCTCCAGGAAAAATATAAGCTTAGAAATGAAATAAGAGTGAAATTTATCAAGTGGAAATAAAACCAGCTCCTCAATTATCAGCAGGACCGCCAGTTTCCCAGTCTAGGGCTCAGTTACCAGGGTCCTGCAGGAGACAGGAAGGTCTCAAGATCAGGGCCTGCCTTCCCGGTGACCCCGGAGCCTAACGCCATGCTGCGTGAGCCCCAGGGCTGGATGGTGCTTGGGGAAAGGACCCAGTTCCAGATCATTGCTGCCTCACCTCCTTCCCACAGCAAGCTGGGGTCGGCCTGTGGCTTCTCCCTCAAAGCAACGAATGACGGATCTAATTCTTCTTACCTTTTGTCACAGAATTAATCATCCCTGGGTATTCTGTGAGGTGGCCTCAGTTCCCACTACTGACTGACTTGTAGAAAATCAGATTTGTAAACATGATTTGGATATTGGGAATAGGAAAGATTTGCGTAGATGGATAAGGGCAAATATTATTTTTGGGACTTGGAACTACATAGAAAGAGAAGAGGAGAGGAGGGGGACGGGAGGTGTCTGTGCTGTATTTACAGTCTCCTGATATTTTTCCTGACCCAAGTAGTCTATAGCATGAAGAAAGTCCAACATCATCCTGGGCTATTACAGTAAATGATTCCCTATTAATTTACACCGAGCTGTTTTTTCACTAGGCCATGCCAAATAAAGGAAATTCTAAACGAGAGGCTGACCTGAGGTGAGGGGCATAAGACTGCACATTCTTACAGCAAAGCAGACACTGTTAATACAATAAAGACCACTTTCCTATTGTTATGGACTGAACATTTGTGTCCCGCCACCAAATCCATATGTTGAAGCCTTAACCCCCCGTGCAGCTGTATTCAGAGATCAGCTTCTATGGAAGTAATTAAGTTAAATTAGGTCATAAGAGTAGGGCCCTGATTGGATAGGAATAAAGTCCTTAGTGTCCCTGTAAGATGAGACCCCAGAGAGCTGCCCCCACCATGGGCATGTACTGAGGAAAGGCCTTGTGTGTCCGTGTGTCTGATGCTGAGCAGATGCTGATGTTTGTCACCTTTTTGCAAGTGCTTGTTAAATGAATCAGTCAGTGAATAAATAAAAATCTGCATAGAAATCACTGTTTCATGTCAATAGCAGAAAACAAATGAATGGTACATCAAACCTGGAGCCCCAGTTGAATCCTCAAGTGGAAATTCAAAGAACGTCATGTCAAAGAACAAGAGGAGTTAATGAGGGTATGCCAAACTGAAACTGAAGCTAATTTAAAAAAAATATATGCATAAGAGCTTCCATTTAAAAAAATTTATCTTTTATTTTTTGAGTACGGCATGGCATTTTTCTCTATTTGGTCTCCAAAATGTGTTGGGAAAATTATAACATGAGCAGTTACACCAACACTAAACATTACTTTAGAATAAAATTACATACACCACAAAGGTGTTAACTAAACAAGTATTTGAATGCTAAATTACACAAAGCAAACAGAAAGTTCAAAAGCAACCTTAACAAAAAATAAAGCGAAGCCAACAATTGTAGTTTCTAATGATTCCTTGGATAGGAATGTTCTAAGAGGTGGATACAAAAGTAATTTAAGAGGGTAGGTGTCCCACGTGAACACACGCTGAGGCTGACTTTAGAGATTTTCAATTATTACCACTGTTACCATTATTATTTGCCAAACTTTGTCAAAAACAAGATTCCTCTTTCTTCTGAAATGGGGTTTTATTCTGGTGGGTCTGAGAGTATTAGCTGGTATTTTCTCAGGTTGAATGAATAATACATCCTTCCACCTGTATCTTAATTAGCCAGACACTTCTCTAGGTTTAAGCTGATGATAGACTCCATGCAATTATTTGTTTCTCCCTTTGTGATTTGTTGAGATTGCAACTGGGGCCGAGGTGAGGATGTTTGTCACGCCGATCCCGGGGCCAGGCAAAGCAGAGCATTTGTCCAGACGCTGCTGGTGCGTCCTGAGCACTGAGACAAGTGGGGGCCTTGTCTGTTTGGGGCACATGGAGGGGGCTCCAGACAGGTGACAACTGTTCCAGACGTGTTCCAGCACATCTGAATTGCAACTCTTGCCTGACCAGGATGCTTTATTGCACAGATACACGTGCACTCACACACAAACACATACGCACATATATGCACACATACCATACACTCACACCCCTCATGGGATTCTTTCATAAGCCCTGTAAATATTCTAATATAAACACCCACAAGGAGCAATCTAAAACAGGCATGCATTTCGTAAATCCATGTATTAATTGAGGCCCTGTAACTTCATTTTAGAGGCAGAGAGGTCTAGGTGAAAATCATATACCCTTTTCAAGAGTCAGCTTTCATGATAAAACTTACATAGGTTTCCTGTAAATATAAAAATATTTCAAAATAAAACATCAAATAAAAAAATTGAATAGGTTTCTGTAAGGATGGAAACTTTTCTGTGAAGGCTTTTCATTTGGTCCTCCTGATGTTTTCACTAAAATTTAATTCAACAAACAGGTACTGAGTGTCCAACGTGTACAGGCCACCATATTGAGTCACCCGCCTTCTGCTCTCCATGGGCTCAGCTATGACACATGTACCTAAGGAGAAGACTAAGGCCACTGGATGTCACCACTCTGCCCAGGATGTGACAGCCATCACCTTCTTTATATTGTTCTGGCCTTCCCACCCCCACTCATCTCTGTAGCTGTTTAAAGCTACACCAGCAATTCTTGGTTTCCTAGGTTGCATGATATTTTGTCCCCCAAAGACTCAGTCTTCCATTGTTCACTGTGAATTCAAATTCTAATTCTCTTGTAGGATTTACAACACAGGGACCTCAATGCTCTTTAATTTTGCAGGAGAATACATGCATTTCGGATGGATAGTGTCACATCATAGAATTTGAAGATTTTCCCACACAAAGTCCTTATTTCTCTTTTAAAAATATTACTTGCTGAACCCGTTATGCTGTAATTTTTCTCTCCACAATTAGATCTCCTGTTATTTATCAGTAATTGACTTGGGGAATATATTGTAGGCAGAAATTTTAAAAAATTGAAAAGATGAAAGAAATGCTATTAACAAGAGCTATCATGAGGGACAACTGATGTGAAATGAATGAATTGTCTCAGAAACTTGGCTTTGTCATGGTAAGTATTGTAGAGCCTGCGGTAAAATACTTTTTGAAAGTATGACATTATTTTTAAGTAACAGGGTTTGAACTACGAGTTGAATGGTAATTTAAGATGAAAAAGTACTCACTTTTGTGCATTGATTCCATCAATGGCTTGAATCATCCTTTCATTCAATTCTTCTTCAAATCTTTTCTTTTGTGACTTGGTTCTATATGAAAAAGGAAATATTATGGGTAAGAAGATTATTACTAAAGTAAATATTAGGCCTATTTTTATTATACATAATATCTTACATATTTGGGGGGTACATGTGATATTTTCTTGCATGCATAGAATGTGTAATGATCAAGTCAGGTTACTTGGGGTATCCAGCCTCTTAAGTGTTTATCATTTCTACGTGCTCAGAGCATTTCAAGTTCTCTCTTTCAGCTATTTTAAGATACCCAATACGTTGTTGCTAACAATAGTCACCCTACTTTGCTATTGAACATTAGGATTTATTCTTTCTATCTAACATATATTTGTGCCCAATAACCAACCATTCTTCGTCCTCCTCCCCTGCTCACACACCCCTCCCAGCCTCTGGTTTCTGTCATTCTCTCCACCTCCATGAGATCAACTTTTTAAGCTCTTGCACACGAATGCAAACAAGCAAATTTTGTCTTACTGTGTCTGTGAGTCTATTTTTCTACCATGCTAAAACCTCTGTTGATTCTGTTAATTGAGTAAAAAAAGAAAAAAGAAACAACAGTCTATAAGCAGCTTTTCTCTATAGCCCCTCTGTCGATTGAGTGAACTGAGTAGGGATTTTGCTACAGTAAAGATGTTGCCTTACCATTCAATCAGTGTAGAATTTACTAGGCATTTACTAGACAACATTGAAAAATATGGACTTGAGATAAAAGAACATTCTCCTTTAAGAGATGCATTAGCCCTAGACTTGGTGCCTTCGTAAGTTTTACTTTATGACAGAACACATTGCTTCTGGAAATTGCCCTGCAAAAATCTGGTTTGGTTGACAAAATAGTCTTCCTTTTTCGTATTTCCCTTGGTCGGTTTTCAGGAACTTGCAGAATCAAAGCCTTCTTTTAGGTATATCAAAGCTTAATTGTACGTGTTTAAATGTTTCTCAGCTTTAGACAGCACTATTCACAGAAAAATCCCACTTATATTTGCTGACCATCTCAATTGGTCTCAGGAGCAAATAATCCTTAGCCTTAATATTAGATGCTTTCTAAATAAATTATGCCAAATAATAAGAGCTCCGCAAGATTAATCTGGCAATTTGCATGAGAATGCTGTAAAGGAGAAAACCAATTTAAAAATTAAACAACTACTGCAAGAGTGAAAGCTCAGCCTGGCCCCTCCCAACGGCCTGGGCAAGTCTGTGCCCACACCCTGGTTCAGGATAACATTCTGTGTGTTCTGGTTGGTTAAATTTTTAATTGAATAGGCCTTCTAATCTGGAACGAAAATCACACTTTTCTAAGCTCAGAATTGTCTCTAGATATAGGTAAGAATAGCATTAAATATGCAATGTCATGTTTATCTGTAATTAAATCTCACAGAATTATTATTAATAAGATAGATGGTTTCTCCAATTCCAGCATCCTGTGTTTATGGGCTTGTGCCTTCAGGTCCCGGCTTCAAACAGGCCAAGGGCAGTCTTGGTTCAAAAAACAGAATGATATTAAGTGATCCACCCACAGATATCTAGCCAACTGAATTAAGAGGTTTTAGCATACTAAATTCCAAGTTTTTTGAAGAAAGCAAATTAACTTTTATTAGTCTTAGTTCTAAACTTGAGAGGTTTTTGTTTTGTTTTGTTTTTTTCTTTAAGAGGCAGCGTCTTGCTCTGTCACCTAGGCTGGAATGCAATGGCACAAACACAGTTCACTGTAACCTCAAACCCCTGGGCTCAAGCAGTCCTCCTCTCTCAGACTTCTGAGTAGCTGGGAACTACAGGGGCTCGACACCATGCCCAGCTAATTTTTTTATTTTCATAGAGACAGGGTCTCACTATGTTGCCCAGGCTGGTTTAAAATCCTGGCCTCAAGCAATCCTCCTGCCTCAGCCTCCCAAAGCTCCGAAATGACAAGTGTGAGCCACGGCACCTGGCCGAGTTTCTTGAATTCAATTTGGTGGATTTCTTTTTTGCAGAGCCTCACAAAGTCTAAGAAAGAACAGGTTAAGTATCTTGAAGCTCTCAAGAAAACCTAATTCTTCAATATTATTTCCAGGGTTAACAAGGATATTGCCTTTGTTAATCTGTTATAGGATTAGCTTAGGTAATGCCTGCACACACAGACCATTTTCTTACCTCTGTGGCTTTGAGACCTCTGCTCTGGAGAAGACAAGGTACCCTGGGGCTGATAACCTACCCACCAGGAGCTGTTGATGCACCACCAGAACTTCTGTCCTGAACTTGCTCCTGCCGCTTGCCCCCACCCCCGCCTTCCCATTGCTCTGGGCCCACAATCCCTCTTTCCAGTTTGTCTCCATTCTTTCTCCCAAGCTCCTGCCCAGACCTGTCCCCCTGCCTTGCCTGGGCTGTGATATCTGAGGAGGCCTGGAAAGGTCACGTGGCGCCAGCCCACGGGCCAGGCTGGAGGCTCAGACAGGCATTATAGGACAGTCCATTTACGAAGCCAAGGAGTGCCAGGGCAGTCTGGGCGAGTCTGATCAAAAGCAGGTTCTCCCCACGAGGCCGTAAGGCCACCAAAGATCGATAACTACAGAGAAGAGTGGAATAATGATGGAAGAGCCCTTTCGTAAAGCATGGAAGACAGAAGACCCATTAGTGACACAGGCTTTGGGGTCACAGAGCCTGGGCAAAAATCCTGGCTTCGTCTCCACCAGCCAGGTGACGCTGGGCATTCTCCTAAGCCTGTGCCTCAGTTTCTCCCCTTCTAAAATGGTAACGACAATAGATTCTACCTCACGATAATGCTGCAGGGATGAAATCAGATTTTCTATGATGTAGTACAGATACAAAGGACAGCTTGTTATCATCTTTCAGACAGCACTCATCCCAGAAGACACTGCCCCAGTAATACTGGGGCTTCCTGAGGCATTTCCCATTGTAATTTCAATCAATAGACTCTTGAAGCACAATTGCAGGGTGGGAGAGAGATAACAGAAGTGATATTGAATATAACGAGAAGGGAAGTCCGTGAAATTTCCATGACGATTGCTCAAAGATGTGTTAGGGTCTTACAGACATGAAGCGTCATGGTTCCTCAAGGTATCTTGGGGGTCCATAATATTCCTAAAATTAGCTTAAGTTCTCTTCAAAATGGAATATACCACTTAAAAAAATTCTTCAGAAGCCCTAGAACCCAATTATCCTCATAACATAAGTATATATCTCAATGCTGAAATTTCAGATTTTGCACAACATACAAATTAGAGCCCGTTACAACAAATAAAGTCACGGGGAAGAATTCCGGGACAACGTGCACTATTGCTATGCTGTGGTAGGGAACGACTGTGTTTAGTTTTTACTTGACTATCATGCATTTTCTACAAGGAAATATATTAGATCTCATATTTTTCTTTATTTTCTGTAAAACTTTCAGTATCTCCAATAAACAGACCTCTGTGTGGAGAAAGAAAGGCTGCCTGAACTTTGGGGCCTATGTTTTGCATTATTTACCCTAATGTCTGAGTGTAGGTTTGGCTGACCCCCAAACCAGTATTAACGTAAAACTCTGAGCTGAAGGAGAGAGGAACATGGGGAAAGGGTTAGTGCTGGCGACAGGGGCATGTGGAGTTGTGGGAAGCTTTTTTCTTTTCTGGGCAGTTTGTATAGCCCTTTAGTCCAGAAATAAATAGAAAGACCAGTCTTACCTTCCTTTTATCTTTAGGATACAACATAAAAATGTAATTTTAAGCAACATACTCATTTTAAGAAAATTCAATATTTTACTACATGTTAATATTAAGAAGAGTCAATTTAAGAAAAAAATTTAATGTTCTGAAATGACTACCAGATGGTGTTTTCCTTTTCCTTTTCCCTCCCTTAATACTAATAACAAGACACTAATAATCCTATTTTTAGAAGCTGAAAGCAATGTAATAGGGCCCACAAGGAGCTGCTCTTTTAAAGGAAGTACACTTTGAAATTACTATAATTGATGATAATTACGTTCAGAAATGAATAAGAAGCAATAACCCTTTAAAAGTTAGATAGTCAAAGATATACCATACCTTAAGGTGCGGTTTTGAAAATTATGCTGACCCATTGGTACATCCTATATTGAATAAAGAAAGGTTATTAGTTGTCAAAAACCTGTTTCAAGAAGAATGTTACAATGATAATGATGTACAATATATTTCTCTTTTTATCATGAAAAGTATCATTTAGGTAAATAATTACCCATGTGGAGAGAAAGTGCTTAATCATAAATGTAAATCAAGATTACAAGCTCAGTTTATATTCAGAATGTTGGTGTCATCTATAAACTCTGGATGTTGGAAGTTTCAGGATTGTCATGCAGTACTTTCAGATTTGATTTCACACAACAGACTACAGAGGATTGGTATTAGAGTGACTGTCAGCCACTTATAATCATGTGAAAATGGACTTTGGTATCAGACAAATATTAGAAAATGCTTTAAAACACAAATATAACCACAAAACCTATAGTCAATCCTCTCCTTGAATTGGGCTATTGAGAAATGGTACCACCAGTTATGTATGTGAAATCACGAACCATTGGACAAAAAGAAGAAATCAACACATGTGTACGAGTAGTTCCCAAGAGAGGAACGGGAGGGAAACACTGGTCAGGGTTTATTAGTGGAGATTCCACTGTCAAATGTTCAATAAGAGACTTAAAAAATCACTTTTATACATTTGTGATGGGAATGAAAATAAAACAGTTGGAACAAAGCAGCTCCAAAGAGGAAACTTTTATTTGCTCCTTTGATCTCCAAGGTTAGTTAGGAAATGTATTTAGCCTAGGGAAAGGTAAGGTGTGTTTTTTTTTTTTTTAAAGTAATTGAACTCCTAGTTTTATTACATGCAGTAAAATAATGCATAATTCAACAGCTCTATCAATGTTGAATGCAGAGTCAATGGAATTCTGCATAGGGGATTAGATATAAGAAGTACGTTTGGGCAATGTCAATTGTTCGACCTTGGAATATGTCAATAAAAGTTCTGATGGGTCTTTCTGAAAGTGAGTAAGAGACACAGCTAAGTACACGTGGTTTGGGCTTAATGCACTAACCAAAGCCTTGGGGCTTTCTTAAGATACCCTGTATTGCTGCTAAGGCAATGCAAGCCTGGCTTTGAACCTGTGACAGGTGAGACGAGCTGGTTAAGAAAACTGAGTTGTTCAAAATGTTCTTTGGTTTTTATAAACAACTTCCTGAAGCTCAAAGCACTAACCAGTTCCCACTCTATCTTGAATAAGGCATCTTCACAACACCAGATTAAAGTAAGACAGAAATCATTCCTGTGGTCCCTCGCTCCCATAATAAAGGACACAGCCACTCTTAAGTCTCAGGACAATAAAGACTGGTAAGAAATAAACAATAACAACAACACACCTGGAAAAGTAAGACTTTTTTCCCACAGGTGTACATGAGAAACAGCACAGAAAATCACATTCAAATACTTATATACATGATTCTTACTTCTTAAAAACCAGCCAACCAAGCAACCAACCAATTGCTCGTGTATAATAAATCTCACTGAGGGATGTAGTTATCAGCCGTAGCACTAACCATAGATGCTGCCCTGAGGCAAATTATTCAAATTATTACCATTTTTCCTAAGAGTGATAGAAGCATAGGCTTTCATTGGTGATTAAATACTAGAACCCCAGGATGCTTTTCCTCCAACAGGTCTAAATGCTGGACGGCCCCAGGTCCCCCTTGGATTGCTCTATTCTTGAGATTTCATCAGTTCCTTAGCTTCAGGTGCCATCCACAATGTGACAGCTCACACTCCCATCTCCAGCCCAGTTCTGTCCTCTGAGTTCTAGACTTACACGTCCAGCTGCCTACTTCCTCGCTGCACTCAGATGTCAAAGAGGAATATTAATTTGAAATTGTCCATTAGTAAAGTCTTAAATAACCTGATTTCCCCCTTGTATTTGCGATTTCAATTGAGGGCATCCACAGTCCCCCAGTTGTGCAGCCCCAAAAGCATGGACACACCTCTGCTCCTCACTTGCACGCGCCTCCAATCCACCACTGGGTCTCACTTGCTCTACTTTCAAATTAGACCCTGGGTTTGTGACTCACTGCTACAGTCTCAGCACAAGAGGACAGCACCCTCACTCGGGACCCCTGTGCTCCAGCCATAGTAGCCTCTTCTCTGCCCCCAAAAGGCACCACATTCATTTCATCTTAGGGCCACTGAATCTGTCCTTCTGCTACCCTTCTTCCAGCCGGTTCCTCTCTCTCTCTGAGCCTCCCCCAGCTGTCCTACCCAGAAGACATCACTAAATTTTATCTCCCTCCCGGCCCTCATCACACCTGACACCATCTTGTTCCTTGATTTGTTTTCCTATTTATGGTCTCTGTCCCCCCATCAGAATGCAAACTCAAGGACTTGTCCTGGCGGGTCTCCTTCATTGACTGATGGATCATGGTCTTCCGTCAGATCATATTTACTTTTTAGTTGAAAAAAGATCAAAGGAAGTTAGAAGAGATATAACTAAGCCCAAACAGGAGTGCTGAGCCCCTACCTGTTGGGGCTGGGGTGTCACTGGGAGACCTACGGAGGGGTGGCAGCACAGGGCGGCCGGAAAACTTCACCCTTACCTGGCAACCTGGCAGGCTCCTTCTCATCGGCCAGCAAGAATTATGTAACATTAAATTTTCCTTTTAATCTCAGCTGCACCCCTAATACAGTTAATGCCGCTACACATGAAATTTTACTCAGAGGTAGTTTTAGAATCTAACAATGCTAGAGGGATTATTCTAAGTACTTAGCTGTATTCACTTTTCCCTCCTCCTGTGGGTATTTCAATTTTCTATCTCCATCTCAACCATCTTATTGCATATGTCCCTGGTGTAAAGAGCTTCCACTCTTTGTTATTGATGATGCTACTCGAACTCCAAGGACATCATGCCTTTATTTGTCTTTTTACTAAGTTCCTCAAGCCTCTCTGCTTAATGATAGAAAATAAAAACTCGATGAAAAAATAGTTGTTATATTCAGTTGCTACTATCAGTTGTACATAACACTGTCTTGGGTTATAAAGTTATAATGCAAAAATCACTGTAGGTTAGAATCCTTGGCGATGTGGGCTTGGGGCTCCCTCACACCCTGACAGCTGTGTATAAAGGCCTCTCCTACAAGGACAAGACGGTAAGCGTGCTTCACTGCAGAGAGTTGTTTTGGCGGCCTTGTGTTTGGGGGAACTCGCTTTTCCCCAGTGCTCAGGTACTTTGGAGGCACGGGGAGGACGTACCGTGGTGCTGATCTTGCCGTTCTCCGTGGTCATGCTGTCCCTGTGATGCAGGTGTGCAAAGGGCTTGGCCGCCCCCCAGGACTCCAAGTACCGGGTCATGCGGACGGACGCCCTCATCTTGGCTCCATCCAGGGTGTGGCGCGGTCTGAAGAGGTGTTGGGGACTCCGTCGTTCTCCCTTGGGGTGGGAAACAAACTCTCACAAGTGGCACAGCACAGGTCTGCACCTGTGCCAACCTCAGGTGACTAAGATTATTCCTCTTAACGTCCCTGCGTTCACCTCTGGGGCATCTGTCCTCTCTCCCATAGAGTTACTGCGGAACCAGCTACTTGGGCTGAGGGATTTTTTTTCCACATAGCAAAATTACTTACCTATAATTGACACTTAGGAAAAAATATTAGCCATGTTAATGTACATTTTTATAAAGTAAATACTTAAACAGCATACGCTCATCTCTTTTAGCTTTGTCTGGATGGTTGTGTTTTTCTAAAGCGATAGCTGTAGGGGATTTGGTGCTATTTCTATGCTAACTGGCCTCAGACACAGTGCTTTGGTGTTCTCTGCCTGAACATACTGCACATAACGGTGTTTATACACATCTTTTTTGCACCCTCTCCGCCACCCCACTGTGCCTGCTGCTTGTCACACATCTATCTCCAGATCAGTTGCCGAGCCAGTAGAGAGTTTGTCTCCAAAGGTGAGACTGGGCTTTCAGAGCTGCCACTGTGAGTGAATGTCCATAAACGTGATCGTGTTGATTTTCTGATATTGTTTTTCGCGTTCAGAGATCTTTCTTGCTGGTATTTGTACCATTTACCAGCTGTGTGATTTAGGGGGAGTTACAGAACCCCTCAAAGCTTCAGATTCTTAATCTGTAAATAGTGATAATACCCATTTGGCAGGAATTTAAGAAGGGTTAAAAGAAATGAGAGCTCTAAGCCCCTTGATCTGGCCTAATATGTAGCACGAACAAAATAAGAAACAGCTCCTCAGCGTGTGTCTGGGTCGGACCATCTTCCAGGTAATGGGGGTTTTTATCACACAGAAGGCGCGTGTGTCTCTGCACACACACGCACTCATGCACGTGTCTATGTGATATGTGTTAGTCTTTAAAAATTTTCTTCTTTTCCCTTTACTCTTTTCTTGTATGTTCATCTGATTTTATTTCATTAGATTTCTTATCTTCTGAAGGCCTGAGCAAAAATCTTTTCTCTTTATTTAATTTCCCAACTGACAGGTATCGATGCTGTGCCCACGGAGAGCCTTTCGGAAGCCGTATCCACCGGCATATGTAGGGACTAACAGCCCAACCAGCAACTGCATCAACACCCTCGTCATACAGACAAGCAAGGCCTTTCAACTGCTTGTTTAATACATATCTGAATTCGTTATTACAAAACGTCTTCCGTAATTAAACCACCACGTGCATTTAAAGTCACTTTTGTGGCAAAGACTAGCAAAGAATTACAAAGTCTTGACTGAAAATACTTATCTATGCCAATGATTTGCTCCTCCTCCTCCCTTTTAATCACAGAAACAAGCTGATCACAGACTCTTCACAACAGCACTGACCTTGGGGTTGATCACGAAGTAGGTCTTCACCAGGTGCTGCTTTAAGTAGGGGTCCCTGACGTCACCGTCTCCCTCCTCCACTTTGTAGGCCCCGTTCAAGTGCTCCAGGGTGACAGAAGAAATGTGGACACGTCTGAAATTCCATTTTTAAACCACAGTCAAGATATAAAAGGATATGTGAAAAAAGATATTCTATTTGTTTGTGATTTCAGAAATAATTTCTCCCCTGTGAAGGAAGGAAAGGCTACATATTCTTGGGAAACCTGACTGTAATTTAAGTTTTTGTTCCCTTGACCACCACTTTGGAAAGACCCTCTTGGACTCTATGAGCCGCTAATGTCCGAGGCTCACCTGCAGTCACGGAAACCTGTGTGGTGGGTGTGGCGAATCATAGCAAATAAAAACTTGACTATATTGTATTGTTTTGTGCGAGGATATCTTTTGAAACACGTGTCAAGGGTATTTTTGGAAGCATGCTGATCTGTAAAAAGCATGGATTTTCTTTCTCAATGTTTGCTTTTTTATGCTCTTCCAAATTATAGCCTTTGCATTAGGATTCTCTTGTCTGAAATATGTTCTTCTACCCAGAGATGGATGCTATTTTAATATACAGGTTTTAGAGGTCAACAGTACTAGAGAGCTGCCTTATCCGGACTGCGCTGTAAAACATCTTTAACTCAGGTCTCTAATTAATAAATCTGCAAATAAGTAAAAGTGTATAATTTAGTACCTGATGTCCACAGTCTTCGACCGTGGATCATAGCAGTAGTGGTTCAGGGACTTATCTAATTAACGTATAAGGCCACTGTGCATGAGTAACATGATACCTACAGAGGCAGCAGAAGTCATCAGAAACTGAGCAGGCAGTCATCAGCCCGATGACCCGGCATTCCTAACCATGCTGCCAGCGGGAAGAGAGAGATCCAATGTCCAACCTTACCCAGGGACCCCTCCAGCTTCCATGTGGTTGGCCAAGGTAACGTCATGTGACCACACGTCGTACTGCCACTTCTGCAGACCAATCACGCCACACAGGACATTCCCAGAGTGGACGCCCACACGCATGTTGATGTCAACTCCGGTAGCATCCCTTACTTTCCTAAAGATGAGAGAAGTGATGTCATGATCAGTAATATTCTCTTCTTCCTTTAACTCTTGGTCAGGTTTCTGGTATTGATTATTCAGGATTCCAGATCTCTGCTCTGAGCCAAGAGAGGGGGGCTTTTCCCCCTGGTTTCTCCAGATTAGACTGAAATCTCCAGTGCTCTCACTATGGAAGCCACATCAGTCCAGACTGTGGTGATGACAGGGTGTTTTGGTCGTGGTTTTTACTCTTTCAAGTAATGTATGTCAAGCACCTATTATGGGCTGGCACCAGCTCTGCCTTTTCATATCAGAATCATGTGACATCACATTGGTAATGTCAGGAATGGTCTTGGAGGCCTTGTGCAATTTGAGAGCTTTGTACAGTGTATGGCCCCATGAATGTGTTTTGCTAATAAGAGAAGAATACAGCTTATTTGTGAGTTTAATGATGACTTTAACCTGAATAAGAATTTTTAGAAAGATAATCATGAAATTAAAGCTTTTCAGTTGTTCACATTCTTTCATAAAAGAAAGAAAAAATTACGTTTTAAAAAGCTTTAGTGATGCATAAGGTATCATTCAAAAGAAACTAATTTTTTTTAAAAAATTGTTTTTAAAATACTTTAGGACCCTCCTGCCAGCACATCAACACAGACAAATGAAAAACTTCAGTGAAGGGAAAATGGAAATGCTTGGCAATGCTTATTTATTTCTGCCAGCTAAATCCATTTATCAATTAAAATATTATTGTCACAAAGTATTCAGGAAGACGTCCCTAGTCGCATGGAGAGAATCACCCCAAGGGGCAGTGCGGAGGGAAAGCCAGAGGCTCTCATCCCCGTCGAGTGCTGCGGCTGGGCCAGCGCCAGGCGGTCCTCACCTCCCGACCTTCACGTACGATGGCTCCTCTCCCTGCTGCCCACGCCCCGAGCCTCCCTCCCTGCCAGGGTGTGAGTGCCACTGGCCAGCTGGTATAGTTCTTCCAGCCCTGCTCAGGCACGGCCTCATCCCGGAAGGCTTTCTGGTCTCTCCCCACTTTGCTGGTCTGGGCTGCCCTGCCTCTGTCCTCCAAGCGCCCCAAGGGCAGCCCGCACTCCCTGTCTGCGGCCACCTCTGCACTCAGCACAGTCAGCCATGAGGACACAGACCTCGTCAAGGGATGTGTTTACCCTTCAGTGGGGTCAGGACCTGATGCAATAGTGACACTTTATACAAGTTTAAATCTTTCAACAGCAGTTCTCTAGTTTAAGAGAAGCCACAGTCACTTATAAAATCAAGGTGCTGAATATCACTTCCTCAGTTAAAAACAATTTATGTTTTCATGATGGGAAAACAAATAAAGGCTTTCTAAGCATTGAGAATATTCCAACACTGCCCCTCAACTGCCTTGGTCGTGGCACCTTGGCTAGAGGGGGGCGAGGCCTGAGAAGTGAGGCGGTGCAAACAGATGGAAAAACACAGGCAGACGTCTGGGACCCAAGTTGCTGGTTCCTGGGAAACCTGAGATGATCTGGAAAGAACCTAAGAGCCAAGTGTGCGCTTTCCCCTCGCCAGCTTAAAAAGTTAAAATTCCAGCATAGTGGTCATCCCCACCTCTGGCTCAATAAATGGGATCACAAATGTGGCCCTTGCGTGAGAGAGAGAACAAGAATGGAGAAAGAATTCCGGAACCTGCCGAGATGCCCTCTCTCTCCCTGCCTTTACCTGGGGCATAACAAAGCAACTGTGTACTGATCACCTTGTCAGCCACATGTGAGAGAACCCGAGGAAGAAGTGGAATGCCCTGAGCAGTGGGTGGCAGGTCACTGGGACACGTTGCCACTGCCTGATCGGAAGGTTAAGGTTAGGGACAGGCAAGAGTTGGGAAGAGTTGCCTCAAACCTCTCACTTCACTGAGATCTGGACACATGCAGTATTACCGAGGCATCAGGGATGAAAGGATAGATAAAATGTGCTGCATACGCACAGTGGAATATTATTCTGTCATAAAAAGGGATGAGGTACTGACATGTGCCACAACGTGGATGAACCTGGAGAACATTAGGCGAAGTGAGAGGAGCCAAACACAAAGGACACATATTACATGTGAAATATCCAGGATATGCAAGTTCACGGAGACGGGAAGTAGAGTGGAGATCACCAGGGCCGGGGAGGGGACTGGGGAGTCACTGCTTAATGGTAGGGAGTTTCTGTACGGGGTGAGGCAGAGGTCCTGGAAGTAGGTGGGGGCCGGTTTCACAACATTTGGAATGTACTTAACGTCACGGAACTGTGCACGTAAAATGGTTCAAAGCGTAATATCAACAGTCCACATATTTCACCACAGTAAAATATATGATAGAAAAAAACCATATTTCTGATGAACTGGTGACATGCCAGTGAATGTGACCTAAAGATTCTTTCTCCTCAACACATTGGAGTAATTTAACATGACGTTGGAGTAATTTAACATGTTGGAGTAATTTAACATGACGGAACTGGAAAACAGTTTTAAAAAGCAGAAATTAAGCTTCAATGAAAAGGTAAATTGGTTAACCTGATATGTTACTAATGCACACAATTTTGCTGTTTTTAAATATCTCTCCCATATCTATTTTAACAGGAAACCAAGAAAAATGCTTTCCTCCAACAGAACCCATTTCACCTCAGGTTCAAATTCAACACCGAGGTTGCCTCCAGGGGCAGGTTATACATTTGAAAAAACCTATCATTCCACTGATTGGATTCTCTTACATCTAGACACAGAGTTAAGAGTAGTTACTTACTTTTGAGAAAAAGAAAAAAAAAAACGCAAAAAAAAAAAAAAAACCACTACTTTTCATGTATCAGAGAAGACAAATGACTTCCTAACGTGGTTATTTCCCACACAGTGCATCTTGTGTTGGGAAACAAAGTTCACATTGACTGTTCTTCCTATCTCAACTCTCAGCAATTTCACTTTATTTCCCTCCCATTCCTGGTCTGCTCAGCAGCAGCCTGCAGTAATTTGCACGGAGCTAGTGAATCTGGAACACACAGGTGTCTCCGTCTCACCCGCCGAGGCTGCGGGGGCAGGGTGCAGAGGCCAGCACACTCTTCCCTGGATGGCACTGGGAAAGCCACCTACCAACTTTTTAATCACTTCAGCAAGTGACCAACATACACGGGGAGCACACAAGTGACAAGTGGACTTGTTGCTTTCTCACCTAAAGCCCTATTTACTCCAACCCTGAGACAAGGAATTAGAACATCAAGCACATAATTTGAACCCTTTTTGGATTAAAAAAAACAAGTACAGAGCAAGGTAAAATAAAGTAAAATCTTTCAACTACACAATCAGCAAACAAAACGTTTTATCATTTATAAGAATATTTTGGATTCTACTAAAGAAGGTAGTGGTAACTATATTGTGGTACTGGGAATAAAAGTTACCTCTCACCTTATACTTTTACCCTGTACTTGCCACTGGTAATAACGTTATTCTGTGTAAGCAAATCTTCTCTAGAATCACAATGAAAAACTTACAGATACAATGCAGAAAACATACATTATGGATGTAAATTGAAACTAAATTCACATAGCAGGGCATTTTTGACTAGATGAAGTAATTCTGGATTGCAGTCTGGTGGTAAATGCTAATTTTTCCCTTACATGTGTGGCCATATCATTTGTCAGAAATCAGAGAGACGTTATGATCAGAGACATGTTGCATTACTTTTCTTTCTTAAGATCAAAGACATCCAAGTTCTTTAAAAAAAAAAAAAATCACCTTTGAAACAAACAAAACCGTCTCTTCCCATAGATTTCCAATTCAGTTTTGCTGTAATCTAAGGCTCAGGATAACAACACTAAACACTTACGGAAGTCTTAGGTTGAATTGAGTTACTCACATGCCAATAAATGGGTCTCTGCACAATTAGATTTAAATGTTCAATAATGGATTTAGTGCCAGTAGACAGAAAAATGGAAATAGTAACAGGTGAGAATTAAAACTCAAAATTGTTAAACAGTTAAAAAAAAAAACAAACCCTTGCTAAGCAGTTCACTTACTTTATGGCCTCACACATATCCAGTCCCATTTTCACACAGTTTTTGGCATGGTTGGGGAGAGAGATAGGGAGTCCCGACACACAGTAGTAGCAGTCTCCTAAAATTTTAATTCTCATGCATTCGTTCTCCTGGAAGAAGAAATTGCAGAATTTCAGTTGTGTTAAGCCCTCGCATAATGACCCAGATTTACCAAATATCATGAAGTGCTGGTTCTACTGACACTGTTCCAGTCAAGGGGGCCTGTGAGGACAGAGAAATGACAGCCAGTTGGCTTCCCTTTGTGAGGGACCAGGATGAGCTCTCCTCCCCACATGCCCACTTCCAAAGCAGGAAGAATAAGGGAAAGGGAAGAAATGGGAGAGCAGAGAGAATGCTCTGGAATGATTTACATTTAATGCAAGGAGAGGATGAACATAGGATCAGTCTCTTTAGTCCAAATCTCTCCAAACACTAACGGTGAAATGAAACGTTCTGTGCAGAGCGGAGTCATTCAGAGTAGGAAATAAGGACCAGAACTCAATTCGAATTAGAATCGTATGTCATTCCCCACTGTGCTACGGTTTTCTTCATGTATTTCAAAGCTGAAGCAGACTTTTAGCTGCAGACATGTAGCTTCTGATAAACATCTCCACAATCTAATAGCATTGCCAAGTAATTCAAAACTTAATTCTGATCTCGGGTTAAACTGTTTTACTGTAGAGTTTGACTAACTCATTATTTGTCTTGCCTGGGTTGTATTTATATTATAATATTTAGATTAACTGTATTCATATGCATCAATGCTATATCCATTTCTAGACTTTCAACCAGCAAAATAAAACAGAAACAAAACTGAAGAGGTGCCAAATACAGATTTTTTTCCCTCTAACACTAACAAAAACTTATGTATAAACTGAACAAATGTGAAGTAATAAAATGAACACGACATCTTCTTCTTCCTAAGCATGTGTTAGTCTTGCTGAAGCTTTTGCATATTTCTTTCCCTGTCTGATAATGCACAAGCCAGAGCTTTCATACACATCTATAGCACCATAGATGACGTGCTTAGTAATTTCCGATAATAATATCATAAATAAGAAAAAGGCAAACAATTACTTATTGATCAGTCTTCCTTCCCATACTCCTAAATAGATATTCTAAATCTAGAAAACACGACAGTTAGTAACAGTGAATGGCAACGATTATGAGTTCCTTAGCTTAAAGTTTTGTGCTTTACATAGTATTCACTCAGTGCACTGGGCTGTTTAGTTATGATGCTGTCTACTCCATGTTATTTAACTATGACCCATGAACTGATGTCCAAAGCATGCTATCCCTTTGATCAATAATGGATGAACCAAGTCAGCCTAGGCTGGACTCAGATATTGCCTGGACATTCCCTTGTTCCAATGGTTAGAGGAAGTCATCCTGCATACCTTTGTTCTGGGTAACAAATTGTGTCCTCCTAAATTCATATGCTGTAGTCAGTCCTGTGAATGTGATCTTATTTGGCAATAGGACCGTTGCAGATGGAATTAGTTAAGATGAGGTCAAAGTGGAGCAGGGTGGGCCCTTATCCTATATGACTGCTGTTCATATAAAAGAGGGAATTGGGACATCGAGACGTGCATACAGAGAAGAGAATGTCATGTGGACACTGGAGTTATGCTGCATGCACCATCCGAGATGGAAATGTTTCCTCCTAATATGACCAGGTAGTCCGACAGAAATGATCGAAAGATCACTAAGTCAAACTGGTAAGACGTTATTTTAGTTTCAACCTTTCTTTTTCTGTAAATGAGCACACATAAAACTCATTTACTTCCTTTGGTTTGGTAAAGGAAAGAAGCAAAATTATACTTCTACTGATTTTTTAAAATCCCCACTGAGAGCTGTCCTGGTCACCTGAACCACACAAGGCAACACACTGGGGGAGTCTGGCCCAAGAATGATGATGCCTACACACCTGCAGGCCAGGTTTCTCCCTAAGAAGCTTGGCTGGAGTGTTCTGTGTTGTTTAAAAGTGAACTAAGATCACAAATTTAGGACCAAGTCTTCCATGTATAAATAACTTATATTAATAGGCATAATGAAGTTTTTTTTGTCCAGAACAATTCAAAGACAGAATTAGTTTGACCTAAAATGTTTAATGAGAAGTAAAGAGCCGGCAAAGGAGAATTTTTTTTTTTTTTCATCAAAATTCCCACCAGCAACTGTGGAAGTTCTAAAAGTAAGGTCAAGTATGGTTTTAGGTGACGTGGAATCATTTCCTATCTGTGAAATTTCCCATAAATGAGTATATGAATGGCAAATGGTGACTTTACATTTCTGTTTAAGTGGCACAAGAATCAAAGGACAAAAATGAGACAGTAGTAGGAAAAAGGCTTGCCCGGAAGACAGGTATCCTATTTCAGGGGCTCCTCCAGGGTCCTGCTTAGCCATATGAACACAGAAGTTACAACTGGAGGAGTGGAAATGATCTTACCAACTCTTTGACGTGGAAATGCCTAAAAGAGCACCTTAAAATAGCACAGTGCAGAGGGATTTGCAAATTGAATCTCCTCATCTTCAGTGTATTTATTATATGTGTGCTGAATTATACATGAGAAGAAGTTTTAAAAACTGATGCAAACGTGATAATTATATGCTATGGCATTTTTCATCCCTGGTGCAGGTTTTTAAGGCTCATCAAGGCTCAATGGCAGATAAATCCAGCACATTTTACAAACGACATTCCTAAAGGATGGTTTTATGAAAAAGTTCAATAATGATAAGGAGAGGGAGAAAAAGTAAGCTTTTATTTATCTTCAAAGCGAAAGAGAATCTATAATCTATAATACTCACCTTTGCAATCTGATCAAACTTGCCAAAGAGTTCGTTCAGCATGTGGACAAGTTCTCCTGGGGAGCAGTCACTCGCCAGCCGGGTAAAGCCAACGATGTCCGCGTATAAGATGCTGTGGGAACCAAAGGGGCAAGGAGAAAGGGTTTTCTAGCTTATATTTGTTAAGAAAGTAATGATAATTTCCATTAAAATAGTGTAATTTTTTTATACTTAATTTATATTTTCATAAGGAGGATGTCATTTTCTTAGATAGGCAAGACATAAACATTTCGTCAAACTTGTCCTTTTAAACATTTTTTGGTGTTACATTTTTGTAGTTAAGATGGGGAGTGAGGCAGCAAAATAATAAAAATGCAATTGTGTTTATATTGAGCCAAAGAAAAAGAATGGAATAATAATCTTCTTTAAAAATTAAGACTACTTAAAACATGAATCTGGAGTACTTACTACCTGCAAGGATGAAACAGACACAGTGTATCTTCCTCAAGCTCAGAATTTAGTTGGGAAGACGCATTAAACAGATAAGGACACCAACAAATGTCCAGTTACTGATTATAAAAATAAACGGCTACAAAGGAAAACAAGAGAATGCCATGAGAGAGCACAGTAGCAGCAGATTAGATGGTGAGGAGTCCAGGAAAGTCACTGCTAGGAGATGACAGGGCAGCTTCCCCTCCCGGGATGTGCAGACGAGTGGAGACAAGCGTGAGACTCCTTACTGCTCTGTACGTGCTCAACATGGGAGCACCCACAAAACTTGCTTGCATTACCATTTTTCCTACGTACTAACTTGTTTCTGTTGTGTACAAAGGCCTTATAATGAAGCCCGAATTCCTGTGGATGATTTGAGATTCAGACAGTGAATATGGTATGGCTTAAGATGTACCATGAGACAAAAATAACTACATTTCACAGCCAATTAGTTGGGATGAATCAGCCATTAGTACAGGTGGGATAATAACCATTAGGATGTATTTAAAAAAATACAGAAAATAATAGTTGTTGGCGAGGATGCAGAGAAATTTGAAATCCTTGGGCATTGCTGGTGGGGAGATAACATGATGCAGCCACCATGGAAAACAGCACAGTTGGTCCTCAGAAAATTAGACAGAATACCGTGATTCAGCAATTCCATTTCTGGGAACGCATCCAAAAGAACTGAAACCAGGGACTCAAATAGATATTTGTATTCAAAGGTTCATAGCTGCATTAATCACAACAGCCAAAAGATGGAAACAAACCAAATGTCCATCGCCAAAAAAATAAATAAACAAAATGTGTTTTTTATATATATACAATAACATATTAGTAAGCCTTTAAACGAAATAAAATTCTGACCTATGCTGCTACTCATGAAAATATGCTAAGGGAAATAAGCCAGGCACAATAGGGTATGATTCCACACACGTGCGGGACCCAGAGTGGCCAACCACAGAGAACAGTGAGTAGAATGGTGGTTGCTGGGGACAGGGGAGGGGGAGGTGCAGTTGCTGTATGATGGGTACAGAGTTTCCGTTTGGGATGAAGAAACAATTTTGGAGATGGATGATAGTGATGGTCGCAGAACAGTGTAAATGTATATAATCCAACTGAACTGTACACTTGCAAATGGTTAAAATTGTAAATGTTATGTATATTTTATCACAATAAAAAAAAAATGACATGGCACCATTCAGGTGGGTCCTAGCCAGATCAGGGCAGGAGCTCTGCTACTGGCCACACTCTGCCTCTGTGCTAAGCACACGGCTTGTGGCTGCACCTCAAGGGGGAAAAGGCTTGCTCCTCTGCTGATGGATAGATACTGTGGGGGACCTCTGATGGGTCCAGGAAAGTCAGGGCTGCTGGGGCAGCTGCACTGTCCTTTCTGTTCAGAAGATGCCCTAAAACCATCCCTATTTCTTCAATGCTTCCTTATAGAGACAGAGATCACAGATGCTGGGCCATCGTTCTAGAGGAAGGATTAACTCTGCTCACTAGGAGAAAGAGTCCCTGATCCAAAGCCATATTGGGAGGCAGAAGATGTGGATGGGCAGCTGACTTCACTTCCTTCTTGTTCACAACATCCACAGTGCTTCCTGTGGTCAAAACTTGTAGTACGCAAAGGAGCTTTAAGACAGGCTGCCTGTAGATATCTTAAGCCGGTCCAGAGGTTATTTGGCAGTAGAGAGATTCAAAAATCAAGCAGGCAATTATGATGCATGTGCAAAGCGTTATGGTAGAGAAATCACAGTGCAGTGTGGGACCACATAGGAAGGAAACCTGACCTAGATCTGACCAGACCACCACTGTAGAAAGACCACTCCAGCCACAGCAACCTGGAAGCAGGCAGGTCAGTTAGAACCACATCTCAGGAACTCAGGAGAGCCCTGTGGAAGGTCTATAATGGGTGGAAATGAACAGAAGTGGACAAACGTGGGGGACAGAAAGGAAAATGAACAAGACCTCGTTCTACTTAGCTGTTGGGGGTGGGAGTTGCCCAGAAGAGGAAAGCATGGAAAATGAAGGCCCAGTTTCTAGCTGAGCAATGGGACTAAGAAACCCAGCTTTGCCCAAATCAAAACAAGCTTGCAGGGGAAGATGACTAGTTCAGCTTTGGTTGCTGCTGTGCTTGATGGTGGTGCCTTAGATACCCAACAGGTAGATGAGGATGGAAAGCTGCGGTTGAGCTCTGTGTGTTGGCATGGGCAGCCTATGGGTCACATTGGGCAGGCCTCCAGATTAACCCACCTGGGGGAGGTCCTATGATTCACTGCTTACATCCTGTTCCTGAGCAAAGAATCTTTCTGGGAATTTCTCAAACTGTTGATGTACTGGTTAATACTTAACCTACTGAGACTGAAAATGACACCGATTTGTTTCTGACTCATGAAGTTTTACTGATTGTCACATATAGACATCATTTTAGCCTGTATGTTATACCCTGTAGCCAATGGTTGTAATCTCTGTATTGTACCCTCCAATGAAAGAGGACAGCGCCAGTGTGAGGCGTCTTTCTCCCTTCTCCTAACCATTCCTAGAAAAGCCTTCCAGCCCACAGCAGACTCTGGAACATGCCCTACTTTGTTGGTGTGCCTTCCCAGGCCAGTGTCTTCACATTCGGCTTCCAATAAATTTTTATCAAATTATTCCTGTCTCAGTAGCCTTAATTTCAGTTGACAGCATCATGTAGATGGGAATTAAAGTCCCAGAAGAGGGCTGGGGAGAACAGAGAGCAGCCAGGACAGAGCCCTGAAGACATTCTCATTGACAGGAGGGGCCAGACTTAGACTAGAAGAGAAAACAGCAAAGGAGACTGTTGGAAGAAAATGAAAAAATATATGCTGTCACGAGACCAAGGGACAGGAGAATGCAGGGCCAAGCCCAGCTGAGTGGTCAATAAGTGACTGAAAAACATCTCCTGAGATGGAAGGGGCATCGCTGAATGGAAAAGCAATGACTAGCGTAACACACCTAGTCCGGTACTAGGAACTTTTCTTCTTTAATTTTATAAGCAAAACATTTATAAACCTGAAGGCAGGCCAGTGTTTTAAATAATTTTACTCCTTAACACGTGTGAACTTTCTTTAAATATATTTAGTCTTTTTCTATCGTGTATCCAATGGTGCTTCCTTATTTCCTACCCAATATGCAACTGTTTTTCCTGTTATCTCCTTCCCGATATGAGTCTCTTATTGCACATTGACATCTGTGTGCGCTCGGGCTATATATATCGCTAGCTTCTAAGATCTGGTGTCAAGTGGGATTTGTCTAGCAATGTACGTAAGTTGCAGTTAAATTAGTTTCTAATTGACGAGCTTCAGAAAACCTTGACCTGAAGTGCTGGGCCAGGAGGCAGCCGCACGCCCTGGAGAGTCTGGACTTGGGGCAAGCAGCTGCATCCCAATGCGAGCAGATGCTCAACCAAGGTTAGCTGATGTGGTTGTTACTGAACTATCGAGCAAGCACCTGTCTAACAACACACTAACACCATGAAAACATAACAAGTGAGGTCAGAGCCATGCACGAGTTACTTAGGGAGACCACCCAGCTGGAGAGAAAGCACCACATCAGTATGATGAGTGGATAAAAGAACAACCCCCACAAGAAGTGGTGCCAGGAATGGACAGATGGGCATGGAGATGAGTGATGGCGTGGATGGGCCCGGTTCTGCATGGCCAGGAGGCAGGGCTGGAGTGTGGGAGGGAGCACGCTCTCCAGCCAGATGTTAGAGTCCCTCACAGCTCCTCTTTGGAGCTCAGGGGAGATGAAGGCCCCACACTGTTCTCCTTGCTGGCCACAGTCCCATGATGAAAATACATTAGTTTTGCAGGTACTGTGACTCCTGGAAGGGCTCCTTGGGAAACAGACCTGACTGTGCCAGTCTCAGAAAAGCAGTAACTTTCACTATAATTGAGGTGCACATCAGCCCCCCGTGACTTTGGTCCCTGGTTGGCCAGACCCCGTACACCCATCATTCAGATGGATGGCAGAACACCCAGCTTCCCTGGCATGCGCTGGCTTCAAAGTCCCTTCTGAGGAATCAGTCCCGGTGCCTACAAAGCCCACAGACCCTCCCTCCAACTTACTGCTGTGTGATCACGGGGTTTCCTGAATAAAGACCCCACCGTCTACCTCTCTCTTCCCCACGACTGATGGCCAGCCACGGAGGCAGGACCGTGAAGGACAGCTCAACACACAAAGCAAAGAGGACGCTACGTTTATCTCAGTGTGAGGCAGCAGCAGGTGAGTGGAGGGGGAGGACGCTGGTGCCTATTCTCCCTGCAAGGATTCGCCCTTGCACAGGACAGAGGACGCTGAGAGATGTGGGATCCCAGTGAACAACGTCCCCAGTCCGGCACACGGACCCCCGGACTTGCTGAGGAGCGCGAGCCGAGCAGCGTACCTCACGTTGGTGTGTCGTTTGACGTACAGGTTGTGAAAGTTGTTTGTGTTTTCCATCTGGCCTGCTTTGGGGCCCTGCAGCCGTTGGATGATCTCGGCCTTCATCTCCATGGCTATGTGCGCCGGCAGCAAGGACAGCAGCAGCCGCTCCTACAGCAAGACCGGGAGGGAAGAAGAAAGGTCTCTCAGACAGCTGCGCCAGGCACACAATGTCTGCAAGCTTCGCTGACTTAGAGTGCCGCCAATTTCGGGGTTCTTTCTGACAAGTTAAAATACAGATTCTAGAACTACACATTGGGACAAAAAAATCAGATTTTCTAAGATCAGACTGTGTTATTATATTATATATTATTTATTGAGTGCTGCGCATGTGTTCTTCAGCATGGAGAATAAAGGAAGGCAGAGTTATTTCCCCAAGGATATTATTTATCTATTTTGATTTTCAAGTAGTGAGGCAGAAATAATATTAAAGTTCCCGAAACCAGTGGTCATCCAAGATAGAAAATACTCATTCTCGCCTGCTTGTTCATTTCGGAGATAAAGTACAAGCTTTATTGCACTTTAGAAAGTCAGCTAACATTCCACATTTCCTAAATAAGATAGTCAAATATTTTCATATATTTCATTTCCTCTACGATGAACACCCGATCCCTTTAGTGATTCTAAACTATTATAGAAACGAAGTCAGAAATGTTAGCTTCTGTCAAATGTCATCTGTAAGAAACTACAGATGGAACATCAAAAAATGATAACATATGAGCTTTATGTGTATAAATTTTGTCTACAAATTCAGTAAATCCAATAAACAATAAATATTAGCATACAATGTTATATTCATTTTAATATAAACTTATTTAGTTAGAGTGGCATTTTTCCATTCTCTTTAAGGAAAACACACCATGTTTCTTTGAGGAAAAATATCGCAGAATGGCAATCACTGAAAATTTATATTCATCCTAGAGTATTTTAAATGTTAATGTATTGTAAAAGACATCACATTCTTTAGGTATTGTGGCGTTTAGCAACTGGCATTCACTGTTGCTGAACAAATCTTTATGCACTGAAACACTTTATCTACCACTTTGTCTCTTGCTCTTTTTTTTCTTCTTCTTTCTTCTTCCTTTTGGACACATTGGTGAGAGAGTAGGGGTTGTCTACAGGCTGCTTCGGGCTTCGAGTAAACCTAACTGACATGTCCAAGCACCTTCTCTCCTCCTATACTTTGCAATAAGATTATGCCAAACCCCAAAGCACACAGAGCCAGTCCTTCCTGAAAGATACAGATTCTATGATCAGAAAAGGAGAATCGAATACAGTAATTCCACTCCCCAAGCCTCATTTAACAACCAAATGTAAATTATAATTTTAGACCGAAATGTAGAAGGATGACTGACTTTTAATAGGTGGTTTGAAAAATATCGGAATTAAGCTTCGTATGTTGTACAAAACAAAATTTTCTCTTTTGTTGTAAGTGTTCAAGAATCCGGGTGAATTCAGACTGAAATAAAGATGTTATCGGCCAACCAGCCAAATAAAAGTACTCAGGGCTTCCCCACTACCATCCAGTGCTGGTAGCACCAGCGGACGGTAGACGGCACGGCGCCTGCCGAGGGCTCACCCGCGGGACCCCTGCTCCTGCCCTCGTGGTCACAGTGTCAGGCAAGGCGATGAGCCTCAAATAAAAGCCTGAGCTCAAAAGTGGTAAATCGAGGCACTTTCTTTTAAATTTGTCTTTCTCCCCCTTCAAAATGTTCTGATCTGAAAGAAAAGCCCAGTATTACAGCACACATGATAAATTTCAACCCAATTCAAAATCTGACAAGGTTAAATTTTTCATTAACATTTTAACATTTTGCTAATGTAGCCGTGTGCCCTGACAACTTATCTGAAAGCAACACACAAACTTTAATGCTTAATATACTGGATATAACTTAGCTACATTATATTCCCAAGCATACTGGGCGAATTCCTTAATGATACTTTTAGAAAATCAAGTTGTCACTAAAATGATCAATGCATACCATTGTTACTTTTTTCTCTTGCTAGAAATCTTGTGTAAACTATGGAGACTTCGGCTAACTTTGGCATATTTAAAGATTATCCAGCTAATAACTTGGCTTTGGTTTCAGGATTCCATTGAACACATCCCTTAATTAAACCTCCAATTCTTATTCATCAGCAATAAATGTTTTCCTTGAGCTTGCTCTTTTAAAATGTGCCTCATATAAGAGCTACAGAGTTAATTTAGTAGATTTCAGTGTACTGTTGATAAAAATTCAGGATACTGTGAGCTGAAATGTTTCTAATATAATGAAGCAAAGCAGATATTATAACCATCTTTTCTTTTTTAGACTATAGGTTGATAGAAAAATTCAATTTAAGCAAAGAAGATTGGTACCTAAATTTTGAGCTAAGATATAGTAATGCATATTATACCCTGCCCCTTCAATAAACCATCATGTAATAAATATTTAAAGCTGCCTTCCTTTTCAAAAGGAAGGATAACAGTGAAACACTCCCTTCATAAGAATTTAAGATTTTTTCCCTTCAAAATTGTTACCTCTAATTCTTATTTTAAATGTGATTTGATTACATCGGGATGCCAAATCAGTGCAATGAACAGCAAGGATGTTATAAATTTTCCTCTTCCCCAAAGCAAGTAGCTATCAGAGCAAACAAACGCCAGGTCCCTAAGCAGCCATTGGGTTACATCTGGATCTATCATGCACGTACCAAGGAGACAGATGGTGTCGTTTAGTATTTTCCTGCAGCAATAAACAGCTAGGTGTCCGTTCGAGATGCAATGACAGCCTTGCTGCATTTAGACAGTTTCTGGCAGGGACGTGAAGAGACGATGTCCACTGTTAACACACTCCCCAGCTCCTACCGGCCACTTCGTCTCTCGCAGCCGGCTCCACATCTGCGGGTCTCCAAGAATAACGGCCCTCCACCGGCGCCGGCCTCCGGCACCCGCATGTCCCCAAGTCATGCTCTTGCAACAACCTCTCCCATTGCCGTTTCCCATGGCAAAATTTAGCTTGTTTCTCTTAGGTCCCTCTGTAGAATTTTTGCTTCACATCCATCAACTGACTACTCTTATTATTTGAAAGGTCTTGCTTCATCTTTCTTTGACTTAAAAAAAATACGGATCAACATGTTTACATATGACAGAGAGCAGCAGCCCTTTGTGTTGGCAACAGCTCTGAAGTGGGAGAAGACAGAGGTTCTGGCCCTTTTTCTTCCATAACCAAATCACGTCAGCCTTTGAGGCCCACTTGGTTGTCCAGAAAACATGTCTGTGGGACGAGGTGAGTTGAAGGCCTTCGTGTCCACGTAAGATGGCAGCATTTTCGAAACCATGGGTGGCCCTTCCTAGAGTTCTAGAGTTTACCTCCCACGGTTTCAGAGATGACTACATCCTGCAGCACGAACCCAACCACCAGCATCACACAGAGAAAAGGACCCAAGCGCCCAAACCCCACACGGTGGTAAGACTGTGAGTCCAGAAGGCATGTGGGCAAGGAGACCCCAGCTGGGCTCCGGACCAGGCAGACAGGGAGGAGGCTGAGACTGCACTGGTTCTCGCAGAGTGGCTTTAATGCACCAGCGGAGGATGAAGGAGGCTGAGGTTTCTGAGGTGTGAAGTTTGTGGCCAGCGTGTTTGTAGCTGTGTGCAGGGGGGCAGTCGTCTGCTCATTTCACAGTCTGGGAAACTGGGGCGCTTTGTGCAAACGAAAAGCAACGTGCACTCAGCAAATCATGGTTCCCTTTCACAAAACAGTAAGTGCTTTCATTGCATCAGATCTTGCTTTCTCATTTGACAAACGCTGGTCACATACAACTTCATTTAAATTTAAACATTTAGTCAATAAAAGACAAAACAGATAGAGATGTGGCTCAGAGGGAGTGACGTGAGGTGACTGTCTCCTGGAAAGGCCAGACTGCGCAAAACTTGTGTCTTCCAACGTCGCGGCCACCAGCTGCTCTTTCTGCTCACCCTGATGTGTAAGTTCAAGGAGGTGATCAGGACACTTTCAGAGAGCTCATTATTAAAAGAATCTGGAGAGAATGAAATTATCACTCACATACGATTACTCTCCAGTTAACAGACGTTACAGAAGAAAGTGCTAATCAAGTCAAATTATGAATTATGGCTACAGTCACTGATGACAGTGAATTGGTATTTTTAAACCTGAACTGTTTACCATCAACTGTCAAGTCAGTTCTCTAAAATAGAGCCTCTAGGGAAACGGAAATCACTCACAAGGTAGAAAATTATTCAATCCTTGGGTGGGAGATGGTGGAGGCCGCGGCCGTGCTCCCTCAAGCAGGCGGCAGGGCACCCGCCACGCACCAGCACCTGGAGCAGGAGGCAGCAGGGGTCTCAGGCTGGGCGCACAAGGTCTGAGCACAGCACAGCTGCACACCGGTGTCGACAAATCACCCACAGGGGAATCTCGTCATACAAACAAGACCTCCACGCACACATGCCAGGAAGTAAAACAGTAAAATGCTCCGGAGGGAAGTCAATTCTGGTCTGATCTCCCTCTCAAGGATCACACGTCCACAGGCAAAACACTGTGGAGAGAATGTGTGAACACAGACCATACCGGACACGAGCCCCAAACCCCAAACACGACGGGTGCGTGGCCGGGTGACTGGTGACGCCAGCCTTTGGATTCCTTCTAAGAAGGACAGGTGGAGAAGTGGATAATGTCATTGATGAGGATAAGAAGAAATAAGGAGCAGCACATTGGCATCAATGTGATGAAAAGTTCCAAGGAGCAACACTGAACAATTTAACGTTTGAATGCAACTCCTCAGTGCAGCTAACTGCATACTACAGATGACAGATACGTGTCCCAGTAATGCACATGCAGCGCTCGCAGGAGACTGGGTTATTGTTCTGCAATAAATACGTGATGACACTTCCTCCCTCGTCCCACTGACCTCAGGTTTGGGCAGGAGACTTGGTCTGACCAGTGAATTGTGAGCAGCAATGATGTTGCTTTAGCAGAGGCTTTATGGGCCAGTGAGCAGCTCACATGCTTTTGTTTCCCTTCCCTTTGGGACCAGCAGTGTCCCAGATTGTGACTCAGGAGCCTGGTCCTGAGCTTTGTGCAGAGTGGCAGTCTGCCTACGCTGAACAAATACAAGCAAGAGACTATTACTGCTGTGAGCCACTTTGATCCGGGGGCACTTTTTACCAAGCAAACCCCAGCTATAGGGACAGACGCAACCCCACACAAGGGTGTGCACACAAACCCATGTCCTGGGGCCTCATGTGCATGGAATTTGCACAGCTGCTCTGACCTGGGGAGTTTTGCTTACTCACTCATGCAGGGATCCTTTCCCACATAAGCTGGGGCTTCGGTGGGAAGATCTGGAAAGCCCCTCTGTGAAGTACTGATTCTTCTACCTCACTTAGAGCAGAGGGTCCATGTCACTTTGAGGCCCACATTGTTACCCTTCCATGGTCTGCTTTGCAGCCCACGGAAGAAAAGGCTGGGATAAGTCGTCGTGGTTGCTTACAGTCGTGCAGAAATTGCACGGTGCAGGAATGATTCCACCAAGTATGGGGACATTTCTGCACTAATTCACATTTCTTCTTCCACAATAAAAACGAGGATCACTTCTAAAAGATTTCCTCTAACTAAAAGCTGAAGTGGTGATAATTTGCCCATTCTTCTTGGCAGCAGGTGTTATCCTATATACAAATTACTGTTGTCTACATTCTCCAAAGTTGTAATTCACATTGGATGCAAAAGTAGGGCGATATAACCAGCCAGCTGGGTGTTCCCATCTTTGAGAATGTTGGCAGCACAGTGTCACCATCCTGATCTCAGTGACACTCCATGAAAAGCACAGGGGGAAGAACACTCTGGTCTGTCCACAGGGACCCAGAGTCCAGCTCCCGCCTGCTGGAGGGAGACTGTGGCTCGCTTCCCCCAACCCTCGGGAGCCTCAGGGTTCTCATCTGCCGTGGGCAGCTCTGCCAAGCCTGGAAGCTCAGATTTACAAAACCACAGTGAGGGTAAGGGAAGCACAAAGGAGTGAGGATGGGCTACGGAAGGGGGAAAGGCGTGGGCAGGTGGAGGCCAGGCCCTTAAACAGGGGGAATCTATAAACTCATGTTTGAGGTTCAGACTTGTTGAATAAAAACAGGCAGACCTTTCTTTTACATGACTATGAACCCTACCCTATTGTTCCAAGGAGATTTCAGAACTGCTCCACGTGAATGCTGATGCTGCACTTTTAATTCAAGATTCTTTCTTCCATTCAACAAATATTTATTGACGACCTTCTATGTAGCAGTTGAAGGTCTAAGCAATTTGTTGTATCACTTAATTCTCTCAACAATCCAACAAGGCAGGTATTATTATTTCCCCCATTTCTACAAAGGGGAAAGTGAAGACCAAGCAGGTTGCGTGACTTGCTAAAGGGGACACATCAAGTAGGTGGTGGAGTCGGGATTTGAACCCATGGAGGTCGTCAGTGGTTAGCTGTTCTTAACCAGTTCGCTAAACGGCATCCAGAAAAAAGAGACAATGCATATTAATAATAGGTGCAAGAATAAAGAACATAGTTTCAGTGAGTAATAGGAGAGGGACTGTTCCACATGGTGGTGTTTTGGGACACGAATGAATGAGTATCTCTAGTTTTTCCCTTCGGTGTGGAGAACAGCCCTTTCCTTTAACTGTGTTGAAGGCAGAGATGTGAACTCCAAAGGGAAACTGCTCTTGGGGTGAGGATCACAAGTCTCCTAGGTCGTTGGCGACCTCTCAGCCTCTTTCCACAAAGTCAAGCCAAACGCAGGTTGGAAGCACCCCCTGGCCGAGAGTCGGGGAACAGAGCAAATGGTAGAAATATCGAAAAACAGGGAACCGGGAAGATTTCTGCATTTCTCTCACAAACGCATGACCGAATTCTGAAGCAGGCATATCCATTTTCTTCTGTGAATGCAAAGTGGAGTAGCTGCGTGGGAAGGTGAGCTGAGGACTCTCCGGCAGCAAAGCAGGTGTTCAAATCTTTGCATATTTGCCCTGATAAATTGAGGGCCCCATGCCAGCTTCCACGGAAAAGGCTCCAAAGACACAACCCAGCAGATAACACCCTTTAAATATTGTGCCTGCCCTCAGAAACTAATGTCCCCATGGGCACTGATGCAGTTGATGCCAAAAGACATACCCATCATTTCTGCATAACAATAACTTTTCAGGGAAAGAATATCAATGAGAAAAGAGGCTGCAGAACTGCACTAATTCTCACTCTGCTAATCAAGCAATGTCCTAAGCTTCCTCAGATGAAAATTAAAGATGCAAGCAGCAAATTGCACAGCAAGTCATCATAGCAAAAAGATGAAAGGCTGTCACATTCCTTGAATTTTATTAAAAGTAACTTGAATGAAATGACCGTGGCTCAAACTCAGAAAAAAGGTGCCCTTCTGTTAACAGTTCGCTTCACTGTCAACTTTCTGCAGCCCTGATTTATGAACCGATATTGCTGGCACACAATAATACTTCTTAAGCTTTATCTTTGCCTTTAGAAAATGCATACTTAGTAATCAAAATGCAGATTTTCTTTCAGGGACTCTGCCTTCTAAGTTTCACTAATAGTTTTGTCTTTGGAGAAAATTGCGTCAAGTATTAGCTACAAACAGGATCTCATTTGCCCTACCACCTGACAAACAAAATATAAACCATGGCTTAGACTTTAGATAATTTAAGAAATCAAACATCATGTAATAGATTTTCCTGTAAGTTATATTTGATAACTCAAGTTTAGATCATAAACCTTGATTGGGTGCGTTTCATCATTCATTTATTAACTCTGAGAATATAAGTTCTTAAGACTCATCAAAATTTTAAGTTCAGAGGAAGCCAACTGGCAGCCTGGCCAGGCAGACACGCTCTGATTGGCTTGCAGGGTGCACCCGTGCATGTGTGTGTGTGCGTGTGTGCGTGTGTGCGTGTGTGTGTGTGTGTGTTCTTAAAGAATTCGAACCCCTCAGGTAGGTTACGTACTGTATAACTTACCACAGTCCTTGCCAGTCCCTAATGCCTTACACTTTCAGTGTACACATTTACCATGCACGCCTACCCTCTAAATCCTGGTTTCTCACCCTGAGCACTATTGGCATTTGGGGCCGCATAGCCCTGTGTTGTGGGGGGCCGAGCTGCACACTGCAGGACGTTTAGCCGCATCTATCCAATAGATTGTGATATCTCACACTGCCTAGAAGCATCACCAAGTGTTCCCTGGGAGGTAGACTCTCCCTCTAGTGGGGAATCCTTCCTCCAAATATAAGACTCCTCTGCTGGATATTTTTTTAGCCTGACCACTCTCCCCATTACCTCTCCCGTCCCCCACCTCCCTTCCTCTCCACCCTGGACTCCATGGTCCATCACTTCAGGTGTTGTCTTGCCCCTGTCATTCCAGAGTGGAAGCACACACCTCTCTAGGGAACCACGCAGAAGTATACCGGCCCTTCTCACGTGCCACTGGCTGCACCCAGCTCCCAGCGATGCTGTGACATGTCTATTCTCAGTGGGATGTGCCTGGCCACAGGATCCTCTTCCAATGGAGGAAGGAGAAAACAGGCTGGGAGACAGAGCAGTGGTCTCTGTCACAAGCAGAGAACTCAAATGCAGCGCTTCCAAACGGAAACCGTCACTTCCCTCTCAAAGCCGTCCCTCCCCTTGTGACTTTGGTTCTGTTAATAGCTGACCACCCACCCAGCTGCTCAAGCAGAAAGCCGCTGTCACCCTTGACTACTCTTTCCACCCTACCATTCCACACCTGAGAGTCGGAGACTTCTGACCTTCACACTCAGGAACATGCCCCCCACCCTACCCCCAAACCGAATGCTGGTCCCCAGTTCTCAGCCACCTGGGTCACCCATCTGATGAGAGAATGGCCTCCTCATTGGGCTGCCTGCCCCATCTTCCCCTTTCCCCGCCCCTTCTGTGGCAGGGTTCCTTCCAAAACGTCAGGGCAGCCCCAGCTCTGAAAGCTCCTAATGTCCGGGAGAATGCCCAACCCTCAGGTATGTTGCAAGATATGACACAGCCCCTGCACCGCACCTCCCTTAGTTCTTCCTCCTCCTTCCTGTTACCCTGGATCCACCTCTCCTGAATCCCCTGCGGCACCAGCCCAGAGCTGGAGAGCAGGCTCCTCTGGGACCTAGAGGGCTGGTTCTGTCACTTCGTTCCCACCCACACCCACCTTCCTTTGCTAAGTCCTCCCCACCAATTCTTCAGGCAGCCTTCGACCACATTCCACCTCCTCCCCGAGAGCCACCTGCACGCCCCCCACCCGTAGTGGGTTAGGTGCTGTGCGCTGCTTTAGCACCAGTGTTCACCCTGGCAATGGTGTTTGAACACTACTGAAGTCACCTGCTTACTGTAGGTGTAGGTGTCGGTGTTGCCAGACTGTGCCTTCTTCAGTGTTGTCTTCCCAGTGCAGAATACAGAGCCCAGAGCCTGCCACAAGGCACAAGGTAGACCCTCAATAAACATTCGTCCTGTGGATACAGGAGTGAATGCATGAACGTGGGACTGAATGCCTCACTGCACTTTGAATAAGATTTCCACTGAGAAGCTCATTAAACAGTCTGATTTTCAAAGACAGAAGTCAGCAGAACATTCTGGCCTGAGCTCTGTTGCTCGTTACGTGGACAGTGGGCAAACCGTGTAACTTTCCTGGCCCTTAGTGTCCTCCTTGTAGCCTGAGAAATGCGGAAGTACATTTCTGCTTCTCTTTGAGTTCTAGGTTTCTTCCGTTCTGTAAGGTATCAGGGAGAAATGGTAAGGCATCTTTGAGTGTGGCAGCAGAGGGAATACATTCTGAATTCTATTTTTGGTCATTGTCAAGCACCTGTGATTTTTTTCCATTAGGAGAAAGTATGCGAGGATGTATATAATGAATATACATTTGTATATACATGTGTATATATAAAAAATATATGTGTGCATGCATATCTCTGAATTTTGTCACAATACGCATTAATTGACATGTATGCACAGATTTCCAGGGCAACTGCAGAGAAGAAAGAGTATTTTAATTCTTTCATATGTTTTTGTTAAAGGCCTTCTGATATCTGACCTTTCTCGAGCTGCTGAAGCAGCACTCTCCTCTCTGTAATTCTGCAGGTACCAGTCCAAGCGCTCATGTAAATTACGTGCCACCACGGAAGGCGCGGAGCCCGAGTGCAGCGTAGAAGAGCCAAAAAGGGAATGAATAACTTACGAACTGCAGCCCTGCCAAAGTGAAAAGAAGGCAAGTTTCTCTGCCAGGAAACAAAAATTGAGATCAGCATGGGGATGAAAGTCATGGCTAATGAGAAAATGCTGTATTACGTTTTTTAAAAAAGCATACTTATTGATTAATTTGAATAACTACATGAGCATATGAAAACTTGGGAATTCTCAACTTCATCATGCCAATGAAAATATTTATCAAACAGTAAACAGATTTTTAAGAGTACTAAATTGACATGTGTAAGGCTGATGTCTGATAAAATACTGAATCCTATGCAGTGACTTCTAAGGAAAATAACGTGCTGTTCTCACCAGCCACGTGCCGACGCTGAGTAGAGCCCAGCCAGGTATGGTTTAGGAAGGATTTCAGTCCTCTATTGCTGCAAAACAAATCACCCCAAAACTAGTGGTTTAGAACAACAGTGATGGCTTTTCTTTCTCGTGATTCTGTGGATTGGGTGGGTATGGACTGGCTGCTGGTTTTGCTGTGGGTCAGTTACAAGACTGTCCTCAGCTAGCAGGTGCACCACGCCCTACACGATGGCCCCAGTGACGCATCTGTCTGGCAGTTGTGCAGGTGGGCGGTGGGCGGGGGGGGGGGGGGGGGCTCTGATTCTCCCCCATGTGGCCACTCGTTCTCCGCCAGGCGGGACTGGCTTCCGTAATAGAGGTCTCCAGGGAGCACTCTCAGAAAACTAGATGGGATCTTTAAGGCCTCCTAGGGCCTGGGTTCCAGAATTCACACACAGTCACTGCCCCATTTTCTGTTAGTCAAGCAGGTCCCAATTCAAGGGTGGAGAAAAACCAGCCGTGTTTTCCATCTGACCCAGCGTGGACGACAGACAACTCTGCATTCACGGTTCCAAAGGCTTAGTGAAGTCAAAGGTCAGTCGTTTCCATAGCAAACTTGGGGGGCTCAGGGTCTCTGCATGAGGGACCCCAGGGGCTGGCAATTAGAAACCCTAAGTTCAAGTCCAGTCTCAGCTATCTGGATTTCAACTTGACTTTCTGTGAATTCACACTGAGCCCAGTTCTACATCAACCCATCTCTCTTCTGCTCATTCTTGTCCAGACAAATGCGCCAGGCTGGACTTAAACTACACAGGCGAAGACGCAGAAGGACTCGCTCTCGGGGAGGAAATGAGCCCACTGCTGCGTCAGGCTCTATCACCACGCTCACATTTTGGCTTCTGCTCCAAATTAACACTTGGCAAATAATTCTTAGAAATGCCTTAAAACAAATAAGATAGACAATGGAAATGAAGCAGCTGTCTACAAAAGCCATGAGTCACTTTCAATCTATTTTAAGAACGTTTTAGATAGACATTCATATGAATTATCTCAGAAGGTGTTTTTTTAAAAAACTCATGTTGACATTTTGTCAAGAATATAAAAATAAACAAAAATCTGATAAGTTTGAGGAGATTTATTTTAATAAACAATTTCGAAAAAAGAAAGGGAGGAATTAATGAAATGGCATTTAGATATGTTTCATGATTCATTTTTTAAGAGATCTGTTGAAATATCTGGGATTGTTCTGTTCTCTGTTTAGTGATTTTACTAAAATACTTTTCTGGTAGCTGATAAAAGCATATCAAACCACACCACCCATAGCACGATGTTCTTTGCATATGATATATGCAATTTTGACAGAACAGAAGATCTTTAAAAGAAGCATTCAAAACTTTCAATTCAATAGATGGATCTCAGGCTTCTTATGCAACTTAAATTCAAAACTGAAACTCATACAAAATGTCCAATCTCACTCATCATGTATTCAATCCTGCAAAGCTGCAGAATAAAAAAAAATCATTTTTTAAAGTAACATACATTTGAGAAGTAAAATAGAAGTATATATTGACTTTCAAAATAATTATTTCAAAAAAAAATCCTGATAATAAATATTTGAATTCACAGATGTTTCACTGTAGCTGAATGCTTTTTATCAGGAAAAGTGTACTTACTTGCTGGTTGTAATTAGCTAACAAAATCAACACAATACCAACAATATTAACACTATCAATTACCTAGTAAACTCACTGATCTCCTCTGCTACTGCTGAAAAAACTTTAATCCTAAATATTTCCACAAAGCTCATGATCAGCCCAGTCCTACCTACACGGCTCCCCACCATCTCACTGACATTGCAGAGACTGGGACTGGTCATTCCCCCCTGCACATTCTCACCTGTTATATGTTGTATTGGGTTTTGTTCTTACTTCTCCTTTAATATCTGCCTCTGCCCCTTATACTAAAGAGGATGAAAAGAGTCCCTCCCTAAGGGGGTTGCTTTGGGGTTAAAGAAACTCATGTGTGCAGTGGTCCTAGAACAGGAAACCTGCACATGTGAGCCTCGATGGGCACAAAGTCTCCTTTGACACCGTTCTTGTCTCTGAGTTAGGACTGGCTCACGGTCAGGGGTGCCCCTTGCTATTCAATCCACCATTCTCTGACTCTTACGTTAGCTCCTCCAGTTGTGGGAGGAGGGGGAGGGGAGGCAGAAATAATGCATTTCATTTACATATTCTTTGCAGTTCTAAATGTTTATTGCATTTATTTAATGACCAGCAATCATGGTTCCATTTTTTGATAACCATAAGGATATAAATGAAACAGGTGGCCAAATTTCGGTGTCATATTAAAACTATAGGGCAGAACAGTCCTCCCACAATACTTTACAAAATAGGCTAACATTCGTAAAAAGCAACAAAGAAAATTCACCAATTTCAGCCGCAATGCAAAAAAGGGCATGGTCCAGTGTTATAAACTCCACAAACTGACGGTCAAGGAGAGATAGAGAAGATTCCAGAGCTGAGCAGACAGAAGTGCATTTGGCTTTTAATTCTGCCTGGGCCTCCAAGCCACAGTGCCAAGGCCACAGAGCCAGAGAACTCTTACTGACACCCACACACCTGGAGTGAGGCACCCAAGGGCATTTCCCATTTCTCACTGAGGGATGACGAAAATCATTGCATGGTGGGAAACAGAAAAAGAGCAAAAAATGAATAAAATGGAACTGCTTGTCTCAGTTAGAAATGAAGGTCTTAAGGATGAGGAGCGGATCTGAACCCCAAGCTTGTCCTCCATGGAAAGCGATGGCTCCCCTCCAGAGGGCGAGCGCTGGAAACAGGCTGTGGCCAAACAGAGGGAGGCCAGCCCCGCGGTCCCGAGGGACCAGGAGCAGCAAACACCCCTCCACCACCCCACACCCCTAGGAACTAAGCCAGCCTCCCACACAGTGGGGCAGAGGTAGCAATGACCGCCAGAGGTCTGGAAGGGTGGTGTTCTGGCCACTTTGAAGGGCGCTTCTATTAACACTAGCTCCCCAATACATGAGCAAACACCCCCACTTCCGCCAGCACAGTTGATGTGAGGGGTGGGGCTGGGGGAGGGGGGGCGGATCCAACACCAAAGCCACGGCCAGGTGGAGACAGAGGCTCTGAGACAGGACACTACCCTTAGGGTCTTGGGGTCCCCGCCAGTGGGGGGCTGGACCAGGGAGCAGCCCTTTCTCCTCCGCCGTTTATCATTTTCTCCCATCAGACAGGTGAGGTGCACAGAACCAAGACTGCTGTGTTCCCCCACCATGGAAGTTTATCGGGGTGGGGGTTAGGGGTAGGAAACCGGGACACATCCCCGTGACCTCACAGATAGGTCTCAGGGAACAATGGAAACATCTTCCAGGATGCTGCAGCCACTCTGGAATCTGCCCTTCCCGACCTCCCGCTGAGTCCCCCTCTGGCCGCTGCATTGTAAGGGTCATGGCCGCCTTGTCCCCACCTCCTGCGCAAGGGCTTTCCTGTGGGGCCTCACTCTAAACTAGCTGCGACCAGGACACGCCTGTCGTATTGGTCGCATCCGGTGGGTAGAGGGCAAGGGCGCTGCTGGACGCCCCCAGCGCACGGGGCCGCCCCACCGCACATTGTCGCCACCTAAAGCCCGCAGCGCGGAGGTGGCGGAGGCCGGCTGCACACATGCGACCCTATAGCCTCTTGTGTGCATCGCAGCCTGTTAAAATTCACTTTGCCTTAAGCATGTGATGGAATAACTCGGTCAGTATAATTGCATCCCACTGTGACCATCACATCTCCGAGGAGCCATTTCCCCTAGTGGAGGTGTGGGGTACCAGGGTCTCTAGCCTCGGAGTGAAGGCGCAGAGTCATATGACCACAGGATAGGCATCCCATGGCACAGTGCTCCGCTCAGGTGGCAGGGCAGGGGCTGGCACTCTGTCTGTAAAGGGCCAGTAAGCAAACAGCTCAGGCTGAGCGCCATGCCATCCCTGCCACGCCTGCCCAGCTCTGCCACCGTGGTGGGTAAGCAGCCACAGCCAATGTGCAAATGGATGAGTGCGGCTGTGTGTGTTCCAATAAAACTTTATTTATGGAAACTGAAAAATCAACTTCATATAATTTTCATGTGTCATATAATACCATTTTCTTTTGATTTAAAAAAAAAATCATCTAACCATCTAAGAAATATTCTTAGTACTCAGGCCACACAAAAACAGATGGCAGGCTGGATTTGGCCCACAGGCTGCAGTCTGATAACTCCTGGTATAGAGAAAGCTGAAAATCATAGTGAAAGCCATGGCAGAAACATTTAAAAGTGTCCCTGACAATCGAATGAAGGACAATAAAGGTTATATCTTTCATCCAAAGGGCATTTTTCTTCTTAGTTTTATAATCTCTCATCTGTACTCAATATGCTGTACTTTACAATAAAACCCCTGAAATAGATTTTTTTGGAAAATAATAGTTTCCAAGTTATTACTGAGTTCTCAGCTGAGAAGGAAAGTGCAGTAGCTCAGAGCAGGGGTTGTGGCGTCAACAGTCTAGACACGAATCCCACCTCTGCCACCTCCTGGCGTCTTGCCTGTGTGGACCCACCGGGGATCTGGCCACATCCGGATGACGGGGGCTGGCTGCCACCGAGGTAGCCACCTCATGGCACGATTCAGGGTGTCGAGGCGGCAGCAACGTCAACCAGAAAACTCAAACCAGAAAACCCGCCCTCAAGTCCGAGCTCCGCCACTCACGCGAAGGAGACCTCAGGTCCCTCCCCCACCTTCCTGGGCCTCATTTTCCTCACCTCAAAACGAAGGGGCTGCACTGAATAATCCGAGCATCCTTCTTGCTGTAGAAGCTGGTGAATCAATACTTTTTGAACACTTATTTTTAGATAAAGCAAAAAAAAAAAAAAAGTCAACTTGAGTGTAGCTGCAAACAAAAGTATCTCATTTCCCCACTCAATAGCTAATTCTCTAGCAGTCAGAATTCAGAACACATGTTGCGTGATTTACGGTGGCAACCGGTAATTTGTGTGAGAAAGACTTAATTTAGAAGAACGCACATGTCATTTTTTTTTCATAACCAAGTAAGAGTTACAATTAGTTTGATTCATATGCTGTCACCGATGTCTCCACCGCACGCGTGCGAACAATGAGACGTTTTCAAGGCAGCGCGTTGATAGAGAGAACTGTTTCTCAGTGTGTAATTAATACTAAACATAAATCCTCCTCCATTTCCCTGTCGACCAGCCCGGGCTCACTCGAGCCTCATCTTCCAGGAGTGGGTCATTAAGTCGGAAAACCACTGACGACATCCACTTCTTTACTGAATTTTGCTCTGCGGCATTTGCCCTTTGGGAAATTGCCAAAATAAGTAGTGGTGGAATGCCCCAAGTAACTGACAAAGCAAGAAATAGCTCAGCTTTGTCCCCCATTATCACACGCTCTTAAGGTGTCGCAGAATTTTTAATGCTATTATTCTATCAAAAACCAGATGAATCAAAATGTTTTGAATGCTTGTTGTACCAGTCAAGGATATGCAAGAGTGGGTTTAAAATCAGAGTAGGTATGATGCTTGTAATTGAAGAATTGAAGTGTTTATGAGCACTTCCTTTCTTGTCACGAAATTCCTCCCTTGCTTAACATCTATCTGTGCTACTGGACAGCAAAAGAATCAAAACCACACTAAGGATTGATTTCATCAAGAAGAAATAAAGCACCGTCCACATAGATCAAATCTTAGAGAAGTTACCATATGGGACATGAAATAGTAGACATGACGTAAATAGAGTTCATTTTAGAACGTGTGCGCGTGAATACACATTTTATATGCCATTGAGCAATGTACTCCTAGTATACAAATCAAGTATTTGTCTTCTATCATAAAGTTGAATAATGCCATAATAGTATAAGTCTTTGATAAGTCCATTCAGTCCATGCACATTTTGTCACAAAAATTAATAGTAATTTTTAAATGATCAAATATCTTACACATAGCATGCACTTAATAAATATTGGGAGAATGAATGTGTTTTGAGACACCAGCTCACTGTCGTCTACTTGGGTTATTGCAGCCTCTTAACCTGGATAAACGTGGAATGAATCAGTTAGAAAGAAGCAAGTGAGAAAGGTCGGGGGCACGGCCGGCTTCCCGCACTGAGAGGTCCTCAGCATCCCTGCGGCCGTGCACCAGGGTGGAAGCCAACAGCTTCCCAGCTGTGCCTCCCTCTTGTCTTCATGTGCCTCATAGTGTGCATGGTCTATCTTTAGGGTGACCGTGAAATGCTTTTCATAGACTATGCATTGAATGAAAATAAATATATTAGAAAGCAGAACATTGGTAAATGAAAAAATAAGATTAGTTAGTGACAACGCACACAGCTCATCCTCATCGAACGGTCACTATGTGCGCCTGAAGGTGGCAGAGCTTCAGTTTCCTAAAGTCATCCCCTAAATAGCCTTGCCTCTTTAATCTCTCCCTCTCACTGGCGCCACAGAATCTTTCCAGATGCAAAAGCTGATCTTGTTGCTCTCAACTTTAAACTCTTCAGTGGTTTCCCATCACTGGCCACAGCAGCTTTCAAACCTGTTTGATCAGGATTGAGTACTATTAGTAGAAGAAAGTCTTGTGCACATATACATTGATAATAAATAGAGAGAGATTAAAGGGAACAACTGGTTTCCCCCCCAAAACTTACCCTTTTTACATGCAATGCACTGACATTGTCTATTCCAGTCTATTCCTTTAAAATGCTGATTGCAACCCACTGAACTGATTTCATGACCCACCAGCCAGTGCCACACAAATTGAAAAACACCTATCTAAATGGTAAAATCTAAATTCCTTGGCTGTGGACACCAAGTCCCCTAGGATCTGGTATTTCTCATCTTTCACTGTGACCCCAGTGCACCCAGGCCAGCCGCCATAGCATTTGATCTGCAGTTCTCTTCAAGACTGGGGTCCTAATCTTTGATTGTGTGCAAACCCTTCCCCCACCGTGTCCACCTGGGACCCCTGCTCAGAGTCACACATGGGACAGTCTTTCACTGTCTGCCTTCTCACCACCCCTTGACCCATTTGGTATTTATTTGTTTAAAAGGGAACAGACATTCACTCTGCCTTACTTGTGTATCTTCCCTATAAGAATTTGGGCTTGACTCAACTACACCATTTATTCCTTTGGCACTTCCCATGTTTATTCCCTCTCATTCTTTCTCAAGCCTCCTCTTGAGAAGTACCAGTAGTTAGTTCATGTGATTCCCAGAAAAATCATGAGATGCACTGTTTCCTACCACCAGGCCAGTGACGGCTACTGACTCTGCCCCCCTGACACTGGGTGCAATCAGAGTCAGGCACATTTCAACACAGAATTATGTTTCAGGAAGATAGTGGAGTAGAGATGGATTCTGGGCTACTCTGAAATTAGTAAAGACTGGAGCAGTGATGGGTTCTAGGCTATTCCAAAATTAGTATACAGACTGAACAAGCTGTTGAACAACTTCACATCATACTTCACATCTTTGGGTTGGAATTTCAGAGCAGTTGGCGTCTTCCGGTGCCAAGCTGATCTCAGATGACTGGGGGTGAAAGACAAGAAGACCTTTGATGGACAAACTTCCCAGCTGTCACACAGGTCATGTTGTAGTCTTTCCTTTCCACCATTAAAGGATACCCTTTCTGTTCATATCCATTATTTTTTCCCAAATAAGCATATTTGCAGTAAAAAAAATACTTGTTTGCTAGGTCCTTATTTTCAAATGTGTGCTTATTGTTTTTAATTTCTCCATGTTATCCTTCTGATTTCTAGCGATCCCTTAAGTACCTCTATGTATCACTTGGGGTTCCACAGAGAAAACAGAAATAATAGGATGGTTGTATATCTGTCTGTCTGTCTATTCATCCATTTATTGAGAGAGGGAGAGGGAGAGAGAATTTGTTTCAAGGATTGTGGGGCTGCAAGTGTGAAATGTGCAGGGCAGGCACCAGGCTGGAGACCCAGGGAAGAGCTGAGGTTGCAGCTCAAGTCCGGAGGCAGAACTCCTTCTTCCTCGGGGGACTTCGTTCTTTTCTCTTAAGGCCCTCAGCTGATTGGGTGGCAAGAGCCAGGAGGAAACTGTCCGCCGAGCACAGAGCCCGTGCGGAGGCATCGCCAGCCCTGGTACGCAGGTTATGGGTGGGAGAGAGCTGGGCGTGCAGAAACAGATAACCAAAATCCCAGTCCAGACACTGCACTCATCCGTGTGGTCTTGGACTTCACATATGGGAATCTTGTTTCTGTCATCAGCCACATAAAGAAAGTTCCACCCACCCCGCGTGTTTTCACTGACATTCCAAAGAAAACATGAAATGTTTCTGGCAGACCACGGGCACCAAATGAACGCTAGTTCCTTTCCTCCCTGCCAGCCTGGAGGACAGCCTCTTTAGCGTGCAGTGGTACCTGGGCACCCAGGCAGGTGGACCACTCTCTCCTAGAACTTGAAAAAAGGCATAAAGGATGTTTCTCTGATAATTAAACAAGAAACAAACATAAGTAGTCCCAGAACAGACATGGTAAAGAGTAAGATGCTGCCAAATGGCCTGTCAGGGCCCCACAGAAAACAACAGAAATGTGCTGGGCAGAGGTAGCAGGGGATGGGGCCGTGTCTCTCCAGCGCTGTCCAAGGGAGAGGGCAGGCAGCTTAGGGCAGCTGGTGCCTAGTGGTGACCTCGTCATGACAACAAGCTCCGCACCTCCCTCTGCTTGCTCTGATTCCTGTGTGAGCACGAGTATGAACATCACTGCTCTGTGAACGGGAGTGTCTTGTTTAGATGACAGTGGCATTCCTCGGTGTGAATTCATAGATGATCTGCTTTCTGCTTCTGATGCATCAGTCTCTATGAGTCGAGTGCATGTGAGTCTGTTCCGAGAGTGGGGTGCTTGCTTGGGGTGCTGACAACTTAAGTTGCTGAGCCCTCGACGTGAAAGGCCAACCCAGGCTGGATGGGAAGGTTTGGCTGCCACATGGGAAGCTGCCTTGGTGGACATCAGATGGGCAACCAGGACATCCAGGGACACCTGTGACCACTGTGCCTTTCCATGGAGCTAAAGAAGGGTGGCTCCCTGGGGAGCCTTCAAGCCAGTGTCCCTACCATGGAGCGTCTCATTTCAATTCCTACAAAGTCTTTCCTCACTTCCTCTCTTTTAAAATGAAAGTCTTACTGGAGAACAGAAATGGTTCTTTATAATTTAAGTAAAAACTTAGAAATGAGTTTCCAATTCAGCATTGAGATAAAAAAATAACTCCCATTTTTTTGGATTGAGCAATTTATGGCTATGTCCCTCGGCCTATTTTGTCCCACCTTTTGCCATTGAATGTTTTTGTTACAAAGCTTTACAAAGAGATGCTTTTGAAATGTTCACAAAACCTCAATTTCGATGGTTTTCCTAAACAGAAAGAGCTGGTGTTACCTTGAAAAACCATTTCCAACTTATAAGGCTTCGGCCCGCTAAACCCGGAAGCTTCCAGCTTGAGCTCAAACGAGTGGACAGGCTATTTTAGGCATCAGAGAGCCACACGGAGGCCGCTCCTGGGAGTCACACTTCAGCAACCACCTTCTCGCCAACTTGTCGAGTTGCTTCCGTGCCTCCCTTCCCTGCAATTCTCAGTTTAGAGTAACAAATCCACAAGTTCCTTCTGAGAGAGAGTCCTGGGATACGCAAAACTCCACATAGGGTGTGCCTGGCCTCTGGTGTTTGTCTTTGATCTCAGGGTCCCTCTGGCCAGAATCCAGACCCCAAGCACATATATGTTCCCCTAACCATATACGTCTCCCTACCAGTCTTGCACAGGCTCCATCTGTGGAGGGCTCTGGCTGGTCTTCTGGAAGAACCAACATTCCATGCTCAGGATCAGGAAAATGGCTGGGCTTAAGGAGCCTCATTCCAGGCCCTCTCTAAGGACCCAGAGGAAGCATCCTTAACTTGTTCCTCCCAACATGGGACTCCCGTCAGCCCACCAATGCAGAAGCTGTGAATGGCTTTGGAGTCTCTCAGTTAAAACCCACAGTCCTGAGGTTTCCCGGAGGGTGCTGGAGCCTTGGGCCCTGGGCTCCAGGCTTCACAGAGGGAGGCACAGCAATGGGCAGGATGCCAAATACAAGGAGTGCACCCAGGGACGGGGACCAACTCACATGGGGAGTGAATGGGGACAGTGCCTGGGCTGCTGTGAAAATGCTTTGCACTGGGCCATTTATGCTTTATGTGGACTGCTTGGCCAATGGCTGGTGCTAGTGCATACAGCTTCTTTTCTTTTCTTTTCTTTTCTTTTCTTTTCTTTCCTTTCCTTTCCTTTCCTTTCCTTTCCTTTCCTTTTTGGTGGCTAAATCTGTACCGATCTTGAAGGTGTGCACATAACTCTGTCCACTGTCGTCATTTAATAGATGCTTCTGATTAGTAGTATTAAGAACTCTGCTAGTACTGTAAAAACCAAGAGACAAACAGATGAATATTATATATTCACTGATTCTGGATTACTGGATTTCCCAGTTAGGCCTCTAATATCTACTTAACCCAATTTAATATAGTATTGATACACTAAAGTATATTTGGCTATCAATTGGTAATTCAAACTGAATGTGTGAATGTGCTGAATTTCACTGCAGACCTGAAGAAGCAGGTGTGGAGGTGAGGACCTCACATCACTCTTCAGACAGAGGAAGGTCTGGGCAAACAGTGGGGCCTCCACGATGTCCTCTCTCCTGCTAGGACTGACCCTGCTTCCCAGTATGGCAAAGGCAGATCACTCAGCACTTTTCCTGCCTTCTATGAAGCCTTTACATAAAATCTTTTCTCCCAGGAGATTCTTCCCTTGGGCTGATGACCAGGAGACCCAGGGTGATCGGTGGCAATGCCATCCAGGTAAGTGAGGGCTGAGGAGGACATTTCCAAACACAGTGGCTGGATAAGGGAATAGCAGTCTTCTTGGCAAAGCTCTTCTACACCTAAAACAAAATGTGTTCCAAGCTGTGTGAAATGCTAGTAAAACATCCATGGTCCCAGCTCTATAAATTAAAAATAGAGCAGAAGGCACCACAGCTGCAGTGCTGGGCGGGCGGGAGGCTGGCTGGGCAGCTGGAGGCATGAGGACGTCTGTCTACAGGGAGGGCTGGGGAGGGACTGGCCGGGCTTCTTCAAGGCTGGCAGCAGCTATGCCACAGGGACGAGCGGCAGCTGTTACGGGGACTGGCAACAGCTGGATGGAGGAGTCTAAGCTGCATTTCTGTCTGTGACCTTGAAAGGAGAAGACATACGTTCGCCAATGGTCTCTTGCTTCCAGAACAGGAGTTGGTGCTAAATTTTGCACATTTTCTTCACTGGGAAATGATGATATCCTAATGTAAGGATTTCTAATACTCTTTGGATTCCATTATTATCTCCCTCAAATCTGCAATACTTTTTGGTTTTTTTTGGTGTTTGTGTGTGCTGACCCAATAACTTTCACATTCCCACTCGACTGACAGCTGCGCACAAAACTGACGAAGCTCCATGTGGAGGCAGAACGATGCCCTCCCCAAAACACCCACTCCTGATCCCCGGAACCTGTGCATATGTGACCTTACACAGTGACAGGGACTTTGCAGATGTGATTGAAATAAGGATCCTGGGATGGGGAGATTATCCTGGATTATTCCAGTTGGGATGTTCACCTCCTGAGGAGGGTCTCACCCACCCTGTTCTCTCCATAACTGGCTGCTCCTTCCCACAGCCACCTTGGCCCGGATTTGGGAGCACAAAATCAAAGAATTATAGTCAAGACTAGAGACACGGAAGTGGTGTTCACACTTACATAAGTCATTCCATTTCTGATGACTCTGCGCAGTCCTCTCTGATCCTCGTGTGTGTAGCTAGGGCACAGATGAGAATGCAAAGTCTATTTCCCAACTATCCCTGAGAAGTTCCACTTTCATGTAATCGCATGAGATGAATGAAACTGTTCCCTATACATCGGGTGATTCTGGGGAAGCTGGCTCACAGCACATGCATTATTTATCCTTAGCAACTCAACGTCCTGGTCCCACAAGTGTCCTGTTACAAGCCATGGATATTTGAGGACTAACTGGCAAGTATAACCCTTAGAAACCACAGAGCTGTGGGTTTCAACACGAACTGCTGGAGGTTTTCAGCACGTTTACAGAGGAACAGACAATGATTTTTGGCATCAATTTTACCAGACTGCTTTTATTTCCATCCCAAAGCTGGTGAAAAGCAACGAAATAACCAACACAGTATAGTAATCCGGGTATTATAAAGTTCTTGAATAGAACACACATGTACACACACACACACACACACACACAAAGAAGAAACTGGTCTACGCCAAATCTCATCTTAAATTACACTGCATTGGAGAGATATGTGTAATTATTTAAATTACATGTTATTTAACTGGAACTGGATTGAATAGAGTGAACAGCTGCAGAATAGGAACTGTACCTATGCTGCAAAGCAAACCTCTGTGAAGTTTCAGCTGATGGTATTTGTTTTTTCCATCACAGAATCTGAGTATTAGCACATTGAAATATCTAGTTTTCAAAATATTATGCATAATATACATCTTAGTGTTTTAAACCAAATCAACAGGACAACTCAGTATGATGGTTAATTACACGTGTCAAGCCGGCTGGGCCATGTGCCCAGATAGGTCGTCAAACATTTTTCGGGATATTTCCATAAGGGTTATTTTTGGATGAGATGAATATTTAAAATGGTGCACTTTGAGTAAAACAAATTGCTCTTCCTAACGTGTTGAAGGTCTTATAGGAAAGGACTTACCTCCCCCAAAGCAAGAGGGAAAGTGGCAGCACATGGTTTTGAACTTGAACTGCAGCATCAGCTCTTGCTGGAGTCTCCAGCCTGCCGGCCCGCCCTGCAGACTGCGGACTTGCCGGCCTCCGAAACCGTGTCAATCAATGCCTTCAAATAATGCTTTTTCCCATATATACACACACATTTTATTGGTTCTGTCTCTGTAAAGAACCCCAACTAGTACACTTAGGATTAATAAAAGCTAATGATTGTTTCCCCAGATTTGTGTTTTCAACAGAGATGATGCACTAAGTACAATTCTCTTCGCTGTTGAAAAGGGAAAATAACAACTGTGGAGAAACAGTTCAGTGAGCGTCTCCAAGAACAGCACCGCCCAAGAGTGGGCAGATCTCAAGAGGAAGGGATGACAGGTCTGTTCATGGAAGATATCTGGACACAGAGAGAGAGAGAGAGAGAGAGAGAGAGACAGGACCTATGCGGAAATAGGAACTGTGGTTCAGGAACGGAGGTGACATTCTCCATGTAGCCTCCAGGGGTGCCACGCAGTCCCTCACTGACGGGCTGGGAACCAATGAACACCACCATGTCGAGAAACGGTCACTGGCTGACTGGGTTTGAAACCTGCCATCTTGAACCTGGAAGGGAGTTTGTGTCAAAGTGTGAGAGACCCCTGCACTCGCCACCAGCAACCTGCGAAGGCAGGGACAGCAGTGCACACCTCGGACCCTCATTTCCAACCTATGGCTCTTGCCACCAATCGGCCTCAGCAGATGCTGGGCAGCTGCATCCCTCCACAGTCAGGCTGCCTGCTTTGCCCGGGTCTTATGGCTTTGCAGGAAAATTAACTGTGGGGAATTTTGGCATCTGTAGATTTCAGCTGAGAGAGAAAAACAAAGATGGGGATTGTGCATATTTGAACAGACACTGTGACCCCTGTCTAGCTACCTCATGCCAAGGGGGCATTTCAGACGCAGGGGGTTGGGGGAGCCATTTTTTTTGTTGTTGTTCCCTGATACAAGCACTTCAGTGATTAACCCTCACGTGTGTTAAACCCTTACTGAAGGAAAGAATGAAATAGCACACCTCAATTACTCAATTAAGTACTTTGCTTATGGGTTAAAAATGAAAAGTGTGCTTGCATGTGTTCACGTGTGCACAGCGAGAGATGGGGTGAGGGCAGAGCACGGGCAGGGGTGGGAGGTACAGGAGGCAGGACTAGTATTGGCTTGGGGACGAGAGCCCCTGCCAGCAACCCTGGGACATGCTCCGCCCCACTCATTCCTTCACGTCATTCAAGACTTCCTCGAGTCTTCCAGTGCTCCAGGAAGACTATATCATAGCACACAGTTCTCCCGTTTTTACAGGAGACCTCACGCTAATCTAGGCATCTATAGGAACATGTCTATGATGTGGGAAGCAGAAATTCAATTAACCTCAGTGATTTTCAACTATCCACCATGCATCCTCATTCAGTTCTGCTGTGGACCAACACTTTTCAAGCTACTTTGGGTGGAATATGTTATTACAGGTTGAGTAATCCTTATCCAAAATGATTGGGACCAGAGATATTTTGGATTCCAGATTTTTTTGGATTTTGGAATATTTGCATATACATAATGAGATATTTTGGGGGTGAGACCCAAGTCTAAAAACAAAATTCTTTTATGTTTCATATACACCTTATACATATAGCTTGAAGGTAATTTTATGCGATATTTTAAATAATTTTTGTGCACAATACAAATTTTGTGTTAAGTATTTATGTATGGAATTTTCCACTTGCAGTATCAAGTCAATGCTCAAAAAGTTTTGGATTTTGAACCATTTCAGATTTTGGATTTTCAGATTAGGGATGATGAACCTGTATTATATGTTCAGAAGGTGACAGCTCGATCATACAAGATTGCAGACTATAAAATTAGGAGCTTTTCTTCCTCCCGACTGCAGTTGAACCCAGTGATCTGTTATTTCTCCTCATGGACGGCTACCACACGTCCGCCTGAGTCACAGTGACCCCCTCCCATCCCTTTCCACCTTGCTGTTGTCATGCAGTGATAAAACACTGCCACCCGGAAGTCCACACTCCGGTCAACCAGGTGCTGTGAGGCGGGACAGGACGACTGACTGCTCCTTTGCCCAGACAACGAGGACCCCTCTCTTTGACATGAGAGACGAAAAAATATTCATAGCCACATATAGCCCTTCTGTTCAGTATTGTCATTTAATGAAGGAATCAGTATTTCCCAATTAATTTTCCCAGTGTGCTTATTATTTGGAATCAATTGATTAATCTAGTTTTAAAAATGCCTATTTTTTTTTTTTTTTGAGACAGGGTCTCCCTCTCTCTCCTAGGCTGGAGTGCAGTGGTGTCATGATAGCTCATTGCAACCTCCAACTCCTAGGCTCAAGAGATCCTCCTGTCTCAGCCTCCTCAGTAGCTGGGACTACAGCTGTGCAGCACCATGCCTTGCTAATTTTTTGTTTATTTTTTTTTTGTAGAGACAGGGTCTCGCTTGTGTTGCTCAGGCTGGTCTTGAACTCCTAGCCTCAAGTGATCCTCCTGCCTCGGTCTCCCTAAGTGCTAGGATTACAGGCGTGAGCCACCGTGCCCAGCCTGAAATTTTTTAAAGAATAAAATCAGTCTGTAATCAATGCAAAATATTTAGGGAAGTGTTTAAAAAATAGTAGCTCATGTAGAGAGCTTTCTATGAGTCCGATGTTATTCTAAGTGCTTTCTGTGTTAACAGCAAAAATATCCGTATTCTACAGGACACAGCTCACGAGTGGTGAGAAAGCATTTGGACCCAGACTGCCCAGCTCCAGCGCCTGCGTGGTGAAGACTCGGCTGCTCTCAGACAGTGATCAGACACACCCGGCGAGGGCTGTGCTTTGCTTCTCCACGATTCCTAGACCATGTTCATAAGTGTGCAGCTATTTCTGACAACTCGAACGACGTGCCCTTTCTTGAAGTTCTGTTAGTTGGTCTCTGTGATGGCTAATTCTGTGTGTCCACTTGACTGGGCCACAGGCTGCCCAGGTTAAACCTGAGACTGGCATCTGAACCGGCGGACCCAGCGGAGCAGAGCGTCCTTCTGGATGTGCGTGGTCATCATCCAATCTCTATCCAGGCCTGAATAGAACAAAAGGTGGAGGGCGGAGGAATTTCCCCCTTTCTTGGCCTCCTGCCTGCTGGCGTCAGCTGGAAGATCACTCTGCTCCTGTCCTTGGACTGAGGTTTGTGCCATCAGCTCTCAAGCCGTCAGACCTGAGCTGGATCACACCACGGGCTTCCCCGGGGCCCCGGCTTGCAGATGGCAGATCTTGGACTTTTTGGCCTTTGTAATTCTGTGAGCTAGTGCTTCATAATAAATCTCTTCCTATATATACCCTACAGGTTCTGTTTCTCTGGAGACCCCTGACGACTGCAGTCCTAAAAACATTCAGAAATAACAATACAATCAACAAAGAAAAACAACCAAATAAAACACCATAAAAATAGAGTCCCTTTCCCACACAACCAACTTTTAGTTACAGTTGGGCCACTTAGTCCCCAGCCCGAGGCGCAAGAAACACCACCTCTGGACTCCTGTGACAACAGCCTGGAGGCATTCTGTGGAAGGTATCCATCCCCCAAACTCAGAAATGTGTCCCTGGACAGGTTAATGTCTAAGCCCTAACAGGGATCCAGAAATACATCTAAGACTTGATTGAAATATGTTTCAGCCAGTAACATCTTCCTAGTACGTATTTCAGAAATGTACAATTTCCCAAGTAAGCAATACTTGATTTGCATTTTTTTTCCCTAAACAGACACGTCCATATCTCAAAGTCCCTTTCAAGTATGTCAAGACTTATCTGCACCACTGACGTCAGTCAATCAACTGCCTCTCTTAAAACATTTGTTTTTCTTCTCTGCTGGATCATTCCATAGTGTGCAAACATGATGCTCTGTCTCCTATGGTTAAAATAACCTTCTCCTGGCCCATTTTCCCTCCTTGGCTTCCCTGTGCTGCAATGAGGCTCCCCCCACAACCCACCACCCCACCTTGTTAAGGACAAGATTGCCTTCTTCCTGCCTGAGACTCTACTTCCTGGGCTGCTCCTTCACCTGACTCCTCTTACACTGCAAGCCATCCCTTCTCAGGGCCCTCCGCTGACTTCTTTTCTCCTGAGTCTCTGAACGTCGAGGGTCCTTCAGTGGCTGTATCGACCCCCAGAGCCTTAAATACTGCTGATCTGCTGGTTCCTCTCAAACGCACATCACCAGCCAGCCCACGGCCGTGAACCCCAGACTTGCAGCTCCAATTGCCTCCTGAGCACTTCTGGATTCTAACAAACTCCTCACACTGAAGCCCAGAACTGAACTCCGAATCTGCCCCCAAACTAGCTCCTCCTTCAGGAGCCAAGATCTGTTCATTTTGGGTGATGATAAGAATTTACAACTTTTGAAACCTCGTGTTTCTTGTAATAGAAAGACATCACATGATAACACTTTATATTCACTAAGCATGTGATAAAATGATCGCAGTTGCAGAAGACTATCTAAGGCAAATTTTGTTTGAATCAATCAGCAAATATTTCCAAGGGCATCTTTAGTGTGTTAGATACCAATGTCAAGATACAGTATCTGTAACAAACTACCTAATATTTATTAACCTCTGTGTGCCAGGAAAAGAGCAAATGCTCTGCATTTTAGATTCACTTAATCCTCATTAAATATTTCAGGATGAGACGCAGATGATTATCATCCTGATTTTTATATCTTGAAAATTTGAACACAGAGCAACTTGCCTGACATCTCACTAGAGCCAAACCCACACCCAGGCTGGTGGCTCCAGAGCCCACACCCCAGGCCTCGGGTAGGACAGTTGTCACAGGAAAAGGAAAGGGCCAGAGAAGGAAGTATTTTGAAATCCAAATCTCTCAGGAACTATACTTCGTATAAGGCATAACTCCCGGTGAGGGAGCTCCCGGCACTCTGCACGGAAGTGTGAGCCCTCCCCGCTCCAACCACAGAACTTCGGGCTCAGTGGAATCGAAACAATCAGTTCCAACACAGTAACAGAAAAAATTCAGAGTCATAGAAGTTACTCATTTTGTCCATTCCAAAACCTTTTTTCCTTTTATTTTATTCTTTTCTTTTTAAATGTTTCTTTTCCCTGTGGGTAATATTTTATTGCGGTCTCTACAAAGCTCACTGGAAGACGTATATAATCAGGAAGGGTTATTGTGCTGTGGTCAGGGCAAGCCATAGAGCAAGAGATCTCTTCGTAGAAAGGAAGGGGCGACCACGCCCCGTGCACTCACAAGGAGCCATGCCTCGAGTCCCCCGGCTTGGTTTCACATGCACACGCTTAACCAAGTGAGATTGGTGTGAGGACAGGTGTGTTCACGCCCCTGAGAGCCAGACGCAACCTCTGAGCTTTATGCTGCTCATGTGCAAAATGAGGTTAACTTGCAAAAGGAATTATATTGACCTTCTATGTGAAATTACGTAGACTGCCATGCAATGGTTTACTTTCATCATTAGCACTGGCAACAATCACGTAGAGAATATAATGTCAATTTTTTGCATATCCAAATGTGTCCTACCTTCAAGGATTGATAAAAAAATTAAATACTTATCTGCATTATTGTTACAATGTTTACTATACCTCCAAACTTTATAAAAGATCAATGGCAAAAAGTGTTTTACGGGTAATATTTGAAAAATGGATTGTTGTTCAGTAAAAAAAATAGCAATTTTGATAAATCTTTCCTATCAGTCTCTTTCTTTATGTCCCCCCAACCCTGGTCCCGTAATGTAAAAGACTCAATGTTTTTATACATGTCACTACTTAATGGGGAAGGTAAAGGAAGTGCCTGTAGCTGTAATCAGAGAATGATTTAAAACCTTTGCCTTTTGTAATTCTATTGATCAGTTTTTATGTCTGTGATAAATATTGGTATATCTTCTGCTCAGGGCTGGAAACCTCAGTAGGTTAAAATGATTTTTAAAAGAGGTGAAGTTGGGAGGCGATATTTATTAATGGACATGCAATTTAAATTTACTAGAAGAGGCAGTCATGAAACAAATTGCACATTTTTGCATTGTTTCCTTTATCTTTGGCGCCTCAAGTATGGTTTCTAGACAAACAGTTTTAAAGAAGACTGCTTCAATGCTGGATTTCAAATGAGGACCCTGGGACCCTGGGATGAATCTCTGCCACTGATCACCCAGGCAGTTGCATGATCCAGACGGGGAGGAAGCCGCGAGCTGCTGGATGAATCCCATGCACCACGGCTCTCTGCAGGCCGCGTCTGTGCCAAGTCACCATGGAGCGGTAACCAAACCACTGAGCAACGTCTTCTCAGTCAATCGTCCATCAGCATCTTTTTATGCAAACAATACTCCCTGGGCAACTGTCTTACATGCAGAGAGGAATGATTTCTGTTCCAGAAACCACACCGCCTTGCTCAATTTCATTTTATTAGGATACGAGAAAAACATGTCTTCGTTCAACTCTATTTTCTTTTTAAATTGACCCTTACTCCATGAGGCTCTAAAGAATTGAATTTTTTCTAGAGAAATCCATTTTTCGCACTCTCTCATCATTATTTCATTTAGAGCAACAACAGCAGCAACACTGGAGTGTACCCGAGGCACTGTCCAAGCGGCAGAAGCACAGAAAGGAAGGTCAAGAGGTGCGCACACTCCGTGGGCCCACAATTGAGGAAGGCCTTTGGGCTTTGTGTGTCTGGAGGTGTACTTTTGCTACTCGAACCTATGTTCCACTTTAATAGCTCGTGCTGTAGAATATTTTTTCCTGCATTATTATCCTTGAATTTTACTTAATCAATCTCATTTAATTCTTTCTTACTCTGTGCAAATGATTAAAGATCACAAATTAATATTTATCACAATGATGGCTGTCATTTACTGATAGCCTCATCGTGGCAGTCATTGTTCTAGATATTTATTAGTTCTGAGCCTGTACACTCAGAGACAATGAAGTGAAGGGAGTTCGAGGAGAGGACATGCATGTGTTAGTGTCTGTGCATGTATGTGTGTGAGTTGCACGTGTGTGCATTTGTGTGTGCGTGTGCATGTGTACATACTCTACGTGTAGTAGGAGGTCACATATAATCCACAGACAGTGAAAATACTGCCAGCCACTCCAGTGAAATGTCAGAGGCTCAACCACATAAACACCACTCCCAGAAAGCAGAAACTGCCTTTGTTTAGAAGAAAAAAGACAACTACACAGAACCCCACTACCTAAGAAAGTCTTACAACTGAACAGTGGTTTCTGAGGAAAGTGGTTTGATGATGATGATAATGATGGATAATATTAATTTTTGTATTTATTGACAGCTGTCAATAAATAATAAAGCACAGACCTAGATAAAGGGGACTTCCCTACATGGGGTCAGGCGATGTTTCAGTTCTCTGCTACCAAGGAATGTCAATTGCTCTTGATAACAGGACAAAATAAACAAACAAGAGATTTCCAGTACAATGAGTTTGGAAATTTGGCTTATTGCCACTTTTTGACTACTACGAATAATACATAACGCTGTGAACGTTCATGTACAAGTTTTGTGTGAACATATGTTTTCATTTCTTTTGGGTACAGACTTAGGAGTAGCATTGCTGGTTCACATGGTACCTCTATGTTTTAACCATTTGAGGAACTGCCAGATGGTTTTCCAAAGCAGTGGCACCATTTTACAATCTCACCACCAGGATATAGCATTGCAATTTATCCACATCCTTGCCAACACGAATTATTGTTCTGGTTTTTGATTATAGCCATCCTAGTGACTGTAAAGTGATCTCATTGTGCTTTCAATTTGAATTTCCCTGACTGCTAACAATGTAGAGTATCTTTTTATATGTGTATTGACCATTTGTATTTCTTCTTTGCAAAAATCTACATTGAGATGCTTTGGTCCTTTTTAAGTTATTTGTTCTTTTATTATTGAGTTGTATGATTTTTTTAATATATTCTAGATACTAGTCCTGTATCCTGTATGTGATTTGCAAATATTTTCTCCCACTGTGTGGGTTGTTTTTTCACTTTCATGATGGTGTTCTTTGAAGCATGAAAGTTTACAATTGATAAAGTACAATTTATCTACTTTTTCTATTGTGCTTTTAGTGTCATAACTAAGAATCCACTGCCTATCCCTAGATCATGAAGATTTACAACTATGCTTTCTTCTTAAAGTTTTATAATTTTAGCTCTTATATTTCTATCTTTGAATCATTTTTTGCTAAATTTTGCCTACAGTGTGAGCTAGAGATCCAACTGCATTCTTTTGCATGTGATACCCAATTGTCAAAACACCATTTATTGATGAGATTATTCTTTTGTCATTGAATTATCTTGGCACCCTAGTCAAAATCAATTGGCTGTAAATGTGATGATTTATTTCTGTACTTTCAATTATGGTAGATTGACTTATATTTAGTTCCTTATGCCAGTATCACAGTTTCTTGATTACTATAGCCTTGTAGGAAGTTTTGAAATCAGGAATAGTGAGTCCTCCAAATTTGTTCCCCAAGTATTGTTTTGGCTATTCTGTGTCATGTATTTCCATATGAAATTTAGGATCACCTTTTCAATTTCCATTTCTTCTTTCCCCTTTGTAGGCTATTATTGTCACATATGTTACATCTATATGTGTTCTAAACTCAATACTACCTTGTTATAATTATTACTGTATATAATTTTATGCATTTTAAAGAAGCTGAGAGGAGAAAGAAGAACTAGTATACATTTATAGAGTTTGTTATATTTATCTTCTTAACATGCATTTCTTCTTTGGCAGTTTTATTTCCTTTCAGCACTTTGAAAATGTAATCCCACTGCCTTCTGGCCTGGGATGCTCTTCTCTTTCTCATGAGCAGTCAGCTGTCAATCATGGTAAGGTTCCCTTGCAAGTGATGAGACATTTTTCTCTTGCTGCTGTCAAAATTTTCTCCTTGTGATTGGCTTTCCGCATTTTTACTATGATGTACCTGAGTGTGGATACTTTTGCATTTACCTTTTTTGAAGTTCTTTTGTATATCTGAATTCATCAAATTTGGGGAAATAACCACTATTATTTCTTTGAAATTTTTTTTCTGCTCTTCCTCTGTGTCTTCTTTCGGACTCCCACAGTGCTTATGTCGGTGCACATTTTGCTGCCTTACATTTCTCCGAGGCTGTATTCATCTTTATTCATTTTTTTCTCTTTGTTTTTCATTTTGCACAATATCTATTGATCTGTCTTTATGTTTCCTGAATCTTTCCTCTGCAAGCTCAAATCTACTGTTGATCCCCTATAGTGAATTTTCATTTCAGTTATTGTACTTTTAATTCTCTAATTTCCATTTGGCTCTTTTTATATATTCTATCACTGCACTGACATTCTCTATTTGATGATGCATTGTCATCACACCTTCCTTTACCTCCTTTAGCATGTTTCCTTTAATTTTTTGAACATATTTATTGTTGCTCTTTTGTCTTTGTCTTCTAAGTGCTAGGACACAGTGATAAGCCACATTGTCAAACTCTCTCCCATCTTGGTGCTAACTTTCTATTGAGTGGCAAAGACCAGGGGTCACCAATTGATGACCCTTGGGTCAAATCCTGCCTGTCACCCGTTTTTAGATGACCCATAAGCTGATAATGGTTTTTACATTTTTAAATGTAAAAGGTGTGTGTGTGTGTGTGTGTGTGTGTGTTTATACTGGAAGGAAATACTATGCCTTTTCATGAGAGCAGTAGCTCAATTCTGCCTCTTGGCCCACAAAGCCTAAAATGTTTACCATCTGGCCCTTTATAGGAAAAGAATGCTGACTCCTGATATAGAAAATAGGAAAAAGAAAAAGGAGAAAAAAAAGAAAAAGGAGAAGTAATATGATGGTTGACAATGGCAAATGCTATGAAACAACAACACAGGTCCAGCAGATGGAGGATCACAGTGGTGCCACATCAGATAATGTGGTCACAGGGTCAGTGTCAGGAGAGCAGAGAGCGAAGAGAACCGCGAGTGTCAAAGCCCTTTTCTGGAATGCAGCCAGACTGATTGAGATAAAGCATATGGTCCCACATCCTTGATGTAAGAAGAAAAGTGGTAGAATAAGAGGTCGGAGACATAATCAGGGCCAGATCATCTTGTAGGTAGCTTAGGAAGGGCTGTTTACATCCCACAGACCCTCAGAATTTGCTAAATTTAGCATAGCTTACGAAGAACATTGTGATTTCAGCTGCTTGCTATAAACTGATGATACACCATACAGAAACACAGTACCCAGGGAGCTCAAATGTCCATGCTTCATCTTATATCAAATCAGAAGGCAAATGATTGGAATCATTTTTATATCAATGTTCCATTCCATATCAACACAAGAATTTGTAGTTCTAAGAGCTGGGGGAAAACATTTCACTCAATTGTTATCCAAATGAGGAGCAAAACAGGAAAATGACATTACCTATGTTTTTAATATTTCAACATTTTAATATTGTTAAAAATCGGACAAAGAAATTCTTTCAGTGAGGGTGTATTTCTAAATGTGGACCCCACTGTGTGACCCTGAAGACAAAAATGATAGCATTTTCTTAGGCAGAGAAGTGATTTATAACAACCAATCACTGCAATTTATCAGACTGGTTTTATGTTCAATAAGTTCTAGTAGCTTATCTTCTGAGCTATCAATGTTTGCCTAAGATATCACCGTGAGCAAAAGACCTTTATCCAATTCCATTATTTTTCAGAACTTGACGGGAAGTCTATTTTGCCTACAATGGCAGAAATGGCTCACTTCACAAACTTAATACCTTTTTGCTCATCAAAATTCTATTATATGAAATGACACAAAATAGTTTTAATTCATTTATCAACAGTTAATATTCTCTGGATTTTACAACTTAAGACTAGTTCATTGTATACATATTTACATATTTCAGTTCTCATAGTAAGTCAGTTTTTCCATCTCTAGGGATTTTACTTGACAAAGATTTTCTTAAATTATTAGGAAACACTGCCTTTTTCTATTGTTATGAAATGTGTCTTAGTGAGTGCGCACTGCCTGAAACCACTAGTATGAAGATAACAGATTCTTGGACCACCAGTTGATGATACCGATGGTAGAATACGTTTCCAGTCAAAATAATATTGTTGCATTATTTCATAGTGCTACTCTTCCTTGTAAACACAAAAATAACTTTACTTAACAACTTACATCTTTCTTCTTTGCTTTGAAGAGTTTCTGGCAATGAGCATACATGAACATTTGTAATTAATGAAAATAATTAGTTAGGAAATGAGTCATGTGCCATGAGAAATAAACATCCTGTCCACAGGATAGAAATTAATGTCCACTGATAGGAAGGGGTGAAAGCTTAATGGGAAACATCTCAAAATCATAGTCAAAATGTGAGCTACAGGAAACATGAAAAGGAAGAAAAGCAACCAGTCATATAATTTTTCTTTGAAGACTTGAGAGATACAATATAACATCAGAAAAATGTAAAATCATAGACCGTTAGGCTGGAAGGAAACCTAAGGATGTTCTAAGGTCCGGAACCCTCATCTCACACATGAGGAAGCCGGAGCCTGGAGAGCATCTGAAGCACTGTCAGCACCGCATCTTCCCCAAGGCTCCATGGTGTGGAAGGAAGAAGAAAGAAGAAGGTCCAATTATTTCTCCCTTTGCTTTGCACTTCAAGTATGAAATATTTCGATACAGAGGGAAAAAGAGAACATCTGAGATCATCAAAGTCATGGACAGTTTGACCTGCAGCAAACAGGATTGATGAGTCTTTCTTGATGTTTAAATTTCTAAAATTTTGCCAAATGATGGTAAAGAGGGAAGAGAAAGCAAGAATAAGAGGCTAATGTCCCGCAACACCATCTGGTTCACAGCCTTCATTCTCAGGACCTCTTGACCTTTGTCTAGTTGCTGTTTTCTTAATTCTTAAGATATATCAACAAGCATCGAAAATTTCTAAAAGTTTACTTTGGGTCTACCTTTTCCCAGACATTCAGGGCTATTTCTGCGTGTTCACACAACTGACAATTCTCAGCGCAAAACTATCAATTCACAAGTCGTGGAAACATTTGTGGGGAGGGGACAGTGAGCTTAAATAGGTACACAATCCCCGAACAGTGACAAAGGGCCCACGTGCCACCCGTGTTGGCCTTGCCAGGGCTGCTCTAAATCTCTGCCATCTACCCTTCATCCCCAGAATAATCCTACAGGGCAGGGGCAGATATTTTCATTACTGGCACTTTACAGATCAGGAAACCGAGGCACATAGAAGTTAAAAATTAACCAACCCCAAACAAAAAACATTTGCCCAGGGTTGGTTCCAAAATCAGGCAGAAGTTGATAGGTTAGAAGTTGGAAGGCACATCCATACTTTCCTAAGGAGGGCAAAGAAGGGCTCTGCTCCCGGAGGGGAACCTCCCTGCAGTGACCTTTTACAGGGAAATGATTCAGACTGAGCATGTCAGAGGACGATGCTGGAAGCAGGGGTAGTGAATGCAATCCCAGGAGCAACTGCTCCCAAATAGTCTTGCCTTCCGGATAACTAATGAAGTTTCCCATTTGCTCAAGCTTTTGCTTAAACCTCAGTAATTCTCCACTCTCTGCATTGTTGGCAATAATACCCTAATATGAGGTAATTCTATGGAATGTGACATTTATGATATTTATGAAGAGCTTGGTTCCTTCAAACTAAAGATATTATGTAAATGCAAATGCCAACAACGCGAACTGTATGATGTGCTGCAGGGGACTCTGCCTTTCACAGCTTAAATGGAATAAGCACTATTTACTTGGTCCTTAAAATGAAATTTTATTGCACATAGAAGGAAGAAAATATTAAAGACTCAGTATATTAAACTGTATAATTCAAGGAGATGTCTTATCCTTGTATAAACAATGCTTTTTTTCTTTGCCCTGAATTTTGAATTACCACTAGAAGAGAGTTTTATTCAAACTTATTAACCCATGATCCACTTTGATGAACATAAAAATCTAATTCTCGGCTATAAAGCTATATGAAATTAAAAGTAAAGCATTTACTGTGACTTGAGGCAATGGTATAAACTACACACACACACACACACACACACACACACAGAATCAGTTCTCCTAGATAAGACACCCATCACCTCAATACCTCCCAAAGTGAAATCATCAGATTTTTTAAAAATATCAGGCTTTTATTACTCTTGCCATTTTAATTAGTAGTGCTTTTTATTTACATTAGGCAACTACAATTATTTAGTCATATCTCTTAAGTTTTACTAGTTTCTTGGCTCACAAAGTTTCTTTTATCCTCAACTTTTTTCTCTTTTACTTGAGTTCATTTTTGTTTTACTGGCAGAAATTCTCAAAGCGGCCATGTCATATATTGTGTGCTAGTTGCATTTTCTGAGTACAAATATGCTTAAAAGTCTTTATTTTAACCTGATTCATGAATGGTAGTTTCACTTCATGTATAAATTGAAGTACAAAGTATTTTTTCTTAAGTACTCTTAAGATTTTTGCTCTACTGTTTTCCAACATCTGGTGTTGTTTATGAGAAATGCAAATCTGACTCTTATCCCACAGCAGTTAACCTAGTTATTTTCTCCCTAGAAGCCTTTAGGAATTCTCTCTTTATCCTTAATACTGAATGTTGGCAGCACAGCAATAAGTTGGCTATGGTTCTTTGGAGAGCCTGTTCAACAAATGCAGATTCAGGCTTCTAACTGGAGTATCTTATCATTTCCTCATTTTTTTCAGTACAAAGAAATGTCTGTAAATTATGACTTAAAAGATGATAGGATAAAGATATTACTAAAAAGAAGGTAATGTGTTTGATTAGGAATTTGTTCATTCACTGGTAACCTGGTGTCCCAAACGAGGCATTCTCCTTCCCCACGTTCTTAGGCAAGCTTGGGCACTGTATCACTGGCGATGAGGGTTGAATGTCCTTTAATCTTACAACTTTTCAACATTTCCTTCTTCACAGTCTGTCAGCTGAAAAGGCACATCCTGTCTTTATGGATTGCATCAGCTCTTTCTTTTCCAAGGGCTTTCAATACACAAATGCTGGCTCTGCTTTTATTGTCACTCTTGAAAATTTCCTAGTGAAGCCAGTGACACATCAAATGGGTCTCAGCTCTCCTTCTGCCCTGATATAATGCATTGGCTGCTTTCTAGGGATGACTTTGTGAAATTCAAAAACTGTATATCTCACGTGAGCAAATACCCCGTGGGCGATGATAACAATTTATAAGATACCCACAACTTGCCTGAAGCAGGTAATGTCATTATCCCTATTTTACAGATGGGGAAACCAAGGAGCAGAAGGGATAAGTAACTCCCTAAGGCAACACAAATATCAATGGGTGTGAAAGATTTCAAACCAAACAGCATGGTTTGCTTCGAACCAGAGTCCTGCTCACAGCAATTACACAATATTGCCTCTCAACAAACAATTCAAAGAATGTCTGTTGCGGGCACTGCCAGCCGTATGGCATGCATTTGATGGGGTAGGGTGTATGGAAACTTAACTAAGCGGGTCGCTGTGGGAATGGCAAACAGAAACTGTCATATGAAGAAAGAAGCTACACAACAGAGAAGTTAATTGCATGAAGGATGCAAAATGAAAGTGGAGGAAAAGAAGGGAGGGTTGGAGCTGGGGTGTGAGAGAGAAAGGAGGAGGAACAGAGGGACTGAAGAGTGTGGTTTGGGCACAGACAGGTTTGGACATTCTGAGTTTACAGTATCAACAAAAAATAGATCAGAAACTCAAGCAAAAGTGGAGGGCAGCATTACCGAATGAAAACCAATAATCCAGATAGAATGGTTGAAAGTGTATGATGAACTGAAAGCTGACCAACAAAAGTATGGAGAAAGGCGCCTCTAGGAAGGGTCCCAGAGACTGCGTGTGTTTGGTGGTTGGAAATAGAAACGGGTCTCCAAAAAATGAGGAGAAAAAAAATAAAGTCAGAGAACTGAAATGGTATCAGGTGATTCTCCAAGAATTTTTCTCTCCCACTAGACAGAAAGGGGGTAATAGAAAGAAACACTGCAGAAGTTCCGGAAGAGGATGGAAAACGCCTTGAAGGTTAGCAAGTGTTCCCAGATGAATGGTGAGTTTAGATGGCAGCTGAATAGCGAAGTTAAAAAGTGGGTAAGAATTAAGAGAAACAAAGAGTAGTGACTACTTTTTCGAGAGGTTTAGTGGTGAGTGGAAGGAAACAAGAATGAAGACACTATTTGTGAGTTTCTCCCCCCCCAAAAACAAGACACTATTTGTGGGATGTCTAAGAAAAGGTTAACTTTTTTCTTAGCTTATTTGTTAATTTTAAAATAAGAGAAACTGCAATGTTTATCAGCAAGGGATAACTAACATAAACATGCATTATTAGGGCCACTGAGATAAATGATAATGTTACAATGTTGTAGGATCTCCTAAATGCTCACAAGATATGTTAGAAATAGAATATAGGCCTAATAAGTCATACTTTTAAAGAAAAGACGGTTCATTTTTGTTGTTGCTTTCACTGCCATTGGGGTCTTCTTCAAAAATTATTTGCCTAGGCCGATATCTAGAATAGTTTTTCCAACATTTTCTTCTAGAATTCTTATGGTTTCATGCCTTACATTTAAGTCTTTTATTCATCTTGAATTAATTTTTGTGAGTGGTGAGAGATATGGATCCTGTTTCATTCTTCTGCATGTGGCTATCCAATTTTTCCAGCACCATTTATTGAATAGGAATTCTTTTTCCCAGTATATACTGTTGTCTGCTTTGTCAAAGATCAGATGGCTGTATGTGTGTGGTTTTATATCTGGGTTCTCTGTTCTATTCCATTGGTCTATATATCTATTTTTGTGCCAATACCAAGCTGTTTTGGTTACTATAGCCATGTAATATATAGTTTGAAGTCTGGTAATGTGATACCTACAGATTTGTTATTTTTGCTTAAGATTACTTTGGCTATTTGGGCTCCTTTCTGATTCCAAATGAAGCATAGAATTATGTCTTCTAGATCTGTGAAATATGAGGTTGGTATTTTGATGGGGATTGCACTGAATCTGTAAATCACTTTGAGTAGTAAAATAAATAAATGAGACTTGATTAAATTAAAAAGCTTCTGCACAGCTAGGGAAATAATCAACAGAGCAAATAGACAACCTACAGAATGGGAGAAAATATTTACAAGCTACATATCTGATAAAGGGCTAATAACAAGAATCTACAAAGAATTCAAGCAAAATCAGCAACAAAAAAACCAAACAACCTCATTAAAAAGTGGGCAAAAGACATGAACAGAAGCTTTTCAAAAGAAGATAGACAAATGGCCAATAAACATATGAAAAATTACTCAATGAAACTAATCATTAGGTAAATGCAAATTAAAACCACAATGAGATATCACCTTATCCCTTTTAGAATGGGTTTTATTAAAAAGTCCCAAAACAATAGATACTGGTGTGGATGCAGAGAGAAAAGAAACCTGTTGGATTGGGACTGCAAATTAGTACAATCTATATGGAAAACAGTATGGAGATTCCTCAAAGAACTAAAAGTAGGTCTAACATTTGATCCAGCAATCCCACTACTGGGTATTTACTCAAAGGAAAAGAAGTCATTTTATCAAAAAGACACCTGCACATGAATATTTATTGCAGCACAATTCACAGTTGCAAAGATGTGGAATGAACCCAAGTGCCCATCGATTAATGAGTGGATTAGCAAAATGTGGTACATGTATACCATGCAATACTACTCGGCCATACAAAGGATGAATTAATGCCTTTTGCAATAATTTGGATAGAAATGGAGACCATTATCCTAAATGAAGTATTGAAATAATGGAAAAACAAACACCATATATACTTGCTTTTAAATTGGAACTAACCGATGAGCACATATGTGCACAGAAGGAACTAAAACTCAGTGGAAATCAAGCAGGGGGGCGGGAGGATGAGGGGATGGGAGAAAACCTACCTAATTGGTACAATGAACACTATCTGGGTGATGGGCACACTTATAACCCTGACTTAAGCATTACAAAAGCGATCCATGTAACCAAAAACATTTGTACCCCCATAATATCTTGAAATAATAATAAAAAAAAGAATACAAAATAGAATGACATTATTATTTTTTTTTAAAGATTAGGAAACAACACTAAGTATCAGGAAACAGAATGAGCGATATTAGATCTGGTATAATGATTCTGACAACAAACACAAATGGACTATCTCTCTCCAAAAAGCAAAGTAAGTTTAGATTTAGAAGCAGGATCAAAACATCATGGATTAAAAGAGAAATATTTAAAGAAGCTGGAAAAAACCTCATCAAAAATACATATTTTTAAAAGGGTATGTATTGATACCAGATAATATAAAAATGTTAAGGGGGAAAAACAAAAAGTGTAGCTTGTGAGTGATTATATGGGATCAGGTAGAAATCACTATTGCAGTGAATAAAGAATTTACTGAGTGTCTGGATACAAGATAAACATACATTCCAACAATACCTCTGTATACTATTTATAATCAGGTAAAACGCATGTTGAAAAGAAGATAACCTATTCACAAGAGCACAAAAATCTATAAAAATTTTAGAATAAACTTTTTAAAACTGTGTAGGAACTTTGTAGAGAAAACCCTAAAAGCTTGCTGACTAATTTAATGGTAAATTTTCAAAAATAAAGAAATCTAATATTTCTGAATGAGAAGACTAAAAGAATATATCTGGAAACCTGAAAAAAAGATACCACAGTCTATGTAGAAAAATAAACAGGCAAAACAAATCAAAGCCAAAAAAGTATATAAAAAAGGAAGGTGGTGGTAATCTTGCTAGATGCAGGAAGTTCTGTAAAATACGTCAATTACAACTGTGAAGTTACTGAGACAAGGATATAGAGACAAACTCCTCGATAAAAGAGATAATTCAGTTTAGCCTAAAATGTTAAAAATCATTAATATATGACAAAAGAGATACCATAACATAACAGAATAAAGAAAATACCTCATCAACAAGAAAAAAAAATGGATTCACATTATGATCATGTATATTATTCCCTAAGCTTAGGGTAGCCCCTGTGTTTTTGCTCTGCAGTTTTTACAATTCCAGTTTTAGCATGATCGCTACAGACAGAGGTTCACAGAATCCGAGAATCTTGGGGCAGATGTAATGGGCAGTTTGGTCCCCATGTGACACACAAGTTTCTCCACATCTGTGTTGGGTGCTGAAGCCTTCAACCTGTAGAGGCTGTGGGCGTCAGAGGGGTGTGTAGGTCCCCTGCCTCCCGGAGCTATAGCACTTCCCTGGGAGAGGGGATGTATCTTTGAGAGCATCAGAACTGGGTGTCATAGTTCTCGGGCTCTCTTGCCTTGAAAGGCATGGCGTGACAGCGAAGACAGACATGCTGGCATCAGACTTTGAAATTCCTCATCTCTCTGATCAATGGGTGCTCCGATGAGGAAAGCCTGAACAGCAAGCGGGTACAGAACATTCTTTGAAGCAACAGAAAAGCAAGTTTGCCAAACCCATTCTCAGCTGGCAGACTGTGTCAGTCATTATTTCTTTAGACTCAGAAGACAATTGAGCCCACCACCCTCCACTTCAAGTGTTAAAGAAAGAAACGAAAATTATTGTACTTGTCATGTGTAAAGGGAACACCCACAAAATACCATAAAATTGCTATATTTCTCTTTTTCTGCATAATAATATTCTTGATTTGACCTTCTGTAGGCTTCACTCTTATATTATTCATTTCCTAATCAAATGAAATAAAATCATAATGTCACCAAAGGGAGAAGACAGTAGCTATAAATGCTAATTTACATGAGAAATGAAAGGAACATTTTTCATGAAAACATATAAAAAGCAAACCTTATTTAAAGACAAGTTTGAAATTTTTCCCATTATTCATCAGCATCTTTGAGAGATCTGTCAATTCTTTCTCATATGGAATTTGTCACCTTTTATGTTCGTTTCTACCAGCTGATAAAGTACATCGCTCTTTAATGGAAGGATTTTCCTCTGTTTTTCAATAAACCATTCAAAATCCCACTCACACCTTTTCAGGAGGCCCACTCAGCTGAAAGAATTAGTGTCTTCAGAGCCCAGGTTTTGAGTCCTTCGCAATCTCTCTGCCTCTTTAAAGGGTAGAATCTGTTGTTGGCATTTGTCTCTCTGTCCAGAACCACCCTTTGCAATATCCACTCCTAAATATTCCTCGAAATGTTTTTTTCTCAGCTCATTAATAAAATTCATCAGCAAAGATCTGAAATATTAATAGTAATTATGTTAAGTACTGTAATTCCCAATGTCAAAATCTAACACTGCAAACTGTCCTCACAATTGTATCCCTGAGCCAAATGTTTTAATAAAGATTAGTTTAAATGCTTGCTCTTCAGCAGATCTGGATTCAGTTAACAGGCTTGGAGGATTTCGAGCCTGTATTTTATCTTCAACATAAAAATTGTGTTGTTCAAAACAAACACACACAGTTCCATCTCTACATAGCCTATGGAAGAAGACGGATCACTTCCGTGACAATTAGGCTAAAGTAACTCCAGTTCATAGAAATATGTCAGCCAAAATTACACTAGAAACTAGAGGAATATGGGCCTGAAAGAACAAATAACTGTAAATTTTTGCTATTTGTCCTTCTTTAGTGTTTGAAGTTTTATTGTGACTAAGTACTACTTTGGTGAATGATGATGAACATCAGCCTTATGCTGGGAAGACATATCTGATAATATCTGGGTTTGTTCAGAGCCATCACCAGGTAGGGAGTGTTCAGAAACTGCATTTAACCTGCACAGAATTCAGGAAAGAGAGAGAGGGAGAGATTTATGAATGGTGAGTCAAGAGGGCGGAAGGATATCTGTGAGTCCAGGGGTTGCTGTAAACTGTGAGGAGGGAAAAGTGTTGGAAGCTGTGGTTTTAGGACTATGAATAATAACCAATGAATAGCAATTAGTTAAACTAATTACTACTAATTACATATAAAATTAATAATTATATTGTGAAGGTTGAACAGAGAGAGTACACATATTTACATATGTGTAAATATGCAAACATATTTACACATATATACATATTATGTACATATTATTTACATAAATCTGCAGAACATATTTATGTGTTTTGTCAGTTAGTGTTTGGAAAGCGTATGTTCTTGCCTATTCCCTGCAGGGCACTGCACGAAGTTTTAAGAACATAAAGGAAAATAAGGAAATAATAGCCATTGCCCTCCAAGAACTCACAGTGTACTTTCAAGATGGCAGGAATGGGTCCTCGGCAGGTCTGCCAGAGGGATGATGATGCTGGGAAATGGACCCCTGAGTCACTTCACCTGGCACTGAACTCGTCCGGAGCTGCTGAGACGGCTGCAACGATCTGGCCCCGGGATCCCTGAACAGGACAAGCCGTGGGAGGACCCTGGGCTGAGACACCTGCCCGCCCGGCAGGCCTCAACCTGGGGGTGTTTTATCTCTTTCAAATGCACTTTTCTTCCTCCAATCATTGGTTCCTGCCCCAGAGTGACAAAGTCCAAACAACTAAACCGCGTCCAGGATCATTTCCTTCTGGGCAGAGATCACTGGCATGGCCCACTGAGTCCTGGATCTTGCCAGATTGGTCAGAATTCATTCTACAGCCCATGATAAAACACTCATGTGTTTATTCTATGCTGCTTGTTTAGAAAACGAAGTCTTGATTTCTTAGAGAATCCCCCACCTGAGAGATTAGAGAGGTGCAGAAAATAGGATCACACACACACACACACACACACACACACAAGATAAGAAAAAATTCCATCCTGAGGTCAAGCATTACTTGCTGGACCCTCACACTTGGAGTCTGGGCGATGCCAGGTACAGGAGTCCTGTGCAGCAGTGAGAGCGTCTCAGGACATCGGCTGCCTCCTCACGTTAACCTAAGGACACGGCCAGAGCTGCCACGAGGGCTTTCTATTTTTGCATTTCAACTCTAATAATTCCCCTGGCTGCTAACTGATTTTTATCTTGAGGAGAAACTTCTAGCCTTGCTTTTTCCATTCTTACAATGAGAATTATGCTTTTAGTTAAACTACCCACCCTTGAAACTTTTAAGCTCTGGATAGCAATTTTGCCTGAAATATGGTTATACTGGCACACACATTGAGATGTGCTGATGCTTTGGCCGAGAGGATGAAACTGGTTTTCCTTTAACATTTAATTTTATGGCTCCACTTTAATGTGCTTCCAAAACATCGTTAAAACTAGTAGAGGCTTGAGTTTTTGTCCTAATACATCCTCTTTATTTCACCTACAATCTTGTCAACATTTTATTCCTTTTCATGGTTTCCATGTTGTAATTTGTCTATTTTTAAAATAACTCTTTTTCATTGTTTCTGTTTGGATTAAAGCCTTTCTAGTAGCTATTACCGGAACATTAGCTGCATATACAAGGGACTGTAGCTGTGATTAGTTAGTGACTGCAATGCAGCCACTCAGTTGCTTTTCTACAAAACCAACCCCTCTGCCCGTCCCTTCCTTACAATCAATGCTTCCAAATAAAACACACTCAGAAAACTATGTAATGCAATAAATTAAAAGCAATTAGTAGGCAGTTTAAAATGCATTGCCAAAGATGCTGTACTAAGACATGTAATACAACTTTGATTTCCACCATGGGCAAAGAAAACAAACTCCTCTTTGCTGCTGTGTCAAAAGAGCTGGTGAAGCCCACAGTGTGGCCTTACTCACCTCCCACCTTCGACTCATCTGGCCTCCATCATTCAACACATCTGCCCCTTGAACACTGCACTGTCCAGGCCACTCGTGACCACCCCTTGGCCAAGACTTTGCACTCTTCTCTCTGTGGCTCTATGTTGACCATTATCCCCTTTAAACCTTCTTCTCTTGGTTTCTATTGGGCCACTCTTTCTGGCTTTTCTCCTCTAGTAGAGAATTATAATTTTCTGTTGCCTTGGTCTCCACTTTAAATATAAAGAGGATCATTTCCTAACAGAGGCAGAGCTCAATCATCCTCAGTTTCCATTTCTTCACCCCTAGTTCCTCAATGAGGTTGATGCAGACATCCAGCCCTATACACCACCTCCTGCCAACCACCTCCCTGTGGGACAGCTGGACGACGCAGCCTGCATGACTCACCCCGCTGTCCCCACCCCCGCATGGGCTGGGGAGACTCCCCGAGTGACCCTCGCAGTCCTGCTGTGCCTCCAGGCCACTCACGCCTGCTTGCACCAAACCCACCCGTCAGAACTCCCCACAGGAAGCCTGCTTGGGTAAACCTGCCCTGGGCCCCATAAAGCCTTCGGCCCACTTTCTGTCTTGCTCCCCACCCGCTGGCTGAGCGTGCGTGTCCTGGATGGCTCCCCCTCCCATGGGTCCTGCCAGCTGTGCTGCTCTCTCCTCTCTGGGATCTGTGAGTTATAAACTGCCTCTGTCATTTCATGTGTTCTGTTGACTGAAAAACCTGATCCTAACTTCTTTCTGGGACTCTCCGAGAGAGTGTATACTTCGGTAGGAATCAACTGGACATGGCCCAACAAGAGCCCTAAGGGTATAAACCATATAACTAGTGTAAAAAGGTTTCCTGTGAGAGGGACACCTGGAACAGGCTGGATGCTCAGGCACTGGTCATCTGCCAGGATAAAGAAGTATCCCATGAAAGCTACATTGTGAACACCCACAGTCAAGTCCCCAGGGGTCCCATCAGGGCAGGGAGAGAGTTTAGAGCCATTCTCATGAGAGAGACCTCAAGACCAAAATAGGAAAAAAATGTCATCTATGTAATTGTTTGATCTTTCTCAGTGACTTCGGCTGATTCATCTTCCTCTATCTTTGCTCAAACGTTGGGCACTGGTCCTGCATCCGTTCTGTCTTTTCTACTATACTCTTTCCTTAGGGGATCTCATTTGGTTCCATAGCTTTAAATACCAGCTATATGCTGATGGCTTCCAAGTGTACATCTTTAGCTCCAGATTTTATTTACAACTGCCAGCTTGGCATGTCCCCTTGGATATGTAGCTGTCATCTCAAATGAACTGTTCAGAACTTAATTCTTGATTTCTACAGCTCCCAATAAATACCATAATCAAAGACCTTGAAATCTTAGATGTGGCACACCAACCACCACCTAGTTGCTCAAGCTCAAAACCCAGAAAACTCTCTTAGTTATTTTATTTTTCTCTCACTCAACGTCTAATCCAGAAGTAGTCCCCACTAGTTCAATTCCAAAAGATATCCTGAATCTGTCCATTCTCACCCAGCGACCATAAGGGGTCAGCCTGCTGACACTCCTCCTGCTCCAACCCATCCTCTGCTAGCAGCCAGAGAATCCTTTCAGAGTTTGATCAGTTCACGTCACGACCTTCCTAAAACCCTTCAGTGACTTCCCACTCAATATATCATAAAATCCCAAGTCCTTGATGCACCGTGCGAGGTCCAGCCTGTGTCCTGGCTCCTGCCTCCCTCTCCAACTCTCTTCTCTCACCACCTGTCCCTCTGGCCTCTGCCTTCCTCACACAGGCCAGGCTGGCTCCTGACGCAAGACCTTTGCGGTTCCCGCTCCCTTTGTGGGAACACGTCTCATCAGATACTCACGGGGCTGTGACCTTCTGCAATTCACATCCCAAGAGGAGACGCCCTCCCTGGCTCCTCCAGTGTGGCCCTCGACATTCTCCCTCACACTTTGTCACATTATCTTCTCATGAAAACCGTGGGTTTGGTAAGTTATGGGCTGCCTCCTGCCACTAGAATTTAAGCATAAAGAGAACAGGGACCTTAAGTCTCAGGTACCTCTGTATTTCCCACACCTGGGACAATCCCCAGTAACAGACAAAGAAAACTTTGAATGTGGAATTTGATAGGTAGGAGAAGTGGCCCTTCCATATCCTGCATGATCCTGTAATTAACAGAAGAATATATGTGAAAATATTATTTCATTTGGAAAGTGTGTGAATGGGTTTATGTGCACATTATTATTTCACATTCTCCTTGTATTTCATTCTGATAGTGTCATATAGCCTCACATGCTTTGACATTATGACAACATCAGTCTTTGGGAGGAATTTTCACATCGAGTAGCACACATATATTTAATGGCCCATAATATGTAAATATACCAAAGGAATCTTCTAGAGAAGTTCCAGAACAGTATTTCCTAAAATCTTGAGAACACTCAGAAAACTCTAAAACCAATGCATAACACCTTTTGAAGACACATATGCAATTAATAAAACTTATGAGTCCTAATTTTCAATTTGGTATAAATAGAAGTGGGTACCTCAATTCAGTAAGCACAGCACTAATGCCATGGGAGGTATCTGTATCCACAACTGTGATCATGGTAATACCCTATTACACATGCATGATCAATAACGTTAACATTGTGCCATCAGCCCCATGACGGTGAATTCAAATACTTCCCCCAGCCCCATTCAAGGGTATAGTGGCCCATCTGCAATTACATTTGCAGAGAGAAAAATATGGTGGCAATCCCAGAAGACTTGACACTTCAACTTTGATTTTGGAGTAGGGACATGTTTATTTTTGCATGTGACAGATATCAGAAGAATGGTTAATAAAACCAGAAGGGCTGATTTTGAAATTCCTTTTTATTGAATTTATTTTACTCGTATAAAATTGATGTAGAACTTTCTGAAATCTTTCCACTAGATTATCCTTTGCCTATTATGCATTCTTTCTAGCACCAAAGTACCTCATTGCAGAATATAAAAAGTATGCAGTCTCCAGGAAATACTGAAAATTCCAGGGGCCTCAGAAACATCAAAACCAGGTGCTCACCTTGGGTTGCAATTTCCAGGTTTTGGAACTTCTCTGGTATCATCAACAAAAATTAGCTTTGGATAATATGGAGCAATATAAGTATCTGTCAGGTGTTTCTTCAACAAACCAGGTGCATTGCTTCCTCACCATGGACGTTAGCCAGGGGTTCTGCTCAAGTTTCTTACACAGAGGAAACTTCTAGAGTTTTATCATTTGACTTTTCTATGATGTAAATAGATTTAATCATTAAAAGAATCTCTGCTTGAGTGATTGCTGTAACTCTATTTTACTTTTTTCCTTTAGAGCAAAACATCTAACTTTTAAAAAAAATGAACAAACAGTTGCTGATATGTTTTCTGTGAGTCCCTCGAACCACCTGCATTTATGTTCTTCGTTAGGCATCAAGACTGGACAGTAATTCCTCACTGTCTCCTTCCTCTTCTCCTTGAACTTGGATCTGGAAGTGTTGATTTCTTCTTAAAGGAGGCAGAGTAGACATTCACAGCACAGCCTTCATTGCAATCTTTGAAAATATGCAGTGATTCCAACTAAAGACCTTATCAGACAATATTGTAGACTTGATTTGAGGATTACTGATATATTTTTTCTGGAATTGATTTTCATTCCTCATTTAAAAACACCCATAAGCATCATGACAAAATTGTAGCATCCCAAAACATCCTGCCCTGCAATTTCTCAGTGAGGCATAAAATCTGAGCTTCGTGAGAATTTAAGTCATCAGTACAGTACCATGTGGTCCAAACCATTAAAACAATTCTTAAATTTCATTCTGCTGGATTAAAATGGCAAACACTATGAAGAGAGCCCTTTCATAAAATCTCAACTTCATTTTTTCAACTTTCAAGCAAAATATATTGTCTTCTATGCCATCAATCTTTCATTAATGAAGGCTGGGGGAAAAGTGTGACCAACACCTACATAAGCTACGCCCTCTCCACCAAGGGAGAGGTACCAAAGAAAAACGTAAGAAATTATTTAATGACATCTAAAAAAGCAGACATAACACAAACATATCCTTGGGGTGGGGGAAAAGAGGTGGGGGATGGCATGACCAGCGTCAAACACGCCCCTGCCTCAGCATGGTTGAAATGTGGGCCCAGGGTGGCAGCTGATCTCTGTTGTGTGATGCTAGTACAAGAGAGTTCAATGGCAAGACCAGCTCCTGACCACTTTCTTGGTGAGATACCGTTTTGGATGCCGGTAAGACTGTTGCTTAAAGTTGACAAGGGATCAAGTAGAACTCCCATCAAAAAGTCCTCCATTGCCGGGAAAATCTCCAGTTATCATATTCCCAGAAATCACTCCAGAAAATCTACGGAGAATCAACATGAGATGTAGAAGGGCCCTGGCAGCCATACTTACTAGTTGAGTGATCTTGGACAAGTAACACAGACAGTTCCTTTATTTGGTTTAAACAGGTAAAAGCAGTTAAGTCAGAGTGGCTGTAGGGATAAAGAAGACAGAGTGATAGGCTGAATAATGGTCCCACAGAGATGTCCCCACCCTAATCCCTGGAGCCTGGGACTAGGTTAGGGTACATGGCAAGCCAGAAATTTTGTAGATGTAATTAAATTAAGGATCTTGAGATGGCAAAATTAGCCTGGCTTATTTAGGCAAGCCCAGTGTAATCACAAGAGCCATAACAGGGAGGCAGGAGGGTTACAGTCAGAGAGAGGGAAGAAAATGTAACAGCAAAATCAAAAGTAGTCAGAGAGAAAGAGAGAGAGAGAGGAGGGAGAGAGAGAGAAAGAAAGAGAGACAGAGAGATTGACTGGAAAATTCTATCCCACTGGCTTTAAAGATGGAAGAAGGGGCCAGCAGCCAAGGAGTGCAGGCAGCCCCTCTGGAAGTTTGAAAAGACAAGGAGATGGATTCTCCCCACAAAGCCTCCAGAAAACCCAGCCCTGCTAATACCTTGGCTTTAGCCCCGGGAGACTGATTTCGGACTTCTCACCTCTAGAACTGTAAGATAACGAATCTATTCTTGGTGGTTTTAAGCCACCAAGTTTGTCATGGCCTATGATGGCAGCACTAGGAATCCCATAGAACAGAATACATAAAGTACTAAATAGACCACCCGGCACTTCATGGGAACGCAAAGAAATGTTAGTTGCTTCTGTTCTTCTTTTCTCAAATGAAAAAGGACCAAATTTTAGTAGCTCAAATCTAGAACGACTTAAACACTTCACCTAGTCACATAAATGACTTACATAATACATTCAATAAAGCCATAATATTTCACCTGACAGCAGTCCCCAACCTTTTTGGCACCAGGGACCAGTTTCATGGAAGACAACTTTTCTACGGACTGAGGGTCGAGGCGGGATGTCGTGGCAGGGGGAGATGGTGCACAGCTCAGGTGGTGCTGGGCCGAGGCCCGGGGCTTGGGGTCCGCAGTGCTAGCGTATTAGGATAAAGATGAATACGTTCATTGCCTACCCAGCCACGGGCACACAAGACCACTTGCTTGTTTCATTGAAGTCTGCAGAGAGGAAAACAATTTTGCATCCAAGGACAGCCAGGAAGCCTACTGATTCATTAAACCCCCACAGAGGGGCACAGAATCTCGGGACAGCGTGGGGTCTCTGTGCCTCGACTGACAAGCATTTTCTACTGGAATCCATGTTCTGTCATGCACAATCCAGAGGATGGTTCCAGATTAATTTAAGGTAGACCATGTAAAAATTCTTTGAATTACTTAAAAACAATGACAATATATAAATTAAAGAGGGTTTATTCTCTGTCTAAAAGAGAATAGGGGTTTTTACTCCTGCAGAGGCAACATTTATTTCAGCTGCCTCGGCAGTTAGGAGATAGGGCTCTTGTTTGGCTCAGAATTCAGGTCTCCTCAATTCCTGAGAGTCTATTACGTGCTCCAGAGAGAAACTTGCAGGAGTGTGTTTTCTCAGGTCTGACAGAGAGCCATCTGTCACACTGCATGGTGCTCAGGAAAAGAAGATGGTTGTGACTTCTGCAGGATGTGAAACTTAAGACAAAAGGCAAAACTCAGAGAGCTGAATACTTTGGTCCTCAAAGGTGGCCTCAATTCTAATGCAATGCATTCCTGTTCCTACCTGGAGAAATTGTGATTTTTATTATTCATCCATGAGGGCACCTTTAGGGAGAGAATTAAACTCTGAGAAACTCTCTGCCAACATTTCTTATTCCTTCCTCCCTCAAAATCATATAGTGCAAATAACCACATTATTGAAACCTGCTTTTTAACCTCTAAAATTCATCACATTTCTGTCATGAAAAATATCACAAAATTTGAAGAAAATAAAGTACAGAGTCCAGCAATTTTGAAAAGAGTTCAGAATCCCTAGACACTTCTGAAAAGTGTCACCCGTTTGTAGCCCCTCCCAGGTTGAAGAGGAGCAGCCTCCCGGCTCACCTGCCACTTGCCTTCCTCTCCAAGGACTGGGGGAAACAGGCAGCAGAGAAAGGAAGCAAGGCCAGGAGCCATTCAAGACAGTGGTCCCTCAGCCTCTGGGAGCAGAACCTTGCTCTGAAGCAACTGCCAAAATTTAACATTATCTGGGCGGTATTTATCCAAAGACTGGAACAAATCGTTTTCTGGCTGCTCAGCACATGCCCTTCAGCATGGAGAAATTGAAAGGACGTTACTGTTTGCCACAGTGATTGCAGATGAAGCAAAGGCAGTTTGTGGCCAGGGAAGAGCAGAAAGCGACACATGGGACCCAAAGAAAGGGACGTGTGGGACCTAAGAAAAGTGACATGTGAAACCCAAAGAAAGTGACATGTGGGACCCAAGGAAAGTGACATGTGGGATCCAAGGGAAGTGACAAATGGGACCTAAGGAAGAGACATATTGGGCCCAAGACCTTAATCTGTGTATGGCCTGCTCGCCCTCATTGTGTCAGGGACTGCTCCCCTCTGGGAAGGCCACATAGGTTGTCATTGGCCAGTTTTTGTTAGTTTCCGTACACCTATCAGATTAACCAAGATAATTTCTTTTTCCCACTTAATTATAGGCGGTCTGAAAAAAGCACAAACATTTATTCTCATTCTAGAAACATATTTTCTAAAGCCCTAATAAGAAAAGTACTATGTTCTAGGCATCAGACCCTGGAGGTGGACTTCCAATTTTTGTGACAGAATGCATTTGAGGTGGTAAATTATATTTCACTAAGCATCTTTAATATCAATTCTTATTTCTTCAAAGTGTCCCTTTTACCTTATTTTAAAAAGAATCATTGGCTTCTTTTTCTCAAACCCATGACGGCCCTAGGGAGTCTTTGGCAGGTCAGACACCAAAGGGGTCTAATTCCTGAGCCACGGAAGGTCAGCGCGGCCTATCTGGCCACTTGGAGCCCTCAGCTCACTGTGGCAAGGGGCGCCACATGCTTCGGGCTGCTCAGGTCTCTTTGGAGAAACAGGAACTGCAGGACGGGCCAGTAACCTGACATAGTGCTTTTGTCAACACTGTTACAGTAAATATTAGGTTATATAATTAATCTACTTGGATTTTCAGTTCTCCGTAGCCTTGGTGCTATTCTGAAGCATATTTTGGAAGTGGTGGGAAAAAAAAGTTAAATATGCCTGTTCGGACCCACCGATCCAGTCTCTCCTGTTTGAGAAAAGAAACCATCTCCCCTAAGACATCTGAGCTCCATGGCACGCAGGAGAGCAGGACCAAGCATGAACACGAAGTGCTGCTTGTGCAAACTGGAATTTTCTAGGGCCCAGCTGTAAAACATTCCGAGCACAAGTGTATGATCACTGGATAACAGTCCCAAGCTAAAATCTGTCTACGTCTCTTAAAGCTGAATCCAGAATTTGATATACACATAGACCAAAGAATTAAACCGCAGTTACCGAATACCTTTGCTAGGTAGGTGGTAAGACAAACTGCAATTTTTAAGACAAATTATAAGATTTTCCACTAATACCAGTGACAAAGAATGTTTATAGCAATACCCCAGCACCTAGAACCATGCCTGAAACAAAATTGGTACTCGATAAATATTAGTTGAATGAACAAACTAATACCTCTGCTTGTGAAAAGGAATCTGATTACTCTTCATCAGTCCACACACAAACAAAAGTCCAGTGCCAGCATTTAAAGGATATTTTTGTTTTTTGCTCCCACTACAATACATTTTGATGAAATTTTATAGAACAGACTAATTCAATACAATTTAACAAACAATAGTTACGTATCCACGGTGTGCCAAATACTGCCAACAGCATAGGTATCACAGAGAAGGGGACACGGTGTTCACAGACAGCCTTGATATAATAATTCTTGCCTGTACAGACTGGGTTCCCAGTGAGAAATGCAGCAAGCCATTCGCATGGGTACCGGCCAGCACCTGAAGTGCAGCATGTCAAACGCAGGCCCCCTGTGGTTTCCCTTCCACAGCACACCTGTGTGTCCCGCTTTCCACCGTCCTCGATACCAGGTGGCTTTGTTTCCCCACCTCTCCTGTGGATCTCCATTGCTTATCTCCTGTAATGCTCCCTTGCCGCCTGTATATTTCACTGATATACATTTCTATGCATCACCAACAGCAATCCCCCTGGCATAACCTCTGACAACTGCTCCAACTTAGCGCCTTCCTGGAGCCTCCTTCCTGACTCCAATCACCTCCCTCGGGAAGGGCTCTGTCAGTTCCTCCTGTGTGGACAACGATACCCTACAAAGTGCTGCGAAGGCACAGCAAGGGGAAGGGGCGCATATTTCAGCCGGGGAAACTCTTGCCCCAAACACTAACCAAAAGCGAATGCTTAAGGAAGTATTATTTGAATTTCCCCAGCCATGTGTTGACGACAGCTGATGTAGCTGCCTGCCTGTGGGTGACCTGGGTCCCAGGTCTGGAGGCTGCACAGAGAAGATGTCATCTCTGCTCTTTTGCTTATAACTCCCAAGAGCAGAGCCTGGGCTGGGCACAGGCAATCGGCTGTTCTGGTTTCTTTCTGAAAGCCATGGATGAATGGATTCCATATTTGATATTAACAGCAGCAACATCATTTTTGTAACGCCTAAAATAACGTGGACATGAGATTAAAAATGCATTACCTGCTGACGTTTTTCAAATTCCAACTTGATCCGGGACTTGATGCAATTGCACGTGTCCTGATATGTTTGCTGCAGAGCAAGTTCCATGAGGTGCTTGTGGTACGCTCCTGCCAGGTTCCCGCAGATGAAAATGATCACGTTGGCCAGGATCTAAAGAGACAGAAAGAGCTGCTCAATGGGGTGAGTGTTTCTAACTCACAAAGGCAATAAAAACAGAATGTACATTAGCAACAGTCTTCAAAGAGATAATTGCAGGAAGTTAATTTTACTTTCGATTCCAAACTAACGTTTCTATTTGCTTAACAGAAAACATCAATCTCCATTAGGGGTTGTATCCTTTTCCTGCATTTATGCCCTTTGGTAGGCGACTTTTGTCATCCCGCCCCTGACTTTGGGCTCAGCCATGTGATTTGCTGTGCTTTGGCTGATGCAATGTGGACAGAAATAACCATGGGCCAGATTCTGCCCAGGGTTAGAAGACCTTGAGTGTTTTCAGGTCACTTTCTCGTGCCTGAACATGCACAAGGAAAGAACATGCCCTGCCCAGCCCACCAGTCCCAGGATGAGAGATACATGCAGCAGAGACACCCTAGCCAACCTCCAGTGTGTTACTGTGTGCCGCTGAGCTTTCATGGTTGTTACACAGCATCGTGTTACCAGGTGACTGATACACACTGCCCACACAACCAAAACTGTACATGCTGATAAGTGATATTCCCCATTATCTTTTGTTTATGTAGAGATATGGTAGCCTTTCAAAATATGTAACTCATTACTCCTTTGATGATAAAAACAATTCATGTCACAACAATTTGGGAGGAAAACAGAAAATACATAAAGAAAAACTAAAAATAATCCATAATTGTCCTTCCCAGGAAGAACACTCTTGCTGTCCATATGGCCTTGTCTGCCCACTCCAATTCTCTCTGTATTCTCAAAATTGGTGCCATACTTTGTTTTGTCAAGACCTCTATCTTGTTCCAAAAGGTGTGAGTTCATTCTGAATGTAGTTTTGTGCTTTGTTTTGGTTTAATATTTAATTAAATTTTTTTCAGATCAGATAAATTCTATAGAAATAGGATTTTGAATGCTTAAATAATATTCAGTTCTATGACTGTATCATCATTTAGTTATGTTCATATTGTCCAGTACTTATTTTATTGATATACTGCACGTTTGAATTATGCTATAGGGACAACCTCATGTATAAAACCTTGGCTTCCTGTTTGATCATTTCCTTAGACTTGATTATTGAAAATGTACTGAGTCAAAAGTGATGAATGTTTTTAAATCCTTGATACGTACTGCAACATGGCTCTCCAGAAATGTTCCATTTCTATTGTTATCAACAGTGTATGACAATGGTCTTTTCAGTGTGTGTTCTTATTAGGGAGTGTACTATTCACATAGAGCAAGCTCCTGTGAGTTCAGGGCTAGCCCCACAGAAAGGAGGTCAAGAACTATGCAGACTAGAGGAGGCTTCAACACCGTCCCATGTAACCCACTCATGTCACAGAGATTTGAGGTCAGAGAGTTCCCATAGCTCACCCACATTCTCTCAGGTAACCCCTCATAAGTCTTTATATGCATCCGTATTTTATCTCACCTCCCTTAGCGCTGATGAATAAAATATTTACTGGGTATTTTTCTGTGTGTGTGCTTTGTGTGTGATATATGCATGTGTTATGGATGTGTGATTTGTGAGTTCTATAGTCACATGGGGTGCATGCATGCATGTAATTGTGCATGATATATGCATGTGGCATTCATGTATAACTGTGTGATTTGTGTGTGGTCTGTATGCCTGAGTAAGGTGTGCTGTGTGTGCATGTGATATGCATGTCATACATGTGCTCTGTGTTGAAGGCATGTGCGCTCACAATCTGTGTGTAAGTGTGTGCAGCAGCTCAGAGCTTGGGAGCAACGTGGCAGTCCTCAGTGCTACTTCGCACATTTGCTAGCGCCATGGGGCTCTCTTCCTCCCCATTGCCAGTCTTCGACACATCTTCCCTGCTAATGTCAGGCCTGAAGCACGTGGGAAGTCCTGGTGACCTTCCTGCCTTCTCCCTTGAGGGGACCCTCCTCCAGCTGAGCCTGATTGCTCCCAGTGCCGTGGCCAACAGCTCTCCATAAATTAAGTCCTGCCACACTTTGCTCCTGCAAAATGACCATCTGCTTTGCTAAAAATGCTCAGACTTTGTCATCGCCAGATTTGCTCTGAAGAACAGTGCACCAAAGAATGCAGGAAATGAGAAAAGCTAATGCAAACCATGCTGCTCAGATTGAGAAAATACCAACTCCTTCCTTATTAGGAGTAGCTGAAATAATAATGAAAATAACTTAGTGATGTTTCATGACAGCTTTTTAATTCCCTCCTCAAAAGTGCCTTCAAAGCATAACTATCAACATGTTAGGAAGTAAATTTCTCCAAATTAAGAACCAAGCATAAGCAACAGAACTGAGCAAAGCCATTGTCGCCTGTCCCCTGGCCTCCTGCAGCAGGGAGAACAAATGGAGCGCTTTGGTACCAACCCAGAAACCCCAACGTGCATCCCCATCCTCTGGAATGGCAAGTACTGTCTTTTCCCGTCTTCCTCCTAGAATCCCACTCCCCACTTCTATCTTCTGAATTCCCCTGACCTTGTGGGCCTTGTAGCCACAGAACCGTCTGCACTGAGTGTCAGAATTCTTTTCTTTATTGCCGTAGCCTTTTATAACCATAACTGGGGCAGCCTGCGTGGAGAACCACCACCTCCAAGCCACAACCCTCCCTGCAGACTGAAGTCGGGGGACTCCCCAGTCTGCTGGGCCCCAAGCATATCACCGGTGTGGCTGACCCGGTAAATGTCCCTTGTCCATTAGGAAGTTTCCCCACAATCCACAGTAGAAGCTTGTCTGTCCAAAGCAAGAGGCAGCTCTCTGAACAGCAGTGTGGCTTCGCTCCCCTCAGACCCTGCCTTCCGGCCACCATGCTCTGACTGCCTCGTTACATTGGCACATTTGCCTTGTCATGGAACTTAAGGAAAAACCTTCTCTGAGTCATTTATTCTGGATACTGCATTGCTTCAAACAAATGCAATTAGAACCCTTCCTGGCTATAGATAATGGGAAAAAATGAATTTACTGATTTGTATTCACATATTCAAAGGAAAACATTTAAGAACTAAACAACTAAGAGTCTTAATGCCAAATAAAATATGGAATTTCTTTTCTGATGGAAAATTTATCAAATGATAAGCCTTTTCCTGATATCTGATTTCAATCTGCAATACTGTACTCAAAGGTTAATAGAATTAACCGTGGCATTTTAATCATGACACACATTTACAAACATGATTAATGTCCTAAAGCATTTTTCTTGCAAAGTGGTGCATTCATATAATGACTTTATATGAAATCTAGGGCAGCATGGAAGTGATTAGGTTAAGATTTTCTTTTCAGTAATAGTATCAAAACATATCATTTTCTAGAAGACTGCTAAAGCAGAACATATGACAAAAAATCCTATTTTCATGATGTTGAGTTTGTTTTATAACATCATACTGTCTTGATGTTTTCTTTTATCTTGTTGTTGCTTCATTTAGCTCCTCTCACATCTGTCAGAAAACAGGAGAGGGAAGTTGGCGTCCCACGAGATGTCTTGGAAGAAAATAAATTGTTTAAGGTAATAAGCCCAGTCAAGGTTTGCCCTGAAGATTAAAACCAGGCCTTGCAATCGAGCAGGGTGCATGATCTGGAATCTGTGCAACTGGAACCGCGCCAGCATGTCCCACAGAGGCTGGCTGTCCCCACCGCTCCCCACTCCCTGTCTTCGCTTGATGTAAATGTGGGGTGATATGTCAACACTTCTTGGTGAATCTCAGAGGATGCAAATTAAAATCCTGTGCTGGTGGGAAGGCCAGTGTCTATGGAGAAATTGTGATTTTGTTTCTTGCATAGTGATCATCATTTTCTTCCAAATGCACCTTTTATCTTTTCACCCCTGCAAGAGGACAGAAGGCAACAAAACCAGGGGCATGGACATGTCTTATTATTTCATCTCATAGGCCAGGAAACAAAAGTCCAAAAAAATTAAGCAACTTGAGGGCTGGCCCCAGGCCAAACAAGGCTCTCAAGAAGTCCTCCCACACCAGCCCAATTCACATGCCTCAGGTCAGATTCCTGCAGTGCAATATGACCCTCTGCTGGGGGTGGGGAAGGTATTTCAGAGGAATTTTTAAAGAGACATGTGTTACTTAGAAACTAGCATTTTTCTCTTTTATAAAGCATATGTATCTTATGCTATAACGTGTTCACATCAGTTAAAGTTACTTTAAGCGGCTGCTCTTGGAGACTTATGTGCTCATGGCGTCTGTAACTGGTTCAGCACACGTGTGCATGTTTAGACAAAAGAGGAGGGTCAAGCTGCTCCCAACAAGACCGTGTGACCCAAAGTGTGCCCCACATGAGGATTATTTCACCTGGGAAGAGGACTTTTAAGGGTGTCAGTTCACTGTCTTCAAACATTTGAGAAATTATCACACGGGTTAGGTGGACATTTAGATCCCTCAAGACTCTGAGATATTATGTGTTTTAAAGCGCTCAATATTCCAATTCTTAATCTTATGTTAGAGGTGGCAAACATAAAATGGTCCCAGAGGATAGCAGGCAGCGCCCACACATGCTGGGGGGGAGGCAGGGCTCCTGGTGGTGAGGGAAATGCCACCACTTAAGGACAGGTTTTCTCTGTGAACTAACTGCACGGTGTCAGAGGAGAAAGGATATTACAGCATTTGAAACAGGTTAAAACAAAGCAGCTTAAAACAAAGCAGATCATAAATATGCCAAAACACCAATTGTAAGTCGAAGGAAAATAGAAGGGAGGACAAGGACTTGATGATGGGAGCTGGGGATGGAGACTCAGCAAGCACACTGGTCTCGGCACCATCAGAACTGGCCTGCGTCAAACACGGCTCTTGCTCAGGGGAGAAATGATCACGTAGAATTTCCCTTAACTGATCTCTCAAACCCAACGGCAGAGGATCCCAATCCCACCTCCTTAGCATTCCTTGCAGCCCCCTAAGAATCAGATTGGCCATGTATCATGGCCTCAGGATTTCTGCTCTCTGCCAGTCATCTAGTGACGGTCAGAGATGCTGTGCTTGGTCAGTACCATGAAGGATCCTGAGGTCACGTGCTAGATCCTTCTTGTAATCTGAAAGCCCTCCAAATGAAGAGGAGTGGAGTCAGAAGGAAAGGTAGAAAGAAAATTGAAAGAGCAACAACCCCAGCAATGGATGTTACTGGGGATTTGGGCTAAAAAACTGGAATTGAAAATTGGGAGTCAAATACAATTTGGGTTTTGATGGAAGCTGCCATTACAAAATAGATAGTACGGTTGGTCAGGATTATTATTTTCATTATTCTCTTTTAAACTGCATCTGTTGTTATTAAGTCTTTTTGAATAGCCAACATCGTGCTATTTCTCCAGCTGTGTTTGGGCTGAAGGGTTAAAGGACCTTGTACATAGATAGGACTCAAGTCTGGTATAGTAACTACATGAGGGTGGCAGCTTGCAGAGCTCTTTGCTCCTCCCAGAGGTGCCCCAGCAGCCCGTTCAAAGCCAGCTGGCAGAGATAAGCCCAGAAGACCCTCAGGATCTTGGTAGAAAGTTCCCTCCACAAATTAAGTCACTGAGAACCCAGCTTCCCCCTGAGAAGGGAAAGCGGAATTAACCACACAGAAACCAAATTTCTCAACTCATTGAGTGCAGACTTGAAATTGATGGGGAGAAGCCTGGGTTGGATAATAGTTTAGAACAAGGGAGAAGGGGAAAACGTAGTTTCCAGTACCCAGAGTGCCATGGAGGAAAACAGCACAAGCCTCTCCCGGGGAGGTGTGGGCTCCCTCTCCTTTCCGCAGAGGAGGGCAGAGGAGGGCGCTGGTGCTGCTCACTGCCCGTCCCTTCCCGCTGACCCCACACAGAGCAAGCCTGGCTTCAGGGCTTCGCTCCTCTCCCCCATGGGGAGAAAGAGGACCAAACAAATGCACTGTGTGGGGACGTTAGGAAGATAAAAATGGAAAAAGAAAAAGGAACCCTCTAATGAAGCTCTATGAGGAAATATCTTTAAAGAGGCATATGGAGCTTTACAGCTCTCCACGGGGATTTCTTAGGCCTTTATGATAAGTTAAAAGGGAGGGAAGCGCTGTCGCTATAACTCGTATCACGCTACTCCTGCATCCAAAATGGGGCCAGGCATTCTCTTTTCATCATTGACTTCTGCAGGCCTTTTCTGCAAAGCAAGGCTATCAGACCTTTTTTTCTTTGCTTCCTTCTGTTTCAGCACAGCTCCAGCCCAATTCCGAGAGCACCTGTGATTGCAAAGCACTCCTGTGAGCATCAGTCCCCGGCCAGTGGAAGGCCGGCATGGTATTGTTTAGATAATTACATCTGATATTTTGTCAGCCAACAAATCAATGATGAACTGAACTTTACGTCTCCACTGATGCCCGATAGAAGTCATTATCTCCTTGGTCTCTGTGAGTCCAGATAGCTGAATGGGTGTTAATTATTCCAAAGATGTTCCACCTGCTTATTTCAAAACCCAAAGGACCAACTGGTCCGGGGTCTTCCAAGAAGCTTATTAAATGCTGTTCTCTGTGTCTTCTGAAAACCTCTCTTCCACAGTAATGTCAGAACAGGAGGACACATTTTAAGTATTGTAAATATTGTGTCTCAATGTTTTTAAAAAACTTAGGAATATGCAATTATATGCTAATTACAATAATAATTTTACTAGTCTTAAATAAATTCTCCTAAGGATCTACACTAACCAAGATGCAATTTGCCTAGTTCTGGTGATTTCAGTGAACATGACTGTTAACATTAAAAAGAAAACAGAAAATAAATTTTAACACAATTTAGACTTCTCATTAATTTAGGCAGATCGTCTCTGTAATTAATCTGAATCAAGGAAGTTTGTTTAGCTTCATTTAAACATCATCCATAATTCTTTTCATTCATCACCACTTAACAGGTGACACATTTGATCCACATCCACTCATTTAAAAATTTAAAAGTCAACAGGTATTCAGATTCATTTAAAAACATGACCAAGGCTATCAGAGACTCCAACCCGTACGGCTAGTTCGGGTTGAGAAAATGATACCCCAGTTTATGGTGAACATGTGCGGTAGGAATTTCCCTGTCACTAACATAGCGCACAGGAAGCGGTAAATGCCCTTTCTGGGTACACGAGGTACTTCTGCATTGCTATCCCATTTGTAACTGGGACTATGGCCTACTTCTAACCCAATGTACAATCTATACAACAGAAGACAAATGTAGAATTAAATAAAACAAAGTGCAGTGTGCCCTGTGCCCTGCCGGTTATGACTGAATAAGAAATATTCGGTGGATACGGAGTGTGACATGGCAGTGCAGGGGTGAGACTGCATAAGGTATAGGAATAACACAGGCATAGTGTGGCCAATCTGGCCTGTGAACTGAAGCATGACGGTAAGTGCATCCATAAGGAAGTGACAGATTGCAGAATCCTGAGAAACAGTCATGGACTCCAAATAAAGGAGAAAGACAGTGAGCTCTGTGAGTCACAAGGCCTACTTTGGGATGATTGGATGCTCTTTTCTTGCTGACCAAAATATGCTGCACAAAGTCACAGCAAAGGCAATATACATAACTTAAACATTGGTACTTCCGTAATATGCTGAAATAAAAAAAAATAATAAATAAAAATAAATAACTGCTTTGATGTATAACTGAAACCACTTGGAAAGAGGAGAACAAATTTCCTATTAGCAACTAAACTCTGGTTGTTTCATTAATGATGCTAATTAGGAAAGGTGATGTCTGGCAGCAACTTCCCTGGATACAGTCAAAGGCTGAATGTGCTTAAAAGCAGAATCTCCCCTGAGTGTACTTGTGGGGTTCCCTCAGCCCCTGCCTCTGCTACTGTATGTTTTTCTGCAGACCATGTTCTGTAAGAATGCAACGGTAAGTGTTTAAATCCATGCATGACACCACGCTCTGACTTTCGGTCAGTTTCTACCAAAGAACATCTATTAGTCCTGCACAAAACAACAAGTGACACCTCACAGTCTCCCAAACGGACACGCCTGCAGCTGCTTTTCCCAGTCAACAGCGTTCAATGACCAGAGTCAATAGGAGCGGGCTCTGCTAACATGTGTATGCGTTTGCTGGGCTGCACAACAAAATATCACAGACGAGGTGGCCTAAATCACAGACAGTTATCATTTCACAGTTCTGAAGGCTACAGCCCGAAACCCAGGTGTAGGCAGGTGTGGCCGAGGCCTTGCTCCTTGTCCTGCAGCTGACCACCTTCGTGCTGTGTCCCCGTGTCTCAGTCCATTTTGTGCTACGACAGAACACCACAGACTGGGTAATTCAGAAACAACAGAAATGTATCAGATCACAGTTCTGGAGCCTGGAGAGTCCAATAGCAAGGTACAGGGATGTTTGGCAATTCTAATTCCAAAATGACAGCTTGGGCACTGCAGCCTGCAGAAGGGAGGACTCTTGCTGTCTCCACCGGGCGGGCCGCAGAAGGGCTCACCCTTCACACTGGCTTTAATCACACTCACAAAGGCCCACCCACCATGGCCTAATCACCTTGTAATAGCTCACAGCAACCTCAAGCTCCTGGGCTCAAGGGATCGTCTTGCCTCAGCCTTCTAAGTAGCTGGGAATACAGGTGTGCACCACCAGCTAATTTTTCTATTTTTAGTAAACACAGGGTCTTGCCCTTGCTCAGGCTGGTCTACAACTCCTGAGTTCAAGCGATAGTCCCACCTCAGTCTCCCAGAGTGCTAGGATTACAGGTGTGAGCCACCCTCTGGCCCTAATCACCTCTTAAAGGCCCCACCTCTTAATACTGTTAAAATGGCAATTATAAGGTTATTAAGTATGAAATGTCTGATTTCCTTAAGTACTAAGTTTGACAGTTGATATCTCTGACATTTCACTTTGACATTTCTTGTTTTATTTTTTATTGTGAAGGTATTAATACATCCTCATTCTTTCAAATGCTCCTTTGGCTTGTGATTATCTTTCACATATTTTTGTGAAACCATGGATAAGTCAAAAATTTGTGTTATTTTCTAATATGAGTTCCATTGTGGAATCAATGCAAAGCAGACAGCTCAAAATATCAATGGAATGTTTGGGAAGGATGTGGTTAATGAATGCACGGTATGTTGATGGTTTGAGAAGTTCTGTTCTGGTCATTTTATTCTTGAAAACGAGCCACGTGGGTGACCAGAGACCAAGGTGGATAATGATGAGCTCAAAGCTATAGTGGAAGAGAATCCATCTTAACCTACGCATGAATTAGCAGCAAGGTTTGATGTTCCTATTCAAACAATATTGGACCATTTGAAACAAATGGGCAAGGTAAAGAAGCTGAACAGATGGATACTGCGTGAATTAAACAAGCGTCAGAAAAGAAATCATCTTGAAACTTGCCTTTCTTTGCTGTCATGACATAAAGGCAAACCATTTCTACACTGTACTGTTGTTATGTGTGATGAAATGGATTCTTTTTGACAATCACAAGCATTTGGCAAAGGTTTGAATAAAGATGAAATGCCGAAACACAGTCCAAAATTGGGATATATACCTACATGATGGGTGCAACGTGCACTATCTGGGGAACAGACACGCCTGGAGCTCTGACTTGGGGGGAAAGGTGGTACATGGGCAACGTATGTAACCTGCAATTCTGTATCCCCCATAACAATAAGATGAAAAAAAAAAAAAAAAAAAAAAAGCTACTGGTGTCTGTTTGGTGGTCCAGTGCCGGTATTATCCACTACAGCTTCATGAAACCTGGTCAATCGATTACAGCGGATGTCTACTGCAACCAACTGGATGAAATAATGAGGATGCTTGTGATTAGGCAGCCAAGATTGGTCACTAGAGACAGGCCAATCCTCTTGCAAGATAACTGTCTACCACAGGTCACACAAACAAAGCTGCTCCAACTATAGAGGCTGGACTTGGAAACTCTCTGTCATCCACTGTATTCGCCAGACCTTGACCAACTGACTACCACTTCTCTCAGGCTTTGGACCACTGCTTGCAAGGAAAAAATATTCAATTCTCAACAAGCTGTGGAAAACACCTTTCATGATTTCCTCGCCACTGGCTTCTTCGCTGCTGGCATAAACAAGCTACCGTTACGATGGCAAAACTGTGTCCACAGTTTAGGTGCATACTTGGATTCATTGTACTGCTTCTTGTTTGAGATATAATAAACTAAATTTTTGATTCAAAATCAGACATTTCATATTTAATAACCTAAAAAAATTTAACAATGAGTTTTGGAGGGCACAAACATTCAGAACACAGAACTTTAATCGTCCCTTCTCTGTCTCTGTCTCTCACAGAGACATCCCTAGTGTCTCTGTGCCCTAATCTCTTCTTCTCATAGGAACCCCAGTCAGATGGCATTAGGGTCCACCCTAATGACCTCGTTTTACCTTAGTCACCTCTTGAAAGGCCCTATCTCCAAATACAGTCATATTCTGAGGTGGTTAGGCTTCAACGTATGAATTTAGAAGGGACACAATTCAGTCCATAACAACAGGATATTGAGTTTTAAAAACATTTTATTTATATATCATCAGAGAACCCACTTAAAAGTTAAAACTGGCATGTGTTAGAAATTTGGGGCTGGCAGCTCTTTTGCAGAAATGCCACACACCACTGACGATGGTTTAATCTGAACTAAGATGAGATCTTCATTAAATCACTTCATTCATTTAACAAATATTTGGCAAACATTTATTAATAATCAATTAAATCATGTACACCCTCCCAAATCATCATTGGAATAAATGCAATAAAACTAACCAACAATAAAAGCCAAGAAGGCAAGCAGGAGTAGGTGACATAAGGCAGGCTTCTCGTGAGCTGGGGAGGTGACATTAACTGCTGCCACCAGGCTCTCAGGATGATTGCTGGAACATTCTGCTATTCGGAACCCTCATTAGTTTTCTTTATGAGAACACAGGGGTACTTATGATTGAACGAAGACTGGTGCTAAATTGAGCATACTTCCTCTAACATTTTTATAAAGCTTACTTGCAAAATAAAACCACTAATGCAGAGGCTCCCAAGTTTTCTTGGTTCATAATGCCCTTAGTGTCCCATTAACGTTTTTTATAGTGCTCCTAAACCAAAGGAAATTCCTAGCAGTTTTGTTTATTATGCAGTAAGGTCAAAACAACTTAAATATTAGGCCCTAACAACTTAGTAGTTGTTGCAAATAGTAACCACTGCCACCATGGGTTGGAATAAAATATATTTTTTATTTCATTCTCAAATAACCACAGTGACTTACTAATGGGCTGCCAGTAGCCAACGTGCCCCTTGAGCATTGCAAAAATTCGCAACGCTTGGCTTCCGATTCAACACTGCCACCTACGTCTCCTGTTGCATCTCGATTTCTGCGCGGTACTGCTTTTTGCTCACAGCAACAACTAAAAAGCCAGCTTTGCAAAGATACGGTGTCAGCAAAGGAATGCAGTGTGATCTAATGCTGAAACTATGAACTTAAGAGCCTTCTGTCCAAAGTCTGCCAGATGCTGAGTGCCACTGTATTTCCCTTGAAAATGTAAAATATCCCAGACTGTCCCAGGGTGTCTTGGGCATACAGTTTGAAAACCACATCACTAAGGAAACAGAGTTTCAACAAGGTAAATATTAATTAATTAAATAAAGTAAATAGTGTTATTAAAATGATGACGGACTTGCTATCTATAGTCCCCTTTGCAGACATTGAGACAGTAGAGGTCCTTCCTCCCTTGCCCGCTTGTCTTTCTCTGAGACAAGCAGCAGCAATCTAGCACACCCCATGATCCCCGTCAAGTTCTCACCTGAAGGAGGTGGCAGGGACAGAAGAGATCAAGTCTCACGAAGTGACAATTTTAAAAGATACTGGCAGGGATCAGAAACAGCAGCAAGGAATGCAGAGGTACCCCAGGGCGAGCAGTGGAGGTGCTGCTGCCACGTGTGGGTCTGAGAAGAGGAGGGGACGGGGACGTGGCTGGGGGAGAGTCGGCTGCCACCCACGTGGGCCAGCAAGAGCAGGCTCCCTGCCACCTGTGACCGAGCAGAGGCTGCTAGGACTGAATCCTGCTCTTGCTCCCCTCCCGCCCTGCAGTCTCCTGCCCATGCCGCCCGCTTGCCTAGCCCAACCCGAGACACAAAGGCACGGGTGACACGTTGCTTCACGGCAGCCACCCCAGGAGAGCGGGGCGAGAGGAGTGACTAGGGACCCGGAGCAGCAAACAGGAACGCTTCAGCCCAAGTTCACTACCTTAACCTTGTGCAAAACCGCAGCCAACAAAGCCCAAAGAGGACCCCTAAGCCAGTCAGATTCTCTGTCCAGGATTTGGGTTTGAGTCTTAGGGACTGACCAGGAAGCTGAGGGATGAGGACGCTGTAGGTTGAGACCACCCCGCAGGGCAGTCTGGGATGGAACCGGCACAGACGGAAAGGTGAACCGGGAAGCCGGTCTTTGGAAAGGGAAGAGCACAGCAGGTATGCAGGGGGCAGGGATGGGCCACTCAGAGGGGACAGTGAGAGCGTTTTGGCCCCTAGAGGCCTGACCAAACTTTAAACAAAATGGGATTTGAGATATTTCAATATAACTCCCTTCCCCAAATTTACCAGAACAATTTCATTTTCTGTTCCTTGTGACCCACCCTCTCTGTGGACACTCCTTAGATTCAAGAGACTCATTGGACTGCAATCTAGAATTAGCTTTGGAGAATATAAATATACTAGGTAAAATCCAGGAAGTAGTATTTGCTGCTCAAACCAGTCAAATTTGAGACCTGCTTGTTCTTCAAAGCCTGTCCTCCCAACACTCTCTGGGTTTCCTCCTCCAGGTGCCTTCTCTGTGTAGGTGACGTTAATGTAGAACAGAATCTCCACAGAGGATCCTCTGTTGTATAAAAAAGACTATGGCTGGCCTTCGTCTCTGGTTTCTGGGAAGGAGACCAGAGCCTTGGCCTTTCCCGAGTAACAGGAATGATTCTGTTCCTCACCAGTCCGTGGGTCACACCTGACTTTATGTTAAGAGATGAGATGACTTGGGGGGAGGAGGACTGGCCACCTGAAAGAGCAGCCACAGATTAGGGGGCCGAGGCTTCGAGCCCTGGGATATAAACCCACCCTCTGGGCTGGCCACCGAGCTCAGTCACACGGACAATGATTGAGTCAGGCATGTGCACGCTGTGTGATGAAACACCAAGGAAAGCTTTGGACGCCAAGGCTCAGTGGAGCTTCCTGGCTGGTGGACACGCTGATGTGCCAGAAAGGGTCATGAGCACCTGGAATCTGTACGCAGTTGGTCAGACGTGCAGGTGGCCTTGGAAAGGCAGCCTTGTGGACGTCTGAGCCCTTAACTTGTGGAGTGTGCCCTCACTGGGCAGCTAGTGGCAGAATGGAATTGCAGCAACCAGCTGGTCTAAGAATGTCTTTGATGAAGTTTCACCCTCTAGGTGATAACTGCCCCCAGACTGGAGGCTCTGACGGTAGGTAGAACGCCACCATGTTAGCCTGTGTTTCTGCTGGTGAGCTATTTGTGCCGCTGCCACCCAGGTTTCCTGAGATCCCCGTGGTTTCTCTAGTGTGTCAACCTCACAGCTCCACTTGCAAGCTAACGGCTCCAGTGTGCAGTCTCATCTAGCCATTGCCCTTGGGGAACTGGAGCTACCTTTTTACCTCTCCCCTTCTCACCCTTTGCCCCATCTTCCCTCCTCCTTCCTGGAGCAGCCAGTAGGCGATGACGGACAGGTCCAGGGGCACAACAGCCTGGCGTTCAGCCAGAGGAAACTCTGTGTGGAATTCACATTCCAGGGCTCCCGAGGGGTCAGGTGAGACTAAGGTCCATCGGAACCACCACGCCCTTTGCTCGGCCTCTTCCCTTTCCTGTCTGTTCCCCTTGCTCTGGTCCAGGCTTTGTGCAAGAGCACCCCCAATTCACCTCTTGCATGCAAATCTCCATCTCAGGTCTGCTTCTGGGGAACCCAGCCAAAGACACCCATGCATCTGCATTGCATAATGACCAAGAGCCACACATTTAACTGTTCTGTCATTTCACTGAAGTGCATAAGGACTGACTGGTCTTCCTTGAAGAAATAACATGTGGTTTCCTATTTATATTGCATGATGCTCTAAATACCTAATTAAGTGACTTCTAAACGGGAAATGATTTCTTTTTATAGGATCTAGGCCTGTCTTTGTCTTGCTGGTAACCAAATGTGAGGAATTCAGAAACACTTCTAAGAATAAAAATAAAAAATTGGAACTATTACATTTTGGGGAAGAAGGAAATGCTTGATTAAGACCTCTTTGTATTGCTGACAATGCATTTCAATTAAATTCACTTTTCTGGAATAAGATGTCTTAAGGGCCCCTTATTACTCTAAGACTGCCAGGGTGTCACCGGGCATTGGAGAGTACAAAAAATGTTCCACTGCATTAATTTGGGTCCAGGTCCAACTTCTAGAACCATCTCATTGTTATGACTGAATGAGCTTTAAATCACTCGCCCAACAAAGCCACTGTGCTTTGTAAAAGAATTACACACTTACGCTTACTAGGCAGACTTCTCTTGGGAAGCATGATAATGTTTTCCACAGGGTGGGCTTCACACACACATTTTCAGCTTATAAAAAAAATAAGAGATAAACCCCCAACCCTCATTTTCGACTGTCATGGTCAAAAAAAACCTCACTAGTGTTCCCAAGTCTAAATGTATTTCTGGGATGAATTAACATGCTTCCTGGTGGCGTGAAGAGATACTGCCAGCCAGGAATAAAATAGAAATCCAACCAAGGCTACTAGAATTTTGAAGAATGAGTATAAAAAGTTAAAAATATTCACTTCCATTTTCCAGTGGATATATTACATAATAAACATGCCCACTAAAAAATCAAGTGTGATACTATTAGATACAATCAAGAGTAAAGCCATTAGATGAATTATCCCAGAGGCACTACATTTTTAAGGACCATAATAAAGGGTGAACATCCTTGGTGACAACTAAAGAAGTCTGTGTGCGTGTCATGTATAAAACAGACTTTAACTGATCAGAGCATTATTTACTTTCTCACATTTATTTTAACTGTTTGAGAAACATTTAGCATCTTTCTTTCTGGTTTCACAAGGCTAACTGAAATGCGAAATTAAACAGAAGCATCAAAAATGGTTATCGAAAGTTTAAAAGTTTAAAGGAGAGAGAGTGGTCTCAGAAATCATCTTTACACAAGAAAGAAGAGGAAGGCGATTCAGAGCTTCCCATGGTCAGGGGGCCCTGAGAGAGAGTTGTTTTCCTTACAGAAAAATTGAAATTCTGTGCTTGCTACAGGCAATAGTTTTCACACCTCAAGGATTTCTATAGCAATCACCGCAGTGAAAGAGGCTGATGAGAAAAAGCCGCGCATGGCATCAGAATCACCTGGGAGTAGCACAGGAATGGAGGAACCAGTTCGACTTTAGATTATGCATTTAACAATTCCTTTATTTAGATCAAATTTGAAAGCAAAATTTCAGAACTTATGAGAAAAACACTTTTTAACTCTACCTCAATGCACAAGAAAAGCACAGACCTGGTCCATCACCTTGACTATCAGTTGTCACCAGGCAACAGGGATTCTGAGCCACAGCTCTAGTTCATTCCCGACCACTTACTCCTGTATCATCCATCTCTCCCTCTGAGAATCGTTCCCAACGGTAAGTGAGCTACTCCCAGCCCAGCAACACCCTCCCACATCACACGCACCTGCCAGCTTTGCCATTTCTCATCTTCCCTTTACACCAGCCTCCAAGACGAGTCTACTTAGGCTCTTTCTACTGCTTTGACCCCTGACTCTCCTCATCCCATTTCACACCGTGTGGCAACCAAGACACCACCAAAACCACTCTTGTCAAGGACAATCATTGCCTTCAAGTTTTCCAAATTCCCTGACTCCTTTCTCTGCTCCCCTAACCTCACTCCCGTGTAGTAAGCAGCTCGTCACTTTCTCCTGCTGAGAACCCCAGCCTGCCTCGGTCACCCGGCACCATGTTCCCCTGGGGTCTGCACATCTTGCTGACTCCACTTGGCTTAGCTCAAATATTGGCATTCCCAGGGCTGCATCTAGGTCTCCTTCTCTTTAAATTCTCCCAATTTCTCCCTTGCAGTGTCGTCCATATACCTGGCTTCTTCAACACCATGTAAATAGCACCGATGCCCAGATGTACAACTCTAGCCCAGACCTTTCTTCTGGGTCTAGACTCAGAGGAGTTGGCCTCTCCACTTTGACATCTCAGGGACATATCCTATGCTGGATTCCATATGACCCACCCCTGTCTGCATCTTGGAATTCCATTCATGCCCTGCCCCCCAGCTCCACTCCAGGCACCATGCCCTCCCTGCTTTGGGGTCTGCCAACTTGGCCAGCTCCCACCTGGCCCTCTTCCCGTGCGGGACCTCTCTCTCTCATCCCTGGCTTCTGTGTCAAGTGCTCCCTGAGCACACTCCGTGGGTGCCTTCCTGCTGTTCACCGGCAGTGCTCCCTGTTATCTCCCCAATCTCACTTGTCAAAAGCAATAGTCTTACATTTATCCGTTTGCTTACTGTCTGTCTTTCCTGTTCTGCTCCACCCCCCATGAGGGCAGGGCTCCCACCTGTCGTAGTCCCTTATGTACATTCTGGGTAATCTGTACAGGGTCTATGATGACACATACTGGTAAATAGTCAGTGAATGAATGAATACGATCCCTCATATCCATACGAGTCACTGCATCAGAATTGGAGACATCTGAATTCATTTAGTGAATAAACATATATTCTTTCATTCAAAAAATACTATTGAGTAAACGAACAAAAAAGGTAAAAATTTCTGCCCTCATGGACTTATATTTAAATATGATTTTTGGTCCTGGATCAATTCAATCTGTTTTTTGCCTTTCATACTTTGTGAGAAAGCTTTGTAGTTACTTCATAAGATATTAACCCTAAATATCAGGGTTATACGTGGACATAAACACGCTGTCCCCTCAGTAAACCCATGCAAATGATACCTGGAAGAGACATCAAGAATTTGGACCTGAAATTATCCCATTGGTGTTAAGCTAAAAACCATGCAGATAGATGTTTTGTTACCTGAAAGGGAATGAAACCCTCCCAGGCTGGCCAGATTTTACTCTGATCTGTTGGATAAACTAAAACATCTAAAAAAAGGATATGAGCATAAAAAAGGGGAAGGGGGAGGGGTGGTAAGGATTTTCATTATGGAAACATGGAAAAAGACCTGTCTCTGAATAAAAGGGTGCTGTCTCCAAGAGAAAGCACCTTGTCCGCTGATTTCGGCACCTGGCCCACCTGGCTGGTGCATCCTGCAGGAGAAATGCATACTTTAGGCTTTCAGAGTGTGATGCCTTAAGCCACACATTCTCAGAGGGGCCATGTCACCCCCACGGGGGCAAACATTGGTTCTTGAGGAGGGCAAAAAAAAAAAAATGCACACACATGCACACATCACATAAACAGACATGCAATATACCTATGCTATTAAAATTTCACGAGGGGTCATTTAGAAAAAATATATCTAGAAAGGCTCCTTAGGAGGGTGATGACAGAAAACGATCCAGAAACACCACTGTAAGCATGTAAACCAGCTTAGGTGGCTTCTTGCTACAGAGAGATTGTGAGAGGTAGTTTCACACAGCTATCTGTTCTACCTGATAGTCATATTCCTCATGATAAATTAATAAATCAGCAATCTGAGTTGAATTAATTAGCATTCTTTTGTGCCTCTGTTAAAGCAAGTCAGCATCCCAAGTCTGATAAAGTTTGGAATAGTCCAGGATCACACTTCGGAGCTCTCAGGACTGAAGGCCACGACCTGCAGGGAACGGATGTCTTCCAGGTGGACAGATGCTACCTGGGGGGACAGGCTTCCCCAGGAGACCTACCTTTGGTTTGATGACATGATTCTTCAGATTAAGACCAATATATTTATGACTCCTTCAGCCATATATTTAAATATACCCTTCTTAGTCTATGTATCTTTCCTGCTTTGTAATATGTAAATCACACCCAATTCTATACACAACTTTCACCATCTTTCACAACTATAACGAATCTAATGAAAACATCACCCTAGTATACAGATGCACATTTCATGCATAAACTAAGCTCTGCTTAGGGAAGCAAAGACATATGATATTTTAAAGCATGCTGTCCATTGTAAGTGCCATGCAAATATATCTCTGACTCTTCGTTAGCAATCAAAAAGGAAAAATAAAGCTTCACCAGTCCTTTCCCCACGAGAGCACGTGGCACCTCAGCTCTGCAGCAGCCTGTGCATTAGAACCAGCTGGCAACAGACATGTACGTGCCCGGGGCCGACTCCTGGAGAGTAAGTAGTTATTTTTTTTTTTAACAGAAACCTCCCTGAGTGAATACGTTGCGCACTCCCAATGTAGAAATTAATGTCAGATAAAAAGCAGATGACTAAACTTGGATACTTCCAGAACAAAGAAACAGTTCAGGTGGAGAGAAGAGCTGAGAATTTAATAATGGATTGAATAATGGCTAATGCTAATGAAGATGAACTTCCTCCACAGGAGGTGGGCTTCCCTATTCAAACTAAAAATGCAAGGCCTGGTGTAATTTTTTAACTGCAGGAAATTCATCCTTCCACCAATTTAGAAGGGCTGCTGCACTGATTAGGGAAGGGAGAGGAAGACCTCAGTTAAGAGAACCAGAAAACAAACTCAGATAAAGCTGCGGTGGAGGGGCAGGGAACGGTGGGGGAAAGAGGGCAGAATGAGATCAGTAAGAGCCCAGCCGCGGCTGTCACACCTGTACAGGGCAGGTGGCATTTCAGAGGCCCCACACAAGGGGTGAGCTAAGACCAGGGGTAGGGATGGAAGGCAATTTGCACATAGCATGACGTCAGAGATCATATTCTAGGGAGGACAGGTTTTCCCGCAACTGCTAAAGAAATATTTTTAAAATATATTCTTTCAGAATTATAGAATTCATACCTATAGAGTATGTATATATTTTGTTTTGAAAGTAAATAGCAAACGTCCCATAGTTTCTATGATAAATGGAAAATAAAAACCATCTAGTTGGAACTAGTTAATAAACCAGCATTGTGATACTATATACCATTCCCTTCCTCCTCTGTTGGAGCAAGTCAGCATCCTGAGTACGATAGCATTTGAACTGGCAAATCTGACAATGTTTGGATTAATAGGTGGATCACCTTCAGGGCCTGTAAGAATGCTCCCAGGTGGAGCCTTCGCTCATGCTGTCATAAATGTTGCACTTAAGTGATCATTGACCAAATTTAGATTTAAATGTGAAATCATCTCATCCATAAATAATATTAATATTTTCATAAGTAAAATTTTGAACTAATAATGCATATAAAATATTACCTGCATAATTTGGTTTTTTCACATTTTCCCTCCAGTTCTTCTCCCACATCACCATTGGACACAGGCCTAAAGGAGAACATTGTCACACGCTGGGAGAAGATTCTGAGTGAATGAGAGCAGAGACCATACCTGAAACTTCCCTGGCCCTAACTATGGTGTTTTCTTCTACATAGTGAATATTTTTTCTTTTTTCCTTTTTTTCTAGAGAGAGGGTCTTGCTCTGTTGCCCAAGCTGGAATGTAGTGACATCATCATAGCTCACTGTAACCTCAAATTCCTGGGCTCAGGAGATCCCCTTTCCCTATAGGCAAGTGCCACCACAAACAGCTAATTTTTTTATTCTTTGTAGAGATGGGGTCTTGCTATATTGTCCAGGCTGGTCTTGAACTCCTCGCCTCAAGCAATTCCCCCCACCTTTACCTCCCAAAGAGCTGGGAGTACAGGTGCGAGTTACCTCACCTGGCCTTCTCACACTGTATTGCACTGGTGGGTATGCTCATAAACATGGCATGTTTCCCATCTCAATAGCAGCCTTCCTCAGGTTGAACACTAGCTCCAACACGGCTGCACTGACTGTGCTCTCCATCAGTGGAGGGGGCCACAGCACCGCATTCTAAGCAGCGTTCGCCTGTCTATTTAAAGGGAAACAATTCCTCAGCCTGGTGATTTATCTACCTTGGAGTTAATTATTGCCCACTAAGTTAACAGCTGTTCTTAACAGTTCTGGCACAAGATGCCAGATGCCATCAGGTGGAGTGGTGACAACACATGAGCACTGGCATAGGCCCGACTGAAGAAGCTCTGAGGGTCTGGCGCATGCTGTTGTCAACTGGTCAAGACCTCTCCCACCCGCTTCTCCCCGGACACCTCCCACTACACGTACTGAAAATCCACACATCCACTTTCCCAGGCTCTCCTGTGACAGGGAATAGCAATGAACAGGATGTCAGTGAAGGCAGATTTGAGGGGAGGAAGGGCCTCTGGGGCCCCTTTTGATGTCCTAATAAAAAGGAGCAGGTGCAGTTCATGGGACAGTTCTCCTTTCCTACTCCTTCTGCTCACTTTGAATGTAAATGAAATGGCTGGATCTCCAGCAGCCTCCTTAGGACTGTTAGAGAAAAGCCAATGGATTCCTGGAGATATCAGCCCTGACTTCATTCATCTGCTAGATCAAGGCTGGCATCTCTTTTACCTCCGGACTTCTCTTTATGTAAGGCAAATAAAAAATTCCCATTTGTTTAAGACTCCGTAGTCTGGTTTCCTGCTTCTTGCAGCCAAATGTACGGCTGACTCATGTGTTTGGTACAACCCAACTGAGTCAGTAAACACAGCCTTGCCTGTGTTATAGCAGCAGCTTCTGCTGCATGTAGTTTACTGAGAATGTTTGGAGTAAAGAAATGAATAAGTTGAGACCACATATAAAAGCTATCTATGAAATTTACCTTAAATAAGCTGGAAAAACAATAAGAGAAGGAATTCAGAACAACCTGAAAAAGGTTAACTGTTTGATGAAGACAATAATACCAAGAGAGATTTAAGTGGGAGAGGTGGATCGGGTATTAGATGAGACCAACTCAAGGAGACCTCTAGCAGGTGGACCTTGAGCAAAGTGTTAAAAGGTAGGAGTGAGGTTGCTGTATGCATGAAGGTCTGCAGTTTGAGAACAGGCAAATCCATCGTGTAATGTCCCAGTTGGAAGGCTAAAAAGGATTCGCAGAAATAGTAGACACGATCTTTCTCCCAAGGAGCTACTATATGGCTATGAGAGTTATGAATCACCAAAGGAAGATATCAAAGCAAATTTTCCTCAATTGCCATTCCATGATTGCAGTGGGTTGAATAGTGAATCTCTCCCCTCTGCAAAGAAAAAAAAAAAAAAATATATATATATATATATATATATATGTCCTAGAACCTGTGAATATGACCTTACATGGGAAAAATTATATCATTGCAAATGTAATTAAGTTTAGGATTTTGAGATGAGATCCTCACGGATTAGGATGGGCACCATATCCAATGACAAATGTCTTTATAAGAAGAGAGGACACAGTGAAGCAGGCCACATGCAGACAGGAGGCAGGGACTGCAGTGATTCAGCCACAAGCCAAGAACCCCTGGCGTCACCCACAGCTGGAAGAGGGAGCGGAGGATCCTCCCTTGGAGCCACCTCGATTTTGGACGTTTGGCCTCTGAACTAGGAGAAAGCAAATTCCATTTGTTTTAAGTCACCAAGTCTGTAGTGATTTGTTACTGCAGCCCTAGGAAGCTAATACTGAGATGCATGCCACGTACATTACTCCTGCGGAAACCGGGAAATGCAGTGAGGAATGAAACCTAGGGAAGGAGGGAGGGAGGGAGCAAGGTGTTTGCACCAGAGTAAAGAGAGGAGAGAAGAGTCTGGAAGAAACAGCGACGATGGGCGGTTTCCTTGCTGGATGATGGCGCGGATTGTTCCATCTGTTAGACCAACGCTCCTCTTTTAGCAGAGGCCACGCTAAGTTCTCCACTCCCCTCAAGGCAGGCTGAGCTTCACATGGGGCTCTGTCACATGGCTTAAGCATGAACGTGGCGGAAGGTAAAGTGTGGGACAGGTGAACTAGCGTCTGTGCAAAAGTGACCTTCCCACATAAAGCTTAGTGCCAGATATTTCGAATTGTCCCCTTCACTGGCTTCCACACAGAGACACAGAGGCCTGGGGTATGAATAGGAGTGATGGGGTCGGCCGTTTCTAAATTTCCTCCACAGTTCCTCTGTCCCTTTCTTAATTCACCATGGTGTTTGTTGAAAATTGAACTGTTAATAAGTAAATATTAAGTTGCCTTCAAAATCCATTGTCCAAAGAAACATGAACTTCATCAAGAGGTTAGGGACAGCGAAGGCCTCTGGTGCTGGGTCCTGTGCGAGGCTCGGACCACGCGGCTCCACCGCTCACCTGGGGAAAGGCGGCTGGACCAGGCGGCCTGAGTTCCAGTCCCATCACCACTCACAGAGGCCCTGGGACCTGGCCTCTGGGCTGCCTGGTGCCCACCTTTACCTGCGATTGCAAGAGATCTCAGTACTCATGGAAAGGACTCCTCAGCAATTCTAGGATATTGTAATGGAAATGGTCTTCGTCCCACCCGCCTCTGCCACAGCTCTGAACCTGGTCACGTGCACCTCTTCTCCTCGGAAACCCCAAATTGTTGGTTATCCCTCTTCCTTCCATCCCCCGCAGCCTCCCAGAAGCTTCCCTGGCCCCGCCACGCTCTGCTAATCAATCAGCTGACTTGCTGGCATCGCTTCCTTCTCGAGACAGCTGGGAACTTAGCACAGATGACCGGACTTGTCCCCACCAGTCTCCTTGTAACCACATCCACCGTGCCAAGCCGGCGTGAGCCACTCCTGGATGCCGTCTGTCTTACCCACCCTCATGCCCAGGGTGCAATTCGAGAGGATTCTCCATGGATACAAGACCAAGCTGCTCTAGACACCTGGACTCCGGTCTCAGCACACTGTCAGCACCACCAGGAAGCCCTCTAAGCACAGTGTTGCCCCCACTTCTGTGTCCTCCGGGACCCTCCCAGGCCTTCCCTCCTTGCCCCAGTCTCTGTCCCATTCAACCCTTGCCTTTGGCGCTCAAAGGTAGTTCTGCTTCCTACTGTAAGAAAACTGAGGCCTTCTTCACTCTCCCAAGGTATCGGCCCTAGCTCCAATTACATCCACACCCCGTCTGCATGAGACTCTCCCTCTGGTGGCTTCTCCTGTTCAGGGACAGCCTCCCCCCTCGACCCGGCACCTCCCTGGGGCTTCTCGGGGCCTCACCGCAGCCATACCCCTGCTGCCTGTCCCACCGACTCCACCACCCCCAGGGACGCTGCACTGCTCCAGATTCCACCCCATTCCTTCCCTCTTCGTCCCTGCTGGAAAGAAGAGAGTTCCAATTTCAAGTGTGCATCACATTTTCATGGAGAAGCCTCCCAGATCCCTGGAACCCACCCCACACAGGGCCCAGCGAGCCGGCATCTCGGCCCGGCACAGGAACCTGGATTTTAACAAGGGTCTGAATGCTCCTGGCGTTGCCCGCTGACAATATGGTCCTCACTGGTTTACTCTCTCCCCCCCGCCCCAATTCACTGCAAACCAGGGCTCCTTCACGCACACAATGAAGTCAACGAGTTGACTTCAATTGCCAAACCCAAGGAGCAGTTTTAAGTCTTTACACTAATTGTTTTGAGATTTTTTTTTTTTGAGGCTTTAGACACTTCTAATTCCTCCCTCCTATCTGGCAATTTCTTTCCATACCTCACTCTCTTATCTCCCCTTGTCACTGACCATTGCCTCTCCATCCTCTGCTGCCTGTCTCCTTGCTCTATAGGGTCTCACTTTTAGTCTCACAAGACGCAGCCTAAGTGACGGTGCTGGCTCCTGTGGTTGACACAATCTACCAGGCAATGTCCCCCAAATCTGTATCACAGAACCCCCCTTCCTTCCAGAATTCAGAGGATCACAGCCAGCTGTCTGGCACATAGATGTACCAGGAGGCCCCTCAGGCACTTTCTAGAACATGGCCAAAAGGCATCCCCCATATTTCTTCCCTAAAATTATCCTCTCAACATCTTCTCTATGAATTTGGTGCCGTCTCCTGCTACCTACCCAGTCACCCAAACTGGGCCCAGGACACTCCTTCTTGACTTCTGTGTCTTTTTCCACACTATTCATCGACAGTCACTACACTCTTGACAGTTTTATCTGTAAAATATCTCTTAAATCTGTGCCCTCCCCTTTTCATTCCTGCTTCTCTGCTCTGTTTCTTGATCAATTCCAGATTCTCACAACAAACGCTGACTGGTCCCTCTGCCCTGGAGCTGTCCCTACTCAAATCCATCTGGCAAAAGCCACCAAACGGATGCAGACAAATGTGTGATCGCATTGGTCAGGACAGGCGGCGGGGTGATGCTGGGACAATGAGCAGCTCCCAGGTCTCAGTGGCTTTACACAAAAAAATCCCATTTGTCACTCACGTTTGCAGTCCACCATGGATCCCAGCAGAAGGTAGAGAAAGCTCTGCTCAGCGTAGGCACTCAGGGACCCAGGCTGGAATGGGCTTCATCTCGGTGTGGGTGTGCACAACATCACTGCTTCAAGCTTCACTGGAAAGCAAGTCATCTGGGCCCAATAGGGCAGGGAGGTGCAACCCTGTCGTCCACCGATGGAAACAACTCAAACCCCACCACCCACACCTAGGAGCCCTCTGCTTGGAATTCCCCAGCAACTCTCCACGGCTCACAGCTCTGGTCCTCCAACTTCTCTACGCATAACAAGGAGCAAGGATGCATGTTTAAAATCCAAAATTCCAGAAACCACCCCCAGAGAATTCTGATTACTTTGAGATGTGGCCCAGAAATCTGCATTTTAATTCACTTCCAAGAGAATTATGTTGCTGGTAGTCCACAAGCCACACTTTAAGAAACATGGCCCACAAGGTCAAGTGTAGAATAAGCTCCTTAAAATAGCACAGGATGCCCTTGAGAGGGCCTTGGCCCCTCTCCGGAAGTCCATTCACCACGCTCACCCCCACCTTGCAGACACCCTGCTTCTTGCAGTGCAGCTCCCCAGGGACCTGGCCCCTAGCCTTTGCTCTCTTCCTCCTCACTCCCACCCCTCCCACCCTTCCTGCTAGTGACCCCAGGATGCAGCTCAGGAGGCACAGAAAGACCAAGCCTTTCAGCTCCCAGCCTAGCCCGAGCTGCGTTAGGCAATCCCTCTCACGCTCCCTACCACTCTGTGCATATCTTTGATTCAACTGACAATGAATAATGTCTGTTCAGTTACAATGTGGTGTTCTGAGCGGTGTAGACCTTGTGCTGAGCACGCACCAGGGCCTGGCTGGGGGCTGGGTTGCCGCCTGCGGAGGGTATCTTCTTCACTGGACTTTGTGATTGAGAGCAGGGACTTCTCCACCCATGCACAGTACAAGGCGGGCAAAAGCTGTTCCATGAGTGATGACGGAATGAGTCAGTGAGAATGAAGGAATGAATGAGGGGTCAATTGCAATCCATACTCCTTTCTATTCTGCTCCCTAAGGAAAGCATCAGGGCAGGTGGGGTTGAGCCCAGGAAGCCGCAGCAGCCCAGCCAGGACTGGGCCTCCTGGTGGCCTGGGCGCCCGTCACTGAGCCCCAGTGCCCAGGCTTCTCAAAGAGAGCTCTGTGCAGCCTCCACTCGCACTGGCAGGAACGTTTGCTTTGAACGTGGCCCAAACCGCAGCCCGGCCTCACCCTGCCCCCGCACAGCTCCTGCCCCTTTGCCTTCAGGCATAAATCAGAAATAGCAGCTGGAAAAGCAAGGGGGCAACAAGCAAAAATGCCTAATATTATTTCCTTGCCCTTCAGACGGTTAACAGAAAGACCAAGATACATAGAGTTTTCTGGATTTCGCTCCCTGTATGGCTGGACTTGGCTCTTACAGGAGCTCAAAAAATGTCCCCAGTCACTTGGTTTTCCCGTACCTCGCTGTCTCTGCTTGTGAAAGTGTGTTTCATGTGTCTGCAGGATTTGCATGCAGCCCTTCTCAATTCCTGTTTGAAATAAAATGAGGACTAATTTTACGGAAAGTAAAGACTGTTCCAGTTCACAGACTCAGCACAGCCCTGACCTGGGGATCCACCGTCCGTGCCCGTTCGCCCTGTCAGTGCCAGCTGGTGATAACGCTCATCAGAGCAGCAGCAGTGCCACAACACAAGGCAAGGTGTGTGCAGATCTCCTGCGTGCCCGGCACAGTTTCGAGTGCTGTGCATTTATGAACTGAATGCATTTCGCTCCCCTTTCCTAGATGGGGACGTGAGAAAGTGGGGGGAGGCAGCTTCCCTGGGGACGCGCTGGGAACCAGGCAGTCTGACTCCAGAGCGCCCAGCCCAGCCACTCATGCACTCGCCGCGGATGAGGAAATGACACAATTAATTTTCAGGAAAACATTTTAGATGTTTTTGTTGTTGTTCACATGTTCTCAAGTAACTAGAAGCCCGTTCCTTTGGCAAACTAATCACTCAAGTAATTGGATCACATTGTGGTAAATACCAACTGCGCTGCTGATGTGGGAAACATGAAGCCATTTCTTCGCACGGACCTTGCATTTTGTGTTGACTTGGGTCCTAACCTGGGCTCTAAACAGAGGGAACTTTTTCAATGGGGCATTTGATTATCATCAAAATGCATCCATTGGCAAGGCTGTTGCCATTTCGTGTCTCTAGTTATCCATCTGAGAAATTTACATTAAAAAAATTACTGCATACTTGCAAGAGGAACTATGAGGTACAGGTTACCAACTCTGGAAGGGTGGGAGAGAAAATACACAAATTCCTCAGTCAATAAAGGAGAAAAGGAATACACTGCAAATTAACACCCACTAAGAATTCAAATGACACCTACTGAGAATTTTTGGAACACACACACACACACACACACACACACAGAGTTAGAAATCATGCTAACTGGGGCAGTGTTAGGCTGAGACAGCTCTCCAGCACTGTAGGTTCCTGCGTAAGCAAACTGAAGCCCAGCGCAAACAGTAAAACAAAACTAGGGACATTACAATTTGAAACCACCAACTAACTTCTAACTAGAGTCTTTCCACACTGCCCAATCAAATATATTTTTTTTTTGTCTTACTTCTGTGTTTGGCCGACGAAAGCTCACTGCCCACACTGCTGGGTGGAGCTCTCTGAATCTCATCCTATTCTGAGTGCTGCCTGATTCATGAATCCCATCATGCTTAAATAAACTCTGTTACGTTTATTTTGTCTAAAGTTATTCTTTCAACCACAGACAAAATGTTTCTCCATACTGGGGTGCTGCAGGGGGCCATGGAGTCAGCCCGTGCTGGCAGACACAGGTATGGTGCGCCCCTCCCCCAAGGGACTTCCCAGGTAGGGTGGGGTTCCTGTAGGGAGATCCTGCTGGAAAATAACATCACCATATAAAATTTCTTATAAAGTCTACAGAATTTGCTAATATAGTCAGTCCCTCATATCCATGGGTTCCATATCTGTGGATTCAATCAACTCCAGATGAAAAATATTTTTAAAAAATGGATGGCTGCATTTATACTGAACACATACAGACTTTTGTCTTGTCATTATTCCCTAAATAATATGATATAGCAGCTATTTAGACAGCATTTACATTGTATTAGGGATGATAAGTAATCTAGAGATGACTTAAAATACACAGGAGGATGTGCATGGATGGGTTACATGCAAACACTGAGCCATTTTATATTGGGGACTTGAGCATCTGTGGCCTTTGTGTGTCTGTTGGTGGGGGAGGTTCTTAGAACAAATCCTCCTTGGATACTAAGAGATGACTGTATTTAAAATTAAGTCATTTGGGGGCAAGATGGCTGAATAGAAACCGCCAGAGATTGTCCCTCCCCACGAACACCTAATTCAACAGCTATCCACCCAAGGAAACACCTTCAGAAGAACCAGACATCAGGTGAGTGATCATACCACCTGGTTTAAACATCATAGCAAGGAAAGAGGCACTGAAGAGGACAGAAAAGACAACCTTGCACTGCCTGTACCACCCTCCCCCATCCCCTGGCAGTGCCCTGCGAGTGCTCCTAGTGGAGAGAGAATCTATGTGCCCAGGGAGGGAGAGTGAAGTGATTGTCGGGCTTTGCATTGAAACTCATGGCTGCCCTGGCACAGGGCAGAATTCTGCCGGTGCCTATGGAGCAAGGATTTAGACCAGCCAGGCCATAGGGAAATCCTCCCCTGCAAAGCCCTAGTTCCAGCTGGCACCACCAACCACTGACAGAAAGCAGCCTGGGGCCTGGAATAAACTCCTAAGGCAGTTGTGTCACAAAGGCTGTGGACCTTGCGCAATTCCTGCTGCTGTGCTGGCTGGGAACAAGTAGACCTGCGTGCATGTGTCCCAGTGAGACACCAGCAGCTGCCTGTGTCACCACCAGCCCCCCTGCCCCCACCAACAACAGGCAGTAAACCTCAGGGGAGTCTTTTTCTAGTTGAGGAAATGAAAGGGAAGAGCTCAGAGGACTCTGTTTTGCAACTTGGATAACAGCTCGGCCACAGTAAAATAAAGTACCAAGCAGACTCCTGAAGCCCCTGAGTGTAGGACTTAGTTCCTGAATGGCTTTGCTGGACCCACCCTAGGCCAGAGGAATATGCTGCCTTGAAGGGGAGGACACGGTCATGGCAGGATTCACCACCTGCTGACTAAGGAGTCCTTGGGCTTTGAATAAACATCAGAGGTAGCCAGGCAACAGTCATCATGGGCTTTGTGTGACAGTGGGCTTGTTTCAGGTATGATCTGGCACTGGTGGCCACAAGGGAGTGCCCACGTCACTCCTCCCCTAACTCCAGCAGCCCAGCACAGAGCGAGGGAAGATAGTAAGAGACTTTGCCTGGTAATCCAGGGAATTCTCCCATATCTTACCCAAGTCCACTAAGGCACTACCACCGGGAGTCTGCAAGAGTCACAGCATTACTGGCTGGAGGCATGCCCAGTGCTGATACAGCTGCAGGGACCAAAGGCTCAGATCATAACACTCAATTCCCTTTGAATACCTTGAACGCCTTCTTAAGATGGACGGGTTCAAACAAGCCCAGACTGTGAAGATTAAAATAAATACCTGACTCTTCAATGCCCAGACATTGATGAACATCCACAAGCATCAAGAACTTATCTTTAACAAAGGTACTAAGAACATACAGTGGGGAAAGGACAGTCTCTGCAATAAATGGTGCTGGGAAAACTCCATACGCAGAAGAGTGAACCCAGTCCCTTATCTCTCACCATATACAAAAATCAATTCAAAATTGATTAAAGACTTAAATTTAAGACCTGAAACTACAAAATTTCTAAAACATTAGAGAACTGCTTCTGGATATTGGTCTGAGCAAGGACTTCTTGAGTAATACCCCCATACCATAGGCAACCAAAGCAGAATTGGACAAATGGGATCACGTCAAACTAAAAAGCTTCTGCACAGCAAAGAAAACCATCAACAAAGTGAAGAGACAACCCACAGAATGGAATAAAATATTTGCAACTACCCATCTGACAAGGGATTAATAACTGGAATATATAAGGAGCTCCAACAACTCAATAGGAAAAAGCAAATAATCTGATTAAAAAAGGGCAAAGGCTCTAAATAGACATTTCTCAAAAGAAGACATACAAATGTCCAATAGGTATATGAAAAAGTGCTCAACATCATTAGCCATCACAGAAATGCAAACCAAAACTATAATAAGGTATCATCTCACCCCAGTTAAAATGGCTTTTATCAAAAAGACAGGCAATAATGAATGCTGATGAGGACGTGGAGAAAGAGGAACCCATGTGTGGTGTTGGAGGGAATGTAAGTTAGTGCCAACTACTATAGAAAATGGTATGTTGGCTCCTCAAAAAAACTAAAAATAGAAATACCATATGACCCAGACATTCCACTGCTGGGTATATACTCAAAGGAAGGGAATTTAGTGTATCAAAAAGATACACTGCACTTCCATGTTTATTGCAGCACTATTTACAATAGTCAAGATATGGAATCAACCTAGATCTATGAACAGATGAATGAATAAAGAAATTGTGGTGTATATATACACAATGGAATATTACATAGCCATGAAAAAGAAAGAAATCCTGCAATTTGCAACAACATGAATGGAACTGGAAAACAATATGTTAAGTGAAATAAGCCAAGCACAGAAAGACAAATCTTGCATGTTCTCACTCATATGTGGGAGCTAAATATTAAAAGCAATTGATCTCACAGAGACAGAAAGTAGAATGATGGCCACCAGAGGTTGGGAATGGTGGTGGGGGGGATAGAGGGGGGATGGTTAATGGCAAAAATATAGTCAGATAGTTAGATTGAATGAACAATATTTGATAATACAACAAAGGGACTATGAACAATAAGTTAGGATATACTTTAAAATAACTAACAGTAGAATTGGAATATTCCCAACACAAAGAAATGTGAAATTCCTGAGGTGATGGATACCCCAATTACCCTGATGCAATTAATTCACATTTTATGTCAATATCAAAACATCACATGTACTCTATAAAGATACATAACTATTTTACCCATAATAATTAAAAATAAAAATATATATATTAAAAATAAAATAAAACTAAGTCATTCGTAACATAGCCACACCAGAGCTTAGGAGATGCCAAACACTCCTACTTTTGTTTTTGAACATTAGAGAAGAATTTGTACCTATAACAAGAAGATATGTAAAATAAAAGAAAATAACAGAATGTTCTTTCTCTAAGGGTTCACACTATTATTTTTATAAAGTCAGGAACTAAAAGTACTTCATGTATGTTTGGAAAAAGCAGACTTCAATGCTCCTAAATATTTCAGGGGCTTAGAAAATTAACATATATAACAAAGATTTATAGGAAACAACTCATTAAAATGTGAATATATTTAACAGCATATAAATATTAAAGTAAAGTAAATATTTGAAAATTAGCAATGGCAGTGGTCAATAAGGAGTGTGCTATTTAATAAAAAAAGGAAAGCTGGTATTGGCTCACTCTTCAATAATAACATTGCTGTTTTTTAATTTACTCCTACTTTATTTCAAAGAGCTTGCACTGGGGTGTGATCAGGTAAGTTTGGGTGCCTGTTGCAATGTGCTCATTATAATGGAACAATTATAATTAGATAATGAACAAAACCACTATCCTCTTGTAAACTACTTTGCCTTGAAGGACAAAGAAAACAGATTAAAAGGGGAAGGGAAGGCAAACCAATTTAGAATGATACACCAATGTCCCAAATAATTGGCTTACAGAAGCATGAACAGATAGCATTTAATAGCAGGCTCTGGATTCTGTCCATTGAAACTGGCCTTGCGGCTCTGCTCTTCCTTAGACATAATCTTTCTTCCTGCTATGAAATAAGGTTCGTGATGTTGGTCTAGGAAGCTAAAGGGACCAGCTCTGTATAAAAGAGCTTTGGATCGTTTCCTTCATGATTTTAAGTAGTTTATTTGGGGTGAATGTTTTCCAAATGTAGAAAATTCTACCCTCCCGGTGAAGTTGTGTTCATTCGGTCACTTAGTCATCAAACATTTCATTGAGAACAAGACAGACCAATCCCCTGCCCTCGTGCGGATTTATGTTCTGTTTGGGGACAACAGCAACAAATGTGAAAACTGATTAATTAAGTCAATAATGAATTCCAGACTGCAGTGTGCAAGGAAGGTGGTGCAGAGGGGGCCACATAAGAACTCCTGGCTACCTACAGGGAAAGATGGGGACATTTAAGCAAACTATTTGTTGTTACATAAACTAGAAATCCTCTGGGGCTCACTCTCCCCTGCTGTTTGAGCTGCTCAGCTTCCTTTATTTCCAAGGTTGGCCTGGTACCCATGTGCCCAACATCCCCCTAACCTTGGGGTCCTATGTGTTACCTCTGGTTCTCTCATTCTCCACATAGGATTGGGTGGGTATCTAGATGGTTCAACCTTCAGCATGTATCACACATCCAACACCTCTGACCACGTCCATCTCCAGTGCCCAGGTGCAAGCCATAGCACCTCCCTCCTGCATTCGCAGCAGCCTCTACACCAATCTCCAGGCTCTGCCCATCTTCACCTCTCTCCTGCCAGCACCTGCCACCAGTGACCGAATGAAAGTTGGACCATGTCACTTGTTCACTCGTAATGCTCAGCGCAAGCGTCAGAGCCCCTCACACTGCCTCCCAAGCCCTCTGTTTTCCACTCACAACCCCCTCTCCCACCTCAGGGCTCGCTTTTCTCCCCTCCTGCACACTGGTTTCCTTGCTATTATTTGTACCTGGAACTGTCTTAACCCAGGTATCTGCATCCTTCAGATCTTGGCTCAAATGACACTTTATCAATGAAGTCATCCATGACCAGCTTGTTCCAAGTAACAACAGCACCCCTCCCCCCCACCGTAGCTCTGTATAGCTTCTTTTTCTGCTTTATTTTTTACACGCAATCATCACACTCAGCCATGTTATTTTATTTGTGTTTGTTTATTGTCTCATCTTCCCCCAGTTAGAATGTCAATGTCACAAGTACAGAGTTTTTGTCATTTGGATTTTCTGCTTCTCCCAGCTTTTAGAAAAAGTCTCTGGTGGAATTTAACTAATCTACGTTGAAAGGATATTTTGAGTGGACCTGTACCTGTTTGGGTCAGTACTCCACAAGAAGAAGAACAATCCCACTCTTACTGAGTGAGTTTTAACAGCTGTTGACTATTTTTAAATTTTCTCTTCCCATCCTTTCTTTCTTTCTCCAAAATCCCATCCCTGTTGATAACAAAGTCCTGTGTCACCAATACACGAGGGAACAAAAGCGAACATGCTCATGGTGTCAGCAGAGAAAGACTCCACACTCCACGCCTTTTCTGCAGCACACGAGAATGACCCTGGCCGAGATCAAGGCAACAAGCTATTTAATTCAAACTCCTGCAAGACAGGCTCATTTTCTCGTCACAGTTCCTGTCCATAAGTTAGTTTCACACTTGGTACTGAAATTATACAGAGGAACTTTTGTGTGTGGGGTGTGTGGGGGTGTGTTTAGTGCTCTACATAATTAAAGTAGGATCTTCTTCCCTGCCCTGTCCCAGATGAAGCTCCAAATTTTTGCTCCGATTTACTTCATTCTAAAACTCCACTCCTGCAGGAATTTCCTCTATTTCTGCTCATCCCCAGCAGGGCTGGGCAGCTGCTTCCACAGCTCGCTGATGCTCGGGGAGCTGCTGCTGGTCCGAACCTACCCCAAATCCATCCCACTCAACCTGCATTTTATCTCCCAGATACAGAAGGCTTGGTGCCAAAAATATCTAACCATGAAACATGGGTACATAAAACCTAAAGCTATTCATTCTATCCCATAGAACATGGTAAATCATACAATACCAGGAGGAACTCTCTTTTTCATTAAGTTTTGCATTCTAAAGGAAATCAGTCATATTTTGCTACTATTTAAGAGAGGTCCTTTTCTAAGTGTGTGAGTGGTGTATTTAGTGTTCTACATAATTAAAGTAGGGTTTACTCCACTGCCTGGTCTCAGATGAAGCCCAGAATTTTTGTTCAAATTTACTTCATTCTAAAACCTCACTCCAAGATTTTCCTCCGTTGGCGTGTATTGCTGGAGTCTCTGTTCAGCTTACTGATCTCTTTGCTTCTACAGCAACACCAACCTCAATTACACAGTATATTGTAATAATAGGCAGGCAAGGTCTTCCTTACTATTTTACTTATTTTATGGTTTTCTTGTAAGTTCTCAAGATTTTTTATTTTCTGTAAATTTCATCATTTTTCTCCAGTTCCAGGAAAGATGGATGTTGGGCTGGAATTGGGTGGCGTCTGTGTGTCACGTGGGAAAGGACTAGCATGGCTGGGGCGCTGTCGTCCCACTGGGAGCACCGCCTCCTGCACCATTTCTTCAGATTTTTTTTTCTTTCAATAAAATTCTATTTTATTTTCATACAGGTGGTGAGACACTCTATTTGAATGTATTCCTCTATTAGCACACCAATTATCATTAATAACAAATAGTTTTTACTATAGACTCTTATTTTTTATTTATTTCATAATATCAGCTTCCATTTGGAAGAAAATATTTCTAGAGTCTGTTTTCATAATACTTAAAAATGAATTCCAGATGGGCTATATTTGAATTAAAAACCAAATATATTAGTAAATATTTAGACCTTCTTTGGAAGGCAGCGATGCTAACTAACCACTGCACCACCAGCACCTCGGTGGGGCTGTCTTTGTGTAATATTGGGAAAGGGAGAGGCTTTTCTAAACAAGACAGGCCTAGAGTTCTTAAAGGAAAAGAGCCACATTTGAGGGCCTAACATGTTAAATAGCACAGTAAAAGCCACAGCGCACCAAGACAAAAGACTAATGATAGGCTTGGATAAATATACTTGCATCACATATTAAAAATAGAATAGTTTACCATCCCTATTATACATGTAATTTCTACAAATTGGAAAGAAAAAAATAATCCTATAGATAAAAGGATTCAAAATGCTACTTCAAAGACGGGGAAATCCAAACGGCTGTTAAATGTATAAACAGATGCTTGGCCTCACCAGCAGTCAGGGAAATGCAAGTAAATTAAAATGTGATACCATTTTCACCACTCCTTGGCAAATAGAAACATACTAGCCAGTGATCTCTAGTTGCGGAATGTTTGCATCTGTATGGATTGCCCTCCTGGGTTTTGCCAGGGCTGGAATATCTGGCTTTCCTGGTTTGAGGGCGCACCCGGCGCTCGCTCTCCCTGCCAACCCTCCAGCCCAGGGAGGGTGTTGTAGGGAGAACAGAGACCTACAGAGTCGCTATAAACCATCAACAAGATCAAACTTAGGATTTTTTAGTACTTCGAGGCAGATACAGACACTAGACATTAGACCTAGTTTAGAAATTACCAAACTAAAATAAAAAGACTCATGAATTATTCATGGCAAGTAACCTGTGTATGGAAGGTTACAGCCCTAGGCTTTTCAATATACGTCCACACCAGCTGTTCTGCTCATGTGCAAGGTCGTATTTGATTGTTTTAAAGAATATGTGATTATTATTTTCTTAGACTTTCTGGTAGAATCTATAATGAAAAGGTGGTGTCATATAAAAATTGCAAGAGTATTCTAAGTACTAAACTATAAACGAGTTTCACTGTATAAGAAGACAAAAAGAAAAAGAAAAAAGCTTTTGTCCTGAGTTTTCTGACATCAGTGTATTAATTCACAAGTATTAATACATGACTTTCCCTTAACATGTCAGCTGCACTGCTTCAGATGGTGGTAAACTGGATTAAGTACATAAACTATTCTAATTAAATAATGCCACCAAATGATCGGTTTCAAAAGCTAAATAATCATTCCAAAATTTACCTACCATTATAATTTTGAAGATGCCTATGAAACCATGATAAAACTGAATTACCTTTAAAATAGACAAAAAGACCACATATTTAAATAACCACTGTTTTTAGTTTGGAATGTTATTTACTTTTCTAATGCTAAAATATGAAAAACAGAGATTACAGAAATAAACTTAATAAAAAGTCCTGAGCATATAAACGGTTAAGATAAATTAATAGCTAAGTTTTTAAATGCCCAGAAGCAAAAACATACTGAATTGTTTTCTACAGATCTTAAACATAACCACCTTTACGTTACGGATTCTTGTGGGCTGAGTGTTCACACCAGAATGTTTATTACTTTAGGTAGTATTACTGAACTATACCATGGCCCTGCCAAATAATTTTGTATAATATTTCAACTTTTCTGATGATGAGAAGCTGCCAGCACTTTCTTAACTATTAAATTATCTACAGAAAAAAAATCTTGCTTTCTTTACGAGGTCCCAAATGAACCATTTTCCGCTCCCCCCCAATCCAAACAAACACAAAAATCTTGATTATTTAAATGTGCCTTTGGATAAAGAGAACATAAGGCACCTAGAATGACTTACATGATTTTTATAAAACTATTTTTAAAAGCAGAATTTTAAAAGGGATAACCAATGTTTAAATGTAATCTAATTTTGCAGCAATATGTCTCCGATTTATACTGTTCCGTTACATCTGTTAAGAAAAGTTTCTATCATTATCTGAAAAAAAGAAATTAAATGGCAAAACTAAAAGATTTCCAATATCAATTCATAATTCCAACATTCCATCATCTTTGCAAGTGCCCCAAATTTAGCTTTCTTATACCTCTTTTTACATTATTACCTGTTTTTGTCCTTTACACTTAGTTGAACAGAGTGACTCCCAGAATGACTCATTTCCTTTTATCTTATTTCCAATAGTTCCTGTGGGCTTTGATTTTGGTTTTAGTAGATGGAGGCTAAATATCTGCTTGGCCATGGGATTTGGCTCTGCCAGCCCTCGGGCCCATCCATGTCAGCGCCATGGTTGTGAGCCACCTGCGGCTGACACGTTGCAGGTAAGGAGGGAGCAGTTGTATGACCAAGGCGCCTTTTGGAATCGGTTGTGAAAGGACCCATTGAACCTCGTGTAACTCCACGCTTTATTTCCTTTGGTGGTTTTAACACATTTAGGAGAGGGGAACAAAAAAAGGATTTAGTAGGGTTTGCTCCAGGTACGCAAATGATAAGTGCTGGGAGCTCCCAGGAGTGCGACCTCATCTGTCATCCACAGTTCATCCCTGTCCTCTGGAGACAAGAACCCTTTGCAGATGCTTGGTCTTCGGAGGACAATCAGGAAGGAACACCTGGGAAAACGGGTAGAATTTCTTCGCGCTCGTAGAGTCCTTCACAGGTTGAGAAAGGACTTCCTCATCACAAATTTAGATAGATATTCACTTGTAGGTGTTTTCCTTTTATTTTATCTTATTTTTTTTATTATTTTTTTTTTTTTTGCTGGTGCACATTGGTTTATTTCTTTCCAGTCTTTTTTTCATTGTCTACATACATTTTGTAAAAACAAAGTTGAGATCATTTTATGTTGTTTACAGTGTATGTTTTACATCTATTTTTCTTAACACTTTACTAAAGTCTTAAAAAAAACCTCAGACAACAATAGCAAAATCCTTTAAAAAATAAACTGCAGTTAACCTGGAAGACATCAGGCAATTGAATGCTATTTTTTTTTTTTTTTTGTAAAGGCAAAGGCAATTGTGCAATTATTGAATAATTATCATTAAGGACTATTATACTGCCTTGCAAATCAGTTAGCTTTACTTGCTGCACTGTTTCTCTTAATTTTAATGACTTTATTTTTTTTACACTTAACTCCTCATTTGGAATTTATTTTAGCTGTTGGATGGTGAGGGTTTAACGTTATTTTTTTTCCTCAGTGATGTAGCCAATTCCTAACACATATTTACTGAACAACTTTTATTTTCCTAAAAGGTTGACAATGCATCCTTTATAATATCAATTACTTAGGTGTCTTAGTATTTGATTCTTTATTCTTTGATATACTCTAGGGGTTGGCAAACTACGAACCACAGGCCAGATTAGGCTTGTAGCTTATTTTTGTATAGCCCATGAGTTAAGAATGATTTTCATATTTTTAAATAATCTTAAAAATCCCCAAGCAACGTAACGCTTTGTGATATATGAAATTTATATAAATTTAAATTTAAATAAAAATTCAGTGTACATATATAAAGCTTTATTGGAACACAGCCATGCTCATTTGTTTACAGGCTGTCTATGGCTGTTTTCTGCTAAAACAACAGAGATAGTGGTTTGACCCGCAAGAATGAACATAAGTATTGTTTGGGCCTTTACAGAGAAAGTTTGCCAACCATGGCAACATTTCATTGATATGGCTACAGATTCTTAACCCATAATTGATAGCAAATTTTCTTAGGCATTATTTCTTGTTTATTTTTCATAAAATACAGAATCATCTCATCACGTTACCAATAAAGGCTCATTGGGATGTTAATTAGTATGTTTACCTTATAAATGAATTTGGCAAAGATTGGCCTTTCCATAATATTTACTATTTTCACCCAATAACATGGCTTGCCCACACTCCCCATTCATTTGGATTTTCTTATGTGTCTCAGGAAAGAATTTTAGTTTTATTCTACATGTTTTCCATTTTTCTTATTAATTTTCTCCAAAACATTGTAGATTTTAAAATATTTCCTATTGAATCATTTCCTAAATGACATGTTTCTAACTAAATACTCCTGAAATAGGAAAGCTTATTGGGTTTTTTTGCATTGCTTCTAACTGCTTTTCTTGATCCTCTTGGGTTTTTCTGACATCAACGTATCATATACAATAATAATAATAGAAATTATAGTAGTAAAAATAATAGATTTCTTTCTCATTAATATTTATAGCTTTTTTTCTTTCTCTTGACTAATTGCATTAGCTAATATAGCCACAATAATTTAAATAAGACTGTTGTCCCATCATGGTCATGTTAATGGGAGAGTCGGAGAAGAGGGCTGCCAGGCAGTCCACGACACCCGGCAGCTCAACCCCTAATCAACCCATCCTCTGAATGCTCTTATATCCTCTTTGTGTCCTTGTATTTATATTCCCTTTTTATTTGCTGCTGCTTCTCCAAATTATTCCCTTGCTTGTCCATAACATAAAACATAATCATAGTTTTAAACTAGTTGCTGTCATTCTGAATGATGATTCTCTGTTTTTAACTTGAGAGAGGCCTCATCCGTGAGCCATCCAGGCAGGTGTTGCTCAGCTACCATATTCCAGACACTTGGCCCGAGGTAGGATTCACGGAATTCTAAGACCAATTCCATCCATTTGCTAGAAGGTACAGAGAATCCACCAACTGTGGAACTTCGGAGAAGGAGACTGGGCTGGGAGAGGGGGCCTCATTTTCTTTCACTTTGATTTTCTTTTTCCTATGTACATATATCACATTTATAATTGATGTCAGTGCTTTTGACTTAAAGTAAGAATAAAATTGAGGCTAAAATTCTTCAATTACAAAAGAAACAGTATGTGTCATTAAGTATCTCACAACAGAGTAGGGAAAACACCACATGCATAGATCAAACCCGAGACCCTGCCTAGTGCTACTGCAGGACAGCTAATTCCTGAAGATTCCTGCAGATTCCTGGGTGACCACCTGGGAGGAGGGACAACGACTCAGGCAGGAAGCAGGGCGAGTGGGGACTTCCTGGAGCAGGTGCTTCCTGGGCTAAGTCTCCAGGGACGAGTTGAAGTTAGTCATGTGAATGATGGCATGTTGGCTCTGTGCCAGGGCAGGCGAGAGTTTGGACCCCAACTCCTTCTGCCATTGGGTCTACAACCCTGGGCAGTCTCTTCACACCTGAGCCTCAAACTCCTCACCTGTAAGCCTGGGGACTAAGAGATCTGTATCTATAGCATCTATATCTATGTCTGTGTCTATATCTACGTATCTATGTCTGTATGTGTCTATCTACACGGATAAATACTATCTCTACAGAGAGATAAATTAGATGTTACCATATCTACAGAGAGATATCAGCAGAGATAGAGTTGTAGATAGATGTAGATGTGGATACATAATAAACATGAATGCGGACACAGACATAGACATAGATACAGATCCTCCGTTTCCATCCACGTACAAGCTCAATTAAAGTTGACCTCTACTTACCCTTTGCCATACGTTAAAGATGACTCTTCACTCACATACACGGTATAATAACAGATCACCTACTGCAGTCTACAGCCTTACAAGGCCACCTGGCTGCAGGCCTTTGTCTGATAGTCAGTCTTGCATTTAGTTTATCATGGACACGTCTGGCCAGATTAAAGACCATCAGTGAGCTACCTGAGTACACCCCTTGGGAAGCAGAACACTCGAGGTCCCCGTCACCACTTATTGCATTAGCTTGTCTCCCATTCTGAAGTGAAGCCTGGTAGCAAACCTGATGGGATTTAATTAACTGTGCGTTTTCTTTCTGTCACATTTGTCAGAACTTGTGAATTGACTCAGAACCGCCTGGTGCAGACATCTGCCTGCTCTGAGGAGACCGCGGAAAGGCAGGCAGGGAGGATGAGTATGCGTGAGTGCAGGAGAAGCTGACCAAAAGGCCAGGCTAGGAAACAGGTTTGGGACTTTAAAACTGGCTATTTTTAAAAATTACTATTCTGGCTTGAATTTCCACATTAATAATTTCATAGAATTTTTTTTTTCTCAATCGCTAAACTGCCACTATCAACTTGTCATGGATTAATCCAAATTTGCAATGTGGGTTTGCCAGAAAAAAGACAATGAGATAAATAAAATCAGTGCACTATTTTTCCTTCCAAATATAGTGATAACCATACCTATCCTTCATGATACAGAAAAAAATATAAACCAAAGTGGCTGAATTTGGAGGCAAGCTTATTTTCATCTAATAGAAAATCAAGTATACTATTTTTCTTTCATAATGTGGCCTTCATTTCCTTCCTTAATATATAAGGCCTGAATTTATTGCTCTATTTTACAGTTACAAGAATAAAAGGTGGATGTTAAAAAAACAATGAAACGTTTGCCGGCCATCATTCTGTCTTCTTTTGAAAAGTTTCTGTTCATGTCCTTTGCCCCTTTATTGATGGGGTAGTTTGATTTTTTCTTGTTGATTTTTTTGAGTTCTAGATAGATTCTTGTTATCAGCCCTTTATTGAAACAAATAATATATTTTCACTCAGCAGGAACCAGAGTTAGAAAACACTGTGTATAGAAAACAGTTATGGATTTAAAACTGCCCTATTAGTGTTATCAAAAGAAGAATATTTTCTTGGTTGCTTTTAAAAGAATTCAAACTAAGAAAATTTAGTCTTTGATAATTGTAGTTAGGAATCTTTACCTAGTAGCATGGTGATTTACTGCAAATATGCCAGAGGACAAGGAAAAACAAACACTTTTAGGAATCTTAAAACCTCGCTCCTCTAAAGTGGCTCTGCACCATCCATCCCCCAAGTCTGTGTTTCCTGGCACCTGTAATATTACATACGCTTAAATGTCAATTTTGCATCACTTGATTTACCTAACTGCATATCATTTTCCCTCAATCACTGGGCCTTTTTTCCCCTAAATGATAAAGAAATAAAGGAACACATCCACATTTTTGGCATTCGGCAGTATGATTTTTGGTCCACTGTAGTAGGATGAGTTCCCCTAGGATGAGGAAGAAGGATCCAATGTGCTCATCAGGCTGTCTGTGGAAGAGAGGAGTGAAAAGTACGGAAAAGAACTTGGGTTCTCCTTTCCGCTAGGCAAGTTGTGTAATTTACAGTCAAGTCATGTAATTTTTTAGAGCTTCGATGTAAAATGAGGACAGCATGTATCTCGCAGAGTTGGTTCGAGGACTAAAGGAGGTGACGTGCCCAGGGTAGTGATTCAGGAATCAGAGCTGGGCCCTGTTTTATTGCCGCTCTCTGCCCATCCCCCCACCTCCGTGGCTGCTGGCCTGACTCTAACCAGGGGCACCGATGCACAGAGACCACGACCAGCGGGGTGAACAGAACCGCCTGTTTGCAATGGGTCAGGAACACTCCCGACAGCTCTCCCTGCACTGCTTTATTCGACTCTCACAAAACTCGTGGGAGTTATTCCCACATTGCATTTTATTACCCACAGTTCATTTTCTTAACTAGTTATTGATCATTTTGTAACTTTTCCCCCAATATTTTATTCTGAAAATTTTCCAGCATACTGACAAGAATTGAACACTCTGAGATTGACAACGGACATTTTTTGGTCTATTTGCTTTCTCCCATATCTCTCCCTCTATCTACTTATTTGCCCATTTAGCAACCTATCTTTTAAAATGTATTTCAAAGTACTCATAGAGATTAGTACACTGGACCCCTAAAAACTTCAGTATGCACATCATTAAGTGAGTTACATATTTGGTTATGATTCATTTTTTGAGGTAAAATTGTTACACATATTTATACGTGCTAAATCTTTTTTATTAATTGTACATATTTAAGGAGTACAGCATGATGTCTTTTTTTTTTTCTTTTTTTTTTTGAGACAGAGTCTCACTCTGTTGCCCAGGCTAGAGTGAGTGCCGTGGCGTCAGCCTAGCTCACAGCAACCTCAAACTCCTGAACTCAAGCGATCCTCCTGTCTCAGCCTCCCGAGTAGCTGGGACTACAGGCATGCGCCACCATGCCCGGCTAATTTTTTCTATATATATATATTTTTAGCTGTCCATATAATTTCTTTCTATTTTTAGTAGAGATGGGGTCTCGCTCTTGCTCAGGCTGGTCTCGAACTCCTGAGCTCAAACGATCCGCCCACCTCGGCCTCCCAGAGTGCTAGGATTACAGGCGTGAGCCACCGCGCCCGGCCTAGCATGATGTCTTGATGCACATACACATGGTGAAATGATTAGTACAGTCAAGAAAATTAACATAGCCATCACCTCACATAGTTATCTTTTTTTTTGGTTCTGGTAAGAGCACCTACACCACGTCCTCAGCAAGTACCTGGCACGTAATTCACTGGATTTGGATCCTCATACTGAAAGACACAAACCCGAACGCCATAATCCTGAAAGCTGAAATCCCAAAACCTGAATTCTGGGGAAGGGATCGGTGTGTTTTCGGTTTTGTGCAGGACAGTTGCATCACGTTAGGTGGAACTATTACTTGTTATTGTCTTTATTTGCATTTGGTAAAAAATTCAGATGAATGGGTTGGCCATGCAATATAGCAACTATGAAAACTTCAGTTTAAAAATGCATCATGTGTCTGCCTTGGCATCCCTTCTAGCTGATAACATCCCAGGAGCTTTTAATGAATTAAAAACCACATTGCCTAAGGAAGCCAATGGAGTTACTGACTGGTTCGAAAACAATTACGTGCATGGTAGGATAAGAAGACACTCGTACCACAGTGTTGCTGTCAAACACCAATATTGTTTCCACCAAATGTGTGGTTTCTACATGAGTGCACGTGGAATGGATTTATGCATATCCCAAACAACACAGAGGTAGGGCACAGAAGACAGGAAAGTCTAATAGGGAATGCTCATGTCAGTGTACATTAACTGAATCATAGAAGAATTTCAAAAACAGCAGCGCCATGTAAAGAATGAATGTGAATGTATTCTCCAATGAGAGTCACGTCTGAAAACAAAAAAAAAGCAGCTATTTACCATGATGAAAGACTTCAAATACAGTTAATGATCATGAAATTCAGCCAGCTCTTAGGCACCTCTGTGCAATTGTCCATACTTTATCCCTGTAAAACTTTTCTTTTATACGTCGAATTTTTTTTTCTTCTTTTCTGTTTTTTCTTTCTTTTTTTATTTTTTCTCACTATTTTAAATCATCAGCATTATTTTTTACAATTTGATATGCTATTATTTCATATTTGCATCATTTCAGATAGTGAAGATAAAAATTGTGTAGAGACTTCAGAAGACCTTATAATTCATTTAATGCATTTTAGGCAAATGTGACTGCACGAAAGTTCATTATCACAATGTTGACTTTGTGTGTAAGCATTGTGCATGTATGTGAAAACGTTGAAACTTGCTCAAAAAACAAAAAGATGTCCTTTTGTACATCTGCATTTGCAAAAGACAAAATTTCTCAAGATCTTAGTTCTTTGGACAGCTGCATATTCAGTGATGACCTACCTCAATTTTTGATCAATTTTCCCAAAAGACTTAGTTTATTCATTACAGAATTTTGGATGACTGCAGTTACAAAGCTGGGTGCACACAATTACCAACCAGGATGATAAGCATTTATACATTTCACTTTCTATTTCTTTATGAATATAGTTCCTCTGCTCATAATTGTTATGCCCATGTGACTGTCGTTAGTTTACCTGTTTATACTTGAAAAAATATGTATGTTATTATTGCCTGTTTTATTGTGCAAAGTGGCCTATGAAGTGTTCTGTTGTGTTTTTATATGTTTCTCAAATAAAGCCCTTTTTAAATATATAAATATCTTTTAAAGACTTTTAAATTATTTTTCCAGGATTAAATTTTCAGGATTTTGATCTTTCAGGATTTCAGATCCAGGATGATGCCCTTCGGGATTAGGATCATCTCCCTAATCCAATATTATTAACGATGGTCCGTATGCTGTCTGTTAGATCTCTAGCACCATTCAACAGTTTTTTACAAATGCAGCCACCAGAGTTTAAAAAAAAAAAGAAAGAAAGAAAGAAAAAAACAAACTGTAAAGATGCAGAACATTACCACCAGGGCAGAAATTATCCCATTCAAGTCATTCCCTTTCTCTCTTCCCTAGAAGCAACCACTGTTCTGATTCTTTTCATAATAAGTCTTACCCTCATATAAAAGAACTCCCACAGAACTCTCTGCATAAGCCTGCTTTCACTTGGCAGGTTTTTATGATTCATCTATGTTGTAGGTAACAGTTGTCGGTTCCTTTTTATTGCTCAGTTATCTTCCAATCTGAGAATACTTCATAGTTTGTCACGTCATTCTCCTGTTGCTGGACATGTCAGCTGCCCCTAGTTTTTGCCTACTACAAATAAAGCTGCAATGAACATTTTGCACAAATGCTTATATGGTCACATGTTTTCATTTCTCTTGGGTACATACCTAGAAATTGAATTGCTGGGTCACAGAGCAGGTGTGGTTAGTGTCAGAAGAAATTGCCAGATCTTTTTTCTGAATGGTTATACCATTTTGTACACCTACCTTCAATATAGGAAAGGTCTGGTTATACAACAAACAACCTTGACATTAATTGATGTTGTCATTTTTTTAAATTAAGCCATTTTGATATGTGGGTAGCATTATCTAATTGTGGTTTTAATTTGCATCTCCATGTTGATGGATGAATTTGAGACCCTTTTCTTGTGGTCATGGGATATTTATATGTCATCCCTTGAAAAATGTCTGTTCAGATCCTTCATCCCTTTTTAAATTGTGTTTTCTTGATAATATTGAATTGTAGGAGTTCTTTATATGTTGTGGATAAAAGTCCTTTGTCAGACATATGTTTTGCAAATATTTTTCTGTCTATAGCTTACCCATTCATGTTCTTAAAAGTGACTTTTAATAAGAAAATTTTGTTCTTTTGAGGTTATTATTTTCTGTGTCCTGTATAAGAAACTCATGGACTATTTTAGCCCCAAGGAACAAAAGTGTTCTTTTATGTTTTCTTATCGCAGTTTTGTTGTTGTAGATTTTATATTTAGCTATAACTAAATAATCCATCTGGATTTAATTTCTGTATATGATGAGAGGTAGAGATAGAAATTTTATTTTGTTTTGTTTTCTTTTGCCTGTATATCCAGTTGTTTCAGCACCATTTTTTGAAAAGACTTTCCTTTACCCATGAGATTATTTTGGCACCTTTACCAAAAACCAAATGACTGCATTAGTTGGGTCTGTCATGGACTCCCTGCGTTGTTCCACTGATCTTTTACTGGTTGACCCCTATGCCAGCACCACCCTGTCTTGATCACTAAAGCTAAGGAAAGTAAGTATTTTCATTTTGACTTTTACAAGATCACTTTGACTATCTTAAACCCTTTGCATTTCAATATAAATTTTATAATCAGTTTATAAATGTCTACAAATAGCCCGTTGGACTTGCAATTGGGATTGATTGAGAATACACAATAATCTTGAGCAAATTTACACCTTAATTTTGAGGTTTCCAAGCCATGAGCACAGTACCGTGTTCTATTAACTCTGGTCTTTTAGACATGTCTCTCAGCAATTAACTTTAAACATAGAGATCTAACTTGTCTTTTCTTGAATTCATTATTAAATATGTTATGCTTTTTGAAAAAAATATAAAGGGAATTATATTTTTACTTTTCTTTTTCATTTTTTTCCTGCCAGTCTATAAAAATATAATTGATTTTTGCATATTGGTATTATATCCTTCAATTTTACTCTATTTGCATATTAGCTCTACTAGTTGTTTAATCAATTCCTTAGGATTTTCAATGCAAATAATTGGTCCTCCGTGAAAAAGAGACAGTTTTACTTGTTCCTTTCCATGCTTTATGCCTTTTGTTTCTTTTTCTTGCCCCATTTCCGTTGTATGCCCTGCAGTAAAATGCTGAATGGAAGTTCCTTGTCCAAGACTTTAAAGGGAGAGCACTTAACATCTGACCACTGAGTGGAGAGTCAACTGTGGGTCTCTCATGCATGCCCTTTATCATTGTGAAGTTGCTACTTTCTGTTTAAATTGCTGAAAATTATTAATAATAGAAGAGTGTTAAATTTTGCCACGTCCTTCTTCCTCTTAATGTGATACTCATATAGATTTTCTCCTTTATTCTATAAATGTGTTGAACTTAATTGATTAATTTTCAAATATTAAACCAATCCTGCATCCTTGGGATAAGCCCAATATGGTCAAGATATAGTAATACTAACGTTTGTATATATTGGAAGATTTGATTTTCTAAGATTTTAGTAAGGATTTTGCATGTAAATTTATTAGGAATATGGGTCAGTCACTTTCTTTCTTTCTAATATCTTTATTAGGTTTAGTATCTGGGTCATGCTGGCCTCATAAAATGAATCATGAAGTGTTCTTTCCGATTTATTTTTTTTAATTGGTTTGCATGGGATTGGTGCTATCTTGTTCCCTAATTGTCACCAATTCATTTTAAGAGGATTTCTCTCTTACTTTTTAAAAACCTATCAGTTTTATTTTCAAGTATCTGAAGTCCATACATGTTCATGACTGCTATGTCTTCCTAATGAATGCACTGTCACATTATTATAAATGTGTGATAATTCTCTGTCTTGAATCTACTATAAACGACATCAGTGCAGCCACTCCAACCTTGCAGTGCGTGTTTGCCTGGTGGGTCTTTCCCATCATTTTATCTTTAACCTCTGTCTTCACATTTAAAGGGCATCTCTTACCAGCGGCATGTAGCATGGTCTTGCTTTTTACCTATTCTGAAACTATCAGTCTTTTAACTGGTATATTTAGTACACTCACATTTAACATAATTGTTCATATGGTTGGAATTAGGTCTAATATTTTGCTAGTTATTCTATGTCCATCCTATATGTTTTATGTCCCTCTTCTCCTAATTCCTCTTTCCTTTGGTAAGTTAATTTGTTTAATTCAATTTCAATTAATCTACTGGATTCTTAGCTATATTTCTTTGCATTACCACTCAAGTGACTGCTGTAGTGATTACAAGATACATCTCTAACTTTTTAAAGTTGATTTAGAATTAATATTGTACCACCTGATCCTGGAACAGTGTATAGGTCCATTCGAATTCTACTAGACACTATATAATAAATAAATATGTATACACACACGTATATACTATATACTACCCCTGTCATATAATGAAAATATTACAAATTCCTCAATACAATGTTATAATGTCCATCTTAAACTTACATACCTATTTTTCAAATTAAGATAAAAATAGTCAGGTTTTCAAAAAAACATTCAGAAACATTTACAATTGCCAAAGCTCGCTCTTCCTTCCTGATAATCCAACTTCCATCGTTTCAACTCAGACTGAAAAAGTTCCTTTACCATTTCTTACAGTTCAGGTTTGCTGGTGAAAAATGCTCTTAGCTGCTGTTCATTTGAAAATACCTTCATTTTGTCTTCATTCTTGAAGGACATTTCACCAGATACGGAGTTGTGGTCTAACATATTTGTTTTCTTTTCTCAGTTTAAAGACATCATTCCATAGTTCCCTGGTCTCCACGGATTTTGATGAAACGTCAGCATTCGTTCCCATTGCTCCCCTGTGATATCTCATTTTTCTCTGGCTTTCTTCAAGATTTTCTCGTTATTTTGGTTTGCATCAATTTCACCAGGACATATCTAGTAGAAGTGTTGTCTGTATTTACTATTCCAGGAGTTTATTAAACTTTTTGAATCTGTACATTTATACTTTCCCCCAAATTCTGGATAAATTTGCCCATTACTTATTCAAAATCTGTTTCTGCTCCGTTCCCTCTCACTCCTCTTCTGTGACTCTTTTGTTACCATCACACAGATTACTGATGCTTTGCTTTCCTAAAAAATTATTTTTCTCTCTGTTCTTCAGATTGGGTAATTTCTAATGATCTGTTTTTAAGTTCAACAACTTTCTTCTGTCATCTCCAATGTTGTTAACCTCATCCATTAACATTTTAACATTATATATTCAAATTTCTAGTTCTAGCTTTTTCTTTTGGTTATTTTTTTAATAGTTTGAGTCTGTCACATTCCTCTGGAGAGTGTTGATTTGTTTTGTTTCGCAAGGATAAAACTGCACATCTGGTCTCTCCCACCGTGGGCAGCGGCTGAAATCCCTGTTCAGTTCCTGTGCCCTCATGTGTGCTTCTAGGATTCTGTCGTGCTCAAGCCTTTTTCTGGGGTCAGGCTGAGGTCTGCGTGGAGCTTCTGCATGCGGTACTGGGTGCTCTCACGCTCTGAGCATCTCTCCTTCCTAGGATCTATTCTCGCATGTCCCAGCTACTGTAGGGTGCTGAACTCTTTCTTCTAGTGGTATAATCCAAGAAAACCATAGATTTCTTTTTTTTTTATTTTATCCCTCCTTCCTGGCACTGCCTGAGATCTTCCCTAAGGCCAAAATTCAAAAAAAACATGAAATGCATCCAGTTGCTGTCCGTTTCTTCCAAGTGTTGTCTCCTATGTAGTTCTGCTTCTTTTTGGTCATTCCCCTGTATCTTCAGTCAGTTTTGTTTTACATTTTATCCAGAGTTCATACTGTTATCTATGAGAGGAATGGAAGTGAGGAAAATGAGGAAACTGAGGCACAGAGACTAACTTCTCCAAGGCTTCCAAAAGAATATTTTTATATCAAAAGACAATGAATTTCTCAATTTGATAAGAAATAGGTCTGAGCTACTTAAGAGGAGTCCTTAGCTGCCCTCTCCCTAACCCACTGTCTGTCTGCGTTTCCACCAAACTAGCTCACTAGGGCAGACCATATTTGGACAGTGGCTGTGTCCCACACCACGGAAGACCTTCCACCACAAGTTTGCAAGGAACTCTACCCTGCTGGGAGCATTCAGGGTTGTAAGGAATGGGGTGGGGTGGGCAGGCACCGTGGGTTAGCACACTGACTGTTCAAATATGAAAACTGGACATTAAGAGGAGTCTCCTAGCCTTAAGACAGTTCATACTCTAAAGCAAGGTATGAGCAAGCTCTTAAGGTAATACGTCCACGATTCCAAAATATTTGGTCACTTCAGAGAAATCAGATAAATAGCAAATTTATTGCAAAAATACCTACACCAGAACAGCAAAAACAAAATAAAAAAAACATACACACAAACAAACAAAATGGCCAAAGAGTGTAATTTCTCTTTTAAAAATACCCAGGCAGCAAAAAGGAACACGTAAAAGATATTTTAGGGTATGGAAAAGGTGAGAATAAAGAGCTAAGTGTTTACCCTGGGGAAACCTCAATGCTGTATTTATATAACTTTCTGAATAAAAAAAGCACTGGGAACACAGTCAAGACTCCTGTTTCAGTCTGACCACTGGCACCACATCAATGCACAAGTTAACATTTCAGAAGGCCTCCTCCGGCTACAAATTCTCAACGTGTTCGCAGATATATTAAGTGCCAAGGAACAAAATATCAAGTGATCCACATTAAAAGCATTCTCCTTTCATATATCTTTGATCAATGAATATTATGCTCATATAAATTTTGCAGAATTGCACAGCAAGGAGCCTTCTGTCTGCTGGTTTTATTCCAGCTCTGCTGAACACATGAGAGGCACGTGTTCCCGCCAGCCCTCCGCCCCCAGCTGTAGCAGCCACCGGGTGAAGACCCAGTCACCAGCTGGGCACATCTCCTGCCCTTCTCTCCTGCCCTTTTCTCTCCACAATGTACTGCAGAATTTGACTTTCCGCTTACGTTTTCCAGCAACCAGAATGTAAGTGCCTTTAACCAAACATTTTTCTTTTCTCCGGTCCTGTGGAGTAGGCAGCAAACTCTCCAGGCTTCCCCTCTCCTCCTGTGTCAGGCACACCATGACCCTTGAATTTCTGGTTTCGTTTCAGTTAATTTCTTCCTATTATATTACTATTTTAATACTAGTAATTATTTAAAAAAGTAGCCAAGGGAAAAATAGCATACCTCGAGGATATTTGAAACATCACGAAACCTTCCTTCTTAGAAGTTTCTCCAGCTGTTCTTTGAGTTATGACTGGAGCCAGGCTCACCCCCAACTGGGCCACATTCATCATCAACTCACTTTATTCCTTGAATGCAAATCGTAGACACCCCTCGCTTTTAGAAAAAGTCTCTATCTTGGCTATATGAGTATCAAAATCACATATACATATGTTAATTGTAAATTTGATAAGGAGTAAAATTGTTTGTAAAATATTACAAATATAGGATTAATCTAGTTTAAAGTCTCCTACAGAGCACAGAGTAGCTTCATACACATGCTTTAAAGACTATCTTACTTTCTTTAGATCATATATCTGATATGAAATTAAAATTAAAAAACTCTTTAATATATTCTTTCTAATCCTGCAGGTCTGAAGAGGACATCCCTTCTTTCGAGAGGCTTTCCCTGGCCGCACTGGAATACTCAGTCCTATTTCTCTGGCTCGTAGAGACTCACGTATGTGTGGAATATCGAACAGTCTATAAAAAAATATAGAAACTAACAACCTCCCTATCATGAACCCAAGGAAAACAAAATAATATTAGAACAAATCATTAAGGAAGGAACTGGGTATCTTGGATGCTGGAACTGCTTAATTAAGATATACTTTGAGGGATACCACAACATTAAAAAGTTACCTTTTCAGTGAAGATAAATCCAATCAGGTCAACCAGACTTGCAATATATTTTCTTAAAAATAGTCTGCCAACTTTAAAGAGGTTGCTAGCTCTCCTTGTTAAAAAACATCTGTTTACTGTTTGGAGATGTGCATAGAATACACTCCCTAGTTGGGAAGCTATTAACATAGATGGTACCGGGGGGAAGAGTTGATAAAATGGTCCAATTTCTGTCTTGGTTTAGAAGCTGTGTGGCACTCAGCAAGTTCCTTAAACTATCTGAGTCTCAGTTTCATGTTCTGTAAAGTAGGAATGCCACAGTTTTGTGTATTTAAAGCAAAATAATATATTGAATAATATTGCTTTGTACAGTGTCTGGCCCACAGCAAGTACTCTCGAGGGGCAGCTGTTACTATTATTTACGCAGGAGCCCTGGAGATCCTTGGATTATACCACCAGCCCTTTTGCAAGGTATCAGGAGCCAATTCCTTAATTTTGGTAAGCCTGTTTCACCTGAACTGTCTAGCATGTCATTGTCCTGTAGATTCCAAATGGCAACCTGAAAATGCAGATGCAAGAGAGGAACAGGAAGGGCTTGCCATCGGTAATTAATGGGCCCGCCCCTGCCCGCTCTCCCGGAAGAGCGTCTCTTCCAGCCAACCTCATCCCTCCCCCAGGAGTCATAAACTGAGCCTGCAGATTTAGCACAGAACCATCTGTGTGGCAGCCCTGTGACAGCTCGGTTACTGCCACCCGCCTCCTGGGAGGGCCTGTGTCCAGGAAGAAAACATCTTTGGCTCCACTTCACGGGGGCCGAGAGGAGGGAGGGCGGAGGATGCCCAAACACACACTTCTGGTAGAGAAGGCGAAAGCCCAGAACACCGTACCCACAGGACCAATTGCAAAATATTTCAGTCTAGATAATACTTCCTTGTTGCTTTACAAAATAGAAAACCAATAGATTCACTGGCCAAAAATACACACACATATACACACACAGGCTGGTATTTCTTAATTATTGAAAAGCATCAATGTTATGTTAGAGGGCATTCATTTTAAAAATATAAATTTTGTTTTCTCATAGATTTGATTATTTAGAGTAAATTAGAGGGCTTTTTTTCTTGGCATTGGTGTTAGAGCATTTTGTTAAGGTTGGTCCATGATACGTATTTGAATGTAAAAATACAGTTTAAATTACATTTTTAAACTGAGTCATAATCTGATATGTAGGATTTAGCACTATTCCAAAAGAGTAAAGACAAAATGAATGGTTTTATCAAAGGTATGCATAGCAACAGAATATCTATTAGTCTGACTCTGGAAGTCCTAAATTTTAGGAATATTTAAAATAAGAGATAACATTTAGTGAAATCAACAAAATAAGAGCAAAACATAAACTGCTAAAATATGAATGCAACAATGAATTGTTGAACAATGAATGCAAAAACATTTCACATTCCAAAATTCTATATCGTCATCTTTATGAAATCTAAGCAGTCTTATCAATACTGTTTCTTAAGCATCTTTCTTATATTTAAATAAATTACATTGAGTTTTTAAAATAGTGTTTATTTTTTTTTAAAGCATGGAAGACAGATAATCCAAAAAAATTAAAAATCACCTATAATCTCACCACTCTAAAATAATCTACTTCAGTGTTTCAATGTATACCCTTCCAATATTTGTATTCATCTGCAGACATTTTTCTTTACAAAAATGGAATCATAATATCGCTATCATTTTGAAAGCCATTTTTTCACACAATAATGTAAATAAATATTTTCTCCTATTGTTAATCTTCAATGTCTTTATATTCATTTATTTGAATGTTACAAAATTTATTTAATTCCCTACTATCAAATACTTAATTCTTTCCATTTTTTGACATTCCACTATGATAAACATTCTTGGAAATTAAATTTCTGCATCCCCTCACTGGAACTTCCCCAGGATATATATGGCCCTGGTGGGCCAAAGACCAGCTACGTGTGAAGAGCATTGCTGTGTTTTGCTCCATTTTCCTTCCAATCTGGGATCCAATTAAAAGGTCACGGGCAGGGCAGGAGCGAGTCCATTTGCACGGGTCTCGCCAACCCTAGGTCTTAACACATGCTTGAAAGCTTTGTCACTTTGCCCGAGGATGTTTTAATTTAAACATTGTTAATGTGATATTTGCATCTGTTAGCTACAGTACTTATGTGTGTATGTGTGAGAGAGTTGTTCCATACCCTTTGCCTGTGTTCTATTTTTTTCTCTTGCCCTATTATTATTTTTTAGAATTCATTTCAAAATATTTTCTTTTAACCATTAAGAAAATCAATCTTGTACCACAGAGGCTGTAAATGTTTTCCCAGTTTTTTGCATAACTTATATTACTGCTTGGGATAATTTTAATGTACAGAAATTTAAAAACTCATGTAGTCACATATGTGTCTTTTCTCTTGGGTCTCCCTTTTTAGAACCATGCGTCACTTCCCCTACAATATGGAAAATATGTGAGCACACCCCCCTAACACTCCTTCTAGCTACTCTCCCCAGAAAACACATTCAATCATTCTCTTGTACATGTGAATAAAAGTTTGCATGTTTACTATGTGTCTTTATTACATTGTCGTGTTACTAATTTCAAAGGGTGGATTTTAAAGAAAACAACCCTCATTTCCAATCACAGCCAAACTCATATCAAAGGACCACAGACTAGGGGGCTTAAATAGCAGAGATTCATTTTCTCACAGTGCTGGAGGCAGGCAGGGTTAGTTTCTCCAAAGGCCTCTCTCCTTAGCCTAGAGATCGCTGTCCGTTTCTGGTGTTTTCACATGGTCTTTTCTCTGTGTGTGTCTGTCCTAATCTTCTCTTCATATAAAGACAACAGCCCTATTGCATTTGAGCCTAAAGACCTCACTTAACCTTAATTAGCTCTTCAAAGACCCTATTTCCAAACACAGTCACATCCTGAGGTACTGGGGGTTAGGACTTCTACATACGAACTTTGGAGAGGACACAATGCAGCCTGTAACACTAATTAATACAATCCTTGATACAGAAGAACAAACTAAGCAAAATAAAAAATAAATTGTACCTTTATGTAACCTGGTCAGTTGTCCGCTAGAATAAAAACAAGTAATCACCATTGTCCTTAGGACAATGTCCTTTAGACCCAAACCCCATAACGTAATATGTAAAATGCTGACAAAACAATCCAGAATTTCTCAGCACATTGCTATGGTTTGAATGTTTTTGTCCCTTCCAAAAACTCAAAGTTGAAATTTTATCCCTAAAGCAACAGTATTGGGAGGTGGCCTTTGGGAGGTGACTGAGTAATGAGACTCCTTCCTCACGATGGACGGGATGAGGTGCCCTTATACAACGGCCTGACGGGGGTAGTTTGCCCTTTCTGCCCTGCCACCCTCTGCCATGCCGGGATGTGGCATTCCCCGCCCGGGGCTCCATCCTAGAAGCAGACGCCGGGCCCTGGCCAGACAACGGACCTGCTGGTGCCTTGATCTGAACTTCCCAGCCTCCAGAAACATGAGACATAAACTTCTCCTCTTTGTATTTTCCCTAGTCTGTGGTTTTCTGCAATAGCAGCACAAAAGGGACTCACACACACTGAAGAGCAGGAAAATCTCAACTCCCAAGTAAAAGTAAAATCAACTGATACCAATCCTGATAGGGCTCAGGTATGAGAACTATTAGACAAAGACTTTGAAATAGCTATTACAACAAAGCTCCAAGAAACAAGGACACACACTTTCGACTATAAATGAAATGATAGAAAGTTGCTAGAAAGAAACAGATGACACCAGGAAGAATGAAATGGGAAATTTTAAAACTGAAATACAATAACTTTTTAAGTTTGAAGTTTAAACGACTATTAATACCTTTTATTTCAGAGCCATATTTATGATTTCAGGTTAATGACATTTTTCTAATTCCTAGTACACTTGTATATTTATAAAAACCATTTTTGTCAGAAATGCTCTAAGTCCTGTTTCCTCTTTAATCCAAATTATCTTAAGTTGCCGGATGCCTTGTTTAAAAGAGCCACTCTGGATTTTTCTCTGAAAGGGGCGTCTGCTCCGGGTCTCCTCCTGGGCGCACTCTGCTCTTGGAGAGTTTTTGTCCCCGACACCGACGCCAGGAGACTGGCCTCTGTACGGCAGCTCCCAGGGGAAGACCCATGATGACTTTTGTGGATGGACATTTAATGAGAAAGACTGGCAGTGACAAAGGGAAACAAAGGTATTTGTGATACTCGCCCTTACTAATTATGAGAAATAGACTTTCTTCTTATCACGCCCTTTGCTGAGCTGGGCAGAAATGGCCACTTCATACGGCTCCTACAGCACGGCGAGTCCCTAAACATTTAGAGATCAATAAAAAAATAACTTGTTTTCCTCTTTGGATTAAAAAAAGCAAGAAGGAGTTATCCTTTCAGTTACAATGAAGAAAATATTGAGCAAAATTACTCTCCATGGATGAAACTTAAGCTGTAGATTCTGCGATGGTTAATTTTATAGCATGTCCAGTGGGCTGGGTTAAGGGAAGTCCATAGAGCTGGTAAAATGTTATCTCTGGGTGTGTCTGTGAGGGTGTCTGTGCAAGACACTAGCACTGGAATTGGGGGGCTGAGTAAAGAAGATCCTCCTCACCAGTGCGGGTGGGTGTCACCCCCTCCACTCCGGTCTGTCTGAACAGAACAAAGAGACCGAGGAAGGGCAAAGTCTCTCTCTGCTTGAGCTGGAATGTCCACCTTCTGGCTCCAGACATCAGGGCTCCTGGTGCTATTGCAACAAAATCCCAGAACACTCAAATATTTTAGTTGGTCCATTTAAGTGTCTCATGCTGATATTTAACCACAGTTCAGTTGCTCCAGTCAAAAAAGTCAAGGAACCAACAAGTTTTGATCTAAGAATCTCTACGTTTTTATTGTGCCCCTGAGAAATGTATGACTGCCAGACATTGTGGTCACAGCCCCTTAACAAATCACAAATATGACCTGGTTTGGAATTTAATCTTACAGGGAAAAGTTTAAATAAAATTTTCAAGCAGAAGCCATATCATTATACCTATAGTAATAAAAAGATTGTGTGGGCTGTGCGGTGGCTCATGCCCGGAATCCAGCACTTTGGGAAGCCGAGGTGGGCAGGATCACTTGAGGTCAGGAGTTTGAGACCAGCCTGGATAACATAGCAAGACCCCCTCTCTAAAAAAAATCTTTTTAAAAATTAGCCAGGTGTGCTGGTGGCCCCTGTAGTCCTGGCTACTTGAGAGACTGAGGTGGGAGGACTGCTTGAGCCCAGGGGGTTGAGGCTACAGTGAGCTACGATAGCACCACTGCACTCCAGCCTGGGCCACAGAGTGAGACCCTGTCTCTAAAAACAAGCAAACAAACAAATAAAAAACAACAACAACAACAACAAAAGGATTGTATGACCTTCAGCAAGTCATTTAGTCAATCAGTTTTCTCCTTTATAAAATCAATGAGATTGGTTTACAAGATATCCAAGGTTCCTTATACTTCCAAGATTATTAATGGTTTAGTAATTAATTAATCTTTGCCCACTGAAATGTCTTCATCTTCAAACCAAAATGAACTTTCCATGGTAGAGGACTAAAAAAGCACAGGTAAGTTAAATTGAGATTTCATTCTCAATAACTTTGCTTGGGTCAATAATATCAGTCTTCTCTCCTTCTCCAGAGGCAGATAACCAATCCTTTTTCTCTTCCTAAATCTGAACATTTCAACTATGGGCTTGGAGCCTAGAAAGCCAGAGCCATGTTAGGGGCAGCAATACAATGGAATGATTAGGCAAGAAGTTAGATAAAGGGGGTATGAAAAAAACAAGCTTTAAGTATCATCTACTTTCAGTGGCTTACCGACCCAGGACAGGAGGAAGGTCAGGGAGTCAGCTAACTAGAGTAACCTGGCAACTGAAGAAGCCTGATACACTGGCAGGGCAGGAGCTGTGGGTTGTGTGGACGACAGATGCTTAGACGTGTTCTTCAGGAATCTTGAAACATATTTTTCCATTGTTTAAAAGAATTATCTCTTTAGTGCCCATGATGAAGGCGAAATTATTTGTCATAGGCATTGAGGAGCTCTCTCTTTGGGGCTACTTGGCACTCTGTGTACATAACTCAGCAGACTGAACTGGGTCACTTGTCTCCACGTCCACACCTCCATATGGACCTTGTGTGATGCACTCGTCTACCACTGCGCAGTAGACCCAACCTCGTAATGCAAAACAGCTTCTGTTTTAATAGCACATTGCGGTCAGAGTTCTACATAGTCATCAGTCCGTTTGACAAACAGCCCAGGAATAGACACTGCAGGTTTTATTGCCCTGTTTTAATTGGAAAAGATAGGAAATATGCAGATGTTAACTTAGACTCATGCCCAATCCATTATATCATGACTGACAAAATGAGAAGAAAGTTTACTTCACACACACAAAGGAGGCTACACAGCTAGAAAGAGTAAGATATTTTTCTGGAACAGTTTCCAGTTCAATAGAATTAAATAAAATCTCACCTTGATCATGAACTGTATTGTGAAGAGAGGTGGTGAATGTTCTCTGATTTAATTAGAAAATGCTAAAGTCCCCTGTTTCATCTCCAAGAAGGAGAAAATTCCACTTCTGGCAGCAGCAGTATCAAACATAGCCCTTTTGGGTGAGAAATTCTCACCTTTAGTGGAAGCAAAAACTGTGGTCGTGCATCAATACCTGCAATCTTGGACTCAGTTTTCACTCACAATGAGAAATTCCACCATAAAACTATAGAACATTCTAGAAGTGAGACAAGGCACTCAGATGACATAATTTCCATAATTGAAGAGAAATGACTTTTAAAAAAAAAGGCTGTCAACAGGCTGATTATTATACCAGCCTTAAGAATAACATCGTGCACAGTCCTTTAACTTTTGTTTAAATTTACCTTACTAAGGGTTAATGAGGAGGTACATGTGTATTGTATGGAGACCGAGAGCCTGGAAAATCAATGATCAGAGTCTGAGATACATAAAACAGTCAATACAATAAAAGTAGGACCGCTGTGACACTGTGGAGATGAACTGGCTATGAAATAAATGCCATTGGGAGAAATGTGTGTTGTATTAATTAAACAAAAAGTTTACTTTGATTTTGGGTGCCCATCACATGCTACCTTAAGTGCCAAATGGACAAGAAGTGAAATATTTCTAAAAATCAGATCACAAAATATTATAAAACAAAAACCAGAATGTTTTCCTCTCTTAAAGGGTCAGAACCAATTATAATGGAACCGGTGAATACAAGAAAAGAAGGCAGTTCTTCCTCTGATAAAGATGAAAGACATCTGACAGGGAAAGAGAAAGGCATCCAATGGCTTTTGAAAGTCCAGTTCAGGTTAGATTTTTTTTGTGTGTTTCTATGATCTGACACAGTGAATAATTTTCTAGGTACTCACCAAATAAGAAAATGTATGTTTAATAAACACAGAAACAAAACAACTGTATAAATGTGAGCTACAATGAACTCAACAAAAGCAAGATTAAAATGGGAATTGGGAAACACCAGACATAAATATGACTCGTAGAGTTTGAATTTTCAAACTGCTTAAAGAGCTAAACTCAACAAAACCATGTTAACTTAGACTCACACCTAATCCATTACATTATGGTTGACAAAATGAGAAAAGAAAATATAAATTTCCCACACACAAAGGAAACTACACAGCTAGAAAGAAGGCAAGATGTTCCAGTTTTATACAACATTAACTATAAAGAAAGAAAGAAAGAAATCCTTGAAAAAACAAAGTCAGCTTCATTGGTAATTAAAGTAAAAAGGACACAAATTCCTGAGATATTACTTTTTACCTATTGCTGTAGGAAAAGAATAAGGAAATGCTAAAAACCACTGCAGGTAAGTTTGTTGTGCTTGGAACAACAGAAACTAGGAAGGAGTTTTGTAAGTCAGTCCTATTTGTTCTACGGGATACTTCAAGAAACATAAACAGCAACAACTACTACCCTCAAATTCAAAGATAAGATGGTAGCAAAACTTTAAAAAATCAAAGCCTGCAACAACAAAATGGCAGACATAAACCATTTAGACACATATAAAAATTTATCTGAATTGTTACTCAAAAAATAGAGAAAAATTATATCTATATCATGATCATCTAGGAAAACACTATGCCAAAGATGGACACAGACTGAAAAGAATCTCAAAAATTTAAATATAAGCTGAGTGATATAATTATTAATATAATTTATATAGAATTATTTTTTATTTCAGCATATTATGGGGGTACAAATGTTTAGGTTATGTATATTGTCCTTGTCCCCCACCGCAAGTCAGAGCTTCAAGTACGTCCATCCCCCAGATGGTGTGCATCGCACTCATTATGTATGTATACACCCATCCCCTCAATCCCCCTCCCATCTGCCCGACACCCGATTAATGTTATTCCTATATGTGCACTTAGTTGTTGATCAGTGAAACCAATTTGATGGTGAGTACATGTGGTGCTTATTTTTCCATTCTTGGGATACTCAGTAGAATGGGTTCCAGCACTATCCAGGAAAATATAAGAGGTGCTAGATCACCATTGTTTCTTATAGCTAAGTAGTACTCCATGGTATACAAATACCACATTTTATTAATCCACTCATGTATTGATGGGCACTTGGGTTGTTTCCACATCTTTGCAATTGTGAATTGTGCTGCTATAAACATTCGAGTGCAGATGTCTTTTTTATAGAATGTCTTTTGTTCTTTTGGGTAGATGCCCAGTAATGGGATTGCTGGATCAAATGGTAGATCTACTTGTATCTCTTTAAGGTATCTCCATATTGCTTTCCACAGAGGTTGCACTAGTTTGCAGTCCCACCAGCAGTGTATGGGTGTTCCCATCTCTCCCCATCCATGCCAACATTTATTGTTTTGGGACTTTTTGATAAAGACCATTCTCACCAGAGATAAATGCTATCTCATTGTGGTTTTGATTTGCATTTCCCTGATGATTAGAGATGTTCTGCATTTTTTCATGTTTGTTGGCCACTGTTCTGTCTTCTTTTGAAAAATTTCTGTTCATGTCCTTTGCCCACTTTTTGATAGGGTTGTTTGATTTTTTCTTGCTGATTTTCCTGAGTTCTAAATAGATTCTAGTCATCAGCCCTTTATCGGATGTGTAGCATGCAAAAATTTTTTCCCAATCTGTAGGTTGTCTGTTTGCTCTCATGACAATTTCTTTGGCTGTACAGAAGCTTTTTAATTTGATCAGGTCCCATTTATTTATTTTTGTCATTGCAATTGCCTTTGGGGTCTTCTTCATAAATTCTTTGCCTAGGTCAATGTCTATAAGAGAGTCTTTCCAACATTTTCTTCTAGAATTCTAATAGTTTCACACCTTAGGTTTAAGTTTGTTACCCACCGTGAGTTGATTTGTGTGAGAGGTGAAAGGTGTGGATCCTGTTTCAGTCTTCTACATGTGGCTATCCAGTTTTCCCAGCACCATTTATTGAATAAGGATTCTTTTCCCCAGTGTATGTTTTTGTCTGCTTTGTCAAAGATCAGATGGCTATATGAGGATGGTTTTATATCTGGATTCTCAGTTCTGTTCCACTGGTCAATGTCCCTGTTCTTGTGAACAATCGGACATGAGAGCAGAATTAAGGGTGTCCAAATGGGGGCAGAAGAGATCAAACTCTCACTCTTTGCTGATGATACGATATTATATCTAGAAAACCCCAAGGATTCAACCAACAGACTCCTGGAATTGATAAATGAATTGAGTGAAGTCTCAGCATACAAAATCAATACACACAAATCTGAGGCATTCATATATACCAATAACAGTCAAACTGAGATCCAAATCAAAGATTCAATATCCTTCACAATAGCAACAAAGAAAATAAAGTACCTAGGAATATATTTAACTAAGGAGGTAAAAGACCTCTATAGGGAGAACTATGAAACACTGAGGAAGGAAATAGCAGAGCACATAAACAGGTGGAAAACCATACCATGCTCATGGGTCGGCAGAATCAACATTGTTAAAATGTCTATACTACCCAAGTGATCTACAGATTCAATGCAATCCCTATTAAATTACCAACATCATTTATCACATATGTACAAAAAATAATTTTACACTTTATATGGAACCAGAAAAGACCCTGTTTAGCAAAAGCAATTTTAGGCAATAAGAATAAAATGGGAGGTATTAATTTACCAGACTTCAAACTATACTACAAGGCTATAGTTATTAAATCAGCTTGGTATATAGAATTATTTTAAAATGCATTTTACAAAAAAGTCCCTTGAAATGGGTCAACACATTCTTGAAATAAACTCTAATGGAATGTTGCTATTGACTTAGCCAGTTTTATATTTATTTCTCCGTGTAAAAATACTACACTATAATACTTGAAGAGTTCCAAATACGACTTTGCAATTTTGCTGGTAAAATCCTAGAACAATAGACAAGGTCATACAGTGCCCAGTTCTGTTATTTTGCCATTGAGGAGTCTGAGGTCCCACAGTGTGACACACTTAGCTCCTGACTAGGGAGAACTGCCCCTCAATCCAGTGCGGTCCCGTGACACACCAAGCCTCGTGGGTGATGCATATTTCACACCATAAGTGTGGGTAGTTTCTGCAAACTCACTTAGTAAGAAGAAAATGGAGTTTGCAGTGTTTAGCGACTCACAAGAACAGGACCCCTTTCTCTCCACAGTGACGGGGAACGAGCACCACGCGTGACAGCTGTACGGCAGCTCTCTGCTTAGGCTGACTAGCCACACGCGCTTCCTCCATGAACCCAAATTCTTCTTCCCTGACATACACTTGCACGATCATTCTCACTCCAGGAGAAAATAATCCTTTATGGAAGCAGTTTTTGCTCGTTATTAGAAACAAGACTACATTTGTTGATTTTCATTTGGAGAAAGCTAAGTTAGGTTTCTCAAAGCAGGTTTCTGAGAACTAGGGATGCTCTTAGATGTTCCCAAGACTTGGGAAGAGCTGGCTTGATCCGGACTCAGCGCTCAGGCATTCCAAGAGCTGTTGATCAACAATTGGCAATGGGTTTTCGCAGTGGAATAGAGGGTCTTTAGCCCTCCCCCAAAACCATTTGGACACAAGGTCCGTTTCCTGTAAGAGCGTCCCTGAAGATCTGGTCTGTGAACACATTCAGCAGGTGCTGGTCCATGTTCTTATACAGCCGGGTGCCCCTGCACCGCGTGCTAAGGCAGCCACTGGCCTGAAGTCAACTTTATTTGTAGCTTAAACTATAACTGAGTGAGCACGACTTAGTCATTTGATGTTTGGAGTCTCTGCATTCTGTTTTCAAATCCTGTGAATCAAACTAATATTAGAGAAAATAAGAGGCTCAAAATAGTGTTTACCCAGGACTTATTCTTTTCCCTATTGATATTAAAGTGAAGGCCATAAAAATTGATCACAACCAATGCAGTCTGTAAGTTTGGCTGTTATTCTAGCACATAAGAAAGATAAATCTAATGAAAACTCTTCAATTCTGCATTTATTTCTGTAGCCTTGAAAAGAAACTGAAAGCACTTTTGATAAACATCTTAATGAGTTGCCCGGCATTTCATGTGTGTGCGTTGAAAGGCTCTTGAATAATGCCCGGTGAATTTACAATTAACTTCCAAATGTCAAAATACCAGTCTTAAAGTAACCAAACAAGGAGAAAAGAGTCGTTTTTCCTCCTAGTCCAGCATGTGAGCTGGACCACCAACATGTGAATTAATGCAGCACATGTGTGTTCATTCTGATCTGTACACATATGGCCTGAATATGAGTAAGTTCACTTCCACCTATTTTAGCCTTTCTATTTGTTAAGTAGGAGAAAAGAGATAAAGTGACAATTTTGACATTTGAATGACTACTGGGAAACTAAACTTGTTTAAAACTTAGAGAAACCTCCATTCAATACTGTGCTTCCTTGAATTCACCATCATTCGTGGTATCAGTTAATGTTTATTGATTGTTTCTCGTCCTGTATACATGAGGTGGTGGTTTTTGTGAATCCTCAGGAACAGACTGAAACCTTCCATTTTCTTTGAGGTGACCTCCACTATGGGCTATTTAAGATCTGCAGGGTGGCAGCAGTACCTGGGACTCAGTGACAGAGAATTTACCTTTCCTCAAAGCCCAGGGTGGGTGGCAGGCAAGGTGGCTGAGTGAATCTGTCAGGTGCAGGAAAAACAGTCTGTTGTCTAAAGAAGCAATGACCACAACCAGAGAGGGACTTGCATTTGCAGAGGCAGCTCGATGCTACCATGAGGATCACAGTCAGGGAACTCTGCACACAGGCTGAGCATTACCACCTGCCAGCTGGGTGATCTTGGGGAAATCAGTACCCTCTTCGTGCCTCCCAGGGCTGCTGCGAAGAGTGAATGGGTTAATATATGCAGAATGTTGGAAACACTGCGGTGTGCCAAGGTTATTGTTTCCACTTAAATCACAATGAATTCCTTGAATTTCTCAATAGCTACATTACTCATCTTACAATACATCCCCCCTTACAATAAGCTGTGAACATTAAATTCATTACCTTTTTAATTGAGTCTACAAATATGTCTTTATGCTGCATGGCTACAGTGGTTCATGAATCAGGAAGAAATGGCACTCGATCAACAGATAACCAACCCTAATAAACTTTTTATGGGAAAAAGTATTATTTAAGTAACTAGAGCTACCATGTTCAGGGGGTGAAAGAATATCTTAAATATGCTTACAAAGACTATTTTCTATAGAATTTCTATTTAAGCAAATGATCTATTTAATTAAATTCATTTTCAAAGCAAATAGAAATGTGGCCATAAGCATTGCATGTGATCAGAATTAGTCTAAAGGTGCAATTTCATAAAAGAACCTTCTTTCTGTACAGGATGTGATTGGGATGTTCTTACGATAGAAGCAAGAAGAGTCTTTGTTTAAATCCATTGTAACACCAGGCCCATTTGGTCATTCACTCAACCAAGGTAATGTAAAGTTATAGAAGAGCCACCCTATTTCATATTTATGATTTTTAACCACCTCCCTATATCAGGACTGCCATGAATATACTACCACAAGGACTGTAACACATGAAGCCTACGCAGTTTGATTTTAAGAGCCAAGCACGTGATTTTAGAAAATGTTGTTTTGGAGCAGGTACACACAGCCTTTGTCTCCTCATTCTGCAGGGCACACAGACAGCTTCTCCTCGGGTCTCAGAGACGCCCTGAGGTAAGAGCGGAAGCCCTCTTTCATGCGGCGCACTCATCTCTGTGTCTCCCCTGCATATTTTATTTTTTACTTACCTGCTATGAAGTTCTCTGCTGCTGGACCTTAGAGGACCGTGGAGAATGAAGGCTTTGTCGGTCACAAAGGCCAAGGGTATTGCTGGGATGGTGTTCATAAATAGCTAGCGAGGTCACGCTGCTTCCGTTAAAGCCATACCATTTGCTAATTCCTTTTAACTTTACTTTTTAAAAAACAAATATCACAGATCCCAAATATGGTGAGTTCAAAGTTTAAATCTGTCCTCCAAAATGTCAGCAAAGAAAATAAGACCAATATGACGCATTTAGAACAATCCACAGGATAGCAAAATATGATGATTAAATCTGAGACGCAGAATTTAAGGCAATAAAATACAAAGAAATTCAGTCAGTAAGAATGCCATATCGGCCGGGCGCGGTGGCTCACGCCTGTAATCCTAGCACTCTGGGAGGCCGAGGCGGGTGGATCGCTCGAGGTCAGGAGTTCGAGACCAGCCTGAGCAAGAGCGAGACCCCGTCTCTACTAAAAATAGAAAGAAATTATATGGACAACTAAAATATATATATACAAAAAAATTAGCCGGGCATGGTGGCGCATGCCTGTAGTCCCAGCTACTCGGGAGGCTGAGGCAGGAGGATCACTTGAGCCCAGGAGTTTGAGGTTGCTGTGAGCTAGGCTGATGCCACGGCACTCACTCTAGCCTGGGCAACAGAGTGAGACTCTGTCTCAAAAAAAAAAAAAAAAAAAAAAAAAAAAGAATGCCATATCATATATTTTAGCCAAATGGAGAACCTAATGTTGCTCTACAAAGGCAGTTCTAGAAAATAATGAAAAGGAAATCTAATGACTTATTAATGGAGTCCCAGATTGCGTGGAGAAAATAGTTCATGAATACACTGAGAACATAAGAAAAGGGAAGCATTCCATAAAAATTTAAAGCTTTGGGCTTCCTAGCTAAGCTAATAGGCTTTTCTCTTTTGAAACCTGTTTTCATCAATATCATTAGTTTGTTTTATCATTATTTAAAGCCCTTTGTGTGTGTGTGTGTATGCATGTGTGAGTGTGTGTGTGCGTGTGTGTGTGTGTGTCTGCACACGCACACTCCAGGATAGCAATGAGTGAGAGGAGTTACCTGTGGAAACTCTTCAAGTGAAACAAAGGATCAATACATTTTTCGTCCAGCACAGAAAATGGCACCAAACAAGCCATTTTGCGTAACACTGGCTCTAAACTATGAGTCATCACAGCAATAAAATGCCACAAGGATCATGCCAAAGACAAACGAGAGGCCCTCCTGTTAATACCACACGACACAGGAATGTTCTCGCACCCCTGACATTTAACGCCTTTCCAGTTTGACTTCATTGAGTAAAATAAATAAATTAATTAAGGTATATATATTTTGAAAATTATGAATTATCATTATTCACAGACATGTTCATTTACTTGGGGAAAAAACAGAACAAAAGAACAATAGAGTTATTAAGAGTGTTCAATTAGTTGGCCTGTCAGAAGCTCCAAATATTAAAATTGAGAGTTTTTCTTATATATCAGTAACAATTATTTAGAAAGCATAATTAAAAAAAATTGAGAACTCATTTGCAGAGTCAAGAAAAATATGTAAAATACTCAGAGACTGACAAGAAATGTAGCAGGCCTATACAACCAAAACTAGAGGATCCTACAGGGAAACCATCACACAACATTCCTGGGTGTGGAGACTCAGTATTGCAGAGAATCAACGTCAGCATAGACCTCATCAAAATCGGCACTTTGGAGAGACAATAACTTAGCGTGGCTGGAGGGAAGACAGCAAGGCATGCACAAGTGGCTGTCATGGGATCCTGGCAACAATACAGATAGTTTCTTCCTAAAAGAGAGTCAGCCCTCGGCATGGTGGCATGTGTCTTCTTGGCTGCCGAACACACAGCCTGGGTACTATCTGAAACCCGCAGCTATTTCCCATTATGTTACAATAACTATTTTTAAAGACCAAGCAAACCTGGTAATTACAAATTATTTACATATTCTAATCATTCTGCAGAGACGGATATTTATTATTTGTCTTTACATTCTAAAAATTCACACTTTACCTTACAGTCAGACACTGAATGCTTCAGTTAACCATGGTCCACGTATATGATGGTGGTTCTGTAACTATCTTTTTGCTGTACATTTTTCTATGTTTAGATACACAAATGCTTACCATTGTGTTACAACAGCCTATAGTATTCAGAGTACAGTAACTTCCTGCACAGGTTTGTAGGCTTGGAGCAACAGGCTGTACCATACAGCCTAGCTATGTAGTGGGCTATGCCATCTAGTAAACCCCGCGATATTCGCACAATGATGAAATCGCCTACCTGTGCATTTCTCAGAACATAATCCATCATTAAGCGATATGACTATATTTGAACATATTTGTTACAAGTCCTTAAGAAGGCAAAAAAAAAAAAAATCACTCAACAGTATCTATAATAGCTTCAGAAGGAGCTCAATGTGTGCTTTTAGGCCATGCTTAAATCATAATCTTTACTTATGCACTTTTAAAAGTAAATAAGTGGGCAAAGGACATGAATAGAAATTTTTCAAAAGAAGATATAAAAATGGCTATGAAAAAGTGTTCAACATCTCTAATCATCAGGGAAATGCAAATCAAAACCACAATGAGATATCACTTAACTCCAATGAGAATGGCCTTTATCAAAAAGTCCCAAAACAATACATGTTGGCGTGGATGCGGAGAGACAGGAACACTCATACACTGCTGGTGGGACTGCAAACTAGTGCAACCCCTGTGGAAAACAATATGGAGATACCTTAAACAGATTCAAGTAGACCTACCATTCGATCCAGCAATCCCATTATTGGGCATCTACCCAGAAGAACAAAAGTCATTCTATAAAAAAGACACCTGCACCCGAATGTTTATAGCAGCACAATTCACAATCGCAAAGATGTGGAAACAACCCAAATGCCCATTAATTCATGAATGGATTAGCAAAACGTGGTATATGTATACCATGGAATATTACTCAGCTATTAGAAATAATGGCGATATGGCATCTCTTTGGTTCTCCTGGAGAGAGTTGGAACCCATTCTATTAAGTGAAGTATCCCAAGAATGGGAAAATAAGCACCACATGTACTCACGAGCAAACTGGTTTCCCTGAGTGCACATTTGGGAATAACACCAATTGGGTATCGGACAGAGGTCGGGGCTGGGTGGAAGGGATGGGTGTATACCTACTTGATGAGTGCCATGCACACTGCCTGGGGAATGGTCACGCTTGAAGTTCTGTCTGGGGGGGATGGGGTGGTGGGAAGGGATGGGTATATACCTACATGATGAGTGTGATGTGCACTGTCTAGGGAATGGACACAATTGAAGCTCAGACTCGGGATGGGGAGGCATGGGCAATGTATATAGCCTGAACTTTTGTACCCCCATAATGAGCTGAAAACCAAAAAAATAAAATAAAATACATCAAAAAAAAAAAAGTAAATGGTAACAAAAAATCAACAATGGAAAAAATGCTAATGCATTTTTAAAAACAAAAAATAAGCAAATGATAGAAGTTAAATATTAGAAAAATGTTAGTGAATCCAAATAGATTTTTTTCCATCGTTGTTCTGCATAAGAAGCATACTTGAACACCTTCAATGCAGGCTCACTCGGAAGTCTCAAGGCCAGAAATTTCAGAGGATAATGCTCAAAATGACATCTGAATATTGAACATATGCATAAAGGATGAACACCACTACAAGACACAGGGAGTTACTTCTAGATAGAAATGAGATACTAGGTAGCATTTTCCCCCTTGTATTAGGAATTTTTTGGTACTTATTTTCAACTGCTTTTGAAAAACGAAAACATTTAAAAGGAGAAAGGCACAGAAAAAATAAGAAACCCCCCTGAATCTGCCTCCACATCTATAAAAAAAATTTGACCCTTCCCTCTCTCTCCAGAGGCAAGTGGCATCCAGTCTCTCTCTATACTTTCGTCATAGACGGGCAGCACCATAGACAAAACACGAGGATGTTCTGTAGGTTTTAATTTCACAAAATACTGTTCTGCCATATACCCAGTTTTCAGCAATTTGCTATTTTTTACTCAATTCGATATTCTGGATATCTGTCTCCTTTAGTACACATAGAACTAACAGAGATTAACATGTCTTTGAATAAACCACAGCTAATTATTCACTCTCCTAACGATGGATACGTATTAGTTGCTATCAATCGTTTACTGTCATAAATGATGGTAAAATGAATATTCTGGAATCTGTCTCCTTGGGGAAACTCACCAGAGTATATACCAGGTATAACAAACAAGTGCCATTTCTGCTTCATAGGTGTATGTACATTTATCTTTCTAAATCAGGTTTTCCAGTTGTCACTCCCAACAGCAATGTGGCCCATCCTCATTTCTTCATATTCAATCCCATTTTAGATATGTGGGACTTTAAATGTTACCAGTTCACAGGTTGTGCAGTGGTAGCTCCTGGTTATTTAATTTGCATTCCTCTGATTACTAGGAAGGTTGAGCATCTCTTCTCCTGTTTATTTGTCAGTTAAATACACTCACTTAAAATATATTTCATATCCTTTCCCCATATTAATACATATAATTTATTTTTGCTTCATGATTTACAGGAGAATTTTTATCAGTTCCAATCACTGCAAACATCCTCTCCTAGTCATGACTGTTTCTTCATTTTTTAAATGACGTCTTTGCACAACTGAAATTTTAAATTTTAATGCACTAAAATGTTCACTCTTTCCTTTTCAGTTGGTGCTTTTTTGGTCTAAAGTTCATATAAAAGCATGAACCCTAATGGAAAAGATTTTAAAATTTAATCACATAATATTAAAACTTCCTATATGACAAAAGTTATCACAGACAAAATTAAAGCTTAATGCTGGGAGCAGATGTTCACAATCACAATAATGGCTTGACTAATCCGTACCTATTAAAAACTGATTTGATGCAAATTAACTCACATGTTTATTATTCATTAATTTGTTCATTTTTACTTTGTTAATTGTTTACTTTCTAGAACATAAGTCCCATGATGCCAGAGACTTTTAACTATTTGACTTATTTCTGTATAGTTCTAGGCACATATTCTCTATGAATATTCACTGAATGATAAGTTACTACACCTGAAGGTGATGCAATTCATGTGTGTAAAAATTTCCAATAAGGTTGTTCTTTACAGCATTATTTACAATATTCTATAATAATATTGGGAATTACCCTGAATAGCTATAGGAGGTGGACTAAATAAATTATGCCCTTTTTCTGAGCTGTCCAGTATGGTAGCCACTAACCACAAACAACTGCTAAGCATATGAAACGTGGCTCACATGGTTGGGAAACTGAATTTTTATCTTATTTACGTTAAATTTAATTTTAACTAGCCACATGTGGCTAGTGGCTACCACACTGGGCAAAAAAAGGTCTATATCATGAGACTAACACAATCCAAAGCACTGGCTGTAATCGTTTTAATTTTATTGTTGATTTTATTATCTAAGAATCCTCTGTGTGTGTGTGTGTGTGTGTGTGTGTGTGTCTGTAAAAGCAGGTAGATCACTGATTCTCTTGAGTTGAATTAGAATTTAAAACTAATTTCCGTTACGAAAAAATACGTGAAATTGATAAATATATATGAAAAGATACATGAAAATTATACAATTACTTACATTTATAAGATATAAATGATGCCTAAAATTAAAGGAATGCAACATTTCTAAAATAAATTTATACATGCTTGGAAAGTACCTAACATTCCTATTTTAAAATCATCTTTTAAATTAGCTTCCTATTTATATTTAAAATGCTTTTTGATTATGGACACAAAGTTATATTTAAATAAATATCCATACTATACAAAAAGTATCAAACAAAGCATGCTTTCTATCTAAATGTAAGCAATTGAAACTATATAAGGAACCAACTTTTACCAATGTAAAAAAGGAAATCTGAATAATTTGCCAAAAATGCATTTCTACCTCAAAACACAGACAAGTACAAATATCACAAAACACAAATAGGAAGTGCTACTTAAATTTACATAACTTTTACTAGAATAGGTACTTGAAAGCAACCATTTAAATGTGTAGCAGGCATTCAATAAATATTTGCGGAATGAATGAAGGGCTGCAACTGAGTGCAAGATGCATCTCCCTCCCCGTACAGCAAACTTTCCAAGGAAGAGACCCCTGCAGGCTGCAGGTGGATTGAACAGGGCCAGCACAGGACCCTGAGTCGGATACCCGCCTTTCAAGAGGTACTTTGAAGCAGTTCAAGAACAGAGAGGCTCATTGAAGACTATAACGCACACTCACGTATTTGTGGAATAAAATAGGCATGACTTTTGATCTGAGGATGAATTGACTATAAAGGTGCCACTTCCTTCCTTAAAGCAACCTGGGGGCAGGTGGAGGGGATACACTTCAGCTGACACCTGCAAAGCTGAGAGGATCAGGTTGGAATAAACTGCAGCATGGTTTTTAGTCATTGTTCCAGTTTTTTCATAGTTTGGGAAAAATCACTTACCTCTTTGAATATCTAATAAAAACTGTTGAAACATTTGCATCGATACAAAAATGTATCATAGAATTTCAGAGGCTTCTGGAGACCCCACGAAACCCATCATGAACCGTGTGCTGCTCTAGGTGTAAATGCCCAGCCAGAGTCTGACACTGTGTTAGCCTTGTGATTCAAAACAAAGGCAAGTTTGACCCAAGACCCTCTTTGCTGGGACTTTTAAAAACCTGATGATTAAAGGAAGTTGGTCTGGCTACCCAGGTGACAAACTTTTTGGCCTCAAAGGATCAAATTTGAAGTCTCTGTGAGCTTATGAAGAGCTTAGTACATGTATTTGTTCAAAAGAACCACAGTATTGGAATGCACATGTGTTAACCAAACCCCACCCAGACTTTTATTTACAGCAAGTAAACATTTGGTGATTGTAATTAAAATCAAATATGTACTTCCAGTTCCCAAATAACCACTTCTTTATTAAGAATAACATATTGTCTTCATTATGGTTAAAATGCAAAAATATGTTCACTGTTCAAAATGTCATGGGAACCCTTGAGTTCTCTCATGTAGGACAAAAGTGCTCAGATTAATTAGTGCTTTTGTTTAAAAAAAATCAAGACAAATCTTTTTATTCATTTCTTTTTAATTTGAAAGAAGAAAAATCTAAATTCAAGCATATGTGAAATTTGACAAATTATTTTCTTTTCTATGGACAGCCTTGGCATAACTAGTTTCAGAAACAAATTCATATTTATTTGTGTGCTCGTTTATTTATTTATTTATTTAACCCTGACCTTTTTCTCTGATGCCCTTTGATAAAGACATAAGATGCCTGAATGACTTATTTTTACTTGCTTACTTCTAAGCCCTCCATATTTCTTAAATAATTTATGCCGTAGAGGGATTTTCACAGTAACGTTAGCAGGAGCGCATCACTGTTGGCGTCTTATGTTTACTATTTCCCTGCATTTTTCATTCCATATTGAGAAGGAAATAGAGGGGCGTCCTTGTCCTTCTAATTCTGTGCACTGCTGGGAGCACGCTGGGTGAGAGTGCTCTCTGGACCACTCCAGGGGTCTGTGGTGCTTCCATGGGCTGGCCGGGGAGAGCACGCCCGTTAGTGCCTCTGACAGAGGGGTGCATGTGACATGGGAGTGAGGTCACCTCGCCCAGCCCCAGGCCACCCCACCGTTAACCACTGTGCATTCTCTGGTACCGTTCTCTTGGCTTACCCGACAAGCGGTGCCACTCGTCTGCAAGGTCTTGGTGACCCTTTTCAAAACCGTTCTTGAGGCCCAATTCAGTGAAGTTTAGTTTAATGGTAAGGCCAGATGGAGGCAGGGGTCAGGTGAGCCATTGCTCTGCAGCCTGGCCCCATTTTCCTGCTTTTAAGCCCTGTCTTTGGACCTAAGCAGAAAGGCAAGGCAGAGCCTTCCAAGCGGCCTTGTCAAAGGCAAGCGGCCTTCAGAACCTGCAGACTTCAGACAAACTCTACTGAGGCAAAGCTTACAGAAATCAGATGCACTGCTTTAAGCATTTAAATAAGTTCTGACAAATCTGTGATCCCATATGGGCACCAGACCAGTCAAGATATGGGATATTTCCCAATGAGCGCCGGCGACCGGGGATTATCACGGAAACGAAAGGGGGTTCTCTGGCCGTCTGCTCTTAATGGCATGTTCTTGGGCTTAAGCATCTGTTAAGGAGTCTCAGCTTGTGTTAAGAAAGTCTAGTCTTACAAGGTTTCCCATGAAGGAAAAAGGAGGAAAAAGTGGCCCAACTGTGAAACAGTAGCTCACTGGACCCCTTGAGTGGCCGGTTAAATTCTCCTTCACGAGTAAGGTGGAGGGTGGGCCATAGAATTCCATCCCGTTTTAAAAGAGTAATGACAAGTAATGTATTTAAAGGGAAGTATTTAAAAACACTATATATTGGTTCTAAATCTCTAGTATATAAGGGCAACTTAAGAACAAATGTAGCCCTCTTTAAAAAAAAAATCCCTGTTATCTCTGTAAAGTTAATAAGAAGGTAAGAAGGCCAAGTTATACTGGCATATTTCTGGTACAAAATAATAAGATATTATAAAGAGAAAAAATCTTTCTACCGCACTCTTCCTATCATCTGATTTGAATGATCAGACCAAAAGGGGATTTCTGGGGATCAGAAGAAGTTGCCACAAAACATTTAAAAAGAAGTATTGTGCTCAATAAATATTTTTAACAAGATGAACTTGTATTATAATTCAAAGGCTTCCAAGCATATGAGGCATAGAAGATTCAATTTTTTCTAATTTCTTAAATATGATATTTGGATGATTTTATTCCCTCAGGCAAAAGAAAGAACACAAAGATTTGCAACAAATAAAGATTCCTTCTCCGTAGCCTTGGCATGTGCAAAGATGTTGAAAGAGGGTGTGTCAACCATCAAAATACTGCTTCTCACTGATGAAAGACTCAGAATCCTAGACCCTCATTTTCTGATGGATTTTTTATAACAATGTAATTAAAATGTAGATCAAGGAGAAAAGTTTGTTTTTCTCTGCCTTAGCAAGTCAGTTTATGGTTTATTTGAAGAGCTTTACACCAGCACTTCAGCTGGTTTCATGAAAGAGCCCTTTCTGAGTCTAACTGGAAGCTCTATTTATTGAAAGCAATTATGACAAATTCATTGCTCCTTCCAATCAATAGTTCTATTAAAATCTACCTCCTAATATTACAGGGTTAGCATTAAGCCATTGATAATAATTTTAATTAAATGGTACAACTCTGTACTGGTTTCATTATTTTCAGCAAACATATTGTTCAGGTAATAAAATTAAGCATATACAACAAATATAAACAATACATCTCTCATGGGTTCATACATACAGAAAAACAGTAAAAACATATTAGGCACAATTTCAGACAAGGTTTAGTCACGGAGTGGCTTTCAAAGAGCTATCTGTGACCCCTGTGGGTCTCTCCAAGTCTTTTTCAACCAATTAATAATTACATACTGGGCACTCAAAAAATATACATAGTTAGTATGCAATGGAAAATATTTACGGCAACATCTCTTGAAATAAGCTTCCTCCAAAATGTGATCCGCTAGCGCTAATAAGACTGATGCTGCTTTTGTCCCCATACCAGTGTTGGCTGCCCTCCGTGGTCACGGAACCCTCGGGAGTCACTCGTGTCTGGCACACGGTGGACTTTCTTAAATATTTGGAATAATTAAAAGAACACATGAGTAAGCAAACTTATTAAGGCCTTCTTAAAGGTAAGTCATAGACAGTAGCAGTTCCAAACCCTTGCTTTGTGAATCTTCAGATGGAAGCAGCGTCTACCGAGAGGCAGCAAGACAGCAAAGGAAGGTCACAGACCTTGACACTTCCCGGCAGGGGACACCCGGGTGAGTCAACCCAACTCTCTGAAGTCAGTGTGCCAATATTTAAAATGGGGTAGCAATTATTACTTTATACAGTTGTCAAGAGGATGAAAAGAACCGTGCACATGAATCACGCACGCCCTGAATCCTGTCATGAACACAGTGATTTTCCTACCTTTGCTTCTCCCACCCCCAAACAAGACTTTTAGAGCCACTGACATAGCAAAATTGGACACAGTGAAGACTGATCCTTACAGACAAGAATTAGAAGGTTGAAACCTTTGCAGAAGGTTTTGAATTTGGTAATAGCTGTAGGTAAAGAAAGAACGAAAGAAAGATATCTGTGAGAGGTCAAGACATACTTCTTAGATCAGGTAACTCTCCAGCTGATTTTAAAATGATAAGCAGAAATTCAGGGGGAAGAGAGAAAAGAGGGGACAGAGACAAGAGAGAATGTCATGGACTGCAGGCCCTAAGGTTCCAGGGGCCCCCGGGAGCAGGGGGTTCAGGCATTTCCAAGCAGATCAGTGTGCAACAGGGAGTGTGAGTGGGAGGGTGGGTGGGAATGAAGGGCCTGGGAGGCCACACTGGGACGCCACACTGGGACAGGTGCTGTCTCAGGTAAGGTGTGATGCAAGGAGGAGACTGGGCCCGGCAGGCATTCGAGACACAGGATGCAGATCCTGATTCGGGGATGACAGCACTGCCCCCGGATAGCAGAGGGCAAGAGGAGAGGACTCATGGCCCAGAGGTCTGCAGACATCTCATGGGGTCCGACCAACAGACTTGGCCATCACAAAGCTGACAGACGAGGTCTAAAGAAGAAATGTTTATTCCAAGTTCTTCGTATAAATGCAATTTTCATAGCATTTATGGTCCTTTGTAAGAATTACAGGATAATTCCAACAGGACAGAGCCCATAGCTGTTATGTAATACTATTGGCTTCATGAACGCCTTTCTAACTCTTTTTTTCAGTATCATTATCCTTGCCGACAAAAACACCACCTGTAATTATTTGCTGCTAACTGCAGATGCAGCCAGAACGGCTCCACCCTAGGGTTTCAGGGTGGATGAATTCACTCAGCCTACTACCTCTCCTCCCAGAGCAAGGAACAAAGGCAGACAAGTAAATATTATGGTTGCATGTTTATTTTTAATTTTACAAAGTTCATTTATATGCAAATCACAGATGGCTTTGGGGTTCTAGGCAAGTCGCCAGAGGGCCTAACGTGTGGGCAATACTGTCTTGACTCTACTTTCAACATATTTCAGGGATCAAAGCACTTGAGCCTGAAGAAAGATTTCAGATCCACTGCTATTAAGAAAAATTGTTAAAGTTACTGGCAGCAGCTGAGATTGTAATAGCTTATTCTTGAAAGGACTAAATAATTAGGAGCCACTGGTGCAAAACTGAAGTAGAACTTGTTTATGTAAACACAAACATACGACACAGTGACACATAGGTTCACGGTTAAATATTCTGCCAGCTGTTCTAAAATTACATCCACTGCAATCTGCATTCTTGCCACAATTATTTGTGTGGCATTTTATTTTCTCACCCAGTTTTTTGTTTTGTTTGGTTTGGCTTTTTTAGAGACAGGGTCTCGCTTTGTCACCCATGCTGGAGTGCAGTGGCATGATCACAGCTCACTGTAACCTTGAACTCCTGGCCTCAAATGATCCTTCCGCCTCGGCCTCCAAAAGTCCTGGGATTACAGGGCGTGAGACACCACACTCGGCCCTCACCCAGTTTTTAATTATTGGCTTTTACATTGTGATATATATAGGTATAAATTATAACATATAAATTTAATATATTATCTGTAACATATAATACATATGAATATATTTACATAGTAGCTCATAACTACTTTACATAGATAATGCTATTTTTTCTTCTTATACTGAAGAGAAAAATCAATTTAAGAAGAAATCATTGATGTATACAAACTTGACTTGCTAATATTAGAACTTTCTAGACAAAACTGTCTTCCTAATTAAAAAATGCTACTTTGCTGCATGCCAGAGGTGACATGTTTATTTAATTGGGCTCCATAAGGAAACAAAAACAGTTTCACAAATGCTTTCCACCGTCAGGTTTAGCCCTGAGCGGGCAGATGTCAATGGAACCATGGTGATTTCATTTGAGCGGGGCATGGAGCCCTGAGGGAGAGCCTGGGATTCCAAGAAAGGTCCTTCTGTGGAAATGTGTAAAGATGGGCAGCTGACTGGGGCCATTTGCATAACAAAAGACTCCTAAATCTCAGGGCACAGGAAATAGGGTAGAGTTATCCACCAGCATCACAGGTGGGAAGCAGTGACCTGGCCACAAAGTCCCCTTCCTATGAATGACTGCATGGTCCTCTAGCAGGAAGCCTGAGCGGTAAGGGCAAAGAGCAGAGCAGCTGCACGTTCCAAACTAAACCACAGGAGCAGAAACGGGATAGACAGCAGGTCTCCACCTGCTGACATAATTGCTTGCTGTGAAATGTGTGTCAACTGCAAGGGGGGAACAGCTTAACAGCACCTGCTTAGGACAGGGCAGGGCACACAGGTGGACCACTGCTGGTGCAGGGAATGAGAAGACATTCTGCAGGCTTGTAAGGAATTCCTGGAAAGCCCACATTTCTGCTTCTGCTACAGAAACAGAGGCACCTTGCAGCCCCTGGTCTCCCCAGGTACACCCACCTGCCAGCATGTGCCCTCACACAGGACAGTGCAGATGCAGGACCCAGACCTTTCGCTGCTCCAGGAAAATCTTTAGAGCCTCCTGGACTGTGCGAAAGCCTCCCCACTCATGCTGCCCAGGCCCCGCACTACTCCCGCAGCAGGGAAAGAAAGCCCGCGCCGTCGTTATCCAGGATCTGCCGGTGGTGTGCACCAGGTGGCCAGTTCATAGGAGACAAGAGTATTTCCTAACCTGAGTGTCCGTCCAAGGGGGGCACCACAGCACTGGGTGAGCGAATGAATAAAATGAGGAAGCCAGAGGTCTCTGCTCCTGCTCTGGGTCCCACATTTACCTGCTTCCAGGTGTGACCCTCCCCACCCCCTCCGCTCTTCCCTGGAGGATCATCCTGTTTCTGTGCAGTTCCTCGTACACAGCAGCAGCAGCCGGGGCGCTCACCATCTGGGAGTGCGCAGGAGGACCGTGTTCTGAAAGAGGCTCCCACTCTCGTATGCCCGTGGAGCTTTTGAGGATGCTAAGAAGACAGACACACTGGGCAAATGGAAAAGGAAACGTGTAGTTGAAAGATGGAAAATCCTTTAGGGCAAATGGCAAAGAACAACAGGGCTTGCTTGGGTTGTGGAGTCAGTTTTCTCTACGGGGTGACAACCTGCAGCTGAGGAAACGGAAGGGGCCAGGGAAGACTCTACGCAGAGCTTCCTGCAAACCACGGACGGAGAAGGCAGCTGAGGAGAGGCGAGCGGGGAAGGACCGGCCACGAGGGCCGTGCAAAGGCGTTTGGATTTCAGTCTAGCGGGTGATGCGCTCTAAGCATAACACATTGTGCAGTCTGGTTTTACAAGATCAGTCCTCAGTGGAGAAGGAACTGAGGGCAGGAAGCAAGAGTGGAGCTTCACGGCATATTCTGGGATGACTCGGACAGGTAGCCGGCTGGGATGGGCTGACCGTGGGCGCAGGACGTAGAGTCCACGCGTCTCCACCTGCATCCAGCTCTGCCACGCCCACGCGGAGGGCTCTGCGCCAGTCACGTCCTCCCTCCCGCGCTCAGCTCTCGCACCAGTGAAAAGGAGGTAGAAACCTTATTGCCAGCATCAGATACAATGCAGCACGTCAAACACCGCGGGTACTGCTGGCTCCCAGGCTCAGCTCTTGCACCAGTGAAAAGGAGGTGGAAACCTTATTGCCAGCATCAGATACAATGCAGCACGTCAAACACCGCGAGTACTGCTGGCTCCCAGGCTCAGCTCTTGCACCAGTGAAAAGGAGGTGGAAACCTTATTGCCAGCATCAGATACAATGCAGCACGTCAAACACCGCGGGTACTGCTGGCTCCGCACAGCCAGCCACAAGTAAACGTGGCTGTCAGTCACCACCTGTGTTCCCGCAGATGCACTTAGTCACGCACTGTCATTCACTCAAAGCCCAGTCTGGGCACGGCACCGGGCACCGGGGAAATAAAGATCTATGGGACGGTGTCACATGAACTGGATTTCTGTTCTGTCTTGTACGGAGAGGGCCACAGGGATCGGTACAAGAAAATGAGGCCTTATTAGTGTGCTTTTACGCAGGCATTTCATACTGCCCAATGGGAGGGCTGTGTGGTCCTATTATTTAATAGATCAACCAAGGGAGGAAGCTTATCTTTACTGGATAGCTTCCTCAGACAGAAAACGTGAATGTCTGTCAATAGTCCCGGAAAAATGATCATTTGGAAGTAGAAATTTCCTCCAACGTCTGGTCTGCGATGACCCCTCACCTGCACAGCTGCGGTGGCTCTGATAACACTCTAATCTGCAAGCGGTCCTGTGGCCGCCCCTGCCAGGCGGGGATTACCGGGGAAATGCAATTGTGGGAAAGACGGAAGGAGCGAAAAGGCGGCTTATCGGCTGGAGTGGAAACCACTGATTGCGTGTGGAAGGATTACTGTCACCGTCACAGTGACCTTCAGGGAGAAGCCACTGCCCTTTAAAGGATCAGCCAGGTTTTCCAAGCACAAAAACGGGGACACATTTAAAACAGATGTAGTAGAAATGCACCCCTTTCTAAGCTCCAATTTCTGGGACTACTGGGGCTGGGCGGGATGGACCTGGACAAGGTGTCCACTCGCTAGAAAGTCCTGCAAGCCTCGCGACGGGAACGGCACGTGCTCCTCCGCCTCGCAGGCCCACAGATCCTGCCACCACCCGCTCTTAATTCATTAACAGGGAGGGGAAACGTCCCGACTTTAAAGTAGCCAGGACACTGTCAAACACCCACCAGTAGGGAACAGGTTCTCTAATACACTATTTTTCTCTTCCATGTGGAGAGAAGAGACAGAGGCCTCACGTAGTGGATACTGAGCTTGGCAGGTAAGTCCAGGATGGCTCCGAGAGACACTGTGGGTGGGATGTGTAGGGACACCTGGTGGGTGGCTTTGGGGGCACCTGTGGGGCAGCAGTTTGCTCCTGCACATCAGTCAGATCGGTTCAGTGGTCTGTCTTGTCACAATGTTTCATGAGTTTCCTGATTTTCAAAGGGTCCTTTGGGGTAAATGGGTTACAGTTCTTTTGTTTTGTTTTTTGTTTGTTTGTTGTTTTTGCCTCTGTTTCATTAAAAGACAGATATGGAAAGTGAGAAAAAAATAAATAAAGGCCAAGTGGTTTTCACCTGGGTCTGGGAAAAGGAAGTGTATTGCTCACTTCCAGTGGGTCCCACAGCCAGAGTCTCTGACGGAACATTCTCAGCACTGCTCCATAGCGAACACCTGAGTCCACCACCTCTTCATGACACCAACACCAGAAACCTGCCTGTGCTTCTTGAGGGCCACGGTTTCTCCCCTTTCATCGTTTTCCAGCAGTTTTCATGAGGATGCTCTGCACTTTGCTACCTAATCACGAAAGGACAGGACTGGGACAGACCTCGGGATCATTTTCTCCAAACCCCTCATGTTATGGACAACAGGCCTTCTGCAGGAGGATTCACACACACGACTGAGTCAGGAAGACTGGATTGTTTCCACCTTAGGCCGTGAACAGACCCACTCTTTCTGTAATACTTTAACTGTCTTTCCTGTAAATCATAACTCAGCATCTCCACTTACTGACCCTGTGAAAAGATTTAACTCCTCCCCAGTCTGCCATTAAAGCCGCTGAAATCACTCAAGATTCTACTTTCATCACGAGTTCTGGGAAAGCCGAGTCTCCTATTTTGACTGTTTAAAACAGCAAGACGGGGGCTGGGAGATGGGTCCTGCAGTCAGACTGCTGGGGCCTTCCCTCTACAAGCTATTTGACTCTGAGCCCCCTGCTGTCACTCTCTCTGAAGTAGCAAGAGTGACCCGGCTGTGTAAGGTGGGGAGGATTCCATGAGTCAGGATATGCAAAGCACTTGGAAAAGCAAATGCTAGTTATCATTGGTCAACTCAATGCTAATTAATTAGTAAATATTAACCCAATAGTTATTATTAACTCATTTCCTGGAAATAATTGCATTTCATAATAAGGACATTAAGACAGAGGCTCTTGTGTTTATATTGTTTCTTTTATATTTATTTTGTATGTTATTTCCATTTTAAATGATGTATCACATGTCCTAACTGGAAAAAAATTCCTCTGGAACTCTGTATTCTGTTTCCATCTATTCAGCATGTCCTCCCAGCTCCTGTCATTACAAGTTGCTACAGGGCTGCTCTTAGAATCACCTCTGCCACCAAGCTAGCCTTTGATTTAAAATGTGGGACAGACTCATGGGTGACGCCTGCAAGGTGCCCTTGAGGGAGTTCCCTTCACGTGGAGGTGGGTCACTCGGCCACCGTGGACCTCCCTGATCCATTAGGGCTGGGCCTGCCAGGTGACACAGCCTTCCCAGTTCCATGTCTCTGTGTTGTCCTCAGGGAACCTGGGCAGGAGCTCAGCAAGCACCTTGCTCAAATACAGACTCCCTACCCCCACCCACCACCTCCAACGTCCTCCGATCAAACAGCCCACTGCATCTCCCAGGAGCATGTGTTCCCAGCAGACCTTTAATAAATGGGAAAGGATGTGTATTCTGGTGAATATATTTTCATTTTACAAGTCTTGCATTTCACACCATCTGCTGATTTGGGCACTTCTCATGCTGCCAGTCAGCTTAAATTTTATTTTTAGATGCCAGCTTTGGGCAGACCATGAAAACCCTGCATACTAAATGTTCAGACATTCTAAACAAAATATCTCAAGGGTCTTTTAAGACCCCATGAAAGTGGATTTTGTCAGAAGCCAAATCACTTAGAATCACTTTGGTTATTTCACAAAAGGAGAAATGAAAGTGAGTGCAAATGGAGAAGGCTGCAGTAGCTGACGCTCTGTGCCTGGATCCGGCGTGTTGGTCAGGAGGGCTGACTGTGACTGGGCAGCTGTACGGGAAACACAGCATCAGGGGAACATTCTCAGCTCAGAGAATGAAGCCTGACAGCCGAGTGGGCAGTCTTCTGCGGCAAGCCCGACGTACAGGAAGAAAGTCCTCTAGCACCTTTTCTCCCTAAGAAGGCTCTGATCATCCCTGGATCCCTCCCTGGATAAGGACTGAATTAAAAAGAGAGAAGCAGAGGTCAGAGTGCAGAAGCAGCATCATGAATCTGGGATCCTTCAGTAAAATAAAGGGCAGTGTTACCTCACCAACAGCAGTCTGCATCTTTCACACAGAGACCCCAGCCAGGACCTGAGCCCTGAGACATGCTGACCAGCGTGTCCTGGGATATTTTCATTCTGCTCTTTGGGAGGCTCTTCGGGGAAATGTTTAACAGAACCCCACAGGCTGAAACATGTATGGCACGTGTGCCTGAATTTCCAAGACACTTACACGGTGTCTGAAATGTAAATGTGTTTCACGAAATCCAAAGCCTCTGCTTGAAATCCAGCAGATGATGTTCAGACACATTCAGGGCATTTCCAAAATCAGAGATGGGGAAAGGAGAAAAATCTTACAGCCAGAGCAGCAGTGTTGAGACCAATTAAATAAAACCTAACCTCACATTCAGCAGAGATTTGACACCGGTGAGCTTGCTCTGAGGCTCACAGAACAAAGAGATGGAGGCATAGTTCCAAGAGGAAAGGCTGGTTTGGAAGTTGCATATTATAAGTTTTTGAAAAAATAATTAACTGTATTTATTAATAGTAACAGAATTTTAATAGACATTGAAGGATTTTGTGGGGTGATAAATTATTCCAGTTAGAGTGGAAATAAGATTACTGGTTATTATTCTAGAACAGGCCCATGGGCCAAGTCTAGCCACTGCCTGTTTTTGTAAGTAAAGTTTCATTGGCGCACGGCCATAGCCACTGCTTACACGTCATCGTAACTGTTCCTAAAGTGCAGCTGAATAGTAGCCACCGAGACCAGATGGCCCACAGTCTGAAAATATTTACTCTCTGGCCCTTCCCAGAAAAAGACTGTGAATCCCTGTTCTAGAACATACACAAGTCTTTTCTGTGGGGCATGGTCTTACTTGTAAGCTCTGTTGACAACCCCACAGTCCAGTGATCGGCGAGACCTGGTATCACTTTACACCACCCTCTGGGTTCCAAATGCAGAATCCAGTAGAGTCCTTGTGTCTTGACGATGGTGAATTATTTAGTGAAGAAATCTATTACAAGGGAAGTAATCAACTTTCCTTTTTATATCGTTATGAATCCACGTTTCTGGGTGTCAGGGATATTTATAGGTTTCCTAGTAATGCTAAGGTGCTTGAAGTTTTCATTTTTGGTTTCATTTTTAATCATATTCATTTTGATAGCCCATAAAAAGTACTGGGATGTTATAGTTGCTTATGATATGTCTGCTGGATAGATTAATGAACTTGAAATTGACATCAATTTAACAAGTTATTTAACTTTATGAGAGACATTTATCAAAATTGTAAGCTGATTTGTAAAAAGAATACAATTTAGTTAAAAATTTTTTTCAAGAAATTAGTTGTGAAAACCAGTTAAACTACTTTTTTTATGCTCACCTTTCATACTACATAATGATTTTCTAGTTCTGGACATTTCACTGTTGAGCTAATTGATACACTGTTATGTTCCTTCCCATTAAAGATTTTATATGATTAATCCATTAACTGTTCCAAAAAAATCACCATGGGATATCTTGCTTGATGTAGAGTGTTTTCTCCTATTTAAATATCTCAGGCAAAGTCCTTTGCTAACTTTAAAGGTTGATTATGTGGGTGTTACTGAAAAATAACAACAAATAAGCCAGAGGGAGAGAAACCCCAGAAAGCCATAACCTAATAAATAGCCACCATTTATTGGACACTTAACACGAACCAAGCTTTCAGCTAGGAATTGCATATACCCAATCCCTAATCCTTAGTCCAATTCTGTTATTGGTCCTCTTTTACAGATACGTAAACAGATGGTCAGAGGAACTAAATTACTTACTAAAATTCATACAACCAATTCATGCAGAACTGGGATTTGAGCTCAAGTCTTTCTGACTCCAAAATTAAAGTTCTTTCCAGTATACATCGCGCTGTCTTTGAAAAGAAGAAACATGTATCTTAGTTCTGGGAGATTCAACAAAAATATTTTATATTCTGTATAACCAATAAGCACTGCCTGCTGTGTACCAGGGAGCAAAGTCCCCTCTCTCAAGGAGTTTGCACAGTACAGCAGTCAGGAAAGAGAGCCTGTGTCACTCAGGCGAGAGGAGCATGACGGCTGTTCTCAGAGTTCAAACACAGGTTCCTGGGATAGGCCCATGGGCCATCAAGGACTTTCTGTGGGTAACACCTAAGCACTGGCCAGGTGACAATGGTGGAGTGCTCCAGATGGAGGACAGAAGAGACTTAACAACACCGAGGTGAGGGATGGCAGAGCACAGTCAGTGACCTGCTGGTAGCTGAGCATCTGCAGAGCTCAGACTCCCTGGGAGGGAGAGGAGGGGAGAGGCTGCAAAAGCCCATGTGGTACAGGCCCTAGGTGCTATGCCTAGAGATCTGAATATTTTGTTCTACAAGCAATAAGAATCCATTTGAAGGATTACAAAGACAGACTTGAGTTTTAGCATGGTCACCCGGAAAGCCATGGCTAAGACATGAGCAAGAGGGTGCTGGCAGCTTCCGAGGCAGTAAGTGACACATTCTGACCCAGGGCAGGGGCAAGAGGAGAGAGCGAAGACTGTGCAGTGAGCAGGATGAGAGTGTGAGGAAATGGAGGAGGGGACAAGGTGGGCCCCAACCTGAAGGCTGGGAAGTCCAGGACATGGTGGTGCCATCCACAGACACAGGGGCTACCAGGGTGGGAAAATACTGAGTTGAATTTGGGGACCACTTTGTTGGAAATACTTGTTGAGCACTGGAATAGAGACACTACGTTGACTAATACTCAAGACAAATGTGTACTGAGACCTGGAGCTGGAAATAATCAAAATGATTCTTAAATTATACACAAGTCAAAAGGCCTGCAATGAAATGGAAGTATTTTTACTTTGTGGGTACTATAAATATTAGATTTTAAAAACACATTAAATAAGAAATGAAAATCTTAAATTGGACCAAAAAATAAGCGTCAAATAGTTTGTAAGCTCTCCTGTAAGAATCTAACACCAGGGTAAAATTTCTACACACCTACCTAGCCCTTCCATCAAAGCCCAAAACATTCTTTAAATTCCACATGAGACAGAGTTAAGGGAAGGAAAGGCAATAACTATGCAGTCTATATGCTTACTTTACTCAAATTTTGTTTAGAAATGGACATTTACTCTAAAAACATTAGATCATTTTGAAGCCTTATTTATAAGAAAAAACTATACCTAACCAAAACTCCACAAAAATCCCAAAAGCGGAATAGGTGCAGACAAACTCCATGGAGAGAAATATCTAGATATCTGATCAAACAACAAAAAGAACTGGGAATGCTGGGAAACTGATTTCCAGAGAGACATGAAGGTGTCACAGTGATAAGACTCCAGTTCCTACAGTCATCTGGGAAGTTCTCGGAGGGAGCAATCAAAATGAGAATCACTTACAACGGCTGAACCAACTCTGCAGTGAGAGGATGACAGTGATGAGTGGTGTGCCCCATCTGCCCAGAGGAGGGTTTTCGAGTCACCTCTTACCCTCTGCTGGGATCCATCCACCTCCGTCTCAACAACTGCCGTCACTGCTGCAAGTGCCAAGTCTGTCCTAAGAGTCAGGTCACTAGAGGGGTGCACTACTGTGCTTGTGACTGAAGACTTCCACCCACGAGAGTCTGCATAATCTTCAGCAGGCATCCTGAGGATCTTCCAAATGGAAGTTCAGCTCTGCCTCCGAGAACCTCCTTTGCACTAAATCAAGAAACACAGTCTTCAGCTTGTTAATAAGCCTTACATCAGAATTTTATAACCCATAGCTTGAAGCAGTGAGTACTTCATTGACAAAGCTCTCTGGGCTATGTGTAAGGCAGTTTATTTCAGATTAATGTCCCCAGTGTCTCCGACAGTATTTTTGAAAATGCCCTTAATTATGTATTAAGAGTAAATCAAATCAGAGACCTTCTCTGCCCAGTTAAATAGCTAAAATCAGGCGATCTTTGTTGAACAGACACAAACATCACAAGGATTTCTTGGAATCGAGCGTCGAGTCACTATTTTTCCTATGGGTCATAATGTCATCAAAGGCAGCTCAGTGTCAGCTCACTTTTCTGCCAGTGATGACAATGATGAGAAATCCCAGATCTCTGATTTTCTCTTTGTACCTCTGTTTCCTATTTCTTCAATCATCTCATTTCCTTATGATACTATAAATTTGAAGAGCTCAAAAAGAGATTTAAAATCCATGTGAGCTTCTGACTTATCTTGAAGAAGACAAGAGAACAACGTGAAGGCGTGAGGGTGCTGTGATTGTCACCACTCTTCACGATTACCCTGAAAGGACAGCACTACCTCAGCTACTTTGCATTCGGCTGCCATGCTCAGAGATGGTGGGTGTGACAAGAAAGAACTGTCCATGATTCCCCCGTTAGGTGACATCAAAGACACCTGGAGGCTTGTTATGTCTCTACACTTACTTGGTCGTGCATGTGTGTGCCCATTCATTCAGTCACTCGTGGATTTGGTCAGGATGCATCCATTTGATGCTATACTATGTACGCTTGGTGTTGGGACAAATAAAAACAGTAAAAAGCTTTGGCTCCTGCCATTAGTCTCAGAAGCTCATCTCAAAGCCAAGAGACTGTATCAGAAGGAAGGATGGGAAGGACACAGAGACAAATAAGCATACTGAAATATGATGTGACGGTTCCTGTAAAAATTGACAATAATGACAAGAATCGGGGTGCCACAGGAGCATAGGCTGATTCCCCACCTTGTCAACCTCCATCTCTGTATCAGTGATTCACCACTGTCACTTAAGGCTGGGGCACCGACACTGTCACCACCCCAGTTCTCCTTCTGGTCTGCTCAGAAGCAAGTCTGTCTTCTGGCAGATGTGAGTCAAACAAGGGAAGGAAAGCAGGAATGCTTTGTTGTATGAGTCTTTTAAACCAGTGGTCCCCAACCTCTATGGCACCGGGGACTGGTTTCATGGAAGATGATTTTTCCACAGATGGGTGGGGGGATGATTCAAGAACATTACATTTATTGTGCTGTCAGACCTCTCTGCTAATGATAATCTGTATTTGCATCTGCTACCCAGCGCTAGCATCACCACCTCAGATCATCAGGCATTAGACTCTCCTAAGGAGCACGCAGCGTACAACCTCTGCATGCGCAGTTTCTAGTAGGGTTCATGCTCCTATGAGAATCTAATGCTGCTGCTGATCTGACAGGGGGTGGAGCTTATGCATTTATGCCAGTGATGGGGAGCGGCTGTAAACAGAGATGAAGCTTTGCTTGCTCGCCCGCTGCTCACCTCCTGCTGTGTGGCCTGGTTCCTAACAGGCCACAGACCAGTACCAGTCCGTGGCCTGGGGGTTGCTGACTGCAGCTTAAATGATGCTGAGACTCGGACTTGCTAAACTTTCACTAAACCAGACAAGCCAAGGCTAGGGATCTTAGAAGAGCATTCTAAATTGTAATAAAACTCTGTTCACTCTCTTCATCTTTGCTTTTTTCCTTCCCCTTCTCATCTTAGGTTGACATCTTAATCTAGAGTTTGAGGTTCAGACATGGTGTACAAAGTAAATTTTTAAGAAACCCAAGAAAAGGTTAAAAACTAAATATTTCCAGTTTGTCACACAAACACAACAGTTCCTCTTCTCACAGGGAAATTATCCAGAACCCCAAGGAGAATGGGAAACACACATGTGACCTCTGTTTCCATCAAAATTAGACAATTGACAGAATCCCCAGCATCCAACAGGGTATGAGGACCACCAAAGCAAGCAGGACCCAGGTGTGGGAGCCGAGACTGATGCTGTAAGAGGACATTCCTTGCAGATGAGGCTGCAGCGTCAGGTAGGAGGCAGGGACGTACCCATCCAAGGTGAGGGGCCCAAGACGTGTGAGAGACACGTCAACCAGTTCACATTGTATGAATGTTGGTGGGCGCCCCCGGATTCAGGGTGTTCAGGAGGCTGGACTCAAGAAGAAATGCCATCAGCAAGGCACATGTGAGGATCTCTCGGTTAGCACCCCCCTTGGCTATGGGGAAACACCGGGATGAAATCAGCATCCGCACAGCCATGCACCCACCACAAGGGCTCAGGAAGTTCTTGTGCTAATGGTGAAAGTGATCGACACCAATAGTAGTACATAGTTCATGTTAAAAGAGCATATGAGAAAAGTAAAAAGAATATGGATAATTTCTAATGTTAATGTAATAAAACTAAGATTAATAATATAAAAAGAACAGAAAAATATCACACTTGAAGCTCAGACTCGGGGGGATGGGGGGGCATGGGCAATATATATAACCTGAACTTTTGTACCCCCATAATAAGCTGAAATAAAAAAGAAAAAGAAAAAAAATGAAAAATCTCCTATCATCTGAAATTAAAACAACAGAAGTTTTTTTGTCAAAAAAGAAATTCAAACCAAATCAGCAAAATATATAGTAAATAATGAGCACATCTGAGGCACAGAGCTAAAGCCATTTTCAAAGGAAAATCTATAGCCTTCAATACTTATATAAATAAATGAAAGAAAAATACACTGTCTAACACAAGAAGTTAGAAATACAAAAGAAAACCAAAATAAGAAATTAATAAATAAAAAAAACCCTGAAATTAAAAAACAGAAAATCAGTAAAAATAGTAAATATATCCAAAATTCATTATTTGGAGAAATAAAGTAAAATAAATGAAATGTTGGCTACATGAATCAAAAATAAATGCAGAAGGGGCAAATCTCAAGAATAAGAAACTAAACAGGGGAAAGTAAACACAAATACAGAGGGAATTGTAACTTTATGAAATACAACTGAAGCCTTGAATGAAAGAGACTGCATTTAAAAAAAAATATCTTTGACAAAAACAAAGTCCAAAAGAGAGAAAGTAAACCTAAACAGAAATATTTTACAGGAAAAATAGGAACTTCTATCTAATCTAATCTAACATGTATGAACATTTGAGATCAAAGAAGCTCATGAATGAGCAAAGTACGCAGAACCATCCTGCCTGCGTGTTTGTTCTTGTCAATGTCAAGATAAATGCAAAATCCTTAATTAGTTATTGGTGAAAAGAGTGAAGTCACAAATTAAAGCATAAAACACAATATGATCTACTGAGGATAATTCCAGAAATTCATGAACTGTTCTATATTTTAAAAAGGAGAAAAATCATAGCTTTGCCCATGAGTGATTATAAAAAAAAAATCTTACTCATGCACTGCTGGTGGGACTGCAAACTAGTACAACCTCTATGGAAGGTAGTATGGAGATACCACAAAGAGCTACAAGTAGAGCTACCATTTGATCCAGCAATCTCACTACTGGGCATCTACCCAAAGGAAAAAAAGACATTCTATAAAAAAGACATCTGCACTCGAATGTCTATGGCAGCACAATTCACAATTGCAAAGATGTGGAAACAACCCAAGTGCCCATCAATACATAACTGGATTAATAAAATGTGGTACATGTATACCATGGAGTTCTACTCAGCCATAAAAAAAATGATGGACTACCTTTTGTATTATCTTGGATGGAGCTAAAGAATGGAAAAAAGAATGGAAAAGAATGGAAAAAGAAACACCACATGTACTCACCATTAAACTGATACTAACTGATCAACATCTATGTGCACATGGGAAGTAACATTCATAGGGTGTCGGGAAGGTGGGAAGGGGGAAGAGGAGATGGGTATATACACACCTAATGGGTGAGGTGTGCACTTTCTGCGGGATGGACATGCTTGAAGCTCTGACTCATGTGGGGCAAAGGCCATATATGTAACCTAAACATTTGTACCCCCGTAATATGCTGAAATAAAAAAAAATTTAAATAAAAATAAAAACAAAAGGAGAGAATCATAGCCTTGTCCATGAGTGAATAAAAAAAAAAATCTTACTTATACACTGCTGGTGGGACTACAAACTAGTACAATCTCTATGGAAAGTAGTATGGAGATACCACAAAGAGCTACAAGTAGAGCTACCATTTGATCCAGCAATCCCACTACTGGGCATCTACCCAAAGGAACAAAAGACATTTTATAAAAAAGACATCTGCACTCGAATGTCTAAGGCAGCACAATTCACAATTGCAAAGATGTGAAAACAACCCAAGTGCCCATCAATACATGAGTGGATTAATAAAATGCAGTATATGTATACCATGGAGTACTACTCAGCCATAAAGAAATGATGAACTACCTTTGTATTATCCTGAATGGAGCTGAAGCCCATTCTTCTAAGTGAAGTATCACAAGAATGAAAAAAGAAACACCACATGTACTCACCATTAAACTGGTACTAACTGATCAACACTAATGTGCACACGTGGGAAGTAACATAGGGTGTCAGGAAGGGGGAGGCGGGCATGGGTGAATCCACACCTAACGGATGCAGTGCGTGCTGTCTGGGGGATGGGCACGCTTGTTGAGTGGTGCAAAGGCAATTTATGTAACCAAAGCATTTGGACCCCTGTAATACTTGAAATTAAAAAAAAAAAGTCTTTTGATCTAGTTCAAGATCTACTCTTTAAAGAAAAAAACAAAAAAAACAAAAACAGTCTCTAAATACGAATCAATGGGTACTTCCTTCACACTATAAAATTTATTTAACTTAGCCCCAAAGCCAGCATATTGCTTAAAGGGAAAATATTAGTCCAACTAAATAAAAAATTAGACAAATGTGTCTACTACAACTGCTCTGATAGTAACTCTTTTTTCCTGGAAGAACCAGGAAAAGCAACTGAAAAGAAAAGGAAGTTTTAAAAATTATAAAGTAGAGAGCCACTTAAAAATAATGTGATTATATACTTGGAAAACCTAAGAGGATCAAATGAAAAACCACTGCAAACAATGAGAATTCACAAGTGGCTGGAAGAAGCGAATTTACTGAAAACCCTATGAAACTCTCGCTCTCTTTTTCTCTCTCTCCCTCCCACCCCCATCTCTTCGTCTTTCTGTCTCTCTCTCAAACGTGAACATATCATCTGTTTTTAAAAGTAGGCAAAGAGCCAAGAGCAGATGCTCGGTTGCCCTACCTATGTGCAACCATCCGGCAAGAATTCTTTTTGTTTGCCCTATGGATAATATTAATAGCTTTGTATGAACAAGGGTGGAATTCTCATTTGTTTCTTCCTTCTGAATTCTTCTAGTTTTCCTTTATTTCCTAAGCTACCATAAATATTTACCAAGAAGGTATCTGCATATACTGTGCACCACAGAACTTAGCAACGCCTGAGCAGGCAAGAGAAAAGGAAGCTCACAGACTCTCTGGCCTTGAAGAATGCAGGGAACAGTCTGCAACACCTACGGAGGAGGAGGAGTGGAACTGCGGCGTGGGCGCTGGTATCTGTGTTGGGATGAACAGCGACCTCCCTCAAAAGTTATGTCCACATATGACTTTTGTAAAATAAGGGTCTTTGCAGATGTAATTAAGGATGCTGCAATGAGATCATCCTGAATTTACAGTGGCCCTTAAATACAATGACCAATGTCCTTATAAGAGAGAGAAAGAGACAAGATACAAAGAGAAGAAAGCCGTACAAAGACAGAGGCATAGACTGGAGTTATGGAGCCCTAGGCCAAGGAGTGCCAATGACCACTGGCAACCCCCAGAATCTAAGACAGGGGCATAAACGTATTCTCCCTCACGACCTCCAGAGAGAACCAACTCTGCCAACGCTGTGATTTTGATTTCTGTGAGGGAATAAATGTCAGAATTTATAAATTTCTGTTGTTTCAGGCATCTGAGTTTTGCAGCAATTTGTTAGAGCAGCCCTACGAAACCAATGCAGTATCCAGCTGGGGGCGGGAGAAGAGATTCAAAGAGAAGGAGCTATGCAGGTGAATGTCTGCAGACCACAAAACGTAGACATAAGATGGTCAGATCCACCTAATCCAGGTGCCATATGGCTGTGAGAGGTAGAGGAAAAGAGTAACCCTCCGGGTTGCCTGGGAGCAGAGTAGGCTTCCCCACGGAACAAGACATTCCAGAGAAGGCGTGTCACGGGAATCCAAGACATGGAGCTGGCAAGTGACCCTGCAAATGCCTACTCCTGTATTTGTCCCTCTCATTCCTGCCAAGGGGTGAACCTGGGGAGCTCCGTCTCAAGCATTTCCCACACCAGGTGTTCCATTCACCTACAGGAGTTCAGATCCTCGGGCAAGAGCAGAACTTTTTAACTACACCCATAAGTGGAGCGTGGGCTTCCCAGACCCCATGAGGATGAAGTCACTGCCCTGAGTCTGTGAAGGGCTCACCACAGGACAGTGAGCCACAGCCACACTTGGGCTCTGACGGTTTCACACGTGTCTGGTCCAACTCTCACCGGGCTCCACTCCATGGGCCATTGGGATTTTGATTATGACTGCATTCCCCAAAGGACTTTTAAGCTCTGTTTCTCTCAGCTTCTATAAAATCATGAAAACTTAGTAAAACACGTTACTGCTGCTGCTGCTGCTGCCTACTATTCACTGAGGGCTCAATGCTAGCCCAGCTGGACAGCAGGTTCCTCATGAACAGTAAGCCACCCAATTAGCACCAAGGCCAGCAACCGTGTGAGGAAGCTGGCCATTACTGTTGCCACCGAACAGATGACAAAACTGAGTCAGCTAAACAATTAGGCCAAGCTCATGTGGAATTGCAGTTTGGATTCTCCAGGAAGCCCATTCTGCACCGGGGGTAGTGTTTAATAGGGAGTGCCCTGGGGAGCAATGTGGGGAAGGACAGCGGCAGAACGGGCTGACGGAGAGGTGAGCTGCTCTGCAGACCCAGCAACACCGGGCAAACTCGTGGCACTCTGGAGGTGAAAGGGCCTGCCAGAGTTGCTTGCACGCAGCCAAAACGGAAGGGACTCATACTCCCAACCCAATTAGCCATGGGCGTGGGCCATCCTCTACAGGGCATGACCTCGGGCTGGCAGCTGTCCTCAGGCCATCCCTGGGGGCGCTGATGGCTGAAAGCCAGCTGCGGACAACACGCCCAATAGCTGGGCAGCAAATCTCTCCCTGAGGAGGATCTGGGAGGTGGACCTCAATATTCACCTCACACAGCTATGAAGCAGGAGAAGCAGAATCCAAACCCAGGTTCTGCCCGAGGCCAAAGTGCTCACTCAGTCCACCATGCAACACCCTCTGCCACACCTGGACATTCATGAACTGCTGAGAGGGATCTTGGAAATGATTAGCCCAGATTCTGGCCATCAGGACCTCTCTTCTCCTAGGGGAGACAAAAATCGATGCACATCATTCTCATCGAAAGCATGCTGTGATTACTGCTGCAAAACCAGAATGACAATACATGCCCTCCATTCCCAGCCTGCCCAGTTTGTTACACTCTGCAAGCATAACGAGAATGCTGCAGTCTACTTCCAAGAAGCTATTAACACCTGATGCTTCTGAGCACTAACCGTGCATCCTCCCCAGCCAAGTCCTTTTCATTTATCACCACTTCACTCCACCATCCGTGCTTCCCTAGGAAGAAGCCATGGTTACCTCTCAATTTACAGACAGCTAGGATCAGCCCCAGCTCTCTCTCTCCTTGGAATGTCTCCCAGGGATGCTGTGTAATCCTCTGTCCATTGAACCAGTTCATTGCGCTTCTCTCCACACTTTAAAGAGAATCCCTTAGAACCAGAGCAATATTCTCACTAAGGTCAAGCTGCAGATATATTATTGTCTTCAGTTCATATAACTTAGCAGATTCATCACTCTGTGCTGCAAGAACATAGGAGGAGTCTGTCCTGTGTGACTCCCCACTGGGGATGCTGATTTTCTCATTGTCTTTTAGGAGTTTCAAAGAGCAATTACTGATGGTTTAATAAATGCTTAGAATCAGTATCTTTCACAAACTAAGCACTTGCTTCAAAAATAAGCATTTGGAATAAGAAGAGCCTCAGATCTTTGTAAATAATGGACAAAAGAGGCATGGATTTGTGCAATTAGGAGAAAATCACTACCAAGATGTCACATGAAAGGTCAGTGAAAGGGGCCACCAGTCAACATTTTATCAATCTATAAGAAAGTATCCTATTTGACATGAATCTATCGCTTTGAATGAACAGAGGACATGGAGTTCAGAGACAGAATCAAGAAGAGGAAAGAGACAGCTGATGGATGACCACACACCACTTTTCATTTTTAAAGAAATCCTTCTTTCTCATGTTCCTTTGATCCAATCCCCAATAACAAATTCATGTTCTGGGAAGGCTTCCCTGTCCCTGTGTTTCTTCAGTGCCCTCCCCAAAGCTGCTCCACAAATGTTTAAACATAAACCTAGGTCGCATTCCATCACAGTCAAATTGTTAGTTGCCGACATGGAAGTTCGAGATCTCTAACTCTCTTGTATTTTTGTTCTAGAAATCGCCAGAGCATTTTAAAAGTGGTCTAATGTCCTGCATTAAGTGTTAATGCTATTGCTGTTCATGTGTCCTTCCAAATCTCTCCCTAGTACAACAAAGGTGCCAAGTTCCTGCCATGGAGAGAAGGAAATGTACGTGTCAGGCCGAGGAAGGGACAGAGGTGGAGGAAGGAGAGCAGGGATGGGAAATGTGCACAGATTTGCTCTAGGATTTAGTCACCTTAGGCACTTTCCTATTTTTATCCCTTCTCCATCCTTACCCCCTTTCCTTGCAAGTTATAATACCTTTAGCACAGGTAGCAATAGCTTGCTAAACTAGGATATGGATTCTACTTAATCAGTACCTTCATGCTATACAAAATGGGCAAGGTACAGTCTCCTTTTTTTGTTGTGTTCTTGTGGAAAAAATTAATACCCTGTGCTTCTCTGAAAACAAAACAGTCAGAACAGAGGTCCAAATTCCTAACAATTAGTCTCTTCCACAGCCAGAAACCGGGCAGCTGGAAACCTGCTGTTTCTCCTTTGAGCTTCTCAGATTAGATCCTAAATGCAATTTAACTCCAGACTCCAATATACGCTTCCTGAATTATGCCTAAAAAGAGTCAGTTATGTAACAAATCCACACTGCTATCGATTACACACTTGCCATAGACGACCTACTATATTAGATACAATCTGAAGTTTTTCAAATTGCATCACAACTTAAATGTATTAAAGCGACCAGTGTGTAAAAAAAAAATCCTATGAAATTTCTCTAACATAGAAGTAATCCTGTTATAAAATCAATAAGCGCTCCTTGGCCTATCTGCTTTAATAAATATGGATTCTCACATAACCAGCTTGCTTAAGTAAGTCTATATTCAAATTTCCCCCCACTCAAAGGAAAATAAAAGATAACAGAATGAAAATTCAGAGCGTGCTATGAATACCAAGGAAATAAAAATGAAAGAAAAGTAAGAAAGTTTCAAATACAAAATGCTATCACAATATATAAATGGGAATATTTGAAAATTCTTTCAGGTTGGTTGCTTATTATGCCAACAGCGACGCTGCCCTAGGAACGTGAAGCAACTGAAGAACAGGCGAGACATATATTTTGGATGAAATAAACTCTGTGAAACCACAGGTGTCAGGCCGCACAGCGGCTTCTGCCCGTGACCCGCTGGCCCTGGCTGGGAGGCCTGATTCCAGCCTCCTGTGTCCCCCAGTGGTGGCACAGCTGCCACCTCCCCAGGCCCAGGCAGGGGGCAGCCACACAGCATGAGAGGGGCAGGGGTGTGTCTTCTCCCGTTTTCCAGCCTCAGTTTCCCCTTGCCTTCATAAAATGATAAGCAAAGAACACTCCTTGCTGCTCTCCTGGAACCTCCGAATGTATGTTATCCTGCCAATATAAGCAAAATTCTTATTTTCCAGTGAATCACGAGTTACTAAGGGATTTGGGTGCTTACACTGAATGTATCACACAGAAATGATACATTCTTCTTACATGGACAATATAAAACCTCTTTTCTTTAAGTTTCTTGATATGTAATATTTTCTTCTCTTCATTATTAAGGAATTTCAGAATTCCAAAATCTCTTCATAATCCCAGATTCTAAAAAAGCTTGACTTCAAAACCCAGTTAGGATACCCAAGAGAAAAGAATTACAAAAAAAGACTTGCAGAGACCAGCACAAAGTAAATCAGAGAGTAACTGAAAAATATTTCTTCTTTCACAAATACTAATAAACGCTGTGTTCAAAAATCTGTTAGTTCTCTTTCTCTTCCTTGTTTCACCTCTTTTTCTTTTCTTCTTCTTTTTTTATGGATCTATAACAGCTGTACACATTTTGGGGGTGCATGTGATATTTGACACCTGTATATAACGTATAGTGATCACATCCGGGTGCTTGGAATATCCATCACCTCAAATATTTATCTTTTCTTGGTGTTAAGAACATTACAATTCTCTTCTAGCTATTTTGAAATATACAATAAATTACTGTAAATTATGCTTTCCCTCCTGTGCTATTCCTTCGAACTAACTGCATTTTCCTGCCCCTCAACCAACTTCTCTTCTTTTCCTCCCCCCTTCCCTTCAAGGCCTCTGCCCTTTTCCCCTTGTCTTTCTCCTTCTGTCCTAGATAACTCAATCCTTAAGCCATCAGACAAGCCCGAGCAAGGAGGCGTGTGTGCCAGCAGAGGACGGGGGAAGCTGTATCTGTCCAAGGGTGACAAAGCTAGCTGTGAGGAGTGTCCACAGCGGCAGAGGTCAAGCCCAGGGGGACAGAGCTGAGCAGAGGAGGGGACACCCAGGCGAGGGGCAGTCCCACAGAGCCCGAGCCCAGCAGGCGCACACACGTGCAGCGGGGAAGCTGGGCGTGAGGACCGGGGCAGAAGCCCAGTGAGAAGCCATCTGCCGGGGAGGGAGGCAGTAGACAGGAGGCTGGCTACAGACGGAAGCTGGTGCAGTAAGGAAATATAGCAAGAATCGTGGAGCTGAATTTTTTCACTGTGGGTCAAGGAACCGACAATGGAGAGAACTGGAATGAAACCTGTGGTGGCTGGAGATGGAAATATCCAAATGAAGACAGAGTTGTTAGTACAGAAGTGTCTATAAAAATAAATGCAGAGTAAATGTGCGTGGGCCTCCCTCTGGTGCACTGACAGCCCAACGGTGACGGGAACATCGGATGCCAGATCTTGCCTCTAAATGCCATTGTTCCCTAAGAAGAACCTGGGTTCCTCAGAGACGGCTGATTTTAGGGCTGGGGTGGGGTGGAACTAGATGGGCTTGAAACAAGAAAAGCAAGAAAGTGCCCAGAGGATGAGGGGGTTGGGTCAGGAGGGCACAGGGGCCAGCGTGCAGCAGTGTCCACTGGAAAAATCAGAGCCACTGTGGGCATGAAAGTGCACCGTGATGGCAATGGCTTATACCCTACTGGATAACACAGGAAAATGCAAGGCCATAGACCTGCAAATCAATCAATCAATCAAAAGTTTGATAAAAATACAAGGCACGTGCCTAATTTCAATGTAACTTTCCATAAAATATGTATTGATTTTGAAGAGGAAAACAGTAATTTTAATGTGGAAAATCCTGGTGGATACAGCCAGAGTACAAATGAACACAGTAAGTAAGGGGACAAAGCGAAATGACACGTCCCCCAGACAGCGCTCCATGAGGACACGCTCACCGTCACTCTGTGACTCCTGTCACAGACACAGAACCTGAATCTATTCACGAGGAAGCATCTGACAGACCAAGTTGAAGGGCGTTTTACAAAGTAACGGGCCTGCAACTTTCAAGAATGTTAAGATCATGAGGCCAAAGCAGCACTAAAGATCTGTTCCAGACCCAAGCAGACCGGAGACACCTCGCACCACGCCATGCCAGGATTCTGGGCTGGGCCTTTTGCCATAAAGGGCATTACTGGGGGAGCTGAAGGAACCTGGATGGGGTCTGTGCATCAGACGGCAGGAACAGAGAGCAATGTGACTGTCCCAGTGATGACACTTGTGCTGTGGTTATGCAGGAGAATGGCATTGTAGGAAATACGCACTAAAGCATTCACGGTCATGGGACATCAGATGGGCAACTGACCATCCAATGGTTTAGGAAAAAGGTAATTCTCTGTACCGTATTTGCAACTTACTGGTAAGTCTGTGACTGTTTCAAAATAAAAGTTGCAAAATGTATTAATGACTATACTTCAAGTTTAAAATATGTTACGAAATAGCATCTATAACTTGCAGTTATTAACTAAGTTTCTTCAATTAGGTGATATATCACAGCAGGAGGAAGCTTTGTACTTCCAGGAAAATGCTGGTAAAATGAATTCTCTGAAAACAACAACTCTGCTATGCGGCAGGAAAGGAAAATGGGGCTACATTATCTTCAGTCAATATTTAGATTAACAGATAAGCACTACATGCTATCAGTAGATTGCCAATGTTCAAAGAAATAAAATAAAACAAAATATTCTTACTACGGATCTGTGTTAAACAAAATACACTCCTCCTCTGGTGGCTTAGAAGGCAGGGCGAGCAACCTCCTTCTTTATGACAGACCAGCATCCTTTGTAGAGCACTGCTTTGCACGATTGCACCAAGCGAGACAACCGCCACGTTCACAACATTCTGATCCATAAACACGGTGCATATGAAGAATTCAATAAAATGTTTTCCTCCCATCTCAACTCAGTGGTATTTTAGGTTACATTTCCAGCAGTGGCCAAAGGCACTGAAAGCTCTTCTTTTCATTACTGTGAAGTTCACCTACAAACTTTCCATTTTAAATCTGTTGGCATGTCCTATCTTTCCCAGCTCCGGAGAAATTATTTCTGAAGGTATCAGAAATGAACTTCACGTTCTTCCATTCCTTTCAATGTTATTCTTATATGAAATATTACGGAATAAAGCATTTTTATTCGTTTTGTTATTCCAGAATTATACTACCTCTGGCTGTCTGCTGACAAGAAGAAGTATTTTTCTTTGTTCATTGGAGAAAGTGAGTAAATAAAAACATAAGGTTACATTCTTTCCCAATTTTTTTTTTACTAATATAAGAAAATAAAAATGCTTTGAAAAACCCCAAGTCAATACAGTATTTGATGACCTAAAATACAAAAGGTTCTTTGTGAAGCACTTCCTTTTTCCTTTTTGTTTTTGTTTTTTAACCCTGTTTGGTTCTTATAGACAGGCATTAAAATCCTTTATTTCCAGATTTTTTTTCCTATTATATCTCTACCCACAGACATTTCATTTATAAGGCAGGACAGATAGGTACAAAATGTCCAAGAGATGTGTTCCAGGCCACCCCAAACCACGAAGGTGCTATGAGCCGTGAAATGTCTGAGTGTCCTGGTGCCCAGGCGAGGAGGGCTTCCCGCGGTTATTTCAGAATGTAAACCATCTGAGCACACTACACACTTGCTCCCACTGCAAACAAGTATGTGACTACCCAACATTGAGCTTAACAGCTCACATAAAGGGGGAAGGGGGAAGAGTGGAATTTATAGGAGAAAGCAGAATATAAATATTCTCCCCATAAATATTGCCCCATAAATATTCTCAGGGAAGGTTCTGAAATGCAGAAATAGGAAACAAAGGCTGGGGCAGAGCATGTGCTCACAGGACCATTTCTCCCGCGTCTTCCCAGGCACGGCTGCATTGTTCTTTTGCATAGAATGGTGGTTGCCAGGAGCCAGGGAGCGTAGGAAATGGGGAGATGTTGGTCAAAGGGTACACACTTTCAGCGCTAAGATAAACAAGTTCTGCAGGTCTAACTACAGCATGAGTGGTGATGGATGTGCTAGTTAATTTGATCATGATAGTCATTACACAATATGTACATATATCAAATCATAACATTGTATACCTTGGATATATACAATCTTTATTTTCAATTAAATATTTTAAAATAAAAATAAAACACTCCACCTTCATTCTATCCCTTGATTAGATACCGGCCAGCCGCTGTCTTTGTCTTACGCAGTTTTGGTGCCTGGTATGTGTCAAGGGAATGCACAGAGGAACAATTTGGCTTTCCTCCTCTTCTGGGGAGTGGATGCTTCTTAGTGGTGTCTGAATGAGCCAGGGTGAAACTCTAGCCCACTGTGTGAAATCAGAGGACACCAACTCTACACTCAGTGAGGACGATGGATGCTTAATGAATGCAGGTCTTTCTGGCTACTCTTAATGAAAGTGATGCTATGAGCACTAGGAGATGAATATTGAGAAAAGGGATCCCTAAAAAGCTTACAAGCTAAGAGAGACTACTACAGACCCAAAGGTAAGCCTCCAGTTCCAGCTCAAGTTTCCAAATGAAATATCACGTCAAGTGAATGAAAAATGAGTTTCTCAGACCCAGTAGAGCTTAGGTGGCCCATGTCTAAATCCCCTTTCCAATGGCATGGTGCTATTCACAACCGTAATTTTCTCATCCCTGCTGTATTTTATACCATGGCTGCATTAGTCACAATTGATCACCATAGAGCAAATTACATATATTTTTTATAGGTAAAAAATTAGAGACTGTTAGGAATAACTCCAATTCACTGGCCCTCATGTTTATGGATGTACATAATAGGAAATCAAATAGCTTTTAAAATGCTTTTAACTAATTAAATAGAATGGCTTCTTTGAAATGCCATTTACTAGTAAGGCAAAATTTGTTTTTGCAGCATTTTAAAGAACTATTTTATTTTTATAATGCTCATGGATTGGCCAGAAGATTTAAAAATGGAGAATTTTTTATGTCCTCCATAATGAGAGGGTTTTGGATATCATGGTAGAGAGAGAGGTGGGAAAGAATTATTAATTTGATTGTATAAGTTATTTCACTCTATAAATAAGAGTGCTAAATTATAATGTATAGTAAGAACACCTTTTAATCACCAAAATCATACCACCATTCAGAAATCAGAAAAATGGAGTTGTCATATCCAACTTTCCTGCTAACACATTCGATTCACTGTCGGTAATTGCTAAGTGAGTGTGGATCTCACCGATGGAAGTCATTGGTGGGGCTGGCTTCCCCTAGTGTCACTCAGAGTCAGCCCCAAGGAGCCCAGAGGAAGCAGCTTCCAGGTACCAGACTACAGACACAGCCTGAACAGGTGCCGGATGCAGAGGCCTCCCCTGAGAATGCAGACGGGCACCCACCTGCCAGACCAGGTGCTCCTTCGCCTCCGGAGTTGAAGACAGGCAGGCACTCAGCACGATGGTGTGGGAAGCAGAGGTGAGGACGCTGGCGATGATGGCATCTCGCATGCTGAAGGGCAGCATGGTGTACACCACGAAGATAATGAAGAGGAAGAATGATACCTACAGAGGGGAAGCAAAGGATTGAAAGTCACAGAATGTTCTGGTTCCTACATGCTTCCTCTTTCCTTCCTATTAAAGGCTGCATAAAACAGCATGAGAAACATGAGACATGCTCATTTAAGAAATAATATCATTACAGAATAGGACAGCATATTCACACAAATCCACTGGATTACAAGAAGGAACTAATGACTGTGATGGAGAAAAAGAGTTTGTTTTCAAAATTTGGGGACTTTCAGTTTTGGCATCCAAACCATTGCAGACATTAGGTTAACCTGAGCAGTCCATGGGGTATGGATGCAAATCTGGTCTTAAAGTAGTAGGGTTTTGTGTCTGTGCTTTAGAATGCACAACGTGGATTCTTTAAGTTATCTACCAAACTGTGCAGGGACCCCCAGGGAGGGTGGACAGGTGTTGTCTGAGAGTTAGTGAGAGTGGATGCAGAGAGCACTGGTATGTAAAAAACAAAACAAAACAGCTTACACATGGGACATAGTTTGGCAGTTCCTCAAGAAGTTAAATATAGAATAACCATATGAGCCAGCAATTCTACTGCTAGGTATACCCTAAATAATTGAAAATAGATACAGAAACAAATAAATGTGCACACATGTTCATAACACCTAACAGCATTTTCTTAACAGCCAAAAGGTGGAAACATAAGTTTCCATCACAGAATGAATGAATAAACAGCATGTGGTATATCCATACAATGGAATATTATCTGGCCTTAAAATGGAATAAGGTACTAACACACACTATAATATAGATGAACCTCAAAATCATCATGCTAGTGAACAAAACTTGGGCAAAAACTCATATCACATAATTCTATTTATAAAAAATATCCAGAATAAGTAATTCCGTATAGACAGAAAACACACTGGAGGTTGCCAGGGGGATAGGGGGAGGGGATGGGGCAGGGAATAGAGAGTAATTGCTTAATAGGTACAGAGTTTCCTTTGAGATGATGAAAAATGCTCTGAAACTAGGTAGAGGTGTTGTTGCACAATATTGGGAATGTACTGAATTCTTCACTTTAAAATGACTAATTTACCATATGTGAATTTCACCTCAATAAAAACAATCAATATGAAACCACTTAAAGGTTTGGAATGGAAAAGAAAATGGGTTAGTAGGTAATAAAACAGATCCTTTTCAATCAACAAAGATGGAAAGGTGATAAATTGGGTGCGAAAGGCGCCTGAGGTCAGGGAAACAGGCGATGTGGTGCCTGGCCAGCTACCTCACCCCACGCAGCTGCAGCTGTTGAAAGGGAAGCCCGGGAAAGAGCCGGCCCCACTCTCACGGCGTGTCCTGAGCCACCTGAAGGGGGCGCCGCAGCCCAGCACAGCTGGAAGGATGCGGATGTGGGGAGAGGATGCCAGCTGTTCTGGTACCAAGTCTGGATGCGAGTTCCTGAGAAGAATGTGAGCCATGGGCTCGGCTCCCGACGGATTTAAAGAGGGAAGGGAGCCCGGGAGGACACCAGGCTTTTCCCCCTGGGTGTTCACAGGAATCTGCACCGCATATTACAACCTGAAAGGGACCGTCTGTCACCATCTCACTATTCAAGGGTGGTGTCTTATAAGCTGTATCTGTGTAACTGTCACAGACAAAAGAGCACAGGAGAGATTAGGGAGACGCAGCCTAAAAATAAAGCTGGAGCCTGAAAAGCTTTCGTTTTCCTCGGGGTGCCGCAACCTGAACGTCCATTCATTCAGCAAACCCGTGTGAAGCTCCTCCAAGGAGGCCGCTGGGTTGTGGAGGTGGAGTGTGCAGGGGAGAAGCCCTGCTCACGGGGACCTCACAGCCCCGCGGAGGGGACATGCGTGCACGCAGCCGTCACTTCACAGTCTGCCTGTCCTGAGAGAAGGGGCAACTCCCACTGCGAGGAGACGAGGGGGTGGACAGACTCTATTCCATCTTCTCTCATTCTTGCAAGAGCAGCCGTCTCAGAACGACAGCCAAGGAGAAACCCACTGTGAGTGGGAAAAGTGACCAGGAATCCTCCCCGGGCAGCCCAGATTCAGCACAGACCATCTGCTTCCGGCCCCCGGCTCCTCCCATTCAATCTATATTTATAAGGGCCTTGAGGCCAAAAACTGTGGGTGAACAGATTACCATAGCAATATTTTTTTCCTGGTAAATATTTTTTCTTTCACCTCTTTAAAAATAAGAGACTGAAGATTTTTTCAGTAAAGTATTATTATTTTGCGAGTCGTGCGTTCCACATGTTACGTTCCATATATGGGATGCGAAACCAAGGCAAAAACAATTGTCTTAGACAGTTTATGTATCAAAATGCAAAGTGCACATGGGAAGAACCAGGCATGTCTGGAAGGACTGTGAGTAAGTGGGGTCTACACGGGCAGGCTGGGCACCTCCTCACACCATCCTCCCACGGAGGGAATATACGGGAGTTCTTGGACCCAAAAATCATATTTCATAGCCACTAATAACAAGTACCAGTACTTGCTGAGGGCTTAGTGTGCAAATCCCTTCCCAGGTCTTCCAAAAGATCTGGTCAAGAATCACCGAGCTGCCGGAAGTTTTCTTTAGGAAAGGGAAAAACAATTGTGTAGTCACGGCCTATTGAGAAAACAAATCTACTTTGGAATCCCAAATACCCACCCAATTTACAGGAAATATTTTCAACTAAGATATTGTTATTTCTACACATAGCATTTATGCAAAAACCTCATAGCCTACAAGAGGTATGAAATCAATATTTTCAGGTATCAGAATCGACAGTTACAAAAGAGAAACTCTCTTTTACAGCTACATAGTTTTCTTCTAATGCAAAAATCTTTAGCATTTCTTTAAAATTATCATAACTTTTGAATAGTTTAATTTTGGGCAGCTTTAAAATTCTAACCCTATTTCCACTGATACATACTTGTGCAAACCTTTCGAGCTTTGGAATGGAAGCATGTGGAAGGTTTATCCACAATAACCGAATGGTAAATACACCTTCAGTTTTCCAAATACAGTAGCTCCTGTTAAGTATTCATTTTGAAATGGCAAAGTGAATTTTCAAAGGTCAATTAAACAAATTACATTAGATAAAGTTCGAGGTTTTGGTGGCAGCGTTTCAGGGGCCCAGCTTAGTGGTACCTGAGCAGCGTTCGGCAGGTGGTCTGGGGAGCAAGGAAGGCCAACAGCAGCTTCCAACCCCATGGGGGACGGTTCTCCACTCTTGTTAATTCTGGAGGGCTCTAATTTTTTTTGAGCCTGCTCTCCAATACAACATCCAATAGGGCCATATGTAAAACTAAAATGGATTTGGCACATCTAAAGAATGTGTGGGTAAAAAGCTCCAAAACATCTCTTGGGTTTCCATGATACCACAGGGACATTTCTGGGGCTGAGACTCCCCTTAGCTGTACCTTTGTCCACCGGCTGAGAAGAGAGGAGCCCTTCATCCGATTCCTGCGGCCCTGCCCAGAAACCCCGCGTCAACACAGTGCGTCAACACAGCGTGGAAGCAGCAGCACTTATCCAAAGAAAACGGTGTCAGGTGTGCCTCTCCACTCCAGTCCTGCAGTTGCCTTTTGTGAGACACCCATTTCTTCCCGCGCACCTGCTATCTTAACCCCAAGCTCCGCAAGTTTCAAACCAACTAAGAGCTTGTCCTTTCCTTTCTTCAGCCTGTTCCTCCTGCAGGATAGCGTGCTTCTGCCCCTGATGGGGCCAGCTGCAATAACCCAGGTGCAAAACCTCGAGAGTCAGTTGTGAAAATTTTTTCCTCCCGTCCACACCCACACAACAGTGTCTTCTCCCTTCAGGACTCCAGTCTCCAGAGATTGCCTCTGTCTGTCTGCTGCTCTCTCACCTGACTTCACTGAGCTGCCCTGGGGTCTTTCTGTGTGTTAGGTATGTGCTTCTGTGCTCTCTCCCTCTCTCCCCGCCCGCCAGCAAGGGAAACCGCCTGTACCCTTCCTCCTTTGCACCTGCTCCACGCTTTGGGTGACCATTATGACGCTTTATCAGATATCTAGCTCTCCTCCTTCTGGGCACATGGTACAATTGCACCTGGCCACTTTCTTTTCATTTAGGTGAGGCTTTGACAAATGAAGGGTGAGCTGAAGTGATGTGTATCTTTTCTGGGTGGAAACTTTAAAAGCTAGAGCACAATTTGTCATGTCTTCTTCCCTACCTGGCAATCACGGAAACAGAGATGAAGCTTCTCCCAGCCTGGATCCCCACGTGGGCAGCAGAGTCCCTTAAAAGCAACCCCCACGGACCTGACAAACCTTTGTGATGTGAAGGCCCTGAGTTCCTAAGCGCAGCTTAGCTGGTCCTTATTGATACCGAGGTCACATACACACACACACACAATCTCAAGGAAGATTTTGTTGATGTTATGTTTACAAAAATTGGATGCTTTTATATACAATACTCTGCAGTTTGCATTTTCCATCTAACTATACATTTTTCATTTAACTATACAAAAATGTATACTATATTTTTTTTATTTTTATTTTTTGGGACTGCAACAAGAAGTAGCCCATCTTCCAGCTACTTCTTGGCAAAGATCAGTCTCCGCTGATCAGGAGGGATGCCTTCCTCGTCTTGGATCTCTGCCTTAACATTCTCAATGGTGTCACTGAGCTCGACCTCAAGGGTGATGGCCTTGCCAGTCATGGTCTTCACAAAGATCTGCATCCCACCTTGAGACAAAGCACCAGGTCTATAGATGTGAATATATGATTTATGTTTCACTAATTGCAAATGTTCCGTAGCAATGGGTGTGCCATCATTACTGCAGTGTTTCCTCACTGATGCTCACTCTTGGATCCACAGCAGGTTCTGGTAACTTCCAGCAACCCTGAGCACTCTCTGGCTTGTAGCTGCATCACCCCAAACTCTGCCTCCATCTTCCCATGGCCTCGTCCCTGTGTGTCCATGTCTTCACATGGCATTGTCTTCTCTGGGTACCTCGGTCCAAATTCCCCGCTTGTTATGAAGACACCAGCTATTAGTTTTAGGACCCACCCTAAATCCAATATGACTTCGTCTCAACTTGACGACATCTGCAAAGTCCCTGTTTCCAAATAAGGTCACATTCACAGATACCAGGAGTTAGCACTTCAACATATCTTTTTTGGGGGGCACAATTCAGCCAATCAAGTCTGTGCTGTAATCAAACCAGATGAAAACCACACCAATCACGTCTACACTGTAATCAGACCAGAATTTAGATCTGAGATGCTTTCCACCGACTTTAGATCCATGCTCTATTCCCACGTCAGGGACTAAAAGCAAATGTCCACAGTATCAAGGTTACTTACAATCTATGAATCTAGAATCACTGGATCAAAAATGAAAAAGTACGTATTTTACTTTTTTGAGAAAATCACTACGATAATGGAGAAGAGGTGAGGTCCGCCTTAAGCAAAGGCGGAACTGGCACAGAGACGCACCCTGTCCCCTGTCCTGACTCTACGCAGATCCACCACGCCCCTCTTCCGTCTCAGGCCTGGGGTGCGAAGCCTGTGGATTCTCAGCGTTTGACTCAATATTTCTTTCAGAGTTCAAACACAAGCAAAAAAGTTCCTGCACAGGCCAATAATAACTTAAAATATGAATTTTCTGGGGTTTTTTTTCTTTCAAATGATGCCTCAACTCTAATATCCTCATGAAGCTTTGCCTGTTTAGTCCATCCTCTTCTAGAATACATAAACACACATAATCAGCAAGATAATCAGCATTAGTTATGTAAATCACACGGCTCTGTGGAGAAGCACACCATCAGAGAAATATTTTCTATTTTTTATGCTAATAATGCTAAAGGAAATAACATCTCAGTGAGCATAATGTAAGTATTTTATAACCAGAAGTGGAGCTACTCAAATCATTTTACTCTCCATCAAACCTGAGAAATTAGAAATACCATAGTATTTAAAGTAGTAGCTTAATTTTCAAAGACACAGATTTTACAAAAACTGTAGGAATTATTCCTTCCCAACTATACCATTGGTGTATGGTTCTTATAACATTGAATCTTGTTGTTGCAGAATATAACTAGAAATGCCAAAATTAGTAAAAATTGCCCAAGGAAAAGATGGAATTCTTGAATATATGAATTTAATTGGTTTAATTAATCTAATAAAAACATAATCTATTAATGTCTAATTAATCTAATCTAATTCTGGATGGTAAATTCTAAATTCAAAGTAAAAATCTTCTCATTGGATGTCAACTACATCTTAAAGAACTGATGACTTTGAGACTATTTATACCATAGTTTTATTCCATATTTATACCAATTAGGAGCATTTTTTAAAATTTCTGGAAACATAACTAGAAAGCTGTATCATGGAGATGTGCTTTAACTTTTCTGAAAACAAAATCTGCAAAGCAATATATACCTTTTCATCCATATTATTGTTTTCTTATCTCGCTCCTTGATCACACTTCACATGAGGATTCCTTTGAGTTACTGACACATTTTTGTACATAAATATCACAAACTGTGTAAAGGAGTCTTTTCTTTGGTTTAACTAGGGGAATATCAGTCATGCCCACATTTAGTGCTGAACCGTCCATGTGTTAAGGCCTCTGTGAGCATCTCTATGGTTGTCCTCTTTCTCAAGTTTAACTTCCTTCCCTTCCTCCTCTCTCTTTCCCCAGGTCTGTATGTGTGTGTGTTCACAGACTTGAGTGAATCCATGTAGTCGCCCCCACTGAAATTCCATCAAACCCAGCTCTGGTTCAGTTGAGATGCCACCTCCTCCCAGGTCAAAGACCAAGGCTGACCCACAGGAATAGAATCAAGGGAAAGGATTTACTGTGTCTCCAGCCAGACAGCTCCTCCACAGAGGAGGTCTAGAATCTCAGACGCAGGCAGGATTCTGCAACAGTTCAGGTCTGGATGCTTCCAGATGCTTCTAGAGCTTTCTCAGGTTCCATTCTCTTTTCAAGCACTCTGGATGCTTTGGGTTTCAAAGAACCTCACATGGGGCTGCAGGTGGAACTCCACTGGCTCAGTTCTGAGATCTAATCCCCATTTCCATGCTCATAATGCCACAGCAGATCACACAGATCTCATAGCCAAATTGTTCTTAACATCATTTCCAGGTATACATTAAACAGAGACTGTGGATTTGCAAAACAGACCTAGAGTGTGGGGATGCCACTTTCACCAGGGGTATTTTAATCCCCAAACGCCAACAAACCCCTGCCCTTCTCGTACTCTTCCTCATCTCATGTAAAGAAACTTCTAGTCCCCAAACAGAGGACCTAGCCTCAATAATTTCCTTTTCCTCATTTTCTCCATCCCTAAAGGACACCCTGAGCCCATCTATTCCCTCCCTAAATCACATGGTCACCTCTGAATTCCTGCAGCAGCATCCTGACAGCTACATCCCTATAGCATCCCCAGAGTGAATTTTCCACAAAGAAATCAAAGTTCTAATGTTAAAAGTTAAATGTAATCACAATACCTCCCTCCAATGGCTCTCTATAACCCTTAGAAGAAAGTCAAAGTCCTCACCATGCCAATAAGGGTCCCTCAAGACCTGGTCCTGGCCGACACCTCCAATCTCATATCCTACCAACATCCATCACCTCCATGTTCACAATCCCTCCATCCCGGACTCCTTGCTGTTCCAGCCTTTGCATTGGTTCTCTCCACCCCAAAGCGTCCTCCTGGGATCTTTCCTTGGCTGGCTGCTGCTCCTCACTGGGGCCACGAGACTCAAATGTCACCTCCCCAGAGATAATGCCACTGATCTTCCCATCTAAGATGTTCTCCCATTCATTATCCAGCTTATCACCCACTTTACATTCTTTATATCATTGTTGGAATTAGGATGCTTATTTTTATATTTTTTTCTTTCCTGTCATCTCCCATACATATGTAGACTGTATGAGAACAAGGGCACTGTCTGAACAGCTCCCTGCATCTGAGGACAGTACCCAGGGCCTTAAAAACCTCAACAAATACTAACTCAAGGAAGGAAGAAAGGAAACATTTCAGGTGCAATTACACATGGAAGTTATGAGCAGAAAAGCCCAGGGAGGCATGTTCTCAGTGGTGCGTAACTCCAGGGGCCTGAGCTTGGCTACACAGACATGTGTTAATTCCCTACCGCCACATGATGGCACCTGGGTGGTGGTCATTTTTATCCCTGCTCATCTTAACCTCTCGTAATTACCCAAATAACCGAGAACAGCAGAGCATCATAACTGCATATGCTTCATTAAAAGACCCACACATACTCTATGTAATTAAAACCACTTTAGAACAAGTAATGGAGATTAAACCAGCTTCTCTGTGTCAACAGCATGCTCTGTATGTTTGTGAACCTGTGAGTGTCCGATGACTTTTACCCAGATGTACACACCATCCACCGCTTCCTCCCCAGTTCACTCAGAGTGTGGAGGTACAAACCTCAGCACTTCCATTACTCCATGCAGCAGTAATGACCCAGCATTGTCAGTCACTGCATGGAGCTCAAGATCTCTGCTACACCAAGCATGGTCCTTGGGCCTGAACACCAACCTCACCAGAAACACACCCTCTTGGGCTTGCCCAAGTTCAATGCAGGGGACTCTAGTCTAACCCTGTTTCCCAATTGCAGTGTCCGCGATCCGCACTGCTCTGGAGGGCTGTCAGTGGGCTCAGTGGTCAGTGTTACCCTTGCCATGGTGACAGTCTCTGCAGGGGAGTTTCCAATAAGCTGGCTAGGACAAGGATAATGCATTCAGCTCTACTGTGCAGCTCTATTCAAAGTCTGGTGCTCAATAAACGTTGACTAAATCAAAGAATCAGTGAACTATGAAGGATAATTATGCATCTTTTGACTTGGTTACTAGTTTCTATTTCTTGATGCCTCCAAACCGATTTTATTTTAGAATAAAGACAATTTTCTTTAAAATAGCATTTCTTTTTAATTTCATTTCTACTTAATAAACAAGAAAACAAAAACACCAACAATTAGGATGATATGTGATCTCTGGGCCTCCCCCATACCATCCTCTGTGCAATCACCACCCCATTCTGTTGCTTTTATTTCACTGACAGAGAGCTCATGTTTCAGAAGAGGCAACTGAATTGTCCATTGGAGTCGCCAAATAGTCTCTCTTATTCACATTAAATATCGGGTTATTTTAAGTAGAACCTTCTTACTGTGAAAACCACATTTAGAAATTCTTATAAATTAACTGTACACTATTTAAAAAGCCTTTTATGATCATAATTCCAGATTAAAAACTCAGGAACGTGGTACTGACTGGATGATAGAAAAGATGTTATGTTTCCTATACAGCTATCTTAGGCTAAGAATACTTTCTGAATATTCAACTCTATCTTTGTACCATGTGAAAACATTTCTTTAGATGTTATATTATTAAGCAGAAGAGCACATATTATGTTCTTTGATGGAAAGCCTGGGCTCCGAAACAGTCGTGATGAGATCGTGAATCACCGGGTAGCTTTCATTCCTCTTTGGAAATGTTACTCAGAGTGAGAGAGATTGATGATGGAACTGGAGGCAAAACAATAACTTTTGCTCTGCCTTTTTTCATTTAAAATAGGTAGGAGGTATGTCATCAATTCTAAAGAGCTTGGAAAAAGAGAGTCATAGGATATGAAAGAAAAAACCTGATCTACCAGGGAAATAAAGGCAGCTGGCTGTCTTGCCCAGCTCTGCTGTGCTCTGCACCCTCAGCCTCTGCTCCGGGCAGGTGGGACTGCTGGGGTTTCTGGCCACACCTCTCCCCCTTTCCTTCTCTTACTCCCAACTCCTTGCTTGGCTCTGGAAACTCATCTACCTATATATGCCATCTTCCCCCTTCATTCACCACTCACACATTCATTTATTCACCAGTGTTTATTTTAACTCTACAATAGACAAGGCATTTTATTAGCTACCATAGAAAACACAAGATCTCTGTTCTGAAGACACTTAAAGTCTCTTAAAATGAAGGGCTATTTCCCTCCAAACTTGTCGATTTATTTCCCGTACCTCTTTTTTTCCTCTGACACAAACATTATGACTGCAGGATCTCTCTGGAAGCCTGATTTGTTTACTTAGAACCTGTAAGCTTTCTACCAGTAATTAACAAACTACCGTCTCGTGTCTGAATATGGGCTGTCACCCCCATCTTCATTGTTGAAGTGCTTAACTGTGCTCCTTATGCCTGGAATGATAGTATATAGTGACACGATTATACTATTTCCCACAGTACCTGTTCAGACTTGACTGTCTTGGCCAACATAAAAATGAGGACACGATGGCATCTTCCTTGAACTTTCCTCAGTTTCCTAATGTAGAGGCTGTGCTGGAATATATTATCTGTCCACCATTCTTTCTTCTCTCCTTGCCCTTGCACGGAGCCCAGCAGATGGAGCACACTTCCTACCCTGCTGACTTTGGACCTGGCCATGTTACCTACTTTGTGTAATGGAATTGGGCAGCAGAGACAGCTGCCAGTTCAGAACTGAGACTTTAAGAAGCTTCAATTCGTGTTTCTTCCAGCCCTCTTAGAGTCTGAGTCATCACAACGAGAAATTCTGGGTCTGGGAAGTCACATCTCTTCAACTGGGTTCTGGATTAAAGAGACATAGAGCAGATCTGCACCCCAAAAGTCTGGAGCCCATCCTCCCTTCTGAGCCCAGGAGGGGCTAGCAGACATCAGATAAATTCTGCCAACCAGAACACTAGTGAGTATGAACTATGAAATAAATTATAGTTGCTATAGCGGCTGAGATTTGAGGGTTGTTCATTATTCAGCATTATCAGAGCATAAACCTAACTAATATATTCATTGTTGTCAGAAATAAGGCACTACTGTCATGCAAATGAAAAAGTAGGTAGTTGTCATTGGGACTGGCAAAGAATTGTTATAGGACTTGGGCAAAATGTTAATCCATCGCAAAAAATCATTGGTAAGCAAGGCTTCTAAGACAGCCATTTACCAAAAATGTCCAGGCTTCACAAGCTCTTTAAATTGCATGTTTCTAAAAATCTTTAGAAACAACAGAACTGAGAAAAAGTAGAACATTCCCAGAAATGTCTCTCAATATATAGAAAGAACATCGTCCAGCCTAAAATTAGTATTTTGTCTATCTCAAAATATCTTATAAGCAGCATTTATTGATAAGTATTTATTTTTACTTTACAACTGGGAAAAACAAGGTGTTGGGGGGTTAAGTATTTCACCCAAAGCCATAAAGCAACATAAGAATAAACCATGATTTTTGCTGAAGTGAGAATGTTATTCCTACATAATCCCTGAAGGTTAATGGAGAGCACGAGGGAAGCCCATTCAGTAAGTGGGGTATTCATGTTATTCAAAACAAAAGGAGCCTTGAAAAATCCATCTGCCCTACCCAAAACGCCTTGCTCCAACACCAGGAGGTCCTTTCCCTTAGAATTATTTTTCTCATCAAATGTGAAGAAAGAAAAGAGTAAGTTCATTTGAAAGCATTCAGGCAAAATAATGTTTCCACTAAAGTGTCTATGTCTTATTTTTTCTAGTTACATGATTAGGAGAAAATAATGTGCTCTTTGACGATTTTTAGACATTTTGTTCAGAAGGCAGTAAATAACTTTCTACTTATGAACTTAGATTTTTATTAATACAAAAGTGACTCTGCTACGGTTTCCATCTCTCCTTAGTCCCCTTTCTATGTGCACCAGAGGGGCACAAGCCGCTCCTTTCTGTGCAGAACTCCCCATCCCTCACCTTGGAACGTGGGCATGAGACAGCCAGTCACAATATGTCACAAATAGAACCTTTTCTATTACAATTATTCTAACTTCACTTCCATTAATGTTCAGATTTAAATCATACAATACACTGCCATTAAATCAAGGATTTAGTCTGAGCCCATATGTTCAAAGAAAATTAAACAGTCACAGCCCTTGGGTAGCTAGTGTTATTCTCAGTAATCTCAGGAATTACTTCAATAAGAACAGCCTGACAATACCATTAAAACAATTAATCAATCAAATATCACAGTGCCCTGGATTTTGTTAAACCAGTTGACTGGGCAATGATAACTGTGGCCCTCATTTTCATTTATCTTTCTTTTTCTGTTCAAATGCCAGCTGTTTCATCCTACCCTTAAGGAACTGGGATCAGGAGATCTTTGCTGCCTATACATTCAGCATATAATAATATACATTTTGTATGTATCAGAGTTTTTAACTTTTACATCACTGGCCTATATATAAAAACACCAAAAATAGTCTGCATGCTTTATATATATAAACTAGCTGTACAGTTTTCAAGGTCCATAATATCTTTTTTTTATATATACTTTATTTTTTGGCATTTCTCCAGCTGTTGGGCAAACACTTTATGAGTACTTGGCACCACGCTAGGCTGAATCTGTGGCTACGGGGCTGTGCCATAAGCAAGCATGACCTTCTTTCTGTTATGGAAAGAAAAATATTGCTGCATGAAACAATAAGAAAAGAAGTGATCACTACCTCAATAACAGGTAGGCTTTGCAGAGGAAATGGTGTCCTGGAAAATCACTTTGAATAAGACCATCTTAGAAGTGCAAAAAAAAAAAAAAAGGTAAGGTATTCATAAAAAAAAAAAATAAAGTGTTATATAAAAGGGCTTTTATTTATATTCACTGTTTCGGTCCTTATGAATATTCATGTCCATATTCTTTTGAAACATTAAATTTATTTAATCTGAAAGGCCAGTGCTTTAGATAAGAAAAACTCATGCAGGGAAAATGAGTGAATTATTCATGTAAAAACAAATATTGTTTTGGGACTCCGTTTTTTACACTTGTGTATTCAATATCTACATAAATCAACATCTGGGGCAGCAGCGTATTTGTACAAGGAGCTCCTACCACAAAAAGACCCTCCAAGTTCTAAGTGCCTTGGTTTGCTTTTTTCTTTATTCTGACAGAGGACAATCTTGATAGGAAGAGTGTGTATCGTTGAGTTATAAAAATGAATTATTTTAGCATCTGCGTTGGCTCAGTGGGGCTTTCTTAAATTATATAACACCTTCCTGCACACTACTCAGCTCCAATCTTCAGAGGGGTGGCCACCTGAATCCCTCTTTTTCTCTCCTATGCATTAGTGCAAACAGTCTGCAGAGCAGGTCTAGTCCATGACAAAAATTAAACCCCACCGCCTACCGCAGCAACAGCTCCCTCACATTTATATGCGACTCCAGGGTTTGCACAGGACATAGTCTTTCTAAGCATTATTTTAGATGCTCAGGATTAAGTTCCAGGCTTATGTTACCCTATGACATGTACTATGCTATTTAAAGAAATGTGATTTGATCACCAGTATCATGAAATCCAGTAACAAACTACACACTTTAACAGGCTTTGCATTGCTTTAAAACCACTTCAAAGACGAGAAAGTACTGCATTTACTTCCTGCTAAACAATATTTATTTTTAAAGTGATAACAAGCTTATTAGTACCTAAATATTAACACATATATATAAATTCCTATAGGAATATGTTCCAGAGATCAAATGTTAACTAACAAAATGGGAAAATTTCATGTTCTGGATATTTTCACGATTCTCTCTCTTTAAAAATGCAGATGTTAACATAGACTCCATTGGTTTTATTTAAAGAAATATTGGATTCTAGATCCTATTACATTTGATATTTGGGTTTGTGTTTGGGTCCATTTCACTTGTTTGTGTTTTCCTAGTTCATAACTAATTTCATCTTTGGTATTTAATAAACAGGTTAAGAGGTATCCCTGGGCACACACTGAACACACACCTAGAGCACCATGAAATGCTGGGAGGCACGTAAGGACATGAAGTCAGAATGTCATGGGCTGTAATGTCCCTGGAAGCCTACCAGGTGTTATTCTCAACACCAGAAGCTATGGCAGCTGAAGCAGGTCTTCACCTAAGAGCACATCTACATCAAGAGTACAGCCAAAACTTCAGTTAAACGTGACTTTCCCTGATTTTTTTTTTTTTTTTTGGTGCCATAAACTGCCATGAGGGACAGACCCAGGAAGAGTAAATGTGTATGCATGCTGCTCTTTAAAAACCTATGTTTTCCCTCATTCTGTTCTCTCTACTTGAAATGCCATCCCTGCCTTTTAAACCAAAATTGGTTAAATTATGCTCAAGATTGTCTTTATTCAACTGCAAGGTTGAACCAGATGTCCATGCAACGTGCACCTGTTACAGGCAGTGCCCACATCACACTGGCACTGATTTCTATCACCAAAATACTCTTTTCCATTCCACTGCAGCTTCTCAGACCATGCTTTCTTCCTCTTTATTTTGTAATAATAATCACAGACACAGCTGACAGAACTGTGCAATAGTCCCACAAGGTAGAGTTATTTAATAGACAACGAACCGCATCACAGAGGTGAAGCGTCTTGCCCGTGTCCCCCCTGACAGCAGGTGGCAGCATGTGGGCTGAAACCCTGGGGTTCTGGCCCAGAATGTGCACCCCTGACCCTCTTCTCTCCTGCCTCCAGGCTCAGCCTACAACCAGCACAAGATCATTGGACTGACGTGACTTTAGGACTAGGCCCGTCTTACTTAAGAAGTTCAAATATATTAACAATCATCACCAAGGGTAAGCAGACGATTGGTTTCTCGTTTTCACCTGTACTTACACACTTTCATGTGTGCTTCTACCACGATTACATAATTCAATGCATGCTTCTCAGACACTTTTAAAATCTTGAGAGGAGAGTTATAAGAACAATGAAAAGCACCTATGTTGCTATCAGGAATCCAGGGGAAAATCAAGAAACAAATACTGTGGGTAAAGATGGGTCCAGTGAGAACAGGTGCCATGTCCTTTCCTCATTCACTAAGCAGCATTTATCAGGCCCCTTCTGTGTGCCCAGCTGTGTGCTCCACGCTGGATACGGGGGTGGGGGCAAAGACTCAATCTCATGGAGCTGGTGACATGGTGGAGACCAGATAAACTGGCAGCTGACAAGGGCACAGGTGTTTGCAGGTCATACCACAGAGAGTGCTCAGGAACCGGGGGAGGCAACAGCTTACGCCCGATGAGAACATTCCAGGAGGGGACAACGTGGGCAAAGCATGGCACTGACGGAGACTCTTCACATGGAACAATTATGCTCTGTTAGTTTCCAAGGACAGTGGGTGATTTCAGTCTTGTCAAGTGTGCACTGGTAAAAGCCAGTTTAGAACCACAGTCATTCACACTGTTCTTGAAAAGATTCTAAGAAGCTGCCAGAAAAAAAGTATGGGTGAATTATTCCAGAAGAGAAGTGTAAAACTATGAATCCATAAAGCACGAGCATTCCATTGCACGGTCCCTAATGGGTGCACATTTGAATGATCTCCAACCGTGGCTTCCTCTTGTGGTTAAGCCCATCTCTTTCCTTCGGACTCCATCGGCCATCAAGGCCAAGCTACCAGGCTGGAGGGAAGAAAGACTTTGTAATGCCGGGAAAATGGACAGTTAAAGCCTGCCCCTCTGGCCTGGGCACCTGTGGGCATAAGAGGTGACTTCAAGGTGAGAAGGGCAACGTGAGACCGCAGGTGCATTCTCTTCCCTCTGGACCCAAGCGCCTCGGTCATCACTGGCTGACCAGGATGCCCACAGCAGGGGCTGCTGCCCTGCCCTCATCTGGGCACTGCCACCAAGTAAACGCCCCACGTGCTCAGGCAGAGGGAAGGCAGCTGTGCAATTCCCATTTGGTGAGTGAGGACTTCAGCGTGGATGGCATCCTTTCTTCTGATTATTATTGTTGACATTCAAGAAACATGGATGCAAACTTTGTTCTGTAACCACATGTACCCATCAGTGCCAGAGAGAGCAGCTTTTAATTCATCCACCAGCCTGGTCCCTTTCGAGGGTTCAGTGTGGTTGTGTCTGGCTTCCTTCCCAGATGCATTGGCCATGCTAACAGTGTCCCATCTGTTGGCAATGGTATTCCTCCCGCTGAGGAAAGGGACTCTGCATCTTGGTGGAGGCGCCATTCAATGTGAAGCTCAGGTGCTGAAATGCCATGACCCTGGTGTGGCCCTGCTCCGTGGATCCTTCTACGAGTGGGCCCAACATGAGAGCAGGCGAAGGAACCAAAGAAGCCACGGATCCTGCAGGCTCTCACCTGGGCTTCCAGGCCACGCGAGGTTGAAGGTGGACTCAAGGCCCAGTGGGTCCCCTCTCTCCAATAGTACATGCCCACCTTCTCCTGTGCCATTTTTTTTTATTTTGGAAGAGAGCCTGAAGTTATTTTATACTTGGGGGGAACCTCATTCTTTTTTTGGCAGGGTAGGTGGAAACTCACCTATACGCTTAAGTTGATATCATTCTTCAAGGTCTCTCACCAGCTGCTGAGTTTCCTAAAAATTATTTTTGAATTTTTACCCTACAGGAAAACTACTTAATTTCTTCTCAAACCAGATCATATTATTTAAAAATACCTTTAAGTTGACATTTAAAAAGATCCACAATTCTGATTGAAAAGCATCAACATCTTTGTTGAATAATAGCTTACCATCTGATGCCACAGGGTTGCTGATCTTTTGAAATTCCCCTGCATGGTTAAGTGTTTCCGTCAAGGTCATGCTCAGGACCTCTAAGGGAACCAGCCAAGTTTGACATTAGCTTGTACATTCCTCTTTGTTCCCACGGAAGCAGATAATAGAACAGCCCTCAATAAAACATCACCCTGGGGAGTCTCAGCAGGAAGTCCAATAAGGTAAGAAAACGCAGACTTCTTTTTATTTTAACGCTGTTATTTAAAATGTAGCTATTACTTGTGAATGATAAAAAAGCTGTTGAAAGTCACCATGAAGAACATGCATAAAGGTAAACTCCATGCACATTGCAACTGTTAAATCTCTCGGCTCATAGACGACCCGCCCGCCTCAGCAGCACACTCTGCTTATGACCAAGTCTGAGTCGGCCATTTTCAAGCCACGCTTTTTCACCTCAGACCTAGAATCAAGAATTTCTTGTAATCCTAGCACTCTCGGAGGCCGAGGCGGGTGGATCGCTCAAGGTCAGGAGTTCGAGACCAGCCTGAGCAAGAGTGAGACCCCGTCTCTACTAAAAATAGAAAGAAATTATATGGACAACTAAAATATATATATGCAAAAAAATTAGCCGGGCATGGTGGCGCATGCCTGTAGTCCCAGCTACTCGGGAGGCTGAGGCAGTAGGATCGCTTAAGCCCAGGAGTTTGAGGTTGCTGTGAGCTAGGCTGACGCCACGGCACTCACTCTAGCCCGGGCAACAGAGTGAGACTCTGTCTCAAAAAAAAAAAAAAAAAAATATATATATATAAAGAATTTCTCCACAGATCTTGCTTTCTTTAAGGGGAAGAATATTTAGAAACCAGGAACTGGGTGCTGGGGTGACCATTACTGCAGGGTGCCAATTTTTTTCTTGTCACTTTCTGTGGCCACGGCTAAGAGATACCTAAGTAAACATGTATCACACGTCATGAGTTCAACGCTACAACCTGCCTCCTCATCTCACCGGATTCGAATGCGGCTCTCTCCTCTCCCACAGTGACAGCCCTGCTTCCTGACACCCCCAGCACATTTATTCTGTCCCTCAATATACACTATTAATAAATAACAACTTCAGAAACACATATCAATACAATCGCTAAACACAGACCAGGTGAAGTCCAGGATGTGTTTTAGAGCCTTCTGTTCTTAGAAATTTTCCATAAAGATTGTATAGCTAGAGTCCCGTGTTCAAAAGTTACTTGTGTCAATTTTTCTTTCTGTGGTAGTTGTCAATATTCCATGGGTTCAGGTTAATTTGAGGGTTTATTTTTCTACCTTTTTAATTTTATTTTTGAAAAACTGCAGTTAGGAATAAAAATGAAAACAAAATACAAAAGAACACCCAGGTAATTTTTATTAACATACATCAGATGAAAATAGGGTCTCTATTACAGGGTATCATTTAATAGGGAACTCTAAGGTCTACTTCATGGATTAGTTGATTTAGAATTTCAGCATCCTTACTTGTTCTTATTTATTTATTTTTGCTGCCTTGGCCTGTCTTGGCCAGAGGGTGCGGCGCTGGTGGCATAGTGGTGAGCGCAGCTGTCCGTGTCTCCTTGCATCTGCTCTGGTTTTGCTTCACGAAGGTGATTTTTCTGTTACTCCACCTTGTCTGATATTACAATAAGATCTCCTTTATCTCTATTTGCATTTAACTGGTGTACCTTTACCTCCTCCCCTTTTTTAAGGTTTTAGTTTTATGACATTGCAGAGTTGCCATATACCTTTTACCCACGTTCTCCAATTATTAACGTCTTATATTAATACTGTGCATTAGTTACACTGAGTGCACCAGTGTCCTGTATTGCTGTATATTAAAGTCCATGGTTTACCCAGATTTCCTCAGTTCCTCTCACGTCCATTTCCTGCCCCAGGATCCCACTAGGATCCCACTTTACAGTTAGTGTTTGGGTCTCCGTAGGGTTCTCTTGGCACTGACGACCTCTCAGACTTTCCTTGTTTTTGATGATCTTGACAATTTTGAGGAGTTCTAATAAAATATTTTATAGAATGTTCTTCCACTGAAATCTGTGTGTTGATTTTCTCATTTTCCTGGGATTTTGTGCCTTGGGGAGGAAGCCGGTAGAGGTGAAGGGCCATTCTCCTCCTGTCCCAGCAGGGCGCACACTGTCAGGGGGACTTTTCAGTGTTGATGCGACCTTGGCTGCGGGGCTGAGGCAATGCTGGTCAGATTCCTCCACTGTGAGCTGCTCTTCCTACCCCACCTTCCAACGTACTCTCCGCAGGAAGACCCTCCGTGAAGTCAGCACTTGAGGAATGAGGAGCCACACTCTCCGCCCTTACAAGCTGAGTCTCTATATAAACTACTTGGAATTCTTCTACAGAGATTGGACCATTCTCCCCATTTATTTATGTATTAAATCACTTGTTTCCGTCAGTGTGTACTCATGAATATTTATGTTGTGGATTCTAATCCCAAAGTACGTTATTTATTTTGATATTCCAATGTGCCCAGCTTTGATCCTCCTGGGAGAAATTGGCTGATTCTGAGACTGGGGCAGGAAATAGTAAGATCCGCTTTGAGCCTCTTGTAGTGCAAGTGAATAAAAACAAGCAAAATCCCACAATAGTGGGGCATGTCAAAGGGAGAGCCCACGAGACAATTGAGGGTGCCCCCTTTTCAAGCCTTTCTTTATCACTTCAGGTCTCTTACAAAAAGCACAGACTTGGGTTTTATTTTGTAAGCCAACATGAAGAAGTTTTTCATAAGCAGGTTAAGTCCATTTACGTTTACTGATATGACTGAAAGGTTACAACTTGTTCAAACAGTTTATCCTAATTTTACCGTGTATATTACATCATATTTACTATGGGTTTTTTTTTCTCTATATGGACAGTTTTGTTTGTTTTTTCATTATATTTCTTTGTATTTAGAATATTTGTATTGTTTGTATTGCTGTTTCAGTGTTAACATGATATATATGTGTATATCATCCACATTTGTGCATACACGTATTTCTTTAGTGCCCTTTCCTTAATAGCTATTTGCTATTTGCTTGGTCAGTTTTAAATTATATCCTTTGACTCCCATTTATTTTACCTGAGCAACAAAGATCTCACTTTATATTTCCTCTTCTCTCTTTTCCTCCCAATTGTGAACCTCTTATTAAATTGTAAAGTGCACAGTTTCTAATTACATAGCATGATGGATTTCACAAAGCGAATGCAGTTGTATCCCTGGAACCCAGAACAAAAACCAAAATATTTCCAGCGCCCCAGAAATACACCTCTGTGTCCCTCCCCACCAGCAACCACTCTGCAAAAGTAACCACTACGTGACTTCAAATGCCACAGATCGATTTTGGCTGTTTTTAAGCTTTCTAGGAATGAAATCGTAGCACATATATCCTTCAATGTTTGGCTTTTTCTGGTCAACATCACACTTGTGGGATTCACCCGTCAGTGAGTGTAACCATCATGATTGCCTCATCCTCGCTGCTGTCTGGCATCCTAGTGTGTAAATACACTACAACTTACTTAACTGTTCTTCTGTTAACGCACATGTGGGTAGTTTTCAAATTTAAACTACTACCACAAATGCTGCTGTGACCACTTTTGCACCTATCTGTTGATGACTATGTCTGCAGACTTATGTCGAATATAAGCTGAGCGTGAAATTGCTGGGTAGGAGGCTAGGCACATGTTGAATTGTAATAGATAGTAACTTCAAGGTTTCCAAGTAGCTGAATCAATTTACATTATCAAAAGCACTGATGCGTTTCATTTGCTCCATATCCTTGTCAATACTCCTCCCATTTTTCAGTTTTTATTACCTCTATCTTTGCAGAAAATATAACTTTACAAATACCATTCTCCCATACTTGCCTGCACTTTCATTTTACTCTTAGATGTACAGAGTTTGTAAACAGATAATGTTTTTTGTTTTGTCTTTATTATTATTATTTTTTAAAAATGAAGATGTCCTAGAAGACATTGTGAATGTTCACCTATGCTCCCAGGCTTTACAGACAACCTGAAAAATTTAATATATTCAGTGCACATTCTCAGTTCTTTTGTCTAAATTTCCTAGTAATCTCTTCCTGGATAAATTGTGTCCTTTAGTATGGTTCTACTCAAAGTGTGGTCTATAGACTGGCAGCTCAGGAAATATAAGAAACTTCCTCCAAAATTAAGTGAATTAATTTCACTAAGGATACTGTTTAGTTCAGCCAATATTTTTTTCTGTTTGGTAAGCAAGGCTTTATTTTATTCACCAAAGCAAGTGGTGTGCTGAGTTACTTTCTAGAATAAGCTCCTTATCTACTCATCATGAAACAGCACTTGGAGGGCCACTGGTCTAGTAGATTCATAACGAAGGATTCATGAGTATAATATTCCTAGAGTTCTTGATTCTTGAAAGATAGTTTGGCTGGATATAAAACTGTGAGCTCACATAAAATCTATCCTTGGGTTTGTTTTGCTTGGTATGTCACTATAAAGAATACTAATGCCAATCTGGTTTTCTTTCCATATATAATTAATGGATCATTTTGTATGGAGACCCTGAAGATTTGATCTTATCTTTAAAATCAAAGTAGACTTATCAGAAATGTCTTGACCTTATTAGGTCAATTTTCTCATGTATTTGATGGGCCCTTAAATATATAGATTTAGGTCTTCATTAATTTTCAAAAAATTCTTGTATTATACCTTTTAAATATTAGGGCTGTTTCATTATATTACTTCTATTTTCAGGGACTCCAGTTATATGAATGTTGAAACTTCTTTGCCTATATTTTATGGCTATATTTTGCTCTCTAATTCTTTTTACCTCTTTATTTTATCTTGCTTGTATTGTCTACTGTCAAATCCTCAGTATCTTTTATTATATTTTCATAAAATCTATTCTGTCCTATGCACCTTTCTATTTTCCTTCAGTTTTTTCCCCTGAAATTTGTCAATTCTCATTTCACATGTCCCAGTTTTTATCCATTTTTTCTGATGAGTTTTTTAAATTTCTAATTTGAAGTTTTAAAAATTATCTAAAAATGCTTTTGTAAGAATATTGCATTAGTGTGGAGTGGTGTGTTACATTTTCCCTCCATTTTGTTTGTTTTGTGGTGTTTTTCACTCTCATTTTCTGACTTCTTTGTATAGAAACTTTGTACAGATGTTGTCTGCCATGTTCTGCTCATTAGAAATGTGTTTTATTTTCCTGAAGAAACAATACCATGTGTCTGTAGGCAAGAATGAAGAGTAGCTACTTCTTTTAATATAATGAAGTGTACTTTCTTTAGTTAATAGCTTCTTGGGAGGGAGCAGAGTGAGCTCTGATTTTTTATTCTTTTGTTTCAGTAGGACCTTAATTTCCAAGTTCATTCTACTTTCCTTCCATCATTATACATTCAGTGAACATACTCTCCTTCCCCCCAAAAAAAGCAGTGCCTTTCCAAGACTGCCACCTATGCGCTTTCAAATTACTTTTGAAAGCTCCTGTGAGCATTCAAATTACTTTTATTAAATTCACCATGAGTCAGTGTTCTGATCCACCAAGTTTCAGACTAGTTTTAATATTTTCCTGCTCAGGTGGGTCATTTTCTCACTGGGGATGATCTATTTTTTTCTCCATCCCTGGGCTGCCATTGTCCTCTTCTCTTTTCTGTGCAAATTCTTCCTGGTTCCGCTCATGTGTGGTGGTTTCCGTATCTAACTCTGTTGGCAGCTGGTATATGAAAGTTAATTTCCCATCATACCAACTGCAAAGGTACTTGTTAATTTCTCCCTCCTCATTATGCTTTTGGGATGGTGATGGATGGTTTCATTTGCCTTCATTATTGATGTGAATGTTTTTGGAAGGATGTAAGGAGAAATTCAGATTATGAGGCTACTTAAACTAGGAATACAGACACCAGAAACTGTAATTTCCTGTATTTATTCCCAAGTGGTTAGCTAACACTTTTTTGAAGACTCAAATTCATTTCCCACTGAATTGAAATGACACATATATACTTGTAACTACTTCTATCCTAGCCCTCTGTCTATTTTTAGGCCAGTAGCCTAATCTTTTAATTATTACAACTTTCACACATTCTATAATAATATCACAAAAAATCAAGTAACTGTCTACAGATCTGCTTTACATAATTTCCCTGGTTATTCTTTGCTATAAGATATTTGTGTGTCTTTCATGTTAATGTTCATGACATGTGACTAATCCCCTAACACTTACATTTGTATTTTGGTAGAGATTGACTTCAATTTAAAGAACAAAGATGGGAAATTTGACAGGTGTTAAAGAACACTAAATCTTTGTGCTTTGCCTTTGGGTTCATTAATATCTTTTCTTATTTTTATGATTTTCCTTAAACTTTTACAGTTCTCTTCTAGTGAATTTTGAATAAAACAAGAATTTGGGGGAAATTAATGAAGACTTCAATTTATACATTTAAGGCCCCATAAAGTACCTGAAAAAATCGACCTAAAATGATTCATGCCAAGGGATTCTGAATATTTCTTCTTATGTTTATTCACACACATATTATTATTGAAATATTAACATAATACTATATTCCTAGATATACTGTTGTTAATGTAAATAAACCTATTGTCCCATTCTATTTGCTAAATTTTTGTTACTTGTATATTGGAAAGCACTGAAGCTTTACATAGGAACTCTTAACATAATGACCAATGAAATCACTCCATTAGTGCTAGTGGTTTTCAAATGAGTTTTTTTGTTTCTCAGGAGGTAATACCAAAAATGAATAACATTTATTGAATGCATACTATTTGCCAACTACTATAAAAAGGCATATTACATGCATTATCCTATTTATTTTAACAACAAATTTATGAAGTACATGGTAGTAATATTCTCAGTTGAGAGATTACATATCAAAGCTCAGAGAGGTTAAATAACCTGGTCAACATCACCCAGCTATTAAGTATCAAGGTCCTTGTGTAATAGCCACAATTAATGATAACTTTTCCTTGCCCTGTCCTCTCTGTATGCTTTAATTTTTCCCCTTGTTCAGCCAGTTTGGTGAAGTACATTATCCAACAGAGTCAACAGCATACATCCTTCTTTGGTCTTCATTTCAATGGGATTTCCTCCAATGTTGCATCCGTAAGAATTTGGAGTTAGCTATTTTTATGAAAATGTTGCTCTTTTTAGAAACGTGTTTATAAAGTGTTAAGGAAATTTCCTTTTGATTTTTATTTTACAAAAAAGTTTGCCACCTATAAGTTAGAGTGGAATTACCTGAACTGCTTTTCAGAATATATCAAAATGACTTTGTAATTTTACCCTTTGATAGATTAAGATATTAAGGAAATTAAACAATATTATTAGATTTTCTAATGTTAAACTTTCCTTGCACTTTCCATGAAAACCTCTACATAGTTGTGTATGGTATCTGTGACTTTGAGCAAATTTCTAAATCTCTATGGGCCTGTTACACCCTTTCATATAAAATGGGAAAATTAACAGTATCAATCTCATAATGCTGTTGTGAATATTATTCATTCAATTATTCCACAAATTTATTGGGTTTCTGTTTTGTGCCAGAAACTCAATCGATTTGTTCTAGGCACTGTCATCACACCACTGAGCAAAACAGAAAAAAGATTTTATGAGCTCACATTTTAGTTAATAACATAAGACCTTAGAAGAGTACCTGGAACATGGAACACCTATGTAAGCATTAGTCACTATTATCGTTATACCTTTAATATATTACTAGACTAAATTTGCCAATATTTTCCATAAGATTCTACATCTATAGCCATGAGATTTCTCAGGAGTACTTTTTTGTGCTATTTTTTATCAGGGTAGAATATTAGAATGATGCTAGAGTCATAAAAATGAATTGGAAAGTTTTCCTTCTCCTACTTTGGAATATGTTAAACATTACAGAAATCATCCAAATCCAGAATGAATTTTTTTGATACTAGAGCCTTTTTAAAAATAAGCCATCTCTCTCTAAATTTCTCAAATGGTTATTTGACTATTCTTATTTCTTTAATTATTTTTAGATAATATATATGTTTTATTAAAAATCCACCCACCTGGTTTAGATTTTAATATTTATCAGCATAGATTTGTACACAGCAATACTTTGCAGCTTCTATTTGTGCGCTGCTACGGCAGTGAGGGAAAGTGATATTTAAGGGCCATGGGGACAGCAAGTAATGAAGAGAAAGTGTTTTTCTATCCTCTCACCACCACTTCCAATGGGGTTTCTTCTTTTTAAAAGCATGCTCTTTTGCATGTTTTTTTTTTGCCCCCTAAAATCATATATTTAATGAGAAATCATAAAAGTAAAATCTTAGTGAGACAGCCCCTGATAGTTCTAATTTTTGATTCTTAAATTTTGAATATCCCATCCACACTGTAACCTTGGACTGTGTCTTTGGGCAACAACAGCAATGACAACAACCCTTGAGCATCCTCATGGGACATGCTGCGCTCACAGCGGTTACCTTACAGAGAGCGAACACACACACCTCGGAGGCACAAGGAAAATTATTTTCGTAAGGTTAGTCATCTTCCACATGATTACTCCTTTTTCTGAAGTGAGTGAAAACTTTCCACTGACTGGTTAAATAATTCATTGAAACAGCCTCCAAATCTATTCCTAAATGGAAGAAACGAAAACTATTTCATAAAGTATTTTTAGATAAGGATGTCAAAATTTTCAGATTTAGCACATTTGCATAAAGTTCCAGAGGGAAAAAAGGTACAGTATGATTTCTCCAGGTTTACTTACAATGGGACCAACTGCATTGGAAATAAAACACTATTTAAGAAGAATCTTTTATTACCAATGGTTAAATTGCTGTCCTCAAGATTAAAAACAATTCATAAATATATTCAGTTTAGGTCATTTAATTTAAAAATCACTACACTACTTTTAGATACATTTCCTGGGAACAAAACAAACTTTCAAGTATTAAGTGCTGATATTCTTGTGCAATGATATTTCCTTTTATGCTTACAGCATTAGTTTCTACATATTAATTTCCAAAATAATTAACTTACGTTAAGAGTTCATGAGAGCACACTGGAGTCTTCTAAACAAATGCATGTCATGACGTAATGAGGCTCCAGATTCCCCATGCGGAGATACAGGAGTTTCCCAGCACACAATGGAAAAGGCATACACGTGCCCACAAAGAAGATCTAACTCCTGCTATTTACAGCACATTCACGAGTGAAGTCAGACACAGACCGTGATGCAGGTGTGACGCAGGCAAGGAGGGGTCACAGCTATGTGTGTGTGCACCTAACTATGGCTCCCAGACTAGACCAAACTAAAGAGTCACTAGGAAATGAATGTGACTTTGCCCGTATCCATTTGGGCAAAATAAGGAGGATTTGAGCAAGAAACAATAAAAACAAAGTGCAGCAGCGATGAGGAACAGCCGGACAATCCCCTACAGGAAGCATGGCCAGGCCTCCAGAGCCACCACCCTGCGCACCAACGACAGGCGCCAGTCCAGCGTTCGCCCAGAAAAGCGCGGTTTACAGGGAGGGAGCAGGCGTTTCCATCCTCACCCTCCCCACCGTCTAAAGTGGAGTCAAAGCTGCAAGTACAGCTAATCAACATGAAATCTGTTTCTTCCTTTTTCTTGTTCTTAGCACCCTGTGGAGTTCTGTTACTTGACACCTTGGTGGGTCTCCAGGCAATTCACACTTGACTGGAAACCTGTGCGAGCCATTACCAAGTTCCCACTGTCACGCTTACATGAAGCTGCAGCGTCTCTGCATCAGGTCAGGGCCATTACCAACAGGAATGGGATTGTGCACCTGCTTTCCTTCTGGTCCCCACTCTCTTCCAGGCCACAGGGAGCCTCAGAAACAGAGTCTAGGCCTTGCCCACCAGGCTGGGGTAAGGACCGCGAAATCCAAGCACGTGTAAGAAGCACTCGGCTCGGTTTGAATAGCAGGGAAGACGCTACAAGAAGCAAAGTCATGTGCAAAGACTTCACAGTGTGGGGAGGGAAGGCATAGACTTGAGGGCAGAGAGATAAGGAGAGGCCAACACACTTGCAGGTTCAAACACTCCAGCAAGAAGTTTAGGCTTGATCAGAGGCAGAAGGAGCTATGAAGAGTTCCAGGCAGGAGGGTGATTTGGTCACACTGGGTTTTAGTAAGATTATCTGCCTGCTGAGACGGGACTGCAGGGGCCTTAGCTGGAGGCCAGGCAGCAGCTGGAAGCAAGTGATTCCTTGGGGTGTACTACTTGGGAAAAGGCACCTTGAGGACCACCTGCAAAAGGAGGGTGCACCCCCAGCATGCAGAGCGCTGGCTAGAGCTCAGCTCCCTCTCGCCATCTCCTCACCTGGCACCCCCTCTGCACACAGTGACTGTGAGGCATGACCCACCCCATGTGGCACAGAGCAGGAGGGACTTGGGGACCTTTCCTCCCCAGTGTCCTGCCTGGACATGGGAGGGGATGCTACAGAGCTAGTTGCTGGGTGTACAGACCTGCCCCAGGGCACAGATTTGTGCGTATCTGCATGTATTCCATCCAGGTTCCTTCTTGCCTCAACCTGCCTCCCCCTGGACTAGCTTTCTTGAGCTTGAAGACTCTTTGCTTGGGATGAATCAGCAACCTTTTTCGTGTCTCAGAGCAGCTGTTGCACCCCCCAGTCTAACTCCTTTAGCCCCCAATCCCACCATCACACCATCACTTACCACTTACGGGTGGCCCTCTCTCTTGTCTCTAGGAAAACAGAGGACAGCAAGGGCCACTCCCCTGCCACCCCCAACCCCACGCCCACCATCTCCACATCTACCTGTGCTGTTCGGAAGGAAGGGATTCTTCTCCAGCCCTACACCGTGGACATGGAGGCTTCAGCCCCAAGCAACTGAGCTCCACCAACCAATGAGCCTCACCCATCCGTGTTTGTATCTACTTCCAGATCCTTCTAATCCGTTTAAAAACAACTTCATGTTTCCTCCTTGCTGAATAAAAGCACTGGCGGACGCCGCTTTCCTTTGCTTTCCATCATTTTCTTGAAGGACTCCTGCTCATCATGCCCACGCCAGGCACGGCACGGCCACCACCCTCAAAGCCCACGGAAACCTTCTGGAAGGCACCCGTGGATGAGCTGCACCCACCCTTCTCTCAACTCTCTTTCTGGACTCCCCGATCCGGGCTGGCTCCTGCTTTCCTCCCACACCTGTGACTTGACTTTTGCTCTTTTTCTTCTTTTTTCCCTCTTTCGCCATTACTTACATCAATGGTGTGTAATCTCTTTGGCATCACCCACCACCTGAGGAGCTGAGGAAGTCACAGGCTCTCTCCCCACAACCACACTCCTCACAGAACACAGCTGGTGCCCTGCCTGGGCACGAGAAAGGCTCCACGAGCCAGGGATGCTGCCAGGCCCTCGTGGCTCCGCAGGGATCTCAGCACAGCCACAGACTCCCGCAGAACGCAGGCTGAGAGCCCACCTGCACTGCAGCTCAGCCTCTGATGTCCAGACCACATGTCTCCTGCTGACGTTTCCTGCTGGTTGTTAAACCTTCACAGCTCCCCAGACCACTCCACACACTTCGCCGTCACCCTCCGCCCCAGCCTGTCTCGTCCCTTGTGTGTGGATCCCCATCAAAGGCACCACCTTCCTTCTTCCCGAGAGGCCATCCAGAAACCTAGAGTTCTCCCCACGTCTAACTGGTCAACAAGAGCGGGCAAGGCAATGACGGACTTCCCCAGACATCCATCGCTCCTGGTCCCTTCCTCGGTTCCTACAGCCTTTCTGTATTTAATGCTCTCTTTGTCTTCTATTACAGCCATTTCCCCACTGAGCTACCTACCAGGTGCTGGTCTTAATTTTCTTCAATCTAAATTCCACACTGCAAAACGGCTGAAGCATGAACATGACCACATTCCTTTTCCAAAAAACAAATAAACAAAAAGACTGGATGATTAACCAATGCCTGGATTAAAAAAAAAAAAAAATCCAAACCCCATGGCATGACATGGCAGGTCTTTCAAAATCTGCCCCCCACCTACTATTCAGGTCCCTCTTCCAGTCGCTGACCACTGACCCACACAATGTCTGGTGGCCACGGGGTAAGACATGTTATGTGTCTTTGTCACCTCCACCCTCGGGATGGGCCTCTACAGTCCCCCAGGCCCTTTCAACCTGATCAGAGATTTCCTGGTGACTCTCAGAACCCGAGTCCCAGCCAGACCCCGAATGGTCCTGCCGAGGAGTAGACGCTCCTTGCACAGGGACCTGGACATGTGCCACCCTCCCCGCTGCAGCACTCGCCACCCTGACCACGTGGCATCTACCCCGTGACACGTGTGCTCCTTCAAGGCAGAGCCCATTTCTCACCCGACGCTGCGCTCCCAGTGTCTATCAGAGAGCCTGGCACACACAGGAAGTTCAGTTCGTCCTTTTTAAAATTTAATAAATGACCACAATGTGGAACATGGAAACAGAATGTGCTAAATAGATAGATGAATAAAACAAAATGACTTGTTCAGTTGTTTATGTGCTTCTAAAAAACACATTCTAAATGATCCCCAATGGAGATCAGTAATCATTTAAAAAGATAAAAATTAATAATAAAGTTAGTTTCATATTAAAAACATGACGTCATCAACCCAGTTAGGGGCTATAATGTCTTTGTTACATAAAGTAGCGATTTTAACATGTTTAGACTTATAGAGCAATGACCTATTTTTTAAACTATCTACCAAAATAATCTAACCAAATTATCTGTTTTTTTAGAAAATTATTTAATTTTCTAAAATTATGAAAATTGTCTATTTTTTTCTGTATATAGTGCACCAAATGAAAGGAACAAAAATGATAATTCAAAGTAAAAATAACATTGGGCTAATTTGTTCCTTTATGAGATTCACCAAAGATCAATTTTATGCAATTATTATTTTTATTACTTTGTAGGTTCTCTTACAAACACAGTGTGGAAGAAAGTAAGTAACGTGAAATAAACATCATTTTGAATTAGATTATTTTCAAGCCAACCATAGATTTGTGAGAATGCTTCCTGAATAGTATAGAGTTCTAGTTATCAAAGAGATATAATTTGCTGATAAACAGAGAAAACCCCTCAGCTACCATTTATTGGTTATAGTTAACTTTGTATTTCTTGAGCTCCCACTTAACATAATTAAACTCATTTTGTAATTTTCTTCCTAGCCTTTCACTTGTAAAGTGCATATTAGTTTAAAATGCAATAGCACTGCCCTTTCCCTCAAGTTCATGTCCTCAGTTAGGTATATTTCATTTTCAAAGTTTCTGTTTCCTACTTGTATCATCCTGAATGACCCTATTACTTAACAGACTTAGGGTGACTGTGATTTATAACATTTCCAATGTGCCTTCTCTGAACTTCCACTGAAGGGACATGTCCGTGCAGCTTGGCCCTAGGAAAGGCTGCTTGGCGAACCTCAGACACACAGATTTACGACACTTAGCCATCTGCCAGGCGATTCCATCCCCAAAGTGATGGGTGTGTGTGTGTGTGTGTGTGTGTACTTTGCTGGCTAGAGTACATGATAATTACCCATAAGGTACATTTCTACTCTTTTTTTAGTTTTTATTGGGGCAGTAAGGTCTGAAGATGAGAATTTCCTGTCTGTGTATGTACTAAAGCCTCCGTTGCCTCACTGTATCTAAAGTGTAGTGCTAAATTCACCTAATCAAGGCCACTTTTACCTCTGAGCAACAGGTAACAGGCATAGCCCCGTCCACACCATGCTCTCCATTCACCCTGCAGGTCCCAAGTGGGTGAGGACAGACAGCCGTCAGCTTGCACTCAACTGTGCACAGTTAAATATTCTCATCTACAAACAGTTCCATTTAATGTCAGAGAAAAGAACATCTGCAAGACATAAACAATGTCACTAACAGAATAAAAGGATGGCCCTTATAGAAGCTGTCCATATTAAACAACTCTCTCCAGTCATAAGGGGGAAAGAGCTAAGGTCAATTCCGTACACTTCCATCTACAAAAACTCCTGTTCACTAGTAACAATGAGCCTCCAATCACATATCAAATTTCCTTCTCTTAGATATCCCTGCCCGCCAAGAATGACAATTTTTACCACTCCCATCCGTAAAGCCTTTACTTCTGCATTAAATGAAATGTTAAATCTCTCTTCAAATTCAACCTAAAAGCACAGAAATCAGGAGCAATAGAAGAGCAATCTCGTGCCCCAGCTGTGTGCGGCTCAAATCTCCATGTCAGTCATCACAGGACAGCTCGGGCGTGGGTCTCGAAGAGTGAGCCCCCCTCACACGCACAAGCTCGAGCAGAAGGAGCAAAGGCAACTGCAGAGGATGTTCTATGTTTTCTAGCATGGGAGGCCCCTGGGTGCTGCCAACCCAGATGTCCCACCCCAAGTTGGAGGTGGGGGGTCCAGGGCCAGGCATGGGGGTGTAAGGGGTTCATGCTAAAGTGACAGAGCAGCAACCCCAGGACAGGCCGAGCCATAAGGAGAGAAAGACGTGGGTGTTAGTCACACGGGTGGTCCTAACGGAAGAAATAACCCCAGGAGGGGCTGAGCAGACAGGTGATCCAGGTCCACAGCCATCACAGAGAAACCCGACGTTCAGTAAGCAGGTCGTGCCAGAGACAGAGCAGCCAGGAGAGTGCGGCCATGGTCCTGGATGGGCAAAGTGCCTCTCAGGTGGCACCGAGGGGCACTCCTGTCCTACTTGTCCTCAAATGTGCTTTGCAAGAACTGCTAACAGGCCTCAGAGACTGGGTAATTTTAGAAAGTTTGCATGAAAGGGGGATATTCCAAGAATCCCAAAACACATGTTTTCTAGTAGAAACAGGAGTGGGGGAGACAGGCCCCAGGAGTTTGCTCTGGGTGGGGTAGGAGAGTCACTATTTTTCTCATTTTTCTTACAGAAATGGTCAGTTGGAGAGGAGGCCTGGCCTGGCCATTGGATCCAGCCTTTTCAGCACGTCAGTTGGTGATTAGGGACAGAAGACTCACTCTTTAGGGAAGCTCATTCATGGGCCTCTCTGGAGTTTCCCAAGCAGGTCTGGCCCACGGATGAGTCCAGGGAGAACAGAAGCTTCAGCTTTCCCAAGAATCATGGCATTCTGGGCCAGGCACCAAGGAGGGGCTTTGGGATTCTAGAAGAATCTGGGAAATTCTAGAAGATTCTAGGAGAAGGGATCTAAGGAAAAGGCTGCTCAGGGCACTGGCCCTGTGGGGAAGGGGGACTGGGAGAAATTCCCCATGGTAGGCAGGCCACGGCGCTGTAGGACACCAAGCTTCCAATTTCAGCGAGTTCCTCCGTGTTGTGTGCTGTACTCTCACCATTACCCCTAAAAGAGTGAGGGGGAAAAGCCACTGCCCAATGCAGCCTTGAGAGAATAGGGTTAAGTGTAGACGAAGCAGAGATTCCAGGGAGAGCTAAGCTGGAGAAACGCAAGTCCCTCAGGAACATGCTCGGGAGAGGGGGGCGGGAGGGGAAAGGGCACAAAGTTTCCCACAGGACATGGGACGGAGGCATTCGGTGACCCCACAAGCCCATACACCCCAAGGAGATCCTGGCAAGACCACCTGGGTTACTTTTAATGAACTATACACTCACTCACAATTAATATCTCAATGTTATTTTCTTTCCTTTGAGTAGGAACCCAAATTCTAAAAAGCCTTTTTCATGATGTGTGTTTTTAACATACAAGTTTTCACCTATACTACTCAGTTTTCCAATAAAAGAATTTCTAAATAAACAGTCTAACTTGTCTCACACGAATGCATATTTCACTCCTGAAATAAAACACGGAAATCAGTTTAGATTATGACTCAAAAGCACCATTTTTTAAATGATTTCACATTGGGTAGGTTATTCTCACCATCAGAAGTGGAGTAATAGTTATTTTCTCTCGGCGTTGTGATCTGAGACACGACATTTTAAATGTCTCCCTGGGAAAAATGGGAATGAAAATGTTGACTTCATAGGGAACCAACTGCTTTGACATTGAACAAAACACATGTGCTAGCTGGGGTCTGTGCACATGAAGACAGTCCTACACGTCTCCTCAGCCGTCCACAACCTGAGCTGTCCTTGTGTCAGGCCTTTGGTAAAAGAAAGGCTGTCTCTGCCCTCTTGAAGCTTCTCAACAGGAGGGAGAGACTTTCTTTATATAAATGATTAGCAAAGACTTAGGTTGTATGTCTATGATGAGGCCCATGAAAGGAAAACAGTTTATGAAGGGGACACACAGCATGGGGACATGAAATGGTCCTTCATGTTTGCACATGGTGGTGACAGTGGGTCACTACTCTGAGAACTTGGTGGGCATGACCCACAGGAGGAGAAGCACGACTCAGATGCAGGCAGTGGGGAGGAGAGGCCAGTGTGTTCTGGGTGACAGGGGCGCCAGTGCCAGAAGGACACTGGGAATGGCCAGACACTTGGCTGTGAGGGTCTGGGAGAGATGGAGTGAGTCTGGAATGCAGAGACAGAGCGTGGGTGGACAGCTATCTGATCTCAGTGACGGCTATTTTCATGGGTCATGATGCTTTCCTGAAGGTCCGTGTCCACGCTGTCACCCACATAAGCCCTTTTAAGACACCTTGAAGGACACCTTACTTTTGCCATCATGAACTGGGACTAATGTTCAGAAACCACTAGGAGCCTGTGCCTGTCACCACTGCCTCCATGGTGTGGTTTCCGGTTCCCAGCGGTAGGTCGTCTTCTGCACGATGGGGACGCTGTGGCCATTCCCTTCCAGGAAATGGCCTGTCAAGGAACCTGACCTCCAACACACATGCCACTTTATCTTGACTTGCCTACCTTGGAGCAGCGTGTTCACCACCAGGCACAGGCTCTCAGTCTTAGCTCACATCTAATGCTCACGTCTCAAGTCCGTTTGTTCCAATGAACATATGTACTTCACAGTCAGTATTTTTTGTAAAATTTCTTTAAAATGTCAGAAGGCACGGAGGCAAGGAATTGATGCTGCATTGAGAGGGGTGAAGCCAAGCAGGATGATTCAGGCACTCTACCCAGTTTTCCAAAGCACAAGTCTGTTTCCACAGTAACAATCAGCCCGAGGTGTCAGGGATGTTCACAGTTGCTCACGCAGCTGCCGGCTGATGCAAGCAGCGGGTGCTGCCCTCACCTAAGTATCGTCTGAAACTCTCAGCTTTTAACATAAGAGCTTTTTTTTTTTTAACAATCCTTAAAATTCATTTTTAAAATAACTTTGAGAGACTCACACAAAAAGTTTGTAAACTAACACAGGGATGTTCCAGAAGAGTCAAATAAAGATGTGAGTGTGTCCGTATGTACAGGTGTGCGTGTCACCTCCCGTGTATATAAGCACTGAAATACATGTACGTTTACGTGCGCATTTATGCATGTATATATGCATGTGTGCATAGACTCTAGTTATTAGAATATTTCATGAAAATCTTTAACATTCACAACAGCACCGTTACGAAGAGATAAAGTCCAGCCGTGCACACTTCCAGTGCCCACCTACCCCTGCAGACAGCGTCCCCTGGAACATTCTCACCTTACACGCTGTTAATGAATAAAGTCACATGTATTTTCACTTTGGTTTTAAACTTAGAACTTCAATTATATAATTTCCTTAACAAATAAGAATGGTTTTCTCTGTTTTATTATTTTACCTTCATAGTAATAGATATTCATTAAAGAAAACATAGAAGATTCAGATGCGGAGGAAATACCAATGTAAAGCTCTCCAGTATCCACACCCATAGGTCATGCCTTTGATTAGTCTCAGTTTTCCCTGGACCCCACACTAGTCTGGAGTGGGTGAGATCAATAAGAAAGTTAAGAGAAGCCAGAGGAGAACATAGGTCCACAGAATCAGCCAATTCGGCTGAAACTACACTTAAGGTCACCTTGTCAAGGTCACCAGTAACTTCAATGTTGCTAAATCCGGGGGCCCGTTGTCAGCTCTCTTTATCTGCTCTACGCAGGGGATCCCTTTCTCCCTCCGAAACTTGGATGGGTGTGGCTACACACACATTTAATACTTTTATAAATTCCAAAAGAAAACACAGACACGTACAATAAGGAATTTTAAAAATAAGCTACCAATTGGGAAAAGTACTTGAAACTTATCCAAGAGGCAAAATATAATGCTCTTGACATAGAAAGAGCTTTTTCAGTTTAATAAGAAGATCAAAACCCCGAAAGAGGACTGGACAAAGATATGAATGGAAAATTCACAAAACAAATAATATGTGAAAAATAATTAAGTTCAGTGTCATGGACAATAAATAAAAATAAATAAATTCAAACTAACATGTCACGGCTACAACATTTTCAAAACAGAGAGAATTATGCCACACAGAAGAGCATGCTCATATACTGCCGTGGAGTGCAGAGGCCCTGGAAGTGGTTTTGGCAAATTTTTTCTTAAGTCTTCCAATGTGCATTTCCTTTGACTATCAGTTCCATTTCTGGTAAACTATCCTAAGAATATAATTACATAAATATGCAAAATATGTAACTGAGTCTTCATAGAAGTATTCCATAGTAAAGAAAAGCTAGATTTAGAAAATATCTATGATACATTAATAAAAATCATGATATAAAGATCTATTCATATTTTCATTGTAGTGCATCATTACAGAATAATATGTGTAGTTCAATCCTGTTTTTGTTATTTATCCTAGAAAAAGGATAGAAGGATAAATATCCAGTACTGTGTTTTAAGATGTAAAAAATAACATGGAAGTGTGTCAAAGGAAAAGATCTAGCAGAAAGGGAGATTTTAGGATGCAGAAGAGAAAGAAAAACTGCTGAAACAGACCCTTGGGTAGCTGAGAATATCTGAAAACCGGTGCCCAAGAGGAGGAGTTGGCCCAAGACTGGAGACCCACAGGCAGGTCAAAGTTCATCACAGGAAGGAAGACTGAGTATAGAAGTGTAGGTATGCGGACATGGTGGTGGAAGCTCTTCAGATGGACTAAAACCTTCCAGTGAAATAGGACAGGAAACAAGGTTATCAGCTGGGAGTGGAGATGGGGAGGGGAGGAGACAGGATATTGACAGCAGCTGCTTTCTGGGTAGTTCCAGGAAGGGTGTGCAGCTCAGACCCTCTACAGCAGGAGGCTGCAGCTCTCCTGCACCCAAGGCCCCCTTTAGGTCCACAGGGACAGTGAAGCCATTTCACTATTTTCCTTGTAAAGGTGGTGCACATTTGTTATGAAGCTTATTTTGCAGACTCTGTAAATTGGATTATTTTTCCTTAATTCACTTTCTAACTGGGTATCATCAGCTTATGAATAAATTCTGAATGCTATATATTTATCTAAATTTATCATTTAGCTGATCAATTAGACAACTTCTCAAAGCACTGACAGTAACATTTTCAACTCAGTAGCACGTAAGTAGAATAAAAGTTTGGGATATTATAACTGATTAAAATTATGTTTTGTCAAGAGGATGACCATTTAATTCATTAATATATGAATGAAAATAAGTATTGATGTCCTACAGGAATATCATTTAACTTCTTGGAATCTGGGTTTCCTCATCCATAAAAGATAAAATCTGCTCTATCAACCGTTTTAGTGATGTTAATAATAATATGTGTTCTGTATGAAAATATCTGTAAATATTCAGTTAAGGCTTAATAGTGAAAGACAATGGAATCGCACCTTGTGTATTGATCAGGATTTGGAGTGGAAAAGAGAACACAGGGGCCTCCCACAGGAAGAGGGAGAGGACAGGAGAAGGGGTGCTCCTGTGGGAGTGGCCACCTTCCAGCACCTTCCGCCTGGCGCCCCCATCCCATGTCAGCTCCCAGGCTCCAAATGCATCAAACCCAGGGTCTGTCAAGGGCGGTACAGACCTGCCTTCACGTAAGGGAGCTTTCAAAATTCATTACCTTATGGTTGACTACCCTGATATTTTTGTATGACATTTATGAAATGAAATGTTTTCAGTATTCTGGTTAATAATAACTTAAAACAAATGCAGTCAGTTTTTCTTAGATGGAATGCATTTTTTCTTTAAATGTACTGCAGTTTTCAATCACTGAAAGCTAGAGCATTCTCTGAGGGATTACCTACATTGTAAATTCTTCAATCAGAGACTTCTAGTAGATCAGTACTTTTAAAAAAAATTCTATGAATATATAATAATTTTACATATTTATGGGGTGCATGTGATATTTTGATACATGCATATATTGTGTAATGATCAAATCAGGGTATTTACGATATCCATCACCTTAAACATTTATCATTTCTTTGTGTTGGGAACATTTTACTTCTTTTCCTCTATTTTGAAATATACAATAAATTATTGTTAACCTACTGTGCTATCTAACACTAGAACTTATTCCTTCTACTTAATTGTATGTGCCTATTAATAAACCTCTCTTTGTCCCCCACCCCACCTCTGGTAACTATCATTCTACTCTCCAGCTCCATGGGACCCACTGTTTTAGCTCCCACAAATGAGTGAGAACAGTTATTATTTGTCTTTCTGTGCCTGGCTTATTTCACTTAACATAGTGACCTCCAGTTCTACCCATGTTGCTGCAAATGACAATATTTCATTCTTTTTTTACAGATGAATAGTATTTCATTGTGCATATATATCACATTTTTTTATCCATTCACCTGTCGATGAACACTTACATTGATTCCATATTTTAACTACTGTGAATAGTGCTACAGTAAACATGGGGGTGCAGGTGTCCCTTTGATTTCTTTTACTTTGGATAAATTCCCAGCAGTGGGGGATCATTTGGTAGCTCTATTTTTAGTTTCCTGAGGACCCTTCATACTGTTTTCCATAATGGCTGTACTAATTTACATTCCCACTAACAGTGTATAAGAGTTCCCTTTTCTCCACATCCTCAAGCACAGGCAACAAACACAAAATAGACAAATAGGACCATATCAAACTAAAAAGATTCTGCACAGCAAAGGAAACAATTGACAGAGTGAAGGGACAACCTGTAGAATGGGAGAAAACGATTGCAAACCATCTAACAAGAAACTAATATCCAGAATGTACAAGGAACTCAACTCAACAGCAAATAATAATACTAATCCTATTAAAAAGTGGGCAAAGGATCTGAATAGACATTTCTCAAAAGAAGACATACAGTCATATGCAAGTAAGATTGATAATACAAAAGAAAAAAAAGAGGACATACAAATGGCCAACAGCAATATGAAAAAGTGCTCAACATCTCTAACCATCAAGGAAATGCAGATCAAAACCACAATGAGATATCATCTCACCCCAGATAATTACTATCTGAAAATTCAAATCTTATACTATTTTTGAATCAGAAGGGGAAACACACATATAGGCAGACTTAGAATTATAATAATTCACCTTAAATCGTGACTCCTTAGAACTGTATTTCAAACTAACTTCCTGCAGTGACTGTATCATCTTAGAAATAAACTTAGAAATAAAATATAGTAATTGCACCATCTAATTATTGATAGAACAAATTTAACAAGCTGTAAGATTGTGGCTAAAATTAGATAACTCTTGAGATCACAGTTGGCTTTTATTTTTACACATGAATAAATAACCTTATGATCCCAGCACCTGGTAATCCAATATATCTGAAACATCATGGTTTAGTTATAATCTTATTCTTCTTCAAATGTGTCCCTTATTAAAAAGCTTTACTTTTTCCCTGCATGTCCTCATGCTGAATTTGAACCTCTTTAAGCACCAACACATGAAATATATTCATGAACCAAGCATATAATAATCTACAATAGATTACAAGGATGTCAGCAATAATGCATCATAAGCCTAATCATAGTTTCTGCTCAGTTTCAATCATCCACACCCTGACAATTATGTAACATGTAAAAAACCATGCCTTTACAAAACAAAAGATAAACTTTTAGTTTCATAAGGTCCTATTTATTCTAAATTCAGGCATTTTACTAGTATAAATGACACTCTAAATTATCAAGTTAAACTTAAAAATTCACACTGGAGCTTGATCACAGACTGTTACCAAATATCCTATATGCAGCTGTGGTCATACAGAGATAAGGGGTTTTCCATAACTCACAATAAATTTTATAAAATCTGTCAGCCCTTTGGATGACTCTAATGTGTCACCAGTGCAAAGTAAACATACTTTTGGTACCAAATTTATTTCAGGCCAGGGACTCTCCCTCTAAAGAAACATCACCAGAGTAGGTTGTGTTTAATAATCCTGTACAAATAGAGGGGCCTTTGTACACTTTCAAAGATTAGCCTTACCATAAAACATTAGCTGACAAAACAGTATTACCTCATCAAATGCGTTTCCACTTTCATTCAAACAGATAAAATAAACATTTATTGAGTAACAAAGACACATCATCCATTCAACAGATATTTGAGTTTCTGGTATGTTTAAATATATTATATAATTATTCAGATTATATATGCACACATATATACATACATATGTACATATAAGTGTATATTTAAGAAATTAATGGAAAGGGTGGCAATATTTTTATAGGAGTTAATATTTCCTTAGATGTTATTCCAATAGCATATGCTGTAATGGTCAGGCTAATACCAGTTAACATGTTTGTTTAAAGCCGTTTATTTTAGTAGAACTCAGATTCTTGTTAATGATTTTATCATCAGTCAGCTAAGCCTGGAATCACCCACCTGTTCGGAGAGTGAACCCATCATCAAGACACCCTGCCCACCTGAAGCAGTGGGTTACACCTGCTCAGAGAGCCCCAGGTGGAGATGACTAGGCCCTGGGTCTACAATGCTGACGACGCAAACGTGCAGTTATAGAAATACCACGTCACGGTCACTGACATCAGCCAACATTTTATATTCAGTCCGTCCGTCAAGAAATCCTTTTTGGTTATTTTAAATCTCCCAGGCACCATGTGGGGTAAAAGATCAAATAAAGTGAACTCAGTGTCCTTAAATTCGCAGTGGTGTCCGTTCACAAAAAGTACTCACTGCCTGCCGGGTTATCTGCATATAACTGACGGAACTGGATATTTGTGTTGCTTTATTGAAATCACTGGATGCTGGGAGCAGAGCAGTAACATGGCAAAGATGATGAGTTCAGTCCCCACAGAGGTCAGTTAGTGTCACGCAGAGACTTGTTTCAATTCGACAGACTCAGTTCTGATTAGGCCTCAAATAATACTTTACACAAAGGTATTTTATCTAAAAACACAGAAATACCTGTAAACCGAAGACTGGATCTTTAAAAGCTAACTAAAGAAGACAGAACATCGTCGCTATGAACGGCCCAAGTTACTAAGGTGCCTGGGAGTGGGCTGGGAGGTGACTTGCTCCCAGGTGCGGTGCCCTCTGGCTCCTGGGCGGAACTGACAGCAACTGGACCGGGAGCCGGAGGGGACAGCCGCTAGTTCTCGTTCACCTCCCAACTCAAGGTTGAACATTCAGCAAGTAGAATATAAATAAATGCACCATTCCACGTGTTTATTTCTTTAAAACTCACAGTTCCAGAATCACGCAGATAATACTCTAAAGCAACGAGTGAAGGCACATAAGAAATTAGTCTGGGATTAAAGATATCAAATACCTTTTCTGTTTTCTAAAAAAATAATTCAATGTTCTCTGCCTCTTGATTTAGCCTAACTCTCTTCATGGGGCTCTCTTTGGAGAAAACATCAAGTCTTTACTGCGAGGAGCCTATTGCTTCTATAACCCATTATCCTAGCAGAGGAATCATAAAAGGAAGTAGAGATAAATGCAAGAACAAGAGTAAGGTAATGTTAAGTGTGGAACAAGCTTTACCAGATAAATTGATGCTGGAGAAAGTATTTGCAGAACTAAAATTTTATGGTTTTCCAAAAGTACTTGTAAGTTTCCTGGACTCAGAATAATACTCTAAGTGTCAAAGAACAGCAAGCTGTGATATTTTTTTTTTTTTCTGGCTGCTCCAAAGTTTGTCTACTCCTCTCTGATATTATTACTGCGTTACAAAAAAAAAAAAAAATCAAAGACAGTGAACTTCAAAAACATGTTCTCATTAGGCACATTACCTATATACTAGGAAACAAGGTACTGACTTCTACATAAGAGAACAATGTTAGCAACAGAAATTTTTGATGTTTTGGAAATGAAGAGATTTCTGGAGACCCTTCATTTGATGTTGATCTGGTACATTCCTTACCTAAACCAGACAGAACCATGAGACCAGCTCTGAGAAGGAGCTTTAGGGACATCTGGATCATCTCCAGGGGTCTCGTCTGTAGGTCACTGGGAACTAAAATCGTAAGTAGGCTGGCCTCAGGCTGAGAAAGCTCCTGACCCAAGGGGAAGGGGCCATGGAAGAAGCCAGGCCCCAGCTCTGACGGCACATACATGCTCCAGGGCTACGCTCTGGTCCTGTCCTTCCTGGGTCCCGGAGGAGTGCCTGGCCCGGTTGACCCAGCCTGCATCCTGATATTTCCTATGGTTCCCTCACAGGTCCCCTGTTTTCCTCCCACCACACTGGCTGCCCCCCTACACCGTGCCAATAATGTCCAGGTGCGGGGGTCCACCGGGCTTGGGCCAGGTCTTCTCCACCTGCTCCCTGGAGGGTCTCACCCAGCCCCAAGCTCTAACATTTATATGTTATTTTACCCCCAACCCAGGCCCCTCCCATTAAATGTGGTAAAAGCTCTAGCACAGGGGACCCCAACCTATGGTGAGTTGTATAATTATTTCATTCTATATTACAATGTAATAATAATGGAAATAAAGCGCACAATAAATGTAATGCGCCTGAATCATCCCGAAACCATCCCCCACATCCCCAGTCCGTGGAAAAAATGTCTTCCATGAAAACGGTTCCTGGTGCCAAAAAGGTTGGGGACTGCTGCTTTAGCAGATAAATTGAATCTGGAGAAATTATTTGCAGAGCTAAAATTTTATGTTTCCAAGAAGCACTTTTAAATTTCCTGGACTCATAGTGACACTAGAAATGTCACAGAAAAGGAAGACGCAGTATTTCTTTTCATGATGTGCCAGTTTGTCTACTCCTCTCTGTTATTGCTACTGGAAGTTATTCTTGATATTGCCTCGCCTCTCAAATCCTACTCAACAAGTCCTGCTTGTTCTACCTTAAAAATGCATCTCGGGTCCCTCAGCGTCCCCCAGCGCCACCATCCAGCCTCCCAACCTCTCAGCACTCCTGGCTACAGGAGCAGCCTCCTTGTTCTCACCATCCGCCCCACACTCACCCTCTCTCCACACTCCATGCTGAGGGCAGGGTGACCTCTCTGAGGCTGCTCAGTTCCCACTCCCCTTATAGCTGTGAACTTCCAGTTTCCTCGTAACATCCACTCCCTGTCCTTCCCCACCTCCCCTGAGCCTGAGAAGCTGATGTCTGGGAACCCGTTAACCAGTCTATGGGCTCCTTTGCATGTTGGCTACGGTGGGGTTCCCATTGTCAGGGTGCAAGCACTAAGTAACAAGCAGGAGCAGTTACCACTGCAGGAAGGGCGAGAGTGAAAACAGAGACCCTCTCTGGGAGATAGGGAACAGTAGGAACTGGTACAGCACTGAGAAAAAAAACATCCACCAACAAATCAGAACACACCCCAGAGACTAGGTAAGGTGCAGGATTGGAGACCAGTGGTGACTGAAGCTGCAAGACAAAACCCAGTCCCAGCACGACTCTTGACAAGGCTGACTCACCCCTCCACACTAGCAGCCTCACTGAAGGACAGGCATGCTCATTTCTAGGCATAAATTCTAACCACCTCAATCTCCTGTCTATTCATAAAGTCTGACATTTAATCAAAAATCATGGGACACACAAAAATTCAGGGGAAAAAGTGCATTGACAAGAGATGAAGCAAGCTATAAAAGCAGATATCTATATGACCCAGAAATGGAATGTAAAATATCTATGATTAATATACTAAAGACTCTAGTGGAAAAGGTAGACAACATGCATAAACATGTGGATCATTTCAGCAGCTGTAAGAAAAGAGTAAAATGAACATAGAAATAAAAACATAAAAACAGAGCAGAAGAAGTCTTCGACAGATTCATGAGTAGATTTAAGAAAGCTTAGGTAGGAATCAGTGAAACTGGATAGGTTGATAGAATTAACCTTAATTGAACACAAAGAAATGAAAAAGAGAAAAAAAAAATAGAACAGTGCATCCCAGAGTTGTGTAACAACATCAAGCATCTTAACATATCTGTGATCAGAATCCCATAAGGAAAATACAGGGAGAGAACGGGACACAAGAAATAATAGCTGAGAATTTTTCTATAATGAAATAAATCAAACCATAGACCCGAACACTCAGTAATGTAGGAGCAGTGTACCACTGCAGGAAGGGCAAGACTAAACACAGAGACCCAAGCAAGAACCCCAGAGAAAACCAAACTGGATAAATGAAAAGAAAAAAAAAAAAACAAAAAAAAAACTAGACACATAAATTTAAAACTACTGAAATAAAAAGTAAAATAAAAACAGAAAATCTTGAAAGCGTCCAGGGAAGGTGAAAAGACATTACAGAGGGAGAGACAACGAGAAGAATTTCACCTTTAGAAACTATATAAGACAGTAAACAAACGATGGCATCTTTAAAATGTTGAAAGAAAAAAGCTGTCAAAGCAGAATCTATACCTAAGAAAGTGTCTCTCAAATTGAAGGAAAAATAAAAGCATTTTTTCAGACAAACAAAACCATAGAGGATTCATTCATTACCTGCAGAGCAACACTATAGAAACTTAGACCTACACAAACAAATGAAGATCTCTAGAAAGGATTAAAATAAATGTAAAATATGTAAGTGCAAAATACATTTTCACCTTTTTAAAAATCACTCTAAAATGTAATTTATCGAGGAAAAATAGTAGCAATATATTATGGATTTGTAGCATATGTATAATTAAGATACATGAAACTTGCATAAAAAATGGGAGGGAGGAATTGAGAGTACACTATTATAGGTGCCATCAATACACAGGAAGCGATATAACATTATTTGAAGGTAGACTATAAGTAAGGGTATCCACTAAAAATTTTAGGAGGTATAAATAATAAGCCAACATGGGAAATAAAAACAAAATCATAAGAAATAATCAAAAAGTAGGCAGGTAAGATTTTTAAATCTCAAATAAACATAAGGAACAAATCAAAAACAACTAGCAAGATAGTTGTCTTTAACAATATCAATAATTATTCAATGTTAAATAGTTAAACACAGTGATTAAAAGACAGAGATAGATTGGACAAAAACAGTAATAGCCAACATTTTGCTATCTACAACAAACTCAATTAAAATATAAAGCCACTGATAGGCTAAAACTTAAAAATTGGAAAATATATACCATATAACTCTCACTGAAAGAAAACTAGAATAACTATATTTTATGAAAGTATATTTTTGAGTAAGGAATATTACCAAGAATAAAGATGGACATTACATAGTGATAATAAAGTGAGTTCATGAAGAAGGCACAAGCAATTGAAATATACATGCACTTGGCAACATAGCTTTAAAATACGTGAAGCAAAAACTATCTACCTCTATCAAAGTGAATAAACTCAAATTATAGCTGGAAATGTCAACACCTCTGTCTTAGTAATTAATATAATCAGTAGACAGAAAATCAGTAAGGAGGAAAAAAATCTAAAAACCACTATCAACCAACTTGCCCCAACTGACCTTCATGGAACATTCCACTCAACAAAGGTAGACAATACATTCTTTCTAGTTATCCATGGAATATTCATTAAAATAAAACATATGCTGGTCTATAAAACACACATCAAAATGTAAATAAATTGAAATCATATAAAGTATGTTTTATGACTATAACAGAACTAAACTCGAAATAACAAAGGTATGGGAAATAATTATGGAACTTGTGAAAATTATCTAAGAGAGAAATGTGATATTGAAAAATCAGATAGTCCCTACATTCCAAAAATGCTGTACTGCTGTATTTTTTATATTTTTATACATTAGATATTACTAAATATCTGCTTTATGCATTCAGTACAACTCATGAAAATAGCAGTCTATGAAACAAGGAATAAAAATAGTTCAAAAAATAGCTAAACACAATGTAAAAAGAGAGAAGCTGAGATGTATGCAGAAATAAAAAGTGAGCCATGAGAGAGAAAAAAAGACACTACAGAATTTCTGTAATACATTATAATCAACAACCAATATCCCAGTCACTTTCAAGGAAATTCTAGTGGCACATCCATTAAAATCACCAGAAGACATTAACAGCACCAGCAGCTGTGCTATTTACTGTGCTGACATCAAGCCATAGCAAGAAACTGAGATACAACTATCAGAAAGTCAGTGAAGAATTATCTTTGTTCGCAGATCAATCAAAACCAGTGAACAAGTATTAAAATTAATCAAGTTGGCCAAGTATTTAAAATAGGCACAAAATGAGTAACATATGTATCATTAATGGCATAGAAAATTTGTTTAAAATTTCCTCATGCAAATTTCAAGAATAAGATGTGTCTGGAAATAAACAGAATGTAAATGTACAGAAAATATATGTAGAAAATGATGAAGCCTCACCAAAGTTGGAAAAAAAATGAATGTAATAAATGCAAAATTACACCATGTTCTTACATAGGAAGAGTTATTACTGTGAATTATTACTATTCCCAAATTAATTTGCAGATGCCATGCAATGCTAATAAAATTCATAAAAGAATTTAGGGACAAATTTCTCTCAAGTGATCCAGGAACAATAAACTGGAATGAACAGACAAGAAACATAGAATAATGAGAAAGGATTTGAATCATCAAACATCAAAATAAGAAAAATCCAATTAAACTAAAGCCAAAGCTTAAAAAAAAAGTGTAAGCTCTTTCTCCTAGAAATAGCACGTTGAGGATTTTATTTTATAAAAGGATCTGGGATAAATACGCACGGGCAGGTTTAGAATAGTAAAAGCATGGAAACCAGTCAGAGGATCTACAACAAAGGACGGCTCTGTTATGACACAGAGGATGGAACACGATGCAGCCACTAATGTCAGAAGAACATCATTAAGATTATCATCTACAATAAACTGAACATTACTCATACATTATAAATAAATTTTTATAATCAGGAAATAAATGAACGCTATTGGTTTGAAATTCCCCAAAAATGCAAATTCAGTCATGAAAGTCATTCAGGGCTATCTTACTCTACCAGAGGAGGTAAAGAAAAATGTGGATTTGATCAATCTTTTGCCTTGGCCTTGTAAGGACAATGTGGGTTAGTCACATACTGTGGGCTGACATGGCTTTGGCATGAATTTACAAAGCTGTTAAAAAATTGCATAACCTTTCCTGAACATGAAATATCCAAACATTTTTTGAAGGTGTTATTTATTTAAAAAGTCATTTTAGCATCTGGTTTCCAATGACTCTGTTGAAAACATGAGGAGTTTGAATGCCTGGCCTGAAGTCACAAAGCAATAGAGCTTCTGCAATCGAGTCCGAATTCAGGGCTTCTGGGTCTTTGTCTTTCATGCTAACTTCTAGACATGGCAGACAAATAAGAGATTTTTAACTAAGCAACAAACTACAAATTCAGAGCAATAATTTTCCACCTACTATGCCATTAACCTCTTTTTCTTCAACTAACAAACTTTCATTATTGATGCCTAACATTGCTTTTTAAAAGAGGCAAATATTATTAATCTCAAAAAAAGGAAAAAAGCAATCACAAAATCATACCTTCAAAGGCCATACAAATAAATATATTTGATCTATCATTTAGCTGTCAAATTGATAGGAAATCCACCCAAATTATTTAAGAATCCTTTTTCTTCTCTCCTACTGAGCATCTTTGAATGCCGGGGCCGAGCCACGCCATTCCCTTCCTTTCCCCAGACAGGAGGGTCTCACAGTGGTCCTCCTCTCAGATGTTCACCCTCGTTTCCTGTAGGTCTCTCATGTGCTGTCTCCCTGTTTAATTCCAAGATCATTCTGTCTCATCAAATTTGATCCTTCCCTCGTACATTCTTCAAAAAGCCGTTGATTTATTTGTTTATATTTGGGTTCAGGCCTATTGCGGATTAAACCGAGATCATACAAACTCATCTAGAAGGGATCGATATTTTTCACTCTGCTCCTGAAGGACAGTCATAACATGATAATCAATACCACCACAGAGATCACTCGTGGATATTTTTATAATATTTAAAGAAAATGGGAAGTTCATTCAACTGTGCTTTTTTATAGCATTATGATTTACAGACCAGTAGTTTTCCTTTTCCTTTTGTCCCCATAAAGTGGTAGTATTTCAGTTAATCTGCATTTGTTCTGACCTGGACCTCTCTAGCAATTCACACTATCATTTAACCAACTGAAGTGTCAAGACAAAGTTTTAGGAATATCGCTTCCCAACATGCATAAGAAAACATCATTAAGGTAACATTCATGCAGCAATGATTTATTTCACCATAAGCTGAGTGATCATAGAGAGATAAGAATAAGGTACAGTCCTTTCAAGGAGTTTTTAATCCAAAAGGGTATAAAAATGAAACTGTTCCTTTTGAAAATTCAACTTAGTTTTGTTAGATCCTTTAAATTATTTTTTTTTCTTTTCCAGTAGAAACAAAATTCATTTATCAGGAAACACTGCCAAATCACAGAATTATTTCCTGCGGCAGACATCTGAGGATTCAAGGCTGGATGAAATCACAGCCAGTACCCTGAAGGCCAGTTAGCACGAGTGTTTCACGTTCACCCGAAACGGCAGCCCATCGACAGTCACACGGTGACACTTCGCCAGAGCAAGCGATGCCGGCTGCAACCACCAAGGCACTTGTCAGGTGCTGCGTCCTGGAGAGACAGGGGGATTGCCTGGAAGCGCGGGAGAAGAGGGGCTTGGCAAAAGCAAAGTGGGCTGACATTTCAAGGGCTGTCAGGATCCAAGAGTTTTTCTTCCGTCGAAGTTACAAACCTGTTTGTCACTGTTGTGTGAGCGGCAGTACAGCTGAGTGGCAGAGAGCACGAGCTCCAAGCCACTGTCGGGTCAGCAGCCTGGTTCTGCCTCAACGGTCTGGCCTTCGGGCAACTTCCTGCAAACCAGTGTAGGCGCCCCTCAACTCACAATCGGGTACGTCCGATAAGCCCGTCGTCAACTAAATACCCCAAGTTGAAAACGCCTCGAAGACTGGGAGCCACGGCATTGCGAGAGGAGGATGGACTGTACTCAAGTGTATCCCTTCACCACCCTTGTAAAGTCGAAAGATCCCAAAGAGGGACCATCTGGGGGTGCCTGGCCACGGAGCGGGTGAGAGCACTGAGCAAGCAAACGCCTGGAGGAGAACGGTGTGGGGCACACGCAAGCAGCCTGTGCGTGTCGCTGGTTTTGATCAGTTTTCATCCCTGACACCTGTCGGCCCTGATTCAACTTGAAATGACGTGGACTCTACTATATATCTTTTTACCTAAAAAATAGGGTTAAGAGAAATTCCAATCATTAAAGTTAAATTCATTAGCCTCTTCAAATGATGGGCTCTCGCAGCCGTGCTGTGGCCCGCTGGGTGGGCCCTGGGTGGTCTCCGTCCTCGAGCACACGGCTCTCTGAGCAGTGGTGTGGCACAGTGGTTAAGGCCATTGGCGCTGTCCTGCCAGGGCTCAGAAGCAGGCTCTGCCCTGCAGCTGTGTGGCCCTGGCAAGTCACTTAACTGAGGTCTTGTGCCTCAGTTTCACCTATAAAAAGGGGATGATGAGATCACCTTTCTAGTTAGAGCCACTGAATTGAATAAATAAGTTAATATATGTAAGGGATTGGGGATGGGCTGGGCATGTAGAAAATGCTCCATAGATATTAGTTGCTATGTACAAACAAGTCTGGGGCTCTATGAATAAAACTAAAAATAACATTCCATAGGCCACCATATGAAAGAAAGCTTGGGGGCAAAGCTTGAAGACTTAGAAAAAAATAAAACCAGGCTGAAATGAACATTCAAAGCAGTCATAGATAAACATTTGTCCAATATCACTAATAACTCATCATAGCATCAATAATAAAACATTTCATGTTTTTACTCTTATTAATTATACATAATAGGGGTTCTTAGTTCTCAGAGGAGAAAAAGCTATTTTAAAGAGGTAAGACTCATATGTGGGGAAATTCTCAAGGCTTGAAAATTGATTTTAATTTGCTAATATTTTCTCCAATGACACACCAATTAAGACTGCATGGGATTTTCTTACCCCAAATTAAGTAGCCCTTCTAATAAGCATGGGTTAAAGCCCATGAGGGTGTAATGCCCCCTCTTCAAAGAAACTCTCTGGGTAAGTGAGCCAGCCCCTTCACACACATCCCAAGCCAAGAGGAAGGCGAATTTTTCTGAAATACTGTAGAACTGGTATATATCTACATATCTATATCTATCTATACACACACACGTAAAGTTTCATTAAGGTGTTAAAATGCCATCCTAACATTCATGCACTTTGCCACATTACACCTCAGAAAAGAAAAACATGTTAATAAAAAAGGATTGGTGTAGCCTCCATCTGAAAAACCTTGGGTGTCTGCGTTCCCGTGGACTTTATCCCAGACGTAACCGGCACCTGGTCTGCAGTGCCTCTACCGACTGCTGTGACACCTGTGCAGTCGCCGTCAGACAAGGAAGCGTGCAGTGTGCGGTCGGCATGCAGTCGGGGAGGACGTCTGGGACAGGGGAGAGGGAAGCTAATAGCCTGGGGAGGGTGACTTCCTTTGAACAACAAAGTAGCTGGATTCTGAATATGCTTTAATGGGGAGCTGACTGGACTTGAAGAAGCATCCATGTGGGGTGTGAGAGAAAAAGACCCTTCGGGGAGGACTCCAAGGTGTCTGACCCAAGCGATTGGATACATCCAACTGACATTATTTAGGATGAAGAAGACTGTATACAGGAAGCTTCCCTTTGAAGGAAAGATCACAAACTCAATTTTGGGATATTGGCTATCCAAAGGGAGATCAAGATTTTAGATCTAATTAGTGTTGTCAACACAATATTCCATCAACTTCTTCCACCCAACACCTGCTCTTCACACCACCTACTCCAGTGATTTGGGTATGGTCTTCTTGACTCAGTTAAGTCCAGTGTAAAATCAGTTACTTTTATGACCACATATCAAGTGCAACAGAGAGCCTGCACCTCACCCCAACTCCGATCCCTGCCCCTAGCTGGGGTGGACTGAGCTCATCTATTCCAGTTATCTAGTGCGGCACAACAAACCACCCCCAAACACAGTGGTCTCTTTGCCATCTTCATTATGGTTTCGTGGACATTGAATAAATCCTCACTGAATCGAGAAAGAGTGTTAGCAGGGACATGATGATGGCATCAAAATTTAAAAACATCTTAGCAGTCCTATGATTGGGGTAAACCAAAAACTGGCAGGTAGCGGGTATAAGTACTGTACTTGCTTTCAGAAGCCAATTACATAAGCATGTTTATTCAAATAAGGAAGAGTTGACTTTAAATCTCAGGTTCATGGTCAGCTCACACCTGTCTGGATATCACAAAGCCCTCCATGGCACTCCCCTTCTGACACATCTCTGACACTCATCCTCTCTCCTTCTAGGGCCACTGCATTCTGCTGGGCAGGTCCTCATCTGCTCAATGTCCCCTTCACCACCTGGACCACTGCAGTAGCCCCTCAGCAGGCACCCACCCTGCCAGCAACAAGGGCCACAGACGCTAATCAATGTATTCGGTGTCTGAGTTCTCATCCAACCCTCACACATGATCAAATAGAGAAACCCTGCCTAACAGAGAATTGCTATTTACACCACAAATAAGCACCTGATGCTAAAAAGAAGTAAAATAAAGCAAAGCACATACCAAAAATATATTAAATATAATTTCACCAACTCAATGATTTAAAAGGTACTTCAGAATTTTTAAATATTCTTGATAATAACTACCATCAGTTGCTACTAGTGTCTTCAAAGTTCTCATTAATAAAATGTTAAATAATTTGATTTTTGGTAGCTCTGTTCAACAATCTGTAGTTTTTAATGATGAGGGGAATAATCCCTATAAGAGATACGAAGAATCAGATATATTACTTATTAACTTTAGTAAATGTGAATAGAATAGCAATATCGGGACTGCTATTTAATCAAGAAATTAAAACTTGGCGACTGACCTAGCATGATCAATCAGTAGCTGAGAAACACAATTTGGGGACTGACATGTTTGTTACTTTCATCTGCCAGTATTTTTTAAACATTTCCATTAATTAGTCTGAGAGATTTATGACTCTCTTCCAAGTGTTATTCAACTGCTACTTGAAAATAATAAGGTTAGACATACTAAGATACAGTGTTTGGGTTCTCAGGCTGCTGTTAATTAAAACACATTAGGCCTAATCGAATACCCAGGCGGCGTCCTGTGGACGATCCCAGGCTGTTCCATCAGTCAACTTGCTCTATGCAAAGGGGAAACAGCGAATGGCAATAATCTGCAATCAAAATGCACAGGCGCCGCCAACCGACAAACAGGAGAAGAGTCTTCGCCTGGGGTGTCCACCTCACTTCTCCCCAACAGAGCAAAGCACAGATGAGAAAGCACCTTGCCCCCCATTGCACTCCTCCTGGGGAGATTCTGACAATGGTCCAAATTCGCAAGGATGATACGACTTTCTGTTTAATGTGTTTTCGTTACCATAGATGTTTAAATATGAGATCTGGATAAAAATCATTTACATTACTAACAATCAAATGATACTTCAAATGTGAATTTAGAAATAACACTGAAACTTTTTTTTAAGTTGCTTGGACACCATAACCAGCATTCACTACTTAAATAACTTCTTTAAGATTAACTCAAAGATTTATCTAATCAATTCCTACTCCAAAACTGTAAGGAAATTTTTAAAAATCCAAGTTTAATTTTTTCATAAAGAGCCCAATACAAAGGAATTACTCAACTAAATTCCCAGCTGTCTTTAAAAACATGGTTTGATTAGTTTGGAAACTATATTTAATTCTAAGATGTGCCAAAGGTGCACATGAAGAAGTATAATCACAGTTTCGAGGCAGCTTATAAAATAAGTAAAAGCTCTGAGGAGGCCAAATATTATACTCTATTATGTACTCAGAATGTACCTTAAATGTTGGGATTTGACACGGATCACAATGGGCACCCAGAACTACACATCAGAACGTCCTCTAACGACAAATTGAGCAATGAGCATCGAGGCAGAGCTCGCCAGTCATTTCCAGGGTCAATTCTTCCCTTCGAGTATAGGGAAAAGAAGCTCAATGCTCGGCTGACCCAGCCAAGGGACAACATTCCCCTAGTCCCTTCCAGGTAGATGTGGCCATTCGACTAAATTCAGCCAATGAGAGGCAGGCAGAAATATCCTACGGTTTCTCCCTGTCAGTGTCTCTGAAAGGGAAGGGGAGCATCTTCTTTCCAGGCTGGACACCTTGCGGTGGCCTCAGACTGGTCTGCCCCTGAGAGCGTGACAAGGATGGGGGCAGTGGACAGCACGGAGCCAGGTCTCTGCTGGCACCGCGGAGCACCCTTACCAACTCTGGGTTCCTAACCGTGGACTTCCCTCCTGGATAAACAATGGTGGTGAGGCTTGGATTTTCTCTTAAATGCAGCAGAACCTAATCTTAAATGATGCCCACCACCATTCTAGACCACTCGTACCACCATGCCCAACCCCTTCCAAGCTCATGTCTCCTCTCACCCTCCTTCTAAAGGAAGAAAGGCTGGGAACATTGTAACTGTTGCTACCCAGTCCCATAAAAATGCATACTCATGTATAGGATGCCATGTCCATGATGAAAAAGAATTAAAATTTAATCTTGGTTAGAGTAAAACATTTCAAGTACAAATAAAAAACACCAACCCCAAGTGGACCTATATTTAGGTCCTTTTGACACCTTCATTTTGAAGACTGCTCGAAGAAATGTGCCAACTATTATTATTTAATGAATATCAGGCTTCTAGGGCATTAAGTATACATTTCTAAAGATTATAACTCAAGAGTTTTAATTACAACAATGCTGAACATTTGTATTTATATTTTTGGGTTAAAAAAATGTTATAGTAAAAGAGCCAAGTACATGTTTCCAGCATTCGTAGCACTCTATATAAAGGGTCCCTGCTTATCCATTGTGCTAAATAGAATTTTGGAAGGCACAGAGAGCCCAGTAGACGTAATGGATTTATATATTCATTCTTCAAGGAAAAAAATTGCCTCTTAAAGTGCTGTGGATAGTGCATTTAAGTTATTTGACTTCTTGATGTCATATGTTGTTAATGTCATATGCCATGTCTAGAATATTTTATTTTTAATGTGTACTACCAGATAGACACAACAGCAGCTACAGCCCATTTTATTTTGGAGTTAAAGCAAGAACATACACGGGTCTCAACTACTCTTCAAGTTGCCAATACTATTCTTAGAAGAAACCACCTGCTAGGAGGCTAACTGTTAGAAGAAACAAATCTCACAGCATCTTCAAAACATTACCTATGGGTTTGAGGTGAACAACCAGAATGAAAACAACAAACCTTGTATTAGCATGTGCGCATCTATGAAAAGAAACATCAGCTTCAAGACATCCCTGACTCGTCCTGTTCCATTAGAATCACCTGGACTGGGGTTCAGCCAGCACTCACTCTGCTCCATGACCCACGGTGGGCAGAGGCTACTCCTACCCCACTGGTTTTGGGCTGGGCCATGTGACTTGCTATGGCCAGCGGACTGTTAGTGGACGTGATGGGAACAGTGCCTTAAATGTGCTTGCAAATTCGGCTGGGTCTCGTGCTACTGATGATCCACAATGAGCAAACACCCCGAGGAACTCCTGATCCACGGAGGAGGGAGATACACATGAGGAAGATATGAACCCACCTATCGTCTCAGGGTCAGCTGAGACACGGCAAATCCCACAGGCCTGAGTGAGAAACATATGCTTTGTGATTTAAGCCATTGGCCTTGGGGTGATTTGTTTTACAGTATAATTGTGGCAAAGGCCAACTGATACGCCACTCAAAGTCACTCTGGCCAGAGCGGCTGGAGCAGCCGTCCTAACGAGAGACCCTCAGTCAGCCCTTCCGGCATGAAGTGTAATTACCTCTGTCCAAATACACTTTTTTTTTTTTTTTTTTTTAGTCTACCTCAAAATCAGCCCACCTACCTCGTTCCCAAATGACTCACGTGTTCTTTGTGTGCTACAGAGTCTTAGGTCTGCAGTCTGCCATATTATCTTGGCTTCTGCGATAGCTCTGTAATTGTTCCCTAATGGAGTTACCCATGTTGTAGCATATCCAGCTCCCTGAGGGAAGAGACTTTTTCTTATACTTCTTTTAGAAAGCCACAGCGTTAGACAGAAAATTCATTTAGCATATGTCAGCTGGAATTGATTAGAACTTGTGAAACAGAGAGCTGGAGTTCAGAGCACATTGACACTACCGGAGGATACCTGTCTTATTTTTCCTAAACGTATATTGGGGGGAAGAAATAAAAGGGTGTCTCCAAAAATATTAATTATATCTTAATTGAATACATCTAATCATGGTTGGCAAACAACTGCTTGAATTCTACATTAGCAAATTATCTAAAAATGTAAGTAAATATTGCTTCCTTATTACAGGTACATTGCACAAAAATGTTCGTTGCTGACACTAATAATTTAAAATGTAACATAAACTATTTGAAACTGCTACACTTGTAGATAAGATAAAGGGCTATATTACTTTTTGGTCCAAAGCTCATTAATCAACAACATGATTTTTTCCTACTCTTTTTCTAATCTTTCACTTACCACAAAGGCTCTCATACTGTAGGCAGCAGCACAGTCATGGGAGGGGGCTACACGTCACTGAAGTCTACTCACGACTGTGACCATTTTACCCCAGCATCCCTGGGGACATAATCATCCCGGTTAAACCAAGAGGCCTCTAGGCAAAGCATGCAGGTCATAATTCAGAAGAACACATTTTAGAAATCACAAGAAATCCAGGGCCAAAAGTGAGGAAATTATGCTTGAAATAAAATGCATATTTTTACTTGTTTCTACTTTATTTGTTTTATATGCTATTATCCGTCAAATGTTGAGGTTTATTTGACTTTTGCACACACAGTATTCTCACTGACCACAGGACGACTTGGTGACTGTGGACACACTGCATTCTCTTTTACCCACTATGTCTTACTTGTCAGTTTCAGAGAAAAATGGGAAAGCCCTCTGGTCACCACTGTTGACTGGAGTGGACTACAGGATAGAGGGCCAGAATTCTGCAGCCACGAAGTCTCCGGTCTGGTAGACTATTTGCAAAAATGTTATCCCCTCCCTGTACCTGCTCCCCTTTAGGTTGTGACTTTGGATCTCCTCCTATGAAGAGGTGGAGTCCTTCTCTCCACCCCTTGAAGCTGGGTTGGCTTTGAATCTTGCGGTGGTCAAGAGAACATGCCAGAAGTGGGCATGGGCCACTTCTGAGACCTTGAATGTGCCCACCATTCTCTGGGAACCTCAGGAGGAGCCTGGAGCAGGCTGCTGGAGAAAGGAAGACCATGAAGGAGGCAGACAAGGTCCCCAGCTGAGGGCTTCCCAAGCCGTGCAGCCCCCAGCCGAGCAGCAGCTGCCCACACACACAAGGGAGCCCAGCAGACCAGAAGGACCACGTAGTAAGCCTATGTGTTTGTTCTAAGCCACTAAATTCTGGGATGGGTTGTTACACTACCAAAGCTAACTGAGAGGCCAGGCCTTCATCCAAAAACTCAAATACAATCTATTTCCTAACACCATGTAGCACCAATGCTGGTGAGTAAGGTAAATTTCAAGTAGGGACATTCTGTGAAAAAAATCCGATACCTGTGGTTCTCCCGCTCTAGTGTGTGTCAGATCACCTGGACAGCCTGTTAAACACAGACACTGAGGACATCCTGAGAGTTTCTGATTCAGCTGCTCTGGGGTGGGGCCTGAGAATCTGCATTTCAAACAAGCTCCCAGCTTTTGCTAATGTTATTGGTGTGGGTACCACACACTGCGAATCAATGTTTTATATGATCAAATGGAATGCAAACAAAAGATTCCCTGACAGAATACTGGTTTTATTAAATTAGAAGAATAAAAGCATCTTTTAAAAATCCAATTAGACTAGGGAATCCTATCAGATTTCAACATAAGAGAAAAAGAATTATATTTATTATGCAGACATGCTGGGCAACATGGACATTAAATTGAAAACAATAGATTATTCCACCTAGAGCCATCAACACTTCATGAATTACCCCCAGTGCAACAATTTATGGTCATATTTAAAACTAAGGCCTTTTTTTTAACAGTGTAAAGAATATGAGTCACATTAAATATTACAGCAGGAATAAACAGTGTTTCCATATACTATTAATATTTAAACTTTAAAAATCACAGCAAGTAGAGCATTTATTTCTTTGAGACAAATTGCAGTAATATTTCAGATATTATTCATGTTGATGATGCCATCCTTGGTTTATGGAGTGTACACATTTTCATTTCAAATGTCTTACTTCAGTAATTTAAATATATTTGCATTCTCTGAAGCTCCAAGTTCTCCTGGCAGTGAGTCCTGACTTTTTTAAGGCACATGAAGCTATTTCCATCTAGACTCCTTCAATCTGTGCATTCAACAGATCATTGTACTCAACTACCTAAAGACACATAATTCTTCAAAGTAAATTCATTTTGTTTAAATCAATACTGTAATTTATAATATAGAAAACTGACTTTATTTTAGAAATGAACATTATGTGTTCTATTTTCATTTCAAACTAATGATTAATACTCCAACTTAAGGCAATTTCAAATTTCATTATTTTATAAACTATAATATATCTAGTGTATAATTTTAAAGCAAATGCTACATTCACATAACAGGATTATTCTCCTTCCTACAGAAACTATAAAATATTTTATCTCAAGGCCTCATTTGTTAAAGATAAAAATAGCAGATAGAATTTTTAGTTTTAGTTTTAGTTTTATTCCTACTAAGTTTCCCAGAAGCTTATATAACTTATATATTAAATATAATATTAATATATTATCATATTATACAATTATATAACATAGATTATAATATATTATTGTAATTAATATCTACTATGACATCATAATTATAACTTATTATAAATAATGATATATAATAGAAGTATATATCTATAAGTTATATATAATATGTACAATATTATATATTACATAATGTATGCAAATGTACATTTTATAAGTTATAATTTATTATGACTATATATAAGTTATAATATATGTGTCAAAACTTATACATTATATAAGTTTCATATTTTTTTTAATTGAATAGGTAATTACATAACTTTGATCCCATGTAATAATGAATTATATTCATTTACTGGGAACTTTTTCCTCAAATGTCCATAGTTTAAGGACATTTTCATCAGCTGCATTATAAATTTTAGCATAATAGTCTGTCATCGCTGATCTATCATCTCAGACTCTTAAATCTAAATCAAACTCATGTTTACACATGTCAGGATAAGGCTAGTCTCTCTTTACTAGCAAAATATCAATGGTGACAACCCTGTAGGCTTAACTGTAATAATTCAGTTGATTTTATTCCTCCATTATTATTTTCAAGCAAACATTCTTTACATTACATAGCACACAAAGGGAACCCAGAGAAGATGGCATATGGTTGAAGTTCACGTGGTAAAAAAAAAAATGGTCACAAATTTCACAGGTGGGCAAAAAACATTAAAATTTCTTTGCAAAGCTGTTTGGATGTATACTCTAGAAGCTTATAAATAATCTTTTGGACCTGCAATTTCACTTTTTGTAATTGATACTGAAAATGCACAAAAAATGCTCTATGCATACGGGGGATTGATCACAGCATGATTATAATAATGAGAATTTGCCATAACAATCATGGAAGAGTAAGGCAAATTGTGCAGCAAATTAAATTAATGCTTATGAAGAATTTTAAATACATGTGAAAAAGGCAAGCTACTGATTTGAAGATGGAATACGCGCTCAAATGCATGCAAACGCAGAGGGAAACACCTCATAGGAATTTCCAAAACAAGCACAGTGCCAGTTCTGCACGTTGGAATTACCTGGGAACTCTGTTTTCTTCACTGCATGTTCCGGTACTTGTATTATCATTGTTTCAACAAAACACTATTTTACAATGTCGCATGAATAAATATGTCTCCTACAAAAGTCTTTTGCCAGATTATGTGAAAATACAATGTTCACCAATATTTGGGAGAAGCAGTAAGGTAGGAATCAAGGAGAAATTTATACTTAAAATTTTGAAATATTTGAGAACTGTTTTCTCCATTGGGAACTGAAAACTAAATATAGGCATACATCAGAGATATCATGAGTTCAGTTCCAGACCACTGCAATAAAGCCAATGTCGCAATAAAGTTGTCACATGAATATTTGGGTTTCCCAGAGCATGTAAAAGTTAGGTTTACACTATATTGTAGTCTATTAAGTGTTTAATAGCATTACTAAAAAATGTACATACCTTTATTTAAAAATAATTTATTGCCCAAAAATGATAACAATCATGTGAGCATTCAGCGAGGCATAATGTTTTTGCTGGAGGAAGGTTCTTGCTTCGATGCTGACGGCTGCTGACTGATCAGGGTGGTGGCTGCTGAAGTCTGGGGTGCGTGGCAGTTTCTTAAAATAAGACAACAGTGAGGTTTGCCGCATCAATTGTCTCTTCTTTTCCTGAGAGATTTCTTTGTAGCACGTGATGCTATTTGATAGCATTTTATCTACAATACAACTTGTGTCAAAATTAAAGTCAATCCTCTCAAACCCTGTCACTGCATTAGCAACTAAGTTTATGTAATATTGTAAATTATTTGTTGTTTAAACAATATTCACAGAATCTTCATGAGAAGTAGATTCTCAAGAATCTCAAGAAACCACTCTCTTTGCTCATCCATAAGAAGCAACTCCTCATCCATTCACATTTGATCATGAAATTGCAGCAATTCAGTCCCATCTTCAGGCTCCACTTCTAATTCTAGTTCTCTTGCAATTTCCACCACATGTTCAGTTACTTCCTCCACTGAAGTCATCCATAAGAACTGGAATCAAATTCTTCCAAATTCCTGTTAATGTTGACATTTTGACCTTCTCCCATAAATCACAAGTGTTCTTAATGACATCTAGAATAGTAAATCCTTTCTAGAAGGATTTCAATTTACTTTGCCCACATGCATCAGAGGAATCATTACCTATGGCAGCTATAGCCTTATGAAATGTATTTTTTTAAGTAATAATATTAGAATGGCAAATTTACTCAATCTACGGGGTATAGAATGAATGCTGTGTTAGCAGGCATGAAAACAACATTAATGTCCTTTGAAAATCTCCATCATAGTTCTTGGGTGACCACGTGCATTGTCAATGAGCAGCAATATTTTAAAAGACATCTCTTTGAGCAGTTCTCAACAGTGGGCTTAAAATATTTAGTAAACCATACTGTAAACAGATATAATGTCATGTAGGCTTTGTTCTTCCACTTATAGAGCACAGGCAGAATAGATTTAGCATAATTCTTATGGGCCCTATGATCTTCAGAATGATAAATGATCAATAACTTCTACTTAAAGTTATCAGTTATATTAGCCCTTAACAGGAGAGTCAACTTGTCCTTTGAAGCTTTGAAACCAGGCATTGACTCTTCCTCTCTAGCTATGAATGCCCTAGATGGCATCTTCTTCCCATATAAGGCTATTGAAAATCTGTTTTTTAGTGTAGCTACCTTCATTAATGATCTTAGCTAGATCTTCCAGATAATTTGTCACATCTACATCAGCACTTGCTGCTTCACCTTGCAGTTTTATGTTACGAAGACAGCTTCTTTCCTTAAACCTCATGAACCAAGCTCTGCTAGCTTCAACCTTTTCTTCTGCAGCTTCCTCACCTCTCTCAGCTTTCACAGAATTGAAGAGAGTTGGGGTCTTGCTCTAGATTAGGCTTTGGCTTCAGGGCACATTGTGGCTGACTTGATCTTCTATATAGACCACTCAAACTTTCTCCATATCAGCTGTAAGTCTGTTTTGCTTTCTCATCATTTGTCTGTTCACTGGAGTAAAAGTTTTAATTTCCTTCAAGAACCTTTTTTTGCATTCAGAAATTGGCTTTTTGGCCCAGGAGACCTAGATTTCAGGCTATCACAGCTTTTGACATGTCTTGCTCACTAAGCTTAATCACTAGCTTTCGATTTAAAGTGAGAGATGTACAACGCTTCCTTTCTCTTGAACACTTAGAGGCCATCGTAGGGTTATTAACTGGCCTAATTTCAATATTTTTGTGTCTCAGGAAAGAGGGAGGCCCAAGGAGAGGGAGAGAGATAGGAAGAGCAGTCAGTGAAGCAGTCAAAATACACATAAGACTTACTAAGTTTGCTGTCTAACACGGGTGCAGTTGGTGGTGCCCCAAAACACTCATGATAATAACATCAAATATCACTGATCACAAATCACCATAGCAGGTATAATAATGAAAACGTTTGAAATACTGAGGCAATTATCCAGATATGATACAGGGACATAAAGTGAGCACATGCTGTTGGAAAAATGGCCCTGACAGACTTGCTTAACACAGTGTTGCCACGAAACTTCAATTTGTAAAAATCTTGCTATCTGTGAAGCGCAATGAAGCAAAGTGCAATAAAATGAGGTATGCTTGTACTATGTATCAAGTTGGCTATTTTCAAAGTGGAAAATCCATTAGCTCTTCTTTCCAGTTCCCATAGTCAGTTATTATATATCTCAACAGCAGAATGCAGCTCATCCATTTTATTTTTATTTATGTTTTTGCAATTCATGTTCAGTAGCACAGCCAAATTTGGAACTGGCATCTTTTTTGTTCTTTAACATCATAATTACAGACTTCTACATATGAAAAGATAAGACAGATATGCACTTTTGGTTACCCAAGTATTAAAAATGGTACCAAATACATTGAAAACACGTTTAAAATACTCATTTAAGAAGAAAGATCGGCCGGGCGTGGTGGCTCACGCCTGTAATCCTAGCACTCTGGGAGGCCGAGGCGGGTGGATCGCTGGAGGTCAGGAGTTCGAGACTAGCCTGAGCAAGAGCGAGACCCCCGCCTCTACTAAAAATAGAAAGAAATTATATGGACAACTAAAAATATATATAAAAAAAATGAGCCGGGCATGGTGGCGCATGCCTGTAGTCCCAGCTACTCGGGAGGCTGAGGCAGAAGGATTGCTTGAGCCCAGGAGTTTGAGGTTGCTGTGAGCTAGGCTGACGCCATGGCACTCACTCTAGCCCGGGCAACAGAGCAAGACTCTGTCTCAAAAAAAAAAAAAAAAGAAGAAAGATGGTTTTGGTTTTCAGCTTGTTTGGAGTGACATTTTGAAACAAAAGATTGTGGTTGTTTTGGACAGAAAGAGAGAATTGATTAATTGGTTTCATGAGTTTCCAAACTTGAGAAGATCACAGTCAATAGTGAAAAAATATTCTCAACATCAAGACCTAAGACTGTCACAGGCTTAGTTAAAAACAATTCAGAGACATCTGGCAAACAGAGAAATCCTGAGAGAAGAATCTCCGTGGCCTAGGAACTCTGAGCACAGGGAAAAGGACAGACAGCATCGCCCAATCCTGGCCTAGCATGCAAAATTCTTCAAAGACCCTTCTTCATCTTTAATTTATTGTCTTGACAGCCACTTTGAGACAGGTAGGAAGAAATATTTAAATACTCATTTAAAAGAAGCTCCATATATGGCTTTTATAATTTTGAGTTACGTTCCTTCTATGCCTAATTTTTTGAGGATTTTTTTCATGAAAGGGTGCAGGATTCTATCGAATGCTTTTTCTGCATTTATTGAGATGATCATATGGACTTTGTTTTTGTTTCTGTCTATGTGGTGAATCACATTTATTGACCTGTGTATGTTGAACCATCTCTGCATCCCTGGATGAAAACAGGAGGGAGATTCCTCAAATAAAAGTAAACCTACTGTTCAATCCAGCAATCCCACTGCTGGCTATCTACGCAAAAGAAATGAAGTCATTTTATAAAAAAGACACCTGCACTGGAATGTTTATCACAGCAAAATTCACAATTGCAAAGATGTGGAATCAACCTAAGTGCCCATCAATACATGAGTGGGTAAAGAAAATGTGGTACATATATATATACCATAGAGTACTATACAAAAGAATGAAATAATGTCATTTGCAGCAACTTGGATGGAACTGGAGGCCCATATCCTAAGTGATGTATCTCAGGAATGGAAAACCAAACACCATATGTTCTCACTAATAAGTGGGAGATAAACGATGGATATACATGGGCACAAAGCAATACAAAGGGCATAAGACACTAAGAAAAAGGGAGAGGAGTGTAGGATAAAAACTTACCTACTGGGTACAATGAACACTATTCTGGTGACTGGCACACCAAGAGCCTTGACTTAAGCATTATGCAAGGTATCCACGTAACAAAAACACCTGTACCTCCTTAATTAATATGTTTAAATAAAAACAAAACAAAAAATTTAAAAAAAGAAGCTCCAGAGCTGCAGCTGAGAGAAACAATGACCGGGAAGATGTCATGCCTACCTCAGGGTCCTGTGGCGTCAGAGGATGACACAGCTCCAGGTGTTCTCAGGCAGAACACAGGGCCTGCACACAAGAGGCACCTTCAGAAGGGACCTGTGCCAAGACAGGCCAAGGGGCCTCCTAAGAGGTCACCCTCTGGTTCCTGCATCTCTGGAGGTCTCAGGAAGCTCTCCAGCTGACCCCTCCCTTCCGGGGGAAGCCCCAGGCCCTCTTGGGAAGGCACTGCAGCCCCAGTAGGCCTCACTCCTGCTAAGTTCCCTCCCCAGGCTCTGTCTGACCTTCAGGCACCTTCCTCCTGATTTTCCCTCCAGCCTGTCCCTCAAGCCAACTGTGGTGAAAGAGATTCTGCTGGGATTTGGCACAATGACAGCACCTTCCACCTTGGCCCCAGAAATCCCCCTGTGTGTAGGCTCCAGCTCCCCCTGTGGCCAACCCTTCTCCTGCTCTGGGAGGACCCTCCTGCCTCTCAACTTCATTCTGCAGGACCACCTGGCTCCCCACTCACTTCCCAGCTGCAGGCCTGGGGGAGTGAAGTTTTTTGCCAGAAGAAAGACAAACAATAAAGCTAAAAAATAAAAATACCATGTGGTGGGAGAGGGTTTGAAGACAACAGACCCTGGAGCTCACCCTGTGCCGGCATAGAGCTGGCGAAGGCTCTGAGATCCAGTCTCCCTTTTCTCCCTGAACCAATCTCCAGAAGGGAAGGGGTCCCTAAGAGAGATTCACTCCCCCACTGTCTGGAATTATGCAACCAGCCCTTTCATCTCAGCAGGCAGAAATGGCCATGGTCAGTCTGGGTTAGAGGCAGTTACACCTCAGCACACAGGACCACCCAGGCCAGAAATGTGAAGACCCTGAACGAGCAGTGTTGGAGCCCAGGGGAGAGAGCCGAGAAGCCAAAGAGTGTGGGTGATTTTGTTCCCATGAGCACTTCTGGAGGGGTCCCCAGAGCAAGCTTCTGAATAAGGTCTGGGAGTCGGCACTGAGTCTATTTAACTCCAGCACACAGACCAAAGGATCAAGGACAAGGTGACAACAGAGAACCCAAATGTGACGTGCTCCAAAAGTGAAGAAACAGGTACGTCACCTGCAGCAACAAAACAAGCAGCAGAAACTCAGTATCATTAAGAATTCAAGGAGGAACCTTAACATAAGAGGGAAGGACCTGTGGTTACTAGTTCATTCCAGCAGTGCTTTTGAGAGTAGGGAGCCAATTGTCCTAGCAAAGAGGGGACCACAGGTACTGCAGAGGAGTATTCACAGAAGGTAACAACAAGACAAAAATATGGTTTTTTCTAAGTGCCAAAAGAAACCATCTCCCTTTTTAAAATAAGGAAATAAAACACAAGCAAAGCAAACAGACAACATGGGAAGACTGTGTGCCTGTGCTGTGTACACACGTGCATGGATCCACCTGCGTGCTCACATACAGCAGAACCGACCAAGAATATTAAATGCATTAATAAATGAAAAAGGTCCTCTCTCAGCTATTAAAAAAAAAAAGATTTTCAGGCTACAAAGTAAGAACTCTATGATATACATAAAAGACTCTTAAAATACCCCAGAAAGATTAAAAATAAAAATATATAAAAAAAATAATATACCAGCCAAAAGAAATAAAATTTAATCTGGGGCTATAATTCTGACATCAGACATGGTGGAATTCAGTACAAAAATTATTTAAAAGAAGACAAATATCTTTTTAATGCTAGAGACTACAATGAACAATCAAAATCCTTAAATATAACTGATTATATTAATAGATCTATGAAATTCATTTCCGAAAATGTCAAAAAGTCATGTCACAAAATTCAAAAACAATTCATTCTAAAATGCTTTAGTAAAAGAGGACTTGATGGATGCTTACTTAACATTGAATGTAATTATGTAAATATAAAAATTTTAGTCCAAATGCCAGGATCTCATTTAATGTGGAACGCTGGAGACATTCCTACTAGAGTGAGAAAAACCACACAGATGCCAACTGTCACTGCTACCATTAAACATGGTAATGGATGTATTAGATGATACAAGGAGACAAGAGAATGCAATCAGAGGCACAGGAGTTGAGAGAAAAAAAGACGTAAAACAATCTGCATATGCAGATAAAACTGTCTGAAAATTCAAAAGTGCATTAACAGACTTTTATAAATAATACAAGAATTTTGTCAGATAATAGGTTACAAATTTAGCAGAGGAAAATCAATAAACTTCATTTAAAATAGAAACATAAAAAATAGAGAAGACATAGTGGGGAAATATCCTGTTTATAACAAAATAAATGAATGAATGACAAAAATGCAATACCTAGGCATACCGAAACTTAGGATACTCCTGAAAGAAAAATTAATGTAGAAGTGAATAAATGGAAAATGTACCATGTTCTTGGATACGAACACAAAACCATCAATTTTCTTTAGGTTTAGTTATAATTTTAATGCAATCCCAATAAAAACACCAACATGTTTTTATTTAGAGTTAGAAAGTTAATCAGAAAATGTATAATATTATAAAAGACCTAGCAGATATTAAAATATATTATAAAACCTCCAAAATTAAAACAGAGTGGTCTTGGCACACAGAGACTAATGGAAGAGAATTAAGTAAAAAAAAAAAAAGTGGATCCAAGTGCAAGTGGAGATTTAGCATAGGAAAGTGGTAGTGACCTTTCAGTGAACAGCCTTGGCCCAGTTGGGTAAGCACTTAGATGAAGATTAAACTAGATCCGCATGTCATACTTTCCACCAGGATGGATGCCACAGGGATCAGTCATCTCAGTGTAAAAATGAGCTCATGAAAGTGTGCCCACTCCTTCATAACCACAGGGTGGGGGGAAAATGCACTTCCTAAATATGGCTCCAAACAAACTAAGAGATTGGTGTACTTAACTACATAAAAATCTTAAAAAGAACTTTTCATGCAAAACATAAGAAAAGTCAAAAAACAAAAGAAAAACTGGGGAAGAAATTTGCAACTCATATCAAAAGCAAACAGTGACTATTCCTAAAAAGTAAAGAACTCCTAAAAACAGAGAACAACCTACTGCCAAAATGGGCAAAAGGATGAACAAATACTTGAGAGAATAAGAAATTAAAAAATCCTTTGAACACATGAAAAACTGTTCAAGCTCCCTCTTAACAAGAGGAATGCAAATCAAATCTGCCTTGGGATACCATTTCTCTGAGTGTGTAACAACACTCTTGACTGGCAGGGAGAAAAACAGGCACTCTAGGTGTTACTGGGGAAACAAAAAAGTGGTCCAAGCCCAGGAAAGGGAAGCTTGACAATATCTAGTAATATTGTGCCTACCCTTTGCCCTAAAAATTCTATTCCTAGAAGACTGTCCCCAAGATACACTGGCAAATGTGGACAAAGTCATTCGTTGTGGCATTATTTCTAATAGTGAAGGACTAAAAATAACTACCCTGTCAATCAATATTGGAACAGTTAATAAATTAAGATAAACACATGAAATGAAATATGTAGCCAAAAAAGACCTCGAAATCCTGAGATGAGTGTTAACTACAGAATATAATTCAGGAGAAAAAAAGAGAATAACTGAAAAGATAAATAACAAAACCATCAGAAACAGTGACCAAAAGGGGCTAGGAAGATTCAAAAATTCAAATTAAATTTTACAAACTAGGAATCCTTGAAAAGTGAAAACAAACTTAACCCAACTGTCTATCAGGCAGAATCATAAACACACCAAGAAAATATTCCAGGGGACTTCAGAACACAGTGTCTGGACTCTGTATTTATTCTTACGATGGAGATAGCTACAATGAAAACAGTCAGTGGTCTTAGTATTAGTGTTAATACTGGTGCTTTTAAAATGCATAGTATATATCAATATATGTATGTTTATATATATATATTCTAGAATAAAACAAGTAAATAATTGTTGAAGTGCATAGATTTTAAATGTAAGCCTATATACAGGCATAAAATCTAAGTAGCAATCTTGTCATTTTAAATAATTTAAATAAGCAATGTCACTATAAACTTAAGATTTCTCTCTCTTCAAAAATCCATTGTTTCTAGTTCCACCTTCTGAAAATACCTGGAAGCAATGACAAGGAGCAATGAGCATTCCTTAAACACCATTCCCATTCCTGTCGCAGGAACGGAAATACATAAGGTGTGTTTGGGTATTTTGCCAGGCAGAAAGCTCAGAAGCTGTTAAAGACCAATGGGCTGTGTCCAAGGATACAGTAGTGAACATCACAGGGCTCCAACTAGCCAAAGAAGGGGTAATCTGAGCATCAGAAATAATTACTGTATTGACTGACACATAAAATACATAAAAATGTTTATGATCATATGCAGGAGTATGAATACCAGAGTTTATGTGATACCCCCAATCAAGGAGGCACCGCCCAAAATTCAATCACCACTGTAAGTAACAGAGCACAGATTCTTTACTCTAAAAATTGGCAGTTTTTGATAAAAAGTTAACAAAGTTCTTTACAGGATAATCTCAAGAAAGTAAAAATCAAGGAAACAAATGGAAAGCATGAGTCCAGGCCAGGGTGAGTAAAACAGGAAACCATGAAAGGAAAGGGTGATGAGAAAGAACACCGCGGAGGCATCAGTTTGTCACCATCGGAACCCACTGGGCAATCGCAGACAGGGACAGAAGGCACACTGCGCCCCTGACGGACCCTACACACCACCAGCACTGTTGCCCTCTCCTCCAAAACACAACAGTGGAACCTGAATCTAATGGAGCCCTTCGGGGTAACTTGCGGTTTCCAGTCCACATTCAGTACAAAGACATAAGCTGTAAAACCCAAGGACCCAGCAAACAAGCGACTCCAGGATGTGAGGCACTGCACAGGCCCACAGGCTGAGCCGCATCAACAATTTAAACAGGTCAGAGGCGACAGAGGAGAGAGTAGTCTGGATGAAAAGACGCCCATGAGACACAGCGCAGTCTGTGGATCTAATGTGGACTCTCTTTTACCAAACCACATGCAAAAGGGAAGACATGTGTGAGACAGCTGGAGCAATCTGAATATAGACTGGTGTGACATGCTGGCAAAGAAACATTGTTACTTTTGTTAAGTATGGTAACAGTGTATCAGTCAGGGCTCTACTACAGACATAGAACCAGTAGGACATATACCTGAGCAAGAGAGAGAGTTTAAGGAACTGACTTACGCAGTGGTGGGAGTTGCCAACTCTAAAATGCACGGTGCACAGGCTGAACATGCTGGCGCAGCAGTGGATGCTGCAGGCTTGAGGCACCGTTTCTTACACCTCCGGGAAGCCTCGGTTTTGCTCTTACGGCCTTCCAGCGGCTGGATGGGATGAGGACTACCCAGATTATCAAGCACTATCTCTTTGAAGTCAACTGATCATTGGTGTCTAACCACATCTACAAAATATCTTCAGAGCAACACCTAGATTAGTGTTTAACTGAATTACTGGGCATTATGACTTAGCCAAGTTGACACATGAAACTAACTATCACAAATAGCAGGGTAGTTACGTAAGAATTTGGGGAGTTGGTGGCAGCTTGAAATCAATGGCAGGGGAGTATTTACACCTTGGAAATCAGCAAACACTACAAAACAGGGCCTTTCGGGTTTTTTTTTTTTTCCTGACAGGTGGTTTTCCAGCACACCATTGTTCTAGTCATCCTTTATTAAGTCAAGCAAATACATGGTACGTGTTTATTAACTTACAGATTGTCTTTTAAAAAACTTTTAAAAAGTTTTAAGTATCATCCATGCTTCACGCAGTATCGCTCAACTAAGCATCTTTACTCTGAGGCAGTAACCGATACTTGTTACACTCCCTAGTTTAGGAATGTCAGCCATCAGAGGACAGGTTGTGACAAGGCCTGGTGACTAATTCTATCCCCTCATCCCCTGGGCACCAGTGTCACAAAATTGTTCTCAATTAACAGTTGACCAGGCATCGCTGGAACTTCTGGAAGTCAACAAGTTTGTATCCCTTCATCATGATTTTTTTCAGGACATTCAAAATCCCCTTTCTCGTAAAAGCGTATCTCCAAAAATGTCCTGCCCTCTACTCCCTGACTTAGACTTTGGCCAAGCTCACATCCTCCAATAGTAGAAATTCATGTTGAATTTCTGCAGCCCCAGGTGGTCCGAGCTGAGTTCCCTTGACCCAGTCTTCTCACCTGTGACCTGGAGATCGCAGCACCGTCTCCCTCCAGGGGCTGTTCTAACTAAGGCCAGGGGGCTCCAGGTCCCAGCCTCCCCAACCCTGCATGTGCCTGCCCTGTCTGCTCAAAGTTCTGGGCCAAACTGCCCTTTTTCTGGTTTATCCAACATGGTTTCAAATCAGTATTTATTGGTTTTTTGGGGCATCACAAATTCTGGTTTTGACATTTTGAAAAACATCTCCAGCTTCCTAGATATGTTTCTATCTCTAAGAAATTTCTCACAATGAAGGGTCACTGGAATCTTTAATCTTCATTAATAGAGCTGTCACCATATTTCCTCTTCTAAACCAGCATGGTGGCATTTGGGGGCATCCTGGAAGGGCGTGTTGAGTAGGACTGAATAGGCGCAGGGAATGCTGTTTCCGGGTGAAGTGGTGTGTGCAGAAGGACTGGGGCCAGAATATTCAGGTTAAAATAGGCTTAGATAATAATTCATCTTGAAAAATGCACGCTTCAACTATGAAAAGCTACATGAAAAGATTTTTTTAAAAGTAGCTTAGGAAAAAAAACACTTGAAAGGCTTCTGTAATTAAACATTTTAGAGCATAATCATAAAAGCTGTGCCCACAAAGTGCATTTCTTCAGTGAATCACCTAGTTCAGTGTGAAACAAAATCAAGAACAGCCTTTGCTAAATGATTTTAATGCAATTTCTAAGTGGGGGCTCATTTTTAAGTAAATAGAAAAGAGATGTTCCATGAAAACCTCACCTTGACGCGACAGATGTCCGTTCTATCCTATGTCTGAGTTAGAGCCGAGCCTGAGTAGCCGCTCCAATCCCTGCACTTCTTGACATCTGTCCTCATTCTCTCCACTTTTTGATTCTCTTTGCCTTTGACGTCACGGTCACGGCACTTGGCTGAAGCTTCCCCTGTGCCCCTGCTCTTCTCTCCACCCCTCGCCCATTTTATTAAAATTTCTGAACGCTCACATCTTTATGTTTGAACTAACCTTTCTCTTGAGCTCCGAAGTCTCTTCTGACTCCCAGACTTCTCCACCTGGAGGGCGGGACTCTCCCTCACCCTCTCCTTGTCCCCTGTTTCTCCGCAGCCTCAGATACAAAACGCGGAGCCAGAATGAGCTCCGTCTCCTCACACTCTTCCCTGCTGCCAGATGCCGTGGTTTCTTCTTCCATGGTGCCTCTTACCGTCAGATTGGTCTGTGTACAAAATACAGGCTCTGGAACTTTCTCTGTGACACCTTCCCATTAATAGTAGACATAAGTTTTGCATTTTGTTTTATGTGGACCTAATAAATTATCAGCCTTTTAGTAAAGACTAATATTTATTAATGAGGTTTCGATATGTGTACATGTATACTTGTGTGTTTGTGTGTACATCTCCATGTAAGCATCTTAACCCAATAACTCTAGTTCTTTATAAAATATTTTTCTAAAAAAAGCATTATATATGAGAAAGTCCACGGCATGGCCACGATGTCTTCATAATTCTGTGTTCCCTTTGTGGCCCGGCCAGCAGCAGAGAAATGCACTCGGGTGTCCAGGTATCCGTACTTGTTACAGCATTGGAGGGAGGGAAAAAACAAGGAACTGAGGACACGGCACTTTCGCTGCTCCCAGGGGAGCTGGCCTGAGAGAGCTGCTAAACCCGCTGTGTCCTCCTGCCCGCCCTCCACCGGGAGGACGCTGAAGGGCCTCACGTCAGCTGGCCGGCCTCCACCACGGGGCAGAATCAGGCCCTTCAAATTCCACCCTGCTGCTCTTAACAGAACCTGCAACCGTTCATTGAACATTTACTCTGTGACACATGCAATAGGTGCCAAAGGACTGATTACTCATCATATCTGGAAAATGACCTGTGACATATCATTATACCCATTTTACACTTGAAGAAACTGAGGCTCAAGGAAATTCAGTCACTCAAAACTGGCAAGCAGTAAAGCCATGCTCAGATTCAGTGTTTCTGGCTCTTGCGGCTCTGGGATTCGTTCCTTGCTAACCCCCTAAACCACAGCTGGCCTTCCAGGCTCTCTTGTTGGCAGCCCCCTCTCTCCCCGTAGGACATCCGGCTCTCTCATCGCCTGTCTGACCACCGCAGCCCCCAGCCCAGCACTGTTGTCTCCCTTCTACTAGTCTCTTACTTGCCCCCAGTCCTCGCCACCTTCTAACAAGCGTACGACTCACTGCCGCGTTGCACGCTATGCTTGCTCTGCGCCCTGCTGCAGCGTCAGAGAGCTCCCGAGTGCAAGACGTCTGGCCCTGCTGTCCCCTGCTCTAACCCCAGGGCCCACGAGCAGGCACTCCGTAATTACCTGTGGAACTGAAATGAATAAAGTGATAAGCCCAGTGTCCTAACAGTGAGAAGAGGAGTCACTTTTGCGACTTTCATACATTTTCACTTGGAATCCTCCAGTGGGCCTTCTTGGCTGAAACGGATCTGTCATTTGTAATGACATAAAAAGAGCTGCTAGCCAGCCAAGCTACCAACCAAAAAGGAAATATAGATTCTTTCGGACTGCATGAAAATGCCAACATACCTGTTTTCTTACCCGTCAAGATGGCCAGAGCACAGGAGCAGAAAAATCTTGCCAGCAGGGTGAGAACAACAAGGGACAGGAGGCTCTGAAAGGTGTGTTTCACTCAAACTTCGCACACCCTCGTCCCTACTAAAGAAGTCTATACCATTCCCGGGCTTGCTGATTTCAGCACATAAATTTTGACAAAAGAAATATTGTTCAAAATGCTATTAAAAATTAAGCCCAATGCAGCCTAGGGCCATTGCTGTGAACATCTTTCTTATTTACCAGTTGTACAAATGAGCTGCATCCTACTCAGAGGACAGGAAAAGACACCCTGGGATAGTGCAGGGCTTGCCACAATTACTAGTATTACTGAGCACCTGTCTCTCCGTGCCAGGCACTGTGCTAAGAACCATCCTCGCAAATCTCCCCATAACCCTCTGAGCTGCTGCGATTATGATTCTGATTTTCTAGATGAGGACATCGAGAACAAGCTATTTCCCCAACCAGGGTCTCACAACATGTACCTGGTAACACTGCACACGCCTCCGTTCTGCGACGTGCAAGCCCACACTCTTAACCGCCACTCCACACTGTTGCAGCAGTGTGCGTTAACAGCAGTGTGCGCCGACACCCACGGTCTGGAGAGTCCCCACCTTCCCCGTGGGAGGACCCCAGGCAGCCCATGTAGCCCTTCTTAGGAGTTGAGGCTGGGACATGTCTTGGAGCTAGGTTTGCACTGCCAATACCTGCCTTTACTTAGCTCTGTGGTGCCTTGAGGGGGCTGACAAAGACCACAGGGGAGGCTGAGCACCCCTCAGCCAACCCCTCGGGACATGCATGGGCTGCTGCAGAACCTCAGCATTTTGTTCCAGTCCTGCCCTGACATGTCCTAATGTGCCCTTGGCCTGAGTTCTTCAACCACCTGCGTGTTGGAGGGCAGCTATGGTCCCACAGCTGGGGCCTACAAGCAGGGCTGTGCCTGATCCCAGTGGCCCCTTTAAGGGGTCCCCTCTCTCCTTAAATCCCACTCAAGGGACAGAAATGGGCCCTCATAAAGTGGGGCTGACTCACGCCACTCAGCCTGGGGAAGGCAGCTCTGACAGACCAGCTGGTCTCACGGCAAAGGATCTCCCAGGAGGAAGGGACAGTGGTTTTTTGTGGATTCGGACCCAGCCCCAACACGGAAGTTGTCCTCCAACAGGCTGTGCGTGCCTGGTGTACTGTCCTTAAGCTCCCTGTCACAGCCTGTCTTCAAGAACCCAGGAGAGAGCTGGGATGGCCGGCCACCCGATCCGCCACCTGCGGTCAGCTCCTTGCCAAATGCACCAGCTGCTGAAGAGCAAAGATGTCACTGTCAACATCCAGGGATCACTCATCAAGGACATGCTGACTTAAGGACCTTTGTTTCAGAATTTTAATCCTGGAATTCCTTAATCCTTCACGTGGGCCTGTTCTTCTGATTTGCTAATACTATTGTGCGTTGACTATATTTCAATGCTGAGCTCAGATTGAGTGAGGCAAAAATACAATTCACAGAAATGTCAAAGCCAAGACATATATTGTTTCAGCACATCAGATATGAAAATGGAAAAGGCGACGATAGAGACAGAAATGTGAGGTCAGCAATGGCAATGTCATCTCCATAGGTTACTGTGTTGACATGGTTGTTATTCACTCCTTCCAAGGTCAGGTACAGTCAATTCTTGTTACTCGCAGTGGTTATGTCTATAAAGTTGCCACGAATACTGAATTAGCAAAACCTAAATCATCAAATACAGGTGAGGTTCCTGTGCACCCCTGGTCACAACATTTTTGTCAGTAGATCAATGTATAACCTTGTTTTATGTGTGCTTCTGTTTAAAGATACCTTATTTAATATATTGCAAGCCTGATTAATTAACATTGAACTCACAGCCAGCAGCACTATAACTCATGCCTGAATGAAGCTTATCTAACACATGTATTTTCTCCCTAAGGCACATCACAGCCTCTTGAGTTTAAGAACATGAAACAGCACTTCAGCATGGTGTCTGGGGGCCATTTTAAACAGAAAAATCACCAAGGTAAGGCACAAAAATGCAAAAAACATGGCATTAAATAGACCGTGAAAAGGATACTTCACAGTTTGAGAGCTCAAACTAGGAAGCAAAGCGTTGCCTTGTTCAACCTCAGCTGGGAATGTGAATTTTAGGTGACTCAAATTCCTGGCCACTCTGGGCATGTCTGTGAATGATGCCAATAACTAATCCTGGAGTTACAAATAAATTGTAGAGAGCAGGCAAATTCACAAATGCAATTTAAAAATAATGGGAATTGACTATATTTCTATTTCATTCTGACTCTACTCAAAAACCAAGGTAAGAATGTTGAGATTTCCCAGGGCTTCTAAAATTTTAACAGCAGCTTCTTTCTACAGAAGTCCAGCATTACCAAGTCACTTTATTTCCTGTTGAGGAAAAAAAAATACTCAGTAATCTGAGAAATTTGTTCATGTCTAACAGTTATAAATGTCCAAGTCTCTGCTGTTAAATTATGTTGACCATAAATATCCCAGTATCATGAGTAAAGCTGGAGCCACATTTGGCCCTACTGTTGGAACACGTGGACGATGTCCTACACTCAAAATAGAGTCTGGCTCAAAATGAGAAGGAAACCTTAGCTGTTCTTTTAGTAGTCAACGCATTCTCCAGCTACTAGGGCCATGATTCTCCAATCGGAACTAATAAGAAATCTTTTCAGATGTTTAAGGAAAAGTATATTCGTGTAATCAACAGCTTACATGCAATGAGAGTTTTTCCCTTGCTTAGAAATGAGCTGTCTTATGCCCTGAACTGTCCCTGCTGGCCACAGACTCCAGAACTTGCTGGCCATTTCTGCTGGAAATTCTGATTATGTCATATGACTAAAAGGATAGGTTCCCACATTGGCAGATGTGTTAGGTCATGAACGAAGAGGCATTGGGAATAAAAGACACTAGCCAAAACCAAGCACCAGGTTTTCCATAAATGGAGGAAAACAATGCTATTATTCCAAAAATATTCATTCTCTCCCCTGGATCACACTTTATGTAGGGAGCTGAAATTGGTTCAATTGAGAATAAGAGAGAGACATTGATATGGATCCTGCAGAACTTCCATGTAGGGTAGCCCAAGACTGTTGCCCAACATAACCTGCCCAAAACAGCGACCTCATGGTGCAACAATGATACTCCTGGGCTCTGTTGCAACCTGAATAAAATACCCAAGGAGAGTTCACGATGCCCTTTGCTCTGATCTGACCCTCCACACATAACCAACTGAATAGATTTCCCAGGTAACCTACCACCAGGAAGAAGGTAATCTGGTTAGCAGACAGGAGCATTCTCTTAACAGCAATGAAAACATAAATTGGCATTCTGGATGAAAGTGAATTAATTCGCCAGAGTCAGATTATCCTGGTAAAGCTAAAAAAGAGATTCTGGACCCATGCAGGACACACACCCAGGGGATCTTGGCTGAGACAACAGGCTCTGTATAATAAGCACAATGTGGGAGACGCTCTTTGTAGGGTCCCACTTCCACCTCACATGGCCCAGGGTCTCTGCTTCTCTCTGCGACACTCACAAAACACCAGATGAAGCTTACAGATGCCACACTGGAAGCCAGCAGATAGATATGCTCCCAATTATAAAGGCACATGTCTGAGTTTATCACAGTGCTTAAGTTTGTGTGCACGTCCTTAGAGCATGTAGAGTCTGTATGCTGCCCCACTTGGCTGGGGTAGCTTCGAATTTTCAAGAAGGAAAGACATATCCATTTTCATATCTAGACTCTGAATTTCACCTTCTTCGAAGCCGTCTGTAAGGCGAAGGCGACGTGGAATGCCATGCAGGGACCGCAGACCACGTCTGCTTGTGTGCACCACATTGTTTGCCGTTAAACCTTACCACATGCTTAAAAAAAATATATGACATATTCTGATATATGCTGATATACGTAGATTGACTTTATTCAACTGACTCTTATTTAGTGTTTCATTGAATGAAAATATTGGAATTGATTTATCCCACTCCCAGCTGATCACCATTTCTGCGATTCCCTTCCTCTCCCTCCCCATAATGGACAAGGCAGGTACAACTTCCCCAAGCCCTGCGCATGCATGCGAGACTGTGAGGAGCTGCAGAGAAACAGAACTCACTGGGATGAGTAGGATGCGTCTTTCCTTTTACAGTTTTTTTCGTTTGTCTTTAATTTTTTTAAGAAACCTTCCCTATACTGATGTAATGAAAAGATGTCTCTCTTTAATGACTTTAATCCACCTAGTATTTTTATATGACATGAGGTAGGAATTGATTTTTTTTTCCATAAAAGAGCCAATTTTTTTGTTAATTTATTCATTTTTTTTCATTTATAGATTACTTCTTCTGATCCCTGCTATGTATTAATTTCATCTCTGCCACATGAAACAAGTCCCTTTTTGAGTTCTCCATTCGGTTCTTTTAATCTATTTTTATCTATATCTGGGCTGACTGATCAGTTCGATTTTATTATTTTATTTGGTTTATTAAAGTAAATCTTCCATTTGCTTCCCTTCCACAAGGAATTTGGTTCATGTGTCTACAAAAACAAAAGTTATCTAACTGTTCCACAATTTTTAGAGTAATACATTCTGTGCTTTATGCTTCTTAGAATATTTGATTCTTTAGCTATGTCCTCCATTAGGAGGTAAAAACTGTAATAAAATTAATTTTTGCATTTTGAGAGCATTAAGGAAATACAACTTGGCGACATAGGCATTGTGTGTACGTGTGCGTGTGTGTGTGTATGCACCATGTACATTTTTTCAAAAAGTTATTTTAGAAGATGCTGATCAGAGACTGAATTTTCAATGACTCAGCAATTGATTTTGCCAATCTTTAATAAAAATATAATAGGTACTAAGTTTTCTCCCAAGGAATCATCTCCTTTAGTAGACTTGATAAAAACAGAAATATGGCCTTTCTCTTAGAACACCTCAGTAAGTTTATTGCACTCCATGGTCCCTCATTTCTCTCAGCCATTATGAAGGCAAAGAGGGGGTGAGGCCAGGAGTTCAGGAGTCGGCACCTCTGAAAGCAAAGAAGGAAGGGACAGTGGGCTCCAGTCCTGCACGTTTTCTTAGCAAGTCACCAAATCTCATTTTGTTTTTGTGGTTTTTTTTTTGGGGGGGGGGACCATACATGGCTCACTTTTATTCAGTTAGTTATATGATTTATTACTTCTATAATAACAAATGAGCATTCTTGAAAACACCACCAAAAACAAAAGGCAGGACTTTGGCAATAACCTACATGTAGCCCCTGGTTCCCCAACTGAGGTAACTGCCATCAGAAGTTCTCTTTTTGTCATTCCCTTGACTTTTTAAATAATTCTTTTCTAAAATTTGTGTACATTACATGCAGTTAATGTTTTTTTCTAAACATGTTATATAGCATATGTTAATTTTAGATTTTTAAGCTTTCAACAAAAGTATCATGGTGTACCAATTCTGTTTTATCATTCTCTTGCCTTGTTAGTAGTTTTATTGTAATTAAGTATTTTCCTAAAAAATATTTTATGTATGTATATATTAGGTTTTTTATATTTATAAAAAACGTATCATGCTGTAATATATCTTTTAGGACTTTTTCTTTTTGACATTATAGCATTTTTTTAATGATTTTATTTATTTCAGCATATTACAGGAGTACAAATGTTTAGGTTACATATATTGTCTTTGCCCCATCCAAGTCTGACTCGGGTGGGGCAAATCTCATTTTGTATCTCCATTTTGTTGTTTTGTTTCATGTGTAAAATGTGAATAACATCGCCCAATAGAAATGGAGGATATGGACATTCTTCATGTGCCACAAAACCCTGGGCACTATTTTTACACCCTTATTGAGGTAAATTGATAGACAATAAACTGCACATATGTAAAGTGTACAATTTGATGTGTTTTGATATATGTAAATACCTGTGAAACTATCACTACAATCAGGGTAACGAGCATAACCATCACCCCCAAGAGTGTCCTTGTGCCTCTGTTCCCATCTCTCCCCGTCCTCACCAACATTTCGTACAATCAGCTTTGCACCTTTGGCAAATCTGCTGAGTGTGTAGTGGTATCTCATTAGGCTCTGAACTTGCATTTCCCTAATGGCTAATAACGCTGAGCATATTTTCATGTGAATATTTGTCATCTGTCTTCTATGGTGAAGTATTTTTTGAACGTTTTGCTAGTTTTTTCTTGTGTTACTTGTTTTCTTATGATTAAGCTGTCAGTCTGTTCTATATACCCTAAGTACAAGTCCTTGGTCAGGTATATATTTTGTAACTATTTTTTTTCCCTGCCTGTAGGTTGCATTTCCATTTTCATAACAACACCTTTGAATTGCAAAAGTGTTTAAGTTTGGTCAAATCAAAATGATTTTAATAAAATCCTATCTATCAGGGCTTTTTATAGTTCATTTTTTTGTGTGTTAATACTTAAGAAATCATTTTTTAATGCAAGGGTATGAAGAGCTTCCCTCATGTTTTCTTATAGATGTTTAATAGTTTTAGATCTATCATTTATATCCATGATCCATTTAATCTTAACTTTTATATATTGTGTGACATAAGGGTGGACATTTATTTTCTACACAAGGCTATCCAATTTTTTCAGCAGCTATTCCTGATAAGCTTATACTTTCTCCACTGAATTGACTTGGAACATTGTCAAAAATAAATTGACCATATATGTATGGTACTATATCCAGACAGTCTAGTGTATCCCATTGGTCTAAAGGTCTATTTTTACACCAATATCATATTATCTTGATTACCGTAATTTTATAATGAAACATGGAATATAGCATGGTAAGATCTCCATGTTCTGCTTTTTCACTTTTGTTTTGGCTATTCCAGGTATTTTGCATTTCCAAAACTATTTTAGAACCAGCTTGTTACTTTCTACAGAACTCCTTGCTGGGACTGTGAGACTGCACTGAATCTCTAGATGGTGAATTGGGGGAGAACTGACATCTCCACGTTGAGTCTTTGGTTCCAAAGATAGAATCTATCTCTCCAGTTATTTAGCTCTTTAATTTCTCTTAACAACGTTTTATAGTTTTTTTGTGTAGGAGAATTATACAAATTTATTAAAATTTACTAAAATTTTAATATTTTTGATACTAAATCAAATAGTATTTTTAAAAATATCTTATTGGATGATTCTAACATATAAGAATATGATTTATTTCTGCCTCTCCACCTTATAAGCTGCAACTTTACTAAATACATTTATTAGTTCTATAGCTTTTTTAAGGTTCCATAAGATTTTCAACATAGACAAATACAGTCCAATGTAAATAAAATTCAAGCTACATGTATAATTTTAAATTTTCTAGCATCCACATTAAAAGTAGACAAAATTTAATTATTTCATTTCATCATGTGAGTAAAAAAATTAATAATGAAATAGTTTACATTCTTTTTCTTTTCATACTTTCTCTTTAAAAGTCAGTGTCTATACTTGAAGCAAAATTCAATTTGAAATAGCCACATTTGCAGTGCTTACTAGCCACGTGCAGTGGCTACCACGATGGACAATGTACACACAGACAGATAAACACAGCTTAACTTCTTATTTTCTAATCTTTTACTTATTTTATTGCTTTTAGCACTAGTTAGGATGTCCAGTACAATGCTGAAGAGAAGAAGTGACAGTGGTAATCCTTATTTTATTCCCAATCTTAGGTGACAGCATTCAGTCTTTCACTATTAAATATGATGCCACTGTTTTGTAATAGCCCTTTATCATTTGAGGCAGTTCTTTCTCTTCCAAGATTTCTGAGAGACGTTTGCATGAACATATGTTGAATTTCATCAAATGCCTCTTCGGTATCTGATGAAATGATGACACATAGTGTTACCTATCAAAACAATTGTTAACATAAGTTTATTTTTTAATATAAAACCAATTTTTGTATTCTTGAGATAAATTCCATTAGTTCATGTTATATTTTCCTTTATATATATCCTTTCTGTGTGCATATACATATATATGTATATATACACATGTGTGCATGTGTATCTATTGCTGGATTAAATTTGTTAATAAATTTGGATTAAAATTTTGTTCAGAATTTTTGTGTCTATGTTAATGCAAGACAGTGGTCTATAGTTTTCTTTCTTTGGAATGTCTTTGGTTTTGGTGGCCTCATGACATGAGTTGGGAAATGTAACCTGTTCTATTTTGTAGAAGAACTTCTATAGCCCTGGGGCTATTAAGTCCTTAAATTTTGTTATAATTCACAAGGGAAGCTATTTGGGCTTGGAGCTTTTTTGTGAGATGATATTTAACTACCAATTCAAATTATTTTATATGTATAGGGCTATTCAGGTTATTTATTTCTTCCTGAATGAGCTTTACTGGTTTTCTTTTCAAGGAATTTGTCCATTTTATTTATATTGTGACATGAACTGATAAAAGTTCTTCATAATACTTCTCTATTATTCCATTAAAGTCTGTAGGAACTATACTGATAACCCCTCTCATATTCCTAATACTGGTAATTTTATCTTCTATCTCTATTCCCAATCAGTCTGGCTAGAGTTGTATCAATTCTATTAATTCACAATTTTATTGTTTTCTGCTCCTTCTGATTTCCTTTATTCTGACACTTGTCACTTCTTTTTCTATTTTTTCAAGGTGGAAGCTTAAGTTACTGACTAGAACCATTTCTTTTCCTTCAGTATAAACATTTAATGTTATCAATTTCTCTCTCTGCATTACTGCAGGTACATTCCACAAATTGTGATACATCATGTTTTCATTTCATTGAGTTCAATATACTTTCTAATTTCCCTTGTAACTTCTTCTTACACTCAGTTATTTAGAATTGTGTTGTTTAGCTTCCAATTATTTATTGATTTTTCAGATTTCTTTATGTTATTGATGTCTAATTTAAGTCCATTATGGCCAAAGAACATACTTTTTGTGATAACAAACCTTTTACACTTAGTGACACTTTTATGGCCCAGAATATGGTCTATCTTGGCAAATGTTTCATGTACATTTGAAATAATACATAGTCTGCATTGTTGGGTAGAGTATTCTAGAAATAAGAATTAGGTCAACTTGTATGATAGTACTTTTCAAATCTCCTCTATCCTTATTAATTTCTTGTTGCCCCATAAATTATTGAGATAAGGGTATTGGAATCTCTGAATAAACAAGTGGATTCTTATGCCATGTATTTTTAGTCTCTCTTCCTAGGGGCAGGTGTATTTGAAACTGTTAGGTCCTCCTGATATACCGATTCCCTTATCACTAGAGAATGTCTCCCTTTGTCACTTTCAGGCTCTGTGTGAGTTCCAGGAGTTATTTCACCTGCTCTTTCCTGGAGGTTCTTTCTCTGGCCTTGGTAGGTTCCTCCTAGGTATGTGCTAATCTGTGTTCTGCTGAAGAATTGGTGGAACCCTCTACCAGTCTCTGAAGTGAGCTCTCTCTTTCTGCAGCTCTCTCCTCTCACCTCTTTGATATGCTGTTCTGAGAATCCCAATGCCTTTGCCTTCCCAAACTCAGCACTGCGTTTCCATGACTCAGTGAAATTGCTGGGCTCTCTCTGGGTCCCCTCCCTGTGTTGCAGCCCAGAGACTCAGGGAAGGAAGCCCGGGCAATCCTAGAGCCCACTTCTTTTGTTTCCTTTCTCAGAAGGTCAATTTCCCATAGCATCCTTTCACCAGTATCTTATTTCATATATTCTGTGCCTGTTTTTGAGCTCTTTAGGGTGGGAAGGTCCACCAGGTCTCTATTACTTCATCATGTTTGCATGTGGACATAATAAACACTATCTACTTTGGGATGGAATGATCATATCACTGGTTTTAAAAGAATACTTATTAATCTCCACTCTGAATTTAGTGGATAATAAAATTGCTAAAATCAGCTTATTGCAAAATAATTAAATTTAACCCAATTTGTAATAGCATAAGAGTGGTATATATTAATGGACTCTTAGGAACTAAAAAGCTTCTCTTTAAGGTAAAAGTTGGATTTAAACAAGTGAACAAAAGCAATCATAAATCATGAGTAGCAGAGCCAAGACATTTATCTGGCAAAAAGATTCTGCCCTCAACTTAAGACAGTTTTTGGTTTTTTTGTTCTTTTCTCTCTAGCAGAGATAAGCAGCCACTTTAAAATTCTATCTTATTTTCCCATCTCCTTTTCTCCCTGATTCTCTCCGAGGTGGGAGCACTCCCTCTACTCCCCATGGCTGAGCATGCCCTCCTGCGAGTGTGAATTTCCTCCCAGAAGCAAAGCCATGGGACAAAAACAATAAGTGGTCCTCAGATTTTCATCAACCTGCCACCAGTAGTTCAAACTTAAAATCTTCAAAACTGAAATCACCTTTCAGCTTCCCACCCGTCTCCCCCACCCCACATTATAGCAGACAGACAGAGCTGGGTGTGGTCTGTGCAGCCTCACAGGGCCCAGGAATAGCAGGGCCCACCTTCGGTTTCATGCTCTGTTGTCACTGTTTCGAAATGCTGAATAATTTTTGAACAAGGGGCTCCACAACTGCACTTTGTGCTGGGACCCACATCACACGGAGTGGACTCTGCACACAGACTAGGTCTAGATGTGAGTTTTAGGTCCACTGAGGCTTTGAACACTTCTAAGTAAATGAAAAAGTAGAAATAAGAGTCCCACAATTCATATCATCTCAGTTCCTTCCTTGGAACTTGTTAGGGGTACAGTTAATTGTGTCCCCTTCTAACCTCCCCCCCCAAAAAAGGTATGTTGAAGCCCTAACTCCCAGGACCTCAGAATGTGGCCTTATTTGTAAACAGGGCTGTTGTAGATGTAATTAGTTAGGTGAGATCACAGTGGTGTGGGGTAGCCCCCTGTCCAACATGACTGGTATTCCTATAAGAAGATGACAGGTGAAGACAGAATCACACAGGAAGAACACACGTGATGATGGAGGCAGAGATTAGAGTGACGCAGCTGCAAGGATTCCAACGATGTCAGCGAACCACAAAAAGTTAGGAAGAGTAAAAGAGGGATTCCCCACGATTTCAGAGGGAGCCAGCCCTGTGCCTTGGTTTCAGACTTCTGGCCTCCAGAAGTGTGAGGCAATTTCTGGTGCTCTAAGCCAGCCGCTTGGTGGTGCTTTGTTCCGGCAGCCCTAGGACGCAGCCAGCGTGGTGAGCCACTGCCAGGCAGCCCAGGGCCCTCACACAGTGTCCTCGCACCATCACCACTGTCGATGAAGCTCTTCCCTGCTGAGCCGTGCTCCTGGTGAGTTCCCATCTTTGTCCCTGCGTTGGGGCTGCCATCGATCGTTAGAGAAGTCAGGAGGCGTCATGACTTCAAAGCCATCACACAGGGAGGCAGCAGGTACCTGCAGCTCAGGGTCTCCTCACGGAGATCCAGGCATGCTCCAAGAGCAGAGAGAAATGCCAGGGCTCTGTGCTCGTGGGGGTGAAGCTAAGATCCAGAAACAGCTACAAACTCACAAACTCCCCTCCAAGGCTGCTATGGTTTGACCGTTTGTGTCCCCTTCAAATTCAAGTTGAAAGTTAATCCCCAGTGCAATAGTGTTAAGAGGGGAGGCTTTTAGGATGTGATTAGGCCCTGAGGACTCCACCCGCATAAACCAGATTAATTTCCCTATAAAAGAGTCTTCTGGGGACACAGATTCATCCCCTTTTCGCTCCTCGCCCTCTGCCCCGTGAGGACGCAGCAACAAGACGCCGTCTTGGGAGCAGAGAGCAGCCCTCCCCAGACACCAAATCTGCCAGTGCATCTTGGACTTCCCAGCCTCCAGTGTCAAAAGGAAATATCTATTGTTTGTAAATTACCCAGTCTGTGGTATTTGGTGATAGCAGCGCAAACAGATGAAGACAAAGACCAAAAGTTCTAAAAAGTAAACGATGGGAACAGCATGTTCACCTGTCATCTCAGGGAAATGTTTCATTCTGGCCAAAATCCCTGTTCAGAGGCACAAACCTTGGGACAAAAACAGACAGAAGGTAGACTCTGTTTGGCCAGAACAGTGTCTAAAAGTACCACACAGACATTCTTTAGCCAGGGTGGGACCTCTTCACCTCAGCTCTCCTGCACCTTCTCCAGGGCCTCTGCCACCCCCCGCCTCCCTCTGGGTGCCGTGCTTGTCTGCCAGCTGGGTCGGGGTGCAGAGGTGTGAGCACGATGACACAAAGGCCCAGCTCTAGGGAGCTGGTATATAGCTGACGAGACAAACAATGAACTAAATAAAACCCATAGCATCTGTCAATACCCTTATCTATTCTACAAATAAGAAAATTACAGTTCAAAGGAGAAATATACATTAACACGTAGAATGGAAGGAAAAATAACACTGTGATGATATAAAATAAAGTATTCAGCTGTTTTCCCCAATATTTATTCACCGTGAATCTAGTTCCCTGCGTGTCTCCTCCATGCAGATGTCTCTGCTGGGTCTGGAGGTGTGTACTGTGCTCCTTGCTTTAGGAGTTGAGCGAGGATAATATTAGTGGCTGCTGAGAAAAAGAAATTTGAGGTACAGAATACTGAAGAAGTTTAGTGAAGTGTTGCTTAGCAACCTTTAATAGGAAATAATTTAAACTCTGGATTTATTTTTTCCTGAGAACTTGCTGCTCCAGCCTGTAGTTTAGAATTCACTCTTTCATTCCAGCAGCTCCCTTGCACACCACACAGGTACACACACACACACACACACACACACACACGGCCCTACCCTGGAGTTGTATCAGTCGCCAATTCTCTTACGCTCATTTCTCGGGATAGAACAAAGGCATCCAAGGTTCAATGCTAAAGTAGCTGGAATTCTACAACCGACTCAAGGGACACAGGCAGGAAGCCCTAAGACAACCACCATCAAGAATGTCTCCATTTAAAGTGAGTCAAGAAGAGATGTTTGGGAAGCCCAGAGAACATTTTCCTTCCCTTGTAAAATTCCAGCTCGTTCAGGAAAACAGTACAAATTCCAGACTACAGTCATGCGTCTTTCTTTAGCCATCACATTGACTTCCCCGGAAGCTCTGTCAGATGCCCTGACAGCTGCACACCAGGACCAGGGTTCCGGTGACAGCGAGCAGTCCTGTGCAGGCTCCAAGCGAGGGCACAGACAGCACCCCGGCAGGCACGGCACAGGGGAGGCTGGTGATCGTGCACTGAGCCCCAGGCCGGCACCGGGCGAATGTTTGTGTCTGATGGGCTTTTCCTACAAAGAAGAATGGGCATATAGGAGCTAAGACAGACCCAAGGTGAGAAAACCAGCATGAAGGGGTGAAATGATAAGGAATCCATGTATAAGAAGAAAGTGGAATTTCAGTTTCAATACAAAAGCAACAGTCGAAGCCCAAACAATGGTGCTGCCTAACAGGTATATGGGCTGTTGTTCCTTGGATCAAATAAGTCCCATTTCTCTTCCTGATTCATCCGAGGAGTGAAAATGCCTCCAAATGGGAATATCAGCTAGCAATTCAAAGCAGCGATAGTACCAAATTTTTGGCCTCTGAAGAAACAGCTCCCTCCCCATGAAGTTTTTCCAAATAACATCTAATCCAAAAGTGGTTCAGATAGAACAATCCAGATACATAAATGTGTCCCTTCTGTGTCACACAATAACCTGCCGTTTGCCAAGGTACAACAGGAGAGGAACAGCCCGGTCACCCATGGAGATCACGGGTGATGGTGTCAGAATGCAAAGGTCGAATTTTGCTTCCCTTCCTAGCTGTGTGACTTTGGGGGAGTTACTTGACTTCTCTGGGCTTCAGTTTTCTCAGCAGCAAAATCAAGTAATAATAGTACTAACAACCTCATAGGGTTGTGCAGTTCCAATAAGTTACGTAACGTAATTGCATAGCGCCTGGTACACGGAGGACCTCGGGAGTGTTTTCTGTCACTCCGTGGTAGTAGAGGCAAGGGGACAGATACCAGATACACTATTTGTATACTCATTTCCACAGTTATGTGCAGGGTGATCGCTATGTGTGTTGTGTACTGGAAACAGAGCAGCAACCTAAACGCCCTCAAGGCCACACAGTCTTAAAAATGCACCTGAGCAGTGGGGGTGGGACACAAAGGGACAGAGGGAAGAACGGCAAAGCCTATGTGATGGCCGGATATCTCCTGGACCGCAGCCTGTGCCCCTCTTCAAAAAAGCACAGGAGGGAGAACGACAACAAGTAGAGAGATTGTTCCAGAAACACCGACAGACTTGCCTCTTCAAGCAAGACCACATGTGAGGAGGCCTACGTGAAGGTCCAGGGGATCCTTAGCTCCAGGCACAGCCAGCGTGATGCACGCGACACTCTGGCTGGGCAGGGACGGTGGAACGGCAGGGAGACTTCGTAGACTGCCGGGCCCCATGCGGCAGAAAAGTGTGCAGTGTCACCATGAACCTGCTGCGGGGCCCAGCGCTAACTCACAGGTCTCATCAGCATGTGCTTTGTTGCAAAAAACCAACACACAAAAAACTCTCATCTTATTGTTAACTGAAATCCTTTTTAACCAGTTTTTAATTTTTCTCAGGTGGGTGCCTTTTCACATTAAGTCCAAAACGCCCCCCTGAGAAATACCCTGGTGCGCAAGAGCACAGAGAGGAGGGTTTCTCGGGGAGCCAAGGTCAGGTGCTGCAGGTCCCTGTTTCTGCCTTCACGCACACTGCTCGGTTCTCTCAGCGGTAAACACACCCTTCAGCAGCATCGCAAGCCGCTGTGCTGACGGGAAAGCAAACGGATGCTGCACCACTTCAAAGGTTGTAAGAGGCCTTTATTTTCCTTCACTTTCACCCATTTTCAATTTAAAAATAATGCACTCTGTTGTCCTATTGTACTAAAAAAGCACATACATGCACATGCTGAAAGTTTGACATCCTTTTAGGTAAGAGGACAAAGAAAGTCTTTTCTTCCTGGAGCAAAATGTTAGCCTTTTGAGTTGGTGACAATTTAACAAATCTGTACAATAACTTCAGCCTGGTCTTCCTGCCAGGGCTGAAGTGGGGTTGTCAGGGATGGAGGTTCTTATTTAGCTCTATTCACGAGCTCTTAGCATGAGGGAAATGCAGGAAGCTGGGGTTGGATGCAATGGCTTGGCTCTCCTACCTGCACCTGGCCGCCCGTGGCTGGGCTCTGCATGCTCACCTGCGGGCAGCAGCCATTGCAGGCACCTGAGCCCGCCCACGACACCCCCTGCTTGCCACCGTCTAAATGGGGTTCTCACCTCAGCAAATCTTCTCACAAGGAGGGTTCTAAGTCACTAATTACCACCTGAGATGAAATGGATTCATTCTTGCCAGAAATTCTTTAAATAAAACATCACTTAAAAGCTTTGGTTCACAAAGTGAACCAAAGATATTTAAAACATGTATCTCAGGCGAGAAGGACTTTCTTAATGTCATGAATGTATGGACTGAAAAGAAGCACTTCCATTATCAGACAGGCAGAGGTAACCCAACATTCTCTAACGCGCACACACACCTTGATGACATTCTGTTTATTTATCCACACCGCAATATGACTGGGCGGGTTATTTTCTCTTTATATTCACGAACATGGATCCATTTCCACATGACTTGCACACACAAGAATGTCTCTAATTCCTGATACATATGGCTTTGAAAAAGCCTCAAACCCTTCACGGCCCACACTGAATTCCAAGCTGGATCTGGATGTGAAGTAAGGTCAACACCAAGACCACACATCAGATCTAAGAAGGGAGAGTGAGACTCTAAACAAGCCATGAGACGGAAGTAGCCAACCTGCCATAAGAGGGCATCTGTTTAGGGGACAGCATGTCTTCTAGTGAAATGTCATCTGTCAGGAGTTGAACTGTGTCCTCAAAGATAGGTTCAGGTCCTAAACCCTGGTCCTTGTGACAGTGGTCCTATTTGGAAATAAGGTCTTTACAGAGGCAGTCAAGTTAAGATGAGGTCATTAAGGTGGGCCCTGATCCAGTGTGATTGGAGTCCTTGTAAGAAGAGCAGAGACCCAGAGGAGACACACAGAGAGGACACCATGTGTAGACAGGGCCAGAGATTCCAGTGATGTGTCTATGAGCTGAGGAACGCTAAAGCCTGCCAGCGACACCAAAGCTGTACTGCAGCAGTGACCCTACCCCGGAGGCTTCAGAGAGGGCACGGCCCTGTCAACGCCGCAAGTGCACACTTCTGGCCTCCAGAGCCGTGAGACAACACATTTCTGCTGTTTAAGCCACAGAACACAACCTAGAAGGTACTTTGTCACAGCAGCCCTAAGATACTGATACAACGTCTACCCATGGAACAAAGGACTACTTTGAAGTAAGTGGCATAAGTGATGTGCCTCCCACAAAGACATCCATTCTCTAACTCCAGGTGCCCCTGGTCAGACTGGCTGGCCCCTGGGCGATCCCGGGTAGAGACAGTTGCTCTGCCACGTAACTGAGCTGGGCAGAAGAGGCAGAGACATGTCCCACAGGCATTGCCACTGATGTCTTGAAAACAAAAATTATCCCATCGACTAGACGAAACAGGACAGAGAAACACCTTATACACTGCTCCTACTAATATTGCGTCCAAAATTGTTCACATTTTTTTTAAACTATTCAGAAAAACACGATAAAATACAGCTACAGCATCAACCGCTCAGCCTCTCTAACAGCTTATCGACGGGGAAGGAAGCTCACAAGGAAGGCGTCCCACAGAGCGGACCAGGCAGGGAACAAGCAGAAAGGATTTCCAGGGGAAATGCAAACGTGGCCACTAAATACCTGGAGCCCCAAACTCTGACATTTACTGCTCAGACTTCATTCAGAGCTTTTGGAAGTATCAGCTAGGTATCATTTTAAAATATTTTTCATTCAAGAGTCAGCTACGTGGGACAAAGATCAGCGGGTTGGTGTGCCAGCAGTACGGAGTAGAAGGGACCTTTGGAAGGGGCTTGGCTTGTGCTGAACTAAAATAACGGTGCCGGGAAAGCTCCACACACAGTCAAAGCCTGTGAGGGCAAATCTCTTGAAGGCTTTCTTGTTCTTTCCTCCATTTTCCTTATTTCCCCAATCACTTCCTCCAAACCAGACTGTTGGCCAACCCCAAGCCTGCTACCCTTGTACCTGGCTGTACTTTCTCGGGGTCACACACTGAACAATAACTCTGTTGGCTGATCCGAACTGCCAACACCCCTCTTATGTTGTGCCGTGGCAACTCCATACAATTCCACTTATTGCAGGTTTAAGAGTCAGTTATTCAAAATCATCACTGAGGAGCAGTGTCGTGAAACACAGGGTTTCTTAGGCTCAGTACTCCCGACACGCAGGGCTGCACCATCCTTTGCGGCGGGGGCTGTCCTGTGCATTGTAGGACATTTAGCAGCATCCTTGGCTTCTGCCCACTAGATAACAATAGCACTTGCCCACACTCATCCAGGCTGTGACAAATCAAAGCTGTTTCCAGATAGGGCCCAATGTCCCCAGGGGGTGAAATTGCTCCCAGTTGAGAATCACAGGTCTCATGAGTAAGAGCTGGCATCTAGAGGCAGATCCCTTGGGTTCAAGTCTCTGACTCTCCAACAGCTTGGCTGAGGGCAGGTACGCCACCTTCCTGTGCCTCTGTTCCTTGCACATCGTTTCTGCACAGTGTCCACCTTCTGCGTGGATGGTGCCCAGCTCATGGAGCAGTGCAGGGAATAAACAAGGTTCCGCAGGGAAAGCACTCAGAACGGAGCTGCTCACAGGGCCCAGACCAGACACGTGCTGCTGTCTGTCCCTGTGTTCTACGCTGGAGCCGTTGACGACTATGAGCCACACTCAAGTCACTGCGCAGTAAAGACCTGACTTCACGGGAGGTCTGGCCTTGCCGTCCGCTGCTGGGAGGTGAGCTAGGCCCTTGGAATGTCCTGCCTGACTAGAGTGTCTTTATTTGTCTGGGGGCTTTGGCCACAGGACAGTCTAGATGGATTTACAATGGGGGCTATCAGTGCTGCCCCCAGAGGGCTTGGAGAATAAAAATGTCAACCTTAGCTCCAAAGCCTGGAGACTAAAGGTCAGCCATGCAGGCGGGATGCGATCGAGCCCCAGCAGAAACTCTGGCCATCGCAGGGCAGCTGAGCTTCTGCAGTAGGCAATTCTCCATGATCATCTCACACATCCCTGCGGGACAGCAGCGCTGTGACGCCACAGAGAGGGGACAACAGGAGCTCCACCTCGGTACTTCCCTTGCACTCTTCCCGTCCCACAGCCCATAATCACAGTTATAACAGCTTTCGTGAGTTCCGTGAGTCCTTCCAGAAGATCATCCAACCTCAGGGATAAGTCTCGGGAACCCTGAACTTGTCACTGGTGTCAGCAGCGAGCGAGGGTGGTCTCGTGTGGACTGCCCCCTCTAACGCACAGCTGGCTCACTCCTGCACCACTGTGTGACAATCTGCTAATTTAACCATCTTCAGTTGAGAGCTACCGTATTCCAAAGAATACTGAAAGTAGCCCACTTTCCTAAGCACGGTGAACCCATGGTAACATCTCTGGAGGTCACTGGGGGGCCTACGTCTGTGGCGCCTGCATTAAAAGACGCCAAGTGGTAGACATTTGCTTAGTATGGCACAATAACGTCATTGTAAATCCCTATTCCCATGGAGTGGACAGGGGCAGCTAGGAGTGTTGGGCAGCATCTCAAACTCCAGTGGAGGAACGGGGCTCACAGTGTCCCTCTTCCGGCGAGGGTGTGGGCAGGCCCACAGCATGAAGCAGACACTCTGCCAAAGCTCCCAGCTCAGGAACAGTGGCCAAAAATAGCTGCAACCACTGAGCCCGGCTGTGGTCTTTCCCAAGCATCATGCCTGGGGTGAGAGGAACAGGCAGACACAGCTGTGCCCCTCACGGGAACATCCCCAGGCCACAGGCTGGGCTGGCCACCTAACCTGCAGTGTCACATGGGGCAGCCAGGCTGAGTCCCACATGCACACCAGTTCCACCCAGGGCAGCAGCATGGGAAAGAAACCACAGGATGGCTGAGCATACCTGTGGGGGCAGAGGTTAAAAACAATTCCAATTCAAGATGAGCTTGAAAACAAAAACGTCAAGGTACACAGGGAGAATGAATGCTAAGGAAGTTGGCCAAGAAATTCAACGCCTAAGAGAAATCAGTCTTGAGAAACGGAAGCAAAATGACTATGGAATAAGCATGTTTAAGGTTCTTCAAGAGATGTTTAAAAGCAGGTGGACAGCATCAAAACCAAAATGCATGGTATAAAACCAAAAATAGGCAAAAAGAGAGCAGGTGGAGATGAACAACATCAGCACACCTAGAGATGAAAAAAACACAGTCGTCTGTTAGTGAACACATCGAAGTAGGAGCTGCAAGCTGCAGGCTGCCGGCAGCGGGACACACTCTCCTAGAGGCCAGGATGGGACACGGAAAGACAGTCACATCCCTGCCTGGAAGTCTGTGCTCCAGTGGGGGAGACCATCAGTGAACAAAGAAGGGGTGTGAACTATGACTTGAGGTGCTGCAGTCGCCTGAAGTTCTATGGAAAATTGCAAGCACAGTGATGACGTGGCCCGACCAGGAGGCACAGGAGGCCTGGGAAGGCTGTGCTGAGGGCTTACGACCTGGGGAAGAAAGACACTGCAGACAGACGGAAGGGCCTTACCTTGATTAATCATTCCCATTAAAAATAATAATAATGACAAAGCAAACATTACGTTACTGGTGGATCTTAGGTGTCCCGACTAAGTTAAATGGCACGATGCCGCTCACACTCCACCACTCAGCCCTGCATCAGAAGTCCTGGCTAATACAGTTAAATACAACACCACCTAAGAACAGAGTAAACTAAGGATTCGACGGGGAAAAGAAAATTCTCACTCTCTGCAGATGACCATACTGTCCACACAAATAAAACTGAGACTCTCAGAGGGCAGCGCAGGCGGCGGGAGAGGGTGGGCAGGAGCTCAGGGCGCAAAGGAAAGAGGCGGGAGCTGAGGGCAGGAAGAGGCTGGCTGGAGCAGGGGCACTTGTGCCCAGCCCTGTGAGGGGCCTGCGTGGGAGGGAGACGAAGGAAAGATGGAGCCACCCACCAAGTCTTTCTTGTGTCCACTCTGAATGTATCATCTCCATCATCTCGGAGCCAGACTGAGTAACTTGAGTTCACTGAGACCAGCCTTCTCCCTTTGCAGAAGAAACTGAGGCCCGGAGAGGATAATGGCTTGACAGAGGTCACAGGACCAGCTGCTGACAGAACCCACTAGAAATTTCACCTTTGGGCTCTTTCCAGATAAGGCACACAGTTACACTCTGTTCCTCGCCATGGCATTTGAGCCCATCCGACACCTGTCTGCTCCCTGAGCCTCTACAGCAATTCCCCTCCACTAGCGCTCTTCTCCCCATCTCTCTCAGGATCCTGTTTCCTACGGCCTTGATGTCCCCACCAACGCCATGATGGCCCTCTCAGCTGCTCAATTCACTCTCTCCCTGGATGGCTTCAAACCCCCGCAGCTTGGATGACAAGCTCTAAGCTAATAGCTCATATATCCATGTCTCCAGCCCAGACTTGTCCCCTGGACAGCACACCGTTTAATCAAGCCGTCAGATGGGTATGCTGGGAAGAACCACCCACGCGGCAGCAGCACTATGGGAAAAACCATTAGTAACTTAGTAAGACTATACTGTCCTAAAGATGTGATACCACGAGAGCCTCACCAGGTGCAAAATGAATGAAGGTAGTTTTCCTAACAGGTATTTGAAGCAATCCTCTTGATAGGATCTGACCGTGTGGAGAGAAAATCAGAGTTACAGAAGTCTGTAAGTAGGAGGGCTCCACTAATAGAGAAAGAATTTAAGGGCAACCACCAGTCTTGAGGGTTGGAGGAACAGGGGAACGCTCTGATCCCAGAGAGAATCTAAGATAATTGGAAACCTAAACAGGTACTCAGGGAACAGGAGAACAGAGTTGCCAAAACTGTGGTGTGAGACACAAACCAAGACACTGGACCAAACGGAAGCTCAGCTATCCCAAATGAGCAACAACGTGAGACCTTAGCCAGGGCGCTGGCTGCAGCAGGATTGATTAGTTAAGATGGGTGTGGAATGACCATCAGGTGAAGACGCTATTTCAAAAGACTTTGTTCTCCGTATCACTTTCAGTTAGACAAGAGAAATAAGATTTAGTGTACTATTGCACAATATACTGACCATATTTAATAATTATGTATTGTATAGTTCAAAATTGCTAAAAGAGTAGATTTTAAACCTTCTCACCCCAAAAAATAAATAAATAGGTGAGGTGTTAGATATGTTGATTAGCTTGATTTAATCTTATATTAAACATATATGTGTGCATATACACACATATTACAGTACATACATATACACACATACACATATGCATATATACATATATATTGTACCCCATAAATATATACAATTATTCGTCAATTAAAAACAGACAAATTTTAAAAAGAAAAAAACGTTTTAAAGACTTTGTTCTCAGTTATAGGTCTCCTCTTTACAATTTAGGGCCAAGATGTTTACAGAACTAAGTATGTCACCAATCGAGGCACATATAGGAAATACAGAAGAAATGTTAACACTTACCTGGTCCCAGGGAGAGATGGTGCCTTCAAAGCACAGGAACAAGTAGGCCATGGCGACGAGACAGATCCATATCACCAAAGAGAAGAGGCGCAGCAGCTTCTTAAATACAGACTCGATGCAGACGAGGATAAATATCGCAAAGAAAATCGCCAGGGCCGTTGGAACCGTTATCAAAAATGCCACATGGTCTTCAACTTCCTGGGGAGAGGAAAGAATAGATGGAAAAGTTACAATTTAGAGACACTGTGATCCCCATGATTTATGTTTTTAAAATGTTATCCACATGAGTCAATGTCAAAATATATTGGGTTTAAAAATGATTTTAAAAGTAGAACAGTCTGAACTTTTAAAAATTTAAGTTTCATATTAAATAAATATTTCTTTTCCTAAGGAGATAATCCAATATTGGGTATTTAAATTAAGACAAAACAGCTATAGTATCAAATTTACATTTTCCTTGATAAATGGAGAAATGGATTTTATTCAGAAGTGAGTACAAGAAAAGAAGCGCCAGGAGAAAGTAAGACAACCAGTTTCACCATCAGAATCAGAGGATCAGAAATAAGCCTGGCCTTAGAAAATTAGGTCCTCCAAATGGATCTGAAATGTTTTATTTAAAAAAAAAAAATTTAATTATCTCTGTTGTTACAGTGATGAGCTTTTATTTTAATGCACGGCAATTAATGTTTTCAGAGGGTCACAGGTTCACGGAACAGGGTCAGAAAGCGCTGTGTACGGAAGCTGGCAGAGCGGGCACTATCAGAAGCGTGTGCCACGTTTGCTATTTTCCTTCCTCCACCTCTCGTGGGCTTCAGTAGCAAAAAGAAAATGGGCATTTATTATTAGCTCTTACTAATGCATTTTTAAAAATTTATTTTGGCACACAAATACTAGTTTTGCATTTATCTCTTTCTAGCCACAAAAAAAAAAAAAGCACACTATTTCCGTTCTACATAATTTCACCACCATATAATAGATATGTGTATCTTTGATTGTACAAGCTCAGATTTAGGCTTTAGTTTCTATAAAACGTTACCCTAGAACCTTGCTAGGACATCTTTTACTACTGGATGAAACACAGTTTGCGGTCTTTAACCCGAATGTGTTTAGTTATTGAAACATCCATAGGCATTTCAATCAAAAAAGCCACGTGGCTGGGACCATAAAAACTTCCACTGAGGTTTTGGAATATTAAAGGTAACAGTAAAATCTGGGACTTATGAAGCAGGCATCTTTCAACTACTAGCGCCTGGGATCCCGAACCGTTACCAATGGGTACAGGGTTCACTCTGTCCAGCTGGAGACGGGTCCATTCAAACACCAGGCAACTAACAACAGGGAACAGATCCGGCAAAATCCCACACTGAGTCCAGGCTACCATCGAGGGGAAAGAACTGGCATCTAGGCCCTCCCAACTTCAGTATTTCCCTTTCTCTTTTGCAATCATATGTGTGTTAAATGATGCCTGAGAAACAGGCAACAGTGACAAGAGTAGTAAATGCTAATAGCATTTTTTTGTGCTAAGCACTCTTACATATATGGACCTCTTTAATTCTTACAACAACCTGGGGGCTGCAGAGGAGGTACTAGCATTAGCACCACTCTACAGCTGAGGAAACTGAGGCCCGGGGAAGGGCTGCCAGGGGCTGCCCAGGCCTCCAGCCCAGGACCACCTGTGGGGTTTGTGGCCACGCAGCAGACAGAGAGCTCACGCGAGTGGAGCCCATCCTTGCTGTGGCCAAAGAGCGTGTGTTTCCAGAACAGGCAGAAAACAAGAGGATCAAATGAGATGTTCCTATTCTCTCTCTCCATCGCCATTTTTATCCAGGATTAAGTGCCTGTGTTATTACTCTTACCCTCAGACACAGTTTACACTTATTGCAAAGGGGTATGAGATCCCACCAGGCTGCGCACACTCCCCAGACACCGCAAATGAATGCACGCATGGGATGTGAGAGCCCGTCACAGAGGCCATCGGATTGGAGGTTACGATGGCTACACACATGAAGCCATGAAAACTGATTTAATTTAAACCTCCTCAAATGAACTTCAGTGAGTTGAGGACAGAAAACTAACCAGTAAATAACCAGGAAAGCTGTTTTCCTAGTATAACTGCTCATGCTTTTCATTACCCCAGCAGGAGAGAAACAGTCATTGACTTTACTGGCTCTTACTTCCCCAGAAAGACTGAAAATCAGTCCAAAAATATGCATGACTAAAGTGAAAATCAGTAACTAAAGGAATAAAAAAGATTGTGATGTAGTCTTTCTAGGATGCTGGGGACAAACAGAATGACCTGTAGGAGCTTTTGCTGCACTTCTCTTTGAAAAGATCTACCCATAAACGAGACAAAGACTCAATGTCTTATCTTGATGGGTACAGTATTACTTATTATACAGTAAGACTTCATATTAGTTTTGGTTTTATATACTGGAATCTCTCTATTCTCTCTCTCTCTCTCTCTCTCATCAAGAAGTGACTTTTCTGGACTGCAGGTGACTTCTCTATTTGTAAGCACTGTGCCTGGGTCCCACGATCCCCTTAGGAGCCCACAAAAAAGTTTTGATTTCTTTTAAAATGAGAACAAAAACAACAACAAAAAGCACAAGCTTTTAGGATCAAACATTGGATATGTCATTATGACAAGGCAATTGCAAACTATAATTTTGAATATACTTTTAAGGAGGAAGGGACCTTTGACATCACAATGCCATCCTAGGTGGCTACCAGGTATTCTGCATGCCAGAGAAGGAGCGTCAGCTTCCTGCAGCAGCCCCCAGCTCCAGTGGGTGAGCCAGAGTCCCAGATAGCCAACGGCTGAAGACAGTCAGCTGTTGCTCACGAGGCTGTTGAGTCCAACCTTTGCAAAACTTGGGCCCACTGCAGAACGGGGACACTTCAAGAAAGAGAACAGCCATCAATTTAGTCTGCATCAGCCTTTTGAACTCTAACCCTGAAGGAGTTCTAATATAGGCTTCTCCACAAAAAAGGATCTTTTAAAGAGTCTCAAGGAAAAAAACAGAAGAGTATTCATTAGAGAATGTACAAGCTTATAAACTACGTTCTTCCTTAGCCCTGCTACTTACATCATGCGTTTTTCTTTTTTTTTTTTTTTTTTTTTGAGACAGAGTCTCGCTTTGTTGCCCGGGCTAGAGTGAGTGCCGTGGCATCAGCCTAGCTCACAGCAACCTCAAACTCCTGGGCTTAAGCGATCCTACTGCCTCAGCCTCCCGAGTAGCTGGGACTACAGGCATGCGCCACCATGCCCGGCTAATTTTTTGTATATATATATTTTAGTTGTCCATATAATTTCTTTCTATTTTTAGTAGAGACGGGGTCTCACTCTTGCTCAGGCTGGTCTCAAACTCCTGACCTCAAGCGATCCACCCACCTCGGCCTCCCAGAGTGCTAGGATTACAGGCGTGAGCCACCGCGCCCGGCCGTGTTTTTCTTAAGGCTAAGGAAACAAAGGGATGCCCTCAGATCTGCGATTACAGGGTTCTCCTCCCTCCCCACACTGTTCCCTGTGGATGGGGAGATGGATGAAGCCAAAAAGGCACACCTCGTGGCTGTCCTCTTCCAATTGAGTCGAGTTTTCAAACTTCAGAATATAAGACAGAGTAGCTTAAAATAAGCAAACTAAATCATTAAAAACATCGTCAATCTAAATTAACTATTTTTATGTATCCTAACCCTTCCTCAGTACGAAAAAAAAATACCATACAATGTAAACTAAATGAAATGTATTAAAATGCTTTTAATATTACTAAAATGTACTAAAATGCCTTTTTTAAATTAAAAAAAATTACCATATAATGCACAGTAAATGAAATATACTAAAATATCTTTTAAAAAGGAGATTTTTGCCATGGTATCATCTACTGTAATGATAATGCATTCCTATCACTCCCTTCGAACATTTTATCCTTTCATTTTCAATGCATTTTCCGGTAATTTGGGAGTTTCTAATTGCTAGGCCTATTAAATACCCATCACTTTTATTTATTATGTGACAATCCCTTTGTTTCTTAAATGCTTTCCTACGCAGCAACAGCTTATCTGTATTTTGATTCTTCTCCGTGTGCATTTTTCTTTTTTGTTGTTGTTGTTAGTACTACTTTTCATTTAGATGGTAAAGGACAGTCTAATGTAAATTACTTCTTTCCCATGTTTTTTAAAAAAAGGTATTTTAGTGAAGTGCTTTGAAGCCAGACAGACTGAAGATAGAAACCCATTTCTCTCACTTCCTGCTGTGCACTCACGGTGAGAATCCGCGTGCCCCAAGCCAGTTTCTTCACGTGCACAGGGACAGACTTTGTGTGGCTGTGGGGGAGTCAGGGAACCCCAGGTGCCCCACAAATGACTGTGCTTATTGGGGAAAACAAAATCAGACTGTAGCTATGATACACAGTTGACTACAGGAGTATGCGTGCAGATACATATATTTTCATGTATGTATAAAAAATGGTAATCTTATCCACATACATAGTCATATTTCTTTTCATCATGAGGTATGAAAAGAATAAATAAGCGATTATAATAATTTTAAACATCTGTAAACATAATAAAATAGTCTCAAAGTGTATAAAGCAAAACTTTACACAGAAGGAAAAATAAACAAATCTACCAAAAATAGGTGATTTCAACTCCTCTATCTTGCTATATCGATAGGCCCAGCAAATAAAACAAAAATAAAAACAAACAAATAAAAAAGACGTAGAAGATTTGAACATCATACTCAGGAAGCCTGGGTTAACTGAAAAATACAGAATTCCACATCCATGGTCTATGTCTCTGTTCTTGTGCCAGTACCATGGTGTTTTTAGTTACTATAGCCTTGTAGGATAGCTTGAAGTCTGGTAAATTGATGCCTTCCAATTTGTTCTTTTTGCTTAAGGTTGCTTTGGTTATATGGGGTCTTCTCTGGTTCCATATGAAGTGTAGAATTATTTTTTCTAGATCTGTGAAAAATGATGTTGGTATTTTAATAGGGATTGCACTGAATCTGTAGATCACTTTGGGTAGTATGGACATTTTAAAAATGTTGATTCTGCTGACCCATGAGCATGGTATGGTTTTCCACCTGTTTATGTCCTCTGCTATTTCCTTCCTCAGTGTTTCATAGTTCTCCCTGTAGAGGTCTTTTACCTCCTTAGTTAAATATATTCCTAGGTATTTTATTTTCTTTGTTGCTATTGTGAAGGGTATTGGGTCTTTCATTTGGTTCTCAGTTTGACTATTGTTGGTGTACATGAATGGTACTGATTTTTGTGTACATTGATTTTCCTGTGAACACACATTCTCTCTTACACCTCTACCTATTGCTACCTTCTCCTTCTGTCTTGCCCAGCTCTTTCAGGATATTTCCACCCCCTTTTCCCTCTCTCCCTTCTTTTTTATCTGCTCTTCTTCGTTCATAACACTACTTTTCTGAATGAGCAAAATCAGTTCCAACAATGACAACATGTAAAAATGGTGTCACTATAAATAATAATACAATTACATTAAAAACAATCCTAAATCAGGCTGACACTTCACTTGATTTTGTAACCTAAGACTTTGCTGAATTTATTTATCAATTCCAGTAGTCTCTTGGCAGATTTTCTGGGGTTTTCTAGATATAAGACCATATCATCAGCAAAGAGAGATAGTTTGATCTCTTCTGCCCCCATTTGGATGCCCTTGATTTTTTTCTCTTGTCTGATTTCTCTGGTTAGGACTTCCAGCACTATGTTGAATAGAAGTGGTGATAGAGGGCAACCTTGTCTGGTTCCAGTTCTAAGCAGGAATGCTTTCAATTTTTCCCCATTCAGTATGATGTTGGTTGTGGGTTTGTCATATATGGCAGAAAATCTTTATTCATTACATTGACAGATTCAAAAACCACTCAAAAAAGCACATGATCATCTCAATTTGGTGAAATTCAATGCCCAATCACATTTGAACTTTTTAATAAATTAGAATAAAAAAGGAATCTCAAAAGAGATCTGCAAAAATCTATAACCAACATCATCCTAAATGGATAAAGTATAAATGAATTGCCTTTAAAGTTAGGAAAAAAGAAATGGTACCCATAATCACCAATTCTATCAAAATCATATGAAAGTTCCTAGCCAGCATAATAAAACAAGAAAAATAAATCAAAGAATTTGGTAGTGGAAAAGAAGAAATAAAACTCTTATTATTTGCTGATGATATGATTGTCTATGTGGGACACTGGAAAGAATCTGCAGTCCAGTGAGTAGTAACGCATAGGCTATAAGTTGCCTGAACATAAGATCAATATCCAAAATTCAATTCTCTTACTTTATACTAGGAACAAAATTATAGAAGTCATAATTTGAAAAATGCCATTTACAGTAAGCAACAACCTACAAAATACATTGTTTGATTGAGGAGCAAGAACAGCATAAAGAAAACCATAAAACTTCACTGAAGCACACAAATGAACAGAGACATGGCCCATGTGAGGGACAGAAAAATTTAATATCATAAAATACCGATTCTCAGCAGTGGATCAATAGATTCAATATGACACTAAAAAAAAAAAAATCCCAACAGGGCTTTCATATGAGATCGACATAAATTAATTGTAAAGTTTACATGGAGGAACAAAAGGTCAGGAATAATTAAGGTACTTTTAAACAGTTGAATAAGAAGATGTTACTTGCCCTGCACAATATAAATATTCACTGTGTGTGTGTATGTGTGTGTGTGTGTGTGTATGTGTGTGTGTGTGTATGTGTACAGTATTGCAGGAATAAAAACAAAACAAAACAAGAACTTAACCAATGGAGCAGAACAGCCCATAATCCACCACTCATATGTGAAATTTTGACATGTGACAGATGTGAAATAAGAGTAACTGAAATGGATCTGTGACAACTGATTCTCCATAATGAAAATAATACGTAAATGGATTTTAATTTCTACCTCACACCACACATACATGTCATTTGTGTGCGTATGATAAAATGAACAAAGGAAAAACAAGAGAATAATAAAAACCAATTTCGATATGAAGTTTATATCGGAGGGCAGACAGAGGAACGAGATGTGTGGGGCATATAGACAGAAATGTGTTACTAGAGATATTCTAGTTCAGAGTGGATTTGTGGGTGTTTGTTTTAATATAAATAATTAGCCAGAAACAGATCGATGAGGATTGTGATTGAGAATCACAATTAATCAAAGATTAATCAAATTAATTAAGTAATTAATCTCATTTTGATCACTCATAGTCCAGTTCCAAAGAACACGGATGCTGTGTGTTCGAATTCACTGCAAGTCAGTGCTAGGAGAGGGGTAGACATGAAGTTCACCGTATGTCTGAGCTATGTTAACATTTCTTCATCACCTGTTTGACTTACAGTCTTCGGATCTCTTCCTTGAATTTCTAACATCCATTGCTTGTATTGGTTCTAGTAATGGACTAGCCCAAAATTTTGTTTCCTTTATAACGTACACAGATCACTGGCAGCTTGAAATTTTAATTATTTTGCCCTTTTTTCTCTATATAGCTTTTAAAAAATAACAGAGGACACTAAAACCCACCCACACACACACACATTCACACACAATAATTCAGTCATGAGAGTGAGCACATGGGAATAAAAACCAGCACCTTTGAGTTCTAGCTTGTCCTAGCTGTGATAGCTCAAGACTGTCTCAGGGATAATAAAGGACATCGATGTAAATCGATAGGATTCCTAATTCCAAGACCTTTTAGTCAGGGCTCCTGTTACTACGGCACTGATGTACCATGTTCTCTACCAAGAACTTTCTATAGGGAGATGACATAGAGACTTAATTCATTCACAGATTTCTGCCAGAAAATAATGACCATTTTGAGAAATCTTCAGAATTTTAATATTCTAAAAATAAACCACTGTACTTTATGTCTGTATGTTTCAAATGCAATAAATTATTCATTCAATATATTGTAATTGTCCTAATAATTGAAAATTTTCATTTCAAGCACCAAGTTTCTCGAAAGAGACATGGTTCGACTCTGAGATACAATTTGCCTCCTGCATCTCTGCAAGCCATGATCAGGTCTGCATATTCATTCCCTCTCGGCACAGTCGTTCCAGAACTCTGGGAAGAGTCAGGAAACTAGTTGGCAAAGCTGCTCACGATGGTTTTTGGGTTAAAGCTCTTGTTACTGTGTCCACCGCTCTCTGACCTGATGCTGGCTTCTGCAGACAGACGTGTAAGCAGAAGCAATAAGAGGGAACAAAAAGAATTATTCATAATACTGCCCGAAACAGTCGGGCAAATGAAGTCTTCTTCCAAACCTCTTCTCATTTCCTTCTTTATGATTTTTATTGTATCCTTATATAAAAAGGGCATTGAAGAATTAGCATAGGCTTAATTTTGTCAAATGGACCAACAAGCACATAAGCTGACTCAATAATCCATTTCTTTTCTCCCAGATGCACCTGGTGGGTGCAAACCAGAATTGCCAAGTATCTTATTTCCTCGTTTGATACCAGGGAACCACACGGTAAATATCATCTCATTACTCTTGGCAATTTTATATAAAACTCTCCAAAGCTATTATAACAAAACTAAAAAGTATAAAGGTCAATATGAGTGTCAACTTGGCAAGAGTTTTAGTGCCGGAAAATGTTAAACTTATGTCAAAATGCGACTTTTAATGAAATCATCTATGCTTCTCCCTGTCTATGCTTTTATTTTAATAACTCAAAGTTATGTAAACAATATTTATCACACAGATAGAAATGCATCTCCTGCATTCATACTCAGATTTAAAAATCCTAGTACTCCCTTGGTTTTCAGCCTGAAATACATCTACAAGAGATCTTGGCAAGGAGAACCCTCTATGGAACAAACAGAATAAGAACAGATACTTACATCTGTTTGAGCTATAATACGTGCCCATTGTACTAAATGCTCAGATGATCTATGTTACTTTATTCCCAACAGAGTTCTATGAGCCTGGTTCTGTTATTCTTTTTATTTTGCAGAAGAAGTAACTGAAGGACGGATAAATTAACTTGTCAGGAACACACACTAAGTGGAAAAATGAGGCCTAGATCCAGGTCTAACTACAAAGTTTGTGCTTTTACCAGCAGGCTGGACAATGAAAATGCAGCTGGTAAGGGAAATGTAGCTACATGGTAAGGGCGAATTATGCATATGTTAATTAAGCACCTGCAATATGGTTAGCCCTGTGTTAAATTAAATACAGGGAATGCTAACATTCTTCCCAAAAGAACTAACAATGCATTTAGGAGACAAGACAAACCCTCAAAACTACTCTGAACTTCAGACAACAGTAATGTAGAAGTTAAATTATTTTTTCTATTTCATGCACTTTGCAAGCATCAGAGGCAGAAATCAATACAGGCGAAAATGTTCACCAAAGGCTGAACTGCTTAAGTTCAACAAAGAGAGGTTAAATTTGGATACAGGGTACAGAGATGTGGAGGATGCTTTGGGATGAGGAGAGTTACTCAGGGGAAGACCCAAGAGCTGGAGAGGGTCAGAAGGTGGATGCCCTCAGTCCATGTGGTCCAGAATGACAGATTACCCCAGAGAGGTAAACAGTACTTTAATTACAGCCACTTCAGGGTGGACGGCCACCCATGGCAGTGCCAATCACAGTGCTTGCCCCTGGAGGTGCTCAGTGAACAGTCAGTGAAGGAAAGAATGAGCCAAGCTCAATGGATTGTCTCAAGAAGGGACCAGGTATGCCAGTGGAGTACGCCCAAACATCCAGCTTGGACTCTTCTATCACGAATAATTACTGATCAAACATATCAAAGGGATTAGTGCAATCATTAGTATACCTTTATCAGAGTAATATATCAGCTCTAACAGTGTTGTTATATTTTCAGTAGAATATTTGATTTTAAATTATCATAAGAATCACAGCTAAATAGGAATGGCTCTGAAGTGCCTCAGTGTTTATGCCAGGACTTCTCAGATAACAAAAGCAAAGCCACAAGTGGAAGGTCTGCTTGATGAGGAAGATATTGGGGCTATTTACCATAATGAAAATAAATGATGCCACCAACTCAATGAATTAATTGTGAAGAAGTATCTCTATCCACATTCCTTTAATACTGAAAGAGAGAAACATTGGAAGGTAACTCTGTTACACTGAATGAAAACTGAGGATGTTCATATCCGTAAGAAATTTCAGCAAGAAAATTGCCATCGTGCCAAGACCAGAACTAGGAATTCTAGACTTGCAATGTTCTCCAGCAAAGTCACCCAGGAAAAGTCAAGTGCCCTATGACCTGGCCCCAGCATTGCAGCTGTGCGACCTTGAAGAATGAGTTCACCTCTCCAGCTCTTTGTTTCCTCATCTGTAGAAGGGGTGCATTTCCAGTTCTAATGCAATGTGACTATGGGGTTCTTTCATAGTAACAATGAAAATGCAACTAGAAGGACCTAGCAATGGCTAACATTTCCTGGGGGCTTATTCTATGCCAGGCATCGTCTAAGGGTTTTACATGTATTAATTCAGACCATCAGCTTACATGGCAGGTACCATGCCTTTTTACAAACAAGGAAATTGGGACATAGACAGGTTAAACAATTTTCCCAAAGTCATAAGTAGAAAGGGATAAAACCAAAATTCCCACACAGATAGATGCTCGTAACGGATACTCTCTATGGCCTTTTCTAAATGGGAAGGCAAGGTACTGTGTAGTGTATACATTTAATTACGCATTTTAATATCCAAAGGATGCTTCCAAATACTTTCTTGCTGCTCTTCTAAACTGCAACCATCTTTCCTGCAGAAAATTACAGCTTTTCCTTGGCCTTTGTTATACCACAGGTAAATTATAACTAAAACGACTTAGTGAATTACTGGTTGCAAATTACAAACACCTGCAGAGTAAGATTTTCCTGCATGTATAGAAATGCACAAAAAGATATATCTTTAGCTACTTTTACTCCAATACCTAAAAATATGTTCTATTGCCCTCCACCCCCTAGAATTATAGGACTATGGAAAGTATGCACAGAATTTTCTGTTCCCCAGAGATGTTGCACGTATTTAATACCTGCCTTCCTGGCCTTCAACTCCCAAGGAAGAGGGTGATTCTATCACCTACTGGGGGCGCTGAAAGATTGTCTGCAAGAATAAAGTCAATTTCCTTCTACAAATGATTGGGTCTGTTTACTTGTGTTGTAAAAATAAGATTCTTTCTTAATGTATAGATAAAAGAAACACATTGATATATCTGCCCTTAGAAAAAATATCTGATGCTGGAAAATTGATTTGTAATAAAATGTACTTATGGTTACTGTTGTAAAAATCTAGTTCATCATATCACCATAAAGCACGGGGTCATCTTTTTAGTCATGCATATTACCTGTTTAGATTTAATAAAAGTGAATACTCTTATTTCAGTATCATCCTAAAAAAATTCATTTCATTGCATCATTCGACTATTTAAAATTTATGGTAATAAAATTTTTTCACTCAAATTGAAATATTGACTATTCCTAATCATAAATTTTAACCAAAACAAATCTGGCTGAAGCCAGCTGGTATTTTGACAAACTAAAAAAAATATGTCAACCTTTCTTAACAATGACAGGCAAATTTTGAGATAAGCTGGCTGATTTTGGACATAATAAATGAGAGCATTAAATTCTGAAAAGGAGTTTTAATGCGTTCAGTAAGGAGAACCAGTTCTAAAAAACAAAATGACATACCTTAAAGCTTGGTCCCACTAGTTCTAAGTTTCCTGATGCCAGGGGTCAAGTTTATTTGGTTTCTCACCCCAGCATTGTCACCATGCCTGGCACTTGGGAGGCACTCAATAAACTGATGTTGAAAAAATAAGGTTTTTCATTAAAACTTTCCATTATAAACAACAGAAAATATTTTTCATATTACTAAACAGAATATTAAAATCCAAGAAATACCATCACATGTTCTATTTACTTTGTATCATGTCTTCAGATAATTATGAACAAATATGGGATGAAACTCACTTAATAGTTTTTATGTAGAAAATAATCAATTAAGCAAGACTGTGAAGTTTCAATTTAGTATGTATTTTTACAGTTTAAAAAACACTGTAAGGATCACTTTAACTTCATGGTCAACAACACAGAATCATGGACTGACCACAGACTGAAATTAAAAGAAATCATTTTGTGAACAATGTCGACTAGGGAAATATAAAATCAAAACAAAGCTTAATTTTTTTCTTTTTATTATATATTTAAAATTGCCTCATACAAAGGCAAGTACATATTACACATAGAAAAACACCTCTATGCATTAGGATTATGCTGAGATCATTTTGTAGTCCAAATGTTCTAGGAGACTAGGGATGTGCGTTAAGAAAATTGCCAGACTTTTTCTGTGACAAGAACTGATGAAAGTCTAATGGAAATCAAAATCAGGCAGATCCAGGGGAAAGAAGGAATCTGTCCAAGATTTTAGGCAGCAAAAATAGATCTGCTTAGCTCCTGAATTACATGAGAGCCCAGCTATTCGAGTAAAGTGCTCCAAGGTGGAAACTTGGGCAGAGCCCCAAGGCAACCATTCCATCTCCCAAGGTAGAGACCTCTTAGAAACAAAGCCCTACTAGGTCTGAGAAAGGAACCATCCCACCCACAAGAACACAGCTCCAAGCAATATTCCATCTTCAGATGTTCTTACCCTAAATGTCTTTGACTATCTAGATGGGAAACATTTTTTGGAAAGCAGAAATGCTGGTTATGCTGTTACTAAAATCAAAATAGAAATGAGCTGATGTGAGCCCAAAATCATCCCAGTGCCAACCCAGGTCCAGTTTAGGAAGACAGTGCCCATTTCTGACGTGGCCTGGCAGTGCAGTCTCCACCTGAAGGTCACCTTTCTACCAGACTGAGTTACCCTCTCTGATTCTGGAACATTTCTGCACAGCTGTTATCTTTGAAGGATTTACATGGTGGATGTGAGACCGTGATGGCCCGGGTGCAGCCAAGAACAGGACCCATTTCACTGTCTCTGGGCCTCGCTGTGAGTGGCAGCCATGCCATGGGAAATACCTGCTAAGTGCTTAAAATGATGTAGCCAAATTCAAGGGAAGAGCGGAAATGATTGATTTGTCAAGGAAACGATGCCTGGATAAAGTTTGAAAAAGAATACTACTTTAACATTTGCACCAAGCAATTTGGAACATTAAGGAACTGCGTAAAGGAACGCTAATACAAAGAGAACCAAGACATTTCAAAGAAGAGTGTTTTAAGCCCGACTATGCTAAATCTCTGAGTGACCCATTCAAGAACATCTCTATCAATGGGATTTAAGAAATTAGTGTTCTCTATCATAGAAAACAAAGTGGGTTGTGTAGGGTGGCATGAACTTCACATTTGTCTTTAAATATATTAATGGTGCTATAAATAGGACATCACCTGCTCCTCCTTCCATTTAGAAAAGAACAAGCCAGAACAGGTTTGAATTACAGATTCAAGAGAATCACAAGCAGAAATGCCCTGGCAGAACAGATTTCCAAAGGAAAACCTTGATGTTTTTTCTTCCCTACAAGTAGAGGAACAAAAAGGAGATGTTTTTAGAGACCCAGCTTGCCAATAAGACTGAGCAGAAATCCCTCTCCAAGTCCTTTCAGTCCCAAAAGTAGTAAAGAGAGATAAAAATGCCATCCCAGGGAGCATTCAAGGCCAGTTACATGCGGGGGTCAGGGCTGCCCTGCATGCACATCTAGTCTACAAGGATCAAAAGGTGCTCTCCGCTCCACGTTTTATAGTACGAGAACCAGTTTGCGATCTGTGACTTCATGGCCTCCTACGTTCTATTTTCTATTCTTACCTCATTGAACTCAATCAGAAGACAGCACCCATTGAGTAGTGTGGGGAAAAAGGGAAATTTTATTTTTAAAAAAATATGATGGTAACAATTCTTCCCATGCATCACATTTGAGCACCATCTGGCTCAGGATATCCGAAACAAACTGCCAAATACCAAGGACAGCTATTTTATGCACTTGGTGAAACATAAGCAAAATCCACTTCTTTGCTGGTGGACACAAATAAATATAGGCTCTTGTTTATAGTCTAAGCTCAAAAAATATCATTCAGTGGAGACATTCCCAGATCAACCACTGACCAAAAAAATCTCACTGGATAATCGACAATTGACGCCTTGCACAAAATCTGCACACACATATTATACCCGGTACAAAAGTTTGAACCACACACTTGGAGAGATCAGTAACAGGAAGTTACCGCCATCTACAGATTTCCTCTCACTGTTCAAGAAAGCAAGCCAAGGATCTCTGCTTGAAAAATATGAACTGGCAAAATTGACATCAGCTGTTGAGCTGCACGATGCTCCTAGTGATGAAATCCACTTTAATAACCTGCCCCAAACTGTAAACACATTAACTACTCATCTAGAAACAGGAAAGCAAGGGTCCATCCAAAATGCTGCTTATTTGTAAAATCAGAGGATGAAGGAGTCACAACAGGTCAACACCCCATCACTTTCTATGGGGCTAAATACATACAGATTTAAAGGCAAAGATGGACTTTTTTTTTTTTTTTTTTTTCATTTTCCTTGCCACTAACCACTTTCCCAAGGCAGGCTTTTTACAGGGTGCGATAATGCCCAGTCCAAAGTAAAACGCCAGCTCAGGGCTCCGCCAGAGGAAAGGGACTGGAGGCAGCGGACTTGCTGAGGCAGCCCAGGGTTGGTCGGCGGAGACCGATCTGAGCGGATGCTGCGGGCAGCGGCGCCCGCCGGCGAGCGCGGAGGAGTTTGCCAGCGGGTGCGCACAGATGTGAAAAACACGCCCTGCCCGTCCACCTGGCGAACACCTTGGCAACTTTATTTTGGGCAGAGCCTTCCAAGGAAACTTTTCTCTTGCCCACAGCCGTTGCCCGAGCCAGGCCGGCTGCGAGCCGGCAGGAAGGGCAGGGCGCGGCGAGCCGAGGACAGCCCGGGCGGGACACGGCTCGGCGAGCCGGGTCCCCCTCGGGGCCGGGGAATGCGCGGGGCAGGGCCCACGGGGAAGCCACTCACCAGCCCGAAGGCGAAGAAGAGGGCAAGCAGGGCGAGGCAGGAGCCCATGACGATGAGCAGCAGGAAGACGATGAGCGGGTGCTGCTGGCTCATGCAGTAGTAGGACTCGTACAGCCAGTCCCGGGACCGTGGCAGCCCGTCTCCGCCGCCCGCCGCCGCCGCCACAGCCTCGGCGCGGTCCCGCAGGTAGCGGCGGCGCCGCATCGCCTCCTGCCACATCGGGGCGGCTCGCGGGGCGCCCGCGGTGCGCGCCCGGCCGGGCCAGCGCCGCTCGCCGCCGCCTCCCGCGTCCCACGCCCGCGCCGCCTCGGCCGGCCCGGCTGCCGGTGCACGGAGCTGCGCGCAGGGGCCTCCGGCTCGGGCGGAGCTCGGCGCCCCGTGCTGGGCGCTCTGACGCGCGGGCGGGGGCCGGGCGGCGGCCTCGGGGGCAGCTCCGGGCGCCGCCGCCGCCACCGCGCGGGAGGGGGCGGGCTCGACAGGGGCCCCTCGGCCCGCCTCCCCCAACCCCGCGCCGCGCAGCCCCGCTCCGCGCAGGGGCGGCGCCCGGCCTCCCCCAGCCGCCGCCCCCCGACGGCGGGCGGGGAGCTGAGGACAGTGGGGCGCTGACGGATGGAGGGGCAGTGGGCTGGAGGCACCGCCGCGCCGGGACCCGGGTGGTCCTCCCCTCCGCCCTCCCACGCTCAGCCACAGGATCGTCCGCCCTCTCTGCCCTTTCCCCAGCACAGCCTGGGTGTCGCGGGTGGTGGGAGGGACTCCAACCCCCCTCTACACTAACTCAGATCGCGGGGAGGGTGGGGGTCCGCTCTCTGCCCTCCCCGCCTCCCACCTGGCTCTAAGGACTGCCAGGGCTCCTGACCTCCTCTCACTACCTCAAAGGGCAGCGGGGAGGGACACTGCCACTTTCCAGGTCTCCCAGCCTCTTGGTGGGCTGCCTGGAGGGGCAGAGGAGGGGGTCCTCCCAAGCTCCTCTGCAGGGTCACAGAGCGCACCTGGGAGGTGACCTCCCGCCCTTTGGCCTTTAGTGCCTCCTATTCACAAGACTGAGGGGACTTGCTCTTTTTCACTCTCTTGGAGCACAGGAGGGGATCTCCTACCCTCCGGCCTCCCATAGTGGGTAGGGGTTTCCCGTCCTCCTTCCCCCCAGCACAGCGGGTCCGGGGCGCCCGCGCTCCTCTCCACTCTCTGCCAGGGCCGGGGGACCTCCCCTGCGCGGGGTGGAAGGGCGCTGAAACGCGAGGGGACCTCGGAAGAAAACAGTGCCAATGGGCAATTTAGGAGTGAAGCGGCTGTGATTAAACGCTGTAACCCCGCCGCGTCCTCTGATGGGCAGCCTCCCTTGCGCCCTTCGCTTTGCTTTCGGGTTCAGTCGCACTTTGGAGGTGCCCTGTGGGCCAGGGTATTCCATGCCAGAGGTTTACCAGGTGCCCTCTGGTGGGTCGTGGTCCTCCCGGACCCCCTGGCACGGCCGGCAGTGAGGGCGCCCGGGGGAGCGCGGCTGGGAGCCGGCGTGGAAGGGGTCGGCTCTGGGATTAGCTCCCTCCCCGCCACCTTGGGGGCCCGGAAGCAGGAGACACTAAAGATGGGTCAGGACACCTGCGGGGACACACATCATCGGCGCAGTGTCCCCTCCCAACATGCTTGGGAGTCGAGGCTGCTGGTCCTTTCCCTGGACACCAGGGGGTTTCATCGCTTATCTCCAAAGAAACCTCCCTTCTGGAGCTTTCCTCTTATCTGGCCCAAAAACTCCCAAATCCCACCCCCTCCCAAGGAATTCGGAGTACGGTGACCCTCCTCTGTCTTGTCACCAGAAAGCAGCCTAGAGGGCTGTCCCTATGCACTTCTCATCTCTTCCAGTAGACGACCAGTGCGCAGGACGCTGACCCTTTGGCACTACCTAGGACCTGGGAACCTCGTCCATCTGGCCCGCTGCCCGTCCGGGCTGTCCTGTTCCCCTCTTGTACAGGGACATGGTAGCTGGCTATCCTGTGAACACAGGACCCAGGCCATGCCAGGAGACCCGGACCAGGAGCCTTCCAGGGACTTTATTTTTAGTGGCAGCTAATGCCTTCTGGGCCTAGGGGTTCAGGGAAAGGGATCGGCTCAGCTCCACCGCCGCTGCTGGGCGGTCTTGGAGAGACCCCAGGCGGGCCCGCGGGGGCGGGGCGGAGAGGTGGGTACTGGACTCAGGGGCCTGTCCAGGACACCGGGTCCTTGGCAGGGAGTCCTGCCCCACCGGGCTCCTCCTTGGTCCCTGTTCCCTCCTGCTCTGGACCTGCAGAGAAGTGGGAGAAGGCGATGGATGGGAGGGGTGTCTCTTGGACTTCTCCTGCAGGTCCCAAGCCCCACCTCCCACTGCCATTCCTCCCGCCCTAGCAGCAGATGAAATCCTCTTCTCTGTCGGGTCTCTCCTCTGCTGTCCCTCCCCTCCAACATCCACCCGTGACTGTAACCGGCTGATTTCAATCTCAGCCTCTCATTGGGCTTGGTACTTTCTTTTGATCTGGGGGAATGTGACTGCTGTACTCCCAGATTTTAGATTTGGGAGGTTCTGAGAGTGTGCTTCAAAGACAGGCAACACTGATGAACCGAACGTATAATATAAATATCCAGAACCTGATTCTCCTAAGGAAACACGGTTGAGTGGGAAGGGGGAACACAGCCTCCATTGTGTTGAGTCTCTCTCTTCCTCCTGCTGTGTCCGCAGCCTTTCTGGGTGGGCAGAGTTGCACATTTCCAGTCCTTTCCTGTGCTAGCAACATCCTAATTACTCATCTTCTCTCCAATTCTTGCTGCTTCTTCACCCCTCGTATTGACAAACGTCTGCCTTCACCCACTCAAGAAGGAAGAAAAAATAAATAATCTGGAACTTAGGTTTCTGGAAAAAAAGAGCAGAAAGACTTGTGAGGGGAAAGGAAATGTTTAATTACTTTCTCCTTTCTAGTGGGGAAGTGGCGTTTTATGGCCAGTATCTGTACTATACACATACATATATGACTATTCTATGAATGATAAGGAGAGTTGTTGTAAGACTTTTAAGAGATTTTGGTAAAATATGGTGGCAGAATATAATTAGAGAGAATCTGCATGTTGATAATTTTGCACGTGATGCTTCTGGGATTTTTTTTAACACTAACTCCTTCATTAATTCATTCAACAAATATTTACATGATGCCTACCAAGTGCCAGATGATCAGGAAAAAAAAAAAAAGACAGGGATCCTGAGACTCTTGTAGGAGGTTTATGTGTACTTTGAAAAATAAGGTTACAAAAAAGCAAAACAGTAGCAAAAAATCAACCTTTCTTCTCCACCTCTTCTCCTTGTCCCTACAATTTAAATTTCATCACCATAGACACAGGCCTTAATAGGAAAATAATATAAAAATCAAGGATATGTCAGGTGTCTCTGAGGATTTGTTGGCTTTGTTTTGTTTTTGGTGCTTATTTTTATGGGGGCCTCTGTCATGGCTTTATGTTTTAAAAAAATGTGAAACAGAATAATCACTATAGTTACTCTATCAGTGTTTTAGAATCAATTGCACTAAGTATGCCTTTTTAAAAGTTCACATTTCTATTTAAAAGGAAAAAAAATGAAATAATAACTGACAAGCAGCGTGACATGCAATGAAAAATGTCCTTTAGTACAAAGCCAGAAGCATGAAATACACACGCAACTAATGGGACCCCAAGGAATCCTCTGGCACATTTTTGCTCCTTTGAATAGCAGGGCTGTTCCACCAAGTTTAAGGCATGGACAGCAAGGGTTCTCCCATGTATTTACTCTATATCAATTTATTCGTGAAAACAATGCATAAAGAAACGAACCCACTGGGGAAGCTCCAACTGGGCCTAAGGGAGAGAAAAAATAAAAAGCAACTATTAGGAAGCAGGATTCCTTTTTCCTGCAACGCTAGAGGGCAGCCCTCCATCCTCACAACCCAGCAGGCAGGGCCTACTTTCTGGGCCTGTGACTTGTGCAGCTGCTTTAAGGTTCTGCTGTCACCACCTGGAAATTCTTAATTATATTGAACAAAGGGCTCTGCATGTCCACTGTGCCCTGGGCCCTGCAAATTAGAAAGCCCATCCTGCTAGCACTCTTATCTGGGCCTGTGTGCAAAGCCTAGGGGTTGCCACACTAAGGACAAAGTCTCCTCTGCCCAGGGACTCCAGGACACCTATACCCTCCTAATTTGGTCACGTTTCACAGACTTCACACACTGGCACACCTGATCGATTATAAATCTAACCACGCTGCAGGACAGATTTATGCATCAATGGGTTTAGCTTTAAAAATAACCCATTTAGTTCCTATTTCAAATCCAGTTAGATTAGCTCAGTCAATGACGCTGTCGTGTTCCTCTCAACGTCCACAGGGCTCTGATTGATTAAATAAAGGCCGGCCGGCAAACTGCGCCAAGGACAGACGCAGACATGTGCCAGCGAACCCAGAGCATACTGTAGAGCGAAGCACAGAGTATTTCCCCGTGTATTCATTTTTCTCCCTGGCAAATACATTACTAAAATTTATATAATAAAGTATGAACATTATGTCAACAGATTCATTATCACCATGAAATATGTTTTGTGTACCCAGATAACATTTACATTTTTATTGAACCAGAGTCTGGGAATACAGAATCCACCCAACCAAAGCCAGCGTGTGGCTCTTAGAAGTCAAATTAACTCTTTCAGCTCATTAAAGTACTCTTGCAGCTCAGTTTTTAGAGCATCAGAAAAACGATGCTCAATGTTGCATTAATATATTCATTTTCTTATCCATCCAGTGACGAACGATCTCTGCATGCTTTTGAAAGACCCTACTTACTTGGCTTATTTGATGAATTATATTTTCAGTGACAATATTAGAATAAATATTTCATAAAATCATCTGTAAAATCTGATTTTAGGTGATTTACTGGCTTTTTTGGCCCTTAAACATGTGAGAAGATGGTACTGGTATTTCAGAATAGACCTTTCACAAATGGCCACGGCCATTAAGAAGTTTGTTAGTAGTACTTTTTCCGGATCCACGGAGATGCTGGGATTCCTTCCATGAGCACTGGGAGGAGCGAGAATAGGTTAATGACTAATCAGTTTCCTGCACGTCTACAACCTTGCGAGAGGTATCGATTTCTCTGCTCTTGCTCAGAGAATGTGATCTCAAAAGCAATGACTCATGCCGTAGAGATGTGTGCTCAGGATTTGTTGCCTAGGGAGGTACAGGAAAAGGGAGTTTATTTAGCAAGCTTAAATGGATATTCAGGTATCTTGGCTTTTATTTTTATAATCCTGTAAGTGTCCCTTAAAATAGTCAATAAAGGAATAAACTTAATTATACTCTAAAATTGAAAAAATGAATGCACTTTGAGGATTAAGAGATGGCCTCCATGAAACACAATTCTGTGACTGCAGTTCATGAATATTTTTGTGCAATTCCACCTCCCTCATTCAATTCAGATAACTTAGCTTATGCTTTTAAGCCACTCCACACTGTTTGATTCATGATTTTTTTTAATTTGGCAATACATCAAGCTCACTGCTAGTATTATTTCACACTGTGTTGTTATAATTGTCAATATTGCTATAGTAACTTCCTCAAAGTACTGGATTTTGTTCCATCAACTGTATATCCTTGGAGAAGTCATGTGATATCTCTGAGCTTCAGTTATTTATCTCTAAAGTAAGAAAAATGGACCCACTATTCTAAGACTCTTTCAAACATGTATATATTACACTGTGCTGGTTAAAGGGCTAGATTTTAATCAACTTCGTTAAATCAAAAGGAAAAAAATACTTGCAATCCAATAAAAAATATGAATATAATAAAATTGAACTGCACCAAAGATTTTGTCTAAGTATTTAATCACAAGTACTATTTCGCTCAGTATAAAACAAGAAAAAAAAAAAAAGCTTCAGTGATGTTCCATGATAATTTAGTAAACACACACAAATCTTATTTTTGCATTTTGCATTAGTATGGTCTGTCCTCCCTGGCTGGGAGGTAAGTTCAGTAAGAGCAGAAGATTTTGTTTCTTTTGTTCACTATGTCCCTAGTACCTGAAATTTGCAAAACACCTAGTAAGCACCTAGTAAGTGTGTGCTAGATGAATAAATGGATGAATGAATCAATCAATCAAGAAAGACACTAGAAAACTTTATTATTTTAAAAAGAGAATACAATTGACAAATAATGACAGTACATTACTTTAATCAGAATTGACAAAAATGTTTCCAGGTCCTAAAGAGGTTATATTTATATGTTTAATATATTTATACGTTAAACAGTGCCCTCTACTATATCTTTAAGAATCTCACAATGTTTTCAAATTCTAAAGTGGCAATATTTTCATGAAAGATTGAACACCAATTGCTACCAATGGCACTGGAACAATAGAACAAAGTATAACAGCTCATGTGAGGTGAGATACTGGAGAAATAATGATAAAATAAATGTGCTCAGGAAAAGAGATTACCTGGAGTAAGTACCATGGGGGATGGTTTTTATCTGGAGAAAATGGCAGCTAGTGCTGTGAGTGCTCAGTGACAATCATGGCCAACACGATTCCAGGCAATATTAATGGCGTCTCCCGGGATTTATGAAGTGTCCATTTAGAACGTCATCCTCTCTGCACCCTGGCCACGTTGAGAGCTTGACAGCAAGGAAGTGTGGAGGCACAGCTAGGATGGGGCGAAACGTGTGGGCTTCCTCTGTGGCCACTCTGAGTGTCAAGCGCGAAGACGGCACAGGGGCGAACAACAGCTCAGAAGAGGCTCGCTGCTTGCTGGATTTTGTTACTGCTGGCATTTCTGAAAAAAGTGATAGATTTCTAAATTTAATTTCACATGCTGTAGCCCTTATGTTTGTGGACTGAGTTACAGATTCCCCTTTATAAATTTAGGAAAGTTTGCTCTTACATGGAACACTTCGAAAAGGAACCCTAGTAATTCTTCACACCTAATTAGGCCCTTCCTTTCCAAATGGCACCCCAGCCGCACCCTCGGGTCTCTCACAAAGACAAGTCTGGAATGAAATTCAAAGTCTACCCTGCTCCAAACCATCTCCTCCCTCCGAGGCCATCTAATCTATAACACGACTGAGCTAGACTTGGACTTGTCCACTACTTGCTCTGTCACCGGCTCACACTCAAACAACCATTGCTTCTGTCAACTTCCCAGTCTTCTCTGGAGTCTCCCCCACTCTCCCTCCACTCCCTTGTTCCTACTTGCTGCCCGCTGGCCTGCCTTTACACCTTCTGAGTTAGGCTCCAGACATAATGACCTGCAGAGAATGCCCTGAGGTCTCTGCCACTCACTCCCACCACCATTTCTGGACCTATACACCCGCGTCTCCCTCGGTCTGAAAAGGCACCCCCCACCCACACCTACCCTCACCATCCCCACCCACCACTTCCCTTGCCCCAAGAACTGACTCTCACCATCTCTGTCTGGGGCCCTCCGGCACCTCCCTCTCCCATCCATTCTTAGCACCGTTAGCTGATTGTGACACTATTTCAACCCTGATTGCTTTCCTAAAATAGCAAACCACTATTGTCAAATGGTATTTTGGATATTGGGAGGGTTAGTAAAAGACATGTGAAAGGGCATCTTTTTAGTAATGCATGATAATGGATGACTAGCATCCAGGCTTGTTTTGTTGTTCATTGTAATAAAAGCATGCCAATTTATATCAATATGTACCAGGATTTCTAAACACTGGGTTTTTAAAATAGAATGTTTGAATACAGGGATAAATAGTGACTAAATGTTCATATAAAAACTAGTTAAATAAAGAAAATACTGTCACAGTAATAAATGATTTTTCAAATGAAGAATCAATTGAACGTTCCTGGAAGAGGCAGCATCTGCCTTCTCTCCCTCATGAGCCACCTGAAATACACTTTTCTCAGCTCCTGCTTCCTGCAAAGTGGTGCCCAGGACAGCAGGGAAGGTTGCTGGGTTCATGTGGGCAATTGCCTTAGATTAAATAACCTCCAAATGGCCAGATATGGGGTTGATGTGCCAACTCTATCTAGACAGGCTGTATTTACCTTGTTACTGGGAAACGCTGAAGACGTTTTCATGCTTAGCAGGCTAAGGGAATAAAAAGGCAATCTTAAAACTAGGCCCTCATTATTGCATTACAGTCTAATAACTAATACATGAAAAAAAATCTGTCTTCCCTGCTGTGGTGGAGCTGTTCTTCACTTCTAAATATATTCCTCCCAAGAGCCAACAAATGGAGGGCTTATCTTAAAAATTAAAAAAAAAAAAAACCCTACTTAGAAACTGTAAAGATACTAATAAAATATCTGGATTAAAATACAGAAAATATACATCAGGCTTGGATGTTGCTCAATGTAGATTCAAATTGCTTCATATTGTTTCATTTAAGTGCAAAGCATCGACTCTTAAGACATGCTTTTCTTATGTGAAGACAAATCATTTAATTATGTTTAGTCTTTTAATTTGCATATAGCATAATTATGTTTGTTCTGGACAAAATTTTACAAATCTAACTTAAAGGTCCCTATTGCCACCCCTCTGCACTGATGGTGTAGAAAACATATCCACTTGCCTTCTTTTCACCCTCCTTCGATGGTGTTTTATAGGAAAGTTTAAGGGATAAAGAAGTTGTAAAGCGTGACATTAAGAATCACAAGTGTGAGAGCACAAAATCAGATTATTCCAGTGATCCATCAGACATCCAAATGTCTTCTTTCATTTGGAACCTTCCAGAAGATTTTTCCTTCCTGCAAGTAAAGTACTCTTGACCCAAATAATATCGAGCCCTTTTCTTCTTTGGGGCCTATCAGTCAGTATTTCAATGAATCACATTTAAATAAAAGTACAGAATGGAATTTATAAAATAATTTTTGTGTTTAGCCTGGTGATTAGACTCCTTTCAGAACCCAGGGCTTCAGAATGGGCTCTGGCTTCTCAAAAACAAATAACCATGGAGATTTGAGTTACAAAATGCTGAGCCACTGCCTGGGTGCTTTTCTTATCACGTATGTTGCCACACCCAGAAGCAGAAGAGGGTGCTGCTTCCACCCACCCCTTTTAGCCTAGCGATTATTGGATGAATAAACTGTAGGCATGATGAACATTTTTTTTATTAAAAAATCATGCTTTATTAAAGGATGATTACTTGTGCTTGTTTATCTTCTTTTTGATCATTGGCCCAGAATTCATAAATTCTCATACAAGCTCACTTTATGATATAAGACCTTGAGGGAAAGGACCACATGGTTTCGGCTGTTCAGACAACTGGGTGCTCCACATTCAGGGTCTTATTTAATTAATTAATTTACTTTTACTGTAATGCTTATGTAATCCTGTAATCCCCTGAGTTTCTTCGTTTCTCTTAACCCTCTGGAAGCTTTTCTCTTCCTTAATTGACTGATGATTGACTGACACCTCACCCAGCTCCCAAGGAGGATTAGTGGATGGATAGAAGTCTTCTGATTGCCCTATTTTAAGCAGTGCTTAATTAAAAAGACAATTCCAGCTATTTTGGAAAACAGTTTGGCTATAAATTTCAATTAAATTATAATGGGAGAGAGAAACTAAAGATAATTAAAATATAGCTAATTTTAAAATGATTAATGAGCACAGGCAAAATCTATACTTGAATATTTTAGAATGCATACTTAGTTTTGGAAACTAAATTTTAGAAATGACGTTGTGAAACTAAGACCATAGTGAGAGTGGTAACCATGGCCGAACCCGGTATCGGCAGCACCGCGTTGCACAGCTCGCCATGTGGAGCCTTCTTGGGAGAGCTGAACCTGGGAAAGAGAAGCTTCACGGCAACACATGTGCTCCCGTGGAGCTCAGACATGCAGAGAATCTGGCTTCCTTATTATCCTATAAGTGCTTTGAGCTTTTCACAAAACCTCATCCCTGCTGGGTAGGGAGGAGACAAAGTCGACTGAGTGCAATAAGTCATCAGTCTGAATCTGTGACTGAACAACCATTTTGTGTCACCCAAGCATGGAGTTGACAGGCAGCAGCCCCACTTGCAGGATCTGCCCAACCTTCCCAGACCTCGCCCAAGGAGCATCTAGGAGTAAAGGAGAGGGGAGGTAAATTGTGCAAGAGGAAGGAGGGGCCTTGGATCCAGGGGCTTCTGTCGTCCCCACTGGGCAGAACTGCTCACTGCACTAGTGGCTTCTGGGATGTGCCTGCCCTGGGCATTCCATTAGCATTTGCTGATAGAAGGTGTAACTTGTGGTCACCCCAGTTAGGGTCTGGTGGTACTCCAATCTGACCAGGACATCCGTCAACTCTCACTGGCTCTTTTTCTTGCCCCCTGGCTTGGGTGACTTTGCCTGGGACCCTAGTAGAGCCAAGCAAGACAGCCAGCTCTCACCTCAGCTATCTACAGGGCTTCCTGACATTCAGAGGCACACAGGGAATTCCGAGTCCTGTCCACTCCACATAATTTGGTGGTGGGGGTAGGGGGTAGTGCTCAACAGTTAAATCTACTCTCCCCTTGCTTACCTGCCAAGCACTGTTGGTGTTAGTCTGACACAGCCACCCTCTGTGAGTGTGGGACAGTGACTTCACACTGATGGCTGGTGCCCGTGCCATACTGATTGTTGAATGTTTCAACTGTCACACCAATTTTCCAACATCTTCCTCCTCCTGCAGAGGGGCTGTCAGAGCACACCCCTCCCTCCTTGGTTCTCCCTAGTTCTTTCTCCTTTCTTCTTTCTTACTGTCCAGTTTGGGGCTTTCCACTTCTTGTTCTTCATATGCTCCTTATCTGTGTCCTTGGAATTAAATGAAAGTCTTAGACCAGGGCCCGTCGGCCTGCCTTTTGGTAGACTAAAAGTGCGGTTGTAGTTAGGACTGCTGTCAGCTGCAAGGAAGAGGATTCCTGACCACCCATGACTCAATAATCTAGACCATCACCCCACCCAGCAAGAAGCCTGGAGTCAGCTCCACGAGGCTCTGGTGTCCCAGGGCCGTCTACCCCTTTGCTGTGCCATCCCTGACATCCTGACTATTCCTCCCTAAGCTTGTCCTCTCTTAACAAGTTAACCACTGCAGCTGTAGGTGGCATATCCTCACATGGCAGGATTTTGAAGAAGAAGGGCATGGGCACAAAGGACTTTTTTTCTCTTTCATTAAGTTGTGAGATCTGTACCTGCCTATACCGTAGAATTGCCCCTGTAGCCATTGGCCAGAACGGGGCTCCATTCCTACCTTCAAACCAATCACCAGAAGAGAAATGTGATCACCTTAATGCTAACATTCCCTGGGATTCCCTCCCTGGAGCCTACCTCCCCAAAGCATGTGCTGACCAGATGCCTAAGCAAAATCAGTGTTGGTTCAGTTAGCGAGGAAGAAAGGGAAAGTGTGGCTTGCACTGGCAAACTTCTGTGTCCATCCCAGGGGGCATGGAGAGATTCGTAATAGTCTTTTCTCTCCTGACAGTCTTTTGCAATCATTGCATTGCTAAAGAAGTCAAGAAGATCAATTTTAAGAGTAAAAATTAATCAATGTTTTCTTTGTTCTTAGCGATGTATGTCCTTAACTCCCCTGGGGTTGCAATGGCACACAATTTAGGCAGAAAATAAAAAAACTTCTTGGCTTATTATTTTTAAAATTAAAGAGCTATTTTGAGATATTTTCAGGCTTGTGATCCGATCATTTATTCAAATAATGGGTATACATTATGAACTAGTACTAAGCTCTGAGCTAATGTATGAAAGCAGCTTATTTGAGAAGATTCAATGGGATAAAATTAAAAGCAATAAATTGAAATTAATGGGAGATAAATTTTGGCACCACATGAGACAGAACTTTTCTCATAATGAAGATGCTTAAAATGTAGCAGATTATCTAACAAGTTAGTAAATTTGAAGAATGAGATCCTGATGAATTGTTATAGATTGGACAGGATGACTTCTGATTTTTTGATTCCAATTTTTTTTTTTTTTTTTTTTTGAGACAGAGTCTCACTCTGTTGCCCAGGCTAGAGTGCCGTGGCATCAGCCTAGCTCACAGCAACCTCAAACTCCTGGGCTCAAGCAATCCTCCTGCCTCAGCCTCCCGAGTAGCTGGGACTACAGGCATGCGCCACCATGCCTGGCTAATTTTTTCTATATATATTTTTAGCTGTCCATATAATTTCTTTCTATTTTTAGTAGAGACAGGGTCTCGCTCTTGCTCAGGCTGGTCTCGAACTCCTGAGCTCAAACGATCCGCCCACCTCGGCCTCCCAGAGTGCTAGGATTGCAGGTGTGAGCCACCACGCCCGGCCTGATTCCAATATTTTAATACGCTTTGACAAAAATTTAATAAGCATGAGCACCATAAAAGGCAAACAATAAACAGTATCATGTTATTCTATGGGAATGCTATTTGTTTTAAAATTTTGAATATGATACCATGAATTTAATGTGCTCTTATCCTTTGGAATAAGGAATAGTCAACTGACAACAGATCTAGTTTTATTACCATTTATTCTTAGAAAATTCACACATGGTAAATGTCTAACCCTTACCATATGTTTTAGCCCGTGAGCAAAGCTTGACATATTTTCATGGGATCTGTCAATTATACACAATGTGCAACATTGTGAAACTGTTTCAAAAGTAAACACTCTTCAACCCTCAAAAAGAATACTCTTAGAAAATGGGAAGCTGTCTTAACCTTAGAGTTTGGATTATATAATCAAGACACCAATGATTCTAGAGAAAATTAATACATAGCAGTGATCATGCATATTTGGTATCATACTTTTTTTTTATTTCACACACACAAAAAAACTTAGGCAAATTATTTAAATCAATTAAAACAAAATCAATGATATATTGAGATGCTTCCTAATAAAGTTTGTTTGTATTTATGAATTACATTTTCTCTGTTGGCAACCTTTCCTATCAACCTAAGGATTGCTTTTAGAATTCCATGCTTTTATTTTCCAAGGATAAAAAAAATGTAGGCCAATATCATTATTGATAAAAATTGTTGCCTGGATACCAATTCCAATATAAGGATTAGTTAAAACAATGTTTTTAAAAATTGTTGCCATTATAATTGAATCTATTTAATGAGTTTTTCAAAATATACTATAAGTCGAATTTCACTGCCTGCCTTGGACATGAATTTGGAAAATGATAAAGGTTTATTTATACTATCTTGAATTATATTTTAATACAGTAGTCTAAGAGTTACGATTTCTGTGAAAGAAGAATGGCTCTTCAGATAATTATGCACAAGACTGGATGGAGACAGGCAGGCACGTGTGCACGTGTGTGAGCACACACTCCCCTACCTATTTGAACACGCTGGGCAGTGACCAAAATCAGCAAACATAGATGGAGAGGGGGATTTTGCACTTTAAAGAAGGAAACTGTACTGAGTAAGGCCTTGTGTGTATAGATATTCCCTGGAGGCTATTCCCTGGCATGTGCTTTGTCAGATAGACTCAAATGTGAAGTCACATCCTATTGCCTTGAGGTGTCAGAATATGAATTTGGGGCTGCACAAGCAGGAAAGAGGGACCACAGAAAGGAAAGACTCAAATCTGAGAATAAATATACTCAAATGCTTGGCTGAGCTCTGGACTACCCACATATGGGGACGGTGGAAAGCAACATCTGAAGAATTAAAAGAGCTGAGCAGAGAGTGTAGCTGCTACTTACTTATCTCAGGAGAAATAATGTTTAGAGCTTGAGTATCACCAAGCTAGAGGGAGGGGCTTAGCAAATGCATCAGTCTTCCATCAAATTCCCAAGAGGGCCCATCCTTATGAGTAAAACTGTGTTCCAGGTGTAAAGAATTTCTCTTATACCTAAAGTGAAAACTAAAACTCATGTGAGCTAACATAAAGTCTGCTAGATGTGAAGGTGATCAGCCAGCAACTGGACTGCCTTCTGAAACAAAAATCAATACCTTTAGAGGAAGATGACACTGTCCACAATTTCTACAATATGCCATTTACACATTTCAGTATATAATTTAATAATTGCTAAAATTTTTTAAAAAACAAGAAAATGTGACCCACAGTCAAGAGAAAAATCAATAAGTGGAAACTGACTTCAATATTACCCAGATGCTTTCTCCAGCAGACCGGAACTTTAAAAATAAACAGCTGTCACAAACATCTCCAGGGGCTTGAAGGGAAAGGTATTCAGCATGAATGTAATAGTTGGGAGTCTCAGCAGGAAATGGGAACTTTGAATAAGAATGAAATGGGAATTCTAGAACTGAAAAGTAAAATATATGACTTAAAATTTGCTGAATGGAGTTAACAACATATTGGAGATAAAAGAAAAAATATCACAGAGTTTAAGATAAGGCAATAGAAATAATCCAAACTGAAAGAGAAAAAAGTGTTAAAGAATGTGGAGACCATAACTAACCTGTAGGATACTAGCAAGATGTCTAATATATTTGCAATTGGAGTATTACAGGGTAAGAGAGAGAATGGGGCAGAAAAAATATCTGAAGAAATAATGGCCTAAAATTTCCCATATTTGGTGAAAAACTTTACCTTACAGATTCAAGAAGTTGAACATATCTAAAGTAGGATACATAAAAAGAAAAGCACATATAGGCACACTACAATCAAATTTCTGAAAATTTAAGAAAACAGAAAAACTTGAAAACAGCCCGAGATTTAAACGCACACACACACACACACACACACACACATAAACACAGACACAAATACACACATATGCACATGTTCATGCACACACTGCATCCAGGAGAATAACAGCATGAATGATGGCTAACTTCTCGTGAGAAACAATGGAAGTCAAATGACAATAGTGAGACCACATCTCTACCAAAAAAACCAAAAGCAAAATTAAGGTGGTAGTGAGTGACTGTAGTCCTAGCTACTCAGAAGGCTGAGGTGGGAGGATGGCTTAAACTCATGAGTTCAAGCCTGCAGTGAGGTATGATCCCTCCCGTGCACTCCAGCCTGAGCAACAGAGCAAGAACCTATCTCTAAAAAAAATAGAAATAAAAAAAAAATTTAAAAGGCAGAGATTGGAAGATGAGATAAAAGAAAAAGCAAGGTCCAGCTACATAGTATAAAACCTCAGATAAGGAAATATATAATGATGGAAGAAAGATATACACACAAAAGTAAGAATAAGGAAGCTGGTATAATTATATTAGTATCAGACAAAGTATAATTCAAGATTAGAGGTATTATCAAAGATGATGTGGAATTTTTTAAAATATGAAAAGGATCATCTTATCAGGAACACATAACGAATCACAAAAAAAGTTAATTTAAGATGGATCACACTCCTAAACATAAAATTGAACACTATAGAGATACTAGAGGAAAACATTGAAGCATATCTTTAGGACTTTGGTGTGGCAATGGTTTTTAGTCCACAGAAAGCACTCAGCATAAAAGGAAAACATTGATAAGTTGGATATGATTTTTAAGAATTTTTATTCATCAAAAATCACTAAGAAAATGATAATGCAAACCACAGAATGGGAGAAAATATTCAGAATATGCATATTTAAGAAAGGTCTTAGATCCAGAATTTACAAAGAATTCTTATAGTTGAATAAAAAGAAGAAAACAACCCAGTGAAAAATGTACCAAATACTTGGACAAATGTTTCACAAAGAAAATATATGAATGGGAGTGAAGAATAAAAAGTTGTGTACAATGACAGGTATACTAAACACCCTGACTTCAGCATGATACCATTCATCAATGTAACAAAAAAATCATGTACCCTTTAAATCTATTGAAATAAAAACAAGAAAATATAAGAATAGCTGATAAGGACATAAGATGTTCAATATCACGATCATGAGTTAAACCAAACTTAGATTCACAATGAGAGGGCATTTCACACCACTGCGGTGGCTAAAGGCAAAGAGGCCAACACTGCCAAATTCTGGAGTGGTCTTGAAACAATGAAACTCTCATGCCTATGAAATGTTACTTTGGAAAGCAGTTGGCAGTTTCTGACAGATATAAAGTTACATCAACCCTATGACCCAGCAATCCCACCTGCTAGGTATTGACCAAAGAGAAAGAAAATACACACAAAAAATCTCGAATAAGAATGTTTATAGTAGCTTTTCCCATAACAACCTAAACTGGAAAAGATCCACATGTCCATTAACAGGAGAATACAAATAACAGCATGAATCAATCTTGAGAACCATGAACAAAAGCAGTGCATCCTGCAGGATCCCACTGATTGAAGTTCAAGAACAAATAAAATCTTGATGTTACAAATCAAACTGGTGGTTGCCCAAGGTGGAGGGGGATCAATTGATCAATGGGAAGGGGGTGTAAGGGAACTTTTCGGGGTAATGGAAATGTTCTCTTGAATGGTGTATATGTTGATCCATCCTCATTGGATCGCATACTTAAGATCTGTATGTGAAAAAAATAAATATTTAGGAAGAGGTTGGAATATTTATATAGAAATAAATTTAAACAAAATTATGCTAAAACAAAAAAATAATTAATATGAGATTTAAAAGATTGCTAAATTTTGCAGTGGTATGTAATATCTAACACAAAAATATACATTTTAGGTGGTGTACTCATATCAAAATTTCTTAGAACATGTCTTGTCCTATGTTTTATAAATATCTGTACTTTGAAAATGGTGCAATGTAACACTTTAACTTGTGGTTAGAACCTCTGATCTGAGATCAAGTTACAGCATGGGCAGGAAAATAATAGTAAAACCACTATTAAGAATTGGAACGTCTGACATGTTCAATTCAATATACAACATGTGAAAATAAAAATAAAATACAATTTTTCTTATAAATACCAAAATAAACAGAAAAAAGTAATAGATATGAAGCTAAAATGTCAGTGCTCATCAAAAGTAAAAGAATAATAATTTTAAGTAATAAAGCACCTATAACATTAAATATTCATTCAACACATCTCCTCTGAAAGTAAATATTTAATTCAGTTGAGCTAGGTAATGGGCTGAAGTAGAAGCTATTCACATAATGAAATCACAGGTCTCTAGTAAGTGCATAACACATGTAATTAAACTCCCAAGTCCTGTAGGTTATCTCTCTCATTTTCCAGTTTCTTCTCCTTCCTTGCCATGCCTGTTCTCTACCTAGTTCAGAAAGGTTGCCTTTCAGAATCCCAGAATCCTGAGCATGGGGTGCTATTCACTCCAGAGGTTTTCTTCTTGAGAATCTCAGAAGCCTGTGTCAGCTAGAGACCGAGTGGAGAACTCTCTTGACACAAACCTCAGGCAGCAGCTAACTCCAGAGGCCTCTGCCCTTGCCCTGCCATTGCACACAGAGAAGCCCACCCCACCCCAGGTGCTGCCCAGTACCCTGCGATGCCCACTGAGTCTCAGGTGGAATATAAACATGCAGAAAACCGGAATAATCATCCACCTGCCCTGGAAGAGGAACATACCCACAGGATGGATCTTCCCTACTCACTCCTAAGAGGAGGAAGAGTGTTAGGGCTCTTCCAGGGAGCTCCTCGCTGGTCCTTTTCATTAGATACCTCTCCCAGAATGGCACGTGTGAGCAGAGGGGTTGATTTACTTCGTGGTCTTATTCACTTATCCCATATCTTGTGCCATGATTCTTTTTGTGTGCATATATACACATATTTGGTAATATTTATTTACCTAAATCATACATAAAATCTAGTCCTGATTTTTGTCTTCAAAGAGTGCTTTGTTAATTTGATATAAGTTTGAAATTTGAAGGACAAAGCAATGGATCTCATCATATAACAGCTATAGTAGAGGTGTTCAACAACATTTTCTAAGTCACCTGAGTGTATGTGTGCAGCCCATCACAATCACTTCAAGCGAGTGGCTTAGACAGCTCCAAACTCAGCATAGAATCTCCGACCACTAAAATTACTCTCTTTGAAGTGGTGTGTTCAGTTTCATAACCTAATGTGGGACAAACATAGAGAATAGAGAGTGTACATTAAGGGCGATAAAATATCGCTACATATTAGAAAATGAGCAGTGTCCATGTAACCAATTATTAATTGTGCAATTACTTAGATTTGTCTTTTATGTATCAAGTTCAATAACACCTTTTCATTGTCCCTTTTATGACAAAGGTAATAAATACTTGAGAAAATCATCTGGAGTTATTAAGATATGAATTTATGATATAAAAATGAAATGCATCAAAAATAAACTTATCTTATTGGCACTTTTCTCTGAATAATGGAGCCTCCCATAAGATATAATTTCAATTGTGGGTCATGATTTGCTCTCTATGCCTTTGTAAAATTGGTACTGCAGACGTAGTGCTCAGCCATCACTTGATCGTTTGTTGACTAATACCAGCCCTGGAAGGATGGAAAAGAAAATGATTCGTCACATGCATATTGAATATTGCCAATGGGGAGAGAGGGAGACACCCCATAACTGAGTGAGAGAGGGGCTCCTCCAGGAAAATGCAACACTCAGCTCACCACTCAGTCCAGTGCATGAAGAACCATCACCAGGGAACAATTGCTAACTGAATTTTCTGCAAGATACTTGAATAGTAGTGTCCAGCAGGGTTACACTGTGGTCTTCTTGTCTAAATATGGCTGGGAAGTACTTTTGTGTCTGAAGTAGAAACCGCTGTTTCCTAAGAAGAATTTGCACAGAACCACTGAGAACTGAGGAGATAGGGAATTTTGCAAGAATGCAGGGTGATTACAGGAGCCAACAAGAGGCCGAAGGATTGTGAGTTTAAAGTTCAGTTTAAAGCCATGTATTTGTTTCCTCTCTTTTCTCCCTTGCTTATTTCTCTGCCCCAAGAAGTTCTTGTCACCTGCCTTACCCCAAAGCCCATCTTCTGAAAAATTCTGCAGAAGCCTGAAGCATTTCCTTGATACCTGGATCAAGAGAACTCCAGCAACGTCTGGAGGAGAAGTCAGGTGTCGACCTGATTTAGGAGTTTTTTTAGTGCAATTGTGTTATTAGTGACACCATTTTTACATTGTTGGGACTGATTTTGCTCTTTCAGAAAAGCAGTGTATGAAGGAAGAAGGGAAGATAAAAAGGAAGTGAGAGAGGGAGTGGAAATATCCTGAAAGAGTTGGGCAAGACAAAAGGCAAAGGTGTAAGAGAACATGCGTGTTCACAGGAGGAAGAGTGATCCACGCAGAAGCTCCACAAGGGAACAGTTCAAGGAGAGAATATGTGTGGCAAGGAAGGAGGCCATGGTGAAGACAGTGGCAGGTTGCAGAGGCTGGTACTACTGCCTTGGAGAGGAGGATGGAACAGTGGAAGATCATGAGCTTGGGAGTCCTGCACAGGGACTCAATCCCGACTGTGCTTGAGTCTTAGGGAGGCCTTGGGCAACATCTTAACTTCTCCGGACCTCAGTCATAAGTGGGTGTGTTTGGCCACACCTCCTACAGATGTGAAGATGATATTAGTCTGTGTGTACGTGAAGCATCCAGCAGTCGTTCACAGTTGCAACAGCAGGTTGCTTGTTGGTCCGACCTCTCCTGCACCAGCCCACCAGAGGCTGCCCCGTCCTACAAGAGGAGGTCTGAGGCATGCACATGCTGTTGGAGAGATCCTTCTGATGCACCAGCCACAGCTTCTGCAGGACAAGGAGGATCCGGGTCAGTTTGCACTGGTCTTTCAAGTTCATTGCCATGAATATTTAGAACCAACTGCCATCTGTGGCCCTGTCTTTAAAGTTGATAGAACCTGCATCCCAAGACCAGCAAGATGGAAAGAGCTCATCTCAGGATTGAAAAAATAAAAGAATGCCCGTCATAAGAATCAGGATCCTTAGGCTGGGATCCAAAAATGGCTTTTATCACATTACATTTACAAAATATGCTTATTCCTTTCTAATTCTAGATTATCTCAGCCATATAACACAGCCCAAATCCTTTTAACACATAAAGTTATAAAAGCATACTGTCATTTCCTGCTGAAGGGTAAAGGGGGGAATGCCACTATAATAAAACTAGAAAGAAAAACTTTGAGCTATGTCCATAAGGTGATGAATATAGTATACGTTTTGTGTATTTCCTGATCTAGGCACAGAGTTGGATGTGCATGGCTGTATACATTAGCCACATAAACCAACGCGGTCCCAAGCACTAAAGGAACTCGCTCTAGAACAAAACAAATGAAGAAATGGATTTAGAAACTCAAAAGGAGCAGGGAAGGAAAATCTTTAATTAATCCATCCTTCCAGTTCACTGGCCATTTGGTGGGGCTTTCATAGGAATTGGTGTTTTCAGGAGGCTGGGTGCCGGTCCTGGGAAACACAGGAGGGCAGAGGACGTTGTTTTCTTCATTTGAGGAAGATATCACTGGATTTTACTCACATAACATATAAAATGTATCTAGTGAAAATTAGCACAACTATTGAAGTTTATACAAGTACAAACAAGATACACACATTTAGAGGTTACTCAATTTCTACAAAGATAGTATGAGATTGAGTACTTAAAAGCTAGCCTACCCCAGAGGATCATGTTTTCAATAAAAACATAACATTGGGGAAATTATTTAAAATTATAGTTTTAAATGAATAATAAGAATATTGATTACTCATTATTTAAAATGTTTAAAGTTAACACACAAGCAATTATATTATTAGTGATAAACTGTGAGTAGTGGAATTATAGGTGATTTTATTTTTTATCCTCACATTTCTTTACTTTTCATATTTTCTAAAAAGACCATGTATTCCGTTTACAATACATTTTTAAAATCCTAAAAAATAAAGAAAACATTTTGATGTTAAGTCAAGGTATAAAAACAATAACATAAATATTTTTTAGTATTTATAAAAATATAGACATACTATTTAAACATGTCAGAGTATTGCTTCCAGTGTTCTTTGTGAATTAATAAGAAGTAGGTCATTTTTGACATGATTCACTTGGTAAAACACCTGATAACCACTTTCAAAGAATCAAGATCCAGTTGAGTAATAAACTAATGAAATATACATCGCCTTGCAAGCGTATTTTTGAGATTCTGTTGGGGAAATCTCTAGATCTGAAAGATAAGGGATTCACTACTTAACACACTTAATCCATACCCAGCTGTCAAGCAGAAATTAAATGCATTAACTCTATCAGTGAGGAGGTAATGAAAGAGTCAGGAATATATCACTCTTTTATTTCCCCAAAACTATTTCTTTTTAAATAAACACTCAGGGAAGTCCTCTGTGTTCTGAAACAAATCAAGATGAATCATTGGACCTTCCCCTGTGGCAGAAAGCTCCGTGTAGTATAGAATACAAAGAGCTGAAGAGAAGTAAGATACGAACAACTCCTTCACTCTGAGTTCCCCTGGAAGCAACAGTCAAACCTTTGCAGTTTTATTAAGTGCAAGATTATGATCTTGCTGCCTTTACAGTTTTTTCTCCTTCTCTGTTCTTTTTAAGTATGCAGGAAGAAAAATTTTACCTGTGATCATTGACAATTCCTCCCCAGTTAAGTTAGCTTTAGCTGTGGTAGGAATATATTTGCACTGTATCTGCAACCTGAATTATGATAAATACATTCATTATTCATTTTAGGGCTAGGAAAATGAATGAAATCGCTTAACCCCATTTGTTTCTTGTTGACCCAAGAGTCAAATGTGTTGATCATTCAACATATTCCACGTTAGTTAATAGAGGGATTCAGAGGATTATTCTTTCTTAATCTCTTCCTCCAAAGAGAATATATGAAGATCTGAGTTGCATATTTTCAAGTAAGTTAACTTCATGCATTTTCCAGTTTGGATACAGGAAACAATCGTGAAGTTCATGTAAATATTTCTACATGAGCTGATAAATTAAATAAATTTAATACTTCTATATATATTTCATAATGTTTTAATGAAGTGCTATAATTATTTTGATTCTATATTGTCACTGTCATTTCAGAATTGGTTGGAAAAAAAAAAAAAAAAAAAGAAGGTTCTCATCCTCCAAATGGTAAAGAACAAGCATATTTGATATAAGTGTATCTTTAAAGCTCCAAGATGTGAGGAGGTGCAGCTTGGGGGACCCATCAGGAACCAGGAACCACCACAGCCTTCTCCTTCCTGAGGTCATTGTCATTGCAAGTCTCTGCGTCTCTCTCTGCATCTGTGAGGCCATCACCCTTTCTGCAGAGCATTTGGTCTTCCCTGATCCACCTGCAGCTGGTTCAGACTTAGCCAACCAGCCCTGAAATTATGCCGTATCACAGTTCAGTCTCTGAGTCTCTTGATGTGAAGTCTTGAGAAAAAATAAACATGCTTCAGGTTGAATGGAGACCAATAAGGTAGGTGGTGGTGGTGGAGGAGGAGGTGGGGTGGTAGTGGACAAGTTGGTGGTGTCATTAGAGGTGGAGGTGGAGTTGGTGGAAGTAGACATGGTGGTGAGAGTGATGGCAGTAGAGGTGATGGTGGTGGAGGTGGAGGTGAAGGTAATGGTGGTGATGATGGTGGTCGTGGTAATGGTGGTAATGGTGGTGGCAATGGAGGGAGACCTGGAAGTGGTGGTGGCGGTGGTTGGTGGTGGAGATAGTGGTGGAGGAGTTGGGATGGTGGTAAAGGTGATAGTGAGGTAGAGTTGGAGATGGAGCTCATGGCGGTGACAGTGACAGTGATGGTGATGGTGATGACAATAGAGGTTATGGAGGTGGAGGTAGTGTTAGTGACAGTGATGGTGGTGGTGGTAGAGGTGGTGATGGTAATGGTGACGGTGACGATGGTGGTGGTAGAAGTGGTGATGGTGACAGTGATGGTGGTGGTGGTAGAGGTGGTGACGGTGATGGTGATGATGGTGGGGGGCTACCTACTTCTCCTGCCTCACCCCACGCCCCACCATTCCTTCCAGCCCAGCCACACCGGCCTCTGTTTCTTCACAGTGCCAAGTTTCTTCCTGTCCCACGGCCTGTATACAGTCTATTCCCACTGGTGGGGGAAGCCTAGAAAGCTCTTCCAGGCTTTAACTAGATCAGTCTTTCCTGCCTTTCAGTCCCAGGCACAGAGGGACCTCTCTTGTCCCTACTGCCACCCCATCACTAGAGCTTCTATATCACACTGAAGCCTTACAGCTAACTTGTGATCATTCCTTTACTGTCCTCCCATGCTCCTGGAGAAAAATCAGTGATTTTTAAACTATAAGCTTACGGCCTATTAGGGAGGGACACATGATATCAATTTAGTGAATGGTGACAAATACTTTTAATAAAATTAGAGTATGTTGGAAGAGAACAAAAAGTGCATTGCACTTAGTAATAAGTAAGTATTGTTTGGTGAAACTTTAATCCCAGTTTTATGTGTGTGTGTGCGTGTGTGTTTTTACTGAATCATGATGTAAAAGGTATTCTGACTCTTAGTTGGAGATCCAATACATTTGAAAGCCACTCTACTAAATTGCAGGCTCCATCTCTTATTGGATGTGTAACTTCAGGCACATTACTCGACTCTGCCATAATACCTTCCTTTTTTTTTTTTTTTTTTTTTTTGAGACAGAGTCTCACTCTGTTGCCCAGGCTAGAGTGAGTGCCTTGGCGTCAGCCTAGCTCACAGCAACCTCAAACTCCTGGGCTCAAGGGATCCTCCTGTCTCAGCCTCCCGAGTAGCTGGGACTACAGGCATGCGCCACCATGCCCGGCTAATTTTTTCTATATATATTTTTAGCTGTCCATATAATTTCTTTCTATTTTTAGTAGAGATGGGGTCTCGCTCTTGCTCAGGCTGGTCTCGAACTCCTGAGCTCAAACGATCCGCCCACCTCGGCCTCCCAGAGTGCTAGGATTACAGGCGTGAGCCACCGCGCCCGGCCAATAATACCTTCCTTATAAAGCACTTGCAAGGATCGAGTGAGTTAATATTTGTAAAGCCCTTGGAAGAATGCCTGGTGCCTTTGGAAGCACTGTATGTGTGTTATATAGCATTACTTTTACTTATATTTATACATTTTTGTTTACTACTGCATCCTCGGTGCTTATTTTAGTGCCTGTACACTCTAGCTTTCCACAATTATTGACTGAATAAACAGCAGGGAGCCTGGCATAGCCATCTTGCGTATACTTGTAGGTGGTAGAACAAGGCTCCTGTGAAGTCAGCACATCTTCGTTAGGAAGCAGCTGAGGAGGATTCAGTGGTGCTTTTCTGCCAGTGAATCTGTCCCTTGCTTTCTTCCCCAACACACTGCCTCTTGCTAAAGACCAGTGCCTCTTGCCAGACCTGTGCCAATATGCATTTACGTGTCTGGCAACCTCAAAACTTTACATAAATGAGGAGGACCTGAGACGATGGGTGTCAGTCTTCATTTGTCAATGAAATCCAGCAAAACCCAATCATTCCCTCCACTCTCTTTCGGAAGAATGCTCTTCTGAGCCCACACCACTGGCAGCTGCGCAAGGAGTCCTCTGTGCCTCATTAGGCATGACGGAGTTGTACATTTCATCCTCACATCGCCCTCAACCAAATCTAAGAGGGACCAAAGCAAGGGCGATGTGAACTATCGGCATCGTTGAGAACCAGACATTCTAATTCAGGAGGACAAATTAAATCTCTACTCTTCCAAAGACAAGAGCACTATTCTGAGTCCATCATCATTGGAAATAGGTTAATGGTTTATTTCCTGTTTTGACTGTGGCTGAACCAGGAACAATCATTCATACAAAACATCCAACGTTGCTCCCAGGCCACCTTGCAGGAAAGCAGACTCCAGAACATGCCACTGGCTTTGCTTTCTTATCACATAAGGAAATGATTGGTGGAAGTTACACGAAGGCAGATTTAAAGTTAATTAAAGGACATTGAGTTGACCAATGAAAGCTGTAACCTAAGGAACGGCTAATTGCAGAGTGGTGACTGTCAACACCTGAGCACCAAATGACCATTTCCTTCTGTAGGAGCTGCTGTGAGGATTTCTGTAGGGGGACTGTAAGGTCCCACTCCGTACAATTCTCAGTGCTGCAGTAATTCCACTGACCTCATCCCTGTAGTTGTCGTCCCCATACAGGGGTGTGGGTTTCCAAGGTCAGCCTTCATGAGGTGGTTCCACCCTCTTCACACACTGTGTCTTTAATTTGATGCATCAGGTGTGCCATTGCATTTCACCTAAGTCTTGGGTCCAAAGTACCAGGCTTCTTTGTTCATGATTGTGTGAGAATGCGCCTTATCCTAGTCTTGGTGAAGAAAGTGGCTATATACTTTGGAAAATGGCAGCCTTTCAAGGCACATGGACACCCAAGCTTATAATCTACTTATGTATCAGAGCCTGCTGCTATCATTTTTGGGTAGGAATAATTATTATTAATATAGCTTAGATTTTTCTTTTTAGAGTAAAGTTGAAGTTAGGTTTGCATAAAATGTTAAAACTTTTCTGATGTATGAAGAATATGACTTTAAACATGTGAGCCTGGATAAAGGATGTAATTTTGTGTAGGATGGTGATCCCAAATGAAAAGGTAGAGTTGTCGTTTTAAATAGAGCGGAATTTACTTCATAGAAACCTGTGTATATAGAAGACGGTTTACTTTTTCCAAGTTTTCTATACATTAAAAAAGAAAAGAATTTCTTTAGAAAGAATTATATGTTTATTTCATTGAGTACAGATATAATCTTTGAAAAAATTCCATCATAGTCACTCAATAAATATTTGTTGAATAAATGAATACACAAGAAGAATATTTATGATTATTGTTTTTAAATTTTTGGAGAATGGGAGAGATGAAAGTGTGAATGGTAGGAATACACAATGGTTCTCTAAAATATCCAAAACATTTTAGAATCCATGAATTGCATTAAACATCTAGTCTTTTCAAAAAGAATTGTCAGAGAAGAGAATGAAGGAAGAAAAATAAAACTGTTTTCTTTCGGGTGCAAACATTTGAAAGAGAAGAAATATTCAGACCTGTCTGGTTTTATTTACTCAGAGTTACACTAAAATGTAGTTTTGAGTTGAATTAAACATTTCTCAATTATGTCTCTTTTCTATTGAATTAGGTGCATATTCTAGAAGATGGGTTATGAAATATGTGCTTAATAAAGGACTGCAGAAAGGGATGATTCTGAGTATCTAAAAAGAAAGGCGTTGATACTGCCTTCTGGTTTGACATGGCATCTGTTCTCAAAATAAAATACATAGAAATAAGTTTCTGGGAAAATTACATTTTAAAATGTGCTCAAAAGTTGTCAAAATACGCATAAGACCACATGAACACTGGTAGATGTGGGTTTTATCTATCAGTTTTTAATTGCATGAGAAATTAAAACTGAGGGATTTTAAACACATGTATTTATTTATTTAAACTTAATAATTAGCCAATCACATGTATACATAAATAACATATTTTGATGAAAGTTATATTTCCCTAAACCAAAAAATGAGTGCAATGAGTGATATTTTTTACATTTTTGAAAATCTTATTTAATGTCTGGTTTAATGAAAGACAGACAGCCGGATTCTCTTACCTGCTTCTACATTCAATCTGTTGTGAAATATCATTTTGGTTGAAATATTGAAGAAAATCTGACCGAATACAGACACACTGCTGGAAAGGGGGGAGGGATGTTTTAAGAGCCTTTTCAGATCATTGTGGATAGTCTTTGTTACTATACCAAATCTCAAACAGTAGTAATTCTTTAAAGGTTAATTGCAACTTCAAATACGAAACCATAACAACAATCTTTCTATACTCCTCATACTCATGAGAGAATGAGACTGAGAAAGCGAATAATGATTTTGGACTATTAAGTAAACTTTGAAGGCCTCGGTTTTCCTCATACATCACTTTGAGGACTGTTGTTTTAACCACTTTGGTGTAGCTGCTTGGAAGGCAAGTAGAGAAGAGAGAAATTTTTAAAACACATGCCTTAACAATCCCAGCAGGGTTTTTTAGATATAAAAACAAAAATCAAAATTGATAAGGAACTAAAAAGAACTCATCATAACCAAGGAAATCTTGCAAAAAAATAAATTTGGAGGACGTACCCTCCTCATTTTAAGACTTACTATAAAGCTACCTTGTGACCAGGATAGCGTGGTCTGGCTTGCGGATAGGTGGATCAACGAAACTGAGTGGAGTCCACAGATAGATCTGCACAGAGGCAGGAAACTAATTTTGACAAATGTGCCAATGTAATTTAATGGAGGAACAGGAAGTCCTTTTAAACCAGTGATGCTGGAACAACTGGATATCTATATGCAAAAATTGAAACTTGATCCCTACCTAATATGAAAATTGACAGAAGTTGATAGATTATCGATGAAATTTAAAAGCTAAAATTATAAAAGTTTCCTCAAAAATCTCAGGGGAATATTTTTTGTGACCTGCAGTCAAACATTTCTTAGAGAGATTGCAGAAACACTAACCATATCAGATAAAAAGAAAGGTAAACTGGACTTCATAAAAATAAAAATTTCTACTCTTCAAAAGATTGTTAAAAAAATAAAAAGATATATCACACACCAGGAAGAATATTTTCAACCTCTATATATATTTCAATGTATATATTTAATGTATGACAAATGACTTGAATTTGAATTATATAAAGAACTACTACCTACCAAAAACAATAAGACAAACAATCCAATTAAAAATTATTAAAAGACTTCAAAAAAAAAAGATATAAAAATGGCCATAAGAGACATGCAAAGATGTTTAGCTCTGTTAGTTATCAGGGAAATGCAAATTAAAACCAGAACGAGATACCACTGTACAGCCACTAGAGTGGCTTAAATTTGAATGACCTTCCTCACCAAATGCCGGAGGGGATGCAGAGTGACTGGATACTCAGGCTTCCTGAGTGTAAATGGTACAACCAGTGTGGAAAACTGGTTAGTAGTTTTTTATAAAATTAAATGTGCACCTACCTTATGATCCAGCAATTCAACTCTAGGGTATTTCTCCAGCAGAAATGAAAACATATGCCCCCACAAACTATGTATACAATATGTTTATTGCACCTTTACACATATTAGCAAGAATTTTAAACAATCCAAATGTCCATCAGCAGGAGAATAAATAAATTGTGGTATATTCATACAATGAAATAATTACAGTGGAAAGAAATTAAGTAGTTTTTCCATTCTTGTGATACGTCACTTCGAAGGATGGGCTCAAGCTCTATCCAGGACAATATAAGAAGTACTAGATCACCATTGTTTTCTGTGGCTGAGTAGAACTCCATGGTGTACGTATACCACATTTTATTAATCCACTCATGTATTGATGGGCACTTGGATTGTTTCCACATCTTTGCAATTGTGAATTGTTCCATGTGACATAGTTCTAAGAGCAGCTCTCCAGAAAGAGAGAAAGATACCTCCTTCACTTTTCTTTGCTGTAGCAAAGAAAAACAACCAGTGGCAGGGTGTGGGTGTGAGTGAGGGCAGAAAAAAAAAAAAAAAAGAAATTAACTACTGATGCACACCACATAGATGAATATCAAAAATATCAGGCTGAGTGAAGAAAGGCAGACCTGGATATAATATGTACCATACATTTCCTTTTTTATGAAGTTCAAGAACAGACAAAGCTAACTTGTAGGAATATAACTCAGCACAGTGGCTTTTCTGGGTGTGGGAAAGAGAATATATATTAAGAAACACAAAGGGAGTTTCTAGGTGTAAAGCAATGATCTACGTCTTGACTGGATATTGGTTCCATGGGAACATACATTTTATTTTATTTTGTTTTTTTTATTCTTTTTTATTTTTATTTCTTTTATTTCAGAATATTACAAGGGTACAAATGTTTAGGTTACATATATCGCCTTTGCACTGCCCAAGTCAGAGCTTCAAGCGTGTCCATCCCCCAGACAGTGCACACTGCACCCATTAGGTGTGTATATACCCATCCCCTCCTCCCACTGCCATCTGCCCAATACCCAATGAATGTTACTACTATATGTGCACATAAGTGTTGATCAATTAATACCAATTTGATGGTGAGTACATGTGGAGCTTGTTTTTCCATTCTTGTGATACTTCACTTAGAAGAATGGGCTCCAACTCTATCCAAGATAGTACAATAGGTGCTAGATCACCATTGTTTTTTGTGGCTGAGTAGAACTCCATGGTATACATTTTAAAAAACTTATCACAGAGTGCACTTAAGTTTTGTACATGCTACTATATGTAATTATACCTTGATAAACAATATAAAAACATACCCTAATTATCACAACTGTTATGAATATTTTCTTGGTTTATTAAATGATGAGTTCAATCAAATATGCATTTTGATTGCATTATGAATATGAAATATGCTGATTACTGATTCCTATTCATTTGGAAACCTACAGGCAGAAGTGAAAACGACTGTGTGTGACAGGAAGATGGACTTACCCGACCGTCAGTGGTTTCAATCTCTTGTCTATTAACATGGTAATTGCCTTTAATGACTTTGTTCTCCTCAGTGTAATCAGACAGGAAACTTTAGATGGAAAATGCATAAATTATTCTAACTCCTGCCAGGAAAAGAATCCAAGACTTTAATCAACTTCTGTGCATTTTATTCTTCGTGCTAGGAAGCTTTCTTTACATGTGCACTGAACCTGCAAGCCCTCCTCTGTAGAAGGCACGGTCCTTGTTCTGTGCTGCCCTCAGTAGGACTGTGTCCCTGATGTAGAGGACAAATGGCCTCCCTGTTCAAAGAGGATCATCTGTGTTACTAAAGTTATGAAAACCCTTTTGGTCTTCTCTGACCTTCTCAAACATTATCTCATAACAATATCAACACCATTGATGGTATTAACTTTATACAGCTCTTTTCAGTTTATGAAACATTATACACTCAAAGCAAACATCTGGGAGAAAGATGGGAGAGGCATCATTGCCCCTATTCTAAAGAGAAAGTGATTAAAGTTCATATTTAAGCTTATTAATCATTAAATTAATGAACTTGGGTTATGCTTTACATCTGTCATAAACATAACTAAAATTTGCCTTCTTTCCTGAAGTCTTTCTAAATTGAACTTCCCTCACTTCTTGCAAAACCTACACAGCCCACACTCTCAGTATTTGAGGCAGCAAGGAGTTGCTGCATTTAAATCCTCCAGCTAACACCATAGTCATGGCCAGGGGTTGGATGGGATCTGGATGGAATCCACCCAAGAGCCAAGGTGAATACAACACAGTGCATGACTTGCTCACAGTGTGGTGCACAAGAGGTGCCGTGTGAGGTAGGCTATAAAGCAAACTGAACACCCTTCTCATTCTAAACCAGCCACCTCTCCTATTGATTTGCAATTCAGCATTTATTAAGAAAACCCTGAACAGAAGACTTTTTATATGATTCTGAATGCCATTACTCTAAATAATGATTGTCAAAGAGACCTGCTATGCAGGGTAACTTTAGTGTCCAAATATTTCCAGGGGAAGCCAGGGTACACCTACATTACTGAGAAAACATAAATAAGATAGTATAAGCTAAGATGCAAAGAACTGTCACCAGTTTAGAGCACAAGTTTGGGTCTTGGAAAGGGTTTGAGTCAGGAATAAGGGTCAATGTGTAAAGCCTAAAACTAGAGCTAAACATGGAACATCTTTAAATATCAGCTTCTTCATCTGCAAGATGAAGAGAATGACGTCCTGTTCTATCTATAACCCAGGGAATCCTCCAGTGAATTGGAAAATAAACAGGAAGCACTTTTTGAAGCTCAGTGTCATGTACACCTAACATTGTGGTTTCCATTGCTATTTGCTGCTGTTTCTCAGCCTTTCTGAGTTTGGTAACAGGTCTGGACTTCTTTTGGACTCATCTCTTGGGCTATCTTCATCCCCTTAGATGCCAGAGCCATCCTGTTGGGAACATTTGGGCTACTGCTGACCTTTTATTTCTTTATGTCATCCTTTTGAATGCCCAATTTGCATATATGAAAGCATACCCTGGCAGGAATCGTGTGTGTCTAAGTGAAAAAGAGAAAATATACATTGTTTCCTTCTCACAGAGGATTCTTGGTTATATGTAAAACCAGAAGAGGAGATGTTTTGGTCCACACCGCTGAAGAGTCTGAGCCGGCCGTGACACAACCCACAGGTGCGGATGACATCATCAAGGTCATCTCAGTCTCACTCTCCTCTGCTCTCTTTGATGTTGGCTTCATTTTCAGAAGGACTCAGGTTCTCCTCTAGTGGCGTCAGGATGGCTACTCCCACCCAGCTCCGGGCTCACAATCTGTCTTGCTGGCTACCCAACAACGTGTTCTAAAAATGCATCTTCCTCCACTGCACAAACTGAATGTGGCCATTAAGTCTCACTGGTGGGAACGGTCTGCTGGCTTGGGCCCTGCACTGCACCTACACTAAACACAGTGACCTGTAGTGGTGTAGGGCACCGGCAGTCACGGGTGTGCGTCACATGGATGGTAAGAGAAGCAGGAGAGGGCCTCAAGAACAGCCAGGCTGCTGTCAAGATTCTGATCGTGTAAAACCAACACAGGTCTATTTCCCTGAGGCCCAGGTGTGTATCTGTCTTGTTCACACAGAGACCACCGGGCCGATGCTGCCGATTGCCGAGGTCCTGGGAGTGTTCCGCCAGCAGAAACGTGGAGGCTCCTCTGCCTTTATTCGTGATGTTGTGTTGTTCTCTTCTCCATCTAAAACCATGTTTGGGACTTGCAATCTAGAGACAGTTCCACACAGGAATTTCTGCAGAAGCTCCTTTCTTACGCCATTCGTGGACAGCTTATTTCTTTCTTCCATGAAGATACCTCGGGAGCCATTTCCTTTTCAGACTTTTGCATGTTCTGATTTGGGTTGGCACCTTAGCTTCCTATGGCTGCTGTGACAAATGACCACACATTCAGCAGCTTAAACAGGCACATGTTTATTATCTCACAGTTCTGGCGGTTAGAAGTCTAACACGGGTCTTACTGGGCGAACATCTAGGTGTGGGCAGGACTGTATTCCTCCTGGGGGCTCTAGGCAAGACCCCACTCCTTTGCCCATTCCAGTTTCTGGAAGCTCCTGGCATTCCGTGACTCAGGGATGTTCCTCCATCTTCAAAGCCAGCAGGCTCACCTGGACAGTCCTGCCTCTATTACAAAGACTTTGTGGTAATATGTGTGCCCTCCTGGTTAAGGCAGGTTAGCGGTCTCATTTCAAAATCTTTAACTTAATCATATTTGCAAAGTTCCCTTTGCCATAGGAGGTAACATTCACAGGTTTGGAGGCCATTGTTCTGCCTGTCACAATTGGCCTCAGTTCCTCTATGTCCTGTGTACACTCACTTTTCCGTGAATATGTTCTAACATTGCCTACATTATTATTATTATTACTGTTGTCTCAAAGGCTATCTTCCAACTTCCATATCTTTCTTAGACCTTTGAAAACGCACGCTTAATTCTCTTTCTCAGTTCCAACTCCGGCGGAGTCTCGCATATTTTATCAAATATAATTGAAATAGAGAATTTATTAAATTTGTTTAGATTTGCATTCTTTTAAGCCTAGGGTGCATAATAATTTTATAAGACAGAGGCTGACCACAGAGCTAAGTATTATAAAGTCATTTAATGCATTTTCTCCTACAAGCCTTCAAGTGACTAACTCCAGTTTACAGGAAGAATTTAAAGTGTAAGAATGGAAGGTGTGCGAGACTCACTTTATCAGTGAACGTGGGATTTGTCAATACCTCTGTTTTTAGTAGGAGTCTTTTAGTTTCAAAAAGAACATAGCTTTGGATGTGTGGTATTTAACAGACAGTGACTTTATCCCTGACTTTGCAATGATAGACCTAAGTTTTTTCATTTTTATTTTATTTCCTAACAACTAATGGGTCACGTGATGCTTCTTTCATGTCTTCTTTTTTTTCTTTTGCTCTTAGAAGTGTTCTGGGAATCCCTTCCAATAAATTTTATTGGATTTAATGCTTAGTCTTGAATTATTACTTAGTGCAATGCATTTTCAACTTTTACAGATGAAATAAGAATAACATGTTTGTATTGTAAAAAAATACAAAACTTCCTATCCTGTTGAGATAAAAGAGACACATTACTGTTTTCTCTTTGCTTTCCAAAGACCATCAGGTGCCTTAGAAAATGCCAATACTGAAACTTCTCTGTAGTCTAAGGTCGGAAGAGAAAGGCGGAGCTCCTACCATGTGCCCAGACAGTGTGTACTGTGTCCTCTACATGCGCTAATTATTGGTAGGAAACCCAAGGCCATGTTGCCTGCATCTTGCATTGTAGGGTAATTACCGTGAAGCAGAAAAGCAGAGCTGTCCCAGCAGTAAATTAATCAATTGATACTTTATATGAGCCTCCATCAAGCGAGAAAATGTCTTCCTGGACTGAAAACCTTATTTCAAGGACAGTAGGGAATCGCAGGGCCTCCCACGGTGGTGTCCCCCTACAGAGTGTTCCATTGACTTTATTTTATTCAATTTATTTTCATTAATGGAAGCATACAGCAATGTTTGTCACCAACATGGAAAGTATTGGAAGAGAAATAAATACATTTAACCCTTGCCACTTTGTTTATTATAAATTCCTCCAAAATTGCTGAGTTAATAAGATCTACAAGCACAAAGCAGTGTGTTAAAAATGGCCTCAGCTAAAAGCAGGTATAAGGCAACAGCAAGGATTATGTAGCATTCTACAGACAAATTGTGTGATTTGAGGAGGAAGTGTGAAAGTTTGCTCTTTTTTTTTTTTTTTTTTTTTTTTTTAGAGAAAACACTCAACAGATGCTTTGAGATTTTTAAAACCCTTTTCAGTTGCACGGAAACAGAGTTTCTGCAGAAAGGTTGAATTTATAGAGCAGCATCCTAATGTGGACAGCTTCGTGGTCAGACCCAGATAGTGCTGCAGGTTTGTACCTTGAACATAAAATTCTGATTCTAAAGGCAGGTACGTTCTAGAATATGATAAAATGTGCATACATGCTTATTCTGATGAAAATGGTTTAAGAAGCCATAATTAACATGCCTCAAATATTATTTCTTTAAGGAAACATTGTATAGACCAATAGTTGGAACAAGGGCTGTTAATCCTTCAAATATGATGGTGACCACCCCACCGCCACCATGGTCCCTCGCTCATGGGTGGCTGGCTGGTGTTGACTTTGGCCCCACTTGGGCCATCCAGCAGCACCTAGCAAATCCACCCTGTTTCCCACTCTTTCCTCAGATAGCCACGCATGACCTGTCAAAGAACTGCTTACTCTAGGGCAAAGAATTTAGGAGACCTCTCTTGGTTTCAGTGTAGACAGCATGAATGTCCATAACATCTTACTCTTGAGTTTATATAATCCCTACATCTATAAAGTAATGTGCTTATATTTACAGTTGATATATCCCCAAGGGTACCAGAAAATGTAGTAAAATTTTGGATGATGGGCCGTACAATGACATTTTAGTACACAGTCATTCCTTGGTATCCACAGGGAATTGGTCCCAGCACCCCTGTGGATACTAAAATTGTGAATGCTCAAGTCTCTTACATAAGATGGCATAGTATTTGCACATAACCTACACACATTCCCCTGCACACTTTAAATCTGCAGTTCCCAACCCCCCACCGGCCGCCCGGTACTGATCTGTGGCCTGTTAGGAATTGGGCCATATCTCTGAGTTCTGCCCCTCCCTCTGCCGCCTCCTCCACCACGCCCCCTCTCCTATAAGGATGAGCCAATTTCTTTCTTCTACTAATGATAAAAATTACACACACACAAAAGCCAGCATGATGAAAATTTTCATGCATGAAGTTAGTGATACCAATGTACACAACAAAATATCACAGGGATTGTTGAAATACCTTTTCTAGACTAATGCAGGGGCTTTATCCCATCAGATGGCATAGTGCATGCATTGGACAGTGTTTTACTAGAACAGTGTAATTCTGGGTGATTTGCAATAGGCCTCTGCCCATGTTCTTTGGCAAGCTGCTCAGGCTCTCCAAGATCTCCATTGGCCGTGTTTAACCATATCTTTTTACTTCCAAACTAGTTTCTCTCTCTTTTTTTTTTCTCTCTCTCCCTCCTTCTCTCCCTTCCCTTCCTTGCTTCCTTCCTTCTTCTTCCTTCCTTTCCCTCCCTTCCTTTCTTCCTTGTTTTTTGGGTAATAAAGCCAGCCATTCATACCTTTAACTCCAAACTATAAAGTGCAGCAGTGATAATTACATAGTTGACTGCTTTTGATGGAGAACAAATACATCTCCTGAGAGTTCTGAAGATAATTCTCACATTCTGCCCCAGGGCAATTGTATTTGAGACATGGGCCTTTTGCAGTGACTCTTAACTCATGCTCGAGAACTGTGGAATTTATAATCTGGTGAGCACATCCACATCTGAAGATGCGACTGAAAAGTGCCCACACAGAGCATGCATCGCCTACTGCCTTTATTGTGCTACTGTCCAGCTCAAAGGGATCCTGTTTGCTTTCTGGATCAAAGCCAACACCTCCCATCTTGACATCCAGGTTATCCTTAAACACAACAACTCTCCTGTCATCTTTCACTCCCCGACCCCGTCCACCTTAGTTCTGGTCAACCTGCTCTTATTCCATAGGCATCCTTCAAATCCCAAACTCCAGCCTTGTCTCATCCCCACTTGCAAAATCATTTTGGACAGCTGTCAGCCACTGCCCCTCTGCCAATTCAATCCTGCCAGTGTTTTTAAGTCCAGAATGGACGTTCTGGCCGTAGAAGCAGACTTCTTAAATTAACCATCTCAGACTCCCCATCCCCTCGCCCTGAGTCCATGCAACATGGGAGTGTGCAACACAGACCAGGCTTGCTCCTCTTCCGCTTCCTGTTAGCCTCTTCATTGCATCTGGCTTTGTCATTCAGGGATCTCGTTTCTCCAGAAAAGGGTGATATCATCTACTTCTCTGTAATCTCTTACACCTTGTATGAGTATTTGTTATACCAGGAGGTCAGAATATTCCCATTGAAATGATTTTCATAAATAATACAAAAATTTCACCCGTGAATCATATTTTATTAGCCTTTTGTGACTCTCCAAACAAAACTCTTCTACTGAATTTTTGATACTAATCAAAAAATAAGCCAAATAGTAAAGGTGATTGATAAAAAGTACCATTTCAAGGGAACCCCTTAGTATTAATACAGATGTTCCCTCCCTCCCTCACACTACTTATACTCAGTGGAGGGAACTGAAATCCCGGGGATCATACAAAATCCTTATCCAAATGTGGTAACTCAGCAGTATTAATGAAAAGAAATCAACATGTTTAATAGAAATGTTGAACTATGACTGTGACAAAGAGGACTTTTCATTTTAAACCTCTGGTATCTTAATCATTGTTTTCTTCCAAATGTCTATGTATTGATAGTTCCAACAAAAGAGACTTTATTGGGTATAACATTTTAAAAAATTAAAATTAAAAAATTAAAATAACATGTAATTTGTATTTTTAGATGTTAGCACAAAGAAAATTCAGAACTGCTTGAGAAAGTCTTAAAATAATTTAAAGATAGTATTTTAATCATGCTTCTTTATTATCTGTGGGAAAAGTCCAGAATTTTTGTTTCCTATGTATCATGGACTGATACTTTTATAAAATACAAAATCGTGCTCATGAATGCCACAGCAGTGTTAAACTACTCTGCATGATACCATAATAGCTTATAATCAAGTTTTTCAAACCCAGAGAATGTATTAATACAACGCCAAGATGAACCCTAATCTAAACTACAGACTTTTAATGATGTGTCAGTGTAGGTTGATGGATTTTAACCAATGTACACTCTGGTGGGGGGTGTGGACGATGGGGGAGGCTGTGCATGTGGAGGGGCAGGAGTGTACACGAAATCTCTGTATCTTTCGCTCAGTTTTGCTGTGATTCTCAAAATCCTCTAAAAATAAAGTATATTAAAAATTACATCCAGTAAAAATAAAGCTTTAGTAAAGAAGCGTTTGCTAGATGAAGTTGGGATAGTTGAGAATCCATAAGAGACATAGTTGTTTGGCAGTAATCAAGGCAAATGTTCTAGGCAGCAGGTTCAATTCGCTATGAACAATGTTACCAATGCAAAATGAAATGGGCCAAGAAGTCTAGAAAACTGCCAACTTTTCCTGTGAAAAGTTGTTTTGCAGGCAAACAGATAAACAAGATGAAGCTGATCAGCTGATCAGTCAACAAGAGGTAGAAATCAGCCACCAGAGGGTCTGGGCTCTGACTCTCTATGTAGGACCTTTCATTTTCTTCTCCACTTCTCAGTATGCTCCACGAGGCAGTGACAGAGAGGCCTGAGATGAGATGACAATTAGAGGACGTGGTCAGCTGAGGTCAGGGCAGGTCTCCCAGGGTACCCAGCCTTGGAGAGTGGCCAGAGCCCAGGGTCTAATCCTCAGCTTTGCAGGTGCAGAAATTGATTTCTGTGACCGTACTTGGGGTTGAAGGACATTGTTCACATCAACAACCATACAGCGTTCACAGGGGACTGATGTGCAGACCAGAAGGCCAAGTTAACTGAAGATGGAAACTAAACTGACCAATAAAGAACCATGCTTATGTTGGCAGGGCACACATTTTCTCCCTGATGGAGATGCTAGAATCATAGAAACTGGAAGATTATTCCATGAGCATACTATGAGAACTTTAGAAAATGAAATGCTATTCGGATTACCAGTGTAATCAATATATAAAAGTTTGATGCATTAGTGCCTCTCTCTCTTCTCCCGTATATTATATAATGTACATGTATTTGCATAATGTGTCTTTGCTCACTGGGTTGCGGGCTCCACTGGAAATGCCAGAGACACGCTGACAAGCTTCGAAGCTTCACTTTTTGGAATCCCACACAACAAACTCATTTTTAGAATTTGTGAATGAAGTTGAGTTGGTTATATTTGTCCTTCACATTTAGTCAAAATTTTACTAAGCATTCTACTTTGACTTAAAAAATATTCTCTCATTTAAGGAATGTTAGACAAACTATAGAACATCTATACCGTGGACCACCACTCAGCTACAGAAAGGAAAAAGCTATTGCATACACACAAATAATTTGGAGAGCCTCTAAGGAATCATATTGAATGAGAAAAGCCAGTTCCAAAAATGTTATATTCTATCTGATTTCATTTACATAAATTTTTGAAATAACAAAATTTTAGAAATGCTGGGAAACAGATTAGTGGTTGCCAGAACTTAGGGCCTGGGAGGTGAAGAGTGGGGCAGAAAGAAGGTGGGTGTTGATTTAAAAGCAGGAAAAGTCCTGCAGAACTGTTCTGTATCTAGATTGAGATGGTGGATGCAGGAACCTACACATGCAATAAAATTGTACGGAACTAAACCTACACACACACCCCCATACAAACGAGTACAAGAAAACTGGGGAAATCTGGGTAAGATTAGCGGAGTTTGTCAATGTCCATACCCTGGTTGTGATATTGCACTATAGTTTTCCAAGGTGTTATCATGGGGGAAACCAAGCAGAGGGTACACAGGATCTCTTTGGATTATTACTTACACATGCATGTGGAGATCCAACTATCTCAATACATATTCAACTGAGAAAACAACCCCTCTTCTTCCCTTGATTTCCTCAAGACCTGCCATTTGGGGCTGCCCTTCAACTGAGTAGCAAGGGCATGGCCACCCTTTGTCAAGACTGGACCTAACTCTGGCCGGTCAGGGGATCTCACGTCGACGGCAACCTGCCCTCTTAACAAAGCCCAGCCTTGACGACAGCATCTTCTCAAAGCTAACCACCCGGGAGAAGTAACCAAATGTTTTTACCACTTTCTCTTTCTGCTAGGTTCCTAAAATAGATCCCATGAAGAGCCTACTCTGTCTTGCCTGAGGACAGACTCAAATCTCTGAACAGCTTACCAAGCCCATGTTTCTGGTCGGATGTTCTGGTGATGCAATCTCAGTGTCGACACCAACTTTCTTTTACAAAATACACGGAAGTTTGAGTGTGCTTTCCAGAGCCTCCAGTGGGGGATTGGAGCCCACTAACGTCACTCAGAACCAGAGTGTGCATTTGTACTTTTATAACTATAACATGGTCAAGGGCATTTCCAATATTTTCATGATAATAATAATTTTTTTTAAAAAAATCCCTGTCTTTGTTCCTATAAATACAAGCTCTGAATCTTATAGAAAAAAATGTTCATACAAAAATAAATATAACTACAGCATTAGCCTGCCCTGAATAATGTAATTACTGTGTTTAGTTACACATAATTTCTTCCAGTTCACAACCCCCAACCTTCTTTTCTCCTGTTTCATGAAGGAAAATAAAAAATAATATTCCCCTGAGTAATTTTCTATTCTTCTCATTTGGAAGCAGCAAGGTGGCTGCCCACAGAGGCTCCCCCAGGGCTTCAAAGACATCAATTAATTCAGCAACTAGGCAGAGAGGGTTTTTTTGAGTTTCTGTTACATAATGTTGAATGAGCCTTGTCCTCAAAGGGGCAGGCTGCAAATTAAATCAAAGGCGATGCAGACAGCTCCTGACTGCTTATCACAAACCGAAGTGGAGAGAACTAGGACAACCCCACAATTCACCGCTCGGCCCTTGCTTTGTTCTCATGTTCGTCTGAAACCGTCTCACCCTTCCTCGCTTTGGTCCTTCTTTTCCTGAAGTTCAGATGCCCCAGATTCAAGCCTAAAACTTGAAAACACATGTAAATATCTCTAGTAGCTTGCAGTTCTTTGTGAAGTTCTGCTCTGGTCCCTGCTGTTGCCCTAGTGCAGCTTCCAGCGAGCATTCACCGGGGTTGGCCTCGGTGGCAGCCAGCACCACCCCACAAACACTCTTTTTATTCTAACATAACCCGAGTATGTTAGGAAACTAAAGCTACGTAGCCACTGCCTCGCAACTCAGCTGGCCCTCGTATCTTATCTGCACGCTTTCTGCAGCGGTGGGAGTGAATGGTAGCTCTCCAGCTCATTAAACAGAATGTGTGTCTATGAAGCTACCAGGAAGACACTTTATAAATGAATGTCGATATTTCCCCTTCCAATGTAATTAGATATTCTGTTTCAATCTAACGCCCTTAGTACAGCCAAAAAGGAATAATGAAGCTTTCAAACATGCTACAGCTGGGCAGATTTCAGCATCCGCACAGAAAGAAAAGCCGGGTGATCCGCCCCCAGGCTTTGGACAGCGGCCCCCAGACGCAGCCTGGTCCTTGGTGGGGGCAGAGAACCACGCTAAGGAACTCCAGGTCCAAAAGGGAGAGCCGTGGTGTTAGCTGCTTCTTGTCTAAAATTTAGGAAGGGAAATCAGGATTAAAGTAACAGGTAAATGGGAATACATGAGTAAATTCCTCTATTGCTTTAGGAAAAAAGCCCCAGAACCTAAATTCCTGTGTGGGTGTATCCGCTTGCTTCCTATCTCTGTGGGCTTCACTGGGAAGACTGGCCCGCTGCTAAGGTGTGCAGAGAATTCTGATTGCACAGCGAAGAGGAGGATGCTGGCGCTGCCCCAGCACAGCAGAGCTGCTGGAGGAGGGATTTATTAATACTTCAAATCTGGGGACGTCCTAGGGAGACTGACTGGCTGTTAATCTGGTGCCATTTAGAGAGAGGCAAAGTGGATGACCTGCAGGAAGACCACGGGAAGAGCTTGCTGTCTTTCCTGAGGGCTCCAGCCGCTCAGCGGGATGGGTGGTGGGGGAGGGGCTCTGGGTGGCAGGAGAGCCAAGGATGGGTGATGGACACTCCAACCCTCCGCTACTACCCGGGCTGTGTAATACAGCCTGGATTATTCAACAGCTCTGACAAAAAGTGCCCTTTCCCTAAAATGGGTACAAAACCTACTGTACTAGCTTGATGTGAAATTTAAATAAGAAGGTCAGTATAAAATGCCCAGCGCGTGGTAGTGATCAATGAGTATTAACCCTTTCCCCACACCCAAGCTATCTTGCTGTGTCCTTGGCCTACGCCCCATTGTCTAAATCAATGTTTTATTACCACATACATCAATGACAATGGAAATTTCTTTATATTTTAGAAAGAACTTAGAGTATTTTTTCTATTCTTTTTGGTAAACTGAATAAACAGTCTTTAAGGATACATAAACCTAGATTTCCTGACAGATTTTGCATTCGGTAGTTGAGAGAAGGAAATGCCCCAGAATGCCCCCTCCTTGCCTTTGGGCGCCCGGTTCTGAGCTTCTGTCCTTCCGCTGCGCAGCTCAGTCAGCGCAGAGTTCAGAGCAGCCCGGTCTCGGCCGGGTGAGCTGGCTTCCTGAGACGGGGGTGGGGCGGCTGCGTCCTCTGTCCTTTCCACTCCCCCGAGCAGGGTGTGGGGCGTGTGGGGAGGAGCCATGGATGACGTGCACGTGTAACTGGGGCTCCCTGTAGAGTCGTACCCACTCCATGCCTCAGTGCTCTCTAGGGAATATGCAGAAAAAAAACGTGTTTATAAGAATAAGCGCTCGGCCGGGCGCGGTGGCTCACGCCTGTAATCCTAGCACTCTGGGAGGCCGAGGCGGGTGGATTGCTCAAGGTCAGGAGTTCGAGACCAGCCTGAGCGAGACCCCGTCTCTACTAAAAATAGAAAGACATTATATGGACACCTAAAAATCTATATAGAAAAAAAAATTAGCCGGGCATAGTGGCGCATGCCTGTAGTCCCAGCTACTCGGGAGGCTGAGGCAGTAGGATCGCTTAAGCCCAGGAGTTTGAGGTTGCTGTGAGCTAAGCTGACGCCACGGCACTCACTCTAGCCTGGGCAACAAAGTGAGACTCTGTCTCAACAAAAAAAAAAAAAAAAAAAAAAAAAAAAAAAAGAATAAGCGCTTGAAAAAACAAAATTAATGATTTGCAAAGCATCTAAATAATAATAACGCCAACCTTTTCTGACTGCTTTTTATATGCCAGACACTGTTCTAAGCACTTTATGTGTATTAACTCACACGATCTGCCCAAGAACCCAATGTAGCAGTTTTATTATCGACCCCATTTTAGGGATTAGGAAGCTAAGGCACGAGGGACTTTCAGTGAGTTGTTTAAGATCAGGAGACAATGATGCAAGTATTTGAAACTGAGACAGACCTGAGCCCGGGCTCATGACTGTTAATTTGTTTCATTGATTAACATCATAGGGATCGTTGTACAATTTTCTGCTCAGAGAAAAGCCCCTTACTAATCCTGAAGTTTAAGCCCCTAGATTTATTTATTCAGTGTTGGTGCAGGGTATTAAGTAAGTAGAGTAGTCTCAGCAAAAAGCAATCATGACTTAATTTGAAATTCAAGTATATTAAGCACTGTTGATTTTATTTTCAACTGAAATAACCTTTCGAGTAATTTATTGGTCATTGTTTTTCAGAGGTTCGTTCAATGGCAAATAAATCCCACTGTAGTTAGCCATGTCGTGCAACAAAAAGCTATCTATTACTTTCATGAATTGTCTCTCAGGTTGAAAAAGCCTAACCACACAGCATGCCACTGACACCACCCAAGGGACAGAAACAGAGGGGTGGGCTTTGGGATAAAGCGGAGTTTTGGGGTGCCCACTTCACTGTGATTTCAGGAGCTCAGAGGATCAACCAGAAGACAATACAATAAAAATAAAATAATAGAAATAATATCAGCAGCCGGTCTCTACACAGCACCCACTGTGCCAAGCTGGCCTTACGACCTGACATGCAGAACTCCTTCCACGTGTCCTAGAAACAAGGTCCAATTCATATCCCCATCTCACAGAATTCCAAAGGTCATCCCAATGTCACCCAAAGGGAAACACTCCTGTGGCTACAGAGCTTTGGTACAGGTCTGGACACCGCCAGTTACTAGTAGCTGGACCCCGGCAAGCTAGTTAATGTCCCTAACTTCAGATTCCCTCCCCGTCCCCACATCTGCAAACGGCAATACGGACAGCTGCTGTGACCACTGATGTGTTTCATGGGAGAACGCCAGGGAAGTTCTCTCCTGCCACAAGGTGGGCAGTAAAAGGAAGCAGTACTATTGTTATCTGGAATGCCCTAAAAATGATCAAGCTAAGACCGTTCCTTAAATTTACCTAATACCCGAGTTTTCCTCTGAGCAGCTTTTGATAATGAAACAAGGGAAGAGCTCTACATTAACCTCCTGGGGCTGCTCTAACAAAGTACCACGAACCGGGTGGCTCGAAATAAGAGACATGTATTTTCTCACAGTTCTGGAGGTGCGAAGTCCAAAGTCAAGGCACAGCAAGGCATTTTCCCTCCAAAGCCTCTCTGGCAGCATCTGTTCCATGCTTTTCCCTTGGCTTCTGGTGTGGCTGACCGTCCTTGGCATCCTTGGCTTGTAGACGCACCACTTCCATCTCCGCCGCTGTCAACACGTGGTTTTCTCCCTGCGTGTCTGTGTCTCTTTCCTTCCTCTTGTAAGGACACCAGTCATGTTGGATTAGGGGTGCCCTAATGACCTTATCTTAACTTGATCACATCTGCAGAGACCCCATTCCAAGAAGGTCCCATTCACAGGTATCAGTGGGTAGGACTTCAACATATACCTTTGTGAGGGACCCCTCCACCCTTAACAGGTGCCCTCCAGATTTGGTCAGAGACCTGTCACTGATGGGGGAGGGGAATATAATTCTACAAAGTAAACTTTCCTATTAGCTCTGAGTCGTGTCAGTTTCTGCATAGTTTATTTTTTTCAGATTCTTTATCAAGAACTGCAATTTATGTTAACATGCACTGGGATTATTATTATGTTTAAATAAATTAGTAAATTTTTTTAAAAAAAGAACTGCAAATTAATAGCTCAATTTTTAGAAATCTCAAGATGACACTGAGAAAAGAAAACATTTTTCAGGTATTAACATTTAAAAAACACTCAAATCTGAAGATAGTGTCGTGTCAGCCAACAACAACAGAAAATGTTCAGTTGGTGCTACTCCAGCAAACCCTCACGTTTGATGTGCTTCTCGTTTCTCTGTGCCTGCGCTTGACTGCAGTGTTCAGAACACCTGGATGTAATTAGCACCAATATAAATGCACACATGCAGAGGAGAGAAAAGTAAAGGCATTGAACAATTGTATAATTAGTCCAAAGTAATTACTTTCAAAAATTCAATGCTGAAAGTTTTTCTTCTCTACATTTTTATGTTAAAAATATTGTAGGACATCGTTACATCGTTATTGATATTTGGGAGGTGAAGAATTGAGCAGGTCTGTCCACTGAGAGGTGGTCAGTCCAACCTCTTGGCAGAGCTACGCCTTCCTGGCCATTCTGTTTTAAGTGGGCATCTGTCTCTTCCAGCTCTTTACCGTAAAACCACAGGAAAGGGTGGGGCCACACGGCTCATCGCTGCCAACAGGGAGGATTCTGTCTTCCAGGAAGTACAGGTGAGTCAGAGATTATCCAAAACATTCAATTTACTAATAGGGAAACCAAAGCCCCATAACAGAGCTGGGGTGAAGGTGAGTCTGAAAGTAAACCCCATTCCCCCGGCAAGTTCCCCAGCCCTAGGCAAGCAGCAGTTCACTTTCTGTTGCTACAGAGTTGCCTATGGTGAACATTTCACACACACGGAGGGGATGATCAATGGGTGATTATTTGCAGGCTTTTCCCGCTAGGGCTGTTCCCACAGTTCTCGTCGTAGTCTAGCCTTTCTACTAGTGTTTTCCAAGTGAGAGTAGATAACACAAAACATTGCATTTCATCTGTTTCCCATTTATATGTTGCACCTGATGAATTCTGTTTCAATCCATGAGCTTCTGCATTAGCCAGGCTCTCTGCCGGTCCCAAAGACACTAAGATGCAGGTGATGATTGTGATGTATTTACTTATTAAACTTGTTAAATTTTAAAATACTTAATTAACAAATAAAATTGCGTATATTCAAGGTGTATAGTGTGATGATTTGTAACATTGTGTGTGGGGGAGGTGAGAACACAAAATCATCAAAATTCAAGTAAAAAATACAGTAGTAAGTAGTATTCACAGTAGTTGAGATATGAATGCAACTTAGGTGTTCACTGATGGCTAATGTATAATGAAAATTTGGTGTGTATATATACAAAGAAATATTATTCAGGCATCAAAAGGAAGGAAATCCCACCATTTGAGACAAAAGGGAGATGGGTTTTGCCCACGAGGAGCCTAAATTCCAGGAAGGATGCTGTGCACGTCACGATCACTCACCAGCATGGTGACATGGTGCAGTGATTAGCAAGGGTTAAGTCTGTCGGGTCCTGTAGGTATCAAAATCCTGCCAAAGGGATATTCAGGAAAGACATTGGATGAAGATAAACTTAAACAGTTGCTCATTCTACTTAAATAGATAAGTGCTTTGTTTCATTTTTAAAGAGGGTCCAGGAAGAAAGTAGTGAAACAGAACACACTTTTATTTCAGTGATTGTTAACTTTTGACTTGCATAGGGATAAAGAAGAAGTGAACTCTTAGAACTTATCTATCAATTAGTTATGCAAATACTTATTAAATGTTTATTAGGTGCAGGGCTGGCTTCCCGGGCACGAGAGCTGTGCAGTCCACGGGGCTCCAGACTCTGTGGCCTGAGGAGGCGTCTCTCTGAGGCCGAGTTTCTGATCATTTCAACAATGTCATGTTCCTGTCACTGGACTCTGAGCTCCTCTTCCTTACTTCCTGCCACAATGTCCACTCTGGTCTCCTGCAAAGAATATGGCCCACAAGATCTCCTGGTGGGCGAGGATGGCAGAGGCTGGAAATGACTTTCTGTGACTTTCCAGGCAGTCTCTGTTTCACGGAGCGAGGCCTGGGGCTGCAGTGACACGGGGTCTTATAGTTATTGTGATGTCCCAGCCTTGCCCATTAGGCTGTTCATTGTCAGTGCTGTGAAATTTTTTCTTCTCATTATTTGTTTTCTAGTGTCTTTAAAGATATTTGGGGAAAAGTTTAGAGAGATGGTGTTGAGAGTTGCTAGGAAGGAATGAATTATTATGTAGCAAGTTCCATAAACTGTATTTGAAAATGGAAAGTATTCTGGTAAAATAGGATACAGGTCCTCTAGTGCCTTAAAAAATTTATCACATATTTTCTGTCCTATGGCTAAGCCAAGGGAGATGCTTTGATCATGCGGCTGTCATTCTCCATAAAATGGGACAGTCTCACAGGTAGACGAAGTTTTGTAATAAAGTTCTTTTGGTACTTTGAGAACTAATCATCTTCAGTGGAGCTGTAGGAAGACCTGCCACAGCTCTTTGGGAAATGACATTATAATGAGTTGCTAATCATTCATCACGATGGGTAAGTACTAGCTGAGGGTTTTACAGCCATATAGCCTATCCTTTGGTGCACTGAAGTCACACCAATGAACAAGCCCAGAATGAGAAGTGACACTTCTTTAAAAGTAAATATCTTCAGAGCCATTTTCCAGCTCCTTAAAGAATATGCCATTAGTTCCAAAACGTCACTTTCTCCTGAAGGATAATTCTTGGAGTCATTTGCTGCCACCACTAACTGAGCTATTGCAGCCTTTCTCATCGCCTTACAAAACAGCAAGTAGAGTAGTTACTGGGATAGATGCGTGTTCCTTTTCTGACAGCATGTGCCGTTTATTCAGCATAATTTTAACATAAGCTGTATAGCCAGGCTCTAAGTAACAAAGATTCATCAGCAGAGAAGGGAAGCTGGAAGATGTGTTATCCATTTTCTGGAGAAACTCGGATTTGCAGATTTCTTCTCTAGCACATAGTCTCTAGTACCAACGCTCTCCTCCCATGGGAAAAAATAAAGGTTATTTTGTAAATATATTTATGGTACTCCTTCAGGAAGCACAGTTCAAAGCAGAAAGGGTACAGCCATTGAAGCAGAATCCCAACCTCATTATTCATGCAAAAAGCATTTATTGGCTGTGTGTTGCAGATTCAGTTCTATCGAAAGTGAAATCTGAAAAGGAGATGTGTGTATTGGACGTTTATTAGGACATTTTGAGATTGACATCAGTAGGAAGGACAGGGAGGAGGCCTGGGCAGAGGGAGGCGCTGAGTGGTGATGCAGTCCCAACAAGGTTCTTGGCAGATCCTGCAGGCTGCTCTAAAGACAATGTGGCCCTTCAAGTCATCCTGAGTTGGAAGCAGGGAGCCATATCTTTATCCTCCCACACTGCTCAGTCCTGGGAAGTAGCTGCCCTTGGAACAAGACAATTTTTCAACCCAGGCGATCCCCAGAGAGGACTGACAATGGAGGGCTGACTGCCTGGCAGTATGCCCAGGGCCTGCAGAAAGGTGTCATCACAGAGGAGTCTGGGTGGCACTTGGCAACATCCACTAAGCCAGGTAACCCTGGGGAAGTTCTGTGTCCACTCACACTCTTAGTTTCCTCATTGATACTAGAGGATTTAGTGTCTGCCGCATTAGGTGGTGCAAAGGAATCCTAAATACCAGAATGACTATGAAGTGTTTACCTTAATAAGTGTAGATTTTCCCCCCAATATTGGCTCTGGAAAATGAAAGAGCAGACATCATTATTTAAAGAAGGCTTCATCCTGGTGTAGATCCTACAAACTCTCCCCTTGTGGGACACATTTTTAAGTGTAAATTACTTTTTGGACTACCAAAACCTTGCCATGTTGCTATGGTTTGAATGCATTCCCCCAAAACTCAAGTGTTGGAAACTTAATCCCCAAATGTATATGTTGATTGAAGGCAGGGCCTTTGGGAGATAATTAGGATTAGATATGGTCATCAGGGTGGGGCCCCATGATGGGATTAGTGGCTTTATAAGGAGAGGAAGAGGGACCTAAGCAGGCATGCTTGCTCTGTCTTGCCATGTGATACCTCCTGCCAAGTCAGAACACAGCAGCTAGGCCCTCACCAGATGCTGGTGCCATGCACTCGGACTTTCCAGCCTCCAAAAAATAGACCTCTATTGTTTTATAAATTACTCAGTCTGTGATATTCAGTTATAGCAAGAAAAAATGAACTGAGACACATGTATTAAAGTTTATTCCTCAGTAATATTTTCTGACCCCTTCCCCTCTAAAGTGCAAGTGGTCTTTTATCTGAATTCCCTGTATTAGTTTCTTATGGCTGCTGTAACAAATTATCACAAACCTGGTGGCTTACAACAACACACATTACTATTTTACAGTCCAAAATGAGTCTTACAGGGCTAGCATCAAGGTGTCAGTTGGACTGGTGTCTTCTGGAAGCTGCAGGGAGAAGCCACTTCCTTGCTTTTCCATCTTCTAGAAATTGTCCTCACTCCTTGGCCCTTGGCCTGCACTATGCTGCCTTCTCTTCTGTAGCCAGACCTGTCCCCACCTTCCTCTTCCAAAGACACTCATGATCTCATCGGGGCCCACCTGGATGATCTGGGATACTCTTCCTAACTCACGAAATTGAATCTGCAAAGTCTACTTTGCTATGTAAGATCACATTTGCAGGTCCTGGGGATTAGGATCTGGACATCGTTGTGCTCCATCATTCAGCCTACCACATACTCACAGTTTTTTCTCTGTCTTTTAAAACACATTGTGATCTGTCCATATTGGCTGTGAGCTCTGGGAGAACAGGAAAGCTCATTTGAGTTTTGCCTACAAGACAAGCAAAAGTCACATGCATAAGATGTTGCAAAATGTTTGCTACGTTGAATCCAAAGCTTAACGTCCCTATGTCAAAGCACTAAGTCATTATGAAGAACTGTCCAGCTGACAAAGGCTCCCCTATGTGAGAGGCTGAGATAAGAGGTGCTTTTGCTCTTTAAAAATGTAAGAGTGTTGCTCAGGAGTATTGGCAGTCAACCTGGGCACTGCCCTGAATCCGTGGCCAGTGAAAAATCCCACCTTCAGGAAGTCAGGGGGCTGGTTTGCATGTGGTTGAACAACTGCTGAACCAATGTGAATTTGCAGGCTTTTTTTTTTCCATTTCCATATGCAATTTTATAGACCAAATACTAGTTTTTTGCTTTGCTCAGTTTCAGTACAAAGCAGATCTTTTAAAAAATAATTATAAAACTATTTAGGCCATTTAAATCAACTCTTTCTTAACTTAAAACTTCAATGATTGAGGCATTAACTTTGTCTTCTCCAATTTTTAGCCAGGGACTATGTCTGAGTGCTTTTTACACAGTGGATACTTAATAAATATTAAGAAAAAAAATAAAGGAAGGAAAGAAGGAAAGAATCATCACAAAAAAATCTTTCAAAAAGAAGCAGCAAAATTAATTTAACAAAATAATTTGGATCCTTCTAAAACCACAAATGGTTACGAATATTATTATTTTGGGGCCTGAGAATTAGACACAAAGCAAACAGTTACTCAGCTGACTGGTAGGTGGAGGCACAGGGAATCTGGTGTACCAGGATGTGTTTTTCTCCCCCTACACCTGAGAGTTCTGGGCTACTGCACCTCTGTCTGTTCCGAGGAGCAAGTGTTCCACTGTGACAAAGTGAGTTGTCAAATGAGAGATCATCTAAAGCAGAGTTGGCCCTTCTGAAGCTTCCCTGCAAGAGCTGAGCTGTGATTTGGGCCTTGGACCCTAGGGCTTCCCTGCTAGGTTGGGGAAAATGAGCAAAGGCAGAGAAAGCTGCAGTGAGCACGGAGGGACAAGGAGAAAGGAACACCCGAAAGAGGATGTTCTGCTTGGACCAGACGATTCGGTTTGGAGCTGTGAGGAGGAGGGAGCTTCAGATCACAGAGAACATAGAATTCCAAGGGAAGAAACGTGCTTGCATCTGAGGTTTCTCTGCCCCACCTCTGTTTTCTTAGAGGATCTTCCCTTTTCTCTGTTGCGAGTCAGTGGAAGGGGTGGTGTGTTATGCTCTGAGGCCTCGGAGGCCTCAACCCAGGCTGGCCAGTCTTCCTGACCCACGGCCCTGACAATGGCAGATTGTCCAGAGTGGGCAAGGGAACAGGCAGGGCCAGTTAGAGTTCTGCCCCGGGTAGTGTGACGGTTAATTTTACATGTCAACTTCACTGGGCCATGGGGTACCCAGATGTTTGGTGAAACGCTGTCCTGGGCATGTCTGTGCGAATGTTTCTGCATGAGATTGACATTCAGATCCACCCGCTGAGCCAGGCAGAAATTACCCTCCCACAGTGGGTGAGCCTCGTCTCCTCTGTCCGAGGCCTGAGGAGAACGACAAGGCTGAGCAGGGGAGAACCTGCCCTCTCTGCCGGCCTGGCTCCGACCGGGGCTGTGGCTCTTCTCCCGCCTGTGCACCCACACTTAGCCTGGAATCTGACACCGTCGGCTCTCCTGGGGCTCAGGCTTTCAAACCCACACTGGAACAGAGCCACCGTCCCCCGGGACTCCCGCTGGCTGATGGCAGATCCTGGCACTTCTCAGCCTCCGTAATCGTGTGATCAGGTTCCTCACCATAAATCTCTATCATCTAATCTATCTATCTATCTACCTATCATCCATCTATCTATCTATATCTATCATCTATCTATCTATCTATCTATTTATCTATATCTATCTATCTATCATCTCTCTCCTACTGGTTCCATTTCTCTACAGAATCTGGGCGAATACAGGCAGCTTTATGGATACTGGGCTGAGAAGTCCCCCTTCTACCTGGCTTTCTAAGCTAGTAGCCAGAATCTGGGTCTGTAGCTGATGTAACTCAGCACCCTGCAGTTTGTGTGTAAAGCCCTTACAGCCCTGCCCTGGGCAGCCCCGTGGGCCTGGCAGAGCCGCTCCCACTGGTTTCCTTCTCGGTAACAGCGGCCAGAAACCTCCTGCTTTGCCCTCCTCCTGCTGCCGCCAGTTCTATACTCTAGGGTTTGCCATGTATAGCTTCTCGCTCCGAGTACTGCAAGTATTCATCCCACTCGCATTAATTAAGTGCTGGGTGTCTACCACACGCTGTGCTCTGCTGCAGGCCTTGTTAGGAAAGAAACCACAAGGCCACTTCCTTGCAGATATTTACGGGGCAGTCGGTAAAGACAAGACAAACAACCTGTCAAAGGAAACCAGTTGAGCACATGAACTCAGCACTGCTGAGAGGGATTTTGGAGGACAAACGGATCAGACAGGACGGTGCATTGAGCTTAGCGCGTGTCATCCAATGGGTACGGCCACCGTGAGCATGCCTGCACAGCAGGGCTGCTTCTGGGGTGCTGGGACGTGAACTCAGTGGTCTGGGGCTGAAAGTGAACACGCTGATGGGAAAGTAAGACAGGCCAGGAGGAAAAGGAGACAAGAGAGAAAGAAAGGAGTAGACTTGGGATCATGGGTAGTTAATAAAATGTCAGTGGGTTCATATAGCTTTATTCAGATGTGATAGTTTATAGATTTAGCCTTAGTGTGAACACACATCAAAGGTTTTCCCCTCAGTTCAGGGCGGTGCAGGCTGAATCACACAACATCAGTGATAACAAGAATCACGCCATCCCGAATGCTAGTTTCTCAGGCTAGTTTTCCCACCGGACTATCTTGTTGAAGTCAATCTTTCACCACAGACAATGACACTAGTTAACCACCTGAGTTAGAGAACATCTAAACAAGGAGAAGCAATACATGCTTCGCGGCTCTGTTCTCTCTCCGTCTTTGGAGAAAGGGTCGTGATAAGGCCCCAGCAAAGCAAAGCCAGTAACTTTGATGATGAGCCACACTGTGTCTCATAGCAGGACAGCCATCTGAAGACTCTCTTTGCTCCATCAGCTGCGACTAGTTCCAGGGAAGCCTGTAACCAAGGCAGGGCCCCTGGGGAATCCGCAGGGGTCCCTGGAATACTTCAGCCCAGCAAAAAGAGACAGTGTGCACTACACTGTGTGTTCCCTGCACAAATGAAGAAAAGTGACTTCAAATATTGATAAGCTGCTCCTGGTTTCTCCCATGTAAGAAAAGCCACACCAAGACTCTATATTGGCCTTTTAGGGGACAAAATTAGGCATCGCCAATTCTTAGATTCAAAAAATCACAAGACTTTTTGGGAGGATAGAAGTCTGAAAAAAATTTACTACATAAAATAACTTGTATTACAGATTATATATTTCTTATTCAAAATACTTAAGAATGGATGTGTTTTGGATTTTGGATTTTTTTTTATTTTGTATGTATTTGTACATATATAATGAGATATCTTGGGCATGGGACCCAAGCCTCAACACAAAATTCATTTATGTTTTATGTATACCTTATACACATAACCTGAAAGTAACTTTATGCAATATTTTAAGTAATTTTGTGCATGAAACAAAGTTTGTGCTCACTGAAGCATCAGAAAGCGAAGGTGTCACCCACGCTGCCCATCTGTGGTAGTTTGATGTCACCATCATTCCTGTCTCTGAATATGTACAATAGGCAATCATTTCCTTGCACTTATTCACACATAAGAACTTAACAGTAAAAATAAGACATACCATTCATGCAGTGGGAAAATAGTATGTTCAGGGTAACTAAGCAGCATGGCAACACTAGCACACGTGTGTCAGCTGTTGGACAACAGCAACAACAAGCAACACAGGCTTCCAGTCTCCACCTAGGATTCTGTGATTTGACTAAAATGTTATGTTCACTGTGTTTTATTTTCATAGGCGAGAAGAAACATCAGAAGCAGTTGAGGAACCAGAAAGTGGGTCCTCGAGGCAGAGCATTCTGCTGGATGGCTTTTCTAGTGTTTCCTCCAGAGTCTTCCGCTGCATTAGTGTTTCTGTCTCTTTGATTCTATAAACTGACATGATTTGTTGTTCTGTTATGAAGGTACACTGCACTAGTCCTTCCAAAAGCCCATGGCACATTTCACCCTGTCGTCTGTGGGCACCTTTTCTGCAATGTTAACAATGTCATCTTCATCATCACTGTTACCATGACCACTTTGATTCAGAGCAATTTGACCGTTTCACCATCAGCCAATGAGTGAACAACTGGAGCCCCCTGATGAGTGTTAAAAATGTCTTCAGTATCCACTTCTTTTCAGCTCCTGATGGACTCTGAAGATATATTTTTTGCATATGTAAGCAGGTCAGACATTGTTTTGTTTTGTTTTTTTTCTCACTTGACATGCAGAATCCTTCAAAGTCACCTTGTTCGTTCATCATCACTGAGCACAGGTGCAGGCAGAGGTTGCACCAGGTGTGCACACAGCTGTGTCTGTGGTCACTGCTCCATGCATCGGCAACGGCACATACGGCATCCTTCCTGATAAACTCCTTTTGAAAAGCTTTCACACCTGTGCCTCTGTTCACTGCTGCTAGCGTGCTGCTCAGGAAAGGATTTTGGTATCGACTCTACTGACGTAAGGGTACCCTGGTCACATGGCTAAACTAATGAAGTCACATCTGGGGTAAAGTACCTGGCATAAACGTTACTTTTGATGAAAATTTCAGCTGGAGGATGGCCAGAACCATTTTCAAAGAATAACAAAATCTTGCAGTTGTCATCCAGTCCAGCTTCTCTGCAGTGAGCACGAGCCACTGGTACAAGACGTTTCTGAAATCAACCAGAGAAGATGTCCCTGGTGGTCCATGACTTTTTGTTACCATAATAACGTTGGGAAGAAACTTATTCCTTGAAAACAGTGGGGATGCAAGCCTATCACGGCAAGATCGTACTTATGTGTGCCTGTTGCATCAGAACAGCCCAGCATGGGTTTTCTGTCCCGGGCATCCTTCATCCTGTAGGTGCTATCTCCTCAGCTGGAGTCAGTGTCTTCCTGGGGCAATAATGTTAAACAGTGATGTCTTGTCAGCATCAGAGCCTTGGCATCAGATTTTGGCCTTGACAAACTTGTCAATGAATCACTTTGCTTCCTTGTGATCAGCAGATGTTTTATTACCACAAATCTTTCATAATTTAATGCCATTTTCTTAAATTTCTGCAATCAGCCTGTTGAATATTCACAGTTCCCTTCCAGTTTCCGTTTGTTGTTTTTCACGATCAGCATCCCATTCAGTGACATGTGTTCACTGAAATGCTGATGGATCCGTTCTTTCAATACATGATCAAGATCTTCATTTTAAACTTTAGGTGGTGTTTTTCTATTTTTCAGTAACTTCTGCTCATCACTTTCAGCGTAGAATTTCAACATCTTTATCCTTCTGTTTCTTCAGGTCCCGTATGCTGGTCATTCTAACCCCGCACTCTTCTCTTCGGCGTTGTCCATTCACACTGCTGTTCATTTTGTAAGACAGTTTGACTTTCTGTGCTATCAGTAAACATAAATGTTTCCTTTTTTCTTTTCATCCTTACCCATAGGGGTATCTGCAGGCCTTTTTCACATTTTCAACAATATCTTTACACCACAGAGCAGAGAATAAGCAAACAAACAACAAACAAAAACCACATAGTGAGTCAGACACACAGGTGTCAAAGGTGTTATGTGGGGCATCGAGGGGAACCTGCCATTGGCCCATCAGCCTGCACATGGACACACGTGTCATTTTATTACCTTCTGTGGACGTGCTTGTGTGGTGGAATCTGTGTGTATACAGAAAAGATACCGCAACTGAAGGGGGCTACGAGGGGCTTTTTTCCCTCAGGACACAGAATAAAATTTATGTGCACCTGTATTTTGACTTCAACGTGTCACATGAGATCAGGTGTGAATTATCCACTTGTGGCATCACGTTGGTGCACAGTAAGTTTAGGATTTGGGAGCATGTCAGTTTTGGATTAGGCATGCTCAACCTATCTATGTCATTCCTAGAATCACAATAATTGGCCTGGTAAAGATATGATTAATTTTTCTACTCTGGAAAACTGAAAGAGAAATAAGTCCCTGTTGCAACTTTCACTTTTATGGGTAATGTGCAGGTAAAATCCACATGTAGAAAATTATGGTCCTTCATGTTACGAAAATATAGATGAGTCAATAAATTAGAGAGGTTTATAAAATGAATTTACTTTGCATTTCCTTGATTTCTTTGTTCCTGTGGTTCCACTAAGACTCAGTTATGCTAATTAGATGCCCTCAGGGAAGACGGTGAATTGGAGCCAAGTTACACCGGAAGATGAGGCACAAGTTTCCCATTGTTGAGGTAGGTGGTGACAGAAGTGTCTTAGATCTATTGCCTGAAAATATAGCTGCAGCTTCTGAATTCAGCAGGTAGCTTCTGGATGCCTCCTGATGCTTCAGCAGCAGTGGCGGTCATGTTCATGATCTTGGCAGATGCGGTTCTGCTGTCAGAGCAGTGCTAACAATTCCCTTGTTTACTCCAGAAGAGGACAGTCTAGTGACGAAGAGTGTCTCCTGAAAGATCCACTAGACCTTGTTTCTCCAACCTCTCCAAGGACTTTGTGAACAGAGTTCCTTGTACTAAGTCTCTGTTTACTTAAACCTGTGAGAGTGGATAACATTGAAACTAGACCCCAATCGATGGCTAAGTAAAAGTTTGGCCAAAAATGAATTCCAAAAGACTACCAGAGATGTCATTCTGGGTGTACACGCATATTTCTTTGTGCCAAGGAGCAAATGATGAGAAGAACAGATCTTGCTTGAAAGTACCAGGGCACATTTTTTATACATCTCTAGGTGAAACCCAAGTTATCATCACAGCTGCATGAGGGTGGAAATCTCCAGACTTCTCTGAGAAGAGCTTGATTTCGTGGAATACTCTGGGGGCTCAATGCCTGGGAAAAGGCTTCCTGCAAGTGAACAGACCCTGTGAGCGGCAGTCGTGGAGTCCAGTGTCCCCGTGCACAGGACACACACTGTTTGGGGGAGGGGATCCACCAACCTTTGTTCAGAAGGCTTTCTGCAGATCCAGGAGGCCCTGGCATGGGAAATACTCCTGTCAATGATGTGACCTTGGAATCTTTGTGGATTACAAAAGGGTGGTTTAAAGTTGCTGGGATATTTTGGCCAGAAATTATATATGCAGCTGGTGGTAGCATGCTCTTTATAAGTAAACACGTGGTCAATTTAATTCCTCCTGCTACAAAGGGCTGCCCAAAGTCAGGATCATGAATGCCTTCTTGATAAAATGCACTTTCTAACTTTGATGATGTCAGAGGACTTGTGGTAAGGGCCACTTTTCCATATATTTCTTGGTCCCTGTGGTCAGTTCAAGGATTTGGGAGCTGATTGAGGAAAAGACAGGATCATGACACGACAGTATTGCACAGCAAGCTTTATCGAGTGGCTATTGGGTGGGGATGGTGTTGCTCAGTAGTTGCTCCAGGAGTCTCTGGGTTGGAGAGCCCTAAAGAGCAACAGTGGTTTGGGTCTTTGTCTTATCTATGGCTGGCATGCGCTATTATGGCATATACCATGCAGATAGACTCTAGGTAGCTGAAAAATATGCCTATTTTGGCTCTATTTAAGCAATTGAATGTGTAAAATTTTGAGTTTGGTGCTGGCAGTTTTGAGTTAATTGTCGTATTGTGAAGAAGTAAAAAACGCAGAGCCCCATATACAGGGGCCATCTCTGGCCAACTCCCATAGCAGTCCCTACGCAGCCCTGGCCCACTCAGAGGCCCCTCCAACTCTCGTGCATTTTGCTTTAGCACCACGCTGAGTGTCACAGAACCCCATGAATCTTGCCTTATCCCTGGGATCCAGATGATGAGACATAGATCTTGTCTAATCTTAGTTCCCAAATTGATCTAGGCATTTCACAAAAAAATAGTTTAAAGTGAATCACAGAGTTGGCAAGAAAGTAAGCATTCCACAGAGGCTGAAAAATTAGCAAAATTAGAAAACCTTAGAAGTATGGTCTAGGGCAAACTTTCACCAACCTCTGCTCAATGGCACAGACAATGAGGTGACCCCTGCTTGGATACCCAGCCACTTCGCATTTGCAATTCGGACCCAGCTCAATTCCTTCAGTCCCAGAACTGAATAAAATCGGGTTCATTTATGTGTAGATACATGATCTATCCTTGAGCAAATGTGCATTAACTCTGATTATGTTTTAGTAGCTGGGTTATTTGCAACAAATGTGATAAGGAGAATATTGAAATTAAATCAGTCCCTGGAAATTAAATGCCTGGGAGTTTCACCACTGCTCATATTGACATGGAAAAGTAACTAATTTACTTAATAAAGGTTTACTAAATGCCTATAATATTTTATACATAATCTATGAATGAATGATAAAATTTTTCAAGTACATTTTTAAGTAAAAATTTCCAACCAGCCTTCCTTTTGTATAGGAATGTATTGGTTGTCTGTGGCAAGAGGTTATTTTCCACTCAATGTTGTTAATGATGCAATCTATGAGGAATAGATCTCTATTATTTTTGTAGGCCTTATTATTTCTTCTAGTATTCTTAATGGGCTTCAAAGAGAAAAATAATGGTAAAGCTAACATCCTTAATATTTTTTTCATTATTCACTATATCTGGAACATGGATTTGTACAATCATGTACAAGAATATTGGTTTCTGTGCAAGTTCTTAAAATGAAAGAAATATACCTCTAAAGAACAGAAAGCCAATAACCCAAGAAAAACATCCAGGGGCAATGTTTAAATTGAAGAGTTCCTCTTTCATTGCTAAATCCATTCTATTTCTAGAGAAAATCCAGATCCCAGATGTGAAGATGGATTAGATTTAATTTCAGTTTTTCAAGACACTTATTGTTGAAGAAAATATGCTACCATGGTTTGGCAAAGTAATCCAAGCTCACTGATGCTACCACTTAGTCCTTAAGCAGTACGTATAAAACTACTGTAGTAAGAAATAAAAGTGGGGTGAGCCCAGCAAAACCAAAGGAAATGATCTAGGGTAGAATGCTAAATTTCATACCTTACATTCCAGTAACCAACGCCAAAGGTGTAGGTATGATGTTATGGGGTAAAAGTTTGTGAATTCAAAAAGCATTGTCATGTAAAAGTCAGGTCATAGAAGAAGTGGAAGTGGAATTGTGTGGGGGCTGGTAGGGCCACTGACGGTGTTATCATACTTAACAAACAGTCCCAGTGTCTTTGAGCAAACTTCCACCTGTGAGCCAAAGCTCGGCATGGCCTCCACCCACCTCACCCCCAACGTCAGTCCATGCACAGAAATGCAACCAAGGAGCCACCAACTGCAGTGAGTGGGCTGCACGGTGGGCATTGTTTCCATGGAGAAGGATATTGTACAAGTAAGAACAATGCCGTTATGTATCAGATTTTTATTCATAACAATAATATCAGCTAACAAGATATATCAATCTCTTTTAGTGTTTGAGTGCTCACCTGTTTTGCTGTATCTCATTTAGTTCTTGTTTTGAACCAATGAGGCTTTCAAGGTTAAGCACTTCGCCCGATTTTACCAGCTAGACATATCAGGGTCAGGATTTGAACCCAGATCTTTGATTTATCAGTTTCAGGCTTTAACCACTATACTATGTTCCTACTTTCTTTATGCTTAATCACTGCAGTTCTCCCCAGAATTTTTGTCTGGGATGTTACAGACACTGTGTGATGTTTACCATTGCTTCAGACAAAGGAAAATTCAGTATTATTGCTTGGCAATCACACTGCAAATATCAATATCACCTTTTATTGCTTCCAGCTTCTTCTGTAGATCTGCAAAGACTCTGTTTATTTTGATAATTCTATATTCACTTATTTCTATGAGAAACTCTGTTGTCCATATACTAGTTGCATAGCTCAGAAAGCTCGGAAAGGCTGTCTGCTGGGGTAAAGTCTACACCACAGATTTTACACGGTTCTTGTCCTTGGCAGCCTCGTTCTTTGTGACCGGCCTGCTTCAGGGTTGTGAGAGTTGTGAGAAAGGGTGTGGTGTCTCCATCTCCGTCACTCACCCGCCCACCGCACCCTCGCTGCCGCGGAGCAATCGCCATTCAGGAAAGGGTGGTGGGAGCCACTTGCCTGTCCAAAATGTGTCTCATCTGAGGCCCTATAAATGTCTGTTCTCAGCTTACCTATTGAGAGTCACCCACACATTGGGGTCCTGAGTGATATTTTCCTAAGTCGGTGTTGAGTTTTGTGATCCATGATGTTCCCAATTTAATGGCAAATATTTTCCAAAATACCAACCTGCATGTTCCCGATAACAAGAACAAAGAACTTGACTATACCACTATGTATCCCTTGCTTCGCACACTAAAACAAATGGGATTTATGTAAATGGAAAGAAAATTGCTTTTATTTAATTAAAATATTTTCATTTTGATTTGACAAAAATGTTAATAGAAAAAGGAGAAATGAAAACAATTATAGAAAACACATATTTGTCTTTTATGGTTTCAGCATAATCTCTCAAAGCTTCAATTATGTAAATACAATCATTTTCTGAATACATATATTTCAGTGGCTACATATTAGGATTTCTCAACGTCTACTGACAGCTTGGGCTGGCCCGTTCTCTGGCGTGGGGGCTGCCCTAACACTGAGGAATGTGTGGCAATGTCGCTGGCCTCTAGCCTTTCTCCAGACATTGCCAGATGTCCCTGGGGGAACCAAACTCTCCCCCAAGTGACAACCACTCTTACACACACACACACACACACACACACACAGTGTTTTCTTAACTTTGGTATTTTTCAGGGCTATAAGATTGTAACTGAAAAAAAACAAAATCTCACTATCTTAAGGTAAGAGGTTAGAGAGGGTAGCATTCCTAAATAAAATGACTACACACATGCACAAAAGTACATTAATAAGGAACAGACAGCCCTTGATTTAGCAATGACACTGTGTTAATTACCGTGGTAATTGTTGCTGTTTACTGGAGTACCCCAAACTCACCGACTTAGACAACAGTGGTTCATGATCTCAGCCCCCTGGGTCAGGAACTGAGGAGCGGCATAGCGGGTGGCGGTTTCGGTCCAGACGTCAGTCAGGGGCCCGGTCTGTCGTCTCAAGTTGCAGCTGGGGCTGGGGAGTCTCTTCCAAGCACACTCAAGGGGGTGTTGGCAAAAGCCAAACGGAGCAAAAGCTGGACGGAGGCCTCAGTCCTTTGCAAGGTCACAGTGGCCTCTGAGCAGGGTGGCTCCCACGGCACGGCCGCTGGTTTTCCAGCACAAGCTGTCGGAGAGCCAGAGGAAGCACAGGCAGAATGGAAGATGGGAGCTTTCCACAGTCTGATTCTGGAAGTGGTTTGTCTGCCTGTTAGAAGTGAAGCACCACGACCAGCCCACTCCGGTGGGAGCGGATCACACCAGAGTGTTCACAGCAGGGAGCGAGGCCCGCGGGGGTGTTGCAGAGGCTGCCCACCCAGGCCCCTGAAGGAAACTTCTTTCCAGAAGGACCAGAACCTTCTTTTGCTTTGCTGAGACCAACTCCATGGCTGGGCATGCTCTTCCCCACAGTCGGCGCTCACCGAGCCGGCGACTTCCTTCCGGGACCGCAAGCTGGGCTCACGTAGGCCAGTGACCCTCCTGAGTCCACCCCGCCTCTGCGTGCAGGAGTCACAGGAGTGGCCCACAGTGGGGGACGTCCTCCTTCAGGCTGGTGGGGCTGTAGACAAGGAGCTGGCTCTTGAGGCCCCCAGGGAGCTCTGCTGGCCTTGGCTGCACCCCAGTTTCCATCCAAGCTCCCCCCACACTGTGCCTTCTTGAGGCTTTTGCTTTGTTTTTCTGACCCTCAATTTTTCTTATTAGGTTGGGACTGATATCTCCTACCTGTCAGGATTAGTGTGGAAATGAAGTGAAGAAATGACAGAGAGCTCCCAGCATGTGGTAGGAACTATTAAATGAAAGTTTTCTTACTATTACTTATTCCCATAAGGGAACCATGGCTAATGGTGCTTCCTATGCAGGGTTCAGTATCCGTGTTAAAATGACAACTAAGCTCTGCTTGTCATGCTGGCCTGGGTTTTAACCAGCAGTGAAATTTGCGTCACTTTGGGAAAAATGCTCTGAGTTCCAAAAGTCTGACCTGGAATGAGCTTTTGAATAATGGCTTATTTTAATTTGGGACAGCCTGTGAGAGTAGATTTGCTCCCTCTACTTACTAATGATTTTAGCTAGAATTCCTGACAGCACCATTATTTTAGTCAGAATGCAGGAAAGATTCCTGGAATAGGAAACAAGACTTCTGGAGCCAGGCCTTCTACTAATTGTGGGGTCATTTTGGGCAGGTGGCTCAATTTCAACTGGCCTCCCTTCTTCCAAGTTTAGAATGAATGAGGCATATGGATGAGACAATTTCTAAGGCCACATCTGATAAAATTCTATGTTATTCATCTTCATCTTTTTGTAAACAATAATGTCATGGAGAAAATCACCCATTAGAGCAGAAAAGATTTTTAAAAATATGCCCATAACTTTTCCTTGTCATTTAGAAAGGGCTGCTAAGCCAAATTGGAGTCATAAAAATGTATTGAGCTGTATGACTTTGTCATTGCTTGCAAATTACAACGGAAATTTGCTGGAAGTCTTTCTTTAACAGGAATTTGGTAACTGTTGGGGGATGCTAGCGACCAGCTTATTTTGAAAACAGGCAAGAAAAGGGGACCAAACAAACATTTACTGTGTTTTTTCTAAGTGAGTGATACCTGTAGCCAACCAAAGAGCGGATGAAGAGAAGATTGGATGTATGGTATTCCAGCTAATAAACGAAGGATGTAGGACAGAGGTAGAACTTGAGCATGTAGGGGTTCCAGTGTGTTAGTGACCTAGACATTGTGCACCCCAGCTACCGACAGCCAGGTCTGTGCACCTACCCCCAGAGACTCACAACACCGGCAGTGAAGCCCTCTCGACATAAAAATTGGGCCCAAATCTGATGAAGCTCATGTAGATCCAGTGATCTGTATAAAGAAAATAGGGAGGACGAGGAAACATGTAAGTAACAGTGCACAGATATAAACAGCAAAATACAGTCTGGGGAAAACTCTAGAAGACAAGTTGATCTTATTTATTTTGCAAATATAGCATAAGGAAAAAATTATATGAAGAGAGAACCCTGTGATTAAAAGAGACATAAGAGATTTATCAATCCATCATCATGGGTGGATCCTTTGTGCGTCCAGATTTACAAACTCCAAAATATATGAAGAATAACATTGATGGCATGTATGAGACAATTAGAGTTTTGAATACCGACTAGAGATATTTTATGATATTAATAAATTATAGCTTTTAAGATGTGATGATAATAATAATGATATTATAGTTAGGTTAAAGAAAAGAAGTCCTTATCTTTGACATACACTCTGACACATTTAGAGAGGAAATGATACATTTTCTTCAAAATAATGTGGGGTGAAAGTAACATCAGTGGGAACATAAGTGCAGAAGTGGTTGAGGTGGGGCAGTAAAATTTGGGGACAGAAACAAAACTGAAATGACCAGGAGCTGAGATAGTTAAAGGCAGGTGATAGACCCAGAGAGGTTCATTACACAAGTCTGTCTATGTATAAGTTTGGAATTTTTCACAATAAAGAGTTAAAACATAAGTAAACACCAGCAGTTGGACAAAATTAAATAGAACCCACTATCTTCAAAGTCCATTCCTTATTTATAAAGCCAACTGATAACTGAAGTTGTCTAGGTATCTAAATGTAGTCTAAAATGGACTTTCATTATTAAGATTCAACTTTATGGCCCATAATAAAATGCTAACTTTATATCTAACTTTAAGAGTTGAAAACGGGATATAAACAGTGGTATGTTGGAACCGGCTTATAGAATCTCATGAGAAATGGTGATTAAATGTTTCAGTTGTTAAACACAGAGATTACTAAAATTAAACTAGGCAGTTATAATTAAATACATTCCATATACTTAAAGATAATAAATATAGTACTCAAAATTCATCACTTCCTAGTTATTTTACTGTATTTTTTCATTGTCTGTATTCTCAGTGTTATTCACATCTGTTGTGTACGTGCACAGTAGGTAGGTGTGTGGTGCGTGTCTTTGCAGCTCTGTGTTCAAGGGTTTCATATCAGTTGCTTGAAATTGGCCACAGGGGGAGTATTTACACCGTGAGGATTGGTGAGTGCTGCACACTAAGAGCCAGTTGTTAATCATTTCCTAGCGCACCACTGAGGTAAGGAATCATTCATTTACTTCTAATATGAATAAAATATGGTTTTAATACTTAAAATTAATTATTTTGCATAAGAAGGCAGGAAAATACTTAGATGGTGCTTTAAAAAAGAGAGATCTGGTTCGGGTGAGCCGCAGATGGGACCTTAGGGCACGGCAGCCAGGATGCCGCGTGTGGTGCGAGCCTCCTCACGCAATGAGGGGCGCACTCCAAACGACAGCCGTGTGCTTGCCTGGCTACCATCGGGTAACACTATCGTATCTCTGTACTCAGATTCTGAGAGACAGAAGTAAATCAGGATTCCTCAGTGTAAGGAGGACACCAAGAACTTGAATGTTTCTGATGGTGAGATCTAAAAATTATTCATAGATTTAGAAAAAAGTAAGCAAATTCCTGGGAGAGGAAATAATGATTTGGTTTTAAGAAAAAAAGGCTGAGGCCATGGTAATGTACACTTAGTACCTTGTATGTCTCTATCTCAATCTATGTATACCATATATGTATTTCATATGCACAATATATACACAATAGGGATGTCTCACAATGTTGTCCAGGCTACTCTCAAACTTCTAGCCTCAAGCGATCCTCCCGCCTCGGCCTCCCAAAGTGCTGAGATTACAGGCATGAGCCACAGCACCCAGCCAGCCCTTACCATACTTTCTATCTCTCTGAACCTGTAATTCTCTGGTTTTATACTCCTCTTATTAGAACAAGTTAATAGAGTTTCCCATAAGTAAAAGCAAGCTTTCCTCCCTGCATACTTTGGCTCAAAGTATAGAGAAATATAGCTGCAAATCCAATAATCCTCTTCCATTTCCTTTTTTGAAATTAAAAAAAAAAAAACACTATCAAGAAGATTAGTCCTTTAACACAAAACACCTCAACTAATTGTATGTGAGGAGCAGCTTCCCTGGTGTAAGCCGCTAGAGCGCGTCCTGCAGGCACGAGTATTGGGTCCCAAACCTGTTAGCCTGTGACGGTGGAGTTGCATTTACTCTATTTCCCCGATGTGGAAGCACACAGTCTCTTCTCCAGGTCAGGGGCAAAGAAAAAGGACACTTACATTAGTGGAATAAACTCCCTGACTTTATGAAGCAGCTGCAGGTCTATTTCCCGGGCCAGTGCAAGGAAGTGTTCTCCTCTGAACTTGATGCGTGAAGACATTGGGCTCAGAGAGTGAAGGAGACTGTGTACAGGAACCCGTAGCTTGCTGCCTCCAGAACGTATACTCCTCACTCCACCGCTACCTAAGTCTGCCATGCTGATTAATTACACACAGATCCTACAAAACATATGGCACATTGATGACTAATCTGCAATTACTTTGTGCTTTATGGAAAGCGCTGGCAGGATTATGATGTCTGTTTTGCTATTTTACCGTATCAATCAGGACACTGAGTCTTTGTGATACGTTAGTGTAGCCTGATTCTCCCACCAAGTTATTGCCAGGTAACTGCTTATTCTCTGCAGATAAACCTACTTCCCATGTCCCCTAGTAAAGTCCCTGATCTTACGAGGCTTGTTTAGCAACCTTCCAATGATTAAAATATAGGTGCTAAACCACTCATCTGTAGATTGGTAGAAAGAGCAATTCCAGGGGATGTGAAATTACACAATAATGGGTAGATTTCAAGCTTCAATTTTCACCTCTTTGAATACTGAGTCTATGTGTTGACCTAGAATCCCCCACAAGAGCAATCAGAAGTTTAAAAAGATAGCTTACCAAGTAAAAAAGAGCATAAATCAACATTTGAGGAATAAATGAAAACATATCACAGGGGGAAGAATAAAATAAGGTAACAATTAATCATTGGTATAACAGAAGTATAGGAATATAATGGTAATAATGCCAATAATTCATTTTTTCTAAGAATTTTTGAATCATTTTATCTTGGTTTCACCGAGATTCCATTTTACACGATTTCTTCCTTTCTGTTTTACCTCAGACAGAGAAATGTTTTTGAATTAAATCACAAAATCGATGGCCACTAGACACACTTGCTCAATTAAAAAAATTATTGTTTGTAATAGGATTTACTCCAAAACCATGACTATCAGAGAAACAATGATGTTTTCTATTCATTAAAGTTTGGAGTTTTAATTTTTATCTTTAGACATTTTCTAAACTGTGTTTATTGTTTTGAAAAATAGAACGGTCAGTAGAAGCCAACTTTCCCCTAGAGACTGTGGGAATTTTTGTTAGAGTCTGTTGAAGTACATAAAACTGTTGTTCGTCCTTCATTTGGGCCTCCGAGCAGTGGACAGTGAAAGACAAAATAAAATGTGACTTACTGCGTCTGGTGGTCGGCAGAGACGGCAAAACGCCGTCACGTGCGCCCTGTCGGGAAGAATAGCATGTGAGTTTGTGGACGTGTGGGGACCACCTGGCTTCTTAGACAAAGCAAACTGAATAAATAAAGGATGAATTTCAAACCTCTGACCAATCTTGGGGGATAAATTGGAAGGCTACACTTCCTACTTCTTCAGAGTCTTGGTGTGAGACACAAAGGAGTAGCAAAAATCTCCACTATTTATAATCAGCGCAGGGTCAAACTGTCCTATTTTTATTCGTAACAAGGGAGGAAGAGATAGTGGGATAGCGCCAAAGCAAAGGCTGAAGAGTCGGAAGGAGACAAGTTTTGTTTGGAGAAAACCTTATTAAAATAATTTAAAATCTATCTTTTTTCAATAACTATCCTCCCCTATGGCAAGTAAGATAGTTCAAATTCATTCTTTATGGTTAATCCTCTCAGCGTTTCTGAAAGGAGGCATTATTTTCACTTCACAGATAAGACACCTGGGCTGTAGCTGGATTTAATAACTTGCTCAAGGTCACCCAGCCAGGACACGGCAGAGTCAGATTTCCACCCAGGCCTTCCAGACTGCCAGCTCCGCGGACTTCCCTTCAGCATACTGCACAGTTGCACCTAAAGTGGGCATTTCCCAGCAATATATAAAATTAAGGTTTATAATCTATAATTGCTTTAAATGGTAAATTCTAGTATAATCTCCAAAGTTCATAACATTTCAATTTAGCACTGTAGACACTTTAATAATTTAGCAGAATTTTAATAACTGAGAGGTTGTTGGGCAAGAACCAAGTTGAATGGTTCAAGTACTAGTTGACAAAGTTTTCAGTAGCATGAGGTGCTAGTGAAATTACATTTGGATTATATAATTATATATAATGTATTATATAACATATACCATATCTTACATATATATACATGGGTAGACAAAGTGTATATATGAAGGTATATATACCCTTTGTATACCATATACCCTTTTGGAAATTATAAAACATCTTTTCACTTGTCATTAATCTTATTAATAATATTTTGGAAAAGTACTTTCTACTGTTTAAGAAGCCCTGTTGTATGGTCATTTCTATATGCTTTCATTTGGGGGTCATGTCTTACACTTTCTTCTCATTCAGATCATTCATTTTTTTAAAAACTCTTCTTGTTAAGATTATCAATGTTACATATGATGCATACCTATACGTCAAAAACTAACTTTTATTCTCATTGAAATTAGCTCATGTTAATTATAGATATGAAAAATACAAAAAACATACAAACAAGAATTATACAAAAGAAAATAATCACCTATAAACATTAAAAAACTCACTAATTCTAATACATTTGATGAAAATGATCCCAATCCCAAGTATTTTTTGTTCTTAAATATACATATATTTTATTATATGTTTATTAATTAAGATGTGAGGCTGCTGTAACAAATAGACCCCCTGAGTATCTTAAAGGGAATCCCTTTGTATGGAGCCCACACAACAATCTGAGTGCAGGCAGGCATTCCAGGTTGACAAGGGGCTCTGTTCCATGCAGTCTTTCCAGGATCCAGGCCCATGAAGGCCTTGCCATCCAATGTGAGTTTGCCAGACTTGCAATCTCATTGGAATTTCAGCCTCTGTCTGGTAAGAAATGAAAAAGAAGAATGGAAGAGGCTTGACTCCATCTCACTGTGCTGGACTGGAAGGGACATACATGCCTCATGCGCCCATTCCTTCGAAAGGAACTCAGGGCCACACCCACATTTCACTGCGGGACAAGTTGGGGGACCCCGGGCAGCCTGTTCCATCTACAAGCCTGTTTGCTATTGAAAAGACAAGAGGGATTCTGACAGATACAGAGTTTCCTCTATTGGTGACTTTGGCCATATTTTCACTGGTGAGTAATGTTTCATAATCTACAAAAACCAGTTCATTGAAGGAAATGTCATCAGTGCAGCATAAATAAAAACCGTTTTATTTTACCAGCATTTTTGGTTTTTACCTCTCTTTAGTGTACCCTTTTCCTTTTTTGCATTGGCAAGTCTCTTTCCAGCTGAAAGAGCTTTCAAGTCACGTCACAAATTTCAGGCATTAACAAATACAACAGTATTTGAAAGACAGGACCAACCTGATATCAAACAAAGCAGTCAATGTCCCATTCAATTTAGGACTCTGTGACCTTCCTACTTCTCTATCTTGCCCCATGATCTAATGTAACAAATTTTTGTCTATTTTATTAGTCTCAAAAATAAATTTTCCTCTTTATTGATCAAATATACTATTTTAATTTTTCATTTTATTAATTTCTTCATTATTTTCTACTTTTAGCTTTCTTAGTGATATTATATTGCCCTTTTTCAATTTCTTAGTTTGAAAACTTATTTCATACATTTCACACATTAATTTTTCTATAAATACATTTACAACTGTGACTTTTCCTCTGAACACCTCTTTGTTTCATCTTGCTGTTTGAATAGACTGTCATTCAGTTCTACATAGTTTTCAGTTTTGTTTCTTTTATAATATAAAAGTTATTTAGGAGTCTATGTTCCTCAGATAATTTGTGGCATGTGTATATATATATATATATATGTGTGTGTGTATATATATGTATATACATTTTGGTTTTGATTTCTGATTTTATTGTACATTGGTCAGTTACTATGCTGTATACAATTATACAATATCATTTCTATGAAATTTATCATGGTCACTAAATATGGCCTGTGTGATGTCAGTTAAAAACGAAAGATATATGTGGGGGGCTGGGGGAAATATACATAACCCACAAATTATCTGGGGAAAATAAACTCCTAAATAACTTTTGGATAACAAAGCAAACAGAAATGAGAACCAAAAGCCATGCAGAACTGAATGACAGCCTATTGAAATGGGGAACTTTGAGTCCTTGGATATCAGAAAACTTCAATGTTCCACCCTAACACTGAAATTCAATTTTGGATGTAGAATTCTAGTCTATGTTGTTCCTCCTAGGGATTCCAGAATATTTTCCATTGTCTTCTCATATTTGCTGCTGCGTTTAAGAATTCTAGTGCTGATTTGATTCCTTTTTAATTATTGTACTTTGTCATTTTTCTCTAGAAGTTGAAAAGAGTTGTATCCTATAATTGGTTTCTAAAACTTAATTACATGTGTCTACCTGGTAATTTTTCTTTAAAGTACTTCCCGATAAACTCTTAAGAGCCCTTTGAAAATTCTCTTGTCTTCGCTTCTAGGAGATCCTTCCCTATTAATTCTCCTAATCCTGCCTCTTCCATGTTCCCTCTATCGCTTGTGTCTGACCGTCACACTGGGTTGACGCTGGAATCTTTGAATCTATTTACTATGCTTCTTAACTTTTCTTTCTTACTTTGTCTTTACCTATCCTGTCACCTTCTAGAAGAATTCTCACCCTAATCTTCTGGTTGACTGATTTTTTCCTTCAGTTGTGCCCATTATGTTATTCAGATTGTGTTATATCTGTTGAACTTCTAATATGTGTGATCGAGTTTTTAATTCTCACACCGTTGTTATTATTACGAGATCCTCTTTCACGTCTGCAAAGGTTCAGCACATCAGCCTCCTTACAGGCTGCCGTCTCGTGGTCCAGTTAGCTGCGTTTCGCTGGCGAGCACCCTCCCCTCCCTCCCCCTGGGTCTCAGGGTTGTTTAGTATTTTGCTGTTATCTCTGCATCTGGGAAACCTTGCATCCATCTGTGGGCTCCCTAGGGGAGAAAAGGAGGCTGCTGGGTCCTGATGTCCCCGGCTCTTTCTGTGACAGTAGGAGAGGCCCTGCTGTGCTGTGAGCTGTGCTGTTCTTCCATCCTGGGCCCCTCTAAGGATGCAGTGCACTTCCCTGCTTTCAGACCCAAGCCTCCCTGCCATCTCTTCACAGCGGCCTGGCCCAAGGTGCATGGCAGGCTGGCAATCAGGGCCGGCCCTGCTGGCAGCTCCTCCCGGCAGCCACCTCCCTGTCCCTGGGCCCTCCTGCATCTGCATCTACCACCTGTAATCAAGGCATGTCTTTGATGCTTCTCCTGCAAATTCATGAGTCTGGATCGAAGTTCTCTATTTCAAAGCAATTCATATCTACTTTTATACCTTTCAAGGATTTCTCATATTTTTAAGACCAGTGGATCCTTTCTTGTTTACCATCACTGTTTTGGAATTTTTAATTCTATCATTTCTCAAAATTTGGAGTATGAGAAGCCCCCTCTTGGTGTGGACATCCCTCTCTCCATGAAAGGAAAGGAACTTTAACAAGTACACAAGCAAAGGGACAAAGACAGAGAAACTTGGGGAGTCCATGCTTTGACCTTATTTACATCTGGATATCTTGACTTGGGGAATATAGCTGTGGTTTCACATGAAAAGAAAGCATTAAGGTGAGCCAAAGAAGATTTAAGGCTTGGTATCGCAAATGAGTAGCAAATTTACAAGAAGAGGCATATTCAGGGACTACACACTTTCAACTGAGAAGAACAGTGAGCGGTCAGGAGGAATCTGCCTCCATCTGCCACATCTGCACTGGTAACCAATTAGCACATATTGTTGACTATCCACATGAGCGTCCCACTGAATCAGCTGTGACAAACGGGAAGCGAGATGTGTAATGGTTTAAATGAATGTGACTTTTCTTTCCTTTCTCATGTAATATACCAAAAGTATTATTTCCAGACTACAGAGACCGCCTTTCTCAATATCGCTATTCAGGCAAGTAGGCGACAGATGCTGCCATTTCAACTCATGGCCTCCAAGGCTGTCACTGGGGGAAAGGGGCTGGAGGCGTGTGCAGAAGGGGCACTAGCGGTGCAGGCTGCAGCAGGTGCTGTATACTTCTCACGTTCCACTGGACAGAACTGTGGGTCATACCCGGCCGCAAGGAGGCTGGGAAATAGAGTCAGGCCACGTACTTACATGAAAGGGAGAACGTGGATTTTTAGGAACAGTTAGCATTCTGTTCCAGAGTGTACCTTTGTCTTATGTATTATAGGACACACTATCTTCCCAATGAAACACACCCTAAATTTCATTTAGTAACTGAATTCGTACCAAACTGCAGGAACTCTGGGTTGTGTGCGTTTCTCTCAACCAAATTGGGTTGTGCTTTCGCATGGTTTACTGGCCTAAGAAATAAAAGACAACTTATCTCTTCCACCCTCCCCCCATTATACCAGGGAACGAGATAACCAAAATAACACCTCCCATTCACAAAAGTGTAATGATGGAAAATGGACAGAAGTCATTGGACCACAGCAACGAAGGAATCCCGCTGAACAGTCATGAAGATGTCCCATCAGGGTGTGGGGATCATTCTTGACTAGATCCAGATTACAGCCCGTGGCAGGAGTTCTGCATAGACCCAGAATTCACTCTGTGGGAGTTTCTCGCCGACGCCCTGACCATGGGTGTGGGAGCTTTCCCTCCTCGGCAGGTGCTAGCTCTTGCAGACTGCTTCCTGCTGGTACAAATTCAAGGTCTCGAGCAGTCGTACCACAGTCACAGGCTTTTCTGAGCCAAGCTAGTGGTTCTTTTGGCAATGTAATTCTTTAAATGATGTAATTAAAAATTTAGTCTACTTACTTCCTGTTTAAGTGATATGCCAATAAACAAACACACCTAAAAAATCTTTCTAGTACATATTTAAAAAAAATCTATGTTGTGTCTTTAATTTCTAGCTCTCTGCACGCAATGCTTGCTCGTTGGACACCATCCAAAACAAGGGAGCTTGTGGGAAGGTAGCACACAATTTATTGTCTGCGTCTCTGTTTTTCAAAACCCTTTTCATTCTTATTTTCTACTGGTTAGGGTCGAGAAGCAGTTGGCCCTTTAGTCTCTACAAAGGTCTAGATTTCTGTACCCCAGGACCCTTCATTTCTTCTTTCCAACCAGTCAACTATTCAATTCTGTCTTTCCTCCCTCCCTTCCTTCCTTCCTTCTTTTCTCATCCATCTACTCCTCCTCTCCTTCTCCTTCCTCTTCTTGAAATAACTTGCTAAAGGCAGCAAGTAGAACCGACACACTTTAACATTCTTTTTCCAACTACTTCTCCCAGAGCTACAGCCCCAGTGAGTACTTTGCTTAGTAGCCACGGTTAGTACCTTGTCTGCCTGTCAAGTCATACTCAACAGTTTTTGACAAATCTGTTGCGACACAATAGGGCTCTTTAGCTTCCCAGTCTTCTATATCTGTAACCTTGACACCTTCAGTGTATTCATTAACCCAGTGGAATCTGTGTCAAGTTTGTGAGCTGAGCACCCCACGTGAAGGCATCAAGTTCCGCACTAGCTAGTTAGACGCTCTGACAAACAGGCAAACACACGCATAGGGCTGATTTACAACAGGGGGTTGTCACTCACAGAACAGTCCAAAGCTGGCTGGTGAGGATGGCCGTTCCCTGTGGTCACAGTGGGGTCTTGGTTGAGGGAAGTCTGCCATTTTCCATATATGGCTTCCCGGGTGACTCGGTTGTCTACATCCCAATCTGCTGGGAAGGTAAAGGCACGACCAGCACATGTGGGTGGTTCTGTGGACCGAAGCTGGAAGTGGCAGTCACCACTTCTGCTCTAGCCATGCTGTCCAGAGCCTTGGCACAAGGCCACTTCACTGCAAGGGAGGCTAAGAGATGCAGTCCACATGTGCGCTCTGGAAGGAAATGAGAACACCGATTTTGTGAACATTGACAGCCGCTGCCCTAGGTTGCTTTGAGTAAAAAGGGAATGTGCAGAAAGGGTTGTCCTCGAGGATAAGCTGAAGTTCCTTAGACCCAGTGAACAGACCACAGGGAACAGCCATCCTCACCAGCCAGCTTTGGACTGTTCTGTGAGTGACAACCCCCTGTTGTAAATCAGCCCTATGCGTGTGTTTGCCTGTTTGTCAGAGCGTCTAACTAGCTAGTGCGGAACTTGATGCCTTAGCGTGGGGGTGCTCAGCTCACAAACTTGACACAGATTCCACTGGGTTAATAGCGCCATGTACAAAAAAATTACATTAAGTATAAATCTAGATGATTGGATCTAGGAGAAAGCTTATTACCTGCTCTGAATGCCAACACCTGGCTCTCATGGTTAAGCTCATCCCAACTTCACCAAAGAAACACTCCCCTTGAAGTCACCAGCACCCAAGCAAGCATAAGAAAGTGGGAAATTAGACATGGTGTCTGTATTCAAAGCTAGACTCCAGTTACTATGTTGCTGTAACAAGGTACCACAAAATGGGTGGCTGGAAATAGCAACGGCGAATATTGTCTCCCAGTCCTGGAGGCCAGCACCCCAAAACAGAGTGTTTTCTGTACCACGCTCCCTTAGGACTTGCCTTGCCAACTTCCGGCAGCCCCTGCTGTGCCCTGGCTTCCAGCAGCATCAGTTCAATCTCCACCTCCATCCTCACGTGGCCATCTTCCCTGTGCATCTGGGTCTTTATTTGGTATTCTCCTGTGTGTGTGTGTGTGTTTGTGTGTGTGTGTTCAGATTTCCTTCTTACAAGGACATCAGTCGAGTGGATTAGGGCCCATCCTAATGGTCTCATTTAAAACTTGATGACATCTGCAAAGAACCTATTTCCAAATAAGTCCACATTCACAGACACTGGGGATTAGAACTTCATCCTAACTGCGCGAGGGACACGATTCAATCCATAACAGATTGCAAAATACAGGAACTCTGTTTTTACCAAGCAGGACTGCTGGCAATGTGCCCAAAACCTTTGACCCTGCTAAGGTGCCAACTGGTGACTTAGAGCCCTTTAGCTGAATTCATTCCCGTGTGGACATAACCTGCATCAGAGGAAATCTGCCCCCGACGTCTGGTAAGATCTGCAGTCTTCGTTCTGTCTCCTCATCTGCCATCAAATGGCCTAACAGTCTCGCTTACCACTTTGCATTATCAGTGAACGTAGTTTTACGAGGAGAATGTGCAAAGCTACTATCTCTTTTCTCCTGGGACTTTTCCTTCCTTCATTATTCGTATCTAATTGTATCACCAGGATACAGACAAGATCTTTCGCTTTTGACTCAGCTGTCACCGGCCAATTCTGTTCTCTCTGGGGCTCCAGCAACCGTGGCCTCTGGCTCTGAATCTGCCAAGTCAAACAATGGCCAGCACAGCCTCGTTCTGGGCTCAGTGTTTTATGGGCGTGACAGCACCGTAAGGAAGCTGGAAGCAGAGCCGTGGCCAGAAGAGGAATATCACAGGCTGACGTCTTATCTGCAGGGCGATTAATTATTCCAGTGGACACGGCGAGATTTACCTCCTCAGCGAGGCTGGCTTTTCAGAGAAGAGCACCTTTGGATCTGAGAGTTTTTTGTTCAAGCCATGTGATTGAAAAGGGCGCAGACACATTACTTTTACAGGCGCTGACACCTCTTCCCCAGCAACTGGCTGGAACAGACTGTTGAGAGGACACGGCTAGTGCAGCGTCTGCACAGTCGGACGCCGTGATGGCAACATGACACCCAGTTCTGTCTGCAGCGGCCACGGGCAGTTGCTAGAACTCAATCACACTCCGTTACTTCTGCTTCATCGATTTTCACATTTACTGTCTTCATATGACAAGTGATAGTGGCTTTCCGGTTTGGGTAGTGACATAAAATTTCATTTAAACATACATTTTTGAAAGCAAGAAAGTTGATGTAAAAAACAAGAAAATGGAGTAAATAAGAGGGCACCGTGAGAGAGCGACTGAGCTTTGGGAACCGAAGTGCCAGAGGTGCCCGAGGACGCAGGGAAGGCAGAATTCATTTCCACGAAAGCAATCACGGAAGACTTCCTAGGGGTGATAAGATTAGAGCTGAGACTTGGGAGATAAAGTTCAGCAGAAAGTCACAGTGATTTAGGACACCAAATATCTGGTTCAAATCCCAGCTCCCCCACGCAGGAGCTGGGCGTGTCTAGGGCAATTCACTTCGCAGGTTTGTTAAAAGGATTACTTATGAAACACTTACAACAGTGCCTGGCAGACAGGAACCCGCAAATGTGCTGTCTATAATCACGTATTCAGGTGTGCATTACGCAGAACGGAGGAAAAGGATATTGAAAATGGTAAAGGGCATGTTTTATGCAAAACTCCTTGTCATTTCCTTTCGGCACGTCATGAGAATCCCTAACATCCGCTCTGCCTTGTTCTGAACTGGCTGAAAGTGACCCTAATAGTGTGTGGGCTACAGAGAAAATATATTTTCTAGCAAATTTCCATTCATGTGCTTTTACTTTCCATGTGCTCAATTGCATGCAATGTTGAGCAACTTCTTTCCTTCATCTGTTGAGACGAGATGGTCTTGTTTCCTGCGGCTGCTCCTGCTCTCAGACTCACACAAAGGTAAATCCCTGTGCATAAAAGGCTCCCGCAACCAAATGATCAGGGGATGTTGGCAGGAGCTTATTCTCATTTAAAACAAACAAAACTCCAAACCCCATGATATTTACCAGAATAAGACACAGGACATAGTCTAGGAATTTTATTTGTGTGGTATAATTCAGATCTTCCACAATGGTGCAATTTGGACATATCAAACATTGTTGAAAACAGAAAATTAAAAGAAATGTTTGGTATTTCAGAAAAGAGGAAGGAACTAATGTTAATTCTAATATGCCAAATTTGGCTACTTGTCGTAATTTGTTCCTGGCATCACAATGAATTTCCACTCACAGTAAACTTGATCTATTTGGTCTTCCAAGCAGAGGTACTTGTAAAGGTATGATGTTTTGTTCCATTTTTCAACACTCTTCAACTTTCTAAAGTTGAAGCAATGTATAACTTGTTGTTAAAGGCACCCAGATACAAGGGTGATGGAAAACAGGAATTTGCAAAATGCCCTGGACTCACACATGGAATTTCATGAGGGGGGAGATGAGATGTCCTAGTGCAGAAAGGTGGGATGTGATTGTTATGTCTAATCTACTGTAGGCATGCCCGATGTTGTAGGCATTTGGTGGAGAACACACATCAACTAAAGTAATCATTTAAAATTCACTAATTCAATTATTAATAATATTTCCCTGAGAAAAATCCTCCTCGATGTGGAGAAAACATGTTTAGCTTTTTTTTTTTTTTAAATTCACATTATAAAGAATTTAAGCAATGAAGAAAAGTAACAAAACAGCAAAATAAATATGACTAGATCTCATCATCGGGGAATACCAGTCATCAATATTAAGTAAACATCATATCACATTTCTTTGCATATAAACAAAATCTAGATAGGGGACAGACGAACAGATAGTCAAACAGACTGAAGGAAACGTGATTTCGTAATTCTTTCTCTATCCCTGTATCAACCTGTGTCAAGACTATACTTTATTGGATTAATATAACTTTATAGTGTGTCTCAACATTTGTTAAGGTCAACTTCATCTTTTTATTTCGGTTTTTCAAAATACCCTTTTGTTACAATTGAATGTTTATTCTTCTGTAAGAATTTTGTAATTTTACTTTTGGAGTCACTGCCCTTAAAATATTGAGCTTTCCTACTTAGTAACATCACATTTCTCATCCTGTAGTCAGTTCTTTTATCCTTTGGCAAAATTTTGTAATATTCTCCATAAAGTGCTTGCATGTATTTTGCTGGGTTTGTTTTTAAATATATTATTGTTGCTATTGTAAATATTTTTTTTCTATTTTATTTTTTAATTAATAATTTCTGCTGCTGTTGATGTTTATATGTTCATCTTGTATCTCTGTCTGGCTAAACACTGTAATTTTTCTGGTAGTTCTCTTATATTTTCCATGGTCTATAATTATGACACATTGGTTTCTTCTTCTGTCCCTACATCCTCTTTTTAGTCATGTTACACATTATGTCACATATTACTTGAATGTTTAATACTAGAAAAGATGGGAAATATCTCATTATGCTCTTTATTTTAGTAGGAACTCTACCAGTTAAGAGTGATTTTTTTCTTGAGTTTTGATCAAGTAATGTCCTATTTCTGCTCTGCTAAAGTTTTAATTTTTTTTAAAAAATCAGAAGTGAACTTTGAATTTTATTCTAGTATTTACAATGGGTATGTTCATTTTGTTGATGATTCTTAGCTTGTTGACGTGGCGAATTATAATTGATAGATTTCCTACACTTCTGCCATCCTTGTTTTCCTAGACAAATCCTAGCTGCTCTTGAAGACACATTTTATAATTATATTGCTGATCCCGTTTCCTCATTTGTATTTAGAATTTTTATATCTACTTTCTAGTATATATAGTATATAATTTTATTTTCCTGACCAATTCTTATTCAAAACTGTTATCAAGGTTATATTAGCCTCATAAAATGAGCTGTGACTGTACTTTGTAGAACAGTTAGTAGTAGGGAGAACACAGGCGATAAAGATTTGCTAAAACACAGCCACAAACCTTCTGGTCCTGATACCATTTTGGGGCAAGAGATAAGGTTAAGATGAAATGTTTTAGATGTCTTACTCTCTATTGCAACTTTTTAAAAAAAAATAATGATTAGCTTCTCTAGGTAATATCCTCTTGAATATATATATTTTTTACTTTTTTAGCTTTCTAGAAAATTACCCATTTAATCTATAATTATATTTTATTATTATGTTATCTGTGCTTTCAAATGTATTGGTTAGCATTATTAACTTGTGGTTTTAATATTCCCCACTTCAAGTGCAGCTGTGGCCTTTCTCTCCTTCCTACATTATTAATTTGTGTCTTGTATTTGTCCTGAGTACTCCTGTTAACATGTGTCCATCTGATTACATTTTTAAAAAATTGCTTTTAAATATTTCTACTGTCAACTCCTTTGCTTTCTATGTTACTAGTTCTGTTTTGTGATCATTCCTTTCCTTCTACCATCTTTGGATTTAATGTGCGGTTCTTTTTCTAATTTCTTCAGATGGAATGCTTACAACATTCAAGTGCAGCATTTCTTGTTTCAAAATTTTTCAATATTTAAGGCTTTAAATTTTCCTCTAAGCATGTCATCAATTTTAAGCCACAGTTTGGTACATTGTGGCTCACTCTCCTTGAGTTTAAAATATTTCTTTAACCTTCTATTGTGATTTTGATGACTACATTAGATATTTAGAAGTATAATTGTTTAATTTCCAAGAATCAAAATACCCTAGTTATCTTTTTTGTTATGTCTAAGTGAACTCCAGTGGAGTCATGGGAACATGATTCTAGCTCATTCCACTGGAGTCTTAAAATATGTGAATTCAATACTCAAAAATGTTTTAATGCTTCCTTTGTGGCTCAGCATATGTACAATTCTTTCCAATCTAGATGCCTTTTATTTATTTCACTGTGCAATTTCCATGGTTAGGGCATCAAGAAAAATGTTGGCTAGAGGTGGCAAGAGTAGATATCCTTTTCTTGTCCCTGGTTTTAAAGGGAAACATTCAGTATTTCATTGATAAATATGATGTTAGTAGCAGGTTTTTCATACATGCCCTGTATCAGGTTAGACAAATTTCATTCTATTCCTAATTTGTTGAGTATTTTTTATCATAAAAAGGTGTTAGATCTTGTAATTACTTTTTATTAAGAAGATAATGTGGGTTTTGCCCCTTTATTCAATAGATACGATGTCAAGGGACCAACCGGCCTGCTGAAAGTGTCTGGTCTATTGAAAGCAAAGTGATGGCCTCCCCTTTTGAAACTTGGGAGGCAAACCTGATGATCTCTGAATTGTCTCTAAAGCCATTCTGTCCTTGTCTAGAAGAATATTACACATTGATAGCCAAATAACTCTAGGGTTCTATCCTGTAAAATCTAAGAAGTCCTATAGCTTACCTCCATTCTTTCTTGTGTCCTTCCTCATAAGTTCAAACTCTCAGTTTTCCTGCTGGAGTGGCTAATGAAACCCACAATTCATGCCCATATATTGACTGACTTTTTATTTTAAACCAACCTTGCATTCCTAAGACAAATCCCACTGGCCATGAATTGCTTGTGCAATTCTTCCTGCCCCCCATCTATATTAATAAGAGATAATGGTCTGTAGTTTTTTCTTGTGAAGTCATTGTCTGATTATGGTATCATGTTACTATTGGTCTCATAGAATAAGTTGGGAAGCATTTCCTCCTCTTCTTGTTTCTTGAAATAGTTTATGAAGAATTGGTATTAATTGTTTTTTAAAAATCTGGTAGAATTCACCAACAAAGGCATCTGTGCCTGGGCTTTTCTTTGTGGGAAGTCTTGTAATTACTAATCTTTTGTTATAGGCCTATTCATATTTTTAAATATTTCTTGAGTCAGTTTTGGTACTTTGTGTCTCTTTAGGAACTTTTTCACTTTAATTTGTTAGCATACAGTCAATCACAGTATCTCTGTAAGGGCGGTAATTATGTCCCCTCTTTTATCGCCAGGGACATGTGACATGGGGCCCCAACATGCTTGTTAGGTCTATTTGGTTTATGGTGTTGTTCAAGTCTGCTATTTCCCAGTTGATCTTCTGCCTGTTTTTTTAATCCATCATGCAAAGTGGAGTGTTCAAGTTTCCCACTATTATCGTTGAATTTTCTATTTCTACCTTCAATTCTGTCAGTTTTTGCTTCATGTATTCCGAAGGCCTGGCTGTTATGTGCACATATGTTTGCCATGGTTATATCTTCCTGATAGATTGGCTCATTTACCATTATAAAGTATCCCTCTTTTTTTGCAGTAACATTTTTTCTTTTGATGTTTATTTTGTCTGATATTTTTGTAGCCACTACAACTTTCTTGTTACTCTCTGCATGTATTTTTAGATCTCTTTCCTTACAACCTGTTTGTATATTTGAATTAAAGTGTATCTCCTGTACACAATATTAATTGGATCTTATTTTTTTCATCCAGTGTCATACAATCTCTTCCTTTTGATTTGTTTCATCCATTCACATTTAATGTTATTATTGATATTGTTGGATTTATATCTGCTGTTTTGCTTTCTGTTTTCTGTACAGCAAGTCTTTTTGATTCCTTCATTCCTCTTCTACTACTGTTTTGTGAATTAAGTGAATATTTTAGGGCAATAATTTAATTCCTTTAATGATTTTTACATTATACTTTTTGTCATTTTCTTAGTGATTTCTCTAGGGCTCATAATATGCATGTTAACTTATCAGAATTTACTTCAGGTTTATAGCTACTTAATTCCAGGAAGACGTAGAAATGTTATCTATATGCCTATTAACTATTTCCTTTTCTGCGTTATAGCAATAGGTGTTACAAACCTGACAGCAGTATTACACTTACTACTACATGATTCTACGTCTTTTAAAGAAGCTGAGGGAAGAAAAAAGAGAAAAGGTGTATTTAACGAGTTGTTAAATAAATGAGCCAAAGATGGCCGCTGCATACTGGCCCCATGATGTCTACTGCTTCAAAATACCTTTGACACCTGCTTTCATTACTGTCCAAGCAATCAAAAATTTAGCCATTTAGAGTCTGCTTTCTCTGCATAGCCCACACAGTAGTGCCCAACACCGCCTTGTCACAGGCTAGGTAAGTTCTGGGCTATGGGGACTCCAAACCCCTGTGGCCCTTTGAATATCTCTGCCCTCAGAGGAGCCCCCACCCACCAATCCACCCATCGTGCTACTGAGCAACATCATCTAGTTAAGTGAGCCCTCTGTCCAATCCTCTCTCCTTAGGATTCCCCTTGCCCTCCTCCCTGCTGGGCCATGTCCCCTTGCTGTCTCTCTGCAAGGGCTCAGCCAGCAGGACTTTCCCTGCAGTGCAAGCCTCTCCCAGCACCCACAAAACCCTTGTTGTGCTCTACCGCCACCTCGTGGTCATGTCTTCTGCCTCCATCAGCCCCCAAATCTGTCAAACTTACAAGAGATTTTACCTTAAATTTCATACTTACCTTTGTGGTCTCCTTCATTTTCCTTTTAGGTTTCAAGTTACCATTTGATATCATTTTCTTACTCCGATATAACTTTGGTCCCAACCACCTCCTTTATAAAATACATTATATTTCTGTATGTTATAAGCCAAATAACACAATTACATAAGTGTTATTTTATATAATTAGTTTTACAGTCATTAAGAGAGGAAGGGAGAAAAATATGCAATCATACTGCCTTTTATAAACACATTACTACCTTTACTGGTCATCTGTGTGTGTGTTTGGGGGGTTGTTGAATTGCTAAGGTCACTTCCTTTCAGCCTGAAGAATGTTTTTTAATATTTCTTGGGGAAAATGTTCCTCAGTCTGATCCAATTAAAATTGGGCTTCTTTGTAGCAGTTATAGTTGAGCCTAGTCTTTGAGGCTTCTTCTGACCCCGGGAGGAGTCTTCTTAGCTGCCTGTTTACTTGGTCTCTTTGCTAAAATTCTGGATGATCTATGGTTTAGTTTCTTGTTCTCAGAAAACCACGAGTTTTGTCTGAACTGCTTGCAGGCTACATCTCCATTGTTTTCTGTTAGCTTGAACTTCTCCATCCTTTGTTCCAACAAAGTCTGTTTCCTTAGAGGTTGAGAGCTCTCTGTTCTTGTGGTCTGCCTCTCTCCATGGGAGGGGGAAAAAAACCCTCCATGATATTTCATGCCTCAGACTTTGGGGCAGGACAATGGCTTACTTCTCTTGGAGTGACACTCCTGCTTTATAAACAGGTCACTTGACAGAGGCCTCTGGTGTTCTCCACTGGCCTTTCCTGCTGTGGAAACTCCACCCTGTGAGCAAGCCAGAGTGAGGAGGATCAGGACCCGTATCCTAAACATGCCATGGTGGGCATGATGCTCCGCCTCGCCAGCTAGGGCCGGGTGAAGGGGGGGAACTCCATACCCCTCAGGCACTCTTGCTTCAGACAAAGCCTCTGCAACACAGACCGGGAGGGAATGAGCAGTGCTGGCGATGTGCCCTTCCTGGGGAGATACCCCAGCCCTGGACTGAGAGCTGAGGGGGAAAGGAGCCCCGTCTTCTCATCTGCACTCTCGTGTGCTAAGCTTCTCATGCTGAGCTGGAGATAGGGACAGGAATGTCTACAGCTGAAACGCCGTAGACTCTCACTCTTCTTAGTGAGAATCAGTAGCTTTTCTTAAATAAATACTTTTTCATTTGCAATATGCCTTCAGGACAATTCCAAAGGAGGTGTGTGTGTGTGTGTGTGTGTGTGTATATCATATATATGATAATTTTAACCAGCTGTGGTTGGTTGTTTCCATGGATCTCTTCACACTGCCATTCCAGAAGTCATTCTCTCATCCTTGTCTAATTTTTAACTCATTCTCTCTTTATTTTACTTTTTTACCTGATATATTGTATCTAAGCGTGGTTTTTGTTGTGTTTATCCTGTGTATGGTTCGTACTGATTCTGGGACCGTGGATGGATAATGTTCTTCTCTTCTGGACAACTCTTGGTCATCAGGGCTGCAAATAGTATTTTTGTTCTGCACTCTCTCCTTCCTTCTGGACGCCAGTTAGAATTAGGCCAGATTTTAACTTTTTTTTTTTTTTTTTACCATTTCCTGTATTTCTTTCCCCCTGGATTTTACATTCTTTGTTTCTCCATGATTCAATCTGGATAATTTTTTCTGATCTGTCTTCAAGTTCACTGATTCTCTTCTCACCTCAACTGAATCTACTCTTACTTTTACAGTTATCTGTTGAGCTCTTTTTAGTCATCCTATTTTTCAGTTTAAGAATTTTCACTTGGTTCTTTTTGTATTTCCAAATTATTTTTCTAATTCTCTGTTTTGATTTTCAAATTCTTTGTATTTGTAGATCATTGCTATTTTAACGTCTGTGTATAGCTACATTAACTTGATTACTTTGTTAAAAATTTTCTGTCTTTATCCTTTGGTTTTCAGAAAATTATTGTTTTTTTGAATACCTGATTTTTTAAATTGAGTATCATATAATTTATTTAATTAGCTATAGAAATAATTAAAGCTTTAAATTATCTCATATTTCTCCAAAGCATTTACTTTGTATCTGTAGCAGGCAACTAGGCTAGTGTCATTAGCAATTTCAGAGCACTTTCCCCCACTTAGGTATTAATATGAATAAAGTGTGGGTTTCAGTCCAAGTAAGACCTGATCTTTTTCCAATAGACCTTCAATCCCACACACAGTACCTCCAGATCCCAAGCCGAACCATGGTGTATTTTCTAGGGCAGCCATTTCTTGGCAGTCTTATCTCTCTTGGCTCATGTTCTTTCCTGGGTCTTAACCATGAAATCTCTCTGTTCTTGGTAGCTCTTTGATGCTTTCAGACAGGTTTTTTGTTTTGTTCAACTTTCCCTTTTTTTTCCAGTGCAGAATTAGTCCAAAACCATTTCCAGTCTGCCATTATTTGAGGTTAAACCTCATAAATGTTTCTGATGGCCACCATTTAAAAGTATCTTGAATAGAAGCCACAGACAGGGCTAATACCAAAGTGTAACTCATTAAGTTTTCTGAATAAGGTGGTGTTTTGATGAATTTCAGGTGTATTATTTTCTGATTCTCTAAATTAATATAGGAATAAAGCCTAACATTCTAAAGATATTTATATTTCACAGTTCACCTAAATTATCACTTCCTAATTGCTTACTTATGCTCTTGTTAAAAAGTATTTTAAAAAGCTACAAAATGCCAGCTCAGAATTAGCCACTCTAGTGTACTTGGAATACAGAAATATCCTTAGTGGATACCTCAAGATTTTACAGCATGAAGAAATTATTTATCTATAAACTTTATGGTCAACTGTTCCCAGTCAGAGGCATTAACTTTATAAACTATGTAAATAGTTCTCATCATTCTAATAAATGCATATTGTAAATGTAGATATCTGCCCTGCAGAAATGAAGTCTGCTGTGTGAGTGTTATTTTAACATCTGTGTGTAGCTACCGTAACAAAGAACCGTAAGCTGACGGGACGGCATGTCTGGAATGACTTACCCAGAGGATGTGATGCAGGAATTAAGTGAGCATCAAACCAAACACATCAGGAGCAATAATGCATGTGAATGTCTGGTGGAAGCAAGAAGTGACACTTTTGTTGAGGAGTTTAATGAGGACCTGTGTGGAGGAAGCCCAGAGGGAAAGTAAAAAGACACGAGACTGCAGACGTGTGCAGAGAACAGATTACCCAGGCTTGCAGGCCACATGGAAATCTTTGGGTGATATTCCACAAGAATGATGAGTGGAACATTTGTGTGTTTTAAGCAAAGAGATAACATCTCACTTGCATTTGAAAATCATTCTTCTGGTTTTTGTGTGGAGAATTGAACTGGAAGGGAAGCAATAAGAGCAAGTTATTAACTGCTCTAAAAGGCAAAGTGAGAATAGCATAAGCTGGGTTTGTGTGGTTACAGGATACAAAATCCATCCACGCACATGGAGAAAACATTTTGGATATTGAAGGTAAAATAAGACATATAGGAATAAAAATAGTAATATTTTCATAAAATCTAGAACATGTAAAAGCCTTGGTTAGAATACCTCTATTTCAGGGGACAAGGCTATCTTAAGCAAATGTGGGGGTATATACTGGAGATTGTAAATACTTATCCATTAAGTTCAAAAGCCACAGAAATAAAATATTATTGAGCCTAAATCAATATCTGCTTAGGAAAGGGTCCTTCAAGAAGTGATTCTTTGTCAGCCACAATTGTAGGGGCCAGGATGCTGCCTCTATGGGATTATTTTCATTTTTAGAAATCCAGCCCTTTTCACTACCGCTGTTAACTACCCTCTACTTCTACTGGTGCGGATCAGAGTATATTTAAATTCAATGGGTGGGTAATTTCTAGCAGTTCCGAGTGCTCAAGAACAGCATGTATAGTAAGTTTCATGCCCTTGCAAGGATGGGAAAAACCCTCTTCAGCTGTATAGACAAGGTATAACTTCCCAGCCTACGGACATCTTAGACCAGATAGTTCTTGGCTGTGGGGGGTTTTCTGTGCATTGTGCAATGTTTAGCAGCATTATGGCCCCTGCGTCTAGAATCAGGAGCACTCCTCCAGTTGTGACAATCAAAAATGTCTCCGAGCATGGCTAAATGTCCCCTGGAGATCAACATTGTCCCTCTTGAGAACCACTGGTTTAGATTTTAAAATTAGGTTTCTATTGTTCTGTTTTGGTTTTTGTCAGGATTATTACTAAAAATTTTGATAAAGGAGACTGTTAGTTTTATGTTTATTTATTAAAAATATACTATTAACTTTCTCTAATCAACAATATTAATTTTGGTGCTTGAATAGAGAAATGTTTGTTTCCATCATGGTAAAAATTAATATTCCAAATTCAGAAGTTGGTTAAAAAATGTGCAATGTACATAGGATGAATTTCAAAATATTCATTAGAAATATCATAAGAAAAAGACCTATTGACATAGAAAAATACTCCTGACAAATTTCAAAGTGAAGAAAAAGCAGCTACAAAGTAATACGTACAGTATAACATCCAAAATAGGTATGTGTCTATATTTGTATACACTGCAAAGATATAAACCAAAATATTAAGATGTATTGGCATTATATATAATTTTTGTCATTTTTATTTCCTCTGTGCCTGTGTTCTCCATCTTTCTTGCCTTAGAAGCATATTACATTGGAAATGAGAAAAAAAAAGAATCATAAATGTTCTGTAAAATGATAACATTTGCAGAACTTCGTGTATTTTGCATTTAATATCTATTTACTTATGAAATCCTATTACTGCAGTGAGCATTATATTCCTATGAATCACATGCAGCCTGGATACATCTCAAAGGATTTTCACTGTGGTAAAGACATGCATCAATGTAATCACCCAATAATTGAAAACTACTAATTTAAAGATAACTTTTGAATGCTTAGCTTTTATATCATGGGACTACTATCTTTGCATGTGATAAAGAGGAGAAAACACAGCTACTAAATTGACTAGGTGAAAAAAAGCCAGAAACAAACCCTGCTATTGTTCCCTGCCTATAAAAGCAACAAATAATTAAAAGGGGGGGGGGAATACACTAAAATACAGAGAGAAATGGACAAGTTTTAACAATAATGTTTGCCGAAAATGAAACTTTGCAATATATGTTATTTTTCTGCTTTGATAGTGTTGTTTGAATGTTCTGTTTACAAAAGAAATTTTGTCTAAGGAAGTTCAATAACAATAACATAATGGACTATTTGCTACTAAGAAAATAGAGACACAATGACATCTCCAAAACAATATAACCAGAGCTTATTTGAAATATTTACAGGTAGTTATCATTTTATAGCATCCAATTTGCATCAAAAGATAAACTATTGTTAATAACTCTATGTTATTGCAATATATTACTAATGTGCTAATCCTAGTGACCATAAAACTTATCATTAACAATATCTTGTTGACCTCTTAGAATTTTGAAGTCCATTTTAGAAGGGTTGGAATAGTGGTAAACTTCAAAACATGTTCCAAGAAATTTACTTGTTTTCTTTCAATACATGACAAAGGATATCCAATAGATAGAAAGACGTTTGGTATATAATTCTGCAGATCTTAAAAATTTTCTCAAAGTGCCATAAGAAACTACAGTTTGATGCTATGGTTTGAATCTTTGTCCCCTCACAACACATGTTGCAATTGAATTGCCGTCCTAACAGTATTAAGAGATGGGATTGGTGAGAATGTAAATTAGCATGACCATTATGGAAAACAGTGTGGGCTTTCTCAAAAAATGTAAAAAGAAAACTACCATATAATCAGTAATCCCACTACTGGGTATTTAGCCAAAGGAAAGGAAATTAGTATATCTAATTACCTGCACTCCCGTATTTATTATAGCACCTATCACAATAGCCAAGATATGGAATAAAGCTAAGTGTCCATCAACAGATAAACGGCTAAAGAAAAATGTGGCACATACACGACATGGAATACTGTTGAGTCATAAAAAAGAATGGAATCCTGTCATTCAAGGCAACATGGATGAGGCTGGAGGACATTATATTAAGTGAAATAAGTCAGGCACAAAAAGATAAATACTGCATTTTCTTACAGAAGCTAAAAAATGTTGAGCTTATAGGAGGAAGTAGAACTGTGGTCAGTAGAAGCTGAGAAGGGGAGGAGGGAAGGCTATCAAGAGGTTGGCTAGCAAGTAAAAAATTATAACTAGATACGAGAAACAAGTTCTAATATTCTATAGCACTGTAGGATGAATATAGTTAACAATAATTTTTTGTGCATTTTCAAAAAGCTAGAAGAGACTATTTTGTACGTTCTCAACCCAAAAAAAATGACCAGCATTTTAGGTGATGGATGTGCTAATTACCCTGATTTGTTCATCACACATTTGTGTACATCTATCAAAATGTACTCTGTATCTTATAAATATGTACGGTTACTATGTGTCAGCTAAAAGTAAAAGGAAATTCAAAAAAGAAGTGGGACCTTTAAGCGGTCTGCCCTCCTGCGTGGCAGAAAGGCCGTCATAAAAGCTTGAGTTTGGCCCCGTCTTGCTCTCTGGCCTCTTGTCTCTGCCATGCGGTGATGCAGCACGGAAGCCCCCACCAGGTGCCGGTGATTGACATGGGACTTCTCAGGCTCCAGAACTGTGAGCCAATAAATTTTTGTTCATTGTAAACTACCTAGTCTGTGGTATTCTGTTATAGCAGCGCAACGCAGACTGTGACAGCTGGCGTTTAGAGGGGATTATCCAGTCTGGTCGGCTTAACTAGGGTATTAGGAAAGTACATGCAAATATAAGATTAGAGCTTATTTTAGTTTTACATGGAAAGAATTTCCACTTTTAGTTAGGGATTAGAATGGTGTGGCTGATCATGTCCTCCACCATGACTAAACGAAAACATATATATTACAAATATCATATAAATATGTCTTAAAGACAGTTGTTTAATCAAAATCCGAGAAAAAGAGAACAGGAAGAATAGAGCAGAAGCAATAGTTTTGTGCTCAATTTTTTGAGGGCTTGGGAGGAGGGGGCATGGGAGGAGGAGGTGGGGGAGGCACAGAACCCAAATGCAGGTCTTTATGTTTGCATGTGTAAACAGGTTTTTAAATCAATTTCAGCTCTTCTTACATAAGCTTCTAACGTGCATATATTTCTCAATTTTGTCTGCACTAGCAGAGCATTAAAAATACAGGTAAGTGATTTCTATGGTATTCTTCTCATAGGTCAGTTGGGTAACTCTTTAAAAAAATATATGAGATTTATTTGTCATAAGCTCTTTTTAAATACCATACTGATTTGTGGTAATCATTTTATATGTGTTTAGCAGAACCTGCTGAAATGTGGGGAATTTTAAGTTTTTGATCTCTAGTTGACAGGGGGTGGGGGGGTCACATTTCCTCATCTCCAGCGCTCTAGGACCCTCTAAACTCCCCGAGACTTCGGAAAGATTGCAGCTCCTGACCTCGTGTCTGCGAGTCGTGCTCACAGAGAAGCGAGGCAGCTTCCCTTCATTTCTCTCTCATCAGAATGTCTGTGCCTCTCACCCATGTTTCCTTCTGTTGTGCTCCTTGGCGAAAAAGATGGAAAAGTAGAACTAGCTAAATAGTTCTACCTCCTGTCTTGTCATCTCTTAAAATTAGATAATCTTCTACACACTACGCTCTCGTCTCCATTTTCTTCTCCCCCACAAACCCAGACACAAAGAGAAACTGGGTTTATTATCTCAATATGTTTCATCAAGCCTTTTATCATGTTGAGAATTAATCTTCCTGGGAGATGGGCTAGAAGGCTATAATCTTTTATCCTTCTTCTTGGATCTTTATAGCTTCTTTAATCTTTTCCATTTGTTCCATGAAAATTAGAGCTGAGCAGAGATCTCCTAGTGAAGTCATGTTTAGTTCAGAGAACCAGAGAAACAAAAATTTGCAATAACTCTGTGCTCAATAACATGACAGTTTAAAAAAAAAAATGACTGCTTTTTCAAATCAAATGGCTTACATTTTTAAAGGTAGAATATCTTTGGCATCAGAGTCCTGTCTTTAACTTTTATTATGATGATTATTGTTGCTGTTGTTTAAAATGCTGTTTGCAGTGATTTAGTTCTAACCTCTGCTAGAAGTCTGTCCTCAGGCTTGAAAAAATTAATCCTTCCAAAATTAATTTGGCAAGAGGAACTCTGGACAGTCAAGGGCAGGTCTGTTTGGGCAAACACAGAAGGTGATAAGAGTCTGAGCAGTAAAGCCATTCCAGCAGACTTGCAAGAGATGAAGTCAGAAAAAAATTATAAGAAGATAATCCTTTTCTATATTTAATAACCACAAAAAATCTGTTCTGCCTGTAATAACTTCACAAGGTTGTTTGTAAAAGTCTATTTTGGATATTTGGATTTCAGAGTTTTAATGTATCTCTTGTAAAATGATAATATTTAATCTCTTAACCCTTTTATCCAAATTGGTCACCATGGATAACAGATTGGTGTCTTTAACTCCCAAAAGAGGATAAAAGGTCCACTTTTTTTGTTAGAAAGAAGAGTCTCAGATCAGTCTGGTTTCTTCTCCCTTATCCTTCAAAGCAACTATACCAATGACTGATAGATTCCTTAGCTTAAAATAATGTGCACAAACGTTAATCCTGTCCACCTGGGATTTGCAGTTTACAGTAGGGTTTGCGCTCCTACAAGAATCTAAGCTGAATGGACAGGACGCGGAGCTCAGGCAGTGATGTGAGGGATGGGGAATGGCTGTAAATACAGATGAAACTTCACTCTCTCGCCTGCCACTCATCTCCTGCTGTGCGGCCCCGTTCCTAAGAGGCCATGGACTGGTACCACCCTGCAGCCCAGGGCTTAGAATGGTCCTGCCAGGGAGCTCTTAACAGACTTGCTTGCTGTTTACAATACTGTTGTTGTTCTCTTCTCCTGCCCCAAATTCCTCCTTTTCCAGTCATTTCCTCCTTAGCAAATGGCACCCCCAGTGGCTCAGGTCCCTTCCCCCCAACCCCCCCATGCTCTCATGTGCACTGCTGAAGTTTGCCGGTTGCCAGAACATACCTTCAGTGTACCGAGCTTCCCCGCTGTACTCTGCCGTCTCGCCTGGCTGACGGTGAGCACCCTGGGTGCCCCCACCCCAATCTATTGGAGCGAACTCTTAGCACTAAACTGGATCACACCAGCCCTGGCCACAGGGAGCCCTGACTGTATCACCTCCCACGACCTCTGGTTCTTTTCCTTAACTACACTCTTCACAGTTTCCGTCATTTGTCCCACCCACCACCAAACCATGTTTCTGTCAGACACAGCATAGTGCCTTTCCTCGTCCTATGCCCACTGGTCAACATGTAGCTGTGCTCAAGAAACATATGTGGAAGTAAAAATAGAAAACTTTCACTATCAGATTAATTGTGGCCATCCCCCTCCTTGGAGCTGTCTCTCTAAGTTGCTGAATCCAGAGCCTTTCTTACTGTCCATCTTCACGGCCTGATTTTTGGGCCCTGGGCACCCTGGTGACTTCATCTCTGCTGGAGTCATTGGTGAACCTTTCTTCTTCCATATGCTTTCCATGCATTAGCCAGGGCTCTCGTTTTGTCTGCCAGAACACATTCAAAATGGGGTAAAAATGCCTCCTTCCATCAAACTCTTCCTAATCCTCACCAATCATTTGCTGTTTCTGCTTTCCATAGATATTTTACCACTTTGTTCTTATCTTTAGGTAGTTAGTCACTTCTGCTTTGTTTGGTACAGACATTTGTGTATGTCTGGCTGATTCCAAGGACTACTTGTTTCCATCAGTCCTGGGTGGCTCTGCCCAACAGATGGAAATTTAGTAACTTCTGTGGTTTGTGGTTCTATGCTGGGGGCGAGAAAACCAAAATTAATGATGCCATGCTGGCCCTGAGGGACTCGCAATGCCGGCGTATGGAAGTGGTCCATCCTGCCCGTGTGTCTCTTCCCTCCATCCGTAAACGCGCTGCGGTGTGGGCTCAGCTCCAGGGTAAGTTGTCACTGTGTGCAAAAAACATTCATCTTATATGCAAAATGCTTACTTAGATTATGCTTTAGAAATGTGGAAGACTGAGTTTGTCACATTTGAATAATAAAGCTATTGGTTAATAATTTCTTATACTGATTATATTAACTTCAAAAATCAGTTTTCAAGCATCTAAAGGTATCTGAATTCTCTGGGGAAACAATGATGTAGTTAATGCTTTTAGTTAAAAGTGGATAGATGACAGGTAGACAAATAGATATACAGACAGATTGACAGATCAGTAGATTTATTGTTAAACAGAAAGTCCAGGCCCTAGAAAAGCTAAAATAATTTTGAAAACACAGACGGAAATAGGAGGCACTATTTCACCTGATATTAGGACTTTCTGTGGAGCTGCAGTAAGCAAGTGTGCTGCTGGCAGGCAGACGTGGAGATCACTGAAACAGAATCCAGAAATAGACCCATACAAATATGATCACTTGAATTTTTGACAAATAAAGTCTGTCCAATAAACGGTGTTGGACAAGTGGACGTCCATAGATGGAAATTGAACCGTGACATAACCTTACAGCTTATATAAAAATCCACTCAGAGTGAATCACTGATTTAAATGAAAATGTAACGCTAGAAAACTGTTAAGCAAGGAGGAGAAAATCTTTGGGATATGTAGGCTAGATAGAGTTCTTAGACTTGAGATCAAAAGCATAATTCATGAAAGAAAATTGATAAACTGGATCTCATCAAAATTTAAAAATTTTTCTCTATAAAAGATCCTGTTAAGAGAACAAAGAGACAGATCACAGACTAGGAGAAATATTTTCAAACCACATAATCAGCTAAGGACCAGTATCTAGAATAAGCCAGGCACAGAAAGATAAATACTGTATGTCCTCTCTCATATGTGGAAGCTAAAAAAGTTGATCTCATAGAAGTGGAGAGTAGAATAGTGTTACTAGAGGATGGGAGGGTGGGGGGACAGGAACAGCCAGACAGGAGGCATGAGTTCCAGTGTTCTACAGCACCGTAGGGTGACTACAATTCACAGTATTTGTTGTATATTTTCAAGTAGGTAGAAAAGTAGAGTCTGAATGTTCCTGACACAGAAATGATCAATGTTTCAGGTGACAGATGTACTAATTACCCTGATTTGATCATTATACATTGCATACATATACAGAAATATCACATTGTATCTCATAAGTAGGTATAATTACTATGTTTCTGCTAAAAACAATAATAAAAGCAAAAAAATTTTAAGTTAAGAAAAGCAACATTCAAAACTCAACATTAAAGACAAACAATCTAAATAGAAAATGGGTAAAAAAAAAATGAACAGTTGTTTCACTGAAGAACCTATAGAGTTGGCAAATATTAACAAGTTGATGAAGAGATGTTCAATATCATTGCCCATCAAAGAAATGCAAGTTAAAACCACAAAGAGCTATCACTGCATATCCATTGGAATGGCAAAAAAGAAAAAAAATGACAACACCAAATGCTAGCAAGATTGCAAAGAAACTGAATACTCACACATTGCTGGTGGGAATGTAAAATGGTATAGCCAGTCTGGAAAACTGGCAGTTTCTTGTAAAACTAAACATACAACTGCCACAAAACCCAGAAATTGCACTTGTGCTCATTTATCCCAGAGAAATGAAAACTTACGTTCACACAAAACATGTTCCTGGCAGCTTTATTTGTAATGGCCCCCAAACAAGCAGCAGCCCGGATGTCCTGTGGGTGAATGGTTAAAAAGCTGTGGTACCATCCACACCATGGAAGACTGCTCGGCAACGAACAATGAACTAGTGGCACCTGCCAGAAAAAAATAATTCCATGCAGGTAACTTTTTGAAAAGATAAAATTTTACAGATGGAGAACAGCTTAGTGGTTAGGAAGAGGGGTGGTGGGCCAGGGAGGTGTGTGTGGTTCTAGTAGAACAACAAGAGCAATTTTGGGGGTGATCTGATGACACTGTTCTGCATCTTGACTGGTGGTGGGTACGGGAACCTGCACATCTAATAGCATCTACAACTCAGCACACACGCATGAGTGCAAGTAGAGCACGCACACGAGTGCAAGTAGAGCACGCGTGCACACACACACAAAAGTAGAACGAGGCCGATCCGAGTAAGACGGTGCATTGCGTTATGCTGTAGTGCAGTTTTTCAACATGCTCCCATTGGGGAAATAGGGCAAAGGGTACATGGGATCTCTCCATTATTTCTTACAGCTGCATGTGGATCTGTAATTATTCCAAAATAAAAAGTTTAATTAAAAAATAACTGGTAGTTAGGTGCCCGTTTTTATGAGCTAACTCTTTAAATATATTGTAATGAGGTCAGCAGTTATCTCTGAGGGAAAATTATACCCAGAAGGCAAAATTAAAATTAGTAACTCTAGTTAAAACAAGTAGAAAATGACACAAAATATACTGAGGTTCCTTATCATGGTCAGTATAATAAAAACTGGTTTAAATTAACAAAAATATATAGTTTAGGTAGCTAGAAAAACCTTTTGTTTAAGAAAAAAGACCCAAATCATCTTGATTCTTTGTGAAGATTCTAAGTGTGATTTCCTAAATTCCTTTTTAATTCCCTCATAATGATTTGGAATTCATAATCTTTTGCTGAATCATACATAAAATGTTAATTAATAGGTGTCGTACTACTCATGTTCTGGCTTAACACAATAAGAATGTATGCAACAAGACCGTACATTAAACTGTGAATAACTAACTAATATTTCTGAAGTATCTGCCACACATTCCATATTTAGGACTTATTATGTAATTCTCGTTTTTCTGAAAAACCAGAACATCACACATGCATATTACATACTCGGGGAAAAAAGTGTAGAATAGTGGGACTTGTTAATCTTATTGCTATGGATTCCACCTGTGTTCCCAGCAATGTTGTGTCTTCAGGTTTTAGAGTTTTAGCCAACAAAGCCACACAGAAGCAATCTAGGAAGACAAACTACAATAGATAGGCAAGATTCTTACACGGGAAAAGCCCCCAACCTGTCTCACTCCCTCAGGCCTCTGAAGCAGACTCTCTAGCGCCCCCTAAATGCATTCACCACGAGTCAGCTGGGTGGTCCTTTTAAAACATCCACCAAATTTTGTTACTGTCTCCTTAAAATCCTCTGTGATTTATTATGCTTAGAACAAAATCCACATGCTTTATCAAGGCCTGCAGCAGCCCTGCCACTCAGACACTGTCGTGGACGGCCGGGCCACTCGCTCCTTAGGCTTCAGCAGCGGGTTTACCTTCCCTGGGCCTGCATTGCTCTTCCCGGCTGTCTCTGACTGCCTCCTCCTTATCACTAGGTCTCAGTCTTCTGAGCATTCATTCAAACATAGCCCCTGTGCCCACTCTGCCACCTTGCTCTGTGTGTGCACACACGCATTTCCCCTCAAACCGTTTGCCCAGTTATTTTTTGTTATGTATCATTTGCTTCCCACCTCTGTGCCCTCGATGAACATAGCCTCCGTGAGAAAGGCTACCTGTCTTTTTGACAGATGTATTTGCAGTGCCTACAAAAGTGCCTGACGCGGAACATGACAATACAGAATCGCTGACTATCAGACAAATGAACGTGGCATCCCGGTGGATTATCATTTGCATCTTGGGACGGGGAATTCAGAACAGGTTAGAAGTGATTCACATGTAAACTGCTCCTTATGAAAAGATGCCTTTTCTATTCTGATCTGCAGCTGCTGGACAACCCTCGCTCAAGGCACCAAGGACAAATCTATGGTTCCAATCACAGCAGGGCTCTGCCATGGGTTGGAACCTGGGCAGGGTGGTTCCCTGCTCCACTCCCTGGGCTTCCTAACTCCTCCCCACCACTACAGAGGGAATTAGACTGGAAGGAAATGCTCTCGCCTCCTCCCGGAAACCTCCCTGTGGGCTCCTTGTTCTCTGCCGACCCTGGGGCAAGTGTAGCCTTTTCCATTCCCAAGACTTCCAGCTCTGTCACAGAGGCCGTCCCCTCCTTTCTGCTCTGGTGCACTTAGAGTTCTCGCCAATCTTCCTCCTGCCTCCAATCCTCCCCCATCTTGCAAATGTTTAAATCTCGCCATGAAAAAGGAGAACTCATCCCTCAGCCCTGTCTTCTGAGTCCCGATCTGCTTTCCTGTGCTTAGTCTTTGCTTCCCTGCTTCACTGCCTGATGGTCATCTCTCAACCTCCCACTGTCACCTCAGCTCTCAGCCCTCGACACTCTGCCTTCTGCCTTCACACGCCCCTGAGTGGGCTTTAGCGACATCACCTCTTCATGACAAACCCACTGGCCTTCCTTATAAATCTGGATCCCATTTGAATTCTAGGGGACATTGGAATTATGTCACTGTCTTTTTTCCATGCAGATATACAGTTATTTCACCACCATTTGTTCAAAAAACATTAATTTCCCCATTAAGATGCTTTGACACCTTTATGAGAAAACAATTTATCATATAAGTGAAGGTCTACTTCTGGACTTTTTATTCCTTTCATCGATCTTTCTCTCCTATGCCAACACCATACTTTCTTGATTACTATAGGTTTTAGTAACCCTTGGTTATTATGAGGATTTTTTAAAGTAAAATTATACATACAAATTATACATAATTTTACTTTACAAAGATATACATATGTATTCCTAAAAATCATTTTTAAAAATACACCAAAAATCCTTTATTTGAGAAGTAGAGCATTCTGCCTGAGTTGGCATCATGCCAATAATACTGCCGACACCTGGGAGTTTGCGGGGTCCATATGCCACGTGCCACAGTTTCAGAAGCTTTGCTGCCCTCCTGCTTCTGCCTGGATACGTGTAAAATTTTATAGCACTAATCCGAAGTGCTATATTTAATACACCCTGCACATATTCAGTGCAGTCCCTCTTCCTAATCTCTTCCCCCCACCAAAGTAGGATTTAGGGAAGTTTCTGCAAACATGCAAAGATATGTTTCCAAGGCAGCTCCCGGGTAAGGGCAGGGCTTTCTGGGAGCCACTCTCATCCCCCTCCCTGTAACCTGGCTTGGGTGCACCCCACCCTGTCTGAGGTTGGCAGGATTCGGAGCATGTGTGGGGGTTACTGCAAAACGGCCTGGAGACTCAGACCAGACAGGAGACCTGGGCTGGCTCTCATCCTGCTTTCTCAGTAGCTCACAGTCAGGCCTCAAGCAGCCCCTAAACCACCTCTGGCTTCTATTTTCTGGTCCAAAGGTAGCATGAGATGCTTACCGAGTCTTATGAAGTGCAAGGAAAAGACAGTTAAAAAGAGACTAAGGGCTACTAATTCATAGGGATTCTTATTAATCAACTTGCAAACTTAAACTTTTTTTCTTACTGTTTTTCAAAAGTGTCAGTTTATTTTTAAGTCATTGCCATTTTCAGCCTATATGTCTTAAACCATGGCTTACATAAGAAAATTGTTTTCTTTCCTCCACAGCCAGATATATCTGTCTGCTTTTTCTGTCTGGTTTTCTTATTTATAGAGCAGGTGGATGGGAGCCTCAGCCTGCACTGAGAACCGCGTAGTCACCGTCTCTCTGCATTCGCACGGGCCACGTCGGAAAGAGAAACTCCCCAGCAGCCACCAGGACACTGACTGTCACACCACTCAGTCGCGAGGGGACATGCTGGGAAGGGCTGCTGGCACTGCACGGCTGGAGCCGCAGCACCCACCACAGCCTCTTCGCCACTGTGCTGTTCCCGTGCACGGGAAGAATAAGAAAGGCAGGGAGGTGCGGCTGTCTCCAAAATGCCTCAAACCTAAGTCAAAATACCTCTTCCACAATCCAATACTGTTGTCCTCTGTTTATGAGCCATTCCTATACACTGGAGAGAGAATTTGGACATTGCCCCTGGGCGGAGGTAGCTGAGAGGGCAGGAATTTGAGTAGGTCTCAGCAGGACTTGCAGACTTGGGCCAAAGTGGTCCCTGTCATCCAGGCATGTGGCCCTCTGAAAGCCCAGGGCGGGGATGGTGACACGTAGCAGAGGTGTATTTCATAGTGTGCGAGGCATCATTCCTGGGATGCCTTGGGGCCTCCCCAGGCAAGAGACCAAGTCGTTGCCAGGCGTCTGGTACCAGGAGACACCAGAGCAGCATGCACCCAGGAGGGCAGGCAGGAGACGCCTGCGGAGTGAGATGCACGGGCAGGGCCTCGGTGGATGCAACATCCGTAGGGACAGGCTGTGAAGGAGGCTGGGAGAACGAGGGAACGTCACATCTAAACCTGCCTATGTCAGACATATTCTAGGGAAGATTCTTAGATCCCAGGAAGCTGAGTGGATAACGGCAAAGAAATGACAATGAAGAACTCCTCCTCTGTCAGGTGTGCAATTAAGATTTCCTCTTAAGGAGGCCTAGGAGGGATGATTATTCAACAGATTGAAATGTGTCATTTTTGCTTGAAGCATCACAGAAGTGGATGTTTGGTGGCCAAATGGCATAGCTGTTTGTAGAAGTAATCTAGGAACGCAACATATCGGAACTGCAGTTGCTGGGCTTGAATCATCTGATGGAATTTTAAGACAGCACAGAGCTGCTAGTTCTAGAGTTCCAAAGACTCATTTTTGTGTCAACTAAACATAACACTTCGGATTAGTATTATAAAATATTACACGTATCCAGGCAGAAGCAGGAGGGGAGCAAAGTTTCTGAAGTTGTAGCATATGATGTATGGGCCCAGCGAGCTCGCAGGTGTCAGCAGTGCCCAGGGTGAGATGACAGGGTAGACAGACAGGGGCAGAGGAGGGAGCTGAGGATGCAGCCAGGACAGAGCTCCCTCCCAGGGGCTGTCCTGAGCATCATCCCATCTGTAGCAAAAGGCTTAAAGATGTTCTTTTTTTTATGTTTTTTTTTTTTTAAGTTTTATTGAGGTATTACACGTGTGTGTTTCTGTTTTTTGAATGAGGCTGAGTTTCCAAGAAAGGACTACGGGCAGTCAGGTACAGAAGCACCGCGGGGCTGAGAGCCAGAGAAGCAGTCCTGAGCTGGCTCGGCAGCTGTGCTTGGGGTGTGTCGGGGGTAACGACCGAGTGCTCTGGTCTAGAGCCTGCGTAAAACAGCAAACCGGAGAAGAGAGACTGGTAAATTCGCTCATCAGGACAGAGGAATAGCTCAGGTCAGCCCTGCCTCTGGGAAAATATCTTCTAGGAGAAATTAAAACTCCAGACCAGAATCTTACCAGAGTTAAGAGTCCAGATTTCTGCTACCCATGAGGTATGGGGAAATTTAATAAGGAGGATTACTATAAAAATTGGTCCTAGGCCAGTGATACGGCTGAGCCATCTGGAAGAATTAAGTAGAAAGCCAAAGTGAAATGGAGAAATATTTTACCTACTGAGGCTTGTGGGATTGATACATATGAAACAAGCACTTCAACATTACAGAGGACACGTGGAAAAGTCCTCTATGAAAATCCTGCAGAAAATACAGCTAGGATTACTGGCAGCAGAGAAACTAAAAAACTGTAAGATACTAAGTTCAAAAATAACTGTTACAGTATACAGGCTTCAAATCATTAAAGAGGTGAATGTAAATTATATAAACTATTTTTAAAAACAGATAATTTAAAAAAAAAAAGAAAAGAAAAACAAATTTTGTAAGAAAAAAAGTTAGCCATAAGGAGAAAAAAATAAAATTGGATCTCTAACTCACACAATAACTGCAGCAAAATTCTAGATGGATTAAAGATCGTAAATATAAACACTAAAGGTTTGAGAGTTCTGGTTTCTACTCAGGGACGTAAGGAGCTGAAGAAAGTATGGCTCACACTGTACAACAAGAACAAAGCTGGGAAAAATCACAAGTTCCTGATTCAGGCGCACCCGTCAAAGAGCTGAGGTCACAGTGCAACTAAGGAACCCAAAGTCTGGGGACAGGCCAGTGTGTATAGGAAGAGATGAGACCCTAGTGCCTGTTGACCTGGGGCAGATGCATCTGGACCCCAGTAAGGAGAATTCTGCAGAAATAGTTGATAAATCTGTGACTGCCAAGCTGGTGGGAACACGTGCCCTAGAAGATGCAGATATTGGGGCTGTCACCTTCCTCTAGACTTTTCATCTCACAGTCTACCATATGTTCAAGGGAAGACACTGGAATCCTGTCAAAACTGTGGGAAGGGCATGAAAATCAACCTGGATCCTCTTCCCCATCTTCTCAGCGCAATAGCATCTTCATCTGCCGGGGGATAAGGTAGGCAACAACACTGTCGTGCAACCAAGGGAAGGGAAGAGAATAAGGGCCTCTAGCCCTGGACGAGGGGCAGGAATACTTTTCAGACCCAGAACTCCAGCTGGAGAAGGGGCAAGAGCCCTTGTAGAGGCACAAGACCTAGGGATACCAGCCGTCTAATACCACCCACCCCAAACCCAACAACTGATGTCAGTGTATCAATTGAAAGTAGTAATAATGAAACACTGCTGGGAAGGGCACAAGAAACAGACTCTCTCTGTAGACCAGGGAAAAGGGAACCCTTAAAGCTGAAGTGGGGCAGATGTTAAGAAGAAACTGCTAGAAACCCAGCCTCCATACTGAACTCGAGGTATTGCCAGGGGAGTTTGAAGCCTGTGGTGCTCTGAAGGTTACCATAGCAACAAGAAACCTCAAACCCAGCCCAACTCTTGGCCTCTACCCATTTCCCCTCCCCCAGCTGCAGGACAGTTTTGTTGCCTACCTTGGCCCCCAGAGCCAAGCATTTGGCAAAGGGTTGAATAAAGATGAAATGCCAAAACACAGTCCAAAACTGAATATTCATCAAAAAAAGCTAATGGTGTCTGTCTGGTGGTCCAGTGCTGGTATTATCCACTACAGCTTCATGAAACCTGGTCAACTCATTACAACTGTGTCTACTGCAACCAACTGGATGAAATGATGAGGATGCTTGCAGTTAAGCAGCTGAGATTGATCAATAGAGACAGGACAATCCTCTTGCAACACAACGCTCGACCACATGTCGTACAAACAACACTGCTCAAACAACAGAGACTGGACTTGGAAACTCTCTGTCATCTACCATATTCACCATACCTTGCTGCCTACCACTTCTTCCAGGCTTTGGACCACTTCTTACAAGGAAAAATATTCAATTCTCAACAAGCTGTGGAAAATACCTTTTGCAATTTCATTGCCACTTGCTCTCCAGGCTTCTTCATTGCTGGCATAAAGAAGCTATTGCAAAATGGTAACGCCATGTTGATAGTTTAGGCACATACTTTGATTAATTGTACTACTTCTTGTTTGAGATACGATAAACTATACTTTTGATTAGGAACCAGACATTTCATATTTAATGACCTAATAAATCTTAAGATCCACTCCATTTTATGGCAGAAATGGTGTCTTATTTGCTTCATGCTTTGTGCCTCATAGTGAACAGACCAGGGCAAGACCCAGTTAAAGCCTTTTGAACAAATGAATTAAATGAGCTGTGAGCAAGCTAAGACTTGAGGGGCTTCACTTGCCTGCAGCTTTCACAGTCTGACCTTTATTTCCACACTTCCAGGAGAAATACACTCCCTCCATGCTCTTCTCATCCAGTGGACCTAGGTCAACTTATGTGTGCAACCTTTCTTGAAACTTCCTATCTCTGCTGACATTATAAATGTTCTTATTTACTTTACTGAACTCAGTATATGTATTATAATGACTGGTTTATAAGCCACATATCTTAGTCTGCTTGGGCTGCTATAACAAAGTATCGTAGACTGGTGGCTTAAACAACAGATACTTATTTCTGACAGTTCTAGAGTCTGGGAGGCCCACATCAAGGTGCTGGCAGAGTCACTTCAATTCCTGGTGAAGGTCCTCTTGCTGGCTCGCAGATGGCCACGTTCTCACTGTGTCCTCATGTGGCCTTCTTCATACACACATATGGAGAGGAAGAGACCAATATCTCCTTCTCTTCTTATGAGGGCACTCATCCCATCATGGGACTCCATCCTCATGACCTCATCTAAACCAAATCCCCTCCCAAAGCCCCACCTCCACACAACATCACATTGTGGGTTGGGGTTTTGATTTGGGGGATACAAAAACATTCAGCCCATAACATGATTATGCATTTTGGAAGAATTATTATAGATCTTTTTCATCTTTGTTTTTTCAACATATAGCAGAATTCCCATCCTATGGTAGGTGCTCAAGAAATATTTTAATATGATTCCAAGTCTCTCTCTTTATGGTATCATATTAATTTGTGTTATGGCTATGCAAGAATGATCATTAGAGACTCCAAATGGTTTCAGGAAATCTTTCGTATCTGGATGTACCTGTTAAAAAAATGGAGCTGCTAAATGGCACTTAGGAAAGAAAGGCACTGGGTCGTATGCCTGGGAAAAAAATGTTTTCTAGAGAGATGCATGATTTTATGGTTTGGTTGCTTCTAGTTGTAAAGACTATGGTTCTATAATTCTATACCATTATTGTTTACTGGACATTCAATCTGACAGGAAGAGTGCAGTAAACAGGGAAAATAAAAAATGAAATAAATTTAATTTTCAGGTAGATTTCATGCCAAAACCTCTGAATTAATATTGTGTTTAATATAAAACCTAACTGTGTAAATAAAATTTAATGAGGAAGTTATAATTTAAATATGATTTAAGGACTAATTTCCTCTATTAATTTTGAATAAGTTAGTGCTAAGGAAAATTGAGATGTATAGTGCAAAAAAAATAAGAAGCTTTCTGAGAGGCTGACACAAATTCAAAGGATTCAGTGAAAATCTAATCTACAGATATGACGCTGGAGTGGAGGGAGGGGCGCAGGACTGGAGGTTTCTGCAAAAAGCTGCGTGACCTTGTAAAAATCACCACTTCGCCCTCCAAGATGTCAGTTTTCTCAGCTGTAAACCAAGAGGATTAAAGTTAGTATCTCTAAGGTAATTACATTTTTAAGGTCCTATAACTCTGATACTAAATATCTTTTCTTGGGAATTTTTTATATTTTATATAAATAGTAATAAACATGAAACCTCACTCAGGTATTGAAATGTGGGTTTAGCTGCTCAATTTTCTCAGAATCTTATTTTTAAGGAGTACTGGTTTATATCAATAGTAAAACAACAAATGACAAAGTTTCAATTCTTATGATTTGTTCCTAGAACAGTTTGAAAACAAGATATCTGTTGAAAGTAATGGTAGCCTGTCACAGATCACAGGATTTGAATTATCTCAAAACCTCCCTGAACATTTGTAACCTGATAATGACATTCACACCAGGTAGAAACTTGTCCAGCACGCCAGATGGACGGCATAGAGGTGTGAAAGAATACTTTGTACCATTAAAATCACAACAGTAGGTCATTACATTTTAATAATGATGAAAATGTCAAATTGTATATTTTTAAGTAGAAAAATTAATAGGCATTTTAGTAGGTATTTATAAGGTTTAAATGCATTGGGAGTCTTTTGGGATTTTAAGAAGGAATAAACTCATGTTCTTCCAACAAAGTTATAGCAACTCAGGGTGTTATTGGGATTTTTAAGAAGGAATAAACTCAAGTTCTTCCAACAAAGTTATAGCAACTCAGGGTGTTATAGGAGATTAAATGGCGTCCTACCAAATTCATGTCAGCCTGGAATCTCAGAATGTAACCTTATTTGGAAAGTGGGTCTTTGTAGATGTAATTGGTTAAGTGAAGGTCATTCAGCTTAGACTGGGTCCTGAATTTGATGACTGGTGTCCTTCTAAGAAGAGGAAAGGGCACACAGACGTGCACAAGGACGAAGGCCACGTGAGGTTGGAGGAGGAGACTGGAGTGACGCAGCTATAATCTTGAAACTGAGGAACATGGGCAACAGCAGGAGCCGGGAAGAGACGGGGAAGGATTCTTCCCTGGAGCCTTGAGAGAGAGCACCGCCCTGCAGACACCTTGACTTCAGACTTCTGGCTTCCAGCACTGTGAGAGAATAAATTCCTGTCGTTTTAAGCCACCAAGTTTGTGGTCATTTGTTAACGATAGCCCTGGGAACTAACTCAGATGCTAAGTTGCATAGAGCGATAGGAAAGGGGACTGAAGTCTTGGTGTGACCTCGTGCCTTACATACTTTATCCAATTTCATTCTTACAACAGCCTTATAAGTATTTTGTCTCCATTTTACAAAATAAATAATTGAGTGTCAGAGAAGTTAGGAGACGTGTTCATGATCCCAGAGCTGTAAGGGGCGGATGAGCTGAAGACCAGACCCAAAGATAAAAGCCACGCTTTTCCTGCTGATGCCACGAGGGGAGCCCAGGGCACGGTCAGGTGTCTGGAGGTCTGGCCAGTGTGGGAGGCAACTCAGCTTTGGTTATTCAAGGGGGAAAAATAGGAAGACGAGTATTCATTAAAGACAAAAGATGGCAAACACATGTGCTCCTTGGAGGCAGAGGGTGATGAACACGTGTTAATTCGAGGCAGGAGGTGGCCAACATGAAGCTTGTCTGAGACAGTGGGAGTGGCAGGGGACAGTCTGAGGCAGCCTGAGCCCCCTCATTCTCTGCAAGGCATTATCTCTGTTGGAACCATCAATCTGTGTCAAGTGGGCACATATAGAAGATGGAACTTTCTCGTCACATAGAAACAGAAGCTGGAGGGTTCTGTGTATTCTAAAGCTTGCCTATTTTATGTGCATCATGCCTTCAAAATAACTGGCACTGCAGGTATCATAAAGACGAATAAAATTTGTCATCCTGTTCTACAGGGTAATGGAGGATATGCCTCACATAGACACAGACCACCCGTTTGCCATCACCCTCACCGTCGTGGAGAGAAATTGTGTGTCGACGCACCTGCCAATTTTGGGTGGACCAGCTCTGTGACAATCCTGTGTTTTCTAGGTTTCCTGGAAATCAATGCCCGTGTGTCAAAAATCAGATGTGGATGGTCCCCCAAGTTGTCCTTTTTTAATGCATGGCTCATCTGATAAAATAGATATTCCACTCAAAATATCTGCCACTGATGTATGTGTCTATGGATTAAGCAATTTGCCATGTGATTGCCTAATGAAATCAGAATGCCAAAAGGAGGGAATATGAAGATTAAGTAAGATTACACTTCAAAATATAAAACCTTGGACCTATTATTGAAGAGGAAAGAAACATTTTATGATCTTGATTACATCCAATATGTGATAGCAAAACTGCTAAGGAAAGTCGTTCCTCAGACTTCTCGGACGTCTGGGGTGCCCTGAGGTTGCCTTTGTTCTTTGTATTTCATTTCTGGTGATTTCCAAACACCAACGATCAGGCCTCTGAATCTCTGTAGTTCCTGGCAGGCAGAAAACACTGAGAAGTATTAATTAACCCTGCTGCACCTGGACTCGTTTAAACAGTATCCAGCGCTGGACACAAATGATGGAAAGCGGCTTCCACAGATGGACACACAGCCTGGTGAGCCATGGCCAAGTCCACCTGCTCCATCTTGTCCATAAATTCTATCAGAAATGCAAACTGTGTACTATTCTAGATAATCTCCCTGTAAACTTGAGCAGAGAATAGGGACCAATTTTGGAAACTGCCTGTATTTGTAGCTTCTAAAATCAATGAAAACCAGATATATATATCCCTGATGAAAAACAACCCACCTTGTACGTTCAAGAGGAAACGGATAGTCAAACATTTTTGAAAATGGTGATTATTCCCCAAGCTCTGTCTGCTGCTGGAGCAATTCCGAAATTTCAGCCACTTCAGTCCCCACTGCCGCTTGTCACTGGTGCCCCCAACCCCACTCCAGTGGCTGATAATGGCTTTAATTATGGTACATTTAGGCTCCAAAAATGGGGGGAGAGAAGAAAACACTGCTCAGTTCCAGCTTACTGGTCAAAGCCAATTTAAAGTGATTTATTTTGTCTAAGAAACAGCAGTTTCATGCAGTGAGTGAAGATCAAATAACTTTGTTTGTCAGGGAAGGGACACGGAGTTCCAGAGATCCCATCTGGAACAAGAAGCTGATGAGGCTCCTTGGGGGTCTGTCAGCCACTGTCAGCGTGCTCCGTGGAGCAGGACAGGTGCCAGCTGGGGCCAGACAGAGCCCTGCTAACCTGGGCACGGGCTCCCTGATAAGTAAACACAATCTAAAAATAAAGCTGGGAGAGGAACCCAGCTTGGGCTATTTCGTTTTCCATTCTCCATTCCCTCCCTACTGTCATTCAGGCATTCCCTCCTGTAAATCTCTCTGTTTTCCCCTAAAAAGCATGCTTCCTCTGCCCTTGGATCAGAACCTAGGTATGCCCTGTGGAACCCGCTCCCCTCGGGCTGGGGGAGTCTGTGCGTCTGTGGCGAGGTTGCTCATGGACCCTGCAGGGTGGGGGGCTACATAACAACCCCACCCCGGAGGTGCTGCCAAGGGTCAAAGTGTGGCCACTTGGCGTGGGCTGGTCCCTCCTACTGTCAGTGGGATGGGGGCCAACCGAGAAGCAGAGCGTGAGGTCGCCAGTGAGACCTGGGCACTCGGAGGTGAGCTGGGTCGGCACACAGCCTGGGGGGCCTGGCCCGGGAGACCCGTGAGGAGCTACAGGGCTTTAAACTCATGTTCTTGTTTTATTGGACCAGAAGGACCGAGCTGATTTATTTGCCCCTCCCACCACTGCACTCTCAGGGCGCCCCCAGGCTGTGATGCCAGTGCGCATACCTTTTTGTCTGAGCTCCCTGCAGTATTTGACTCTCTTGGGAGGTTCCCTCTGCGTCTTCTGGGACCCCTTGCACCTGGCCTTCTCCTACCTCACCGATTGTTGCTCTGTGTGTCCTCAATGGATCCTCTCAGCCTTTCCAAAGTCTTCACAGTGGAGCTTCCAGGGTGGAGGGACCCCCTCTTCTGTCTGTGATCACGTCCAGGCCAGGGCTTCCAACCCCCACAAGCCAATAATGCCCATGGCTGCATTTCCATTTCTGACATCTCCCCTGAGCACCCAAATGTAGATGCAAATGTTTCCTTGATATTTCCTCTTGAATATCTAAGGAGGCTCAAATGTACAATGTATAGAACAGAATTTTAAAATTCTCCCCATGAACTTCTCCCATCTCAGGAAATATAGCATAATCCACCCAATTTCCCAGACCAGAAACTCAGGATTCATCTCTGTCTTCTCTCTGTCCCTCATTGTCTACATCCATTTCATTAGCAAATTTTATCATTGGGACCCTTGAAATATATCCCAATTCTGAGATGGCCTTCTAGGATGCTATAAACCTTATCTAAGCCTTTAACCTGCCTCCTTGAAATGATTGCACTGACCCTCTGACCAGGGATTTCTGCTTCCACTCTGGTAAGACATGTATCCACCATGGAAAATTATCTCCAAAGACATCTTTGACAGACAGAGGCTGAATATGCCCATCTTCAAGTCATTCATGTGTGCATCATATCTATTGTTTTAGATGTTCTAGAATCATTATATATCATATTACCAAATGAGCTATCAACTACACTCTTATAAGGAAAAAAAAATATTGTATTTCCCCTTTTATCCACTAACTCAAAATATTGTATTTCTACTTCTAAAATATAATCTCCTAGAACAAGGCAACTGTTTTTATTTCCAAGTGCTTTCTGTGAACACAGTCTCATAAACTGTTATACAGAAGAGTGTATGAAGGAAGGATATAACTTGGGAAGCTGCCACTCTCAATATTTCCCAGTCCACTTTAAAAATACCAACAATGAAACCATAAAGTCAAGGAAAACTAAATTTTGTCCTGAGATCCTTGAGACCAACCAACTCCATTATGTATTCCTGCCTTTACAGGTCCTTAGATTAAGTTGTTAAGAATGAGGACCCAATCCAAGGCACTTTATTGATTTTAAGGTAGTATTACTGTAAACTTAAATTCACCCATAGCAAAGTTATTTTTTGTTCTTCTTCTTTTTTTTTCTTTTAAAATAAGATGGATTTCCAATAGCACAGTAAAGTTCAGGGCCAACTGTCTACAGCCCATGGCCAAGCCTCCCCACTGCCAGTTTTGGTACAGCCCACAAGCCAGGAACGGCTTTTACATTTTAAAATAGTTTCCTGTGATGTGGTTATGTGAACACCTACAAAACGTCCCAGATTGTCCCTCTAGTCCACAAAGCCTAAAATATTACTATCTAGACTTTTAAGAAAATGTCTGGTGAAGCTTAGACCCTATGCTCCCCGAGGTTGCTTCTGGAGTTCAAATTTCCATAGCCCAAGAGGAATAGAAAGTCAAGTGAGCTTTAGGTACATTTCAGATCTCCCATTCTCCCAAAGATTGTTTTTCTTCATTGTTTCAGCTTTTAATTTTTTCTCCGATTTGTTACCAGTTGCTGGTCCCCCCAAAGGTTTGGCTATAGGTGCAGCCCTGCCCACAGCTCTGTCTGTCCCCGAGCACTCCGAGTGTCCCCGCCCCACGGTCCCCTGGAAGGAAAGGTGCTGGCGAGCACATGCCAGATGTCAAGTTCAAGCGCATTTACAGGACTATGGCACCTGGCGGGGGAAATTCTGGCATGACAGTGAGGAAGTTAAAGGTGGACTTGTCCTGTTCTGAAATACCTTCCAACTCCTGGTCACCTGAGGCAGAGGTAATTAGGAAAGTGCCTTTGTGTTCTCCACGTGTGTGTCCCTTCAGGACTTCAAAAGTGTGGGGGGTGTGGAGACTGGATCGGGCAGCGTCAGGGACAGAGTCCACGGTTCTCAGCCAAATACCGACGGCAGAGCCCTGACGCACAGCAGCAGCGGAGGCAGCTCCGCTGAGTGTGGGGTGTCTCGGCCTGAGCTGCTCTGCCTGTTCCCCTCCCGCTAGGGTTGCTGGCCTCTTCCCACTAGGCTTGGCTGATGCCAGGGCTCTTCCACATTGCCCGGTGATAAAATGTACCCCCTTCCCTTCTTGAATGCTCTGTTGATGCCTGAACTCTATTTATTTTGGTTATGGGCTAGCTACACCCTTGGACACAAGGCCCTTTGGTTATGGGCTAGCTACACCCTTGGACACAAGGCCCTTTGGAGTTCACATGAGGTTGCTAAACATTATTTGATGCCAAGAGCTCTGAAGACAAACATCTTTGATTAACTGGTGAAGACTCGTGAGACTGTCCACTAGTAAACCGAGTTGTTATGGTGATGGACAATGGTTGAAATTTAGAGAGAATCATAAAACGGTGTAATGAGAGAAGGGTTATTTTATTTCCCTGTAAGTTATATGCTTTTTCTCAAAATGCACCATTTTAAAATAGTTGTTCTATTTTCCTAGTCTTATGGGTCAAGCATTACAATTTCAACAAAAATTTTCCAAGAAATTCTATTATAGCCAGACTAACCAAAGAATAGATTCTCAGATGGGTAATAGAAACATCAATCTCTCAAACTCGTTTAGCCTAAGTAATTAGTGATATGTCAGTGGATAAGGACCCTTCTGTGTGCACCTCAGAACTTTTAAAAAGAAAGAACTTTTACGGAAGAATATAAATAGTTCTGTATTTCTTAAAATGCCCAAACTTAAAAAGAAACTATGCTTTTAAAATTTATTCGTATTTAAATGAAAGGACAGTGACATTTGCAACATTGGTCTTCTGAAGTTGGATGCCAGGAAAACTCTGTTGTTCTATATTAGGGCCAGTAGACACATGGCCAGGAGAAGATGAAGCAGATGATATCTGTGACCTGACTCTACCTTTTAGAAATAAAACAATAGCAATAAACTAATTTTATTTAATATTTTCCAGCATCATATATGTGCTCACTATCTGCCTGCCTCTCCCCACCCCCTCCTTAAGCATAGTTAGGAAACATCATGTTAGAACTGTTTGGAAAATCCAACAGAGATATGATATTATTTACCTGCTCTGTGCTCAGCACCTCCTCTGGCCTCTAACTTATTCAACAACCATAAAGTCCCTATTTACTCAGCGTCCACCATGTTCTAGGCAATCTCATAGCACAGAGGATACAGGATTGAATCAGACAGACCAGGTCTCTGTTCTCATGTGTCTTGCACTGTGTGAGCTACTCAGGTAAGGAGAATATTAGGGGCTGATTTGTGTCCCCCTGTTCCTATGTTGAAGCCCTAGCCTCCAGGGCCTCAGAATGTGGCTGCATTTGGAAATACAGAAGCATCTTTAAAGAGGTAGCTACGTTAAAATTACGTCATTAGGGTGGGCCCTAGTCCAACAAGACTGATGTCCTTATAAGGAGAGGAGATTGGGATGCAGAAGCAGAGGGATGACCACATGCAGACACACAGGGAGGTCACCATCTACACAAGCCAATGAGAGAGACCTTAGAAGGAGCCACCCTGCCAGCACCTTGATCTCAGACTCCCAGCCTCCAGAACTGTGAGAAAATAAATGCCTGTTGTTAGGCCACCGTGTCCGTGGTGCTCTGTTATGGCAGCCCTAGCCAGCTAACACAGGGAGGGACCAGAATTGCCAGCTTATTCTCCAGAACGTCTTGACGAGTTATCATGAGCAAGTTTGGGATGAGCAGCTGGTTCTGAGTAAGTGAGAGAAAAGAAAGGAATATTCATAGAGACATTTAGGAAGAATTGGGGAGCTGGGAGAGGTGAACGAGGAGGAAGGGGCCAGCAAGACTGAGGAAGGCCACCAGGACTGCGCTGCGACCCTCTCCCCAAGTCCAAGATTTTTACCAACGTCTACGAAACTCATAAAATCAGTGGCTTACGTGGGTTTCTTATAAAAACTGGGGAAGGGACTAGCGTGGAATGAAGCAGAGAGAGTGGACAAAAACCAGAGGGACAGGGGATTTTGAGAGCCTGGATCCTCCAGCTTCAGCTGATATCATGGGGAGTAGCGTGAACTGCCCAGGCAGGGGGGAGAGGGTGAGTTTGACTCTCTCATCTGCCCTATGGTTAGAAGCACATAAAAAGAACAATACGTGTAACTACATCCAACGTGACTTTTGGATTTTAAATCACTGAATGTGAGGAGTGTGTGTGTGTGCGTGTGTAGCTACAGGAGGAGTCACAAGACATGTCACATTCACCTGTGTCGCGTCATCATCCCCCGTCCACGATGGGAACAGCTCTGGGGGATGGAATGTCGTGGAGATGGGGCAGGACGCCGAGAGAAAACCCAAATAGTGAGTCTGTGATTTGATCACTGAAGCTCACGTTCAGTCTCGATGGGCCCAGAATCGTAACACTATTTGCACCACCTTTTATCTTCCTCTTAACAATGGTAATATTTGGCAACAATCTAAACATACAAGAAGCTCTAACGAGCACCAGGGACTACTGGACAGGGTCTCAAAGCAAACACAATTTTGGACCCCAGCTGCCACGTAGAAAACGTGGATGAGTGCAATGTCTAAAATAACTTAAAGGACTATGAGGATGAAGCTTTGAAGGAAGGTTTTAGAGGTTGGTGCTTCTTGGCACTGTATAAAAAGAAACCATTTTGAAATTTCTGGAAAGATTATGTGACACTGAATCTCTCTATTGAATATAAAGGGAACAAACTTTCTTCTTGTGTTGGTGCCAGGTTTCTAATGCACTCAAGTATTAAACAAAGAGCATCTCGTTTTGCAAAGTTTATTACAAACTAATGCACTGACTATTAAAATGTGCATGATGTTTCCAAGGGTGCTTGGGGACATCACAGAGATGCACGTACATGGAGACTAGTTATAGCACAGCCGACTCCTCCTGGTGCGCAAAACGGGTGGGGGTTGCCTTGCTCACCTCACCTACGTCCAAGGCCCATCAATTTACTGTCTTGATGGTAGTAAGAGTTACAGCCACTTGTGTTTGGTGCAAAACTGTGCCACCAGCTTAATAATATCTGTCAACCCTAATGGAATGTAGAAAAACCAGCCAACATTTTATCATAAGCATGCAGGAAATGGCAAATACAATTTTCTGTGTAACAAGCAAATGTTGGTTAAATTTGTAGTTTCAGACATGAAGCATTTTGATTCTTTAAAGTTGTGGGCTGACCAGCCGGCGTCTGATCCTCTAAGTCAGACTTCACAGTAGGTCGGGGAAGAGATAGTCAGCTAATGATAAAACACTAAAAGAAAATCACACTTGACGGGTACAATGCCTACTATCTGGGGGATGGGCACGGTTAAAAGCAATTTGTGTAACCAAATCATTTGTACCTCCATAATATTCTGAAATTTAAAAAAATTGGAAAATTTTTAAAACAAATAAATAAAACAATGAACACAATAAAAGAGAAAGCAGCTTTGTTTTCCCTTCACAAATATTGACAGCAGCTAAATGCTGAAGCTCCGTGGACAGAGAGTCATCCAAGGTATGGAGAGAGAAATATAACTCTGAGCAGTGTGAGTCAGTGAAGGCTTCAGGTCATGCTGTTGGAGCCCGAGTACACTCTGGAGCCACTTTTGTCTACCTGTCTGGCTCCTGAGACCCAGGGCTGGGAGGAAGTATCTCTGTGTCATGAGATTTTCCAGAGGACGTCCTCGGCCTCAGCTTGCTCCCGTCCACCGTGTGTCCTTTTATCAAGGCGTGCTGCTCTGAGACGGGAAGAAACTCTCAGGCAGCTTCTCTAGTTGCCCTGTGATCTAGGGCAACTCACTTCTCTTAGCCTCCACTTCCTCATCTTAAAATGAGAACAAAAACAGCACCAGCCACATATGGTTTTCATGAGGATTAAATAAAACCCTGCTTGGAAAGCACGAGGCACAGAGACTTTTATATATTAGTAGCACATTTTCCAGTAGGCGGTGCCTTATCTTCATTAATTATTATTATTGTTTTCATTAATATCATCATTGCAGTTGTCCCTTCTCCCTTTTAGTACAATTTAATTCAGCACGTATTTATCCAAAGCCAGCTTTCCATCAATAGCACGGTTAAATGTTATTTCTTTAGCATATGTGACACATGGCTGCTTAATTTCTTCTCTGAGTTTTTTTGTTTTTGTTTTTGTTTTTTTTTGAGACAGAGTCTCACTTTGTTGCCTGGGCTAGAGTGCTGTGGCGTCAGCCTAGCTCACAGCAACCTCAAACTCCTGGGCTCAAGCAATCCTTCTGCCTCAGCCTCAGCCTCCCGAGTAGCTGGGACTACAGGCATGCATCACCATGCCCGGCTAATTTTTTCTATGTATATTTTTTGGTAGAGACGGGTCTCACTCTTGCTCAGGCTGGTCTTGAACTCCTGAGCTCAAACAGTCCGCCCGCCTTGGCCTCCCAGAGTGCTAGGATTACAGGCATGAGCCACCACGCCCAGCCTGAGTTCTCACAATTAATCTGCAGAGTCCTGCAAACCTTCAGGATTGGCAGAATATAAAGTTCATTACCACATTATCTTGGCATTCCTTTCAGCTTTATCCTTACCAACATTCGTCTCTGGAGATTTGAAACCAAAATGTATTGTCAGTGCTTAAAACTGATGAGGAGCCAAGACTGGGAGCGATTGAACATTAAAAGGTTTTCTCGTTCACTAACTTTCCATTAAAGTGCAGAGCATTAAAGACAGGTTATGATACAAGAGAGAAAAAAAGGCGTTAAAAGCCCAGGTGTGTCTTCGGATTGGTAACAGCTAGGAGGTATTAGCTTGTGTTTATTTCTATGCATGTGCTGTCGCCCTAATACCTCCCAAAGGAGCAGGCCCATGACTGCCGCACCAACCTGCTCTAGCTCTACCTGAAACCCGTCTCTGCTGAGCCACACCAGGAGAGTCCCTGTGACACTGTTTGTCTCTTTCATTAATGTGTTTTATGTGGATTCCTCAAGGAGTCAGTGTAACCTCTCAAGCAGATCCCAGCGCTGAGCAAGGGGAAAAGCTGGCCTGGCTCAGTCCATGCTGCAGCTCAATCCCACATCTCACTGATGGGAAAACTGGCAGGAGAAAAATACTGCACAAATACAAATTGAGGGACAGTCGGCAAAATTCCTGACCATCACAGTCATCAAAACAAGGGAAGTCTGAGAAATTGTCACAACCAAGAGGACCCTCAGGAGCCATGGTGACTAAATGTGTGAATAACATGGTTCCCTGGATGGGTCCAGGAACAGAAAAATTACATCAGGCAAACTGAGGAAGTATAAATAAAGTAGGGGCTTTAATTAATAATGATGCATCATTGTTGGCTCATTAATCGTGGCAAATGTACTACACTCAAATAACCATTAATAGCAGGAGAAACTACATGCAGGGTATATGAGAATTCTCTGTACTACCTTCCCAATTAAATCTAAAGATAATCTGAAATAAAAAGTTTACTTAAAAAACAGCTATGTGATTAAAGACCAGCAATGAATTAGCTAGTGAAATTAAAGAAAAACATGTTCATGAACATTTTTGACCTAAAGCATACACTATTGCTTTAACATCAGGATTCTCACAGGTTATACTGTAGAGAGTGTGAGCTTGCTTGCGTAGACGTGTATCTCTCTGAATCTTGTTGTGCTCAGTTGTCAAACTGTGATCATAATAACTGCTCATAGGGTATCTGTGAGGATTTAATTCAACAATGTGAACCTCTATGTGTAGTATCTGACACATGGTAGGTACTCAGTCCACATAAATTCCCTTCTATCTCCTTAACCGTCTTTCCGATATGTGATCAGTCATGCTCTGTTTTTTCTTTTGATCATAAGGACTTGATCAAGCACTACAAATTGTTTTGGTCATGCCAAGCATTGATTCCCCACACGAGGTAAATTCTCAAATGTTGAATACATATTGATTTTTAATCATCTGTGAATTGTCTGAAAACAAAGCCAGAAGCTCTAAAAATAAATTAAAAGACTTAAAAGCACCTGGTGGAGATGGTGATTTTGCTCCTTGTTTTAGAGAAAAAACAAAATCAGGCAGAACTTGAAATAACTATATGTTACTTCTATAGACACTACTCTATATAAATGAATTAAACTACCTGCATTTACTGTTTCTCTGCGGTAGGAAAAATAGAGAATGGATAGAAACACACCTATTCTGATGATCCATAGCCCTCCCCTGAGGGACATGGATGATTCAAATAAAAGTTTTCTCACTTATTTAACTTTTAAGAACCCACTAAATGTGAAGTTCCATGCTCGATTCTGGAAATAGAGGCAAAAGATCATCTCAACTATTAAGCTGCTCACAGTCTGGTCTAATAGATTCCACATGGTGAGACTTGATCCTTGGCTGGGGCTGGGGGAGCAGGGACCTGCTTGAGAGCTTGCAGTCCTGCTGGGTTTTAAAGGCTGTCTGGAAGGAAACCCACCCGCCCCGAGTGGGAGGATGCAGGCCTAAACCCAAGCCCAGTCCCCCAGCTGCTCCAAACCGCAGACTGCTGCTGGCAGGTAAGAAATGGAAAGGGAAGCTTGCAGATGGGGCCCAAGAACCAGGCAGTGGCCAAGGCCTCAACTCAGATTTGCTCAGCTTGGGGCTTAAAAGATGAGGGATCTTTGCAGGTTTCCACGGTAGACAGAACTCTGTGACTGATGGGTGGATGATGAACAGAAGTGAGCTGATTGGAAGCAGAGTGTGAAGATAAAATTCAGGCAATAGGTGAGGAGAAGTAAGACAGTTGCTGAAAGAATAAAAACCAAGCCATGCGTTGGCAGGGATGAGTTGGTGGCCCACAGCAAATGAAGCGCACAGGCTTGGATAACTCCCGTATTTCCAGCTCAGGTCACTGGGACACAGTGAAATTATTAACACAGGGAATGAGACAGGTGTGGAGGGAGGATGATCATGATAGCTCCAAATAGGAAAATGTAGAGCTTGGAAAACCTGTGGAATGTCTTAGATACAATCCAACATAAGGCCAAGAAAGAATCAGTAAATCTCAACAAGAAGGAGGTAGTGACGGCAAACAAACAAACAAAAACATTGGGATTGGGGGGAAATGCATAATGACAGGTACTGGTAGTGAAAAGTTTATGTATTTTGGAATTTTTTTCTTAAATGAGAGGAAGTTAAGTGAATTTCAATAAAATATTGGTTGTAAGGATTAACACAGAGTAGATCAAGAAAGCACTAAGGAAGGGTTGAGAAACAGAGGAATCTGGGACCGCTAGGATAGAGGTGACACTTAGTCATGGGTAGGAATCAGTTTGCTCACAGAAAGTTTATTAGGTTAATGGAAAAGTAATTACTGTGTATCTTTGGCCTGACGTTCTACCATGCATTTGAACACGTGGGATGATTTCCTGAGAACTTGCTTCAAACCACACATGATGCAGAAACCAGGTTGAAGAGGTGCTGAGATGTCAAGATTCTTCCTCTTCTTCCTCCACAGTCCTCTCCCCGAAAGTGCGGGGTATTGAACACTGATGATGGACAGCATGGAACACCTGCAGAAGTTTCCATCTGAAGGTCTCTATCATGCAACGTAGTTGGAGTTGTGTTTCTTAGGCAAAATCGACATTTGTTACCAGCAGAAGCAATACTCTACACAATTTGTTTTCAATGAACACAAAATTAAGAATGTATCAATAAAATAAAATACTGTGTTAACCCAACTATTAGATAACTTTGCAAAGATATGATGGAAAAACTACTTATTTCTCTATCTCTTATATGCATGCCAATCTATTTTATTAGGATTAGTTTTGGCTGGTTGACCAAAAACCCAAAATAACAATGACTTATTTAAGATCACAGTTTGTTTCCTTTAGGTTTAAAAGAAGCCTGGAGGTGAGCACTCTGGACCTGTGCATGGTGTTTGTCAGGCCCCCAGGCCCCCAATGGTGGAGCTGCTCCACCATCCTCAATATCTGGCTTCGACCCCCTGGGCTCTGGCATCCCAGCCATCTCACACACATTTTAGCCAGAGGGAAAGAGGCAAGATACCTGCCTGAAATTGGACAGGAGACCTCCCCTTCCACCCACTGGTCAGAACCTGGACCGTGATGAGGTCTAGTTACATGTAATTTTTCTTCGAAATGGCCATGCACCCAGATAAAAAGTAGGAGTCTTACTACCAGGAAAAAATGGAGGGAGTGCGTATTAAGAGCATGATCAGTCTGGACCACACCATGCCCTTTAAGATTGGGATGGTCAGATCTGAGAGAGTATTGAGATATATGTTATACACACACACACACACACACACACACATACACATATACATATTCCACCCAAACATTGCATATTGAGCCCTTATGATGTGCCAGACACTTTTCTAAGCAATACGGAAACATCAGTGAACAAAACAGAAACAAAAAACAAAAATCTTTGCCTGCATAGAGCTTAAATTCTGGTGACAGAGTGCTCTATTTTTACCCTCAGGATTGGGACGACATTTAATCAGAACTGGGACACTGAGTGCACAAGCTATGTCGTTTCCTGGTCGACCTGAGGAAAGGATGCTCTGTGCCTTGGCTTGACAGTTCCAGGGCCAATCAGAACATCTTGCCCTCTGACACGCAGCTTCACGGGCAGAAGAATGAGACTATTTCAAAATAATGTAAAGATGACCCTCTCTAATCCCAGCATGGAATGCCTTAGAGTCCTGTAACTGTTGACTTTTTAGCCACGAAAAAAAGAGGTAGCAGGGTCAAGAATCTCCCTGTGTCCTCCTCTACCATGCTAGTAGAGACAGTGTGTAGCATCATGGAGTTCCTTGGTCTCGTGTGCCATGAAATTATTTGGGGTGACGATGATCCCTTTTAGGGTTTACATGTAACCTGGGGTCATCACTCTGTGTTGCTTCTCGGCTCACGCTGGCAGGGACATGATGTAACTTTATACCACGCTGAAAAGAAAAGGGAGTGTTCAAGCTTTAGATAAATGTCAGGAGCCCATCTGTCCCCGTGTCTGTCACTGATTAAAGTCCGTGAACTATCCATTCTCCAGTCTACGAATTCATAAGCAGTAACATGATATAATGTCAACTTGGGTTTACCACATTGACAGTATATTTGAGAGCCAATAAGTTACATTGTTTGAACTATAATTCTTGTCATCTATAAGGAAAAAAAAAAACTAATAATGTCACCTATCTCATAATGTTTTGAAAATGAATAAAGTCACATATATACACATCCTTTCTAACCTATTACATAAAACATTAATAAAATGTAAAGAATATCTATCATCGATGAAATGCGAATTCCTTGAGAAAGATTATTGAATAAACTATGATATTTTATAATTAGTGTGCACTATGATTTATCTTTTAGAAAAGATAATCGTTCAATTTTTTTTTTATTTCTAGTAGGTGTTTTGATAAGCTCAGGTGACCTTTTCCCAATCTTTACAGTTACTGATGAAGCGAGACATGCCCTGTGAGGAGAGCACACGGTGCACTTTACTGGTTTAATAAGACAAACAGGAAACCCAATACCAAGCAGAAGGCTGTGAAGGCAATTAAACTTTGTCAGAGGTGACAGTCCAACCTTCCACCACGTACACATGGCAATCTTCGTAACAAGCGGTGCTTTGATTTGCCATGAATCCTTTTATTTTCACCAGTGGAAGAACTGAAGTTGTTTTTTCGCTAGATAAATTTCCTATTTCTTCAGAACAAAGATTATCTTTGAATTAGGTTTTCCAGTGTCATCAGTTTGGACTCATTAACATTTGTGGAGTGTTCTAGTAGCTGTGATGGCTAAGCTAGAGATTTTGTGGAGACATTTGTTGCATTTTTACAGATAATAGCTGGCTCCTCCCACCACATGAGGGATGAAATGAGGAAAGGGGAATACAAAGGCCGGTGGATGGCAGGGGATAGAATATACAGAAGAAAACTTACGGGGGAAAAAAAAAAAAGGAAAGTCTAACAATTCAAAGTTGTGCGAACCTAGAGAGACAATGATTCCGACCAGCTTTTATAAGGCACAGTGTTGTCCAATATTGGTTGTTTGCTTTAATGTTTTCTTTTAAAAGGGTGACACTATTTCCTTATAAGACATGGCCAAAAGTTCTGTTGATCCTAGTATGTTATACTGATGTATTTCTTCAAAGAAAAATTAAAAACTGTGTTAGGCAAGATGACTTCAGAAAATGTTTCCGTAGTTATGCTATCACCAAGAGATTAGAGACCTAGAAACCTTATGAATACCCCCTGGACGATGTAAGTGTTGTCTTCCAAAACAGAAAGAATTCAGAAATATCTTCCCTGAGAAGGTACTAGACAGGCCTATGTGGTTTACCAAACATCCTGGATTCCAGAATCCCAGGAAGGGTGTCCCGGGAGACAAATGAGACCATGAGAGAGAGGGTCAGGTACCGGGATGTCCTGCAGATGCAGACGGGCATCTGAGCAATGTGAAGAATGGTGCCTCCAAACCAGGGCTGGCACCCCTGCATGGATGTTGGTCTGTCCCTGATGGCACTCCAACACTCTGGAGGACACCCTGGTGGCTCCAGGACCAATGTGCTTCCTGGTGTTAAGTGGCCTTCCCAAGGTGAGTCTGCTGAAACAGCCCTTCAGACTTCCCCTAATTGAAGTCCCACCTCTCAGGGCTTCAGAACTATCTGGGTAGGAGCGGGGAAAAGTTCGCATCGGTGAGTTTGGCCCTAGAGCTAAGGCTTCCCCACTAGATGATTCTGCCTTTTCCTTAGATTATAATGTTCTGAAGTCTAAGAAGTTCATTGCACCAGATGCATCATTATAAAGGAAGAAAATGTTGCCCAGAAATAAATTAATCTGAAAGGAATTATCCTTGATATTGGATATGCCAGAAGGAGGCAGTGGGAAATGAGCAGATAGGAGATCTGAGGGAGTTGAGCATTGACTTAGGCTCTCTAGACTTAATACTTTTTAAATACTTTTAATGCTAATTGCAAAGGGAAATACAAATTTTTCCTGGGCTTTCCTTTTAATGTTTAGTCCTTGGGATACCAAGTCTCTGGTACAGCTCCTACAACTCCCGAAATATGTCACTGTGGCACCTCTGTTGTCATCATCCAAAGTGATCACCACATTTTGCTTTGTGCTTTGCACCAAGTACTTCCAGGGCAAGTGCGATCACAGAGTCACCATTTCCTGTCAAGGAATAGCTACTGGTAAGGTTCTGCCCATCCAAGTTACTGCACACCGTGAGGCAGGCCATTTTCTCTGAATTTGTGATAAAGTTAAATTAATTAATAAGATAAAGAGAGCATATATTCAAATAGTGTTTACAGTTTTTATTAAATGAATCCAGACTTTGAAATTCAAAATTATGGGTAGATTCAAATTAATGTATTCCTACTAAATACTATGATGTGTATTTTAAAACAAGCTTTGGACCTTTCGTGGTTCCCATTTCAAGGAAAGCGGCACGCTTACGTGTGGAGAAGTACGGCGGAAAAGGAGGTGGCGTGAAATAGCAGTGGAGTTGTGGCCTCACGGGGTCCTTGGGTGTTCAGATTTCTTAGCGTGACTCTTTATAATGTATCAAGTTATATATGCCCAGGAGCCCATAAATGATGATAATTCTCCAGTTATTAGCATGTCAAAGACCACAGAGTCGCAAGTGACTCAGGAGAGAAGGTGGAAGCCGGGAGAAGCTGGCTTCAGACACTTGGAGGACACGGAATATTCTCCCTGTACTCGCTGTCTTAATGAACTGTAACCAGCATTGGCCAAAGTATTGATTTTTCCATTTCCAGTTTTCATCAAGCGCCCATTGGAAAACAATCCCTGCAGGTACCTGCCACAGACACAGCCCGTGTGACTCACAGCTGAGGGTATCATTTTTCTTTCCCACTCAGCAGAGGACTCACAGCTCAGCTCTGTGTTTCTGACCCTACCATGTCACCCGTGTCCTAGCAAGCTTGAGATTAACATTACAAGTCAATAATATGACGGGAATTTGTCGCCATTAATTGCGGGATCTTACGAATGATTCTTGTCATTGTCTCTGTCTTTGTTCCTCCTCTGTAGCTTTTACTAACACCAGCAGGGGAGAGTCAGGCAACCAGAAGGAGATAACCAGTGTGTTTGCTTTTTGAGGTGGAAATCAACCTTATGAGGCAAACGTTCTTTCTCTTCAAGAACAGATATGACAGAGACCAGCTGTGCGGTAGCACATGATCACGCTCTGCTCTGTTTTCTATTGCTCTGACTGTCCGCATCTGTGACACAGATGAAGGAAACAAGAGAAAATGATGGTCACTTCATTTCCCAGTTGTTTTAGAGCCGCATAATCATGGCACAGCAACAAGAAACTGGGTAACAAGATGAATATCCTTTTTGAGCTGCTAATAACATAATTAAATTAACTAAATTATATAATCCCGTAAGAAAGATAAAAATTTAGACTGAATGTCAGGAAATGTTTCCTGATAACAGGAAATATTTGATTAATAGAAAGACTCCACAGAGGATGGCTAGAAAGTTCTACCACTCAGAGCATTTCTAATTAGATCTAAGCCAGAACATGGAGGCTGCTCTTTGCTGTGTCTGCATCTCTCCTGGGCTTCCCTCATCCAGACCCCCGATATATGAGTGAGAATATTCTCTCTTAACCCCAGACCATACTGTACAATAAGCAGGTTGTTGATGGCAACGTTATTCCAATATTAATTGCAGTTTTTCATTTCTGGACAAAGGTCATCCTTGCAGGACAGTTCAAAAGGAATGGTTTTACTGAATCTTCGAAAATAGAAGCATTTACAAAAATACTGTGTAGCTTAAGGTGCAGGCATTTTCTTATATCCTTTACATCTGTTCTTTGTGGCTTTGAAGTTGGCCTGTGAGGCACTTGTTTTCTGTAAGGACTCTTAGCTCCCGGAAGTGCACAAATAATCTCTTTTAGAATTTAAAAAGCCAGCACCTACTGACCACATCTGATGTGCAACTCTTATTCTCTAATGCTGTAATGTGTGATTCTTAACACATAAAGGCTCATTGGATCGCAATAAGCGATATAGCACGGCCTGTGTGTTTCACCTTCCACTTTAATCCTTGTGCAAGCTATTGGATATATTCTTATGTTTAAATACTTAAACAATGAAGAAATGCAAAATAAAAAGTTCAAGTTCACTCTCTCACACATGTATCATCCATATTCCATATAGGTATATATCATTTCAGAATCTATTCTTTTATTAATTTATGTATGCACATATATACACATATTTTATCTTAAATAGTATCATCCTATTTTTATTGCTCTATATCTTGCTCTTTTCAACAAGTTTTAACAGTATATCTTGGAGATTTTTTTCCAGATTAAAACACATGGGTCTATCTCATTCTTTTAAAATCCTACTAGTATTCATAATATTGGCATTATTTATATAGTCATTCTTAAATTTATGCATGTTAGGTTATTTCTAACTTTTCACTGCTACGAAAAATGTTATAATTAAGATTCTTGTTTCTGTATCGTGTGCATGAGGATGAACATGTAATAACACTATATAGCACTTTCTGTACTCCCGACATTGTTTTGGAACTTTGCAAATATTACCTCATTTAATCCTTACAACATCCACATGAGGCAGATACCATTACCATCCCTATCTATACTTGTAAACTGAGGCAAAAAGAGACTAATTTATCTATGTAAGATGGCAGCCAGGATGCAAACCCCCAAAGACTATATAGAATCCAGACTTCTCAGGCTATACTGTCTTTCTGATATAATAATATTTTTAGTATTTGTTGCTGCTGAAATTGGGACCTTTTTTCCATTAGATATTCTGATTGGTTATTACTGGTTTATTTGAAAACTACTTATTTTCATATATCAAACTTTTAATAAATCTTTGCACTGAATTTACTCATAGGATTTAATAGTTTTTCAGATTGCTTTGATTTTTTTTAAAACTGAAGTATAATTTATACATGATAAAGTTCACCTACTTTAAATGGACAGTTCATGACTTTTAGTAGATATACTAAGGTATGCAACTAATACCATAGATTGGTTTTAGAAAATTTTTGTCTCCCTGAAAAGATCCCTCATGCCTTTTTATGGTTAATCCCCATCCTGTCTCCAGCCCCAAGCACCTGCCAGTGTACTCTCTGTCTCTACGGATTTGCCTTCTGAACATTTCATGTAAATGTAAGTATGTAATGTGTGACCTTTGTGTTTGGCTTCTTGTGTTTGGCACAATGTTTTTGACATTCATCCATATTACAGTGTGTGTGAGTATGGTGTTCCCTTTTATTACTAAAGATTATGTCACCTCATAGATAAATGACACTTTGTTTTATCCATTCACCAGTTGATGGACTTTTGGACTTTTGCACATTTTATTTATGGCTAATATTGCTATAAACATTAGCATTCAGGCCTTTGTGTGGACATATATTTTCATTACTCTTGGTTCGATAACTAGGAGCAAAGTACTGGATGACATGGTAAATTTATACTTAACTTTTTTTTGTGTGACAGAGTCTCACACTGTCACCCAGGCTAGAGTGCTGTGGCATCATCATAGTTCACTGCAATCTCAAACTTTGAGCTCAAGCAATTCTCCTGCCTCAGCCTCCTGAGTAGCTGGGACTACAGGCGTGCACTACCACCCTCATCTAATTTTTCTATTTTTTGTAGAGATGGGCTCTTGCTTTTGCTCAGGCTGGTCTTGAACTCCTGGCCTCAAGCAATCCTCCCACCTCCGCTTCCCAGAGTGCTAGGATTACAGGTGTGAGCCACTGTGACTGGCCTGTGCTTAACTCCTTAAGATACAATCAAACTGATTTTCCAGAGGGATATTTTACATTTGCAATAGCAATGCATAAAGGTTTGATTGCATTGATTTTCTAGATAAATAACTTAGTTTTATATGTGAGAAAAATTAAGGTTTAGTGAAGTTGAAATGTCAGGGTTAATCATACTTTTTGACTCCAAACTCCAAACTCTTAACTATGGTAAAATCAATGTCTTTAATATAGTTGTCAACTATTCTCTTGAAGGAAAAAAACAGTGTTTCTAATTATCTGTTTTCCCAAAGAAATTCTTAAATCAGACATGTATACTACTGTTAGCAGTCTCCTTTTCTTTTAGTTAGTGGAAGGAAGATAAGACATCAGAAGAAAAGAGAAGAAGGGGAGCGACGTTGGTGGAAAGAATACGTGCACTGCGGCCCAGCCAGACACTGTTCCCACTGATCCGTCTGCCTGAACCTCACACCCCCACTTGCCCCCTTCCATTCAGGAGCTCATTCTCGTCCCTCAGGACTTAGCCCACGAACAAGAGGGTGGCGGACTAATGGATCACCCTATCTGTTGCTGGTATGAGCAGGTTTCAAACTCTGAGTGATGTTTTGTAACCTAAAATCCAGAGGAAAAGTCCTCTGTTCTTTACCTTATAACATCCCTTCTGAAACAACTGTCATCTAGTGGCCACTGGCCCAAAGTTGTCCCACCCAACACAGCAACATGTCCTGGCTGTAGAGACACCAGAGAATGCTCCAGATTGCTCTCTATATGCTGTTACTACTGTAGCTATGCATAATGCAGGGATGTGTACACATGATTGATTTCTTAGGTGACCACAGCATAGGTGTTCCTTTATTACAGACAGTAACATGCAAGGTTAACAGAAAGAATGAGGGGGAGAATGAGACTGTTCCTTCCCGGGGACCCTCCTCTCTTGCTAAGGCTTACCTAGCTTATTTGCAGTCTTAGAAAATAGAGACTTCTTATCTCACTACATAAACCAGACTTTATCCCAGCATTGTCAATACTTCCCCCACTTCTCCCCCTTTAGAAGCTACTGAATTCAGAAATGAATTCATATGAACTCTAATTGAAGAATTACTTCATATATTAAATTGAATCACATGAAATCACTGCAATATAGGGCAAAAACCATCAATAGCAGCAATTTCATATGGTTCAACCCAATATTAATAATTGAATTCATCATCTCAACCTGCATGTAACTCTAAGTCTATCATACTCATAACACAACACTATTCCAGGGCTGTAACATGATGTGCTGAGCTGGATAGCTAAGTCGAGAATTATAGCAAGTCTTTTTCCAAAGATTCAAAGCATTGGGTCCCTCTGATTATTCTAGGAATTGATTTATTAAATCTATGGGTTAAACACCAGCTTCACACAGGGTTTCCACAAGACCTGCCTTATTCTAAACAAGTTTAGAAGAATCTATATGTGCAAATACCTAAAATGGGCAAATAAAATGGATTTTCTAGCAATAACATGCATCATTTATTTCAACTATGACTCTTAGCTGAACAAGTTAATTTCCAACATGTTTATTAAAAATATAGATTGGTTTTGTCTGAGTTCCTTGGAATGGTACTCTTAAGAAAAATACGTATTTATTCAGTCCAGAGGAACTGAAAGGAGATACAATGGCTTTTAAAACACCCCCTTCCCCAGCTCTGTTCTTTAGGGGTTTCAAAAGAAAGCAAATGATGTTAAATAAACCAAATGGACGGCCAAGAAGAAACCAGAGAAGGCAGCTGGAGATACATTTTGCATTTTTCTGCCAGTTTCCAGATTCCACTGGTGAAGCAATATGTAGCTGTTGGAAAGCCGCTCCCGTGAGCACTGCTGTTCCCACTACTATTTCAACAGCTTCTTCCTTGGCTCTTCCCACAAGCAGCTCATACCTGACATTCCTTGGTGAAATTTTAAGGAATATCTTCTTTTCAGTCACCTACATTTTATTTGTATTTTAGGTATCAAATAAATTTGGGTTAAGAACTCTCATTTAGTTTTCAAAGATTTACTTGCTTACCTTACTAAGAAGTGGGCAATAAAAAGACACTTTTATTAAAAAGGAATCCCAAAACAAAAGATTCAGGTATAATTCTATTAATATAATCATGCCATAGTTTATGCTTTTTATGGGTTTGAGAGGGGTGAAAGTATTTACGATAATGGAAATAATTTTTTTTGGAAAAAAACTTTTGAATATGTACTCATAATAAATTAATTTAATGTTCAAGACTCATTTGAATTCCATTAACTTCTCTGTAAAATGTTGAATTAACTTATGATAATAAATAGAATAAGAAGCACTACACTATTTAAGAGATTGAATATGCAGTAGTTTTGCAGGAAAACATACTGAAGCAGCATCTGTGATTCCATTACCCTATACCAAAATTCTGTGGATAATTTTTCAATTTTACAAGCAGCAATACGGGCCTGTTTTTGGACAGCCCAAGTGCCTCTCTTTCCAAAGCCCTCCTGCATGAGAGGCAGCTCACTGCCATAGAAATAGAGCCAAAAGCACGGTCTGGGAGAGAATGGGATGTAAGGGGATTAGAGGAAGTACAAGCTTAAAAACCTTCCAGGCGAAAATCAGGAATTGAATGTAAGTCGTGGAATCTGGAAGATGACAACTTGAGCCTTGCTTATGCCAAGACCTGTAATCACTTCCCTTCTAAAGGTCACACTGTTGCTCCCCAAAGCCTTGGAAATGCCAAAAAATACCAGTGCATGTATTGTCACTACTGCTGTCAGCAACAAACAACAACCCTGAATAAAAGCACTTAATGAAGGCAAATATTCTGTGGAGCAGTAAATGCAAAAAAATAAACAAAGTGAATAATTTTTTCATTAGGTAAAGAAATATATCTATATATACACACACATGCATAAACATACATACAAACCTATTGTGTATGTATACATATAAACATATTAACATTTTTAAAGTTAGGGTTTTCCTTTTTGAGTGAGTTAGAAGCAGCCACTAATTTCATGATTCTATACAGTCTTATCTATGATACAAGTTACATACCAAATTGCAGAAAATATACCAAACTAAGCCTTCTATGTAAGGGAAATTGGCTTCTCTTCCTTTAAAGCATCTAATTTATGCATACTCTGTGTATGAATATCCTATAATTCATACATAGTCCTTAAGAAGCAGTCAGTTTAGGAAACAGCCACTCTCTGAAACAATAATTGTGGGAAACAACATGTCAATTGTGAGCCTACTTTTCTGCAGAGTAACCTGCTCTAAGAGATTATCTCCCTGTAGAAGCAATGGGACTTACGATGTTTATCACACCCCCATCAGGAGTCTGGGGGAGTATTCTCAGAAGCACAGCCAGCATGTGCTGATGCTGTCTTGCGATACATGGTGCCATAAACCAGTTCTCAGTGAATGCTGTGTCTCTACTAATGACAAGAAGAGTGTCTGCACGTGTGGCCTTCAAAGTTCCTTTTCAGTTCATGTTCAAGTGCCTCCCTCTCCTTGCACGGACAGACACCCTGTTCAAATGGGGTGACCCACGTAAAAATTGAGGCACTCTGGTTGAAGTATGCATGGGTGTTGGTGATTTGGATTGGGGGGCAGAAGGGCAATGACCCACCCAGCTTTCCTGAGCCACCCCCATGGGCCTTGGTACTATTAAAGCATCTTAAAATCCACTTTCTGAGCAACTGCCCCAAGTAGGGTCCTGCTTGCATTGCATTGGTTGTATTTCTTAGAAGGAAACGGTACATCACAATATGTCTGTTTGTCTTTAAGATTATCTAACTATGCATTTGCCTCATTTTCCAGCTCACCAAACATTGTCAGCTTGATCCTCTTGTGGAGATGTATACTTGGGAGAGGAAGCAAGGATCCTTTACTGATAACAGTCTGGCCACTATTTCTCATGATAAGTTAACAGATGGGTATTTTGTTTATCAGGTAGAATTATATACAGATATCTTGTGCCTGACAAAACCATATAAGAATTTGAACAAAGTTTTGAACTTGTGAAGCTGAAGTCCAACCCCTAGACAAAGTGACATAAACTCATGTTCCTGCAGAACCAGGCAGTCGAGTACGAGAATAGCAGGTTGGCAACGACAATGAACAGACACTAAAGGGCAACCACTGTTTGGCTTGAGCCACTGGGGATCGAGTGGGAACATGAGCCCTGCTGTGTTCAGACCCCCTGACGTTCAAGAGCAGATAAACATCCACGTGGTTGTGGGAATACTCCTGATATTTGAATATTATTGTAAACATGCTACAACAACCAGTGGGAAAAGAAAGCATTCTTGGAAGCAGGACCTGGTCTGTGGACCGCCAGGAGTGCTTCTGTGCCAGCCTTGTTCCAAAAGGGGGGCAGTCCTATTTGGAGTTCGGGAGTTCTTCACATGTCACTATTATGTCTCTAATCTGAAAATGACCAACATCTCTCATGTATTCGGAGGCAATTGTACAGTTCAGTTAGCTCCAAATCTTTCATCTTAGATAAGTTAGCAGTAGATAGCAAAATAAATAATTATGGTAACAATTACAAATCATACTTTCTGTACATGCATATAATTTTATAATTATACATTCACACATGCATAGAGAATCTATTTATCTTAAGAAATATAAATCATTCTTCTTGTTTTGCCATTTGCAGTTAGAGTTCCTAAGCCACAAAGATCTGCAGTGGCTTTTCCAAGGACAAAGACTCCAGCACATACCATTAGACCTGATATTGCTGGACAACCTGCAAGGTCATCTTTCTCCATCGTAACACATAAAAAGGAAGATTAATTCAGTTCCTTCAATGAATTGGATGAATATTTTCAAAAGAAAAATTCGTGGCATTGCCTCTGTAACGCTCTCAATATCTCACTGTGTCCTGAACCCTGTGGAGTTTTCCGTGATGCTATCAATTAACCTGTCCTTGGGTGTGTGTTCTCACCGATCCGCTTGATCTAAACTAATCTCTGTCTTTACACATTGCCCAGATCAATCACTGCCTTCTCTGTGTTTTCTGCTTCATCTAATGTCCAAATAGCGTTTCTTTTTCCTTTTATGTACAAGGAAAATATGAAGGAAAATCAATAAAATCAGTCTTACCAAAATCACAAAATGAGTCAGAATAGGGAGAATCCTACTTAGCTTCCAATTCAGCGATGGATATTAGAGGCATTAGAGGCTTTGCCTTTTCATCTTGCCTAGGATGAAAGGTAGCTCACGAGGAGGTGTTTATAAGGGCGCGCTGATAAGTTGGGAGAAACAAGTCAAACTCAGAGCTCTATCTGCAGTCCCTGGGTCTGCACAGAGTGCGGCGTGCAGGAGGGGGTAATGGAGGTGTGGTTCATAGCCTCTCCCAGTTTCAATTTCTTTCTCTCTGCCAGAGTTAAGAAGTGAATAAACTATAGAATATATTTAAGACTATATTTTTTTCTTTATTCCCTCCCTATCAATGCCCATTTTGTTCTTAAGCAGCCATTGTGGTCAGGCTCTCTCATACTTGTCATAAATTGAAGGATCTAGATGACAGCTCATGCTGAGGTGTCAGTAATTTAGTGGGCTGATCACCCCAGAACTTGTATTTTTTAAGAGTGTGGAATTTTCAGAGTAGGAGACCAGAAGACAGGGCTGGGATGGATGCAGTGGCTTGCAGAGTGTGTGAAGGTGTTAAAGTCTGACTAAGGGGGTTGATAAGCATGGACAAGACCTGGCTCTAACTGGCTTGTCACCTTTCTAGGTCAGCTTACGTGAACTTTGGTTAATTACATCATTTGCATTGTGGTTTTGAAATTTCTCCGCCCTTGAAATCACCATGACAGTTCCAAAACAATTATATAAAGTATGAAAATGGGAGGGAACCCAATTCTAGGAATTCCTGCCCAAATTCTTAGTAAAAACCAACCCCTTGGCCTTGAATATTCCCCCCCCCTTAATTATTAAGACTTCATAAGACCAAAAAACCCTTCCTTTCAAGGGTGAGGTGCAGGCCCCAGTCTCTATGTCCCCCACACTTGGAGAGGTGAGCACAGGTTCAGCTCTTCCACTGATTTCCTTGTGCTGTGTTTGAATAGTGCCATTTGTACTGGGTGGGCTTTGGGGAACCCGTGGCTCTGCCAGCATCAGCCGGGTGTGTGCTGTCCTTCCCTGTTGCAAACATCCCTCCCTCTCTCTCCAGTCCCCATGTCTGCCTTAGGGCTCAGGGGGAAGGGGGAGGTGGCTGGGAGGACAGGAACATTGGAAGATGAGGGACATGAGCCCAGCTCTCTACCTCTTTAGAAGAATTCCTTTAACTGAAGCCTTGGGCTTCTCTTAGGTGGTGGTTGGGGATGGCATTCATGAGAACAAGTGGGTCGTCTCTGGACAACTTGGGGGGAAACATCCAGTGTTTGTTTAGAATGTGGGGTAACTTATCACCCACTATTCTCAGCTCCAAGACTTTAGACAAAATTCAGGAAAGCAAAAAAACTCTCATTCTGTGTTCTATTACATTATAAATGGATGATTTTCCATCATGGAATCTACAAAGTTCAAAGATTCTGCGGCTCACTGGGAAGGAGGCGTCAGGCTTGGGGGTGGGGCGGGCACTTGCTACTGAAGCCTAAACATGTGCAGCCCAGTCTCATCGCTGGATTGTCTTTCTCTGTCGTACCACGGTCCTGTGTTGAAACAAGGTAGGATTTAAATGAGTGCATAAACACGACCACTAAATAGCAGTCACTGGTTTGACAAAGCATAAATGAAGAACACCGCTGTTATTATCTGCACCTTACGGGTGGGGACCTGAGGTACAACTAGTTAAAGTGAATTGCCCAGGTCACCAAGCTAGTGACTGACGTTCCAGGTGCAAACACCTTCTGGCTCTGGAGTCTGTGCCCGGAACAGGGTAACATAAACACAATTTAAAAGGAAGAATAAACGAGAGGTGGCCTTGACATGCCTGACTGAGTTTGGGCAGGCTCTGCTGTACAATGTCGTCCTCGTAGCATGTCTGTTAGAACTCAGGTGCCCTAGCAGTGTGGGTTCAGCATGAACCCCACTTCCTCTCAACAGAGGACAACACTGCCAGAGACGTACCTCAATAGGCAAAGCCACCCTGGAAATCCACGGCCCTTTGGTCCCTGCTAAGAGAAGCCAGGAGCCGCGCAGCACGGCTTACCAAGCTGAGGGCTCCAACTCCCAGAGCACAGTGGCCTCCTGGGCAGGGGTGGGGACAGGTGTGGCAAATCGGGAGCAAGGTTCTAAGGAAGAGAGACTTTTCTTCCCAATTTTCATCACTGCTACTTTCCTACAAGAGCCGTCTGCTTGCACATATATTTGGCAGAAGTTGAAAAACAAGGTACGATAAAATATATTTGGCATCTCCTAACTATTGCAGCAAGATGACAAGAATAGTTTCTACCTGATCCAACTCCCCTCTGCTTTCATCTGTGAAAATAGAACAAAGATCTACTGTATAGAAAAAAATTAAAAAACCAGCCCCAGTCTATCTACAGTGTGGCCTGAGGGGTGCAAAATTAATTTTAATAAATGCACATATGTGAGTTTTGTTATGATCCAAAGAGGTGGACGGAGCATTTTTGTGTGACTCAGGAAATCTTTGTTTTAATATGGCTTCTTCCACTAACAGATGATACCTTTAACTTGATTGCTTGGAGACTGAAATTCTCATCTGTAAGATAGGGGAGAAGGACCAGGCCTAAGATTTTTAACTTTCTTTAAAAATGTCTCTATTTGAAAAATTTCAACCTGACAGAAAATTTGCAAATATAGCACTCTGAGCTCCCAGGTCCGATTCATCTAAATTCATAGACTGTTTGCATTTTGTCACATTTGCTTTTTTCTCTTTTATATAATAACAATAAATATATAATAATTAATAAGGATCTATAATTAACATTTGACAAACTATTTGAGAGTAAGTTGGAGACACTGAAAATTTTAGGCCACATGTGCATACTTCTTTGCATATGAACAAAAACAATCTCTTCCAAAATCACAATGCAATCATCAAATTTAGAAAATGTACATTAACACCATGGTGCTATATATGCAAATTCAAATTCCACTAAAGGTCCCAATAACGTGCCTCTCAGTGGCTTTCCTCAGTCCCTAGCACAGCCCAGGATCACACTTTCCTGTGCGTCATCCGCCTCCCTGGTCTCCTTTAACTGGAGCCCTTTCTCCTGTTTCTTGGTCTTTCATGATATGGACCTTCCTGAAGCAAACAGAGCTGAGATTTTATTGAACAAACCCCAGTTTGAGCCAGTCTGCATGTCCGTGTGCTCAGATTTGGGTTGGACATTTTCGCCAAGGGGACATTGGCAGTGAGATTCTGTTTCTCTCAGGCATCACTTCAGGAGGCCACACGGCCAATTTGTTTTGTCGGTGGTGACATTCACTTTGATGACTTGGGTGCAGAGGTGTCCAGTGCGTTTCTCCGCTGCAGAGTGACCATTTTTTCCTTGGTGTAAGTAATAAGTACTCTGTGTGGAGACACTTTTAAGGCTGAGGATATATCCTCTTTCCTCCTCAGCCTTTCATGGATGACTTAAGTTTTCTCTGATGAATCATGCACACAGCAATCAGTACCATTATGGCTGTTCAATGACGATTTTCTAGCATTTCCTCTACATTCACAGATTGGCCTTCTGGTATAGAAAGAGGTTTCTCCTGTCCCCTTTTCTTATTTTTCCTTCTACTTATTTTTGATCACTATGAACTTGTGGCTGAAACATTTTTTTTAATACAGACTGTTTGAGATAAGAACATCAGCGACTGCCTCCCCCCTGGGGAAACACACACACACTCACAGGCACAGCCAAAGTGCATGCATTTTCCTATTTTCCAGGCGTCGATGGATCTTTGAAGTCAATTCATGGCTCGAACTCTAAGGTAGCTATCAGACCTTGTATAATGAAACTTCTCGCTCTAAGATGCAGTGATACTTCTGAGCCTGATGAAATGACTTGATGGGAAGCAGATGGTCAGCTTCAATTAGAAAATCATTTCTTAGAAAGCAGGCTATTTGGGTTTTTTTTAATAAGAATATTGCTATACAAGTACTTTCAACCACAACCTTAAAAAGCTGTACCATTTCACTTTAACACTCAGAACATTAAAGAAACCCTCCCTTTGTCTCCTCCTCGTTTACCTGTGGGGCTCTTCAACTTTCGGGTCCCCTGCCTGGAGAATGGCGTGGCACAGGCTCCGTTGGTTTCGTGAGACTCACAGTGTAGATCAGTGTAGCTCCAAGTCACATTTCACGCTTAGGCTTTTACCGGAGAGGACAGCAGGAAGAGATCTCCCAGCAGTGACCTCCACAATCTATTTTACTTTTAATAGAAAGAAGGGAAAATATAATCAATAGCAGAACTAATTAGTTTGTTTCTCGGGCTCCGGAAACAGGCAGACCTGAGTGCCAGCCCAGCTCTGCTGCGGAGGCCTGACTGTGTTACTCAATAGCCCTAAGTCTTAGTTTGCTCTCACGCACGGTGGAACCATAATCGCATCCCTGCGTCGGGCGGTGGCATGGCATGCAGCAGGCTCCCCATGGGTGACACCCCTAGAGCCCAGTGCCTGGGGCCTCCTTGCTGTACACGGCATGTGGGCGGCTCAGCCAGAGCCCCATTTATTCTGGGAGGGTGGCCTGGGCCAGGGCTCCTGGTCCATTTCCCCCTTCACGGCCTGGGTCACTCTGGGGCTTACATTGAATGGGCCAAATTCCAGGCCTCAGCCTCAGCCAAGTTCCGGGCCCTTCCAAGTCCTCTCCTCTGAGCTTTGACAAGTGACAGATAGTTAACCTGAAGGAAGAATTTAAATCCTCTGGCCTTGCCCTGCTTTCCTTGTCCCACCCCGAGGAGTGGAGGTGGCCATGCCAGAGCAACAGTCGGGGACAGCGCGGAAAGGAGACGACTTGGGGGCTGGCAGTGACTCGGTCTCATGGAACCCAGAGTCCCCCGCCACTCATTCATCCATGTGCTCGTTCCTTCCTTCCTTTTTTCCGCCATCAAACATTTACTCAGAGATGCTATGTGCAGGTTAATGCATGAAGTTCCAGCCCTGGCTTCTTATATTGAGGAAAAAATATCAACTGTAAATTTAGCCATGACTTCTTTGAGGAAAACCAAGCAGGTTCTATGCTACTGGAAGCTTTATCAAGGCCAAGAAAGTTGCTGGGATATAATTTCTAGACATGCCTTATGGGCCCACATGACTAAGTATTGTTCAGATCATTTATCTCTGCGTTCCTCATTTTCTTTCCATCAGAGATGATTTTGGATAATCATCTTGTTATCCTCATTATTATAATATCCTTCTTATTTTAGGATGAGGAGTAGACGTTTCTGCTGCCCACACTTCCTCTCATTGGCAGAAATTCCCCGTTCCTGTAACAAAGTAAAATGAGAAGAGCAGTGGAGAGACTGCAAGTGAAGGCTGAGGCTGGTGAGTGTCAATGTGCCTTTGGAAATGAACGATTTATTTAAGGATTTATGCTTACATAATAAAAACATACCAGGTGATTAAATTACCCAGAGCTAGCATGGATTAGAGATTTTATTTCCAGATCCTTCAATCCTGGATTTGTTAAAATAATAAATGTCATTATGTGTAGAGACATTCAGAATAAGATAGAGTTTGTGTCACGTCCTCTGTAGATTGACGGTGTTTGACAGTTGGTGGAAAGGAAGGTACCTTTGCTGGCAGGGGCGGTGGGGTGGGGTGGGGGACAGGCTGGGGGGTGAGTCACGGAGGAATCTCAACCTGGAATTGGCATTTTGCTCTATAACTTTCCAATATTGTGACCTTAAAATGGGGATGAAATGCCCCGTGTCTTTCACTACAGGCGAGCTGTAAAAATCAAAAGGAGCAATGCAGAATGTTTATACAAACTGTAATGTGATGGACAAGCACAGCGTCTTTTAGAAAGGGTTTTGGAACTCAGGAGGAATCCCATGGGATCACCATATGGCCTGAACATGGTCAGCTTTGTGTGCATTCAAGGTAAAAAATTCCAAATGACATTCCCTGCAAATGCTTAGACATGAATGAGTTTCCTGTTCTAAAAAACTGAGGACTAAACTCTACTTAAGAGAATGATAGAATATTTTGTTAACATCACAAATCTCTTCAGAAAAATTTGACTGAGAAATAGTCACAGAGAATGACCTTCAAAATCAAAATATCCAATGCTCTGTGTTATCAGGAAGACGCCAGCAGAAAGCCGTGAGCTTGGGAATAAGGAAGGACTCGGGCTGCCTCAGCCTGCACTGCCTCAGTTTCCCCATTTGTTAACTGTAGATATTAAAAGTCCCTACCTCAATTGTGTTTTGTAAGCATTAATTGCATGTAGTTAAAGTTAGTAAAGTTAGTAAGTTAAAGTTAGTGCGACTTCCTGGAAACGTTCTCAAACCTGGGAACTCATCCTGCTTCACCTGCCTTCTCCTCCCTGCTGCGGAGCCCACACGGTTATGGCAGTGGTGCGCCAGGGACAGAACAGAAGGGGTCTGGGTCCCGGATGACTGCAGAGATGCCCGTGGCTACTTACTCTGGGTCTTCTTCGATGTGGAAGAAAAATAGTTTCATTTAAAAGTCTTGTTTAAGCCGCCATTTTATAGTTATTTTCGCTTGCATTTTTAGTGATTTGCAGCTGAACCTAATGCTCCCAGCAGACAATGTCTTTTTCAAAACTTGGGAAGACATTCCATTTCCACCTTGCTTGTGTAAAATCCTTGTATCTCTGCAGTCATGGTACTTGGCAAAGTAATTCTTACCATTGGGCACAAATAAATATATATAACTTATAATATCTTTCTTACCTCTCTTGCCAACGATAGACTCAAGCACGTGAATTTTTATGACTTACGGTTTTATTTGAAGAGGAAATATTACATGCCACATTTTCTTTTTATTGCTCAGTCTTTCCAGGAGTTTGTGGGAGTGATGAATGACTTTATCTTCAAATAAATGAATATTGGCTTTAAAATTAAATTTTAAATGGAAATGGATGATGATGTTTTATATAGAGACATTAGTGAGAAAGGAAAAAGTTCTTACTGAAGAGAAAAATATTATTGGAGAAATTCAGCTTATCAATCCATAGACATTGATTTATAACTGCCCAAAAATAAAGAGGAATCTAATATCAATTTGTTAGGTCATCAACATTGACAGAAATCTCCAAAAGGAAAGAAAAATTTGCTATTGGTACTTAGGCGTCAGAAGGAGTAAGCAGAAGAATTCAAATTGATTAAAATAAAGAAATAGAAAATGGGTGAAGACTGGGACTTCCAAGGCCACCCGGCAGGACAGCCCAGTCACAGCAGCCCTGCCTGGCCCAGCAGCAGATGGTGACGCTGAGGGTTGAGGACACAGGGAAGCTGGTCAGCCCATGACCAGCGATCAGGAGAAAGGAAGGTGGCCCATTGTTACCAGAAGAAAGGTGAGGGCTGACCAAGACGGCCTTCAGGCTCCCCCAGCTTGCCCGAACTGCAGACAGGCTTCCTCCTGACTCTGGGCCCCTGGCCTCCATTTTCTTGGAGCATTTACTTGAGAAAACTCACAATTGTAAATTCTTCCTCTGCGCCTTTGAGCTATCCATCTCCCCCGAGCCTCTTGCTGGTTTCACCACCCAGTTCTGTGTTTCTCAAGGACCCAGATGCAGACCTGTGAGTTGCGATGATCAAGGAAGACACCCTCGCCCCATCTCCCGGTCTCTGTGGGAGGGCAGGAGCCTCACCCTGGTACGCACCAACTAGCAGACACAAACGGCCTATTTCCACGGGTCAGCCTGTTCCCTGACATCCGCCAGGACTTGCCACTAGCCCATCCCAGCACTGAAAACCTTTCCTCCTGTGTCCGTGGCGTTGAGCTCAAGCTCTCTCCCCTGCCATCCCAGGGTCTGAGCTCACGGGGCCATTGGCGATGCCTGGTTGTTCTGCTGCATCCGCCTTCCTGGACGCCTCCCCTTGTGAATCCAAGATTTCCCACACGATCGATAGGGCTACTCACAGTAAACTACCCTGGAATGTGTAGCCACAACCTACCCGTGCAGGATTCAGAAAGCTGGAGGTGAAAACTTTCCCAGAAAGAGCAATTGGCATTGGCTTTAAGGAAAAAAAAGTTTTGGTTTTAAACGCTGACGGATGGAACTTCCGTGCTCGGCAACCTGGTTGAGGGGCCTCAGCAGAGTGGAGACAGCAGCAGTAGAAGAGACTAGAACAGAGAGCGGGGTGCGTGTGCACAAGCAGAGAATTATGTGCTGGTCTCCTCAGTCGTGTCTGCATTTCCTATGGTGTCCCTTGGCAAAGTAGCTAAAATTCTGTCCCCATTTTATTTCTTCAGTGGCCCACTTGGCATCAGTTAACTTAGTTGACTTGCTAACAGCTACCCTGACCTTTCAAACCATCCTAGATTCCAGCACCAGCACTTCACAATGGCACTTTCCCTGACTATACACATGAGGAACAAGCTCCAATGCTCCTGGGTGGCCCTAGTGGGTAGCTGCGTGTCCAGAGCTGAGTTGCTCTGACAGGCTTCCTTTGGCCACTCACTATCCTGAGGACACTGACAGCCATCAGCCTTTGCTGGTTATGTCTGCTCATTGGTATGCACCAGCGGTTTTAAACCCACGTGATCTTTTATCTGCGTGCTGGTGTTTGAAAGGTCAACCCGTGGACTCAGAGGCTTATCCTAAAGTCAGATCCAGCTAGGACTGCAGGCAGTTTTTTCTCTCCAGCTACTGGAAATCAAAGGAATAATATTTCACAATAATTTCTGCTCAAATTTTCTTTCTCAGCTGTAGCTTCTAAAGCTGTGGGTCGTTGAATCTGTTTTGTCCCCTTTCTTGAGACCTCCAAAATGATTTTCTGTATTCACAAGCTATAAATCAAAGGTTCTCCCCAGTCACTTACCTGAAAGTGTTTGGGCACTTGGGAGGAACAGAGAGTTCCCCAGTCCTTGAAGGGCATCCTTCAGCCCTCGGCAGAGCAGTAAGGCAGTAACTGATTCCTTAATAGCTACCCTGAGTCCCAAATCCGCTAAGAAAACTGATGAGCTTATGCAAAAAAAACTGACTTCCATTTAACGATGGCATCAATGTATCCCAAAATTATTTTTGGAACTTTGTCCCTTTTGATTATCTGTCTTCCAGAAGAAGAAAGGCTTGGTGCTTGCAGATGAGCTTACGGAGGCTGTGAGGTTAGTACCACTCCCGCCACTGGATTGTGTGTAATTAGGGATGCGCCACCTAGGCTGCAGGTGTGTATGCGGATTTTAGCAAGGGGTCCACCTGGGTTTCCCAGCACTCAAGCAATGTGGGTAGAAATCAGCTATTTTAAAAATGTCCATCTCTCCATGCAATTTAACCATAATCTGTTTCATCGAATGGATTTGAACACACTGAAGGAGAGTCCACCTCACTGAACTAGATACCAGATCCATAAAATTTTTTCTCAAATATTAAATTCTGAAGTAAAAAGTAGTCACACACAAAGAGCTGATATCATTAAAACATAAAGAGCTCTTAGCAAAAACACAAATCAGCAAAACATGAATCAGCGAAACACAAATCAGCAAAAACACAAAACATCCAGTAGAAAAATGGGCGAAAGATATGAAGAAATACTTTAAAATATATAAAAAGAAACTCAACCTTTCTTATTAAAGAATAGAATGAAAACAAAAAGGAATACCATTTTCAATGATTAGATCATCAAAAAAATTTTTAATTTGGTAAGTGTTGACAAAAGTATGGCGAAATCCATTATTATACGTTGCTTGAGACATTCTTTAATATGACTTCTATGAAGACAAATATACAATACTGTGTTATCAAAACTTACAAAGCCTACATCCTTTAACTTGGTGTTCTCCTACAGGAGGCCATCCTATGGACATACACTTATGGGGAGGGGACTCATGCCAAGAATCCATACTGGAGCATTGTTGGGAGTGGCCAGACTAGAAATCATCTCTTGTCCATCAACACCTACCTGGTCAAGCAAATGATGTGTATTCAATGAAATACCATGCAACTTTTTCATGAAAGAGGAAGGCTTACTTTTCTTTAATGTTTCTCTGTATGTTGATGGCCTTTGCTCTAATGACTCACGTGCATGCATCTCATTAAAAATAAATGCAACAATCATGCATTATTGGTTTTTTTATGGAAAAAAAATCCAACTAACAACATAACCAGCAGAAATATCTCATACCCATCATTTCCAATTAAGCACATCTCAGAACTATGAACATTATTGTCCTTAATTAACACTTGCCTATTTCCCATCTGCCCACTAGACGACCCTTAATGCATTATGGAATGGATTATAAATATGCACTCGTTATCTTCGAGGGTCTGTTTTGCCTCCTTTATTCTGTGTTTTTCACAAAAATCTACATTTGCTAAATACCCACCATGCACCAGCCCTTGCTAGATACATGATGCTAACATTAAGGGGAACCTTGTTAAAGTCTAATCGGCAACAATTCCTCAATTTGAGGGAAAAATTCTCCAATAATGAAGTAATAAACAAGATTTCCTTGGGGAAATATTTTTGCACATCTCCATTTCCAAAGTTGGAAATAATAATGTCATAATTTTAATTTTAATAACTAAAATAATAATTTTAATAATGTAATAATCATTTTAATAATTAAAATAACAATATTTCAAATATAATAATAACTATAATAATTCTAAAGAGTTAGAGGTCATGAAACAAGAAAACAGAGTGCTGCATTTTGCTTTGGGACTAATTATGTGCTCCAAATCTTTTTCTAAGGTTTAGATGGACTTTTTATTTTATTTTATTTCTTTTTCTCCTTCTTTTTTCTAGAAAGAGCAGCTAAGCACAACTAGGTCAAGATGGTTAAAAATAAAATCGTTTTTAGCCACTTAGCCAGAAAATATGTTGAAAGTGAATTGTCTACTGTTAAAAAAGGCTGTGTAATACTGTGATTTTTTAAAGTACATGGTATTTTGAATTTTATTTCCCAGAACAAAATCCAGGTGGAGGAAAGTCTTTATTGGCTTACTTTTTACATCACTCTGTTTTGACTTGTCTGCTTTTAAAATACTGTCACTTTATTAATGCAGAAACACCTAAGTGTGGATTATCTTAATGTGAATCCCTGTTAGAGTAACTCGATAGAAATTATTCATCAAAAAGGAATTAATCAAAAAATAATGACAATCAATATCTATTGTAAACCGCATTATCATTCCATTATTTTTATAAAAGGAGTTAAATTGCTAAAAAGAATTGAAGAAAATATATTTTTTGGAAAATGATGAAATTTCAACCTGGAAGACTCCAGATCATGTAGTTCTTTGTGGCTGTGCCCTTGGAGATGTGAGCTTCTAGATACATTTTTCAATAAAAAATGTAATTAGGAAACAACATGAAATCATTATGTATTTGAGCTGACTGGAAGCAATTCTTTGTTCATTTTCTCTCTTTCACTCTGGGATATTAACCTTGAGAGTATTTCCCAGCAGATCACAGTCATTACTTTCGTAGAGAAGGCCAATTCAGCTGAGCCGCGCGGCTCTGTTCTATATTTATCACCCACGAGATGCAGCGCTGGGTGGAGCTGGCGTGTTTAGGGGGAATCAAGCGCTGTCAAGTCTGGTTAGGGGGAGACACCGCTGCCCTGTCGCCAGAGCAGCACCACAGCTCACGTGTCCCACCTGCACTTTGTTGTTTGGAAACTCAAACAGGAAAGGCAAAAAATGGGGGTGAAGGGAAAGAGCATGTGAAACTTCCAGTGGCACAAAAAGACCATGACGCCTTCAGGAAACGCCAGCCCACCTGACAAGTAGTTCAAGTGGACAAGATCACGGGAGTGGGGGCTGGGGAGAGATGGAGGGAAAGGTGGATGGAGGCCGTCACAGCACAGGACTTTGGACTCTGGGATAGACTAGTGTTATCAGAGTCAGATTTTTACAACACACTGAAAGGCACTAAAAGACTCCAAACAGATAGTAAACAAGTCAATCACAATCACAACGAATCACTGCCACAGCACAAAATTACCTCCTTGCCATCAGTTACATCTAGACTTATCCTGATACATTGAAAATTTCCGTCATTGCTGTCATCAGTAAATAGATGCTGTGATGCCCTGAGAATGTCTGGTCACATATCCAAGATTTCTCCTGTGTCCTAGGAAGTGCATGACCCACGCTCTCGGCAGCCTATGGCTGATCTAGCTCAAGACTGCCTGGGTAGCATCTCTTTTCAGACATGCGCAGCGTTCAAACATCAGCCTTCTCTGCCTTTGAGGTCTGTCTGGCTCTAGCAAGCAGGTGTGCTTGGGTGTGTTTCCAAGGCTGTCCCTGCCAGCTGGTCCTCCCCTTGGTACACACCTCCATCTTCTGGCTCTCTGCTCCAGGCTGCAGAACCATCGCACACGTTGGTTCCTCAACACACTGTGGAGGAGCAAACGTCAGGGCCCACAACCACCTTTCCTTCATTGCCTCCATGGCACTACTATAGGCCTACCCAGGAATCTTTGCTCACTGCTGTTGTATCTGCCTCTGGGAGAGGATGGTTCCCGTGTGACTCACAGGAGCTGCACAACCTCACCCACCAGGTAGTCCAAGGACACAGAAATCCCCAGCAATACGGTTCCCCAGGTAGTTGGTTCAATTATATCCTCCAGAATAACATGTCCAAGTCCTAAGACAGAAGCAAAGATTGGCATGATGCAGCCACAAGCCAAGGAATGCCAGCAGCTACCAGAGGTGGGAGAGGCAAGGACCTGTCATTCCCTAAAGTCTTTGGAGAGAGCTTCCATTTAATATGTATTCAAAAAGATGAGCTTGATCTTCTTAAAAAAGGTCAACTTGACAGGCTCTTTTGTTTGCTTTTGTTTGTTTGGTTTTAGATACAATCAAGTCAATACAAAGAAGTCCATGGGTAACAATGAAAGACATCGCACTATTCTTCTCTTTGTTTTCTACCGAGCACCCCCCAAAGGAGTGATCAGCCGGGTACTGCTCATTAAGGGATAAAGGCCTGTAATTCCACCAATGAGATACTGGACTTGCATTAGCAGGTCCTACGGCAATGAATTTAGATGATGAAACCATCCTCACGTGCCTGAGCCGTGTCTGCAGATGTCCCTCCTCTTTAAAACCCAAAGCTTGCTTATTTGCTTTGCTGGCTTCTCATCTTTCCATCTGGCCTAACACATAGGGAAGTGATAGTGTTTCTTTTTGCACTTTACATTTCAGGTCTGGCTTCCTATAAAATACATTCTTTTTCAAATATTTTCCTTCTGTATTTATCATCTCAACAATTCTATAACTACGATGATAAGCTGCCACTCCATGTGTTTCTAAGTGTTTATGTAATTTTTTGAAAAATCAACTTACAATATCTATAAAACATAATATTCATGAAGTATCATCTCTTTTGAACTTATCCAGAACAATATTTTAAAAATATCAATTATTCAGTTCACCCACCAGTTTCACTTAGTAGCTTCTCGTCACATGTAGAAGAAGAAAGGCTGAACATCAGTGCTCTAAACACCCATCTTAAAGTTTTGCAGAGAGAACTGCAAAAGTAACCAAAGATACTAGAACAAAAATAGTAAAAAGAAGAGCAGAAATTAGTAAAATAGAAAGCACATATACAATAGACCTGATCAACAAAGACAAAAGTTACTTTCTTAAAAAGACTAATAAAATTGATAAATCCATGGAAAAATATGAGAAAAAAAGAAAGGAAAAAGGTAAGAAAAGAGAGAAAGTATAGACTACTCATACATAGACAAGTATCAGAAGCCCAGAAGAGAAATCTCTTAAATTTAATGTCTCTTCAAATACCTGCATGCCTTGTCACGAAGGAAATCTCCAAATCTCCAAAATGGTAGGAAACTAGCAGGTGAAAAAATAGAGGCAGGAGGAGGATTTACTGTTCAATAAATATTATGAAAATTATATTGCAAGCATATTGTTGTGGGATTGTGAAATACTTTTCAAACCACCAAAGACAAAAAGGGACTATGCACATATATATGGTATATTACATGATGTATGTAGTTGCTAACTATTGTGAATTTCATAGAGATCCAGAACAAAAACAAAACAATGATAAAGATGCATTTTAAAGACAGGCATTTCCATCCAGTTCCCAATTAATATTCCCTAGGTAATTTGTAGGCCTTTATTTTTTGGAGCATCTTTATCTTCACAGCAAAATTGAGTGAAGGTGCAGAGCGTTCCCCAAGTCCCCTGGGCTCCACCCATGTACAGCTTTCCCCATTATCAGCCTTCCCCACCAAAGTGGTGCGTTTGTTACAATCAATGAATCTGCACTGAAACATCATTATCACCCAGGGTCTGTAGGTTACATTAGGGTTCACGTTTGGTGTCCACTCCATGGGTTGAGAAGAATGCACAGTGACATATATCCACCATCACAGTATCATGCAGAGCAGTCTCACTGCTCTGAACATCCTCTGTGCTCTGCCTGTTCCCCACTCCCTCCCCACCTACCCTTGGCAGCCGTTGATCTTTTTACTATCTCTGTAGTTTTCCCTTTTCCAGAAAGTCATATATTAATAGTTGTGTATTTGTCTATTCCAGCTGCTATAACAAAATACCATACCCTGGGTGGCTTATAAACAACAGAAATGTATTTCTCACAGTTCTGGAGGCTGGGAAATCCAAGATCAAGGCACTCACAGACTTGGTGTCTGGTGTGGGCCCACTTCCTCACAGATAGCCATCTCCTTATTCTACCCTCACATGCAGAGGGGTAAGAGAGCTCTCTGGGGTCTCCTTTACAAGGACACTCATCACATTCCTGAGAACTTCACCCTTATGACCTAATCACCTCCCAAAGGCCCTGCTTCTAATACCATCACCTGGGGAGTTAAGATTGTGACATACAAATTTCCAGGGGACGCATTCATTATAGCCAGTTGGAATCATAAACATAACATTTTCTGATTGTTTCTTTTACTTAGAAACATGAATTTCAGTTTCTTCCACATATTTTTATGACTTGATAGCTCATTTATTTTTAGGGCTAAGTAATATTCCATTGTATGGATGTACCACAGTCTATTTATCCATTCACCTACTCAAAGACATCTTCGTTGCTTCCAAGTTTGACAATCATGAATAAAGCTTGTGTAAACATGTGTGTGCAGGTTTTTCTGTGGACATGAGTTTTCTACTCCTTTGGGTAAGACAATTATTTTTAAATGAGTATAATAGGAACTAAACTTCTTCAATGGCCTGTTGAGAGCATTGCATGAACCAGTGCATGTCCATATGCTAAACTCAGAGCCTGGTTTATAATAGGTAGTGAGAAAATGTTAGTTTGATGTGAATATTCATCATTCCTTCTCTTGTTAAGAAATGCCCCAGGAGTGTCTGCTTTCCTTAGGGTCAGCATCTCTGGGAGGTCGTGCAGCCCTCCACACATTTTCACATCTCTCCATGTCTCTCTCCTGCCTGTTTCCTCCATCCTCACTTAGCTGTTTTTGCACCTCCCAAATAAAATATTTGCACTTTGTTCTTTGTGTCAGGTTTTGTCTTCCTAAAGGAAACTGGCCGAAGCACCATGTGCACCAGACTAGCAGTTGACTCAGCCTGAGTCATGAAGAAAAGGTCCAGCAGAATCTGGATATGGAAAGACGAGTCAGTAGGATTTGCCTTGGTTATCTCTAGCTTAGAATTTTTTCAAGAACTCGTGGGCAAGAGAAATTGGATGTTACTGTGAAGGCACTATTGTAGATTATTTATGGATTGTTGCATAAAATCACAATTATATAGGTATTGCTATAAATACAAAAGTGGACTCCATTCATTAAAGACTCTGGTGCCCAGGTTGGGTACATAAATAGAATAATATAAAAAGAGCCCAGCTGGGGATTGTCCTTGTCTGGGTGGGTTACACATCACAGTAGAAACTGTTAGGAAGCATGAAACCAAGCAAGACAAAGCATTCCCACCCTAAATTCAGCTCACTGAGCCTGTCAGCACCAGCATAGGAAATCACCTGGATTTGTGGTACAAACTGTTAGATGTTTTGTGGTTAGTTGGAAAATGGCTCTAAGTATCTTTTGTCTTCCTAGCAAAAGAGAACTGTGAGTCTATTGTCTTTGGTGTAATAGTCTGATGCTACAGTTCTATAGAGAGACTCTTTTAGAGAGGAGGAAAGCTGTTGTACATGTCAAAGATTATTCTCAAGAGATTATGAAGTATCAGGGAGTTACAGAGACAGAGGGAACTAATGCTTACCCTTCAGAAATGTGAAAATGTGATGATGAAATCAAGTATAATCAGGAGGCTGATGAAATCAAGTTATCCACAAACCAAGAAAAATATTTTAACCACTTCTGTATTGAAACTTTAATTTCTATTGTCTATACATTGCCCCTATTACATTCTGAGAGAAATAAAAACAAAACTAGATATCACCTCTTCCTGTGTTAAAAAAATAAACAAAGAAAAATGAATTGCCAGGCAGTTTAAGCATATTTTTAGCAACTGTTTCATTAAATACATGTATGGCCCATTAATATACTTTACCACACAAAAAAAGTCACAAACAACTACTATCATTCTTTTTTTTTATTTTTTTATTTTTTTATTTCAGCTTATTGTGGGGGTACAAAAGTTCAGGTTATACATATTGCCCATGCCCCCCCATCCCCCCGAGTCAGAGCTTCAATCGTGTCCAGTCCCCAGACAGTGTGCATTGCACTCATCATGTAGGTATATACCCATCCCCTCCCCCCACCCCCATCCCCCCGAGTCAGAACTTCAAGCCTGTCCATTCTGCTGAAATGCAGATGAATCATAGTGAATCTCTTACATTCCTCCTTTCTAAATCAAGGGCATCCTATACAGGGATTTCTTCTGGAAGAGGGTGTTTGTCATTCTAGACATGTTCGTACAGAAGAAGGTAAGCGTCAGGAAATTTACTCTAAAGAGAAAAAAAAAAAGAATCCAGTAACTAGAAGACTTTAAACTGTAACTACAGTAGTCTCTGAGTTAAGTTCATTCTTTTTGAAATGCCTGTATCATTTCCCAGATCTTGCGCATTTAGTGTGTCACTGAAGTTTAAGAATTTGGAGGTAGCAGGTGGTAAGAAGCTGTCCTTAAAGTGATAAGGGTCTTTTCTCATTTTAGACACTTATAGAGCCACAAAAGCAAAATGCTAAACAAATGAAGAATGGGAATTAGAATCTTAGAGAAACCACAGATTTATAGGATAGACAGATATGGACAAGATTAGTAGCTAGACACTACCTATATACGGAGACTTTAAGATCAAGTTATATAAAGCAGGGAAAGAGTATAAATTACCTTTCTCTCATCCTCATATATTGAAGACAGAGAATGAGAAATAGTAGAGGAGTCACAGGCGAACACAAAATCTGATGAGCCTCTGGGAAGCGCTGCCTAAGCTCCTCTCTCCCGAGCTCCTGCACGCTCCCTCTAAATCAGGAATGCCATTTGTCTTTTCTCTGTGCCTGTGGCCATTGCATATCAAAATTCCCTGAAGAGTCAGCCATTCCAGTTCTTCAGAACAGTGAATTCAGCTGGAAAAAAATTATGAGTGTTAGCTCATATGCACAGTATATAAAGGCAAACATTTTACTATTGCATCAGTTTTATTGATGTTTTAAAGATTAAATTCAAAACATTTAACATGAAAAGACCTATTCCAAAACTCTTGGTTAAAAGTAAGCAACATAATTCAAGGGTAATATTAAGAAAGATGGAAACTTTGGAGAGATTTTTCCAGTCTAAGATCTGGAATTTTTCCATTGCATTATTTTCATGTCAGTTAAGGTCTTTCCAGAGTAAGAAATGTCCAGATTGTAACTAGACATCCTAATTCTTCTTTCTTTGCATTTTAATTCAGCTTTTTCTCTGGTATAGAAAATGTAGCAGATCAATTTAGGACTCTCCACTCTGCATACATAAAACATAAAGTGTATTAAAATTCTCATGAAAAAGAAACGCAAATATCCCTGGCAATAAAAATGATTCATTGACATCATAATCTTCTTAAAAGCTAACCTGGAAGGGTCAGAGAAGAGGGGAAGAAAGGCAAGATGGGAAAAGCTTTTATTCCTGGAAAAAACTCTGAAATAGACAGTTAAAAAAATTTAAAATGACAAATTTTAAACAAATAGTTTTTATATTTGCTTTACAGTAGAAGTATCTCTAAATTCACAGCAGTGTTGAAGGAGAAATTGTGTTCAGAAGAATTTTTCCTAAAAACAATCAAGATAAATGCCAGATCCTTTGGAATGGCGAGAAAGATGATGTGCATTTAGTGAGGCTGTGCAGCCAGCTACGGAGTAAGGAATGGCACACAAGACCTGAGGCCGCCTGCCAACAACAGCTGTAGGAGAAAACCGTCTTAGAAGGGGCTCCTTCAGCCTAAGTCACGTCTCTCATGGCTTACTGCATAATTGCAGCCGCAGCCAACGGTTTGATTATAATTTAATCAAAGCTTCTGAGCCAGGATGGTGGCCATGGAATCAGGCTCCACTAAGGAGTGTGTGACAAGTCTCCCGCCAAATTAAGTCTCCCCCAAAATGGATGGCACTGGACCAGCTGGCCGACACTCAGCTGTCACTGCAGTCCGCATGCGAAGGAGAGAGATGCCAGTGTGAAGGGCGTGCCTCCAGGGTGGATCCCCACATCCAGGTACAGAAGAATGAAACTGGACCCTTATCTCATACCATATGCAAAAACTAACTCAAAATGGATCAAAGACTTAAACATGAGGCCTGAAACTGTGAAACTGCTAGCAGAAAACACAGAGGAAACAAGGCCACAACATCGGTCTGGGTGATAATTTCTTGGATATGGCCCCCAAAGTACAGACTTTTGAAAATTGGTAACAGAAAAATGGGATTACATCAAGCTAAAAATCTTCTTCACAGCAAAGGAAATGATCAACAGAGTGAAGGGACAACCTACAGAATAAGAGAAAATGTTTGCAAACCATATATCTGATAAGGATATATAAGGAACTCAAACAACTCAATAGCAAGAAAACGAGTAACCCAATTTAGAAATAGGCAAAGGTCCTGTAGAGACATTTCTCAAAAGAAGAAATACAAATGGCCAATAGGTATATGAAAGACTCGGGGGGAAAGGCGGTACATGGACAACGTATGTAACCTGAACTTTTGTACCCCCATAATAAGCTGAAAAAAAAAAAAAGAAACCTGAAAAAAAAAAATGCTTAGAATCACTAACCATCAGAGAAATGCAAATCAAAACCACAGTGAGAGCTCACACAAGTTAGAACAGTAATTATCAAAAAGACGAAAGATAAGTGTTGGTGAGGATGTGGAAAGAAGGGAAACCTCGTACTCTCTTAGCAGGGAAGTAGATAGTACAACCTAATGGAAAACAGCATGGAGGTTCTTCAAAGAATTAAAAATAGAACTATTCATGTGCTCTAGCAATCTCACTACTGGGTACATTTCCAAAGGAATTGAAATCAGTAGGTGGAAGAGATATCTGCACTCTCATATTCATTTTAGCATTGTTCACAATAGCTGAGATATGGAAACAACCTAAGTGTGAATCAACTCATGAATGAACAAAGAAAATGTGGTGTGTGTCTGTGTGTTTGTGTGTGCGTAAAATGCAATACTATCCAGCCTTAGAAAAGAAGGAAATCCTGTCATTTCTGACAACATGAATGAACCTAGAGGGCATTATGTTAAGGGAAATAAGCCAGGCACAGAAAGACAAATACTACATAATCTCACTTACTTGTGGAATCTAAAAAAGTTGAACTCATAGAAGTAGAGAGGAAAATGGTGGTTACCAGGATCTGGGGGTGGTGAGGATATGTTGGTCAAAGAATATATAATTTCATTTAGACAGGAGAAATATGTTCAAGAGATCTGTTGTGCAATATTGTGACTATAGTTAATATTATAAAAATGTATTGCATTCTTGAAAATTGCTCAGCACACACACACAAACATGATAAGTATGTAAGGTAAGATATATGTTAATTAGCTTGATTTAATCATTCCTCAATGTATACATATTTCAAAACAACATGTTGTACATGATAAATATGTACAATATGTTGTACATAATTTTAGTTTGTCAATTTAAACAACTTCACAAAATATTGGTTGCTAAAATAAGTCTGTATCATTTTATTTCCAGGAAATATTGCATTTTGTTATCCTGGTGTCCTAAGTGCTTAAAATAGGATCTTATAAGATTAAGAAAATAACTACCATCATCTATCAAAAATAAAAGGTGGCTTAGACATTGCCTAACCTAACCTTTTCTTCATATCTGTAAGAATACTACAACCAACTACATTGCAAGACTTGCCCATAGACTAGAAGCCAAATCTCTCCAGAGTCAGGATTAGAATTTAGAGTTCAAATCTTCTAGATCCCAATCTACTGCTCTTCTACTCATGATGTAAACTGCTAGATTCAGAATATTAATTTGAAGCATTTCACTTTTAAAAGCCTTAGTCATGATTTATTAGTCTTAAAGAGAGAGAATATATGTCATATTTTTATAGAAACATATAAAAAAGGTGTTTCAAAGATCCAAAGAATACAAGAGTGAAACTTTGAAAATATTATAAAATTAAATATAAAATTAGGTTTCATTTATCAGTAATGATTTACATACAGGACATTCTTCTCACAGATAGGTTAGGTGTTTATGACTTGTGCAGTAAAACAAATGTAAGAAAAAAATAATTATGATTTTAATTGCAAAACACTCTGTAGACTCAGGAGTAACAAAAAAGGAAGACACTAGATAAGAAACCAATGTGATAATTTGATATGCTAATAAGAATTTAGATGTTGATTGTATCAATGGGAAACTTAGAGGAAGAAATACAACAACTGCATGAAGAATAGCTCTTAAATTTTTAGGATGTAAAATACAAAAGTGTTCAATTTCTTCATAAATAAATATTTTATTATAGAATGTTGATTTTCTTTATTAAACATACTATAGCAATTTTTAGCAGAAAATTTAAGTGCTGAATTTTTTTAAATATATCTTTTACTATAGCTGAGAAAGCATTCAAACTTGCCTTCTTTTAAGTTTCATCTGCCATCATAAAAAGTAGATAATGAACACCATTTAGATTAGTGAAGAAATAAAGATTACCTTGGAAATATAGCCATTACATAAAAACGTTCTTTTAAAAATCAGACTAAATGTGACTGAGTAGAAAATATGTGGTATAGGAAACTTAAATGTGTTTGATGATAGACTGGCCATATTAATATTTTAGGAAAATAATACCAGCATTCTTTACTTATCAACAATTATCAAAGGTTTCCAATACTTTCAAAATGAGAGTATTTTCAAAGAAATTATTACACATCCCAGATAATTTAATAGAGAATAGAGAACAGAATTTACGTATCAATTATCTTTCTATGTTTATATATAAAGAAATACTGATCTTTGCTTTAAATTATCATGAGGCTTAGTGAAAAAATCAATGTTCTTAATTTGAAGATAACTGAAAATTAATAATCATTCAGTCAGTTGTATAATTTTAAATAGGATAGCACCTAAGCATAGAAAATATCTTTTATGGTTTACTGTCTGAACTAATGTGTGATAGTCAAGAATCACAAAAAACAAGCTGAGACAAAGGAAATAGTGCCAGATAAAACTACTAATAATTACATTTTTGGTCTTTGTTTCTCCTGAGTGTAGTATCATTTTTAATCTGCACTTAAACAGACTGCTTTTATAAAATTTGTAATAAAATTCTACCAGACAGAATTTAAGTTTCATACCTACAAAATGCCTAACTCATGCTAAATGATGATTCACTAAGTAATAGTCACAAAAAACAATGCATTAGATTAAAAAATAATAATGTGGGGAAGGTTTGTGATAGTAATGATTCAGGCAAATTGATTTGTGAAGAAACAATGTATCAGTATCCTGGTTTGAACCCTGACTCTGATTTCAAATCTTCTATGAATGGATGAAGCAGGAATTATGACTGATTTCTATAGTTTAGATCTGATCTCCCTAAAGGTCATAAAAGAGATGATACATTTAGCTACCGTATACTACTGTGGTAAACCTATTTAATAAAAAATATAACAATTCCTGAATTTGCTACAAAGTAGTTTCCAAACTTTTTGAGTACTTTAAATAATATACTATGACCACTAGTTTTCACTGAGCCATAGATGTAGCAATTTAACCATGATTAATGTTTACTTTTTAAAAGTAGTTATGAAACAGAAAACTTAAAATATACATATAAAAGCAACATAGTTGAAGTATCATAATGTCACTCTATTAACCAAAAACATTGAATCATTTTACAATTAGAAACTTCTGCTGAGAGATCTTCATAAAATTTAGAATATTGGTCTTAAAGAAAACGTCCCTTGATTCAGTAAGCACTTACTGAATGAAAGAGTGAATGAGTGAACACACAATGAGGTGTGGATATATTTTTAACACACACTCAATGTAGTTGCAAAAGTGATATTAAATTTAAATATTTGGAACTTGATGAGATATTTACTTACAGCTCTTCAGTGACTAGGACTCCTAGTGAGTGGTCTAAAGAGAGCCCACCTCCTAGTCCTCTCCCTAAGCCTATCCTCACCATCAGATCATTACTGGACATTCTGCTAAGATAAATGAGCTATAATTCAGAGAAATGTCATAACTACATTTCCGTATAGGGAGTGGAGTAGGTACCATTTGTAAAATTGTAGAAAGTCGCAAAGTAACCACTCTCCGAAGTGAAGAGATTCTGCAAAATGTGCCCTGACCAAGCCTGTGGTTAGCTTGAGCGTGGAATTGGGAACAATAAAGAACGGATGGGAATTTATGCATAAGAACTTGGAATTTTAAAACTAGCTTTGATTTGAATATTACAAGTCTCTTAGAAATACTACACCTTCCTTTTAGGGGATAAACCACTTAAATCCTTAGAAAGGGTGGCTTCCAAAAGGTATTGAAACAGAAAAAAATGCTTTCTGGGAGAAAATGTCAAAAGTTTGCTTTTTTTTTTAATTTTGGAAATGAAGACACACCTCACCCTAGCTCTAGCCCTGTAAATCTTTTTTGCTTGGAGTGATACAGATTTCCATGCTTTTCCTATTACTTCTCTATATCTCTATATCTCTTCAAAGTTATTTACTTTAATTTTGCATTAACTGGGTAGACTTTATCATTTAGTGTTTTACCTATTTGTTGGGAAAATGACAGATGCTGAATATTGCACTGGAGTAGCCAGGGCTGCACCATCTTCCCCCTTAACTTGCCCTCTTGCCCTCCGTTTGTCCTTGAAGTTATTCCCAGAATTGCCTTGGTGGTGAAGATTATGTATCGATTTTTATGAACCCAATGTGTTCACCAAACCTGTAGATTCAGTTCTTTCTCCAGTTTAGAGATTTTTCAGGTACCTTTGATGTCTATTGTGTTTTCAACCTCAAGGACAGCAATTAAGTTAGATAATTTTAGTCCATTTTCCATATCTATTAGCTTCTCTTATTATAGTAAAATATTTATTTTGATTATCTACACTTTGATAATCTCTAATCATCTCAAATCTTGTTGGTGAGTAATCTGGTTTTAGTGTGGGTTCCATTCTCATCCTCACTGTTTCGGTTTTATTTATTTCAGAATATTTTATTCCTTAAGTGTGTTTCCTTGGGCATGCCCTCTCCCTTTTCATCTCATTCTCCTGTTTATTCCTCTTGTCTTTAAGCTATTATTTCTTTGAATCTATGTGTCATTAGCTTGTCACACGGCATGACACAATTGTGACAAATTCTCTAATGCTCCTTGAATTTTGTTTTCTTTTGACTTTCTCTGCCTTTTGTGTGTCGTGTTTCTTTCTCCCACGTTTTGCCCTGAGTGTGACTGTGGAGTCCCCTGTGACCCTCCTTCATCCTGCTCACGGTTGGATAGCTGAGCCGGCGCTCTCTGCTCCGATGCGATGCTGGTGATTTCTTGACTCTCATGACTCTTTTCCTCTGTTATTAAGGACAGATTTGTTTTTCCATCTGGGCTTCAGTTTAAGGTCTGGGTATTAGGGTGCTAGTTGCCCTTTCGGTGGCCTAAGGGCACTGACAGGAGAAGGAGAGTATGGCCCCTATGGTGGGGTCTCTTGTCTCAGCTTCATGCTGCTGGTTGTGCTAAATGCCCTGTGCCCAGGGGGGCTGAAGCGGAGCCTCAGAGCCCCAGACGCGCACCCTGTGTGGTGGACCACAGCTTCCTGCTCTCCTTGCTCACTTACCCGTCTCCCCAGTTTCTCCCCAGCACACTTTCCAATGCCCCTCAGTTAGGAGGGAAAAGACAAGGATGCCCCTTGCCTTGGACCTCCACAGATATGGGAGAAATGGGGGGAAAAAATCTCATGCTTTGCTAAATCACCACATTGGCTCTGGGGAATAGGGTGGAGTTGGGAGTGAGCTAAGCTATACTGTACTCAGAATCATTTTTTATTTTTTGGTTTTAACTTTAGGCTGTTTATGGAATTGGGTTATATCTACCTCTGTATTTATTTGCTATAAGTACTTTGGGCTTGGGCACCTGGTTTCTACTAAGCTTTTGCTCTTTGGATCCAAGAGAGAGAAAGTCTATAATATAATTTAATTTTTTTATTTTAATGTGCAAGTTTGTATTTACAGCAAATCTCTAGTATTTTTATTTAAAAATATTTACACTTTGTCTTGGATACCTTTTTGTGGGTTTGCCTTTTTTTTTTTTTCTAAACCAGATGACTTCTTTTTGAGATCATAGTTAATAATATAACTGCCTCAGCTGACTTAAGTAAGTAACTTTGCTTTTACATTTCTTTTTTTATTAGTATAAATATAATCAATGCTCACTGTAAAGTTGTAAAGGAAATACAGGTGGTTTAGATGCAAAATTTTATTTTACATACGTTAAAAAAATAATTGAGCGGAAATAGAAGCTAAATGTTCCCCTGCTGTCCCTGTGGAAGCTCACCCACCCATCCCTGAAGACAGCCACTCCTCCACGCCAGAGCGTCAGCTAAGCTGCACGGTACTCAGAATCATTTTTCATTTTTTGGTTTTAGGTTTGGGGTGTTTATGGAATTGGGTTATATCCATCCTCGTGAGCCTCAGCAACACGAGAGAAATAGGAGCCCCACCAGGAGCAAGTGGGGACTAGAACTCGTCGTGCAGGGAAAAGCCTTGTGTCTGGTGGCCTCTGGGTCATACTGACCTTCATATTCAGGCACCCAGGTGTCCTTGCTGCTCTTCCAACCTGCCATACCCCTTCCTGCATCTTGTCCCCCCAACCCCTGAAACGTCTGTCCCCAGCTCTCCCAGTAGCAGCTCCTTGGCCCCTTCCTGTCCTCATTCCAGGGTTCCAGTGGCGCACCTCTGCAGCACCGTGCCCGCCAGCCCTGCTGCAGTCACACCCCTCAGGGAATCTGCGTCACCCAGGCATCTGTCCCCTTGCCACACCTGTGAACATCTACAACTGCTGCTTCGCGGATGCATTCGCGTGCAGGAGACCTGGCCTGCTTGTCCGGTGCTCCATTGTTAACATGAAACAGAGTTTCCTCATTGGATGAATAAGGTGAATTTCTGAAGTGTCACTCAAGTCTGCAGGTCTGGCCCCTGGTCTCAGCTTCCTGCTTGGCATTCAAGTTCTCTTCCAGCATCTGAGGTATGCCCTGGACCACCTCTCACTGGGGACCTTCTCCGTTTCCTGGCCCATGCTTCTACCCGGGATCCTGCTCGGCCCCGCACACCCAGCCCAGCTAGCAGCTGTTCCTGCCAAGCCATCCCCACAGCTGCGCTGGCTTCTCAGTAATACCTTCAGATCCCCGGACCTCGCCAGGTCAGGGTGTACTCAGAGAGCCCATCGAGATAATGAGAGGGTGACGAGCAAAGGACAGGTCACAGTGGCCAGCCACTATGACTTTAGCTTGCTTCTAAAAGTCTTTGTAACCACTCTGGGATGACGTGGACAGTCTGAGCTTGACTTCTTGAAGGTTCTGTGTCCAGAGAGGAAAATGTTCCCACCTGCAGGTCGTCACCATGCATTGGGCCTTCTCTCTGCTTCACTCCAAATTCCCCAGCGCTGAAGGGATAGAGTTAGCCATTCTCCTACAGTGTGTTTCCCTATATATTTAGCGTAAGAAAGCTTTAGGAGCAAGGTATGAATTGTGTTTTGGTTCTAACCTGCAGCTCTTCTTTGCAGGAGAACTTTCTTGTTATCTGGAAGGAGACACTGATGGCTGCTTTGTTGCTGTTGTTGGGGGTGTTGTTAATCACACCTTCTGTGTCCAGGCACAGGACAGGCCTCCTGCCACTCAGACTCAATTGCCAGAGGCAGCAGAGACCTTTGGTCTCTGAATGTCACAGTTGTCCCCGGGAAGAATCAGCTGGTCTGTCCTGCCGGAGAGTGTGACCTTCTACAGAGGTGGGATCTGAGAATCTCATCTAATGTCGCAGCGGGGCAGGAATCCCTGCAGGAAATTCCGCATCTTTCCCTCCTCCCGCTGACAGGCAGTTTCCCCAGCGGAGTCACGTACCGCAAATTACTTCCAGGCAGGTTCACCTTGACTTCACAGGACTCAAATGGGGAGGAGAGGGGGAGGGGATTGCCTTGCTTCTCTGCTGTCACCAAGAGATCAGAGGAAATTATTTTAAGCTCACATGTTTCAGTGCTGGTCAGACTGTTCACCTGCTAGCAGGAAATAGGCTGCAGAGGGACTGTTTGGGTAGAAATGTTGGATCAGACACAGAAACAGTGGTCAGGCTTGAGTGACACCAGCCCTCGCTCTACGTGCCTGCAAAGCCAGGTCACCTTTGCTGTTCTATTTACAAAACTCACCCCTGGCAGAAGTCACTTTTGGTACCTGCTGCAAGTTGGGAATTGATAACCACTGTTACCTCTCTAAGCAATCAGCTTATAGCTTCTAGACAAGTGGTGGGTGGGGGGTGCCGTCAGCAGGAGCAGAGGCACAGCTCCGGTAGGCCTGCCAGAATCAGAGCTTGTTTGGGCAGGTCAGCTGTGCAGCAAGGAGCCTGCATCACGTGTCTGATCCCAGGCCAGGGGCCAGGATCAGGAGAGAAATACCGCTGAGGGGCTTCCCTGAGGGAGTCCACCAGCCAGCAGGCAAAGGCTGTTTGAAGGCTACTGTGAGCGATGAACAAGGAATTTCAGTCTACAAAGTTCTGTTTGCACCAAAGAGAAACTGAATGTTGAAATTCTGTCTCACTGTACTTAGAATGTTTTATACTGTTGCTGTGAGATCTATCTCTTACTACTTAGAATATTATTTTAAACATCCATAACCCATGAAAATTCCATAAGAGCTAATGAAATTGTCAACTCTGTTATAAAATAGAATTTTTAGTTGCTTGGTCATTAATAAATAGATTTTTAGCAATTGATAACCTGAGCAATAAAAAGTTAAAATAAATAAATTATGGTCTAACCAACTAAAGAAGAAAATAAAGGAGCTAGAGCATCCATTTACCTATTTATAATTATTTTCACTAGAGACTAATTTCCATGGTCAGATTTTCTTAATTGGATTTAAGTGGAATCTCATTCAGTTTCCACTAGTTTTTTACAGGCACTCATTTTTGTGTGTGTGTATCTGTGTATGTGTTTATTAAATATGTAATGTGTGTATTATTTATGTGTAAGTATATAGGTTTGCACATGTGTGTATGCATGTGTGACTGCATGTGTATGTGTATAGTGTATAATGTGTATATGAATGTGTGTGCATGTCTGTGTACATTTTTGTGCGTATGCATATGTGCGGATATGTGCACATGTGTATGAGTGTATGTGTTAATGTGTTAAGGTGTGTGTGTGTGTGTGTGTGCAGATCTTTGCAATCTGATCCCGTTTGTGGCCACTAACATCAAGACACAGAGCAGTACGTCACCACGAAGGCACTCCCTAGTGCTACCCTTATAAAGTTGCACCTACCCCCACCCCCTCCCTGTCCCCTGGCAGCCACTAAATGGTCTGCTCAGATTTAATTTTAACCATGCTGTCTGGTCCACCACCCTGGCTTGGATCTTGTTGTTGAAGAGGCCCAGCCAGAGTTTGCTTGGCATCCAGATGAATTAAACATTAAGGAAAAATCAAAGTGGGACACAGTGACCTTCTAGCAAACTAAACAAGGTAATTCATTTACTTTGTTTTTCTTTTCATTTTTCCTAAAAGAATAATTTTTGGTTGCTCCTTTCTGAAGTTCAGAAGGTAGAAGCTCTTCAAGGAAAATGTTAAAAAAAAAAAAAAGGTCAATTTATAGAAATAAATAACAGTACGACTTCATTTAAATTACAAACAAGTCTATTCCCCAATAATTTAGCAAAACATCCATCTTAGGAATAATGGAAAAATTTGGTTCTGGTAACTTAACAAGAGTTTCATAATGTCATAATTCTACAAGTTGTTAGAAAAAACTCTAAAGCCTGATCTGAACTTAAAGTCATTTTTATCAAAAGCACTTCTTATCATTTTCAAATAATCACACAAGAAGTTCCCAAGGGAAGTTTCAGCATTCATAGACCAAAGAACCGTGACATGAAATGTCTGGGTATTTGTAATTAAATGGATAGTTTTTCAGATGTTTTCACTCAACTGTTTGGCAAGCTTACATTTCTAAAATAAAGTTATTTTTATATATATTTAGGTGGTGGTTATATGCGTATTATATACATACACAACAATAATATATAACATTATTAGCTATTTATATTGATGTTATATAACTATATAATATACATATATTTAAATATATAATTATTAAATTATTATGTAGTACAAGTGTCTATGTTTTATTCCATATTATATAATACAAATGTGTAATACAAGTCATTATTCTGTATAACAAAAATATATATTATAATGTGTTGTATTTATTATATATTATTATTTTTATTTATAACACAAGTCAGCAATACATGAATATGAGGACTTGGCCCAACATTTACATTTTGCATTTAACATGTGAAAAGGATATTTAGGGAATTAGCTTTGCAAAGTGACAGGGAGATGGTATTAATACTTCACAATGAGCCCAGAGGGTTCTCCCGCAGGGTCCTGAGCCTCTGACTGTCAGGTTAACAGGCATTCACTCTGCTTTTTGATTGTAAGCTCTGTTGGAGCCAAGTGTTACTGATTTTTGGAGCCAAATAATGCCTAATCATAGTGTCTATTAGGTGTGTAACACTGGGGCAAGTTATACAAATAATTGTTCAAATATTTCTATTAAAATGAAAAACAAAATTCAATCTAAAGATTGCTGGACTGCTTTCTTCTCATTGGAAAGTTCTATAGCTTCCTCTAACTTTTTCTAACAGTGCAGTGTTCACGGGGTGGTGACAAGTTTAACAGTGCGGTTTGTCACTGTCCTTGGTGCTGACCACAGCTCATTCTTCTGGTCCAAAAGCTAATACTTAGCAAACACATTTTATTTACACACAAAATTCTAACAGAAACTGTTGTTCTTTGCAGCTGCCCTGGACCTGTAGCCATGAGCTACTATGTCACTGAGGTTAAACATTTGATTCAGCCTGACTGCTAACATGCCTTTTTACTTGTTTTCCAACATTTTATTTTGAAAATATTTGAACATAAAAGCAAATACCCATACAACCACCACCTAAATTCTATTTTTTACTGTTTGTTTTTTTTTTTTTTACCACATTTGCCTCATCACATGTCTATCCATCCCTCTATCCATCTACCAGTCTAGCCTAATTCTCATGCATCACAAATCAAATTGTTGGTATTGGTTCACGTCATGCCTAAACTCTTTAGCATGCATTTCATCAACCAGTGTTTGATATTCCTTTATAGTTATTTCTATTAGAAGGCCTTGCTTACAAAAAATCTTGCCTCCCATAATTTGACATCCTGCTATGACTATTACAGGTAAACCCCATCTACTATCACTGTGGATGCATATTGCTTGGTGAGATGTCTGGCTGTAATTTCAGAAAAATAGGCTGATGTCACCCTGGATGTAGGGACATGGGCACCTTTTATTTACCTTCCTGAGAGGGAATTCAGGTACACTCCTTCCCTGGAGTTTCTTTGTGAGGTCAGCCGGTGTGAGCTTGTCCTGGGGCCACTCCTAGGGGCCACAGCTCCCCTCTCTACCTGAACCATGGCCCAGGGACCTTCTAGAAGGAGTTCCATCCCTGATTTCTGCCCCAACATGCCTTTCTCCACTGAAAAGAGAACTCTGAACAAAAGTGCCTCCTACCCTATGCCGAGTCCAGACTCTTCTTTAGGTGTTGCTGATGTGTTTTCTTGTGTATCTGCCTCCGGCATGTACCGCTCAAAGTTCTCCTATTTTCTATAGGGGTGTTTTGTTAATTTGAGATTACATGGGACAAATGAAAAGCATGTGATTCCTTGTGGCCCACAGCAGAAACTGGCCTTCTGGCGAGCTGCATCTGGGATGGAAAAAGAGACCAATCTTCCAAGGACACACATGTCCCCAGGCCATATGTCTAGGATCTTTGCAGATCTTATACAGAGATTTACCGAATTCTATAGCTTCCTCTAACTTTTTCTAACATCACATAAAACAGTTCATTTAATAAAGTTCTTAGCCAATCCCCTTATGTATTAAACTACTTAGACATGTCAAAGAGAGTCTAAAGATTACTTTGTATAAAAAAAGATTATTTTAATAACAGCAATACTGTATAAGTGCTCAAATGTGATGAATATTAAGTGTCTTATGGATATTAACCTACGTAATCCTTTCAGCAACCTTATGAACTGAGGACTCCTATCATCAGTATTTTACAGCTGAGGAAACCAAAGCCAAGATAAAAAGAGTAATTTATTCACCCAAAGACACAGTGCCGGAGAGAGGCCAAGCTGGGACTTGAAACTGGGTCATCTTGCTGCAGTTTGCTCTTAACCCATCCTGCTGCCTCTGAACCTGGGCCACAGGGAGGGCACCTTTCCTAAGACAGGAGGCTTCAAGTGTATTGTGACTATTCTACATTTTTCAGAGTAGTCCACTAATCCTTTTTCTCAACTAGCTCTAGTATAATAGAGTCAGACTCCATTTCTGAGGTTTGGCAGCTGACAAGTCTCGGGGACTCAGCCTCCCTTTCCTCTCTGCCCCAGGTCTGCACTGGCCCACAGGAGGCCTGCATGGACTCCGTTGGCACTGGTGGAAAATTTAACCCTCTGTGCATGGCACCTTTGCCCCAGTCCCACCCCCAAATCACTAAAAAGGCCAAAGACACTCCTTGGGCTTTGCCCACACCGGCCGGACTGGCTCGTGCCTGCCCAGATGTCCCCAGGAGTTCCTTGTGTGACCAAGAAGCTTTCTCCCAAATTCACTCCATGTGTAAAGAAAGTGTCATAGCCTCAACATCCAAACCAAATATTTTTTAGGGGATCATATCAATTCCTTTGAAATGTCCACAAAACATTTAAAGAATTTTGGTTTGGCCTAACTTTTAGGTCTTTATTGTTCACATTATTCCTTATAATTATGCAAAAATAATTAATTAAGATGGATTAAGATAAAGTCACAAAATTTTATTCTCCCAAGACTGCTCTTTATTATAGTTTTCTCCAAACTGCTTTTTATGACTCCATTGTTTCAAATCCTATGTCCCTGTAAATCCCTTGATCTCTTTATTACATATTTATCTGCTGATTGCTGTAATGTCCCTGGTGCAAAAGCAGGAGCTACTCAGTAATCATAGCTTGCCTTGACCCACTTGGGTGTCACCTGCCCCCAGAAAGACAAAGTTCACATGCTGGTGGCCTCACAAGTGGCGAACACCTGCAACTTTATGCTAAAAGACTTTGTAATGCACATAGAATGACACTGGTTTCTAAAACAAATTGCAAGAAATACATCATGGGAAATCTCTAATCTCAATAAATTCCTTTATTTGCAATTTCATTAAGTAACATCTGTCTCTCTCCAACTTGAAACTCTCCCAGAACTGCAGCCTTGTATATTCTGCTGTCTACTCTGCATTTACATTTGGATATTGAGACAAAGCTTATGGATCGTCCTACAAAAATCCACAACAAATAGACACCCCCAAGTTCTAGCTGGGCACAGGACCACCCACTGGAGAAAACATCCAATGTCCCTTGCAGGTAGCTGGTGTGGCTGGTGGGATTCAAGTGGGTGGCATGGACTTTGCCTGCTACTTCCCTTGCCCCTCCCCATAGCCACAACAAATGTGGATAAGAGAAGAACCTAACACCCCAGAAGATGGTGGCGCAGCAGAGAAGGTACCCGGTCCCTGGACTAACTCACGGAGCACAGCTGCCACCTTGCACTGCCAGCCTGTCCCTAGGACCACCCAGGCTACCTCTGGACTGTTGTTTAGGAGGCAGAAAACTTTGGGCTGCCCACCTCAATAGTATCTATATGCACCTGGCAGCTCAAGCCAAAAATTGGTGAAGTCATCTTTGCTTCATTTGGTCAAATTACTCACTGGGTCCCTGTCACCATCCTCTCAAGCCATAATGGCTTCAGTGGCTCCTAACTGACCTTTCTGATTCTGGTTGCCATCCCCCCGCCCCCCGCCACCCAAGCCCAAATCCATTCTCCACTTAGCAGCCAGAGTGATCTTTCTTTTTTTTTTTTTTTTTTTTTTTTTGAGACAGAGTCTCACTCTGTTGCCCGGGCTAGAGTGAGTGCCGTGGCGTCAGCCTAGCTCACAGCAACCTCAAACTCCTGGGCTTAAGCGATCCTCCTGTCTCAGCCTCCCCAGTAGCTGGGACTACAGGCATGCGCCACCATGCCCGGCTAATTTTTTGTATATATATATTTTAGTTGTCCATATAATTTCTTTCTATTTTTCGTAGAGACGGGGTCTCACTCTTGCTCAGGCTGGTCTCGAACTCCTGACCTCGAGCGATCCACCCGCCTCGGCCTCCCAGAGTGCTAGGATTACAGGCGTGAGCCACCACGCCCGGCCGAGAGTGATCTTTCTTAAAAATCTGAATCCAATTGCCATTCTCCTGTATAAAGCCCTCTGATAACTTAGCGTTTTACTTCAAATGAATCTAAATCCCTTGCCCTAGTTTATATTGGTGTGGATTTTTTGATATGTCAGAGATGTGTGAAGAGAGGATTAACTACAGTTAATTGGGTTATAAATCAATATCCAAATGACTCAAGATGATAAACTTCAAAAATTAGTTTTTCTTGAGCTTTTAAGTTCCAATTGCAGATTTGTTTATACTATCAATAAATCTAACAAAATAAAAACAATCACTTTTTGATAATTATTATTATTAATGTTACACTAGCTCAAGTCTTCACCTGACTAAACACACTTAAATTACTTATATTATTTGCAGTTTCTGTAGAAGTGTTAAATACATTCATAAAATTAATGGTCTATATTCATTTTAAGTGTTTCCAATAACTAGGCAAGTTTAAGATCATAGTAAGTAAAACTGCCCAGGCATTAATAATCACATGCCTGATGCCAACAACAGCAAAGTGTGGCCACAGGCCACATCCACTTGCTGCCTGTTTTCATAAATCCAGTTGACATTTGGACAACATGGGTTGGACTGTGCAAGTCCACTTATAAATGGATTTTTTTCAAGAAAGATATTGGAAAAACTTTTGGACATTTGTGACAATTTGAAAAAACTCACAAATGAACTGCATAGCCTAAAAATATTGAAAAAAATAAGAAAAAGTTAAGTATGTCATGAATGCATAAAGTTTATGTAAATACTACTCTAAGTGCTAATCAACTGTTTATGTTATTGGTAAGGCTTCTAGTCAACAGTAGGCTATTCGTAGTAAAATTTGATGGGAGTTAAAAGTTGTGTGCAAATTTTTGAGTGCAGGGGTGGGGGTGGGGAAGGGGTTGGCACGCCTTACCCTCATGTTGTTCCGGAGTCAACTGCAAAGTGGAAAACTAGCACACCCAATTGTTTACATGTTATCTGTGGCTGCTTTTGTGTTACAATGTTGAGTTGACAAGTTGCAACAGAAACCCTATGACCCAAAAAGTGTCAAATATTTGCTACCTGATCATTTTCAGAAAAAAGTTTGCCAAGCCTTGATTTAAGATATTAAAACACTATATATAGCATTTTGTTAATCCATTCATGAATTGATGGGCACTTTGATTGATTCCGCATCTTTGCAGTTGTGAATTGTGCTGCAATATACATTCAAGTACAGATGTCCTTTCGATATAAAGACTTCTTTTCTTTTGGGTAGATGCCCAGTAATGGGATTGCTGGTTTGAGTAGTAAGTCCATATATATTTCTTTGAGGAATCTCCATACAGTTTTCCACTGAGGTTGTACTAATTTTCCAGTCCCACCAAAAGCATGTAAGTGTTCCTTTCTCTAGGAATCCACACCAGCATTCATTGTGTTTTGACTTTTTATCCATGGCCATCCTAAAAGGGATAAGGTGGTATCTCATTGTAGTTTTAATTTGCATTTCTATGATGATTAGTGATGTTGAGCATTTTTTTTAATGTTTGTTGGCCATTTACCTTCTTTTGAAAAACTTTTGTTCATATCTTTTGCCCACATTTTAATGGGGTTATTTGGCTTTTTTCTTGCTGATTTGTTTGAGTTCTTTGTAGATTTTGGCTATTAGCCCTTTATTGGATGTATAGTTTGCTGATATTTTCTTCCATTCTATGCGTTGTCTATTTACTCTGCTGATTATTTCCTTTGCTGTGCAGAAGCTTTTAAATTTAATCAAGCAAATCTCACAGTATCCTAAAAATTATTTCACTCTGTACAAACTAAATCAAATTCTCATAACACCATTCAACTTAAAATAAGTCTAAGATTTTGACACATATAAATCTTTTCCCAATATTTTATTATAAAATTTTTTAAGCATACAGAAAAGTTAAAGAATTGTGCACTACCCTGTCTCTACACTTAACATTTTGCTATATTTGTTTTATCTCATTTCTAGCCATCCATCTATCCTTTTATCTGTCCATCAGCTTATCTCTCTCTTTGTTTCCGTGAATGCATTTCAAAGTTATAGATTAGTATAACTCACCACTAGCAAACCAGGCTCTATCTCCTCAGGCCATCTTCTCTGCTCAGAATTCTATTTTGCTGAATGTGTATTTGCATGGCTGGTTTCTTCTCATTGTTCAGGTCTCAGCCTTAATGTCAGCCTTCAGAGATGACTATCCTGAGCTCGAAAGCCAGGAGCCTTCCAGTCTAGCTATCCGTTTCTCTTTTTCATTTAGATTCCACATTTATTTTTTTCCCAGCTGTCTTTCCTTCTTATACTTTGTCAGTGAGGGTCATGTCTGTATGATTCACTGCTGCATCCCCAGAACCTGGATCAATACCAGGACAGAACAGGTAGACAGGGCATACTCCATGAATGAGTGAATGAGTTGATGATTTACTTTGATTTGTTTTTATTTGATAGAACAATGGTCTAACATTTAGTATCTATTTGAACCATGTCTGTTTAATGGTCCTGCAATGTAAGTATCCACATTTTTAATGTGATTGTCTCCTTGCCTGACCTGTTCTTTTACAGGAGACTTTATGTCTCGGAGATAGTTGTCACAGTCAGGGTGGCTTCAGCGATCATTATTTGCGCTCCACCTGCCTGTTTGGTTTGCCTTGAAAACATCCTTTGTCCATGTGGGAAAAGGCTTTGAAATGGAAATGAAGGTGGACCTGGTAACATTAGCCAGGGGACATTCTGTGCAAACCACCGAATGATAAGCCCTGCCTATTAAACACTATCAAGTGCTGCCAAATAAATGTTCATAAGACGGACAGGCCAGAGGTGTGCACAACAAGACATATGGCCACTATCTTGGAGCCTGTTACCTTTCATGGGAAAGAGAACTCACAATTTTTAAAATTCAAGCAGGTATGTATAATATAGCTGAAAGCAATAGGGGTGAACAAAGAGGGAGGTGAAAGTCAATTACATGGATATTGGGTATTGATTTGGGAGGCACGTGAGTGATTTGAAGCACTCTGAAGTCATGTCTTCCAAAAGAAGAGAATTTCAAATTTTAGAACTAATGAAATTTGAAATTTCTGGCTGTATTCCTCATTCCTAATGTCGATTATACTGTAAGACTTCTTCAGAGACATAATGACCAGCCGTGTCCAGCACTCACATTGGTGACATAATGCTTCTGTGACTTCAGATGAGGTTAACTCGGCGTTATCTGGGGGTGGATTGTCATCAGCTGCCGCTGAGGATAAACGCAGGCACAGCGGAGCGTGTGGGCAAATGTGGCTGTTCTCTTATGGGCGTCATGTTGAACTGTGAGAGTATTTACAACCCCCCACTCCAAAAAATATGACATCCAAAGACTCAGGAAATGGTCCTTTGCTCCTCGGTGCTGCCGCGTGTGAGGAAAGAATTCAAACATTCTATGGAGAGTGTGAGCGGCAAAGGCAGATAAAACCCTGGCAATGGTATCACCTGGATCACAAAACTAAATCAGCTTATAGAAGGATTTTGTTTTATCAACAAAGGAAAACTGTGACAAAATTCCCATGGTCCCTTTGCCTATTACCAATGGGCCTATTACCAAACTTCTCTTATTAGGAAGGCCTTCAGAGTGAAATGAAAAATTACAGTCCCGTGTTGAGAATCTCCATGTGCCATACTGCAAGGGAAAACGTCATCAGTCTGTTTTGATTTATTTTACCTATGTAATTTTATCTATGTAAACTTAAACATGGACCCCAAACATATATCCTCGGGCAGAAGAATGCAAAGCTGGTGATTCGCAAATAAAAATGCATCTTTGGAATAAGATGTACATGTTGAGCCGAGTGACCCTTGACCATCTGCAGTGTGAAGGCATAGACGCCTGGGATTTCTCATTCTTCTATATTTGCCAACGCCTAGAGAACTGGCCTTGAGTGTGCAACAGGCAGAAAGGGGAACAAAGATGTTTTTGTACAAAATCTCAGGGGCTACAACAGTCCTTGTTAAGAATGGTAACATTACAGTATTAAGCTGAGTTGTTGTTCATCCTCTTCCCCAAATTCATGGTCCCCAGGCCTGGCTGTAATCATGAGAACCAGATAAGAGGAGATCCCATTTTTCGGGCAATCTAGGGATCAGAATTCGTCATTCCCGCTGCCTCTTCTCCGTCACCAGGGCGTTTCGCTCCCATTCCTGCACAGGTAGTCACCATGCTGCGTGTCCGTGAGTGGGGTCTGTGCTGTCCTCGTCCCTTCTCCCTGAGTTCCACAGAGGCTCTTCCCTACCCCTGCACAGTGCTCAGCACCCAACGATTCTTCATTGAACCAATGAATATGAACAGAATGCATATTTTGCAGTAAAGGGCACTTGGCCTACATGGACAAATAATTTTAAAAGTGCAATCACAGCAACAGGAGAAGCAAAAATCTGGAAGATCACTTGAAGTACATAAATGTCTTTAATTACATTTGGAGCCTCCCGAGAACTGGTAAGAGGAATGGGATGCTTTGAGGATAGTAAAAATTACCAGCATAGCAACTGATTGACATCAATTATTTCTCTGGGGCTTGGAATCCGGTCCTTTCTGGCCCTGGAAACACCCTCTCCTGCCCAGACACATCTCTAAGCAGCAGGGCCATGGGACAGGCTGGAGGAAGGTGAATAAATTGGCTGCCCCAGCATGTTCCTCCCCAGTGCAATTCTGAGCCCCAAAGAAATGTGACGGTAAGTAATTTTAATCAAGCATTGGATTTTCCATAAAGGCCAGGGAGCAATGTTCCAAAGGCTGCCTTCCCTGAGCTATGATGCCCACAGTCATGCCAGTGACAATACAGCAAATTCCCCAAGTCATCAATCCTGACTCAGCTCCTGCAGGGTGTGGAGGGTGGGTTTGGGGGCACAGGGGATGCTGCCACTTACTATCAGAGCCTAGCAGATGTAAGATGCAGAATCAGGCTAGCGCCCTATCCTATCCCACGTAATCATCAAAGCCATTTCTGTCATCCTCACAGTCATCTAAGAGAGCCTGTCAGTCATTTGCATTGCACACGCTCTGGTCAGCTAACTCCACTGCACACAGCTCTTTTTAAGTTGCTTGTCTGTTTTCATGGAAAACAGTGCTAAATACTGCAACACTGTTGCATGTGTTAATGAAAGGATCTCGTGAAATTCAAATGATAAAGCCATCCTAACAGCTGGAATGAAAGAAAGCAGTGTTTAGAGAACATACATTGAAGAGGGCTACTTTAACAAAAATGATTTGCAGGATGGCAAATCCATATTAGCTAAATCTTATTAGCAAGTACATATCTAACCAACTTTGCTTGAATCAACAAGTCTACGTGTATCATTTCAATCTGGAAGCTTGTGATTTCTTAGACACATTTCCCCCTTACTTTGTTTTGCACGCTGAACCGAATTTCTGAGAATTTTAAATTAAGCCCTCTCACTGCCAACCTTGGCCTTTAGAAGGCATCACGCTGTATCCAAACCCAAATGCCCAGTCTTTTCATGTGTTTTTTCAGCTTCAGAACCTTGTGCTCTCTGTTCTCTTTTGCTCAGACGAAGTCCCCCAGATCTTTAAACAGTTAGCTCCTTCTCAGAATTTGGGGCTTACTGCCTGTCCTATATATTTATATATAGCCCTATAATTTAGTATCTTTCCACTATTTCATTCATGTTTATTTTATTTTAGTTTCATTAGGTTAATTTATATTATCACAATATTGACTATTATTTTAAAATTCATGAATAGTATGTCTATCTATTTAAAACACTAAATAAAACAATTTCTTGAATTCCTTTGATTTGGGATTTAAAGTATCTAATTCTTTCTAAAAACATTATTCTGATTAACATTTTTTTCATATCCATGTCATCTTTAAAATTGAGGGAAAAACATCGCTTGGCTTTAACATCCAAAAACCTAGACATTAATTAATTAACTAATTAATTTTACTGTTGTGCTCAGTGGAACACACACACACACACACACACACACGCACGCACGCGCTCACACACACGCACTAAAAGGACACAGTAGGGTCTCCTAAACGAGCAGTAATGGGCAGAGTCTCAGAGCTACTAGGAAACTTATAAAATAGAACTCAGATTTCTTTTCCCCACACTGTTTTGGATGGTCCAAACACTGTTCTCCGCTCTATTCCTGCCTTCTTCACACATTCCAGTTCAAGCTTTGGGAGCAGACGCAGCTCACCTGCAGAGTAGTCCCAGTCTCAGGGTGCCCAGAGCTCAAGTGCAAACGTCTGGCCAGCCCCAGCTCCCTCTTCCTGCTGACTGCCCTCTCCTGCCACCCACTCCCTGTCTCGGAGACACTGGGTGTGCACACGGTCTTGCTGGGCTTGGGGAAATAGGCTCCTGAGGCATGCTCCGTGCTGCAGGTATCAGGGATCCACTACTGAAAGTACTAAAGCAGATGAGTGAATGACAAAAGCAGCGCTGGGGAAGGACACGTTTTCAGAGGACTGCGGGAGGGTGGGCAGACAGAGCTACTGGCACAAACCACCAGTGCTGCGTAGAGATAACATAGGAGGAGTCTGACCTCTGCCCTAATTAGCTCACATTCATTTTTGGGAAGCAGAACTAAGGCACGTGAAATCACTTCCTCTGTTCTCTGAAATTAGCTGGACAGTTTCTCCATCCAGCAGTGGTTCATCTCACCACACAACAATGAAAAGTGGGGACAGGATGCAAATATGTTAACAGTCTGGAGTGGATGGATGAGAACTTTCATGTGAGTCCGTGAATGTAAAACACCAAGGAATGTGCCCTCATGAATGCTTGGATCCTTACCATGGGTAACAAATGAAATGCAAATATGTAATATATATGTGTGTGTGTGTGCCGGTATATACATATATATATATCTCAAGGAAAAATGTAGTAAGACCACAGGAAAACACTATAGGTCCATTATGGTATATTAGCCCTTTTTCAAACCCAGGCATTTGCCTGGACATTTCCCTCTGCACGTATGTGTTTAGGAGAAAGGAATGGAGGAAAGAAGTGGGAAGGGGTTAGAACCCACGGTTACAAAGCACGACAAGGGCAGGTACACAGCAGTGCCCATGCTAGACGACACTTGGCTGGCCATGTTGTCATCAGAATAGAAAGAAAATCAGCACAAGACAGCAGTCTTGTCCACGATGCCTCTCTAAAGAAGAAGCCTTGGTTTGTGAATAAATGTTCTTTGTGTTTCTGGCTCAGCCCTGCCTTGTCTGCTACCTGATTCTGTCTGCATTTTACGTGCTGGCTGCCGCCTTTAATTTTTTTTTAATTTTAAATTATTTATTGTTTACATTTCTTCATATTCACCCCAAAGAAGCCATAAATTACTCCCACTTCTTTTCCCCCACTCCATTTTTATTACTAGTATTTCCTCTTACTGTAATTGCCCTAAGCTATCAAATGGATATATTGTTTTCTAAAAAGAAAGCTAAAGAAGAAAGCAACATAAGAAAAACACTGTGTGTTTTTATTAAAGAAAAGAATGCCAAAAAGAAGAGAAAAATTGGACCAAACTTGTCAGCACTGTTTATACAAGAGATTACGTCATACTTTAATGAATGACCTTTTCTATAAGTGAAATTACTTGGCCAGGACCGTTTCCCCCAATATGCAGAAAATGCACTCGATGGGACTGCCAACATAATATTGTAATGGGTGTTTCTGGAATGTAGTCTAGCAGTGCTATAAAAATAGGACATGGTGCTTAAAACAAGATTGGCTAATGGACACAAAAAAAGCCTTGGAAAATGTGAAGAGAGATGGATGAAAGATTGTGACTCTTCCCACTCTTGGGAGAGGAGGCACTTGCCAAAGTTCTTCTCCCCGTAAGCTCCCTGTGGACTTGCAGTCCTCCTTACTTAACAACCAGGGGCCACCTCGGGATTGAATCAGGAGAGTGGCCCTGCGGAACATACACTGCCCAGTGAGCAAACTGTTTTGAAGGGAAATGGGAGCATTATTTATTTCCGTAACTAGAGCGATAGCCAATGAGATATTTAACATTTTGCTGGATGAGCACTTTGCACCTAGGTTGGTGGACCTCCTGCCCTTTGAGGCTGGCCCAGTTGGCCCCCACAAAATGCTGTGGTTGAAAGATTTGGGGGCGTCTCCTTTAAAGGAGACTGCAGTCTTCAGGGCATCCTCATACGTTCCGAGTTTCTCTGATGGACCCCCAGAATTTAAACAATGGCTGTGTCGGTGTGCCAGCATTAATCTAAAATTTTAACACAGCTACAAGAAATGTGAAAGAACACAATGGTGAATGGAAAAAGAACCCAAAAATGACTCCGCAGAAGGACACCAATGTGGTAATGAATATAGACTAGACCAAAAGAAACCTTATTGAGAATGTGAAACATTACCATTGTTACCTCTGGGTTATCAGATTATAATGAATTTCTGTGTTACTTCAATCCTTTCTTAATTGTCTACAAGCAGTACACATTAATTTATCACAAAGGGAAGTGGAAAATAAGCTACAGGTGTTAGTCTGCAGACATTGCGGGTTCCTCTCGCCCTGTCTGGATCGCCCACAGGAAGCCGTTTCCAGCTGAGAGTTGGGAACCGGCCAGGTAGGCTGGGCTTTCAGTGATGGTTCAGGTGGAAGGTGTGAGATCAGGAGAGCTTTATGTCACACAGTGGTGCCCTCTGCTGGTAACTGGGTTGTTGCCTACTTAATCCATACATTCTTTCACTCAGTCACTCATTCAACAAACGCCGTTGGGCGCTTACCTGCCCCAGAGACTGTGCCTCACAGGCTGGGTGTGGTGCTGAGGGAACCAGACAGCTCCCCTCTCTGTCCACGGAGCCAACAGGACATGGACGGGCAGACTTGATACCATGGTTGGTAAGACTCGTAAGAGTGCCCGGCAGGGCCAGCAAGTGTGTTAGAGGATGATCGGAACATGTATTAATATGATGTATTTTTTGGCACAATGGAGCTCTCAGTCTGGGAGGAAGGATGTGCGTAATCTGAAAGAAACCACAGAAAACATAGAGAAAGTGGAGCACGAGATATTTATACAAAGGAATGGTGGTGGGGAGGTGGAAGAAGTGGGTGGTGTATAGGGTGAAGTGAGTCAGGAAAAACTTCCCGGAGACAGGACATTGCTCCTGCAAAGGAAGCAAACGTGACGGCAGACAGTGTTTTAGGAGAGTGCAATCACGGGAGGGAGACAGTCTCGGAGACAGGGATAAACAGAGCCCTGCTCTCTGGGAGGGCTGTGCCCGGTTCTGCAGGCTGCCTGTGGCTTGCAGCCGCGTGTCTGTGGAAACCCAAGTCACCCTCGCCTGTGTCCCACCTCAGTCTGCCTGGGGTTGGTGACATCACATTTCAGGACTGTCTCCAGGACCCCTGTGTCTGAAGGTCAAGAATGTCTCCAGGGAATTCTCCTCTCTCGGCTCACTCCTGCTCTGCTCCCTGTTCGGTTGTCAAAAGAAAAAAAAAAAGTGGTTTCAATTTTTCTCTAAAACAGTACAGGATAGCGGGGGGGGGGGGTGGGGGGGGGAGGGTTGCAGCCTCCTTTCCACACCGCAAACAGCCAGAGCCTTAACCATTTTGGCAGCAAGTCCATCCCCGGAAATCCTGGAGACGCTAATGATGGCACACTCAAACAAAACTCGGTAAACACGCTGGGTGGCCGTGAACTCATCCAAAAGAAAATCAAACGGGAGAACATCTAAAAGCGCTGAAGAGGAGCACCAACCCTGGCTCTAAGGTCGGGGCGCGGAGGAACCGGGCTCTGCAGGGGGCGGTTTCTGTGGGCCAGGGAGCTTCAGGAGCCTCATCTCTGATGCATCTGGGCCCCATGCCCACCGCCTTCCCCCAGCACCATGCTGGATGCTACCGGAGAACAAAACGTTTATCAGAAACATTTGTGCCTTGGTACCTTATCTCTGGTGAAAAACACTTATTATTTTGCTATCATAAGACAGCATCTCTACTAATAACTGCTGCTCGATTCTACAGGCGATCGGTTCTCATATTATGACTCAAATGAAAGGAGGTTTTTGCAAAACATGTCAAAATTTAATATCCACACTTGTAGAGCTATCTGCATCAGATTCATCTCAAAAAGAATTTTCACCAGAACCCAGGGGCTCTAGAAGAGGCTAATAAGGAACATGTACTTAAGAATCTCTGAGCATAGGTGTCCCTGGACAGGAGACGTCCCCATGTCCTAACTGCTAAGGCGCAGGGAGCAGTCTGAGAAGAGGGAAGCTAAGGGGGTGAGTCTGGAGGGAGCCTGGGATCACTGTGTTGGGTTTTACACCCGAAACCGCCTCGGTCGGGGGCCAAGTCTGTGATTCAGACGCTCAGGCGCCCTCTGGGTGGGAGGGTGCAGTGAGGGGAGCGGGAGCCCCTGAGCAGAGCACAGGGCTGGGGCCCACCTGGCTTCTTGCCTCCTGGGCAGTTTTTGACTGAATACTGTCGTGCTAGAATTCAATTTCCTCATTCCGAAACTGCAAAAGAGCTGAACTAGACATCCCAGCTGCAGCGCTCTCTGATGGTGGGAATTTTAAATAACAAGATACTTGTGCATATGTCCCTGACAGCGTTTCTTATTCAACAGAATTCGTTCCAGAAACACTATCCCTGCACTGGTAATGGACACGAGAACATGAGGGGAGAAGAGCCTCATTCTATCAATTTTCAGTTATATATTATACATAATGAATATAACATATAATATCGATAATATATCAATGATATATGATGTGTAGATAATGTGTATTATGCTCTATGCATCTAAATGTACTATATATGTACACTATATACACATAGTGTATATGTATGTTATATACATACTGTATATGTGTAATTATATTATGCATCATATATTTTAATATATTATTTACATAATATATTATATACAATAATTATAATATGCTATATTTATAAATATATTAATTATATGATATAGATCATTAATATATTAATTAACATAAGATTTTACTTGAACGTTAAGAAATTTCGTTCTGTGCCTACTTCTCTTTAAACCTCTTTTTCTCCTGAATGATGCGACTCCTAACAAATAATATTAATGATGTAGCTTGTTTCTCCCTAGCAGATTTCTCTGTGAATCTTGTAAAATTTATCTAGAAACTGATTTACAGCTGTTCATGGTGCCGAGATGGGAAAGAGATGGTCTGCAGGTTGTCACAGAGCATCGTCCTTCACAAGCCCCTCAGGCAGCCGTGGTGGGCACCGCAGGGCACGTCGGGCTGGTTCTTACCAAGGCCTCAGGGCAGGAGGTGGCCCTGGCGGGTGCCATGCCGTGGAGGCGATGCTCCTGCATGTGCGTGTGTGGTGTCTGTGTGGTGTGTGTGTGCGTGGTTGTGTGTATGCAGGTGGTGTGCATCTGTGTTTAGATGCGTGTGAGTACATGCCACAGTGTAAATACATGCATGGGTGAGTGTGGATTGTATGTGAGTGTGGGTGTGTGTGTGCTGTCTGTGTGTGGTGATTGTGCCCACGTGTATCTGTGTGAGTGGATGCGGGAGTGTAAATGTGCATGTGAGTGAGTGTGGATGTGCATGTGGATGTGTGTGGGACGTGCGAATGTGTGAGCATCTGTGCTCAAGGAAGGGACAACCTGACCCAGCGGTGTTAGCCAGCTCTCTGCTCGTCTGCCTTGATCTCAGGATTTCTCTGTGAGGGTCTGGGTCTGGGTGTCATTTAGCTAATTTTCTTGCAATACTATTTTTCTCAGTGGAGGCTTGGATGAAGGTTGGATGGAGAGATATTAAAAATACTCTTCCATACATGTCCTTAAAGAAGGTGTCTTAGGATTTCAACTGAGCCCAGCTGGGCACAGTCTTCTGGGTGGAAGATGGCTTGAGGCAGGCCCCGGGCACAGTCCTGCCAGCAAGGCCAGGGTTGTCACTGGAACTGGGTCTGAGTCTGCTCCGTTGCACAGTGGAGGACAGCTGCAGCCTCACCAGGCGAGTCCCCCAGCACTGCTGGTGCGGATGTAGCTGCGCCTGGTTAGAACAGGCTCCATCAGACACCCACTTCGGTGAATAGCCCACCTCGGTGAAAAGCCAACCTCAATGAAGCACCTCTGGATGACCAAGCTTCAAGCATCGCAACTTCCCTAGGAAGCCTCTGAGGTCAGCTTTTTGGAGGACGTGCCCAAGATAAGCCAACGAAGAGCTTGGCCCCGTTAGCACCCATCTAGGAGTTAAGAGGCAGGAAAGCAAATACCAGATAGATATGTTGGCTCTGGGAGGGTTGCTCTGCCCTCCTTCCTGGCAATACTAAGACAGTGGCATTCAGTGTCTTGAACATTCCAGAAGGACCTTCGTAAACTCTATTTTTATCTGTGTTCTCAGACACAGAATCACCTAAGGAGACTTTCTGGTGAAGCAAACTAATTTGAGAGGAAAAGCCCTGGGAGGGAAACGTGGGCGTGTGTTTCAGCTTTCTCGTTTGTCAGGTGTGCTCCGGCCGAGCGTGTGTCCTTGCTCAGCTCTCCGCTCCCCACGGTGTGGAGGGACGGAAAGGCCCTTGCACACGTGAGGGGCGCTGTGCAGACAACAGGGGATTTACATCGAAAACAAAAAGCGCGATGTAAGTGAAACTGCCAGATGCTCCGTTTCTCTCTGAAGGCAGCAGTCATCACTTTCTTGGAAGTTAGGTAGTGAAATGCCTGAGATTTAAAAAATGGGGTCTTTTTAGAATCGTTAGAAGCAATCTGCATGAAGGGACCTCTAGAAAACGCCAGCTTTTCATTCGACCTTTTTTACCCCAGCCCACCCACATGCCTCTAAAATTACCTGCAGCGATTCCAGTGATTTATGGGTAAGTAAGGTTAATGGTAGGCAATTTTCAGTGACCACAGGGTATCATAAAATGCAATTTCTGTGAATTCAGGCTGACCAAGGGAGGTAACATGAATTTGTGCTGATTTGTTCCAAGGCAGATTTTGAGAGGCTTGGAACTTCAGCCGGAGTTGTGCTATGCCTAATTGGAGAGTGTGCGTGTTTGCACGTTTATATTTAACAGCGGTCCACAAAATGAATTTTCAAAGAACTAGGAAGGCAGAACTATTTCAGTCCCACATCAAGTAAGAATGCTGTTCCTCCAGGTAGGAAGCAGGGCCATTTCCAGACCTTCTACCTGCTCTCCTCTCCTCTGAGCAGCAGGAAGAAGGGCTGGTGTGTCGGTGGGTGAGCTAGTTCTTGATGGGGACAGATTTGCAAGGTGAGGGATTTGGTCATTTCTTCCATTTCTTCACAAATAAGAATTAGGTCAAGTCATGCTTGTGCAGTAAGTAAAATCGATTTTTAAGCAAATCATGTGACCATTTTTTCATGTGAAATGGTCGTATGATAGTGCTGAGAAGAAGACAGCTCCGGCTAAGAAAGGGCAAACACAGGTAGCACATTGCAGCAGAGGAAGGCAAACTTCAAGTTCATTGCCAGTGCAGTACATTCCTGTTCCCAATTAATATATGATACAAATATTACAAGGTGGCATTTGTAGTCATGACTTCTTGGCTGTTTTATTATTCTCTTTGTATTTTTAGGAAAAATAGAGAGAAGGCAAAGGTGAAAAGACTAAGATGAAGAAAATAATCAGGAGAAAACTATGACATCTACCAGCACAATTGCCAGGCAGAGGTGACAGCAGTTAAATGCAACAAAGCCCAGTGATGTCCTGCCCTCCTTTTCTAACTTGACTAACCAGCAAATATGTTTACAGCAAGATGCTCTTTACCAGGATTTGCGAGGTGCCACAGACTCAATGTGTGTGAGCCCCTGAAAATTAGGAGGACTAATGCCCTATGCAAGTGGCCTCAAAGAGCTCCCAAGCCCCTTTCACCATGTGAGGACACAACAAGAAGGTGCCACCTACACACCAGAAAGCGCTGTCACCTTCCGGTGCTGGCACACTGGCCCCAGGCTCTGAGCCTCCGGCACTGTCAGATGTAAATTTCTGTTATTTGGAAGCCACCTAATCCACGGTATTCTGTAATAGCAGCCGACAGACTAAAACAGAAGATAGACTTTCAAAAAATACAGATTCCAGGGTCACAGCACTGATCCATTGAACCAAAATTCCCTGGGGGAGAGGGTGCAGGAAGCTGTACTTTTTACAGGGAGGTTCTGAAGATTAACAAGGTATAAAAATTACCTCATAACCCAAAGATGCTGCAGCCTGTGTCTGGAGGAGCCACTGTACCACTTGTGACTGACCTATGCACCAATCCGCGCGCCCGTCAGCATGGGCAGAGGCCACCCGTCCCTCCAGAGCCACCTTCCAGGAAGCAGAGAGCGCCCCAGAGAGGCTGACTGCACCCCTGACCGGTGGGCGGTCCAGGGTCTCCTTCCACCTCTCTGCAGCTCAGCTGCCTTGTCTAGAAAAGCGGGGGACATGTGCCTGTGTTACAGGGGTATTGTGAGGAGCCGATGAGACGTCTCGATACTTGCAAATGCCTTGCAAGTATGTAAAATGAAACGTGAGCTGTTCTTCCCCAAGCAGAGAACAGAACCAAATAAATAACAGTCTATATGTAGAGATTATTGATCGATGACATGTTAGATTTTACGAGCTCTCTGTAAAGGAACATTTGCTTTCCTTTGTTCCTGAAGTAAAACCATTACCTACTTTGCTTGTTTTATCTTTTCCAGCCAGTATGTCAAAGATTTCTTTACCAAAATGTCTTCCTAAATTACCCAACCCATTTTCTTCTGATCATTTAAAACCATCAAAACAACAAAATGCATTTCGATCTAAGTAATTAAGTTTCTTCACATCAGTAACCCCATTGTCACGGTGCGAATTCCATTCAGGAAAATGTCCCACGGCGACTTTCTAATGGTCCGCAGTCAGATGCCTTCAGATGAGAACATCCTGAGATGCCGGGTCAGGAAAAGCTCCAGCGGGGCTCGCAGACCCTGCTCCGTCCTTTCAGCTGACACGTCCCGGCTGATGCCAACATGGAAATCCACTCGCTCCTGGGCTCTCTCCTCGTACCTCATTAGGATTCTACAGCGTTTCAAAATAAAGCCGCTGCCAGGACAACGAAACATGTGGCAATGGAATACTTTAAAATCCCACATCATTCTTCTCCATTTACTTTCTTTTCCATCAAGTCGGCAAACAAAAACTATCAAATTTATTGTATGTGGCAATAGATATGACAGAGTTAGATGTCCAAAACACTTTTGCAATCCTTTTGGGAGAAAATTTGAAAATATATCCATTTTAGGTTTCTGTAAGCAACCAGAGGAGCTGCAAATTATACTTTTGTTTTTGCCAAACTTTTAAGCTTGACATGATTGAAACCTTCTAAATTTCTCCAATTTTCTCCTGTAAAAACAAAACAGCCTCCTAGGTTTAACTGCTTCATCAGAGAGCATTCTGCAATTTACAATTTCTCTCCTAGTTTATCATGAGGATGTCTCAGACAAAATTCTAATTTACAGCTAACAATAAATGTCTATTTTATTGAGGCTTTTAATTTAATTTTTCCTTTTGTAGAACTATCTAACATTAGACAGTATTAAAGATAAGTCACGGTTCTATGGGTAGGAAAAACATAAGAATGTGAATTTAGGGTCCTGACCTCCACAGCATTCCCTGCTGGTATCTTCTGATCACAAAGATAGCAGGAGGCTACCAGAAAAGTTGGTATCATTTTTGTCCCCTGGGATCCAGATGTCATCTTTGTTCCTGGGATAATAGCAAAAAACCCTCAAATCTTCACAAAGTGGAGACAAGCATTGACCTTTAAGTTCAGTGACTGAATTACTCTCAGAGTTCCCCAAACTAAATTGAAACCTCCTTAAGTCAGAATTTCAAAACAAGCAGCATTTTCTCCCTCCTCTCCGTTTTTGTCTGAGCACAGCTCCATCTCTCTCTTTCCGCAGCATAAAAAAATCTCAGCAGAGGAGGCTCATTTATCCGATTCTCGTCAATTGCTCAGCCCTTGCTAATTACCCTGATGTGATCACTGCACATTATTTGCACTGAAACATCACTATGCACCCATGGATATGTACAGTTATTATAGTCAACCTAAAAAAGTTTTAAAAAGAAAGAAAAAGAAATTGTGATTTGTGCCCAGCCCTGGTCACAGCAACCATGGCCCTGAGACCTAGCAAGAATCTGCTACACAAGATGCACCTCTCTGGCTACTTTGACACCTTTGATCTCAACCATCCACGGAAGCAAGTGTCAATACCACCTTCCAGCGTTGGATCAGCAATGCTAAGAAACATCCTATAGGCATCTCAAGAGGCATTCCTTAGCTCGTGTTCAAACATTATAAAAGACTGAACTGCATGGAGAAGATGAACACGAGTTCACTAACTCTCAAAAGAGCAGGTGTTGAGAACTCCCTGTCCAACCTGGGAGACAGAAAAAATATATCTCGATCCCACAGAAACCATACAGGTAGCAAACATTTAAATTTAACTAAAACAAACTCTTCTCACAATGAAGAAAAAGCAAGTAAATCGTGGTGTAGCCTAAGTGGGAAATGGAGCCACCGTTATTAATAAAAAGCCATGTCCGTGAAGTATGTTCCCACTGCGGAGCTGCGTGTGGAGCCGGGCTAGGACAGGGCGCACGGTGGGACACACAGCGCCTGGACCGCAGTGATGCCCCCACACACTCAAAGCTTGCTTCATGCTCACACAAAATCCCATGCAGATTGGGGCTTCCAGCCTGGATCTCTGCCAAGTGACCAGAAAGTGCCTGGTGTGGACATGAGGTCTACAATAGGGACACTAAGGAAAATGGGTCTAATGGTGAGTGCGGGCAAGGCTGGGAGGAGAGCCAGCGTGTACAGGGCAGGGCTTCTCGCTGTCAGCCCTGAGACACGGGGCAGCCCCTTCTCGTGGTGGGGCTGCCCTGGGCACTGTCGGGTGCTTAGCAGCGTCCTCAGCCCTTACCCGCCAGATGCCAGCAGCACCACTCCCTGCAGTTTGGCCATCCAAAAGTGTACCCAGGTATTGCCAAACGCCCTCCTGTTTGAGAACCCTGGTATAGCGCATTATCCACCGGGGAAATGCTTTTATATTTCATGGTCACTGCAGTGGGAAACCAGTGGTTGGCACAGGCAGAGTAATGCTGTCACCAGATCTACACGCTGACACCAGGCAGGACAGAAACAAGTGAAACCATGGAGGCAGCTGTTTCTGTTGTCCCGTCAGCAGACGACGGCTGCTTTGCTCTGGGTGGTGGCCAGGTGGATACGTGGTGTTATTGCTCCGATTTGAAACACGTGATGTTGGTGGAAGCTACAGAGCTTGCTGGCAGGTTGAATATGGCATGAGCAAGAAAGACAGAAATCAATGATTCAGAATCAATAATTGTGATATATACCTGTGGCTCCCACACACCTATTTTTGGAATTGGTCTGAGTCGGCTTTATAAGAAACACCTAGGGAGCTTGTTAAAATTATAAATTTTTGAGCTGCATACCTGGAAATTCTGATTTATTAAACCTGTCCAGTGGCCCAGGAATCTATTTTTAACATATTTTTTTAGTGATTCTGAAAGGAAGTGAGTTTTTGTACTCCCAGCACACATTATGTGGGTTTACATGGGAATATACCGCAGGTGGCTCACTACTGTGCATTACTCTACTTACTCAGTAATATCCCAGAATAATAACTGTGGTTATTTCTGAGATGTGCAAGTAGGGGTGCTTTTTACTTTGTTTTTCACATCTGTCTTTATTTCAAGTTAATAATGAGCACTGGATTTTTTTCTAATTTCATAATCAGAAAAAAATGTGTTACACACAACAATACAGCTGTAGCCTACAAAGAAACACACAAAGCCTAAAATACAGTGAATGAAAAGATCTTTGGCACATGTCTAAGCATACATAGGCTCATTGTAGATGGCACAAAATTGCTGTTTGGTGTGGGGAGTATATTAAAGAAATTCATGTTATGAGCCTGTTTACTGGAACTTATAGGCTGAGAAATATAAGATCCTCAATGAAGTTTACTTATTCCTAAGGAAAAGTATTTGCCACTGAAAAATCTCATCAAAGGGAGATTCACATAGATACCTAAGGCCAAGTCTGTGAACCCCAAAAAGGTGGCTAGAACCATAACTGCCTCATCTCAGAGAAGTATCTGGTTTCTCAGAGTGGGAGAGGTTTCTGTACCGACTTGCACTCTTTTCTTCTCCACTTCCAGGAGCGAACTCCTCGCCTGCAAGGTGAGAGGTGCCCATGTGAATATTTGCAGCTCGAGAAGAGCAAACAGAAGTAACACGTGCTCCTCCAGGCTGAAGTGTGTAACTGCCTCTCCTTTCTCTCTTCTCCTGCTGTGATGGGGCCACCATGGCATAAGTACGTGTTGACACAGAGATGCCCAGGACCCAAGCAAGTGGCCTGAAACCCCGAGCCACAGCACGAAGGGCAGGCACCCCGGACGGGCACCAAGACCCACAGCAGACTTGTCCAAGCAACAAAGAAACTCTTGTTGCATAGTGGGACTGAGGTGTGGTGTCATGTGTCACCGTGGCATAATCTAGCCTACCCTGACTGATGCCTCAGTTTTGAAAACTGGGGTCTTTGATGAACTGCTACAGAATTGCCTTGGAGGTTCGGTGCACGATCAAAATCTCCCCTGGTGGTGCTTCGAGGCATCTAGATTGACGTGCACTGTGGCTCAAAGGAAGCCATTGCCACTGAAATAATTAATACATGTCATAAAACTTAAAGTAGCAGCTTCTAAAGGACTTCGCTGGATGTTGAAATAACATAAAAAAGCTTGTAGAACAATCCAACTTGAAATTTGAAATATTTATAGATCACTGTAGACTTCCCCAACCCTGTGGGTCTACTAAGATGTATACTCACCCAGGCACCAGACTCCAGAATGTAGAATATTTTCAGGTAGAAGGAATACCCTTAGAAAACAATTCATATCTGATTCACCAGTGTGAAGCCTAGGAATTGAGATCTTAGTTCTCATTCTCTAAAATCATATCATCTTCACGTGATACTGAGATACTGAATTCATGCTCCATTACAAAGATCCTGAGTTAAAAATCCCCAGCATAATGAGAAATATACATTCTTACAAACCTTTAGCAGAATAAATTTGAAGTTGACAGTAGGAAAGATCCATCAGGAATTATTAAGGATGCTTTCCAAAATATTTTTCCACAAGGACTTTTTTTTTCCAACTCTACTGAGGTCAAAATGCATTTTAAAAATTAGAATTATGTGGTTGATGCTAAGAGAAGCTGAGCTATGAACTGCATCTGAAAATGTGCTTGTCAGGGAAAGGCGTGATGCTCAATCTCCTGGGCAAGGAGCTGGTTCACCCCACCGTGACCCGTCGTCCCAGTTCAGTAGCTATTCATGGAGATTAGCTCCGAAACAGTAATGTGTCCTGAGATGTCCCCAGGAATGCTGAAAGCAATGGAACTACTTTAAGGAATCAACCCCTAATCATTAGCCTATCTGAATCTAAAGACCCACAAAGTTACTTGAAAGTTATAAATCTGTCTTTGAACATAAAAAATTTAAGTTGCTGTTCATCCTGTCATCTCTATGTGTGACATGGGCCCCCACATACCAAAGCCCCCCAATACTTGATACTCCCAGGGTATTATCACCGCTCTATGACATGGGAGTGATACCATATGCATCGTGCCTCTCCTGGGTGTTTTTGCTGAGGGAAGAGTTTTTCCAAACATGGCCTCGATTGCAGTTATGGTTGATTGTGAATGATGCCCCTGGAGACACTCAGACATGGGACTCAGTAATTCCACGGGACTTTTGGATCTCATGGAGAAACAGATAGTTTTCAGTCTAGGGCTGTGCTGTGGCATGGAAATTCTATTTATTCTGTCATGGAATCACTAGAAAATATAATTCTGTAAGTCTTCTAGTATTTTTCTACATCAGCCGTCCAAATGAGGAGAAGATATAAGACAGACAAGCTGCCTACTTGGCCATATCAACCCTTCTAGTGTCACTGCACCCAGATGAGGTCCCCTTGCATGCGGCTTCCTCTGCCCTCCTCCTCCAGCACGACTTCCTCCATTGTGCTCCCACAAAGTGCAGTGCTGTGCCAGTCTATCGTCAGTTAGAAAATTCATCTCATAGGGCTCAGTTCTCCAGCTTCGGATGTTATTAAAGTGCCCTGGAATCATATCTGAATTTGTGTTTGCAAATTATTAACATAGACGGGAAAATTCCAGTTTTGTATTCCTTATGCTTCAACCTTCTTTATTAAAAACACCAGCTAGTATCAAAGCTGAAACAATTGACATTGTTTCAGAAAAATGTCAATGATAAAATGAGCTAAGGCCATTTTTTAGAAAAAGTTTCCACTGTTATCTCAAAAGACAAGAAGTTCCTTAATTTCCTCTAAGATATTTTTACAACTTATACTATCCATAAGTTTGTTTTTTGTCCCTTTTAAAGGGTAAGTATTGTGATAATATTTTTCTATCCAAGTACCAAATATAACTGAAGACTAAAGAAACAAAAATCACTTGTAACTCCCCTTCCAAAGACTATCAGCGTTTAAAGTTTGGGGGGATGTTTCTAAATTTCTTTTGTGCATATTTATACACTTACACATTTTACATGGGGCTATCCTGTGTATACTGTTTTATTACCTGCTCTTTTCCTATGTATTATATACTCATTTTACATAAATACATTGTATAGATATCATTACTTACATATCACATATATAAGTAAGTAATACATCAAGTATTTAATATATCAAGTACACTTCCTATACCAAAAAATTGATAAATCATAGATTACATCAGTACCATACCTGAAAATGTAGGATTTTTAAAAATGTATAAATTAAACTTCTCTTGTCCCATCATTAACTGGATAATTATATATTTCAATGAGACATCTAAGATGTAAGAAATTGGCTTAATTTAGTAGCTTTGACTCTTTTCTCACTTTTCTTTCCTGTATAAAGATAATTCCTTCATCTGAATTTCCTCATGATTGATGCAGTGCTGGTTGTTGTCTCTGTGTTTTTGATGATGCATTTGTCTCTGGTCCTGTCAATGTCTTGTATTGATAGTTTTCAGTTTCTTCACATTTCAAGAAACCTTTTATGAAAATTTGTGTTCTTTTTTGTTAGAAATTCATTTAGCTCTTAATTATAATCATAGGTGAATTTTAAAATGTGTGTTTATCATTTTTAATCCTATAATAAAAAGCATGTTGGGCCATCTGTGCTCTGAAGTTTAGAAATACAAGATTTTACCAATCAGAAAGATGTTCAGTTTCCCCTTCCATCTTGGCTGATACTTCTAAAAGCAGTCGTACTTCCGATCTCCACCATTGCCAACGCTCATCTGGAGGCAGCAGCACTCCAGAAATAGCCAAGCAGAAAGTGGAGCAAGGGAGACAGGAAGTGGCACATTGCATCTCAGAGATTTCATTCTCACAGTGTAGGTAGGAACAAAAGCAGAAGGAACCGTGGTGGTAGTAGTTGCTGAAGATTATAATGGAATCCATCCATTTAGACTTTGGAGTGTAAGAAAGTCAGGCAGTAATCAAGGAAAAAAAAAATAGAACCTATTAAAAAATACTGCAAAAAATGAAACTTGTGAAAAAGAAATACATCAAAAAAAAGTGAAATAGGAGCATCATTATAAAAAGCCAGAGAAGAGCATGTCTCTGAAAAAAATTGGCACCACAAACAGAAAATAATTTAGAAATGTGTGGGATGTACTTACTGAGATCCAAGTTGATATACCCTCTGTCTAAAGGAGAAAGCCATTAGGAGCAAATAGGCTGAGGTGACCAGGCAACTGAGGAGTGATGGAAGAAAGGACTGCAGAGAAGTGGAATACGTGGCAGCTGATTCAGAGGAACAGCAGAAGCAATGAGAAGCAAAATTCATCACAGGATGTTAAACTAGTGACAGTGGGGGCAACCTGATAAGTTCTTCTGTGTTGATGGGAATAGAAGAAGAAAATTTACAAAATGATGGAGCAAGTAGCAGAGATGGAAGAGACAGATCAGCCAAGGTGCAAAGGGACAACTAAACATTTTTCTGATTGGTAAAATCTTCATTTCTGAACTCTGGAGCACAGATGGCCTAACATGCTTCTTCTTATAGAACTAGAAATGATAAATGCACATTTTAAAATTCACCTATGATTACAATTAAAAGCTAAGTGAATTTTTAACAAATCCAGGCTAACAATTGTAAATTATTTTCTTAGAAGAAACTGAAACAATTACAACAGAGACAAGGAGCACAGACATGATCAAAAGGTGTTTTACTTGGTTGAATAAATATGTTTTTACAGAGATTGAAAGGAAGTCTCGTCAGGCACCAACCTGCCCTCCACATTTCTTCTCATCAACAACCTGTGCTTTGTCCTGTGTTAACTTCCTTACAACAATCAACCATATTTATTGTGACCTCCAAAATTTAAAAATGCATAGGTCAAACTAAAACTTGATACCAATTTTAACTGTTTTTTTTTTTTATTGCTATGAGCTTCTGAGTAAGTTTTGCCATATTTTTCTATGCTTTTTCAATTTTCTACAATGGACTACAGTATAATCAGAACAAATGAAAATATTTATAAATTAAAATACACTGATCTAGTGTTTGAACGAACAGCTGGGCACTATAGCATAGCTAAGGTGACAAGTAATCACTACCACAGTACCATCTCAGGGCATGACTCTCTCAGTCTTCATTTATTGTCAGTCAACTCTGCACTCTTCATTCAGCTATAGTAAAGACCTAGAATCAGAGAAGATTCTATGCTCCTTAGTCTACTCGTGTATGTGATTTTAACAGAAGAGTTTTTATGAAGAAAAAAGTAACCTGTTACCGTGGCGGTGTGTCCAAAGCACCTCTGGGGCCATCCTTGATGACCAGGCTCCAGGATAAGTCTAGTGTCTTAAAACAGAGAATGCTACACTTCTCCTCTGTTCATTGCACATAACTCATTTCTTTTTCTATAAATTGGCAAGTAATTATTGCATATATTTCTGGGGAACAATGTGATTTTTATATATGTTTACATTGTAGAATGATTAAGTCAAGGCAATAAATTCATCACATCACATACTTATCATTTTTTTTGTGGTGAAAACATTTCAGATCTACTCTATCTGCAATTTTGAAGTATGCTATTTATTATTTATTATAGTCACCATTCTGTGCAATCGAACACTAGAGCTTATTCCTCCTGTCTAACTGAAATTTGGTACCCTCTGATACACATATGCCCTTGCTCCATCTACGGCCCTCCCCCAGGCCCTGGCAAGAGCCCTTCTACTCTCTACTTCTGTGAGTTTGACCCTTTAAGGTTCCACATTAGGGTGAGGGTGTGCAGCATCTGTCTTTCTTTGCCTGGCTTACTTCACTTAGCACAAGGTCCTCTAGGTTCATCCACATTGTCACAAATGACAGAATTGCTTTTTAAATGCTGAATGGTATTGCATTATGTATATATATCATACTTCTACATCCACCAAGATAACACACAAATCTTGGCAAAATTTTGTTAAATATGTTGGCTAGAAGGAAATTATGTTACATTCTCAAAATGACAATTGATCAAACTTCCTAAATATGGGAAGCATCTCACAAGTTCTGAGATTGCTCCCTGAGGTGACTGGCATTCACAGCAGTGAAGAATTGTCCCACCATGACCAGATAGTCCTTGGTTTTTGTTGTTTTATTTTCAGTGCTGTCCAGCACAATGCTAATGAGTTTACTAATTTCTCCACTTCTTGACTTTTGAACAGGGCATGGAAAATTTTTCTGATCAGTTCTAAAATTTGGAATTTTTTGTGATGCAACTCAGACCTTGTTCATGTTCTAAAGCTTATGGGATCTCCTTATCCTCTGCCACAAACGTTGTCTGTGAGAGCTACTGCCTGGAGAACATTCCTGAAGCCTTTGAGGACAACTCTCATGATCCTCCAGTGTCCTTCTTTAGAGAGATCATCTGCATCCTCAGTCATGAAAACCAGAGACTTAACACCCGGGGAGACTGACGTCTGCAACTTGCAAACTCAGAAGCAAGAGCCATCTCTGAACTGTCTCTCTTTTATTGTTTGTATTTTTTTCTACCTAAAGGCAACTGGACTCAGCCATAAATTTTGATTAGCAAGATGTGAAAAGTTACTGTCAGTGCTTAAGGGAGACTTGTTCTTCTCTTTAAAACCTTATTTTCCTCTTTGGTTTAAAAATAGAATTGAACCTTACAAATCTAGCCTCATTTTAGGATTCTGTCAAGCCTATTAAACTGTAAATGCCAGTAGGCTAGGTTGCGTACCTCAAAGATGAAACAATTATGTTGGCTTTTATTTACAAAATTGCTTATTCTGGTTTCGCAAGTTCCAGTGGGATTATAAGATATTCCAATTGGACATGAGCTTTCTTTGAGAATTAAAATGCACATAGGGGTATTTCTTAAAGCACTATTAGTTAAATGTACACCAAAATCACTAAAGAAATAGTCAAAGGACATCCCAGATAAAGTTCTAGTAACCCCACTGTTGACCTTAAAATTCAAATTCATAAAGATAATGATGTGAGCTTTCAGTTGTAGAGCATATATGTAGTTGAAAGATTGTCACATTGTCCCCAGACATCCTATGAATTGTGTGCATTTGGGTGAGAGAGATGGGAACATGAAATCATAACAAGCCTTTTTTTCCAGGTAGAAAAATTAAGTCAGAAATAAATCAGTTCCTATTACATAGTCATGGAAGCTCGGTGACATTTTTCTGACAATGAAGGCAGTGGAATGTCCAAAGGAAAAATGATTGGAAGTCTTTAGAAATATGCACATTAATTTCCTTTTTAGACATACAATATCATGGTCCTGAGGAAAGTGAACATGTTGGGACATTCACTTTTCTGTGTCCCCTCTGCTATGTTTCAGGAAAGAAATTTTATTCACTGCAGGAACACCTTGGAAACTAGTCTTGTCCAAGGGCGCACTCACTGGCCTCAGGTAACATAAGGGTGGGTAGAACTATTAATATATCGGCTCCCAGTTGAAACAGGCCCTCCTTAGTGTCCAGAAAAGAGAATAACATGACTGACATTTCTAAACTACACTGTTTCTAGAAGGAGTTTCTCGGCAACTTGAATTCCAAAATTGATAAAACCAAAACACTGAGCTGGCCAAGACTGTTTGGTCTTTTATGTAACTGAGGGGAGCAGGCTGATTCTGCTTGCTTCCACCATTTAGCCACTCAGTTAACCTGGTTATCTTAGGGGATGTTTCTGTGGGTCAACACTCCAACAGTTAAGTTGTGAAAAACAATACTGAAGTGAGTGCTCAATGTTTGTGACCAGCAGTTCGTTTGATACAAAAAAAAAAATCAGGAGAAGTTTTCTATGTTTTGTGCGTGCCTATATATTTATATGCAATTACTTGGTAACTGATTTAAATATCTATGAATATTTATATTTTTATACTTACCATAATTTATATGTATTTTTAAATTACTTGATGCAGTATTCTTTATCTTATAAAATTGGGATGTGTGTAACTGTCTCTTTGGTGTGTGTATGTTGTCATGCTTCTCCACTGGAACAGAGGAATACTACAGGTGGACCAAGGACTTTCTTGATTAATTACAATGTGCAGTCCATGGCCCTCCGCAGGGCCATCTTTGGATGATCACGTAGCTCTTGAATGTCATTCTTCAAGTATGGATTTTGAAGACCTAGTCTTTGCTATCGTACTTTGCTCTTCCCAGGTGCTACCTGTTCATTCATGCATTCATTTCACCCACTCATCCACTAACTCTTTACTGAACACCCACTAGGCCCCAGCAGTGTTCTAGATAGAAATTGTTAATACAGTGGTGAACAAAGTCGTTTCCATCATCACAGCACTCAAGCAAGCCTTTTGTTCTCCTTCTATGCCCAAGTCCTTTAGCCACCTCGAAGTATCATCATTACCAATAATATAACCTTTTGTTTTCTTTCCTTCCAGTTACCTTTGGCTTTAAAGATATTAGTGAAAGCCAAATTCATAGTTGGCATCATTGTTATAACTGCCAAATACCAGTGCTGTTTGCTGAGTGTGTGTCTTAAAGCCAATGCACTAAAATTTAGTCCCAACAATACTTCAGCTGTTCAGTCCTTAAAGGTTCTTCACATAAATAACAATTATAGTGCAATCAATGCCTGTTAACATGTAAATATTCTTTTTAAAAAAGGTGATGTTTTTCCTATTTGTAACTTTTTTTCTGATAGACTTGGGAAGAATAATCTAACACATACACTTATGTGACTTTTCCAATGAGCACATTTCCTGCAAACGTGCTCCCATTTTTTTTTTTAAACAAAGATTATGGTTTGGTACAGATTCCGTAATGTCTCCCCTGAAGATCCAACAGCTAGGGCAAAGGAGTCACACAACAGGGAGAAACTGGCATTCAATTCTCCTGAATTATGTTGTTATTTTTCATTTAAATTTATTTAAATGAATTGCTGGGCTCTCCTTCAAAACATGTATTTTCTCCTGTTGACCTCTATTAGCACTAAAGTAGATCCCAGAGGCCGAAGAGTGGGGGATTTATAATGCCTTCTGGGAGTCTAGTTTACTTTTCCACATCCCGTTTGGACTTTGTCAAATATTAGTCTTGGCAGGGTGGCAGAGGCTGTCAGGAGCAGCGGACAGCTTGATGGCCGTCCCGCCATACATCGTCCGGTGATGGTGGTGCTGTCGAATCTGCCCGCATCACTGAGGGGGAGCAAATCAATCAAGTTGACTTCTGCAATTGTGCCGGACATGAGTGATGTGCCACATTCTGGACAATATCTGCTTGGTGACGATGGCCGAGGGGCTCAGGGAGCACAGAGTGGGAGAGTTCTGCACGTCTCCTGTTACCACGGGTTTCAGCTGTAAGAGTGATGTCCTTGGGGCTTTTCCCCTGGCTGATTTATGGTGCAAAGTTGTTGTACTGGATTCTTTCTTTCTACAGTAACTCTACCAACTTTCCCGTCTTGTTTTTGCTCAACGGAAACCAACTCTCACAGTGACCTGGGCCAAATCTAGTCTGGAAGCAGCTATCCGATGTCTTTCTTTTTTTTAATTTCAAAATATTAAGGGTGTACAAAATGTTTTAGGTTACGTTTTTATAATGCTTGAGTCCCTGCTAAAGGTGTGCCAATGTCTTTTAAATCAAATAGAAGTTAGTATTCAACTAAAGTGTTTTTCTCTACTTCTCTATATCAATCCAGATAGAATTGATATCTTTTCAGAAATATGCAGCATTATCATGCTAGAAACAAATACAGATGTTTGAAAGATTTAAATAGAAAAACCCCACAATGAAATAGAAACTCACACACACTGCTGATGGAAATGTATGTAAGTTGATATAACGATTCTAGGAGATATTTTGGCCTTCTCAGCCAAAAGGCCTTAAACAGATTCCATACCCTTCAAACCAGAAATTTTATTTGTAAGAAGGCACCATAGCTGCAAATTTTTTCTTTTTCTTTACGTATTGTAAGCTTGAGTCTCAGGATGTCTCTCCCCACTCAGAACACGAAACCCTCTCCTGGGGGTAAATAATGAAATGCCAGCGCGTGTCCTTGAAAACCCGAGGCCTCCCAAGTGCCAGTGGAAGAAATCTCAGAAAAATGAGCAGGCAAAACTGCTCCCTTTTCCCTACAGCCAAGAAAAGCTAACACTTCTCTGACATATTCTGGTTCTGATAAACTACGGAAAATTGAGAATACACACAGAATTTTCAGCTCTCATTTTCTTGTCCAATGTGAAGCCACATGCTAAAACGTATCACCCGATTCTGTCGGTGATGTGACAAGCGTCCTTCAACATGCTTTGTGAATCACGGACACAAAGACCTCAAATTTTTGTTATATCCTGTGAAGTATGACCAATAACGCCAAAGTCTGCAACTCTGTTTTTCTTATGTAATATGTGTCTTAATTATGAACTATAAATTGACATCTCTGCTTGCGGAAAGGATCACATACTTTTTGAGTTACCTCTACTGAGCCACCAAAGAGGCTTATGGGCACGTCCTTCTTTTCACACATGACTGGAAATAAAAATTAACCCACAACTCGGTTCTATAATTATATTTCATTATATTCTATAATTAAATTGAAAGTTTCAGAGCCTTTTAAAAAATGTACATTAATAGTATCCTAAGGAAATAATTAAAAAATTTTATTAAAAAGACTTGTGCCCAGAATACTTTTGAGTGTTACTGATATTAGCTAAAAAAATCAGCAGCAGCCTTAATGACCCCAGGAGAATGGTTTGACCATTTGGGGAGGTCAAACATATCATTACATACACAGATCAGAGGCAATTGTGTCATATTTTCCAGTTTATTGGAAATATGTTTTAAACAAAGGGGAAAATAAAACAGGAAGCAAAACTCTAAACATAATCCGAGCTGAAGTTTTAAAATTCTACGTATGCATTGTGGTTGGCATTTAGTGGCAAGATGCTGCCAAAGACATTAAGTCATTCCTTTTTATGGCTGAGTACTACTGCATGGTGTGTGTGTGTGTATACATATATACACATACACCACATTTTGTTAATTCACTCATGAATTGATGAGCACTTAGATTGATTCCACATCTTTGTGATTGTGAATCGTGCTGCAATAAACATTAGAGTGCAGCTGTCTTTTTGATAAAATGACTTCTTTTCTTTTGGGTAGATACCTGGTAGTGGGATTTCTGGATCGAATGGTAGGTCTACTTTCAGTTCTTTAAGGAATCTCCACACTACTTTCCACAGAGGTTGTACTAATTTGCAGTCCCACCAACAGTGTATAAGTGTTCCTTTCTCTCTGCACCCATGCCAGCATCTGTTGTTTTTTGACTTTTTAATAATATGGCCATTCTCACAGGGATAAGATGGGATCTCATTGTGAAACACTTTATTTTTGAACACTTTATTGTCTTTAACCCAAATTGAAGAATCCTTGACCTAGAAACATTACTTCAGGATTCTGCAGAAGTGAGCGCTCCCCCCTGCTAGGCTCAGCATGCAGCCTGTCTCAGTAGCTTCAAATCTTCTCCATCGTGGAACAGCCTCACACACAAAGCTCCCCAGGACCCGGCTTTTGATTGCCACCTGGAACTTCCCTTTAAATGCTCAGCCTTTGAATCTTTCTACTCACCCCAAATCTCTTTAACCAAACAGAATTCACCCTTCTCCTAACCGTCCTCCCGTAAGGAATGGTCTTGGCACAAATCAGATCTACTTACACGGGACAATACCTGGGAGTCCTGGACTGACCCCGCCTTTCTTTGTCCCTCAGGTAATTCTCTCCCAACCGCAACTCTCCCTCTCCAAGCCATTGCCTTCTCTGCTGCCCAGAGGACCCTGCCACACTCAGGACTAACTTGCCTCCTGCATGGCTGCTCTGTGGTCTTTGGGGGTCCCCTTTCACCCCGTCCAGCCTCCACCCCACCTTAACTGTAGTTCATCTTCCACATTGATGCCATGGAACTTTATCAAAACAAAATCTACACAAAGTCCTTCACTGAGATTTCATTGTTCTCATACAATTAGTGCTGCCTTCCAGCTATGGATGAGAGTCTTTCCTGATCTTTCCCCACTCACTGTTACCATCTTGGACAGGTACAGGCTGCTCTCAGCTACATGAAGCTACCTACAGCCTCCTGAATGAGGCGTGCCCTCTCCTACCTTCCTGCAGCTGCTCTGCCCAGTGAACCCCAATTTCCTCTATGTCTGCACTAAAGCAGCCTCTTGGTCAAGCTTTTCCTGGCCTCTCATGCCAGGGGAACTGCCCTTCTCCAGACCCTCAATGCACTGGCCATGACCTTCATTGCAGCATCCAAACTCTGCACTGTGATGACTGGGTTCTCTGTTTCCACCACTAAGACTTGCCTGGGGGTTTACCTGTCCATCTTCATCCTCATTCCTGGCCCATGAAGGGCATTCTGAGAGGTTTAAGCAAATGAATACATGATTCAAATAAATACAGAATCACAGGTGATCCTAATTAGACCACATTCTGCTTAGCTTTAAGGAAGATGAGGGAATAAACCAAGTCAAAATTGTTAGCCTGGTAAAGAATATAATGTGAGAAAAATGGAGGCAAGAATAGAAGCATATTGCCAAAAAAAAAAAATGGATTCATTAAGAAGAGATTCTTAGGAAGCAAAGTTAGCTTGTTTCTGAAGGTCGTTTCTGTCTCCAGTCAGCGATAGAACAGCATCCTAAATTGCTTCGTGTTAAATTAAGTAGACTGGTGCTCTACGAGCAGCGGGTGGTCCAAGAGACAAGCAGTTATGCCTCTTAAGTAGCAAAGACGGCAATCCTCGGCTATCATATTCTCAATTAAAGTCTTTCTGCTTTTCCTCTAATTAAACAGGACCAGATTTCCTTCTTTATTATGCCAGATACGTGGCTTCCATGTGATTGAAAAGAATAAAAATGTGCACTCTTTCTCTGCCTCGCCACAGAGGCGCCTGCATCTCCTGCAACAAGGGCGCCCCAGGCCATCAGACAGAGAGAGAGAGAGAGAGAGAGAGAGAGGGAGAGGTTGACAATGGCTCACGATGCGTGATTATGCATTTCAACTTTATGCTACACTTTTTAAACTCACAATTGTCTCCATGTTTAACAAGGGAAAGTTTCAAGGGGTGAGGAATTTGGTTTCTTTGTTTGGACCCTGACCCCTCATCCTTAATGGAGTTCTCATTATGGTGCCCCATTTATCCGTTAATTGGGGACTGAGACTTTCACCACAAACTTCTTCCTTCTAAGAACCAGCAGCTTATCCTCATGACCTTTAAACAAACATTACCTGGGACACGCACGGGGTCTCGGTTTACACCTTGACACAGTCAGCCGCTTCTCCTCCACCCGACCCCAACCCCAGGTGAATTTACATCACCTGCTGGGCAGGCGGCCAAGATTGCCCTTCCTTCTCAGTCAGAATTAGAAGAAAGGAGGGCACTGGGCAGAAAACCAGACCCAACAACCTGTCTGTGACCCCACTTCAGTGAACATCTTCACGTTAGAAGATCAATATTCTCCTCTTAGTTTTTATTTCCAGTTGATATTTTTGCCTGGAGGTGTGAAAACTCCCCCGCCATTCTAACATTACTACCACGACCACTAATTCAATTCTTGAAATGGCTCCTTCATTGAACGGCAGAATAGCTTATTTAAAAGATTAATATTGGCAAGTTAATAAATAGTTAACACAGTTTCTGAAATGGCCCGCAGACTCAAAAACACGTACTTTTCTGTCACTTTTCCTCATAGAATGTAAACAATAATTAGAGCAACATGAGACATCTCTCCTGAGGGGACCAACTCACAGGATATGTAAGTAATGACATCAGTCTGCATACTGAGGACCTCTCTGCCTGCTTTCCACAAGGGAGAGAAGTCAGCCCCGCTGAAGGAGAACCCTAGGTGTGTTCTCTGGGGAAATTCTGACCAAGAAATTGCCAAGGCTTGTGCTTGTTGCGTTAAATAGTGGTAGTTCTCGGGGGCCATTTAAATGAGTTATTCCACATAAAGCTCTCAAAGCCGTGCTTGGCACAGGGTGAGCACTGGGTGAGAGGTGGCAGGTGAAGGAGGGCTGGGGGGTTTCTGCTGGCAGAGTAGAGAGACGTATTAGTAACCTGATATACCCCAAACCATGGGGTCCAATAAGACCAGGAACAGGCCAAGTTCAAAAAGAGAAATTTCCCAAATACTTTAGAAGCCCAAATGTTACAATGCATCAATTCACTGTCTTTCGCAGTTCCACACTGTCCCATGATCATGACAGTAACCCGGTGGCAGAAATTCCCAGTGCTTTCCCCTCGCCGGGGGCAGTTCAGACCCACACCTTGGCTGCAGGACTCAGCGTGACAGTAGGTCAGCTCCCATCTGAGCAACTGTGGAAGAATTATTGACAGTCTGAAAGAATTAACTTTATAATAGCAGAGAGCAGAAAAAGTTAGTAAGAAAGTAATTTCATACAAGTCTTTCCAGTCAAAATTGTTCTGCTATGAGGAGCTTGTCAGGAGAAGGAGACAGCCAGACATTTCAAAAATATTCTGACTGAATTTTTGGCTCTCCTTACATTTAAGGAATGTTTTCCTAAATACAAATACTTGTTGCTCATTTTGCCACATTAGGTCATTATTTTTAGTGTACTGAGATACCCCTGAGAGACTCAGAGATTGGGACCGTAGCTTTCTTTTGGCCACACCTTTGTGGCAGCTGTTCTCATTCAGGCAGACACAGCAACGAGGAACTCCCAGGGCTGGATTTCACGTTCATGAGCTCTAGAATCCGTATTCCTAGCTCTAGCCCACTGCCAGGAAACATCTCTCGGAATTTTGCAGGGAGGTTGTACTTTCATTGACACCTTTCCCAGAAATTGAGATATCTCTTCTTCCATGAAGAGGGCATAGATTAGTCTAAAATATAAAATAGTCCTTAAGAGCTTAGAAAAAAGTAGTAAGAGTAAACCGGTTACTTTAATAACCTAATTCTTTACTCCCAACCACGATGCACTAGCTGGTGCTCTCATGAGGTCTGGTGAGTACTGCAGTACGTGGGCCGGGTCTACCCCTTTCTCCCTCTCCTGCCTCCGGCCACGCCTGCCTCAGTGTCTAAAATCCCCACTCAGAGAGTCCCTCTGGGATTAAGGTCCAATTTTCAGAAGGCCCCTGCTAAGTAAAACCATTTAGTTTACTTACATTTGTTAACATATTAACACAAACATGTGCCCACTGGGTTCTAGAGATTTGGGATGCACCAATGAACAAATCAGATAAAAATGCCCACTCCTGGGAAGGAGTGGGGTGAAGAGCAGGACGGGAGTCAGCAGTGCCGGGCGGGGCAGAGGGGCCGGGGCAGGATTGCACAGGGTGTTGAGAGCAGGCTTCATCAAGAGCGCCACTGACTGGAAAATAAGGATGATGATGAAGATAGTGCTTATCTGAAAGTGCTGTGGAAAGATGCAAATGACTCAATACATAGAAAGTATCAGAATAGTGTCTGGCATGTATTAAGCCCTTCTTCACTCGATCAATGTTACCAGTATTGCTGTTATTATGGGAGTCTGACCCCAGGCCCCGCAGGTGCTGACAACTGAAAATGTAAGGCTGAGTGACGTGCACGGGGCAGGAGCAGGCGTGTCAGAGAAGGGACGGTGGGAGTGGGAGAGAGAATGGGAGGCAGCAGGGAATGCTGGTGTGGAAGGGAAGCCAAGTAGGACTTGCAGCAGAGGAGTGTGAGAGTTCTTATGGGACAGGAGAAGCAGCCGTGCCCTGGAAAGGCGGAGGGTCACTGAGGGTGGACGATGGATGGCCCAGGAATGGCCGCTATGCAGCCAATGGTTAGCTGTTGAGTGGACAGGGCAGCATCAGCTGAAACGGCAAGCGGAAATTTTACTATGAATATGTGACTTCATAGTATGTCAAACTCTGCCACTGTGGGGCATAAAATGGTGGCCCCCCCAAAATGTGCAAGTCTTAACTCCTAGAACCTTTGCCTGTGAACTTACTTGGAAAAAAGCATTTTGGAGACATCATTAGAAGGTTAAAAGTCTTCAGATGTGATCATCCTGGACTAACCAGGTAGACCCTAAATCTAATGACGATTCTCCTTATAAGAGACAGAAAAGGAGAAAACAGAGACCCAGAGCAGAGGGCCATGCAAAGATGGAGGCAGATATTGGAGTGATGCAACCATAGGCTCAGGAAGGCCTGGAGCCACCAGAGCTGGAAGAGACAAGGAAAGTTCTTCTCTAGAACCTTTGGAGGGAGCATGGCCCACCAATAGCTAGATTTCAGATTTCTGGCCCCTAGAACTGTGAGAGAATAAATTTCTGTTGTTTTAGGTTACCCAGTTTATGATAATGTACTAAGGCAGCCCAGGAAATGAGTGGATCCTTCACCTGCCTGGCCTGGTGGGGAAGCCGGAGGCAGCCAGGGCCCTGGTGGATGAGATTTCACAGCTGTCACATGGCTGGTTGTCAAAGAAAGGAGCATTCTCAGCTTATGGTGGATCCCAAAGTGGAGACCCTGGAGGTTGGAGTGGAAAGAATGAAGCAGATTCAGAGGGGAAAGGGGACAGAACAGAGGAAGCAAGCAGAGGAGAGGTGAGGTGCAGAGGTAGCCCTGGTGGCAGGGAGGGCAGAGTAGGAAGTGAGGATGGGCGTGGCCGTGGGCAGCACAGTGGGAGACACCCACGCAGGAACAGGGCAGAGAAAGGAGGAGGGTGCGGAGGAGTCTTGCAACGAAAAGGAAGGAGCTTCTTAAAAGGCAAATAAAGAATCACAAAGTATCGTAGTAACCCTAAGACAGAAATCTGACTGGCTTGTAAGAGGAAACTTAGGCAAAATGCTGCATCCTGTATGGGCTCATTCAGTGCTCTCAGATGTCCTAGCTCTGCAGAGAACAAGTTTCCAATTACACTTCAGATTCTGGATAAAATGAGCCACTACAACTATCTTGTCTCAAAAACGGCCATATGAGAACATCCCCATGTGCTTTCAGTAGAAATGGTAACTACCCCGTTTACTTCTTTTATTTCATAACTTAAAAGCCAAGTTTGTACAATTTAGCAAAATTTTTTAACTGAGTTGGATTATTCTTTAAAAATTGGCATAAGCAATTCAAACTAACACATGGCTTTAGGTGCTGATGATCTTATTTTTTTTTAATCTTAAATAATGATGTGTGTTTTGAGTGTCTTTGTCTCTACGTGTGGACTATTTGTGGAGACTTTGAGCATATCAGTAAAACTCATTATAATGTCCCCCCAAGCATGTGCTTTCTTCTGATAATAAGCCACCAGTCAAACTTTGGGGGCTAGAATATGCATCATTCTAAAGCATCAATGAATAGGACCTCACATGTACCTGTTGTTTTCAGAAATATCAGTTTCATAAACTTTTATCTGCAGTGAAAGAGCTTTTCAGAACCAAAAACTTATCTGAGAGGAATGAGGGTCAATAGTGTTAGATCATAACAGAACTGGTCTCAGGAAACAGAGCTGATGTCTGGGACTATTTCTATTTTCCTGTTTCTCGCTGATGCAAACTGGACATTGTTGGGGTTGACCAGTATTGAACTGAGACTACACTGACTTCAAAATAATTACATGCAGTTCCTTACTGGAAATTCTGACTTGCTGTCACTGTTAAAAAGCTGGTTTTTTAATGTCACTTTGGCTTCAAATTCTGTTGAAAGTAAACGATGTGAGGTCTTAGAAAAAGTTGCAGACTATAAATATTTGCAAAGTGGTCTTTACTTAATAATCGTGACTTTAAGTACAATAAAAGGTACATCTTATAAAAATGGTCATATTGCTGAGGGATACCCTTGCTTCCTTACTGTCTACCAGCCGACATCATGTGCTGTGTGAGAGAAAGAGCCTGCAGGGTTGGAGAGAAACAGTGCAACTGCAAAAATAATAATGTTAAATGCTTCTGAGCTGTCAATCATTGACAAGAACTCTCCAGCATATAAAAAATGCAATGGGGAGAAGACTACTTGGATTTTTGATTTAGTAATTTAGTTGTGGAAGAATACAGGACAGATGGTCCAGTAGATCATGTATTTGCAAATGGCTTCATACAAACTTTCCAAAAAACTGAAAATGACAAAGAAAGTTGCTGTCAACAAATTCATGTTTTTTGGGACATCCCAGACTCGATAATGATTCGGCCAAATATTCAGTTTTTCCCATGTGGGAAGAACAATGCACCAAGCAATGCTCATAGTGATGTCACACAAGGAAAAAGGAACTAACTTCCTTCAATGCAAAATAATCAGCTTAAGAAGTCAGGGAAATATTTAATATGGTTCACAAAGATTTCTATACAATGACCAAAAATAACGGGAGATAGCATTGAAAGGAGGTATCAGCTGTTTCAAAAACCGTATTAGCTGGAATAGGTTTTTTCCCCCAGTTATACTAGATAACTATGGAGTTCCTTATTTTCATAGACAAGAAAACATTATTCACGCTCATTGGAAGAATAAATAGGTGGAATATGAAACATGATTTCACACCCATTCAAAAGTTATTTTTAAGCGCTGGCTTGAAAACTCTGCTTGCTTCGAGAGCGTTTTGCTCCCAGAGTGAAGTGTGTATGCTCTGTGGATTTTGATGAGCTGAAATCTGAAAGATGATGTTTACGAAATGCCAGTGCTGGTCCGCTAGTACTTCGTTTTTGCATCTTTGAAACATGTCTTATTCTCAGAGAAACTGAGTATGACACAGGAAGAAGGATAGAAATGTAGTGAAACAACACAGGTCATTGGGATGACTAAAATCTGAAGCACCAGCCACTCAATGGAGGGGTGTATACGCTCTCTGACGTTTACCTGGCACCACTGCAGATTGGAAATTTCCAACCTAATCTGGAATTTTTTTTTAAAGGTCTGGGATTACAAAACCTGGGTGCTTTGTTCTGGCTGAGGAATGGGCAGCAAACAGTCTCCAAGCAACAGGCTCCCATTTGCTTTCTCAATTCCTGCCGTTTGTGGATGTCTGACTGTGCTCAAATGAGCATTGATCCTCTTGACGATTCCAGAGCATTTCATTAAGCAAAGATTTGGTCCTTACCTCTGAATAATTTAATGCAACTGCACCCTTGAGGGCAATGCTTATTAAACTAAACAAGGCTATGTGAACTGACGTGCCCATTTCCAAATAGGATACAGCAGAGCAGTTCATAGTTAAAAGAATGTCTGCTTCGCATAACCTAAACATACCTTTGGATTTTTACCACGAATGCTTGACACAAAGCAAATGGATCACAAATAATCAAAAGTGGGAAACTTTCATGAACCTGAAAGTCAGGTTCTAAAAGGAAAGAAACAAGAGGCCCGTCACAGCAAGTAGCACGCCGTGTTTGTGTGATGATTAACGCCTGTGTAGGGTCAGAAAGCAGTAAGCTGTGATTCATTCATTTAGCTCAGAGACTCTTTATTATGGGGACTTTTGCCAGCTTTGTACGTTGAAACTAATACTCTCATATATAAAACCGAGTTAAATCCCAGATCTCCCACTTATTTGTGTGACCTTGGGCAAGTTGCTTTATCTCCCTAAATCTTGATTTCCTCAACTATGAGAAGGAATTAATTGTTAACCCCCCTCAGAGAGTGGGAATGGGATAAAATGAAGCAGAGTGCCTGATGGTAGTATATATTATTAGTATTATTCTTAAAGTCATTAAAATTGGTGTTTGAAATCAAGTATATGCATCAACATAAATACTTGAAAACTTTATTGCATGGCTATATTAGATATTTAGTAAGAAGACATAGTAAAATTACAGTTTCATAAAACAAGCATACATCAGGCTAAAGCTTCCCTTGAAAAGAAAAGAAGTCACTTGTAAAGAATCTAATTTAAACTGGCATTGAGTTCTGTGTCTTATGAAGCTGCCCAAGCATTCGTGCACAATTAGTGTGTTTATGACTCATTTCTCCTCCCGTATTCCAGTTCATATAACACTGAGCGATCTTCCACGGTGTTCCAACACCTGTGCATTCAATTTTGCATTCATTATTTCTTTCACTCCTCACAAAGGATTTCAGGGTATCACCAATTCAATACTCTGAGATGAGAAAACAGTGACTCAAGCCATTCGAGTGGCATCTCCAAGGCCGCTCAGTGGTCAGGAGAAAATCCAACGTAGCCTGTGTATTCCAACTCTGGATCTGTTTGAATATTCGGCCTTGCTAAAACCCCAGGCATGAACCAGGTGCCAAGAGTGTAATAAACAACTCCCGATCGCCCATGTTCGAGTCATTGACTGGCATTTCATCATCACGTTCTGTGCGCCACGGCAATGACCTCCAGCCTGGAATCTCCTCCTCTGTCCTGGGGTCTTAGCTCTCTTCCCCACATAGCAAGGCCTTCTCTGACTCATCCTAATTACACCAGACCCCATTATTTCACTCTCTCATAACACCTCCCACTTTTTCTCAATTTCTCAATAGTGTTCGTCATAATCTTTAATTATATATGTATGTTTAAATTATATAGTGAGTCCCTCCACTAGGCTGCAAATTCTAGGAAGGCTGGGCTCCTTTCTGTTTATCCACCTGCTTGTAGCAATGTTTGGAGTTTGCCTGGCACACAGCAGGTGCACCCTGTTGTTTTGAATGCTAAAATGAATGATATCATCATATGTAGATTGCTTGCAAAAGCCTTAAAAAATTCAAGGTTTCTAAATTTGACACGTTTCCTTCCTGCCACAATGTTGACAGTTTCCTGCAAACAGTGATAAAAACCCAACCTCATGGAGAAATGAGAGAGCAGGTTGGAATGAAATCTTCACAGCAACCAGGAATGTTGATGTAATTTTTCACTTTTGTTTGTTTATTTTTCTCTAGTCCACAAGTATTTACCCCACAAGTCTCAATCCATTTTCAAAACCATCAACAATTAATTTCCAATTAATGAAAATTGCACCTCCTCTTAATTCTTCTCACACTTCTTTAGTGGAAAGTCAGATAAAGTTTTATCAGGGTTCTCCAGAGAAAAAGAACTGATAGTACATATATATAAATACACAAGAGAAGATTTATTGTGGGAATGTCCCAGTTCAAGGACAGAGAGTGAGCACCTTCCCCCTTTCTCTGACGTTTGGTTCCATCCAGACCCTCGATAGACGAGATGAAGCCCCCGCACATTGGTGAGGGTGATCCTCACTCAGTCAAGTGTTGATCACTGACTCAAGTGTTGATCTCTTCAGGAAACCCCCTCACAGACACACCCCAAAACAACGTTTACCCAGCTATCTGGATGTTCCTTAGCCCAGTCAAGTTGACACATAAAATTAATCATCACAGTAGTGAAAGGACCAAATGGCCTGTTACAATAATAGCTGACATGTATTTAACTGCCTGAGAAATTACAGCAATCCTGAAATATAATGGTTATTGTTTCTCTTATTTTATCTGCAAGAAAACTAAGGCTTAGAGATGTTGACAAAAAGCTCAAGATCAAGATAACCTCCGTGTAGGGGAATCCTTCCTTGAGAGACTGACGGCTGCAGCTGGAAGCAGCGCACTCATACCCACATAAGGCAGGTGTGTCCGGCAGTGAGCCCTCTTCCAACCCTGAGGGAGGGACAGGGTGATGAGGCATCCGTATTGTGGCCAACAGGACACATGCCAGGAGAGCCCAGTGCTTCTGGCTGCAGCTCCCCATCCACACTGCTCCCCTCTGGATTTAGGAGGACAAGAGACATTTCCTTTCTAAATAATTCACTTTTGGCTGCTGATGTGCTCCCTTGAACACCTGCCTTATGCCATCTCCAGAGACAGAGAATGAGAGTGGAGTTAAGAACTCTTTTTCAGTACTTCCCCCACCCTCTACTTCTACTAATTTAATCAACCTACTTTGTTTACACTCAACTCTGGGATCCCCCCAACACACATCTTTGGAATGTCCCAAAATAGGCATCAACAGCCCTGAAAGTATCACACCCACAAAAGGGTAAATTAATTTCATGTTGTTCTATAAACCACATAATTCTGCATGTCCTAAAATCTCTATTCTAAGTAAAATTGATGTAGTAACAGACACCAAATCGATTCAACAAACAAAAATTTTCACTTAGTGCCATTATTTAACCAGTGTGATGATTAATTTTAGGAGTCAACCTGGTAGGTATTGGTGCCCAGCTGTTTGGTCAAACATCAGTCTAGATGTTGCTGCGAAGGTTTCTGTTTTTGTAGATGTGATTCACACCTCAGTAGACTGTAAGTAAAGCAGATTACCCTCCACGACGTGGGTGGGCCTCATCCCAGCAGGTGACAGCCTCAAGAATAAAGGTAAAGGTTCCCCAAAGTAGAAAAATTCTACCTAAGACTGCACCATAGAAACCCTATCTGAGTTTCCACCCTGCTGTCCTGTGGAATTTGAATATGAGACAAAACGTCAACTCTTACCTGAATTTCCAGACTGTCTGCCTGCCTGTGAATTTCAGACCTGCTGGCTCCCATAATTGCATAAGCCAATCCCTTAAAATAAATCTTTGTCTCTCTCTGTCTCTCTCTCTAAATATATATATATATATATGTATCTATATATGATGTCTCTATATTAATATATGTATATATTTTATATAAGATAGATCTATAATCATATTTTCATATCTGTCTATATATACATGGAAAGATATCTAGAGAGTTGTTATAGAGACAGAGAAGTGAATAAGGACAGATGATATTGATAGATGGAAGGTAGATAGATATGAGATAGATGAAGAGAGAGAGAGAGAGAGAGAGAGAGGTTCTATTGCTTCTATTTTTCTGTAGAACTCTGACTAATTAACCAGCAAATGCATATTTATGTTCTTTAACTTCTCTCTACCCTGTCATGGCCCAATAAATGAATCCTCTGCAGTCGGAAAAATGCCCCTTAACTCTAAATCCAACCCTCTTTTCCAGTTTTTGTGGGTCCTCTTATCTTTGTCTATACATCGCTGAGTGACATTCTAATCCTTCTGACACTTCCCTGGTCTCCACTGTGAAGAAAGAACACAAATCCACAAGATAAAAAACTATGTACCTTACCCATTAACAGTTTTGGAAAATGACCTCCATTCACATAAGAGTTTCAAATTTCTGTATTTCCTTTTCCTCTGATTTCCCTAAGACCTGATATGTGCCATTGCTCTTGTTGACTCTCCCTTCATTCCTTGACGATCTGGGGAGAGCAGTCTACTCTGGGAGGAGTAGATTCTGCCAAGGAAATTGAAAGACAGGAACTGTGAGTGTCTCATCAAGGGCACTGGAAGTGAGTTACCAAAGGCACCAGACCCCTTGTTTTTGACTCATAAACAGAAGATTTTAACTGAAACATGAGCTCTCATCTGCTTTGGTTCACACAAAAACCTGAAAGATATATTTTAAGAAATGTGTATTTTTCTCTGTTATCCAAAATTCCATAAGAAAGGCAAAAGAACACTGTGCATCACTAGACTTTTTGTCATCTGAACACCTCTTAGTAAAATAAATAGGCACTGGTCACGCTCCGTGTGAAACACACCAAGAGGAAGTTACTTAGAGATTATTTTCAAAATCCAATTTAACTTAATAGTCTAATTAAAAGCCCATTATTATTATAAATAATATATATAATATATAATAATGTGAATAATCCTCCTTAGTGGGAGGATTAAACTGAATTTCTAGTCCTTAATATGCAGTGGAGATTCACTCTCTTTTACTCACAAATCCATCAACCTGGGCTTCTGCTTACATAATGCCACTAAAATTTGAAACAATTATTGATTTTCAAATCTAATTTTCCCCGTATGCCAAATTAATTCTAATCCTCAGAGGTATTTACTATTAAAGAGTATAGTAGTGCTCTTTCCAATATTTTGCTACACAGATGCCACTGGTCTTACGATGGGGTTGTGTCACAATGAACCTATAAGTTGAAATAAGTTGGAAAATACGTTTAATACTCCCAACCTACCAAACATTATAGCTTAGCATCGCCTACCTTAAATGTGGTCAGAACACTTATATTAGCCTACAGTTAAGCAACATCATCTAACACAAAGCCTATTTTATAATAAAGTGCTGACTATCTCATGTAACTTAGTGCATACTCTACTGAAAGTGAAAAACAGAATAGTTGTATGGGTACTGGAAATGGGGTTTCTTCTGAACCATTCTAAGACCAAAAAATCATAAGTTGAAGCATCGTAAGTTGGGGACCATATGTGTATGCATAGAAACATTTGTGTACACACACGCTTGTATACATATACACCAAGAAGAATTCAAGGCATATGTATTGATATGTAACTTAGTCTTTTTGCTTAACTATTTCAGTAGTTAATTTTGTATGCACTTTAAATATTTTGCATGTCAATATCTATAATCATATGTCACTATTTTTAAAACTTATATATTATTCTAGATATGTTTACTAAAATTTATTACCCTATTCTCTTTTTGTGGGATATTTAAAAAATTTTATGACTTTATTTTTTTCTATTTTAAATAATGTTGTAATTAACTCTCTTAAGTATATGTGCATATGTGTGTGTGTGTGTGTGTGTGTGTGTGTAGATAGATAGATACTATGTAATTTTATTTTAGGATAAATTCCTTGAAGTATTAATGCTGAGTCAAATGTATAGAGATTTAACATTTTTAATTTGAAGATCTATTAAGATACTGCCAAATAGTTTCACTATATTTGGAAATCTTGGTTTCTCACTTTGTGACTAAGTGATACAAAATTCTAGTTTTAACTTCAGTTTATGTTGATTTTTGGCTGCCTGGTTGAAAAAAAGACACCTCACAAGACTATACGATGTCAAATAAAATAAGCCTGAATTTACTAAATTATAATATTAGTTGGTCAATTTCATCCACTAATTATGCCAAAGTTTTATTAAAACTTAAATGTCCATGTTCTATGGTGTCAATCAACTGTTCTATCAGAATGTGCTGTTTTTTAATGTTTTTAACAAATGAATTTAAAACTCACTGGAAAGTCATTATTTGAAAAATTATTAAACAGGACAGAAAGCTGTTTCCAATTTTTAAATGTGTGGATATAAATGACTTTGAAGGTGACATCTAACTTCAGCAACCCCACCACAATGGTGAAATCACTGTGATGGAAACATTTCCATGTACTTATTTCCAAATGCTTTTGTGGTAGTACATAGTTCTTTCAAAATGTAATTGTTGTCTTAAATTTTGTTAAGATGTTCAAGTCATGAACCTATAAATGATGCCTAATCATGACTTTGGTATGAAAAAAGGACATTGGACAGTAGCTTCATTTTTATAAAAGTATATAATTAGATTTTATTAATATGTCATGTGATGTGGCAGAGGGACTTTGCAGATGTGATTAAGGGCAGGGACCATGGGATCATCCTGGATTATCCAGACAAGCCCAATTTTATCCTATGGTCCTGAAAAACAGAAGATCTTTTCTGGTCCTTATCAGAGAAAGATGGATGACACTGGTGGTTTGGAAGTGGGGGAAAGTAGCCACATGCCAAGGGATGCAGGAAGCCTCTAGAAGCTGAAAAAGGCAAGGAAATGGACTCATGCCTAGAGCCTCCAGGAAGGCAGGCAACCAGGCAGGCACCTTGATTTTAGCCCAGTGATACATGTGTTGGACTTCTGACCTCCAGAACTGTGAAGTAATAAAATTATGTTGTTTTAAGCCACTTGATTGTAGAAATTTGTGATGTCAGCAATAGGGAACTAATACATTGGTCAGCAAAACAGACAAGCCCAGTGAGGATGGACCCAGAGAGCAGCTGCAGCCCCAGCTGCTTTCCCACACCAATGAGCTGAGACGGCAGACCAGCAGCAACGTCTGTGTGTACATGAGCATGTGTTTGTGTGTGCATGTGTGCTCATGTGTGTGTGCATGTGTGTATGTGTGTGCATGTGTTTGTGTGCACATGCACATGCTGCAAAATGTGTATGTGTGTGACACAAGTGTCTGCCCTGGTCTTTTCAACATAAACAGCAAAGTGACTGCTGCTTCGCTCCCAACCTCCAAACCCTACACAAACAAAATACCTCTTGCAGCCCGTCATAACTGGAAATGTACTGGGAAGAGAATTCTGGGAAACATTTTCCAGTTGAGTCAGAGTGATACCTTCAAACACACCACCGTCCACCCCTTGCCAGACTGGCACTCATACACAGCCCTCTAAACCATAATTAACTTTCAAATAGAGAAAATAACAAAGTCATGCTTTAGATCAACATGGTAAAACTTATCTCACTCATGTGCAGCCAAAAACACACTAACATTTTCCCCAGAAGAAGATATACTCATATCATCATTATGCTTATGGATTTATGGAGTATCGTGTACAGCCAGCAAAAAGAGGATGCAAAACCCCACCCAGTGTTAGGGATGGATCAGCTCAGTACGTAGGTGCAAGGCAAGAGCAGGTGCAGCTTTCTGCAGCCTCATTTAGTGTGGCCTTGAAATGCAGTGGAGAGGAAACACTCCCAGCGGACAGATCTTTGAGCAGGACACTCAGCCACCCCCTGTGTGTAGAGAGAAGTAACCACAGGGTATAGACTGGTGGACAGTGATGAATGGCCTGACCTCCTGAATGGTCATAAACCTGGAAAGTAGAAGATTATATGACGGATACAAGGAGCTCTGGGTAGAGGCATGTGGAAGGACACATAAGTGAATGGGTATAGAGCATGATAATCTTTGTGTCACATGAGAGCATCCACCACAGAAGATGCCTAAGCAACCAAGCAGGCAACATGACTCAACAGGCATCAACCATTCTTTGTCATTGGCTATAATCACTGTAGATTCCTCTAGACGCCGAGCCACTCGAGGGCAAGAACTACGTCAACATGATTGATCCCTGTATCCCAGGTCCTTTGCGTTGTGTCTGGCACTCATAGACATTCACTGTATGTTTGTGGAAAGAATGAATGCCTTCTACTTCAGCTTCCTCTTTTGTTGTGTTTTTTGTTTTTTGTGTTTTTTTTTTTTTTTTTTTTTTCATTTTCTTCTGTCCCGTACTTGGAAACAAGAGAAAAAAAACTAATGCATGAAAATGACTGTGTAGTGCCCAGATCACTTTCACATCCAAGGCCAAGGGGGTTTGTCTTGGAAAAGGTGTGATGAGACCGAGTTTGGTTGTGCTTTTTATTGCCTTCATTCCTAGACCTCGACTCCAGAGAAGTGACACGTGCCTGCATGCTTGATGACAAGAAGATAACTAAATGCCTAATTTTTCCACACACCATAAACAATGTTCAGGGACTCCAAGATACTAAAAGTGTGGAATAATAAATTCATATTTATGTTTTAGCTAGAAGAAAACCTCAGTCTTTTTTTATAAAATAATTATATCAACCAAGTTTGACAGCCTAAGGCTATTTTTCTCTTCCCCAGACAAGGTCTTTCTTACAGTAAGATATAAATAATGACCCAACTTTTTTAGACTCAGTAAGCCCACTCATTCTGTAAATTTATAGTTGTCTTCCATCTGTGAGGAAAATAATTGCATCTTGATGAAGAATTAAAAAAAACCTGAATTTTTTCAACTCTATAAACCTAGTCCTTTATTAAAAATAAAAAGGTAAATCCTTTCAGTCTAAATGTAGTTAATTTTACCTTGAAATTTTCTATGAAAATACATTGGAAATTTAGTTTGCATTTTAATGTAATAGACAAAAAAATCACTTGAATCATAATATAGAGTAGTAGCATAAACAGTAAGATTGGCTGTTCCTATGTATTTCTGTGGTTTGGAAAACAGGAATCTTAAGGTGTCAGGTCAGGAGAAGTACAGAACTTGAGCTTCTCCTGACTGGCACTTGCAGTGACGTGCCTTGTGTTGCACGCCCACGCTGAGTCCCCGTCCAGCTCCGTCCAGATTCAGCCCAGAGTCCACCATGACTTTCCCCTGGTCCTCAGTCCAGTGCCTCAAGCAGGCAACAGCACTTGTTAAATGAACAAATGTATTCTAAACGCCATTTGCAACATTTCCATTTCTATGTAAGTCTAGAGAACTGAATTTACACCCTTTTCAAATTCTTCAAAACCAAATTTTAATTAAATCACAGCTACTGAGAAGAATAGATGATAAGTTCATTTATATAGAGAGTTGTAATGATGGCCCATGTCGCAAAGACACATAACGTGGCAAGTGTTACCTTTTGAGCTGGGGCATCATTATTCCAAAAATTACAGCAAGATTGGGGAAACTGAGGCTAAGCCACTGAAATGATCGTCACAAGCTGTTAAGTAGCTGAGTGGAAACTCAAGCTCTCACCTGCCTGGCTCCTGGGACTGCACTCGCAACTGCTCCAAGGACATGATTCCAAGGCCAAGCTGTCTAATTTCTAAGAACAGAATGGGGGAGAAGCAAATCCCACCACGTGCCCCGAGGTGGCCAGTGGTGTGGCCGCTACGGCCTTCACCATGGGGCAATTCTTCCTGGTGGCCAAACTCACGACTTCCTGCTGCCCTAAATGTCTACTTACAAATGCTTGTTTTCTTATTAGTAAAATTGGACATCTCATGATATGTTGATTTACCATTTGTCTGTCATCTTTGTAGGTTTTTTTTTTTTTTATGGCCTTTGTCTGCTTTTCTGTTGTTAGGTCTTTGTCTCTTCCTCCTCGTTGGCTCTTCCTGGAGCTCAGGCTAATTCTGTCTTAAACACATCGTAAACACGGTCTCCTGGTCTGACATTTGCCTTTAACTCTGCCTACCTTGTACTTTACTCCAACTCTTTCTTCATGTAATGAAATAATTAGTGTATATTATGCCATTGCTTTTGGATTTCATTTTTTTAGTGAAAAATGCAAGGATTTAAATTCTTTTATTGAACAAAGATTTAAGAAAATGCTTTTTAAATGCCTGAGTTGCATTTCATAAAGCACAAATACAAATGGTGAAATCAATTAAACTGTCCTCAAAGTATTGATGTTTTTATTTTTTAAAGTGCTGTTTAAGGCAAGAGAAAAGGGCGTGCATGAGCAAAATACCTGCCATCGTTCTACTGCCTCTTTTCCCCACATCCTCAACATAACCTGAAGCACAGGCATGCATGTGAACACACACATGTGCACAAACACACACACACAGCTTGTCGAGGAGAAGAGGAAGAAGAAAGGAAGTCCATGGAGAAAAAGGGGGAGAAAAATACCCCCAGTGTTGGGCTGGTGTCAGATAGGAATGCCATGAGCCTCAGGAAACAAAATGCTGGAATGACAATGGCTTAAACATGTTAGGGAATATTTTTCTCCTCTAACAAGGGATCTGGACATAGTTACCTGCTAGCGTTAGTTTAGGAGCTCACTCATGTTAGGAACACCCACATGGCCGGAAATACTGCACCAGCTTCGCTCACAGTTCCCAGAGCTGCCAAGTTCGAGGCACAAAACCATGGAGGAAGGGACAGCCCCAGCCGTCTCCTTCTCAGAAGCCCCCTTTCTGCTTCCCTCTTATATCTCACGGGCAAGACCTGGGGCCTATGGTCCCTCCTTGGTATCAAGGAGGCTGGAGAAGTGAGTATCTCACTGGAGTGGGCACAGTGCTGATCCAAGCAGTCGGGTGGTGCTGACGACGAAGGAGGATGTGCATGGAACCGGTGGAGAACTGTTGCTACGACCCACTCTGCCCTGCCCACCTGGCTGGCCCCTCCTCAGCTACCCCATTTTGCCCAGTGGCTGCAGAGATTCCTGACAAAACTGTATCTAGCATATAGTTTTTGTGCAACCAAATCATGCAAATAAGAGAAACGCGCATCTGAACTCTCGGAGTACAGTTCATTTGCACATTTTGGAGTGTCTGCCCTTTAGTTATAGAAGAGTCCAGAATCAATTTACAAAGTAGAAAATGCATTTCCCCATCATGGAAAATTGTCCATAATTAAGAGTCTGTATATTTTGTGAAAGAACTAGTATTCCTTTTCCTGGGACTATGCAACATTTACCAGCAGTCATTGTAAAAACTAATTCAGTAATAAGAAAATAACTAAGAACATGTAAAATTAAATAATTAGGAAAAAAAAGAAGTTACTCAAATAGGCTTGCTTATTTAAAAAAAATATGAAATCTTTTTAACCTTTTGACTGTCTTGGATTGTTAATAAACAATATTTAGAAATTCTCCTCTTAGTTAAAAGATTATCAGATATTAAAGCAGGTTTCTTAAAATAGCAGAACTATATTGAATGACTGAATTATAAACCTGTAGATAACATCGTCTTCATTAGCAAAGAAAAAAATCACTGAACCAGAAAAAGGAGTCTTAGTGATTTTTATTAATAATTCCATTCACTTCTTCATGAAATGAGAAAAACTAAAAAATAAATAAATGCTCCTATACAGCTCTTTCTTCCCTAGATATGTTTCCAAGAAAGGACAATTCAAATTTATAAATAATCAAGTACAGTATGTCTTCTTTTTTGAGATGTGCACATATGCCAGCTGACATTTTAAATAACAGCAAACTGCTCTTTTCTCCTTTTTCAAAAACATCTTTTGTGTTTTGCAAGACTTCATTTTACATGATGGCTGGGTCAGTTCCCAAATCACTCTGTAGTTAATCAATAGTTAAATCGCAGTCAGTAAAGAGATCATTATATTTGGAAATTCCCCCATATTGCAAAGATATTAATATCTTAGATGCACCAAACAGCGTTAAAAACGTTCATTTCCTATGAATTGACTCCTTTCCCTTCCAGGCTTTTTCAGCACATAACGCTTGATACAAATGTGTTCATTGGGCTGTTCTCAAAACCTAAATTTCACTGTTCATACACACTAAATTTATAATAGCACATATTCTTCAATTTCACTCTCTGATGAAAAGCTGGTTACACAAATCCACGAGAATATAGAAAGTCATTAAAGGAAAATTCTCTGTGGAGATATCAAGCAGGTATTTGAGTTCATTTGCTTCTGGCAACTTAATGTTTCTTATTGGAAAGTTGTTACATTTACATTTATAATTGTTTTAACATAAGTCATGTTGAGTGTATACCATACCCAAACCATAATTGTGCTCTCTAATCATGCTGTCAAAAAAGATATTATGCACAGTGAGAACATTAACAATAGTAATGCTAATAAAAACAAAAACAATGAGAGAAGAGTGAAGAAATATAATGGATTCTTCACTGTGCAACTTTAAGATATAATTAGCACTTGATAGGATAATTTTGCAAGCTAAAATCTTCCCATCTTTGACCTATTAAAACTTTAAATATGTAATTATATTCATGAATTATTACATCTTCCCCATTTTTCCATAACAATGACAAAAATTGGATTTTTTTTCTCTTGCAGAAATTGTCATTTTTTAAATGAAAAAAACATACATAGCTATGAAAATGGGAAGTGAAAAGATAAATAATGATAAAAACAACTTTTATTCTAACATTCTAAGATTAATACAGGACAATAAAATCCATGAACCTCATTTTTCCATCCACAGGGAATAATTTCTTCCCATGGTTGTTGGATGATAGAATGAGACAGTACAGAAAAAGTGTTATTTGCAGTTCCTGACACTTTGACACTTCACAGTAGGCACCTCTTAGCAGAGACAGACATCATTGGTTCAATCCAGGTTATAGTTATTTGTAATTTTAATTTTCTTCTTTACAACATTTTGCAATTGATATATATTACTTTTATAATCATAAAAAGCTGACACTCTTCCATTTTGAAATACACACAGAGAATCACAATTGTTGTTGTTAATATTAAAAGTTCTTAATTAAAAACAGATATATAGACTAATGTAATAGAATAGAGAGCCCAGAAAAGCCCCATGCATATACAGTTAACTGATCTTTGACAAGGGTGTCAAGAATACACAATGGAGAAAGGGCAGCCTCTTCAACAAATGGTGTTGAGAAACTGGATATAGCATGCAAATTGGACCTTCACCTTACACCATACACAAAAATCAATGTAAAATAAATTAAAAATTTAAACATAAGACCTAAAACTTCACAACTTCTAGAAGAAAACATAAGGTAAAACTTCATGACATTGATCTTGGCAACGATTCCTTAGATATGACAGCAAAAGCACAAGCAACAAAGCTTACAAATTAGACAGGTGGGGACCACATCAGACTAAGAAGTCTCTGCACAACAAAGAAAATAACCAACATAGTGAAAAGCAAACTTCAGAGTGGGAGAAAATATTTCCAAACCATATATCTGACAAGGGATTAATATCCAAAATAGGTAAGGAACTCCTATAGCTCAATAGAATAAAACAAATAACACTATTAAAATGGGCAAAGGATTTGATTAGACATTTATCCAAAGAAGACATAGTATACAAATGGCCAAACAAATACGTGAAAAGATGCTCAGCATCTCTAATCATAAGGGAAATGCAAATCAAAACCACAATCGGATATCACCTCACATTTGTTAGATAGCTATTTCCCAAATGTAAATAAATAAAAGATAACAAGTACTGGTGAAATATGGGTAAACTGGAACTCTTGAACACCGTAGGTAGGGATGTAAAATGATGCAGCTACTACGGAAAGTGGTATGGAAAGTTCCCCTCCCCCCCAAAATAAAATTATATGATACAGCAATCCCGCTTATGTGTATATATCCCAAAGAATTGAAATCAGGATATCAAAGAGATAGCTGAACTCCCCTATTCATTGCAGCATTAGTCACAATAGCCAAGATATGAAACAACTTAAATGTCTATTGATGAATGAATGAAAAAAGAAAATATGGTCTATATGTACAATGAAACATGACTTAGCCTTTAAAAAGAAGGAAATGCTGCCCTACCCAACAACATGGATGAACCTGGAGCACATTATGCTAAGTGAAGTGAGCTAGTCACAGAATGGCAAATACTGCAGTCTTCCACTTATCTGAGGTATCTAGCACAGTCAAACTCATGGAATGGCGATTGCCAGTGGCTGGGGCTGGAGGAAATGGAGAGTTGCTATTCAAGGGGTATAAAGTTTCATTTACGCAAGATGAATGAATTCCAGAGATCTGATGTGCAATATTGTACTCTAGTTAACAATACCGTATTGTACACTTAAAATTTACTAAAATGGTAGATCTTATGCTAAGTGTCCTTACCACAAATAGGTAATAAACTTACAAGACCCTGTTTCTCTGTTCGTGGTTCTGAATAAAAACCGTTTGTTAGGCCGGGCGCGGTGGCTCACGCCTGTAATCCTAGCACTCTGGGAGGCCGAGGCGGGTGGATCGTTTGAGCTCAGGAGTTCAAGACCAGCCTGAGCAAGAGCGAGACCCTGTTTCTACTAAAAATAGAAAGAAATTATATAGACAACTAAAAATATATACAGAAAAAATTAGCCGGGCATGGTGGCGCATGCCTGTAGTCCCAGCTGCTCGGGAGGCTGAGGCAGGAGGATCTCTTGAGCCCAGGAGTTGGAGGTTGCTGTGAGCGAGGCTGACGCCACGGCACTCTAGCCTGGGCAACAGAGTGAAACGCTGTCTCAAAAAAAAAAAAAAAAAAAAGTTTGTTTATGAGAAGCATAATCTACTCTAAAATGCAAAATTGTCAATCAAACTAAATATTTTGATTATAAAATATCCAACATATACCTAAGGTTCTTAAATTTATGAATGTTATATTAAGAGGGATTTTTTTTTTCTGGTCTTGTCTATATTCCAAAAGTTACCTAAACTTCTGTGACTTTACTGCTGAGGTTTGTCTCCCATGTCCTTGGAGGTCAAGTCTGACCATGCATGATCCCTGGGTTCATCCTCTCCTCACCTGTGTGATCTGGTTTTCAGACCGAGGTTCACCTTTCAAGCCCTCTTTCTTCTCCTAGTGAAACATAATATTGAACTGCACTTTATTTTTCCTCCTTCTCAGTAAAAGGAATTGGATTATTCTCCTCACACCTCTCAAACTCGTGACACTGTATAGGGAGGCATTAATGATCCCTTGCCACTTGCTTCAAGGCAATAATTCTTAATTTTCAAAGAAGAGAGAAAATAGATGTAACAGTTCTACAAAATAGGTAAAAGTGAAATCTTGTTATAGCCTAATTATGGGTAAACTTTAACTAGAAAAAGTAGTCAAGGTTTCCCCTGACCCCATGGCTTTTTCAGTGTTTTAGCAAAGTTGATTTAGAAAGTCATCTTCAAATGTGTAAAGATAATAACAAAAATTTGTGTAACTAATAACATTTTCAAAGTCATCCATAGAGGTATGTGGAAAAAAAAAAATCCAAGAACCAATTCCTTGCCACTCTGCCAGCCCCTCCAGCCTTCTCTTTTGCCTTCTTCCCTTTGGATGCCCCCCTGCCTATTTTCTTTAATTCAGAGAAGCCCAGCCCTTTCCTATCTCAGAAACTTTGCACACACTGTACCCTCTGCTTGGGATATTTTCTCCACAATCCTCCCATCTTCTCCTGGGGGCCTTGCCTTTAATCTCACTTCTGCAGAGCTTTCCCTGTCTACTCTATCCCTGTAGCCCTCAGCCAACCATCACTAGCTATCATATCTCCTTGGCTACTTTCTTCTGATCTTTAACCACAAAATGTTAATATCTTACATACATATTTTAATTCTACAGTCATGATTACAGATTGTTTCTCTTTTAGTCCTAGAGTCAAAGCTCCATTGGGTCTGCGTATCCTCCCCCCCCCACCCCCCCCCCCACACACATTTCAGCACCTAGAACAGTGCCTGGAATCTGAAGTCCACCTTCTCAGTCATAAATCATGTTGGACTGTCATGAGCTGTTAACAGCTTCTTTATTGGCTTTATATCTAAAACAAAAAAAAAAATGGGGAGCTAGAATATCTGAACTGCTCAAGATCCTTGTTCTTGACAGGACTATGAAGACTACATTCCGTCCACTACAATTTCCCCATGCAAATAAGAATTGGGGTATATTTTGCCTCCCCTTCAGGGACAGTAATCTATGATTTGTTGCAAGTAGGCATATAACAAAGGTTATTGGCCTCAGGGGACAACATTGTGTTCTAGGACTTTTGGCATAGAGAGCATGCCTTCTACACTTTGGTGTCAGATACATTGGACACTTCTTGCATTTGTAGCCAACTGCTTGCCCCAAACCATTCTGGTCCAATGGGATTTACCTTCAAAATTACTATTGCATATGCACCTGTACACACAAATATGTACAAGCAGTATTAGAAACTTAGACTCATTAAATAGGCACTGGTATAACTACCTGGCTCATTTTAGTTTCCAAAATAAATTTCAAAGTTCTCTATAATTTTTTTTTTTTTTTTTTTTTTTTTTTTTTTGAGACAGAGTCTCACTCTGTTGCCCAGGCTAGAGTGAGTGCCGTGGCGTCAGCTTAGCTCACAGCAACCTCAAACTCCTGAGCTCAAGCAATCCTCCTGTCTCAGCCTTCCGAGTAGCTGGGACTACAGGCATGCGCCACCATGCCCAGCTAATTTTTTATATATATATTTTTAGCTGTCCATATAATTTCTTTCTATTTTTAGTAGAGGTGGGGTCTCGCTCTTGCTCAGGCTGGTCTCGAACTCCTGAGCTCAAACGATCCGCCCACCTCGGCCTCCCAGAGTGCTAGGATTACAGGCGTGAGCCACCGCGCCCGGCCTCAAAGTTCTCTATAATTCTAATAGAGGCATTTCAGTGAGGGGTCAGTGATGCTAAAGTGCCTGCCCAAAATCATATGTCTGGAAGAGACAGGCCTGGGACCCACTGTGCTGACCACTCTCCCCTGATGTGGGTGGCCATGGAAACCTATCCCCACTTCAAGAACCATAAAACATTTTACTTGGTATGTGTAAGTGAAATCTGTCATCATGTATAATATCCCTTGCCTCAAATGCAAGAACATGGTGTGAATATTTCATGAGGTTCCATATACTGTATAATAATGTCTGCATGGCCCCACTTCCCCATAAGGCTGTGAGCTCCTTGAGTTCCAATACTATTCCCACCACTTTACGTCTTCCTCTCCCCATCCCCCAAAGTGCGTAGCATGGTGCTTTTCCATTTACTAGATGTTTCTTGAGGCAACTCAAGAATAGCCTGCCACAAGACAGGTAGAAATCATGTATCTACTATCACAATGACATTGATGAAAAGATAACTACATCAAATGGGATATTGACTACAACCCCATGAAAGTACCAAGACCAACCGCTCTAATTAATCATTCGACCATAGACAGGTAATATTCAGGTGAGCCCCATCTATTTTTCCCCAGGAGCCTGTTAGCTCAGCTCAGCATCTGCAAAGAGGAAGGATTCAATAAAGTAAGCAACACCTTTAATGAGTAACCCATTTGCAACAAAGCCTAATTCATAACTCAGCAAGAAAAGGAAAACTAAAAAGTCTTCCTGGGATATATATTGACAGGTAATTTCGTATCTGGCCATGCCCTTGGAGATTCTACTGTCTTTATTTTCATTTTGCTGACTTTCTTCAGAGATAGGTGAAATGAGGGTTTATAAAGGCAGCATAAGAGCATTAACTAATCTTTAAAAAAAGATTTCCTGAGTGCTCACTGCATAGCAGGCACTGAGGTAGACAATGAGGAACCAGAAATGGTCAAGATGGAACTTATTCACAGTCAAGAGTGAAATTAAGACAACCAAACAGGAAATTAAATACAGAGTGATGTATGTCATGACAGCGGACATAACGCAGGAGCTAGATCCAACGGGATTTGGATATTGCTTGTAGGATGTAAAAGAAATCAAGGAGAAAGCCTTTTTGCTTTGATCACACAAGGAACATCAGAAGAGAAACGGTTTTGTCTGGGGTTGGCATGACAAGAAAGATGGTGACTTTGATGCTAGGTGGGTTGACAATGAAAGGTCACTAGGGCACCCAAGTAGAAATGAACAATAAAAGGCTGAATATCAGCTCAAGAGTTTAGGAGAGAGATCGCAATAAAGATACATATTTCTCAGATACAAAGCAACCAGTGGCAATTGAAACAACAGAAATGCTCAAGATTGACAAGAGAAAATGACTTTAGAGCAAGCAGAGTGAAGTAGACGCACCCAAGAGGTAGGAGGAAAACCAGTGATGATAACCTGAAAGTCAAGTGAGGGGGTTCGAGAAAAGACTGGCTATGCACGCCTGACTCCACTGAGGGACCCAGAAAGATGGGGGCTCCACGGGGGCATGGGGTTTAGGTGCAAGAAGGGAAGGGGGAAATTGAAGAGTGTCACGTCAAAAAAGTGATGAGGCAAAACCAGTCAGGAGCAGCGGAGAGCGACAGCATGAGCAAAGCACAGATGCTGAGCATCGACGGCCCGTCTTGGAAGCTTGACTGGAGGCCTGAGGCCAGGCTATCCCCAGGAGAAGGCTCTGGCACAGGGAAGGATTCTCGAATGGTATTTAGACCTTAAACATACTTAAATATTTAAAGAAAATAAGCAGTAGTAAGAAAGAGGCTGCAAATTGAAGAGGAAGAGGGAACAGTGCATGGAGTGGAGAACCCGGGGACAGAGAAAGGAGTGCGAGAACATAACGTGTGGGACGCTGGGCGGACAGGACCAGTGACTGAATGCAGTGGCTCACAGAGAAATAAAATACAGAACAGGGGACAAATTCACTGAGCTCAGGTTTGTTTCTTATCCCACTAACGTGGACGAGGTCTCAGAGCAAGTCCTGGATCTGCCTTTGATCCTCTGTGAGATCCTGGAGAAATTCACCTGTTGCCCTGAGTTTCCCGCTCTACTCTGTGATCCTGGCTGCTTTGCTGATCAGGTCTAACCTGAGGGTGGCTCTGGACAAGCACCGTGTGGTTTCTTTCCTTCCTTTCACCCCGTGTGAGCCGGTGTGGGCTGCACAGCTGGAAACACCCGAAAGCCTGGAAGGGGACGGTCTTTTTCTGCATTTGCTTCCTGCATACAGGTGAGGACTTCTGGTCTTTTTTAGGTCTCAAAATATTGGAACATTTTTCTCTAACGCTGATCCATTGGGAGAAGAAATTACTTACTTTGTATCTGTAAACTTTCTTTCCTAAGTTAAAGCCATTTCCCCCTGACTATGCAAGAAGAGCCTTTGTCCCTTCTTCCCTATTATTTTCTCCTGAGGGTCCCGGTAATGGTTATTTTTAATGGCTAATGATGATAGCCCGAGACCCCGGTGAGCTGGCTGCTGAGAATAGTCCTCTGCAGAGCGCCCCGACGGCCACTTCACGGGCTTTTCCACAGCGTGCTCCGCGCGTGCCCGACAGCGAGGCGTGAGCTTTCTGAGTTCTGCTGCCTTTGTCCAACACTGCTGCTGCCCCTGCGGCTGCGGCTGACCCTCCTGAGGTCTTCCGTCCTCTGTGCACACATCGCACGAGATTGTGTTGATCCTGGGGCGGGGAATGAAGGTTGAGAACTGAGCAGAGGGTCACTTTCTTCTGCCACCGAGGTATCTGTCCGCCCTGGGACACGCAGCAAACCTGACCTCAGAGTCAGTTCCAGGCTGTTTCTGGGACTAGTTCTTGTGGAAAATGGAAGTTTACCACGATAATAAAACAGAATTAAAAATAATGTTCTCTCAAAACCTTCTCATGGTATCATTTACAAACTTCACACAGCAAATTAAAATCTGTGTTTGCTTCATTTTCTTGGTATGAAATGACACCAAAGAATCTGACATTCTCTGAACATGGCCACAACTGACAGATCAATCTCATTAAATAAATGCACAATGAGGGAGATGCTTCTCTGCTCCCCGAGCAGCTGGAATGTACACCGGTGCCTTGTTATACATATTTTAATTAGAGATTTTTATTATTCTGTGCCCTGAGGCTTTTTATGAAGGTTACATATTCCAAGTTTTCTTATAAAAATAATGATATTTCATGGTATAAATTTACTCAATAGAACATGGGTACTGAACATGTTCTATTTGGTCTTCTGTGTCCCTGCTGTAGAATGGTAAAGGTAATTGCCAAGGCTGAAAGTTGGAGAAGAGTGGACCAAGGGATGTGAGAAGAACGCAGCATGCATGTACAACTTCAGAAATATCACTGTGACCTCCAAAACCCAGCCATTCTCCTTCCTCCTTCTCCCCAAAGACTCTAATAGAAAGCACAGAAGAGGAAGATCAAGTACCTTTAGAGCTGGCTACCAACATTTTAAAAAATAATAAATAATTTATTGTTTTCTGTTTGATCTGGGTTACTCTTTCTTTGAACTTTAGATGCCCTACAATATTACATTAAAGTAAAATGTTTATTGGCAGACAATTAAAACCAGTTCAATAATAAATGATTATCTAATGTCTCCTTGAATCTGATAAAGCAGATATTTAGTTAAGAATGTCCTAAACTGGTCAATAACTAAGAGGAAACTTAAAATCAGAATTCATTTTTCTACATTCCTTTTTTTTTGAAATTGATCATGATGTTGCATACTTATATTCATGTGGTTTATTCCTCAAGGTATATCTTAATCTGATTTACTTTGAATGTGAATTTTGTATTTGGGTATTGTCTTAGTCTATTGGGGCTGCTATAACAAAACACCTTAGTGGACAGGGTATTAGCTGAGACAACAGAAACCTACTGCTCACAGTTCTGGAGGCTGGGAAGTTCAAGACCAAGGTGCTAGCAGACTGGGTGTCTGGTGAGGGCCCACTCTCCATAGATTGTGTCTTCTGTGTGTCCTCACATGGCAGAAGGGGTGAACAAACTCCCTCAAGCCTGCCTTATAAGGGCACTAGCCCTGCTCATGACCTAATTACCTCCCAAAGGCCCCACCTCTTAATATTATGGCCCCGAAGATTAGCTTTCAACATGAGTTTGTGGGGGACACCAACATTCAGACCACAGCAGGTATCTATGATAAAAGGTGATCAATTCTTTATCATGTTTACTTTGAATTGCAGAGTGCTGTGGTACAGAGGAACTTTCCCACTTGTCAAGGGTTATGTGAATTTCCTTCTACTGCGTTGCTGGACAGCTGATAATGGAATTCCCTCATATACTTAGAATGTGGCCAAATAACTACTTTGTTTTTTCTACTAACTTTTTGTTCCATAGATATACATAGGTAAATTCCATGATTTCATGACTTGAATTTCCTTTGCCAGCAGGCTATTGCATCTGTCTTCTTTCCCTTTGTTTCATCTCTTGTTCTTCGAAAGGATGTTCACTCCCTTCCAAGGACGCACCATTTATTTATGTACAAAAACCTCACTTCCCTACTTAGAATGGAAAGAGTCTTCTCCAAATCATTTTAAGTGCAATCCGTACACTCTTTCCAGCACCACTCCCAAATTCTTCACATAAACACATGCGTGCACTCACACACACATGCACACACACATTTTCAAGCACACTTAAAATCATTTTCAAATCCTGGGTGAAAATGCTTACTTCTTGCCCAGAGGAAACTTCAGGGTTGAGTGGAAGGTATAGTCATACCTGAAAATGAGAATTTTTGTACAGCAGGCTGGAAAAGATGAGGAGGAAAGAGACAGAAAGGTCAGGATGTGCCCTGCTATAATAATATAATTAGTGTTTCTAACCTAAAGAGATGCCAAGCCACTCTTTATCTTTTTGATTCCTGGTCCAAATCTTCACCTCTGGCAGAGTGTCCACCCCAGTCGTGGACTTCCCCCTGAAACTGTAGTAACCTACACCGTGACATATGGCAGTTTGTAGCATTCAGATACCATAGCCTATGCATGAATTTGAAGGCTATACTCCTGCCCTGAAATATGTATTTTTAAATTGTGACCTTTGCAAAGATATTGTTGGGTTATATAAGTCAGGGCGATGGGCGCTGGATGCTAAAACAAACTTCCTCCAGATGGTGGAGATGAAGACAGTACATGTTTATTTCTCTCTCACGTGCACAGCCCAGTGGTGTTTGGGAGGCCTTCTCTCGGGAATGCACTCGGCAGCCCAGGCTCCTTCCCTCTAGTGATGTCACCACCTTCAGCGGGAGCCCACCATGGTTGACACCAAAGGGGAGGGGGTGAGGGAGAGTGGGGAGGGCACTTGTGGCCAGGCCTGGAAGCCATCACCACCTTCCTCGTCCCACTGGCGGGACCAAGCTGCAAGGAATGCTGGGAAATGCAGCCTCCCATGAACCAACAGGAGCAACAGGAGGAAAGGAAGTAGGATTTTCTTGCCTTCTTTGTGTGCGTGTGTGTCTGTGTGTGTGTGTGTTATTTCTTATTTCAAAATATTAACGGGGTACAAATGTTTTCAGTTACGTGGATTGTTTTTGTAATGCTTGAGTCCCAGCTATAGGTGTCATCCAAATAGTGTTCATAGTACCCATTAGGTTGGTTTTTCCACCTTCCCTCTTCCCCCCTCCCCCCTGGTGGCTTTCCACTGAGTTTTACTTCCCTCTGTGCACATGCGTGCTCATCGATTAGTTCCAATCTAATAGTGAGCACATGTATTGCAAAGGTGTGGAATCAACCCAAGTGCCAATCAACTCATGAGTGGATTAATAAAATGTGGCATATGTACACCATGGAGTACTACTCGGCCATAAAAAATGAATTAATAGCTTTCGCAACAGTCTGGATGGAACTGGAGACCATTCTCCTAAGTGAAATATCGCAAGAATGGAAAGACAAACATCACATGTTCTCTTACCTTCTTTTGGCTCTCTGTGCCACTGCTAATGTCCAAGAGGTGTGCAGGAAACTCTCCTTAACCTTATTTCTCAACTTGACATTACAGAAAACTGTCTGCAGATTTCATGGAAAGCAAACACATGATTCCCCAACACGTGCTATAACTTCAACTTTTCCTTTCTAGTATGTATATTACTCTGTTTTGCTAAAGCAAAAGAAAATTTTGTGTGTGTCTCTGTGTTTGTGAGTTTGTGTTAGAGCACAGCCTTTCCCTGAAGTAAGATTTTTGTAAGAATATTTACAAACATACCTTTCTCGAGAATCCCCAGAAGTCTAAAACTGCAAAGTCTGCATTTTATCTAATTTTGACCACATTCTATTCATTCTCCCAAGTCATCCTCACATTCTCCCTGTCCCCTCCCGCAAGCACATATACACTTACTCTCCTTTAAGCAAAATAATTAAAAATAATTTGATGCTGTAGAAAAATATTTGAATCATTAAAAATAAATTGAGTACAGAATTGACCCAGAATACATGAGAATTCAGCTTATGAAAAATAAGTCTTTTTAGATCAATATGAAAAGAGGAATTATTCAATAAATGGTATTAGTACAAATTAGTTTTCTGTTTGCATGACAGAAAAACATAACCTCCCTCCACTTCACCAAAGTACATTTCAGATAAAAAATGTAACCATGGTGGCATGCACCTGTCCTTGGGGGACTGAGGTGGAGGATCCTTTCAGCCCAGGAGTTCAAAACCACAGTGAGCTATGATCACGTCACTGCCCTCCAGCCTGGATGACAGAGGGAGACTCTGATTCTCAAAAAAAAAAAAAAAAAAAAAAGGAACCATTTAAAAAATTAACATCACAAAAATTTTAGAGAAAAATTATTTCATATTAGAGTAAGAAAGACTTCTAAAAATAGTGTGCAAAATACACAAGCTATGCTAATAAATTTGACATTGAGTGTTACAGCTGTTTTAGAATTTGTCTAACAGGTTTTCCAGGTTTTACCAGAAAACGTCCTATGAAATAAATGAATAAAGAGATAAAATTTGACATTGTATGAATTTAAAACTTTTGTATTACAAATATATAGAAAATTATTTGCTAATTCTTCATTATTTCTTCTGTTATTTAGTATTTCAAAGTTTAAAAAAATCACCTCCCATAAATAAGGATGAACTGGGAATATTTCAATACCCTAAGTTTAATATTCTCAAATTACAAACTCTTAATACAAATCAATGAGGCAAATATAATAAAAGATGAATAAAAATAGCAAAGAACATTGATGGGCATTTACGGGGAAAAAAGCTGACTGAGAGCTGATGGCGATCAAAAAATTCTTAACTTCATTAAAAATTAAAGTAACGTAAATCAAAAGTAATAATGGCATATTTTTTAAAACTACCAAATAATCAAGAAGGGAAAGAAATTGATAATAGCTGGTTCTGAAGGGGGTTTGGGGAATATAGGCACCGTCATGACATACTGATGGAATGCTACAGTGGAACATGTCTGGGGTTCAATTTGGAAATATGCATCAAAATATTAAATATATTTAACCTTGTCCTAGCAGTCTACTTCCAGAGTACTATACTATATGCATTTTTGCTTTTAAAAATTTTGCAAAGGTGTATATGTCCAGCAATGTCCCTTGTAGCATTGTTTATAATAGCAAAAAACAGAACTCAGGGATCCATGGAGAAAAGACAGTGTGACACATTACAGGAATCGCAGATGGGAGAATACCCCACAGCAAGGAGAGAGAGAGCACCACGCGTGCTGAGAGGAGGAGACGGACAAATTCCTGGAGAGAGAAGAGCAAGTGCCAGAGAGCAAGCTCCCTGCTTTTGTATTTGTTTCCTGGAAGAAATCTCCAGAAACTGCTGGCGGGGGAAACTACACTGAGAAGAGAGACTTGTGAGTAGACAGATGTTCACTCTTTATTTCAAAATTTTTCCATGTTCTGTAATTTCCAACTTTGAATAGTTCTTATGTATTTAAATTATAATTACAAAAAACAATTATAATTGTGGTTGTCTGGGGGATATTTGGGGTTAATTCATATTTTACTAGGATAAATCCTCACTTGACTGAGGTACTAGAAAAGAGAAAAACTTAAAGAACCTCCCCTAAATTCTTTCTAATGATATTTTACAGTAAACGCATTAAAATGTCATGTTCTATATATCACTTAATCATAGATATAAGCTTTAACGAACGACGGTCCATAACCTTTATGGTAGTTTGCAACTGAACACAAGTTCTGCTCCCCCAATCTGTGTCCATGAGCCTTGCAGTGTAGTGTCACCGCTGTTCTGTGGAAAGCATGAATCTCTTCACCCCTTGACGCCGGGCTGGCCCTCGAGGGGTCTGGCCGGCAGAGTGGACCGTGTGCTGTCCAAGCCTGGCCTCAGGGCGCTCTGCAGCTCAGGCTCTCACTCCTGACGCTGCCACGGCAAGAGCAGGCCGGAAGTGATGTCACTGTAACTCACCAACGTGTCCATGCTGCATAGGGTTCAAGGGGCTGATGGAAATGCACAGATGAAACCCCTGCCTCTCAGGGTCCTTTAGTCAGTCGTTAAAACTGTAGCTCATATTTCAAATCCGAGACCAGCCTCTCCTCTTTGGGACAAACATCTTTCATCTCGCATGTATTCACTCTCTGGACCTGTTATGGGCTGAATTCCCTTCCTCCAAAATTCATGTCATATTTTGAAGTCCTAAACCTCAGCCTGTAATTATTGTCTGTGGAGATGGTGTCACTGCAGAGTGATTAAATTCAAATGAGGCTTTATGGGTGGATCCTAATCCAATCTGAGTAGTGTCCTTATAAGGAAAGGAGATTAGGACACAGACAGGTACATGGGGAAATCAGAGCGACGACAAGGAGAAGACGGCTATCTCCAAGCCAAGGGGAGAGGACTCAGAAGGAACCAGCCCTGCTGACACCTTGATCTTGGACTTCCAGCCTCCAGAGCTGTGAGACAATGAATTTCCGCTGTCTAAGCTCCTGAGTCAGTGGTACTTTGTCACGAGAGCCTGGCAAACTAGTGCAGGCGCCTTGTGTGTGCTTTGGCTCGGCCCTCCTCTTGCTGTGTTGTGAGCCTTTGTGGAGGCTCTAATCTCTCTAGGCAGGAAGATTTTAGAGGGAGAGACTTTATCCTATCCCTTAGGCTTCTGTAGGACAGAGCACACATAGCCTCATTGGCCATAAAACTGGAGTCTCCTCTAGGACGTTAGCAGCTCCTCCACTCTGTGCCAACACTGATGCATTCCTTTTGCACAAAACCACTGTGCTGGTCATTATCATTCCTAGTTCTAACTGGTGTCAAGTGTCTGTTAGTTGGGTGTCTACAGCTCTGCTCTCTGCATTCCCCTCTGCGGCCCCAGTTCAATGCTGCACACTCAACAGTGACTGATGCCAGCCTAGGTGAAAGAACAAAAGCCTGAGAAAGGAAATCAATAACAATTTCCAAAGTAAAAAGAGAGCTGACGTAAGCTTCTCTTTTTGCTCTACAACTAGGCTAAGCAATGAATTTCATACCTCATAGATGCAGTTTAGAGAACTGGGAAATCACACAGATGTAGGAAACACTTTACCTGGTCATTTTAACTACCTGGGATGATTCAAATGAATGTGCAAATCGGACCTGCCACAGAACCCCACACACACCGCCGCGGCGGGGCAGCATCCCACTGACTCATCACTCGTGCCTCGTGGTGTTGCGGACCCCGTACATCATGGGTCTGTGTCTGTCTACGAGGCCAGCGCAGAAGGGAACAATGACAACATTCGATGCCACCGTCGTGTCTCAGCTACCTGTCAGAGGGATTGCCCTCTGGAAGCAAGAGAAAGGCAAGAGCCCCAACCAACTGTACCAGATGTAGAGTTTTTACTCTTTGGGCTCATGAATGTGTTTTAGAAAAGACAAAAATAGACATTGAAAATATGAAGCCACATATGGCTACATGTTGAGAACAGGAACATGTAAGACTGGGTGGACATGAGATTTGGGGAGTCAGAGGCAGTCCTCAGAGAGAGAGAGAATTTTGAAGACCATTGAACCAGGCACCCCTATTCTCCCACAAAAATCTGTTCTAAGCTCATTCCTGCTTTCATCTTAGGTACATTTGTTATGAGTCAGCCTGCATTTCCTTATCCTTGTCTTAGCATTTCCTTCCCACGTTGACTATTGTTTTTCTTCTATTATTTTCAGTAAATACACCCCAATTTCCGGATATTTGCATTCCACGCCCACCGTATCTGTCTTCACTGGGGAGTTACCTGTCATCTCTGAAGTACCGTGATTGTTATTTCCTGTGCTCACGTAACCTGGCATAAGGTGTTTTGTATGGTGTGTAGTACATTGTTACTCAACAATGAAACACCAGGAGAGATGGAAACGAGGCTTTGTTCACGTACTTTTGAACAGGAAAAAACTGATTATACCCTTGGAAAATGAGAATTGTCATTACTGTCTTCTGCTATTCATGAATTTATGGCATACAAAGAGATGAAGGCAAACATTAGGAAAATAACATAAATTGAGGTTTCTTACACTGTCTATAGTTTGCAAATAGTACTCTTAGGGGGAAAAAAGTCATAAAACACTATTACCAGATGTTCCTTTTTGGCAGGCTTTAATTATTCCCCAACTGCTTCCTGTCGTTTTAATGATATCCATCAGAGACAGCTACTAATTCATTCTTGTCTGCTTTCTTATCCACAGAGGGACCTGTCCCTGGGCGCTAATATAATCCATATGTGTCTGTTGTCCTCTATAGACCTGAATTGTCAAACAACTACAAATTGTCACCAACAACTCCAGCAAATGCGCTAAGAGTTTGGAAGTACATTGGGCAAAAACACCCGATGTGGATACCAAAAGGAAAAGATTGTGATAATGTTAATCTCAGCAGAAACACCAAAAATTAAAAAACAGAATATGGTGGCTGGACGCAGGCCTGAGGATTCACATTCTTCAAACACGGTGAGCATTAGGCTAGACTGAAGAAATAGTGAGGATTCAAGCATGTCTTCACTGAGAATTTGCTTTTGCTCAGGAAACTCTGGTCTTCTTACCCAACTGACCACAAAAATCGCTCCTGTTAGAAACAGCAAAGAATACGAGAATACAGTCCTTAAAATTCCTTAGTAAGGAAACACTAATTATGTGTTTAGAAATACTGTCTTATTTTGATCCTAACTCTTCCCTCAGTAATCATGAAATAATGTTGAACATAGACCCTCAAGATACTTCCCGAATTTGCGTGCTAAGAACCCACATTGGGGCTCCCAAACTTAAAACTGTTTCCTCACATTCTAATCTTTTCTAAATCTTAGCTCTCCACCAATATAGTTTCAAATTCTCAGGTTCCTGCCAGCCCTTGTTAAATAGGGTTATTTTTAAGAGATCGTGGCCTTTCTGTACTTAATTTAAGGATTGAAAGCAGAGCCAAACTACCAGGAGAGTGGCAGCCGATGCTGGTGGATGGCATTTCCTTTTTGGATTAACTTAAAAGCTTTATTTAATGTCCAAAGAGGGTAGAAAAGCTATCTGAACTAATTTTTATAAAAATTTTTGAGAAGAAAATTTTGTTTTGAAGAACTGTGACTCTGAGCTGGGGTGTGTGGCTGACTGTCTCCCCAAAACCTGAGGACAGTTTATTTCAGTAAGTAGATGAAATATCCCTTCCAAAGTATTGTTTAAACTATTCTGTTAACTTTTTCATTCTTAATAGCAGAAGCATCAATATAATCCTTTTCTATAAGTGCTCAAAATTCAGTTTAAGTTGATCTTAACTGGTAAGAATTTACTACTTATATTCACTTTTGACTTTAAGAAAAAATTTATAAAAAAAAATAAGGTACTTGGAAGCCGGATGTGCGTTAGGAAACTGAATAAACATCATGTCCATATTCTCTTTATTTTTAAAGGGATAAAGTCAGCAGGGGTATAAAATTTTAAATCAGAGGCTCACCCTTGACCACAGACAAACAGAAGCAAAATATTTTTAAAGGAGATTATTAAGGGATGAATCACGTTTACGAGGACATATCAGGCAATGCCACACGCAGAGGCAATTCAGCTGGAACAATCTCTGAGCTGTCAATCATCCCATCAAGGCACTCGACCTTCCTTCCTCAGCAACCTTCCGCAGCCACAGTCAGCCTGACAAGAAAGGCTGACACACTTGGATAGTTATAATTGCAGCTTCAGATAATTCTAAATAAAGCACGGCCCACCCCCCATAATTTATAAACAGAGTTTCCTAGCTTAAGCCATCATAAAGTTTAACCAGGCCACTAGTTTCCATTTGTCTTACTTAGAAAAGAGTATTCAAAATGTAAATCACCAAGTTACTAGACTATTTTAGGTTCATCTAAATATCTAACTTCTTTCCTTCCAGAATAAATACTCTACAGTATGTTTTTGATACATTAAGCAAAATAACATAATATGCATTGATTCAAGTATGGGGTGATTTCTTTTTTCAGTTTGCTTGCAACACTGACTGTTAAAATAATAATAGAAATAAAATGGCTTAAAACCACTTGTGGTAGTGACATCAATGAAACCAATCAAGTGTCACCACTTGGAAAAAAGATTTTGAAATCAATTAAAGTAGTTGGTCATGCTTAACACTTATTAAAAAGAAAAAGCCTTCAACTATATTTTGAGTGCTAAATCCATACTTATTTCAGGGAGCAATTGAACTTCCACTTGCAGAAATGACAAGGAGCTTACGGGAGATCAATATTCTAGACAGGAACTACTAAAAGCCTAGATAAAATTAAAAGTGCATCTTTTTGAAGGCATCTGAGAGCTGATGAATCAACCAACCGTGAAAGACCACACAGAAAGTTTAGCTGTTCTGCATCAACATTTTTTCCCAGAAAGCTTGCCAATACTGGGTACAGGGCGAATGGCAGAAGATATGATCATTTAATTCTGGGCAGAAGCTGCTGCTGAAAGACAGCAAAGCAGCAGAAATTTTCACAACCTCATGAGACTGGAGAGATGAAGAGTAGAGATAGAGAGGACAAGATTATCATAAGCAGTGAGAGGCAGGGAGCTGAGTCCAATCCTTAGCTAGTTTTATCTTCAGGACATTTTCAGAAGTCTTGAATTGCATCAGGAGTGAGGCAAAGAATCCAAACAGAACAGTGTTTGGAAGTCTAATGGTGTTAAGAAGATAAGCCTCAGAGTCCAGAACTAGCTAGGGGAGAACCTCAGAGAACATCTCAGGTTATTAAATGGGACTGCTGGAGGGTGACCTCTGGGATCAAAGTGGAACACAAGTAGACAATGCCTGCAGAACCACATTCTGCTTCATGGCAACTCACTCCCTGACTTTGTCTGTCAGTCATCAGTCCCCGCTCTATCTGCCTTCTGTAGAAATTAATCCCTACCTAGAGAAGATAGCATCATCCAGAGGTGCTGTAGGCATGCCAAGAGACAAGACTTATGTCCGATATCCAAGACATTACAAACAGACTCAAACATTATCAGATATTGTAGTTATTAGAAAAAGACTTTAAAATAGCCATGATTATAATGATGAAGAAAATGGAAAAATGGATCAGAAATAAGTAATTTAGCAAAATAATTGGATTTTATAAATAGAATCAAATTTATATTTTAGAACTGAAAATTATAATAGCTAAAATTGAGAACTCGATGGATGGAATAAACAGACGAGACAAAACAGAAAAGAGGATTTGTGAGTTAGGATAATAATAAGCCAATATAAAATAGCCACACTAAAGCACACAGGGGAAAAAAGGAAGGAAAATGTAAAAAATAAGTATAAGAACCATGTGAGACACAGTAAAAAGATATAACACAAGGGCAATTATAGTACCATAAAAAGAAGGGAGAGAGAATGAGACAGAAGAAATATCTAAAAATAAATGGTTGAGGAGTTTTCAAAACTTATAAAAAATGCCAACCCACAGATTCAAAGAACTCCACATACATCAAGCAGAATAAATACAAAGAAAACTACACTTTGACAAATCACAGCAAAGCAGTTACTAAAAATATGAAGCAGAAGAGGATAAAGAGAAAGTCTTAAAGTAGCATAGCTGGAGTGGAGGGGAGGGACACGTCACCAGCCAGTGAGCAGCAGTAACTCGCTGGATGACATCTAAGTAAAAACAATGGAAGGCACAGGACAATGGAATGACATGTGTAAAGTGCCACAAAAAAATAAAACTTAAAATAGCTTCCAAATTAGAATTCCGTATCTGGAAAAAATCCTTTTAAAATTAAGGCAAATGAAAATTTTTACCAGCAGCCTGCATTGAAAGAAATATTAAAGAGAATCCTTGCAGAAGGAAAATGATCCTAGACACACATGCACATAAAATCAGGAAGGAAAAAACAGCAATGGAAGGGATACATGTGTGGGGTAAATCAAAATTAAAATTAATAATGTAAAACAAGGGTTGGCAAGCTCTTTCTGCACAGGACCATGCTGTAAAGACTTCAGGTGCACAGGCCACAGAGCCTGTGTCTAATCGACTCTGCCACCAGGGTGCAAAAGCAGCCACAGACACCAGTGAAATGCTAGGCATGGCTGTGTCCTAATAAAGCATTTACAAAAGCAAGCAGCAGGCAGGGTTTTACTTGAGAAGTATTGTTTACCAACTATGGTATAAAACAATAATAATATTGTGCTGTGGAGTTTAAATCTTCCTGGGATATATGTAAGTAAAATCTATGATACCAACAAAAAAGGAGGAAGGGATTAATGAAGTTAAAGTGTTCTGAGATCCTACCATTGTCAAGAAAGTTATAAAATCACTGGACCTATATTCTACATATGTAGGCTCATGTTACCATAGTTACTAAAGTTCCCCCATGTTCTTTTCCTAATGCTCTCATCATAGTGCCCAGTGAACAAGGTGAGAGAAGAGCTTCCGTGTTCCAGAGAATGGTTTCTTGTATTAACTTCAGATTTGTGGCTGCTGCTCGATGTGCAATTATCTAATGCTAAGCACTCTGTTGCCTTCTGACTTTTTAAGGTATTTGTATTTTTAACAGAAGCACTTCTAGGGCAATAAATTACTGAGAAACATTACATAGAAATATTTTCATTCATTGGACATCCTAAAGAAAAGAACGAACTATCTATACAAGATGATCAGAAACACACACACACACACACAGAGTAACTGAAGGCCGAACTGAGTGATTTCCCCAGGTGATTTCCTTGCCATAAGATCCTATGAGTCTAAAATATCATGATCATCTGTAAGATTTTGCTTCAGAGAGACCATCTGGATCCACAGCTAAAGCATGGAAGTAGAATCAGCACACCTGAGCTTAGGACTGACATTTAAGTTTCTTGAATGTCAACTTTCCCTACAGTTGAAAATAGGGAAAATAAAATCTGCTGCTCTTTTACTTTCTCACACATCATTTATAGAAAGACTCTGAACTCTTAAGAAAAGAACAACTTGTGTAGGCTGGAACAGTAAGAAAGTATCACCAATGCACAGAGTGCTATGTTGTAGGTTATTCAAAGAGTTGCCTCCAAAAGAATTCAAAATAAATAAAAAACAAAAAATGCTAGTGGAAACACTTTATGAATCCAATAAGTTTTCCAGATTCATCCATGTCTGCATAAATACTGATGCAAATAAATTGGTGTGCTCAAATAACCAATGAATATGAGAACTATTTCCTTTCCTTTTGCCCATTCCAACTATGGCCAGCTAAGCAGTAAAACCAACATCCAGTTCAGAAATTTCCAATTGGGCCATTTTATAATTAGCAAATTATATGCCCAGAAAATTATTGTCACAAACATCAAGTATAGGACAAAGAGGTTGGCTGAACGCAAGGAGAAATCTTTAAATCCCTAAGGAAAAAATTTCTACTTATAAATTGGTTTTTCTCAACAGTTACTGAAATAAAAAAAATTGCACATTTCTTTCCTAAATAGATCTATGAGTCAGTAAGTTAAATATAGAATCTTTTGAAAAGAGAACAATTTTACAAATGATAAAACTAAGCTTTTTGTACTTGGTTCATTATTTGACCAAAGTTATCGTAGCATTTATTCACTTTAAGTGCCCAGGGAGAACTGAAAAATGTAGACTAATGGTAGCACATTTTATAACCCAATGGTAAACCTTACCTGTTTATCCCTGCTAACCCCAGGCAATGGGAAAAGAGGCAGTAATTCCATTCAATTCCCCTTCATTCTCTCTGGTCTCTTTATTCTAAGTTTTAGCACTTTCCCTTGGGTGCCAAAGCCCAGGCAATGGGAAAAGAGGCAGTAATTCCATTCAATTCCCCTTCATTCTCTCTGGTCTCTTTATTCTAAGTTTTAGCACTTTCCCTTGGGTGCCAAAGCGTCTGCTGTTACCTGTCTCAAACCTTTTAATCAATGGGATGCTATTTATCTGAGCTAGCCTTGTCCACATAAGAACTGAATCCTTTGATCTATTAAAAACAAAATAACACAGAATGAAACCCTTAAATTTCCAATGATCTAAACTTTCTAGCCTTTAACAACAGAAGCAAATTCCAAAAAATAATCAAATTACTTTATATTAAACCAGTTCCATCCAGAGGATCTCACCTTTTGTACAGTACATGAGGATAGTCACTCCAAACGTCTCAGGACCAGACCTCATTCTCAGGACTTTTCCTCTTTCACCATATTGAACACTTCCCAGACCCCACGAGGCTTTATCACTCACTCTCACCCCTGCCCAGTCACCCCTTCATCTTTCTGACTTGCTGCTAAATTCAGCGAAGGTGTTAATATTTAGCTCACAGTCGTTTTTTTCCTCCCTAAGTCCATCGTCTTCCTGAGCAACTTCACCGCCAGTATGGAGTGCCCATACGAGGTGCTTGTCTCAAAGTTTTCACTTTTCCGGTCCCCCTAATCTTCTTTTCCATTTTGCCTCAGGGATTTGCTCCCAGTCGAGTCCTGGATCTTGTTATCACCTGGAAATTCTTCACGCCTGAAAAAGGGAACTTCAAGATATCACATTCTCTTTCTTCCACCACATGGATGTTTTAACCGCAGAAAGACAGCTGATTATTTAAATCTTCTCACCTTCCCTTCTTTCTTATCTCACCTGGACGTCACCGTCACCGGGTGGGCACCCTCAGCTTACTCTTTCATGCCTTGTGCTGAGTCTGCCTCCCAGACGCCTGCGCTGGACCAGCCCCACCGTCCGCTTCTGCTCGTGGAGCTGATCTGATCCTCGCTGCAAAAAGCGCAGAGTCCTACGTGTCGGTGCTGGTATAAACTCATCCCAGCTCCGATGCCCTGTGTCGGATCAGTCCCTCCATCTCCTGGGCACAGCTCCCGCTGCCCTTTCCTTTGCCAACTCATAACCCTTATGTTGAATTTTCTCCAAATTTATCAATTCATATATCTATTCAACAATTAATAGTTTTTTCATCTTGTCTTCCATCTATTCTCCCATTTTCTTAGCCATTTATTTAAAAGTATGTATTAAGAATCTACAGTGGGCTAGAGAGTATACTGTATTAGACAATGGCATAAAAAATACACACCAAAAGTGTTTACTCTCGGGAAGCTCGTCGTGTGACAAGAGACAAACACATGAATAATTGGGACCCCATGTTTCACGGCTTTTTATTATATTAATGATCATTCTGCACCTTAGAATTATAGTTGATTTTTGGTTTATACTTTGTACCTATATGTATTCTGAAGCTTATTAACTGAATGTGTGTTATTCTTAAAATAAGTTGTATGTATGATTCAGGTTTCTCCAAAACCTAACTAGTTCTCTAACTAAACTAATATATATTAAACTATGCATAAACTAACATATATACACATGTACACAAACATTTATTTTTCGTTTTGTTTTGTTTTTTTTAAAGAACCGACTCATGCAGTTGTGGGGGCTGCAAGTCTGAAATCCGCAGGGCAGGTTGGCAGGACGGAAGCTCAGGCAGGGTCACCATGTCATGGCCTTGAGGCAGAATCCCTTCTTCTTCAGAACCCTCAATTTTTGCTCTTAAGGCCTTCGGTTGTTTGCACGAAGCCCACCCACATGATGGAGGGTAATCTTTACTTACAGGAAACTGATTGTGTGAATCACCTCTACAAAATACTCTCACAGCAATATCTAGACTGGTGTTTGTCCAACAACTATGCGTCATTGCCTGGCCAAGCACACAAAGTTTAACTGCCACAGGGCACTATTATAAAAGAAAAGAAAGAAAGACGTGGAAGAAGAATAACAACAACAAGATGACAACCTATTAATATTAAAGGCAACACTTGGAAAAGCAGGAGTTTTTCAAACCTGGCTGTACACCACACTTACCCAGGGAACACACAAAGCAGACGCACAGCCCAGAGAGGTTGTGAAATGGGACCGTGGTTTCTCTTAGAAATTCTACAGTTTCTTCTTAGAATTTCCGTTTGTATATTATAGAGTTGTATTTAAAAAAGAGAATGTTGGCCTGGATAATATTTACTATGTGAACGAGCACTTTTTGCCCCTTTTCAGCCCAGTATCAGCTGGTCACACGTCACAAGTGGATGGGGTCAGGGCCCCATGCAAACAGAATACGGCCAACACCTGAAGGGGTTAACGAGTTATCCTTGTCTCTTTGCTCACCTGGAACAAATACTGCCATGGAAGTCACGTGGATGCCACCTTACGTACAGCAGTAAATAGAATTGTGGATATGATCAAGTCTCGCTAAGTAAATTCCCACAAAATGGGCAGCTGGCTTTCCAAGCTTCCAGTGGAGAACAGTGCAAGCACACGTGACCAGCAGAGGAAGGGCTGGTTTCTGAGGCATCTCCGTCAACCTTCATATGAGGCAGATTATGATGGTCTAATTTGGTCTGGTAAAAAATCAGCCCAAAACATTCAAAACTATCAGAAGACTTATGCGCTTATTACTCCCTGACCGTGTGTTATGATACAGGACATATTTATACTCACCCACATTAACAATGACACCACGCATTGAGATATTGGCAAAAGATAGCTTGACGCCGCAATAATCAGTAAATTTTAAAATTATGTCCACTTTACCTTTATCGTAGGATTTTTTTATTTCTCTTTTGGTATATACTTTATGATACATATAATACATTAGTGCATTAGTGAACACAGAGAACTTAGAAATAGATATGCATTTATTGAGAGTTCACACCGGGAAGATTTCCACTGATAAACGTGCAAAGAAACAAAGCAAGCAAACAGCAACTAAGGAAGCATGGAGGACTGGGTTAGTCTGTTCAGGCTGCCACAACAAAACACCACAGACTGGGTGTCTTAAACACAGAAGGCGATTGTCTCGCAGTTCTGGAGGCTGGAGGTCCGAGATCAGGTGTCAGCAGGGCCAGGGTCTCAGGAGGGCCCCGCCCCGGGCTTCCCTGGCAGGCAGAGAAAGAGAGCGAGTCTCCAGAGTTTCTTCTCATGAGAACACAAATCTTATCAGATCAGGACCCCAACTTTATGATGTTGTTTAATTTTAATGACTTCCACAAAGCCTTATCTTCAAATACAGTCACATTGAGGGAGGTTAGGGATTCAACAAATAAATTTTGAGGGACATAATTCATTCTATAGCAGGGATCATTGAATTAGAGACATAAATTGATTTCAAAAAAAAATCTGTCTGGTGGGTACATATCAAATGCCTTCAAATTTGTCTGTAATTGTCTTACATTTGTATTTATAAAATGTTATTTCAAAAATAGTAACTAGATAAATAAGTAAATCTAGTTAAGGTGGTGGTTTTGAAGGGCACTTCTCACATGCTCTGCCCACTTGAGTTATGCACGTCATGAGTTGGGAAGTCAACAGGATGCTTCCCGGTCAAGATTTATTCATTTATTTGTGTCTTTATTTTCTTGTTCAGCATATATTGACTGAGCTTCTCTTATGGGCTAGTCATTATTTTAAGCACCGAAGATACAATAGCAGACAAAACACACAGTGCTCCTTGCACATCTGGAGGTTATATTTTAGTGAGAAAAGATAAACAAATGAAGAATGAATCCATAGCGTAATATCAGGTAGTAATAAGTGCATAAAACAGGGAAAGGGCTTGGAAAGAGCTTCCTGCGTATTTGGAAATTAAAGCCCTGCATACGAGGGAAATTACCTGCCCCGTCAATGCAGACAGGTCAGCGATCAGCTCCAAATCCATGCCGACCTTTAGAGGATCAGGTGAATGAGGGGCTTATGAAGTGGGAGAAATTCCAGCAAGGACATGTGGATCACGTGTTTGGAGAGTGAGCACCGAGCACGCTACCGAAGGCTGCTGGGGAGAAGAATGGACCACAGCACTCGGGGAAATGAAAGTTGTTGGTGACCTTGATAGTGATCATTTCAGCGAAATTGTTGGATCAAAGCCTTGCTTGAAAAGCACTCAAACGAGAATGAGAAGTGAGAAAGTGAAAACAGAAAGAGACGCTTGTTAGGACGTTTCCCCCAAAGGGAGCAGTGAAGTGGGAGGGGAGCTGGAGGGATAATTCTGTCCTGGGAAGGATATTTAAGGGGGAGAAAATACAGCACTTTTATATGCTGATGCAAATGACCCAGTAAAAATTAAAATTTCATTATGTAAGAGCTACAGGGAGTAACTTCAGGAACAGAATTCCAGAAGGGTGGAGAAAAGGAGGAGTCCACTACACAGGGAGGCTGGACTTTGCCAGGACAAAGAGAACTCATTTCTTGTCCCTGGAGAGATGGCAGAGTTTATGGCCCCAGACCCTGTCCACTGGCAGGTTTGGCAGGGGGAGGATGATGACATTCTCCTCTGCTTCTCTAGGAAATCAGGAACAAGGCTGTCAGGAGAGAAGAATCTGCATATGTCAATGTCTACCTGCACAATTCTTCAACTGATGACCATGAGAGGCTTCATGGTGATTGACAGCCCACATCATAAAACAAGTCCAGTCCACTGTTTGCCCCAATTATCTTGAATGTCACCAAGCACAGTGAGCTATAAATAACAGTGCCTTGACTTCCAGCTTCTCTTTATTATGGAATTAGAGCAAACCCTCAGTCATCTCACTCATAGCATGGCCCGGTTGCACTGATTCCCTCTTGCATCTTGTGCTGTTCTTCTTCACTCAGGTCTTCCCCAGTGCGTGTCCTCCTATCCGGACTCTCATTGCCAATTTCAGAAAAGTCCATTCCTGTTCAAAGTCCTCTTAAAATAAATTTAGCCCCAATGGTCCTGCTCCCTGAAACTGTGTTTGCTCTTCAAAACATTGTCAGATGCCTGTCCCAGCTGAATGTTCCTTCTCTTTGCACAAAGCTGCAGTATCCCCAAGCTCTCATCCATGCACACCCACCAGATGCCTGCCTCCTCTGGCCAAGGGAAAGGAAGGTCCATTCAGATTGGGTTTCATTTGAAAACCAAATGCTTCATTACACTAACAACCTAAACACTGAGATAATTGCTGCTTCCTGTCGGGGAGCAGCCCCAGGACAGCAGGGCCGGGAGTTGACCATGTCCCGACTTGGCCTGGATAAACAGAAGCAGGTTCAAGATGATTTAAAAAAGAAAAAAAAAAGAAAGAAAGAAAGAGGGGGAAAAAAGCAAGGAAAAAGGACTTCGTGAAAGTGACTTGACACTGAGTGAAGAAACTGACCCCACCCAATGGCACTCACAGCAAAGTCCTTAGAAAGCTGAAAGCCTAGCCCACCTGCTTCCTGTGCATTTAGTAGACTAAATACACCCTGTTCTCAGTAATTTCCCTCCATGACTCTTTGCTATGATTTTTTTCACTATCTGCACAAACACATGGAATCCTGATAGTTCAAGCACATTACGGACTAGAAGTACTCAAATTTGAATCTTCATTTTGAACGGCGCTCTCTGGCACTGTTAGAGCTATTAATCGTGGCAGGAACAAAAGCAGAGTTATGTAACCTGCTATCACACATTGTCATTTATTATGACCACCTGCATAACACTGCCTGAATATATGCTGGAATTCAGAAGCATCCTTTTTGAAAGAAAGGGCATGGCACATTTAGACAAAAGGAATTTAGCAAAGCACAGCCCCACAGAAACTCACAAAAAGGAAAATGTAACTGAAGGCTGAATTATGGGCTTCACTCTGCTGGAAGCCGTTCTTGGCTGGGGGAGGGGCAGAGGTGTGGCGGAGGGCAGCATAATGTCACACTAATGTCACCGGTGGCCAACAGGAGAAACAGAGGGCGTGCCCTCTCCGGGCCCCGCTGGGTTTGCTGGCTTTCAGACTGAGTCCAGCATGTTTTCATTTCCTCTGTTTGTACCTACTCACTTCCAGCTTTCTTTGCAGGGAACTCTATCCTGACCGACTTAAAATTGCTGACTTGTCATGTCTTTTTTTTACCATGCACCCAAGAGCCCAGTTGGTTGTAGGCAAGAGAGGAAGTTATAAAAAAAAAACTATAAGTATACTTCAGTCTTCTTCTTATTTTTCCCCCTCTTCCATATTAAATTTTTGAGGAAAAAAATGCATATTCATAATTTTAACAGAATGCCCCTCATCCTCCAATCCACAGGAATTGCTAGTGACATGCAGCACCAACTTAGAGAATCATGACGTCTGTACAAGGGAGAAGAACAAGATGCCCAGGGAGGGTCCTCAGCAGGAGAGGGGCTATGAATCCTAAACAACCAAATATTTCAATCTTTGAGAAGCAAAAGAAGTTTTTCATGTTGTTCATGCAAACGCTGCTAATGATTTCATCTCATACTCAAACCAGGGAGGCCTACCAAGGTTAAAAATGGATGTTAATATCTAATTCCATGGGCATCTACTTGGTTGGTACCTATAAAGAACAGAGCACTTCAAATAGAATAATAAAAATAGGACATTAGTCATTAACCCAACAATATTCGCTCATAATTGGTAAAAAAAAAAAAAATTCAGATGATAAACCAAATTTTTTAGACTTTAGTTTCTTGGGGGAAATGATGCTATTAGATAAATGTTGTCAAAATGCTATATCGGTTGTTAGATTTAGGCCCACCTGCAAGATTCATCTTTACTTTATTGACCTTAAACTTGATCTAATGTTGACATTATTGTCATGTTTAGTCACATACCAAAGAGATGAGTAAAATTTAAAAGCTGACAGCACTAAACCTTCACCACTTGTTCCCATTAACATTCTTCTAGCTATATTTTAGGTAAAGTGAAAAAGTTTTTGGTTGTTTTATTATTTGGTTCCCTTAATTCACATTTTGCTGCCCAAATCTACCAGTAAATATTCACCTGTTCAATATATTTAATTTGTCTGAGGACAGGCACAGAGAAATAAGGTTTTATTCCCAGTCCAAGGATTTGAAATCTAGACGACGTTCCCTTGGCAAACAGAAATTCAGGATCAAACAGTGCAAACTAAAACACAGAGCAGAGTAGAAATAAATAGGGACCATAGTAATGCAGAGGGAGATAAGGAAATATTTATTCTGAGTTTAGGAGAGAAAGTGACCACAGTGGGCAGGCAAATGCTGGGAAGAATTCCAAGTTAAAGGATAATTTAATTGAGTCTTGAAACGTGGGTTGGCCTTGGAGAGTTCACGTGGAGGGAGACGTGGGGGAGGTTCGCGTGCAACAGGGGGAGGAGGGTTAGCAAAGCAGAGGTCGGGAGAGCACAGAACAGCCTCAGAGGGGGGTGTGCAAGACGCGAGTGTTGGGGGAAATGTGGGGATAGACAGAGAGGCTGGCACTGGACCACACGAAGCCTCGCGCACCAAGCTTGGACATTTATCTCATTAGACAACAGGGAAATCTTGACCACAGTAGAGTTGAACAGTGAGATAATAAAGTATCCACTTAGGAGGGTTAGGCTACTACGTCGGCCTATATCATAGGAGCGGTAGGAGGGCAAAAAGCTATAAATTGAAAGCTCTTGCAGGAATACAAGTTTGGAGTCATAATGACCTGCCCTGAAATAATGTGGAAAGGAACAGAAAGGTGGAGGAAGGTATTAGGACTTGATTTTGAGACACATGGAGTGAGATGGGAAAGTCAAAAATAACAGTTTTAACCCAAAGAGATGGAGAAAATGGTTAACAATAAAGGAATCAGGGAAATGAGGTGAGAATTTGAAAAGAACATGAACTTGAACCCGAATGTGTTGAGGGTGAGATAATAGGAGAGCCACTGCAAATGCCCTGGACGGACGAGAGTGGGAATAGAGGCCAGGCCCGGAAATCAGTTTGGCACTGACCTGTAGTCCTCCCAGATAAACATTATGAAAGTCAAAAAAAAAAAAAAAAAATGGTGATAAAATCGGAATTTTAAAGAAGGACAATAATAGAGGTAGAAGCAGATATTTTGGAAAGGAACAACAAGAGAAAGGTAAGGGAGGGAGCTAGAATCCTAAAATCTAAAGGCAAAGTGAGTACTAAGGAGAGGCTGGTCAGAGCTGTGAAGACTGCAGGGGGTCAGGAGGGAGGCTGGGAAGAGGCCGTGGTCACACTCGTGATCACTGGAGCTGGAGCGCTCAGGCCCAGTGGGGAGGGGGCAAGGCCAGCTTGCACGGAAAGGAGGGAGAACGGAGGGTGCGGTTGTGTGACACGCGGTGAGACCAGGAAGGGAGGCAAGACATGGGATGCAACCAGAGGAGAGAGACCTGAAACACAATTAAAGACAGAGGGGAATGAGCCATTGGTAGGCAGTGAACGACCCTGGAGAGGTAGATGGTTCATAGCGCAGCATCAATGGGAGGGACGTAGCCATCTGCAGACTCAAGTCTTTTCCACACACAGCTGGAAACGGTTGCAGGACGAGGCCTCTGGAGCAAATATTCCATCTATGCAGCCCCAAGAAAGAGTAAAACCTATTGATATATAACCTCCCACCTTCCAGACGCTTCGCAGAGAGAGAAACAGAGATGGAGCCACAGAAGAACATCAAACTGGGAGAGAAATGTGTTTATCGGCAGCTGGAAGGAACTACAGAGGGTGCGAGTTCAACAACAGCTGAAAAGGACTGACGGGAGAGCATTTGTTCAGCTTTCAATGATTTCAGAATTTTAGTTAATCCCAATTTTATGTCTAAGCCGTATCTTAATGGCATGCATTAATTTTATTAGAAGAATGCAGAGCATTGCTGAAAATATATGAGGAAATAGATTATTTTTAAAAGTGTTTATATTATCAGTCATTTTAAAATAATTGGTACTCTGTTATGACTGCTGTTGTTATTTTGTGGAATCTAGGTCAGGCACCTAAACCCACTAAATAAATGTTTATTAGATGGAAGGATGGATGGATGGATGAATAAGTGTCAGGGTAGTGTTAGTTATTGTGATATGATATTGAAACCAGAATTTGACTTCCAGCCGTTGCTTCTGTCTCAAAGAAGTTCATCTTTAATGAAAGGGAGAAAGCTGACAAGCCTGAGATATTGCACAACCGTGGGCGTCCTCCTTCCATGTAAACATCTGGATTCAGGTGCACGCTCCTGGCTGCAGGGAGCAGCTGCCACCTAAGCTGGCAGGCAAGGGCTGGGGTCCCAGGCTCACTGGCTCTGCCTACCAGCTGCGGTACTCATCCCACGTCCCTGGCCATCAGCAGCTTCAACTGCAAGTCCTGATAATTATGCTTCCTTTTGCCAGAGGCAAAAGACTCCTTAGAGTTCATTTCCTTGCCTAAGGCCTCTGACACAGATAATAAAAAGTGACAGTCCTTCCGGTTCAAACACAGTGGGCACAACACGCACCTCGAGCTGCGGTTCCTCCTAAGGAACCACAGCGAAAGCAGACTAATAGGGTAAAAGGCTCATAAAACCACAAAGACAGAGCGAACAGAAAGGGGAAGCGACAGCCAATGAAAGATGTCAGCAAAATTCTGGGAGCTGGAGAGGAGATGGGTGAGAGGTTCTGATTTAGCAGAACAGCGAAGGTGTAAATTAAGTGCCCACCCAGGCAGCAGCAGAGGAGGGCTGTGCCGCGGTGCAGAGGAGGCGGATCCAGGAACAGGGTCACCAGCCCATGCAGGGACGTCTGGTAACATGCTGGGAGGAGCACAGCCCCCACCTCCTCTCCAGACAAAGGCTGTGGTTTTCTTTCTGGAGAGGTCGAACCAGTGACATTCTAACTTCAGGGCGCCAGGCCCAGCAAGGGCAGGTCCCTCCCAGAAGACGAAGTGAAATTCTAGAGCAACGCTCTTCAAAAGAACTTTCCGAGGCAAAGGAAACGTTCTATGTCTGACCTGCCCAACTACTCAAGAGTCAATTCGGGCCTTTGAACACTTGAAATGTGGCTGATGCAACTGAGGAATGAACTTTTAAAATGTTAACTGATTTAATTATCAACAGCTACATGTGGCCAGGGGCTATGTCCCCATGCCCACTCCTTACCCAGAGCCCCGAGCCTTGGCAGCCAGCTTGTGCCCCAGGCAGGGGAAGACAGCAAATCTCTCCTGGGGAAACTGAGCAGCCCAAGACAAAGGATCCAGAGACAGACACTACTGGATTCTCCAACAAAACCTCCAGGTCCCTGTGGAGCCTCTGGGCAGCCCCGTCAGGAAGTCACTCCCGTGCATCTTGCGTCTCAGATTTCCACAGACTCCCTTTCAAACAAAAGTGGGCAGTCAAGCATCACTAGTCCTTTGGAGAAACCTTCCAACATGTGAGGACAAGGCCAAGAAAAGAAGATTTAAAAGGATAAAAAACCCAACAAACCAAGAGCAACGCAAAAGAAGCCGACATGACTCAGGGAATATATAACCTAAAAATCGCACACACAGAAACCCTTGAAGAGAAGAGAAGACGCCACACTCCTGAAAGGACACGCTGCTGGGGAACGGGGGCATCAGAGCGACAACCTCGAGACCAGGGGAATTAGGAACTGCGGAGGAGGAAAGTCCAGAGGAGGTGGAAGGAAAGGAAGGTGGAGACGGTCCCCCACTGAGGGGCTGAGAGCCACATCCTAGAAACTGCATGAGGAAGCCAGCGCCGTGAGGTCAGGGAGACCGCACGCCTGTCCGGTTCCTTGAAGTTCATGGAAAGCTCGAGGACAGCTTGGCCGCCCACAGACTGTGCGGTTGCTCCGGCACAGTGGGGTGGGCCAGGACGCTCCAGGCAAATTCTCCCACCCTCGAAGGCTGAGAAGCTGCAGCTGACATCTAGAGTTTAGTGTGAAGAAAATTATCCTGGGAGCCCGAGCCCTGCAGTGGCCACAGGGGTGGCTCCCTGTGCAGTGAGAGAGGGGACAGTCCCTGGGGACAGACAGCCCCCACGTTCCACGGGTGGCCCTGAGAGGGGGTTGGGTTTCCCACACTTCCTCATGAAGTAGGCATCTGACAATGCAAACGTTCCTATTTAGAGCAGCTTTGAACAAACATTTGTTTAGAACAAGCAGATAATGAGTGATTATTTTCACTTCTAGAACATCACAGATGTTGTTCATTAGGGTATGTCAAATAGGAACAATTCTTTCATGTGTATGAGCTCGTTTTCAAGAATTCCCAGGGGTTCAGTTGGGCAAAACTGAAGGGGTTCCTCACAGCCCGATTCTAAGACCTAAGGAGGCCACGGCGGGGAGATGCGGAGCCCGGGAGGCGAACCCCACACTGGGCCGCATCAGTTGAACGCCGGCTTAATAATCACGGCCTTTTCACCTCAGTGCTTTGCGATCAATGGAATGCTGTTCTAATTGATTTTTGCTCAGGGTTTGCTCTTTATAAAATGTGTCTCAAGTTGAGTAAAACAACCACTACATTTTAAAAACAGGAAAACATGACATAACTTTCATTCAGCAATTCAGGCTCATGGCCAGCATCTCCAACATGATCAATACAGCTAAATATTTAGAGAAGTCACAGAAGACCTGAGTTCAAATCCCAGCCCCCTATGTGCCAGCTCTGTGACGTTGGGTGAGCCACCCAACCTGGCTGAGCTCTGGTTTCCCTATTGGATATATGAGGTATTGTGCTGTAGACTAAAAAATGTCATAAAAATGAAGATACTAGTTATTGAAGAAAGGCCAGAGTCTAGAAAAATTATGTGTGTACCCTAGAAGTATAGATCTATGACTATTAGTCAGGATTTAGTTGTCCAAAGAAAAGTATATCAGAGAAGCTTAACACATTATATTTAACACAATATATAGTTACTACTTTCCCCAGAAGACATTTGTCAATATTTATATTTCATTTCCTTGTTTACTTGAAGTTTCACAGAAAAATGCCATTGGTTCTTCACATAAAATTAGCAAAAAGCCTCTTTCCAAAGCTACTTAAATAAATATCACTTATCTTTCCCAACACACACACACACTCATATACTTACGCCCAGCCAGAACATACTTCATTACAAAATTTATGTTACTGATTTTTGCCTGCTGCTAGTAAGTTCAGGGATTTTATAAACTAAAAAATATATATTATTCATTTGTTGGTATTCCCTGAAGACTATGATAATGCACTGCCAAATTTTGCAAGTAAAGACTGCATTTGTCATTTAATTTAATGTCCTCTGTCATATTCTTAACATGTGTCATGAAAGGACCAGTCAGGGACAGTGACAGTGTGGAACAAAAGTAGAAGTCGGCGGGGTTAGGAGAAGAATGGGTACCTGAATTCAGAATTGGGGGCTTCATGACAGAGTGGGGTGCTCTCCAATTTAAACTTATGTGGTCCTCAATTAAGATTTTGGAGGCCACTCTGAGAAAGTAAGTTCTCAAGTCTATAAAGTGAGCATCTTGTGGGAAAAGACAGAGCTTTACACTTCTCTAGACATCAAAAACCTTCCAAGTGATGTCCAAAAGGATGTTCCAAACTTCTCTGGTGACAAGAATCACCTAGGACAGTGCTTCTTGAACACTGATGAATATTCAATTCCCCAGGAGGAAGAGGGGTTTTTTGTTTGTTTTCCTGCAGGTTCTTACTCAGCAGGTCTAGGATGGAGCCTGTGAGTCTTCATTTCTAACAAGGCGACATCCACGAAGCTGTTGCAGGGACCACATATAGAATAGTCAAAGCTTGGGGACTGCAGCTTCATCAGGTGTCCCAGGTATTTCTTATTATCCAGGAAAAATAAGAAAGACTGGATACCAGCTTAACACATAGCAATTGCTAAGTGGATGCTTATTGAAGGATGTGTGAATAGGTGGATGGATGGATGGATGAGTAGATGGATGGATGGATGGATGAAATTAAGTGGGTGAATAAACTAATAAATGAAATAAACTGATCAGATTTCTGAGCTTTAGTCCCTCTTCTATAAAATGAGGCAACACCTGACATAAAGGTGCTGGTGAAACTCAGGAGCAGAAAGGAAAGTGAGAGTTGTGGCACAGCCTGGAGCCTGCCTCTGCCTCCCCTCCCCACACTCCCTCTCCCTCGCTCCCCCGTCACAGCCCCCAGTCTCCCCCAAGCAGTCTGGCTGTGTCCCTGCTGGGAGTTAAATGTTTTAGATACTCAAGATAAGGATGAATTTTAACACAAGACCAGAATGAAGATACTCCGTCAGCCGAGCATCCCTAAAAATGTTTTCTGCTTTCAGAATATAGGTCACATTGCAAAAACTAAAAAAAGATATGAAAATTAACGAGTCCACAAAATACTTAGGTCTTAAATTACAGCGAGGGTCAAAGCGGCGCCCACTCTGAAGCAGTGAGAGAGCTTGGCGTAGCATCCCACCCGGGCTGCCATGCCAAGGGACACAGCAGCTCCTGTGCCGTGATGCAAAGTGAGCAGCCAGGCAGAGTTGGAAACTAGCCTGGGAACTGGATTTTTCACTATTTTACCAGCTCTGTGGCCACACAGGGTCTCAGTGTCCCCATCTGGGAAACAGAGGGTACATTTAACATACACTCTGCAGGGAGGTTGTAAGAGGAGGAGACAGAGGAAGGCAGCCAGGGAGGGGGATTTGGGCTTTCAAGGCAGACAGAACTGGCTCGGATCCCATCTCTGCTGCTGACTTTCTTTGTACCTTAATTTCTGAGCCTCACCAAGCTTTACTCTCTTCTGGTGTAAAATGATAACAATGATAACCGTGGAACTATGGTGAGCTAGTCGGCAGATATATCACATTTAAGGTTTTATTATGTGGTAAGTGGCTCAGAACCGCTGGCCATAAAGAACTAAACCTGCAGAATAAGAAAGCTTCATAAAGAAAAATGCTTTGAAAGGTAAAACCTTGCTCCTTTAGAAAATTTCCCTTCTTCGGAGTGAATGGCAACGGGAATGATAGAAATTTAGCTCCGCCCAAATCAACACAAATTTTGCTAAGACAATAGGGACTAAAAAGTGTTGATAGTAAAGTTGGGGTTGACATTTCTAGGAATAATCAATATGACATTCACTCACCCAGCCTTTAACTTCTTGGGCCATTTCTATAATGGTTGTATTCATAGTAATGGGCTAAGATTTATTTAATATACCAGACCTTGAAGCAAATCCCAATAGCACATATATTGTCATTTTGAAAAACTGATCATCTAAGGGCTCCCTCCCTCCACACTCGGAATCATATTTCAGTGTGAGATTTTTGGTTGGAGCCCATTCCTGTAGAGTTATTGTGATCCTTTGGGGGGGGTTTATGGAGCCTGTTTCTTCATATTGGTTTCTTCTCATCTGGAACCTCTTCCCTCAGCTCAAAACATAGCTTTGCATTCACCCATTCTCCTCTGCTGGGAACTCCGCTGCTCAGCATACAGGGAGAGGTACACTGCCTTTAGGCTCATGCAGGTAGGTGCCCGCTGTGGTGTTGCCGGCAATTTAGGTTGTTGGACCTCAGACCCCTGGGAGAGTGTTCAGATGCCAGTAGAGTGGACTAGGTCAGGTAATCCCCAGATCTGGGCCCCTGCATAGAATGCTTGAGTCTTGGGAGGGCCAGGCTGAGACTGGGCTAGCAAAGTTGCCCTCAAGCCTCCCTGCATTCAGACTCTGGCAATGATAGTGAGGGACGGGGTGATCTCCTGCTCTGGAAGAATGCTCAGGTGGGAGAAGGGCAGATGTACTGTGAGCTGGCCACAGCACTAGTACCCTCTTGATGAGATCAGCAGAGACAGGCAGCTGTGGGGTGCACATGCTGCTCACACCTCCCTCTCTTGGCAGTGACAGTGGTCTCCGTTCTTCAGGGGCACAAAAGTGTTCGTCTTCCCAGCTCCCACCCTGACTCAGCTGCAGCAGAGGTGGTGGGGGCAGCTCGGCCTGCTGTGTGTGGGGTTACCAGATTGGCTGTGGGCTGTGGCTGAAATGTTCCGGCAGGGGAAGTGTGGTTGTGCCAGGAGCTTGCCTCCAGGGAGGGTAGGCTCTCCCAGAAGAGAGAGGCAGCTCAGGGAGAGGACTGCTAGCTCCGCCCTCCCTAAGGGAACAGGAAAGAGCTTGCTGTGGCTTTTTAGGGGGAACCGTAGTGCTGCCCAAGGTCTGTAGAATCCTTGGTGTGATCGGTGCTCTGTTGGAGGTGGGGCAGCTGCTCCCAAGTGCCCTCACTTAACCTTCCCCTGTGGAACCCTTACTGGGTTTAGTTGAATGACAATGGCAACATAAGCTACCAAAATCTCTGGGATATAGTAAAAACAGTGCAGAGAGGGAAATTTATAGCACTAAATGCCTATATCAAAAAGACAGAAAGAGCATAAATTAACAACCTAATGTCACACGTCAGGGAACTAGAAAACCAAGAACAAACGAAATCCAAAGCAAGCAGAAGAAAAGAAATAACAAAGCTCAGAGCAGAACTAAACAAAATTGAAACAAACAAACAAACAAACAACCCAAGACAAAGGGTCAACAAAAGAAAGAGTTTGTTCTTCGAAAAAATAAACAAAATAGACAGATCACTAGCTAGATTAATCAAAAACAGAAGGGAGAGGATTCAAATAATCTCAATCAGAAATGAAAAAGGAGACATTACAACTGATAACTCACAAATACAGGAGATCATCTGAGACTACTACAAACATCTCTATACACATGAACTAGAAAATCTAGAAGAAATGGATAAATTTTTGGAAGCATATGATCTTACAATCTTGGATTAAGAAGAAATAGAACTCCTGAACAGACCAATAGTGAGTAGTGAGATAGAATTAGTAATTTAAAAAACCTCACAACATAAAAAAGCCCAGGACCGGATGTATTAATAGTGGAATTCTACTGGACCTACAAAGAACTGGTGCCTTTCCTACAGAAACTGTTTCACAACATTGTGAAGGAGGGAGTCTTCCTTAACTCATTCTATGAAGCCAGTGTCATCCTGATACCAGAACCAGGAAAGGACACTACAAAAAAAGAAAACTACAGACCAATGTTCCTCAAGAACATAGATGCAAAAATCCTCAACAAAATGCTACTAGCAAAGCAAATCCAACAGCACATCAAAAAAATAATTCACCATGATCAAGTGGGTTTTTTCTCATGGATACAAGAATGATTCAACATATGTGAATCAATAAATATGTTTACCACATAAACAAAATTAAAAATAAAAACCATATTATTCTCTCAGTAAATGCAGAAAAGCATTCAATAAAATTCAGCACCCTTTTCCACATAAAAATCCTCAATGAACTAGGCATAGAAGGAACATATTTCAAAATTATAAAAGCTATATATGACAAACCCACAGCCAACATCATACTGAATGGGGAAAAGCTGAAGACATTTCCACTAAGAACTGGAACAAGACAAGGATGCCCATTGTCACCACTTCTATTCAACGTAGTCCTGAGAGTCTTAGCCAGAGCAAGAAAGAAACATATGCAAACTGCCCCAGTGGCACTGCTCACTTTTGTGAAATATTTAGTACCCACCAGGACGTGATGGTGACATTAACAACAGCAACAATAGCGGAGAAGCAAATATCTGTGGTTAAACTTTGCATCACCTTTGTCAATTAAATGTTCCTTGATAGCCAATTAGAAATTTGTTTACAACCGATTTTTCCAAGCATTATATTTTAATCATGCCAATGTTGAAATATCTAGCCTCAAAATAAAGTCTCAAAATAAAGAAAGAAGGAAACATCTGGTCTTGTTTATTTTTCATCACGCATCAGAATATGTTCTTCAGAAAAATAAACTGTGAATAAGAGTATTTGCAAATAACAAGGTATCTATGGGCTCTCTTTAAAAAAAGGAGCAAAAGTGATTATGGTGTACAAACCTCATTAAGTCAAAATCCTACACGATATATGTTTCAATAATTAACTTTGAGAAATATACAAGGAGATGCTTGAATGAAACTTCTGGTTAAAAATGAGTAAGCAAGAGACATTTAAACCATGGAAAAGAAGCTGACCTCTTTTATATTATGTCTACATACAGTCTTAATGCATTAATGCATATAGTAAGATATATTGAGTCCATAATCAGCATGATTATACTGATATTAGATAAAGATTAGAAGAATTATACAAATAAAAGGCTATCTCAATCTTTCTATTAACTATAGTGGTCTGGAACCAACCTCTCAAAGGGAGACTCCCTTTAAAATTTCTGAGCTACCATCAGTGATAAATTACCCTGGTGTGACAATTAGTAAAATGAAAACATTCCATGATAAGAAAAATAAAATACTCAGGGACTGTCCTAACAAGATACATGCAGGGTCTTTAAAATGAAAACTAGCAAAATATTTCTTAAAGAAAAATAAAGATGACATGAAAATATGAAGCATGGCCATGGGAAGATTGACTTCTGTAAAGTTATTTATAAAGTTTCTTCAAAGTTAAATTAAAATCCCACTAGTATACATTTTTATAACATCACAGAATGGACTTGAACTACTTTGGCAAAAATAAACAAAGGTGTATAATTAAGAAGGTGCTGTAAGGTTAATGAAGAAAACCTTCCCTATTACATTTTAATACTGAATATTAAACTGCAACACAAAAAGCAAGGTAGAACTAGCAAAACATTAAAACCAGTTATTTATAAGCGATTAATTTCTGTGTAGTTTGTTTTTACTCATATTTTTCTGTGATTTCTACGGTCATAGTGAAGTCCTTTCATAATTAGACATAATACAACATTCAAAAAAATAGTAATAATCATTACCTCCCCCCTCTTCTCTCATTCGTATTTGCTTCATAGTTTTATGTGCATTAAATAATTTAATTCTTATAGGACACCAGTTCCCCTTTTCTCCACTGGCTTATTTCCATCAGTTCACAAATGTCTTCCCGTCTTTAAAAAATCCTCTTTTGACCCTCACACTCACCTCCAGCCTCAGCTTTCCTTCATAGCACATTTCTTCTAAAAGGAAGTTTGTCATTATTGCCTCCAAACCTGACATCTCATTCCCCCTCCACCCACTCCAATAGGTTTTCTCTGCCCATCACTTGGCGACGTGGTACTTGGAACCATCACTGATCATGGTGACATTGACCTTAGAGAGGTCACTAGTGACCCCACATTATGGAATCCAATGGTCACACTTCTGTCTTCATTTCACTTGTCCTATCAGCAGTATTTGCTGCAGCTGACCAGTTCGTCTCCCTTGAAGCCCTTTCCTTCTTGACTTCTATGATTCGACACAACCTTTATTTTATCTTTCGTTGTATTATGTAGCTGATTATATAATTATTTCTTTTCTTATCTCTTCCCCATGTTGCTGTGGGCTCGAGAGCATGTCATGAATTAGTCACTTATCTGCTTTACTTTTAAACACAAAGATATTATGAGGAATTAGTATTTCTAAAATGTCTGTCATAGATTTATGGTGTCATTGGGAGATATAGGAAGATTACGCAACATGACACTGGTCAACGTGGTAGGTGGGAGACAGCATTAATATTAATCAAATGCAGCTGGGTGCAGTGGCTCACTCCTGTAATCCCAGCACTCTGGGAGGTCGAAGCCGGAGGATGGGTTGAGATCAGGAGTTTGAGACCATCCTGAGCAAGAGTGAGACTCTGTCTCTACTGAAAAATAGAAAAAAAAATTAGCTGGGCAACTAAAAACAGAAAAAATTAGCTGGGTGTGGTGGCACATGCCTGTAGTCCCAGCTACTCAGGAGGCTGAGGCAGGAGGATCCCTTTATCCCAGGAGTTTGAGGTTGCTGTGAGCTAGGCTGATGCCACAGCACTCTAGCCCAGGCAACAGAGTGAGACTCTGTCTCAAAAAAAAAAAAAAAATGTATTAATCAAATGCTAGCAAATAGTGTAGCATACTGCATGACCAAGTTCTGAGTTGGGTAGCAAAGAATATAAATTATTAAATTATTTAAGTATGTCTTATTTTTGTAATAAAGAGATTTTTCATTAAATCATACAGCAGTTGAGTTGGAGGAGACAATACATGTCACCTAGTGTGACTTAATTTTACCGGCTCACTCTAACAACTTTGAACACACCATGCAGAATTCATGATACATTTTATGACAGCATTCCTTTGATCTTTGGTCTGGTAAGACATTTATTAGGCATATGATAATATTCGTATCATTTGGTTCTCTTTCTAGACTTTACACAAGCTACTACTTTTTACTATGCCAGAAGTTGCAATTAAATGCATACCTCAGCTTATGTTAGTTGTGGTTTAGTGTTTTCAATGAGATCATGGAGAAATATTAATCTTTGAGGAGGTAAGTAGAGCATTCTGCTTTCAGCAGTAAGACAAACTCTGTGAGAGATTTGGGGATTGTTTGCACATTCAAACAAGGACACACGCTAAGGACTGTGTTCTTCTCTCTGTACACCTCTAGCAAATGATTAGCAAAGAGGAGGGGGAACCCAGAGCCTTGCCCCTCTGCACAGGCATCTTCTCAAAGTCATAAACAACCAAGAAATACTTCTTTGGGGAATAAAAAAAAACACATAGTGTCCAAATCACCATTCTAAAATCTAGACATAGCAGTTGTTTGGATCAGGTAAACACAGATGTTATCAGCTCTAAGTGGAACAGCAATAACTGGGCTGGTGAAAAGGAAATAAAAATCCCTCCTTGAATCCATCCTTCTCTCACCTATGTCATGGGCTGACGAGTGTTGAGATTGCCCTAATTGAGGTTTAGACCATTTTTCAGCGTTGCAGGTGTATAATTCACAAATCAGATAACTGGCAAGAGTCACTTGGCTCGTCATCTTATTGAAATATTTCTAAAAGCATTAGGAAGCGTCATTAACATACAAATACTGCAGACAGCACAAAAACTGTGTATGGCAAGGAAGGCCAATCTTGGCCAGTTCACTTCAAGGCATCTGTTTGGCAATTAACGCTACACTGAGGACTAACAGGTGAGTAATTATAGGATTAGTTCAAAAAGCTCCATGTGCCAGGACCCAAGTGAGCCAAAGAAATATCCCCACCCTTTGTGGTTCCATTATTCCATTTCTATTTGCTGCTGTGGGAACTTTGGTGGCTGTTCGACAAGGACGAGCTGGGCTATTCAGCAACATCTGCACCGTGACAGTCTTGCCTGCTGGGTGACTGTCAATGTGGAGACCACTCATTGGTGTGCAGCCCAAGCCGCCCTTGGCATGGCTGGGAAGGCCCACCTCACGCCCCGTGGTGGGTGAGTCAGCCCATCCAGGCCTCGCTGTCAGCAGGAAAGCGAGACTATTAAGCACAATAGTTCATTGGCAGGTATATTAAACACAAATCATTGAACAAATTACCTCCATAAATCACTTCACTGCGCAGAGCTTCACAGCCTGTGCCCAGTGTTGATAAAACAAATAAATGACAAGCACAACCACAAAACCATTTTCTCTAGAGCTCTTTACCCATTTACTTTAAATGAGTTCCAACGTGTGGCCAGAAGAAAATGTTTGTTGCCTTTTTAAGGAGGTATTGTCAACAAATTACTGACGAATGAGCATTCCCAAGTATCCGCCCAGGGACCACACAGTGCAGTGAAGGCATGGGACACGCAGCCCGTGCTCACACCCTGAAACTCGTGCTCTCACTGGCTGGGGACCACAGGCTGTGGGCTCACCCTCTCTGTGACTCCGTTTCTTCTTCTATACAGTGAGGTTAGTAATGACAGCTACTTTATACAGTCATTACAATAATTAAATAAGTCAATTTGGTAATAAATTCTTGGAAGAGTGCTCGACAAATACCAGTTGTGGTGATGGAAGGTGTGGTGATGGAATTGGAGAGGGGGAACATATAAACACAAAATTAAAATCCAAAGTCCCAAATTTGGAATGCCACAAGACTACAGGGGAGGGAAAGATGAATTCTGCCTGAGAGTGTTAGAAAGTTCTCCCCAGTCTGAGCTGGGTCCCATTAGTCAAAGACCCCCACACAGAGAAGAACTGAAAGATACAAGTGAATGAAGATATTGTGAGCACAGTGAAAAAATGACTTATATGGGAAAAAAAGGTGTATTCTGATAAAGCATTGCATATATGTCATGTGTGTGTGTTGGTACCAGGGCAGGGGAGGAAGAACAGAGAGAATGGGGCACCGTACAGTCAAAACAGTCTATTAGAAATGCATGCACATATAGCAAAATTTGTTGCAATCCAGGTGTAAACTGAAACCATAAAGACTTTGAGAATAAAATAAGATTGTTCTGAGGTCTCCATCATTAATTCTTCTCAGGATTTCTGCCCATTCCTACACACTTACATTTTCATGGAGATATTTGGCTGTAAATTCCCACGGCCCCTAATTCTTGACCTCACTCTCATTCTCTTTTTTTGTTTCTTGTCTGTCCTTTAAAATGAAAATATTCTCCATAGATCCAGACATGGAAGTAAGCTCTATTCCTTGATATATCCCAAATTCTAAAATGAGTGTCCAGGTACCTACTGGAATTCATAAATGTTTTACAGAATGTTTCCATAAGAGAAGAATCACATCCATAAAAAGCAGGATGATATTATACAAAAGCAGTAATTATAAATAATCAGATAATTAACAAGAAGCTTTTTAAAAATGAGAGTCTCACATCTGGAGTGGCAAAGTGCAGGACCAAGAACAAATGGAGAGGAGATCAGGAGAACAGCGTGAACTGAAAAGGTCAAGAAATCTCCCAGGCCCAGAAAGCAGAATTAACATGACAACAAAATGAAAACCAGAAAGACCATATCAGCAAATAAGAAGAAAATTTGGTAAGTTTAGAATCTGAACAATAGAATTTCTAAAAGGAGAAATCAGAAAGAAAGGAACGGTCATATGAACCATATAAATATAATTTCATGACATTGAAGAACATGATTTCCCAGAATGAAAGGGCCCACAAAATGTGCAATCCAGGGATTGAAAAAATGACACACACCAAGGCACACAACTGCAAAATTTCAGAACACTAGAGATTCCAAAATCCAACAAGACGATTGAGAATCATAATGGCATTAGGCTTCTCAGCAGGAAGACTGGACACTAGAAATCAATGAATAGAATCTTCAAGATGCAGAAGGAAAAATGATGTCCAAACCAGAGCTCTATACTTAGAAAAGAAATTCTCAGATATGCAGGGGCTCTAAAATACTTACTTCATTTGTCCTCACTTAGGAAGCTACTGAAGGGTATGTTTCACCAAATGACAGATCTAACCAAGAAAGAAGAAAACATGGGGCCCAAGAAACGGGATCCAATTCAGGAGCCAGAGAGACAAGGAGAATTCCCAGGATGGTGATGAAGTGGGCCCTCAGAAAACCAGCTCTGCAGGCTCTAGAATGCTCCAGATTGGAGGAGGAAGATGGGTGGTTTCAGGAGGGATGTCTCCAGAGCAAAAACTAAAAGAAAATGGATAAAATCCCTGTTCTATGTGACCAGATGGAGAGAGATTTCATTTACAATTCTGTTTGAGAGATTGGTATGATTTAGCCCCTGATGTACAAAAAACTAAGCAAATGAAAAATGTGGCATGATTAACATGAGTGTGAAAAAGGCAAAATAAAAGGAATATAGTCCTAGAACACTCTGCAGCTCAGTTACCACTCGGGTAAAAATAATAATGCAATTTCTGAATATTCCCCCAAAACTGACATATAACCATGTTAGGAGGATGGGAAAGTGAGTGTGAGTATGTTGGGGTGGGTAAGAGGCTGTTAAACCCTCATCTTTGGTAACGTGAAGTCAAAATAAATTCTTGTAATTAAAGAAATTCAAGTAGTAGAAATATAGAGTCAGTATCAGAGGAAACAGCCCAAAGAAATGAAAGGGTGGCCTCTAGGGAAGAAGACTCAAAGATGGCAACAGTGGAGTAAAAGACTACTGTTTTGTTATTTTTTGTTTTGCTGTTTTTAAACAGTAAACCTTTTAAATTCTGTACATATATGACTTTGATAAAAACTAAAATTCTGTTAATATATAAAACTGATTAAAGAGGATGAGACTTTTCTATTCCTGACACCAACAATCTTCACTTAATCTTTAATTATGGTGCCCCCTTCTTCAGTTAACCTCTCCTCGACCGCCTCAGTCAGCATTTAGCCATAATCTAGCCATGCCACAGCCTGGAACACTCAGATAACAGAAGTATGCTCTTAGCAAATTGGTAGCAAAGACCTACAGAAATGAAAAAATGAATTTGATTAGTGAATCCAAAGGTAATGAAGATTGTTTTCTTGTTTTATTTAGCACTCTCCTGTTAACTAAAGATACCAGTGTGAAGGCAAACTCAAATCACAGTAATTAAACTCTGTGTTTTTGAATTTCAATTATGAAAAAAAATCAATCTGTGCTTCTCAAGCAAGTAACATTGTATACAGAGTAAAAATCAAACCTATATATATATATATATATATATACATAATTTAAGTGCAAGGACTAACGCATGCTTTTCAGATATATCAATAACTTTACTCAATACTAAGGAGTCTCCATGGTTGCGCTGACCACCATTTTTTAGATTTATCGAGGTATAACTGATATACAAAACAAGGTACACATTTAATGTGCACATCTTGATGAGTTTAGGCATATCCATGTATCTGTGATACCCTCACCACAACCAAGTACTAAACACAACCAGCATCTCCAAAAATTTCCGGTTTGTGTGTGTGTGCGTGTGTGTGTGTGTGTGTGTGTGTGTGTGTTGTTTGTTTGGTTGGTAAGATCACTTAACATGAGATCTATCTTCTTAATGTATTTTAAAATGCACAATACCATATTGTTAACTATAGGTACTATTCTTTAAAGCAGATCTCTAGTATTTATTTGTCTTGTGTAACGGAAACCTTATACTCATTGAAGAACAGTTCCTCCTTTCACCTTCCCCCACACCTTAATTTCTTAAACACAAAGCTAAAAACCATTGCCTGAGTGCATTTATGAGGATAATAGTAAAAATAAATACTTGAAAAACCTCTAAAAATGATCAACTTATCTCCAGACAATAGTAGAAGGACCTTCAGAATAGCAAATTCCTCAAGTATTTTTGAACAGGAAATTAATTCCAGTGTATTGGTACTAAGCGTATTCACACTGTAAAACCTGCTCATCAGCAAGCTGGAAGTTACATCGGTGAAAAAAGAACAAAGAGAATCCTGGATGAAATATTGTGTCAAATTATCTTTCTCACATTGGAAAGAGGAGGAACTTCTTAAAGACAACTCTAATATAGCAGTGAGAGTGATGGTCTTATTTTCATTGCAAATCTAATCCCCAGGACTACATTTTCAATATGTGTGGCAACAATGTCAAATCATAACAAAATTAAAGTTGCTTTCTGTTAAAATTTGCTGATTGACAATCATTTCACCTTTTATGTAAATTTGAGCCTTGGATTTAACAAAAAAACACATGCCAAGAATACTTGGCACACTCTAGTAGGATTTTGACCATGTTAGTAAAGACAAGTGACAGATAATACCAGACTTGTTACAAAGTACTTATGTCCGTCATCTACTGGGGACAGTAAAAATGGAACGCAGGACTGTGGGATCCTCAGGGGTCCTGGGAGACTAAACAGGAGAGAAATGTAGAGAAATGCAGTGATTGGCTTGGGCGAAGAGAAAGCTCTGTTTTCTGAATTCTCACCAAATCACTGATGCTCTATTTTTCACTTACACGTGCCCTGGGGGCTTCCAGCAGCACAGCATCCTGGCCACAGAGGAGAAATGTCCTTATTAATTACAAAAGCCTGGAGAGTGAGTTTTTCCATTGGAATGGTCAGAAATCCTTAGGGAAATGCCTGTGAAGGATGAAGGGGAGGGGTAAGGAGTAGTCAAGAGAGGCTACAGGCTGCAATGCAGCCCGAGAGAGAGAGAAGGAAGGATTGGGTAGAGAGAGCCCCACACTATGGGGCAGTGCTGAGAAAGCCTTGCCCAGGTGGAGGCTGAGCACCTGAACCAACGCTGCCCAGTAGAGGAATCCTGCCTCGGGCAAGAGCGGGCCAAGTCTGGTCCTCCCCACAGCTCAGTCATGGGCTGGGCAGCCCGAGGGGTGGCGTGGTCCAAAGGCATGGCTGCTAGAGACTCTCAGCCAGCCATGTTCCTGAGGCAGGTCCTCTCGAGGGCAGATCTGAGGGGCACCCACAGTGGCCTTTCTCATTTCTCTCTCCGTAATTCAGGGTTTCTGCCATGAGAGGCATCTGCTGACGTTGTAGCTCAGCATTGGCTTTCCTGCCTCCTGATCATAGCACTTAGAGTTTCCTGGGGGAAACCACAACCATGTTCTAGTCCATCTGCTTTGAGTGAAGCTGACCCTCTGCTTCCCTCTCCACCTGCAAGAGGTTGTATGACCCTGCACGATCAGGACGTGGTATGTGTCCACCACCAGGGCTGGGTATGGCTCCAGAGTCATTGAAATCAGCCCAGAGCTCCAGCTGGGGATGTTGAAAGCAGAGACTGAGGTTGCTGAGAAAATAAGAATACGCCAGGACTGCTGGTAGCAATCTTGACATCACAAGGAAGAGCCCGTCTGAGAGCAAAGCCGGCAGAGAAAAACAAAGCAGGAAGTGGAGAAAACCAGGTTAGAATGTTATGATTTATGTCAAGCCCCTTGGTCCAGCTATGTTTGAAGGCAGGATTGATCCCCTGCCCCTGGGCTTCCAAATGCATTAAATCATGAAGGTGGAAATGTTATTAGACCATCTGAAGCAATAACTTTTGCTGTCAATGACTAATTTTCAGGTTCAAATGTCTTCACATGGGCAGTGATCTCCAGCTCTAAGCTGTCCTCCCTTGAGAATTCGAGGGCCCAGTTTTTGTGAAGTCATTCAGTCAAGGAGCCAGTCTGTCTCCTTTGTTTTAGAGTCTCTGTCGCTTGCCACCGTGAGTTTAGACTGATATAACTACTTTGCACCAATAGCTTTGGTGGACTAAAGCCCATACCCTGGTTTTTTTGTAACTGATTGAGAATATGATTTGGGGCACTTTTAAAATAATCTACTAGATTACATTTGCGTTACCCAAGAAATTGATTGTAAAGGAATTTTATTTAGAGTTATTAATGGTATCATACATATCAGTGCAGGCCCAGAAATCATACCAGCTAATGTAACAGTGAATTTAATATAAAGAATCATTAGCTAGGTGGGAAGAGCTGTTAACTGAGTAACTGAGAAGACAGAAAGAGAACACTGTTTCCCACAAGAACACTAGACCATCACAGCTATCACCATGGGGGCTGAGAGAAAACCAGAAAAGGTTGGAATTATTAAAACTTGGAAGCTTGGAGGAAGGGTCCTGTGGAGCTGAAACTGAGACCTCAGATGAGGGTGTCTCTGAGCTCAGAGGAGGGGACCCACGGATCTAGGGTCTAGCCTTCTGAGGAGGGGGCTTGCTGGCTGGGGCTGGGGTCTCTGGGAAGAGTCTAGTAAGGCTCGTTCAACGGTGTTGAGAGAAAACCACAAACAGGATTCCACTCTTTCTCTGGGAAGAAGCCACCACTGCCAGGGAAAAGACATGTGCTGGGTTGACAAGCACAGGAATGAAACCTAGAGAGAGGAGTGAGTCTTGTCCTCCCCTTGTGTCCCAGTCTGTCTCTAGCACCCACGTCAGCAGAGCCTCGCAGAGACCCTGCTGGCAAAGGACTAACGTGGCTTCCGGGGGTGCAGAAGAGAAAACTGGGCTGGGCTCTGGGAGTCAGCAACTTAACAGCTGACACAGGCCCCAGTGACCCGGTGGGCCCAGCAATTCTGGCATGGAGATTAGGGCATGTGAGAAAGGTAAGGGACAAAGGGAAGCCAGGAGCCACCCGGTATTGACACCCAGAGAAGTGACTTCATGCTTGACTTCTGAAAATGCCCAGAAAGGCCGTTTCAAATGTTGTAAAATGGTTTTGTGAGCTTGGGAACAAGATCCACTGACTTATCCATTTAGCAGAAGGTTAAATTGCTACATAGATAAGCAAAGACATCAAATGAAACAAGTGCTGGGATGGGCCCAAATTTCCCGTCCCTTCCTCAACTCCTCAGGCCGTGACTGCCACCTGAACATGGGGACCTCCATTGTCCTCAGTGTAACCTAAGAATTATTTGTCACCATGTTCAAAAAATAAAGTTGAAACGGTTGTCTTATCTTTCAAAATAAAAACTTATATTAATTAATGTCTCTTAACCTCCTGTTAAGTCAAGCAGAACACTATAAAACAGATTTCTGAACTTACTGGTTTTCTACTCAATAAAATTTATGAAGGATAATTGTATTATATTGTAAAGCCCTAAATAGAAGTGGGTGGTGTTTTGTTTTGTTTTGCTTCGTTTTTGTTTTTTGCACTGCAAAAGATCCATTTATCATTTTTCTGGAAGGCAATTCTCAGGCAGCATGGCATGTTTTGCATGTGGGTTGTTTAGATATCTAAACCTGTGTTGTTTAGGTAAGTATGAATGATTTTTTAAAAATTCAGGCTAATTTAGTGATTTAATTCTTCCTTCTTACTGGGGGAGTTCAGTGGTTAAGGACAATGACACAGAAGATCCAAAGCATCTTTGTTGTCTCCAATGTGCAGACACTTGGGGTGTGTCTACCATTCATGTTGACAAGCCAGGCACTGTGGGGACATTGTGCCACTGAGCTTTGTGCCTGGGAGGGTCCTTGGAGCTGGCCCCTGATTGAAGAAGATCTGATTAGAGTCCACTCACATAGGAGCCCCCGTCCACTGGGCTTCCAAATGCATTAGATCAGTGAAGGTGGAAATATTATTAGGCCATCTGAAGCAATAACTTTTTTCTGACGATGACTAATTTTCATGTTCAAATGTCTTTACAGGAACAATGAGCTCCAGCTCTAAGCTGTCCTCCTTTGAGACCTCAAGGGCCCAGTTTTTGCTGAGACTTCAGTGATCTGAACCAATTATCTGGAGAGTTTTGTTGACCTTCATTTCAATCTCAGTAGGTGTCAAAAAATTGCTTTCCATGGTAGTTGGTAATTTTGGTCTCTAAACACTGCAATTTTGTTTCAAAGAACTTATAGGGTTATGAACTTAGCTCTAATCTCCTATGTGCAGAAGTGCTGATAACAACTGCTTATTTCCTACAATGCCAACACTGCTTACTCAACACCATGGGGACTTTTAAGTTCTTTGTCTCCAGTGTTTCAAACTACTTGGAGTTTTCATTCTGATTTTCTTAAAGTTCCAATGTCTCTCTCTTTTAAAATTATAAGCATCCTTAGGATTTTCCTGAGATTCTGTCATGCTGATCACAAATATATTCTGAAACAAAGAAATAACACCCATGGATAGTGTCTCTAAACATCACCAACAATCAGATCCTTTAAGCAGGTTCAGTCCAGATAGGACCCTGGGCTGAGCTCTGGGGTCTAAGGTACGTGCCTCAGTTGCCACCACTGATGACAAGACTGCCCACTGATAACCTTTTTCAGTGTTAATAAAGCATAACTCTAGGTGGGGAGCCATCACACTAAGCAAAGCATGACTTCTAGAGAAAGACATTTTGTCATCGAAGCTGCTCTCTGCCTTTGGAAGAAGCAAGTCAGCTCATTTCTGGAGTCAGTTTCAAACAAGATACATTTATTGAACAGATATCATCTTGTTACTGAAATAAACACAAGATACCACTTGATTATAAACTCTTTGAGGGCAGAAAAACCACAGTGGGTGAGGGAGGGGCTGTTGGAGGAGGTCACTGTGGGAAGCCAACTTGTCCTTCCTCTAAGAGCCTAGACCTTTGTTCCCTAGACCTCCACATCAGAGGGCTCTCATATTTCTCCCACCTGGGGGGAATGTCCACTTAGACCCAGATCCATGGGTTCTGGGAATCTTTGTTTCCTTCCTTTGTGGGGGTGGTGAGGGGAAATAGACCCAAAAAGAGTGAATAAGAGAGAAGAAAGATAAGCAAATGCACACAGAGGTGCACCTTGCTACCTCCCAAGGCCACAAGGCCACCTGTCATCCTCTCACATCAGTCTGTCTCTGCAAACTGTCCACTGCCTGACACTAGGATACCATCATCAATGTCTTGTGGCACAATCTGAACATCCATGAACACCATATGTGCACATTGAATCAAATTCATTAAAGCAAGTCATAATCTAAAAATAAGCCTTCTACAAAACTCAAGGGACTGCTACTCTGGAACCTCTTTCTCATTTGAAATCTTTCACGAAATGAATTCAGTTTCCTCACTTAAAACTGGGAGCTAAATCAGCTTCGTTGTTTGAAACAGCGGCAGCCAGGCGCGCTGGGAGAACAATTCTGTAAGTGGGTTGTCAGAGTACTTATACTTCGCCGCCTTGGCAGGGTAAAACTGGATGGACCAATCTGGGAGCCCGTCGCTCTGCCCAATACGGCAAGTCAGCAGCAATGCCTCAGTGTGTAGCCTCCTCAGTGACCTGACAGGGGACGACCTGCTCCCTGGAGGACACCAGGTGGCCAGGGCTGGGGAAGCAGGGTCTTCTTGGGTCCTGGTGCACATGGCAGACGAGGTGACCTTCAAACTTGGAGTTCATGAATTTGTTTCTGCTCCTTAACTTGGTATCTAACCTTGAACGAGGCTCTACCTCTGCGGCTTTGGTTTTTCCCTCAAGAAAGGAGGTGAGTGTGCCAGACGGATGGTGAAGATGATGGCCTCGCAGTGGGGGGTCTGCACAGCTCGCAGCTGCCCTGCTCAACCCTGCCCAGTTTCCCCTTCTGACTTGACCTGACCCCACCCCCCGTGACCTAAACTCGTTTCCTAAGGTTGTCCCCTAAGCCCTGACTAAAATCAGAGCAGCTCGCCAGGCCCAAAACTGTCCACCCTAACGGTGAGATAGATTGTGTTTTCTCTTCGAAATATTTGCTTCACATTTTACTATAATGAGACATTCCTTCCAAATTCATGGTGAATGTTGACATTATGCTTAGACAGCAGTATCTTTACAAAGTTACCTTAGAAATTAATTCTACGTTAATAGAAATGGTAGCCATGAGGCACTTTTAGGATTAGTCTGGCTTATTATGGAATGTTCTAGTTTGGCTATTCATATCAACCTCTTCAACACAATCATGTGCAGTTTGCACTTTAGAAGAGACGTCGTTCTTTAAAATACATTTGTCATCAGCCCAAGCTCCCTCTGACTTTCTCTATATAACTATGGCTCATTTGAATAAAGACCAGAATAAACTTGGTCATTTGGCCGTTACAGTCCTTCCCAGCCTTTGAAATATTTTTTAATTTCGTGGCACCCAGAGGAAATTCTATTTGTCCGGCCCTCTGACATAAATGTCGAGGCTGCGACAGCGAGAGCTGACAGGCCTGGGGCTCCAGACGCTCTGCGGGCGGAGGAAACTCATCAGTCCCTCCCCGCACGGAGGTCAGGCAGCTGCCACTGGTGACCGTCAACCAAACGAGACAAGTAAGTACCTATTGAACATTGTGACAGGTGCAAAGGACACAGACACATAATGAGAATCATGGCCATCCTTAAAGAGCCCACAAATCACTGGGGACCCTGGGATGGTCACAATCAGATTAAATAAATAAATGAAATGGATTAAAGCAATCAGGGCAAGGTACACAGCACGGATCACAGTAAGATTGTGTGTTAAACTGCAGGTACCTTCTCCGCGATGCTGTGAGGCCCTGGGGGTGAGAAGTAGGACGGGGAGGGGAAGGCTGCAGGGAAGCAGGTGGGACTTGACAGACCTTAAAGAGGTGACGGAGAATGTGGGTAGATGGAGGGAAGGACGCAGGTGAGGACGACAGCGTCAGTGAAGCGCTAGAGTGTGGCAGGATGGCCATGGCACCTTTGTGGACTGATGAAGAGACATCTGGCAAGACAGTTAATGGGATTTTGTTTGTGAAAGTTCTCCGCAAATTATAAAGCACCTATCAGTGTAAGGTATTATTAGGGACATTTTGTCATAGCATCAGAAGCAAGAAGGTGTTGTGGATGTTGAATTAAACTGAGACAGGTTCTCATCCCATCTTTCCCCCTATTCTGGGTGTATCACTGTACGCAAGTTATTTAGATTGTCACAGCCTCAGTCTTCTTGGGAAGATAAGATTCTCAGTAGGATTAGAGATCCGACACGTAGCATTTTTCCTACAGTGCCTGGAGATGCTCTTTGATGGTATCCAGCACTAATGCCACCACCTGCGCCATTGTTGTGTATTTTATCTTCCACTGTATCCAGCAGGTGTTTCAAATCAGGGCTGGAAGGAAGGAGTGAGGATCGGAAGGAAGGAGTGATTTGAAATTTCTGGATTTGGTTTGCTCTCTATTGTCCTAACCGATTTCATCATCCCTCCGTTTGGGTCAACAGGAAGTTAGACTGACTCATCTGCAATTGGAACTAAGCCGGGCGGGGAACTGGCCACGTTAAAGCCCTCGACGGCTCCTCGAGAGTATCCTTGCACTGTGTTTCTGAACTTTTCAGATGACGGGGACTCTTGGGGAGTCGTCCCCTGCAGGTTCTGAATCAGCGGGTCTGGGATGCGTTCTTCCAGCTTGCCCTTAGGAGCAGCGCAGCATGGGAAGACTAGGAAGTAGACGGTCTGTGTGAATCGGCGTCGGCCGTGATGACAAACCCCTAACGTGCTTCCTGAGAGTTGTGGGGCTGCAGAGATGCTCTCCAGAAAACGTTACTAATTTGGAATGCAGGCGGCAGAAGACTACCTTGACTCGGTACAAATGTATACGGTGTAAGGTCTGCCTTTGTCATAAAATGCATTCCTTGCCTGTGAATTTTAATGGCTGAGATTTTAAAAATCAAGGTACGCTTTAAAGATTCCTGAGGTAATGCTGGTTTTCACGTCTTTTTATATCCCTTTAATATTATTTTACTTTATATTTTGAGTTCTCAAAGCATGACTCACTTGAATTTTTAAATAAAGTTTTTATTATTTTCAAATATAGTGCAAATTCCTCCTCAGATTTAGTACCAAGAAAAGGCCTGTGCCCTATGATGAATTAATGGCACTTCGTTTTATAAGGTAATGACAGCAATTTAACAGCTGAATTTGATATAATCATAAAACAATCAACTCCTAAATATAATCAGCATCTAAAGGTATGTGTGACACCATTATCTGTAAACTCATCAAAACTGGGCTAACACATAAGTATCCTTTTGACCCAGTAGTCAAAATACCTAGGAAATAATATTTATGAGTTCATTCACACAAAAAAGTGACCATTTACCTCTGAATTTTGTCACGTGCAGATTTTTAACAAAACTTCACTCTGCCTTAAAATGTTCTAAACAGCTGTCACGTGGCTACTCACATGTGAAGGCACCGTAAGGCCTGTTGAATTAAGGGGCAGTGGAAATTGTATTTATTTCACAAATAATTCAACACAAGCTTTACAGACAAACCCAGAATCCTGGATTTTATAGATGGTTGGCCAGGTCCCACCCTCTGGTTTCGTGGAGGGCAAAGCTGGAAGCCAGAGATGCTATGGGCGTGGTCCGCAGTGCTGGAGACGGGAGCGTGTGCCGGGAGGGGCACAGGACAGCATCTGCCGCCCCCTGCTCCATCCCAGGGCCAGGCGCCCAGCAGGGCCCCAGCTAACTAGGACTGAATCCAATCACTCCTAGCAAAACCATTAAAATTTTTCAGGAAAAGATGCCACAAAGCATGAAATTCACTCTCTAGGAAAAAATATTCTTTCGGATATTTCAAAAAGTAGAATCAACAGAGCAAATGGCAAACTGTATTTTGTTCTGGAAAAGATGAGGGAGGGGTAGGCAGCATCGTGTCAGCTCAAGCTCTGCAGATGTTGGATAATTTTGGATCTCATTTATTCACAGAGAAAACAAAACATGGCCTCATTGCAGGGAAGAAGGGGTGATCTGAGGCCAGCAGCTGATTCAAACTTAGTAAACACATACGCACAGCAGAGTGTACATAAATATGGACATCCATGCCAAAAATAAGGGTTGAAAACTCTTCCCCAAACTTTCCATACTCAGAGGAGAAGTGGGTGATCCCTGGGCTCCCCCAAAGCTACTGCCCAGCACAGTGGGCACAAACACACACAGCAGGAGTCCTTGTGCAGATTCAAGGGCTGGGGACTCTTCCTGCAATTGCTCTCAGCCCAGCATCATCACAAGAAGCACTGGCCAAAAAAAAATCTGTCTAACACACAGATACCCAGAGAATAGTAAGTGTGGGGACCAGGGAGGAAGACTGGTGCCACCTTCTTTGGTCTCAGCTGCTGACAGAGGGGCAGTCGGGTCCCTCCAGCAGTGCTTCACCGTCCTCATGTGCAGATGCAGCTACCTCGGCTGGGATCCCAGCATCCCAGAAGACCCTCCATGCATTGACTTGGGGACCCTCCAATCATCTCTGCCTGGAACACAGGCTGTCGAAACAAGGTTGGATTTGAATTCTTGCTTGGTTCCTCACTAGCTACATGACCTTGAGCAGGACAGCTAATGTTTCAGTTTCCCAGTGGGGATAATGATGTTACCTACCTTATAAGATTACAACAAGGCGTAAATAAGAAAATGCATGTGCAGTGCTGGGCACACATTACAAAGGATATAGATGACAGTCACTATTTTTATTACACAAATTCATAACCCTTGGGAAATAAAGCACAGCATTGGAGCCAGTAGGGACAAGGGAAACAGCCACCGCGTCCCACTTGCCCTGCAGCCACGCCTGCAGCTGCTTTGCTCACTACTAGTGTCCTTGTGTGTCCACCCCACCCTCCTGGAACCCCACGTCCTCTCCACCAGTATAGCCCTGGCAGGCGGTGGAGGCCTAATGGAATACTTGTTGAATTAACGACATCTCTCTGTCATTGTCTGACCTTGCTTCCATCTTTGTCCATCTAGTTTTATTGTTGTTGTTTGGGGAAAAAAAAAAAAAAGAGCTGAGAAAATTTAGAAGAGAATCCCAACCTGGCTCTCTGTTTCCTAGAAAGAAACCCTGTAAGTGCCACTCTATTTCTTCGAGGTCACTTAGTGAACATGAGCCCAACAGTAAATGCCGGAAGAACAGCTAAAAGAAAGAGCCCAAACCACTCATTTCAGAAAGAAATGAAAAACCCTTGAGAATGAACTTCCCGATTCACAGTGGCCTGGATGTCACCTTGTGAATAATGGAACTGTCACCGTTGGGAAGCCAAACTCATGTGGTTGCTTTGTTCTCTCTTTTGGCTGAGGTCTTCCACTTAGCAGGAAGCATCTCATCTGCACACAATGCCACAAGTCAGACAGCTCTGTCACCATTGCACAGGCAACAAAAACAGGCTCAACTCAGTTGTGACTCACTCTGTAAGGCACCTGGTAGGTGAAGAGGTAGGACTTAAGTCTGGTTCTTCCAAACACCCGTCTAGGGCTCTCCCTACACTCCCTGGCCTAATGGCCCTAATATCTTCAGGCTGCTCTCCCCAGCCCGATGCCTGCCCCCACGTACTTTCCAAAGCTGGTCAGACCCTCGCTGACCACCTCCTTTTATTCATCCTGCTCTTCGCCTGTTGGCTTTCCTAGTCTGCAACTGAAGCTCAGGTGGGATGGGTGTTCACAGGCATCCTTTGAGGTCAAATATCAGATCTCAAAGGACTGGGGAAGGGAAGAATTTTAAAGCTACACGACAACAGTGGCAGGTGTCATCCATTTTGTCTCCTTTCCTTCCTTTCTTTCTTTCACTTCTGTCTCACCTTATCCCTACAAGTAGTTAATTTCTTCTTCCAAAGGATCATCTTGCCAGCTCACTTAACTCAGAGCACAGGATGGGAAATGCTGCACTTGTCATGATGCTTTCCTTCTGGTCCCTGAACCCTAAGGAACCTGCTTTGGATAGGCAGCCCCTTTCTTAAATCTTTTTTATCACAGAAGGCACCATAAACAGAAATACAACTTGTATCTAGCAAAGGACAAAAGGACGGAAGGAAGAAAGAAAAGACGAGAAGGAGGGAAGAACTAAAAGGAAAATCCTGTACATGGGCTATGCAAGATTTTTGTTTAGCTATTACAAAATTTCTAACACATGGTTAAGAATTTGAAAACCAATGAACAAACAAACATGAGGCGAGATCAGTACCAAAATAAGCTCAGTCTCTCTAGCGGGCCCTGGACCCAGGGTGGAGCCTTCTTCTTGTGTTTCCTGCATGGTATTGGGGAGAGTGCTTGGTACATGATAAACACGTTTGATGTCTGCTAAATGAATAAACACCTTGCACAATAGTGTAGTCTTACACAAATTATTTTGAGAGGGAGACAAATCTCAGAAGTCTTTTAAAAATTTCTTGTAGCTAGTTCATCTCCATCCGTCCTATCTACAGAAGCCAACAAGCACAGTTGGAACAAATAGGTTAATAAAACCAAGCCAGATGGCCAGCCATTAATTTTGCTGTGTCTCTGCAGCCGTTACTGATTTATCTTTTAAAGTCTTACGCTAATCAGACTGTAAATTCCCCCGAAGCCATTTGGTGTCTTGGTAAGTAAGCCAGACCATGAATTTCTAAGAATGTTGCACCGACACTAGTCCCTGTAGACTTCCCTTCATTCTGTTACGGATCATGAAAAATCTGCTGTCTTCAAAACACCATTCTAAAATCAGGAAATGAGGATTACACTGTGATGCTGTATCTTTCTTTAATTTTGATTTATCTCACTTGAAATCTATGACCATTAGAACAGTGCTGCAGTTTACATTTGAACCCTTTGCAAAGGGAAAAAATGAATTCCTGGCCCAGATGATATAATAAGTTCATGCTTCAAATCTCCTCTCCCGCCTCTATCACCACCAAACATGCAGGAATGACAGAGAACATGTAATGGAAAAGATTAGGGCCATATAAATGAGTACAGTAAGACAAACATCTTTGTGAACCAGAAAAGGGAAAGAAACACAAAGGGGAAACTGAGGCTGGCCCTGCACCTGCTGTTCTAGGGCTCTGATGACAGATAGAGGTGAATGTGAGGGATCAAAGCCAAACTCCAGCTTGAACTCACTTGGATCAGATCCCACTTCCGAGCAAGGAAGGATAAAAATAGGAGCAAATGTGCTGTGGCTGATGTGAGCAGCTTAGCCAGGAAGGCAAGAGGAAGCTGACTGAGGCTTGCACGTAGAACCTGAGCCTTGGCACCCCCAGGCTGTTTTGTGACAACATCAAAGATATCCAAAGTATGACCCCAGAAGGAGCAGGACCCTGGGTTCTGGGGTACAAGGTGGAGGCTACCAAAGTGGCTGCACAGGGCAGGTTTGGGTTGCAGGGGAAGGTAGGGAGAGGTGAGCCTGCAAATCAAAAGTGTGAAACACTGATTCTGAGAACCACACCTGATAAAACCAACCACCGGGAAATGAAATGGCCCCAGATGAAATAAGAACAATTTTAAAATGTGAGAAGTAGCTTTAAAATAAGGATATTTTTGATACTCAGAGATTAAAGTAAGAAATGGCATCCATGAAAAAAATACACATTCTGAAACAAAAACAAAGAGTAATCATTATAAAAAAAGAGTTAATTAAAAATCTGGGACATAAAAAATATGCAAAAATATAAAATATGTAAAATAGAAAAATAAAAAATATGTAAAAAGAATAAACAGACAATTTATTTTTAAAAATTAAAGAATTATAAAATGTTTTTGAAATGTATTCATAATGTAGAGCACAGACATACAAAGTGTAAAGTTTGAAAAAGACATGGAGAATCTCTATACACATCATTATGCAAATATCACTGATATTAAGAAAATTGTAGAAGCTCCCTGACTGAAAATACTGATTACCTAAAAGAAAGTAGCAATTAATTTGAAAGCTAGCATTTCATCAATGACAATAAATGACAATAGATGCCAGAAGACAATAATATTTTTAACAAATTTAGGGAAAAGTAATGCCAGATAAGAAGCTAGTACTGTAAACAGAGAGGAAGGTTAAGACATTTTCAAAATACAAAAATAAGAAAGTTTGGCACCACCTCTTTTCTATGTAATAAGCTGTAACTATTAATGTATATATTTTAAAAGTAGAAAAATAAACCTAGGATGAATTCATGGTATTCAATAAACAATGATGAGCGTAGACGTTGGTGAAATAAGTTGATTAACTTAATTAACTATTGAGCATTTTAAAACTAGAATAAGAACGTACTGACAACAGTAACAAGGGACATAAGGAGAGGGATAATTTGGAAAATAGGGGGAAGGAAAGTTAAAGCATACCAAAGTCATTTTCTTTTTTAGGAAGAAAAAACAAAAAAGAACAAATTTAGACTGTGTTAGAAATTTATATATATTTATATATATATATATATCTTAAAGAGATAAAGAAACCAATGAAGGAACAGAAAAGTAATCTGTAGTTTTCAAACCAGAAGAACAAATGAACCAAGGAAAACTAGATCAATCCAGCAAAAGACAGAAACATAGGAAAAAATTTTAAAAAGCAAGATAAACAGAAAGCACAGAAATAGTTGATAATATTCATAATAGAACAGTGTGGAGTCCTCCAAAGCAGACTATAAGACAAGGACCTGGGCACAGGTGGCTTATTTGGTGATGATTCCAACAACCACAGTGAGAAAGGAGAAAACCTCTCTACTAAAGGTGCACCAAAGAGCTGGTTAGCACACTGGCACATCTAGGGGTCAGTCCCAATGGGGGCCCTCCGAAACCGTCAGAAACAAGCTGCAGAAGTCCCCATCAGACAGGGAAGGCATTGACTTTCGGAATCCCATCCACCATGGCTCTGGTTCTCTCGATTTTAGCGTTGAGCCTGTCTATGGCAGAGCAAGTTTCCATAGCACCTGAGAATGCCTCCAAGCAAAGAGAGACAACCACATCACTGGAGGTGAAGATGTCACTACCTCAGGGCAGGAGAACTCAGGTGGGCAGAGGGGGCGATGGAGAGCTGCGCAGGTGCACCTGCTACAGCAGGTAATGGGATTGAAATTGCCTCCTGAGCGAGAGATGACCAGGTTGGCTTAAAAGAAACAGCCATATGCTGTTCAAGAAACTCCTAACAAAATAACACAAGAATGGTCTCAACCTCCTGGGCAAAAAAAAAAACCCACAAAGAAAAAACAAAAACAAATGACACAGGAAGTTTCAAACTATGGGGCACACAAAAAAATATACAAAGAGAAACCTTCACACCTGGAGCAATGATTGTAATGGCAACAAATCAAATATCATTATGTTCATCCAAAGGGGAAGAGCTAAATAAATTGCAGGATAGCCAACAAATGGGGCACGGTACACCATCTATAGCCCAGGTATAAAGTCAAATGAAAACACTGAGCCACTTCCATTGAGTCAATAGGACTTAGAAATAGTAAAACTGAACATGTATACAGATAAGTTGTATTTCAGTAAGTTCAACTTGTCTTCTAACATTTTTGAACTCTTAACATGCTATATATTTATCACTAAATATATTAATGATGAACTTTCCCTTTAATTAATTTTCCATAAAACGTTTTTCAATAAGGAGCAGAGAATTTTAAACAAAAATATTGATATTCCCTTATTTAAAAGTCATACGCACAAAGATGTTCACTGGCTTTATTAATAATTAAAACTTAAATGTTTTACATAAGTAAATGATGGCATAATTTCAAAGGATGCAGGCAGTAAAAATGAAGCTTATTACAAGTGGAAAGTTTATCAAATAATGTGCACAACATGATTTTAATTACATTTATAGAGAGAAAGATGGAAAATTAAAGCAGAAATGTCAACTTAGGGTGAAAGGAAAGAATTTAAGAAACAATAATTAAGCATAGGAATTGAAGAAACAAATTAATTAACCTAAAGGCCTACCATTTATCATAGCACAGAACATAAAAATTCTTAGGTTTACATATAACAGAAGATTTGCAAGATTTCTATGCTGAACATCAAGGGTAAAAAAATCAAAGAAAACCTGAATAAATGGAGTGATACACCATATTCATTGATTAGAAGGTCCAATATTGTCAATTGTTCTATACATTTAATGTAATCCCAATCAAAATGCCAGCCAAAACTTTTGTTGAAATTGATCATTGATTGTAAAATTTATATGGAAAGGCAAAAGAGAATAGTTGAAATAATTTTGAAAAAGAAAGAAGAGCCAACTTTAAGGGCTCACCATGGCTTGATTTCAAGACTTATTATAAAGCTACAGTAATTACAACAGGGCTATTGATGAAAGGATACACACATAGATGAATGGAACAGAATAGAGTCCAAAGATACACCCACCCATATATGATCAAATGATCATTAACAAAGTTGCAAAAGTAATTTAATGAGGAAAAGAATAGTCTTTGCAACACATAGTGTTGGAACAATCAGACACCCATGTGCAAATAAATAATGAAAGCCAACCTATGCCTTGCACCATTACAAACACTAACTCAAAATTTAAACCTGAAGCTATAAAATTCCTACTAGGAAACATAGGAGAAAATATTTGTGAGCTTAATTTAGGCAAAGATTTCTTAGCCAAAGATAAAAGCATGAACAATAAAAGAAAAAAAATTAATAAATTGTTACACATCAAAAGTAAAATCTCCTCCCCTTTGAAGAACCCTCTTAATTAAAAATTTTTAAAAAGCAGAATGCACCCTGAGAGAGATCACCTTCAAAGAACATATTTGATAAATAATTTGCAAAGAGAAGACATAAAGGCTCTTAAAACTCAATATAAATAAAACAAGCCCATTAAAAATAGAAAAAAGATTTGTATAGACATTTTACCAAAGAAGATATATGGATGGAAAACAAGCACATGAAAAAAATGTTCACATCATTCATCATTAGAGAAAAGCAAATTAAACCCACAATGAGATGTCATTACACACTTATTAGAAGAGCTAAAATTTAATAGCAATAAAATATTTTTTAACTAACAATACCAAGTGCTAGCAGGGATGTGGAGCAATTGGAACTCTTGTACATGGCTAATGGAAATGCAAAATGTACACCCATTTTGGAAAATAGTTCGGCAATTTCTCATAAAGTTAAACATACACTCTCCATTTGACCCCAAAATCCCACTTCCAGGTATTTAACCAAGCAAAATGAAAACTGATGTTCACAACAAAACTTATGTCTGAATGTTTTAGTGGCTTGATTCAAAATCACCAGGACTGGAAACAACCCAATGGCCTTCAGCTGGTGAATAAACTGTGGTGCATCCACAAAATGGAATTCTGCTCAGATATTTAAAAATATACATATATGAAGCACTGATACATGCAATCACATAAGGAAATCTCAAATGAATATTGCTAAGTGAAAGAAACAAGATTCAAAAGACTATATACTACATAACTCAATTTATGTGACATTCAATTTGTAGGACAGAAAAGACAAAACTATAAGGAAAGCAAAGAGAATGTCAGGGGTGTCGCTTGTGTTGGGTGGGTGCGTTGCTGACCAGGTAGCATGACAACACTTTTTGGGGTGATGGAATTATTCTGTATCTTAATTGCAGTTACATGACTGCGTGTTTGTAAAAACTGACAGGACTATACATTATAGAGGGTGAATTTTACTGTAAGTAAATTATGCCTCAATAAATGGTTTAATTTTAAAAACTACTTGAGAGTTTTCTTTTCATTCCTGTATTCAAAAGAACATGTGTTCTAGCATCTGAGTGTCAGTGAATAAACTTGAAAAGTGTAGTTGATTTCTCTGGCTAGGGACAGAGGTTTTAAGGTAGGAAATTTCAAGTGAGAAGGCCCATTCCCGTGGGAAGGCTGAGAGAAGCAGACCCTAAAGAAACAAGTTTGCGAAGCAGAGGGAAGAAGTGCCTCCTCTGTGGCACATTAAAAAGGTGCTAACGATGACATGGTCTCCTCAGGACATCCTGCATTTTGAAACCACTGTTGGAGAATCTGGTGTGATATATTGGAATAAAGTTTGCTCCAGCGAATTGAGGAAAGAAAGTGAATTTAAAAGATTTCAAAGCACTTGTGCCAGTTCCCTTCAATAAGAAACTTGAATCAATTAAATTGTACAAGGATCATCAAACTCTGAGCTGGCCCCTGGGATTCAGCTGTGACAATGCCCCTTGTCACAGCACAGTTCCTCTTGGGGCGTTGCCCACTGAAGTCAAAGCACCCCAGGGATTGGCAGCCTTTGGAGGGCTGCCCCGCTGGCTCCCCGTCCCCAGGAATGCCACAGGGAAGCCACCACCCTTAGGCGATGAACAAGCTAGAGATACACAGGCACCCTGGATAAATGTGCCTTGTGCACACTCGCGGGGCCCCAAGTTTTTCTATGAACTTATTCTTTAAATTGGCTTAAACTGCATACATTTCTTAGAAGCCAGAAGAGCGCATATGGCAAATGTTACCTATGGGGTAAAATATTAATATGAAGATGCCTCCGAATCATGCTGGATTGCTCTGAGAATCTCAGCAATTGTGAAAGGAAGTCCCAGCAGAGGTTGTTCATATTGTGTAAAAAGATGAGAATTAAACCAGGCAGCAGGCCACCTTCATGATCTCCCCGCGACCCTATCAGTCTCATCCTCTTTGGTGATCAGAAAACGTTCCAGAAGTTCATTCTGGGCATATTAAAATATATCACAGCATCATGTCCAAGCACACACCTGCACACGGAGGTTTACAGCAGCCTTATTCATAATTGCCAAAACTTGGAAGAAGCCACCAAGATGTCCCGCAGGTGAACGGATACATAAATTGTGGTGCCTCAGAAAATAAAATATTATTCAGCACTAAAAAGAAATGAGCCAGCAAACCATGAAAGGTCATGAAGGAATCTTAAATGAACTTCTTTTACTAAGTGAAAGAAGCTGGTTTGAAAAGGCTGTATACTATATGGTTCTTATTTATTATTTGAGACTCTGAAAAAGGCAAAACTGTAGAGACAATAAAAGGGTCGGTGCTTGTCAGGGGTGGGGGAGAGGGAGGGATGAGTGGGCCGAGCACAAAGGATTTTTAGGGCAGTGAATCTACCCTGTGATACTATAATGATGAACACACGCGATTAGACATTTTTCCAAACCCATAGGATGTGCCACACCAGGAGTGGGCCCTAATGCAAACTGCGGACTTTGGGTGATAATGATGTGTCAGCGTAGGTTGATCAAGTGTAACTAATACACCACTCTAGTGTGGGCAAGAAAAAAATCTCTCTACCTTGTGTTCAATTTTGCTATAAACCTAAAACTTGTCCTAAAAGAAAAAAAAAGGCTATTAAAAAAATATATGTCAGGGATGCACCGAATACCCAAGCAGTGGGCCATGGAAATAGGGGCTAGTAAAATGATTATGGATCAAAAGTGAGAAAAAAAGACTTAACATTTTATATTGAACTTTTAAATAAGACTAAAATCTCTAAGTCTGTGCACAGAAACTGGGAGTTCTATATACAATAGCTGCTTTTGCCACTCAAAGTCTATTAATATCAAGGAGAAAGTTAAAGCATTTCTTTGCAATATAAGTTTGAAAAGGAAACTCTTACTAAAATATTCACAAAATAGTATTATATAAAAGTGGAGAATATTAAAGAATTTTAAAATCTACATTACAAATGAAAATGGGAGAGGCACTTTATAACCCACAGAGGTACCGATTTTTAGCGAAGTGAGAAAATGAAGCAGGAGAGCAGAAATCTTAACAGCAAATATTCATTACTAACTGGAAACTTGTGAAATTGTAATGATATAGTTTAATTTCTTCCATTTTTATCCTTATTTCCATTTAGATGAACATAAAGAAACTATAGGAGGTCATTGAACTGAATCACTTCTTAAATTACCTATAAAATATAAAATATTGGATGCGATGATGAGAACACAGTGTGGGTGTCAGGGCAGAGCTGAAGGTCGTTGCACCAGGTGAGGGTGGAAAGATGACTGCGGCCAGGTGCTCAGCACAGAACAGGCCAAAGGAATGCTCGTGTCATGCCCAAGTTCAACCAGCTGGTGGTGATTGTTTTCATAGAGAAACTTACCAACATCTTTGGTTACTTAGTCACTTGGTAAACCCTGAAATAAGTGGCTCAATTTATAATTACCAAAAAATGAAAATGATTTAAGTGTCTTTCAACTGATGAATGGATGAAATTGTGGTACCACTGTATGGTATCCATACAGTGGATAAAACTATGGTACATCCATGCAATAGAATGCTACTCAGAAATGAGGCAGTAAAAATGAACAAATGCCTGATACACGCATCTAAATGGGAGTACCGAACATTTGACATAAACCGACTGCCCTAATCTTCTGTCCCTGCCAAAGCACAGACTATATCTCTCAGCAAATAAAAATAAAAATAATCAAGAAAAAGGATGGACCATACTAATTAAGTGCTTACAGTATGCCGAGCATTGTTCTAAATGCTTTACATACACTCATTCAATCCCCACAGACCCTCTGTAAAGGAGCTCCCATGCTTATCCCCATTTTATAGATGAGAAAATCCAAGGAGGGAAAAGTGATTGTCTTGCTCAAGGTTACACAGCCAGTAAGTGGCACAGCCGGAATTCAAGCCCAAGATTCTACGTGAGCATCACCTAAAGTCCCTATCGTCTGAAAGGTGATACAGGAGCTTGGCTTCTTCACTCTCTGAGAATTCTCCTTGGTTTGATTGCACCAGAATTCCTTTGGGATAAACCCCGCTCTGAAATGCTAAATCATGTCTCAATACATGGATATAATATCCTCAAGGTTGAACAGGAAAATGTAGGCTAACATGACATAAGTAGCTTTGAGGTTTGCCTAAATTAAAGTCTCTTCTTTCATTTCTGATTTTGCTTATTTGGACCTTGTCTTGGTTAGTCTAGCTAGTGGATTATAGAATTTGTTTATCTAGAATTTTGATCCAGATGGCAAGGGAGTATTTCTTGAACCCATTGCTTATTGAGATAACAATAACTCTTACCAGACTTTTTACTTGTCTGTACCTACGTAGCATTTTTCATTTTTTTCTTCTAGATTTATCTCTTTTCTGGCTAGAGTAGATCCTCTAAAAGAATTTTCAAAAGGGATCTATGCAGGGTAAAATGCATGAATCTTTATATGCTTAAAAATATTTTATATTATCATTAATTTAAATGTCTGTTAAGTTTCTTTCCTTCAACACTTGAAGATTTTATTCCCTTTTTTCCTTGCATCCACTGATGCTACTGTGATAGTTAGATCAATCTGGTTTTTGTTTATTTTTAGATGTTTTGATTTTTTTCTCTCTGGGAAATTTTATAATCATCCTTTTGTTTTCATGTTCAATTTTCCCATTACTATGTCTAAGGGTATGTGCAAATTGTATTTGGTGGTGGTGGTTGTTGCTTTATTTAGGAGTTTTATGTTTTCTTTATCTTTCCCACTTGGTCCTCTATGAGGCTTTTTACTGATATATTTTTCTTTACTTCTGGGAATTACTGGGTTATTATTTCTTCCAATATTGTCTCCCCTCCATGTTTTCTTTTCTTTTCCTCCAAGACCCCAGTAGACAGACATGACTCGTCTATTCTGATTGCGTACATCACTACGAAGCTCCTTGCTCAGGCTCCCATCATCCGTCTCATTGATGGTTCTGCAGTGACCCCCTGTGACCCCTGAATCAGTTTATTGGGGGTTTTCTTTTTATTTTAATGCTTATACATTTATTATCCAATATATCCATTTGATTCTTCTCCATGGTCACTTATTCCTACTTCATGTTGCCAATATTCTTCCTTATCTCTCTGAAGATAGTTATTACATTTATTTTAAATTTGTGTTCTTAGTGTTGCATTGATTTTGTTTTGCCTCCTAGAGGCTGTTGTATTGGCTGCTTGTCATTTGTCTCATAGGTTTTCCTTGTGAGCTCATCTTTATTCCCACAGGATGTTTCACTGCCTCCGCTATTGACTAGGAGAAGAGCCAAGAACATGAAGCGTAGGCAGAGCATCTCTCAGGACTGAGAACAACTCATACTTCTGACCCCACCACAGTGTAAGGTATAAGATGTGCCTGTCCCACAAACGCCTTCCAGTCTCAACGTCCTCGACTCAGACTTGATTCTTGTTCAAGAACAGCCATTCCCCCTTGTCATCTCTCAGCATGTCTTGCAAGGCAAAGTTGGAACACAAGATATGCATAAAAGCAGTCCAGTTGCCACCTCCACTCGTTGCTTTTAGCTCCACCCTCCTGGATCACCACCTGAACATTACCCTTCTGTTTAGCTGGCGTTATTATTTTCCATGTCCACCACCGCCATTGTGGGCAGCCTTTCTTCTGGGAAGTGGATGGCAGTTCTTGCAGCTTCTTAGATAAATGGGTCAATTGCCTTCCTGGCAGGAGGGCTTTGCCCACCTCACCATGGACCACCTGCTAAATATGCAGGTTAAAGGTGGGGGCATCTCTCAGGCTAGCCCAGGTTGGCCTGCCTACATTGCAACTCTGAACACACACTCACCCAGAGTCCTGTGAGAAAGAGAGAAAGGATCTCTCTTCATCGCATGTGCAGGTTCCCTGGCAATCTCCTGCTCCCCACCACTATTTCTTCCTTACACGGGAGCACAGATACCTCTGCCTTCCCAGGTTTCTCATAGATTGTGTTTCATTTTTGGGTTTTCTGTTCTTTTAACCTCCCCCTCTCCCATTCTGTGACTCCTGAGATGGGTATCTGAGAGGAAGCTCATGACCCATGCTTAGTACCAGTCCTTTTCCACAATTATCATAAATAAGGAGTCCCCTGGAAAATTAGGTAAATATCGATTCTTATGGCCAAAAGAAAAATATTGCTGGTGATGTAACCACCATAGATTTAAGCTGTAGGACTACTGAGTTGATTTGTTTAAGCATAGACATACCCACCTACTAAATTTCCAAAAACCTGTGTGCAGAGGGCACCCATGATGGCATCTCTGTGGATGACTCCCCTGTGTTTGCTCCCAGGGCATCAGTATGGGTGGGGTTTTGTCACTTGGAGTGAGAATATAAAGATTACAGTTAGTCTGCTAGGTTTGAGAAAGTATGCTTCATTCTATTAACTTTCTAATCATATAATTGTTGTATTTCTATCAACAGCAGCTTTATTTCTTTCTTTAAATATTCTTTAAAAATGAGAGGAAAAAGTGTAAGAGATCTGATCATTGAAACATCAAAACCTTCCAAAGGGGCATGCCATGCCTGGAGGTTTTCTACCCTGCATGTTCTCTGCAAATTGTGTTTGATTCCTGGGTGGACTTTTGGGCTTTCCTGAGGCTTAATTTTGAGGTGCATTAATCACTTCTTACTCTACAGTTGCTATGATTGTTTGTGGCATAAAAATTATAGTAGTGACATAAATGGAGTAATTCCCCAATTGCAATCAGTTGCTTTGCAATTTTCTATAGCTATGAACAGAGAAGAAGTAAAATTCTGTGTCTTGTTTCATTTACCATGATATCATAAAATGTTTTCCATATACTACTACTCAGACTTCCTAATTATCTTTTTCATATTAATGGTCTATCAAATGTATGTGCTATATTACATTTTCTACTCTCACATTTTCTGTTCATATTTTGTTTTTACAATTTTAATAGCACTTCAACGATTACTTTTTCTATTATTTTTCTGGATTTTTAAAAATTAATCCCCAAGGATCTACAGTCAGGTTTTGGTTAAACCACCCAGTTTCCTTTCATAAAGACTTAACCAATTTATACCATCAGTGGCAATGAACAGGGAATAGGTTCACTATCACTTCATCAGAATGAATCATCAGTCATTTTTAATTTTTGACCAATTAATGAGGACAAAATATTCTGATAACCACTTCTCAAATCTGGAAATAACTCCAGCCTGAGTCAGAAACAGAAAAAGATTCTGAAGCATAATTTTCCCTACTTGAGCTTCCATAGATGGTGCTGTAAAAGTTGACCCAAATAGGTCAGATCATTGCACCTTGTTCCAAAAATATGGACCCAGATCAGAAGTCTGATTGGCTTCTTGACCTCAGCTAGAATTCAAAGCACAGACTTTTTTTTTTAAAGTTTTCAAATCCTCTTTTCACCCAGCCTCGTAAATGCCCGCGTGGAATGGACGGCAGTGTCCCCTCTCAGCCCCTGTCACCAGCCTCATAAATGCCCATGTGGAGTGGATGACAGTGTCCTCTCTCAGCCCCTGTCACCAGCCTCGTAAACGCCCACGTGGAGTCAATGGCATTGTCCTTCCACAACACCCTTCAACCTCAAGAAGCCCATTTCTCTTGTCATGTTAAAATCAATCTCCTTTCAAAAATATGTTTAAAACTTTACAATTCCAGAAGAGGGGATGATTTAAAAATGCATTCAATTTGGAGATGGTCATAAAGCTGCCACCTAAAAAATAATCACCTAGAGAGGCCTAGAGAGGCATCTATCATCTGCAATGAACCACAGGGAGGGTGATGTGAACCTCTCCAAAACTCAACTTATCCCCAAAAAGTTAGGAATACATGGATGTAAAAGGTAGAACTGTTATGCTTTGCCTTATTGTCCTTTTAAAGTCAGAGAAATATAGACATGAGAACCTGGTTTTCCTCCCTAACAGTGAGATCTTAACATTTGTCGACATCCCAGTCATTAACTTACACGGATTAGAAACCTGCCGCTGAATGATTTGCACACGGTCACCCCAGACAGCCTCGGGAAGTGTAAGCAGGGTGGAGATCTCCAGCCAGCTTTGCTCGCCCTTGGCCTTCAACGTCCGTCCTCAGACCTGTCTCCTTCCGTTCTCCACCCTGCGCCACAGGAGCCGCAGGTCATCGCTCATGTAAGTATCCGTTAAGCTTATTCACTCAAAGAAAGCAAAGACTGAGGTAGGACTGTGTTTGAAAAGAATAAAAATTTGATATTAGATGATCTGAACTCAGGACCCAGTTCAACGGCCGCGTAGCTGCATGAACCTTCATAAAGCATTTAACTTCTCTGAGTGTCTACAGGGAAAACCGTTAACCGCCTATAGCGCAGGGTTGCTGTTGGAAGCAAATAAGAAAATGCATAAAAAGTACTTTGTAATTGAGAGACTTCTTCATTTTCATAACCATCATGATCAACACACCCTAGGAGTCATTTTCCCAGGAATGGTGTGATTTTTCTCACTGTGCTAAAAGCGTGGGCTCCGGAGTAAGACTGCCTGGGTTCGAACTCTGTGCCTGTTACTCATTAGCTCTGCTGCGCTGGGAAGTGAGTCCGCCCTGTGAGCTTCAGTGCCCCCACCTAACATATGGGGAGAACAACAAACAACTGCTACTTCTTGGGTTGTTGCCAAGATTAAATAATTTAAATAAACTGGTAAAAACAGTATAGTACCTGGTATAAATCTAATGATACATGCTGGCTATCATTATTGTTGGTACTATTATGGAATTTTCGGCATTTCTGCAGGAGGGATTTTTGGGTTCTGGTCCTTCTTTAGAAATTTCAAATCATATCACATAAAATTTCTTACTCTGCCCCATTAACATGAAATGGCAAGAAAAATACATGTACATTGGGAGTTATTATGGAAATAGGTTTGTTTTTTTTTTTAGAATGGAAGAAAATTGCTATATTAACAGTAGTGACCAAGAAATGCCAGTCCATCCACTTAGTTCATTGTCTGTCTGAACCAGGATACTTTTGAGAGAAAGGAGGCATTAGTGATGATGATTAATAGCAGTGTCGGGACAGCAGACGGAAACGAGGCTGTCTGGGGCAAAGCAGACATATGGCCACCTGCATTGTCAGCCTGTCCTTTAGGTTCTCTGCCAGGATCTCCAGTGGCAGGACCTCATGTCCAGTGCAGACCGTGCACCACCCCCGCACACTCCCCACTGCCCTTCCTCAGAGGTGGCCTTAGAATATTCCCTCTGGCTGCAACGTGTCAGCCTTGTCCCCATTGTCCACCTCTGAGTGTCCCTTTATGAAGACATTGTCTTATGTCCTCATTCAGAATTCGTTGCACTGCTGTGACTCTCCCCACCTCCCGCTCCTGTCTCATGACATTTTCCATGTTCCTCTCTGCGTGGCGATTGGCTCTGAACCTGTCGATCTCTTCGAGTCTGGATGGGTTTTGCAAAAGCACGGTCTGAGTCTTATTTAATTCTAGCACGGAGCATCACATGTGGCAGGTACCAGAGGCTCAGTGAATATTTAACAGATAAATTAAACCAAGGGCCTTTTGCTTGAAACATACCAAACATGGGTTTGGCTTTTTCCTGTTGCTCTACCCTCAGAAGGGAGCATTCCACCTCAGGCACACCACAGAGCGTACCACATAGTTGATCGTGCCCGAGTTCTTCACTCTTTCACACAAAATCTTCAAAAACAAGCAAGCTTTCTGAGCTCTGGGCAGTGTCTGTTTTTCTGAGAGTAACAAATATTTGGATGGAAGAAAGCACCTTCTGGAAGAGAGATGACCCAGTAGGACACATTTCCCTGGAATCGGGGCTTTTGCGCAATTAGCAAGCTGTTCGATGGCAGGACAGTTCCAGGAAGAATTAGGGCAGCGGTGGTGTCTGTCACAGTGATTGTGTAGATAGCATGTGCTTGCTTCAGAGAAGGAAGTAATGATCAGGACCATGCTAACTTTGCAGGCGAATTCCGAGTATGTGAGACACTACTCATCCAGCATGCTCCAAATTCCTAGTAATTGCTTAGAATGATTCATAGTCTAAGATGAGTGTGTGTGGAAAATTTACTTTTGGTGCTATGCAGTTGATGTGCCAGAGATCACCTATCCCATCCCTCATCGCAAACCCCACCCAGCGCCATGCCACTCCATGCCACTCCCGACAAACATCAGGTTAATAATCTATTTCTCCTGAGAGAAGATGATCCTGGGTTCACACATCACTTTATAGTTCAGCTTCCTAGAAGTCCAGTGACATGCTTTCTCACCCAAGTCACAACGTCCCTGGGGCAAAACAGCTGCATCAGAACAGCCAACTAAAAATGTCACATGCCAGGCTCAGAGAGGCTAATATTCTCCGAAGAATGTAATCATCTTTCTTTTCCCTTAATCCAAAAAGAATACGAATGCAATAAAGGCAGAGTTGAAGCAGTACATGAAAACTAGATGTCCCAGTCTTGCCAGAATCCACGAAATCGTACTACACAGAGATGGTTTTGCTGGGTGAGTTCTGCACTATTTCCATAGTTCTCAAACAAGCCCATCATGCCTAACACTGGTAATTTGACAGCACAAATGCCTACCCATCACTTCTGGGAAAACAAGTTATTGAAGAGAAGTAGATCTTTGTCCTGCTGACCTCTTCTGAGTCTTTAAGCGGTAGCCTTAGTTAAGTACATGTTGAGGAGGAACCCATGCTGCCGAGGACAACTTATGGAACACCCAACCCTTTGCCCTTGTCATTCAGCTAAGCTCAAACAGCAAGCCCCTAGGATGAATCTGCCTGAGCCAGAGTGAGCTTGGTCTGGCGCAGACTCGAGACCCAGGTCTGAGTGCTGCTGGGGAGCTGATTCCTGGTCGGTCCCAGGCTGGCTTTGCACGGCGTCATGACATTGCTGTGTGGTCTCAGGATGGACCCGGGAGCAGCGGGGCTCTTCATCTCAAGCAGGGTTTGTGAGCACAGTTTTTTGTGAGCCTGTGCATTTCTCCTGGGGAAAAGGTCACAGGTTTCATGTGATTTCCAAATGTTTCATGATCCAAAAACAATTTAAGAATTGCTGCTCTAAAGGCACTGTCGATCAAGATAAATGTCAAAATACCAAACTGACTTAGGCACACTAAGCAAAGGCAGTGAGCTGGATCTTTTTACTCGGAGGAGGCGGTGCACAGTCTCTCTAAGAGGTGGGGAGGGCGTGAAGTCTGCAGGAGAGGGAGGCCCTACAGGACAGGGAACCCAAGGACGTGAATCCAGATCTCCTGGTCTCAACCCACAGCAAGGCGTGGTGCTTCCTGCGTTGTAATCACTCAGGAAACAGCATCACAGGTAAATAGCATGCGTGGGGAGCATGGCTCTGCGTTTGCCAAAAATCTCTCCTCTACCCGGATTTTCAGCTTAGAGCCGAGTTTTAATTAATGCCGGTGCCTGGTTCCATGAATGGTACATTTTCTTTATTTTTATATAAACCTTTCTATAATGCCACGCATTTTAAATGTTTTTCTGGTGTTGGACAACTTTGACTGAAAATCATTTTCACAGGCCTCCTAAAACACCGCCCCCCTGCTTGTCAGTTAAAGAAGGAAAAAATAAAAACAAAGAAAACAAAGAGAAAGCCTAACAAAATTTAAAATTCAGGGAAAAGACAGCGAAGGGTGGAATGTGGTTTCTACCAGGGACCGGAGCGGAGATGCCAACACACCCAACATTAGGCTCACAGGCCCCTGAGGCCCCTTTGAGGCCCAGGCTTTGCCCAGCCCCACTCTGAGAACCTCTACAGTATGCGAGAGTGGGTGGAAACTAAGTCACAAAGAGGGGAGGTGCTACAGAGGTCCCCAGCGTGGTGGCTTTCCCACTTTTTGTTTGGAAGTTTGGAAGCTTGAGGAAGCACCAACAGAGTCAGGGATCTGTTTAACTGAGTCCTGGAAATCAGAAATAGCTCCTCCCTGGGAACTATACAGAAGAATTTCAGATTTGCAAGGTGTCATCTACCCACACTGTGCCCTGTGACCTGCAGGTCCGTGTGACCAGCACAGAGCACGCAGGAGGGTGGCCACGTGCACTGTGGCATCAGATGGGCCATTACTTTGCTCTTAGGGAAAACAAGACAGGGCTCGCCAGGTGGGTCTAAGGCAGCACCTCCCACGTGGCCACAGGGACATGGGGCTCTGCAAGCTGTCCCTGCCCTCCCCCACCAAGACGTGGTTACATGGGGGAAAGACAGCTGCTTCATCTCCTGTCTTTGCGTCCTTGCCCGAGCCCTACCAGGTGACCTACTGCGCAGCTGGTGCTCCTGAAATCTCCTGCAGAGAGGCTTACTGCTGCAGTGATGCTCTTGTTAGATCAAAATAGAGGGTAATGCATGACTTCTGTGTTCCTCTTACTGTGGCCTGCTAGTCTGGGATATCCTGGAGCCTGAGAATGTGTCCCCCAAACAACATTTAAACTTTGGACAGTGTAAGACTGTAAAACAACTAGGGCACATGTTCTGACATGGAAACGGGGGTTCAAGGAGAAACTGGTCCCACCGAGAAATGGCTTATCCATCCCCCACCCCCAATACAGGGTCTCCTGTCACCCAGAGAGCGAGAGACAGGAACACGGAGTGGCTATAGCCTCAGGCAGCAGCTCGAACTCTCCCGTAACAGCAGGACTCGCTGCCCCCTCTGTCACTGCCGTTGCTGAACGTCCCACTTTGGATTCACATCATTATGAAACACAGCAGCAGGAGGCGTCCTCTGGGACAGGGTTTGACGGAACTGCTCCCGGCTGTTGCTGCAGCTCCTCCCGCAAGAGCCCCTCCTGCCCAGCTGCCGCGAGACATGAAGGAAACCAGGGCTGCTTTGGCCGTGCTTGTCAGGATGCTCTTCTCCCAAATCACTGGGGAGGAGTGGTCCTCCCCGGAGATCAGGGGTAAGCGCTTTGCAAAATCCGGTGCAGACAGAAACAGTGCATCACGTCTGTGACTTGTTTCCTGACTAATTCCAGAAAAGCCCTAATGAGGCTGATGAATTCTGTGGCCCTGGACATGCGGCCTGGCTGGGGAGTCAGTGCTGGGTCACCAGGCAGTGCCGATGAGACAGAACCACCCCCTGCACCCTCAGTGGGCCACGTCACCCAGCAGGTTTCCCGGGATGCACCACACAGACAGCCTCCTGGGCAGAGGGCAGGGCCTGGGCACAGAGATTAAATGAGGGTTGAGCCAGCACAGCTCAGCCTCTGGTGGCAATTTTCCCCCAGGGCTCTCTGGTGACGGCTTCCCACGAGCTTATGCCTCTGATGCCTGTCGGACACACACCTGCAGGCACAGGTAGGGCGGAGGAATTAGGGCAGATGCGTCTTGTGAGCTTAGAAGCCACCTCATGGTTTTAAGTCCGAAAACTATTAAATTTCCATTGAATTGAAGCGTCTGTGTTTAAAGAAACTAAACCAATTAGATCATTGTTCTCAGGAAATTTTAGCTTTATATTTATGAAATGTCTTCTGGTTGCAACATTTTCATTGACAACTGATAAGCCTTCAGGAGGGGGTGACTATTCTTGCCTGTTAATTTTTATTCCACGTCTTCCTTAAAGGCTTTGGGCAGGAGTCAGCTTAGTAGCTCTATCCAAAAATATTAAGTGTTCGGGTTTGTGTGAATCATTTCTCGTCAACTATTAACTCCCCTAAAACAGCCTTGCCCTACAGAACTATTCACTACCCCGTGCAAAAGGACGCTCAATGCTCCATGCCTTCAAGCCGACTCGCTTCAACTTGGCTGCTGTGGTGAAACATTTTCCTTCTTCTGTAGCAACTGAAAGAGACTCTCCTGCCAGTTCTGAAAGTCTTTGTTCGCAAAGGTGCTGTGTTATGGCTACCTGCCTGAAACATTCCATTTCAGGTACAATGTGAGCCGTAACTCAGAGAATCTGAGAGCTCTACTGGGATCAATGAAGACATTGAGTGTTTCTTACACTGGTGCTTTGAAAGACTAAGTGCATGTCTCTAAAGACCCCCGATGAAACACACAGTATTGCAAAATATGACAAGACCTAAAGGACACCGGCCGCTGTACAGCACGGAGGTGCCGGGCCCTGCGGCCGGGATGTGCTCCATGGATGATGCAAACAGTCACAAACACCACCCCTGGCAAGTGCTGAAGCCCCGGCTCCCATCCCATCTGGGCTCTAGGGAAGCCTGGGCGGGCCCTCGTCCCCCTTGGCAGCCTTCCCGTCCCACCCAACGCTGCTCCACCCGGCTCTCTCACACCTCTGGCTTCCACTCCCGCACGTGGTTGGCTTAAAAAGGCCCCGAGCCATGACTCACCCTCCAGACCTCAGTATCCTCAGCCGTCTCCCGAGACCCAGGGCCCAGATATCTCTGGGCCACCGGGATGGTCGTTCTCCTGTGACATCCCCTCTGAGGGTCATTGACAGAAGCTGGATCTCTCCTGTCCTTTACAAGGTCAATCTGATCCATCCTTGGCCACAGAAGCTACGTTGGGAGCAGGAAAGGACCCTCCCGGACCTGGCTGAGCCATGAAACAGGGTGACTTCTGGCCACTCCACAACGCTGCTGCCACACTCGCTTAACGTCTCTCCCTTCGTACGAATTCAGTTCGGAAGGATCGTTCCTGGATGAGTCAGGGGATAAAGGAGAGCCTCCAGTAAGGTGACGGTCTTCGAACCGTGCACCAGGACCCCGTGGTGCATGTGTGCTGCCCTGTCTACTGCCGACTCAGCACCTTTGACCCTGTCTAAGGAGGCGACCGTGTTTCCATGAACCCCCTTCCCTGCCAGGCCCCAGGTTCAGGTTTGCTAACGACAGGCACGCATGTGAGAACGGGCAGGCCCAGGTGGCCATCACTCAGGACGTGATGGCGGTTGGCATGGTGACGGACAGACTCAGAGATGCCTATCTTCCCTCAGCCGTCCTTGTGGCCATCTGCCCAATGGCCAGCTCTTCCCTCATCACTGACCCACAGTGGCCCTCGCCCCCGCCAGGCACGGGGGTCCCGGCCGCAGGGTGGCTGGAGGCTTCCCTGGGTCTCCACGGCTCTCTCTGCACATGCAGATGGGATTTGCACTGTCCCGCAGACCACCTGCCAGGTGCCACGGGTCGCGGTGGTGAACTTCAGCTCGGCCCCCAGACCCGCCCTTGCCCAGCTTTCCCTGCATGTCCCAACCATGGCTGAGAGCTTCTGTGTTCCCATCTGAGCCCTGACACAAACCCCAGCCCCCGCCCACCCCCCATGCGCACGGCCCGCCTTCTGGAGGTCAAGGAACAGCCACCGCCTGCCTTGTGATTGGGACCTCAGTCCCGGAAGTCCCCTTGTATCCAACGTGCTGTTCAGTGAGTTCCCCAAAAAGCCCAATGGGGCACATGTAAATAGACTGTCTGGGACATTCTCTCCTCTTCCTGGGGGCCTAGCAGGACCTCCGTGTGTGTTTGTCTTTGCACCATCAGTGGAGCCACAGCATGGACCAGCCCATCCCACTGTAGATAAGCCTGGGCCACCCACGGGTGACCCCCAGGTCCCCACACGCCTTGGTCCTCTTTGTTCCTCTTCTCTCGCTCATATTAGTATCATTCCTAAACCCCTGAGCTCAAAATATGCTTTTATATATCCCCGTTCCATGCCAGTGATACGGAAGAAACAACAATGACAAAGCCAAAACAATTCAGTAATAACTTAACATATATTTCTTCTCTTTGCAGTTTATAATTCTAAGTTCACATGACATATCACGTGTCATTCAGATTTAGTGCCACAGCAATAACAGCTTATGAGCATTGCCTTTGGGAGAATCATGTACACACATTTGATCAGTTCCTTCCTGGTGTTGCGTTGCAGGTGTTGCCCATATTGATGGATAGACCAGAAAGTAAGTCTCCTGAGACCAAGAAAATGTCCCTCTTAGTTTTTCTTCTATAAAGTTTATTTTAATAAAATTTCCAAAATTGGGTTAAACAAATAGCACAAAATAAATACTAGTATTTATAAATTAATATTTAATATATTATACTATATTATTACTATAATATGTTATAGTTGACATAATGTATTATGTTAATCATATAAATAAATATTAATATTGTAAATTTCTCAATGGTGAACTATTTCTAGGAAAAAAGCCTTCTCGTAAGATATAGGACGGGCCCTATTCTTCTTAGTATCAAATGGGCTTATCGAAGTTGAATATCACTTATGTCCAAGTAGTCACTAAAGCTTTGCTTTTGTTTTTAAATGGATTTAAATAAGCCAAAAAGGTTAAATTATTCTTAAATAATTTAGATTAAAATTATTCAGTGTTCATTTCAAATTCCGTGGGCTTCAGGGAGAAGTGCGCTTTTAATAGGTTTGTTTACTGATGAAATGAGAAACAGCTGTTCTGTGATTTTTGTCAGAAACTTGATAGGGGTCCACGGGGAGCGGGCCGGGCTGTCACTCACCCACGTTTGGATGAAGAGCAACCATCGGCCTTAAAGAGCTGGGTCTCTTCTCTCCGCGTCCTCTCGGCCCCGCGAGCACTCGGAGTTCCAAGGCAGGACTTTCCAGTGTGACCTCCTGGAAGGACCCTGGACACTGCTCGGGATGAAGCAGAGAGGGGCTGGCGGGGCTTCTCATTTCTCTCACTGCCTTTTCACCAAAACCAAGCAGAAGCCGCGTTTCATTTTATGTGTTTGTTGGAGGAGGGAGGGGCCGTGAGATGGAAAAAAGGTTACTGTAGGTTTGGAAGTTGACACAACTTGTTGAAAAATTAACAGGGGAAAACTAGCATGTTCCGGGAGGGCCTTGTATTGACAAAAACTGAGTACTGCTCTGGTGCTCATCCAGAAGCCCCTGAGGACAGGGGCTAAAACTCAAAAACACCTGCCCTCAGGTGCGCTCAGCACTGGGCCTCCTCGTTCCGTCCCTGCTGCATCACAGGGACAAGGACAGCCTCTCCTATTCACTGAAACTACCCGGAGGAATCTCGGGTGCACAGAATCACGTGACATCATCCTAATACCAAGATAGGCCACAGCTGTGGTGATAAAGTTTTGGAAACAGGTAATGGTTACGGTTGACAACATTGAATGGAATTAATGACACTGAATTGCACACTCAAAAATGGTTACAACAGCAGATTTTATGTTACATATACACATATATGTGTATATACAGCCAAGGTTTAAAGGCTTTTTTTTTTTTTTTTAAATTAGGCCACAGCAATAAGAGCATGGCCTATTAGGTAAAATGAGAAAACTTACAAAAATTGAAAATTAAAACTCTGAGAAACGAGTGACTCCCTTCTGAAGAAGGCATGCACCGTTTTTGAGAATCGGCAAATATCTTGCTTGCACATCAAAAAGACATATCAAATAAACAGCAGTAAAAACAAAAACAAAAAAGACAGTTTTCTAACAAGATTTTGTTCCCCTGAGAGTCACAAGAGTTGTCAGCATTCCTTAAGATGATAAATCGTTTTTCCCTTAATTAGCTCTTCTGCAGACAAACTGCCCCCAACAGATGGCTCTAAAGCCAGCTGCATATAGTAAATATTTTTTGGAAAAAAAATTAAATAAAATGAGGAAAACAACAGCACTAAGCCTTGGGCCTATTAAATTGCTTTGAATTTTATTTCTAGTTCAATTGATATTTTATTCTTTAACCTCAAAACAGTTACATAACCCTTCACATCAGAGAAACAATCTGTAAATGGGCTCCCTCACAGCCAGTGCTTGCTGCACTCAATTAAGAGTCCCGTATTCCAAAAGCAATCATGTCAATACTCAATATTTTAGTTCCTAACTTTTTTTGTAAGCTGATTCCACCCAGATGGACCCAGGACTTTTCTTCTGAAGTGTAGGTATATAATAGTTCTCCCCAATTTGTTATCCAACAACCCAGTTCAGTAATAAGAAGTCAGACAATGTTTATTTGAAGTTATATCACAAAATCCAAATGCAATAATGTATTTCCAGCCTGAAGGTTATACAGCAGAGATATATTTTAAGTAAGTGGATTCTTCAGACAGCCTTGTCTCTAAGCTCGTACACAAGATGCCCAGAACTGGTCTAACTATAGCTTTGGGGTGACACTCACGACAGCTGACCACGTGCCAGGAATGGTTCTACAGCCTTCTGTGTGCGTATTGATTTTAAGGGTATTTATTTTTATTATATTATACATCATAATACAATATTACAATATGTAATATTGTAATAAAATACATATTATACATTATGTATTATACTAGATTAATATTTATTGTATAAATATAACTTATATTTATTTTCCATTGTATTTCAACATGATCAAAGAAAGTAGACCTCATATACTTGTGATTTTGAAAGCACCTGCTGAGATTTTTTCATTTGTTTACCCTTTGTTGTCTCAGTCACAGAGGACTGGGTTATTAACCTCATACCTCTTTTAAAATGTGTACGAATTCGCTGAGTTTTATTCTAGGTCATCCTCTCTGTATGTGAAGGGGAATCACTGAACTGATTTTGGTGTGTATAACATTAAAATATTTTCTCCATCATCCAGGTGCCTCGCATGGGAATGCCACCTTTGCTGGCAGGCACCCTACAACCCACCTGTCCTCTTCCTCACTGACAAGTGTGCCAGGTGGGCTGACCCTCCACTGGGGGGATGGGACCCCCATGTCCATTTAATTTACATAACAAAGAAAACACCATCACTGACACTTCTGAAATCCCAGCCCCAGGATGCCCTTCAATTAACAACACAGAACATCTCCCCTCCGAGCTCTAATTAGCTACCGCCCAGCCGCTGCCAAAGTCCCATGTCAATGTCAAGAGCTAATGTGAGATGCGCTAGGAGGGCTCTGGGCTCATCCCACAGGACTGTCCAAGCTCTGCTTTCCCACTGAGCTGGGAGGTCAGGAGCAGCCTTGCCAGACGACATAAGCTCCTCTCCACAGGATAAGCCCTCACTAGTAGATTCTCAGCTCTTATTCAGTAAAAACAAATGATGCCTCCCCTGTGCCGGGGCCCCTCACTCTCCCTCCACATCGGCTTCCCTCTCCACTGAGAGATCCTGAGCTTGCAGGCACCAGCCAGGAAAGGCCCCTGACGGTGACCAGACCTGCTCTACTCAAGAGCCAGGGCATGATCATGTTTGTTTCGAACCATAAGAAAGCTCAAATAGCCAAAGCAACCTTAAGCAAAAGGGACAGATTTGTAGGCATAACTTTACCACACTTTAAGCTATACTATAAGGCTACAGTAACCCAAACAACATGGTACTGGCACAAAAATAGAGACATAGACAAACGGAACAAAACAGGTAACGCAGATATAAAACTATCCATATATTGCCATCTGATCTTCAACAAAGCAGACAAAAATATACACTATTCAATAAATGATGGTGGGAAAATCGGATCCATATCTCTCACCACTAACTAAAATTAATGAAAGATGGATAACAAACTTAAACCAAAGATATGAAACCACAAGAATTCTAGAAGAAAATGTTGAAAAAATTCTTCCACATATAGGCCTAGGCAAAGAATTTATGAGGAAGACCCCAAGGACAATCACAGCAACAACAAAAATAAATAAATAGGACTTGATTAAATTCAAAAGCTTCTGCATGGCCAAGGAAACAATCAACAGAGAACATAGACAAACTACAGAGTGGGAGAAAATGTAAGCACACTATACATCTGAAAAAAGGCTAATAACCAGAATCTACAAAGAACTCAAGAAAATCAGCAAGAAAAAAAATCAAACAACCCCATTAAAAAGTGGACAAAAAACATGAACAGAAGCTTTTTAAAAGAAGATAGATGAATGGCCAATAAGCATATAAAAAATGCTCAAGGTTACTAATCATCAGAGAAATGCAAATCAAAACCACAATGAGATATCATCTAACCTCAGTGAGAATGGCTTTTATCAACAAGTCCCAAAACAATAGATGCTGGCATGGATGTGGAGAGAAAAAAACACTTATACACTGTTGGTGGGACTTCAAGCTAGTACAACCTCTATGAAAAATTGTCTGGAGATTTCTCAAATAACTAAAAATAGACCTATCATTTGATCTAGCAATCCTATCACTGTGTATTTACCCAAAGGAAAAAAGGTCATTTTATCAAAAAGACACTTGCACTAGAGTGTTTACTGCAGTACAATTCACAATCACAAAGATGTGGAATCCACTCAATGCCCATCAAGTCATGAGTGGATTAACAAAATGTGGTATATGTATACCATGGAGTACTACTCAGCCATAAAAAATGAACTAATATCTTTTGTAACCATCTGGAAGGAACTGGAGACCATTTTCCTAAGTGAAGCATTGCAAGAATGGAAAAACAAATGCACGTGTACTCACTATTAAATTGGAAGTGACCAGATAACATTCCTGTGCACAGACGGAAGTAAAACTCAATGGAAATCAAGCAGGTGGGAGGGCGAAGGAGGGGATGGGTGAAATCATACCTAACAGATACGATGTACACTATCTGGGTGATGGGCACACTTATAACTTTGACTCAAGCAGTGCAAAAGCAATCCATGTAACCAAAACATTTGTACTACCATAATATTCTGAAATTTTAAAAAAAGACTCCTATTTCGTCTCTCAAATACAATAAAGTTGCATAAATTCTGTCACTGGAAAAAATGTTATGTATGGAAGAAAAGAAATTACCTAGTGTAAATTTTGACACCCGTCCAGAGGTAAGCAAGAGGTGCCCTCCTATTATCACAAGCTTGAGCCAGCACAGAGCCTCCGCCTTGAAGGGCCCTGATAAAGTGGGCTTCCATGTTAGAATGTGAAAGATATGAAACACGATAAGCTGCAGAAAATTACATTAAATCAAGTAAATTTGTGGCTGATTTGTCCTTTCTTAGTAAAATGATCAATTTTAGCATAAATATTTTATCCTTTCAAGCACAATGATCAATTTCAGCATAAATAACAGTTTGGACATTAAAGAGAACTGTTGATAAATATTAAAGAGGCTGAATTCCTCCTAGAAATAGAAAATCACTGCCACTTGGATATACTTGGTAAATTCAAAACATTGCCTCTTACTGAGAGGACTAATAACAGTAATGAACCATGGAAGCTTCTGGAACAGGCACATGAAAGCAGTTGATAATTGAAGTGGTAACAACCTTAATTAATGAATTGCTAGTTGTTACTACCAATTTTCTAGGCTTTAACCAAGGTTCTTATCTCTAGCTATACGTTGCAGCCACAACTTAACAAAGTCTTTGGAAGAATAGAGTCCGTGGAAATTTCATGTTTTCTAAGAAGCCTTTCCAGCATATCTCCAGCTGCCTCTGTGCAGAGGGGAATTTCCACACTGGGGTCTCAACCTTCACATCCTCTAGGAACCTGTGGTTAGTCTCCCCACAGGTCCTCCAATTTATAAAAAATTATTAGTGAAACTTTATGAAGTAATAAAATTTTTTTTTCCCATTTGTATTTTTCATATTTAGTCCCTAATGTATTTATTAAAAAAAAAAGTTTAAGCACCCCAAATTGCTGCAATTCTAGCAGCAATGAAACTCACGTTTTAGTGATTCCCATGCTCCTATCCAAGTAAATGTGTGTATGTGTGTGTCATTGGAAATATCTGTCAAATGGTTCCAAAACCCCCTTTACCACCTTTTCTGACCCTTGGAGCCGTCCACTGATTTAAGGAGCCCACCGGCTAAAATCTTGTCTACAATAGAAACGGCAAACATTAAAATCTTTCTTGTGGAGCATGAGCCTGTGCCCTTAGGACAAGACTCCTACAATCTAATGCTGCAGAATGGGGCAGCAAAACAATTCTCACCCACTAACCTATTCAGACAAGAGTTTTCCTAATTCACCCGGTGGTCACCTGGGAAAATTACAAGCAGACGGGTGAAGGAATGGAGCATGGACAGGTAGGGGTTAATTGAAACCACAGTGAAGACACCATTCAAGGGGTTGACTCCTGTGAGGTCCCACAGTGAATCTCCCTGGATGTACAGGGACTGGCAGGGTGTCCTGGGAACCAGCAGGAAGGGTGTCAGAAGAGAAAGCAGCCCCGATTTTTCCTCAGACCACTAGTGGGGATTTCAGCAATCGAATCATTTAGATGGGTCCGTCTCTGGTGATTCCATACCAAATGTCAGTGACGATTAATAGAACACGTTTCCAGTGGATCATAACTGTGTAGATTTGTGTAGGTGATGAAGATGATGAAGAATGAGGGGTTTTTGTTGTTTTTGTTGTTGTTGTTGCTGCTGCTCATAGGAAAAAGAAGTGAACAGTCTAGGATATTTTCCCTATCTTTATATTATATTTTTGAAAACTTAAGTAACGAAAAAGAGAGAGAAGAGAGGGGGACAGGAAGGAGGCCAGGAAAAAGAGAGAGATCAGATTCTGCTGGTGGGAGTGTAAATCAAAAGATTTGAAATGTTTGTAGCTTCTGATCCAGTAATCTCATTTCTAGGAATCTCCCCCAAGGAAATAATCATAAATATTAACAAGCTTTGAAATCACTTAAATATTGATATTAAGGGATTAGTTAGTAAATGTTTGCTGTACATCGCTTGCAACTATTATTGCAAGGAATATATGATGACATGGAGAAATTTTGATAAAATTCAAAAGACATACAGCTATGAACACGTTATTATTTTAGCTGTGAAAATAATATGGATGATAAAACCTTCAAAGAAAACATATTAACAGTGATAAAATTATGGGTGATTTCCATTTTCCTCTGTGTAGTTTCTGTATTTTTCAAAGAGTAAACATGACTTTCATAATTTACATATTTAATATATGGGAGAATCAGGCAAGGTCCAGGACACGCCTGACTCCAGAACTCGATCTGAGTCCCCGTGGCAGCCCCTCCATCGAAACACACGTCCCAAGCCGTTCGTTTGCTCCCTGTCTATCCTGGAGGCTTCCATTCCACTACAAATGGCCCTTCCAGTGTCTGCCAGTGAAATCTCACTCTCTCTAGCACTGGGTGGGCAGACGATTAAAGGGTGGCATTCTCTGAGACACGTCGAGAAAGTGCTTTCCTTTTGAGCTTTTTCATTTGCTTCATAATCAACGCCACTGCTGTTGCTCTCATTTGCTTCCACACTAATTGCCATTACTCAACCTTAACGGAGGCAGGAACCACACTGAGCAACCTCTAACCGGCTCCCCGTGTGACTCACATCTGCTGCCAGGACTGAGTCCTGCTTCTGTGTGCAGACTGCACGGGGTCTGCGCCCCTCCCACGGTGCCTGCCATCCTCGTGCAGGTGGCCCGGCAGCCAGGCCCAAGACATTCCCTCTGTGCCCTCATGTCCCTCCAGGACGGAGAGTAGAAGGATTTGAGCTCAAAAAAGCCACCCTTCAATTACGTGTCCTCCCTCAAGAGACCCCGAACAGGCTCAGGAACGGATGCTAAACAGGTCTCAGGTCTGCTGGAGCAAAGCCACCGAGGGATTGATCAGCTTGGGGAGGTGCACAATCTTACACGTTCTACTGCACACTCTTCGTCCCACTTTCTTCTCCATCTTTACCTTTTTGGTGCGTGGGGGCGGTGGTCTGAGTAGAGAAGATTCAGAAGCAAAGAAGAGAGTGTAGGAAAAACGTGAAATCCATAGTGGGTCTAACGTCCTCTGAAAATCACAGTAACATCAGTCTCGGTGTTCTTTTGTGAGCACAGGGCGGCCTCGCTGTCTTTCTCTGTGGCTTCTCGCTGGGGACCAGCCTTCCGGGTGGCGCCCTGCTGGCCAGGATAGTCTTAAACTCTCAAAGTCTAAGTAAAGAAAAATAAAATCTTTTTGTTAAAAAAAAAAAGAAAAAGTATTCTATTCTGGAATATACAAATCAACTTTTCATTGATTATTGAGAAAATGCAAATCAATCTCAAAATTTCATTCGAAGTTTACCAAATATTTCAATCTGGCAGGAAATATGGGGTGACAAGGGAGGTGAGTGCAGCAGGCTGGAGATTTTCTGTGTAAAAAAGGAGAATTCGCATCTTGTAGTTGGGAGAAAGGACTTGCAAGGGACAGAGACAGACTGATTGCCGGGCGGGGAGGGCTGTAGAGAAAGGGGACAGAGGTGTTGGCCTCCGAGCAGGAACATACCTTCCCTCCAAGACTCGAGGAGGAAGGAAGGAAGACTCTGCCAGGACCCTGAAACGGAGCGAGAGGAGGACTTTGTGAGAGAGCTTGACAGATGTCACCTGACCTCTTGGTGGGACGTGCAGTGAAGAGATCAGTGTAGAGAGAGACTTGAGCAAGGGGAAGTACTCAGAATTGGAAACGGCTTAAAAAGGAATAAAGGAGAGTCGCACAGTATTGGATTTCAACTGAGAGAAGATAATTTGTTTCTTTTCTCAGCAGGGCCAGTTAGCAGAATTACTTTTTTTTTTTTTTTTTTTTTGCATAATATGAACTGAACAGAAATAACAAGGATGGCTGAATTCACCCAGGGGAAATGAGAATGGCAGGGCAAAGGTGAATTCCTTGCCAGTGACAGCAAGGGGGCAGATGACTAAGGGGTCGACTGAAGAGGAGACGGCAAAGCCAGAAGGAAGTGGTGTCACCAGCGCTAACCCACGCCCGGGCTCGGCGCCACACCCCTCCTTCATCACCCCGTGTCATCTCCGGAACAACGTGGGAGGGAGGTAGGAGGAAAAAGTGGGAAGGCAGAAAACCAGAGATCGGAATGAGGAAAACATACCAAGTCTAGGAGTGAAAGCACAGAGGTGTGGGAGTAAGAGGTCTTGCTGAGGAAAGGTGGGTCCAGGGACCAAGGTCCGAGACAGGAGGAAGTGCTGAGTGACAGCCAAGCCGTGTCCCTGCATTGAGGAAATGCATCAGAGGAAAGCGCCATCGGAGTTGGGCAGACTTTGAACCGTCAGGTCCTGCTGCAGGCAAAAAGTGGGGAGATTACCCAAAGGGCCACATTACCTGTGGGAGCTCATGACAAAAGCTAAATATTCACAAAATTCAGATTAATACATGAGTGTGGTATTCTTCACAAAATGCACAACCTCAGTATAATCACAAGCAAATATCAGACAGCCCCAAACTAAGGACATTTTGCAGAATATCTGACCAGTACTCTTCAAAAGTGCCGAGAGCATGAAAGACAAGGAGAGACTGAGGGTCTCAGAGACTGAAGAGATTAAGGAGACACCACAGCAGCGTGTGACGCGGACGCTGGTGCCACTCTGGAACGGAGTAGGACGTTCGTGGGAAAGGCTGGAATCCGACTATGGTCTGTAGCTGAGCTAATGGCAGTGCACCAGTGTTAATTTCTTAGTTTTGGTAGTTGCTATGGTTATGCAAGGGGGGAAGCTGGGTGACGAGTACACAGGAACTCTCTGTTCTATCTTTGCAACCTTTTCTGTAAGTTTAAAATTACTCTTTAAATTCTTTTAAAAGATGATTGTGAAATCTACATGACCTAGATAGAGAAGTGCAGGCACCTCTGGCCCTTTCATACCTAAAGCATCTCCCTCAGGCCCGTGATGAAGCCTCGTGCACAAATTCCACTCCCAAGCAAAAACCACTGTAGCTAGGAGCCTCTGTGCAGCTCCGTAGTACCAAATAACTGTCCCACTTCAAAACCACATTAGGAAATTCTGCATCTGTGTGGTGACACGCCAGCCATGACTGAGGGACACGCCTCCCCCAACTGGGGCAGGACCACCACGTTTCACAACTGCATGAAGCACTAAGTGTGTGGTGGGTGGAATGCCGGCCTCCGAAGACGTCCACGTGGGAACCTGTGACTATGCTAGGTAAGGTGACATTGCTGATCAGCTGACATTGAGGGGAGATTGTCCCAGATCACCCAAGTGGCCCCAGCGTAATCACAGGGGTCAAAAGTGGAAGCGGAAACCAGAAGAGAGATCCAGGGATATGGCGGCTCAAATGACTCAGTCCAACATCGCTAACTTGGAAGATGCAAGAAGAGGCCGTGACCCTAAAATGTGGGTGGAAAAGGGAAGAAAATGGACTTTCTGGAAGAGAACTCGGCCCTGAAAACACCTTAACACCTCGATTTTAGTCTAGTAAGATCCATGTCAGGCTTCAGAGATGCAGAACTGTAAGAAATAAATTGGTGTTTTCTGCCACTGTGTCTGTGGTCACTTGTTACAGCCTCCATAGGAAACTCACACAATGTGCCCCTGGGACCGTGTGATTGTAGCAGACATGAGAAAAACAAAGAAAGCAACACTGGCAAAAGCCCCGCAAACCATATTCTTCCATCTGGGAAAATTTCCTCTACCTACAGCAAATATGGGAACAGATTTTAAATCATATTCTCAAAAAACATACCACATGTTCCACTCTCTGTACCAGAATAAGACAGATAGTTCCACGAAGAGTACCAAGCACTTTGTTCGGAGGCATTTGCACCCAGCAGACATAGACAGCTGTTCCCAACTCTCCTGCACCTGTGTGACTGTCCCCAGGAAAATGCTGTCAGAAGTCCGCCAACACTGGCGCTTTGTAGAGAGACCTTTCCCCTTTGCTCGCCAGCCTGCAGCATAAATTCACTGAAGCCTGAAGGCCTTAAATGAACAGCAGGCGCCTGCTACTCAATTTGAATACTGTATTTGAAATGTAAATGTGTCATTCTCTGTCTTAGTTCGGACTGCTGTGACAAAGTGCCATCCACTGGGTAGCTTATAAACAACAGTAATTTATTTTTCAGAGTTCTGCAGACTAGAAGTCTGGGATCACGGTGGGTTCTGGTGAGGGCCCTATTCAGATTACAGACATCCGACTGCTCCTTGTACCTTGGCAAGGTGGGAGGAGCTCTCGTGTCTCTACTTACAAAGGCCCTGATCACATTCATGAGGGCTCCACCCTTGTGGCCTAATCACCACCCAAAAGCCCCACCTGTTAATACCACCCCGTGGAGGTGAGGATTTCAACTTAAGAATTTGGCAGGACACAAACATTCAGTCCATTGCATTGGCTTCTGTATAATGTTGTTCAGGGACTGGTGAAGGTCAGCAGACAGCCTCTGTGGACAGACTCAAGAAGGGAGTCACAGACACAACCCGGTAAGTGAGGAAAGAGAGGCCCCGTGGCTCCATCCCTAGGGCAGCCCGAGGCAGAGGCATGCTGGCACCGTGGCCCCTGCTGAAATCCCTCCCCGCAACCCCTTTAAGAGCTTTAACTCCTTACTGCTGGTGTTATCCAGGGTTTTTAATTGTAAGAGACCCCGTGCTGACCAGTTGAAGCCGGAAGGAATTGCTACAGGACATAAGATGCCCAGTAGGAGAGGTGGGCCTGGGTGCGGGGCAGCCCGGAGCAACGTGGAGGCTGCACTGAGGGTCAGAGCTCCTCCTCCAGCATCAACTGAAAACACAAAATGCCTGTCTCAGAAGTAGTGCGACTACACTGCCAAGACAGTCGAGAGCTGAAGAGAAAGGGACTCGGACAGCAGCAGGAGGTAGGGACTGAGCCGGGGAGAGCCTATGCCAGGAGCCGGGCTCTAAGTGTATGTTGGGCTCTAAGTGTATGTTACGGAGGAATCACAGAGGCTGCTGGACTCGGCTGTTGGCCGCCTAACTCTGTCCCGTGCTTACTGACACCTCCTTGATCACACGCACTTGAGTGTGGGTAGACATTCTTAAAAAGGAAAGAAATACGCAACTTTTGAAGGTATCTTCCATCAAAAGCTAAGTTTAAGTCTCAGACATACCAACAGTTTGGACCAATTTGACTTGACCATTCGCATCTTCCAAAAAGTATGAAATCAATAAACCCAGGAAAACATAACGTATGTGTCTGCTCAGTCACTCAAGTTTCGGAAAGAGTCATCAGTCCAAAAAGGCTGTGAGTGAACAGCTCTTTTCTCCTCTCTCCGATGTGCTCAATAGTCTGTTAGCACATCCCCTGCTAATATGCAGCTCAACTCATGATTTTAAGAAATCAATTTATTTTTCTAAAATCCAACTTGCAAAGAAAAAAAAAAACTAGGCAACAAGAAACTCAAAATCAAGTAATAAAAGGTGATGTACTTTAATGTAAGTAGTACTTATTTAATTCCAAATTTAAAAAATTGAAAATAGTTACAAAACCATTAATACATTTACCATGCCAAAAAAAAAGGAAACTAACCTGGAAACATGCTGTGAGGTCTAAGGGTAGTCTTTGCAATCAGTAACTTTTAACTACTTTTCTAAAATGCAGCAGAAAACAATACTACTAATGCATATGCACATAAATACAAACATACACATAGAATCTATTGCCTAGAAATCCAAACACTTGGAATTCAGTTCCAGAAAATTACTAAATTATTTCTTTGTGTTTCAGGCTTCAGCTATTTACATGGTAAAAATGATAGCTAATTAAAAAAGCTCACAATAAATGAATAATGTTGTATAAAACATAAAACTCAAATTTAAGATTCTTGGATTCCAGTTCCTTGAGTAAGTCACTTAATTGTCTTATCCCTCTTTTTCTCACATTGTCGTCATGAGCACATGTGTGATCACAGTTCCAAATGATGACTACACAACTGGGAAAGGCAATGATTGCCAACCTACCTACCCATTTCACAGTGAAGTAGTAAAGGTACATTGTAGAAGAAAAGTATTTTGAATCATTTTTAAAAGCAAAGATATACATATGAGATAGTTTGGATATGTAGTGTCTAAATATCCATACAGGCCGGGCGCGGTGGCTCACGCCTGTAATCCTAGCACTCTGGGAGGCCGAGGCGGGTGGATCGCTCGAGGTCAGGAGTTCGAGACCAGCCTGAGCAAGAGCGAGACTCCGTCTCTACTAAAAATAGAAAGAAATTATATGGACAACTAAAATATATATAATACAAAAAATTAGCCGGGCATGGTGGCACATGCCTGTAGTCCCAGCTACTCGGGAGGCTGAGGCAGTAGGATCGCTTAAGCCCAGGAGTTTGAGGTTGCTGTGAGCTAGACTGACGCCACGGCACTCACTCTAGCCCGGGCAACAGAGTGAGACTCTGTCTCAAAAAAAATAAATAAATAAAAATAAATAAATAAATAAATATCCATGCAAGTAACCAAATTTTCTGTGAAGAAACCAGTTTTTTCTAACTCATATCTGTAGGATTGTACGCTGTAAATCATTTTACCAAAATTTGACTTTATTGCAACACAGACCAACTTCTTCCAAAAGAAGGTTTAGAATGCAGTCCTTTGTTCAAAGATGGGAATGAGAGATAATCAGGACAAATGAAAGCAGACGAAGTTGCATCTTGTGCTTTGTGCACTGAACGCAGCTGGAACCCCCCATCCAGCCGTGCTGGGAGCAGCTGAAGCCCAAGTTCGGGGAGGGCGGCAGTGGGGGAGCAGCGCGGGATGGGGGTGCCCGCCTCCCAGCTCTGCTCCACTCTTCACTCGCCCTGCTCACCTGCACTGCACACACCTGCCGGCCCACACAAGGTGCTGAGATTACAGAAAAAAAAGATGATGTGCAAAGATCTAGTGTCACACTGAGAACTTCATAGGTTTCAACACCTGAAGCAGTTGCTTGACAGGAGGCTTACACCAGGGCGTCAGTACCAGGAGCCGGGCTCACTGGGCCGTCCCACAGCTGCCAGCCACCGGAGCTGATTCAGGCAAAGGCCCAGGAAGAGAAAACATAGGAAGTTCATAGACACGTAGCCAGGAGCATGGCGGGGATGAGGGCAGGTGAGGGGCAGTCACAGGAGCCTGCGTGGTGTGGGAGAGGGGGCACGGGGACAGGGAGCTGACAGAGGCTCCAGGAAGGACTGCGCAGCAGTTTACTTTGGGTTCACTTCCTGTCTAGAACTAGGAAGACATCGGCAATCCTTCCCCCCACCTCTCCTGAGGACCTGCAGCATGCCACGACTGGGAAGCCACCAAGGAGAACTGCCCCGATGTAAAGTGTCTTAACACCAAAATGAGAAGAATAGGCACCGTGTATTAGCAGGTGCTCCAGAGAACAGAACTGACAGCATAGAGAGAGACAGAGACAGAGACACAGAGACAGAGAGAGACAGAGACAGAGACAGAGAGAGGAGAGGGGATTCATCATGGGAGCTGACGTACATGATTCCGGAGCTGGGTAAGTCCTGCGATGTATCTGGGTGTCCCTCGACCCAGCCGAGTGGACACCTAAAATTAACCATCACACGTTGCCTCAGTTTCCTAGAGCTGCCATAACGAAGTACTGCAAACTGGGTGGCTTAAAAAAAAAAAAAAAAAAAGACAGAAATTTATTCTCTCACAGTCCAGGAGGCCAGAAGTCTGAAATGACAGCGTTGGCCGGGCCCCAGGGGAGGATCCTTCCCCGCCTCTCCCAGGTCCCGGTGCTGCTGCGCCTGTGGCTGCGTCACCCCAGTCTCTGCCTTCCTCTTCCTCACACAGGCTTCTCCTCTGTGCCTCTGAGCCCCGTTTCCCTCTCATGAGACCCCGTCATTAGATTAGGGCCCCTCTAATCTGGCGTGGCCTCACCTTCACTTGAGCACATCTTGGGAGTTTAGGAGTCAGGGCGTTACCAAGAAAATGAGGAGGCAACCGGCTGGTCAGGAGTGTTATGGTCTGAGGGAAAAGAGTTCAAGGGACCCTTAGGTTTCCGTTCTGGCAGCTGGTCTTGGAGCGAAGTCAGTCAAGGATTGAGGGCGGAAGCCCCGCTCAGCAGCATGGGGCTGTGTCTTCATTTCTGCCCAGCCAGGACGTGAATTTGCCGCCCCACAACCTTCACCTGCACCTGGTAGCACCTACACTCCACAGACAGGTGGGTTCACTCAGGGCAAGAAGCCAGAGCCCTTCCAGTGCTTTCAAAACAGCAGCATAATTGGGTTGTGATGAGGAAGGAGGGAGGAATTGAACTCACAGAATCTCTCCTCATCAAATTCCATTCTGTATGACACAAAGGTACAATTTCTGTTTCCAAAAATCTAAGTTCCTAAACCATAGACATCAATATTCTTTCCTTTGGGTTCAGACTTCTTTGTATGTTACTTGCATATTCATGCATAATTACAAATTTAGCAAAATTCACAGGCAGAAGTCAGTCTGGTAGCAACATAAAGTTATGTAACAGTAAGCTGCTGATAATCCGCTTCCCAAGGTCCTGCCCCCAACCCCCTGCTCCTCTACTTGCTACACACGTTTCAGGGCCCAGACTAAGCTCCCTTTCCCCTCCTCCCCCAAAGTTTTCCTAACTTCCAAGCCATGTTGTTGTTTTCTTCTCTACACTACCTCTTCTGTAACAGAAGTTGGCATTTGTGCGTGGTCCATGTTGCTTCCCTGTGTATAGCTTCGAATCTCCTCAAGAAGGGAGAGGACCAGAACTTGCATTTAATTGTACGATTCTTGGTACCTAACTAGCACCAGCGATTGGTCAGTAACCCCTGTGCGCTGAGTGGACGGCAGCCACGTCAAGAGGAGGGAAGCCGGGAACCTGGTAGGAGTCGTCTGCCCACGGCAGTCTCCTCTGGCAGGGAAAGGAACTGATTCCGAGCAGCTGCACGGCTGGCCCTGATGGTGGAAACAGGAAACATCCACTTACCCTGGAGAATGCCCAAGACAGAGTGTGCATCTAGTGTTACGAACGGCAATAGCGGTTTCAGGTCTTACATTTAAGCCTTTAAGCCATCTTTAGTCAATTTTTGTATATGGCAAGAGATAGGGATCCAGTTTTCCCAGCACCATTTATTGAATAGGGTGCTGTTTCCCCAGCGTATATTTTTGTTTGCTCTGTTGAAAATCAGTTGATACATTGTACCTTGGTAGGTAGATTCTCATCCCGAACCTCCCTCCCACCTTCCCCCTTTCTTAGTATTCAATGTCCATCACTCCACTTTATAACCATATAAACTCTTCATGTAGCTCCCACTTTCTAGTGAGACCATGTGGTGATTGTTTTTCCATCCCTGAAATACTTCACTTAGGATAATGGTCTCCAGTTCCACCCAAGTTGCTGCAAAAGACATTCTTTCATTCCTTTATATGGCTGGGTAGTCCTCCATCATATACAGAGAGAGAGATAGAGAGAGATAGAGATATACACACACCACATTTTCTTTATCCACTCATCAGTTGATGGACACTGAGATTGATTCCATATCTTTGCAACTGTGAATTGTGCTATGATAAACATTCATAGTGGACACTGAAAACAAAGAAGGAGGGAGGATGGGATGGGGGTGAGGGACAAAAATCTACCTCTTGGATACAATGTACACTATTCTTGTGATGGGGACACTGAAAGCCCTGACTTCAGCATGAGACAATCCATCCAGGTGACAAAAGACCCTCTAAATTTTTTTGAAATTAAAAAAAAATGTATTCCCCCCAAAAAAATTATTCCAATTAAATGACCAAATAAAGATCTGCAATAACACACCAAGAATATGGTACACATAAACATGTATCTGTTATTCATCAAACTCCAAACTGGATTCTCTTATTCAAACATTCTCCATAAGATACAAAAAGCTGATCCAATTTCCAGGATTCATTATCATGTGCCTTAAATGTTAACAGAAATCCCAAATTTAACATTGAGAATGAAAGTTGAGTTTCTTACTAAACTGATAAAGTACAGATCTGTTTTTATGATATTCAAAACCAGAGATCACACAGCAATCAATGTATAAATAATGTTTGGTTCTGCAAAGGTAGAGGATTTTGTGCAATATGTGTTCTTGAAAAGCATACATTCCCACATAATAATTTATTTTGTCTTATAAAGCTGAATTTATAAATACTTAGTACTGGGTGGTTTATGTTAAGTATAACTGACTACAGTTGAATCAAATTATTAGGCATGCGAAAGTTAAAGTATTAAGAATCATAATATGCAGAGATAAAAACTATTTCAAATCAATTATTTGAGAACTAACCAAACATTTCCAGATTATCTTCTCTGTCATTCAGCCTCTCTTTAGCCTACTTCATTTATTTGCCAAAATCACTATCAGAAGTGATAGTAAAGATATAAGTGATAGTGAAGATAGGAATCAAAATTCAATTAAAGCCCTTTAGGATAGAATTGTTCTGTAAATGGGGCTTCAGGAGAACAAACCATGGAGATAGTGGTTTAAATTGCATTTATAAACTTGCAAATTGCAGATCTTTATTAATCCTAATTCCTGATTTACACAGATTTTTGTCTTCCAAGCCTACCGGAAAAAAGAAAATATTTTATGCACAGAAATTGGCCTCACATTTTGTTCATGCCCACCAAAAAATAAGAGATCTTAAACCCAGAAGATATAAAAGACAGATAAATAAGACTACAGGAAAGAAAAATATAAATTCTAAGTGACAAAAAAAATCCAAAATTATAGAGCAAGTAGAAAACTAGAAAAAATATTTGCAACTCATTCACAGACAAGAGCTTATCTTCTCAACACATAATGAGCTCTAATAAACCTTTAAAAAAAACAATCAACAATGCAATAGAAAAAAAAAAATTGAGCAAAGGACATAGTAAGGGAGTTTACAGGACAAGAAAGACAAATGCCTCTGAAATATATAAAAAGATCAAATCCATCTTTCCATTTCTCACCCAAAACGTGGAGTCATTTGTCCTCAAGCCTTCTCTTCCTCTCTCCCCCCATATCTAACGTGTCAAACATCCTGTTGGCTCCATCTTCAACAAAGAGCCAGCCCCCACCCACTCCTGGCCACCACCACCTCTTGCTGGGTTTATTGCAAGTTTTAACTGGCTCCTGCTTCCCTTCTGTTCCCCTCCACTGTCCTCCTCAGAGCACCCCAAGTGACCTCGTAGGATGTCACCCTATGTCAGCTCCCATCTCAGAGTCAAAGCCCAGTCCAGGGACATTCAGGCCCCACACTCCCACCTCCCCGTGCCCTCCCTGCCCTCTGCATGTTCCCCTCGCTCCCACCCTCAACTCCAACGACCCTACCCCGCCCCTATTCTCCCTCCCATTTCCCAAAGGTGACAGCCTTGATGTCACCCCAGACCAGGTGTCCACATATGATCAAAGAAGCCTCTGGACGATTCCAGACCCTGACCCCAAGATACCTGCAGCTCTTTGAGTCTTCCCAGCTGAGACCCCAATACCAAGATGGAAGAAGAGCATCCGCCGTGGCTAGTCCAATTCCTGACCCGCAGAATCCACAAGTGCACTGAAATGACTGCCGATTTGCGCCACTCACTTTGGGGGTGTTGATGTGCAGCACGGACGCCCAGCAGGCCTGGGAGCCTGAGCGTGTGCTGCCCCGCCTGCCTCCCCTCCCTCTAGATCCTCCTGGCTCCCCCGACCCCGCCAGGCCCTGTGCGAATGTCAACTACTTCAGGAGGCCCCCCTCCCCCACGTGAAATACGACCCAGCACCCTGCGCTTTTGGCCTCCTTCCCTGGCTTGTTTTTCCTGAGAGAACTTATTTATTTTTCCTTTCGCTATCCCCTCTGGCTAACATGTCAGCTCCATGAGGACAGGGGGTGTGAGGTTTCAGTGCTGTGTCACTAGCACCTAGGACAGAGCCCGGACCACAGGAGGAGCTCAACTAGCAGTAGCAGGACGAATCCACACGATTTCTAACCTATCTGATCACAAAAATCTAACATTTGGGGAATGCACTTTGCCGGCCCTGGCGAGAGTATTAACTGGTGCAAACTCTTCAGAGAATGATTTAGCAACACGATTCAAAATTTGAAGTGCACAGAAACGTTGACCCAGCAAATCTGTTTCTAAGAATATATCCTACAGAAATATCACACGTACGTAGGGTGGCGTATCTACAAGGCTATTCATGGCAGCACTTGTTTGCATGCTCAGAAGATTCAAAGACCAAATGCTCTTCAGTAAGATCCCTGGTAGGCAGATGTTGGGATACTCCTGCTGAGACAGGTACGCAGGTGTGAGAGAGAATGTGACAGTTCTGTACTTAAGAGAACTTACACAGAATGAGCCCGAGACACACTGTCAGCAAACGCAGCAGGGCTCAGAACAGCGTGCGTGGCTGTCGGAGGAAGCGTCTCCGGAGGGATGTGAGAGAAAGGAACAACAGGTTGCTTCTGGGGACAGGAACACGGTGGCTGGTGGACAGGAAGGGAAGACGATGCTTCTCACTACATTGACCAATTTGTATTTTTAGAATGTTGCACTATGTGCATTCAGTTAACACTGAAGGAAAATGTGCATATTTTTTAAACAAAAATCATATTTTCTCTTCAATCTCTTCTGGAAAGAGCACCCATGTGAGCCGGTGCTTCCCTTCCACTTGCCTCGGTGACGACAGATGAGCACGCTGCCCGACGTCCTGTGCACAGCTGGGACGGAGGGAGCCCTTTGAGGACACATGAGGACGCACCCGTTAAGTACTCACAGCTGCCCTAACCAATGCCACGTAATCCATGAAATAAGCAAGAAATGCTTTAGTAAAATTTGTAGCTAAAGACGTAGCCCACAAGCCTGCAGCAAACTTTCTCAATATAAGAAATTATCAGGGCCGGGCGCGGTGGCTCACTCCTGTAATCCTAGCACTAGAGGAGGCCGAGGTGGGTGGATCTTTTGAGCTCAGGAGTTCGAGACCAGCCTGAGCAAGAGCGAGACCCCCATCTCTACTAAAAGTAGAAAGAAATTAGCTGGACACCTAAAAACATATGGAAAAAATTAGCCAGGCACACTGGCGCATGCCTGTAGTCCCAGCTACTCGGGAGGCTGACACAGGAAGATCACTTGAGCCCAGGAGTTTGAGGTTGCTGTGAGCTAGGCTGACACCACGGCACTCTAGCCCAGGCAACAGAGTCAGACTCTCTCAAAAAAAAAAAAAAAAGAAATGATCGAGTAAGCTGCTGCTTATGTTTGCACAACGTGGTACCGTGGGGGCATTCCACCTGCAGATGGTTATTTAAAATAAATAGAAATGGGGCAGGAGGAAGCACAAACAAGTATCTGTTTTCATTTATATTCCCTTGGGGGGCTTTCTTCATCAACACTGTTAAGGTGAATAAGGAAGAAACATTTTAAATGCATCACATTCAAGACTTTGGGGTCTATGGAGTTGAATAACAGTATTTAAAAGCAAAGATATTCACTGTAAAAAACTGAGGCCCAGAGACCTTAGAGCAAGCCTGCGTGACTCCACTCTTACTGCAAAGCCCACCGCCCCACGCCACTATCCTGGCTCTTTCTTTACTGAGAACTTTTGGCAGATGGAGCGTCTTTTGTCATATTCGGTCTCTATGGACGAAAGAAGATGAAAGTGCACATTGCATGGTGGCCCCACCTGTCCCACCTGAGACAAAGGCAATCTGTTTAAATTTCTCTGCTCTTTCCTTCAACCAGGAGCCAGGGGGTTAGTTTAGCCTCAGGCCCTGAAGACTTCAAGATTAATTAAACAGGCCATGGGTTTGCTGGCATCACAGGTGACTCCAGCTTCTGAACCAGTCCTCAAGCTGAACTTGAACAGATGTCCTCAGTGTGCCTTGGAACTGTGCACAACGTTTCTGAGCCACGGTCCTCACAGTCGAGATGCGGACTCTGGAGTCAGACCACCTGGACCGGATGTCGGCTCTGCCGCTCACGGCCCTGCACCCCTAGACGAGCACTTAGCCTTTCCGTGCGGCGCGTGCAGCACCTGCAGAACAGCGGCAAGCGTCGCTACCTGTCACCATTGCTGAGCACCGACTGGGTTAAAACATAAAACGCTCGGGAAAGAGTTTAGTACATAGCTGGCTCCTATAATCAACATCTGCTGGACTAACGACAGCATTAGCAGAGCAGGCTCTATCTAGGGAGGACAGTCCAGGGAGGCGCTGAGGACGGGCTGTGCACTGTCGTCGTCTGCGTCCCGACACCTGCAGGTGCCTGAGCCCCGCCTCCCTCCGCAGGACCCCAGTGTGCAGACGCCGCCCATGTGGTCTCACGGCCATTGCTCACCCCAGCAAGAACTTAAGTTCTACCCTTCCCAGAATTTCTATATTTTTAAAAAATTTTTCTTTTATTTTTTAATTGAAAATTTCTATCTTGATGGCCAAAGTGGGCTGAATCACAGACAGAAAGATAAAGTCCAAAGAGAGGGAAGACCCCCCATTCATTGGCAGCCCCTCTATCCAGCCCCCGCGTCTCTGTGCCTGGGATGCCGACTGGAGTTCCAGTGCTTTCTTGGGTTCCAACAAAGTGACCTGCCCACCTCCACCGTGTGGTTCTGTCTCCACACGTGACTGTACCTGCTGAGGCCCCTGGAGCCTGGGTCAGCAGGGTTTCATCAGTTTCTCCATGCAAACATAAGGCAAACGAGACAGCCCTTGAGCCTGGCGGGAGCCTGGCGCCCTCCCAGCTATTGCCGCTGCCCTGTGAGCAGTTGGTGCTGCCTGGGGACGTTCTCTGCCGTCGTCAGCAGCAATGTCTACCAGCTGGCACACGGACAGGCTAATAAACAGATCACATAAGCGGAAAGAGCTGGCGCTTCTTCAAGGTAGTTAAGCTGATGCAGTGTGCTCGGGCTGTGCACAGACCCTGCCCAAAAGACAGAGAAACCACCTAATGTCAAATATCTTCCGTTAAAGATGGAGTTCTGAGAAAAGATGAAGGGCTTGACGGCCTGTGCTCCCACAGGTCTCAGCAGAATGAGAGCACTGGCGAGAATGTCCTCATCTCTCAGCAGAATGTCCCACATGTTAAGTCATTTGAGGATCTTCTGGAAATTTCTTCTTTCAAAGATTAGCAAAATTAGAGGCCATTCATTTGCTTCCTGCACCAGGGAACTTCAGGCAAAAGGCCTGGGGAACATGGACAAGGAAACAGAAGGAGTCTGGGCGGGTCTGCAGAGCGTTGGAACCAGGGGTGAGGCAGAGGTTGGGCTGGGGACAGAAAGGTGGACAAGCGTCATTGAGCCTTGTCCTTCTGAAACCTTGAAGAACCCAGACAGCAATGCCACGTACAAGGTGGGGAAAGGGCTATTTAATGCCCTATCATTTTAAAGAGGCAACAGAACTTATCTTGGGGAAAGTACTGGGCTGCTGTTTGGGTGTAGGCTGGGGGTGGGGAGATGGTTGTTTGTTTTGCTCAGGCAGGAAAACACCAGTGAGTCTCTTTGCTTATGTAACTGCTACAGACTAAATATTTTTCCCCCCTTTCCCCTGCAAAAATATTCATGTGTTGTAGCCTAACCCTCAAGGAGATGGTATTAGGAAGTGGGACATTCGGCAGGTGATTAGGATCCGTGCCCTTGTGGAAAGACTTGGGCGAGCTTGCTCTCTCTCTCCCTGTCCTCTGTGGTGTGAGACACAGTGAGATGCACATCTGTGAGCAGGAAGGGGCCCTCACCTGCCGCCAGATCGCCCGGTGCCTTGATTTTGGACTTCCAGCCTCCAGACTGTGGGCAGTAAACGCTTGGTGTTTAGCCACCCAGTCTGTGGGCCTCTGTCACAGCAGCAAGAATGGACTAAGGGAGAAATAGTCAACCCCAGAGCCTGCTCTGGGAGGGAGAAGCATCGGCAATAAGTTATCTTCTATAAAAACGGAACATTTCTGAGGACGTTGTTTGGTGTTGAATATTTTAGCTCTACCTGCTGCCTTTGGCTGGAGGAGGGTGAAAGGGCACCCTCTGCGGCAGGGAGTCTTTGTTCCCGGCACTGCCACCTAGGGTTAGTTGGTCGCTGCAATACACTGACAGCAGAAGTGGGACGAAGGGACGGATCACTATCGATGACCCTACAACGGGTTTGGCCCTCAGCCCCCAGGGACAGCGATACTGGAAACCAGGGCTGAGATTTCAGAGTTGTAGCTTCGTGCCCTCTCGAGCCTTCAGCCTAGCTGTGACGGCCGCAGTGCTGTCCTGACTCCACCTGTGGGAGACGCCGGCGCTGGCCAGGCTCCCGCTGCAGAGGGCAGACTCCTCGCTGGCTGGGCTGCCACCTTCCCGCAGCTACTACACAAATAACCACAAACCGTGTGTCCACAGTGACAGAAATTTACCCTCCCTCAGTTCTGGAGGCTGTAAGTCCAAAATCAAGGTGTCCACAGGGCCACCTGCCTCAAAAGGCTTCAAGGGGGATCCTTCCTGCCCCTCCGGCTTCACAAACTCCTTGGCTTGTGGCCACGTCTCTGCAGCCTCTGCTCCCGTCCTCTGTGTCTGTGTCCCCTCGTCCTTTAGAGACACTCTCACTGGACTTAGGGCCCACACAGACGGTCCAGGCTGATCTCCTCATCCTGAGTTCCTTAACTTAATTGCATCCCTAAAGACCTCTTTTCCCAATAAAGTCACATTCACAGGTTCCACGGGGATATGTCTTTTTAGGGGGTTGGGGGAGAGCAGCCTCTGGCCCACCATACTTGTTAAACAAAAGGGAATTTTTACAAATTATTGGATGTTCACAGAATCATGGGGAAGGGTAAGCAAACATATTACAGGATGAACATCCAAGAAAAACTCTCAAAGCCACAGGGAACCGGGTCACCAAGAGAGTTCCATGGTACACTGATGTGGAAGCCACAGAGTGGGGCAGCCATCCACTGACTCTGGAAGCTTCCATGGCAGCTGCCAGCTCCACACCACCTCTGCCATGGGCCACACCAGCAAAATGCAGGCCTTGCCCCACCCCTCCCCAGCTGGACTGAGTCCAGGCTCAAAGGTTCATACAGGCAGAACCTAAGTTACATCCAGATCCCAGATGCAAGAGATGTAGGAAAACATGGTTTTAGCTTTCTAGCCTTGCACTAGAAGAAGGCTGAAAAGCAGGTGGAGGTAGCATTCCCCAGCACCCTCTGCGCACCTGTATCTACACCCAGTGCAAAGTGGCCAGCAGAAGCCACTGTGAGATTGTGACAAATAGCAACCAGGACGTGTTTCTGAAACATGTCCACCCATCCTCAATCTGTGTTGTGCACAAGAACCTAGCTCACCTAGGGAGCTGGCTAAGCTTGCACGGCCCTGGCTTTGGAACAATGACCTGCTGAATGAACAAATAAGTCAATGGGAATCGGTTGCAGAGGAGCACGGCTGGCAAAGAAGCAAAGCCCCCAGGGCTTCCACCTAGAACCTCCCGAGACTAACTCCATTCCCACCCCCACTTGTGCCCCTGCCCCTCAAATGTATACCCTATGCAGTGAGATATTTCACTTCTGCTCAGGAAAAGTTGCAACCAAGAACGAGGACACTCAGATAACTGTGGGAAACAGCCCAGGAGGAAGCAGGGATAGACACAGGCCTTCCACAGCTCTGCAGAAGGAGATGGTCTGCTCACCTGGGCTCTCTCTCAATTCACGGCAAAGGGGCAACAGAGGAGACACATCACTACCACACCCTATGTTTTCAGTGTTTGAGTTCGGATGGAGACAAATGAGAAGTAGCCCTCTGTGTTACTCACTCTCTTGACTTTAAAATATACTTTGTTTCCAAATCAGTTCTCAGCTGCTAAGAAGGAGTGTACAAGGTTAAAACAAATTATGCTTCTAAAATTCTAAATGCACCATGGACACAGCTTGGAGTGGAATAGTCAGTCCTTTCTCGATGGCTCTGCCATCCCCACTGAGGCCCCAGGCCACAGAGCTTCTAGAGGGACGGCTGGAATTCTTCTAATCTTGACTTTACCAGAGGCAAGGGGACAGAACACAGAGAGGAGTACCTTGGTGCAGGGGAACTCACAGGTGAAACTTTGCAGGATGCGCCACACGCTGGAACACCAAGGTAGTACAAAAGGCAGACACACAAGGGATGCACCACCTGGAGAATGAATTATTTATAGACTCAAAATGGACATATGACACTGAACCAAAATTAAGAATATTATCTTTCTTAAGTAAACTAATTTATTCAAATACATGCAAACATGGGTCTCATGGGCTATTTCAAACAAAGCTTTGAAATGTTTTTACCAAATATTCAGAGATCTGCTTCACAGCTTCTGGGTGTTAATTCCTAAAGCATGCACAAATTGTAAAAACCGAAATATCTTTGTCTTTGTGCTCTTCACCAGGAAATCCCAAGCAAGTGGGATTCTTGTTAAAAGATAGACTTGCTTTGTATTTTCATCATAAATAAAATTTAAATCTTTATTCATCCCTTTAGTTTCCTAAAACTGGTACATCCTTTAAACCAATCCTGACAAATATAAGAGTGTTCACTGCTTTACTCCTTCAGTGGCTTGGCACCTTCCAACCGACAGTGGATCCTCTTTCCTGGCCGTCCCGTTCCCGGCTGTATCAGTTCACAGGGGCCCCTGCAACAAGTGGCGCAGGCGGGTGGTTCACGGCAGGGGCAGCCGTCCTGCCGGCTTCTGCCCTCTGCTCTGCTCTTGGCTGTCCCAGGTGGAGCTCAGCTGGGGCACGGAGCTCCACCTCCCCAGCCCGGCTGGCTGATCCATGGGGCTGTTCTGAGGACCAGGTTGAGAACGCAGATCACAAATCAGCCCTGGCGTGGGGAGACAGGTGTTGGAGGTCCGGGCCCACCACCTCCCAGCTGTGACGTGGAGTAGCAGTGGGCCCTCTCCAACCCTTGGTTTCCTGACGTGTAACATGTTCCTGCTCTCACATAGTGTGACTGTGGATTAGTGCTGGTTACAAGGCAAACAGGGCTTGTCCCCCAAACGTGCTGGGTGCATTCCTTCCAGACACCCTGCACCTGTGGGAGAGCTCCCCAGCCCCGGCCCCGGCCCAGCAGCCAGGTCTCCGTACAAACCCTGATCCTCAGACATGCCTTTTTGGATGACCCAGTCTGACTAACCCCTGTCTACCCATCCCATCGTGTGGGTCTTTTTTTTTTTTTTTTATTGTCAGTGGATACTATTTTAGTTATTTATTCCTTATATGCTTGTGGTCTGTCTCCCACCAGTAAGACTTTAAGTTTCATGAGATTTGATCCTTATCTTTGCCCTTCATTGCTGTGCACCTGGGCCTGGCAGAGTCACTGTTGTCTAGCTCTTTGCTGAATCAATGAATGAAAGAACCGAGGTATAGACTCGCTTGGAGACCCTGCCAGACCCTGACCCTCCCATCGTGCCTGTTCCAATTTAACTCCAGGTCACAGTCGTGCCTCCTTCCTCTGGAGTGCTTTATTATTTAGGCTTCACACTTCGCATGTCATCCTCTGTCCGACAGGATCACTAGTTTCATGAGTTTAACAGAGTTTTCTTACCCTCTGAATATCTAACGCCCAGCTCAAAGCCGTGGACCCTCAGGTGAGGGCTGCTGGCAGCAGGGACGTTAGGGTGATGCTCATTGCTCCTTCCTTCCTGGGACCACAGTCAGGAAACTCTAGAGATGAGCTGACATCAGCACATGTCACTCTTGGAACCCCAAGTCCTCAGGAGAGGGACATACTGACCCACCCACAGTGCACCCCAGCTCTGTCACCTCCTGGTGCCTGCCACCTCTGCAGAAAGATGCCTGTCGGGCTTAGTCATGTTACTCACCCACTTCCCAAAGTCACTCCCACCATTGGGGGCCCTCTGCACCTGGCGCCCCTTCCCAAAGTATTCCCCCATCCCTGCCAACCACCCCCACAGGGCTCTTCTTGAGGTCTACCAAGACTCACCTTCTAGAAGAATCTCATGCACAGTGTCTCTCACCTTGGCTTCCTCCAGCAAGCCCTCAGCCAGGGTTGCACTTAATGGCTGATGTCTGCCTGTCTCCTCCCCAGCAGGACTACAAACCCTGGAGATCCACACACCCTTCGCCAGTCACCCCAAATACATCAAGGAGAGCCAAACTTGCGCTTTGTGTTCCGTGCGGTGGTTCCCTTGGTAATTGCATTCGTTTGCCTGAAAGGTAAAGATCACTCACTTCCTCCCAGCTCATTCTGTCTGCTGAACAATCCTGCCAGCAGTGAATTGCTTCCGTGAGGATTACTTAGCGGCTAGCGGCTCCTGATGAATATGGAAGAGCCTCCGCCTGGGGCCTAATGAGCTGTAAGAGAGAGAGACTTCAGCCGGCAGGTTGAGAAATAAATTAGCACTTAAAGGCACGTTAATCTAGCCGCTCACTAATGTGTTCCACCTGCTCTCCTGACCCCACAATTATGTCAGGGGTTCTGCAATTTATGTTCCATGGGGCTTGCAAACCTTCTCTTGACCTTAGTGTAAAATCAGAGAACTACAAAAACTCCCTCTGGAGAACAAAGGGAAATGCAACTGGAACTCTTCTGCAGGAAGGCCTGAGAAATGCAAAGCTCCTGAATTAAACATAAGGGGGAAATGATTCGGCTCTGGTCACTCTATTATTTAGGAACCAAATCTTTTCCCCCCTACGCCCCCCCAAAAAACACCCAGATGCCAAGATGTTTGAAGAAAATCATTTCCTAATTGACTTTCACTGAAAATAGAGACAGCCGTGCAAACAAACTCATGTTTATTTTAATTCCAGACAAGATGACCCGGGAGCCACCATGCAACACCTGCATCCGAGGTGTACCCAGACCCCCCCTTCCTTCAAGGTCACTGGTCACTCCTTTTGTTTGGAGGTCACTAACAGGCGGCCTCTTAGTTTTCCCTTTCTGAGACAAAAACACCAAGTCATGCCTTTCTCTCTCTCTTTTTCTCTTCCTCTCTGCAAAGTACGGTAAAATATACTCCCTTCTGTCTTAAGTCCGCTGTCGGTCTCAGCTGCACCCCTGTCTGCCCCTCTGCCCCCTTCTCTGCTGCCTTCCTCCATATTCTTGTAGCCAGGACCAGCCACATATTTGTCGGGTCCCAGTGCCAAATGAAACTGTCGAGCCTCTTATTATAAAATTATTAAGAGTTTCAAGACAGCAGAGACTAATCCTGCCTGGGGCCGTCCGAGCAGGAGCCCAGAGTGACGGCACAGGTCACACTGCAGGAGCCCCACCTTGTGTGAGCTCAATCCCGAGACGACCTGCTGTGCCCCCAGTGACCAGATTCCTGCTCTCCCCAACGCCATGGGCTGAGCAAGACTTGGAAAGAGGAGTAAACAGAAATGCAGTTTATCAGCAGGATGTGACACCTTTCTCTCCCCTGCAGCCAGTCGGGGCGGGGCCAAAGCAGCAGAGGGGCTCTACAGAGGACAGCAACTCCCCTGTCCCCGACACACAGTCTTATGTTTGAAAAACGTGTTTGTGTCCACATTGCTGTGTCCAAGGCTGACTGTGCTGTTGAACACACTGAGCTCCCACACCCAATTCTACCTGTCGTAGCTCAATACAGCAAAACCGTCCTCTGCGAGGAAACTGCGGGTGGCCTCACAGTGACTCAAGGTATCTTGCCACAGCCTTCGCCTTGGTCGTATCCACCTTTCTGTTTCTCACACCCAGTCTAAGGACAGGTCGAATCTTGTCTCCGGCTGGCTCCCTTCCCAACCTGCCCTGAAATCCAAAAGCCGTGTTTTAAAATGCCCTTTCTCTGTGCTGGGCCTTTTAAAGTTCAGTGTTAACGCTGCCTTGGAGATAAATGTCTTCAGACTGTCTGTTCCTGGCAAATTGAACTTTAACATTCCTGACACAGGTGCTGTCCCTGAAATGGTTTCATGTCACTATTACCAGAGATAGAAAGGACCCACCAACCACAGGTCACAGCACCATGGCCGGACCCAGCACCGCCCCACCCTGGCATGGTGGCCCGGTAGTCGGGCCGTGGGAAGCAGGGGTCAGCAAGGAACAGAGAAAAGGCAGGGGACAGCATGGGGAAGAGAAGAGGGTGACCCGGGGTTCACACACGAACGTGCAAACACGTTCAGACCAAGACGACAGGGGAGCCCTGAGTCCTCGGCTCTGGCATCAGAGGCTGGGGACGAGCTCTGAGGACAACTCAGGGACCCAGGAGGGGACCACAGTCGTCAAGGTCTCTGGCTGCTTTGGGCTTCACACCCTCTAAATGGAAGTTTCAGGGATTTCCTTCTTATCGAACTTGCCCAGCACCATGCACCATCTCTCTGTTTGAGCCCAGTTTAATCTCCTCTTTTGAAAGAATCTTTCCTTCTCCTCCCTAGCCATTTTCCTATAACAAAACGGCCCTGCAAATACAGAGAAAATGCACGGGGATTACCGTCCTCTAGTTGCACGAGAACAATAAGTAAGTCCTATTCTCCTTGAATAAGCAGCGAATTAGAGAATGTCTTTCTCTGTCATAAACATTTGCTGAAAACAGCCCCTGGGTGATGGCGTGGAGGCTGCAGAAGAGCTATTTTTAACCAACAAATGAGAGCGGCAGCATCTAATTCTGGACGACTGCTGTCTTGGCGCTGGGGGCTGCCTCTGGGAGTGGAAGGAGAATGCGAGGGAAACTTCCTGCCAGCGTGGCCAGCAGCGGCTGGAACGTGTTCGGAGCCAGCGGTCCCCAAGGCGTGGCCTGCGGCCATCGGGCCCCGGCCTCTCTTTGTCCCCAGTGGTCAGAAAGGGAAGCATGTACACCGGAGGGCCCCCGCGTGTGAGGACACCGGGCGCTCACAGAAGGACCCTCCCCAGGAGAAGGGGAAGCCCGGGGAACCCAGACCTGCTGGGAGAACACGGGCAGCCAGCCTGGTATGATGGGACGTGGGCCTTTCAAGGGCTTTAGCAGAATGATCTAACATTTGAATTTTTAAATGCCTTGAACAGAATGAAAGTAGATGGCATTGATAGTATAGAAAATACTGCAAACTGTTCTCTCTCACAGCAAAGCCCCCAAATTAGCAGTTGTCCAAGAGGCACTACAAATACGTATTTTACAGCATCGGACGAGTGCCTGGTACCCGTCAGCTGCGTGAAGCTGCTCTCCTGTGGGGAGGACGCTCCAAGGTCCGGCCGGTGGCGTCTGCACTGTCACGAAGAAGAGCAGGAGGCAGAAGTGAGTCTTAAAGAGTCAGGGGGAAGAGACATTTTCCAGCCTGACCCCTCTGCGAAATTTCTCTCTCACAATATTTCAGCCGCTTGAATGTCCCTGACGTATGACCTGCTGACAGACCAATGAAGGAAATGAGATGCTAAGAGCAGCGTTACTGGAGCAGCGTAATTACCCAACGTGGCAAGACGACCCTCCACGGGCCTCCAGCGTCCCTGCAAGGCACCGGCTGCCGTTGTGGGCCGCCTTTGCAAGCACCGGGAGCAGCCTCAGAGGATGGAGGTCACGTCAATCTCTTTGTCCTCTACAGCAAAGGACAGGCTTTCTCTGCCCATTGTTAAAAGACCTGGGTTCCGTGTGTCCAGGGCTGCCCGCTGTGTGTGCAAGTGTCACCTTGCCCTCTGGCCTCGCCGTCTGGGCGTCGGATCTGAAACTCCGCCCACTGCTACTTCCTTGGGCAACAGGCTGATCTCTCTTCTTGGTCCAGGTGTTTCATGTCTTCTACCAGCATCCATGAAACTGTGGCCAGCTAACATTTTAGCATGCAAGAAGGACAAAATCTTGGACCATTGATAGTTTTAGCCATTGAATGTCAACAACTGTGGCTGACAATTGTGGAAAATATGCTGTTAGGCGTGTAAATGATACTGCAAGCTCAGCCCTTTGGGCAGAGGCTACGAGTAGCCCTCCTTAATATCTGTTTTCTCCTTCTTCCTGTAAAAGTAGAACCCGGCGTGTGGCTCTGCAGAGTAGAAGCTACATTCTGCAGCTCCCCTGGCAGACAGCTGCGCCCACGTGACTCAGTGCCGGCAGTGGGATGTGAGTGTGGTGTGCAGACAGCTCCCAGGAGCATCCGCGGGACAGCCGAGGTGCGCGGGTTGCGCCTCCTGCAACCTCTGGCTCCTGCTTCCACTAGGAACATGGATGTGATGGTCGAAGCCACACCCCTGCCTGTGAGGATGGTGGCCATGCTCGGTAACACAAGATCCTCCATGTGACGAAGAACCAGGGCTGGCCTGGACTTACACGTGAAGGAGACATGAATCCAGTTCAAGCTTTTGTCATTTTGAGTTTTCTCATTTGAACTCTCACCTGAGTTATTAGCATCCGAATCCGATCCCTAACTGGCAGTACTTGGTGCCAAAGTGGATTGCGACAAGGAAAAGACCCAAAACGTGGAGCAAATTGCTCAGTGCTGTGCCGAGTGGCCTGGGCAACTTCATCATCATCCTCCCTGCCCTCTTCTGCCTGGGCCTCCCTCCACACCGACTTCCCTCTCAGGCCCCCTGGGCTGCCCGCAGCGTGGTCAGCCCCTCCAGCCTCACCCAGCTGCACGACAGCTCTGCACCGTTCTGTTCGGAGACAGCCACGTCCCAGCAAGACACACGAGAGTTCGGATTTGGAGAAGAGCAGCTTCCAGTCGCCTGTTGCTGCTTGAAAGGACCTAAAAACAAATCAGTCTGGAAACATGCTCTCGTAGGTGTCTGATTTATGGCATGACCCTCTCACGGTGGGACGTGAGGCACAGGCAGATGGAAGAGACGGGTCAAGGTAGGAAATGTCCCCGTTGCCTCTACGAATCAGCTCAGGGGCAGCTGAATACACAGAGCATGATCGGCCAGCTCTGCCTGGCGCAGCGTTCTCTCTCCCGCGGGCAGTGAGAGTGACTGCGTCACTGTGAAGGAAACCCTGGAACCTACCGGGAGGTTGTATCGAGGTGACATCACCAAAGTGCCCATTTTATCACCCACCCACTCGTCCACATCACTGCTGAGCACCATGCCACACTCCATCTCTATCTGGTCATTTATTCACTTGCTCACTTAACACACACTTATTGAGCACCTACAGTATACCAGACCCTACTACATACAGGAAACAGAAAGATGAAGTTAGCAGGATCCACACCCTGAGTGGGTGCAGAATCTAGTGAGCCCCGGGCTTGCCCAGGGCAGAAACTCAGCCATGATTATTTGGAGATAATCTTATATTAAACTTATATTAATCTTATATTAAGTCCTATATATAAACTTATATTAATAAAAAGAAGATTGGAGTGAGGGTGAACCCTAATTGTGGGAGAGATTTCTAAAAGAAATCGCCCTGTTCTGTGATAACCATCATAACATACACTTTCTCAAAACAAGTCCATTTCTCAGCTCTAGTGGTAGAACAGGAACTCCTATTAAATATTTTTAAAAGTTAACATTTCCAAGTGTCTATCTACTGACAGTCCAATTTAAGTTGTGTCTGCTCATATACTCGAAGCTGCATGATGTTTCAGTTATGAATGTTTTAGGCTGCAAGTAAGAAACAAACTCAAACAACAGTACCATCTAAAAATGCAGGTTTCTGGTGAAAGCTGAATTAGGTCTGCAGCTGAGACGACAGGATTGTGCCACTGTGAATTTTCTAGTTTTGACAGTGTACTATGGCCAGGTAAGATCACAGGGAAAAGATGGGCAATGACGTACAGGAACTTTCTGTACTACTTTTGCAACTTCTTATGGGTCTTAAACTATTTCAAAATAAAAAGTATTAAAAAAAACAGAGGTTTATTTTTGCCCACAATTAGAAATCCAGAGGTTGCTCATTGCTGCTTTTGGTGTAGGTCCTCCTCAATGCCATCGACGGCCCAGGCCCTTTCTATCTTTTTATCTCTCCACCCTTTATTCATTGGCCTGTTATCTTCCCCCATGTGGTCTCATGGGTGCTGGACAGTGGCTGCCGCCAGGGTTCACACCAGAGCTGCAGCCAGGGTTCACACCAGAGCTGAAGCCAGAGTTCACACCAGAGCTGCAGCCAGGAAGAAGGGGGAAGGGAAAGAACCAAGCACAAGTGCTGCCTGGATCAGGAACGCATGGCTTGAAAATACGCCCACAAATTATTTGGCCCATCTCCCTTTGAAATATGGTAGCTCATTCTCTTCATCTTGAAGGTCCAGACTTGGTGGCTCCCTCTATACAAATCAAACATGTCAAAACAGAAGTGACTGTGGCAGAAGGATGCAAAGGTGACTCTCATGACCCCACCTCTTGGTCTTCATGCCCTGGGATAGTCCCCTCCCTTGGACTCGCTTCTCACGGATAGGATATGGCGGACGTGATGGAAACCCACTTCTGTGCTTGTGTTGAATAAGGTCGTAACTTCCGTCTCACTCCCAGACTCTCTCCACTGACTCACTCCCTGGCTGGCCTTGATAAAGTGGCCATGTCTGATGGCCCAGGTGGCAAGGAACTGAGGACAGCCTCTGGGAAACAGCCGGCAGGTAGCGAAGGCCTTCAGTCCAACAGATGCAAGGGGCTGCATCTTGATGACAACCTCATGGACTTGGAAGAAGATTCCGCCTCGTCAAGCCTCCCCCCAGCCCTGGCTGACACCTTGATTTCAGCCTCATCAGAGACCCTGAAGCAGAGGACCCAGTTAAGATGTCCCCATTTTCCTGACCCCAAGAAGCAGTGAGATAGTAAATAAATGCCTTAAGCTGTTAAGTTAGTGGCAGTTTGTTACACCACAGTAGAATGGTGGTGGCCACAGTTAAGAAAGACAAACCCGAGCTCAGAAAAAAGGTACATCAGCAGTGGTAATTCGACAATAAAAGTCATACTGGAGAAAAGGTGGTGTGTTTCTTTATTTTGAAGATAATGCAGGAGTCATGTAAACCATAAAGGCGAGATGAAAGGTTCTGCCTTTACAGGACCCGTTGCAAGGGCCCAGCATCGCGTCCAATCCTGGCAGCATTGCATGATTCTCCAGTGCATTTGTAAAATCATTAAAAAGCATTTGTTCCCCCCACCCTAAAAAAAATAGTGATGCTATGTGACTCCAAAGTAAAGTGCAGAATGGACAGTGCCTCTCCCTCTCTCCCTCTCCCCCCTCCCTTTCTCTCTCTCCTTCTGTCCCTCTCTCCCTCTCTCTCCCTTCCTCTCATTCTCCCCACTCCCTTCAGCTAGCTTGCTCTGAGGGAAGACAGCTGCCATGCTTTAAAGACACTGCAGAGGGGCCCATGGGGGCAAAGCAGTCGCCTCCAGCCCACAACCCACACTAACCTTCCAAAGTGGGTCCCCAGCCCGCCAGGCCTTCAGACAGCCACGGCCCAGGTCAACATCTTGACTGAAACCTCTCATCAAACAACAAACAAGGACCACCCAGCTAAGCCACTCTCGAACAGAAACTGCAAGAACAGTAAATATTCATTGTCACGCAAGCCACCACAGTTTAGGGTAATTTGCTCTGGAGCAAGAGATCACTAACACAAGCCTGACAGGCCAGAGCTGGCAGCGAGGCCCACAGTCACCGGCAGCAAGGACGGGATCACAGTGCTGGCTTAGACCAGTGGGGACCCTTCTCCGGGGAACCACCTTTGCTGAGAGCGTCACCCATTACAGGCGGGGGCCTTTTAGCAATGAAGAAGTGAGGGGGGACTTTCATAGACAAAAATGTTTGCCTCTGACACATAGAATAAAAAGAAAAATAAATGACAAATTCAGGAGGAAGATAAAATAAAGAACCTGAGAGCTTCTGAGTCAAGACTGTGACTAGAACCACAATCCTCTCTAGCGACCACTCCATTGGGTGCAGCATGGAAAAGTGCTCCCTTATATAAAATTGACACGATCTTGACATCTCATTCAGGTTACTAACACCTGAGCCCGTCCTAGCAGGGTGTTTCGGTTGTTAAAGATAAATATACAAATCAGTCATGAGTGATTTACTATGACTGATTCGGGAACCCCAAAACACTAAAGTTACAGGAAAGTCACTATCACATGAGAGACACGCAGGCCACTAGGCCTGGGAGTCACCTCCATGAGACTCGCCCACTCGGCTGTGGCCACCTGGTGAAGCATATAAAATAAAATGTAAGAATCATCATTTATAATAATCTGATGAGAAGTAAGTCACCTGAATTTCAGTGTTAAAACACCAAAGATTAGTAATTCCAATTTGTATAGGACAATGTCGGTGACCAAGGGTAAAAATAAATGGAGAGAGAGTGGGAAGAATTTCTCGGGCTGAAGCCCCAGGATGTGAGATGCTGGGGCCATGGCTAGGGGTCAGGGGCAGAGACCCAACTCAGGGGGTTCCCATAATCCTAGTCCAATCACACTTGGAGGTGGTCTCCTCGGGAACTGTGCAGACAAAATTGTCACCATGTCAGTGATCAAGAAGCCAAAGTCACAGCCAGTGTCAGTGAGGAAGGCTCCTCCAGGCACCTTTGCTAAAACGCATTGCCTTTCTACTCACTGCCTTTGCCCAAGGCCCAGTGGGCATCACCAGGGTCTGAATTCCTCTGCCACTCCTTTGTCTTTTCCTGTCCTTAAGAATAGCCACCAAGTGCAGCCACCAAATGCAGTCCAAACAAACGCTCACCTGCTATGGTTTGGATGTTTGTCCCCTCCAAGCCTCATATGGAAATTTGATCCCGGTCCTGGAGGTGGACCTGCTGGGAGGTGTTTGGGTCACGGGGGTGGCTCCATCGTGAGTGGATTAATGCCTCCTGGGCGCGAGTGAGTTCTCAACCTATCAGCTCCCACAAGAGCTGGTTGTTAAAAAGAGCCTGGCACTTCCCCCACTCTCTCGCTCCCTCTCCTGCCGTGTGATCTCCACACACGCTGGCCTTTTCCCTCTGCCTTCTGCCAGGAGGGGAAGCAGTCTGAGGCTCTCACCAGACGCTCAATTCTGAAATTTTCAGCCATCGGAATCGTGAGCCAAATAAAACCTTTTATAAAATATAAATTACCCAGCCTCAGTATCACTTTATAACAAAACAAAATGGACTAAGACATTACTTGAGGATTGAAGATACAGGATAACTATAAATTCACCCAATAACACAGCTTGGATTCATGAACATGTTTATCAAACCTTCTTTATGGGAAAAAAAAAAATGACTTCAAAGACCAGCAGGTTGAGAAAATTATTTGATAACGAAAAATATTTTTCAAAAGCTTGTATTATGGTATAACATAAAAAAGCAATTATTAGAAAAGGAGGGAAATAAAAATAAAGAAATAGAGAACAAATTAAACAGTGAAAGTAGCTAAGAATTGTACTCCTCTATTTACCACTAATTCTGACTCCTTGTGCCTAAAAAAAATGAATACTTGGAAACAAATTTTCAGAAAAGTCTTCCTGAAGAGTAATTTGCAGGAGTATTTGTGTTCATTTTAATGCAGCCAAAAGCAGCCAGAGACATCCGTACAGCAACACCCCGGAAGGGCTTTCAGGGCGGAAGCCCGGCTCACGGGGGACCCCGCAAGCAGCACCTTTGATAACCACCGACAGCCGCCCTGCTAGGCCCATTATGACCAGCGGTTTCAGTGCACAAATGACAGGCTGTAAAAATCTCCAGCTCCCAGGACAAGGGGATTAAAGATTTCTTTAATGCTTTTATCAGCTCTAATTAATAGTAGTTCTTGGCTTCAGTGATTTAGGGTCTTAATGCATGACGAAGCTTCATTAGGCAGGAGAGTCAAAGTGCTCTCTGTAAATCCACCCTCAGAGCCAGCCTGACTCTTGCCCCGGCTGAGCTGAGCTGGAATCAGAGAGACCCAGCACATTTACCCGGGGGGGCCCCTGCATCGCGAGAACGTATTTCATCCTCTGGGCGCTGCCACTGGCGACCGCCACAATTTATGGGGCTGAGCTCATGTTGCTGGTCACCCAGACGGGTCCTAGACAGCCTCGCACAGAGAAAACTTCTCATTGTCACAGGAGGGACCCAACCACGGCCAGGCACGTCCAAGCAAGAGTTAAGTCACTCGGGTCTTCTGGGACGCCAGGGGAGCAGACGTTTAGAGACACCACATTTGGGTCAAAGTGGCTCAATACGCTCCTCTGGGCAGGAATAAATGGCGCTGTGTTCGTCTGGAGACAGCAACAAGCTTTCTGAATCATTTTTTAAAAAAACATGAATTTAAGTGCAGTGAATTTTCAATTATCTCTGTTAATGCTTGCGAAGAGAGGCACAGATAATTTAAAACTGGAGATGCTAAAAGGTTGTTTGTGTTTGGCCTGGAAAAGCAATTTGCATTTGCATTTGAGTAAGAGTGAGTCCTGCATTCTGAGAGTGTTTAACTATTCTGAGCACGGGGCGAGGGGCTGTTTGAGGATCCTTCTTGCCCACACACAGTATCCTGAAGAGGAACTGTGTTTCTTTCAAAGCTGGACAACCTCTGAAGACCTGGCCTGGGAGTGATGTCACAGTTCTGGACACACACGTGACTCGGAGGGCTGAGCTGGGGGAAGGTAGGGAGATGACGGCACAGGCGTGCAGAGGTCCATAGTTCATGTATGTGCATTTGAGGGGCCCCTGCACACCTACACTGCGGAAAAGCTCTTATTTCTCTCCTAGATTTTTCTGGAAGCCTGCTCAGAGCATTCATTTCAGGCCAGACGCAGCAGGCAGAGTGAGGGCACAGCCCTAAGAGCCGCCCCTCAACCTTCACCTGGGCAGCACCTGGGCACCTTGCATCAGGCAGTTTGGGAACACCTCTCACCGCACGATGTCAGGGAGTCGGGAAGAGGACAAATGCCTCTGAAGACGTCACCCCTATGGCCTGCAGCACATTCCTAGTGGGTTTGGTGGAAGGACAGAACTATTTTCTCAGAGTTCAGAGATCTGAGTTTAGTTTTCAAGTTTCTAGGGATCTCTTGGATCATGTTCCCTGGACATGTTCTCTTGTCCAGGGAACAGCCAAGCCTACCAGTGAGAAACCCGCCTTAGACAAAGAATTTTATGAAGAAGACCCCAAAGGCAATCACAGCAACAGCAAAAATAAATAAATGGGACCTGATCAAATTAAAAAGCTTCTACACAGCCAAGGAAACTATCACAACAGCAAACAGACAACCTACAGAATGGGAGAAAATATTTGCATGCTACACATCCGATAAAGTGCCAATAACTAGAATGTATACAGAACTCAGGAAAATCAGCAAGAAAAAAAACAAACAACCGTATCAAAAAGTGGGCAAAGGACATGAACAGAAACTTTTCAAAAGAGGATAGACTAATGGCCAACAAACATATGAAAAAATGCTCAACACTATTAATACATTGTTGCTTGCTGTGGTCACCCTACTGTGTCATAGAACTCCAGAACTTATTCATCCTAACTGTGTTTGGCATTTTTGTCTTCATTTTATATTGAGGAAAGTAAGGCTCAGAACGGTCAAACGGCTTCTCCAAAGTTGCATCTCTAGGTGGCCGAGCTGGTCCGCAGCCCACTTCAACACCCCACTCCATCTTCTCATGCATGCTCTGTGACTCGGCCCGGAGATGTGGCCGGGGCAGGTAAAGCAATGAAGCCATACAGCACAACTCCCAGAGCCGCAGGAACGCAGCACGTACTCACCGTCACACTACAGAGAAACGGTCAGCCCAAAAATAACTCTTATTCAAATATAGGCATAGCCATTAATATTGGGGTGTGGAGCTGGGAGGGGAGGAGGCCCCTTTATTTTTCTTGGACATCCGTATGTCTTTGATGGTTTGCCATGAGCAACTGCCATTTCTGGCCACAGCCATGACATTGCATTTTTCTTTCACCCTCAGACTTTGGTGCCCAGCTTGGGTTTGTGCAGCACCCCAGCCCCCGCAAGCAGCTGCAGAGCAGGGGGAGGTGGCAGTGAACGGGCAATGAGGGTGCTGCGTCAGGACCAAGGCCCCTGGGACTCCCAGGAGCAATCTCCGGCCACCCTGACTCCAGCCAGTCCAAGGCACACTGCCCAGACAAACGCAGAGGGCCTCCATCTCTGGCCCACCCCCAGTGCCACACAGCCAGACCCCACCCCGGACAGGGCAGAGACGTGCCGACCGCTGGTTGCCACAAGCCACGTTGTTGCTGACCTTCTCCAAACACCAGTGCACCCTCGCCCCTCTCCCGGGGTCCTCTTCCTTCACATCCCTTCTTCCCTGCAACGCTGCCCCTGAGAAACACTGAGAGCTTCTTCAGTTCATGTTTTGTGTCTCTAGAAGCTTCCCTCAGTGGGCAGTTGGGGCAAAGAGCTGCGAAACGTGGCAATAATGCCAAGGTTTTCTGTCATTTAAGGACAAGGAACAGGGTCAGGTCAAGATGGCCGAGGGTATCACAGACATCGTCAAGTGGTCATTGCCCAGTCGCTTTCTAATTGCAAACAGACGTAGCTACACAACTTTTTAGAAACTTGAGGCAGCCTGATCCTGGTGTCTTAAAATTCATCAATAAAAGTGTGCCCAACAGTATCCCTTTTTGGAAAGGATAGCTCCAAGCATTTCTTAAGCATCCTCCACGTGACATCTCATTCAGGCTGTTCTTTTCAACCCATCATACAAAGAATTGCTCGTGGCTAAGAGCTTCCTAGGCCTCGCGGTATGTGCATCATTGTGCTCTTACGTCAGAATACCAGGAAATTGAATTCTAGACATCGCGTACTGTCTCGAGGAAAATGTTAGCTACAGATGTGAATGCTCAGAGGAAGTGGTGCCTCCGTGCTTTGGCAATTTGTAAATGAGATTTTGCAACATCCCTTAGAAGAAAATTTTCTAGCATCAGAACAGTTATTGGGAAAGTGCAGGTGAGAAGTTCAGAGAGTTCCAGGAGCTCACAGAACACGAGGGCATTTCCTGCCTCATCCTCAATGCACAGTGATGTGGAAACACCTTCTCTCTCTCTCTCTCTCTCTCAAAAGGGATCTTGATATAGTTCAGGTAGAAGACAGACAGCCTCAGAAGGCTATTTTCAAAATATACATATATATATATGTATATGTGTATATATATATATATATATATATCAATCACAGATTTGGGAAATCAGATCTAAACAGAAATAAGATGTTTTAAGTGACTTACGCCAGTCCTTGCTTATGAAGACTCAAAGGCAACCAAATGTCACCGTCACTCAATCACTGACAGCTGCAAGCAGTGCAAAGGCCAAATGTGCTGATGAAACACCACCTCCAAATGTAATAGAGTGAATTAAGTGACACAGACAGGCAACCCTGACTCATTGAAATCAAGGAACAGCCAATTGGAAAAAGTTGCAAAAGGATCAATTTTCCCCTCTCGGTGTTTGAAGCCACCTGTTATTTAGAATTGACTTCATCTCTTCCTGACTCCTGACGTCCCCGCTCTACAGCAGCCGATGGCAGGAGAAGGATGCGCCACATCCCGAGGAATGCTGCCATAAATGCCGAGGCCCCTGGCAAGTGACAAAAACCCAGCAGCAATTGGCCAAAGCCACGAAAGGGCCATCTCAGCTCCCTGGAGTGGGGAGTCTAGGGCGACTGTCCAGCGAGCTGAGGCCAGGGGCTACAGCGTCATCACCAGGACACCCTCTCTGTCCCTGTGGCCTCACACTTTGCCGTCTCCATTCCACTTTTCACACGGGTCTCATTTTCCCTCACTGCAATGAAACAATGCCCAGGTGCTGGAGAAGGTGGCTTCTGACAGCCCAACCTACAAGCTTACAGGTCACATCTCGAGATTAAGAGCTCCCCCTTCCCATCCAACTCCAGGGAATGTCCAGGGAGGTGATCCCATTGCCTCCCAGTCATGGTAAAACTCCCACCCAGACTGAATGCTGCAGATGCTGCAGCTATGGCTTCCCAGCCTGTTATGCACCAACGCAATACCTGGGGGCGGGGGAAAGACTGCATCCCACAGGACACAGGGGTTAGGAAGAGAGTTCTCCAAAGCAGGGATCCAAGCACACTACGGCAAGAGAGGGAGGGCTCCTTGGCTGCTGTGATCGACCCCAGGGAGCCAGAGTCAGAAGGACTTTGGGCATCCTTCAGGAGACCCAGAATAAACCTGTAATGATATTTCATTGTATTTCAGCTCATTAAAAAACTGGCCCAAAACCAAAAAGGATGCCAGCTCTAGGAATGCTTCAGAATCAACAAGCAGAAATACAGAAAATGGGCTTTGACCCAGTACTAAAATCATTTTATTAGGTGGTTCTGGCTGAGTTCTAGCACACAGGTTTCCAGGTAGACTTTCCATCCCAGAAACACATATGCACACACACATGCATAAACACATATACATGTATGCATGTGTGAACACATATGCACATGCCCACATACACTCTCACACATGCATGTACCCACGCACACACATGCATATGTGCATGGCACACACAGGCACATGCACACGTGCACACACAGCTTGGACAGTGTCTGGGCCAGGACAGGGCAGGTATGTCCTGCAATCCCAGTGGCTTAAACAACCACAGTTTGTTTCCCACTCACATGGACAAAAGAGCCCAGGAGCATTGATCTGTGACGCCTCTCTCAGCACGTGATTCCCTGGTCTTCAAGGCAGGGAGCTGAGGGGCAATATTGAAGTGAAACGCTTCCTGTGGAAGAGCAGCTCACCGACCTGCAGGGCCAGAAAATGCAGAGCACCCACAGATAGGGGGCAGGGGTGTCCTCGAACCCCCCATCACAATCATCCTGTGTTTCTAAGGAAGATGTGCTGGTTAATTTTACGTGACAACTTGGTTGGGCCACGGTGCCCAGATATTTGGTCAAACATGACTCAGGATGTTTCTGTGAGGATGTTTTTTGAACGAGATAAACATTTAAATGGGTGGACTTGGAGTAAACCGGATTGTCCTCCCTACGTGTGGGCCTCGTCCCATCAGCTGAAGGCCTGGAGAGGACAAAGGCTGAGGTCGCCTGCACAAGAAGGAATTCTGCAGACGCCTTCGGACCCCAGCCGTAGCTCTTCCCTGTGTCTCTGCAGCCTGACGGCTCCCTATCAGCGTCGGGCTTCAGACTCATCAGGCCACCACAACTGCATGATCCGACCCCTTAAAATCTCTCTCTCTCCATATATATACATACACACACACACACACACACATGTACATATGTACATATACACATATATACACGTGTGTATATATACAAATACACACATGTGCACATATACACATATATGCACATACATGTATACATGTACACATGTGTGTGCATGCATACATACATACATATATATATATACACACACATACACACACAGAGGAAAGAAGAGAGACAAAAGAGATTGGTAAGACATTTGCTGGAAGATTTTGTCATCAGAGGAGCAGGACAGCACATTGTCTCAAAGATCTCAAGCCGTGGGTAGGGCCTTTCTAGTACTCAAGACCCTGAAAACGAACCACCTTCCTTTCCTTCCGGCACAGCCACCTCCCCTTCGCAAGCTGAGTGAGCTCAGGGGCATCCCCGTGACCCAGCACCTCACCCCCGTCTACGCCGTGGGTGCTATTTTACCTGTAGGTTGTTTTTACCACCCCACACTGGACAGCACTGACCACTGTCTTAGTCTTCTTTTTGCTGCCTCCCGCGTCACACTTCACTATTTGCGTGACCATAGAATGGGGACTGTCCTTGATTTAGCATCTGCACCAGTGCGGCGCTGAGAAAGGAAAGGTCTGCTCTATGGGCAGGTATCACCACCAAAAAGCAAACCCACCTAACCTTGGTCTTATCTGGGAAACAATATCCAGGCATCCTCTAAAATCCAGGAGATTCTAGACTACGAGGTGAACACGGAAGCAAATGCTGTCTAGAAACGCAGCGCTTCGCACCTCCATCTACAGGTAATGACCCTGTAGCGCCACATGGTGGACAGACGTCGACGCCAACCTTCAACCCTGTTTTCATTCCTATCCTGGCTCATGATGACTCAGTTTCCCTACCTACAACATAAATTAAGAAGACAAAAATTCCCTCAACTTCTTGCAAGGATTAGTGAAAGCAACAACAAAACACTCAATACGTGGAAAGTGTCCTAAATCACATAATGGAAAATCCATGGAAAACAGTTCTACCTCTAAGAGGATTTACCGCAACCGGAACCAACCATCCTACCCTGCAGCCATTCTCCTCAAAGGAAGGGGGCTGCTGTTTCGCAAGAACCATCTGTTGCCCTCTTCTGCTGTTCCAGCTGACGCCTCAGCAATCCTTCCCCACCACTAAAAATAAAATACATGTAGAACCTGACAGAACCAATGCCAAGTCACTGGAGCCAAATTCAGGTTGTATTTTTAAAAGCGCCTATAAAACCATCTATAAATAGAAAGGTTTTCCTGTTATTTTAATTACTTCATTTTAATGAAAACAGACTCCACTTGGTTGGGATTTAGAGATGGCCCCCAGGGCTGGCTCTCAGCCCCAGCGCCACGGCTTAGCACAGCGCCCGGTCCTGCAAAGGGAGTGCTGACTCCAGCCAAAGGAATCTTGGGGTGACAGTGTCATTGCACCCAGAGTATCTTGGTGACTTCTCGTTCTAGGTCAGTGATTCCAACGTTTCCTTTGGGGACTTCCGGGGTGTTTCAAAGCCTTTCAAGCACGTGCATATTCCTAGAACTCACATGACGGCTTGCTCACGGCTTTAAGGTGAGCGTGAACCGCAGACGGCTTCTCGGAGTTGGAGGCGGAAGCATTTCTGAGTTGGACACGTGATCCCTGCTGCGGCTCCAGAGTCTGCTGGCAGACAGGCGTGTCTGAGACGGGGCGTGCCACCTGGCAAGGCAGGAGGAGGGTTCACTGCTGCCTCGCGCTGGCTTGGGGGGGACAGGGAGACAACACTGGGGGCCCCTACCTGCCTCCAGACTGGGCGGGAGGCTGAAGGATCTGGGCTGGCCCTGGCCGGTGGCTCCTATCTGCCTATGTGACACCATGTGCCGCCATGAGTGAAGAAAACAACACATCAGACAGGCAGAGAGTCAGGCCCAACGAAATCCATTCTGCTTCTTGTGAAAGCTGAGCCTCTGTGCCCCCAGCCTCAAACAGCTGCACCTCCCGTTGCCCGGGCCCCAGAGCTACACCGCCAGACTGCCTGGCCAGGAGGTTCTTAGAGCCCCTCATCTCAGCTTTCCTGTCTGGGTCACTAACCCTAAGACCACAAAGGACCAGGTAATACTCACCTAGCAACACGAGGACCTCACTCTGCCAGTCACCGGCTGTGTGACTTTGGGAATGTTCCTTAACCCCTCTGTGTCCCTCAGTTTCCTTGTCTGTAAAATGGGGGTGATAATGATGCTCACTCTTGGGCGGTTGTGAGGATGAGCAGGTCAACTCAGTGCGGAGCTTGACAGGTCCCGGTGCACGGCAAGCCCCATGTACTCAGCCATACGATTATTCAATGTACACGTTAAAATAATTGTGAATATCATTGGATCCATAGGATCGACTGATCGTACACAAACATGAGCTTGTTCTAATCAACTGTGTCCTGTCTGAGAGAACAGTCTCCACAAAATGTGACAGTGTAGGTGTGTTCCTGTTCACGCAAGATCCGTTAAATAAACAACCTGCAAACATTATCATGCACTTTCTTTGTTCCTAGATGGTTATTTTATCATTTCCCCGTCTCTGTCTCGCAGAAAACAGGTAACAGAGCCATCAATTTGGATGTGTAAAACAAAACAAACCTATCAAGGCAAAACGTAGTGACAAACCACGAGTGTCTCTGCTCTCCTGGAGCTTCCTGCCATCCCCCTCAACGACCAGGCACCGCGCTGTCTGCTGGGCTTCCCGATGGGCCCTGGTGTCTCATCATAGGGCTCAGCGGATGCACAGGACAGCAGGTCCAGGTCATCTTTTGCCACCTGGAAGGAAGCCTCTCAACCTCTGGCCACCAGCACCACAACTCAAAATGAGGAGCTTTAAAAGATGAACTCTATAGCTCCACCTCGACTTCTAAATTGAATATTGCAGGGAGAGTGCTGGTGGAAAAAGAAAAGAAAAGAAAGGCAGAGTAGAGGAGAGGAGGGGAGGGGAGGCGAGAGGAGGGGAAAAGGGAAAGGGAATAAAAGAAAAGAGAAAAGAAAAAGGATTTACTAATCTACGACATTTATGTCCAGCAGACAGGCAAGTGGATCTCTGAGAAAAAGACCTGGTTACTTAGTAGCAAGTCAAGTTTCTCAAACATCATGCACAGAGTCCTCCTTTCAGCTTTGCCTGTTGTCTTCTTGGGTATCAGTGACGCCAATGCCCCTGTTTGGCGATGCTGGCACCATTCTATTATCAGTAGGAGAAAGGTAGTTACCAAGGACAAGATTTGCAACAGCCACACGAACCTGGCCTAACTTGGAAAGCCGTCCCAGCCAGAAAGAGCACATTTCTAATAACAGAAGCAGGCTATTGCCCCTGAATGTCTGGCAGGGCATGAGGAGGTTGGCAGAAACTACCAACCCCAAGAAGGGGTCTCCCAGCACACACTGAGGAACAACAGTGTGTGGGACTCAAAGGCCAGGCACCTCCCTTCACTGTCCTACAGTCTGAATCCATGTGGGGGCCGCGGGGGACTTAGAAACAAAACACTGTAGAGTCCCATTTGGGGTATTGACAATAATTTTATAAGATGTAAAATTTTACTCAACATTAATCATGGGTTGCTCTTGGATTAAGCAGCTACATTCAGGCACCCGGCTCAGAGTTCCATTCCTCAGTCTGCTTTTTCAGGAACAATCACTGGCAGGAAGCATCCTCCTCTTTGTAATGCAGCGGGTCAGCGTGGTGCTGGATCGACCCCCCGGGTGTGGGAGCAGATGCCATCACTTGGGCCATGTGTCACCTTGAGCAGGACAGTCAGCCTCCTGTGCCTCAGTTTCCCCATATCCACACTAAGAATGTTAGCACCTTTCTCATAGGTTCCCTGTGATGACTGGCTGATGTTCTGAAGTACTTCAAACAGTCCCGGAAACACAGTGAGTTCTGCTCCACCATGAGCTGTTACCACCATGGAACCACCAGAGCACACCCCGAGACCCTTCCACATCGTCCACCTGGCCTGGACCCGGGGCCACAGTCAGACATCCAAACAGTCATGTGTAAGTTCTTGGCATCTTAAACCAAGACAGAAGTGGCCAAGCTGAAAAAGTAGGCAGAAGTTAAATGGGCTGGGGTCCGTCTTGGGCTCCTCGTCACACCCTGCCCCTGCACTGGGAAGCAGAGGAACGAGAGCCGTCCCCAGGGCCGTGTGGCTCATGAGGAAGCACACTGCGAGTCTCACCAGTTCCCATCTTCCCTGACTTCCCATTCAAGCGGAACAGCAGACCCTCAGAGCAGAGTCACTCCGGGCCCGCTGACCGGCACGGTGGGGCTGCAGGTCCACTGCACGCCGGATCGGTTATGTCAGGGCCTCGCAGGCTGTGGGTACCAGAGCAGAGTTCCTTTCTGGGCACCACACTTCAAATGTGATGAAAGCCAACTCAACAAGAAAGTCTTAGATCAAGGAGGCAGATTGAATAAGACACAACTCTCCCCCCTCACATGTAAATGTTTATTTTTTTAATAGACTTTATTTTTTAGAGCAGTTCTAGGTTCATGGCAAAATTGAGCAGAAGATACAGAGATTCCCCATATACCCCCTGCCCCAACACCCGTACAGCCTCCCCAAGATAGACAAATAGACAAAAGATGTCCAACACATGGAAACTTTAGCATGGCTGGAAAAGAAACCAGAATAAATGCAGATCCAATGTTCTTGACCAGAGGGGTGCAGTGGCTCACACCTGTGGTCCCAGCACTTTGGACAGCCAAGACAGGAGGAACCTTTGACGCCAGTAGTTCAGGACAGCCTGGGCAACACAGAGAGACCCCATCTTTATGAAAAATAAGAAAAATTAGCTGGGCATGGTTGCATGCACCTGCAGTCCCAGCTACTCCGGAGGCTGGGGCAGGAAGATCATTGAGCCCAGGAGGTTGAGGTTGCAGTGAGCTGTGATGAGGCCACTGCACTCCAGCCAGGGTGACAGAGTGAGACCCTGTCTCAAAACAAACTTGCTTGACCAACATCAAGTTATATTGAAATGAATTTATTAAAGTTTAATGACAAAACTCGTTTTTTCCATGTACTAGAAAGGGAGGCTTCCAAACTAATCATAGATTGCACCTGGAGTTAACTTCCAGCTAGTAAACCCAAGTGTAAAAACGTATTCATTTTAAAGAAAGCTAATGAATCGCTAAGGACTTTGGGGGGGGTGCATTTTATGTGAAACAAAATGTCAAATCATTTGTAACAGGATAGAACTCAAGTAGCATGCCAAGGGACACTGGGGTTACAGTAGGAACCCCGATAAATCATGGTCCAAAAAGAAACCCTCCAAAAAATGTAATGAAGGCCATTATGATGTAGTGATGAGTGAAAAGACGGTGAATTTCCTTACCTGTGTTTACCTCTTACTTGGTAAACACTTATACCTCATTATTTCCTTGACACCAAACGAGGGCAATGTTTCCTGTCATCAGGGTGCATGGTCCAGCCCCAATTATTTTCAAATGTTTTCTGTTCACAAGATCTTTTAAATGTTTGGTGAAAATATTAAGCCACGTGTGTGATTACCACACTATTCACGCTGTCTTTCCTTGCGCTGTGTTGCAGGCAGAGGTGACTGTGAGAGTCTGGACCACGCGCCCAGCCCCCAGCTCTGCTCCCACATCACAGGCGTGGCCACGACCATCCACACCCTCCTGTGTAGCACGACAGCAGACACACGACTTCACACCAACCAGAGCTGTCTACCTTTTACACCTTGAAACAAACACAGCTGTGCTTAAAGTGGTCAGCTTGCAGGTGTGGACAGCAGGGGTGGGGTGGGGCCAGGGGAAAGCCCCACCCATTCTCCGTCTCCAAACTCCTCCCCCTTGATAGTATTGGCATCTTCCCAAGGCGTCCTGCTTCCAGTTCTCCCGGGTCGAGTGCTCTCCTGTGCAAGAAAGAGTCTGAACCCAAACAAGATGTCTCAAAAGATAAAAGCAAGCATCTCTAAGTAATAACCCTGTGCCTCAGGGACAAGGTGAATACATAGACACTGCAACTCCTGAGTCCCAGGTTCTTAAGAACTTTCTGCAGAGCTCGTATTACCGCAGAAACACATTCTTAATGTTTCTCACTGCTTGGAAGAAGCAAAATAGTTTTAAAATATGCAACGTGTGTCCTATTTAATCTCAAGATTTTTTGAAGGAAATTTTGAAAAACAAAAAATTTTACAGCACATGACTGTTCAATCATTCACCAGAAGGTATTTAGCACCTACTGTGGTTTCCTGATGAGCAAGAAAATCTCCCAGCATTTTGTTAACAAAAGCTACCACTGGGAAGTCGCCCAAGAAATAGTTTCTATCATTTTATGGGTGTGGATCGTCTACAGAGTTCAGGAAACTTAATATCAAGTTAAATCAGATTTGTACTATGCTTTTACACTTTGCTTGATTAAATCTACTTGGAGAATATCGGCACAAATAAATTCTTATAAATTCGTGAACTGTAGTAGAATGGTTAGCATTTAAAGAAACCCTGATGTGAATTACTTTGTCAATCATATGCTCTGATTTGTTTTGTTTAATATGTACTTTTGCAAACACTTTGGATTTTATTAGGAAAGAAAATATATAAATTTTGGAAAGAATTTAAACTGCATTTTCTAACATTAATTTTTTAAACGTCCTCATATGAAACTTATTTCCAGAACGTAAAAACAAGTTTCTTCCATTCTTTATCCTCACGCAGGCAATCCTTGGGGGCCTCCCTCGCCGATTAGCGCATGCGCAGCAACCAAGCTGTCGTGGGATGGTGGCGACCTCTACAGGCTAAAGATGGGAACTGTCCAATTTAAAGTTCCTTCAACATCTCCAGGCTCTTAGAAGAATTACGCCTGAAAACAGTTTTTCCTTCTTCTTGTCTGTTACTACTCACACCCAAGGTACTTCCACCTAAGGCAATCATTTTCTCACACTTTCATGGAAATGAAATGCTTCTCTTTTCCTTTTTGCTATTTTTTGCCAATGAAGAATAAATCTTTCTTTCATTTCTATTTATGAGTGAAAATATAAAAATGATTCTAATTATGCTCAGAGTCTGTATCAAGGTCACAAAAAGAAAGACATTTGAAATAAAATCAGACATCACTAACTGCTAACCCTTGATTCTCCCTAAAGACCCCTTCACAGAAATTCCACAGATTCTGTTTCCTAAGTATCAGGATTCCTGCTTCTTAAAAGACTATTAGCGATTACCTTTCTTGTTTATGCATTGGTCTGTTTCTCCATTATTGCATATTGGTGTTTCCAGTATTTCAATGCCTTGTGTATCAATCAAAATGGATTAAGCTGCAGTAACAAACTAACCTGAGCCCTTAGTGGCTTTGCACAAAGCTCCATCATTCCCCTACCCACCCACCCCACAAAGTGTTCCATGGTTTCAGCCACTATCTGGGGACTCCAGCTTCCAAGCAGTGACTTGAAGACCCAGGCGAAGTGCTTCCCACAGCTGCACCATTTGGCTGGCATGGCCTCCAGGGCACTGCGTCAGTGAAGAAGAACTGGAGGGTGATGCCCTTCCTCTGAAATGCTTTGGAAGCCCAGGAGTGATGCTTGAGACTGTGGCCCACTGTCCAGTGTGTGCCATGTGGCCCTGCTTAACTCCAGGGGCTGGGAAATGGAGTTGTCACATGAACATTCACTGAGCAGTAAATGTCTCTGTCACACAGTATATTTCAAAAATATTTTAAGTTTGACATTCTTAAGGGAGAGATGGATCTAACCCAAAATTTCAACCCCATTTATTCTTCTCTCCATGAGAATATGCAATCTTAATCAGTTATAAACTGTTGTATTGCCTTAAAAAACAGAAAAAGGAGCAGGGGGAAGCAGTTTCCTTCAAAATAAAGACATAGAGGAATAATGGTCAGTAATAAGGGACCACTTCTGAGATGCAGAGATCACCCTAGTCATTTGGAGCAAGCTGTGACCAAGAAGAACCACAGCAGCTCTAAGCTACAGGGCATACAGGGCAAGAACTCCAACAATCCTTTTCTTTTCTTTTTTAGTCTCCATAGAGACTGCCAAAAATTGCCAGGGCTGACTATATTGCAAGTCATCACCATAGGGTATTGGGAAAAGTTTTCAGTTATCAATAATGGAGCCTCAGATAAGCCTCATTGGCTATGATACTCCCACTGTGCAAAGTTCAACAATTCTTTGTGGACTACAAACAACACAACGCACTTATGAACGGAGAGGAGAAAAGTTAAATAAATCTCAGCGTCTGCCTGCTCAGCCCCCGTAGGCCTCGGTGGAGAAATAGCACCTCCCAGTGATTCTTCCTCATATAATCTTTTTTTCCTGGTTTTTTGTTTTGTTTTGTTTTCTCATGTAATCTTGCAGTTGCCCCACAGGAAGAGGAATTCAGTTCTTGGCTTTATTGCAATGGCTGAACTCTAATACATTTCTGGGCATTTTAAATTTCTTCCAGAAAAACTGATGAGCCACGATCTCATATAACTGTCCATCACAGATGATTTTTCAAGTAACTGTTGGAGCTAATCAGTGTCACTGAAAAAAGATGCAGTGAAACGGCATAATAGTCCACACTGTCAAGATTCTCCACAAGGGGCCAGAAAAATAGGGTGGAAGAGGAGGTGGATGATGAGTGAACAAAGAAAACAAGATTTGTGAGGATGGCTCAGAGGAAAATTGGCTGTATCCAGATCCGTCTGCCATAAAACAGTGATCAAATGTATGCGTGATGGGGTGAGATGTGAAGTTTCATCTCCTGGTCGTTTACATGAGACATGGAACAAGTTCTACTTCTCCTCTCCCTGGTAGCCCATAGACACACATGTATGCACACAATCACACACACACACACAGTCAAGGGCAAGCCTATGATATAACAAACTTTTGGGCTCAATGAGGAGGTAGCCAGGTGAGGAAGGGAAAAATAAAAGCAGCCCTGACATCTGGTGGCTGGCCTGACACCCACGGCTGGGCCAGGCCATTCTCCTCTTGGACACAAACATTCTCACAGAACATCTACTCCAGACAAGGTTACTCTGAGAGCATGATTACATGAGAGAAAGCAAGGCACTTGATAATTTTGTCTAAGCAAGGAAAAAACAAATCCTAAGATTTTCCCTGCTTTCTGAGAACTTCCAATCTACAGCCAACACCTGCCTCCTTAGACCCTCCCCAAATCACCCAATCAAAGTCCCAATCCTACCCCGAGTTCCTTCCAGCCCCTCCTGCTGAGCTGCCCCACGGATCCTCATGCTGGGTTTTCTCTCTTGCTGAAGTGAGTACCTGACCTACAGGCGCACTCCTGCCGGCCTCTGGCTGGCTGCACTGACACGGGAGGGAAACCTTCCCAATCAGAGAGAGTTTACAAGACCAATGGAGCGGTTTCCCTTCCCTCTCCCAACCCTGCTGGAAGATTATACATAAAAACAGGCTGGAAGGGAGAAAGAAGAGAGTTGGAGGGAAGAAAATAAGTAAGAGCAAGAGAGTTTGTTCTCGTTTGCTGTTGCCTCTAAACATCTCCCCACTGCTTCGGTATTCACTCACAACGCACACAAGTAACTCCGGAGAGTGGATGTGGATTTGGAAATAAAGAACTGATTCTCACTTCTTGTCTGGACCTACAAACGCACCCAGTGATGCCGAGGCAGGGAGAGGACGGCACGGAGGTGAGAAGAGGTGTAACTAGATGGGAGAGAGCAAATATTAACACAAATGAAGCCAAATTTGGCAAAGCAAGAAACCTGTTTCCAGCGTGTCGTGGGAGGGCACGGCAGAAGCTGGACAAATGAGCCAGGTTTCCAACCCCAGAGGCAGCAAAGCGTGGCGGGGGGCCACCATCAGGAGCTGCGTTCTGCTCTAGCAGCAGCTGCGTCCACTTAGGTTCATCCACGCCAGGGGGCTGTACGGAACCACCTGGACCCCTGAACAGCAGGACTAGACTTCCCGCTGATGGAGCCAAGAGAGCAGCAAAGGCGTCAGCCTGTAAAGGCCGGGCCTCCAGCACCCAGGACAGGGCTCGGTGAGGGCCCCCGGGAGACTCCGTGTGCTCTGCCCGCCTGCCACACGGCAGCCCTGCCAGCGGGCCTCTCCCCCTTCTCTCTGCAGCGGCAGACGTGGTCATTCTCTGTGGATGTAAAAGGGGGGAAAAGGGAGAAAAACCCTTTGAGGAGAGAGAACTTTGAAGAACAACTGGATTTCGCCCCAGGGACTCCAAAAGAGGCTACCCATTTGACTGGAAGTGACAGGAATACCTGGAGTTCAACAATAGCAACAACAAAAACTCAAGAGAGAAATTGAAATGGTGCAGTAAAGCTATTTGCTTAACATAAAAGAAGGCAGTAAAGGAGGCTGAGAGAGTCAAAAGCAACATGACATACAGGGAAAAAGCAGCAAAGTGGCAGGCACAACTGCAACCACACGGAGGGATTGAGCTCTCCCCAAAATGCAGAGGTTGTCAGAAAGACAAGCAACATCCAACTCTGTACTGTCTAGGAGAGATACAAGTGACATTTAAAGTTGCAAACAGGTTGAAAGGAAAAAGATAAAGAATATATATACTATAAAACAGTAACCAGAAGACAGCTAGAGAGGCTACAGTAATATCAAACAAAATGGACTTTAAGACAAGCTATATTAACAGAGTATCCTATAGGCCAAAGGGAAAAATCACAGGGGAAATTGGACATGTCTTGAACTGAATGAAAATGACCATGGATGCAAAACTCCTTACAAAATAGTAAAAGCAAGTCCAGCAATATGTAAACAGGATAGTGCACTGTGACCAAACAGGGCTTATTCCAGAAATACAAGAAGAGTCTAACATCTAAAACTCAATGACTGTAACAAACCATACTAAGAGAATAAAGAAACAAAAATCACATGATCATCTCAATAGATGTTAAAAAATTGTATGACAAAAATCCAACACTGTCTGTGATGCAAACTCTCAAAACACTTGGAATATAGGGGAACTTTCTCCATCTGATAAGGGAATCTATAAAGCCTACAGCTAACGTGAATGCTAATAAACAAAGATAAGTGCTTCCACTAAGATCAAGAACAAGGCAAGGATGTCTGCTTTTACCACTTGTATTCAACATGGCCCCGGAGAGTCTGGCCAGCCCAGTAAAGGAAGAAAAAGAAATTAAACATAGCCATGCTGGAAAGGAAGGAATAAAATTGCCTTTATGCTCAGACAAGATGATAGTTTATATAGGAAATTTCAAGGAATCTATAAAAAAACTACCAAAACTAATAACGAATTTTAGCAAAGTCCCAGGGCACAAGAGCAATATATAAAAATCAATTGTATTTTTATAGACTAGTCACAGACAATCCAAAATGAAATTAAGAAAACAATTCTGTTCACAATAGCATCAAAAATAATAAAATACTTAGAAATAAATTTACCCAAAGAAGTGGAACACCTGTGCGTTGAGAACTCCAAAACATTGTAGAGGGGAATTAAATAGCTAAGTAACTGTAGAAATATATCATGGATTGGAAGGCTAAATATTGTTAATATAGTAATATTCCTCAAAATGGTTTATAATTTTGAAACAATCCCTATTAAAAATCCCATCAGGATATTTTGTAGAGCCAGAATAAAACATAAGAGAAAGTCTTGGTGACCTTGAGTTTGAGGCAAAGTTTTCTTAGACATGACACCAAAGCATCATCTATGAAAGAAAAAAGTGATAAATTAGATTTTATCAAAATTAAAAGATTTTACTCTTTACAATATAGCAATAATATCAATAAAATAAAAAGACAAGCTACCAACCGGGGAGAATATTTGTAAATCATATGTCTGAAAAAGGACTTTTATCCAGAAGATACAAAGAACTATTAAACTCAATTTTTTTTATTTTTATTTATGTATTTTTTTATTTCAGCAAATTATGGGGGTACAAAAGTTTAGATTATATATATTGCCCTTGACCCCTCCCCGAATCAGAGCTTTAAGCATGTCCATCCCCTAGACAGTGTGCATCGGACTCATTATGTACGTATACACCCATCCCCTCCCCACCACACCTGCCCGACACCTGATTAATGTTATTCCTAAATGTGCTCTTAGGTGATGATCAGTGAAACCAATTTGATGGTGAGCTTATTTTTCCATTCTTGGGATATTTCACTTAGTAGAATGGGTTCCAGCTCTATCCAGGAAAATACAAGAGGTGCTATATCACCATTGTTTCTTATAGATGAGTAGTACTCCATGGTATAAATATACCACATTTTATTAATCCACTCATGTATTGATGGGCACTTGGGTTGTTTCCACACCTTTGCAATTGTGAATTATGCTGCTATAAACAAAAAGACAAGCAGTGTAATTTTTTATGGGCAAAAGATTTGAATAGACATTTTACCAAATATAATGTACACAATTAGTAATCAGAGAAATCAAAACCACAGTGAGACACTACTGTGTACCCACTAGAATGGTTATACTCAAAACAGACCAAAAATACCAAGTGCAGGTGAGGATGTGGAGAACTTGGACCCCTCGTCTCTTGCCTGGGGGGATGTAAAATGGTGCAGCCACTTTGGGAAACAGTCTGGCAGTTTCTTAAAAGGTTAAACGTGCTTACCACAGAGCCCAGCCATTCCACTGCTAGGTATCCACCCAAGAGAAAGGAAAACAGAGGTGCACACACAGCCTTTTACACAAATGTTCACAGCAGCAGCCACAGTAGCTAAAACTGGAAACCATGCAAATGTCCATCGATAGGAAAATGAAAAAAATGTGGCACGTCTATGCGGTGGTATTCTACTCAGCCACTAAGAGAAGCAAACTACTGATACAGGCAACATGCGTGAGCCTAAAGCATTATACAAAGTGGAAGAAGCCAGACATAAAACAATACAGATCGCATGATTCAATTTTTATGAAAATTTCTAGAAAAGACAAAAAAATATAGCCAGAAAGATGGGTAGTTTCCTGTGGCTGTAGTGGCCTGTAGGAGCAGGACTGACTGCCAATGGGCAAGAGGAAATTTTCTGCGGTGATGAAAACATTCTAAAACTGGATTGTGGTGATGGTTACAGAACTCTACGTCACCAAAATTCATTGCACACTTACCGTGGGTAAAATGCATGGCATGTTAAAAAAAAAGAAAAAAGAAAACCCTGCAAACAATGGCCATGCAGTCAATGGCGCATTATGAAAGGTTTTAGGCTTATTAGAGGGTTCCTTCTTGAACAAACTAACTCTAGTTTTATCACTAAATTCTGGTGTCAAAGGGAAGTAGAAGTGTCTACACCTGTGAGTAAATTCACTTCCCATGATGGCACTGCATCCTGGACAAAAACGTGCCCTTAGCGGAGGCAGCAACCATAGTTTTGTTTATCAGACAACTTGTGTCTATGCCATAGAATGAAATGGAAAGGTCGGGTTTCACAGACCCTGTGATGTTTCAAAGGAACCTCTTTCTCTCTAGGGTCATCAGTAAGGCTTATTTGCAAAATTATTTTCTTATCAGGTATTAGAACACGTTTGCTTTGGCATTGTCACTTGGGCACTGTGTGAAACACAAGGGAAGGCATATGTATGTGTTCCTGTGTCACCAGGAGTGGCATGTGAGTACTGGCACCAGAAACAGAGAGCAGCCTATCACAGCAGCCTCCTCCGGCTCTTAGCCGAGGTGACCCAGGTGCTCCTAAAGACACTTACTGATCACAACCACTCTCCTCAAAGAGATTTCAAGGTTTTACATACACAAGTGATACTGAACTTGGGTTCTGCCAAATCTGCAAGTTGGAAGCAGTGGTGGCAGGTAGACCTTTAACAGCCGGCTCTCCTGGGGGTGGAAAAGACCAACTTTGTAACATTTGCTGATTGCCATGGTGCAAGAGTCTCACCGTGGCCGATTCCAGGCTACTGGCTTGACGTTACCGAATGTGTAGTTGGGAAGAGATGTCCCCGGGTGGCTCTGGTGAACCAGTTGTGAGCTGGCTCCAGCACACCTGTGCCTGGGGATGGGGGAGCAAGAGCAGGACAGGATGCACACACATTATAATTTTTAATCAAGACTTAAAATGTCAGAGTAAAACTATGTAACCTTTTTTTACTTGAACAGTTGGAATAAATTTAAAAGCATTTCAAATTTAACTAGTTGTTAACTCGTAATCATATTGCTTCTCTATATTTGAGTGTTCTATCTGCAAATTCTCAATAGGTTTATTTACATAGATATGTATTACATTAATATATACATGCATGCATGTATACACATGCATATCACATATATATGCACACATACACATGTTAGAGTTCACTATATATGTACACACATATACAAACACATGCTAGAGTCTACAGGCTTCCAGTTAGTTACAAGAAAATGGTTCATCATGGACCTTAATTAGTAGAAATTATGTTCCCCCTTAATAACCTTAACCCCCCATGGTTTACTGGAAATGACTGGAAAATGCTAATTAATCATAGCCAAACTCACAAGTTCTGGCCTAACTGAGAAATCAGTCCAGGAGTCAGGCAGGGATCAGAATAGCAGCGTTGTCACTGGTGAAGCTGACAGAGAGACAGAGGCTCAGCACTGAAGCCACAGTGCACCTTCCCATCCTGCTCGCATCCCTGTGTCACCTGCAGGGCAGCTGGACAAACGCAAGCCAACCTTTGCTCAGACGAACACTAATATCTGGTGTGACTTCATGGCCTGAACCCTCAGAATTGGGCTACTAGTCTCAGCACTAGCTCAGGGCCCAACACATCACGGATTGCGTCAGACCTGGCACAGCACCGATTTGGGGCACTTACAGTCAATTTTTACTGATCTGTGTTTAGCACACTCACAGTAGCTCCCAATTATTAGGCATCTACCACACCAGGCTTTCAAAGGCTTTATTGTTAGCCCTGACAACAACCTGCCAGGTATGTTGGTCCTCCATTTACGGATGTGGGTACTCAGGGAGGTTAAGTAGCCTGCCCGGGACACTCAGCTGCTAACTAGGGGACTGGGATCCGGCTCAGGACTAGCTCCTTCCACGTGCAGTAAAGGTCCTTGTGGTTGGCCAGGATCCAGGCAGGTAGCTGGCGAGATTCCAGGTATATAACCATCAGGCACGAAATCTGGCCAAGAGAGCCAAGCAAGAGTCACTTAGAAATAACAATAATCCACTGAGCTCATTTCCTGTGTGAGGAACATCCAGCAATTGCACACCTCATTTGATCTTGAGCTTTCCATAAAGTGTAGCAAGAAAAGCTCCCATCTTAAAATTACCATTGCCAGAGAGTTCACAATAGCAGGGAGGGCTGAAGAGCAGCAATTAATAATTTTGCGTTCACGTAGCATCTGGCATTTGTAAAGTACTTGTCAATCATCTTTCCTTTTGGCTTCCCATAAGCACTGCAGGTAGAGAGTTAGAAACGATCATTCCTATCCTATTCTCAAAGAAGTCGTGAATGGTAACTTGATCCTAGAGGAAGAGAGCGTAATAGCAAGCAGAGCTGGAGATCGATGATGACTCTCAGTCTATTCAGAAAGCCACTTCAAGAAGTTAACGGAGAGGTAAATTGTGCCAGCTTTGTTAACAGGAGAGAGACAGTAGTTTTTTCCTTCTTACTATGTAAGAATCAGACGATCAAAATACACATCTGCAAATACCACCAACAGGAAGGGTCAAAAGGGCTCATGCTTCTTTAGTACTTTGGGACATAACTTTTGTTATTTCAAAGTAGAGAAATTATAAATGTGTCTGTGTGCATTCCCCACGGAGGAGAGACAGACTGGGCGGCTACATGCCATAACAAACGCTAAGCATGCTGTGACCCCTCCGTGACACAGAGCAAACACACGACTGGCTGCCGAGGGAGCCGTCCAGGCTTTTGCGCTGTTGGGAATTTGGAAGGCTGACCGGTGGGGAGGGACACTTATCTCCGCTGTGTCATAGTAGTTGAGCCCCTGCCTTTCGCTGGGCACAACACGTGGACACGGAGAGCAATCCAGGCCTGCTCCCTGCCTGCGCTGGAGGGGAGCGGCACCCACCGGTGACCCCATTTGCATATCTACAAGACCTGTGATAAGTGACATGGTAAGTGATAGTGCACAACAGGGGAACATGGTCTGGCGGGTCAGGAAAGACAGTGTGAGAAAGTGACATTGAGCTGAAGTCTCAAGTATGAGTATGTATTACCTGCTAAAGAACGAAGGAGGGAACAGCATGTTCAAAGGCCCCGTGGTAGAGGCTGAACAAATCCTTGGAGAGATTAAAAGGAGGCCAAAAGTTCTTAGAGCCTCAGAGACTGAAGATGCAAGGATAGAAGGTGACGAATGCTCTGTGCGCCACAGAGAAACAGGGCTGGGAGCTGACGGCGGCCCCAGAGGTCAGGGCTAAACAGCCTGGGCCCTGGAACTGAGGCTGACCTGCACGTAGCAGCAGCCACCAGTGATGGGTCCCTTAGCACCTCTGAGCCTCAACTTCCACACCTGTAACCAGGGTGATAATAGAATTTGCCTCCCAAAGGTCTCAGGAAGATTCAGTGCTTGGCTGCATGTAAAGCACCCTAAAGGAGAGTCTGTCCCCCAGCAAGGACGTGATCATTTTCATTTAAAGACAGTCCTGTCCCACTCGTGCCTGATCTCACCTCTAGGCCAGCGATTCCTAGCCTGTGTTCTGTGGGACACTGCCCTGTATCATATTCTGAGACAGCTGCCCTAATTGGGTTTGGGAAACAGTGTACATCGGCATATTAAAGAATCTGAAAGTGCCACAGTTTAAAAAAAAAAAAGAAGAAGAAGAAACTTTAACTTTCTTTAGCCAAGTGTGTACCATAATGAATTGACTGTCCCAGGCCACTTCCTTTGTGCCAGAGGCATAGTTGCCACCTATGAATACTCTATGTCCCTAACTCCACCAAAGCTCCATGGAGAGAATGCTGAGAGACTCCAGCCAAGAATAATTTTAGACTCTGGCTTGTGCATTTGCAAGCCTGCAGCAGGGCGACTTCAAAGTTGTTATTTAGAAAATAAATTATTTCGAAGCTCCCACTTATGACACAAATGCTCAGGCAGTCCTCATTTCTCAGAGCTTTTCCTGACCCATAGCTATAATTTCCCATTTATTCAGTAGAAGACTTTCAGGGAACAAATTTGTGTTACTAGATATGACCTTGTTAGCATCATTTCATCTCTGAGCTCCAGTTTTCTCATCAGTAAACCACAGTGTCAGACTCAGTGGTCTAAAAGCCCTTCAGACATCAAGATTATATGATTGTATGCTAAAATCTTTCCAGGCTATGTGTTTTACGTGCTTAGGTGATCACTGAGACCAATCCAGTCTTGATATGAGTGAATGACACATACCCATCCACAAATGAAGGACGAACTAGGCCTCCTTGCCTTGTCATTGCTTTGTCTCTTTAGTGCTAAACAATATTCACCAAATGCATGATCATGATTTCTTTTGTAATTTCCTGCATCTATTTTTAAATGCATTAAATATAGAAAAGTACAAAACATAATATAAAAACAATAACATGAAGCAAAAGTGCCCCAGTGTTAACATTTGTTAAATCATGGATGTCTAAGTTTCCAGCATTTCTCTCTATGTTTTTAAATATAAAAATCATGATCTTCCATAAGTGACAGATTTCTTTTAATGGTGATCTCACAGAAGTCTCTGAAGTCATCTTTCATACACGCTCCATCATTTCCCTGCTCTGACTGTCTCAAGGCTTAAATTTAGAAACAGAAATATGCCTCTGCTTCTTGCCATGCAAAGCTGCGTCTGCACCGATCTTGTAGGCACAGCATTATTTGCTTGAGACCAAAATGAAGCTCTCACTAATGGCAACTGGGAGCTGAAACCGCACCCGCCTGTCTAATTGCATTTCAAAATCACTTCTGTAACCTTACCACTCCGAGGCCGAGGGAGAAACATTTCCCATCAACTTTATCTAAAAGGAAACCGTATTTTATGCTCTTCCATCTAAATCACCTTCAGCATGACCACAGCCAATATGCCATTTTATTTTTATTGAAAATAAACATTCAAAGATAAAATATATGGTGAAACATCTCAAACTCTGTCCAAATTACCACACATTTTGAACTAAGCCTAAATTTGCACTGATGCTAGATATGTTTTCCTGTTTGAGAATTAAGTCTTTGTAGCACTTCCTTATATACAAACAGATGAATCTCTAATTAGAGAATATGTTAAATCTTTCCTTTGTATAGAATAGAGGATTCTGATCCCTACCAAACGCCGAACTAGCAGGATGCCAGGCTTCCTTGGCCAAAATTAAGCTGGAGAATTCTAAAAGTGAAACAGCTGGAAAGGGAGGTGAGGGGCCGTGCTAGTAGAACTCACGGGTGGTGGGCTCGGCCTGGGGCGCGAGCAGCCTGGACACCATACAGGCAGTTCTGCTTGCAGCTGTCAACTATTTTTTTTTTTTAGATCATGTCTGCACCCAAAACTGTGGCGACTCTGGGCTCTGGTCAGGTCCTCAGGGACGTCCAAATGTTCTGTGCTTATGAGACCCTGAGAAAAGCAAGTAGAGACTGATGAACTTGGGGCAGAAGCCTGCACACCTTCCTCAGCGCTGGCGAACTCCAGTCGCAGAGCTCTCCCTAAGCTGCGGCTCCCGGTAGGGTAGCGGAGCGGCCCTGAGCTGAGGAGCAGTTTTGCGGGGAGCGGCCAAGTGTGACCGCGTCGTCCAGGGTCGAACCTCCTCCACAAGGTTCATCCACGCCGTGCCTTGGGCTCGCCAGGGCTGAGGAAACGGAGTCAAACCTTCCTGCACGTGCTTGGCTGACAGCACAGCCAACAGCCTGGAGGAAAAGGAACTCTCAGGGCAAAACAAGAAAAAGGCAAGACTGTTGATGGGCATAACATTTCAGAAAGAAAAACTTAACACATTACAGACTCCATTAGAAAAAGAAATATCTGACCAAGCATTTATAATTAGACTAATAAACGCCTGAAAAGGGATAAGGAACTATATAAGTAATATGACACAAAAAGTCATAGGAAAAAAACAGAAACAATTGGTAGGAAAAATGGAATAACTGAAGTGGAGAATAGAATGGATAGGATAAATGTCAGGACGGAAGCAGCTGAGAACAAAGTAGCAAGCGGGAAGACCAGAGTGTTGGAGGAATGAATACCAATCCCAGGAAGAAGAAAGAAATACAGAAACAAATGAGAAGGAGATGGAGAAAAGAAACACATGTACTAAATCCCAAAAAAAGGGTTTTGGGGGAGAAAGAGGAAAATTGAAATTGGATTCATAAATATTTGAAGAAATAAAATATAAATTCCCTAGAATTTTATAAAAAGTCACAGTTCATATTGGGAAATCCCACAGAATGCCAAAGAGAAGTGATGTTAAATATATTTTAATAAAAATTTCAAAATATTAAATAGAAAAAGAAAAATGTTTAAGCTGCCAGAAATAAAGAACATTTCATATGCAATGGATCCAGAACTGGGTTGGACAGGCAAGGTGGCACAAGGCTGTAGTCCCAGCTACTTGGGAGGCTGAGGCAGAAGGATCACTGGAGCCCAGGGGTTTGAGCCCAGCCTGAGCAACATAGTTAGAGCCTGTCTCTAAACAATGAAAATAAAAAAGAATTTGGTTGACATTAGATTTTTCTATAGCAACAATGGGTGTAAGAAAAAATGGATTGATTGGTGCTTTCAAAATATTGAACAGCCTAGATTGTTACATCTAGCCAAACCATCATTAAATAAGATTATCATGAGGCTTAAAAGGCCTTGGAGATGTTGCCACCCAGACGCCCACATTGACAAAAATTCTATATGAAGATAGAAATAAGAGAAGAAACAAATCCAAGTGATGTTGCAAGTGGTGTATGGCAACATATGAAATAAATGTAATCAGATATCTTGGTAAAGTTTGTCATTGTCTTTACTAAGTCATTAGGAATGAAGAAAAAGATAAAATATGCCCAAAATAATAGAGAATTAATACTGTAGATCCTCACTATCCAATATGGTAGCCTTATGTGGCTATTTAAATTTAAATTTCAGTTCATTAAAATTAAATACAATTATAAAATTTATTCCTTCATCACACTGGCAGCATTCCAAATGTTTAATGGCCAGACGTAGTTGCTGGCTACATATTAGACAGCACAGCATAGAACATTTCCATCGTCCCAGAAAGTTCTGTTAGCCACTCCTGAAATAGAGAATCTAGCAGGGCGGCAGTGTCTGAAGGGAGGATGAAATCAGTGAATATGGGGGCATACAGAAGTTCTAGTCTCATTATCAAAGAAATAATATCAACTTTTAAAAATATAAGAAGGTGAGACAAGCAAAAATAATAAATCAGGACGGTAGAAGTGGATCCAATCAGTAGTTAGAGTAAATGTAAATGGCCTAAACTAGTTAAATCGTTAAAAGACAAAGATTGAAAGAAGGGTTAAAATTCAAAATTCAAATAGATACTGTATACAAAAGCATAGGGACACGCTAAAAAACTTAGACTGAATTGATTCAATTATATTAAATTGCAATTTATGTAAGTTTAAAAGGGAACCAAATTCATATGTTTTGATGTAAAAAAAAAATAATGAGAAATAAAACCATAAGTGGTTACCAACAAAAAGAGGGCTAGGACAGCTGCATCAATACTTAAGAGACATTAAGAAAAAATGGAAAGCTTGGATAGAGAGGATCACTACATTAATTTTAAAAAAGATTCAATTTATTTAAATGATATAAAAAGTTTGCCAAATGTATATCCGTAAGAAACCACTCACAAAATGTAGCAAAAAGTATTAAAACTACAGAAAAGAAGTTGATAAATTCATCATCATTTTGGATTGATATGACAATTTTTGATACATCAATCGGACAAAAAATTCAGCAAGAATAGTTGAACACACAATTAACACCTTTCCCTGGTGGGCAGATATGGAGTTCTATATTCAAAAATTAAAGAATACACATTTTTGTCAAGCGCACATTTATAACAACCAATCATGTGTAATGACTGATCGAGAAAACCTCAGTGTGCGTCAGAGAACCCTTAGTATAAACAGCTCTTTGTTTGCTCAGGCAGAGCGCTATTACATCAAACCAAAAGCCCTGGAGATAATCAAACCCAACCTTCACTAAAAGGGATGAATCTCACTAAAACTTTCCTTAAAATCCTAAGAATGAAACAACACTCCACCAAGGGGCTCCCCGGTAGGGCTCGAGGCTGGCTGAGGCATCCTGCCCTGAATTCAGTGACTCACTGCTATTTATTCACACAGACAAACAGACTGTCATTCTGAGCAGGACATCACATCCACCAGGTAAAGCCCAAAGTAACAGCGTGGGGAGTGGGACTTTCCTATTCTCTAAGAGTTTTGGTTAAAGCCACAGAGCCTAGGACAGGGTGATGAGTGCACCTTCGTTCTGAAAAGACACATTGAACACACTGGGGCCCAACTTGCTAAAAAAATCACAGCCCCAACCGTGCTAGTGAGTATGAAGCCCACCATGCCTGTCCAGTGTGTGTAAGAGAGGACCTGGACATGCACAAGGGTGGAAGAGAACGCGTACGGCAACGGACGGCACGATTTGGAGTGACATGGCTTTCTCCTCTGCACACTCACCTGTAGGAAAGTAGGGAGGCTCCAGGAGTCACTCTGAGGGGCTGGGGTGCTGCAGGGAGGCCCCACGGGCCTCGCTCGGGCTGGAGTTTGGCTGCCTGAGCTGCAAAACTCCCGGGTCCGTCGTGGTGGGCCCTCTTCGTGGACCACTGAGAGACAACTCTTAGGGGACCTGATGTCCACCCAACAAGGATGACATTTCAGGTCCTATGGAAAAAGGAAGCTTTAGGATTCCAGATTCCTCAGGATAAAGTGCCCCCATGACAACAGCCATGTTTCTTGGCAGTTCTGACCACACCCCAGAGCACGAGTTGCCTGCACTAGCAGCGCACAGCTCTGCTCCCTCAGCTGTCTGCCAGGGCCCTGCTGGGAGGAACACAGTGAGAGAGGGAAGACGCTGAGCCCCTCAGGCGTTGGAGGGCCGGCCTGTGGTTCCCCCGCAGCATTCTGCTCTTTAGGTAAAGCGCCTGTCCCCTCCGCAAAACGGTTTGTACTCGCCCACTATCCTCAGCTTCTCTGCCTCGTCCGTTTGCCAACATCGCTGTTCAAGCACGGTGCCCAGAAATTGCAATAATTTCACCATAATGTAAGACAAATAAAAGAGAATGAACACCATTCATTTTAAATGTTCTATAAATCAGAATTTTTACTTACTTGCTAATGCAACACGTCTGAATTACTGAGGTCTCACCTCATCACAGAAGCAAAGACCAGGTAATTCTAGCCAAGCCTGACTTCTTCCTCTCATACATATGATTTTTTTTATTTGATAAGTTGGATAAGTTATGAGTTTGGGGGAAAAATGTTGACAAAAGATTAAAAATGCAAACAGCTTTTTTAATCAGGTTTGAATTTTTCCCAAAAAAATATAATTAAGTCACAATTATAATTAAAGTCTTGGCTTTTTTTTTTTATCCTTGCCAATTTATGTACTTTCTAGAACAATTTCATTGGCTCCAAAAATAGGCATGCATAGGACCAAAAAAAAAAAATTACCTAATAAATTCTTGCATCTAATAGGGCCGTGCATCTCATAAATATTTTACAAATGTTTGCCAGTTGATTTGTTTCTCTAAATGGTTTTCTATTATTTCTTTGTTTAAAAAGTTCTGAACCATGAATATATCATGTCCTGGAAATGCAAGATAATAAACGATATTTTTCTCTAATCACATTTACCTCTCTGTATAAATTCCCTTCGTTGATGTGAGAACAGTGGCCCCGTGGCTGCTCAGGGCAGAGTGGGGACCCTCAGCAAACAGCCAGGCTCTTCCCGGCCTGGGTTGCCGCCAGCCCTTAGAGTTTCTGCCTGAGACAGCTCTCCACCGAAGGGCAAGCAGCATCCAAGCCTTGTTTGTATCTGTGGAAGGATTCCTGCCAGGGCTGACTCCTAACGGCCAGAGCTGACAATATGCAGAGATCTCTCCTCAGACAGGTGATGGAGCAGCGGGGACAGGTCCCACGGAAGTGAAACAAGAAGCTGGGTTTCCTCCTCTTCCCAGTCTCGGCGCCCACCTGGCGCACAGAGTGTCATCACAGGTGCTTTTGGTTCTCAATTCCCATCCCAGGTCCTCACTGTGACTCCAAGCTCCCAGCCCTTTCCTTTCCCTTCTCGTGAGCTCTCTCTGTGGTATACAGCTCTGGCAGTTATTTTAGGAAACTTGAAACATCTAACCTTTAAGTGAGCACACCCACTTTCACAGCCTTGGACTTGGGCTGTCACAATTTATGGGTAAGACCTACATCGATCCGGACACCTAACCATGGCTTGCAAAGGCCTCTCCCATGGCACCCCCTGCCCCGAATGCTCTTAGCGGTCTCCCTGACACATAAGATTAGCCACTGTGGTGCCCTTCCCTGCAGGGAAGACACGATCTCTACCACCAAGGAGTTGACAATCAAGTATTAATACAAGGAATAACATGAATTTAAAGTGTAACATAGTCTAAACTTTGTGTGTATTAATTCAATTAAACTAGTAAAAAAATGTAGCAGCTAGCACTGTCCAGTATTCAGTGTATCCTAAGTGCTTTGTACATATTAATCAAGTCAAATGTAATGACTTGTTTAATTCTCACGAAACTCATTGACGTTGTTACCAAGATCTAGTCTATTTTACAGATGGGAAAAGTTAACTTGCCCTAGATACAGCTAGTAACCATGGATGCAGGGCCCTGGGTCCAGGGAATCTTACAACAAACATACTGCCCTCTGCAAACTGCACCACCCGTGAGTACAGTAACAACTCACATTAAATAAGCAAATACTGTCATGTGCTTTAGGAGTGCAAAGGTAGGAGAAAGCACTTCCAGCTGAGGTGATCAGGGGATTTTTATGATGCAGAGTCAGTTGCACCAAACCAAATATGATAGAAGTAGAGAAATAATTGCAATATGATTAGACAGCATATGCAAATGAATGGAGATGATCGTCTCAGCAGATGGGAACTCCCTTGACGTTCCACCTATTGTGTTCCAAGAGCATCCGTCCTTGCTCCTCTTTTCTGCTCTCTCAGAAGAATCGTGTGCCCATTCCATGGTGTACCCTTCAGTTTCCATTTCCAAAACTATACCTTGCAGTAGCGATCACACACATCAAATATAACTTCTTCCTCTCCAACTGGCTCCTGTTCTTCCACCTTAGGGAACCTTCTCTGAAGTCTGTCCCCTCTTTCTCTTCACTGACAATCTTACCGGGAACAGTGAGTCTACATGCTCTCCTGGATTACAGAAGTCATCAAATAAGCCTTAGCAGCTGCAAAAGCCTGTAACCTAGATGGTAAGAGAAGCTCTTCTTGAAGTCAAATTGAAAAAGAAAAATCCAGTGGATCCCAAACTCAAGAGCGGCATACGCTGGTGGCTCCATGATCCACCTGAAGGAGGAAAAAAGGGAAAAGAGATCTGATCGGATCACGGTAAAAAGTCTCTGGATAGACTTGGATCTGACAACTTCCCTACATTCCCTAGCCTGATATTTACTCTCTCCAATCTCAATAAATTACACACATCAAGAGCCCAAAACTTCCAAGTGAAACTCTCCTCCATCTTTGTGTCTTAAAAGGAAAAACTCTGAAATGGCAGGAGTTGCAGTAATCCAAGGACACTACCCTGACGGGACACTTCAGCCGCACCGTTACTTTACAACAACGTAGAGAATCTTTAAGAAATTGTACCCCAAATCTGAGCTGTATGTGTCCAAAAGTTTGAGAATTATGTAATAACTGTAATGAAGTTAGTTGCACAGATTCCATTCTTTGAAGGACTACCATCTTCTCACAGAAAAATCCCAGCCTGTGACCACTGAAGATGCCTCTACCATAAGAGTTTGCAAGTAAAAGTACTGGGACCAAGGGGTCCCCCAGGGTCCAGAGTGTATTGATGTTGAACCAAGTCATCAAACTATAAAAAGGTAAGTGAAGACATGTGCCCCAAACTTCCACTTCTAAGGATTTGGTAGGTCGCAGCCAATGCTTCTGATTTCAGAAACTAAGAAACAAAAACAGAAAAGAATAAATAATAAAACATCCTTTTCAGAGCATCAGAGAGCTGTAGAATCAACAGGGACCGAATGAACTAAAATTCCATCGGCGGGGAGAGGAGACGGACACCCATCTCTCCCGGTTCCAGGCAGAGCCCGGTGACCAGATTTGGGTGGGGAGATGACGCTGTTGGGGGGAAGAGAAACCAGAGAAGCTTTTAGAGGTGGCGCAGGGCTACCGTGACAAATCACACTTCAAGTGAGGGGCTAAACGCATAGCTGATTTCACTCACAGGACGTTTGCTGGTGTTTTTGACTGAATGATCCGGGAGTAGCGACTCAAGAGCCAGGCTAAAAGTTCCTGAGAGGGGAGTAAAATTTCCAGCCATTTTGAGGTGACGAGGAAACAAAGACGCTCCCAGGGAAGGGGCCCAAAAAGAAACCCAACACAAGGTGAAGGTGCGTGGTGACAGGGCACCAGGATGATGGCTACTCTCTTGGGGGCACTGGACACACGTGGGCATAGCTGGAGGCTGAGAATCAAAGCTCGGCCACTGGTGAAAAGCTACTGCCGGAAACAGAAAATTAAGCAAAGATCTTAGTGTTCAAAAAGGACAAAATTAGAGGCTGGAGGCATCCAACACTCGACCATTCTCTCCATCAAGATATTTGCCAAATTCCAAAGTGAGGGGTCAGGAATGTGAGCACCGAGACCAACCCTCCTAAGGCCAAGCTGAATCACCCACAGTCTTCCAGACATGGGGGTGCAAAGACTTTCCAAGCTCTCAGTTGAAGCCCTGAGAACAGAAGTAGGTTGAATCTTATCCAAACAACACCAAGCCCTGACACAGCGCAATCCCTGACTGGAGTCTGGGAATCAACCTTCTCTCTCAATCTACTGTAGGAGGGAGAACAGGAAACTCTCTTCTGTGGGAAATGGCATCATAGAAAACTCTGCCATCTTTTATACAAAATATTCAGCTTACAAAAAAGTACTAGACATGTGAAAAGATAAGTCCATATGCTCAATGATTTTTAAAAAGCAAACAACAGATTAGATCCACAGATGATCCAAATACTAGAGGTAGCAGACAATTATTTTAAAATAACTATGATTAATATGCTTAAGAAAATAGAGGAAATGAGAGGCAATATAAATAAAATGATAGCAATTTGCAACAGGGAATTGGAATTTATTTAAAAAGATATTAATGGGCATTATAGAACTGAAAAACATAATATCCAAAATTAAGAACTCAATGAATAGTGTTAACAGATCAGACACAGAATTAGCAAACTAGAAGGCAACACAATCGAAAAATACCCAACTGAAGAACAGGAGTTAAAAAGAAAGAAAAACGATTTTTAAAACTTAAGAAAAATGTGGGCTATACTCAGGTCTGAACAAAAGACGACTGGATTACAGAGAGGAGAGAACGGGGCAAGAAGCAGTATTCAAAGAGATAGTCACTGAGAACATTCCAAACTGACAAAAGGCATCAACACACATATTCGAGAAGTTCATCAAACTTCAAGCAAGATAAATATAAAGAAATTCACAACTGGGGTCATCATCAATGTCAGACTGCTAAAAATGAAGGACAAAAAGAAAATCTTAAAAGCAACCACAGAAATAACATATTCTCTTCAAATGAGCAAAAATAACATTAATAGCCAATGTCTCAAAGGAAATGATAGAAGCAGAAAACAATGAGAAATTTACAACTTTAAATTAAAGAAGGAAGGAAATTATAATAATGTTAAGAGCAGAACTTCAATGAAATAAATTCCAATAAAAAAATCAACAAGGTCAAAAGTTATCCATTGAAAGGATAAATCTGTAGCAAAACAGAACACAAATAAGACACAAATTTCCAAATAAGAAAGAAAAAATGAATTATTAGAGCCTACAAATAATAAAAAGATAACAGATATTATAAAAAAAATTAACTCTAAAAAATTTGACAATCTGCATTAGATCAACAAATTTCTTTTAGAAATCCAACTTAATTCTAACAGAAGAACAGGTAGAAAATATGAATAGGATTATAGAAATAGGATTTATTAATTTACTATTAATTGTTTTCGATTTATTAATAAATTATTATTAATTTATTATTATAAACCTTCCCACAAAGAAAACCCCAGACCCAGATAGATTTATCAGTAAATTCTTTCATTTCATAGAAAGAAATAATAAGTCTGACACCAAATCATTGAAAAACTATAAAGAGAGAGAATACTTCCCAACTTTTATGGATAAATCTCTCTCATGAACATATATTCAAAACTTCTAAAAAAAAGTCAGCAAATTATATTCCATGCTATATACAAAGTATATCATATCATGAAAAAGTGGACTTTATTCCAGGACTGGAAGGGCAATTTTGCATTCAAAAGCAATCAATCTAATTCATCGTGTTACCAGAAAAAAAAAACTGGGGAAGAAAAATCATATTTTTATTTTAATCAATGTAAAAACATTAGACATAATTCAACACTTATTTATGGTTTTTTAAAAACTCAAACCAGCAATAAGGACAATATATATGAAGATTCTTCTGGAAGACTAGCTAAGTTCTATTGTATTTCTTGTTGTTGGTAATGGTTGCAAAGGTTTCCGTCTTGAAATAATTCACTAAGCTATACATTTATTATGAATAATTTTTCTGTGTATCTATGGTTTATTTTACAATAAAAATGTAAAAGAAAGGAAGAAGTTAGCAAGATAACCCAAATAGCATGAATTCCATTAAGAACTTATTTTTTTCAAACTGTGAGTGTCTATTCCTGTGTTCAGAACTGGAAGTTCATACATAAGTCCCACATCACCTTTAAATCTAAGTGAAGCAACACTGTGCAATCTTACTCTGTAAAAGTGACTAATTATTTTTAGATGATTCATTTATAGATTTTGTAGGGGGAAAAAGTGTTACATCCTTCATTTGCATGGCTAGAGTGCTGAACAAATAGGATTTCAACTTCATATATGATAGAATTCCAGCATCATAAATCTATTTGACCTATCCCAATGCACTCATATGTTATCTCCGATGTTCTCATTTGGCCTTGTAATTTTTTGATAGAAAAGTTTGCAATTATTCAAAGATATTCAAGGAAGAACAGAGGGAGGAAAGGGGCGTGGGATGTATTTGCAATGTATGTGTCTAATGTGATTGTGTCTATGTGTAGGTGATCTGTAGTACTATGTGTGTGGATGTGTGTGTGAAATATGCATTTAGTGCATGAGGGGTGTCTGTGTGTATTTCATGTGTGTATCTGTGTGTTGTGTGTGTATTGTGTGGTACTTGTGACGTTTGTGTTGCATTATATTGTAGTATGTGTGTATTATGTGGTGTGTGTCTCTGTGTGCGGGTGGGTACGTACTGTGAGGTTTAAATAGCACCAGCAGTGTGCAAGTACAATGACAGTCCATGTCAACAAGACTATCCTCTGCAGGCCACATTAAGACTTAGACATCTCATAATAACAAGTGCACCGTGCACATGGAATAATCAGGCCAAGAGTTAAGAGACCTGACCTGATCATTTGGAATAACCAATGAACAAACAGTGCCTGTCTATTTAGATGCAGAATTTAGAAGAGATTGGCCGTCATAGAAAACCTAGTCACACCACAGTCTGGGTGAACCATGTACTTTTCTTATGAGTCAATAAATAAAGAGCTCAAAACACTTACTGAATAATATTTCTGTCTGGCAAATAGCATCTAAGTGCAATCCTCCTTTTACACAAGGAAGCAGGGCGCACGAACCAAATGCCAGACCATCAAACACCTCGAGGGGCCCAAACACTTAAGCTGGGCCCTTCCTGTGGCATCTCCAAATATTTTGCTGATTTCATTTGCTAATAAAATTAATTCTTTTCTAATTGCAAATGTATTCATATGCACAAAGAAAACATGGAAAAGTAGAAAAAAGAAAAATATTAATTTCATAATCTAAAGACAGCCAATAATTTTTCTGATTTGATTTTTAAAATGTGTGTGTGTGTTTTAACATATCTCTCATTGTACTTTATATAACATTTTATATCCTGATTTTTTCACATAACTTTTAAAAACAAGAATTTCCAAGATGTCTAAAACCCTAAGTAAAGGTTTAACATTATAAAGGCTTAACAATATATCCTGAGGATATAGTTAAACTCCTACAGAAGAGATGGAAGAGTGCTTAGGACAGGATGGATGGACGGATGGATGGATGGATGGATTTCTTACTTAATAGTAGTAACTTGCATTTGCTTTTTCCAGTTAGAGCAAGTCACCAACTCCAGCCATGACTCTTTTGTCCTCCTAGCGCCTCTTACATTACACAAAGCTTGCTCCTCTTCCCAGTCACCACAGTATCCTGCTAGCATTTGAGGATTCCCCAGCTGATTTATGGTTTCTGAGCATCTTGGGTGAAATTCTTGACAGCAAGAATCTGACTGGAAACAAGGTTTGTGCCTGCTGAGTTGGACTTCACCCATTGTTCTACGTGGCAGAACACATTCGTGGACATACTCACCTGGACTGGTACTGTTTGTTCATCGGTTGTTCCAAACGACCAGATCTCCTCACTCTTGGACCAGTTATTCCGTGAGCATGGTGTACTTTCAGTTATGAGATGTCTAAATTCTAGTGGTGACCTGCTGGGATATTACAAACAGGGAGGGTGTCCTTGTCCATTTGTGCTGCTATCACAGAATACCACAGCCTGGGTAATTTGTAATGATCAGAAATGTATTGGCTCACAGTTCCAGAGGCTGGAAAGTCCCAAATCAAGGGGCTGGCGCCTGGCGAGGGCTTTCTTATTGTGTCATAACATGGCGAAAGGCATCCCATCGCAAAAGAGGCAAACCCACTCCCGCGATAATAGTCATTCACAAGGGCGGGGCCCGCACCGCCTAATCACCTCAATACTGTTACAATGGCATTGAAATTTCAACGTGAGTTTTGGAGAGGACAAATGTTCAAAGGATAGCAGAGGGTGAACTAAAATGTAACTCAGCTCTGGTGGAGTCAAGAAAGTTTCCTGAAGAGGTTCGTCTTGAATTGTGTTAGACTGATGGATTTGGTTCCTGGGATACAGGGTGTGGAAGTGGGAGTATCAGAAAATTAAACCAGGAGCCAAAATTGAAGAGGGTTTTGCATGTTATGTATAAAAAGAAAACTGAGGAAAAAAACATTTAAAAGAGAAAAGTAGTTTACTTATAAAGGAGATTTGCAAGGATCTCGGGTTTACAAGGACCGGCTACTTAAGTAAATAGTACAACCAATATTCAAAAGAGATACCAAACTTACCACATGTAAAATTAGTCTGTCCATGGTGAAAGAACTGCAATTTTATCATGATTTTCATGTCCACAAAGGTCAAGCCATATCTCCAGACATCAACCTTGCAAAAGTCAGGGATAAATTTCCCTTAAAAGGGAGCTAAAGTTTTCACTTCGGGGGCAAACCAGAACCAAATAGAGTGAGCCCTTCCATTCTGTTTGCTTCGGGGTGTAGAGGGTTTCCCCATCAGCGAGGCACAGCACAGCCATTACGGAGGGGGTGCTGCGTGTAGGATTCTTCCACAGGTGCTAAGGGGGAAATATTCCACTCTCATAGTCATGGAGCCAATGAAACGATTTAAGCAAGGGAGTAGCAGAATCGGATTTTCAGTTAAGAAACCCCAGAATGGATGGATGAGAAAGAGATGGGAGAGAAGGCAGAAGCAGGAAGAACCAATGCACCTGTCTAGCCAAGGAATCTCATAACCAGAACTTCAGCAATAGAGAAGAAATACAAGACTTGATGGACAATAAGGAAGTGAAAGAAAGGGACAATCCTATCCTGCTTGGCTCTTGGGTACGTCTGCAGTAAGCAAAGTCCCAGTATGTTTAGGGATTATAGTCTGAAACCTGTAGATGGGAGAAAGCCACATATCATCAAAAATACCCCCTGAGTATTCCTGAAGAAAGCACTATGGAAGACCAAAAAATCCTCAATAATTCCAAACAGCTCCTTCTTCTTCTAATGGTGAGACAGGTGGCTATTTGTTTGGGTTTGAGCAGACATCATTTGAAACAACCGACTTAAACTTAGGGCCATGTTGTATGAGATGCATTCCTTTAGCGCTAGGCTCAAGCCCATACTACGAGACACTTGGCCCCAGGACCAGCTCCCATTCTGTGTTCTCTGGGCGCTGTGCTTGCTGAGTGGAATGGCCAGTTGACCTGCCCACGCCTGATGTCATACGCTAACACTGCATCTTCTGGCAACCAGTGCCTTCAGTCAATGGAGCTCAGCCTGGCTGCACCACAAACACGCCTCCAGAGCTTTCGAACATACTGACATCCAGGCTCGACTGCAGCCTAACTGGACCCCACTCTCCGGGAGCGAGGCCCTAGCCAGTGTTCTGGCAAGTCCCCCAGGTAAATCTAATGAGAAATGACTACACCCAGTCATGACAGCACCCACACCGTCACTTTGTTCAGATTTCTCTGCCAGGCCCGGAGGGTGCTGTGGGAAGAGGAGACACCCAAGGCATGGGGCCCTGGCTCAGTGAGGGTGGGGGGCACCACCACCCACGCCCCCACCCTTGCCTGTAGTTGCCAGCACCTCCTGCCTGGGAGCAGGGAGAAATCACTCTTCTGTTCCTCTTACAAGATTTCCTGTCACTTCCTTCCAGCTCCCATTCAGAGCAGTGCCAATTACATAACCCAAGGAGCTGTTTTCTTAAAGTTCAAAGTCACAGTGGATCTGGCACAGCAAGAAATTCAGGATAAATTTAGTCAGGCTCTCAGCTCTGTCAGCAGAGGCATGGGTCCGACTCGGCTCCGCTGCGCAGCCGGCACGCGGGCTGGAGGTGCACGGCCAGCACTCGGCTGCAGCCCAAAACAACGTTAGGTAGCGTCTGGGCCATGTCCCCCTCTCCCGGGAAGCAGTGCCATTGTCATCACACACCATCTCTGGTTTCCTCCACCTGCAGGAGGAGCTCACAGCAATGCACTTGCCACTGTCACGAGCATGGCGTCCCCAGAAGGGACGTGTTCAAGCGAATCAGGGAGGCAGCTGTCTAGTTCATAAATGAGACTCCTTTGAGGTGGGCAGGCAAACACCAAGCAAACACCCACCAGTCACAGGCACCAGGCACTGCACATGCGCACCTTGTTTAATCCCAACTCGTCAAACTTGCAAACCGTTTGCTAATATTTTACCATCTAGAGACCACGGGCTCGGTCCCCTTGAGAAATGGCACAGAAGGTGAGTGACAGCATCTGGGTTGGACTCAGATCTTTTGAATTAGAGAGACCACGCGTTTTCTTGACGACTCTGCTGCTTTCTATTTAGTCTTTCATTAGAACCTTAAGGGAGTTAAGACTAAATAAAATATTGCTTTATTTAACATGTTCCCTCTTCCCTTTCTTGAACCAGCTTTCAAAGAGTAGCCACCATGCGTGCAGTGCTGAGCTGCTGGGGTTGTGAGACAGTAACACTCCCCGTACCCAGCCAGTTTGGACCCAGTGGAGAAAGGTGCTGGAGTCAGGCTGACAGGGATGAAGAACAGAACTGCAGCACTGGGACAGCTAGGCGACAGCAGCTGGCACGAGCAAGAGAGCCAGAGGAGCTTGCCCACCCTTCTCTTAAGTTGAACTGGCCCTCAGCTCTGCAGATCTGCAAGCCTACCTCTTGGGGAAGCATCTGCTTTACCTAGTGGAAGAGGGAGAAGATGAGCACGTGCCTTCTCTGCAGAGTCCACAGACCTGGAATATCTAGAATAGGCTGAAAGTGGAGTAGAGGTTCCCAGGGGCTGGGAGGAAGGGGGAACAGGGAGGCACTGCTTAATGAGTACAGAATTTCTGTTTAGAGGATTAAAAGGTTTCGGTAATAGTGGTGATGAGTACATAATATTGTGAATGTCCTTAATGCCACTGAATTTGTACACCTAAAAAATAGTTAAAATGGCAAATTTTATTTTACATGTATTTTCCCACAATAAAAAAAAAAAAAAAAATTCAGGCCCAGTGCAGTGGCTCACGCCTGTAATCCCAGCACTTTGAGAGGCCAAGGTGGGAGGACTGCTTAAGGTCAGGAGTTCCAGACCAGCCTGAGCAAGAATGAGAACACATCTGCACAAAAAACAGAAAAATTAGCCAGCATGGTGGTGGCACCTGTAGTCTCAGCTACCCTGGAGGCTGAGGCAGGAGGATCGCTTGATCCCAGCAGTTGGAAGTTGCAGTGAGCTATGATGAGGCCATTGCAGTCCAGCCAGGGTGACAGAGTGAAACCTGTTCTTAAAAAAAATAATAATTTCAAAGCAATCCTCCACTGATACCCCCTCCCCTTCAGAAATCATCTATTAATATTTCCTTTTAACAGTGCTGTCAGTTCTTGCTGTATGAAATTGGTTTCTCCCCTCCACTTTTTTTTGAACCAACTCCAAGCAGCCTTTTACGCCTGCGACTGCACCCACCTGGAGAAGGGGCCGGGGCTCCAGAGAGAGTGAGCAGGGCTGGGGCGGTGGGCATGAACTATCCACTGCTGCCGGGGCAGCCGGAAACACGGCAGAAGCTAAGCAGGGGTGCAGGGTCCCAGGAGGGGTTTGCAATAAAAGGCATTACAGCAAGTTTCTGTGCTCCAGGGAAAGTTCCAGAAGGGAGGGGCCGAATGATGCTGTGGGGACGTGAGGACCAGCTGCAGGAGAGGGCAGCACTTCCCGTGGAGGAGGGAGGGGCTGAAGCACCCACACAGGGAGGCTGGTCACTTGGCCGCAGAGCGATGAGGAGTCGATCATGACTGTCCCGCTTTCTTTGCAACGAAAGGCACAGAGAGAGGAGGTGGACTGGGGCTGTGGAGTGCGGGGGAGGCTGGGAACAGCCATGGCTGAGGACAAGAGAGCAAATGGGCCAACGCGGAGGGGGATGTCGGGCAACGCCGAAGGCCCATCCGGAGGTGGTGGTGGGTTAAGGATGCCAGTGTCGAGATGCAGTCAGAGCAAACGTAAGCAACTAACCTATTGGAGGGATTATATTAGCTCCCTAGAGCTGCAGTAACAAATTGCCACAAACTGGGTGGCTCGAACCACACTTACTCTCTCGCCGTTCTGGAGGCCTGGAGTTCAAAATCAAGGCGTCAGCAGGGTTGGTTCCTCCTAGTCAAGGCTCTGAGGGAGAATCTGTCCCCAGCCCCATCCAGCATCTGGGGGCTGCCAGCTCTCCTTGGCGTCCCTGGCCTGGAGACGCATCACTCCCACTTTGGCCTCCGTCTCTGCATGGAGCTCTCCTCTGTGTCCCGGAGTCACTGTGCCGTCACACGCCTTCTCAGAAGGTCACCAGTCCCTGGAGTGGGGCCCCCCTAAATCCAGCGTGACCTCATCTCAACTTAGCAAGATGTGCAAGGCCCTATTTTCAAGGTCACACTCACAGGTTCTGGGGCGAGGACTTGAACATATCTTTTCGAGGGCACAATTCAATGCATGGCAGGGACAAAGATGACATGCCATGAGAGTTCAAAGGACAAAAACAAAATTATTTCTAGCTAGGGCATCGAAGAAACCTAAGAGGAGCTCTGAAGAGAAGGTGAGCTTTGGACGTCCCAGTTAAATGGACACATAAGTAAATAGGGTCTGGGAGGGACAAACTTCCCTGCGTGCTTCAAACCCTAGTTTCCCTCATGCCATCGATGTGACTTTGGCAGGTTACTTGATTTCCTGGTGCTCCGTGTTCCCATTGGTAGAATAAGTACGAGGTGTCAGAGGAAGATCTCTCCAGGCGGATTCCGTAATGAGTTTACCGTCAACTCCGAGATGTGTGTCACACTGCTGCACTTTGGTTGGCAGACGGCTTGGCACCTGGCTTGTTGCTGACACCCTGTCGTAATAGGACAGATTGCTCATCATCATCACCAATGCGGGCGTCCTCACGGGGAGGGGTCGCGGCATGACTTGGAAAACCAACGCCTGCTTTCACTGCTGTGGATTGGCCGCCTCGGCCATGACGGAGAGAATGGAGACACCCACTCGATTCACGAGCGTGACGCGCTCCCTGTGTCTAAGCCGGGAGCCTGGGAAAGCGAGGGTGGGACTCACGCGTGGAAATGGTCCCTCAGGGAAGAGCAGCGTGTTGCGAGGGACATCCTCCCTGTGTTCCGCTGGTACGCCCTGTCGCCGAGGGTGACTCCCCTTGCATTAGACAGCGGTGATTTAATCACTGAGGCATGCAGTGCTCATTGCCTACCCCAAAGACATTCTGTCTTCATCTGCTGGTGCTGCTGTAACGAAGTGCATGAGCCGAGTGCTCTACAGTGAACGGGAATCGTCACAGTACTGCAGGTTGGGGAGGTGTCTGGTGAGGCTGCTCCGTTGGGGTCTCTCCTCACGTGGCAGAGGCGCGAAGCAGAGAGAAGGACTCCCGCAACCCTTTTATAAGGGCTCTAATCCCACCCATGAGGGCTCAGACCTCTAGATTGATCACCTCCAAAGGGCCCCACCCCTCAACACTATGACACTTGCAATTAAGTTTTAACGTATGCATTCTGGAGGGACACATTCAAACCATAGCACGTGTCCACCTCCTTCTTTAGCACCTGTCCCCTGGTTTGGCTCGTCCACAAGACGGGGGTCCCCTAAAGGCAGAGAAGGTCGGATCATCCCTGGATGTGCAGAAACAGGCGAGCAGTTCTGGCCAAGGAGATATGAGGGAAGTCTTTGGGGGAAACGTCTCTGAAATCATCTTTTTCTCTTGGATAAAAGAGCCTGTCAAGAGAAACCCTTCCCTGACCAGGTGACTGTCATTCGCTCCTTTTTCTGTGGCCTGATTTCAGGGACGCCATTGACGTGATTGTCAGGTCGCTTCAAGAATAGCAATTTCAACCTGAAACACAGGAGTACATGAGACACAGCAGGAAAACGCCTGCTTATTCAAGAACCGGGAAGCTGGAGAGAAACCTATGTGGTCTTGACCTGGACCCGAGGGTGGGATGAAGGAGAGATGAGGTTGGGGGGTGAGGGGACTCCAGACCACCCCTGGGTCCTCCCAGCTTCTGCCCCCAGGGGTATCCTCCAGTTGACCTCCCACAACCCACCCCAGAAAAAAATAATGAGAATGGGGATGAGAAATAAAAAACTGCTATTCCTGTAATACTTGAGCTAAGAAAAATGATTGAACTGTTAAAATTACACAACAACCTGATACAGTGGCCCTAAATTATAAGCGTCCAAAATACTGGCATCTATTCTAGTTAATTAAAAAGGACATGAACAGAAACGTTTCAAAAGTAGATAGACTAATGGCCAACAAACATATGAAAAAATGCTCAACATCTCTAATCATCAGGGAATTGCAAATCAAAACCACAATGAGATACCACTTATCCCCAGTGAGAATGGCCTTTATCAAAAAGTCCCAAAACCATAAATGTTGGTGGGGATGCGGAGAGACAGGAACACTCATACACTGCTGGTGGGACTGTAAATTAGTGCAACCCCTGTGGAAAACAATATGGAGATACCTTAAACAGATTCAAGTAGATCTACCATTTGATCCAGCAATCCCATTATTGGGCATCTACCCAAAAGAACAAAAGACATTTTATAAAAAAGACATCTGCACTCGAATGTTTATAGCAGCACAATCCACAATTGCAAAGATGTGGAAACAACCCAAGTGCCCATCAATACATGAATGGATTAATAAAATGTGGTATATGTATACCATGGAGTTCTACTCAGCCACAAAAAACTATGGTGATCTAGCACCTCTTGTATTATCTTGGATAGGGCTGGAACCCATTCTACTAAGTGAAGTATCCCAAGAACGGAAAAATAAGCACCACATGTACTCACCATCAAATTGGTTTTAACTGATCAACACCTAAATGCACATATAGGAATAACATTCATCAGGTGTTGGGCAGCTGGGAGAGGGGAGGAGGGGATGGGTGTATACACACATAATGAGTACGATGCACACCATCTGGGGGATGGACATGCTTGAAGCTCTGACTCGGGTGAGGCAAGGGCAATATACGTAACCTAAACTTTTGTAGCCCCATAATATGCTGAAATAAAAAAGAAAAAAATAATAATAAAAAATAAAAAAAACAGAAGGCCATTTTTCCTTAAATTCTAAACTAAGGTATTTGCTATGGCTTTTTGAAAGCAAGCCATGAACTTTAAGCTACTTAACATATGCATCTCTTTAAACCAACCTACATAAGAAAACACAAACTTACACAAAATTGGGTTGCAGTTATTGACTTTGTAAAATGATTCATATTATGATTTCTTTCCCTAGGGTTTGTGATTCCTTATGGCAATTAAAAATACAGATTTTATTTATATGCACGTTGAGGCAACACAGCCTATCCATGAGTTGATGAGTAATACCACGTTAAAATTTCTCATATATATGAAACAGCATCTTTATTCAAAAAAGCTGTATAAATCACAGATAAGATTATACTCAGGTTTATATTTAAATGATGGAAATAAAGACTTTCCAGTAACCAATGCTACCAAATCAGATACTTTTATAATTACAGAAGTGAATTTAGCCATTCAACGGAAGAGCTCTTCCGGGGTGGATTCCTGTCCATTTGAGTACAAAATTGTTAGCTCCTTTTTTTAATTCCATGAAACGGCCATTACCTTTTGGGATGCGCCAGCTCTTCCTTACCATCTCCCACCCCTGCTGCGTGGTGGTTCTGTGTTTCTGTGCTGTGTGTGTGAACATGTGAGTCAGAACTACCTGCCAACTTTCAAATCCAGTGTCCCCTCTGCACCCTGGGCTCAGTTGTCTTCTCTGCAGCATTTGTCACTGCTGGGGGCACCCCCTCCACCAAGGGCTGTGAGACTCCTGTCTGCTTCCTCTCTAATCCTCCTTCTCCTGCACAAGAACAGCTCACCACACCACGTTCCCCTGGGCCATCTTTGCTCTTCCTTCTTCTCTCTGAACGTCCGTCCCCACGCCTGCCACGGCTTCCACCACTATCAAGGAAGGCTGCGGCCCCAAACCTCCACGCCAGTCTAGACCACACTCCTCACTTCCCCCAGGAACACCCACCTGGTCCTCCCACACTCGGCACAGCCAAAACCATTCAGGATGTCCCCAGAAAACTTGAAACCTGCTCTTCCTAGAGACCACTTACTGAATCTGTTAACTTAATGGCCTATCTTATGTGCAGCCACACACACACATATGCACCTATATACACATACACACACATATACATACATACATGCACATATATGTACACATACACATACATACACACACGCATATACATACACATACACATATATACACAGAGAGACACACATACACACATATACACATGCATACAGACATACACATACATATACATAAGCACACATATATACACACATGCACACATATGCATGCACATATACACACACACACAGGATAAAGGCTGTCGTAAGCAGCAGGTGACAATCTTTTTCTATATAGAGCCAGAGAGTAAAAGTCCTCAGCTTTGCAACCACGCCTTGCTCACTGCTCACTCTGCCACTGCAGCTCTAAAACAGCCACAGACAGTATGTAAACAAATGGACACGGCTGTGTTCCAATAACACTTTATTTATAAAATCGGGCTAGACTTGGCCAACAGGAAGTCACAGTTGACTGAGCCCTGCCCTAAAGTACACCAGTGGTCAGCGGTGGTTCTCTATGGATGCTGGAATTCCAGGTGGCTTCAATACTCTTCTTCATATTGCTCTGTATTTTCCAAGTGTGCTGTAATGGACATGTGCATTATATTTACAATCAGAAAAAGGACTTACGCTAATGTCAGAAACTAACGGTGCGTAGTATTGATTAAGGCCACTCCCCAGTGCGGAGAACCACCTTTGTGAAACCCACAAACCATTTATAAGTAGCCAGAAATTAAACAGTGAATAACTGGCCTGTTTGAAACTCCAGCGAAAAGGTTTTTATGTATTTCACTTGCTGTTGTTACCTGCGCAGGCACTAGCACACAGCCACGGTGATTTTCCTGGGAAGTGGATGGAATCCTCTTTTCCAGTTCATTTTCCTCAAATGGCTTCCTCGTCTCATTGGGGATGTAGTTCCATAAATCAAGATGAGGTCACCCTGGATCAGAGTGGACCCTAACTGATGACTGGTGTCCTTACAAGAAAGGGGACTTTGGAAGCACCAATGCACAGCAGTGAAGGCTGCACAAAGACAAAGGCAGCGACTGAAGCGATGTGTCTACTGGTTACGGAATGACAAGGATTGCCGGCCACCCCCAGGAAGCCACAAGAGGCAGGAAGGGTCCTCCCCTAGAAACCTCAGAGAGCAAGGCCCTGCTGACACCATGATTTCGGGCTTCTGGCATCCAGAAATGTGAGAGTATAAATGTCTGTTGTCCTAGCACTCCCAGTTTGTGGTACTTCACCACCCCGGCCCTAGGACACTAGTACAGTTGGTGTTTATTGTTTATTTACGTATGTCCTGTGTCTCCAAGTAGCTGTGAAGCGTCCGGAGAGCCGCTAGGGCAGGCCGCTCTCCAGCCCCAGGCCAGAGGAGCACCCCTGCCCTGTGCACAGCTGAGGGCCCCGCGCTGGCTGCGCACCTTCCAGGAGGCCACGGGGCGCCATGGCAGCAGCACAGCCCCGGAGCCAGGCTGCTGAGCTGCAGCCCTGGCCCTGCCTGCTGCCCGCTGGGGGTCCGGGAAGTTCACTCACATCTCCACGCGGTCTGCTCACCCACAATACCAGTGCCCACCTGCTGGGACCGTGGTTAGGATTCAGCAAGTCAGTGCATGCCAAGTGCTCAGAGCAGAGCCTGGCACAGACGGGCCCTGCACAGAGGCCGGTCAGTAAGTTCTCAGTCGGGCCAAGAGCAAGGCTATGCTTTTGGCAGAATAAAGTCTTCTCAGAGGCCCCGGGCCCCAAACAGGGAGCATCCTCTTTCAGCTGCCCAGAGGAGCTAAACCCTCACATTCACGCCCCGAGAGGTGCTTCTGCAATCTCCTTAAATCAACAACAGTCAAGAGCCCTAATTTCTTCATTTAAGTCAAAGACAGAAAGGTTAAGTTCAGGATGAAAAGGTTAGGTTGGAAAGATTAAAAGTGTTCCTGTCATTTTCCAGGTCAGGTGGGTCTTACTTGGTACCTTGTCAAAGAGAAATCTAGCTGAAAATTGTTTCAGGTAAAAATATAATTAGAGGCTAAAATAAACAGGCCCCGTCACAAGCCCCTGGGTGATCGTCTGACAGGTTCTGGATTACAGAGTCTAAGCATGTACCTTCCCATGTGTGCTGGGACCACCCCGCACTGGCACGCTTGTGCACACACCCCACCGCGGGCACCATAAACCACCCACCAGACCCCAGCCTCCACGTCTCTCCCAGCTGAGTCACCAGAGCAAGATGCCAGCCCAGGGAAGGTAGGAATGAGCGAGCATTTCTTCTAAAAGTGATTCTTTCTGCCTGCAGAGTCAGGCTGGAGGCAGGACAGCTTCACAGAGGAGAGAACTTTGGGCTGGGCCTTGGAGCTTGGGAACAGTTTCCAGATGGACAAGTAGGACAAGAGGTATGAGAGGCCACTGTGGGCCTCATGGTGCAGCTGACATGGCTCTCTCCCCAGCCCATCCACCCTCAGCCCCGCCCCACCTGGGTAGGCACCAGCAAGTCACATAACCAACCCCAGGGCCTGGCAGACAGCCTGGCCACAGTCAAGAAGCAAAGGCCTGCTTGACCTTGCCCTCTCTCTGTGTGCCCTTCCGCCTCTACCCTCGGCCACACCATGAACTGCAGCAAGCTCCTTCCCCACTACACCCCCCAGCCCCACTCACCACTAGCAAGTGCTGAGGACAAAGCCCCGGGGTCCCCACCCCCACTCTTTGCACCTGACGTCTGGTTGCCCTGGAGCCTGAAGGAGCAACTCAGAGCCCTGAGCCCGTAGGAGCAGCCCGGACTGGGCCACTGTCAGCATCTGGGAGCTACAAGGAGAAGGGCCTGGCCTGTACCCACTAGTCCACACAGACCCTTCCTGAGAACTAAGGGAGGAGCCCCTTTCTCCGGCAGACACAGCCCACCCCAGGGTGCACGGCGTGGATTCCAGCATCAGGCAGGCCCCTAGTTGGGAGAAAAACCTGCACAGCCAAGAGGCAGCCCCCAGGAGCCCAGAAAGTGCACCCCATAGTAGCCTCTGGGACAGCCAGCACATGCCACAGGAGGGCCACATTGGCCCCAAGAGTGGAGTCTTCCTTCAACCATGGGTCCACATCACACCTAGCAGGAGGGACCTGAAGGGGCCAAGTAGCCCCCACACAACATGGAAAGCAAGAAGGCAGATGACAACAGAGTGTGGTCAGGCCTTCTGCCCCGGGTGAGCTCCCAGGGCAGAAGCAGCACCTGCTCCAGCGGGGTCAGACCAGCACCGCCGTGCATGGCGTCTGCCTCTGGCCAACGAACCACAGGGAAGACAGGGCTTCAGTTTCGCTCCCACAGGCTCCAGCCTCCCACAGTCCTGCCCCCAGGACCCCACCCCCTTCCCAGAAGAACAAAGAGGAAAAAGTGCAAGGCAGGAATCAGCTGCTCTGACTGCAGAGGACCCTCCGGCTAGGGGTGGCACCCAGGCCGTGTGTGGTGGCCCTCGTGTTGCTGACACCATCCTCCCCCTTCCAGAAACTGCTCCCTCCCCCTTCCTGTGTGGATCCCTGGTGCATAAGGGGAGGCTCCCTTCACCCCCAGCTCCGAGGACAGCAGGGGACAAGCCAAGCCACTGGCACACCCTGTCCCCCAGTCAGTGGCTTGTTTAGGGACTGGCCCTTCTGAACAAGCAAATATTTACTGCATGTCTACGTGTGCCAGGCAGTGTCCAGGACTCCAGGGACACAGCAAAGAGAAGGAATCTAAAAGCCCGGCCCTCCTGGCTTGCACATCAGTCGAAGGCCCAGTGAGTGGAGTGTGGCCTGAGCCCACCACCCAGCGCAGGCCAGCCAGAGCAGGGCCTGTGAGGCTGTGGGATTCCTGCCACGCTGCCCTTGGTGGAGGAGCAGTCCCCAGGGAAGGTTCTGGAAGCCCCATCCATTCCTTCCTTCCTCCCCTCCCTCAGGAATGCCTGCTGAACACCTGCCTGGTGTTAGTGCAAGGCCAGAGGTCAGATTCCGTGTGACCTGCTGCCTGCACACTGGGGGCACCACGGGGGCACCGCCCAGTGCCGGCTTCTCCCTGCATCCCGGGCTTCAGGGTCCAGACGTCCCTGGATGGGAAGAGGCTCACTCGCCTAATCTGTCTGCACAGAAGGCAGCTTCCACCCAACACCTGCTCTTCCTCAGGGAGCCTGGAACTGTGGTACATGCCAGGCAGAGGGTGCCTACATGACAGCCCCCACTAAACACCTCGGTGCTGAGTCCCTACTGAGCTTCCCTGGCCGCACGAGTTGTTCTCACTCGTTGCTGGAGGAATTCACTGCAGCCGGCGGCCCCACTGGGAGAGGTGGGAGAGGCCGCCCCACTGGGAGAGGCTCTTGGAAGCTCCTGCCTGTGTTCCCGGGACTCCGCCCCAGGTGCCCTTCCCTTTCCTGGTTTTGCTCTGTGTCCTCCATGGAGACAAAACACACCGGTGACCATATGACCATATGCCAAGTTCTGTGGGTGGGGCTGGTCTTGGGGACCCCAGGACAAGCCCCAAGGCCAATTGCTTCAAAAAAATCCCAAAGCAAACGTCAAGTTTTAGGGCCCACACTGGCTGAGAACCCAGGTTTCAGAACTGATTCTGACCTGGGAAGTCAAAGCCCAGCACACTGCCGGCTACACCCCGGCAAAGCATGCCAGGCTCAGCCCTCCAAGTCCTTCCGAGTCCAGCCCCCCACAGTGGTCCACGTGGCGAGTCTCTCAAGATGAAAGCAAACCTTAAACCTGCTGTGCTGAAGCCACCCTGCTGAGGCACAAGGACACAGCTCAGGAGTGACGGAGAAAAGCAAGTCACCCATTCCCAGCGTGGAGTTCGGAGGCCGGGAGAGGGCTCTGTTTATAGGTGTGTGCCTGCGGCATGTGCTGATGACACAAAATAAACCAACACAGGTCCAATGCCACGTGTTTGAAAGCATTTCTAAATGCCTGGGAAGAGCCTTTCGAGATGCCTTGCTCTGTGCCAAGGTCAAGGTGTGCACGCAGCCCGTGGGCAGCCTGCTTCTGCTTCCTCCGGGATGCACCTCCCTCCGCCTGGCCGTGGAGGAGTCTTGGGACGTGGGCAGGGGCCTTGCCACGTTCAGAAGTCGCAGGACCTCGCATGCTGTGGAGCCGCACAGAGCCCGTCCGCCACCCGGCTCTCGGCGAGACGCTCCTTGTCAGACCTTCATCTCCAGCACATGCAGGCACAGGCAGAACGGATGTATATGTTACTTTAAAAAGCAGAGAGAAAGAAAAGTGAGTTTTGGGTTTTTTCCACTGATAAGAAATATTTGTTTATCACCAACTTAAGTTATGTCTATTTGTAGGGTGTTCACCAAAATTACTCTTCTCTTAACATGGCCATAAACCTAACCACCAAATAAGCCAGCTCCCAGGATCCACGGCTGGCTGTTTGGATGTAAGTATCTGGGGACATGTCCCTTAGGTTCCATAGAGCCGAGCTCTGCAGCACTGCCCACACTCTGGGCCCCAGCCCCATAGATGTGATGGAGGAGCCCGGCTGGAGCTGGGCCAGAGGCCCTTGCGGGGAGTTGGGGGCCAGGCAGCTAGGCAGGGAGCACCAGGGAGGGAAGAGGGGAAGAGGAAGCAGCAAGAGAGTGGGAGCCAGGCCCTGGAGGCTGCAGGTCCAGCAGGGGAGATGTGGTGAGACTGGCGTGCAGGGCATCTGGCAGTTTGCAAAGTGCTTTGCACGGAGACTTACATTTGGGCCCCCACAGCTCCAGGTAAAGGGGCTGCCACAGAATGCCACGGCCAAGCTCACACAGTGGATCAGGACCTGGGCCCCCTCCCCATAGGCAGCTGCAGCCTTCTTTTCCCACCCCCTGGAGAATAGAACAGCATCCTCAGGGGGCCCGGCCCCTCCACTCCTCAAGCTCGGGTCTCCCTCCCAGCACATCTGGGACCCTGGTGACAAATGGACCACAAATCCCCTGTCCATGCCAGAACATGGCCCCAGAAGACGGGTGCAGGTTCTCCTGGGTGGGTACAAGTCTGATTTCAGCAACTCAGGTGGCCCCATGGGAGCAGGAGTGGCCCCCGACCCCAAAGGTCCAGCCTCACCTCATTGTCACTGTTAAAATTGTACAGCTCTTTTCTTTTTTGCAATAGAAAAAAAGTTGCAGTCTCATGTTCTAGTACTTTTTTTTTAAAACCTAAGGACATGAGGTTTTAGAAACAACACTAACTTAATTCACAGCCTACCTTAGGGGGGCCCCCTCCTGCTGCCAACCTGAGCTTGGAGGGTGCTTTGGCCACAGAGAAAATTGCAAGGCTGAGGCAAGAGCGCCCCCTTCTTCTCGACGGCGGGACTGCTCCATGCAGCCGGGGCTGGAGGTGCCCGGCCCAGCAAGTGGGAGGCAGCCCTCAGCCAGACCCACTCGGAGGGGGTCGGGGGGGCACAGTGAAGCCCATCCCAGACCCTGGGTCACACACAGAGTTCCCGGGGCTCTGCAGGAGGAGAGGAAGGCCCGGCCACCTGCGGGTGAGACACAGTCACCAGTAAACACGCCCCACCCAGGAACTTAAAAACCAAGAAGAAACAAAGCACTGGCAACTGTCTCACCCCGGCTCCAACCTGCACTGCTTAGCTTGCAGGCACGCTGTCAAAACTCCAGATGACATCATCTGGAACGGGCAATGCTCAGTGGCCTATTCACAGCTAAATGGAGGACTCGGCATTCTGGAAAGTTCTAGTCCCAGCAGTGCCTGACTTACCGAGGTTAGCAGTTTTCCGACCTGACGGAGGTGTGAGAGTGACGCAAGTGCAGAAGCCACACTTGGGAGCCCACACGGCCATCCTGCAGCACGGTGTGCAGTACATCACGGGAGATACCCAACACTTTGTTGTAAAGTAGGCTCCTGTCTTATTTCTTCTGTCAAGCTGTATATTTGTACCCATTAATCAACCTCTCTTCATCGCTGCCCCCCCTTCCCTGCCTCTGCTAACCACCAGGCTACCCTCCCTCTAGCTTCCAGAGGTCCCCATTAGCTCCCGTGTGAGAAAGAGAACATGCCGTATTTGTGTTCTATGCCTGGCTTATCTCCCTCCACGCAATGCCCTCCAGTCCCACCTGTGTTGTTGCAAACAACAGGATTTCAGCCTTTTCTGTGGCCTTTTCTGTGGTGTGTATATACACCACATTTTCTTTATCTGTTCACCCACCGATAGACACTTAGGCTGATTCCAAATTTTGGCTGTTGTGAATCATGCTGCAGTAAACATGGGAATGTCAGTGTCTCTTCAATATACTGATCTCGTTTTCTTTGGATACAGACCCAGTAGTGGAACTCCCAGATCATATGGTATTTCTAGATCAGTAGAGTATAGTTTACAGTAATCTACTGTTTATTTCAAAATAGCTAGAAGAGAATAACTCAGGTGTATCTAGCATAAAGAAAAGACAAATATATAAGATGATGGATTTCCCAATTACACTGATGTGGTTATATGAATTATACAAACGTACAAAATATGTGAATGTATTAAGTTATCCTATATGCCTCAAAAATACGTACATCTATTATGTATCAATAAAAATTTTTAATAAAATAAAATATGCTTTGCGTTAGATGATTTTGCCCAACTGTAGGCTGATGAAAGTGTTCTGAGCACATGGAAGGTAGATGTTCAGTAGGTTAGATGATTAAATGCATTTTCAACTTATGATGGACTTATGGAGAAGTAACCCCATCATAAGTCAAGGAGCATCTGTCAATATCTAGACTCCAGTTTTTCTAGGAAAAAAAAAAGGAATTTGAGTCTTAACTCTCTCTCCTGCTGCTTTTCTCAACGTAAAGTATATATTTTTTTATTCACTACAGCTTTGCTGTTTACTTGCTCGTAACTTTCTTTGGCGTGGAATAACAGAAGCACAAGTATGCAGGATCACCTATCCACAAACTAGTGAAATTGCATCTAGCAATCTCTCGGTGTCCGGCACAGTGTTGAGCCCATGAGGAGCAGACACCTGTGCTCACCATTTATTCGGTAAACATAAACTTGAAAAAGTTAAACAAGGACACAAAAGAAATACTTTCCTATAATAATGAGATGACTGAGGAGTGTGGAACCCAACACCAGAGAAGAGAAAAGGAGTCCGCCGGGCCCTCGAGGGGAGGAGGAGCCACACTGCCCAGGGAAGGCCGGGTCCCAGGTGGGTGGACAGAGGTGGGGTGGATGGAGTTATCCGAGGACAGCCCATCTCTACTCACCGAGGGCAGTGCAGACAACGGGAAGGGGACCGTCTACCCCCCAGTGTCGGCACCTTCCTACACTCAGGCATGGCCCCCTCTGTGCCAGACGAGCCTCGGGTCTGTCACCGCTCTGAAATGAGCTGGAAACTCAGGACACAAAGAGAAAGGGAGGCAGGAATTCCAACTACCTGACGTTCTGCACCCGACAGTATCAAGCAGCACTGGGACCTGGCCCACGTGGTGTCACCCCTGGCCAGAGAGACACCTTCTGACCAATGGCTACTGGGACCCCATCCTGCCATTGCTTTTGAAAAGGAGTCGGGGACCCTGCCTGGCACAGGGGACCCCCCCTCTAGAAGGAGATGCACTGTAGCAGGTTCTGGCGTCCCTCCTTTGAGGCAGGGTCACAGCCGTCCCCTCTCCATGGTCCTGAACGAAATTTAGTGAGGCCACCGACACTTTCAAAAATGAAATAGAGCAGGAGAGAGAAGAGAGACTGTGGTAGGGGGCAGTGATGCGCGAACCCGCCGGCTATCTCCCGCCGGGCGGTCACAGCCCGTGAGCAAGGGTTCATCGCAGCAGCGACTCTGCCCCGCCACACGCAGGCGCACCTGTCTCAGATGCGCAGGCTCCTCCCCGCCGGGTAACTCAGAGGCTCTGGAGGTGGGCCCAGGTGTCCCTGGCTCCTTGGCGAGGCGGCACACAGGTCTCAGCATTTCTCCCGCAGCAGCAGGCCCTGGTGGGCCCCCCGTGTGCTGCCTGGAGAAGGAACCAGCACAGATCGTGGGGCGAGTGTTAGAGGCTGTCGCAGGGCCATGGGGCTGACTGGCCTCTACAGGGACTGAAGGAGAGACGGTCCCCAGGGCAGGCGGTGGGAGACCTGCCCCAGCGACTGAGGGGGGTGGGGACCAGGCCTGGGCCCGGGTGAGCGCCACCATTCCGGGTGCGGGGAGGGAGCCCCCCTGTAACCGCTGCCAGCGCGGCCACAGAGCGTGGCCATGAGCGTAGGCTCCGGGAGGGTCCCCCGGCAATTTGACAGGATGGTTCCACAGCTGTTGAGCCCAGTAACAGAACTGCATGGGCTTCTGTTTTGTATATCTTCTGTTTTTCTCTTTTCCCATTTCATTTTTCTATTAATAGCAATTCATTTTCACTATATTTTACACAGCTACTAGTACATGACCGATTGGATATTTTAGAAGTATAAGTCATTCAGGACCGATCAGCTGAGGGCTGGCGAGCACTCGGAGAGCAGGAAGTGTCTCAGAGGCCTTGAGTGCCGGGCCGGGGCCGCAGCTTCTACCTCCTACCTACAGGGCAGCCCCTGCTGTCCCACTGGAAGCTCACCTGACGCACGTCTGCAACAACTCTGTGAACACAGTGGAGAAAGTAGCACCCAGGCTGGGCCAGCGGCAGGAAGGGGCAGAGAGAGACTCCCCCTACCCGAGGTCGGGAGTCCGAGCCTGTGGCTGGGTGGGGCGGGCGCACAATCAGAGCTGCCCCCCGGCTGTCCCCCTGGTGCAGTAACCGTGCTGGGAGTTGCAGGATCGTTCCCTGGGAATTTTCCCACAGGTAGTTGTGCAACCTGCAAATCACCTCCCTCATCCCCAAAGCAAAAGGGCTGAGAAAGCAAAAACGAAAATAGGGTGGGAAGCAAGTGGTGGTTGCTGGTTGCCAGCTGTGTTCCCTGGAAAGCTAGGGGCTCTGTAGGGTACCCCCACACCCCGGAGAAGGGTGGAGAGAGGAGGGGAGCAGGAATTCAAGCATATGACATTATGCCCCCTCACCCCCACCACCAGATTGCTTTAGCCAGAGCACCCATATGGGGCTCTGTATTTCCCATATGCACCAGCTAAAATTGTATTCAGCTGAGAGCGCTGAATATCAGTGGCATAAACAGACAACCGTCCTTCCTCAGGTAAATGTTACTTATGAATACATAACCAAGGATGCCAGCAAAACCTCAGGACTCCAGGCCCTGTCTAGCTTCTGCTCGGTCAGCCTCCTCAGGCAGCCATCCACCTTGTGACTACAAGATGACTGCTATGCCTCCAAGCACTGCATTCCAATTCCAGCTAGAATCAAAGGGAGAAGGCAAAGTACCTTCTGCTTGAAAAGTTTTATTCCAAAAGGAAGCACTGACTAGAACCATCTGTTGTGGCCACTCCACAGCTGCAAGGAAGTTAAGGACGTGATCTTTGCGGCCGTGCACACTGCTACCCAAACAACAGTGAGCCAGATAAAACACAGGACACCCAGTTAAACTGACCATGCAATACGGGAACACACTTATACCAAAAAAAAAAAAAATTATTCAGTCTATTTAAATTCAAATTTAACTTGGAGTTTTGCATTTTTATTTTCTAAATCTGGCAATCCCAACAAGTAATAAACGAAACTAGATACGGGTGGGTAACTAGCGGTACCTGCCACCCTGTCCTAAAATAGTTTGAAAACCACTGTACCAGAATATCAAATGACAGCACTTACTAAAGTCCACTAAATACTTTTCTTCCAAAGTGCTCCAAGCTCAGGACCAAGAATCTAAAGTATGAAATAAGCAACATTATAAACTGAAATGCAAGAACAAAAGGGAAAGAAAAACACAAAGCCATAGATTACAGTTTTTTCCCTCTCACCTGTCAGTAAAAGTGAGTTCTTCCTGCCACGCCCCTTTAGTCGCACAGGCCCGGCTCAGCTCTGCAGCAGCACTGCCTCCGGGAGGTCTGACAGCTGCAAGCGCTTTCCATGTCGTGCATTTACTCAGTGTGGGCCACGCCCATCAGTGAGGGATGAGGAAAAAGGCACAGAGGGGTTAAATGACTTGCCCAAGGACACACAGCCAGGTGGCAGCAGCATGGAGACTTCACTCCTTTGCCCTCTCAGCCCCTTCCAGCAAGAGCAGCCTCTCGTAGACCCAAGACTTGACTGTGATGATAATTTTCTTTCACATCTGAGGGCCCTGAGGGGGAAACATGGATTCTCTAACAGAAATATTCCAAGCGGCAAGGTTGGAAAGGGAGGCAAAGGAGAGATTCCGGAAAGCTTTTTAAATCAAATTAAGGATCTGAGGTTTGATTTCCCCAAACAGGGGATCTGTGCGGATATGCCGGCTGGTTTCAGTGGATACTTGAACCAACAATAAAAACCCTAAAGCACAAAGTGAGAGTGTTTTCCCCTTGTCACATGCCTTCCAGTCGCCCCTCTGGACTCTGTACCTGGCTCCTGATGCCAGCCTGTGCGTCCCCGGGGGCTCTGCTGGCAGCCACTCTCTGCCTCAGTTTACTCACCCGCACCACCCTGCCTGGACCCTGCAGCATTCCTGGCCCTGGGGACCTGCAGTGGCCCGCGGTGGCATGAAGCCACAAGTGGGTTCTCGAGAAGGATGCAACTGAAAGACAATGAGGTCAGGGATGTTACCACGTGGGCCTACATGTCCTGGAAGCAGGGGCCGCTGAGCAAGGTAAGGACAGGGATGGGTGGGGCGAGGGACAGGGAAGACAGGACAGTGAGGGCTCAGCCCCAGGCTGGACCCCAGCTCTCTCCCATTGAGAATTTCGGGCAGGCTCCACCAAGGCCTCGGGCACGGCCGCGTCTACAGAAGCTGGCGGGCTCAACAGTAACAGGAACAAGAAGGGGCTCCAGGCTGTCGGCAAACAGAGCAAGGTGGGTGGGTTCTCACTCTCGCTGGGCTCCTTGAGGATTTGCTTTGTGGATTTGCCAGCTGCCCTAAGAGCCACTTCAGTTTCTCATCCCCAGGACTGTGCTGCTCTAGCTGGTCCCTAAGGCTCTTCCCAACTCGAAGATTCTCTGACAGTTGGGTTGGGGGAGGTTTCACATCTGTGGAGGAGGCTTGGATTCATCCACAGCCGTCAGTGTCCATCACCATGGAAACGCAGGACGTGATGAAACACGGCAGGAATGATGGGAACCTGCCCAAGTAGCACACTTCTCTTCCCAGAGCCTGAGTGGACCCAACAGCGCTTTACTCTGGTCTTGGGCATCGCCAGAACTCCACTGTCTCAGCGAGATAGAGGGCTGCACCCCCATGCTCGCTGGTAGGAACCCCTGGTGACCTCACCCCAAGGCCAGGCCGCTTCACTGAGGACAGAATTCAGTGTCCCAGGGCGACCGTGCACAACAGCCTTCACTAAGAACCCCATCAACGTTCCTTGACCTTGCCTGGGATTCACCCCCAGGCCTCTGAAGTCATGAACTGGTCCCTCTCCAGACCTGAGTCACATGAGAACATGGATGCCATCGCCAGGTTTGACGGAGCTGCCCCCAAACCAGGGCTGGCAGGAACCTGTCCCTCTCAAAGTGCCCCTCCCCCACAGGGCCTGAAGACTCAATACAAGAGACATTTAAACAGTGAGAATTAGCCCCAGCATGGGGCGTCTGGGCACATGTGTGTCTCCGTGGGTTTCATAATGGCCACTATCCATTCTACATCAGCTTCCTTTTGGTCCCCTAAGTCACCTAAGGATGGGCAAGGACCTCGAGGGTCAGACCATGTGAAGGCAGTCAGCACACTGTTGTCAGCGCTAATTTAGGTAGGTCGTCACGGGGTCATCTGATTAAGACAAAACCCTGTGTCCACAGAAGCAGGTGTGTCTGGATCACAAACGTCACCACCCACTGCGCACACGCCCTGGTGCCTAGGCCATGGCACACATGGCACAGGGGTCACAGGTACCACTAGGTACCTCCCACAGGGATGAAGTGGTGGCTCTTGGGACCCTGCAGTGAATCGAAAGGAAAATTCTGGAACCTAGTCATGAAGTTTACCTGTTAGCTCAGGAATGGAGCTGATGGGGTCCCGAGACCATGTGCAGATCCGGCTGACGATCAAGCCAAGGCCATCACAGTTGGCCAGTGGGGACACCACCTCCGGAGGTGTCCAGAGAGGCGCACGGCCCTGCCTGACGGGACAGGCCACCTCTCTTCTCAGAGCCCTCGCTTTCCGGAACCAAGCCTCCATACATCCCCACCCCAAGCCTGCTGGGACAGCAGGACTCATTTTCTGTCTTAGCCCCCCCTGCAGTCTCTACTTCCCCCTGTGGCCTCAGGCTCCCTCTGCAACTTGGCTGCCTCAGGCTCCTGGATGCCTCTGGGACAGGCTCCAGGCTCCTGCAGGGGGGTGGGGTGTTGTCACGAGTGACTCCCCTCACGCCCACCCATCTATCCAGGGTCCCAGGGTCTTGCCAGCCCTGCCTCCAACACGGATCCTGATTTGGCCGTGTCTCTCCACCCATGACGCCCACACCTCAGCACCACCTTCAGCCAGGCCTGTCCTCCAGTGGCCACAGAGACTTAAAAATGCTCCGGGCTATAAATCCACCCAGCAGCCTCTGCTCCTCCACCCTGTCCTGGTAAGGGGGGGCGGGGAGCTCCACCGCCCTGGAGAAGGGTCTGCACCCTCACTCTGCCCCGCCCCGGCTGCACTCCACTCCCCAGCACCAGCCTGGTGCTTTAGCTGCTTGTGCTCGCTCATAACTGGGTGCCACGACCACAGGGCTACCACGTGCAGGGCTCTAGAGCTGATGGTTCTAGAACACACACAGAGGGCTATGCAACCTGGGACATGGTGGTTCTGTCACCTTGCTGGTTTATAAGAATTCTTATAAATTTCCTTAGCAATTCCAACCTTAAATTACATTTTAAGCTACATTATGATTGGTGGTTTGTTGTGTGTTTTTAAGTGGTGCAATGTTGACCTAAAAGAGACATAGAGGAAACAAATGTTTTACTGGGTGGTCTAAGACATATAGTATCATGTACCAGCTTATCAGAAATCCCATATAAATAGTATCACTTAAATGGCTTTCCTGATTTCCTATTAGTATCAGAATGTGAGAACAGAGGGTATGTTCCAGGTACTTTTCTTTAATATAGGTATGTACAAAGTCTGGAACCTCAGTCCAATTTAATGAACCGTTGATAATACAACCGGCCTCCCTGACTCACTGCACAGGACTGGCATCTGCCTTTTGTTGAACCCGGGTAATAACTGGCTAAAGAACTGCCCTAATATAAGAATCCAAAACTGAAAACACAGACGTCACCCTTCCCCTTGAAAGGAAAGCATATATTTGAAAACAAACACAAAACTGGTTTCCCAAGTTTATTAAAAATCAAAGAATAGAAAAACTTTACATAAAAATATGTCAATTTTAGCTTCCACATTGTTGTCCACACACAAAAAAAAGTCGAAACATGATATCTTTTAGTTAAATCTGTAGCACGAGACCACAGTGGTAGCCAGGCCAATTCATTTGGTTCACCATGACGGAAATGGAACATGGTACCGTGTCTATAAATCGAGCTTTAAAATGCACACCCCACGGGACACTCGCGGCTATCCCCGCAGTGGTTTCCTTAATGTAGGTTTACAGTCAATATTGCTAATGCGTAGAGATTAGTACAGGCCTACAGATCAGTTTTTATAAATATTCTTTATCAATAGGTTCACGATTTAAATATTTTTAAATATTTTTGATAACTTCCGATCATCAAGAACTGCAGACACAATGTGCTACTCTATCCTGGAATGCCTCCTAGAGAGCCTGCAGCCGCAGTCGACAGCTCCCAATGACGGTGTGGGCCAGCCCTGCTTCCAAAGGCAGACCGCAGACATTTTAAAGCTTGTCCTTGCTGGGTGTCCGTCACATTCAGACAGCAATCTAGAACTCCCCACTGCTGCACATCCATCAGGTGTCATGGTAGCAAGTTCCTCGTCTCAACATTCTCCACTAGTGGACTTCAAAGACCAACCTACCTGTAGTGTTTAGCAGGGCCAGAACCCCCAATTTTAAAAACGGGAAGTCAGATGGCCTACAAGATGCAACCAACTCCCAGGACAACTGTGGTGCTCCAAAAACTCAGGGTTAGGCAGGATGGGTATTCTTGTTCAAAAAAAGGTAACAAAGACAGTGGTTGTTGTGGCAGAATACACTTGCATAGTATACCTGTATGCTTCCGACGTCGGTGCCAGCCGCTCCCGGCCCCAACGCTGGGCTGTGCTCTCCTGCAATACATTAAAAATACTCCCCACGGTGCGCTGAGCAGCTGAAGAACTTCTCCTATGTTTGCTCTTAACAGAACGAATGCATACTGCTATGCAGATTCCCAACGGAATCAACAGAATTCCTTTCTCCACATTCCTAAAACTGGGTACCACGGTCCGTGATGACACTCACCAGACCCACATCACAGGCTATGTTACTAAAACTGACTGAAGCATTTCCAAGTTCACATTTTTTTTTTAGATTTTATAATGTGACCACCTTTTCTCCCCTTAGAAAGTTATACTTCTGGCACTTTAAATGCTGGATTTGTTGTCTAGTTTAAAAGAATCAAAAACCAAAACATTAAAACTCAGTGGTCAGAGCAGGACAACAGCATGAGGCCCAGCGCAGGGCCGCCAGCAGAACGTCCCACGGCCTCGGAGCGAGCCCCTCGGACCCCGCAGGCGGCTCGGCTCCTTCTCTCACATCTGACCAAAAGAAAAGACATAAAAATAAAACCCCCAAGCCCCTCCTCGTGGTGTTTGTAACGATGCTCCTCAGACAACAGCCCACGCAATGAACCCAACTTAGAAAATGCAACTCGGGAAAGGATCTAAGCTCTTTTAAAAAAATTCCCTCCTCCCTTAAATATAACTTATGTGAAAATATGAAATTAAATAAAAAATATCTGAGTTATTGCACAAATCATAAGTTTTCAGTATTTACACAGAAAAACAGTTCTGAAATTTCAAACGAAACGTGAGGGCAGTGACACGGTGACCCCCGAGCTTCTCCGTGGAGGAAAGACACACGCGCGCGGCTTGATCTCCTCTGCTGCTCCGACGAGCGCGCGATGAAGACACCAAACTGCAAAGGGACAGACACCGGCTGCCGCGAGACTGCAAGCGCACGCTCCGTCCTGCAGTTCCTGCGCCCGACCTGACCGGCACTGAATGAAGAATCGTGGGAAGGCAGAAAACAACGTCCACGTTGGATAAGGCTTCACAGATGAGCACGACGAGCTGTTCTTTAAGATGGACGCGACCACCACACAAAGAGACATGCAGAGTGATCCGCGGCAGGGCCGCGTGCCCGGGCCGACGTGCTGGGCGCTGGTCCCGCCCCCGCCGGCGCCCGGGGCGGCCGCGCAGTCTGCGGGAGGGGGCGGGGAGGCCGGCGCAGCCAGGAGCCATTATCTGCTGAGACTCACGGGCAGGCTGTCCCGCGTGTGTGTGTGTTTTTTCCTCCTCCAGCCGGTGCGGTTATACTGGTGGTGTCCACGGTTGCCCACGGGGGGCCGCACGCCCCCGCTGCCCACAGAGCTGTAGCTGCCGCCCTGGGTGTGGCCGTGAGAGCCCTTCATGGACAGTTTCATGCCGTTGTGCTGCTGGAGAGACAAAGAGCAGCATTGAGCCAGCACTCGGACACCGGGCATGACGCTCACACGTCACGAGCCGCACTCGGCGTGCACTGAGACAAACAGCACCCTTCCCGCTCAGGGACCCTCTCAGGGTACGAACTGTGGGCCGGGATCAAACTACACAAGCTCACGGGAATCACACTCCTAACTCCTGTTTGCCACAGAGATAAGAGGGCCCCTCTTGTTTTCTACCCGTGACTGCAACCTCTGGCACCACACCCGTGAGCACAGGTGCCAGGGCCTGGGTCAGCGCAGGCTGGGGGGTGTGTGGGTCACCCCCGAGCACAGCCCTGCACAGCAAAGTCCCCATGCAAAGCGGGCTGACAGAAAACACAAGCAGGTCTCGGGAAGATCTCAGAGCAAAATGGACAGGAGGCAGCTGAGCAAGGAAAGCCAAAACGCGGTAACGAGGACTGCCTTCCTGCCAAGCTGTAATGCAGCGTCCAGAGCGTCTCTACCGGCTCAGCAGGTGACTGGAGGGGAGCTCGCTGCCACAGGGTGGACAAAGCCGAGAGGGAATGTTCTGCTACTTAACTCTCAAGTACAAATAATCACCAGGAATTAGTGACACAGGGCCAAAGAGCCAAGCCTCAAGAATAAAAAATTAACAGGCAAATAGGATTAGACAAGAGAGAGGGCCTGAGTGGAGTAAGAGGTGTGTACGCTCATGAACCCCACACTCATGAATTATTCATGAACCATGAATAATTATTTTAAATTATTTTAAAACAATTTAACATTTTTAAAGTTTTGTTAGGAAAGAAAAGCAAACATGAAGCTGAATGACCAGAAAATAAACTGCCTTTCAAATGATCTCTCTGGAATTCTCTTTGGAGGAGAAAATGTACAACACCGCCCCTCACGTGGCGGCTTCGGTGGGTGTGTGGGCCACAGATGCCATGTACCTTATGATACAGGTGAGGGCTCGACAGCGGGTTGGGGGACGCCGACGGAATGGCCGGGGAAGACATGTGGTGGACGGCTTTCAAGGATGCAGTTCCTTCAACACCAGCTTGTCTGCAAGGAACAGGGGCAACCCCTAGGGTCGGTGGAGGTATAGTAAACCTGGTCTAGGAACAAAACAGAGACATCATAGGTACCAAACCAACATAAAAACACCATCCAACCTCTAAAGCAAGCCCCGCAAAGGGTGGAGCTGCTCACGAAGGGCGATTTGCGTAAGGGCTTGATAAAGCAGTTGGTGACTTACTATTACCAAACAGTATTTTGTTCTGCATTGAAAATATACTCTGCAATAGCAATTACAATATGAAGTGTGCCCAGTAACCCAAGTCATAAAGTTTGAAATTCACTGATGACCAAAAAATTAGTCATCAGAATTCCAACTGCCACTCAGATGTCTGCGAAGAGCCCCAGGGTGAATCCCTGCTCCAGTGCTGCAAGGAACACTTTGATCCGAGCCCGAGGGCCTGGGGATGGGATGGCAGTTCTTCCCAGGCCTCCTCTCCAGTTCCTGGGAGGCTTCTGCCTCTGGACCACCCATTGCTGTTGGCAGCAGAGGGGCGAGACCCCTTCTCAGACTTGTGACAACTGTACTGGTCCCATCTTGGCATAGAAGCATTTACCCCTAAGACCCTCGAGGGGAGTGGACAGAGCAGGAGCTGTGGTCCTCACACGTGGCTCCAGGGGGCTGCAGAGCACACGCAGTGCCTCCTCGTGACACTGTTAGAAGTGGGAGGGGGAATCTCGCCCAGGAGCCCAGGCCCCCAGTGTGCCTCCCTGGGCAGGGCCAGGGCCAGGGCCCCACGCCACACCCACACTCTCTCCTCAGAGGAATGCATTCACCCTCACAGGGGAATGGGCCTCCAGGAAAGCAAGCTCCACCCGCGGGGTCTCTGACAGCTGAATGCCCACCAACTGTGACGGTCACCGATTTCATCCCCACCAGCCTTAGCAGCCCGCCCGGAGTGGGTGACTTCAGCATGCCGTGAGCTGCACAGGACAGACAATGCATACGATGTTTAAACATGGGATGTTACTTAATTATTCCACTGGAAACAACATGTGAAAGTGGTTTCTGAGCTTTGTCTTAACATTTTAATGACTTTACTACTTCAGCCTGTTAGCATATAATGAAGACGTGAACATAAGTGGCAACCTGGCCTGACATTTCCTTAGACACTCTAGACCCCCAACCCCGCAGTCTCCCAGCCAGAGCCACACAAACAGCCACAGCGTGTGACCCTGCAGCTCCGTGGGGGCTCTCAGCTCTCAGCGCTGATCCCTCAGGAGGTTAAAATAAACACCTCTGTGACACAGTCAGGGATGTCACGGCCAATTTGACTGTAAAAAGGCAACCACGTTTCTGTGGCAGAATTTACTTTAATAACGTAAACAACTGCCTCAGGACTTCACGTTTCTGCGATAGGTAAAGGCCTGTAGGATATGACAGCTCTGGCTGGGCTGTGCTGTCCAGCGCCGTGCCAGCCATTCCAGCAGCTCCTCGAGGGCTCCAGGGTATGCTGGAGAACATCCTCCCCAGAGCAGAGAGCACAACGCCAAGAAATGAGGCAATATCTATTTGCATGTATCTACAACATTTTACATTCAAATTATAACCCACTTTCAGAAAATGACTTTACTTTACTTTGAAGTAAACTAATGTGATACCTATACATACTCAACTCATGTACAGTTGGGAAGTAGATACAAAATGTAATATCTATAAAATTCTCCTTTAGACTTCTGACTTCACCTATATTTAAAAAAACAGAGAGCATATTCTAACAGAAAAAAAAAAAACCCCTAAAAATAATGCCTAATTAATAACATGGTAAAGTCTAAGTTCACATTAAAACTTTTTAAAAATCTAAACACTGAGATTACAAGAAGAAAGCAGGGACAGGTGTCCACTGCTGCCCGGGGAACGGGCTGAACGAACAGCATCAGTGTCCCCGAGATGACCCAGGACAGCGGGTCTCACGCTGGGCACCAAGGTAACATGCAGAAAGATGGTCAACTTGGCCCCCTCAGAAGTCAGTTCAGTACTCAACAACCACAAGTGTCTCAGCGTTGGCAGCGTTAAAGACTGTCCTTTACAGAATGACAGGAACTACACGCTATCAATCCACAAAAAGGACTTCCCTATAACAAGACAGAAAGGAACCCAATCTCCTCTAGTGCATTTCTCAGCCCATAAGCTATTCCCTGGGGCCCGTACCTGATTGTTCGTTGTCATGATCAGGGTTCTGGACGCAGTGGACTGGGGCTTGCCGCTGGGCATGGGCAAGGCAGTGGGCAAGCCGGCCATCAGAGGAGTTGGTGCTTGCAGACTGAACTGGTAAACGCTGGGCGTTGTGCAGGGCGGCGTGTCTGAATCCTTGAATCCAGGACAAGAAACAACAAGCACAGCTGAACCACAGGGTGCACCGCCCTGTGCCTGCTCAGGCTAGCTAGGAGGGTTAGCAGGCGAGCGTAACTTCTGAACAGTCTGACTCTACCCAGACCTCCTTCAGGTAATTTCAAAACTGAAAAAGAATGTTAAAGGAAATACGGAAGAGACACCTGGACTTAAATTTTATCTCCAAATAGACTTTTATAAAACTATTCAAGAAAGCCCACTGTGGTTCAACTGTGGACAGTATCACTGCTCCTGATGGGTCACGAGAGCAACAAAGGTTCTCAAGGTTCGCAACGAGGGACCACCCAGCGCAGACTTCAGGGCTGCCCCCGACGCCCCCACACACAGAAACAAAACGTGATCAAAACTGAGGAGGAGACAGTGTAAACTCGCTGCTACGGACGTTCACCAGGAACACAAACCAACCCACAGACACACGGAGGCGGCGGCGGGGAGGCCGAGGGCACACTCACAACGTCACTTCCGGAAAGGGACGACACCGAAGAAGCAGAGGAGCCCGAGGAGAGGAGTTGGGGGCTGGAGAGGGACAGGGTCAGACGCTGGCCGTAGGGCGACTCGGACTCTCGGCTCTGGGTCTGCTCCCCGTTGCACGTGGCTATTCGCTCTTTTATCTTGATTCTGTTGTCTGTGGAGGGAGGAGGCCGGGTAAGCGCCAGGGCACCCTGTGCAGTCCGCCGGCACAGGCACCGCCCCGCCGCGGATGCCGCTCACGTGACCGAAGGACGAACGCTGAATTTTATTAAATTTTAAGTTTTAAAATTACATTCAGTTATTTATTGGAAAACATTTAAACATGTAAAGCTTGGGTATATAAATCGTCAACTGTGAAGTTTATGAAATCTAAATACAAACCAAGAGTTTCTGATGAAAGCTTAGCATCTTAGTAGGATGTGCTGTCAGTATAAACACACACCGGATTTCAAAGACTTAGTACCAAAAAAGTCGTAGGACATCTCAATAATTTTTATGTTGATCACATGATAAAATGTTAATATTTTGAATTAGGTTGATTAAAATACATTAAAATTAATTTCACCTGTTCCTTTTCACACTTTAGAATTCCACGTGTGGCACGCATTACATTTCTACTGGACAGTGCTGGTCTCGATCTTACAGTTTTCAGTTCAGTGCTTATCAGAAAAACTATTTTCTCAGCTTGGACAGTTTACCATTAAGGGACAAAGATACTTCTGCATTAGCACGTCAGATGATGGAGATGAACACAAATAAATTAATCTCTCACCAAGACCCGGCGACGGGTGGATCTTGCTGCCCCACTTCTCCTTGATCCACTGCCGGTAGTCGATCACTTCCTGAGTCACCTTGACGATCCTGCCCAAAGTACTGCAAAGGGACATCACGGACATCAACACAGGACAGCAGGTACCAGGGAGCTGACAACCCCTCTCGGGTAGCTACTTCATACTTACAAGTCTTCTTTGAAATGGAAGTACAAAAAGAGCTGAAATACCTTTACAAAATATCTATGACTTCTCAGGTGTATGCACAAGTACACCCTGAGATCACGTTCATGTAGAAGTCCTTGAACCTACATCTATCTACAGAAGACTGTTTCAGTCCAGTTCTTGAGTAAGGGAGCACAGCCTTCCCACCCATGACGGTCAGGAAGTTCTGACATTGCCACTTCCCACTGCACGGGCAAGAATGCAGAGATGGTGCTAAGAGACACCGAGTCACAGGGCCCAGAGCACCAACTGAAAACACTGCATGGTCACAGTCAGCCAAACCCATGCAAAGTTCTACTACACCACCACGAGTGTGCGGAGAGGCTGCCGAGCCAGGCCTCAAAGATGCATCCATTCCATCATCCACCTGAGGAGCAGCAGGGATGTGCCATCTCCACGGCCACTCTCGGGACATCATCCTCCCTTTTGCACTCCCATCTCCTCACCCCCACCCCCATCATAGGAGAACAGAGGTCAAAAATAAACATCTCTGGCTACCAATATACCACTGCAAAAATGTCCCAAAATGTAGAATGAGGAGCAACTGTACACAAGAGAGAAGGGTAGGGCCTGGGTACACGTGCTTGTTCACTCAGAAGCTGAAAGTTCACATTTTGAACACTACTTGGAGAAAAAGCATTATGTGCCAGAGTTTTAAAAGACAAAAAATCAGTTCCCCCAAAACAAAATACCCCAAAGAAAATATCAACTCCCCAAATAAGAAATTTTCAACTCTCAACCATGGATGAGTCAAACACAGCCATCCTCAATTCCTGAAAGGTCTTCTTCCTTCACCAACACATTCAAGTTCTTCTAAAATATGATAGTGTAACCCCTAATAAACTGCACGGCAGTAAATGACACAGGAGATGCCAAGGGCCCAGAACAGACATATGGCTTGTGTTACCTCTCAGAATCTCTGTTTGGATAGGACCTGGCGAGCGGCGACACGGCGTGGCTGAGGACAATGTAGGCGTAGTCAAAAACCTGCTTCACTTGCATTGCCCCATAGGAGCTCCGGCCGACGTCGTTTCCTGCAACAGAAGGCAGCTGGCTGTCAAGCACCACCAGAAAGACTGGGCCATCACCGGATGTTTCCGATCTTCTCATCCCAGTTATTTTGAAGGTTCTCACCACTAAAACACTCCCAGACCCCACCAGCGGAGGTGAATGAGGCCAACAACAGACACATGTGGAAACTGGCCCCTACAAACACACAGTCAATCACAACCCGCAGCTCACGCTGTGCAAGCGCAGGAGGTCCAGTCTGCACCATCGCATGCCGTGTGGTCAGGGTCCACCTCCACGGACAGAGACGTGTCATTCACAGAGGGAGCGCCAGCTCATGAAAAAGTCTGCTAACTCTCCAGGTGGCAAAAAACCACAAGGAAGCCAAAGACACTGTCACGCAGACCACCAGCAATGACCTAGCGTGACTGATAACCTGAAAATTGAGTCATTGTAGCGACCCGACAGCTGCAGACACAGAGGCCAGTTGACCCTGAGGACACTGCAGTTCAGTGAACACTAATGGCACCTGCAGGAAGTAAATCCTTCAGAATAGAGTATTTCCGGCCTGGACTCCCAGGTGCTGAAACTGGATGGATGGCAAATCAGATGAAACCCATCACTGAAGTCACCAAGTAAGCCAGTCAAAAGGAGCTTAATTTTTATAAGAAAATCACTGTTTTGAATTTTAATTTACATATTCACAATTCAGGTTAAGTATGGATTTTTTTAAGGAGGCGTATTCCAAGCACTGGAATTTTATCTTTTCTAGACTTAATAATATAACGCAGTGATAATATGGGTCTTTTGTTTTTCGAGGACATTTAAGCAGACATTTGAAGAAAATGTACATGTCTCCCATTTGACTGATCCAACACAGACAAAAAGACGGATGATACACTGCCACACCTGCTACCAGGAAAACCACATTTAATAACAAAAGCAACAAAACACAACAGTTTATTTTCTCTCAAATGATTTTTAGGAAATAAAAATCTTATACCTTAGAAGCCACAAAACAAAAATAAGCATTAAATATGAAGATATTTTTTTAAATGTATAGGACCTAAACAATACAAAATACCAAATACAGATGCAAAAGACAAACTAGAAAAGTAAAGCATGGCATGCATGACAAGAAAGGCTTCCCTGGCACCTACAGGACCCTGCGCCAGGAGGACGGCCAGCAGGCAGTGGGCAGCACGTGGAGTCAGCGCGAGGGAAGGCGCAGGGGGAGGCACCTGGGGCTGGCGTCCTCCACCACATGTTCTGACCCCCCCCCCACCACAGAGTAACTCCAACAGAAAGAACAAGGTCTCACCGAGCAGATGCTCAGTCAACACTCGGGCACTTGACAAATAACAATGTGTTTAACCCCACAAATCATTAAGAAATGTATATTAAATGAAAATTGATTTCACATGGTTTTATCAGATTGGCAAAGATTAAGAAAGACTGTCACCAAAGTTATGGGGACATAAGCATCCTTAAATATACCAAAGGGAAAAAAATTGGGAAAACTGGATCCCAGCCTCAGGCTCTTCATGTGGCAACCCTTATAAAAGAACGTAACCGACATATATAGGAAAGGGTCTAGGATACATTGTTACGCAAAAAGCCAAGCTGCAAATCTGTTTGTGCTGTGGGATGTCATTTAATTAATGAGATGGCAATAATAAATATTAATACCCACGTAGGAAAAAAATTGGAGAAATACACACCCGATGGGAAGAGCTCATCCTTTGCTTTTCCATGTTACACATTTCCAGTAAGTGAAAAGTTTATGGTGAATATGTAATACTTTCATAATCAGAACAAGAATTTTTTCTAAATTCTGGCTGATTACAGAATGTAAACAGCTTAGAAGACAGTAAGTCCATCAGAAGCATTAAACCAGGAATTCTGAAAGTGGCACCACTAACCCTGCTAGTGAAGGAGTACCCTGCAACAAGGGCAAACAAGTTCATCCTGGGCTCTCAGGGCCCACCCCGCCCCGGTGGCCAGCGCCCCACAAGACCAGTGCAGAGCCACACGCCCTTACCAGGCAGCAGGGGGTCCTCGATGCACAGCATCGACGGTCGGTACCCGCTGGTCATGGCTTTCATGATCTCCTCTTTGGCGATATAGGCACCTCCTTCTTTTATTCTAATACCAGTTTTCAAGTAGTTAAAATTTCTTCCATAGAGTTCAAAAAATTCTACGAGAAGCATTCCAAGGTTTTCATCCGCTCTCCGGGCATCAATTCTTGGATGCAACTGTAAAAGCAACGCATCAACAATTTGCATAGATTCAAGTCATGTACTACAGCAGACAGCATGCAATGAAACCTGCTAGCATCTCTTCAAGGACACAGCATTGAGCTGTGCTCACTCTCGCACCAGCAGGAAGCAGGGGTAGCCGCAAGGAGGCACTAACAGAACCTGGACAGCTTCTGTCAACAGGAGTGTTCAAAAGAAATAAATGCGCTAATCTGAACTTTATTATGCTTTTTTGAACTTGGTAACCCATACAGCAACTTCCCACGAGCCATCTGATTAACCACAGTTGCCACATACTGGTGAGTAGGTTGACCACATTCTGCAAGACTGAGTCATCTGGACAGAGGATGTAATTCTAACAATTCTAGTCACAATTTCGTTATTCTAAAATATAGCCAATAGGGGGCAGCATTAGATTGAATAGTGGAACAGTATCTCAAAAAAACCAGAATGTGAAATGATTAATTTAACTGTGTAATTAGTATTGTATGATAATATTTAGAGCAAATTTACATCCTGCTTGTCATACAGATTAGCGTCAGCCTCCGTTCAGAGACACATTTTCTTCAAGCAGGCAATAAACTTATTCTAAACCTAAGCCATGGTCCACTGCAACCTCCAAAGTGTTGCTGACATAACAGACTCATAATTCTCAGTCTTCCAGACATGTGCTGCCCACATGTGGCTATTTCTAGTCAAGTGAATTAAAACAAATCAATTAAAATTCAGTGTGTCGATCTCAGCAGCCACACTGCAAGCACTCAGTAGCCGTACGCGGTTATCTTGCTGGGCTGTGCAGATGTGGGACGCTGCCCTCCGCACAGAAAATTCTACCTGACAGCGCCACTCTAGAACATGGTGCTCAAGTCCACACGCAAGTAAATGTCTTGACAGAAGTATAACGATTAAAAATATTTATAACAGAGCTTCCCAGGAAATACGTCTCCTCAAGCCTACAGGTATTTTTAGGGTTGGGGAATTTAGGCTTCTGAGGATTTATTTGCATATTTCCACGATACCAGCCTGCCCAGTGCCAGGTTGGCCTCCCCCGTCAGCCAGTTGTGAAACGAACTCAGATGCTTTCAGCAGTCACAGTGGAGGCAGGATGGGCTCTGACACTGGGATGTGGAGATGGACACAGCAATCGCCCACGCTAGGGTGGCCTCCTGTGGGGTCCCAGGATCACTGCAAGGACCCCCGAGGGAGGGCAGCAGGAGACACTGGGTATAGCTGAAGTACGAGCTGCCACGCTGCCACAGCCAGCCGTGGACAGAGCTCAAATCAGGAACAAATGGAGAAATCAGTGAAGAACAGAAGGATGTGTTTAGTTCAAAATAATGTCCAAAAACTCCATCATAGAGGAGAAGGTGGAAAATAAGACAATGTGACTAAACTGTAAGAAAACAGACATGGAACTCCATTTTCACTATTCTTAAAGCATTTCTGTGAAGACACACTGAGAAAGTCGCAATAATTAAAGGTGGTATAACCAGTAGTTCTACTATCAGTAGTATTGATGAGAAAATTGCCAAATTCTGGACTTAAAACCCTCACTAAGCACAATCACAAATACAAAATTAATGGTGAGCATGGAGGAATACAGTTGTGCAGAACTCACTCTCGTGTTCTCCACAGCTCGCTACAACACAGGACGAGTGGACGGTGCTCCCCAGCCGGCGGGCAGAGTGAGGGCAGCAAGGAAGGGCAGCGCACTGGGGGTGGGTTGGGGGCTTCGTGGCTGCTGCTGGCCTCATGCTGGGGCCAGACAAGCGCCTTGGGACCAGGTGATGACGAAGAGGGAAGCAAACTGGCAAAGTGCAGGGGCAAGGCCCCGAAGGTGCAGGAGCCCCTGCTAAGGGTCCAGCGCCCCTGCTGCAGCTGGTCAAGAGTCCAAAATACATCAGCTCAAGCAAGAAGCCTGTCATCCTATCCTCAGATTTCGTAAAGAACAGCGAGTTCTTCATGCAAGGATATGTAAATGGAATAATTAATGTTTCAATTAACTTAGAGACTATATGTTTAAAAAGTGTAAGTATAGTTTATCAATACATCATAGCATTTAACACTTACACTTTTTAAACACTTTTAGGAAGGTTTTCTATTGATAGATTTTCCATCATGTTATTCAACAAAATAAGGACATATAATTTAAGACAAAATATTACTGTTTCATCCATCTGAGAAGAAAAGCTCTCTTTTAAACTTTCCCCCCATATATGGTACCCAACTTTATTCCGAGACAAGTTTTTTTTTCAGTATAAATAACAGAGAAGCATCAAGAAAAATAGCCGTTTATCGTCTACCAAGGAATGGATGTTTCCTAAGAGCATTTCCTTGAGCTTCGACTGACATACACCTATCTTATAGAAACAAGTATTCCCTACCCTGATAGTTAAATCAGCTACAAAAATTAGCTATAAAGGAGTAACAGGAAAGAAGCACTGATAAAAAGAAGGTTTTATTAGAAAAATTAGATGTCAATCTCCACCAAATCGGAACAGAACAGTGAAGGGAGAGCAAGCACTGCTAGGATTCACGAGGCAATCAATCAGAACATGAGGATTCCACTCTTACGCATATCTTAATGCAAACGTTCTCACGGGAGGAGGCATACATACCTGTAGAAAGCTAATGGCCATTAAAATTAGGCTGTATGAGCTAATTCCACCTGTAAAAACTTCATTCAGGTCCCTCTGAAGAAGGAACTGTTTCAATACTAAAATCAAGTAAGGCAGCAATGAATATTTCTGTAAATTCCAAAGAAAAAGATTTACTGATTAGTTCATACACTTCTAAAGAAATTTCACAGGACAGAAATGAAAGTTTAATCAATCTTCTTGGCCATCCGAAGGCTCTAGGCCAATCAGTCTTAAAATTTAGGGGGGCCTAAGAATTTCCTGAGGGACCTGTGAAAAATACCAATTGTGGGGCCCCCAGGTTCCGATCCAGCAGGATGAGTCACCAGGCACAGGGGCTCTGGCGAGTAACGGAGGTGCCCATTCTCATATTCACCATAGCCTGCTACCCAGGGCGAGCGGACAGTGCTCCCCAGCCGGCGGGCAGAGTGAGGGCAGCAAGGAAGGGCAGCGCACTGGGGTGGGTTGGGGGCTTCGTGGCTGCTGCTGACCTCATGCTGGGGCCAGACAAGCGCCTTTGGACCAGGTGATGACGCAGAGGGAAGGGAACCCGGAAACTGCAGGAAGAAGGCCCCGAGGGTGCAGGAGCCCCTGCTAAGGGTCCAGCGCCCCTGCTGTAGCAGGAGATCAAGAGTCCAACATACATCAGCTCAAGCAACTACTGTCATCCCACCCTCAGGCACTGAGGCCATCAAAAGTGTGGACACCTGGGCTAAAATTGCGAATGAGGCACGTGAGCTAGACACAAAGTCTCTTCGCAATAACTGGAAAGAACATTTTAACAAAGCTCTCTAAAATAATTCTCAACGTCATGAAATGGTTACTCAAGAAAAGCAAATCTGAAAGAAAGCTACATAATTTCCAAGTATCCCTACAGATAACATTAGAGGACAAACAATGGGAGCGTACAGACTGCACCACTAAGACTCCTACCTGCAGGGGGAGTCTTGAACGTTCATGAGAGAAGAGAGACCCAGCGTGAGAGCTCAAGCCCTCGCACACGGCGCTAACTCCCCAGTGACAGTACCTTCATGTAGTTCTTGATGAACTCCGCTGCCCGGACGCCAGTCTCCATGTTAAAGCTGATGTCGACTTTAACTTCAGTCTCCTGATCTGTGAGTTTTATTATTGGTACCTGTAAAGATTTAATTTTGAAAATTGTCCTTTAATATGCAACATTTTTCACAGTCGGGCATTAAAATGTTTCCCAAGTTGTAGAGAGGTGTTGGGCTTTTATTCTTATTCACAAAAGGTGCTTAGGGATCATGAACGCCAGATTTTAAAATGAGAAGAAAGGGAACTTTGCCAGGTATTGACCTCAGTGATATTGGGAACCCAGGGCGACCCACTATCCTGTTCCCAGCCTCTCACACAGCTGGCGCCTGCCCCGCGTGCCCCAGCTGGCCTGGCTCGGCCCGAGGCTGAGGGCTGAGCATCAGAGAACGGAAGGGAGGGAGCCCAGGGGAGCAGCTGTCCCAGGGAAGGAGGCGGCAGGAGGCCCACCTGGAGGAGCAGCCGGCCCAGGCCCTGCCACACGTGTGTTTGGGGAGGCCGAGGGGCGCTTGGGCCGCCAAGTATGTTTGGTAATCTGTTTGAAATCATTCCCAGTAGCTTCACAGCCATTTCTGAAGTTACATTTTGTACCGATATTGTTTCTCTAAACAATTCTACTTTAGGTTTTCACTCTTAAAGACCATTTTACTAAGAAAAATTTCCCCTAAAAATCAGAGAATAAAAGGCTATTTTGGAAGTACTCTCATTAACAAGAATTATCACCAAAAGGCACTCAAAATGAGCCTCATAAAAACTGCCCAAAAAACATTCAGACCACACTTCACTGCCTCCCCACTCACCAAAACTGTGTTCTTCCTGAAGAAAGGCAATGTTCTGTTCCTTGAAGGAATAAAGGAGGAGTTCCCTTCACCCAAGCATTCCGGTCTAGCAGAGGCTTCAACGTCGACACACAGTCGACAAAGCCACAGCTCACTCGGCACACACCCACTCTGGCTTCAAAACCCACACCGGGGGCAAACTGCCAAGGGAGGAGGATGGGCCAGCAGGGACAGAGACGTTCGGACCTCACCTTGACCACCAGGCAGGGTAAGAACTCATCAAAACTGCTGCAGAAGCAGCCGCACACTCAGTTACCTACACCTTCTGACACCCTGGCCATGCCCAACCCCGGGCTTGGGAAGCACCTGCTTTTCCATCCTCGTGAGCTTACTCCCCAGAATCCCTTCTGGTGCTCCCCTGCCTTCTGCTTACGCACACACACTCCTGCACTCACAGCCTGAGCCTCCAAACTCTGGAAATTAGTAGTAACATTATAATATTTATTTTTGAGTGCTGTTCCCAATAGACAAGCTTTCACCTTCAGCACAGCCTCACCCCTGGGCTCCTGAGCCCGCAATGACATGCTGACCATGCCCAGCAGCAGCGCGGCCAGGCAACGGCTGGAACACAGCGCAGGGAGCACAGTGGACACACGCGCCTGCTCTCCTCACAGTCCACGTGGGCCCTCGGGTAACAGAGGGAAGGGGACTTAGTGGCCAACACGCACAGTAAGGGGCCACTGGGGCCAAGCACTGCAACAGCTGCTCGAGTGTCCTCCAGAATGCTCTGGAACTCAGGACACGCAGGCACGACCCTTCTAGCTCCTCCACATCTGAACCATGATACATGGTCAGAAATCCCCACCCACCCTGCCGCTTCCAGAAGCCTAGTCTCCATCAACTGGGCACTCACGGAGGGCAGAGCCAGAACAGGAGAGCTGGAGGGCCTCAGACAGCCCAGCTGCCCACCTCTCCCATAGCCCCCAAGTGAGGGACAAGGGGCCGCGGCACAGAGGAGCAGAAGGGCAGGCACGTGGCTCGGTGCTCATGCCCATAGTGGAGGCCAGGGCTAATCGAGGCACCGCCTCACACTGGCTGTTTAATCCACCTCATACTAATCATCACAGCTCTCTGTGCCTCAGTTTCCTCACCTATAAAATGTGAACAACAGCATCTGCCAATGAGAGCAGCTGGGAAGACTAGAGCAATAAGGCCGGCGAGCGTTTTGGAAGGTGGCCAGAGCTCGTGTCTGGTGCTAGACGGCAGGAAAGCAAACGGCCCCATCTGGGAGACAGGCCTGAAGGAAGTGGTGTTGGCCCCCTGCTCTCCAGCCCACGTGCCAGTGACACAGGTGCACGCACTTCATTGAAATTCAACAAGACATCTACCTGGTAGCTGTACATTTCTCAGTGCATACATCATTTTTAAAATCTATCCCCCACGCCAATTAAAAGCACCTAAGAGTTAACACTCAAGAAACACACAGAACACCTCCTCACTGTACCACCACATGAGCAAAATGAAGCTCCCATCTTAACTTCTGACAATCCACTCAAACACGACAAGGATGTTAATCACGCTTAAGCTGAAACACCAACTGAAAAATGCAAGGCTACCTACAGTACAGGTGAGCTAATAACCGTCATACAACAGGCAGGTGACTTACAGTTCCTGAGCTGTTTCTAACCCTGGACTGACATAAACCTTAACGTACACACCAGAGCAGTCTCATCTTCAAACTTCTCACCAAGGTAAGAGGTCTTTCACACATGGACGTTTTTTGAACAAAAGGAACTCTTATGTTTTTCTCTCTTGAACATAACTTAGCCGATGGTAAACACAAATGCCATGGCTTAGTCACTGAGCTGCGTGACCCAGAACAGGCAGTTCCTGAATGTTACGATATCTCGTTTCGCACACTAACCTCCTTTCCTTGTTCATCCTGACACAAGTAGACACAACCATATTTTTAATGCCAAGAACAGTCTGACAAGCTCACGAATTCCAACAGTTCAGACTGCCACTAAACACGTTCTTGGCTGGTAATCATGATTATAAAACAAAAATGTAACAAGCATGTTTATACTAAAAGTAGAGAAGTCTTCAAAAATGTAGCCAATAACTGCTGTCAAACACAAGCTAGTCATGGAGGTGCAAGACATGATGCCCACGTAGCGCGGAGGCCCTGGCACGGGGCGGACCCCAAGCCCAGCGCTTACCGTAGCTTTGTCCAAGACTTTGATGGAACACGGCTCAGCCACGTTGTGCTTCCGCAGGGCCTGCTCCAACAGCTGCAAAGGAGGACGCTCCCATTTTCCAAAGACCACCAGATCTATGTCGCTGGACAGAAGAAAAACTGCACATCAACCACTGCTCCCCTCACACGAGATGACACAGGGACAACACGTGCCACAGTACCGTGCCTGCATCTCCCTCAAAGGCCAAGCCGTAATCCCAACAAGAGCACTGTCCGTAGGGAGACGCAGTGCAGTTTATGAACGACAGAACCTCCTCACTTAACACTGAGAGGTTCTTGGAAACTGTGACTTGAAGGTAAATGATGTACGAGGAAACCAATTTTTTCCCTCTTCAATACATTAACAAAATGATGTTGAAGGAAACCTTCATTATTCATTATTTGAGGACCTTCTATACATTGTTTCACTTACAGTCGCAGTTTCCAAGACCCTACGGACAACACTGAGGACTTACGGTATCTGTGACATAAGCTAGAAAGTAAGCAGGATGAAAGAGTCTCCCAACAGCACGAGGTAACTGAGGGGCTGAGATGAAAACGCCTGACCCTCCAAACCAAGCTGAGGCCCCAAGCTTCCTGGACCCAACTCCCACACTGTCCACACCGGATCACTGTGGCTGACCCAGGGATACCCTGAATCTGTCCTATTCCCGCCGTCCCTGACAACACCAACCCCCAAATCCTGAGACTACAGCCTCTTCAGTCTCCAAACACTGTATCAGTGGGTTAACAGAAGCTAAACTTTTAATGAAACAATACATATAAAATTTATTTGGATATCAAGGAGTACTTAATAAGAAAAGACTAGAAAACAATTTTAGAGTGCAAAAGTGTCTGACATTTTCTCAGATAAAAATCCTTACTGCTTAAGTAGAATTTTCCTTGAATCTTCATTAAAACATAAGATCAGTTTTTCAAAAAAATGCCCCAAAATATCTAACTGCATTTACTTCCCATGGTCCTCTCACTCATCTTCTGTTTACAGCATCCAGCATGTTTGTAACCCAACAAGTGCACAGAGGAAAAATGCAAAGCCATCAATTCACTAACATATTATGAATCTGAATTTTACTTCTGCCAATTTTCCCTCTGTGACCCCTAGCATCTTCCTTTAGCTGGCATTCCTAGCCTTAGATTCGGTCACAAAGAATATACTTTTGGCCCTTACTATACACACAGACACCATCCCCACCCCGAAATATGCACAAACACTAATCTGGTACTCACCTCGTTGGAAGATAGAGACCTGTACTAAAGCTGCCAAATATCTGTACCTGCAAGAAATAGCGATTGTTTTAAGGTGTGTACTACAATTCAAGTAGTCCTACTTCCATTATTTCTTACCAAACAAGCCTCACTATACCTTTGGGTAAAAGTAAAACTATTTTGGAAGTTGGCGGGAGGGGGAGGCAAAAAACAGTCCTACAATGAACTAGAAAATTCCCTTTTTCTTTAAGTTAAAGACCTGCCCCAGAAAGGAATTTCTAAAATCCCAATATTAAGAGGGAACTTGGGCCTCACCCCATGCCCACACAAAGCTGAGGACTTTTCAGAGCCAGTGTCAAACCCTCCAACAATCTCTCAGGCCCAGAGCCAAGGCACCAGGCAGGGCTCTGTCCCAGGTACTGAATTTTAAAGCCACAAATGTATGAATATATCATTTTAAAAGAGGAAGGAAACCAAGTCGCTGCCCTTGCACTGAGAGCACGCGTGTCCCTCCCACCCCCTGCGCACTCGCTGGGGCGGGGCTGCCCGGGTGGTGGTGGGGAAGGTGTGCTGAGCACGGGGCCCAGGCTGCCGAGCAGCTGCACAGAGGGGTGCGCATGCTGCCCGCACCGAGCACGCCGGAGTGCCCAGGCGCCTCCTCTGAGCACACACCTGCCTACTCACCGTGAAAGTGCCGCGTGAGGAACACTTCCCGCTGTCATGAAATGAACACAAGTCATATACTACCATGTGTGGTGGGTGGCGGATGGCGGTGAAATGTCTAACCTTAAGGTGAATTTAAGTAATCACTTCATTCCAAAAAAACCCACAAATCCCTTATGCTGGGGGTCCTCACGCTTGGGTGTGCACACGGATACTGGCCCCAGCGCAGGGGGGCTGATGCAGCAGGTGCAGGGTGGGCTGTGCATTCTAACCGGCTCCCAGGTGCAGCTGCCCATCCCAAAACCACATGCGGAGAACTGCTGCCTTGGGCCCACGAGAAACAGGGCGTGGATCCAGCTGCCACAGCAATCACAGGGTGCTCGGACGCACCCGGGTGTGACGGGACGTGCGGCACAGAAGTGCAGAGAGTGTACTCACATCAGCCGTCGGCCAGAGATCTTTAACTACAGTTTCGATCCGTTTCACCACCTCTCTTCTCATGGCTGCTTCTTCAGGACAAGGGGACATGAAGTTGTAAAAGTCAATTATTTCCTCATGAAGTCTAGTGAGTAAGAGAGAAAACATACTAGAGTTACAATTGAACTTAACCAGACTTAGTATGACACTAAAACATACATCTGGCTATTTAAATCCAGTTTCTTTTCTCCTCTCAAAGTATGTAATGAAATGAAGATCATGGTGGACAAAATCACACCCTGTGGCTTAACACCACAGAGTCACATGAGCTTTGTCAATACCAAACCATAAATTGACAAGTAGCCTTTAAAGGCTTATCCAAAGGAATCATCCCAGTGACTTAACATGAAGAAAATGAGCGAATGCCATCCATGAAAGACTTCCAACAGCACGCTTTCCAAAGGTGGGGCCCACCCTTGGCACCACCCCTCTGCCTCACGCTAAGAGGTGCCAACAGGCCTGAGACAGGCAGACGTGCAGGGTGAGACGTGGGAGGCAAGAAAGAGACACGTGTGTCCTCAGGAGCCCAGAGGCCGAGCTCAGCAGCCCAGGTCTGCCCAGGCTACCTGCTGACCCTCCACTAAATCCTGTATTCGATGCGTCCCGGTCTCCACACTGAGGAAGAGTCCCTGGAAGCAGGAAAGCTCAACCTGATTCAAGTTTTCTCTCCTCCAGATGCCAACAAGGAGATCAACAACCAGATGCCTATGGCAGGAGTCGGTGTGGGCCTCTCCCTCCACAAGGCTCAGGTGTGAGGAGTGAGAGCTAGGAGATGCCTCACATCCCACCTGGGGACACCGCCCTCCAGTCCCCCCTGGGCTCTGAGGTCAGCCCTGAGGCTGGGGGACCAGCCTGCGCAGTGAGGTCACGGCCCAGCATCGGTGTGAAGACTGCAGGAAGAAAGCGCCGCCATCTGCTTTCACTTTAAGGGATTAATTAAAGATGGGGGCAAATTAGCCAATCCTAGGAATTACAACAAATCAAATTCACCTGCTTCCATTCTCAGTTTGATTAATAAAACAAAGAGAAAAAGACAAAAATAAAATGTGGTCAGCTCGATAGCTAGCAAAATAGTGTGCAAAACAAAAGGCAATAAAGCTACTCGAGTTAAAAATGAGTGACACATTGTTTCACAGTTTGGCTCCCATTTGAAGTTAACTTCACCTGCAGTATTACCACCATCCCCCCCACTCAAAAATCATTTGGCATAACCATTCCAAACACTCCACAGTAGATTTAAAGGCTGGTCTAAAAGCACAGGCAAGACTCTCGTAGGACTCTGGGAGGCCAAGGCGGGAGGAACACTTGAGCTCAGGAGTTCAAGACCAGCCTGGGCAAGAGCAAGACCCTGTCTCTACTAAAAATAGAAAAATTAGCCAGGCGTGGTGGCGCACACCTGTAGCCCCAGCTACTTGGGAGACTGAGGCAGGAAAATCACTTGAGCCCAAGAGTTTGAGGTTGCTGTGGGTTAGGCTAACACCATGGCACTCTACTCAGGGCAACAGAGCAAGACTCTCGTCTCCAAAAAAAAAAAAAAAAAAAAGCCAACTCGAGTAGGAGGAAATAAATACTAAATACCCTTGTTCACAACACACCTGCAATATCAGGCCATCACTGGAGCCTTATCATATTTTATTTAAAAAAGTAAAAGTAAATCTCATCCCAAGAATGGTCCTAATTCAGCCAGCCACAAGTCCAGTTTTTAATAGATCTGAAAAGGGAGTAAGTCATACAACATTAAGCCAAAATAATTTTTCCAAAATATCTATCAAACTGCAAGATTTTGGGAATAAAGCTTCTATCTTTTCAACAATTACTGAGCACCAGCCGGGCATTTAACTATCTTTTTCCACCAGCTCAGCAGGCCATTTTAAAGTCTAAGGTGTTACCTAAAATTTCCTACTATTTAGCAATGTCAGTAAGACTAGATATGTCAAGTTAGCAGGTTAATGTTCACACCAGGGAAGAGCCTTTCTCCATCAGCAGGAATGTCTGGGTGGGTCCCCTTCACCAGTCACTGTGGCTGCAGAGAGCCCACCTGGGGGCAGTGCCGGGCTCTCCCTGAGAACAGCGCGGGAGAAGGTGGTCCACCCGAACCACCACCAGCCACACGCTCTCCTGTACCTCACAGCACTGTTCTGAGGCTAACAGGGAGTACAGAAATTCAGAGAGATCCTAATAAACACACAGGCTTAGAATGATTAAGCAACTGGCCCAAAATCATGGAAGAACACAAAAACTAAAGTTCTAGCCACATCCTCCAAATTTAACTCATTAAAACATCTTGAAAACAGGGCATTCCATGTGTCAGAGGTCACTCCAGGTCGCCACACGCAGAGTAGAATGCACTGTCACTTTAAGTTGTGTGTATCTGAAATAACAGCAAGATAAAACAGCCTCCTCCACTCCTCCCAGGACTGGTGCAGCAGCATCCACGGAACCCCCTGCTCCACACTCCAGGAAAGGAAAGAGCAGGAAGGTAACACTTGCAGCCCGCTTCACACCACACCTGCACTCCGACACAGAATCTGTTTCATCAAATGTCTGTTGACTTGCTCAGAGACCAGAGGGGGTGGCCTACCCGCCCTCCCTTACGTCGGAGAGATGAGCACCCAGCGGGGCATGCCCACATTCCCTGAGGGAAAATCGTGTCCAGGGGAACACAGAGGCCTCCTGGATTCGGTGTTGTGTCCAATCAGTAAGATACACTGATAACTACAGCCACCTGAAATCTGTAATAATCTAGACCTGTAAATTAGCACATGCTGTAACAAACATTAGATACACAGTAAGAGTCACGAATATTCTTGTTTCTCCTTCTCAGAACAGAAGGCATGCTGCTGGTGGACCGGCCCATTGGTGTCTCCTGAATGAGGGAGCTGGACAAGGGTCTGGCTGAACCCCACCACCTCCAGTCCCCCAAGCAGGGACCAGCAAGCCCCTGCATGACTCCCAGAGTGCCAAGAACAGAGGACTGCGATGACAGGTGACAGCTGCCGTCTCAGCACATGGACATGGTAATGTCTAACAAACTCATTATGATGACATCCAGGCAGACCTGAAAAGGCCCGGGGCTGCCCCCTGCACCAGCTCTCTGCGGAACCCTCCAAAGGGCGAGCGGTGGGGGCCAGGCAGCAAGGTGGGACCACTGACTAAGCAGAGAAGAAGTGTGAAACAACCCGCACCTGGCACAGCCGAGCCCCTCTGCCCACGCCTCCAGCTGAGCCCAGCAGCCTCCCCAGACCCCCGGCTTCCCTGCGGGCAGGTGCTGACCAGCTGGGGCCCGTCTCTGCAGGGAAGGCAACCTCCAGGAGAAAGGACTCACCGGCCTGACCTCCTGGCGAGCAGTCACTGGGTGTGGAATCAAACAAGTAAGTTTTGCTAAAATATTGTGCTACAATTCCCATAACATGATATCAAACATTATCACTCTGGAAATACTTTATCCTTGCACTGGACAACTTGATTTGTTAACAGAAACCACTTAAATGGTCAGCTATCCTTTTAAACGTAAATAGTTGCTAAATATTTTGTATTATTTTACTCAATAATAACATTACCAGTTTCTGCTGCTGCAAGCTACTGCACACATGGCTGTGACAACACACTTTCCCAGCTAAGTGCCGTCAACCGCCTGCCTCCGCGTCAGCTACAACCCACTTCCGTTTTTAGTCTATGACTGCAAACACTGAATATACCCACAGGTTCAAGTCTCCAAAAGTTTTCCACAGAATTATGTCAATGAAAAGTTTTAATCATTTTTACTAAACAATAAAAAAGATGAAATAAGTTTATGATTCTCACATATCAAAACCTCTAGGAAATTTCACAGCTGACAAGATGCCTACATAAAAACCACACTAAAGTCCCCTCTCCACAGACAATTCAGTCATCAGTATCTTTTAGAGCTCAATTTTAGTTAAGCTCACTGGCAGTCCCCAAATCGAGGAAATCTCTATGTAGCGATCATCACAGAAAAAAATTCCTCTATGGCAGTTCACAGAGGTAGTGTCCCAAAACCATCAGGACACAGCGATGATCCAAGGCAGCCCCAGACATGCCATCGAGCTCCTTCTCCGTGACAGGCCAGCTGCACGCGGGCAGCAGCGCAGGCCTGACCATGCCCCTGCAGCTCCAGGCAGCCGGTGAGAGCAGGACAACCCTAGGAGGGCTTTCTCACAGGGAGGGCGACCTACACAGAGCGCTCGGGCCTCGTTCTTTCCTCTTCACTGAGTCCTGGGGCATGACCTGGTGGCTGGGGCTCCAGAAAGTGTGGTAGCCTAGTGGCCTGGAGAAGGCAGCCAGATGCAGAGAAAGGAAGGAGGGGTGAGAAGGTGCGCTAGCCCCCAACGTGTTCAGACCACGAGTACTTCTGTTATTTGTTGCCACACCTAATCTTGATGCATTAGCCTGACACTCTCCAGCTGGCGGAAGTTCTGTATGATGGCAAACCTCATTCTCAGCTGAAGAGCCCAGGGTACAGATCGCTGTGGGACCCAAGGACGTGTGCCTGGAGCACCATGCCTAGAACCCAGAGCGGAGCTTCTGACTGCTCTGCAGGTTGGCTTCCAGCCTTGTCTTAGGCTTTGTCATCAACCTGGGTTTGCTGTGGTGCATGGCAAGCAACGGGGTCTGCAGACACAGTGAGCCTCTGCCGGCATGTCTGAGAGGCACGATCCTGAGCCACCAGCAATGGCCACTGGCTCACACTGGTCAAGGTGTGGCTCTGACTGCAGTCTGGAGGAGTCTCACCTGATGTACCCCAATGGAGCAAGCGCTGAATAATTCACTTTCTGGTTATCTTAAGAAAGATGGAAATGTGAGACCCAAGTTTTCAGTGAATTTTCATTTTAATCATGAAACTACTTGGAGAACAGAATTCTGAAGCATTACTTTTCTAATATACTTTTTTAGTAAAAATTAGAGAATAAAATTCATTGAAAAATAAGAAAAGATAGCTCTCATTCACAATCTCTACTTGATAAGAGTCCAAACCCATTCAAAAGATAATGTCTGACTTCTCAATTTTTAGTAAATTTTCCAAATTTCTGCTTTTGGTGCCAAAAATCAACATCAGCAATGTTTTAGTATCTGGTACATTCTTGCTGTAATTATTTATGAAACCCAACTCACGGAGCTAGCTTAAGAGCAAAAGAAGGATCATACAGTCAGAGAACCAAACTATATCATTTCATAGCTAATAAAGCTATTAATGAAAAAAGATGACCCATTTCAGGAGGAAAATTTTCAGCTTTAGAAGCTGAGCTAAGGGGATTAAGTGGTTCCCAACTTGATCTAAATTTGAGCCAAAGCCAGGGAGGACTGGTTGGTTCTGAAGGTGGGGCGATGGCGTGAGGCAGTCCCCCGGTGGTCGCTGGGTTCTCGAGCCGGCCTCCCCGACCCTGGGCAAAGCTGGCCTTCCCCGCTCTCCGCCCAGAGGCTCTGCCCACTTCTCCAACAAGCACGATTTTTAAGTTGTTCAAAAGTGACTCTTTATACTCAACCCAAAAAGGACAGGCAGGCAGCTTCGCTGCAGCAGGTGAAGGACACAAAGCAGCAAGGGGCACAGAGGCAGAGGCCACAGCCCTGCAGCAAAGACACTTATTCAAAATAAAACACTTCAGAAAGAACAGGGACAGAAGAAGTATGCCAAACACGAAATAACTCCAGCCTTCCAGTGGGGAACATACAATGAATGCTTTGCTTATTTAGGACGTTCCCCTGGATTTTAGATCCAGAGGCTTCCTCTAAGCAAAGCGATAGTCAAAGGTCAGATTTCATTCAATATTTTTCTTAAGGGAAAAGAAACACCAGAGAGAATGAACGCAATCCTCCTCCGTGCGGTCATGAGCAGTTTCAGCACCAGAAACCCACTGCATACGAGGAGCTGCACTGCAGGTGCCAGCGCTTCCGATTTTCCCGGCTCACTGAGGTTTCAGAACTCTCAACACCCAGGTCCCCAGTTCTCTCGGTGTTGTTAGTCATGTGCCTCGGTTTACCCTTAACACCCCACTCATGAACCTCATCAATCTCAAATGCTAGGGAAAAAGTGGTTTTATGAACTGTATGCGACTTCAGTTCCCAATCTTTCCCATTACAATGTAAAATGCAGTAGAAGATATCAGAACCTCGTTAACTGTTAATTCATCTTCTCCCACTCGCTCCAACTCTTCCTTCAATAGCCTCAAAACCAGTGGTTTCTCAGAAATTGGAGTTCCCTCCCCTCAGCTTCGCAATGCTCACTATCTGCATTTTACCATTTCACTATTCCTTAGTGAAAATATTTGGAGTTAACGACTGTAATTTTGTAGATTTTATAACATGCTTTGATGAAATTACAGTAAAATAAGTGTTTCACAGACTCCATCTACTGCCCTGCACAGATAGGGCCTGGATTAGCGTTTACTTCTTGCAGAAAGAACGGTTGTTAGGCAGAGGACAAGGACGAGGACAGTGAGGGATGGCTGGACGGCTCCTACGACTTTGAGGACTGGATGATCCTCTTTAAAGCAACTGTTTACTGAGGTAGTTAATGAGCTAATTATAAATCATTTTTCGTTTTAGTTGCATTACAAGACAACTAGTATCTGCACAAATTAGAAAACCTTGAATCAGGCCTTCAAAGGTGAATTTTTTTTAAATCTAGGCTCAAAAGAAGTGGAAGGAAATGGACTGAAACTGTAAATGAGAACCTTGTGTTCCCAGGGCTCCCAGTCAGCTGCTTCCAGAGGCTGCCTGGGCCCGCCCCCTCCAGCAGGGACCTGTCTGCGCTCTGTCTCTCCACACACAGGCTCTGAATGGAGCTGCCAGCCGAGTGTGAATGGAGGGGCAGGCAAGGCCCTGGAGGAGAATCTGCTGTGGAGGGAGGGCCTGCCAGCTAAGCTACAGGCAAGAGGAGGAGGATGCCACCGCACCCCTCCCCCAGGAAGAGCAGAGCTGGGCCAGGAGGGGGGCTACGGCCCGTGAGGCAGCCAAGACCAACTAGCATTCACAGAATTGCCAGGACAGAAGGGCTCTGCAGCTTTGGAATCAACGTGGGAACTATGATCCAAGCAAATTTAGCTGCCAGCAAAGGTGAGCCGTCTCTCCCCTTCTTTCAGAGAGTCCTCCCAGGGTCAGGCACACAGGACCCTGGAGCAGATGGCTGTCCAAGGGCCTTTCAGAACCTAACCGGAAGGTGAGCAGAGGAGCCTTTCTGTGTGCTGGGGGCCACAACGCTCCTCCACACTGGTGGACCAAACCCAGGCACACTGCAAAAGCCAAGCAAAGGCCGTGGGGACACTCAGAAAAGAGAGAACCAACCACACAATCTTCTCTTCCCTCAGAACAGAAAGTGAGAGCTTAGGTACCAGAAGCTCATAATAACTAAGCCATGGGAGAAGTATTTGACTGAATTTGGGGTTTGTTAGCCTCATTTATTCTAAGCTCACGGCTACAGAAGTGAGGCACCAGACCAGGTGCCAGGATGAAGGCAACCTCAGCATTTCACAAAGTGAGTGGACAGATATTCTAGCGGTGGGGTTAAAACTACTCAGAACCACCCATGCCACAGGCATCAGGCAGAGCAAACCCAGGGCGAGGTACCCCACCTGTGTAGCATGTCCTTAACCCATCTCAGGGCAAAAAGTACCAAGGAGCTCAGTCACCTAACTAACACTGCAGTCTGAAAGAACCCACAATACAATCAAGGAGCCACACTCTCTCTGGAAGAGCGAGGAGAGGCCAAGAAGGCACTTCCCTGAGCCACGTCTGCAGGCTTCAGGCCACCTGCCACTCAGCCTCGCAGAACAGCCACAGCACAATCACTGCCTGATGCAGGCCACCTCTGGGTGCTCCGAGGGGACCACATCCACGGAGAGACTGCACGGCTGCACCTGGGAGCCAGTGTGAGCTTTGCTTGCTAGCGCTAGCTCAAGTAGCTGGAGCATTTTTGAAAGGAAAACTGCTACATTTTCTGTCATCTTTCTATATATCCTTACACCACATGGAAGATGAGCTGGGGGGCAACGATACGGAGTAAGAGCCAAAAGTCTGAAAATGTTAATATTCTGGGATACTATACAATATCCACATTATCAGCATTTTCATTAGATCCTCCTAAATAGTCTTTGAAGCAAATATCATCATCTCCATTTCATAGATGAGAAAACTAAGTATTTGTAAGATGCGAACTGGCACAAGACCACCCGACCAGGACAAGCCAAGGGCTGTGCAGCTCTCTCAGGGTGAGCTCCAGCAACCGAGCTGGCAAGCCGCACTTGGGACCCAACACAGAAATCAGCCACCACTGCAGCCCTTTTATAGAGAGTGGCCAAGTTGTAAACATAACTCTCCAATTATTCAGGAAATAATGCACATCTACACAATATTTAAAAATTATTTAAAAGAGCTTTTCAAGGACAGAAAGAAATGCTTCCTAGAATTAGATTTAAACAAATAAATACAAAAATGACATATTTGCTACATATTTAAAGCAGCGTTAAAAATACTGGAAAGAACTATACTCAAACATTAACAATGGCAAAATTAGTTTCTGCATTTTCCAAATTTTCCTCAACAAGTACATTATTGCCTTTATAAGCCCAACAGAAGTGTTACCATGTCAGCTTTACTAATTCACTACTGATCTCACCCCAAAGGTCAAAGAGCAGACATCATATGCCTGTCTTAAGTCTTCTTTATGAATCTGGCCTCCCCCAGCCTTTGTATTAAAGCCAACCAGATGGGCCCCTCCTGGCTCTGCAGCCCAGCATCCCACAGGAGACTCTGCTCACTGCCAGCCCAACGAGGCTAAAAAGGCCCCCTCAGCACTAAAGTTCTGTGTCTAGCGCCATGTCACTTCTCTGGGTTAGGACGTTACTCCGGACTGCAGCAGCACCTGCCCAGAAAGACAGGGCCCCTACAAACCTGTCCCACAACCCCAAGAAACCTCAGCGAATACAGAAGACTGACCTCCAGAACAGAGCTGTGTGGAAGGAGGTGTTCGCCCAAGCACCCCAACCACACCAGGTACAGCCACCAGGCTTTCTCAACCACGCCAACCCTCAGCAATCGCACTGCTGCCAGAGGGCTGGGTTGGGCAGGATTCTGAGGCTGCATTCAGACTTAGAAGAAAAAACTTAAAATTCATCAATGATGATATCATACCAATTCTTACTATTAGCTGATATTTACCACCTGCTGTGTGTCTAAGAACTCACTTTATGACACATGTCACTGAGTATGATCCTGAAACCACCACTGCCATCCCATTTGACAGACACCTCAGAGGTTAAACCACCTGCCTAAGCCACACATCTGGCACGAGAATCGGGCAGGGACAGCATCTGTCCTCCCTGCACACTCAGCCTCCTGAGGTCCTAGCAAAACGACAGGAAAAAATTATAAAAAACAAAAGACAGCCAGGTGAAGTGGCTCATGCCTATAATCCTGGCACTTTGGGAGGATCACTTGAGGCCAGGAGTTTGAGACCAGCCTGGGCAATATTAAGACCCCAACTCTACAAAAAATTAAAAAAAAAATTTAATCAGGCATAGTGGCATGCACCTATAGTCCCAACTACTCAGGAGGCTGAGGCAGGAGGATCACTTGAGCCCAGGAGCTTGAGCTGCAGTGAGCTGTGATGATGCCACCATGCTCTAGCCCAGGGGACAGAGCAAGACCCTATCACAAAAAACAAACACACACACACACACACACCACAACAGGCTGGAAGATCACCAAAAATCACAGAAAGAGGGAGAGTGTGAGAAAGAAGAACTTAATGGACCCAAAGGTGTAAGTCAATCCTGACATGTAGAAGGCAGATGTGATTCACTCACTCTCCTGTGAACCTACCAAGTAACAGAGACTGTTCTGATACCGACGGCACAGCAGGGAGCAAGACAAAAGTAAACAAAGCCCTTGCTCTCATTGAGTTTATTATATTGGAGGTGAGGGTACCCCACGGACAGACGAGATAATAACCAAAATAAACCAAAAAAGTGCTATGCCCCTTTCGAAATGGCAGCCCTGTACAGCCACTGTGGGTTAGCACTCAGGGACAGCCTCCCAAAGAGCATCGAAGCTGACACAGGAAGGACAAGCAGCAGCCCAATATGCAAAGGTGAGGGACAGCTCCTGGCAGCAGGAACATCGGGACAAGGCCCCCGAGGTGGGGATGGACTGAGAGTGCGCTGGAATCTGAGTCTGTGACCTGGGACCCTGTGTCCCCGTCCGCCGTGGGCCGCCCACAGAGCAGATGAGACCACGAGGTACTTAAGGAAACTCAGTGGTGTCACAGGACCAAAAGGACCGAACTCTCAAAGCCAGAGCAATTCAAGGGAACAGTCCGGGCTCCTCAAAGGTGACCACAACTCACCCTAAGCCTCTGTTTTCTACTAGCCGGCACCGCGAGACCCTACAAAGGTAAGTGGGAACATGGCCAGATGTTCAAACCTGCAGCCTGGGCTGAAAGGGAAAAGTTCTCAGGCAAGGGGGAAGGGGCTTCAGTAAGACATACTGGTGGCATGTCAGCATGAAGACAGGGAGGCCTGCCCTAGACACACCATAACTGGAAAAAAGGGCAGAAAGAAGGGAACCCAGTACACAGTGAAAACAATATGGAAGAAAACTTAAGTCAAGGATCAGAGGAAAAACACTACAGTGCCTTGTTCTACAGAAAACCTTAGTAAGGACACGTCAAGAAAGCAAAGCTTAAGGAGAGACAAGTGCAGAACAAGAGGCCATGAAGAAGCCACTGAGCCAAGGAGGCAGCTGAGAACAAGGCAGGCAGAGGCAACTTGAGCAGCAGCTAAAGCCCTCCCAGTGAGGCTGGGAGCCCTGAAGGGACAGACACTCCCACACACAGAAAAAGAAAACCAGTAACAAAGTATCAAAGACTCAAAAGAGGAAAAAAGCTAAAAAAACAGTAACAAAGTATCAAAGACTCAAAAGAGGAAAGGCTAGAAAACTAGTAACAAAGTATCAAAGACTCAAGAGAGGAAAGGCTAGAAAACCAGTAACAAAGTATCAAAGCCTCCACAGAGGAACAGGCTGGGGTCCAGAAGGAATTGAGGCAGCAACTGGCAGGGCAGAGGCCAGGTGCGGAGCCCAGGGGCACTCCAGGCAGGGGGCAATCAGAATTAGCCACCTCCAGGAGGGGACTCAGTCTTGCCTCAGATTTCTCACAACACTCCAAGCCAGAGACCACAGGCAACACACTCTGGAGAGGAGAGGCCTGAGGACACAGCCAGTCATGCTGCTATCCAGGCAAGCAGGGGCTTTGAGGAATGCGGCCCCAGTCAGCCCTTCTTTAAAACATTTGACCATTTAACACACACAACAAAAACCAACTGACAGCAGGTCCTATTTGCAGACAGAGCAGAGACGACGTAGGGCTAGGTCAATGTGGAGCAGGGCAGGTCACAGCTCAGGACACTGTGCGACACCCTGTGGGGGACAGGGCTGACCCCGCAAAGCTGATCAGAGCACACAAAGGCAACACAAAGGCGGGGGCACTGCCTCAATGAACCCCACCAAAAACGTGAACCACATACAGAACTCAGAAATCTCGAAGAGTCCGGGGTGAGTCTGCGGAAATACAGGGCACCAAGACTCACCAACTGCAAACTGCAGTTTCCTACAGAGGCAGGACTGCAGGGGCCAGGAATTTGGACTGTCGCGCCCGACCACGCCCTGCTGCTTCCCAGCTTTCCTCATGGGAACGTGGGGATGCTGGTATCCCCATATGGCTTTGTGAGGACTTAATGAGCGCCTGGCACTCAGGAGGGGCCCAGTATCGTAGTGATGGCTAAGTACAGGGCAAAGGTGACATAGGAAGAACACAATGCAAGTCAGGAGGTGGGAAGACAGATAAAAGGGCTGTGACCTCTCCACCTACACGCAGCAAACGAATATTTCATGATAACTTTTACTCCAACTTTTTGGCTCTTAGCCAAGTAAGGTTTTCATCATGGTTTATGTTCTTAGTCTCAGCAATCTCTCTCAGAAACTAGTATTTCCAACTGAAGTTGAACATCATTCACTTTCAGGCAAAATTAATTTAGCAAATTTTATGCAAAGATAACATAAATATTAATTAAAGTATTTCTGTTGACCAATCCAGGTGTCCATCTATACATGAGCTTAGAAAGAAAGGTCCCACAGTGGCAGTCACCTCATCCTGCTTCGGTTATTTCTGGATGGTGGGATTGAGTGACTTTAAAGCTTTCTACAAAAAAAAAAAAAAAAAAAAGCGCCAAAAATTAGTTTTATAAAAACAATGTCATTATTTTTAAATAATGACATTGGTTTTCTGTCTACAAAACAGGAGTAATATTACTTATTTCGTAGGCCTGCTCTGAGAACTCAAGGAGGAAGTTCATGCAGAAAGTTGAGCCCCAAAGAACCCCATACGAGAGCCACTGCGGTGCTGGTGACTCGGTGCTGGTGACTTGGGAGATCGTCCCAACAGGGAAGAGACCATCTGCACTCCTCCCATTAACCTGTGTGCAAAATGCCGAGATCGTCACCTGCAGGCTGGACCAGAGACACTCTGCGCCTTAACAGCTGTTCCATGATGCACTCGGCTGGGAACCTTCTATTTTACACTTCACGTGTTATTAAAACAGCAGCCTTTTGAAAAGGATTTGCACTGGAAACTCAGAAACACAATTTCTAGAGCTTTCCCAGTGGTAATCTGCTGAATAACACAGTTTTTACTGTTGTTTGAGTTTCAACTTATTTCAATAATAGTCACTGAATCAAATACTGTGTTTCAAATAGAGAGTCTAAAGTTAGTTTGGCACTGTCCAAATATATGGCCATTTAAATTTTAATTAAAAGTAAATAAAATTAGAATTCCATTCCTCAGTTGCATTAGTCACATTATAAGTGCTCAAAACCCACTAGTGGCTACCGTACTGGACAGCGCAAAACCAGAATCTGTCCATCTTCACAGGAAGTGCTACTGGACAGTGCTGTTCTAGTTACCTGGGATGTTCCCGTCCCTTAGTTTTGTTTTCTTACACTGTACACACAGAACACTACGTTAGAACACTTTATCCGCTCCTGCTACTATGTGCACGGAATAAAAAACCTTAACCACCTTTAAACAAGTTTCCAGCACACACACGCCTGGCTAAAGTACAGCAAGAGTACCCTTAGGACTGTGGGAAGATAAAATGCTTAATTACAAACTGCAGAACAGACATTACGAAGGCATTGTTAAAACGTTTTAAAAATAGAAAGATCTCTCTCCATTCTCAGCCCGCCCCCCACCATCCCCAACAGTTAGGAGTTTAGTTTTCTTTAGCAGTTTCTCCAAGAGAAAAGTGTCAGCCTGAGAAAGAAAGTTGTATTTTCAAAAACCAAGAGAGAGGCTTTTCCTGTCCAGTTGGCAGTGAGAACAACTTAAGTTTTAGTTTCAATTTCCTTAGAAGAGGAAAAAAGGGGAGGAAGCAGCCTTTTTAATCCCTCACATGACAATTCACAAAGTGTTCCCAATCTTCATTATTTAATATGTGCTCTGAGGTGGATATCCCAGTCCCTGCTTCCCAAGTGGGGAAACTGAGGCTCAGAAATTAGAACTTGTGGTGAAACCAGCTAAAACCAGACCTGTGAGTCCGTGGCATGGGCTAAGCGAGCAAGCGCTCAAGGCCAACAGCATGCCTCCAATGCCGGGAAAAGGACTCCAGCCACAGGGTTTGAAGCAAAAACACAGAAACAATTTGACTTTTCATTTCCTTTAAACTACTGCACCCTTCCCTCAGAGTCACAGTATTCCAGAAATACAACGATGATCTGAAATCTACTTCAAAATAGAAAAGCTGGAGCTACCTACACCGAAGTGCTATCACTTAGGAAATTAACCCCACTCTTAAGCCACAGGAGAGCCTAACTGGTTGTGAACAGCAGCCAGTGTAGGAGAGAAAAGAGCACATGCCCACAACAAAAAGGCGAACTGCTGACAATCAAAGATATTCCCTGCCAACAGGGATCCTCAGCGCTGCTCCCATCCACTCTACCCCGTCGGCTGGGGGAGGCAGAGATCCACATAGGCAGGCCCCCTGCATACACCCACGAAATACAGCCACGAAATGGAGTGCACACCGCCAAAGCCACACAGGTGACAGGTGCACAGGGACACTCACCAAGTGGCCCAACAATGGGTGATTCTCCTTCATACTTTTCCAAGTTTTCTAATTTTTCATAGGCATTAATTTCATAGTAAGAAAAACCAATAGCTAAAACTAAATGAGGATGCCTTTCAAATACATTGTAGAATTTTTTGAATGTTTTCTAGTTTTGCACTTTATACTATAAAACATAAAAACTGGTTTACCCTTTCTGCCGGAAGGAAAACAAACTGCAGCAGACTTTATTTTTAAAATTCTAAGACAATGACAAAAGTTTTCCTCAGCATTTGATTTATGACACTATGAAGACCTGCCATCCCAACTCTCGCCTGAGCTGGCAAATCCTCTTTCTTTCCTTTTCTTTCTTTCCACAGACACGTATTCAGGGGCTGAAGTGTGCTTGGCTCTGGGAATGCAGGTGAAAATACAGCTTCCCCCTCCCTGAGGGCATGCATGGTCAGTAATGCCCCTGAGGTGAGCATCAGATGGCCCGCAGGAAGGGACAGAGGAACTGCTGGGGGGATCTTCTTCCCCTCCTGAAGGAGGCACAGTGCTCTGCAGCTGAGGTCCTGGGCAAGACACTGTTCCCACAAAGCAAAGATGGACTGCTATGTACTTAGAACTGGATCCCAGAGGAGACTGGGTGAGTCACCAACCCCCACCTGCGTAGGAATAACACCTTTCCTAAGTGGGCGGATGCAGGCCCCCATGAGCAGGACTTTTCAATTGCTGTGTTTTTATGTATTCACATGCCTTTCCTGCAAACTCTTCTTAACTGACACCCTTTAAAGAACAGTCCACCTGAGAGAGGCACAGAAAGGCTCTCGTGGTTGGTTACTCTGGTTGCCTGAGTTCAGCAGTGACAATCAAGCCAGACGACAGGGTCTGCAAGAGTCATCCTGAAGGGCTGGAGTCCAGTCCAGGGAGAGGAGTGCTGGCCAAGACAACCATCCGCCTCCACGGTGGGGAGCCTGTCCCTGGGAGAACACCTGCACAGGTGGCAGGCAGCACCCCCAACACAAGATTACACATCCTTACCCCTAGAACCTGTGGCTCTGGTGAGGCCATCATGCCATGGTCACGTTGTGTTACTACATGACCTTATGGCAGGCAGGTTACCTGGGTGGGCGGAACCATCCGGAGCTCTTAGGAGCAGAAGGCTTCCTCCAGCTGGCAGATGTCATCAAAAAGATCTGAAACACCTTGCTGGCTTGCAGACAGAGGGGGCCATGAGCCAAGGAACGCAGGTGGTCTGAAGAAGCTGAGAGAGCCCTCCACCCTCCCCAGCTGGCAGCTAGCAAGGAATCAGGGACCTCAGCCCTGCAAGGAGCTGAATTCTGCCAATAACAGGAACATGCTGGTAAGAGCACCCTGAGCACCAGCTGAGAACACAGCCAGGCAGCACCTTGGCTTCAGCCTTGAGAGCCTGAGCAGAGGACAGCTGATCCATCCTTAATCTGACCACAGAAACTGCGAGACAGTGAGTGAGTCTCCTTCTAAGCCACTGAGTCTATGGTAATTTGCTACGCAGCAACAGAAAACTAGTACAGCACAGAAATCTCAAGAGTAAGATGTTGCATTACTCAGGGTACATCTCCAACATCAGGGGACAAGGCATCTGGGCCGTCTCACTCAGACACATGTTCTGAGTACCTCAGACACCTTCAGCGCCTGCCGAGACCACCTGCCCGCCCTTCCTTGGGTGCCTGTCTCACAGGGCAGCCTTCTCAGACAGTGCGGCTTGCCACCCACCCCGCTTCTGAGAAACCACTGACGAGCTGGCGAGACCTCCTAGACAGGGCCTCTCCACAGCAACACTGGCCAAGGGCAAGTTCTACATGACACTGTGGCTTTCACAGTGTCACCTCCTATGAGTCTGGGTGGTCTGATTCAGTCTTCCCCCTTTAGTCTGAATTCTGGCTGCATCACCAAAATCAAGTCTCTAAACTTGAATTTCACAGGTTTTTTATTTTTTCTTTTTAACTACAACCCTCTTTTACTCCACAACTACAAAATCAGATTCTAAACCATATGACCTTCCCAAGGCATAAAAAAGTCTTTATTTTCCAAGGATAACTGCTATCCCTTCTCCCACAGGCCACTTGCACGAATCCATTTAAAATAAGGACCAAAATCTCATATTAAATACTGACCAAAAAAAAGTCCAAGACTTTACCTTGAGATACAAATCTCACAATTATGAAAAACGTACTTTGTTTTACTTTAAAATATTTAAAAATTAAGTCACAACCACGTGTTATTTCTGAGAAAAAGCTCAGAAAGAGACAGGATCCACTGTACACCACTTTGACTTGCACTACATAAGCATTAAGAAGGCCATTTTTTTTGCAAAAAACATTTGAGGCCTCTCATTTTCCCAAAAGACCTCCACACACACACACACACACACACAAAAACTCTCTTTTTCCAAAGGGCCTGCTGTGCCCTCCTGGGCAGCCCTTCTCCAGTGTTAGCCCGTGGCCAGGCACGTGGCTCACACAGCGCTCCAGCAGGGCTCTCCTCGGCTCCACCACAGCCAGCATGTCGCGCTCGAGTCTCAATTTCACTTTGTGGAGATTGGCCGGGGCACAGTGTGCAGTAACAAGCCATGCAATTATTAGACGGCAGGGGTGTCTGAGTGACAGCTAGTTTCATGAATGCAGCGGAGGCCCAGTGTGATCCTTCACGCTCCCTCTACAACCTTACACCCCTGGGGTCTCAGAGAATGAAACCAAGAAAACAAGGCCCATGGGTGCCACTGTCACCTTTTGAGGCAGATCTCATAATAACCTCTCCTGTGCATCCCTTGCTGTTTACAAGAAGCCATGGAAACAAGACAAACGCACCTAAAGTGAAGGCGCCCATGCTCTTCAGGGGCCCTGCTGGGCCCTCACCTGTGCCCTCCCTCAGGACACTCTGGGAAAGGTCACATCACTCTACTTGTGCAAAGTCAGGCTGGAGGGAGAAGAGGGATCCTGGCTGCTCCTCTAAGCTCTGACTCCCTTGCAAAAAGAGAGTGAAAAGAACATGCATGAGTTGGAAATGACTCACGCCAGAGGCCCCGTGGGTCAGGCTATGAATGCTGACACTGGTCAGTTTCTCAGACTTCAAACTGAGAACAGAATTTTCTTTGAGGGAACAGAAGACATTAAAAGATTTGATTAAATAGCATCAAGGGTCCTGCAGAGGGGAAGCTGCATGGGACTTCTGCACGCTGCAGGCACACCTCGGAGGCTGGTCAGGGCACGAGACAGCACATGTCTGCCAGGCTCTCCCTGGGGCTCTGCAACACACCTGTAAGGACGTGGCCAAGCACCTGAGGGCCGCACTCCACCCTCTTAGGCAGGACTTTTCTTTTAACCTGAGGACGTTTCCAAAGCTATTGGGACTGACCATGGCAAAGTAACAACAGCCCAGAGCACTGCTAGGCCAGGAGGTGAAAGCAGCCAGGGGCTGGGATGCACAGGGCCCCAGCCGCCCACATCTCTGGGTCAGAAGTCTAGGTAGGTAGCACCTCTCACACTATGCAGTTTCCAAAACAAAGGTTTGAGAGCTCAACCAAAAAACGTAATGAGAACCAGAGCCAACGGCAGCTCCAAAACAAGCATTTCACCTTCTCTCTTCTGAAGGTTCTTGCACTAATTCCCGTCTTCTTTCACCTGCTTTTTCCACATCCTTCTCGATGCTGAAGGTAAACTAGCAGTCTCACAAGGCCAGGCCACAAGGTGAAATTTTCAAGGGCAGGAAACTACTCCCCAGAAAAGGACAAACAGCGCAGGTTGCCGCACAGGCCACCAGGCAAAGACCCAACTGGGCTCAGTCGATGCTACACATCAGGCAACTGCTCGCTCAAGGACTGCAGATGCTTGTCTTTTCAGAAACGCAGGTCCTGGGACGATGTAAGAGCTCTGAGCAGCTTCTCATCAACAAGGTCCTTTACTACTGGCCAGGCATGCCCTTAGCTCAGTTATTTCCCTTTCTAAGCCACAGCTGAAAAACTCTGGTGGTCTCTCCCAACACTCTGGGTAAGCTGGTGGCCAGAAGCAAGTTCTTGACATAGATATTTGTTGACACCAAAAGATCAACTCCATGTGGGAACACTCACCAGGCAGCCTGCCCTCCTCTAAGCATGGGTATCAAGGCTCAGGTTTACTACTTCCTTCCCTGTCCCTTCTGAAACAGCACCCAGAGTGGCTGGACCAAGGAGAGGTCACCCCGCCCTTCCTTGAAGAATTTAAGAAAGGCACACAGCAGGCAATCCCAGCAGGCCTCTCCTCTAGGCAGAGATGGTGGGAAGTGGATGTGATGAGGGCCATATTGGAGTCGCGGTACATGCCACCCAGAGACAGGCAAGGAGAGTTCAAAGAGCATTATTGCAGCATCGCCCATTTAGGTGGGGATCAAGCCAGAGCTCCTGGCTGGCTTCAGAGCTCACTCTCCAGCCCTATTCCATAAGGCCTTTGAGCTGAGTTCTAAAAGGTGGGCACCAGGCCAGGGGCAGAGCAGCAGAACCCTGGAGGCATCACTGAGTTTGGGGCTTTAGTCATTAAGCTGGGGGTTCGGGGCCAGGGGAGGTGTCATCAGAGGGCTGGGGGAACCTGACCAAGTCTGCTGGCAGAGGCGATCACCCCACTGGCTGCGCTGGGGAAAGACCCAAGCGGGACCCAAGTGCATGAAAGGCACCCACTGTGGGCTGCTGAGCAATCTCCACCAGAGGGACAGCATTCGCTTGAAGAGGGGTTACTGAGAGATGAACGGGGCCAAAGGACAGCATCTGAGGGACAACTGGACATGGGGCACAAAAGAGGAGATCTGCACAACTGGACAGACGGCGCCCTTGTGCGCTGGGGAGGGGAACACTAAGGAGGGTCAGGTTTCAGGGTCAAGATCGTGAGAACATGCATCTCCCACACAAGCCCTGCTCCACACTCCCAGATCCTAGCACAGCACTTGGCCCCTGCGGGCTCATTTACTAACAAAAGCAACAACACCCCTATGTACTGAGGCTGACCAGGACTAAGATAAGGTAACAGTCCTAGTGATGTGCACAGGGCATGATGCGCCACTGCTCACCAAGAGCCGAGGTGCGACTCCAGATTGTCAGGGGCCAAAACTGGTACTACAGAGAAGACCACGTGTCTTCCTATTCTTTCTAGTGCTAAGAGACAGGGAGTCCATTCCAGTTACATAACAGGCTGGAAACCTGAAGCTCCTCCCAAGTGCACCCTTGGGCATATAGTGCCATACATCAAGAAGAATTGCTCCCCACCACCTCACCTCAGAAGTTCTACAAGAGCTGGAGGGAGAGGGCAGAGGAAACTGAGCTCCTCCCTGGGTCTGCAGGGCATAATCAGGCTTCAAGGAATTTAAGAAAGTAACGCTTCTAATCCAAAACAGGTGAAACAAGTTACAAAACAAGCAACTATTACACTGTATCTCACACACTTTAAAGTACTGTCAACTTCAGTGTTTCCCAACATTTTTTCAATGAGAAATAACAAGAACTGTAAGAAAAAAGTTTACTGTAAGAAGGAATCCCAATATCTAGCAATTGTGGGTATTTGTAGGACTCCACTGTATGTAACAACCCTAATACCCCCTGCAGGATCCATACGTGTTTGATAAATCAACAAAAAAATTGTCCAAGGAGTATGATTTAAGTCTGGAAATATCGACATATAACCTACATGCAAATTCTTTCTAGACGCTTGGAAAAGCACCAAAAGGCAAAGGAGCTGCATAAACAGCATCACCCCTCACAGCCTCACCTGGGACAATTTTAACTCCTCCTCCCCAGCACACACATGAGGCGTTCTGTTTCCTTTCATTTCTTGCCCTCTTGTAGGTGCACTCAAATTAGAATTTATAATCCCCTCTAGGTGGATGTGGAAATATTTAAAATAAAAATAACAGCTTTCAAAGAATAAGTATATACACAATAAAACTGTTTTTATTTTCTTTGAATACTATTAGCCAGTTTTAAAAAACTGCAGCTGATGCTTTTTACGTTAATTTCAACACAAACTTAAAATATAACATACATCAGCCTCCCAAATCGCCTCTAACTTCACCGATTGTTAAACTGTATCACTACCAAAATCCTAGTATCTTTTAAAAGGACTTTCTGGAAAAGAAAAAAAGTTATTTTCCTTCAACCTAATTTGAGTTCCTGGCAACACTAAATCATTCTGCAATTTAACTTAAATGAAACTCCACGCTTATCTGTGCCCCACTTTGACAAGGGGTCTCTAACTTGTCTGGTGGGAGGCAGAGGAAAAAAGAGAAAGAGTTGACGACTTCCCTTTCCAGATTCAGGAGAAAAGGCAAATATCTACAAGTCGGATTCAGCAGCCGTTTTTTGCACTGTTAGTTCTAGGATCGGGGCAAATCATTCCTTTGCAAAGGGCTTTAAAATCAAAAGGAAAAACAAACTTTCAGTGTAGAATCGGGCCTTAGTCCTCCACATCCGTCCTCGAAATAAACCCGGAGCCCAGGCCCGGCCGGACCACGGGCGGCCCGCGCCCCGCGCACTCACCCCTGGATACCCGGGCTATACGCGCGGCTCTTCCACGGCGTGCCGGGCCGCGGCGCCTGGGCCCCGGGGCCGCCCCCTCCGCTCAGCGCGGCCGCGCGGCTGCCGGACAGCAGGTAGTTGAGGCCGTACGTGCTGGCCTTGTTCTCGCGTTTCCGGCGGCCGGGGTGGAACTGGTGCTGCGGCGGGGAGCCGGCGGGCGCGGGGCCGCGCGGCCCGGGGTGCCCGTTGGCCGCGCCGGGGGCGCTGGGCGCGCCGTCCGCGAAGCTGAAGAAGGCGCCGGCGCGACCGCCGCCCGGCCGGCCCAGCGAAGCGCTGCTGGAGGACGACGACGAGCAGCCTGGGCTCTCCGTGCCCGACTCGGCGTTGGACGAAGACGACGAGGACGACGAAAGCGACGGCGACTTGTGCAGGCGCCGCGCGCCCTCGGCCGCGGGCCCCAGCGCCGTCAGCAGCGCGGGGGGCGCGGCGGGGCCCGGGGCGGGCGGCGGGGGCGACGCGGCGGGCAGTGCGGGGCCCAGGCCGCCGCCGCCCCGCCCGGCCGCCCCCGCCGCGGCCGCCGTGTCCAGCGCCGGCGAGTTGAGGCAGAAGTAGGACGCGAAGCCCGAGCCGCCGCGGCCCACGCCCTGCGAGGTCTCCCAGATCTGCATCCACAGGGCATTGGCCGGCCCCTTCTGCTCGGGCTGGATCCAGGCCACGCGCGGATCCATCCACGCGCCGCCCCCGCGGGGCCCGCGCCGCCCGCCCCGGCCCCGCCCCCGCCGCGCCCCGAGGCCGGCCGCGCGCGGACGGACGGACGGACGGACGGACGGGCCCGGGCCGGCGGGCGCCCGGCCTCCTGCTCGCGCCCCGCTCTCGTCGGGGTTCCGGCGCGGGCGGCGGTGGCGAGCCCGAGCAGGCCGCGGCTGGCGGCGGCGGCGCTCGGCACGTCCCCGGGCGGCTCCGGCCTGCGGGCTCCCGCTTCACGCGGCGCGGGGCGGGCGCGGGGGCCGTGGCGGTGGCGGCGTTCGACTCGGGCCGGGGGGACAGGCCATCGGAGAGGACGGGCGGCGGGGCCGAGGGGGCGGGCCCAGGCGCCGCGCGGCCGGGGACCCGCGGGAGGCGCCGCCGCCCGTGCGCCGGGCCCTCAGTCACGCTCGCGCTGCTCGCTCCGTGCTCCTGCGGCGGCGGCGACGAAAAGACACTCGCGGCGGCGGCAGGGCGCGGGGGAAGGAGGGGGCCGCCGCTGCCTCCGCTCCAATGAGGGGCGGGGGAGGGGGCGGCGGGGAGGAAGCGCGGCCTCCCTTGCCGGAGCCGCGACGCCAGTGCGCACGCGCGGCCGATTTCAAATCCTCACTAGACACCGCCGCCTTGGTTACCGCGCCTGCGCACTGGGCACCCGGGCTGCGGGTTGGGAGGGGACCGCGTCGGAAGGCTGCGCGACTGGGCGGGGCTGAGGTGGCGGCGGCGTTGAGCCCTTGCAGACTAGACCGGGCTGGGGCGGGCGCGGGCGCCGCGCGGAGCTGCGCGCAGGCTGGCCGTGCAGACATGCGCGCTGTGGCTGGGTCCTGGACGGCCGCGCTGCGCGTGCGCGGGAGCAGGTTCCGCGGGGCTGGCAGCGGGCGGCACTCCAGGCGGCTTCCCCCGTCCCCGCCGGCCGGTGGTAGGGCCGGGCCTGGTCCCCGCACGTCTTCACCTGCGGGGCCGCGCAGCCGGCCCCCGCCCCCGCGCCCCGCACCCTCCGCGGCCGGCTCTCGGGGCCTGTCCGCTCGCCGGGCACGGACGGCGGGGGAACCCGCTTCCTAGCCGGTCCGCGGCCGGGCATGGGTTTCCTCTGGGAAAGAAAACTTCCGAGTCAGTGCCCAGTGCAGCTGTCCCCGGCCACACGGGCAGGGTTAGCACGGGAGGCGGCTCGTGGGCTCGGGCTAGTGGATCCGGCTCGAGGACGCAGGCTCGGGGGGGGGGGGGGTGTCGTCCCGCTGCCCGCCTGGGACCCGGTGTCCCGAGCCCTAGGGAAGCCGGCTTGACGGTGGCTTCGTTTGGAAGGCGGCGCCGGCCCAGCGTTGTGAGGTCCGAAGCCGACGCCGGGTGTCAGCGTCCGTCGCGGCTGCGCCCCCCGCGAGCCCGGGCAACGCGGACCCCGTAGCCGCCCCGGCGATGCAGTCCCGGGCCCGACCCCAAAGTTTGCCCACTAGCGCCCGGCGCCGTGTCTTTGCGTCATAGCTCGACCAGGCCTTTTAAAGGGCACATTTTAAAAGCTCTCCTTCTCCTCTGCATCATGGATGAGTGGACGTTAGTAAGCGCGACAGGAAAGGTCCCAGAGTTGCGTACTAAGGCTTTTGGACAAGTGGTATTATTTAATGATAAAAATGAATATTTCAGTTCAGACGTTTTTAAGTACCTGTATGTGGTACGGGTGGAAATTATGACCAAGGATTAGAACATGTGTATTAAGTAAACTACAAAGTATCAAACACACAAGCAAGTCAAACTAATGGTCGTTATTCTGGAGCTCTTTGCTTGCAGCGGCTCTTTCCAAAATCCTTGAAGTCATACCTGGCGCTTCTCTCTCTCCCTCTCCCTGTAACCAACACATCATCTTGGCTTCACAGCCAGCAATATCCAGAACCCAACTGCTCTCCCTCCTTCCACCGTCCTTCCTCCCCTTCCAGCCATCACTATTTCTAGCCCATTTTAAAGCGGTGCATCCTAGCTGGTTTCTCACTTTCCATTCTTGTCCCTTTATGCATTTTTGCTTGAGTGATCCTTTTAAGAAAAAAAAAAGGTGTTACTATTTTTAAAGTCAACTCATGCCATTCTTCTGCTCAAAACCTTCCATGGGCTTGCTTTCTGACTGAGCAAAACATAACAGCCTTGCTGTGGCATTCAAGTCCCTTGCTGTCTGGTCCTCCTCCGTCTTCCACCCACCTCGCCTCCCAGCTCTTCCCCTAATCCAGCCATCACCAGCCACAACTCCTGCTCCTGCTTGGGGCCTTTGCACTTACTATTCCATCTGCTGGCCTCTTCCCCCAGGTGTCTGCACAGCTCCCTCCCTCTCCACTCTCACACCTTTGTAAGGACTTCCAAGTGGCTCTATCTAAGGACAAACTTAACCCTTCACGGATCCTGTTTGGGTTTGCTGCTTGATTTTTCTCTTTGCATTTATCTCCATTAAGTCTCCTAGGGCTGCGTAACAAAATACTACAGTCTGAGCGGATTAAGACTGCAAACTTATTCTCTCACAGTTGTGGAGGCTGAAAGTCCAAAATGAAGTTGTCAGCAAGGTCACTCTCTCCCCCAAGGCTCTCCGGGAGAATCTGCGCCGTGCTCTTCTCTCAGCTTCTGGTGTTGCTGGCCACGCTGGGTATTCATTGGCTTGTAAATGCATCACTCCAATGTCTGGCACCATCATCCAATGGTGTTTTCCCTGTGTCTATGTCTCTTCCTACAAAGACACAAGTTATATTGGCTTAGGGCCCACCCTAATGACTTCATCTTAACCTGATTACATCTGCAAAGACCTGTTTCCAAATAAGGTCCCATTCACAGGTGTCCGGGTTTAGGACTTAAGTATCTTTTGGGGGGACACAATGGTACCCACTGCACCATCTAGTATATATTTTATCTTGTTTATCATCTGTGTCCCCACCCCATTAGAATGTAAGCTCCACGAGGAGAAGAATGTTTATCTGTCCTGTCCTTGCTGTGGGTTGGCTCAAGGACTGTCTGGTCCTCGGTGAACAGTGGCAGAATAACTGACAGTGACCCGACCCGCTGGCCTAGTGGGAATGAGCTCAGGCAGGTGCCCTTGTCCAGCTGCCAGGGCCTGTTACACAGGGTGCCACTGTTTGCTGCTTTCAGCATTTTAAGTTTTTCTTTATCACCTCATGCTCTGTCTTTGCAGATTAGCCTCTAGCTAATCCCCCTTAATTTGATTCGTCAGCCACCAGACAACTTTTTGTAATTAAAGCCAAGGTTTTGTTATTTATGTATTCGATCAAAAATCTCTTTATATAAATTAGGAGCAGTATATATTTTTAATACAAATCAAGAAACAATACTGAAAGTAAAATGTAGTTCTTGAGACCCCGGGCAAGGGAGAGCCTTCTCTTTGCTTGTCTATTTCCACAGATAAGCCAGGCTATTCCACTTTTGGGCCAAAGTCACTCCTCTCTCTCACCTGATATTGGAGGGAAGGTAATATTAGAGATTACACTATGGTTTTAGATTTGTTCTCATGAAAAAAATGGCTTACAAAGTATATTCCATGGACTACCCATGCCCGATCCAGCAATGCTGGTCAAAATGCAGATATCTGGTGAAGTTTGAAAACTTTTGCCTAAACCACAGAGACTGAATAGGGAATGTAAATAACTGAAAAAATCAAGGTGTGTGTATATTAGTCAGCTACTGCTAGGTAACAAACAACCCCGAAACTTGGTGGCTTAAAGTAGGTGTTTAGTATTGCTCACAAGTCTACGGTTCAGCTAAGTAGTTCGGCTGCTCTGGGTCACATACCACTGAACCTGCTGTGGGCAGCTGACAGGTCAGCTGAAGGCTAGCAGGTAAAGAGTGGCCACGCTCACATGGCTGGCAGTTGGCTGGCTGGCAGCAGGGGCACCAGGGTTGATCTGCCTGTGAGTCTCATGTTATCCAACAGGTTGGCCCCAGCTTGTTCTCAGTGTGGGGCTGAACAGGGTTTCAAGAAAGCAAGCGCACAAGGCTCAGAACAGCAGTGTCTTCACTTCCTCATCGTTCTGTGGGCCAAAGCAAGTGGCAAGGCCTCGACAGGTCAAGTTGTGAAGAAATAGCCCCCATGTCTCAGGGAAGGAGCGGCATCACGCGGCAGAGGTGTGGGATACTGAAGGGGGAGGAACCAGGCCTGGAGTATCCATACTCTGCATCTGTCTTCACATGACATCCTCCCCTGTGCATCCCTCTACACCTTCTCCCCTTCTGATAAGGACACTAGTCATTGGATTTGAGGCCCACTCTAAAACCCAAATGATTTCATCTCAAGATCCTTAACTGATTGCATCTGTAAAGACCTCATTTCCAAATAAGCTCATGTTCTGAAGGAAATGACACTATTCAGCCTACCACCGAGGCTTAAACAAAACCAGAGTCATTTTGCTCCCATAACAAGAAGTCCCAAAATTGAAAGACACTGGCATGCTGGTTCAGTGGTCCAGGGTGTCCATGCTGACTTGTCTGACATTCCCCTGGCCTTTGACTCATGGCTGCCCAGCCCCAGCCCTCATGTCTACAGTCGAGGCAGGAAGGAGGTGGGGGGAGGTGGCCAGTGTCTGTTGTATGGGAACACTTTTTTTTTTTATCAGAAAAGCAAAAAATTTCCTAGAAACTCTCACACTATATTTCCCCTTAAATCTCATCAACTACAACTGCCACCCCATCTGCAAGAGAGGCTGAGAAATTGAGGCACAGAATGATCATGAATGGCCTAGACCAACCATGAGCCATTGCTTGTGCTGGACATAGGGCCACATTGAAAAACACTGGGGTCTGTTAGCAAAGAAGAAGCAGGTGGTGAGTACCATGTAGACCCTATGTCCGCCACCCGCACCTCTTCTGAATTTGCCTCATTCGAGTCTGTTTCTGAGAGTCTGTTCTGACAAAATCCGGTTTTCAGGTCAACCTTGAATAGGGTAAGCCCACCAAGACAGTGCGGGCCCTGTTGTCTTCTCAGGGTGACCAGATAACTGCTTCTCCCACGTCACCCTAGAGCAAGAAATCTCAACTGGAACTGGTTTCGTCTCCTGGGGGATACATGGCAATGTCTGGAGACATTTTGATTGTCACAATGGCGGGGGGGGGGGGGGGGTAATTGTCGGGGCCCCTGCTATGTGTCAAGCACATGCAGTCTCTGTGTAAGAGTCCAAATTTGCTCACAGTGTAGAAAACACCCATGTGGTGTAGGCAGGGGTGTGGGATTCCAGGGGAAGGGAACCCGGAGGAGGTGTTGCCAGACTGATCCTAGAAGATGCAGAGAATTAGCCTAACCGAGGAAGGACATTCCAGGGTGAGGTGGCAAGAGAGGCAGCCCTGAGGACAGAAATGCCCAGTTCTCAGGGGCCAGGGCCGCAAATGGCAGCAGAAATTGGATGTGAGGTTGTCAGCCAAGGCCAGGCACAAAAAGAGTATCCATCTTACAGCACTTTGAGGCCACCGTTAAAATATGGACACCAAAGAGTGGCACAGTCTGACTTGTGTGTTAAGAAGCTCATTTTGTCTTAACAAATGGACTTGTGAGGGCAAGATTGAAGGTAGAGATAAAGGTTGGGGGGACGTGGCCTGTTGAGAGAAAATCAGTAATGGGCACAGTAGTAGGTATGGAAAGGGTTATTTAGGAGAAAATAAATTAGGATCAGTAGCTGTAGTTGCTATAAGAAACAATCGGAAATCAGAGCAGTGTGACACATTAAGAGTTTCTTATTCACATGCCAGCCCAAAATGAGTCTGCGAGGGGGCCCGGGGCATGAGGAGGGAGGGCTCTGCTCCACACAGTCACTCAGGGGTCCCGCTCTTCCCTGCAGAAGCTCTGTTCTGCCATGCCCCACGGCAGTGGAATGCTCTGCTAGTTCTCTGCAGAGGGCCTGGGGGTGGGAGGAAGGGGAGTAGGACTGAAGATCCTGCAGAGGTTTAGGGGCCAGGCCTGGGGATGGCCAATACATTACTTGCGCCCGTGTCTCTTGGTGTCCAGAACTCAGGAGTACAGCCCCACCCACCCTGAGGGAGGCTGGAAAGTGTGGTCCAGCTGACCTCACAGAACAAAATGGAGCTGGGTCTGGCAAACACACAGCGCTGACTCTGCCACAAAATGTTTAGGAGGTAAAATCATCGGGACTCTATAATTGATTCAGCGTGGAGGAAGGAGTGAGGAAAGACTTCAGGGCTTCCAGGTTTCCACCGAGGAGGCTGGGACAGGATGCCTTAGATGGCAAACACAGGAGCCACTGCCTTAGCAAGTAAGATGATGGGTTTATGTTAAAAGCACCACAGAACACTTAACATTTACCACCTGTTCGACTATGTGACCTGCAATCCATTTATCAGAGAAATTTATTAGTATGTATTTTTTTAAATGGATATAATTTACAATGTAAAAGGACAAATAATGTGAAACAGAAAAATCCTTGTTTTTCAATATTTCTTTCTCACCTAGTAAGTTTTCAATATTCCTTTCTCACCTCCCTTCTTTAGTTCTCCTTGCTCTGTGGCTTTGGCCTAAAGCAACAAGCAGCAGTAGTTGCTGAGTGTTCCTGTTGCACAGCAGACTCTGCAGGCATCGCCACCCCTGGACACTCCCTGTGGCTTCAGTCGTCCTGAGTTTGCCAGCTGAGGTCATTGGCACCCCAGTACCAAACCTTACTGCCACCAGCACAAGGAGTTAGTAAGCTGGGTCTCCGTACAGGGAAGCAGTCCCAGGTAAATAAACCCAGAATGTCCATCTCAGGGAAAGTTTGCTGAACTTTCCCTCTGTTTTAAGAGCCTTTCAACAGGGCACGCAGCCCATTCTCAAATTTAGATCGTTTTTTTTTTTTTTTTTAAGAACAGGGTCTGTGGAGCCAACTTGCCTGACTTCGCAGTCATTCTGCCATTTCCTGGTATGACCTTGGGCGAGCTGATTAGTCCTGCTGGCCTCAGTCCCCCATCTGCAGAAAGGGGACAGTAGGTGTAACTCGTGCTTAGGATTATGAGAGGATGAAAAGAATTCACATCCATGGTGTGCTTACAAGAGTGACCAGCTCATCGTACCCATCCTATGTGTGTGTTAGCAGCTGTTACTTCCCTGTGGTTCTTCAAGAAGCTGGAGTTTTCTTCAGTCTTCTTGCCTTCTCCTTTTTGCTGCTTCTAACTGAGGAGAAGAGCAGTCAGTGGCATCTGCTCTCGATTTAGACCCCAACTTCCCCATTAATGGAAGAGAATAGCTTTCCAGCTCCCCAGCTCTAATGAACTAATTAATTTTTCTATTTCTCTGGCTGTTCTCTGTTCCCTGCCAAGCCCTGTGGGTATCTGTTTTGTTCATTTGTTCAAGCTGGGACTTTGAGAGGTAGGCTGGGGGCAGCTCTATTTCCAGTAATTGCTAAAGCACACACTGGAGGCTTTAGCATCCGTACGTGATGTCTACCGACCAGAGACAACAGCAGCCTCCCAGGACACCGAAGGGAAACCACCACAGACCTGTGCGCCTGCTCCCCAGGCCAGGCCTCCGTGTCCCCACAGTAGGAAGGTGAAGACCTGGAGATTTGTGGGTCTGGTGATCAAGATTACTCTGTGTTTGTGTGGCAAGGTCAGTCACCGGGTGGGGGCCGAGTCGGGGTGGGGACTGGGTTAGGAAGCTCTGGCAGGAGGAGGTGGGAGCTGGGGTTGGGTGGCCAGTAGGAGTCAGGTTCAGCACAGATTTTGAAGTAGAGCCATCGGGACCAACTGAGGAATGGGCAGAGTGTCCACTGGGTCAGTGGCCTGAGGTGGGGGACGCTGGGAGGAGCAGGAAGCATCTCTTTAGGGAATGTTAGTTCTGAGGCATCCCTTGTGTCCCTGGGGAGATGTCCAGGGGACGGCTGGACACACAGGTCTGCATGTAGGAGAGGAGCTGGTCTGGAACGGCCCGTCAGGGAGCGAGCCCTGCACGGCTGGCATGTGGCTGGCATTTAGCGGGACCGCACTGGCTGAGCTCACAGGGGCGGGGGGAGGGGTGTGGACAGTGCAGGGGGTGGGGGAGCTTGTCATTTGTCTCTGTGAATTAGCTGTGTGACAATTTAAACCTGTTTAAAGTTCCGAGTAGGTCTGAGGCATGTGTTGTACTTTTTCAAGGCCCTATTCAATAAAATATTTGAGTAATTACCACACTCGGGAAACTGGCCCAAGTCCACTAGGGCCTAAAAATAGCAAGTTTACAGACCTGTGGATTCTTTTCTCATGACAGCAAGGCCTAGCACACCCGCCGGGCAGCCCGGGAGGCTCAGGCCCCCCCTTAGAGACACAGACAGAGGCTGGACACGGGGCCTTGCTGGCCGAGACCTTTCCAGTGAATTCTGCGCTGCCAGGAGGACAGAAGTAGGCGATGACTGGTGCTCCACTGGTCCGCCAACGGGCTCCTTGTTGAGAAAAATGCTCCTGGTAATTTCACTTTCCTTCTGAATTTCAACCGTTACACCAACGACGGCTAGAGACACCCATCACAGAGGGCACAACGGTACAAACAGATGGCAGGTGCAAGAGGCAGGTTCTAGACCCAGGGGGCCGCCCTGAAAATGAGTGACCAAGGGAATCCTTTCCTGAGGTTTCGAGTCCTGTGAACGATGCCTCCGTACATCCCTCGCCAATCACTGGCTGTGGAAAGGGAGTGCCACCACCAGCAGAGAAATGGTCACAAGTACCCATACTTAGGAAAAGACTATAGGCAAGGACATTGTTCACTGCTGTTGTCCATTCATTTATTTCCTTGAATTGCAGGAGTGTTTAATTTTAGCTGTGAAATGTCTCCATGCAGCTGAGAGAAGGTGGTTTATTCCGTGGGAGTTTGAGGGCCTCCACTCTGGGTGCAGACTCTGGTTTACAATTGTGTTTCAGGATTTTGGTATTCAGAGGAGAGAGGCCAGGAAAACAAATTCTACACAGGGGAGCTTGCCGGAGGTTTCTTACTGCCCTGGACTCGCCATGTTGCACTCGTTTCTGCTCGAGCACACACGTGGAAGGAGGACAGTGCCTTTGGGGTGGGACTGAGGCCACCCATCTAGCATCACAGTAAGCCCCACCAGCCTTTCTGGAAGGTGGGAGGGTGGCCACCACATTTGAAAGAACACCGCAGCCCAAGGCATGCTTTGCTTGGCCTACACTATGTTGTTTAAAAATGTTACGTATGAAACTCTTTATCAGTCAGCTCTTGCTCATTTATGCCGCAGTAACAAACAGCCCCCACATCTCAGTGTCCTATAGGAATGACACAGTACACATCCTCAGTGGCCCTTCTCCCTGGCGATACTCCATATCCTGTCATCTTTACTGCAGGACCCAGGCTGGAGTAGCAGCCCATCTCAGTCCCATGCAGTGGCCCTCAAGACTCTGCGGGGATATGACGATGTCTCAAAGTGTGTCTCACCAGCCGAAGCAATGCCCGGAGCCCTGTGAGCCTCGTGGTGGAGGGTGGGCTGTGTGGTCCTCTGACAGGTCAGACACAGAACAAACGGGAATAACTGGGGGACTCTCATATCATCTTCCACAATTCCTCTGCATAAAGGATGCCTCTCCCGGGGACATGCCTTGTCCCTGCGACTCTGTCTCACCACTGGCCCAGACCACACATAATGGTCTGAGTTGACACCTGAGTTTGCAGCCCCTGAACTAAAAAATTCAGTGCTGCCTGCTGCTTCAGTTTGGCTAACTTTTCCACACAGCCACTAACAAGTCCATTGCTTTTTATCATAAAATGTTTAAGAATAGGCTGGGCTCATGCCTGTAATCCTAGCACTCTGGGAGGCTGGGGCGGGAGGATCACTTGAGGTCAGGAGTTTGAGACCAGCCTGAGCAAGAGTGGGACCGCATCTCTACTGAAAATGGAAAAATTAGCCGGGCATAGTAGCATGTACCTAGCTACTCTAGAGACTGAGGTAGGAGGATTACTTGAGCCCAGGAGTTTGAGGTTGCAGTGAGCTATGATGATGCCACTGCAGTCTAGCCCAGTCAACAGAATGAGACTGTCTCAAAAAAAAGAAAGAAAGGAAAAAAAGAATGGTGGATATTCTGATTTCAAGATATCTGGAAAGAAGAACAAAAACATTTCAAAACTGTCAAAATGTTGCCTTGTCTTTGTGGCTGACTCTGTTCTTAGATGGATACATACATCCACTCATGTATTTATTATTCAGTTATTTGACAAATCTATGTGGAGTTCTTCCCACATGTTGGGTGAAGGATGGATGGCAATAAACAGAAACCCACCTGAGTGTGCCTCCCCTCCTGAATGAGGACTTGGGGTCACTCACCCCAGTCCCCAACATCGTTCTTGTACCTATGAGTAGGCACAAAGGCAAGTTGTTCAGAGCAGGTGGTAAATGTTCTGTGTAAAAACTTTCAGCGTTAGCAACATTGCATGCCACGGCTAGAGAGCGAGCCAACAGCGGGGACATGGACTTTGTGTTTGTCATCAGTTCTCTAGGAAAGGGTTCCTAAAGAGTAGGGACAGCAGAGAGACGCACCATTGGCACAGACTGCCGTTCACACTGTGCAAGCGACTGTTTTTCATTCAGGGTGTGTTCTCCACGGCCCCTTCCTCGCCGCCTGCAGTCCGGCCCCTGACTACAGACCTCCGTGGGTCTCTTTGTCAGTGTTCCACTCTCTCCTCCTCTGCTTTCCTCTCCAGGTCCCGGTTTTGCCCCCACCTCACTGGCACTCTACCCACAGCCACCTGAGCCCCTTCAGAGCCTTGGCTGCACCTGCTCCCATGCTGCAGGGCTGAGCCCTGTCCTCTCTGCCCCGGGAAAGCTGTCTGTGAGCCGCTCAGCAACCTCACTCCCAGTCACCCCTGAGATCTGGCTCAGCCATGCTCTGGGAAGCCTCTCTTCTGTCCCTGGTCCTTTGACACATGATCAGGTCACTGTGGATTTACTCACTTATGTTCGTGCATTAGCTGCCCATCCCTGGGGACAGGGACAATGCCAACCCCTGGCCACTCTTGTATGGCAGAGCTCAGCAGAGGGCTGGCAGAGAGCCACGTACATAGTGATTGACTGAATAAAAGAGCTGACACTCGAGATCCTCCCCAGCCGGACCTCAGCCTCCAGACCAGCCCTATGTTCAGCCACTCACCGCGTGCTGAAGCCTGTGATCTATCAGGATCGGTTTGCTCACGGCCCCTCCAAGAGCTTTCTTGTCTCTGACCTATGGCTCAGGTGCGCCACTTGCCGGAGGCTCCCTCCCAGGACAGCCCAAGCCTTCCAGGCCCAGGTCGGACCAAAGCTGCTGTAAAGCTTCCCTGGCCTCGTGAACCCAAAGGGATGGAATTAGGAGGTAGAGATTTACAGTAATTGTGGAAATCACTGTGGTGATTTTGAAAATGAATGATAGGGCTTCTCTTATTGCTTGGAATTATGTTCTCTTACATTTTTTAATTTTTCACTCTTTTGCTCAATGTCCAAAATGAAGTATAGGCTTCATCACCATAGGAGCCTTGCCTCTCAGAATGTAAGCCCTCTCCTGGACCAGCTCTGTGCCCTGCAGGCAGGAGACGGTGGTTTAACATGTGCTGGCGGGGCTGGGGTTTGCCTGCCTGCCTCTCCACTCCCTGTAATTCACAGGTGGGGCGAAAGTCCTCGGGGGTTGCAGCAGGGTCCCTGACACCACAGAGGAGAGACGTTCCAGCAGCGATTGGGTCTTTAAAACAACTGTGAGAACTAGTTAGTCCCAAACTAAATGAGAGGGACATTATTCACCTCCACATACTCCAAACAATAAAAGGATGAGGCTGAGGATAAGAAAAGCTTTCAAGACTGTAAATATTTAAGGAGCAATCACTCAATGCCCACTCTGGGCCAGCCCACTTTCAGGAAAAGATCAACCTAGAGCACAAGAGACAAAGGTTTTTCACACCTGTGAAATGTAAGCATTATTAAATAAAAATCAAAAGATTGAAATGGGCTGCTTAAGTAGGAAAGCCATACTCACGAGCTTAAGACTTCCAAAGAAACTCATGTAATATACAAGATATATTCCATTTACTTTATTTTCATCTTCAGCTCAATCGCATAACTTTTCAAAAATTCACTCCCCTTCCTTTTGAAGTGGAACATGTGCTTTTCTACTGGAATGATACTTTTCATCATAAAGTTAGAGAGAATGTCTTGGCTCAGTTTTTTTTTTTTTCCAGAGAAGTTGACTCTTTGCAAGACGAGGCACTCAACATATTTTAGAGACACAGATCATAGCATGTGTTTTCCAGAAGGCACACAGCTCTTGGAGGGAGGCCACAGAAACTTTCACCTCTTTCTTTCCCACTAATTTCTAGAGATGAGATGGTGAAGTCTGGAGTGTCATAGGAGACATGTGCATAAATGCTGTAATGATATTGTTAATAAAGGCTCCTTTAGTGACAGATGAATCAATTTCAAGTCTAACACATTGATGGCCACACTAGAAAAAACAATTCTTTTCCTTGGGGCCACAGTGTTTTATTACGAAAATAGAATAAAAACTTTGAAAACAAAATGGCCCTATGTAATTTAATGAAAAATTTGTTATTTTTTATTTTTTTCTGTGTGTGAGTTATATGCAGCTTGAAAAATAGTTCATGTGGGTCCCAAGGTAAAGAGACAGTGAGTTACGCATGCTTCACGAGGTCCCGGGCTCAAAACTAGTGTGAGTTAAATAGAACCCACATGGCAGTTAATGGGCTAAACAATATAATGACAAACCATGGGGGGGTGGTTCTCAAATTATTTCAGGGGGAGATAGAAAGCTCTATTCCAATAGTATTGCATTTGCAAAATGCCTAAAGCAAACAAGACAGGCTGCCCAGAGAAAGGCATTTCCAGAATTCAGATTTTTAAAATAGCTATGAACAATTATTGCCAACACTAGCACATTATTTATATTCTGCTAAAGTTTTTTAAAACTACACAAGTTTAAATTCAAATTGCAACCTGTTAGGACCTAAAGTTTCCTGATATCTAAACTGTGACTTGCAATTTCATAGAAGAGAAATATTATATTTATGGTAAACTTAAGCCCATTACTGGAAAAATCTTTTAAATCTGTCAGTTTTTTATGAGAGAATAATTTGAAGGCAAAATGTGTATACTGTTTTCAACTAGTGGATCATGAAACATAAGACAATGGTTCAATTGGTTAGTATGATATTTTAAGAATAATGATCAACCAAAGTGAAGGGAAGAGCTATTCATAGAATGCTTTATCTGACTGTGAGTCATACTTAGAATTTCCTCACCGGATCAAATATATATATTCATTTCTATTCCTGTGTTTATATTTTACATTTAAAACTTTAATGCATTTGAATTCTTTTTTTTTGTATAAAACATGAGGTAGGAAATCTAATTTATTTTTTCTAAATAATTAATCATTCCAATATATTTCTCCAATTATTGGGGTGATGACATAAGAAATTATTATAAACACTTGAGTATGTTTCTAAAGCTTCTATTCTGTTCTAGTGATTTGTCCAGTCCTTGAACAGAAAAATACTGTTTTAATTATTAGATTATAAATTGGTATGTTTACTATCTAGTAAGGTGGGAGAGGTGCCCCTCCTCCAAAATTAAATGTTATTTTACCAAAAAAAATCATCTGTATATTCCAGCAAGTTCCAGCATTGTTCCAGACTGATCTTAGAATAACTCTAGTAAGTTAAAAAAACAAAAATCCAGTAGAGTTCTTTAAATTTAAATATATTGTATTGTCTTCTTAGATTCTACAAATTAATTTTATCAAATTGTAGCAAATATATAGAAGAATTAATACAAGTCTCCTATCTAGAAGAATTCTATCTTCACTTATTCAAAAATTTTCTGTCTTGAAGTAAAGTGCTAATTACTTCACAGTGACTCTGCACATTTTTTAAGTTTATTGCCAGTAACTTTATACTTTTTTATTGAAAATATGTAGATTTTTTAGCTAGTTATTGTGGCTATGCTGGAAAGATATTGATTTCTGTGTATGGGATTGCTAACCAACCATCCAATTAGAATTTATTATTAATTCAAGTCGTTTTAATCAATTGATTCCCTTCGGTTTTTCAGCTAGATAATCAAATCACCTGTAAAGACAAATAATATAGTCTCCTACTTTGCTGTATGCAGCTTCACGGTTTTCTCATCCTATTTCATTGCCTAAAATCATTAGACAATGCAAATGCAAATCAATGAGGAACTATAGCAGGGATAGTTGGCATTTTCTCTTGTTCTTGATTTTAATGGGAGTACCCACATTTTTTATTGTTATATATACTTTAGTTGCTGGTTTCCAGCAGATTATTAGATTATTAAGAAGATGACATTCTATTCCTAGTTCTAGAAGCTTTTTAAAATTCAGAAATGAATATTATCAAATACCTTTTTTATATTTATCAAAATATCCTATAGCCTTTCTCCCTTGACTTATTTATTTATTCAAGAATTATAGAACAGCTACATTTATGTTGAATGACCTTCGCATTCAAGAAATAAAATCTGCTTGGGCATGGTATATTATTACTAGAATCTACTACTAGACAATACACATTAATATTTTATTAAAGTTTTCACATCTATAAGTGATACTCTTAGGAAGTTTAAATAGTGTCATTTGTTCCTTGAAGATTGCATGATAATAATTTATAAAATTATCTGACAACTGCCAACCCCCAAAACTCTGAAGATAGATTTTGGATAAATTTGAAATTTTCAAGAGCTCTTTCCTGGTATTTTTCATCAGATCCATTTATATTATTTGCATCTGTCTAACAAAACATCCATTTCCTCAGGGTTTTCAAGTTTATACAGCATAAAGTTCTATTTCTGTCTATTTTATTTGTATTTCTAAACAGCTTTTGCCTTTTGTTTTGAAGCAATCTTTTTTTGGTAACTGAAGACTCATTACAATTATGTATTAATTATGAACCGCACAATTTAACAATATAAAATGTTCTTCTCTGCTCTATTTGCTCTCTTTGCCTTATGTGCCAGTCAGAGTTCTGTCGGAAACACAGAGCCATTATTAGAATTAAGGAAACACAGGACTTATTCTAGAAAGTCCAGCTCACAGGTGCGGGAGGAGCTAATGGAGGGAAGGTCTGGAAAGGGAGGCGAAGGGACAGAGAGACAGTCACTCGCCTGCTGGACTGAAGCAGGAGAGCAGGTGAACCAGTGGGAGCTTCACATCCGCCAGAGAAGTGGAACCCAAAGGGCAAGCACATGGTGAGCTCTAGGGAAACTGATGCCTCTGGGGGATGTTGCCTCCGAGTGACTGCCACCTGTGCATGTCCACAGCCACATGTCTGGTGGTGGCCTGGGGACACAGTTGGTCAGCAGGGCCAGCAGTAAGGTGAGTTGGATTCAGAGAGGGGCAAATGAAGACAAGCTAGGGTCTGCCAATTTTCTCTGCATTTGTCTATCATCATATCTGACCAGAACAACCTAAGATAGTGACTTTTTCCTTCTAAGGCTAATGACTTCCACCTTCCAAACTATGTACACTTCTCCTTTGGTCAACTATAGCCAGCACTATACAGAAAAGGGTGTTCTAGGAAAATGATATAGTTCTCAGTCTTCACCAAACACATAACACAAACCACATTGAGTCAAATTTTGTCTGATGCCAAATACACATTGAGTCATATTTTGTCGGATGTCAATTTGTAATTGCTAGTTTCATTTTGATGTTTTCCCAATATGCCTTGGAGCATATTTTGATACTGCTTAAATAGATTTTTTTCTGGTTTTAAAATAATAAGTTATCTAGATAGTCACTAATAGAAGAATGTACAACCAACATATTAATTTAAAAAAATAAAATGCTGCAAATATTTGACTAATCTATAAGAAGTCATGAAAAGATAAAAGAGGAACACAAAGCAGGTGGATCAAATAGAAATCAAACAGTAACACGGTAGATACAAACACAGCTTTATAAGTAATTACATTAAACATTAATGGTCTAAATACTCCAAGAAAAAGATTAGAAATGTCAGTTGAGGCTTTAAAGACGCAACTGTATGCTGCTTGCAAGAGACAGACTTTATAAATATCAGAACACAGAAAGGTTTGAATGTAAAAGGGTAAAATAAAATATGCCAGAAAAACCAAACCAACAGAAAACTATTATAGTGTACCTAAGCTAATACCAGACAAAGTTGACTTTAAGGCAAGAAGTGTTAATAGAGACAAATATTTGAAAATGTTAAAGGGATAAGTCCACTAAGAAGATATCATAAATCTTAATCTGTATGAATCTAATAACAGAACTTCAAAATATCTTAAAGTAAAATTGACAAAACATGAAGGACAGCCGGGCATGGTGGCTCATGCCTGTAATCCTAGCACTCTGGGAGGCTGAGGTGGGAGGATCACATTAGGTCAGGAGTTCAAGACCAGCCAGAGCAAGAGCCAGATCCCCATCTCTACTAAAAATAGAAAAAATTAACTGGGCGTGGTGGCACACACATGTAGTCCCAGCTACTCAGGAGGCTGAGGTTGCAGTGAGAAATGATGATGTCGCGGCACTCTAGCCCAGGTGACAGACCAAGACACTGTCCCAAAAATAAATAGAAGCAAAAAAAAACATGAAGGATAAATAGATGAATTCACATCCATAATGGTAGATTTTAACACATTAATTTCAAAGCAGATATAACAAGTAGACAATTTAAAGAGCACAATTAGCAAACTTGGCCTAATTACTATATATAAAATACTGCACTCTAAACCCACAATATATACATTTCTTTGTAATTGCATTTGAAGCATTTACCAAAAGTGATCATGGCTGGTCAATAAAGCAAGCCTCAAAAATTTCAAAACATTTAAATAACAAAGAGAATATTCTCTGAACATAGAGAAAGTAAGCTACAGGAAAAAAGAAACTGGAACATCCCTGGATATTCAAAAATTAAGCTATACAATTCTAACAAACCTATAGATAGAAGAAATCAGAAAGGGAATTAGAGAATATTTGGAACTAAATTATAATGACTATATGACATATCTAAATCTGATAAAGATTTTAAGTCATGCTTAAAAGGAAATTTCCTAAATATGAAATTCATATATTACAAAGAAAGAAAAGCTGAAAGTGAATTTGTTTTCTTCATAATCTCAAGATACTGGAAAAAGAATATCAAATCTAAAAAATAGAAGAATGCAATAAAAGTAAGAGCAGAAAGCAATGAAATAGAAAACAAATGTACAATAGAGATAATCAGCAAAGCAAAATGCTCATTTTTTGAAAACATTCATAAAATTGATTGATAAAAAGAAAAAAGAAAGGATAGATATAACCAATATCAGGAATGGAAACAGGGAAAATACTATACAACTTACAGCTGTCAATCTTACACAAACTCTTCTAGGGAATGAGGAAGAGGGGAGAGCTCCCAGGTCACTTTTGAGTTCAGCATAACCTTGTTACCAAAATCCATCAGAAATGCTACAAGAAAGGAAAATTATGGGCCAATCTCTCTTATGAATGTAGATGCAAAAATCCTAGATAAGACATTAGCTAAATCTAGCAATACACAAAGATAATAATACATCCGGTCTAATTTGAGTTTATTACAAGATTGGTTTAATGTTTGAAAGTCAATTTCTGTAACATAAAAAGTAGAAAATTATATGATCATCTGGAGAGAGGCATAAAAAAATAATCTTGTATTTAGTGAATTAATAAGCAGATAAAGAACTGAAACAGACCCAGGCAGATGTGGAATCTAGTAGATGAAAAGGGGTAGTATTTCAAATACCTGGGGAAAAGACAAACTATTGGCTCTTCTTTAAGGAAAAAAAAAAGTTATATTCCTATTTCTCAACACATACAAAAATTTCAAATGTACCAGAGATTAAAATATTGTTAAATGATACTATAAGGTTTAGATGTAATTATAGGGTATTTATTAGGCAATCTTTTTCTGATTGACTTCTGGGTTTAAAAAAGCCTTTCCTACCGCTAAGACATAAAAACATTTTCTTGGCAAAAGATACTAGGAAAATGTTAAAAGACAAACACAAAGAGGGAAAATATTTGCAACTTATCTGACATATAAGTAATATACTTAATATATAAAGAATCTATATCAATAAGAAAAAAGGGTGAACATTTCCAGTAGAAGAAAATGGGCAGAGAATGATGCTAACATTGTTGGTAGGGTGTGGGGAGGAGCTTGCTCTCTTGTGCTGCAATGAGTGTGGAGTGCGTCTGACAGCATCTACCAAACCGAGGCTGGTGGTCTCTCCTACAGACACCCAGCCACAAGGGGGCACAGTGACACAGATGTGGGTATTCCTTGCAACATCAGTTCGAACAGTGGAAATACAAAGAGAATAAGTATGCATACGTTGAGAGTAGACTAAATATAATATGTTCACCCATACAAAGAAATGCCATAAAGCCCTTTAAAAAGAAAATAATGCTAGAGGAATTAATATCAATGATATTCAGAAGATACAGAAAAACAATACTTTGTATGTTTTGTACAAATACATACTTTGAACCCATTTGTGTAAAAAAGAAACATACACACATGTGGTATAGAAAAATATTGGGTATATTGTTATTCTATTGCTGCTGAAACAAATTACCACAAACGTAGTGATTTAAAACCACATAAAATTATATCTTACAGTTTGGGAGGTCAGAAGTCCAAAGTAAGTTTCGCAGGGCTGAAGTCAGGTGTTGGTAAGGCTGCTTTGTCCCGGAGGCTCTGCAGAGAGAATCCCTTTGTCTTTTCCAGGTCCTAGTGGTCTGCACCCGTGGGCTTGTGGCCCCTTCCTCCACCTTCAAAGTGTGTCAGTCCCTCCCCTGCCTGCATCGTCACGTGGCCTTCTCTGAGTCTGACTCGCCTGCCTCCCTTATGGGACTGTGGTGACCACATTAGGCCCACCTAGATGATCCAGAACTGTCCTGTCTCAAGGTCCTTAACACAATCACATCTACAGGATCCCTTTGGCCACGGACGGTGACTTTCACAGGTTCCAGAGATGAGGAAGGGACATGTCTGAGGACATTACTCCACTGACCACAGTTAGGAAGAACTGTATAAACAAACCAGTGGCTATCTCAGAGGTGGGAGATTTGAAGTTGGGGGAGGTGCTTTAAACCCTCTCGTCGGGTTCTCTCTCTCCCTCTTCCTCCACCCTCAATGAGCACGCGTCATTTTTCTATAAAAAATATAAAACTCAAAAATATAAAAGGAATAGGAAACAGTAATGTAGCCCAGAGGCAGAGGTCTCGCAAATTTTCCAAACATCAGTGCAGAGAGCTCTTGGGTCGCTGAGAGGCAGAAGAGTTGGAGGAACAGCTGTTGGTCACCTAAGCGCGCTGTGAGCATGTGAGGGTGTGAGAGTGTGAGTGTGGGTGTGATCGAGTGTGAGCACGTGTGAATGTGGGTGTGTGGGTGTGAGCGTTTGCCTGTGTATGTTGCGGGGGGGGGGGTGTGAAGAAGAGGAGGAAATAGCTCCATTTAAGGAGCATCTTATTTTTCAAAAGCTAAAGTGAAAGTGATGGAGGGAGCATGATTACGTAATTAAGCGGTCCGGAAACAATGAGAAGCTTCTGCTGAGGCTTTTACACACTGTGCTCCTCGGTGACTCCAGATGGAAGGAGCATCCGCATTTCACAGGCAAGAATTGTGAGGCTCCGGCGGTTAAACGCTCTTCCCAAGATTTCAGATGTGAGCTCAAAGCCAGCCTCCTGCTACTCTGCAGCCCCCTCCATGCTGAGCATTTGCCCCGCTCCAGCCTCAAGGTCAGCTGCTCAGCTGTGCTGCATGTGCAGATGAAAGCTATCCACAGAGATGGGCACTTAAAACCTTAACAGACACACTTTTATCTCTTCTCTAAATTTCAGTTGTTAGCCTGTGTGATCTATTTTTGAATGTGTTCACATATGATAGCAATTCTCTTGAATTTGGTGTTTCTGCACCTGTCTTGCTGAAATGCTTTGTAGAATCCATAATGCTGTTTTATTAGGGAGCCTATACTGGTGGAAGACCCAGTGGCGCTGTCCATGGTGTTAAAACACCTTTCAGCTTACAATTTGGGAGTCACAGAAAAGACAATGCCTATTCTTCTAGAAAAAATCTGGTCATTTGCTGGCATAAATGTTGGTTGACCTTGACTCTTCACTTTGGACACCTAATGGCCTGAGCAGGGCAGGTGGGGCTAGGACAGCCCAGAAACGAAGGTTTGGGTGGGGCCCTGGCCTTGTAGAAAGACATTTCAGCATCCATGATGATTCTGCCGCAGAGCCAGTGTCAAGAACCACAAGCCCCAGGACCGAGGTTTTCTCGCCTCTGTCAACACACAGGCCTGGCTGTACCACTGGCCGAGAGCAAGAAATAGAAGCACCAGAAAGACAGCGTGCTCTTCCCAGATGAGAAATTTGATGTCACTGGGAAAGTTGGGCCCAGGCTGTTGAGTGCACCCGTCTGCTGACCTGGCCTTGGAGGTAACGGGAGGAGGGACACAGCTGGCTGACCCTGAGGACAGAAAGGACCTCCCATCACAATTGCTTGACCACAAAAACCTCCCAGGTATCCAACCCTGGACACCACACATGATAGCAAGTATCTACCAGAAAGTAAGAAAAACTTCTGGGTCAAAACTGTACTGATCTTCCCTTCAGTTCCATCAAGCTCGACCCGAACCCCTCAGTGTGGTCCCACTGGTCTGGCCCAGCCCCTCGCCAGCCGTCCACTCCAGAGGGCCAGGCTCCTCTTGCCTGGAGCACCCACTATTTCCCTTCTGGAAGCCCCACCAGGGTGGCTCCAGGCTGTCCTGCCTGTCCTGCCTTTGCCGTAATGTCGCCTTCTCGGAGAGGTCTTCTCTGACACTCTGTGCTACCCTCGTCTCAGTAAGTCCTCATGATCCCCGCTCTGCACCCTGTAATCACACATGTTTTCCCGGGTCCCAGCTCACTAGCTTCCCCCTCTAAGAGCTGCGTGTGAATAGGAACCTCTGCCGCTGACTCAGCAAAGAGGTCACGCAATCACTGGCGGTGGCCCGATTGGGAGGCAGCTTCCTTCAGGCATAAAGGCTCAGACGGTAAATGTACACCCAGCATGTCCCCGCTGCTTTAGTCAGTTTTCTGGTTCCTAAACATGCCTGAACTGATTTTTCAAAGCCCCTCAGCTAATTTAGAAGGTGTCTGACCTGCTCGCACCTGTAGTGGTGACTTTCCTCCTTTTCAGAAATGTTCAATGCCGTTGTTACTTGTTTGACTTTTAATAATTTTCTCCTAACTTGCTCAACGTCAAGCTGGATCCCAGGAGGAAAATGATTCCTGTAATGAAGGCACAGCATTGTCTCTGCCACTGGCCACCCTTCTGGTCACCAAATCCTTTATTTTTCTTCCCAAATAATAAAACATGTTCCTCCTCTGCCCAAGGGAGAGAATACAGGTGCCCATTCGGTCCCAGCATGCAGCTCCAGCCCAGGGTCTCTGAACTGCTCAGGTCTCTCCATGAGAAACAGATCAGCTCTCTTTGGTCTCGGCTGCTATGTCTCAGAGATACATTTTTGGCCACCCTGCTTCCCCAGTTTCCAGTGCTGGGCCAAGGATGGAACTGCATGAAGTCCCATGTTTGGAAAACAGAAGAATGAGAGTCTCACATCCATCTCTAGCCCATAGCTGCACTTGAGTCCTCTAGGACTGAGGTCCCCAACCCCCAGGCCATGGACTGGTACCAGTCTGTGGCCTGTTAGGGACCGGACCATAAAGCTCCGTGGCTCACCATCCCCTACACCCATCCATGGAAAAATTGTCATCCATGAAACTTAGGAACTGGGGGGCTGCACAGCAGGAGGTGACTGGCGGGTGAGCGAGTGAAGCTTCATCTGTACTTACAGCCACTCCCCATCACTCACATCACCACCTGAGCTCCGCCTCCTCCCACCCCTCCTGTCCATGGAAAAATTGCCTTCTATGAAACCAGTCCCTGCTGCCAAAAAGGTTAGGGACCACTGGTCTAGGGCAGGCAGGACAAGGTGTCCCTGCTGTGGACACTGGGGAAAATGAATAAACCCTGCACCTGCTCTGTGGGACCCTGTTGTTGAGGCCCCAGACTTCACCCTCTGGGGCCTTTTTCTTCCTTATTACTATCCCTGGTCACATAAGAATAGACATGGGGTAATGTGTTCTCCTTGGGGCAGTGAAGCTTTTGGAACTCACTTCCTGTTCAGGAAAGATTAAGTACTCAAAGATTGTTTTTAACTCCCAAGCAATCAAAGGATTTTTTTGTCCCAGACTCATGGTATTTTTGGCAGTACAATTGTCTCGGAAATTTAGTGACTTCTGATCGATTTGCTTCTAGTCAATTCCATGTATCAGTAACCATATCCAAAAACCTTTCCTGGACATTGCTATCTAATCTCCTTTGATTCCCTGTCTCCCTACCATTGTGTTCTTCTCTCGAAACATAATGGCAGCCTCTTTGAAGTCATCAGGCTTGAATAAAAAGTCTACAATTAGCTCAGAAAGTTCACTAGATCTTTGTCAGCTCAAATATTTTTTTATTCCCATATTTTACTCTCTGGGGACTAGAAGCAGTTACCCCTTGCAATCCTATAAGGCCCTAAATTTCTGGACTCTCCACTACCTTTGGCTTTCTGTTTACAAAATAGCCAATTATTTCTGAGCTCATCTCTTTCTTATATTTCTTGCCTTTCCAAACAGAATCAATTCCAATTAAGGCTGGGTGCATTGGTTCATGCCTCTAATCCTATCACTCTGGGAGGCTAAGGCAGGAGGATTGCTTGAGCTCAGGAGTTTGAGATCAGCCCAAGCAGGAGTGAGACTTCATCTCTACTACAAATAGAAAAATTAGCCAGGCATGGTGGTGCATGTCTGTAGTCCCAGCTACTTGGGAGGCTGAGGCAGGGGGATTGCTTGAGCCTAGGAGTGAGGTTGCATCGAGCTACGATGATGCCACTGCACTCTTCCTGGGGCAACAGACGGAGATTCTGTCTAAAAAAAAAATTCTAAAAAAACATGCTTCTAACATTCCATTTTCCAACAACCCCACCATGATCGTATTGTGATGCAATCTGCCTTCCAAGTCTCTGCAAGTGACCATTTTGCCAAATGTTTTGTCACTATATAACATAGATGCTCAGTCATCCAGCACACTATGTTTCTTGCCCAACTGCTAAGAAAATGACCACATATTTTTGTTACAGCAGGAACCTGCTTCAGAATACCAGTTTCTATAGTATTAAATAAATCATACTAGTTGTTGCAAATAACCCTCACAGTTTGTTGACTCAACAAAATAAAAGTTTATTTCTCACCCATCTGATGTCCAATGAGGATGTTCCAGTTAGGGTACCTCTTCCAGGCAGTGACACAGAGATCCAGGCTCCTCCTATCTTACTGCCATCCACAGCAAGTGACTCCAAATTTGCCACAGGAGGAGAAAGGATTAGGTGTGAGAGAGATTTTATGGGCTAGTCTGGAAATATAATGCATCACATTTGCCTACATTCCATCTTGGTCAGAATGAGTTTCATATACCTCTGTCGGGTACAGAGGGCTGATAACTGTCATCCTCCTGGGTGCCCAGGGAGAGAACTAACTGTTTGGCAATAATTAGAATTATTTGTGCCGGAACGATCAGTCTGAAGTGTCACTTGATTTCTTTGAAACTCCCAGGTAGAATCAGGCATGTTGTCCACATAATTTGTATCATGGCACCTACCACGCTGTAGTAGTGATTATTTTATTGTCTATGGGCCCATCAGGCACTGAGTCCATGAAGGTTAGGAACCGTCCGTCTTCATCTCTGTGGCAGCGGTGCAAGGCCCGTGCTGAGCGCTGAGCCCGTGCGTGTGGAGGCAACGCTGAGGTGGGAGAAAGGCCAGGCTTAGCGTGGATCTGGAGAGATTGTCCTCCTTGCAGAGTAGGATGAGGTTTCTTAATTAGCAAGGGAAAAATTAGAGGGTTTTAAATGACATGTTTTCTAATAAAAATGAAAGCACCATTACTCTCTTTTTCATTTATCCAAACGGGAAACGTTCCTCCTTCCAGCCCACATGCTTGGCATTCGCGTGGTAGTCTGGCATTTCCCAATGCACTATTTGCAACACAAAGAAAGTTCTCCGTAGAGGCTATTATTTATATATCTTTGAATAACATCTCTTGTCCTGAATGAAATTGTTACTTTTAATAGGAAAAAAAAAAGCCCCTAAAATACGGGCATTGGAAATTCTCAGGATCCAAGTTGCCATTCAGTCCTGGGAGGGTGACATGTGGGGTGTCTGTCCCCTGAAGATTTAGGATTGTGCTCCAAAGTTCCTCTATTCAAGGAGCCCAAGATAGAGCGCCTTCCTATTCAGGCAGAACTGTTTCCAATTAACTGATGGAAATATATAGAAATGAGGAACAATGGCCGTTTGTTTGCTATTACTCTAGGAAACAAAGGGCTCGTGAGGAGACTGCACTAAGGGATTCTGAACATCATCTGAGATGTCCCCTGGCTCCTAAGGACACTGCCTGTGGGTGTGGAGAAGGCTTCTTAGTGTCCTGGTCTGTCCTAGAGAACTGAGGGGACCGGCCACCAGGAGGCCAGATGTGCCACCTGCTGACAGGTGGAGGGGGACGTGCCACACCTGGAGGTGCCACCAGAGGTAAAGACATAAAGGTTTGTAGTTATCTAGACAGTTTTCTAGCATATGAAAGTGACTTATCTGAAAAATCCGAACACTGTGACAACTTTCTCATAGGTAGATGTAAAGTGTCTTGAAGCAGAATAACTTTTCATGGTTTGCCCCAAGGTGCCACCTGAGCTGGCTGCAGCTCTGAGGGCAGGCCCCTCTCACTAGTCCTCACTTTCTCCTCTGGTGGGGCCCAGATTTGGGGTGGGAGGGGATTAAATCATGAGGAGGGGTGGTTCATGTGGACTAAAACCTGCTTCCTGGGAACTTGAGCACTGGTTGCAGTCGACACACCTGCCTTGAGGAATCCATCCTACACAAAGGGACTGAGTAGCAGCTCACTGAGCTATTGGCCACCTTTACCAGGAGGCCGTGGAGCACAACCCGGGAAAACCAGAGTGTTGGAGGGTGAGGACCTCAGCAGCAGCACAACCCGGGAAAACCATAGCGTTGGAGGGTGGGGACCTCAGCAGCAAGGCTGCCAGAGCCTCCTTCCCCAGGTCTGTGGGCTGCAGGCTGAGTCCATCACACCAATGGAACTGGTTCTCAGTTGATTCATAGTGTTGATTAGAGTCCATCACCCTATGGGAACGGTTCTAGAAGTTCAGAAAAACTATTTTGCTGATTTATCAGTTTCATTTATTTTCTTCTGACAAGTTGGATTTTGAAATGACCTAAAGCAGCTAGGATAATGTGACCAGAGCACTCTATCGCCACGGGTTTAGAATAAACAGACAAAAGGCAGCCTTGTAATAAAAGTGGTCTGGTTCTTTGTGAGGGAAAATTGATGTCCTGACACATGGATATTTGTCTTGGCTGTTTTGAAAAGTTCTCTGTCCCCAGTCAATTGTGGTTTTCAAACAAAGCAATGCATTATACTCTTTATCATTGTATCGGTTATCTGTGGCTGCATAACAGCAGTACCACAAACGTAGAGCTGTAAAACAACATAACCTTGTTATCTCACAGGTTCTGTAGGTCAGGAGTCTGGCACAGCTCAGTTGAGTCCTCTGTTCAGGGTCTCAGCAGGCTTCAGTGAGGGTGTCAGCGGGGCTGTGCTCTCATCAGGGCTCGACCGGGGAAGGGGCTGCTTCCTCACCCTCATGTGGCCGTTGGCAGCCTTCAGCTCCTGTGGCTGTAGGAGTGGGGCCTCAGTTTCTTGCTGGGTCCACTGGAGACCACCCTGAGCTCCTTGCTGCACGGCCCTCTCCACAGGGAAGCTCAGAGTATGGCAGCTGGCTTCTAAGGAGCATCTCCTTGCAAGGTGGGTGTCACGGTCACAGTCATATGTGTCGTAATCACATACATCCTGTCACCTTTGCCAGGAGGAGGGAATCACAAAATTATGAATACCAGGAGTGGGGGACCACAGAGGCCACCATAGTTTCATTCTGCCGCAATAATACATCTTATAAAGATATTATATCTTTTACTTATCTGCAGAGAAATGTCACTCTAAGAGCATAAGATAAGTAGATGAAGGTGCTCATGGACTAAAAGCAAAATCCATGAGTGAAGACCATTTGGTAGCAGAGTATCTTTCTCATAAGTGGGTGATTTTAGTAGTATATGAGTGGAATTGAATGCATAATATTGGTACGTTCAATATGAGGGTGGAATGCACCAAGAATGCAAATATTATTTTTTAACATTTGTTAAGTATATCCATGCACAAAACAGTATCTGAGAACTTTCCAAATGTTATTCACTTAATGCTCACAACTGCCCCAGGTGGTCAATGCTATTATTATTCTTGTTTTGCAAATGAGGAAACTGAAACACAGAACATTTAGGTGACTTGTTCAAGGATGCACAGATATGAAACGGTGGAGCCAGGATTCAGGCCAGTGCTTTTAACTGCTCTGCATGTCATATCCCCCTACACTAAGTTGGGAGCTGAGGCCAGGGCTGTGAGAGGTGGGGGAGAGGTCTTCTCTAATTAATGGTTAATTCACATCCCCTGAAACTCAGAATCACTGGGCAGGTTGAGACATGAGGGAAGAACAAGGCAGTGATCTCACGGCAGGGGAAACGTTATATCAGGGCTGAGAGACTGTTCAGTTGCAGCAAGGAACAGCATGAAGATGTGTGGGCAGCGTGCCAGGTTCCCAGACATCTGGAGACAGAATGGCTCTGTTAGAACGAGACGTCTGTGCTATCCATGGGACAGAGGGGCCAGTTATCCGAGTGCTTAATCATGAGAACTTCAGCCACATGCCCAGGTTAAGATGGCATGGCACATTTTCTTGGGATGAATTTGGCTAAAGGCACTGAGAGGTGTGGCCTCAGAGGGCCAGCTCACCAGGGTCTTTCAAAACAGCCCCCAAAGGTCTTCAGAAAAAAAGCAAGATGTGCATTTAGCTCTTATGAATTCACCTTTTTATTTGCATCATATTTGATGTCTTCTCCCCCCAACCCAGTTGTTCTAAAATATACTTGAGTTTCTATACTACTGAATTTGATTGCTTTTGGAATCTGAATTGTGTAAAGGCTGGGTTCAAGTGAGTTTTTTTTGAGCTGAAAGTCTTTTTTCTGGCTCACGTTGGTGACTGCAAATCTCAGAGCACAGGTTGCACGTGGGCACCAGGGATGGGCTTGATCAGTAGGAACCGCCACGTCCACCACAAGGCTGGGTGGGGGACTGAGACCCTTCCGACATCCAGCCCTTAGCATTTCTCTTCTCTGATCCATAATGTTGAGAGGCTGTTACCCAGCACCACAGGAGGTCCTAGAGATGGGTTCAGTGGGGTAGAGTGATCCAACCTGCAGTCCCTAGATCCAGGGCAGAATTCCACCCCGGATCCACTGGAAGTGGAAGCCACCGGAGGAGTTTGGAAGGGAGGCACCATGATGAAGCCTGTGCTTGCTGCAAACAAGCAAGGGGGAAGCAGCTCCTTATGTCCTTGAGAGGCTGGAGGGCCGGGAATGTGTTGATCCATATCTGAAGAGGGGAGGCAAGCTTTGGTCATTATGATTGCCTGTGGTAGCAGTTATGGCTGTGTCAGATACCAGTGGGGACACAGTCCCTTCCCTTTGCCTTCTTTTTGTTTTTGTAATTTTCTTCCTACCTGACGTTATTTAAGTTGCTTATTTGTTTCTTACCTGTCACTCTACCTGGGCTGAGCCAATTTTGTCCTCCCATCTGCCCCCAGCACCCGGGACTGTGCTTGGCACATAGTAAGTGCACGAACCATGGGCCCTGGGGCTCTTGCTTTAAGGAGGAGATGGGTACAACAGTAAGCTCTTTGCCTTGCTGGGTTTTGGCTTTGGCTGCTGGCCGGGCTCTTCCTGCAGGTAGCAGAAGATGGGGCTAGAAGGAAGGAGAGAAATGGGCTGTTGGCTTCCAAGTGTTGTAGGTTTCGGGTAGCTGAGGGCGTGCACAGTGGCTTCTTCGAGGGAGGGGTCTGACAAGGAGGTGGTGTGAGTGGAAAGCAGGTCAAATGTGGGAAGAGAGGTGATGCTTGGCATCCCTGTAGTCCCCGCCAGGGAGAGGGCCAACTGCTACCAAGTCAAACCCCAGGAGGCTTTAGAATTGATCCTGAGGGCTATTGAAGGGGATTTTGAGTCAATAAAGGAAGGGGACCACCAGGGCTGATGGGAACGTGCTTGGTTTAAAACAAGGAAGGCGACTGGCAGTGGTAGCATGATTACTGTTTCGGACATACTGCCCGGTTCAGCCCACCATCGAGGCTTAACCACAAGGTTGAAGTTGGACATCAGAAAGAAGTCCAGCTAGGCAAGAGAGGCCCAACAGAGACGCCTGCCCTCGGAGCCCTGGGGTACAGTGGGGAGAGGGAGGAAGCTGGGGGGAGACCCTGGCCCAGGGTGGGGAAGAGTGTCAGACAGGCCAGGGGGCACAGTGGGGCAGGACTTTCGCCTCCATCACAGCCTGGAGCAGCCACCTCCCTCCCTGGCATGCCAGGCAGGATGGGGTCCGGGCTGTGAGGAAGCAGCAGGCCCACAAGTACTCACAGATGCCTGGGGACAGCTCGGAGGGAAGCTGAATTGTGGTATAGAGGCCAGTGACTCACCACGCCAGGCCAAGGACTGTGGGCTGGGACCCTGGGTGCGACAAGTTCCCAGAGAGCCCCAAGCCACGAGCGGGGGCTATAGAGGGGCACAGCGGGCCAGGAGCCAGCAGCCCTGACCATTTAGAGAGAGGCCAGACCCCGGTTCCCTGAGGAACAGCCTGAGGGCCTTTCCATGTGGAGCAGCCTCCTGCCCGGGACTGGCGTGTGATGGTGGACGGTGCCAGGGTCCCCAAGTTGAATTCCCTAGAGCTGGCCAAAAACCACAAAAAAAATTCCCAATAAGCTTTTTTTTTTTTTTTTTTTAAAGAAGTCTCCTTTCCAAATCACTGTAGATAGTAAACAAAAGAAGTTGCAAAAAACCAAATAATAAAAATAGAAAACATGATAAAAGAACATTTCAATGTAGTAGTAATCAGTAAAAGAATTTGAGCTCCCTTATTAAATGGCAAAGTCCATTTATTATGTTGTTAAAGACAACAAAGCAAATGACATTTAAAAACTTCAAATAGGAGATAGGCAAGGAAATACCAGATGACTTTAGCGAGAAAAAAAAGCAGTAAGACAATCTTCTTATCAAAGTAGAATTCAAGTCACGAAGCATTAAACAGGAAGATTATTTTATCTTGATAACAGGTATAGACTATGGGGTGGAAAGTTTTGCAAAGCAGCAATAGCAAAACATAAGGCAAAAACTATTAAGAGGAAAATTAGCTATGGAAGAAAAATAAGATTGTAGAGAATTTTAACACTATAATTAATATGTTTGAATTAGCAAAGAACAAACAGCATAAACCTTAAAAGGTAGTCTTGTTATTATTACAAAAGGTGATCAATCTTTCTTCAGGCTACAAAAGAAAACTCAAAATCCACACAGGAGAAACTTCACAGAAAATAATTTTTACTATATCCATACATGGGGAAAAAACCAAAAAATTTTAAATAAAAACCCTCCAAATGGATGAAAAGTAAAAAGCACCATCCTAAATGAAAATTATTTTCTTAAAAATATTTAGATCAAAGAAAACCTATGCAGTACAACTGGAAGTTATTTAGAATAACAACTATAGGAACATTATTAAGCATAACGAAATGTGGTCAGTGTTACTTAGAAAAAATATGCAGCCTCAAAACCTAAAAACTCTAGGTGAGGTGGTGCATGCCTGCAGTCCCAGCTACTTGGGAGGCTGAGGCAAGAGGATCTCAAGTTCAAGCCTACCCTGGGCAAAACAGTGAGACCCCCATCTCAATAAAATAAAATAAAATACAAAGAACAGAAAAAAGAAAGAAAGAAAAAGAAAAAATATCCTAAAACTGTGCTTGCTAAGAAAATAAACAAATGCAGTACTCCTTCTAAACAGTTATGAACAGCACAAAAATATCTACCCCAAATTAGAATAGATAGTAAGATAAAAGCAGAAATTAAAATATTAGGAAATACAAAGGACATTACAGTAGTCCCCCTTCATCTGAAGAAGAATCATTCCCAAACCCCCAGTGAATGTGTGAAACGCAGACAGTACCAAACCCTATATAGTCTATGTTTCTAAATTAGACACAGTAACAGATTTAATCACCTCTACTATTCAATATTGTTCTCAAAGTGTTTGCTAAGATAAGAAGCAAACAACAGCAAAACAAAAGTAACAGCTTCAATGTTGCAAAACATAACTTTAGGATATTTGCAAATAATTATGACCGCAAAGTTAGAAATCCTAAGAATAACAAAAAAAAAGTTGGAATCCATAAAATAATTTTAGAGCATAGCTGGAAACAACAAATACACAAACATGAACAGCTTTGGTCTCTCCTAGTTAAAAAATGTATCAGGGAACAAATTCTCATTCACAACAAACAAAACATCAAATATCCAAAAAAAACCTTAACAGAAATGTACAAGATTTATATAAAGAGATAGGAAGAGATCTGAAAGAGTATGTGAGACCGAAGATACAGGGAAGCAGATGTGAGGGCTGAAGACAATGGGATTGTGCAACGTTTGAGAGTGAAATGTTGATTCAGTACATTAACACCAATCATACACAACACGACTGAACTTTTAACTGTGATGTTATTAATTCCTTAATTATGCTAATTAACATAATTGAGTTATAGCTTTGAGGAAACAGAGGGCAGGCGGACCTAAGACAGACCAGGATTTCCTTCTATGTTAGTCATTCACTGGTTGTATTCTGGCAAAGCAGCGGGGGTGCATCCAGGCCTGAGTTAACCCGGACTTGTGCGCATGTGAGTTGTTCCAGCAAAAACGGGGCAGGGACAGAAGTCAGATTCACAGCGAGCATCTCTGGGGCTGAGATGAGGACCTCTACCTTCCTTCCCGCCAGGTCTGCCTTCCAGACCACAGGATCCCAAATCCATCAAGATTGGCTGTAACTTTTGAGGTTTTCTGAGGTGACCCAAACTATTATTTATTGCCTTAGTGTTTCAAGCAATTATTTGGTCAGAAAAAGGGCCCAAGTTCATATAAGAACAAACTGCAAAAGCATTGTTTTTCATTAAAGTGACATGCAGCCACACCACAAGAGGTTCTCTGTGCCAATTCTAAAACTGTAAGAGACTCTAAAAACCACAAATACACGCAATACAGTTTCCGTACGAAAACCACCAAGGGGAGGAGGGGGCTCCCGCAGGCTCTGGTCGGGGAGCTGAGCCGGGGAAGGGACAGGGAGGGCGGGAGACCTGAGGGGAGCTCTGGAGGTCCCGATGCAGATCACGAGGCACACCTGGGCTCCCCAAGTCCTCTCTTCTTTGTTTCCAGCCCCCACTTAAGAGTGGCGGGAACAGAGACAGCAACCGGGCAGCTGGCCCAGGTGGGAAGGGGCCTTTCCGACGTGTTAGATTTTCACAGTGGCCACGAGAGTCAGTGTCCTAGTTGGAGGTTTCTCCTCAGTGTCTTTACTTACGTAAGTAGCAAATTTTATTACTGCCACTTCTCTCCACGGGATGGCCAAACGACACAAAATCACAGGAGTTCATCACAAGATGCCGGGGGAAAATACACAGATGAGTCCAGAGAAAATTTAGAAACCTTTTCAAATAACCAGGTGAAAGAGTGAAAGGGGAAGGAGAGCAAAGGACAAAGCAGAAGTGACCATAAAGGCGCAGAAGGCAGGCGGGCCACCGAGAAGGGTCTTCCAGAGGGGTCCGAGAGCTTTGGTTTGAGTCCCTGCTCCGCTAAGGCGCTCACTGAAGCTGCAAGGATTTTCCCTAAGAGTGGCGAGGGCGGCCTCTTGATTCCATTTAGAACTTCCAAAGTGCCCACTGAAAAAGGCTTCCCACAGTCTCTGGGAGGTTATTTTCTGTTCTAATTGTGCTCGCAGACAGGCAAGTTTGAGACCCCAATTTGGCCAACTGGTTTTAAGATGATCCTGGTAATTTCTGTCCAGAGACCTAGGCAATTACAACTCCTCGGACCATAGGTTTTGCTCACAAAGCCCAGCTGGAGTGCCCGCAGGAACGAACTGAACGCACGTGCCCGCTGCGCTGCCCTGCTGACTCGGTGCCCCTCGAGGGAGCAGCACCTCAAAACCCTACAGACGGCTGAGTCCAGCCGGGAAGGCCTCCCACCCCAAGCCTGGGGCCGAAAGGAAGGTCCCCTGGGGCTTCTGAGTGAAGGGGGCCTACGAGGAAGGAATAAAGTCTCCGAGACCTCAACTAAAGTGTAGGAGAGTCGGAACTGGAAAGAACTTACTCTAGCTGCACTCCCCCCCAACCCCCCGACACACAGCGCTGAGCATACAGCTGAGATCAAGCGCCTCTTGTATGCACTCATGCTTTGGGCCGGGGGGGTGCTGGGAGGAAGGTTGGGTGTTGCTTCGAATCCGGCTTCTGACACCAAGGACGTAAACAAAAGTTCTCTGGAAAGGAATTGGGAGGAAAGACTATTCCAGTGAACAGTTTGCAAAGTGGGGACCTGTAGCCTGCGGTGTAAAATGAAGATGCATTCCACGGAACAAAGGCAGAGTTTGGCTTTTATAGAGAAACCTCCCATCCAGGTTCCCAATCAAGTCCACTGATGTGAACAAAGGATTCAAACGTGCTTAGCTCTGATGGATCGATACAGCTGAATCCTGGTTGGTAGATACAGCTGAAACTGAGCTCTCATTGGTCCCTACAGCTGAGTTCTGGACGTTCCAAAGTTGAACTAAGGTGAGAGTTTTGGGGGAACTCAGAGCACATGTGTGACTGCTAGGGAGCAAACAGCCGCTTTGCTCTATTTTAAATTTAGGCCCAGTTAGACGCTTGGGATCCATCTTGAAGGACGGGCTGTTTCAGGTTCACATTTGTTCATCCCATGGATGTCTGAAGTGCCGTCTTGTACACACTTAGCGATACGTAGCCAACAGAGGTAAATCTGACGTTAGACAAGTTATCAGCAGTAATCACCCAGAGCTACAAATCCCTGACCTGTTCAGCTGATTCCAGTCTGATTAGCCTATTATGTAGCTTACACATTTACTAGGAAAAAAAATTCCTAGAGCACATCTTGAAAACAATGAAGTGGCAGGAAAATTACAAAGATATAATTTATATAGACCCCAGAGAAACATCACTGAAAAGCTTCAAGTTGAAGATAATTTCATTGACAATGCACTTAAAACAAAAATGGAATTAAAATTTTTCTGAACTTTGGGTAATCTTCAAACTTCTTAAGGTACCACCTAAAATAAGAAAAAAAAAAATTTAAAAAGGAATAATTTCAGTACTTAGCCATTTAACAAATGCTAACAAAAGTGACAATATTTTTCATAATAAAAGGATACTGGGTTATTTTAAAAAGTAGTAATTTAAAACTTTAGTGCTTCATATAGTTTCATTTTGTCTATATCGTCAATAGTTAAATATATCTCATCATAAGTATGATTCAGAAGAAGGCCCCCATATAACTCATCTTTCTGTTGGGAAGGGAAATCACCGAAATTTGATAAAATGCTGATGCGCACGCTGTGGAGCGACCTTCCCAGACCCTGGCAGGTATGCGGACCAGAGGGAGGGCAGGACCACCTGGGTGTTTCTTGCTTATCGTCTGGTGGCCAAGAGTTTTCTCCAGGCCCCAGTGGAGAACCACCGGCCCAGCCCAGGGTCTGCAGAGGGGGCACCCGGTCACGTGTCAGGGGCTATCAAGCAGGGCTTAATGAGGATTCAGGAAAACCCGGGAAAATGCAGTCTGGCATCGTGCGTGATTTAGCCCTGAGCTCAAAACAAACAGGAACTTCAGTTTTGATATAAATTCCATCAACACGGGCACACTCACTCTCTGTGGGGTAACAGCCACCTGCTGTTCTCAGGCAAGTTTAACACTGTAATCCTCAAATAGAGAATCAGAACATGCTAGACTGCCAGGTTCACTTCATGTGCGGCTCTGTGCACCCCAAAAGGCATGCAATAACAATTCAGGACCTCTGGGTCAAGCGTCACCTCCCCTGGCCCAAGGCCCAGTGACAGCCCTGTGGCTCAGTGATGCGCGTGGAGATCACGAGGAACCGACGGCTAACAGCCCAAGTGGCGTGTGAAAGCGTGTCACAAACGTGTTCGTCTGTTAGTCACTGAAAGTGTTTACAGCCTTCTAGGGACCAGCACATCCGTCACATGCAAGCTCCCGAGAGCTTCCCGGTGAGTTGGCAGCGCTGGGTACCGCCAAAGGAGTTAGGAGATGAGCTGCTCTCTCCTAGAAACTGCCCACGGAAGGCGGACATGCTGGCCCCAGGAAGCGAGGGCGGAGCAAACGACAGCAGGAGTGCTTAGGATCAGCACACCCAAGACAGCAGGCAGAGACGGGAGGTAGGCCGGGTCGGGGACACTGTGAAGACTCCTCCCAAAGTGCTGGGCCGCAGGGCTGGGCTCCTCATCACATTTGAAAGGTCAGAGTGCTCTCACCCAATAAAGGTATATTCACCAAAGAGGTTAAATTTATTTCACAGAAACTGTTCTACAGGAATAAAATACACGTTAAATGACTAGAGTAAAATTTTCTTATTTAATCACTGAGATCACAGATTCACCTCAAGAAATTATATTTCACAATTTATAAATATGTATGTATAGATTTTTTTAAAAAAAGGGCAAACAGCATGAATTCTATTATTTGTCTCATTTATTTTTCTATACCTAGAATTAAAGCTGTCACTTGTGTGATCCTGAACAAGGTTGGGCATTGATTTTTTTTGCCTTGATTTTATTACTTCTGAGCCTGAACTGATGTCCCACAGCCTTTTTGTGGAAAGTCACATGACCCCTAATCATAGGACCTCACTTCCTGGCATCCAGGACATGCCAAGGCTGAGGGAACTATCCAAAGTGTTCTTCAGATTGGTTATTGCTTTTGTGACTCACAGACAGCTTAGTGTTCCCAGTTCCTCCAATGTCAAGTCTTCCTTGGGTGCACTTGTCATTGCTGTCATTGAACGGGCATTGACAAATCATGCTTTTGTATTTAAGTCTGATGAGTGGAGGACCATGAGAATAAGGAGGCATTTCATAAATACTCTTGCATGTCCTTATTTTTCTAAATCATTACACCATCAATCATGTCTTGAAGACACACTGAATTTGTTTTTAAAGTGACATAAGGGCCGGGTGCGGTGGCTCACGCCTGTAATCCTAGCACTCTGGGAGGCTGAGGCGGGCGGATCGTTTGAGCTCAGGAGTTCCAGACCAGCCTGAGCAAGAGCAAGACCCCGTCTCTACTACAAATACAAAGAAATTATATGGACAACTAAAAATATATAGAAAAAATTAGCCAGGCATGGTGGCACATGCCTGTAGTCCCAGCTACTAGGGAGGCAGAGGCAGGAGGATCGCTTGAGCCCAGGACTTTGAGGTTGCTGTGAGCTAGGCTGACACCACGGCACTCTAGCCCAGGCAACAGAGTGAGACTCTGTCTCAGAAAAAAACAAAAATAAAAACAAAAACAGTCTATGATTCTAAATCACATTATATAAAATTAAAAAGTGACATAAACTTAACAAACAGGTAGGCATTGCAATACTTTCTTATTTCAATGGAGGCTACCTTCAAATGCGGTCCTTATAGTTGGCCTCCAAGTTCAAGTACTTAGGCATGAACAAGCACATGTCTGTACCCAGACTCATTTCACAAAGCTTGTGCCATTGGTACATGGTTCTATTAAGTGAGCCTGGCCACTGGAAGCTGGTGAGGAAGAAAACATTCCTCTTAGAATTCCTTTAAATTCCACCCTTGAAAGAGAACATTTGTTAGTGATCCTGCACCGTTGATCCAATGTTCCCCAACTAGAGTTTAAACTGTCAATACAATCATTTAGGAATTTAAATACTAGTTATTCTAGAAAGAATTTCACTGTAGTACATTATTGTTTTTAGAACATTATAACAAGTCAAATATAGTGCAAAGAACAGCTCTGTGGAGTTTCTTTCACAATCAATTTATTTGATGGTTTAATTAGTTGGGTTCACGGAATTATTTTTTTAAAAAGAGTAGTTTTTTTATTTTGCCCTCAGCTTGTAAGTCCAGCATTTCTGAACACACTTCCATGAAACAAAATTGATTAATTCTTCGGGATTTAAAATTGTTTTCAATTTAAACAGCAAATGCCTGACAAAGAGCCCTTTCAACTCATAAATTCTTCTACAAAGAGTACCTTTGGGTTTTCATTAACAGAGACTTTCATTTAGAAAATGCAGTTATTTATTTTCCATTTCTATACATTTCATAATCAAATAGGAGAATTTTCCTATTTTCATTTGAGAAAACATCTTTACAACTGACTTAGTGTGCTCTTTTCCATCTTACTCTGATCCAATTTTTAAAAGTGTCAGTGTTATCTCATTTGTTTTTATTCCTGGAAATGAGCCATTATTAGCTTCTTCTCATCAAATATTAACAATGTAAATTAACAACATCTTCCCCCAAAGATGGTGACAGGCACACGAAGGTGGCCCTGGGTCCCTGTGCACTGGGCTGCCTAGGGCTGGCACAGTGCTGGGAGGAGGAGGAGGAAGAAGAAGAGGAGGAGGAGGAGGAGGAGGAAGGTTACCCAGGCACACGGACACAGGCGGGGCCGAGGTCAGCTGGTTCCTGCAGCCATTGCTATGGCATGAAACCTGCTTCTGTTTGAATTATTAGGTTGGTGCAAAAGTAATCGCAGTTTCAGACCGTGAATTTTAAATCATTATAACTAGGCTCAAATACATCTTTATTAATTGAAATAGAAACCATTACAATCAGCACATTTTTGCCAATGAAAAATAAGTTTGTTTATTACTGTAGCATAAAAATCCATGCTTCGGGATTCATCGAACTTTTTGAAAGCATTTTCTGCATCCTGCTGGTTGTAGAAGCGTTTTCCCTGCAAAAGGTTGTCGAGATGCTTGGAGAAGTGGTAGTTGCTTGGCGAGAGGTCAGGTGAATATGGCGGATGTGGTGAAACTTCACAGCCCAATTCATTCAACTTTTGAAGTGTTGGTTGTGCGACGTGTGGTCGGGTGTTGTCATGGAGAAGAATTGGGGCTTTTCTGCTGACCAATGCCAGCTGCAGGTGTTGTAGTTTTCGGCGCATCTCATTGATCTGCTGAGCAGACTTCTCAGAAGGAACGGTTTCGCTGGGATTCAGACAGCTGTGGTGGATCAGACCGGCAGCAGACCACCAAACAGTGACCATGACCTTTATTTGGTACAAGTTTGGCTTTGGGACGTGCTTTGGAGCTGCTTCTTGATCCAACCACTGAGCTGGTCGTTGCTGGTTGTCGTATAAAATCCACTTTGCATCACATCACAATCCGATCATGAAATGGTTCTTTGTTGTTGCGTATAAGAAGAGAAGACGACACTTCAAAAGGACGACTTTTTTGATTTTTGATCAGCTCATGAGGCATCCACTTATTGAGCTTCCTCACCTTTCCAAATTGCTTCAAATGCCAAAGAATGGGAGAATGGTGGCCCTTGAGTTCTTCGGCAACTTCTCATGTAGTTGTAAGAGGATCAGCTTTGATGATGCTCTCAGTTGGTCGTTGTCAACTTCTGATGGCCGCCACTGCACTCCTCATCTTCAAGGCTCTCGTCTCCTTTGCAAAACTCCTTGAGCCACCCCTGCACTGCACGTTCGTTGGCAGTTCCTGGGCCAAATGCGTTGTTGATGTGGCGAGTTGTCTCTGCTGCTTTACGACCCATTTTGAACTGGAATAAGAAAATCGCTTGAATTTGCTTTTTGTCTAACATCATTTCCATAGTCTAAAATAACCACAAAATAAACAGCAAGTAATAAGTCATTAGCAAAAAACCACAAAGTGAGAAATGTGTACTAAAATGATGTATAACATAACCTCATTTATTTAGGAATGTATTCTAATATCAAACAACAAATTTCAACGATGCTAAAACTACAATTACTTTTGCACCAAGCTTAATATTTTCTCAGCCTTTTTTATGTGTATTTAGTTTAAAGTGATAGCATATTATTTCGTCCAAGCCTGTGACAATGTCACCTAGCAGCGGAGAAAGTGGAAGGCTTCAGAAATCATGTGCGCTGCCTTTATTTCCTAAGATCCCATTTAAAATGGCTGGAAGCTGGTGGTCAGTTTCCTGCACCTGTGGGAACAAAGTACTGCCAGCAGGGTGGCTTAAAACCAGAGCCATTTATCCTCTCACGGTTCTGGAGGGCATAAGTCTGAAATCCAGATGGCACCAGGACCACGCTCCCCTGAAGGACGTTACACTTCTGTTTCTTCCAGCTCTGGTGGCTCCAGGTGTTCCTTGGCTTGTGGCAGCGTCACTCCAATCTCTGCCTCCATCTTCACGTGGCCTTCTCCCCCTGTGTCTTCACATGGCATTCTCCTCTGTGTGTGTCAGTGTCCAAATTTCCCCTTCTTATGAAGACTCCGGTCACATTGGAGTAGGTCCACCCTACTCCAGTACGACCTCACCCTGACTAATTAGCTCTGCAACAACCCCATGCCCTCCTAAGGTCCCACTCACAGGTACCTGAGCTAGGACTTCCACACATCCTTTTGGTGGGCACAGTTCAACCCAGAACAGCAAAGTCGTTCCTGACCTCTAGCGTCTCCTGCCGCCCTTGGGGTCATAACCCCTTTTCTGAGACCCTCTTTGCCTTTAGACCCCTCTGTCTTTTTCAGCAGCTTTGAGATTTAGACAGGTCGTGCTCTCTGGTCTAGCAATCTCCTCACTGCCTACGTGTAAAAATACCGAGCTCCCTGGCACAATGGAGTGTCTCAAAAAAGTGTAGGGCGTTTCTCTTAGGGATCTCGTTGGCTCTCACCCTTACACTATAATTTCTTCAAATATTGGCCAAACAGACATTCCAGATCTGGCCTTTCTCCTCCATTATCTCCAGCAACAATCCTTTGCATCTTCAAATCCATGGTGAGGCTGGGAAGTACACCTAGGTATTCTGCCTTGAAAAAGTCTGTACTTTTCCCACTATACCATGATATCAATCTATTCTTTTAGTTTTTTATCTCTGTCCTTGTTCCCAGAGGAGATGATAAACTCCACAAAGTAGGGCAGCGCTACACACTTCTGCACAGCTCATAGCATCAGCAGCACTGGAGATTTCCGCGAAACATCTCGAGTGGATGATCCCAGGAACGGGTGCGGTGCCCTCTAGTTCAGAGAACAGAAGCGATAAATGTGCACTCAAGGTCAACCTGGTTGCAAAGCCAAATTTCCATCGCTTGGCATCACGAGCACGTGCCAGCGTTAGGGCGGGTGAAGGACCGTGCCCACTTGCTGAGCTCTCTCCCTTCTCGATGGGATGTGCCTCCCAAGTGGTCTCACTTTGTTCCCAAACCTCAGTTTCCTCATCTATTGGATTAGAAAGATGTTCTGTAAATTTATTTCAGCTTTGACATCCTTTGATTTCTTTTATGAGTCTGTTGGTCAAATGGATCATAAGCTCTTTTGGGGCTCAGATAAAAGCTGAGCACCCCCTTTCTGGAAAACTGTGTTATTTCAGGGGGCACACAAAGCCTCTGTAGCCCATCAGGGACCCCAGCTCCAGAGCTGTGCCCAAGCCACCACACGGCCAGAGATCTCTTGCATGCGTGAGTGCCGGGAGCGACCTGACACTGGGATTTGCCTCCCGTTCCGGGACTCTGCTAACGGCGGCGTCCACAATTCCGCTCTCGCTCAGCCAGTGTTCTCAGTTTTAGCCAGCAATTTCCAACCCAGACCCCCAAATCCCCTGCTTGGTATTTAACTTGACCACTGACTCCAGCAGCATAAATCCAGAGAGGCTGAGGATGTGGCAGGGAAAACAACTGCGCCGATGTGGATGGGAAGATTCCCTACAGCTGGGTTATTCTACACACATTTGCTGGGTGCTGTACTTGTCCAGGGGAGGGGAACCTGCAGCCCTGGGGCCACATGTGGCCTTCTGGATCCTTGAGTGTGGCCTTTTGACCGGGTTCAAATTTTACAGAACAAACCCTTTGAACAAAGGGAATCGTTCTGCGAAGTTTGGATTTGGTCGAGGGACCACATGCGTCCCTGAGGCCACAGGTTTCCCACCTCTGACTGGGATTCAAAAATTTAAATTAATATTAGCATTTCAAAAATCTAACCTGAAAATTGTTATTACAAAGTCAAAGAACAAATTAAAAACATCAAAAGTATTTTTAGAACTTACTGGTGATGCTTCTGTGCTATGGGCAATAAAATACAAAACGTGAACAGAGCGAAAGCCCCGCCTTGGAGAGACCAGCTGGCGAGCGCATAGCCGCACCACTCCACGATCTCCCCAAAATAGTTGGCTGTAGTTACATATTCAAACAATCCTCCTGGAAGAAAACATAGACCAAAGTGGTGCATTTACTACAAAATGATACCTGGTGAAATAATGACTTAACAGATGCTAGTGAATGCTTACTAGGAGAACATAAATTCAGCTATGGAAAAATATAACCTTTATAGAATATTAATCAATGAGACATATTCAACATTACAAGTTTTACTACTCCATATCAAAAGTTCTGACAGCCCATTATACATTTATATTGCTACCTATTTATCTGAATACACAAACCTACAGTTACAGTGGAGGACTTTAACACGCCACTTCACCAGTTAACAGATCGTGCTGACAAAACCTAAGCAAGCACGCAGAATACAGAACGACTAACAAGGAGCCAGCTCAGTAAAACGGAGCTATATAGAACCCTAAAGCAACAATTCAAGAAAATGTTAATTTTCAAGCACAGATTTACTTGTTCATTCATTAAATCTTCACAAATGCATTGAGTCTGCATTATAGACTAGGCCCTGCCTAGGCACCTGGACAGACCTCCTCCCCACATCTAGAACCATAAATCCCAGCGCCATGAACAAGGAAGGCACAGAGCATGTGGAGGATGAGGGGGCAGGGCAGGGGTGGGGGAGGTCACCGTCACAGACAGAGTGGCTGGGAACGGCCCTCACTGCGCAGGTGAGGGTGGATCCAAGGCTGGCAGGTGAGGGTCGGCCAGCAGGTGTTGGGGGCAGGAGCACTCCAGGCAGGGAAAGGGCCACAGCAAAGGCCAGGACACTGCAAGGAGCAGGGGAGGGGCGGGAGGGGGCCCCTGGCAGAGAGGGAGGACAGGAGGCCCATCTTTGGGGGTCACCCTCAGGCTGTGGCTTTGGGGCTGGTGAAGGGTGTTGCTCAAGGGTGTTCTAGAGAGGCCTGGTGTGACCTGCTCCAGGTCCTAATGTGCCTCTCTGTCTGCCAAGCTGAGAATATTCTGTAGGCATATAAGGACGGAACTTTTTTTTTTTAAGTGATTACATAAAACCAATTTCAACAAATACTCCAGCACAGCACAGAGACTGCATCTCTAAACACACAGCAGGAGGGCTCTGGCTGGAGCTGAGCTGGTCTTCTTAGAAAGAAAGAAGATGGTTCTGCTGAGCCCAAGACAGCAAAGTACTTTTTCTTTTCATCTGAGGAAGGTACGGTACGTGGATGTTGGTGATAATCGAGTTCTCTACTTTACTGTAAGCTTGAAATAATTCACAGTTGCAAAATAATGCCAATATTCGCTGGTAAGTAAACTTTTTTATGATAAGATAAAATGTAAAAATATAAAACTTAATGCCAAATAAAGATAATGTCATTCATGTAGAATGTGTGGTCACTGTGCACCTGCAGAAACATCCACAAGGATGTGCCCCAAAGCATTCAATGCAGTGTTCCTTCTGAGCCGCGGGATTTAATCAGTCACACTTTGTTAGTTACTTGTTTCTGTAACTTTCTCAGTATTCTACAGAATTATGTCTTCATCATCTGTATCTCATCAGGACCTGGGCAGCTGCATCCCACAAGGGGAAAGACCTTTGCACTCTGCCATGCAAATGCCATGTTACCCCAAGACAGACGGCCTCGGGGCAGGGCTGGGGGTGGAGGCTGGGACAGCTGCCGCCTGGCTGCATCCTGCGCGGTGACCTTCCCTTCAGATGCCCGGCACGGAAAGCCTGTTATCTGGTGGAACCACAAGGGAGGGCTGGTGAGCACGTTATTAGTTAAGAAAACCTGCAGATGCCAATCTACTAAAAGATGTCCCCTTAACACATGGTTGGCTAAGAACAGCATATTACAAAACGAGGAAGCATAGTTGTCACACACAGGCCACAGCACTTGTCCTGTACCCCAGTTCAGCCTGCGTGTCCTGACAATCGGGCATCTTAACTCCCCATCTCTTTATTTCCACATCCATTCATGTTGTCACCTCCCTCCTTTATTTCTGAAAGACACCGCACGGCTGCGGGACTTAGACGGCAACCTGGGTGTGAGGAACCCTGAACCTGCCGAGGGAAAATGCCCCCTAAGATGAAGCTGCTTACAGCGCCGCCCTGAGCAGGGTCCTCTCAGAGCTCAGCAGCCACGTTCCCGCGCCACGGATGAATTCGGGCGAGGGACGTCAGGGATAGGTAACATTTTGGGCTTCCGTGTTCCTCGGGCATCTCACGGTGCTGGCCGTCGGGCCCTGGCACTGACTGGTGCCGCCAAGAATCTGACGAACTTTCCCTTCACAGTCACCAGCTGCACGGAGGAGTCTCATCACGGAGTGTCTCCCGGCGCACGGTGGGCTTTCAGTTGGTGGACCTGAGTCTTGTTTTACTTCACAAAAGCTTTCTTGAACTAGTTTTTAACGTATGTTCTGTCCCAATGCTTTGGGTTTCTTCTCCACCAACTTCCACGTGCACACGATGGGCCTCCCTACCCTGCCTTCTCCAGTCCAGCCATCGCTAAAGAATCTCTCGGGTTTCATTCTCTAACATGCTTTCTGTAGTGTCTCTCTTTTTCTCTCTCTCTTTTTTTCTTTTCTTTTCTTTTTTTTTTTTTTTTTTGGCCTTGAGTGCTTTTTGATTTAATGAGTGGAAACAAAGAATTTTTGAAGCAATTTCTTCCCTCAGGCTTATGAATTCCCATCTCGTCTTTACCCCAAGTCTGGCACCCTGTCCTACTGTCTGGGAGTCCCAGGCAAACTTCTGCACTTCACTGGGTTTGTCCTCAGACCTGCCGTGACACCCACGGCCAGAGAGGACCAGGGACATGCCCACGGGCAAGGAAGCTGGGTTCGTCCCTCGCTGCAGGAAGGAGGCTGCACACCGTGAGGAGCCCTGGTGGGGAGGAGGTCTCTCTACTGCGCAGCAAAAAGCTAAGTCGTGGTCTGCAGGTTCTTTCCGGGTGCTTTTTAGCTAATGGGCACAGACCCTGCAATCGCTTCATTCACATTTTAAAATTCATGTTGGAGTTTTGATTACAATTTTCCTCTGCTTTGTGTCACACGTTTTGCTGCTGTTTTGTCTTTCCCTGTAGGATGTCTGCACAGATGTTGTCATCATACCTTTTTTGTTCTTCAGGTTTGGAGAATACGTTGGATTAGAACAGAGAGCAGCCACTGACAGCAGGAAATGGAGGGAAAGGCCCCTCCAGTTCGGGTGCCCCTGATCTCTCTGCCACAGCCTGGTTTGGGAGGGCTCTCCTGCTGGGATCCTGCTTCTCAGGGGGTGCCCTCCCTTTTGCAAATGGTGTTTCTCAAATCTGCCACTCTCTCAGCTTCTGGCATTTTTGTATCTTTGCATCCTGCCTCCCCCGGGCTCGTGCCCTGTTCCTTCTCCGTCTGGCTCTCGACAGCTCCTCCATGGTCAGGATGTTCATTCCCAGAGGAGAGGCTGGGGTGGCGTGTGTGGACGCGCAAGGGTCTGTCCGCTGCACCACACGAGGGTGCCAGTCGGGAGGCGGGAGCCCTCAGCCAGCTCACGCTGGCTCTCTCCTTCTCATAACCACACGTGGGCAGTTTGCACTCAGCCCGCCACTGAGGAGGGCTTCTGTACCCGCCTGCTGGGGGTGAGGGTTTCCTGAAGGCTGCCCGGGCCTCCACTCTACTTTCTCTTCTCCACGTATCCTACTGCCGTGACTTCTGGAGGGTGTTCTGCTGACTCTAGGTTCTAAGTCCTAGTTTCAGTGATTTGAGATTTGCAGGGTTTTTGTTCATTTGTTTACTTTTGTTGCTATTCTCGTATGGTTTCTAGGAACATGAGAGGAAGGGTTCAAACTAACTGCCATGCACTTTCTCCATTGAAGTTTTAGATTTATCTGCCATATTTTCTTTAGATTTATCTACTGTATTTTTAGAAGCTCTATTGGTTTCTATTTTATATCTGCTTAGTGCTATGTATAGTATATTACTCCTTTGCTCATAATTGCAATACCTTCCTTTATAAAAGCATTTAAAGTACTCACTTTATAACCTGTTTCTATTAATTCTAAGATCGGAAATCTTTCAGAGTTAATTACGTTCTTACTCATGGTGCCATATTTCCTCGTGGGCTGCGTAACTCTGAGTGTGCCTCTTGTGTGGAGCATGGTCCACTGGATTCTGTGAGGCGCAAGGTGAAGACCAGGGATCTAGGCTTTCACTGGCCAGGTCAGTCCACCACCCCCTGGGCCCACGTGGAAATTAATTCATGGCTCCAGAGTGTTCAAACCACCCAAGTGGTACAGATTTGGGTTATAAGCCAGCATGAGGGTTGGCTGTTGGTCACCAATTCTCACCAGATGCTCTCTGTAGTGCACCACTCACTTAGATTTTTGTTCTCTGATGATTATTTCCTTTCTCGATAGTATGATGATGCATTTAAAAACATTTTCAAGAAATTTCATCCAACAGTTTAAATTGCTTTCAGAGGGAGGGTCAGCTAAGGCATGTATTCCAGATTACAGAAAGAGAACTATCAGATACTCCTCATAAACTATAAATTCTTCTTCATTCTCTCTTTCCAAACACAGATATAACTAGGGTTTCCACTTTGTTTAATAACCACTCAGCCAGAATTGGTTCTTTTATTATTCTAATAGAATGATGACAAGAGTGACTGCTATAAATAACTGTGACTTGGAGGGGGCAAGATGGCCAAGTACAACCCTCCAGCGATTGTCCCCCACAGGAACACCAAACCGAATAACTGTCCACGCAAGGAAGCACCTTTGTAAGAATCAAAAATCAGGTAAGTGATCACAGTACCTGGTTTTAACATTCTATCAAGGACAGAGGCGCGGCGGAGGGCAGGAGGGACAGTCTTGCATGGCCTATTCTACCCCTCCTCCCCTCCCAACAGTGACACCCCAACCCCCCAATCCCACCTCATGGAGAGAGAATCTCTGTGTGCCTGGGGAGGGAGAGAGAAGTGATTATGGGACTTTGTGCTGGAATTCAGGGTCACCATGCTGCAGGGGAACACAACACAGGGAAGAACTTTGCCCATGCAGGGAGCACTGAGACCAGCCCTGGCCAGAGGGGAATCCTCCACCCCAGTGGTAGGAACCTGAGTTCCTGCTAGCTCCAACACTGGCTGACTGAACTGGCCAGGGGCCCAGAATAAATTTGAAAGATAGGCCATAAGGACTGAAGTCCTAGGGCAAGTCCTTCTGCTGTGCTGGGTTGGGAGCCAGTGGACTTGGGGTGCAACACAGTGAGAGGCCAGCTGGGCAGCCAAGTGAGTGCCTGTGTCACCGCTCCCGCAACTCCAGGCAGTACGGCCTGGGGAGAGACTCCTTCTGCTTGGGGAAAGGAAAGGGAAGAGTATAGAGAACACTGTCTTGCAACTGGGGTACCAGCTCAGCCACAGTAAACTAAAGCACCAAGCAGACTCCTGAAGCCCCTGATTCTAGGCCTTAGCTCCTGGATGACATTTCTAGACCCACCCTGGGCCAGAAGGGAACCTGCTGTCCTACAGGGAAGGACCGAGTCCTGGATGAACCACATGCTGAGTAAAGAGTCCTTGGGCCTTGAATAAACACCAGCAGTAGCCAGGTACTAGTTGTCACCAGCCTTGGGCAAGACCTAGGACTGTGCTGGCTTCAGGTGTGACCCGGAGCAGTCCCAGCTGTGGTGACCATGGGAACTTGCATCACCCCTCGCCCAACTCCAGGCAGCCCAGCACAGAGAGTGAGACCCCCTCTATTTGGAGGACAGTGAGGGAACGAAATGAGAGACTTTGCCTGGTCATCCAGGGAATTCTCCTGGATCTTACCCAAGCCCACAAAGGTGGTCCCTCCAAATGTCTGCAAGGGCTACAGCATTACTGGGCCATGGTGCCCCCCGGGGCTGATATGCCTGAAGAGACCAGAGATTTAGGTCACAATGCTCCATTCTTTTTGAGGAAAGCCCCCTGAGGAAGGACAGGTGCAAACAAGCCCACACTGGGAAGGTCAGAGTAAGCACCAAACCTTCCGGCGCCCAGGCACAGGCATCAGGACATCCAGGACAACAAGACCTCGCCAGAGGAACTAAGTAAGGCACCAGCGACCAACTCCAGAGTGACGAGACACGAAACTTTCAGACAGAGAATTCAAAATAGCTATTTTCAGGAAGCTCAAAGAAATTCAAGATAACACAGAGAAGGATTCAGAATCATGTCAGAGAAATTTAACAAAGATTGAAATAGCAAAAAACAAACAAACAAATAAAAAAAACACAAGCAGAAATTCTAGAGGTGAAAAATTCAGCAGACAAACTGATAAATGCAGCTGTCTTTCAACAGCAGAATTGATCAAGCAGACAAAAGAATTAGTGAGCTTAAAGATAGGCTATATGAAAACACACAGAGGAGAATAAAGAAAAGAAAAAAAGAATGAAACACGCTTATATGACCTAGAAAATAGCCTCAAAAGGGTAAATCTAAGAATTATTGGCCTTAAAGAGGAGGTAGAGAGATTGGGGTAGAAAGTTTATTCAAAGAAATAATGACAGGGACCTTCCCAAACTTAGAGAAAAATATCAGTATACATGTACAAAAAGTTCATAGAACAGCAAGCAGATTTAATCCAAGTAAGACTACCTCTAGGTAATCTTATAATAAGCAAACTCCCAAAGGTCACAGATAAAGAAAAGATCCTAAAAGCAGCAAGAGAAAAGAAACAAATAACATGTAAAGAAGCTCTAATACATCTGGCAGCAGACTTCTCAGTGGAAACTTTATATGAGACGGTGGCATGACATGTTCAAAGTGTTGAATGAAAAAAACTTTCATCCCAGAATATTAAATACAGCAAAAACATCCTTAAAATATGAAGGAGAACTAAAGACTTTCCCAGATCAAAAAAAAAAAAAAAAACTGAGGAATTTTGTCAATGCCATACCTATCCTACAAGAAATCCTAAAGGGAGTTTTTTCAATCCAAAAGAAAAGGATATTAACAAACAGTAAGAAATCATCTAAAGATATAAAACTCACTGGTAACAGTAAGTATATAGATAAATACAGAATACTCTAACGCTGTAATCTCAGTGTGTAAACTATTCATATCTTGAATAGGAAGACTAAAAGAAAAACTTATCAAAAATAATAACAACTATTGAAGAGATATATAGTATAAAAAGATATAAACAGAAACAACAAAAAGTCAAAAAGTTGGGAAGGGGGATGGGATTAAAGTGTAGAGTTTTTTTAGTTTTCTCTGTCGGTTTTTTGTAATCAGAGTTAAGTTGTCATCAACTTATTATAAAATGATCGGTTATAAGATGTTATTTGCAAGCCTCATGGTAACCTCAAGTCAAAAATCCTACAAAAGATACACAAAAAGTAAAATGCAAGAAATCATATTACCAAAGAAAATCACTTTTACATAAAGGAAACTGAAAATTGGCAATAAATAAATACTATAATGCTATTTATTAGAGGTTGCAAAACTAAAATAGCAAGGCACCATGCAATGCAACTTTAAAATAAATTCTTCAATTTCAGTACATACCCCTGGGTATTTTGTATCCAGTCTCCCCTGGTTTTCTGAGATTCCTTAGGATATGATCTGAATGGATGTTTATCAGCATGCCTATTAACCACAAGACAAAACCTAAAGAAAAAAATACAAGATTGTTATGCTTAATGAATTACAAAATTTTAAGAGCCCAAGCCTGATGGAATAGTATTATTGTAATCCTTCAGATTCTAATTATCAGTACAACATATTAGCCATAACTGGTAGTAAAAATCATTAAGCACTGCTGTCAGGTGTGCCAAATAGGGCTTTGTTTTTCTAATAATACTAATAAATTATCTACTCCATTCAAAATACTTTAACCGGATGGCCACCGTCTGTTTTTAGGATGACAGGTATGAACAGAAATATGTCTTATGACTGGCACAAGGCTCCTTTCCCGGAGAGGTGTTGGCAGCCTCAGGGAGTCAGCACACCAGGTAGACTTTTCTCACAACAGCTGCACGAGGCAATGCTACCATCTCCACCTCTCAGGCAAGGAGAGGCACGGTACTAGTACTAGCTGCACACAGGCCCCTTGAGGGGCAGTAGCTGGTCTTCTTCTTTCATTCCAAGCTCGTTTGAACAAATTAATGCATGTCCATGCCTTCCCCACCACGGATCTCCTGGGATTTCGTCAATCAGCATTCCTTGGTCAGTTCTTCCTCCCCAGCTCCTGACAAGAATCTGTCACTGCCAGCTGCAGGGCTTCCCAGTCCCACAGCGCCCCAGTGGTTTCTCTCCCAGCCTCACAAACATTCAGGGGGTTTTCATCACTTAAAGCAGACTTCTAGGTATCACATCAATTAATTCCAACAAGAAAAGGCAAAACGCCACCACAGTGTTTTATAAAAGGAGGTTAATTTGATCATTTGTGAAAAGCAGATGGTGCTTAATGGTGGCATTCAATTCAATATCAAAGAAATGTAGTTTTAGGGTATCATTATTATTAATGATTCATCACTTATCCCAGTGACACTGAATAATTTTTCAGTTAGAGCAAGGGACAAGGACATGGAAAGCCTTCTGGCCTGCAGACAGGGTTTCAAGATTTTTTATTTTCCTGATTTCACCACTGCAAGCAGCTTTTTTTCCTAAGCAGTTCATATCAAATTTCATAAGCCACTTATTGGGTCCATAAATTTATCATTGATTTGCTACCTTTTTGGATTTCAGTATGTCCCCTTTAGGTGATATGGCTTCCAATATGAGGTTCTAGAAAGAATCATGTCTGAATAACATGCTTACTTTATTTTTCTTCTAGGGGACAAGTTCCCTTTACTGACTGGGTTGGAAGAAAGCCAGTATTTGTGTTTATCTAAGCTAAACATTTAATTCCATTTGTAGGGCTCTTAAAATCTTTGTATAAACTCTTTTAGATTAACCACTTTTACTGTTATAAAAATCTTTTGTTAGAATTTTATTATTATTTGCTTAGCTCTTCATGGTAATTATATAAATATAATTAATTACTCATGTGAGTGCATGTTTGTTTCCTCACGAAAACAATAAACTCTATGAAATAAATTTAACACAAAAAGGTAACCTAGTTTGTTTCCCAACTGGCATATTTTCATTTTCAAATCCTTCTGTTTAATTGCAGAGAAGCCAAGATGTGTGTATAAAATTTGTTGGTGTCTTGAGTTTTCGACCAGTTTCAAAGGCATCTCTAGGTGATGAGGTAGGTATGTCTGCAGAGCTGCTCTGAATGACATTTAAGTTCACAGACCAAAAGGATTCTGCTGCTGTTCATCTTAGAAATGATTCCTGTGAGAATCTGAAACCTTGAAAACCTATATCTTTTAGTTAAAAAAAAAAAAGAAAAGAAATTCCCCATCCTTTGATTCTCTGCCGCCCACCTTTGGGCACTCAGCTTGGAGAAGTGGTTGAAATCACCACTCTGTCGTTTCCTACATTTAGATCTGGGGACAGGTGTTTGACCCCTCTGACCTTTCATGTCTCATCTGAAAAGCATCATTTCTGCCCCAGAGAAAGTGGGGAGGCAAAAAGCGTGTGTTCTTCACAGGAACTGGAAAGCATGTTCTTTCTCTTCTTCTGATAGGTGAGGTGGAAGAAAATGAGGAAGTCAAAAAGCAGGTAAATCAACAAGATTTTGGGGGTACCATATGCTAAAAATAATTCAGTCTAGCATTTCACAGAGGCACAGATTTCTGGGGATAGAAAAGGTTCTTGAAACACTTTCTCAGACAACCTTCATTTCAGAGAGCAGGAACAGATTTCTCACTGTACCCATGCTCAGTTATGACGAGGGCACTGCTGCTGGAATACAATTTTAATTCACTGAAAAAATATGACTGAGAAATGTGAAAGTTTATAAATTCGTACACATAGAGAAAAAGCAAAATGAAATGTAAGGTCAATTTATGTAGCTTAAGGCGAAGCATTGCAGGGTAGTTTGAAAATTGGACAGACCAATTTCAGACTCTGAAAATGCTACCACGGGTGTGAGCTCCATCTGAATATGCTCTAATTTCTAAATGCTGGAAGGACTAAATAAATACAGAAGAGCCTACCTTAAAATTCCTCAGATTATGAATTTTTTTTTTTTTTTTTTTGACAGAGTCTCACTTTGTTGCCCAGGCTAGAGTGAGTGCCGTGGCGTCAGCCTAGCTCACAGCAACCTCAAACTCCTGGGCTCAAGCGATCCTCCTATCTCAGCCTCCCAAGTAGCTGGGACTACAGGCATGTGCCACTATGCCCGGCTAATTTTTCTATATATATATATTTTAGTTGTCCATATAATTTCTTTCTATTTTTAGTAGAGACGGGGTCTCGCTCTTGCTCAGGCTGGAGATTATGAATTTTTAACGCTCTCGCAAATATTTTCGACTGCTAATGTTTTATTTTCAATATTGCTCAGAACTTGTAAGGTTATAATTACTAGTTGAAAATGTACATTAATTCACATTAATTGACACAAGTAAAAAAAATTCAAAATCTTCACAAAACTAAAAGTTTATTCAAGTTCATATAATCGTAGAAACCTAATTGCATTGTTGGAAGATCACCCAGTCTGGCTTTTTCTCACGCCACAGAAGAAACTGCAGGAGATTCAGGGCGCGTCTTAGGCTATGTGGTCAGCGAGGCCCAAGTCTCCTGGGTCTTATTAAGAGTCACTGTTCCTTCTCCTGGAGCTTGTGGCTATTTTTAGGTTTTCAGTCTGAATAGGCATCTGTGCCTCAGGCCAGAGTGGGCGAAGGTGTCCTGCACCTGCATCGCCTCCCTGCCCCCACCCTGCCCTGCTGTGGGGCAGGACAGCCTGGCCCTCCTGCGGCTCTCTCCTCTGGGGAGCTTACAGACCGTCACAGACTCTGTTTGCTCAAGAAGTTTGAGCTTCCTACCTAGAAACTACTGGGACGTGAAGACAAAAGCGATGATTTGAATGTGGTGGAGTTTGTAGCCGTGGACACTCACCTATTAGGAAACGGGGGTCTGTCACCCAGTCATCAGCATACACTGCATATTGGCTCAAGTATCTGCTTTGCAAGTAGCCATTATAGGCGCAGAAAAAAAATGCTACTACACACGAATACAGCGGTGTCGGTTTTCCTCCTCGAATCAGAAATGGGAAGATCAATGACCTTCGGAAACAAGAAACAGAAACAAATTAAAAAAAAAAAAAAAGACTATCATTTCTGTAATTCTATTTTAAATGTCTTGGGGTTTTAGTCTTGCTTTCTTATACAAACGTCATCCTCAGGAACACTCGCGCTGATTTACTGTATCTTTGCTAAAAGCAGATTTCTAGATAAAGAATTAACCAGGTTTCAATAATGTACACCACGGCGCACAAACTCACGATTCTATTTACACAGAATACGAAACGGTACACTGAGCTACAGGAAACTGAAGGCTTCAAGAAGCTCTCACAGCTCCTACTATCCTAAACCCATCAACTGGCCCTAGTCTGAGCACTGCGATTTGGAGCACGCCATCGCACCATCCGTCGTCACCACCACCACCACGGCTCCCACTCCCTGAGCGCCGTCGCCGGAAAGGCCTCCCAGCTGCCTGGGCAGGAGGCGGTGTCACCCACATTAGACAGAGGATGAAATTAGGTCTCCATCTGAGTGGCTAAGTAAGCTACTCAATCTCACAGGGCCAGTGAGTGGCTGAGTTTAAATGTAAATCTGGGTAATACAAAGACCATGTTCTTTTCTTATACCACACTGGCTTAGATGTACCCTACTAACACCTAAAGAGAGAAAATAAAAGGACAAGAAATTAGAAACTTATAAAGAAAAAAGAATGCAAAATTTTATTTTGTGTTTGAATTTTTTTAATATCAATGTGGAATACATTGAAAGAGACTATAAATTCTACAAACCTTAAGAGGATAATAGGGAACCATCCTGAATAACTGTATGCCAATAAATTTGACAACTTGATGAAATAGGCAAAGTCCTTGAAAGATACAGATGAACAAAACCGACCCAAGAAGAGACAGACAACTTGAGTAGCACTGTATCAATGAAAGAAACTGAATTCAGACTTACGCAATCTAGAAGACGCAAAACTAGACTCGGAGGAGGGGATTAACTGCAAAGCTGCATGAAGGAGCCTTTTAGGGGAATATTACGCTGTTCTATATTTTGTTTGTAAAGTTGAAGGCCAGGCATGGTGGCTCATACCTGTAATCCCAGCACTTTGGGAAGTTGAGGTGGGAGGATTGCTTAAGGCCAGGAGTTTGAGACCAGCCTGAGCAACACAGCGAGATTCCATCTCTACAAAAACCTTAAGAAAATTAGCCAGGCACAGTAGTATGTGCCTATATAGTCCCAGCTATTCAGGAGGCTGAGGCAAGAGGATCCCTTGAGCACAGGAGTTTGAGGTTGCAGTGAGCTATCATGATACCACTGCTCTCCAGCCCAGGCAACAGAGTGAGACCTTGTATCCAAAAGACAAACAAAAACAAAAAAACAAAAAAGAAAATTGAACTTAGACTTATGAAATCCAGAAAAAGCAAAAATAGAGTCAGGAGAAGGGACTGGCCACAGAGCCACAGGGGAATTTTTTAGAGGAATACAGCTGTTCCGTATCTTGAGTTTGGTGATGATTACACAACTGTACATAATGACCAAATTCATCAAATTATAGACTTAAAATGAGTGAATTTTATTATTTGTAAATTATACTTCAATACCACATGAAAAATTTAAAAGCTTATTATTTGTTTTCATTCTAGCCATCTACTCCAGGGTCAAGCCATAATTGGTCATCAGTTGCTAATGTAACAGGAATAATAGTAGCACAATAATAGTAACACAATGTTGGCTATATATCCTCAATGTATTCTGTCATCAACAGCATCACTCAACTCCTTGGAAAACATTCACACGAATCAAAAGCAGTCTTCAAGGTTCCCACTGTGTTCAGGCCAGGTCCCCAAAGATGACTTCGTACAGGTGTAGAGCAAAGCACTTGTTGGACATTAAAGCATCCATTTGGCTGTTGTGTCATCAGTGAGGCAGTTATTGGCCGGGAAGCTGTAACGTTGGCAAACACCTGAGAAAGCACAAAGAACCCCAGCCGTTTTTCTCCGCATCTTGGAAACATGATTCAGACCAGGACAAGTAGTTGGAACAGTGAGCTGACATCTGGGATGCAGGCGCTCTGCAAATGTTTATACTGTCAACGTTTCCTGTGCAACAACTAGAATTTGGTCTTCACAAAAACAAGTGCGTGTTTCTTGGTCCAGTGTGGGCTCCTTAAAAATAGACCGAGACGTGACCTGTGGTGTTCAGGCAATGGTGTTCCCCTCGCCTCCCCTGGCATCTCAACCAGGACGGAAGAACTTGAGTTAGACCCAGAAGAAACAGAATTCAGGGCAGAGGATAGCAGGGTTTGTACTCTAAGTCCGAGTGTAGAGACTTGAGAAATATCAAGAGTAAATACTCCTGAAGTCAGCTTAGGGGGAAAGGGCATCAGTGTGAGAAAATTGAGAAAAGATTTCCCTGGGAGTTATAGTGCCAAGGAATTTTCCAGTAGGCAAACTACAGGACAGAGCTGAGAAAGTGTTAGAGTTCTCACTTTAAAGAAACACAGAAAAAAGAACAGGAAGTAAGAATTGTGGGGGATGCAAGGCCTGGATTTGGTTTGGAAAGATGTCTGCTAAAATATATAGTACTCAGTTCATAAGAGGTTGGGGCTGTTCACCTGAACAAAATCCATCCCAAATTCGATGCACGATAATAGGAAGGCAAAGTCAAAGAGAGGAAGGAAAAAATTAGGAAGCTTGGAATACACAGAATAGACACTAGAACAAGGTGGTCTAAGAAAGACTTCTGCACTGAATGTCACAGATTTTAAATAATTGACAAGTGAAGTGTCAAAGAAGTACTCTGAGGAAGCATCCTGTGTACGTGGTAGACTTTCCCTCCAGGATATGAGACCTCACTCTTTTGATCCATGTCCCCCGATTCAATTCCCACTTCTGGGCTGAATCTTGAACTGGTAAATGTTAGCTGGCACCTTGTAAAGGGGAAACCCAAACCTCTCTCTCGCTTTGTCTTTTTTTTTTCTTTTTTTTTGAGACAGAGTGTCGCTCTGTCGCCCAGGCTAGAGAGCTGTGCCATCAGCCTAGCTCACAGCAACCTCAAACTCCTGGGCTCAAGTGATCTTCCTGTGTCAGCCTCCCGAGTAGCTGGGACTACAGGAGTGCACCACCACACCTCGCTAATTTTTTCTATTTTCAGTAGAGACAGGGTTTCGCTCTTTTGCTAGCTGGTCTCCAACTCCTGAGCTCAGGCAATCCTCCCGCCTCGGCCTCCCAGAGTGCCAGCATTACAGGCGTGAGCCACCGCGCCCGGCCTCTCACTTTGCCTTCACATTCCTTTTCCTCGTCGGTCACTAATGTTCTGGGTCTGCGATGGCAATGTGAATCTAGATCGCCTGTTGGCAAACTGTGGCCCATGGGCCAAATCCAGTTTAACACCGGCTTTGATGTGAGCTAAGAATGGTTTTTATATTTTTAAATATTTGAAAAAAATCAAAATAGTATACTTTATAACACATGTAAATAACGTGAAATTCAAATTTCAGTGTCCATAAATACAGTCTTATTGGAACACAGCCATGGCGGTTTCTTCACGTGTTGTCTGTGGCTGCTCTCGTGCTGTGACAGCAGATCGCTGCAGGGGAGCCTGTGCGGGGCGTCAGTGACCGTCACTGCACCACCCATCTTACTGAATTTTATTATCAGTGCATACCCATCACGTCAAAACAAGAAAAGCGGACTTTGAAGCCACAGTGTAATATGGGTTATTTTGTTACTGAATCAAACGGCAAAGTATTCCTTAGTGTGCAATGACACTAGAGCTGTGTCCATAGAAAACAGAGGTTGCTATTAGGAGACTCAGCACCCGTCACAATATTCCCAACTCACAGGAAAGTGATGGGAAGAAAAATTAGAAAATTTAAAACAGAGGCTCATCACAGCAGAATTCCTTCACAGAAGAAATGAAAATGAAGCTGCAACCCAAGTGAGTTGTCAAGTGGCTCATTTGTTAGTGAAGCAAGGAAAGCTGTACATCAATAGTGAGTTAATTAACTGCAGCAGCCTAAGAGGCATGTCCAGAGGATATAAACTTAAGATGATCAGCCTTTCAGTGATAACAGTTGCTTGAAGAGTTAAAGGCACTGGGAGCAGTATCAACAGTCAATTAAGAAACAAGGCAAATTTTGCCTTGCAAAGCAGTCCTTGGCTCTTGGTGAGTCTAGGCATGTCAGTTGTTTATTCAAGGAGTCAAATGAAAGAAGGTTGAAGTGGCTGAAGAAATTAGGCTCTCTCAATAGTCTGTGTGGAACAACTACAGGTGAGAATGTTTTCAAAGAAGTTGAGAAAACACTAATTTAGTAGAATCCAAAGTGGAACCTACTAAGATGTTACAATTGATAGTGGTAAAAATGGATGGAACAGAAAAACCAAAAAATTACAAATTTACAAAGCTTGTGGAAATGTAAGGTGTTAAAAGCTATTTCTTGCATCAGAAAGTCCTTCCCAGAAAATCTACCATGTGTGATTGAGCCAATAGTGCCAACAGTGAATGTGACGGTCCCTCTCTTGGACTTAACTATTATCAGTTTTGCAACTTTTTGTCAGGAATAAGCTGACTATCCCGATTTGTCCTACCACGAAGCAGTTTGAGGGCTTGGTACAGTTTTCTTGCATTATTTTGAGCTCAGAGCTGAGATTTAAACTTTTCTGAACAAGAACTGCCCTCAACCACTATTACTGACTTCTGAAGGGCTTTGGAAAGTAGCTTTTGTCACAGACTTGATAATGCAGCCTAATAAATTCAACCTAAAATTAGAAGGCAAAACAGCACTTATGTGCAAAACTTATACTGTGTTAAAGTCATTTCAAATGACAACTAATATTGTTTGAATCAAAAGTCATGTCAAATTGCTTTAAACTTTCCATGCTGTTAAAATTTTAAAAAATGAGCTCTCCATTCTCACATACATTTGCAGTGGAAATAATTTCTAAGCTCAAACTAAAGCCCTAATGGTGTTTGTGAACCTGGATTTCCATACTTCAAAATCCATTTAACTGTGTAATTGAGAAGTTGTCACCTAATAGTGAATAGGAAGATGCTAATCTGCAATGTAATGACATACTGGAAAGCAAATACCCAGAGTAGAATCTAACAGAATCCCATGGCTACCTTCCATGTGATGCATATGCTCAATTAAAACCATATACTTATGGACTGATATCAACATTTGCATTTTCAAGGTAAAAAATACATAAAATCTCATTACAGAGAGGCACTAAGAGATGAGCATTTACAACAGATTTTGATGACAGGGAACATTGACTTTGAATCCCAATGAGTAGAGTGTTATTCCTTACCAAAAAAAGAATTCTATTCTTCTCATTAGACCTGTATTACAAAACTTGCACTAAGAATTATATTTTGAATTTAGTGACTGAAATTTTCGTGAAAATTTGTTCGCTCCTTACAAATACCTACACAGTGTCTTGGCTCACAAAGCTTAAGACATGCACTACATGGCTCTTTCCGGAAAAGGTCTGCTGACCGCTGGTCTGGGTTCAAACAGGTGTGTTGATTCTGGAGGCATCACTCTGACTTCCCCAGAGAGTGTCCTTGTGTGAGGCGCTGGCACCCGATCGCAGGCCGCTGCTGCAGACGGGGCTTGGCTGTGCTCTGGGGCGAAGGACGTGCTTCCGTGTGTCCACACTTACAGGAACACCCCTGCTTCTGCATATGCCATGGGGGAAACTGGAAGGTGTTCCCAAGGGACCTTGGGAGAAGGTTGGTCCCTCTCTGCGGTCTCACGAGAATGCTAGAAAAGTGGCGAGGCTGGAAGCTGGGCCCTACGCAGACCGAAACCCGTCTCTTCTGTTGCTCTCTGATCCCCGCCGTGAAGCAGGCAGCAGTGACCTGACGTCCTGCTGCCTGTGCCCCAAGACCTCGGTGGGGGGGGGAGGGTAAGGTCCTCCTTCCCCTCACTCCTTCCTGAGGGCTCTGACTTGGACCCAGCCTGCCATCGGCTCTGAGGACACACTGGCCTCCCAGCGGGGGGCGCTCTGCTCCCTTTTGGCAGCTTTTAGATGGTCTTTCTCCTTCTGGGTCAGTCCCTTTAGCGTCACTTCTCCTTGCTTGGAATCCACGGAACCGTGGTCAGCACAGGCTTTCCTGTGACTGGGGCCAACTGGAACCAGAATGGGGACGGGGAAGGCGGTTTCTAGGAATGGCTCTTATCGGAGTTTTCATCTAGACTTGTTAGGGTGTGAAGTCCACACTCGGGGGGCAGAAAGAATTCTCAGACAGTGATTAGGACACATAGAAGTAAAAGTTTATTTATTTTTCTGAGAAAGAGAGAGAGGCCACGGCACAGAGAGGGAGGAAAGTTGCTTGGTGCTTTTAAAGGGTAAATATGGCTTTTTTCCCTCTGCTCCAGCAGACTGATGACGAAACAGCTGTGTTGGGTTTTTCTGTTTCTCATGGAGCAGATTCATAGCAGATATTAGTTTCTTCTTTCTTCCTGATAGCGGGAGGCATCTGGTACTGTCTCTTCTCGAGGAGGCAGGGGAAGTTCGCACTCCTACTGTCCACTCAGAACTCTCTGAAGGCTGCTTAAACAATACTCAAAAACCTTTTTATACGCAGTGAATTTTTGATGATGGTCCATCAGATAGTCTACCCTTTCCTCCCCCTCCCAGAAACTTTCTTTCCTTTTGGAATGTGAATTGACCAGCTAGGATGAATGTTAATGAAGATTTTTATCTTCTTTTGTCTGTTCAGCTTCTTTTAATTGCTAGGTAGACATCTCTGTAGGAGAGGTATTTATGCTACTAACCTCAGAGGCAGGGTTTGTGCTACTCTAAGTGGCTGCCAGTTATAAATTTATTTTCTTGTTAGCCAGTTAGCGAGACTGTTCTTTCAAGATTCTAGAGGGACAACAGCACTTTACAGACCACAGTGGATCAGGCAGTTTATGAGAGTAAACTGATAGGGTCTCACTTAGGACACGGGGGCAGTCTCAACAGAAAAGGAGGTGGGCACACTGGCCTGGACACAAACCACTCATGGCCTACACTGCACAAGGGCCCAGGGTCCAGGCCACCGCAGTTACGACGGACACAGGTGTGCACAAGCCTTTTCTCCTACATTGTCTCATTCACACTAAAAATCACCCTTCCATATAGGAACTGTTGGAAATGACTGTTAACCCTCTTTGACAAAAGGTATTGAACCAGAAGTTGAAAATCTCTTAAGATGGAAACCATCTTTAAGAGAAACTAGGAAACACTGGGACTAAAAAGTACTTTACCAGGTAATGTGTTATATAAATCTATTTCTGTTCTGATAATGAGCTAAGGGATACAAAACAGTCAGGTCCCAGGGAGCTACACAGGAATTCTATTTGCCAACTAATCAGATGACATATAAAACTGAAATTGACACTTTGTTCTGCTGTGTTACAATTTTCGTATTTTATTTTCTTTCCATTCCATGTAAAGAAACAAGACTTATTTCATCGAGTTGTTCTTATTATCCATTGAAACTGCAAACCTTGGTGTCTGTAAGGCAACCAGGAATGTGGGACCTGTTTGATGATGGAGCTGAACCAAGAGTGTTAAGAAGCCAGAGTTTCTTTGGTGCTTTGACAGCCAAGACAATGGGCTGTCTCCTTCTGGTTGAGCTTACAAGCATAGACATAGCACAAAAGTGCTTCTGATACAGTGCCTGATAAAAGTGTTTCTCATAATCCTTAACCCTACACTAAATGCCTTTTTTTATACTTCAAAACTGTTGTCATTTTCCCAATTTTACAGATCAGAACATGGAGGCTCAGGGCGGGATGTGGCTGGTGGAGAGATCACACGTGAGGCAGTGGCGGGGAGTCAATGCCACCTTCCCAGGTGCCCCCACCACCACCACACCACGAGGACCCAGGGAGAAGTAGGAAGGCCTGGTCCATGGCATATTAAATAGTTGCTTGAAGTCTTTTGTATTAGGTGTTTCTATTATATGAGAAAAATATTGATGCTATTAAGTGCCAAAGTAAGTTACAAGATATCGTGTTTTTGTGTATCTTTATGCTTAGAAAAAGTTATCAAAAACTTATTAAGAACAATGAAAGAGATGGGGAAAAGATATACCAAAATATTGTCAACATTATCTCTAAGTGATGGAATTACAGGCAATTTTTATCTTCTTCCTTCGGTTCCTCTGTATTTTCCAAATTTTCTACAAGGAGCATGTATTTCAACTCTAAGTTCGTTTGCATGCCATACCGACATGCATCTTAAGTCCTGGCAGCTAACACATTCAGAACAGACTTGAAGCATGATTTGGAGAAATCAGATTTCCCGGGTTGATGACCTGTCACTGCTGATTGAAAAGGCTCAGCGATAATTGGGCAACATTAATAAACAGGCAAACACGGATCACGGATCATCCATCTAAGGAAAAAGAAAGCATCCTGAAGCACATAGGAAGAAAAATGGGTTACCGGAGGAGCTGTTGCTTTTGGATTTTCTTTTGTTTAGATAGTGACACGCCCAGTTTAATCTCTGAAACAGTAGGGGGTACTTGTGGGTGGGACTCGACCACACCCTGTATGATGAGTCAGTAGATGCAGTAAAAGGGTGTGCATACTGACTTCCCTGTCAGTTGGTGGCTCTTGCCCAGAAGGAACAAGCTGCAATGTGGTTTTTGGGTCCTGTGACCAGCTCTAGTTCCTCAGGAGAAGCACTCTAATGCCCCAGGTGGCAGGTGGGGCCCCGGAACTTCCAGGTGTGTCCTTATCTCCACCTCAGCAGGGGTGGTGGGGGAGTGAGGCCGGGCGGGTGGGGCTGGGTTGGGTGAGCCTGCCCTCAAGCTCCACAGATGCTTTTTGCAGGGGTCAAAGGTCTGTTCCCCACCTCTGGGCAAAGGTGCTAAAGAGGGGCTGAAGTGGCTCCACTCAACCAGAAAGTCTGCAGTGTGGAGGCAGTCTGGAGCAGGCCTCCTTCCTTTCCACCCTCCCCTATTCCTCGGTTTCTCCCAGGCCTTTGCCAGCAGTCAGGCCCTCAAGCCAGCTGAGCTCCCCCACGGCTGTGATGCAGGCCAGAGGTTCCCTGCCAGGATTCCAGCCTGAGAGGGGAGTGTGGCCCTCCTGTGGAAGGAGGGGTGCTCCACGAGCACACCACAGCTAGGACCCACACTGATCTGCCCCTGAAGGCACACACACCCCCAGACTAGTTCACAAATATTCCCTGTGTGCCTGCTGGGCAATGCAATTGAGACCTGGGGGTACAGGATCTGGCCAGTGGGCCCATCCCCAGGGCCTGGGAGATCAATCCCTGACCATGCCAGGGAGAAGCATGCTGGTCCCCAGCTAAAAAGTGGGCAAAAGACATGTACAGAAACTTTTCAAAAGAAGATAGACTAATGGCCAACAAACACGAAAAAATCCTCAACATCTCTAATCAGGGAAATGCAAATCAAAACCACAATGAGATATCACTTAACTCCAGTGAGAATGGCTTTTATCAAAAAGTCCCAAAACAACAAATGCTGGCATGGATGTGGAAAGACAGGAATACTCATTCACTGCTGGTGGGGCTGCAAACTTGTACACCCTCTATGGAAAGTAGTATGGAGACACTTCAAAGAGCTACAGGTAGAACTACCATATTTGACCCAGCAATCCCACTACTGGGTATTTACCCAAAGGAAAAAAAGACATTCTACATAAAAGACATCTACACACAAATGTTTATAGCAGCACAATTCACAATTGCAAAGATGTGGAAACAACCCAAGTGCCCATCAATATATGAGTGGATTAATAAAATGTGGTATATGTATACCATGGAGTTCTGCTCAGTCATTAAAAAAAATGGTGAACTAGCACCTCTTGTATTATCCTGGATGGAGCTGGAGACCATTCTTCTAAGTGAAGTATCACAGAATGGAAAAACAAGCACCACATGTACTCACCATTAAATTGGAAATAATCGATCAACACTTATGTGCACATACGGAAGTAACATTCATGGGAAATCAAACAGGTGGGAGTGGGGAAGAGGGGATGGGTAAATTCACACCTAAAGGGTACAACATACACTATCTGAGTGATGGGCACACTAATAACTTTGACTCAAATGGTACAAAAACTATCTATGTAACCAAAACATTTATACCCCGGTAATATTCTGAAATAAAAAAAAGTATGTCATAAAAAGAAAAAAATCTGAACTAAAAGTATGTTATTGACTTTCTAATGCATTAAATCATAACCACTTAATCACCCCCCCCCCAAAAAAAAGAGAAATGGATTACCAAGAAGAACAAAATCACCAGGGCTAGCCTACATGTCTGTTCTCACTTTCCGTGAAGTCTTTGGAGTGACCACAACAGAAAGACACCACAGACAGCTCTGAGCTTTTCACACTCCTAAGCAGCACTTGTGATTTCAAACCAGCAGGATAATTGCCGATACAGTATTAAACTCAATTAATTGGTAAATAACTGTTCATGTCCATCTGCTGGATGTCATCTGTTCAAAAGAGGAAAGACTCAAGGTAAAGTATTAATTCCAGAGAATCAAAATGCAAGCAATCACTTGGAATGACTACTCTTTAAACACTTAAAGTAAGATTTTTGGGTTTTGCGATTTTAGAAGCAAGATTTAATTCATATAGTAAACTAAAAAATTACCTCTTGAAATATCTTACCAACAAACTGGAATAACAATGCCTCAGTTTTCTTGCCATCACAAATAAGGCAATCATTCAGCAAATGGCTTGACTTGAAAAATAAAAGCAATTGGATATCATCTCTCAGGACAATCTATAGTGATGCACCCCTAAGTTAGGGAACAATTAAATATCTAATTTGGTAATTTAGGAGTAATTTAGGCCATGGGAAATTTAATTACATTTAAATGGTTAAAACTGAGTTGTTTTTTTTTCAAGGTCTCACTCCAGCCCAGGCTGGAGTGCAGCATTGTCATTATAGCTCACTGTAACCTCAAACTCTTGGAGCTCAAGCAATCCTCTTGCCTCAGCCTCCCAAGTAGCTGAGACTGCAGGCATGTGTGACTAGGCCTGGCTAATACTTTTATTTTTTGTAGAGACGGGGTCTCGCTATGTTGCCCAGGCTGGTCTTGAACTTCTGAACTCAAGTGATCCTCTTGCCTTGGCCTCCCAAAGTGCTGGGATTACAGGTGTGAGCCACTGCGACCAGCCTGGAGAGCAGTTAAGTTAAATAATTGACTTTATTACTTTTTCTCAACAATTTGAGACCACTGAAATCTATAGCACTTCCTAGATTTGGATGTATTCCTCTTGCTTGTCTTTCCTTCTGTAGAAGACTCTTTTGCAGTGATGACTAAATCACACAGATGCCAACAAAGCTGCATGCTTAAATAAGCACTTTGCTTTTTTAAAGCAACATTATGGTCACAATGAATTTTCACTTTTCATCATTCTACACTTTTGCATAGTTTTTCTTTTCTCAGATTATTTGAACCCACAAAGCAAGGGCCAAGGATCCAGTGCACCCTCCTTAAAAAAAATTAATTGGAAGGCCATTAGGCTGAGATGGTGCTTTGGGTCCTACATAAGCAAAACAAAACCCAACTCAGTGTAAACAGTAAAAGGAAACTTAGGCATAACCAATTAGAAACCACCAACTAACTTCCAACTAGAGATTTTACCAATCAGAAACTGCCAACTAACCTCCAACTAGAGATTTACCAATCAGAAACAACCAACTAACCTCCAACTGGAGACTTACCAATCAGAAACCGCAAACTAACCTCCAACTGGAGACTTACCAATCAGAAACCATGAACTAACCTCTATATCTGGGGACTTCCACTCTAACCAATCAAATATTTGTCTTCCTTGTGCAAACATCTTACAAAATAAGCTGTCCCCTCCAGGGAGCCAACACCTTTGTGGTTTGGCACTGATTCATGAATCTGTTTCCTCAAGTAAACTCCCTAAAATTTTAATGTGGCTAATTTTTATTTTTTAACATCCTTCATCCTCTCAGTTCCCTGCTATGTTTTGAACATGTCACATGACACATTTAAAAGTGAGGCTGGGCCAGGCCTCGCCCAAGAGACCATTGATAGAATTATGCAAGAGGAATGATGAATCAGAAGTAGGTGAGGGTCTCTGAGGCATCGTAATCAGGGATAACCACAGAAGCAAAACTGCACAGGCCACAGCTCTGGCTGAGCACAAACCTCGGGGCAGACGTTAGGAAGAGGGGGCCTTGTGGGCATCTGACGGCAGCACTCTGGGGCCACCTGGCAACTGGTCATAACAAAATGACCACTGAAGGCTCCCAGGGCAAGAAGTGCCTGGGGCTCTGGCCCTTTGTCTGTTAAATCAGTGGTCCCCAACCTTTTTGGCACCAGGGACTGGTTTCATGGAAGACAATTTTTCCACGGCCTGAGGGGGTGTGGCGGTTTCAGGATGATTCAAGTGCATTACATTTATTGTGCACTTTATTTCTATTATTACATTGTTAACTTCTCTGCTAATGATCATCTGTATTTGCAGCTGCCTCCCAGCGCTAGCCTCAGCCCCATCTCAGACCATCAGGCATTAGATTCCCATAAGAAGCGTGCTACCTACAATCCTCGCATGGGCAGTTTACGGTAGGAGTCACGCTCCTATGAGAATCTAATGCTACCGCTGATCTGACAGGAGGGGGAGACAGCTGGCGATGTGAGAGAAGAGAAGCGGCTGTAAATACAGATGAACTTCGCTCCGCCACTCACCTCCTGCTACGCAGCCCAGTTCTTAACAGGCCAGCCATGGACTGGTACCCGTCTGCAGCCCAGGGGCTGGGGTCTACAGTGTTAAATGGACCAGTGATGAAGAAATAACCCCCTGACTAATGAAGTCACTGCTGTGAGAGGGAAGGCATGATCTGTGAGCAAAGGCAATCCAGGAAATACTGGAACAGCCTGCTTGGCCAGAGAGAAAGCAGGGCATGAGGGCAGATGGTTGGCAGCCTGGAGAGCCCCACGGAGGGCCTCTGCCACACACATGCAGTCCTGAACTGATGCTGGTGACAACAGGAGCCTGCTGCCATGTCTAGCAAAGCAGAATTTAAAGGTGAGGGTAGGGAAAGAGCGTGGGGGCCAGGGGGAAGGGTGAGGAAGCCCAATAGGAACCAAAACCGGTGACTAGGACCAGCCCAGGGAGACAGAACAGAGGGCCAGGGAACACGATGAACACAGGTGAGGCAGAGGAGGGAGCATCACTGTGACCACAGTGTCAGACCTGGGTAACGAGGAGAGCAGAGAGCAAAGGTTGTAGGACAGAGTAAAGCACAAGCTTAGGCGGGCCCTTGGATGAGAAGGTGGGAGGCTAGGTAAGAGGCAGGAGAACGCACCTGCCTCAGGTAGCTGGCACCAAGCCAGATGATCTCCACGCTCAGGAAGACTGGGAACTGAGTGAGGAGACACTGCCTCTGCCCCCAAGACCCCACAGACTCCGGGACTAAAAGGAAGAGGCTTTAGCGCAGAAAGAAGGCAGGCAACTCCTATCCCTGCTCTGGGCCCTAAAGACATTCCTGAAAATGTCCTTTACCCTCCTTGGGGGAAACAGACAGGGCTGGGGCTTGCTCTGCATCAAGCTTTGCCCCGTTCCCCTCCCAGTGAGGCCGCCCTCCCCTCCCTGGCACTTTTGCCCCAAAGATCCTGCAGATTCCCCCGTAACCTTTTGCTCCTCCACTGATAGGGAATATCGTGTCTCTGTGTGCCCCGTACTACAGCAGGGCCATAAGTCAGTCCTCAGTGAATGTTTGCTGGACAAATACATAAAAACGTGCAGGTCTCCTCTATCTCACATGCAAACACAGCCTTCCTTTCCTTTTCCTTCCTCCTTGAGCTGACTGTTCCATCCTCATCATCCCCTGAACTGTCAGTTGCTCTGGGAACAGCTGAAGTCCTGCTGTCTTTGGGCCTCACTGTCTGTGGCAAACCCCTGGGGCTGGTCTGGTCCTCACTGCTCCCACGAGGGGCTCACACTCCTCAGGACAGGGCCCTGCCTCACTCCTTCTCAAGCCCGTGGCTCTGCATGCAGCAGGGGCTCTGTGGACACCTCTCAAGTTCGGCAAGGTACTACCCACTCGGCCTTGCCAGCACCTCCCCAAGCTCAGCTTTCTCCTGCCTCCCGCACAACTCCGGCTTGTGTTCACGCAGCCTTCTCTCTCGCTAGGTCTTGTATCATCTGCAGCTCCCCATGCTAACATGGGGCCCCACGCCATTCACAGGCCCTGCTGGGATGGTTTATCGCCAGCGGTAAATGCTGTTTCCACTCCGCTTCTCCTCCAAGTGCTCTAGGACTTAGGTCAAATGACTGTTTAATAAATTAGTTGCTTGAGTAGAATGGAAAATGTTTATCTTTTCTATTTAGAAAACTTAAATAGCCCCAAACCACACAGACTATGTGTACAGGAACATGTACAACTTAAAAAGCCCACCAGTTTTAAAAACTATACCTGACCTGGCAAACCATTCTGGAGTAGTTTTTAAGACCACTAGTCTGGGAATCAGTCTAGCCCCAGCAATCCCCCGTCCAACAGCCTTGGGTAGAACACCCACCTGCTGTGTCTCAGTGCTCTCACATGTACAAAATGATCTACTCAAGTTCTGTCACACCAGAGGTGCCTTTGGCCCTGTGGGAGGCTGCATTTGTTCTCCCACAAGTGAACCTGGGTACAATTAAACACGACGTGTTAAGTTTGAAAGTTTCAACTCAGGTTTTCAGACAAAACATTGTTTCCAATGCCACATCTTCATTGGCTTGGAGGGCTGGCGGCAGTGTCCACGGATGACCCACAAAGTACATGCATGGCTACGCACGCACAGCAGTGGAGAACGGTGCATTATTTATTGAGCATTCAGATGTGCCAGCACCATGCAAGCATTTAGGGAGTTGCCTTTGCTTAAAATGCATGCCAGACCCACAGGGTGGTACCATCACTATGCCCATTTTACAGGTGGGGAATGCCTGGTGCAGAGCAGCTTGGTTAACTTATCTGAGGTTGTGAGCGATGGAGTTGGGATGGCACCTAACGGTCTGACCCCAGAGCTTGCTTCTAGTCATTAGAAAAACAGACAGACACAGCTTCTGGATTATTGATGGAAAAATATATACAGATAGAAAGGTCTGAATGATATTCAAATGTCGGCAATGTTTGATCATCTTACAAAAAAAAAAAAATCCAGCACGCTGACTATTCCTTAAAGGTAAAGAGTTTCAGGTACACAGCATTCACTAAGCCTTTGTAAAGTGCCCACATAAAAGCAGAATGAGAACACTGACTACATCAGGTAGGTATAAGGTGCCAGTATCCAGGCAACTTATGTACTGAGAACTGGACTGGGTCCCAGACACCTGTTCTGGCACTGGAGCTGGGAAACCTGTTCTTTCTCCTTACTGGAATGTAAGATACAAGGAGAAAGAAGAGAGGCTTATAAACACACAATGAATCCTTCCTATGTCTCTAGAAAGTATGTGTTTTAAGGTGGTTCAACTTTCTCTGCTGCAGAGAGATGGTTTTTAAAACAGAACAAAAACAAAAGATTTAGAAGTCATCTTTAGGACTTCATTTGTTAAGGTTTAAGGTAGTTCCTTGGAAAGGCATTATGCAAGCCCTGGGGCTCCCTGCATTTTGTGGAGGTGAAAGACCCTGAAAGTGATCAAGCTTGCAGTGGGGAAACCACAAAGTAGGTTTAGGACACCAGGCTTCCAAGTTGCAGCTGAATCACTCCACCAGGAGAAAACAGCTCCACCAGTTCCACCACCAAAGATGCCGAAAGGAGCAAGGACAGAAAAGGAGCAATAATACACGATTGCAAGGCCCCACGCGGTGGCTCACGCCTGTAATCCCAGCACTCTGGGAGGCTGAAGCGCGCCGATGACTCGAGATCAGGAGTTAGAGACCAGCCTGAGCAAGAGCGAGACCCCGTCTCTACTAAAACATAGAAAGAAATGATCTGGACAGCTAAAAATATACAGAAAAAATTAGCGGGGCATGGTGGCACATGCCTGTACTCCCAGCTACTCGGGAGGCTGAAGCAGGAGGATTGCTTGAGCCCAGGAGTGTGAGGTTGCTGTGAGCTAGGCTGACGCCATGGCACTCTAGCCCGGGCAACAGAGTGAGACTCTGTCTCAAAAAAAAAAAAAAAAAAAAAAAATACACGATGGATAAGGTGATGTGAAACCAGCAGCATTCTACTTTGGACCCTGCAGTTTTGATCTGCCGAAACAAAACCAAGGTTTATTGTACAGCTAATACTTTCAAGATCAAAGTTTCACAAATTTCCTATCACTCCCTTTCAATCCTTTCTAACCGTCTCCCGCTTTTTCCCAGACTAATCCCTATTCATTTCTCAACTGAATCCCTGAGGGGGCACAGGGACAGCACACCCAGCCAGCGAGAGAAAAGGACCAGCAGAGAGGACGCCAAGGGGGGCGGGCAGGGGCGCAGGGCAGGAGGTGACCCCTGGGACAGGGCGCGGGGACCCTGGCGGGAGGCAAGCAGGGGACCAGGGCCAGGGCTGGGGGAGATGCGGGCGGCCGGCGTTACCGGTGCACGTAGTGGGCGATGAACATGGCCAGCAGGACGCGGTTGGGCGCGCTTCGCAGGCGCTCGGGCGACGCGCGGGCGCACTCGTACAGCGGCACGGCCAGCGAGGGCAGCTCCTGCACGGCCCAGGCGGCCCGCGCCGGCACACGGGGGCCAGAGCTCGGCGAGGAGTAGCGGCCGTAGGGCGAGCCCACGATCGAGAGGCTCGCGAAGCCCAGCAGGGCCAGCAGGCACTCCAGGTAGGCGAGCGCGTCCAGCGGGCGCTCCTGTTCCAGCGCCATCGCCATCGCCGCGGAGGGACGGCTCGCTCCATGCCCCGGTGCCCGCGACGGCCCACATATAGGGCGGCGGCGAGGGGCGGAGGCGCGGCTCCCTGATGCCCGCGAGCCTGCGACGCTCTAGCACCGCGCCGCGCCCAGACCCAGCCGGCCGGCCCTAGCATCGCGCGGGGCTGGGTGGGGCCGGACACCTGCGCGGGCGGGGCAGAGGCGGGGCCTGCCGCGAGCCCGCCCCCACCCGGCAGCCGGAGCCCCGCCCCGCGCCGCTCTGCGCACGCGCCGACCTCAGGCTGCCCGCAGAGTTGCCTGAGCCCGCGTGCGAGACCGGGTCGCTTAGCGCGGGGACGCCCTTGGGGCTGTTCCCTGGAGCTTTTTCCCCCCTCAGGGGTGTCCGCAATTTTCTGTCGCACGTTGTCTTCTGGGAGGGCGGATTGCGGTGCTTTTGGCTTAGTTCTCGAGGGTCCCTGCAGGCTCCTGAAAGGACCGGGCCCAGACGCGTGGGGGGCCTCGCGTTCCGGCCGGAAGTGGCGCACGCTGCCGGGCAGTGGCGGGCAGGTGTCTGCGAGCGGTCTGCGCGGCCGCGTGGGCCATGGGGCGGCGGTCGCGGGGTCGGCGGCTCCCGCAGCAGCAGCGGCCCGAGGGCACGGAGGACGGCCCCGAGGGCGGCGGGAAACGCGGCGAGGCGGTAGGAGCCGGGGGCGGCGGGCGGGCAGGGGACCCGCGTGTGCCTCCCCGACCCCGGGCCTGCGGGGCTGCGGCTGGGGGCAGCTCCTCGGGCCTCGGGGTACAACCCCCTTTTCTTCCTCAGGGCTGGGAAGGCGGGTATCCTGAGATCGTCAAGGAGAACAAGCTGTTCGAGCACTACTACCAGGAGCTCAAGATCGTGCCCGAGGGCGAGTGGGACCAGTTCATGGGCGCACTCAGGGAGCCCCTCCCGGCCACTTTAAGAATTACTGGTTATAAAAGGTAAGGGGGCTGTGCTTTCATTTTCTTGGGAATTAGGGCTAGGATGCCCCAGGTCAAAAGCGAGGTGGTTTTCTCCCAAGTTTTATAGTGCCAGTGAACCGTTGCATTTCAGCGATGTCGACTCAGCATTGAAGAGGGAGCACAGAAATCCTATGACATAGAGAAATATTGCAGGTGAAAGGTTAGAATCAGAAATGGAAATGCAATCAAAGAAAGGTTTGGATTCTGATTTTTAGTGAGCTGAGGATTTTACAAGAGAATTTGTAGAGCATTTATGACATCGAACGTGGATGAAATCGTCTGGTCTTTTTTTTCGGTCTTTATAGTTAAATTTTTGCAAATGAGTTGCAAGAAAGAATGAAACCGTAGGTATATTTAGAAGGGAAGAAATGCAGTTTTGTTTTTCTGGATCAAACAATGAAGATTCTTTAAATTTTGAAGTGATACAGTAAAAAGACAGTGACTAAAGAATGTCTTCGCTCTATGCAAAGTTGGATCTAGTTTTAAAACATTTGCAGTCTTAAAAAAGATACAGTGTATTAAATTAGCTTTTTAGATTAGTTTGAAACTTTCTTATTTTTTAATAGCCATGCAAAAGAGATTCTCCATTGCTTAAAGAACAAGTATTTCAAGGAATTGGAGGACTTGGAAGTGGACGGTCAGAAAGTTGAAGTTCCACAGCCACTGAGTTGGTACGTACCACCACACTTAATCATGTTGGGTTCCTTTTTTCCTTCTTTAAAAAAAAAAAAATTTTTATTTGATTTCACAAATAGATGCTGACAGACATGTTGGGTATTTCTTTGGAATATTAATCTCTGTCACATGAATATATTCCTTGTTACTGCATTTGCTGTTAACACAAAAGAGCCTGAATGTATTTCCAGATATCCTAATGTTCTTTTACCCAATGCTTTTATGGACATTACGATGGTATGCAAATTTTCATAGATATTTTACAGCTCTCTATTTGAGACACTAAGTTCAGTTAACTGTTCCCAGTAGATCCAGCCTCTTTCTCTCCTTGATATTACCACTTCTACCATCACCATGTTACAGCCTTTGTTTTCTCCCATCAAAACTTTTGCAGAATGTGTTCTCTACCTTCAGGAAAAGGACAGACTTAACCTGAGGAAAGATTGCCACAGTCTGCTGTCAGGTAGTCTCCTGGTAGTCTCAGTGCAGACTGGGCTGGTCCATGCAGTCTCCCACCACCTTAGCACCCAAGCACATTGCTGCTCTCAGTGCTGCCCTTTCTTTACCTGTCCCAGAGGTGTCCTCTGGGCTACCTGTTCCTCCTGGCCCAGTTCACCTGTCAGTTGTGTGAAGGTGATCCCTTGTGCCGGCAGCATAGGTGTCTTGTAAAGTAACTGGAGTACTCTGGAGGTGCCAAGCCCTGGGTTAATTTATACTTGTAGAAGTTGTTAAAACAAAAATTGTTATGGTTTCATATTTCAAAGTGCCAACGTTGAAGTATTGAGTTTTCAGAGTAAAAAATAAATGTTTTAAGTAACTTTTATAAAAAGATGAATTAAGCATTTTGCATTAACCCTTGAGGTTTTGGCCATTCAAGTGCATGGTGTTTGTTGTCTTACCTTTTTGTTTTATTTTTGCTGTTGTTGTTTTGAGACAGAGTCTCACTCTGTGCCCTGGGTAAAGTACAATGGCATCATTGTAGCTCACTGCAACCTCAAACTACTGGGCTGAAGCCCTCCTGAGCAGCTGGGACTGCAGGCGCTGGCCACCATGCCCAGCTAATTTTTCTATTTTTAGTAGAGACGGGGTCACACTCTTGCTTAGGCTGGTTTCAAGCTCCGGGCCTCAAGTTATCCTCCTGCCTCGGCCTCCATTACAGGTGTGAGCCATGACACCTAGCTTGTTATCTTACCTTTTTAGATGCCCTTTAGTGATTACAAACCAAGGTCAGGTTTTCATTAATCATGGATTACAGATTTGCTTGCTTTTTTTTCATTGGCCTTTTGGACTTTCAGTGTCCATATCACAGACCTGCATATGCACGGCACACATATTTTGAATAAGTGCTGACTGGCCAAGCACTAAATTGATACTCAGCCAAGATCAAAGCCAAATGTACCAAATTAATTTGTTTCTGGGATAAATTTGCAATTCTATTCCAAAAAAAAAAAAAATTCAATGATGGTTTTTTTTATGGCATATTCTAGTCAGATTTTGAAAGCTTGAAGGGTACAGTACAGGAAAGTAATTCAGGTGCTGGGGTTGCTGTCGGTGGTTACTAATTGTGTGTCTGCGGTAGTGAGGTCAGTGGGAAAGGAAGATGTTCAGCCTTTGGTTATGGAATTGCTGAGGTGAAGTGACCTTTACAGGATCAAGCTTTTCTTCTGAATAGTAATAACTAGGTTATAGACTTTGAAGATTTTGTTGATTGTACTGATGCTTGTGCACTGCTTAGAGTAGAGGCCATCTGGCATTGCCAAAAACAGGGTTATAGTTGTCCTTGGGTAACTTCTATTTTGTAGTTTAGCATATATTTGCTGCTTCACACAATCCCCTGAAAACATTTTTTCCTAATACCTTGTGTCTGTGCAGTGATGGGGTAAGAAAGACTTTCAAAATGAGATGTCTTTTTCCTCTGGTCTCAGCCAATAGGAGCATTTCAGCACACATCTGTAGGGCGGAGGTGCCCTCTCAAGGCCTGTCATTGAGATCATTTTCGTCTGCACGTTCCAGCAAACTATGAGAAACCATGGGTTGCTAATGAGTCTTGCTATTTTGTTGTTCTGCAAACTGCAGTTAAACTTTTTGGTTAGCCCTTTTTAACATATAACAGCTGCTTTTTCCATCTTGTTTGTTGAACATTATGTATGGGTACATGAGGAGGTGAGAGTCCTAAACCTCTTAGAAAGGCCCTGCAGATTGTCTTAGTTGAAGAATGAAAGTGAATCATTCTCTGCCGTCAGCCAGCATCTCTTATGCTATTTTTTGCTTTAATTTTCTGAACACACAGCTGAAGGAAATGAACAAAAACGTATGATTTGGGTTCCTGGCTTTTACCATTATCAATGATAGTTTCTTGACAGCTTTGTGCTATAAACATTTATTCATTCAAATTCACTTGTCAGTTGTGGGATACTCATAAATCTTTCAGCAAGCAAGTAAAGCAGAAACTTTCCAAGACTTCTAGTGGTTTTCTGTATTGTTCAAAATACAGAAATAGATCATGTAACATTCTTCCTAATCCTTTTGTATATAGTAGAACATAATTTGGGAAAGTATGTTTTGGAACTGCATTTTCTAGAAGAAATGTTATACTGTAGGACTATAGCTTGGGCAGATGTAATTTTTTCTTTCTTTCTATCCACTCAGAACACTAAGCTATTATCCTAAAGCACTTTTATTGATTTGACAAATCAATTGGTCAGAACACACCTTACTGACATTCTGTTCATGTGTTTTTTAATGTCTGGGTAGGTGATTTGTCATAGATCTTGTGTATGTTTACAAAGTTTTTATCCCCTTGAGAATTTTTGATACACAAAGGTGACAATGGTGCTTTTAATTTATCATCAAATAACTCCACATAGGACTTTTTCTTAAGACTCATGAGGTAAATTTGAATTCAATACCAAAAAATTAAATACAATTCTTCAAGATTGTTTTATTTGTTGTTAAAATCTACAGAGATTTTGCTAAACATTTATTGGCTCAAAAAAGATGAAGCTGTTCCTAAAGCTATATAAGAAACATCCTTTTTATTTAACTGTTAGTCTCTGTAGTTAACTATTTGAAAGTTATTAAATGTTTTTATTCATAAAATTAACATCTTTCACAATTATAAATACAGTAGGATTTTAATCCCATAGTAAATTTACATTTTAACTATTAGAAATTCATTCTGTAAGGCACATACGGAGATATTTGTTATATCTAGACTGCTTATGAAAATTCAGCTCTTTACAATAAGTCTATATGGCATGTTCATATTTGATAATATTTTTGGTGGTATGAGAAGGTGGTAACTTATGTGAAATCCTACTGTCATTGATCACAGAGAAGTTCAGGATTGCCAGAAATTATGTAAGAGCGAGCATTTGCTATTCACAGATAGTGGTTGCAGTGGCACGGCAGATTTTGCTCAATACTACCGTGAAAGCCAAATTTGAGTACATCCTACTGTTTGGCCCTAGCGAGGCCAAAAGGGTATTTCAAACTAAATTCTTTTTTATATGATTTTCTTTTGGCTTTATATTTTTCAAACAAGTTAAACATTGAAGAAAGAACCAGGAGTAGAAAATAGAATCAAAGCACTGGGACATTTAAAGAGTGACTATGAACAGATTCAGCCAGTTTAATCTTCATTATTTGGTAGAAAATACTTTTCAAATGTATCTTATAACATTATGACTCTTGAGCAGTGTCTTCAGTTCTTAAGGCCTAAGTTTGTTTCTGTCAAGTAATCACTCAAAAGTTTTAAAGCAGTCAAATGTATTTGTATTTCCCAAACATTCCAGTTTAATTTTCATCTATCCCACTCCAGCTACAATTTGATGCATGGAAACACTGTAACCTTCTTTGTTAAATTGAGCTTATTTTTATACCTCAGACTTAGTGCTAAAACTGCAGTAGGATTTATGGCCATGTGATGTGTTATGCTTAGCTTGTCGTTGGGTTAATTGGGCATAGTGCTGTGTGTCACATCGTATTCACTTGTGCAGGTGCAGGTTAGTGGATAAGTGCAGGCCAAGTTTGAAAACACATCCTTCCCAATCAAGGACATCATCATTTATAGAAAGTTCAAATATTAATATGTTCACAGAAGTGGCAGGAGATACTTTGTTCTTAGGTATATGTAGGTAACCATTAACCTAGGGGCTCAAATTAATGTATTAGTGGTTCCCAAGGTGGTTTTCTTGTTTGTTTTGGTATATAAAACCTTTTAGTACATTATTGAACTGGTTTGTTTTTAGTAATAGTGAAAAGTATGTTTTTTAAAAACTAATCAAATGTTTGTCAAGCACCCTGACAACTGTCCTCCTGCATCATGTTGATTCTGTGCAACCTGTATTTCCTTAACATTTAAGTGACTCATCATTTTACATCTTTTTTTTTTTTGTGATGACCTCTACACCATTGTTAACATACCATAGTGAAGAGCAGAGGAGTCTCTGCTTTTTCGTCTGATCGTGAACATTTCATCATTATAATTCTACAGTAATATCCTGTGCATGTGTCTCTTATAATCACTGTGGCTCTCCTGTCTCTGACTGGGCCCAGTGCAGTTAGAACCAAGCTCCTTTTCCCCCAAGGACATCACCGAGTGTTGCTGACTGTACTTGAGGATTGTGAATATGAGCGAGGAGAATCAATTTGAATGTCTCATTTGGTATATGACCTGTATAAGCAAGAAATTGTCAAGAGACCACTTTATATATAATCCAAACATGTTTTACTTTCTTATTGGTCAGGTATCCTGAAGAACTTGCCTGGCACACAAATTTAAGTCGAAAAATCTTAAGAAAATCTCCTCAGTTGGAAAAGTTTCATCAGTTTCTAGTTAGCGAAACGGAATCTGTAAGTAGATTTCTTTGGGTTTGTTGGTTTCCTTAAAGCTTTTCAGGCACAGAAGCATTGTGGTTGTCTTTTTATCGTACTTGTCACTGGACTGATGGGTAGACAAAACACACAGAAAAGACGAGTGTTCGCACCACCTTTAATTTCTGATCATTTGTATTACGTATCCGATATCTTGTTTGGCTTGTCTAATCATGCAGTTTATTAAGGGTATCAGTCACAATTGTCTGTCTGATCTATTGTTTCCTCTTACCGGTGGATTTGGGTGGCCGTAGAATTGGGGTGAGCACTGCACTTCGTTGGCAGGACATCGTTCAGGACAGCTACTTAGTCCGCTTTCATTTCCTCCTCAGGTGCACCTCCCAGGTGCCTGTCCTGCAGATAAAGTATTTATGTTTTTAAGGCCATGTTGGTGGATTATGGGATTTTTGTTTGTTTTTAATATATTTTATTAAAAGTGAGACTTGTGATTTTACTTTTTATCATCTCTGTTTTTTCTTGCCACGCGTTGCACCTGTACTTTGACAAAAAAACAGCACCCAGGCACAACTTTGATTCTCATGCGGCATCTGTTGTCACCGTCTCGGTTTCTTTGCCACCCCACATTTCTTCAGTGCAGTTCAGGTGCTGAACTTCTTACCTTTAACATCAAACCATCCCTAACAAAATAGCTATTTGCTCATATAATGAATATTTAAGTGAATGCCCATAGAGTTTGGATATTGTAAGCTTTTTCTTTGGAGCTCTTAATCTCACATTTAAAATCAGAGGTTTCCTCCTTCCTACTTTCTTATCTGTTAATACTTTCTAGGCAAGTAAACCTCTATGTGTCACCAGTTTATGGTTTTTTTTCTTTTCGCTCTGAACTTACAGAAATACTGTGCTTCCCATGTTTTTTCACCGAAGCCTTTAACTAATTTGGAAGTCGTTCCCCTCAGTGCTAATCTCAATTCTAAGCTCTTCCCAACCTGCAGCTGTTTCTTACCGCTGTGGCTTTCTGTGCGTTTCGGTAGCCTTTTAAACTGGGCTTCTGTTTGCCTAGCCTTTCCTTCCTGAACAGTAATAAGAACCAAGAACTAAGCCCTGCCACATACTCTGTACTTTGGCCAGCACAGGAAGAGATTCTCTTGCTCAGCTTTTAATCTAGATGGAAGGTCAAGTAAGGATAAACAAACTGTTAGAACAATTCAGGTTTGCACTTTGAATAGAGGAGAGGGTTTATGAGGGATAGTGTGATACACAGTGGGGGATCGGTTTGAAGAGCCAGGTTTTGGCACCTTGAAAGGGTGGAGGTGACGGGAATTTAGTGTGGATAGCAGTTGTAGGAAACCAATCTAGGTTTTTGATCAGGAGTCAGCATGATGAGAGCTTTCAAGATTAATGGTGACACCCTCTGGGTTATTCAAAGCTGGCTGCAAAACCTCTTCAGAGAGTGTTTGTAATCCGGTGACTAATTGCTGGAATGTCTAGGGCCTGACTTCCCCATCCTGCTTAATGCTTTAATTGAAAACTTGCATGGAAACCGAAGGCAAGCATATCAGAATCACATTATAACCCAAAAGCTTGGAGTCAGTGTGCCTAGTGAGTGACTCAAGATTCAAGTAGTCACTGTAGACTCGTTGCTGGCCAGAAACCCATGAAGTGAAACCTAGCAGAGATAAATGTAAAAGTCTGACTGTTAGATGCCTAAGTTTAAGGTGTGTCACGGCTGCTCAAGTACAAAAGGCTGGGGTTGTAGGGTCCTAATGGAGCAGAAGCCTCAGGCTTTGAGGCTGTTAGAATAGAGCTGTGATCCTGGCAAGTGCTGGGCCAGATCAGGAGAATTTTGTCTACCTCTGAACAGTTGTACCTTTTAACAGATGCCCTGGCCTGCTAGAGAAAATGTAGAGGACGGTTGATTGGTGAGGAATTCTAGGCAATGATGATCTGAAGAAGGAAATATGGGAGCACTGATTGATGTCTTTGTCTCTTTGAAAAGGCAGTTATGAGGAATAGAAAGTGGACGTGGGCTGTTTCTGAAAACAGAGGATGACTAAGAAATAGGTGCTAGAATTTTAGTCCAGGGAAAAACCACCTGGCGGTAACTTTCTGTCCTGTGCTAAGCTGATGCTCCCTGTTGCTGAAGGTGTTTAGACAGCCGTCTGCCTTGGAGAGGTGCTCATCCAGCTTCTGTGCGCTTACGATGGGGACTTGGGACTGTGCAAGTGTAAAATCCCTTTTCTTTTATAAAAGTCAGTGCCTGCAGTACGGTTTGATATTACTGGTTATGCTTGATTAGCCTTCAGATTGCTTTATCCATTAATACAAAATCTATCCTCATTTAATACAGTAGGAATTCTTTTGTTCCGTGTAAGATTATCTGGTCTTTTTCTGTTGCATTTGAAACAATGCTCAATATTAAAATTTTCTGGTTTTTTTATTGTTAATTTTTTTCCCCAAGGGAAATATCAGCCGTCAAGAAGCGGTTAGCATGATCCCACCGCTGCTGCTCAATGTCCAGCCTCATCACAAGGTAGCAAACTTTAACTAGAAACATGGGGTATATCAAGCAGAGTCCATAAGGAAAAGAAACATGGGGGTGGATAGTTTGTTAATCAGTTTTTGTTGGAACCATTTTTTCTTAATATAGTTAATCCTTTTTTTCCTTTTCACTTTGGATGAAGAATGATTTATGTTTTAGGTTCTTTTTTGCATTTTTATCCTACTTAATTTTTACAGTTTAGATAACTATTTTGTCCCTTTTTTTTTTCTCATCATACTTCCACTGTCTATAATATTTTGTCCCTTCTTAAAGTCTATTTATTTATTTACTATACAGATTATCTTCAGTGATTTTGATTGGCTAAATTAGCTTGACAATCATAGTGAACATCTGTTGAGAGCTTATTGTATTCCAAGCATTGTTCTTTGTTCTTTACGTTAATTAATTCATTTTATCATCTGCATAACGCTCTTAGGGTAGATACTGTCACCATCTCTATTTTTCCAGATGAGGAGAAGGAAGCAAAGAGAAGTGAAATAACTGACCCCGAGTTTCAGAGCTAAGAAGGGGCTGAGGTTTTGGCCCAGGTAGCTCTGTCCCATAGCATTATAACAATTCTTATTCATCTCTGAGTTTACTGTTTTCACTGGTTTCTAGTGCTATTCTGTTCCCATCTTCTTTGGAGACTGTACCTTTATCATTCTGTGATTTCAGGGACATTATATTAGGGAATCCCTAAAAGTAAAATATGTCATACAGTATAGATATATTCTATAAAGAAATGTATTTAGGTCTTAGACTAGAAATCAAAAGATTAGAATGACTCGTAAAATTTTTAAATTAAATGTAGAATATTTGATTTAAAAAAAACGTTAAATGTTTTCTTGCTTTATGAATAGATCCTAGATATGTGTGCAGCACCTGGCTCAAAGACCACACAATTAATTGAAATGCTACATGCCGACATGAACGTCCCTTTTCCAGGTATGCATTGGACTTGTTTTTAGAAGGGTAGGAATATTATTACTTTGGTTAGTTGTAGGCAAGCAAAAGATCCTAACATTGCCTGCTAATTGGGCCCTGAAGTCTCGTATGACAAGCAGATAGCTTTTCTGTCTACCACTAGTAGAACTAGATGTTTTTGTACACCATCATCAGTAGTTCTCAAACCAACACATTCGTACTTGCAGGGGTGGGGAAGCTATATTTTGTAATTATATTTTCTATAAAAGCAAATAATGTTTCCTTATCAAGCATACTTATAGAAGATAGACTTTGCAGCTTGAATTTTTAGTAGTAATAGTTCACTCCTTTCCCCCACCCTTTTTTCTTTTTTGGATTACTTACTGCCTTATGTGAGAAGCAGTAGAGCATAGTTTCTAAAAGGTGCTGTCAGAGTTCCTGGGTTCAGATCCCACCACCATTTAATAGGCACGTTATATGATGGTTTAAGACATCACATAAGGAATGGGATATCCGTGCTTAGCTTACAGGGATATAAGAGAGAAAATTGCTCAGAAAGTGGCAGCTGTTATTTTAATATCATCCATGTCCCTTTATAGGAATTCTTGAATTCCTGTCCTTAAGTGATCCTCAAGCTAGGACTACCGGCCTGAGCCACTGCATCCAGCTGTAGTGATTCTTTTAAGAAGTGGATACAAATACTCTCCATGGTGTTTTAGAGTCAGCCGTTAATTTCATCCTACTTTCTTTGTTCAAGCTGTCTGCTCTAGTTCTGTTTTAATGGACATAGTTGTTAGCTGTGTTTTTTAAAGCCCTCCTTTTTACATCATTCCAAGATAATGCCTTTGCTAGAAAGTCTTCTTTATTCTTCCCTGTTTTTAATTATTGTCTCTAGATTGGTGGTAAAGAGCCTTGATATCCAGCAGGAGTGATTTCTCCTCTTTATATTATTGGTGCTTTGCATTTCATGTTGTTTGGAAGCGTGACTTTGATCATCAATGTTGTAGGCATGTTTGCCTTTGTGCTGGGCGTGTGAGAGGAACCAGAAGAACAGAAATAGCACCCAGTGAACTTCCCAGCAGCAATTCTTAGCCTGGGAAGAGTCCCAGGGACAGCTTATACTTTTAGGTGCTGAGACCCCACCCCAGGAGTCTGATTCACAGATTGCAGCCCCAGCCCATGCTCAGTATTTTGAAACACTTGTCAGATGATTCTCTTTTCTGTGCCTTTCTCTCCTCACCCTCCTTTGTAATGAATAGTTACCAATAATAGAAGACATTTTGGGCACAGTATGAATAATTGTTGAACAAATGAATTTTGAGGTTTTGAAGTTTAAGTGTCCATAAAATCTATGCAGAGCTACCTAGTTCCTTTTTTTTTGAACTACTTAATGTATTTCTAGAAAATCTTGACCTTGGGTCTTAACTTTGGAGGATTTCTGTTTCTCACCTGCTGACTTAGAGGTTATATTTCAGGAAATGACTCCACTTATGCTGCATTTCACCTAACGGTACAATTTTATGTTCCCAGAGGGATTTGTTATCGCTAATGATGTGGACAACAAGCGCTGTTATCTGCTCGTTCATCAAGCCAAACGGTTAAGCAGTCCCTGCATCATGGTAGTAAACCATGACGCATCCAGTATACCCAGACTCCTGATAGATGTGGACGGAAGGAAAGAGATTCTCTTCTATGATCGAATTTTATGCGATGTCCCTTGCAGGTATTTATATTTTTAAGGGTTCAGAAAGCCAAAAATCCATTAAGGAAATCAAATCAAAATGAAGCTGCCTGTGAAAACGCATGCAATTGTACATATGAGTCTTGTGGCCACAGGTGTGGAGAAAGGTACTGAAGCCTAAACCACAGGATGCACACTCAGAGTTTTAGTAATAAACAGATCGGACATTGAGTACAGAACAAAGAGATTAAAAAATGGATGGTTTTTATAGTCTTGAGAAAGATAAAAGAAAATACCTGAGAGGAAGATAAAATCATAAACTCTCATTGTGGTGTATTTCAGGATATTATTGGTTGGAACAATTTGTGCATCCCAAGAATTTCTATTTGTTTTTCTAATAAGTACAGTACGTAAAACACTTTGTCATAGTATAAACATAAACACATTGAGTTTCACATTGTTTATAGTACAATGAACAAAATTCAAGAGTTCAGAGCTTTGAGAAACTTAGTTTACCTGTATTTTTATACCTTTCTTCAAATTTTACATGTAAGTTTTAGATATTTAGAGTTTATATATGAAAGAATTCCATGGTATGACTGAGTAACAGTTTTTCCAAAGAGAAAAGAAAAAACATAACTAAAGGCATCTATTCAGTTTCCAGACGTGGTGCATGGACGATGATGATCTCAGGTGTTAATACCTTTTGAACAGTATAAATTTGTTGAGACCAGAGTTCAAAAACTGCCACAAAACTTGTTAGCAATGAACACAAGGTTTAAATATGATACCTCATTATGGAAGAATTCCATTTTTTTTTTTTTTAAACAAGTGGCAGGTAGATTTACTGCTTGTAGCAGGACTCAGGTTGAAAATTTTAGCTGGTTGCACTGAATATGCCTTTGTTTAAAATACCCGAAAAATTCCTCTTTAAAGTAATATTTAAAATAGGCCAGGTAAGTTCTTTTTCCCCCCTAGGTTGCAATTTTCTTTTTTTTCTTCTTCTTCTTCTTCTTTTTTTTTTTTTTTTTGAGATAAGGTCTCTCTCTATTGCCCAAGGCCAGGGCCAATATGCAGTGCCATCATCATTGCTTGCTGCAACCTCAGACTCCTGGGCTCCAGTGATCCTCCTTGCCTTAGCCTCCCAAATTGCTGGGACTACAGACTCCAGCCACCACTCCCAGCTAATTTTTCTATTTTTGGTAGAGATGGGATCTCTCTTGTGCTTAGGCTGTAGGTTGCAATTTTCTGATTTTCCCTAAGGACCAATATTTTCCCACTCCTGTTTTCCTGTGATCAGAAAGATAACTCATTTTGTACGCCTGAGAATGGAATGACCTAGTGAGCAGTTCCTTGCAAGCTGAGGAAATTTCTCAAATTATGGTGTAGTTTCCCACCATATAAGCCTCTGGCATATAGCCAGGGACATCATTTAAAAGCAGGCATCATATCTCATAGGACGTTTCCATCCTGCTGACCTTGTACCTTAAGCACATGTGACTATGACCACCAAAGAAAATTAAACTTTACAGAGAAAGACAGAGGTTATCCCTGGAAAAACTGGGTAGATAAAATTAGACAAGGACAGAAGATTAACAATTTTAATCTTTATTATAAAATGTATAAGGAAATAGTTTCCATTAATAAAAACATGAGAATAACTTTCATTAAATAAAAGTAGAAAGTCAGAAATGTTTAATTATAGGAAAACTTTAGTAAAGAAATTAAATTAGCTTAATTGAATTTGCTGTGGAAAATTCTTTGAGTGTAAATTTATCATTATTCACATAGTTTTGATTAAAATGTCTTTGTTGATGAGGTTCTGTGCTCTAGTTCTGCAAATAAGTTTTGTAAGTATTTTTCCCAAGAGGAAGCAGATTAATATCTCTTTAGATGTTGAATGAGGTTTCTTGTTCATTGTTTTCTTTTTGACTGAAAATTGAAATATAATTAAAAAATATAAGGTGTTAGATTGTTCCTAAACTAGAAAGTTGATTGTGGTTTGTGAAAATTTAGATTATTTTCTAATTGATATTTATAATAATACCTGTTTTGTAATTTAGCTTACATATGACACATCTATTAAAATTGAATTGTCTACCTGTATAGAATTTTAAGTTCTTGAGTACTTACTTTCTAGTGGAGATGGCACTATGAGGAAAAACATTGATGTTTGGAAGAAGTGGACCACCTTGAATAGCTTGCAGCTACATGGGTAAGTCAAACTTTGTGACTGGTAACACTGCATGACAAGTAGATTAGTAAAGATTTATTGTTAGATTATGTAACTAAGCATTCAGATCTTCCAAGGCTCTGAACATCAGGGAGTGATAGTAAATGGCCACCTTCAGGGGTTTGCTTATATATCGGAAGTTGTTTTTAAAACTTTTCAAGAGTAGTAACTGCAAATTGTATTCATTTCAGATACACATTTATTAAAAATACTTTTTATGAAAATTTCTTGTAACATTTCAAATGTTTTTTTCATGAAATAATTCCTTAATGTCTTATTTATCTTTTTTCTTTGCAATTTTGTGCTTTTGTGTTCTTTGCCGAACATTTTGATTTCTTCTTAGAAATATTTTTTGATTGGCTTTTTTTATGATGGGGAAAACTTTGTAAGAAAATTTGGAAAATTCTTAAATGAAAAGAAAATCTCAAAATGGTGAAACTTCTATTAATGTTTTGTGTATTATGGCGTTTTTCTGTGTATAGGGATTTTTAAAATACTTTTTTTAAATAGATTTGATTGTTCTGTCGATAGAATTTTGTATTTTTGTTTTCATTTGACATGAAAAGTTGCAAGTTCTTGCAAGCAGGACTGTGCGTGATGTAAAGTGTGCAAGTATGGAAATTTTTAATAGTGAAATTCATCTAAAACGTTGAATTTAGTAATCAACTTTCTGCTTTGCTTGGTGACATATTGGGAGAGGTTAACCGAACTGTAAAGACAATTGTTTAAATAGATCCTTTTTTATTAACACAAAACACCTTATATAAGTTTACTCTAATTTCACTTAGAATCTGAAGCTTTTTTTATTATAAGTGTCATAAAAACTTGAAATACATAAGTGACATAATTTATAAGTAGGTGCTTCTAATATGTGTGCTTTGTGGACTAGTTCAGTCTTCTGTGACCTAACGTCAACCCTTAGCTTACAGCTACGTATTGCAACTCGAGGTGCTGAGCAGTTGGCAGAAGGTGGGAGGATGGTGTATTCCACATGTTCACTGAACCCCATTGAGGATGAAGCAGTCATAGCATCGTTGCTGGAAAAAAGTGAAGGTAAGCACACTGAATGCATCTCTTAATAAAAGTGTATGCTTTTCAAAAATGTTTTTTGCTAAGGAACGGTGTGTATTCCTATAGGCCTTTTCCTGGGCATTTGCTTATATGATATATAATATAAAGTTTACCATCTTAATCATTTTTAAGTCTGCAGTTTGGCAGTGTTAGGTATGTTCACATTGTTGTGCAACCATCTCCATCAACATCTGTGTCCAGAACTCTTGATCTTGCAAAACTGAAACTCTTGGATCTATAAACAGTAGCTCCCCATGTCTCCCTCTCCTTCAGTAACCACCATTCTTTTTTTGGTCCCTGATTTTGACTAGTCTAGGTACCTCATCTAAGTGAAATCATGTAGTATTTGTCTTTCTGTGGCTGGCTTATTTTGCTTGGTACTGTGTCCTCAAAGTTCATCCAAGTTGTAGCGTGTGTCAGAATTTTATTCCTTTTTAAGGCTAAATAACATCCCATTGTACATGTAAACCACATTTTTGTTTATCCATTTATTCAATGGACAGTGGGTTTCTTCCATCTTTCGGCTGTTGTGAATAATGCTGCTGGGAACATAGTGTACAAATATCTCTTCGAGACCCTGGTTATAATTCTTTTGAATACATAGCTAAAAGTGGAATTGCTGGATCATACGGTAATTCTGTTTTTAGCTTTTTGAGGATCCCCCTCATAGTGTTTTCTGTATCGGCTGCATCATTTTACGTTCCCGCCCACAGTGCACAGGGGTTCCAATTTCTGTACATCTTTACCAACACGTCCTACTTTCTGGGGTTTTTTGTTGTTGCTAGTAGCCATCCTAATGGGTGTGAGGTGTTATCACACCATTTTCTACTACAGACATGTAGTGTAAAATGTTCTGAAAGAGCAGTTTTCCTAATGTTTTTATATAAAATATTTCTGTTTTTGTTTTGCTGAAATCTTAACTTTTCCCATCATATTCTCGCTAAAGCAAATAAGGAGAAATTTCAGACTTACACCATGTTTCCAGAGTAGAGCACTACCGAGTTCACTGTGCCCATGTGTGTGAAGTAGTTGAAATGTTACTGGTGAAATGTGTGTGCGTTTCCTGAGCAGTGGCCACGCCTGCCGCCCTTTCAGCTGGGTTCTTACCGGTGGCCGGGCCGGGCTGGGCTGCAGCCCTCTGATAGGTCATGCCTTTAGAGACCTTTATACTGGAATTTAATGGGTTTATTTTGTTTTCCTGTACTTAACGTAGACCTACATAGAAATGTGATTTCTGAGTGATGCATGGTCATAATCTCCGTGGTTTTGGTGGTACTTTATTTCAGAAGGAGTGTAAGGAGGACAGTGGCAGATATAATTTCCTAGTTAGTTTATCCATAGTAAAATCATACCCAGAAGTATGACTTTGGGTCAGTTGTGAGAGCTGTTGAATCCTGCTCAGATATGTCTCTTTAGCTAGGAATTTTAGAGAATTGTTTGTTGTTCCGTGTAGCTTGAACCACACGAATACCTCATATATGCCCCTTGCCACAGTCTGGTCTCAGATCTCGGAGAAACAGAAAATTGACATTTGTTATGTCCATGCCCAGTTGCTGTTTACTCTGCTCAAGCCCGAAGGGTAGTTTCAGTACTTGTGGGTTCTCAAACTGCTTTCTTAAAACTGACTTCCTCTGGTTTCTTGGTGAGGGGTTTTCTTGACTTGGAGTGGTAGTCACAGCCCCATCTTGTGCTGCTTAGTAAGGTTTTTATAGATCCTTTAAGCATTCATTCGATTACCTCTGCTAAGTCTCTGTTGCCTAATTAAGAACTCTATGTATTCCTTTTTGTTCCTTTTCCTCTTTTAAACGTGTAGCTGGGACCAAAAGCCAGGTCTCCTGCTGATTTAGGAGAGAGCAGGCGCTTGTCTCCACTAAGCTAGTCTTCCCTCGTGGTGGGTGGCATAAAACTGAATGTTTAAAAATTTCCACAGTTCATTTTAAATGTTGCTTTTTGATTCTGGGATGTTTGTTAGACATAAAGCCATGAAGACCCAAATCATCTAACTGGTGTGTTTCTAGAACAGAGAGATGGACCAGGCACTCTGAATCCCAGCCTCGTGTCACATACCAGGCTGCCTTCTAAGCAGAGTTAGTCTTTGCATTCGTGGTTGGACTCTGCAACGCCTTTTCATTTGAACAGCTTTTTTGCACTATAATTTCCATATTGTAACATTCATTTTAAGTGTACAGTTCAATGATTTTTAATAATTTTATTGAGTTCAATACCCCTTACCAGGGTCTAGTTTTAGACATTTCCTTCATCCCCAGAAGGTCCCTCATGCCCATTAGCATTCACTTCCTGTTCCCATCCCAGCCTGGGCGGCCACTGATCTACTTTTTATCAATGGAACGTCCTTTCCTGGACATTTCCTGTAAATGGAATCGTACAATGTGAGATCTTCTGTGTCTCGTTTCTTTCACTGGGCATAATGTACCACACCTTTCTAAAAAATAGATATATATTCTTTTTTGCTACATAGGGGCTTTGGAGCTGGCTGATGTGTCTTCTGAATTACCAGGGCTGAAATGGATGCCTGGAATCACGCAGTGGAAGGTAATCTTTCTTCAAGGACTTCAGTTCAAAAGAGTAGGTTCAGCTTAACAGACTTAGAGTCATAAAAGTTTTAAAGTATGCATTTTTGGGTAACTTGAATAAATACTACATCAGGTTATGTAGTTGAATCAAAATTTCAAAATTATATTTAATGACAAATGATACAATTATACAAATGTGGAAAAGCTTTCTTGCCCTTATTTCACCTATAGGAATCAGCTTTGTTACTCTTCTCCCCATAAGGTAACTTTGCTTTTTTAATGGTCTGGGATTCAACTTACATTTCCAGTATGAAACAATTGACTTTACAGTTTAGGCCAGAGTCAGTTTTGAGGATTTAAACAGCAACAATAAAAAAACTACATGGAAAATGTTGTCTTATAATTGTTGTCCTGGTTTTTTGGAATGAAAGTATTTCATCTTTGTTTTTAACAGATTTTATGTAATTTGGGGATTTTCTGTAAAGATTGGTTTGTTTTTATCTTGGCAGATAATCTTCCTGTCTTTGGAGAGAGTGCGGTTCACCATCTGTCACATTTGAGAGCACTTGAACTGTTACTCTGTGATTTCTTATTATTAGCTAGTGCCGATAATCCAGAAATGTACCTTCCCATGTTGCAGGTAATGACAAAAGATGGGCAGTGGTTTACGGATTGGGATGACGTCCCTCACAGCAGACATACCCAGATTCGACCCACCATGTTCCCACCAAAGGACCTGGAAAAGTTACAGGCGATGCACCTAGAGCGGTGGTAAGTGTGTGAGGCTCTCTGGGTTTGGGGAGGGTGAGGAAGGTCCAGTCCTCTGGGGAGCTGATACGGTTTGTTGGGATGAGTTAGAGGCAGCAGGGTGACAACCTCAGAGGTGTGAACTTCCCAGTGGGTACGACATTCTCAATGACTGTCAGTCTCTGGCAATGGCATTTATAAATAGGGAAATTGGTAAGAGCCTAAATGGTAATACTTTGAATACTTCGTGAACCTTTACGTATTACATACTGGCCATTCTATGAGTGAGGTTTGCCTAAGTATCTGCAGTAAGACATGACTTCTCTCACATCATCTTTGTAACATTTGTCTTAACACTAAAAGGATGCATTTTGGATCAGTTAAAAAGCATGAATTACCTTTTTTTTTTAGCCTTAGGATATTACCACATCATCAGAATACTGGAGGGTTCTTTGTGGCAGTATTAGTGAAAAAATCATCAATGCCGTGGAATAAACGTCAACAAAAGGTAAGTTTTTTTTTTTCTTTTTCCCAAAATAATATTTCATCAAGTGCTTTTAAGACAAAACCTATTGGGAGTTTAGTGGGAGACATGCAGAGATGAAGAGGAGTTGGATGGGCTGCAGCAGAGGGTGGAGCCTGAACAAGGGGAAATTCATGTAAATTTCTAGTTTCCGAAACACACATTTCTTAGGGGATAGGTAAGTGGAACGAGAGTGTAATGCTCTGTGCCTCGAGTCGGAAGCCTCCCAGCTTCTGTTCCGGTTCCCGGTGGTTGCGGAGCCCCTGCTGGCCTCAGGCAGGCCTGGCTTCAGCGTGGCTGTACAGAAAGATGAAAGACTTGGTCCAGGCCTGGCTAAAAATGTACGTCCTGACCTGTTGTAATGAATGTAAAAACCCACCTGCCGGTTCCTTCCTGAGGCAGATCAGGAAGCCGAGAGGTGAGGAAAGAGCAGCCTTCCTGGTCTAGGCACGGTGCTCCACACCTTGTGTATTGGCCTTTTCTACGTAACAGGTTTTCACTTTTCCTTCATTTTGCGTCTGATACATTGTCTTACTTTTTAAAACAACGTGGTTGTCATTTGCTCATTTAAATATTAATACTTCTCCCCTTTCGGTTATGTTGGTTTCTTTTTTTTTTTTTTCCTATGACTCAGAACTGGTGATTTTTTTTTTTCTATATTTCTTTCTTTTTTTTTTTTTTTGTTTTTTTTTTTTTATGTCTGTTTCTTATTCATTTAGTTCAACACGTGTTTTGGTTGTCTCCCCTGTACGTTCGCACAACTTGTGCTGCTGGGGGCCTGCGGGTCACTCCAGTAGTGTCAGTGGGCAGCACGCCCTAGTCTAGTTGAGGTGACGAGGCATGTAAACACACAGCTGGAACACAAGCCAGGGAATTCGGTCGTGGAGGTAGCACAGAGAGAGGGTGGTGGAGAAGGGGCCATTTGAGCCAGCCTCTGAGCAAGGCGCCATTGCCAGCGGGGGCAGAAGGCTGTCCCTGACCTGGTTCCGAGGCTTGGAGTTTGTCTGTCTGTTTTCTACGTGGAAATAAAAGGCTCTCTCTGGGAGGCAGTGTTGCATAGCGTTAGGAGCACAGAATCTCAGACTCCAGCTCCTCCACTGAATACCTTTGTGACCTTGGAGAAAATGTGGAACTTGCCTGTTTAGAGGCATCTTAATTTGTAAATGTCATTGGGACTAGGAATTCCTACTTTTACCAGTCTTGTGACTTGTTAGAAGGAACACTACACGTATTTTTAAAGATTTTTTGATAGAAGTAAAACATTTTGCTCATCCTCAAAGCCAAACGTAAATTATACTATTGCCCTAATTCAGAAGTTTATTCTTCAGCGTGTGTATCCGTAGTGCCTGGAGATGTGCTCTTTTTCCTAATTCCCACAGCGGTTTGTCCATAGGCCCTGGAACAGTTCTCGCTTTTTTTCTTATTGTTATACATGTACTTTTTGCCCTCGCCTGATGTTTTAGGAATCATGTTTACTCATTGTTTGTGTCCTTCCTTGTGTCTTACACAGAGCAGATGCACAATAAGCATTTTTAGGTGGAAACAAGCTGGTCTGATATGTCCTAAGGCTATATATGCTTTTTGTGGGAGTAAGGTATAATCAGCTCTAACACCAAAGCAATGGTGTCCATGAATTTCATTTATAATAGCAAACATTTAAAATGACACTTTAATAAAATTCTCTTGTTTTTCTGCATGTAATGCTGTACAAAAATGTAACTAGTTTTGTGAACTTAGTATTTTTAGTTTTCTTGTAGCATTGCAAAGCATGCTGCTCTGTGTGTGTAAATGAACTTTTCCCCTCGGACAGCTGCAGGGTAAGTCTTCAGAGAGCAGAGAAACCACACAGTTGAGCCCCTCGGATCCCACAGAAGGGAAACCCACCGACCCCTCCAAGCTGGAAAGCCAGTCGATCACAGGAACTGGTGACACAGAAATAATTCAAACAACTGAGAATTTAGAGAATAATGGCAATAAGAGAGATGGCGTGTGTGGGTAAGAGAAAGGGTTATGTCTTGATAATTATCTAGTATTTTCTCAGCCCCCTTGTATTAAATGGGATCCTGCAGCTGCACCTGTTGGGGGTTGCACGGGTGGGTTTGAGAGCACAGCACATGTGTGGTATTGACACACGCGTGTGAGTGCTATGCTCCACGTGTGGAGGCTAGAAGGTGTGGACATCTGCTTCCTGGTACAGGACACGTGCAGAAAACCCCATGCTGCACAGAACGGGGTGAGCACTGGTGGGAGAGGAAGGGTGAGCTTTAGGTATTTAACTTATCTCAAAGATCACAGATTTATTCGTCTTATCCTAATTCCTTTTTTAGTCCTCCTCCTTCAAAGAAAATGAAGTTATTTGGATTTAAAGAAGATCCATTTGTGTTTATTCCTGAGGATGACCCACTCCTTCCCCCTATCGAGTAAGGGTTAATGTGGTCTTTTTTAATTTTTAATTCTTCATTTAAAGAAATTTACTGTCGAGTAATAAATGCACACTGACCACATTTAGCCATTGTTTTGTATTTAGTGCTGTATGGCTTTTTTTTTAAATTGCGTGTTAGAGTAGGATGACACTTTAGAGGTTGTTTACTCGACTTTTCAATGTAAGGCAAAAGAGAAAGCTTCACGCACAAAGAACGTGTAAAGATGATGGATGAGAAAACTGGACCGTGATCCTGAGCGTGATTGCAGAGTTCAGTTGAGAGTCCGGTGGCCAAGGCTGCACGGTCAGCTCCTGCTGCAGAAACGAAGAAGGGGCGGCGTGGGTGTAAGTGGGGATAATGTAGGCAGAACATAGAGGAAAAGTGCTCAGGGCAGCAGTCACAGACTCATGTGTTTCTTATTCATTAAATTTTAGCATATGTATGTCAGAGTAGCCACTCAGGTTTTCTTTATAACTGGTCCTTTGCATACATTTGTAAAAATCTTTTCTTAAAAATTAAGTTTCAAAAGTAGTGTTTTCAGGTCCTTGTCACTGGAGTAGCAGCTGATGGGAAGCTGCCCTTGTTAATGTAGGCCCCTGGTTCAGCTCTGCCCCAAATACTGCCTGGAGGTTTCAGGTGGGAGGAGACGAAGCTTGGACGGTGGGGTGCAGAGCAGGGCCCAGCGCCCTCACGCCGCACTGCAGCTTTGGACATTCCAGTCTGTAGGAGAATGAGGTGTTCGGAAACAGTCTACCAGAATTGAAACTAGTATAAACAGCACTATTTTGTTTCCAGGAAATTTTATGCTTTGGATCCTTCCTTCCCCAAGATGAACTTGTTAACTCGGACTACAGAAGGGAAGAAACGGCAGCTCTACATGGTTTCCAAGGAGCTGCGAAACGTGCTGCTGAACAACAGCGAGAGGATGAAGGTACCGCCACCGGGCGCGGACGGGTGTGGCTTTTCACTTCTTTGCGAGGACAGGTTTGATTTGGGTGGAGCAAATCCCGGCACCTGCCTTCCCCGTCTTCAGCATTGGCTGAGGGGAAGCCTGCCCTGTGGCTTCAGAGCTGTTGGCCAGCACAGGGCTGAGGGGTCCCCACCAGAGTCCTCCTGACTCTGGTGGCCTGTGTCCTGTGCCACTGTCCTCGCAGCTGGACAAGCCTTGGTGTGGTCCTCATGGCTTGGCCTCCTGGGAGAGAGAGCACAGAGGGTTTGGGGGCTACGACTGCTGCTGCTCTTGTGGCCCTTTGATTTGTCCTTTCAGAATTTTCCTTAGAACTTTGCCAGTTTTAGGCCCCCCGTTCATCTGCATTACTGTTTATTCTCTGGGGGCATTCCCCCCTTGTCTGTCTGTTTAATGCAGCAGGTCACCAAGTGCTTTGGGGCCTCCACGGAGTCAGAACTATTTCCGTAACAACAGTAAGACGAGGTCTGCTTTTTCACTCCTCTCCTGGGGGTTGCCAGGCCAGGTGACTTGTGACAGCATCCTTGCCCTTAGCGGCCACTGGAATGTGTGCTGACATATTCTTGTGTTTTCAGAGTTTCCCAGTTTTAATTTCTACGGTGGTAGGTATTCGTGCCCTTGAGCCCACGTACACAGAAGCTGTTAGTCGATTGTTGAGAACCGAGTTAGAGGCAGGTGGCTTCTCGGTGGTTTTCTGTTTCTTCTTCCCTCTCCCCTTTGCAGGAGCTGCTTCCTTCCATACAGCCTTGCCTCCTTTCAGCAGAGGGGTTGTTGTTACTGATTATCCTGAGTTTGTGTGTGTATTTCAGCCAGTTTTTTCATTTACAGGTTATTAACACAGGGATAAAAGTCTGGTGTCGAAATAACAGTGGTGAAGAGTTTGATTGTGCTTTCCGGCTGGCACAGGAGGTAATTTTGGGACGAGACTTGAGTAACACGAGCCCTGAATCCCTGGGAAGCAGTTGGGAGGACACCGGGCTTTCTAGCCGGCAGGACACGCCTGCAGCAGGTCATCCAGCTTCCTCCTCTGGGGAGGCCGTAGTGAGGCCAGGACATCATGCACAGAATGTCCCTTAGAGCCTGTGATCGCTGTCATTCATGAATGGCATCCTGGTGATCTATCTCTTATTTCCACAGGGAATATATACATTGTACCCATTTATTAATTCAAGAATTATTACTGTGTCAATGGAAGATGTCAAGACACTATTGACCCAGGAAAATCCATTTTTTAGAAAACTCAGCAGTGAGACATACAGTCAAGCCAAGGACCTGGGTAAGCAGTTTGAATCGCATGGAGGCTTAATTTGTATTATCTTTATAAGGGCAGGGAAAATACAAGTGTTTCTTTTTCTGGCATATTTATTAATCATATTTTTCAGTATATTGTAGCTTTATTTTTACTGATTATATCAGTTTTCAGAGGGTTTTTGTGGAAGCCTAATTGATAGAATGTTCAGGATCGAAGGCACCTCTTGGGGGTTGCTGTACTTCCCTGGGCCCTGGGAGAGCCCCTGGTGTCGCCCAGCAGCCCACGGTGAGGCTGTGTGAGTAGCCCCAGCCAGAGCTGCTGCCCAGCTGCCTGTTGGCAGGTCCCTGGTGCTTGGGTTCATCTGTTACTAATGCAATGAACACAGGTAGACAAGACCAGTTAACATGAGGCATCTGGTTGGTTTGGTGTTTTAGCCACCTTTGTTGAAGCAAAATAATACAGTCTCGCCAGCAGTTGTTACTGTTCTGCTGGCCAGCCAGGATAATTATTGGTTGCATTATTGTTTTCATATTTCATAAACTTCCACTTCACATCACTCTAGTGACCTTTTCCCCTAAGCGTGAAAATAATTTCACCAAGCCATTCTAATTTTGTTCTTCTTTTGTGTTCATTCTTATTTTTTATAACTTACTGTTCAATGTTTCTGACTCAGTTTGATGAAAACCACACAAATCAGTTACTGCAGTTATGTAACCATACCTCTTACCTGTTCCTGCTATTGTTTCCTCGGGTGAAAACCACAATTTAAAGTAGAGATTATTTTAAAGAATAAGGGAACTGTACTTGTTTTCTTGTAATCCTGCGTTTAGGTGATTACAGTATCATTTTTTATAATTCTTGTGTATTTCATGCTGTTTCTAGGAGTTGGTGCTATAATTTATTTAATCTTGAATTTTGAGGATTAACCAGTAGTTACTTCCCAGCCTCCCTGCTTCTTTGAGTGACTGGTCAAGTCACTTCACTTTAAATCCCTTGCTTCGTTCCCCGTCGAGATTGTCCTCACTGCCTTGCTCAACTTGGCTTCAAGTTCAGAGGCCTCTTTTTTCCATCCAGATCTTTGAGACAAAGAGTATGTATTATTAATATCTGTTCACTTTCTTCAAGATCCGTTCACACAGCACTAGGCAGCTAAACATGCTCGTTGTACGTGCCCACTACCTGGAAAACTTGGCAAACGTGCGTCTGTTTCTCTTCCAGCAAAGGGAAGCATCGTGCTGAAGTACGAACCAGATTCTGCGTAAGTTGGTACACACCTTGTCATTAGATGTACATGCCTCATAGCCTTGTAGTGATCCCATTGGGGAGGGAAGGGTTATGGGAGGGTGGGACCTTCGTGACTCAGAAGCCTTTTATGAGTGTTCCCCTGAAGGTAGTATCATGAGAACTTCAGAACTGAAATATTCTTGTGGGTCATCATGAAGATACTTTTTTATAGAACGCTTAGGCCGAATAAATGGGTTTTTATTTATAGAGAATAAAATGTGTAGTACTTATTCTTTAAGCATTAGAAATTAAGTCGAATTTATGTCTAGTGCAGAATAAATGTAAAGACAGGACAGTTAGGCGAGGTGGAGTTCTTGTGTCTTCATCATCGGTTCAGACGATGTGTGTAGGTCACCTGCATGCATCAGGTGTTGTTGTAGGGGTGGGGCGTGAGGTGCGTGATGCTCACGGTCACCAGCATGGTCTCCCCGGATCTTCATGGAGTCCTCGGAGCAGCAGGTCCTGGTGTCGGCAGCACTTGTCGGATGAGGACAGCAGGACACAGAGTTGGGTGGCTTGCCCGAGTGCCTCAGCTTGAGTGGCAGGGTCAGATCTCACCTGTGACAGCCGCCTCTTTGTAAAATAAAGCACCATTTTGAAGAGGAGGAAATAAAACGGGGTGCAGGGCTGAGCGGGATTTGGGGGGTGGTTAGGTAGAGCCACAGTGTAGGTTCTTTGGGAAGTTGGCATTTGACCCCCGGTCTGAGGGATGAGAAGGAACTGCCCGGGGACACACCCTGAGGCAGGGACGGGCTGGAGGGCCATGCGGGGAGGCTTAGGGATCAGCCTAGGAGGGAAGGAGACCTGCGCCCCTGCGTGGCCAAGGGGCTCTTGTGTCCTTGGGAGTGAACTGTAGAGAGTGGGTGGGCACAGACCAGCTGGGGGGGCGGCTGTGGTGCGGACATTCAGGGGGCCGTAGGTATGTGTCCGAGGTGGGTTGTATGTGGGCAGTGACAGGGAGGAGCACCCAACGTAGGCTTCTGGGTTTTGAGTTGAGCAAATGTCATCTCCCAAAGTGTGAAGAAAAGGAACTAACATACTAAGTTTGAAATGCTTGAATAGACATGAGAGTAGACATTAGGGTAGGCAGCTGGATAGAAGTATTAGGAATTCAGAGGAAAGAAAGCCCCAGCTAGGAACATTTGGGATTTATGAGCGTCTAGATCCAGTATAAAGCTGTGAGGCTTGTGAGATAACTTAGAAAGATGGCGTCGGTGGACAGAGAAGGCGTTGGTCCGCCTGGGGTCTGCCATCACTAGAGGGGGCAAAGGCAGAAGCAGGAGTGGCCAGGAGGCTGCAGCAAAGCCACGCGTGGACAGTGCAGCAGCCGGGGGACGGTTCTGGGAGGCTGCAGTGGGGAACTGTGTCCCACGCAGAGGTGGCGAAGGCAGGTGGCATTGGCAGTGGGTGCAGTGGCAGCTGATGGGAGAGGGCAGAGCAGTGCAGAACTGGTGTGGCCGGCTCCTAAGTGTTGGCTGTGGGCGCCGGTGGTAGGGTTTGTGGGGTGAGGGCGGTGGGTCACGGGGAGGTTTCAGGTGGGAGATGCTGGGCGTGCTTGTCTGCTGGCTCGCAAAGGCATGGCGCTTTTCCAAAGCGGTTTGGATAAGGGCCCAGAAATGGTTTTTCAAACCGTGCGGCCCACGAAGAAAACGCTGGGCTATCTTAAGATAAGGATTCACTTTTCCACATGTAAACAGTTTTTACTAGTTGAAGTACACAGGTGAAAAGACAGCTTCAGGAATAATTATTAGATCTTTTCTTTTAAAAGGTGGCAGTTTGGGAATTTCTTGTATTTTCCTCTCAGTATCCATGCTTTACACTAGGAAAATGGAAAGATAATTAAGTAGGGCTTCTAGGAGCCCAAAAACTAGAGCAGAGGCGGTATGGGAGAAGTTAACTAACAATGCGCAAAGCAGTTGCGAAGGGCAGCCTGCGAGGTCCACGCCGCCTGCCCTCTGCTGAGGGCCACGGGCTGGAGGCCGGGACGCTTCGGCACAGAGTGCTGCACGCTGGGAGCGGGAGCGGCCCGGCTGGGCAGGGCTCAGCTTGCGATGTGGGGTCACTAGACACCGGGTTAGGCAAAGCACTGAGTGTCGAAAGGATGGTCCTGGGTCCCACACCTGGTTCTGCCATCTGCCCGCTGGCATCGTTACTTCGGGCAAGTCACCCAGGCTCTAAGGAGCCTCAGTCCCTTCGGTCATGGAGATGTGAGGGCAGCTGTGAGGAGCACGGAGAGAAATGGCTCTCGGTCTTCGGGCGGGGAGCATGGGTGGGACTTCGCACTTGAGGAGGAAGCAGGCAGAAATTCTAGCATTGGAATTGGGTGTGAAATCTGAAGATTTGGGGCTGCTCCATTGTGAACTCTCAGAAGGAAAGGCCGACCCGAGGGTGTTGATCTTACTCGGGACATGAAGAAGGACCCTAGGATCGCAGCGTAAAATGTCCTTCCAGTAGTTTTGGCGGTTTTGTGGGTATTTTTTTGTTTTTTGAGAGGTTGCATATTAATAATATCTCTTTAGATGCAATTGTGAGAATGTTTACATTTACACGAAGCCATTTTTATTTGTAGGAACCCCGATGCCCTTCAGTGTCCCATTGTGATGTGTGGGTGGCGGGGAAAGGCCTCCATCCGAACGTTCGTGCCCAAGAATGAACGGCTTCATTATCTCAGGATGATGGGGCTGGAGGTGTCGCCAGAGAAGAAGAAAGAAGGGGCTGTTCTAGCGGGCGGGAGCGCAGGCGAGAGCGCAGGCGGTGCCGGGCAGCCAGAGGACGAGGTGAGTGAGGAGCAGAGAGCAGGGGCGGCCGGCAGCCCAGTCTCGGAATCGGGCTGTGACCTGGACACAGAAGTGGGCTGTGACTCCGACGGGGCAGCAGGCTGTGACCCGCTGGGGGCCGAGCTGCCCCGGTGAGCAGGCCCAGGCAGGCCTCCCCCTTGGTCATCATCGACTGAAACCAAATCCAGAACTGACTCCGACCACTTTTAAAGATGCAGACTGACGGGCGATGGGAGCGGCCCGAGTGGTCAGCACTGCTTTCCTGTGCTTAGAAAGGTATTCTTTGGGCATCTTGGGGGTTGCTCATTTTACTTTGTTTCTCTGGCCAAGCTGTGTCCGGTGTGTCTGCTGAGGTCGTAGACTCTCACTGTAACAGGCGTACTTCTATCTAGAAGTAAAACTACCCTTGCAGAAATTTCAGGTCCCTTTTGTTAAGCCTATATTGATTGGTCTTAAGGTCCGGTATTTTTTTAAGTATTATTTATAGAAAGAATGTATAACTATATAAATTGTTGGGAAACTGTACTATAAGCTTTAATAATTGAGTTGCACATTAGCAGTGTGACCTTCATATGCAGTGGGGTTAATATCTGAGGCCTCGGATGACTTCTGTGCCTTTTGTAATAAAGGATAAAATAAGATGTTTCTCAGAGCAAGAGCTGTATTGTGAATTGTGATACTAATTATGAGGGAATTTTATGTGCTTTTATTGAATGAAGTGCTTTGCAATTTTTATTTTTAAATGGGGCTTGGGATCCTTGGAATATTTAAATAAAGTTATTAATGATAATATGTATTTCGTATGACTCTTGTTTGTTTTTTGCTCTCGTGAGGCAGAAAGAACAAAGTTTTTTCTTTTTTGGCTAAATGGAAATGTTAGAATTGCAGCCCTCTTTTTCATCTAGTGAAAGCTGTTTCACCTCGAAGGCTGCTGTCGAGGGAAGTCAGCCGTCCGGCGAGCAGCGCTGCACTGAGGCGCTTTGCTGTGGTCGGCCCTCTTCTGCCTGGAGGGTGCAGGCTGGGGGCACTGAGGGAGGTCTCCAGGCCTGCGGTGGCTTCCTTCGGGCTCGGGCTCATGGACCTGTCCATGAGGCTCATGGGCAGGAGCTGCCTGGCCACCTCAGTCCATCACGCTCACTGCCGGGTTCTGGGGCTGATGACACCTTATCAAGACGATTTCAAAACCTCAACACCCTGCAGCAGGGCGGTGGGTGGGCCTCAGGCCTGCACCTGGCCTCAGCAGTCGCCAGCACAGTCTTCGGTTGTCGGGCTGCGCAAACTCAGACCGCACATTTGCATTGGGTTGATTGGTCTCCTGAGTGTGTTTTGAAAAACTTTCTAACTCGTTGGTGTGTGGAGCTCCTGTTTGCCCTTCACCTGAATTCCCTAGTTAACGTTTTCCACATTTGCACGAGCATCTCTGTGTGTACGTAACTCAGTTTTTTCTGAACCATTTGATAGCCAATGCAGACATGTTCCAGTACCCCTTACTACTTGGGTGTATCTTTCCTAAGAAGAAAGGCCCTCTCACCTACTCCAAGCGAGAGCATCAGCAGGAATGCTTGATACAAGTCACCAGCTAACCAGCGAGCTCGCCAAAAGTGCCATGGGCCCAGCAGTGTCTCCTTTGCACCTTGCCTTTGCTGTCTTGTCTCTTGAGTCCACTCCCATCTGGAATAGTGCCCAGTCTCACTGCTGTGGTCTGGACAGTTTGCAGGGTACAGATCAATTACTCTGTAGAATGTTCTTCAGTTCTGGTTTTTTGTCTAATGTGTCCCCACGATTGATGCATTTCTGGCAAGGATAGCACAGTTCTTTTCACGGCAGCCTATCGGGAGGCTCACGATGTTGGTTTTTCTCCTTGTATTGATATTAAGTTTCATTCAAGGTGGTGTCTGCCTGCCGTGTTTCTCCACATGGAAAGTTAGTATTTTGCAAGGAGATATTTCAAGACTGTATATTACTTTTCCTCATCAAACTTTTAACTATCAACTTTAGCATGTCTTGATAATTTTTGTCTTAACCAATTTTTATCATGATAGCTGCAAAATAATGATTTTCTACTTTATTATCCCTTCTCCATTATTACTTTTCATTCTATATTAAGCACCCTTTCTCCTGTTTATTTCCTTATTCATTTATTTATATCAGTATGGATTCAAGGATTCTACTTTATTTAGTCAGCTCTAATCTGTTAACTGTCATTTATTCTGATGCTCAAATTGTCCCTGAATGGCCAGTGGGAGCTGCTTCTAGTTGCTTCCAGTGTCCTGCATGCCCCTGTCATCTTTTCTGGCACAACGAGAGATCCCTGGCTCTTTTTAGTGTGGCCTTGTAGTTAGACACCAAGATCTAGTAGCAGGTGTGTTCTCTGCTACTGAGGTATCATTTCTTACAGACCCTCAGCAGACATAACTGGGAAATAAACGTATTTGTGTGTACACACGCATGCACACATATATGTATATGTATTCTTTTTTTGAAGACAAAGTCTCTGTTGGCCAGGCTAGAGTGCAGTGGCGTCATCGTAGCTCACTACAGCCTCAGACTCCTGGGCTTAAGCGATCCTCCCACCTCAGCCTCCCAAAGTGCTAGGATTACAGGTGTGAGCCACCATGCTGGCTTCTTTCTCTAATTTTAATCAACACTTTGGCAGGGATCTGATCCCTGAAGAGTGCATTGCAGAAGAAAAGACATTGGCTGAAGAAGGATTTCTCAGGCCTACCCAGACAGGCCTGTCTGTGACCAGGGCCTCTCTGAAGTCACCCCATGGATCTGGAATAGCAGCTGCCTCATTGCGGGTGGGGTGTAAATGGGAGACAGACTTTTCACTTAAATCCCTTTGTTCCCTCTGAACTTTGAAATACTTATTGAGAAGATGAATAAAATAAATTTCCTAAAAAAGAATGACAAGCATAACATTGGCCCAACAAGTTAGCTTCTCACAGCTGCAGGTGTGTTAATGTGTCTGCAGTGTCATTCGATGCAACGTGATTTACAGCAGCAGAAAACCGGGAAGCCCCTGGTGTCCATGACTAGGGCACTGGGACATAGATGGAGCAGCACCACTGACGGGAACGCCGCAGCCACCAAAGGGGTTGACGCGGCTTTCTGTGTCCTGGAGTCAAATGACCACGGAAGGCAAGTGCAGGGAAGAGTCTGTTCTGCAGCCGTCTGTGTGAAGGCGGAGACACTGGCTCCTAGACAGACAGATGCACTTTCGAAGTTGCATAAAACGAGGGACATAGAAGTTGACAATATTGTTTGCCTCTGGGGAGGGGATCTACTGTGGCCCCAGGCCAAGGTTAGGAAAGAGATTTTAAATACAGATGCTCCTCGACTTAATGACAGGTTATGTTCTGAGTTGACAATGGAATTAATACACCTACCGAACGTCGTAACTGGCCTGTCCTAGCTTAAACATGCTCAGAACACTTTCATCAGCCTACAGTCGGGAAAATGCCTGGCAACGCAGTCCGCCGTAGCAGTCCACTGTGGCCTTGTGGCCACATGCATGACCAGGGGCTGCTGCTCACGGCTGCTGCCAGCGTCACGAGACAGTATCCTCAGCGATCGCTAGCCAGGAAAAGATCAAAATTCGAAGTCAGTTCCTACTACATGCACACACTTCCGCACTGTCACAAAGTTGAAAAATCGTAAGTCAAACCATCATAAGTTGGGGACCATCTGTACTGAACCATGGGAATCTTAGACCTATTTAATAAATAAGTGAATGATGAGTGAATGAATCAGTGATGTAAGAGGTTTCTGTGCATATGTGAGTCCAGAGGGCAAAATTCTTAAAGGACAGCCACGGCCTCTGTATATATTTACATATATATTTTTTCACATTCATAAAATGTTTATATGTGTTTATGTATGTATTTCACATTAGTAAATGGAACTCCATTCTCAGAGCACTTCTCAGGAAATGGGACACTGGGCTGTGTCTGTCGCTCACTTTGGCCAACGCTGAGCAGCCTGGTGTGGAGGGCCAGAGCCTCAGCTCCTGGCTCTGCCCCGGTGGCCTGTGTGCCTGTGGGACGGCCCCAGGACCCCCGCTCCAGGATTCATGCCCGTGTGTGTTTCTCTCTAGCTGCACACGTGGGCTGCACCTAGCGGCTGGCTTCTAATGCATAGAATGACAACAGTGATGGGGTGTCACTTCCAAATGAGGCGAGAGAAGACTGTGACTTCCATCTTGCTGGTGGCACTCTCTCTCGTGCAGTGCCAGGGGTCCCCAAGATCACCTCTGGGTTTGATGGTTTGCTAGGACTCACTCCCAGGACTCACATACGGTCCTACTCACGGCTGGGATCTGTTACAGCGAGAGGCTCGTGAACGCAGCAGAGGGAAGAGGCACACAGGTGACACCCAGAAGAAACCAGGTGCGAGCTTCCAAGAGTCCTCTCCCAGGGGAGCCACGCAGGACACAGTTCATCCAGTGAGTCGTGACAGCACGTGCAAAGTGTTGTCTACTAGGGCAGCTCATCAGAGACTCGGTGCCCAGGGTTCCTGCTGGGGTCACGTGGCACCTCTGTCTGGCACGTCCCACATTCCAGACTCCCACAGGGAAGCAGGTGTTCAGCACGTTGTTTGCATAAACAACTTAGGCACAGTGAACTGCTCTCCTCAGTCGGGGTGGTGGCAACGCTCCCGAGATCCAAGCGTCCGGACGCCAGCGAAGGGAACGCTGCGTTCAGGCCTGCTGTGTACACGCTGCTGCACACCTGCCTTCCCGTGAGGAAACCTGCAGACGCAAGGAAGCGAGGCCCTGAGGCCAACGACTCACTTGGCACTGAATCCTGCCCACAACCCTGTGCGTGAGCTTGGAAGTGGATCCTTCCCTAGCTGAGCTTGAGATGACGACCCTGTTGAGAGACCTTGAAGCAGAAGACCCAGCTAAGCCAGGCCAGCATTCCTGACCTTCAGAAACGGAGATATTAGCTGCTGCTTCGAGCCACTAAGTTCTGGGGTAATTTGTTACAAAGCCATAGATAACTGACACAGTTGCTTAATTCCTGACTGTGTGACCCTAGGCAAGTTTCCTAACATCTCTGGGCCTCCCTTCCTCATCCGCAGAATGGGCACAGTGGTGGTACCCTCCTGACAGGGTGTGCTGAGGACTGAATCAGTGAATAGATCATCGCACCGAGAACAGCACCTCATAGCCAGGGTTTCAAGGCGGAGGCTGATTGGGGTTAGGGGTGCTAAGACTATGTTTACTGACAATCACTGCTTTCTCCTTTTGCCAGTGAATAAAACCTTTTGATTGGGGGAACCGAAGATGACGTGGGTGAGGTGCATGGAGCTTAAGTCATTGTCATTGCTCACGTGTTCTGCTGCTACAAAGTCTGCGACACTGGCAGGGACTAGTGTAGTCCGTCATTGAATCAAAGCCCCTGAGAATCAAGCAGCATCACATGGTCCATATATTCTTGCGCTGTCGTGTCGGTTTGGGAAGGAGAGGACCCGCGCACTTCTGCTGGGCTGGCAGCCGCGCAGGAGCCCGGGAGCCAGTCATGGCAGGAAGCGTAGAATTGTGTCACTGACCACTCTTTCATTTCAAACACTGATTTTTACCACCTGCCTCTCCCTTCCTCAAAAGACAAACTTTAGTATCGAAGATTATTCTAAACTAGTGAATGGAAAACTAATAAAAACTGGAAAACATTGGCCCTGCATTAAAACTATCCAAGTCCCTGGGAATTGACACAAATTTGTGTTCTCGTGAGGTTATTTATAAGATTGTTGCTGGCGTTAGGGGAACGACTTTGCTTTTTATAATAAAAACAAATACCTGTAGTTTATCCAGGTGGATTTTGGTTACAACAAATATCATTTCCCAAAATCAAGATCTCTAAAAATTTCAACCAATTTTAAAGAACGACAACGATTATACAAGCAACATAAAGGGTCCAGAGAGGTACGAAGAGGGCATAGCCAGACCAGCACACAGATATGCGTTTTCGTGACGGATCACCTTTCACGATTAGCACTGTGCATTGGCGTATTATGGTGCATGTTAGACCTTGTCAGACGAATCCATCTTTGGAAGCCAGATTCCCTGGGGAACAGACTCTGCGCTGAGGATGTGCACGCGGGAAGCGAAGGACGAGTGAAGGACTTAGGGAGCCGGGGACTGTGTCGCAGGCATGACAAAGCCCCCAGGTCCCCACGGGGGCTGTGGAGCTGGACGGCTTGGCAGAGCTGGGTGAGGGACCAGGCCTTCCCACACCTCCACACTTCAACCGGTGGTTAGATGCTGGATGTGGGCTGCCCTGCGAGAGGAGCGAGGCCTGGGCAAGGAGACGTTCTCCAGCTGCCAGGGCGGCTCCCGCAGAGCGCTGCGGCTGACAGCCAGCAGCTGCCGGAACTCCCCGCTGCTGGGGACAGGACGGAGTCAGACCTGGACACCTCAGCATCCACACCACCACTTCGTGATGTCTGTTCACCTGGTAGAATAATGATTAGAAACACAGAAATAGGAAGTATAACCTCCAAGCCACTAGAGGAAAAAGTTACACAATTGCATCAATTTAAGGAGAGAAAACAGGTTAAAAAAAAAAAAAGGATAGAAAAAGCTAGAAAACATAGTAAATAGAAAAGGTAAAACAGCTTCAAAAAATGGAAACAAGACTGATATAGGCAAATGCTAATACAAGATGCAGGTGTGGATATTTAATTTTAATTGTGTTTTGAATAAATATTCAAGGAGTTCAGTATTTAAAAGATTCCAATCAGTGAAACGCCTCACTCCCACCCCTGGCCCCAGACACCATCCTTCACGGCGGCAGCCGCGGGGACAATTTCCTGTCTCTCCTTCCGGAGATACGCCAGGCGGACACGGGACCCAGGAGATATGAGTCCCTGGTTATACAAATATTGACATCTATACAGATCGTTCTGTTCCTAGAATTTGTTTTTGTTTAATAACAGGTCTCAGAGATCGTTTCCTGTCAGTGACAGGGGAGCTTCGTCCTTTCTGGACCGGCAGAGGACGCCCGTTTAACCAGACCTGGCGACTAGACGTCTGGGCTGCCTCCAGCCCTTTGTCACCACCCCAGAAGCCTGCCATGAATAGCGTTGTGCCTTTCATTTCAAACATTCACACGTGTGGGTCAGAATAAATTCTATACGTAAGATTTATTGGTCAAGGTGTATGTGCATTTTAAATCATAGGTATTAGGTGTGTCAATATTAATATCACATAAAATAGAATTTATGGCAAGACACAGTAAATGGGAAAAATAGAGAAACCGTACGTATTTTATATTTATAAAAGGAATAACCCACCAAGAACATGTGGCAGCCTTTAACCTTAAAGCGTCTTACATGAAATACTAAAAAAAGAAAAAAATGTTACCAATATAAGAAGAAAGGGACAAATCTATGATTACATTAAGAAATTTTTATAATAGCATCTGACATAAATTGACAAGTAAAATAGAATACAGGGATTTGAGCATCAGTTAACAAGCTTGAGTAAACGCACAGTAGGGAGATGGAGTATATACTCAGTAGGGGTGATCAGTAATTCAAAAGCTTACTCTTTTGAAAAGACCAATAAAATAGACAAATCATCCATAACTGCTCAAGTAAAAAAGAGAAAGAGAGAAGGTCGTTACCCACTGAAGAGACTATTAAGCTCGCACGAATATGCTAAACCTACTTTCACACAAACCGATTTGAAGGTGTAGGAGAAATAAAAGTATCCCGATAAGCGCAAGGTACCAGCGTTGTTCCGAGAAGGGGAAAACCTGGGTAGGAGTAATAACCACAGGGAGAAAGGGGCAGGTGCTTGGAGACCTGGCCTCTTCCGCATCCCTCCCCCCAAAAGGGAAGCAGCAGGCCCAGGGAGGTTTCCAGTCCAGTTTCACCAAATTTTCAAGAAACATCTTTCCTGTGCTAAACTCATTTTATAAAAAAGGTTGGAAAGTTTCCCCAATCATTGGACGCCGTGAGTCTCTGTGAAGTGGGTCCCCGCGTGCTGCCTGGAGCTTGCTACCTACAGCCGACACGCAAGCGCGCGCTGGCTCTGCCCTCCAAGTCAGCACGAATTTGCGGTTGGTGACCCATGGTTCTTCCAAACCCAATGTCTGCGAGCAAACAGGCACCAGTCGGGGGAGCCGCAGAAAGGAAAGATGCCCACGCAGCAAAGGTGTGTGCAGAGCCCGGGGCGGTCTCCGTCCCGTCTGCGGAGACCCCTGCCAGTCCCTGCGTCTGCGCATCTCGTCCCCACCGCCAGCGCGTCTCCGCGGAGCGGGCAGCAGGGGCGCGCGCGGACTCCGCCTGTACCCAGGGCGGCTGGGGATGGGTCGGGGCGCCCAGGTCCCTCTGCTGCCTGCCGCTTGAGAGACGCGATACATACCTGATATATTAATTTTAGAATTAGTTTGGTTACCCAGTGAGCCAGGCGCCGGCTGCTGCCCTCTGAGTCCTGGACTTGCAGAAGTTACAGTGTCCATAGAGCGGAAGGACACATGGATCTATCTGAGATCATGTACACAGAGAGCGCTGCTCTTTGATTTAGAGACATTAGGAAGTGAATTGTCCCCATGGGATGGGTAATGAAGCACTCCATTTTGTAGAGGAAGAAAGAAAAACTCGCTACCAAATCAGTCACCTTCCAACTCCAGCCACGGGGGCATTTCCTAGACCAAAGGTAGGTGATTGATGGTCTGGACAGCAGTGAACTGCAAACAAGCAGTAATTAATCCTTGGTGTCCCCAAAGAGCCTTAATGGTCGCCATCCCTCCACCCCCCACCCCTGTCCAAGGGCTGGTCAGGCATCTGGGCACCTTCCGCTGGGCTCTCCTGCAGGGCCATGTGTGTGGGCCCGGGGTGGCTCCTCTCTTTTCTGAGCTCTTAATCCCGTATTGTTCTACGTGTCATTCTCCCGGGGAAAGCCAAATCCAGCATGAGCTTCCTCCAGAACGTGTTTTTCTATTGCCCTGAAAAGCTATTGGCAGAAACAGTGTTTCTCCTCTTTGCTCCCTGGAATTTTAAAATTCCTGCCAAGGCCCACAGTCTCAGGCATTGCATTATTTAACAATCGACTGAATTTCAACTAGAAGTGGAATGTGAACAGTATAAAGTGGAAGTGACTCTGCCCCTCTTCCCCTGGGTTCCCCAGAGAGACCGGACATGGAGGTGATTTTGGCGAAGATAAAGGCTGGGTTCCCTGGGGCCGGTGGCTGGGTGACCTCAGGTGATAACAGTTATCCCGTGGCGGCTCAGTTCCCTCACTGCTGAAACAGGCAGGTGGGACCTATTGATCCTCCATATCCCTTCCAGATCAGAAGATCTGTAATTCTGTGGATAGGTATTGATAACCCACAGGTCACATTGGACGGGCTTCCAAATTAATGCCTGGGGAAGGCCTTATGGTTCATGGCTCCATCTTGTCCCTAAGTAAAGAATCTTATCATGAGTGCCTCAAATCTCATCCTGAGTTCCTCAAGCTGCTGCCATACTAATTAATTTATAACCTACTGATATTGACAAGGACACTGCTTTGTCTGAATCGTGACGTTTTGCTGATTCTCTTGCACATGGAACATTTCAGTCTCTATTTTGCGATCTGTAGCCAATGATCCTGACCTCTGTATTGTACCCTCCAATGAAAAGAACAAGTCTCTTAAACGTTCTTATAAAAGCCTTCTAACTTGTAACAGGCTTTGGAATACACTCAACTTTGTTGATGTGTCTTCTTGGGTGGATCCTCACATTTGGCTTCCAATAAACCTTTATCAAATTATTTCTGCCTCAAGAGCCCTAATTTCGGTATTAAGCAATTTAACTGCAGTAGAGTTAAATTTTATACATGTTTGGGAGGATGGGGGAGGTGGGGGATTTAAAGTCAACTGATTTTTACAATCTTGGAGTAGGGAAGGCTTTTAAAAATATGACCCCAAACCCAGAATCATGAAAGATAAAATTCATAAATTCAACTACACAAAAATCTCCTGTATGGAAAACAAATCCTACAAAATAGTCATGATAAAAAACAAATTGAAAGCCATGCCAAATCAAAGGGCTAATTTCTTTAATAAATGAAGAGTGCCTCCAAATCAAACAGAAAGACATCAAAACAGAGAAAGAGGTAAAATATATAAATACTAATAGCCAATAAACGTGAAAATACACTCAGTCTCATAAGAGAGTGCAAATTGAAACTATGAGCTGTCCCCTGCAACTCTAGATTTGCCAGTCACCCTCAGATGTTTCTCATGGAGTACACATTGATTAAACCTCTCTGCGTGGTGATTTGATAATAATTGTCAAATTAAAAATGACCATGCATTTTGATTTAGGAATTACACATCCAGGAACTTGCCCAACACATCTTTTGGTAAGTGTGGGAGGGCAGATGTACAAAGTTAATCACTGCAGCATTGCAAGAGCAAAGAATTGGAACCCACCTGCTAATAGGAAATTGATTAAATAAATTATCAGCTATCACAGAATGGAATGATACTGTGCGATTACTAAAGGAGTAAGGCAACTCTGTCTTTCCTGGTGTGTATCTCTAGCATATACCAGTGAGTGCAAAAAAGCAAAGTGCAGAGTGGTGCAGAGAGCCCGAGGGTATCTGCTCAATTTACACAGCTCTCTCTGGAAGGACACAGGGACCTTGTTACAGGGCTTGTCTCTGGAAAGGAGTCTGGGTATGTGATGAATAGGAATTGGAGGGGGATGCCTTGTATGCCTTTACTTTGTTCCACGTCCATGTATTACTTGTTAAAAGTAAATACGGCATTTAAGAATGGTAAAGTTAACTCACGGTAAAACATATCATGTGGTCAAAATGAAGGCGCCACGGCTTTAGCACCTGCGCTGGAACAGATCACGCATTCTCCAGCCGAGCTCAGGTGAAGGAGGCAGCTTGCGGTTAAGGAAACGTGAGTTCAAACTCTAGGTGGGAACTGAGACTGCTGGTGGCTGCAGCCCGCGCCACGCCTGCTCACAAGTCCTGTGGTGGCCCAAATTGCCGGCTCTGTCCGCCTGCTTTCTGTGCTTTTTGGAGGGACATTGAATGTACATGGCGAATTTGTGTCATATGCACCCATGATGCCCATGGGTGCACCCATCTGGGCCTTGCCAGCTTGCCTGAGGAGCCGACACCCCACCCACCTGGGCCTGGCCTGCAGCGGGGCTGCCTGGACAACCTCAGGCCTCGCTCAGGGCTCATCTGTGGCCCCCACACAGCCCCAGCTGGAGGTGTTGTCCCACTAAAGCAGAGGTGGCCCCTGCCCACAGAGACTGCAGACTGGTAACAGACGACACCGAAGAGAAAAATATGCTTGGAGGCCACTGAAGAGGCGTCAGAACCTGCAGACCCCAGAGCCAAGGTCACACTCCCACTGGCCGCCCTCTGGGGCGCCCCTTCTGCCTCAGCGATGCCCACAGGCCTCACAGCGGCGATCACCACCAGCTCTTGTACGTACTTGTACCGGTATGCACGAGGGACCTCTGTTTGGGTTTTGCTGAAATTTGTGTTCCTTCTAAGGATGAAGAGATGCTGACGTTCCAAAAGCTTCCAAGACACACGTGGACTTCTAAGAGGACTCATTTCTTTGGAAGTAAGTGGGGCTGGTTTTGAGAAGTGCTTGCACACATTTGGAACGCTCTCCCCAAGTCACCCCACCTCTGCATCGTGATTGTGGTGACACAGAGGTGACTTGGAGGGGGTGTGACTTTGAGGCCTTTCTTCCTCCAGCCCTTCCCTCCCTCTGCACCCTCAGAACGTTGCCGTAGGGAGCACAGACAGCAGGAAACTCAGACGGGCCCTCCTGACAGTAGCAAAAGCTCTCTTACCCAGGTGACAAGGACAAATGAGGGCACAGACACCACAGGCGTTTTGCTGTAATGCGTTTCTAGAAACTGCTTTGGAAAGCAGGCAGCACTTTCCCAGAGGAAGGGTGGGAGTAATAGATGGTTGGAATGATTGGGGATGGCCGGGCATACGAGGGACGTGGCAGCAAATGAATCACGGCTAAAAGCAAAGAGATGTCATGGAAAGGAAAATACAACAACCGAAAACTTCTGCAATCACAGGAGACAATGTCATTATCCACAAAGACGGGATTTTAGGGCTCAGTTAGCCACCCCTGCTCATTTTGGAGGTGGGGAAACGGCATTCTGGGTAGAGGAGGCCGTCCGTCCTGAGTCACGGAGCTGGGCTGCAGGCAGGAGCCTGCGTGCGGGTCTTCTCCTTCCAAGACAGAGAGGTTTCCACGTGGTGCCTGGCTTTCCAGTGACGGGTAGGGCGCAAAAGGGCAGTGGGGCCTGCGTGCCCTGCCCCTGCGCATCCCACACACACCCACGGCAACGCCGCGCCTGAGGATCACGAATCCCAACTTGTCTGAAATCCGTGCCCTTGCCGAAGTAGAGAGCATGAGACTGACGGAAGGGACTCTTTGTGGCGATAAGATGCCAAATTATAAATAAAACCTCAGGCCGTGCCAGGCGAGGGTTAAGTCACACACCCCCATGCTTAAGCGCCACAGAGTTTTTCCTTTTTCTCCAGCAGCTAAACCAGCACTGGCCTCGAGATAAGCACTATTGAAACAATTGAAACCCACCAACCGCCGGGCACTTACTGCTGACCCCTCATTCCACAAGCCATAACTGCGGCTTTGATGGGACAAGAGACTGATTTCAGTAACTTTCTCCTGACAAGAGGGACCACTGACCATGGACTAATTCTGGCCAGTTGACAGAGGCTGGGTACTGTGTCTTAGTGTCCCTGCTTCACCTTTTGATGTACAGGAACTAATTTTAATGCATTTAAATGTTCAGCCTTCACCCCAAAGTGAACATGGGATGCATGTAACATGTATGTTTGCTTAGTATGCATGTGCATGGCTCCCCTTCATGAATATTCATAGCTCCTCCTGTAACCTGTTGAATATGTATGCTTGGCCAACCTGGTCAGCATCAATTCCTGTCGCATCTTTCTCCTGTGAAGTGCCTGCTCTAGGCTCTGCCAGAGGCTCTGCTTCCCAGCCTGCAGGATGGCCACCTTGCAGCCTGCAACTCTTTATAAGAAGTAGTCTCCTCTCCAAATTTATGAACCTCGGGATTTTTTTGTTGACACTATCATTTTAATTGATCGTTTTGCTTGCATTTCGGTGTGGAAGGGTTTTGAGGCGGAAGGACTTGGAGAATTATTTGGATAATCCTAATCTCTTCAAATTTAACCAGGATAAAGAGGAACTGATGGCTTGATACAGGTTGCATATGTGTAGTACATGCCCCAGGGTTTCCAATAAAATACGTTATGTGGGCTGGTAACTAGTCCTGCATCTGCCACCACCTCTGCCTCCATTTCTCAACTATGCATGGGGGTTGGACATGGCGGTTGGGCAGGGAACTAGAAGAGCTGCACATTCAGAGGGGCCCTGTAGGTGGCCGAGGGCCTGCTGTGTGTCCTGCTGTCTGGGGGCAACTTGAACACTGGGGCCCTGTGCCTCTCTGGGTGCCAGTCAGCAACACCAGCCTGGGCAGCCCAGATGGTGAGGAGAATGACACACACTCAACTCAAGAGGTTAATTCTTTTTTTATTTTTTTTGGATTTTTTTTTTTTTTTTTTTGAGACAAGGTCTTGCTCTGTGGCCCAAGCTAGAGTGCAGTGGCATCATAAAAGCTCACTGCAGTCTCAAACTCCTGGGCTCAAGCAATTGGGAGGTTAATTCTATAGTGTTTGTGACTGTCATTTGTATGTGTTGCCTTGGCTAAGCAATCATATCCAGTGATTTGATCAAATGCGAGTCCAGGTGCTACTGTGTGGCTATTTTGTAGCTGTGATTAACATCTACAATCAAGTGACTTTAAGTGGAGATGGTTACCCTCCATAGTGCAGGTGGGCCTCGTCTAATCAGTCAAAGACCTTAAGAGTAAAACAGGTTTCCTTGAGAAAGAAGAGATTCTTCCTCAAGACCACGGCACCAGCTCCTGCCCCAGAGTTTCCAGCCTGCCTTCTGGATGGCCTGACCACAGATTTGGAAGTTGCCAGCCTTGATGATAATCAGGTATGCCCATTCCTTTAAGTCAAGCTCTAGGTCTCTTGCTCTGTCTCTGCCTCTCTCTGTCTCTGTGTGTGTCTATCCTACAGGCTGTCTTCTGTTCCTCTGCTGGAACCCTGGGGCATAGAGTGCTCCCGAGCTCGTGAGTGTTCAATTTTCATTTGTAATTCAGGGTACATCCTATTTCTTTCTTTCTTTCCTTTTTCTCGGAGACAGAATCTCATTCTGTCACCCCGGGCTAGAGTGCAGTGGCATCATCATAGCTCACTGCAACCTCAGTTCCAGGGCTCAAGCGATCCTCCTGCCTCAGCCTTCAGAGTAGCTGGGGTTACAGGTGTGTGGCACCACATCCAGCTAAGTTTTTTTATTTTTGGTAGAGACAGGGTCTTTCTCTTGCTCAGGCTGGCCTCCAACTCCTGGGCTCAAGCGATCCTCCTGCCTCAGCCTCCCAGAGTGCTAGGATTACAGGCGGGAGCCACCGCGCCCGGCCCCTATTTATTTCTGATAATGTTTTTCCACTCTAGGCAGGCCTTGGAATCCACTTAGGAGGAAAGAGGTACAGAAAGGGGAAATGTTTTTTCCTTTTCTTCTTGAGGTGACTCAGAAAAAACTTGCACGAGGTGGAAGTGACTGGAGAGAAAAAGAAACATTTCAGGGAATACCCCGGCCTTTGAAGGATGCCGGGGTTGGAGAGATGGAGTGACGGTGAAGCTTTGGGAAGAAACTATACTTTTTAATGTCGGGTGGCTAAGATCTGTGAAAAAACGGGGCTTTCCTGGAATACTGTTGGGCTCTAATAGTTTTGAGGGACAACACAAGTTTGCTTCTAGGAATTCTGCAATAGACTTTCCCTCACAGCTGGGTCTTGGAGCTCCCCTGTCCACATGCTGTGCTGTTCAGGGAGGCTCCGGGTGGGGCCTGAGCCCAGGTCTCCTGAGTCCGCTGCTTTCTCCATGTTCCTTAGCACTCCAGACAACCATCTCGCTTCCCCCCACAATGGGTCCTCACTGGAGGTGCTGCTGGGGGCCACATCCGTCCCCTTTCACATTAGGTTACCTGGGAGGACCTTCTGCAATGACCACTCCCCAGAATAGCTCTGACTCCTCTGGGTGTGAGAGATATGGAAATGGCACGTCACCAGATGTGCAGACGCCCCTCATCAGCCTGCTGCTGGCGCCGGTGGGAGCCAAAGTGCACGACCACCTGCTGCTGGAGTGCCGGCTCCAAGGCGTCCGCTCCCACAGGCCTTTTCTTTTCTTAAAAAAAAAAACACTGTTGGTATTTGAGGGCAAGACAAATATTAGTCTATAGATGAATCATAATGTCAGACCTTTACTGAATGTGGTTGTTGTTTTTAAACATGGCTTGATCTGCAGTGTTTATAAAACTTGGTAAACACAAGCATACCGTCATGGGATCTGAGAATGATTTAAAAAATTCAAACCTGGTGCTCAGACAATAGTGAGCATCAGCACATAGTGAGTGTAGGTCAGTGGGCCATTGAAGATTCACTTAACTCAGTGATGAGGGGAGCAGCAGGCTGGTGAAGCTGGTAGAATGGGCACTTGAGGAACAGATTCGTACAGCAGGTTGGGAAAGAGTGCAGGACCATCTCTGCCATGGAGGTGTGAAATTGGGCCATCACCTGCAGGGCAGTAATGACATGGTCTCTGGGGTCATCTTCTCTACTGGACAAATGTCATTTGCAGTTTATCAAGTTAATAGCTGGCATCACGGAATGTGGGCTCTAATCAAATCAAAGCATTCCCTGAGCACAAAAACCACCTTTGGCAGGTGTGTTGAACAATGCTCTGGCAAGTCCACGCTCAGAGTCATTCTCAGCAGGGTCCTGCCTGCCTCACGTACTCCCAGCATGCAGCCCTCGCTGCGTCAGGTTGGGAGGGGAGAGTGTTTGCTGTCTGTGATTCGCTCAGTCTGCCGCACAAGGGGAGAACTGAGCAGACGGTGTGGCAAGAGCGTGGGGCCAGCCCTGCTGTGAGCCCTCAGTTTCCACAAGTGCAACATGGGACAATGTGGCCACACAATATTGTTATGAGCATCTGGTTCATGAGCCTTGTGTGATGATGTGAGTCTTAAGCACATCTTTGCAATTGTGACTGACTTGCACTGCGATAAACATTTGACTGCAGGTGTCTTTTTGATTAAATGACTTCATTTCCTTTGGGTAGATACCCAGCAGTGAGATTGCTGGATCAAATAGGTCTACATTTATTTCTTTAAGGAAACTCCATACTGTCTGCCATAGAGGTTGCACTAATTTGCAGTCTCATCAACAGTGGATAAGCATTCCTTTCTTTCTGCATCTGTGCCAGCATCCGTTGTTTTTTTGGCTTTTTAATAATGGCTACTATGATAGGGGTAAGGTGGTATCTCATTGTAGTTTTAATTTGCATTTCCTTAATGATTAGTGATGTTGATCATTTTTTCATATGTTTGTTGGCTATTTGTCTATCTTCTTTTGAAAAACTTTTGTTCAAGTCATTTTCTCACTTTTTGTTTTAGTTTTTTTTCCCTGCTGATTTGTTTGAATCCTTTATAGATTCTGGATATCAGCCCTTTGTTGGATGTATAGTTTGCGAATATCTTCTCCCATTCTGTAGGTTGTCTATTCACTCTTTTGATTGTTTCCTTTGCTGTGCAGAAGCATTTTAATTTAACTAAGTCCCATTTATTTATTTTTATTGTTGCTATATTTGCCTTTGGGGGTCTTAGTCATAAATTCTTTGCCTATGCTGATGTGTAAAAGAGTTTTTCCTACATTTTATTCTAGAATTCTTATGGTTTCATGTCTTACATTTAAGTCTTTAATCCATCTTGAATTAATTTTTGTATATGGTGAGAGAGAGGGGTCATGTTTCAGTCTTCTACATGTGGCTATCCAGTTTGCCCAGCACCATTTATTGAATAGGGCTTCTTTTCCCCATCTATAACCTGTAAGGTCCCACTTTGAGATGTTCTGCCTTTTTAGGCAAAACCAATATATACCTTCCATGTATTGATTTCTGATTTTATCTGCAATTCCTTTCTTCCTGAAATGTATAAAACCAAACTGTAAACTGGCCACCTTGGGCACACTTTCTAAGGAACTCTTGAGATTGTGTAGCCCCTGGCCACGATCACTCAAATTGGCTCAGAATAAACCTTTTAAAATTGTTTTACAGAGTTTGGTTTGTTGCTGCTAACAAACCTTATCTTAGTTGAGCTGCCACATGTCGAGAAGCTCAGGAGCAAATGATGCAGTGTTTATAAATCTCCTGATTTGGTCTCACTTTCAAAATCCGTCTTCCACGATTGACAGCCACTCTTGATTCAAGGAATATGTTGTAAAGAATTTAAAGTTCTCACCACATAATGCTATAAATGTCTTTTAAAACAACCTTGATTATCCCAGCCCCAAACAAATACACCTTTTGTTCTGTGCTACTCCTGAATCTAGATACAGAGTCTGGATGGAGCCATCATGCAGCTCTCAAAAACTTCCTTGAAACTGTTTTGGTTTTGCCTTTCTGGCAATAGGAAGGAGTCTTGCATTCTCAAGGGCTTGGTAGAGTTGAGGGCCAGAGTTTGTGCTCTGTAGTGCTCGCTGTTTGAAGAATTGCTGGTGGCATGCAAGGGGCTTCCTTTCCATATAATTAGACTGCCTCTGCCTGTTCTTCGCTCTTGGCTGACACATTCTAACCCTCTTTAAGGAGTTTTGAGGCAATTGACTTTTCTTGCCATGCAAACATCAACCTGCTTGGCATCAGGGGGTCTTTCCCCACAGCAGTGCTATTACTTTAATTTTTATTCATGCATGGGTGTTTCACTCTGACTTATATTTTATATTGAAATTATTTAATGATCAATTATTAAAGCAACCCTGTTCATGCTCAAATATTGGGTCTTGAGCAAACAGTTTTATGTTGCTCAAAGAAAGAACCTGGCAGAAAATACTGTATTAATGAACGAACTGTATAAACTCACTCAGGTATTTATTATGAGTGGCCTTTAGGGCATGCTTTGCAAATGGACACTTTAAAATTTAAAGACCCTTCAAAGGATCTAGCTTCTTTCTGCTCTGGCACACAATGTTGGTGATGCCTAGTGGTGTCTCTCAAAAGAGATTCAAAGTGATAAAAAAAAAAAAAGAGTAATGTGGTTTTGCTGAGAAGAGGTACAACCTATTTGTATTATTAGTAGGCTTATTCTAAGACAGACAGGTGATGAACTGTTATTTCAGTTTCAACAACACTCATTAGTCTACCATCTGTTCTAGTTATTATTGCTGAATATCTAGTTACTACAAGCCTTGGTGGCTTAAAAGCAAAAATAATTTTATCATTATTTTATTCATCATTCATATTATTCCTCCTTCTCCTCCTCCTCTTTCTCCTCCTTTAGGAGTCTACTAGGTTTGGTGGATGGTCCTTGCTTGGGATCTCTTGCATGAGTGCAGTCAGATGGTGACTGGGGAGGAGCTGTCTCAGTGGTGTCCTCACTGACAGGTCTGGTGGTTGATGTGGGCTATTAGTGGGGACCTCAGCTGGAGCTATCACCAGAGCCCCTCCATGTGGCCTCTCTGTTTGGTCTGGGCTTCCTCACAGCATGGCGGCTGGGTAAGAGCAAGTACAGGATATAGGAGCTTCCTCTTTCTTCAGGCTGGGCTTGGGGCACCAGGGTCATGCTGTGGCTCCATGACAAGCTGTGAACGGGGAAGGGAGGAAGCAGGTGCACTCCAGGGAAGGAGGCATTTCCGCAAGGGCTCTGGATGGGGAGCAGCTTTGAAGGTGGCAGTGGGTAGGGGACACTGCTTCTATCAGTGACTTGAATGCCTGGCAGGGAGGGGAGTCAGCTGCAACAACTGCTCCTTTTGAGGCTGGTTCCTAGTCGGCTTCTCTCTGGAGGTGGCAACTCACCTCCTGTGGAGAAGCCCCCATCTGACACTGGGAACAAGGTGGCTATCACACAATAGGGTTGGGTGGTCGGTTAAGACAATGACCCAAACGGAAAGTAGCCATCAAACACTTTATTCACTGACTCTCTCTCATAGGCACTGGCACCCCAGGATCCCATGTCTTTCCCCACTGGCACCAGGTGAGGGTCAGGTGGACCAGCACAGTGGGGGAATTGTCTGGCAGGAACCCCAAACTCAGCGCTCCTCCCTCTTTGTGGACCTGGTGGGGATGGGAGAGGGAAGGGGAGGGGTGGAAAAGCACTGAGTCCGGCTGCCTAAGGAGGCACCTGGGGTGGGGGGAGGCGCTGATCCTGGACTGCGATTCCCTGCAGGAGCTGCCAAGCGCTTGCTGAGCACCGCGTCCCCTGGGACGGGCAGAGGGTGCCCTGAGGCCCGCTGAAGCCTTGGGGCTGCCTGTGGTTGGGCCTGGAAGATAGCACACGGGGTTTTGTCCTGGAGCTGGACTCCTCGGGGACCAGAACAAGTCCCACAAAGCTGGGCCGTCATGGAGGAGAGCCTGGGCACAGGGCGATGCGATGTGGCAGCACTCTCCCCTACCCTACCTCGGGAGGGAAGTGGGGGCTGGCAGGCGACACTGAGGTCCCCCTGGCCCCCCGCGGTGCTCCAAGATCCAGCTCAAGTGCTGGGAATGCTTGCCACCAAGTTACGCTCTCCCCAAGCCCCTCAGACAACTGTTTGCGGCTCCCGCCCGTCACCACGTTCTGGGTTCCCACTTCCCCAGGGGCCTGGGGCGCTCATTCCCCAGCTGGGGCAGCCTGGCGCCACTGTCCCCCTGCAGGGTCACCCGGTCCCATCTCCTTCTCAGGGGCCTTTTCCCGGTTGGGGCAAAAGGTGGCTGTGCTGGGTCCACTGTCCCTTCATGACCAGTCGACTCCCGACTTCCTCCTAGGCGACACTGTGTCTGGTGAAACTTCGCTTCCAGCGTCGGAGACCCCCGCAGCGGGGTGGGACGGGTGCGCAGCCGCAGCCGGTGGGGGGCGACAGGCCAGGCGGGCGGTTCCCGCAGCTCCCGAGCTTCTGCCCGCGGTCCCTGAACGTCCTCGTCTGGGCCGCCACACGGGTCACGGAGAAGTCTGGCGACCAGCCAGGTTTCACCTGTTCCACTGATTGCCGCGACTGTCGCAGCCAAGGTTTCCAGGGAAACCCAGCTTCCGCAGGCGACGTTGCTGGCGGGAAGCCCTGGGAAGTGAGTTTCTAAAGTCAGTTGCTTTTCAGAGCCCGACCTGTGCTGCAGAAAGACCGTACTTTTTCATCCCTGCCAAGAAAGCCACAAGCTCCTTTGGAAAAACAATTTCTGAGAGGCTCGTCTTGGCCAGAGCCCCGGTGTCTAGACGGCCGGCCTGCCAAGACCCTGAGCCCGCGCTGCGAAGGAGGAGAGGGCAGAGCTGGTCTAGGAGCTGACTCACTCCCGAAACTCTCCGGCCGGGGAAAAGAGCAAACAATAATTAAAAATAAGTACTTAGGAAATGAGATTGAAGCAATGAGATCAAGAACATTGGCCCTTACGCTTAATGGGAGTAGGGCGTTTGCTACCGTTACAGATACCATTAAAGGACAGGCTGTGAGGTTGCCTTAACAGGAAAACCCAAGACACTCAAAACCTTTTGAGATGCAGGGATGAGCAGAAAGATGCTTGGAATGCCAGCTGGAAAAAAGCAGCAGTGACAACATTAATATCTCATGAATAACCCAGATATTAAACTTTACGTTAAAAATGTTACACATGTAAAGATAAACACTAAGTGTTATGTAAAGATAAAAGCTTTAATTGATGACATGATATAATAATGCATTTGCATGTACCGAACAATATAGCAGAAATACATAAAGCCAGGACTCTTCGAGATGCAAAAAGAATCTTATGAAAAAATACGAGAGTGGGGGATTTCCATTTATCTTTCTCAGAATTAGATCTAATAGATAACAAAAATAAACAAGATACTCAAGATTTGAAAAATGCAATTAGTAAACTTGATGTACTAGATTTAAAAAAGAGCTATAGACCTGTTGAAAGGCAATGTACATTATTCCTCTTCCTGGGTCCCAGGAACACAAAAACAGTATTTTGCCAGAAAGAAAATCCTAATCCATCCCAAAAGTTAAAGTTTACAGGTTGCACTCTCTGATCGTAAACCAAGGAAGTTGGAAATAAGCGGTGATAAACTTAAGATACTTGGGAATAAGAAGCACATTTCTTGATACCTCTTGGGTCAGAACACAACTAAAGGGAAAATTGCTATGTGGAAACCACAAAAAGGAGAACAATTCTTGCTAAAACCAGGGGACCCAACAAGAAGAGCACTTCCAGGAAACGTGTAGTCTCCAACGCCTTCATGATTAAAGAAGGAAGAGGAAAAATAAGGATATTCAGAACTCACTTTATGAATTTTTCCAAATAACAAAATAGACCACAAGAAACACACAGAGAGAATTAATATCAAACTGAAATGAACGAAGCGGAGAGCAAGGAGGATAAATCATTCCCAAAGCTGAGATTCCAAGGAGACCAATAAAGCAGATGTGTCTAGAGAAGGACTAAGGAGAAAACATCTGCACAGATGTGGGAGGGGAAGGAGCCGGGTTAGTGAGCAGGGCCCTGGGCACAGCACAGGCATCGGAGGGAACAGCAGAAGCAGCAGAAAAACGTGAATATCCAAGTCCACATGGGAGAGATTTGACTGATGGAAAAGGTTCCAGGACCTTTTGGCTTCTCAGCTGAGTTTTATAAAAGCTTTGAGGGCTAAAAATTTCCCTTATTGTATCTAGGCCATACAAAAAGATGAATATTTTTCCTATTCATTTTATAACCTAAATACCAATAATTTAATATGATAGTTATAGTCTCTCTCCTCCCTCTCCCTCAACTATCTAACCAATTTCAGCAACAGTGGTTAAGAATCTAGATGTCTATCAAAATATATAATTCATTCTATCAATCCATTACAGGTGAAAAATCATATGATAAATCAAGACACTCAATGCATCTGATGGCATTTATTTGCCATTTCTAATAAGAGCGTTCAGTGAAAAATGACAGAAAAGGAACAGTTTAACTACAATAAATGCTACTTATTAAAAATCACTGGCTGTATTATCTTAAATGGCAAAATATCTTCACCATTTTAATTAAAACCAAGAATTAAAAATGCCTGCTTTTTTCATTTTTATTTAACATAGTCTATGAGGTTCTAAAAATACAGTAAGAAAATAAAATAAAATAATTGGCATAAACATTAGGCAAAAAGTGATAAAATAATCTCTTTTTGCTGAAGATATTGTATATTTAGAAAACCCAAGAGACTATTAGAATTAACATGAGATTTTGTATATAATATAAAACTGCAATTATCAATAGTGTTTCTCTACTTTAGCAGTATGTTCCTAGAAATGGAAATAATGACAAAAACTATAATTAGTGAAGAAAATGATAAAATCTTATTAAAATACATAAAGCAAGATAAGAATAATAGGAAAGGCCTATTTCAATTTTGGATGGGATGGCTTAATATCATAAAAGTATCAAATTTTCAAAATTATTATTATACATTTAATTCAATTGCAATTAGTGCCCCAACAGGGTTTCATGAACTTGATTCATCTTGAAATTTTAGGGAAGGATGAAAGATGGAAAAAAGCTAGGATGTCAAAGAGCCCCAAAGGAGAATTGCCCAGTGGATGTTGGATTTCGATATGAAGATCAATCAATGTGCATCAGCATCATCTTCACCGTCATCATTGTTAGCAGCAGCATTCTTTTTTTTTTTGTCTTTTAAAAAAATTATTGACCTATTATACTTGTACATATTTTTGGGTACACAGGATATTTTGATACACGTGTATGATGTGTAATGATCGAATCTGGACCATTGAGATATCCATCACCTAAAGCATTTACCTTTTCTTCGTGTTGGGAACATTCTAGCTGCTTTGGAATGTACTATAAATTATTATTAACTATAATTTCTCTACTGCACTGTCGAATACTAGAGCTTATCTCTTCTACCTAATGCATGCTTGTCTCGCTTAACCACCTTCTCTTCCTCCCTCCGCGTTCCTTTCCCAGCCTCTGCTAGCCGCCATTCCACTCTCTAGCTCCATGAAATCCACTTTTTAGCTCCCACACGTGAGTGAGGACCTGCAGTATTTGTCTTTCTGCACTTGGCTTATTTCATATAACACAATGACCTCCGGTTCCATCCATGTTGCTGCAAATGATGGGATTTCATTCTTTTTAGTGGCTGAATAATATCCCATTGTGTGTATGCACATTTCCTTTATCCGTTCATCAGCTGGTGGGCACTTGGGTTGATTCCGTACCTGGGCTACTGTCAATCATGCTGAGTAAACACGGGAGTGCAGATATCTCTGTGATACACGGATTTCCTTTCTTTTAGATACATACCTGGCAGTGGGATTGCTGGATCACATAGTGGTTTTATTTGTAGTTTTCTGAGGAACTTCCGTACTATTCTCCATAGTGGTTGTGCTGATTTACATTCCACCAACAGTGGACGACAAGTGTTCCCTTTTCTCTAAACCCTTGCCAGCACTTGCTCTTTTTTGTCTTTTTGATAATAGCCATTCTAACTGGGGTAAGGTGATATCTCATTGTGGTTTTGATTTGCATTTCCCTGATGATTAGTGATGTTATTTCATTCATGTATCTACTGGCCATTTGTATGTCTTCTTTTGAGAAATGTCTACTCATGCTTTTGCCCGTTTTTAATTGGATTATTTATATTTTGTCTATTGAATTGAGTTCCTTATATACTCCGATTATTGATCTCTTACCAGACGGATGGTTTGCAGATGTTGTCCCTTCACTCTGTGGCTTGTCTCCTTTGCCGCGGTGGTGCAGCAGCGCCCTTCCCTAGCTCAGGGCAAGGCAGCCCTGGTCGTGCCTCCACCTACCTGCGCTGGGGAGTGGAATGAGGTTGATCTTCCTGTAACAGAACCAGCCCTTTTGTGCGGATTCTTGTGCCCACCTCAAAGTCCCACCCCACTGCTACACTGTGATGCTCCTGCTTCCAGGTCTGTCTCATCCTTGGAATGTTCCACACCTGCTCTGCTCCCCCTTCCTTGAGGCCCTATCTGCTGTGCTCTGGAGCCTTGGGGCCCCCGGGGGACTCCTCTCCAAGCCCGGGAGCAGGGGTGGGGATGCAGGATGGCAGCCACCCAGCTGCGGCCATGCCCCCTTTCTCCAGGGCTCCACCTTCTCCCACACCCATAGCCCTCCAGGCACTTTTTCATTTATTCACATTAAATGAGTTATTGAGTTACCGGTTATTATTATAACTTTAGAAAGTTTGTATAATTATCATTTATCATTGACTTAATTTTTTTGGCAATTCCTTTAAAATTTGATCATTAGGCCCATAGTTAGAAATAACATATCATTTCTATGAGATAATATTCGACTTATATCAGTGCATAACCCTTAGACAATATTCTGCATAATTACGCACATGTTACATGGCTATAATTTAATTGTTCAGAAAGTTTGCCCCCAAGACAAAGCACTGCAATTTTTAAAAATTATTTTTTAGAGACAGGGTCTCACTTGCTTGACTCCTGGGCTCAAGTGATCCTCCCGACTCAGTCTCCTGAGTAGCTGGATCTACAGGTGAGATCCACCATGCCTGGCCCAGGTGCCCCAATTTAATTGTAGCTACATAGAGAGTTGCCAGTATCTAATGTTGCACATCTGCTCACTGGCCCTGTGCAGTGTCTGGGTCTCAGTCCCTTCCTGGGGCCTGAAGGGTTTGAGTTGTGCAGGTAGCTTCCGGTAATGAAGGTTTGCCACAGGATGCAGGTGCCAGGTGAGTTCCTGGTGCCTGGCCCAGGTGGGCCCCTGAGTAATGTTTGAATAGATGGATGGATGGTTCGCCAAGTGGGGCTGGGACACGCTTTCCTGAGGGAGCCTGGAGAGGCTCTCCCACCGCTCTTGCTGGTGGGAGAAGGAGCTGGGCCTGGATCCCAGCTCAAGAGACCATGGGGACTTGGCAGAGGTGCCTGGCGTGGGTTCCTTATCTGCTCGTGTCCTGCGAAGGGCCGAGGAGTCTGTGCTGCTGCGGTGCAGACAGAAACTGCTCCTCCTTCGGCCTGGAGGAGGGCCACGCCCAGCCCCAGAGCTGTCCCTGCAGGGAGACTCACACACTGTCAGCGGGTGAATTATGTGTTGCAGCCCTGTAAGGTTACACACGCACGCGCGCACACACACACACACACACACACACACTCACTCACTGTCTCCAGTAGTTATAACGTGATCATATTTATAAGTCAGTATAAAATCACACAAACCTGTGTGCAGACAGAGAATAAAACTTGGCAGAGGAGGAGGGAGGAAGGTACCTGGATCGGGCCTGCACACCTCCCTGTTATCCCAGCCTTCCTCCCGTCTCCTCCCCACCCCAGGTCCTCCCCCCTCACTTCCTTCTGCCCTCATCCTTTCCCCTCCCTCATCTGTCGTCCTTCCAGCAGTATGACAAGTCACTCAGCCCAAGAGTCTCAGGGAGATGAACACCCCTCCTGGCATTTTTGCCAAGCTCTAGGGAACAAGTGCAGTTTCTCTGGCAGGGGCGGAGCCGAGAGCTGCTCAGGTGTTCAGCGGCTGATGCAGAGGTGACACTATGGGCTGCTGCACTGGCCAGGTCACCCTGCACAGTTTCCTACCCTCCGGCCGGGCCTCTGCTAGGCATGGAGAAGGTGTCAGGAGCCGACCCCGAAGGCCGGAGTTCGCCCCGCAGGTGCTGCAGGCACAGGGCTCTGCGCACAGGAGATGGTGAATAAATATTTGTTGAATAAACACATTTACTGATTTCTCTCTCTTGCCAGACAAGATCAGCTATTTGGGGAGCACGTTTATTCTTCTAGATAGAAAATTTAGAAGAGCATCTAACTATGGAGCTAGAGGAGTGTAGAGCCCATCTGGCCTGTGGTCCTCCACCCAGGCTGCACGCCCAGGAAGCCTCTAATTGCTGATGGCCAGGTATTGCCCAGGTCCTCTAAGCAAGGTTCTCTGGGGTGAGGCATGTTCACAAGCTCCCCAGGTGGTGACACTGAGCAGCGGTCCTTGTTCAGATGGAGAATCCAGGCTCAGACCCTGGGGCGGGGCTCCTGTCCCTGACTCCCAGGCCAGGGCTGAGTGGCACGGAGTCTGCACACCTCCCCTCCAGGGCCAGGGGACTTTGTAGATTCCACCCCAGGGGCAGTGGCCCACGACCTGCCCTTCCTTCTCATCCTCCCCAGCCTCTGCCACAGGAGGTACCAAAAGGGGGCCAGCCTGAAGGTGACTGTCCTAGTTAGTTGGGGGTGTCGTAACAAAATACCATAGACCAGGTGGCTTGTGAACAACAGACATGTATTTTTCACAATTCTGGAGGCTACAAGAGCAAGATCAAGGTGCCGGCAGGTCCCATGTCTGTGAGGGCTGCTTCCTGGTTCACAGAGGTGCCTTCTTGCTGTGCCCTTACATGGGCGAGGCGACTCTGGGCCTCTTTTATGATGGCACTAATCGCGTCGTGAGGGCCCCACCCTCATGACATTGTCACCCCGAAGGGTCCCCTCCTAACACTATCACCTCGGGGGTCAGGATTTCAATGTGTGGATTTTGGGGGCACAGACATTCAGTCCATCACAGTGGCTGAGACCTCGGCTCCCCCAGCCATTGGGGCCTCTGCAAAGGAGCCACAGCTCACAGCAGCGTGCAGGTGCATAAACCCAACCTGCAGCATCTCGGCGTCCCAGAGCATTGGGTGGACACAGGTGTCTCACGTGCAGCCTGGGGACAGGTGGGTGCAAGAGCCTTGCTCTGCCAGGACGACAAAGCCAGCATGTCAGACAAAAACAGTATCTCCAGCCTTGGCTTCCTTCCATCCCCACTGCGGAATGCCTATTTTTAACCAGTGATTAAATAAAAATGCATTGTGGACCCAGAGCTGGAAAATGGCCCAGAGCTCTAAACAATTGCAATTGGATGATGTTGGCTGGGACCAGAATGAAGACCGGAGATGGCTTCACGAGGCCTTTGCCTTTTTTATTTTTTATGCTTTCCCTGACTTTGTGAACAAGGAGGCAGGTGGCAGAGACCAGCAGAGTGGGGGGTGGAGGCCTGCCTGGCTTTGAGTCCGGGCTTTACTGCCTGCTTGTTGTGTGACCTGCTCAAATGTCTAAACCCCTCTGGGCCTTATTTGTAAAAGGAGACTAGGATGAAGGCTGCATAGGGTTATTGCACATGCTGAGTAAGTTAATCTGTTCCACGTGTGAAGCAGCTGGCCCGTGGCATGTCCCTGTGACTAGCTAGGGGCCGTGGCCATGTGCCAATGCTGGTGTAGGGGCGGCAGGATGACAGTGCTGTTGGTGACATGCGCTGCAGGGAAGACACCAAGCCCAGAGTAGCAGAGCTGTTATCGTAATCATGAGGCTGGAGGACCTCGTCTTGGACAGTGGCAAGCGGAATGAGTATTTGGAGCAATTAAAAGTCATTTCATGGAGACCTGAGAATCCTCATACACTGCCGCTGGGAATATAAAGTAGCGCAGCCACTTGGAAACCATCTGGTAGTTCCTTCAACGATTAAGCGGTTATCACATGATGGAGCGATTCCACTCCCACATAAAAGCCCAAAAGAAATGAAAGTATATATCCACACAAAAGCACGCACCTAAATGCTCACAGTAGCATCATTCATAACAGCCAAAAGGTAGAAACAACCCAAATGTCTGCCAGCTGATGACAGTATAAACAAAATGTGGTGTATCCATGCCATGGAATGTTATTTGGCCATAAAATATGAAGTACTGACACGTGCTACGATACGGACAAGCCTTGAAAACATTATGCTAAGTGAAATAAGTCAGTCACCAAAGGACAAATATTGTATGGTTCCATTTGTAGAAGGCGTCCAGAATTGGGAAATCTACAGAGACGAAAGTAAATTAGGGGTTGCTTAGGGCTCATGGTCTGGGGGACTGGGGTGCCGGGGAGTACAGGGCCAATAGCTAAAGTATGGAGTTTCCCTTGTGAGGTGATGAAATATTCTAAAATTGATAGTGTTTGTACATCTCTGAATATACTAAAAACTATTGAATTGTACATTTTAAATGTGGGAGGTGTACAGTATGTGAATTATGTCTCAATAAAGCTGTTTTAAAAAGGTCGTTTCATGGTTTCAAGGAACCACTGGCAGAACTTTTGGGCAGACGGGACATGGAAGGAGAGAAGAGAAATCCCGCTGGCTGCAGGTGTAGCGTGCGGTGTGGGGACGCACCTGCTCCCGTTCCAGCTCCCCCCACACTCATTGCGCCTCGTCGCCCAAGGGCTCCAGAGCAAGTCAGGGTGCGCAGGCAACAGGGGAGAGCGAGCTGGCCGCACCCCAACCGCGCCGCCAGGGCGGGAAACGCTGAGCTGCACATTCGTGAACTGCTGAAAGGACTCGTGAGACGCGGGCTCTGGAAGCAGGATGGAGGGAAGACTGCTTCCTCGGCTGTGTTGCTCACGTCCACGTCTCGGTCTTCCCCGTCAGTCTGAGGTGTTTTCCAGATCTGGGCAGGAACACACTTTGAAAGCGGCAGGTAGATTTAAGAGCCTGGTGGGGACAGAGCCCAGGTCCAGCTTTGTTGCTGCTTTGTGAGTTGGATCAAGCCGTTTCATCTTCCACCCGTCGTCCTCAGCCGTCCGTGGGAGGTCCCGGACATCGCAGATTTCTTCCGAAACTCGTTTGTGCTTAGCATGCAATAAAAAAGTTGTTGCAAAGTCTATCTGTCAAGTCTTTGGAAAATGCTGAGCGCTGGTAAAATGGCTGTGTCAAGGTTATGGAAGTCCCTCTCCCACGACACATTGTACAGGACAGCCGCAGAAAGGAGAGAATATTTTTATTAAAAGCCAAATACTTGAAGGAACAGGCAGGCAATTTCCCCCCAACATTTTCCAAATTGCAATTTTTCTTTTTTTATTGCTGCTATGAATAAAGCTGCGTAAGTCAAGGTCTTTCTTCCTGAGGAAAAAGAGCTTCCTTTAAATATTATCTTATTTTTCTAACATCTCCTTTGAGGTTGGGGGGAGGCGAAAGTGCCTGAAGGTGATCAATACGTTCGCTGACTCCCGCCCGCGGACAGGAGTTCCGTGGGGAAGAGAAAAGGAGAAAGCGCATCCGTCTCCGTCTCCTGCGCTCACACCCAGGAGCAGGGCGGCAGTCGGCGGGGTGGTGACCGCCCCAGGCCTTGCTGGGGGCCGCTCCTCATCTATCTCCCGCATGCCAAGCGAACACAGAGAGGAGACGGAAGATTTCCTTCATCCCCATCAGCCCCGGCAGGGAGATTTAGAGAAGAGAATGAGAACTCCACGTTGCCACCCAAAAAAACACTGCAGCTCATTCTAGGGCCAAAATGGATTTACCTGTTCTGATATTTCATATAAGGGATTCATGACCTTTTGGGTCTGGCTTCTTTCATTTATTCGTAGGATGATGTTCTTGAGGTTCATCCACAGTGCAGCGTGTACGGGCATTTCCTTCGTTTTTATGGCTGAATAATATTCCATGCAACTTGCTTCCCCATTTATGCACTGGCGGTGTTTGCGCTCCTCCCCCTTCTGCCCATTGCGAATAGTGTCACTGAGAACACGTACGTCCCCCCGAGACGTGCTTGCCGGTCCTGATTGGAGGGGATGCGCTGCGGCAGCCAGCGGGGTAGAGGCCGGCGGCGCCGCCAACGCCCTACAGCCCACGGCGGAGCCTCGCACAAATAAGAATTTCCCAGTCCTAAATGTACAGTGCCGAGGTGGGAAACAGGTCCTGGCATCTCCACACAAAGGTTATAACTTACTGGACCCCAAATTTGTGTTTTCAAGAAAGTCACTTTTATTGAGATTTGTATCCTAAAGTCTTCTTTGTCTCCATTGGCAAATCCTGTTGACTCTCCCTTCAAGAATGTCCACAATCCCACTGTCCCTCCACTTCCCACTTCCCACCACATCTAATCTTCCATCATCTCTTGTCTGGACGCAGCAAGGGCCTCATTCCTGGTCCCCCATTTGCATTTGCCCCCACACTCATGCCATCACGGGGACAGGTATTTGCACATGGCTGTCCCGTGGTGGCCCAAGTCCCTGCGTGGGTCCTGAAGGCCAACATGGCCTGGCCACTCTGCTTCTGCATTCCTTCCCCCACCCTGATCTCCCCACTCATTCTGCTCCAGCTGCACGGGCCGTCTTCACGGTCCTGGAACACGCTGCGGCATCCCAGGGTGGGCCCTTCACTCCTGTTTGCGTGGCCGTGAAGGCTCTTCCCACACATATTCGCACGGGCTGTTCAATCGCTTGCGTCAGTGCACTCTCTGCTGACGTGCCGCCTCTCAGAGCTCTCCCGTCCGGGCCTCTCTCTTCCCCGATGCTCTTCATTGTTATTCAGGGCACTTATTGCCACCTGGTCATATATGATGGTTGTTATGTTCTTTTGTTCACATTTCACTCTTTTTGTTATCCTCCCTGCTAGAATGAAAGCTCCATGGTGCTGGGACTTTGTCTCTGCAGTGCTCCCAGCTCCTAGAATAGTGTCTGCCACATAAACACTCAATGAATGTTTGTAGAATGAACAAATGATTATATTTTGTGAATGAGCTCAGGCTCCCTGAAACATGACGCTTTCAGGGATTATGGTCATTTGAAATATAGTATCAGATTCAAAGGCATGTGGAAAAAATCCCAAGCAAGCACACTAGAGGTCACAGTGTCCACTGGCTAATGCTCATTTGTGTGTGTGTCTGTGTATTTTTAGCATAGTAGAGTCTCTGGCTCTTACTCTGAGCCTGTTTAAGACCTTGACTTTTGGTAAATCTCCAATACACGTTGCAAACTTCTTTTCCAGGCTGCCATAGGCTGGATGCAGGACATCAGAATGGAGCAGAGAAGGTAGACTCAGACCCCAGGCTGCAGCCAGAGATGAGAGCCCCAAATCATCCAGCACAGACCAAGAACTCAAAAACTCACAGCCACTTAAGAGTTGAGGAATTACCCAGCACAGCCTCACCTCGCTGAGGGTGGGGTTGGGCAGCGCAAGGACCACGCACATTCCTAAGATGCACGTTGAGTCACCACAGTGTTAAACTAAGGCAGAATTCTCTGTTCAGAAGTATGGCTCTGTGCATCTGTGTTTGAGTGCTTTCATCAGAGATGAATAAAACCCACAAAGTTCTGTCTAATCTTTTAAGATTTTTGTGGCCTGGAAACCCCCCTCCGTGCATCAGCACAGTCTGCAAGGATGCTGGAAAACAGAAGGTCACCAAAAGTGAGCTCATGGCTGGTAGAGCAGGATAAATCCAAGGCTCACCCTGACCAATACTCTTGCTACTGGAGAAGTCCAAGATCAGGTCCCTCGGGACTAGCTTCTCATGGGCAGGAGGGGCAGGGAAATCCCAGGAAAACACAGCTGTGGGCAAGCCCTTTTCCCAGCCAGGCTGACTCAGAAGGTCTACACCATGAGCTCCAAATTCTGTGCTCACTTGGTTAGGATTGAGAATACACTGGAACTGGCCCAGGTCCAGTCTCTGTCTGCCACTTCCCCATCCTCACTTTGTGCTGCAAACCTGGGCACTCGTGCGAGTGTACAGCAGCACATGTGCATGCCAGTCACAGTGCCATTGGCAGGTACCAACCAGATCTACTGCAGATCCCAGACCATGAATGTGAAAGATCAGAGTGCGAGAACAGAGACAAGAACAGGGATGCAGTAACCAGATTCACTGAGCCACTCCTCCGTCCATCTTTGACGTTTCCTCTTCTGCGAATTGCCTTTTTGGGCCATCTTTTTCACTGGAGGGTCCAATACACCCATTACAATCATTGACTGCAGATTATAACAGACAGGCCACGATGCTTTCTGTGCAAGACAGTCAGTAGCAGGTCATGACTCAGAAACATGTCAGCGTCCTTTTCAATGTTATGTATCAGTCAGCATGTCAACAGCTGGAGGGAATCAGGGTTAGGTTCTTTACTCAGAGACGGTGCCTCACCGTGAATCCCAAGACCCCCCGGGTGGGGTAATTTGGAAGCCTGGTGATCCTGTAGCTTATCAAGAGAATCAACATATGATTACAAGAAAAAGAAAATTTAGCAGTGTTGATAGATGTCTGATCCATTAAGAACATCAACAGTTTTTTTCTACACCAGAAATAACCAGCTAAGAAATATAATAATAATAATTAAGATTATCCCTCCTAATAATAACACAACACATGAAGTATCAGGAATCACCTAAGACTATATGAAACTTTTGTGGGGATATTTAAAACTTTAGAGATGGACATCGAAGTTGGTATGAATAAATAGAAAATAATCCCTGCTCCGGGTGGGATGACAATATTGTAAAGAAGGCTGTTCTTAAATTGAGTGATAAATCCAATGTAAACCCAATCACAGGTCTAGCTGGATTTTTCTTGAGGAACTTGATAAACTTACTATAAAATTTGTTTGGAATCTAAAAAGATTCTGAAAAAGAAGAGTAAGGTGGGGGGCTTGACCTACTAGATCCCGGGACATTCTGTAGAGCTGCAGTCATGGAAAGAACACGGTAATTCCGAAGGAAAGAAAGGGCCAGTGAAACCGAAGACAGAGCTCAGGGGAGACTCCAGCACACCTGGGAACGTAATGTACGGCATGGGTGCCACCTCCTTCAAGTGACAGGTGATGATGGAAATGATATCTTTGTACTCTAGAGGTGAAGAAAGACTTATTTGCATCTCAAAATACCATAACAGAGAAGACTATTGATGAATTTAATATTAATAATACCATGATAAAGATTTCTGCTCAATGCTGATTGGGAGACGATATCCATAATGTCTAAAACCAGTAAGTGAGAAAAAAGTTGACTATATAAGGAAACATTGAAATTCATAAGGAAAGGGTAAGAACCTCAACAGAAAAATGAGCAAAAGGGCACAAAAAGACAATTTACGGAAGAGGAAACTTCAAAGACTTATGAAAAGAGAAGGCTGTTTAAACCCACTAGTAATTAAAGAATTGCAAATTGAAAGACACTATCACTTTACACCCATTAAAACTCACTTTATGTGTTAGACCTGCAAATGTTTGCTGGCTGGATAAGGCCCCTAGTGCCAGAGAGAACCTCCCCACACCCTCCGGGAGGAGCATAGACCGGTGTAGTCGTTCCTTAGAGCAATGCATGAGAATTAGCAACCTGCCTGGGGAGTTCCTGGCAGTGCTCTTACGTGGGTGGGGGGTGGAGGCTGTGGGGGTGTCTGTCCCCAGATAGAATGTGGCACAGGAGCATGGAAACGGTCAGTTTCTCTGTCCACTTGGTGGGGTCCAGTCCCCAGTTATTCAACCAAGCACCCGCCTAGGTGTTGCTGTGAAGGAATTTTGTAGGTGAGACCAAGGTCAATAATCAGGTCACTTCATGTAAGGGAGACCATGCAGGATATTGGGAGTGGGCCCAGGCAATCATTGGAAAGGCCGTCGGACCAAAACTGAGGCTTCCCTGAAGAAAAAGAAATTCTGCCTGTGGACCGAGTTCCAGCTGCCCCGAGTGACCCAGGAGCAGGTCTGCGTCAGCAGCTTGAAGGAGCAGGGGTGCGCCAGAGGGAGCGGGTGGGGAAAGACGGCAGATGGGGCAGTGCAGGGGTGGGGGCAGCCGGGAGGCTGGGGCTGTGAAATGAGGCAGCGGTGTGAGCGAGTGAGCACGCACATGCACACACACACACACACACACACACACAAACACACATGCATGCACGCACATTCTGCCTGACCTCCCACCATGGGGCTGTGTCCAGATGGGAGACATATGTCCCCTGAGCCCTGCCCAGGGCTGGTTGAGTGCATCCTTCCTCATATGGGTATCTAACCAAACTACCTGGAGCTCTCATTTTTTTTTTAAATACAACAAGACCCTTATGTGTAAACTACAAGTGGCATCTATCTGAGGGTTCTGCATCTGCAGATCCAACCAACCATGGATAGAAAAATACATGAGAAAAACATGCAAACAATAAAAAATAACAATACAACAATAAAAAATAATACAAATTAGAAAAAACACAATATAACAACAATTTACATAGCACTTACATTGCATTAGTTATTATGAGTAATCTAGACATGGTTTAAAGTATGTAGGAGGATGTGCGTAGGTTATATCAAATACTATACACCATTTTTGAACTTTGGTATCTGGGGGTGAGGGGTGGGGGGTGGTCCTGGAACCAATCCCCCATGGGTACCGAGGGACAATTGCACTTCATTTTAGTGTTCAGTTGGAGAAAAGTGCCGTGGTGTGGTTACAGTAACTGACCCCAGTTTTGTTTGGGGCATAAATAAAAGACAAACATTTCCACCTCTTTTGGAGTCAGCTTCTAGCTAATAAGATGCAAGTTGAAGTGTTGTGTGAAGTGCCTAGGAACTATCTTTAAAAGACAGAAAGCATAACCTTCTTTCCTCCAGTCCTCTTTCCTGTTGTCTGAAATGTGGATGTGATGACTGGAGTTTCTGCAGTTGTTTTGCGCTCTCAGGACAGGCGATGTACTCAGGACAGCAAGGAGATAGATGGACGTGGCCTGGCCCCTGACACCCACGGGGTCACTCACTATACCCGTCTCCCAGATAAACCTCTGGTGTGAAGGCTCCAGACATTAACGTCAGAGAATAAGTCAGGACTTTTGCCTGAGATTAAAACTCTGAGTTTATTTCACGTGAGGTAATGAATCCTTATGTTTTAATTTCTGTTGTTTGGAGGGTTTCTGTTATATGTAGCTGAACCAGATCCTAATGCACTCGGGGAAGGGAAATTAGGACTAATGGATTGTACATCCTGGTAGCAGCACACGACCCGGGTCTGGATGAGTAATTGTGCAGGAGATGGAGGGGAAGGGAGGCTGAGACGACACTCGGGTCTTATGCTCGAGTGCTGCACTGCAGAGCTGAGGACAGTGGGAGGAGGACGTTAGGGAACATAATGAGTTCAGTTCGGGGCAGACGACACTCTATTGGAAACGGAGACTGGGGAATTAACGGTGGGCCTGGGGTCAAGGTCACAGCACAGTAATAGGTAGAGCAATTAGTGAGATCGCCCAGAGAGTGCGGAGAGAAAGGGTAGGAGGGGGTCGGTTATAGCTAGCAGGCACGGAGAGGCCTAAAAGGGGTGGGCGGTGAGGTAGGATGTGCAGGGGCAATGGGACAGGGAGTGGGGCAGGCTCCCAAGACGCAGAGACTGGGCTCATGGGGTGTGTGTGTGTGTTTTTTGGAGACCTCTGTGGGAGAATGGCCTTGAAGGTGATGACTCAGTGGGCAGGCGGGACATCTGCCCGGGGCGAGCCTGCTGGCTGTGGCCCTCCAGGAGGTCTGAGCCGAAGCCCTTGGGTGAGTGCCCAGCACAGACTGAGCCCTCCAGGAGCGCTGCTGGGGTCTCCACTCCTGTCCCACAGCCCGTCCTCCTGGGAAGTCCCTGGCAGTGCCCAGCAGGTGGGACAATCAAGGGGAGCAAACCAGCCTGTTGGCTTCCGCAGCCTCCAGCAGGGGGACTGCAGTCAGAGGTCTCAATCGGGTTCTTTAAAATTACAGAAAGGGTGGAGCACTTAACCTAGTTGAATAATCCTGTGACAACTGTGACAGGGGGACCTTGGAGACACGTGGGAGCCTGCGGCACACGCAAGGCTGGTTTCTCATGGCGGCGACAGGCCCTGCAAAGCCCGTCCGTCTCTCATGCTCCGTGTCACGGCGGTGCCGCCTCGGCCGGTTTAGTCTCTGGGAACCAACTCCTTCCTGCTCAGGGCTGGGCGGGCATCGTTTACCTGGAGCCATTTCCCAGGAGAATTAAAACCCAAACGTCCCAGGCTTCAGTCTCTGACTCGGTGGTGGGATCTTTGCAGGGAAAGCCCCGAGACCAGAGACCAGAGGACCGTGTCTCCCTGTGCTTGGGGAGCGGAACACAGGGCTGTTACTAGCCATCTGTCACTGCATAATGAATTGCTCCAAAACTTAGCTGCTTATAACAACACATGTTTATTCTGTCACATTCTGTGGGCCAGGAATCAGCCGGCTTTGCTGGGTCTTCTGCGGCCATCAAGGTGTCAGCGGGGGCCTCAGTCACGTTGAGGCTCAACTGCGAAAGGATTGGCTTTGAAGCCCCTCGTGGGGGTGGCAGGACACAGTTCCTTGTGGCTCTTGGCCCCGGGGCCACCCCCAGCTCCTTGCCACATGAGTCTGTCTGTCACAGCCTCTTGCTCCATCAAAGCCAGCAAGAGTCTGCCAGCAAGACCAACATCACCGTCCTTCGTACCCGGATCTTGGAAGCGACATCCCCCAGTGTTGTCATGGGGCTCAGGGCAGTGCCGCCCAACAGAGACACACTGTGGGCCTTAGATACGTGATTGTAAATCTCCAGCCACGTTAAAATATAGGAGTAAACCAGTAAAATGTAATAATATATTTTATTTAATCAAAGGTATCACAAATAAAAATTTAAACATGCAATCAATATAAAAATTATTAAAGAGGTATTTTACATTCTTCTTTTCCTACTTGATCTTTGAAATCTGTTGCCTACCACACACTCACACCACGTCTCAGTTTGGACGGGCCAATCTCCAGTGTTCGACGGCTGCGGGGGCGAATGGCAGCCACTCTTGGCGCTCAGTCTAGAATGAGCTTCACGGGGCATTCGGTGGGCCAGTGCGGGCCTGAGCGGGGACCTGGGAGGCCGAGTGACACCTGGGAGGCTGGGGTGAGGCCCCTGGGCTCACTGATGAGGGAAGGCTGCCCGGGTCCTCAGTCCCCGAGGGGGGTGCCCCGCCGACTCCCTTCTGATCCCTGCCAGTCCCGGGACCTGGACTCACTAGCAGGTGCTCGCGTTCTGTCCCTACGTCCGGCATCTGGCTCCTGGGTGCCCGGATAGCTGTCTAATGTTTGCACTTTGCTTGCCGGTGGCCCTGTGTGTTTGGGCTGCCAACTTGGAAGGTGAGTCCTTTTGGGTGCCCAGTGCAAAATGACGTCTGGGTGACTTTGGGACCCTAGAAGAGGGGCTGACTTTTGCTTGCAAACTTGTTTGGAAAAATAAATAGGACCCAAATCAATGTGCACATACTCAATGCGTCATCTGCTAAGCGAGAAGTACTTGGGCCAAGGCTACACTCAAATCCTGACCCGTTTGCCTTTCAAGAGCAGGCGTCACATAGTTCCTACTCAAAACACCGAGGCAGTTCCGATGGAGGCCCAGGGAACCTGCGTGTCCAAAGCCTGTCACTCTTCCCTTCTCGCTTTGCGGGAGCCAGCTGCCCCGGCAGGATCAGGCCACACCTGGCCGGGCTGTCCTGCCGCGGGAGGCTCTGCCCTGCTGGCTGGCACCTGCTCCCCCCGGCAAACACTGGCTCCTGCACTGACGCTCACTGTTGTCGCTTGGGTTTGGCAAATGCTTCCCACAATATTTACCCCGGCATTCCTCTCTCTGGGAGAGTCTTAGTACACATCCCTCCAGGGAGGATCTCAGAGCTCTTGTAATAAACAAACCTGCCTTCTGCGGTTTAACCAGCACATCCGAGGTGACTCAACCAGGAGTCCTTTCTCGAAGGATCTGGGGGACCCGATCCTGTCTGGCTCTGACTGGCTCTTTCTGCCCCTGGCAGCCCGACCAGCCATGAACTTACCCCAAATTCTTTCTTACTCAACACCCTGTCTACACTGATTCTTTTGGCTGCATAAGAGAATAATGCAACATTCAAGCCTCAGAGCAAAGGCTGCAAAAGAGCAGCTATTTTGGGCCTACGAGAGCAAATCCGCCATCCTAAAGGTGCATCAGGACCTAGAACATTCTGGGGTCTCACGAACCCTATTGAGAGCGAACTTTGGGGGAAAGTACACCTCTCTAAGAGTCCAGCTGTGTCCTTGTTTTAGTAATGTAAAATAATCTTTTTCTAGTTTTCTTAGAATGTCACTATATGCTGCTAGCTCAGTGGATTGTCATATTGTGCAAACTTAGCCGGTTTTCTGTTTGACTATTTGAGTGCAGTGAGTGGCTTGGCTGGTTTCCCGGGGGAGCTGACTGGGGCGGTTTGTTTGTAGCTGACACACCCCAGTCCTCACGCCGTCCCTCCCTAGCTCCCGCGCGCTGCCCCTGGCGGTGACGTCTGGTCCTGAGTACAGATGCCCACTGGCTCCAACACGTTTCTCTTCCTAAAACCTTCAATTACATGGGTGCAATTGGGATTTTCATCATCACTTAATACCACGTCTCAGTGACAATTACAGAACAATGAAGACAGATCAAAACTTGTCAGTAGATGTACATTTCAGAGGGAAAAACCCCTTTCAATACTTTGAAAGAAAAATAAATGGGACCCAAACCAATGTGTCATCTGCTAAGAGAGATGTATTTGGGGCAAGGTTACACTCCAATCCAAAGTTCATAAATGCTCTCAGGGAAAGCAAGTGACGCTCTGGGTGGCAGGGGCTGGGGGTAGGGTGCTGACTGGCAAGATGGCGCCAAGGGCCAATGGTGCCCTGAGGTTCCTCACCCTCCGTGGTCCCTGAACTCTCTGATCCGCGTCTGGGGTACCCAGGGAGGTGTCCCCACACCACCCACACACAGATGGGCATGTCGTCAGGGTTCTCCAGAGAAACGGAGCCAATAGGCTGGAAACTCAGGGAAGAGTCAGCGTTACTGTCTGAAGTCTAAATCCTGCTGGGCAGCAGGCTGGGAAGTCAGGCAGGGGTTCTATGTGGCCATCTTGGGGACAATTCCTTCTTCTTTGGGAAACCTCAGTCTTTGCTCTTAAGGCCTTTGACTGATTAAACGAGGCCCACCACATCACGGAGCATCAGCTGCTTTACTCAAAGTCTACAGATTTAGATGTTGATCACATCTGAAAAATACCTTCACAGCAGCACCCAGACTAGAGTTTGACCACACGACTGGGCGCCACAGCTCCTGATTCTGGAAACTTGCCAATGGTGACCCTGAGTGGGCATGGTGGGCTCTCGGAGGGGGCTCAGGGGCTGCGGCTGCCTTTCCCTGCTGACTTGCGATGGGCGAGGCGTCCCCTCCTGGCCCGGGTGGGCAGCCCCCTCTCCTCCCCAGCCTGCGTGCTGTGCTGGGAGGCGCAGGCCTCTGCTGTCAGGCGGCAGCCGGCGCTGACCTGGAGCCACCACTGTGGCTTGTGCGCAGCCGCTGAGCAAGGACACTCCATGTTGTCACAGCACTACCCAGGGTCTTGCCTCTGCGGATCACCCAGGATGCTCTGGGGTACAGGTGAATAGATTGCCCGACAAAACACAGGATGTGCAGTTCAACTGGAATTTCAGGTAAAAACCAAAGTTTTAGAATAAGTACGTCTCATACCATATTTGAGACATACTTACACTAAAAAATCATTTGGTATTTGCCTGAAATTTAACTTTAAAACTGGGCGTTCTGTATTTTTAATTGTTGAATCTGGCAGCCCTCCGGGGGCAGGACACATGTCCCTGCAGGGAGACGATTCAATACTTCAGGAATCCTTCTCTTTTCCAGGCTGCCATGGGACCAGCCCTTTCCAAGGCCCCCTCAGAGTCTCTGGGAGTTTGTTCCTTCAGTTTCCATTCCTTCTTGAGACAGATGTTTTTGGAACACCTGGGCTCTGGTTAGGGTGTTGGGCTCTGGTTAGGGCCTAACCCTAACGCCAAGATTACAAACCGTATCTAGCAACGACTGACGCTGGTGAAATCAGAGCTCGCCAAGCGCTTGTCAGACGCTGCCAGAGCCAGCGAACTCTCTTTCAAAACGACCTGCGTAACCTCCTCTTTCCCCAACAGTCCCTCACCTTTTCATTGTCCTCTGCACATACTTGGGCCACCCTGGTCTGTACGTGTGTATGGATTGCAGTCCTGCTTGTATATCGTTCCAAATACAATCTTTTTATTTAGAGATTCACCACCCTACACTTTTCATGGTGATATAATCTGGTGTCAGAAGTGGGGTTTGAAGCAGATTCACCTGGAAAGGTCAATGCCCCCCAGAACTATTGCTGTGGCCCCGCACTCAGGCTGCCTGAGCCCCTGCTTGCAGGGGTCACCCCCGCCCGGTCATGAGTCTTTCTTGCATAGAACTCTCAGTTTTCTTTTGGTTGAGTTCTCCGGTTTTATTTGGGATTTGTTTTGAGGGGTCTCTTTCCTCCTCCTGTTTATGAGAGGCCTTTAGCTCGTGAGGAGCTTCCTCCCTCCGGAAGGAGGTCTCCTGCTGAGAGGGCCTTTCCCCCTCCTAGTGTCTGAGAGAACTTTTCCTCCTGTTAAAGGAGGCTTTGTGGTCCTTCCTGGTGAGCGCATACGTTACTTTTTGGTTTCCTTTTGCACACCTGATATTTTGGCTTTTGCATGTTAGACCTTAGCGCTAACTTGCCTAGATAAATGTATTTACAAGATGGGCTATCAAAGTTCAAAGGCAAGACTGGGACCCCAGCTGGTGACACATGCAAACATTACGGGGACAGTTGGATAGTTTGTTCTTCTTAGAACTAAACTAAGAGACCACAGCTGTAAAGCACACAGTCCGTGTAGAATGCATATCTCAATTTGCAGCTCAAGGCTCCCAAATGCACGCAGGACTCAAAGGCCGCCTTGCTGCAAATACTGCCTCAAAGCCATGGAGACACTTTCATCTCCGGACGCCCCTTCCCACACCTCCTCCTCCTCCTCCTTCTCTGAGCCGGGCTCTCTTCTCTCCAACACTCCTCAGCTATTCCGGCACACTGACGACTTAAGTAAAGACACTTGAAAACAGCAGGTACAAAAAAATTGTTTTGACCTTCGTACTGTTTCTTAAAAGCAAAAGATGAAATTCCCACGTCAAAGACGTTTTCCCTGCACTCGGAGGGAAGGCAACACGCTTATTTTCAAGGACAAAGAATGAAAACCACGAGAACACTTTTGTTAGATTAACTCTTATCTTTTAAGCCTCCTCACACAATTTGGTTCACAGCCTTCATAAGATTACCTTTCCCGGCAAAGGAAAAATCTTGGAGTGTAACCTTGCTCCACTTGTCAGAAATATAATTTGAATTCGACTGTCTTCATATAAACTGGTGAATTCATATTACTGTGTTTTGCTCACGACTGCATTTTTAAAGTAAAAACTGTAAGGTCTTTGTTTTTGTTCATTTGTATGCTTAGGTATTTTTTATGTTTATATGTTTTATGTATATAGTATTTTTCTACCAAAATACATAAAAGAGCGCTGTGGCTTAAAGGGAAAAATAAGCGCTTAAATAACTTATCACAAGTATGCTAATTGGCCTAAATGTCTTTTAGTTCACCTGGCCTAAGTAAATATTTGATAAATAAGTTGATTTTAAATTTGTTGGTAAAATAAAAATGAAGATGTGTTCAGATTTGTTAGCACACCTTATTTTTTTCCCTCTGGTAAACATTTTAAAATCATAAAAGGATGAGTTTGACGGAAAACCAGGTGTGCAGGATCCATTGTTCCCCGTGGGTCAGGCACGACCGTTTGATTTTAGGGTTTGTCTTTGACAGGAAAATAACTGGAAATAATGACTAGCCCTGCCTAACATCTCAGGTTTCACAAGTAATGCAGGTACACCTGTTAAAAATAAGACATCAGGTGAACGTAAATGGGATCAACATTTATAAAAAAGCTTTTCACGTAATTTGAAATCTTAAAGTTACGTTGAATTAAATAATAGAGATTCATAAAATAGCTGAGTCACTTCTAAATAAATTAAAATACTGAAACTGTAATTGCTAAACATAGATTCAAGTTTATTTACTTTTGGTTTCTTAAACTGAATGAAAAGATAAAAGCTGTTTGGCTCTATTAGTCAGTATGTCTTATTTCACATCAAAAAATGTTCTATAAAAATATGGTTTTAGAGATTATAAAATATATATTCATGATATATTAATATGTAATAGTTCAAAATTACTTACTTCGTGGCTTTCTACCAGAAATTAAGGTTACTAAAGATTAAAAGTTATAATTAATATATATATTTCTGTATACAAAATGTACAAGAAATAATTTTTGTATGATAAAGAATTTTGTGTGGTGTCAATGATAAGGAGGAAAAAAGTGAATTTTTGTCCAAAGGTAAAATGATTGGTTGTTCCAATATAAAAAAGGGTGACATGTGGGACAAGACTGGGGGCTCAGGAGAATGATGGAAGGTCTAGGAAGGTCACCGGGGGGTTTAGGACAGACGGGCTTCATATACCGAGTTTTGTGTGTGTGTTGGCGGGCTGGAAGGAATTGTTTATAAATTGTTCTAAGAAGTAAGCATTGGTGTCAGGGGTGCACTGATAAAGGACTGGGGTCTGGTTCTCTATGTGTGGAGCAAGAACATTTTCTTAGCATCTTTTTTTTGTTTTGTTTTCTGAGACAGAGTCTTACTCTGTTGCCTGGGCTAGAATGCCGTGGCGTCAGCCTATCTCAGAGCAACCTCAAACTCCTGGGCTCAAGGGATCCTCCTGCCTCAGCCTCCCGAGTAGCTGGAACTAAATGCCTGCACCACCACGCTGGCTAATTTTTTTTTTTCTATTTTTAGTTGCCCAGCTAATTTTTTTTTTTCTATTTTTAGTAGAGACGGGGTCTTGCTCTTTCTTAGGCTGGTCACAAACTCCTGACCTCAAGCAATCCTCCTGCCTTGGCCTCTCAGAGTGTTAGGATTACAGGCGTGAAACACCATGCCTGGCCAGGATCTTGATCTACTCTTAGTTAAAAAAAAAAAAAAAAAAAAAAAATTCTAAGAGGTTTTGATTTTAGTTCTGAAATCTGCTGTTTTAAATTTTCAACCATCTTCCCTACTACAGCTTCTTCCTGTTTTACAGTTTCTACCAAATTTCAAGTTGGAAGTGTTATTTTCTTAATTTAAAATGATAATTTTATTTCTCAAGGTAGATTTTTTTCCCTTAAAGATTTTCAGATTCGGTAGCTCAAGGGTGTGGGTTTTTATAACGCGTATCTCACTCCATGGGACTTGCAGTTCGTGCATCATCTCCTTCTGCTCTTCTTCCTTCTCTGCCTAAAAAGGCACAACTTTTTGCTTAACTGGAGTGGTGGCTCTCTCCCTCAACTCTTTTTTTGGTCAGATTTTGTAGCTCTTTCCCAGTTCTGACTCTGCTATTGTGCCCTGATGCTGAGAATGTTTGTCTTGAAGACCTAGAATGATGTTTCCTCCCGTAGAACTTGGATGTTCATGCTGTGTCTAAATTGTTCTTTGTAACTGGGCAATTTCACATACTTTTACTTTTTCTAAAAGCCATGCACTGCCCTGCTCAGGTACTGGATTTCTTGTTTATGTTATTCTTCTACACTATGGTTATACACTCAGACCCTGAGACACCCAGTCTTCCAGCGTCTCATTGAGTTCAAGCACCTTCCCAAACCCAGAAGGTTTGGCTTCCCGGTTATCCAAACGTGCTTCCTGTGAGGAGGAGCAGTCACGCTGCAGGAAGCTTTCCTTTACCTTTTAAGTAAGCAGCCTACGAAACAGAGATTTTGTGTTTTAAAATAGTTTCTTGTGTTTCATGCTGTCTTTATTAGGTTTTTGACTACTTGGGAAAACTAAGTCATCTCTAATACAGGTCTAAGCTTTTTTTCCTCTCAATTATGTAACTTTTTATATTTGCTTTTGAAGTCTTTTAAATATCATTCTAATTAAATAAATGACTATTATTTCTCAATGACAGGTGATTCCATCTTAATTAAATGTTTTAAGCTTTTAACATCTTTGACAAACTTCGAAAATTGAATTCTAATTAAAGTCTTTTTAACCTAAAATTGACTTTGGGATTTTTCAGTTGGGCCTCTGAAAAGCCTCAAAGGATGTGTCTCTCATTAGGCTTATTTGATATGCTGTATCATATAAAAAGCTCTGTCAAATAATAAAGTGATACCGGATCTTCTTTAGCTAGTATTTGTATGGATATGTTATTGATGTGAATGTTCTGAAAATTATATAAAATTTATAAAAGTCTAATGGTTTTAGTGTGATGCTGTCAGCCATGATTCTAGTTGTTATCTTAAAATACTGCATGCAGGAGAAATAGCTGAAGTCCCTTGTCAGTTGCTGAACTTTCATCAGATTTTAACTGCAGCTATTCTAAGTTTTGCAATCTACGGTGTTTATTCTTCTCTAAGGGCATCTGCAGTCAGATTCATAAAAAGGAATCTCAAAAGTACTCTTAAATGCAGGTTTCTAGTCACTTTATCAATGGACTAAACAAAATTTTCTAAAACTCTGATAAAAACTGATGGGCTTATGAAAGTACAGATTAGGCAGAAGAAAATTAATCAGGACAAAAACGAATTACATGACATTGAATAACTGATAAAAATTATAATTTTTATGACTTTTATTTGAAACATTGTTGGTTCTTTACTTAAATGTTTGTTTTCTAGATTTAAGAAAACTTTCTCTCTTAAGCTATCTATAGTTTTCAGTAATTTGGTGAAGTAGACTTTTATAAACAGGTGAAAATATTTATTTTTTCTTTGGACTTCATCCCTCCAAAATTCAGAAACTATCAGTGAGTATTTTTTATTTTATGACAATATAGCCATTTACATAATTTCAATAAAAATCTGTTTTCTTTATAACAGTATGTAACTAGCAATGTCAGTTATATTACCAGGGTTTGACTACGATGTCATATTGAAAATTATTTATAGATAAAATCTAAGGCTTGCCTGAATTTGGTTTCCTAGACTCAAAAATTAAAAAAAAAAAGTTTAATCTGAGATTCAATCACTGTTCTTGCTATATATGTATAAATAATCAGACAAAAATCTGATAAAATTAAATTTATTTTACAAGCAAATTAGTCTCACTCTGATTATCCTTGGTAAAAATCAGGATGACTGTAACATACCTGTTACTAGATTGCAGCACTGCACATTGCTTTTGAGTTCTTGTTATCTACCTGCAGACTGGACTAGATCCCGAATTCTAGTTCCCTCCAATAGCTGGCTACACATTTCCCATTAAGAACAAGAGCTGCTCTGTTCCTAAGACCCTGTAAGCTGAAACTGAATGCATATCAAGGGACGAATCTTGTGTCCCATATGTGGACCATACGGAGAGTTCACCAAATCACTCGCTGCCATAACCAGAGACATTTGAACTGCAAGACTGCTGGCATCCTGAGACCCGTGGCATAAAGAGATTCTTACCCCTCCTAATGCTCAGCTTTTTCACCTGACAGCAAAGTGCTGTAATTAAAATTTCACAGTCAGGAACTGCTGTGAGTAACCTGACAGAACCTGACCTAAAAATCCCTGTAGTCCACCCAGTGGGTGACCTCAACAACATCCCTAGCACAACTTGTTGTTCAAGCTGTAGCAGAAGGCCCTTTTATAAAGCTGGCGCTCTCTGCTTTAGTTCAACCGAGGCACGGAATGTCGCTCAGTGCTGTGACAGGCCTCCCCCAGCTTCCCCAGGGTCTCTTGATTTGCTTAGTTGGTTGCCTTAGGCTTGGGCTCCTGGCCTGAGATCATTATACAACCTGAATTTATTATCTCCTGCTGGTTTTACTTAGAATTATTTCCTTTAAACATTGCACCTGTTGCCTGCCCAACCTCTGCAGGAGTGCCACTCTTTGAACGGAAATGCTGGCCCAGCACTTCAGAGTGACCGCTGACACCCATGGAACTGACTAAAGGAAGCTTAATAGTGGACTCCAGGTAGACTAGCCTGAGAGTCGCCTTCCCCAGCCCTCTCGTGCTGCTCAAAGGCGGCTGAGAGCATTTTGACACTGACTCCGATTTAGCAATCACTGCCCTGGTGTAGGACCAGACCAGCAACCAGGAACAAGTTCATCCCAGCACAGAGGGACAGTCTACACCTAACTACAGGGTAGCTGATCAGTGATACTTTCAGAGAAAAATCTTGATCAGAAGGGGGAAAGGTAAAAGGTGTACGATTCAAACTGGAGTCGCTTGTGTCAGAGCCTGGCCAGTCGCCAGGGAGGCAACGAAGGGGAGGGGCTCCCATGCACGATTTGCCTGATAGGAACTAGCACAAAGTATTTCTCAAACCGCAGCTCACCGCACGAGTAGGCAAGGACAGCTAACAGCACAAGGACAGCTAACAGCACGAGGACAGATAGCTGCTTATACAAGAACAACTGCCCAACACACTGTCTCACAAGCCCAGTGCACAACTACAAGGGCCTAAGCCTAACTTCAAGATTATGAGTCATATCGACGAGGAACACCAGAATGTGATCGTGGGTGGACCGTGGACTTCAGCTCTTTGGCGTCTCTTCTCCCTCAATTGTAGAGACACTGATGTTCCCTCAAATGCGGACATCAACACAGCGTCGGGTGAGATGTGAGTGGGACGACGGGTGTCCAGTGCCTGGTCCGGGGCCTGACAATGGCACCTGATGACCTGCTGCTCCGTGTCCCCGCAGCCCTGTCTGAGCACCTGCGGGGACAGGACCCTTCCGACTGCCCCGTGCCAGAGGCTGCGAAGGCTTCTCTGAGGGCAGGTAGTTTGCAAACAGCCCGTAAAAAGATCAAGTGTTAACTTGCTGCCTTCTGTCCTGGACCTTAGGGACTTAGGGTGAAATTAGTTGGGACGCAGCAAAGGATACCAACATCTCTGCTTGGGAGGGATACCTAAAAGGCAGCAGAGGTGTCATAAGAAGACAAAATGGTCAAACTGTGTTCTAATAGACAATAATGATATATTGCACATCCTATCAAAAGATAAGAACAAATTAAAAAATGTAGTAAACTAATTGGTACACAGTTATATTAGCAATTTCTGCTTCACATTTACTATTTTTTTGCCAAAACAATTAGCAATTTTGACATGGCAGAAAACCAGAAATACACTTTCTATATGCCTGCTGAGTTTCAGTTTACAAGTCCTCTCCCTGTGAGGTGCTGAGGGATCCCACACAGTGATGGTGGGGCCCGAGCTTCGATTCTAGCGTAGATGCCCGGGCAGCTGAGGGAGACATCCTCCGGGGCTGCGTGCAGGCAGATGGGCGCTGTGTCACTGGCTTGGGCTTCACCCAGGTGCTCAGAGGAACCCTGAGCACTGATGAGCTCATCTTCCGAGAGGCAGGAGAAGTCGCTGTGTGTCTCTGGCCTTCAGCATTTTGGAAGCAGGAGGAGCTGCCTCCCTGGGCCCTTTCCTGGGTCCCACAGCCTAACCTAAGCACCTACGGAAGGAATAACCCTGCCTGGGGAAAATGTCAAGGGAAAAAAAGATGTTTCTGTGTAAGGCCCATGGGGTAGTTCTATCCATCCACCCACCACCCATCCCTGCATTCTCTGCATCCCACGTGGCTTCTGCCTGATTTTTCCCACCCAAGCACTAAGGCCCTGTGTACTGCACCAGCCTGTGTGCGAAGACCCTGAAGTGAGTAAACCCAAAAGGAGGGTGGAATCCAAAATGACCAACCAAATGAACCAGAACTCCCAGGAAACTGAATCAAAAGGAAACTCCCGTTTGTAAGCCCATGTGTTTACCTATTTGTTCCTCACCTGCAAAGCTTCACCCCATAGCAACACGCTCTGAGACAATCCAGGTTCCCTTGGCCATTGTTAACATTCTTCACTGAGGGGTGGGACCCTGGTACCCGCTGGAGGTTGGTGTGAGAACTAATGCAGGAATTACATTGTTTGAAAAGACACTGGTTTGAGTGCTGTTTTTGAAGCGATTTCCTCGGAATCCACAGCCCACTGGCAACGACCTATGTCATTGCTGTGACTGCTAGACGGTTTTGAGAGCTTAATTAGCAAAATCAGATTTTAAGCAAATTTGTGTCCTCCATTGTTATATTATAAAATTATGTGCCTTAATATAGCCTGAAGTGGGTATATCTGTATATCCTACCCAATCAAGGAAGAAATGCTTTGCTTTTTCTTTTTTGGGAGGACTATCATTCAGCAAGTAAGAGAATAAATTTGGGACCTCTCTTTCTCTCTCTTTCTCTCTCTTATTTTCCTAGGGCCGCCATAACAAATTAACACCAACTTAGTGGCTTAAAACAACAGAAATTTATTCTCACAGGACTCCAAAAGCAAGGTGTTGCCAGGGTTGGTTCCTTCTATTCTTTTTTTCTTCACATTCCAGGATAGTGCCTCGTTCCTAGTTCCTTACTTTTGGTAAAAGTAAGAAGTACTATCTAATGTAAAATTATTGGAATCATTTAAAAGGGGTAAATTTTGTAAAGTTGCTAGAAATATCCTTCAAAGTTAGAGAGTTAAAAGTTGTTTCAGGATTGACTTAATGTAATGTTTTAGTGACCCGGGAAAGTAATTGACCATGTTTAAGTAAAATCAGATTAGAAAAATCAATGGCACTTCACGCCTGCTTCCGCTCTGTGAGCTGCACCCGCTGCCGACCAAACCTGCTGGCAGTGTTGCCTGCAGAAATGAAACGAGAAGATAGTTCTAAAAGGTCTTTGAGAAACTAAAAACTTTGCAAATGCAGGAAAAAAAACAAAAAGGGAATGATTTCCTATGGGAACATTTATTCATGCCGTTTAGAATTACTTCCTTGGCTTTTACCATCAATATTATTTATCAGGAGACCTTTAATGACTCTAAAAGTCTTTTCAAAAATACTCTGAGATTGATTTAAAAAAGTTGTGATCTCAAAACTCACCATATTGTGACCTTGTTTCCCATACCCTGGCTAATTGCTGCACAGTTACACGATTTCTGCACGTAAAGATGAACAAATGAAAGGTGATCTATTTAAATTCCATTTTGGCAAGCAGTTTGTATATACGTCTACCTTACTATCCCTATGATTTCACTCCATTTAAGTAAAAATAACTTATTTCCAGTAACATTTATTCTGCCACGGAATATACTTCTTTTAAGACAACGAAGTCGAGCTACGAGTTTGCATTGTGTAAGGTTTGGGCCCGCACCTGTCCTATGGACACAGAGAGCGCACTTTGCATAGTCGGTGTTAGGGACTAGGGAACTGGTTCAATCCTATTGGGTCTTTTACTTTTGCCTTAAGAAAAATACATCCCTGGACACAGAGGGCCCAGGCCACTGCTTGTCACCTCTTGGAAGCAGCTGTGGTTGGATACACTCTGGGGAGAGTGTGGCGTTCAGCCCACTTCCATCTGTCACCCCACAAGTCCCGTGTCAACACCCTGTTGATGGTGTATCTTCCATGACTGCACCCAAAGGAAAGGTTGTAAATTCACCTGGGATGAAAGGAACAGCCTGAAAGTGGATCCTAACAGCCAACTCAAGGTGTCAACATGAATGCAACAAGTCAATCTCATTGTTATTTCCAAAATAATTTACTGAGTTCCAGTTATATACCAGGCCCTGGGCTTCCTGCTTCCCATGTATTTCCTGTCTTGTCCTGGCAATCTGCAACAGTAGAGACGCACTTTAAAATTTTAGTTTAGAAAGCAGAAGCTGCGTGTCCATCTGGGAGGCTGCGATCCTCACCTACACGTGGTATGAGGTGGGAGCTTCAGGGATGATTCCAAAGCTCACGCCTGTTCACTACTCAAATAGCGTCATTTTCAGATGTTAAAGCAAAAGTGTGTTCTTGATCAGAAAATGATCTCAAATATTGGCAAAGGCTGAGAAATCCCTCTGATAAACAGTGTAGAATAAAAACTGGAAACCAGCTTACATACTAGTGTGGAAAATTGTGCTTAGGTTACTTGAAAATTGCTACTTTCCAGAGTTGCTGCTACTCTGTAAGTTTTCCAAGGAAATGTCTCTGTAACTCAGTAGTGATTTAGGCTGCGGTTTTGTGCCAAGCATGCTATTTCATTTATGTTGAGAAACTTTAATGGGAATCTTTGGCAAACACATTTACAAATCTTTATAATGCAAATGGCAGCTGAAGGAGAAATATTCTAAATCACACTGATGCTTAGTTAGATTTGGTTCAGTTATATTTCATTGATTTTTATAGAGAATACCCGTGACATGCTCCAAAGTTTCCATTTGGCAAACCACAGATAAGTCCAAGCACACAACAGCAGAGGGTACCACATGGCAGAGAGTCCCCCACAATGGCCCACAGGGGATGACACACAGGGAAACCCAGAGAAGTCCTGACAGTCACTGAACCTAGGCCATGCAAGGACACAGCAAGGGTTCCGTGTAAAGACCTTTATTGGTTTTAAAGTCTAACTTTCCAGAACCAGTGTGTTTCCCATTAGAGTAGTGCATGGATTATTTGACTCATGCGTTCACCACCCTCCAGTGGTAAACATTTTTTTCCTATTTATTTTAGGCCACGTACATTATTTTTCTCTCCTTTTGAGGATCACAGAAGAGGATAACTTTGGAAAGAGGACACACCAAAGTCTCGCTGTGAACCTCAGTGATGGTCTGAAAGTTTACAGTAACCCACGATACGCAGATCAGCATCCTGGCATTGTCGGAATGGCAACAGCGTTCATGAAATAAACCCACATCCCTAGGGCAGGCAAGCAGGCATGAAACCAAGCACATCAGGTGACAGTAGCTTCTATTTTAGCTCAGTTAGTGTCATCACCAGTGACTGCCAAAGATCTAGAAATACAAAATGATTGTGTGTCTACAAAGTAGGACAGTCCTTTAATTTACCTCCAGCAGAAGAAATGAGAGAGCAGCCTCCTGGTTTAACTCTGCGAGGGAAGCAGGGTGTACGGGTACCGGGCAGCTGGTCCACTCCCTTGCTGCTATCGCCTTTCTGACCAGGACGGCGGCCTTGCACCTGACCTCGGTCCACTCTGTTTGTCTAGCCCAGTCACAACCCTGAAATAAAATCCTGCTTTCCTCTGCTTTTATTATTTCTGTTTGGCCAGCACACTTTGCTCTTGGGTTTCTTCTGGAACCAAGCTAACATCACTTACTGCCTTCCCAAACGTCAACAGAGTCTGTTTGGCCTTTCCAGTTCATTGGCCACAGCCTGCGGGTCAGATGGGCCCCGGGGTGAGTGATACTCAATACTATGAGAACTGGAGGCTGCAAACATTAGAAAGATAAGGTAGAACGTAGCAGAAAACTAAGAACAGAGCTGTATATTATTTTGGAGTCTTTGGAGAAAGAATAAAAAACATTATTGACTGTGATCACACGGGCTGAGTTCCAAGCCCCTTAACTGCAGCTTCCTAAAGCAGCTGGAGGAAGATCTCTGCCCTCTGCACTGACTTGCTTTGGGCACGGGATGGATCCCTTGGGTGTCTCCCAGCCAGCTTGGAAGACACACAGCTATGTGGACTCAGTGAGGGGTGAAGAGTTTGTGCTTGGATCTGGGCCATGGAAACTGCCTAAGGTCTCAGGAGAAGTGTCAGGAAGGAGCAGAAAGCCGCAGCAAGGCAGTGGCCTCGGCTCTGGTCCTCCAGGTGATTCGGATGAGCCAGCCAATATCTCTGGGTTTGCCTCCTTCCCTGTAGAGAGTACAAAGTTAGGCTATGTGGCCTCCCAGGTTCGATGGCTCTGCCCTCACTCAGGAAGCAAGTTCTACCCCTTTAGAAGGCAAATTCCATGAAGCTTTTGCATGTCGCTAGAAGGGTTCAGATAAGACACTGACATATAATTCCCACGCCTGGGTGAGCTCCACACGCCATGCTGGGCTGTGAGGTTGGACTGTGTCTTGCCTCCTGGAACCAGCCTGATGAACAGGGTCCCTGCAGGTGAGAAGTGGCAAGGAGCCACTAGTTCTCTACAGGGCCAGCGAGGACACAGAACACGCCCTCTAGGGGGTACCCTCAGCCTCACCCATTTCTGTACCTGCCCTCCTCTTCCCTTTGCCCAGCCATGGCTCAAACCTGACTCACGCCATGGAATCCTCCTGGTTATCAGTCAGGAAGTCTCTGGACTTGCACCATGTCTATAATTTCTGCAGTGCAATCTGGCACTTGTGTTGCTTGTTGCTGGTTCCTATGTGCGATCTTGTCTTAGGAGTTCCCATCCAGGGAAGGAGATGTGTCTGAAACTTCTGCATCTCCTGTATCTTAAGAGTGCTGAGTGAGTGGGAAGATGGAGAGATGGTCAGTACGAAGAGTTGATTGGTTTAACGTAGAGAACTGAGATCAGAAAGCAAGTATGTGATCACAAGGAATTGTATTTTAACCACCGTAATTGTTCATTCTGAGCTGCTATTCAAGGGTCTTCTAATTAAAGCCTATTGTTATAAAATAAATTTCCTGATACTATGAAAATGACATCTAAAGTTCTTAGGACAGTCTTTCATCTCCGAGGCACTTTTACTGCATCACTGTGGTCAATCTCAATCGACCTGCTGAGAGTTTGCAGCTGAGGAAGCAGGCTCAGGCAGGGCCGGGGCTGCCGCAGTCACACAGACACCGGCTTTGTCTTTCCATCTCAGGCCTGCTGCACTGGTCCAGAGATTTTCCTCTCAAAAAAAAGAAAGTCAAATTTTGATAGGTGGAGAGAACGCGGGAGCTGAAAAATTTAGGCCTAAACCATGGTTTTTCTGAGTCATGGATTTTAGAGATTGTGAGTCTTCACATGAGTATTGCATGTGGGTGCATGTGTGCACATGTGTGTGCACATGTGTGTGCACGTGTATGTACATGTATGTGCGTGTGCGTGCGTGTGTAACTGGGGGTAACAGTCTTGCTGCTCACGCAGAACTTCCTAAGGCATAGGAATTCTCAGTCTTCTGGAAAGTCAGCTGATACAGCTGATAAACTGTGTGCGGGTCTCACCCACAGCCGTGGCGAGCAGCACACAGGACGACCAGGAACAAGGGTGGCCGGTCCTGGAAATCTATTCCACAGGAAAGAGTTTTACATTGAGGGGAGAACAAACGAGTTTTTCTGTCCCTTTGGCTGTGTGGCCCCTGGCTTGATTTATAGCAATGTGGAGCTGGCACCTCTAGCCCATTGTCCCCCTGCTGTCTGAAGAGGGATAGGTTTCTCGGCTTGTGTGGGAATGTGACCCCAGGTGGCAGGCTTCCTCTCACACTGGGCTCAGACGGTCAGGTGTCTACTTGGGGGAGAGATGAGGCTTGCGCCAAGGTGTGGGTGTCAGGAGCCTCAGTGGCCAGCACCGCCCTGCTTGCTCACGACAGCAGGGGCCCCCGGGAAGGGAGCTCTTGCTTCTACAAGTCAAAGGAATAGTACAGTTTTAAGTTGTTTCCCACTGCTTTTAAAATTAGAAATTTTTACCAATTTCGGTGAAAATGGCATTTCTTTCACTAAAGAATTGATTTCTTCTGTAAGTTTCCGACAGACCTGGGGGAAATGTCATGCAAACAATTCCAGGTGTACAGAAAGGGGGAATGGAGCTGCCTGCTGTCGGCACCGACCTGCCCACACTGGGGTCACAACCAGTCTCCTGGTGACGCCTTCTGGTGTGGCGTACCCAGAGACAGCTGTGGACAGGGTTTTCAGTCGGCTACTAAACAACACTAAAGTGATCCAGCTTTGACTACACATATTTTTTTTCCTAAAAACTCTGCTTTTGATTTTACATTTGAAGAGGAAAATATCTGGAAAGCAATACATTCAGGTGCTTTCCCCTAGCAAGAGGTTTCCATCCTAGGTCTTTGATATCCACAGTGTAATTCCATTACAACCAATAACCCCAGGGTCCAAAGACTGTCGGCTAAATGCCAGGTTTCCAGGATGGAGAATTCCACCTGGGAGGATCAGACGAAAGAAAGAATGCCCTGGCTTCTGTTACTCGGAGAAAGCCGAGCAGCTCATGCATTCTCAGCACGCTGCCATTTTGGCTCAGCAGAGCTGCATGTGTGTATTTGGGGCAAATACAAAAGTGGTAAAAAAAAAAAAACAAAAGCAACGGTACATTTGGTTAATGACCAGCCATGCTGGGAGGCGCCAACCCCTGTCTTTGAGTCTCTGGTCTCTGAAAACCTTGAACAGGTCCCCAAGTAGCCAAAACTGCCTGAAGGGTTGTATACCATCAGCCAGGAAAGCTTGTTTCTTTCATGGCGGTAAGATACAACTGGCAACATTGGAGTCTGACTCAATCATTCCTCTAGCTTCTACTTTTCTCCCTGGCTGCTTCTGGGGACCATTTTAGTTTACTGGAGTTTGGCAAAGACTATGGGTTCCTAAGACTCGTTTCCTGGGTACCTGGCAGAATACTGCTTCTGAAGTTCACATGGAGGTGTCTGTAGTATTTGCAATACTAAAACTTTTGAAAAGAGGTTACCAATTTTAAATGGAAGAATAGCCCACAATGATTGGATCCTTGAGGCCGTGCATCAGGTATGCATGATTTTATTTAAAATGTGTCCAATAAGATTTTCCACTTGGAATGAACATTTTACCTCTTTCCGTATATTATTATAAACAGTACTTCCTCATGTCATGGAGTTTCTTAGAAAGTTCTAAGTAACTTAACAGAAGAGCAAATGAAACCGTGGGGAGATTAAATAACAGGAAGTCTACATCACAGCGAGGGTGCTCACGCATCCCAACCTCGGGGGACACACAAGTGACTACTGGGTGAAGAAACAGACCCGGTCATGCAAATCATCGTACGATCACTTGGTATCCTTTGGCAGTTCTGGCATTCCCTGTCACTAGCACATGTAATAAAATGAGTCAGATGACTGCAGTGAATGGGAAATTGTCTCTTGCGTTTGGTGGCTGAGAGAAGACAGGAACACAAATGCACTGTCGTAGGAGCATTTCCCAACATCGGAAAAGACTGTTCACAGCTCTGAGCCCCGGGGTGCACCGGGTGTCCATACCACTGTCTGCCCCGGGCGGCTGCGGCATCCCCTGCCTTTCGTCTGATGGCACTGGTTTATCTGTGGACAGCAGCACATCACAAAATCAGCATCGAGAGCACATGGTAACCACGTGGGCAGTTGTAGTTTTGTATCACAGAATCTGGCAATGTTAAATTTGTGTTTTCATGAGCCAAAGGTCATAGCACGAATGAGGTCTAAATGTCATCACAGCAGACCATGGGCCACAGAAAGACACGTCTTCAAGTTACGTGGACCTGCCAGGAAGAGAAACAGCAATAGAGAGCACAGCAAACAAGTGGTGGCGTGCACCGGCCGCGGCGCACGACCTTCCTAGGAAATACGCACGGCGCCATTTACACGGAGGTGGAGCGAGCAGGGCACGGAGCTCCCTGCCGGCTCGCTGGGGCAGCTGTCATGGAAAGAAGCTAAGGGCAGTGTGACCAGGGCGGGCAGAGGGGCAGGCGGGCTGGGAAATGTCACCATTTCAACATTTGTTCTAAAGTGACTTAGAGGCGATCATTCATTTATAATCGAAACATAATCCCGAACAGCGTTTGCTCCCTCTTTCTCTCTGTAAACACATCTGTTCATAAATAACTTAAACGTCTCCTTGGCATTCAGGATGCAGTTCTGGCTGGAGTGAAAAAGGATGGAGGATGCACGGCGTTGAGGAGGAGATGTCGGGGCAGTGGTGTGTGTGTGGACAGGCGGCTCAAGCATCTGACGCGTGGCGAACATCAGCCATCAGAGACCGGCGGGGTGACCCAGCCGTACTTTTCATGAGTCTTCACCAAGCTCTTAAAGGTAGCTTCCGCTTCCTTGCGACTGAAGGACTTTTTTGATTTGCCGGCTTTTCTACAGATTCGTCCCTGCGTGAGATGGAAAGAGAAACCAGGTTAGAACTTCAGTAGCAATTCTGTTTCCCACCGTCTTTGTTAACAGCACACAAAATCGTGGGGGTGTCTGATGTCTGAGTCGAGGAGATGTGCTGGCCACCAGCGAGGTGGGGGCATGCTCGACGGGCAGGTGTGGAAGATTTCAGCTCTGGCGCAAAACGCATGGAGAGACTGGGGCCGGCAAACCTTTGGGGGGCGGGTGCTGTCCTCGCAAACCCACAGACAGCCTTGGCTTGGTCGGAACCTGCTCGTGTGGGATGCAAAGGCAACCTCTGCCCTGGTTCCCGCGCCACGCTGCAAGGTCAGCCTTATCACAGGAGCATCGTTCGGACGGAGCATGTTCTCCCTAATGCAAAATATTGTTCTAACTTCTCTCCCTCCCTCCAAAGAATGCATTTAATTTTAATTTGTAATTCTTCCTTGGTAACAATGGAGATAAATATATTTATATATAGATGTGTATATTTGTATATTCACACTCACATTTAAAAACTCTAACTTCTAAAATTCACGAGCAGATAAATGGTGACCAGGAGTGGGTGTGACAGTGGGGCCCTGATTAGACTTGTTGCAGCTCTTCCTACTCCAGCCTCAGTTATTCTTCATCAAGCCTCTCAGTGTCAGGTCACCTGAAATGCTCCCTTAGCCTCTGAGGCACATTTACTGCCACTTACCCTCCCTCGGGCTCTCCTGGAAGATGTGCCTGTCTTCCGAGAGCCTCGGGCACGTGTTTTGCAGATGGGGCAGAAACCCCCAGAAAGATCTGGGTGAGCTGCATCGACCAGCACGTGCACGTGGGCTATTACCAACCACGGCCATCTGCGTGTGAACTTTCGCTCTCGGGATTCCCAGTGGGTCCCTGCAAGCCCACTCCTGGTGCTTGTGCTACAGCACACTCTTAAAGCTGGGCATGTGCTGGGCCTCCCGACAGTGACTCCTGGGGCACATTGCAGCCCCATCCCCTGGCGGGCTCCGAGGGCCACAGGCAGATGAGCTCTACCCACTCTGATAACGCACTGACAGCTCCAGGGGCAGGACGGCTGCGCCGACCTCCAGGCTACTGGGCAGATGGAGCCCAAGCACCAGACACTGGGGCTGGAAGAACATTTTACACGTCTGAATTCAGAGCTTGCACTTCCTTTTCAATAACTCTGAACTCTGGACCCACACAGCTGTTATCCATAGTTGAGGAGTCAGAAATCCAGAGTTACTGTGCTTGGCCCCTCTGGACACCCCTCTGGCTTTGCTTGTCCCTCTACCAGCAGGGGCAGAAGCACCTTTTCTAACAGGCCGATTGGCTCACGTCAGCCTGGGAGAGAAGGTGGCGGGAAGTGGCTGTTTACCGACTGCTAGAAAGGTCTCCACGCCTCGCTAAGACAGGACTCCTATTTTCAATTTTGAAACTTCATACTGTGCTTATGTGGTGCAGTTATAACATATTTGATAAAAAGGGACCACCAGGGGCTAACACATCTATAAGCATCATAGGCGTGGGCCGAGATCAGAGTCCAGAGCTATGTCATGAAACATATGCAAATGTGCTCTGCAGGGATGTGGGCATCGATTTAGACATCAAGTGAGAGCAAATATTGAGGGCTATGTTTTTTGAAAAAAATGAATATTTTAACCATTTCTACCCTTCTTCTCTATAATACTGAAGATTTATGGTACAATTTGAAAATTCTAAACTAAAAGTAGCTGGACAAATCTAGGCTCACAATCATCTTGGAATATTCTGTGGTGTTTGGCATGAACAGATACTTTGCCTGTCCTTTGTGAAAGTCCCAATTGTTACAAGAAACAACAAACAAAACCCCACAGGGACAGACCACGCTTTGTTGCCTTTCCGTCCCTGGAAGAATTATGAACATAAAGGCCCCAGTGCCCAGTCAATTCAGCAGCCGGGAGACAGAGCCCATTATGAGCCAGTCCGAGGTTCATGCTTTTACTACACTCGACTGTCGATAAAAGACTCGCGTCTCAACTCCGGTATCTTAAGCCCACATTTACAGTTAACAAATATTTTTTCATAGATTGCCCATCCTCTTCTGATTGGCTGTGTAAACATGTATTGCACAGTGAAATGCTGCACTTTCAAAGCTCCACCTGCGTTTCCTGGCTCTGCCAGGGGCACGGAGCTGTTCTCGCTCACTTGCCCTCGAGGGGCTCCCTGTGCCGGGAAGCGGGGCGGCCCCTTGGTCCCTTGCTGCTCCACGGCTGCTGCTGGTGTCTGGGCACCCCCATTCTTCTTCCCAAGACACAGTCTCTCGGAGACTTTTGGAGATAAAGTACGGACAACGTGCATGTTACAGCATCATTACGAACACCCAGTAAGATATTGGACTTGGAAACACTGAGAATTTTGACCTTCCTACAATTAAGAACTGTTTTCCTCATTGCCATAACATTTTTGTTTCTCCCTTGTCTGTTTCCTCTTAAATTATCAGAGTCTGATCTATTTCCTTTGCATAACTCCTGTTTCTTCTAGAATATCTCTACTTGTGTTCAATGCGAAAAGACCTGGAAGGGACAGCTTACTCACCCACCAACCGACAGCTTCGCTTGTCATTCAGAGTTTATGACGACACCTTTGATAAGTAAGATTCCCTCTCTGTCCTGAGCCACAAATTGTAAACGTATAGTTATGAGCAACCATAGGGTTTTGCCATCACAACCTTAAAAATCTCGTTATACTATTGAGGCAGGACAGCGTTATTGAGTTGTGATTTTCTAGAGCTGCATTTGTCAAACAAAACCAAGAGGTGACACTTTGGTCTTTTGGGGGACCAATTGCAGTGATTCAACGTGAAACATTTCCACGTAGCTAATAAGCTGATAAGCGGCCCCCGACTCAAGTCCTCAGTTCAGCCCCTGAGCTCGAGTGGCTGCAGCACGCCCACCCGGGCACCGAGTTCCAGCCTGGCTCCGGCACCCCTGCATCTGCAGCTGTCTTTCACTTCTCACCATCCCTTTACTCGCTCAGTGCGCTGGGTGCTGGCTTAACAGGGCAAGTGATATCGGGTCCCTGCCTTTAGGGGCTTGGAGTCCACTCTGGGGACATAACCAGGTGTATCACAGCTGCTGAGACAGAGGGTGGATCTCTGGCTTTCTCAGCCTTGGTCCTGTTGACATCTTGGGCCAGGTAATTCTTTGTGGTGGGGCTGTCCAGTGCTCCAGTGTGGAAGATGTTAACCGCATTCCCAACCTCTACCCACTAGATGCTAGGAGCACCCCCTGAGTAATGACAATGAGATTGTTGCCAGACATTGTCCAATGTCCCCACAGGAGTAAAATCACTCCCAGTTGAAAACCACTGCTGTATGGAATACAGCTAGCCCACAGCAAGGAGTCAGTCCATTCTCTGTGCAGTCAGCAAACGACGGCTGCAGGTACCCCCTGGGCCGGGAACTGTGCTGGCCACCGGGACTGCAGGGCTTTCTAAGAGAAGGGATTCTGGTCCTCGTGAAACTTGTACCTGGAGGGTGTGATGGATCACGCACTGGGGAAGAGAGAAAGAAAGGAGAGAGGAGGGAGGAGAGTGGAGCTGTTGGTGGTCTGTGTGTCGAGAAAGAGTTCATGGTTAATGACACTTAAGCTTGAAATACAGGTGGGTGGGTGTTTACCAGGCGGCGGTGGGAGATGATGAGGGGTGAAGAGGGAAGGCTTGAAACAGGCTGCTGTGCTCAGGGAGCGATGAACAGATGTTTGGGGGCTTGGGCATGGCATTTGAGGGTCGGGGTGTGTGTGTGTGTGTGTGTGTGTGTTGCGGGGGGAGTTGCAGAATTCAACAGACCTGGCTTCGAATCCCTGCTCCGTCCCTTTCTGACTGTGTGACCTTGGGCAAGTTACTTAACCTCTCTGAATCTCAATTTCCTCATATGCAAAATAATCATAATAATAGTATTATATGACACCGGGTTTTTATAAGAATTTAATATGCTAAGATGCTTGCCCAGTGCCAGGCACAGGGTGAACACAATAAATGGGGCTTTTTATTTTTTAAACTATCACAGAGGGTCTTATCCTTTGTTAAAGATAGTTTCATTCTTCCCTCTTGAAAAAACACGCAAAATGTCTGTCTTTTTATGTGGGTATTATGACTTAGCTTATTCAGTCACAAAAGTGTCTTCAGGCAAATCCAACATATCGCATTTACATGGCTAATTTCTTAGCCTTTTAAATTATGTCTATTTTAACAGGTTGAAATTAATACATTAATTCCATGTTTCTCACTTGATTAGGTTTTTCTTATTTTTTTCTTTGCAAATATACTTTCTTGGTATTTCTGTGTTTCCTTTGCCTATAAATTACAGACTTTTGCTTTCTAAAAATAGGTTAAATTTCCAGACTGCTCATGTAAAGTTTTGAGGTTCCTGAAGTCATTTCCTGTACTCAAATTATAGAGCTGCTACTTAATTTTAGAGTCTCTGAGAGTGTAATTGTTAGTCTAAAAGCACTCATGAACCCTGACCTCCCTGGCAGGAGTACCAAGCACAGGTAGTGCTCGTTAGCTTCTCCCCGTAACACCTCTACCTGGAGGAGAAACTTCAAGCTCACAGGGCTCCTGGCTTGACAAAAGCACATGCTCAGGTTTGGGGCCCAATAGGTAACTGTCATGGTCCGGAAAAGATGGGGGGGCCAGTCTGACAGAGGCCACCTGGCAGGCCCTGGGAAGGGAGGGGTGAGCATGGGAGGCCCGGGTCACTCCAGGTTGCTGACCTGGGGGAAACGGGTTTTCAGGATAAGATACCAAGTTATGTGTGGGTTGGCTGGGTTTGCGGTGTGCACAGAAATCCAGGTAGACAGGGGTAGGAGGCTGCCGGAGGTAGCGATTGGGGCCCACACCAGGGAGCCCAAGTGATAAACGTGCTGGGCCCCACCAGGAGAGATGCGAGGCTGAGAGGGCATCGTGCCTCTGCTCTGTCCACTAGCCTCAGGCCCATGAGCAAGTCCCCTCCCTGTGCCTTGGTCGCTGCATCTGTGTCACATAAGTGCCAACACCGCCTGCTGGGGGTGAGCCTTCAGTAGTAATGAGCCCTGGCCCAGAGCACAGGGGGATGCGCCAAGGGGAGACACAATGGAGGTGCTGGGAGCCACCGTGGCAGGGGACGTGGGGCCAGGCCTGCAGAGAGACAGTCTTAGGAGCAGGCCGTGGAGTCCCTCAGGGGGAACGGGGAGTGTTGGGGGGCCAGGCAACAGGTGAAGCAGGAAACCTAGCAGTACCAGGTCACGTGCACAGGTGAGACAGCCCGAAAAGCATCGCAGGGCCGGCCCTTAGGAGAGAGCGGTCGTCTTAGATGTGTGACGCTTACTTGGTTTACAATATCAAGGTTTTAAAAACTCTTTTTGACCTTTTTTTTTTTTAGCAATCTCTGCACATTAAAAAATATCTGGTTCTTTAAAAAAGTATAACTTAGCTTAGCCAAGACCAAGTCCAAAGAGAGCAACCTGTAATCCCCGAAGACTTAGTAAGCATGTGCCCCCAGACAGACCTCGGGTGGGGTATTAGTCATACTCGTGCTCAGATTCTGTCTCCAATTTTGTTTGTGATGTCTCTCAAGATGACAAAGCCAGCACGTTTTGTGTAAACTTCGATAGTATTTACCAGAAATTACAGTAAACCCACTTTGCTTACTTAGAAGAAAATCCCCAAGTCTCTGGCAGCACCCAAGGCAGGGATCATGGATGCTTGCAAAACACAAGCATCTCTTCCCTCCACATTTTAAAGAAAATTCTAGCAACTACTGAATCTGTTTCGAAACAGATGGCATTTTCTTGGAGGAAGCAAGCACAGAAAAAGGAACTTCTTACTAAAAATGTAAATGATATCAGAAAATCCTTCAAAAAAAAATTTTTTTTGGAGATACCACTTATGCTTTTGCTTAAGCAGCCAGACCCCAGGGGCTTGCGTCAATGCCCAGGCAGGAGAGCGGCAGTGAGACGCACCCGTCAAAGGCGTCAAGGCGGCTGTGTCCGGGACGGTGCACGAGCCAGGCCTGCTTTGAGGACAGGTGAACCCTCTCACTGAACCCGCCAGGAACCTCCGCCAGCCGGGCTCTGCTAGCGCCAGCCCTCCTTTACAGATGAGGAAACCGGGACAGAGAGCTCAGGGCGGTGCCTGACGTCACCCAGCCAGGACGTGGCCGAGAGCAAGCAGTCCGGGGCAGGAGTCCCGGCTTTGGTGGCCACGCTCTGAGCCCCAAGGCCAGGCCAGAGAAACGTGGGGAAGGGCCACAGATTTAAGAGAAGGCAAAGGAGATATTGACCTTTCGCTCCGTGACACGCACCCACCTGGCTTTGCCCCGACGCAGGCTCTCCTCAGCCACTACGTGCCTGTGTCCCTGCGTACCCTCGAGTGGGTGTGGCGCTCCAGCCGCCACCCGTGGTTGACCATGGAGTCTGGGTAAACCCCCAGCCTAAGGCCGTGAATCTGCCTTCAGCGCCAAGGCTGTGGCCTTCGCTCCGCCCGGTGTGGACTGATTCGGCGAACGGGCAGGTGCGTCTCCACGGCGAGGCTCTGTTCTCTCGGTTTCAGTTCCAAGATAACCGGCAATCTGTGTTTTCCTTTTTGCTAGACACAGAACGCAAAAGGAAGCTGCTTTTCATGGGCCACACCAAGGACACTGTGTTCCATTTTCAAGGCTAAAACATTTATTTAGCACAAAACAGCCGCTCCTTCTGTGTCTTCTTAAGAAACACTTCCAGCTGTCTTCATGTGGGATTCTAGAAGAGTCCTGAGCACACCCCCCGCCCTGGTTATCATGGGCTGACTCGCCAACGATCAGACCATTTTCTGGAAGCTTCCACTCCTTGGACTTGGCTCCGCTAAGGTCCTGGCTACCGTGGTCAGCCTGGGCAATTCCCGCTTTCTTACCGAAGTCACCCCCAGCTGAAGACGGCCCCGTCTGCTCCTGCACTCAGTGAGTGACTTGCAGGAACCCATGGCATTCTCCTGCCCAACTTGATTCCTTCGACCAGAATCCGGCCCAACCTCTTCCTTGCACATTGGACTTTCTTGGGGCTCACGTTTCTCTTTCTTTTTGAAACACATTTTGGAAGGGAAGAGGGTCAAGGTTCTTCCCACAGTGCCCCAGCACTGCCTCGGCCGATCCAGTCTTGGTGGCTTAATTCTCACTGCCACCCTCCTGTTCTAGGGATGCGACTCTGCCCATGCTGACCTGTGGCCACCGCCCATGCCCACCCCGTGACACCCGAGGTTGTCTCCACCCGGCCGTGCAGCCTTGATTTACGGATGGGGCACTGGGGTCCGGCGCTGTCCCGATGGTGCACATCAGAATGACAGAAGGATGCCCCCCAGGTGGGCAGCTTGGGGTGAGGCCAGGCCTCCCTTGCTCCCAGGAAGGACACAGGCCCCAGCAGAAGGGACGCAGCAGCAGAACAAGCGTTGCCAGGGAGACGAGACGAGCTGATAGTGACCCACGCTCCACGTTTCCTGCCTTTTGCCCGTTTCCCGACAGAAAGCATCTGTGCCGAGGAAGACCCTCTCCCACACGTGCCGAAGGTCACCTGCCCGCGACCCTAGGCCCTTCCCTGCCGTCTGCTGCTGATTTGGTCACCCTCCCTCATCAGGTAATTGGGAAACTTTTATTTCACGACTCCCAGGGTGCAGCGTTGCTGTGGAAACAGTTCTCCTAGACAGATGACAGCTATGGAAATTCTGCTGAAGGGAAACCCCAAAGAAATGAAGGAGACCAAGAATGTCACTAGAAAACGTGACCGGAATGAGAGCTGGGGGATTGATCTGTCAAAACAGAGGCAGCCACGGTCCGCTCTCTGACCCTGCTAGCCAGAGCTTCACAGACTTGACGAAAAATCCCGAGCTTGGTTCTGGAAAAGTCTCATCAAGAAGGAATGCCAGACAGCCCAGGCAACAGCTTCCTGGCATTTTCCCCCTCAAGGTCGTGTCTGGTTTGAGGGAATGTGTCCACCTTCACGCTTTATGGTGACATTTATGGCTTCACTGTCTTTCCCAAGTGACGTCACTGCACACCACAAGAGTTTTGCAAGGGGAAAGGAGATTCCACAATGTTGAATAAAAAAAGCTAACGAGATTTTGGAGTCATTGGAAATCTTCAGATACATTTTCTGGAAAAATTCAAGTGTGAAAATGTTATGATTTGGGCACAGATTTATATTACAAATATATGTTACTTTTTAGGACAGTCTGTTTTTGCTGTAAAAATGCAGCAATAACAAGACTCTACATGGATTATTTATTTCACCTACATTATTACTTTACCATTTTTTTTATTTTTAAAGACACAGTCTGGCTCTGCTACCCAGGCTGGAGTGCAGTGGTGCGATCACAGCTCACTGCAGCCTCTAGCTCCTGGGCTCAAGCGATCCTCCCGCCTCAGCCTCCCAATTTACTGACTTTTAAAGAAAGGAACAGTGCTCATAAAGATGTGAGATTTGATTTCTGCCCACTCGAGATTCCCACATAGTTGCCAATCAGCCTTAGACTTGTTCTGGCAGGATGGTTTCTGGGGATGGATCAAGGTCCGTCTTTAGTTTGGTTTCTTTCCTGAAGAAATGCTTGGTTCTGGAAAAGTCTCATCAAGAAGGAATGCCAGACAACCCAGGCAACAGCTTCCTGGCATTTTCCCCCTCAAGGTTGTGTCTGGTTTGAGGGAACGTGTCCACCTTCGCACTTTATGGTGACATTTATGGCTTCACTGTCTTTCCCAGGTTTCTTTCCTGAAGAAACCAAACACTGAGTAAAGACGGAACTCAGACGTCACAGGGCATCCGCGTGAAGCCTCCTAGAATAGCCATGAATACGCAGTTGGTTTCCAAAGAACCACAGGGATTTGGTCATTGGCCCACTTGGTCTTTGGTTCACACATGCCACTTGGGGGTTTGCTTGGAATTCAGACTTTCAGCCTCTACCTCCCACCCCGAGCCGACGTATACACCCACTTCCTGCTGGCCACCACCCAGGCCGGCAGCTGCTGCCTCCACGTGGACATCGCTGGGATCCAGCCCATCAGCTTCCTGCCCAAACGGTTTTTTTGGCCTCCCTATTTTGAACAAAGCCCAACTTCTAGTCAACCATTTCTTCTGAGTCTGGAATGTCACCAAGAGCCCTTCTCCCCTGCAGTGGTGAGTCCTGCCTGCAGGTCCAGCCACCTGGGTTTAGAGGTGGGGTGGTGGCAGCAGGGACCCTGTCATGTTGTCCTAGGTCAGGGGGTGGGATGAGCCTCACCCAGGCCCATTGCACCTGCACACACCTGCGCACACCTGCGCACACCTGCGCACACCTGCCTAGGCTGGCCTCAGGTGAGAGGGGCATGACTGAAACCTGAGCTGGTCTACGATGCCCGTGACACCCAGTGAGGCACTGGGCACACGCAGAGGTGGGGGTGCAGAGCACACGAAGGGGTGACACTGACTCAATCTGGGACAGGGCCGTGACCACTGCTCCAGAGGGCCGTGGGGGGCTAGCGCAGGCATGCGGGTGTGTGGAGGGTCCATGGCTGCTCCGCGCCCCTCCAAGGCAGTCTAGCAGCCCAGGGAGCGGGTGCCCTCACATGACCACGGGCCTTCAGCACTGACGTGAGCCGGCAGTCTGGGGCTCCCGTGCCAGCCACCTTGGTGAGGGTAGGGTGCCGGCCGGAATTTCTGAGTCCCTCGAGTTGGCGTGGCTGGTTTCTAAGGGCAAGGGATGTTTCCACCTCTCTCTGCACCAAGAGGGGGCCACGCCTGCCCTTGTGAAGGGCAAATCATTATTGGTGGCAACTAGTGTCCAATGAAGACAACAGCAGTTTGCTTTTGTCAATCTCAACTATGTTTTCCTGCTAAGGAGACCAGCTGATTAGCAAGTGGGCATCGCCAACACAACATGACTGACGGTTACCCCACGCAATGAAAGGCACCGAAGGGCATTGCCCCAAACACGGCATGCATGCAGGGAGCATTTGTGATTTCAGCAGCACGCGCACAAATGTATCATCAATGTAGGAGCAGGCTTTACACACCCAAGGGTGCTCATGTGGCTTCTTTGCCAGGCCCTAGGGATTTTCTGTGTCTGACGACACAAACCTTCTCAATGAGGCAACACGAACTCGGCAGCCCTATGACCCAGAGGGCAAACTCTAAACATACTCTTTTTTTTTTTTTGAGACAAGGTCTTGCTCTGTGCCCCAGGCTAGAGTGCTGTGGCATCAGCCCAGCTCACAGCAACCTCACACTCCTGGGCTCAAGAGATCCTCCTGCCTCAGCCTCCCGAGTAGCTGGGACTCCCAGGGCATGCCACCACGCCCGGCTAATTGTTTCTATTTTTAGTAGAGACGGGGTCTCTTGCTCAGGCTGGTCTCAACTCTTGGCCTCAAGTGATCTTCCTGCTCTGGCTTCTCAGAGTGCTGGGATTACAGGTGTGAGCCATTGTTCCCAGCTGGCAAACACACTCTTAAATTGGGATGTTTTCACTTGTGGGTAAATTAGTCTTTTATGTGCCAGGAAAACTTTTAACAGCAAAACATCTTGCAATAAACTTGAACCATGCTTGCACATTTGCCCTGAGAAGACCATTCTGATGGTTTGTGCAGGGCTGCTAACGGGGTGCTAATGAGGTGCAGGGCTGACACCCTCTCTGACACCCGCAGACCCCCTCCCACCCCATCCCCCACTGGGAAGAGCAGCCCAAGAGCCACCAACTCCCCAGACTTCCAGAAACTCATCCGATGGCTAAGCAGGCAGTTCTCCTCCCCACCCCCTGAACCCAAGGATCTCAAAGGGTCCCTTTGAGCCTTTTCAAGGGGTGTGATGAATTTACAGGTAATCCTAAAGCCCTTTACTTTAAAAAACAAGTGTATTTCCTAAAGCAGTCTTTCTGGCAGGTCTTGTGGTGAAATCAAGCTCCCATCAGCAGGGGCCGGCTGTGGAAAGCCCGTGCGCTTCTGCGCTGGGAGCACCTACTGGCCTAGGCTCTCTCCACACCGCAGGGCTCTGTCGTCTCCAGCCATGGGCTGGAAGGCCAGTTCTCACCCCAGCTCCAGGCAGAGCTTTGGCTTCCAGGATGGAGTCCGATGCTGGCGCTTGCCCCGCCATCGCCCCTCCCTGCACTTGCGCTGGTTTCCCGTTACGCTGAGGGCGCCCGGAACAGGAGAACCCGCCCCATAGTGGGCTACGAGTGACAGGAGACAAGGAGAGGACTCAAACTACTTCAGGGCTGCACAATGTCACTCCACCTTCCCGAACTGGCTGGTGTTACGCAGCGATGGTTCCAGTATAAATGAAACCTAGCACACACCTTTCCCAGGTTTGCAAGGAAATGCAGGACAAAGCACAGGGCAAGATAAAACAGCTTACTCCGTGTTGACAAAACAAATCGGGGACCTTTGTGGAAAATGTAGTGTTCTATTAACATGAAAGACTCTTAAGATTGGGATCAAGACAGGAAGTTGATTCTAAATTCACATTTCTAGTCTCTGGTTGAAAAGCTCAGGACTGATTCTGATTGACCTAATAAAATTAACAAGAGATTTCCTATAAGCAACTGGGATGGCTATTATTACTTTTAGGTCATTACTTTGGGAGATGCTCTCATTTTAATTTTTTTATTTGTATAGGGGTGTTGCAACACACTCTTTGCTTTTTGATTAAGTAAGACTTCAATAAGCAACACAAATCATACAAAAATAATTTAATCAGTGATTTTTATCAGCATCACTGGAAATCTCCAAATAATACATGCTTTATAACACAGTGTAGGTAAAGCTTGTGCCCTTCACTATTCTAAGGACTTTCTGTGTATAAACTGGCCCAGTCCTCACCAGGGAAAGGCAGGGAAACTGAGGCACAGATTTAGATTGCCCAAGGTTGTGCACCCACCCAAGGTGGGTGTTGGAGATGGGACCTGAACTGGAGCAGCTGGGTTCCAGAGCCCACACTCACAACCACCTCTCCCCTCATGACACAGTGGAACCCCTGGCCACGCATCTTCACGCATTACCCCGAGTACGTGAGATCTCATTGCAAGCTTCCCACGACTGCACACCCAGCATCTTATAGGGTGCTCAAGCATCTTTGCTGAGGATGAATGACAAATCCTGTAGGATTGTCACCATGGACCTGAAGTCCCTGTTATGGCATGGTTAGAATTCCAAACAAGGGACATACCAGTTTCCAAGGAAAAGGCAGCGTCCCTCCACAGCTCAAGCCTATTCCGGGACTCAGAGTTGGAAACCTGTGATACTTGAACATTCACAAGAGATATCAGCATGTTGTTGGTGCTCAGAATCTGTCGGTAACTCCTCCTAAGCCATGACTTCCCAGCCTTAGCTGGTCACAGAATACCCAGCTCCTCCCAGGCCGTGCCATGCATGTACTCGTGACGATTAGCCTCCTACGCTGGAGTGCTCCACCCTGGGTAGGGGATCTGCGTGAAGTCACAGGTCATGACTGACCCTTTAGACTCCCATGGGCACAAGCCAATGTCATCTTAGCCCCACAGGCTTAAAACTTCAACCAACTCTCAAGTTCTGATCACAGCTTCCCAGTGAGTATCATTTAACTGGAGTTTCAAAGTAAAGTCTTTCAATTTTACTGAAAGTACCTTACCTAATTTGTTCTGTCTGCGGTCAGCAATATGTGGAGGGCCCTAAATTAGATGTCAAAGGGAGTTAAAGAGTATGTCATCAAAACTGCCCTTTTCCTCGTAATGGAAAAGTTGATCCCAGCTGCATTTTGTACTGATACTTTAAATGGCATAAGAACAATTTTACAAATTAATTTTCCTGGCTTTGTTATTGCGGTATTTACAATGGCTTTTGTTAAGATTCAAAGATAACAAAAATCAGGCTGGTTCAATCTCTGGATTTGAAGTCGCAAAAATAAGCTCGGCTCTGGCTTTGCCCGCCTGTCTCTCGTGCACTGAGAGTGTCTGCGTCACAGGGAGGCAGCATTCTGCGGCCCTTGCTGTTTGCAGGGGACAGAATGGCTACGCACAGAAAACCCTAAAGGTTCAGCTATTTCCAGGGCACTGGGTGTGGCAGAGAGATGGGCACGTGTCCTTACATTTCTGACTCTATTGCCACCAGAGTGGGGCCGAGTGGCCAGCGGGCAGTAGGTGGAAGGACACGCGTGTGTCCCCCGTTCTCATTCCTGCTGCTGTGAACTCGGATGCCCCGTGGTCCCGATGGGGGAGGGACACCGGCCTGTATCAGACTCTGCCCTGAAACGCATCTTTCTTGTGCTAAGCCACCGAGGGTTGGGGTCGGCTCTCTTGTGGAAACTAGAGTTCACTACTCTGAGTAAAATTCTTGACACACAATTGGGACATTTACATGATCCACAAAAAGCTAAGATAATTTTGAAAACGAAGAGCAAAGAGGGGGTCTTGGCCTATGAGATGTTAAATCAGGACGCATGTTCCTAAAGACGGTATAATGTCTGCACAGGAGCAGGAAAATCGGGGAGTGGAACAGACGAGGGAATCATCTTCCCACGGGACTGTGATGGGGTGAAAACGGCCCTGGAAAAAGATGAGGTGGCTGAGGTGGCTCGGTCCACGGGGCGAAGGGAAGCCACTCGCTGTCTGGAGAGGCAGGGAGGGGGCTGCGGCTTGACCTGACAGCGCACACAGGAGGACTCCAGGTGGGTGAAACCTAAAATGCAAAAGGAACCCTCTGAACCTGGTGGGAGAATATGGCAGGGCGTCCTGCGACGTGCGGTGTGGTGAGGAAGTGGATCCCCACAAACACCTTGACCGTGAGGTGATGTACCAATGTGCCCACTTCAAAGTAGGGAGGGTTTTTTTTTTTTTTTCCCAACAAAAAGTGAGAGAGGAAGAGAGAGAAAATATTGGGAGAAGATGTTTGCAATGTCTAACACCCACACAAGGAATTAATATCTGGAAAACAGAAAAAAAAATTCTGAAAATTGACAAGAATTAGCCACATAACTAGGAAACTTAATGTGCAAGGGACTGAGGAAGCCTCTAGACAGAAACCAAATCCCTCCAGCTGCCACTCGCATGATCTTGGAAGAGGATCCTCCCCAGCCAAGCCTCTGGATGAGACGGCAGCCCGGGCCCACGGCTCCACTGCAGGTTCACGGTAGACCCAGGGCCAGAGGCACCTGGCCATGTGGCACTTGGATTCCTGAACTACAGAAACTGAGAGCAGAGATGTTGGTTGTTTTGCGACACTGAGTTTGGGGGTAATTTGTTCTGCTGCAATAGATCAAGAAAACAGAGGCCTAGGAATCAACTTGACAAAAAAATTTCCTAAATATAGTAAGACAAATGCCAATCAAATAAAAAGGGAAAAGGGGCAAATAAGGGATTCAAGTGGCCAAGAAAGCCCCCAAACCTAAACAAATAAATAAAAAACCCAACTGCATGAAAAATGCTAAACCTCATAAAAAATATGTAAGCTAAAAACATAAGATATGTTTTGCCAGTGAGATTAGGAAGTGCCATAATCTTCAGGGCTGGAGGGCTGGGGAGGGTTTGAGTCTCATGCTGTTGATGGGGGTGTGAACCGGTAACCCAGGGTAACCTTTCCAAAGGGCAGTCTAGGAATGTTATCCGATCAATATGGGGTGTGTCCCTGCCCTTTGATCCAGCACCCCACTTCTGGGTGTCTCCCTGGGGTAAGGAGAGCACAGGAGCAGACCTGGTGTGCAGCTTGTCTCAGGAGGGGATGACCGGAGCCCTCCTAACTGTCCCCTCCCAGAGGACCTGCTCCATCAGCCATGCCACCCCACATCCTAGGAGGCTCGGCAGCCTTCTCAAGAGTTAGCTGAGCAGGTTGTCCGGTGCACTCATGAGAAAGACGTGCACACTTCACCAGGAAAAGCATGGTCCCATTACCGAAGAAATCATTTATACCTGTGTAACTGTGTGTGTTCTATGTGTGCAGAAAAGCATCTACTCTGACACATGGGATCATGGAGCTTTTCATGATCAGCAGACAAATTCTTAAGAGTTTTAGAAGTTAGACGAGATAACATACAGCACTACAATTTTGCACATTATCACGAATCTGTGCTTTTCCTGGCTCCTTCATGAAATACCAAAGCACTGATATTTAGGGCAAAAATTGTAAGATAATAATAATAACAATGAGGACTATAATATAATTATATGACTGATTTATTGCAGGCCCAGATGCAAGTGGACCAACGGCGAGTGGACAAAGGCACATTCCTAGAGCTGCCCTTGGGGAAGTGTGGGTCTTCCGAGGGGCTCGTCTTTCATGTAGAGGTCAAAGTCACAGCGCCAGGTTCTGTCTTCTGAACAGCCTGGAGTGGCCGGAGGAGCTCTGCCCTCAGTGCTGGTCCACGCGACAGCGCTGCCGCTCAGCCTGGACACCGCGGCTGACTCACCCCTTGTGCTCTGGGTCCACAGTCACCGTAGACCAACGTGGGGTCCTGCCCAGAACTACCATCAAATGCCCCCTGTGTTCACTCTCATCACGGAAGGGCATCTGATTCCAACTGAATAGTATTTGTTAAATTGAACCAAATCAGAGCAATCTACTTCTCTAATAAATCGTTACTATCACGAGGGCAGATCAAAGTCGGTAGCAACAGAGAAAATCTATTTATGTTATTTCTCATTTAATTGGCTTTTTTGGGTTAAGTGCACTTAAGGGAAGAAAAAACCCCACAGATCATTTTAATTATGACATTGTAAAAGTCATGGATGTCATCTTGGAATTAAAATGTAAACATTTAAGTGTATACTGCTTGAATAAAAAAATTTATAGACATGCTTTAAATGTGCATTTTCATTTTACAAAAAGCTTTAGGTTGTACATAAGTTAAGGACCCAGTCTTAAGATATTTTGCTGGACTCTAGTGTTTGTGAATTTTGTGGAAAATCCCTCCACTCGTGAGCCACCTGGGGCTGGTCAGCCTCGGCGACTGAGCGTGGGAGGATGCTGAGTGTCATCTGCCCAGCCAGGGCTCTGGACACACGACAGTGACAATTGTCACGGAGACACAGCGAGGCCTCAGGCAGCCGTGCTACCCTCTGCCGATGCTGGTGGAGGAAACCAAGTGCGTCCTGCTCTTGTAGAGTTCAAAGTCCCAAAAGGGCGAGAGACAGGAGTCTTGTGACAGAAGAGCGGGAAGAAGGCGCCACGGTGGGGGGTGGCCGTAGGCGTGGGCTGTGAGCCTCTGTGAATCACAGCAAGGGCTGGCCTCCCTCTTCTAAGTCGTGGTGCTGCCCGGTGGTGCTGGCGGCATATCTGGGGACATTCTGATGAACTTCTCTACTTTCAAATAAACTAAGAATGCACTCAAAGTGCAAACAGTTGAACAAAATTGTTCTTCCTGACAGACCTAGTGACTGGGCTGGTGTATCACCCAGATTCTCACGTTTGCTTCAAAGGAGTAAATAAAATTAACAACTAATAATTTTTCTCTGATGTGACTATAAATTGAATGAGTAAAATTACCATAAAAATTGGGATTAAGGACTTTCAGAAAGCATCTTACATCTAACTTTGGTGAAACATTTAAAATGATGAAAACAATGGTTAAACAAAGCATCCCTTGGAAGTATCAGCATAAAAACCAACCGGATGAAAAACACATTCACCATGATAATTTCAACCGCAGCTGGTCCACTAGGGTGGCCTTCAAGGATCACGATGCTTCAGGTGGTTGTTTGAAATAATAATCCACTCCCCAGCCCGTCTTTCTCTCAGTCCCCCTGAATGTCTACACTGCCTGCCCACTCCATCCCTCTGCAATCCCTTTGCCCCATGTCCTCTTTGTCTGCAGATCCTCAGGCCAATGCACAGGGCAGGGATGTCCCTTAACCCAGCCCCCATGCTCCTAGGGAGGACGGCCAGGGAGAGAAAACTGGGCAGGGGACCAGCTCCTCGGGGAAAGGGCATTTTTATGACAGTCATGGCTGGAAAGAGAGGACAGAAAAAGAATATTCCTGTTAACTGTGGACAAACCCAGATGTGCAGCACGAGAGTGGGGCTGAAGGAGGAGATTTGCAGAGACTTTGACAAGGTAAAGTGAGACAAAAAAATAATGTCATTCTGGAATAAAGAGGGAAATGGAGAAAGTGCTGAAGAAGACAGAGTGTTCATTGATGTTGATAAGAGCAAGGAGAGAAGCCGCAGCAGACTAAGCAAGAACAATCCTTAAGGTGGAGAGGAAAAGCAAAGCAGGAACAAATAGAGGCAATTATGATGAGCTGGAAAAAGTGAAAAAAAAAAATGTTTCTGGGACAGCTGAGAAAAGCAGAGGAACCTGGGAAACCTCAAGCTGGCGATATAGGCTGTGTGGATGCTGCAGGAGCACAGGGGGCTGGGGACGAAGGAGCCCGCAGCTAACGCAGGGGGCCTGCTCGCAGCTGGGCAGAGACAAGGGAGAGGACGTCTGAGATGCAAAGGTCCCAAGACAGAAAGCAGATGACCCACACTGCCACGTGCTTGGAAAGAAAGGCTCTCTCGGGGGCTGAACTGCATGCCCTCCTATTCCTATGGTGAAGCCCCAACGCTTGGCACCTGAGCATGTGACTGCATTTGGAAATTGAGTGTTTACAGAGGTAATTAAGTTAAAATGAGGTCACTGTGGTGAGGCCTCATCTAATATGGCCGGTGTCCCTCTAAGACATTCAGACACAGGCATGGAGGGAAGACTGTGTGAAGACGGGGAAGGCACCATCTATGTGCCAGGGACACAAGCCTCACAGGGAACAGACCCTGCCCAGCCTTGACCTCAGACTCTGCCTCCAGAAATGCATTTCTGTTGTTTAAGCTCCCGATCTGTGGCACTGTGTTTCAGCAGCCCTCCAATGATAGTGGGGCCAATAATATAGGCTCCAGTAATAAAAGTCACAACTACAGGGAAGGAGGGAAGGGAGAGAGAGAGAGAGATTGAACTTACATGATAGCTCCAACCAGAAAAGACTTCAGTGAAGCAAAAGAAAAGATGTTTACGAAGACATTCTTTACACAACACCCTCTGCAGTAAATTACTCAGTGAAATGAACACCCAGGGCGGGCATGCCGGGTGACAGTCTGGGCACAATGGGCAGGCGGCTTCGCTTGCTGTCTCTCAACTTCAAATGCAAACCTCTCTCTGACGTCCCGCCTGGTATCCTTTCTGGCAAATAGTACGGTGACATTTCAAGGGCACATGATTAAAAACAAAACCCCATAAAACCAATTCTCGGTTACTAAAACAGCCTGACCAGTGAATTCTGTGTGCAGGGGAAGACAGAGAATTCTAATGATGTAGTGTGCTCACGGTGCCAGAGTGACGTTATTTTGGCACTCATCCCCAACCAGAACACGCCTTTTGATGGAGTGTCCCTTTGTTGCTAAAAACGTCCACTTTCCCGACACCGCAATTACCGTGTACTCAGCACCTTCCACCTTTCTTGGATGACTCATGACCTTGTGTTGCCTTAAAGGTCATCCGCTCAACTTCATTCTTCATTCTACAATGCTGCGCTGAGTGCCTGGTAGGGACAAGGTCTGGGCGGGTCCTGCAGCCCCACAGGCCCACATGCCACGTGCCCCTCCCGTAGGGAAACACGGGACAGCCCCCCGGGAGGCCCACGTGCTGCAGCCAGCCGGAGGCTGCGCTCTGGGCTTGGGATGGAGAGAGCTGGCCTGGCCAGCGCCTGGCGGCCGGAAGAGCAGAGGCCGCCCGAGGACATGGATGGACGGGTGGGATTCCACAGGACAGCTGGCCGCAGGGTGCTGAGGGGCGCTGGAGACCAGCTCACATTCACTGCGCACTGAGAGGGACACTTCCTGGGAGAGTTCACTGCGAGCTGCCAAGGACAGGAGGTGACTCCTGCCCCAGTCTGTGGAAGAGGAATCGGGGGTGGGGGTGGGGGTGGGGTGGGGTGGTGTGAAGCGGCAGCTAGCCCCACTGTAGCCCCGCCGTTGACGCAGCACCCTGGGCGCCAAGTCAGGTGTGCAGCTCACCACCTGCGTGCCTCCTGCTTGCTCGGGGCCCTGGGAGGGTGCAGGCGGCAGGAGGGGACGGGTGGAGCAGGAGTGGGGGTGCAACACCCCCCCACCAGGAGTGGAAACCAAGGCTGAAAGCCACTGGACCCTGAGATGCAGACTTCGTGAAAGTTATTTTTTGCTCATCTCCTGGTTTTCTGTTATGAAATTAAAATATTCACTCTTATTTAGACGCAATCTCATTATTGCCTGCCACTTCACCTGGCTCTGAAATTTCAATATGAATCTATTAAGAAAGAGTCTAAGAAAAGTACAATGGTAGTTCCATTTAAAAAGTGCCCCAGAATGGTGCCGGCGCCTCAGCGGCCACACAGAGGACACTGTGCCCAATCCTTCCATGGCGGAGCTTCTTGTCGAGGCACCGGGACAGATGGCCCTGCAGAGCGAGGAATGCCATTAACTGCAGGAGCAAAAAATAGCTGCATCCCAAGTCCAAATGAACCTCTGTTTTTGAAACGTCATTAAGGCCGTTAAAATTCCACCGAGGGTGGCCTGAGGCGTGTGTGTAAACACCGTGAAGGGCACGGCAAGGCCGCCTTCCCGCTGCCCCCTCCAGACCCGCCGGCTGCCAGGACACTGCCAGCTCTTAGCTGCGAGAGTCACCTCCTTTCTCCCCGACCCCACACACTGTTCCAGTCCTCCTCTGCCTGCCGAGAGCAGCCAGAGGTGGCCGAGACCCCTCGACTGCACAACAGTGACATCAGCTACTTCTGACAAAGACCTTCAGAACCTACCAGACAAGTGAGCAAAGTGAGAACGTGTATGCTAGAAGGTTCTACTGGAACTGAGGGGGAGCCAGCTCCTGTTTCTATTTGTAAGACAACATCTCATCATCTTGAGTTTGGAATTTGTCTCACGTGGGATTGCAAATCTTTCGTAGCTTCTTTGTCCCCACTGCAGAACCTAATGTATCAGGAAGGAGCACTTACTTTGCGTGGCAAGAAAGTGCCAAGCGTTATCACAGCTCGACAAACGTCACTGAGATCTTGGGTTACAAGCGACCTGTTCACTGCACCTACCTTTCCCAACTCTGTTTAATTATGTGATTCTGAATACCTGCTTTTTAGAAAAGCCCTTAGGATATTCTGGAACAAAAATTCAGTATAAGGTCACAGTGCAAATACCTAGCCCAATGGGGCTTTGGGAGACTTTCGGGCCAAGGCCTGGCTCCTGGTTCCGGGTGTTCCCAGAGTTGGGGGAGGGGTAGTGGGGACACCACAGGTCGGTGACTGCTTCGGTCTACACCACTGCAGGAAAATGAGGGTGCCAATCTGTTCCTTGGAGCCTCCCCTTTCAAGGCCCCGCACCGGGGACACGCCGTCCCTTCTGCATCTATCCAAGTGACTCTCCATTCGCCACTATTTCCCAAACTCATTCTTTCCCCAGACTTTCCTTGGAATCACTGTAGTGATTCCATGTACACTTAAAACATGGTACATTGTCACTATTTGAAAGAAATAACTTGAAACAAATGTACTCATCCAATCTAAGAGTAAAACCCTCTAGAATATTCTGAAACATTTTCTAAAACTCTGTTGACCTGTAAATATGGTGACTGAACTGAGCTAGAAGAGTAGCAGGAAATGGCAAAAGGAACGAGACCGAAGGAGGACGAAGGAGATTGAGATCGGGTGCGAGGGACCAATCCTCACCGTGGTCACACAGAGGAAGCAACAGGAAAAGAAAAGGAAACTATTAAGCAGCACAGAAATGGATGATTTACCTTTTGAAAGGTAAGATACCTTTCAAGTGGACGTTATATTCTGTATCAAAGAAAAAACTTCAACAACATTGAATAGATATCAAGGACATCTGGTGTGCATTTAGAGATTATGGAGGTAAATGTTTTAAATAAAAATATTCTCCTACATAAGTTTCTAACTTAACACCAGCGAAGGATATCAAGCTAATTTGAAGATACTATGAATAGAAAGGGATTCTTAAGAGACCAAAATTGAAAAGGTGAGAAAACCTCAGCTATCAGTCTGCGGTAGGACAATAACATAATCACAGTCATTACCAGAAACCAACTGCAGCTGATGCAAAATGACTGGGTGATGCAAAGTCAGCCGAGGCAACGACAAGGGTCTGCGATGAGAGGCAGCAGTTTTAAGAGGGCAAAAAGGAGGCTGTCCTGAGTTTCTTGTGAATATTTGTAAAATTATGGTCACGTATGGACAAATATGAGCACATTGGATGTTAATATTGCCATGAAATACTAATAGTTATGAAAGCAGTTCTCTTTGTTTAATGGACGTTACTGGGTTTTGGTCATACTTTTCTTGTGTATTTATTTCAATAAATATCATACTCCTTTAAAAGAAGGAATACCTATGCAAGGAACGTGTGTCCAACCTTTCTTTTGATCATCACTGTTCACCTATGCAGAGAGGTTCATGCCCTTCATCTTTAGGTGAGGCTCTGATGCCCAGGGAGGTGAGTACCTGCCCAGGGGGGAACAATGCTAGGGCCGGGGGTGGGGGGGATGGGGTGGGGACGTGACTGAAGCTCTACCTCTGCTTCCAGGTCCATGGTTTTATCTCAACCCCACCCAGCAATAACACGGTAGAACTGAGGCACCTGTTGGGCTCCTCAGCCTGGTTCCCAGTGGTTCTGGCCATGAGCTGCAGAATAAGGTTTAGGATCTTTCCCAAGACAGCCATCGCCATTCAGAGCCATGAGCAATTTAAGCTTGTCAATTACCTGGTGCCCAGGTACCCTCAAGGGCAAACGAATTTGGAAGGAAAAAAGTCTTTATTTTCACTAACTTCTAACTGCAGTTCAGCACTTTCTTGAATTATGATTGAAAGTTAACAAACCTCAGTAGTATTAGCAATGGCTTGGCTTTGTCACCAATAGAAATCCCAGATGTTTAAATATCGCATTTCAGTTGTTGTAGATATTTTGAAATGTCATATTGATGCTCATTACTGTTAGATGAGGAGAGGTCTTAGACTTTCCTCCAGATCTTGATATTTAGTATGTGAATAAAGTGCTGTTTTATTTCATATGTTAGTTCATCATATTTTAAAAAAATCTTGTGATTTGACTGTGTTTAAGTATAATTGTTCTCCTTTGAGATCCTATGTGTTTTATTTTGTGCAATTAAAGTCATTATTCCCAGGAGGGGTCCATTGGGGTCCCAGATGCCTTGAGGCCACGCAGTCCTCCAGGTGGCCTTGTGGTCTCCCCTTTCTCTTGGACTGGCCTTCAGGAATAACCAACAAGAGACCTCCATCACTTTCATTTATGAAAAGGCAGATGCCAGGATCCCCTTTTAAATGAGATTACTAATAAAATAATCACCCTAATTCAATTCGGTAGAGTTCAATTCACTTTTTATTAGATCAGTTTATTTATGAATTATAATAATGTCCTCTAAGCTTTAGAAAATTTCACTGGCTGAGCTGTCCAGTTAGAGAAATGGTCCTGCAGAGGTTCTCTAAGATAATGGTGTATCATAATGCACATTATAGAAGAGATCAAGGAGCAGGTCTCTGACGGGTGGGGTCAGCTGCCAGTACCCTCTGCAGCTCACCTGCACTGGGTTTGGGCATCACTCACGTGGGAGGAAGGTGCAGCCCCTGGAGAACTCTACCCCGCGGCAGTGGGGGAGGCTGCGGGCTTTGCTGTGCTGTGCGTTCCCAGGCCAACCTGGAGTGGGGGCTCCCACCCACCCCGGGGGCACGACACACACACACACACACACACACACACACCTACACACGAGTGAGCTGCGGGGGCAGGCTCTGATGCAGAACAGCCCCCTGGCACAAAGTGAGGTTAGAGAAATTGTGATTCATTTAGTATTTGATGACTTTGAAACAGTTACTTTTTAAAAGCTTATAATATTCAACTAGTTACAGTTAATTTAAGCTTGTAACAAATTCAATTCCTGTTAAGTTTCCACAATAATAGTCTTACTTTTCTTTAGCTGGGAAGCAGAGTTGAGTAGCGTATGTCACTAATCAGGAAGGATCCCCAGAACAAATGAATCCTTTCAGCAATTGATGTTTACTTGGCACAATTGTATCCAATTCCTGACTGACACCTTCCAGGAAATAATACGGGCACCCAGACTGACACTCAAAATCTGCCCTAATACATATGTTTCTGTAGGGTAAAAATAATTGTTTTAATAACTTTGTGCACACAATGTCCAAATTCATAAAATATTAATAGCTGCTTTTTACTAGAACCCGTATATACCAAATTCTGTAACTTCATATTCTGATTTTTAGAAATGTCTGATCTTTAAGATCAAAAATTGCAAAGTACCCTTATAATATTATTCTGGAAATTTTCCCTTCAATTCCCAAGTGAGCTGAGGACACTTCAACTTTAAGTGTAATCCGCTCCTTTATGAGATAGTATTCCCTTATCTCCCTCATCAAAGAGCTCAATAAAAAATCTTGGAAACGCTTGCCAAATATCTTGATGGAGAGTTAGTATTTATTTTAGAGAAATTAATTTAAAGTAGTAATTTCTTTATATGAGTGATTCTATCAATGTAACGATTATGTTCAAAAAGCATTTCTTGAGGTATTTTCAGAATCTCTAAAATGCCTTTCCCTTTTGTGTACAGAAGAAATAAAATAGCAATAATTATCTTTCTCCCACAGTTTGAAAGAACTAAAACATTTTCATTTCTCACAATTGATATAACAAGCTTATGGTGAATTTGGATGAATGTATTTGTCGAACTTTGCTGAGAATTCCATACCGCATGTCACACTTGACGGGTGCACCATCCATGCCCTTGTGGATGCATTCCGAGTATTGCAGCAAAACCATGCCAGCAAAACTGCAAAGGCACTCCTAGCATCCTCACGCACCTGTGGGAACAGCCATGTACATGAGGTACTTGGTTGGAGTGGCTTCTACTTGCCAACCAGACAGTTTGTCAGAACCAGGTGACACCAGCACTAGACTGCCTGGTGGCAGCTCAGCTCTGCTCCTAACCAGCCATGTGCCTCTGGCAAGTGATTCAACCTCAGGGAACCTCAGTTTCCACTTCTGCAAAATGGGGATAACAACAGCACCCACCTCATGGGCTGCAGCAAGGATTTAATCAAATGATTCACATAACACACTCTGGCCCACAGTAAGCATCTGACACACATTTCCAATTTTTAACATCATGCTGCACAAAGGGGCAACTCAAAGGGGATGGGTGTCTGCTCAGGTAAACAAATCTTGTGACAAACACACTGGCACACACAGGGTGCTGGAGAAGGGGTGACACAGTTGTAAATATGTAAACACAGTCTAGCAGGATATGCACAGAAATGAGCTTTTTCCAGACAATGCCGAGGTGGCTCAGAGGAGGAAGTCATCACTTTATTGGAGGAGCAGTTGAGGGGCCATTTGCAGAGGAGTTAGGGGGGCGCCTGGGCAGGGTTTTGAAGGAGGGCCAGGAGCCAAGCTGGAGCACAGGGGCTCAGCAGACAGGAGGGGCTGGTGGGAGAGGGGCTCAGTGGGGCCAGGTGGATGGAGGAGCGCCACCATGGGTGGGCAGTGCGTGGACCTTGGGCTCTATTCCACAGGGCTCATAGCAAAGTGTGAGAAAGCCAAGTCTGCATTTTAGAGGGTCCCCGTGGGTGGCATCAGGGAAGAGGAAAGGGGACGGAGAGGTGGGATGAGGCACTGCAGGAATACAAGCATCCTGCCAGGCAGAAGCAGGGCTGGAGGAACGTCTAGGGATGGGGAACAGGAAGGGAAGAGCCTCTGGGAGTGCACGCTCCCTGACCATGTCAGATCTGCTGGGCAAGCTCTCCAGCGTCTGCAGACAGACCTGCCCCCCTTTCCCAATTCTCTGCCTCCTGGCTGGTCCCAAATCTGCTTCCACCCGACTTTCTCAGTCTGGTGTCCTTGGTCCTCCCACTCAGCTAGTTTCTTCCCAGCCTCACTGGATTAGCGGGCCAGGGAGAAGAGCAGGGGAGTGACCAGGAATGAGATGCAGAATGGGGAAGGTTGCCAGGGGAACGCCAAGGGTGATGTCACTACAGTGCCCAAATCATGGTAGACCCTCAGCAAATGGGTGCTGAATGAATGAATGATGCATGTAACAGTGAAGAAATAACTGAACAATTAAACCTTAGCTTGCCGACTTACTGAGTAGGAAAGTGTGGACATCACTGGAAATATTGTTGCCATACAACAACTTCTTGGTGGGTTCTGGGAAATGCCCGATCTTTCCATTTATTGGCAATGAAACAATGTTCAGAAAGACACTGAGTGGTTGACACTCAGTGTCAATGTCAAGTCTTAGCCATCCTTAAGTAGAGTGATCCCTCTGAGAACGTCACCCAGAATTTTTAAAGACCCCGTTGATCCCAGGACCCCACCTTGCCCCAGTCCCCAGAGCACACCCAGGCCACTGTCCATTGCCAGGTCCATCGATATTTCCCAAATATTAACCAGAACGTCATTGCGAAGCTGCCTAGCATGTCAAAGACAAATGTGGATGGGTTTTGCTTTATCCCCACTAGAAGGTAAGTTCTCTGGGGCAGACACTATGTGCACCTTATGCACCACTGCATGCCTAGCAAGTTCCTGATCCGTAGCACCGAAGGTGCTCAGAAATGTGCAGCATTAATTAATTACTCATCCATGGTTCTGTAGAGTCCACCCACCCCAGCCCTCCGTGGCTGTGTCTAACGGAGGGTTGACTGAATTGTCTTGAGTATTTTCCTTTCTTTTTCAGGGTTTATAAGCCCACTTGATCTATGCAAGCGGTCCAGGGAGGAAGGAATGGCCTTCTCTACACAAGTCCAGCTTTGAGGGGGTGCTGAGTCAGGGTTGACCTAGGACACGGGGGTGGGGAGGTCAGGGGATCTCATTCACCCCCAGCCCTGCAGCTCCCTGCTGGGTGCTGGTGGGAGAGGCTGTGTGGGCAGGCGGCTGCAGAGGCAGAATGTGGGTTGTGACTAGAGTCGGGTGGCTTTTCCAGCCCCACTGTCCATTCGAATCATGGGGTAGGAGCTTTTCCAACCAGCCAGGGCCTGAGCCCAGACTGCGCAGTCTGAAGGTGAGGGGAGGGCCCTGCCACTGGAATAATTTACCCCCTGCCCCAGGGCATCTAACTGGGAACCACCAGCACAAGCGGAAGGAGTGACACCGGTGTCCAGCCATCCTCTGCACCTCTCCCCATGGCCTCCTCGACAGTCCGTGGTGGCACAAAACTATGATTCTGGGAGATCTGAACCATGGCTCAAAGAACCTATGATTAATGGCTTTTTTTTTTTTTTAATATGAAAGCCATTTTAGCTGGTTCCTTATCTGTCCTCAGTGTGTTACTAGTGAGGCTGCCTGAGCCCAGGTGAGTCTGTTCCTGGGGAGAGACAGGAGACGTGGGGTGTGGCTGTCAGCCTTTCTCACAAACGTCTGCTGAGTGTCCACGTGGGCACATTCCACTGAAAAACAGCCACAAACCCATGCTGTCCTTAAAGGAAAAATAAATCTCCCCATCACTTAAGGCAAATCAGAAAAGTATACAAAACTGCATTTTCATCCTCTTCTCAAAGCCTCAGGGTAAATAAGTCACGGACTGTCCAAAGAACCCCGGGCGGGGCGCACTCCAGGGCTGTCCAGCTCCACTTGGAACAGGGCTATTTTTAGGATGCACAGTCCTGTCTGTGTCCTCCTGCCTGCCCTACTTGATAGAAGAACAAGTAGCTATTTTTTCTCCGAACAGTCCAACCTATGGATACCTCCAGCTATGGCATGATCAGTGGTAGCAATTACCTCTGTCCCCTACACCGTGACTCCTAGGAGCACTACCCAAAATCCACGTCTCCCTGGACGAATTAGACGGTGCTACCCCAAATTTGCCATCCTGTGCCTCCCTTCATCTATGTTGCTTTTCAAACCAGGAACACTCGCTGGAGACACAGGGTGTGGAACTGGTAAGATACTCCGGTTGGGCACCTTAGGGGCTGAAACATGTCTCCTCCAGCCCCCAAGCTACATGCTGGACCCCAAACCCTCAGTACCTCAGAACGGGACCTTGTTTGCAGATGGGGTCTTTAAGAGGTAATCCAGCTAACATAAGGACATGAGGTGGGCCCTGATCCGCTGTCCTTATAAGAAGACATTAGGGCACAGACACACGCAGAGGGACGACCATGTGAGGACACAGGGAGGAGAAGACATCTGTCTACACGCCAAGGAGAGAGGCCTCAGGAGAAACCAGCCCTGCCAACACCTTGATCTTGGACTTTCAGGTACTCTGTGATGGCAGCCCTCGCAACAAAATACAGGGCTTTGAAAATTCTATCAGTTACATTAGGTTGGAAGCCCAAGATTTTAGGAGCCCAAAGGGCTGTTCATTTTTGTTCCTCTTTCTGATGAGACCTGGCAAATTTACAGTCGTAAGTGAAATGCTGTTTCTAGGCCTAGCACTTTGGAAGAGGTTCTGAAGACGGGTTTACTTATGTCTGCTCGTGCACATGCACTTGTGCTTCTTGGTGACGCCACGGCGTAGACGCCTTCAAGCCCTAAAATGGATCTTTAGTGATGCACAATATCACTGAACAAAGCTGAGCTGCAGAGCCTTCACGACTTCACCATGCTCAGACAAGTGGCATCTGCCAGTATCCTTTGTTTAAAAAAATCCCAGAAACTAGTGCTATCAGGCAAACAAAAGTGTTCTGGAATTGTTTACCAATTTTTAATTCAAATACTTAGACTTGAGGATATTTTAGTCCTGATGTTCTGAGAATCTTCTGCTGAGGGCTGGCTGTGTATCTTTTCTCTGTGGACACAAATGATTATCTCGAAGGTCACAATTAATAAACAACTGCCTGGAAACAGCAAAGTGCTTTGATGGCGCCCGGCTTGACTTTGCCATGCCTGACAGCTTTTACTCTGCTGACGAGTGTTCAGAGCCTTGCCACTCGTCAGCTGTTATGACCACGTGAAGCTGCATGAAGCTGTATTTGCTCCACCAGATTTTGTGGAGCCACGGTCTCCTCGCCTGTACAATGAACATCAAAAGAGGAGAACGAAGAGGAATCCCCAAATCCTACCTTCTTAGCTGTCCGGAGTTTGGCACAAGCAAACAGGAAATGTTTGCTGCTGCTGTTATTATTATTAACATTGTTTTCATGACGAATCATATCGTTGGCTCTGAGGGGAAAGGCAAGGAGTGAGAAATTCTCATTCAACTGCCATCTGGTTCCCCGCTCCTGGCCATGTCTAATTAATTAAAAAGGGGATGCTCAGGAGGTGAGCTGCCACGAAAGTAGAACCTAACTCAGTGTGTATCAGTTGGTTTTCTGCGACCCTGCTGCTCACACAGCTGCAAAAACAGGGTCCCCGGCCAGTCATGCCAGTGTCTTGTGCTCCAAACCTGGAGTAGAAGCCAGTGAACTCCAAGGCCCTTAACGGTCAGGACCCTCCAACCCCGGTGCTAGTTTGTTTAGGTTTACAGAGTCTGAAAATGCAGTGTTTGTAGGTCAAGCGATCTACTAGGTGCAAGCACTGTGCTGGCAGTACAGTTTACTTTAGTTTCAAGATCAAAATCTTACAGCTTTGGAATGTCAAAACTCCTACACAGGAGCAATGGATTGTGTTCTTTTGGTTCAGTAAAGATAAAGGATACACGTAATTATCTAAAAGTATACTTTTAGCATTTTCAAGAGTTCATTTTAAAAGTACAGAAATTTTTGATCCAATTTATAGAGAACTAAAAGCGTTACCTAAAATGCCTCTAGTTAGTCAAAAGAGGGTTTAGTAATGGACAAACGTCACTATTTCTACATAGACTATATCATATAAGAAACTTCTATATTAATTTAATTTAAAATAACTACCATTCATAAAGCAAGATGCAAGAAATTTTGATAACATGGGCCAGATATTCAGTCAGGTAAAAGTCTCATGAAATGACTGAATTTATCATATCATGTGATAAACCTAAACCTTTTATTTTGTACACAGAACTGTTAAGCAGATATTTTTTATAATACTATGCATGAAGCTCCTGACTTCTCTAAAGGTGTAGGAACAATATATCTTCAGTTCAGAAAGTAAAGCTGAGCAGTGAGTGTTTTCCTCTATAAAAGACACAAACCAGCCTTTTCTAACTTTGTAGCTTAAGAAAATGAGTCCTAAAAAAGAAATCCCAAACAGAGGAGCCTCACTGGAACATAACGGCTCTTTCCTTTAAAGTAATTATTGGTTTTGTAGAAGTCCCAGTTCTCTTTGAATACATAATCAGGTATTTTGATTGCTTTCCCAAAGCATATTACCTTTAACCATGGAAATAATTTGGTAACTACTGTATGTGGCCTGAACAACCTGTAAGTAGTGAATTCATAAAAGTGTGCAAAGGCCCAGTAACGCTCAGGTTACCTGAAACACTACCAGAATTCCTCCATGCACAGAATCCTAAAACATTAATGACTATTCATCCCTTCAGTTCTTTCATTGCATTTGAATATTTTATGTGTACCGTAAATTACTCTCTCGGAGAGCTGTATGTTGGAACCAGCATAGAAAATGCAAAGAAACTGCATTGGATTTTAAAAAGTGCTGAGTTTTTACCTTTGTTTCTTTGTATCTATGCTGTACAGATAATATAACATAATATCCTGGGTGGAGGGGCACTGAATTCAATTACAATTTTATCAAATTAAGAAATAAAAATGTGTGTAATTGTTTTCAATAATGAAGTCTCTAACTTGCAAACTGTATGCAAGGCTCTCAATTTTGATGACAAAGAAAAGGGATATACACACAAGGACCTGTCTATTTGAATAGATGTATATGGGCACCAGTGGAACTATTATTATTACGGCATTAATGTAAAAATGGAAAACATTTAATTTCCTGACCTCTCTCTCTCTCTCTCTCTCTCTCTTTTTTTTTAAGCCTTCCTCATTTCTCATCTGAAAGCTTTATTTTCTTGCATCTTTTAAAATAAAGAGGGTGGTCCAGGTGACCTCTAATATCTCTTCCAAGTCAAAAATGTTATGATTCTGTGAATCTATAAGGCAACATTACCGTCCTCTTCCCTGATCCCCAAAGTCATCTTCACTGTGAAGAATGAAAAACAGAAACAGACTGTTCCAAAGAGTTCTGATTAGCAATGATTTAAGAAACAAATAGCAGAGGCATTTCTGTGGAATATTCTTCCACACCGTTTGTATAAACCCTGTTTGAAAAACAAACTGAAATCGCTCCCCTCCCCGACCCTGTGGCTTGTACTCAACCACATGCACCTTGCATCAGAGCCAACATGTAACTGTAGGATGAAGCATGAACCTCTGATGTTAAAGCACGGAACCTTTCTCAGCTGAAGATGTTTTTCTAGAGCCGTTGCACGCAGACTATTCCCTGCTCAAGAAATACACAGGACTTAAACCCTAGAAAAGATGAGACTAGCAGGAAGGCTCAAGAATTAAGTGACCTTCTCTGCTGGAGTTAGGATGCTATTTGTTTGGAATCCCAGGGGTTCCACCTCTAGTGAAATTGGCAGAACAAGCCTTATTTGATTAGTGTGAAAGATCCTGCAGGGAAGGGGACAGAGACAGGGGCTTCCCATAGGCTGCTTGAAGAAAGATCAAGCTGAGGTCATTCAGGGTCTTTTAAAGAAAACAATGATTTTTTTGTAAATCTAAGTCACCCATATAACAATATGATTTTATTAAATAATGTTTAATAGTGACTTGGGGAAAGCCCAGAGAACTTGAACATGGTCAAGAGCATGTGATGGGGAAGACAGCACCACCGTGCCCTGCCCGCTGCTGGTGGCCCCGTCTCAGGAGACTGCTTCCTGCCAGCTCTCAAGTCCTCTGGGGTTTCCTTGCCGTAAAGCTGCCATCTGGTGCAATAGGTGAGAAGACATGCGACCTGCTCGACCTTATTTCAGAATTTCATTAAAATCTTTAGCTCTGATAAAGGATTTAACCACTGAGGGTGGGGTGAGGAAACAAAAGGAAGAAACAAGGTCTGAGAGACTGAGAGGTGGAACATCTACCCCAGAGGTGGTGGTCCTGGGCGGGGGCTGGTACCAGGCAGGAAGGGGTGCTCAGCCAGGGAGAACAGCCTTTCCTGGATGGAGTCTGGTCTTGTCACTTAAGGAAGCACTCAAACCACACCTCTGACTCCCTAGAGAGATTTCTCACGAGCAAAATCTTCACCTTTCCAGGAGATGTTGCTGAGAAGAGGGAAGCCGGGGAGCTGTCCACCAGCAGGCAGTGAACTCGGGGAGCCCACCTGCAGACCATCCCCCAGCTGTCTGCAGAGGACACCCTTGTGGGGTGGGGTGGGGGAGAAGCTGGGTTGGACACTTAGATCCCGGGGTCCACGAAAAGTTCCCACCTTCATAGAGATCACAGGGTCAGGAGACTGAGAAACCGACAAGGGGGAGAGAAGAGCGAGAAGACAGGACCATAGGGAAGGAAGAAGGAAAAGGGGCGGGGGGGGGGGGGGGGAGAGGGAAGGGAGGCAGAGGAGGAGGGCAGGGGAGAAGGGGTCCAGGAGAAAGGGGAGAGGAGGGAGCGTATAGGAATGGGAGAGAAGAGGAGGGGGAGTGAGAGAGAGACTTACAGAGAGAGAGGGAGAGAATGGACGAGCTGGAGAGACCAGAGACACTAGCAGCAACAGGATGGGAGGTGGGGACAGGACGGACACGCTCAGGGAAGAGGAGCGGAGGAGCCAGGGAGCATCTCCCAGGGAGCATCTCCCCGACAGAGGCTGTGTAGACAGAGCCCGGCCGAGCCGGACGGCTGGGGTGGGTGGGCAGCCCTCGCCCCCACCTCGGCCGGTGCTCCCCGCACCCCCCACCGCCCGCGGGCTTACCTGGCCCTTGACCAGGCTGGCGGCGAACTGGCGCATGACGGCCTCCACGGTGTAGGCGCTGGACCAGCCGCGCGGCGTGAGCAGCTCCATGCAGATGGCGCCGCCGTCCAGCACGTAGCCGTTCTCCAGGCGCGGGCTGAGCACCCGCATGAAGGGCGGCGAGAAGGGGAAGTTGTCGGGGAAGGTGAGGTTGAGCAGGATGAACTCGGTGTTGGTCTCCTTCATGTCCTGCCACAGCACCGAGTCCTTGTCCACCTGGTGCAGCTTCACGTTCCAGTCGAAGAGGCTCTCGTCCACCAGCTCCACGGAGATGAAGCGGTCGCTCAGGCGCGCGATGTCCTGCAGCTCCTTCATGAGCCGCCGGCTGCGCACCTGCGTGCAGTGCTGCTGGCGCGCCGCGGGCACCAGGCTGCCGGCCGCCGCCGCCGCCGCCACCGCTGGGCCCGGCCCCGCCCTGGCGCCCGCCGCCCGCTCCCGGGGGCCCCCGGCGCCCGTTGCCCCCGCCGCCCCCGCCGGCTGCGGCGGCTTGTCGCGCGGGGCCAGCTCCGCCGCGCGCTTGCCCTTGCCCTTGCCGGGCCCCGGGCTCGAGTCGCCCGCGCCCCCGGGGTGCTGCTGCTGCTGCTGCTGCTGCTGCTGCTTGTGGCCACCGCTCTTGGAGCCGCCCTTGCCGCGCAGCGACGCGCTCTGCTGGCCACCGCCGCCGCGGTGGTTGTGGTGGTGCTTAGGGTCCTCGGTGTCCCGGTTGTGCAGGCGGATCAGCCCGATTTTGCGGAGCAGCGTGGCCATTTTAGGCTCGGTGGCTGCGGGGAGCTACCCCCGACTTCTCCCCCGGAGCCCGCGAGCCCGGGGGACGCGGGGCGGCGGCGACTGGTGACCACTCAGCGGGGCGCGGCGCTGGCCACTCCGGGCGACGGCGGCCGTGGCGCAGCGGAGCGGGCAGCACTCGATCTCGCCGGCTGCTGTGTCGCCGCTGTCATATGACGGGGCCCGCTCCGGCTCGGGCTCCCGCCGCCCGGGGAGGGCAGGAGTGGAGGAGCCGCAGCGCGGCTGGCCGTCCTCGGGCCAGTCCCTGGGCACAGTCCCCGGAGTGCCGGTGTCCACTGTCCTTTGTGCGCGGCGGTGGCCGCGCTGGCCCCGAGTCCGAGCGCCGCGCCGGGGCGCGCAGAGCCGCCCGCAGCGCCCCGGAGGCAGCGAGGTGGCCTCGGGCTCGCGCCTGACGCGCCTGCCGGGCCGTGCCGCGCTGGCGGCTACCGCGGGGCCCGGGCCGCTGCCGTTCGCGTCGCCGCCGCCGCTGCGGCTGCTGACATTGCAGAGGCGGCTGCTCCGTCTGAGCCGAACGCGGCGCGGAGGGGGCGGCACTGCCGGCCGGGAGGGGGGGCGCGGGGCGGAGCCGCGGGCCTGCCTGCGCCGATCCGCCCCCGCCGCCCGCTCCCGCGGCGACACGCACACGGCCGCTGGGGGGAGACAGCGGAGCGCGCCGGGCTCGCGGGCGCCGGGGCTGCGGGGGAGCCGCCTGCCGGGCGGGCCAGCCTAGAGCCCGAGGAGCTGGGACGGGGCGGGGAGGGGGTGAGCCTGCCCGCGATCGGGGGCTGTCGGAGGCGCTGGGTCCTTCTGCCCCGATCCCGGCCCGAGCCTCAGACCCCACTTAACCTCATTAGAACAAGCCGGAGGACAGGGGTGGAAAGCAACCTCTGGGTCGATTCCTTCGCATCAGATGGAGCCCAGTGTCCCCGCACAGCAGTGTTAGGCCAGCTGAGGCCGGGACAAGCAGCAGGGACGCTTTCTTAAGGATCAATCAAAGAATTGGGGCCGCGGGGGTAAGATGTGGGAAGCGTGCCTGCCGAAAACGTCTACAGAATAGCCCCCTCCAGTCATGACTTTTGTTCCGCCAATTCGCCTCCTCCTCGCCCCCGCTTCCCTCCCGCCCGCCACGCTGGGGGTCCCTGCGTTCCGAAGAGGGATCTCGGGAGGAGGGGCCAGCCAAGCACTGCCTTGTGGCTCATTTCCAAATGGCTCAGAGAAACACATCCAACCCAGCGTCGGCCGGTGCTCTGGGGTGCGGGGTCGCCCCCTCTGAAGCCCTGGAGTGCCCAGTACCATGGCTGACTTTCCGGACCGCCCGCGCAAGGGGTCGAGGTCCGCCTTCCACCTGGATGCTCTCATCCCTGTCCTCCCTTTCTTCCTTTAAGCCATCGAAACTCTTATTTTAATCTGGTTAATTTCAAGCAAAAACCAAGTTCAGACCCCCAGAAGCTGGAAGAACCCGGGGACCCGCGAAGCTTCCGTGTTTGCAGGAAGCTACCTGAGTCCTGCCGTGTGTGTGTGTGTGTGTGTGTGTGTGTGTGTGTGTCCGAGCTGCGCAATGGTGAAACGTGGCGATGATTGCTGAAATATAGGAAAAATTACCCCGGAAACCAAAATGGCTTAGGATTCTAGACTTCACTGCTGCTGTTCATGGTTTGACTTTTAACTGGGAGCCTCTAACTTAGGAAAACCTGTTCATTTCCAGGGCCACCACAATGACTTTATTCTTAACATCTTTTACCATTTTTACCTTTTCCAAATTATTAGAAATTTTCACTGTGAAAAATAACTCTTCAGGCCACTGTGGAGACCCTTATACCCCAAAGGGTCTGGGGTTCAGGGTTTTGGGGTTGTCTGACAGGAGAGCAGTGGTAAATAAGCAGGGGGGGCCTATACTCTTGGGGCACCCAGAGAGGTGATAAGCCTGACAGGCGCCTCTGTGGAGGCCTGGGGGCCGCTTCCTTTCCAAGTGGGTGGAATGAAGACAGTGGCCCGGCGAGATCCGTGGCTGGTGATGGGATCTCAGATGCAGCAGCCTGGAGGGCTGTTGGTCCTGGTCTCATTTGTGTTTTGTTTTGTTTTGTCTTGCAACTCCATTCCATCCAGCCCCGTTTTTTAAGATGGGGTGAGTTTGTTTAATAAGGGACCAGGGAGTATAAAACGGTCGAAAGCGGATATTAAAGGAGGGTAGGCAGATGTTATATGTTTTATTTAACTTCCACAGAAGCCCTCTCAGGTTCTATCTGACCCATTTTATTGGTGAAGAAACTGAGTCTCAGAGAGCCTCAGCAGCAGGCCCAGCTGAGCCGTGTACTTGTCGGGCCGGGCTGGGCTCCACGCCCACTTGGACCCTCTGCCCCACCAGGCTCTGCGCTCCCAGTCGGAAGGCTGCTGTGCAGGTGCACTGCACAGCCGGGTCTCAGACGCAGGTGTGCCGTCAGTCCAGGAGGTGAGAGAGCTTCCTCGGAGTGTGACTGTTAAGGTCTCAGAACCAGCTGACCTTGGGCAAGGCCTCAGGGAAACTTTTGTGGCAGTGACAGCCACCAATCCCGCCTGAAACGGGGTGTCATCGGCTATGGTTTGGGATTGGTTTAGCCAAAATCTCAGGCAGCTGTCTGTGAGGCCTTTGTTTCTGAATGGAATTATTGCTGGGTGGTCAGAACTGGCTGACAGAAGCGGTAGTCATCTCATTTGTTACCCATCATGCTTAGAGGACCTTGGAAAGGCTGAAGCCAAATGTTAGCTAAAACTTGGGAACCACTTAAATTTACACCAGGGAAGTGTTATGTAAATTACACCTAATCTACTTGAGAGTATATTATGCAGCAATAACATTATAGTTACGAAGAGCATATAGTAACATGGAGATATTTATGATCTACATAGTAATTTTAAGAGAAGGCAGAGTGCAAAGTCATTTCTGCATAGTAGCTACAACTATGTGAAGCTATGCAGAGGAAACAAGGCCAGGAGGGGCGATTTTGGATAAAAACGATTATTACGTTATCACAGGTAGGTGTTCTCTACTTACCCCTGCCCCATCCTTCCCAGCCCATGGATCCAAACGTTTGCTTCAGGGCAGTAAGGCCACCACAGGAGGGCCCATGTGGTTTGCAAATGCCCCTCCTTCTCCCATCACAGAAGATTCTAGAAAGCTCCACCTCACCAGAGGAATGAAGGGATACTTACCCAGCCCAGCAGTGTGTAGAGGTTACATTTTGCTGTTCTAGTTATTCTCTTTTATTTGATTTTCAAATATTTTGAAAAGGAACGTATTGTAGTAATAATGAAAAAGATTGTTATCGAGGTTTTTTTTTTTTTTTTTTTTTTTTTGAGACAGAGTCTCACTCTGTTACCCAGGCTAGAGTGAGTGCCGTGGCATCAGCCTAGCTCACAGCAACCTCAAACTCCTGAGCTCAAGCGATCCTCCTGTCTCAGCCTCCCGAGTAGCTGGGACTACAGGCATGCACCACCATGCCCGGCTAATTTTTTCTATATATATTTTTAGCTGTCCATATAATTTCTTTCTATTTTTAGTAGAGGTGGGGTCTCGCTCTTGCTCAGGCTGGTCTCGAACTCCTGAGCTCAAAGAATCCGCCCACCTCGGCCTCCCAGAGTGCTAGGATTACAGGCGTGAGCCACCGCGCCCGGCCGTTATCGAGGTTTAAATGATCATCTTGTTGAAGATTAAGTTTACAATATCGGGACAGTTGAATTAGGTGCATTTAGTTAAATAAAATAATCTCTAAGGACAACTTTGGGTCTGTAGCTTCTCTTACCTTCTCAAATAGTGATGAGGTAGGAATGGAAAATGGCTACTCTAGCATGAAAGGGAGGGAGGGAAGCTGCTGTCACCTGAGCCCCATCATCTGAGAATTAAGTTGTACCTGCCGATGACTCTTTCATGAGCAGGTAATGGACGGTCCGGGTGCAGCTGTCTCTAGCTGCAGTTGTCATGAAGAGACAAGAACTGGAATGTGCCCATTTCCTCTCTGCCTCTGAGGACTGCCTCCTAGTCTTCCAGCTGGTCCCAATCTCCTAAAGTCACGGAGACATCAGACACACCACCCCAAAGCACCTGCCCTAAATTTGTGTGAGTTGTTTATTCCCTTAACTAATGTGTTAAGATCACTGTCAAAATTTAAAACCAGTTTGCTGGTGAGTACATGTGGTGCATTTGGGAATAACACCAATTGGGTATCGGACAGAGGTGGGGGCTGGGTGGAAGGGATGGGTGTACACCTACTTGATGAGTGCGATGTGCACTGTCTAGGGAATGGACATACTTGAAACTCAGACTCGGGGGGATGGGGAGACATGGGCAATATATATAACCTGAACTTTTGTACCCCCATGATGAGCTGAAAAAAAAATTTAAAACCATTTCGTGCTAAAAGAATTCACTGCACGGCAGTGCAGGATAGGTCTGCAACGTTACAGATCACCTGGCCTCTTATGCCACTCACCTCCCATCATCCAGGCTGGCACTTAAGTGTCACTTAGCATATCTCACACACCGTCCCAAACACTTTATGTATATCTCAACTCATTAAATATTCATAACCACTCTATTAAGCAGGTACCGTGCTTACCCCTACTTTACAGATGAGTAAACTGAGGCACAGGGAAATTGAGCAACTGGCTCAGAATAATGCAGTGAATAGTAGTGAAGCCAGGACTCGACCCCAGGCAGCTTTGTCTCTAGACGGTGCTTATATCACTGCACCAAGAGCACCTGGTGCCCGCAGTCCTTGATGAGACAGCGGTGAAGAACTCCCTTCCCTTCTGGAGCTCAGGTTCCAGGGAGGACGTCTTTACTGTGCCCTAACAGCTCCAGAGAAAATCGCTCTAGGAGACATCAAGGAACCAGGCTCACCTCTGCATTTGCTCAAGACACACGATGGACACACACACATTTTTGTTGTACGGTTGAATGGATGCCCAGTCTTTCATTTTACAGCCCAGACATCTGAGGTCCCAGAAGTCGGTATCTTGCCCAGAGTCACACAGGAGGCTGTGGGAGAGGGAGTCTGGCCCCAGTCCTGGTGCTTCCTCCAGGGTTGCTCTCATGGCGTCACAGGCTGCAGGCTGCCGGCATCTCCAGGGGCGAAGGGCAGAGGGAAGGAGAGAGGAAGGAGAGGAGGGCCAGGAATGACAGAGGGGCAGCAGGACAGGAGCATCAGGCAGGCGCTGCCAACCTGAACTGGATGGTGGAGGGGCTTCTGTCAAGCTTGTGGTCCACTAGCACCGCCAGCACACCCTCCCCACACTTGGAGACTTTCCCTCCTGAGACAGATTGTATTTTCTGAAGATGGCCATGTTAATAGATCCCTCCCAGCCTCACGGAGAGGCGGGCTCTACATCCCCTCCTGAATCGGGCGGGGCTCTGCCTGCTCTGCCCAGTGGAGAGGGGACACGCAGTGAAACCATGCGACTTCCCAGGCTGGTCATCGGAGGACACGGCTCTGACTGGCTTTCTCTCAGGATGCTTCCTGGTGACCCAGCCACCATGTTGGGAGGAAGCCCATGCCTCGTGGAGAGGCCACATGTGGGCATTCCTGCCATTGGCCAGCAGAGGTTTTTGCAGACAGCCAGTGGCACCACCAGACACGTGAGTGAGCGTGTCTGCAGAGGATTCCAGCTGAAACCCCAGTCACTGTGGAGCAGAAATAAGCTGTCCCCACTGTGCTCTGGCTGAATTCCTCACCCACAGAAAGTGTGAGAGCTCAGAAACAATATTGTTGATTTAGGCCATGATGTTTGGGGCCATTTGCTAGGGAACAATGGATAGCAATACATCTCTTTCTAATCCTCACTGCCTAGAAGCCAGAAACTCGCTTGCCCAGATTCCCTGGCCACAGGGCACAGGCATGTGACCTGCTCTCAGCCCTTCGCATGCCCCAGAGCAGAGCTTTAGGTTAGAAGAGAAGACCAACAGGAGTTCACCCTGGTGAGTGGGTGGAGCGCCAGCCGGCTTGCAGAGGCAGCAGCAGACAACATCCTCACGGGACTTTGTGCTGGGGGCGACGGTTCTGTCTACAGTGCTCGTACCCGGCTAGAGCAGGGGTCTTCCCTGGGGCAATTCAGTGGTATAAGCTGAGGTCATTCCAGGCTATGTAGCCTCTAAATCAAATCTCTGACCCTCCTTGAGATTCTTCAGGTGGTGTCTATACATTCCTTTTTGTTTGCAATAGCTAGGATGAACTCTGTTGTTTGTAAGCAAGAACTCTGATTTATACACCTGCTAGCCAATGTAGGCCGCCCTTGCTTGGAGTAGTGCCCGCAGAGAGTACATGCCCCACACCTGTCTGTTGTTGTTGTTTACTGGCTGGCACCCCTAACGCACGCGCCTTCTTGCTGCTCCTACTTCCCCAAAGCTTGGCTTCAGTGACCACCCCACTTGCTGTTTTCCATCCACCCTAGCTTGGGACGACAAGTGGGTTTTATCTCTTCACCAGCGTGGATAGATAACTAGAAGCTGCCAGCAGCGCTGTGTCGAGAGGGATTGGTGTTGGCTTAGAGGAGAACGTGCTCATCAATTATAATGTCTGCTGGAGGACGGGGGCGGTGAGTAGCATTCCAAACACCAGGCCGTCTTTGACCTAAGAAGGAGTCTGGAACAAAATACGTAGGTTAAACTGATTCATGTAAAATTTTAAATAATTTGTAGTTCCCTAGGTGTATTTATATTTTAACTTAAGACATTTTGTATTAGTTAGAACAGTGGTTAGTTGCTTTAACAAAAAGCTATCCAGAGGATCAAATCTACATGACAGGACAGGTAGTTAACATGTGGCCTCCACAGTCTTTTCCTGATTCAGGCAATGACTGTCATTAAATGACCTGGAAGTCACACATGCCCCTTTACTCATTATCCCTTTCCACGCTAGCTCTAAGGAGCCCAGGACATGTGGTTTTTAGCTGGATGGCACGTGCCCAGCTTAAACCCACTAGGAATCGACAGGGGCATGTGGGCACTGGGGCCTGTTAGGAGTCTCTGCTGCACGTGCTTTGCCAAGTGGACCGTAATAGCCCAATTTCAGGGAGCAGGACTGTAAAATGAGGTGCTCCGATCATGCACGCATGCAACCTTTGTTAGGCCCTTCCTCTGCCTCACACCCAGCAATCCTCCACTCTGCCCTTTCTCGTGGGTCACAGGTTCCTGCCCAGATAAGTTCTTTGGGGTCTAAGCTATCTCCTCTTGGGTCAGACGTGGCATTTGTCTTCTTAGTGTGTGCTGGGCTCTGGTTGGGTGGCCGTGAGGAGTGGCCGGTGCGTGTTGAGGGGAAAGGCGTTCCCCTGCAAGGCAGCTTCCCGGGGTGGGAGTAGCAGGGGCTGTTCAGGCAAGTCTCCGGCTGGGCCGCGAGAAACTGCTTCTGCTGCTGAGGGGGGTGAAGGCGCGTGTGGGCTGTGGGTTCTTAGCTTCCTGGGTCAACCCACAGGACTCATTCCCATCCTCAGGGTCCCACCCATTCCCAGTCTGTCTCTAACTCTCACACGAGAGGCTCGGCAAAACTGTGAATTCAATGCACTTTGTAATTCTGCAGCCTCTAGAATCAAATTTTTGAACTGATTTTGAGCCGTGTCGGTCCTGCAGCTCTGAGTTAGATCATCTTCTAGGGCACTCACGGGATGTTTCACCTGTTCCGACTCTTTTTTTTTCCTGTCTCCATCCTGCTTGCAAGGTGGTTGCCATATACAAACGATTACAGCTGTTCTACTTGTCTGTCTTTTTAAAAATTAATTACTTTTTAAATTTGGCAAATAAAAACTGTTTCTCTGACTCCTGCTGAGTTGAGCTCCAGCCTCGTCCTTTGCCGCTGCAGCCGGAGGCAGCCGAGCTTCCACCTCGAGTCATCTTCTATCCTGAGATACGGTCGCGTGCGGCAGTGACTCACTGCCCAAAGCTTTCCTGTCAGTGTGTCCTTCGTCCCAGGCGACCACAGCTGGTGACAGTTACGGGGCTGTAATGCTACTGCCTTACACTCACTATAGTTTTCCCCATTTTCCACTGGCACTGATGCCATCACTAGGTTTAAGGTCAAAGTTGAGTAGTCACCCCAATCTTTAAACCACTCCCAGAACGAAGGCCTGAATTAGGCAGGGTCCAGTCGTAGCACAGAAATAGCCTAGGTGTTTCAGCAGAGGGGATGTAATGCAAGTAGTTGGTCATAAAGATGCGGAAATGTTCAAAGAACAGAAAAAGAAATGGGCTGCTGAAGAATCTGAAAGAAAGAGGGAGGTTGGCCTGAGGTTTTAGCTATTAGCTTCCAGCGCCGCGCCTCCCCTGGGCTGTGCTGCCGTCAGTGCCCGGAGGCTGCTCGAATCCACAGTGGCTTCCCTCCTCTGCCACCTCAGCGATGGCCAGGAACCAGCGCCGCAGCCTAGCCCGGTGCTAATGCACGACCTCCAGGTGTCAGGTGGCCAGGTGCGGACGCGGTGGGTTTGTGGACTACCCAAAGGCCTGTGTGTGCCGCCTGCCTGACAGTCTCTGAGCAGCGCCTCCTGGGCTACACTGTACTTCGCTTTTGAGCAGAGAAGAAGGGACCTGAGATGGCTTTTGTAATTATGGAGTGTAGATTTTCCCTGGCAGTTGAAGGAACTCTTGAGTGATGAAATGAGTCATGCATTCCTTTCTGAAGAAGAAACTGCTTGGTCCTAAAGAGATTTCCAGAGATAATAATCTCGTTTTTCTGTCCTTTTCATCTTTGCTTGAGGCAAAGACAGTTACTTTCTGGTTGTGTGGAAGTGTAAAATGACAGCTGATATTGCGTGTCAAGGTAGTGTCTCTATTCAGTGCTACCTTAAACATTAGGTCTAAATATAGGGCCAAATAGAGTGTTCTGAGAAAGGGAAGTCAGTTCTGCTTCCTGACACAGCTGTGGGGTGGTGAGTGAAATAGTATAATTAGTTGAAACTGAGAACATGTATTATATTTATATTAAGCATTTTTAAAGCATTAGCGTATAACGGAATCTGTTGAAGCTTCTTGCTATTTGTCTTTCCAGCAGTTTATGACAGTAAATGTCTTGTTGCTCCCATGTCAGTTTGAAAAATATAATTAAAAAATAAATTCTGCAAATTGGGTTCTCAAAATAGTATTTTATTTTAAAAACTGTTTTAAATAGAGGATGAATTTACACAGGGTAAAGGGCACAGATATTAATTGTACAACTCAGTGGGTTTTGAAAAATGTTTTTACCTGTGTAACTTATACCCCAGTTAAGGCATGGGATATGTCCATCACTCGGAATGTTCCCTGGTGTTCCTTCCCTGTCAAGCCCACCCCCCTCTTCACCAGAGGCACCCTCTGTTTTCATTTCTATTACCATAAATTTGTTTTGCTTGGTTTTGAATTTCACATGAAGGGAATGATGCAGTATGTACTCTTTTATAATATACCTGGCTTCTATTAATCAATATGTAATCAGTATATAATCTTATGGTGAGATCAGTCCATGTTGCTGCATGTGTCAGTAGTTTATTTTTATTGGTCAGTAATATCCATTGCACAAATATACCCAGATCTGTTTTTCCTGTTGCAGAACATTTGGGATGCTTCTGGTTCTCATTATTGTGTACACAGCTGCTATGAACGCTTGTGTACAGGTATTTTGAACACTTACTTTCACTTACCCTGGGTAAATGCCAAGGTGTGGAATGGTTGCTTAGAAGACTAGGTATATGGTTAACTTTATAAGAAACTTCCAAACTCTTTTCCAAGTTGACTGTACCATTTTACATTACCACCAGCAAAACTGCTAGAAAACAAGACAGAGACCTGAAATTTGGAGAGATCCCTGAGCGACACTAGCAGGTAGAAGCAGGTGGTCAGAGAAAGTAGCCCAGAATGTCCACAGCAGGAGTGCTCTGCCACAGAGGTTGGAGCTGTTCCAGAGTGAGTGACGGAAAGGACATGGTGGGGACTTCAGACCCTCACCAAGATGATCCTGGCAGTGCCAGCTGGAGACGCATCACCCTCAGGAGAAAGCGTGAGTGCAGCTAGGGACCCCAGGCTGAGCTGGAAGCTGCTCACCCAGATGACAAGCACCAGTTCTGTCTTCTGGGTGTGCTCTGAATCCTCCACCACAGAAGACAAGACTGTCAGAATCTGCCTTCCCCAGCTGGGAGCAGGGATTCCAAACTTTTAAATATTCACAGAAAACAAAACACCGCCAAACACTTGAGGAAAAGCAACCCGACTCAAAGAACTAACGCCAGAGGAAACAAAGTTAAAGGAACAAAAAGAAAGAGACAGAGAGGTAGAGAGAGAGGAGGAGAGGTTAATTTTAATATATACAATGAATGCCTTCAAGAGAGACGTGAGATTAAATTTAGTCTCGTTCAGTGCATAGTGTTTCTGAATACATTCTCATCGAACGATTGAATATGTGCATAAATGAATTAATCCGGGAATGAATATTTAAATAGAAAAGCCTGTGTCCTAATCAGAGCAATCCCCAGCAAATATACTGCATTTCTAGAAAGGTATGTGTGCAGCTTTTCCTGTGTAGACTCAGGTGGGACACATGGGGGGGGTGTACCAGTTCTCACATGAGCTGTCATTTTATTGCTCTCGCTGCTGTTTCAGTTGTGTATGACCCATGCCATCCTACACATTTGCTCTTTAAGCAGGGGGTTCTCGACGTGTCTGCTCCCAGACAGCCAGCTCCTGCGACGTCCCACGTTGCTTGGCGGGATGTGATGGCACCAACAGGCAACGTGCGGGAGAGAAGCCACCACTGATTGCCCCACAGTGGGATGAGTCTCGACTGCACCAAAGACCGCGGCAATGCCACAGCTTCACTGGGCTCAGATGTCTTCTGGAAGCCCCGACAGGGGGTTTAGGGAAGGGTGTCGTCCTTAGTGTATGATGGACAAGTCGGCCCACAGGAGAGCCCGGCACGGAATTCCTTCAAATACACAGAGAGGGATGAGGGTGGGGAAGAAGAAACTTAATTCTAGCTTAATTTAGATTAAGTGTTAACTAGGGGAAAAAAGATGGGAAAACTCAATGTGTCAGATGATGGTCATTTCCGTGGAACACAGAGTCGTAATCGAGGTACGTGGCAGTTCCTGTCCCACTGTGGTGTTAGGATCCCATAGTGTTCCGAAGTGCGAGAGTATTTGCTTAGCTGAATGAAAGCTAGATATATGGGGTGGGCCATGCTGGTGGTTAGAGTCCCCAGATATTTATTTTAGGGCAGCAGTTGTGGTGAGTTTCATTTTGTCTTTTATCTTGTTAAAAATGTAAATTTTCAAGGGCGGGAGGATGGAATGACCCTGGGAGTTCATGACCAGCCTGGGCCATATAGGATGACCCTGTCTGAAGAAAAAGAAAATTTAATTTATAACCATTTATGCAAGATGCTTATGTGCTTTGGACACATGGGGTATGTGAGTGGGCTATAACACACACAGGCACCATGACGAGAAAAATCTATAGTATCTCATTGGAAGCAAATGAACTCTTTTTGAAAATGTCTACAATGTCCCGTATTCACATTTGAAAGGGGTGTATGTTAGTGCACCTTGATACTGTGATGTTCTTTTCCTCTTTGCCCCAAACTTGCGTCACCCTTCCTGAAGCCAGCTCCTGAGACCACAGCAAGACTAGATGGGTCCGCGGTTGCTCTGGGCGCACCCAAGCAGGGACGGTGCTGTTCCACCATCTGACTGGCCAATCCGCCCACAGAACGGCCCGGTCCTCCCTGGGATGTGACGCTTGCTGTGTAGGTCACCCTCCAGATCTTTCCAGTGCTTTTTGTCTTAGCACAAAATGGCATCGGGGCAGCATTAACCCTCTCTGTCTAGAGAGTAGGAGATTGGTGAGCGAGCACCAGAGTAAATTGTTGTTTGACCCTGAAAGGGTTAAAGTTTGACACATCAGCACTTACCCTTCCTACGCCCAAAGCACCGTGATATTTTCTTGTTTTTCCTATCCTAATCCTGCCTGGGATATTCTATTATTGCATTTTTTAGAAAATGCTAAATTGATTTCATTCCTCTCTAATAGGCTTTGATCTGCAGTGTTGAATTCTAGCCTATATCATCTCCACTAATAAAGCGGAGCCTCCTTCCCCGCACACACACCACAAGATATTCGTCCCTATGAAACGTTTTATAAGTAATGGGCTGTGGCTGGACACTGGGCGTGAAGCCGTCTTCTAAAGCAAGGGAATGGTCCTGGTAAGACCTCAGGAGGAATCACACCAAGTCATTCCTAAAATGTCCAGAATGTCCCTGCCCCTGTCCCCGGGGTGTGAGCTGCCCGGAGCCCGCCCCGTCCCACCTGGCCCGCGTGCACCTGTGGGCACAGCTTCGTGTGTCCTGTGCATTCACCAGTAGGGGGGGAGGGAGAGATGACAATGCTCCCCCTGGTCTTACCACTTTGCAGTCTCATCTTTTCTGAGAAAATATTCTTTTTTTCTTCAGTGCTGCTTTTTTGTCTAGGCCAGCAATGTTTTTGAAAAGAGATTTATTCAGAGTTAGCCTCCGCAGAATAAAAAATTAGGTAATTTAAAAAGATAGATATTACTTTCTCAAAACAGATAAGACACAAGTTGTACACAAATATTTTTTAAAAGCAATTACCATCTGCCCGATAGAGAAGAATAACTCTGCTGGAATTGAGGTTTATTGTGTAGTTTTATAATTAGGATTCCTCTGAACAGAATAATATCCTTATCAGAATTCATGAAGAACGTCTTCTAATATTTTCCTTTTATTTTCAAACTCATTATATACACAGCACTTTGGTCTTCAGCTAGAGGAATTTAGAATGTAGACTGTTGTCTTGCAGCGCGAGCATTTGTGAAGATGTGTGTATTTCCTGCCTGGTGTTGGGGGGTGGAGGAGCTGCTGCAGTTGAGGGATGGGTCCTTCTTGATCGATATTGTCCATTTTGCTCCCATCAGGTGCTTATGTTGAGCCGCCTGCTTGTTCCTGCCCCGGGCCAGTTCCAGGCTGAATGGGATGGAGGCGGGGCCGGTCCTCAGTTACCTGTGGTCTCCTAGGAGGGCCAATTATTTGCATTATTCAACCATGTTTAAATGAGCACAGGTCAGAGGGGAGGGACATCCTGTCTATCCCACCTCCCAAGGAAACCGTGCATGAGCCTGGCACAGTGATGCGGCCTGTGGTCCCCCTGTGCTGCTGGGGCAGGAGGATGGCTGAGCCCAGGGGTTCTGGGCTGCAGTGCGTGGTGATCATGCCTGGGAACAGCTGCTGCACTCTAGCCAGGGTGACAGTGAGACTGCGTCTCTGAAATACAAACAAACCAAACCAAAGATACATGTGCACAGTTTCCCATTAAAGGTAGGATTGGTTAACTCCCAAATTCGCGTATTAAAGCCCTAATCCCCAGCATCTCAGAGTGTGACTGCGTTTGGAAACAGGGCCTGTAAAGAGGTAATTAAGGTTAAACAAAGGCAGGAGGGGGAGGGCGGGGGAGGCGCTGATGCAATCTGACTGGTGTCCTTACAAGAAGAGGAGATGAGGATACAGACAGGCCCAGAGGGACGACCATGCGTGGACACAGCGAGAAGACACTGTCTACACCCAGAGAGGCTCAGAAGATACCAACCCTGCCGACACCTTGATCTTGGACTCTCAGCCTCCAGAACAGTGAGACAATACATTTCTGTTGTTCAGGCACCCTGGTCTGTGGCACTTTGCTGTGGCAGCCTCCCTAATGAGCCTGTCCACCCAAGTGGCATTTTGTGCAATACAGAAGGGAGAGATCTTTGAGCATGGACTCCTGGCCTACTCTAGACAGCTGTGGCTTCTCTTCCAACCTTCTTCCCAACCTAGTTATAGCTGATGGTGTAAAATACAGGCAGTGTCTCCAAGCCTCACTTTAAGTCTGTTAGAGAGAACAAACTGGATTTGTCCTGAAAGACACTATTATGCACTGTGATTAGGCCCCCAGGTGGCTACACAGTGGCTTTTTAAGCCCTCATATATGGACTTATTTCCTGGCCATCCCCGGCCCATCAGGCAGACAGACAGACTGCACCCCCTACACAGCAGACTAAACTGCCTCCTGCTTTGCTGGCACCACTAGGTGTCCTCGGCTAGGATGTGGCGTTGGAACCCGGGAGACACCAGAGGGACATGGGGTAGGAAGGATAGGAAGGGGAGGCCTGTGAGACTGTCCCCACCCCTCTATCCCAGAGCATCCATTCAATAGCTGGTTTGCTTATTCTTGCTTGTGCTACTCGCTGCCCACATATCGTCTCCCTGCTGAGTGCTTTTCTTTTCATGGGGTAAGTTGAGTCAGACAGAAACTCAGAGCCACTGGGGCTGGGTGCCCGAGGCCAGCCCTCCGCCATCACCCCGTCTCTGACGGCCCTTCCAGGGCTAGGCCCTGCAGCGCCCTGGGGACTCCCTCTCCCCGTGCACGGACCCATGTGCCCATGTAAACCCCCAGCTCACAGACAAAAGAGGTGGTCAACACGGAGTGGCAGGATATTGAGGAAAGATTCCATTTCCAATGGGTATTTTTTAAAAAGAGGAATTCAGCTTTTTACCACTAGCAAAATGTATCTGAGCTGATGTTTAATGAAGGGGTCTGTGCCTCACCACTGGAGCCCGGCTGGAGCCTAACATGGAAGGTGATCAATAAAGGAAGATGTGTTGGTTTCCCACGGCTGCCGTAGCACAGGGCCACAAACTGGGTGGCTTAAAACAACAGAAATTCATTCTCTCCTAGTTCCGGAGGCCGGAAGCTGAGATCAAGCTTTTGGCAGGGCTATGCTGTCTCTGCAACTCCGATAGAATCCTACTTTGCCCCTCGAAGCCCCTGGAAGTCCTTCTCGGTCCCCGGTTAGCGGTGGCATCAGTCTGACCTCCACCTCTGTCGTCACACAGCCTTCCTCCCTACGTGTCTGTCCTCACATGGCATTCTCCTCTTCTTCAGATTAGGCCCACCCTAATGACTTCATCTTAATTTAATGACATTTATAAAAGAGCCTGTTTCCAAACAAGGCCACATACACAGGTATTGGGGTTAAGACTTCAACACATCTTTTTTGGGGGGCACACTTCACCCTGTACCGGAGGGCGAGAAGAAATGAATGGCTCTGCCCCAGGAGGGAGTTAAGACACTGACCACTGCAATCCTCCACCGTCTACCGTCACCGCCCGCCACACACGCCGATTCCCACGACAGTGGCTTTTTGTTTGTGGGCATGGTGTTACGTCATCGACAGAATTTAAACAGACAGAATTTAAACATCTTGATTTGTGGGGCAAAGCCTGTCTTCCAAGTCAATTTTTCGCTAGACTGGTGAGTGGAACTGGGTCAAGGTGAGAGGGAACGATGAAGACAGACAGGATGGCTTTATCTGGAAGTCTGACTTCGGGCCCGGCCACCACGGGCTCCTCTGGGACCCCATTCATCTGACGTCCACGTGGCAATGCCCTTTACCCTAGGATTTGTCCCCAAGGCGATACCAGGGGGACTTTATCCCTGGACTCCTGCAATACCGCTTCCTGATTCAAAGACAAGAAATTCTGCATTTTAGAAAATAGAAAACACATAATGAGCTAGGGGTCTCCAATACCATAATAACCAGATTTAGAAAATTAACTACAAAGCCGAAGGGTTACACTTGTTCCCTAATTTAAAAATATAAAATTGTAGAAGCAAGTTTCTTGATGACATGTTGGTGACACACAGGGTTTCTGGTTTTCTCTAGAGGAGCTGTAGGGCTCCCAGACGCTCAGAAGAACTAAATTAAGATAGATCTGCCTTAATTACAAGGGAGAGGCAGGTGGGCTGGGAAGTACGTGAGCTTTGGAATTGGCCAGACTCAGTTTTAATCCTGATTCTACACCCGCCAGCTGTGTGGACAGACCGGACCCTTTGTCACAAGTGGGAGTAAATGCACCCTCTGCCTTGGCTTGTGACGGGATGACATCTGAGACGTGCACAAGGGACTTTGTAGTCTGCCTGGCGCTGGGCAGGCCTCAGCAACGTGTCTCTGCACAGTGCATCTGTCAGGAACAAACCCATGGAAGCAGCGCGTCACCGAGCGAATCATCGTGTTCCCCCAAAAAGATATGTTGAAGTCCTGACCTTCCATACTTCAGAACGTGACCTTATTTGGAGATAGGTATTTATCAGAGGTAACTGAGTTAAAGTGAGGTCATGAGAGTGGTGCCTTGCCCAGGATAATCTGTGTCCTCATAAAAACGGGAAATTTGCACGTAGAGACACACCTGCACACAGGGAAGACGATGCGAGGAGATTCGGGGGGCAGACAGGCAGCCACACCTGAGGGAGAGAGGCCTGGGACAGAGCCTTTCCTTGCACCTCCAGGAGGAGCGTGGCCCTGCCAGCACCTTTGTCTTGGATGTCTCGACTCCGGCTGTGAGCAATAAGTTTCTGTTGTTTAAGCCCCGTGGTCTGGGGCACTTTGCCACGGCACCCCGCCCCCGGACACTAATGCACAAGGGTTGAGGCATCACCAGGGCAGGGATTAGCGGTGTAGACTCCGGCGGGCTGCACAAGTTGGGGGCTGTTTTCACTGCAGGGGCCAAACCGTGTTCAGCACAAGATTTGCATCGGCTCTGGGAAATGCCACAGCAGTCAAACGCCAGTGGAAACACAACCGCTCGACATAAAGGGGCCCTTTTTAGCAGCCGCCTTGCAATTTCTTTCTCTTTTTATTAGCTGGAGCTATAAAAAGACTAGAACATCTTGCAGATTGGGGAAGCATTTGGGTGCAGCACAGCCACTGAAAACCCTCCAAAGAGAAGAGCTGGAGTGCGTCTCTGACATCATGCTGTAACAATGTATAATTATAGGAGATATTATTAAATTGTAAAATGAAAAGCTGGAAAAACATGTAATTTGGTAAGCTCGGTCTCCTGCCTGGTATAATTACATGCCTCTCCTCCCACTGACATTGTATTTACAGGGCAAATGTCGTCTGGGCTCTTGCCACGGTGGTTAATGTGGGACACATCAGAGAATATGCCAAGGTGACAAGTCAAAGTCAAAAAGAACACTCGTCTCATTTGGTACCTAATTTTTTACTTACGCTATGATGTGATAAGAATGATTGTTCAGTTTTAATAAATGCAGACTGAAAAGTTAGTGATTACTTATTTACTTTCTTTTTACTTTCTTCTGTGGACTTTGTTTTAATGGCCTCCTTTTGTCTCTATAATTATTGAAATACGTAAGCTAGTAATCATTGGGTTAGATGAATGAATCTGGAATTTAAAAATGTTGTAACGACTTTGAACTTGAGTCTTGGGGGTTAGAGCAGGTTTCTCATCCTTGGCAATATTGATATTGGGGACAGGGTCATTCTCTGTGGTGGGGGCTGTCCTGTGTGTCATAGGGTGTTTAGCAGCATCCCTCTTGGGACAACCAAAAGTGTCCCCAGACATTGTCATATGGGAAGAGGGGGGAGCAAAATTGCCCTGAGCTGAGAGCCCCTAGGCTATGACAAGGGGGAAAGGATTATGCAAGGATTAGTCGAGGTCAAAGTTGGAGTGAAATCTTAGCTGCCAGTGTACAATGCCTAATGCTGGAGTACGAGGAAGTCAATGTGCATTTTATTTCTGGACGGTTCCACTTTCCAAAGTCAATCATTGTGTTTCTCCTGTTTTGCATGATGAAACCAAATACATAGTTATTGATAAGGCTGAAATAAATGCTAAGATTGTAATTCTATCCAGAAATATTTCCAAGATGCAATCGGTTACAAGGAATTGGGAGAAATGTCACCACCCGCCCCCACCAACCTGAAAGCAGGTCTTCTCTTGCTGGCACCTTCCCCTCCACCCCATGGTGGCAACATCTTGTTTGGGGCTCTGTGGTCAGAGCAGTCGTCTGTCTTAGGGCTACCAGGAAAGCTGGTTTGGATCACGTATCAATTGGCTGATCAATAAAATTAGCCCGCATGGCCTTGGAAGTAAGCAGTATTGGAAACTCGTTGTGGACCATTGGCAGTAAGGGGTGCCCCAGAGACGGGGGTGCGAGGCTGGCCTGGGCTGCCGGCTTGGGTGCCACTCATTTCTCCATTGCCCAGCACTTGCCTCTGCTCTGGCCTTCTAAGATATCGTGAGCGATCATTAGAGCCCTGCACAAATCCCTAAATATCCTGTTGTGTCATGTTCCCTCTGCCTCCCTTTCTTATAAAACGGGTGGTGGGTTCTCCTTCTTCCACTTTTCAAAATCAGGGGCATCTGTGTCCTGCAGTCATCAAGCCTCCTCCCAGGTCCCCACGGTGCGCAGACACCCGTCAGGGCAGTGACGTTGGTGCCCAGCCTCCTCCCAGCCAGCATCACCCGGGCTGCCTCCTCCTCCTGCGGCCACTCTCAGTGACACAGAGCACTTCCTGGATCCCCGAGGGTACCTTCCCTCCTGGGGTCTCTGGTCAGAATTGCATTTTTGAGAAATCTTGTCCCTTCTTGAGCCAATGCCCCTTTTAGAGATGGTCTCGTGGACAGTCTCCTTCCTGTAAGGTCTCCGAGGAGGGCCCCTCCTGCTGGGTGGTCCGGGCTGCCCTGGTGTCCCCTTCCAGGCTGGCCCATGGCCCCCGAGGCCTCAAGGGGAGGATGCCCTTGGCGCCTGCACCCCAGCCCTCCAGCGCTCAGCCACGAGTGGGCCTGGGGACAGGCTGCCCTGCTTGGGTCACAGCCACAGCCTCCGCCTGCCTCCCTCAGCAGCCTCATCAGGGGAATCTGATGTGTGCTTCAAAGGGCCTGGACCCTGCCTCCGTCTCCACCTTGACGCCGGGCAGGTGGCAGGGAGATTCCTTGTTCCATCGGGGTGGCAGTTCACACACTTTCCTCACAGACTAGTTGCTTGCCTGTCTTCTCTTGGTGCCCCAGCATTCAGAGCCTGTGAAGGCAGCACAACGTCATTGACTTAAAACAAGCCAATTGTGCACCGCCCTGCAGCTTCGACGGGCTGGGGAGGGCCTGTGTCGGTCCGGCTGTGAGTGCACCCAGTTGTTCCAACAAACAGCTGACCTAGGTGTTGCTGTGGAGCCATCTGTAGGTGCGATGGTGGAGGGTTGAATAGTGTTTCCCCAAAAATCCATGTCCTCCCAAAATCTTAGAATGTGACCTTATTCAGAAATTGGGTCTTTGCAGATGTAACTAAGCATCAAGGTGCTCTCATCCTGGATTAGGGTGGGCCTTACATCCAACGAGACTGTCCTTGTAAGAGACTGAAGAAGACGCAGATATACAAAGGGGAAGCCACGTGAAGACAGAGGCAGAAACAGGAGTGAGGCAGCCGCCAGCCAAGGAACCCCTGGAGCTACGGACTCTGGAAGAGGCAGGAAGGATCCTCTCCCCGAGCCCGGAAGGCGCGCAGCCCTGTGGACACCTTGATGTAAGCGAGACTGCTGCAACACCGCGAGGGAATCAGCTGCTGTTGTCTCCGAGCTACCGAGCTGTGCTGGTTTGCCATGGCGGCCCCAGGACGTGAGCCCAGCGCCAGCGTCCAGCTCCAGGTGCAGCCCAGGTCCCAGGGCTGCAGGTGGGGAACAGAGCTCTGGATTCAGAGACAGAGAACTGGCTTCAGTCCCGGCCATGGCTCTCAGAGCTGCCGGGACTTGGCCACATTCTTCACGTCACTGAGCCTTAGAGGAAGCTCATACCTCCCTCACACATTGTTTTGAGGCATATAGTAGATAATGCCTGTAAAAATATTCTGTAACTTGTCATAGCATGAGGAGGTACCGCTATGATGTGCATTACACCCACGCACAGCGTTCACTAAATCCTCCATTAGGGACCTAAATTGCACGTAAAACTCTCTCCATGCTGAATAACAAACTCTGGAGGTTTTATTTTATAACATACCTTTGGTTGTCGAAGAGTTGATTTTTAGTTCTAGGATTTCCCCAACGCTTTGCTGCTATTTTTACTCTCCGCTCTTTCACAATTCCTCCTGGAGGAGAAGGGTGACGTTTTCCGATCTTTCCTTTGGTCATCGCTGCAGCCCTGGCAAAAGCTTGCGGGGCGGGAGGGACGTCAAACAACCTTTTCTTAATGCAAAGTCTGACTCTATCCTTTCAAAACGATCGTTGAAAACGTACTCATCTTGTATTTTAAGCGTCTTTATTAATTAATGTTTGAACTTAATGATTGTCAGAACACGATCTGACAAAAAGAACACCTGGCACAAAGAGAAAATGAGCCTCCCTGATCTAAGTTTTGTTCCCCTGTGTTCTCATCTAGGGACCTGGAGGAAAATAAAAAGCCGGCGGTGGCGCTGTCCGCAGAAGTGGGGTGAGGGGTGCTCTGCTGGGATGCCCAGGCAGCGGGGGCTCTCGAGCTACGACTGCTCCCTGCCTGCCTCTCTGAGACTGACCCCACTGCAGGGCGTGAGCCCCACTGTGTGGCACGTTTTCTGCTTTGCGTTTGATCAGCTTGAGCAGAAGCAATCCCCAAAACAGAACAAACCCAAGCCGAACAGCCCCAGGTGGTCTGCAGCCAGCCACCCTCCCAGAATGGCAACATCTCTTCCATGCCTGGTTTGAAACTTCCATGTGGGGAGTTAAATTTGCCAGGGAGGCCTATGATTTCACGTGCAGCCTCCTCTGCCTTTCCAGAGAAAGCTGCCAAGATGGGGAAAGGACCCGGGCTCTTTGGAGTTGGAGGATCATCCTGCTGTGTATTCAACAACAGTGCCAGCCACGGGGCCACGCGCTGGGGATGCGAGAGAGCCACGTGGCCTGGCTGCCCCCTCACCGATGGGGAGGATTCACTTCACCCACATCAGTGGCTGCAGGCTCTGCCCAGTGACAAGGAGGAAAGGTCTGCAGAGCCAGGAGGACTTTGACCACGAGTTTTGTCTCCATCTGGGAGATCAGGGAGGTCTTCCTGGAGGAAGTGAGAGCTGAGCTGAGATGCTTTCAGATAAGAATTTCCACGCTTGTTTTAGAAATGGAAGCCTTGATTTTCTCTGTGATTTAGATCCACCAGGGCAGTTTAATTGTGGTGAAACTGGCTATGCTAAAATGCAATTTGGGATTATTTATCTTAAGGAATGTCATAAAATTGCTGTCATTAGGGATGCCGCTGCATACAAACAGGGAGCATTAAAGGACAGAGAGGAATTTGCTCTGCACAGGTGTCCTGCATGCCAGGGCTTTGCCCAGGAGGCCAGGCCAGGGGCAGATGCGTTTCTCACAGGGGTGGCCGGTTTGCTGTGACTCAGGGACCAAGGACAGGTGCAGGAACCTGAAGCTCATTTGAAATTTCAGTCAGGAGGGTGGTCTGTGAACAACCAGGACCCAAACCTCTCAAACTACTAGGAGGAGGGACTTTTAACCCCGGCGTGCCCTGGGTGGCATGCTCACTCCAATCGGACTGTGGAGATAATTTCAGGTGCTGTTTGGAGAGGAGGATTCCACCCAGATGAGAATGGGGGAGTGGTTAGTCCCTGACTCTTAACCCTGGTTGGTTGCATGTTAGTATTGCCTGAGAAATAATGATGAAAAAAAATTTAGAAAAATCAATGAGGATCTTTGGAAATCTCCCGGGATGACACCAAGGTGCAGCCAGAGCAGCGAACCCCTGCTCCCGGTTCTGTATTAACCCTCGGAGAGAAATGTAGCTTTCAGTCCCTGGAAGACAGAGCAGCACCGGGTTGGGGAGGAGCCTGGGCTCAGGGCTTCTGGATTGTTCCGGATCAGCAGGTCTCCAGCCTTGCTGCCTGTCAGGGTGATCGGGCAGTTTGAAAACCCCAGTGTCCCTGCCACACTTCAGATCGACGGATTGACAGTCTCTGGTGATCCAGATGTTGGCACGTTTAAAAAAAGTACAGCCAAGTTTGGGGACCAAGGTTCCAGACCCGGGTGCTCACCCACAAGGTGCAGCGGAGTGACCTGGCGGCCGTGGCCACCCCCAGGAGTTCTGACCCCACGGTCTGGAGGAAGGGCGAGGGTTTATGTTTCTGACAAGCTTCCAGGTGAGGCTGGGCTCGCCCTTTGAGGACCGTGGTCTAGGTCAAACGAACCCTCCACGCCTCTTCCGCCTGGCCAGGTGCTGCCTCTCTCTGGCCCCGCCAGAGGAGCCCAGAGCCTGCTGGGGGACGAGGGTCTGCTGGGCCCCCGCACTGGGCGGACATGCTGGCCAGCGGCCCCTGCGGCCTTGAGGCATACAAGTCCCGGTCTTGCCGTGGCCGAGAGGACAGCCTCCCGGGGCCCCGGTTGGTTGCTTCTCAGCAGTTCTAGGAGGCCGAATCGACCTTGGCTGTGGGCTGTGGCTGACGAGTGACCAGAGCCAAGGAGGAGCAGGACAGCGAAGGGACGACCACCCTCCAGCCGCAGGGAGCCCAACACCGCCCTTGGGAGAGGAGACTGGCAGAGCCTTTGACAAGCAGAAGAATTCCTTCTGGATGCTTATTTCTGAGAACCTCTTTCCCTCAACCCTTTAGAAAATTAAGCAAGGGTTAAGTTATTCGGGAGAAGTAGAGATAAATTATTCAACCAGTTAGTCTGACATTTAAAAGGCTATTTATAAAAATGATCATTTCTCAAGAAAATAAAAATAGTGAGAAACTCAAAATTGGCACTTCTAGCAGAGGGAGATATAATGTTATGCAGAAAGCATTTTCCAGGTTTCCTGAAAACATATTTTGGGTTTATTCGGTGTTTTTTCTCCCCACTGACATTCAGCTATTCCTCAGGCAAGATTCTCCAATCCGAAATCTTCTTTGTCACCTTGTCAGCTAAAACACACTTATTTGTTCATTATTGTGTCCACACCAACACCAGCATCCGGCCCTTCGGGGGGCCGGCTGCCTGGCTCTCGTGCCCGGGGGAGGAGGAACTGGCAACTGCGTCCCCAGGCGTGGGTGTTGTGTGGCATTACACCGGAAGTTACGTGGCACTGCACACATGGGAGAGCTCTTTTTAGCTCCCAATTCAAGTAGGAGGTGACTCTTCCCCCCAAAAAAGAATTTAAACCTCTTTCCTCCCTCCCCCCAGGGTGTCCATGGCTGGCTGCAGTCTGTTAAGGACGCAGCTGAAGGAAAGGTTCGTCCCCCCGGAGAGACTGGGGACGTGGGCGGGGGCGAGCGGGACGGGGGAGCGAGACCTGCGGTCCCATGGGGTTCACTAAGGTGCTTAGGACGTGGGGGCGGAGAGTTCTCCCGGCCAGCAGGCCCGGGGCCAGGGGCACTAGCGCCATCCCAACCAGCCCAGACTGTGCCCGGCCACAAATCAGGATCCAGCTGGACACAGGTCCTGAGGGAGGCACAGTGGACGTTCTCACCAGGACCCGCAGTTATCATCCGTGGTTGCCCCTGAGCAGTGACTGGGGTCGTGACGTACTCCTAACGGCCTGTGGGCCAACCGTCCTCCACAGACACTGTGGTTGGGGTGGCCAAGCCCCAAGTTAAGGGATCCCTTTAGGTCCTGCTAAATGCGGACACCTCCCCCAGCGGGCTCCCGCCTGGCCGTCACGCCCAAGATTCGGTTGCCGCTGTCTCTGCACTGCAGGTGCGCGTGGACCTCAGGACGGCAGGGGCAGTAGGAGGCTCCTTGTTGCCCAGCCCTGTCAGACTCTCTCCTTCCCTTGCCGAGAATGTAGTCGTTTTGTACAATAGAGAGGACATTGCAAGATTCCAACCAGGGCCTGACTTATTCAAGTCTACTCTTTAATAAACCTTTGTTTTGGAATAATTTGAGATTTGCAGAGAAGTTGCAAAGATAGCACAGGGCCACGCAGGGCTGGCACACGTGTGACCCTGAGAGTGAGCACCTCCCTAAGTGCACACACACCCCGGGCGCCTGGCTGCACTCCCACACCCCCTTCGCCCTGTCTCCTGTCCTGTTAACGCCTCCCAGGACGGCGGCCCATTGTCACGGCTGAGAGGTGGACCCTGGTGCGTTCCTATGTTCCTATGGACCAAACAGCAGGTGGGATTTGCATTTCGTCAGCATTTCTACTTATTCTCTTTTTCTGGTCCAGAATCCCACAGAGCATTTAGTCTTGGTCTGTTTGTGCTGCTGTAACAGAATACTCGAGACCGGGTGATTTATACACAGTAGAAATTTATACTGCTCTGGAGGCTGGGAAGTCCAAGACTGGCAGGTTGGATTATCTAATGAGGGCTGCCCCCCAACCCCGTGCCAAGAGGGTGCCTTGTCAAGAGTCAAGCACGCTGAACGCTGAGTGAAGCCTCTTTGTGAGGGGCCTGGATCCTATTAACAGGCGTGGAGGCCCCAAGGCCTAAGCACCTCTTAAAGGCCCCACATCTTAAAACTATCACATTGGCCACTAAGTTTCAAAGCCTGAGTTTGGGAGGGGACACATGCAAACCACAGTCCTTGTCATGTCTCCATAGTCCTGTCTGCTCTGTGACAGTTTCTCAGTGTTTCCTTGTTTTTCATGACGTCGGTGGTTTCAAGGGGTGCTGGTCAGGCGTTTTGTAGAATGTCCCTTAATTTGGCTTCTCTGATGTTTTTCTCCTGTTTGCTCTGGGGTTCCAGGATATTTTGGGAAAAAATATCACCAAGCTGAAGATTCCCCCGTGCTGCACCGTATCAGAGGCCCGTGGTATCCAGTTGACAGCCCGGGATGATCACTGGACTGTTTGGTTCGGGGGTGTCTGTCAGGTTCTCACTGCGATGTTGCTACTGTCCCCTACTGTTCTCTGCTCTTTGGGAGTGTGTCACCGCGTGGGGCCCGCACTCAGGGGGCAGGGGTTGTGTTAAGCTCCTCCCGATGTAGATGGAGGGATTAATATATACATGGACTATCTGGCTTTTTTGAGAGGTAGATCCAAGTTCCCTGAACTTACCCGAATGCAAACAACAGATGACAAAAACATCAGACAGCTCTTGTTCAGCAGCCTCATGATGGACGGTGATGTCGGTGCCCGGGCCAGCGCTAAGGAAGTGTGCGTGGTTCTCAGGATGACGGGGCACCCAGACAAAGCGGGAGACGGAGCCACGTGGGTCTGAGTGGGTGGCCTGCTGACTCTGTTCTATTTTGGGGAACCAAACTGACCACCGGCGGGGGGATGAGGCTCTGCCCCAACCTGAGAGTGACAGCCGTCCTCGGTGCTGTCGGGGAGTTGGGAACCTCTCTGGCAACACATCCTCACCCACAGTCAATGGAGACTTCTCCAGACGGTTTTCTGAATGAAGGTAGAACTGACAACCTCCTCTTCCAAGGCTATAATTAAAGAAGCAGTTGAGAAATGTTATCTTTCCAATCCTGCATATTCAAACTTATCTGTCACAAACATATTGTTAAACTCCCCCTGAGGTCTGGGTTGTTGCTCTGCGCACAGAGATAGTTTGTTCTGCCTTCACTCTTGAGCACTTTACCAACAGAGCACTCTCGTCTTTAAAAGGCCTCTCCAGGTCTCAGGCGGGAGGAAAGCAAATCCACTTTGCGTCTTTATCAGTTATCCCAGTGCCTATGCTGAGAACAATCTCATCAAAAACCCAACCTTTTTAGATGTATTTTCTTCCCATTAGGTGTTTGCACGGGAACATCAATAGTGTTATCCACTATGGGTTGGAGTCTGGAACTCGCTAGTTGAGCCCTGTCCAGGGAGTCTAGGATTTTGCTCCTCTGATTTACAATCTCTCGGTGCAGTAGCTTTTACTTGTGGTATTTCTTTACTGCTGAAGCTCGCCATCGAGGGGAAGCCTTTTGACCCTCACGGCTGTACCTGTGCCCACAACGTCTTGGAGGTGCGGCGGTGAGAAGCACTCACGCGGAGGCCAGCCCAGGACCCGGCGTTATTTCTTCCCATTCCTCTTTGTTGAAGATTTGCAAGTTCGGGATATTCCGATGGCTTGAGGCGGGATTCCTGTCTTGCTGCTGCTCAGGGCTGCTGGTGACATCATGGGCGTCCCACCATTGGGTTGTAATCCTGAGGAAACCAGCATGGTAGCTCCGCATTCAAGCCTGCTCTACCAATAACTCTAGTCTGGTCTGATTTATTTTTTTTATTTTTTTTGTCAAGTGAGGCTGCTCTGCAGTGGGGATACTGAGATAAACCCATTTCAGACACGACCGTGGGAAATCCTCAAGGGGTCACCCCGACAGGGAGAACAAAAAACTGCTGGATGAGACCTGCCAAATACCTGAAGTCGCGGGGTCTGAGGGGCGCATTTATTTTGTCCCAGGATGTTCTTATCGCTCCCTCTCCCAGCGTTACTAGGGAGACTCATGTTGCTCTGCTGCCCTCTCAGCCACCATTATGGATTGGTCCTTGGAGCCAGGCAGGCGGGGTGGCACGTGGCCCCATGGTCGCCGTGCAAACACGGCTCAGCCGACCTCGGCAGGCTGTGCAACACATTTTATTCATTCCTTCACCTGAAAACACGCACCCCTTCTGCCCTGTGACTCTGGCTCATTCCCAGGGTTTTCTGGGCTGATGTTGAAGTAAGTGCTCTTTTCTTTACAGACCGAGTTCCTTCTTTAAACAGAATGCCACAAACACAGAAAGCAGTTAAGCTCCAGAGAGAGTTATAAGACACAGAGAGGGAACAGAGGCCACCGTCAAGTTTGGTGGCTCCATGAAGTCTTTGTCCTCATCACCAGGTCCTGCCTGACTTAGTCCTGTTGGTCGTGGTGCTGAATCAGGTCACTGCCCAAATAACAGCTGGCTTTGGTCTAACCTGTGTTTTTCCAGAGATGACTTTGGCTTGGAATGGGCATTCCTGAAGCTACTGGCATTGTAGGGGGCAGGTGGCCAGAACGCTTCTGCAGGAGTGTCCTTGCTGAGAAGTGGGGGTGACCACAGCTTGCTCCCTCTGGGGGAGGGTGCCCAGCCCCCGGGGAGCAGGGCGTGGCCTGTGCACGCAAAATACCCAGCCAAACCCAAGTGGTGTCTGTGTATTTCTGCAGCCAGCAGTCAACTCCATGGGCAGCTGAGGGGCCGAGTTATTAGATTGGATGCTGTCAAGGAGGAATTGGGTTAGGGTAAAGATCCCTGCTCACTAGTGCTTTGGCCACAAGAATAAGTCACCCTGCCAATTTTCAAAATGCTGATATGAGTGTCCATGGATCATGCTTGAGGTTTTTTTTTTTAAACCAAACTTAATATTGAAACAACATTATTCACCTGTGTTATGTAACTGTACAGGCATGTTTGCACTGAAAGTGTTTATAACTCAAGGTCATCATCGTAATTCCAGATGAAATCTGACCCTGAAATGGAGAGACTGAAGTTGACGTGAAGGCTTTTAGAAGATTTTTAATGTGCTTCTCACCACAACGTGTGCAATTTTCAACTTTTGTGCAATCTGAAATGTGTTCAGCATGTTGGTAAAGAACTCCGAAGATTTCGGACAGACACTATTGCTAAAGCCAAAAGGATCATTTTAAATGGCTTGTGCTTGAGCCACATTCCATGGAAAAGTTTTATTTTATCAGTGGCAGCTGCCTGTGCTAGGACAAACCCCAGAGGTCACTGGCCACTCAGCCTCAGCTCCCAAATGAGTGACCACAAGCCCAGAGGACGGCCAGTGGCCCACCGCGGCTGCCACTGCCCAGGGGGAGCAGCACGTGCTGCAGTGGGGGCCGAGGGCAGGCCAGACGTGGCACTGTCTGCCCAGGGACACGGGCCTTCTCCGGCCTCAGAACCAGCATCTGGGTCCTGTTGTTCTCAAAGCTCCTCTTCTCATATTTTGAAATTTCCATCTCATAACTTGTCAATATTAGGTTACTTCCTAAGAACGCTGGGCAGGAATAACCAGACAGGACGGCCGAAAAGTCAGTTATCACCGGGAAGGGGCTGCACGGCTGGAAAGGGGACCTGATTTGTGTCGTGTGCCAATTGGTCTGGTCCACAGGTATCGTGCCCTGAGCTTCTGAGTCCTGACCAGCACTCTTTTTAAGATTAACAAAGTTTTCCAGTTATTCCTGGAACAAATGCCCAATGTAAATGTGTGCCGTATAGTCCCATTAGTCAAATTAAATTAAACCCTAAAAACATCATCTTTTGTTTTCCCATCAAATTTCACTGCAAACCAAATAAAGGAAAGTTAATAACAGAATAAGTGTCCATTTTTTTAAAGTATTAAGTATACATAAAGCATTGGAACCCAGAGTGGATTCCTGAGGAAATGGTATGAAAATAATTTCTTGCAGCAGCTGGTTTGAGGAAATTCCCATCTTTAAGGTTTCAGAAAGTGCTCAGAAGAGCTTATCATTATTACCAGAATAATTTTAAAAATCATTAATTAGGATATAGCCACCTGTGTTGTTTCTAAGCATGTTAATCACACAGAGATGTGGTGACCATATATGATTCTAAGTTTTTTGGTTTTTTTTAAAACGGTCTCTGTGTACGTGGAATCAACAGTGTTGGGAGACGTGTCAGCCGCTATTTAAGCACATCTGGATTCTCATGATTTGAAACCCACAAGCCCGGCTGCAGGCAGTGTTCTGCCGGTAACGCGGCGCAGTGGGTGGAAAAGTGCCAGACCGGAAAGCCCCGGTCAGCAGTCCGGTGATGGCTGTGCCGGGCTCTGCCCTGTAATTAACTCTGCGGGCGTGGTCAAGTTGCTTAAGTTTTCTGCTCTTCACCTGTAAAATGAAGACATCAGAATGCACAATCTCTAAGGCCTCTTAGAATTCTTACAGCGTTATAATTCTCTAAGTCTTTGACTCCTCTTCAGAGCCATCCTAAATTGGCTCTGAAAGCTCCATGAAAAGTGTTAAAGAGCCATTTGGCCTCACAAACTTCACCTGCACATTCAGACAATAACGGTTGCAATGATTTATGCAAATGTGCCCAGGGGTGTCTTCCTTGTCCTTTAAAAGGCCACCTGGAATACTAAGCTTACATTTCTCAGGTAATTTGGATATTTTGAAAGCTCCATTGGGATTTAGAACATGCAAAATTTCTGCTACCAGGACTCATGTTCATATATGAACCTACCAGAAATACATCCCAGCCAATGCCTTGGCCAGAGTAGACCAAGCCAGGCTAGCAAAAGTAGGGACAGAGCTGCTGTGGTTTGAATGGATGTGTTCCTCCAAAATGGACATGTTGGAACCAAATACCCGCCGTGACAGTGCTGGGAGGTGGGGCCTTTCGGGGCGTGATTGTGTCATGAAGGATCTGCCCTCATGAAGGGGTTAGTGCTTTTATAACGAGGTCGAAGCGAGTGCCCTAGTGCCTTTTTGCCTTTCCGCCCTTTCATTTCTTCTGCCATATGAGGACGCAGAGTTCATTCCTTTTTGCCGGGAGGACACAGCAAGAAGGTGCCGTCTTGGAAGCAGAGCCCCTCACCAGACACCAGATCTGCTGGCGTCTTGTTCTTGGACTTCCCACCCTCCGGGGCCGTAGAATGAAATTTCTGTTCTTTGTAAATTACCAGTCTCAAGTATTGCGTTACAGCAGCACAAACTAACTGAGACAAGACCCCAGACTTCTCACTCCAACCCCTTCTTCCTTCTTTTGTCTCCCACTAGCTGCTTGTGTGACCTCTGACATTTTACTTTAAAAAGTCTTTGGGCTTTAGATTCTTCATCTCTAAAATTAGAACTTAAATGAGGTGACTATTCAGGCATTTTCCACCTTTAAGATTGCATACTATTTTCCATTCTTGGGATACTTCACTTAATAGAATGGGTTCCAGTTCACTCCAGGAGAACCAAAGAGATGCCATATCGACATCATTTCTAATAGCTGAGTAATATTCCATGGTATACATATACCACATTTTGCTAATCCATTCATGAATCGATGGGCATTTGGGTTGTTTCCACATCTTTGCGATTGTGAATTGTGCCTGAGGAATGGACACGATTGAAGTTCTGACTGGGGGGGATGGGGTGGGGGGAGGGGAGGAGTGCACACCTATATGATGAGAGTGATGTGCACTGTCTAGGGAATGGACACAACTAAAGCTCAGACTTGGGGGGGTGGGGAGGCATGGGCAATGTATATAGCCTGATCTTTTGTACCCCCTTAATGAGCTGAAAAACAAACAAACAAACAAACAAACAAAAAAAGATTGCATACTAGCAAGCAAAGCTATCTGGGTTCACACGTAACTTGAGGAATGTTGATATTTAGATGCCAGGGAAAGCTGTGAATAGCAGAAACTCGCACCTGAGCACAGACCACATCCCCCTTTTGACCTACGGAAATTAAATAATTCTGTTTCATTTGGGCTCAAGTCTTTCCGTGCCAGACAGCACTGTGGTTTTGTACTCATCAGGGATGTCATAACAATTTGAGCTTCATCATGACCTAAAAAGGTCGGGCCAGTTTTCAGTCTGGATTTGAGTTCTGCTGGTTTCGTTGGCTTCACAGAAATGTCTGATTCAATCCTCTTGCTCCTTACTGTAAGGGATTCTGACACAGTTGTAGGGTATGCTGTGTTTTTTAAGGATCACACACTCCTCCGACTCCCAGGAAAAACATCCAATTCCTAGGAATTTATTTCTAATACAAACAACAGCAAACACAAATAATCCCCATGTGCTTACTTACCTTCTTTCCCTAAAGTAGGATTATTTTCTTGAGAAATTCAGTGAGATATCTGGAGAGAACTTTTGCAGCTGGTTGCAGAAACTGGTTTCCCAAGCCACAGGCCCTGCCTTCCTGCATGTAGGGCCCTGAAGCACAGTGGCTGCCTCCCACCACCCGGCCCAGTGAAGGGGGCCGCGCTGGCCCGTGCGTGAGACCACCCGCACCTGAGGCGCACACGGGCAGCTTTGCTGTGCTTTGTGCTTGGCCAAGAAAGGGTATCCATGCATGAGAACAACCCACGTCTGGGGCTGGAAAGACCAAGATAGACACAGAGGAAAAGAAAGGAAAAGGAAGAGAAATATACCAAAGCAAATAGGGCTAAATATGGAACAAAAGAACACTTTTATAAAAAAAGGAATAAGCCCCACTGTTTTGTATTTTCAGAGATTAAAGCTATATTGCTACTGCTAAGCAAAAAATATAAAGAAATAAAATAAAATAATATCAACAGAGGGTGGGAAGATGGAGAAAATCTTCCAGAGAAGAAAATATTAACAAAAGGGACTGAATACATAAGAGAAGAAGCATTATAAGACCTGGGGAACATTGTAGCAGGTCTAACAGGTGACTAGTAGGAGCCAATAAAAAGAACATAGAATGGAAGGAATTCCTTGAAAGAGAGTGTGAATCTTCCAGAATTAGAGGACAAAAGTGTTCAGATTGGAAACAATCACACTGAGTTCTGGGCCATGAATGAGAGGATCTAGGCCCAGATCCATTCCTGAGGGATTTCAGGAAAGCACGTACGCAGCAAGGCTCTTCCTGGAGGAGGAATCCGTCAGAAGTAAGATCTCTCAGGTGTGGTTTCTCCACGTCCTGAAGGAAAATGAGTGGGAACCAAGATTCTCCACCCAGCCGAGCTACCACTAAAGCATGAGGGCAGGTTAAACACATTTCAGATGTGTACGGATTTGAAAATTTTATCAGTATTCTTTCATAGACGATGACTTCAGTTTACACTCAGGCACAGCAAGAAAGAGGAAGAGAAGGTTCCAGACGTGGCAGATCCGCCTGGCACGAGGGCAGCTCCTGCGGGGAGGGGGTGCAGCCTGGAGTTCGGCCAGAGCAGGAGCGGAGGCTGGGGACTCCCGGGGGGCGGTCTGGGGGAAGGAGGCCTCTGCTGAATAGAATAGATCCTAGAGAGCTTGAAGAGAATAATAAAAAGATGTGAAGAAGGCAAATCCTTAAAAATCAAGGCATTAGAAACTTCAGGAAGCACGGTGAGCTGTGTGATAAGAGACGACCTCAGTGCAGCTACTTGGCTGTACGTAGGCATATTTTCACGGTCTTGGTAAGAGGGTCATCACTGGTTGATTCATGGCATTTGGAGCCAACCCCGCAGATGAGGCCTGGAAGAGCTCACTGGGTCGGGGCCGGGGTCTCACACACCTGAGGGTCCGGGTACGTGGCGTATACTCAATGTAGTAAGAAACGAATGTGTGCTGCTTAATCTTACAAAAGACAAGGAACCAACAGTAAAACTAAAAATAGTGAGGTGCTTGGCAGGGGGTAGTGGCGGAGTATAATTAAGCTAAACTCTCATTATATTGAGGCCTGCCGTCAGCGCTTAGATCAACAGGTTACGTAGCGCCAACATGAACACTTTCCTCTGAGAGACACAGAAACCACCAGAAGCGGTAACAGCGGGGAGGGGCCGGCAGCGCGGGGTGGAGGGCTCCTGCTCTCCAAGTCCTCCCGTCTTGCTGGAGTTTTTTATCCTTATGCTGCGTTACGGGATAGAGATTGTAAAACTGTGTACAATAAATTATCAAAACAACAGAAGGACCTTTGCCAGGCTGCCCTGGCTGGGCAGGGGCAGAGGAGGGTCAGACCGTGCTAAGGATGTCGTGTGGGCCCAGTGCTCGGCTCCGAACTCCAGACTCCGGAGGTCCCCCCTTTCCTGGCTGCCCACCCCAGGGATGCAGGCTGCCTTCCACGCCCAGGCGTTGGAATCTGTTCCGTCAGAGTTTCCCCGGGGACACACAACCCTGGTCCCGCTTTGATTCCTCATAGAGATGCTCAAGGAGACCTGAAAGTAGGTTCTCTGCCCTGCTGTCCCAGGGAGAGACATTCATGATAAAGTGGAAGGTGATTCCTCATGCAAGGGTTTTGTGGCTCTCTCCACTCTAAACGTCCCATCAACTCGCACACACTCAAACACAGTCACAAATACACACATGAACATCACACACATGCACACTCACACATGTACACTCACAGACACACTCAAATGCACACACTCACACGCACACACACAAACACACACACATATGCTGGGGAAAAGGCGCTTTAGGCACCCCCAGGGCCCTCCAGGACATGACCTGAGGGGACTTTCCCAAGCCCTGTCTGACTCACGCATCTGAGTAAGCCGGGCACTGTGGAGATTAATCAGCTGTGAGTTTCCCGATCACAGCACCTCGGGAGAGGCTGTGGCAGGTCTGTGTGCAGAGAAACCACTGGCTGTCACCTGCTGAGCCCACCCGGAGGCGTCCCGCAGAGAAGAGCCCATTACAGAGAAAAGAGAACGTAAGAATGAGGCCAGGAGCTGCACCAAGGGATAACAAAAGCAAAAATGGACTTCTAAAATTAATCACAGCAATGCATGAAAAAATACCTGCCACAGAGTGGTTCCTTAATACTTGTCAGCTAAAAAAAAATCCCTGTCCCCACTTTAGGGTCTATAAATAGGGCTACGTTTTGAGAAGTGTTAACTCTCCCTCTCAAGGAATGAGGATTCATATGCTATTTGGAAAATATGGAAATCTAGAAGCCAGCAATTATTACAGAAGCCAGGATGAAATATATACCTTGGAACAGACGATTGATCAGAGTGGCTTCTGTGTTAAGTGCAGAGTCCTTTGCTAGTGGCCAGGTACTTCTCGGTTCAATATTCTGTCGTGATTAGTCACGAAAATGTTATTTACATCTTTAATCAGAACCGAAGCTGGGTAATTTCTGTGCTGATTATGCTTGTGAAATATATAACCCTCGGATCAGTGGACCGGAGATTAGCATGTAGAGAATAATCTAAGAAAACACAGCTCTTGGGATGATGATGATGTTCTGGCTGGGACTACATATATATGATTCAGTATAGCAGATACCAAGGATATATCCGTAACCCTACTTTTATGATAGTTCTTTAGCAATTTTACATGGCTAATGAATTATTAGATCTCTATCTGAGATTTGGGAAAAATATGATAATAAAGTGAATTAACGTCAACTCCTGTAAGGACTGGAGTTCACTACGGGGCCCTTCACAGCTGCTGCTGGTCCCATCAGCTCTGAGGGACAACACCACTCATACACCTTCCCCACTGAAATGTATGACACCAGGGACAGGGACATTTGTAGACACCACCCCCCCACCCAAGTTCTCTTCCTTGCCCCAGGGTAAAAAATGAGATACAGTAAAGGTAAATAAAAGATCCCACACCTGGGCCACCCAACCTCAGCCTTGGGCTCATGGCAGGATGGATGTGCAGGTCCAGCTCACAGCCTGCCATTCGGGGTCTCTGTCTGTCAGGACTGCCTGGCTCCTCTCCTCCAGCCCTGACCATGGGTAAAATCCCAGGTCCCAGCGCTTCCAGCAAGACCTTGCACGAGGGTTTCCTGCCAGGCTCCTGTTCAGAGGCCAGTTATCTGTGGGAGTCAGGGCAAGATGCTGGGTCTGCCAAGGCCCTTACGCTCCAGCCGCATGTCACCACTTACCCAGGCATCCCTCGGGGCAGGCACTTAATAAACAGCAATTGATGAGAGTGATCCTGAAGGTGTCCCCTGCCAAGGGCCTGTCCGAGTGAGTCATCCCAGCCAGCCTTTGTGCTGGGCTGAGGCTACACAGTAACTCTTTTATTAGTGTGGGAAGAGCTGTCATCCTTCAGGAGGGTCTGGGTGGAAGGGACAGAACACCTTTGTTTGGGTGCTATTAGAGTACTGTTCAGGTTTGACGGCCAAGGGACATCTCAGAGGCAGGATTTCAGCAGCTATGGTATTAGGTTTTCAGGTAAACAAATACTAGAGGGCTTACTTATCCGATCATTTGTTGAGCATCTTCACTGTGCTGATCATTGAAGAATGAAAAGAGAAATGACAATCTCTATCCTTGAGGCACCCACACAGCTACCAATATGACAACATGACACGTTATATAATGGTGCTTACAGGTATTGAGTGCTCAATGTGGGCCAGGCTCTGAGCTCAGCACTTTACTGGCATCATCTCATTTATTACTCTGAAGAACTCTACAAGAAAGGACCTACTGCTTCCCTCATTTTGTAGATAAGGAAACGGAGGCACAAAGAGGCACAGTGACCTGCTCAGTGGTGAACGGTGGCATCATGATTGGAACCCACATGTATCAGTGCAGAGCTAAGACGCTGTAACAAAGAGACCTCAAATCTCATAACAATAGCTAAAAAGTGTGGATACCATATTCTAAGAGTTTTACATTTATTACTTCATTTAATTCTCATAACAATCCTAGGTGAGGGGTGGACTCTTCATACCCCCAGTGCAGTGATGAGAAATCTGAGACACAGGAGAGGAAGTAACCAGCCCCAGCTCATACAGCTGTTAAGTGGCAGAGCTGGGATCGAAACTCAGAAAGAGCCTCCAGCTCCCCGCTACGCCCATGACACCATGCTGTCCTGCTAACTGTCCTAAAAATATCCCCTTGCCTTTCTCTTTCACTCAGTAGTTCTGAAATAAGCAGTCCATTTAGGAGGGGTAGCTCTGCTCCACCGGGAACGCCAAGACCCATGTTCCTTCTAATTCTTTGCTCCTCCATCCTCCAGGGCACCACTGTTTGATACAGTAGCTGCTGGTGATTTTAATTTTAACTAATTTAAATACATTTAAAGACAATTAAAACTTCAGCTCCTAGTTGCACCAGCCACATTACAAGAGTCTAGCGGCTGTTCCATTGGACAGCACAGATCCTAGAACATTCCCGTCATCTCAGAGGTTCTACTGGACGGTGCTGCGCTGGGGTATCATCTCCTGCCTGGTGGGAGCAGAGTCATTGTCACGTCCAGGTCCAGCATGGAGAAGGTGTCCCTGATGACTTGCGTCCCAGTCCCAGAGCAGGCACACGTCACTCCTGCTCAAATTCTAGTCCCAAGGCCACAACTGACTTCAGGGAAACCTGGGACATGCAGGTGGGTGGCAGCCATGAGCTTGGCTTCAATTCCATGTGTATGGGAGGAGGCAGAGCGGGTTTCACTGGGATGCAAACAGCCTCCCCACAGGCATCTGCGGAAAGGTGCTGGCCACCCTTTCAGCTGCCTCCCGACCTCTCAGCAGGGAACAGGACTCAGGGGTACCAGAGCTGGCCAGGAAGTTATTAATTCTGCACAAGGCAGTAAGCAAAAACTTCACTAAAATGCTGACACTTATTTAACAGATGAGGACTTCCAAGCAGAAGGAAGAAACCAGCAGAGGCCAAGAGGCAGCAGCGTGAGGGCCCAGTGAGGCTCCAGGGCGGGTCAGTGGGAAGGTGGCTTCAGGCCAGGGGGTGAGAACTCAGAGTTCACTCTGGGGACTGGCAATTCTCAAAGGAGAAATGAGGGCTGGCGCCCAACTACCCATCCCATGCTTCCAAGAGTCTTATCCCTCTTTGCTGGGCATATGCACCCCTTCTCCTGCCCCACATGGGATTGGGTGACAGAGCAAGTACACGGGCCATGTGAATGGGCTGCACAGAGAGTAGGATTTTAAAAATCCCTGCTGTGGATAGTTGGAAGATGTTAGCAGATTACAGGTGGAGGAATGACACAATCAAATACATTTTTGGAAGAGCCTGTTTATGTACAAAGGAAAGAGCTCGGCTTTGTGCTTGTCGGGTGTAAGCTGACAGAAGGGAATGGCATTTATCAAGTGCTGGGTGTTTTACACACGTGGAGGTGTATGTCCTCCATTTCCAGGAGAAAACAAAGGAACAAGGTGACGCAACAAATAGTCCAAAGTCAGGTGGCGAAGACGTACAAGGCTGTGTGTCTTCCTGGCCATGCCTGAGCTCTGCTTGCAGACAGCCAGGAGGACACGAGGAACAGCATTTGGGGTTGTGGAGGCCCAGTGCAGTCGTGAGTCCCCTGGTGGGAAAGTGTGACAAGTCTAGTTTCAAAGCTTGTCATTTATGAATTAAGCAGAATGCATGCAGCATTTATACCTTAAAAAAACTCAACTGTTTGGCTTAATAAGTTCAGTCAATTCATTATTTCTTATTGTAGAAGCAAAAATTCTCTCATTTGTTTGCTGTGGTAAGGATATGGTCTTTGAAGCCCAGAGGATCAGATGTCACCTCTACACCAACTGGTCTTGTGGTCTTGGTAAGGTTCTCACCCTTCTAAACTTCCATTTCCTCATGGAAGAACGGGAAGCAATCATACCTGGCCTGGAGGACTTTTAATAATTGCATTTAATAGATGTAAAATATCTAGTACAATGGTTGGCTCTGAATAGGTGGTCAATAAATGGCCATTATGGCTATTATCATTATCTGTCCTAGTGTGGTACCCGTGAGAATGTGTCTCCCAGATCTCTGGAGGGAGTGGTGGAAGTGACCCAGGGCCGCATGCTCTAATTTGAAATCTCTTGCACTTTTTGCTCCCACGAGCTGCTCCCAGCCAACGACTTTGTGATGCAGGGAATCCAGGCCATGTCCATTCCTGGGAGACCTGGGACTCTGCTGACGAGGGATTTTGTTTTGAGGGCTTCTCCGTGGTCTTACCAAACTCTCCTTAGCACTGCACTGCAGCCTAAGCTGCTCCTAGCCTCTTTTTCTCCCTCCCTCCCTCCTTCCTTCTCTCAGGGTCAGACCTGCATCTTGTTCTGTTGGTTCTTCCAGCCTCTCTTGTTCCTTCCCCGTTTCCTCTCGAATGAATTTCTCCTAAAAAAAAAGTTCTTGCATGTTAAATCCTATCCTGGCATCTGCTTCTCAGAGGACATGGACTATCACAACTACAGCTAGTTCTTGTGTCTTGGGCATTAATAGCCAGATCTTTGTTTAAAGTTGCATAGACCTTGATTTATCCCTCTGAGCTTCCATCTTCCAAGCCAAAGAGTTTTAATATATTAGTACTTAGTATTCTGCCAAAAGCTGCTTTATATTTGCTTATTTCAGGTGCTCTTTGCTGGACAGCTTCCTGGTTATCTGTCTGTCTTGATCAGAACCAGAGCAGGTGTTCCAGGTCCATGTGCACCACGATTTTCTGTAAGGTAAGACTTTGCTGTCTGGATCATCACAATGAGAGGAGCATATGCCAGCACAGCTCATTTCTCTTTGGAATGTTTAAAACAAACTTAGACTTCAGCTGGACATCATTGATTTTTAGACAGGGCTGTGATCTCAGGGCTTAGGCAATGTGCTGAAAGACCTAGAAGGGTGAAATTGCTATGAAGTTTGAATACAAAAAGAATACAAAAAGTTTGTATTTCTGTTTTTGTGTGTATGATTTGCATTTTTTGTATGATGTTTCACTTTATCCCTATTTAGGTAATGCTATCCTGCCCTCTCCTTTGAACTTGTGACAAGTTTTTAACAAAAACTTGATAATGAAAATCAACCACATGCTTCCATTTGCTGGCTAGTTCTCAGGTCAGTCTGTAGGCTGGACTAGTGTAATCTTATCTTTTTGTTTTGTAAATCTTGGTCAGATACATTACACAAAATTCTAAGTAGAGATGTAAATATTGCATATAAAATAAAAAAAAAAATCTTCCTGTTTCTCAATGCTTGTTAGTGTAAAAACATGATACAATTTCTACTTTTTAATACACAAGTCAGGCACTCTCATTGATTTGTGAACCTAATAGAATAAAGGAAAACCTAATTTATTTGCATATTCATGTGTCAATGTGGCACTTGGGGAAAAACAATATCAGCATCTTCTACCAGCTGGAATCATTCTGTCTTCCAATTCTGTATTTAGGGAAACAGTTTGGCTTACATTTGACCATGTATGGTTCGAATTATAGTGGCTTCCTCTTAGGGTTACAATGAATAAATGGGATAATCCATATGATATGCTCAAAAATGTCAAATATTGTCATCAGTGTGATCATGACCATCATTATCATCATCATCACCATCAAAGCAACAGAATTGCAAATCTTCCCTTCTGCTGGAACGACTAATGTGCTGAAAATCCCCAAAGTGGAAAGCAGAAGCCAGCTGTTCCACCCTCCTAGTAGGATAGCTGCATATTTTTTTTTTAACTTAAGCTGAATCTGGTTCTTAGAATAAATTAGAATGAATAGCAAAAAATGTTTCAAATGGCATCACTAAGGGCTTTGAGTGCTGATGGAGCAATAATACTGTGAATTAAAAAAAAAAAAGAAAGAAAAGAAAAAGAAAAACTGGCCTTCAGATTTCAAGGTCACGAATTATAAGAAGTAAGGAAATGTCCTGGGGCAGCTCCGGCGGACTTTGCAGGGAAAACAAGGGGCGGTCTGCGGTCAGCATGTTCTGCAGGCTGTGTGCGTGCTGCTTCCTAACAGGCGTACCTTTGACTTCGTGGGATTTTCCAGCCCAATTTCATTTGCATTTGGACCCGTGGAGTGTTAAAATCTTAAAATGCTTCTTATAAACAAACCAACAGTATTTAGGATGTGAAATAAAAGGAAAGCAGCTACTACTTAGCTGTTTAAGGAGTAAAACGGACAATTTCAATGTTGGTATAATTGGGTTTAAAATGCTTTGGTTTCAGCAGAGAACAATCGTCGCTGGACCAATAATTTGGGACACAGGGAGATAAGTGCTTTAGAGATGCGCTGAAACTCCTGTGTACTCAGAGACCTCAGTGGCTCCATTTGGGATGGTTTTAAATGTTAGATTTCAAAACCTCGAATTTCTGTTCTCACTCTAGCCGCTGTGATGGGAGGCGAGGGGAGAGAGAAAGTTTACGGTGATGAAAAGGAGCTGATGGACAATCACAAATCGCAACAATGCAGAACTAGCACCATAATTACACCCCCACGGCCTGGTCCTGAGTTCACCATCCTGTGGTCACAACACAGACAGCAAGAAAGTGCTCGTGAGCCCGAGCGCAAGGGGAAGAGTGTCCTGGGTTGAGTTGTGTTCACCCCAGAAAGATACCTACCTACCGCCAGGACCTCAGAAGGTGACCTTATTTGGAGATAGCATCTTCACAGAGGAAATTCAGTTAAAATGAGGTCATTGGGGTGGGCCCTAATCCAATGTGACTGGTGTCCTTGTAAAGGGGGAAATTTGGACAGAGACGCCCACCTAGGGAGAGTGTCCTGTGAAGACAGAAGTGGAGACGGAGTGATCTGCTGGTAGCCACCGGCAGCGGGAGACAGGCCTGGGACCGATTCTCACTCAGGGCCTCAGAAGAAACCACCCCTGCCAACACCTTGAGCTCAGACCGATCAATGTCTGCTGCAGTGGTATTTTGTTAGGGCAGCCCTAGGGAATCGACGTGAGCCCCAGGGAACCGACATGACCACTGTGGTGACGACAGACACAGGGAGCCGATCACCAGGACAGAGAGTGTGAGGGGTTTTGCAAGTGGCCTTCGCTTTCCTTAGAAACCGGCCTGGTCGCAGGCCATGTATCCGGGCACAGGAGGCAGCAGAGACAGCCCCAGTGCTGACAAGGAACCGGAGCGGGGGCAGTGGGGCCAAGGGATGAACTGCAGGAGAGACCATTGATCTGCATCTTCTGTAAAGTGGGCGCGGCAGGCTGGGCCCACAGAGAAGAATGACTTCCTGGGGAGGCGCAGCCACAGAAGCAAAACAGGCAGCCTTTGGCTTCTTTCTGCCACTTCTGTCTCCTTTTTCCTGAGCCTTCAGATAATCCCAAACTGTTTACTGAGCTAGTTTGCATGTGTTTGAAACTCTAGGGCATGTGCAAGATTAGATTCCTGTCCTCAAAGTGCTTAAAATATAGCTGGGAAGCTAAGGCATAGCATTCTCAAGGATGTTAATGACATTTTAGGAGGCTCAGTGGAGGAGGTTCAAAGTCAGAAAGGCAGACAGGAGGGAGGCCCCGGGTGAGCGCTGAGGCTGAATGCTGTTCCTTCTGCAGCAGAGAATACCCAGGGTGACAATGAAGACTCTGGCTGTGTTCATGACTTCATTGAAAATGTTCCTGAAGTTTCATTATTGAGCCGGATGCCTTCTGTATGTTTTTAGCAGCTATCCTTTATCGGGTTTAGAAAGTTCCTTTCTATTCTTAGTTTTCTCAGATGTTTCTTTATTTAAAAAATATCATGATTCGGGTTGAATTTTATCAAATGTCTATTTAAAAAATCTACTTGAGGTGTTTTTTTTCTCCTTTAACCATTAATAGACTTAGTTATATTAATAGATTTTATGAAATTTAATCATCCATGCACTCATAGGACAAGCTCAATGGGTCATTTTTTTCCCAATGTGATGTGTGCCAGGTTGCATTTTTCAAAAACAGCTTCAGTGAGATCTTACCTGCTTGTCCAGCAACAGAACTTCTTACTTCTTGCCCTGGGTGGTCAGGTTTATGTCCCCTCCCTGGGAATCCTAGAGCTCTGGCTATGGTGGGACTCCGAGTGAGGTCACAGAGGTGGTGCCACTCCCACCTGCTTCTCCTGAGCTCTGTGCTCTCGGTACCCAGGCACCATGAAGGCGAAGCCCCCAAATCCCACAGAGACACCCATGTGGAGGGGAACTGTGGTCCCAGCTGAATGAGCCATCGTGAAATTAGGTCCTTCAGTCTCCAGCAAAGCCACCCAGCTAATGTGACATGAAGCAGAGACAAGCTGTGAATGCCACACACAGCCACATAAAGTATTTATGAGTAAAATAAAGGACTGGGGTTGTTTTAAGCCACTAAGCTTTGGAGAGGTTTGTTACAAAGCAATAGACACCCAATACATGATAATCAATTCAATTTGCTAATATTTTATTTAGGATTTTTGTATCTATGTTCATAAGGAAGATTGACCTATATTTTCTTTTCTTGTACTGTCTTTGTTGCCTGATTTTCATACCAAAGTTATACTACTCTTTCGAAACGAGCTAGGATGTATTTCTTCTTTTTCTAGTGTCTGAAAATAGGTAAATTTGAAATTATTTGTTCTTTAATGTTTGATTAAAAATAAAACTCATGTAAAAAGCTGTCATCTTTTCTTTCTTTGATAGAGATTTTTGCCTACTAGCCAGTTTATTAAAAGGTTGGGATCTATTCTGATTTCTTACTTTTCTTAAGTTAATTTTTGGTAGTTTCCTAGAAAATTGTTTACATCCTCCAAGCTTTCAAAGTTATGAATATATAACTTTCATTGTAACTGAATTATGTTCCCTCACTCATTTATAACATTGTTTATTTTCTCTTCTCTCTGTCTCCTTCCCAGATGAGACTTGCAAGAAACATGTCTATTTGATCCACCTTTTCAACAATCATCTTTTATTTATTGTTCATCTTTGTAGCTTCTAATACAACTGGAAAGAGCACTAATGAAATAGTTTTCTTTTTCATTAGTACATGTCTTTGTCTTTATGTATTTTTGGTGCACATGATTTCTCTGATTTCTCTCTGGAATTTTTTTTTTTTTTTTACTTTTTGAGTTGAAACCGTAGCTTATTATTTCGAGGTACTACCTTTCTTCAAAGTGTCACTTCAGGAGCAAAGCGGAAGTTTGATAAGAAGTTCTTGTCACTCCATTCCAAATACCTTCCAATTTTCCTGTTAACTAGGATCACCTTATAATGTATCAACCAAGCTGGGACAAGTTTGGCAGTGAATGGAAGGTAGTGATTTTAATAATTACGCTGGGATAACAGACATAAATTGGATCTTCTCTGTACAAACTCATCAATTATTTTAAGAGTGTATTTTCATTTTCAAATGTGTAGAAAGTGAATAAATATATATATTTATACTATAAATAGATTGGCATCAGAAAGTCTGGCATATCTGATAGAATTTGGATTTTTTAAAACTTTCTTCACGGTCTAGTAAATGGTCAAATTTTAAAAATATTTCCTGGCCGGGTGCGGTGGCTCACGCCTGTAATCCTAGCACTCTGGGAGGCCGAGGCGGGTGGATCGCTCAAGGTCAGGAGTTCGAGACCAGCCTGAGCAAGAGCGAGACCCCGTCTCTACTAAAAATAGAAAAAAATTATATGGACAACTAAAAAAATATATATAGAAAAATTAGCCGGGCATAGTGGCGCATGCCTGTAGTCCCAGCTACTCGGGAGGCTGAGGCAGGAGGATCGCTTGAGCCCAGGAGTTTGAGGTTGCTGTGAGCTAGGCTGACGCCACGGCACTCACTCTAGCCTGGGCAACAAAGTGAGACTCTGTCTCAAAAAAAAAAAAAAAAAAAAAAAAAAAAAAAAAAAAAAAATATTTCCTATGTGCTTGGAAATTATTTGTTCTTCAGAGTTCAGTGTTTCTCATAAATCACAATTATTGATTACATTATTCAAATCTTCTATATTCTTCATATGTATTTTGGTCCACTTGATTTATTGTTTTCTGTTAGAGGTAGTCCAATCTTCTGCTATGATTATGGATTTTGAATTTTTCCTCATAATTTCCCAACTTTTGCATTAGATACCATGGGACTGTGTTGTCAGTGGCTTGCAGTAGACCATCTTGGTTGATTATCATTTGAACAGTCTTTTTATGTTCCTATTCATTTTTATACTCTTTACCAGCTTTCCTTCGGTTGCCTGCCATATCTTGTTCTATCCTATCCCTTCATTTTCAACTTTTCTTCATGTTCGTTTGGATGTGCCTTTGAAAAAACATACAGCTAGATAAAAACAACAGCAAAATGAAACACTCCCAATCTGACTCCAATCTGAGTGAATCTATCTTTTAAACTAATAGTTCAATCTGTTTACATTTATCGTGGTCACCAACATATTTGTCTTTTTAGTGATAGACAAGCATATTTAATGACAGGAAATACAGTTCATGATACATTTTTATTTTAGTTTTCTTTGACAGATAATGCCTATATTTATGGAGTACAAGGTGAGGTTTCATGTATACATTGCGAAATGATTAAATCAAGGTAATTAACAGATCCATGACCTCAAATAATTATTGTTTCTTTTTGATGATAGCCATTCTAACATGTGTGAAGTGATAACTCATTGTGGTCTTAATTTTCATTTCCCTGATGATTAGTGATTTTGAGCATTTTTTCATATATTTATTGGCTGTTTTTATGTCGTCTTTTGATAAATGTCTGTTTGGATCCTTTGCCCATTTAAAAATTGGGCTGCTTCATTGTTATTGAGTTGTCTTTATTTCTTTTATGTTTTTTATTTTTCATGCTTGTTCTTTGCTTGTTTTACACCCTTCTTTTCCTCACTGACTATTGAATTGATTGTGTTTTATTAACATTTATTCCCTTTCCCCTCTCTACTAGTTTGGGAATCATATATTCTAGTAAAGATATACCCTTAATTTTTAAAAATAAATACTTTTCAAAGCCTGGGTTCCATTAATGTCAATCCTTCTTTCTTATGAAATTGAGGACTGTTAACCTCACACCCTACCTCTCTCCAATCTTTTTGGTCAAGTATTTCATTTCCACCTTGTTCTAAAATTCCCCTGAAGTGAACTGTTGTTAAATCCAGAAGGCGCTGTTTTGCCAGAGTTGGCCGAGGAGGGGAGGCCCGGCCTAGGTGAGGAGGGCCGCAGGCGAGGGTCCGAAGCAAGAGTCAGAGCAGGTTGGGGGCTCATCACATGTAGGAATAAAGAAGCGGGGCCAGCGCTGACCCCAAGATTCCAGCTGGAGGGAAGGGAGACTGACTACCTCTGGATTTTCGTCTAAGTGGGTGTTGTTTGGAGACGCTGCATTGAATGGAGCCTTCAACTTCTCCCAAAGCCCAGACACCTTTGATGGACTGGCAGCAGCTATCGGGAGTACAAGCGGGCATCAATGGCTACGCTAGCCCCGCCCCGGCACTCAGGCCCCGCCCCAGAGCCAGGCCCCGCCCCAGCACCGGTTCCGCCCCACAAGAAGCCCCGCCCCAGCGCCAGGCCCCTCCCCAGACGGCACGTCCACCGGAAGTGGCGTCTGCCCAGGCGGAAGTAGGAAGTGGGAGAGCAGAGCTGAGCTTGTGGAGGAGCTGGTTGGTGGTTGTGCGGCGCGCGTCGGGCTGGGGCGATGGCCGAGAAGTTTGACCACCTGGAGGAGCACCTGGAGAAGTTCGTGGAGAACATTCGGCAGCTCGGCATCATCGTCAGTGACTTCCAGCCTAGCAGCCAGGCCGGGCTCAACCAGAAACTGTGAGTGTTGCCCTGAGGCAAGCGGCGTCTTTCCCGGGGCGGGCCGGGCGGCGTGTGCTGGGGAGCGGGGGTCGGGAGGCGGGGGGCGGGGAGCGGGGTCAGGGAGCCATGGCCGGCCTGAGCCGCGGCCCTGCCCCGCCCGCCTCTCGGTCGGGTCCCGGACCCGGAGTCCGCCTTCGTAGGGGCCGCCTTCCTGCTTGTGGTCGGGGGCTGGGCCCTCTGCTGCCGCCTGTTGCTACCTCGCCGCCTCCTCATTTTGCCTTGCAGGCACCTTTTTTTGAGAGCCCACTTGGAAATTTAGTCAAGGCCAGACGATACAGTTTCCGTTTCTGGGGCTCCATCAAGGGAATAATGCTTTCTATTCTAGCCCTACCAGCAGTTCGTCTTGGAGCCCTTCTGGGGAGTTCTGTCCCTGTCCCCAGAGGGGAGGCAGCCTCCACAGCGAGGGCACTAAATTAATTTAGGCTGTAGGAGGGTGAGGCTTCGAAGCTACTTTCTGTATACATCTGACTGGGACAGAATTAGGGTGCGAGGTGGTGGTGAGAAAGGCCGCAGAACCCTTAGTGTTTTGGGGCAACAGCCTTGGTCATGGTACTAGGTCCTGGGTTGAAGGGAAGGCAGACGCACAAATAACAGGCCCTAGAGAAGGGCTCACTGTTTTACAGGGGGCACAGGCATACAAATAATTACAACCTGGGGTTCCATACCCAGTGCTCTGGGAGTAACCAGGGCCCTGGGCCAGCCATGCCATGTAGGAAGGCTCCAGAGGGGAGCTATGGTTAAACTAGGCAGGAGGCTTCCTTTTCTTCAGACTTTGAGTATGTATAGCTCCCTGTCCCGTGTGTTCACTGAAACCACACAACCGGGTTATTGTTTTTGAGAGAAAGTTCATATTTTTTCATCAGATTCTCAAAAGGATTCGTCCTCCCCCTTACTGGCAATTTCTAGTTTAGGAAAGTAACAAACAGTTAAACTCTCAATGTGTCCTAGGAATTCGTAGCTAATCAAAGGAGTGTGAGCCATGTGTGACCTGTAGAGGTGTAAGAACTTGTGTGAGCCCTGGTTGGCTGGGTGGTTCTGTGAGCGGTGCTTGTCCCATCATGTGAATTAACCAGGTGCCTCTGTTTTTGCCTTTCCCCCAGGAATTTTATTGTTACTGGCCTACAGGATATTGATAAGTGTAGACAGCAACTTCATGATATCACTGTACCTTTAGAAGTGTTTGAGTAAGTATCACTCTTGATATTAATCTTGGGTACAAATCTTGTGTAGTTGTGGCATTAATGACTACTTCCACCACTGACTTGCTGTGTGGTGGGCATAGCCAAGGTGCTGGGGATTTGCCCCTGAAAAAAATGGACAAAAATACTTGCCCTCATGGAATTCATATTTTAATTGGATTAAAAAATTAAAGAGAAAAGAATCTCAATATTGAAAAAAGTTATATGTAAATAAAAGTTTATTAAATATATAAAAAACATCATAGGTTCTCAGAGCCCTGCTTAGACTAAGGAACAAACAGATAACTTCCATTTTTCTTTAAGAGGTAAAAAGTCTTATGTGGGCAATATTATAAATTAAAAAAAAAAAAATCACAACCAGAAACAACCTAAAAGTAATCTGGTCTCGAGTGCTATAGGATGACAGATGTGAGCCACCACTCCCCGCCCTTAATTGTTGTATCTTTAATCTGAAGTGATTATGTATTTTTTTGCCTAAGTAAAACTAAATTGGATTTAGTTGGTGGGTTTTAGATTTTTTATAATGAATAATTCAGTTTAGTTGGATGATATGGATTTCCTCGGGGTACAGAAATAGGTAGGTGGCCTACTGCTGGTGAAAATTAGATATCAATCTAGACAGTTGCTTAATTAAATCTTCAGGATAAAGAAGATATTTTGGGAGAAAGTGTTAAATTTCAAACAACAGGTTTATACTTTTTAGAAATAATTGTACAGAATTTCTCTGTTGTATTTAAGTTACTTAGTTGTATTTAGTAAAATGGTATATCAACTCACCTCATTTTTTTTTTTAAAGCAGCGGAACAATTTGTAAAATAATGTTGGGGCAGCCCAGGGTGGGGACTCTGGTTGCCTGTAGCTCTGCTCCCCCCACCCCCAGGGGCTCCCCCACAGAGGCTCCCACTCAGGGGGGCTGGACCTGGAGTGGAGGCTGCCCCTTGGCTGGGCTGCCCTGTGGCACTCAGGCCTGAACCCCTGGACCATGTTTAGTTTTCTCTTTTGTCAAGTGCTGCCTTACCGTATAGGTTGTAGTAAGGTTGAGTAATACAACCTTACCTCAATACAATACTCTTACTCAAATACAAATGTTGAGTAAGGGTAAAGTGGTATGGCTTGTGAAGCTTACTTGCGTTTATAAAGGATCATGACTTGATTTTCATGAGCTATTCATGTTAGAAGTTATATGAGATCAAATTATCAGCACTTGTTTAAATGAGGGAATCTTAATTCCTTTGGTTCCTGGACTCAGTTTTGTCTAAATAGGGCCATGTGCAGTTATATATAGCTGACTATTTTTTCTTTTCGAAATCTCTTCCTAAAAGAATGACTTTTTTTTGGCATAGCTCTCAGAAAACTATGAAAATAGGTATCACTTGTAAGAATGCTAATTGAGATGTTTCATGTATCCAGATATATAGATCAAGGTCGAAACCCCCAACTCTACACCAAAGAGTGCCTAGAGAGGGCCCTCGCTAAGAATGAACAAGTGAAAGGCAAGATCGACACGATGAAGGTGAGACCTTGAGCAGAAATGGTGTCCAAACGTGCACTGGAGAGAGGCCTGCTCAGCGAAGCCCGCTTGAGACTCGGTCATTCTTTCCCGGGTTCTGTCATTCTTTCCCGTGTTCTGTCAGTCTTTCCCGTGTTTGGTAGAACATCGGCTGTTTCCTAACATTACCGATTGAGATTGCGGGATTGTATAATAGGCAGTAGGTAAAGTTAGATATCACTGAGCCGTGTGGTAGCATAAAGGACAAAGGGATAATCTTTTAAGAAAATCCAGGTTGATTCTTGCAACCAGTAGTTGTCACTGGCTGGCTGATTGTTCTCCTTGCTAAGGCTTTGGAACCTCACGTTTGCGCGTTGATTGCACGGGTGCTTCCTGTTAGCTTCTGTGTTGAGTCCGTCTGTCGAGGCTCTCCCCATCATCATGGTTCTTTGGTTTGGAGGATTCTTGAGTCTTGATGTTCTTGTCGTTCTCCAGCTTCTGACCTGCAAACTCCGTTTTACCATATCCACTACCATGAAATTCTCCAGAGAACTTACTGATTTTCCTTGCCTTGATTAGATTTGGAGAACTCTCCGCATCTTGAACATGAAACATATGATTTTTTTTCTTACTTAAATTCACTCAAATGTGGTTCACCTTGGCGTTTGTTTTTTATTTGGGTTTCAGTGGCCTCTTGTCTTCCTTGGTGCCATGCAACTGTGCCTGCAGCACGCAGCCCTGCCTGCCTCCCCTGCCTGCTCGCACCACTTGCCCCTTCCCCCTCCTGGCCATCCTTGCTGGCCGGGTGTCCGTTTCTGGAATATACGTAGCCCCTTTCCTTTGCATTCTTTCTCCTGCTGTCTCCTCTGCCTGGAACTCTTCCATGTTCTCTTTGCACCTGACTCTATCCTCTGGTCTCAGCTGACTTCACCTCCTTAGGCCTTTTCTACCAGCCTTTTCTAAAGTTTCTTCTCTTGAGAGCATGGGTCAGGATTCACCATTTTATTTTTTCATTTATTCTGTCCCCTCCACCAGCTGCTTAAGTGCCAGGATCGCAGGGCACACAGGCGTTCTGTTCCCACTGATGCCTGGTGCCTGCCTGGTGTCAGGCTGGCGCAGTTGTGCTCAGGTGTGTCTGCTGCATGCAGGTGGGCATGGTCGCAGGGTGGCCTCTTGGCACTCAGAGGGTGCTCTGGGCGGGGGGAGGAGCTCTGTCGGGAGACCTGCGTGGTCACATGCAGGTTAGAGGGCCCCAGAGTTTCATCCGGGTGATCCTGTACTGGTGGTAAATAGCACAACCTGGAAACGTGTTTTGTTGTAGTTCATTCGTGCGGTGCCCACAACTTCACCTCCCTTTTGTCAGTTTGCGACTGAGGAATTGTTGAACCCAGCCTCACCTTCAGAACCTAATGGAGCTTTCTGTCAATAGCAGGTTGTGAAGGCTTTGATCATTTTATTCCTCTCGGCAAAGATGAGTGAGAGTTGTGTTGTCCAGCAGACACAGCTCTGTCTGCACACAGCTGCTGGGCCACGAGGGTGGTGGCTGCGGTGCCAGCAGGCTGCGGTCAGGCTGGTGCCTTTGTGCAGGCAGACACATCCTGGTGGCGGTGCCTTGGTGGCTGTGCAGTTTCTCTTCCATCTGCATCTGTCGCCACTCCTCTCAGGTGTCATGTTGTCTCATCTGAGTCGGTGAAAGTCTCAAGTCAGTTCTGTGGCCTGCCTTTCTCAGTGGGTCATGTATTTAAACTTGCCAAAGTTATATTTTAAATGGTTATTGTAGTGCTGGAGTGAACAGCCCCTTTGCAAATTTATTTTTAAATGATGTATGTTTTTATGTTTTTGTCCATAGTGCTGCTTTTTAGTATAGCTTGTAAGAGATGCTGGCAGATCTTTCATGCTTTTATGATCGTATTAAATGTTATGCTGTTGAGTAGGATCAGGAAGCCGCAGCATTTGGAATAGATAATACGTTCCCAGGTGTGTGGAAAGCTTTTCATTGAGCTGTTTGTTTGCACACAGTGCGTTTGATGTGGTTCGAGTTAATAATTGCTTAATTAAATATTATTTGAAGATTCCCGTTACGTGTGCTGTCTGCAGAAATCATTTCCACCTGTGTGGCTGGCTTCCTCCAAGAGGTGCTCTTTCTTCTAATTTGAGCAAGAGGGAAAAGTGTTATTTGAACATGGAGTCCTCTTTCAGGTAGTTGCAAGTGTACCTTTAGCAGGGTTGCCAACGCCTGTCTGCAACTGGCCCGCTACGTGGTCAATGCGGGCAGCTCCTGGGGAGGGGCGGCTGGCTTTGTTCTTCAGGAGGAGGTTGAGGGCTCCATGCAGGAGGTGGTGTGTGGTCTTTAACTTGCACAGTGGGCCACAAGCAAACAAAGGTATTTTGCATTGTATCTTTTTCTTTGTAGAAATTTAAAAGCTTGTTGATTCAAGAGCTGTCCAAAGTATTTCCGGAAGACATGGCGAAGTATCGAAGCATCCGGGGGGAGGACCACCCGCCCTCCTAACTGCTCACCCTCTGTGAAGATCCCGCCGAGTCCTCTGTGAGTCGCCGTGACCGTGAGTGCCGACGCCGCCTTCCTGCTGACTCGGGACGGGGCCTGGACCCGTCCCTCAGCCCCTCTGTCCTGTCGTTTGACCTGGGATGGCAGGGCTGGAGAAGGAGCGGGAGCTGTGCCCCACTGACCCGGCTGTGTGCCTGTCATCGTCCAGCCTTCAGACTGGTGACTCCGGACACTGGGACGATCCCTCCCGTTCTCTGGGCAGGCAGGGCAGGAAAACAGTCTTGGAAATAACTAGATTGATTGGTAAATTAAAAATTTTACCTAATGTTTTTCATTTTATGGACTCTTTCTGTTCCATTTTATTATAGTGTGAGAAAGCTATAAAAAATAGGAAAAGTTAAAAAAAAAATGGTTAAATGTGGGAAGTACTTAAGTTGGTTTTGTAGTGTACATTTTCAAATATAGTGCATAAAGGATGGGTTAAATGTAACTGCTTTCTTGGACATACGGATATAATAAACTAAGTATATGGCTTATTCATGTAATTATTTTTGTAACATATATATAGTACGGTATATCTAGTAAACAGTCAATTATTGCTTCCCCAAAGTGTTAACAATGTTCATAAGAAAATTTGCTCTCCAGGCTTCAAGGCAGGAAAATCTAAAGCAAAATGCAGAATTCTGGTTTTCTCTACAGCCTCTTTCGTAGAGGCCGTAACAGGTGCTCGAGAGCACAGATTTACCAGTGCTGTTGACAGCGCCCTGCAGGGCCATCGGTTTCAGCCTTCAGTGTGTCACAGATCACTGGGGTTTTGTTAAACTGCGGGTTCTGATTCAGCAGGGCTGGGCGGCCACTGAGAGCTGCATTTCTCATAAACTCTAGGGAGTCGTGGTCCCAGTGCAGCGTGTGTCAGGGTTGACCACGGAGCCCCCGGTGTCAGAGTGGCCGCGCTGGCTTGTGAGAAAGGTGAGGTCCCTGTTCAGGCCTGCTGGGTCACAGGCTTCAGGATGGGGCCTGAGAACCTGCATTAATCTGCCTCCCCCAGTGGTTCTGAACCTGCCTAGATCCAAGCAAGGGCTTCTGTGACAGAGCATGAAAGGCTGGGTGGTTTAAACAAAGATTTATTTTCCCCCAGTTTTGGAGGCTAGAAATGCAAGATCTCGGTGCCAGCAGAGTTGGCTCACAGATGGCCACCTACTTGCTGTGTCCTCACGTGGTCCTTCCTTTGTGTGTGAACATCCCTTATGATTCTTCTGTGTCTGAATAATGTGAGGATACCAGTTAGATTGAATTAGGACCTACTCTAAAGACCCCATATTAACCACCTCTTTAAAGACCTCATCTCCAAATACAGTTGCATTCTGAGGTCCTGGGGTTAGGGCTTCAACACAGGAATTTGCGGGGGGATGCGATTCAGAGCACTCCCCAAGAGGGTCTTATTTACTAAGAGTCAGGGGTCAGGCCCCTCAGGAGGTTGGTACCTCATTAGCAGTTCTGTTCTTTCCAAAACTACCAGAAAGGACTCCCAGGCAGAGGCACAGGTTCTGCAAGGCTGGAGGATGCTCCGTGCAGTCGGTTCTGGGCCGGCAGTCCCTGTTCCGAGCTGGGTTTCCCGCAGCAAAATGCTGACTGTCCGCTGCTGTACACGGGCCCTGGGGGCACAGGGCTCGCTGAGCTCTTCCCACACACAGTTCACAGGAACGTGCGCAGCGGATCCTCCACAGTCCTGTGAGCTGCGGGAACTGTGTATCACAGATCCGGAAACTGGGCCACAGAGCGGTTAAGTAACTTGCTCAAGTCCTACAGCTAATCTGTAGCAGAGCTAGAAGTTTTCATTCCTGCACTGGTGCCTGGCAGGTCCAAAATTATCCATAATTCCCCACTTCTGGGTTCTGAGACACGAAGGATGTGTGACTGGGCAGCTGTTCTGTGTCCTGGAACTGGTGGTCGTCCAGGTGGCCTCGAGAAAACGGGGTGGCTGTCAATTAGTGGAGGTGCAGCAGGGCAGGCACAGCTGTAAGGTCATTCTGGAATGTTTCCCAGTCTCCTTGTGAGTAAAAGTGGGAGTCTGCGAATGCTTTGTCTCAGACCTCTTAGCTCTCATGGGCGCGTCCGGTGGCCCCTCCACAGTGGGTCAGTCCCGAGCAATGAATAGGCGTTGACGCTCACGCACTGTGACAGATCCTGTTCTCCGTGAAGTTCACGGGTTGGTCTCCATCTTACACCCCACCTGGCATTACTATTTTTTGTAGGTACCAATCACTTCCAAGTCCTGTGAGTTACTGAGGAATCTGCTTAGCTCAGAACTGATGTCGTGTCACTTCTGCGAGAGCGTTACAGGTCCCCAGGCCACCTCTGGCACGTTCGCGCTACAGCACGATGTGGGTCGTAACTGCCCACCGCCGCCTAGACTTCTCCACTGAAGGCCCAAGGCACAGCCCAGAGTCAGGTGCACACACCTGGCCTCGTTCTCCCTGCGCAGGGCCCTGTGGTCCTCTCCTCTCAACGGCCACATTTTGGTTACAAGAATAATTACTGGAGTCATACAGGTGCAGTCACAGCCCCTACCACTGCCGCCCGGTGAGTCACCAGCCCTTCTCTGCTTTGAACTCTTCTCCCCTACCCCTTCCTCCAAGCACAGATCAGAGACTGGTGACTTTGGTGCACGACACCACCACTGTACCACCAAGTGGCGGGTCCTGATACAAACCAAGACCTGAGCTTCAAATCACTATTCTAGATTATTTGTGCTGCCTGTGCAGGTAAGAAAATGAAAAAGCAAAAATTAAGCCCCAGCTTTATGCAGAAAGAGAACATTGTTTATCTCTTGGGTGTTTAATCAGATGTGTTCATTACGGGAAACTCAGAAAGATATAGCTAAGAAAATACCCATTTTACTGCCCAAATTGTTAATATTATGATTTTATCCATCTAGACATTTTTCCCTGTACATACACAAAATGAATAACTAGGTATATAATAGAATTATTACTGTACACATGAGTTAGTAACCTGCTTTATTCTTTTAACAGTATGCCGTGAAATCTGGGCGAGTCACTAAACTTCCTCCTACATAATTTCTAATGTTAGTGTCCCGTTAACAGGTTAACAGCGGACACTGCCGTGTTGCTGTTTATTTCTGGACACAGTGGAGGCACTTTTCCCACATGGCCTCAAGTCCCCCTGGTGGCCAGTGAGGTTCGCAGATGAGGGACCGGAGGCACCTGTTCAGGTCACTCACCCAGTCGCAGTCCCCGCCCTGCTGCTCAGTCCTTCAGTCCCCGGGGGGGTATCTGCGTGGCTCATGTCGCTTCACTAGTACGAAGTAAACATCTTTGTTTATATACTTTACTCGCTCCAGCGTTATTTAGGATCGATTGCTGGAAGTTGAACTATTGGATTTACGCTTGTTTAGGATTGTGATATTACTTGTTTTCTATTGCCCTCAAGTTCTGAAACTAATTTGTTCTGTCTGTCCTTTGGCCAAAGCCAGCCCCACAACAAAGCCCGAGTCCAGGGCGTGAGTTCTGGGAAGTGTGGCTCACCGTGGGGTCATCAGAACAACCGTTGGTACCAGAGGCGTATTTCTACAAAAACATCCGAGCCTCTTTCATTCTTACACGGTTGCATTATTTGCAGTTAAATCATTTGTCTATATCAAGAGGACCTTTAGAAAAACCCAGCCACATGGCTTCCTTCTAAAGTGACGGCAGCACTTGGCCAAGCACAGGAAAGCAGAGCAGGGTCTTCGTGTCCAGCGTGTTTCTCCTGCTCTGCCTTCATCACGGTGCTTCCCACTGCTGTTTCCAGACTTCCTTTGTCACACGCTCCCTTCAGGATTGTCTGTCACACCCTTGCCTCATCACAGCACTGAGGTCGGCAGAATGATGGCCCCAAAGACAGTCACGTGCTAATTTCTGGGACCTGTGACTAGGTTACCTGACATGGCCAAGGGGACTTTGCAGACGCGGTTAAGAGACAGACCCTGGGAAGGGAGGTTTCCTCGGTTGCTCTGGTGATCGCATGGAGTCACCGCGGTGGTTACAGGAGGGAAGCACTGGGGTGCTCTGGGCTTGGAGAAGGCGGGAGGGGCCACCTGCTGTCACGCAGGAGCCTCTAGAAGCTGAAAAGGACAAGGAAGAGGATTCTCCACTGAAGCCTCCAAAAGAAATGCAGCCCTATGGGCACCTCGACTCCAGGACCTCTGAGCTGGGGAGCTGCAGGAGAATGCACGCGTGTTGTCTTCGTGTGTGACGATTGTTACAGCAGCAGCAAGACACAAATCCCCAGCTGAGCAAGCAGGTGGGCAAAGAACAGGGAGTGCAAGAGGAATCTGCTTATGGACTGGCAGCATTCACCTTAGAATGGGACTTTATTTGGAAATTGAGTTTTGCAGGCATAACTAGTGAAGTTAGAATGAGGTCATAGTGGACCAGGGTAAGCCCTATATCCCGTGACTTGTGTCCTTACGGGAAGAGAAAATAGAGACAGGTGCACAGGAGACAATGGCACGTGCAGGTGGTGGCAAGACTGGAGTGATGCCATACAAGACAGGGCACACCAGGGAACCCCAGGACCCCCAGGGGCTGGAGGAGTCAAGGCGGATCTTGCCCTAGTGCCTTCAGAGACATGGCCTGCCGACCCCTCCGTTCCAGACCTTTGCCCTCCAGAACCCCGTGAGACTAAATTTCTGCTGCACTAAGCCCCTCGGCGTGTGATAATCTGTTACAGCAGCCCCAGGAAACTCATGTCAGAGCCGGGTGATGAACGAGGCAGGACATGGCACACAATGAACAAGCTATAGGGAGCTACAGCCCGCAAGGCCTGGAAACATCATTTTCAGCAGGTGCTTACTACAGCGTCAGCATGGACAGAACCGCACCCTGGTGACCTGCTGAGTGCACTGGGAGATGCCCCCACCTGGCTCCCAGCCCGGGACCCCGTTGCTCAGCCCACAGCAGCTGGTGGATCTCTCAGTAATTCCCTGGGCATCCCTCGTCTCCCCTTTCACTTCCCGCCCTGATTCGGGGGCTGCCCTCGTAGACCTCACTTGGTTCGGCTGCGTTCCTGAGGCCTGACCAGGCTGCAGCTCAACGTGACGCCTGACGGTACAGACCCTGTGCCACCTGCTGGGAGAGCAGCCCGGGGCCAGGCTGGGCCAGAGAGAGTGGGGAGAGCCACCTCCTACGGCTGGTGGGAGGGGGAATGAGCTTTCCCATGTTTACTCTCTGCGGTGCTTGGGACATGGTAGGTAATTGATCAGTCGATCAATTGCAATTGGTCAATAAATGGTCACTTAGTTATTTCTGTCGTCGTTTTGCTGAGTCGAATTGGTGCTCTTGGTTCCCGGAGCGACTGCCTGGTATTTTTTTGTATATCACACCTCTCAACACGGCCAGGCACTTAGCAGTGGGTCCACACGGGGCGGGCAAGGGCCGAGGCACTGAAACGCGGCACAGAGCAGCGTGCTAGCTGAGCTCACGGGCAGGCCCTTGTGGTGTTTTCTTTTAGATTGTTCCCACCAAAATGTGAATTCCAGGACAGGAAGGAGACAGGTTGGCCATTGCCACTGTGGGCACAGGCCAGTCAGGGTCACAGGGGCCCCGGGGCTGCCATGTCTCGAGCGGAGCCGTCAGGTGCTGAGGATGGGGAGGAAGGCCCGCCCTGCTGCAGCTGAACGCGCAGAGGAGATTCCAGCAGGGGCTGGGAGAACAAGGGCCGCACGGGTGGAATATTGATTTCCGGCGTTATTTATAGCCTCGCCGATTCAGAATCAGAAATCAGCAAAGTGGCAGAGAGGTGGGGCTGTCCCTCGTGTCCCATTGTGGCCAGGGCTTCTCCAGCACGCAGGCAGTCACGTGTCCCTTTGTTTCCTTCATGTCACTGCTCCTTGTCCTGCTCTGCCCGGGGTCCACTCTCCGTCTGCTCCTGCAGTCGGCTCCTTGGGGTTTTGTGGCTGCATCCCCTCCTGCAAAGCTGGTGAGGGCAGCTGCAATGAGACGAGCAGGGTGCTGGATGCCCTTTCAGGAGGGCTTGGCCTTCTCATTTGTGTTGGGGAGCAGTGGTCCCCATTGGGCCTGTGCTAGGATTGTTCACAATTCATGTAAAATATAAAGCGTTTATATTTTTCCATTATCTTTAAAGTTTTGAAGGTTTTGGGGGGTGAGTAATCTTATATAGAATAAAAACATAAGTAATACTTTATAATTTTAAAATAATTTTATGTAACTTATCTCACTTGATAATTTAAATGTACATTAAAATAATTATATATGTATGTGTATGTGTTGTATATATGATTTTATCACAATTATTGTCCCTTACCATTTCATGTAGATTGGCTACAAATTAGGGAAGCTTCAGCCAACAGTGAGTTGAAAGATAGACACCAGTTTTTCTGCTATGACAGCAATTCAAAGCTCTGTCTACCCACACAGCTATCGCTTCTCACAGGCACCAACCAGGACCCCAGCTCACCTGCCTGTCTGCTCTGCCATTCTCAGTAAGTGGTTCTGTCTTCACAACACAGAATGGCTGCTACACCTCCAGGCATCATGTCTACATTCCAGACAGGAAGAACAGAAAAGAGGAAGGGCAAAGTGTGGAGGGCAAAGAGATTTCTCCTGTGCAGGCTTTGCCACTTTATTCTAGAAGGGATTTCTCCCTCAGGGACTTCTGCCTGAATCTCACTGGCCAGACACTGTCTCACAGCCACCCTAATCACAAGGGGGCTGAGTGATCTTAAGTTTAGCTCTCACAGCCCTTAGAACAGAGGCCGGCAAGAGCATAGGGGACTGCAGGTGGGTGTTGTCAGCAGCCTGCAGGGCCTGCTCTGGCACATCCAGAATGAGGGGTGACCTGGGCTTCCACACGCTGGGTGCCGATGTTGGTCCTGTAGACATTTATTTGTAGAAGTAACTTAAGGCCAAGAATTGAATTTCATGTGAGCAAATTTAAACCCCAGGTGCAGCATTACGAGTTTTCAAGTTTAGTTCGCTTGATGATTCTGTGGGGCCTCTTACTTCAGGAGCCCAGGGTGCGAGGTGCAGGAGTGTGTACCATCTCACTGTCCAGGCAGAGCTGTGGAGTGAGAAGAACCAGCGACCCACTGAGGGCGTCCGCAGGCTCCCTCCGGGAAAGCTGAGTGACGATAGTGATGACAACGATGCAAGATAGGCCGAGGCTGAGGCTCATTTCTCCTGGTGTCCTGGAGCTGCAGAGGCCTGGCTCTGTCCCCAGCTCTGCCCCAGGCCCATGGCCACGGCTTCCCAGCTGGCCTCCCCTTGGCCCCTGCCTCTAGTAGTTCCAAGCCAGGAACAGAGATGCTGATGTGGCCAAGACACAAAACCACACTCACAAACCAAGAAGGGTGTCACCCTTGTCCTCCGGGTGGAAGATTCCCCCAACTTGAGCCGGAAGGTCCTTGGAGGCTCTCAAGTGCCTCCTGCAGCCTCGGTGGATGGGTTGGGAGCTGGGGGCCTCCCGTGCCTGCGTCAGCATCGACCTCTTTTCATCAGCCATCCTTTGTCCTACCTCCCCGTCCCTGGGCTGCTCCACTTCTCAGGCTGAGGGAGGCGGGTGGATGCAAAGAAGCCCCTGCGTCTGCAGCCCCCGCCTCCTCTTCCATCCCTTCTCCCCTCTTTCTCCTTCCCCTCCTTCCCATCCTTCCTCTTGAAAATGCCCTGAGCTCTTTGCCTGTGCTTTTCTCGGTCACCACCCACAGAGGGTCCCCGTGCGTGCCCCCGTTCACTCACAGTGCGCTCGCCCCACCCAGCCTCCACCCTGACCTTCCCAGGTATGTGCGCGGAAGATGCACATGTTTTAAGGTGTCCTCTGGGCAGCCTGTCCGTGCCTGGCCTTCATCAATTTGCAGGTGTGCGCAGCCTGGAGCATCAGCGTCCCCAAGGGCCGTTCACACAGTCGTCCACTGATTCAGTCACACAAGCAGCTGGGCCTTGGGGTGTGGCTGAGTCATGCAATTAAGGCACAAGGCAAAATACAGGATGGGCCTGTTACCTAAACTGTTGTCTTGATTGACCGCTTTAAGTTTGGGAGGCGAGTGAAAATTGAACGTTAGTCCTCAGATGTGTGTCATGCCCCACTGCGAAACTCATTCCGTTGCAGGCACACGTGGAGGCCATCGTCATTGCTGTTATTAATAACCGTTTATTCACCGTCCGCGGTGCGCAGACGGAAGCCTCACTCAGCACAGAGCGCTGCGGCCTCCCATAAACAGTGCTTACCCGGTATCGACTTAGGCTGTTTTTCACGGCTGCTCCTGTTAAACTTAAATAGTCTTTTGTTTGTACAAATGTTACTTTATACAGCAAGCAGAAACTGGCAGTACGCTCCACGCTGTTGCTTCCCTTGCTTGTTTTCCGTGGTGAAAAGCCAACGGCGCAGAGCATCCCAATCACAGACTCAGTTTTCGTTAACTGCCCACATCCTTCCAGGCAACCCAGAAATGCTCTAAGCATACCTTCAGGTTTATGCTTATAAAAACACAAACAGGATGGTATCATACATACCAGTGTTTCATTTCTTCACCTAGAATGTCTTTGCAGATCTTTCCTTATCAGCATGTGCAGGAGGGACTCAGGCTTGGTGACGGCCCCATGGCAAGGACGAGCCACAGCGTGCTCAGGCTCCCTTGGCCTTCAGGTCTTTCCCTTCCTGCTGTTGCAAGCGACGCCACGGGGCGCACCGTTGTTGTTCAATACTGTCAGCTGATATCTGAGGGATCCCCTGACATTAATTTCTTGAAGTGGAATTACATGTATTCAATAATTATTACCAAACTGCTCTCCAAACAGGTGGCACCGACCAGCCCTCCCAGAAGCAGCGCGTGGAGGTCCCTGCTGTGATTCAGCATCGTGTGGCTGAGCCCTGCTCTCCAGCCGCCTCTGCAAGAGGTCAGCCGCTAAAGCTAAGTTTCTCGGGTGTCCTTTCGGACATGTTTATGTGCTCCACACACACGTGCACACTTACTCTGTCCCTCTGTCCGTTCTGCAGATGTGACAGTTTCCCCACACTGTGTCGAGAGCCATGGGCCCAAGAGCAGAGGAAGCGGTCATGAGCTGCGGGGCTCCGAGCAGCGGCTGCAGGTCACCGAGGGAAATCAGCGACGCGCCCTGGCTGAACTGCCCAGGCTGACCCCGCTGTCCTGGCTGGACACAGCAGTGCTATCAGGTGAATGAAGGCAAAAGACAGGAAAAAGACAGGCAGCTATTAGCAAAGGAGCAGAACACAACATGTAGACGTGTTTCGGTGTTGGAGGGGGATAAAGAGATGCAAGGACTCTCCAATTAATAAAATGAGATTTACAAATAGAGTCTCATGTCACTTAATAATGGGAATCCATACTGGTAAACGTGTCCATCATTGAGCGAAATGTCTTTATTCGGGGCATGACTGTACTTGGTCCTGACACTTGGCGCTGAGCCCCTGCTCCCTTCAAACACGCATGCACACATGTAGGCCTGTACACTCTGTTTGAGGGGCTGTACCTGTGTTTCCCAGGAACTATGGTGAAAAAGCTGTAATCTAGAGACTCTGGATTGGAGCATGGAAGAATAGAAAAAGCTGTGTGTTTGCAAGAATGTCTGCAATCATCCCCTTCTGTCTGCAACGTGGCTTTGCAGCTCTTCCACCAAGAGGTGCAGTCTGTTTCCCTCCTCCTGGAGTCTAGGTGGCCTCGGGGCTTTCTTTGACCAATAGGATGTGGCAGAAGAGAAGCTTTGTCAGTACAAAGGGTGGCCTCAGGGGGCATGTGTGCATGTGTGTGTGTGTATGTGTATGTATATGTATATATACACACCCAAAAGTGTTCGTAACAAAGTAGAGAGGAAATACTCATCACATTTACAGCCCTTGTTGCTGAAACTGGTCATGTGGTCGGGCTGGTGTTTGGAACTACTTTATTCCACTACACATCCTGTACCTCCTTCAGCAAGCACCCCGCTGGCCGTGGTCCTTTACCTGGCAGGGTGACCCAAACCTTTGTTCCTAATGACCGGGGCCGTTCATAGTGCTGCCTGGACTGGGTGGCTGTAGTTTTCCATTGACCTTAATCACAGGGCGTGGTAACACTAAGGGATGCCCCAAGCGACCTCCTGTCCTTCAGACCCGCTCCTCCTCACCACCGTGGAGCAGCCGTCCGGTTTCCCTGGGCTGTCCGAGCAGTCGCCCCAGCCTGTGCCGTAACGCTCTGGGCAGCCCGTTGACCCCGAAGCATGAGCAGTCAGGTGGCCGGTGGCAGTCTTGCCTCGGTTCAATGGATCATTGTTGTTTCCTGGTAGGAGCATTCCTCCCGCTGGAACTAAGACCTCTAGGCCACCAGAGCATAAAGTCACAGAAACAGGGGGCAAACACTGTGCTAGTGGGTCACTAGAGTGATGGTGACGGTGCCACTCCCTTCTCCACCCCTTGATCCCTGGACCCGTGAATCTTGGCTATCAGAGAAACCGCAGACCGGATTCTGATTCTGATTCAGAGCATACCCCAGTGTTTACCCAGTGATGCCCGGACACCGATCTTGCGAGGTGGGGCTCGGACAGAACAGCAACAACAGCATCCATAACAGCAAGAAGTGCCCTTTGCCTGCCCCAGCCGGACCCTCCTTTAACCCACTGGGCTCCAGTCTCGTCTAGAAAGTGAGGGCGTTTGGTGCGAAGCCTCCAAGGTGCTTTTCGGCTTTAACCTGTTCTGATCCCTTTTCCCGCTGACTGACGTTATCATTTCACAGAGGCCTCGTCGTCCCTTCCGAAGGATCTTCAGCCGTGGCAGAGCCTTCCAGTCTAGCTCGAGTGGCTCTGACCTTCTTATCAAGCAGTTCACAAACCCCCTCGTGTGTGGTTCTCAGGGAGGGTCCTCTGAGGAGTCTGAAGCCGTTCACAGGGTCGGTGCCGACAACACGAATGCACGTGCCGATCGTCTGCCCTGGTGCACAGCGCCCTGCTCATCGCTGCGGGGCCCGAGAAGAGGGGTGAGGCGATGGTCCCAGGAGGGGGCCAGCAAAGAGGGCCCTGATCAAGGCCACGCTTACTGCCTCACTTTTATCTTCAGAAGCGCTTGTCCTTGTGAGAAACCACACAGTCGGGGACGTGACCACAGGGCCCCACGTCAGACGGTCCAGTCTCACCTCAGTAGCCTCGTGGGCCGCAGGAGTCCTTTGACCCCGACACTGTGTGCCTCTCACACCAGCTGAGAGGGGGCTGGCATGACACATGCCAAGAACTGGAAGACACCTCCGAGGCGCTGCCACAGGACAGCAGCGCAAGGTCAGGTCATCCAAACCAGAGCCACGTGGGCAGAAAACAGACCCTCTGGATAATCCTTGTACCTGTATCTGCCTGACACCTATATTTGGGGTATCACACTGACTGGTCATTAGTGCATAAAAGGCTATGAGAGATGGGAAGTAGAAAATATACATGTTAAGACTTTAGGAAAAAAATGTTAGTAGGACTAGCCAGTGTGACATCACTAATCTGGTACCTATACATACTTACAGTTGCAAGTACTGGGAAATCAATGTTTTCCCTTCTTACACATGATGCAATTAAGTATGGGATGTTGCCTGTGTCTGTAGCTTCAGTTACTACACTTGCCAAACCGTCCCACCAGTAAGAGTGCACTACCACTTCACGGTTAAAAAGACATTTGTGAACTACTTAATAATAAGCTACATTTAACTGACCTTTGGTTCTGGTCTCAAAATAATTCTGTGTGCTGTACAGAGCTGCTAACAGATCTACGAAGCCATGGTCCCTCCTGTGGATTTGCAAATTGAATAACTGGTCAAAAAAGAAGGCATTAAAAGCATCCAGAGGTGCCTGCAAGGCCAGTCAGACCGATGACCCCTCCTGTGCACTTTGTCACTCACCCCCTCGACCCTGCGTCGGGTGCCACTTCCAGAGCGTGGGATTTGGGACTCCTCCCAGTACAGGCCGGCTTGAACTCCACCCTGTTCCAGTGTTTCTCATGAGCGACACGATTGGTGTGCTGGAGACAGGTGGCCCCCCGGGGAGCTCTGGGCCCATCTAGTTGCCATGTCTGCTGGCCCTAAGGACCAGTCTCCTCCGCAGCCTGACAAAACCTCTCTTCCGTGGCGCTCCAGGCCTCGGCACGTGCCTCTCCTCTCCCTAAAATCTGTCCCGTGGAGCTGGGACCATGCTCTCTCCCGCACTCCCTCTCTCATCCACCCAGTCCTGCCCCCACCATGCTTCACGCCTGGCCCAGTCCTGGGGCCTCCTTGTCCTGCCAACGTGCTGGAGCGGGCTGAGAGCGCCTGCGGGCAGGGCGCGCATGCAGGCTCATTTATGATTGCAGTTCACAGTCCCCACCATACCAGTCGCTCTGCCTCGTACATATAATAATGGCTCAATATACGTGGATTGTTAGGAAAAAATCTGCTTCATGCTGACCAAGCAAAAGGAGGAAGTGAGATTAGTTACACATGCAAAATGAAGTGGAAAATGGAGGCAATTGCATAGATAATTCAAAAAGAAAATACCACTTTTTGAGGGCTTAATTATGTGGATTTATTCCATGGGAGTTAAAAACGTAATTAGCTAGACAACGGCCTGAGTGTGCCACTTCGCTGTGAGTGGGTCAAAGACAGCCTGAGTCGGTCGCTTGTGTTCCGGGCTCGGCTGGGAGGCCAGGCACTGTCGGATTCTGGGAAAGCCGAGTGGCTTCCCGAGCTCCAGTTCTCTCTGTAGCTGAGCTGGTTCCTGTTGCATAATCAGCCTTCTGTTGTTTGTCTCGTTTTGTTCTCTCATCCTCTTACCTCCACGTTGCGGCACTCACTGTCCCTGGTGCTTTTTCTGCTGAGTTCTTAAGAGCTTTGTCTCTGCGATGAGGCTGTAAACTCTGACACCAAGAACCATCTCCTGCCTTCTTGGTTGAGCTGCCCGCCTCTGTGAACCCAGGAGTGGCCCCTACAGGGCCCAAATAAATACGGAATTGATGGATGGGAGTGGTGAAGTCACACAGACCCAATGTCCTAAAGCAGCGTCTGGCCACCAGTTACTGTCCCCTGCAGACCTGATGTGATGGACCTGGGTTTGGCCACAGCATCAGTATTTCACTAAAAGAGCCTCCCATGACTCTGGTGGGGGCCGAGAGCCACTACACTGGCTGCAGAGACACCTCTGACCTGAGTTCCGTGCACCTGGCTCCTCCATCTCACCTGGGTAAGAGCGGCTCCCCTGCCCTGACGAGGAAGCCGGCAGAGCCTCCTGCGATGGCCCCCTCTTGGCCCAGGGGGCTGGCCGTGCTGCAGAGGAGGCAGCAGGGTGACAGGCTGCTTCTGGCACGTTTAATGACACACCCCTCTGGGCTGGTTCATGTCACAGAGGAAAGAGTTACCGGAAAGCTCTAGAATATACAGGTTGAGTATTCCTTATCCGAAACGCGTGGGACCAGAAGTGTTTGGGATTTTGCATTTTTATGGATGTTGGAATATTGGCATCTACATAATGAGACATCCTAGGATGAAACCCAAGTCTAGGCACAAAATTCATTTGTGCTTTTTATACACCTTATACCCATAGCCTGATGGCAGTTTTAAACAACATTTTTAATAATTTTGTGCACAAAGCAAAGTTCTGACTGCACTTTGACTGTTACTGGTCACATGAGGTCAGGTGTGGGGATTTTCTACTTGTGGCATCTTATTGTCACTCAAAGAGTTTCATATTTTGGAGCATTTTTGACTTTGAATTTTCAGATTAGGAATGTATTGACTTGAAGTGTTAAGGCCCCAAATACGAGATTAATATTTTTCAAGTCAACCTTAGAAGCGATTGCCTTTTAAAGCAGCAATCCACAAGACGACCGCAGTCGGTGAGGCTGAAAAGTTGAAAGAAGAGCCCAGGACACAGGCCCGGCTCCCTGGCTGGCTCACGCTGACACTGAGGTATTTGGGGTGTGACGCTGGTCTTGGAGATGCTGTCGGAATACAGTGATGGCCCCGTTTAGACACCAGAACTTCCACTTCATTACTAAGCAGAAGCCCTGGGACACCACGAATTGAAATGGGGCAAGCCCGGCAGGGTTGGAGACTGTGTGCAAACCCGCCCTGCAGCCAGCCTTGTGGAAGGAGGGGCAGCCTCAGAGCCTGCGGAATCGCCGAATCCGTGTTTGGAGAGATTTTGAGTCAGTGAAATTCAGCAGTTCCTCCCGAAGCTTTTGGTGACCTTTGGTTTCATCCAAGCTCAACTACCAAGGGCAAAGCGAAAGTGGATGGAATTGTAAAGCTTTGAGCGAATCGTGCAACCAGGACTCCCAGGTCCCTTCATCCACTGAAGGACGCCACTAATCTCTTTGTCCCTGCTTGTCCTTCCCCTTGAAGGAGGAAGGGGGTGGGGCTGGGGCGGAGGTGGAGTGAGCAAAGGGAAGAAAGGGGCAGGGGAGAGTGTCCCCTCATCACACGTGGCACACGGCATAGGAGGCCCTGTCCAGACCTCACCAGGCTCACCCGAGCAGCCGTGTTCACGCCAGCGCTTCGTGGACCTTGCAAGGGGCCCACGGCAATGTGTCCTCGACCCATCTCCTGTGTTTCCGATGGAGAGTTCGAGTGAGTGTTCAGCTGACACTAAGTGCTTTCTGCTCTCAGCACAATTACATATTTCTGAGTAACACTAAAGCATCCCTTGAATGCGAACATGGGCTAGATCAAAGTGTCAAAGCGTACCTCCGTCCCCACGATCCTCTTTAATGCATCTGTGGTTTCCGACCTTAAGGGAAAATGTGAATTTAGCTGTGTGCTTTTATGTCTCTAGTCTGTGACTTGTTTATTAAGGCTATACTCATAAACAGAGGGAAACAATAGAAGAACATAAAATATTAATGCAGTATCCATATTAAAGTATAATAAGCAGCAGGAAGTATGTGTTAAGCTGCCAGGGGCTTGGCTGGGCTGGAGGACGTCAGACGGGCCGGTGTCTCCCTGTTTGCTGGGCTGAAAGCCTGGAGGATCACGCCCTCCCCCGCCCGGCCTCCAAACAGTCAGTGTCAAGGAGTTTTCCTCAGACTTTTCTGGAATTAATTGTTTCTTCCACTTCTTATTGGTAAATATCTTTGTTATTATTGTTTTTTAATTACAGAAAAACTAGGTGTTTATCAGAAAAAATTAAATGACATAGAAATGAGTGACAATAACTTCCACAGGCTCACCCCATTCACAATCCAACATTCCTCTGTCCAGAGTAAATAGAAATATATTCACACACAAATATTTACTACTATCTTTAATTTTAGTGATAGCATACAAAGATATTATTTTGTATTACTTTTGTTTTACTTAACAATGTATATTTAACAACTTTCTATGAATGTCTATTTTTTGGTAGAAAAAATGATATTATAGGAAAGATACATTAAAAGCACATTATGGTATATCTATTCACTGGACAGCCATTAACATGCTAATTATAAGGATTATATAATTACATGGAAAATATGACAGTCAATGAATGAAACATGATATGAAATTATTCATAATCAAATATCTAGTTAGAGTTTTCAAACAAAACCTGTTCCTCTTATTGATTAAGGCAGCTCCATCTTGATAAAAACGAAAAAGAAAAAATTTTCTGCTCTGTCGGAAAAGATTCCCTTGGCCATCTTCTTGGTGGCCATCCATGTGGGTTTTATCTCTTCAGAGGATCCTGGTGTGATTTTAAGGGGTTGCTCTTTCCTACCTTGGGCTCATGGGCTCGTCCTCCAACTAGCGTCTCTCGACGGAGTAGCCAGGGTGAAATAATCACAGCTAATGGGTTCAGTCCCTTCATCATCCCATTTCTATTTCAAGGCTCTTTAGAACCTCTTGGGAGAAACTAGTTTTAACTCCAATGCACTTTCTTTTTAGATAAATGTGAATTAAATAATTTCAGGGAATAAAATGTTTGACAATGAACAGATTGAGTGAAAAGGATTTGAAAATTTATTTGGGATATTAAATTCCAAATGCAAATCATCTGATGCTCCTCCAAATGCAAGGAGTATAAAAGGTGTGCCTTATTCTCCATAAACGAGTTGGCATCCCTGTTCGTTAAATGTGTTCTAAAATGAAGTCTTGATTTCCACCTTGCCACCCCCACTCGCTACACTTCAGTAAATCCAACCACCATCTGCACAGTTGCTTAGGCCAACCTCAGACCCAGGATTGAGCACTGAAATGTCTGTAGTTGCAAGCTACAGAGATCCGGGACCACTTGTTACTGCAGCAGAGGCTAACTAGTACCAATATATCTTTTGGATCCCAGTCTTTTTGCCCAGGACACAGGCTGGCAGAGAACTTACTCCCCGGCATATGATTTACTCATGGTGCAGGGTACAAGCTCAGGAAGGGCAGCAGAAACAGGCGATGCCTTTTAAAGCCTCTGCTTGTATCTGGCACACTGTCACTTGATGTACGCCCCGTTGCTTGGAACAAGTCGTGCAGCCAAGTCCAAAGTGAATGGCCCAAGGACATGCACTCTCCCCTCAGGGCAGCCATGCTCAGGGTGGAATGGAATAACAGGGAATAAATGATTATTACGTCACACAGCCCTTGCCCAGTTTATCTGGTCCTGTTGCCTGTCTCTCCACAACATATCCCAAGCCTGCCCATTTTTCTCCACCTCCACCCGGGCCCTCCTGGGACAAGCCACCATCTTTTCTCTCTGGGAGAAGCTCTTCTGTCTCCACTCTTCACCTGACCTCCCACAATCCACGCTGCATACAGCCACCAGCATGATCTACAAACACAGCAATGTGCAAAACAGGCCATGTTACTCCCTTGCTCAACACCACCCACTGGGTCCTCACTACTCTTAGTATAGAATCTGCTGCCCTGCCCTTGGGTAGAAGACTGATGACATCTGGTTTCTGCCAGTGTTATGATGGCATATTGGAGAGCTCCCTGCACTTCTCCTCCTCCCCCACCTCTTCTTCATTCTACTTTTTAGGTGGGGTCTTGCTATGTTGCCCAGGCTGGTCTCAAGTCTGAAACACCTGGGTTCAAGCAAGCTTCCTGCCTCAGGCTCTGAGAAGTGGGGACTACAAGTGGGCACCACTGTGCCTGGCTCCTGCCCAGGTCATCTTGGGTAGCTCCCCTCGCCTACACTCCCAGCCACACTGCGTTTCTGTAGCTTCTTCTGCACATGAGCAGATTCTCGCCTTATGGCCTCTATAATCCCTGTACCCTCTGCTGGGAGCAGAGTCTCTGGGTCTCCCCAGGGTGGTCTCTTCTTACTAAACCCCACCTTCCCAGAGAGGCTTTCACTGGACATCAGTCTGCAGAGGCTCTGCGTGGCCCTTAGCACGGCTTGATGTTTCCTGTTTCCTCTCCTCTCCCCCAGTCAGCTCGGGAGTGCTGGGCCTTGGCATTCCCAGTTCCTGGAAGGGCTCTGGTGCTCAGGGGCTGGCTGAATACTGCCGAACCCTTTTAGTGTGTCCTAGTGGAATTCATGGCACAATTTTTCTCCTGTTATTAATGCACTTTTTTTTCACTCAACAAGTATTTGTTTGATACCTCCTATGGGCCAAGTACCTATAATGAATATTACATTACTATGGTATTGCTTGTAGATATAGAGACTGTTTGATCTAAAAACGACTTTCAAACACAGTAGTTGGGAACTAATTACCAATGTAGATTATTTAAAGCTCATTTGAATGTAGACTGAGTGCAGTATGTCTGTGCTATCGTGTTCCCCACCTAAGAGATGATTATATCAGTGTGGGGATTCACTTGGACCCTCACAGTTTGTGTAGAGATTATTTTAAAGTGAATACACTTGAGCCGCAGAAGATGCAGAAGGAACTCTTGTCTGACTTCCCTCGCCCGACTAAGCAGAGCCTCCCGGAAACACACCTGTCATTTGCCCCTCACAGTCGTCCGCCACGGAGGCAGACGGCCCATTCCCAACAGCACCAAACGGCACCGTGACACCTTCCGGACTCTCCCATGGAAGCCCTGAAAACCACGCTTTTATTAAGTAGATATGTATAAACCTTTATTTTACACTATTCTGCAAGTTATCCAAGGTTGAGTAACTCCCATGTGCACATGTAAATAAACCTTGACTTTTCTCCTGTTAATTTGTCTATTTTCAGTTAATTCACGGGCCCCCAAGCACTGGACCCAAGTGGTAGAGGTAAAGTTTTTCCTGCTAGGATTAGCATATTTTTGCCTAGTGGTTCATGGTAACTGTAGGTTTTTTATCAATATGGTACAGTAAATCCAATTGATATCAAACAATTACAACTTTTCCCAGTAGTTACAAATGATAACACATCCCAGACACAGTGTTTAACACCACCTGGTTTGAATACTGACTGATCCACTAACTAGCGTTGTGACCTTGGGCAAGCAAATTCGTCTCTCTGAGCCTCAGTTTTCTCATCCATAAAATGGACATAAAAAGAGTACTAATCTCATGGGTGGCTATGAGGATAGAATGAGTTCACGTAGGTAAGGCACGTAGAAGGAGGGTAAGTGTATAGTGAGGGCTCACTGAGATATTATTCCAGGGCCAGGGAGGAGGGTTTTGGCCACATCTCGTGCCGGTGCTGTCTGCTCCCCAGTTATCCCCTGGCTTCAAATTACATTATGTTGCTTTCTGTCCTCAGGGAAATTTCCCTTAATGAGCTAACGTTAGTGTTTCTACATAAAATGTTCTTTTTTTCAGGACATTAATGTGCACTTCTCTATGATGCTGACACGTAATTGTACATATTTATGGGATAGAGTGTGATATTTTGATACATTTATACAATGTGTACTGACCCCATTAGGGTAATTAGAATCTCCATCACCTGGAACATTTATTATTTCTTTGTGTTGTGGACATTCAAGACCCTCTCTTCTAGCTTTTTGAAAAACAATTATTGTTAACCACATTCACCAGACAGTGCTGCAGAATCCTAGAACCCATTCCTATCAGCTAGCTGTAACTTTGTATCCCTTAACCAGCCCTCCCTCCCCTCCTCCTCCCCTCTTCTCCCCTGTCTCCCTCCCTCCCCTCCCCTCCCAGCACCAGTGATCACAATTCTACTCTCCGCTTCTGTGAGCTCAGAGTGTTTTTAGCTCCCACATGTGAGCGAGGAGACGCAGTGTCTCTCTGCTAATGCACTTTTTAAAGCGGTGACGGTGTAAGCGGGGAGAAGAGCGTTGGCTCGGCAGCTGAGACACTGTGGAATTTAGAACAGGCCAAGGGACGGCATAAGAAATAAAGTCAGCGAGAAGGAAGCCCTGACATCTTCTGGAAGGAAGGGCAGCACGCGGGGAGTCAGCAAAGCGCGTGGGACCAGCCGGTTCTGTCTCCCCCTGCCCGTGCCTCCCCGGTTGCGTTATTTCATTTCATTTAACTTAATCCCCGGAAGCCTTATGAAGTAGGTCTCGCAGATATTTAAAATTTCATGGAGGAAGGAGTGCGAGAGAGCAGATGTTCAATAGATGCTGGCCTTCCACAAAAACAGTTCCAAGCTCTGCGGCGCGGTGCCTTTGTAAAAGTGTGGGGTGTTAAAATTCTAAAACTTGCAAGTGGAAATAAAAATGAGGTAATTTCTAAAATTACAAAAATGCATCTTTATCGGGGAATTTGTGTCAGGGAACCTCACATCTCATTTCTTAGGCTGCTCCTCCCGTGCCCAGGAGGAGGAGCCAGCAGGGTGGCTCCCAACCCCAGGCTCTGGCGCCCGAGGGTGGGACTTGAGCGGCTCTGCCCAGGACTGCACGGTTGTCCCGAGATAGACCTTACTGGGACCCCTGCCCAAGGGGGCTCCTTATAGAAATTTAAAGCTACATATGGGTTTTAAATGTTTATGGATATCAATGCCATGTTTGTTTGCTAAGAATGGGAGAAACTAGTTGACAGCAATTAGTGATTTCTGTCTCAAATTAAAAAAAAATCTTAATTGTTCCCCTCAGGCCCCTGGCAAATCGATAAACGCCCCACACCTTTCTTGGTGTTCACAGTTAATTAAACACCAGTGCTTCAGGTGGCACTAACAATAGTCCCAGGGGCATGACTGCACGCATTTTAGAAAAATGGTGACTCAGAGAGCTTGAGAAGGTCGCCCGGTGGCAGGGCTTTTGCTTGGCTGCAAGAGCGCAGGCCCTGGGACTTGGGTGGTGGCACTGGCTTCCCCAGGTGACGCTCTCACTGCCACTCTGCAGTAGCTTCCTGGGGCTACCGCAGCAAATCGCCTCAGTTTTAGCAGCGCAACAACACAATTTTTTTATCCTCTGGTCCTGAAGGTCACCTCTGCTCCCTGGGGTGAAGTCATGGTGTCACCAGGGCTGGCCCCTCCGGAGGCTCCAGGAGAGAACCTGGGTCCTGCCCTTTTCCAGCCTCTGGCGGCGCCTGCATTCCGTGGCTCGCGGCCCCTTCCTCCTGCCCGAAGCCAGCAGCGTTGCATCCTCTGTGCCTTTTTCCACAGTCACATCTCGCTCTGACTCTGACCTTTTCTGTCTCCCGCTTGCACTTTTAAGGACTCCTGTGACTGCACTGAGGCCACCCAGATAATCCGGGATAAACTCCCTACTTCAAGGCCAGCTGATTCCGTCTGCAGCCTCCACTACACTTTGCTGGGCAACCTGACACAGTCACAGGGTCCAGAGATGAGGACGTGAACGTTTTCGGGGGGTGGGGGGGGGATTCTGCCTACCGCAGAGTCTGTGGCGTTTCTGGTGGATGCTGAGTCAGAGGTGAGAAGACACCACCCCCACCCCAAACACCATGCTGTAAGGTCAGGCTACGTTTCTGAAGCAGTCAGGCAACGTGACCCCACAGGAAGGAGCGGGGGCACCCGTTGTGCTTGGCCACAGGCTCTAGGGACAGCTGGCTGGACTCACACTGGGCTCCACCTCTCACGAGCTCTGTGACCCCTCTGGGCCTCCCTCCCCTCGTCTGTGAAAGGGCACAGCAGCTGCACCTGCCCACCGTGCTTTTGGGGCTACTGGAGGGAGCCAGGGCCGCAGGTAGCGAGTGCTGTTGGGGGTTTCTGCGTAAGCGCAGCCTCAGCCGGGCTTCCCCGGCCCCTGAGGGCCTGGCAGGGTCACTGTGGAGGTGGCCAGATATGCCTAGCTGTCCTCCTCCTCTGGTCACATGGTCCTGGGCCCTCATCCTTTGCTGGACTTGTTCTGCGAGGTGAGCTGAGAGCATCAGGGACAACGAGCACCTCAGGTCAGAATGTCAAAGCGCCAGGTGCTCTCAGTGCTCTCCTGGCGCACCTGCCTGTTGCCTCGGGGCGGAGCTCTGGCCTCTGGTCTGAAGAGGGACATTTGGGGACAGCGTGGGCTTGGTTTGGGGACAGCGTGGGCTTGCTGAGTGCAGGGGGTGGGGGGGGGTGAAGCATCTCGCCTGTCACTCACATCTTACTTGAATTTCAGAAAAACAGGAAAAGTAAATGTGAGACATTTTCTATTCAATTTCAAAGCCCTTTCTTAAAAGTGACTTGATAACTGTCATTGAAAGGAGACCGACACAGTATGAAAAAACTAAAATCTCCTAATTTACAAATTACTTCATTTCCTAAGCTTTGCCACTGGTTTAACAAAAACAAAACAAAACAGAACAAACAAAGAAGCAAAACAAGGAGCTCCTTTCCTGTTTCAAGCTGGCGAGGCCATTGAATTCTTAGGACCTTCTTGGTCTCAGCACTTAATATAGACAGTGACTCACTCTCCGCCTAAGGGCGTCAACGACAGACGCAAAGAAAAGGCTTCCAAGTCCAAAGATTCAAAAACCAGCACTGCAGTGGGAACAGTTCCTTAAAGCCTTAATTCAGGGTGGCTGTTTCTTGTGCTTTGTCTGTGATGGCTCTCTCTCAGTCTCTCTCTCTCAGTCTCTCTCTCTCAGTCTCTCTGTCTCTGTCTCTCTCAGTTTCTCTCAGTCTCTCTGTCTCTCTGTCTCTGTCTCTGTCTGTCTGTCTCTCCACCTGTCTCCCCACATGTCCAGCCAGGTTCTGAACCGTAGACCATGATTCAGATCTCTCTGTGTGGACGGCAGCCGCAGGCTCTCAGAGACCCCGGGGAGCCTGCCTTTGGTCTCTGGCTCCTTTGTCCTACAGCAGCTGCTCTGCACCCCCAGCTGACACCTCCTTGGGTGCCCCCCCAGGCTACTTCCCGCCAGAGGGAAGACCAACCTGGAGGGGGCTGGTGATGACACGGGGGGTGTCCCTGGAGGAGAGCGAGCAGCGTTTGCTGGGAGCCTGGGGGTGCACAGCGCTGGATCAGGCGCCCCCACTGGAGTCCACCCAGAAACCTGGATTTCGGCCCTAGCCAGGTCCTTCGTAATATTTATTTCATACATTTTAAAACAATATTCCATGCAAGGATTAGGAGCTTCACCAGGCTGCTGGGAAGAGCTCCATTGGAGCAAAAGAGGTTGAGGATTCCTGGTGGAGGACAGTGCGGGGAGGAGAGGAGTTAGGAGACATGTCCTGTCCCAGGGCTTCAGGGCGGCATGGGCTCTGGGGCTCCCAGGGCAGCCCAGGCTTCACCCTCGTTCTCTGTGTCCCAATAACTCACCACCTTTCAGTGAAAAAGGCTTTGGGGGAACCTGTTGGGGTGACACAGCACCAGCAAAGCTGGGAAAAGCACCGCCGCTCTACAGGGACTCACGACACGGAGGGCGCCTGACTGCGGAGGAGACGGCAGTGGCATGTGATGGAGAGTCTGTTAGAGCTGTCCCTAGGGGTGTGAAGGGGCAGAGTTCAATCCCAGCTGCCACCTTGGGGGAGGTGTGCTCTACTTCAAGCTATGATGGAGGGACATTTACATTTCATATGCAGGGAAAGAAGTTCAGAGTACAGAGCTGGGAGTGTGTGTGTGTGTTTGCATGTGGAAGTGTGTGCGCATGTGCATGTGTGTGTGTGTGTCTGTGGGCATGGGTGTTTATTCGCACCTGTGTGTGCACCTTTCTGTGTGCACGCATGTGTGCATGCATGCACACGTGTGTATACCCATACGTGCATGTGTGTGTGGCCTATTTGTAAAACGAAAGCAAAAGCCAGGAGTGGGTGGTGAAGACAGGTGGGCCCAGCTGGGGGCTGCTCCAGGCGGGGCCGGCGGAGGGTTGGTGGGGTTCCGGTGCCTCGGGTGGGCACAGTGTTGACTGAGGCCGAGAGCTGAGCTAAGGTTTCATGCAGGATGTTGCGAGCCCTAAAATAAGGGCTGACAGGAAGGCGCAGGTGGAAGGAGGATCGGAATCTCGGGCCCCTCCTCCGGAACCCGAGTGGTGGTCGCCCAGCAATCGTTTAATGAGCATTTGTTGACCTTCCTGCTCTGTGCCCTGCACTGTGCTGGGTGTCAGAGGTACACAGCGTCTCACTCACCTCCGTGGTACTCAGACCCTGTCACAGGGTACGTTTCAACATCTCTAGCAATGGTGCTTCCAAAGGCTCGCCGGAGCGCGTGCGTGTGAGGGCAGCACTAACCCTGCGTCGGGCTGTGCCAGCTGCACCCGGATGGAAGGGCCTGGGGGCCAGGAAGCAGCTTCCAGATACTCCCTTATTTTCCTGGCTCCATCCTGCCACGTTGCCCTCTCTCTGCTGGATGCTGCAGCTTCCAGAGAGTCCCAGTCTGACCTAGAGAAGCGAGGACACAGGCTCCCTCAGTAGTTACTGCCAAAGGCTTACAGGAGCCAATGTCTGTGTGCACGTGTGCACACACGCACGGACAGACACATCTGTGCTTCGGAAGCACTTCAGTATTTTTGATTGAATGATGGAGTGAATGAATGACATGGCTGTTTAGAGTAAGTAAGCCGGTTCTGACTGCGAGAAAGAGAGTCCCCCCCCTCCCCAGGGGACGCTCCGTGTGAAATGCTTGCGTGCACTTCCAAGGTTCAGCACGAGCTTCCTTGAGCTCTCCTCAGCCGAGATTCACGTGATTACTCTGTGGTCCTGTGATAGCCACAGCTGCCTGCAAATGTGGACGTTGCAAGGGGACAGGTAGAAGAAAATGCTTGTGATTCTGGTAATCAGTCCCTGAATGTTTATGCAATCAAAGGGTCGCAGCCTCCCTGTGTGGGAGGTCTGGATCCTTGCAGTCATCTCCGTGGTAGGGTACCCGTGGCCTGTCACAGCTTTCCTAATTCCAGGCCATTTTAGAAGGTGATAAAAAGCTGGGTGCAGTTTTGTGTGCCTGTAGTCCCAGCTACTCGGGAAACTGGGGTGGGAGGGTCTCTTGAGCCCAGGAGTTTGAGAACAGCCTGGGCAACATAGCGAGACCCCATCTCAAACAGTAAAAACAAAAAAAATTTAAGAAGTGATAAAAATCTATTTGTGAGAGCTCTGAGAAAACGAAAAACCGTATTAATAAAATATCAGAGGGGAGATCAGGCAGACCAGAAGGCTGAAGGGAAACCCCTGGTGCCTGAGGAGGACAGAGGTGGAGGAGGAGGAAGGAGGGTCATGTGTCACATGAGCAAAGGAGGCTCCGGCTGTGAACGAGCCGTCATCTGCAGGAACTGGGGCAGAGTGTCTCACGGGACATGTGACTCAGCTGTGTGCTCTCTCGTCGGCTGGGCCATGACACATGATTCTTTCTGTATTAGTTTTCAAAGGAAGAAACTATTTTCTATAGGTTTGGTTTTCTCTGAATGAACACGAATGAGCTACAGGGACGAGCTTTTGAGAGAATTTGCATCTATCTTCCGACACATAGCTCTGAGATGCTTTCACTGATATTTGAATGTGTTCTAATTCAATGTTATACCTGAGACAAATAAGATTTTTAATTTTGCTCGAGATAACTTCTAAAAAATAAATGAATGAACAAATAAATATGACTAATAAATAACTGGTATTAACAACTGCGGAGATTTGAAAACATGTTTCCAAAATTCTCTGATTCTCCTTCCATAGAGAGATGGAGTCTTACGTCTCTCTTTGGCTCTGGGCTCTGTGCCACTGGGCTGATAGAGTACGGTGGAGATGACCGTCCGACTTCTCAGCCCAGGCTTTAACCAACTGGTGGCTTTGACTTTCTGTCTCATGAGACCCTTAGTCTGGGAGCCCAGCCACCATTCTGTGAGGAGCTCAAGCCACCTTGAAGACACCACACAGAGTGGACTCAACAGCCAGCAGTTGCCAGTGAGGTGCATGCGCCATCTTGGAAGCAGATCCAGTTGAGCTTCCAACTGTCCCCATGTGGAGCTGAACAAAGTCCCCCTGTGCAAATCACAAACAGTGAACTAGATAAATAACTGTTTTGTTTTAAGCCACCAAGCTTTGGGGTGATTTTCTGTGCAGCAGTAGATAACTGGATCAGATGTATGAATAGGTAGGATGAGACAGAACTATGTAAGCCTCCGCTGTTTCCAGATGTTTTGCTGCTGGAGTGAGTTATGCAGCCTTGGTTATCAGAGGCAGCTCAAGGCTAGAACATCAGCTTCCCTGTCTGTGAAGAGAATGGTACATACCTTATTCCTGGGTTGTGAGGATGCTGACAGGTCCGTAACCTGGTTAATTAGCCCTGGGCACAGGCTCCTTAACGAAGGCTGGCTGCCTTTTCCTTCCCTCACTCCAGCTTCCAGGAGACGAATCGATGATTTATTCTTGTTTTCAGAAGTGACCTAAAAAACACAAGAGCTCGGTGAGAGCCATTTCAGATGCGAGGAAAGGATCACCCAGGGGTGGGAGAGAAACGATCTTTCATACGGTTTTAGCTTTTTCAAAAACAATTTCCATGCACCACCTTTCAACAAACGGAACAAGAATAAAAATATTTTAACGAAAGTGGCCTAGAGGCAGAATATAAAAAATGAGCTTTCCAAAGCTAAATGAATTCCTGAGAAGGGCAGATCTCATGACACAGCACAGGCTTTACGTCACTTGTTTTCCAACATTTGTTGTTTAAAGGGGGCCTTATAAAAATGAACACTGCCCCCCGCTCCCCGGATGACGGGACTTGCAGTGGCCTCCCCGGGCTGGCTGCCCGAGGGCTCACCAGGCCTCTCGTGGTCTGAGTCCCAAGCTCAGGGCCTGCCCAGGCTGTGGCACAAACCTCTTGCCTGTGAGTGACAGCTGTGCGGTGCCTGCAGCTTGGCAGGTGGAGCCGACACGGCTGGGAATCCAGCGCCTGACAGTGACAGACCCGGCCCATCTACTCGGCCAGCAGAAGGGAGATAAGGACCAGCCTGTTTTCCATCCACCCGGAGCTCGCTGTCTTGTCTTCCTCGGCCGATGGCAAGGCAGCCACCAGTGGCTCTGCATCAGCATTTTATGGCACAAGCAGGTCCTGGGGGGCAGGCGTGGCTTCCTGCCATGAGCTACCACAGCTCGGATGCTTAAATGTTTACCAAAAGTTCTGTCCACCACCTTCGTAAAGAGGAGGCATGAGCACAAAGCTCCAATGCAATTCTTTCTCCCTAGGGAGGGACAGGAGAGTGTGTCAGTGCTGGCTTCCACCTGTGGGCACTCGTTCTCCACGAGTTGCTATGTGACGTGGACATGAGGTACCAGGTGTGAAGGGCTGTGTCCAGTCTCCGGAGGGAGTGGGCTGGACTGAAATGCAACATCCCCTGACGGGTAACCTCGGGAATGCCAGAGCCAGATTTCGAATGGTAGTTACTAGGTGGAAAGGCCCTGTGGACCAACTTGTTAGGGAACCCTGAGCTTAGTGAGTTTCTTTGCAGCAGGACTTCTCAGAGCCTTTCAAATCCAGCATGGATCTCCAGAAGGCGTGTCACGGTCACAGGGCTCCAAACTTCCATGACCAATTTCTGGGAGTAACTTGGAAGTCTGGGGCCTCATGGGATATCAGTTGGGAAGCCCTGATCTCTAGGGTCTCAGATGTTATGGAAATTCTAGAGAAAGTCAAGTTTATTTTTAGCTTCTCTGTGGTTCTTCTAGTGGCTGTCAGGGGGCTCCTGCTCCCGCCTTTCCAACCCTTGCAGGTATCAGTGCTGCTTCCCCTCTGCTTAGGGCTCCTCCTCCCCGAGAAGACCCTATATGATTAACCTGTCCCTCCAGCTGCCGCTCCATCAAAAATTTCCTCCTGGTGTCTCCTTGCCTAAGGCTTAGAGCCTGGCTCTGCCAACTAGTTACTCGCTAAGACTACGATGTCCATGCACCTTGTGAAGAGGGGGCTTCCGCACCTCTGTGCCTGTTCCTGCCTTTCTCAGCCCACCATGTGTAGCTACTGAAGACCTGTAGCAGACTCCCCTTTTCTCACCTGTGAACCTGGGGGTGTAGGAATTTATAAGTCTGGTTTCTGAATAGGGGTCGGCAAACATTTTCTGTAAGGGGGCAGAGAGGAAATGTTTTCGGCTTTGCAGCCATGGTCTGTTGCACTCCTTGGCTCTGCTATTGTGGCACGAAAGACGCAGACACTGCGTAGATGAGTGGGCGTGGCCACATTCGGCCCTCGGGTCATGCTTTGCCAACCCCTGACCGAAATGTATTGTGGGTCCCCTCGGAGCACTTGCCATTCACCAAATTACTATCTTCCTCCACAGCCAGTTCTATCTACAGAGCTTGGTTTAGCTTTATTTCGCCTTCCGGGGGAACCTGCCCGTGAGCCTGAGCCCCAGTGCTAGGGCTTCACTCCCGGCTGGCTGTGCAGAGTCGGTGAGCAGAAATGGACGGGGAGCAGAATTACTCTAACATTTCAGGGTCTCCGACAGTGGGGTGGCCCAATTGGAAGCCAGGGAGTGAGGGGTGAACATCCTGACATTGGGAGTCACCAAGTAATGGCTCTGGGTTACTTTGCTCTAGAAATTGCAGACGGGCTTTGATGGGCTCTGAATGAAGTTCAGTGTCTGAACTTTAAGCGCCTTCTGATTGCGATTCAGAGCCCGGCTTTCCTCCTCCCCACTCCGGTCCTCCTCCTCTCGCTGCTCGGTCTCTACCTGGCTGCCGCCGGGCGTGTGGCTGCTGCAGCCCGCAGTGCCTGGTGCTCGCTTGCCTCGTCCAATTCCCTCTGCCCCGTCCAAATAGGAACAGATGCCTGCTGGAAAAATGAATTGAAACCGAGACTATGACACTGGGTTATTGAATTGTTTTGATGGATTCCACAGCCTGCTGTAGTCACACCGGGCAGCCGCCGCTCCAGTTCTGCCTGGCCGTTTATTAGCTTTGGAGTGAGTTACAATAGAAATGCTTCCTGCACCAGGGACTGGTCCTGGCCCCGAGAGCCCTGCCACTGTGCGGGTCCCCAGCAGGTGTTATATGTGAGGCTGGGTGGACGCACCCTGGACACAAAGCTCTCCTTTGTTCCTCTCCTGCTGACCCGGCCGGTAGCCTTGTTACTCTGCAGTTGCTCTGTCAGCACGTCCAAGCATCTCAGGCTGTGGGTGTCAACAGACCAGCTCCAAAGGGCAGCGGCTGTCTCCAGAGGGTGTCGAGAACCATGCAGGTCTCGAGACTTTATTCTGCTGGCAAGGTCACACGTAAGCCTGTCCCGGACTGGACATAGCAATGCCCGGAGGTGGACTGCAGACCCCACTCATGAGCCAGACACGGATCCCCAAACACAAGGCATTTCTTTGTGGCTATCAAGGAAGGGAAAGTAATTTGGGAGACTGTTGTTTTTCCATATGATTAAGGCCTGCTTACGATGACCCTATTAAGTTATGAGGGGCCAGTAGAATTTGGCACTTAAATCAGAGATGCACACAATGACAACATGCCAAACGCTGAAGCTCAACTGTCAGGTGCTCATTACCAACACAGAACAAATTTCTTGGATGAAAGAATAAATCTGAATTTTGTGAAAAATGTGATGATTTTGGGGAGTAGATTTTGAGTTTGATAGATTGCTTCTGTGGTCATCCTCCTGTGTGCTTAGCAGTGCAGAATGTGTGCTCCCTCTCTGCCGAGGATGGTAGGGTCTGAGTGTGGCCAGCAAGAGCTGCTGACGGTGGCCGCGGTGGTGAAGGGGGCTTGGTGGCCCTGCCACTAACAGTCATGCTGCCAGCATTATAGTTTTTGATAATAAATGTAGATTTATGTTTCAACTGGTTGAAATAATTTTAACATATAGAACACATTAGATTTTTACTCCAAATCATACCTATGATACTTACATGATTTTGAAAGTTGATATTCAGATATTGACGGTAAATCCAAGTGATGTGGTTTGTCCATATTATTGGAATTCTCTATGCTGATTGGATATGATGGCAGCTTATGGATCATGTGACTGTTGAGCATTTGCAAGTTCAGCAATCAAGCCATGACACTGATGTAGGCACTTGGCTAATGTCATTCTAAAGGCCAAACCTGAGTCAAATAACAGACTTTGGACACACACTGAGGCTTCTACCTGGTTTATAGATGACCAATTAAAGTTCTCCTAAGAAGTGTGACTTCCCCATGGCTGGGCTTCACAGCCAGGCTCCTACTGCAGCTGAAATGTTCAAGGTGGATGCTGCACTCTTTCCTGTTTCTGGAGTTACTCAATGTCTTTACTGGCTGCTCTTCTTGACTTTAATGATTAACTACTATTAATTCAGCTTCATTCTTACTAATATAGTTTTTTACTGATAATTTTTTGTTAACCCTTCAATGTATAGTGTTGCTATTTGCATCAATTTTTTTCCTTAAAAATCCAGTATGGATAGAGCTGGAGCCCATTCTACTAAGTGAAGTATCCCAAGAATGGAAAAACAGGCACCACATGTACACACCATCAAATTGGTATTAACTGACCAACACTTAAGTGCATGTATAGTAATAACATTCACTGGGTTTTGGGCATATGGGAACAGGGAGGAGGTGATGCGTATATTCACACCTCATGGGTGCGTTGTGCACCATCCGGGGGATGGACATGCTTGAAGCTCTGACTTGGGTGGGGCAAAGGTGATATACATAACCTAAACATTTGTACTCCCATAAATGCTGAAATAAAAAAAAATAATAAAACAATCCAATATCTAAATTTAAGGACATATGAATTATGGTTTAACTATGATTCACCCATACTCTTACCACATAAATGCACTATTAAAGGTCATTTAAATACAGTTTCACCTCCCCAAATTAGCTTTTACAATGACAATTCATTTGTGCTATTACAAATTGTCTTAGCTTGTTTGTTGGGGTTCTAATCTTCCCAAGCAGACCCTGGGGCTAGGTGCAAGTAGTTTACGTGGGGGGCAACCCCAGGAAAACAGAGTGGGGAGTGGGAATGTGATTCAGGGGAAGGAGAAACATCAGAAAAGGTTTCCTTACTGTGTGGACTACCACAATTGGATTTTGTGATAAACAGCACCTACAAAGTTTAATCAGAATATGAACTGGGTTGCTTTTGCCTTGCTTTTAATCTTCACTACTCTTTCTCCCTTGGGTTGTAGATGGAAATCATTCAGTGTACTGGCTAGTGGCATAAAACACATCCTTTTCAAAGAAGAGACTCTGTATAAGCTGAGGAGTTTATTAAATTAGTATGTGGGATATGATTTCATCCAAGTAATAAAAGCTGCAGCTGCTTTTAAAGAAATGAAGTTGTATGGTAAACAATCTCTCTGTCACCTGCAAGAATAATGTTAGTTAGAGGCTCAATCTTCTGTTCTGCCAGCGCAGTGCTCTGTTCCAGGGAAAGGAAATCAGCCAGCAGACAAATGAGCCTTCCTGGCTCTCACGCTGTACATGCCGGCTCGTCACAGGCAGAGGTAGCAAGTCATGGATTTCATTACTGCGGTGCATTAAGGGCCAAGGAAAAAAATCCAATTTGCTCCTGCCTCAGTGACTTTGTGTTTTAATCAAATGGATAAGAAAGAGTCATTAACTGATGCTCAGACTGATTAAAATTCCAGTGAGAAGAAAAAGAAATGAGGTTGCGACACAGCCAGAGAGGGTCACGGGTTCTGCAGCAGTCCTCAGTCCCTGAAGCCCGCAATGTGGATTGTCATCAAGACGTTGACTAAGCAGCCCCCTGCAGAGGTGGGCAATGAGGAGCAGGTGGCCCGATCACCGTCCAGGCACTCAGGGGTCCTTGCTGCGAAGGCAGGAGCCTGCCCTTCCTGGAATGGTCCAGCAAGTGAATTATAGAAATCCCCTTCTACGCACTGATAAAGAAGTTTCCTGGTCTACACACACTTGAGTCTTAATTTAAGACCACAGGAACTATCAGAAGTGGCCACAGTAGTGATTATCTAGGTACGTTCAGGGCCACTGGAGGTGCGGAAGGAAATAGCAAATGCATTTGAAAGCGCTCTGAGAGCTGGGAGGCGCCGCTCAAATTGAGAGTGCCTGTTATAGTTGTCATTACCATTTCCATCTCTGTCATCACTGCACGCTGCCCCCACAAGTGGGAAGTTTAGATCGCAAGGACTTTTCCACGCGACTTGTCTGCTTGACGGGCAGAAACCAGAGGGGAAGTCGGGCAGTGGAGACCTTTTCCGTGGCAGATTCCCTTCCTGGTTACCATGCAGCTGTCCCTGGTGAAGTCTCAGGACCCCAGCAGACACGGCCTTCCTCCAGGGGAGGAGGAGTTCTGGTCACGACGCGTCCGTGCGGAGGGCAGGCACTCGTGCCTTTGAGCAGGGTAGTGGCCTCCATTCTCTCGGTGCTCGTTCACTCGCGCCTCTTCCTCTTCCTTGCACTGTGCCTACTGTGTGTCGGGTGCTGCTCTTCCCAGGGCCGCTTCCCCCGTCTTCCAGGAGGTGAGAGAGAGGAGCACCCACTCCCGGTTCTGTGGCCGTGCAGTTAACACTGCTACGGGCTGGTGATATCGGCTGCACCTGAGGGCGGGCCCTGAGGCACCTGTGCAGGTTGGAAAGTGGGGACAGACCCATGAAGACACGGGAAGGGCAGGCGTTCTTTAGGGAGTACGAAGTAATGCATGATAAAGATTTGAAACAGTTTGCAAACAGCACAGACAATTAAAAAAAAGTAAAAGAAGAATAAAAATATATAATAACCAGCCAACATGCAAATTAGACCCTGTAAACAAGGTCAGTGGGAAAGTTTGAAAATCATCGTGAGTGTTGAGGGCACATTCGCAAACTCCCTGCAATGTCGGAGGGCTGGGAGCCCAGGCGGCACACTGCTAAAGAGCAAGGTGGTTCAGTGTGAAGGTGGCAGGGCCTGGCGAGGAGCGGGTGGCTCCAGGCGCTCTGGCCAGGCTCCGCTGGGACAGGAGGGGTGAGGGATCAGGAAGATATTCCTGGATCGTCCGTCAGGATTAGCCTGGGGAAAGCCGACTTTATGCTGAGACTTGTCAAATATGCTCAGATGTTTACTTTCCATGATTAAAAACCCATTTTAATTTTCTCCCTGATATTCTGCCCTTCAATAGATTAGATAACCCGATTTTAAAGGGGATACATTTCTATTCCCATTGGAAGGCTCCGCAAAGCTATTTTCATTTTCAATTAAAAAAAGGAAGTGGTTCATGCATACCTTTCTCCCCCTTCTTCTTCTGAATTATCTGTGCTGTAAGGCAGGTGTCTCTGTTCAGCCTCACCTGGGATCTGTCTAGACTGTGGCCTCAGCTGACGTCAGTGCTCCTCACTGTGGCTCCTTGCGATGATCTGACAGGTGACTTCACAGCCACGGCGTCTGCCGTCCATAACAGGAATGAAACAGCGCTTCGCCTTCCAAGGAGCGTGTTAGCACCGCTGGGCACCTTGGTGCTTTTGTTGCTTATTTGTTTTTTAGAGTTCAGTGTTTCTCTCTTTCAATCATTTGCGGGAGCCCTGTGAATGCTTTAATGAGAACATGCCTTTTCTTATAAAACTGGATTCTCTTTTCAGCTTAGCAGAAACGAACTTCCTCTGTGCCCACACTCCTCCCTACCCCTCACAGCACGAAACCGGCCACGGCAGGGAGGGTGACGGGGCTGCCAGTCTCTGAGGGGCGCTGGTTCTCAGCCAGACTATTTCCTTCAGAAATTTCAGTAGGAATTGTATCTTAGTAATAACAGCTTTTGATATATACCCCAAATTCTGAGAAAAATCATCTATTTTTATTTTCATTTCTGTAGTGGTAAATCATGAAATATTTAAGAAGCTAAGACGGCTTTTTGAACATTGTAATCACAAGAATAAAATCTCTTTTTACTCTTTTACCTTTGATGCAGAAACATTCGTAGACCACAGCAGCTACACTTAGTCTTTAAAGCTACCAGTGCACCCAACCATTTTCATTAGCACAACAAACGATATTTAGTTTGTGTAGTATCATAACAATTCACTTATTTAGCCCAGGAATTCATGGCATGGGGTGGCCATACCCAAATATTTAATTATCTCTGGTGTTTACTGCAAGGGAAAACTTCAGATACCTAAGGTATGTTTCCGTTTGCTATTCTGTCCTTACACTGATGGTTCCAGAAGGATTTTGGAGTGGATCAGGAGTGTTAGTGCAGGAAAAACCTGTTTTTTTTGTTTTTTTTTTTTCCCCTGAATCAGGCTAACCTGGAAGGAAATGTAAAAGTTATGAACTCAAATGTGAAAATATAAAAGGTAAACTGCTCACCCTATGACTCTGCCTTCCGCCTTCTAACCTGGGCTGTTGGCGTGGCCCAGACGGGCTCCGTTCCAGCCTGTTCTCCCGCTGTCGGCAAATCACTGGCCTTGAAGCTCCTGTCTAGACATAGGCGGCCCTGTGCCAGGGTTTCCACAGCCCACAGTGGCTCTTTCCGCGTCCCTGGCTTAGCACTCAGGGCTCCCGTTCTCCTTCCGATCTTCCCCCACTCACGGTGACACAGCTCATGCTTGGCCAGCCGCGACCCGCTCCCACCCAGTCCTGCCTGTGGCATCTGCTTCTCCCCAAGAGTCTGCTCAAAGCCTTCCTCTGTTCACCCCCACAATGCCACACTGTTCCAACTCGCCCTCCAGGGGACCCCAGCACATGACAGTGTTGTTATAGTCTCTCCCCTTCCTGACACATGCATACATGCAAAGTAATGGTCAGGGCTTCCAGTTATTCAGCTCAAAGTGCTGGACACTACACTGTACCCATGTGCTACGGACTGAGTTGTGTCCCTCCAAATTCATATTTTGAAGGCCTAACCCCAGTGTGACTATATTCGGAGATAGGGTTTTTAGGGTAATTAAGGTTAAATGAGGTCACAAGGGAGGGGGTCCTAATCCACTAGGATTGGTGGCCTTTATGAGAAGAGGAAGAGAGAGAGATCTTTCTCTCTCGCCCTGCACACACATGAAGGAAAGGCCACGTGAGGACACCGCGAGACGGCGGCCGTCTGCAGGCCAGGAAGAGAGCCCTGGCCAGAACCCAGCCACGCCGGCGCCCTGACCTCAGATTCCAGCCCCAGACCTGTGCGAAAATGAATTTCTGCCTTTCAAGCCACCCAGTCTGCGGTGTGTGTCCGGCAGCCGGAGCTGGCGAATGCCCCACACATAGTGCGAGCACTCGACGTTCACTCAACGAGCAGGGACTCTGTGCGCTGGGGAAGAAGTTATTTATTCCCACAATTAGATTTGGGCAGAAACAACAATGCAGAGCACGGTTTCTGAGACTCCAATTTCTTCCTCTTTGCTACAGATTAGTTTGACCTTTAGCCACACAGGCTCACAGATTGCTCAACATCACAAGGTCTGCGATGAAGCTGTAAAAATAATTCAAAGGATTTGTTTTTCTAACTCTGGCTCTGTCCATCTGATTGCATTGTAACCAATATTTGCTGCAATCGCTGTGGACAAAAATTGTTCATAAACTACAAAGAAATTGCCCGGCCGTGGAAGACATCAGCTTGTTAAATGGGCCATGGTTTCCCCCTCAGCAGTGGAGACCCGTAAAACACTGTTGTGCTTAAAAAAAAAAGAAAACAAAAGAAAAGAAAAAGAATTAAAAAAGGAAAAAGAGAAAAGATAAGAAAAAAGGGACGGAAGGGCTTTCCAGATACTGAAGAAACACTGTTGGGAAATGAGTTTTCAGGCCATTCATGAGAAATTCCCTCCTGCTGAGGACTTCTTACTTCAATGGGGTGCGAAGCTCTTTCTCCCGGTTGGGATCCTCCTCAAGAACATGTCAGTGAATAAAAACAGCGTGGTCAGCGCCGGCCGGTCAGCGGGGATCCACCCACCCCGAGGGCAGAGAACGCGGCAATCGCAGGCTACCAGCAGCAGGGTTACTGTCCCTCTCTGGACACGTTGCCCCTCGAGAGGGCGCGACCCCCGTGTCGACGCGCTAGAAATGCGCGCCTGCCGTCCTGCTGGGTGGTGACGTGTAGGAGGGGTGCAAGTGACACTGAATTAGTGAGGAGACGTAGAGCTGCCATGCGGCTGTCAGCATCCGGCAAGGAGCAAGCAGGCCACCGCGGGTCACCATGGCGAGGCACCCTCAGCGGGCATGACGGCCGGCACGCGGGGGCCCACGCTCTGTACGAGCGGAGGAGCGGTGTGTGCAAACCATGCACACGTCTCCCCTCTCGGCACCCCCACCCCTTGCACCCCTCTGCGACTCCTGATCAATGCCGCCCTGGATCAACGCACCCCTGTCACGGTGGCCCTGTGGCTCCTGGATTACTAAGGGAAGACCCAGATCAGCTTTAGAATATTTTATTTTTGCCTATTTGGACTTCATAGCAGCGGGAAAAACTTTCACCTCTGGTTTGGCTCAAAAAAGAACATTCTAAATAAAGAGAGACACTCTCCCTGTGCCTCACCCTTCAGTGGAATTCAGCTGAACTCACACTCCGACCAGAGCACCTCACTTGGCCCACGCCTCCCGCCACGCCCGCCCCGGCTCCTGCCTTCCCACTGAGTGGCCCTGGGCGCAGGGAATGACGTAGTAACCTCACGGTGTCAGGGACAAGGGAGGCTTTGGGTGGGTATTTTGGGTCCTCGCTGGTGTCCATGAAGGAGAACCTGACTCCACCCGTGCCCTCTGCCCCAGTGGCAGAAGTGTCCCCAAATGCCCCCGCATCCCCTGCCGCTCCCTCCTGGGCACCCCCACTGGCCATTCCCGTCAGCACCTGCACCTCTCCTGGGGTGGGAGATGTTGGTGAATCTCCAGACTCTCCTCTGTGCTCGGTTCTGAGGTCATGAGAGCCAGGGTTGGCATGGGGGGTGGGCGATGCCGTCCATCTCTGCTTAAACCTGCTGTTTTCAGTGGTGGTTGCCCCGCGTCACTGTGGAATGGGACAGTCATCTCCTCCTGCTCTCTGAGGAGCTCTCTGTGCCTGTCCCCAGGACTTCCCTTCAGCAGCTGGAGTGATGCAGCCACAAGCCAAGGACATCAAGGTCACTAGCACCCACCAGAAGCTGAAAGAAACAAGGCAGGGTTCTTCCCTACCGCCTCGGGGGAGCACGGTCCCACCCACACCTTGATTTCAGATTTCTGGCCCCAGAACTGTGAGGGAATAAATTCCTGACGTTCGAGTCACCTAGTTTGTAGTCATTTTCATGACAGCCCCGGCAAGCTAATGTAACTACACAGTGCTCACCCTTAACCGCCCCTCAGCTGACTGCTGATTTTCAGACACCTCAGACCTCCCCTTCCATCTGAGAGCAACAGAAGGTGAAATGAGCCGCATAGCAGCGGAACCGTAGAGAAGGGACCAACCGCAGTACCACGGGGAAGGGCGGCTCGGGATGAGGGGACAGTGGCCCCTGCAAGGCTCCGACATGCCCACAAAGCCAAGGGTGGCAGCAGGGTCAAGACCTTCAGGAACAGTTGTCCTCCCCTCTGCTTCCTCCTTGCAGAGGTTATTTCTCGTTTGCATCTGGATCATCAGAGCCCAGAACACGGCAGCGGGTGCCCAGCAAGTGCTAGAAGCAGAAGGACACCAAGAATGTTCCCAGGGGCTCAGGAGGCTTCACGAAGATGTCCTTCATGGAGTAAACACTCAAAGTGACGGCAAAGGAAGTGCTCCAGGGAAATAGCGCCGGCAAGAGGGAGCCGGGCCGGATGTGGAGGGAGAGCAGCCCCCAGCCCTGGGAGAGGAGGCCCCGCCGGAGAGAAATGGACCCTGCCCAAAACACACTCAGGACACAGAGGGCTTTTAAAAGGAGGCAAAGCGATATGGAAAAGACTCAATATTAGAAAAGGATGAGTAAGAAAATAATAAATATTGAAAACAAAGAAAATTCAGCCGTCTTAACAGCCAAAACCCAAACTCCGCCCCTCTCCTTGCACTCTCCGGCCTCCAAACTTCCCCTTTCGGGGAGAACGGTTCTAGCCATGGGTGGGCATCCTCAGCTCCCCATCCAAACGGGTCTCCCGAACCAGAGCGACCCACCTCCTGGCTTCTGCTGCCCTCCTTCTTCCCGCTCCTTCCTGAACTTGAACTTGGCACCCCTCACAGTCAACTCCCTCCTGGCCTTGGTGAGGGCTGGCCTGCTTTGGGGTCACTTTGGTTTCCCACAAGTGTCCTGTCCCTGATGTGGCTGTGGTCTATGCCATGACACAAGGCAGGGAGCAGAGACCAGACAAGAGGCTAGGATGGGAGCCGGTGGGTGAGCAGGGCTTGTTCAGAGCCAGGTGCATCCCAGGTACCGGACGCAGGAAGAGGTCAGGGGCCAGGCAGGGCTGTGCAATGTGGCCTCTGGGAGATGCAGACCAGGCGGCCCTTATCTCTCCCGCAAATGGGGCCGTTTCAGCCTCAGAATCTAGACAAGCCAGAGCCTGCGGGTCAGGGTTAACTGGGTCCTTGTCAATGTGACCTTTGACACTCTGACTTGCAACTCAGCGCCCACGAGCAGGACAAACGTAAACTGATGTGCCAAACCTGGGTGGTGGGCTAGAAAAGGGAACAGGGGGTTGGAGGGGGCCTTTCTGGGGTGGGGACATTTCTCTGCTATGCATTAGAAGCAGGTCTCACCTCGTCAGTGGGAGGGCATCCCTGTCCCCGAGGGCACATAGGCAACGGGTCCTGTACGCAGGCCTCTACCCTATACTGTGGCCTCCTGAGAATTAAAGGCCACATGGAGGCTTCACCTTTCCTGCCATTTGGGGAAGTTTCAAAGGCCCCTGGAGGACCTGTGCCCAGTTTCACCAATTCTGAACAGGGCTCCAGGGTCCTCGTCCCAACTCCTGCTCCCTGGGCCGAGGGGCCCTGCTGACGACTTACATCTGTGTGATCCTGATCCCAAGTATAACGTCTCTGTAAGCAAAAGGGCCAATGAGCCTTCATTCCGCTCACAGCGCAGCAGCCAAGCCGTGCAAGCTGTAGAATACAGGCCTGCTCCCCCTCCCCAGTACCTGTGTTTGCCCACCTCCTTGGAGAGGCATTTCGGTTCTGGGAATATTTGCACAGAGGTCTGGGGGCTGCAGTGAGGGACAATGCAAGGTGGACACCACTAGGAAAAGCTCACTCCTCCCGCAGCTCAGAATAGTCACACATGACTCCATCCCTTAGGGAGAAGGGCCACCACCACGTCCCTCCACCCAGAAGGGGACCGTGACCCCAGAGGACACCACAGCACCACCCCTTGGCCTGCACTTCCTTCTAATTGCTCCCTCTGGGCCACCAAACCCTGCATCCTGAGTGGTAAACCCGGCAGAGACGGCACCTCTGACAGCTCGTTAGCCGAGACTCCCCTCCCGGGCCCAAGCCCTTTGCACGCTGTTTCCAAAACGCTGACCCGCTATGCAGTTAAAAGAAGAACAGACGGATGAGTGGACAGTTCAATTTAAAGCAATGAAACCACCTCGAGCCCTCTGGCTGGCGCAGGAAGGGATTGTGCTTAAGAGTGGCCCGAAAGTGGCTTACGCCATCTGCGCGCTGGAGCCCTCAGCAGTCGTCTCTGCGAGCTCGCCCAGCCCTCTGCTGACCTGGCAGCCACTCTCTGAGATTAAAAGGTGACCGCTGTGTGCAGAGCAACTGGGCCGACAGTGACACTGCAGCCCAGCTCCTTTGAGTCCTCTGTCCTTCTCCTCCTCCTGACTGTGACTCATAGAAACGTGTGGAACTTTGAGGAAATGCGAGGCCAGCACTTCACGGTTATGTACAGACTTTCCACTGGGAGCTGAAGAGTCCGTGCTGCGACCCCAGGGAGCCGGTGACCCCGGGAGAGGCCACTGAGCGCTGCAGCTTCCTGGCCTCCTCGGTCCTGGGCTGCGCGTCTCTGCACGCCCGACACAAAACGGCGTTTGCGACGGTGATGTCATCACTACACTATTATTGTTCTCAACTTACAACCTCTCGATTGGTTCCTCCCGCATTCATAGAGAGAATAGAGCGATTTCAACGTTGCTATAAATTCCTCTGCTCTCATAGATGGGTTTAATCAAGCCACTCCATCTGTTCTTGTTCCCAAGATGGTAGCAAAATCATTTTTTTTGGCCTAAAAGAAATAACTTTGGAGGAAAGGAAAGTCCCGTATATATTCAAAACCCATTTTAATTATTTTGTATTTTGCCAGAAAGTTCTCGAAGTTGTATTTAGTTGGTTTCAGGGATTGTGAGCAGTTCTGAATCCTGGGGTGGTGAGGTGGGTGGGGGGATGCTCTCTGAGGACCTGGGGGCTCTCGCCCTGCGCCAAGCCCAGGAGGGCCCATTCTGGGCCAGGTTCGGTGTCACCCTAAGGAGAGGCCGGGTCTGGAGGAATCGGCGCATGCCTGTGAAGTACCTGAGGACTCGGGAGGAAAACTGGCTCAGAGAAGACCCGTGGTGCGTGGGAAACAGCACCTCTCCTGGACCTCGCCACCCACCGGCCAAGGGGCGCTCTGAGCAGGGGAGCCCCTCCCATCACACCTGACAGCCGCCCTCAGCACCCAGAGCCCTCACTGCACTCAGGGCTCCGACAGGGCAGCGGAGAGGCAGATGGTGGCCATGTGCCTCGTGGGAATCGGATGCTGCTCTGCATCCGGCAGGCCCCTGTGTGTCTGCATCCAGGCTGGGCCGTTCTTTATTTTCCTTCGAGACTCCTGTATTTCTTTTTCTGCCAAACAGACAGCCTGCATGCTTTTGTGTCCAGGAATATTTTAGCTCCACTTTATCCGTTGCTAGGATCTGCATGTTTGTGTCCCCCCGAAAATTCCTACTCCCAAGGTAACGGTGTTAGGAGGTGGGGCCTTTGGGAGGTGATGTGGTCACGAGGGTGGAGCCACCTGAATGGGATTGGTGCCCTTATAAAAGAGGCCCGAGGGAAACCCCTCACCCCTTCTGCCCCATGAGGGTAGAGTGGGAAGACAGTCATCTCTGAGGATGCATGGCCTCCCCAGACATGAGGATCTTGGAATTCCAGCCTCCAAAACCACGAGAAATAAATTTCTGTTGTTCATATGCCAGCCAGTCCATGGTGTTTTGTTATAGCCGCCCAAACAGACTTAAGGGGCTTCTACATGTTGGTTATTACCTAAGCAATGCTATTTGCTGGCCAATGAATGCCAGACGGGAGAAGACACCTGAGCGACTGCCTTGGTACTGCAGGGTCTGGCTGCACTTGGACGAGCGGGGCAGGCGGGCAGGGCAGGCGCGTGGGGCACGGCAGGATGCTGAGCTGCGCCCAGAGCAAACGTCTCACGGCCAAGAGTGCAGGTCCCAGGAAGGAGCTGAGTCTTCCTGTCTGTCCACGTGCTTCCTGGAGGCTGTGTCATGGGATGTCGGCAGTTATGGGACTGGAAGGCATGGAGGTGGGGCGGGAGTGGGCATAAGTTGATGTTTTCATGTGTGTACACGTGGTGAAATGATGCCCACAGTCAAGCTCATTCACATGGCCTCATCGCACAGTTACCTTGATGTTTGTGGTGAGGACACTTAGAAGAGAAGGAACTCCTGCCATTTGTAGCCATGTGGGTGCACCTGGGGGACATGATGCTTAGTGGAATAAGAGACACAGAAGGACAAATGCTGCGTGATTGCCCTCGGATGTGCAATCTAAAATGCCATGTCCTTCTTGACTGAAGACGTTGACCTTGGCTCTATAAGACTCCTTCTCCTAAAAGGTGTCCCCTGCTCTCTTGTGATGTGGAATGTCTGGGACATGCTGGTTGCTCCGCTGAGCCTCCCTGTGTCTGCCTGCTGGGCTACCTGGTGCTGTTTTCTGGGGTCACACTGGACTCCCCCAATTTTCACAGCTAGCCAGTGAGTCCCAGCCCTTCTGTCCCCTTTTTTCTGGCTCTCATGGTGCTGTCTGGTATCAGAGCCTGGCTTTCTCCCCCTGCCCTGTCCCTCTGCAGCCTGAACGCAGGTCCTGAGAATAGTTCTGGCTCAGAATAGGCCTGGAAAAAAAATCGCCCAGTCAGAACCCCAAATTACAATTCAGCAGGTTGCTCACTGAGCACAAAACTGGAGCAAAAAGAGCTGGGAATTCTTAAGGGAGGCTTCCAGCATGCTGTGGCAGCAAGAGACATTGTTCTTTTCAACTCTGGGGCTATTTCCAGAAAAAGACCTGGGAAGGGCCCTCTAAAACTGGGGCATCCACCCTCCCAGACAGGCTGGAGGAGCCTGAATGCACCCCTCCTCTCCTTCTCCTTTTAGAGTGTTCCTATCATTCTCCAAAGGCCTGCCATAGTCACAGCATTACGCATTGCAGGTTTCCAGATTGCATTTAATCTTTCATTAGTTCCATTTGCATCACTTGCTTCCTGATGAGATTTTGAGGAGGTGCCTTAATCTCATCAGAGATGTATTTACAGATCTTATCCTCAGAAGGATTGCCTCTGGGAAGATTTCTGCTGATGAGTGACTGTAACACCCTAAGTCCTGGGTTTCTGATTGAGAGCGGTGCCAGCTGTCCCATGTCCACATCCTGGGCCGGGACACACTGTCACCCCCTGGGCCACAGGGCTGCTCCCCTCACCCCGCTCTCCACTCCCAAGGCAGGTGAGGCTTCTTCAGGGCTGGTCTCTGAGTCTTCTGGCCAGGAAGGACCCCTGAGAGTGACCGCCAGAGCACTGCCATCCTCGCTCCCTCATGCTCAGAAGCCATCATTTCACCCACTTTTAGGGTCTTATTAGGGTAGCATGTTAGTGTCCTAGGGCTGCCACAGCCAAATATCATAAGCTGGGTGGCCTGGAACAGCAGAGATTTATTGCCTCACAGCTCTGGAGGCCACAAGTCCAAGTTGCAAGTGTCTGCGGGGGCAGGCTCCCTCCGGAGGCCCCAGGACAAGCTCCATCCCAGGCTTCTCCCCGAGCTCCTGGTGGCCCCAGGTGTCCCTCAGCTTGTAGAATCTTCACTCGGATCCTCCGTCTTTCATGCAGCCGTGGCTTCTTCTCCCCGCGTCCCCACGTCATCTTTCTCTGTGTGTGTGTGTGTGTGTGTGTGTGTGGTGCCCACGTTTCCCCTTTTTAAGGACATCGGTCATACTGGATGAGGCCCAAGCCCTAAGGCCATTAGGCCTTATTTTAACTTGACTGTCTTTGTTGTGTCCCTGTGTCCAAATAAGGTCACATTCCGAGGTGCTGGGGGATCAGACTCCACAATCCCTGGGGTCCTAACGACGTCATTGAGCTCGTTTGTTGTTACTTTCATGGTGTGCCCCGCGCCTCGCACACCGTCCGGCACAAAGCGAGTCAGGTGACCTGTGAACAGCACACAGGACACGGGCGCGGACCTCCTCGTGCAGTGGAACATTCAAGTACAACTTTTGACTTCCCCAAAACTTACCTACCTATAGCCTCACCAAGAATATGGTCAGTTAACACATGTTTTGTTATATGTGTTAGATACTGTATTCTTACTATAAAGTAAGCTGGAGAAAAGAAAGTTGTTAAGAGCATCATAAGAGAAATATATTTACTGTCCGCTAAGTGGAAGTGGATCATGATAAAGGTCTTGGTCCTTGTTGTCTTCACATTGAGTGGGTTGAGGAGGAGGAGGAGGAAGAGGAACGATTGGCTTTCTCGTCTCAGGCCTGGCAGAGCTGGGAGACAACCCACACGTGGGTGCACCTGCACAGTTCAGACCCTGTTCGCGTGCCGGCTGTGCTTGCTGGCTGTGTGGTGAACGAATGAGTGAAGGAGTGATCTTACCTAAGCTCAGCCCATCCCCCTCCCAGCCTATGGGAACCTTCACCATCAAGCTGGAGGTGGCCTCACGACACAAGAACCACACAGAACCTCCCACCGTCCAGCCTCCCTTTCCAGTCCCCGTTATCAAGAATCTGAGTTTGTAGAAACCCTCCATGAATTTGCTCTTCTCTTCCCTTTCTCAGATTAATGCGCAGTGGAAAGAACTGGGAACAAAAGAAAAAGTGTGGTCTTGGGAAAAGGTAGTAGTGCCAGATCTAGCAAATAAAAATATAGGATGCCCAGGTACATTTAAATTTCACAAAACATTGCATAAGACGTACTTATGCTAAAAAACATTCCTTGTTTGTATGAACTTCAGACATGGCTGGGCCTCCTGTACCATGTCTGGCAGCCCTGCTGCGGTCGGCGCGAGGTGGTGGCTGGATCACAGAGCGCTGCGGGCAGATCGTCCAGAGGCTGAGGTGGGGGCGGGAGGATGCACTCTGAGGGAGGCAGGTGGGAGGGCAGAGGCGCAGGTAGGTACACTGTGGCTGTTTTTGTCTTTTATTCTGCTTCTCCTACGCAGGCGCAGACAGATCCTGGTACCTCTCCACTTGCTACCTCCCCCTCTCCTGTACCGTTTCCCTCCTGCTGCCTCTTCTTTGCTTCCTCTGGGGCAGTGGTCTGCCTCACACAGTAAACAATGTGTCCTTGCACAGTTCTTAAATGTAACCACTGACTTAACAGTGGCAGTAGTGCTTTCTGCTCCAGTCTCTTTCTATACACAACTGCCCTCACGTCAGATGCCCAGGATTGACCCTCTGACCTCCAAGCCTGTGTCCCCACTGTGAATGGACTTCTCGTGGTGGATGACTGCAAGTTTTCCAGACTCAGGGCCAATTGGTCTCTTTCTGGCAAGGTGGCCAGGCCTATTGTTCTTCTCATCTACAAAATGGTGGTAACCACAGGCCAACTTCATACATTGTGAGGATAAATTCAATATCTCAATGAAGGCATCATGAAAAGGGCATACAGTGAGCACTCAAAAATGTTAACGGTAGTACCCTTCATGTTCATCACCACCGTTTCATTGCTGTCATTACCATCACCACCACTGCCACCATCATCACCATTATCACCACTGCCACCACCATCATCATCATCACCACTGCCACCACCATCATCACCATTATCACCACCACTGCCACCACTACCCTCATCACCACCACTGCCACCACCATCATCATCATCACCACTGCCACCACCATCATCATCATCACCACTGCCACCACCATCATCACCATCACCATCACTATCATCATCACCATGATCATCACCACCACCACCATCATCACCACCACCACCATCATCACCGTTATCACCACCGCTGCCACCACCATCACCATCATCACCACCACCACCATCATCACCATTATCACCACCACTACCATCATCACCACCACCACCATCATCACCATTATCACCACCACTACCATCATCACCACCACCACCATCATCACCATTATCACCACCACTACCATCATCACCACCACTGCCACCACCATCATCACCATCACCATCACTATCATCATCACCACTACCACCACCATCAGCACCATTATCACCACCACTGCCACCACCATCATCATCATCACCATCACTATCATCATCACCATGATCATCACCACCACCACCATCATCACCACCACCACCATCATCACCACCACCACCATCATCACCGTTATCACCACCACTGCCACCACCATCACCATCATCACCTTCACTATCATTGTCACTGTCACCATCAGAATCACTATCACCATCATCGTCATCATCACCATCACTATCATCAGTACCATCACCACCACCATCATCACCACTACCATCATTATCATCATCATCACCACCACTGCCACTGCCATGATCATCACCACCACTGCCACCATCACCATCATCATCACATCACCATCATCTTACCATCATCATCACTATCATTATCATCGTCACCATCATTATCATCACCACCATCATTACCATCATTATCCCCATTATCACTATCATTGCCATCACCGTTGTCAAAATCATGAGCATCATCATCATAATCATCATCATTCATCTGCTAAATGCAGACACTCATGCATCTGCTGGGAAGACTTTGCCCCCTTAAAACCTGGACTGAGTTTAAATCCTTATTTCACCCCTGTGAATTACAGTGCTCTCATCAGAATTTTCATAAATTTCCTGGTAACACACATCCCCAGGGCTGCCCTTGGGCCCGCAGGATCCTGCTTCTCTGGACTTAGTGGGCTGCAGCGGTGATTTTACCAGTGAGCACATGTGATGCCTGATCTGCATGGCTTTGGTCCTAACGTGAAATTCATCACTCACTCAAGAGTTTAAATACGTAAAAGACTTTATGGAACTTTCAGAAACATGGTGGGGTTAATATTGTAGCGGTGCAAACTTAGTTTTAGATGCTTCTATTCACAACGGCCCCTCTCCACTTCTTCAACCTGTTCCCCACACTTCTGCCCTGTCACCTCCTTTCTCCTTCTCACTCTCTCCACGCCTGCCCCAAGTTTTTGTTCATGTCTGCTGCATCTCCTGATAATTTATGTCTTCAAAGTCTTACTTTTTCTCAAGTAGCTTATCAAAGTGTTTTCCTAAACACGTTTCCCTTTCTAAAACAGTCTGGTGCAAGCTACTGAAATGATAAAAGTTTTATTCAACTACAATTGGTTTGAAAGCTGTGGTGAACAGCCTCAGCTTCCTTCTTTTAAAGTACATTTTCCCTGTTAGCCTGAAGTAATTCTATTCCACCTTTGCTTTCAATGTGTGGCACCACATCCCTTTCATCTCAGAGAGGGAGCAGGCTCTGAGATGACTCTGGAAACATCTCTCTCTTGCAAGTTTTATTCGATTATCAACACTGCATCATAACTAATTTCCAATTTTTGTCAGACATTTTTACTTGCACCTAATGAATAAAAAGCAATAGTATAAAAAATCTTTCTCAAGATACAGTTGGGAAAATCAAAAGATTTCGATGTGCGCTGGCTGAGGAGCCAGACTGAAGGCGGCCGGAGGGGGGACTCCCGCACGGAGGCGGCGGCTGGGAGGGCGGCCTGGCCACTTTCCTGTGGTCCCATCCTGGGGCTCACACGTCAGCACTGTTGCTGGAGACAGTTTTGCTTCTGAGGGAGCAGTGAGGAAGCAGCAGGCTGGCACGGAGCCCCATTGATCTGTTTGGATGATTCCAACTCCCCTAAGCACAGACTCTGTGTGCCAAGGGATGTGCCCGGCTCTCAGGGCCTAGAGTCACTTCATTTTAACACAGTGGAACCATCTCGCCCCACCTCCACGCGCAGAAGTGCATCCAAGAAAAATAATTACACTTATGACTATGAAAAAAGATACTTTGGGGTCAGTAGAGGTTTCCAAACCTTATTATTACTCTAATATTTTGACATTGATAAATTAGATTCTAACACTGTCTTCTGGGTTAATGCCAGAGGACTCCGGAAAAGTTATTAATAAGGGCTGGATGGTAAATTTTTTTAATTGGGGAAGCTGGGTAATTCCCAATTCTGTAACACAGTAGATAGAATTATAGTGAAATTTCACTCAGCGTGAGATCCACCGCGGCTTTGCATGTTCAGTAAATGCAGCTTGAAGATTCAAGTGGGCGTGAGCTCAGGGCTAGGGAGTCAGCCGTGTTGCAGAAGGGCGGAAGGGGACGAAGAAGCAGCACAGGGGCTGCACGGAGGTGTGTGTTTCTTCTCTCTGTGCTCCATCCAGGACGTGCTGGCTGCAGCTCGCCTCGTCCAGGGGAGCAGTGTGAGCGGGAGGTTCCTGACACCTGGGTTGAAGAAGGTGGGCTGGAGCCCGTGAGCCCAGGAGAAGAGGGCTGGAGCTCAGGTTGAGCTGTGACCGCTGCACTGGAGCAGTGATGGGTGATGTGAGGGCGGATCCAGGCCAAGGCGGTCAAGGGCAGGTCAGGAGGTGCTGCAGGTCAGTGGGAGGTCAATGCAGACGTGCTGAGCAGGCAGCGAATGTCCCTGTCCCTACTTCAGAGTGTCTTCGCAGCGGGCAGGGTGGAGGGGGGTTGTGTCTTTAAGACAACTATATCTTTGAGAAAAAGGAAGACCTTGATGGGGACAGGGGCTTTTAAGAAGGCTGGCAGCTCATGTGAGCAGGTGCAAGTTCAGGAGGATGGTCCTGGTAGCCTGTGCTGGATGGGCAGAGGGAGGGGACTGTGAGGAGCCTGGGGCAGGAAGACCTCCCCACCCCCCACCTCCCCCCTGCCGCCGACCCGGGCTCCTAACTCTGGGCTGTGTCTTTGCATCGCTCCCTCCTCCCGCCCAGGTTTTGCACCGGCCGGTGGCTGGCTGCCCAGTGCTGAGGGGAGGACACACACTCACCTCTCCCCGGGGCATTATTTGTGGAACAGCACGTATAACTGCTTGCTTCATGTGCATTTACAGTGGATGAAATATCTAGAAGTTGATTGAATACTTGAACACTCAGCCATACTCCTAATTAAATCCAGATGCCTGTAATCTTATGAGCAAAGTGGTGTCTAGCTACTTGGGGGACACATCTACGTATGCAGGAGTCAGAAGACTGGCAGGAAGTAAGAGTTTCTTGGGGCGGGAAGCACAGGGAGTCTGGCTGAGGCTCATGGGGGCTCTGGGTGGAGGTTGAGCGGTGACGCTGTTCCTTCTCCGTGGCTTCTCCCGCTGGCCCCTCCACCACGATGGGCATCCCCTGGAGGGTCCAAGGAACAGGAGAATCGTCCATAGGCCTTCTCACAACGGGAGACCCCTGGACATGTGCACAGGCCCTGCGGGTCCAGTGCCCCTGAGTGGGTCTAGCTCAGGCAAGCTGGGTTTGGGCTGGTCCCTCTTTACAGCCATTGCCCCAGGACCTCCCTTTCTTCCCACTGAGTGCCACGACCCCAGAGTTCTCCCCATCGGAATCTCCTTGGCCCCTCTGCTTCAAGAATCCTTAGTGGTCCTACACACATTCGGTAAAACCGAATGGTGTGTTTAGAATTGCGGGTTTGGTTCCATTATCAAGGTCTTGCTGAAAAAAAGATGTTTTCATTTCGATTAAAATAATTCACTCATTCTCAGGGAGCAGTTGTGCCGCCACCACTCCCCTGATACTTTCATGTACAGTGTTTTTGTCCTCAGCACCCCGTGAAGCAGCATGATTTCTCTTCTGCTTTACAGATGACAGGCTGTGGCAGGATTTGAATCCAGGTCTGCAGAGGCTGGTGCTGGGCAGTTTCCCTCCCACACAGAGCATTTCATTCACCTACAGAGCATATTAGAAATGACATTTCCTTATTATTAAAATTAGGAATGCTCATTGTTAAAGACTTGAAAAACATGCAAGGGTATAAAAAAGAATATAAGACTCAACAGTTTTCCCAAAGGAAAAAATCATTAGTGCGCCTTGATATATTTTATTTCCTTCTAAGCTTTTTATTATACCTTTCCAAAGTATACTTGAGATAGCAGCATACAAATTTATTTTTTATCCATTTTCCCAGTTAACAGCTCATTATAAGCACTTTGTGTTCTTCGGTGCTACTTGACAGGACTATGGCTGCACGACATTTCATCTGGAGGACAAATTGTGCTGTTTCAGACTCAGGTTATACGTGAAAGCTTTCTCCAATTTCTCTTTTTTAGAAGAAACCCCACTGTGACCATCTTTGTACACAAGTATTTGTCTGTGTTTTTGACTTTATTCTTTTTTTTTTTTTTTTTGACAGAGTCTCGCTTTGTTGCCCGGGCTAGAGTGAGTGCCGTGGCGTCAGCTTAGCTCACAGCAACCTCAAACTCCTGGGCTCAAGTGATCCTCCTGCCTCAGCCTTCTGAGTAGCTGGGACTACAGGCATGGGCCACCATGCCTGGCTAATTTTTTCTATATATATTTTTTAGTTGGCCAGATAATTTCTTTCTATTTTTAGTAGAGACAGGGTCTCGCTCTTGCTCAGGCTGGTCTTGAACTCCTGACCTCGAGCGATCCACCCACCTCAGCCTCCCAGAGTGCTAGGATTACAGGCGTGAGCCACCGCGCCCGGCCTTGACTTTATTCTTGGGATAGAATCCTAGAAAAGTTCTTTTCAAAATGTTTCCAAAATGCAGTTCTGCCCTTGGCTACCATGTCACCCTCGGTTACCTGCCGGTGCTTCTGAGGGGCACTGATTTTTCAAAACAAGACATCAGGAGACGTTGTGCCTCAAGTTACAGAAAGGGACGCTACTTAGGAGAAGGCTTGGTTGATGGTGAACATTCGTTTGTCTTTAAAACATTACCTCCCCCCAATTAAATCTGGGGACCCTGGAGCCTCATTTCCTCACCCCTTTGGAAACTTATAGTGCTGGAGGGGCATAGACGTCCCCAAATACAGGGAGCAAACACACGGAGCCTTGTAGGGGTGAGGCTTCTGTCCACTGGCAGGTACATGCACACCTGTCTGCAGGTAATGGAAGCCCAGAGGGTCACACATACTCTGCCACTCCCCGGCGTCAGGTTTTCCAATAAACCCTGTTTTCTATGGCACCAAGAACTGCCAGTGGTGCGAGACGGAGCCTACGTTGCATGTCAGGGTGGTAACTTTGGGAGCCTTCCTAGATTATGACATACTGGGTAGCCACATAGCGCTGGGTGAGCATTCCTGTAATCAAGACGTTCTTTGTTACCTAGTCCTCCTGGGATGAGCTTTTACGTTGTAACTTCCTGGGGCTGGTAGAATAGGCAGTGCCTGTGGAACACCGTGAAACTCACCGGGTTTCATCAGGGTAGTCCTAACGCCTGGCCTCGCCTGGCCTCGTGAGAAGAGGACTGGCCGAACAGACATGCTGCACACTGACAATTGGTTATGATTAACATGACCAAATTCTTCTCATCCAAACACTGCATCAGGTACATCGCAAAGACTGTGGAATCTGAATTTCTTTTTTTCTTTTCTTTTCTCTTTTTTTGAGACAGAGTCTCACTCTGTTGCCCTGAGTAGAGTGCCGTGGTGTCAGCCTAGCTCACAGCAACCTCAAACTCCTGGGCTCAAGCGATCCTCCTGCCTCAGCCTCCCGAGTAGCTCGGACTATAGGCGCTCACCACGACGCCCCGCTCATTTTTCTATTTTCAGTAGAGACGGAGTCTTGCTCTTGCTCAGGCTGGTCTTGAACTCCTGAGCTCAAGTGATCCTCCCACCTCAGCCTCCCAGAGTGTTAGGATTACAGGCATGCATGAGCTACCTTGCCCAGTGCATTTGAATTTCAATAACAATGATAATAAATGTAGTAACAATTATGACAATTTTACAAGTATAAAGATTGCAAAGTAGGAAACCAATGCTCTATTTCAGATGATGTGATTGCATACATAAATAAATTATTGGAGTTAATAATGAGTATAGCCAGGTTGTTAGATTAATATATAAAATTAAAAGAACACATTTTTTTACGTAAGCAACACAGTTTGAAAATAAAACTCAAAAAAGACACTTAAAACAACATGAAAAACATCAAATTTGTAAAGATAAATAACACAGAATGTAATATTTCATGAAGAACACTATTAATCAGAAAAATTTAAAACTCAACAAATAAAAGGGCCTATTATATTTAGGTTTGCAAAGAGTCAACATTGTAAAGATGTCAACTCTTCAAAATCGATCTATAGATTTAATGAAATCCCTATCAAAGCCCAACAGAATGTGTGTGTGTTTGTTTAACTTGACAAGCTGGTTCTAAACTTTACGTGGAAATGCTACATCAAGACACACTTCCAAAGAGAAAGATGATGTGACGATCTTCTCTTTGGAATATCCAACCTTTCATGAGCTCTGAGGGGGCCTCCCTGAGGTGCTGCCAATTTCTTGACCAAGATGATGGTTATATTATTGTTTAATGTGGGATATTTTACTAAATTGTGTGTTTTGTTCTGTGCATTCTTTAGGTATGGTGTGACATAAAAAGGATTTTTAAAAGGATGATAGATTTTAAAAGTGGACATGTTCCTCCTTAAAAGCCCTTAATGTTCCTGGTTTTAAAAAAATCGATCTCTTTTGTCACTTAAGCAAATGATCACTTGAAGAAACAAAAAGCCCCGATATCGGCAATTTTCCAGTTCTGTTGAGCAAGGCATGAAGCCCACTAAGCACACTGCATTCTGGGACTGGACTTTCAGGACCGGGCTGGCAAAGGGAACAATGGAGTGACGGCTTCTCCCCGCTCCCTCCCTCCTCCATTTTCACTTCTCTTCTCTTACTCCCTCTCCTTCCCCCTCTCCCCTGCTATGGTCTGAATGTTTATGTCCTTTCCCTTCCTCCCCCCAGTACATACACTGAAATCCTAACCCTCAAGATGTTGGTGTTAGGAGGTGGGGCTTTGGAGGTGGTTAGGTCATGAGGGTGGAGCTCTCATGAATGGGGTTAGTTCCTTACAATAGGGGCCCCAGAGAGCTCCCTCAGCCCTCCCACCACGTGAGGCCATAGTGAGAAGAAGACCATGAGGAAATAGACATAGAATCTGCTGGCACCTTGATCTTGAATTTCCAGCTTCCAGAACTGTGAGCAATGAAGTTCTGGAGCTTGTATGTCACACAGTCTATGCTATATTGTTGCAGCAGCCGGAATGGACTAAGACATCCCCTCCCCTCCCCTCCTGATCTCACCTTGGACTCCAGTAAGAAGGACCACTCATGGCTCTGGGAGGGGGTCTTCAAGCTTCTGAGAGACCCCTGGCCAAGGGTGTCCCCTCACCTGTCTGTCAGTCTGAATATCACCACTGGGGTTAAGGCTTGTATGACAATGAAATGCAAACATGTAGCCAAGGAGCACTACCATAGCAACTGGCAAGCAGCCAGCAGCACACGAGCCACAAATACCACAACACTTTCATGTAGTGTGAGCCAGCATCTTGCTAACATCACAGCCTTCACCTGGGGCTCCTCTTGTGGAATCACATTCCTACGTATCAGGGAAGCATAATGCCTCCTTCCTTTTTACCTCGGTGGGGATTGTGAAGATTAGTTTTAATTAAACTTATTTACTTTGAGTTCCTCTGAGGAGTGGTTTTAACTAATATAAAAGAGCAAGAACAGTACTTCTAATTGGAATAATATTAGTGAGCAGTGATGAAAGAAATCCAAGATTATGTGAATAATCATTCAGTTAAAAGGGGTTTTTAATAAATACTTAGTGGTATTGTATTGAAATTAGAACTTTCTTTTAATTTTCTTGACTTTTAAATCTTTGAGTTGCATTTAAACATATTATTTTATTTTTGGTGACATGCTTTAACATAATAATTTTCTCTTCTAAAATAACCCATTGTGTGTTCTGAGTTTTAAACAGGAAAAGTATTCCTCAGATAATAAGGCCTTTATATATTTTGAGACTGTGCCCTTGTAATAAAATGTAAAGTACTTAATCTCCTAAGCTGCACAATCTTTCTGTAATATCCATGGGGAATTCATAGGTATTAAATTAGCTACAAGGGTAGTTTGAAAGTGTTCTCCAAATGCAGTAAAAAGATATTGAGAAATGAAGAAAGATATTGAGAATTACAAGAAAAAAATAATACCACATAGTCTACTAAGATTCAAGTGCAGTTTATTTATATTAAGTTTTCCACTTATTTGGAATTTCTTGAGCTGAAGTACTGTACATGATATTTCATTGCTAGGATCAAAAGGTGGTTGTTCACCTCTGAGCTCACTTGGCAGGAATGCACAGGGCTTGCCAGCCTGCGGCCTTCTAAACAATTTGAATTTCTCTCATCTGATTCTCTGACAGAGGCCAGCCTGGTCACCTCTGTTGGGATGCTGGTCCACAAATTTCAGCCACATACGTCCTGTATATCGAGTTAGGTATCAAATAGTCTTTCTAGGTTTTCTGAATGTAATAGGATTGTGGGTACCATGAGCTGAACATTCTTCTGAGCCCCGCTATTGGTATCCACCTGGGGTTACCAAGAGGTCTGGTCCACTAGAAAATAAGCTGTATTTTCATCATAATTTGATTTGGAAGAATAATTTTGTTATGTGTGGTGTTTTGTCCCACTGAAATATGAGAAAGAATTGCTTATATTTGTGTTTTACATTTCTTAATTATGATCACCTGCTAAAATAATAAATCCCAAAGTTGGATGGTAGAAAAGCCACCCAAAGTAGATCGATTTCTAAGAAAAAGGGAGATTGGGAAGATCCGGTAAGTCTGAATCCCCGGTTCTTCCTCTAGGAAGTTCAGCACCACGGTCAGTTCTAGAGGGCCCTCACACACTCTCAGCTCCTCCTGCCCCTCCAAAAAGCAGCATTTGAAAATTATTTGGGTGTGGTGGCTCACACCTGTAAGCCCAGGTGCTTCTGTTTAGGGTACACCTAGGCAGGGCTGCCCCTGGACCAAGTCCAAGGCCCTGGTGATGGGCCCTGCTCTAAGGGCGACGTGCGTAGAACACAAACACACACTTGTGTAGGGACACATGGGAACTTCCACTCGGGACCTGTCCCTCGGCACCCACAGAGTGTGGCCCTTAACCCTAAACCTCCTACCTCATAGCTGACACTGTTAATGCCTCAAGACAACTTTCACCGAATCTCTGTCTTTGACAACCGGGAAGGGCTGTGAGTCTCACCCCTGCTGCTGTCAGAGACAGACAGGACTTTGCCGTGGGAGGGTCTGGGAGCAGCGGAGGTGCGTGCCTGGGTCTGAGGCATGATGACAATCCCTCGCGTTGGCAGCTGGCAGGATTTCAACAACAGAATTGTGAACAGCTTTATTTCTATACAAAGTGTTTAATAAGACTGAATTATAGTTTTAAAAATTTACATAATTGCAGCTTTACTTATATAACTTTGATTTATAAATTTTAGTTTATTAATTATAAATACCATTTGACCTTCAATTGTTAATAAGTAGTTTAAATATCCTAGAAGAAAAATAATTTGGGGGAGAAAATACATAAATTATTAATATTATTTTAATTTTTATATTAATGTACTTATATATTTCATATATTTAATTTATATTTTTGATGGAAATGTATCACATTTTATATCTTTCAAACAGCATCTTATATTTTAATCTGAAATATTATATATTATATAAGGAATATATTATATAAAGAATTACCTTAGTCATGGAGCACTTCAAAAATCCTCAGACCACCAAAAAAACAAAGGAGGTAAACCTGGTGGTTGAATTTAAGTCATAATCCTAAGCAAAGTCAGTTCACAGCTGTCACGAGAGCTGAGTTTTTGGAGATTCCAGGCGGTTGTTTCTCGTTCAGGGTTGCTGGAACAGGGACTCAGCCATGTCTCTAGCCTGGCTGAGCAGGATTTGGGAGGGACAGGGACGAGGTGTTCGTGTCAGCCACATCGTGGTCCCTTCTCAAAGTGGGTCTGTCTCCCTCTGGGGACCTTGGCACCTGCCTGGAGGAGAAGGCAGCAGAGTCTGCTGTTGGGGACGTGAGGACTGCTACAGCAGTGACAACATGTGATAAATCTGATGGCAGAGGCCAGAGTCTACAAGGTGCTCCCTTATTTTCTTCCCTGTTCCTTTTGGAGCTGCTTCCCATTTCTGAGTTTCTCTACCCACCAGTCCAGTATGGGAAAAGATACGGCTGCAGTTTCCTTCCTTCACCTCCTGCCCTTCTTCCCTTCACTCCGTTCTCCCAGGCCCTGCTCCAACACGAGCACGCTGGCGTGCGATCTTTCCAGACGGTCTAAGGACCGTTTGCTTTTCAGTACCAAGAAACAGAAAGGAGAACTCAGTAGCCAGCAATGATGAAAGCTGCACATTTACGCCACACTGTGGGTCCACTCTACGCTGGGTCTTGGTGGGATGGAAAAGAAACCAGCGGCATCTTCTGTTCATCCTCTGTGTGTCCCCTCCACTGGCTTGCTGCCGCCTCTGGGGCTGGAGCCCACCTGTTTCTCGTCCCTGGAAGCTTTCTGGAAAGGGGCATAAGAGCCATTCTTAGCTCTAGTTCCAGGGTAGGAAAATCAAAGCTGCTCTTTTGCTAGTACATTGAAGATGAACATCAGGGCCCCATTTCGGAGATCTCTCCAGGGGGACCCACGGGCTTTGGTGACTGACGGGGTGGGTGAGGACTACGCCCCGGGCTTATATACAAAAAATGAGCAGGAATTTCCCTGATGGTGGGAAGGCCGAGAGGAACCCCGCAGCTAAAGGGGAAGTGTCGTGAGCAAGTCTGTGCTTCTACAGGACAGTGGCAATCCTGGCAGGCACCGGGGACATTCCGGGAGCAGGAAATGTCAGGCTTCCCCATCCCCCTGTCTTGGTGGAGAAGCTGAGGGAATACTGGGTTGTCACTCTCAGCCGTTCCTGAGCTGCAGGAGGAGCTGGCAGGGAACACTGCGCGGTGCCCCAGGCTGCCCTTCCGGTGCTTTGTGGGGAGAAGGGACTCAATAAAACCGCCATTTTCCAAACACAATAGGCTTCTCTTCTGACAAGTGAGCGCTGTTCCTTTCTCTTTTCTTCTTCTTTTTTTTTGAGTTAACAGGGGAAAAAAATTACATTTGAGTTTAACTCCAAAAGCTGCAGTTATATTTTTTGGTTGTTCTCGTCTTTGTGATCAAATACTGAAGGCGACCGTGGGAAAATCAATGCCTCGGTGAGGGTGCGGGTTGTGTAAGAGCCACGTGAATGACACATTAGGTGCCATAAACCGAGTTTCAAATCGGCTTTGAAGCCCCGGACTATCGCTGCACTCTCACTTGGACTCTATTTTGGAATTGTGAGGGATCAATATGAAAAGGCATACACCAGGAGCAACGTAAGGAAATGTGCTCCCGGACCTAGAAGCAAGACTCCAAGAGCTGGCGTCGGTTGGCGTGTGGTCCGGGGGGACTGCCGGTGTCAAAGGCAGTGAGGACGCGCTCCGGGAAGTCACGCGGAAAACGCCGTCCTTTCAGACCTCCGAGTGCAGAGCGGCAGGTGGGCAGCAGCGCGTAGAATCTGCAGTGTTGGGTTCACGGGGCCTGAAGGAACAGGTCTAGCAAAATTCTGAAGAATGTGAAGTTTAGACATTTATAAAAGAATGCAGGTTGATTATTTTTAAATACATGTCACACCTGACGGGTACAATGCACACTGTCTGGGCGATGGGCACACTTATAACTTTGATTCAACTGGTACAAAGGCAATTTACATAACCAAAACGTTTGTATCTCTGGAATATTCTGAAAGAAAAAAAACAATTACTACATGTACTAACTCAAACTGGCCATGGAACGTGCTACCTATTTCAGGGCTTGATTTACTGAGGAATAATTCTGGTTCCTGTTCATATTTTGGTAAACCTGTTTACACTAATGTTTATTTCAGATATATTTAAAAGCAATTTAATTTCTTGAGTAGTAAACTTGTCTTTAAACTTGTTATGTATTTTGGCTTAGACACTGGTTTTCCTCAGAGCCCAGGGAAGTGACTTGTGCCCGGGCCCTTCGCAGAGGGCTGCCGCAGGTCCCTGCTCCGGGTGGCTGCGAGGACAGTGATGCATGAGTGCCGTTTCCCAGGCTGCACTCTGCCAGCCTCCCCAGAAGGCTCTGTCTGCAGATGCTGACGAGCCGGACTGGTTTATCCATCTCCAAGAGGACCCTCCTTCCCAATTAATCGCACACACAGTCAGCATTGATAGAGGTCTGGAAAGGTAAATGCCCACCACTCCTGCCCTAAGGCGCTTAGGGTCTAGCTGGGGGTGGAGGTGACTTCTGCAGACAGATGAGTAACACTGTGTGTCAGCAACCCTGAATGAAATGAGCACAGGGTTTATAGGGATTGGGGGACACAGAGGGGAGCAGTTAATTCTGCCTGTGATGGAGGGGGGTGCCCAGGACAGTTATGCAGAAGTGACTTTGGTTTGAATTTTTAAAGAAGAGTTGGTTGAGAAACAGAATTCAAAATGAAGGAGCAATGAATGCTCAGGCCCTGGGGTATGAAGCAGTGTCTTGCTTTGTGGGGCCTGTGAAGAGCCCCTTAGCGTGAACAGTGTGGTTGAATAGTGCCGGTGTTTGAGCGTGTGTAGGGGGCGGGGGACCGGGGGTGGGGACGACCTTTCATCAGGGACCATGGCAGATGGAACCAGACAGACGGCAGCAGGGGCTAAGGTCATGGGTGGCTTAATTGCCACCATAAATACTTAGATTTTATCCTAGAGACCATAGGCAGCTGGCTAATAGCTTTTTTCTTTCTTTTTCTTACACTTTTTATTTTTAAATAATTTTCGATTTACACACAAGTTGCAAAGATAGCACAGAGAGTTCCCATATATCCTCCCTCCAACTTCCTCTAATAGCAACATCTTATATTACCATGGTGTATTTGTCAAAACTAGGAATCAATACTGGTACATCCTCTTAACTAAACTATGCACTTTATGAAGATCTCATCAGCTTCTCTGCTCAGGCCCTTTCCATGCCGGGATCCCGTGCAGAGTCCGTGGTGTCCCACTCAGTCCTCCTGTCCCATAATAGAAACACTCTTTCTATTATTATCTGATACACACAAAACTGAAACAAAATCTTTACATGACAGCACTTGCTCTTCCTACAGGTTCATTCTAATATCTTCCATCCTACCCTATCCCCTGCACAATTGTCAATTATGACCAATTAAATTGATTGATTTCACAAACCTCTAAGTTTGTATAATTTTCATTATATTGATGTGTACTTACCTTCTATTCCTAGTTTGTTGAGTGTTTTTTATCATGAAATGGTGTTGAATTTTACCAAATGCTTTTTCTGCTCAATTGAAAGAATAATGTGTTTTCCCCCTTAATTCTGAGAATGGAGTGTATTACCTTAATTGATTTCTGTATGTTGAACCGCCCTTGCATTCCAGGCATAAATTCCACTTGGTCATGGTGAAAAAAAATTAGCACAAACTGGGTAGCTTAAAATAAGAGAAGTTTATTCTCTCACAGCTGTGCAGGCTAAGAGTCTGAAACCAAGGCATCTTCAAGGTCATGCTGTCTTTGAAGGCTCTGGGGGAGAATTCTTGCTTTGGTGGCTGGCGATTCTCAGCTTGCAGATGCATCACTGCAATCTCTGTCTCTGTGATCGCATGTGGAAGATAAAAATAAAATCCTGAGCTCCCAACTGACTCACTGGACCGATTCTTGGCCAAGGAGACCCCAGATAAACCTTAAAACTGAGTTCCTGACCATGACAGTACGGGAGGTCAGACTCACCTCCTTATACCTCCTCCCTCGTTAATGCTGTCAGGCTTTCTTCCCTAAGGGCAACAGAGCCAGCCCTTTGGAAAGACTTCTGGCTCCATCACTGATGTCAATCAACTACCTAATGCCGCTCTTCCCTTTCTACAGTTACGACACAGCAACTGACCAGTGTTCCTTCCTGATAAGAAGCCACTGACCGTGGAGTGGCCCTGACCTATCTACAGAGGATGCACAGTGAAGGTTTCCATGTCCTTTGCTTCACCTTTAGATGTCAGAGGGCTGAAAACTCCACCCTCAGATAATGCTGAGGCCGCCATTTTTGGTACATTGACCTATGAAGGGGCATGAAGCTCAATTGCACAGAGGCACGTTTCTCCTCCTGTGAATATTTATGATTCCTCCCATAGCTTGTTAAATGTGTGTATTTAACCACCCCACGTGGCATAAATTCCTGTTCCTGTTGTCCTCCCTCCCTTGAAGTAGGTGCTTTTGGCTTCTGCCTCCCGTCCTGTCAGAATGGCCACCCTGAAGCTGCAACCTTTTATGAGAAATAGAGCTCTTCTTTCCAAATTGATGAAGTGCGTCATTCTTCAGGAGACACAGGGCATTCTCCCTGTGTGTCTCTTCTCCCCTAATAAAAACACCAGTCATGTGCAGTCTGGCCACCCTGATGACCTCATCTTGACCACAGCTGTAATGACCCTATTTCCAAATGAGGTCACAGTCACAGGTACTAGAGGTTAATATGTGGGAGGACTCAGTTCAGCCCAGTAGAAGATCACAGTTGGAAATTTGCAGAAAACATCCCATTAAGGTAAAAATCCCTTACACCTCAATGTTATGTTGCTACTCTTATATAAGTTATTATCTTTTAAAAGAGGACCAAAAACTTACCTTGAAGGAATGGAATGTCACCAGTTCACTTCAGCAGGGCTTTATCTCCCACATGGATGAGTTAATAAAAGATGCTCCTCTTGGCAGAAGCAGCTCTTCTGCGCAATGCTTAGACTTCCTGCAGGGTTTTAACTCCCGCTTGCTCAAGAAGAATGACCTTGGCAGGTCAGCCCCTTCTGGTGACTCTGAGATTCAGGCTCTTGTAAGGGGATTAGAGATATTTAGGGGTAGAGTTGTCTTGTAGTTTTTTCAATAATCTGAAACATCCAAAGCCAGAAACCTGAAAGTAAATGTCTTGGAAGCTATGTCCTTGAGATACTTCTAAGAGCAGAAGCTTCCAGCCTCCTTTAGATTCAAATAGGCAATTTACTGTCAGACTTTATTCCTTCTGTTAGCACATGAAGTCACACTCAAAGAGACTAAAGTAAAACCAGAAAGTCTTTTCATACTCCAAATAAAACTTATCAGTAAGATTCCAAGGGAGGTCAAATGACTCCCAAATTGTTGAAACACAGAGCCGACAGTATATATAAACACAGTTTGAGACAATCATTATCTCTGCCAGCTCTCGAGGAGTTGGAGCTGTCAAGCTCCTGTTGCTTTGTCTGAATGAGTGACACCGCCTTTAAGTGCAGGGATGAAGCGGGACCCGCACCGGCCTGCCAGGGTGATGCCAGGCATCATAGAAATGCCAATCAGAAGCATTGTTACTCCCATTCTCTGAATTTTCTTACTCAGCCTTCCATTTCCATTAAAAACCATTCTCTAAAATTAAACTTTAGATTGATAACTTTCATGCAGCTTCCATGCAGAGGTGAAATTTCTAACTACTTATTAGAAAGAATTCCTCCATGTGTTGCAATGAAATTGGATTAATCCTTGTTCAAGTCAGATGAATACTTCTGGAGTCTTTTTTTTTTTTTTTTTTGACAGATTTAAACAACAAAATAAAACATACATGACCATGGCCGTTTATATATAACCATAGAATTAATTGTGAATATAGTTGTAAGACACCTTTGAGAATGTTTTATTTGAGATTATTTTTAACGAATGCAAGAAAGAAGGACTTGAAAGGTTAAACAATTGCCTACAACCTCACAACTGTATTTTATCAATTTCTTAAAACATTTCACGTGTGATAGATTCCTTCCTAGGGATGAAGGTGACATGTTTTGTCACACACGACAGAAATGATAGGGAGAAAAGAGGAAGTGAGCCAGTTTAGGGCACTGAGCTTCCTTGGTATCAGCCAATGTAGCCTAAGAATAGACTTGGCGACTTCATTCTGCCCAAGATTTTGTTATCTTTGTATTGTGGCATGTTTCAATCCCAGACTCCCCTAATCAGAATATTGAACACAGTGCTAATCCCCCGCCCCTTTGCAGAAATGCCCTCTTGTCGGTGGCTCCCTGACCTGTTTAGTGGTTCTTGCTTGGGTGGTGATCACACCTATATCTCAAATAGCTTTAAGCTGTAGATGCTATTGGCACAGGTGGTGTTTCCTTTATGAAGTAGAGCTAAGGCTTGGATTCTAGCTTTTCAGATGAAAATCAGCCATTGTCTTTTACATGTGCTATTGAGTAATAATTTTAAGAAATAGTAAAATGATGACTCTTATAGAAAGTACAATGAACACTCATTGAAGGTTTTATTTAACTTCTTTAATTAATGAGTATGATGTTATAACTGGTTCAAAGGAAAATTAAAGCAAACACACACATATGGACCATCAAGAATACAGAAATATATTTGCAAATAGATACAAAGTGGCCAATATCCACAGGGCAATAATCAAGTGCATCTCCACAAGCACAGTCTGCTTTTCTATGAGCAAGAACTGTTTGCACTACTGTCAGCGTTCTACGATGTCCACGTTTGTGTAATAGCTCCAAGACACTGGCAGAATTCAGTGATTCTCCTGCGCATCTCCAGGGTAGATACTGAATTCTGAGCATGTTCCCTAATGGGCACACTATGCAGTGTCTGTCACAAGCCATCAGGGATACCCCGCGGCCTGGCCCAGTGACAGTTCCTACTTGACAGCTCTGCGGGATTTTTACTTTGTCCATGAACTTCTTGACTTGGCTCTTAGATATAATTTTAAGAAAGCCATAAACTTACTTATCAAAATACTCCTCTTTGAAAATACTGGGAATAAAACAATTATCAGTGGACACTGGTTCTCCTATTTAAGTGAAATGTGAAATGTCAACCAGTTCAGAAATAGGAGATAAAAACACTCACACCGACCAAGTCACCATTCCAACCAGCTTTCTAACTGTCAGAAGCAACATCTTCTAAATATGGACTCTTTTCCAGGCTTTATGTTAAATTAAGCACTTCCAAACTCTTATTTATTTTAATCCCCAGGATTCCACAGCTCCATTTGATAGACGAAGAGGCTGACTTTCGTAGTAGATTTGCCGGGACTGCAGCCCAGGCGCTGCGCCGAGAGCCGTGTGGACGCAGGAGAGAGACGTGTGGGTGTTTCCATCCACAAAGTGCCTGCGGAGCACCGTTCTCAGAGGCCTGACTGCTAAGATTAAGCATGAAACCGGAACCCAGGCTTGACGGAGCTGGGGCTCTTTGAGAGATGCGTGCCTCTTTCCTGCCGGCCTCGCCTGTCCACTGCTCCCCAGCTGGGCAGGGTGGGTGGGCAGGACTCAGCCCTTTAGCAAAAAGAACAAATAAGCCATGACTGAGAGTTGGATTGTCAAATAATTTAAATTAAAGATACCTTAAATGCTTAAAATATTTAACCCCTCGAATTAAAATTTGAGATATAGGGAGTTTACTGATGACCAGAGCTGTGACATTGTACATGTCCTACATTGACTTACAGAGTATTTGCTTTGTCAAACTTTCTAAATGTCACTTGGTGTTGCCAAGAGAGCAAACCTTGCCCCCCATCCCTGACCCCATGCTTGGCCACGGATTTGGCCATCACTGAGGACAATAAAATATTTTCACATCTGAATTTAGAAGAGAGATTGGACAGCTTACTAAACATGTTTTTAACAAATTTTGAGCAGCAAGCTGTTTGCGTATAGAAAAAAATCGCTTCATCAGAGGAAGAGAACCTTATTATGAAGGCGCTGACTTGCTCAAAAGGGCATGCGTTGGCAGCTCTTGTTTTTCCACAGTGACATCATCCAGATGGGAATTATACCAAAAGTCTTGTTTTTCCCTTCATGAAATTATAAAATTAAATTTAAAACAATCTTTATTTTAGGTTATTTGCCTTAAAAAAAAATCTGAAGTGCAGAGGCGGTGTTCAGAGCAGGTGCTCGGTTTCATACCCTGTCTGGCTGTTCTTGCTGTGTGGCCTTGGAGAAGTTGCTCAACATCTTCGAGTCTCCATTTTGTCATTAGAAAATGACAATAATGATCATTCCCACCTCATTGCATTGAAAATTAAACAAGTTAACAGAATGAAACAAATGCTCAATAAATATTTTTTGGGTCAATATTGTTTTTTAAGGTGAATAAGGAGAACAATCTTAGACGCAGGAAAGAACACTTGACCATGGCCAAGGGCGCTGACGCTCACAGAGCAGACATACGCGGCATTGCTGTTTCTTTGTGGCATGTACAACCGGTAACCTGGGCCAGTCCGAGTCGGAACCACAGCAGCAGGGGTGCTGGGCTGCGAGAGGCTGTGCTTGGCTCTGTGCTGGTGGCGATTGCCCAGAGCACACGGTGGGCTTCCCGCCTCGCGCTACATCACAGCGACATCTACTCTGGACTGACCCCGTGTGCTTCTTATGTTCTCCGGTCGTTTGCAGGTCAGAAAGCTGACACACAGGGCTATCGGGGTCAACACTGAAACCTGGGCATCCATAGATGCCGACAGTTGCATAGACGATGGAATTTGGCTCCCAAATAATGCCACCATGACACAAGTTGACAAAGATTTGGTTCATCTCTTTCTCAGAGCCGATACCGCCCGCCACTGCTGTCATGAGGACTCAGTGCCGGCAGCGTGACGAGACCAATGAAACAGAAATTAATTTATCATTATTTCTATAATTCGGCAGTTCCAGCCAGTGTGATTGTCAATCGTTCGCCAATAAAGAAATGTTTAGAAGAAAATTAAAGTTGCAAACCATGTACTGATTATACGAAATACTTTAGACTAAAAAAGTTCAATTATAGATACCAGTGGATAGTTCACATTTTCCTTGTAGAGAACTGCTTAATTTTCATTGAAAATTATTATTTTTTTTCTGAAGAAGCCATTTATTCATTGAAAAATAACTACTTAGCTCCTGTGATATTTTTGTCCTTTGCTGGTGCTGGAAGTAGGTTGTGCTACCTTGGGTCTCCTGGGAGGCAGACGCTAGGGCAGGGACAGACTCATCAGGGTTGTCAGCGGAGTGTTTGTGAGGGGCTGGAGGAAGAAGGAAGAACCTACAAAGGCACATGCTTGTCACTGGCAGGATCAAGTGCTTCAGCTCAATCCAGCATGTGCTCGTTGGTGGTGTCCCAGCCCTGAGTGAGCACAGGGGAGGAGTGAGCCGTGAACAAGTCAGACGTGGGGCCGCAATCGCTACCCCTCACACGCACAACTCAAGGTCCATGAGTCTGTCCATTTGCACCTTTGCCGCTAGACTGTGAGCTCTAAGCAGACAAAGACCGTAACGTAGTTTCTCTGCATCCCTCATGCGCAGTTCCTTACATGCACTTAGCAGACAGTTGTTGATTTGTACTGTTCTTGTACACGGACAAAGCATTACGCAAGCGTAATATATCATTATCATCGTTGCCGTGACAGCAGATCCCAAACCCAATTTTCATTCCATATCATTTCTCCTTGCGTATCCTTTTGAGGGAAAAGACAATCATTCTCTTGCACAATATATCACTCTCTTGTATGCGAGGGCCACTCGCAGCCCAATGCAATTTCTAAAATGACAGCGGGCAGTGGGGAATTAAGCCCAAGACCAATCTTTTCCCTCCCCAGAAATCCTTGACTTGCAGACTCAGGCCTTCTCCTTGTTCCTGCCACGCCGGCTCCATCATCCTCAGGTGTGAAGGTCCTGACACCCATTCCCTTCTCTTGCAGTCAAACCCCTGCTTAGGGAGAGACTGAACGCCGGGTTTGTGCCACCCGCTGGAGTTCCAGTCCCCAGGCTTTCTCTCTCAGGCCGTTCGGTGTCCTGCAGGGAAGCTCGGTGACCCAGGCGGGAAAAGATGAGCTACAATTGCAATGCACGTGTCTGAGGCACTTTGGAGGTGTCTTTACACGTCCAGTTTGTCCCTTTCCAGTGGTTTTTCATTATGAAAATATCTACATCAGACAGAGTAAAACAGAGAATGATAGGAGGCCACCACAAACTATTATATCTCTCAGCTTTATCAAACCTTAATATTTTACCTGCCTGACTCCAGCTACTTATTTATCACTCCCGGGCATGTTTTATATTTTCACATCACACGTGTGTCTCCATAAGCAATGAGTAATCTTGTTTTGCATGTTCTTAACCTTGAAATGAATTACATCATTTTGTTTATACCTGTGACTGGGGTTCCCCACGCCGCCCTCAGACTCAGTGATCCACTAAGTGGACTCCCAGGACACAGCAGACAGTCACACTCTCCTGCTGTGACTTAGCACAAGAGCAGATATGGAGCAGAGCCAGCACAGGGGAAGGCACGTGGGGAGAAGTCTGGGGAAACCAGGCACGAGCTTCTAAGGGCTTCTCCGGGTGGAGTCACACAGGATGCACCGAGCTCCTGCGGCCACAAGGTAGGACAACACGACTGAAGTGTCGTCAACCAATGAGGCTCATTAGAGACTCAGAGCCCAAGGTTTACTGGGGCTGGTCACGTGGGCACTCTCTGCCTGGCATGTACCCAAATTCCAGACTCCTGGAAGGGGAGCAGGTGTTCAGCATGAACCACGTTGTCTGCACAGTTGACACAGTGACCCCCCTAACCAGTCATGGAATGCTGAGAACCCCCCACATCCGAGTTCCCAGACGCCAGCCAGGAGCCCACCTTGCAGGCAGGCCTCTCTAAGGAGCGTGGTCTCAGCTGCAGGGTTAACTCTTTCCACATGAATCCATATTGTAACTTGCCTTCATTACGCAACATTAGGATTTTAAGATTCATGTATTTGATGCATTGAGATTTGGTTCATTATTTTTTATGGTATTCTATTAATAAACATTTAAGCTGTTTCCTATTTTTTAGTGTTTCAAATAATAGTGCAATGAGCATTCTTCTGGATACCTTCTGGACCTATTAATATAGCAAGTTTCTCAGGACTACAGTGTGTGCACATCTTCCTCTTTGAGAGGCACAACCGCATGCTTTCCACAGTGCACCTACTTCACAATTGCACCGGAAGTGTGAGTGTTTGCTTCTTTAGCTCCTCATCAATGCTGGACACTGTCAGCATTTTCACTGATCTGATAAGAATGAGGAGGGGTTTCCCTTAATTTTATAATTCTTTAGGTATCCGTGCACCTGGGAAGCAAGCTCTGTTACAAGGCAGGGACTTGGAGACCCTGGACACAATCCAAGAAGGCTCAAGGCCAGACAAGAGAAGGACAAGGGCTGCTTCTCCCTAACCACCTCCACCTTGGCAAGAGTGGGCTTCAGTAACTCTGAGCTAGCATCAAAGGAGGTTGCATTTAGAAGCTATTACATTTATCCATGATCAAATACTGCCAGTTTCTGGGTAAAATATAACCAAGGATCTTTCCTGTGATTCATACACTACTCAGAAATTCTTGGCTTCCTAGATCCCCAATAAAAATTCCAAAACTCTAAGCAATAATTCTTAGCAGTACTTTCTTTTTGGCTGAGAACACCAGGAATAGGGCCAGGCACAAACAGAGATACTTTGCAAAACTCAGCAAAGATTTCTTCAGGGGCTGCCCTCTCTGAGCTTCCTGTGACGTGGTGCCCACAGCGTGTTGTATAGACGTGACTGAACCTGTGCTGTGCTATGGTCCCCCTGGGGACACTCGTCCAGGACATTGTTGTCTGTGACCTGAGGGCACTCCCCGTCCAGTGGGGGCAAAGCAAACAAAATCAGCAGGTCCCCAGGTATCCCACCTGGGGACACACCCAGGGAAGTAGAGAAGGTGTGGTTTGCAGTAGCCCTTCCAATGCAGAGCAGCTTAAATCCAGGCAAGGAATTTCTTATGACAATACTGTGGCATGTTGTGGGCTGACTTGTGTCTCCCCCAACACTCATAAGTTAAAGTCCTAAACCCCAATGACTCAGCAGGTGACTGTATTGGAAAACAGGGTCTTTGAAGAGATCATTATGGTCAAATGAGCTTATCTGGGTGGGCTCTAATCCCACTGACTGGTGTCCTTGCAAGAAGAGATCAGGACACAGACGTACCCAGAGGGACGACCATGAGCGGAGACATGGAGAAGGCACCAAGGAGAGAGAGCTCAGAAGGAACCAACACTGTTGACACCTTGACCTTGGACATTGAGCCTGCAGGGCTGTGAGAGAACAAATTCCTGTTGTTTCAGCCCCAGTCGTGGTGCTTTGCTACGGCAGTCTGAGCCCACTAACACAGGGAGAGGAGCAGGGGTGCAACAGGGAGCGAGAGCCCACTGCACTCGCTTCCTTTGTCTCTGCCTGGCCCCTTCCTCCTCTTCTCCAGTCCATGTGGTAGGAATCCTGCCAGCTGACAGCACCTGTCTTCCATGGGGTGGAGATTTAGCCACCTGGAGAGGAAGGCCATGTTCTTTACTGGGTTCAAGTGTCAAAATTCCCAGGGGTGGGCTTGGGTCAGCTCAGCTGGGGTCAGGGCTGCCCTGTAGGCTGCACGGTGGGGGTGATGAGAAAGGCCATGCTGGGGTGACCATGCGGATGGCCCAGGGTAGACACTGGAGGGGCAGGAGAGGGTCCCAGGAGCAGGGCAGCTCCTGGGCACATTAAGACCTGTGCTGTAAGGACCAGGCTGCTCTGCTGGAGGGAGGGGATCTCAGCCGTGAGCTAGAGGACCAGAGTGGGCTCAGGGCATGTTGTAAAGGAGATGGCCCATGTTGGGGCAGGCCAGAGCACCCATCCTGGCCCAGGTATTTTTATCTTGGTCATCAGAGGCTGCACTGGAGGGTGCCGGGGGAGGCCGGCCTGCTCAGCGTCAGAGCCGGCGTGTCCCTTCCACCTGCAGCTTCCGAGTTAAGCAGGATGCTGGACAGAAAAACGGACTTACGGCCACACACAAGACCTACCAAATCAGACTTTCTGGGGCAGGAGCCAGGACTGTAAATTTTTAACAAGCTCTCCAAGCAATTCAGAGGCACATTGCAGATTCGGTATCTGGAGAGTCACTTGGAAGCTTCTGGCAAGGACTTTCCCTGCCCTGACTCGCCTCTGCTCTCTGTCGCTTTTTATACGTGGAACAATGTATTCATGTTATATTTCATAACCAGTAGCTATAGAACGTGTGTCTGTGCATATGTATGTATATGTGTGTTGTGTATTGTTTTTGTGTGCTGTGCATGCACATGTTATGTCTGTGTGTGTGCATGTATGTGTTCTTGCACACCCAAGACCGTTTCCTGTGAAGCCCCTGGGTGGGTGCTGTATCAAACCTAGACTGCTTCACTGGGGGAGCGAAATCAAACAGAACAAAACAGCTCAAATAAAACGTCAGCACAGCAGAAGCAGTTTGGAGGAACAAGACATTCCTGCAAGGCTGATTTGTAGCACCTTTGGTTAAAATCAGCCATGACAGATACATCTCAGAGCCCTTTTCTAGTTTCCATAGGCGAGCAAGCTAGGACGCTCTCTTGTGTGTGGGGGAGCATTCAGGCGGAAGGACTGCTCCGCGTCTGACTCTGCTGAGGGTGTTGTACGCTCTGTCCGTCCCCTTTAGGTGACGATGTCTGCGTGAGGGCTGTTTGGGACCCGGAGAGAGTCGTTCATGATGCACATTATGCATTTCTTGGCAGTAAATGATCCCTGAGGGTGCTGCTCCGTCACACATGCAATCTACAAAGCATGTCCTCTCCAGGGGCCATCTATAAAGATGTGAGCAGCCACAGAAGGAGGTCCCAACAGTGACATCTGGGATGATGCAGGGCACAAGAGCACGAAAAGGCAGGTGCGAGTACATGAAGGAGAAGGTACTGCCACTCTCTGCACCAGTTTTAGTCCATTTTTTGAGGGTAATGTCATCTTTCACTGGACCACGAAACTCCTCCCTTTCACTCTGTGCTTCTCGGAGGCTGTGTGTTGAGCCTGGGTCAGCACTGCGGGGGCCGTTTCTACTGCTTGTCCAGCCACACTGCGAGCAGCTTAGGGAGCAGGGCTGCACCACCTCTGCTTGGCACTCTCTCCAGTTTGCAAGTTCCCTGCTTCCACGTTGCTTCCCTGCCTGAATACCTGCAGCCTAGCACTTCTCCCGAGAAGAATTTCCCTAAAGGTCATTAATGCAATGTTATTGAAAGTCATTTTAGAAATCAGATTTATTTCCAAATCTATAAATCTTCATTTTGATCCTCATAAGGGCTTCCTGGAAACCTTTAACGATCTGTTTCAAATTCTATTCGATAAGATTTGACATATTTTTCAAAGAGCCTCAGAATGACAAGGCAAAAACTGTGTTGGATGTTGTTGGCATTAAAGGACCCATATGCCCCAACAGCGTCACTTCTTACATTATGTTCATTTACTTTATGGATTAATTTTATTGTAGAAAAACTGACTGCTGATTTCTTCTGGGAAACACATAGGAGTCCAGATTTTAATATATTCTTTCCCTCTGCCAAGAAAACTTCAGGAAGTCACAGTTTTGTGAATATATATAACCAGCATCTCGGAATTCATTTGTGGAGTCGTCTAAATTTAATCCATTAGGCCAGAATCCTAAAGTTCCTGTGTATGCAAAAGCCTCACTTAAGTTTAAATTAATTGATAAATAGTTGCATCTTTATGTTTCAAATTATTTCAGAAAGTGCATGGTTTGGCTTTCATGTCTAAGGCAGTTAATAAAGAATGGCTAATTTAAATAAAGCGGTTTGCATCAATCTTGAAATCCTTGTCTATTTATCTCTTAGTTATGAGTAAAAATAGATGCAATTAAAGCAGCCAGGCACACAGATGAGCCGGACCTTGCAGGAGCTAAAGAAATGAAACTTGGCTCTGGGAGGCCACAGGGCACCATTGTGTTGGTTGCTGGGAGGTCGAATTCTCTAACAGAGAGCCCCAGGGGCCAGAGCAGCTATGGTGGGCTCAGCTGGGAGGGTCCACAGCATGTCAGTCTTGGGAGATTCTGCCCAGCACTGGGACAAAGGACAAGGGACAAGGGACAAGGATCCTGGCACCCCTGAGCCCTTCCCACACGAGGAGTGTCATGTAGGCATTTCACAGGGGGTTGCTCATAGGTGGCCGGAGGATCTGAGGGGAGGAGGCTCGGGAGGACACTGGGGAATTTGCGTGGCTGGAACTGGTGCTGAGACAGGGCTCTGGTCTGCGGGAAACCCTGGGCTTCACGGGAACGGTGACGCTGGCCCCAGGGCATGGCCAGAGGCCTACACAGGCCTCCAAATAGGGCCTGGCCAGAGGGAGATCAGAGCCTAAATCAGGGGCCAGCAGGTGTGGCAAGTGAGTGAAGCTGGTGCACTCTGCTGGAGGCTGCTGGGGAGGTCATGAGCTCATCCCCGCTCATGCCTGCTCACGCCTCTGCTCCTGGCTTCCTCGAGTTCACAGAGTCTTGCAGGGATGGGGCACAGGGCCTGGAATGCTCCTGTTCATGGCTTCCCTGAACGCCACCCTCCAGGCACAGCCAGCACAGGCACGGGAAGAGGCAGGGGTCCTCCACATGCCCCTGGGCTTCCAGACCCTGCCTGGGGGCAGGCAGCTCTGGGCAAGGTGGGGCCACCTCCTCTGTGTGCTTTAGCTGTACTCTGAGGGCTCTGGAGCAACACGTCCTGGTGGGTTTGGGGGCCACAAGGAACAGTCTCAAGATGACCTGCACTGATGACTGTCAACCTTCACCATTGGTGCAGTGTGTGTCTATGGTCTTGGTTTTGACATGAGCTAATCTGCACTGTGTTTTCATCAAATGTGGTCCCACTAAATAATAACAATAGAAATCATGACAGAGACAGCTGGAATCTGTGTTGACCACCCCCCTTGAGTGAGGTGTGCCCATAACTTAGCCTGGGATGACTGGCTATGGGGGAAAGTGATTCCTGGCCCTCCAGGGATGTCCTGAGCTCTGGAGCCCCAACCTCACATGTCTCAGGCACTTGGAATACAGGCGAAGGAGCAAGAAGATGGAAAGAACCTGGGATTCTGAGTGTTCTGCCTGCCCAGGGCCATGATGATGCTACTGGTTAGTGAAACAGAAACTTCCTTTTAATGCAACTGCATTTCAAAGTCTCTGAGGTTAAAGCTTATTAACATGTGCCCTAATGAGCACCCCAGTGCTTACTAAGGGCTTACTGTACTCCAGATATCCTTCTGAGCATCATGCCGATTATCTTATTTCATTCCCTCCAAAACAATGGGAAGGAAGTACTATCGCTGTCATTTTAAGATGATGAAATAAGGGGTAAAGAAAGATTAGGTGACTTGTCCAAGGTCACACAGAGACTAGGGATGAAGCTAGGATGTAAATGTTCTGACTCCAGGACACACGGCATTAGGGAGTTTGAATCTCTCAGAAAGGACCTCTGGTCAGTGGGAAGAGGAACAAGTGGATAAGGTTGTCTTTGCAGTCCTGAGTCCTACCGGATACTCCCTAGGTGACTTTGTCGAGCTGCTTTGTCCCGGGAGGCTGCAGGGAGGTTCCAAAGTCAGGATGCTGGCAGGGCTGAGCTGTCTGGAGCTCGCTGCCTCAGTGTGGTGGGAGCCTTTGAGGGGTGACAGGAAAGTTTTGGACACAGTATCTGGCTGCTTATCTGGAAGTGGTGGTGGTGGGGAAATTTCCTTTGTAAGTGTTGGATCTTGTATATAATTCTGGCTTCTTCTTAAGGCTGTGTTAGTTTTTCTGGGGACTTCTCTTTCTCTTCCTGACTGCTTCCACCAATCTCTAAAGCGTCAGAGTTCAGCTTTAGCTTAGGAATCCAAGCCCTTTTATGTTTTCAGCTATTCACTTGGAGTGACTTTACATTATGGGGACAGTGTAAGATGTGACTGCAGAGGTGGATTGGAGTCAAAATGCCAATCCATAGCAGGGCTTTTTAAAGCAAGGTCCTGATTTCATGTTCTTGAAGCTACTTGGTATATTGGAGACGCTTAGCGTCAACCTGTCCCAAGAAGCCACAGCAGGGAAGACAACTACTGGTTAAGGTGTGAGGCTTTCTGCCTTGCTGAGACCTGGTGATATTCTACCATGTTCTAAGACTCTGAGAGCCAGCCTTCAAGAACCCACATAGGCTTTTGAAAGCAATTTCAATTACAGATGACATCAGATCTAAATCAGGATCTGACGAAAGCAGCTGCTGCTAATCAGTCACTCTGGTTCACCACTTTAGGCTCCTACTGGCAAGAGGCAGATTCAATCCATTTAATAAGATGGCCCTGCTTTGGCGGGTACCGTGGCCCTGTGGGTTCCTCACCCAGAAAATGGCAGAGCCGTCTTTGGGAACAGCCAGCACCTGCCTGGGTGGCTGGGCATCCCGGGGCCACCTGGGCGGAGCAGTCTGTGTCCGAGGGATTCTGAGTGACATTTCTCGTTTACAAGGTGACCCCGAGCACAGAACCTTTTAATTAGCCCACAGATCCAGCCTGCTTTGTGTGGGTGACTGTCAGTTTCTTTGCCTTCCGCTGCCCTCTGTTGCCATGGCAACGCTCTGCTAACAATGGGTCTGCGGGCAGCGTCAATATTTCTGACGGGAACGTGAGGCTGCAAATGACGCTGTCCACACGTTTCATGACTCGCAGGCAGCACTGCGCTGCGCAGGGGGTGGTGAAGGGAAGCAAGTTTATCTTCTTAAAGAAAATAATTAATTTTAAAAACTGACATATTAGATTATATGTATTTATCATGTACAACATGATGTTTTGAAGTATATAGACCTTGTGGAAATGTTAAATCTAGCTAATTAACAAATGCATTACTCCACATAGTTATCTTTTTTTGTGGTGAGAACACTTACTCACTTTCTGGCATTTTTCGAGAATTCCATATATCGTCGTTGACTATTGCAGTGGTCCCCAACCTTTTTGGCACCAGGGACCAGTTTCATGGAAGACAATTTTTCCACATATTGGGGTGGAGTGGGGTGATGGTTTGGGGATGATTCAAGTACACCATTACATTTATTGTGCACTTTATTTCTATAATTATTACATTGTAATATATAATGAAATAATTATACAACTCACCATAATGCAGAATCAGTGGGAGCCCTGAGCTTGTTTTTCTGCAACAACCCAGTCCCATCTGGGGGTGATGGGAGAAAGTGACACCCCAGCGTGTTGCGTATGTCCAGTCTACTCCATAATCTTGTTTTCATTGCTGTCACTGCAGAAACCCTGCTTCACAAAGATAGGATGTTGGAAATGAAAGAAGGCTTTTCAGTGCTTTTGTGGCAATCTCAGGATATTGTGCCTTGACTTTAATCCAGAACACATGGAGATTTGAAGTTGTCTCAAACATACTTTTAAGGCCACTGTCATTTGCGATCTCAAGCAGTTGATCCTCTTCCAGCACAGACGAAGTCGATTCACCCGGCTTTTTTTTTTTTTTTTTTTTTTTTTGAGACAGAGTCTCACTCTGTTGCCTAGGCTAGAGTGAGTGCCGTGGCGTCAGCCTAGCTCACAGCAACCTCAAACTCCTGAGCTCAAGCGATCCTCCTGTCTCAGCCTCCCGAGTAGCTGGGACTACAGGCATGCACCACCATGCCCGGCTAATTTTTTCTATATATATTTTTTTAGCTGTCCATATAATTTCTTTCTATTTTTAGTAGAGGTGGGGTCTCGCTCTTGCTCAGGCTGGTCTCGAACTCCTGAGCTCAAACGATCCGCCCACCTCGGCCTCCCAGAGTGCTAGGATTACAGGCGTGAGCCACCGCGCCCGGCCAATTCACCCGGCTTATTCACAAATGGGTCACGGATCCATTCCTTCCCACTTCGGGAGTCTTTTGTGGTTGGGAAGTAAATGCTCAAACTCTTTCGAAAGCTGAGATAGGTGACCATGCACCAGCTGGGAGAAAGAAGGCCCTGGCTCAGTCTCTTTCAAAATCTCTGCTAATGTTTGAAATATGTCAAAAATCCCAATGTTCACTCATCGCCCCCATAATTCCAGTTTGGCTTTGAATGCAGCCACTTTATCTGCCAACTTGAACACAGTTGTTCTCCCCCAAAGTGACGGATTGAGCTGATTGAGCAGGTTGAATATGTCACACAAGTAAGCAAGTTTTGCACCCCATTCTGTGTCATTGAAATGTGCTGCCAATCAGTGGTGACTGTTTTTCTAAAAGAAATCTCCAGAGTGGCTCATAACTCAGAAACTCTGGCCAGTGACCTACCTGTAGAAAGCCCTCTCACTTCTGGGTATAAGAGAAGACACAAGTGCTCTGCATCCATCTCCTCACAGAGCTGTGTGAACAGATGTGAGTTAAGGGCATGCACTTTAATGTGGTTGATAATTTTAATTACATCCTGTAAGATGTCTTTTAGTTCAGGTGACATTTTTTGACTAGCCAGCATTTCTCTGGCTGCCACAGTGTGTAGACTCATGTTCAGAAGTGATCTCCTTGACCTGAGTAGTGAAACCAGAAAGCCGTCCAGTCACGGCAGCAGTTCCGTCCATGCATACACCCACACAAAATGACCAATTCGGTTTTCCTGATATGTAATCATGCAAAGACTTGAATAGTTCTGCAGCTGTGGTGTTGGTTGGCAACCAAAGTGCACATAACATATCCTCATGCACATCCTCCTGGAAAATATATCACACACAAACAAGCATTGTTGCCTTGTTGTCAACATCAGTGGACTCATCAACCTGGATTGCATACCACGGTGGCTCATTAATCCTCTCTAACAATTGTGCCTCAGTATCCTCTGCTATTTCATCAATTCGTCTAGTTATGGTGCTAGCCAAAAAAGGAACATGTGCCACCTTTTGAATTGCAGCCTCTCCTAAAAGTTCACGGCAAACGTCCTTAGCAGCAGGTAGGATCAGCTCTTCGCAATAGTAAAGGGCTTCTTAGCTTTAGCAACGCGGTCAGCCACTAAGAATGATGCTATCAGGGCAGACACATGTGATGAAGGGGTGGTCTTCAAGAATTGCTTCTGTTCTTCATATTTTTTTTCTTTTGGAAAACTCCAAATGAATGTCTTTGAATGCAGGGTGCTTGGTCTCCATGTGGCAAAGCAGCTTTGAAAGTTTCATGGCTTCGCTGGACAGCCAGTCACCACATATTATACAAAGTGGCTTGGAGAATGAATCACCTATTGTGATGAACGTGTAATTTAAGTAGGACTCTTGATATTTTCTTTCAAATGCAGCTTTTGTTTTGTTGGCCATCTTAGCATCTTCTGCTATCTCATCATTGGGTCTTTCCCTCTTTTCAAAGAAGCGCTCCAGTGACATTTGTCTTTTGCTCATCTTTGCTAGGGTTAGCCTGTGGGCTTAGCAAAACTGAGACCGAGACAAGTGCGCAGTGCAGGAAAGAAGTGCAGATGGAAGTGGTAAGTAAAATAATGGGCAGGCCATGTGAGGACTAAAATAAGTGCCAGATTCTGACTTAAAGCTGTCCCCAGATGCAGCTATACAATTGAGGTAAGATGCTCACTTGCCACTGTAAAGCCTGCCACCAGACGCAGCTTCATTTTCACTTTCCCTTCACTGATAGGGTTTTGATATGAGTCTGCAAGCAATTGATTTATTGTGGTCTCTGTGAAGTCAAACCTCTCTGCTAATGACAATCTGCATTTGCAGTCGCTCCCCAGCACTGGTATCACCACCTCAGCTGCACCTCAGATCATCAGGCGTTAGATTCTCGTAAGGAGCCGTAACCTAGATCCTCGCATGCAGTTTACAGTAGGGTTCAAGCTCCTATGAGAATCTAATCTAATACTGCCGCTGATCAGGCAGGAGGCGGAGCTCAGGTGGTGATGCCAGCGATGGGGAGCAGCTTTGTGGTACAGACGAAGCTTCGTTCACTCACCTGCCTCTCACCTCCTGCTGTGCAGCTGGACTGCACAGGCTGCGGATGGGTACTGGTCTGCAGCCTGGGAGTTGGGGACTGCAGAACTAGAGTCACCATACTATACAACAGATCTCTTGAAGTTACTCCTCCTGTCTACCTATAAATATGTATTCTTTAACCATCGTCTCCTAAACCCCTCTCTCCCTAACAACCCCAGCCTCTGGTCACCACCATTCCATTCTCTGCATCTATGAGTTCAATATTTTACAGGGTATATGTCCCAAGGAGGTGAAATCAGTGTGTCCAAGAGAAATCTGCACTCCAGTGTTTATCACAGCACTATTCCTGATAGCCAAGATTTGGAATCTACATAAGTGTCCGGCAACAGATGAATGGACAAAGGAAGGATGGTGTATGTACACAAGGGAGTACCATTTGGCCTTAAAAAGGAAGGAAGTCCTGCCATTTTCAATAACATGGGTTAATCTGGAGGATATCATGTTAAGGGAAATGAGTCAGGCCCAGGGACTTGTTTATCTTAAGTATAAAACACAGAAGCAAAAGTATCAAATGCTCCAAAACATACTGGAAAGTAAGAACACTCCTCAGCCACGGCATTTTGACTTCACTAAAGTCAACTCTTCTCACAGAGGTGGGAAGACTACAGGATAATCTTTATTAACAGGTAACGTATGCCAAGCCCAATGCATTTGTTTACTAATACTGGGTCACAAGGAAATGTGATTAGAAACCTGAGATCCTATCAAATGTATAATATTAACTATCTTCGGAGTACTGCCAACATCTCTGGTCGTGGGAACACATTCATGCCAGCCTGTGGGGACATCCCGGGATGGGCAGGTTCCAGGGCAGAAGCTGTGTCTTTGCAAAGGGCTCCAGCCTTTCGCAGAGCTGCTGATGTCTCGATGTTCTTCCCTTCCTTCCTTTCTTCTGGAAGGGAAGAAATGATCGTCTGCCACAGGGAAATTGAAGTCAAACCTAGAATGTGGCCTCAGCACTTTGTCCCAGGAGTCTGACCTCAGAGGCCTGAGTCCCGGAAGGTGTGCTCTGGAGCCCTTGGGATGGTTGCCAAGGGCACCACCTCTTTTTGACTCTTGTCTTCATTTCTTTCCTGTCTCACCAGCTCAGCTGAGCATGAGCTGTGCCTGCTTATCGGGTCCCAGGTGTCCACCTGCTGGTCCCGTGTCTGTGCAGAGCTGGTTCCTGCCTGCTGTGCTCTCTCGGCTCTGGGATTCCCAGCTGCACTGCTGGTCGGTGCCGGTGTGGTGCTGGTGCACGGCACAGCCTCCCCAGAGGGCGACGAGACTGGGCTCCTTGTTGCCTAGTGATGTGGTCCTGCCAGGGGACCATGAATTGCCAATTCAACCCTTGACTTGCATGGGAGAGTGAGGATCATTCTTCCACGGCAGTAGGGCTGCTTCAAGACAGACAAAGACTCACCACGTCAGTACTTAGGAGAGTGTTTCATTAAGTGCTAAATAACTATTGTAATTACATTACCTGCAGCTTACTTGATTATTTAATTCAGCCTGTTGAGGAATTAATTGCTATTTAATCAGCACTGTCGTTTGGAGGAGAGGCGCAGTCAGGGAGATTCTGTGCTGGTAATGACACACCACTGCTCTTTCTCCCCAGCAGATGTGGTCTAACAGCTGGAGGCCATCTTCCCATTAGTGCTTCGGATTCTCTAAATCCAGACGAATGAGGGCTGGGTGCTGGCAGGGCATCCGCAGGGTCTCTGGGACACCAGGAGCATTGCCAGTCTTGGTGCCACCACCACTGATGTCTCTGGACAGTGAATGCCACAGCCGAAGCCCCTGGGTCAAGGCTCCATGAGGTGGGAAACCAAAGCTGTATCCTAAAATTTCCAATGGGCCAGTATTGCCTGGAGGGGAGGATGATAAAATTTAAAAACTTCTGCTTTGAAAAACACACTGACAAGAGGATGAGAAGATGAGCCACAGACTGGGAGAAAGACACATGTGATAATATGTTAAAGATACAGATGATAAAAGACTATTGTGTAAAAGAAAAGAATTCTTAAAACTCACCACAAGAAAATGAATAACCCAGTTAAAAAATGGGCAAAAGACCTCCACAGATACTTCACCGAGAAGATACACAGAGGATGAATAACTATATGAAAAGTTGCTCAACATTATGTCATTGAAGAGCTGCAAATTAAAACCACAATAAGATACTACTGCACATCTACTATGAACAGAATGGCCAAAATTCAGAACACTGACACCACCAAATGCTGGCGAGGTTAGGAAGCAACAGGAACTTTGATTCATTGCTGGTGAAAATGCAAACAGAACAGCCGCTTTGGGAGACAGTTTGGCGGTTTATTACAAAACTAAATATCCCCTTACCATACAATCCAGCAATTGTGCTCTGCAGTGTTTACTCAAAGGAGGTGAATACTCATGTCCACACAAAAACCAGCATATAAATGTTTATAGAAGCTTTATTCATATTAATATATCAAAACTGGAAGCAACCAAGATGTTTTTCAGGAGGTGAATGAATAAATAAACTGTAGTGTATCCAGACAATAAAATATTATTCAGCACTAAAAAGACATAAGCTATCAAGCCATGAAAAGACATGGAGGAAACTCAAGTGCACATTGCTGAGTGAGAGAAGCCAGTCTGAAAAGGCTACACACCTAATTCCAACTACATGACTCTCTGGAAAAGGCAAAGCTATGGAGACAGTAACAAAAACCCAGTGGTTGTCAGGGGTTGGGGGGAGGGAGGGATGAACAGGTGGAGCACGCAGGATTTCGAGGGCAGTAAAACTACTTTGTAGGATACGATCGTGGTGGATGCATGTCACTGCGCCTTTGTCCAAACCCACGGAACGCAACACTACCAGGGAATCCTGATGCAAACCACGGGCTCTGGGTGATGATGACATGGTGATTCGGGGTGGACAATTGTGACACATGGGCCACTCTGCTGTGGGAAGCTGGTGCTGGAGGAGGCTATGTGTGGACCCCGGGGGTATTAAGGGAACTCTCTCTATTTCACCCACAGTTTTGCTGTGAACCTCAAAGTAGTCTAAAAAGCAAAGCTTATTAATTAAAAAAATAATACAGAGGACTTTGAGCAAAATTATGATGAACATCTCAAGATTACTGGAGAACTGTCACTTTTAATCACTATGAAAATTTGCAAAAGCTGTGTGCTTGTGGTTTTTTGCACAGAGCTGACTGAGGCCTTGGCTAGTTGCGTCAGATGGATGTATAAGCATGTGAGGCCCAGACTGGGCAGCCGGCATTTTTCATCTTTTTGCGAGGCTGCTGGGAAAATTAGAATGCTGGCACAGTGCTCTGGCCAGATGACAACAGGGTTTTCGTGTGCTTGGGTTCTTGTTGGGCAGCAGGATTTGAAGAAAGATTATGGTGAAAACCCCAGACTCTGAGGAGGGAGCACACCTGCCCATGTCCTCTGGGGAAACTTCTGCCTGTGGTAGCGGGTGGTTTTTCCTGTGATTGGCATGTGCCACTGCAGTGAAACCAGGAGATGCCTAGAACATGCTCAGGAAGGCTTTTCTGTGCCAAGATGTCAATTGCGTTCAATCTGTGGCATTCTCATTAACTTTATTATAATGGCTATAATACATTGCGTGCCTCATAAGTGCCAGGAATATTTAAAATTTATAACAACCTTGTGAGAAACTATTGTTCTCACTCTCTTATAAGTGAGGAAGTCAGGCTCAGAGAGGTTAAGTGACTTCTCAAGTGGGGATTCGGCTCTCATGTCGCTAACTCCAAAGCCCGTGTTGCTTGTACTGAGTTTCCTGTAGAGCTCTTACCCTGTTGTGACGCAACCCGGGCAAATTCCAACTCAGCTATGCAGATGCCTTTAAACAGCCTGGCAGATCTCATTGACTATGGTCAAAACTAAAATCAGATCAATTTTAAAAATATTAAAGTTTGTTGTGCACACAAAAGAACAGTTAGAGAACCAGGAGGCCTCCAACCTAATGTGGTGAGAGGAGGCCCAGAGGCAAGGCCTTGGTGGGGCAAGCTGGCTTATGAACCAGAAATTAGGCAGTTGTTTAACCATTGGGGATTACAATGGGGTTTTCAGACAGCAGAGGATTGGTTAAAGGGATCATCTCATATCATTTTTGGAAGGTGACTTTAGTTTTCTTGACTATCAGAGGCATTTACAAGAAGCAACCTAAGTCTCACTTGCGTGGACTAACTGGTCTGTCTGCGAGGACATTCTCAAGCCTGGTCTCCATTTTATGTCACTGTAGCGCCATCTTCCAGAAGGACACGTGGTAGCTAACGAAGCCTACACTGTGACAATGCAAATGGGAGCACAGCCACACGCCAAGTCTTCCCTTTCCTTCCCCTGAGAGACACCAGGAATTGCCCGTGGGTACTCCAGCTCCGTTTCTCGGTGCATCCAACTCTATAAACCAAAGTCCAGTTCAGGACACCTTGGGATTCCCTACGGCTCCCACAGTGCTGTCGGCCCACCGACCACCCCAGAAAGCTAGCGTTTCGGAACTCCCCCAGCGTGGGGGCTCTACCACCCAGTCCCGCCGCCCTCAACAGGCCACCATGTTTTGAGTGACTCCAGGTGTAAGGAAGCTCTTCCTTTATGGTTGGCTGAAACTCACCTGCCTCTGGTGTTCTCTTCTCAGGGGCTGTTCTGCATTTATAATCACACAGAACCATGCTGAGCCCGTTACATGACGGTCAGCTGGAGTTTTGGCAACAGGGCGCCAGGCCCCTCCTCAGGCTTCCCGGCTGTTTCTTTCATGCTGCAGGGAGCAGAACACCACCCCAATTCAGCCTTGGAGTAAGATTTCAGTTTTGGTGAACATGGGCAAGATGCCACCCTGTGCACAACTCTGCTTGGAGTCTCTCATCTTAACCTACGGTCTGCACCAAGGGGAGGGTGGCGGGAGCACCTTCCTCTGGCAAAGCCAGACTCGATGTCACTCGTCACTCGTATCCCAGGAAGCGGGTGGGGCTTGTCCTGGCCTTTCCGGCAGGCTGGCTCCCTGGGCGTGGCCTGGAAGTCCCACGCCTGTCTCCCTTCTTCCTTTGCCTTCCCATTGGGGGATGTTCCACAAACCCGACCTGGACAGGAAGTAAGTGAGCAGACTGGTTTAGCTCACATGGGCTTCAGGGAGAGATATACAAAAGCCCTACTCTCAATTTCACATTTTTAATAGCATTAAACAAACCAAGTGATGTTTCCATTATACTATCAAATTTGGTATAGAAATACCATGTGTGTATTAGCTTGGGAATCAAATAAACTGAACTCCCCCCACTTTGTCTTACTGTACCCCCTTCACCTCAAAATGGTGAAGAAAAATGAAATAACTACTTTACAGGGAATTCATTTTCTGCATATACTGGTTTTTTGAAAAATTCCTCCGAGTGTGGTCTGGAAGATAGGGAGGAACATCCCATCTGCTTCAGAGCCACCGTTAGTATCATGCCTGGGACTTGATCTGGGAATTTCCTCGCACACAGTGATGCACTGGAAGGTGTAATTCACTTATTTGTTTCTGCTGATGGCCATCTTCTCTCTGAATACCACTCCTCACCAGGATGTAGAGTGGGGGAAAAGCTTTCTTTAACCAGCAAAATAAACAGCTGACCCATTTCTCACCTCTAATTCCAATTCATTGAGATGCTGGTATTTCTCTTACCTGACATCTTTTATTACTGCTGCAGCTAGAAGATGAATGATACCGCTGCCTTTGTTCCATTGACTTCTCGTGTCTTACCAGGTCCGAATCTAGGATAGGTAGCAGATTGGTGCAGATTATCATAAATGCAAGTCATAAGGGTGCTGGAAAGATCTTAACAGGTGCAGAATTTGTGGTGTTGCTTAATTGCAATTTAATTTCAAGATTCAAAGACTGGTATTTTCTGAAAAGTTCAGGAGAATAAGTAAGCTGTTTGCTGCACCAGGAATTGCAGAATGCATAAATTAGCAGGGAAAGCACACAGGCAGCATCATTTTGAATGTACGATAATCTGTATTTCAGCATTTATAGTTGCCTCGTATAAATGAGGGGCAATTTCAATTCTGCTATCCCTGCAAGAAAGGCTGGCATGTTTTGGCATCTTTATTTAAAATGGTGCACGTTGTGTTCAACAGGATTTTTTTACACTGTACTTATTAATCTATCGTAATGAGAATCTATAATGCAAAGGAAGTCTCGGGTTTTGTAGCTGGGCACCGGGTGCAGTGAAATTGAGAATACATTTTCTTGGCATCACACATGAATTATGATTTCCATAATGGGCTGCAGTTCCCTGTAAAATGCTTCCTATTTATTGAAAGTGAATGTTAAATTGTTAACAGTGTATTTCTCTGCATTCCTCAAATTATTATTTTATGGCAACAAATGAAATATGGGCCGCAGTCATGAAAGCCTTTATACTAAGCATCAATTCAAAGCAGTTTGCTGCAGGAAAGTGTCTGCGTGAATCGATGGGCGGCAATGGTCTGGACCCAGCTTCCCAAAGCCGCAGACGACCTCTCAGTGGCTGTAGCCCTTAGGCCGGGCCACCAGCCCATGACTACGCTTGCTGAACCTGGCTTAGGGGTGCTGTGCATGTGCACGGCCATCCCCTGTGACATGCAGCTGACTCTGTGTGGCAGTTGATGGAGGGGGGTGCATGCATGCATGTGTCTGCACAGTGTGTGTACTGGTAGTGTGTATGAAAAGCCCGTGATTCATGTGTAATTTGACTCTGTGGTTTCCATGGCACCCTTGCGATGTTCCTGGTCTCTCTCTGTGGGGATGAGCTGCATCTGCTGCTATCACTGGTCTGAACCCTGGAGTATATTCCCGAGCTGAACGTGTGTGCGTCGGTGAATGAGAAGGGCAGTTTTGGTGAACTGCGTTGAGCCCAGGAAGAGGACAGTGGAAGGATGGCTGGGGCAGCCCCAGGAGCACAGCAGGAAAGCAGAGCTGGAGATAGCTGGTTAAGCTCTTCCATGCATGGGGCCCATACCAGCCCCTTGACGTTGGCAGGGGCTGTGGATCAGTTTCCTGTGGCTGCTGTAACAAAGTAGAACAAACTCGGTGGCTTAAAACAACAGAAATGTATTGTCTCTCAGTTCTGGAGTCTAGAAGTCCAAAGTCAAGGTGTTGGCGGGCCATGCTTTGAAGCCTCTAGAAAAGACTCCTTCTTTGCCTCTTCCAACAGTTGATGGTCACTGGGATGCTTGGGGGTCCTGGGCTCTCCTTGCGTGTGGCTGCGTAACTCCAGACTCTGCTTCAATCTTCACACTGTGTTCTCCCTGTGTGTGTGCATCTAAATTTTCCTCTTCTCCTGATAGAGGGCAAGAGTTGTCACATAGGGCCAACCCTAATGCAGTGTGACCTCATCTTAACTTGATTACAATGACTTCTCTCCCTCCACACACCCACCAGCACCCCTGCTCCTGCCCATGTTGTCAGTTGAAATTCCAGAACTCCAGGCAAAATTAAGCAAGGATTCTTTAATCTTGTCTACATTCACTAAACCTGTAAATAGACCAAGATCCTATTTTCAAATAAGCTAAAATTTGCAGGTTCCTGGAGGACACACTCTTCAAGCCAGTATGAGTATCTAGTTCTTGCCAGTGGTCTGTGGTGGAGTTAATGTGTCACTTCTGAGCTGGAGCACTTCGTGGTTAGTGCAAGGCCCTCCAGTGCCCTCTTGTCCTGTGGGGTCCACTGGGCTGCGTGTTCCAGGTGGGTGGTTACATGGTGGTGGAGCCTCCCTGTGCTGGGGTCCCTGAGCTTCTGTGCAGGAGAGGGCTATGCTGGATGTCACCTTCTCTTGCAGTGAACACTGTGAGAATGAGTGAAAAACAAACCTGTGCTGTGTTAAAACACCAAGGGGCAGGGGAGCACCTCCTTAGGCTGATGAGTTTTAGAACCTTGTGGGGAAGACACGGTCCCCCATTTCTCCAGACTCACCTGATGGAGGGCCCATGCCTGCTCCTCTTTCAGACGAGGCTGAGCTCTGGGTGCAGGCCCTGTGCCAGCCGGGGGTGGCCATCACTGCCAGTGATGGCAGCTGAGTAAATCCGGCTGGTTCTGAGGCCAGGGATTGGTGAGTCCCCTTGGCAAGCTGGCTGGGCCATGGTCTTGAATGTCAACTTAGCCATAACAAAGGCACTAACAAAGTGTCTGCATAGTCTTTGCACTTAATTGGATTTGCTCCTAAAATACGACTGCTGAAATAAAGTTTCCAGTAGGATGAGTGGATAGAATAAAGGGAATTGCCCACAACATGGACAAAAGAACAAACAGATGATAATGAAGGTTTAAGTAGCCTGTCCCATGTCTGGATCAAAAAGTGCCCCCCTCTGTTCTTCTCTTTCACCTGTTACGTTTGGGTCTTCAGGTCCATGTGTGATGTGAGGTAGGGATCCAGTTTTACTTTTCTTCACATATTGAGCCAGGTTTCGCAACAATCTCCACTGACCCATCTTCTGTATGGTCCATGGAGCCACCTAGATCGGACACTAATTTCCTGCATACACGAGTCTGCATCCATTCTCTCCCATCGGCCTTTTTGCCAGTGCCTGCTTTGTTGAATGTCTTCATAACTGATTCAGATAGTGCCAGGATACTTTCTATATTTATTGCTTGTGAATAATGCCTTATTTTAAAATTTGTTTGGCTTGTATGAAGATGAATTACATAATTTTTTAGATTGACTTTGTATCCTACAATCTTCCTAAACATTCTTATTAGTTCAAATAGATTGTGAAATATGTTGCTTTCCCTGGGTAGATGTTCATGGCTTCTCGAAATAATGACAGCTATATCCCTTCCTTTCCCATATTTATGTCTGTTTTTTTCTTCTTTGTAAGGAAGTATATTCAACAGCAGAGGTGACAATAAGATACTTTCCTGATCATAAAGGGAATGCCTGTAGGTCTTTCCCTTCTATTCTTGGTTGAATCCTGTGTTGGGCACTGAGTTATTCCTTCTGCTAGAGAGGTAAGTGGTACTGAAACAAGATAAACAGTACTTCCCCAAACTCATATTGCCCCTTGGTATATCTTTATTAGGACTTTAAAGCCTAGAAGCTGAAATCAAATATGGTGTGTAGACAAAAACGTAAAGCAAAGAGAGTCAGCTTTCCAGGTAATTTCTGGGGAAGCTACTGCCAAACCCAGTGTGTCATTCAGATATGAAATGCTCAGACGTGAAACGTGTGGTATGAAAGGTGTGTTGCTCATCAGAGCCTTGGCACTGTGATCCGTCGGAGGCTGTGAGACACACACAAGGAGAAGGACGGCTTTCAAAGATTAACTATCACATGGGCGATTTGGGAAGTAATTCTGGGATGTCTGGTAAGAATCACACAAGGCATGCTGAGCCGCTTCAACTCTGACAGCTCTTTTAAGAAACGAGTTATTTTCCTTATTCGGTAACTCCTATGTGTTTTGCATCACACCAGCTGTTTCTGTTGCTTTGTCTCACCTCATCTAAATGATGGCTTTAAGAGGTAGGTGCTATTGCACCATTTACGGAGTGAAAAACAGAGCTAAGAGAGGTGCCCTGACTAATTCAGGGGCACAGAGCTAGTAAGTGGTTGAGCTATTTTCAAAACCAGATTTTCTAAGAGTGTATCTTTTTCAGCCAGAAGCAGAAGATTATTAGTTCTGGAAGTAATCAGAATTCAAGGAAATGCATTCAAGGCAGATCGTAATTGCATTACACTTCCAATTGTCACTTGCATTGTCACTTCCAAGTGACAAATACTATCTTCTTGAAACAAAAGCAACAAAAATGAGTGAAACAACTGATAAAAATGTAGTTCATACGAAAGTTGTTAGTGGTCCTGCAGCCAAGCACCAGCCTTACGCGGCTCCGAACCTTCCCTGCGCATCACGATCGGGAGGGGGTGTCAGAGCTGCCTGGCCTGAAGTGTGCTCACTCTCTGGCCACATGGCGTTGCATGCATCACACATTCGGAAACTACTGGATGCATGTTCATGGCGTCACAATGTGCGCATAAGAATTCCTTATCCAGGGAAGCAGGGGGCTTGTTTTGCTTTAAAAACAATTACGTAAGACAAATACTTTCTGCAGAAAGGCTCAACAGGTCCTGCAAAACATTGTAGGTACTTACAGGCAGTGCATTCTCATAGTTTTATTATAGTAGTTTGTTGCTCTCCTCTGCCGCCAGCCTATTCTTTTCCATCCATTAGTCTTTTTAACAGGCCCCCCTGTGTGAAAGCCCCATCCACCGGTGGGCTTAAGTGCCTGTTTTCTCTTCGCTGTGGCTCCACTGGTGCTAGGTCCCAGCCGCCGGGGTTACCCCGTCCTCTTCTGCGTGGCATCCCCCACTGTCCTGGCTCATTCTCGCCGACAAAAACTGTGCTCTGCTCTAGCTCATCTTGAAGGAAAGAAAAACAAAAGATAAACCGAGACCTCACTGGGTTCCGCACACGCCTCTCCTGGGTCTTCCTTTCTTTGCCTCCTGCTAGATCTTGGTCCTCCCGCCAGATCTTGGTCCTCCTGCCAGTGTGGCCTCCAGCTCCCTCCTGTCCCAGCCTCGCGCTCTCCTCAGACATTTTCCCGTCCGTCCTCACCTCCCAGGTGTGCTCACCCAGTGCCTTCGCTTGGCAGTACCACCGTCGGCTGAGGCCCCCTGAATTGCTCCCCATCTGCTCCCTGAGCCCCACACGTGCAAACCTGACTGTGCACTTGCCGCCTGAGCCGTCTTCTGATCCGACATGTCCAGAAAGGCCCTGTTACCTCCGGCTCCAAACCTGCCCCTCCCTCCGTCCTCTGCCCGCGGTGGGCGCCACCTCTCCCTGTGGCCAAAACTCCGGAGTGTTCCTTGTTCTCCTCCTCTCCCACCCAGCTCCACTCCGTCAGAGACCACACAGCTGCGTCCCCACACAGGCACAGCCGGTCCCCTGTGTCCACAGGCTCTGTGTCCTCCAATTCCACCAACCACGATCAAAATATTTTTAAAAAAAATGTGTCTGTACGGAACACATACAGGCTTTTTCCCTGTCATTATTCCCTAAACAACACAGTGTAACCACTATTTACATAGCATTTACATTTATTAGGTATTCTAAGTAATCTGGAGATGATTTAAAATACATGGGAGGACGTGCGTGGGGACCAAGGGACTAAGGATTGACCGCAGGAATCCAGACCCATCTTCCTACCTCCAGCACGTCTCCTCCGAAGTGACTCCCAGCGCCTCTCAGACCTCCCAACTCGTCTGCCTACTTCCACCCGTATTTTCCCCAGATTCCTTTTTCTATGAGCCAAGGTAGCCTTTTTTAAAACATAAATCCTGTGATCGTACTGGCTACTCCGCTGCTCAAGTTCTCCAGCGCCTTCTTGTCACCGTCAGGATAAAACCCAAATTCACCGCCGGGATCCACAAGACTCAAAGCAAGCTGAGCCCGCACGGACCTCACCAACCTTCTCCCACCGCTTCCTCCCTTTGCCCCCCTGCCCTTCCACGTTCCTTTCCTCCTTCATGCTGCAGGTGCTGCTTTTCCACCCTCCTGTGCCAGGCCCTGTCCTAGGCTCTGGAGACAGAGTTTAAATTCAAAGGAGGGAGGCAAGAGACACATCTACACGTAGGGGACGGTGCTGATGTCTGCTGAGAAGGTAACAGTGGAGCCCGAGGACCCAGAGGGAGGGGAGAGAACGTTTCAGATGCGGTGAGAAGGGGCCTCGGGCACAGACCTGCAGGGGCTGCCGGACGAGCCCAGGGAGATGAGGGGAAGAGCCAACTCGCCTGGCCCCTAGACCAGAGAGTTCCCTTCCTGCCAGCAGCACGATCCGTTAGGGCCGTGCCAACCCCAGGTTTCTTGGACAGACTCTAGGTGAGGGAAGAAAGTCCTAAGAGGAGGAAATGCTCGACTCCTAGATGAGTTGGCACTGCAGAGACATGAAGAATTTACTTGAAAATCAGAGATGTGGACATATTTTTACTCAAAGCTTGCAGAGCAGGAGATAATAGCCACGTTTAGAATATTCTAAACATAAAATTATTTTAATCTCGTTTTGAGCAATATTTAAAAACATTAAAACTGGGTGGCCACTAGGTCATAGCATAGGGTGCTAGGCAGCGTGGAAGGTGACGTGGCAGATATGCAAACACAACGTGACTTTGTCCCTTCACTGGTGATGCTGTCTGCTTGTGTAGGAAGAGACCACAGGATCGCAAAACTCATAAAACTCACAGACAGTGTAAGTGGTGGTTCCTCAAAGAGTAGGAATCGGTGTTTGAAAAACTGGCAGCTCTGAACCGTGTGATCTTTATATATTTTTCAGGCACCCTGTGGGCTAGTAGCTTTTCAAAAAATATATTATTTAGTTTCATCCTGACTCTTGGATTTTGGCTGCTTGCTGTTAATCAGAGCCCCCTTTCATTTTCAACTGAATGTCAGAATGAAATAAATGGAATGGGTTTATTGACTTCTCAGTCTAGTTCCCATGAAATTAATTAAAGTGATCTGATGTCAATCTATTGTCAAAGGAATTCTCCCAAATGAATAATGTTGTTGGATATATTTGTTTCTTTTAGAATAATTTCTTTAAGCTTGATATGTCTTACCTAAAGATTTTTGTAAAAAAAATTATAAAGGAGGTGATTAACTTTTATATACAATCGTGATTTTTATCAATATCTAGGGTGGCTTTTCATCTGAATTTTACTAGACATTTAATTTTGTGTGTGTGTGGTTTAGAGAGAGCAGGCAGAAGAGAAAGGTTTAGAAAATGTGCAAGTCTGAGGTGTCATACTCATTCATCCAGCAGTGTTTACTACGCAACTCTTGTGTCCCACGTGCTGTTATAAACAGAAATCTCTGCTCTGATGGAACTCACACTTTTTTTCCTACAAAATACTTTTTTTCTTACAAAAAGTCATAGGTAGCTTAGATGCACAGACCTGTGTATAGCTACATAGATGATGGATAGGTGAATACAGATGGATGGACAAACTGACAGACCCCCCATATATGCATTTCACTCTCCACTGTTTTCAACCCTCACAGTTCGACTCTTAACTCAAGGGAGAATTCTGCAAATTATATTGGGATGCATAAATAATTATATAAGATTCAACACCTTATGTAACTGAAGGGGCCCACCGAGTCTGCAAAGCTGAAGAAGACCCCGTAGCCCCTCTGGGGACGGGCAGTGTGCAGTCTGATTGGTGAGATCAGACAGGTGCGTGAGTGAGTGTGACAGTGGGCTGGAAGGGCCCCCTGAGGTGGGCACGTGTCCGAGAAGTGGCCGTCTCTGCAGCCGAATCTGGCGCTATGGGTCAAGACAGGGAGTGTGACATCTCTCTCAGCTGCAAGCATTTGTAGTGGGCTGATAGTGTCTCCCTAAATTTGTGTTCACCCAGATACTCAAAATATGACCCTATTTGGAATTAGGGTCTTTGCAGATGTAAACAAGTTGGGAATCTCAAAATAAAAGCATCTTGGATGTAGGGTAGGCGGTAAACCTGATGACTGGTGTCCTTGTAGGAACAGGAGAGGACACAGAGAGAGGCAGGGAGCAGCCGTGAGGACGGCGGCAGAGCTTGGAGTGATGCAGCCGCAGGTGGACGCGCCCAGGATTGCCGGCAGCCGCCCTCGCGGGGCAGATTCTCCCGAGAGCCCTCGGAGGGAGCATAACCCCGCAGACACTTTGATTTTGAACTTCTAGCTTCTAGAACCGTAAGAGAATATATTTCTGTTGTTTAAAGCTGCCAGTTTTGTGATTATTTATTACGGCAGTCCTAGGAAACTAATTCAGCATTACCAGAAAATAAGGCATTTTTTTCCTCTCTGGCTGAGCAGGAGAGCTGCAGTTCCAGCAGACCTTGGTACTGAATGCCGGCAGCAGCAGCAGGGTCTGCATTAGTCTCTTACAAATGCAGTGGAAACCTCCACGACCTTCCAGGAGTCTCCCAACTTTCTATGCCTCAGTTTCCTCTTCTGTTTAAAGAGAATCGTCACAGTCTCAGCCTCGCAGGGCCTGGCTTCAGAGTCCACGCTCTTGACAGCAGTGCGGGTACGTCGGGTGTGGCAGTGACCAGGAGGGAGGAGGGCGTGGTGACGGGCGCGCAGGGGCCTCGCAGACCTGAAGAAGGGCTGGACAAGTCACGAGTCAGGAATCCCAAGGAAAAGAATCCCGTAGCCCCATGTTTTCCCCGAGGGGCCCTGGGTGGGTAGTTAGTAGCTGTCCCTCTCCCCGTAGTCCCTGTGGGCTAGAGGTGAGTAGGAGTCACCTCTCCTGCCATCAGCAAGGCACTGGGATCTTTGCTTTGTTTCGTTTCGATGGCTTGAAAGCAAGGGCTGATGTGCAGTGGGACGAACTGTGCGTGTCCACCCATGCGGGCGAAGCGCGGCGTGCCCGGGGCTCCGTGCTGACCACAGCGCATGCTTGTTTGCCAGTCAGGTGGCCACAGCCGTTTCTGTGGGGCAGAAAGTTTGCTGCTAAAGCATCTGTGCTTGTTAAAGGAAGCCAAGCCAGGGCTTTGATCCGGCTGCCCGAGGACACTGCTGAATAATAGAAAATGTCTCTCTTCTTCTTTCTCATCGTATTAGACAGACATCTGGAGCACCCAGAATCCCGGCTTCCCTTTGTTTTCCTTCGCTCCTTTCTTTGTATTTTGATCTTGTTCAATAATTTTGAGCAGCCCCTGGCCCAGATGACCACAGCCAGGAGAGAGAGGTGCTGGGTTTCCACCGATGTTTCATTTCGGCTGCTTTTCTTGTAAGGGTTGATCTCCTTTTGTGGAGAACATCTCTGTCTCAACTCAAGTGCTTCTCTCAAAGCGTAGTGAATAAATATTGTCTGGATGTAGTCACTGAAGCCTTCACTGACAGCACACGTCTGTGTACACACTGAGTCAATAAATGGGGGGTGGGCGGGAGGATGAACGAGTGGTCGCTGGTTTGCGCAAAGGGATGGGGAGGACCCTAACCGTGTGGTGAGGAGAGCGGGGACTTCCCAGCAGCGCCGTCAGCCAGGCCCACGGCCACGTCCAAGTGGTGACGGGTCACCAAGGCGTAGACCGTTCATGCCCAGACCTGGGGGCCGGGACTGAGCCGGCCCCGTGGAGATACCCGGGCAAGTGAATTCCTGAACAAAATCAGGAATCAGGATGGGGAGGGAAAGGAAGTGGAAGTTTGATTAAAAGGCAAAAGTGTGTGCTGCAAGCTCTTTGTTATATTTGTTGTATGTGGTATTTTTACAGCATGGAAGTTTAATTCTTTTTAAACGTAGCTCTCTTGTTTTGCTGTACCGTTTCTGTTCTAGTGCCAGGGCCTGAGAGCCTCCCCAGCACCTCAGGTCTCCAGCGGTTACCTGCACTCTATGTCAGTGCGTACACGGTCAGATCGTTACATTTCAATCTCCAGGTCACCTGGCTGCAAGGGGAGAGACGGGGACAGTTCCCCGTCAGGATCCCTTTGCAAACAGACTCCAGTGGTGCCGTCAGGGTTGAGGGGACCAGCAATGCCGCTGAGCCTCTGGGGAGGAACAACCACCGGAGCTGTGCCCACCCCACGCTGGGGCACCAGAGGGGCAGGAACAGTGGTCCCGGCGGGACACGCGCATTGGCGTGGCAACGGTGCCAGGTCAGGGAGCGAGTGGAGAAGAAATGCCTTGACCTTCCTCTCCTGCTAGTCCCAAATCTGCAGTGACCCCCCTGGCTGAGCCCAGTCTCAGCCGTGCTGATCCAGTCCGAGGAATCAGCGGCTCAGGGCACAGAGCTGGGCAAGGCTGCGCAGAGCGGGTCCAGGGTGGCGAGAGGGGACGCAGAGTAACCACCGCAGCGACTGGCTTCCCCAGACACGTGTGCAGTGGTCCCAACGTCATCGATTTCACCGTCTGTTCTGCCCTCACCTTTGTCCTCTGATGCCTGTTGGCGTCTGCACATTTCACCAGAATGTCCTGAGTTAAACAGAATATCTGATTAAAATACGGGGAGTGTGAGAATTTGGCTTCTTAAATGAGTTTCTGGAAAACCATGCTAGAGAGTGAGAAAGTGAGAAAAGGGGAAGTGGCAAATTCTACTGTTTTCATGATCGAGAGCTTTTTGTTGTTTCATTAATTCATGTATTCACCAACGTACACTGGGGACGTCTACGATCCTGCTGGCTGGGAGACAGGTGAGGGCAGAGACGAGGAGACAGACGCTGCTGCTGCTGGGGGTCCGTGGTGCCACGCTGCCTTCCTGCAGGCAGGGCTTCAGGGAGGTGCCTGGTGGGCATGGGGGCCATGGGCAGGCTCCTCGTTGGCCTAGGCAGACAGTTCATGGGGATGGCGTCCTTGTCATGGTGTCTGGAAACACGCAGGAACGTTGATGACAGTGTGATGCAAATGCCATTGGCACTTGGGAAATGTCTGAGTCTCTCATTCCCTGAGGTCAGACTCCATTTGCAGATGCTGCCAGACTGGCATCTGGGTTGCGGCTGTTCCTGCAGCCAGGACACTTTCTGAATGCCCCAGCCCGGGGTTCTGGGGGAGGCTGCAGAGGCCTGAGCCACACCCAGCAAGACGCCGTGGGACAGGCACGGGGAGGCATCGTCGGGAAATCCTTTAGAAAGGACCGAACGGGAGCAGTACTGGCCCGGTTATTGTGACGGTTAATCCTATGTGTCAACGTGGCTGGGCCAGGGCACCAGACATTTGGTCAAACGCCAGTCTAGATGTTGCTGTGAAGGTATTTTTTATGTGAGATTTACATTTAAAGCAGTAGACTTTGAGGAAAGCAGATTACCTTCCATAATGTGGGTGGGCTCCACCCAATTAGGTGAAGGCTTATTAGAAATAAAGACTGACCTACCCTGGGAGAAGAGGGAATTCTGCCAGCAGATGGCCTTTGCACTGGAACCACAATTCTTTCCTTTCCAGCCTGCAGCCCTGCCCTGCAGAGTGTGGACTTACCAGCCCCCGCAATTCTGTGAACCAATTACTTAAAATCAATCAATCTCTCTCTCTCTCTCTCTCTCTCACACACACACACACAATGCAGAACCAAGATCTGTAGACATATCTATTGATCAATCTAGACAGACAGACAGATATACATCTCCGTCCACATCTGTATGTTCACCCTGGTTCTGCTTCTCTGGAGAACCCCGAATAATACAGTTACTCATTAGAAACAATAATAACTGAGATTCCGTTGCTAAGAACTGATATTGAAGTAATTGCCCTTCATTTCTTTTAACATAATTTAGTGTCCACTTATTTTTACTAAATAAAAAAATCTTTAAATGCAAGTGAATGTGCGGAGGCATCTACCTTAGAAATTTACTTCTGTGCACGGGTGCATGTGGCTCAGAGCAAAGGCTCTAAGGAATAAATGAACGGGGCTGAATGAGTGCTGGCTCCTTGGAGCATGGACAAAAGGTTAGCAGTCATAATTTTTTCTCCATTTTTCCTTTTCAAAACCACAAGCCAGTTATTATTTATTCAAAATATTTAACTTTTAGTGTAGATATTAATTGCATTAATCTAAGAAATTGTGTTTGAGTTGGAAAAGAATATTTAGAAATATGTTGAAATTTAATCTTCAGGAAGGCAAGTGCAGAAAATGATTCTAAAAGCTAACATGGCTGTCCCATTTGGAGTCATTATTCAACCGTGGTGGGTTAGAATTATTAAAAAGTGGATAATTCATATGTTCTCTTTCCTGAGAATACTGACTAAGATTTAATAGAATGATGCTGTTCCTCCTTAACTGTGGTCAAGGATGGTTTGCGCTAGACCCTGAGTCACAGTGTAAGATTCCCAGGACGGAATTTTGCAGTGAGACTTTTGTCGTCATGCTTCCCAGGGGAGACCTGCCGGGAGGAGAGCACAGCTATTAATAAAGCCCATGACAGGGCAGCCTCGGACGACAATACCAAACTCAAAAACCAATAAAGAAACAACAAATAAAAGCAGGACTGGAGAATGAAAAAGTGAGAGTGCACATAAATGAGATGTTAGAAGAGATCTTTATAAATTGAATAAATATATTTGTCAGATTACCTAATCAATTTCTGGACATAAGCAAATGGATTTTTAATAAACAGAAAAAACATTGTGGGGGGAAATGGTACAGCGTGATGTTGCTCAGACAAGACCAAACCACCTCTTGGTGCAAAATGCACCAACAGTTAAAGGAACCCAGAAATATTTGCTCAACAGCAAAAAAATCATGACAGTCTCATGTACGACGATCATAGTTAGGATGCAGAAAGCACACTTAGATTTGATTGGTCTCATTACAATCTTGCCACTTCAGGGTAAGAAATGATAAACAATAAACTCCTACTCAGCAGCACCGCCATGAGGAGTCTGAGTTGGCGTGATACCAGTGCGGGAAAAGCCAGTCAAATGTGTGGTAAAGCAAGAGTGCTCTGAGCTCTTCTTTTCACAGAAAAGCTTCTGACCAGGACGTGCTTCCACGGAGCCAGGCTGGGAGCCGTGTGGAGGATGCTGAGAGAAACCAGACAGGGGCAGAGACGCTGAGCCGCCTCCCGAGAGAACTGGCGGCAGCTGCAAGGCCCAGCAGGCTCTCCCGGCGCCTGCCTGAGCCCAAAGCCCAGGGGACCCTCGGCAGTGTCTTTAATTACAGCCAACACTGAGCAAAATGCCACTCTCGTTCCTGAAATGAGAAATGGGTGAAGTCAAACCCGGAGTGATTGGTTCAGGTCTGGGACAGGGAGCCGTGGGGGGCAGGAAAAGCCACGGGATGACAAGGCACATCACCCGGAGGATGCTCAATGCTTTTATTAAAAGCCATATATGTAGCGAGGAAAAACTCCTGCGGACCACCAAGTGCCTGGTGAGGTTATTCTGCACATTCCTGGAGGATCGATTCGGGTCCCAGGATTGGTCTGGGGTGTGCACACGAGAGTCTCGGCTCCAGGCATGTGGTAGAGATTTCTTACCTGTCTGGGGAGAACAGGTGAGGGTGCCCCTCCCCTCAGCCAGCCCGCAGAGCTGAACAACTTGAGAACCAAAGAAATTCCAGGCTGCACACACTTGGCCAAAACCAAGTGAGCAGCAGATACAGTGTTTTTATTTTCATAATTATGTTCTGAATTTTTTTTTCAATTTCAGAATATTAAGTGGGTACAGATGTTTTTGATACATGGCTTGAGTCAAGACTATAAGTGTGCTCATCACCTCAATAGTGTTCATTGTACCTAACTGGATGGGTTTTTGCCCCTTTCCTCCTCCCTCTCCCCCCTGCTTGATTTCCAATGACTTTTACTTCCCTCTGTGTACTCATGTGCCCATCAGTTAGTTCCAATTTACTAGTGAGTACATGTGGTGTTTCTTTTTCCATTCTTGAGATACTTTGCTTAGGATAATGATCTCCAGTTCCTTCCAAATTGCTGCAAAAGGCATTAAGTTATCCTTTTTTATGCCTGAGTAGTACTCCATGGTATACATATACTACCACCACTCTGAGCTCTGAAGTATATTAAACATTTTAGATCCTTGGATCCAAGGATCCATTTAGACCCTTGATCTAAAAATGTTTAATATGTTTCAGAGCTCAGAGTTCCAGCCATAGCTATGCATATACAACCTACAGGAAATCTTATCTTCTCTTTTAAATGTCCAGGAAAAGGAGTTTTAGAAGACTTTTAGAAAGGATATTTATATGTAATTCATATTTATAAGTTTCTTCCACGAAAATGCATTGAGATAAATATTTCAAAGTACATCTATTCACCTATTATAACTGGGTACTTATTCATTTTTCATATATATATATATATATATATATATACAATCCACTAATTTTTCCTTCTTTCATCTCCCCTTCTTTTATAAGCATGCTATGGACTGAACTGTGTCCCCTCCAATTCATACACTGAAGCTCTAACCCTCACTGTGATTTATTTGGACATAAGACCTTTAGGAAGTAATAAAGGTTTAGTGGTTCATAAGGATAAGGGTGGGACCCTAATCCAATAGAATCGGTGGCACAGGAGGAAGAGATCTCTCTCTCTCTCTCCCCCTAAGAAGAGGCCGTGTGAGCACACAGGGCAAAGGCAGCCACTAACAAGCAGGCAGAGAGCCCTCACCAGAACCCCCCCACACTGACACCCCGATCTCGGAATTGCAGCCCCCAGAACTGTGAGAAAATACATGCTGTTGTTGGAGGTGCTCAGTCTATGGTATGTTGTTTTGGCTGCCCGAGCCAAAGCATGAGCTCTGTTTGCCCTGGGCATGCTTCTCTGACTTTATCCTGCAGGCTCCGGGGGCACACGGAGCCATTCGTGTTGGGAACGACCTGTCCTGAATGCTCTCGTGAGTGTGACTTCAGTCCCACCTGCGACTGCCCTTTACCTGCCGTGCCTGGTTCCTCAGGCTTTTCCCCGACTCAGCCTGCCTTTCATTAATCTGTTTTTTTTTAGTCTATCTCAAAGGACAATTTCCCAACCTTCCACTGTGTATATTTCTCTTTCTGAGTAGAATTCTTTTCTGCGCAATACAATTTACATTTCTAAGTGTGTCCCATGACGGACCATCTCCATGAATACCGTCGCACCTACGGTTGGCAGTGCCGCAGATGCAGACTCGGGGTAGATTAAAAGCCGCTTTCTTCAAAACGCTTGGAACAAAGAGCTCATCCACTTGCCCCATGAGAATGGTAATACCAAAAATGAAATCAAAGATTATAGCTCTATCTCTAGAACAGATTGAACTGGAGCGAATGGAATTGAAGAGATGAAAAGAAAAACAGTGCCCCAAAGATTTCTTGAACCTCCATGAACAAAAAAAAAAAAGATGCAAAACTCAGAACAAAGTAATAAAGAATAAATTCTCATGGCATTCCTATGGGAAGTTCTGAGTTTGTGGATCTGTATCGAGGGAAAACAAGCCAGGTGACAGGATGGAGGAGAATGAGGGTTTGAATGGGTTGGGAGAGACGCCAGCTCCCCGTGCCCCAGGGCCAGCAGAGCTGCCTTCCCCAGGCTGGCTGTCCAGAATGGCGGTCAGTGAGCAGCACCACAGACACGGGCAGGTTCTGGGAGCCCCACGCCCAGTCCTCCTGGGCTTTGCTCAGCTAAGCTGGGCAGAGACACATTCTCAGAACTCCACTGCTGTCACTGCGGTGGCCCTGCATGGAGTCTCTTTCCAAAAGGGTTTCCATGTGGGCTGGAGAGTATTTGACAGTAGGGTGCAGGGGGGATGGGTAGATTCACACCTAATGGGTGTGGTTTGCACAGTCTGGGGGATGGGCACGCTTGTAGCTCCAACTTCGGTGGGGCAAAGGCAATTTATGTAACCCAAATGTTTGTACCCCCATAATATTCTGAAATAAAAATAAAATAAAACTTAAACTTTTTTTTAAATCTCATTTTACATTATTTGTGTTCTGAAGGACAGTGTTAAAAGATAAACTTAGGCACACTGGAATTTTCATAAGTATACTTGAGCATTCAGCAATTCATGAATCGGGCGTCACCTGAGCACAGGAGGTGCAGGGCTCCATGGAGGGGCGTGGAGGGTAAACTTTTATAAACTGTTCCAACCCAAGAAAATATTTGATGGACTAAAGTGGAAAGTCCCTAGTTAGAGGTTTAGTTGGTGGTTTCAGATTGGCAAGGTCTCCAGGTGGAGGTCGGTAGTTTCTGATGGGTTAAGCAGAATTTCCTTCTCCCAGGTGGTGACCATTCACTCAGAGCTGGGTTGCAGTTTCCTGATGTAGGAACTCAAGGTACTAGGACCCTCTCAGCCTAGAGGCCTCCTCATTAACACTTTTAACTACTGTAATAAACATAGCTAAGAGCTATTCAGCATTTTGCTGTGCCCAATGCCATTCTAAGTCACCTGCACACATGGCCTCATTTGAAACTCAGAAGAAACCAGTGAGGTTGGAGCGAGCATCGCGTGTGCTCTGATCGCCCCACTGGTTCCCTCTGCGGTTGTTTCTAGGAAAACTCAGCTGGGATATTCCCACTGCTTTTTGTCCTTGGTTTCCTTTCTTCTCTTTCTCACGTAGGTTATGAAATGTTGCTATAAAGATTTTTTTTGGCAGCTTCCTCCTGTATGAGCCACATCGAGACGCCTGAGTGTGTTTTTGATGCCCTGTCGTTGATCTCACCTCACCCGCCCTGCGTCTTCCCGCACAGCAGGGTCCCCCTGGAGTTCCAGCCTCCCAGAGCCTGGTCTCAGAGATTCTGTGTGACCGCTGGCCTGGCCACTCGGGCCACCAGGGGCCACTCAAGGGCCTGCAGAGTCTCTGGAGAGAGCCGGCGTGGGGCAGGAGGGAGCTGGCAGCTTAACAGCTCCCTGGAGGAAGACCTGAGTCCTCTGGGGACGAGGGGCTCTGGGTACAGCTTGAGTGTGGTCACCCCAACAAGTTCCACGCCAGTTTCCTCACAGACTGGGTCCAAAGAGGCTGGGGACGCAAAGTGGGGGGCATTTGCACCCCCAGAGGTGTGTGGTACCCAGCGGCCATGGGTTGAATTGCGTCCCTCTCCACAAACAAAAGGTAAGTTGAAGTCCTAACCCCAAACCTCAGAATGTGACCTTATTTGGAAAGAGAGTCTTCACAGAGCTTTAACTCAGTTAAAATGAAGTTGTTAGGGTGAGCCCCAATCCGTACGACTGGTGCTCTTATAAAAAAGGGAAATTTGTGCACAGACACACACAGGGAGACCGCCGTGCGGAAACAAAGGCAGAGATTAGGTGATGCGTCCACAAGCCAAGGACAGCGCAGACTGTCGGTGGCCAAAGCTGGAGAGAGGCGTGGCTCAGAGCCCTCAGAAGGAAACATCCCGCCCACACCCTGACCTCAGACCTCTGGCCTCCAGGTCTGAGACGATACATTTCTGTTGGTTACGCCCCAGCCTGTGGTACATCACTGGGCAGCCTGAGTGACCCTGGCCCCGACAAGTGCGGCTGCTTTAGTCTCACAGGGAAACCTGCTACACCCACCGAGTGTGGGGCAGGAATGTGCTGCGGCCTCTCCTGGCCTCCAGGGGGCTTTTAGACCTGCAGGCACCGACCAACGTGGAACCAGCGCTGAATTGAAGGCAGAGACCTAAACTCCAGCCCATGAGCTTTGGTGGCTCTTAACACGTGGGTGATACAGCCTCACCACGGCTTAGTTTGCCCCACCCTATAATGAGGCCACCTCCTGTTTAGTATTTCACAGGTTTGTAGTATGCTTGCTTTTCTCTGAGACTGAGATTTAGGCTCAAGAAAGAGACACATCTTTGTGTTCTCAAATGTAAATTAGAGATGAAGGAAAGATCAAGGTCCTACCCCAGGGCTAACAAACATGGCGGGTGGGCTGCTCCAGGCAGGAAACACTCCATTATCCTGCAGCATCTGTCCCCAAAACCAAGTGCCACAGCCCAGCTCATAGTCACTACAGCTGGTGTAGGTACCAGTGGGGACTGGCTTGGATCCAACAGTGGGGCGGTGGGACCGCCAGGTGTGTTCAAGGACCTCTGCGATTCCGTGGTGTCAGGGTCCCCTCCCGTATTCTGTGCAGGGTGGGATGCGAGCACCGAGGAGGCAGATATCGCTTCTTAAGCTCACAGTGATTCAGCTTCTCAGGGAGCCAGGCTGTGCTGTTCCAGACGACACGTCAGCAAGTACCAGAAAGCCTGATAAACAGTCGATGTGCGACTGCAGATGTAAAGGAGCACCACCTGGATGAAATAAGTCCGCTCAATCACTTCCCAAGGATGGGTTGCTAAATTAACATCTCAGACTGGATTTTCATCTAAACCCTTGGTTAAGGTTTCAATTTCCCTATCGACCAACTGAAAACCTTTCCATTGTGTGTTACGCTGGAAATTTGATAAATGAGCCCTCCTACCTGATTTTGCTCTGGCATCAGAAATTCATCATTTCCATTTATCAGGCGTCTCCCTGCTGTCAGAGCTGACTTGTTCTTTGCCTGGGTGCAATTTCCCTCAGTGCCACCAGGACGGGTTTGCAGGCTTCAGCTGCCCAGGCCGGCTCAGTCGGAGCCACAGAGGGGAACGTGGACGATGCCTGCCCCCCGCTCTGCACAGGACTCCCCGGACTCCAGAGACACCCTCCTACCACCGATAACCACATTCTCAGTGGCAGCAAAGTGGCAGCGTAGAGGAGCTGTCTACACTGAGTTACTGGGCGGGACTGAGACTTGAAGCTCCGGCCTCCTGCATGCCCAGCACTGTGGGTGCTCAGAATTTGGTGCATACGCAGCCTTTGATGGACAGCAGGTGTGAGTCTGGCCAAGGTCAGCCACAGAGGGGCCCACAAAGGCAGGGGTCAGTCCTACTGGGGTTGCACAGCCAGGTGTCAAGGGCCAGGCCCAGGCCGGGAGGCTCACACAGGCAGGCAGGCAGCCATGGGGAAGCCTTTCAGCAGGGGGCTCGGCCCCTCCACCTGTGAGCCCGTGTTCAGAGGCACCCAGCACCCAGGCCTGGGTGATGAACATGGGTGGGCATGTTAAGAGCCAGGCAGAGCCCTGGACTGTTTCTGAGGCTCTCAAGAGCTACTGTGTTCCCAGGCCCTGAGGTGCTCCTCACCAGCGTCAGGTGTTGGGATCCTCTCGAGTCAGGCGGCTCCTTCCTGGGCAGCCTGTCTTGCTCTCCTTCCATCCTGCCAGCCGGGGTGGGAGCTGGCGTCAGTGCTAACGGCCGTGGAGCATGGCTCTGTGCAGGTGCGTTCTCTGCTCTGAGAGAGCTTTGTGGGGCCATGTGTGTGGTTCTGGGGGCAGGGTGGGGTTGCACTGGCTTGAAGTGAATTTTCCCCTGCTGGGAAAGGTGGTCTCATGACACAGGTTTCCTCCCCTGCTCGGCCATATGAGAAAGGGCCATTGGCCTGAGACGCCTCCTTACCAAGAGACAAGGAGTCCTTACGGCCTCTGCTGGCCTTGCCACCTGTGTGGGAGTAGCTCTCCCTGTTCCAATGTCAAGGTACCCTCCTCTGTTCTGCTTAACCCTGTGCATCCCACGGCACCTGCCAACCCCGCTGCTGTAACTATCCCTGTGGGGAGAGGATGGGGGTCCTTCTGCTGCAGCACAAGGGCGGTGGTGCATGCAGGCCAATGGCCCTGCCGGGAGGGACCCACTGCCCATGGGGGACTGACACCTGCCACTGAAGCTGAGCTTGCTCTGTCTCTTCTCCATGTGAGTAAGAGCTGTTCCATTCAGTGCTTGCTGTATTGTGTTTTCCCTGGTGACGTGATGCCAGGATGCACTGGGCAGAGGTGCTGAGAGTCAGCGGGGGCCCCGTGCACCCAGAGGTGGGTGGTACCCAGTGCATATGTGCTGTTGGGGCCTGGTTTCAAATCACGGCAAATGGACGGCGCTTTGGGGCTCTGCCTCCCACCTGACACCAAGAAGCCCCTGCCTGGAGCACTTTCTGTAGCCTGCCCCTGTCCTTTCTGGATGTCCCTAAAGCCTGGGAGCAGTGCCCTCAGCTCAGTCCTCCTCGGCCTTCTATGCTGCCGTCCCCACCAGTGCGAGGGAGGCTTCAGAGGCAAGACCCACACGTCTGGGATACATCACCAAGGTGTTTGGTAGGTGCCCTCTCGGCATGACCAGAGCGTGGTCTGGGAGCTTCATGAATGCTTTCCTCTCCTACAGATAAAAATACCTTTCTTTTGTTTTTCTGTTTATATAATTGATTTATGCTTATTGTGGAAAAAAGGTTAGCAATAGTTTTAATAAATCTTGCTCAAAAAGGTAGGATCATTTGAAACATTACCACCCCAAGAAAACCATCATTATCACGACAGTAGCTGTAAAGTCCTTTCTCTGTCGGTCTTAGGACTAGGGAGCAGAGAGCTTGGCTCAAGGGGATCCCGGGTGGAAAGACGAGAGTGGAGAGGCTGGTCCCTGGACTCGAGTCCAGTCTGGCTGCCTCTGTCTGTCCCTCCTGCTCCCCTTTGGTGGCCCCAGGACCCTGGCCAGCTCCTCAGTGTGTGACTACAAAGAGTGATGCCTCCACGGTCCTCTGCAGGGGCGGCTGCCGAGCTAGACGCAGGTTGGCAAAGGGCTCTGAAGGTCCCTCCACGAAGTGCGAGTGAAACCAGGATGGGAGGAGCATATCCTGGGGCTTCAAGCGGTCCCCTCCCTCCCTCCCTCTCTGCACCCCCCAGGCTCAAGTTATGGCCACCTGCATCCTGCTGAGAGGTTAAGGCATGAGTGAGCCTCCGGCATCAACAGCACCTCCGCTAACGGGAAGCATCCATCTCACTGCAGCCAGCGCCTCCCTCCCTATTAGCTTCCAGAAATATTGGTCCTTCATTTCCCAGCTTCTCTGGCTGCTGATTCATGACTGTCCTTAGGCCACCAGTCCCGGGCTAAACCCTCCAGGTTCCGACAGCAGACTGCGTCCAGGCAGCCCCGGGACTCATCCCCTACAGCTTCAGCTCTGGTATTTTGTAGTTTCACAGTGGTGTCTGCATGAATCTGATAAAACCCACTCTCGATAGAGACCGATATCCATACTCACCTGGTTATAGTTTTCTAGCCGTCACAGAGCACTCGCCCAGGGAGAGACTGTGAGCGCGAACTGCCCGCAGCTCTGTGGTCTGCGCGGGGAGTGAGTCCCCAGGAAGTGAGGGTGGCGGGGCTGGGTGATGCTGGCTCTCGAGCTGAGCGCTGTGGAGCCCACAGGAGCTCCAGCCCCAGTGACCCCTCAGCCTTGTCACAGCCGAGGCGAGGGGGCCGTGGCATCCTTGCACCTTGGCGTCCTGGAAGCATCCTTACAGCCCCCAGTCATCGCGCTAACCTTGTGTGAAGCAGCATCATCTGCAGCCGGGAGTGTCCCCGGGGAGCTAGAGCTGCCGTAACAGTGCGCCGCGGGCGGGGACCGAGACAACCAGGTTGCATTGTCTCGCGGCTCTGGAGGCTGGAAGTCCAGCATCAAGGTGCCAGCAGAGGTGGTTCCTTCCGAGGGCTGTGAGGGTGGCTCTGCGCCAGCCTGTCCCCTGGGCTCGTAGACGGCTGTCTCTCCCTGTGTCTGCTCCTATCACCTTTCCTCTACGCATGTCCTGTCTCTGTGTCCGAACTTCCCTTTATAAGGACACCAGTCTTACTGGATTAGGGCCCACCCTAAGGACTTTGTCTTAATCAATTATACTGCGACAACCCTACTTCCAAAGGTCACATTCCGAGGTACTGAGGATTGGGACTTCAGCATATTTTACAGAGGACAGAATTCAACCTGTCACACCAAGGTGGGGGCAGGTCCCGTCTGTGAGTGGTCAGCGGGTGGTGGCCCGGCACTGGGTGATGGGGTGTGTTGGCCCTAAAAGATGGCATCGCAGCATCCCCCCGACAACTTGCTAAAGCCTAGGAAATTGTTGACTGATCTACATTTAGTTTTCATTATGTGGCTAAAAGCTGTGAGCTTTGTCAAGCTAAATAAACTCTGTCTAGTCAATGTTTCTGTAACATTGACATTTATCTTGCCATCCAAAATAGATATACCATAAAAGTGCATATTAACTTAGTCAATTCCATATTTATTGAAATTTAAAATTTTGCCTCTCTCCTTCCCTGATTCGGGCTTTTAGATTTGTTTGTTCTCATGCCTTGGAACATAAAGTTTTATGTCATTTATTGTACAGTTTTCTCAAATGCACAAGAAAATAACTTTACCTTAAAAATGATTTTTACCTTAAAAATGATTTTTACCTTAAAAATGATTTTTCCAATGGCTAGCGGAGACTGGGAAGGGTGAGTTGGGGAGGAGAGAATGAAGAGAAGCGTGTGAAAGGGACAGACACACAGGAAGATAGAGGAATAAATCCGGCGTTTGGCAGCAGAGCAGGGCGGCTCTGCGTAACGAAATTGCACTGTGTGGGCGATGCACAGCCGGTACCCGGGCTTGACCACTGCACATTGGACACATGAAACCCATTTTCTATTTACCCCATAAATTTACACAAATAAAAAACAATTTTTTTTACTTTAATAGAAACTCAGATTACTATTAATATACTATCTTCAAATTGCCTATTATGTACAATTGTCTGAGGAAACCAACTTATAACAAGATTACTCTAAGACCTTGTTAACTGGAACCTTTGGGTGAGAATGAAGATGGTTCCCTTTTGTCAAGTTTCACTCAGTCGTACGCAGCGATGAATCATCTCCATGAGGTGGCGAGAGCACTGGAGGGGGGTTAGCGGCGGTGGGTTCGAAGTCCTGGCCCGCCCTGCACTCGCTGAGGGCCGTGTGCAAGTGTGTCAACGCTCCCGTCCCCGTCTCCACAGCTGCAGGCCAGCGGCTGCACGAGGTCCAGGCATGGCTGCTGTGGTGAGGGCAGGCGAGGACTGTGCTTGTCCTAGGGGAGGGCCTCCCACACGTGGTCACTGCAGCAGCCCCTGGGAGAGCCAATCTGGACAGCCAGTGCTGTTCGTGCCAACGTGTTATTCAGAATATTTTAGCAGCAGCCATGCGCTGGCACAGGAGACCTCCTGTGCTGGAGGGGCGTGGTGCCCCTGTCCTCCCATGTCCCTGCTGCATGTCCTCTGCACAGTCATCTTGCTCGTCCCCATAGGGGCCTCCTGAGCTCTTCAGATTTTCAAAAATATTCTGGGTAAGGCTGCCTGATTCAGGGACAATTCAGAAAATGCTTTTTGCAAACCTGCTCTGAGCTAGGCACAGTGCAAGGGGAGCCTACAAGGGGACAAATAGATCCTGTCCTTGTGCTAGCAGTGCTCCAGCCCAAGGGGCAGGATGACACGAGTCCTCAGGTCACTGAGGAACAGTGTGAGTGTGAGTCCCACGTTGTCCCACTCTGGGACACTGAACAAGCCCATCTCCAAGCTGACAAGCACCATTAACACTCATTGAAAGTGACAGATGTCTTATGCTACTCAGGGCCCACGGGAGAAGGGGAGCACGAGTGAGAGGTGGGAGGAAGGAGGAGCACCTCTGCTGACCACGTGAGGTCAGTGGGCTTGTGTTCACAGGGAAGCTAAACATGAATGGCCTGCTCGAGGGGCCACCCGCTCAGGAACATCGTGAGGATATAGAACAGGCTGCTCAAAAGAGATACACCCCAGACATCTGGGAGTAGAGGGCTCCATGGTATTTAAGGGGAAGGGGCGTTAGGCTTACAGATACTAGCGCGCTGCAAGCAGGCACATAAACCCTTCGGGGGATGCATGGATACCAGAGCAGAGCAGCTGTGCCAGGTAACCAGGGTGGGCTTTGAGATAGTTCCCCCTATAGAGGAAGAGTTCAAAGACCCAGGTGCAAACAGGTGCAGGTAGAAACAGGTACACAGTATCCGTTTCAGATACAACAAGTGCTGAACGGACTGCAGAGCTCTGTGATGCCGAGGCACCAGCTCACAGCGAAGCAAAGGCCGGGGTTCCCGACAGCTGCTCCCTTCGCATCAAAGTAACTGAGTGGAAGGCGATGGGTCCAAGGATTTGGGTCTCTTTGCTGGCAGCATGGTTGGAAGTCTTGGCACAAGTGGTGTTGTGACAGCCCGGGACATTCAGTAAAAGAAACAGTCATCATTGCAGGGTGGAACGGCGGCACCGTTCTCCAGCTCACAGCTGTTGGCTCAACGTCTTGGCGAAAGCCTGCAGAAGCATGTCAAATCTTTGCAACGTCACTCCACGAGCAATGAAAGAATTATAACTTCCAATTATTCTGTGACTACATTTCCCCTACTGTTTAGCTGAAGAAAGACCTTAGGAAGATGCTATATTATTAATATTACACACCGAGGAACTGGCCGAGTAGCCAATGCTCTGAAACTCCTGATGGCAGGTGGATGCTGGTGCCGCAGGTAACAAGCAGCCCGCTGTGGGGACAGTGTTGTTTGAATTCCCGAGGCCACCTTGAAGAATGGAAGCAGCTTTGTCTTGCCAGGGGACTTTGCCAAATCAGGCATGTCACCTTGCAGCTGGGAAGGAGCCGTGCAGGCGTCCGAGCTTTCTATTCCAGGGGCTGTCAATCACCCCTCCCTCAGGGCGTGCCCACCCCCACCGGAGTCTTTGCTCCTCAGCTTCTCCTGATGGCTGCGCTCCTGCCGCTCAGAACATTGGCCGTTCTTTACTTTTTGGCTTGTGACAGTTTGATTCTAGAATGTCTCAACAGGAAATCTACTGTGAGCTCAAGGGCACACGGGCAAGAATGTTACCTTTACAGGCAGAGGAAGTGTGGCCCTGGTTCTGCTCTTTTCTTGCTGTGAGACAGTGGCTTGGCCTGGTTAAGACTCAGTTTTCTCATCTGTAAAATGGGGAAAAATATAATCACAGCTGCAGTTAAGGTTGGCAGCAGGATGAGAGCGAGCATTTTTGAGAAAGCGTTTTGTGAACTTTTCGGCTTTTAGTGTATGTCTGATCTTACCATCCCAGTCGAAGCTCCACTGCTGAGCGTCTGGCGGGACTGTGCTTCCAACCTACGTAGGCTTCTCCGCACTCCGTCCAATGTCATAACGTCTCCCCATCAACACGCTCAGCACGCGCGGGAGCCATTCCGGATGATTCTCACGCAGAGGAGACCAGGGCGGGTCAGTCGTCCAGGACACGCAACACAGGCAGGGCGTTCTGCTCTGGAGATGCCAGGGCTGCGGCTCCAGCATCTCAGATGCTGCACGTGTCATGTTGGGACGAAAGCACTTCGGTGCTGGAGGTTTCAAAGAACCCGCTCTCTGCTAAGTCCGCTGCTCCTTCTAGTCTGAGTGGTGTGAAGGTGAAATGTCCACGTTGGCTGAAATAATAACTAAGCTATATTTTCAGTCCAACAAGAGGTCACCGCTTTGGTGTCCCATCAGAAGCTACCATTGTGTCTGTATAATTTGGGAAATTATTGGCAGGGATTGTAAAAAAGGTGATCTCACCGGGACTGAAATAACCCACACAACCAAAATATCATCAAGAGAGAAAGAGAGAGAGAGAGAGACTGATCTGAAGAGAAACATTCAAGAAAGGGTTCCTTGGAAGACATCCTTATTTGAATTTCTAGAAACTAAGATGTTATGCAAGCATAACTCTTTGGAATGCGGTACAAGCTCTGCACCCCAGACTAGTTGGCTGAAGAGAGGTCCAGATCTCTCAAATTTGGACTAACTGGAAAGACATAGGCCACGGAATCAAGTATGGGTTCAAATGCCAGGTCCTGCTGCCTCTGCTGGGGTGATCTCGGCCAACTCACTTCCTCTCTCTGGGCGGCTCTTCCAGTCTGGGCCAGCCTTGGCTCCCCTAGCCTGGGCGCGCCCATGTGGCTCGGCTCGGGCCTGTCCAGTCTGGGTGTCCTCAGCGCACACAGCTCTCCCGCACGGTCTCTCACACTCCGCCTGGGAGCGCAGGCTTGCTTACTTGGTGTCTGGGTGGGGACCTAAGGGTGCCAGACACCACTTGTGCCAGACCAGGTTTGGGCTGGCACCCATCCTCTCTGCCACATGACACTGGCCACAGCACGTCACAAGGCTGCCTAGATGCAGAGGGGGTAAATCAATTCCACCTCTTGATGAAAGGAGTTGAAACATCCTGTTTCCCAGAGGGTAGATACAGACAAGGAAATAATGGCAGCTATTTTTGCGAGCAAGCTAACACAAAAAGTTAAAAAAAAGATCCAAATCAAAACAAAAACTCTGGTTACCATTCAGACTTGGGAGGGAGAACCGAAAACTCCTGGTCATGCTTCATGACTTGGTGTCTCCCGACGTGTTTCGTCTTGTAACGTGCTGACTTCACACGTTCCCTGAGTGGAGGCGGCGGGAGAGCTCCCTTGCCACAGGTTTTGTTCTTTCTTCTGTTTCCAGCAATGGCTCCTGCCCTTCGAGAGCAGATGGTGGGAGAGGAACACGGGGAGAAAGTCAGCAAATGTGTTCTGAGTGCAATTCACCTAAGTTCAAATTTTCTTTGCTTGTTTTGCAAGTTTGGAATCATTATATGCCAGATGCCCCTTACTCCTGCTCTCAATGGGCTCAGAGTTAAATATGGCCCATACATGATTCAAATGACCCAAACTGCTTCCCACACAAGCCCACTACAGGCGAAGCTTCCCCGAGAAGTTGTGAGGCCCCGAGGATCTCGCTGGAGTCTCTGTTTCCTCAAGTGAACATTGCTGACCCGTCCCCAGGAGCAGGCTGCAGACCAGGGGGGTCTCATCCGTCTCTGGGACACACATAGATCTGCAGCCAGCCTGGACACTAACAGCACCTGGGACGTCTCCTCTGGGACAGGACAAGGGACTTGCGGCGTGGCTGGAAGAAACCCTCCACGGTCCACATTTCCACGTCTCAGCCTGCCAGGATCCCGGAAGAGCAGAACGTGCTGCCACCCTGTGCTTGCTGGGCTGTGACTGTGTGACCAGCAGGGGGGCCCCACCAGACCCAGTGTCTACGGAGGCTCAGATGGGGCCTACAGAATTGGAGTTGGGATCCCCAGTTGCTCACAGCTGAGCTGATAATTTACATAAAATGTTTTGGTGCAAAAGAGATGAGATCAAAGCAGCCACCCTTTCTCTGTCGACAGCAATACTGAAGCAAACCCTGCCTTTGTTAAAACAGTGCTAACAAGATGGGTGGCTATTGATAGCAACAGTCAAGAGTGCACACGTGGCTGGAGACTGTTTAGTAAAATCAGAGAGATTCGTTTGTGTAAAAAATATAATTAGTAGGAGATGTCTTTTTAATGTCTGTTACAAAATTGCAATGGAATTAAAAAAAAAAAAAAAAACCCTCCTGCACAACTAGGAGATATTTTTTTAAACCTGTGATTTTTTTCAAGACCAGAAAACATAAGTCAGGCAGCAGTTTATCCCCCCACAGAGACCTCATCGGGCTGTTCTAACAAAGGAAAGCCTTTCGCCCACAGCCGGGGAGCACCGTGCCACGCGGGCGCTTCTCCGAGCCGGACAAGTAGCTCATTAACCCTCGCGCCAGGCCCACGAGCCTGCAGGCAGGAGGCATCGTTATCTGCTTTCCACAGATGGACGAGGCAGATCCCAGAAACACCACATGGTAACTCCACAAGTGGTCCTGGTGCTCTGCTGGCCACGGTCAACGTGCTTTCTGGCCGCTCAGAGGGGGCCAAGTGGGCTGCGGAGGGAGGAGGAACCGCGGGAGCAACAGGGAAGAGGCAGCTGGAGCCAGGACCCCGGGGCCTGCGAGCTGGTCGCCTTCTAGAGTCCACTACAGCCACGAAATGTGACAGTGGGAACGCCCCTTGGAGATGAATATCTGGTCCTCCTTACTAAATTTCATCTTTTAAAATAGATGTTTGGATGACATGCAGAGTATGAATGGTTTTATTTTATTTTTTAAATAAAAAGACAGAAGGTGCCTGCTTCTCAGTCTGCAAATCTCACCTCTTACGCCAGTGCCAAACAGATGTCTGGGACGGACAGCCCCCACCCGGTCGCCCTCTGTATGCGCCTGGGTGTTGGGTCTTGTTTGCTTTCTGTCTATTGTCCCAGCGCCCCTGGCACACCCATGCTAATGTGCTGACGGTGACCCCAAAGCAGACCTAATGAGGTGCGCGGAATGGGGATGCGGCGTGCTCAGGGGGAGGCGTGTGCCTCGTTAATCACGCAGGCAGCCGTCTGGCCCCAGCGGCCTGACGCGGGGCATTGTGCGGCTCCCGCATCTGCCAGGCCCACCGGATGCCTGGCACAGCCTCTCTGCTCAGGGAAAGCCATTCATCTATGTCCATTAGCTGCCACGGTGGGTTCGGTGCTAATTAGGCCCCCAGTGGAAGACGAAAGGGGAGGGATGTGAGCCCAGGCTGTGCCAGAGTGGGCTCTGCCCGCGGCACACAAAGGGCCGGTGTTGTGGCCTCCAGGGACGGGGAAGGAGAGGCTGCCAGAGAGGCTGGCTTTGTCAGGAATGACCCCAGCACAGGTGCCACAGGAGAGCCAGGCTCTGCACTTGTGGTTTTTATCTCATACGGTGGTCCCTGGATCCAGCAGGGCCGGCTGAGGACAAGAGGATTCCTGCCCCGAGGACAGGGCCGCCCTGCTACCCTGGAGGTGGGATGCGGCTCCGCGTGATGGTGGGTCTCGGCCCTGCACTGCCCTGTCCTTCTGCCGTTAGATGTCAGGGTTTGTGGCTGCACGGTCTTTGCAGTGGAAACACCAAAAGGACGTGGACGCCTCCAGCAATATTGCTATAAATCTGTAATAATCTGTCTCTCTCCCTCTCCCTCTGTTCTGTAGTACACTATCTCCCTGCAATCGTTTACAGAGTGTTTGAAATGAAAGATTTGACAAGCAAACGTACAGGTCACACCATAAAGCGTCTCCACCATTGCTCATGGGCTTTCTCAGTTGGTTCTCTCTTCTTCTCCTGAAATGAAAAATAAATCGATCTGCTGCCAAGTTACCACTGCAGGACTCTACTGGGGGTTCCTCTGTGAATGCTGCCTTCTCTCTTGGCGCTGGGCTCATTCTAAGGTGCAGGGGGGTGGGGTTCTGCCAGCCCAAAGAGGCTAAGCAAGGAGATGGGTCTTCTCAGGCTGCGACAGACGAGGGGGCACCTTTCTTTGGGGGGCCGGGCATCGTTAACAGAACGCAAGTCCCATGTTCACACACCTCAGAGCTGGCCGAGCAGCTGGGTTTTCCCAGCGGAGATGAAAGATTGGCTTCCACAGCCCTGAAACCAGAGCTGAGGACTTGCTTGGACCTTGGTGGGGAAATGAGCTGCAAAGATGCTGTCAGAGCTTCCGTGCACACAGGTCTGTGCTCATTCGTTCTGCAGTCTTCACTCTTCTCCACTTAGGAGAGACCGAGCACCACATCCTGGGAGGCAGTCATAGTTCCCGCGAGCTGCAGGGGCCCCATGGGGCCTTCAGCCTCCTGTGTGGACCCTCATCGCTGTAAGTGCACCCAGAGGCTGCACATGATCAGCCCAGGGGGTGCGGCAGTTGAGCAGACCCCGCCTGCCCCCCGGCCTGTCTTTGCTTTCCCGCCTGTGCGGCTGTGCCTCCAGCCACGTCGGCTTCCGTCAGTGCTGATTTTCACCCATGGGGACCCCTGTCCCCCAAACAGGAGCAGGCACAGGAGACCACCAGGAGGAGGGCCACCAGCCAAGCTGGGAGGTGTCTGCTCTGGGAGCCGTCTGGGGGCAACTGCTTCAGCGTCCGAGCTGAGCAGAGACCCAGTCCCACTCTTGGCAAGGGAAGGGGACAAATGCCTCTTCTCTGCTGTCTTCTCCATGGGCTGATCCTGGCAGACACCTGGGCTGTTCCCAGAGCACTGATACTTGGGGTTAGACCAGAGGAAGACCCCACGGAAGAGCTTCCAAAACAGTGAAAGGCTCCCCAAGGGCAAAGCCTCAGTCCTGCTATTTTGAGGGCCAAAATGGGCAAATGGGGGGCGCTTGCAGCCCGTTTCACATGGAGAGATGGCTCTACTCCTCTCGGTGACAAAATGGAGTGATCGTGCTCTCCTGCCCCTCCCCCATAGGTGTGGCAGTCTTTACCAGGGGAGAGAGGACTCCTGAAGACAAGATCTGTTATTATTATTAAATTGTTCAGAACTTGTTAGCATATTCATGAGGCCATTTAATTTAAAATATATCTCATTTCCTTAGCACAGCAAATGATTCCCCTTCCTTAGGATGGTTGTGGAATTTAATATCGGAGGGATTTCACTTGGCAGTTTGCATCTGTGAACATTCAGTTCAAAGTTGCAGCAATAGGAGGAAGAAAGAGACAGGGTTGTTCAAAACGGCAAATGAAAAAGGAAATTTTGCTGAAACTCAAGAGTTCATACATAGCCCAGACAGCGTGAATCCAAACACCCGTGCCCACCCTCTCGAGTGCTTACAGTGACAGGGCACACGGGCACTTGTGCAGGTCTTGCGGGGAGGATGCATTTGGCAAAGGAACGGGTTGGTTTCTTTGTGTTCAGCAGCAGTTGAGGATACTCAATGATGTCCTAACCACTTTAGTATTTCCGAGCTAAATGTTGGCGCAGTGGTGTTGGGGTGGGCTGGGGTTGGCGCTGTCTCTTTTCCAGAGGAAGGCGAGGTCCTGCTGGCCGTTCCTGCTCCCTGCGCTTACCCAAGCTCATCGCATCCCTGTGCCCACCAGAGATGCTGAAGACCTGCTTGCTGTTTCCAATCGAGTGCGGAAGGGGCACTAGCACTCCAAATTGACTGATCCTCACTTTGGACTCCAGGGATGCATGTCAGCATCTGACATACATAGCGAGATTAATTCCAGCTCAACAGATCTATAGAAAAAATACATTTCTTTTAAATACTTCAAAGTCTTGGGAGGTTTTGGGAGATGTTCAAGAAAAAGGAACAATGGCAGCGCGGAGGAAAGAGGGTTAGGGATTATAAAACACATCCTGTCTAATTACAGGAGGCCTTGAGAAGGGAGTCAGGATAAGAATCGTGGATTTCAGGGGGCTACCGGGACCCAAGGGACTCACAACGGGTTCAATCATTGCCATCATTTACCCCATTCAAGCAAATTAGAACTTCCACCTTATTTCCCTATGGAGTGAAGTTTTTTTTTTGTCTCGAAATATTTAATGCATTACATCCGCTAAGCTTTCTTATGCCTGATAATGACTATAAAAATGGAAATACACTCTGATAGATCCCTGAATTTTCAAAAATTACACTTATTGCCAATGAAGGGCATGTTCCCTAACCCCCAGCACAAAAGGAATCATTGCTGATTCTGTCCTTGAACTAGTTCAGTTAATTAAAAGAATGTGGAGGAAGCCTATCTCTCTGGCTGGCTATTGTTAATTACAAAGGTATTCAATATGCCACTGCAAATGGCATTCTGCTAGTGCTTAATTAAAATAAATACAAAAATTTAAATGAACTAAACAGATTTTGGCGCTGGTTTGTGGTTACAGGGCCAAATTTTATGTGTGGCTGTAATACAAGCCTGGGAATTAATCTTTTCTCTGCTCTTAATGCGCTGGCGTCTGGCCAGATGCAGGTGGGGCTGTGGCTGTTTCATCCGCCGAGTCTGCAGGAATCGCCCCAACCCACCTTCCTCACACCCACTCCCCCATCTCTCTCCCCACCATGGGCAGCTTTAGAGGGGCTGTTCCAGGTCTTACGGGAGGGTTGAGAGTTTGTTTCTTGAACCCATCTTTCCTCTAACAATTCACAATGTGGAGAACAATACGTATTTATTCACCACATTTCATCATGGGGCTCTGGGACTTTTTTTTCAGACATGAGCTCATTAATCTTGCCCACTCCTTGCAATGCAGGGGGTTGGACAGGAAGACTCCTCCAGGTTGGCTGATTAGGAAATGGGAGAGGTATTCATTCTCGCGGGTGCCGCCCCCACCACCATGAGTTTCTCACCTGCGCTGCTGAAACCCGACCTTTGCATCGCCCAGGATGGTGGTGCTGATAACAACTTGATGGTGCGAATCAAATGGATTTTTTCACTAAAATCAAATGGAATGCTTATCCACATGTAAGTGTTTTAGGGCCACCGTTTGTGTCTAAATAATGGATGCATCAGACCTTTGTTGACTTCAACATGAGACTTGGAGGGGCCAAACATGCAAACCACATCAGAAGCTAAAACAACAGAAATTATTCTCTTACAGTTCTGGAGGCTGCAAGTTCAAGATCAAGGTGTCAGCTGTTTGGGTTCCTCTGGGGCCTCCCCCGTGCCACCCTCCTGTGCCTCTGCATGTGACCTTTCCTTTGTGTGACCGTGGCTGGTGTGTCTTGTGTGTGTCCTAATCTCTTCTTATGAGGGCACGAGTCCGACTGGATTAGGTCTACTCGGAGAGCCTCGCATTAACTTAGTTACCTCTTTAGATACCCTGTCTCCAAATCCAGTCACATTCTGGGGGCTGTGGGTTAGAGCCTCGACATAGGAATTTGGTGGGGGAACATAATTCAGCCCATGACATGATGTAATTGGTCTTTTGCTAGGGTCCAACTTTAAAGGCCACTGAATGTCCCACGGAGGAGTTTGTCCTTCATCTCAGCCAGCGGTTGTACTCAGCCTCGGTTCTTGGGATGATTAATCAGCCAGTGGTCAGCAGGACCAGCTGGGGTGAGATTGAAACGGGAGACAAGTCAGAAGATGCTCTGTTAGTCCGACCTTCGGTGACATGGAACAAGCAGTCACAGGGTTTCCAGTTTGGTTAGCGGTCCTGCGGGAGCCGGTCGTAACGCCAGAACACGTAGCCCTGCATGCTGAAATCTCTGAAGTCTAAAATCCCCCAAATCACAATAAGATCAAAATCTCAAAGCTATAATTCTGGAAAAAATAATTTAAAAATTCTTGAAAAGGTATTTATTTACATTTTTAAAAGGGGGATTTATTTGAGAAACATAAAAACTTGACAGAACACTTCATAGGCCACTTCTACAATAAAATGGGCAATAATAGTAGACCTGTTTTGCAAGCATAAGCACGCCGGTAAAGTAACAACAACCACACAGGTATAATAGTTATGAGCAGATGAACATGTTCATAAAGAAACAGGGCAAAGGGGAACCGTATAAATGCACATCACTGTGGGTGGTAATGGTGTGCACCCAGCTCTAACCGGTTGCAGGAAATACCGTGACGGAACACCTACGTCTTTTGACGAAATCCTTCAAAAATCACGATGGGTCACCACCGTGTATGCAGCCACCCAAACGGCAGAGACCTGGAGAAATTTTATCTTCCAGAAATTCAGATGTATAAAATGGACATCTGTTTCATTTAATGAGGAAGTTTCAACATCTTTATGAACATGCACAATGAATGCTGTTACAATGCCCTTTTGTGGAGTCAAATTTGCAAAACGTGCATAAAACAAATTAGAACTCTAAAAGGCTTTACAAGATTCACAGCTCCACTATTGGAAACGATGGGAAGATGACATACATAGCACATGAAGTTGTTAAAAGTAATGCTGACAATTTAAAATGGTGAAAAAAATTTTGAAAAAGAAAAAGAAAACTAAACAGAAAATTCAACATGTGAAAAGTGTATTACAGGAATAGATTATGGGCCACTGGCTGCAGGTTGTCCACAAAAGCTGGCCGATTTTATCATCATTATATTTTGAAATCTTGCGTCTCTATGAATAGCTGCTTTTTAAAAAAATTTGGGACATGGCACCCCTCAGAGAACACACTCAACGTTCATTTTCTAGGTGGCACTGCCCTTTCGGAAGCCCTTCTGACGCGATGTCACCAGCATGAGTGTTCCCTGTTACATCTCCCGTCCTCTGTGCCTTGCTTCGGTGTTGTGTGGGTACTTGGAAACCCGGACCTCAGTTTTGAGGGACACAATGCTGGTGACTGAATAGCAACACTGTCACTTCCCAAGGCGGCTCTAGCCGTCACCTCCTGCGCTGCCTCCTCCATCGGATCCTTCATGTTCGCCCGCTTTGACCACGAAGGCAGACCGGCGTCCTTCCGAGCGGAAAGAAGCAACACTTGTTTATGGCTCGCTGGTGCAGAGCTGCCATAAGACGAATTCCTGTTTGTGCAGATGTGTAGCTGGTGCAAATTTCCAGGGAAGTTTCTTAGCACTGATGCAAGCACTGGAGACAGCCGTGTGAACTGTACGTAGCACACGTGAGACCCTGGGAGGAGCTGGCTGCTGTCCACGTTCCCGCTGCGGGAAGCACAGTCCGGGAGCGCGAGAACCTGGCACTCGGCACCTTCAGGTCCACCCTGCAGTCCTCCTTGCAAAACATTCACCTGCTTTCACCGGATGGCTAAACTGATACACCTTCTCTAAACTGGACTGCGTCTCTTTTTCCTTTCATTTCTTCCCACCTTAGATATTGTATGTTTTCAGAGCTTATCATCTAAAACTACTTAAAGAAATCGGATCATTTTAGAGAATTTAGTTATTTAGTGACATCCTAATAACATCCAAGTATAGCTATAAAAATCATAGAAATTAGGGGTGAAACCTATAATTAAAATAGAAAATACACATTCATCTAATAAATTGACATATGATTAAACTTTCACATACTTATGAGTTCTAAAAGACACTGACCTAAAAATGAAAGATTTAATCTTTCTCGATGCTTTTGCTCAACTAGTTAACAAGTCTTAATTGGCCGGCTTCCGTGTGCACCACACTAGGTGAGAGCCACCTGCACTGGGCAGGGAGGAGGCAGCCTCCCAGGCATGAGGCGCCGCAGAGCACCTAACACAGCACCTGCCGCCTGCTGCCAGCGTGTGTGGGTCACAGGCATTCCGGGACCTGGGCAGGGGAAGGAGGGGAGAGAGACATTTCCGAGTGGGGGCACTGAGGAATGTGGCAATGTCCATGCTGTGTTTGGGGAACCCTGTAAAACTGGCCCCACCCAAACAGTGACTGTGTGGGGGACCAGGGTCCAGGCGTGGAGGAAATGGGGTTTGGTGGGGAAGGCAGGAGAGACTGAAACGGGAGAGCCCGGAGTTCTGGGGCAGCCAACGGGCAGAGCTCAGGGGTCTGGTTACAGGGCAGCAAGGGGCATGGAAAGGAGGGAACCAGAAGGAAACACATTTCAAACAGAGAGGTGATAGGCTGTTCTTTGGATTTGGATTTTGCTTGTCTGTGGTAGAACTACAAAGCTTCCAGAAACTGCCGTTGTGAGAGTTGCCATCCACCTCCTCCTCACCAGGTACGAGTGAGACTCCTGGGGCCCCATCTCACCCACCTCTTTCCTGCATTTCCCTCCGTCCCTGGGGCCTCTTTCCTGGGATTCCAGAGCACGGTTTGTAGTTAATGTTTTAAGTCAGCTTGGCTAGGCCAGGGTACCTAGTTTTTGGTCAAGCACTAGTCTACATGTCACTGTAAAGGTAGTTTTTAGATGACAATAACATTCAAATCAGTAGACTTTGAGGAAAGCAGGTGGCCCTCCCTAATGTGGGTGAGCACATCCAGTCGATACCTCCCCAGAACAAGAGGGAATCCTGCCTTCCAACTGCTTTCCACTTGAGTTGCAACCCCCACTCTTCCCGGGGTCTCCTGCTGGCCTTGCCCTGCCGATTTCAGACTTGCCCTATATACACACACACACATACACACATACAGATATATATTCACACACACAGATATGTATCTGTATCTACACACATACAGATATACACACACACAGATACATACAGATATATATGCACACACATTTACACACATACAGATATATACACACAGAGATACATACAGATATATATACACACACCTATATACACATACAGATATATATGTAAACACACAGATATATATGCACACACATATACACAGATACAGATATGTATGTACACACATACACACACATACATATATATGCACAGACATATACATATGGATATATATGTATACACATATACATAACATACAGATATGTATGTACACATATATGCACACATACAGATATATACACACACATATATATGTACACACATATACACACATACATATATGCACACACAAAGATATATATATACACACACACAGATATATATGCACACACATTTATACACATACAGATACATACACACACAAATACATACAGATATATAAACACACACATATATGCACATACAGATATATATGTACACACAGATATATGTGCACACACATATATACACATACAGGTATATACACACACACAGACACACACACCCCTTTGGCTCAGCTGCCCTGGAGAGCCGTGACCGATGCAGACGCCACTCTTTCCTGTTGCTCTGTCTTAGCGCTTTCCCAGTCTACTTTGCCGACTCATTATTCTCCAGCCACTGTCAGACGCTGGCTGTGTGCCACCGTCTGTGCTCGGTGATCTTCACGTACCAGTGCACGTGGCCCTGGGTCACCTGGACATCCTCCCCACCTGTCAGCGTTGGCTCCTGGGGAGATGGCTCCACAGCCCTGTTGAGAGGAGCTGCGCAGGCCCGGCCTCACTCACAGACACGGTCCGTGAGCTGCCGGCCCCTGGAAGCCCGCGTGCACACTTGGTGAATGAATGAATGAACAAATGCGTGGATTCTTTGATGCTAGATGAATGCAAATAACCTTGGGGAAAGCAGCTGGCTATTTACACTCAGTGTCAGTGAACATTTTGGGAGAAGATTTGAAAGGTAACAGCAGGAAGGAGACTTTGTCTGAAAGGGGAAGGTGACGACACGAGGCAAGGACAACAAAGAACGCTCCTCGGTGCCAAGTCTGCCAGGTGCGCACCAGCAGGGCTGCCGCTGGACCGTGTGTGGGGCCAACGTGCACTTTGAGAAGTGCCACATTTTTGACCAGCATTTTGAAAAGAATTTTGATTTATTCCCTAAGTGACTCATGCACGGGTCACAAGTCAAATCACATAGTAAGGTTTATAATGAAAAACCAGCCCTGTGCCACCCCGCACACACATGGCTGCTTGCTGGAGGACACACCTCAGTTCTCCCAACAGTCCCTGCTCTGAATGAAAGGCTGACGTCACTGTCACTTCACTCACTCACTCCAGAAACAATCTATAGACTCCCCTCTATGCACGACGAACCTTTGGCTCACTTACTCCCCTTCATTCGGTTCGGCTCTAAATTGTTATCAGTTTTGGTTCTCAACTCTTTTTTTAATTAAATAGACATTATTTTTAGAGTAGTTCTAGATACAGAAAAATTGAGCAAAGTACCAAATTCCCATGTATTCCCTGCCTCTTCCCACATTTCCTGTTATTAGCGTCTGGCATTGGTGAGGTGCATCTGTTACAATTGATAAACCAATATTGACACACTACTATCAATTAAAGTCATAGTTCATGTGGTTTACCCTTTGTGTTGTACAGCTCTGTGGGGTTTTCCAAATGCATCATATCATATATCTACCATTGTAATATTATATAGAATAGTTTCAGTGCCCTAAAAACTGTTTTAAAAAATATAATCTAATTCATCAATTTTAAAAGCATCTCTGCACATCTAATTTCTATAATATTGTACCAGATCTTCTTCCCCCTTTCTTCACAATTTTTATTGGTGCTTTATTTTTACATTATCAAGGCTGGTAACATTCATAGTCTGCTTTGAAAAATTGTATGTTTTTCATGTTTTAATCAGTTGATCTAAAAAGTTGAAAATCTTTACAAAGCACTCACATTGTTCTGACTTTGTGGGCACATGCCTGGCAGGACCAGGTGTCATAACCTTGGCATGACCCTGCATGTGACCCATGTCACTGGATGGATAATGTTTTTAGCATCAATGATAAATGCATTTTATTTTCTTATGCCTTATTTAATTATACACAATTGTGCTGTATTTTTGTTTGCTTTGTATTTTGAGCTTAATTTTCTTGCACAGATTTTTTAATATTTATATTTTCTAATTGTCTTTCTTTTTCTACTGTTGTCTAAAAAGACTGTGACTCTTGCATTGTGTCTCTGCTATCATCTGTTCTGTTTGTCTAAAAGACTTACTGTGAGCACAGTGACTTCACTGCCAGGTTAGACGGATGGCTTTTAGATTGACCGCAGCACTTTTGTTCTGGGCTTTCTTCATGAGACTAGAGTCACCATTCTTGAACTTGCCATCTTCCTCTTTCCTGGTACTGTCCTTGTTTGGAGTATATCTTCAAGAAACTTCATAAGATAGGGGATGGGCACTTTCTGAGTTATTGCATTTCTGAATCTATAGTTGTTTTTCCATAAACTCGATTGGTAAGTTGATTGGATTTAGAGTTCTAGGCTCAAAAGAAAATGTCGGGAGTTACTGCTGAGAAGCCTGATGCCGCCTCATTTTTATCTTTTATGGGAAACCTGCTGTCCTTTCTATGGCACCTGTTAGACTGTCTGGATGCTTGAGTGTTGAAATTGTATGAAGATGTCTTACATGGACTATTTTTTATTCATTCATTTTTTATGCTGCTTAGTAGATTCCTTTAGTCTGATGATTTATCAGTTATGGTCTCAGCAGGAAACAGATGTCGCCTCAATTTAGTATAATTTGGAAAGATTTTATTATTTTAACATTTGTATAGCATATTATTGTATGCATATACTTAACACAGCCACAATAACAATCACTTGGATCATTTCCAAAATTGTGTTATGATAAGCAATCTTTGAAGATTATCTTTGAGCATTGATGCTTTTTAACATTTGTGTGATTAACATTTATTTACATATTTTTATTGTGTATATTTAAATGCTTTCCAACATCTATCTGTTCCTCTTGTAGCATCACGTTGAAGGGATGTAAGTTTGCAAGGTGTGGCAGGGGTGAGAGATCAGGAGGAACAGTTCAGGACCCTCAAGCATGAAAGCAGGGCTCTCTTGACACCCCCGCCCATAGAGAGGCCTCCCAGGAGGGCTGAGTGAGGACTTAGCCGCCCACCCAGCTGCAGGGAGGGGCTGCGGCAAGAGCCTGACCTGGATCTCCCTCTCCTGCCGCAGGTGCTACCCCTGGCTGAGCCCCCCTGGCAGACCAGGGGGCAAAGAGTCCGGGTGTGTGTGGGCGCAGAGCACAGGGGCGAAGGGTGGTGAAGGGGTGTGGAGGGACAAACAGGACGCTGCCAGCTCAGAGGACGAGTTCTCAGCTGTGCAGCGTTGTCTGCTGTTTTTAAAATGAGTTTTCTCCTCTTGGTTTTCCATTTTCTCTCTTTCCGGAATCATTACTTGGATGTTGGACCCTTTGATGTCTCTCATACCTTTCTTATATTTTTCTTCTGTTTGTCCGTTTGCTCTCTGTTCTGGAAAATTTCCTAATCTTCTATTAAATTCTTTAATTTTGCTTCTCAACTCTCTTTTAATTAAATAGAAATTTTTAGAGCAGCTCTAGGTACAGAAAATTGAGCAGAAAGTACCAAATTCCCATGTACTCCCTGCCTGTGCTTAGCTTCAAAGAATTCTTTCTCAGTCTTTGTTTCTTTTTCATTACAAACTGCTGTTTTTTAAAAAATTTATTAGTTTTCCACATATTGACTTAGAACCTACTATGTGCCAGGCACTGCGTTAAGCACTGACAGTGAGCAAATGCCCTGCTCTGGTGGAGTGACGTCACGTGTGCAGAGGCCCACAGGAAATGAACAAACCGGTGAAAACATGGCATCTATTTTATTCATAGTTTTTATAGTGAACATACACTAATTTTTCTCAAATGCCTTTTCTTCTTTTATTTAAATGATCATGTGGGGTTTTTTGGTCCTTCATTTGTAAACATCAAACATTTATTGATTAATATATGTAGAACCATCCTTGTATTCGTGGGATAAATCCCACCTGATCAGATGAATGTCTTTTTAATGTGCTGTTGTACTCATTCTGCTAGTATTTTGTTGAGAATTGTTGCATCTATGTTCATAATGGATATTGGCCTGTAGTTTTCTTTTCTTATAGTGTCTTTTCCTGGATTTGGTATCAGAGTAAGGCTGGCCTCAACAAAATGAGTTTGGAGGTATTCCCTTCTCTTTACTTTTTTGGAAGAATTGGTATTCTTTTTTAAATGTTTGGTAGAATTCAGCAGTGAAGGCATCAGGTCCTGGGCTTTTCTTTGATGGGAGACTTTTTATTACTGATTCATCTCCTTGCTCATTGTTGGTCTGTTCATGTTTTCTATTTTTTCCTGATTTAGTCTTGGTAGGCTGTGTGTTTCTAGAAATTAGTCTATTTCTTCTAGGTGATTCAGTTTGTGGGTGTATAGTTATTCATACTAGCATTTCATGATCCTTTCTATTTCTGTAGTATTAGTTATACTGTCTCCTCTTTCATTTCTGATTTTGTTTATTTGAGTCTTCTCTCTTTTTCTCTTTGTTATTCTAACTAAAGATTTATCAATTTTTTTTATCTTTAAAACAACAACTTTTGGTTTCATTAATCTTATCCATTATTTTTCTAGTGTCTATTTTGTTTATTTCTGCTCTGATCTTTGTTATTTTCTTTCTTCTGCTAAGTCTGGGCTTACTTTGTTCTTCTTTTTCTTATTCCTTGAATTGGAACGTTAGGTCATTTATTTGAGATCTTTCTTCTTTTTTAATGCAGGCATTTATTGCTATAAACTTCCCTCTCAGGACTGATATTGCTGCATCCATAAGTTTTGGTATGTTGTGTTTCCATTTTTGTTTATTTCAAGGTATTTTTTAATTTCCCTTATAATTCTTCTTTGACCCAATAGTTGTTCAGAAGCATGTTGTTTAATTTCCATATTTCCAAAAATTTCCATGTTTACAAGTTTTTCCTTCTGTTTTTGATTTCTAAGTTCGTGACACTGCGGTCAGAAATGACACTTGATACAATGTCAATCTTTTTAAATTTTTTGAGTCCTATGTTGTGATTTAACATATTATCTATCCTGGAGAATGCTCCATGTGCACTTGAGAAGAATGTGTATTCTGTTGCTCTTGGGTGGAATGTTCTGCATATGTCTGTTACGACTATTTTGTCTAAAGTGTAGTGCAAGTCCAATGTTTCTTTTTGATTTTCTATCTATGATTTTTCCGATGTTAAAAGTGGGGTACTGAACTCTTCTACCCTTGTTCTATGGCAATATATCTCTCTGTTCAGATCTATTAATATTTGCTTAATATATTTAAGTGCTCCAATTTTAGGTGAATATATATTTATAATTGTTAGAACTTAATTAACTGACCTGTTTATTGTTATATGAATATCTTTTTTTGTGGTTTTTGACTTAAAATATGTTTTTTCTGATATAAGTATAGCTACCCTCAATCTCCTTTGGTTTATGTGGAGTATCTTTTTCCATCCCTGCACTTTTAGTCTATGTCTGTGTAGAGGTGAAATGAGTCTATTGTAAGAAGTATATAGTTGGGTCTTGTTTTTCATTTATTCAGCCACTCTATGTCTTTTGATGAAGAATTTAATATATTTCACTCAAAGTTATTTGTAGGTAAAGACTTACTCTTGCCATTTTGTTTATTGTTTTCTGTTTATTTGTAGATCTTTTCTTTCTTTCTTGTTGTCTTCCTCTGTGGTTTGATGACTTTCTCTAGTAGTATGCTTTGCATTCTTTCTTTTTATCTTTTGTGTCTCTACCAAGGGATTTTGCTTTGTGGTTACCAAGAGGCTTTCATAAAACATCTTATACTATCAACAGGTTATTTTAAGCTGATTATGATTTTTTTATTATTTATACGAAAACAGTACAATACCTTTACTTACCCCATCCAATTTGTTTTTATGACGTTTTATATCTTTTATGATTTGTTTTCCCTAACAAATTATTATAGCTATAGCTGTTTTTAATAATTTTGTCTTTTAACCTTCATAGTAGATATATAATTGATTTCTGCACCACCATTACAGTATAAGAGTGTTCTGAGTTTGACTATATCCTTACTTCTACCAGTGACTATATTTTCATGTTGCTCTGTTTTTCCTACTCATTTTGCTGTCGGTCATCCAGTGTATAGGAGTCTTTTAACTAGGTTATGGCTTTGTCTTGGAGAAAGTTGATCTGTCTCTGTGTTTACGAGGTGTGTCTGTAGAGGGAGGGATAGTTAGAAGCCTCCTATTCTACTGTTGCTGACGTCACCCCTTCATTGGCTATGTCTTTAATGAGTGTTTCTCATGTACCTGCATATTTCAAAGATGTTACCTTTTAAAAATATAATGACCTTGGAATAATTATGAATCCTCTGAGTCCTGGCATATGGGAAGTGGTGAAAAATGTTTTAGGTCTGCTTGGTCTTTCTACTACTTCCTCAACTCTTCTTGGTTTATCAATGTGAAGAGGAAGCACATTTTGCAATTAATTTATAAGTATTGTCGTTCACCTTTGTTCATTACCCAATGAAACAACTCAATTTGACAGACATCAATAGAATCTTCTAATATGTAAGCCAAAAAATTGCTCTGTAGGATGCAAAATTGACCAGGAGATGTTCTCTAACCTCAAGTGGATACCCAGAGAGTTTGGTGTCATAGGTTGGGTTTCCTAGGTAGCAACTCTGAAGTGGAGATTTGTGTGCAGAAAGTTAATCTGGAGTATGTTCAGGGTCCACACCTGTGGGGGAGGGAAGGCAGCAGGAGTGGGCAGAAAGGGGCGCTGATCTGTAACAGTTGGAATAGGGGCCTCAGCTTTACCTGGATCCTAGGGGAGCTCTGGAGCACAGAAGGTCTTTTCCAATTGCCATTTATTAGGGTGATGGTCTGAGCTTCTATATGCCTCACTGACCAGTTATTGTTCCAGGGCTCCATATGGAAATTGGACATGATCTTGGGTGGGCAGCTCTCTTCATCCAAAAACAAGTCCCAAAGCAGGACTGAGCTAACAGCTGACAGCTGACAGCTGCCAATGTCACAGGACTGCAGTCTGAGTAGTTCACCATAGCATGCAGTCCGTGATGTACTCAGTACATGAATGAGGGGTGTGGGGTCTGTAAGAGAAGCTCTAGGGGACCTTGAAACCAGAAAAGAATTTCCTAGGAAAAGCTTTATGAGGAATAGCTTCTGAGACAGGCCTAAATGCATGGAAAATAGTTTTCACATCACATGCCCTGGCAGAGTGTTCAGCTGGAGATGTCAGAGTCTTGAAGGCATGTGGGACAAGTTCAGACGAGAGTGAGGAGCAGTCTTTTGTGGTCAGAGAGTGGAGACAGGGAGGGAGAGGAAGAGCGAGAGGTGGTCATGAAAGGCAGCCTGAGACTACATTATAGACAGGTGTGAAAGGCAGGCTCAGCCTCTGGGCTTCTTTCTTAAAACTGTGAGTGTGTCTCATTGACAAAGTGGACAAGAGCAGGGATGACCCTTTGTCTGGGCAGTCACTTTGGTGAACCTGGACAGTGAGAGGTGAGGAGACCAGCGAACTGGTGGCTCCAGAAGCCCAGGTAAAGTTCCACTTAGCAAAACTGAGTCAGACTGAATTGGAAAGGTGAAAGAGGATTTTGGATGTTAGACAGTGCATGGAAGGTATTTGTTGCCCAAAGCAGAACGGCTCATGGTTCTTGGATCTGGAGAACTGCAGAAGGGCATGGCTCCAAATGGCCAGCATTCACCAGGACCAGGGTCAGAAAGCTCTTGCTGTAGTCCAGTTTCGAATGAACAAACACTTTTTAGGCCTCTGCTGAGTGTCATATGGGTATTAAAGAATGTATCACAGATCTGGCCTTGGGCAAATGTCCTTTTTACAAAGTGTTTTCACTGTATCTTCTTGAATCTTGAAGAATTATTCACAAAATAGGTGTAGTTTGCAGATACATATTTCTAGTCTGAAAAGAATTGGTTGTGCAGCACTGGGAGAAGGAATGATCAGTAGCCTTTGTTTTGGAGACTGTTTTTTTTTTTCTTTTTTCCATGTTAAGTCTGGAAGAGAATTGATGAAACCCAGTAAGATGGAAAGATGGGCTTTCCATTCGTCTGTAGACTGGTGCAGCCAATACCAATTACCATCATTAACTAGAGTTAATCAATTAGATCATTAATTTAATTTCTTGATTCATTGGCAATAAAAAGCGTAACAATGTATATTTGCCAAGATGACTTGCAATCTCAGTTAAAACAGTAATTCATCAATTAAATACAAAGGAATTCCATTATTTTGTATTGCTTTTACTTACCAAAGTAGTTAATTATAAAATAGAATAATTAGTCAGAAATTGATAGGAATCAAAGCAGGAGAGGCAGTGAAAAAGATGCCCGAGAAAAGATATTACAAAGTCATTGCCGAAAGGCAAGTACTGGATATGAATATTTAAGGAATCTATTTCACAGCAAAACAAGGTTCTGGTACTGCTTATCTCATGGGAAAAAATAGAAAGAATAGCTCACAACACTCATTGAAAGGCATTGTCCATTGAAATTTTCTATTTAAATATTTGAAAAAAATAAAACTCACTTATTTTATTTAAAATCAACACGTTGAGCCCCAAGAGAGAGTAATTGCTAGTGTAGAAGAAATGAAAAGTATCATTTCAATTACTTTCAATTGCTCCCACTTTATTATTGAAGCCCGTGGCCTGGGAGGGGCGTCACTGTGTGGCAGGTGGAGGCTGCTGTGGGCTCTTTCCCTCCCCAGGACTCCGGCTACACAAGGTTCCCTTAAGCCACCTGCAGAAAGCCATGCTACATTCTGGACGAAACATGGAAACTGATTCTGGGGAGGGACCACAAGCAAGCAGGGACTGGAGGGTTGTCAAGCCTTACAAGGAAATCTCACTTTTGGGGTTAAGAAATCTGTGACCCTGCTGGGACAGGTGGGAAGATGGACACTTCTTCCCTAGCCAGGCCAGAAAAAATGGAAGGTTTGAAAAAAATTAAACATTTCTATGACATAAGCATTTAAAAATTGTATAAATCAAAAGATATCATAAGCCAAATACATAGAAATGATGATTTAAATTACTCGACCTTGCAATAGATGGATAACGCCTTCTAGTGTCCCCGTGGGGTGGGCACTCTGCCTGCCCCCGATCTAAACACGAGGAAGCGAGGCACAGTGAGGGAGGTTGTGACCCAAGACAGCACAGCTTCTGAGGGCAGGGCTAAGACGCAAACCCTCCCTGGACTCCTGAGCTCGGGAGGTTAACCAGGACATTATTGAAAATATAGAAAGTGCTTTTTAAATCGACTAACTCCAAAGACAAATGGGCAAAGATTTGAATGGCAAATCCAGAGAAGAGCAAATCTGAAAGATTCATAAACACATGAAAAGGTCAAATTCACCAGCATCAGGGGAATGCAAATGAGCATTAAAAGGCAGTAGCATGTTACACACACCCCACTGGCAAAAGCTAGAGTGGGGCCTCCCCACTGTGGGGAGGATGCAGAGAGAGTGAGCAGGAACGTGGCTGGTGGGACACAAAGTGCTACCTCCTTTGGCAACTGCTATTACCGTTGACAATACCCACATCTGTCTCCTCAACAGAAACCCATTTCACAGACAGAAACACTGATAAGAGCCTTGCAGGTGCATGAGGACAAAGATATTATTGTGAGGTGTCAAAAACTGATAACTATTTAATGGTCCGTCGGTTGGGAAATTGCTGAATGGCTGAATAATTGCAGCTGCACCCACTGCATGAATTAGTATGCCGTTATTAAAAAGAATGCATCAGAAGCTACAGTAGATGAATTAGGAAGATTTCTGCAAAGCACTGTTGAAGTAGAAAGGTAAACGGCAGAGAAACATGCATAGTACCTTTTTATTCCTGTAAAATCAAGAGTGCACAATTTGTGTGCGTGTGACCGTGTAAGTAAGCACAGAGTGTTGCAACATGGGTACCGTGAGGTAGAGGGGATAGGGCATGGAAAAAAGGCAGAGAAAGAGGCAAAGAAAAAGAAAAAGACTTCACTTTAAATTAGCCTAATGATGTAACACAATTTATGTAACTAGAACCTGAAGTCCACAAAGAAATTTTAAAAAGTGGATGATGATAGATCTTCTGACCAAAAGGGATGCATAATAACTGAACAAGGCACTGTATGAACTAATACGCACAATGCAATTATATTTTGGTAACAAAAAACACCCCTTCCCCACTGTAGGTGTGTGTGCACGTGTGTGGAGGACAGGTGCCAGGCTGTGGGGTTGGTGACCCTGGGAGGAGGCCAGGGCAGGTGGGCAATGGACAAATCCAGCTTCCCTCATACTTTATTTTATTCCACTTGGAATATCCAGATACATCCTTTTTGTAATTTCAAACACGATAAATGCACATTTTAAAACAAAAGAAAAAGATCAAGTCCTACACTTCAAAGTGATAACCTTTGTGTCCCCCACGAATAAGCTAACTTTCTTCCATTAATCAAATGTCTCTTGGTGGTCTCGGACATCTCTGGATGGACCCGCAGGGCACCCCATTGTTTCAGTGCACTCAAAAAAAAGATGCCTGGTGCACTAATGTGGCCATCATGTCCCCTGCCCTGCCTGGCTGGCTGTGGCTGGCTGTCCCCAGGCTCAGGGCAAGGCCTGTAAGCCCGGGTGGGCTGAGCAGAAAGACTCACCAGGGAAAGGTACCAAACTAGAAGAGCTGGCGCCAGGGGGCTGAAAGCTGAAAGGAAGGCGTGTGCTGAACGGGGGTGGGGTGGCTTCCCTGTCTGGTTGTCAGGCGTCAGCCCCTAAGAACAAGCGCACACATGATCTTTCAAGATACTGATTTTCAGTCTAAATATTAAATCAGTACTGAAGAAGAAATTGTGCCTAATTTATGAGCTGTCGTCCCTTCCCCCACAGGTCGACAGGAATAGTAAAGGCCCCATGGCACCCTTCCCCTGCGCCCTGTGTTGCCCTGCTCGCTCCACCAAATTCTCTAGAGATCCCATGTTCCAGGAGTGGGGGCACGGGGGAGGGGGCTGAGGTGGGCAGTACTAAATACAATCTGTTATACATTCACATACATGGAGTATTGTCTCTAATATTAAAAAAAACAAATTTTTTACAACTAGATTTTCTTTTCACTTGCCATAAATAGTTCAGTGTATTGTTTACTATACGGAAGACTGACCACAAGTGCTTACGCACGCACGCACACACATGCATACACACACACACACATATACACACATACACGACTTATCTTTAACACCAATTCTCATTCCAAACACCATAGTATGTTCCTAAGCTGCAAAATGAACGTTGAGGCCGGGTGCAGTAGCTCACCCTGTAATCCCAGCACTTTGGGAGGCCGAGGTAGGAGGATCACTTGAGGCTAGGAGTTCAAGACTGGGCAACATAGTGAGACCCTGTCTCTACAAAAAATAAAAAAAATTAGCTGGGCATGGTGGCTTGCACCTGTACTCCCAGCTACTCGGGAAGCTGAGGTGGGAGATTTGTTTGAGCCCAGGAGTTCGAGGCTGCAGTGAGCTACAATGACACCACTGCATTCTAGCCAGGGCAACAGAGTGAGACTCTGTCTCTAAAATAAATAAATAAAGTAAAAAAAAAAAATGAATGTTGAACTAAAGACAGCCAACAGACGGAGCCTAATCCTTTCCTGGAAGTGACCAGACTACCCCGGCCAACTGTTAACATTTGTCCCCAATAGTTACGGTTTAGTTTGAAAACAAAGCGGCACCTCCCAGCACTGCCTCTGTCTCCCGTGTTAACAGGCAGTTGATCAGGGAGCGTCCGCCACATAAATCAAGTGCAGCTGGAAGGTGCCGAGGTTCAGCATTACCACTGGGGAGGACAAATGGCCTGTGTACGTGTAGCTGAGTGTTTTGCATTTTGTGCATGGGGCCACCTATGAAACCATCCATGGGGGATTTTTTTCCACTCTAAAGGCCAAGAGGACCTCTGCTTTTGAGATAAAGAAGGAAGCTAGCTGCCTTCAACCTCCTTTTGCTCTCCATTGGGGAACTGTGTGATTTGCATTTTACATGTAAATTCATGCAAATCAGCACTCATTTTCAGATGAAGTCCTACCATGGAGAACAATCTGGAGGCGTTCTCTAATGCCAGTGTGCATTTGATCCCCATATAATTTCTCAGCATATGGATTAAACCCGCAATAAGGGTGGTGCAATCGTGATTGGGCACGCAAGACAATTGACCCTTATTTTGCCATAAGGACAGGAAAATCTAATTATAACACCTTTTCCAGCAGCTGAGACAAAGGGGGGCCGCGTGCCAGTTTGGTCAGCTGGCTGGAGCACGGACCGTTCAGTACCAGCCCCTCGTTGAGCAGTCACGTTCCCTCCAGACTTTAGTCCAAGGCAAACACCCCAGCCCTGGCAATTTGGTTGCCAGCCGGTGCCTTTGGTTTCTGAGAAGCAAGAGGAGGCATCAGCTCACGCTAACCACTCCTCACAGGCAGAATGTGCCACCTCGCTGCGTTCCTGTGGGCGGCGGACGGGTCACTCCGATGATCACAGTTGTTTGAATCAGGAGGACCTGCGCCAAGGGTGCCATGAAGGCAGGACTGTGACACTCAGGTCGTTAACAAACCGATGCGGCCAGGACCCCGCGGCTGCAGCTCCTACAGGGCACCAAGAAAACAAGGACAAGGTAGAGGCCTTTCTGAAGGCTGGAGAGTTGGGGGTATCTAATGACGACCACTTTTTATATGTGAAAAATCATGACATGGATTTAGACAAACTTCAGAAAAAAGTCACTGAGCCTAAAATAAAACTGCGCACCACTAAGAGAAGCATTCGTCCATCAGGTGGGCTACCGATTGATCCTAAAGGGGCTGCTCACATGCTCCTGTGAGGACTGCGTGACGAGGGGCACCCCGAGCCAGATGCAGGCAGAAAGGGGAGCCGGTCCCAGGCGGGGTGGCCAGGTCTGTGTGAGCATCTCATGATGAGAGGCCGCAACAGAAGGGCCCACCCAAGAGCCCACCGACCGAGGGAAGAGGGCAATTTGGGCAGGGAGGTGCCTGCAGAGAACAGCGACTCTGGTTTAGGGCATGAAAACTATGAATTTGAGGAAAAGGCTGAATAGGATGGTTTATTCTAGGGATGGAATAGCCATTTTCAAGAACACACGCGGTTGTTATGTTGAGGATGATGATCAGCTGGCCAGTGACGCCAGAACAGAAGGAGTGAACCCAAGGAGCGGCAGGAGGGTGGGGTGTGCAGGGGGAGGGACAGTGCTGGGGACGAACACCCAGCTATGAAAGTTGTGAGACCTGGAGAGAGGTCTCGGGGAGAACCTGCAGGTGTCCTGCCTGGAGAGCTGCAGAAGCTCCCTGGTAGGAGAGGGGGCTGCCCTCTGTGGGACTCCTGGGGCCTGGCTGTGCAGGGCAGAGGGCAGGGCCTGTGGGCGGGAGCCTCCCTGCCTCGGGAGAGCTGGTCCCAGCCTGGAGGCAAGGGGTGTTCACAGGGCTGAAACAGCTGGCAGCAGCCTCGCCTCGCACCGCTGAGCTCTTCACCTGTATGTCGACCTCCTTCCTGCTCAACTTCCTGAACAAGCTCCAGTTCAATTCTCCCTCCCTGCTTCTACCAGGCAAACCAGCCAGGAACAGGCTTCCAAGTGCTCCTGTAACAGAAGTAAAGTACCTTAATGATCCTGGGAAAGAGGGCGCCACAGACCTTTCTTCAGAACCCTTCGAAGAGCAAGCATTTCTCTGACTCTAGGGATGAAGGTTACTGATTATATGAAGAATAATATATTTAATCTTTGGAAAACAAAGGCTGTAAATTCAGTTCACATAATGCTGCAAAATTCTCTGCTTCACAAAGGTTGTCATCAGTAGAAGTTCCATCCTGGGCTCCCGATGCCTGTCGCTTTCCTATGGCACGTTTCTTGTTTTTAGGATTTCCCATTTTGGAGCAATACGTTAATAATGGAAGATGAAACTTCACTTATTGAACCTTTGCTGAGGATGAGCAGGGAGCACATACAGGCACTGATTGTTTTTCTACTCTAATCCTCGTATAAATCGGAGTCCATTTCTTCTCTAATTTCATACGCATTCGTCCCTAATATCTCCAGCCCTGCCCGATGATTAATCTTCTCAACAGTTATCAGCACGGTCATGCTTGCTTAACACAGGAGATGGGAACAGTCAATAGATGAATCACTAAGCCTCATGCAATTAGATGATAGAAGCAACATCCTAGCTGGCCAAATGCTTCTTTCACTTGAGATTATTTTGTTTGTTTCAATGGAAAAATTGCAAGGTCTAGGATGGCACAGCATCTTGGGAGAGGTGACTTGGTGTTGCTATAACGGGCTGACACCTCTTCATTGGTCTAAGTGCCAAAATGACAGTGGCCCTGCTCCGTCCTCAGGATCTTAGGGATGTTGTGAGCACTTACCACGTTTGTCCAGGAAAAACAATTTGTTCGATTTTTTAAACTAAGATTTAATTCACATATAATAAAATTCACCACTAAAAGGCATACATTTTAGTGTTTTTTTGTATTTTCAGAAGGTTGTTCAACCATAACCACTGTTTAATCCCAGAACATTTTCATCACTCCTAAAAGAAACCCTGTACCCATGAGCAGTCAGCCTCCATCTCCCCACCTTGCCCAGTTCCTGGCAATCACTCATTTACTTTCTTTCTCTAAGAATTTACCTATTCTGGACATTTCATGTAAATGGAATCATATAATATATAATGTTTTGTGTGGCTTCGTTCACTTAGTGTGTTTTCAAGGTTGATCCATGTTATATCGTGTGTCAGTGCCTCACTGCTTTTTATGGCTAAATATAGTGAGTCCTCAAAGTCATTGATAGGTTCTTGGAAACTGCAAGTTTAAGTGAAATGGTTTATAATGGAACCAGATTCTTTTTTCTTATTAACATTATAACAATACAACTTTGTGCAAAATTACATTATTCAAGGACCTGCTGTAGGCCGGGCGCGGTGGCTCACGCCTGTAATCCTAGCACTCTGGGAGGCCGAGGTGGGCTGATCGTTTGAGCTCAGGAGTTCGAGACCAGCCTGAGCAAGAGCGAGACCCCATCTCTACTAAAAATAGAAAGAAATTATATGGACAGCTAAAAATATATATAGAAAAAAAATTAGCCGGGCATGGTGGTGCATGCCTGTAGTCCCAGCTACTCGGGAGGCTGAGACAGGAGGATCGCTTGAGCTCAGGAGTTTGAGGTTGCTGTGAGCTAGGTTGACGCTACGGCACTCACTCTAGCCTGGGCAACAGAGTGAGACTCTGTCTCAAAAAAAAAAAAAAAAAAAAAAAAAAAAGGACCTGCTGTAAATCTTTGGTGGACACTTAGATTGATTCCATATCTTGGCTATTGTCAATCATGCTGCAATAAACATGGAGTATGGCTCCCTTTGACATACTGACCTCATTTCATTTGGATACACACCCAGTAGTGGAATTGTTGAATCGTATGGTAGTTACATTTTTAATTTTTTAAGTTTAATTTTTTAACTGTTTTCCATAATGACTATATTAATTTACATTCCCACCAAGGGTTCTTTTCTCTCCATATCCTCACCAACACTTGTTATCTATCTTCTTTTTGGTAATAGCCATTCTAACAGGTATAAGGTGATATCTCCTTGTGGTTTTAATTTGCATTTCTCTGAGTGATTAGAGACAGTAAGCATTTTTTCATACATCTGTTGGCAATTTGTATGTCTTGTTTTAAGAACTGTCTGTTCAGGTCTTTTGCTCATTTTTTAAATCAGATTTTTTTTTCATTTTCTTATTAAGTTGTTTGACTTTCTCATATATTTTGGATATTAACCACTTACTGATATATTGTTTACAAATATTTTCTCCCAATCCATGGATTGTCTCTTCACTCTGTTAATTGTTTGGTTTTTTTTGTGTGTGTGTGTGCTGTGCAGAAGCTTTTTAGTTTGATGTAATTCCATTTGTCTGTTTTTGCTTTTATCTCCTGTGCTTTGGGGCTCATATTCAAGAAATCATTGTCCAGACCAATGTCATGGAAAATTTCCCCTATGTGTTCTTGTAGTAGCTTTATAGTTTCTGGTCTTGCATTGAAGTGTTTAATCCATTTTGAGTTTATTTTTGTGGATATCCAGTTTTCCCAACATAATTTATTGAAGAGACTATCCTTTACCCATTGTGTATTTTTGGCACCTTTGCAGAAAATCAATTGAGTGTAAACTTGTAGGTTTATTTCTCTATCCTGTTCCATCAATCACTGTGTCTGTTTTTATGTCAACATCATGCTATTTTGATTTCCTATAGCTTTGTAATATATTTTGAAATCAGACAGTGTAAAGACTCCACCAAAAAACTGCTAGAACTGATAAACAAATTCAGTAAAGTTGCAAGTTAAAAAATCAACATACAAAAATCAGTAGCATTTCTATACACTAACAACAAACTATCCAAAAAAAAGAAGTTTAAAAAAAATCCCATTTTTAATAGCTATGAATATATAAAATACTTAGGAGTAAATTTAATTAAGTATTAAGAAGGTGAAAGACTTGTACACTGAAAACTATGAAACTGATAAAAGAAATCGAAGAAGACACAATAAATGGAAAGATATCCCCTGTTCTTGATTTGGAAAAGTAATACATAAATAGTTAAAATGTCCATACTACTCAAAGAAATCTATAGATTCAGTGTAATACCTATCAAAATTCCAATGTCATTATTCATAGAAATAGAAAAAAAAATCTAAAATTCATATAGAACCACAAAAGACCTGAATGGGCAAAGCGATGTTGTACAAAATGGGCAAAGCTGGGGGCATCACACTACTGAATTTCAGGAATCGAAATCTTCACAAAGTAAGATCTATCATCCTATGGTTTCCATTTATTCAGGTCTCCCTTTGATATCTCTTAATTATATTTTTGTTTCTTCTGTTTTTTAAATTTCAATAGATTTAAAAGTTGGATTCTGTTACATGTATATACAGTATAGTGGTAGAGTTTGGGTTTGGGATTGTTTTATAATTTTCCCTGTAAAAGCCTTGCATACAGTTTTTAAGGTTTTTGGTTTGGTTTTTTGTTTTTTTTTTGTTTTTTGGGTTTTTTGCCTATTTCTTTCTTTCTTTTTTCATTTGCTATTGCAAAAATGTATATATGTGTGTGCATATATACATATACACACATATATACATGCACATATCTCCTGGATATATTTTTATTTTTGTTCTGTATCCTTGTATTTCAGAAATGCAGAAATGAAATTGATTTTCACATGTTGAGTTTTAGTAAGCTTATAATTTTGCTAAATTTCCCCATTAATTCTAATGAATCATTTATAAAGTCCTTTTTTATGCTAAAAAATAAACCCCTCATATCATCTCCCAAATCATATTCTCTCCTTTCTAGTTCTCATATTTTTTCTTGTCTTTGTTATTCTTGCCTTATTATGCTGGTTTGGTCCAATGGTACAATGTTGGAAGGAATTTGTGATACAAAACATCTTGTTTTTGATCTCAAAACAAAAGATTTGACTTTTTTAACCTTTAAATATAACATTATAGATCTTTTTGCAGGTGCTTTTTATTGGACTGAGAAATATCTCTTCTATTTCTAGTTTATTAGGCAATGTATAATTTTTATCATGGAAAATTCTATCAAAGGCTGTTTCTGCATCTATATCTTTTCTTATTTTTTCTGTTAGTACCTTGGATTACATTGACTGAGTTTCTGCTGTCAAACCAAACTTGCATCATAGAGCTAGAACTAATTTATTCACAATGTATTATATTTTTGATGATATTTTTAAGATCTTTATTATTAAAAAATTCTGTTCATATTTAAGGCAGTTGCTGATACATTTGGTTTAAATGCCCCATCTTACTTTGTGATTATAATTTTCCAACATGTTTCATATTTTTCTTCTCCTCCTTTGACTTCTTTTAGATTAACAGAGTATCTTTTTAAATCAATTTCTCCTCTTCACAGTTTTAAGAGTTATATACTTTGTTTCCCTTCTAATACTAACACTAGAAATTGCAACACGCCTACTTACCACTTCTAAAATAATTCAGTGTTTTTGTCCTCTTCTCTGACAATGGAAGGAACTTCTCACACTTGAGCACATTTTATCCTCTCCTGCTTTATTTACTGTTATTGTGGGTTTTTAAAAAATGTTTTAATCCCCAGAGACATTTTTATTTTAATTTTATAAATTTTATAAATTTTATTTAGATTTATTCATATTTTCCACTTTCTTTGCCCTAATTTTCTCCTTGCATTTCAAACCTCTATGTGAGAAAATTTTCTTTCTGTCTGACCTACTTCCTTATGAATTTCTTTTTGTCGCTATTGAAAGCACTCTCACTTTTTGTTGTGTGATGAATGTTTATTTGGCTCTTATTCCTGGAAGATATTTTCAGTGAATACGATATTTTATCCTCTCCCTCCCCCTCCATTGAAGATGTTAGTTCCATTATTTCTGGCTTAATTGGTTGTTATTAAGAAGTCAGCTATTATTCCTTCAAAAGATTCTCTCTACCCACACACACAGTATGTGTGTATAAATATGCATACATACATGTATATACATATATACATGTAAGTATACACACATATATCCACAGACTTAGGTTATTAAGTATGAAATGTCTGATTTCCTTAAGTACTAAGTTTGACAGTTGATATCTCTGACATTTCACTTTGATACTTCTTGTTTTATTTTTATTGTGAAGGTACAGTCTTTCAAATGCACATTTTGCGTTGTGATTATCTTTCAAACATTTTTTAGAGCCATTTTTGCGAAACCATGGATAAGAAAAAAATTCATGTTATTTTTGAATATGAGTTCCGTCGTGGAACCAATGCAGCACAGATAGCTCAAAATATCAACAAAGTGTTTGGGAAGGATGTGGCTAATGAACACACAGTATGTGGATGGTTTTGTTCTGGTGATTTTAATCTTGAAAATGAGCCACGTGGGCAACATGAGACAAAGGTGGATAATGATGAGCTGAAAGCTGTAGTGGAAGCAAATCCATTTCAACGTATGTGTGAATTAGCATCAAGGTTTGATGTAGCCATTCCAACAACATTTGAAACAAGTCAGCAAGGTAAAGAAGCTGGATAGATGGGTTCCACATGAATTAAACGAGCATTAGAAATCATCTCGAAGCTTGCCTTTCTTTGCTGTCATGACATAAAGGTGAACCATTTCTACACTGTATTGTTATATATGATGAAAAATGGATTCTTTTTGACAATCACAAGCATTTGGCACAATTGTTGGACAAAGGTGAAGTGCCAAAACACAGTCCAAAACTAAATATTCATCAAAAAAAGCTAATGGTGTCTGTTTGGTGATCCAGCACCAGTATTATCCACTACAGCTTCATGAAACCTGGTCAGTTGACTGTAGTGGATGTCTACTGTAACCAACTGGATGAAATGGTGAGGATGCTTGTGATTAAGCAGCCAAGATTGGTCAACAAAGACAGGGCAATCCTCTTGCAAGACGATGCTTGACCACGTGTCCCACAAACAATGCTGCTCAAACTGCAGAGGCTGGACTTGGAAACTCTCTGTCATCTACCGTATTCACCAGACCTTGCACCAACTGACTACCACTTCTCCCAGGCTTTGGACCACTTCTTGCAAGGAAAAATAATCAATTCTCAACAAGCTGTGGAAAATGCCTTTCGCAATTTGATGGCCACTCACTCTCTAGGATTCTTTGCTTTTGGTGTAATAAGCTGCCATTAGGATGGCAAAACTGTGTTGGTAGTTTAGGCACATGCTTTGGTAAATTGTACTGCTTCTTGTTTGAGATATAATAAACTACTTTTGATTTGAAACTTTTGATTTGAAATCAGACATTTCATATTTAATGGGGGGTGTGTGTGTGTGTGTGTGTCCTGGCTGCTTTTAGAAATTCACCTGCCTTTGGGATTTTGAAGTTTCATTATGATCTGTCTTAATGTGGATTTATTTTTTTCATGCTTGAAATTTGATGCACTTGTGAATCTGAATAGTTAGGTAAATTAAAAAAAATCTTGAGAGATGAGGAAGAGGTGAGGAAAATCATATCACAATGAAAGGAACAAACAGATCTGAAAGGTGTAGGATGCAGGGGTAGGAATTGAAACCATCAGGGCCAGGTGCTTTAGAAAAGAAGTAACAGGAGACAGGTGCAAAATTGAGAGTTGGTGATGGCCACACTTGGATGAAACTCAGAGGCTACATAAAAATGTAAGTAAATGACCTATTTAAAGACACATCTCATTGAATTCCCATTACAAAGTTCTAGATTGGAGAACCCAGTAACAAGGGTTTTTAATATTAGTTCTGGAAGTCTTTTGCCATGGTGAAAACTCTGAGGAATAAACTTGAAGGGTAAGGTCACAATTGTAATTTGATTTTTTTCTGAAATTAAAAAGAATGTTGAATTTTTAGTTTTATCGTACAATTTGAGCACATTTTGAAAATAAGTGTAATAACGAGAACAAAACAAATGAAATCAGTTATCTTCACAAAATGCAGCATATTATATGAAATACAGATACCTTAAAGCTCTTACAGTTATTAAATCTTTTTGAATCATTTTTTTAAGAACACAAGTAATGAAAAGTAGACCTCATTTCCATAGCTTAATGCCCTGATTAATTAATTATTCCAAAAGACATCCTGATGAGTGAAGTACAATGCTCATTGATTTCCGGGATGTATTCCAGGCAGTGAAAGTATATCCATGGGGAGCAATTTTAATACAATCCACTCTGACTTGTTTGTGGGAACCAATCCATATTTGGGTTCCTGTTATGCTGCATTCCCGACCTGGGTTTCATGAGTCTGAACTCCAGCCATGGGCTCTTGCTGTGGTTTGAGCGTGTCCCTCCAAAACTCAGGTGTTGCCAATGTGCTGGTATTAACAGGTGGGGCTTTATAAGGTAATTAGGCCATGCGGGTTCTCCCTCAAGCGTGGGATTAGGTACTTTATAAAAGGGCTTTTGGAGGGAGTTCATCCCTCTCATGTGAGAACATAGTGTCCCCACTATGGAGGACGCAGATAAAAGCCCTCACCAGACACCAAAGGGTGGCACCTTGACCTTGGACTCTCCAGCCTCCACGTTGTGAGAAGGAAATTTCTGTTTTGTATCAATTATCCAGTCTCAGGTATGTTGTTGTATCTACCCTATTGGACGAAAATGACTGTTTTCCGGCTCTCTCTAGAAAGAAGAGATTCATTGAGCTTTCACAGCCCATCAGGCTTCTTCCCGTCAACTGTCCGTATCTGTTTATTCCCTTCTATTCCCGAGGCCACTAAGAGAAAACCATTAGCTCTCAGGTGGACAAATGTTCCCGAAGCTCATTTCCCAGCCCCGAGGAGCAGCTGTGTGATCCTTTCCCCTGCACAGACCCCAAGACTCGCGCAGCCCACCAGCCTCGCGCAGCCCACCAGCCTCGCGCAGCCACTCTCCTGTCTCCCCCACTGGGGTCAATCCCTGTCTCCTGGAGCTGCACCTGCTGGTAGAGAGGCTGCCAATCCCTGTTCCCTGATGTTGGCTAATGAGGGTGCTCTGTATAGACCCAAACCCACCCGGGGTGACACGATAGGCTTTCGCACGCAAAGGGCACCCACAGGATCAGGCGCCCCCACGGCTCACGTCTGCTGTAAGTGTGGCTATGTGTGTGTGCGTGTGTGCATCTCTGCATGTGTGTGCGGTTGTTTTGCAATCACACAGCAGCTCTGCCTGAGGTCACCCTCTCATTCTCACTTGATCCCCTCTGAATAACGGAAAGGGTGGCCTGGGGTTAGGGACTCAGAATCCACCCCTGGAGAGTAACAATGATGGTGGCTCTGCCTGAAACTCACAGAAAGCTCAAAGGACTTAATACAATAAGGCGGAAAGAGCCCCGGACCACCCCTAGTCCTGACTTTGCTACTGATCGGTTGGATGATCTTGGGCACGGTTGTTTCACCACACGTACATCAGGATAATTCTCACCTTTTAGAGCTGCTGTGAGAACTAAACGAGCAGATGCATGCCTGGCGCTTGCCCAGCCCTTGATAACTGTTTACCCAAGGTAGCTGCCCCGCTGGGTAAGGAAACAAGGGTGGCACAGACGCTCTCTGAACTCCTTACATCCATGACTCCAACACTGCCGAGTCAGGGTTTGAATGTACATATTTGCCAATGCATATACCTAGATTTTTATTCAAAGTTTCCTTTGATATCTAAAGGAAGCTCAGAAGACAATGAGGTGGTGGTCAAGCTGTCTAAAGGCTTCCGTCTGTCTGTCTCAGACTTTGCTCGTCCGGGAACCTGAGCAACCAGCACCAGTGAGCTGAGATGAGCAAATGGTTTGCTAAGCACTGGCTCTGTGCTAGACTGCTTCATGCCATCTCATCTAACCCTGTGAACACCCCACCCAAGGTAAGCACTATCAAGTTCTCTTCTGTTCTGCAGCTGACAACAGCTGAGCAAGGCCTCCTAGGTAGAAAGAGGTGAAGCAAGAGTCTGCATCCCGTTCTGCCTACACTCCCTCTGGTCCTTGTCCTCTGGGTATGGAGCCAGGGGCCCAGACAAGAGGAAGGAGGCAGCAGGGGGCTCCCTAGACAGCGTGGAGGCTGACAGTTAGGGGTGCAGAGCCCGCTGAGACTGCCCTGATGTAGTACATGAGTTGTTGATGGTCAAGGGCTTTTTGTCTTGGGTTAAAAACAAGCAGGAATTGGACATTTTACAGAAATTCAAGTCCAAGGGTCCACTATATTTAGAAAGCAGGAAATCCAACAAATCAAGGAGTCCTCTTCCCTGCCTGCCTTGGTTAATGCTTGCTATGAACTAAATGTTTGTATCACCCCAAATTCATATTGTGAAGCCCTAACCCCCAGTGTGATGGCATTAGGAGGCGATTAGGTAATAAAGGCAGAGCCCTCGTGAATGGCATTAGTGCTCTTATAAAAGAGGCCCCAGAGAGTCCTCTTGCCCCTTCTGCCACGTGAGGACTCAGGGAAAAGGAGCCATCTGTGGACCAGGAAGTGGCTCTCACCAGACAGAGTCTGCTTTGATGTGGAGCTTCCAGCGTCCAGGACTGTGAGAAATAGATTGCTGTTGTTTGTAAGCCACACAGTTTATGGCATTTGTCATAGCAGCCTGAGTTAACTAATACAGCCTCTCCGGATTCCTTGTCAAAGGCTGTGATCGTCTCTTTGCTGTGGCTGAATTGCCGTAAACAAGCAAGTGATGGCTCAGGGCCTGGATTGAATCTGTTGTGGTCCCATGGGTTTAGAAAAGAAGGCTTACGTATCTCTAAATCTTGTAAGGTGTAGAAAACAATAGAAAACTGGGTTAATTACACAAATGTCCTGCTTTCAGATTATCTGATAAAGAGTAAATAACTGAGGTTTCTTTAAATGCATGCTCCTACAGAACATTACAGATGGTGTGACTACTGGGTCATTTATCACGAAATAGAAAGCCTCAGAGACAGAAGGGTAAGCCAAATATGATCTGATTTACAAACATCCAGCTTAAATATTTCAGGAAAATATCTGTTAACAGAGCACAGCACGGCTGTGCAAGAAAGACGCACGTGTTGCTGACATTAAGAAACCCACTGTTTGGAATACTGGTGTTATCTCATTTTTCTGCCAAGGACTAACTTAGTTGGCTTCCTGTCATGGGAACATTTCATCTACTTCTAGATTATTAACTTAATTTCACATGTTTCCATCCTAAATCCAATTTTTCTGATCTTTATTTGATTGGAAAAAGCTAATTGAGTTTACTACGCCTCTGCACTATGAGTTTTCCTGCTTATTTTGAGGGTCAGCAGCTTCCGGCTGCCTGACTCCATATGCACATTTCTTTCACTCAGCCCTGACCTTGAGCACAGTCTGCAGAAGGCAGCAGAACCATCTTTTTACTCACGGCCCAAAGTTGGCTAATTAGATCCACCATGAAGAAGACAGCTTTTCTGTTATTGCTTAGAATAAATTGCTAGTCTTCCAGTATTGGTTTTTGGATTCCGATGGTTGTAAGAGTAACAGTAGCACACATTTGTCTCTTCTTAAATACCCATTTTAAAGGGAAAGTGAACCAAACGGTCAGGATCTGAGTTTAGAATCACACCTGAGTTGACATCCTAGCCATTGCGGCGTGCTGAGATTTGTGAATCTTGGTGACTTGTTTAGTGAGCTGTTGTAGCCCCAAGCTCATCCTTCTGGACCTGATTTGTGGTGCTCAGGCTGGAGTTCTGCAAACCACATTTCTGCTTTGCCAGTTCCTCCTTGTTGGGCTCTGCCAACAGGGGCACTGGGTGGAGACCACCAGGCAGGGGACAGTGGGCAACGCACCCTCCTACCAGGGCAGTGCCTATTGGTTTTAGTTTCCAAATTTTACTCATGTTCTCCAAATTGGCTCCAGGGAACCCCTCAGAGGTAGTAGCTCCAGGACAGCACCCCCATTTCTGAGACTTAGTTGTCGGTGTCATGAGCTCCTGCCTTCAGAACTCCAGAGCTACTAGCACCAGGGGGGCTGAGTCCTCTCCATCTCCGTGTCGTGATCCTCTTGTACCTTTTCAATGCTCTCATACCTGTTTAACCAATTTTCTGTATTAGATTCTCTCTGTTCAAATAACTGGTGTGATTTCTATTTTCCTGAGTGGACCCTGGCTGATACTGTCGGTTTCCTTATATGTGAAATGGCAATGAGAATACCTGCTGCTGTGGGGAGAATCGTGTCCCTCCCTTTTCCAATTCGTATGTTGCAGTCTTGATCCCAGGCACCTCAGAATGTGACCTTGTCTGGAAATAGGGTCACTGCAGATGTAATATGTTAAGATGAGGTCATTCCGGCCTAGAGCAGGCTCTTAATTCAATGAGTGCTGTCCGTATCAGAGGAGAAGCGTGTCTCCCAGAGTGGGGATGCTCCGTGGTAACAGAGGCGGAGACCGGAGTGCTGCGTGTGCGTGCTGAGGAAAGCCAAGGACAGCTGGAGAGGGATACGGGGCAGATTCCCCCTCAGAGCCCTCAGGTAGACTTCACCCTGCCGACACCTGGCTTCAGATTTCTGGCCTCTAGAACTGTGAGAGAATAAATATCTGTTGTTTTAAGGCAGCCAGTTTGTACCCTTCTGTTACAATAACCCTGGGAATACACCTATCTTATAGAATGACGACTGTGGAGTGCCCTGTTTGGGACCTAACGTGTGTAAATTCTCAGTAGAGGGAGCATCTGTATCATCATTACTTTTACTCTTATTGGTAGTTCCTGGAGTCTGTCCTTGGTCTGCCCTTGGTCTTTTATTCGGGGTTATGGGGTTTGTGAGCAGGGGACCCCTTCTCAGGGACCAACCCAGCCCCCACGCTCCCCGTGGGGTCAGCAGAAACCTCTGTGACAATAGATGATCCTGTTTCTCTTCTTCCTCTGCACAGTCCTGCTTCCCTCCCCCTCACAGATGTTGCCCTCAACAAACCCTATCAAGTCTGATCCCCTGGTGACTCTGGTCTACGATGACTTGAAGTAAATATAAAGGCTTGCATTTAAGTTTCATCAAGTGCAATTTGCACACATAAAGGGTCAGTGGGGAAACAATGCAACTTACAGAAATTCTTGTGATTTTAAATAATTATTAGTTCATCTAATACCTCAACACTGTGAGTTAATCAATATGAACAAATGGCTGACATCCTTTGTCTGCTTGGCCTATAGTTCAGAACCCTTTTAAATTCTACTTAAGAAACACAGCAGATTCTCAGGTTGTGGTTCTTGGCTGATTTAAATGCTATTAATGTCTTCCCAATTGTAAACCTGTCTAGGGATGGTCTCAGCTAGAATACAATGCCTTCTAATCTAAGACTGTGAGATCCAAGGATCTTCGGATGCAATTGAACTAAATTTTCCTTGTGAAAAATAAAGATAATATTCTATGTGGACACATGCAAACCTCTGTCAATACTAGAAGACAATAGATTCTAAGTGGTAATTAAGACATCTGTGACTTTGTTCTTTTATTTGTTCTATTGTAAAGATGCGTTTAAAGTAATTAGTGAGTTTGGGGAAAAAAAGATTTGAACAGTTTGGAGTTCCAATTAAGTTTCTTCCTTAATAGAATGATTGCTTTCTCCTAAACATCTTGCGCTCATTTACATGATAATTCACAGGTATAATACTAGCACTAGCAGTAACAAGTCAATACCACAATTGCCGCCTTTCAGGAAGAAATGTAGGGTGTTCACTGTTTACCATACAGATAGGCTATTGAACAAAATCCACAAGGAGGTTCTAATTATCTTACACTGGGAAAAGGAAAGGATTCTTGAATGTTCTTGCATTTCACCTAACTTTACCTTGTTTCTTTTAGATTGGGAAGTTAGAAATGAGTGGCACAGGGTAGTGGCTACTGAACAATTTTCAGTAAAACCCCTTTGCAATATCAATTTGGGGAGAGTTCATATGAGATGGTTGTCTTTTTAATAAACATTGATTGAGGAAGTGCATTATGATAAGATGTGAATTCAGTTACACTTTGAAATGGTTTTGTATTTTACTAATCATCATGGCATTTGCATATTTGAAAACTGTAGCGTGTGTGTTAGAGAAAGGGTGCATGTGTATGTGGGTGTGCACGTGCATCAGTTTTATTCATTCTGGAACAGTGCCTGGTTGGTGCAGGAACTCATGCACTGCCCCGGACTCTGTTGGCAAAGAAGAAAGGAGGAAATATTTCCGGATCCTTAGCCTGTTCTCCTGTCCTGGCTCTCCTCCTAATTGACTGTGTCACCGTGGAGAACTCAACCTTTTGGTCGCTTCTGCTTCTTCCTCTGTAAAATAGAGTGTGGGTTTTAGGAGATCTGCTCATTCCAGCATGACCTCCCCTCCCATGAGTCCCTTCTGAGTTTTAGGCACCCTGTAAATTGAGTAATCAGTAATAAAAAAAATGATATATTAATGCTGTATGCATTCGTTTCCCCGAATGTAACTTACTGCTTCTGGTTATTGAAACCAAGATATTTTGTTAAAGCAAATTCGATGAACCAAAACTCAGGTGCAACCAACTGCCCCCAAAGGGAAAAGTAGCAGCTTAGATACGAGTTCCATTGAATGAAAGCAGGTTTTGCTTTATTTTTCTGAAAAGTTCAGCACCAAACACTTTAATATTTAACAGAAGTACAAGCATCATGCCAAGTTCAGCATGTGGGAAAATTCCATCTTTTGTACTTGAGTTGAGTAGCTGGTTTCAAGCGCGTTGAAAGTGACAACACAACATGTGGCAGCACCATTTCAAGGCAGGGTCTATTCCTGATCTCAGAGTTCATCCTGTGTGATTCTAGAATCAGCCACTCTCTTCCCTTCCAGGGAAGGCACTAACCCATCAAAGGTATTTTCAAACCTAAACGAGGAGAGGCCTTCTAGAAGCCTTGCAGAGAAATGTGGTCTGCTCTGAATTTCAAGAGTAGGAAAAAACCTCCCTAGATTCATTTTATTGCAGGGTATGTTTAGGGTGGTTATGTGCAAAGAAACTCACGTTACATTTTAATGAGTCTGCGAGGAGGAGTGATTCCCTGTGTCTCAAAGCCTCAGTGTTAATGGACTCTATTCTCTTGCAAATCATGATGTCATTCAAACATCTTAGAAAAATAGCTTATTTTTGCTTGTTAAATTTGGGAAATTGAAAGGGACAACCTCAAACTCATGTGTTTAACCCATTTCAGTTCCAAACTGGCATCACATCATGCTGCAGTAGCCTTCGCTGTTGGCAGATCTCCAGAAAGTGGGGCTGCTGGTCTGGCCCCGCAGTTCCTCTAGGCAGGAGCAACTGCATTGCTGCCTTCGCCGTGTTGGCCAGGGCTGTGCTCCACATTTATACCCCTTGGGGCCGGTGGCTGTATTTGTCAGGGTTCGCCAGAGAGACAGAACCAATCAATTAATCAACCTATCAATTAATATAAAGGGATTCCAGATATGTGTAGTTATCCCTCAGTGTCTATGGGGAATTGGTTTTAAGAAATCCATTAGTGCTCATGGCCCTCATATAAAATGGTATAGTATTTGCATATAACCTATGCACAGCCGCCCCATACTGTCAGTTATCTCTGGGTTACTTGTAATACCAAATACAATGCCTGTGCCTCACTTCATTCTCAGCAGGTGGCGAGTTCAAGTTTTGCTTTGGGGAACTTGGTGGAATTTATTTTTTTCCGAATATTTTCCAACCACAACAGTTTGAATCAATGAATTCAGAACCGGTGAATACAGAGAACCGATTGTGTGTGTGTGTGTGTGTGTGTGTGTGTGTAGCTAGAGAGATATACGACTGGAAGAAAACTTCAGAAACCCAAAGAAACATTAGTGATCGTAGGTTTGCAGAAGAGCTCAGAGTGGACTGAAGATAAGGGAGAAAAATAGACTGAATAAGAAAAAGAACGCAGCCCTCTCATAATGTATTCTGGAAAGAGAAAAGCAGCCCCAGACACCTGCAAACTGGCCTGACTGCATGAGGCAGGCTTGGTCTTGCTGGGAGCTGTCCTGGTGGTTGTAACCAGCTCTATGAACACATTTCAACGACCCCTATATGTTTGTTATAATCTCCTATCTTAACTAACTACTTGAACTTTTTGAGTTGTTTCCCAGAAACAGCAGGCACTTTTACAAAACAAAGGAGTTGAGATTCCAAAGCCCCCTGAGCAAGATTCCCTGTGCCAGAATCACCATCCCTCATGACCTGCCCAGTGCTCCTGGCCCCTCCTTAAAAAGCCTATGATTTCTGGTGGCGGGGGATGGATTTGGGTTTGAGACTATTTCTCCCATTCTACTGACAGACATCTTTCCCACTAAAATTCCTTTCTTCCTTGGCAACCATCATTGTCTCAGTAATTGGATCTTTGTGCGGTGAGCAATGAGTTGGGTGTAGGCCCAAAGCCCCTCGCAGTTTTGATAACATAGTCACAGCAGCACCTTGGCATTCTCCAAGATATTCTGTCTTGGACGTACAAATCTTCTAGACACCAACACAAGAGGAGGCTGCTTAACAGCCCCCATTAACACAGAGACAGCTGAGACCATCATGGTGCCAGAGCAGAACAAGACCACTCCATGGTCACGTCAGAACAAATAGCATGGATGTTACCTAAACCACAAAAATTACCCAAACATCCCCTAATCCTGGCTAACAGGAATGGCTACTGTTTCTTTAGCAACTATAGCTTAAGCCTTTCTTCATTCCTCTTAGCTTACCAGTAAGATGTGTTAACACACCTCCTCATAGAATTACCCTAGCATTCTGAGAGGATTCAATCCAGAGAAAGGGGTTGAATGAGTCACCTAACAAAAAGCTCAAATCCAACAATAGTCCTTTCCAACCCCTTCTTACTGGGAACCCCCAGTTCCTAAGGTGCATGTTCCCCCTTGTTGCAACAAGTCAAGAAACCCAGCTCTGCCCATCCATAGGTGTTTCAGTCCTTTGGGGCTGCTATAACAAAATACCATAAACTAGGCAGCTTATCAACAGCAGAAATGTATTTCTCATGGTTCTAGTGACAGCCTGCTTCCCCATAGGTGGCCATCTTCTCCAAACTCACGTGGCAGGAAAAGGGTGAGTGTCTTTCTGAGGTCTCTTTCATAAGGGCTCTAATCCTATTGATGAGGGCTCTGTCCTCATCTGTCCTCATGCTCTCTTCTCCTCCCAAAGACTCCACCTCCTAATACCACCGCCTTGAAAGTTAAGATTTCAACACATAATTTGGAAGGGGTGGTACCAACATTCAGATCATAGCAGGAAGTGTGCTTAGGTGAGTTTTGGGTACAAAGCCTCCACAAGTCGTTTAGCAAATACTTACAGAGCATCTATGGCACGCCAGACATTCCAGACACAATTCTGTCATCATGGGGCTCGTAATTTCCTGGGAAGTATCAAATCAGGGAAAAGTGGAGGAACAGAAGAGATGGTCACCATGGAAACCAACCGGGTCAGTGAGACCTCTCTGGGAAAATATCACTTCTGAGAACTAAATAGAGGGAGATGATGGCTATGTGGCAGAGGTTCCCAAATAAGGAGGCCAGGAAGGGTAAATACCCTGAGATGAATACGTAGGTGGCACTTGGAAAGTTGTACTACAAACAAATGTATAACTGAATGTTGGAGGGTTGCTGGGAGACCCATCCTGCAGGTGCTGGCACAGAGAGCTCTTGTCCCCGTCAAGAAAACCATCCAGCCATTGCCGAGTGGTTTATAACCCAAAGATCCAATCATTTCTCCAAAGCAGATTGCCCCAAGCTTGACTCTGTGGGATAATCAATAGACTGTGATTGATCACTGCTCACTCAGCGACACTATCGTGGGCTCTGCGGGGCAGTCCAGCAGGTGGTGACGGTTCAACCTCCAACTCAGGGGGCACAAACTCACACAGAAGAGCAGAGAATGTGACAAGCGGAGGCTCCTAGACCCGCCCATCCTCTGCTCACATGCTAGATCCTAAGCGTGTTTGCCGTATCTGCTCTGATTGTTCTCCTACCTTTATGAAAATTAAAAAAATAAATAAACAAAAAATAAAGTAGGATTTATTCCCTCATTATCTGATCTGTTACCACCATCTTAGCATCTGCGTTTTAAAGATATATACTTAAGAAAAAGGCCCAGTCAAGTGTCCTCCCATTCTTCCTTCCTCTTAAGACTAGCAAACACGCACATGCTACGTGCCAGGCACCGTTAAAAACTCAACCCTCCAAGCAACCTTAGGAAGTACTAATGGGTGCTGCTATGTTCCCTATTTCATCATGAGGAAACTGAGGCAAAGGGAGGGTAAGTAACTTGCCCATGGTCACACAGCCTGGAAGTGGCAGGGCAGGGACTCGTATCCGGGCGGTTTCACTCCAGGGTCACGCTCTTAACCGCTAATCACACCTCTTGCTTTATTTCATGTCAGGTGAGCACACACTGAACACAAAACAAAAAAGATCAAGGACGTTTAGGTAACATTTTGAATTATGGCTCTATAACATTGTCCTCATGGCTCACACCTGGGACCCCTGGAAACGCCCATCCATCTAGGTGGCCTTCAGACGGCCCCTGACAACCAGCCGAGGTTTGCTTTTCACAAGCATCGTGCTGTTGTTCCTGACTGCGGACGTCACCCTCTCAGCCTTTAGCAGCAGGGCCGGTACCGGCCCAAGGTAGCTAATGCTGCTTTGCCATGGGTCTTTCCTCTGTAGGACGCTGACACCTTCCCACCCTCACCTGCAGGCAGGATGAAGGTTGTGGAGCTGCTCTGCTGGACCCTCGGTGACATTTCCCAAAGTATTTAAAAACCACACGGGGGGAGATTTTAGTTTTAGTCAAAATGCTGTAGGTGCCGGCAATTTCTTTGCACAACATTACAGATGAGCTGCTTTTGAGTTTCCTTCATGACACTGAATATATTTCTTCTGAATGTTGAACTCTTAAGTCTATTACTAATAAGCCAGCTCTCACCCAAGTCACTCCTGTGCAACCTGGTTTTAAAAGTACATGGTAGATGATAAAAAGAAGAAGAAAAAGGAAGGGTTGGAATCATGTACACATTTTATGAAAATCTGAACTTAACAGGATGCATTGGTTTTTGTAAGGGAACAAGATTCCAGGTCACCAAATGGAACTATTCTTCTACTGGACACCGATCAAGTCTGGGTACCAGGCCCTGAAAGTCAATCCCAGCTCTAAACTTGCTGTGTTATATTAACAAAGAATTTATCATGTGTATAGCAGTGCAGGCTACACGTAACCTGCAACATTATTTTGAGGGCTAAATTAATAACCCTGGGAATTTATAAGTGTGGGGAGCTACATTCAAGTAAGCTTGTGCTTAGTTTTACATTTTTACATTTTTTATTTTAAACGGGAGTAAGAATGCCTGTGTGAATGGTCCATGCTGCAATTTAATTTGTATATTTTTCCATCCTAACTGCCTCCAGGGTTGTCTTCTGCCTGATAGCAGAAGCTTTTATAGAACTCTTTGAGCTGCATGAAGGAAAAAAATCTAAGTAGATTCAAAGGGATGATAATAAATCAATCCACAGAATACAGGGTTTTATTAATTTCAGTGGTTTCCTTAGGAAATATTGGTTTACTTCTTGAATAATTGAAAGTTTGCCGAATGCATAATATATGTGTGCATGGCAATGACGTTGGGAGCCCCATTTCAATAAGCTGTGGGAGCTGAGATCATTCCTCTGCACAGACACCCAGAGGAGCCTGACTCTGCGGAGCAGGCAGCTGACAGTGGCCCTGAAGCGCACTTCTCATTTCTCAAAAATGTTCTTTATGAATTGAGCTCTACAAGATAAAAGGTGAGGATAAAATATGTTTGTGCAGCCCTTCCCTTTTGCCACAATGGGTGGTCTTTCTTCTTTCCCCTACACATGGCAGAACCATGGCAGATGACAAGGCGTGCCATCTCCACCTCCTGAGACCCCCTTTCCCAGGATTTCCTGCTATTTCTAAGGCACAAATATGATTGTGTGCCTCTCATGGCTAAAATCCTCCAAGGATAAAATCCAGACTCCTTTGTAAGTGCTATGGACTGAATCCCACCCCCCCCATTCCCATGTTGAAGCCCTAACCCCCAACGTGATCACATTTGGAGATAGGATCTTTGGGAGGTCATTTAAATGAGGTCATAAAGCTGGGGCCCTAATCCGAGAGGATTGGTGTCCTTACAAGAAGAAGAAGAGACACTGGCGCTCCCACCCCTCTGTGTACCCTCGCAAGGAAGGGCCACGTGAGGACATAGTGAGAAGGTGGCCGTCTGCAAGCCAGGAGGAGAGCCCTCAGCAGAAGCTAAATTGGTTTGCTTTGTCCTTGGACTTCCAGCCTCCAGAACTGCCAGAAAATACATTTCTGTGGTTGAAGTCCGCTGGTCTGTGGTGTTCTGTCATGGCAGCCCTGGTCGGCTAGGACAGGAAGGTGCATGGCATTCCTTATGACCTGGCTTCTGCTTGGTCACCCGCCTTCTCCACAGCCTCTCGGAAGCTTCATCTCAGACACTCTTGGCTCTGCGGGGCTTTGTGAGTGGACCAAGCTACCCAGCTCTCAGGTCCTCCTTTTTCTCTACCAGGAGTGGCCTTTCCACAAGCACTTTGTTTTCTTCTTCTCAGCCTTAAAGCACAGCTCAGCTACCACCTCGTCCAGACAACTTCTGGGGCCTGCCCACCCTGGCCAGGTCCCCTCTGTGGGTCCCTCCTGCGCCTGAGCTCACGCCACAGTGGAGCCTTTACTCTGTGACATAACCATGAGTCTCTCTCCCATGGCCCTCACTGGACCTCGAGTTTCAGAACAGCACAATCTATGCTGTGCATTTCCCAAACTCCCTTCCTCCACCCAGAGCTTAGCACACAGCCAGCAGTCGCTGGTGCTGAAGAGTGGTGGTTGAGTGTGTAAGGAAGGCACAGGACGTAGGAGACAAACGGCTTTGGGCTGTGCATGACTTTGAAGATGGAGAGGGGTCCCCTTATGGAGAAGTGTGAGCGGGAGTCGGGGAAGGCATGGCACTCATGTTCTGGGTCAGCCTGTAGGTCACTGCCAGGTAACCTTCTGGGTCCCTCCCCTCACCTCTCACCTTCCATTTCCATTCCCTGCCCTTTCCTTTCTCTTTCCCTTGGGACCAAAGCCTCAGAGGAACGTGTTCCTGGAGTCAGAGCGGGAGGTTTACGCAGACTGATGTGGTCGAGGTGTGCGAGTTTCTATCTCAGGTGGGCAGTGCTGAGATGCAGGGTGCACAGGCCGGTCCCAGAAGACCTGTGCGCAAAGGCGGTGCTGTGGCGTGGCCTGCATCCCGGTCCAGGAGCCACGCAGGCTGGCGGTCCGCGGGCACTGAGGAGTGCGAGAGCAGTCAGGGACAGCCTCTGGGCAGAGAGACCGGGGCGGCATGAAGGGTTTGGAAGAAATGAGATCCCAGCAGTGCCGAGTGCTGTGGACTCTGCACACTGAGTGCCATGTCTGCGGTTCCAGCCTTGGGGCTGTGAAGCTGCCTTATTAGAAAACACCTGCCTGTACCTGCCACATGCCATGTTCCAGGTGCTTGGGAAACATCAGTGAATGCATCCAACAAAGGTCCCTCCTTCTGGGGTCTTACACTCCAACAGGGGGCTACAGAAAGTTTTAAATGATGCAATAAATTTTAAAAATTCTATGTTTTAGAAGATGATCAATCCAATGGAAACAGAAGTGCGGCAGAATCAAAGCACAGCCGAGGCCTGGGACACGGGTGTCAGTGGGGACCAGGTGACGAGTACACGAGAGAATCAGTCAATGCCCAAGCTCTGCACAGTTACTGGACACTAACCTCACTGTCCTCACGTCCTTCTTCCTCATCTGCCTCTGCCCCTTGCCTCGCCGCGCCCAGCACGAAAGGGAGCGGGTAACTGTCAGACCCACTGATGGACTCTCGCAGTGAGGGCTGTTTCATATTCTAACGTGCACGATGCCGTCTAGACCAGGGTGAATTCTGAGCGTCCCCGAAGGTCTCCCCTGATAATTCAGGAGCCGTCGGGCCTCGAAGCAGCTGCTGATAAAACGGGGCCAGCCAGTGTCGGGTACTTTGACTCGCTCTCTGTTAATGGGTTCCTTCTGCAAATACTTATCATCTCCTTTGGGATTTCAGGCTAGCTCTAGGGCTTCATCTGCATTTATTTTGTCCTTGAAAAAGAACAGTTAAGGGGCTTTTTCAATTGCCCTCAGTGAGAGTGGGGCACAGATGGATGGAGATAGAGCCTCGCAATCCCACCCAGGGGACAAAGCCGATAACCTAATGAAGAAGAAAATATCAGAGATGTCCTTTGAAAAGAGAGGTCTGAATAAATGAGAGTGACGATCATCTGCGATTCACTGGTCCTCGGAGTCGTGCCACCCTCCTGAGGGGCACAGGGCGTGGTCTTTGCTTGGTTAACTCCTGGCAGTCATCCCTGCAGAGGGCAGGGGAGGAGGCAGGGGCTCCGGGACACACCACTTCCATTTCGCACTTCAGGACAAGCGACTGTGACTGGAATGGGGCCCTCGGTTTGCAGAGGATGCGTGAGCGAGGCAGAGCTGGAACCCACAGTGCTGGGAGTGGACGTGACCCCCCAGAAGGCCCTGGAGGAGACTGGAGGGCAGGCAGGGGGGCCGGGGCCTCTGGGGACTCAGGGAGAAGGAGGAAAGGACTTGGACCAGGCGGGTTGTCAGGGATCTGGTGTCCCGCACACAGAATGCACGCCCAGACCCCGAGTGCGGGAGCTTGTGGCAGGGTCTGTGCCGATGGGAGCAGCGCTTGAGGGGCTTCGGCTTGAGTGGAACTGACCTGCCTGGCTGAGCCTTTGTCCAGGGTGAAGCAGGCGCCAAACACGGCCACTCCCGGGCCCCCGGCTCCTCTGGGAGGTTCCACTGGGAAGCCCGAGAAACCATGTCTTTACCCAGTTGCCTTGCATGTGGCGGGGAAGGGTGGGCTCTGACATCTCATCCTCACTAATGCTAAGATCTAAATGTAGCTTCCGTGACAAGGTGCTGTCCCATCACTTAAGGGGGTTGGGGTGAAGCTTCTTTTATTTCTTCTTTAAAACAGCTATGCCATATGAGAAATGGTACATAAAATAGACACGTGTATACACACATGTGACTCAGATGCATACATGGGTGACATGTGAGTTCTGCCTCACCCTACGAAGTCCAATCGTGCAGTGGGACATGGATTCCCAACCACTCCCTTCCTCCTCACCTGTCCTCCTTCCAGTACGAGCAGTGCGTGCCCACAGCGACCTTGCTCTGTGTGTGCACTTCCTGTAACTGGGGTTTCTGTTAATAGCAACCTGAATATCTGCAGGAAGTGGCCACCAAATGGCAGATCATGCCATGCCATCAGGACAGTGGCCTTGTCGGTGATGGAGTGCAATGGCATTCCCTAGGAGCACAGCGGTTTTCCCGAATAGGCGGTCGTGTTGGAAGTCTGAACCCCCGTCTCTAACAGCCGGGCTCAGGCAGACTCTGCCAGCCGGCCAGATCTGTAATGAAGTACTCACGTATCTATAGAGCTCTGTGACCTGGGTGTGTCCTCCCAACCACCTTCCTGTGGCAGGTGGGGAAACGGGGGCCAGGGAGTCTGGAGGGTCATCGAAGCCCTACACTGGGGCAGGGTCAGCCCTGGGCCCAAGCACAGCTCTGTGCACCCACCTCTCCCCATGCCCAGGCCTCTGGCCTCGACTTCTCCCTGGGCCCGGAGCCTTGGGCAGGGTAACAGCAAAGAGGTGGGAACCGTGTGATCCAGATGGGGGTTACGAGGGACTGGCCTGAATTTACCACATCTCGGCAGCTACAGTTCTCTCTGCACCTAATGCAGATGCTCTGTTCCAGTGGGTTCTGTATAAAACAAGGACGTGGCACATCTGAAAACACGATGACTGAGAGGAATGTACATGTTCCCCAGCTGGGACCAGCACCTTGGCCCCGGGAGGTTTGATTTGACCTAATGAGTAGGGCGATAAACCTAATAGCTAATCCCCTCCTGATGCACAAGGCAGGGAGAAACAAACAGCGAGGAAGGATGTCTGACAGTTGCTGCCCCTTCAACCTTGAAATTGCTCACAACCAGAGGGTACGAACTGCAGAGATAAACTGTGTTGAAACATGCGCCAGCCCCGTGGATGCCTGTCTATCTCAGCTCTTTTCAATTTTTAATTCTTTTCTTTTCTTTTAGCTGTGTGCTTTTATCAGCTAAGTGATCCGGATGGGCTCCAAATGCAGTGTGGCTCTTGGTGAGCAGGAAGAGTAATACGCTAAATGCTGGCTGTGTTCAAAGGTCTGGCTGTGACCGCCACGTGGCGGCCGTGTGGCTGCCGGGGTAATTATCCACCCCAGCCTGACGTGGGCCCAGCCCTGCGCCGACACGGGGAATTGCTAAGGGTGGCGTCATCTCCACACAGCACAGCCGTGGGCGGGAACTGTGGTGGGAAGCAGGTCTGGGTTAATTTAATAACAATATGCACCATGCCAGCGACCTGAGTTGTCGGACCATCCTTCAGGTTGACCTTGTGACTGGGCTTGTCAGCGCCCAGCAGGTGGAATCTCACGGTGTCTGAGAGGCTGCAGGACACCCGTGCCGTGGGTCCGTGCCCTTCTCCGCCATGTCTGGCTGACCCCCGAGGGCCGGCAGGCTCTGTGAGAGGGGGGCGCGGTTTTGTTCATCCTCAGGACCTGGGTGGGCCATCGTCAGTCCCAGGGAGTCTGGGCCGGTGCACAGCCTCTCAAGTCATCCACGGTGTTCCGCGTCCTTCCGTGGCTGCCTTCTCCCAGGCAGAGAGGCTTCTGCCCCCCACCCCCTGCTGCATGGCCACGCAGGTGGAGTGAACCTCACCAGAATGGCAGGGTGCTGGCAGTTTGCATCTGGAAAGAGTGTTCCACTTTACCTCCCTCATTATTTTGTATTTCCCAAATTATTTTCCCTTATTTTGTAATAGATTCAAAATGAATATGGGGTCTCTTCAGTGGAAAGACTAAGGAAAGATCTCATCTTCTCGTGCATGGTGGACCTGGCGCTTGAGTTCATGTGAAGAGCATGACCTCGATCACCCAGGCTCGAGTGGCCCGTGCAGGACAGGGGGCTGAGGAGTGCTAAGGTCACCGTGGTCAGGGCTGCTCAGCGACAGCACCTGCATCTTGGGCTGCATTAATCTTCGTTGTGGGACAGCCCTGGACATGTAGGGTGTGTGGCAGCCTCCACCAGTGCACACCATTAGCAGCCCCCTCCAAAACAAATGACCACCCAAAATGTCCCAGATATTAATGTCCCCTGGGGGGCAAAATAGCGCAGGGCTGCAAACCAGCACTTGGATATGACTGCGGAGTGCGGCCAGGGAGCCGCTCCGCACACACCCGTTTCGATGGTTCCCCTGGTACCTTCCTTCTGAGCCAGTCTGCCAGAGCCCTCCTGCCAAGGCGATTTTAAGAGGAAACTTATGTTTACCTTTGATGATCTGAAAACACTTACTAAATTATTATGATTTGCCTATCACAGCATTTTGTATTTTCTAAACTCTTTATAATGATTGTCCAAGCGAGTATCCCAACCGACTCAGGTCTGAGACGGTTACCAGCAGTGCAGCCATCCTGTGGATGGAGAAACCGAGTCCTGGAAGGGTGGAGAGGCAGTGCTGAGGCAGAGACGGCCACGGCACCGGAACATGGACCTTTCAAATCCAAAGCTCCACAAAACCACTAGACTTTGTTTTTTCCTTTAGCGTCTCTTTTCCCGAGAGGAATCTGACTGATTTCATTTGAATCTCCTGCCAGCAATTTGGTTCTTAGTCCCTGTTGCTCCTACAGATCAGCTACCCAGTAGCTTTGTGCAGGGAATCCTGCCCCTGCGAGCCCAGGGCGTGCTGCAGGTGCTGGCTGGGCGGCACGCCCCCTGTTTCTAGCTCTAAAGAGAAACAATTGGATTCCGCGCACCTGAATCTCAAAATCGGCTTTTGCAAAGAAAGACACTATTTTTAGGACGGCTGCAGATGCAAATGGGGACTTTGGCAGGTGGAGGCGGACCCTGTTGGGGAGACGATGCAGTTGACAGAAAGTCATTATGGAGACATGGCCAGGGCCCCCAGCTGCTGCAGATTTGCACAGACTGGCAGCCAGCAGTGGGCTGGGAAGTTTGGAGACCATCATCATTCTCTTCTGGAAATGTTAATGAGCCCCTGCTCAGCTCCTTGCTTTACCTGCCTCTGTTTGATGGGATGTGTGGGTGGGCGTTGCAGTTCCCAAGGAGGAAAACAATAACCCAGGTTGAAAACCTGCCTACCAATAAAATGCATCCCCAGGGAAGGGGCTGATGGCTTGATGTATGAGTCGGCAGGTTTTGGCAACAGCAGCAACAAAAGCGAGAGAGTTGGTGGCGGGATGATCCGCCGCACATTAATGTACACAGTAGATCCAAATTAAAGCCAGTGCTCAGGAGCCCGCGGAGGCATTGTTCTGACGGTCTAATTGTGGCTTCCACTAAATTACCCTTTTTCCTTCCAGCTTCACTGCTGCTACTTCTGCCTCCAGCTGCAATAACGCCCGTGAGAAGCGGAAGGCGCAGGCTGCAGCAGCTGTCAGGGCCTTTGATCGACAGCAGTGGGAGGGGCCGCCGCGGCACAGGCTGTTTCTCAGTGCTACTGCTATAATCTGTGTAACAGGCGTATCGGCTTTTGCTTGTTTTGGGTTTAACCACAGCCTTCTCATACATCTGGATCCCAGAACAGACTAAGGAGCTGGAGTCAGGTCATTTCCTCTTGAGCAGCGTATTAGTTTCCTGTGGCTGCCGTGACAAATGATGACAGACGTGGAGGCTCACAACGACAGACAATTATTTTCTGACAGTTCTGAAGTCCGAAATCAAGGTATGAGCGGGACTGAGCTCCCTCCAAAGGCTCTAGGGAGGGTCCCTCCTTTGCTCCGCCAGCTCCCAGTGGCTGTGGGTGAGCCTTGGACACGGCGTCACACTAGTCTCTGCCGCTGTCTTCAAATGGACTCCTCTTCTCCGTGTGTCTCCGCTGGGGTCAGGGCCCGCCCAGATCATCGAGGATGATCTCTTCATCTGGACACCCTCTACATGGTCGGACACTTCGCTGTAGACTGGATGGCTGTGTTGTCCCCAAGTTCATATGCTGACTTCCTCACCACCAAGGTGGTGGCATTAGGAGAAGGCCCTTTGGGAGGTGATCAGGGCACGGGGGCAGAGCCCCCAGGAATGTGATCAGTGCCCCTATAAAAGTGGTCCGAGGGCCCTGGGTGTTGCCTTCCATCACGTGAGGGCACAGCGAGAAGTCGGCCACCTGAGAACCTGGAAGGGGTCTTCACCAGGCACCACACCTGGCAGCACCTGATCTCGGACATCCCAGACTCCAGAACTGAGAGGAACAAATCTCTCCTGTTTATAAGCCACCCAGTTTCTGGTACTTTGTCACAGCAGCTCAAATGGGCTAAGACATCCACAAGTCTCTTTTTCCAAATAAAGTCACAGTCACAGGTTCTAGGGGTCAGGATGTGGAAATATATTTTGGGGGCCACCGTTCAGCCCTTCACAAGCCATGGTGCATCTGAAGAGCTTGGGCAGGGAGTTCACCGCACACTCTCACCTCGTGTTGTGCGACGCCCTGTCATTTCCGGCCACTTGGTCTCGACGGCCGTGGTGCTGAGGGCCGGTGGGCTCCGTCGCCTCTCGCGGCTTAGATGAGGAGCCTCTGTGTTTCTGAAGAGACTGTGTCTTACTGGGTTGCAGCCAGGGCTGTGGTCTCGGCGGAGGTGAGTGGAGGGACGGCGGAGGCAGAGCAGGTGTGAACTGACAGGGCAGGCGGCGTACCTGCACCTCCTGGGAGCGTGGGGTCAGCTCCTGAGCAGCCTGGTGGTGGGAGCACAGGTGCCTGCATGGGGAGGCTGTGGCAGGAGCTGGGCCCCCTTGGGGAGGTGCTGGTCTTTGCCGCTCGCTGGGGCAGGAGGAAGCACGGTGGGCATCAGGGAGGAAGTGGGGCCTCCAGTGCTGACTGAGGCTGGTGACCATGGAGTCATGTCCCCCGTGTCCCTCAGCCCTGTGCTGCTGAGTCCTGAAGGGACAGAGGGGTATGAAGCAAGGACATGAAACCGGTCCCCAGATGGAGCTCGCTGCTCTCTCTGGCTCCGGTTTAATCAGGGGAGACTGGGGGAATTCTAGACTTCTAAGGGCCTGCAGCAACACAGGCCCCTGTGACAGGGCAGCTGGGCTGCCCCAGGTCCCAGTCCGCTGGGGCAGCATTGTAAGGACCCCTGCTTTTCTCCTGGTCATGTGGGTTGACTTCCCATCGGGATTTCTAGATCCTCTGCGGAGGAGTTTCCGGAGCCCACAGCTCAACAGCATGTCACTAGCTGACCCCAGCCAGCCGCTGCTAGGTTGGGCCCAAGTCTCTGCTTTCCTTCTGCAACCACCGCCTCCTCTGACAGATGCGAACACGGAGGCCCAGGGAGCTCCCACTGCAGAGCTAACACGGAGCAGAGCCAGAGTGCAAATCTGGGGGTCTGTGCCCAGAGTCCCCCTCCTAACCACTACCTCAGCCTCAGGATCTCATGCTCCCAGCCCGTCTGCACGGGAGCGATTCTTTCTCTGGCGAGTTTGTGCTTGTCTGTGAGCGTACATTTTCTGAGAGCTCCTGCATTCCTTGTGCATTCTCCATGCTTTCTTTAGTAGTATCTGGTATTTTATGTCATCAGTACACAGTAAATGCTGCATCAAAATTAATTAATTATAGCATGAAGGAGGCTAATTCTATAATTCATCACAGTGATAGATTTTCTATATTTCAGGTAAAGATAATAGAATTTGCTGCCATGTTTCTTTAAATAGAAGATGAGAAACATAAACCCCAGCCTGAGTGAAGTGCGTGTGCTGGAGAGACACAGGGCGAGGACTGAGCAGCCATTTGTAACTGTCGTTGCGCACATTCAGCTGAATTCCAGGGACAAGTGCGATGCTATTTTTGGGACTAGATAAAGTCCAACAAGAGGCTATTTTGAACTTTCAGATCTGGGTTGCTTCCTGCGTGTCCCTGCAGTGTCAGCTCCCAGGCTGATCGCGGCACCAGCCTCACGGGGATACTCACCCTAGACCGAGAGTCAGATTCACTAATGGGGTCCCCGGTGCCACTGGACGCCCCAGGACGTCCTTCTACAGGCAGCGTCTGCCTGCCGCTCACGGGAGAGCTCTCCCCCCGCCCTACGACCCTTTCTCCCACCCTGTTTCCCCAAATAGGCTTCTCTGAAAGAACTTTCTATGTGATTATGTTCACAATGTAAAGAAAAAAAAATAAATTAAAATAGAACTTTTGCTTGTGTCCAAAAGATTAGGCTGTAGATATTTGTGCTTGCAGCATGAAGGGAGGACAAAGCTCAAAAAGAGTCCAGGAAAGGAGGTTCCTGTTGTATAGGCTAAACCTCTGAAAGGCCGTGCAGTGGGGGTTCCACGCGGTGGGAGGTCTAGTTCATGGGGGTGTCCACGGGGTGAGGTGGTCCACACAGTGGGAGGTTCGTGGGGTCGGGTGGCCACAGAGTGCAGAGATTTATGGAGTTGGAGGCCCATATGGTGAGAAGGTCCACACCGCAGGGGAAGCCTGTGGGTGGGCAGGTCCGTGTGGTGGGAAGGCCCATAGGATGGGGTGCTCCTTTGCTGGCAGCTTCTCTGGTCCTTCCTGTTCCCTAAAGCTCAGGCACAGAGCTCCAAAGGTGGAAAGGGGACTTCAGCACACGGAAGGGGGAGGGCCAGGTTGTGTTCGGTTGTCACTCGGTGTCCTCTGTAGCTGGTCTGGTCACTAGAAGATACACGTATCGCCGGAGGTAAGGAACAAGAAGACGAGGAGTTTCCTTCTTTCTCACCTCCCATCCAAACATCACTTACTGTGATTTATGATAAATTAAAAACAACAATCAAATTTAAGATTAAAATTTAGCTAGTCCCATGGTACAAAATCATTTTGGAATTCTCAAAAAAAGAGACCCTTTTTGCCAACAAAAACCCAAAATAATCAAAAACCAGAGATAATTACCATTGACCATCTGAAGTGTATCTTTCAGGCCTTTGTAAACATATTATTAATAAAGAAAGAAACAGATTGAATTGCACGTACCTGCTGCCTTTTTTTTTCTTTTCTTAGCTCGGTGGAGGTATATATAATAAAATCACCAGTGTTAAATGTACAATTTGATAAGTTTGACAAAAGTATACAACCATTTAACCACTGCCATATCATAACGTAACATTTCATTCACCCCATACAGTTTCTCTGTACCCCTGATCTGTCAACCCCTCCCCCCGGCCTCCAATATGTGGCAAACACAGATCCATTTCCTGTCACTATAGTTGTGCCTTTTCTAGTTTGTCATACAGGTAGAATCTTATAGTATATAGTCTTCTGTACCTGGCTTTTTTCCAATTAGCATAATACTTAGGAGATTCATACATGTTGCAGCACATATAAATAATTTATTCATTTTTATTACCAAGTCGTCTCTCATTGCTTGGATGTCCTCCAATACTCTTATCCATTCACTGGTTGGCAGACATACGGGTTCTTTTCAGGTGTTGGCTATAATGAATAAAGCTGCTAAAAATATACACAAACAAATCTTTATGTAGAGGTTTGTATTTATTTCTCTTGGGCAACTACCTGGGAGTGGAATTGCTAATGTCTTATGGTAAGTGTGTTTAACTCAGTAAAATGTTGCCAATCTGTTTCCCCAAAATGGCAGTGCCATTTTCCATCCCCTGAGCAACGGAGGAGCATGTCCATCGCTCCAAAGTCCTTAACACGGCTTGATATTGTCAGTCTTGTTAATTTTGCCATTCTATGGTTTAACTCACATTTCATTAATGACTAAAAATGACAGGCATCTTTTCATGTTTGCATTTGCTCTTTGTATGTATTCTTTGGTGAAGTGTTTGGCCAAATTTTTGGTCCAATTTCAAAAACTGGGTTGTTTCCTAGTTATTGAATTAAGAAAATATGTGTGTGTGTGTGTGTGTGTGTGTGTGTGTGTATAACATTCTAAATAAAAATACTTCAGTGAATATGTGTATTTCAAGTATTTTATCACGTCACATATTGTGGTTTGCCTTTTCATTTTCTTAATGATGTCTGCTACAGTATAAATGGGTTTCCCAAAAGTCATATGTTGGTCCTCATAAGATGCTGGCCCCTGGATCTTAGACTTCTTAGCCTCCAGAACTGTGAGAAGTAAATTTATGTTCTTTATAATTTACCTGATCTCAGGTATTCTGTTATAGCAGCACAACTCAGACTAAGATAGTGTCTTTGAAAGTGCAAAAGTTTTAAATTTTGATGATGTCTAATGTAGATCGTTGTTTTTCTTTTATGATTTGTACTTTTTGTCTGATTTTATAACTCCTTGCTTTTCCTTAGGTTATGAAGTTTTTTTCTGTCTTTTCTTCTACATGTTTTACAGTTATAGCTATTATAGTTAGGTCTATTATCTTTTTTGAGTTCATTTTTTTTTTACTGCTGTGAGTTAAGGTCCAGGTTTACTTATTTTTTATATAGATGTCCAAGTGTTCTAGCACCATTTGTTGAAAAGATTGTCCTTTCCCCGTGCTGAATTGCCTTGGCATCTTGTTGAAGATAAATGTTCCATATATGCATGCTCTATTTCTGGACTTTTCTTCTGTTCCATTGTTCTTTACGTCTATTTGCATGCCAATCCTATCTTGACTGCTGTAACTTTATAACAAGTCTTTAAATCGAATAATGTGGGAAATCCAATTTTGTTCCTTTGAGACTTTGTTTGGCTCTTCTAGGTTCTTTGCATTTCCATATAAATTTTAGAATTAGCTTGTCAACTCCACAAAGAATCTGCCTGGATTCCGACTGGAGTTATGTTAAATCTATAGAGCGACTTGTGGATAATTGACTGTTAACTTTTTGAATCTTGTGATCTGTGGGCATGGTATATATCTCCATGTATTGGGCTTCTCTTTACTTCCCTCTGTAAATATCTTGTACTTTTCAGTGTACAGATGAATATTTTTTTTAAAAAAATCTGTCCTTATGGATTACATAGTTTGATGCTCTTGTAAATGATATCATATTATTTTATTAATTTCTATATCCATGTTTTCATTGCTGGTATACAAAATCAATTGATTTTTAATACTGCCATTGTATCCTGCAGCCTTGGTTTGTAGATTTATTAATATTATCCAAGTAAAAGATCATTTTTTTGTTGTTGGGTGATGACTTTTTGTTTGTTTAGTTTTGTCTTTTATTTTAATGAAAAAACAATCTTTGTATTAAGACGCAGAACCTCAGTGTTCCTGAGAAGGAAGAGTGACTTTTGTCCTCTCTACGGACATGGAAGGAATGGGAGTCATTGCATTTTAACAAGTCTTGATACCCACTCATGGAGCACAGTGTCTTGGAAGAGAGTCTTTCCTTGCTCCATTTGTTCTACACCCGGTTGGCGTGATCAGAATAGAACAAGGAGATGGGGGCAGAGCAGTGACAGATGGGAGCAGAACAGTAACAATGGAAAGAAATCCATTCAGATTCTGTATCACCCCGACTCTCAAAGGGAGCAAGTCACGGCACTTTCCAAGGCACTTCCAGGGCACTGCCTGCCTCCCATGCAGCCGAGTCCCGCTCCCACCCCTCCGACCTCGATCCCCACATTTCTCAGGGAAGTTCAGTGAAGTCGCCACCACCAAAATGTGACATGGCACGAGGCCAGCACTGTGCAGGGAGGAAATGTTCTCAGCTTAACTGTAGCAAAGACTGTGTAATCCCATAAAATGGACTGAATATTCCCATGACAAGAGAGAAGGGATTTAGAAAAAAGGAATCAGGAAGTCAAAATCCATCAGTTTTAATCCAGCGCTGTGCTGGAGAAAGAAAGGCTTCAGTGGGCCCAGTGGGTGTCTAGTGCTTGAGTGTCAGGCAGGCCTGATCCTCTGGTCCGGAGCAGGTCTCCAGAGTGGGGAACAACACGGCAGGCGATGGGAACTTCTGTTGATACTTCTCTATTTTCATGTTATTTTTGAATTTGTTTTATGGCAGATGTAACACATTAAGACAATAGTGTAGACATAAACAATACACACACATTAGTGATACGTGGTCAACTGTGTTTTATTGATAGGCAATGTGTTCAAAAGTTTGTATACATGTGTTTTTTTGTTTTTTGTTTTGAGACTCTTACTCTGTTGTTCTGGGTAGAGTGCCGTGGTGTCATCGTAGCTCACAGCAACCTCAAACTCCCAGGATCAAGCCATCCTCCTGCCTCAGCCTCCCGAGTAGCTGGGCCTACAGGCATGCGACACCAGTCCCGGCTAATATTTCTATTTTTAGTAGAAATGGGGTCTTGTTCTTGCTCAGGCTGGTCTTGAACTCCTGAGCTCAAGCAATCCTCCCACCTCAGCCTCCCAGAGTACTAGGATCACAGGTGTGAGCCATTGTGCCCAGCCGACACATGCTCTTGAGAGCATTCAATTATATCATTACATCTGTTCTCTGATGTTGTGTTTACAAGTGTATTTGAGATCCCACATGTGCCTTGATATTGGGAGGAAAGCCTGTTGAAAGCTGAGGACCAAGGTTTGGGCTGCCCCTGAGAGAGTCCCAGCTTGAGAGAACCAGCAGGCCACCTCTCACCTGCACAGCACCTGTTTGTGTAGAGACTTTATTTTACCTTTCATCATAGCTCACTAAATGTTTTTCCTAACTTGCTACGCCCGTGCAGAAGTGTGTTTGCATGATGATACCCTGAAACATTTCAGGGAGATTTATTTCGGAGAATCCAGAATGAAACATTTCTTAGGTACAAGTCAGGATTCTGCATTGTTCGGTCACTTGTTGCTATTTTGACCACCTATTGCTGTGCAGCAAACCCTGCAGAACACTAAGACAGCTATTTTATTATCTCTTGTGGTTCTCTGTGTTGACTGGACATAGCTGGTGGCTCTTCTGCTACTCCCACTTTAGGTCCTACAGGTATTTGCAGTTCAATAGTGGCAGGGGCTGGAGTCATCCGGAGGCTCAGGTGAGATGTTTGGACAGTGGGCCTCTCTAGCTCTTCCTGCTGCCCCAGGGTCTGCCTCTGTATCCCCAGGGTCTGTCCCTGCAGCCCCAGGGTCTCTGCCCATGGCATCTCCAGCAGGGCAGCTGCACTTCCTAAATAGCAGCTCAGGGCTCTCAAGAATATAAAGACAAAAGCTTCCAGGCACAGAGCCGGCACACTGTCACTTCCAAAACATTATTTTGGATAAAAGGGATCCTAGGCCAACCATATTCACGATGGGAGGGCTACATAGGCGCTGAACATCAGAAAAATGGTCTATCGGGGCCGTCTTTGTGGAGGTGAGCTGCCACGTGTCATCACTTGGATTTCAGAGAAATGATGATGACTCGAACTCCTGGAGAAGACCAGGGTACATTTTACGGGGAGATACAGAAACAGGTACATCTGTGCTGTGTGTGACCATTTAATATATGGCTACCGAGGTGCAGCATGGTTACTTGTGACTAAATGCCACATCTTTACCATCAAAATGTAAAACAAGTCAGGAGAAGAGAGGATGTCTTAGACTATAGGCTGTCACTTCTCAAAGCTTTTGGTTTTAAATCACAGATAGTAGAAGACAGATAATTCTTATTAGGGTCATCTGTGGCAGGGATAATCTTTTTCTCTCACTGCTTTGTGAGGCTTTGAAAGGGGCCCATAGTGATTTGTTGTGGTCTTGTTAAAGATTTCGCCCATTTTTAGCTTTGTATCTGATTACCACGTACAGGCATTTCAGTCTGTCTGTGGATTGCAGATAAGGGTGAGATAGGTAACCGACAGAATAAATTCCATTTTATTTGTATAAGCTACAATCTCCCCTGAGTAGAAATAGAAATCTACATGGTATCCTTCTCGGGGACTACATCTATGGAGACAGCACCTGTGCACAGACCTGCAGAGGAGAGTTCTAGAAGCCACACTGTGCTCTTCTCCTGTCTGCCTAAGTGCACTTGATGCACGCACACTTGCGTCAGGGCTGAGAGTGACGAGACTCCATGTTTAAGGAAGTATTGGGATATTGTATGTCTTTTAAATTTCTGTTGAAATCGTGGCTGGAACTAAATTATTAATAACAGTGGATATTCAGAAGTTTCCACGTGAATGATGATCTGGACTAACTGTCCCCATGTAGTCCATTCATTTAGGCACTTTTTGCAGTCAGTAGTTATTTGCCGTGCACCTGCCAGGGGTCGGCCAGGCACGGTGCTGGGTACAGAGGTGGGAGAGACAGGAAAGGTTTCGGGATGGTGGTGGCCATCAGACTGGGCCTTGCAGGAGGAGCGCACTGCTCAGGGCCTGGAGCTGCCCTGGAGGGCGGCAGGGGCCCACACGGCGTGGCATGATTAGCGTGTGCTCCGGAGCAGGAGTCAGCACGCTTCTTTATCTGTAAAGGCCACAGAGGAAATAGCTGAGGCTTTGTGGGCCATGTGGTCTCTGCTGCAATGACTCGTCTCTGCTGTCAGCATGAAAGTAGCCATAGACAATACGCATACGAACACTGTTCTTGTGTTACACTAAAACTTCGTTTCAGTAAAACAGGTGGTAGGCCAGGTCTGGCCCACGGACCATAGTTTGGGGATTCCTGGTCTAGAGAAGTTCTCAAACTTTGTGTGCTAAGAATCCCCCTGAGGCTTATTAAACTAGAGCTTCCGACTCAGTAGAGCTGCAGCAGATCTGCCTGAGAATGTGCATTTTTAACAAGCTCCCAGGTGATGCTGTTACTGTTGGCCCAGGGAAACGCTATGTGAGACCCGGTGTCAAGGTAGCCAAGGACCCCTAACGCACTCCATTTACACCAGCCCTTCCCTGTGACTTAGTGCTGAGGCCAGTTCTCCGAGCCGTGTAATCGGTGACGGTAACCGCCCGAGCTAGTTCCCAGTTCTGACTGCTGTACCCTGGTCCCTTCCTCCCCTCTGCACGCTGCAGCCCCTGCTCACTGACCCTCCTGCCCAGCGGGGCTGAAATGCCCTTTGACTGGTCCTACAACATGCTGGGCAGGTGTGAGTGGGTTAGACCACAATGTCCCTTGCCCTCTGGGTTCTGAACTGATTGATTCCTTTCTGTCTCCTGTGACTATTCCTCAAACATATAATTTTTAGGATAATAGTAATTGCAAACACTTTTGCCATGCTGACGAGAGCTCAGCATTCTTCTAAGGGCTTTTACAGACTCATTTATACATCACAGCAACTCCAGGAATCAGATGCAGTTATTGTCCCCAAATTACCTACACAGACACCCAGACTGGGAGGCATGAGTGACTCTGTGGAGCAGACACGGTTATGGTTCCCATGTGTGTACCCAGACACGGAGAGGTGAGTGACTTGCTCAAGCTACCCAGGTGCAGCTGGGGGCCCTGCCCTGCAGAACGACATTGGGTCTCACGGCCCAAATGTGCTCCCCTGGCCTCTGCTCTCACCTACTGTGGCCCAACCAGAGCAGCCAGAAAGGGCAGGTCTCCCAGGCTGAGGCCGGCGTGCCCTGAGGCCCCTGAATGGAGGAGGTCATGCCACCTCTCTCAGGCACACAGCTCTGGGAGACTCTGTGACCATACGATGGCACCAAGCACTGTGATGACTTTATTCCCAATCTGCCACCTGGACAGGTCACCCTCGTTTGTTGGGGAGAAGGGAACAGGGCATGGAGAGTGAAGACTTCAGTCTTCCCGAGAAAGGAAGAGTGAGCTCTCTCCCTCGGTGAACGTGGAAGGAAGGGGCTGATTAATATTCTGCTAGTGATTCTGGATAATTGGCGGCTCCCATCAGGATGGGTTTCTTGAGAGAGAATTCTCTTCTTGCTTCTCTCTGCAGTCAGATGGAGGGAAAGGGAAGAACAGGCGACCCACAGCAACAGCAGTGGAATAAAATCTGCGGCCTTAGCCAGGGGCCCCTCCCCTCCCCTCCCGTGATCGGACAGCTGCTCCATTGCCCACAGGTGCTGGGAGTCCAGGCCCAGAGAGAGACGTGTCACTGGGGAGGGAAGCGTCAAAATTTTAACTTCCACATGTGATTTCTGAATTTTGAGCTGGGCCCCAGAAACGGTGGTTCCCAACTATTTTCTCCTTATTTTGTTTTCTTGTAGACACTGGTAGCCCTTACTCAGACAACGTAGGCTCTGTCAGTCTTCATGGAATACGTCCGTAGGTATCAGGTCGTAGAGTTGAACGTGGTTTTAACACCAGACATTTGCAAACCTGGCATTGTGGAGCAGCGTCGAGGCCAATGGCATTACAAGAGGTTTTAATGATCAAGCTGTGAGGTCACAGGCTGACCCACGGGACAGCTGCTCTGTGGGTGCTGGGCTACCTTTGGCACTCTGCTGAATATTCAAGAGTCACTCTTGTGACATAAAATTTACTCATTGCTACTCCTTTGTGACATAGTTCAAAACGCTCATGACCTGAAAAGCATTCGGCATTTTAAAAGTGCTGAGTCTAACTTGGGAGACATATTTATTAGGGTCTTTCTGATGTAGTCATTGCCTGTGAGGATTGCAGAAATAACGGTGATGACCCTCTTGCTGTGAGGTCTCGCATGTACTATCATCCCGAGCCTGCCCTGAGCCTGGGGGCCTCTCTGAGAACATGACTTTCCCAGCTGCCGTGACCTGGACGCCTCCCTGTCGCATCTGTCCTGGTGGGGCTGTGAGTCCTCCGATGCCTGCAGTCCTGGCCCATCCGGGTGCTGTTTCGGGGGTGGTGAGTGGCATCCCCCTCTAGGGGTGTCTCCAGCCTCCTGGACATTCCTGCTGCAGAGCACCATTTCTAGGGCCTCCCACTGGCCTTTTCCAGTCCCTTCCTTCGTGTGCAAATGGCTGTGCTTTCTTCTCTTCACGGAGAGCTCACTCTGCGCTACACCTCCATTCATTCCTGGATTGCATCTGAGATGTATTTTTATTCTCCACTGGCCTCTTATGCTCAGTGGGTGTTGACCTGCGAGTGTTTAGTGATGTGTGTGGGTACCACAGTTTTCCTTTTAAGTCACATTTAATGTATGACAGAGGCCCTTGTAAGGATGTCGTCTCAGTGGACTCATTTCCTGAGAACGAGAAGTTCACTTTCGGCACCATCAGGGAAGCGTGTGCAATGTGTGCAATTGCACGTGTGTGCGACTGAGCCCAGACGGAGAGGAGGCAGGAGGACGAGAGTAGGATGCTTGAGGACTTTGGAAAAGGAGAGAGGTATTTTATACTTTCTTAATAAACAAAGTCTGGAGCTTCAGTTTAAAAATAGCATGCCATATTAAAATGCTATTTATATAAATGGTTATAAATAATAGCACAATGCATTAAACATAATGTGATTCCAACGGGAAAGGGCATTTGGCAGTGAGTGTGAGGAAAGGTCTAATATAACTGTGAGCTGCAAGTCCTGGCAGATTTGTGCAAGGAATTCCCACCAAGCACTGGAAGACCATGAGGGTAGGATTTTGCCTGCTGGTGTATTTTGCTTATTTTTATTTGCTTGCTTTGCTTGTTTCATGTGACACAGAAAGTCTAAGTGTTCTGAGCACTGTGTTCCACCAGGGGCCTAGATAGAACAAGCTCACACTAAAGGAGGCTTATCTGTAGTCATAAGAAAGGGGCTGGGTGACCCATGGAACGCTGGCGTGCAGAGAGGGGGCCGTAGGGGAACAGACCAGGTCAGCTGACAGCACCTAAGGCAGGACGCAGTTGGGGATCTGAAGACATCAAGGGTAAAGTAGGAGAGTGTATAGTCAGGCTGTGCAGAGGAATAGAACCAATGGAAGATATATAAATATGTGCGCATATATATTTATATATAGATACAGATATTTTATATATATATATAAAGAAATTTATTTATTATTAGGTATTAGCTCATGCAATACTGTAGACTGAGAAGTGTCACTGTCTGGCATCTGCAAGTTGGGGACACAGGAAGGTATTATTTGAAGGCCTGAGCCACTGGTATAGGTTCCAGACGGAATCTTTTTTTGAAAGAAGTGAAAAAAGACATCCTTCCATACCTCTGTTGGATGCAAGGATGCTGCATGCTGACCCTCTAGGCCTCTGCAGTGTACCTGGTGTGGGTTCCGTGTTCGAATGTGTTCCGCTGGGCTGGTGCTGCCGCCTTCTCCTCCACCTCCGAGGCCAGCAGGGCTCAGGCTCACTGGGAAGTGGAAAGTGTCCGTCTGTCCTTTGGGAGCAGCAGGTCTCCTTGATATGATCAGATCTGTTTGGGGCATGTCCCCACTCCTGACAGCTTGCAGAACTAACTTTGTCTTGGAAGGGTGGAGAGAGTTCATTTCTTTTAAGGAGAACTGCACAGCATTTTAAATGTCTATGTGATTTTAAGAAGGATGTATTTCTCTCCCAGTTCCTTTCATGACACACATTACATGATCAATTATATACCATGCCGGCAATTTTGAAAAGAGTTGGGGAGAAAATTAAAAAAAAAAAAAAGAAAGAAAGTCTCCCATCACGTGAGCAAAATGATCTGCCAGCAGAGCTTGTCAGTTACTTTATGGCTTCTTTTGTTCATAAACAGGATATTGTGCTTTATAAATCAGTTATGCTCTGAGCTTTAGGCATATATTAGAGTAAATCAGTGAATTTCACTGGAAAAGGTATCTTAATTGAACTTGGAAGCAAAGAAAACATAGTTTGTAAGATATAGTAGGCAGGACAGTCTTTCTGGGCACCAGGTGACACTTGTGAATATCCAACTGCCTGGAGTCGAAAGCACTATGCAAATGTGGGTAATTTACCTAACAGAACAGTCACCCTTAGAATGAGGCCATCCGCTTCCAAGGAGCAAGTGTGGCTGGGCGAAGACCTTCTGAAATGAATGCTCACCCACTTGCTCCCCCAAATTAGCCTCCTGCCTCTGCTCTGGAAGCTTCTTAATGGGCTGCCTACAATAACGCAATTACAAAGCAGCATAATCACCAGCGCTGGGCGAAGGGTGTCGCCGTCCCCTTTCAGGGAGCTCTTTATCTGTCACATGTGCCGTTTGTAAGTGTCTGTCGCGGGTTTCCAGCCATTTACCACTTGCACATTTGCTAATTGTTCCCCATTCTCCTGCGTCTTTTAGCCTCAGACATTTCATATCCATCTGTTCAAACTAAAATCTCTCCCATCCAATTGAAAACCCTTCCAAATGATTTCCTAACATCTTCTAATTGCCACTCTAGAAACTCGGCTATCCATTGGAAATATCTTTTTATCTTGGCTATCTGTAGGAAATATCTTTTTCTGACATTGGAGAAACCACCAATTTTAGTGATAATCACTGGGGGGCTAAAGAAACCACAGGCCGGGGACAGGAACGTGTCTCGTCTCGTCTCGTCTCTTCTCTTCTCTTCTCTTTCTTTTCTTTTTTCTTCTCTTCTCTTCTCTTTTCTTTTTCTGTTTCTGTTTCTTTTCTTTTTCTCCTTTTATTTTTTCTCTTTCTCTTTCTCTCTTTCTCCTGTCTTTGTCTCCCTCTCTCTCTAGAGCTTTTCACCCAGAGGCTGCTGTGTCTCAGAACCTGTTCCAAGCACTGAGGATGAAGTAGTGAGTAAAAGAAAAGAAGTTTCTTCATAGAGCTTACATTTTAAAGGGAAGAGAAACACAGTAACCAAGCATATATATAGCATATGTGTATATAGGACAAATACACCTCTACGTGTGTATGTGAGTAGGTATGGACACACGTGTGTGTAGAGGTTAAGTGCAGACACAGACACGGGTGTAGATGAACACGAGTGTGTGTCAGCCTGGCAGTGATGAATGCTGTGGATGTGAGTGTCAACTGCAAATAATCAAAAAGTCAGAATTTAATTTAAACAGAGTTTATTCAAGCACCAAGTTTGAGGGCAGCTCCCCCAGAAACACCAACTCCACGCAATGGAGTCAGTGTCTGCAGTAGGGAAGTTAAGGTTTCATTCGTATAGGCAGAGACACAGGGGTTTTAGCAGGATTACAACATTTTTTTCATACAAGATTGTGCGTATTTACAGCAATTTGACAGTTGCAGGCAGTGTTTCTTTTCAGGACGGGTGTATCTGACACTGTACACGAGGGTGTAGTGGTCAGGCCTTTTTGTCATGTGGTCTAAGCAAAGATGGGCAATGAAGGGGGAGTTAATCTATAACAAGAATTGTTAATTAAGGAGACAGGAGTTTTATGTTTCTGATGCTGTTGAGTTCTCTCTAGTCGTTGTAAAGAACAAGAAAAATAAGAAAGTGAGTTAATCTATAATTTGAGAAACAGAAATTGTGACAGTATGTGACCCGGATCCCAGTCACAGTTCTCTCAGGCTTAAAGCATTCGGGGCGTCCCAACAGCTTTTACATTTGCTTTATTGTCACCTGAGCAAGGCTGGGGAGGATGAGGGGAGCTGGGGTGGGGACGGCTCTATCTGGGGGTGCTTGCGTGGCGGGACCGGAGGAGGAGTGTGGGTGCTCACCACGCTTGAGGACGGGCAGGAGGGCCTGGCCGGAGCCCAGCAAGCTGGGGGAAGTGGAGTCAGAAAGCGAGCAGGGCCCTAGGCCCAGATGTCCTGTTTAAGTGTGAGGCTGGAAGTGCTTCAAAGAGCAAGAGTAAATCTCGTCTGTCCCCAGATCCCTCCCGTCCAGGGCAGTTTGTGGCATAATAGATTAAATGGATGACTAAGTAAATGAATCACAATAATTAAACCTCTGTCACACTCTAGAACTAGATGTTTAAAATCAAAACCCTTCAAAAATCAATATATTCAGGAAAATTGGATTTTGAGATGAGAAGTCCTGTCATTTTTCCTTCTTTGTCCTGAGGCCTCAAAAAGAGGACTTTGGCTTTTCCCGGGAGGGTGGTGGGAATCCGTGGGAGGTGAGCTGGATTGGACTCCACACTAAAAGGTGTCTCTGGTGGTCGTGGGAAGAATGGACGTCGGGGATGGGTGATAAACGCAGGGAACCAGGCAGGAGGCTAAATGGACGCTGCAGGCGGGGAGGGACGGGGGTCTGGGGCAGGCAGGGGTGAGGGAGCAGCAGCAATTGGATGACACGTCTGGACATGAAGACCTGGGTTGGGCGAGGGGAGAGAGAGAGAGAGAGAGAGAGGAGAGGAGAGTGAAGGACACATCAGGATTTTCAAATGCCCAAAGGGGATGAGCTTTACTGATATGAGGAAAACTGCAAGAAGAGCAACTTAGGAGTGGGAGGGTGTGCAAAGGGGAAATCGTTCAGTTTGGGACAATGTAAGTCTGAGTGTCTACTAGGCAGCTGACACTGAGGGTCCCAGGAAGGGTGTGATGAACATGCAGATGGCATTTGAAGCCAGCGAGTAGCATGAATTCGTCTCGGGAGTACGGATAGATGCTTTTCTGAACCACCTGTTATGATTTTCTGCTATGACAACTATCCACCTTCTTAGGTTACAGTGAGGCCTGGAAAGGGTTTCCCCCAGTGCTGTTCCTGTGCGCATGAAGTCCTAATTCTGTGCTCAGCACAGAAACATGAGTTGCGAGTCCTGGATTCAGGAAGTTACTACACTCAAAGGAAACAACTGGAAAACAATGTAAATCAACGAAGAAGTGAAATACTTTGGGCCTAGATTCTAGGAGGGGGGTTTAAAATAACTTATGGAAGGAAGGTTTTATGGGAGCTGAGGCTTGAGGGGCAGAGGAACAAGGCTTCCAGGAAGGCGTGGGGTGGGCTGCAGGGTGGGGTGTGAGTGGGGACTTGGGCAGCACGAGGCCTGGCTCTGGCACTGGGAAGTGTGGGAGGGTGGGAGACTCCAAAGGCCAGTTTCCAACCGAAGGGCCTTCTTGACCTGAAAAGCTGGGGCTGGGGAGGACTCAGCACGGTCTGCTTAGGGTGGGGGGAGCCGTGTTCGAGGAGCTTAACTTGGAGTCCAGGTGTGAAAGGTCTGAGGGGAACGGGGCGGGGGAGCAGTGTGCTCCCCAATTCAGCACCTCAGCGAAAAGGGAGCCAGTGTGGGCAGATCACACCCGAGTAGCGATTTGCAGTCCTTTTAGTTCTGTTAAACACAAATTTTGGCCTTGTTCTATGATTTTCAAATGCCTTTAATTCCAACCTTATCGGCATACTGGAGATGATACTTATCCCCACCTTGGTGGGATTTTGTAAGGATTGAACAGAACAGATCATGCCCAGAACAGTGTGCCTAGCACACACCACCATTTAATAGCAACAGTGATGATTCTGATATGAACAATAACAGACAGCAAGTTTTATTACGCCATTGGGCACTATGGAATTTTCGCAATGAGATGCATTTTGATTCAAAGGGGTGTGTAAAGAAAATTCAGCAGCACATTTTTGGGTAGGGGGAGAGACTAAGTGAAGTACTTGAAATGACATTCGGGATATGAGGCCGTGGTGGAAATCCTGCCTTAGGTGGTGAAAGGGGAGGTTCCAATGGCCCCAAAGTGAAACTGAGGGCACCAACTTCCAGGCTACCCTCATGTTTCACGTTCTGTCCACTCCTTTGAGGGACAAAAGAAGACAGGATCCTGGTTTCAGTGCTTTTGGGGGAAATATGATCTCTTGTATCTCAGTGGGCATAACACTAACCCTGAACCTCTTGGGTGATTTGTTTTGGGGTTGAAAATGGAAGCGATTTGAATTTTTTGCTACTTCTTTTTTGAGGGGGCTATCCAGTGGACTGATTGGGGGGGGGTTGACAGTTTAAGGTCTTTGGAATTTGACATCTGTTTTGCCTCCCAGACAGAGCAGGCTCTGGGGTGTGCCTCACCTATTTGTTGCAGCTCAGAGACACCCAAAGGAGCTTTTTATTCCCGTGGCAAAGCCACTAAATGCCCTCACAGATGGCACAGGTGTCTATGATCTGCTCAGTCTAGGGTCCCGCTGTGACCCCCAGGGATGATCCATCATCCTGCCATCTTTCCAGCTCTGCACACTCTGGGGCAGGGATCCTTTTTTTTCTTTTTTGACTCTCTTTATGGTGCAGAAGACCTTCTGCTTGTTGCTTTGTGATGTTGCCATTGTCACAAACAGCAACTGCTAGGAGGTTCATTGGAGTGATCTCTGTGTAACCAAACCCTAGTGAGTGAGCTGATGACTAGGATTTGGGGTCACAGGAGAGACTTCCCAGGCTGGCCAGCAGGTTCCCCCTGGGTCCAGCCCCTCCTGGCTTAGCAGAGTATGGGAGCCCCAGGGCTGCCCCAGCCACTAGTAAATCCTTGTGCTCCAAGCCCCCTGGAGCTGCCTGTGCGGGCCTCCTGGTGCAGAGCTGAGACCTGCTCCTCTTCACAACACCTTGGGGGAAGCATGTGAAGTGTTAAGCCATCAAGAACAGTATGAAACAAATCCCCAAACCTGGCTAATAGGTAACTATCATGTAATAACCATGTAATCAGTTTTGTTTGTTTGCTTGGTTTTAGGAACAAAACACTTTTCAGCTTTTAAAGCTATCTTGAATATGGCCATTCCCCAGATACATTGCACCAATCCTCAGGGGTTGAATCGGGTCATTCTCAGGTATTTTTATACCTATTTTCATACAGGTATTCTTATACCTGTCTTTTTGGAGGGGAGGGGGAATGAGGAGTGCAGGTAATTCTGTTTAGGGGCAATATGCATTGCCAGGGAGGATGAATGAATGGATGGGTGGAAACAGACTGACTTGTAAATTTACCTGAGAGACAGGTATTATGTTTAAAATTATTTGGGCCAGGTCTGGTTGCATTCTTGATCATATTTTTTCTGCGATATATTGAAATAACAGGGAGGGAAACTGATAGGACAGCCTTGCTAATAAACTATCTAACAGAAAAAAATAAACTAACAGAAAAAAAGGAGAAACTGACAGCACATAATTGCCCCTTTGAAGAGAATGATCACAATTCACAATAGCCTCTTGTAAGATTAAACCTTTTTGGCCTAACTCATTGTTTCTGAAAGTTTGTTTTTCACAGCACTTGAAAAGAACTGAGCAGGTAGGAGGAGTGTGGCCCCCAGTTCCTGCCAGACCAGACTCCAAGGACCCTGATAAGCCAGACTCACAGAAAGAGGGAAAAAAGGGAAAACAGACATGGCTGCTTTTTGCTACCAGCTGGCAACCATCACTTTTTTCTTTCTCTCTGTCCCCATAAAACCCCCAAACCCCTCATCCTCCCTGCTGATACTGCTCCTTTCTTTCTCTTGTGTCGTGCCCTTGCCACCTGTGGGAAGTAAAGTAAACTTTTTTTCTTTAAAACTATTCTAATCTTTGTGTCGAGAATTCTTTCTCATCTGCGTTACTAGTTCCTACCCTAGCAGGAAGGGAAGTCCACTGTTCTTTTTCAAGGGCCTGGTAATCTCTAAGGGCCTTAATACAAAATGCCAGGGAGTCATATTTTGGGCTGAAATTTCCTGAGCTTCTTCAGCACACAGGTAGTGAGTGTCAGGACCTGTTGTTAAGCCTGTTGCTCTCCCCACTCCACAGGCTGAGCTCCTTTGCCAGAGGAACCTGCTTCTTGCTCCTCTGGGACAACCTCACTAACATGGTCTCACACACATGTGCCCCTGCAGGGCTGGGTTTCTGTGGCTGTTCGAGGGTCTGCTGTCTGTGACTCCTAAAGGCCTGGGCTTCCATTTAGGAACTTCCCAGGAGGTATCCCTGAGGTCCCCATTGCAGTCTTTTGGAGAGATTGATTTCCAATAAACATGGTAAATTAACAACATATATCAAAGTTCTTATAATGTAATTATGCTATTTCTATAATCATTAGGTTATTATTAAAACACTTAGGTAATAAGTTTTAATTACACTATAAAAGTGTCATAGCCCAATTTATAATAGGACTTAAAATCCAATGCTCTGCATATAATTTAGTTTATTTCTCATTTTCCCCTGTTACACCAACCTCTGTGTGCTTCATTCTGGACTTCTTGGTTTCCAGCACAGTAAGAGCTTCCAAGTTCCTCTGAGCCTCTAAGAGTCCAGGTATATCTGCCCAGCTGCCTTGCAGACACGAGCCATTCAGGGACCCTCCCTCCCTGGGCAGTGTGTGCTCCTGGTTCCTTCTGCCTAGAGTGGTCTTTGCAGAGATGTCTTCGTGGTTCTCTCCCTTGCCCCTCAGAGTTTGCTCAAATTCGGTTTTGCAGAGATGCCTTCCTCTGACCATCTATTTAAAAATATTACTCTCACCAGCTTTGCCTGTCTTTCTTCCCAGATTTATTTTTTCCATAGCCTTATTACCATCAGATATACCAAATATCTTCCATATTTAAAAAAAAATTTATTGAAATTCACATAATAAAATTAACCATTTAAAATGAAAAATTCAGTGGCATTTAGCACATTCACAATGTTATGCAACTAGCACCTTTATCTAGTTCCAAAACACTCTGTCCCTCAAAGTCAAACCATTCCCTGCTAAGCAGCTTCTGTTCATCCCCTCCTCCTCCCTCCAGCCGCTGGCAACCTCCAATCCGCATCTGTGTCTTTTAATTTATCTATTCTGTATATTTCATATAAATGGAATTAGACACTATATAACTTTTCCTTTCTGGCTTCTTTTACTTAACATAATGTTTTAGAGGTTCATCTACATTGTATCATGTGTCAGTGCCTCATTCCTTTACAAGGCTGAATAATATTGCATTGTGTGTGTATACTGGAATTAGTTCATTTATTCATCTCTTGCTGGATATTGGGCTGTTTCTACCTCTTGACTATGGTGACTAGGGCTGCTATAAACATGCATGCACATGTACTTGTTTGGGTTTTCAACTCCCTTGGGTACGTACCTAGACGTGGAATTGCAGGGTCTGTGCCCATCAATACTCTTCTTCTCTCAGGTTACCCTTGCTCCTCTTGCATCAGAAAGCAAAATGTTGCTCCTGTCCCAAAAATCTGGCAGCAGAATGGTGACTCATCCTTTTGTTCTAATTGCCTTCATCTATGTCACTTTTCACTTAAGAAGCCCTGGCTCAACTTAAGAAGACAGCAGGGATCAATACACTTAGTCATCTACAAAACTTCCTCTTGGGATCATTTAGAGAAGCCCTTTGAAGTGTGCATTCGAACCTATTATCAGTGATATCCTTTTAATATTAATATCTTTCTTCCAAAGAGAGGGAAGAATTTTTGAAGAGTGTTAAGAAATAGAAAATTGCAAGATTAAAAAAACACAAGCTTGTTAATAATATAATAGTTCAATTTACTTATTTTATCCAACTCATCAGTGGCAAAACTAGATATTGGGATTTCCAGGCAAAATTTTCCCTGGTTCAGCTATCAGTGGAGACAGGTTTTGGAAAAAGCATAATTTGGGAAATATTAAGAGAAAGTTTACCAATTACTAGGAGTTTTGGGTAACTAACATTGAGAAATCACTTTGTTTTTAATATCTGACACATAGCGTGCAGTATTAATCCCAGCTACATCGTGAGCAAAGGTTAAATGAGGGGCCAGGTCAGTGGATCACAACCCTGACTGCCATGGAGTCACCTGGAAGCTTTCACCAGGTGAAGCCTGTGTCTCACCCCTAGATGTTTTGTTTTAATTTAATAACTCATAGGAGTGAAGCTGACCATTTACATTTTTTTTGAAGTCTTCCTCCCCCACTTAACTTTCCAGGGGACTATAACGTGTAGTTAGCATTGAGCACCACCGTCCTAGACTATCTCAGAAGTTCTTTGAAAAGAAAAACAAAAGATGATTTATGTGATGCTAAGCTTGCAACATGAAAGATGAATTTTATATAAACATGTTTGATAGCCCCTAAAATGTATTTGAGTGGCTTGTGTCTTAAATGTGCATTCATTTGTTTAGGATGATTGGAACATCTAGAAGTTCACATCTCAAAATGTGCACCATAAGCTGGCAGCATCACATCACCTGGGAGCTCATCAGAGACACAGCATCTGGACCAGTAGGTGGACCCGATGGCGGTGGTGCAGCCCAGGTACAGAGAGCACTGACGGCCTCAGGTGCAGCCCAGGTACAGAGAGCACGGACGGCCTCAGGTGCAGCCCAGGTACAGAGAACACTGACGGCCTCAGGGGCAGGAGTGCTTGGGCCACAAGTGGACAGTGCAGGTTTAGGCGAAAGTTGAGGCTGTTCTGTACTTAGATCTCCTTGCCATGATCGCGCCAAGAATGTGGCAGAGTACAACAAACAAACGGAGAGTGTGGATGCTGTTTCAAAATATGGCTATGAGACTTTGGTCAATGAAAAGCAGGTGCTCACTCTGCAGGGCTCAGGCAAAAAATTTGGATTTGGATGAAGTTGCCCCTGACCTACCCAGTGCATAGATGGGTTACCTTTTGTCTTACTGTATCCCTGTTCCCTGAAGACGGTATCTGAGAAAACTGTCAAAGTTTAAGCAGCATGTTTCTAATTCTTTACCTTCCAAAAAGCAATGGATACCATCCCAAGCTGGGCTGAATTCAACAGAATAATTCATTTTCTTGTTGTATTCATTGACTGATGATATATGGAAAAGGACTCTGGAGTGGCCCTAGTGAACAGTAAAGGATTTGGCAAGCAGTAAATGTTGAGTAAATCTGGAACACTGGCATTTTGCCTTTTCTTCCCATAGAATTATGCCAATGAGCCACTGATTCTCAGCAAACCCTGGGGAGTGTAGCTGAGGTGTGGATCAGAACTTCATGCAGACTTGCAGAGTTGAGAAGCCTTGCACGATACCGTGTCAATCACCTTTGTTGAAAGAGAAGAAATAAAATGTAGACGAGGACTCTGCTTCATCTGTGCACTGGTCGCACATTTGATAAATAATAATTGGTCAAATGATCTCAGTAGAAATTGGTAATTACCCACAGCTACTCAAAGGCACCCACTCCCACGGCAGCATATAGGAGTCAGAGGATCTATAGAAATGATTTTTTAACACAGACAGTTATTAAAGACCAGAATGAATTATTAATCAACCTTTGTTGGAAGTCTTTAGAAGGAGAATGGATTTTAATTTGCCTGGAACATTTTATTGGGATTCTTCTCGAAGGCAGCAGGGTAGCTGTGATGTAATTTAGCATACTCGGAAACTTTGCGTTTTGGAATTTTGCTTATGAAACTGAGTTAGCAAAAGGCTGTGTGTAAATATACAGGAAATACAAGGGGGAGGCAGTGGGACATCTCATTGGCTGTGTGGGTTTGGTTGGAGCTGTGACGTGGAGAAAGACTGATGAAAAGTGTCACCAGTCCAGTCCCTGCAATATTGCCAGCAGTGAACGCTCCCGACCTTTTCCTCTTTGTGGAGGGAAAGAATGCAGAAAAGAGTGACGAAGATGATAGGAGGGAGAGGAAAGGAATGTAGGGAAAAGGAGGGAAGAAGGAGGAAAGAAAGAAGGAAAGACAGGTGGGAAATAGAAACTAACATTTATTGAGCATTTACCATGTAGCAAGCATGTTTGCATTTATTCTGTGTGGGATGTGCCTTTGGGGCACTGTCCCCTTTGCACAGACAAGGAGACAGAGACTCATGCTCCCATCCTTGCAAGTGTAAGATGCATTTGCCCCGATGACGGTGAGGTCCATTTCCTCCCGGTAGCACCAATGGCCACCCCCACTTATGCTGGCGAGAATGCCTCTCCCCTCTCTCGTGAGGAGGTGAGGGCCATTGGACACTACCTCCTGCAGAGCCCCTTCTCCATCCCATCTGCTCTCCTTCTCCGTCTTCTCTGCTCGCTGTCAGGGCAACCACGCTGGGCCCTCCCCTCCCCCCACTTCAGCCTCCTCGGCGTCTCCCAGTCCTCCCTCTCCCCGCCTTCCTCTCTTTGGCTCACCTTCAGCTCTTGCTCTCATCTCCCTTTTCTTAGCGGGTTTTCCCATGAAATGCCTTTTTCTGCAAATGTCCGTGGATTCCCTTCTGTCACTTTTATTACTTAGTTCCTAAAAGAAACAGTCAAACTCTGACTCCTAGAGTGAATCTGCCCTCTCCACCCACTCTCCTTGGCTTCCCCTGGAATCAGGCTTCCACCCTGGCTGTCCCCAAAATTCCTCTCAGAAGTTCACAGAAGGGCACTCTTTCATCCCACCTCGTCCCTTCTCCCGCTGTTAACATGGTTGACCAATTTCGCCTTGAACTGTCCCTTTTGGCTCATGCGATTATGGTGTCCATGGCTTTTTTCCTACCTTTTCCACCAAATTCGCCTTCCTTCCCCTAGAGGTGTGCATGTCCCCCACAGTCCTTCACACACTGCAGCTCATGCACCTTTCCTTCCCACTCCTTTCTATGGCTGCATGTCATTGTCATGTGTCCTTAACCACCATCTCCACGCAGAGGACGACCAAATCTGTGACGCTCCTTGTGGTTTTCCTTCTGAAGGCCAGCCAGGGGCCTCAGCTGCCTGAAACATATCTCCCAGTCAATATTTAAAACTGTCTCCTAAAACACCCTCCTCTTCCCGTTTTCAGTCTTCTAGGCTGCGCGTTCCAGTTGCTTTGAGCCATCTCCCCCTTGTCCTCCAGATCTGATCCTGTTCCCTGCCTTTCTGGTTCAGACACTGATTTATCTAGTCCCGGCTCTTTCCCGCCTGTCTGAAGTTCTGTAATAACCTCCCGTCTGGCCAGGGCGCCCACTCTGTCGGTTCTGCTGATGTCTAGATTAAACGCTTCGCTCATTTAAATGGAAACTGTCAATGTCCCTGCTTGACCTGTCTAAACACATCACTTACTGGTGAGGTCTTCAAACTGGTATTCCCAGAGTACTGTTCTAAGTGATGCCAGCATCTAGGCCATGAAAATGTGCTTTCATAAATAAGTAAGCTTGGAAAATACTGAGTTAAACAAAGTTAAATAGGCTATTTCTTTGGTCCAGGACTTTCCAGAGCTTTTCATATATTAATGGACACTGAATTTCCAAGAGAACATGTGGGATTTAAAGATGTCCCACATTTTACGGTCATATGATTTCATTATGTGTTGGTGGGTACAAGCATTTATATTCCCCAGAAAACATACTTGACTTCCAACATAGCATTTTCTAAATTTCTTTATTTTCTTTTCACTCTCACTTTTTGTGTCTGAATCCTACTGATTCCTGAAAACTTTGTTTAAATGTTTTCTTTTAATAAAGTCTTCATCATTCATTAGACTATTTTAGATGGTGAATAATGGAACACATGGCCCTTCTTCCCCAAAAAAAAAAAAAAAAAAAAAAAGAATTTATGGATTAAATCAAGGGTCAGCAAAATATGGCCCACAGCACAAACCTGGTCTGTTGCCTGTTTTTGTAAAGCCTGCAACCTAAAAGTGACTTTACATTTTTTATGTAAAAGTGGTTATATAGTGGTTGAAAGAAGTCAAAAGAAGAAGCCTATTTCATGACTCATGAAAACAGATTGCAGTATTCGTCAGTAAGGCTTCATGGAAACACAGACGCATGTGTTCTTTAATATAATTTCTGCGACTGCTTTCCTGGTGGAACAGCAGAGTTCAGTAGTTACAGCAGAGACTGTTGACACACGAGGCCAAAAGCATTTACCATTTGAAACATAGTAAATAAACGTTTTCCCTTCACGGGAGAAGTTTTCCTATCCCTGCCTTAGATAACCGAGCAGATGAACAGTCCGAGAGAATGGAGCCCGCACACGTCACCCAGGCTTCAGCTGGCGGCCTAGCGCTCAGTCTCTTTCTTTGCTCTCCTGACACTTTCCTTAGGAAGGGTCTTCCTCATTCCCTAAATAACTGCCCACTGCTTTGGAGCCACATGTTCTTCATTCCAATGAGCAGAAAGCAAACACCTTTGCCCCAGAATTCCCAGCAAAATTCTGAGGTTGTCTCTAACTGGCCAGCCTTGGGGAGACAACCTCCCCCATCGGCCAACAGGCTCATGCCTCAGCCAACTCCGGTGCCAGCAGGGACAGGTGGCATGGTTTGGCTTGGACATGGGCTCCACCCTGGACCCCCGGGGCAGGGATTGTTCCCCAGAGCCGTGGGGCTCCTTGATGTCCACCGGAGTCTTCCATGTATGAGGATGTGCCGGAGTCAGCCACCGATGACCATGGCAACGTTTTGTTTTAATCCTCTCCGTTCTTTGACATTCCATATCACTTCTGCATGTCTCCTTCATAGAGATTTATTACATTCTCCCTTGAATTGTACTTTTATACAATTTCTTATTGGAATGTAAACTTCTTGAGAGCAATGCCGTAGTTTGAATGTTTGTCCTTCCAAACCTCACGTTGCCATTTATCCTCAATGTTGGAGGTGAGGCCTGACACAAGATGTTTTTGTCGCGGGGCAGATGCCTCATGAATGGCTGGGTGCCATCCTCGAGGCAGTGGATGAGTTCTTGCTCTATTAATTCCCATGAGAACTGGTTGTTAAAAAGAACCTGGCACACTCCTGCAGCCCTCTCACCATGTGACTGCTGCATGCACTGGCTCCCTTTGCCTTGCTCTGTGAGTGGAGGCAGCCTGGGGCCCTCAGCAGGGGCAGGTGTTGGCGCCATGCTTCTTGCATGGCCTGCAGAACTGTGAGCCAAAGAAATATCTTTTCTTTATAAATTACTCAGCCATGGGTATTTCTGTATAGCAACAGAAAAGGACTAAGACAGTCATATTTTTCCTATTTTCCCAGCATCAGCTATAGTTCTTTGTGAAGAGTGGGAATTAACAAATACATTTTGAATGATACAAGTTCTGAATAAAAGGAAAGATCATCCATTACAAGCATTGGAATATTATACAAATCAGGAAAACCAAGTCTGAAGCTAGGGCAGGAATCCTTAGAACTTGTCCAAAACAATCAACATGAGAATCAGGTGAAATTCAGTTAATGAATTTTAGTTGTCTCTGGAAAGTGATTCCACATTGATGGGGGCAGATGCTAAGTTTAAGTCCATGATAAAGAAAGAGAAAGCCTTGTGATAAATCTATTACCTTGCTCTGAAGCACCCCATCTATTTCTAGAAGAATCTGTATATTCCTTTGGAAGTTCCAGAATATTCCTTATGGTTTTGTCCCATTAGTTTCTGAGTCCTGCATTAGGGCAGTGAGTTCTTCAAATGTCGAACCCAAGTCCTCTTTCATCCATCAAGAGAGAAATGCATGAATTCTTGGGGGACATGATGGGAAACAGCAATTTTGAAATCCAATAAATATTTATTAATTTAGATTAATATATGGGGTAAGAAAGTAAAATTGCTAAATTAAAAGAAACTTCTTTGCAATTATTATTAGTCATAGTTTGTTATCTTAATTCAAATTACTTGGGTAAGAGTCAAAGAATACCCAAGTCCTGCTCATCACGGTGTCTATAAGTTACTTTATTTCATCTGAACTACATGAAACTGCTGGCTCTTCCACAGAGCTGCTCAGAGGGACCCTTCTCCTGCGCCACGAGGCTCGGCTTCCTCTCCTGGGGCCAATGTCCTCTCATCTTCTATCCCAGGATTTGTGGGGTAGAAGCATCTCTTGTTTATTACACATGAGTAATATGGTAAAATATCTAAAAAGGCAAATATATAAAAGTGTTGCTACTTTAAGAAATGTCAGCTTTTCTATTTTTTTCCCTTGAGCAAAAAGATTTTATTTTAATTTCCCCAAAGCAGTTCTTGTTTTATTCAACACACTTGAAAATTGTTTCTCTGCTAACTTTCGCAAAATGTTACCAAGTAGCAATATTCGTGGGAAGACACAGTTTACTCAAGGCCAGTGGTTATATTAGAAACTATACAAAATTATCTTTCTCTCATAGATTGTCTAAAATATAATTTTGAATTGACTCTAAAATGAAATGGACCCAATAATATCTGATCTCATAGAATCTTTGTAAGATTAAAATTTATAAAGCAACAGAATTCTTGTAAACTCAGCATCTGTAGGGAGAATATTTTGCAATGCAAATTTTTATACATTTTACATTTATGACTATGAATTAGTTAAACACACATCTCCCCATGCTATTTGCACATGCAAATCCGAGGAGGGAGAGTCCTGTAGGTTTTGTGTTTGGAATGCTCACTGGCAGTGTGCTTTGCCTGTCCATAAAGCAATCTGGTTTGATTATGAGAGACGTCAATTTCCAGGTAGGTTTAAGGCTAAAGCTCCCTCCTTTACTCCTGAATCCCCTGAATGTTCTCTCAACACCTCCACTGGGTCTTTATTGAGAAGATGCTCAATAGAGGAGTATTTCTCATGCACATTCAAGATGCAAATTCTGAGAATTTATAGGCATGCCTGCTGTATTAGTTTGCTGAGGCTGCCATAACAAGGTGCCACAGACCAGGTTGCCTGAACAATGGAATTTTTTTTGTCTCACAGTTCTGGAGGGCAGAAGTCTGAGGTCATGGAGTCAGCAGGGTTGGTTCCTTCTGAGGGTTTTGAGGACGAATCTGCTCCGTGACTTCCTCCTGGCTTCTGGGGGTTTGCTGGCAATCGCTGGATGTATGTGGCTTGTAGTTTCCTGCCTTCTGCATGTTGCGCTCTGCCTGTGTGTGTCCCTGTGCCCACATTTTCCCTGTTCATAAGGACACACTTGTATTGGGTCGGGGGCCCACCCTACTCTGGTACGATCTCATCTTAAGTAAATATATCTGCAAGAACCCTATTTTCAAGTAAGGTGACATTCTGACATTCTGGGGGGGGTTGGAACTTCAACATACAAATCTAGGGAAGGCACAGCTCAACCCATGACATCTATGAGGAGCAACCACCACCCCAGTCCAAACTTAGTCCTGTCATGAAGATCCTGAGTTCCACACAAGGCCTATTTTAGCACTGAGGTTCTCAGACTTGGCTGCATATTACATTTGCCTGGTGAGCTTTCAAAAGTCCTGATGCTCAGGTTCCAACTTCAGCCAATTAAATTATGACATTTCAAGGTGGGACCAGGCACCAGTATTTCTGAAAGCTTCTACCTCTGGTTCGTGGCCACCAGTAACCCTGTTAATTGGAAGTTCCCTCCGTCTCATTCCTGCAGGACATGCCTACTAGCAAAGAAAAATCAAAGAGATCTCTGACCTCCGTGAAACAGCTCCCCCAAAGCTGAGCCTGCATTCAGATTCCAGCCAAATCGTCTACCATGCCAGGCTTCCCAAGCAGCGTGGTCTGCACATGCGGAGCACCGGAGCAGAGAATGGAGGAGGCTGTTAGAGGCAGGCACGGGGACAGGCAGGGAAGCCATAACTGAGGACCCCACCCAGGGAGAAGAGGCCAAGGAGCCCCATTGCACACAGGCTCCATGTGAACACAACCACTGTAAGGAACGTGAGCATCTGGGAAAGTTTCAAGCCAGTTCAGTAGCTTCTGCCTAAGAAGGCAGGAAAATGTGTGATGCATTTTTGGAGAGACGTATCAATAGGATATGAAAAGAAATATTAGTGCAGGAAGGGGGGCACTTCTGGTAGCTGAAGAATTAATTCATATGAAACTTGTTATTTCCTGATAATACTGGACGAATGTGGTCTTCTATAAAATAAATTTGCTATTTTGTTTGTAAAACTGGATAAGATTGAAGCCACGGGAAGAATATGTTAATAAACTTATTATGTGTCTTCACTGCTGGACTCAGGTTGCTGAGATTGTCTTCCAGACTTTCCTGACCTCGGCATTGGTCAGGGACTTTATGCTGCTTCCAAGAACATGATCTAAGATTGCTAAGGAGATTGCTCCTCAGCTGGACAGCCTTCAGGACAGCAAAGCTGGGGGCACTTGATTAGAACACAGACAGTCACACCCCATTGTCACAGCGGCCTTGTGGTGTGTTTGGCTCTTGGTCTGCATGGCTCCTGCCCTCTGAAATTCTTGGTGCTTTCCCAGGAGGTTGTGATGGGCTTCTATACTTTCTAAGAGATTATAGAGAACTTATACAATTTCTTCCTTAAATGTTTGGTAGAATTCACCAGTGAACCCATCTGGGCCTGTTGCTTTCTGTTTTGGAACGTTATTAATAATTGATTCAGTTTCTTTAATAAATATAGGCCTATTTAGGTTGTCTGTTTCTTCTTGTGAGAGTCTGCAATAGTATGTCTTTCAAGTAATTGCTCCATTTCATCTAGGTGATCTAACATTTTTGATAGTGACTGCTAGTGTAATGCAGAATTCTAAAATAGTTTAGAGAAAACTTTGTTTCTTATACATCTGAGGAACACCAAGCTCATGGTAAACACCGCAGGGCAAAGGCACGAAGTAAAAAAGAACATCGGTTCTTTTTTTTTTTTTCCCCACACCTAACCACAGGAGAAGAGCTTGTTTGCATAACAATAGAAATTCTAGAACAATCAGTTAATGCAATTTAAGGGTAAAAAGCAAACAAAATGAAACCATGCAAGCATAGTTCACCAAGAGCTGGCTTGACACTGGCATGTGAAAGAGGAAAAAGAATTAACTGACTGGAAGGTCAACCAGAATCCACTGGAAGGCGCCTCTCTGTAAAACTGGCACAAAGTCCTGAGCCACGTTTAACCAAATCTGTGACCCAGATCCAGGAAAGAGAGAGCCGTGCTGCCCCCTGCGTGGCCTGATTCCTACAGGGAGCTTCAGGGCTGATATGTCAGACACTCTTTGCCAAGCGAGTTAAGTGAAAATGACGGTTTAGAGCCTTACGGTATCAGCTCTTGTAAATGTGGTCAGAAATAAAGTACAAGACTTTTTGGTAACGATGAAGGATTTTGTGGTAAAACAAATAATCTCATGACAAATCTCTTAAGATAAATTTCAAAGTCAAATACGTAGGTGATAGTGATACCGTCGACGTTGTGCCAGCTTGCATCTCCGTCTGGGTTCCCCAGAATCACGAGCAAAGGCTGTGTTGTCAGGTGCGGGCGGCTCTGTTATTGCGGAGGCCGGAGGGAGGAGGGGGCGTGAGGTCGTGGTGGGAGGAGAGCCGGTGCAGGGTGTTCTTTGAGACAGAGCCACCAGCCGCTCGACGTCGAGGGCTCTGGGGAGAATTTGGCCGTCCATCACACATGGCGCAAAGATGATCCCCCCCTGGGGACTTCAGGTTGTGTTTGTCGGGGTCTCAGTGTCTCTAGGGAAACCTAAAGAGGGGGCTGGGAGAGGGACGGGGCTGTGCTTGGTGGGGGAGTAGGCATGGGGGTGGACCACAAGGGCCAGCAGGTTGCCCCGTGAGAGCCTGGGTGGAGATCAGCACACAGCCTTGGTCACCGCAGAGCCGGCGGGAAGTGGCCACGGCCACAAGGCCGGGAGCTGCTCGGAGAGAGAAGCTGAAGTGATGCGCTGGATCTCTGGTTCTCCACACACAGAACTCAACACTGGGGAGAAGATACACCTCCCCACGTATGACCTCAGAATACCGTGCGCACCCTCCTGGAGCACGCCCTTCCCGCCATGAAAATCGTGCTGCGGGGCTGGTGTTCTGTTTCTCCTTCTTTTCTGTAGCCCCAGGAAGACTCCCTCTGAAAATACCTAAAAGAAACCGAGAATCAACTGGCATGTGAAAGCGTAGAGAAGCTACCGTGCTCCTCTTTTCAGGGGTGCAGGAGGTGACTCGAGAGAGTGGCGAGGCCGAAACTGAACATGCGACCCCACCCCGCCCAGAACACGGCGGGGGGCACAGATGCTCTTTCCGTGCACCTCATATCCTTTTCCCCTATTTTGATCATCTTATGTATCATTTCTGTATTTAGTCCTATGGGATTCCCTTTTTGACCAATGTGTTTTATAGTCGTTTCCAACTGAAAAACATTGTCTACTTCCCAGCCAGGAATTCTGAATTTAAACAGAACTTTTTAAAAAAATTCTCCAAAGTTTTGATTTTATGTAAAGAAAACCTTGGTTTGTCCGAGTGATAGTTTATTCAGATCAAAAATATGCCCAAATATGCCTCAAAGGAGCTTGAGTGGAAAGTGTTAATAAAGCCAATTTGAACATCGTGAAAACCGGTTGTTCATCAATCAGCCACTTAAGGATGTGGTTTTTCACAAATGGTCTGAGTGAAAGAATGAACTCTTGGAAAACCGATTTTAAACATTTACCGAAATATTGAGAAACGGAGAAATGTGCAGAACAACTGGCAAGTGTGAGAAACTTGGAAATAGCATCACACACATGGATGGAGAGATGTGTAATCTTATTTATTAAGTGTTCGTAAAGCTGAAAAAATGTCTTTGGTGAAGTATTACTTATTGTTATTATAATAAAAAGTTGTTCTGTCTCTGCCCCTATGAAAAATATAACTAAAACTATTTGTAATTTTTTTTCATGGTTCTAAGGACCATTCTGTGTTTTCAACAGTGCTCCGCAGAGGGGACCCGACGCCTCCATGTGTAGCTCATGGCGTGTTGGCGTGTAACGCTGCAAGCAAACCTTCCTGTTGCCCTGAAGTTCACCTGCCAAGGCCACGGTAAACTGGGCAAACAAGTACAGAAATAGGATAGAGAAATGGAACAGGCACTTAAAAATACCAGAGTACAAATACTGGCCTTTCCTTTAAAAAGGAAACAGAATCAGACACATGGTCCAAGAAAGAACCCTATTTGGTGCCAAGAGTTCTCAGGGGCCACATACCACGGGCCGGAGCCATTTCCTGAGCCCTCCCAATCTTCATCTCTGGTTAAACAAAACACTTTGTCCCGCCTATAAGGAAGCACAAGTCATAGACACAGGGAGGATCTGCTCAAATCTACTTGCTCAAGCCACCGTCTGCCTGTGCACCTGGCCGTGCGAGGTCCCAGGAGCCACCAGCCTGAGGCCTGGACCCCTGCAGTGGATCAGTGTGAGCCAGGTGGGGCACCTGTGTCCATGGGTGGGATGTCAGGAGAGCTGGTCTCCACAGCCTGGTGGTCCTGGGCCATTTCTTCTCGGCACCAGTGTTGTGTACTTTGTCCAACTCTGGTGCTGGGGAAGGACTTCTGAAGTGCACTTCTGCCTGGACACTGGTTGGGTGGGGCGTATGGAAACAGCTGAAACAAGTCCAAGTTCAAGTGTTCTTTGAGGCAGGTCCACCTTCCCCGCCCTAACAAGAGGGGCTGATGAAAGTGGGCCGGACCCTCAGAGACCCGGCTCCCTGGGGCTCCTCCGGTAGGGGCGGTTCTGCGTCCCAGCGGACTCTGTAGGAGCATGCGGATGACATTCTGAATGGAGGGCGCTGCCCTGGAAAGTGCAGTGGGCCCTCGATGGCTGTGTGTATGGGGGGACCTGCAGACACCCAGTGTAGTCACACAGGAGATTTTGCTGCAAAGAAGGCGGCTGGCCTGGAATATCACCTTTTTACCAGGTCACTTCCCAAACTCTGCAGAGGCATTAAAGCTCGGGGCCTGCTACATGGAGCTCTGCTGTTTCCCCACGGCCTAACCCTGGTGTGGACGTGGCTTTGTTTGAGCTTCCGCATGCAGGATGGCATGCACAGAGAGGTTCCTAACGATGGGATGCTAACATCTGTCTGCTCCCAAGGAAATACACACAGCACAGAGGGAAGAAACATGAGCTGGGGAGCTTTCTCCAGCAGAACACAATCTTTCTGCAATCGGTTATCTAAAGAATTCTCAGGAAGAAAAGAGAAGCATGTCAAATAGTACAGCACACACACACACACACACACACACACACCCCACCTACTCATTTTGAGACTCCATTGACAATTTACTGGGCTAGGCAGCAGGCGGGGTACTTCATTTTCTTATTTAAAATAATCTTCAAATTGCTTCTGTGACACTGGGGTGGTTATCTCACCTTAAAATGTGATGGGGATGTTTTAGTGTTATTTCCAAGTTAGTTACTGAGCTGTAGGTATTTGATTTGCCAATGCTTTTAGGTAGTTGATTTTGTATTTCCTCAGCAGCAGAGGCACGTATTGTTATTCCTCATGTTTAATGGGAGAAGATCTGGAGGGGTCAGCTTCTGCGGGTCACCCAGTTCTCCAGGGACTCGAGAGATGACCAGCATTCCCCGGGCTACTGCCCTGAGTGGCCTTTCTGGCTGAATGGGAGAGGGAATCAGGGCCACTTAATTCAGCAGCACGTCTGGATCAAATGGCAAACAGAATGAGAACGCGGCCACGTAAATTCATCATCCAGCTTCCAGCTGCAAACTGCTACTGCAATGCAGAGCCGCCTGGGTCCGTGGGGCAGGCTGTCTCCAGAGAAACAGAGATTTAGAGGCCAGGAAAGAAGGATGAGACGGCCAGCGCAGAATCAAAGGTGTGCAAGTCAACCTGTGTTTTCTCTCTCTCTTCACTAGAGCTCAAATAGAAATTAGCACCATCTATGGTCACTCTAACTAGCTGGCAAAGCCGAAGCACTGTGACATGTTGAACAAGCTGGGACAGAGAGAGAGAGAGAGAGAGCATGTGTGTGTGCATGTGCATATGCATGTGTGTGCACGTGTGTGTGCACATGTGTGTGTGCATGTGCATATGTCTGTGTGTGCATGTGTGTGAGGGAATGAGGTCAGAGTTGGAGGAGGGTAGGGAGAGAGGACAGAGGCAGGCAAGTTAGGATATGAAGCAAAATAAAATTCAATGCTATTTCAAGTGCTTTATAGTCAACAACCCAGTTTGCAACGTAGTGGTCTCACTTCTTTGGACAACAAAATTCTTATGAGTCTCAAATTTTTCTCCTTTGAAGTTCAGATATATACACTACACACTGGAAAACACATCTTCACATCTTAATGATATGAAGACCTACAAAGTTCACACTAAAACACAGAACTCAAAACTGCAAAATAAAATGAACACATGCAGAACACAGGTAAGGCCTCTCACCTGGACTTGCCTCACCCCCGGGAACAATTCCTGGCTGCCTACTTTGGGGTCCTGCAAGGGGTTCTTTCTGGAGACTGGGGATCGGCACCACAGGGAGGGTCAGTGGGTGCGGGGCTGGGGGCCCTGGGACAGCCGGCAGGTCAGTCGGGTGGAGGGTGGGGCTTCCACATGCTGCCTCGGTCCCTCCCCATCTCTTCTCCCGGTCGCCTTGTTTCTTCCCTTCCTCCTTTTCCAGCTTCCCTGTAACCTCAGGACCCGTGAGCAGCAACACACCTGCCACTTTATAAATGGCGGCTGTCTGCAGAGCGACCCTCCAGCAGCCTGGACCTGGGAAGCTTGTATCAATCATCGGGACAGATGGTCAGACTTCCTTGGCGCATATCTCTGCCTTTCAGCGTTTAATGGCGGGAGTTTGATTTCTGGGTGTGCTGTGGCTTCAAGAGATGCAGTATCATTGCTGTGGGTAATAAATTCAGAATGTTCTTAAAGTTTCACCAAACACAGTCTACATGTGTGTTTGATGAACGCACTCCCTCTGATAAACACAGGGTGTTGGTGATAAACACACCCTCAGAATTCGCACTGCTGTTTGGGAATGGTAAACATAACAGTCCCTTGTGAGCAGCCAAATCACTGTCCCCAGAAGTCTTCCCCGCGCCTCTCTCCTTTCGTGGAAAGCACGTCCGTCTCGGTGGCACACTGCGTTGGCTGCCACACCACACAGATATTTGACCAAGGTCAACTTACAACATGGTCTGTGGAGAAACCATTTCAGCTGCAACGTCGCGGCCCCCCGCGGCGACAGAGGGGCACCATGGCTCCCCTGGGCAGGAACGCGGAGCTGTCATTACAATCTCGACCGGCTGAATTTCTAACGCAGTGCGGGAGGAAGGGAGGGTCCCCCAAAACAGATGCTACAAAAATAGCCTGTGCCATTAAGGCAGCAAAACAATACGAAAACGGGCTGCACTTGAGGCCAGCGCGCATTTCCATAATTTATGGAAATGGCTTTTCCTTGCTTTTCATGGCTGTGGTGAGCTCCATTAAGAACCTGCCCCATCTCCTTCTTCCTTTGTGCCCTCAAATTAGAAATCACTACATCATGCTGCGGTTTTTGTTTTAGTCCCATTTAATTTATTAAAATGTAAGCTGCTGTTGTCTTTGATTTGGGTGTGATCGCGGTCCCAGGATGGCAGAAGGCTCTGGAGTGGGGATCAGAAGGGCTGTCGCTTCTGTTCCTGTCACCAGGCCAGGCTTTTCCTCTGGGGAAGGGGCTTTTCCAGAGATGCCTTCTCCCCCTGGAGGGGGCTCTGACAGCCGAGTCAGGGAGGCTGGGATCTTTGTCAGCCTCCAAATACAACTCAGCAGCCAATGTTCCCAGAAAGGCAGTTTTAATCTTTTCCTAGTGTGAGCATTTTGCAAGGAACACAGTGTTGTGGGCACAGGACGGGCACCCTCAGGCCCTGTGGTCGATGTGAACCCAGCACTCGAGGGCCCAGTGGGGGCCTTGCTGGGGCCTAGCCTGGAGGAGGTGCAGCCTGGCTTTGCATGCAGGCAGAGACCCCAAAACCCCTGCGCTCTGCCTCCTCCGTGGCTCTGGAAGCTGGCAGTTTTGCTGTTTAGCTACTTAGCTCCCCACGGCAGTCACTCCTGCCTCATCTCCTCATCTGCCACCCAGCATGCTGGGCACCAGGGTGAGCTCGACACACCCTCTGCACAGCAGCTGCGGTCACTGCAGTTCCAGATGCTGAGTGACAGCAGAGACCCTAAAAGGACATGGGAGCAATGACTCCACCAGGGCCCCAGGGAGAGCGCAGAGGCGGTGACAGTTGTATTCTTTGATATAGAGGGGTAGAGAGGGGCTGGGCAGATGAGCAGTGTGGCAGGGGCTGTCCAAACGCCTACGAGGATGCGAGACCCGCAAGGAGGGAGGCCCCGGGCGTGGGTCTGGGCAGGACGGGAGTGGCCCTCATTCTTACCTGACTTTGCCCTCAAACAATGGGGGGGGGGGCGTGTTACTGGGGTGCAGGGACCAGGTGGAAGATCAGTGGAAGGGAACAGCCCAGGTGCAAGTTGCAGTCCTGGGACACCAGGGGCCCGGGAGGGCGCAGAGAGGCCTCTCAGCCCCGGGTCAGGATCTGACAGGGAACTTGGGAACTCGGAGAACACCTGTGGGAAATGCACAGAAGATTCCGAGTGCCGAGATAAACAGGGAGGGTGTAGCAGCAAACATATGAAAGAGGAAAACACACACACAACCAAAAATTTAAGATAAGATGGTGGGAATAAAATCAAGTAAATCAATTAAAATATGCATGTGTACAATTTCCTCTTTTCTGCTAAACTTTTTATTTGACAATATTTCAACTTTACAGGAAATATATAAGAATATTATAAAGAACTTTCTATGTAACCTTCATCAGAGTCATCAATTAGTATTGCTTTGCCACATTTATTTTCTGCTCTCTATACATCTGTAATATTTTTTCCAAACTATTTGAGGGTAAATTATAGACATGGTCACTCTTTACTCTTAAATTGTTCAGTGTGAATTCCTTAAGAGGGCTATTCTCTAACATAACCACAGTAATATTACCAAAATTAGGAAATTCGTAGGCCAATACCGAATCTGTAGTCCATATTCATACTCTGCCAGTGTTCCTACAATGTGACTTATAGCAAATTTTTTCCTGTTCAGAATCTACTTCAGGATCACACATTACGTTTAGTTGTCATATATTAGTATAATTAGTCTCCTCAATCTGGAAGATCTTTTCAACCTTCTTTGTCTTTTAGGACAGAGACACTTTTGAGGAATTCTGGCTAGTGATTTCCATAACGTTTCCGTATCATTGGATTTAGGTGATGCATTTTGCAGGAACATTACGGAAGTGATGCTGTTTCCTTCCCTGGGCGTCACAGGAAGAAACGCAGGATGTCTCTTTGTCTCTTTGCTGGCGAAGTTACCTTTGATCCCTTCACAAAAGTCGTGTCCACCCGGATTTTCCATTATAAAATTTCTATATTTTCCATTTATTTTCCACTGATAATGAAGTCATTTATAGAGAGGTGCTTCAAGACTGTGAACATACAATGTTCTCTGCCAAACTTCACCCACTAGTATTAGTAACCACTGACGTGGGGAGGGAGAGCTTCCTCTGACGGAATTTGGTGTTTATGTTTCTACATACGGGCAGCTCAATAGCTGTGGTTTCTCCGTAGTTATGCTGAAGGTATATTTTATGCATGGCTCTATTTGCCCTTCTTCTTTATTTATAAAGTATTTTGGTGGATGTGTGGAAAGATTCAGATCTAGGTAGTTGCTATTACTCTTGGGCTACCCAAAAAAGAGACTTTCACATTGTGTTAAAAGAAACAAATGCAAGTAAACAAAACCTCCAATAAACCTGGCTGTATTGTGTGTACAAGAAATAAAACAAAGTAAAAAGTAAATGTTGAAAATAAAGAGATTGACAGAGATTCCCGACAAAAGTAAACAAATACGAAAGCTGTAGAAACAATATTAATATCAGATGGAGTAGAATTTAATATTGAAAACTCTAAACAATATAGAAGGATATTATACCAATAGCAAAAGTCCCAATTTATGAATAAAATCGATAAGCCTTGATACACCAAACAACTTAACACTCAACATGTCACTGAAAACTAGAAGCACACACAGAACAGTTACGGTGCAAGCCATTTACACACGTCAGTCCATCAGGTACTGCAACTAGGAAAGGAAAGAACACAGGTTAGTTGAAAGTTTATACATGTATAAGTAAAGGTATAGAGAAATGTATCTTCTTTGAAGATTGTTTTGTACATGTATACACTGTAGATGGATCATTTGCAAAATTGACATGTACTTAGCTATAAAAGTCATAATTCACTGATCAAAGTAGGTTTTTTGTAGTTCATATTCTCTGACTATGAGCTAATAAAAGTGAGAAATAAGTGATAAAAAACCTTGACTTTTTAGATATTAAGAACCACACTCTTAGATAACTCATGGATTAAAGAGAAAACAAAACTGAAATTGAAGTTATTTAGAAAGCAATAAAGCAGAACGCTTGTGCGAAACCTGTGGAGCAAAAGAAATACTGCACATGAAGACTGTGATCACGGTTAAAGAAGACTAAACAAAAGGAACTCTTGTACTCATCTCAATAAATTAAAAATACATATAAACAAAAAATCAGGGAGAAGTAAAAAGATAATGTAATATGAAACAATGCAAAGAATAACTTAAATAAAAGAAAAAATCCACATCTGTTTTTTTAAAAAAATCAATAAGCGGACAATCCACTCACAAGCTTCACTGAGCACATTACTGGAATCATAAACATGTGCCCATTGGGGGAAACGGCTATTACACAAGATGCAGGGACCAGGATGTTGGGGCAGCTGACTCTGTCATCTTGCAGCATTTCTTCTGCTCTCAAAATGACCTGGGAAACTAGCTGGATGCTTCTTAGGTGATCTGGCTGTGATTTAAACACACCGCAGGCTAGATAGACCACTATCTGTTTCAAAAGCAGTTTGGGGCAATTTGTATATCGTGGACAAAATAATTTCCCTGTATCTACTTTTAGCTTTGAAAAATTCATTCCTCACCTGTATTCTCCCTGTACCTCTCCTCGCCACACCGCACATCCACACACGCCCTCCTTCCCTTTCTCGGCCAGCATTGCCAAGCCGTAGCAGGTTGAACGGACTTAGATAGGACACACTTCCGTTTGAGTGAATCCACTCCAATGTTCTGAGCCCAGGTTTTAGTACTGCTTGAAAGAATTCAGTTGTGATATTTCCATGACATTATCATACAGGGAAGTTCCTAGTATAGTACCTCAGGAATTGATGGCATGCTTTCACTTAGCACAGACGTTTGTTTTCGTCATGTTCTCAGAGTTGAAAAACAGTACATGCAAACTGTAAAAATGCACAAAAACACAGCCTTCTCTTTTCTGCATGTAAGCTAAAGGGATTTGTCAGGCCGGATCGTGTGGGCGTTATCGGGGAGCAGGCAGGCCAGCACGATGATGCAAACAGGCAAGGGGCAGTGGGGGGACAGGGTGGTGACGTGTCCTGGTAGCCCCAGTGCTAGGTCTTCCTGAGTCACAGCTCAGGAGCTCTGGAGGAGGAAGAGTGCAATGGCTCAAGCTTGCACTCGGGAGCCAGAATGTTTGGGTTTGATTCTTGGCTTCATTAGCTTTTAGTTGTTTAACTTTAGTCAAATTAATTTTCCTTTCTGTGCCTCTGTTCTCCATCAGTAAAATAGGATGTGATGTTAATACTTTTTAAATATATTTTTAAATGTTGGGACCAAATAGGTTAATGATGTAAAGTACTTAGGACATTGACTGACACATGAGAAGTGCTACGTTTAGCTATCATTAAAGCTAGATCAATACTTTGGGGAAGAATCACGTTGATTTATTACACATTTCTTATTTCATTTTTGTGATGAAGAAAACAAGATATGGAAAACATGAGCCTCAAAAGAAACAAGATTTTTTTTCATGAGGATTATTATGAGTGTGGTTTTGGGGAACTAAACTTCAGTATTAATGGTGTGAAGAGGTCAGGCCATTCCCTCTACAGTAAAGAAGAATAAAACTGGATGAAACATTAAAAACAATAATTTTATGGCACTGAGAAATGACCAAAGGAGGCAACACTGTGAGGAACACTTTCTCATGAAAAGTGCTACTACTGCATTGGCTTAACATGGTGAGCGTGTAGCCTCCTTGCCTACAGGCATTTCCATCCACCTCTGGCAGCCAGAACCCGAAGCTCTATCACCTGTGGGCGGCAAACTTGGCTTGCAGTGAAGGTAGAGAAGCTTACATTTAGATGGAGATTTTTGGAAGCAAGAGGACAATAGAAGAAGTGAGACAGTAGAAGAATGAACTCACCACACATCGATGGGTGACTCCTGAGTTACACATGCAGGTGGGAGACCCCAGGAAGAACTGGCAGGAAGCAAAAGCCTAGGGAGACTTATGAACTTGCACTGCTTTTGAGTGTGTTTCTCAACCCACATAGAGCTGGCAGCCAAGCATGGAAGCCTTACTACCTTGAGATGAAGAGTGTAGTATCTGCCCAACTTATTATCTGACCACTAAACTACACAAGCACAGGAGAGATGCATATGGATCCAGGCTTAAAAATGTATCAGCAGAAACAATAGTGACTACAGGGCAACAGATTTCAAAGTTTGTGCTAGGTAAAGTTATTGTCTATTAAAACAAATAATCAAAAACCCTCAGAAAGACAAAACAAAATCTAGTGTTGCTACAAATGTGTTCTCTACAATGTCCAGTTTTCAAGCAAAAATTATTAGACATTCAAAATAAAAAAACATAGCCATATGCTAAAGCAAAAAAGTAAACAATAAAAACTGATTCAGCAGATTCAGATATTGGATTTAGCAGAGATTTATAAGTCATTATATATAATTTTGCATTGTTTAAAATGTACAAGGAATGAAAGAAAAATATGCTAAAATGTGAACAAATATGGAATCTCAATAGATAAATGGAAACTATAAAAAATAATCAAATGAAAATTCTAGAACTGACAAGTACAGTAATTGAAATAAAACATTTACTAGATGGGCGAAGTAGCAGATTTAACATGAGAGAAGAAACAAACAGTAAACTTGAAGATAGACCAATAGAAATTATTCAATAAAAAAAGAGAGGGAACATTTAAAGAATAATAAACATAGTCCCAGAGATCTCTGGGACAATAGCCAGTATTCCAACATGTATATAATTGGAATCCAAGAAGAGGAGGAGAGAGAGAAACTTAGATAAAATATTTTAAAATCTAATAGCTGAAACTTTTCAAATTTGGTGAAAAACATTAACTTACAGATCTAAGAATGTTAATAAACCAAAAACAGAATGAACACAAAGGAAAATAAAACCTACATAACACAGTCAAAATGCTGAAAGCCAAAGATAAAATCTTAAAAGCAGCAAGAAGAAATTTACTCCTCACATACAGTAGGACAATAAAATGAATGCCTGACTTCTCATTAGAAACAGAGAAGGCAGAGAGACATTTGAACGGCATACTCTAAGAAAACAAAGAAGAAAAAACAAAAACAAAAACAAAACAAAACAAAGACAAAATATTGAACAACTCGTCAAGCAAGAATTCAACATTCAGTAAAAATAATCCGTTAAAGAATAAAAAATGTTAAAAAAAGACACTCTCAGAAAAATAACAGAAAATTTATTGCTAGCAGAACTGCTCTACAAGAACTGCTAAAAGAAACCCTTCAAGCTGTGTGTAATGTCTCTAGATAATAACTTGGATGTAAAAGTTAGATCAAAGTACACCAGAAAGAGTAAATATGTAGGTAAAGCAAAAAGAGATGGTTCCTTATTTCTCTCTCTCTGCATTTCTTTAAAAGACATATGGCTGCTTAAAGTAAAATTGTGACACTGTGTTCTTGGAATTATAATATATATACATGAAATATGTATGACAAGAATCTCACAAAAGAAAGAAAAGATGTAATGAAGCTATAATATTGCTAAATATTTATATTTTACCAGAAAGAAGTTAATATTAAGTTAATGTAGATTTTGATAAGTTAAAGATTCATTTCATAATAGCTAGAGCAACCACAAAAAAATATGTGTAGGTACATGCCTAAAAAAGTAAAAAGAGGAATTAAAATGTGTACTAAAAATATTTGTTTAAAACAAATGAAATTAGTAAAATAGGATCAGAGCAACAAAAAGAGAAAAGAAAAATAGCAAAATGGCAGTTACAAATTCAGCCCTGTCAATAACTACATTAAATGTGAATGGATTCCAGCCCTGAATTTCAACACTTATTTGCACAAATAGTAATAACATTCATCGGGTGTCTGGCAGATGAGGAGAGGAGGAGGGGATGGGTATATACACACCTAGTGGGTATGGTGTGCACTGTCTGGGGGATGGACACGCTTGAAGCTCTGACTCAGGTGGGGCAAAGGCAATATACATAATCTAAACATTTTTCCCCTGTAACATGCTGAAATAAAAAAAAAGTGAATGGAATAAACAATTGAATTCAAATTATAAATTATCAGACTGTATGATAAAGCAAGATACAATTATATGCCGCCTAAAAGAAATGCACTTTAAATTCAAGGACATACCTAGGATAAATGTAAAAAGATATAAAAATATATACGTTGCAAACACTAAGCATAAGGGAGATAGAACGGTTATTTAAACATCAGACAAAACAAGCCTTAAGAAAAACTGGAGACAAAAATAAGCATATCATAATGATGGACAGGAAGCTAGAGAAGGAATATATAACAAGTATAAATATTTATGCACCTAAAAACAGATCCCCATAACATATAAAGCAAAAACTGGCAGAACTGAAAGAAAACTAGGCATATTAGACATTATAGTTCAAGACTGTAACATATCTCTATCATTAAACAATAGAACAAACCCATAAGTATATAGAAAACTTGAACAGTCCGATCAACTAACTTGGCTTATTTAACATCTATAAAACACTCCACCTAACAACAGAAGTACATACATGCTTTTAATGTCCAAATGGAACTTTCACCAGGACATATCTTATGCTGGGCCACAAATCAAATCTCAGTGAATTGATCTATTTGTCTACTGTTATGGCAATATTGTGATCTCTTGATTACTATGATTTTGTGGCAAATTTTGAAATCAGATAATATAAGTCTACTGATTTTGTTCTTTCCTTTTAAAATTATCTTGTTATTCTAGGTCCTTTGCATTTCCATATACATTTTTAACCAGTTTTTAAATTTCTGTAAAATGCCTGCTGGGATATTGACAGGGATTATCTTGTTTCTATAGATCAATTTGGAGAAAATTTCCATCGAGTCTTCCAACGAAGAACTTAATACATCCCCAGTTATTCATTTCTGCGACTATCATAGTTTTGTGGATTTTAATGAAGAGGTTTTGCAAATATTTTTTTACATTTATTTTTAGTGACTTTTTTGTTATTGTAAATATAATTATCTTTTTAAATTTCAATTTTGAATTGCTTGGCTACTAATATAGAAAAATATAATTAATTTTTTTGTCAAACTTGTATGCTGTTATGTTGTTAAATTTTCTTGCTTTATTAGTTTTTTTATTCCTTCTAACTTTTTGTATACAGAACCATGTTGCCTGCAAATAGAGATTTACTTATTCCTTTCCAATCTTGCTTGATGGGTCTTTCATTTTTTCTTACCTTATTGCACTAGCTAGTATACCTGACACAATGTTGAATAGAACTAATGAAAGAAGAGATCTGTGCCTTATTTGTGATCATAATAAAAGAGGATTGGCCTTTCTCCATCAAGGATGTAGTTAGCTAGAGGTTTTTCCTAGATTCTATCAATCAGGTTGAAGAAGTTCCATTCCTAATTTCCTGAGAGCTTTTTTCATGAAAGAGTACTGAGTTCTGTGAGATGCTTTTTCTGAAAAGTGGATCTGAGGGAAATTTGGGGGTGATGTGACCACTCCAAAACTTGATTATTGCAATTGCACAATTGTATACTTTTATCATAGCTCATGAAACTGCCCATTTAAATTGGGTAATTTTTATTTTACATAAAATATACTTCAATGAAGCTGTGTAAGAGTTACTCCTGATGATGGACAGATCACCAGGGGATAGCTTTATTGAGCAAGAAATTGATAGCAATGCTAATAATCACAATTACTTAGCAGGACATGCAGTGTATGTTGACTTCCGCTCCACAGATATCACTACAGGAGACAGCATGTTGTGACTGAGGGCTGGTAGTGCCATGGGAAGCACATTTGGAGGACTATCTTCCAAAATGGAGGCAAAATATCTATTGACCTTAAATTCTCTGTTCCAGGCATATATATGCCATTTCATAAAAAGCAATTGTAACTTATTTATTCCTCATTAGACTGTAAGCTACATGAGGTTGGGGAATGCATTTGTAACTTTACAAATGTTGTTTTCCATACTTATCCCAATACCCTGTGCATTCTTAGTGTGCAACAAGTGTTTGTGTAGTGAAATAAATGAACGATTTAAAAAAGTCAGTCTCATAATTTTGACAAGAGCAAAAACAGAGATGTATGACTTGATATTCTGTACTTCTAAGATAGCAAGCCCTCACACTACAGTTGCTTTGCCTTCTGTTAGTATGATATCTTGAATTGCTGGCAAATTCCACATCATGAAGAATACGCCTCCATTTTCTCCTTCACTGAGCTAATGTCATTCCACTGACAAATTTTAAACAATCCATGCTGTGTCATAGTGGTTAAAATTGAGCAGAGCCACAACAAATCATAGCTTCACCACTGTGTGATTTGAGTAAAATGGCTTAACTTCTAGAAGTCTTAGTTTGTTGCTCCTGAAGTGGGAATAACAGTAACTCACTTGCAAGAACAAGCAGCACATAACCTAGGTTGCTGCGCAAAGTACCTGGTGCAGAATTCTTGTTCCTGTGTGTGTGTGTGTGTGTGTGTGTGTGTGTATGTGTACATATATGTGCATGAGCCATTGCAATAGCTGTCAACTTCTTAATCATTTAAATACGCAAGGTTCCCAGTCTGCAAAAATTTTATCCTTACAGGCTTCAGTGCTCCAAAAGGCCAAATAGAGTTGTAGGTATCTGACAAACACACATCAAAATTAAAAGGGTAACAATCAGTCATTCACTGTCATTCGGATCAAATCTGCAAAGGATTAGGATGAGTATCCAAAATGTCCGTTTATATTTTTATCTGAATAAACATTCATAAGCAGAATGAACACATTTGAATGTACTTATTTTAAGCATGAACTAAATCTTCCCTTGATTTTGCTTACGGAGCATCTGAAAACCATATTTAAAAGAGAACTGTTTTCCTGTTTAATAAACTGTCTGTACTGTGGGGCTTGTGACGGGGAGTCCCTCACCCTGAGCTGCTCTCGGGAGGAGGCAGCCAGGCCTCACCAGCTGTCACCTCACCAAAGGCTGCCCTGTTCTCTCCTTTCTGACTTCCTATTTTATCTCTTTCCAGCTTGAACCGCACAAGAAAACTCTTCCTTTGACTGAATGATTTATAGTATTTCTTCAGGGGATTAAAAAAAACTGTAAAGAATATTTTTTCAAGTCTCCCATATTTCAGACAGGTGAAGCCTCTTTAACAACCAATTCGGGTGCTTTCCTGATGTCTGCCCCTCAGAGGAGCAGAGTTCTGTTCGTCTTGCTTTTCTGGACAGATGAAGTTCTAAAACTTTGGGCAAATTCCTGAGTTTGTGCTCTGCTGAACACAGTGAATTTGTGGGGAACTCACCTTCTGCCTTTTATAATGGAAACAATTTTATGTATTTCTCTCAAGTTTAATAGGGATGAATTCTGAGTGATGGGATCAGAAAGGATGACTTTCATTTTCTTCTTTTCTCCACTTACAAAGTTTCTACTGTGAGCATCTTTTACTTCTATAAACAGAAAATAAGTACTTTCATTTCTTTCAGAGATAGCTATGATGAGGTTATGAATTTTGATCACTGATAAATGAGTTGAAAAATCAGAAGGTACAACTGAAATCGTATTTTGACACTGTCAGGTTCATCTGTGTGGCTGTGCCCTGGTCCCCGGTTCCCAGTGCCAACAACAATGAGTACTGGTACCGAGTCCAGCCAATGATGGAGTGATCAAAGAAAGAATGAAAGTACAGAAGGAAGCCACACAAAGGAAAATAAGTCCCAGATAGAGTGGAACAAATCAGTCTCCGTGAGTCTGAGAAGACCCAGAAGGCTGAGCACAGGTGCCTTTTATATGCTCACCAGTTTGTCCCACCCTTCTCCTGGCAGGATTGGTTGTCGTTTCCCGCCTTTGGCGGTGATTGACAGGTAAGGGTTGTATAACAGCTTACACAACAGGGTATGTTATACAACATTTCCCTTTCTGCTCATGCATGTTCCCTAGAATCCTTCATGAAGCTCCATCCATCTTATGCTAATTAGATGGTAATGAGCTCTAGGTCAGTTAAAGTTTGCTAGGAACTTTTTACTATGTATGTTCCCACCAGGGAACAGTTCCTAGCCGCACTTTGGTTCCTAGCTACAATTTGGTCCTGCTCTTGCCCTTGGCCACCTCCGTGCCACCTGTTTACCCTCTGCCACACCTAACGACACAGATCAATAAAGGTGACTTAGGCCTAATTTTAGTTTCTAGGAACCTCAAAAATATAAGTAAATACATAAAACATTAAAAAAAGGTTTATGACACTTCAGAAAATTAGTAAATTGGGAGACGAGGGTGATACATGGTCCTTTTATACAAAAACAAAGTTTTAAACTCATATTGCTTTTATTTGCAGATCAATTTGGGTTTCACCATAATATGCATATTGAAAATACAGGTGTCTTAGAGAGATTATCTCCTTACATTTTTATTGCATCATAAATCATTTCTAAGTCCTTTCTAATGAATTTACTACTTGTACTAAATGTAAATGGATGGGTAGAGCCAGTGGAGGTTTATTTCAGGATGTGGTTTGTGCGGTAAGTGGGCTGGGGAAGGAAGGGTGGGGAGGCGATGGGGGATGTTGTCCGATCCAGGTGTGCCAGATTTATTTGCTTCCAGGGCCACATTCAAAGCGCAGCGACAGGTAGCGATACACGTCTCGGCCTCCTGCAAGAGTGCAGGGTGTGCAAGATCCCCAGGCGTCGCGACACCCTGAGGCTCCCAGGCCGGCAGAGCCCCGTCTGCGGCAGGGGAGGGAGGGCTGAGGCCCCAGGCTGCCCCAGGAGGGGATGTGGCTCCGTGGAGCAGCCCATTGTCTTCTTGAGGCCGAGAGCAGGGCCCGAGTCTGGTCCTCCCCGCCCCGCGCGGCCCGTGCGCAGCGCGTCCTACTTCCTTCTCTCCCCTGTCCGGCCGGAGATTGTGCGACGCGGCTCTGAAGCCATCTAGGCCTTTACCCCTCCCATGTGTAAATGGGGATGTGCCTTTCACGCTGTCATAATCACACCCCTTTATTCACATTTCTTATGTTTTGATTCACACCCTCACAGCAGCTGAAATGTGGGCTTAGGAGCCGAAGGAACACCCAGAGCCTGAAGCAGGAAAGAAAATGCTGCAAAGGAGCCGAGAAGACAGATGTGGATGCTGGCTCTGGGCACCGCTGCAGACCTGGACGGTGGCTGCACCTCGCTCTGGGCCTCGGGAGGGCTCCGGGGTCAGTGTGCCCCGGTTCCCAGCACGCTGACCCCGGGGCCCACGGGGCTGTTGGCAAATGGCAAGTCACACACTGCTGGGAAACGAACCAGGTGGGGTCAGCCACGCCCGGTCACAGGGAGGAGAGTTCGGGAGGGAGCCTGTGATTTGATTGTATTAGAGGTTCATTCTCCCTTCTTTTCTCAAAAATAAGTAGCCTGGAAGGGACATAGAAAATACCTTCTGGTGCATCCTCAGGACTTTGTTATTAATACCTATCAGGCCAAGGCCAGCCTGGGGGCATGGGTGTCAGTACGTGGGAAGGGGAGCCCCTCCGGAGGAGACTCGGAGGCTTCCAGCACATTCTGCCCCCTGCGAGGTGCGTGTGGGAGGAGCTGTCTACTTCTAAACCCAGCCTGTGCTGAACGGGCCCCTGAGGACACTGATGCAGAGGCGCCCGCCCTCACCTTTCATCAGAGTGCGCTGCCTCGGCCGCACACCTGGGGCAGGACGAGTGTGTCATCCGGGTGCACCCTGGGCAGGAGAGCCCTGCCCGTTCCTCACTTCGCTGCCAGGCAACTGTGCCCCCTGCTTCCTCAGAGGGGCCAAGTTTTCATGCCTCACAAATTCTGTCTCCCAGGGAGTGGCTGTAGAGGGACTGGACCCCTGAGGGGACCAGGCAGACTGAAGGTTTGCAAGAGTCACTGCAGCTCAGCAGCCCAAAGTCAGGGTGTCTAACGTGGCCGTGGGTTTATATCAGCCACGTGGCCAATGGACAGATGAGCCTGCGCACTGCAGGGTGGACCATTCCCTCCCCTGCCTTGAAATCACATGTGTCGGCGTCCTGGCCTGGGCCCCACTGTCCTCATCCGTACGAGGGAGTGAGCGCTGGCTGCCTGCGGGCTCCTGTGATGGTGGAAGGAGGGGGTGTGTGCACATCGCCAAGAACAGTGAGCAGCGCCTGGAAGACAGCTATTACCAAAACGAATCTCTAACTTCACTCTCCCTCCCCAGCTGGAGACTTTTCATTCACCTGCCAACTTGGCGAGTCTGCCTGGAGGTTTCTGAACAGATCAAATGGAGTATGTCCAAACAATCCTTCTTCCCCCACCAGCCTGCTCCTCTCTTGCCTCCGCTCAGTGTCCCAACCAGCTGCACTGCTGCACTGCTCTAAGTCGGCTGTGACAAAGCGCCGTAGACACCGTGGCTACACGGCCATCGGCTCTCTCTGGAAGTTCTGCAGGCTGGAAGCTCAAGACCCAGGTGCCGGCAGATCGCAATCCTGGTGAGGGTCCACCTCCTGCTTGCAGAAGCCACCTTCTCCCTGTCCTTAGGAGGTAGACAGAGCACGAGCTCTGGGGTCTCTTCCTCTTTGTACAGGAGCAGTAATCCCATGATGGGGACCCCACTCTCATGAACTTTTCTAAACCTAGTCACCTCCCGATAGCCCCACCTCAAAACACCATCACATGGTGGGTTCAGGCTTCAGCATATGAATCTGGGGGGACACAAACCTTCAGTTCATAACTTTCAGGTATTAGACACCTCCCTGGGCAAATCAGAAAAGTTCCAGTCATTCAGTCACACTGTGGTGTCGCGTGCTCCCCTGCATTCGCCCGACTCTGGGTCTCCACCCCAGGGCTGAGCTGCAGCCTCCCCTGTGACCCCTGCCCTGGGCTCTCTGCTTCCTCTCACCTCAGACACTGCCAAGCTCTCACCCTGCCCACTGCTACCTGCCTGGGGCTCTTGACCTAGGTCCTGGCAGCTTCCCCGAGGGTGGCAAAGGAGGTTGGAACTCCGTAGGAAGGCGGAGGTAGCCCTTCCTTTTCTCAACACGCACCCAGCACCTCTTCCAGGCACCAGAAGCCTCTGCTATCGAGGTAGACCTGCCGCCCATGGGCGCCCCTCCCTGCACGGTATCCGAGCTCCCTCCAGAAGGCACCTGCCCCCACATGTCCCACCTGTGCTCCTTGTCCTCTTGCACTAGACTCTCAGCACCTTGAGGGCCGGGCCTGTGTCTTTGCAAACCCACAGCCACAGCCCACTCAGCACCAGCACGTGCTCAGAAAATGGTGCTGCACGAAGTAATTAACGGATTTATGAACATATGTTATCCTCCGAATTGAATCCCGTCTTTACAGTGAAAAAAAATCCACCTAGAAGAACTTTCGAACTCACATCCCCAGCAGCCACCGGCTCAGGTGGATTGCTGTGCAGAGCCGGGTCCACGCTCCTTTCCTGACTGCTGCCTCAGTGACAGTGTGGGCTGGCAGCGTGTCACCAGTGAAGATTAATAACGCGTTCCCATCACCCAAGAGTCAGAAAGGAGAATGGGCAGAGCTTCATGCGCATCTTTAAGAGGTCTGTGCTTGGTTTGGGGATCAGGCCCCAGACAACAGCCAGGCGCTTCTCCTGATTTCTCTCTCTCTCTCTCCCCCTCTCAGGAGTGCAGTGTGGGAAAGAGGGTCGGCCCAGAAGCACTGACGGCCAAAGGTGTCCTGGCTGGCTGCAGGGACAGGGAGATTTTATCACAAACCTTAATAAAAAGAAGATTCCAGTGAGATGATTAAGTCTGCAGACAGCCCTGAGCGATATTACAACCTCTACTTTTTCTTCACATGTGGAATTTGAATTCTCTTTGCAAATATTTGCTTTTGTTCCCCCAGATTGTAAAAAATAAATATAATAAGAAAAGAGGGAAAAAATGTTCTTTTCCAAGGAACATGAAGAAACTCCCAACTATAGTTTGTATTTATATTTGCAATTTTAGCTCTTCTGGTATGACTTTTTTAATTTTGCTTATATAAATTACATCTAAAAATGAAAGCCCAGGATGTCCCTGTGATTGTTGTGCAGAGGCGGTCTTTGGAGGGGGCTCTGGAGTGCACTGTGGGTTATCACTGCAGCCCAAGGGCAGCGTGGTGCCCAGGACTCAGGACCTGCAGGCTGGGAGGCTGGGGTGGAGCTGGGAGCAGCCCCAGGCAAAACATTTCCCAGGAAGGTCACAGGTTGGGGGACTGAACCCCAGCTCCACAGATGCAGTTGGTGTGAACTGCAGGGCAGCCCTGCCCAGCCACGGCTGGTTTTCTCTGGAAGGACATTATTTTATGTCTATTACTTTTTCTTTCTTCCTCCCAAACTCAGCTCGGAGGTACTGCAGCAAGGAAACAGGGAACTGGTGAGTGCAAAATCACTTAGGCCTCCAGGATGCAGACTGATACGTAGAAGTCATGTTTTTCAGTTAAACCTTGATTCGCTATTGGATTAAATTTGAAGTACAGAAAAAATGAAAGGTTGCAGATTCATACAAGTTCTAATCATGAAACAGTTCTCTGGTGAAAGCGTCCTCCCAAAGCTTTGCTGTGCAGGGGCCGTGGTGACAGGTGCCGTCCTCTGAGTCTCCACGTCTTCCCCCAGGGATGAGCCTCAGGACCTCGGAGGTGGCTGGTGCTGTGTGCAAAGGGGGCATATTGGTCAGCATGGCGTGGGTTGCAGATCTAAATTTGCACTTCAATTTGAAGCAACTGAAATTCACTTAACAAGAGGTGGCAGGACAGCAGAAGGAAGCCAGGGAGGGGTAGCAGACGTGGAAATATCAGAAGGCGGCACAGACCACCTGTCCCTCTCCCTAGCCATGGTGATGGTGACCTGCCCTCTGCCGTGAGGCAGCAAAGGAAACGGGGGAGGGAAAGGTAGCCAAACATTCTCTATCTGCTGGCTAATTGCCCTCCACTCCCATTGAAATCTGCACTCACCAGTTTCTAGAATTTTCCATGCAGCGATGTCTCTTGTGACAGAGCTCAATGTTTCACACCACTTTCCATGTGTCTGGTTCAATCTCCACTCGGAATGGAGAGAATGGCAGACAGCTTCTCAGCAAGTGCCACAGCTTGCAGTATCGCAGCGCAGTGAAAATGAGATTAGAGCCTAATGTGTCTAGACAGCATATTTAAACAACCAGAGAGGAAACACAGACATCGCTGGCTCACAGTGTCAGTCCTACATGGTTGTGTGCTCTCTGCTCCATTTTCCTTCTTGATTTCCCCTAAAGGGAGTGGAAGTGCCAAGTGTGTGCACATCAAGGCTCTTGTTTCTCTGCTTATTAGTGCTGGATCTGATCAGCCCGCTACCATCCGAGAATCAGCTCTTCTCCTGTGATTTAAAGGCCATCTTTCTGTCAACCAAACTGTGCTGCCAGCAATGTGCAAAAACATCTCTTCTTTCTGGACCTCCCTGACTGATGATGACGTCTTTCATTTATACATGACAACCCATTTTTGATGTGTTAAAATACGGAGGGAGAGTTACAAAAAAGAATGTATATTAAAGGATAGATGAAGTGTTTCCAAGTCCATGTTATACAGGATGAAAAAATAACTGTTAATACTGTCGTACAAAGGAGAACAAGCTAGCAGAGCACCCGTGACGAGGATGCAGAGGCCAGCGGGGAGGGGGAGGCTGCAGACAGCTGCATCCATGTCTGCAGGAGATGCTGAAGTGAGGAACGTTCGTGGCCAATGATGTGTGGAAACCAGGCACCACGCACAAAGGGCCACACTGACCCCTTCCTGAGTATTTTTATTCATAATGGAAGAAATTTCTCTAAGGAAAGCGCTGAGGGCAAAATACAAAATCCTTAGGGGATACACCCACCAATCATCTCATCTTACAAGATCCTGGATGCCTAACTTTGAGAAAGAACCCACCCAGTGTGGCTGCAACAGAGAGCATCACCACGGAAACAGAAGCCTTGAGAACATTCTGGAAACAGCGAGAGGGAGGAATTCAGATGGAAAGATACTTTTCAATCCTGTGATTAATTTTTAATGCATCTTTAAGTTCCTGCAAACAAAACGGAATGGAACTATATTCCCTCATGGAAGAGAGAAAAGAGTTCAAAGGAAAATATTCAACTTCCTTTTGCTCATAGAACAAAACAAAACAAAAAATGTTAGTACAACCAGTTCTCTCAAGCAGATTGAATTCCAAAAGTTTATTTTCAGATATTTGGGGAGAATTTTGGTCAACTATTTTAAAACGATACAGTTCTATCCGTGACAGCTGAGTGATATGAAGTAATGCTCAAGTTCTAGTTCTTCATAGTGTTTGAAATGCCACACGCAGCAGCCCAGGGACTCACCGTCTCTCGTGGTGTTTTGTGACGAAGCCCTTAAGTCCCAGTTCTGATGGCCGTGGACTTAGTTTCAAATTGGGGAAAAGCATCTCAGACTGGTGCCGGGCGTGAAACCCGGGGCAGACTCTCTGCACCTTCTTCCTTCTCTTACAGGTCTCCCGCGTTGCGTGTGGGGCAGTGGGGGCGGTTTTAGGTTGAGTTTTCCTGGTGCCTGTTGAAAATATTGAGCCCTTCATTTAATTAAATGCTGGTAAGGCAAGGACTACCTGAGTGTGGTTGGACAATCTTGACTCCTGCTTAGATTTTTCTCACTTACAGTGGTAACCCTAAATCCATAACCTATTCTATCTACCTGCCCATTGTGCATGATGTTAGCATCCTGCTAGATGCTGAGATTTTCCATTTTAGCACTTGGACGGCTCCTTTTCCCTCCTTGCACACAGTATTCAGGTACACGGACAAGAAAGTATTGCGGGAGGGTTTGACTAGGGTCCTAGGGCAAAAAAGAAAATGAGTCGTCAGAGGAATTACAATCACTGAAGCTAGAGATAAGAAGACCTGTTTTCAAAGAAATGGAAAGATCAAAAACTTGAGAATTAGTCAAACTGGAATTTGAATCTTTGATCAACACTGAGGCTCTGAGAGTTACCTGCATTTTCACTTTCCTTATTTTCTAGACAGAGATGATAATATCTACCTCTCAGGGCTTGTGTGGAAATTGTACGTTACAAGACAATTTGTGTACATAGTAACCAAAGTAAAATGCAACTTTTATTAAACAGAGTTGAACTGATTGTTTAAAACACAGTTGGAAGTGCACCTACAACACCAACCTCTCCTTATGCATGGCCTCAAAGTCGTGCATCCAGACAGTTTTCATACAAGTTTCAAGGGCACATCCATCCAATGAAGTAAGACTACCCTCTAAAAACAAGATTCTAGAGGCTGACGTTCAGTGCTACATGCACCGGAGAGAGGAGTAACCTGCCGTGAATTTGGAAAATTGTCTCAGTAAAACGAAGCTGGCATGATCTGCTTGCCCACCGAAATTCACCTTCCTCAGTCCCTCTCAGCACTCACAGCAATAATTGTGCAAATCTCCAGAAGGCAAGTTATTCCCTGACACCTAATGCTATCACCTGGGCTCTGCTGCACCACGCAGTGTTCCCGTTGTCACTGCTCTGTCATGACATGCAACTCACCTTGTCTGAAACTACAAATACCTGCAGTGAAACAGTGTCATGCTCACCTTACTTTTTTGAGGCTTGGATGAAAAATATATTCATCACAACTTTCCCAGTTTTAAAAGATTAGTAAACACTTTTGTTCCCACAAAGAATAATTTTAGGTGCTGGTTAACATTTATTAAAAAGGAACATTTTGACATGAACTAGAAAGTTCGAAAATGATATACAGTGGGAGGGAGAGTGTGAATATAGGTGTTGGCAGAGAGAGTGCGTAGGTAGCTGTTGCTTTCTCTTCGGATTCTTTTGTATTTATATTGAATTTCTATGATGCCACAGAGATGCTTAAGCTTTCTTAGATCTTCTCTCTCTCTCTCTCACACACACGCACACATATAGAGGTTACTTATTTTGAGAAAAAGAAAATTTATACATATGATAAAAGTTTAACTTACAAAAGCAGTAATGTCTTGGCCATTGCCTGCTAATTTAAAATTTTTGATTATTCAACAGAATTAAACAAGGCACTATCAAGGAAGAAAGACATTGCTAGAAAAATATCTATGCATGTAAATTTGCAAGCCTAAGATAGCAATGTTTTTAAAAATTCCCTCAAGCATATTTAAATTATCTAGTGGCTTGTCAACAGCGGATACATGCTAGTTAAAATAATAAATCAAAGCTCTTTGTTAAAAAATCAACCAAAGTAATTTACATTTCTTTAAAACCATTCAATAGCTCAAACTCTCTGTTAATTTCTGTAGTTGGATCCCACTGGTGATAGCTAACTTACACACACTTAAACCTACGCACAGGTGTATAAATTACCTGAAGGATGACTTTTAAGATCTCTAACTTGTGGTATTTATGGATCAAAACTTGAACCATCTGTTTATCACAATTATATTATTTCTTTCACTGTTGTTCCAAAATTTCTCAACTTCTTTGCTTTAAGCAGAATATCTTATTTCTATTGTTTGGTTATAGGATATAAGAGCTCTTTAATTTTGATTTTTGTGACATACCAAAGAAGCAAATCTCTTCTTTATTTCATACTTCAATGTACGTACAGTATTGGATTTGACAGAGTGATAGAATTCAGGAATAATGTTTGAAAAAATGCCAGAAAAAGCCAGACTCACAGAAGCAGATGTATCAGTGGGAAGTCCCTGTGTGATTTCCAACCATGTAGGTAGCTCTTCCTGTAACAAGCTTTATAACTCATAAATAAGATGCGACCAGAAGACAAACACGTCGCTTTACAAGGGCAAGTTTACCTTCTACGTAATCAGGCTGTTCAATTTCAGGGGCAAACAGTTTCTTGAAGTTCAGGTGGGTTGCCGAGCAACCTCGCTACAGCTTGAACTCACCACCCTACTTTTCCTGTTTGTCCTTTTGAGAGCGTGAAATGTTACCGAGAGAATTTCAGGGTTAGCACAGTCCACTGAGTCATGACTCTCACAGAGAAAACAATCCAAAAGCTTCCTGTTTGATACATCGAGAATTAAGGTTCATGAGACACTAACTAGTGATCTGAAGACTAACTAGCTGTGACTCCGATGCCTAAGGTTAGGACCCAAGAACTAGTTAAAAGCTCAGAGTGCCGGCGACAGGCACGAAAACCAGAAGGCAGCTGGCCGTGGAGCCAGGGAGAAGCAAATGCTGTAAAATAGAAATTGTGCACAACTAAAGGAGCCTCAGGATGGCAGCTGGTGCTTTCTTCGGCTACTTAGAAAGAAAACGGGCAGCTCATCGTGAGCCCAAGCTGCCCACCTCGGAGGGGTGGGTCTGCGGAAGTGTGAGCCCCGTGAGACTGACACTTCTAACATGTCTCCGTAGGGTGTCACAGCACGTCAGCGAGATTTCCTGTCAGAACACACCATGTTCTTGTTTGGGAAGCAAACAAACTGTACACATCCATTTTCGCACATCTCAGTGATCAGGAGCACAACGAGCTGAACTTCAGGGGTTACTGAAGTCAGAGGAGGAGTCAAGAAGGGAGTGGGAGGAGTGGAACAGCCTTGTGGTGTGAGGCCCACAGTGGCACAGAGACAAGGCTGCGATCTGGAGTCAGAAGGTGGGGATTTATCTGCATATTTCGCCACTCGTGCTGGCTGAATGGCTTAATTACCAACTCGGTTCAGTAGTGGTTTTTGCCCTTTCCAAGTGTCGATCACTGCACAGAGACGCTGAGGACAGTCACAGCTTAGCTGAAGCTTGGGAAACTCATAGAGCCTCTTGGAACCTCTTCAGAGTCTCCTCCTCTGAAAAATGGACATTAAATTCCTAAATTCTTCAGGTAGCCAAAATTAGAATAAAGTCTATAATGGTGCTAAAATAATAACTAAGGTAGACAATGAGAAATTATTCTACTCCAGGCACTGTGCTCAATGCGTTATTGACTTTATCTTATTTAATTCTAAAACCACCATATGGAAACCAGAATGACCTGGGAAACTTTCTCTGGATTGCCTGGGGAGGACAGAGCTAGACCTATGACCCTCCCTTCTCCGCAGCAGCAGGTGTTGTGCCCTTACTCAACTTCCTGTTGAACTGGCATCTTGTCCCATGAGGCAGAGAGCAATGGGTGCACAGTTCCCCGGCTGGCACACAGATATCCTCTGCCCCAAATATGCCTTTGTAGTATACACACTTGAATAGGTGATGTGAGAGGTAGAACTTGCGTACCTCTGTACGTTAGAACCTCTTCGCACCACGTCAGATAATCCCTCTGTTCGTGGGGCCTTTGGCCGATAGTTTCAGCCATGGCTGCACCAGCACGGTGCTTCACTGCTTGTGGTTTCCAGCCCCTTCTTAGGGACACAACCCTGTAGCCCCACGACTCACTGAGGGCCTCACACCTTTCCCACCTGCCTCAGCCTTTCCCGGGTTCTGGTGAGGGTCCACACATGCCCAACCAAGAAGGGCGGGGGTAAATAATGCCTCTGGGGAGAACTTTTCACCGACCAGAGAGGGAAATAGAGGATACTCTGTTCTTCTTTCCTGCCCAGAAAGACTGCGCTGAGAAGAGCCACTTGCACAGTCTCTGGGAAGACACACGCACAAGTTTGAGTAAAGGGCTGTGCATGATGAACACGGCGGTCAGCTTGCTCACGCCGCTCTGCACCGGACCCCTGCTCTTTCCTCTGCTGCCCTGCGGTTCCACTTCTCAGTAAACAGTGCGGCAGAATCCCACTGTCTCAGGCCCTGCTGTCGGAGGCCAAGACCCTGTGCTTCTTCCTGAAAAGGTGACAGTAGGTGGAGATGCAGAAACAAAACACACTGAAGGGAGGCCAGGAACATAGAGGGAAAAGTGATTAATATTCCTGGATCGAAAACTGAATTCAGATGTGCAGGTGAACGGCAGCAGACAGAAGAGGGGAGACCGAGTGTGGGGTCCTGTGTGTCCCTGCTGGTGCCTCTGCCCCCCTCACGTGCTGTGTTCAGGGGGGCTGGTGAAGAGCGGCTTCCCACACACCTCCCTGCAGGCTGGAGTGTCTCCTGACACACAAGGGCACGTGGCCTCATCCACAGGACCAGCCTGCTGAGGTTTCCAGGGAGAGCACGGTCCGGAACTGCTAAACGCTACATATTCATGGGAGCTTCAGGATCCTCACAATGGTCAGAAACTTCCTGTTCGATTTCACCACTTTGGAATACTTTTACATTCTTGGGGACACATCTGAGCAATAGCTGGGGTGTAACCAGCAAGGAGGATTCCCGTGGAGGCGGGAGAGACAAGAGCTTTGAGCTTGCACGTGACCTTCCTGCAGGAAAGTCGGGTTGGATGTGACGTTTCCGTGACGGGCTGTCCTAAAGCCCCGATGAAACCCCTTTTAAGACTTTGCAGAGAGAGTGGATGCTGCGTCTATGGAGTGATGAAAGGTTTTCTGGCTGGGATTGAGCCTGGGAGGCCAGGCCCCCCTTGTCAGAACAGGGAAGAAAACGGTGCGCTGGGTGACCGCAGGGACAAAGAGGATGGAGTGGGCAGCAGTGGACAGTGGTCGCCCCCTGTGGCTTCCTCTGGACAGATCCAGGTTAGAATTGTTCCTACATGAAAGAGCCACCCAGGAGGTTCTAAAAAGTACTACTCAGCCCTTTCATTTGTGGAGACTGGCTGTAGGTAGGAACTGTTACAGCCGCCGGCCGTGTGGAAGCAGAAATGAGATCAAAGACGAGGCCTCTGGCCTTGGGGAGTGTCTACGTAAACGCAGCAGCCGTTCTTTTTGTTTCAGGGATGAAGGTCCCTTTCCCGCTTGTCTCTGCTATTGAATTATAAATCACGGGCACTGCTAGGGCATGCTGAATTTTAGATCTGAAGCAGGGATTTTTCTTGAAGGACCCATGTCCCTGGAACTTATATGGAAAATATTCTGTGTGCTCCGCTCACCCCATCCCGGTGAGTTACCGTAACTCAGTTTGTGACCCCCAAACCAAAAGCCATCATTGACTTGGAAACAAAAAGATTTTGCTTAATCTGACCATGACCTCAATTTTCCCCCAAAATGGAATTCAGGAGGAAAAGAGATGGTCCTGATTCTACTTTCCATTTACATGTGTGTGTGTGTGTGTGTGTGCATGTGTGTGTCTGTGTGTGTGCATGTGTGTTTGTGTGTGCATGTGTGTATGTGCATGTGTGTGTTTGTGTGTGTGTGTGTGTAAAATCAAACTAATTTTCTATGAATGGGAACAGAATACAAGGGACTCCCTTGGGCTTGTGCCCTGCCAAGTCACTGACACTAAAAGAAAATTATTTTTCTTGCCTAAATACAAAAGCAAAGATTTAAACTTATTTTCACAGTTAGCCAACTTATTGAGTCATTAAAAATCAACACATCCAGGGAGAAAAAAAGTCCTTGATTCAGGTGTTTTTACCCCACTATTAGGAGAAAACGTCTGAGCAGGTAGCGCAAGATCCACCACATTCGCAAGTGCCGCGGAGCCCAGGCGTACACTGGCTTTTCTCTCGTCTTTCTTCTCTCTGGAGGTTACGGGCTGCGTTGTGTAATCACTGAAGCAGGCTGTAAATGATGCATAAAAATAATCCCACACCCTGTGCCAGGGCACTCAGCTGAGACTCTGTGTTCATGGCTATTTTTGCTACTGAGGCTGAGGTGGCCGGGGAAGCAAAGCCCGCAGTGAGAGGGGTGACCCCCAGGAGCACTAAAGGAGGCTTTTTAAAAATCAATATTGCTCTTCCTCCATCCTCTTTCTTCCTCATCTCACAGGGAGAATGTCAAACAAAATATTTCGACAGAAACAAAGATGTTAAATGGAAGTTTAGTCATCCTCCAAGCCAGGTTTGGCGCCATTCGTAGAGACCAAGATCTACCCTCTGGCAATGGGAGGTCCCCCCGCGCCACGGCTGTGCCTGTGCTCCCCGAGACCAGTGCTCTGCAAACACCTGCGATCCAGCATCACCGTCAATCAAACGTTTTTGAACACATGCCTGTGTATGTATATTTACATATTTATGGTTTATAAAACAGCCATCAGCTGATATATCAAAGCATTATATAGACTTTGGGCAAGGTTATTAATTAATAGTTGTGAATATAAATCCAACTTTAAAATGGACTTCTTGACAAATTCAAATGTTTTGGCTAACTTTGTGGCAGCACATGTGACTAGGTTATTTATTCACCAAATATGTATTTTATTATTATTGGTCTTCCTGCAGGAAAAGGTAAGTTGTACGAGGGTAGAAGTTGCATCTGTCTTGCTTACTTACATGTTGTTAGTGATGGGAAGAGTTCTAGAAAATTGTACATAATCAATAAATGTGCAAAATGTAAAGGGATTGATTATAGATTTTCCAGGGAAAGTTTCAATAAGAAGGTGACATTTCCATATAGATTTGGGGGATGTGAGAGAAGGAACCATGAAGACAGGCAGCTGAAGAGTGTTCCAGGCACAGAGAAAAGAGCAAGTGCAAGAGATCTTTACAAAATAATTTGCTTAACAGAAATCTCACTCTAAGAATAAGCATCGGCTCTGCTAATTTTTTTGTTGTACACTTACGCTGTCATTTCTTTTGAGGAGCTTGCTAGGATTGGAATGGGTCAATCACATGAGAGGTGTTAAGTTTAACTCTTTATAAAACTTCCAAACTGCTTTTCAAAATGGTTTTGCATTCCCACCGTCAGTGTGGGAAAGCTCCGGCTCCTTCGCATCCCAGCCAATAGTTAAGGTCAGATTTTTTAAGTCTAGGCATTTTGATAGGTATGTAATGGCGTTTCATTGTGTTTTAATTTGCATTACCCAAGTGAATACAACGTTGAGCATCTTTGTAGGTGCTTATCTGTCATCAGAATATCTTCTTTAGTGAAGCGTCTGATCAAATGGATGTTGAAATTATTTACTGCCTTTTAATTGGCTTGTTTATAAGCTCATCATTAGTTTTGTGTATTCTTTGTATATCTGGATGTAAGTCTTTTTTCAGGTATTTGATCTGAAAATATTTTCTCCCAGTCTGTGGCTTATGTTTTAATTCTCTGAAAAGTCTATTTCCTTCCAATAGCAGACACTCTTACCTTTGTTCACATTGTATTTTATCAGTCATTTCTTCCATGATTGTGGTTTGATGTTGTTATCAAAGAAATCCTTGCCTAAGCACTGTTCATAAAAATTTCCTCTTATGTTTTCTTCTAGAAGTTTTCTAGTTTTAGGTTTTATACTTAGGTTTATTATTCATTTTGAGTTCATTTTTATATTATATGTGGGCCAAGGTATAGTTTGAATTTTTTTTTACGTATAGATATCCAAATGTTTCAGAGCTATTTGTCAAAAACACTATTTTTTATCCACAGAACTGCCTTTGCCCCATTGTCAAATCAATTGTACATTCATGTACATGTCTATTAGGCTCTATTCTGCCCCTGTGATCTATTTGTCTAATTGATACCAATGGTATACTCTCTTGATTAATGTAGCTTTGTAAGAAGTCAAGAAATCAGATAGTATTAATCCTCTAGCTTTGCTCTTCTTTTTCTAAGTTGTGTTGGTTACTACTGGGCCTTTGCATCTTCAGATAAATTTTAGAATCATTTTATCAATTTCAATTTCTACATTAAAAAAGTCATCTGGAATTTTGATTCAAATTTCTTTGATTCAGTTCCAGACAAATTGACATCTTAAAAATATTGAGTTTTCTGACCCTGCACATGATACAGCTCTGGCTTTACTCAGTTGTTTTTACTTTCTCTCAGCAACGTTTTGTTATCTTCAGTGCACAGGTTTTTCCTGTATTCGGCCAGATTTATCCTTAATTATTTAATTCTTTGATCCTCTTGCCAATGGTATTGTTTCTTTAATTTCAATTTTCAATTATTTGTTGCAAATATATAGAAACACAGTTGATTTTATTGAACCATGGTGGATATTGATTAGTATTCAGCAAACTTGTTAAGCTACTTGTTGGTTCTACTAGCTGTTTTTTGTAGATTCTTTTAGATCTTCTACATAGAAGATCACACCATCTGTGAATAATGACAGTTTTATTGCTTCCTTTCTCATATGAACACCTCTTTTTCCCTTTGTCTTGTCTGATTGCACTGGCTGAAACCTCCACAAGTGATGAGAACAGGCATCTTACCTTGTTCTTGTTCTTGGGTGGAAGCATTCAGTCTTTTATCTGTAAGCATCATGTTAGCCATAGTTTTTCTTAGATGACCTTTGTCAGGTTAAGGAAATTTTCTTTTTTTCCTAGTGTGTTGAGAGTTTTTATCAGGTAGGTTGCTAGATTTTGTCAAATGTTTTCCTGTGTCCATTTACCTAATCATACAATCTTTTTTTTTTTTTTTTTTGGTTTGTCAATATGATGAGTTATATTGACTGATTTTTGAATGTCAACCTACCTTAGCATTCTTGATATAAACTCAACCTAGTCATGATGCATTTTTAATATGTAATTTGGATTCTACTGGCTAAAATTTTATAATTTTTACATTTATGGTCATGAGTATGTTGGTCTATAGTTTTGTTTTTTTCTTGTAGTGTCTTTGTTTTGGTATCAGGGTAATGCTGACCTCATGAAATGAATCGGGGACTCTCTCTGCATTTTCAATTTCTGGAAGAATTTATATAAAATTGATACTGTTTCTTCTTTACATTTTTTGGTGAAATTCACCAATGAAACCATTCAGGCCTAGAATTTTCTTTGTGGGAAAGTTTATAAATTAATAACTCAAGTTTTTAATGGATATAGCACTTTTCAGGTTATCTACTTTTTCTTGAGTGAGCTTTGGGAGTTTACACGAACTTCCTCTTTAGATTTACACTTTTTCTTCTCCTCATGTTTATGTTTTTTCGGCATATTATAAATAGTTGTTTCAAAGCCTTGTGTGCCAATTCCATAATCTCTGTTGTTTCTGAGTCTGTTTCTATTAACTTGTTTCTCCCTTCCATGTGGGGATTTTTCAGTTTATAACTACAGGTTATTATTCTGAGTCTGACCGTAATTCTTTTCCCAGCTTCGTGGAGTTTTCAGCTCTTGCATGGGCAGGGGAGCATTCAAAGGCTCAAGGGGGCTTTCTCCCCCAGCTCAAACATAGGTTGAATATCCCTTATCCAAAATGCTTGGAGACACATGTGTCTTGGATTTCAAATTTTTTTCAGATTGTGGAATATTTGCATTATTCTTACTAATTGAACATCCCAACTTGGAAAATCCAAGATCCAAAATGCTCCAATGAGCATCTCCTTTAGCAACATTATGTTGGTGCTCAAAAGTTTAGGATTTTGGAGTATTTCGGATTTTGGATTTCGAATTTGGGATGCTCAACCTGTTTTCTGCCCTGTGAATTCCAGCCCTCTCTGTCTCCCTCAGGTACAGTCCCTTTCTCCTCAATTCAGTAAGACCTCAGTGTTCTGCTGCCTGCGTCTCCCCTCCCTGCGTCTCCCCTCCCTGAACTGAGATCTGGATATTGCCCGCAGGTGGAAAGTGATGATAGAAATCATTGTTTGATCCCATCTGTCAGGGAAAATTCTGTGCTGCTGCATGTTGTTCAACATTATATACATGATGTATACATATTTCATCTCTTTTGGCAAGTTTTCTAGTTGTTTATGATGGGTTTAAGGGTAGACATAGCCACAGCAGTTATTTTTATATGGGCATAAGCATACATTCCTCTAGTAAATTGTTAAAGTTTTATTTCTCATCTTTAGATTTTTTCCCACAAAGTATTGGTTTTGGTATTAGATGTAATAATTTTTTTTAAAAAACTAGTTTTTCTCATACTCTTTACTGAATACGTCCGCATTTCCCCACTGACTTGCAAAGCTGCCCAAGTCGTTCTACCTATGGTATGCTTCATTTAGTTAGCTCCCATTTTATGTCCTTTAGTAATGCTTCATATTTTTACCATAAAGTTATTGCACATCTATAGGATTGAATCCTCAGCTGTATATGCTTTTGTTGGTTTTTTTTTTGCAAATGATATTTTTTATAGTTAGATTTTCTCACTGCTTGTTGATGATTTATTAGAATGCAATCCATTTTTATGTATTGATTTTATGCCTCACAACCTTCTAAATTTTTTTATTAATCCCAATACTTTAGCTGTAGTTTCTCTAGGGCTTTCAATGCAAACAAACATATTGGCTATTCAAATTCTTAATATTTACTTCTTTGTTCTTGCTTCACAGCACTGTTGTGGATGCCCAGAAAACACCTAAAAACAAGTATTGAGAGTAGGCATTTTGTTCCTGATACTTTAAAGAAACTTCTTTTATCTTTTCATAATGAAATATAGAGTTTATTGTAAGTTTTTATCTTTTATTACAATAAGAAAAATTTCTGCTCTTTATACTTTTTTAAAAAGGTTAGCTTGAATATGTACTGAATTTCATCAAATACATGTACTGTATGTCTTAAGTTGATTGTTTTCAATCTATATTTTTAAATCTCAACAGCAGATTTTAAAATGTTTATCATCTTTGCTTTCTTGACATAAGCCCACTGTGTTTATGATATATTTTTTTAAATAGATCACTGGATTTAGTTTGCTAATGTAGTTAATATTTTTGCCTACTTGGTCAACAGTGAGATTGGTCTATAACATTCCTTTCTTATGATGTTCTTTTCCCTGGTTTAAACAACTTCATTACTAGATTTGAGACCAGGCTTTCTATGTCTAGTCCTTTAAACAATTTCTAAAATGTTACAATAGGTGTTCCTTGAATTATTATTAAAATTTTCATCTAAGGCCGGGCGCGGTGGCTCACGCCTGTAATCCTAGCACTCTGGGAGGCCGAGGTGGGCGGATCGTTTGAGCTCAGGAGTTCGAGACCAGCCTGAGCAAGAGCGAGACCCCATCTCTACTAAAAATAGAAAGAAATTATATGGACAGCTAAAAATATATATAGAAAAAATTAGCCGGGCATGGTGGTGCATGCCTGTAGTCCCAGCTACTCGGGAGGCTGAGACAGGAGGATTGCTTGAGCTCAGGAGTTTGAGGTTGCTGTGAGCTAGGCTGACGCCACGGCACTCACTCTAGCCTGGGCAACAGAGTGAGACTCTGTCTCAAAAAAAAAAAAAAAAAAAAAAAAAAAATTTTCATCTAAAACTGTCTGGTTCTGAATGGCTTTTTATTTGTATTTGCTTTGGTTTTTGGTGAATTTTTAAATACGGAATCTATTTATTTATAATTAAACTTTTGTATAGTTTATTCTACTTCTAATCTTGAATTACTTTTAATATTTAATTCCTCTACCCCAGAACATTGTCCACTTCACTTTATTTTCCAATTTATTTTCATACACTGTTCCGTTTAATTTCTCATTTTTAAAAACCTTATGAACTTATGGGTTTTTTAAACTTTTTAAATTTATCAGTCCTGCTGTATGTTTTTCTATTTCATTAATTTTTTCCCAAGTAACTACCTTCTTGGGTTTTTATCACTTTTTATAAAATGCATTTGTTATTTATTTTATTAATTTATACTTATTTTTATAACTTTCCTCTGTGTTGTTCATGTATATTCATTTGGTTTTTTTCTAATTTCCTGAGTTCAATAATAATACTAAGTATTTTCTATCATTCTTCTTTGCTAGCATTAGTATACTTCTAAATATCTCTGTAGTTCTCTATTTCAAGTACTATTTTTACCATGGATTTCTAGATATAGTCTAATTTTCATTATGCTCTTCTTTGAGGTGTAGGTTCTATAATTTTTTTTTGAAATTTCTTAATATATGCATTATTTCTTTAAATAAATTATAATTTAATTGTGTGTGGTCATCACGATTTGTTTTATGGTCTATATAACATAACAAATATTAACAAGTGTTTCCATATTAATAAATGTTTTAGGGTAAAGGGTTCTGTATACGTTTATTAAATTGAGATGTTTTATAATTATAACATTAATCTCTATCCTGTTTAATAGTCCACATATTTATGTCTCAATTACTGTAACAGGTTGTTGTGATAATCCCCCACAATAATAATATATTTTTAATTTTCTACTTGTAATCCTGTCAGTTCTTTTCTTTATATGCCCTGGAGCTCTGAGATACAAACATGTATATATAAGCCATATATAGTATATAAATTTTATATAAATTATATATGTAATTTTCCTGGAGAAAGTTACCTATTGTCATTATGTTCACATTTTTACTCTTCATTATTTTGCCTTAAAGTCTACTATGTTTTAAATTAACACACTTTTCCTTTGCTCAGTATATCCTTTGATTTGGTTAAATTTTGTGCTATGATTTGAATGCTTGCCTCTTCCAAAATTCATGCTGAAATTTACTTGCTATTGTAACAGTATTAAAAGATAGGACTGGCTGGGTGTGGCGGCTCACGCCTGTAATCCCAGCATTTAGGGAGAAAGAGGTAGGAGGATCACTTGAGGCCAGGAGTTTAAGACCAGCCTGGGCAACAATATGAAATCTCGTCTCTACAAAAAAATTAAAAAAAAATTAGCTGGATTTGGTGGTGCAGGTCTGTAGTCCCAGCTATTTGGGAGGCTGAGGCTGAAGAATCACTTGAGCCTAGGAATTTGAGGTCATAGGAATCTAAGATCATGCCACTGCACTCCAGCCTGGGGAACAGAGGGAAACCCTGTCTCTAAGTAAAGGAAAAAAAAAAAAAAAGGCAGGACCTTTAAGAAATGATTAGGCCATGAAAGCTCTCGCCCCATTATCAAAGGGCAAGTGTGGCCCCTGTTTGTCTCTGAACTTCTGCCTTCTACAATGTGCTGACACAGCAAGAAGGTTCTCACCAGATGCTGTGGCCTTGATTTTGGCCTTTCCAGCCACCAGAACTGTGAGAAATAAATTTCCATTCGTTATACATTACTCAGACTGTGGAATTCTGTTATTAAAGCACAAAACAGTCTAAGACACTTGGTTTAACTCTCCCTGTCCCTTTATTTTTTACTGCTCTGTGTTTTGCCTTTTAGGTGTTATTCTTAGAACGAATACATGGCTTTTTTAATTCAATCTGATAATCTATGTGCTCTATATAGTTTAGTTCACCTATATTAATTTTATTATTGATCTAATCAGGTTTATTTGCATTCTCTTTTATTTACTCTGTTTCCCCTATGATCTGTTTTTCTCCTAATTGTGATAAAGTGCAGTACTCACTATAGTTTTATGAGCTTAAGGGAAGCCATCTTGTATGCAGGCTAGTACAGCCATCTTGTGTACAGACTCCCTGTTGTGTGAAGTTGAGAAAAGAATACATGAATAACAGAAAAAAAAATTTGTACAGTGATTAACTTGTAAGTGATTGTTTAAAATCATTAGGTGTGTATAGTTACATTGTACTACGCTTGGCTGTTCCTTGGAAAAATGTTCGTTGGATGTTCCTCAAAAAAATGTTCCTTGATTTAACGGTTGCTATTTGCTTCTTTAAGTTTGCTTGCTTATGAATTATTGTAATCAACATGTCCTGAGCTGTATTGTTAGTATTGTTAGTGGTAAAGGTATATAACCCCTGCCCACTTTAAGATCGGGGCCATTCTCTGTCTCTGGACTTTTCCAGAACAGGGGTGGTCGCTGGTCAGCTAATAAAGACTCCTAATTTGGCTCAATTTGGTCTTTAGGTGGTCATTTCTCGTATCTTAGGCTGTAACACTAATTTGCCTTTTTTGGAGGTGACTTTTAATTATTTGTATAATTTTTTTTCTTAAATTCTCATTTCTTTCTGCAACTGTCTGGGAAATTGTAGAATTTATTTTTTAAACTTCTGTTGTTACCTTTCAAATTTTAATATCCATACTTGATTTCATAAATCTAAAGCTAATCAAATATCTAGCTTATTTCCAAACCAGATGTCCTTAGAATCATTAGAATTTAGAATCATTTACTCCAACCACCATGCCTATCTGACTTTTTTCTTATTTGTGTCCATGTTTTTGGTTTTCTTTTTTCTCCACAAATTCTCTATCATTACTATTAAAAGTTAATACATGCACTATGTGCTTAGATTAGCCTGTTTTGTAATTTATATGCATAGTATTTCATTTTTAGTCTCATTCATTTCTTATAGTTTTAAAACACCTCTTGAAGTACAGTTTTAAATATTTCTTCAGTGTATTAAACTCCTATTTTGCTTTGCTTTAATTTGAAAGGCTTCTATTTTAGCCTCATTCTTGTCAAATAATTTAGCTGGTACAACATTCTTAGCTGGCCATTATTCTCTCTTGGTATTTTGAAGACATGGCTGCATTGGAAGGCACTTTGATGTGGATTGTTAGAGCTTGACTGTTTTTTCTTTGTAGGTGATCTGACTTTTTTTCCTATTTGCTTTTGATATCTTCTTCCTACCTTTGGTTTTACATATGTAGTCTCATTATAAAATAGCATGAGTGGATTTTCCCCCCATTTCTTTTAATTAGGACTCCTTGTTTTCCTGAACCTGAAGATATACTTAAGTCTGAAAAAATTATCAGGCATCATTTGGAAATTCATCTCCCTACCCCTTCTCTGTTTCTGTAACTTTAATTATTCGTTAGAATTTCTCATTCCATTCTCTGTGTCTTCTAACCTTACTCTTATGTGTGAAATGTGTCTGTCTTTCTGCAATCAATTCTAGAGAAATTTGGACTTAACTTCCCTACTTCCCTAATATCAATGTCTAACCTGATATTTCTCTTATCCATTCACTTTTTAATGTCACTGATTGTCTTTACTTATTTGTAGAAGTAAATTCTATCTGATTATTTTCCAATCTATATGGCATTTATAGTACCTTGTTTTTCTCATATGTTCAATTCAATTTTTTATCTCTTTCATAATTTATAATGAACTTACTTCAATTCTGTATCTATATTTGTTTTGAGGAGTCTCATTACAGTGCATTTTGTTTCTTCTCTCATTCACAATGGTTTTTGCTCTTGTGTTTTGCAGTTTGGGGTTTTGCACTTTTACTTGCTGTAAACTTATCTATGACAGTACTGGTTGATAGGGTTTCCTTCACAGAAGATTTGTATTTCCTTTTGTCATGTCCCCAAATATTATTAGAGACTAGGAACTTCTTTACTTCTTGCCTTGACGGCTTCAAGTTTATCAGGAAATTATAAGCTCAATCACCTATCCAAGCATGAATAGGCCACTGGTTATACATTCTCAGGACAAATTTATTTCATCCTAAGTTCTAGATCTGTATAACTTCTCTTGTTCTCTCTTTTTGTCACCTGTGTGTTTTATCTACCTTGTCCTTTATTTTAGTGAGGCTGTAACTCCCAAGGTTCCAGCTTTGTTTAGGAGTCTTAGCTTACCTCCTTGCCTTTTGGGGATACAATACCATGTCTTCTGTTCCAACATAACAATAAAAAATATTCATGGTTACTAAGGTCAGAAAGCGTTGCTAGGGCAGGCAGAGCCTCGGTCTTACCATTCCTGACTTCAGCCTCCCCGCGTGGAATCGAAAGATTTCGCATAATGTCCTGTTACCTAGCTTTACATTCAAGGGAATATTTTTGTTAATGAAAATTTTGTAAAGTTATTTTTGATTGATTAGACTGCATATAACTAGAAACAGCAGATTATAATACAGTAATATATTCTGTTTGGGGTATGTTTGTTTCATTCTATCCTATACTTAGCTACTGCCGGCTTCCTGGTCATCTCAGTTTGTTATTTATAGCATCTCACCTTTCCTTTGTTTTTTCATTGAACCCAGCACCAATTTTTTTGTAAAATTTGATTTTGACAAAATTTCACACACAGAGAAAAATAGCAAGAAGAATACAAAGAACTCCCACAGACCTTTAACCCAGATCACTCATTGTTTGTGTATAACCTGCTTTTTCCTTCTCTATGTATTCATCTATTTATCTATAATAATATATCTACCTATTTACTATCAATCATTGAGAGTAAGTTCCAGACACTGCACATCTTTGCCACTAAATACTTCGGTTTATATTTCCCACTAAGTTAGGAAATATTTTTCCCTAAGGTAAGGAAGGTATCTCGGTGAGTGTTGCTACTGTTTATACAGGAAATAAAAGAGGAAGAATAAACTGAAAGTAGAAATATCGAGCTTGAGTTGTGTTGAGGCATCGAGAGCCTGTGCCCGGGAGCGGGTCTGGGCTGGAGGCGAGATTTCGCAGGTGAGTGCTGGAAGCCATTAGAGTGGATGAGACCACTAAGCAAGCAGAGAGGAAAACCGAGCACTCGTCCTCAGGAAATAGAAGCATTAAGCCGAAAGTTGGCCAGAATACGGGAGATGAACCCAGCAGGGCGGAGCAGCCAGGCAGGCGCGGCTGAAGCAGAAGCCAGCGCTGCCTGGGACCGCAGGTCACCGACTGGAGTCACCTTTCCGAAGGCGTGACCCACGCTGGGTGTGGAAAACAGGTGAAAAACAAGGACGGAGGGAGGAGGCTGGTTCTATACCTAGATAAGTTACAGAAGTAACAAGCTTTAAAAAAATCAAACTGTTCTTTCAGGGCATAAAATGTATCCCAGATTGATTCAACCGCAGAAACCCACAGGGCACCGCTTTGCTGCAGCACCCGGTTACCAAGGAGAACCTCTCAAGGTCGGAAACGGTGCTTGGGCACGAACAGAGCACTGTACATCCTGACCCCGAAAGCTGGTCCACAAGTTTCTCCTCAAGGCCCTTCACCCATGTCTTTAGTTTCTTCTAAAGAGCGAAGCCAGACATTTTACTTCCCCGCCACCCCGACACACACATATTAGGGCTTCCCTCTCAAAGGAAGGACGGGCCGCTTCTCCCAGGTCAGCTTCTCGGCCTTCGGCTCATGGCAGAGACAACTCTTCTCCCAGAGTTCAGGGAGGTGGTTTGAGGCCAGTTCTTGCTCAGAAATTCGTCTTCCCCAGGGATCAGAGTCCCCAGATAAATGAACATTTGGACCTTCTATTCCACCATCAGGATATGTCCCAGTGAGGAGCTAACAAGATCCAAATGACGTTGCTGTCCCCGATGGCTGATTTTTTTTAGGCTATTCTGGAAATGAATAGAACCTACCTGCATTTTTACCGTTCTCTGGGCAAAGGACCTGTTCCCTTTGGGTGGACAGATGTACTTGATATGCTATTTCCAAGGCCCATCGGATCTGTTCGTCATCTCTTGCTGCTCGTCTTCCGTGCAGGGCCCGCGGGTGACTCCAGAAAGCTCCGCGGGAAGTGCCACCGTGCATGAAACAGAGCTTCTTTGTCAGAGGGAACTGAGTCCAGAAAACCAAAGATGTAAAAGCAGAGTGACAGGAACACTCAAGCCTGTTAAGGGACGTGAAACAACCAGCCCTAAGTTTACCAAGCACAGCGACCCTGAAGGCAGGAAAGAGGAAGGATGGGCTGGGAGCTGTTCAAAGCCAATGCGGGTAGAAGTTAGAAGGACTGCAATGACCCTGGCAGGGTAGATTTGGTCTGCTTTTGAATCTTTGAAGAAGTGAGTTTTGCAAACGGAGGAGCAAGTCTACCCGGACACCCAGGGAGGGAGGCACAGGCTCTGCTGGTGGGGTCAAGGCAGCTGAGGGTAGCGGGTTGCACGGCAGGTTTCCACATTGGACATGAATAACTTTAACTGCATTTAACAGAAGACTTTAGCAGCAGGTAACCGAGGGCCGGTTAATAAGCCACCGAATAGTTAAGAACTGGGGTTTTATTAAACTTTGGAGGCAGTGCTGCCACACTGTCAAACCCTGTACAGTGGAATCAAGACCAAGATGAAGCCTGTTGAGGACAAACCCTTCTGTCTTCTGATGTGTCCACTGAAGTGTGGAAATATTAGAAGCAGGAAAGTGTTTCAAAAGTCACTCGAGTAGCTGGTAGGAGCTGGGAGTTGACCACAGGCCTGGATGTAGGTGGAAAAAGTTTAAAAATAGACAACCAGTAGACAGACTGGGTGGGACCGATTATAAACAGAAATCATTACTCAAAGTCTCAAGGGTCCAAGAAGCAGACAGGGACTTTCCATGGAGACAAAGGCAGTGTAGGTCTCCTCCTAGCGGGTATGAGTTTATGGATGGTCAACGTGGCCATGTGTTTACTCACTGGTTCACTCACTTACCCCCTCAGTGTCTACTGAGCGCCAAGCCTTGCACTGAGCACTGAGATGCCAAGATTTACTGCAGAAAGAAGCCCGTGCCCTGCAGGTGCCTGTGCCTAGAGGATGCCTGGACAGGCTATGGCCAGTCCCGCCAGGTGTGCTCAGAGCTCTCCCAGAGGCGATGCTGGATCTGGGAGCCAGGGAGCAGTGCCTGCCAAGTCAGGACAGGGCGGAGGGGCAAAAGGCCCCACTGGGTCCCACAGAGCAAGTTCGACCCCACTCCTGCTTCTCTGGAGAGGTCAATGCCTGAGGTCCTTCCTGTCATGTAAGACTCTGGCCCTGGTGCCCTGGGAGGGTGACCCTTGCCTTTACAATGGTGCCCATGCAGTACAAAAGATGGAGACATTTCCCTTGCGGTACATTTAGATACATGGACACAGACAGAGATCATCACACACAAGAGGATGAGAGTGGGGGCCCCCAACCCTGCGCAGACCACTGGGCTTCTGTGGACACAAGGTGAAGGTGCAGGACAGTATTTGTTCCAGGTAATAGGTGAATATTCTGGCACTTTAGGTATCTCATGATATCACACTACTAATACAATTTTATTTTAATGTAGGGTGTCTAAAATGATGTTTCCCTCCATCAAGGTGACTTACCCAGTTCTGGGAAGTCTCCGTGTCACAGAATTCTGATGGTCCCAGATGCCTGCCCTGAAGGTCTCCGTTAACCTACCGAGGTGTGAGCTCTGCGTGCTGTTCCCTGCCCCCGGAGCTGGAGATGAGCTGGAGATGATTGCTTCTTCCCTGGGTGCTGTGGCCTTGGCGCCTGAATAATACAACAATAAAAATCCCTAGTCTTGCATCTTAATCTCCCATTCATCCTAGTTTTCTAAAATGCCCAACTCTGCAGGAGTCTGGGTCCTGTCACCCACTGAGAGGCTCAGTTTGCCCTGCACGTCTCGGACAGGTCTTCATCACTTTATTCCCATTGCAAATTTCCATAACGAAAGGGGACTCTGAAAACATCAGTAGGTTTTTCACTTCTATAGAATAATTTCTAGCTCCTAATCCTTCTTTTCAGATCTCATGTCAATTAAATTCAACTGTCATCCAGTGGCGCCCCTTACTGTGTTCACAGGTGCTGGGCCACCTGCAGGGACTGGTAATCCTACCTGCCGGTTTACCTGTTTGTTCCCCAGACATGGAGGGAGCAGCTGAGCAGGAGTAACACATATTTAACAACTTGCCTGATGCCAGGCTCTGTGCTGAGTATTGGCCTAGTTCCTTGCAATTAAAATAAAACGCAGTCTCTCACCTTTAGGAGCTCGCAGTTGACAGTACAGTGAGAGGCCACCAAGAACTGTTAGAGTCCTCTTAGGCTGAGCTCAGGCCTGTCCCTGCTTCTCTCAGTGTGCAGTAGAAAGGGACTTACATATATTCTCAGAGTCCCCCGTTCTCAGGTGGTAAACAGTGGGGCGGACAGTAATGCCTCCATCCACTAACTGGCTGTAGAATTAAACAAGAGGAAGTGGGCACATGTCCTCACACATAGCAGGTGCTCACTGCAGGGAGGGTATTATTAGCATTATTAGTTGAGACTTAAACCAGCACTGACTGATGTTTGCTGTGGCAGAGTAGGTCATGGCCCAAGCTTGGTGGGGTGCCAGGAGCCCAGCCGGGGAGCCCCGAGGGCACACTGAGTCTGGGACAGTTGGCTAGGGGAGGAGCAGGGACCAGAGGGCTAGCCCTTTGTGAGGGGGAAGGGGAGCACGTGAAATGCCAGGTCACCGACGGGCTGCTCATAGATGCCCGAGAAGGATTCTAGTCCACGTCCCCTGGAAGGAGCCGGCAGTGTCCACTGAAGGCAGGACGTGGTTGATGTCAGGGGAGTGACCAGGCTCTTCAGGGCAGAGCGTTCCTTGGTCGGTCTGGGCTGCTTATTTTTGTAGTGAGCTCCTGGGAAGTTAAAGCAGAACAGGGGAGGGCAGAGCCTCTAACTTCACCCTTCACTTCCAGCGATTCAAGGCTACATTGGTAAGATGTACTATCGTTCATGGGGTGGAGCAATAAATGCTACCACTGCTACAGCTACTGATAACAATAATTGGAAACTAAGAAGGGGGAGGGTAGGAGGGAGAGGGATAAAACTTACCTATCAGGTACAATGTACCCTGTTCTGGTGACGGGCACACGAAAAGCCCCGACTTCAGCATGATACAATTCACCCACTTAACAAAAACACTTTTACCCCCTTAATATTTTAAAATAAAAACAAAGACTAATCAAAATCAGCTAATACTTCTGAGTACTTGCTATGTGCCACTTCTAAGCGCTCCATACGGTTTATCTTATTGGGTCCTCTGGTGGTCTCGGTTTCACAGTTGCACCTTTTTACATTTTACAGAGGAGGCTCAGTGAGTCCAAACAGCTTGTCCAGACTCACGCACCTGCTGACAGTGGAGGCGAGATTCACACCCAGAAGACAGTCCACCAAGCATTGCTGCCCGACCCGCTGCTGCACAGAGTTTGGGGAGATGGGGACAGGGGACTCCAGCAGATGTTCCCTGGGAAAGGAGCCACAGGGGAGAGAATATCATCTTCAGATTGCTCTAAAAATCTCCAGGTCTTAGAACAATTCTGAACTCTTAGCTTAACTTCCAGCACTTTCAAGAGTTGCATCACCAACATCAAAGTTACTGATGCTAGAAATCTGTGTATTAAATCAGCCATTTAACAAATAATCTTTGGGTGCTTACAACATGCTAGGCACCAGCTGAGGCATCGACCCATACACCTCACCCCTTGCCTGCCAGGAGCTCACAGTCCAGTGGGGTCCAGGGAGGGAAACGGCCCCATGCCAGGAGGCGACCTGGCAAATGTCCCCCAGGCCCTGGAAGGCAGCTCTCGCTGCTGCCCATTCGCAAAGCCCACCCAGGCCTCGCCCCCAGGAGTAAACTACACATCACAGGGAAGCACAGGGATGATGCAGATTCAACTTTTAGTCCAAAGACCAAGAGAGGAGCGAGCAGAGAGCACAGAAGACACAAAGACAATGCAGCAGGTAACTGATGATTGGTGAGACAGAGGCTTAGCCCGTGTCTTCAGCGTGCCAGGTGCGGGCAGAGGTGCTCAGGGTCTAGGTAGAATTAGAGCAGCCTCCGCCTGCCTGAGACCCAACAAAAGTGGACCCCTGCGCAGGAGGCTGAGCACATGGGCAGGAGGCCGGGGGCAAGAGGTGAGATGCCTTGGAGAAGGAAAGAACCAGACTGGAGCAGAGGCCACTTTTGGAAATTATCTTCATGTTGCCGCATGTATCGGACCAGTGTTTATGACCAGGTTAGTGTTTGCTTTGTTTTGTTTCAAATCTTGCAACAGAAAATAAAAAGAATTCTACTAAAGATCAACCTGTACTTCCAGCTACTCAGGAGGCTGAGGTGGGAGATTTGTTTGAGCCCAGGAGTTTGAGGCTGCAGTGAGCTACAATGACACCACTGCATTCTAGCCAGGGCAACAGAATGAGACCCTGTCTCTAAAATAAATAAATAAAGTAAAAAAAAAAAAAAAGAAAAAGAAAAAAAAAAGAATGTTGACTAAAGGCAGCCAACAGACCTAGCCTAATCCTTTCCTAGAAGTGACCAGACTACCCCGGCCAACTGTTAACATTTGTCCCCAGTAGTTACGGTTTTGTTTGAAAACAAAGCCGCCCCTCCCAGCACTGCCTCTGTCTCTCATGTTAACAGGCAGTTGTCTTGTGACCCAAGACAGCACAGCTTCTGCCTGAGTGAGTGTAGGGGTGAGCGCCCCGCAGTGGGACGGTGTCCTGTCCGGGTTGGTTCCCACCTGGTACCCTGAGCTCCCGGGACAGGCTCCGGCCATCGAAGACCCTGAACTGGAATAACTGGGTAAATCATTATCTTACTTGTTTTTCATTAATCTTTCTTAAATGTATGTATAGCTCACCTTTATTTCAATGGTTAATATTAGGAGTGTTTCCGGTCTTTATTTAGCAGTTTGGTGATGTATTTGCAACCACTAATATGCCATAGGAACTTGACTATTGTTTTATATCAGTCTATGATAAAATGGGCTTCGTTATATTATTTTGCTTAAAGTCACAGTTTCCAAGAACCTGTTGATGATGTTAAGTAAAGACTTACTATCTCTTATTTTTGGCTCTGTGGTGTGACCTTGTGGACATGACTGATTTCTCTAAGTTTTAACTTCAAAGCTGTTCTTGACAGACTCTACCCTGCCGCCTGTTAGCTGAGCGCTAGTCCAGGAACAGCCAGAAAACAGCTTGGGCTGTGACCTCAGACACACGCTCTCGTCTTGAAGTATGATCAAAGACAGGTGTAGATTTGTATCAACCTAACCCCTGCCTGAAAATCAATGCTGGTTTTTAGAATAATGCAAAGACTAGTTTTCACATCATGTATGTCCTCACCTGGTGCTTTTCCTTGCCTGAAGTTACAGGGTAACTCCGTCCATTGATTGAAATGCTGGCCTGAATGAGAACAAGAACAGGACCCAGAGTCAGGACCCGGGGGCTGGGGTTCCTGCACAGCCACTTCCTACTTGTGTGATTCGAGGTGAATCATTTGATTGTCAGTTAATTGTTTATCAATATGTAAATATATAATGTATCTGATAATGTTTACCTTACGGTGTTGTTATCAAAAATTAATTATATGGGGTTTGTTAAAACACCTTATATAATTTCACAGTGATTCAGTGCTGGAATTAATGGATGCTGTGGTTGGGGGAGGGTTTGTCTCCACCAAAGCCTGGGTGGGAATTTGATCCCCAGTGTGGTGGGGGCGGGGTGGGGCCCAGTGGGAGGTGTTTGGGTTTGGGGGCAGATGCCTCATGGGGGGCTTGGTGCTGTCCTTGAGGGAGGGAGTGAGCTCCTGCTCTCGAGAGACCAGACTAGTTCTCGAGGGAGCGGATGAGTCCCCTCCAGAGTGAGTTCTTACAAAGCCGGGACGTTGCTCAGGGTTCCTTTCGCTTTGAGAACCTCTTTGCTGTGTTGTGACACGAAAGCCCTCAGCAGAAGCCAGGGGCATGCCCGTGAACTTCTCAGCCTGCAGAACCGTGAGCTAAATAAACCTCTTTTCCTTATAAATGACCTGGTCTCAGGTACTGTTTTATAGCAACACACAATGGACTAAGACGATTGATAATCTCACTTCGTCTTTATTCCCAGTTTCACAACCTTTCACACACAATCCTCTCCAATGCAAGCAAAGCACTATCTACTTTTTTTACAATTCTAGAATTGATTGCTAAGTAAACATAACCTTGTATAGAGTTTTAGTTGAAGATACACTTTAATTTCTCCACTGGATTTTGAGTAAATGCTAAGAACTGTGCCCACTTTGCCTAAATCCACCCTTATTGTTATAATGTATCTAGTGAGAGGAGACCTTTGCTTCCTCTAATGGCTTTTTTCTTTCATTCTTCATTTTAATGGGCAGAAGGACTTGGCTAATCTGTAGCAGAATTATAATATGTAGGGATTTTGATATTAAAAGTGATTGCAAATGATGTTATGCACTCGTGATGGATAGTTTTATGCATCATCTTGGCTGGGTCATTGGGCAACCAGATATTCTAGGTGTTTTCCTGAGGGTGTTGTGGATGAGATTAACATTGAAATTGGTGAATTAAGTAGTAAAATAGATTGCCCACCATAATGTGGGTGGGCTTCACCCAGCGGTTGATAGAATGATAAACTAAATAGAACGAAAAGACCAATGTATGCTAAGCAAGAGAGAATTCTCCGTCAGACAGCTTTTGAACCTCACCTGCAACAAGGGCTCCTTCTCTTGCAACCTTGCAATCTTTGGTGGCCTTTGAACTCAAAACTTCAGTTCTCCTCGGTCTCCAGCCTGTCCCCTTCAGACTGGAACTGTGACATCAGCTGGCCCACCCTGAGGCTTTTGGACTTGCCAGCCTCAATATTTGGATCTGCTAATTCCTTATAATAAATATCTTTGTGTGTGTGGTTATACATTCTACTGGTTCTGTTTCTTTGGAGAACCCTGACTAATGCAGCATCCTAACTTAGGACTAAAAAAATAAATAAATCACTAGATAATGGTTGTTCTTATCCGTTAGTAATTCTGATGTGCCTCATCTCATACCCGTACAATTCAAGAAGGGCCTCACCAAATGCAGGTAGGCACAGTGCAGTAACAACTGGGAAGTAGCCAGAGTAGCCCATGAGAACAATGCAGGGAAATATAAATAATATAAACAAATTTTAGCATATTTCTAAAGATCAGTGAGTGCACAAAAAATAAAAAGTTACCGAGATTGTTGACTTTATAGATTTTAGTGGCACTCTGTATGTGATTTCACTAAAATTCAGCATGCATTTATAAAAGAAAGTTAATGCCGTATTTTGGCTTCTAAACACCAAAAGCAATGAGCTTTCTCATGCTGTACATTTAAAATAAACAAAGAAACAAACAAACATTATCCTATTTTGAATGTTTCAAGAAGCTCCAGGCAAATTGGTCTAAAGAGGATTGTATGTTCAGTTATAAAATCAGTATATAGAACTATAAAAATAGCATGATCTAAATAATGTTGACAACATATAACTATTTGCTATTTGCTATGTATATATGTAGATATATACACATATATGCAAGTACATATGCATAACATTTATGTATACGTACACACATATATGAATTTTATGTAATTATTTTATATATGCATGAAAGAAATCCACCTAATTTTTTTTTTTTTGAGACGAGGTCTTGCATGTTGCCCAGACTAGTCTCAAACTCCTGGGCTCAAGTGATCCTCCCGCCTCAGCCTCCTGGGTAGCTGGGACCACAAGCGCGCATCCGCATGCCTGACTTTTTTTTCCCCAATGCATCAGACAAGGCTGGCTAATAGTGTAGGTCAACAGGGTTGAAACACCCTTAATTACTGATGTCTGTCCCAGGGTGGAATGCATTTGTTCAATGCTGAACAGCCAGCAGCAGCACAATGCTTGCCCAGAAGAGATACCCAATAAAGATTTGTTGAGAAAAGTCTCTTTCCTTTTTCAGTATTTTCTTAGATTTCTACCACATGTATTAGAAAATAAAAAGATTTAAAATGTGTATTGTTAAAATCTGTTTAAAATGTTATGAAATCAGTTTTGGATTTGTTTAGCTCAGCCGGATTCAGTAGGACCCCAGGCAAGGTGCCTGACTCCGGCCCACCGCCCAGCACAGCAGAGAGAACCAAGCAGAGAGGGAAGCTCCGTGCAAGTCCAGCATGGAGGCGGAGGGCGTCACCCTTCTGGTGGGCGACAGCGAGGCCACTTCCCGTATCTGAAGTGATGGAGACACAGGATTGATGCCAGACGGTGCTGCCCCTACCAGGCCAGTGCCTCCTGCCCCGGGACAACCCGAACCCCTAGAACTCTTTTAGAGGAGTTCTAAATTATAGATTAGGTGATACAGGACTGTTGCTATTTCTATTTGTATTTGTGTTGATTTTTATAAATGGAGCGCTTTTTGAAACTTATAACAAACACATTGGAAAATTTATGTGAAATGAGGAGATATCACAATGTTTTTTATGTTCGTAGGACTTCACATGTGCCAAATTTTTCTTTCTTGATATTGGTTTGCTTTCCTGAATTGAGTTCATTCAAAGCTGGGCTTCAGTGTTTGAGAGCATCCTTCCATCTCTGCTTTGCCCTTTCTCCTGGGCTCGCCGCCCCCAGAGACCCTAACTGCAGATCTGGGGTGTTTACCAAAGTCACTCCTCCCTCCCAAGCTCTGAAGTCCAATTCCAGTTGCCCTTGGCCTGTGGTGCTGCCTAAAGCTCTGTGAATTTTGAAGCCTCTCTTGCTCTTTCCTGCCTTTTGTCTCCTCTACCGGCTCCTACATCACCAGGCGCCCTTACTAACTAGCCAACGTCTCGAGGCAAAACATTATGCTGAACGTCTTGGGGTGACCTTGTGCTATCCTTCTTTCTCTGATCTTGTCTTTTCTTAAATTTTAAAATATTTGATTTACAAATAAAGATTGTACACATTCCAGATGTGCAGTGCGATGACTGATGTACGTATGCATTGCGTAATGATCGTCACGATCAAATTAACACCCTACAGGTTACAGTCCCTGGTCTTGTTAATCGTACAACTCAAAGTCAGTGTCCTTTGATCTTGTCTTCTAATTTCCTCAAAGCCCGGCCCTCCCCCCCAATGCCTTTTAGGGCGCATCCTCCATTTATTAATGGGTAAAAAAAAACCCTCATCCATTTATTAATAAAAACGAGGAAGACCCTTCAAATGATTCGGCTCTGTGGCCCGCAAGGGACGCACCCTCTGAGTAACTCCTCATCTTCTGAATCGGTCTATGCCGCCACCGTTATGCCAATTTCCTACTCTCACTGTAACAGGAGACACGTTTGCTTAGTTACTCTGCATCTAAGAGTTCAGGGTTAACTAAATTTTGTTTTTCATTTGTTTCAAATATATGTAGTCAGTGGACCTTATGAACAGGTGGAAGTTAGGAAGACTTTGGAATCCAGTTGGAGGTAAAAGTAAGATTAATTTCACCTAGAAATTTCTGTGATTTAGAGACCGGAGGTGGGTTAGGGAAAGTATACGTCAGTTGGGAAAGTTTTATTTTTCCAGTTTGTATCTGGCAGAGTTAATGATCTGAAGTGTTTCAATAATTACGAAAGCAAAAAGAGGCAAGCGTACCAGGGTGCAAATTGCCTTATTCACACAATCGCGCGGGACTCGCTAGACTCACAATGATGATTATTCACATTTTTATACTTTTGCCTGTTTTTCATGTTGCAAAGTGGCAATTTACTTCTCTGGCAAGATGAGTGTTTTGGTTGGTTTAAATGGTAATGTGAGCCTGGAATAAAGAAAAGCTGCCAATCACGGACTCCCAGAACTTGCAATAAAGGCAATCTCGCATGTGGGTGACGGGGCTTTGTGAGGAATCTGCAGCACCTAATTGTTGTTTTGATGGGAGAAGCTGGCGAATCACTAATGGACCGTGAAGCAGATCCCTCAGAACATGTTACACAGAGTGGGAATAAAGAGTTCTCTCCACTCCTGGTCATTGCAGTCCACTTGAATGCGTCTCTCCTCCCACCTGCCTGTGGACAGCTGTCAAGGTCAACGGTTCCACGCGTGGTGTTGACTCCCGCAGCACCTGGCTCTGGGGGCTGGTGCCCTGTGCTCCGCCACACCAACCGTCTGCCTCCTGCCTCGACAGCATCTCCTTTGCAGTCTTTGTTGTTGTTTTTTCCTGCCCTGCCAGGCTTCCACATGTTTAAATGCCTCTGGGATTAGTCCAGACCTCTCCTTCTTTCTCCTCTCTTCCCTACGATTTTTACCTAAATGAGTTCATCTGTCCTGCTGGCGTTAAATATCACCTAATTGTCAGTCACTCCCACGCTTCTGAGTCCAGCTTTGACCTTGCCTCTGAGCTCCAGATTCAACCATTTTGTTGGAGACACAATAAAGCAGCTGGACACACAACGCTCACCTCGTTCTCGGTGTTTTCAGACTGCCCGACCTCAGCAGCGGGACCTGGAAGTCAGAGCTGTCTCTCTAGGACTGTGATGGTGTTTTAATGCCCTGGCCCTCAACACAACTTCAATGAATGACTGTGCTGGTGACAGCTTTCTGTCCACCAAAATTCATCTTTTCTCCTGGTGACATCTATTAAATCCATATTTCCTAGCCTCATTTGCTGTTTAAGTGTGGCTCATGATTAAGTTCTCTCCAACAGAATGAGAACAAAAGTGATGAGACCCACATCTGTTCATTCTGAAGGCTCAGATCTATGAAGCACTACCATGTTCTTAAACATAAAGGACTTGGTAACTATCTCTTTCACCCAATACTTGTTTGTGGAGAACCACTATTTATAGATTCTGTGCTATTTGTAGTTATCTGATGGGACATCAACAAGTAAAATGAACCAATGTATTTCTTCAGAGCAATTAACTTTCTGGGTTCCTCTATTTGACTACAAGGTAGCCCTGAAGCTTCTAAGCAGGATAAAAAATACATAGAATAAGAGTAAAATGTATTAGTGTTTTATTATTTTATCTTTAGTGTCGTAGAGAGCACTGGCATGGGCTAGGTAAGAAGGCACAAACACTGGTGTCCCTTACCAACGTTAGCATCTTGGTTCTGCTACTTCACAGCTTTGTCACCTTAGTTTGTTCTTCAGCCTCGCTAAGCTTCTAATTTCTCCACTGCAAAAAGGGGATAAAAATGCCCACCTGGAGGGATTTGTGGGGTACGTTTAGGGAAAACTACTAGTTTCCTCCCTCGCACATGGACTGTTCCAGCCACCTACTCCACAACCTCTTGCTATTTGAAGAAATAACTATGCTGAAATTTCAAATACTTAATCTTGGGTTGCATGCTCTTAAAAGATAACTTTTAGCAAACACAGAATTTCCAGTACAATTTCTATTTAAAATATAGCAGAGTTAGGAGCTAATACTTTCTCTGGAAAAAAATCTCATTATTTGAGAACAAGAGCTCCCAAATTTGCCCTTTTTCATGACATAGATCATTAGAATTGAAAACTAGGTTGTTGCTGTCCAAAATTATGCAAACACACAGGCAAGGGTGAAGAGCTCTTGGTACACATAAAAATAATTACATTCTTTTATTTCGTTATATGATTTGGGTCCCTAACAACACAAACACAGAAAATAAGAGACGCAAAAGCTAATGGCAGTTCTAGATAGAGCCCCCCCAGCTGTGGACCCTGGTGGCCGCTGTGGCTGCCTCTGGCCAGGACCGGTGCAGCCCCCCTTGGTCTGGGTGCGGGACTGGAAGGGGTGTGGGGTGGGCAGCACAGCGCCTTTGAAAGGACATGGAGTGCTGGGCTACCCAGTGAGGGGCACACACGGATGACACCTGAATTTGTCATCAGTGCCACATCTAGTCTCTTCTTCTTCATCATAAGCTGGTGCTTATTAAGTTCCCACATGCAGAGGAACCATATTTATCGGCAGCACCTTCACCCAATTTATGTTCAGTTTTCCTTTGAATGAGGGTCAGATGGGTCCTGCATGGAGAGGCGTTTTAGGCACAGAAGCAGTTGCCGTTTGCAATGTGAGGAAGACGCCAGGCGACCATGGAGCACAAAGGCATGGGACCCCATCCGCCAGCCCCCCAGGGGGCCTTTGCACTCTGGTAGACAGAAGGGGCAAAGGTGTGGGCAGCGGTGGGATGACCAGATCTTTCTGCCCTACGTGCCTGGCAGGACCAAAGGACTAACTGCAGAAAGCCACGCGAGGCCAGGCAGACTTGCACAAGCAAATCCTTCATGTTGCCAAAACTCAACTGGAAAGTTCCACCGGAAGATGCTGTCTGTGTGGGTGAGTGTGGATGTGGGCTCAGCAAACTTTGAAATGTATACATTTGATACAGATTATCTGGCACACATGATTTTCAAACATAGGTCAAATAATATGTATCCTGAAGGTCAGAGTATATTATATGTACTCTTTGGGAATTAATAAAATTATTTATTTTTATATATTTATGTATGCTTTTTAATATATTTATATAGATAATGGTAAAATTTTTACATGGATTTTACAGATATGACATACCAAGGGAGCTAGCACCAAGCGTGCGCACACGCAGGCCGTGAGAGGCAGGTGAGGACCCAGCCCCCTCGCCAGTGTTGAGACGGGGCCCCCTGAGTTGGGGAAAGTGGGTTTGGTGGAGAGCGGCTCTCAGACGACCTTGCTCGAACACAGCTCATTGCTTCCATCAGTCAGGGCTGCGGGGGTCTACAGCTACTTGAAGGAGACAGGTGACCCTGTCTTCCAGGACTGTAGCAACAGGAGGAAGATATAGTGGCTTCCCTGCAGGTGACTGTTCCCTGGGAATGTCAGGTTTCACTCATACAGATAATTGTGAAAGAGTGATAAATCACGTGCGTCCTTCCCTGATGGGGATGATCTAGCCCCAGTAAAACCAGCGCATCCCAATGAGCTAACAGATGCATAGTAAACATGTTGCAAACATTATAAAAATGATTCTGCTTTTAGTATAAATGGAGGGGAGGGCACACATCGATTCCCCCATGAGCACGTAGAGGTGAGGTCAGGAAGCCTTGGGGAGGATGTCGTGTTGGCTGGGGAGGAAGGCAGAGAGAAGCCGTGCATGGTCCAGGCCGCTGGGAGCCACGGTAGGCTGGGAGGTCCCCCACTGGAGACCCAGGGAAGGTGGAGGGAGCGGCAGCAGGATCTGAACAGGCTAAGGTGCCTGAGCTGTGCCGCAGGACTCTGCGTGGGAGAGGCTGACGCTCGTGGAGGTTGTGACTGGCAGTACGCAGGTACTCACTGTGGAAAGACAGGCCAGCCTGGCGGACACAGCCCAGGCTGCAGACTCAAGGAATGTGGCTGTGAGTCCTCTCTCCTCCTGCAGGATCTTAGTGTGTTTCTAGCATTTCCCTTCTCTGGGGCCCTAATTTGCAAAGTGATGAAAATAATAGAGTTTTTACAAGGGTTGGTCCATGAGCTGACCCAGATAATGCATGATGAACGGAGACTGGCACAAAGAAGCGCTCGATTATGTTTAAGGACCGCTAACATTTATGCAATGCTCTTTCACATAATTCCAGCCAAAATAAGCTCTCGGGTGGACCTATTATTTTTACTTGTGGGAATTAGAGTCATAGACAGGAAGAATTTGCACTAGCAGACAAAAATCAGAGAGTAGCAGAAGGAAACGGGAGAAAGCAAGGACAACTCCACCGTCTGGAAGGAGACAGAGTAAGAAACTTGAGAAAATGAGGCAGAGCAGGGACGAGCACCCGCAGCTCAGGACTAAGAGGTGCCAGAGAGCAGGTGTCCTCAGGGGGCCCGGCCTCCACTGACAGACACCTTGCCTCAGTCTCAGATGTTCCTGGGCACAGTGCCCCTCAAACTTTAACCTGCATGACAGTCACCTCGCGCACCACACAGACGCAGGTGCTGACTCGGGCAGCCTGGCCACGGCCTGGGACCCTGCGTCTCTGACAAGCTCCCCAGAGATGCTGCTGCTGCCTGTCTGCAGAGCTCAGGTTAAGAAGCAGGCGCCCGATACTGGTGGCTGCTTTTTGTTCAGTTTTGCCTTAATAAAGAAAGAGCTGCCCACCACTCAGGGAGTAACTTACTTTTATGTAAGATTCTCATCTTTCCCCACCAGCATGTCAGATTCCCGGAGGGATGGTCTTACTTATCTTTGTTGCTGGCTCAGGACCTAAAACTAAAGAGTTCCCTCCTTAGGCGTATTGTCCTCTCTGGGACCGTCGGTGCAGTCCTGGGGAACTCAGGCTCACAGATCGTGCTGCACTCAACCTGCTCTTAAAAACCTCCTGGGACTGTGCCAGACTGGGGTTCAGTTTCTAACCACAGAGACCGCAATTCTTAAAAAGCTCTCAGAAAATGTAAACTGTATTTAAAAATCTCAAGGGCTTTCAAGGTGGAAAAGTCAAATATGTGAATTGTGCCTTTTAATTCCATTCTCAAGGTTTCTTATTGTGCACTAGTTACGTGGCAAGGTACTAGATTCCTAGCAGGAAATAAATTATAAATGTGAAAGTCATAGACATAAATTTATAGATGGCTTCTGTTGCACTTAAAATTAGCATTTGGAAATTGCATTGGCATTCTAATTCTGCCATGTGGCCGATCAATTGCTTCCTGCATTAATTTGCTGTCCCACGTGCTGCGGGCTGTTCTTTCAGGGAACGTGCGTGTCCATTTGTCCACGGCCTCTTGCAAGGAGACACCAGCTGCAGGTGCACCGTGCATCCGCTATCACGGGTGGGAGGCTGCAAGTGGGCTTCAGGATGCAGGATGGAAGCCAAGAGATGATGGCTTGTCCCTGGGGCTCCAGGGAAGGAACAGTTCAGACTATGAAGCCATCTTTGCTAATCTCTCTGAAGGAAGAGCAGTGGATCCAGGCCACAAACTGATCCATCGTTTTGCCCAGGAGATAATAAATTGTGACTTGAAAATAAAACCAGATCCTGCTTATTGCAAATTTGTACAGAGGACACATAGGCCCTATAGATTTAAAGTTAGACCCCAGAGATGAAAATATATAGAGTAATATCTTTGCAGTAAAGTCTTCTCGAGAACTCTCATTTCTGTGCCCTGCATTGGTGTAATCAGTGCCTGCTCCTCCGCTGACACTTTACATCTGCGTGTCTTACTGATAGTCATGCCCAATTTGTTCCGTCTCGGGGACAAATGGGAGAAATGAGCAGGACTTTGATGCCAGGCAGAGCCCTGAATAAAACATCAACTGATAATAAGAACAGAGTTCAAGGTGTTGGCGGCATTTTAACTATGAGTTATGTCAGCCACGCTCTCCAGAACCAAACATGAAACAATGGGTCAGTACTGATTTATAGGGTAGAGGGAGCAGGAGATGTAGAGAAAACCCAGGTGGCAATTTCTCATCCAAAATGCTCTAAGCTCAGGCAGTTACAGAAACTGTCCTCTCTGATGCTGTCTCTCCTTGGTGACACGTGGACTCACTTCTCGTGCACATTCTCCAATCACTCTGCCTCCCTCACCGGAATTCTGGGGAAATGGTTGGGGACCTGGCTTGAGAGAGAAAGAGAGCACATGCATGTTACTGTTGCAGAGCTGAGATTTAAAAGAAAGGCCCCTTTGTGTTTTTCCTCCTAGTTACTGCCTCCCCCATTCTGAGTCCCTGGCCCCATCACCCGCGTTTCTGTTTGCCTCTCAGAGCACAGCAGCTTCATTCACTTCATGGCACCGAAACGGCTCCCAGGAAAGTCACTGAGGGTTTGCTTGTTGTCACCCCCGGTGACAATACTTCATTCCTTGCCTTGCTGCTTCTGTGCTTCATGTTCGGCTCTGCGATCCCACCTTTTGCCTGGAATTCTCTGCTCCTTTCACTTCTGGGCCTGACGCCCTCTGCACCTCTGTGTTTACCAACTGTTTTATCTTGGTTTCCCTTTGCCTACCTCTTCTCCTTGTGAATTTTAAATGTTGGGTCTATTCTCCTGGGTTCTACACTCCCTTCTCTGCTCACTCAGCAAGCTCACGGTGGGTAACTCCATCCGCTTTTCATGGTTTATGACTCAAGTCTATGTGCTGGTGACTCTCAAAGCCACACCTGTAGCCCAGATCGCTCTTCTGGGCTTCAGAGCCACTCATCCAGCGTGCTGATGGGCCTCACGCCACCTGGACAAAGACGGGCTTCTCAACCCCCGAAAGTCTGTACCTGGCCTCACTGTCCCTTCCCAGCCAGCCCCTGCTCCTGGATTCTCTGTGACGCTCTGCCAACACGTCACCCCAGCAGCTATCTGCGACCCATCCTTAAGCCATCTCTGCACCTCACCCTACATCCAGCCAACACATATTTCGCCAATTTTACTCTTTAAATATTCATGACATTTCCCCTCTGCTTTTCCTAATTCTGGGGCTTGCAAAGCCTTGTCACTTGGGGTCTCCTCTCACGTATAAACCCTGTCCCACTCCGGTCACCGTCTGCTCTCATTGATGTGACTAAACCAAGCACCTGTGTTTGTCACCCTCTTAATTACGGTAGTGATGACTCTCCAGCCCCTAAAGGGAAAATCCAGCTATTTAACCTAGTCAAGAACCACACTTCCATCCTCACCCCTCACTGTCCTTAACACACACTCTTCACCTTGTTCCCAGTGCCAGGGCCACAGTCACAGCACTTTACAGCTGGCCGCGTAGGGACACTGGCCAATCAGAATAGACACTGGCCACAGCTGGAGCAGGGCATGCTGGGCCTTTTGGGGCAGCCCAGGGGAGGACCGGGGTGGTGGGTGCACTGGAGGTTCAGAGCAGAGGCAATTCTGCACCCTGCATGCGAGCTGGACGTCAAAGCTAACCTCCCAGCCCACCTCCTCACACTGCTTCTCCTGCGCTCACATAACTCTCAGGAATCTCTCAATTTTAGCCCAAATGCACTATCACCTTGGGTCTCAGTTTATATGTCACCTTCTCAGAAGATCTTCTCGCTGCCTCTGACCACCAAATGCACAGTGCGTGGTCCTTGCCAGCGTTCCTCAGGGCACTTGTTCTTTTCTTTGTTATTTTGTTATCGTTTGAAGTATATTTTAAATGCAATTTTAATTTTTCTATATTGTCCATGAGGCTATAAGTTTGATGAGGGCAAGACATAGACAACATTGTCCAACATGTTTGTACACTTAATATGTGAGCATGATCTACGAAACTATCAAACACTAATCAAATAGTGGGAAGAAAGGCTCTTCCCAGGAAGAGGGTGTGTAGGAAGATATGCAAGGATTCCCCAAATGACTGCAAACCTGTGGCTCATCCAGGCTTGGGGCACACTGCCTGTGTGACCTGGAAATAATCTCCTTAAAAACTTCCAAATCTCCAAATACAGAGAAAATTCCTTTCCTCCCTGCCCAGGATATCAAGCGGAATTAGGACTATAAAGGTGTTTTGTAAAATGTAAAATGATGCCTCATTTTAGAACGTCATAATTATGTACATTGAAAAATAGCATTGGGCTATTAGTAGGAATGTGCCATTGAGTGTTTCATTGACCACACTTTGAAGAAGATGGTTTTAGGATTAAAGAGAATTTGACTCAATCAGAAGAAATATTTGATCTCTTCCTGCCTTTCTTCCTTTTTCTTATTCTCCTTTTAAAACCAGGCTGTCCTCAGGTCCTCATCATAAAATGTCCTAAAATGTCCTCATTAAACCAGGACATGAATTAGGGGTAAAAAGCATTATGGGCTGAGGTCACTGTCCTCCCAGATGCCACCTTCAGCCGCAGCTCTGGTCCTGTCTGCTCTCACAGCGTCTCTAGGATCTGGAGTGGACACGGACGGCCCAGGAAGGACTCCCTGCCCCGCACATGCTCAGGGGCCACGTCACGAGGTGCCAGAGCAAACACGCCCAGAGTGGAGCGGAGGAGCGAACCTCTGGTGGGCTCCGTCACCGCTTCTCCCCAAAGTGGGTTCTCCGGATTAACGGAGAAGAGAGAATGTGAGAGGGGAAGCCACACTACTCTGTGCTTGGCCAGGAAGAGGAAGCAGATGATTTCTGGGAGGTTCTAGCAGGTGCTGGGTACACTGAAGTCACTGCACACATATTTATAAGCAAAATCCAGTATCCCAGGCTCTCTCTCTGGCTGACAACACAATTTATCTTATAGACATAATATCACCTCTGGTATGAGGAGAGAGATACTTGTCTACAGGTACAATTTCCACCTTCTGTTAAAAGAAAATTAGTATTTCCTGTTTGGAAGATGGATGGGGAAAGAACTGCAGCCGTGTTAAAAATCAACCATCAACACAGTGTTTGTTTAAGCTTCTGAAATTCAAGTAATTGCATCAAAAGCAGCAGAAGAGACACCTGGAGTGACTGGAAAGGTGTGGATGACGTGTGCAGTCCACTTGCATCCTGTGCTTTGAGGGACGTGCACTGTTTGTTTCCAACCCTGGACGTAAACTTCCCGTCCCCTCAGCTGTGATGCCGGGGGCTTCCACGTTAAGGCAGGCACCGTGCATGCTGCCGTTAAACAAATGTCGTTCCAGAAAAATGCTCCTTTTCTTGTTGATATGTAATTACAATTTTAGCTTCATAACAAATTCACTGTTATCATTTCCCTTATCTGTGGAGAAAGATGCTATATCCTATTGGAACACGATATGCTGAAACACTGTGAAAGGATGTTCTATGTTGATGCTTGGGAGTATATTTTTTTCTCAAGAATTGTGCTTATGAAAAGGGAATGGCTTGCTTGGTGAGATGATCACTTCCATTTACAAAATCATCAAGGATGGTTAATAGAATTTGTGGGAAACAGAGGAGGCCGGTAAATGGATATTTTATCTGTGCCTTTGAGTCTGAACCTGACGTTAACTAGCCATATGCCCTTGGGCAAAGGAATTTACCTCTCTGAGTCTCAATTTCCTCATCAGCACATTAAAAGATTAGACCAAATTGTCTCAGCTTTATTCTAATTTCAGAAACATGTTATGATTCTATGATTCTCCTTTTGTGTATTGGCTTTACTTCCTGATCCAATCAGCAAGTGGATGTGGAGTAAACTCTGCTAGTTGTGGAGTTCGGGCCTGGCCTCAGGAGTGTCCCAGTCTGTTGAGTTGAATTGTGACAACTGAGAGCGAGGAAATGTCTACCTGGAGTGCTGGAATCCCCCTGGATGCTCAGTGGTCCCCACCTGAACGCTGTGTGCTCTGGGCCTCCTAGAGCTTCTGACAAACAGTCTCTTTCCTGGGCACACATGGGGGGTGAAGATGGACAAAAGAGTTCAGGGAAGGTAATGGACCCATCAAACAGTGAGAGGTTCCTGCCAGTTTGCCAGACAACATAGCTCCTTATTCAGCTCCCATTAGTGCACCCATCGTGCTTCCAGTTTCCAAAATAGGGGAAGATTTTTATCTGTCTTTATGTGCCCATCCTAGCGATAGTGGCTTCCAAGCAAATGTTTGGTTTTTCCTAATCTAGTTTCAAATAAATGGAAGATCTCGTCAGCCCTCTGTTGTGTCTACGAATCTGTCAGACTGGCAACCTCAGGGGTTCTCTGCATGTCGGGACTCTGTGTTCTCTGATTCACGTTCACAGTTTTCCTGGACAAAGTGCTGCAGGTGGAGCAGGTCAGGCCTCTGTGGCCCTGGGCTCAGCATAGGTCACACGGGAGAGGTCACCAGAAGGAAGCTGCAGCTCCAGCATCTGTGTCAGTCTCCTAGCGGTGCCAGGCAATTCACCACCAACTGGCTGGTTCAAAACAACAGGGTTTTATTGTCTCACACTACTGGAGGCTAAAAATCCAAAGTCAAGGTGCTGGCAGGGCCACACGGTGTCCAAAGGCTCTAGGGGAAGATCTTTCCTTTCCTTTTTCTTAGCTTCTGGTATTTACTGGCAATCCTTGCTTTCCTTGGTTTGTAGATACATGACTCCGCTCTCTGCCTCCACCATCACATGACGCTGTTCCTGTGTGTCTCTGTGTCTCTGTGTCTCTTCTCCTTTCCCTACAAGGACAGTAGCGGATTGAGGTCCGCCCTAATGACATCATCTTCACTTGATTACATCTGCAGCTCTGTTTCCAAATAAGGTCACAACCACAGGTACTGGGGGTTAGGACATCAACACACTCTTTTTGGGGGGAAATACTTCAACCCAGAATGGCATCTCAGCTGTCACTGGCACAATGCCAAGGAATGAGAACTTGTCATTTCTTCTTTTTAGCAAAGTGCTTAGTACATCTTAAACTGCATTTTAAAATACATTACAAATTTACAAATGACTCTATTCAACCCCATCTGAAGTGTTTGAAATAACAAATTATTTGAAATTCAAATTTATACAAAACCTCCTTTGAAGAAACTAGAATTAAGAATCATTTTCCTCTGTTGTGTTTGCATGCATCACAGTGGAGATGAAATACATTTTATTTCAGATAAAATAAATCAAACCAAGCATCACCTAAAACTCCACAACTATTAAACATCCATCTAATTAAGGATTAGACCATTGTCATTGTTTAATTTTCTTAAATAATACCTAAAATGCCCCAGCAATTTAGAAATGATCCTTTTTTCATTGGAAGAGTTAATTACTTAAAATTGACACAAAACAAAACCAAACCTTGGCTCCCAAAGCAGAAACCTATGTGAATAGAGGAAGGGGAAATTGAAAGCCACAAAACATAACATTAGTAAACGATTGCATGTCAAAAGTGAGTTTAGAATGAGAAAAATCAAAGGTCGGAGCTGTGGTTCAAGGTCTTCCCTGAAGTATCTGCTGCTTCACTTTAGCTCAGCTGCACTGGACATTTGCAAGTGGAGTTTCAGTTTCCTTGACATCAGACTTCTGGAAAACAGTTGCCACTAGAAACAATCATCAGTAGTAATAAGTGGTATTTATGTAGCAGTTTTTATCCAAGGAATCTAAAACAATATGCATGGCTGACAAATCAACCAATAGGAAGGCAGTGGTCTTCTTACGTTGCCTTCAGAAGGAAATAGTGATGAATGCATGTTTACTTTCCTTGTGTCGTGCCTACATGCGGTGCACATCGCCCCTGCGGTCTCCCTGCAGTGTTCTTGTGGTAGAGGCAGGCACGCATGGCAGGCTGGTTGCAGACAGTTTGCTCCACGCCGTTATTTCACACACTGCCCTTGGAGGACTCCGCTGACGTTGTTACTGACATTATCTAACTGAAACCTCACCTGGTTATTTTGCCTTGGCCAGATTAAGTCAATTCAGAGTAAATTCTCTTTACACATCTCTGGAAAATTAAGGTCATTTTACAAGAACGGGGGGAAAAGTAGAATATAAATAATATGCTATGATAAATAAAACAAAAGGACAGGGTTTGACACTCTTTAACATTGATAGTGATAAGCATAGGTGCGTCATCAGATGAAAAGGTTATTATGGAATCTATGCATCTGTAAACACAGGCCCAACTGTAAGAGAAAATCTGTCGTAACCCTTTTTTCGTGTTTTCTTGGAAATTTTAAAAACTATGCACTTTTATAAATTTATGCAATTTTAAAGGCATTTTAGGAGACTGAGTTATCTCTAAGAAGCGATTGCCAAGCATTCAGTATTATATAGGATCATCTCTTTTGTTGTTGTTGTTGTTGTTGTCACTGTTGTTGCCAGAAGGACCATATTTATTTTTTAAAACTGTGCAGATGGGTCATTGACCAAGCAGTTCTGAAAAATAAACCTAGATTGTAAGAAAAAGGAAATACTATAGAAGTTTAATCCAATGTAATTCTGGGATACTCAATGAGTCAGAGAAATGGATAAATTGTGAGAAAATTAAACTGTCATGATATTAACACAGAATTTTGCTACAAACCATTTTCAATCAAATGTTAAATACAGTTAGAATCATGCCTTTGGGAATCAGTGAGATCACACATAAATGTTTTGTTCTTTTTTGTCAAAATCAAACAAGCGTGTACTTGTGTGACAATTGTGTGTGTGTGACAATCCCTGCTGTAAGTACCACAGGGAAATGGAGCAGGTTTCCTTGCAGCCTCCATTGTCTTGCCTACAGAACAAGGAACAATCTCCTAATAACGGCAGCCTAACTTCTCATTCCCTTTTGCCTATGTTACAGCATAGTTTTGACTCAAAATCAGTGGAGACTTTTCTTAGATGGATTATTCTTCTAATGTCCAATAGATCAATCTTTCCTTAATTTGTATCTCTTAATAATGACAAATAAAACACCCAGATTTTGTGAGATCTCTCCCATATTTTATTTCTGTGTAAAAATATTAAATAATATATTCCAAACTTCTCTACTCTGGCAGCAAATCTATATGACTGTATTCTTTACTCAAAACTTGTTACAAATATTCAAAGTGAGGCAAACCCAAAACATTCATTGGCATTTTCTGTTTTATTATGAAGCAAGCCCATGTACTCCTCACCATCCTAAGCAGTGGTGACACTAAATATGAGAAAACAGATTGAGAGCCACTATAAACCGAATGTTTGTGTCCCCTAAAAATTTATATGTTGCAACCTGTATCCCCAATGGGGTGACATTAGGAGTTGGAGTCTTTGGCAGTAATCAGATCATGAGGGTGGAGCTCCCATAAATGGAATTAGTGCGCACGTAAGAGGAGATGCAAGATAGCTCACCTCCCTCTGCCTGTTTTCCGCCATGTGAGAACACAGTGACAAGTCATCTGTCCCCCAGGAGGAAGGCCCTCACCAGATACTGGATCTGCCAGCACCGTGATCTTGGTTTTTCAGCCTCCAGAACTGTGAAAAATAAGTGTTTGTTGTTTAAGGTCCCCAGTCTATGGTAATTCGTTATAGCAACCTGAGACGACCAGCACAGGAATATTTAATTAGCAAGTGGGTGAGTGAGAATTTCAGGGCTGGCTGTCTGACAACAGAGTCCATGACTTGAACCACTGCATGGTGACCTGTTTACTATATACGGGTACACAGCAGCATCTCAGACATGTTGAACAATTTCCCAAGTCTCTTAACTAAGGTTGTGTGCAGCAAATTCATTGTGAAACATATTACTGACTTATCTCCATTGATCACAGAAGCAAGACAGTCAAATGCAGGCTTTATCATGTCACCTGTCACTAATATATTCACCAGACACCTAAGCCCCAGCCTTCTTGCTAGGAGGAAGACGTTGCACAGAGTAAACTCTTAATTAGATGAAAAATAACCCAAGAATTATCACAAAATATGGTTCCAAGTAAATTGTGGATGAGAACAACTGTTCCACTAACACTACTAAAAGCCAATGGCAACATACACAATCTACATGTTTGAAAGGGCAAGTTAATTCCCATAGCATCTGAATTAACCTTCAAGTTTTTCCAAACTGCGAACACCCAACCTAAAGTTCCAGAGAATGGCATTTCATAGACCTTCCTCATTCCAGTATTTTTTTTTTTGGTTGTGTGACATTAGAAACTTTCATAACCTTTCTGGATTTTAGTTTTCTACAGATATATTTGTCACATTCCCATTTTGAGGATTAAATCCAATATGGTACATGTCATGTTTGGTTAATATAAGATAATTATTCTATTGTCTCCCTTCTCTCCCCACCCTATTAAAATTCACTTATGATCACAGGGTTAGCTACCCTCAGACACTGAGAAGGGCAAATTGAAAAGCTTGGCATATCCTCTCCTTTCTTTAAGTTACTGGGGAAAGTCCCCTTCCCCCCACCCCTTCATTTCTGGCCTTTCTGTTGAGAGTTGCTGGTGGACACAGGTTTCTGAGTGTTTCACAAAGGTGCACTGCAAGTGTTGGGACGACCACCACAGGCTCCCCCTAACCCCCTGTTGAGGACACACTCGCCTGTCAGAAAGGCGGAGGTTAGTGAACAAGCCAAGGAGCTATCCGCTAACGTGTTATCCTCCTCCTAGGAGAGCTTCCAACCCCCCATGTGTGTCTTATGAGACTTTGAAGTATAAGAATTGATGAATCCATTTTGTATGGAAACTTCCTGATTAAACCCATTCCCATCATGAAACAACCCCCATTCCCTAAGAAATATTCAAGATTCAAAGGGATGAGGATGATTACGTATATAAATGCAAGCTTTGACAACAACTTTAAGATCTGGGTCTTCCTTGGTATCCTCCGGTGACCTGGCCAGTTTTGGGGGGCACCTGAAGAGTTCCTTGGACAGGAATCACTCACCATTGGTGTCAAAAAGTGTCCTGATGGATTTAGATATGCGCCTCCAACCTGGCAGCAAGAATACTGATTCGATCAATATTGGAATGCCTTGGTAGGGCATTCCAGCATCCACATATATGATCTGTGGTTCCCAGCCATTCTTCTGGGGCAGAGTTTGCACACGTGTGTGCAGCACATGCGTGATGGTTTGCAGCAGACCAGGCTCCTAGGACCAGCTGCTCAGCCCTCTGTGCCCTATTCCCCTGGTTGGAGATGCACAGTGGTACTCCTCTTAACATTTTGGAAGTCAGGGTGCACCTTATAATTGATTTGTATATTTAATGTAATTCTTTTCCATTTGTGCTCTGGAAAGCTATTATTAAGTCGATAAAATGTTTCAGAATCATCGACCTCTGAAAATCAACAAAATAGAGTATGTACTCCCAAGTACTGAGCGTAGGAGATAAAATGAATCTCAACATGATATAAATGCTGCTTATCAAACAGAGAGAAATGAAGTGTCCCGCTCTAGGGATACAAGCTGCATCGAGTTCAGAGAGTGCAGGTCACCATCAATCCCTCCCCGCAGATAAGGACGAGCTAGAAAGCTGTAAAAGCACTGTTCCAGAAGACCGAGATTTGGAAAATTCAAATCTCTCCGTGGCTCTGTTTCTTAAACGGGTTGCTTATAGCTCATTTCAATTTCCTTTCTAAGCAGAACTCATTTAACTGATCACTTTCCTGTGGTTGGAAATGTACTTTATAATTGATGAAACAGCAAAGAACTTGATGCATATCAATTATTTTCCTGTTTTGCTTTATTTTAAATGATTTCATTAGAACCACTTTTCAAACAGGGGACTCTAGGTCTAGTTTAAAGTCCTTTATTCATATGCCAAGCTAGCTTTGAAAAATGATACAGTAATTATGAATATTAGCAACGTATGATTATACTAGTCTCCCAATCAACTCATCAATATTTTTTATTTGGTTAATTTCAGAAACATAAAATATTATAACATCATTTTATTCTGAATTTCCTTGGTAGTTCATGACTTAAAAATATTTTATGTATGTTGTTTTACTAATTGTATCAGTGAGAATTTCTACTTTCAAGGTACCAATGATATAAAATCAAGCAGAATAGATACAGTTTTTACCTTCTCAGCCAATGTATGTCCTGTGGGAAGCAGAGAGGGAGACAGAGTGAGGACGCAGAGAGACGCAGGGAGAGCACCTGTGAAGAGTGAGCGGGGGGAGTGGGGTGTGTGGACGGCCTTGGCCAAGAACGAGAAGAGAAGGATGGGCAGGAGGAGCCAGAGTGTGGTGACGCCCTGAGAGCATCTTGTTCAGCCAAGTGGGTAGTCCTGGGCAAAGGATGACCCGTGGGGGAGGCCGAGGCTGGACTGTCCCCACGACAGCTCTCCTGCCACGCTCAGTCACTGCGTGAGGGCGGCCTGGGTGGGTGAAGCAGTGAATCCCATGGGTGGGGCACTTGGGGGCTGTCAGCTGCCTGCACTCTGAGCAGCAGCTGTCCCAGGAGGGGACAGGGGAGCCAGGCCACTGTGGCAGCCACTCTTCCTAGAGCTGACGTTATAGTCAGAGGGAAGGGAAACAAGCAAATAAGTGGAAAACACTGAATTCCGGATGATGAGTGCTGTGGAGAACAGTAAAGCAAAGACGGACATCCACGAGGGCAGGGAAGTTTACCATTTTTATGTCATGTTCGATTTTGTGTGTGTCAAGTCCTTGTGGAAAACGGGAGACATTTGGGAAGACGTCTGCAGGAGGTGCGGGAGGAGCCCTGAGAGCTGGAGCTCTCCGGGCAGTGGGGAGGGCGAGGGGCCCTGGCAGCTTCAGGAAGGGAGTGGTGGGGCAGCAAGCACAGCCGAGGGGACGTGGGCCGGGCAGTGGAGGGAGGTGAGGTCTGAGGGTGCCCTGCAGGCTTGTGCTCTGGTCGGGAAGAGAAGCCACAGGAGGCTTCGATGGGAGCAGTGAGTCTCCCAGAATGGGAGCTGCACCCCCAGGCTCCTGCCAGAGTCAGTCATGACGTCAGCCACACTCGCCCAGGCATTTCCTGCAGCCCGCATGTGTAGAAAACACATGTTCAGTAGCCCAAAGGTGAAAAAAAGAAATCCAAGTTACCTGGATCACTTTTATTTTAGTGATTTTTGCAAAGTGAGACTTTTCCTGAAAGACCTCCAAATTGAGTATCTCTAATCCAAAAATCTGAAATCAGAAATGCTCCAAAATTCAAAATTTTTTGTTTGCCAACATTATGTTCAACAAAAATGCTCATTGGAGCATTTTGGACTTCAGGTTTTTGGATTAGAGGTGCTGAACTGGGTTTAGTAAGAACAAAACTACAGAATATTTTTACAGAAATGTAAATATTCTAAAATCTGAAAAAATCTGCAATCCAAAACACTCCTGGTCCCAAGCATTTCAGATTGGGCATATTCAACCTATAATTATTTATGCCAAAAACAGCTCTTAGTTGATCTTTCATCTTGTTGCTTCATTTGTTTATTACTTGTTTATACTTAATCATCTTAGTAATACTTCAAGTTCTGACAAATAATTGTGCACACTCACGTGCTCTTATTTGCTTTCTTGCGTGCATTCCTCTTCCTGCACTTAGGTAAGCGTGGGGGCCCTGCCTGCTTCAAGTCACCCTCTGGTCCTTCTTAATAAAACACAGTTCTAGAATGTGTTAAAACAATAGGATCCCCAAATAACACAATCCTTCATTTTTTCCTAGAAGAATATTTTTTAAATGGTTTTGGCCAAATTGAATGCATTAATTTTTCTGTGACATGGTTGAAATTGATTTTTACTTAATAAGTTTTCCTTCACTACATGTTTAATTTTATATAAAATAAACCAAATATACTAATTTGAAAATACTAATTTTCCCTGCTCTGTTGTTCTGAAACAATGTTATTCAACGTCTTCATGTTAAAACATTGTTTCTAGCATCACAAGAAACACTTCTGAGTCATCAGATACAGTTTCCAGAACACACTGTATTTAGTTCTATTTAAATGCTTTGTAACACTGCCTTTCAGAATTCATTTACGAATGTTGACTTATCTCTACTTTACAAAGAAGGTAAGTAACTTCTCTGGAGTGGGATGGCTGACTCAAACCGCCCAGTTTGTAATGGGGGACTTGCTCTCAACCCTGGTCTGCGTGATCCCACAGCCACATTCTTGACCAGGCTGGTACTGTTTTACAGTTTTCTTTCTATCAAAACATTCTGTAGTTCTGTTCTTATTGATGAATTTTAAAACTCTTCCCTAATGTTTCATGAAAAAGTCATACCCAAACTAAGTGGAATCCATCACTTAACCTGCTAACAGCTGACATTATCACAGCCCTCCCGCCAGAGAATGGCGCATCAACCTCTTCACTAAAGGCCATCGCAGGTACGTTAGAGGGAGGCAAAGAGACACAGGGGAGAAAAAGTCCATGAGATAGAAGCAGAAGGAGCAGAGTCAGAGAGAGAAGATGCTTTTATATTTCCCAAAAAACTTTAGTCATTTTCTGTATAAAGGTCATGTATCTCTTCTTAAATTGGTTTCTAAATATTTCATATTTTTGTTTCTATCGTAAATAGAATTTCCTTATAAATGATGCATTCTAGGTTGCTGCTGGTATGGAAGAATGTAATTGATTCCAGGTGTGTTTATTTTATGTCTTAATGAAATTTTTATTAGGCCTAAAGTTTTCTAACAGAAATATTTAAACTTTCCAAGGATGCTATCATATTTATCATGACTTTTTTTTTTCCACTTCAGTTACTAACCTTATCTTAGCCAAAGGTAGCCCAAATAAAGCAGAAATATAAAGAAACACCTACTCAAGCCCCTTCCAGTGCCTGGGCCAGCAAAAGGGGTACAGGGATGTCACAGACACTCAGGACTGGAGCGGGAGGTCCAGACTTGTGAAGCCAAAATCAGCCGCAGTGTGGTAAGAGGAAAGCTGTGCGCCAAAGATCTTAGGTGGAAAAAACTTCCTTCCAGATGTGATTAAGTTAAGGATCTTGGCATGGGTAGGCTATCCTGGGTTCCCCGGGTGGGTTCTAGATGCCATCCCAGGTAGATGAGAAGGAAGCAGGGAGAGCTTTGACTGCAGCCAGGGGAGAAGGCCATGCGGGGGGAGCAGCGTCGAGAGGCAGGTGCTGTGTTGCTGCTGGTCACGAGGTGTAGGTGGGGCCCTGGGCCAAGGAACGCAAGGACTGCAGCTCCGGGAGTGAGAAGGGGAAGCGGGATTATCTGCTGCAGCCTTGGAGGGAGCACAGCCCCGCTGATATGTTGATTTGGCCCTGGCGAAACCTGTTTTGGACTTGCAACCTCCAGCATGGTGAAAGGTTAAACATGTATTGTTTTAGGCCGTTGATTTAGTGGTCATTTGTTAGAACAGCTACAGACCCAGGAACCGAAGCCTCGCGGGGTCAGAGCTCCCGAAATTCGCCGGGAGGTGCTGCTCCTTCTGGCCTGGCTCTGCTGCTCATCCTGATGGTCCCCGCGAGGATTTGCAAACCCACCTCCTGTTCTCTGCCCTCCGTTCATCCTCTGCCTCTCTGGTTAACCCCGCCAGGGAGCACTAAGGAAAACAGCTCAAATTCATTGGATAGGAATCCTTTCTCCTGTACGTTCCATGAGGCCTTAGCCCCACACAGGTCAGTTCACTAGAGCTCTGTCGTCTCTGCGTCAGATCCAAAGCCCAAAACGGCCACTTACAGCTTCTTCTAGAACCGGAAGTGTGGGCAGAAATGGTTTCCCATCTAGGGGGAAGCTTTGGGAGGCAAAACCATTTCTTGCCTAGACTGGGTCATGTTGTATGTTTTATATCCTAAAGAATTGTTCACAACTTCCAAAAAATATTAAATCATGTTCGGAGAGAGTAGTTGCCAGTTATAAAAACTCAACTCAAACTGGCTGAAGTAAAACTGGGAATTCCCTGCTGGGCCAGTGGAGGAACACGAGACCCCGACAGCAGGACCCCATGCGAGTGGTCTCAGGAAGAGCCTGGTGCTCGCAGCGTGGGGCCCGGCTGCTTCTACCTGACGTCACCACGTTCTTCACATGGGGGGACAGTCAGCTCTCGTGGTCCCCGGATTCACGCCTTCCGCAGTTAGCCGCAGAGGAGGAGCTGCCCTGACACCCTCTGGTTCTGCACCCACGATCCTGGGGAGGGGCTGAGGGGCCGCCATATGTCAGGCATCATCTAAAGAAGGAAGGACGGAAGGAGGGAAGGAAGGAAGGAAGGACACAACAGAAAAACTGTCAGGAAGGCTGGAGTGGAGAAGGAATACTGCAGTCCGTGAGAACACTGAGTGTGTAGAACACACGGATGGTGGGAACAGAGGCCGTTTCTAGACACCTGAGAAAGGAGGTGCCGGCTGTTCCATCCCAAACGTGCTCCTGGTGCAGCATCCTGGTTTTATTACCAATTTGAAGACTACTTCTACTATGTGTCTGGTGCTGATTATAGCAGTGATCACAGTAATAACAGTAGCAACAGCAAACACTGCCATGGCGGTTGCTATGTGCCAGGCACCACTTAGAGCATCTCATCTTCAATTACTGAAGTGACCATTAGCACTATGTAAATGAGGAGGGATTGGGGCGCAGGGATGAGAGATAACCAGCCCAAGGTCACCAGGATTTGAACTCCGGCATTTGACTCCTGAGTCCATGCTCTTAAAGACTAGACCAAGAACCCCACTTTATTATGCTAATGACATATTCTTCTCTTCCTACTCTAAGCAGTATAATTTTAAATGGGTATTAAAATGTTTCAAATGGCTTTTTCACAGATACTAAAGTGATTTTATGGAATCTGTTTTGGAGTATAATATTTTAATAAATATTAAAAGTATAATATTTTAATAAATCTGAAATCACCCTTGTGTTTCTGAAACTTATCCTATTCTGTCATGGTGCATTGTTTTAATATGTTGCTGAATGTGATGTATTTGAGAGTTTGGTTCTTGTGGTCATAGGAAAGTTTTGTTCTAAAATCTCATAAATTTGCACGCCTTCGTATGAAGGGGCAGTGCTTATCTACAGCACTGTACCAAGTGGAGACACGAATTTCCATATTTTAGATTAAAAAACCAAAACAAATAATAACTATTGCTAAGCCAATCTTGTTTGGATAGAAGTTGGAACAGGAGCTGTGTCGCGGGGAGACCTGTGATAAGCCCGTTTCTATCTGACAATCAGCAAACACGGACGTGGCCTCGACTGGTTATACAAAAGGCGTCAGCAGTCAAGCAGATATTTTTAATATTTGGGAATAGTTACATTTTAAAGATTGATTTAATCCATAAAAATAATAATTTTAGGAGTTGAAATTTGGCTGGTCCTGTTTGGATACAGCTGTAGAGCTTGTCTCTTCATAAAGTATCTCCAGATGTTTTTAATGGGGAGGGGCTAGGCCTGGCATCTCCCTGGAGATCAGAGCCTCTGGGCACATTGGGAGGTCAGGGAGGAAAGACGGGAGTAAAGGTTCTTAAACAGGCAGCGCCTTGCTGGGTAATCTTATTTGAGTCTTAAAATAACACTGTGGAATTACTCTACGATCCAGCAATTCTACTGCTAGGTCTACACCCTAAAGAATTGATGTCAGCCTCCCCTCCGAGGGACCCATGCTCATAGCAGCCTTATCACGATAGACAAACGCAGAAGCACCCCCTGTCCCTCAATGAGCGAATGACTAGACAAGACGGGGGTATGCATACGTGAGATATTTGTCCTTAGAAAGGAAACTCGGACACGTGCTATGACACGGATGAATCTAGAGGACATGTGCTAAGCGAAATAAGCCAGTCACAAAAGGACAAATATGGTCTGATTCCGCCTGTATGAGGTACCTAGAGCAGTCGAATTCATGGAGACAGAAAGAAGAGAGGAGCTGCCTGGGGCTGGGGAAAGGAGAAGGGGAGTTGGTGTTTAAAGGGCTTTGCTTTGAGAAGACAACGAGTTCTGGAGACGGTTGGAGGTGATGATGGCACCACCATGTAAATGTACTTGCCGCAGCGGGGCTGTACACTGGAAATTGGTTAAGATGACAAAAGGAAAACCCACCATGGGCTAAAAATTGTTTTCTTTGTTTTAGAAATAAAGACAGTGACCTTGTCCACAGACACACACAGTCTATGTCGGGCTGGTGTTGTGTCTGCGGCCCCTCACCATGGAGCGTGATGACGCAGCTGTCACAATAACCAGGAACACCCCCTCCTCAGGGTCCCAGCTTATAGAAACCGGGACAGAGACGCGTGGGATGCAGGGGCCAGGCCAGGGGTTGCCTTTCTGCATCCTGCGTTAAAGTTCGTGTCTCAAGCCAGGCTCTCCAGGAGCGGAACCGTGTGTGGAGTGCTGGGAAAGTGAACATAGGGCTTGCCTTAGATTGTGCAGGCTGCTGTAAAAATACCTCAGACTGGGTGATTTATAAACCACACAAGTTTATTTCCTCACAGTTCTGCAGGGTGGGGAGTCCAGGATGAAGGTGCTGACAGATGTGGTGTCTGGTAAGGGCTGCTCTCTGCTCCCCAGGTGGCGCCTTGTCACCACGTCCTCACATGGTGGAAGGCAGAGGGCACAGAGGACCAGGGCACTCCCTGCAACGACTCTGATGAGGGCACTGATCCCGCTCGTGGGGGTGGAGAACTCCGACTCAGTCACTCCCCGAGAGGCTCTGTCTCTTCACACTCTCACATTGGGAACCAGGTCCACATAGGAGGCTTGGAGGGACACAGCCACTCAAACATCTGCAGCTGCCCCTCCCTCGGGGGATTCAGCGTGGGCTGTGCGGGGCACTGTCTCTGCCGGGCCTCGTCCCCCCAGCTCCCAGCGCACAGGGCAGCCTTCCTTTCCCACCTCAGCAAGGCGCCCAGGAAGGGACACCTCAGCCTGCCTCTAGCTCAGAAACACTGCATGTTGCAAGTCCCAGGAGGAAGCGGGTGCCCAGCGCAAAGATGCCAGCGGCCTGTGTACCTTGCCGGAAGGTTATGGCATCTCCAGAGGGACATCTGGAGACAGGGGACTGACAGAGGCCTTCTCTTATTTGGGTAAAGCCACCTCAGCCTCTTCAAACATCCTCCCATAACCCCCCTCTCTTTCCTCAGCCCCCATCAGATTCAAATGTTTTGACATCTTCTCTGTTTTCTTTTCTACCCATCCAGCGACTAGTCTTCCAGATCTTGTGACTAGCTCTAGGGTAACACAGAAATCTCCCCTCTTTGCCCACCCTCATGAAAACAATTTCCTCTGGCTGTAAAGGCAGCAGTGCCTCCTGAGAGAGAGCCCCACTGGCCAACTGCCGAATGCGGGACCTCGCTTAGTCCTGTTACGTATTTCTTTTCTAGAATGTTCCCATATGATGGCAGCCAAGGAGAAGAATGTGTAATAACAAACAGCATTTTAGTTCTGGATTTTTCACCACAATGGTGAAATATTGAGGTCAGACCTTTTTCTTAGAAGTGAGAATTAAACTATTTCACTAGTTTAGGTACCCAGGGCTCTTTCATTTAACTTCAATGCATATAAACTAAAATAATCCAAACAGAAGTTTATTAGCTGTGAATAAGTTATATGTTTTACATTTCCCCCACCAAGAAATCTTATTTCTAGACTCACGTAAGCTTTCTGTTCTCGTTCCCATGTAGTCCGGGAAAGGTGGTGAGTCTGATTTACGACTTGGTCTCTGCAGTTCGGGGCTCTGTGCTCCTTCAGTGTCAGTACCTGGGTCACGGTGATGACAGGCTGAATGCTGATGGACCGATAAGCATTCCAGTGAAATGCTGCGGCTTAATGCTATATGCAACTTAAGCACTTAGTTACTGGCAAATTACAGTAAGAGCTGAGCTTGAGGATCACCCTGGGGGAAAGACTGTGAGACGCTGCTTGGTCATTGCTGGAGGCGGGTGGCAGGGCCCGACACTGGGGAGCAGAAGAGAAGCAGGAGGAGAGCAGGGCAGGCGGGCAGAGCGAGGTGGTGGAAGACGGACTTCACCCTCGTCTCCGGTCGGTGTGAGCTGCTGTCTTTCCGGGTGCACCGAGGCCACCTTTCAGAACAGTGAAAGGCCATGGCCAATTTTGTTCCCAGGTGAGAAGATACCGGCTTCAGGCAGGGAGTGAGCAGTCTGTGGGCTTCACCCCCATGTCTCCCACAGCATGACGAAAACCACCGTGTTCTTTCCTGCACCAGCGTGCTTGTCTCGTGCTCTGCCTCAGTGTGCTCCTCAACACCTCCCAGCCGTCTACCCGCTTCTCAGCTAACCGGTTTGTGGAATCGCAGTGAAGCGATCGCACTATTCATTTATGAGGGTGTGCACTCGAAGGAATGGATTGAGCACTGGGATGAAAATAACTGGCTTTCAAGCAGAAGACAGAGTACAGGGGAAACCCAGGACATCCTTAGGAAAAATAAAAGCTCACCCCTAGACCCTTAAACACACACACACAATGCCCTGAGGATGAGGCTAGGCCATTGCTTCAGATCCTTGTGAAACAAAGCCACGTCCACACTGCTCACACTGTGTATGTTTATTGCCTCTCTGCTGTGTTTTATATTTCACAGTGATCTTGTTTATTCCATTCTGGAGATTAGGGTACATATCTTTTTGGAAGCCAGCTACTTTTAGGAGCTAAGTAAAATGTTTCCTATTTAACGGGTGCTGTTGGGATAAAAGCCGTGTATTTGAGAAGCACACTGTCTGTTCTGAGACGCAGGGCTCAGTTTGGAGGTAAACATCTCCCTGGAACGAGCAATTGCACAAAGCGCACGTGCCTCCTCCCCGGCTGCAGTGTGTCGCCGCATCCTCTCCGGGCTCAGCCGCCCATGGGAGCGGCTTCACTGGCCTGTCAGCTGGGCAGCTGCTCTCACGGTGATATATGGGGAGGTCCCCCCGTGCAAAATAAGACCCCTCCACCATTATTAATACTACCACAGAGATTCAGAGCAAGGAGCCATTAGAACAGTAATAAAAAGAGAGACTGTCATTATTTCAGCCGCAGAGAAGAAAACGAGTGGATTTTCCGTAATTATGGACATTCACAGCAGCCAGGCTCCAGCCAGGAGGCAAGATGCAGAGCCTCGCCAGCCGGGAAAAGGGCAGGTGACAAGAATTGCACCCGGCTTCGCAGCGCTGTGTGGCCCAGGGAGCTGGGTGCAGGGTCCGCCTTTCTCTGATTTTTCTGCCTTGATCTCGCTTGGCTGTTTAGGAGGGAGGATATTTAATATTTATGCTTCTATTTCGTTACTACTCATCCGGCTATACCCTGTGACTGTGTTTCATACACCACCACAAACCCTGTGTCTACAAAATATTTCTTTACATTTATGATTTCTCAGTAAGTAGCAGCTATTATCAAATCTACTGATTAAGGTTATATTTTCATGTCTATTGTCAAGGTGTAATCTGATTTGGGAGAGATGCTCTCTTTCCATTAAATCCATTGGTGGTCTTTGGTAGTTTTGGTAGTTGAGTTCTGTCAAAGTCCAGCCTTACATTATAATATTCATCTGATGTCAGAACCACTAAAATCAAGGCCTGAGATATAGCGCCGGCTTCAGAAGTAGGATCAGGAGAGGAAGACAAACTTTCTTAAAACAGGCTTGAGTTTATGTAATTTATACTTTACAACAGACACCCCAGGCATGACATGATTTTTTAATCTGGTGAATTTGCTGATTGTTTCCACTGCTCAGGCACTTCCTGCTGGTAACTGACTGTCTGGGTCTCCCTACCCCACCCCTGCACTCACTGTGTTCCTCTGCCTCATTTCTTCATCTGTCAAATGGGCACATTCAGTACCTAACTCTCGGAATCACTGGTGGTTTTGAAGGAGGGAACGTAGGTAAGGCGCTTAGCTATCACTGTGGATTCTAACCCCGGGGGAGCCCCGTCTATTAGTACTGAACTCTGTAATGGGCTCGTAATAGCAGAAAGATGGGGCAGGCGAGGTCTGCTCCCTGGCTACGACCTTCTCTCAGAAGCAGGCCTGGTCCATCTGCGGGGGCCTGAGTGGGACAGTGGAGGTGGACTGAAGGCAAGCCCTGCGGAGAGGGGGCCTGAGTCCTCGTCCAGGCTCGGAGGGGCCTTGGGCAGTCGGGGGCCCTCTGTCCACAGCGGGGGCCGCCCCTCCCACTGCTCCCCCACTGTCCCTGAGGGAGGAGATATTGGACCCAGCATCGGCAGACTCGCCCTAGGACCACTTTCTTCCAGAATCCACCAGTGGTTTCCACATGGCTCCTGAACACTCCCACAGGTCAATGAGGATGGTGCTCTAGAGTGGAACTGAGACAAAAGAAAAAGACTCACATTCTTAAAATTAGGAATAAAAGACTGAGATTACTACCAACTTCACGTAAATAAAAGCAATTATAATGGAATACTAAGAACAATTGTATACCAATAAATTAGTTAACAGATGAAATGGATAAATTCCTAGAAACATATAAGCTACTGAAACTTACTCTGGAAGATATAAAAAATCTTAATAGGCCTATACAAATTAAAAAGATTGGGTTAGAAATACAAAATGTTCTTGCAAAGAAAAGCCCAGGGCCAGATGGCTGCAGTGATGAATTCTATCAAACATTTAAAGAAGAATTAGCTCCAGTTCTTCACAAACCCTTCCAAAAAATTGGAAGACAGTGTGGGTGGGGACTTTTCTACACTCATTCTGAAACTAGTGTTATCCTGATATCAAAACCAGACAAAAATCAAAATAAAAGAAGCTACAGGCAAATATCTCCTATAAATATAGATGTGAAAATCCTCAACAAAACACTCGCAAATGGAATCCAGCAATACACAAAGATAATTACACATGCTGATCAGTGGGATTTAACCTAGAAATGCAAGGTTTATTTAATATATGAGAATCAGTCCGTGTTGTCAACTCATTAAATAAATACAAAACCCCACATGATCACCTCAATAGATGCAAAAGAATCTCTAGACAATATGTCACACCTCTTCATTACAAAAGCACTAAAAAAACTGTGAATTGAAGGGAACTTTTTCAAAGTGATAAAGGACACCTATGAAAAACCCGTATATAGGATCATATTTAACAGTGATTCAGGATTTTTCTGAAGCAAATGCATGTAGGTTAAAAGGGAAAAGTAAAACTGTTTCTATTTGCAGATGATATAATCCTGTACACACAAAAATCATAAGAAATCTACTTAAAAATATTGGAATAAATTAGTTCAGCAAGTTGTAGAATACAAACTCATATATATATAACTATTTACATGCACTTTCAATAAACAATCTCAAAATGAAATTAAGAAAACAATTTCATTTACACTAGCATTAGAAAGAATAAAATACTTAGGAAAAATGTATCAAAAGAAATCCAAAACTTATACTCCGGAAACTACGTTCAGAAATTAAAGAAGACCGAGATGAATGGAATGATATTCCATGATCATGGATCAGAAGACTTAATAATGTTAAGGTGGCACTATTTCCCAAAGTGATCTACACACTCAATGAATCCCTGTCAAAATCCCAGCTAGGTTTTTGCAGAAATTAATAAGCTGATCCCAAAACTCATATGGAAATTCAAGGGATCTAGAATATCCAAAAAAATCTTGTACAAGAGCACTTCCCAATTTTGAAACTTATTACAGTGTTATAGTAATCAAGTCAAGTAATTAATGGAATAGAATGAAGGGTTCAGAAAATAAACAGTCAATTGCTTTTTCAGCAAAGGTGCCAGGACGATTTACTGGGGAGAAAAGGGTCCTACACAGATGATGCTGGGGCAACTGCACGTCTACATGCAGAAGAGTGAATTGGGGTCCCTGCCTCACAGGTGCACAAAAATCAACTCAAAATGAATCAAAGCCCTGAATGTAAGAGCACAAACTGTAAAACTCTTAGAAGAAATGTGACCTCAGATTAGGCAATAGTTTCTTAGATATCACACAAAAGCATAAGCAACAAGATAAAAAATAGAGAAATTGAACTTCATCAAAATTTAAAGCATTTGTGCTTTAGAACAGGGATCCCCAATCTATGGTGAGCTGTATAATTATTTCATAATATATTACAATGTAATAATAATGGAAATAAAGTGCACAAGAAATGTAATGTGCTTGAGTCATCCCAAAATCATACCTCCCCATGGTCTGTGGAAAAATTATCATTCATGAAAATGGTCCCTGAAGCCAAAAAGGTGGGGGACCACTGCTTCAGAAGATGCCATCAAGAAAGTAAAAAACAAACAAACAGAAAAAAACCCACAGAATCAGAGAATTTTTTAAAAATTTAGATATCTGGTAAAGGATTTATATCTGGAATACGTAAAAAGCTATTGAATTGCACACTTTAGATGGGTGAATTGTGTGGTGAATGAGTTATATGTCAATAGGGCCATTCTTTAAAAAAGAGTAAATATTAGGGACCCTCACCTGCCTTGCAATCCTTTCATCTCATTTCCTGTTTTAAATTCACCTTTTCTGTCTCCACTAAACTAGGCGCAGACTGTGACCCTTTTATTTGAGTACTTAAACCCCACTACCCAACTCTCAGAAGTGATTGCCTCTATGAAACCCCAAGGTTTATGGAGCTTCACCTTTTAATAGTAGTTACATTTCAGAGGGGGCTTTTGAAGAAGCAAAAGGCTTCACAAACCCGTTTCTGCATATCTAATGGTGGAAGCTTAGCCACTATCAGAATGATTGGAAGTAAAACGATCAATTCATGCCATTGATTTGCGAGATCGGTCCTATTCCAGAAGAAAATAAAACCAAGCATTCCTTGCTAGACCCTCTGGATCATTTACATGGTGCCAATGAAATCCCAGTGGGGGTTTTACATGTTGGCTGCTTCTGTAGCACATGTGAAGTCATCCCCTCTCAAGCTCAGTTGACTTGTCACCCGGGAGGACCCTGGTTTGTTCTGGATGTCTTCCTAGTCCTGGCAGTTTGGAAGGATGAGCTCCACATCTGGGTCTGGGGTCACAGTGGCCAAATCCACAGGTGTTCCTGGCAGGTGGGGAAGCAGCATTTTTTTTCCTGTAGCCTTCTCTGCCTTTGGAAATACTTGTGAAACAGTCTGAGGTCCTGAATGAAGATAAAAAGGGATTGAAAACTTACATTTTTGTTTGCCTTTTTGTATTTTGAGTACTCAAAGACCAAATGCTTGAACAACTTCTAAACAAAGCTTTTGAGTTTCTGCAAGTGCAGTTCATGTATTAACCTGACGTTGCTGTCCACCACGCACTCCACCAGAGCTCTCATTCCAGCGGTGGGCACGCCTTTATGTCCGGATCTCTGAAGAATGAGCTGCCATCTTGCTTCTTGAGACTGGCTTATGTTGTGACCTAGGCCTGGGTAGCAGATGAAGGAACCAGTAATAGCAACTCTCTCTTTCTCACTCCCACATGCAGAGCAAACAGTGATGGAAACAAGCAGCAAAGATTTAAATTTCTCTGATGCCTCACAAGCAGCAATGAAGGAGGGTTTGCTGATGTTAAAGAAGCCTCAGAGAGCTGAAGCCCAGTGTTCGATTCCCATGCAAGGCCCGAGGGAGGCCTGGCATCTCCTTGAAGGCCTGGAACTTTGGGGAGACTGGTATGCCCTGGTCTCTAGATACAATGGTCTTCAGTGTCCATTCTTCCAAAATACAGAACAACTAGGACTCTGGGGGGAGAAAATAAAATGAAATAAAATAAAACATGATACTAAACTGTTTAGATGTTTATGGGGACTTATCATCTAGAAGTTTCCCCAGATGGTAAAATAGTTATCTTACCATAAATAGAACTTAGAGGTACAACGTCACAACACTGGTGAGAACCAGTTGATGCTGAGTGTCGAAGCATAACCATTGTTTAAGGAACCCGATTTTCTCCCGTCATAATGATGGAAGATGTGGCGCATAAGCCCATTTGTTTGGCAGAGCACAATTTTATTTTCATATGCTATGTGTAATATAGAAATATATAAATATAGCCTTACAGAGGAGTTTTTAGAGCATTAGGCCCACTGAAATTGGCACTCTGTTCTCATTTTTCTTGTGAAGAAAGCAGACGTTTGATCTACACTTGTTTTGCTGAATTTCATTTGTCTCTTTACACCCCTGCACGTCTGCTTCCTGCAAATGGGGGTTCCATTCATCTAAGCAACGTGCCCAGGCAGATGGGACGTGTGCTGTGTGGCCACCCGTCCGACCTGATCAGAGAAATCCTGATGAATCCGGGACCTTGGAGACCTTTAAGGGATAGACGCAGGCTGGACCTGAACTGTAACGCCAAGTTCGTGCTTGCCCTCCCTCTCCATGGCTGCATTGCCAGAGCTCATATAACGTCATCCTACTGCCAAGTGGAAAATTGAATATTTTATACTATTCCTTTGTGTTCACATTGGATTCTTCATCCCTGCTGATACTAGATTAATAATTACCAATAACACAAAGAAAAAATAAATGCGCCTAGTATTCTATATAATATTCAAGGTAATATATGTAAGATGTTTACCTCATAATAATTTAAATTTATCCATAAAGCAAAATATTCCTAATTTTCTCAGTGGAATCATTGCTTTAGGCCCCAGGGGCATGATGATTCCTTGACAAAACTCCTTCTATCAGAGACAAACCTGAAACAGGACAGGTTGGTGCATATAGGAGAACAGAGGCTGTGTTTCCATCCCACGTGGAGTGCTAATTCAGAGCTCAGTGAACCCAAGGGCCTGACTCAGAGAGTGATCTAAGGAAACCTTTCTGGTTGGAGTCTGTGAAGTCATCACCTTTTTTTTTTTTTTTTTTTTAAAGATATGCAAAGCATTTGAAGAGTTCACAGTGGAACAATTGGTGAATTTTACTGGGGTGACACACGACTTCACCACCTGGAAATCTCTTCACCCTCTCCTATCACGAATCTGTCCAACACAGACTTCCACAGCCCATGGCCCGCCCTCTGATTGAAAACACAGTGCTTGAATTTTCACTTCATCAAGCTCTGTAATTATATTAGCCTCATTCTTAGATTAAGATTTTCTGTAACAATCTTTCCAATGTGCCTCTTTTTAAACTAACTTATGATGAATCTGTCAAAAACGTGAATTGTATTATGTCTTGCAACACAGCTGTCACTGCACCTTTAAAAGGTGCCCATGGCAATTACATTTGCCCAAGAAGCAGGGACATAAAAGGAAGGGGTGGAGCCTGAGTTACCCATTCAGCCATTGATGTTGGGATGGCCGCTCCCTACCAGAGGTCTTGCAGCCGCCAGGCTGGGTTCCCATCGGATGCTGCACAGCCCAACGTCTCAGCTAATGGGCTTCATTCTCTTCTTAAATCTTCTCCTTCCCAGGAAATGGGTTGGAGCAGTCATATGACCCAGGGCAAATGGCTGGTGTGGGTGGAACCTGAGCTAGAAGGCAAGTCCAGATCTCCTGCGTGCACATCCACGCCCCTCTCGCACGGGCATGGTGGAAAGTACCAAAGTCTCTTAAAAATTCATGTTTAAGAAGCCACTGTAGAAAATTTGAATGTCCCTGCCTTACTTCAGTCCCAGGGGCCAGTGGACAGTGGAGAAAAGTCTTCTCCACCAGCCCTGGAAAGATGCAGCTAGAGGACATGAATGGCGGAGTCCCAAATCAAACCCCTCCCCCAAGCACCTGTGCCACCCAGCAAGCATATTCTCTAAGAAGTTCACCATTAGAGATTTATTTCTTTAAGAGTAATACATTTAACAATCAAACCTAAAGTATAATCTCTTCAATCCCCACTCTTCAATACCAGGACAATTGGCAGAGCCCAGGTCTGTGCAGAGAGCCACGTTTTCAGCTGAGACTGGAGAGGAAGGAGGTCATGCCCAGGAGGTTCCCGATGGCCTCACTGGAGCCATCCATTCCGCACACATGGAGCAGAGGGCTTCCCCACATCACTTTGTATCTTACAGACCCACAGCAACCTCTATTTTCTTTAAATTCCAGCTTAAAATATCTTATTTTTATATTATATCAAACAAATATCACATTGAAAAAGTGGTGCAACACTGGATTTAGAAGTTACTTTAATTGACACTCTGGAATCCTCGGGTCAGAGAAACAGGTGAGCTGCCCCACGTCCTGTCCCAGTGAAGAAAAAGAAAGAGTCTCTCTTGAGGGCACCAGGTGCATTAGTCAGGTCAGCGGCAAATGTCTGTAGGATGGACAGAAGCTCATGTTTCCAATATAGCAAAAATTTTAATTGATTTCTGTTTCTTTGGAAATTTCCTCCTTCAGAGTGTTAAATTAAATAGGAAGTAAGTGCATCTGTGGTGCAGGACTGGGTCGGGGGAAGCTGGGGAGAAGCTCTTCCTCCCATTGGCTGAGTCCCACCGGGGTGCAGGGCCGTGAGCACGCGTGCTGTCTGCATTGGGGCTGAGCCCTGGAGCAGCGGGGGCCGCGGGGGCCGAGGGGGCAGAGGAGCCATCGGGACTGGGCGTGCGCAGGCCCCAGGAGAGCCAGCACCCAGGCTGCTCATTTTCTCCACTGGCAAGTTTTTATATTTCCTTTTGGATACAGTTACCTTATAGCATCTGGACTACATTGTGACACATCTTTCTTCTCTTCCTGATCTGTTGTTATTGCAGCTATTTAAGCTAAATAAACTAGGCTGGGAAATGCTGAGCATTACCGGTGGTTTAGATTCTGTGTCTAAAACCAGCAGTGTTCTGGTTAAATTTCTAAGCTGTCTTTGAACGTTTCCATCCCAAGAGAGACTGAAGCCATTTGCACTTGGTGTAACATGACCAGGTCTATGTGGCGAAATGTGTCTACTGTCCTGCCTGATCATCTGCTGAGTAATTTTTAGATACAACTTCGTAAGGCTCAGTTCTTTGACTATAAACTGCTTTATCTGTCCAGAGAGTGTCCCTGCCATCGCACAGAGTGTATGTGGATAATAAATACCCCGATCCCAGTCGAAATGTTTGCAGATACTGAGCTGAGCAAGGATCAGAGGATGAGGAAGGAACCGCTCCCCTGCTCAGGGAGACCTGGATTGCTGGGGACCCAGGCAGCAGTAAGGTTATCATTAGGATCCAGAACTGATAAATTATTTAATTTCTGAGTGCAAAACCTATCGTGCTTTGTTACAAAAGGAATCAGAAAAGCTAGGCCCACAAGCAATGCACACCTGGGCTCTGTTCTCATCGTAACCTTGCTTCTGCTTTCTGTGTTACAGTCAAAAGGCGATTAGTGGATTGTGCATGCGGTGTGAGTTGAAAGAACGGGGCAGAAACTCACTTTCGAGTGCCTCCCTCCCCCTCCCCCTGACCTGACCAGCACAAGAGGACGCACATCACACCTGGCCTCCCGTCGGCCTGCCCACCCCTGCTCTCTTCACTACACTGTCCTCAACTGTCTTATGGCCTGGGCCAGCTCTGATTGGTGGGGATGACATTAGTAAAGCTATGAAGATGTGTTTGCTGTTTATTCTAGATGTTATAGGAAGATATTAGAGGGTTTTGAGCAAGATAATGACACAATTTAACTCAGGATTCTAAAGTATCACGCTGGCTACTGTATGGTGGATAGACCGTGAGACTCGTTACTAGGTCATTACCATGGTACAGACATACTCCGTTGGTGGGTCAGCCTTGGCTGCCAGCGGCGGAGATGTAAATACGAGCCATGTTTGGTGTACGCTCTCCAGGTGGGGTCTGGAGTCACAGACGTCCCCCGGATATCTGCCTGGACAACCTGAGGAAGGAGCATATCTCTTGCAAAGGTGGGAAACTGAGCGGAATTTGACGGTAAAATTCAAGAGTTTTTTTCTGGACATTTAAAATTGAATATCCCTTTTAAACAGGCAAGTGGTGAGGTCAGGATTCATGAGTGTGGAGCTCAGGACAGAAGACACACATTTGCAGTCCTCGGTTCATGTAGCACGTGGTGTTTAATCAGCGGAGCTAAACGAGGTCAGTCACGTGAGGAGAAAATATATAGACAGAGAGAAGAGTTCTAAGGAAACAGACCTAAAGGATCCTAAAATTCAGAGACTGTAGAAAAGGGAACAAGAAAGCAAAATGATCTCAGAAGGAGCCTCCAGATAGGAAGGAACACATGTTCCATCTTTCTGGTACTCTAAAAATGGGGTTCTGCATATCTAAAAAAAAGCAGGTTCTGGAATGGAGTTTTGTTCATACAAATTATATAAAGCAAGTGCAGGATGCAAAACAGTGCATTCTCTCCATCTACAGATCTGTGTTGCCGTGTGTGCATGTATGCGCCACATAGACATTCAGACATGTGTTACATGGTGACAAACACATATGCGCACATTTCCACCTACAGTCACATAGATATGGTAACACATGATTCCTGGCAGCCTGTTCTAAAACTAACCAGTCTGTTTTGCTTTCTAGAAGATCAATTTGACATTTCCATTATGTGTTAAAGTTCAACCAAATCTATTACTATGGAATGCTTTGGCAGGGCGTTTCACCCCGTGTTCTCGCTGAGATTCCGGGAACCAGCTGATCCACCACAATTACATAAAGTGAGAAAACAAAATAAGAATAAGTGGGCAACTTGCCCACTAAATAATTGGAAATGAGCCTTATATTTCTGAGCTCTTGCATCTCAAATATAGTATTAGGTTTGTCTATTGCTACATAACAAATTGCCCAATATTAAAAAAAAAAAAAAAAAGGCAAAAAAAAAAAAAGGCAAAAAAAAAAAAAAGCATTTATTATCACAAAGTGTCTGTGGGCCAGGAATCTGGATGTGTCTTGGTAAGTGCCTTTGGCCCAAGGTCCCTCAAAAGCCTATAGCCAAATCTTGGCTTGGAAAAGATCCCTTTTCAAGATCTCTCCAGTGGCTGTTGGTGACTTCAGGTCCTCCCTGGCTGTTGGATGTCAGTTCTTGTACCTGGGCCTTTTCACAGGGCAGCTCTCAGTACTGCCGCTGGTTTCCCTCGGAGCCAGTGAGGAGAGAGGACGTCCAAGATGGAAAACAGTACTTTAAAAAGATTTGTTATTGATACATAATACTTGTACATATTTATGGGGTATATGTGATATTTTGTTGCGTGCATAGAATGTGTAATGATCAAGTTGGGGTATTTAGGGTGTCCATCACCTGCAGTATTTATCACTTCTGTGTGCTGAGAACATTTCAAGTCTTCTCTTCTAGCTGTTTTGAAGTGTGTGACACATTGTTATTGTTGTCACCCTAGTCTTCTATCTAACATTAAAACTTGTTTCTTCTGTGTGTTTGTACCCATGACCCAACCCCGCCCACATGCGCACATCCTTCCCGGGCTCTAGAAGCCAGTATTTTTATAGCTAATCTTGGAAGTGACGTCCCCTCACTCCCATCTATTGTACCCCTGAGAAGCCAGTCACTAAATCCAGTGCACACATGAGGGAGGGGGTCACACAGGGCGTGGATACCACAGAGCAGGGATACTTAGGGGCTCTCTAAGCTGCTGACTCCAACTGATATAACAGGAAACTGCATTTACTGACATACTGCTGAAAGATCACGTGTATTCGACAAGGAATTTGAAGAGACTTTCAGATATTCTGTAACCACTTTTAATTACAGAATCCTAAGCTCCACAGCACGCACCACACACACATCTGGAAATTGGCAGACGATTGGGAAACAATTACATTCTATTCCCCACTGCAGTGATCTTTCCCTACATCTCATCGCAGTGCAGCTCATTTCAACTGAGCAGCAGCCTCCTAGCAGGGAACAGTAACTTGGCAGTGTAGGTTATTTTAATGAACACTTTAAACTAAGTCTTTACCATCTGTTCTGTTTCCTAATTACAAACCTACACTCATTTGCAGTTGCATCATTAAAAGTGAGATGCTGGCAACATGCTCTAAATGCTTGTCTAGGTTGTCCTCTTGGTTCTGAGCTAATTTCCTTGGTTGTGATGTCCCAAAGTCCAAGGCATCTCATTTGAGATGAAGACATGAAAAAAAAAGTATTGTATATGCAGTGTTCAAATGTATGAGATCCATGTCTTGATTCTTCTCTCTCTCTCTTTATGCAATTCTCTTATTGCAAAGAGTAATTCTCTTTAAGAAGGATTTTACACTTCAAATTCCCCCACATGTCTGGTAATTTTATCTTGCTTTAGGGATAAGGGGAGGATTTAAGTGGAAGCCCTTTAAACAGGAATTAAACTCATTTGCACAATGTAGACCTACATGTCTCTCCTGTGAGCATCATGAGGCATTTTGCAGAGTTTAACTCTTCAAACATTGTTTTACTTCTTTGCTTCCCTTCCCTGTGGAACTGTTCATCAAGATGAACTCTAAGCCAAATCAAGAGATACCAGGAGATATGCTGCTTCTGAACTAATCCGCTCATATTCAAAAGATAGTAGCCAGTTTTGCATCTCAAAGGGTGCTAGAATTTAAGAAAGGAAGGATGCCAATCATTTGAAAGACCACCAGTATTGCTGCCTAGGTAAGCAGACAGCCACCTTGGGCCTTCTGAAAAGTGACAACCTGTGAATCTGAAGTCCGCAGGGCGCACACCATAGACAGCTTCTAAGACGACCCTTCTATGGTCACTGAACACAGGCAGAAATGCTAAGCCTGCATCAGCCCACTGGGGTGTCTACACACCTCAGTCACGTGCTCAAGTGCCTTCTGCTAAATTGGCATATGCTTCTGGCTGGCAGACAGGTAGACAGGTGAGCAGGTAGCAGGAGATGGCGTTGTGTCTAGATGCGGTGGTGTTTAGGTTGTCCTCCTGACTCCCCTCAGCCTCTGAGCCCCGGATGTGGTAAGAGTCCCGGGGCAATCAGTCCTCTGCTGCCAGAGCCGCACCAGACCCCAAGCAGGGGCAGTAAATGGCAAAGAGCCTTGACAGGAACCAGGGGAGCCTCAGGTTCCAGGCAAGCCCCAGGTTCTGATCAGAATGGACCTTTAGTTCTCCCTGCAGCCTGGTGGTTGAGAGTGGTTTACACAAACTCCCCGGTCACATTTTCAGTGTTTGCCTGAGGACTGCCAGTCACCCTGTCACAGAATGCCACCTCATCCCAGTTTGCTCACGTTATCTGAAACCACCTGTAGCGCCGAGTGTGCTCCCAGAGTCACATCCTGTCCTTCCTACGGCTGTGTGTAGGAAGAGCTCCTACCTAATTTCAGCTGTACTTGCTAGAAAAATGGTTTCACAACAACTGAGTATGGGCTTCTAAATTTCCTGGCATTACAAGATGCTGGGCTTTTAAAACATAAGCTTTCAAATGCACCTAAGACCTGAGGGGGACAGGCCCAGAGAGTGTGGGTAAGTCCAGAGAAGGGTTGCAGGGCAGGATGCTCCAGAGGAGCATTCACTGAGCAGGGGTCAGTTAAAGGTGGAGGAGCTCCCACATCAGGGTGGCCAGGTCACTCGGACAGGCACCCAGGGCTTTCTGCTGACTCTGCTCCATTCTGGGGGGTGTGAGAGGCTCCTCCCCTCCAGGTGCGTCCCTCCTCGCTGGAGAAACAGGATCTTCCACCTGAGCTGTCATGAGAACAGTGCTCTAGAGCAGAGGTCCCCAACCTTTCTGGCACCAGGGACTGGTTTCATAGAAGACAATTTTTCTACAGACAGGGGCGGGGAGGATGGTTTCAGGATGATTCAAGTGCATTACATTTATTATGTACTTTGTTTCTCTTATTATTACATTGTAATATATAATGAAATAATTATACAAGTCACCATAATGCAGAATCGGTGGGAGCCCTGAGCTTGTTTTCCTGCAACTAGACAGTCCCATCTGGGGGTGATGGGAGATAGTTGGTTTATTATGGTCTCTGTTCAGTCAATCCTCTCTGCTGATGATAATCTGTGTTTGCAGCTGCTCCCCAGTGCTAGCATCACCGCCTCAGCTCCACCCCTCATCATCAGACATTAGATTCCTACAAGGATCATGCAACCTAGATCCCTCGCATGCACAGTGTACAGTAGGGTTGGCGCTCCTACGAGAATCTAATGCTGCCACTGATCTGACAGGAGGTGGAGCTTATGCGGTGATGTGAGTGATGGGAAATGGCTGTCAATACAGATGAAGCTTCGCTTGCTCACCCACCGCTCACCTGCTGCTGTGCAGCCAGGTTCCCAACAGGCCACGGACTGTAGTCTGCAGCCCGGGGGTTACGATCGCAGCTCTAGAGCGTGGAATCCGGGCTAGAGGGGACACAGCAGGCACAGTGGTGACCCAGAGTGGAGAGAACACAGATGAGCACAGATTCCAAAGCAGAACTGTCAATGGAGAATAGGTCAAGGTTGTAGAAGAAATACACACATCTGATACAACGAGCTATATCCTCTTGGGTAAAATACAATTTCAATGAGTTTCCTAAAACCGACTTTTTTGTTTGAGGATGGTGGATGTTCTTCAGGCATAGATGAGACCTTTTTTTTTAAAGCATTTCTTTTTTCAGCCTTATTACATCCTTGGGAGCTTCATGGAAGTTTAGGGCTATTCGGTGCCTATTTGGGGCTTTGATATAGACTGTTTGGGAGGCAGAGCCCTAGACACCATCTCGAGCCCTGAGGGCCTGATGCAAGGACTGGTTCTCACGACGTGAGAATTGTGGACAATGGGCAAGCTACTAAGGGCCAGAGTCTTAGTGTTTTACAGTGTTTTATGATTCATGAAATGTCTTCAAATCTGTTCTATCTAACGGGGATGTAAGACACGCTACCACCCCCAGGATAGGTGAGCAGCAGACTACCATTAGAACTGATCACTGTGGAATCTGTAAGAATGTGAAGAATATCTCGACTTACATAGCCTCACACTAACCCAAGTTGTGTGAATTAAAATGCATGTGTAGACTGGGCACGGTGGCTCATGCCTGTAATCCCAGCACTCTGGGAGGCTGAGGCGAGAGGATTGCTTGAGGTCTGGAGTTTGAGACCAGCCTGAGCAAGAGCGAGACCCGTCTCTATTAAAAATAGAAAAAATTAGCCTAGTGTGGTGGTGCACACCTATAGTCCCAGCTACTCGGAAGGCTGAGGCAGGAGGATTGCTTGAGCCCAGGAGTCTGAGGTTGCTGTGAGCTAGGCTGACGCCATAGCACTCTAACCCAGATGACAGAGTGAGACTCCATCTCAAGAAAAAAAAAGAAAAACATAACATTAATGTGTACGTCCTGTGTGTGTGCCTGGAGATTGGAGAGCACTGGCAGGGATGACAGCGACATCTGATGCGGGTTGACTGGGGGCACAGAGGCCATTCTGGCCTTGACATCAATGAATGACTACACTAGTTCTCGTGTGTCACCTCCTTCTAGCCATGAAGTACTTAACAGTGTCTAAACAGCATCTCCAGTGCTTTAATACCAATTGCCAACGCCATCGGCCAATCTCTCATTTATCAAAAGCTGTCTTACCCTCGAGGCAGCAGTTGGTTCCTGGTCCTCAGGTTGTCCCACTCATGAAGAGAGAGTGTTCCGGTGCATCCTCCTGGCCCATCTGCCGTATGGAACACTGATGATGTCTTGTCTTGCATTCAAGCTCATGAAGTGCCCTGGACCCTCTTGTTAGAGGGCTTGAACACACAAGCTGGCCACGGTCTGGCTCACCCCAGTAGCTCAGCAGCAGCAACCTGGGGTTCTCCAGCCTCGCCTGGGACACAAATGGCCTCGTCATCACACAGGCTTGCAGCGGTCACCCCTCACGATTTTGCAAGAACAAAACACACCCCAGGTGCTCCTGGGAAGCCCCAAACGGGGTTCACCATGACATCCTTAGTCTGGCCAGTCTCCCCAAGTGGCATCTATCTGTCACCACCTTGAGAGCCCCTGTCATCCTCGGCCCTGTGTGCCAGGGGTCCCCATGCTCATGCAGGCACAGGGCTGCAGGCTGACAAGGTAGCTTCCTACAGGTAGATGAAATGACAATAGGTTACCAAAGTGACCTGCTTGGGTCCCCTGTCACCGTTCATTGTTGGGGAAATGGCTCTTTCAGTTTTTACCTGTAGCCCTACTGTACAGGGCACATCTACGAGGGTCCCTGGGTAGCTGGGGTCAGGGAAGGGTCATCGTGGCAGATGCCAGCTACACTCAGAATCACCCGATGTTTTGTCCCAGCATGGAAGGCAGGACCCTTGTCTCTCGAGTGAGCTGAGTGCCAGGAGCCCTGCAGCTCCTCAGATAGCTGCACACCTGTCCCGGCAGTCGCCAGTGCCCCCCTAGGGCTACGGAGAGGTACCTGTTACCCAAGAAAAAGAACACTGTCTGCAAAGTGCTGGGAACATTCTCCTAGTGCCTTGCTACTTTGTAATTCAGTGTAAGCCCCATGGTCGTGCCAGGAGTTGTCCTTATATATGAATGAGTCACTGAGTGGTTGAACGTTTCCATTTACCATGACTTGGGTCGCTGTCTCCCCCAGACAAAAAAAAAAAATCTCTTTTTAAAATAATTACCTCCATAATAGTAAGTTCTACATAACCCATATTCCGTAGTAACAAGAGAAAAATTTAAGATACAAACAAAAAGATTGTAATGAGTCATCTAACATTTAAATGGCAAAAGAAAATAACCCTCATTTTCTTTGTTGTTCATGCATTGCCTTCTCCTTAGCAATAAATCTTTCACTTAGTAGAGATAAACATTTCATTATTATTACATGCAAGGTCCATGTAGAGAATATAGTACTACAAATGGTCTGTACTATAAAAGATGCAGCTGCAATGGAATTTGTCACTTAAGTTCTCCAAGTTTCAGATACAAATATAAATATTGACAAGCTTTAAAACTCACTCATGCAAGTCATAATAACAGATTTTTAGAAATTGGGCCAGCTCTCCAGGCCAGAAATACAAGATTTGGGGTGTGTTCAGAGAGGCTTTGGAACTTGCATCCTTTGGTCATGAATTGCAAAGTCATTATTTCTAAAAAGGTTTAGAAAATATTGGCACTTTCAATGGTTGTAGAGATAATGAATGTTTTTGCTCAGTCACACCTCTTTCAGCCCTGCGGAGGCAGCCTGAGAAACGTTCAGAATGACAGTCACCTGGAGGAAGAGACTGGGAGATTATTTAGGAAACAGATTTAAAATAGGAAGTAGCCCAATGACATAATTTCTTTGAAGTCACAACAGAAGAGTTAAAAGGTATAGTTCCAAGCCAGAGGGGTCGACAGTAATATATAAATTGGCATGCAATTTCAACCACTCTCCCCAAAGTAGAGACAGGAGACATACTTTAGAAAACCAATGAACAGAGACCATTTGCCTGAGTGAGACACATTCGAGGTTGTTCTGATCCCCTGCAGGGATGTAAGTCACATTATGCATTGATATTTTTTTAATGTTCTTTTTTAATGTCAAGTGTTGAAATAAGAGAAGCTGAGTGGAAGCCAAAGAGGCAACAGGACGTGGCTGGGGATGTCACCACTACGAGAATGGAGCAGCAGGAGACAGCAGATCTCTCCACTCTATTTACATTTTTCTTATCACGATAGTTGTTTGCTACAATTGGTTTGCTACTTTTCCCCTCATTCACGTCATATCTTCTCAATTAAGCTTGGAGCCTCTGTAAGGCAGCTCTGTTTCCTACACTTCTTTTATCTTCTCGCATCTCCTGACAGCCATAGTAGAGAGAAACTTTATGAATGCGTACTGGCTAAGCAAATGAGCAGCCCACAGAAAGGTCAACTGTTATTCCATTTCTTGCAACAGAACTTGCTGAGAACTCTTATTATGGTGACATGCAAAACCTTTAAATGGGGGGAAAAGCTATCGGTATTGGTAAAGAATGATGTAATATATGAAAACAATTCTTAGGAAGAAAGGTGATCCATTATTCTAAATTTTACAGTGACATTAAAAAGGACAGATTTTAGCGGTGACCTCTGGCACAGGAGGATGGAATAAAATGGTGTTGATATGTAAGTTCTTTAGCTTCTCTGCTTCTGTGAACACTTACAGTATAATTCAATAACCATCTTGGACCTTAAACGCCTAAGAAATCACATGTGCCTTTAGCATTCACACAATAGCTTGTAAAACTATTCCACGATGCCTTTATGGAGCTTGTGTGAAACTGAAAGGAAGAAAATATCTGGAGTTTTAATTATGGGGGAAACACTGTATTAATATAATTCAATATAAAGCTCAGAGACATTTTATTTTTATTAATGACTATAGGTGTTGCATTACATTTGTTTATGATTAGAGTTTTAGGGCTGCTAACGAGGCTTATCCTGCTGTTAGCTCAGCCCTGACAAATCTCTGTGACGTCCTTGCTAATTGTGTGTCTGATGCACACACAATGGGAATATATGGTCGCTTAGTTTTAGCTATTGATTTGGAGATTGTTTCTGTTGGTGGAGTAAAAATTATTTCTAAGACTGTCAGCTAATCAGATCAAACTTTAGCACTTTAATAAATGCAGTTCAGAGAGCTCCCAGAGCCTGTTTGCATTTATGCACCAAGCTCCCCTGCTAGCAATTGTCACACAGAGGAACTGTTAGTAGAATTTGCACTTTGGGGGGAGTCCATCAATGTTTGGAAGAGCTCACTGAGCCATGGTTTCCAACTGAGAAGTCTTGGCCCTGTTAGGGATGCTGTGGGACAGTTAAAAGCCTCTCTCTCCTCTACTTGGCACAACAATACTACCCTGGAACACTCGAAAAATATTTAGATAGCAATCTGGCCATAGCCATTTTTGCATCCTGTGTAATACTATATGCACTGCTTTGGAAAGAAAATCGTTCAACATAACAAAAGCAGTTAGAGGTAATTTGGTGGCTTGCTTTGTGAAGGATTTCCACAGGCCCAGATACTTTTGAATTACAGACAAAATTCCCCAGATTCTGCCAAAGATTTGTGCCAAAGTCATCATAATTATACATCTCTGAGTACTTGTTCCTGCCAGCAATGAATTAATGAGATGATATTACTTATAATCTTTGAATACTATGAAATGAAAACAGAAACAGGAATAAAATAATAATGAGCCAGGGTCTCATTATAGAAGAAATAGCAAAATGATGAGCCGGGCCTCATTATAAAGAAAAAAAAAAAAAAACACAACATTTTCAATGTTGAAAAGAAAGCTCATCCGAGCTAAGAAACCCAGAAGAAAGTAAATGTCTTATCCCCATGAACAGAGCATAGGGGGTGGAATGGCTAACAGGGAAGCGGGGGAGGTGAGCCCTCTCTGCCCATTAGTGGTGACTCTTGCTGCCCTAGCCCTGCCATGTCCACGTGGGCTGAGGGTTCCTCCCCTGCACTTACTCCGGCCACCTGTGATGGGACCACATCCTAGGAAACAACTTCAAATCAGATGGTTCTTGCTGCTTTGTATTAATACCATGGGGACCGTGCTACAATCGAAACTCTTTCACTTACAACATAAGGGTGATGTTTAGTTAATTTTAACTTCCTCTGGTGTGATCCACTATTGAAATAAATGTGGGTAGGATGGTTGGGTTAAAATGTATTCTAGTTCCAGAAGACCATTAAGAAGCCAAGTGAGTTTGGACAAGTTCTTTCTTCTCTGTGAGGGTCTCTTTCTTCATTTTGGAGACAAGAAGGGCACATTAGATAATCTGTAATCACAGAGGGTCTCCTGACTCTAGGAATCTGTGAGTCTCTGAGTGCTAGAAGGTAAACGCATTTCCCGAAACAAGAAAACTGCCAGGTACTCTTTACGTGTTATGGAGAATATGCATTGTCTATATTTTCATTGTGTATTCACCCATGCATTGTTTTTAATTATAGCTGGATGAATGTTAAGTAGAAGGGTGGATAGATGGATATGGATAGATAAATAGATGGTAGGTAGGTAGATAAATAGATAGATTGATGGTAGATAGATAGATGTAATATAGATATCACGAAAAATGCAAAGTAAACATAGGACGTGGTCCCTGTTTTAAGAAGCTCAGAGATGAGAGGGTAAACTTTAGCTCCATCCACCATCTGGTCTGTAATATCCATAAATATGAGAGCGATTGTGTGAGTGTATGGTTCAGGCCCTGGGTTTGCACACTGTGAATGTGAGTTAAGGGAAAAGAATGTAGCCGGGTGTTTTCATGGATGAGCTATCCACACATTGTGGTGTTTCTTATTGGCAGAACCCCTTTTCCTTTGTGGAAAGAGAACATGTTTCTTATATAATTTGAAAGTAAGTAAATCATTTATGAATTTATCAGAACTTCCAATTGTATATTAATTATTACAAAATCATAAAAGGTCTGTTTACCTGCCTCTAAGCAGGACTTAGACAGAAACCAATAGATATATTTTGTGTCCTGCCAAATGAATATTTTTGGTCCAAGCATTTATTTGTTTTTTTCCTAACTAGTGGTGTTAGAACATAAACTGTTTCTTACAGTTAACCAGGACAGTTGCTTTTGTGACTGTTCCAATGTCACCTTCAACAAGTGGATCCCACAGGGCAGCAGAGCATCTCGTGAAGGGCGGTGCCTTCTGCACGTGGCCCCTGAAAATTCTCCCAGGCCGGCCAGCGTCTGTAACACTAAGTACTACTATGGGGAAAAGTTACCTTAGACAGGCACAACTCAGCCCCTTCCTTGTTATTGCTGTCATTGGGAAAGTTTGTCATGTTTTAGATCACAACTTCGGTTAGGTCAAGAAAAGCAAACACAGGGCTGCGAGCTGGGAGCCTGACGCAAGGCCAGGGACCAGTCAGGTGACAGATATCAAATATCCAGTGAGCCCTGGAGCCCAGGCCTACGGAGGTTACAGGTTACGGCAAACACCAGCGACAACAATGACCAGAAACCTGCGTATCCGCACATTACTCCTTTTCTGCCTAAGTCTGCCAGAGGCTGTCCTGGGGCTCACAGCTAAGAATCCTGACTGATTCTTTGTTAAAACAAGATTTTAATTAGAGATATGAGGGAAAAGAGCAGGTTACTGTGATTACGCCCAAGGGATCAGCCTAGACTCCTGCACTGGGGAGGCCTCTGTGGGGACGCAGACCCCAAGTCCACACGCGGAGGAGGAGCCACGGCCGGGCGGGGTAGAGAGAGCAGCCTTCCAGGGACAGAGACTCACGGTGCAAAGTGTTAGTCTTGGACACTTTGGTGTGTGTTGTGGAGAAGTCCTCTTAAGAAAAACTTCAGAAAAACACCAATTATCATGCCTTTTTTAATTTTACAAAATATGATAAGAGACTCCAGATAGTGTGAATGACTATTAACACACTAATGACTTTGTGTGTTAATAAAAACTAAAAACCAGTGAAAGCCAGTCACAGTGTATACAACAGCATCTTCCTAATGGAGCCATATTAATTCTACAAAGATACATAATGCACATCTATGTAATCTATTTCCCTCCATTACGCAATTCTGCAGACAGGCACCCTAGCCCGCTGAAAGCAGCACATGCTTATGCATCTTTCTCTAGTAAGAACTCTCGGTGAGCACCGGTCGGGCCTGGCATTTAAACCGTGATGTGCTCGGCCAGCTCAGTCGAATGCTGCTGTTCCTTCCACCTGCAGCGCACCTGGACCGGCGCTTGCTGTAGCGAGTGGCCGTGTAACCCCACCCCCACCCCGCAGGCTGGGACTCCCCGTCCTGTCCCCACGCACTTGCTGGGCTTATCCCCACAGGGCATCTTCTTCCCAAATGTGAGCACTTTAGACCCATTAAAGTCAAGGCTTCCTTGGGAAAAAGTTACAAGACACTTAGACAGCCAATATCACAATGCTTCTTAGAGGAAGATCTTGCTAAAAGAAACTTGAAATACGCCAATTTAGCTCGATAGCCAAAAAGAAATGTGAGATATGTGCTTTCCTGATCCTCTTCCTCCTCCTCTTCCACTTCCTTCTTTTCCTGTTCCATCGGAAATATAATGAAACACACCCTTAATGATTATTTACAAAGAAGATTTAAAATGAAGATTTGCCCAATATGCTTCACCAGGTTTCTATGGCAACGCCGCACCCTGGGTAATGGTCCTCAACACCCAGGCTGGCTCTCAAAAGCAGACGCCGAAATAATAACAACAAGAAAATAAACATGTCCCGAAGTCCTTGAGTACAAACGGCAGAGATTTATGTAGGTTCTGTCCCTTTGCGTGGCCGGCTTACATCCTCGCGGTACACGTTTGCTGTCAAAGGAAGGCACGAAGCTCCTCGGCTCCTCTGGCAGCAGCTTGCAGGCTCTTAAATCTGACGGCACAGAACAAATCGTCTCCAGAAGTTCCCATGATGTAAATTAATTAAGGTGCGGACTCTTGGAACACAGAACACCAATCTCCTGAGAAACAAAGCTTAATGCAATCAGGTGGCGTAAATGTCAGCCTTTGCTGGAGACAGGAGCGTAACGGGAGACGGCGCCCTCCTCTCTGGGTCTGGCGGCAGGTTCGCCAGGATCCTGCTGGAAGGGCGGGGTCAGAGGGCCGCTTTCCTTCAAAGATGCAGAAGAAATAATTCTTGCCAACGGTTGTATTTAGGGGTTATGTTTGCCAGGAGAAAGGATTCTTAGATGAATTTATTTTTAACTGTATACAGGGAAGAGAAAAAAAGACAAAAGTAGTAGAATGGAGTCTAATGCTAAAACATGCCGACACATCGTGAGGTTTTCAAAGGGAAGAAGACACAGTAAACGCAAACTCTGCGCGGCTGTCCGACTGGACAACATGTCTCGTCCCGGTCTGCAAAGGGCCCCCTCAGATTTGGGAAAAGTGGTTCAGCTCTTCTCCGGACAGTGTCTCTGTGGGGTGCCGGGACACATGCTGAGACCGTAGGACTGAGCCTCAACATGTAGAAACTATTAATATGATTTTGGACTTTGAGTTTTTAGAGAGCTTCAGTCTGTTGACTCAGGTACTTTAGACACATGTCTTTCTTTGACCCTGAAAACATAGTCTTAGTATCCTGGTATTGTTAGAAAAAATAAAAAAATAAAGAAAACAAAAACCTTGCCCAAGAAGAAAGGACAGTTGTGGATGAGATGACCAAAGACCCGACATTCCCGCTCTACTGCACGGTGCTCCCTGGGCTTGGTCTAGCCCTGGGGACTCGGGAAAAACTCAGCTTCCAGTTTTTGGAGGTTAGACCCACATATGCTATTAATATCTGTGTATGTGTGGGCTCCATAGCCTGGCTGATTCTTGACTGTGCACGAGTCTGAATACGGAACAAACATATTGGACCGGAAATGAGGAGCCCGGAATTCTGTCCTCCCTTCCACACTAACTTGCTTTTTAGTTCCACTTCCTAATGCTGAAAACGAGGATGATAACTACTTATTCTGCTTATGTCAGTGGTATTGTATAAACTACAGGAGATAACAGATGTGACAACGTTTAAAAATCATACACAAGTAAACAAGTAGGAAGGATTATGTTTCCTGCTGTGACCAGACTTACAGAATCACAGAATCTAAGCATTGAGTAAAAGCCAAGTTATCTGGTTGAAAATTCTTCTCAGTTCAAGAAACTATTCTACAGAGTCATTGGTTCATCCATCCACCCATCCATCCACCTACCCAGTTACTCATTCACTCATTAGTCTATAGATTACAATTTTTTATTAAGCACCTACTTCTCTATAGGCACGGTTCACTAGGTTTGGATCATCCCTGCCCTCATAACTCCCGGTGGATTTATGAGGTAATAAATGGTACAAAAGCAATTTATGTAATCAAAATGTTTGCACCCCCATTGTATTCTGAAATTAAAAAAATCACATGAAAAAGAAAAAAAATAGAAAAGTGTAAGGAACTTTATTTTTAACTGAACTTGAGTTTGAATAAAATTATGCAGTCACTAACTTGTTTTCACCAAAAATAAAACAAAACAAAACAAACAAACAAAAAACAAATGAGCAAGCCCCTAGCAACTGGAAAAGACCAGGGACTGGATTCTCCCCAGGCCGCCCAGCAAAGGCAGGATGCTGCCCGCCAACACCTTGGTGTCAGCCCAGTGAGACTGTGTTGGACTTTAACCTACTGAACTGTAAAATGACAAATTTGTGCTGTTTTAAACTGCTACATTGGTGGTGATTTATCATGGCTGTGATGGAAATCTAACAGATGTGATTTTCTGTCTGCTATGGAGACTCAGAAATACAATTTAAGTTTGTCAGGTATAATATCCTTTCCTTCCCCACCCACCTCCCAAAATTAAGTTGGAAGAAAGCTACGGGCCAACACTGCAGGGCAACTGCAGGTCCTTTGATGCGGAGCCACGTCCTCCCCAGCACTTCCCCGATGGCCCTGGACAAGTGGCCTGCCACCATCTGACCTGTCGTGACTCCTCCTGCGCAGGGAGGTTTTAGAGGCACCAAGGCCACGGCCGTTACTGCCACACACGTACCTTTTGCTTAGACTGGAAAATGGAGGAAATTGGCTGAGGGTTTCTCACACTACCCAGAGATGTTTGGCTTTTGGAATTTATCTTTCATTATTAACTTCCAAAGCGTTCAATTTTTCCCAACAGTAAATGCTGTAAATATAGATAACAGAAAGGCACATTTCAGCCTAAGACTCAAAAATGGTCAAAATGACAAATTGCTTGCTCGTAAACCGTATATGCTGAAGCAGATAAGTTCAGAGTATCACGGCAGCAATGGCAAATCCACAGTGGCCTCAGAGTTTCGGGATCTCATGACAGTCAGAAGCCATTGCTTCTGGTTTGGAATTTACTGCTGTTTCTCGGCGATGGCTTTGCAGACCTTTCTTCCCAAGCCCTGCAATTACATTTCCACTAAATTGCTCTCAACACTCTGCTCTTCCGGACCTGCATGACGTGACTGGGTTCCTTTCTCTTCAGCGCTCCTGCCTGGCTTCCCCGTCTCTGGGCTGTGTGACTGGCGTGGAGGCAGCGCCCGCGAGAGGCTCCGCCACTCTGCTCTTCCCAACTCAGCTAAGCCCCGGCTGGAAACGTCTACGTGCAGATTTCAGCCAGCACTTCCATCCTACTAAAGCAAAACACCCAAATTTCAAGGCAGCTTTCCTTTTACATGTGAACTTTGAAACTGAAAATTGTCATTTACTTTTCTGATTAGATTTCCTTTCATTGCCCTGAAAACCCTCGTGGGGGAGAATAATGAAGTTCACGTTTTCCCCGAAAGGCTTTGGTTGGCAAAACAACCACGTCACTGCACGTCTGCGCTGCTGCCTCAGAGGTCTCCTGCTGGCTCCCGTTCCTGTCCTCACAGAGTTATTTCTTCAGGATCCTGGGACAAGTCCGCCACCCGCCCTCCGGTCCCAGAGCGGGGTGGAAGGCGTAGGGCACCCTCCCAGGGCGGGAGCACTTGCCAAGACAGGGTAGCCGTGCTCCCTGGGCAGTTGGTAGAAGGCTTGGCCTGAGAGCCAGGGCCCAGCCCGATCTGCCCGGTGCCATGTCGGAGGAGAGCAGCTCTGTCCCCCTGAGTAGTCATCCAGAAAGGCACTGGGATCCTCAGGATGAAGTCACAGCCCTCGGTTTCTTTCCAGGTCACCCAGAAGTCAGAGGAATCTGGAACTCAGAGGAAAAGAGCAACCCTGTTCTTTTTTCTAAATCCCAGCAGAAGCTTGAGAAGTGTCCCGGGCTGATGGAGGGAGTCCTCAGGAACAATCACCGGGGAGGTGTGGCCCACGGGAGGCACCAAGGACCAACAGAGTGAATGCCAGTTGAGGTTTGCCTGGTGGGAAGGCTGAGCCGGGCTGGACACATGAGGTTTGCCAGGCAGATGTCAGCTCTGGTCACCAGGAGAAATGCCCACCGGGGCTCCAACTGCAGAATCCATTAGCAGACAGTCCAGGAAGGTACAAAGGTGGAAAATAAGGTCTGCCTTCTTCCTCACTAAGGAATCTCTAAATTCAAATGCGTAATGGGCAGAAGGTCTATGTTTATATAAGATAGTTATATCAATGAAGGTGTCATACAGATAAATATATATAAATGAGCCTCTAACCTCTACTCTCTCCTCCAAAAAAGTCTTAAACTCAACTTCATATAAAATTTCTGTATTTCATTCAAAACACCAAGCTAAAACTCTCACAGGTTTCTCTGGACTTTCTTTATAATTGTCATTTCTGTTTTTGTTTTCCTCCAGAAAAGGGACACTTCCATAATGATTATTCTTTTCTAGCCCAGTGATTTCCTATTTTGTTTAGAAGCTCAGTAAGGTGAATGTGTCAGGGGTTAATCTCTAGCACAATTCTAAGCAGAAAGCAGAAAGGAAAAGGTACAACTTATCTTCAGGAATAACCTCCCCTGGCGCTGCTCCGCAGGCTGGGAGGGGCTGGGGCGGTTTGTACAGCAGGGAGTAGATGATGCCATTGTTGCATGATCCAAGAAACATGCTAAATGCAGAGGGCAGATTATTGACTGTGAGGTGATCCACTTCCTTTCCCAAACACTGACCAATAAGTTGTCTGAGGGACGTCCCCAAACAAGTCTCTGTGGCTTTGCTTTCTGCAGCTATCTGGACGAAGGCAGAGGACAGTCTCTGGATAACACCTGGGTGGAAAGGATGCAGACTCAAAGGGGAAGCAAAGAGTTGATATTTGAGAGTTGTGCCAAAACATAACATTACTGGACTGGAAACCATCAAGATGAGCTCTGAGAAAAATAAAAGTATAATCTCATGTTTTTGGCTTACAAATCCTATTGCCAAAAATGAGCTGGAGAAGAGAGAGTTAAGGTTTGAATGAATGACACCATTTCTGTTTTTACTGATTTTGAGACTCTGAATACAGTACACTTTGAATGTTTTCTGATACATTGCAAATATGATAAAGAAAAATCACACATCAAAAGCAGGCACATCAAAAATCTTGCAAAATCTACTTTGCAAGACTCTCCATGAATTAGTTGCCTTAAGCAGTGAGCTCACCTAGTTTATTTAGATGCTGCTGATGTGAAACTCCTCTGACAGGCAGCCATGGTCCGACTAAGTGAGGGACACCTGCCCGCGGGTAAGTGCCCTCCAATCCAAGCCTGCGGCTGCAGGGGCGGCTTGGAGCTGATCTAAGGAGAAGGAATGCCGTCTCTGAATCCCTGTTGCTCTCTAGCCAAAAATAAACCCCCTTTGATCAACAGTGGGCAGTGTTTTTTGTTTGTTTTTTAATATTCTGGAAAGGGCAAGAGAGGAGGTTGGTTCAGGGAGGAGATGAGCCCCAGGGAAGTGGATGGTGCGGAAGATCCATCCCTGTTTGCACATCTATGCTGAGCAAGCCACAGGGCCGGTTCGCCCAGCCTTGGGACAGAAGGGCCGTGAGTCTGCACTGCCCTCTGCCCCTCCCCAGGCAGGCGTAGAGCACCTCACCTCCTGAGCAGGTGTGTTACAGCAACCGAAAGGGCAGTGGTGGTTAAAGTGCTTAGTAGCTCAGAAGTACTTTGGAAGACACATTGTTCATTTCTAATCACAAAGCTCCTACCCTAGCCCACCTGTATGTATATAAACCTCCTGTATTTCCTTCAGGGAGCCTGAAAGGGGTGCAAGATAAATATGTTTTGATCTAGACATTCTCTGTTTTCAGAAATTGGGTTTGTAAAACATCACTTTTATACCTTTTATAAATCTGAGAAGGTGTATATGTATGTTCATTTCTTAGAAATTACCCCAGCATAAACCAAGTAGCTGTCACTTTTTAAATTCCATTCCATTTAATTATGTAAATTATTAAATCTCATTAGTAGGTCTGGTAACTCTTCCTTCCTCACTTAACTGTTTGTTCTTTAATTAAAGCAATCATGTAACTATACTTTTAATGTAATTTCATTTATTTTAAATTCAACGAGATTATAATTTCAATTGTATTCCCAGCTAAAACAATTGAGGCCATACCCAGTTCTATGGGGCATATAAGAATCCTAAACAGCGAGGGATGATACAGCATAAATCCTAAGTGTCCATTTAGTGAGTTCAGATTACTGTGGAATGGACTTTCAAGAGAAAGGCAAAGAGAGGAAGATAAAATGTGTACAGCCTGAGAGAGTCAATGCCCCCAGCTGTACTCGTTCCTGTAAGGATGTGGCTAAGGCAGCAAAATGATGCACCTTCATGATACTTTCTGGACTGTTCTGCTGTTGCCAAGATGTAACAGAGCTTAAGAATTTCCTAAGCCAATGTCGGAGGAGCAGAGAAACTATTGCTGGCTACTGGGCAGGTTGCTCTTGAGATAACAGTTAAAGCATCTTCTACTTAAAAGCATGGTCAAGACTGGATTTGGGAACACACCATGAAGGCATTTTCTACCCTTCTGGATTGCAGTGGTATAGGCTAATGGCCCAGGAAGCATGATTTGGCAAAAGAGTCATAAATATGTATATTAGGTTATATATATAAGGGCTGTCCGGAAAGTATCCAGCCATGGTTAATACTGTTTTTCATATTACATGGCTGGATACTTTCCAGACAGTCCGTGTGTGTGTGTGTGTGTGTGTGTGTGTGTAGCTATGAATATTTACAGCTCTCAAGAACAACAACAACAAAATGGATCACAGTGTTCAGATTTTCTTTTAGATACCAAAGCCAATAATTTGCGTCTTTATGTAAGATGTTCCAAATTCACCAAGGTCATTGGTATTTTATAACAAATAGCATTGCATTGAAATTTCTACAGTTCAATTTGAATTTCACATCAGACCCAGGTTCAATAAAGAACGATTTTGACCTGTGTTCTGAAAGAATAAAAAATTATTTAGACAATAAGTAAGCATCCATCTCAAAGAATACACTCAAAATTGATTCACCCTTTAAAACTTTTTCTACAATGGATGCTGGCAGTTATTGCTCTTTAGTGATCTTTTATACATATGATGTAATGCAAGTGTCAGAAATTGCTTTTTGAAAAGAGTTACTCCTTGCTATGCAATCACAATTTTTAAAAAATATTTTTTTTCTTTGGCTGGAAAGTGTATATATTTCAAGAACCCTTCTAAAGTTTTTGGCATTTCTGCATATTACTTTTTAGATTATGATTGATATTTTATAAATTCTTTTGCCAAATATATGTTTTATTGTAGGTTTGCAGGATTTTCTTGGCCCTTTCCACCAAACCCAGGAAGACCCCAGGCATTCTACTCCACAAGTAACTCAGATGGGACTGTGCCACTCTTCTGGGACATTAGCACTCATGCTCGAGCGCTATTCCCGGAGCACTCCTCTTCCAACTAGTCATCTTGAAGCCAAAGAAACACATTGGCCGTATTCATGCAATATTCTTGTTTTCAAGACTGTTTATGGCTTGAAAAGCATAAATGTTCCCTTGGCAACCTGAGATAGATGGCTTGAGAACAGGCTGTGTTAGAAATCCCAGGACTGGTGAACAGAGGTCTTCAATTACCAGGATGAGGGGCATGTGGAAAAGAATTCGCCAGGCTACAGAACTGGTCTGGGTCCTGTGGTGTCCACAGACCTTCATCCTGGGTCTTCTATGCCCTCTTATTTGCAGTTCTTACTCCTTAGTGTATCTGTGTTTATCTACAGCTGGCTGAGAATCAGGTTTGACTGTCACCTCTTTGTGACGAATATCTGTGACCAAATCTGCGAGCCACCCAGCATGATGGTCCAATCTGTTTACTCCCTCCTAGCGTGAAAAAGCAGCAGACTCATACCTCTGTGGCACAGTTGTTTCCAAAACAATGACTAGAAGCGATGACTGTCTTTACCAGGCAGGGTTCACCTCCAAGGGCTGTGCTGAGTGAAGACACAGCTCGCTCACGGCAAAGGTCAGTCAACATTTGCACACGGAAGGGCTTGACTCTCGGCCGTGTGACATGTGCAGTCTAGAGAGCACGTGAGTGTGGTTCCCAGGCCAGGACTGCACCGCGGTGTGCCGACAGAGGCACGCTCGCTAAATCACAAGCAGGAGGCACCTAGTTAGTTATTCAGGGCTGTTCGTGCATAAGCCACACACCGTTTAGCAGAAGCCACATGCTCGATTTTACAACACATATGCAGGGCAGGAGAGGGAGCCAGGAGCAGAGGAAAAGCATATCATGGGGGCAGATAATGTGAGCCGGCGGCGTATAAATGCCCAATACCCAGGGATCGTCTGCCAGCATGCGTGACATCAGTAACAGCAAGACCGAATTGTTCGTGATCTGAGGCTCATTCAGCTCCACTCTGGTGTAGTTTATGGGCTTGATGGATGGGATGGGGCTGGCCCAGAGCTCCTTTCACCCGGGCCTGCCAGGCTGGCCCAGCGCAGCTGCACATTAGAATGCTGCTCTGAGCACGCTGCTCGCCGATCTGCAGGACGGCCGGCTGGCTGCTCAGATGCGCATACAAAATAACTCTCTGGGTCCAGAATGGTTTATTTAGGTTTTGTTTAGAGATTTGCCTGGGCTGGATATATTTGAATACCTGCAGCCTGGTTTCAAGACCATTAAAAACACATCTGTTAGAGTGAGAAACTGGCATGAAAAAGGCAGGCCATTAAAGACCACACACACACACACACACACACACACACACACAGAGACGTTTTGCAGGAACTGACTAGGAAGTCTCAGGAAGCATACTTGTAGGAGCATTTTGGCTCTTCAGTTGTTAACACTAGCTCACCAAATATTTAGATAGGATCTACTGCATCCCTGATCCTACTCTCAGGTCAAGGAGACTGACCAAGTCCCAGGCCTCATGGACCTGATGTCCCAGTGGCTGGTTAAGGTTCTGTTCTGTCTCCAGCCACCTACTGTGAGCTGCTGCTTCTTTGAAATGGTTGTGGGCTTTAACCTAATGGAAGGAAAAGGCACATGGCCACAGAATAGCGATGGGCCCCTTTAACCAAAAGGAAAAAGCTCAGAGGAGGAGACACACAGGTATATGCAAATATTTGTCATCCTGAATGTTTTCAAAATTTTTCCATCAATGTCCTCCCTTCATCACTCACTCTCATCCCTAACATCAAGTCTGTGGACATTTAGAAACGGAGGTGAGAAATAATGACATGGGTCATTTCTAGGCTTTCAGGTAGTGCTCCTGGGGAATCCCCACCCAGACAAGCTTTGGGGACTTGTTCTAGCCAAGTCTACAACCTACAAATTGACATGAAAGATGGCATTTTACCAGTGAATTCTAGTCATGTAAAGAGTTAATTTGCGTGGAAGATACTTGCTTCATCTACTCCCATTGCCAGACATACAAACAGTTTTCCTGGCAAGAGATCTTACAGCTCTCTATGGCAACCTACCAAAAACTACAACAGATTCTAATGCACCTGCATCACAGAAGGGAAGACATGCTTATTCCCAGGGAAACTCAACAGCAGGCGGGAAGGAGGACCCGTGTCAGAGGCAGGGAAGTGATCATAACGGATACTACACCACGGAAACAGTCATTATATTAAAATTTTAAAAAGACTCCAGATATGTTCCTCTTTTTTAAAAAAGCTGAAAATGGTTAAGGGGAAGGAGCTGGAAAAGATAATCATGGAACTGTGAATCGAGAAGTTAAGTGTACGTAATGAAGAAGATGGGCGTGGAACTATGAATGAGAGGAGAATTAACCCAAATTACACGGCTACACATCCCGGGTGTCGTGGACCTGGGGACTAGATCTGGCCTTTTTCAGGCTTCCGTAGCATCTAAATTCATCACTGTTTGGATTCTTCTAAACAAGGCCAGCCAATATCCCGCCTGGCGGGGGGACTGTGGGGACCCTTGCGCTAATGTGTCTGAAGAGCCGTCTATGCTGGGGATGAAAGGATTCATATGAACATGGGATATTATCAAAGCTAAACATATTTTAAAGCCCCGGGACTCCAATTGAGTTTTCCTTTCTCAGATGCCTACTGAATAGTTTAAATGGCTCCAACATGACTTTGAAGTTTTATTAAGGATGACTGGAAGATCAAAAGCATAAAAGCCATATGCATGAGACACTGGAGAGAAAAGGACAGGCTCCAACAAATCGTACCAATGTGACATTGTTTTGACAATTAGAGACTTTTTTAATAAAAAATTTTATTTTTAAAAAATTTGAAAATAGAAATAATGTCCAAGAATAGGAAAACAAAATCCCATACTTCTATCATTTACAATGAACAGCTGACATTTGCATGCTATTTGATTGAAATCTATTTCAAGACAGTCAGTGGTAAAGATATAGCTAAACTTAGTCCTGTGTGCTGCCAACTTCCATACTAAGGGTCAAGCATCAAACAAAAAAGGTTTCTGTTCTAGTCTGTTTTTTATGTGTATGGATACATAGATTGCATTCTTAATATTATAGACTCTTTTGTGTCTATTATCAATTTATGTCCTCTATCAATTAGAGGATATTACACTATACTTAATGATGTCCATTTTGCTTTCTCATTCTCTATTTTGGTTTTGAGGTATTTCTGCACTAATATAGAAAGATAAATACAGTTGTAGAGTGAGCGTACTCTGACTCTATGGCACTGATACCATATTGTTTATCTGTCCTCCCACGGATAGACATTTTGTTTCTCTCCAACCTTTTGATATTGCAAACTATGCTAGAATAGACATTCTTATACATATCTGCTGTGTGCATATGCAATAATTCATCTAGGTTACATATCCAGAAGCGGAATTGCTTGTTTGCAGGGTAGGCACATTTTTAAATTTTCCAAGATGCTGAGATGCTGCCTCCCAAATAGCTGCACTGTTGAGACTCCCCACAGGCAGAGCAGAGAAGCCTGTTTCCCTTGCTGTATGGCCAACACATCATCCTGCTTTTTACTTCTTGCCTGTCTCTCTTTTATACAAATGGTATTTCTTGCTGTTTTAATGTGCGTTTCTCTGGTTATTAGTGAACCAGAGTATCTTTTCATAGATGTGCTGGATTTCTTCTATCAGTTGAGCTTTCATACACTTTCCTTATTGATTTCTAAAAGTTCTTCATTTATTATGCATACATATCTCTTGCCTGTTATATACCCTGAGATTATCCTTTCCCAGCCTGTCACTTGTATTTTAAACATTTATGGTGTAATTTGAGATGTAGGAGTTTTATATTTTGAAATAATCAAATTTGCTATATTTTTATTGCTTGAGAGTATTTTTTGTGTAGTTTAATAAATTGTATGACAACAACTTCGTAATATCTAAGATGGGGGAGGATTTTCTTAGAGTTTTTTTCCACACTTAATTTCTTAACCCAAAAGGAATGAATATTTGTGTATTGTGTAAATTAGGAATCTTATTTTTTGTTTTATTTTATTTTATTTTATTACATGTGTGTGGCCCCATCGTACTCCTCTCAACTTTGTTTATTCCTTCACCAGCACCATGTGGTTGAACCACATGCTTTTATGACACATCTTCATATCAATTGTGACAGTTCCTATGCCTGTTCGGATTCTCTGCAAGCATCTTAGGTATTTGTGCACCTTTAATTTTCCATATAAATTTTTGAATTCACTTGTAAGCTTTCACAAAAATATTATTGCTGGGACCGTGGCTGACTTTGTTTTAAATTTATAGGCAAATTTGGGGAGAGTTGACATGCTGCCGTGCTGAGTCTTCTTACCTATGAATAAGACAGTTTTCTTCATTGATTTGATCTTCTCTGTCTTTCACAATCTTTTTCATAGTTAATGGACCTGTACAGTTTTTGTTAAATGTATTTTAATCTCATGATGCGGTTTTTGTTTTTGTTTGTGTTTTTCCTGTCATGAACAGTATCTTTTTTATATTACACTTATTTTTAAACTTCTTTATCCCTGATGTAAAGGAAATATTCATCTTTCACTGCTAATTGGTGTCCATCGGCCTCATGCAATTTGTATTGTTTCTAAAAGTCTGACCATTCATTTCCTCGATTTTTCTGTGCAGAGAACCATATGCTCTTCTTATGCCAACACTATTTCCTTGTTTTCAGTGGTTTTAAGTGCTTTTTTGTATTGTTTTCCATTAGAGCAACAAAAATACCATCTTAAATACTGGTGTGAGATTTGCAACCTGATAGTATTTCTGATGTAAATAGAATGTTTCCAATGTTTCACCACAAAGTGCCATGTTTGTTGCAGGGTTTTAGTAGGTACTCTTTACTGTGCCGGAGAAGACCCCTTTCATTCCTGGTATGTAAAGGATCATATGTTTTTCAAATGATAAATGGCCAGCTACAGGCCATGAAGTCTTTTTCCTGTGTCTATGGAGATGGAGAGAGTATGTTGTTTCTCTTTTAATCTATTAATGTGGAAAATTACATTGAAATCTTACCTTTTTATATTCGTGTTAATTACTTTTCCCCCCTTTTTACCAAAATATTAAATGCACATATTTCAGGAATTGAATAGTAAAAACAATAACAACAGCATATAGCAATACACAGCACCTTCTTGCTACTCCCTTTTCCATTCCTGTCTTATTCTACAAAAACCATCACTTTTCAAGTGGTTAATTTCAGCACAATCGCATCAACAATAGAAGATACAGTCTCCACTTTCTTTCATTCTTGTGGCTCACTGAAAACTGATTCCAGCGTGGTTATAGCAAAGAACAGTTATTGCATCTCTATTTGCTAAGTGTTCTCAGTTTTAAAATTGGAGAGTTGGCTGAAAGTTGACTATTATTATGCAAACGTTATACTTTATTTGCATATTATAGTCCTACTGGATGAAAGCCAATCTCTTTTTCAGGGAACTCAGCCACAGGAAATATTTTTTCCTAAACAGTTTTATCATTTTGGATCAGATTACAATTTATTTTTTAATCCTTCTGTTGCTTTTGGAGTTAGATCTGTGTTTTGTTTTAATAATGTTGTAGTTGTTATGCATGAATTGTAAGCACTCTAAAAATGTAATTGATCCTCACAAGAGCCCTGCAAACTGGTAGAAAGTTTTTAATGACTTTTTAAAAAAATTTTTAATAAAAAACAAAAGTTCATTATTAAACTTTCGTATATGAATATATAAAGAAAAAATTAAAATCATTTTTCTTCTATCTGCAGTTAACCAATTTTAATAATTTTTGTACAACTTTACCTTTTTTATTAGATGCATATGCTTTTATAAAATTTATACTTTGGATACTGCTTTGCTTTCTTCACTAATTATTATATAATTAGCATTTGCTGTGTTCATGAATATCATTTTAAAATTATAGTTTAAATGACAGCAGAATACTTCATCCTATAAATAGAACAAATTTGATTTTAGCATTCTTTTGTGCTTGAATATTTGCCTTATATCAACTAATCAATATAATAGATAATAATGTGCATTTTGCATGTTTTTGTTTACTTATTTATTATTTGTTCTAATTATGTCTTAGAAACAAATCTTTGAGAGGAAATTGCTAGAAGATCTTGTGCTGACACCTGTCTGTTCTGCTGTATTTGTTTCCCCTGAATCTATTACATTTCACGATATATATCAAGTTCACAAAATATCTTTCTAATGAATGTGTGAATGTGTAAAGGAATAAATGAATGGGAATGTGAAACAGCCAACCCAAATTTGAGACGCTTTAAAACCTTGTTATGCATTGCCAAATTACTTTCAAGAAAGACATCTCCAAATTATGTTCCCCCTAAGGGTGTTGTCAACCAAGACAGGCTAGTTTATGTTACAGTCACAAGCACTGCTGTCCTGGGGGCTTCCCGCACAAAACACGTTCTTTTCTTGCTCATGTTACACATCCACTGAAGGTTGGCGGGGTGTCTCTGCTCTTCATTGTCCCAGGGAACCCAGGTGAAGGAGGCTGCTTGTGAGCGTGGCTGGGAAGAGGACGTGGCCATATGTTTAAGGGGCTCTCACAGCTCTGACCACACGGGATGTGCGTCTCTGCCGCCTGCATGCCCTGCTCAGAGTGAGCACTTGGCCACACCTGCCTTCCAGAGCAAAGGAAGTGCCCTGAAGTTAAAAAAAAAAAAAAAAAAAAAGGAAAACATTTGATAAACAGTATTAATTATTACCACACAGTGAATGGCCTTCATTGATACTGATATTTACTTTAAATCTCAATAAATTGATAGCCAAAAACTGTATCTGTTAAGAATTTAGAGTCCACTGATAACAAGTGAGGATGAACATTGTTTTATGTGTTTTACCCTTATTTTTATGACCTTTGGACTTTGTATTTTTTGCTCATATTTTAACAATAATAACATTAACAATAACACAAACGGCAAAGAGCTAACATTGTTGTAGAGCACTTCAAGTGCTGGGCCCTGGTCCACAGGGGGCTTAATGTGTTTTTGATCGATACATATGAGTTTCTTGCATATTTAGAGGCATAAGTTCTTTATCGAACATTGCACATATTCAGCCAGGGTGTTTTGTTCTTCAACTTTACCTCAATGTAACCTATATGATGAAGTAACATATCTAATCAATCGATTTCACTATTATAGTTTCTTCTTTTACTGTTATACTAACAAATCCTCCTCCATGTTTAGATTAAATGCAAATTCATTAAAACATTAATTGAAATATCTTCTCATTTATAAATAAATTCAAATTCAAATCAGAATTTAACTTTTTAATTTATTAGGATTACATTAAATACACGGTGGTGAGTTGGCAATCCATTGAGTTTCTTCTAAACAACTAAAGAACACATACAAATGTTACAAGATATATACAAAAATATATGCCAAATGATCTTTGTCTTCTCCATGATTCGAGGCGAGCCCTGTCTTGTGCGCTATAATCTCCTGTCCACTAGAATCTCCTAGTGCACTGGCTTGTTACCTGTGCACTGTTACCAGACGGGCGTGCTTTGCTTTTGGGGTCAGTGATAGGGAAGAACTAGTCCATGTGAGCCTTTGTCACTCAAAAGCTAAGATGATTTGTCTTCATCCGAAGTCAACAGCCCATCAGAGGGGCTCCTAAGGTGGGCAGGTGAAGGTTGCGAGAGGAGAAGGGATGGGACGGACTGAATGAACAAATGAACAAATCCTGCTGCAGAGCTGTACAGAAGTGCTGTGGTGGCAGGTGGGATGGTCTCAGAGGACGGGAAAGAGTCTCACAGGCAGTGAGATGCTAGGGCGGGTGCTGTAGGTGGAGGAGACATCTAGGGCTGCGCGTGAGGAATGACTGTCACCACTCACTGTCTCATACACACACACGGAATGCTCACATCAGGACGATTGTTGGTGGTCATTTGATGAACAAAACCCTCATGTTAGAGATGGAGAGAGGGAGGGAGTGTGTGCTGAGGGCGGTGGAACTGGGGGCTTGTGAACCGCAACCTACTTACCCTGCTCGACTCTCCCGGCCGCCCTCCTGCTTCAGGCTCAGTCTGCTCGGGGCGACCGCCCTGCTGAGGATCACAGGGGTGTGAGGGGATTTCACATTGTCAGCGCTGAATTGATTGCATCACACTTTGGGACTTTACCTTAGATTTTGAGTAAGAAGAGAGGTCAAGTTAACATTCTAAAGAAACATGATTTACTGTGTTTGGGGAAAGAGTTAAGCAATTTAGAAGGAAAAGTCAAAATTGAAGAACAAATTAGTACAAAATTATTTTGTTTCCGGCATGGGAGTCTGAGGACTGCAATCAGAGGAAGCCCGGGACAGGAGAAGAGACTGGCCAGGGACAGGTCAGCCAGTCAGATGACGAGGGTACCCGTGTGCCTTGCTGGCTGATTTAAGCTTTGCCACTGAAGGATGCTACAATCAGGTGCAAGCAGAACTGTCATACTACCAGCACCACGGACAGTGACTCTGGAAGTCAAGATAGGCGCCAGAGACACCGTTGGGAAGTTGCCTGCAGTGGTAGTCCAGGAGAAAGGGCAGCCCCCAGACAGGGTAGCCTTGTGGGGATGGAGAAAGTGGGTTCAATTCAAGAATATTGAGGACAGTAGGGCTCAGTGTCCTGGGAGCCAGGGCAGGATGCAGGCAGGAGGAGACTGGATTCGCAGGGTCAAGTAGAGCAGGGACCTGCTCAGGGCCACCTGCCAGGAGTGTCCTTGCCGGACCCAAGATGCTGACTGAGGACTGTCTCAGCCCTGTCTGCCTCCTGTTGCTTCTCAGCTCCTCACTTGTCCCTCTCTCCAAAGGAGGGAGGGAGGGAGGAAGAGTGAAGCCAGAGGCCCTGGGGGAGCCGGGCAAAAGTGGAGCTTGAGCAGGGGAAGTGCTGTGGGAAGGGAGCCCAGACCTGCATGCTCAGCGCCATTTGCACTGAAGGAAGCACTGTTATTTCTCAGGCCCCGGGATCCTCCCAACGCACAGCCACTGGCGTTCGCTGACACCCCCTTAAGCCTCTTCAGGGTCGCGAGGGATGTGATAGCCCAGGGTTATCACACAGACATCCACATCCAGACTGGCTGTTGGTCGCACTGACCTGATGTCATGGGAAGGAGGGTCTGCATCCTCTTTAAATTGAATAGACAACTAGTTATATATGATTCTGAAGCTGACAGGGGTCACGTTCCAGCAGGGTGGTGGAGAAGGTGTTCACGGGCAGTCCCTATGCTTGCCTGGCCACTGGCTCCCTGCCTCCCCAGCCATGTCCTCAGGCCGCCCAGCTGGGAGGCAGCAGCAGACAGGCCTTGCTTCATGCCTCATGTCCTCGGCCTTTGCTTGCCCCGCCCCACCTGTTACTGCAGGTGTGTGTTGCGGATCCCCTCGGGCCTTAGTGTTAGCTGAGGACCAGCTGTTGCTGGGCTCTAGCGTGACGGTCTGAGATTTTTAACCCACCTATGAAACACACAGACCCGCCCACTCCACACACACAACGGAGAACACCTGGAGTGACTCACTTGGCTCCACCGCTCAGGAGCCGTCTCCCTACCATGGACCTTCAAGCTGGAGGACTAGTAAGATTCTGTGCGTCTTGTTCAGCCCCTCCCCCCGCCCCATGCACAGACCCAGTCAGGCAGGAAGCCGGCACTTTGTCACATACACATAATTTCTTGTGCCACGTTAACCAATCTGATGCCTGTGACGAGGATACCTTAGGCTTAATGTTTGAGTTAAATTTAAAAGCATCTTGGTGACTTATGTGTTGTAAGGAAGTAGTCTACAGTGCTGGGGGCTAAGATGTCACTGATGGAGAAGCACAACGAAGCTGTTTAGCAGATTTGCGTGGGCGAGGATGAGTCACGATTCGTAGTGAAGGCAGGATGACGGGGGCATGCGTTCCTGTAGTAAATGCCTTCCAGTAGCAGGAGGGGTATCCCACACAGACGCTAAGGAAACAGCCTCCACCACCGTCTGAGTGCTCACACTGCATCAGCTGGTCAGGGAAATGCTCTACTGTTGCTTTCTCTGGCTTCTTTTTTTTCTTTTAAGGGAAATGACATTTTTAAGGAAAAAAAAGATGCTGAATACATGGATTTATATTGTCATTCCTTCCAAGGAAGAGTGTGCCAGTAAAGTGTGGAAACTGAGGATGATATCTTTAGTCTTTCAAGTAAGCATTTAAAAAAATTTCTGGTTTCTCTCTAAATTGAACAGCACTCAAAAGCACACACAGTCCATTCTTCCGTAATCCATGTCAGTCAGTGGTGACCACTGTTACCACTGTGAGTGTTTATTTTTATTCTTTATCTTGACAGATAGATAGGTAGATAGACGATAGACAGATATTTAGGTTGGATCGATGGATGCTTGACTGATAACGCTAGGTGGCTGGACAGATGGGCAGGCACGAGGTAAGCTGGAACACTTGTAAAGGAAACAACGGAGTAGACAGGAATTGTGATGAAGATGATGACACCTCCCTTGTTTAGTTAAGCACCTGTTGAGTTTGGGTCCTCTCAGAAGCAGACCTTGAGACCAGGATTCGGGTGTGAGTGGTTAATCTGGGAGGTGAGTCGGGAAGCGGCAGTAAGAGTGGGTAAGGGATGGGGGGCGGGTATCGGCAGTGCAGGTGCAGTGCTGAGCAGGTACAGCTGTGGACAGTGGAGACTGCTCTCTCAGGGCCCCCGGGAGACCCTGTCAGCCACGTGCAGGATGGGGACACTGGAGCACTCACCACCCACCCCCATCCTTGAGTATCTGGAGGCTGCTCCCAGCAACACTGACTGGCTGGCACGTTCGGTCAGCCGCGTGTGCACACCTGTAACCAGGGTGGGAGTCACAGGGGTTGCATGACGGGGGAAGTGGTGGAACCAGAAAGGAGAGGTGTCCAGAGATACGATGCAGGCAGGGCCCTGACAGCTGACAGACCCACCGTGTTTGAAGTCCTCTCTCCCCCACCACATGAGACGTCCTGTTATCCTGCAGCCGCCCTCAGACATGTTCCCTCCACCCCTTCCAATCCTCAGAGCCTAGGTCAGACCTTTACAATGTTTATGCAACATTTCCCTAAGTGTTTACACAGACTACAAGCCCTACAAGATTGCCTGAGAAAAACAGAGGTCAAACAACTTTTCTAAATTCTGCCTTATATTTCTCCTTGGAGATTCATAATTACTACTTTAAAAAATTTTAATTTTGTTTATCCTTATTACTTGTAATATTTTTATTATAATTGACATAACAACCCACAGATATCACTGTCCCGTGGGTCTCAATTTAGGAAGTGCTAGATTGCTGCAGTAGCTTAATTTGTGTGTCTGCTGTCGCTCCCATTCCAATTTCCATCGTTGTAAATTTGGGGCCCACATTCATGCTTCTCCAAGTCTGCCTTTTGATCTTATAATTCCCTAATGTCCCATCTTTTAGGAAATATTTTTTGCTAAGTTGTATTCAGCCCAATTTACCATTTGTTGCCTGTGATTTTTTTGAATGAATTTATGATTTATTATTTCTTCATCTATACATTTAACAAATATGTTCTGGCACATAATTATTTTAGATTTTAAAAGAAGTGGATTAAAATGATCAACTCACCCTTTGCTTACACATCTTTGTGCTCTGGCTAAATTAACCAATATTCTGGAGACATCTACTTGCTTGGATATCCACTTTTCTTCATTCATTCAACTGATATTCAAATGCCAATAGAGCACAAAAGAATTATCCATCATATTTTTATTTGAAGGTTTCATATATCTAGGTCCGTGTTCTCTATTAGATCAACCTCTTGAGGGAGTTGTATATTTTTGACACTTTTGTGGAGCCAGAGGGATGCCAAGGTCAAGTGCATGGGGGCACCTCTGCACAGGGTCTACTGACCTGATAGACCAAGATCTTCAAAGGTAGCAGAATAGGCCACTAACATTGAGTCCCACATGGCCAGATGGAAGAAAAAAGGGTCCGATTATCACTTCTGTAGAAAGTGCCTGTCCCTGTCATGCTGATGAGTAGTGCTGGTGGGCGTTCCATGAATATACAGCTTTTAATATGTGGGACCTGAAAGAAACTTTTAAGGGATTCATTAGTCTTGTGAGAAGTGCCCAGGATCTGTCATGAGTGGGAGGAGGGGTAAGAGAGAAAAACTGTACAAAGGTCTCATTTCCATTTCTCATCCTCAGTTGGAAATGGAAAGAATAACATATAATATGCCCTAAAGAGAGAGAGAGAGAGAGAGAGAGAACTGACTTCCTGAATCACTAAAACTGCTTTCTAACAAATATGCACCATCGCTGTGTGTATGGTGGGACAGACAATTACCCGTGGGGCACGTAATCTCTCCTCCCGTGGCGTAGCGGTCACCTTCCACCCAGGTGTTTCTGACGTTGTATTCAGCTTCACCTACCTCTCTCTTTAATCTGTGGGTTGATATGAATCAACTAGGGATGAATCAGCTTGGGAGCATGTGTAAGCCTGTAAGCTCAGAAGAGCATATCGCTGGAGAAATAAAATAAATTCTACAAACACACAAAGAGCACACGCTGGATCCGGCTGCACGCAGATGTAAACGCATGTTGAGCAGTGCCTTGTCACTGCTTGCCGTTGTGTCAGCTGGGAGGTCACACAAGTCCTTTGTTCAGCATCCATAGGTCAACAAGCTCTTTGACAATTTCCCTAGCTAGGCCTGCCTGAGAGGAAGGTCTCCGCTGAGTTCGATTTTGGGAAGTTTGCCCATCATGATATTTGTTGGAGACGCTCCAAACTCAGATACTTCGCACAAAAAACCTATTCAAGGAAATTAATTGTAACCAGCATCTCATAAGGAGACACCACTTTGTGCTGCTGATGTATTCTGAGACTTCAGACGTTGGAAAATTCTCCAGGATAATTGAGAAGCTGGACTTATTCCCTCATGAGACTGTGACAAATTATCAATCTGGCTGCTGTTCTATTTATATGTCTCTCCCATCCCTCTCTCAAGAGATAAGGAATATGGCCCTTAAGAAATGGATGACTGCTACAGCCTCATAATGAGAAAGCTAATAAAGGAGGAATTTTTAGCAGGATAAGTGGCTTTTGAATAAAGGATTCCTTTATTACTTCATGAATCACAGTTAAAAGCTAATGTCATGGGGCTGAGGAATTATCTGAAGTTCAAAATAAACGAGGAAGAAATAGAAAAAAAAAAACTAGGAAACTTCTCAGAATGTTGGCTTGGTGGTGCAGTTTGTCAGAAATGAATGAAAAAAACCTTGTTAATATTTCCACTTTATCTTAGGGAACGAGGATCCCAAATGTCCCTTTTGTGTCACCGACATTGGTAGTCAGCCGGGTGTCGGGTGCCGTAAGTTTGGTGTTGGTAGTATAGTTATGTGTAAGAATAGAGACAAAACGATGCTTGGGTTATTATTCGCAATTCAGCGTTATGATCCAGTTACCAGGGACATAAGGGATGGGAGAAAAAACCCTAAAACCAAAAAAACAGGCAATGCAGGGACCTGGGCAAGGGAGAGGAGGGGTTACTGGAGGTGAGCGGGTGGGTGGGATGTGCCCCACCCGCTGCCATTTGGACTCTCGGATTTCTGGCGCTTCCAGTGCCCTGCATGGAGCAGCGAGGGGAGAGGGCCGCCCACGTCTTAAGAAGCGTGATGCCTGGGCGATCCACCTGGGTGCCCACGCGCGACGCCGTCTCGGAGGCAGGTGGGAGGACTCTGGGCTGCAGGTGTAACCGTGGCACGGCTTGGGAATTCCTATGAGATGGCAGCGGTTGGCAGGAAGCCAGCGCCGTGCTCAGATCCGTAATTAGTGGTGCTCAGAAGAGGTCCCGGGCTGGCAGGGGTGCGCATAGCGTGCCAGGGCGCAGGGCGGATTGGCAGGCGCCAAGGGCAGTTCTGACGGTCAAGGCTGGCAGGTGCCGCGGGCAGGTGCGTGCACGCGCTCTCGGGCGCCCCGGCGCGCCCTCTGCCGGCGGAGACCAGCCCTGCGCCCCTGAGGCCTGGGGGACCCGCAGGACGCGGGATCTGAGCAGGAGCGCGCCAGGGTCTCCGGAGGATGTCGGTGGTCCCTGCATTGCTGCTCGGATCGAGCGCCCTGCGGACACTGCCGATGGTGCCACGTTGAGGAGACAACAGAAATAGGGGAGGATAGAAGGGGACTCTCCAGGGTCCCCACGCCTTGCAGTGTGGATGAAATGCAACTCGCCTTCTAGAGAAGCGCGTTAGCCGTGGGAAAATAGGCTCATCAAATCGTCTCCAAACCAGAGATGCTACGCGCACGTGACCCAAGACATGTTTAAATAAATGGTAGGGGCTCCCTGTTCTGCGCTCAGGACTTTCTCCCTGAACTCCATGTTCGTGCAGAGGGTGCAGGAGAGGAGCGCGTCCTGAGTGGCATCTTCTCAGGGGACATGTCTCAGTGGCCCCGTAGACGTTGACAACCCACCTTTAGTGGCTTTCTCGCCACTTGGCCCTGTCTATGTGTCCAGCACAGCAGGCGCATCCCAGAGCGTGGCCCCTGCTCTCCTCTCTGGACCGCGGATACACTGGCACAGGACTGTGACTTCTCCTCCCTGCAGCCCACCCACCCAGCCCAGTCTCCAGCCATGCTGGGTCCTCCTTCAATGCTGGGAAAATAAGTAAATAAAGGAACGAATGAGTGAGGGGACCTCTCAGGGGAAAGGGATTTGTCTCTCCCACGAATCCTGCTGGGAATCCTTCCAGGGACGATGAGTCTTGAAATGGATCACTTTGTCCTGATGACAACCTTCACCTGGCTTTAAAACCTTACCTTTTCAAGAAGACATCAGAACCACCCCCTTAGCAAGCTCCAGCATTGGTGAGTAGGGAGGAAATCTGAACCCCTAAATCCTGTGAACACAGCGGCACAACCCAGATGACGTGTCAGCTCGGTGGCCACCCTGGGAGCCAGTGATACCAAGGCCATCAGGTGACAGCAGGGAGGAGGGCACAGCCCATGTGAACAGAGCCTGCCTGCCGGAATCCTACCATCCAAGGAGTCCCCTCGGGAAGAGGCTGGCCTGCTGCAGCTGCTGTTGGCCTCTGGGCTGCGTGGCCATGGCCCAGGAGGTGGATTGGCAGATATGGAGGGGACAGGTGCACACAGGGCTGAGGACCCCCCTGGAAACCCCTCTAGCAGCTCTCCAGGCCTTGCAGACACAGCCCCCCAGGCCCGGCTGCCTCTATCTCTGTTGCTGTCACTTCCACACACAGGTCTGCACCTCCATCCCACCCCACCCCTGGCCTCAGCACCCCCTGTGCCCCTTCCTGTAAGCCCTCCCCTCCCACACCGCAAACCCAGCCCCAGCTCCCCAGACACAGGGGAACCCATCCTGCCACAGGAAGGCCGTCTGGCTGTTCACGGGAGACTCCTGCCCTGGGCTGGGCCCTGCCCTGGGCCTCAGGATGACCTGCTCCTCTCTGGGTGACCCTGTGCCCGGGTTGTCTCTTCCAGGTGCTGGCCCTCCTCTGCCAGGGGCTGTTCCTTCGTAGCTTACCTTTCTCCGCAGATGGCAGAAACATGGAAGACAGGATCAATAAGCAGTTCTTTCTCCCCTGAATAGTGCTTAATACTTGAAATCATAAAAAGCAATGATTTTTAAATGAATAAATAATTAATACAAAGGCCAGTTCATGTAACTTTACCAGTTTTGCCTGTATAGAGTAGGGAAGTCGTCATTTCCTACAGGGATTGCTGGAGTCAGTCTCATGTTTTGTGCTGTACGATGGGGCAACACTGGGTGCACTGGGCAGGGGCAAGGGCGAATTCTGATCTGATGCACACGTGCTGGAGAAGAGCTGGTCCTCCCAGACCCCGGCAGCCCCTGCTTTCTTCTCGAGGGTGTCATAGTTTAGTTGGAGACTCTCGGCACATGGTAGAGATGGGAGTGAGTCAGCAGACTGCTGGAAAAGAAGCTCCAAGTTGAGCTGTGTCTCCTGCCCCAACCCTACAAGAAAACCCGGACACGGGGAGAGCTCCACCTTGCGAGCACCTGCCAGTTGACCCATGCGGACCTTTTTTTTCAGTACCTACTTAGGTGACCAAAGACATGTGAGAAATCCGTGGCTGTTGCCCATTCTCCTGGCTAAGACTTGGTGCTGTTGGAGGTGGGACCAGAGGAGGTCCCAGCCCAGAAGGCCCCTGTGTTTCCTGAGCCACCTGCAGAAAGGCCCATGTTTATGTGCTTTACCAGAGAGCAGATGGAGGTTTAGCAAAGCATAAATAAAGAGCAGAAAACTTGATTTGAAAGGGTACATTGTCTGTGATTTTCAGCCTCCAATTCGTAGCAGAAATTACTTTTCTGCTTGAACCATGAACAGAGCTCAGCGCCAACATCAGAGCATTTGTTAGGCATCTGCGGGGTGGATGCTCTGGCATTCACAGAACACCCAGGCCATTGAGCTGTTTGTCTAGAACCCTTCCAAACCAGCCGAATATCGCATGTGGGCTCAGAGAGCTTATTATTCAAATGGAACACTGATTCCCTGAATAGTCTCATTTATAGGCTTGGGCCAATTGCCATGTGTCCTATACTAATTACTTTCTATTTCCAGCCACTGCTGAAGTAGCTACCTGTCTTCATAAATCAAACATATTGGAAACAATGTCCAATCCAATTACTACTACAAAATTCGACATCTTGCAAGTTTTTCTTGCAATTATTTTGGATAAGTACCATAGAATTAAGTGCTGCTTCTTACAGCAACCCAAACTGTCAGATCCATCAAGGCTAGGTAAACCAGTTGTCTTTCTGACATATTATATCAATGCCAAGATGTTGGTATGTTGCATGAATCAAATCTAAACTCTCAACTAGTGTTTAATATCCACTGCAGAGTGGCCAAACCTGTCCTCATAGCTTCCACATGACCATAGTGTCACCTTCCCTAGGCTGCTCACCTCTGCCTACGTATACCCCTCTTATTACTTGGGGGCCAGACCTTCCCATTCTGCCTGAGAGCAGAGTGTGTGTTTAGAGTTGGGCGGCTGACAGGGAGAGTGCTAATGTAGCTTGTCTCTAAATTTCTCAAGGACAGAGAGCCTATTGCATTTGTCCTCTACAATATGTTACCAGCACCTTGCAGGTAAAAGGCCCTCACTAAATATCCACTGACTAATAAACATTTGTTGACTGAGTGAATGAAAAAATGAATGTCTATCTTGAGAAGAGTAAGCCAAACGAATAAATAAATAATTGAGGTTCACAATCATAACCATCTTAATTGATACTGTCCTTTGTCACATTTGCAGAAAGATCTAAAGCTTCATCAGACAATTGTTTTTAAGGGAATTTATAACATGATTTTACAGCTGTGATTTTTTTTCCTGAAAGGCAAATCCCAGGCCGGGCGCGGTGGCTCACGCCTGTAATCCTAGCACTCTGGGAGGCCGAGGCGGGTGGATTGCTCAAGGTCAGGAGTTCGAGACCAGCCTGAGCGAGACCCCGTCTCTACTAAAAATAGAAAGACATTATATGGACAACTAAAATCTATATAGAAAAAATTAGCCGGGCATAGTGGCGCATGCCTGTAGTCCCAGCTACTCGGGAGGCTGAGGCAGTAGGATCGCTTAAGCCGAGGAGTCTGAGGTTGCTGTGAGCTAAGCTGATGCCACGGCACTCACTCTAGCCTGGGCAACAAAGTGAGACTCTGTCTCAACAAAAAAAAAAAAAAAAAAAAAAAAAAAAAGAAAGGCAAATCCCATTAGATTTGAGATATACAAAGATTTCTACCTTTGATGAAAACTACTACATTCTTATTTTGCAAAATAATTTATCCCAACATTTTAAATCAAGTCACCTTTATATACTCAAAATATGATTGATTTTCAAGATAATTGGTGCCTTTCTAATCAAGAAGCCTCCAATTGTAAAAACTGAGTTTTCTTTATTAGCTTCTTGCTGTTTAAGCATCATCTGCAGTCTCTAGATGAAACGTGCACACATACACACACACACACACACACACACATATCACTCCAATGCATTAATCTAACATTTAATGCTTTTGATTTTGTTGTTAATTATCTGAGCTTTTCCACGTTTGGACCAAATTTTGATCCCCCTTAGAAGGATGTTGTTCTTGTTGATTCAATTTGGATGTTTAAAATCTTTGAAATTGCTACCTTTTCATGTATGCAATCAATCCATATTTACTTCTATGCACCAAGTGCCACTCCAGGCAACAGGGTATCCCTGCAGATCAAATAAACATAGCCCTCATATGGAAGAAACAGATAATAAATAAAATAAATAAGTGCAACCTACAGTATTTTAGATAACACATAGTTCGGCGAAAATCTTGGAGTGAGGGCCGCCTGTGTGGGACGGTGGTTGTAAGTTAAATCTGTGGTCGAGGATGGTTTCTCTGGGAAGCTGGTATTTGAGCACAGACTGGAAGGAGGTGAGGGAGGGAACAGGTGCCCGTGGGTGTTGTGAAGAGTGTCATTAGCTGAGGACACCTAGACATGGCACAGCCAGAGTTCTCTGGCCCACCAGCCTCACAGCCATGGCTCACCTGCACCGTGTCGCTCGTCCTGACTCCACCCTGCTGATGCCTGTTGCTGGCCAGTGGAGCTTTGCTGGCTGTCCCAGGGCTCAGATCCAGGGCCCAGGCTGGTTCATCCCCCACGAGGGCTGCCATCCTCTCTGAGCACACGGGGGCTGCTCCATGGCTGTGTTGAGAAAACGGAGGTCTTTATCTGGGTGATGGTGCTTCCTGTTTGTGGGGACCAACATGTAGATTGTATTTAATTCCTTGAATGAGATGGCCCTACTTTCTTCTATATAACTCCATATTTAGATCAGTATAGACATTTAAAATGATCCAGAATTATACCCACTCTGCGATCCACGTGTGCAGAATGGTGAGCACAGCTATGTAACCTCCACGGGGATGCCTTCAAACTTTTTATCACTCCATGGAAAGTAAATTGAACCTACAATTTCATTCTAGTATCTCCCTTACTTAAAAAACAAAAACAAAAACACCAAGGAGAAATATTGTAGACGCCATTATGATAACCGAAGTCTTCGTAGCGACCTGCACTGTTAGAGGCCTTTAATAATTATTGAACATTCCTCCCACCCCTTCCATGCTCTAGTTTAAGACAATTTTCTTATGTCCTTTGGTCAATGGGTATATCTTTTCCATAAAATAATCTTTCGTATCTGTGATCTTTTCTTCTTTTCCCTGTTACGTAAACCCAAATTGTATAAGCCCAGCTAGCCTCATGCAAAGTTGTCAAATAGGCGTTTCTCCCTTTTTCTGAGTCTCTTCATCGTACTTTTGGGTTCTCTTGACCAAGGCCTAGGATCTCTTGGAACAGGAAAGGTTCTGAGAGAAGAAAGTAATTCTCCCTAAACTGAAGAGAAATTTACAGAATGTTTGCGTTAAAGAAGGGTCACTATTTAAACATTTAATGCAGTCTGTTGAGTTGCTAATGTTACAATGTCTGCAATAGGTGTCAGGCTTCGGAGCACACATTTTGGAGGTGACCTTCCCTGCACCCTGGGTGTCTGCAACACGCGTGGTCTCCTGCACGTGAGGCCACAGGAGCTCTGCTGTAATAACTTTCACATGCCAGGCTTTCTCTGCATGTCTGAAAAGCCTGTCTGTCTTCTCTTAGGTTTCTCAAGTTCTTTATGAGGCTCTCAGGAATTCAGCTAACAGAAATCTGATAGCTAAGCAAGGATCCTTTTGCTCCCCTAAAATGCTCCATTTTCTGGTAAGGGCAGGTTTTTCCCTTCCTCAGTGGCAAATAACGTGGCTTTCTCACGTGGATAGTGCACAAGTTCCTGCTTCCTGCAGAATGCAGGGTTACTTAGCTGCCGCACCTCATTTAGTGCAATGAGAGCAGCTTCCTTTAGTGGGGTCCAGGTAAGTGAATCATGCAATATTTAAGGCCATGTCAACTCTCTTGCCTCTCTACCTATTACCCAGGAGAAGAGCGTGCTCCAGCTCCACATGCACCTCTATCTGGCCGAGAGCAATTGCACAAAGCCAGGAGAGCATCCCAGATGGGGGCGGGGGGCTGCGTGGTTCCCAGCACTCCCAGTAGAGAAGCATAGATTTAAGATCAGGAAGGGATCCTAGATGTCACCTCATCAAATCTGTACAACTTATAGATACATAAACTGGGGCCCAGAGAAGGGAAGTTCCTTGCCCAAAATGTCAGACCCAGAATTAAGATCCACATTTTTAGAATGAGAGGTCAAAGTCGTTATGTGTTTTAAAAGAATATAGCATTAGTCACATTAAAAAAAATAAAGACATGGTCACAACGTTGCAAGATGAGAAACATCTGTCACTATAGTGAGAGATGACAGTGAAGGGAGGTGCCAGGAGAGAGAAAGAGTGGGGAGGCAGCAGCACGTGATGGGTTTGCATCAGGCCAGGCTGACTCAGTCCTGCCAGGATAATGACCTTGAGGTCTGCATCCTCAGAGCAGTGTTTCTGAATCACATAACCATGCAGTGCTACTTATGTATTTAATCCGTGGGGCTACACCTGCACTGGGGTAGATGTGAATTAGCAGGAAGAATGCTGGGACCCCAGACGGAGCACCCACTCACCTCTGAACACATTGCAGTTAATTTTATCCCTGGAGGGGCTGGGGACTGGGGAGCTAAACCTTGGTAATTGTCAGTTTCCCTGTGAGAGGAAGCTGCAACCCATCCTGCCTCCTTCTGTGACCCCAAGTCTATCCAACATTGGATCATTGCATCAATGTCAATCGCTTCTCAAGAGCTTCATTCCCAACTGCAGCCCATGTGAACCAGTGTGTCTTTGCAATAAAATTTCTACAGTAAAAAAAAAAAAAAAATACATGAAGAAAAAGTAAAAGATCAAATAAATAAGAAGAAAAAAGGAAAGATAAAACAAAATACAAGCAGTAAGGCCAGAAGTAAGAAGACAGGAATAACGCAAGAAACAATAAAAATAAAGGGAAGGAGGAAACAGAAGAAAGGAAATGGAGGAAAGAAAGAAGAAAAAAGAAAATAAGATTAAAAAAATCAGAAGAATAAGAAAGGAAAATAGACATTCAAGCTTGGTAACCTAGAGTTGTCCTTTATTCTCAACTTCTCAGGGGTGTCATGGTGAGTCCAGGGGAGGAGATGGCCGTTCTCATCCACAACTGCCTTGGTCACTGCTTAGAGGGGATATCAAGAGGCAAAGTGTTTACAGAGGCCTGGCAGCACCTCCTGACACCGTCACCTTGGCCAACTTCAGCTTTCTCATCTGTTCAATGTTAAAACAACACAGGCTCACAAGGTGTGAGATATTAGGTGGAGATAATACATGGAGACATAACTTAAAAAATATCAGTTTATCATCCTTCCCTTATGGCATAAATACTTGGTATCATTGTTGGATTTGGAAAAAAATCATGATCCAGGTACAAATGAACAACTGATGCCTGCACATCAAGGTACCAAAAAGAAAAATTTGGAGTAGCTGTTACATGGATACCATTTTAATTTTAGTCAAAATTCCAATTTTCTCTAAGAGCTCTCATGGAAGTTATGCACTATTTCCAACTGTCCAACATCAATGTTCAGAGTCCCAGTTGAAGTTTGAAGAGATTAGCTAACATAGTATAGTACCAAAGATCTTGCATTTTTTGCTATAAAATGCCAGAACTCAAAGAAGATGCATGAGGAGGCAGAGATTTCAAGGTCCTCTCTCAGACATCTATTTGGGAATCAGTAACTACCTGGAATGATAAAGGGAGATAAATAGAATGAAGAATTTTACAGTTGCTTAATTGAATTTATGCTTCCAAAACTCAGGTACACAAGGGACGAAGCAGTCATAGCCTTATCACCACTCACCTGCCCAAGGCCACTTCCCTGCATGCTGCAGAGCTGAGGGAGCTCTGGCAGGCTCCAGGTGAGTGGCAGCCTCCATCAGGGCACCAAATAGCTAATGCAACCTTACATAATAAGAACAAATTGGGAGGCATCACTCTACCAGACTTCAAGCTATGTTACAAGGCTATAGTAACCAAAACAGTATGGTATTGGCACAAAAACAGAGACATAGATCTATGAATCAGACAGAGAAACCAGTTATGAATCCAATCTCATATTATCATCTGATCTTTGACAAAGCAGACAAAAATATACACTGGGGAAAAGAATCCCTATTCAATAAATGGTGCTGGGAAAATTGAATAGCCACATGTAGAAAACTGAAAGAGGATCCACACCTCTCACCACTCACAAAAATTAATTCACAATGGATAACAGACTTAAACCAAAGTCATGAAACTATAAGAATTCTAGAAGAAAATGTTGGACAAACTCTTACAGATACTGGCCTAGGTAAAGAATTTATGAAGATGACCCCAAAGACAATCACAGCAACAATAAAAATAAATAAATGGGACCTGATCAAATTAAAAAGCTCTGCACAGCCAGGGACATAGTCAATAGAGCAAACAGACAACCTACAGAATGGGAGAAAATATTTGCATACTATACATCCAATAAAGGGCTGATAACCAGAATCTACAGAGAACTAAAGCAAATCAGCAAGAAAAAATCAAACAACCCTATTAAAAAGTGGGCAAAAGACACGAATAGAAACTTTCAAAAGAAGATAGACTAATGGCCAATAAATACATGAAAAAATGCTCAATGTCTCTAATCATCAAGGACATGCAAATCAAAACCAAAATGAGATATCATCTAACTCCAGTGAGAATGGCTTTTATCAAAAAGTCCCATAAACAGATGCTGGTGAGGATGAGGAGAGAAAGATACACTTATACACTATTAGTGGGACTGCAAACTAGATCAACATCTATGGAAAGTAGCATGAAGATAACTCAAAGAACTACAAGTAGACCTACCGTTTCATCCAGCCATCCTACTACTGGGTATTTACCCAAAGAAAAAAAAAGACATTTTATAAGAAAGACACTTGCACTCAAATATTTATAGCAGCACAATTCATAGTGGCAAAGATGTGGAAATAATCCAAATGCCCATCAATACATGAGTGGATTAATAAAATGTGGTATATGTATACCATGGAGCACTACTCAGCCATAAAAAAAATGGTGATCTAGTATCTTTTGTAACAACCTGGATGGATCTGGAGCCCATTCTTCTTAGGGAAGTATTGTAAGAATGAAAAAACAAGCACCACGTGTATTCAATACTAAATTGGAGCTAACCAATCAACACTTATGTGCACATATGGAAGTCAAATTCAAGGGAAATCAAATAGGTGGGAGGGGGAGGAGGGGATGGGTAAATTCACAACTAATGGGTACAATGAATACTAACTGTGTTAAAGGCACAGTTAGAATTTTGACTCAAACTGCACAAAAGCAAATTATGTAGCCAAAATATTTGTACCCCTGTAAAATTCTGAAATAAAAAAAATACAAAAATGAGTCATTCAGTGTGATGGTTGAGTTGGGTGGCAACTTGACCAGATTAAGGGATGGATACCCAGATAACTGGTAAAGCATTATATCTGGGCATTTATGAGAGTAGTGTTTTTAGAGGAAAAAAAACTGGCATTTCAGGCAGTGGACTGTGTAAAGATCCACCCTCATCCAGGGAGGTGGCACCTCAAGTTGGATGAGGGCTGGGATAGAACAAAAAGGCAGAGGAATGGCAGATGTGTGCATTCTCTCTCTCTCTCTCTCTCTCTCATTCTCTCCTCTCTCTTTTTTTGTAGCTGGGACAGTCTTCTCCTTCCCTTAGACATTGTAACTCCAAGTTCCCTGGCCTCTGGACTCTAAAACTTGCCCCATAACCACCTCGGAGATAATCTTCACTTCAGCAATTATGAATCACCTCAGTCATGCACTCATGCAGTGACTCATTGATTGATTCGTTCCAACTGTGTTAGGTGCCTACGCTGTGTCAGCATCTGTGATGACTGCTGGAAATTGATTATCAAAGAGACTCTCTGTCTGCCTTCCTCAAGCTTTTAGTATAATTATAATTTTTAAAGACAAGCAGGCAGATAATCACTAATGGCAGATGTGGGGACCATGAGAGTGTGTATGAGTTTTCCTTCATACGGTTGAATGAAAAGTATTTCTGCAAGACCTAAAAAACCAGAATGGGACATTCAGACAAAGGAGTGGTATCAATATGTCAACAGAAAATTAAAGAAAAGCTTGGGTCTGTGTTTGGGGTGGCAGGGAGAGAGAGAGAACGAGAAGGGAGGATTCAGAGATCCGCTCAAGCCCCAGATTCTAGTGAAATATTAATGCACTCCAATATGTCAAGCAGGTAGACATCCTAAGACAAATTCATCCTCTTTGGGGCAGGTGCTCTGACCACAGGGTGCCCAGCAGTCCTGAGCCCAGGCACATGACTACGGGTCACTGCTGGGAGGAAGGAAGACCCCAAGGAATTCACAGTTAATGGCCTACCATCCACATCCGTCTGAAATGTAACCGCAGGCTGCCTGCACTGGTGTTCTGCCTTCAGTCTGCCATGTTGTTGTGACAGATGATTAGCAAAGAAGTGCTTGGGGCATTGTTCCCACCACTCATTGTGAATTCATATAAATCGTATTGAATTAAACATCTGTCAGCAAATAAGAAAGCCACCTAAACTCAGCCTCCTATGCCGTCTATATGTTTGCCTTTGTGGTGTGATGGAAATTTATTAGTAAAAATAAGAATATGCCTTATGTAGAGCTGCATATCCGTTTTGGAATATAGTTTTCAAAATTCATGTGATATGAGCAGCAGTATGGACTTTTAACGCTCTTTTCCCTAATGTACTCATTCATGTCAGTGTTTGCCATGTTGAAGTCAAGAGTGAAAATACAGGATTTTATAATTAAGTAATAGGAATCTAAACTTAGAGGCTGAGGCCTATTTAGAAAAAAACTCAATGCTTAGATGTCAAAGTTTTACAAAATAAAATGGGAAAAGAAGATTTGGAAAGAAAAATATTGCAAACATGGTCATGCTTCTCTGTCTACGAAGGAAAAATCTGAACTTAGATATTTCAATTGTATCTATCAATTAGCAAATCACTGATCAATTATTGGTTAAATATGCCAAAACCATTTAAGATTGTTTTAATGATAACAAACTGAATAATTTGGACAGTTGATCTCATTGAAGACGACTAGAAAAGCTCAAAATGTATTTTCTTGAAGACGTTGAGGAGCTAGCAAGGCCCTGAAGTGTCACAGGGCGAGACGAGTGAGCTGAGCACTCGGGCCTCCCTTCACTCCGACAGCATCTGCTGACTCTGAGCAGTTGAGAGACTATAAAAACAAACGAAGGTGCTTGGAGGTAGATGTTCCGCTGGAGGAGCTGAGGCCAATCAGATGGGAGACACTCTATCTGAAGACCAACAATAGAGTGCCCAAGCAAGGAAAACATGTAATGAATAGTAAAACCTGAAGTCTGAAGCCAAGAGAGACTTTTCGCACAGCCAGGGAAGATAAGAGCAAGAAATGTCTGTCCAACAGGCCAATGAGAAACTGTGCATACATTGGAGCATGATGGCTTGCCATTTGCTAGAACCCCAGGGACTCCAGCCAAACATGCTGAATGATGCCTCCACTTCTAGTGCATCACGGACAGAATCATCCAGTGTATTCTGAACAGGGAAAGTGGAGACCAGCTCAGAGGGTGTGACATGAACATCACCAGAGAGCTGCTGCTGCCCGGTGTCTTGTCCTCCTGCTTGAAATACCACTCTTTTGGAATCACAAGACTTCTGAGTTTACCCCCACAAATTATAGTTCCATAAATACCTTTTCTGTTATTACCTTGACAAGGCTTAGAAAGTCCTTTTGTAAATTAAAAGATATAGAATAAATCTGAGAATGAGACGGTCCAGTAGAGGACCCAGGAATCAGATGGAAAAGATGTTGTAGTTGACAGGACATGGTCACCGAGAATAGAAAGGGGGAATTTACACATGAAGGTAGAAAAACAGATACAAAATATGCCCTTTTCATGATGTTACTCATGGCCAAGGAGCTGTGGAGGGGACTCCTAAGTGAACCCACACATTGGATTGCCAGGGGAGAGAAGAAATTAATGAGAAGCTTTATTATCTATTCTTCTTCCTTTTTTTTTTTAAGTAGGTATAGATATTCTAAAACTGCTAGGCTGGACATTTCTTTTTTGAAACAGGAGAATTCTTTTGATATTAAACTGCCAATAACTAACATTCAGTCCCCTGATAAAAGCGAGGTTAAAAATGAATATTTTGGTGTTACCAATTAGACAAAGAAGATGACAACCACCCTGATACTTAGACTAGTTCTCATCGTTTCTTTAATCAATTTGCTTTTCTTTAAAACACCATCATAATATAATTACTATCCACGTAATAACCGATAGTGATTGGAAATACATATAGTATACATAATGCATATGCAGAGTGGGTGTATACATACACATATGCACACCTATACATTATACTTTTATAATTTTAATTACTCCTAAATAACTTAATAGGATAAGGAGGCAATGTGGAATCTAATCAGATTCGTGAGCCCCTTTCTTTTCTCTAAAAATGCAGCTAATAAAATCTACTTCTGAGTGCTGGCAGGAGGAATGCGGTTTCCCCATGTGCTGGTTATTCTTCCTTTTCTCCATAGAGGAGCATCTGGCACATACAATTATTGTCCTTCTTTATTTGCTTATAATCTTTATTTTCAACCTCTGTAAAACCAGAAGAAAGTCGGATTTCATTGCCGACTCTCACTGTTGAAGTGTTGGGGAAATGTAGATGGGTGCACTTTGTCATTCTGCAGAACAGTTGCAAACCTTAAATGAACATGTCGATTATTCATGAGTCTGAGGTCGTGAATGCCAACTATAAATCATTAATCAGCTGATGTAAATATTTAAAAACCCTGGTGAGAAACACATTCTGTGAAAGCATTTCTGTAGCAGAGTGGATAAACACCAGTTTTTATAGCAAAAGGTGATGGTCACTTAACGACATTTATTCAGAACTGTGCAAAATAGGGTTAAACACCTGGTTCCAAAGTCCCCTTAGTTTTGCCCTTGTCACATGGGGAGATGCATTTTAAAGGCCACAGCCACTAATTCAACATACTTAACCTTTGCGGTATCCAAATCTGTATTCAGTTCTTTTATTCCATTTATCTTCTCTGTAATCCGTTTAAATTTTCATTTTGAATGCAACGGAATACGAGGGTAGCTCATCATCCCAAGTTTTCACTCGGCAAGTTATTTAATGAGGGAGCCCAGTAACATTAAAAATGCTTCTATTTTAGGTGACTAAGAGAGGTGTTTCTATTCTATCCAAAATGTTATTATCTAAGTAATTTTCACCTATTTCTATTCCCTCCCCTCTGACCACACTGCCCTCTTCCCTGTCCCTGCCAGTCTCAGTCTGGAGTTTCAGTTGCTTTGATGCGTCCTCTGTGAATACTTCCCTGCACATCTCAGTGGGAAGGAACCTCTCCTCCCGTTTATAGCTTCCCACACGGGTGTGAACCCAGTGAGGACCGCGTCTTCTTCACCTCCACAGAACTGCAGTTGGTAGCACACACTGAACACAAACGCTCAATAAATCTTTGCTGAATCTTGCAAAATGAATGTTTGGACAAGTTGGTGAGCACATTCCAAACATCCTTAATTTGCAGGTACCCACATTTTATGTGAAATTAGGTTTTGTTCCTCTTTTTATCTAGAGAGAAAAGTGTCCTAATGATTAAGTGCCTTGGTGCTGAAGCTGGAGTAGAAAGGGATAGTGTTTGGCTGTCCTATCGGTGTTGTGGGGTTCACGTGAAACAATATGACAGGCACCGTCTGCCTGGTACCTGATCCGTAGGAGGTGTCTGAGAAGGTATAGTGATTGCTGGTTTATGCATTGCTATTTTCACTTCTGTGAAATCACATTTATGGTGACAAAAATAGCAATAGTTATCTATTGAGTCACTGAAATCCCAGCCACGCTGGAGGCTCAGTAGTATCCTTGCTAAATCCTTCACTTGAATTAAGTTTATCCATATAGCAGTGTCATAGGCATTCAAGGCTAATTTATCTTTGTTATAGAAAAACAAAACCCCAACTGGACTCCTTAAATTACAACCTACGCTCAAGCTGACAATACAAATCCAAGGGATTTTCAAGTCTGCGGGTCGGCTCTGGAATTTCCCTGACAATTTTTTCATTGTTAAAATAGAGGCAGAGTTTCCTAATCAAATATCTTACTGAGAAAAACACACACTGGCCTTAATAGTGTTTTTCATTGTTCCATCGAAATTTGAAAAGTTAAGTACAAATTTAGTTTTTAAAAGTTTGTGGTCAGACAGAGAATGCAGGCCCTGGGTCCGAAGCCAACCTACCACTGACGAGACGCGCAGCCTCAGAGGTTTCCTAACGTCTTGTTGCCTCCATTTCATCGCTGTTAAAAATGGAAGCAACTGACATGAAAACGTTTGGAGGATGGACGGAGCAAATTGATTAAAACAGGTCCTGGTGGTGTGCTTTTGCGATGATTCATAACCCTCAAATTCGGACCAAAACTGTTTGTGAGCCAAGGTGTATGATAGCAGTATGGATTTAAGGATTTTTAAAATCCTTTTGGATTTTTACCAAAATGTTTCCGAGAGATCTTAACAAGTAGAAAGAGCCTTCTGACAGGACACATGCCCCACACGCGTAGGGTATTTGGTTTTGATCAGAACACCCCCTCCTTGTGACCTGTATGCAAATGCTTTGGTAGAGCCTTCCACAGGATCCTATCAGGAAACCAGTACCCATTTTGCACTGCCTCATAACACATTTGGTCTAATTTAATATATGATAATATTTCCTAATATTTAAACTGTTACTTAATATTTCCCATAAAACTTCAAGTAAAATTGAAGGTGCAGGGCACCCCATCCACAAAGCTACGTGAACAAACCATCCGCCTGCTTCCCAGCAGAGCTGTCTTCATCAGAGCCACCACAACCTTGAACTTGACTTTCCTTAAGGAGATAAACAAGAAACAATTCTGTGGGAACACTCCTTGAATTTTACATGAAACCGTAGCTGCTAGATTCTTTACGCTGCTCAGGAATCCACCGAATATTCCCTACAAATTTCTCTCAGCGGATAATGCCAAGAAAAATTAAAAAACAATTTTTATACACTGATATGCTTCCTAAAACTAGTTAGTGAAGACTACATCATAGCTCTTTTTCAGGAGATATGTTTTGTGTTCTCACCATCTCTTTGTATATGTTAATTTTCCCTTGTGCTTGTTGATTTCTTGGTTTTGATATTATTTTCTTTGTTGTTGGTCTTGCACTACCTGCAGTTCATATTGCTTAATTAATTGCAACATACGATTCTCAAAGCAAGTGCCATTAGGTCATGTCTTAATATTGAATTTTTTCAAGTAGTGCAAGTATTTTGACCAATGTGCTTTACAGTAAGCCTGTTCCAGACTGTGTATAATCTAGAAAGAACGTAATTGTGGAAAATAACACAAAGGAAGCATTTAGGGCCACGTGGCCTGGAAAGCTGGAGCCTGGCCTGATCCCACCTGCCGACAACAGGAGAGGACCAGAATTATAGCACATGCCCCTGCGCTTGCTTAATATAGAGATTCGTGATTTACGGGTATTGATCCTGGGCTACCACCTGAAACTAAACAGCAAATAACATCTGATATATTAAGCTCCTGCTTGACGTGGCCAAATAGCAGGTGGCAGCTTTGAATCAACAGCCTGTGTTCACATTGAAACTGCTGTATTGGACGTGGCTGGAACGTGTCGTGTGCGATGAAGTACGTGTCTCTAACCCTGTTCCCCATCCTCACCGCTGCTGCCACTGACAACGCTGGTCCCCAGCCATGCGCCATAATTCACAACCTTGTTAATAAGGATTGTTTTCTTAAACCAATAAGACGCAGCGTCACAGTTCTGTTTGGGATGAAGGAAAACATGATCCTAATGAAGCCAGAGCAATTTAAGAATGCTTTTTCAGAGGAAAGGAAAAATCACAAAATGTCTGTTAACGGTTTGGCTTAAAGTGCAGATGGGAAAACATTACTCTCAAGGATGATATTAATCTGGAAAATGGCCAAAGTTATGGATAACAGAAGCTCCAGACCTGACTCCCTCAGCCAGATCAGGCCGCTAGGCCCGTGAGATGAGGCTCCCCACATAACCCCAGAGACCCAAGGGGTTTCTAAAGAGATAAAATGAACGTTGTGCTAAACTCTGTAAGGTTTGCTCCTGGCCCTCTTGCAAGGCTGGAGAAATCAAGAAGAATATTAATAATTGCAAAGACACATTTTTCGTTAAAAGTTAAGAAAGTGGGTGATGAGGACGACCTGGGTGCCGTGACTATGGCTGGGACACGGCGCAGTGCCAGTGCCAGCGACAGACCCGGCTGGGCTCGCAGACGGCTGAGGAGCCTCGGGGCTACACCCAGCCTGCCCTGCAGCAGCCGCGCTCTGTGCAAGCACACAAAGCGCCCCAGCGCTGAGTCCCTGGGCGTTGGTGATGACGTCCTCTTCAGTACAGAGAGTGAAGAGCAGAATTAGAGTCTCCGGCACCTTCTCCCACCCTGCTCTGCACGTGTGCACACCGCTCTCCCAGTTGTCCAGCTGAAAGAATCGGGCCGGTCCCCTCCCTTCCTCTTGCCCCATGTCCAGTCCTCCAGCAGATCCCTCTGTCTCCACGGTCAGAGCGCACCTAGGTGTGACAGGCCGTCGTCCTCCCTGCTGCCTTTGTTGGGTCTCCACGTAGCTGTGCCCGGCTCCGCCCCTGTTCGATGTCTCTCCTCCCCAAGGCCTTCCCCTACCTTCCAGATAAAGCGCAGCTCCCTCGTTCACCCTGTCTCCCGTTACTGTTCCGTCCCCAGCAGCTGTTAATAACTGGCATTCTGCATATTCCTGCTTTTTGTTGTTATTAACTGACACATCCCCAGCGTAGACTAGTGTCCCTGGATTCCTAGGCACCAACTTTCCTAAGTTTCCCAGTAGGTACTTAGGAGTTACGGGTTCAGCGAATAAATAGAGGCAGATGTTTTTCTTAACAGCCTACAGGGCATTTACAGAAATAGTCGTTCCATGAAAGCACTGCAATGCGGCAAAATAATGTTGTGTTGTTAGTGGACGTGTGTATATACGTATGTGTGCATGCGTATATATGCTTATATACATACACATTTATATATGGGTGTGCATGTATACATATATAACTTCATGATGATGAGTACCTGAAAGAATTATCATTTTATAATTCCCCTGCTCCACACTTAAGTTTAAATCATAATCTACTGTAGGCAATCCCTCAAGAATGCTTTATAATAGATTTTTAAAAATCATCTTTTTTTAGCTTTACCCGGTTTACTTCTGCTTGAGCCACACATCTGCTTTGGATGAACACTCTTGCTTACGTGTGAGTACAAAGAGCAGCACAGGCGTATTAACAGAATTGCACCTTTGCGCTTCCCTCTGTTCTTGCCGAATGCTATGCTCTGACTTCCGAATGTCTTGCTATAAATTGAGGCAAACACAATGAAAACATCTGCTTCTCCTTTTCTGATGTCCTATCCTGTGTCGTCCTCCTCTAACATCCAGACGTTACTCATCCATGACAGTGAGCACAGGGTGGCCCTATCACGGGGGCCTCCAGCCTGAGAGCCAGAGGAAAAGACGGCTGAGAACAAACCGTGACACGCGGGAAGCAGGAACAGGAACCTGAGTGAAGAAGGGGCACACTCCAGAGAGAGGGGCCGGGAGGACTTTGCTGAGGAAGGTACATCCGAGCTGGGACCCGGGGAAGGACAGGAAAGCAGCAGTTAAAGGATGGGGCAGGAGGGGGCTACTCTTCAGGTAGAGAAAATGGTATGTCCTGAATCAGAAAAGATCTCGATGACAGCTTGGAACTGAGGGGAAAAACCAACACGCCTTGAGACAACTGGGTGAGGAAGAAAGTGGAATGAAACGGAGAAGGTAGGGAGAGATCAAATCTTCCAGTTTCCTACGGGGAGTTTCGATTTTATTCTAAGCACAATGTGAACCCTTTGAAAAGTTTTAAGTAGACGAGTGACATGACCTAATTTATATTTCAAGAAGATTGTCTGCTGTGTGGAGAACAGACTTAAGGAAGCCAGAGAACAAAGAAGACCCCGTGTTAGGAGTTGGCAGGGGGCCAAGTGAGAAACGAGTGCGGCAGAAGCAACGGAGCTGCGGAGAGGGAAGATTTGAAACAAGATTTGAGAGGAGATCTGATGAGTGGGGTGACCGTGGAACACGGAGAATTGAGAGGAAAAGAGAAACCAGAAACAAGCCAGGGTCTGGTGGTCACATGACATACAGAAATGTGCAAGTTTGGGAGGAAATGATGATTTCAGTGTGGGACAGACTGAGATGACAGGCCCAGAGGGCACCTGGACTTAGAGGGAGAGGCCAGGGTGGAGAGTTCCAATCAAAAGTCATCTACCGACGGAGAATCTTTAAATCCACAAGAATAAGCAATAAAATGTAGAGCAAGGCTGTGGACAGGACGATGTTAGAAGAATATCAGTGATGGAACAGAGGGTGAGGACCAGGCATGGAGCCCCCGGAGTGACGGCCACTGGCCAGGAGGACCCCGGGAGTGTCCTTACTGAGGTCCAGAGATGAGAGAATTTCAGCAGTGACTGAAGATCAACCACTTCAAATGATGCTGACAGGCACAAGTGACGAGAGTGTCTGTGGGTTTGACAAAAGAGAACTGTTCTTGGAAACAGCAGTTTTGGTGGAGTGGGACAAGGGGAAGCCAGACAGGATGCAGAATGAGAGGGGCTTAATTTAATTAAGCGGTGACTGGCAGCAGACGCCTTTAATAGGCACCTCAACTCTTTTAAAAATTTAGGCATGAAAGGAAGCACAGATGTGCGAGAATGGTTCAAAACAGATACAGGGTCAAGGGAGTTCTTTTTTAATGACAGAAGAGAAGAAAATCATATAGATATTCCTCAACTTACGAATGGTTATGTCCTGATAAACCCATCATAAGTCGGAAAAATTATTTTGAAAATGCATTTAATACACCTAACCTTCCGAACAGCAGAGCTTAGCCTAGCCTGCCTTAAACGTTCTCAGATCACTTACATTAGTGTAGAGTTGGACAAAATCGTCCAATCCAAAGCCTAATATATCATAAAGTGTTGACTATCTCAGGCAATTTATGGAATACTGTACTGAACATGAAAACAGAATGCTCCTATGGGTACCATATGTGTGGTTTCTACTGAATTCGTATCACTTTGCCATCATCGTAACATAAAAAAATTATAAGTTGAACCGTCTTAAGTCCAGGACTGTCCGTATTGTATGATGACAAGAATAATTAGAGGGTGGGTTGGAGATGCAGAAAGAGTGAGTTTATAACTGGAGGAGCAATGGCTTCAGGAAATCAAGGTGGAGTGGGCTCGACTGACACACAAAGGGACCAGCCCTGAAGGAGGAGGGAAGGACGGGGCAGGGGCAGGTGGCACAGTGCGCTGGGGGACAGCTGAGTTTGTGGGTGAGAATATCTATTCTTTAGTGACATGTTGGGCTAAGTTGTCAGGTGAGAGGGTAGGGGAAGTGCACGTGGGGTGGTGGAGTGGGCCGTAGGAGGGAGGGAAGTACAAGGAATGGCTCAAAGCACAAGAAATCGAGCCCAGCTGAGAAGCACCGCAAAGATTCAGGGCCACCCTGGGGACACGTTCAAGGTTTGTGATTGTGAAGTTAAGCAGGCACCACAGTTTTGGGATTCTCTTAGCAAAGTTTTGCTGCCCAGGTGCAGGTACAGGGAGAGGAGAAAACACAGTTTAAGTGGTTGGCATTTTGTGCAGTTTTGACGACGAGAAAAGGGGCAGGACAGCTGGAAGCATTTGCGAGGGGAAGCCTGATTATGACGCTGGCACACTGATTACCGCAGACGAAGAGAACTTCTCACCCAAGGCCACACCCTCTCCCTGAGGGGCCCACGTTCAATGACCGACCCGCTAGAGGTGTGAAGGCCAGGACTTCTGGCCCAGCTCAGGCCGGCACTGCGGGGCCCCCATCTCTGGGCTCCCTGCAGGAAAGTGAGGCTTTGCTGAGATGGAATCACAGCTCGGCCTCTCCCTCTGCCCGCTCCTGCTCCCTTGCAGGGGACGGATCCCACTGCCGGCTCCACGCTCCTGGCCATCTCAGAGTCTGCTTCCTGTGCAACCCAACCCGCACACGCTGGCCACGTGCAAATGACTCTGGCGTGGACATCGGCAGCCTTCACTTCTCTCTTAGCTCCAGACACTCCAACTCTCCTTTCAGCATTTTTCTAGAGGACTATTACATCCAAACTTTCTTTTATCTTTTATGCCCTATTTTTACTGTGTACCTATGTTTAGATACACAAGTGCTCACCACCATGTTGCAACTGCCTGCAGTATTCAGCACAGGGGCAGGCTGTGCAGGCGTAGCCTGGGAGCAATGGGCTGTGCCACCTGCCTGGGGGTGCGGAGGGCCCCGCACCCAGGTCCGTGCAAGCACACTCTGCCGTGTCCACACAGTGATGAAACCGTCCGATGTCGCATTTATCAGAACGTATCTTTGCCATTAAGCGACACACGACTGTATCATAATTTAAAGGGACGAGGAGAATATCAGCAAAGAGACTAGCTCGGATGAGCCATCTGTTTCCCACTAGATGTCTGACTAACACAATTCTCCAAGACGTGTGTGGGACATCTTTTTATTTTATCAGGCAGTTGACACTGAGGACATCATTCATCATATTCTCACATGTCGTTCTCAGAAACTGTCTCTCTCTCATAATGGGATAGAGAGATGTCCACGTTTTACTTTTCTTTTCGGTTTCTCTGTCTTCCCTAGTCCTTATACCACACTGTGTTTGTCTGCACTTCTGGTGGGGGAGGAGATGGGGAGAGGAAAAACCATCAGGGAATGGTTGGGTCTGTCCCTGGGGCTCTCTTCTGCTATTAAGAGTGGCGAAGGGGACAGACTCTCTTTGCCGGGATCGGAAGGAGCAGGGATTGCACAGGCAGCTGTGGGAGGGACGATGAAATCCACACGGTCCTCATTGCCTTGAGTGTTAGCATCCTACGAAGTGACCTTTCTTACGTTGGGGTATCAAAGTGTGATTTCTCTCCTCTCTTTTTCTTTCATTTCTTGTAGTATGTGTGCCCGTGTGTGCGTTTGTTTATAACATAGGTTTTACTGTATTTTCACTTTCAGCATCAATTGTCTTGGGATCTCTTTTGGAGTTAGGGTGGTGTCTGTACTAATGAAGACCCTGAATTGCTAAATCCTTTCCTTGGTCCCTCCTGTTCGGACAGCAGAGTTCCTGGGATGACAGCGTTTTATTCCCTGCTGTTTTTTCTCCCTTCCACCAGGTGATGTCATCTTCCTGTAAGGGCCTTTCTCAGCAAAGTCCGGCGGAGGTGTTTATTTCATGCTACTCCCCCCTACAAACTTCCTCTAGGGCTGAGGGGGTCCTGAGTGATGTTTGGTGACGATGGATGTACAATTTTTCCCAAGACCAAACATACCTGGGTTTTCCTTCCCTGCCGGGGCTGACCATGGCAAACATTCAAAATCCTCTCAAAAGAAATATTTCGCCACCTGCATTGTCTCCAAAGACTCGCATGTTTCAGAGAGCACCATAGCCCTCTCTGTCTCTTAACTCCGGCTGGGTCCAGGAATGATGACCCTGGCCCAAGATCCCTCAACCTGCAGCGCTAATCTGAAAGGGGGTCCGGTGGTCAGCATCTCCACCTCGACCAGGTCTCCACCGTTGAATAGGACCAGAGCTTCATCCGCTCATGGAGCTGGGGGTCCGGTTTCGATTCCTGGGTGTTGCTGCCTGGGTTTGTGTGAACCTGCTCTGTGTTTATTCTTACTTCAATTTGGCAGTCCATTTGTAAACCCTGTATGCCACGGATTATTCTTGATGTTCTCGTTTATAAACACCTTGAAAAATGGCATGCACGATTAAGTTTGTAAAACATTTTTCAGGAAGATGAGGATGAGGAGGTTTTATTAGAAAGAAGATTATTACTTGGCTATTTTAAAAGAGCAAAATAGTTAATGTTTATAGTAAGCATTTATTTTTACAGTTTAGGTGCTTTAAACATTTGAGATTATACATTTCAACATTATTTATAATTATATCAACTGGCTTGCTTTTTTTTTCCTTTTTCTGAGACCTCCATTAATTCTGTTTTTACCTAAGCAGAAGAAATAATTGGCTAAAACCCAGAGCTAATTCCTTTCTTCTGGATTCTGGGCTGTGGCTTTCTTCCATATCTTCTGGCACCACATTTGTGCTGGGGACGTGACCTCTGCAACAGTGTCCCGGAGGTGTGCTTGTTAGCAGTTGCTAGTCAGGACACTCAACGACTGAGATACGGCTTCTAGCAGATTAAAGAAAAATCGTTCAATCGTGTGCTTGTTTACCACGAAACATGAGACCTTGTTATGGCCAGTGTTCTAAGGGTATTTACTTAAATTTTAGATTTTTTGAAGTTATGTGTTCTTTCAAAAATATTCAGTATTTTTGACAAATTTCCTAAAAGCTAACTCATCTTGCTCCTTATGTATAAAAATTTCTTTATGTCTACATTTATTTTTTAAATTATCTTTTTATTTTATTTAGAAAGTAACCACATCATCATTCATTACTATTTTAATATTTACTATCACTATTTTAATATTTACATTTTGATTTTGATTTTCACATAGGGTCACTAAAAGGGTATTAATAAATTTGCAATGAATATTTTTGGTCTTTCATTTACTATCAGACCTGACACTCATAACTCATTCTGTGAAAATGTTGATTTCCTTTAAGTGTTTGAAGAGAATAAGTCTATAATTGTATGTTTACTCTATCTGTTGATTTCTGGTAAGTGTGGTTTAAAAAATCTCCTGTGATAACCATGGATTTGTTTATTTATTTTTATTTTTTTCCATCAGATTGTGCCTTATTTACATGAAGGTGAAGTTGCTAGTTACATGGAATTCAGAGGCCTGACATTGGCCAGGGATGGCTGGCGATTACACTGCTCCAATGCAGACGTTCATGGATCCACTACGCTGCTCTGAGGGTTACCTGTGTTAGCCATTTAATCCTCACGCAGCTTGGGGGAAGGTGTGTTTGTCATCTCTATTTTTCACTTGAGGAAAGTCAGGCTGTGCAGGCTTAACAGGCTTATCCTTGGTAACACAGGCAGTGACCTGGACTGTCATTTGCTACACACACACACACACACACACTCGTGCACACACACACACACACACACACACAAGAGGAGATTTATCACAGGTATTGGCTCACACGGTTACAGGGACCCAGAAGTCCTACCACCGGCCACTTGCAAGCCACAGAGCCAGGAAAGGCAGCGTGAGGGCCTGGGCACCAGGGGAGAGCTGTGCCATGGCGGGGACATGGACATCCCATCTCACGGAGAGACAGAAGATTTGCCGCTTCTCCACTTTTTCATTCCATTTGGGCCCTCAGGGATTGCACCACACGGGTGAGGGTGGATTTTCTATACTCAGTCTCCTTTCTACTGCATCTGCACCAGCATTTATTGTTTTTTGACTTTTTAATAATGACCACTTTGGTGTAAGGTGGTATCTCATTGTGGTTTCAATTTGCATTTCTCTACTGATTAGTGATGTTGAGCATTTTTTCATGTTTGTTGGCCATTTGTATGTCCTCTTTTGAAAAACTTCTGTTCATGTCTTTTGCCTACTTTTTAATGGGGTAGTTTTTTTTCGTGTTGAGTTGTTTGAGTTCCTTATAGATTCTGGATATTAGTCCTATGTCATATGTATAGTTTGCAAAAATGTCCTCTCATTCTGTAGGTTGTCTGTTTACTCTTTTGATTATTCCTTTTGCTATGTAGAAGGCTTTTAGTTTAATTATGCCAAATTTGTTTTTTTTTTTTTGTTTTTTTGCTTGTTTTTGTTGCATTTGCTTTTGGGGTCTTAGTCAGAAATTCTTTGTCTAGACCAATGTTAGAAGAGCTTTTCCTGGTTTTCTTCTAACATTTTTATAGTTTCAGGTCTTACATTTAAGCCTTTAATCTATCTTGAGTTGATTTTTGTATATAGTGAGAGACAGGGATCCAGTTTCATTCTTCTGCATGTGGTTATCCAATTTTCCCAGTAGAAACAAAGCCATATACTTATAACAAGCCAACCTTTGACAAAGAAGACAAAAACATACACTGGAAAAAGGACACCCTATTCAATAAATAAATAGAGTCATTGTTAGTAACACCACCTTTCACTCCCTAAAGAGTCCCTGTTTAGATGATGAGTTTAGTCACTCGAATTTGAGTGCCTGCCATTTAAATATTTTCAGTAAAGCAATGAGTTCATGAGGTCTGCATTTTAGAAAGGCCACTTTGGCAATAACACAAAAGAGGAATTGGAGTTGAATCAGACCTTGCTATAATCTGAATATTTGTGTCCCCCGCTCCAAATTCATATGTTGAAACCTAACCCCCAAGGTAATGGTGTTAGGATGTGGGACCTTTGGAAGGTGATTAGGCCATGAGGGCAGAGCACTGATGACTGGGATTAGTGTCCCTAGAAAAGAGAGTAAGGGAGCTTCCTTGCCCTTTTCACCATGTCCAGAGGCAGGGAGAAGGCTCCAGCTATGAGGAACAGGCCCTCACCAGATATCGAATTGGCTGATGCCTTGATCTTGGACTTCTCAGTCTACAGAATTGTAGAAATAAATTTCTGCTGTTTATGTTTTTCATATATTACCCAGTCTAAAGTATTTTGTTATAGCAGCCTGAATAGAGTAAGACAGACCTGAAGAAAAGAAACAATTGGAGAAATCATTTCACCATTCTAGTATTAAAAAAAAAATACTGAGAGCCTGAAACCAGATGATTACTCCAGTATTTCTGGCTAGGATGAAGAGCTCAGGAGCAATGTGGGCACTGAACATGGCATAATTTAGTGTAAGATTGGCCAGAGAAGGGTGGTTGACAGAGGGCAGGGCTCATGGCAGTACCTGGTGACAGTGGGATTTGAAGCTAGGTAGAACATCAGACAACTTTCCCATTGGAAATGCAGGCAGGGAGCTCGTGAGAGTGGTTGGGGCCACAGGTATGATTTGGGAGCCACAGTGGTTCAGCCTATAGCTGTGGGTGAGATCTCCCTTCCAGGCAGAATCTGAGGGGCCTGGGAGAGCCCCAGGAACCAGGACATGCACAGTTAGGTGGGGCATCCCTGTCATAATGCAGCCTGGGGAGGGATCAGAGAGGCACAAACAGGAACATTCCAGAGCATAGGGGAGGAAGATGCCCCCGCAAGCAGGAATAGCCACTAAGGTCAATAATCGCGAAAGAAAATAAGATGGGAAAACATCTCTAATTTCCATGGATGTTTCCATCAATATCAGATGTTTTCTGTAAACCAGAAAGTGGGACCTTGCCAGACACCAAATCTAGGGGCATGTTGATCTTGGGTTTCCCCACCTCCAGAACTGAAGAAATACATTTTTGTTGTTTATAAGCTACCAGTTTACGGTATTTTGTTAGAGTAGCCTGGAGGACTAAGACAGAAATCCTAGACCCCATTCCCCATTTTTGTGAACTTTCTCCCCAAAACACAGTGGCAGCCAGTGTTTCAGAAGAGAAGCAATGAATATGGACAGAAATCCTGGTGTGTGGATGCCAGCAGACCCAAGTAAAAACAGGCTCATCCAAACACGAGTCTGAACACTTGCTGCTAGTGTAGCTGTCAGAACAGTCACCATTAGTGTGGAGTAGAAGCCACCCACTTCAGGTTTCTGAGAAGACACTTACTCATGACTTTAAAACGTACAAAGGGAAGTTGAGAATGATCAAACCTCCCACAGTGGAATAAATTATCTTTGCTTTACTAAACTGTTCACTTAGCATTGAGCAAGGACTAGAACAAATAATATCCCACCAAAGCTACAAGTGGAGCAGCCGTCAGCAGCACAGAGCTAGCAGAATCCTCATAGCCAGCCCCTGTGCTCTCGTTTCCTGGTTCTGATTTGAAAGCTTTGGTCCTCATGCACCACGCCTCAGGTTAAGCAGCACACGGTTCATCTGATGGGCCGCTTCTTTGCACCTGGGAGTCAGACTGTGAAAATGATGTGCCTGTAACAACTTTAGGTATAGGCTTCAAGGAAGACAAGGTTAGCTTTATTTTGGTAGCTCTAGCAATTGTATTTCTCTAACTTCTAAACTGATATGGAATGTCAGAGAGGACTTTTCTTGGAGTTCTGGAAAGATGCAGTCACACACTGTGACCTCTTCCTTCAGTGAAGATGGAACCCGTCTGCCTGCAGCTCAGACTGATGGGCAACCTGTCTGGGCTGATGAAGGACGTCCTTTGGTGAGGGATGGATGACCAAAGCAACGCTTTACCTTCACTCTGCATCCCTTCCATTGGGCTCCTCCTTGTTACATTGTCAGAGATCACCCTGGGCAGCAGCTCTGCTGGGACTGGCCACACACTTCGCCAAGATGTGGGTCCCTGTAGAGTGTTCTACAATTATAGAAGCCTGTCTGCGGGGGCGTTGCAGAGCTACACAGGCAAGGCGTCTCCGGGTGAGCATTTTCAAACCAGAAGCAGCACCTAGGCTGGGAGCCTGGCATTAGCCTCAGAGACCACAGGAGCACACTTGGGGTGGGGCAGGGCCCTGGCCTCTAGGTGCAACCTCCCAGCTGGGAAACAGTGGTGAGAGCCAGGCAGCTGGTGCCTACTTATGCACACTGGTTACAAGACAGAACAAGTTAAATAAGATAGCTAATAAAAGGGGCCTGGAGGTGCCCCCGAAACTGGAATGAGATTTTAGTGTGTGATATGTTATTAAACACTGGATTCTCACTCACATGACTATTTTTAAGAAGCTTTATGTACTCAAAAAAAAAAAAAAAAGGTTTGCATTCATATCGATGTAAGCTCTTTTAATTAGTCCTAAAGGGTAAGTGGGCTCTCTCTGAATCTATTGAGAGACAGAAAAAGAAGTAGAGACATAAATATGTAGGTGGATGGAAAAATAGAGTGATAGATCAATTGATCAATAGATTGAGAAAGAGAAAATGTGAACTGGCCAAATTCTTTTATAAATAAGTTATCAACAGACCAGCTGCCAGGCACATCAGTGGTATTTGAGTGCTTAGGGAGACCCTATCTATACATTGCTTTTAGCAAGATGTACCAGGTTGGCTGGGATTCCTTATGGAAAACAGACTTGAAGCCAGGGATTTATGGGGCATGGCTCCCTGGAAAATGTCACTGGAGTTATGTAACTATCTGAGTATAAAATAGATCTGTTTCATGTCCAAATGCCTCCCATTCAGTGCAAGAAATGTAGCTCCAGATATTGTTGAAGGCTTTGTATGTTAATGTGTGCCACAGTGAGTCTATGTGACAGGAAAGACTAGGAACCCAAACATCTGCTGCTTGGCTGTGCCTTGCGATTACTCGTATCCCTAAAATTATTAGTAAAGCTTGAATTGGGATAACACTGCTGATTCACAGGTGTCATCTAACAAGCCAGTCCTATGTTACTTCAAGTCATCAAAAGATAACAATTAGCACAAGTGCTCATGTTAAATTCTCACACAATAAATATTGCAAAAGAGGTTAATCCCCCAAATGAAACCATGGCCCAATATTATTTTTATAACATTAAATAAGCATTTCTAATATCATGGTCTGGGCATTCCCAGTAACAGATGTGGGAAACGTCCCCAGTGAGTATCTCATGCCATTTTCTATGTAAAACATACATTGAACCAGGTCTCTTCCTAGTGGTGCCTATAGGACTGAGCAAATGCCTATGTCTTCATGCAACATACTGAGATACATTTAATTTCATCTAATTAATTGCTAAATGGCTAGTTTAAGTTTTTAATTGGAATATTATCATCTTAATAAAAGAAAGGTTTTTTTCCCCTTCATTCAGAATGATTAACACTTAAATTAAGCTAATTATAAATGACACCATGAAACTCTGATCTGAGAGAAGTGGTAATAAAGGTGCAATTAGCCAATGTCTCCTGTGCAGAAAGTAGAAACACCAAAGAGGCAGATGATGTCTCTCTGCTCCTTGCCTGACCCCTTCTCCCCAAGAGCTGGGCCCAGTTGCTGCTCTAGAGTTGATGCACCAGCATGTTTTTCTGAGTGTGAGACACCACAGGAGGCCAAGGACTGCCAGATAAAGAGGAAGTCACAGAAAATGGAGCCTCAGACTCATAGAGTCTGTCACTGTGGTGGCTGTGGGCTGGGCCTGTCTGTACATGTGGCTGTGGGACCGTGTGTGGCTTCCCAGACAGCTCTGATCCAAGCAAGCCATGGTACACTGGGAAAGTCAGCCCTTCCTCCACCGCACCGTGGGACTCACAGCCAGGCCCTTGGGGTCACCCAGGACAGGACCTGCCAGTCATTTGTTGACACCATCAGCACTGGGGTTGGGGGATGTGTGTGTGTCTTAATTCTCCAATCAGTGAGGGCACTTGCTCAGCACGGTTTTCTCAAGTTGTCTCAGGAGCTGCTCTCTGCTCTGCTCACATCCTGCAGGGTTTATGTAGGGTGGATTGCACCTCAGCACCAAATCACAAAGCCTTGTAGCCTAAAAGTGGCCTAGAAGAGTTAGGATAAGGTTCTACAGAGATGCCTTCACGTTCGTGCTTCCACCCCATTCTCAGATTTTAAAACCTCAGGAGAAAAAGGCAAGCCAATATATGCAGAGCAACCAACAAAGCCTTATAACAAACAAAGCACAGAAGACGGACGGCTCCACGTGGGCTGGGTGTCAATCATTGCACCACTGTTTTCCATCACCGACAAAAATAGATCCGCACAAGCCCCATCCTACTGCGTTAGCTGACAGTCCGGAGCACGCAGTTTGGTAATTTATGATGGTCTTCAAGCTGTCAGCTTGAATTAGCCAAGTTCTTCCATAAGTCTCATATTAATTTAAGATTTTTGGAAGGTTAAAAAGGACCTGGGTTTGTTGACAATTTAGAAATGAAGCAAAAATCTCAAGGGTGTAACCTGTGGGGTCTGCTTTGTTTCAGTGAATGGTGCTCTTCTCTGTTTTCTCTCCCTCACAGTTTGTGTATTAAGTCCCCATCGCATCAGGGTACTGAAGATCTGATCAGTCCAACCACATGGTAATTTCCTGTTGCAGCGTCTGCCTGCCCACACAGAGCAAAGGCTCCCACGGACAGAACCATGCGTTTCCTCCACGGCATCACACAGCCAGGGCTGGCATGTGCTGGGAGCTCATGGTTTCTGTTGAATGGGTGACTGAGTGAATGTCACTGAGGATCACAGTGGCTTTGTGGGGCATGGAGAATACTCCAGAGGCCTCCGTGTATCGACACCAATCCTTAGCCTTCACTACTGGGTTTTGTGGATGTTCAAATACATGACCATGCCCTGCGTTCAGTAATACTTTGCAAAATGACGAAGTGACCACCTGACCTAAACTTTCACTGAAGAACTGTGTCATGATCATGATACAAGAAACATGAGCTGGAAAGATTCACTCAAAAGGGGATGAATGGCCCCAAAATGAAAAGAATACTCAAGTACCAGTCAACTGTATGAACAGTGGGTGGATCACTTCATGGATTTTTTTTGTCTTTTTTTGCTCATATTCCTCCCAAATTACTTCCCTTTAGCTGAAAAAGCAGTCCCTGGAGGCTGGCATGAGAAGGTAAATGTTTCGGTGACAATTTAAAGACGGTCTCAAGCATCTGTTATTGAAAAGGTTCTGTTTCAGGTTTGTCAGTGTAGTTGTCCGAAATCTGTGACCAGAGATTTTAAGGCTATTGGTTTTTAATTGTTTATAGTCATTGCAACATATTAGCTTATCCTTCACCGTAATTAATTGCGTCCATCTGGAACTACGTAGGCTGTCACTGCAGGGGTTCCTTGGTGATAATCTCCTTCAGCCTTCTTGTCCTACCATGACTTTGTTGCAGCCTCTCTGCTGACGATCACAGGGTGAACCCTGCACTGTTTCCATACTGCACACGGTCCCAGCTAGTTTTAGTTCTAACTGTCCTAGGCTGTACTGTAAGCCCTGAAGGGAGCCTTATGGTTTTGCTTCTCACGTCAATTTCCCTACAACACTGTAAGATTTTTGTTTGTTTTGGTAATACATCTGCATTGATAATAAAGAGATCTAGAAACACATTGATTAAAAGATTACTATATCCAATTTTCTATAAATATCTTCTATAACTTATACAGAATTATGTTATATGCATGATTTGTAATCTTTGATCAAATTCTCCAATAAGCTTGGGTGTTGCTGTACCACTGTTTGATAAGGAGGCCACGAAAGGGCTTGCCTCATTTCCACTGGGAATGCTTCATAAATCTCATGCAGTGGGACAAAAATAGGTGGGCTTTTATCTGCAGCACCATGACCAAGGAGGTCTCCTGACATCCAAGATAGAAGTGTGGCCACCCCAGGAAACAGACATCGCAGGACTTGTTGCCTCCTTTGGCCTCTGTCTCGCGGCTTTGCACCTGAATTTATAGGAGACTCAGCAAAAGTGCGATCAGGTTCTTGCAGCTGAGAAATTTTTATCCACACAAGTTATACGTGAGCACACCTGATATGTTAAATCACTTCCATGTTATGTGCTGCTGCTAAATTTTTCAGATTGCATTTTGGATTAAACACAAAATTCTAAATATCCTAACTTTTGACTTTACCATTTTGAAAGTGAGATGTTCTCATCATTAATATAATAGTAATAATAATAATAAAAGTAACGACTTCTTTCCCTTAAAAAGAATTGTAGGACCCTTTATTAGAGGTGACATGACTATTTCCTGAAGATTATTGAAGAAGGGCCTTAGAATCCAGGCTGGTGACATTTTACACCCTGTCCTGCAGCCAGAGAGAACCACATTGGTCAGGAAACCATTGCAGGCTAATATCTGAAAACCTTGGTTAAACAACCTAGTCAGTGCCAGGCACTTTATGTACATGATGTCATTTAACTTTTGTAACAAATATGTAAGGTGGTTATTTGTAAACTCTTTTCACAAGAGACGAAAATGGGCCTCAAAGAAATTTAATTGTGCATTAAGGTCTCAGGGGAAGGACACAGTTCTGCCTGGATCCAAGCCCAGATGGAACTGAGCCCAGTCTGAGCTTTTGGCCAGGCATTATATTCTCTTGCCTTTGAGAATGAGACAAGTGTCTTTTTATGGAATTACTCTGCTTATGATCTTGGCAGGAGTTGCTAAGAAAGGGTGTGACTGAGGTTTGGTCAAACAAGCAATTCAAAACCATCACCAGGCACCTGCTGTGAGCTCAGGCTTTAACACCAGAGTCAGTGCATGAGCTTCAAAACCCAAATCACTGGAAGACAGTGATGATGCCTGGTGTAAAAGAGGCTTAAAGCACGATGGGGCTGGCCAGGAGGGAGAGGAGTAGGGGAGAGAAGAAAGGTGCTAAGGGAGGCAGTTGGGGGTGGGTGGGCATTGGTCATACAGGAAGAACCAAAGACAAAGTATGTTCAAAGAGAAAAGAACTTGGCTTGCAAAGAGGTACAAAGAAATCCAGCATATAGGACTCCCTCAATATAAAATTAATTTAAAAATATAGATATTTAAAAGAAAAAAAAACAAACTACTAAGATAATTGATTTCATTGTTAGTTTGATCATGATGAACACATAAAAATTTTGAACTTGATTATCACATCCTTGATTATTACTTGGTTATGCTATGTCTTTAGATATCAGCATTACAATAGTCATGGATAAAATTGTTTTTACTAAGGAGATAGTGACTTATATCAGGTTGGTGCAAAAGTAATTATGGTTTTAGCATGGTTGAAATTCACCATTTGATATTGGAGTACATTCTTAAATAAATGTGGTTATGTTAGACATCATTTTAAAAAGCTAGAGATACACAAGCAAAGTTATAAAATGTAACCAAAATGTTTGTACCCTCATAATATCCTGAAATAAAAATAAATTAAAAAAGAAAAAAAAAGAAAAAAAAGACTAAGAATTAACTTCTTTCTTGAAGCTTTGTAAATTCTAGAACTGTAGCTTCTCTATAAGAATTATTTTATCTTATTTTATTTTATTAGTTAATCTACTGAAGTCAAACATGAAAAAATGTCTAATTCACTACTATAATATTTTTGCTGAATATCTTTAAGTTTAAGGATATCTTCTTTTTCTGAGATTACAAAATATGTCAATGTTCCCACACTGCCAGGAAGTGACATTATTTGCCAGGATTCCACAGGCCATACGGCAGATACCAGCCATTGCTTCTGGGAAGTCTTTGCCGACATAATTTCTACATCTGAAGAAGAGACCTAGTCCTCTGACTGTAGGCTTGTTATAACTAACTAAATGATATTTCTGGCATGGTCATGATTAAACTTACATTCTGAGAGAAAGGAGAAAAGATTCTTATCGACTTCATATAAATATCTGCATAATCATGAAAAGTAAATGGATTTAGTAAAAGTGGCTATATTTAACCATTTTTTTAAAAGGTTTTTAGACAAAGCCAATTAATATATGTACTTATTTTCTATTAGAGTCACTATACTTAAGTTTGCTAATGATTTATTAGCTTATGTTAAGTACTTCCATAAAATTTTTTTTTCTCAATTCTGAGGGATTAGTTAGAGCAAGATATTATTTAAAGAATGTTTAATTTTAGTTTGTAATATTGGTAGATTGTCAGAGATAGATTAAGAAGAAGAGAATTTCTCATATGCTCATTAACAACAGATCTTCAATCAAAATTAAATCCATTCCTTTAGTTCATTCATTGTTCATAATTTTTTTATGGTTTTGTTTTAAACAGACGACTTTCACAACGTCAGCTTTCGCTGTGAAGTCTGCAAGCTTGAGTAGAGTTGCCGCAGCATTCGTGGTTAGCAGGACCTCGTTCAGTCGCCTACTGCGGTTCTTTTTATCTTTCTTCGGAAGACTCTGTGTCTGCTTGTTCACATGTGGCCCCAGCCTTCAGGCGAATGAAAGGATAATAAGAAAACACCAGTTGACAAGGCTCGCAGTGTTGAATAGCTCTGGGAAACATCATAACAAACGATACCAATGGAGGAGACCAGGTCCTTTTCCGCAGTGCATATGTGACCAAGCAGTATGGAGTCAATAAAGCAAATCTGAGACGGTGAATCTATTAAGGGTTGTGAGGACATTAACGCATCACCAGGATATTTTAATTTTTCCCATCCACTGTGCAGTCTGGCTGCCAACAAGGGACAAGTGCGTGTGTGTATCCAAACCGCACACGCACAATGGCTAAAGTATCCTCATGTTAATAATGACGGTGTCAGCTTGACTGGATTAAGGAGCACTGGTGAGGCATTCCTGCGGATGTGTCCGTGAGGGTGGGCCCCAGGAGATTGGCATGTGAGTCAGTGGGCCGAGTGGGGAAGACCCACCCTCAATGTGGATGGCCCCACCCAATCGGCTGCGCCCTGGACAGAACGAAAACATCAGAGCAAAGGTGATTTCCTCTCTCTCCCTGCCTGGACCTGGATGCTCTTCTTTTCCTGGCCTTAGACATGAGAACTCCAGGCTCTCTGGCCTTTGCACTCCAGGACTTGCAGCAGCCCCCCAATGCGGGTTCTCAGGCCTTTGGCCTCATATGGAGAATCACACCATCGGCTTCTGCGGTTCTGAGAATTTAGGACTGGGGCTGTGCCACACTTCCGCCATCCAGGGTCTCCAGCTTGCAGAGAGCCTGCTGTAGACTTCTGAGCCTACGTAATTGCCTGAGCCAATTCCCCTCCTAAACCCCTCTCGTCTAACTATCTGCACATACATACATGCAGTACATATATCCTGTTGGTGCTGTCTCTCCAGAGAACCCTGCCGAATACAGTGACGCTTTTATTTATTTCTAATTGACCCAGAGCGTAAGCTTTACTGTTGATTTGCCTGTTCTCACATCGTTGGTTCCATAGGCAATAGCACTTCAACGGCCAAGTGCAGCTGATGAGGTCTTTGGAGAATGGCACGCCAACCCAGTGATTCCTAGCCTTTCTCTGCTTACGAATTAAAGGAGTCCCTTTTGTGGGGGACTCAGTTGCCATCAGAAAAGCCCATAAGATATTTTAAGTATAAAAAGATATCTTAAAAGTTTTATTATTCTGAAATTAAAATATAAATTTAGAAGAGAAGACAATAAATTAACCTAAATCCTAAATACTAGAAGACAAGAAATTATTATAGTCTGAGTCTTGTGTGCAAACACACAAATAAATACACACAATAGCTGAAGGTAACAATCATTCTTAACAATTTGATGTTTTTTTTCAAATAACTTTTGTTCAGATAGTTCGTGAGAACGACAGAAATAACAGAATAGCAGAAAGCAAAAAAATTAACAGAATAATTTGGTGATTTTGAGAAACTCTGTTACATAGGTACAGAATAACTTTTTACTATTTTGTCTTAAGAGCAGAATGTATATTTATGCACTGAAAGGTCAATTTGGAAAACTAAAATTTTAGTTTTTCTTTTTGATATTCACGTAATAATTTCCAGATAAGTTTTTTACAAATCTCTCTCTCATCATTACATTATGCTAATTAACATTGAGCAAACTTTGTCAAAATTTGAATACATTTCGCTATTCCTTTCAAGTTATTATTCTGGGATAATATAAACCCAAACTCACTTCCTTTCATATTTTTCACAAATTTCACTCTGAAATGTGTTTTTTCTTACTTTCTATCTCATTCTGGCACAACCAGACATTTATATTTTAAGACAAAATTACACTGATTTCCCCTAGATAGAGAAATAAATACAGAAGTACTCGAGTCCTCTATAAATATCCCTCTGCAGTCTCTGTAGCTTTCTAGATAGTTCAAGGAAACAACCTCTTTTAACAGGACATCAATTGTTACAATTCAGTTCATTTCAACAAAATTTTCACATATAATTTGGAGTATTTTGTGGATGGAAAGACCACATGAGTGACCTATAAAAATATAATCTAAGAAATTTAGAAGTACAAATTAATTGGGATTTTAATGAGAAATAAACTAAACTTCATATAAACCATATTATTTTGGTAACATGTTTCATACTCTGATGAAATAGAAGGAAAGATGTATAAAATAATATTTAAACTGAAATTTTCAAATCAGTCTAATTTATTCAAGAATTCATCTTGATTAAAAATATTACCTGATTTTTTTCTACTTTTATACACTAAATGTTAAATGTTCTTCAAATTTTGCTTACCTATACTGAAGTTTTCTTAAGAGTTACTTTTCCATGTTATTAATTTGCCTTTTTTTTAAAAAAAGTTGTCTTATCTTGCAACCTATTCAGCAATATCATTAACTTAACTAATGACTACATATTGTTTTCTTTATAATTTCAGCAAATAATCTAAAACTTTTGAAAAGTGACAGTTTTGAAGCATCAGGAAAAAAAAAAAAAGAAAAGTATTTGGGGCTCCTAAATAATGTTGTTTAAAGAAACCATGTAAAGTCTAGTGTTTGAATAACAATGTTATAGACAAATTATTTTCTTTTACTCTCTGGAGAGTCTTGAAATTACTTACATTTATGTAAATACTTAGAAGTTTATCTAAGCCAATCAAAGCAGGAACATTATTGAATTTAAGAAACCTTATAATCCACTTTTTTTTTCTGAAACTAGGAAAAGATATCAATGGGTTTTCTCAGAAATATATTTCACGCAAATACAGTCAAAGAATCCAATCAAATCTTGGGCCAGCTAGGAAACATAGGAGGTATTTATAGATAAATGTATCATTTGTGATGTGCCATGTTTTTAAATACTTGTCTAGCTAGATTGTGGTTTAAGCTAAAGGTACAAATTTAGAGTTTATTCATATCTCGTTGTCAGCCTTTCGCAGATTGCCTTGCTCATTTGTGCATTTGCATGGGGCTTCCCTGTTTTCTTTTTAGGGAGGAGACAGATGGTCACTCACTCAGAACCCTTTGAATGCCTCAGGAAATCTCCACGCTCCAGACATCCCAGAAGCTGTCTCTGCATCCCTCACACATGCTTGCCCGGTCTGATGGCTGTTAAACATACTGAGGAAAACCTTCTTAGGCACCTACCTGCTCTTTGCTCTTTGAGCCATACAAAAAATAGTTCTGAAATGTTTTCTTCCCTTTATGGACATTAACTGTGACTATTTGGTATGAAATCACATCTAAGCCTTGGAAAAATGACTCCCCCATGAGGAAATCAAAGCTGCTTTCAAACTACTGACCATTCTCTTGGGTCTTCCCAAGGACGCTTCCAAACTGACCAAGACACTCAGATCTCTTTGATATGACTTTGAGAGGCATGCGGATCACATCAGAAATCAATCCTTCATCTATCAGCCTTTCATATTTGAGACTAATTTCACAGGTGGCCGAGCTCATTATTTTACAACGATTTTATCATAACCCCAGAGAGCCATCTCTACAGCCTCGTTCCTAAATTCTGGGAATAGGGCTCTTTGGAAGCAGATATACCCACCATCCCTGAACATATGTAAGGAAACTTTAAGTAGCCATTATGTTTCTGTATATTAAAATTGTATCTATAAAGATGTCTTGAAAAACCTTAATAACAAGCAAAATCTATAATTATGGAACAGCTCCCAGGGATTGTTCTCGTTCATGTTTCTAAGGCAGGTGCTTTCTGGTATTGAAGATTGCTGTGCCCAGCAGGGGGAAGAGGGAAGAGGCCTTAAAGATCCGATAATTCACCTTCCTTCTTTCTGCCACCGACAAAAGAATGGGCGCCCAAATAACTTAAATGCCTTGTCTGAAGTTACTGGATTTAGGTCTCATTTTAATATATTTTAAAATATGTATTCAAATGTTTACCTGAATAGAAATATGGCAATGAACGCGTCTAGATGAGATCATTAACGTTCAAGAAATGATCTCAGCAGGCCGTATACTTGTACAAATTGATGATTCCAACCAGGGTAAAAAAGAAGTGTGTTCTTTGTATCCAGATCCTGTGCAACGGATGTGGACTAGGCCACTGCCCCTTGCAGGGTGACTCAGAACACCGTCCCACGCTCACTGGGCACCGGGCGGGCAATGAGCCATGGAGGTGAAAAAGCGCAGTTGGCTCAGCAAGGCCCGCAAGGAGCCGTGAAGGACATCGGCAAATTCTTCCTTCTCGGCAGAAGACGCATTGCTTCATCTGAATGGTTTGGTTTCTTATTACCTGAGAAAAACATAAAAATGCCATGAAGTAAGATGCATGAGCTCCCCACCAACCCAGAACCACGAGGTTTTTGTCCGAGTCCCAAGCACAGCGATTTAGTGAGCGAGTGGGGTGGACTCCTTTCCCAGCACCTGTCTTTCTCAAGCACAGTGGCCACCTGTCGTTTTAAAAGAAAAGAGCGTTGGCTGGCAGATGGCCCTCCAGTCTTCTACAATAGAGAGGTGCAGAGTCCTCATCATGCCTGTTCGCCCAGGATTAAATAAGCAGCAAAGTAGCAATCTCTGAGTTGTGCTCACTCGTCAAGGAGAGTGTCTTTCCATACAGAAGAGATATCCAGTGGGACAGTTTGGCCCATTTTTTATTAGAAACCAGGGGAGGAATCAGAGGGAATGGTATATGGAAAGGGAATGATTTTACTGCTGACTAAACAGGAGCAAACTCTCCCTCCAATTTTCTCTCCTGCCATTAGCCTAAATATTTAATATATTTTAGAATTAGCTGAGAGGAATCAGAGGTTTTATTAATGTCTGGGGGATATTTTACAGTCTGCTGTAGATGAGTTCTGGAAGGTTTAATGTATAGATTTCGATAATGAAAAACAATTGGAAGGAAACAGGCAAGTTGGATTTAGGTAACATCAGTAATGAACAGTAATAAAATAGAAACTAACTTGGTTAGTTGATGAGAAACTCAAACAAGTGGCTTGGGGAAAGTCAATATGAAATCAGGAGGACTCAAGGTGAATGTTATTTGAAATAATTTTAAATTAGTTCAAGAAGAAAAGGCATGATTGCATTTTAAGTTTTCAGAGCAAATTGTCACTGTTCCCAGTGAAGGTGAGATTCCACTGAACTCCCTCCTTGCCCATCAAGAGGGAAAAGGCCCCTTTCAGGCGCCACGTGCCATAGTGTCCTGTAGCTGTCACAGCAAGGACCACAAACCGGGTGGCTGACAACACCACAAATGTACTGTCTCACGGGTCTGGAGTCCAGAAGTCCAACCAGGCGTCAGCAGGGCCGCGTGGCCCCGAATGCCCTAAGGAAGGATCCTTTCTTCCTGCGTCTTAGTTTCTGGTCGTGGCTGTTGGTCTCTGTGGTTCCTGGCTCTGGCTTGCAGCTGAACCACTCCAATCCCCGCCTTCCTCCCTCGTATCCTCACTTCATCGTCTTACAGGGACAACAGTCAGATTGGATGAAGGGCCTCCCTGATTAAATATACAGTGACCCTATTTCCAATAAGGTCACGTTCTGAGGTGCCGGGGATTGGAGCTTCCACATGTCTTTCTGGGGAACACGATTCAAGCCGTAACACAAGGACTAGTGTTTGAACACATGCTCCTCCTTTGGTCTAGCTGCTGTTAGCTTTGGTTTCACTTGCTCTATTTTCTCTCTTGGTAACTACTGAATGTCTATACTTGAGGGAGGCCGAGCAAAGAACCTTTTCAATTGCCCGTCCTAGCAGTTCCCAGGCCCCAGCAAGAGCACAGGGCATCTCTTTGTTGGTGCACAACTGGGTCAAGAGGAAATTAGAAATTAGAAGGCTGGGACTGGCGAACTGCTCCAGGTTCCAAGTTGTTAGGAGCGGTGACTTCCACTTCTCGACTCCCTATGAGGGGGGGTGTGTGTGTGTGTGTGTGTGTGTGCGCAAGTGCATACGCACTTTCTGGAGAGAGACAAGCAGAATGTATTTGAATAAGTGACTTGAAAGCTACAAGTGTGTCTGAGCATACAGAGAAATCTGATTTACTGTAGGCTCACTCTTTGAAAATCAGTGATCCAGGGTATAGGGTATGCAAACATTTTTTATGATTTTTTCTTTTATATACCGAAATATTTTTACCCACCTTAACATAATATTTTACTAAGTCCCAGTATAGGAAACTAGAAAAGGACAATGGCACTGGCTGCAGTGGATGGGGTAGAAGCCCACCCGTCAGACCCCCACTGCACCTTCTGTCGGCCTGTGGACTTGCTAAGGCTGCTGCTCTCCCCTGGGTGCACGAATCAGAATGAAGCTCACACCAGGTAGCCAAGAACAGTCCCACTGTCCAAGACAGGGCACAATACCCGCCCAGAAGTCCGGGCTTTGCCCCACTCCATGGAGCAAGTCGAGTGGATTTCACCGACACAGGCCATTATCTTCTTATTCCAGAATTAGATTCCCAGACAAAACCTCCCAGAGGGGCACAGAACTATAACCCCACACAGGGGATATTTGATTTCATTATGTAAATTGTATTCACCTTAAATTTACATAATAGTTTAGGAGCATTAAAATCCCACTCAGGTAGACAAACTTTGAAATAGTATTTCCACATTAGCAAGGTACCTAAAGAAAGCCACCCGCAGATTGAAAGGTATTTGTAGGACCTAAGCCTTAAGGCCACTCTTCTAGCTCCCGCTTGGAGTGGACTTGGATCATCCATTTTGCTCTATCTGGAAGAAAGCCAGTAACAACGGTTCCAAATGACCTCCCGAGTTCAAGCTGCCAGTGGATGACTTTTCCCTGGGGCACCTGTCCAGCAGGCCAGCTGATTTGGAAGGTTCCTGAGGCTCCATCAGGTTGGGGGAGGAGTCTCAGACTAACGGTGCCCACGGGTGGTGGGTGGGGGATGGTGGTGTCACTCAGGCTCCATATTGGCCACGCCCTGTGGGTCCCTTCTTTGCAACTGTGTTTAGACTTGAACATGTATCTGCTCAGTGGCAGATGTCCCCTAACCTTTCACAAGTACATAAATAAATATGAGAGGAAGGTTTGTTTTTAACCTGTTTCAGAGGTAACTCTCTCTCACCTGCTCATTCTTTTTCAGTTTACTCACAAATCAAGGACTCAAAGGTGTAAGTAATATACATTGTTTAGCTTCTTCAGCCATATATATTGCAACTTTATTAGCATTCTGTAAACTCTATTTTTAAAGCAAGTGAAAAACAATCTTAAGAGGAAAGAATGCTGGCTTTGGTTTTGGAAAATAATTGTGTGTAGTCTGTCACTGTCTGCGCAACTCAATAGTAAATAATTGAAAGGGAAACAGAAAACCACCTAGAATAGCCATAGTCAGGGCTCCGTGGCCACTGGTAAGCAAAGCAAATTAAAATTCATCCTCACTCTAAGGCTTAAGATAGTCTAAAAAAATCCCACTTGGTCTTCTTGTTGTGCATTGAACTTTTACGCCTCAGTGTTTTTGCTCATGCTGCTCTGCTGTCTGGAAACTCTTTTTGTCTCTTGTTTAAGCTGGACACATTACTCCAGATCCAGTTCAAATGATGTCTTTTTGGGGAAACCATCCATGGTCTCCTCTCTGCCCTGTGCCCAGAGACCCCTGGTGGTACCATCACAGGACTGTCGATTGCCCAGTGACCTGTCTCCTGGCTGGGGTCCTGTTTATAGACTTTAGTAAAGGAGGCACGAACAACTTCAGAAAGTCTCCTATGTTTTCTTTTGGAAGAAACAACATTAAATAATAAATGACTCTGTTGCTATTATAAGATTCGTTTCTCATATGTTTCCCCATTAGAATACAGCTTGTTAAAGGGAGAGACTTGCCTTTTTCATCTTTGTGTTTTCCATTCTTGTCCTTCCCCCACCGAGTACTTACCCTTGGATGTAGTAAGTATCTAATAATTGTTGACTTTATTGAGCTTTTCTGAAGCCATATTACCTGCAGATTTGTCCTCAATACAGGGTACCGTTTTCTGCCAGCCCGTCTGCAGTAGGCATAGCAACGCCCCCTCCGCTTGCAAAGATGTCCATGCCCTGGTCCCTGGAACTTGTGAGCACATGTGTCCCCTGTGTACACAAGAGGTTTTGTAGGTGTGATTAAAGTTACAACCTTGAGGTGGGGAGAGTATCCTGGACTATGCAGGTGGGCTCGATCTTATTATATGAGTCCCCAAAATCAGAGAAGCTTTCCTGGTTCTGGTTGGAGGCAGCCAATACGATGAGAGAAGGTGGCCAGAGAGACGCAAGGTTAGAAGGACACGACCTGGCGTTGCTGGTGTGAACCATGCAAGAAGGGACTGGGGACCACGGAGTGCAGCAGCCGGTAGGGTGTGGGCAGGATGAGGAGTGGGTTCTCCCTGCATTCGTGTCCTGAGGGCTGTCACAACGGTTCACCACGACAGAGACGTGTTATCTCAGAGCTCTGGAGGCCAGAAGCCCAAATTCCTGGTGTCAACGGGGCCCTGCTCTCTGCAAAGGCTCCAGGGGAAGACACTTCTCACCCCTTCCAGCTTTTGGTGTTTGCTCGCAGTTTTTGATGTTCCTTGACTTGCAGACACGTCACTTCGATCCCAGCCTCCGTGGTCATGTGGCCTTCTCCCTGTGTGTGTCTGTGCCTCTGTGTTACCTTCTTACGAAGAACACCGAATTGTATTAGGGCTCGCCCTGGCCCAGTGTGACCTCACCTTACTGCCACTAATTGTATCCGCAAAGACTCTGTTTCCAGATGAGGTCACATTCTGAGATTTCAGGTGGATCCAAATTTGGGGAGACACTATTCAGCCCAGTGCGCCTCCTAGGAGCTTCTGGAAGGAGCACAGCCCTGCCAGCACCTTGACTTCAGCCCAGTAAGACCCGTTATTTTACTTCTTTCCTCCAGAACTGTCAAATGGCGACCATACATTGTTTAAGCCACTAGGTGTGCGGTAATCTGTCACAGCAATCACAGGAAACTACATACGCTGCCCAGGCTGGGGTCACCAATTTTGTCTTATTCTAAAGCACAAACTTTATGTGTATCGGGGCTGTCTTCATTCACCGAGGACACGTACTCATAAGTGTATCAGGGGAACATAATTCATTGGTGTGAGTCTCTAATAAATCCCAGTAAAGGGCAGTGGGAGCTCTGTAAGGTTTCCATTGTGTTAGAGCACAAAGGCCTGTGTTGTTATCACGAGATGCTTTGCTTTGAGACCACAGACCTGGCTGTAAACCTTCCCATCCTTGGAACTCCCTGGCGTTCGTGCCCTGAGCTGCTCAATTCTGCTTCCACACATGTGCTTTCTCGGGGTCCTTCGTTATAACCCATCAAATTGCCATAAGCAGAGTGGCAGCAAATGGAGTGGTTTTTCTTTTTTTTTGCAGCCAAATATGAGAAACGCAGACATCAGTATGGATGTCTTTCTGATTGCACACACAGAACTGCATGGCTCGCAGACTAGTGCAGCCGAGCAGCTCAGCTGCCCTAGAACCGCAGCTTTCCAGGAACAGACGTGCATCAGACACATGTTGGAAAGAAAGGTTCACTCACCTGGAAACACTGTAAAGATGACAGAAGATGCTGCCGAGCCTCCATCATTCAGGCTGTTCCTGCATCTTGGTTTAACCAGTCGGCAGAAGATCCAGCAGCCCCGCTGCAGGCTGAGCAGGCAGGGCCCTGGTACCAGGGGAGTTCTGATTTAAGGACACAGGGCCATCGTAATGGCTCTGCCATGGTCACACTACGGCCTGGGACACAGAGAACTGGGCTCCTCGGAAGACGCCCGAGTACGATAAATTAGTCTGTCTGTCTAACCACACGTCAGAACAATTGATGATGGGCCTTCAGCACACATCTCTCAATTTAGAATGCTTAGGTCAGGTTATTTGCTTAAAATTTGAGGATTATCAAGTGGAATTATAAGACATTCTTTCAGTATAAAAACCTAGGCCCTCTCTCTTAAGAATAGGGCAATAAATTAGGAGGAATTTGGAAGGCATTATGCTGTGAGGCACTAAGTGCATGTGGTTTCAGAATTTCTGACTTGACTATATATCTATTTAGGAATGTTTATGTGTGTATATAAAGAGCTGATAGCATACCTGTATATATTTGCTGACAGATATCACAGAAAATGGCATTGCATAAATTCCACATTTCTGAGTGTCTGTTCAGGTTCAAAAAATTTCTGTATTAAGCCCTGCAGATGAGATCAGAACTCTTCCCAAATTAGCAAATGCAGTGCAGTGGATACATTTCATCCTTGACATGGTCTCTGGGGAGAGGTTGAGGCATTTTAATATGAAATGAGGAGCAAGATATTCTCTACAGTGAACCCAATTTGCCTTTGTGTCCCTACCAAAGCATGCAATAATATTCATTCACGGTAGATTAACGGTTTGGTTTGTTTTATTGTGCAGAAAAAAATGAGATAAATGATAGGCAATATCTCAGGCCACTGGAACTCAATTCAGTCCCTGTCACCGTGGATGTTGCCGTCTGTTGCAGGGAGTTAATTTCATATGCCCAAAGGATTCCCAACCCACTAAATGAACAAGGGGATCATTGTTTTAATGGCAGCAGCCAGAGCATCCCTGGCCCTGGGAGCCTTACAAGGAGGATGCTTTCTCTGAAGCAAGAGCCGTTGTAGAAAAATCTCTAGTGGCAACTGCAATGCACATTAGCACCAGCATCTTGAGGCTGTGAGTTTAAAATCAGGTGACAAAAATCAATGTCCCCATGCTTGCCTGTCTCAGACCTGGTTAGTGTGCTGGGGGATTGTCAGATTTTCCCTCCAGGGTAAGACTCAGTGATACCAGCTGACTTCTCTGGCCAGGGCTCTCCTAATTCCCCCTATCGGGGGTGCCACGTCATGGGAGATGATCCAGTGGAGACGTCAGCTACACCTCTATGTTGACAAGCTCATTGATCGCAAATAGGTGGTCTCCAGGTTGGCTCAGAGCATGGAGGGCTGCTTGGGCCAGGGCTCTTGCCACACTTACACATGGCCACGGCCAGGGCCAGGGGGCTGCGGTGTTTGCTCTGTTGTGGGGGTCTTGTTCGTCCTCCCTAAAATAGCAATGGAAACTATTTGATAGGGTTTGAGGGGTAATCACAGGAAAATGTATTGACTATGGCAAATTTCTCTGCCAATGTTAAGTATTCCCACCATAACATTGTGTCTCAGAAATAAAAACAAAAAGTTCCTTCCTCTTCTACCAGCAAGTCAGAATTTACAATCCCCACTCCTCATATGAAAGGCTCAGGCCACAGAGAAATTGTTCAACTCCCCCAGATTTTGGAGCACGGGGACGGGGAAGGACGAAGTCTTCCCTTTTCTTCCTCATTTCTGACTGTGGTTATTGTCAGAGTTTCACTGTGGGCAGGTAAACCTTTTGTCTACTTTCTTGACACCCCAGGATGTCTTCAATTACGTTAAAAGATATACTAAATCGTCAGCTGTATGTTTAGCCAGAATCGATTTCGACTGGCTCTTAGGGAGGGCTGGCAGGTCATGCCACGAGTGCGTCCATTTGGCCGCTCCTCAGAAACCAGTGGGGGAGACGGGCGTTTCAAACAACAATCACCACTATCAATCCCAGACCTTGTCTGGGGAGACTCACAGCAGGATCCAGAGATTGATCTTATTGATGTGCATAAAAGCCCTGGGGAAGGAAGGAGGAAACAGGCCCAGCCTTTATTTTCTTACTGAAAGACAGAACCAAACCAGCAGCAGGGAGCTGCCCCAGATGGGGTTCCGGGGGTCACCTCTGGGGGTCCACCCACTAAGGTCTTGTCTGGGTGAGAGCCTGTCCTTGCACTGTCGCGTGAATATTCATGAGCTGCAGCCACCACCCTCAGAGCAGGGCGCTCTATCCCACCTGGGCCGTCACCGTCAACAGCGTCCAGGCTTTAAACTCACCTTTAACACGTACTATCCTTTGATTTTTATTTTAAGGTAACACTATTTATAAAAGAGCCCTCGTGCTTAAGTAATTTCTCCATGAGCATGTGAAATGAGAAGACTGAATTTATGCCCAGAGTGGAAGACATCTGCTCTCCGGAAAACAAAGGGTCGTAAGTGTCAATATTAGACAAGAACTCCACTCCCCTCCCCAACGAGGGCATTTCAGACTCTGGGATTTAACGATCAGCAAAACCCAGCTCTGCTAATTAGCTCTGGCCATGGAATATAGCGGTGTTATTATTGTCCTGCCTTTGTGTCTAATTATTTACAGAGCATTTATTGGAGGGCAGAGAGACCATGAAAGCCGCTCCTGACCTCCAGGACCTCGGTAAAGTGAACTTCCCGGCGGGCAGGGGAACCCGGGACAGGTTCCCGGGAGTCAGGAGTCATGGTGGCTTCTGTCTCAGACCACAGCACAGCGTGGAACTCAATGACCCACCTCCCTGTCGGAGGGGAGATGCGGGGATAGGAATGCCACGGAGCTGAGCGTTTGACTCTGGTTTTCCATAGTGACCCTTTCTCGGTAGCACGATACGGTGCTGACAATGCCTGCTGAAGGACACCAGGAAGACGGGCGCGTTAAGGTTTGGGAGCGGACGGGTGTCCGAGCCCACCTCCCGGCTTTAGCGAAGCAGACGTGCTCTCTGTGACGCAGGGAACGGGGCACACCACACAGAGTGACAGCTTTTCTACTCCTCATTGGTATTGTCACATTGAAACCTAGACGCCTGTAGGGGGTCAGAGCGAGACAGGCAGAGACAGGCGCAGCTGTGCTCCGCGCCTTAACCTCACGGAGGCACGACTCACACGCCACACAACTCACCCATTGCAAGTGTCCGGTCCAGTGGTTTGGGGACGACCACAGAGTTTCACAGTCACCCCCACAGTCCATCTAGAACATTTCTAGCACCTTGAAAAGAAATCCCTTTCCTGTGACTCTCACCCTTCTTTCTCCCCTCCCCTCCCCACGTCTGCTAACCAGTAACCTGCTTTCTGTCTCCGGCCACTCAGCGGCTCTGGACTTTCACATGCGTGGACAACCTTCGAGTTGTTGCCGCCTCTCAGCTACAGTCACCCCTCGTTATTCGCGGGGAGTTGGCCCCAGGACCGCGGTGGACGCTCAAGCCTCTTACATAAGACGATGTAGTATTTGCATGTAACCCACTTACATCCTCCCGTTCCCTTTAAATCATCTCTAGATTACATAAATTAACTAATACTATGCAAATGCAATGTAAATAGCGGTTATGCTGTATTTTTGTAATTTGTATTTTTTCATTGCCGTCTTGTTATTTTTTTTCCCCCCAATTTTTTTAATTTTTACTTTTTTCTGAATTTTTTATTCACGGTTGGTTGAATCTGCAGTGTGGAAACAGCGGACACAGAGGGTGGGATGTGTCGTCAATAAAGCTGCTATGAGCACGGTGTGCGAGGTCCCGCCTGGGTATATATTCCCGTAGTCCCCGGGCCCGGCTCGAGGAGTGGCCCTCCCGGCCGTGTGGCAGCCCCGTGCCGAGCTGTCGGAGGCCCTGCCAGGCTTTCCCCAGAGCAGCTGCGCCGTTTCCGCAGCCGTGTGGGAGCTGGGAATGATGGTGCAGATTTCTGAGCTCCTCACGCTGTCTTCCTCACCGCTCCCCCGCCCATCCACTCCTCCAGACCTATTCCTGTTCCCTGCGAGTGGGAGCAGGGAGACCACGCTGTCCTTGTCCTGCTCATCGCCGAGCTGTCCTGTGCAGAGGTGGATGCCCGTCCCGCAGAGCTCCCGCACCTGTGAGCCCCGTTACTGACCTGGGGGCTCTCACTGGCCGCAGGGCAGCGCAGACCGTGATGCGACCCCCACGGTGGCCCCAAGCATCGCCTAGACCTGCCAAAGTGCCCTCGTTTCCCCTGAGCGGCTCTGTAAGGTGCGGCAGAGCACAGACGGGGGGTGGGCAGAGCTTCCTCCTCATCCCAGTTGAGCCAATTCTATCTTTGGAGATAGACGGAGGCTGCTGATTCATCTCTCTGAGCCTTAGTTACCTCATCTGTAAAAACGCTGGCATGAAAATTAAATAACGCCATGACGGACGCGAGGTGAGGGCCGTGGACGTGGGTTCCCCTCCTTCCTCCCTGCGCGGATGAGTGTGAGGTCCCGGATCTCAAAGGACTCGCTGGGCTCACGCATCGAGAAGGGGGGATGCTGGGACTCACACTCTGATGTTTAATTAAAACTCTAATGATCTTTTTTGGCACACCAGGACTGAGCTCAGGTGATGTTTTTATTGGTTGGAAACATTAACTGTGAGGAATTCAGGGCTCTGGTGGATTGCTAATTAAATATATTCATTAAGTTTTTTTTTTTTTAATACTGAGCTGACTTCCTTACCTTGTGGAATTAAAATGTTGGTATATTAGTTGCTTTGTGGTTATTAGCACAGTCATACTTGCCAGTCACATTTTGGTAGCAGTTCTGTAACATGCAAACTTCTGGCATCCACTGATCTGACGGCAGGGGCCGGGAACGTTTTCTGATGAAGGCCAGAGAGTAAATGGTTCCACCTGGGCGGGCCGTAGGGCCCCCCTGCAGGTGCTCAACCCTGCTGCAGGGGAAAGTAGATGTAGACAACAGATACCCAGCAGGCGGGGTCAGATTTTGTTGGCCCCTGACCATCGGGATGCCCTGCCAAGCCCTGGACACAGGAGACTGGGTCACCCAGGGCAGGGACACCACCCTCTCCATGGAGGGCGCAGGAAGGATGACAGGGCCGGGGAGCTGTCCATCCTTGCAGCTCCCTACCGAGTCGTTGCTGATAATTTCCTTGAAGCTCAGATCGGGAGGGGGATGTCGAAGGTGGTGTGTGGCTTCACACTAGGTGGTTGGTGGGCACGTCCAGGGGTTCTGGGGGTCCAGTCCCAACAAAGCTCCAGTTCCCACAGTGGAGAAAGCGCAGCGCTGCACGGCTTGGCACCATGTTCCTTCCCCATCTCACTCCCTCCCTTCTCAGATAAACTACCTGTGCTCAGGCTCTACTTCAGGATGAACCCAAATGAACAAGAAAATAAAAAGCCTCTGCTGGTCATATGGGTGGGCAATAACTGCCCAAATATTATCTAAGAAAGAGCAAAACAACCACCATTTGATTTCAGCTTGTGGACTTACTAACCTTCCAGAGTTTGGGGCTTTTGTGTTTTGGAATAGAACTCTGGCAGGCCATGATAAAGGGCAACGCTTGTTTTTCCTTATCATAGATATGGAGGAGAGATAACAGAAAAGTAAATGTAAATATGCAAAGAAATCTAACAATCTAACGAAAGTACAAAAGCATTTCTTTGTACTTATTATAATAACAACCAAATAAAAGTAGAAGTTCGTGATAGTGGTATAGATATATTCTGTTTGTTGTGATCAGGCTTCACTGTTTTTGAATTTGTGATATAGACACAATCTCGAGATTTTCCTAAATTATAAATTTATAAAATATGCAAAGTCACTGGGGTATTTTGGGCGGGGAGGCTATAATTGCTTACCTGTTGATATTTCATGTCTAATTAGCTTGGTTTCTTTCTGAGGTTGTAGAAACCTCTGAGCAGGCGCACACTAGAAAACTTATTTATCATGTGTCTCTACATTTTGAAATGAAAAGGTCATATAATAAAAATGGTTGATCTTAATAAGCTCTGCTTAATTTCATATTTTATCATCTTTTCAAATATCCCAGGAGTGAACACCAAGGAAACTCTTAATGTTTATGATGGTGATGATTTATGTTTTAAATTATAATAATTCTCTTAGAAAACTTATTTGCTATGCTTATAATATAGGAGTTTTTGAGAATACTGGGAACTTTAAGTAAGCGTGTTACATTTCTGCCTGTTGGTTTGATCACTGTTTAATCACTGTAACAAAACAAAAGTTGCTATTTTTTATGCTATCTGTTATGTACTGAATAGGGTATTGAGGGAGGTAACTGAGGTTAAATGAAGTCCTAAAGGGTGGGGATCTAAGCCAACAGGACTGGGGTCCTTATGAGAAGCTGGAGGGATAACAGGTTCTCTCTCTCTCTCCCTGTCTCTCTGCACGGAGAAGCCCAGCGAGTTCACAGTGAGGAGGCTGCCGTCTACAAGCCAGGAAGAGAGGCCTCACCAGCAACCGCTGTGTATGCCGGGCAGTCCGTGGCATTCTGTATGGTGGCCCAAGCTGACTAATACCAATATTCCTTAAGGGTGGATACTCCCGTTTAACTCTGTGCACCCCAAATCACTAGCACAGTATTTTAAATATGGTAGCTAGGTCATAAATTCATGTTTATTGGATTTGTATGTATTCAATAAATGTTGATGGTGATTAGGCAGAAACATGAGCTCTATATCTTGGAAATGAACAGTTCACAGGCCTCCCTTTTAGAGGCCTTGTCCCCTCAGGACCCATGAGTGGACACCCCGAGTGCTCCTGTGTGTTCTTCCCCCAACACACATGTCACACCAGCCAGGGCAGCGCACCCAAGGACAGACAAAAGGATCCACTTATTTCATGGTGGGATTTCCCCTTGCAGTGTAAACTTTTAAATAACACTAATTACATTAGTGTCTTCATCAGTCAAGCTCCTGTGCGTGAACATCAAGCTGACTCACTGAACCCCAGTTGGCCATCAGAGGTCACCCCTCCCATCTCTGTTCCCTGCAAGATTTCGGGCTACCACCTACCTCTTTCCTTGGCCAACTCGTTGGCGTTTGTACTCACACCCCACAGAAGGGTTTGGCAGCAGACTTCAAGTGTGCTGCATTCTCTCTGCACCCCCTCCCCACGGAAGTGCCACAGGCTGGGCCCAGCCACCCACCCCTGCCCCGGCCCCTTCCCAGAGAAGCAGGAGGCGCATGACAAATCCTGTCACACTGAACTGGACAGTCACCTATGAACCATAAAACATAAAAGGATGTCCCTATGTGTGACCCTGTGTGGACCGCCCAGTCCTTGGGAGAGGCGGGTACCAACTCAGAGACTGCTGCCTCCACGCTGTGCCATCCCTCGGTGTCCCCTCTTCAAATGCTGCCGTACAAACACGCCCACCATAGCCCAGCCCATCTGTGTTCCTGCAGGCACCTTCGATGGCCTCGCACCCGGGAGATGAGACTTGTTAACGTCCCAAGGCTGCACTGAGCGTCATGAGAGTTCACCTCCTGAGGAAGCGCTTTGGGGAAGGCTGAATGTCGAGCTCAGAAGCCACCTGGGACTGAAGGACGTCCAGGAGTGATTTTACCAGCACTGCAAAGACATCAGGGGACGGGAAGGCAGGCGGAGACGGGTGGCTCTGGCTCCCCAGGAGCACTCTGCACCCACTGGAGACCCGGGGGAGGAAGGAGAAGCCAAGCCCAGGTAACAAAAGGGGAAGGAGGTCATCTCATTCTACAGCAGGAACAATGGCATAAAATCTACACACTGTAGAAATCAACCCCTGCTGCTTTCCCGCCCTGGGGATGGCGACGCTACTTCAAGCAGAGTAAATGAATCACCTGTTTGGGTCCCACTCCAACAGTCACAGAAATCATCTGGAAGGAGAAGCAAAGAGGCTGGATTGTTCTGCATAATCATAGACTAGACAGTTTGAGTTTCTACAGCAGTTCGGGATCCACACGGGGAGGGAAAGAGTTCAGAGAAGCGGGAGTGAGCGAGACCTGTGAGCTGGGTGGGGCCGGGCCCTCCAAAGACAGACACGGGCAGTAAAGAAACCCCAGTGCCCTGGCAGAGCCTGAGGATGAAAACGCCGGCCACGACGGCTGATCTGCTTCCATCTCAGCCGACAAACGAAATTGTTTTCCTCCCAGGATCATCCATCCCTAGCCCCCGGACGTCAGTGAGATCGTCCACACTCGCTGGCCCTCTGTTTAAGGGACTGTAGGGTAACGAAGGAAGAGGGAGCTTGTCCTACACAGGAAAAAGCCTGAAATCAAGAGAAAACAGAATTTTCAGGAGCGTGAGAACACGAGACAGGCCGCTGGGTGTGGCCTGTGGCACCTGCTCTCCAAGAGAACAGAGAAAATCGACAGGAATTCAGAAAACTGAATTCATTTCCGAGGGCTGTTTTAACAAATCGCCACAAAGCTAAACAACACACATTTATTATCCTACAGTTCTGAGATCAGAAGACTCACTGGGCTCAGTTCAAGGTGTCGGCAAGACTGTATTCCTCTCGGGGGTTCTAGGGGGAGTCAGTCCTTGCCTTTTCCAGCCGCCAGAGATGCCCACGGCTACCTCAGTCTCTGCTTTCACCCTTCCATCTCCTTCTGTCACCTCCTTCTCCTAAGGACCCTCACTGTCACACTGGGCATACTGGATACTCCAGGATGACCTCCCCAGCTCAGGGTCCCTATCATAACTGCATCTGCAAAGTCCTTCTTGCCACGTAGATGAACATTCACAGTTCTGGAGATTAGCATGTGAGCATCTTGGGACTGTCATCTGCCAAGTGCGGGCACCTTCCCTAAGTGCGTGAGACAGGAGTGACAGGCGTCCAATGTGGTTAAAGACGAATGTAATTCATCTGAGTCACCACAAGGTACATGTGCGGCGTTCAAAGGGTTTTCTTGCATTTCTGAGGATCCAAGGGATGTGAGATATGAGTGGGGCACAGTCTCAGCTCTGCCACCTCGGAGGTTACCAGGCACGTTCACGTCTGAGAACCTCTCAAGAACGCTTCGGGGTAGGCACACGAGGATAAGAATCACCATCAAACATGCCCACAGGCTACGGGTTTATAAAATACTTTGTCAGAGATAGTATACAGGATTAAAAGGAATTTAAGAAAAGAGCAAATCAATGTTGTCGCTGGTCCACGTAACCTATTCTCTGTCCGTGTGCATATTCTATTTTTATACATTTACAGCATCTTGGAAACGAATTATATTCTACACTTCCCATTAAAATTATAGCATGGATTCCCATCTGCAGCGTTTTCCACCCCCGTCCCCACCCCCAGGAACGCCCTCCACACTCCTCCTCGCTCACAGTTTTATCTGCAAACTCATACTCAGCCTCCTCTTTCCTCGCCTCTCTCACGCAGCACATCAGAACTCTGTGAAAAGCCTGTCCGGTCAAAGAAGAGGTCGCAAAGGACCGCAGGGTGCCTCTTTTTTGTATCTCCCACTTCTTTGCAGAGATTTTTTATGTTTCCATTTGTTTTAACAACGTTTGCCATGGTGTCTTGCAGCCCTTTATAACAGCTGCTTTCCAGCCTTTAACAGATACTGCCGCGACCTCTGCTCCCCTGGCAGGGGCACCTGTTGCATGCCCGTCCCGGGTAAACCGGGATTTCTCTGGTCCTTCCCATGCTGAGTAATTTGGGATTGTATTTTGGACACTTGAATACTATGAGACTTTTGGGTCTTGTTTAAATCCTGTGGAAAATGCTGGCATTTCCTGTTTTAGGAGGCGATTGTTGGGTCCAGGCTGTAAGCTACATCCAGGCTTCTGCACACTGTGGTTTGACTGTCCACCATTCCACTTCCAAACCTTTGTGGTGCTGTTATGATCTGTAGCTGTGTGTGTGACATCCACCCCAGAACCTAGGAAGTAGTTCGTCCCTTAGTTTCATTCTTACAGTTTTTGGTATACTGTGTTAATAAGGTCTGTGCTTGTGTACTTCCAGGTGAGCCCAGGAATGAGTAAATGACTTCATGGGGTTGCTTTTCCAAACCCTTCTCTCTCCACAATCCTCCCAGTACTTTTTGGTTTCCTAGAATTCTCCTTTTTTGACCCTCTACCCCAAAATGCCAGGGCTTATTCACCCCACCCCGCTCTACACTTCTCTGACAACCCCAACAATGAGATCCAAGTGATGGGAGGACATTACAAAATGGAAACAGAGATTTCTACCTCACCTTCCTAGAACCAAAGCTCGCGTGGTAAGAGAAGAAAGTTCCCTCCTTCATAGACTTGGGCACTTGTGGGTCCTGCTGCCCTTGTTGCTCCAGGCGACAACTTTATGACTCCTTGAACCTGAGCTAGAGGGTTTCTCCTGGGTCTTCCCTTTGTGCACCTGATGCCTACTTCTGAGTGTCAGGCCGTCGTGAGTCCAGGCCAGGGGAAATAGCGAACTACCCCCAGTTTGATGGTTCCCTGAATCCAGTCTTCTTCAATGTGCCTGGTGCTGCTTACTGTCCAGAGTTCTCGAGTGGTCCATCCCTGCCTTCTGTCCCATCTCGTGGCTGCGTTCGCCAAGGTGCATGGCGTGGAGCATACTCCTCTGTCTTCCCAAGAACTAGATTCCCGCCTCATGTGTGCGCCATCCCAGTTCTGCATTTGTGACTGAAATCATCACTGTCCTGCAAGTGGAGATCAATTTGACAGTTTTTCATATACATTACTTAATTTGTTTCTCATCAGATCTTTATTATTCCCCCACTCTTGCAGAGGAGGAAATGCAAACGAACAGCCTAGAGCCACACAGTTATTAATAATATGTGGCACAGGGACTTGAACTGGCAAATTCGAATTTCAAGTCTAACATTTTTAGTGCCACTTCCTGAATTTTTTATCAGCAATCTGGGATATATACTCTTATGGGACCAAGATTTTCCCTCTGAGATGAAGAATCAAAATCTTTACGTAAAACCGAATTGTCTTCTAATAGACTTGAATTAGAAAGATGTGGGTGATGATGATGATTTAGGAGTTTCACATAGCTAATGTCCAAAAAAAGCAATTATTTTGAAAAAAGTCTTATATAAATGCTCCTACACAACTCTACTATCAATATATTCATTAAGAATAAAGTATAACCACTATCATACTATTCTTCTCAAATTTTGATACTTATGCATTTATTCTTTATATAACCGGTGTAGCTCTTCCTTAGGGAATTTATAATGAAGAGTATCAAGACCTTAGACTGGGTTTATCACATTTCTCTAGTAGAAAATACTGTTTTATTTCCTTGGGGTCTGATGAATAAGAAAAGAAATGAGATCTTTTCCTATTTATAAAAAAAATACTGTTGAGAATAGATAGCTAATAGTAATTTTAAAACTTCTGAAGCAGAATACTGAAATTAATGAATATATACTTTCCACTTTGTGTATGTGTGTGTATATATATCTTCACAGATATCCTCTTCTCATATTGAAGATGTGATCTCATATTGAGAAATAGGAATTTTATATTTTTCTACTAAAATTGAAAATGGAAATCCCAGTTATTTAAAACTCGGAAAATGAAAGCCCTCTCACCAGAACTCCCCTGATGAAACTTGCTAGAGGCATCTGGTGTCTCTGAATTTTAATAATCCCTTTTTTAAAAAAGTTTTCTTTTGGCCGGGCGCGGTGGCTCACGCCTGTAATCCTAGCACTCTGGGAGGCCGAGGTGGGCGGATCGTTTGAGCTCAGGAGTTCGAGACCAGCCTGAGCAAGAGCGAGACCCCACCTCTACTAAAAATAGAAAGAAATTATATGGACAGCTAAAAATATATATAGAAAAAATTAGCCGGGCATGGTGGCGCATGCCTGTAGTCCCAGCTACTCGGGAGGCTGAGACAGGAGGATCGCTTGAGCTCAGGAGTTTGAGGTTGCTGTGAGCTAGGCTGACGCCACGGCACTCACTCTAGCCTGGGCAACAGGGTGAGACTCTGTCTCAAAAAAAAAAAAAAAAAAAAAAAAAAAAAAAAAAAAAGTTTTCTTTTTAATCGCCCACGCTGAATGTGAGCGTTTGTTTTCCAGCTTGTGTCTCACCTCCATGTAATCGGAATAATAAATACGGCATCTCCGTCTTTCAGCCTGAGGCTCAGAGAAGTAGTATACCCCCAAAAACCTGCCGCACTCTTCGCTACACACTTCCACACGGCTTCCTGCCTGCCTCGGAACTCCTGTGATGAGCCTTTGCATTTTTCGTTTCTAAGAGGATGAAACTGAAAGATGTATTAGAGAAGGAAAAGAAACAGCTTCGGCATACAATTACATAACGGGATGTCGGGTTTGACACCGAAGGGAAAAAAACTACAGAGAAATTCAGGACACCCTTTGCTTCAAATAAACCTCTCATGCCTGAAAAAAGCAGAAACAAGAAATCAAGCCTCCTTCTTTCCCTTCATCTGTTTTGGAAAGAGCACAGTTTGTCACAGTGGAGTCACTGGAAGCACAGATTGTCCCTTGGGAAGGCTCATTTTCCCCACCCTGCCCCCAGCCCGCCCAGGGGAAGCACCTCCAGGGGTTGAGTCAGCTCCCGTCCAAAGCATGCACACGTATGGTATGAGAAGAGCCAGGCGGAGGAGCTTGTAATGTATATGCGTTTCTTGATGGTTAGTCTCCATTTTAAGTTCCTGCTCTGCTTACTAAAGAAGAGTTGTCATGATAAAATAAAATGTACATGGCAATGAAGTTTCTAATCATCCAGCAGCTGCAAATAGTTACATTACCTTTGTACCTTAATTCAAGTAAATCCAATAAAAATGTGTTTGAGTGCCAAGCTAGACAATCTCTAAAGCCCCTTCTACTTTTAATACTTTATGGTTCTAGAAAACTTTAAGATAATACCTAATCCAAATTATAAATATATGTGTGTGTGTGTGTGTGTGTGTGTGTATCCATGAGTGTTTTACAGTGGTTGACTACCTTGTAAAATTATTTCGAAAGGTTTATTCTAAGTATTTAAAACATTTACTCATTGAATTTCATGGAAGTTGAACTATTACACTGATTCCACAGTATCATTGAACAATCTATTCAACAAAGAAAAATTGTAGCCTGGTCAAATTATAACTTTTGAATCAACTGGAACTTCAATGCTAAAAGTTAACTACATTGTTAACCAAATTTCATTTTAAACTGAGGAAGAATTAAGGAAAATAACACTGGCTTCAAAAATTCAAAATACTACTTTTTCACAGAGCCATTATTATGATAATCTAGTCATTGCTTAGAAAGAATTTATAAAGAAAATGAATTATTAAGATTGGCACCATGACTTCACTTTGGATGCCATTCCAGAGATGTTCAGAGAGACAAATACATTCATTAACCAGAACTAATCTCTCAGATGCCCTGTGACAGCCAGTCCTCTAAAAAGGCCATGGTGCCAACCTCTGTATTCCACATGGGTCAGTTTATATTGAAAGTCACTTACCATTATGTTATTCTGAACACTACAGGAAAAATTCATTTTTTTCCCTTAATTATTATAAGGTTACTGCAGGTTCATTATAAAAAATTTGGAAGAAAAAAATTAAAATTTAACCATATCTCAATACCCAGATATAGCCATTGGTAATGATTTGGTGATTTCGTGTCATTCTTACAATTGCCTTTGTATGCAAACACACACACATACACCCCTACGTGTATATATATGTGTATGTATATGTACATATATGCAGATAGATAGATGCTTTGAAAGTGAAGTTTGCCTAAGTTGGTGCTTTTATGTCTGTGTTTGTCTTTCCATCTGTGGCCTAAGTCCTGCCCATGTGAGGAGAGTGTGACTATCCGTCCATCCAACCAGCTCTGAAGTTTAGGGCTGTAGACTGGACTGGGGGTCGTGAGTCACTGGGGCTGCAGGTGTGGGCTCAACAGCTCAGGAGAGGAGTCGTGCCCCTCTTGTGTGTTAAGCACCTGCTGTGTGCCCTGCATGTGGTCTTATGTTTCTTCTTTTCCATCTTGTATATCTGCATGTGTCTCCCGGTTTAAGTCAGGGCGGCCAGCACAGAGGCTGGGCACATCACACAGGGCCATCGACTTGCAATATGGGCTCCTAACTGTTTACGTTAGCTCATCTTAAGTACTTCCTTTAGCAAGATGAAGCCTAGGAATGTCTTCAGCACACAACCTCATTCTCCTATGTCCGACTGGCAGGCAGTGGGCCTGAGGTTAGGCCGTCAAGCTGAACGGAGGGGTGCCCAGGGAGCTCCCGGATGCAAAGCCACGCCAGCCACTGATGCTGTCCACATGCTCCGGGGACAGGAAGCTGAAAATAATAAGGGACTAAGAGCAAAGCCAATTGGTGAAGTCATTTTTCCATGGTTATAGAGAAAAATTTCCTGAAGGCACCCAAGGTTATATAGAAAGAATAGAAAAATTATTTCTATTAATGAGATGGCAACAAATATTTTACTTTCTCAAAAAACAAAGCTTAAAAGGCAGCAAAGAAAAAGCTGAGCCTTAGAAACGCCTGCATCTTTATTTCTCCAGTCCCTGCTGCCCGGATTCCTGTGATCCTGCAGGTACAGCAGATGACAAGGGCTCCTCCGTGGACAGAAATTATTAAATATCCAGCACGCTTAACACCACTGGCTGGGGAGCCCCGTAAACACAGCGTGCACGACCATCTCACAGGTGGGGACTCTTACCACCAGCGTGTGCTCCAGAAACGTACCTAAGCCCCTCCGCCAACATTCAGGGGCGTCCCAGCTCCCCACACCTTAGCCATGTTAGATATAATCAGTCTTTCTCATCAGCAAAAATATGTCATTGTTGCTTTAATTCCACGTCCATTATTATCTGTGGACTGATTTCCTTCCACATGCATGACTTATCTGGAGCTCATCTTCTGCTGTTGCAGCCTGTGTGCTTTGCTCTTTTATCTGTGGGGTTGCCTTTATTTTCCTCCATAAAAATAACAATAACCACTATATTCTGGACACTTATGATGGTCCAGACATAACACTAAGGACATCACAGATGTTACTTAATTGGGTGCTCAAAACAACCCAATGTAGTAAGTACAATCATTACCACCCCATTTTACAGATACACAAACTGAGGGGCAAGGAAATGAGATGACTTGATCAATATCACAGAGCTGAGGATTACACAGAGCCAAATAGTAGGTCCTCATTGGGTCGTGTCTACTGTTATTGCTTGTATTATTGTTTTATTTGTTTATTTTTAAATAGTCTTTATCTTTTAGAGCAATGTTAGGTTCACAACAAAATTGAGTGGAAAGTACATAGGGTTCCCGTAAATCTCCTACACCCCATCATGCACAGCCTCCCCGACTGTCAACATCCCCCAGCAGAGAGGTACATTTGTCACAATCAATGAACCCACATTGAAACGTCATCATCACCTGCAGTCCACAGTTCACATTAGAGCTCACTATTGGTGGTGTACATGCTATGTGTCTCATAAATGCATGATGACATGCGTTATAGTGTCACACCAAGTAGTTTCACTGCCCTAGAAATCCCCTGTTCTCTGCCTGTTCATCTCCCTCCCTGGGGGGCCTGGCAGCCACTGAACCTTTTGCTGTCTCCATAGTTTTGCCTTTTTCAGAATGTCATACAGTTGGAATTATGTATGTAGTCTTTTCATATTGGCTTCTTTGACCGAATATATATGATGGTTCCTCCATATGCTTTTTCTGGCTTGATAGCTCATTTCTTTTTGGCATTGAATTATATTTCGTTGCCTGAACATACCATAGGGTGTTTATCCAATGACCTACTGAAGGACACCTTGGTTGCTTCCAAATTTCAGCAGTTATGAATAAAGTTTTTCTGTGGGCATAAGCTTTCAACTTATTGGGCAAATACCAAGAAATACAATTGCTGGATGGTATAGTAAGAGACTGTTTAGTTTTGTAAGAAGTGACCAATCTATCTTCCACAGTGGCTGCACCATTTTGCATTCCCACCAGCAATGAGTGAGAGCTCTTGTTGCTCCACATCCTCACCAGCGTTGGTGTTGTCAGTGTTTTTGATTTTGAATATTTAATAGGGTATTGTTGCATTTCATTGTTGTTCTAGTTTGCATTTCCCTAGTGACATATGATGATGCTGAGTATCTTTGCATATATGCTTATTTGCCGTCTGTATATCTACCTTGGTGAAGTGTCTCTTCCTGTCTTTTGCCCATTTTTATTTTTAAATCAAGATGTTTGGTTTTTATTGTTGAGTTTTAAGAGTTCTTTGTGTATTTTGGTTGACAGTCCTTTATCAGATATGCATTTTGCAAATGTTTTTTCCCGGTCTATGGCTTGCCTTCTCATTCTCTTGACAGTGCAGAAGTTTTAATTTTAACTTCACAGAGAGAAGTCTTAATTTTAATGAAGTTGAGATCATCAGTTATTTCTTTCATGGACCTTGCCTTTGGTGTTGCATCTAAAAACTCATCGACGTACCCAAGGTCATCTAGATTTTCTCCTGTTATTTTCTAGTAGTTTTATAGTTTTACATTTAGACCTGTGATCCATTTTGAGCTAATTTTTGGGACAGATGTAAGGTTCATGTCTAAATTTATTATTTTGCATGTGGATGTCCAGTTGTTTGAGCACCATTTGTTGAAAAGACTCTCTCTTGCCTTTACTTATTTGGCAAAGATCAGTTGACTATATTTGTGTGGATCTATTGGGTGCTATTGTTAAAGGATTTTAAGAATATATGTACATTAAGAACATTAATCTCTTGTTTGCCGTGTATGTTGTAATCCTTTTTTTCTAGACTATTGCTTGTTCTAATTTTGTTTGTGGAGACTTTTGGACAGAAGATTTTAACTTGTAACAATTTAATCTATTAAATATTTCCTTAAGCCTCTGTGTTTTCTATTTCACATAAAAAGGTATATTATATTATTAATAGTACTATTAGCATAACAAAAGAAAGATGATGAGATGGTTAGAAAAAATATAGAATACCATTCATATAATAATATTAACTATATTTTACATAGTAACATATTGTAATATTATATTGATAATAATTGTTTCTATATTATATATAATAATATTATCCCATTCTGTTATATAACATAATATTTTATAATTATATAGTATTGATATATGTTAATATATAATATACTATATTAACAATATTATATATTTTCTTTTAGCAGTCTCATCATCTTCTTTTTGTGTTGTACTAATCCGTCTGGCATTCATCTATGTGCATGACATAAAGTAGAAAGATAGCAAACTTTATTTTTTCCAAATTGATAGTTTTTCTAAAAGATATAAGACCTATTTTATATTTTCCCGACTCCATTAAAATTACACTTTTACCACATACTTATTTTGAGAAGGATAAGTTCTTCCTCACTGCTTTTATTCTTTTTGAAATTTTTATGACCATGAGTTTTACAATGTTTTTTTCCTTCCACACAAATTTTATCAGTGAGTCATCCAGTTCCCTAAAACATATTTTTCAGCTGACTGTTCCCAGGCCGAGGGCTTCTCCCTGGGGTCCCAGGGCGCTTCTCTTCAACTCATATTTCTTTTAACTCCTAAAGATTATTACACGTTTTACACATATATGGGGGATTATTTCTTTACTTTTGTTTTGGTGGGATTGTGAAGTTATTGCTATAACATGTTCTAATTGCTGATTCCAGAACAGAGAGGTTCCTGTTTACAGTTCTTGTAACTGGCTGCTTTATTCACTTTGCAAAGGGCTTTAAGTTCATCCTCTGGCTTTCTGGGCATCTAATTGCATGGTTGGAAAAGGCCAGTTTCCTCTACCTTACCTATTTATTTTTATTTTCATCACAGTGGGGAGGACATCCAGGTCACTGGTGGCTGTGAGCAGGAAAGGCAGACGTCCTCAGCTTACATGTGGCTCCGGTAGAAATGGTCTGGGTTACACATGCAGAACAGTTAGTGTAGGATTCTGGTAGGCAGCTCCTATCAATGTAAAGAACTTTCCCCCTTTTCCTGCTTTGCCAGTTCTTTTTTAAGGAATGCTGGTGAATTTCAGCACATGCTGTTTCAGCATCTGAGATAATCGTATTTTTATTTGAATATGCTGATGTAATTAATTCCAAAATAGATCACCCAATCCTTTAATAACCTTGAAAGGTTACGTATCGCTCTACCTGCTTTTATAGATCACCACGTTGACACTGAGGAGCCAATTAACTTGCCCATAATAACAGCTATTAAGCTGTGGAGTCGGGATGAAAGCAGGTTTGTTTGCCTCCAAAGCTCATGACCTGCCCCGTGGCTGCCCACGGCTCTTAGGGTGAAGCCTGTACAGGCTTTCAAAATCTCACACCGTCTAGCCCCTGCTCCCCTGCACACCTCGCCAGCCACCTTCTCCCTCCCACTGCCATGTCCACGCGCCTGTGTAGACCCCTTGGGGGCTCCTAACACCCTGTCTCCCAAGGCAGCACCCACCTGACCTGCATCCGCAAGCAAGGCGCCTGTCCCCCAGGGATGCAGGTGAGACGTCTGCGTGTTCATGGCTCAGCCACGGATTCTCAAAGCAGGGCCCAGAACTGAAGCCCAGAAGGAGCTCTGTAGATGTGACGGAGCTAGGGTCTTGAGAGAGGGAGGTCTTCCCGGACTATCCAGGTGAACCCTGAATGTAACCTCAGGGTCCCTGAGAGAGGGTGGCAGAAAGCTCAGAGGCAGGGAAGGAGATGTGACGGTGCCCTGCAGTGGCTTTGGAGATGGAGGCAGGGGCCACAAACCAAGGAATATGGGGGTCTTTGGAGGCTGGAAAGGCAAGGAAGCGGAGCCCCCACACCAAGAGCCTGCGAAAGGACCGAGTCCTGCCAGTACCTTGACTTTCGCCCAGTGAGAACCATTGGGGACTTCTGACCTCCAGAATTATGAGATGATAAATCTATATTGTTTTATTTATGCCACTGAATTTGCAGTAAATTTTTAGAGCAGCAACAGGAAACTAATATGCCACCAAACCTTCTTTCTTTTTATTTTTCCAGAAGCACGGCAGTACCTCTCCCTGCCGTACCGGCTCTGACAGTGTCTCCTCACCATATCCGGGTCGGACTGAGCAGAGGGATGGGATAGTGACTGGTGAGCTACACCTGGAAAATAGCTATTGATTTTTGAGCCTACTGTGGGCCAGGCACCATGCCAAGCTCTCCGTAGGAATGCTCTCGAATCTAAAAAAAATTAAATAGAAAAAACACTCACAAAGTTCTAATAGCTCTAATGTAAGAATGAGAAAAAATGCTTCGCCAAAGGATTCACAACTATTGAGTTACAGAGCTGGGACTTTGTGCCTCCCAAGCCTGGTTCTGCCCAGCTCCTCACATTGCCTCCGTCTCATCCCACATCCCCTCACCCCCCGACACAGCATGACCACCACCAGCACCGCACGGGCCATAGAGAACATTCATAACGGCAGCACGTCGCAGGGAGGCCCTGGGAGCCCTGACTCAGTGCGGACCCGTGGAGAGTCAGTCCTGGGGAGCACTCATTCCTGTCTCAGGCTGTGGTCAACGCCCCTCCAGCCCAGCCCTCCCTCGCTGACCCAGAATTGGATGACGCCAAGGTCCCTGCAATTTCTACCCCTACTGAGTCCAAGTCAGTAGTATCAACAAAGCAACAAGGGGCCTTATCCCTAAGCCGGGGCAGCTGAGCCCCTGGGTTCGGAGACTCTGGTCCTCCCTGGCTGGTTCTGTCCGCCTTCCCCCACGCAGACCTCCTGGTCCCCCGGGGCTCACCCTGCTACTCTGCCACGTGTCCCCGCAACGGCATTGCACCTCCCCGGCACAGAAACAGCGCTGACGTGCAGAGACGTAGCAACCAGTCCTGCTGGCATTAGAGGGGTGGGATTCACCCTCCTGCTTCTCTGCCGTGCTGTGTCGAGATGGGCGCCACCCCCAGCCCCCATGAGCCCCCCACCAGCACCTCAGGCTGGTTCCTGCAGCAATTCACAAGGTGTGTGGGACCAAGGCCCACTGATTCCTTCATGTTCCGGGAACCAGATCCCTAAAATTCAAGAGAACCCCCCAGTCAGCTCTGCTCCATCATCCCCGGGAAGACGCCAGGCCCTGCAGCTGCCACGGCAGCCCCCACTAAGGAAGCTCGGACTCCACCCCCCCTCAGGCCGGGCCGGCTCCCCAGAAAGACCCTCATTCCCAGGGGATTTATTACTTGCTATTGCACAGTTTAAAAATATCCACGTTGTTTTGCAAATGCTCAATGGTTTTGCTTTTCTTTCTTACATCCTAAACATGTTCTTTAGAATGGCAATCCATGTGAGACAATCAGTCTCCATTTTTAAGTCATGGCACCTTTTCCCCTCCTCCTTTCAAAGTCTCCGACGCGTTCTTGCCCCTCCTCTGGGCTCCCTCAGGGGGAGAAGCCTCCTCCTTGCACAGAGCCCCGTTTTACGCGTAGACGGTGATTGTTGAGGCAATGGGAGATGTAATTTGGAGAAAAGCCATAACCATGCTTTTGTTTCATTCTGGATTTTTGCCCACTAATAAAAACGCTGGCTGGGCAAGGAGCACAAATATAAGTCAGAATTTATGTATCGGGGGAACGTCCAACCCAAACAGCTTGGCAGCTTACTCTTTATTTTTTTTTTTTTAACTTTTTAAAAAAGTAATGGCATTTTGAACTATTTTCCTAGTTATTAACATAAAGAAGAATCATGAAGACAAGTTTCCAACATGAACAGACCTCCAGAGCTGGAGAAGGAGTTGATTTCTGCTCCCACGGGCTAAGAGAGAGGCTGCCACGTGGAGGAGAATGTCGCTGCTGTCACGGCCACAGAGCCACGTTCTGCCAACACTGGGCTGAGTATGGGACAGTGGGCCCACAAGGTTTTAATAATGATTTTTCCTGTACCTTTTCTGCGTTTAGCTAAGTTTAGACACACAAATACTTCCCACTGTGCTGCACCGGCGCGCAGTAGTGGCCACAGCACCACGCAGTGCAGGGGCGCAGCCAGCCTCAGCGCGCGGCCCAGCCTCAGTGTGCAGTGGCGGCGCCATCCCGGGCTGCGGAAGTGCACTCCGCGATGTTCACGTAGAGATCAAATCGCCTCATAACGCATTTCCCATACGTATCCCCGTCGTTAAATGACACACGACTGGACATCCAAGTCACAAGCAACCGATGGTAGCATCACAGCCAGGAGTAGTCCTTTATCCCCAGCCTGGAGTGTGTCCCTGTACATGGCTGTCATTTGGGTCATTAGCTTGCTTGTATGACCTTTCTTAGGTTACAGTCTAGTAGGTATTTTTCACAATGTGAAAGTGAGCCATGAGAGGTAGGATTACAGGTCATCTTTGAATTCTTATTTCTGATTAGCTTAATTCAAATATCATCAAATATTTTAAAAAACAAAGCCTAGATCTTCAAGGAAAACATAGTAATATTTTAATGCACTTTTAAATGTTCACACAGTTGACTAAAATCTTCACTGTCTCCCTTGTTACTGTATGCAGGAGAACTTTGAAGAGTGTCTTTGACAGACAACAATGTCCCTGTCCTGTCTCCCGGAAAAGCCATCACTATGGGGCCTGCGACTGACCCATCTTTCCTGCAGGGGCCTGGCAAGTGTCGGAGCCCAGGAGGCTCCAGTGTTTGGGGCATGGTACACACTGAGTAGGAACACCTGGAAGTACGAAATACAGCCTCATCTTTTGGTGTTATTGCTTTCTGAAGAAAATCTTTATTCCTACAGCTTAGATTGCATCATTAATAAAATCCAGCTTTTGAAAACAATTTCTTTTGGTAGAGAAAGATTACTCTTTCTAAGAATCAGTTATTCTGTCTCCTTCCTCTAAAGTCACCTTAGGAAAGAATGTGATGAATATTTGTAATGTGGGGAGGCCAGAAATGCGGGAACTAAGTTATTTTTATCGCTGAGAGCGAAAGCCACCCAAGAGCAGGATTCGTGCAGTTTGTGATGTCCGTGAGCACCATGGAAGGGTGGGTGCCACGGCGCCACTTCCCGGCCACCCTGCCCCCGACACGGTGGAGACTTTGGATAAACGGAGGGTGCCTCTGGGTAGTGGCCAGCTCATGTTAATTCCCTGTGTGCTTCTGGACATTTTTTCTCTGTTCTGACGGGGAGAAGGGATTAAAGCTGTCCCTGCCGGCTCTTCAGTCCTCGTGAGGATGAGACGTGTACAGAAGAGCTCTGGGCTGCCAGGACATTGCCCAGGTCACCATGATGAAGCCAAAGACACAGCACAACACTCTGAGAAATCGACAGTAACTTTAGTTTGTCTCTTTATTGTAGAAATGGTGATTTTTAACAGTTTAAGAAATAGAAGCCAATCCCTATCGAAGACAGTCATTGTGAAAAGCAACTACCCCTATAAATAAACTCATGGCAAAGGAGTCCCCTTCCTCATGAGAGGAGCCATCTGTGTGACAGACGTCAGGGCTGGGAAGCGTTTCCATCCTCCAACTCTTCACAGCTACGGCCCTTGAAAAATAGTCGACGCTCAAAGGTGCTCACAGGTCACCTTGCTGAGTCCAGCAGGACATATTTACTGAAGCAGCCCTTGCCAAGGGCATGAAACCCTGAATGAGCAGGTCCAAACAGCATGTTTTAGTCTTGACCTTGCTTGGCCTCTTGGACCCGGTGTAACCGTGATTACTGCATCACTCAGGGTCCACGCTGGAGAAAATACAGCAGCACTTGCAAAGCAGCACAGCAAAGCACATTTAATGCAGAGACCATTTACAAAGATGTGCACAGGGCGAAGGGAAACCAAGAAGGGGTAGCTGGGCACCCAGGACGGAACAGTGGGGAGCTGGGACCATGGCTGCACCTTGGGCAGCAAAGGAAGAGTCTGGCTGCAGAGCCCAGATGGAGCAGCCCTCCCAGAGCTCTGGCTTTTGGCAGGGCAGCCAGGCTACAGCTGGGTGGGAACAGAGCCACACCCCAGACTTGGCGCCTCCCACCTGCCCATCTCCCGGGCCTCCCATTGGCTGGACTGAAGCCAAAGCTAAAGACAGGGGCCCCCACTGATACAGTCCACATGGCAGACTCAGGGTCTAGGGGGCTCAGAGCTGGGTGCAGAAGGGTAGAGGTGGGTTTCAGGGGCAAACTGCTCCTCGTGGCATCATCTGCCTCTCCTGCGCCCCCAGCCTTCGGGCCGCTCCTTCCAGCCTCCCTCGTGGTACCTTTTTCCTCTGCTTACCTGCAAAAGCTGCTCCTCTCCAGGCCCCGCCCAGCCCTCTGCTCCTGCACAGCCCCGCAGGGAAGAGTGTTGAGGCGCATGAGGCCAAGTGCCATCGCACGGGTCTCTCCACAGCTCTGCCTTCAGTCTAGACCTGTTTAGGGAACCATCACCTGCTGTCTGCACCCTACGGATGGATGCCCCCACCCTACGGATGGATGTTCCCACCCTACGGATGGATGTCCCCCATGTGCAGTGTGTAAGAAGGGTCTCCCAGATAACGCACGTGGCACCTCCTACCACTAACGCCTGCCGCCTCGGCATCCTGGCCTTCCCGTGCGATTGACTCATCCTCACCTCTCCCTCTCCCCCGTCCCACCTCCAGGGAGTCGCCAAGTCCAGTCAGTGATCCAACCCGAGGGCCTGTCAAATCAGATTCACGGTACTTCCTGTGCCCCGTCCTGGCACGACACACACCTCCCTTAACTTCCACAGCTGCCGCCTAACTGGCCCTGCGATTCCAGGTTTCCTCCAACACAAAGCAGCCCCCTCTATGCACGACTCACACTTTATATTTTTTCTAACAGACATCTAAACTGCTCACAATATATATTTAACCAGTGGGCATTATAAAGAGTTAAAACAACAGACAAATATAATCTACTGTTTGCAGCAAAAACTTAGCAGTTAAACTAAATAAGCAGACAGGTCCTACTCAATTCTAGGTTCTATGAGATTACGAGATTGGATGGAAAACATCGATGAGCAGCATGTTAAGCTTTGGGAGGGTGAAACCTATATCGAACTAATATTCACACATGCTTTTCTAAAGAAATACCTTAGCACTACTGTTTACTTAATGCTTAGCAGGCAGAAAAGGGAGAACTAATATTTTCCACCATAGGTACCAAGTGTAATGACAACGCTGGTTAGGACCTGCGAGCCCAGACTCAGGAGGGGGCGGAGCTAAGACTTGAACTCAAGCCTCCTGGCGCCTGTGTAATGCGCTTTGATAAATCTCTCCCTACATTCTGCACAAACAAGCCGGTAAACGTTGTATGATTCCTGGTTCTGACCACTCAGGAGGCTTTTTCTTTACAAAGAGGTACCTGGCCCAGGGTTCTTCTTGTGCATTTATTGCTGATCTGGAAGGAAATTGGCCAGAGAGTTGTCATGGAAACCACATTTGGTGGAACAGAGGACACCTCTATTTTAACCAGAGAAAATGCATCCTGAGCCTTAAGCACTGGCCAGAGATAGTCATTCCTGGCCAGGACCCGCTGCCATCTCGTGTTCTGAGCTATCTCAGCTTCAGCCCTCACCTGGGTCTCCCAGCAACAACTCTTGGTATCTCCCACCCCTTGTTCTTCAAAGGTCTGCACGGTGCTTAGGAATGCAAATCTCATCAGGTCCCTTCATCACCTGTCCTGGCCCCACCTGCCCTGCCTTCATCCCCAGCATCGTCTCCCACCTGCCTTCATCCCCAGCATCCTCTCCCACCTGCCTTCATCCCCAGCATCGTCTCCCACCTGCCTTCATCCCCAGCATCCTCTCCCACCTGCCTTCATCCCCAGCATCCTCTCCCACCTGCCTTCATCCCCAGCATCCTCTCCCTCCTGCCTTCATCCCCAGCATCCTCTCCCTCCTGCCTTCATCCCCAGCATCCTCTCCCACCTGCCTTCATCCCCAGCATCGTCTCCCACCTGCCTTCATCCCCAGCATCCTCTCCCACCTGCCTTCATCCCCAGCATCCTCTCCCTCCTGCCTTCATCCCCAGCATCCTCTCCCACCTGCCTTCATCCCCAGCATCGTCTCCCACCTGCCTTCATCCCCAGCATCCTCTCCCACCTGCCTTCATCCCCAGCATCCTCTCCCACCTGCCTTCATCCCCAGCATCCTCTCCCACCTGCCTTCATCCCCAGCATCCTCTCCCACCTGCCTTCATCCCCAGCATCCTCTCCCACCTGCCTGCCACCCCAGCCACACAGGTCTTCTTCCAGCACCACAGCCACAGCCTCGCTGCCTCAGGGCATTTGCACCCGAGCTCCCTTGGCCCAGGCCAGCCCCAATGGTGGGTTTCTATTTCATTCACCCTAATATTCCCCATTCCTAGCAAATTCCTGGCAACGTGGTGTTGGAGGCACGAAGGCAGTAAGAACACACAGGGCCATAGCGGCCCGAAACAGGCTGAAACAGACGGGAGTGTTTGGCTCAATCATGGGACAAGGCCGACACGCCAAGTGTCCTGTGGCAGGTAAGGGAAGGTCGAGTTTTCCAACAATGTCAGCATTTAGCAAAGGTAACGACATCAACTGGGGTTTAGTAAAAACAGGGAAGTCTATACAGAGGTGCCCTATGGTTTTCTAGTTCACGACTGTATTGATTGTCAGAAGGTGTCACCTGCCTGTGCCTTGTCTCCCTCACCGGAGTACACCTGGGGCGATGAAGGTCTTATCCACTCTGTTTTCAAAGCACAGGGTCTAGCACATAGCAGGTGATTAATAATTGATGCATTTGCTGTATTGTGATTTACGATTTTATACAATAGACTCAGCAAGTCTCTAAGTATACTTGTACTGTTAGTTTAATTCAGAGCTTTTAACAGTGAACTTTAAATGTGTGGATATACACCATTTTCATGTCTCAGAGCCACTCACATGTGAGAAGGGCCAGACTGGGGGGAGGCGTGCGGGTACTGCTGTCCCCCTGCCCTCTGGCCCCTGCAGTGGGGCCTTGGGTTCCAAAACCGACTGAGGGTGAAACTGCGACACACATGGGCTGTTTTCAGTCATTTAGAAGGTGCATCATAAGCAGTGTACGTCTAATAACAACACGACTGGGCCTGGGCACAGCCAGCCTCATTAGCATATACTTTTATTCTAGTCATGACTAGAACAATTAATCACACAAGCTATAACTCAGACTTGCAATTTCCATGGTGCTATCTATTAATTTTAAATTAATGCTCTGCCCTTTGTCAATGAGCTCAAGGTACTTTATAATAAGAGAATAAACATAAGTACATAATGTAAGAACATTCTTGGCATCCAAAGTTTTTATTTATTTTTTTTTAAATGAAGGAGAGATGCAGCCAGCTTCCAGATCAGCGAGGGTTGAGCTGCACTGGGAGGAACAGTGCTAAGAGGAAAGGCCTTGGGAGTGTCGAGAGGCCCCTGTCCCCAGCCGGCCTCTGCCTATGACTAGCTCTCTGACGCTGGGTAAGCTGGTCCAGCCCTCTGCACCTCGTCTTTGTGCTGAGTCAGCTGGGGGAGGCACGGATGGCCTCCCCGCTCGTGGCCCAGTTGAAAGCACCTGTGAGACAGTGGGTCCCAGGGATGCATCAGGCAGGGTCCTAGCATGGATACATGGCACCTCCGATGCTGTAGTTTGAGGAGCGTCTCGCAAAAAGACTATTCACGAAGGTACAGGCAGGAAGTAGGAGATACGAAGGTGTAGTGCCCTGTTCTCAAGGCCTGGGGGCTCGGGGAGCTGGGACCGAGACAGACAGAGCCACGTGAAGAGGGAGTCTTGGCAGTCACAGGTGGCCAGCAGGAACTATCCTGACCCAACCCTGCTTCCTCCTCCCGGCGTGACGGCCAGTTGTCCTCACCCGAGGAACCCAGTGGGAGGCAGAGAACGAGGAAGACTGTGGGTGCTCCCCACAAAGGCCAGGCTCCCAGGGCACAGAGCAGGGCGCTGAGGCACGGCAGGTGTGTCGGGAGGGGCAAAGCCAGCGCGACTGCGTCACAGAAAAGCGTCCGCTACAGCAGGGCCTTTTTGAAAACCTCCCGGTTTGAAGTAGGAGTTTAAGAACCGAATGGAAAAAGGCTATGATTTTTTGAAGATGTGGATTCTTAACGTCAAAGAACCCATGCAGTCTCCAAATGTGTTATGATTAGAGTGCATACTCTTACTCTGCACACACAAGGGGCCCTCTCTCTCATCAAACCCTACTAGACCTGGGTCTGGAAATGGACCGATATCAGAGTTGTCTCTGGACAAGAAAGAAAAAGGGGGAGTATTCCTTCCCATCAGGGCCTTCCAGGGCATGCGACACATTCCTCCCAGCCTGTTCAGACACGCGGTGGAACGGTGGGGCAGCCCGCCCGGTGACTAGGTGGTTGGATGTCAGGATGCCTCCTCTATTCCCAGGGAGCAGGGACCCCTGCTCTAGCACTGGGGACCGATTCCACTGAAGCGACGGTGAGCATGCTTCAGTAGATGTAGGGTCATGTCTCATTTTTAAAATTATGTTTCAAGAATTTTCCCTGGAAGGTGAATTTTGGTAAAGAAAATAATATTTTCCTCATTTCTGCATATTGTTATTGAGTTGTGTCCTCAGAAAAGAAAACTGAACATGATGATATGGAAGAAGTTATCCAAATACCCCTTGATCCTTCACGGGCAGAAAAAATACTCCTCAGATGCTGAGAAGTGACCTCTGAAGTTGAAGAAGGAGGCCGTTCGCTGACCTCCCTTAGGCCTCCCATCATTGGGAAAATGGTGCTGCTGCGTTCAAAGCACCCTTTAGGAGAGCCAGGCCCAGAATTCGTCACATTTCCTTAAAGAAAATATAAGGAAATCAGCCCAGAAAATCCTAAACCGTGGCAAATCAGGGAATAATACATATTTGGCTCTTAAACACGTAATTCGATGTTCCTGAGGTCAGAAATACACTGGCCTTTTATTGCAATATGGCCTGTTTTCTTCTCAATGATACTATAAAACTTTACATACTACAAAATATATGAATTACAACTTTACACAGAAATCCATACAGAACAATCACTGCATGTGTAAGTGCTTCAAGATTGCCTCATCTCTCATAACGCTGCGTGTTTAGAATCACAGGGAGATCCAAGCTGACTGTGTAGGAAAAAGCTGATACCGTTCTCAGCCTGATGCCCCTAAGCTCTGGCCTGCTGCCCCCCTCCTGGCTCCCTTTCCGTGTGCAAAGAACAGGAGCCGTGGGGAGATTCGGTGGGGGGATGACTGGGGCCATGAATCACTTTCAAGAAAGTCTGTTTATTTCAACCCATTTTACTAGACTCAACTCTTATTTTAAATAATCTTTCCCAAAGCACAACTAATATGTCTATATAACTGAGTGGAAATACCAACTAAAGTCCACTAAAACTATGAATACAAAATTACCTCAAACCTGTGACGTTCTAGAACACCCCAGTTGGGAGTGCTCACCGACTGGTGCCAAAGAAGCAGGCTGAGAGGACGAGAGTGTTCACGGGAAGACCCGTTCTCCTCATCTGTGTGTGCACGTGTCAGTCACCTGTTTCTTCATAACAAATGGCCATAACCTCAACAGCTAAGATGGCAATGACTTATCCACTCGCAGTTCCTGTGGATCTGGAGTCTGGGCACAGCTGGTTAAGCTGGATCCTCTACTTGTGGGCTCCCAAGGCTGCAATCCAAGTGTCACCCTGGGCCAAGTTCTCATCTGAAGGCTAGGCCAGGGAAGGATCCATTCCCCAGATCCCTCTAGTTGTTGGCAGAATTCATTTTCTTGAGGTCGAGGGATGGGAGGCCCTGGCTTCTGGCTGGCTGGCAGGTGGAGGCCGTCCTCAGCATCTTGCAGCAGAACTGCTCACCTCTCTAGAGCCGGCAGAGAAGAGCCTCTCTCTCGCCAGCCTGCCAGGACAGTCTTATACCACGTAACGTAATCCCAGAGGTAACTTTCCATCGCCTTTGCCAAATGCAGCTGCTAACAGTCAAACCTGACTCATACTCAAGGATGTAACTACTTCTCTGCAAGAGAGAAGGGGCCACCTTAAAGTCTGACTTCTAGAAAGCCTGCAGTAAAGACCCCCACCAACATACCCATGCCGATAATTGCCACCCTCCTACTTTGTATGATTCTTTTACAAATGTTTTTATGAAAGCAAAAACTACCTGTACCAGAGGCCTTTTAGATGGGAGCATATTAATTAAAAATGAATCCTGTGAGAGAGGCCACAGGCGCACATGTGCACACACGCACATAAACACACACACACCCCTGATTCAGCATATTAGTATATAACAAGGGGCTACAAATATTATACGTAGTTTTAATGTTGGAACACAGTGAGGCTTCAATTTAAACTGACATGAAATTCATTTTTTAAAAAATGCAATTTAAAACAGGCTGCGAGTAAACTTTGTTTTCTGTTTGCTAAGAATAAGTTCATGAGAGACTAAATCTTCCCATCACTAAACCAGGACTCTGTGTGTGAACTCAGTGATCAGAATTACCACAGTAATTTTATAATAGAATGAAAGACATTCACATGCATGCAAACATACATCATGCATAGTTATAAGTATATATATATGCCAGCATAAATATAAAACGTGTGTAAATATATATTATATAAATATATATTCATATAAATACTATGTTTATAAATATAAATATATAGTATGCTGATAACACACATATACTTATAACATACACACACACATGCTTATAGCAAAAAGGTAACAGATTAAGATATTTTAAAACTTTCATCCTGGAAGTTTGTTTTCAGAGTGTACAAATGGTGGAAAATTCTCAGAAACAGCAGACTTAGCAAAATAGCAGACAAAAAATATGATCCCCTTGCAAAAAGCAAGGGGCAATTTATTAATATAGCTGTAATATGAGAATTAAACTATAATAAAATCTCACTGACATACTAATTATACTGATACTAGTCATAATTATCACAGATCTTGAATTACTGAAAGGAAAATTCAAGTATAAACAGTAAGTAGTTCAAACTGAGAAGAAACTATTTTAAAAGAAGCATTCCTCTGAGCTAAACTTCCTTAATAGCTATGTATCACATAATATCACATTAACATATGTAACCACTGAAATCATGGATTCCAAATCTCAGAATTGAAAGGCATCTTGACAAACTAGTTACCCCAGCATTTATCTAGTCCCACTATGTGTCCAAGGCAGCACAGTTCATTCTGGGACACCTGTTACTACCACCCTTCACTCACATGGATTCATTAAGTACCTGGTAGGTGAAGGTCTTGTGGAAAATAAGCCAGACTCATTCCCCATCCTCTTGAGTTACATTCCAGCAGGGAAGGAGAAAGAAAAGCAGGAACATCAGTGTGATAAACATTATGATGGGGGAAGCACAGAGTCCTGTATGAGAACACAGAGGAGTGTCTGACCCGAGGTAAGGGTGGCATGGTGATAGGCGTGGCTTCCTGGAGGAAGTGAAAGCCAAGCTAAGACCTAAAGGAAGAACAAGGAGTTAGCCAGGAAAAGATAAAAATGGCTAGGTCATATTCTAGGCTGAGGACCTCAGATACCAAGTGCAAAGGTCTGACTGCAAGGCAAGATGTGACATGTTTGGGGAACCATAAATTCAATGTGGGGCTGCAGAGATGAAGCGAGGTGGTCAAGTGGAGAGGGAAGCTGGAGAAGAAGGTCAGGGAGACCTTGGAAGCATCTTAGGAGGGAATTGGACCCTACTTTCAGGGCAATCAGAATCCATTTCCAGCATCTTTTAAGTAGCATAACAGCAGGAATACACTTTTCTGGAGCAGGATCATTTTGGCTATTTTGTAAAGGTTGCAATGTACTAAGGTGAGGATGGAGTCAGGTAAGACTGTGCAAAGATCAGTGCATTCGTAAAATGGCCCAGAGCACGGTGGTAGTGGTGATGATTGAGAGACAGAAATAAAATTCTAAGCCCCCCAACCAACTGAACAGACCCCCTCTGGGCCAAGGGGACCCCAGAGAAACTACAAGACTGAGTTCTTGGCCATGACAGGATGGGAGGTCAGACACAGCTCGTTATAACCCCTTCCTTGTTAACTGCCATCAGGCTCTCTTCCCTGCGGGCTAAACACAACCAGCCTATGGAGAACACCTGCTCCACTGCTGATTTCAATCAATTGCCTGACACTGTCCTCCCTTTTGAGGTGTCAGCACAATGACTGACCAGCCAATAAGGTGCCTTCAACCACAGAGTGGCTCTGGACAGTCTATGGAGGATGTGCAGAGAGGGTTCCTGTGTCCTTTGCTTCACCTTTTGATGTCAGAAGGCCAAAAATTCCACCCTTGAATTTTGCTAAGGCTGCCACTTTTTGTACAAGCAATCTATGAAGGGGCATGAAGTTCAGTTGTGCATGGGCATGTTTCTCCTTTCATAAATATCTGTGACTCCTCCCCTAGCATAATTATTTAATATGTATATTTGGCCACTGTGCTCAGCATAAATTCCTGTTCTCATTGTCTTTCCCTCAAAGTACTAGCTCTGGGCTTCTGCCTGAGGCAGCCAGCCTATCAGGGCGGCCACCCTGTAGGCTGTAACCCCTTATGAGAAATAAAGTTCTCTTTTCTAAATCTATGAATGTTGTCATTCTTCAGTCAGCAAGCTGAAGAGAATGAAATGAATAAGAAAATGTGTAGGAGGCAGACTCCATCAGACTTATGACAAGTCAGATATCAGGACTGAGGAAAAGAGAATCTGCAAGAGTAATGCCTGGCCTACTCAGGGGAGCAGGGAGTTGCCATTCTTTTTAATAGAAAGCCAACAGATAGGATAAGGTTTAAGAAGGAAGAAGGGAGATCACAAATTCCACTTTGAAAATATTAGTTAGAATTGGCCAGGTGACATCCAAGTGGATATAGCCAATGGAGGAGGCATTTGTAGTAGTTTTCTTTCATTTCTCTCACTTCTAACCTAAAATCTTAGGTTAAGATTTTGTATATATTTCTTAGATCAGAAATATATGTGGTTTCAATATACAGATTTGGGACATGTATAATTCAGGGCTCAGCCATAAAAATGGAAACTATTCTAGGTATTTCAACAATAGGATTTAATACAAGCAATTTGTTCTTTCCTTAAACGCCTACATCTCATGAAGAAAATGTGGTTTATTTCCTTGTTAATTTTTATTTATTATTTGTAATAGAATGGAAACATATAATCTAAATCTTCTGATTCTGTTAAAATATTATTTTTCCCATTTTAGAGATAAAGAAACTCATGATAGGGTCCAACATTCTTGTGACGATAAGGCACAGATGGAAAGGACAGTGGGTGTGTCTGATCAGGTCCTCTGAGAAATGACTTGGAGGATGAGATAAAAATGCAATAAATGTATTCAGAGGAGCAAATGTATAGGATAAAGCGCAGGAACCAGGAATGAGTAGGTGAGAAGGTCCTTCAGACCACGCTGCAGGATTGTTACCTATGAGAGAAGGAGGGAGAGGATAGGAAGTGTCTCAAACCCCAACACACCTGCAAAACCCTCAGCCAGGCCATGGGGAGTCCTCGAGCAAAGACATCCTGTTGGGGGAGTCTCATATGGGCAGGAATGGGCCAGTTCTTGCACCTTGGCCATGCCCCATCCACTGGCAGGCAATGCAGAGGGAGGAGAGGTGGAGCCGTCAGTCAGCTCCGACCACGGCATGTTTCCTGGAGATCTAAGTGCTGCCCCTTTGTGGCCGTCCAGTAGGAGACGGAGCCAGACTCTAGGCCGGCTTCTTTGACTCCACAATGAAAAGATTATTTATTTGCTTTTGACAAATTATTCTTTTCCATTATTTTACTTTTTAAGGCTTTAATTAGGCAAAGTTTTGATTTAGAAAATGGGAAGTGCATTTTCAGTTTATTTTAAAACTTCCCATAATAGAGAACTCTCAGGTAGGGAGAGGTTGCTAAAATAGTCTTCAAATCTACAAGATCATTTCACTGGCAAACTATTCAAGACTTCCACTGAGAAATAAAAGGTGAAAAACTTCACTTCCTTGGTGTTTTGTTTGGCTTCATGCTATTATTTTAATCTTGGGATTATATAGTATATAATACATGGATTTATCTTATATATATCATATATGTATAGATATAAATACACATATATATGATGTATGATATATATTAAGTTTCTACTATGTATATGCATGTATGTAAATTTATATATACACATATGTATATATGGGGGTGTGTGTTTGTATGTATATACTAAATTTTTAAGATTTTACCTTAGAAGCAAGAGAAATGAAAGAAAACTACTGCCAAGGCCTCAAAACCATACGTCTAAGGATATCTGTCTCATGGTTAGAATGAACTAAAAAGAGGTTTGTTGTTATTTTATCTAAAAGAATAATTGTACAAAAGTAAAACCCTGAAAGCAACCCTTAATCACTTACAAATGAAAAAAATTTTAACTAAGAAAGTCCTCATCTGAATGTTACATTTTCTTTGAAGCATTTGAGTGTTTTGCTTGGAGCAGCCACTGGACGCTAGCTGACTTAATCGTCATAACAGCTGTAGGCAACAGGTTTTTTTTTTTTTTTTTGAGACAGAGTCTCACTCTGTTGCCCAGGCTAGAGTGAGTGCCATGGCGTCAGCCTAGATCACAGCAACCTCAAACTCCTGGACTCAAGCAATCCTCCTGCCTCAGCCTCCCGAGTAGCTGGGACTACAGGCATGAGCCACCATGCCTGGCTAATTTTTTTTCTATATATATATTTTTAGCTGTCCATATAATTTCTTTCTATTTTTAGTATAGACGGGGTCTTGCTCTTGCTCAGGCTGGTCTCGAACTCCTGAGCTCAAACAATCCGCCCGCCTCGGCCTCCCAGAGTGCTAGGATTACAGGTGTGAGCCACCGCACCCGGCCAGCAACAGGTATTGTTAATGTTCCCATTTTAGAGTGAAGGATTCAAGCTTTAAAAAACTGAATTGACTTTGCTTGATTTACAAGATCCAAGAGGTTTGGCATTTTATCTTCATTTTTAATTTAATTCATTGGCAATTACATAAGATGATGGAAACGTCAGTTTTGCAAGGTAGAAGTTGGATGTAAGAAAGCTAATCATAAAACAGTCTAAGATGCTTTCACTGTTTTAAACAGTATTCCCGAGTGAAATGTACAAATAACCTATGAAAGGCTGAAGCTAATACTCTGGCTGATTCGAAGCTCGAAACCTTCACTGTCCCACTGGAGTTCAGGAGAGCTGGTGCCTGCACACGTGAGCAGGTTAGGGGTTGGGGTGACTAAGAGTGACACTTTTTGCATAATGTAAGAACTGGAGAAAAATTAAGCAATTAAGTACTGACATGGCCACAGCCTGCTTTTGGGGGGCCCCATACACATTTGGACAGCAAGGTCATCACGCAAAGAGTTTTCTGTTGCACAATGCTGCACAGAGCCCTGCACCACAAGGAGAACACAACCCAGCCCTGTCAGGCAGGCGTAACTGCAAACCAAACTGAATCCAGCAGGATTCATAAAATTCTCATCATTGCAAGTTATGGAACCAGGCTACAAACCCAGCTGCTGGCTGTTAATTCAAAGCTTCTGAGTCTGACGGAGGAGCCTAATTTGGCAAAGATGAAAGCACCATCCTCGCACGGACGAGCCCGTTCTCAGTGGAAAGCGCCCATCCTCAGTGAGACAGCACGTCCTCGTGGGGGAGCCCGTCCTCGCATGGCTCTGAGATATTCTTTGTCATGTCTGACAATAACCGAACCAAGCCAATTTCACTGATCAACCAATCAAATACAAAATAAAACAAAACAGAAACAAATAGAACAGTAACAAAAGAAGTCACAGGTGCATGAAATGATTTAAACTTCAGTGATCGGCGAAGTAAGGCTTGAATTCATGCACATGCTGCCGCACTGCTTCTCACTGGTGAGAGAAGGGAAGGCTACAGACGACAGGAACAGAGGCAGAGAGAAGGAACAGAAAAGAAACGACGCTCAAAGTTTAATAGTGAAGCTGGGATGGGTGTTCCTGGCCCTCTCAATTGCAATAGCATCAAATTGTATGTATGGCTCAGAACATGATAGGTCAATTCTGCACAAGGTTGGGTATCCCAGGTCTGCTGTCTGAGGAGTCAGACGTGGGATCAGAGAAGTGCTTCCCCTCCAGCTCTCTCATCCACACGCACACTGGCTGCCTGCGATGATGGCCCTGAGGGTCCATTACGTTAGGTCAGTGCCCACAGGTCTGTGCCTACAGGGTCTGCGGTGCATGAATACATCTTCATGTTAGTTCAGGTTAAAATGTATTGTCATCCTTAGGAATTGTTTGCACACCACACATTCTTAAGATTGTCTAAAACAATCAGTGAATATTTCCTTTAAAATAGTTCTTCTCCCAAGTATTGCCACCTCTATTGTTCCTAAATGTGTGAATTGAGCTGGCAATGGGTGCAGATGTTGAGTATCTGTAAGTTTTGCCACTGTATGTGCTGTGAAGAGCACAGGCTTTCCTAAGAGTAAGAACTATTTCAAGTCCTATGTTCACAGAAGTCGTAAGAACAAGAGAGAAAGGCAGGTCAGAATAAAGGACGAGGTCACCAGACAGCCAGAGCATGTGTTGTTATTTTACTTCTAAACTTGATGGCAAAGGAGGACAGCCATCAGGAAGAGTCAGGATTCATGCACAGCCTCTATCACTCATCTTGCAAATGGACAGGCTGTTAGCATGCGAATAGCAGAGATAAGTATTTTAACAGCAGGGAGGAATCTCAACAGGGAAATACTCTATTTATGAGCTAAGTAGAAAATACATCTATTTCATGCTCATTTGAATGTCTCAGGTGAATGCTAATTTCCATAAATATCTCAGAGTCTTTTCAGTGTTCTAACATTTACCCACTCTGTGATGTAAACAATCTTAATATAGAGACAGCAAGCTTTCATGGTGTTTGCTTCAGGAGGAAATACTCATTTTGCTCCTGGCATGATCTTCTTTAGTTTAATACGAAGGGGAGGAAGTTCAGGTGGGAAAACAGAACGTTCTTCAATTTTAAAAACTATTTCATTTCCAGTGAACCACACCACTAATCAAACATGTTTATCCAGTCTACTTACTGCAAAACAAACTCCCAAATAGCTGAGACAGAATCACCCTGTTTTTCTTAACATGTAAGTGAAGCAGACAGGAAACTCACAATCTCATTATAATTGACATGTAAATGCAAATGAAAGGCAGGACCCCCAGGGGCCTCCCTGTTGGGTTCAATTTCTGAAACTGATGATCTGGCAGGCTCCAGTCAGGGCTGTCCCTGTTGGATAGCAGGACAGTGAAACCACCCTTCATAAAATTAATAAAAGGCCAGAAGGTGGGAACTGTGGTTGGCCTGAACTCTACAGACGTATAGACACAGTTAAAATATACATATAACCAACCACTGCTCCCTAACTTGCTCTCCTATAATTGCTCACTACTCAGAAGTCACATAGCTGATGGTTATGAAGATTCTTAGCTTCCTTCCTTGCTCCCATAGATAACATCACCGTTACAAAACCTAAGGCTGGTCTTTGAGATGTCTCAGACCCTGCATTCCGGTGGACCAATTGACCCGGGCAGACCAGTGGCTCATACCAAGGAATCAACTCCACTGGTCTTGTGATCTGAGAACTGACTCAGCCCAGAAAGACTATTTCTGCTTCCTGCCCCTATGAGTTCCTTCCCAGCCAATCAGCCCATCCAATTCCCTGGCCCTTTGCCCAACAAACTATCTTTAGAAACCCCTTTTCCCAAATTCTCCGGGAGATGGATTTAAGAAATTTCTCCTGTCTCCTTGCGTGGTACCTGTGATATTTAACTCTTTCTCCACCATAAACCGTGCTGTCTCAGTGCATTGGCTTCCTCTTGAGCAGCAGGCAATGAACCTGGTTGGGTGACCACAGAAGAGTTAGCTGAGCACCACCCAGTTTCCAGCACGTCTTGTGAGCACCAACAAAGGAAGTATCTGATCAAGAAGATGCATTGAGTCAGGTGCCTTTCCCTCTGCACTCTCCCTGGTTCTACTTCTCCACATGGAGGACATCCGTGGACTCACAAAAAATATGGTAAAAGAAGCGTAACCTCACTCAAAATGAGGAAAGCATCCCTGTGCTGCAGAAACAGGATAAAGACACATGGTATTCCTCAGGCCAAGATGCAGACCTCAGCATCAGCTGGGAGACCCATTCCTGCCAAGCAGCATGGACTGGAGAGCCCTCCATGCACAGGGACCGGAGTGAGGCTCACTGAACATGGTATGCCCCCGCAGTGTTGGGCCTGAACTGCTGATAGGAACTTACATGTCTGCTAGGCTCCCGGTGGTCCACTGAAACAACAGCAATAGAGTGGTCTACCCTCATCCAAGGGGCTGCGTTCCCAAACCCCCAGTGGGTGCCTGAGACTGCAGGTAGTACCAAATCCTGCATATACAATGTTTTCTCTTCTATATACATGCCTGTGATAAAGCATATCCATGTTGTAGATGCTGGACACAGGGAGGGGTAGAGCAGGTGGTGCGAGATTTCATCTTGCTGCTCAGAAGGATGTGCAATTTAAAATGTATGGATTGTTTATTTCTGGAACTTTTCATTTAATATTTTTTGGACCACTGTTGATCAAAGGTAACTGAAACCACAAAAAGCAAAACTGCAGATAAGGGGATTCTACTGTATCTGTGTGCAAACGGGGAGAGGAAAATTAAACACACACACACTCAAGAAACTACGTGAGATGAGCTTGGAAACTAAAATTTCTAAGCACGTGAAGAAAAACAGTGTCATTCATGGAAGTCTGAGCTCCACAAACTCCGCTAAGGGAGCAGTCACTCCAAAAACAGTGCAGGTGATGGAAGAGTCTTCTGAAAGAAAGAATGGCATCCAAAGAGCCAAAGTAAGAACAGTAAAACAAAAAGCTGATACAAAACAAGCACAAAGAGATTTTTTTTAAAAAGCCAAGTAGAAAATATAAAAACTAAAATTTCAACAGAATAAATACTAGATAATAGAAAAAAGACATTAGAGAATTAAAAGACAGTACCAAAGTACTGAACCTAATTTACTGAGAAATAAAGAGATAGGAAATAAAAAAATGATCCTAAAAGAGAGTGAGGATAGATAAATTGAGGAGCTCCAACATTCACCTGGAGTAGGAGATAAATGGAATGGTGAATGGGCAACATTTGAGGTAAACTGAGGCTTAGAATTCCCCTGAAGTAAAAAAGACATAACTTCGCATGTTTTCTGAGTGCATTACAAAAGCGCATATTCAACAGGATGAATTTTCAAAATCTGTATCTAGTTACATGAGAATGAAACTGAAGACTATCAGGGTATTTTTTAAAAAAGGAACTTACAAAACTTCCAAGAAGTAGAAAAACAAAAATTAACCCAAAAAAGGCTGATAATCTCTTAACTGTTAAAATTCACCACCACCTAGAAAAAATCCATTACAGGGTTACATCCATCAGTGAAAAGATTTAGTTCATGCAGATAACTTGATTGCTCCTGATATATGGAGAAGCATCCCATTCAAAAAATTCAATTCCAGGCACAGCCTCCGTCACTGAGAACCACGTACTCTCATCACAAGAGCATGCCTTGACTTGTGTTCACCCTTTCCCTCCGTCTACATTTTCAGAGTCTGCAAATCTTTGGATTTTCCCTGAACAACCCTCAGACCTGCCCCGACACTCTCGCTTCCCTTCACCCACTACCAAACACCTGTGACCACCTGCCCCTCAATCCTAAACCCCATTCAAGACACTCTTCAACCAGCAGGAGAACAGCACGTTAGTTGCCTTGCTTTTTCTTACTTAGTGAGGACTATTTGCACTCAGAGGACGGTATTCACACACTATTTTGTGATTTATTTACATGGTGCAGTGCATGTTTCTTCAGTGTAGAGAGAAAACCAGGTTTGTGTCTGGTATTGTATTTTGTGAGCAAACCCTTGAACAGTTCATTAAATGTTAAATAATTATGTAGATGGCTTAAAATTGTTTTATAATGTGCACAAACCTTGAGTGCCTTTTTATTTATAGGCTTAAGTGGGTTTTAATGATATTGGAAGAAATGGTGGGCATTTTTGTTGGGCTGGGAACACATTATAATTTTCCCAACATAAAATAATGGAACATAGTCTTCTGCTTTCTGGAAAATTCAGAAGTAGTTCAGATTTGTGTAATGAGAGGTACTTATAGTTGAATTCAGTCTTTATTGCAGTCTCAATAGCTTTTTCACTTTCTAATTTAAGATTTTATGCAAGAAAAGAAACTCATTTACAGAAGGCTCTGCAATAGATCCAGCCTCGCGCCCCATTAAAGTGTGACCCTGTCTTGCCTGTTTCTCGCTCATAGCTCAGGTCAGACCCTACCTGCTTCTCGGTCCACTCCTCTCCTCCAACTGGGACCAGTCCCTCAACTCGGGTTTCCAAGGCCATTCGTGACTTGACGTGGGAGGGTAGGAAGCCCTGCCCAGCAGGATTCAGCACTGAATTATACTTGCACTGGACTAACATGAGGGCTATTGGTCCTCTGCCCCTTGTCAATGTTGAATTTCACTTGAGCCTTGTGAGCCAGACAATAGACACGGTTAAAGAAATTCTCCCACTCTCCTTTGTTCTGGCAAACAGTTTGTGGCAAAGAACCCCTTTTCTCGTTGGAGTTAATAGGACTCATGGGTGCCTCTCTTGTTTACCTATGACAAGCCCAGACAGACCCTCCAAATTCCCATTCCTTGCCTCCTAAATGATGACCCGAGCTGTTTGCACCCACCGATCAATCCAAACAAAATATCTGATTGACCAAACTTCTCTCCTTCTCCCAGGTCTCGGAACTTCAACCCAACCTCAGTCTGAACCAGCTGACGACCCCTCCTTAACAGTCCCTCTCAAGAATCAACTGACCCTAAGGAAGACGTTTCCTGGTCAGCAGTGCCACCGCACCACCCTCTGCCTCAGGCCTGGCTCCTTCTAGCCTCGTGCACTCCTCTCTGTAAAAGAAAACTCCTTTCTGCCTGACCTCTGAAGCCTGTGCAGATAGTATGGTCGGAGCATTTCCCTACCAGAGTCTCCTCTTCTTATTGCAATCGTCCCTTTGAATAAAGTCTCTCCTACCTAGGTCCAGGTTTGTTTTTATTTCACACCATGTACTCAAATATTTATAACCTCAGCTCTGAGGCTAGGCTTTTATTTCTGAAATTCCCCCAGGGACCAAGGTCCCGTCCTTAAACTCTTAGCTTGGCAGCCAGCACCTGCTCTGCTAACCCAGGAGAATGTGGTCAGCCGCTGCCTCGACTTGTGAAAATTGCAAAATGCCTGTTATCTGTCAGTCTCTGACTCTGAGCCCTGCGATGGCTCTACCTGGATTAACACCCACCGTCTCAGTACATCGTTCATGGTTTGATAAATACTTCAGTCACGAGTGTCAGCTCGCTGGGCTAGATTGGGCTCCCACATGCCTTGTGGCCATGGGTATTTTCCTTTGTTGTCTACCCCGGTAGTGAGTCTGATCTCACATTCGGGGGGGCTTGGAGTTTTCCCAATCCCACTGCATCTCGGAATATGAAGGAATAAAAAGCATTCATTGCAACACTTCTGTTAAAAAATAATGAGGAAATAGTAGATAAAGAACTTTCACAAAACCCACGGAAGCCAAGACATTTTGAAGGGTTTACAACATTAAAACAAATTATAATCCATATAATTGCCCTTCCTTAAAGAAATGGATTTCATAACTTGGTCTATTTATATGATAAACCATTATAAAACATTTAAGTAAGCAATCTGGATTTTAATAAATCAAGACAGTTAGATTTCAAAATATGCTGAGTGTAAACATTTTGGCTTAAATCGCTTTAAGGGTTACAGATATTAAATTCCCAATAGATTGGCCCACCTTCAGACAACAAACTATTCTGCAAGTATGACATTTTGGCAGCAACTTTTCACTAAGATTAATATTTGGGGAATAATTTCAAATAAGCTGTGATTATCTCTATATTAGGATGCTCACTACTTTCTGCCATAGCAACCATCTCCTAAATAATTTCTTCATGCTTGGAATTCATGCATAAATTTTGCTAAAATAATTTAATTTGAAAACACAAGGTTATTCCTAAAGTAATCTGTACTCATGAGATACTGACTTTCTTCTCTCAGATTTATTTTTCTGATAACTAATGCCAAGAGGTGTGGGAAGTGGAGAGAGCACGGGTGCATGTCAGACTTGGCCGATTCAAGTTCTAACTGTCCTACCTTCAAGCTTTCGACCATGGCCAAATCACCTACAAACTGGTTCTCCTCTGCTCTGTCGGTCAAATGGTCTAAGTCCCTGTTTGTAAATCCATTATGCTGCAGGGAGGTAACAGGCGCCAAAGCACTTGGGAGGCTGACAGCCTGGCTCAAATGAAAGTCACCATAATCCAAAACAAAGACCACGCCCAGGCCAGCTTTGCTCTCAGTCTCCTCACTTGGGATAGCACGTGCCACCAGGTCAGATTCCATTTCAGTTTAGAGCCCCTTACAAAAACTATGGTATTTCCTTCTGCCACATAATATATGCATTATTTTGTAAACTCATAGTAAATTGCTTTTAAAGACTTAAAATAAGCCAAAGAACATGTCTAATACGTGTCACCAAGTTGTAGGAGTCAGAGCAGACCTGCATCTGACGTCAGCCAGAGGTGCTGTCCTAGCAGCTCACAGACCTGTGAAGAAGAAACTGATGCTGCTGTTGAAATGCCCTGAGATTTTCGGAAAGTACGTTGTGCATCGTCATCACAGAGCAACTTTACTAATGTAGAAACTGGTATGGGAAGTGGGGGCCATCCTGGCAAATGCAGAGATTAGATGGCACTGGATTCAGGTCAATAAGATCACTGGTATTGGAAAGGCTCAAAAATGGTTATCTATGTCACACAGTGATAAGACATTCAGTCAAACTATTATCTTTTATAATCTAACATCAGAAAATTGCCTAATGAACTGAACTGATGTCACTGGGCAAAAGGTTATGAGGCAGATCATGGCAGTGTGAGTTTATTTTTATTACTCTGTTTGACAGGGTCCTAGGAGAAACCTTTGATTGCAGAAAAGAACAATCCAGTTCCAAGGAGAATTACAGGGAAGAGGTGAAATCCAGAAATTGTGAAGCCTGACATTTGAAAAATGAGATTATTCTGATGCAGTTTATACCGATGCGTGGGGCACAGCGTACCCTCTCATAGCACCTAAGGCACCTCTAAGCGATGCTGCAAGACAGATTACAGAGCATCGAAAGGTTTTGATATGTTCAGAATATATTGAATAGATGTAGTCTACTGGGTACCCATTCCCCATGTTGCTAGATATGTTACTTTTCTCTCTTCATATTCTCAGTGATTTTCCACTCCAGGAAGTGGTGATAAGGAGGTCCTTCGCAGTAGTTCACTGAGGGCTGGATCCACCTTGGCTCTGGGAATCCAGGTGCCAATGGGGCTGTGATGACAGGTGCTTCTGGACAGCCCAGACGCTCCCAGACTGCAGGTCACTGACTTCCTTCTGTTTCCAGCCTGAGAGTGCTCCAAGACGTCTTTCCAGTGCTAGTGTTTTATGAAAATGTATGAGTGGTCTTTTCCTTCCCCCTGGAAGCTTATGGAGTCAAGAATCGTAAAAACTTTCAAGGCACAATTTATGTGGTCAGTGATGAAGTGTCTGGTATGGGATGTTGATGCTGCTAATGGTGCTTGAAGAACTGAAGGAAGAGTTTTGGCATCAAGAAGGAACTGTAGTATCAGTCTGTCTCAGAGAAAAACATTACATTTAAAAATCAAAAGTCACCACACATTAAAATAGCTAAAATTGGAGGAAAAAAGACATTCTATAATAAAAACATCTGCACTCAAATGTTTATAGCAGCACAATTTACAATTGCAAAGATGTGGAAACAACCCAAGTGCCCATCCATCCATGAGTGGATTAATAAAATGTGGTATATGTGTACTATGGAGTACTACTCAACTACAAAAAACAATGGTGATCTAGCACCTCTTACATTACCCTGGATAGAGATTGAGCCCATCCTTAGAAGTGAGGTATCACAAGGATGGGAAAACATGCACCACATGTACTCGCCATCAAACTGGTACTAATTGATCAACACTAAGGTGCTCACATGGTAGTAATATTCACTGGGTGCCAATCAGGTAGGGGGGTTGGGGGGTGGGGGTAGAGCAGGTGGGGTGGGTAAACCCACAGCTAATGGAGACAGGGTGCACTGTATGGGGGAGGGACAAGCTTGTGGCCCTGGCTTGAGTGAGGCAAATGCATTTCATGTAACCAAAATGTTTGTACCCCCATAATATCCTGAATTAGAAAAGAAAAAATAGCTAAAATCAGAAAAAGCTTACAATATGTGGAGCAACAGGAACTCCCATCAATTTCTGTAGGGAATGCAAAATGGTACAGCCCTTTGAAAGTCAGTTTGGCAGTTTGTTTCAAAGTAAACATAGTCTTACCATACAATCCAGCCATCGTGCACCTAGGTATTTACCCAACTAATTTGAAAAGTGATGTCCATATAAAACCCTGAGCATATATATTTATAGAAGCTTCATTCATAATTGCTACAAGCTGGAAGCAATCAAAATGTTCTTCAGTAGATGAATGGGCAGACAAGCTATGGTACATCCATACAATGGAACATTAATCAGTGCTAAAAAGAAATGAGCTCTCAAGCCAAGGAAAAAACAGAAATGAATCATAACTGCATATTGTTTACTGAAAGAGCCAATCTGAAAAGGCTGTGATTCCAATTATATGCCATTCTGGAAAAAGCAAAACTATAATTATAGTACAAAGATTCAAGTTTCCAGGAGTTCAAGGGAGAGGGAGGAGTAGGTAAAACAGAAGGATTTTTAGACCAGTAAAACTATTATGTATGATACTGAAATGACAGATGCAGGACTTCACACATCTGTCAAAACCCACAGAAATTTACAGCACAGAGACAGTGAACTTGGGATCCTTGGACAGAAAAAGGACATTAGGTAAAAACTAAGGAAACTGAATGAAGTGTGGACTTTATTTAGTTAATAGTAATGTGTAAATATTGTTCCATTCGTTGTAATGATGGTGTCGTAATACTGCACTGTTATATTAATAACAGGGGAAATTGGGCGTGAATTATATGGGAACCCTCTGTACTATGTTCATCATTTTTCTGTACATATAAAACTTGTCTAAAACAGAAAGTCTATTAAGAAATGATGGAATAGTCACAAAATAGTTCTCTCATTTTGTTAACACGTCCAAAGTCACAGTAAGTGGCAGAAGCAAAGCAGACACCCTCAGATGGTGCTGGGGACCTGATTCTGGGGGAACAGAGGGTGACAGTGCCGAGGCACAGGTGGCAGTACAGGCAAAGAACTTACCACCAGGAACCCAGTGGCCACGATGCCATCTCCCCAGAGGATGGAGGAGAGGAAACAGAAGCCACAAACGCTTGCGAGAGACGTTGAAGAATGCAGGAGAATGATTGCTGTGGCAAATGAGTTCCGCCGTGACCTAAGGAAAAGCATCACGTTGAAAACAGCGTTTCAAGCGCAGTCACGTTCCCAGGCGCTGCACGTTCACCAGCAGAGGCAATGCAGAGGCACGCTCTCACACTGAACTGCAACCCTCAAAAGATGTTGACGTTCTAATCCCCGGGACCTGAGAGTATTTGGAAATAGGATGTTCACAGATGATCAAGTTAAGGTGAGGTCATTAGGAAGGCCCTGGATACAACGGGACAGGTGTCCTTACAAAAGGGAAACTTAGATGCAGAGACAGACACACACGGAGGGAGAACATAGTGTGACACTCAGAGTCAGGCCACAGAACTCCAAAAACTGCCAGGAAACCACTAGAAGCTAGGAGAGAGGCATAGAACCAATTCTCCCTCACAGCACTCAATGGGAACCAACCTTGCGACACCTTGATGCCAGAGCTACGAGACAATAATCTGGTGTTGTTTAAGCACTCAGTTTGTGGCACTTGCCACGGCAGCCCTAGCAAGCTATATAATACACAGGCCTCCTTCCTTCCTTCTCTTCTTTCCTTTTCTATTTTCTTTCCTTTTTTTCCTTTCTTTCTCTTTTCCTTCCTTCCCTCTCTCTCTCTCTCCCTCTCTTTTTCTTTCTTTTCTTTCTTTCTTTTTCTTACTTCTTGCTTTCCCTATTGTTTTATGTGTGCTTCATGATTATTCACTTCTGGGGCCTCCTCTATGAAGAAGAGAGACAACCCACCATCTCTGCAAACTCAGCCGTGGACAAGCCTCGGTGAGGGGCACTTTCTCCTTCACTGGCTCGCTCTGCCACATCCACCTTCCACCAAACAGGAACAGTGACAAGAGACTCTCACCCCTCTCTCCACCAACCCCACTCAAGCAATGTCTTTATTCAGTAAAAAAAACAAAAAGACAAAAAAACTTTGCTTTAATATTGCCTTGTATACACTTATTATTTTGCAAAGTCTGTTTATATTAATTATGTATGTTTAACATATTATTTGATTATTTATTTATGTTACATTACATGTTCATTTCAGTGCAGAAGGAAAATATAAATTGCATCTTGGTCTGTACAGTATCTGCAAACAAATACACAATCTAATAAGTTCATTAAGTGCTGAATAACTAGGTAACTGGTATTTTAAAGTATATTGTGGAGAAATCAGTACAGGATTGTAAAAACTGTGTTTAAGCTGGTTTAAATAGTGGCAGTTTTGCTCCCCTCTGGTACGTGCCTTGTGTCCAGTTGTGGCTGCACGGCCGTCCCACGGGAGTCTTAGTCACCAGCGGGTCCAGCGGCACTCACGGGACCTGTGGCACATGGGGCTGCTGAGCAGGGACTGTGGGACATTTCGACAGATGAATCACAGCACAGAATCTTAGGTTTCCGGAACAAAACCTCAGATAAACATTTTACTTTTAAGACATATCTTCCAAGTTGCTACTGCACCCTCCTGGTCACCAAGTCACAGGATTGGGTGTGAGTAGCCGGAAGTCCACCGTCAATTAGAAATGCATATAAGATGTGGGGTTTGATCAAATCTCAAGAGCACAGGTAAGTTGCATGACCCTGTGGCATGGAGTCTCCTGGAACTCGTGCCTTCCCTGCCCCTGTCCTCCAGCTCATACCTGGGACCTCAAGCACAGTTCCCTGTGATTAGCTGGCTGTGGAAGAAAAATAATACTGACTTGGTATAAAGACAGTTTTTACAACCTGGTGGCACCAATCCATGGTTGACAGGTACAACATATGGCATCACACAGGGATGCCCATCAGTGACAGGGGTGAAGGCAAATTCTCCTGGTGGCCAGAACGTTGAGCCATGTGACTTGTCCACTTTGTCTAGACTAAAAGACAGAAGAGAAACAGCTCTATGTTGACAGCTCTATGTTGGCCGGTGGGTTGGCTGGATGCTCAGGGACTTAGAATGAACAGTTTTCCCAGGTAGAAGGACTGGGTAGCAGAAGGATCTTTCAGGAGAGGCATGGGCTATGACGATGTTTGCAAACCATGTGGATGCCTACTGGAGGGCATCTCTGCAGAGATGCCCCAAACCAGGTGGACAAGATCACCTGTCTGCCAGTCATCCTCCTTCCTCAGTGGCACCACTGCCAAACAAAATGGCATGACGTCTGATGTGAGACCGTGCGTGGGCACAGCAACGTGGGAGTCTCATCACCAACCCTCGTCTGGCTCCTTCCGCTGTAGACTTCCATCCTGTGAACAGCTCTGTGCCCTGACATGGTCATCATTCATTGAGGGGACCATCCAAGTGCCTTGATCCAAGTTGATTACATGAAATGACTTCCATCATGGCAGGGTAATGATTTGTCCTTCTGAAAAAAACATGTTATTTTGGATATGGATTTGCTTTTCTGACCTATAATGCTTCTGCCAGAGAAAACATCTGTGGATGTGTTGAATGCCCAGTTCACCATCCTCCCATCTCACCACCATGGCTCCTAACAAAGCAACAAACGTCACAGCAAAAGGCAGCAACAGTGGATTTGTGTCCACAGAATTCTTTGGTTTTGATATGTAACCCATCCTTGAGAAGCAGATGGTCAGATCAATTGGCAAAATGACCTACTAAATCTTTAGCTATGATTCTAGTTAGGATATGTAAATAATATCCTAAAATTTTTATAAGAAGTAATGTGTCCTTTAAACTAGTGACCATTATACGGTGCTGTTTCCTCCATGGTCAGTATAGATAGAGCTAAGAATTCAGGGGCTGAGAATTGGAGAAACTCCTTTGCCACTTCCCTCTCACTTTTCACTTAATAACTCGCTTGCGGAGTATTGGGAGTATTGCCTTCACCTCCTCCCTCTTTAAGCTCCACTGAATGAGGGGGTCTCTGAAGGGCCAGGTTTAGGGTAAAGATCATGAAGTATTTGCTTCTAGTATGAACTTTAACTGGCACCAAAAGCTAAATCATCAAGGTAAATAATATGTCAAAAGCAATATTTTTTTAAAAAATCAGAATTAATGCAAAAAAAGTCTAAGAAAGGTTTAAATAAAGGCATGATCAGAAGACTGAAGTTGCTTAAACTTTAAGCTTCTCACTTGGGAAAGCAAAGTTGTCAAATACAGCAATGCTTTCAGTTGAACATGAGATAAACAAAGAAGTGGATTTGAAAAATATTATTGACGAGTTTGCTTCCATTAAAGCCAGAAAGTCGTGTTACCATAAATTCTGTTTGGGGGCTAAATAAAATATTTTAAACTTTACGATGTGAGTTTTAATACAACTACTTTCAATTTCTTTAATAATTTTTTGACTATTTTAATATTGTGAGAAAAAAATGACCATTAAAACAAAGTATGTAAAAACACGTAGCTAAAGGCACATGGTTTTCCTTTTGCCTCGGGCTCCACTGTGGCTTGGCTGATGTGGGGTCTTGTCTTTACTTAAAATTATGATATTTTGTTCATTATAAATTTTTTGCATTAATGTTTATTTTTAAAATATTGCATTAAGATATTATTTGCCTTGATTAGAGATTTTTTTGGTTTCCTTTAAATTTTGTGCCTACAGCAAATGCTTCTCTTACCTCTCCTGATTCCAATCCTGTAGCCCCTGTGCTAGTCAGGGCTGTCCAGAGAAGCAGAACCAATAGGGCGTGTGTGCATGTATGTGTGCATGTGTGTGTGTGTGTGTGTGTGTGTGGAGAGAGACAAAGGTTTATTCCAAAGTATCAGCCCACACGATTACGGAGGCTGACAAGTCCTGAGATGGCGGACTCAGGAGACCTGAGACTGCATATTCTAGTTCAAGTCCGGAAGCCTGGGAGCCAGGAGAGCCGACAGTGTAGGTTCCAGCCAAGAAGCCCACAGGCCCAAGACCCAAGGAGAGACCATGTCTCAGAGACGTTTAGCAATGAGTGTGACCTCTCCAAGGCCATGGCTAATTGTGGGCAAAAAACAATACAATAAAAATGCTGGACTGTGCTGAGCCTGGTCTCACAGGAAACAGCAGAACGCATCACCACACTTGAGCAGCGAAGGGATGGTCAGCAGAGAAAAAAGGCAGGTTTGAGTTTGCAGAGTAGATTAATTCACCCTGATTTCCAGAGAATTACCTAGACAGAAAGTGGCATGAAAGGTGATTTTTAGCCCCTTATATTGGACACTGAATTCTGAAGAAATTATATTTCTAAGGAAATGTTCCTGGAGAAGGAGGAGTCCCCGTGCAGTAAACAGCCCACTCTTTCAGGGTGGGAGCAACCTCCCAGAGTTCCCCCAAACCGTATTTCGATGTCAGGACTCCAGAACCCATTCCACAAGGGTACCCCTCAACCTGCCATCGTACCCCAGGATGATGTCCTATGAGCTAATTAGGACTCTGAGAGCCGAGATTCATTCTAGTACCACGAGACATTCCCTCTAAGGAAATGCAAGTCTTAGCAATCATCCTACAACGATGTTCTCAAAACCAAGCCTGTTTTTTTTTTTTTTTCTTTAAGTTGTTTGATCCAAATATGGGTAGCTCCTCTCTCCTTTCATTGGGGGAAACTTTCCTGAAGATATAATAGCACGTGACGTATCTAACGCACAGGACAGGAGAGAAAGTAAAGTGGCAGGGGATGACGGAATTACAGGTGAACGGCAGCAGCCGGCGGCCTCTGGCCGTCAAGTGCAATGTCGGTGTCTGTCTTGGGAATGCTGGTGGCCGTGTCAGCAAAAGCAGGCACGGCTTCCGTCTCAGGAAAGTAAAATCCTCACTGGACAATAATTGGTATCAGCAACTCCTGAGGTCTCGAAAATGGAACACTGAGGGCTGCAGGTGAAGCTTTCTCAGTGCCTGATTTCTCGTAGCCTGGGGCCCACGGCAAGCACCTAGGTCTCTCTTGTGCAAGGTAAGTAACACGGGGGAGGCACCCTCTGGAGCACCCTGAGCCGCTCGCAAGGCATGATCTGGGAATGTCGGCGACCAGAGGTGGCTCTGATGACACAGATTTCTTTATATTACCAAATTTCTGAGATAAGGAAGGTGGATAGATGTACAGTGGTGGGTACATGTGACATCCTTCAGCTTTAGTTCGTAACCTCCTGTGCTGGCCAACATGCTGTCTTCATGGTACACGGTCATCTTTATGTCCCGCACACTTGCTTACATTAAACGCACTCAGTGTTCTGTATCTGATGGAATCCTAAGCTAGCCACGCTTTAGAACCTTTAGAGATCCTTAACCTAATTGCTCTGTTACATCGAAGGGGCGACAGATCCTGTAAGGCTGTGAAGCTGGGTCATTATGTACCTCCTAACTTATCAGGATTTTTATCAATTTGGATTTCTTAAAGCAAAGAACACCAACGTTAAACTTTCACACACCCACACACAAATAAAACAAACCTCCCTCAACCACTGAGTTATTTAAAGATTACTGTAAAGCTCTCATTTTGAAAAAATTTAAAAGCCATAGAGCATCATAGTTAAGTTTATGAAATCTCTGGGCATCTACCGCTAACTTGCGATCAGGATCATTCCATTCTGCCTTGACAGTCGTCTGCCCTCCCAAATGGATTTTTTCCTTCAGAGTAGCAGTTTTGAAAAGTCTAGAACCCCAAGGTTCACCAAATACGCACCTCGCTGAGGGAAGGTTTAGGCCATTCAGGAGCTGACGTTCTGCACTGCACTGACTCGTCTTGGAGGCTAGGATGTGTCACTTTAGATTTCTGGAAGGTATTCAGTTGCCATCAACTCATTGCAACACAGACTATATGATAAAGAGTCACTGCTGGCACTGACAAAAAATATTTCAAGATACACTTTTGCCCATTTTGCAGTTGTGCCCAAGGTCAACCTTAGCTTCTTTAAGCTAAAAATTCCAGGAAAAAATTTTAAGCCCATGTCTTCCTTTTAGCATCTCTTAGATTTAGACCAATTCCTTTCCCGTGTTGCTCAGAGTTGCTTTGGATAAAATGTGCCTCATTAACTGTTCACTGTGGTTTAGGCTGTGGTGGTCCGGCCGGCACTGATGGCACGTGCCCACAGGGGTGGTGACTAGGGAGGGGGAGCAAAGTGATCACAGGTGGGTTATCTGGGGATATTACATGAGACTGGGGCGCAGGAAAAACCAAACGGACTGCGACTGTTTGTGGAGTCCTCGGCTGATTGACAGCAACTCAAATGAGAAATAAATGTGACCTGTGCTTGACCAGACTGCTCACCCAAAGTGATTTAGAGTTCCTTCCTTCCCGCTCGCAAATCCAGCACACAGTGAGTAATATAGCGTCCCAGGAATGGGGTTTGATGTCAGCTGCCCGTCGAGGGCTCGGTGCTGCTATCCACAGGGCGCCGTTTCCTCCTGCAAGGGCTTAGCTGCTTCATTACGTGGAACAAAGAGGCAGCGGCAGAGAGGAGACAACTCCAGCTACGAATGGAATCCTTGTGAAAAGACTTCGAGAGAACCAATTTGTGTCACATGCACTGTGTGACAAAATGCTCATGTGCACACATATGCCTCTTTCACTGTAATTTTTTTAAAAATGTCTTGATAGTTTTAAGGCTTACTGTATGACTTTATAAGTTACATAGCAGATTCTATGAAAATTTCAAGTAAACAATAAATGTAGAACCTTTTTATATTACAGAAAACAAAGATAAAATCAAAATAAAACTAAAATAAATGTACGGAGGAAGACTTACTATGTATGTCACCTAAGAACACTGATAATTTTCTCCTTGGTTTGAACATGTATTTGTGTTTTCTCTCTCTCCATCATCCACCATGTGAAAATGGTTTATTTTGTACATAATTACCAGGACTTGGAAGCAACAAACTGTGCTCCCTCCATAAGTGAAATATTGCTTAGTGATGAAGAGAAATGAGCTATCAAGCCACAGAAAGACACGGAGGAATCGTAAATGTGTGTTAGTGCCAGAGTCAGTCTGAAATGGCTACACGCCGGATGATCCTAACAGTCAAAACATCCGTGGTTGCCGGGGACTAGGGGGCGGGAGGGGTTAGCAGGCAGAGCATTGGCGGGGGCGGGGGGGGGGGGGGGAGGTGGTTAGGGCAGTGGAACTACTCTGTACGATGCTGCAATACTGCAATTGTGGACACGCGTCACCGTGCATTTGTCAGGACCCGTGGATGCAGCACACAGGATGGAACACTAGTGTGAACTATGGGCTGTAGTTAACAATAACGCATCAATGCTGGTTAGTCAATTCTAGCAAATGTAGCGCAGTAACGCAAGATGTAAATAATGGGGGCTACGGGGGAACTCTCTTTACTTTCTGATGGATTTTTCTGTAAACCTAAAATGGTTTTGAAAGAAATAAGGTCTACTAGTTTTTTACAAAGCTTATAAAATTGGAGCTGTAAGAGTTGATGAGCAAAGCCAGGGGATAAACTCCTTGGGGTAACTAGATGCAGTGAAAACTAAGGCAAATAACACAAACACACACCAGTAAGATGAGAATCTAAATACCCTGACTTTACCCATAGTCAGTTAACTTGGTCTACTATTTCCTAAGAAATGCATTTGAAAACATTCAGTAAGCATCTACTGTGTGTCATATGCCAGCTTAGGCTTAACTTCACAGCAGTGAGCCAGCCGTCACCTCGCCCTGGGATCTCACTCATGGAAACGCAGCTGCGTTCGGCCACGCTAACTGCTGCAAAGGAGGAGGAGGACCCCACCTTGTGCGTGAGAACAGACGAGGGGACTGCGCGCTGCCTGCTTCCCTCGGCTGTTTGTGTTCCCTTACGAGGGTAAAGATGGGAGCTGGAGTGAGTGAGATGGACTCAGGGACAAGGGCTTGATTCTCAGAACAGACGGAAACTTCTAAGGGGGGCAAAGCCTAACTCACGTTTTATTAGCTGTCTGTCTGAGCTCTATGAAGGGCAGAAGTTTCTGCAGAAAACTGAAATCCGTTTTGCTGAAATCAGTACAAAAAGATGGAATGCAATGCACATTGCCTGGGGCCCCATTCAGCAGGACGTGGTGCACGAGGACCCTCCACGCTCCATGACACAATAATGGGAAGCTTGACCAGCTCAAGGTCTCCGCTGCTGGCAGCAATGGGACTGCAGTGACACGCAGAGCAATGGAGGCTGCAGCGTTTGAGGCCCAGCGACCCACAGGCAGCGCCTGGCAGAGAGGAGCGGTTGCCACAGAGGACGCCTGTGCAACGCTCCAGGTACCCCGAAAGGGGTGCCCGGAAACACCAGGGGAGGAATTTCTGCACGGAACTGCAGACTTTCCATCAGGCTGGAGGAAAGGTATGAAATTGAATAAATATGGTCACAGCAATGCTGTAGGTCCCCCTAGGCTACTGGGGCCATGGACTCTGGTCATCCTTCTGTGATGAAATGTGCATTTATTAGGACTTGAAGCCCGTCGTTTTCAAGTGCTGTGCACATTTGTAGTGATCCCATGGTCAGGGTTTAGGCTAAAAGGTGCCAGAACCTGCCCAGCTACACAAGGTGAACACAGCAAGCAGCTGGACATCACGAGGGAAGGTGCTAAAGGTGGGGCTGGGGGCGCTGCGAGAGAGCAGGGAATTGACAAGTTTCTTCCAGGTCTGGATCAAAATCTCTCCTGATGTGGAGAGGGGCCTTTCTGGAGCTGTCTTTGGTTATCTTTGAAAAGAATTTCTTTCTGTGGCCAGAAAAATATAGGCTCTCTCTGTGGAATAAGTTGCCCTGCGTATGCCAGACAATAGGTAGAGAGTGGAAACACGGGCTCTAGTGGGAGGACTGCATAGACAACCAGGAGCTCGTGGTGGATGCTCAGTAAGATCTCGAAGTCCTCCTGGGCCTGAAAAATTGTAGCAATTTAGCAATTCACAGAACCATCACTGAAAAGAGAGAGAAAAATGTTTTTTAGGTTTCCAGCTCCTGGCATAAAATATAAGACAGGATACAAAAAATAGTTACATTGTTATTCTAAAATGGCATGTTTATTGGAAAAATGTTAACAGTTAAATAGGGAAATAATAAAGGAAAACGATAAAACAAACAAGCCATTAATTCCTGGTCCCAGTGGATGCTGTTTCTCATTGTATGGTCAGTTAGCTGTGGCAACACTCTGTTTACCCGGATTCGATTTTCAGCAACTTCAGTTTTGTGTTAGCAAATTGCTGTGACAAAGCCCATCCATTCAAACCTTTCGAACCACCTGGATTGGAAAATTGTGCATCAAATGCAGAGTATTTACCTTTATCTTTACTGTCTGTGTGCGCTGTACACACGATGCTCCCCTGCGGACCCCTGAACTGTGTGTGTGCCGGGTAACAAACAGCCACAAGCTCAGCAACTTAGGACAGCCTGATTTCATTATCTTACGCCGTTCTGGAGGTCAGAAGGTGACTTGGGACTCAGCAGGCAAACTCAGAATGCCGGCAGGGCCCTGTTCCTTCCCGAAGGCCCTGAGGAAGACTGTGCTTCCTGCTCATCCAGGTGTCGGGCAGAATCCGCCTCCGCGGGCTGTCACTGAGGCCCTGTACCTTCACTACCTGTCGGCTGACGGCCGTTCCCAGCTCCTAGAGGCCATCTGCATTTTGTGGCTCATGGACCCTCCCTCTGTCTTCGCAGCCAGCAGTTCTGGGTCCAATCTCTCTCCTGCCTCAGAACCCTCCCACTCTTACGTCCCCCCGACGATTCCGCCTCCCTCTTCCACTTTTAAGAACTCAGGTGATGACATTGGTCCCACTCAGATAATTCCGAATAATCTCCCCATTTTAAGGTCTGGAACCTTATCCCATCTCCATCAGTGGTGTAACCTATCCACAGGTTCCGAGGATTTGGGCAGGGACATCTTTTGGGGGACGTGATCCTGCCTGGCCTTCCTTCCAAGTGAGGCAGCACTTGTGCCCGTCAATTGCGTCAAAATTCACACACCTGTCCTTGCACGTTTTTGAGCACCAGCTTACCTTTCCTACCTCTTCTGTCTGCTAACAAGAACCCTTCATTCCCAGCATAACAGCAAAGGGAAGCCCTGCAGCTCTTTGGCTAACGCACCTTAGCGACAGCTGCGGGGGACCCAAGCAGCCCCTCCTCCCTCCAGATACTTGGCAGACTGAGAGTGACGCTGCCCCCTCATCGTGCCCCTTTAATCTCCGTACTGTTGTCTCTCCATGGTGGGGGCAGACACTGACAACTTGTCAAGTGAGTGAGAGGTCGTGTGTGGCTTTCTGTAGAACAAGCTTCTGTCCATGGATACAAAGGGTACGGAAAAGGCTTCCTTGATCCTTGATTTGCAGTGGCTGGGGAGCCCCTTCTGTTACCTGTACCTGGTGGATTCAGAAAGATCAACTCTCTCCACTTCCCAATTGCTGACCACTTATTTATAAAAACGGTCATGGACATTCCAAGGGAAAGAGCCATTTATAATGCAGAGGAAAGGCTTTTAGTTGAGGTTCTGGTTCATAACGTTTTCAATGCGTTTTTCATACTCGGTTGTAGCTGGTTAAGGGCAGTACCAGTGACCCAAGAGTGTCAAGGAAAAAGGAGAATTGTCCACGTTTTAAAATGAACTGTCAATGCAGTAAGTGAAGAGGACAAAAATAAATTCACGGATTGCTTATGTCCTTGGAGTGTATGTGTTTCTATGACCTAAACAAGTGAAGGCCACATCTTCTCAGCTAAGAGGGATCTAACAGCTTTGCTTTGAAACTTCCGTTGGCCACAAGTCCAGGGTGAAGGCTATGTGGTACATTGTGGTCAGTGTACCCAATGTGCAGCGGAAGCCACTGTGACATCCGCGCTTGGAGACAGAGAAAGGTTTATCCAAATGGGCCAAAGCAAGAAGACAGGAGAGCAAACTCTCTCGGGTCTATCTTCCCAAAGAGATGAAGCGGGGAGGTTTGATGCAGTAGCAGGTGTGGGAAGGGGTTTCAGGAGACTGAGGGCGAAGGCTGTGATCTTCGGCCTCACAGAGCAGCTGGAGCAACCAGATTTCTGCATGTGGGCAGCCGGCTTCCTCAAAGGTGTTTGTTCCTTCTGCAAAACAAACTCATGCAATTTGCTTGTAACCCTGGAGTCTTCTCCCCCTGTTTGACTCAGGACCAGAGCGCCAGCGGTTCATAATTCCCGCGAGAACAAGAAGTGCTGGGCAGGAGAGGAGCAACAGCTGCACAAACAAGGGCCTAGAACTGACACGATGTCAGTCCGTCCCTGACAATGCCGGGTACAAAAATCTCAGGGGCCCAACTACAAGTGTACGTGTGGCATGCATGTAACTGAAAGGAAGGTTTTATGTGACACAAAACAATCCCAACTTTCATTATTTGCTCCACAATCTGACATGTTTCTGTTCTATTTCAAATTTTTACAAGCTGTTACTGGCTGCATTGGGTCCCCTCCAAATTCCTATGCTAAAACCCCAAACCCTGATACCTCAGACTGTGACTGTATTTGGACATACGGCATTTAAATAGGTGAGTTAAAATGGGGTTGTTAGTTTAGGGCGGGCCCTAATCCAATGTGACTGGCGTCCTCATTAGAGAGCTCAGGACACAGAGAGGCAGATTCCGGGGAGGAGAGCCCACGTGACGGCCCAGCAAGGAGGCTGCTGTCTGCAAGCCAAGGAGAGAGGCCTGGGAAGAAACCAAACCTGCCAACACGTGGGCCTCAGGCTTCCAGCCTCTGCAGAACTGTGAGAAAGCAGATTTCTGCTGTTTAAGCCACCTGGTCTGTGATACTTTGTGATGGCAGCCCAAGCAAATTGACGGAAGGACCTTCAGATAAAGACTGCTGATTGAACACAAGTCTTTACCTTCCTCCCTCCAACATCCTCTTAAATGATGGTCACGGGCTTAAAATGCATAAGCTACAAGAACAAAGAGAATAGGGGCAGAGGTGAGAGCTGCATTGTTTTGGAAGCCGAGAGGCAACGAATGAAACTGCCCCAGAAACTCACACCAGGTGAAACCTAAGCTGGCAGAAGGTGCCTACGCAAGCCACTTTGTGCACAGAGCCCAGACTCGCTCGGGAGTGGGACAACTGCAGGCCAGCCCACGGCGGGGTAGCTTGGGGTCACAGGGGACCTACTGAGTGTGGCTGTGCGGCTGTTAGACGCCCAGCTGCCCACCCAGCCCACGTCTGCTCACTTCCTCCGCCACCCCACGTTGCCCATGGCTGCTGACCGCTGTCCTCAGGCTGCAGGTGCAACCAGGCACGGGGCGCTGAACGGATACAGGAGATCCAGAAGCCTATGCACTGTCCGTTGAGACAGTAGAGAGTGTGGAGGAAACAGAAAGGGTGAAATGTAAGAACTCAAAATGAAAATTTTTCAATAATTAAAATTCTCCGAAACAAAGGAAGACTTAGCATCCATTGAAACAAGCAGCAGTATAATGTCCCATGGTATTAAAGTAATATTATTTCTTAATTATCTTAGCTATGGATAGACTTTCAGACTATTTGAAGTTTTTCTAATTAAACTTTTTGTTTTGAGATAATTCTAGATTCACATTTAGTTCTAAGAAATAATGAAATACAAAGCAGTCCCATATACCCTTTACCCAGTTCCCTCCGGTGATATTTATTTCAAAACCATAGTACAATGTCACAACAAAGGTAACTGTGATACGGTCAAGATACAACACCATTCATTGCTCATTTATACCCCTTTTTTCCTAGCTTTGTTGACATAATGATGAACAAAAACTGTATATATTTAAAGGCTACAACACAATGTCTTGATGTATGTAGACATTGTCAAATGATTACCAAATCAAGCTAGTTGACATATTTATCAAGTCCCATATTCATTGCAGCATTATTCACAACAGCCAAGATAAGGAAACAACCTACTTGTTCAACCATGGATATAAATAGCTAACAAACGTGTGGTATGATATATAATGGAATATTTCCAGTTTTTTTCGATACTCTAAGATGTATTAAAATATCATTATATAAATAATTTTATACTCAGGGTGCTTTTTTGTAATGGGACAGATGCTTAAAAAAACTGTATTTGCTGTGAGCGAAGGGTATGTGAACACAGAGTTTCTGGTGATGTATTTCAAAAAGCAACAGCAATTCTCATCTCAACCAGCAGTGGCCGCTGGCCTTGTTTCTCCTAATCCTTGGGAGGCTTCCAGTTATTTGGATTTCCTCTTCTGTGAATCACCTGTCTGTATTCATTGCCCATTTTCCCACTGAGTGCAGATTTATAGGAACCCTGTCTTCATGCCAGCTTCTGTAAATCTGTAACACTTAGCCAGGGCGACATTCACAGAGTCTGGTGAAGCAAGGGCAGGGAGAGGGAGGGGTGGGTGATGGCAGAGCTCGGAGAGGTAGCAGGCCAGGTGCCTCCTGCGTGCTCAGGGACCAGCGCGGTGTTTGAGCATGAACAGGACCAAAGACACCTTCCAAGAGAACTGTTCTGGCTGCTGCGAGGACAGTGAACAGAAGGGACAAAGGGGAAACAGGGAAATGGCTTAGAAGACAGCTCAAGTTGTCCCCTAAATCATCATGCTTACATTTTTTCCCCAAAAATTCATGTGCAATTAAGTCGGTGTATTTTCACCTCTGTGGAACAGCTGTGGGCACAGGGAGATGCTCATCCCGCCACCTGGAACCCACCATGTGTTTATGTGTGTGTGAGTGCGCTTGTGTGCGTGTGTATGCCTGTGTGTGCACATGTGTGTGTAAGCTCTAAGAAGTCTATTTAGCAGAAATACTCTTCACTTTGGGAGCCATAAAAGAAGACTGTTATTAGAGCTTGAAAAAGCAAAGATGACTTTTAGAAGGGAACCTTTGAAGTCACCAAGGGACTCTCCCTATAATTCGGCTGGCGCTCCAGAAGATGGCTCTTCCGGCTTGTCGTCACCATCCAAGGCCCCGGCTCTCAGGGGCAGAATCGCTGGGATTCGGAGCCCAGGCACAGAGGGTGTAGGGAGGCTTCTCTCACGGGGTCCACCCCACATGCTCCTGGGGCTGTCCAGATGCCATCAAGTCTCGGGCCGCCCGATGCTGCGGCTCAGCGTGTGCTACAGGGCACAGTGAGTCTGAGATTGAACACTGATTGGCAAAGCCAGACTCTCTGTGGGCACATTTCAGTCACAATTTCTCTAATGATGTTGTTTGCTTCTAAACTCAACCGTGGAGGAACTGGGGTGGAGGGGTTGACGGTGAAGATAGGTAGGTACCATGACTGCAAGAGTTTGTGTCTCTAATGCTAAAGTGTCACAAGGAGAGTATCGTCCCAGCATCGCACCCGAAGCCTCGTGGCGCCCAGCATGTGGCGGGCAGTGCACCCACGAAGTCCCCAGGGGAGGAGGAGCGGCTGCCCCCACACCACCTCCGGCCCTCGCCTCCCCGGTGCTCGTCCGCTGCGCTGTCCTCCCGACACAGCCCCTCCTCCTCGCAATCCTTGCCCTGCACTGTCTGCTGCGAAACTGCTTCAACATATGAAAATAATTGAACCAGAAATAATTTTCCATGACTAATTTGAAAAATAGATCAATAGGATTATCCTATTTCTCTCTTAAAGATCAAACAAAATTAAATTACCTTTTTATTTATATGATAAAGAGAACTCTGTGTGTGTGTCTGTGTAGGACTCCCACAGTCCTACAGCTTCCCCAATCGTACAGAATGTCTGCACCTTTGCTTGAACACTTTGCGACAATGCAAGCAGCCTCCGGTCACATTTGGGGACACTCCGTCCCCCACGGTCTGGGCCGCCAGGGTGTCGTTACCTCGCTATAACCAGCACATCTCCCGGCTGTAGTAGCCATTTAATATGTGTTCAATTGAACTGAAACGTTGTTGGATTTTTTTTTTTTTTTTAGTTCGACTATAAAGCCCTACTTTTAAAATTCACTTTCACAGTGAACCAGTCAGAAATAAAAAGAAAACAAAAGGCATTTGAAGTTTCTTCTCTTACATTACATAACTAGAAGATGGCCGTCCATCTTCACGACAGTTCAGAGTTTAAGAATAAAAACTTTCTTCAAGAAGTAGTTATTGCATTTGGATGTGAGATATAAATCAATTAGCTACAAATTATATTGGCAGTGCGCTTTCTCACAGGAGAAGAGATTAAAAACAAGAAATCAAAGCAGAAGTTTTCCTGTCTCTAAAAATGATGGATGCTGGCAGCCACGGCACCAAAATAAAAGTTCTAATTGCTATTTCTTGATGTTTTCATACAGCTACACTGAAGGGAAACACTTATGTTAGAGTTGATAAAATCAATTTCCCCTGGAGTTTTTTATTTTACTTTTTTGCTGGCAGAAATTACTGTCAGTTAATGGACCCGAGTGTTTATTGCACAGTTTGCAGGGGCTACGTGTATTCAACAAGGACAACTTCCACAGCTCCCTCTTGATTAATAAAATCACATTAACCTCATGGAGGACAAAAAACTGTTGTTGCATAACTTTTAAGAGCAAAAGAAAACTCTAAGAGCAATTTAATCTGTGGAAACAGAACATAATGAAGCTCAAACAACCTAATTTTTCTCTAAAGCAGAGAAAGTAATTTTAAGGTTGATGTTTTTGTAATCAGCCAAGTGTTGGAGTTGTTTTATGATTTTCAAAGTTAAAACCATGTGATTTGATTATGCTTTTCAGAAGCCCAGAAACCGGGCAAAACCTTGGTTCTCGTCCAGGGCAAAACTGACTTTGTTGAAAGCTGGTTGATATCTCTCAGTTGTCAGACTAAAAACACTTTTTTAAAGACAAATTTTCTGGAGCACTCATTTATTTCCGCAGCCATCACATAAATCCCTCGTGGATGGTGCGGCTGGAGGGAGTCCAGTGTCCTCCAGCCTGCTCTGCCCGCCAGGCGGCTGCTGCTCCGCACTGTGTGGGGGGAATCGGGTCGGAGCAATTATCAGCAATTCTGGGTCCTGGCAGAGATTTAATGCCTTGGGCATGACTGGTGTCTCCTTTGCAGAGTCAAGTAGCCAGGGGCATTGTCAAGTCCTACAACACATTACGCAGAAGTGTGATGGAGGGGCCTCTCACCATCACTCACTGTCTCCTTCCTTCTCAGGGGCTGATGCAGTCCATGAGCTGCCAAACAGGAGAAAAATTGCTCTCTTTCATCACCCCGGCTCTCTGATCAAATGGCAGGTCTGTATCTTCGGGGTAAACTGTTCTATTTTAAAATGGAGAAATTTCTACCAGAGTTATTGCTTATCCAGAATATTCTCAGATTTATTTTCTTATACGTATTTTCAACAACGTTGCCATAAATATATAGGAACACTGTAAGACTTCCTGAACATAAACTGTAGAGCTTGATAAATGGTCAAAAAGTAAAGAATCTTTCCAACCTCTACCCTGATAAAGAAATAGAGTCTTATAAGCCTGCTGGAAGCATCCTGGTGACCTTCTCAACACCCACCCACCCTCCTTCTGAAAGGCTGTCTTCTGCCACTGCAGTTTACTGTTGCCTGATTTTGAACTTTGTATAAATGGAATCATTTAGTGTATACTTTTTGCTCAATGTGGCTATTTTGCTTAACACCATGTTTGGGAAATTCATCCATATTGTTGCATATAGCAGTAGTTTCATTTTCATTGCTTTGTAGTATTCCTTGGTAGAAATATAACATTATTTATTTATCCATTCCACTGTTGATGACCATTTGAGTTCATTTTAGTTAGGGGCTATTACAAATAATATTACTATCAGCATTACATATACATATTTGGTATGCACATACAGATGCACTGTTGGGCATTATAGTATTAATACTTATCTAACTCTACCTAAAGAAGTCTTCCCCAAACTTAGCATGTCGAACAACCAACAATAATCATTTGTTATCTCTCATGGTCTTGATTGGTCAAACGTTTTGGAAGGGACAACTGAGCAGTTTTTTGCTTATGGTCTCCCCTGTGGTTGTGGTCAGATGTCAACTGGGACTGAAGTCACAATTCACAGGCTGGCGAGTTGTTGTTATCTGTTGGCTTAGGGACCCAGTTCCCCTCCACATGGGCTTCTCCATAGGGCTGCTTAAATATCCTCATGATGGGCTTCCCCTAGGACATTTGATCCAAGAAAAAAAGAATTTCCTGTAGATCTGCTTCTGTTTTCTGTTTTGCCTCTTGGCTTTTAATCATTTGTTTCTGCCTCCTGCTAGTTGTTTATTCTTTTTCTTTTTAAAAATTTTAATAGATTTAGGGGGTAAAAGTTGAATTCTGTTACATGTAGATATTGTATAGTGGTGAAGTCTGGGGTTTTGGTGTACCCATCACACAAATAGTGTCCTTTGTACCCCCCCATAGGTAAATTTTCATCCTTCATCCCCTCCCAACCTCTCCCCTTTTGAGTTTCCAATGTCTGTTATAGAACTCTGTGTGTCCTTTGTAGCCACAGTTTAGCCTCTACTTATAAGTGAGAACACGCAGCATTATTTTAATGTTCCTGAATTGCTTCACTTAGGATAATGGCCTCCAGCTCCATCCAAGTTGCTGCAAAAGACATCATTTCATTCTTTCCTATGGCTGAGTAATAGTCCACAGTGTATACACACATTTTCCTTATCCACTCATCAGTTGATGGACACTTAGGTTGATTCTACATCTTCATGATTGTGAATTGTGCTGCAATGTAAGAGAGCAGGGTGCCTTTAGGCTAACGGCATGGGCGAGAAACTGGGGAGTGTGATCTTTTTGCATTTTAGTCTCACAGGAGCCCAGACCAGGGAGGTGTTTGTAGGAGAGCTTGGGCTGCCCTGTCCCTCCTCAGCTGGGCAGGGCTTCAGCTGCATCAGCCCAAGCACAGCCCAAGGGCTCAGTGCTCCCCAGCTTTAAACTCCCAAAATGGCACCCAGGGCCTGTGACTGATGGGGTGGGCCTTCTCAGGCAGGCTGTGCTGGCAGGAATCTGTGGGAAGTTCAGGCAGTTCACCCAAGATTTGGTCCCCCAGCAGCTGGCTGCAGGATGGTGGGCATTGTCCCAGATGCTGCTGGAAAACCTGGTTTCCCTGCCCCTCCCCAGCCAGGCAGGGCTGCAGCCACATCAGCCCAAACTCAGCTTGAGGGTGGGGCACAGCTCAGTGTCAAACTCTCAAAACGGCTCCTTGGCCCTGCAACTGGAAAAGCTGGGACCCCACTCAGGCAAGCAGCGTGGGTGGGAAACTGCAAAATGCCATCTGCTCGTATCTCAGTCTCACGGCAGCCCACGGCAGGGTGGTGGGGACCTTCCCAGGGGTACATGGGAGCGCCTGGGCTCCTCTACACCTCCTGGGGGCTGTGCGGTGGCTGCAGGTACACCCGTGGTTCTCTGGTATCTAGGCCTGAGAGTGGTGTCTGGCTGTAGCTGCTCTAGGCTCAGACGCCTGTGGGATTCCGTGTGGGTTCCCTTTGTGGAACAATGTCTTTGTGAAATCCCCAAGCAGCTCCCTCTGTTAGACATGAGACCCGCCTAAGTCAGGGGTCTCTCTTGTAGCTAAGATCCTAAAAGCTCATGTCTCAGAGTGTGGGGCCCTGGGGGCTTCTCTCTTACCGTTTCCCTGTGTCTAGGAGCTTCTCCCAGCTCTTAGCCAGTCCCTGGCCAGGCAAGTTACCCTTAACCCTCCCTGACCTGGTGCTTCCTGTCACTTTCCTGGTGAATTGCAGCATTCTCTCCCAGGCGATCTCGGAACTGTGAGACTCTGTTTACTATTCTGGCTCCTCCTCGTGGACAAGGCACATACTTCTTGTGTCCAGTTGGCCATCTTGGTCCCCTGCCCTGGGTTGTTGATTGAATGTGAGACATTAAGTAGGAAAAAGCTGTAGAAATAACTCGAGTCTCTTGCTGAAGTCATTCTCCTCTGATGAATATTTGATTTTTTGAGATTAAATTTTATTGATCTTTATAAATTGACAAATAAAAACTATATGTTTGTGGTATACAGCATGATGTTTTGGTATCTGTACATGGAGAGACTTCTGGCTCCCGGAACCGTAAGATAATACATGTGTGTTGTTTTAAATCACTAAGTTTGTGTTAATTTGTTATAGCTACAATAGGACACTAATACAAGCTTATCCTTTGGTGTGTTATTAAATGTAGTTTTTTTTAATTCCTCAAGGAGAACAGAGTAACAATTCAGCTCTTATCCCATAGGAAAATGCATGGCCCAGCAGCCGTGCTGGACGGGTGACGTTGCGGGCATTTTGATGCCGTGCTGCAGAGACACTGGCTATATGAGAGGACTAAATAAGAATTAAGCTTGTTAAAATATCGCAGAGGTGTAGCATTATAGTCTTCTCCTCCGAATAAACTGGGTGGAAGGGGGATGGCAGGGAAAGCACGTTGTCTTGAGAACGCGGCACTGCTTGAGGGCTGAGCTCAGACACTTCTTCCACAAGGTCCCAGGGGAGGACCAGCCTTCTGGCTCACAGATGGGGCCTTGTCACTGGGCCCTCACATGAGAGAGGGTGAGGGTCTCTCCGGGGTCTCTCTTATAAGAAAGACTCTCTTATAATGAGACTGATCCCATTCATGAGGCCTCTTCCCCATGACCCAGTCACCACCCAAGGCAACACCTTCCAATACTGTCACTGTGGCAGTCAGGATTACAACAGATGGATTTGGGGAGACGTGAACTTTCAACCATACTACAGCTCCACCTGGCCCAGCATGTGGCATTTCATTGCAGTGAACCCTTATTATCCAACTTTCCAAATCCCCCCTAGTCTTTAAACTTCTGAAGGGCAGGTACCATGTCTTACCCAGTGTTGTGTTTTGCCTGTCGTGAGACCTACAGAATGGCTAATCAATAAATATTGGCTGGGCCGGGCGCGGTGGCTCACGCCTGTAATCCTAGCACTCTGGGAGGCCGAGGTGGGCGGATCGTTTGAGCTCAGGAGTTCGGGACCAGCCTGAGCAAGAGCGAGACCCCACCTCTACTAAAAATAGAAAGAAATTATATGGACAGCTAAAAATATATATAGAAAAAATTAGCCGGGCATGGTGGTGCATGCCTATAGTCCCAGCTACTCGGGAGGCTGAAACAGGAGGATCGCTTGAGCTCAGGAGTTTGAGGTTGCTGTGAGCTAGGCTGACACCACGGTACTCACTCTAGCCTGGGCAACAGTGTGAGACTCTGTCTCAAAAAAAATAAAATAAAATAAAATAAAAATAAATAAATAAATATTGGCTGAAGTGAACTTAATTAAGAAGAATGGGATGGATCGAGGAGTTGACCCCACAGGGAAAATTGTCAGGGGATTGTAATAACACTCCGTGTTCACCTCAATAAGTAATGACGACATAAACTGAATGAAGAATATCGATCATTGTCCATTTTTCAAGAGAAAATACTCAGCTACTTATATTTATTATTATTATTATATTGCAAAATTATCTGCAAATGGCATGCCACTTGTTGTGTCTCTCTTCAAAAGCCAATGCCCAGGTCTGCTTCCCGCCCCTTCTCTCCTCCATGGCCTGAATTGCAATTTGAAAATGTTGAAATTAAAATTCTCATGGATTGTGGAAATCAGAGAGAGAGAGAGAGAGAGAGAGGGAGAGAGATTCATGTACGCTAGAATTTTTTAAGGAGAGAGGAGCTTTTGTTTGGGGGGAGATATATGAGCAATGGTATACACACACACACACACACACACACACACAGGTTGTGCTGCTAAGGGCTGCATGTGTACCCACCTCCAAATTCATATATTGAAATCCTAACCCCCAGTGTGATGGTTAGAAGGTGGGGCCTTTGTGAAGTGATTGGGTCAGGAGGGTGGAGCCCTTATTAACAGAATTACCCCCAGAGAGAGACCAGAGAGAGTCTCACACCCCTCCCACCTGTGAGGACAGAGTGAGAAGGCACCATCTGTGAACCAGGAACCCAGCCCTCACCGCATGGAGTCTGCCAGCCCCCGACCTTGGACCTCCCAGCCTTCCCAACATGAGAAATTAATTTCTACTGCCAATGAGCCACTCGGGTTATGGCATTTTGTCATATGAGTCCTCATAGACTAAGACACATATATACGATATATGTGATGTATATACATATGATATATGTGAAATATATTCTAGAAGCCTATTTTCTACCTCAAGTTTAGGGCAATTTAGGATGCAAAGGAGGAACCCTGGGGCTGGTGGTGATGTGTTACCGTGGGAGTGAAATGGAACAGGAGGGGTAACTGGACATGTTACATAACGTGTCCAGGGAATAGTGGACTGGGCATATGTAGCGAAGCCTGGGAATAATTAGCATAAGTCAGAGGTCAGGATCAGCCAAGCTAAGTGGGGTCGGGACAAGCATCAGGCCAAAATTAGGAGGAGAACAAGATCTGGGAACCGTTTAAGAGGGACGAGCTCACATCCTCGCGAAGGAGGAAGTGATCAGGCACTCGGGAGAGAGCAAGGCAGAGAGTCGGGGGAGAGACCCGCCAGGCACACGGTCTGAGTGGCTGGGGTCCATCCCCCCAAGCTGCCCCCGGCACCCCACGTGTGCAGTGTCTCCTGCTGCGCTGTGAATCGATTTTGCAAGGTTAACTTTGGCTCTGGGGAAGGAGAGTGAGCAGGTCCCTGGGAATGCCCAGCTGAGGCGGCAAGCTTGGGAGGAGACAGGTGCCCCGGGGGAGATGCCCGGGCAGTGGGCGTGGGGCGGGGGTGCTGCTCAGAGAGCTCCCACAAGACTCAGCCCGGAGCCCTGCTCCAGTGAAGAGTCTACACCCCTTTACGCCGGCATTTTTAGAACAATGAAGCTCTCAGTAACAAAAACGATGTCCAAGATGAGCAGGAAGACTCCTGGAACGCAAGCGACACGAGGACATTTCACCACGACAGGAAGAACAAGGCAGGCAGCGTTCTTAGGCCAGACATAGAATGAAACACGGAGACATTAAATGTTGACTAATGGAGTAAAAGAACTAAAATATTACGGAAAAAGACAACAGATCTGAAGTACCTAAATTTATTTCTGAATAAACTAAGCGGCAAGTCCCTGAAGTAGCGCTCAGCGCCACAGTGCCCGCCAGACAGTGCCCGAGAGCTCTTTCCCCGGAGCATCTCCGCTGTGACTTCACTTCCGTCACTCCGGTGCCACGAAAGCAGCCCACACAATAGCGCGAGCAGACAGACACGAAAATGCTGTGCTTTCTCAGATGTCTGTTCATTCTGAAGTAAATGTGTGGTAAATGAAAGCAATTGGTATTAATGCATGTTCCGTGGGTAATTTATTTTTGTCAGCTCTTTTTAGAATTAAAGATGCTTAATGAATTTGCCATCATAGCACGAGCATGAGCATATCAATAGGCAATTATAATACCAACTGTTGTCGCTGGAAACCAGATCTATTTCAATAATCCACCTTTTCTCTGCAAAGCTGAGCTCGGTATCACTCGCCTAACTGAAGACAAGGACGTGAAACTGTAGTCCTGGTCTTTCCATTTCGGTGGAATACGAAAGGCCTTTGAAGTATCTGGACAGATTCTGAATGAAAGGGCCCAAGGGACAGAGCCTTCTCCTTTCAAAATGTGATTCCCAGTGACGGCGACGACCCTTTGGACGTGCGTTTCTCCAGGTGGCAGCGTCATCTCTGGGCGTGGGACGTAAGAGGGACTTTGTGGTATCTGTGTCACTCTCCCCCCGTGGGAATCTGACTAGTCATCTGAACTTAGTGGCCGAGTCAGAGCTAAAACTTACATTTAACTTTGTGCCTTATTTGCAGAGAGTCTGTTAAACAAATTTGTAGCAGAAATGATATTTTAAGCAAATACTGAAACCACTTTACATGAGCACACTGTTTTTAACCACCCTCAAGTGTCTAGAAGCATCTCTTGACTTGTAAACACTTGATGTACTAATTGGAAATCACTCTTGTTTCTTTATTAAGGAAGTTTCCTTATAAATCCCTGTTAGATAAATTATTTCCAGTGTGGCTGTGTCTAATATCTGTCCATATGAAAGTACTAAAATACATTTCCTTGTGAATTTTTCATCATTTAACTTCCAACTTGATAAAAACTGGGGCCATCGTACAAATACATATTAATTCGTCCCACGGACACGTGCTGGGGACCTGCTGTGTACAAGGGATGGTGCCGGGCACTTGGGCACCTGTGGACATCACTGGCTTGTGGTAATTAAGTGCCTCCTGTGTAAAGGCTGTGGTGGGATGCAAAGAAGAAAGTGAGAAAAAAACGCCTAGTGCCCAGACGAAGGCTGCAATCTATGAAGAGAGAGAAATCCATGTGTACAGATGATTAGAATATGACTTTTGCTTTATTTTTTTGCAAATATTTCTCTGGCACTCATTATGCTCTAAGTACTTTCCACCTACCAACACTTATAGCCTTTCACAAGCCAGGTGAGGTGGGTACTCTTAGTTTTCTCATTTTAAACATCAGGCACCTGAGACCAGAGAGGTTAAGAAACCAGTGCAAGATCACACAGCCAGGAAGTGCTAAAAGGGAGCCGCAGTCCAACGCAGGTGATCTTAACCTTCCTGTGAGTTTGTCCTTATGTGACACATTGTAATTGAAGAGATTTTCAAACTTAATGCTCTCGGGACCTCTTGTTCGTTAACATCTACTTAACATTCCCTAACTTCATTTATGCAAATGAAACTGAGCTAAACTTTGCCAAGAGAATGCTCATGAATAAAATTGATCTAAATTTAAAATACTACTGCTAAGAATTGTTATTTACTGTACTAGTGATTAAAACTAACATTTTAAATTTAATTTATAAAATTATATTTATTTAATTTATAAAGATACATATTGGTACAGTTTAAAATTGCACTGTAAAACCATTATCATGGTAACATAAATAATCTATTTGTTAAAAATAACTATATATATTTCAAAACAAAAAAATTAGTCTTAGTCAAAAGATAGAATAGTTTCACATTTTTACAAATTTGTTTATTGCCTGGCTTAGTAGACGTCAGCTGGATTCTCAAGCAGCTTCTACATTTGATCTATTGATGTCCCCCCTCCAATCAGGAAGCCTCTAAAAATTCTATTGTACACTTGTAACAAAATATGTTTTTTAAATGCAAATAGCATCTTAGTATCACCATGAAAATTATTTGGACCTTGAAGGTCCCTGTAAGAGTCTCAGGGTCACCTCGGGGTCCCTAGGTCAGAGTTCGAGAACCACTCATTTATTGATCGCTGTAGGGTCTTAGGCACTGTGCACTGGGAATTAAAGAGATGTCAAAAGAGACATCAAAATGCTCAAAAGCAGTGAAAGAAGATTGCTATAGAGTTTCATTTCCCAATTTTTATTACAAAGATTTTCAAACAGACAACAAGGTTGAACTTTATCATGAATGGCCACATACCAACCACCTGGCATTTTATTACACGTGCCTTTTCTCACATGTAGCCATCAGTCCATTCCTCCGTCCATCCATCCACCCACCAAATCATCTTATTTTTGATGCATTTCAAAATATATTGCAGACATCAGCACATTTCCCCCCACAACTCCAGCATGTATAGGATTAATCAGAATTCAATATTTATTTACATATTTTTTCTTTTGATGTAAATTTTATGTATAATGAAATGCACAAGTCTTAAGTATGCATTCTGTGATTTGATAAAAGTATGCACCCACGTAACCCAAGCCCCTCCCAAGGTACAGAACGTCACCATCACCCCAGGAAGGCCCTGACATTGCTTCTCAGCCAACCCTTACCTGGATCCCACAGGTGCAACCACTATGCTGATTTTTCTACCATGGACTAGTTTTGCCTGCTGTAGAAACTTATGTAAGACTTCTTTCACACCACATGATGTTATTTTTAATCAATCGTGTTACTGTACCTATCAATGATTTGTTTCTTTTTTTTTTACTGAGTAGAATTCTATTATATGAATGTGTCTGTTTATTTCTTCTTCTATTGGTGGTCATACCATGTCCAGTTTTTGTCCATTTTTGAATAAAGCTGTTATGAACATTGTTGTACATGTGTTTTTTGTGAACGTACGTCTTCATTTCCCCGGGGTAAATGCCTAGTCATGGAATGGGGAGGAGTGTTTAGTTTTATAAGATTGCCAGAACTTTGTCTAAAATAGTGGACCATTTTTTCTTCTCCATCAACAATTTTTTGTTATTCCATGTTCTCACCACACTTTCTGTGTGGGGTCTTTTTAATTTTTGTTAGATAGTATCTAGTAGTCTCACTGCAGTTTTCATTTGCATGTTCTTGATGACTAAAGGACGTTGAAAGCTTGTTATGCTCTTGTTGGCCAGGTAGCTGCGGGGCGTCCCTATTTGCTTCTGCCTGGGGGAGTGTGAGAAGCCTTCCTGGAACAGCGGAAGAGGTTTCCACAACAGAGCAGCGGGAGGACATCCAGGACCGAGTGGGGAAGCCCCAGGAGCGTCCAGAGAGGGAGAGGAATTGATTTGACTGCAAAGTCGATGTCCCTTACGAGAGTGGCGGGAAAGGCCCTCAGGGGTGGGTCGCCATCTGTACTAAGGACACGCTACACGTCCTCTATACCAAGAAGTGCATTAAATGGGAAGTAGTTTAAGAAGCTTAAGGTTTTTTAGTAATTGAGGATTCATGAAAATTTTGAGCACACGAATCACACAATTGGATTTGTCTGTGCACAAAACAGATGGGGGAGGAAGAATGGTCCTGGCGGCCGCCGGGAGGTGAATGGAACAGTGCAGGTGAGAGGCGGACGAGAGCTGGAGTAGATTCGAGCTGGGGGTCTGCACCAGGAATGGGAAAGCAGCGACGGGCTCCCGGCGTCATGGGGAGAATCCGCGGCACTGTCGCCAGGGTGTCTCAGTAAAGGAGAGATGAGCCTGAGCTCTCAGCCCACATGGCAGGTACGGTGGGACCATGTCCATAAATAGCTGAGCATAGTTGTTGGAGCCACAGGGCTGCTTCAAACCCAGCTCTCCCTGCTGGCTGGGCGACTGTGGGAAAGTATCCAGCCCATCAACGCCACGATTTATCCACTGTGAAATGAATGCGGTTAGAGCACCTACCTCATAACGTCGTGGAACTAATTCACTTAGTCCATTTATTCCTTCAAAAGTATGTGTGCTCCTGCAACGTAGAGACGAATGCACCATACGTTGTGAGCTCGGTAAACATCAGTTCTCGTGACAATAAACAGGAAATGGAGACACGTTGAGAGGGGGGTGCCTTTATACTCACCCTGTATTTGAACTGCACTTTGCCACGGACAAAGCGCTTTTGTATGTATTATTCCACTTAATTCTCCTTCCAACCATGTGCTCTGGGAATTTTTATCCCAATTTAACCCACCCATGGTAGAAGCAAGAGGTGGACAGGTGGCATCATCAGCCAACAGGCCCCAGAGGGAGCCCGGATGTGGGTGTGGAAGGCAGGGCGAGGGCTTGGGGGGCTGTCCAGGTGTGAGTGCGGGGAGCTCGGCCCCGAGAGGTGTCAGGGCGGGAGGGTGCCCCGCTGCCTCTGCCGTCCTTGACTGCCCTGGCAGGGCCCACGCTCGCTCCATCCCACCCGAGACTCCCCCTGTCCTGCACTGGGGCCCCTCCCGAGTTCCCCTCCCAAGGCTGCCTGGGAAAGGGGCTGTTAACACTCCTGGGAAGACTGCGGTCCCACCAGTGTGACTCAGCCAGACCCGCCCCCCACCCCTGCCCACTCCCCACCTTCCCCGACCACCCCTCCCCAGGTCTGGAACACTCACATCCAACCGGGCAGGAGACACAAAACCGTCGAAGAAAGTCTTGTTTGCTATGAGAGAACTTTAGTACATAAAAGCAATTTATGTAATCCCCGCAGGCTGTACAGAAGACATTTACTTGAAATAGAGCTTTTCTGGAAAATTTATTTTTCAAAGTCTTTGGTGAGAACACACCAAAGAGAACTCTAAGAAGGACAAGCGCTGATGTGACTCAAATGCCCCATTCGCTATTAACGGTTTCTGAGAGCAGAATGTCCTCTGTGATTCAATGTCACACTTCAAAATGGAATTCTCTGAAAAGTAGAAGCCAGTTAGCGTTTACCAGGAAATGCTGAGTGAGATTCAGGTTTAGAGGAGGCAGTCTTTGCACCATGCTTATCTGACAACCAAGTGTCTGTGTGTCTGTCAAGGAGAAGTTAGGTGTCTGTTCATCTCCCCAGGTAGAGGCTGCTTCCTGCCTCCCGGGAGTCGCTGCTGTCCCGCTATCCCCCGGGTGGAAGCAGAGTGTCAGGGACCTTCTGCCCTTGGTGGCAGCAGGATTGGCCGGGGTACAGACCTTCCTTCCTTCTCTCATTCTGCCTGGAGCCTTGAGATCAACGGAATAATTATCCGTAAATAAGTTGTGTGATCTTGTCTTTCACACGAATAAGAGAGACTTGTTTTCCCAATAAGCTTGACCTACCAAATACAGCCGGCTTCACCGCTTCGGGAGTCTGTAAAGAGGGAAACAGGCCTCAAGTTCAAAGGCAAAACATCTTTAAGTTTATCACCTTCAGATACTATTATGCTACTACGCTTCAATATTATATCTTTATTCTCATGGCACTCTGCTGGGGAAAGCCACGTAAACAAATGTATTAAAAAGTATTTCATTAGTGCTATGCAGAGAATTAAAATACAGTGACATGATAGAGACTTGCTAGGTAGAGTGGGTGATGGAGGCGACACATTTCAGCCACCCGGAGTCTGAAGGACTGTCGTAGGGGTGGGAGTGACTCGGTCAGCCTCTGGGCAGAGAGCAGAATTTGTCGGAAATGGTAAAGAGAGTAGAAGAAGGGACTCTTTATGGAGGTACGAGCAGGGTTGAACAAGCCCACGGGGGATGCTGAGACCCTCAGATTCAGGCAACAAGGAGCAGTGATTTCCATCTTAAGTCTGAAAGGACGAGGCAGCAAAGGTTGTTACGGAAGCCTGGGGGAAGCTGGAACCAGAGAGGAGCCTCCTGGTAGTCACAGGTAATCACAGAAGGAGGCAGCGACTTGATGAGACCCCGACCCAGGCTGGGACGAGTGGAGAAGCCGTACCCCAGCCTTTCTCCTCGTTCATCCTCTGAGCTGCTGGAGCATCGCATTGGCCAAAGCCTGGGGTTCCAAGAGAAGAGAGGCTGTGAGTAACCCCCAGGGATAGGAGCTGAGCAGAGGGCAGAAAATGAACCTTGGAAGGGCAAAAGGTCACTGATCAGTGCAAAGAAGTTACCCACCTTATCAGTCTCGGTGGGAGGTACAGATACTGAAAGTGTTGACCTAAGTAGCAAGCAGAGGCTCTCTGAAGGAAAGGATGCTTATCTGGGAATAGCGTATTGCAGTGGGAATACACGTGCCACAGTACACTACGTGCACGTTCAGGGAGGTAAAGAAGACAAAGGTTTTTAAAGGAGAAAAGGAAGAGGATTGCATTATTGTTTTGAAATAATTATCCTTGGCTACAAAGATCAGTAACAAGGGTGAAGCCAGTCTGAGGCTGGACAGGCAGTTGCTGGGCAGGTGTCCTTCCGAAGTACTTTTTGTACAAGGCTGCAACAGCCTTTGTGCAAGGCTACGGTTTTTGCAGTCTTTTGTGATCACCTTTGTTATCAGGCACACAAGCAGGAGAACCCTTGCTCAGGGCTTTCCCACCTCTATTCGTCAGGGTTTTCTTAACAGAGACTCCATTTGATTTTGACAACTTGCCCGTGTGTCTGCGTACCCACCTGGCACCTGGTACACACATGCGCTTTTCCAGTAAGGGCCACCTACCCCAGACTTCAAACTGGAGCCCAGCAACGCTTCTGCCTGTCATTTGCTGACACACGATGCTGCACGGCAAACAACCGTGGGAACCCAGCGGGTACAACTGTGAGCATTTGTTAGCTCATGAGTTTGTGGGTTAGTTAATTAGGACTTGACCCGGAAGTTGTTCTGATCCTGGCTGGGGTCACTCAGATGTGTGTGAATAGATGTGAGTCCGTGACGGAGGCAGCCTTGGCCAGGACAACTGGTCAACTCCACATTGCTCCGTGTGTCTCACATGGGGCAGGAGAGCCCAGGCGAGATCTCTTGGGGACAGCAGAGCAGCAAGCGCCGAGTGGAAATGCAAGCTCTTCAACCGTCCGCACTGTCACTCTGCTAACGTCCCGTTAGCCAAAGCCGCCGCGTGGCCAGAACCAAAGGGCAGGAAAGTAAGTGGATTAAACGGTGCCGTTTGGTGAGAGGGAAGGCTTGAATACCAGGAGGGCGCCGAATGGGAGCGATTAACACACTCGGTGTTCCTGGTTCGCTCTCTGGCCAAGGCTATTTATGTACCTCGTGTCTTAGGTGAGGTTCCCTCGCATAGACTCAGTGACCAGTGTACGCTGGAGAGATTTGCGGGCCGTGCTCAGCGGGAGCTCAGAATCTGACAGTGCAAAGCGAAGCACGTGCCTGCTGAGTGTTTCACGCTGAGGGACGGGGAAGGGCCGCGGAGGCCACTCTCTCTGACTTCCCGCCCCGTGTCTCTGCCTCCCTTTCTCCCCCAGAGCACGTTACAGAAATCAGAATTATTCTTCCCCAAGGTGAGACACAGAGACTAAAACTTATCTCCCCAAAGCAAGCCCGAAAACCTGCAAAGCTCACTCTCTCCCCTCTCCCTTTCTGCCTCCCAGACCCGCATTCCAGAGGGGTCTGCCCCGTACCCAGGAGGAAGGAACACTACACAGAGACCAGACAGAATCGGGACGGGCCTTGCCGGGCTCCCGCTCCGTCTGTTTCCTTTGTCCAGTCACCTGTCTGCAGGGCTGTCCATGCTTCATCAAACCCAAGCGTGAAAATGGATGGTTTTCCCTCGGTCTCCGGGTCTTCATTTCTGAAATCTCCCATGTCATGTAAAACTTTGATTAAACAAATGTGTTATGCTTTTCTCTCGTTAACTTGGTTTTTTAAAAAAAATTTTGTGAGAGTGTCGGCCGTGACCCTCAGGATGGGAGAGGGGAGGTGTCACCCCTCTGCCCCCTACGTCAGGAATAGACCAAACGGAGGGAGGAGGCAGGACTGAGCAGAAGGAAATTTAAAATTCGCTGCATTTGCAAAAGGGGTCCCATCAGCCTTCCAAATCCATGGGCTCCGCGTATCCTTAGATTCAACCAACTTTGGATAAAAAATATTTGTACTGAACATGTGCAGACTTTATTTTGTTGTCATTATTCCCTAAACAATGCAGTGTAATAACTATTTATAAAGCATCTACCTTGTATTTGGTATTGTAAGTAATCTAGAGATGATTTAAAGTACATGGAGAATGTACGTGGGTTACATACAAACAACTAGGCTACTTTATATAAGAGACTTGAACATGCAGAAGTTTGGTATTTGGGGGGTCCTGGGACCAATCCCCTAAGGACACTGAAGAACAACTGTACCTGGAGACAGGACTGCCTTTCAGAGTTGTCTGAAGGGAACACGGCCTTTCTACCTCCCGGGTGAAAAGCTCCATTGGGGGTGAAGCCTGGAGATTAATACAACTGTGAGCCAGCACCTCACACTCCGGGTGGCCGAGGGAGTGAGGGCCGTGGTCCCAGTGGGGAAGCCCAGGCAGTGTACCCTAGTGTCCACACAGGCTGTCTCTCGCACCGCCCAAGTCACGTGGCTCTTACAGCAACTTCACTGCCCGATACCAGCTCTTCCAGACTCTGGTTGCTCTCGTTTCCTGGGGAAAGTTGAAGGAAAGCTAACCGCGTGACAAATCGACCCCAACAGTGCAGTGGGTGCAGGACCACACTGATGCTCCCATCTCTCCCTTCCACCACCCATCCACAGTCCCACAGTGCTCTGGGTGGCAACAGAGATATTATGCATATTTTATACACTTATTTCTGTTCCAGGTCTTCAAGATCTGGTGTGTATTTTTGATACCCACAGCATATTTCGATTCAAGGAAAACTGCGTTCCTTGGTTACATCAACCACATTTTGAGTGCTCCATAGCCACAGTAACTAGTAGCTACTGCCCTGGGAAACGCAGGGCTGCTCCGCGATTACTGCGCACATCTCAGAGCACTAAGCAGAGACAGTGCCTTCCCACAGGACAGGTCAGCGGGGGAGCACACAGAGAAAGGAGCAAATGGTGAAATGAGCAACGCTACGGCTACGGCTGCACGGGGAGAGATGGGAACATGAGAGAGTGTCTTGCCCAGGTTCGGAGAGAACTGGGACAGGCTGCCCAGAGGACTTGGCACTGACGACGGGCTGCATATGCCAGGCAAAGAGGTAGGAGGCAAGAGTGTCCAGGACAGAGGGAACAGCGTGAGTGACAACCTAAGTCGAGAGAGTGTCGGGTTTTCCACCAGTGACAGCACAGTGGTCCATGGCTCATGCAAGCCCATGACTGTGTTGATTGAATTTGGCAAGAGCCGAATGCCACACCCACCCATGACGTTAGTGTGTGCAGCTCAAGGCCTCTGCCAAATGTTGCCGGGTCCCGTGTCTTACGGATGTCTCCAGGATGCACGTCTGAGTCGGTTACGCAGAGCCTGGTTAGACACGCAGTCAAGTTGGGCTTGGCCACGCAGCTGGCCAGGAACAGCGAGCCACTGAGATTCGCAGCACATGTTTTTTACCTTTCACTGCCAAGAACGGTGAACAACTGAGATTTCTAACACATTTTCTTTATTACCTCTCCAAAATGGAAGATCACTCAGTGTTTAAAACAACTGTTTCATCTGCTTGGAAAATATTGCTTATAATGTCAGATATCACTAAGTACCTGGCTGTATTTACGTAGATGGCATTTTAGTGTGATTTTCCAAGACGTAGTTTATTCACAAGCTGATTAGCAGCATTCGTACGAGACTGTAACGAGCTCCAGATCCCGGAACTGAGTGAGGAAGGTCTTGTGAGCTCTGTGAAAGCCGCCCCGGCCCACTAACCTAACAGAGGTGAAAAGTGCAGTAACTGAGACAAGGGGAAAGAGTTTTGGAATTCACTGTGGAGTTAATAGTGGAGAAGAAATCATCCACTTTAGGTCTAAAAAACTCAAACTCAAGGGTAACTAAAACTGTTTTGTATATTAAACTCCTCAGAAATTTTGTATGTTTAATCATTTCATATGTTAAATTCTTATTTCCTTCAAGATCTTACCGCTATTTGACTTCAAAATCCTGTTAAAAATCCATCCCACCTACTTGCGACTCTCTCAATGCCTTGACTCACAGGTGTGTGCCTTACCTATCTGATAATGCCAGAGAATTGTTGTCATTATTGTTATAGTCAGGGTAATGCCTGGTGACTTCATAATGTCAAATAAAACTTGAAATTATTCCGTGTCTTTCTAAATTATATGATATTCTTTAAAGGTAAACTGATAACAGGTTTTGCTCAAGGATATGTTTTTAAAAATCCTCATAAACACCACTGTTTTAAAAGTGGTTAGCATCTCCATACTTTATTTCTTGCCTAAGCTAAAAACCCATTTGAAACTCAGCTGGGCAGGAGCGAGGGCAGAAGAAAGGCCCAGTCACATGCGTTGGGGGGGGGAGTGGCTGAGGCCGTGGGCTGACGGTGGCTCTACAGAGGCGGGAAGACAGAGCCACAGTAGCAGAGGCCGGAAGTGCATAGGGGAAGATGTTCTCATGTTTCCTTTCCCATCGGGGTCCTCATCTGTTCCATATTTCAATTTTCTTTGAAATTCTACCTGGCTGCAAAGCATGGAAAGGGAGCAAGGAGGGGCGCTGAAGGCAATGCTAATTCACCACCAACACATGAGCCACCCCGGACCCCCACGGCTGTCACAGGCCAGGCCCTGGACGCAGCACTGCCCGGGCGACGGTGACCGCAGCACAGCGGAGTCTCATCGAAGTCTCTTGTCATGAATCAGGCTTGGGGCGCACTTAGAAAATCATCTTCCCTCTGGTTTCCGATGTCCTCTGCTGGGAAACAATATTGCATTATCCCCAGGCCGCATCCTTGATGTGTAAGGATTAATTCATTTTTCATTCAACCTGTAAGTGTGCTGCTCCAAATAGTAGTCCTCAGTAAGTTACACTAAGGATCTACCCGTCTGTCTTCTCTGTCTCTCTCATCTGTCTCTGCCTACCTGCCTAAATATATCCCTTTGTCACTTGGAAACATTTGGTAAGATTCAGTCACGTCCTCAGAAACATAGCCCTTCCACATTGCAAAAAGCATGAAATGACATATTGACTAACCTGTCAATCCTGTTTTTTAAACACCAGTGTTATAAGGGGTTCCACGGTATATAAAGATTGGTGTTACCTTGCCCCTTTGGTCTTTGTGTTCTAACTTTAATAATTCGAGCTCTACCGTGATTTCCTGCGTGGCTCATTGCATTTCAGACTCAGTGTGATGCTTGTACAAGAGCACCGTGTTCTAATCTATGCAACGTAGAGAATGCAACTCAAGAACACGTGTTCAGCATGCGCCAGGCGTTGCGGAGGACCAGGAATGGCACTCTGGGAGTTAGCACTCGAGAAAACGGGAGGAGAGGAGAAGGCAGAGACATGAGTGGCAACGCAGGTGACAGTGGGGGGCACCATTGAAAGACGATGCCCAGCCTCTGGGGGCTATGAAGCTCCGGGCCTTTGGGAGACGGGTTGGCTCCCAGGAGGTACCGACTGGGAACTCAGGAGAGGCCACTGCCAGCAGCAGAGAGGGCAGGGAGAGGGGAGAGCGGGACAGAGAGTGGCGAGCGTCCCAATCAGCCAGAGGAGCCGGGTGCGTGAAGAGCAGCGAGAGGAGACAGCATGAAGGGGGTGGGTAAAAGTGAGGGGGCAAGAAAATGAAGAAAAATAACAAAATGAAGAAAAATAACAAGCAGGATGTCTGGGCTCTTGATTGCTGCACAAGAAACCACTACAAAACTCAGTGGCTGAGAAAACAACCAAAAAGAAAAAGAAAAAAAAAAAAACTGAACATTTACCAAGTCTCATAAGTTTGTAACTGATTGAGCTTAGCTGGGAAGGTCCTCTGCTCCAAACAATTTCAGCTGGGACTGTAGGCACTTGGAGGCTTAACCAGGTTGGAACATTCAAGATGGTCCACGGCTCATGGCTGTGATTCTTGGCCACCTGCTGGGAGCACAGCTGTGTCAGCGTGGGGCCTCCATGTTCCTCCACCTGGGCCTTGTCATGCGGATAACTGGGCTTCCTCCCAGCATGGCAGCTAAATTCCAAAAAAGGAGAGTTCCCAGAGGACAAGTCCCAGCCAGTAAGTGCTTATCGAGACTCCTCTTGCATCGACCTTGATGACATCCCACTGGCTGTACGTAGTCACATAACAATACCCAGAGTCAAAGTGGGAGGAGGCTATACAAGAATGTGAATCTGGAAGTTATGGTACGTGTGAACTTATCAACGTACCACCTTCCAGAGGTGTGCATTGAAGGACCCAAAGCAAAAGTTCTTCAGGATCTCGAATAGGTAAAGAAAATAGAAATGGAAAAAGTGAATCCAGTGATCTGTAAGCTACATAAAGGACCAAGTGCAGGGAGGAAAGGAGTGAAGGCTTCTACTTGGGTAACTGAGAGGACAGTGGTGTCAAAACAAACCAGGTAGGTCAGGGGAAGAACTGATTTGACCAAGCGTTTCATGAGATTCTGCTTATTCACCCCCCATTCTAAATCCGTAATCATCTGGCCAACAGGTAAAGACCTCCCCATCGAGACGACTCACAGGAAACATGCACCCTCCAACCCTCAGGTTATAGGAAATGTCATTCCCTTTTTTCATATTGTCACTGTCCCCCCCATTGTGAGGGGACAGCTGAAGACAGTCAGTCCCTTGACCCTCCCGTTCCCAGTGTGACATCATGAGGCCCACATTCAAAGTACCAGGAAATGGCGTGGGCTGGTGGGAACCTTCCATCCTTGAGCATTGGTCTGCGCAGTCACGAGCCACCTGTCACCCCATGAATGACCCCTGCAGCCCGACAGCTCCCTAGCACTGATGTGCTCCCCAGGCATCTCCTCTGGCCCAGCCCAGCCCTCCTCAGCCACCTGCCTCCTTGCAATTGTACAGTGGGGATAGTCACAGTCACCTCTCACGCCAACGGGCTGTTTGATATTAAGCAGGTCGTTCCATCTCTCCATCATCAGCTTATTATGTGAGTGAGTTGGACACGATAATTTCCAAAGTCTCTCTATCTCTAAAATCTATGATTTCAGTATAATAAAACATTATAAGTAATCATCTAATGGCAACCTCCATGTCTGTATGAAGTCAAACCAACAAAACCGTAAACTTGGCCAGAAAGACTAAATGTACTTACCACAAATAAAAGTCTTACTATTTACAAAACTGGATCCAACCATTTATAGATGGAAATCAGTTGTTCATTCATACAGATTTAGTGTCCCTTATCTGCACTGCTTGGGACAGCAAGTGTTTCCATATTTCCTATTTTTGGATTTGGGATGCTCAATCTGTGATAGAAATTTATATATTAACCAATTTTGGTCTTTGCAGTGATTAGTGTTCTACACAGGGCTCTTCTGCATTCAAACTATTTAACCCACTGCTAAACGCCTAGTAGTATCTGGAATGCACAGAGCATTTTCATGCAAATCCCAAAAACTGCCCTGTGAAACAATGATAGGAGATTAAAATGTGTAGGTGTCTGACGTGAGAACACACACAGGTTTTCTCACCGAGTTCCGCAGCTGCTTTCTTAAAGATGAATGACGTTGTGCATGAGCAAAAGCACTTCGTCTGTGCTTTGGTTTTGTTCCTAGGTAGAACTAGAAATAGTTAAATATTTTCTTCTTTAAACATGAAAAATTGTCATCTTTTTAAAATCCTTCTCTTTCCTTTACCTTGATGGTTTAACCAAAGACCGGTTAAGGTCAGTAAGAAACAAACAGCCAAACAAAAATACATTAACATTTATTTAATAAAAAATAATAAACCAATGATTCCATATGTCACTTAGATCCTACAAAGTAGTCGGATTTTACGTTGCAGTACAGATTACAAGTGTTTTGAAGGAGGTGGAGTCCATAAATAAGGGGGAAAAGCTTTTTAAAATCTCAACAACACTTCAATGCCGAAGAGAAATGACTGGCCATTCCAAATCACGCCTCCCCTCTCGATTTTTGATACAGTATCATAATAGTCTTGTCGTAATTATTTTAAATATCTATTTTAAATGTGACATATAATTTACAGGAATATCTAAAATGGATTTCCAGGACAGTGACTCAGTTTAATGAAGTTCTAATCACAAAGAATATAAATTATATCTTCATTATTCACGCTTCTTTTTATGTCTTGAGATATTTAGGATAGAAACACACACACAAAAGGAGTAGGACAGGATCACATACAGAATTTAATACTTTGTATTAAGCCTGGAACTGCACATAAAATTGGTTAAAAAGAAATGTTTGAAGTTACTGAAGCAAATAGTTGCTTTCTAAATTCAACGTTCTCTCCACTCCCAATCTGAAGGAAATAACAGACTCAAATAGAGCACTCAAGCCAAAACGAAAATGAATCTGCTCATCTTCTCCCTGCTGCGTGCTTTTACTGTCTAAATCCCCCATAATAACATTTATAATGTGGCAAAATTGTTAGTTCATTATACAGTAATGGGATAGGAGAAGCAAATAAACCATTATAAACCAAGAAAAATTATATTAAACATCTCAAAAACAAACTCTGTATTGAAAATTCTTGGTCATCAAGATTATTGACTTTTTAATATCTCAGCAATTTACGAAATTGCTGAAGGATGGGAGACCACGTCTGATCCCAGCAGGGGCAGGACGTGCCGCTGTGATGCCCTCCTCTCTCCTGCACGGTCCACGCTCTGCCTCTTCCCACTCCAAGATATCATATCCCAGTAATGCAAAGAATGTGTTTCTAGAACAAGATATTTATCTAGAATTCATTGAGTTTTTAAAATTATTATTTTCTAAATTTAAGTGTGTGCGTGCACACGTGGGAGTTGAAGCCGGGTTGGGAAGTTCTGTTTAGAGATTCTCATCATGTCACTGGGGGCAAGGACGCACTGGCCCCTTTCTGTTTCATGCAGCAGCTTTGGAGTAATGAGGCAGCGTCACAAACACGAGGAGCTGGCGGCACTGCCTAATGTGCCATCAGAATTCGCTGGCACGGAAACAGTAGACGGCGAGGGAAACGCAGCAGTCACCAACCGACATTCTCCAAACCCAAGCCCCTCGCATCCGTGAGAAAGTCGGTGCCCCCTAGAAAGGAGCAAAAGGCAAAAACTCCCCTTCCCTCTGGCATCGCACGTTCCCACGGGCCCTGTGGTGGGACGTCAACTGGAGCCACCCTGCCCGTCCTTAGCACGACTCCAGGACTGGACAGATGACCTGGTCCCTCTGCTCCTCAGCACCCTCGTCTGGAGAATGGGTCCCATAGCCTGAAAGGGCTGGATGGGAATTAACCCAGGCCGCAGGTGTCAACACCTCCAGGAGCGCCTGTGCCCCGCTGCTCTCCCTCCCCCAGCCCTCCTTGCCAGCTGAGACCTTGCCATGCTCAGAGACACCCAGCACCCCGCTCCACGGCCGTCCTCTGTCCACACTGCCTGGAAAGTGTCTCCCCCTCTTTCGGCTCCTGCATCCAGTAGAGCTGTCCTGCACTTCAGACCTGTTTCTCCAGCAACTTACCAGATGTCTTCACCTACATGTCTTATAGACACTCAGTGTCCCTTTGGGGGTCATGTCACCACTGGCCTGGCAGCCAGCACACCAGCACCACCTGGCACCGTCGTCCAAGTTAACCACCGAGGCACACCCTAAACCGCCTCCCCCTCCCTCCACCCGCCGTCACCTACCCCAGAAGCCTCCGCCTGACACTTCCAGGACGCTGCCACCTGTGCCCACTGCTGCTGCCCCTTAACCTCTCCCCTCCCTCCCGCCACCCTCCTAGTCCAGACTCTCCCCAGCCACCAGCCACGGTGACAGCAATGTTGCCACTTGAAAACTGGAAAGAACTCAAAGGCCCATCAACAGGAGAAGGGGCAAACAAACTAACATATCCATACAGTGAAACACTACTGAGCGATACAAAGGGATAACCTATTGATACATGCCACAACTCGGAATAATCTTGAAATAATTATGCTGAGTGAAAGAAACCATACAAAACAAGTGCACATGCTACATGATTTCATTTATATAAAATTGTAGGAAAGGTAAGGTTGGCTACAGTGACAGAGAGACAGGACGCAGATGAGTGATTGCTCAGATCTGGGTGGGGGAGGCAGGGGAGGGAGGCTTGGGACGGAGAGATTGCCCAGGGACAAGGACATTTTTGGTGCGATGCATATGTTTGGCATCTTGGTTGCGGTGATGGCTTTACAGTGCATACATATGTCAAAACTGCATCAAATTGTGCCTTTTAAATATGTGCAGTATAGTTAATGTCAATAATACCTGATAAAGCTATTAAACATAAACAAATATTATACATAGAAACGTTTATTTTTTGCATAACATCTATTATTCTTTGCTGACCAAAGTTAATGCAGACATTATAGACTTGGGAAAAATTAAGAAAGTGCAAGAAAGAAGAATGAAAATAATCATTAAACCACCCCAAAACATTCTTTAAAAATTCTATATATTCCCTCTATTTTGGGTTGTATGTATACTTTTCCTACAACTTTCACATTATAAGGCACATACTGTTACATAACCTGCTCTTTTAACTTAATAAACTATGCTAAGAATTTTCCCATATTGTTCAGTCTTCTCCTACAATGCAGTTTTAATGAGTTTATAATGTACCACTATTTAAGCAGCATCTCATTAGATTTATATATTTTTCTAATTTCTGCTTCTTAAAAATATCATAACAAATACCTTTGTGTACACAATTTGAAAAATACCTAATTCATTTCTAGCATGAATTCTTAAAAATTTATTTTATGTTTATAGAAAGAATAATTGTTTGGTCAAAATGTGTATGTTTTTAAATCTTTTTATCTATGTTGCCACGGTCAGGAGGATTTATTTTTATTGTATTTTTAATTTGTAATTAATGGTTTTTAATTTAAATTTGGAGAGCACAGAATATTATAAAGAAGCAAATCACTATAACTCTCTGTTCATCAGAGGGAAAAGGAGGATTTATTTTTAACAACATGGTACTTTCTTGATCAAACACTGATACATGTCCATCATTTATATATCCTCATTAATACATACACACACACACCCCCCATGAAAATTAAAGAAATTTATTGTTTTTTAAAAAGAAAGTAAAATAGTTGATTTAGGTTCATTAGGATTATTTTATTATTTAATGAAAATCAAGATAGTATGTCAGAAAAAGCAATAATTTTTAAGAGTTGCTTACTATAGGCTAAAATCTCAAGAAATAGTTTCAACATCTAGTTGTTGTTCTTATTCCTTTTTCTTTATTTACTTTTTAAATTGACAATACTTGTGCAATGATAATTTATTATATATTGCTTTTTTCTTTAATGCTGTAAAACACTCAAAAGGCTTGACTGTGGCAACTTTGCCAAAGTGTCCGCTGACCAGAGGACGTGGACAGTCACTTCATTTCCTTCAGTCTGCTGTGAGTCTCTGAGGGCTGGGAGAAGGCGATAATTGATCCTTCTGGGGAGGCACAGGGAACGGTGAGGGAACAGAACACAGGAGTAAATTAGCGTCAAGGCCCCAGGCTGAGGTGCTGACGGGGACTGTGTCCTCCAAACTCCAGCCCTTGGCCTGACCTCACGGGGCTGGAGATGCCTCCCATCCCTCGCGTGCAGCACCTGCCTCCAGGGAGGAGGGGGAGGTGAGGTGGCCCCTCTTCTCCTCGAAGAGACACATTCAACTTCGATCCGTGTCTTTGATCTGCCAAGAGGCAGAGGGTCCTGGGAGGGCCTGGGGACAGGAAGGGCACATGCGCCCTGCTCTGACACAGCCACCTGCTCCCCTGTGGCCGTGCTCGTCCTCTGGGAGGTGCGTGCGTGTGTCCTCGGTGGAGTCTGGGACTGACTCTGTCGTGGCATCTTGGAACAGGCACACACAGCCGGTCCTCTTAGTGCTCGGCCTCCTCCTGGCACTGCCAGTCTCTGGTCCAACAAAGTTGCCACCACGTCCCCAACGATCTCAGAGCCTCCACCAGTCTGTTCCCTTCACTCCTCCCGGGACACCCTGGGCAGCACCCGGGCCGCAGGCAGAACTGGCCTAGTGTGTAGGTGTAGGGGGCATCTGAACGGTCTGAGCAGGGACCCTGGCGTTTCATCATCCACAACCGGAAACAATGTCAGTGTCCGTCTGTGCCTGCGGCAAGGTCCGATTTGCACCCGAAGCTGCAGCTGCCATACAGCAGGAGGCACGGAGGAAGGGACAGTACAAGAAAGGCCTTTAAGGGGTGAAATGAAGGCAATTGTGCAAAGCTAACCCAAGGGTGACAGAGAGGCTTACTCTGCTTCTGCGGCCTGGCGTGGGGAGCAAAGTTGAAGGTTGATTTGGGAGGGCTCAGGTTTCTAGGGTGCCCTGGCAGGCACACGATAGCGAGTGTTCTGGGGGAAGTCTAGGCCCGGGGCAGGAAGATGGCATCGCTGCTCCTCCACGCAGCCCAAGGCAGGCAGCAGCCCGCCGCTGCTTTGCAGTCAGGGAGAAAAGACAAAGCGCAGCGTCTGCATTTGCTCCCGACTAGACTTGGGAGCTCGCACCTCCCGGTATATGGAGATTTTCACCTCGCAGGAATGATCATTTTCCCTACGTTGCTGCAGAGATGCGCATTTGTATTTCCCGTTCTTTGCAGTCCCGCGTGGATGCAGACACAGGATGCTGCCTGCAATTAGGCAGAAGGAGACAAACCCACTTTGCCCCTTTTCTCCAAGCTGTCTGGTTAGCCATGACTTTGAGCACCCAGAAAGACCTGGTTTTGTTTGTTTGTTTGTTTGTTTGTTTTTTCCATTTTGGATCATTCTGCTCTGGTTGAACTCATTTAACAACTTTATCTGACTCTTTCATTGAAGGTGAATTAGATTGGCGACTTATGCAACTGTAATAGCCGTGAATCAGGTTGTTTTTTTACATTTGCACTTAGAAATTCCTTGCTGTTCTATAGAAGCTTTCCGTGGTGTAAGCTGTGGGATTATCACAGGGATGATTGGAGATGAAACTCACAGACAGCAGTAGAGAAAGACCTCATGTCTGGAAACACAAAAAGGAAAGAGGAATTGGGTAACTTAAACACAGAAAACTTCCCAACTCCTCATTTGTGCATTGTGATAAAAAGCTCAGACGCATTTAAACGGGATAAAGTCGGCCAAAGGCTGCCCTTAGGTCTGCTGCTTGGCTGCACTAATTTCCTAGAAGCCCCGTTTATGTCACTCAGGCAAATGCTGTTTGAATTGCTGGAGTCTGAACTGGAGCACATTGGCAGAGGGTTGGCACCCAAACCCCAGGACCTGACCTGGATGGCTTCTCGGCTATCACCAGGCTCAGCGGCTGCAGGAGTATCGTCCAGCGTGGTCCCTTACGATGACACAAACAGCAGGACTGAAACAGACCCGACATCTGGCATTATCATTATCACCAGCTTGGAAACTCGTTAGTGTCAGCCCTGCCTTGGTCTCTCCGCTTCCCGCAGCTGGGTCCCTACGGCAGGTTAACCCTCCTTGCTCCCCAAGTCCCCAGTCAGTCCTGCTGGGAGAAAGACATCAGGCTCTAAGCCTGCAGGGCTTTCACTGGATTGTCTGCAAATGACATTGATCAGAAAAGTGACAGGGAGGGGCACCTAAGTTCTCACCCCTTAAGTTTTGCCTGGTCTCCTGGCCGGGCAAGGTCCCAAATTGGGAAGCTTAAATCCGATGGCTCCCTGCAGAGTCTGCCCACATTCCTTGGCTTGTGGCTCCTTCCTCCGTCCTGACAGCTGCAGCATTGGGTGGTGTCCTCTCCCGCGGCAGCGCCTCCTCCTCCTCCGTGTCCCTCTGACACCTTCCAGCGCCCTGTGGTTACACTGAGCCCACACAGGCAATCCGGAAAAACCTTCCTGTGTTAAGTCAGCTCATTGACGACCTTAATTCTATCTGCTGCCTCAGTTCCACTTTCCCACGTAAGGCCACGTACTTACGGTTTCTAGGTATGGGGATGTGGACATCTGGGGGGGGACACTCATCTGCCCACAAGTCCCACCACAGGGGCCACATTTCAAGTGCTCAACAGCCACGCGTAGCTATGGCGACCACATTGGATGGAGCAGATGCAGGACACCACCTGCTCAGCTAGGCCTCGTCCTCGAGACCTGTCCTCCAGCTATCTGACTCCACTTCAGCAAGAACCCTGCTAGGTCAGCGCAGAGAGGAACCCCTGGCCCTGATATCTGATCCAGCTCCTCATCCCCACCCAGATGTCCAAGTCCTTGGCCTGCCTCCAGCAAGCACCTCTACCCTGATGTCTAAGTCACTTTCCAGCCACCGACCCCTCACGCTGCTCCTGGCTCTAAATCTGCTGTGTCTGAAGTTGGGCTCAGTTTTTCTGAAGCCTCGTCTCTCATACAATAGCACCAAATAAAATCTGCCTTTGCCACCTTTGGCTCGTGTTGGCTCTGTTTCTCTCTGCCAGCCGCCATCTCCCCCTCTGCCTACAGTGTCTCTGCTCAGACAGGGACAGCTGGGGATGGGCCAGGGGAGAGTGAGAGGCACAACTCTTTTCCTCCCAGGGAGAGTGACCTTCTTCCCCCTTCTAGACCTGCTTCTCCTGGAGATAGAGCTGCATATTCCTAATCTGTGCCCATCTGCTCCTACCAGTGTCTATAAATCTCTGCCTGGCCCTCTGTTCTCTGCCTTTACTGATGAGTCTATGAAACTGAAGTTCAAATTTTATTCATTGCCACTTTTTAAGTAAAGTTTTATTTTAGTCACTCCTAATTAAACTATTACTTACATTTTCATAGTTCTAATTCTCAGGGAAAAAGTCTAAAATAACACCGTTAAGTAACCAAACTTATATTTGGTCTCCAGCTGATTTTTTTTTTGCTCCTGTAGATATGTGTCACTAGTTTATTTTTTCTTACTTAGTCTCAAGAAGAATACAAAATAAAATTGTGCTGGAAGGTACAAAAAGAAAGTAACCTGACTCCTGATCTTTGAAAGTGAACCTGCTAAGCCTGCTGCTATGTTTAAAAATAATCCTGTATTTTGAAGGAGCCTATAACCCTCATGCTTAGGCCACATAGCATATTCGTGGAAGAGAACAAAAGTTTCCCCTTCAGCAGATATTACAGGAAACCCTGTCCGTTTTCAAGGCAGGATGTCAGCGGAGTGCAAACAACCACCAAAAATATTTAAAAGGCACATATGAGAAAAAGATACTTAAAAAGTGACACAGCCCACAAATATTACCCAGCTAACTGGCTTGTCCAGGGACAGGCCACCTCTACAGGAAACATTGGTGTGCTCCATTACAGGTAGATATTGAGAACTTGCCATATAACAGAAAGAAGAATGAAGGAATTCAGAAACAACATAAGGAGAAGAAACAGAAAGGAAAGAAAAATGATAAAATTCCAGATCTGAATGTATTACCAGGAGAACTCCACTTAAAAGAGAAATTCTGGAGCTTTCAAACATCAAATTTCTTAGTGCATATAAAGCAGGGTATTAACATTTTCCACACGATATGGGAAGAACTTATTCACGAGACAGAGACACACTGGAACATGAGCATAATAACCAACTAGTTTTACTGTTACATATGTTGAAGAAGATATTAACCGAGGGTTAAGCACATAGAGGTAAGAACAATAATTTATGAAGCGCCCACCCAGAGCCTATAGATTTATATAAACATGTATAAAACACAGCAGATTAAAACCGTGCTCTCCACACTTTAATACTGCGCCGAGCTGGTGCGAAGCTCGGATTGTCACTGCACAGAACTTGCTGCTCCTTGGTGCTGCTGAGATAGCATCAGCCTTTTTAATATTCTCTGGTTGGAAGCTCTGAGTAGCTGAGATTCACCTACATAAGCATTTATAAGCACCAGTAACACACCCGTTTCTAAGAACTTGAAATCATAGTTCCTACCCTTCTGGAGTTTACAATCTAGTAATAATATAGTTACCATGATAGGAGGACGTCAGAAGTGAAATAATCACATGGTTGGGGTAGGGCCCTATGGGAGCAGGGACCCAGGTGGGTGTCCAGAGGTAAATTCCACCTGCAGGGCTGGTCAGGGGGACTCTGTGGGCCAGTGAGGAAACGAGTCTTGAACAGCAGTGTGGGGTTCGGGTTAATGAGTCATATGCGAAAGGTATCCGTGTCCACGTACCCTTTGTTTGTCTCTTTGGGGGGTCATTCCCGGGTGGGCACAAGGGAGTGGGGTGCCCCGAGGAGACCTGAGCCGACTCCAGCTTCAAATGGGAGTAGAATAAGATCAGGGCAAATGGGAGGGGAGATAATGTTTTCTACTGGAATTTCAAAAAGGCTTCATGGCGCTTGGGTTAAAATGACTATGCACCCAGGCAAGGAGGGGGAAAGGAGTCTGACCATGAAACGGAGGGAGGGGGCCAACAGCAAGAAGAATCTAGAAAATGCACCAATGTCCTCAAAGCAGCAACTCCTTCCATCTGGGCCAGAAAATGCCTTGGGGCTTAGGGGTCCATAGGTTGGTCCGATTAAAGGTTGTTGAACAGAGCTGGGAAGCGGGGGAGAGCAAGACCCCTGGGCCCCCCAGAGGGGAGCAAGGAAACCCTCAGGAAACAGCTGGGTGGGCTAGTGAGGACGGAGCCAGCCGTGCCGTGCAGACAGAGGGAGCTGCGAGGGGCTCGCAGAGACGAGGCTCCCGGATTGTCACGGCGAAGGGGCCACGTCGTCCCCGCTGAGCTCAGCTGCTGGAGCCACCGGCAGTGGATGTTTTCAGACCCCAAAACCAAAAACAGAGGAAGGGACTTTTGGGAAACAGATGGTACCCTGACCAGACACCACATGGCACTGTGTCACATGCCTGGTGTTGGACATGGGCCCCACCATTTACTGGTGTTGGATTTCTGCGAGTTACGTAACTTGTGAGCTTCCATTTCCTCTGCTGTAAATTGGGGGTAATAATGCTTCTATCGACGGCGTTATTTTGAGGATTAAATGCCTTGCTATTTGCACAATGCCTAGCCCATAGTAAATGTTCGATGAATTCAGCCCTTAAAGAAAATATAGCCCGGGAAGAGGACCAGATCATCAGTGGGAAAGGTAATGCCCAGAGGGCCTGTACGACAGAGCCCAGCCCCGCTGACTCACGTCCACCCACGCAGGGTCAGCGCCGGCGTCTGCACAGCCAGCCGGCCCCTCAGGGCGGTGGGGCCACCCCTGCACAGCCAGCCTGTTTCCCGCCCCCGTGAGGACAGCCAATGGATTTGTGGGGCCCAGTGCAAAATGAAAATGTGCACCCCTTGTTTAAAATTATTTTGAACTTAAAGACAGCAGAGAAAAAAGTCCAAATATTTAAATAAATAGACTAAAAATAAATGGACTAAACTCAACAGTGAAAATTAAAGATTACCAGATCGGATTTTTGAAATTCAACTATATGCCATGTGTAAGAGACACCTCTGAACTTAAAGACACAGAAAGGGCCGGGCGCGGTGGCTCACGCCTGTAATCCTAACACTCTGGGAGGCCGAGGCGGGTGGATCGCTCAAGGTCAGGAGTTCGAGACCAGCCTGAGCAAAAGCGAGACCCCGTCTCTACTAAAAATAGAAAGAAATTATATGGCCAACTAAAAATATATAGAGAAAAAAATTAGCCGGGCATGGTGGCACATGCCTGTAGTCCCAGCTACTCGGGAGGCTGAGGCAGCAGGATCGCTTAAGCCCAGGAGTTTGAGGTTGCTGTGAGCTAGGCTGACACCACGGCACTCACTCTAGCCCGGGCAACAAAGTGAGACTCTGTCTCAAAAAAAAAAAAAAAAAAGACACAGAAAGTAGGAAAGCAAAAAGAAAAGTGTGTCTAGGCAATGCTAATCCAAAGAAAGCTGAGATCGCTGTATTAATATCAGTTAAAATAAACTTTAAGGCAAAGAGAATTTTAGGTATAGAGTCACTGCGAAATTATTTTAAAACATAAGTTCAACAAGAGAATGTAACAATTTTAAACCTCTGTGAAGTCTGTAAATTTTTCCTAAATGCTTGAATTCGACATTGATAGATAAACAGGGAGAAAATGAACCACGGAGCGTGACATGTGACCTTTCAGGACGCCTTTCTCAGTAACGGTTAGGTCAGAAAGGGAACGATTGCCGCAGTTACAGAGGATTGGAACAACACAGCCAGCTATGTAGACTTCTGCACCCAGCAATTAAAGAATTGCATTAGCCTGAAACACTCACAGGACATTTATAAAAGTTGGCTGTGAGGGAGATTATAAAGCAAGTCTCAACAGATGCCAAGTAACTTGTATGCTACCGGTCATCGTGTGACCAAGATGTGATTAAGGTAGACATTAGTAGGAGAAAGAATGTAAAAGACCCCTACATACCTGGAAAATAAAAGACCTACTTTTAACTTAGTCATGGGTCAAAGAAGAAGTTAAAATGGAAATGTAAGAATATTTAGAAATGAATGATAATGAAACTACTACATTAAAACCTGTGAGATGCTAATAAACTAACACTTAAAGAGAATATTTTAGCCTGACACTCTTTTATTAAAAAGAAGGAACTCTGAATATTAATGAACTAAACCTCCAGCTTAAAAAGTTAGAAAGTAAATCACTGAATAGGCCCAAATAAAGCAAATGTAATGAGATAATAAAAAAGGAAGCAGAAATCAATTAAATAAATATTCAATAGTGAAGATAGAGTCAAAAGTTGTTACTTTGAAAAGGTTAATAAAATAGACAAACATCTCGTAAAAGGGATCAAGAAAATAAGACAGAAGGCAAAAATAAGCAGCATTAGGAAGGAAAGTGGACATAAACACAGATACCACACAGATGAACACACAACATGAATAATGACATCTTGCCAATAAATTTAAAAACAAACAAAATGGAGAAATCCCAGAGAAATGTAACTTAGCAAAACCAAGTCTAGATAAAAGTCTGAATAACATTAGAACTAGCAAATAAATTGAGGCATCCGTTAAAAATTGTCCTACAGAAAAAAAGTGTCAGGCTCACAAGCCTTTACAGGACAGTTCTACCAAACTTCTAACCTCATACAAATTTTCCCAGAGCACAGGAAGGAAAAATATCCCCCAACCTTTCTGTGAGACTGTCATACCTTGACACTCAAGCCAAACAAAAACAGTACATGAAAAAACAAAAAGCAAACAAAAAAGGAAAAAAAATTACAAGTCAAATTCACTCCTGTACACTGTTTTAATATCTTTTAAATAAAATATTAGCAAACTGAATCCAGCAGTATATAAAAAAATGATAATCCATTTGTCTATATTGTACTTATTGTAGGAATTGAAATAGCGTTTAATATTAGAAAGCTTATAAATATTATTCTCAACATTAATTGGTTAAAGGACAAAAGCCAAATGATTTTCTCAATAAATTGGGAAAACTCTGCCATTTTTTGATAATTACAATACATAGAAATTCACCTTTATAGATACATGTTTTTAAGGTTCTGTTTGATTTAAAATAACAAGCATTGTGGAAATTGGGGTAAGGACCATCAAAACTCCTTTTGTGTTTACACTGTTGATTACAAGATTTAATAAAAGCAATGCCTAGTGTAGAGAATTAAATCTAGTTGGTTCTCTGTCTTTGAGACATAGGTGGGTGCCCAGGAGCCCAGGACCAAGCCTGGACTGGTCCATGCAGTCCTGCACCCCTGCACCCACCCAGTCACTGCAGTCCCCGGCATGGCACCTGCGCCCCACCTCTGCCCCAGCCCCTGATCCCATCGCCCTGTGCACAATCTCACATCCCACACTGTCCACATCCCTAGCCCTGCCTGCTGCTGCCGGCACGACACTCAGCTCTTGCCCGTAGCTGGAATAAATAAAATCACAGCACCCTATGAGGTTTCTTCTGCCTCACTTGCATCGGTAATGAGGTGGTCACCGTGCTATTAAAGGCTCTCGGCTGTGCCTTCCTGTCTCAGGACATATGGGGAAAACCTGCCTCCCCTGCTCCAGGGCACCCTCCAGAGATGCTGCCTGCTCCCTGAATCACCAGTCAGTTCCTCTACTGAACCCCTCAAGAGGGAGGCTGCCAGCCTGTGTAACTGCATAGTTTATTGATAAGACAACAGCCAGGGCAGAAATAATCAATAACTAGCTATTATTAGACAGATATATAAAATCAAGCATAGCCACTAAGAGAATTAGAAGAACAAAAAAGCTCTACTTATTAAGCACAATGTTTTCTCTTTGCAGAGAAGGCTGGGAAATGATAGTTCAGTAAGATTGCTGTATAAAATATAAACATACAAAAATCAATGGCTCTGTTTTTAGCAATAATAACCAATTACAACTGAAATAGAGAAATTACACCCACAATGACTAGAACTATAGAACGTCTATGAAATCACCCAGCTGGTAAGGTGCTGGATGTTCCCCGGGCCCAGGAGAGGCCGCCTTCCCAGCAACTGTGGCCCAGAGGCTCTGGCAGAACCTCAGATCCTTCGAGTATTTCTGGGAATGGAGGGAGAAGGCATCACATGTGTTCAGAACTGAGACTGGACTGCAAGACAAAGCCACCCCACGCAGGCTAAGCGTTTGGCTCGGTTTTCTTTACTCTTAACCTTATGTTGAGCTTCGGTCTTTTTCTGCTGATCACCTGCACAGAACTCTTCTGCTCCCACCGGTCACCTTCTCCTGTGACATTCTGGAAGCTTCTGAGGCCAAAGCTGCAGGATGTTCTTTCTCTAAGGGATTGGAAGAAAAATTATATCTCCTCTTTTAGGGTTACCCTCAGCTAGCTAGCAGCACCCAGGCAAGCATTCGGCAGAAAGGATCTTTTTGTCAAGCTGTCCTCTTCACTGGCAGGGCAGAAGAGCATTTGACATTGTCAAATGGAATGGGCAATGAATATACAAACGCAACTCCAGGGTAAAACTACCCTTTATAATAAAGGAGTCGTCACCTTGTGAAAGGACAGCAGGGCCCCTTTACGTATTGTCTTCACAAACATTTATTTTGTGATCATTAAATAGGAGGAGCTATTAAAATTTGAATATTCCAAATAGCTGTTACCAAGTATCAATCAGGAATTACGATGAAACAAAAAGTTAGTTACAATAAGAAGGAACATGCCTCGCTCTAGTTTTTTTTTTTTTCCCCAATTTCATGTTGTAGGCAGAAGCCTAAAATATCAGACTTTCCGGTTCAAGGTAGGGATACCTGACAGGCCAATCAGACCTTTTATGTTTACTTTCACCATCGACCATGTCCTCCAAAGGGTTCCAACAAGGAACATTGGTTCACGTTGCATCAGGGAGGAAAAATCGAGTGACAGACACCACAAGGTTCTCAGCATGGTGACCCCCATGACGACCATGCACCAGGTGAGGCCAGTCCGTCTGGGCTGGAAGAGCAGGACTCACTCTCCCTTCTCTGGGGAAGAGCTCCCACTGTGGGGGTCCTCAGACCCTCCTGTCAGTGGCCTCCCCACGGGTTTTCAGGGAAGGATGAAGTGTCCTCACCCCAAACCTTGCCAGCCCCCTTCTGAGCCAGCCCCATCAGAAACGCCACGATCTCAGTGTTTATCAGAACCCGCCAAGTAGAGCAAGAGAACATGATTTATTTCTTTGTATCCTTGCTTGTCCCTTGAGCCTTCTAATTAAAATGAATAATTTTCGATGTTGAAATATCAGGTACTATAACATTTACTGGCAGTGCAAACATGAATAAGACACAGTCATCAATCTTCTGTTCATAATATATCATAGGTAAAAATAAAATGCCCAGATTGCAATGCTGTGCTACAACAGAGGCATGCTCAGAGACATGAGAGGGATGAGGGGGAGGCTGTCAACTGCTTGGGGAACCTGTGAGGCTCTAAGGAAGGATGAACAGGTGGGGGAAAAAGACCCATTTAGGCAGAGCATCAACACATGCACCCAGTTAGTCATCATCCATTCAAAACCACGGCTTAGGAGCAAGGCGCTGTTCTAGAATCAGGAATGGAGGTGTACAGACAGGCAACGGTATTGGCTCATAGACAGATGCCTCAGACGTTTCAGCCTCAAGATGTGCTGCTCATCTACTGGTTGCTCCACAGGATAAACACGTTCCAAAGGATGCAGCAGTCAGTTGAAGGGGGTCTTGCTGGCCACATCTGAGACAATTCATCAAAATAAATACTAATAGTTATGGATTGTAGTCCTTGGGATAAAAAGAAATCCATCAGTCTATGGCTTCTAGACACAGGGAACAGCAACTCGAAACCAGAGCCTAGAATGAGTTCGACGTGTTTGAAAAACACATAGGAAAAATTGGTCCCCGTCTGATGGAAACATGAAGAGTAGCTCTTTAATATGCATAGACTTCATTCAGGTCTACAGAAAGAAAGCAGAGCAATCCAAAAAATGAATATAAATAGGTAATTTATGGAGAAGAAAATACAATGGGAAGATGAAACATAAAAATATGCTCAGCAAAAATAATTATCACAATCAAATCAAAATAATTTTTTACCAAAAAATTAGCATTTTTGGTTTTATTTTAAGTAACTGGTTATTTTGACTTCAGAAGTTCTAAGTACCGATACATGCTGCAACGTAGATGACCTCAGAAACCCTGTGCTAAAGTGAAAGAAGCCAGACCCAAAAGGTTGTAGATTCCACTTAAGTGAAAGAAATATCCAGAGTAGGCAAATCCATGGAGACAGAGAGCAGATCGGTGGTGACCGCAAGCTCCGGGGAGGGGAGAATGGGAAGTAACTGTGAGCAGGAGGTTTCCTAGTGGGGCTGATGTGAAAGGTGCAGATACCAGGATGAAATCACTTTTTTCATACACAGAAAAAATAAGGCCAGGAAAACAAGAAGGGCTCATGCTTGCATTTCTGAGATTGGAATTGTTTGAAGGACTTTCTAAAGACACACATCTCCTGCCTTGCACGGCTTATGTTCCACACATGCACCTGTATTTCCACGACGAGGTTTACCACTAGACATTCTTCAGGACTGCAGGAATTCAGATAAGATGCTCTCGAAAGGACGCTTGCCCAGTGACGGCCTCTCTACCAGTGCACTGACAGCTCTGGCTTTGAGCTTCTGGAACCAGTGAACGCTGTTTCCAAACAGCTCACAGGACCTTCTCCCTCTTGCCAATAAAAACTTCCCTTTATCCTGCCCCCGCTGATGTGCTTGTGGTTTGACATTATGTGCCTCTGGGATTATAATCCTCTTTTCCCTTTCCCAAATAAATTCAACAGATTTGGAGATATTTGTCACTAATGTCATTTTAGGTTGACAAGGGATCAAAATGTTTTGGAACTAGGTAGAGGTGTTGTTTGTGCAATATTGTGACTGTACTAAATGCCACTGAATTGTTCTTAAAACGGCTAATTTTATGTAATGTGAATTCCACCTAAAAAAAGGCACACACTATAGTAGTCTCCCAATTTCCTAAAGTCGTTGTCGGCTAGATCAAAGAGCCGGGGGTGTCTGGATGTGCAGATATGGACAAATGCACAGGCTTTGCTCAAGGTGAGGTTAAACTCACTGCACAATGCGGTCCCACTCGTGAGAGATGCGTGTCTGTGCGTGGCTGTGCGTGGCTGTGCGTACACACATCTATCTCAAACGTCTATGGATGAGCAAACACACTGATCTCATCAACAGTGGAGACCTTGGAAATTGGCAATTAGGAACGTCAGGGGAAGTGAGAGGGGACATTCCCATTTTACTCTGTTGCTGTCTGTAATGTTTTTTACACCATATTTTGTGGTGGTTTTAAAACTAATTTTAAAAATTAAAACTCAAAGTCCCAAACCTAAATAAATATAGTTCACATATAATATATAAAAACGTGTGTAATTTTAAATAAATGTTATTTGTCATGTTGAGGGAGCCTGGTTCTCCTGCTCCTCCTGTGTCAGCAGCAAATAAGTTACAGACCCAGCACCGAAATGCCCCTCCCCGCACCACAGTCCCCGCGCAGACTTCCGCGGCGTCGGGACTGTGTCTGCGAGCATTTGTCTCCGTCCCCTCCTGGACGTTACCTGAGGGCAGCACCCGTTCCTTATTCACTTTGCATTTTTAGGACCAGCACAGTGCCCCGCGCATGTCAGATGCTGAGTAGGGCACACAATGAACAAACTAAGTCATCAGTGAGTGAATAACATTGTTTTAAAGTCAACCGGACAGCATTAGAGTGTACCAGGTGTGGCGCTCTAGTTTAATAAGTTTGCAATACAAGGTACCAGTTTCTAGATGTCTTCCAAACTGACTTCGAGGTTACAAAATATTATTTTTAAGAGTCATGGCCATCATTCTAAATAAAATTGGAACCCATAAGAATTGTCCACAGAACTTTGCAGCAGAACTTGATTATTTCCACAGATGCTCTTAAAATTAAAATCGAAAGACTCTTGAGTAAACACCCCATCTTGTGCAAAATAGGGATTTTGTCCTTGATGTGGTAAGCAAATGAGCAGCACGTAGACGAGCATTTGAAACTAGAGTTACGTGTTCACCAGCCGCGGCAGCCGTCCCCTGCTCACTCCGCCTGCCCGCCCAAGTCCTCAACCCGGCTGCCCTGGCTCTGCCGTCGCCCCGCAGGGAAGGTCTGCTCCGGGGGGGTAGAGGGGCCGGGAACCACTGCAGACCGTCCCAGAGAGGAAACATGATGTGAACGGCTCCTTCCATCGGCCATTCTAAAGCTGTTTCTTGCTGGCAGTCACCAACTGAAGCCACCCTTCAGCACTGGCAAGGGAGCCACGGTCGGCCAAATCTGTTTCCCAGAGTCCACCGTCCCACCCACAGAAACTCCATCTCTGCCACACTATGCGATGCTAAGTAAGGGAACTTCTGGGAGCTCTGGCCAATGACAGCAGGGCATCTCGCCAGTCTGTGCCAGCACTGGGTCTTGAACCCACACACTTGGGTTTCAGATCCTGTAGTATCCTGGGTGCTTCCTGCTGTGGCAGCCGTGTCGTCTGATTGCTAATGTCCTGTGCACAGTCCACCTCGCACAGGGCTGTGGCAGAGACCAGCAGTCCTCGTGCCACACAGTCCCGCCTTGCGCAGTGTGGAGTCTAATGCAGGACAGAGACTGAGCGTGGCCCGAGGGTGAGTCTGTAGTTAGAGGCAAGGAGGAGGCTGCGGAACACACGCAAGGAGCACCCAGAGCTGACTGGGGGATTAGAAAACATTCTCAGAACAGCAGACTCCTCAACTCAGTCCTGGAGGATGACCAGGAATTGACCAGAGGAAGAAGAAAGGAAAATGTACATTGAGTTTAGCAAGATCCTTACTCAAAAGCGTGAATAAGAGTGAACACCTACAGATCAGAGAAGGTGGTCACTGTGAATTTAGTGCAGTGATTAGGTCGGGAGAGTTGGGGAAGCAGAAAGAGGCATGGTTAGTCCAGCCCGTGGAACTGGTAGGGTAAGCTAAGGAATGCAGGCTTCGCGGGCAGGCTGGGTAGTGAAGCATTTTAAAGAACACTAGCGTGACGCGGCGCACACTGGATTGGTATGAGTAAGAATGAAGGCATCAGGTAAGTTAGCAGGTTGTTGTAGAAAGGCAGGTAAGGGATGATGTAGCCAGACTAATGCGGAGAAAGCGATGTTTTGGAGACACATGAAGAAGGTGCAGACAGTGGTTCATTCTATTGTCAACTTCGCTGGGCCTTGACTGCCAAGGTACATGGTCACACATTGCTCTGGGGTCCCTTGAGGATGAGAGGAACATTTAAATTGATGGAGTAGAGCAGCTTGTCCTCCGTAATATGGGTGGGTCTTCTCCAATCAGGCGAAGGCCTCAATAGAACAAAAGGCTGATCCTCCCCAACTAGGAGAGAATCCTGTCTGCCTACCAGCCCTAAAACTCACACTGAGGCATCCGCTGTGCAGAGTTTGGACTTGCCAACCTCCATAATCATGTGAGCCAATTCCTTGTAATAGATCCTCTTGGTTCTGTTTCTCCGGGAAGCCCTGAGTGAGACTGCAATTGACAGATGGAGGTTCTGTTCCTCATGAGATGCTGGGGAGATGGCGGGAAGGTGGAGGCAGATCTGATGCCCTGGACGCTGTCCCAGGCGCATGGCCAGCTTGGCCACCCATCATGACAGGCAACTCCAGCCACTGAGTGAAGACGGTTTCAAAGCAACATGCTCTCAGCATGCTGACTCAAGAAACTGGAAGCTGTCAGGTGTCCCCACACATTTCATCTACCCGTACGGCCTCAGGAATGTGCCAGTTCCCTTTGTTCAGGTCAGACAGCTATTTGGTTAAGGCACAAAATTACTTATTCCACATATGGGCTTTTAGGTTCTGTATGGAAAACCACCTTCCCCTGGGCTACCGGATAAACCCACCCACAGCCGATATAAAATAGACAAAGGGAGAGAAACCCAAGACCCCCAGTCAAAACAACTCCATGAAATGTGTTTACTAGAGCTGCCCAGGGACGTTCCACAGAGAAGGGCTTGGACAGCAGAAGACTGAAGCTTCCAGCTCTGCAACCAAGGCAGGCGTTTGTGTCTTTCGGAGTCATGCCCTGACCCACAAAGTCTACCCAGCAGGCTCTCCTGGGTACTGCGGGGTGACCAGCCCTGCCACAGGCATCCTGACCCTGCAGTTTACAAGGGTCCTGGGGTTTAGCACCCGTCCCTAGCACAAGGGATCCTCCACGGAAAGAAAGCATTTGCAAACCTCTCCTTGCACCTGCTTGGCAACCACTCCCACAGCCCTGCTCACAGGCCCCATCGCCAACCTGACTGGTGAGGACAGAGGTCATGCACAACGTCCTCTGCCTTCCCGCCTCCGCCCCCAGATCATCAAACTACTCGCATCACCATGAGCAGGAAAAGAGCCTTTTTTCCTCTCCTCTCCACACCTCCTATGCAGGTGTGACATCTCTGGGACTCTCAGCGAGGAGTATGCTCATGTTCCTTCTTTCAGTCCCTTTTCCAGTGAGTTGTCTCAGCCCCTGCCACAGTGTGCCCGTCTGGCCTGTCCTCACGGTGACCACACTTTTACATGGGACTGACCGTAGCAGTGCTCGGGCAGGGCAGGCAGAGGGTCTGCGGGGGCTGCCCTGTCTTTATTCTTTCACCCTCAGCAGTCCACACCCTCTTCTCTTACCACGAGGTTCCAGACAGGAAAGACGTTCTCACTTTGCTGCCCCCAGGTCACCCCTGACTGTGGGGACGCTCTTGGCCATGGGCTTGCAGCTCATAAGTAACATTTTCTGAGTTCCCTTGCTCAGCCTGGAACTGGGGGGCCTTTGAGCACAAATTGCTCTGGGTAAGAGTCTTATTGATTACCTTCTTACACCACAGAGTCAACGAGCTTCAATCTCATCACCTCTGCACCTCGCTTTCCTTTTTTCCGGGAATGATTTTATAGTAAATTAATCACAATCTGCTGCAATCTATTTATAAAATAGGAGAAATAAATTATAACATGAAGAACACATAGAAAATGCTTTTATTTCCCCATCCTTCTGAGAGTTCATTGGACATTCAGTTTCTGGCTTTTAAGAAAGGTTTCTTCATCCAATAAAGATATTAACATAATCTCATTACATTTATTGCTCCCAAGGATAAACTAACAGGGGAAGAAAACCTCTCTAGCAGATGCCCAGTAATAGAAGCAACTGCCAAGAGAAGAAACATAAATGTTTTGATCACTATTCCAGGGGCAGGAGCGGTTCTGAAAGGCTGTAGCAGCTCTCCCCACAGTCAAATGGAAGAGTTTTTGGTGGATATTTACTGACAATTTTTACTCTGATCTCTCATTCTCAGTAGATGAGATGTAGCAAGGATGCCTTCATGGCACCTTTGAAAAATCAGTCTCTGCAGGACTGAGAATATGGTCTGTGTCCACGGGGAGAGGCTGCCTCACGCTGCTCCTGATTTACAAAAAGGAGTCTGGGACTCAACCCAAGGGGCTTCTCATCCGTGGTCCAAAGGGGCAGGTGGCAGAGGTTGGGAGACAGCTCTGCATGCAACGAGGGAAGCATGGGGCTGCCCTTGCACAAATAAGCCAGCATCCCCAGGTGCTGTCCCCAGCCGTACCTCCAAAGAGCATCGTGACCTTGAGATACAGAAGATGGCAAATGTCTGCCATCTGGAATGATGGCATAACAGTATTTGCCGCTCACTCTGCTCATGGGGATATTGGAAGGAGTTAATAAGACAGGGTTTATGTAACAGCAGTTCTCTCCACAGCTCAGGACTACGCTACTTAAAATAGAGGAGCGGAACACGGCTGCCAAACGTTTACGGGCACCCATCCGCGCCCGGCCCGCTCTGCGCTCCAGCCTAACAGACGAGCTGTTGTGCTAATCTCTCAGAACCTGGGGGAGCTGAGCCCATTTTTATCCACCTTAATGAGATGCCATTCGCACAAGATCGAGTTGTTATGCCTGAGCAGAAACAGTACCAAGATGCAGTAAATAACCCTCCAGAGGGGTTGTGTTGTGAAAATGCCGCAGGGTTTGGTCTTCCCTGTAGTGTGCTTATCTCCACGCTGTGCACCAAAGCTGGGAGCAGTACCATGGGCAGAGACGGGAGAGGACGCCAGCCCTTACAGTCCCAGCGACAAGCTTGGGCAGTCATGGCAAGAGCACAGTCTAGGTAAACACAGCGCCCACAACCCCACAAAGATCTCCTGTCTCCTCTCCTGCCCTTCCGCCAACACAGACCTCTGTTTCATGGAAAATCATCAGGCACCATTGGGAAAGAGTTTTTTGAGATATCGGGCTATCCTGGTGTCTGGCAGGTGGAGGGAGGAAGAAATGTCTAATGAAATTATTAGCAAACCCCGTGACTCTAAGCAGACCACGAGGATGGGGTGATAAAGTGGAAATTAGGGCATCTTCATCACACGGGAAGGTCCAGAAACAAGACCAGCTATGCCGCAGTGTGACGTGTGTGTCTGGAAGGGGCCAAGTGTGGTCCCAACTCTGTTCTCTGTGCCCTCAGGATCACACACTCTGCAGGGAAAGAGAATTACAAACTCTGGACACCACACCCCAATTTTTCCCACTAAAGCACAAGCTCATACCTCCACCCACAGAAATTATAATTTACAAGTCAGCAGGCTCCTGCTGGTGGAAACCACATAGAATTCCGGGCACAGTAAGTCAGCTGATGATGTGATTCTTGTATCTAATGATGATGGTGTTTCATTACCGAGGGCTTGCTCAAGGTGCCAGGCCAAGCACCTAATCTACATTGCCTCACGCACTTCTCACGGAGACCCAGACAGGTGCAGAAGTGTGCCCAGAGAGGCAGGGCTCTGGTGAGCAAGGGTTTTGGATTGGACCCGAGTGATTCTAAAAATCCAGACGAGCCCTTCCAGATTGCTTCTAGGCTGAAGGGGAGGTGGGCACTCGGGTGAAGTTGTTTGGCCCCCATGAGATCAAGGAGTATGATCCCTTTCTCCATGGTAAGCTTTTGTTCCTTGCGCGAGTTTCCTCGTTGACTTGGATTGTTTGCACTTCACATTTCTCACTCTTGAATTGACACCTTGTTCTTATAATTAGTCCTCAAGACTGCACCATCACTCTCCAAGGTTACAGCCTGCTAAATCACTAAGGTTAGGGCTTCCTATGACTGTGGGGTCTTCTGTGTTTATTAACATAATACAGACTCATTATAAAAATACTGTGGAAAATATAGACAAAGTATAAAGAAAATAAAACATACATATGCACTCAAACATACATACAATCACATACATTCTCACACACAGACTCACACTCACATACAAAGGCAGATACACATATACTCACATAGGTACACAATCATACATAGACACACATGCTGATATATGCGTACACATTCTGATACATACATATACACATTCACACACATATACACTCGCATGTTATACATGGGATCATACCATAATCCTATTTGGATGTTGGCTTTTTATGCATTATTATATAATTAAATATTTCCATGTTAAAAATGTATATAGTCATCCTTATTTTTAGTAGTGGCATAGTATCTCATTTTATGAATATACCACAGCTTTTTAATCAATGTACTATTTTTGGATAAGAGATTTTTATTTAATATTGAATTTTATAAACCAAGACTTTATGTACACCCTTGTGCCTACTTTGTGAACTTGACTTTCTTCTCATTAAGAAAAATGCTAACAAAAATAATTAGACTAGCAAGAGAGCAAATCACCGTATCAGATCGCCTCTCTCCCACACGAAGGTGAACTCAACCCCCTCTCCAGGGTCCCTGTCCAGGTGCATTTGGATTTTAACTTCCCCAAAAAGGCTATTTATAAATGTCACCTATGTTTCTGTCTCTTTTTGTGGCTAAATATCATTTCATGATAAGTGAGTCCCCCAAACTCTTTTAATAAGAAGAATATTAGCCCTGTTCCCTTGATATACTAATATATTTTAAATACTTTCCCTGCTTCTTTGTTTATTTTCTAATTTGTTTATGGTGACACTTCTGCTTCCAGTCAAGATGCAGTAACAGGGACTATATTTACTCTTCAGCCTGAGAAAAGTTTTTAAAAATCCATTACATACATTAAACAATGGTTTTCAAAACACTGGACATTAGGCAACAAAGGACAGATATAACTGAGGGACAGAAGAGAAATGAGGCGAGTCCTTTGATTTTTCAGCACAGGGAAGGGACACAGGTAGCCCCAGAGGTGGGCTGAGTTGAAGAGACAAAGGTGCGAGCTCCAAGAAGTTTGCACCGTCGGGGAGAGAAGCACACAGAGAGAACCTGGACATCTGCAGAAAACCAGCTCAGTTAGTCAAACAGTAATCAGCACGTGCATGGGAGGAAACTTCCCAGGAAAATTACCCAGGAGAAAGGGCAGAGGATCCAAGAGAATCAGAGACCAGAACCAGGGTTCTCAGAGCCGGGAATCGTGCCTGCTTCCCCCAGCCAGAGCGGAAAACCTCGTCACTCAGGGAACGTCGGTGACAGCACCAAGAACGGTTGTGGCTACTCACTGAGGAAATGATGCCAGACTAAGTGCTGCTCTGGCCCAAAGCAAGTTCCAAAAGGATCACATTGTCCCTGTGTGGCTTTCTTGCCCCCAAGAACATAGCTCAAGAATATTTATAGGATTCCAAAAAATATCCAGCCCTCAACAAGGGAAAATTTACAACTGGAATCCAACCCAAGAGTGCCAAGCCTACAAAATTAGGAAAATACAAATTGCATTGAAGAGAAAAATTAGTCGATCAAAAATGATACGGAAAGTAGAATCAGTAGACATGAATATAGTTAAACATGACTGAATTCCATATGTTGAGAAACCAAAAGGAATAATTGATCAGGTTAAGTGGAGACACAAACATTATGAAAAACACTCAAATCAAACCTCTAGAAATAAAATGTACTGTATATACATAAGAGGTGCAATGGATGCTACTAATAAAATGTTAGACATTGCAGATAAACACTATGAACTTGAAGACAGAATACAGGCTGAGCATCCCTAAGCTGAAAATCCAAAATCCAAAATTCCTCAAAATCTGAAACCTTTTGAGCATTGACATGACTCCACAAGTGAAAAATTCCACACCTGATCTCATATGATGGGTTGCAGTCAAAATTTTGTTTCATGTGCAAAATTATTTTTAAAGTATTTTATAAAATTACCTTGAGGCCACGTGTATAAGGTGTCTATGAAACACAAATGAATTTTGTGTTTAGACTGGGGTCCCACCCCCAGTATATTTCATTATGTATATGCAAATATTCCAAAATCCAAAAAGATCCAAAAATTCAAAGCAGTTCTATTCCTAAGCATTTTTAATAAAGGATAAAATTACAACAGTAAATACAAATAATTTTTTCTTATTTATTAGTTACACAATATAGCTACACAATAGTTGTAGTTACAACTACAACTTATTAGTTACAACTACAATTTATTAGTTACACAATATAGCAGTCACAAACATAGCTGAGGCCCTAGGAGGGAAACAACTTTGGGTAAAATTACTGGTTCTTGTACAAGAAATAAGTTCATGCCTTCCTTCTATTCCAAAGACCGAAATCTGTGTGGTGGAGCGGCTATTCTAACTTCCCAAGCTACCCGCTTCTCTTGAACGTGAGCCAATGGTGTCAAGGCAGCATATCTGAGGCTTCCAGTACACTCTCCACTGCCTGCTCGTGAATGCATCCGTGTCACTCAGCCCCTGGACATTGCCAAGCCCTGTGTGAGGCCAAGGCCCTTCCTTTCAGACCTGTGGGAATGGTTCAGCAATTTTGTGATAGTTCATAAAACCAATTACCTTTAAAAGGCAATGCTACTATCCAGGGGGAAGAATATCAAAAGGTATCTCCATTAGCAGTTGATGGAACTCCCTTAAGTTTTGTCTGTTAATGTTTAATGTGAAGTGTGCTTGCCAAATCAGCCAGGATCTTTTAAAGAGGGAACAAGGAACTATGCCCACATTATTCAAGAAAGCTTATATAGCAGCCCGTGAACCTCTGATTATTTATTTATTCATTTTACCAAGAAATTAAATTTTACATACCTCTTAGATCGTGAGACAGTTTTCATTTTAGAACTGAAGGGTTTTTTTTAAGTTTCATGGACAACTTTGCATTAACTCAAATTGGTTGTTATTAAATTACAATGTCAACTTTTGTTATCTCCTTTGTCCCTGCTAAGAAATCATTATTTCTCTCTGGGATTTGATTTACTTTCTTTGTGAAGGAACCTTTCTTCAAAAAACAGGGCCAAGGGCCTGGAGCATTAGTAAAATCTAAACTATATTTAATTATAACACTGCTTGTTATAGCTTGATGATTGAATACTTTTTTTAAAAAAAAAAAAAAGCAGAGTTAGTTATTTATAGGATAAAACTCTCAACATGCTTTAAATATTTTAATGAGTTGCTCCTCCTAGCAGCATTATGAGGTTGTATTTTCTTTCTGACCCTTCAATTACAGATGAAGGCGCTGTCTCCCAGAGGGGACAGGAAACTGGACCTCACGTTGCTCTTCTAGTCTTTGGATAAATCTACTTGCATTATTGGTTCTTGGAGGACATAAAAGCTCCAAACATTTTCACTGTTCCGTGGCCCAACTTAGTCCCAATTTCAGCTATAAAAAGCTGACAGCAAGCACTATTTGTATGTGATTAACCAGTAATTTTAGCAGTGCAGCTTTTTGTTACTATTCAGGGTGCTATAATTAATACCATTCCGGTATATAGTTTTAACTCAAATTTCACTCCAAGCAAAAACTTGGCAGCCATGGTAGGGGCATAAAAATAAGCAAAGGCACAGGCTATTATTAGAATACCGAAAAGTTTCGAAGTTAATTCCAGCACAGTTAGGTGAAATTCGTGGCAGCAGTCAGGACGCCCAGGCCAGGTGCCCAGGGAGGCACAGCCCTCGTGCTGGAACCTACTCGGAGGCCAAAACCTGTGCCGATAACCCAGGGAGACAGAGCATAGACTACACTTGTCTATCAGGGGCACGATCTTCACAGACCTCCCCCCGACCCCGGTCAGCGCAGCAGAGCTCCCTGAAAGGCCACTTCTGCCAGAAGATACGGAGCATGCAGCAAGCAGGGGCGTGTGGATTAAGTAACAAGCAATTTGCCATGTCATTTTTTCATCTTAGACGGGGAAACTGGCACAAGAAGAGGTAAAATGCATTATCCTGATTCTGCAGGTAGGGAAGTGGCAGAGATGGGCAGAAGACTCTAAAGTGATGCCTGGCACTTGGCAGCCACTCAAAGACTCAAATTGAAGCATTAGATAGAAAATGAGTCCAGAAAGGTCTAGAAAGACTGGCTCAGACTTGGACACTCTCTGGAATGCAGGGAAGTCATCTCCTAATGGATTAGTCTGAGATGAAGTCTGAGATTAAGGTAGGTTCTAAGGACAGCCAGGGTCCAATATAGTCCAGGTGTTCTTCAGAGGGTTCTCACATCTATACGCAACACAAAACCAGTGCAACCTTCAAGGCAAATATCTCCATGGGTTCTTCACAGCACCCACGCCCGTTCCTTTAAATATGACAGAACTGAAACCAAGCTGAGAGAAAGAGAGAGAATATCATCTGTCTGGCCCCTCATCTCACTCTGGCCAGCCACATGCAGCCTTGCCCTATAACTAACTGTCATTTTTAAGTCACCCATATGCCTTAAATATGGCATACGGCAAATAGAGAAAAAAACGGGAAACCAGGGCATTTCATTTGTGAAACCTAGGCAATCTTAGCAAGCTGTTTCCTTGCATCCACGGCAAAATGTGTTTTACCTACAGAACAGCTAAGCCTCCTGTTTCTCTTGGCCAGATGGGTTTTATGCAGCATCTGTGGGTGATTCTGTTAGGAGGTGTCCACCCTTCCATCTGGATGGAGCTTGATTATTACCAAATCTCGTTACACACTGATATAGCGACAAAGAGGAAAGGAGGGAGAAGTGGATAGTTCATATCTAACATTTTGAATTTCAATTGTTTTCAACAATGATATGTTTAGGTGAGCAAATAAAACTAGATTAAAACAGGGTGGGCTAAGTGAAAAACACTCTTGAAACAAAACATGAAATTGTTTCTTCTTTCAAAAAACAGGACATTATCTTTGCAGCACGTGATGCATTTGGTTAAAATTTTAACACCTATTGTGCATATCCAGATTTCATAAGCTCTTCACTGAAAAGCGTACTAGCAGATAATTATTTTAAATATGTGCAAAAGTTTTATCTTCTTGATTTTTTCCTAAGTCAAGAATAAGCCCCTCAACTTTAAGACATGGCTATCCTTGGAATAAGTTTTCTTTATACACACACACACACACAAACACACACTGCATTCACTTCACCTAATCAAAATATAGCATTGGTTTGGGGCTGGTGGTATTGACATTTGGGGCTGGGGCATTCTCTGTTAAGGGGCTGCCTTGTGCATCACAGGGTGTGTTGCAGCACCCCGGGCTCTACCCACTAGATGCCAGTAGCATCCTCCAGTTGTGACAACCAAAAATGTCTCCAGACCTGGCTAACTGCCCGTGGGTGGCAAAATTACCTTTAGTTGAGAGCCTTTGCTCTAAATCAATGTCCCTAATGAAATGATCCTTTAGACTGAAGCTCTCCTGCTCCTGGGGACACCGAAGGCCATAGGAAGCCCAGCTTTGTGTCCCATGTCCCCAGGCAGTGGCAGGTTTCTAGCCCGTGACTCAGCCTCCAGCCCCTGGAGTCACCCACTATGTTGTTATTAGAATGGTTCAGGACCTGGTTCCTCCCCTTTTCCATTCTCACAAAACACAGCTCCAAAAGTCAACATTCTGTGAGAAGAAATTAAAAATAAGATGAAAGAGCCATCTTCAAATTGATGTGAGTAGCAGAATCATTCACAAAGTAGGTGCCAGCATGGGGCCTTATGCCTAGCTATAAATGGTGTCATTTGTCACCACAGCTCTACCAGGGACGCCTTATTATCCCCAGAGGCAAAGAGAGAAACTGAGGCTCAGCAAGGGGAATAACTTGCTCAAAACAGCACAGATCCCCATAGTTGGAGCTGGAATCTGAGTCACTCTCAGATTTCAAAAGCCCTGCTTCCCCTGAGCTTTGCGCCTGTCGCAAGCCCTTCACTTGTGGGCGCAGAGCCCGACAGGAACACGGGGACTGCAACGCGCCCCTTAGCTTTAAGCCCAAACTGAGAACTTCAGCGGATCCTGCACATTTAGTCTCTGTGCCCCCTCATTGTCTGCTGTCTCTGAAAAGGATGACTTGATTTAAGACATGTCCTTTCCTTGTTAATCTACCCTTGCTGAAGGATTTTTAAGGACCCACTCAATAACTGACGTGGGATTTTGAAAAGGTCTTGTGCAGGTGTCTCTGGAAAACCCAGTGGCATGAGCCTGCGCACCCCCACGGCCTCGCAGTGACGAAGCAAATGAGCCCAGCGCCACCGCCCAGCCCACGCAGTCAGACCTGGGTGAAGGGGAGGCTTCAGGGGAGGACGGGCTTTCCCACGTGCATAGGCTCTGACCACACAGCCTCGCTCGCCCCATTTTCCTAGCAGCTTGAAAAAGAATGGAAGAAAGAAAAGGAAGGAAGGAAGGAAGGCAGGGAGGGAGGGAGAGAGGGCGAAAACCCACTGTGCTGTTGTTTCCTAGCTCTCCCTCCAAGAGGCACAGCGCCAGGCAGTTACGATCACTCTGTATGGTAAAAACTAAACACCCACACAGAAGCATATGCTGTGCATGCCGGGAACGGCTGCAGGGCTGTGTCCTGCCAGTGTCTGCACATGGCAGAGAGAGACAGGACAAGGCAGCGTGGGCTCCCAGAGGACTGTCTCAAAGAGCTCGGATGCCCACCGCTTTGCTCCCTCCCTCCCTGCTAATCCACGTGGCAGTAGGGAGGGATATGCCCCCCTCTCACCATTGCAGCAGCGTTCAAGATATATTTCAAGGTGCTAGCGCATGCTCTCTCTCTCTGTCTCTCTCTGTCTCGCCATAAGTGGCAGCCATGCAGGCCTCCACAGCTATAAGACGGACCCAGACCCACGGCTTCTGTGGTCCTGGGGGCTGGGAGGGATGCTGGTGATGAACGCCCTCCCCTGGCAGACCCAGCGGACACCCCTTCTGCACAGCACTGGGCAGGACCTGGGGAAGCCCTGGGTCTCCAGGGACAGTGCAAACAAGATGGCAGGGACTGCTCACAGAGAAATTACTTTCAACTGATGCTTCTCATAGTCTTATTATAAACTTTGTTTTTATTTTTTATTGACACATAATATTTGTACATATTGTGAGGCTCATGTGATATTTTTTGTTTCTTACCTGCATAAACTGTGGAATGATCAAGTCAGGGTATTTGGAGTTTCCATCACCTGAGCATTTTTATGTGCTAGAAACATTTCATGTCCTTTCTTCTAGCTATTTTGAACTATACAATACACTGTCATCCTGCTCTGCTATAAACATTAGAACTTATTCCTTCTACAAATTTTAATTCTTTGGGTCAAGAGCAAAAAAAAAATGCCTCTTGTTTAGGTGTCAACATGAATGGAAGAGAGCAGAGAAGAACAAATGTTCAATCCAGGACCACCTCTGCGAGTGTCTAAACAAGCGTCACATTCAGAAACATCTGGAGTTAACCCTACATGTAAGGTTGAAATGAAAAATTTGGGATGATTTCTTCACATTTCTTCTGAACCATTTGAGAAAACATCAAGGTAAAATCCCTTTGATGACTTGATTGCATGTAATAACAAAGCCAGGGGCAGAGAGGTGGGTGGGAGAGAAACAGAATGGGAGATTAAAAATAAACAGTGACAAAATTGAAATGTAAGTTGGAAGTATATCTGGGTTTAATTTAGGAAAAGAGTTCCATTTATACACACATTTCCAGAGTCCCTCTTTTTAGCCTCTTTACTAGGAAGTAAAGCTCCTTGGGTCCCCCACGCACCATTAAGTGCAAACGTCCTCACGGTGCTGAGGAAGTCCCCATGTCCCAGACTGGGCAAGGAAGCTAATTGCCCTGCAAGTGCTTCTCCAGGCTTGCTTGCCACTCCATGGAACTTGCTGAGATGACAAAAATAGAGAAACTCAAAATGATGTTAACTTAAATAGCTGGCAGGGTGGGTTACAGAGGCCTTTGATGTGAGACAAGGTTAAAAAGAAAGCGTATGTGACATCTCTTCACTCCTCTGGTGGATTATGGCTCTGTGTCATCACTGTCATTCACATCTGACACCTGAGACATCCTATTTAGGGCCCCAAAGCTTTTCTGTCACTCTCACTCGTTCTACCACAAATTCATGCCATCTGAAGCCCGCAGTGCTGCTCAACCTTTCATCTACCAATTTTGAGTTTCTGGAACATTTTTCTCATCAGCTGTGACTTACATTACTCTCTTTTTACCCACCGTAACCCCACTCCACCTTCCTCATTCTCCAATAGCCTCTATTTCTTCTCTTCAGGATCACAATAGGAATTCTCTTGCTTCTCCTTGTTTGCAAATATACTTTTATTGTCATCATCCCTTCTCTCCTTTCCTTTCTCCTTCTTCCAAGGAAAGAAGAGTTCCCATCTTTTCTCTGTCGAGTTCATCCTTATGGGACTGAATCGCACCAGTTATCCTCTCTGTTTTTAGTATTCTTCATCTCTTTCTATAGAATCAACTCCCTCGATTTGTAAACAAGCTCAGTCTGAACATCCTTTAAGTCAAAAAAATCTTTTCTCATCTTTGCCATAGTTCAGAGTTTTATCTAAAATATGATCATCAATAGAAAACCCCCCCCCAACTATATCACACAGGTGATTCTCATCTTTATCCTTACGTTTATTTACAAGAACACTGGATCAGCTGGGAGCCAGTCAGGGAAACAGAAAGCATGCCAGTCATTTTAACAGTGAGAATTGAATGTAGGGAGTTGATTGAATAGGTACTAGAGGACTCAGAAGACACAGAGACACAGAAATAACACAAAGGGGTAACTGCAAAGCCAGTCAGCACCCCCAGGACTGAGGACACAAAGGGAAGAGGCTGGACTTATTAGAACACAGCAGCTTGCAGGAGAGGCCCTGCAGAACTGAGACCCGGGTCTCAGGAAAGGATGCTGTCCTGCCAATACTGGTGCCACAGGACCTTGGAAGGGACCTCACAGGGCTCAGATTATGGTAAAAACTGGAAAGTAGAATTAACTTTGTGCCAGAGTGTGAGAGGAGGCTGACGGGAAACAGGAGCCACTGGAAGGAGCGAGTTCCTTCACCTCCGCCCCTCTCGTCTGTCTTTTGTTCTTTGGGTCGAGAATGACAGAGAGCATGTGGCAAGGGAGAAATGTCACTTACAGAGTCCAGAACCTGAGGAGAAGAACTTCCACAGTTCGTTCTTCGGCTGCTACTCAGCATCCCCGACGACCCCTCCCATGTACACGTGCTCTTGGATACACAACACCAACAACTTCATGCCTTCACCTAACAAAAAAGAGAGCAATCAAGAATTCTGTGGCCCCAGGCTCCTCAAAACAGAAAAGATAGACAGAGAAAAGATAGTCTTCAAGGTCTAGAAAATAATGATGAGTATAATTTCACAGATAAAAATGCAATAACAAAAAACGTAACCATGCAGCATTAGAATGTGGCTTGCTGTACTTCCTTTCTCAGCTTGAATCTCAAAGATGCCTTCACATTCGCAAAGACTGAATATTCTGGATGACATTCTAGGACAGTGGCAAAATGTAGCCATCAATCATCATATCATGCAAACCCAACAGAGCACTGAGAGGAAGTTTCTGCTGAGCAAAGAGTGGGTCTGAAGAAAAAAACAGTTAATCCATCTGAGGCCCATCGCACAGGGAGAGGGTGTTGTGCAGGAAGACGAGACTCCAGCACTACCCTGAATGCCCTGTCCTTGTGGGAAAGTGCATGACAAGGAGCCCAGCTGTCTGCTCAAGGGCACTGCAGCTCGTGGAAAAGCCCCGGGATCATTCAGGAAGGGTAGCAGCTCATGGGGACGAAACGTTGATTTAGGATGAACAAGGGAGACACCATGAGGAGAATGCTACTGAAATACCTGCTGGGGGGATGGTGGGGAATCTTCCTGCACAGACATTAAAGCAATGTCAGAACGAGCACAATCTGTACCTATTTAGGCAGTCTGTCCCAGGGGATGGCATCCCAGTGAGCTCTTGTGGTCCATTCTAAGCCTGCACCCCAGATGGAAGTCATGCTTTCTGATGAACAAGTCATGTGGAGTCACTTGATCATTTCCTCAGCCCTGAGACCACACTGTGAGGCTGGCCTTTCCACACTATGCCGTGAGCCCGCGGGGCTCAGGGACGCCTGGTGTGGATGTGGCACGGGCTCTGCCAGGGGAGTGGTCTTTGGTTCCTGAACCAAGTGATTTTCTGTTTTTATAGATGTACCATATTATGCCAGATGGACTCAGGAAATGAATGTAAAATCCATTAATTATTTGTTATTAAAGGAAGGCCCATGAAGAGTGATGTGTCTGTGTGCACAATTAAGTCAGAACAGGTCTAGGAATTAGGCCAAGGTCTAGACAAACTTGTCTCCACACCACACACATGCACGCACATGCAGAAATGCGCACATACGCACACTCACCACTCACATTTGCAAGCACAAAGACATGAACACACCGCAGACATACAATACACACATGAACACACACACAACACACAATGCATGCATACATACATATCACACATATGCAGTAATGTATACATAAGCACAACTTGCCACTCACATGAGTAAGTACATGGACAACCACACACATAGACACATGCATGCACATAACAGTCACATATGCATACACAACATGCATGTGCATGTATACACATGCACATCCACACACATGCTCCACACACTCACCAGGCTCTTGTACACACACCCACACACAATTACTTCCGGGGATGTCAGTTGGTGTAAGTGGCCAGAAGGCAGGGTGCCTCCAGTTCCTTCTCCTGCACCCGAAGCACTCTATGCCCACCTCCAGCCCTGCATTGTCATAGCAAATGAGTTGTGTCACCTTATGGTCCTCTCTCCTGTCCAGCCTGTGTGGCCCTGGGGGGCGGGGCCGGCATTTACCGCTGCAACAAGCAGAAAATGCAGATCAAGTTTTTTAATTTGTATGTTTACAGAGCTCAGAGAGCTGACTTGGTTTCAGTGTCCAGTATCTTTATAAAGAACAGAGGGAGATGAACATTACTGTTTTCAATAACCTAGGACGTGCCCTTCCCCAGGTCCATGGCCTTTTCTCCCCTGCTCCCCTCCCAGGTAGGGTAGAGTTCCCACAGCCTCCACACCTGCCTGCCATGCAGGGCTCAGACCCTGCTCTCGGGGGCCAAGCGCTCTGTGTTGCTTTGGGCGGCCCAGCGTCTCATTCCCCCAGCTGCTCCCCGCCACTGTGCAAAGATTTATTCAGCCTGTCTGGTCTCCCTGGGTGCTGAGGATACCAGATGTCTGAAAGGACCTCAGAGTCACCACTGCAATAGAATATATCATCGCTGTCCCTGAAACAAAGCAAATCCAAGTCCCAGCTTCCACCAGCGTCTAGAGCCGAGGTCAGCCAAGGATGCCACTGATTTCACCTTTGTTCTCTCCTTTTGTGCAATGTTGGCATTTGTTGGGTGCTTCTGAGACCTCAGGAAAGTGTCTGGCGAGGCGCAGGATCGTTTTAATCAGTGTGCTAAGTGACAACTCCTGCAGCCCTGGCCGGCATTGCAACCACCTGGCACATCCACAGCGATTGAAGGTGCCTGGCTGGAAATGTGTGACTCAGCCCCATGCGTCTCCGTACTGAAAGTGTTGCCTTACCATCCTCCTCCTCCCACCACCTAATGTCTCTGCTCCCTGCGGGCTAGTTGGGAGAGGGCAAGAGGAGGAGGGAGTTCTCCCCCAGAACGTATTCCACCGCGCGGGAGAGCTGAAACCTTATCTGAGATAAACAACACTGGAATATTCAATTTTCATTGTCATCACAAAGACTTATATTCACAAGGCCCAGATTAAATTTCCTCATAATCAGAAAACATGAGGCTGGCAGCACGGAATAAACATTCAGAAGAGACCACAGGGCCAAAGCGGACCTCACGTGCGCATTTGCATGTCTATTTATGAGGATGCGGCAGCTGCCATAAAGGATGAACGACCCCCGTGCTGGAGAGAACCGGCCCCAGAGCCCAGGCTGCGGAGCCCCCGCCGGTCCCTAAAAGGCCTTGAGTGTCGGAGCAAGCTCGGCCGCTCTGTAACCGCAGACTCTGAAGGGCAGGAAGAAATGAATAAATGAACGAATGAAGTCACAGAATGGTTGTCTATGGGAAAAGACATACCTGTGCTGAAAATCAGCCCCTTAAAATGATCACAACTAAGGCTGTATCCAACTGCCTCAGAGAGCGGGGTTAAGGCACCCTCGGAGAGGTGTCAAGAGTCAACCTCAGCCGGCCTGGGGAGCTTGGGGGTCCCGGGAGGGATAAATTGCAGACAGAAGTAGCAAAATCTGAGCCTGTGCGCACCACTACCAGGGAAGCCGCACCTGATTCGCCATCCGCCCCGGCAGGGAGCAGGTGCTCCAGCACCTGGCTAGGTCAAGGGGGTACTGGGGAGACAGGAGGACCCTCCACGCCACCACTGGATGGCCACCTCACTCGCCATGCGAAAAACTGTCCTTGGGGAAGAGAGGGATTAGGGAACAGCAGAAAGGCCAGGGGAAGGGCGGGACGTGGTCAGGGCAAAGCGGACAGGCAGCGAGCACTCGGATGGGCACAACAGGTCCGCCTGCCCAAGCCCCTGGCACAAGCTGGGGAAGCACAGGGTGGCTTGGATTGTTTCTCTTCCTGTTTGTCCTAAACATTCAGCTGTGGTCCCCAAACCCCCAGGCATGACCTGCTGGGAACCCGCCGGCATCGTGCATCACCGCCTAAATATTTTTATCAAGCACATTCAGCAGTAATGAGCTAAAAACGAAAGTGCATGTTCAATCAAAAATTATTTCTATTTTTCAAGAATGTTATTGATAAATGTGTTACATGCACAAGATAGCTGTTAATATTTACCACCCACCATGCACATGTAGAACATGGTGACATCACAGAGCACATCAAAAACAAAAGACACAAACCTTCTGTAGAAATATCAGGGACTATTAACGAGATGATGCCCGAAGGTGACAATATAACAGAAGCAATTGCGGAAAGTGGAGTTACTTGTCATTCTGAGTAACTTGACTTTAAATCAAACAACTATTTTCTAAATTAATGTTGCTCCTTTTCAGATCCAAGTTTTCTTGCACATATACAAAAAGTGAAGAAATAGCTACTAATGAATTGGCTCCATAACAGAAAATCTTTGTAGTTAAATGATACAGTTTTAGATCAATGTTGTCACATGCTTCAAACAGAAGACCAGATAATTATGATAATGGTTGAATACGTTATGTAATTTACGGAGTCAAAGAACTTTTGGAAGTTTATTTTGATGAAGGTGAAACATTATTGTTAATTTTCACTATTAATTGCATCTTCAGCTATAAATTCAACATTGAACATAGAATTATTTGTTTTGTGCCAGGATATGAACACAAATTTTGGCGGTGCAAAATATCATGGTAAAAGCAATGTTCTTAATTAATTAATTAATTATCTTAGTTAATTAAAAATCTATGAATCAGAATTTTACTTGGAATTAATTGTGGTGTGTCCACAATTCTTAACTGTATTCAAGACAGCTGAGATATTCTATTAGCCAAAATAGAAACTTTATTATTATATGTATAAATTTTTAACATATGCACAGGCACAGAATAACTAAACCACTTTTTTGGTCAAAAATGATGCTAAATGCAAAAAGGTATTGGATACAACAAATGGTGCTGGGATAATTAGATATTCATGGAAATAAAAATAAACCTTGACCTCTACATTATGCTGTATAAAGAAGTTGATTCAAGATGGCTCGTAGACCTGAATGGAAAGATGAAACTGTTGAAAGTTCTAGAACAAAATGTAAGCTTTCATACTCATAATAACTCTTAGAACACTAAAGCACTAACCAGAAAAGAAAAAAAAATGATAAATTGGACTTTAGCAAGACTATAAATTCATACTTTTTAGAAGATATAGTTAAGAAAACAAGAAGATAAGAGACACAGGTAGGGGAAATGTTCACAATACATATGTGTGACAAAGGATGAGTATCCAGGGCATATGTTTTTAAAATTCAACAAATCAATAGAAAGCAATCTAATCTTAAAAGATTTGGAGGACAACTCACAAAAGAAAATATATGCTGGCCAACACACTATGGAAAGGAACTCTGTCCTTAGTCCTCAGGCAGGCAGGTGTTAGAATCACAGTGAGATACCACTTTACAAGGGTGCAATGCCCGTAATTAACATGACTGACAGTACCAAGTGTCCTCAAGAATTGGGAACAATTGGATTTCCCATATTTCGCTGGTGGGAATGCAACATAGCATAGTCACTGTGAAAAACAGACCGGCAATTTCTTATAAGATTAAGCACACTTTTACCATCAACTCAGCAACCCCGCTCTGAGGCACGTATCGAAGAGAAATAAAGGGATGCAACCAGAAATGACTTGTAAAATAATATTCGTAGCAGTTTTATTCATTATAGCCCCAAACTGGAAGGCATCCAATGTCCACCAACAGGAGCTTGGGTTAAACATTATGCTAAGCATAGGACGCCAGACATAAAAGAACACATACGTGTGATTTATGATTCCATTTGTATGAAGTTCAACAGCAGGCAAGACCAACTCACGGTGATAGACATCAGAACAGTGGCTGTCCCTGGGGAAAGCAGCTCAGGGCAACGTTCCGAGTGAGGGACGCACTCTACCTCCGATGTCTGATAGGGATGTTGGCTACACAGGGGTCTCTACCTGGGCCAGGTCTCAGCAAACCCCATGCTTGTGATGTGTGCCCTTTGTCTTACGTCATATTGCAACAAGAAAACAAACATAGGTAAATTTAGTGGATGAGGTACCCTAGTTTTCTATGGCTGCTGTAACAAATTATCACAAATTCAGTGGTTTAAAACAACACAAACTAATTCTCTGACAGTTCCAGAGGTCAGAAGTCCACAACAGTCCCCCTGGCTAAAAACTGAGGTGACCTCAGGGTGGCATTCCTTTCTGGAGACTAGGAGGAGAAGGCATTTTCTTACTTTTTCTAGCTTTTAGAAGCCGCCTGGATGTCTTGGCTCCCAGCACCCTTCTAACCTTCAGAGCCGGCCATGGGTCAAGCCTTCCTCGCAGGGCATTGCTCTCCCCGGCTCTTCCTCACACTTCGCAGTTAAAGACATCTGTGGTCACACTGGGGCCCCTCACGTAATCCAGGGAAATCGCCCCATTTTAAAGTCAGCTGACGAGCCATGTTGATTTCATCTGCTTCCTTCACGCCCCACTCCGTGTAACATAACGTAATCACAGGTTCCAGATTAGGACCTGGGCATCTTTGGGTGCCACTATGCTGTCCCCCATGCAGGGATAGAGGTCAAACAGGGAAACCATTGTGGGAGTTTTCACTGGGGAGGGACGTGGGCGAGTAAGAGAACAGAAAATACTCTAAATCTTTACTGGGGTTGTGGTTATACAGGTATGTTATTTTTTTTTAAATTCGCCAAGATGAAGCTGTACATATAAAATTTATGTACCTTAAGTACAATGTAAGTCAATAAAAACTTTTCAAAAAGGAGGTTTATGCCTGTAGCCACTATGTTTATAAGTCACTGAGTGTCCCGAAAAAAAGACTGACTGCTTTGAAGTCCTCTGGACAACATCGGGAAACTCTAAATCCAAGTATTTAGGAAGGCAGGACAAGAAAATCTCAGCTTTTGAAGCTTTCAGAAAATTACAATTATCTAAAACAAAGTCAACCAATAGAAAGACAATGAAATTTAGCCTTAAAGAGAAATTAAGCAACTAAACAAATTAAAGGATGAGAGCTTATTTGGTGCTCAGAATATAACTGTGAAGTTTTATGTCTCAGTTTTTGTGAAGGATTTGGGGGAAATTTCAAATTTTAATTGCATAAGTATATATCCACCACCAGAATAGGATGAAATTGAGGAGACCTATGATTTCAACAACAAAATTTGTTAAACATTTAAAACATTCATATGTAGAGATAATTTATTTAATAAATTTTATCTTACAAAAATGTTAAGCAAAGATTAGTACCCTGAAAAGAGGCAAAAAATGAGAAGCTGTGAATATATATTTGACCTAGAACATTTATGTATTTCAATATAAAAATTAGAATCAGAATGGAGAAGTCCCTCAATTCTTCCTGAGAATTCTTTCTGAGCAGTGCAGGAATTTGCTCTGAGCTTCCCAGGTGTCTCAGCATCTGGCAGAGAATATTCTCTCATTGAAAATGCTTTGGTTATATAGAGTCAGTTAAGGATGTCAGTAATTTCAAATTTGTTAGCCATAAAATTCAACTTTGTAGAATATTACAGTTCATTTTTAGAAAATATTATAGAAAATAAGACCTTATTAAAAATACATTCTACAGAAAAATACCAGTGAACTAACAGTAGAGATAAATATGCTAAATAGCTGATAACATTTATAAATGTTTAGCAAAAATGATTATTCTGCTTACTTTATTTTAATGTTCAGATTAGTAATATGAGGATTAAATGTTGCCTTCATGTGTATGTTATTTTCATGTTTTAGATAATCTTTTAATAGTTTTTCATAGAATTATTTTAGAGGTTCTCCAGTGTTATAGAATCAACTTGTCATTCAGCAAATAAACATTTCAAAAATTATATAAGTTAAATTATTTTTTGTTTTCTCTTGAACTCTCTGTACTGTCTAGTTTGGTTGGAAAATCTGACAGTCAAACTACTTACCAGCCACATGAGGAGGTTGTTGTTTGTCCCTCAGAACAAAGATAAACCTTAAAGGATTCCAAGTTAGGGATGACAGGATCAAACCAAGCTACCTTTAGAAAAGAGGTAAGGACCAGGCATCACTTGCCTAGTGCAGCCCTACTCACATTTAAGCAGAAGGCAGCAGAAGCAACTGACTGCATGGTTCTCCTGGATGTGGGTGTGGTCATGCTTCCTGGCATGTTGACCTGGGAGGGCACCCAGAAGGGAACCGCCTAGGACTAACAGCACCCAGGGCTCTCATGGGTCCTGTCGGGCTAATAGAATATAGCAGGCAGCAATGTCATGAATCTGGCACACCCCAGGGAGACAGGAACGCCTTTAGCCTGTGTGTGTCCCTATGGGCCCTGCCTTCCTCGGCTCTGGAGTCTTTACAGATACGGGAGGGCAGGTGAAAGGTGCACAAGACGCGCATCTCCCAAGGAACGTTAGTGCAGAGCAAGGCGAGATCACCGATTTGCGTTAGCAACGGTCACCTGTCAGTAGCGGTTCTGCATCACGCACCTGCCCCTTGCTCAGTAAAAGTGCTTGGCTGCTTATAATTCAGAACAATCATCTTCTAATCACATTTGAAGCCAGCAATTTACTAAAAATGCCATTTAACAAAATGCTGTGAGCACTTAAAAAATGGAAAAAAAACTGATGAGTTATCCTCGCAAAGGAAACCAACCGAATTCCCAAAATAGCCTTCCCTGTAGAGCTTCTCACTGCCTCGTGCGCCTCATGTGCTGATTCATCTCTTCTCGCGGTCTGTTCTTTCTGTGCATTTTGGTGTGAAAGAAAGAGAAATTTTCTGTGCCAAAGATGATAGATAATTTGGTAAATATCGCTTTCTAAAACTCAGCACTATAAATCCCATTTATCAATCACAGACAATCAAAAACGTGCACGTTTTCAGAGTTCTGCTCCCAACACCAAAACTGTCTAGTTTTTACTTATAGATAACTTATTTTTAGACCCAAATTGCCAATCATCATGAAGGATGATTCTGGATCAGACCCTAAGGAAGAGATTTCTGTCAAAGACAGCAGTCAGGAGCGCATTTGGTAAGCTGTGAAGCTACTGGAATATAAGGCACTAGCATTGCTCTCTTAATTAGCACAATGACAGTGGTGAGACCACCAGCTGACAAGGTGTAAGGGCAGGGAACGGCAGGTAGGGAAGTCCGACAGCGTGGCATGGCACATTGCATGTACACGGCGCTTCATAAATGTTCAATTATGCCCATTTAAGTGCATTGGAAGGAACTGAATAAAAAGCCTCTGCTCTCAAGATCCCTACGTAAGAAGCTCTGGCCCAGCCAGGAGAGAGGCCAAAACCCCTGAGGTGCCCTCGTCTGCCTGTGGGAGCGAATCCAGGAGGCTGCTGTACCCAGGAAACTGGACTGTCAGGAAGAATCCCCTACTCTTTTTGTGCCCAGAACGAAGCCAAGGGCTACTGCCCTGCCAACCTCAGGTGGAGGCAGTGATGTTACCCAAGGCTGGTCCAGCTGTGGCCACCAGTATTGCACGTAAGCACAGCTTCTCGTCAAGCCTACTTGAACCAACACAGAGGAAGCCTGTAAGCCTCCTCAAGGCAGGGAGGAAATAGAAAGGGCAATGTGTTGTCAGGAACTGTGTCCACAATTCAGTGACCCCACGACAAGGTCAAGGAACCGTGGGGACAGATGAACAGAATGTGCTTTGCTTTCCATACAGGGCAGGGGTAGCAGGTGATGGGCAGCTGTCACATAGACCACTAAGAGAGCATCCTAAGGGTGTCAGAGTCTACAGTCTCCTTTTTAGAATGTTTTCAGATATATTGATAGTACCTCTTTCTTGAGGGAAAAACATACCTAAGAAAAAGAAGCACATTTCAAGGACCACCGAACAAACTGCCACCCAGCCACTGCCAGGAGTCACTTGGATTCCCAGGGGCTGCAGGGCTCACGACTCCTCCCAGGTCTGAGCAGCCCAGCAGAGCCACCGAGGGCGGCCGTGTAAAGGAGAGTTGTGTAGTATTCAGATCGCTGTGATGGGCCTGGTTGAATGTCAACGAAAATCTCTGGCAACATTGTGAACAGATCTATGTGGAAAATCACTACAGTGCTTGGAAGAATTGCGCACAGCACGAATCGACAGCTTCCTTTTGAAATCGACAGCGCTGAAACCCACGGGCAGGTCTTGCTTGAACAAAGGCCAAGAAGATATTCTTGTCTCATTTCTTAGCGCTCCCAGCTGCCTTCTTGCTGAAAACACTTGCTCTCCATACTTTGAAGTGTATGTCATGGTGGGTTCTCGAAAAGCAACACAAGTCTTTCAGTTAGTGAATGATTGTATGATGGCATGCGTACGTAACTACGGGTACGGATGTTCGTATTTTTAATTAAGAAAATGAAAGAGCAGACCTATCATTAGTCATAGGATGCTTCTTTTCAAAAATAGAACTAGCCATGGATATTTATCTCCTTGTTTCTTGTTTTTAAAATAACTTTAGTTCTTATTACAAAATAGTATATGTGCATTGTGTAAATTTTTGCACAAACAAGAAAATGAAGATGAGTTGAAGACTTGAGACTCAGGGACAGCTACTGTTATAATATTGTCTTTCTTGTCTTGGTTCCATTCATTTTTTTTCCTTTTTGTTTTTAGCCAATATTAAATTCTATTTTACCTGCTATTTGGTAAACTTTATTACTTAATATGAAACAAACATGTTATTCATATGATTAAGTAGTATTCTAATTTTAAAAAAGTGCTAAAGCCATCTGATTAAAATACAAGGGCTGTCCACAAAGTATCCTGCCATTGTTAATACAATGAGAATAGTTGCATGGCTGGATACTTTCTGGACAGCCCTTGGGTAAAGTCAAGCTGGTCAAGTGAAAAATATTTGATTAATTAGTTCTAGGTACTTGGATTCTAACTCAGACTAGGAAGCTGAAATTCAAGAATGCTGGCTACGTTGCAGTAACACATGGAGGCCTACCCCTACTTCATTCTCAAGTAGTAACATCCACTAGAAGAGAAATTTCATGTGGAAAGGAATTTGTTCACTGCTATACAAAAATAATTCTTGAAAGTAGTAGGCTCTCAGTCAACACTTGCTGAAAAGACTCACTAATCACGTTCAGTGAGCACACGTACTGCGCACCTCATGGTCCAAGCCATGGACCTGGCCAGTCATTAGACAATGACCATGTGTCTCAGCCACAGGACATGCTGATAAGCTAATAAACAAATCCAGTTCCCTGAATTCTTTGAAGGTTCTTTGACTACTCTGGGCTTCTAAATTGCCATTGAATCAGCAGAGACTCTCTGAATAGACCATCTCCTCTGGGGGCCAGCACCCCTGCTGCTGCCTGCAGCGTGATCTGTTCACTCCTACTGCTGCGTGGCATTCTGTGGTGGGAGTACGCCAAGTGTGCTTATCTGTTCTACTGAAGGTGTGCTGTTCCCAGGCGTGGAGTATTGTGTCAATGTACACATCACACCTAGTGTCTAGTAGATCTTGACAAACAGATTTGCAAAGCAGTGCAAACTTGCACTCCTACCCTGAATGTGTGGGAGAACCAGTTTTCACATATTTCATTCAGCCACACTGGATATAGCTTTGCCTTTTTAAATTTTAGCATCATTAAATCTGTTTTTCCTTTCTTGTTTAAAAAAAATAGCCTAATTAGAACCACATTGCATTGAACCCACAGATCAGTTCGGAGACTATTGACATCTTTACAGGCCATCTGTCTGTGACCATGGCATATGACATTTATTTAGTTCTTTAATTTAACAAAGTACAATTTTATGGATATTACTATGTATGTCTGGCACATCCTTTGTACTATTTCTTCAGTTCCGATGGCTGTTCCTTGTAAGCAGAATATAGTTTAATTGTGCTTTTTCTCTAGTCTGACAATTCAAGTATTTTGATTGGAATATTTAGTCCATATACAGTTAAAGGATGACTGATATATTTGATTGTATGTTCTATCATCTTCCATATTTTTAAATTTGAGCAACATACCTTATGTTTTCCTTTCTCTCTTTTATTCTCTCCTTTTAAGCGAATCAAATGCTTTAAATTGTTTCCTTTTTTCCATCTTTTGGATTACCAATTATATGCTCTTTCAGTGGTCACCATAGAGATTATAATGTAGGTGCTTCAGTTGTTACACTTTCAGCACCACCCAACAGTGCTAGATCCCTAACTCTTTTAACCTCTTCCCATTTGTATTAGCAACTTGCATTTAATCCAGCAATTCTAGAAGACATTTCTATTATTTTGTTCAGTCAGAATTCATTTCCATTTATCTAAATATTTACCTTTTCTTATGTTTTTACTTATTTCTACATTTCCGTGATTACAATTGTAATCATTGCTCTTCTGCTTAAAAAAAATTGCTTTAATATTTTTAGTGCATGTTGTTAATATCAAATTTGCTTAGTTTTTGTTTGTCAGAAAATACCGTTACTGAAACTTCATTTTTCCCAACATTTTATTATGAAAATGTTCAAACCCACAAGAAAGCTGAAAAAATGTTAAAACAAATACTTGAGTGCATACCCTCATCTTCGACTGTGAACATTTCACCTATTTGATTTATCATATACATAAATTCCCATCCAGCCATCTCACTGTCAACTCATTTTGTTTTGGACACATTTTAGAGTAAATTTTAGGCATCAGTATATTTGCCCCTAAATACTTCACCATTGATGTCATTGTAAGAGTCTGGTATTTATTTAGAGTTTCTTTCTTTCTTTTGATGTAAAATTTATATACAATAAAATCCACAAAACTTAAGTGTATAGTTCCTGAATTTTGAAATATGCATATACCTATGTAACTGAACACCCAAAAAAATAAACATTATCACACCAAAAAGTTCCCTCATGGCTTTTCCCATCAATTCTCATGCCAAAACACAAATGCTAACTATATTTCTGCCTCTTTTTAATGAAATATTCATTTTTCTCTTAAAAAAGACAAAATATTGATGAGATATATTAAATAAGACCTAAGTGAAAAGACAGATATGCCATGTTTGTGGATCAGAAAACTCAACATTGTTAAACTATTAGTGCTCTCCAAATTAACCTAAAGAATCAATTGATTCCAAATATAGTTGCAGCAAGCTGTTAATCTAAAAATTAACAGGCTGAGTCTATATTTTTATAGAAGTATAAAGACCTTGGATATCAAAAACAGCCCTATGAAAGGTAAAAGTTGAAGGACTTACACCACAGATTTCCCGTGGAGGGGTAGTAGGCAAGACAGTGGGGGACCGATGTAGGGACAGACAGACAGCCCCGCAGAACAGAATAGAGAGCCCCGAGTTGGGCTCATACTAAATAATCAAGTAATTTCCAAAAACATTGCCAAAATATCCAGTGAGAAAAGAAATTCTTTCAATAAATAGTGCTAAAAAATCTGGATATTAAAAAAATTGCCCCTAGTTCATACCATATACAACAGACCTAAGCTTAAAAGGTAAAATTATAAACCTTAGAAGGAAAATATAGGAGAATATTTTATCATGTAAGAAAGGTTTCTTAGGTGGGTCATGGAAAGCAATAACCCAGACTTCATCAAAATTAAAATGTTTTTCTGATTAAAAGGCACCATTAAGAAAATAGGTATAAAATCCACGGAGTGAGAGAAAATATCCTCACAGTCTTTAGCTGATAAAGGACTTGTACATATACAATATATAAAGAATCCTAAACTGGTTAATAAAAAGAGACGATGTCGAAACAACCCAAGTGCCCATCAATACGCAAGTGGATTAATACAATGTGGTATATATATGCCATGGAGTTCTACTCAGCCACAAATAACAATGGTGATCTAGCATCTCTTGTATTATCCTGGATAGAGCTGGACCCATTCTACTAAGTGAAGTATCCCAAGAATGGAAAAACAAGCACCACATGTACTCACCATCAAATTGGTACTAACTGATCAACACATATGTGCACATATAGTAATAACATTCACTGTGTGTCGGGCATATGGGAGGGGGGAGCAGGGGATGGGTATATTCATACCTAATGGGTGTGGTGCCCACTGTCTGGGAGATGGACATGCTTGAAGTTCTGACTCAGGTGGGGCAAAGACAATATATGTAACCTAAACATTTGTACCCCTGTAATATGCTGAAATAAAAAAAATTTAAAAAAGAAAACATTAAAAAGAAGAGAGAAATAATCCAATAAAAAGGGCAGAATTCTTAACAGACACTTCACAAAAGAAAGTGCACAAGTGGTTAATAGGCACATTACAAAGTTCTCAATATCATTAGTCAGCAGTGAAATGAAAATGAAAAACAAAATATATCACTTCATACACACTGGAATAGCTAAAATTAAGACAACAGAAAATACTAAATGTTTGAAAGGATGTGTTCTAATGGGAATTCTCATACACTGTTGGTGGGGATGTAAAATGTAACAAACACTTTGGGTGAATATCCGTTAGTATTTTCTTTTTTTTTTTTTTTGAGACACAGTGTCACTCTGTTGCCCAGGCTAGAGTTCCGTGGCATCAGTCTAGCTCACAGCAACCTCAAACTCCTGGACTCAAGCAACCCTACTGCCTCAGCCTCCCGAGGAGCTGGGACTACAGGCATGTGCCATCATGTCCGGCTAATTTTTTCTATATATTTTTAGTTGTCCAGCTAATTTCTGTCTATTTTTAGTAGAGATGGGGTCTCACTCTTGCTCAGGCTGGTCTCGAACTCCTGAGCTCAAATGATCCTCACACTTCGGCCTCCCAGATTGTATTTTCTTTAAGCTATATATATACTTACCATATGACCCAATAATTTCACTCCCTTGGTGCTTGTCTAAAAACAATGGGAGTAAATCTATACTGTGTTTAAAAAGCTATGTCAGAAAATCTTTCCAAAGCTTGGAGCTTATAAGAATATAAGTTTCTCAAAGACAAGAAACACAAGACAGTAAACACACAAGTTTACTGTGTCACAAACATGGATATTCCACTTAGCTCCCTTGCCCTGCTAAACCTAGCTCAAAGCAAAATGTCTCCCAACTAGCAGAGGTCCAATAAATAAAATATTGCCTATTTCAATGAATAAATAAATAGAAGTTATTTAAACAATGGCAAGTTCTGATGACTTGGGCTTCACTTTGATCAGCTCATTTCACAAACCATGTATGGGATGAGGTGGGCCCGTCAGATACCTCACAGAGCAGAATCGTCAGTAAAACCACTGTTATCATTTCACCATCCCACAGGTAAATTTCAAACAGCAAGTGAGGGTGTCTGGGGAATTTGCTGGCTGGCCTGGTTTGTTCTGATGGTGGGTCCCAGTGCTGGGCAGTGCTTGACCGATAGATGCCACATTCGGCCAAGGCTAGAAGCTTGCATCAACCTCTGATGTGACTTGGTGCCATTTGGAAGAAGTCTTCCAGGTAGATGATATGAAGATTGATTTGGTCAACATGCCTGCATTTGCAAATTCATCTTTGGTTTTCCAAAAGGCCTAAAAGTTAAAAATCAACCTGCACACCAATTGCAGAAGTCCTCGAAGCTAAGATTAAGGATCGTGTCCTGTGATCCAGCGACACATCTTACCACCTTTCTCACTCGCCAAACAGGTACTGACTGTGTCCTACCACAGCCAGAAGCTCGCAGAACAAGGCACCTGCTTTTGAGTTTCTTCCAGACCGGCCGTGGAGACAGACAAGGACGCACACAATCCCAGTCCAGCGCGTGAGGTGTGTTAAGATTATGTGCTGTCCTAGATCAGCTAAGCCAGCCAGGTGGGCAGTGGGGCAAGGGTCTCTTAGTGACAACAGTGTTGAGTGAACCAGCTGAGGGTGAGCTGGAGGGGGCTCCAGGGCAACAAGGAAGGCTGAGCCCACGAGTTCACAGAGCAGGGGCCAGAAGTGGCATGGCATGATCACGTGGTCAGAGCCAATGAGGTGCAGGAGAGAGGTCCCTCGAGACCTCAGCTGTCAACTCCCTTACCACCAACTCCCTATGAGAAGACTGAGAACGCAGAGGCCGAGTCACCCACTGAAGCCACAGAGCTGCCATGAGTCAGAGAGAAGCCAGGGCATCCTACGAGGGTGACTCAGAGGCTCCTTCCCCGACCCGCAGGGCAGAGGGCACAGGACGATCCGGGCTGACACCTTTGAGACAAGGTGCTGCTCTTCTAATTCCTTACCAGAGTCAGATCAGGGAAGCAGGAATTTTTATTTTTAATCAACAAGATTGTTTTATCCCATCTACATTATTCTTCTCAGTATTAATAACTTAAAATGATGAGAGAAAATCTAATCTTTAAACTTCAAGTAAAAGATAACTTTCTCAGTGCAGGAAGTCTTTGAAAGAGCAGTCATTTTCCCACCTAACATGTTATTAGCAAACACTTCAGTACGCTAATTATTTTCACAGGCACTCGTAGAAAGCAGGTAAAAATATCACTGTTAATGTCTTCCTGCAAGAATCTGATACTAAAGACAGTTTAATTGGCTACCACATTCCTGAACTAAGATGTAAATTATAGAAAGAGTTACAATTCTCCAAGTATACACAAACCCACAATAAACGAATTGTTCACAGTTCAAAGGTCGGGCTCCCCAGCAAGGCCACACTGCAGCTTAAGGCATGCACACCTGCGGCCCACGAAGCCAGGGAGTGCAATGGCCTGGAAGGGCGGCTTCTGGATGCACAACGTCTGGTGCACGGTCCTTGGTCCCGATGAGGCAGGCCTGCCAGGTGTGCATCACAAGACAGAACTGGTCACCCCCAGATCTGTAAGGCCAAATTATCTTTCAAGTTTTCAAATCTCTTCTCTGTCTACAATGGAGCTGATTACAACCCACTTGAAAAGGATGGATTCTATGGGAGGGAACCTTCTATCTGCATGTGAGGCCTTGGCCGGTGACATGAGGTTGTCCCACAGTGCTGACGAGAAGCACAGGGACTCTGGCTTTACGGGAAGGTCCAGGCCATGGGTCAGTGGGTGCCCCGGGTGCTCTGCCCTGCAGCTCTGACACAGTGCCGTGGTGAGCACTCGTGGGGACAGCCGGAGCACAGAGAGCCATGGGGGGAAGGGGGTGATTCCTGCCTCCTGCTGAGTCCACGCCAGGCTCCTGCCCCCTCCCAGGGAAGGGCCTTGGAGAATGAATGGCCTCCACCTATGGAGAAAAGGAGCTGCTTGAACCTTTGTGTCCCTCATCTTTCGTTCTTCCTTCCAGCCCCTGCTGACCCCCCTCACCTGCCATCCAACCTGTTACCAAGGTGACGGGTGGATTTGCTCGTGGAGATGGGGAGGGCTAGGGAGTGTCCCACATAAGACTAGTCTGAGTAGGAAGAGGGACCTAGGGAGTTGTCCCTGAGAGCCGAGGGGCAAAGAGCAGTGGGATGGCATGTCCATGTGGGACAAGAGGGGCGGGGCCTTGGTCCTTCTCCAGGGCAGACCTAACCCAACAGGGGGGTGACCTAGACCTGCAGAGCCAGCCCCCTGCAGAGCCATAGGAACAGGACCTGCCCTTAGCCCCTCTGTCCCTATGACAACACTGCGGTGTCACCTGCCTGTCTCATGCTGCTTCAGATGACCTCTTCGTAAATTTTAACTAACATGAAACAATGGCTTTCATCTCAGTGAACAGTGTCATTCATCCACACCTGCCCGCCCTCCACAAACCTTGAGTCCCACCATTCAGCATCTCTGCCACAGAAACCCCTGGTCCCAGGCCCCATGACAACTGCCGGGACCACTGCCCCAGCCTACTCCCTGGTCGCCAGGCTGTGCTCTGGCTCCTCCATCCTAGGGACACACAGCAGCACGGGGTCATCTGGAGCAAACAGCAGTTTGCACATACATCCGCCTGTGTCCACCCTCCCCTCCCCACCCTATCCCAGCATCAGAATCAAGTCCCTGTGCCTTGCTGTGACTCCAGGCCCTCAAGAAGTGCCCCTTGGTTCCACTCACCCACACACCCCAGCTGCATAGGTCCCCTCCCTGTTCTGCCACACCCTAAGCTCCTTCCTGCCTCAGGGCCTTTGCACTTGCTGTTCCTTCTGCTGGGAAGGCTCCCTCCGGCCACTGCCTGTGCCTGCCTCGCCCTCAGCATTCAGGGAAACTGACCAACTAAATCAGTCCCAAGTGAGTGCTGTGACATCAGCCTAGCTCACAGCAACCTCAAACTCCTGGGCTCAAGCAATCCTTCTGCCTCAGCCTCCCGAGTAGCTGGAACTACAGGCATGCACCACCATGCCTGGTTAATTTTTTCTACATACATATTTTTAGCTGTCCATATAATTTCTTTCTACTTTTAGTAGAGACAAGGTCTCGCTCTTGCTCAGGCTGGTCTCGAACTCCTGACCTCAAGCGATCCTCTCACCTCAGCCTCCCAGAGTGCTAGGATTACAGGCGTGAGCCACAGCACCCAGCCTACCTGTGATGTTTCACTGTTGAAGAAACTATCGTGAAAAGGACAGAAACCACCAACACCTAAGGCCAAAACTAACAAACAACAAAACCTTCATTACAGTTACAAAGCAACACAAAAACAGAAGAGTCAACGTACATGGAAATGCTGAGCTTTGTTTCTTGCATTTGTCAGTAATGTAGACTGAAGGCCAGGGCTTCCTCTTCAAAACAGCTCAGCACACACATCTACATCTGCCTCTACCAAAATCCCACCAAATTAAAGAAGAAATATCAAAAGTTAGAATAAATGCATGTCAGTAATGGAAAGTAAAATGATTGCATTGGAAGACTAGAACATTGAGTAGTTTCTGGAAGCTATAAGCCAGTAGTGATGACATTGACAGAGAAAACCCACACAACTAAAGAGCCCTTTATAAAATAAAAGCAGGGCCATGAAGAAGCATGGGGTTCTCCCAGCAGTAGTCCAGATAACCACATGGTCTGAGGCATTATGAGTTGGGAAAACGAGTGACTGTGGCGTTGCCCATGGAGTAATTAATTAAAGTCATGTTGAACAGCTGTGCCACTTCCTGCCCCCCGAACTGCTGGGCCCTGGCTTGCCCCAGGCTAAAGCCGGCAGCACCGTTTCCTGTGTGCAGGAAGATCCGGCTTGGGAGACCCAAGAATGAAGTCGGCCTTGAGTGAGACATGGGGCACTGCCTCAGCGTATTCTGGTGGGCGACAAGGACTCCTCATAGCGAGCAGGTAAGCTTCGCAGGCACACAGAAGAAACCCTTGCTCACATAAGCTGGTGCGAGGAGCGTCCCCCGCCACAGCTTGGGGATTGATCGTTTTTACCCACTGCACAGAAAGCTCAGCATTGATACGTCTTAGCAAAGCTGTGTTGAGAAAGTGCTTTCTCATCCGTAGACGCTGCAAGAAATAAGGTAAAGTTATTCCAGCTTTGCCTTACCAACTGCGGTGCTAGGAAATTAACCCAATCTCTCAGCCCCCGTTTCTATAAAATGAGGACAGGAAACACATCCAGCGAGGCCACCGAGAAGAAAGCAGGGGGCGCAATGACTGGCACACCGCGCACTCTCCAAGCACAGCCAAGGACCAAGCTTTCTCGCTGTGCTGAACTTCGCATTCCAGTTCCCAGCCCCACCCACAGTCCCCAGCAGGGCAGCCTGGCTCTGCCACATGGCCGTGTCCCAGCTGCAGCCCACGGGACCTGCGTGGGCCCAAGTCTCATGAGGAGCTAATGTGGTGTCTGCTCAGCCACCATCATGGTGTATCTTGAGGATCTGAACTAAGAGAGGCAGAGACGGAGAGAGTTAGAACTTCAGTTATGTTCCCAAAGAACTAACTATGAGAGACATTTCTGGTGGTAAAATCCTGGAGATACCGTGATTCCCAACTGCCCTGGGATCATTTTTAAGCCATTCTTTGGATTTGATGAACTCGGTAACATTAAAATAATCTCCCTTTTCTTGAGCCAGTTTAAATGTGTTTCTGTTTCTACAGCTGAGCAGCCCCAGGTCCAGATAAGAATGATGGATGTCAGTTTCCTCCCTGTCACCATATGGTAGGAAACCCCCCGGGGAGTGGAGGTGGCTGTCATCTTCCCAAGGTCTCATCGTGAGTCAGGGATGGATCCGGGCACGGGACCAAGCTCTCCTGACCTACAAACCAGACCTGTTGGTAGATCTCATATTTATCTCCTATGTTTAGTTAATGAGAAATTTCATTTGACAGACTATTAATTATTTCACTCAGCATGAGAATTGAGCAACTGTATCATCTCATAAGAACAAGTAAATATGGGGCATTTTAGAACTGACCTTGTCACTATTAACTGTGCCTTTAAATAGTCAACAGTACATAATAAAACTTTATTTTTTTAATCTCAAAAGATTGGTTTACACTCAACATTTTGGAAATCTCTGTTAAATAAATAGTGAATAGCAACAACGCTAACAAAAACAAATAATAAAAGCTAACATTATTGAGAGCTTATTATGTGGCATTTTATAGATTAGGCCCAGAGATTAATTAATTTGCCCAACTCACACATCCAGTAAGTGGTGGAGTTGGAATTTGAACCCAATAACGTGGGTGTGGTAGACACCACGGTGCCTCACCCAGACCCCTGTGAGGCTGGTACACACCCACCAGCTGCTGTGAGTGCTGGCTGCTGATGGCACCTCACCTAGGAAGTCATGTCCCCTCCCTGTGGCCCACTGGCAATGTCTTACAGACGTGAGGTACGAAAGACTGACCTGAGCCTCAAAGAGGTATCAATTTGGTGTGCGGTAGGTCCCAGAGCCCTTTCTGCATGAGCCAAGTGCCACAGGCTGAATGTTTGCTCCCCCCAAATTCACATATTGAAACCTAATCCCCAGTGGGATGGTCTTAGGAGCTGGGGCCCTTGGAAGGTGATTAGGTCATACGGCTGGAGCCTTCATGGAGGAAATTAGTGCCCTTATAAAGGAGACCCTAGGAAAAACCCTTTCCCCTTTCACCATGTGAGGTTACAGAGAGAAAGTGGCCATGTGTGAACCAAGAAGCAGGCCCTCAGCAGACACCAAAGCTGCCAGCACCTTGATCTTGGACTTCCCAGCCTCCAGGACTGTGGGAAATAAATTTCTGTAGTTCATAAGCCACCTAGTCTATGGTATTTTGTTATAGCAACCCAAATGGACTGAAACACCAAGGAAAGATTTCCCTAAGACCACACCCTTATTCAGCTTTCTCCTTCCCTGTCCCAAGTCACTTTCTCTTCCACGGGTTTTTCCTGAGGAGTGTTGCCTCTGTGGCCACATGTCCCTGAATCTCTGTCTCAGACTCTGCTTCTTGGGAACTTGACCCAAGACAGGTGATGTCAGAATTGGGCATAGAAAGCAGACTCTGAGAATTGGATGCTGAGATGAGATCACTCTGCCACCCAGGTGGCGACGATGACCTCGTAACCGTGGGTACGTGGGGCACTGACAGTCTCTGGCACGTGGAAGCAGTGAAGCTCCTGAGACTTTCACCTGCGGGGAACTGGGATCAGATGTAGGTCGAGGGGGTGCTCTGGTCTGTGCAGGGTCTTTGGCATCGGGAGATAAGGGAGAGATTACAGATAGGAAGACCGTGGAATTGGGTAGCTGTTGCTGAGTGCCAACAATGCTGTGAAGAGAGGAAACGACAGTCTGCTGACAGTCACTTCAACTTAAAGCAATGTGTGACAGTGAGAGGGCTCTCTGGGCATCATTTCAAGAGATCCCGATCTCCTACAGCCAGAGGACAAACAGAGCTAAAGACCAGGCACAGGACTTGATTGAAAGAATGACCCAAGACAAAGACAGATGTAAACTTGTGGGCAGCGGCAAATGGCTTAGCTGGCTGGCCGGGGTCCTGGAGGAAGAAGTATTGGAAGACTGGGGATGGGAGTTCAGAAAGAGACACGTGTGAGGACCCATGAGAGTGGGGAAAATGTGAAGATCTCTCACCCCACACCAGGGAGCCACCTTACTGAGGAAACAACTTTGTACGGCCAGTGGGCAGGGTGACGCATCCACCCAATGGCAGTCAGTCCCTGCTCTGGGCACCTGGGCTCACACAATGGCTTCAGGCTTGTGACAGCCAGGTTATCGGGAGTGGGGCTAACAGTGGACCCAGGCACATAAGCACCTTCTCACTAAGGCTGGTCCAGCAACTGCCACTGCTGAAAGCCCAATGTGTCCCCCACACAGACAGATTCCAAGCCCCTGATCTGCGCCCTCCCTTGAGAAGACCACTCCATTGTTTCAGGGGAAAGATTGTCATCTCAGATCCCAGCATCCTGGGAGGGCAGCAGTTCATGCCAACTGGGTCAGACACACGTAGGGTAACTTTCCTGCCCACAGCCTGGGCCACACACTACCCAAGGGCACACGTGGATCCTGGGTAACATCACCCCAGTCCCAGGAAGCCCCTGGATGGCAAAGGAGCTGTGGCCATGGCAACAGGACCACGGAACCCACTGATCCTACCGCACACCACCATTGGAGGCTGGAAGCCTGATGAAATAATGACATTAAAGGTCAGCTGAGGTTCTGGCTTGGAGCTGATGCCCTGTGAGGACAGGAAACTATCCCTCAGGATGTGACAGTCATTAAACCAATGGTCTTCATGTGGTGCCACATCCTTAAGGGAATAATTGCCGAGTCTGGAAAACAAGGAAGACTGGGAGTGGCCTCCCCGGCCCCCTCTCCCAGGGAACCATGGAGCACCTGTATTTTCTATCTCCACTATATAAACTGTGGCCAGTCTTAACTAAGGGATCAGAGGTCCTTTTACCAAGAGGTGTGATGCTGCTAACAGGAAATGTAGAAAGAATCCTTCTAAATACGAAGCAATTGCTGTTTTCTGGTCACTGGGCTCTTTGCACTAGAGGGTCAGTAGCACATAAGCAGCCACCTCGCGGGCAGGGGTGACTTTCCCTGAGCACTAGGAGGTCAGTGCAGCACTCCAGCTACACAGTGCTGCTCCAGGTAACCCACCTGGGAGTCTCTTGGTGCCCAGTGCCCAGCTTTAATAGTAATAGAGAAATATAGAAACTGGAGCCCAATAAGGGCTTGGCAACCAGGGTTTCTGACCCATCAAGGATGAGAGTTGGGTTGACCCACCATCTGACCCACCCAGACCAGCCAAAGCCCTGGTGTGAGAGGAATTTAGTGTGGGCAGCCTTAGGGCCATCTTGACCATGGTAGGTATAATTTCTCCACCCGCCCTCCTACCATAAGTGTCCCCAAGACATGTGGGTGTGGAATCACGGGTGCTGTAAAGTTAATGTGGGAGGTAAGTGGGCTTGAGCACTGCACGGGGCAGAGTGTCCCACCCACCCAGCCTCCCTCTACCAGGTAAGCACCCCCATTCCCCGGCTGTTGCGTGGGGAGGGGATGTTGAGGGATCTCAGCCAGTCCTGTCTCTGAGGAATTGTCCTGTTGGTCTGAACTGTGGCATGGGGATGGGTGTGGCCCACAGCCCATGCGTGATTAACACGAGGGCACAGAGTCCTGCCCCCTTGACCCCAAGGCCTGCAACTCCCCCACTGGTTTACGCCCTCCCTCAATAAATCGCAAGAACTCGAATCCCTGTTTTTAACTTTATGCCTAAGGAACCCAGTGTAAGCCGCTGGATGCTAGGTTAATCCACGTTTAGCCATCATTCCCAGAAGAAGGAAAACACAGCTTTTGACTTTGCAGTTGGCTTTTATAACTCATCTTAAAGTTCTACTGGGGCTAATACCATTATGAACTACAGCTACATACAGCACACAAGAGTAAAAGGAATAATAATGATGTTCTGAACGACTGAGATGGCAAAGGTACCAGCATGATATAATTGCTCTATTTAAAAAAATCAATATCTGCCTACACACAACACTGCAACACTGTCATTAATAAATGTCTCCCTAATTACCCGAGAGTCTAAATAAAAATTGTTTCAATTCATTCACATTGTCACTTGCTAAAATCGTACCCTATTTGAGGTGTGGGATGTACTTTGGTCCATCTTCTCAAAAGAAAAATGTCTCCTATTTCCTACTGACGAGATTGTTTTCTTCATGGTTTCTTTTTTAGGAATTTGTTATCAAAACTTGAAAAGAAGCACTTTAATTATATTTTTAAAATAATTTCTTGTCAACCATACTGGTGACAACTTGTCAATTATATAGTTTTGTTCGTGGTTTAGAAACATGGAGGTCTTTGCAGGAAGTTTCCCCACAGCCGGAACTTTGTCTAGCTGTGCGTGTGTTTTCACGTTACACAAATCAAAGACCAGAGCGCTGGGTGGGGTTACCCAGGTCACAATCATTAAGACAAAAAGAATAAAAATAAACAAAAAACAGAAAAAAAACCACGAAGGTTTAATTTAAGAGATGGACTCTCAGAAACAACTCTGCACCCGCTGCCTCCAAGCCCAGCCCCACCTGCGGGGTCTCGCATTCCCTGAGGTCTTCACAGGAATCACTCGGGGTCCCCAGAGGTGGAGCTGGGATCCTTGTTTTTAATTTGAAGCAGGGCCAGGACAAAAGCCTAAAACCTCTGACCTTAGCCTAAACTTTCCCTAAAGCTGTAATTTAAAGGTGGGGAAGAAGGCACCAAGGAGTGCAGAGATGCACTACACGTCCAAAATAGTCATGCGCCACCCGCGGCCAGCACAGCCCACGAAAGCCACCCCCAAGGCCCCTTGTGGTGTATCTTCCTGCCCACGGCCTGGGAAGAAGGATACCATGAGGTTTTTGTACATCTGGTTAGAATCACTAATGAGCCACTTTTGCCAGTTTTTAGACCCAAGAACAAACACCAGTGTGACCAAGGATCATGTTAGTCAAAAGAACTTAACTATCACTCCATTTTTACAAAAGGAGAAAAAAGTTAACCAAAGTGTATGTGAACTTTTAATGTTTATCTTTTTTAAAATATTGAAATATTTTAAATATACAAAAACAGAAAAAAAGATAGCAAACACCCACTTAGAGATTGCCCTGTCACTAAATATTGAAAAGCTGACTAATTACCATAACTTAAAAAAGACAATATACTTAATATCAGCTTTTATAACTGCTCTCTGATCCCACTTGCAAAAGTCACTACTTTTCTAAAATTTATGTTTATCACTCCTTGCGCTTAAATTTTTTATATGTTCATCTACATAAATAATAGAGTGGTCTGATGTGATGTTAAATTTATATTCTGAATATTTTCTTCTGTAACATGTCTTTCCATTCCAACAGAACAGAAAAACATTTTTAATCTTTTTAAGACAAATCCATATAGATATATGTGGATTTAATTTATACATTTTGACTGCTCCATAAAAATCCAATCACATGCATGCATTGGAATTTCTTTAGCAATTCCCCTACTGATAGAAATTTAGGTTGTTTCAAAACATAGAATTATTTATACTCATATAACCACAATTTTCTAATAGTTACCATCCTTTTGGAATACACTCTCCTGGGGATATATACCTCTCTATAAATATACATTTATAATATATATGTGCTATATATTATATATATTTTACCAAGTGATATATATATCTGTATATGTATATACACATACATATATATTTTTATATATTTATTTTATTTATCATTTATATTTATTCATTACTGAATTTGGTTTACTAATATTATTTAATATGTTTAAATCCATGACCCCTGCTGAGACTGGCCTTGGCTTTTCCTTCCCTATACTATCCTTGTCTAGTTTAGAGATGGGCTCTCCTAGCCTCATAAAAGGAGTTGGATGTTTTCCTGCTCTTTTAGTTTTCTGGAATAATTTGTACCTTTTAGGAATTACCTAATTCATGAAGGTTTGGTAAAATTGCCAATAAAGTCATCTGTCCTTGGTATATTTTGTGGGTAGTTTTGTGAATTAATTCAACGTTTTCTTCTTGTGTCAATTTTGGTATTTCATTTAAAAAAATTGCCATTGACAAAATTTTTTGTGATATTGGCTTATACTTTTTAAATCTGTTCTATCTTTAGCTATGTCTCTATTTTTATTGAATTTTAATTTATGTCTGTCATTGGTTGGCTTGGCCTGAGATTAGTCAGTGTTCATACATTCTTTACAAAGAATGCATGAAATGTTCACCTTTGCTAAGGGTATTTATTCTATATTTCATTAACTTATTATCTTATTTTTATTACTTTTTCCATTCAGTGTGTTCCACTATTTTTTTCCTCTAATTTGAACTCAAGTCTTTGTTTATTAGTTTTCCATCTTTCTTCTTCTATTTTGAGACTAAAGTTTCCTATAGGAATATCTTAAACTGAATCTTAAAAGATTTAGCATATAACATTTCAATTATAATTTGGCTCCAAATTTCTTACATTTCATTATGATTTCCTTTTTTGACCCACAAAGTATATAAAAGTGTTTTTAATAGTTATTTCCAATGAATGACTATTTTTATCTGAGTATTATATATTGATTTTGAGTTTTCATATTAGTCAGAGTCAGAGAATGTGTTTTCTATAATATTAAAAAGGCTTCTATGTTCAGAAAATGACAGGATTAAAAATAATCACAGCATTAATCTTCACAGACTTGAAAAGTACAGAGCAACAGCAGAATTTTCTAAAGGGTCAATGGACTTTTAGCAGAACAAGCCATGTCAGATGGTGCCCACAACCTTTTGTCCTTCTTTGCCTGCTTATTTCACTTAGAAAAATGTCCTCAAGTTGGTTTCATCCATGCTGTTGCAAATGGCAGGAGTTCCTTCTTTGTTAAAGCTGAATAATATACACATGTTTCTGGACCCTCAGGTTGTTTATATCCAGAAGCGAGATCGCTGTTTTACATGGCAGTTCTATTTTTATTTTATTTTGAAGAGATCTCTACACTGCTTTCCATATGGCTACACCAATTTACACTCTCACCAACAGTGTGAAAGGCTTCCCTTTTCTCCATGTCTCCAACAACGCTTGTGATCTTTTATCTTTCTGACAACAGCCATCCCAACAGGTGTGAGGTGATGTCTCTCTGTGGTTTTGCATTTACCTGAACATTAGTGCTGAGCACTTTCTCATACACCTGTTGGCCATCTGTACATCTTCTTTTGAAGAACGTCTATTTAGGTTCTTTGCCCATTTTTTTATCAGGTTATTTGGTTTTTGCTATTGAATTTTATGAGTTCCTTATATATTTTGAATATTAACCCCTTACTGTCCATATGGTTTGCAAGTATTTTCACCTATTCCATAGGTTGCTTTTCCATTTTATTGATTATGTCCTTTGCTGTGAAGAAACTTTTCAGTTTGATATAGTCTCACTTATTTATTTTTGCTTCTGATGCCTGTGCTTTTGGTGTCTAATCCAAAAAATAATTGCCAAGACTGATGTCAAGAAGCTTTTCCCCTACATTTTCTATAGAGATTTTTATGGTTTGGAGTCTTACGTTTAAGTCTTTAATCCATTTTGAATTGACTTTTTTGTGTGTATGGTGCAAGAAAAGGATCCATTTTGCATATAGATATCCAGTTTTCTCAACATCATTTATTGAAGAGTCCATTATTTCCCCACTGTGTATTTTTGGTGCTTTTGTTGAAAATTAGTTGATTATATATGCTTCGGTTTATTTCTGGGCTCTCTATTTTTGTTCCGTTGATCTATGTGTCTGTTTTTATTCTGGTAGTATAATTTTTTTCATTACTATAGCTTTTATATATGAATAAATAGAACTAATAAGCAAATTCAGTAAAGTTGCAAGATACAAAATCAACATTCAAAAATCAGTTGCATTTCTATAAACTAATTTTAAACTATGTGAAAAAGAATCCAGAAAACAATCCTATTTACAATAGCATCCAAAATATATTTAAAATACTTAAGAATAAATTCATCCAAGGAGATGACAGACTTGTACACAGAAAACTATAAAAGTTGATCAAAGAAATTGTAGATGATACACACCAATGTAAAAATATCCCACGTTCATGGATTAGAAGTAATATTGTTAACATGTCCAACTACCCAAAGTGATCTACAAATCCAATGCAGTCCTTATCACAATTTCAATGGCATTTTTCTCAGAAATAGAAATAGCAATCCTAAAATCCACACAGAACCACAAAAGACTCTAAATCTCTAAAGCAAACTTGATGAAGAACAAAGCTGGAGGCATCACATTTCCTGATTTCAATGCTGTCCTTTTAAATAGTTCCAGCTATTTAGTTCCAGACAGCTGAGAAATTCTGAAATAAAATACTTCATTTTAATGCAGTTCCAACCAAGATAGCATTTATCCTGATGTTAGAAAATTTTATATTACGTCCAATGTAAAATATTCATCAATTAATAGTCAGTGGGAATGAACTGGGCAGCCAAGTCTCCAGGCTTCGTGAGTCCTTCCCATGGCTGTCACATTTGATGTTGGGACCCTCACCCAGGAAGCCATGAGTGTTTGCGCTGTGGACAGCCCCAGAGAGCTGCTCCTAAGGTGGCCCGGCCAACAGCACAAAGCCACACTCTGTGACTAAGGGAGGATGACTATTTAAGGCCAAATCAGCTTACGGACTATTCTTGAAAACAGGACCTTATTCTCCCAGGAATTTTGGGGTCTCCTCTCCCACTCTCAGCACAAATCAGATGGAACAAAGGAACATTCCTGGGCTCCATCTCAAAGCAGACACAAGAGGCATGGTTAATGTCATCATCAGGGAAAGAAATAAGACCTAGAAGTATGTAGAGGCAGAAGCATCCACTCATGGGAGGAGAGTGTAGGGCCTGGGTGTCCCACGGACACGGAGGCCACTCTTCATTCCATAAGTGCAGGCATCACTGGTGGGTGCTGTGGGCACAGCGTGTGCCACCCTCACAGCACCCACGACCCCAGGGGCAGGGGGCTCTCTGCCCGCTGTCGCAGCCCTTTGTGTCTATTGTTCACTAAGTAGTGGTTCAGAAATTAGTTCCAGGATGAAGTTAAAAACAAAATTTGATTGCTCAGACCAGGTTGTATCTAGGAAGAATATTCTCCTGAAAATAGCTATACTCTAATTTTTAAATTTAAATTATAATTTAATAGGAGGGGCTGCCCAAATGTAGAAGTGATGAGGCCAGGCAAGAAGAGGGGAGAGAATGGACTTGAAATGATCTGCTGCTGTGCGCAGTGCATCTCCCTCCTCACACCGCGCGACCCTTCAACAAGCCTGATGTGTCGTGAGCATGAGGACCCTCATTCTGCCGGAGAGTTTTAGTGGGATTCAGAAAGATCCAGGGACTGGCCCAGGCACAGTCTAGACGTGAACTATCCATCTGCCTCCAGAAGCCATCATTCTAGACTGATTCCCAAGTTCAGAAAAGTTCCAGCCAAGTCTCATTCCACGGCGGAGAGAAACACGACCTCCCCAGTGCCCTCTCAGCACGAAGACTCCCCAACGGGGTGTGTTAGGAGAGAGTGGCTGTTTTACTAGGTCGGCGCTTCATGCCCACACCTGTTCTTTCCTCCTGGCCTCTCCTCTCTCCGTCTGCCTGGCTCGGACCCCTTCTCTTCATTTCCCATCTCCTCCAGCCCCCCGGGGGCTTCCCCCTCGCTGAGGGGTGCCTCTCTGAGAAACCAGCACCTCCTGGTGTAGTGGGTTGAATGACTGCTCTCCCCAAATTATTCCACCTGGAACATGAGAATGTGACTCTAATAAGGGCTTTTGCAGATGCAGTTAAGGTAAAGATCTCAAATGAGATCATCCTGGCTCAGGGTGGACCCTAAATTCAGTGACAAGTGTTCTTGTAAGAGACAGAAAATCAGACACAGAGAGGACACACCACGTGATGATGGAGGCAGGACCACGGTGATGCATCCACAAGCCGAGGAGCACCAAGAATCACCAGCAACACCGGCAGGTAGGGGAAAGGCCTCGGACAGAGCATCCCTTGCAGGACTCAGGAGCATCCAGCCCTCCTGACACCTTGATTCTGAACTTCTGGGCTCCAGAACTGGGATAGATTCAGTATGTGTTGTTGTAAGCCTCCCAGTTCCCTAGGAAACAAGCGCACCATGCTCCCCGAGAAGGCGCTGCTTACCGCCTGGTCACAGCCCCTCCCACAGGTCAGGCAGCGCCTGTGCCTTCTTTGCCATCGGATTCCCAGAGACTGGTACAGGGCATGGCACCGCCTGGATGCTCAGAAAATGCCCATGAATAGCTACCGTCACTGACCTTGGTTCCCTTGCATTAAATCTCCCTGTCCTTGAGACTTCAGACCACAGCAGTAGCCTCTCCCGTTTACTGGGAACGAACCCCATGCCAGGTATTTTGCAGGCAGTCCAGTGTCCCAGGTGGTCCCTCTCAATCGCTCATGATAGGTATTGCTCTCCCCATTTAGCACAAGCAGCAAGGTCAGACACCCTAGTCCCAGCCTCCTGGTGCTGCCCCTGTGGTGGGTTTGAGTCACATTAGCCCAACTTCTGAATATGTGGCTTCTATTCATCTAATTGGAACTGATGACAGAATTAGTGAGTTACGTTTGTCACCCCATATTCAATGCACTTTAATCTCTCACTTTGTCTTTCGTGCTGAGCTGCAGCCAGCCTGGTAGGAGGTGGCACTATACTAGCAGGGACCAAGGAGATGCCCAGAATGGAAGTGACACCGCTTCCTTCTGACACCAGACTGTTGATGCCACAGCAGCTGCATCAGTTTCTGAAAAGTCTCCCGGCCCCATGGTCCTGTGCTATTTGCCAGGTAATGAGACTGACCCAGGTACAGGCACACCTGGGCATGTCCTCCCACAGTGCTTCCCACCGGCGCGCTGCTGTCAGCTTCCTGCCTGTTCTTCCTATGGAATCCTGCACTCCTTGGAAGCTTTTTGCTTTTTCCCTTATTGTGACTATTTCAGACTTACCGTATGTGTCCAAATTGCAAAACAATTAATGGAATCCATTGCAGTTAAATCAATACCTTATTCATTGTTTGCACATCTTTTGCAGGAGGCAGACACTAAAACAAAGCATTTGCCAATATTCTTTATTGGATGATAGCCAGAGCGGTGGGCAAGTGTGTTTAATTTCCCTTCTTTATGAGTTTCCAAGGAGACCAGTCAGATAATGAAGGACATGTTCTGTCAAGCATGCGCCTTTACCTTTCTCAGTCGGTTTACTATTAAATCACACTCACGCACCACTCTGTCTGCACTGACTTCAAATGTGCCCTCGACGGGGCAGCTTCAGCCACCATGCTGTCTGGGTGCCCTGGGCTCCCAGCAGCCGCTCTGGTGGCAGCAGCCACACTGTTCTCCAAATAAAAGGAAAGAAGCCCACAAGAAAAGGGTCAGATGAGAGCTGTCACAGAGAGTTCCAGCCCCACATGGCCATTACATTTTCCTATGCACTATCAGAGTGATGGCAAACACCAATAATGCTTACTAACTCTTGCATGCAACGTCCCATTCCAATCCTAACTACAGAACACAAAGTCTCTTTTCATCTCAAATGTGTCAGTGAGAATCAGCGTTGACCTTGGTGAGCGGAACTGGCAAACAGCTTTCGTGCCAGATTGCACCAACATATAAATCGCCTCTCGAAGGAAGCTGACACTTGGGAAGCTGCCTGGGCCAACAGACCAAGCTGCCCTAATGTTGCCGTACACCTGAACATCTGGGCTCGGTTCCAAACACCCAGGGCCCCTCTGGGACTGACCCATGGCCCCTTGGAGTCCATCGTGCCCAGCGCATGGGCACTGGGTGACTCTCGGGCTTCTCCTGATTTACAGGGGATGCTCGGGCTCAAATCCTGGGCTCTGACTCTGTTCTAGAACCAAGAATTTGAATAACCCAGCTCCCCCGATCATACTACCCGACAAGGGTTGGCAACTAAACTATCCCAGAAAAGAGCCTCTTTGATTTTTAGTTCAAATTACCCTATGACTCTTCACTTTGCTTAAAACAGTCTTTAATTACCAACAGTTCTTTCAGAATAGGATACAGCAAATTAAAGACATTGTTGATATTTTAATGAATACTAGATATCTTTTTTTTTTTTTTTCTCACACTCATTGACAGGGCCTTTATCCACAGCCTGACGTGAAAAGGATACTTGGAATGGGACAGGCAAACCGTGGAGAAGGTAGCCGGGGTCTCCCCAAACTGTGCCTTTCTGTGCCCTTTCCTCTCAACCACTTTTGTTCTCCATCTCCCCTCTGCATCCCATGTACTACTTAACCTGCTTTCAATAAAGGAACCCAAAATCTTTTTTAAAAGGATAATGAGGATTAAGGTTTTCACTGTCGAATGTCTGAGACACCCAGGGATGGCAAATCGGTCACCACTTCCCCACGTGCGGCCCCTGCTGGCCGCCCACCTCTGACTGCCTCCTCCTGGCTCCAGAGCACACTGACCCCTCTGGCTCCTCGCCCAGTTGGTGCTTGGACACAGCCTTAGGGCTCTCCCACCCTCCTTGGGAAGTCGCTCTCCCAAGTTCTGTGGCTGCCCCAGCCCTGTCACCTGGATGCCCGTGATGAAGCCAACACCAGCTCTGTCTCCCCCTGAGTCTTACCCCTTCTTACCTGAAACAGTTAATGTTCACAATCATGGCCACTCTCAGAGTTCAGGCTGGGGACTGCTTTGAATAAGCCATAGGAAGTGACCCCTGGTGAGGAATCTCCACCACCAGCTGACTGCAGGAAATTCCAGCTGACTGCTTCCCCTCCTGCCTCCCTCCCCACCCACAGCACAGCAGACCCTCCCCTCCTATCAGTGTCGGTGGAGGACGTCCTGTGGTCAGAACAGGGAGCTTGTCTATGGCTGTACCATCCTGAATGCACCTGATTTTTTCTAATCTTGGAAGCTAAGCAGGGTCAGGCCTGGTTAGCACTTGGATGGGGGAACAGGGAGCTTCTGGCTTCCTTAGTGTGTGGTGGTTCTGGGAGAGTGCAGCAGGATAAGGATCTTCGGTAGTGAGGTTTTTTCCTACTCTTTCTAATCAGGCATAATTGGTGAGGAGAGAAAATGTAGATACAACCAAGGCACAGAAGCAGAGAGCACTTCTACTCTCGAGCCACACCTCGCTATCATCCCCCACCCCTCCTCCCACCCTCTGTCTCCATCCCCTCCTCCTGTACCCCACTCCCCCGCTCTGCCTCTCCAAGCAGCACAGAGCCCTCACTCTCTCTCACTGCCTGGGGGTCCTCAGAGGGACTCGACCCTGCAGAGCAGAGTCACAAACTCCAAGAGCTGCAAATGCAGTGCATTTTTTTCTGCCTGTGCTTTAAATCTTTTTTTTTTTTTTTTATTTCAGCTTACTATGGGGGTACAAAAGTTCAGGTTATATATATTGCCCATGTACCGCCCATCCCCCCAGTCAGAGCTTCAAGCGTGTCCATTCCCCAGACAGTGCGCAACGCACTCATCATGTAGGTATACACCCATCCCCTCAAAGTATTTGCCCACATTTCAAATCAAGGACATAAATATGTATATTTCCAGATTTTCTTCATAAATTAGAATGTCTGGTGAGCCTCGAACTGCATTTTTACATGATACCTGTTAGCTGGAGCCAAGGGGTGACCACTCTGTGTCTCACCCCGCATACAGATTGCAGCCCTCCCCCTGCCCCATAGGTGGCCTCTGTGGTTTACTAACTGGTAGGAACTGAATGTTTGTGCCCCCACCCAAAAAAAAAAAAAAACCCTCCTGTGTTGAAATCGAATGCCCGGTATGACATCATTTGGAAGCAGGCCTCTGTGGAATGAGCTCTATGAATGGGATTAGTGCCCTAAAAAAAAGAAAGCAAAGGCTGGAGAGCTTACTTTCCCTCCCACCATGTGAGGACACAATGAGAAGTCAGCTGTCTGCAACCCGGAGAGGGCCCTAGCCAGAAATCAACTATTCCAACATCCCGATCTTGCACCTCCAACTTCTTGAACGGTGAGACATGAATTTCTGTTGTTTGTAAGCCACCTAGTCTACGGTGTTTTGTTTAGCAATCCAAATAGACTAAGACACGAACCACAAAATCAGCCAGCTAGCAGGTGGTACACCCTGTGCAGGTGGGATCCCTCATCAAGGATGGAGTGATCAGAGACCCTCTGAGGCACTGGCCCTCAGTAGATAGCCCCCGGGATGACCTGGACCTTATGTGCACTAAAAATAAAACCCTAAGCCCTCTGCTGAATGGACCCCTCTCGGCTAAGGGGGACCCCAGGAAAACCTTGAAACTGAGTTCGCAGCCATGACCGGATGGAAGAGACACAGCACAATGACAAACACACATTCTCTCTCTACTTCATAAATATTCATGACTCCTCTATAGTGTGTTGAATATGCATATTTGACCACCCCCCTCAATATAAAATCCTGCTCCTTTTGGCTTCTCCTCTGAAGCACGTGTGCCTGGCTTCTGGCTGGCTTGGCTTCCCAACCTGTTGGAACGGCTGCCCAGCAAGCAGGCTGCTACCCTTGGTGAGAAATAAAGCTCTGCTTTCTCCAAAGCACAAGGCTCATTATTTTTTTTTAGTTAACACTTATGCAGTACCTGAACTCTAATTTAATGGGTCTGGGGTACAGCCTGAGCGTTGGAGTTGTTGGAAAGCCCAGATGATTCTCATGCACCAGCCGGAGGTGAGCCACGGCCTGACGACCCCTTCTTGTCCTGGACAGTGAGCCACTGTCTAGCGAGTCTCTCTCTAGTCTAAAACTTCACTATCGTCAGATTTCTTTCTTTAGTCTGTTGGGCATCTCAAGAGAAAAAAAATATGTTAGCCTACGTGGTTTAACATATGCTTTGAGTTTTCATTTTAGTTCAAATGAGTCTTGCAAGAAATAGACAGAGAATGTACTTTTTAAGAGTTTCTCCAGTTAACAAAAAAATAAAAATAAATCACCTGGAGAGATAAAAGCTCCAAGCTCTTAGAGGTAACATTTGCATTTCAATGGTGGCACTAAATTGCTTAAGGGTGACATTTAGGAGTTAATTATTTGGTGGGTAGAACAATTTCTTGTACCTAGAGGTAGTTACTGCCAAGAATGACTGGAATTTAGTAAAGTTAAACAACCAAGTAGTAGAGATTGATTTATATAGGTTTAAAAAACAAGCAAAAAAACAGCCATCCTTTGGACAGTGACGATGGGACAGCAGTGATGAATGGAAGAGAATTAAAGGACAAGGAGGTAACATTTTGTTAATCATTAAGTGAAGCATAAACTTCTCCATGCAGGTTATCTCATTTATGCACACATCACCACCAGTGGGTTCCAGGATAATTCCCAAATGACAAGTGAGGAAACAGAAACCTCAGAGGTTAAGTAATTTGCCCACACAACCAGGAAGGGACAAAAAGCTGGGTTGTAGACAAGTGTGCTCCCTGCCCTCGGAGGGGTGTGAGGGGAGGTCGGACATAAGTCTGTGTGCCCCAAGAGCTGGCATCGCTTAGTGCCACCTGCTAGCCAGGCGCTGTGTCCAAAAAGAGGCATGCAAAGATAGAGTCCACGGGACCAGGGAAGGGCAGAATCTGCAGCAAGAAAAGCCAGCTACATTCGCAAGACCTATCTCTATCTCAGCCTTGCAGTCCCATAGAGCAAAACATCCAGCCCCCTGCTCTTAGCGGGTGAGACCTCCACGGAGAAGAGCTGATCCCGGTCTCGCTCAACTGCCTGCCTTTGCAGGCGCAGGACGCAGGTTCTCCGCAGATGGCCTCGCCCGCCTGCTCTCAGGACCACTGTGCTCCTACGACCGAAGGTCTGAGAGACGGCCAGCGGTCACGACACACCACCTGGACATCCCTTGGCTGGCCCTCGGATTCCAGCCATCTGCATGCCCCTCACACAGCCAAGGGCACCCTACAGTGTGCGTGGCAACAGGATGTGGTGGCCTGCCCCCTCTCTCACCCATGCTGAAACAGCTATCCAACCATTACATCTTCAGGGTTGAAATATGTGCCACAGGATGATGCCACTTGTGATAGAAGGTGTCGCTTCTTAGCATATGGCTGGTGAGCACAACACAAGGAACTTTAGAGGACACAGGTGAGCTGCCCACAGACACTGTCTGGGTCTTTGCACAGTAATCACATTGGAAAGATGCAAGAAGCATGCCACGAAAATATAGTGAATGTAGGCACAGCCTGGTGACCTATTTATCCCTTGTGGTGGCAATTTAATGACACAGATGCTTGGGAAATTTCCATTTAACTAGTAGGAGCAAATTCTGTCCTTGTTAAGGTACCTCGAGTTTGGGGACGTTTGGAGCCCAGGATCTCTCTGAGCAGCTAACAGGAGAGGAGGTGAAAACATCAGGGGGGCCCAGACTGGGAAACCAGTGCCCACGTGGTATTGCACCGGTTCACTCTCTGTCTTCCCTCTGTGTTTCATGGATGGCATCTGGGGCCTGTTGGGGATGTGCTCCAGTTCCTCATTTCTCATACCTGGATGTCTTAGGCCAAGCAGAGCAGGGATCCCCACGCTTTTTGGCACCAGGGACTGGTTTCATGGAAGACAACTTTCCACGGACTGGGGATGGGTGGGGGGTGTGTCGTTGGGGGTGGGGTGGGGTATGGAGCTCATGCGGTGATGGGTGGCCCATTTCCTCACAGCCACGGACCGGTAATGGGCTGGTAATAGGGGGTGGGAACCAAAGAAGTAGAGAATTATCACTGATCACCTAGTGTGTAAACAAGACTCCACAAGACTACATAAGATACTTGGGATTTTGTTTTTGTGACAACCCCTCCACCAACTCAGCAAGTCTGAAGGGCCCATGGGAGACACAGTGGGAAGCCCTTGTCTACTCCGGAGACAATTAGCAGGTTAAACAGAACCTCACTCTGCCCCTGGGCTCCAGCCCACCTAATCACACCCAAGCCCCTCAGCCTTCTGGGTGCGAGTGTCCAGCACAGGACGGCCTCAGCTACTGGGCTGTGCTTGGGAAGGGAGACGACTGTGCTTTGCTGTCCTGACGTTGCCGCCCTTCACACGCAGGAGGAGTAGGCGAGAAGTATTATAAGGTACCAAGAGAAGAGGGGTTTTCAGTGGATTATAGTCCCTCCCCCATCTGCTGTCATTACGCATCTAGACTGCACTTGGCCACTCTTCAAAGACACAGCCTCTTTGTAGTTCAGACGAACCACAGAGTGTGAGAAACCATGAGAGCCCAACCCGCTGGGAAGGCCTGGATGCTCCGTGCTTTGAGGAGGAGAGTGCTGTCTCCAGGGACGGACGTGACCTCAGCTCCTAGAGACCAAGTCCCAGGGTGGCAACACTCACGCTCTTGACTAAAATTAATTCCAAAATGGCACCTTTTGCTCTTGCAGGCCTACTGCTTTCACAAAAAGACACATCTCATAATTTATCCTTTTTTAATTCCTGGTAACTTATACCTAAGAGTCTAAGAACAGTTGTGGAATTACATTTTCTCAAATTACAGAATAAGCTGCAAATTATAAAATATGCCAATTATAAAGCCTTATCCAAGTACAGCACAAGTGGGAAACTGGCTCTCAGGACCTATGGGAGCTCGGTTTTCCCAAAAGTATGATGGCGCTCAACCCACCTTCTTACTTAGGAAATTTCCTCATAGGTGCTAAAAAATAAGAAGTTTATAACTAGACATCCCATTCAAGGTCATGAAACTCCACTAAAACAAACAAACAAACAAACAAACCACCATCACCATAACAAAAAGTATAAAAATGCCCACACACAGTTGGCAGCTGGAGAAGGCAAACCTAAGACAGCTCCTCGCCTCCCCTTCCGTCTCCTCCACTCGGCACCACCTGACTTTCTGCCTTCCCGGCCTCCAGGACTGCACTGAGCGTGTCCCTGCAGCTCAGCTCTGGGCTCTGCGTTCCCAGCCTGCCGCTTGTTGTCAGTCTGCACGTGGCGTCTCCTCTCTACAGCCTGCAGCCTCACTGCGGTGCCTCCTCCTCACAGCCCTCTCGCCGGGTTCCCTCCACCAAATATACCGCTGACGTGGAGCTCTCAGCCTCTGCTCTTCTCACCATTCTTCCCACAGTTCTCATCCATTCCTGTGGCTCCACCAGTAACTCTAAACGGCACCAATAACTCTAAACTGGAAGATCCCTCCTTGGTGTCTTTTCTGTCATTATTCCTCGCCCTGCCTTGCTACTGTTCGTCTCCACCGATGTTGCAGAATTACGTCTAACTCAATAGATTGGAAGTGGAACTTAGCATTACCCCAATCAACTCCGCCTCCACATATTTCTATTTCTACTCTATTTCAGTCTCCTCATTGAAAGCATTTCCTGGATAACTCCCTCTCATTTTTTTTTTCAAGTTGGTTTTCTCTATTTTTTCTTTTAAAGTCACTTCTATCTGCATTTTGTTTCCATTTGCTGTGCCATATTTGTTCCTCATGCCTGGACTTTTGCAATTACATCCTGACCATCTCTATCCTCTTTTTCCTCCAGTTCACTTTTTCATACTGTTGCAAAAGTAAAAATCATAAACCCCAGCTTTGAACAAGTCAGCCCCTGCTGAACAACCAGCATGACTACTCATCGCCTGTCATCCCTTAGCCTAGTACTCAAATGATATCTCCTCTTGCTCTCCTAGTAACTATATTATTTTATTTTCATTATTCCCTCATTTATTTCTTTGGTACCCACTATGTGCCAGGCACTGTTTCACTGTGCTGTGAATTATCATCACAATCATCCAGGGTTGATGCTAATGTTCCATTTTGGGGGATAAGGGGAATGAGATATGACAAAGAAATCTGCAGCTGTCTCATGCATCTGACTCCACGGCTGTGGTCTTGACCACAACACATGCCAACATCCATGTCATCAATAGCTCTGTTCTTGTGCTAAGCAAAGGTTCAGTGGGTCTAATATATTTAGATTAGCTGCAAACTTTTGACTCCTGTTCACACCATCTTTGCAGCAATGCTCAGAGCAATAGCTTCACTAAACTCATTAAATCGCCATATCAAGATTTTCTTCCATCAAATGCTAATTAAGTTCCCTAAAGTCCCCTATATGCTATTCTTAAAGGGACCTTCAGGTAATAGACAACAGTAAGAATTGCAGTCTCATGTTTCGTTTGTTAAATCAGGTCCCAGCCAAGGGAGAACCCCAGGTCACGATCTCGATCCACACGGAGCACTGTCAGATGTCAGGGCAGAGATGGAGATCAGCCTCAGAATCTTAAAACACAATACAGAGGTCATTGAGGAGACGTTGGCTGTCAGAGAAAAAACACTAGTATCAATTTATTTTTCAATTTTTTTCTTATTTTAAATACCAGAGAGGCAGTGGTTGAAAGATGTCAATGGATCTTGTTGGTTCACAGCACAAACATCACATGCCACATCTTAACAAAAAGTACCTTCTTGCAATAGAATATATATCTTCAAACTGTTTGTTGTACTTTTGTTTTTGTTTAATTCTGTGTTTGATCTTGGGAACCTAGAGATACTTAACTACTAGGCCTTCTGACTTAAGTACTATCGTAACCTAATCAATTTTCTCAGTGCTACTCACTGGGGAAATCCTTGGATGAAGTCATGCCTCCTTCCAATAATTCAAACATGAGTCAGATACAGATTCTACTCTTAAGTAACTTACTTCTAAGCAGATAAGAGAATCTCCCTGATACCAAGTAGATGTTGACAAGTAATATAGTATGTCCGGCTGTTTTCCTGGACATGGCATGGAGGATGACATGAGACTTGGTTGGGAATTCCACAGAGTGGTTTCTAGAAATGCCTTTTGAGAGACGTTGACTAACAAAAAGGATTTGGGTACACAGGTGTAATGGAAGACAATCTAGGCAGAAAGAGAGAGGGAGTCAAATCTCAGAGGTGGGGATCCACGTGGCAGGCACAGAACAGTTGTTCAGTTTGACTGGAGCATGGGGTGAGTGGAAACAAAAGAGGGAGAGGAGGAGCCAGAGGAGCTAGCACCTGAGGCCAAGGTAGCTGGAATTTAATGGTCAACTGTGAAAAGTGGACACTTAATCACAAAGTAACATGATCAGAAATCTGATAGAAAGAATTTTCCCATACTTGAACTTAATTAAGAAGCTGTATAAGGTCATGATTGCAAGCACAAGCTTGAGAAACAGATAATCCTCATACTTAGCCCATGTCTACATCATAGTAGGCATTTGGTCAGGGCTTAATAATTATGAATGTAGTCAACAATCTTCTGGGGGACTAGAGGATGACTGCGTGGACACGGACAGGTGAGAAATGAGGAGGAGTGGGATTGCAAAGAGATGGACGATGGGTTCCATTTCCGCTGGTGAGGTTTAAGATGCTGGTGAGATCCGGGTGGAAGTTCCAGAGCCAGAAATCCAGATTGGAAACACACACCCACACAAGTGAGAGCCGGCCACGTTAGATAAACTGAGATTTCCACAGGCAACAAGCACAGACATAAGGCCCTAGACAAGACCTTACCATGGGTAGAAGGAGAAAAATATGTCTGGGAAGGACTAGTCAAGACGGGGAAGGAAATTCCCCAGAGTTCAGGGTATGAAAACCAAGGACTTGACTGTTGGATCAAGAGGCAGGTATTGACTGACCGACCACCACACAGGGACTGAGCCAGTGAGAGCTCAGAGGGAGCTGATGGCTGCCACTCACCTTAACCCAGAACCAAGCCAAGGAAGATTTGGGAACATTTATTGTTTCTATAAATAGGACAGACATAATAAATATATAAGAACATAAAGAAATTTAAACATTTAAACTAATGGACAATCTCTCCTGATTGAGAGAGGCTAGAAAAAATACAGCCTAATGCATTAAATACTCTTGAGCCAATACCTCCTTTGGCCAAAACTGTACCCTTTATTGAGCAAAGGGGACCTGTTTAATAAAAAGGAACAACGGGTGCTTGGGGTGGAGGTACATCTGCCAATCTTTCCTTTTAGAATAAAACCTCCTGGAAGATTCCCAAAGTGATGGGTGTTTGCAGAGAAGGTTTTATAAATTGATGCTTCTGCAAATTCACTGATCCTCTTTCCTCTGCCAACACTGTGTATCTTGCTTAAGTGTCCACAAATTAAGGATGTGATTATTTAGCATAAGTAAAAATGAGAAAAAAAAATCTATTCTTCCTTTCCTCTCTTCATTTGTGAGCTGTATCTAATGAGCATTAAACCAAGGGGGCAGAAGCTAATTTTGCAGAATCCATATTTGCACTCCTCTGTCCTGTGCCTCCTTCTACGTGCCACCCACTTCACCCCTCACCACGTCACAGCACCCCCGTCAGGGAACTGAGACATATGAAGGCCAGCCTGTGTGGTCAGCTTAGAGAAAATCCTCTAGTATTTCCAATTTCAAGGATCCATTCAGATTTTTTTTTTTTTTTAATGAAGAAATAGTCTTGAGCACCTTGAACACTGCAGATTGAATCTTAAGGGAAAATTTCCAGTCTCTAATCAGTGCTTTATGAATAATTTGAAAAGCGTTGCTAAATGCCTTACTGTCCTTCATTCACACCTCTGTGTATTGTTTGGCTTCTATCCTCTCAGCAGCTAAGCAGCCATGGTCAGCAGGCCAAAAATCCCAATTACGAGGTCCAGGCAGCACACGCGCCTCCTCTCCCAGACTGGCCCTTGGTCTCCGGACCCAGGTCACCGCCCTCTGGGGTTGTGGGACAGCCTGAAGGGCCGGACCATGCAATCCTGAGAACCACCGGTACCCCAGGGTGGAACAGACCCAAACTATTTATAATGCCAGGAATGTAGAGACCATCTCCTGTCCCAGTTCTTCAAGTGACAGGTACCACTTTTGTCTAAATTGTTCAGTCTCCTCTCTTCAGTCTGATGACATCACTAGACACAAATAACGCTATAACTCAGGCTATGTATTTATCTACAAATATGTGAACAGTATTCTCTCACAATAAATGGCTCTCAGGTTCAATGCTAAGCTCTCAATTTTAGACTATGATGTTGAATTAAATTAAATAGATATTATTTTAAAAGAACATTTTCTAACTGAAAAATGAATCTGTATTTTTACAGTAGAAAATTTGGAAAATATGACAAAAGACAAAGACTAAAATCACTTTTATTCTCATATCCAAAGAAAACCACTGCTAACATTTGATTAGTGTTCTCATGTTTGTATTTATGCATAAAATATTGTACTTTTTAGTACATGTGTATGCACACACATATGCAGTACCTTTCTCTAAACATAGAATCATGTTGTTCTTACTAAATGATTTATTTTTTCTACTTCCTATAAGCATTTTTCTGTTCAGCAAAAGGTCAACATCACTTTAATGACAACTTACTGTCCTGTCATTATGCCACCCTCTCTAACCACTCATGTCACCAGCCGCAGTCACAGCTAACCGTGCCGAAGGCATCCTGTGGGGCAGACACAGTTCTCGGCAGTTCCCAGGCACCATCTCACTTAAATCTCAAAGCAATCCTACGCAGTGGCGGGTGGGAAACTGAGGCACAGAGGGGCAGTATGCCCAACATTACCTGAATAATATGTGTTGGGCTGTCTCTGATTTTTTTCTTTTATTCTTTTATTATGTTATTTAAAAATGACATAATGAATATATTTTGGGACAAATATTTATGCACACCTGTGATTATTCCTCTGGCATAACATTTTTATAAATGCAATTGCTGAGCCTAAGTTTATGTTTATTTTAAAGACTTCTGATGGGCATTTTCCCAAATTGTGCTTCATCTGTTTTTTAATTCTGTGGACTGATGGGGGGTGGAGGAGCACCATTATTTTTGGTTTTACAAATCTTATTATGTGCCATGGTAAACTAATTTTCAGACAACTAGGAGCTCCCACCCAGAGATGCCAGGCTCTTTCTCTTCTTGAGTTCTCGGGGTGGGCCAAGCTGACTTCACCACTGTTGCTGATGAACAGTACAGGGTGTTTCTGTGGAGCGGGGGCATTGCATTCTTTACAGTCTGAAACTGCACCTTCACCAACACTGCGTGCAAACGCGCTCGGTTGGAAGATCTGCTGGCTTGTTCAAAAGACCTCGCCGTGGAGGTCTATCCATGGCCCTATTTGGAGAGATCCCTTGGCTCAGCATGGCTGTAGATGGAAGATATGAACGAGATCAATATGTGAACGGACACGAAGGCTACTTTCATGCAAGCTCCAGCATGGGAGCATCTTTTCAATTTATGGACCTGCTCGGCACCTCTTTTCTTTCATTTCTCATTTACTAGAAGCTTCCAAGTACAATGTGTTCTGTGCTGAATTAAATCAATACCCACATTAACATTCCTTCAAAGGCTACAGCTATCAGCCAGAGCTCTCACTTTCTGTGACCTTGCTCCACACTCAGGCATGGCGTGCACCTAGCACCGACTCTGTGTCTGCTCTGCCAGTGCGGAGTGGGTGTCGTCGCCCAGATAATCTCCAGGTTAATTAACCTTTAGGTGAAAACGTGGAATTGCTATGACACTCACTTCCTTCTTGCTCATTAGGTTCAGCCTAAAGAGCAGCAAGGAGCTGCAATAAATGCATTAATTAGGAAAATGATTGAATACAGTTGCCTTTATTACCTTGGTAGTTAATCTTCTCTGCAAGATGCCTGAAGTCACCCCCATCAGGGGGCAGTGAGTGCAGAGAAAAGGCAGCTGCACAAAGTCCTGGCCCCTCCTGTCTCTGCAGAGGGTGGGAAAGAGCTCCCACCAAGCAGTTGCCACAAATGCAAGAAGGGCGCCCAAAGGGAGCTTGTTCACCTGCTCGTCCGAGAAGAAGGCAGTGGGCATCCATGCCTTCTGCACAGACGAAAGTTCAAACTCGTCACCCATAGATGGGGAAGCTTTTTTGGTGGCTGTCAAGTGTCTCGCGATGCTGGGATTAAAAATTCCACGAGTGGTTTGAAAGAAAAGTAATGATAATATTCAGGGCTTAAAAGATAGGTCAACATTTCCAAATAGAAATAAAGAAGTTATTAGTAGACATAGCCCTTCATCAAACAGATGTGATCAAAGCTAAACAGTACTCTACCAAGACAGTTCCTGCTGTCTCCTGTCCTGCTTCTCACCTTGGACGGGCACTTTGGAAAGTGATATACCTTGTTCAACCTGGAACCCTCCCTGTGGTTGAGTCAAGGTGCATCCAGAGAATGTCTGGGGCACTGAGCAGCCTCTTCTCTACTTTACGCTAGTGAGCTCCGGGACACCCTGCCTGCCTCGTTCCCCTTTAAAACCCAGCCTAGAGATTGCCCAGCTTAGACTGCCCTCTTGGCACCTTCGAGCTCTCCTCTTGCCCTCAAGGACTCTACTCACTCCTCTCCATCTCCCACCTTCCAGGAGGGCCACTGTCACGCTCTTCCCAATAAATGGAAATTCATTCACTTGTACGGCATGCATGCCCCCACCCTCAGGACTCGGAAAGGCCAGCTGCCCAGCATAGATGGGTGCTTAATAAATGCTTATCACATCTAATTTAGAAGCATAATATATAATATCTTCTGAAGATGTGAGGAAAGAAAATCTGCTATGCTACAGTTTCCACGTGAAGGTAATATTAACTAAAATTTGTAAGGCTGTCCTAGATCTAGGTCTTGCTGTAGAACGGAGAAGAGGAGGGCCACCCGCAGTTGTTCCACACCAAAGGCGCAGGGTGCTTCACACAATGGCCGTGGTGTTAGTGCAACAGGGGTGAGCTTCCCCCCACCATAACCCTCTGCCCAGCTCCCCACAAAGCCCCACCTCTCTCTGACTTTCCATTTTGTCCTCTGTGTGCCTCTCTGAAAAATATAATCAAATCTCACCACAAACCAGGGATTTGGGCATTTTTCATTTTCTACGGGGAAAAAATTACCAAGTTATTAAAAACAAACAAAAGTAATTAAAAGCCTCTTTTCCCCAATTAGTTCTACGTATTTGCCCTTGACAAAGCCGTGACAAGCCCCCACTGCTTTCTGTTCACTCCAAGCCCCACCCCGCCCAGGGCCTCTGTCATGCGGGGCGGGCTGAGTCTAGGCTGGAAAAATGAAAGTACAGTACATTTCTCAAGGAAATCTATAAAGAGAACTCCTGAAGACTAGTCTTCCCTTTAATTAGTCTGAATGAAAGAGGTGCTGATGTACTTAACTATTTTCAGAGTAATTTGCTACTGAATTTGGAGAACAGCCACAAGGTCCCAGAATCCTTTCATCAGCGACTTAAAACTTGAAGTTATCTCGCTCTCAGAGCTCAGCTGCACTGTGCTTCATTCGTGCTCTCATGGAAATTAAAGAGTGATGTCATGTCTCTCTACTGAGACTGGTCCAGCCAGGGTAGCACAGTCTTGTCCTGTTGCCTTGCGAGTAGGAAACGCCAAGCCCTAAATGTCCGTCTTGGCTTGTCATGGGTTGAATTGTGTTTCCCCAAAATTCATATGTGGAAGCCCTAATCCCAGTACTTCAAATGCGACCTTTCTTGGAAACAGGGTCATTGCAGATGTAGTTGGTTGAGATGAAGGGATCGTGTTGGAGCTGGGGTGCCTAACCCCTGTGACTGGAATCCTTACAAGAGGGGGATTGTGAAGATGAAGGCAGCGATTGGGGTCGTGTTCCCACACACCAAGACAACCACCAGAAGTTGGAGAGAGGCTGGAACAGCTGCCTCCGCACAGCCTCAGAGGGAACCGGCCCTGCCGGGCACCTGAGTCTGGGACTTCCAGCCTCCAGGGCCACAGGACCACAAACCTCTGCTGACACCCAGTCAGTGGTGCTCTGCTACTGCAGCCCTAGCAAACTCGCATTGTCCCTTCCTGAGATTCCGACACCTGGCTTCTCTCGCCACCTCATGTGTGGTGTTGGGCCTCCCGAAGCAGGCAAGAGACTGTCCCTGCTGGAAGATTGCTGTGCCATCGCCGAGAGCAGTGCTGACATGAGAAGGCTTCCTGAGTCCCTGCAGCCACCCTGCGGGCCTTAGACAGAAAGTGCAATGACAGCTTGGGATCCTGGAGTGACAAAAAGCCTGTGTCCTTGGCTCCCCTCTGCACAGAGATGGAGGATTGAAATCCAGGACACATGCAGGTGCAGGGCACAGAGCCACCTGGGGTGGTGGGTCCCTTGATCTCCGGCATCATCAGTGCAGAAGCTCAGCTACCCCAGCTCAGCCTCCCCGACCCTGATCGTGACCCTGGGCCATCCCGGTGCTTACATCTCCCCTTGCTGCTCTTAGCAGAGCACCCCCCCCCCAGCTCCCCGTAGCTTCATCCCCCTCTGGGAAATTCAAGCACCTGGATGAGCAGACAGGCAGCCCAGATCACAGCACACCGGCCATGACAGTCTCCAAGGCAGCCAGGTAGGCAGCCACATCTGAAAAGGCAGGAGGTGAGCAAGGCCCGGCCACGTAGCCCCGTGGCCCTGATGCGCTGGCTCCAGCAAGTCACTGTCTGGGTGTGACAGCGACAGCCTGGACTCCCCGCACCTGCCAGATCACTAGGTGGGAGCTGGACCCCAGACCCATCCTTGGGGCTGGTCCCCTCCTTCTCAGCAACACCCACTGTCTAACCTCTCTGGGACCAGTCCGCCAGCAACACGAGCCACTGCACAACCGCATTCCCATACATTCCGCCGGCGTGAGGAGAGCCACAGTGCGAAGGAGGGAGGAGAAAGAGCTGCCATGGAATCTCCCTGCAGGGAAGGCGTCCCCAGCTGACCCTGTGCCAGCTGCCACTCTCCCCGCCAGAGGGAGAGGACAGCCCTCTGTGCCCAGCTCCCGCCACCTCCACTCAGAGCCAGGAGTTTGATCTGCGCTTTTCTGATCCCTAAATCCCGCTGCTCAGATATCGTCTCAGGAAATATTTTCACCCAGGGACCCACCACACTGGGAATGTCCCAGGCACTGCCCCACGTGGTTAGGTCGGTGAAAATATTTCAAAGGAATGTTATTTTTGAATGCCTAGACAATGTTCAATGCAGCCTTTGAGTGATGCCCTAAGGAGCTGGCATCGAGCCCCCACTGCTGTTCGTAAAGTGCAAAAACCTTGCCCTTCCCCGCCTCCTGCAGGCAGAGCATCACCCTTGTCCGCAGGGCTTCCCGCCCCAGCCCTCCTGACCTCAGCTGGAAGAGCAGCGGGGCTGGGAGGCAATGAGCTTCCCGCTCCTCCCATCTGAGCCGGTGTCACCGTGGTGCTGCTCCCACGTCCACCTTGAGCTAACCTTGACGCGGCACCATCTGCACACGGTTGCCCTGAACTACTGTCCTTCCACGTCGGGGGAGTCTGTCTGCCGCAGACTCGCCCAGAGCAAGCATCACTTCCTCCCAGTGTTCACACCTATGTATTTTCAACATTCTAATGACTTTTAATTATGCATAATCATTTCCAAGAAAGGCTTTCCACACTTCATAATCCCTTGCATAAACCGGCCCATTCTGAGAGCGCGCCCCTGGAAAGGGGACACAAGTGAGCTGTAAATTTCATTTGCTCGCACATCTGCTGTCGTTATGGCGGGGCCCCCTGGGCTCGGCGACTGTCCGGGACTCATATGTTCTCATGTCTCGTTTTTTTGTTGTGGCTGTTTTTAATTATAGCCACTTCCACCAAAATGAATCACCGTTCAAAATCCCAGCCGGGAAGCATTTTTTTTCTGCTTAGCTAAACTGAACCGAGGCACATTTGGGCAAGAAATGCAGAGGCTCAGAACGAATCCATTACAGGACAGCGGTCACTGCTTGCAGCGGCCCTCGTCTCTCGGCGGGAGGCGTGGCCGGGGTCTTGAGCAGCACCACAGCACTGTCGAGCTTCTGGAATGTTCACAGAAAGAGGCTGGTGATGCCCATGGTGTGTGTCAGGTTTGGGGGGAGCCAAATGCCTCTGGACGACATGTCCAGGTGCATAAATGGGTCACCCTAACTCGTGCCTAACTGCCCACCCTCCGCTCCACACCAGACAAGCCACGTCTGTGTGGATGCTGCGGGAACAATGGGTCCCAGCCTGATCTGGGCTCTGGGAGCACATTGTGGCCTGAGTCCCAGGCAAATGCTCCAGGGGAAACTGAGGGAGAAAAAGGAGCACTGTGCTCATCGGGACGAGGATGAGGGTGGAGATGGGCAGAGGGAGAGCGTCTGACTGAGCAGCGAGAGGAATTGTGAGGAAAAAGCGAGCTGATTTCAGACTCTGCAGCTGAAGTGTGGAGCCCGAGCTGACATAAAAGCCAGGGAATGGACTTTGTGTGTGACACAGAGTGGCTGGGTCTCCTTCAGCCCCAGGTCTTTCAGGAGAGCTGGACTCTGTCCTCCCAGCTGCTAAGCTTCTGTCTCCCCACCCTGGCTTGTACCTCGACCTCACCTGCGGACGGTGGGATTTGGCACTGGCCCTCGCAGGCCACACTCCGGCCGCTCCGCCGCCCCTGTCACGTAAGTGAAGGATCCTTACTTTGAAGCAGAAGGCCCCAGAGGTGGCTTGGGCATGACTCAGCGGCAGGTCCTCCCCACTGTCCCCACTGCTGCCTGGCAGCTGGCCTCCCCAGCACGGCCCACACCGGAGGGACACTCGGCTCCAGGGTCCTGGGGACAGCTGGCAACTCCTGCTCCCTCTGACTCCGTGGAGCCAGCAGACAGCCCGCCAGGCTCTGCCCCAGCCTGGGTCACAGGCGCCCTCCCCGCACCAGCTAGGGCGGGAGTGGGTGGGCAGCACCATGCTGGATGCTGGTGGGGCTGGCAGGGCACGGCAGGGCGTTGGTGGCCCCTCTGGCCTCAGATGGCATCTCCAGCAGGCCAGGGCTGAGGTGACAGAGGAGCAGGATACCCCTCCCCAAGCAGGCACCTGCCAGGGCTCTCCCCTTCCCAGCATGGCGGGGTTCCTGAGCTCCTGTCCCTGTCTCTGGCATTTTCCTCACAGTGCTGGCAGCACATCAGTCACACCTGCCCCTGGCCCTGCACGTCACAGACTTCCTCTTTCCCCCCTCTAGCCACGTGAGTCTTTCCAGAATGAAGAGGCCGTGGAGCTGAGCCGGCGTGCCTACCGGGACCCAGGGCACGCTACTTCTGAACACTCTGCAGAGCCCCACAGCCCCAGAATTCCTTGCCAAATAGCCCTAGGGGCCCCTTCCAGCCTTTCCACTGGCTCAGTCCTCACTGCTGGACCTCCTGCCACAGCCACAGTGTGACCCATCAGCCAGAGAGGTGGCCAAAGACCAGGGCTGGAGGCGTGAGTGGCTGGAGCACAGACCTGCAGGTGGCCAGGTGCGAGCAAGGCCCAGGCTGGGGTGCACCGCAGGCTGCGAGCCCCACCCACTGCCCCCCTCCTGGACGTCTCGGAACCCTCTCATCCAACTGGACTTCCGTCCTTAGGAAGCACGGTTGCCGCCGCAGAAGGAGAGGTGGCATCCTGGTCAGCAGTTGCTGGCTCCAGCTGCACCGTAGCTGACCTCCTCAGAGGAAGCTGGTGCTCAGGCACCCGTGTTTCCAGCGCCCACGGGGCCCTGACATCTGCAGCGCCGCCACGGCCTCATCCCAGCACCCCGGCTTCCTTCCACACTCAGAGAAACCTGGTTTGCTTAACATGGTTCAAGGGGTGATATTTTTCTCTCAAAGCCCTAGATTGAGCGTCAGACAAGAGAAAAGGTGCTGTTGGCTTTTTAAGGACAGCATGACCCCCTCCCCAGCACCAGGTCACACAGGGAGCAGCAGCCCGTCATTCATCCTTCCTGGGTCTTGGCTGTCTGTTGGGCTCAGTCGGGCTGGGGCACAGGGGCTGGGAGTCCTTGGAAGTCACAGAAAGGTGGGGTGAGCAGGGCCAAGGGGACCAGGCTGGGGCAGCAGGGGCTGGGGAGCCACAGCCCCTGTGGCAGGGGGGAGTGTCCAGGCCGTCTCTACAGGACGTGGCACTCAGCTGTGTGGACAGAAGGTGGAAAGTCCCTGGGGAACCAGGGCATGAGGGCAGAGGCAGAAACAGGACCTGGGATATCAGGGAGCAGTGGGGGACAAGGTTATTATAATGATGGAGCCCAGTCAGTGGCTTCAACACCCCTGAGGATGTTTGGACCTCAGAGGCTGCGCAGTAGCACGTGCCATGTCTGTTTGTCCCTGCAGAGGGGTATCTTACAGGGCCTGGGCTGATGCGGGGCAGGAACTGCAGGAATGAGGCAGGGAGAAAGGAGGGAGGAGGGAGGATGTCCCCCAGAGGAGGCACAGAAGTTTTTAATTTTATGAAGTCCAGTTTATCTACAGTTTCTTTTGTTGCTCCGTATCTAAGAATCCATTGCCAAATCTAATATCACCTTTAAATTTTCTTCTAAGATTTGTTTGGTTTTAGCTGTTGTATTTAGGTTGTGGATATATTTTGAGTTAGGTTTTGAATATGGGGTGAGGTAGGGGTCCAACTTCATTCTTTTGCATTTGGGTATCCAATTGTCTCGGCACCACTTAATGAAGAGATGACTCTTTCCCCATCAAATGGTCTTTGCACCTTTGTTGAAAATCAATTAGCCACAGAAATGTGGGTTTGTTTCTGGACTCTCAATCCTATTCCATTGGTCAATATATTTATCTTTATGCCAACACCATATTCTTTTGATTACTGTACCTGTGTAGACTGCTTTTGAAACTTTTTGGTTTTACTTAATAAATGGAATAATTTCTGCAAGACTTAACATCACAACAAGTCAGACATTTTATGTTTAAGTTTTTCATATTTCTTTATTATCAAGAGCACCATTATAAACATACTTGTAGCTTAATGAATGAGCTGACCCACAATTATTCCTCAGGATAACTTCCTACATGTGGAATCAGTGGGTCAAGGACATGCAAACTTCCAAGACTTTTGTACTTTTGCCAAGTTCCCCTCGGGGAAAGCTCTGCCGATTGAGCCTCTCTCCAGCCTGGAAGAGCCTGCTCACGCCTGCACTCTGCTCTCTGTTACTCCAGTCGGACCTCGAGGATAATGATCTCTTCCTTTCCTCTTCATCCAACTTTGCTGAATACCAGCTCTCCTTCTTTTTGCAGTTTTAAAGTTAATTGCAAGTTGGAAAATGTAATGCTGCCTTTTTTTCCTTTTTTGGCTCAAAGATTAAAAAACTTAGCTCCCTTGAAAAAGCCTGAAAACCCTGTTCCCCATGTGATGGTCCAGCAGGGATGGTGCTTCCCGGCACATGTGCCTCTGGGAGTCCAGCTGAAATGATGGGACAGACCCTGAACCCCGACCAGGCAGTGTCATCTCTCAGCAGGTACTTAGAGATGACGTGTAGGAAAAATTGGCAGAAACCACCCAGCGTAAATAAAGTTACTGGTCTCCAAGCTGACTTGTGCTGGTTAACAAAGTCCTCTCAAGCCCCCTGAGTAGGAACGGCATGAAGGAGAGCAAGAATGCTTCATTTGACTTGGGGGACAGCCCTTCCTCTCTGTACCCCCGAGGAGAAACAGCCCTGAAAAGTCTCCACTGTGGCGGGCACGTCATCAAAGCCACATGAGCTGTGAAGTTTCACTGAGATACAAACGGTTCCTTTGCCGATGAACTTGGAGCGGTGACTGCTGCACAGCAGGTGGGGACAGGAAAGCAGGGCCATTGCCATGCAGAATACGAAATACAATAAAAGCCCTCGCTTTCAACGTCTCTGATTCCGAGATGTGTGCTGCAGCTCAGGGGAGACCCACAGAGTTTTCTCACCATGATCCTTTCACGGAACAGAGGCAGGCTATAATAAAATACTTCTTTTTCTCAGCATCAAAGTACAGAAGACTAAAAAGTACCAGGAGGCTAGTTATATAGTTGAGTCATGAACAACCCCAAAGAAGAAACCAATGAAAGTTGGACAAGACAGGCAGGAATTCCAGCTCACCTGCCACCAGGCCCCACCCGCACTGGTGCGGACACCTCCAGTCCTCCTGCGGACCAGTCCGGCACGGCGCTCCAGGGATGCAAGAGGAGCCCACTTGGCCACGTCTGGCTACGTGCTGCCCTCTTTGCTCAGACAGGATTGAATCTCTCCTTTCCTCCTCTCCCTCGCCCCTCTCTCTTCTTATTTCTTTCCCAAAAATGGACACATGAGAATGAGAGAGAAGAGGAGGAGAGAATTGCTGGGAGATCGTGGTATATTTTCATGATATGATTATCCTACTAGGGATGGAGGGGAGCAGAGACCAGGCAGGGAAGTTTCCTACTCAGAAGGGAGAACTTCCGTTTGAGTCAGGTGCACACATGTGCCTGAACGGCATTGGTTCCCACTAGGTCAGCGGTACCTGGGATGTTTCGGAGGGAAGAGGTCCCGGAGTTTGCATGTACCTTCATGCCCTTTAAAGAATAGTGCACAGAACACGTGAGAAATTGGAAATAGGGAGAAATGTAGACGAAGATAGAATTCCATAGGACAAAGAAAACATTCCAGACAGAGTAATAGAAGCAGTCTAAAATCAAGTCAGCAAACAAATAGAAGGCAACGTAGATGAATCTTTCCATTTATATCTTAATTTCACAAAGCATTTTAAAATTTATTCTCTTATAATCTTCTAGCTACACCGCGGGAACAGACAGCACCAGACTTCCTTTTCTAATGAAGCAATGCGGCCGAGTCCCACCCTGCAGTCTGAGCAGGGTCACAGGGCTCCTTACGGCAGAAGGCGGGCTTGACTCGGGTCTCCTGACTCTTGTTGGCTCATTGGCTACTGTGAAACAGACAAAGGCCAACGAAGGACGTATGCTGGAGAGCCCAGGTGTAAAGAACGACAGAAAGGAGCTAGTAGGATGACTTGGAGCAGAGGTGATGTTTAAAACATCACAGAAGAAAACAAGCTAGAAAGAATCTCCCTGAAAGGAAGAAGAAAAGGCAAGGTTGGGATGGGAGACTGGAGCGTGATTTCAAGCCACACCCAGTGATACCCAGGCTCTGCGAAGGTTTGGGAAAATGACAGCAGGTGAAGGGGTGTAGAATGAGTTGGTTGAAAGCACAGAAGCCAAAAGCTAGAAGGAGAACAACAAACCCAGCAGGTAACAGGGGAAACTTCCAAACCGCCCACACGAAGGAATGCAGTTTGAGAGGGCTGTGCAGAAGCCCAGCCCCACCCCGCAGGCTCAACATGGAACCACCACAGAGGGGAAATCGAGGCAGAGGCAACTCTCCCATCAGAGGTTTGATTAAAACTTTATAATATTTTGGATTAAAAGATTCTGCTGGCATACCTTATTGATCTATTTGACACTAACCTGCCAAGGATGTTTTGAAGAAAGAACATGAAAGTCCACTGGAAGATTTCTGCGTAAATTGTCAACATAAAATGAGCAACACAGAGACCAAGTCTCCAAAGCATAAAGTGTACTCAGAAATAGCAGAGCGGGTTGCGGCCTGGGATGGGACTGCTAAGGTGGATCACAGGCATAGCCAAGAAGGTCAGGACCAAGGGGAAGCTTTTGTAGGCAAAAAGAAGTCCACGTGAGCTGTTTGAAACAAAATCCACAGGCCCCAGAAGTTCACTGCAGGAGTTGGCGTTGGTTCACTGGTGGAGACAGCTGTTGGGGGTCACTGTCCTCGGGTGGGCAGCTTCTCTGGACCACTGCAGTCCGGAGGGTGTTCTTGTGATAAGTTCTGCGACAGGGCGCGTGCAGCATGTACAGGACCCGTGGGCGCAGGGGCGTGTGGGGCATGTGGCACTTCCCGTGATAAGGCAGGCCACGGACATGCGCACACCCTCCTTCTTTCATGCCCTCCTGAGTGCGTTCTGTTAGGGTGTTGACATAAGTGACTCCGTTTTGGTGCTGGCACCTTTCCGAGACTATCTGATTGGAGATGACCTGCTAATGCTAGTGTTTTTATTTCAGGGTTTTGATTCAGAACACATGGTGGTTAGTTTTCCTTGGAGAAATATTGGAACAGAACAGCTTTTAGTGGCCATTAATCCCTGTGACCTCATTCACTATTCTCGGCAAGAGGGCAAAAAAACAGAAACGGATTTCAAATGAAAACTCCTCTAACGAGCAGTGACAGGTGGCAATTTAGGAGTGATGAGCCCTGAGCCCGTAAGCAGCCACTGAGTCCCCAGGTGAGACAGCTCCTGGACCTACGCAGACACATCGTACCTGGCACACGTTCCCCTCCCCAGGTAACCCTCCTTCACCTGCAGTTTCTCTGGGCTTTCTCCGTCCCTCATTCCCCTCAAGCACCCGGTTTCGAGGTCTGAGCGATAAGACATGTATTTAATTTTATCTGGCCTGGAGGTTCTCACACAGGAATGATTCTGCCTCCCCAAGGGACAGGCGGCAACGTCTGGAGAGATGTTTGATGACTGTGACAGGGAGAGTCAGAGTGACGCCATTAGCATCTGGTGGGCACGGGCAGGGATGCTGCCAAGCACCCTCCGGTACGCGGCAGGGCCCCCGGACAGCTGTCTGGACCAGAACCTCCACAGCGCAGAGGCTGGGAGACCATCATTAACTGGAGGACGTGCACCGCTCAGACCATCCGACACCACTTCTGCGTAGGAACCGCTTCTCACCCCAGCCCCGGGTCCGTCTGCCTTCTCATAAACACGGAGTTTGGGCTTCCATACATCCAAATGGTGGATACGTGCAAGGAATGCCTGTAGCTGCCCTGGCTCCTGCATGGTCATGGGCCTCGTGCTCACGGCGATGCTAGAAGGTAAGTCGGGCCGTAGTCACACAGTGGGGCAGGGGGAGGACGGTTCCAGGACTCCGTGCTGCGTGGGGCAGGGGCACCCTGCAAAGAGTTAACTTCAGCAGAGTCGCACACGTCACTTCTTGGGCGAGAATCCAAATGGCCTGTGTTCTTTTGCCACCAGACTTCATAGAGGTCGGCTGCCTTCCGAAGGATGCCGTGCCCTATCCCAAAGGACACGAAGATGATAAAGGCCACCCTCTAACCCCAGACAGGCGTCTGCAAAGGAAGTGGACTCTGGGATGTGTTTAGAAGAGTGAGTTGTGTATTTTTAAAAATTTGTGCCAAAAATAACAAGAAGAAAAGGTATTTAAAAAGCAGATGTATCACAATAGCCCAAAGGTAGAAACAATACAAATGCTCAACTAATAAATGGATAAACAAAACGTAGCATGTTCGCATAATGAAATATTACTTTGCCATTAAAAGGAATGAAGTAGTGACGCATGCTACAACATGGAAGAACATTGAAAACATGACACCAAGTGACAGAAACCAGACGCGAGGGCCACATACTGTGTGACACCACTTACATGAAATGTCCTGAATAAGCAAATCCGTCGACACAGGAATAGATTAGTAGTTCCCGGGGCTGGATGGGTGGAGAGGGGGAGGGGCTGCCGACAGCCACAGCGTTTCATTCCGGGGTGATGAAAATGTTCTGGAACTAGATAGAGGTGATGACTGCATGACAGTGTGAATGTACTAAAATCCACAAAATTATATATATTAAGGTTATTAAAATGATGGATTTTATGTTATATGAATTTTACCTTAACTGAAAAAATGTTTTGGGGCCAGGCACGGTGGCTCACGCCTGTAATCCTAGCACTCTGGGAGGCCGCGGCAGGAGGATCGCTTGAGCTCAGGAGTTTGAGACCAGCCTGAGCAAGAGCAAGACCCCATCTCTACAAAAAATAGAAAAATTAGTCTGGCGTGGTGGCTCAAACCTGTAGTTCCAACTACTTAGGAGGCTGAGGCAGGAGGATCGCTTGAGCCCAGGAGTTTGAGGTTGTAGAGAGCTATGATGACACCACTGCACTCTAGCAGGGGCAACAGAGAAGACCCTGTCTCAGAAAAAAAGCTATTTAGGGAACCTTCACTTGGGAGATTCTGATGAAATGTCTTCTCTTGATGAAAGAAATGGAAAATTGCCTTTTGTTCAGGGTCTATTGACTTCCGAAAAACGAAGTTAAACAAGCAGTGAAAAATATCAGTACACAGGTGTTTGTGGATGGTTAGTTAAAGAGCTCAGTCCCCGTGGAGCTGGGTAGCACAGTTCTGAAACAGGGTAAGTGAATAGTGTCATTGAACACGCGTCATTCCCTGGCCATTCGCCAGCTCACTGTCCTGTCCCTCTCATTTGTTATCTCACCACAGAGCTCCATTTCGTGGTGAATCAGTGAGACCTGGGTGTGGCCAGCCGCAGCCTTTGGCACAGGTGACCTCCTACCCACCAGACTCCAAGCCCTTCCTCCTCGAGCAATTTCCACCGCTGGCATTGGCGGGTCCCCAGCCCTGGAGTCACAACCTTGTCTCTACATAGAGGCCTGAGATGAGAGGGAGCACATGAGACACCACCTGCTACATCAGCAGGGCACGTAGCACAGCGAACAGCACACGGGGCAAGTGACGACAACTGAGTCACCTAAACCACAGTGGCTTCCCAGAGGCTCAAGCCAGCGTGGGGAGCCAGGGGATGTGCGTGGCCAGAAGACAAGAAGGAGAAGGCACAGCCAGTCTGAAAAGGAGGTGGCTTTAAACAAAAGGCAGGCAGGCACAGGCCAGCAGATATTTCCAAGCAGGATGTGGTAGAGCCCCGAGGCTCGGCTTCCACGGTGCCACCTGTCTGCAGGCTCCACCTGGAGCTGTCTCTCCTCAGCGGCACACACAGTCCTCAATCCTGTGCCACACGCCAGCAGCTCCCCTTCCTTTCTGATGCCTGGTGACTTCAGGCTTCCAGAATGCTCTAGTTATTCGCCAACCCCCCCATCAAATTCACAGGGTCAGGGTAACTGCAGAGACGTGGAACACGATCCCAGCAAGGTGTTCTCTGTGAAGGAGGACAGACACGTCCATGGAATCAGACTTTGAATACACTCACTCTTACACCACATTGCACATCAGTGTGGTCTTGGCTTTTAACCAAATGGATTTTTTAACCCAAATGGGTTATTTTCTTCTTTGGTTGGAAGGAGGATGTACAAATCACCATGGCCAACACAAAGCTATCCAATGTGAGGAAAAAACCAATTCCCACCTTAAGATGGTTTTAGATGCTCAAGTGGGTTTTGTTTTAAATATTCACACCCAGCAGGAGGCTTTGCTGGAGCTGAAAAGGAAAACAAACCTACTGATATACAAAGGCCCAAACAGCATCGACCTCTGCCTGGGCGTCCCAGGTGTGCACCCTCCATGCGGACCTGGAAACACAGCACAGGGCTGTGAGGGCCGCACACCTGGGCTGTGTAGGTGCTCACACTGTCACGTGGGCAGAGGTGGGCTGTTAATTCCTGGCCTGTGTGCTCAACACACAGGGCTCACCTGCGTCGCACATGCCCTCCTGCTGCTCACGCTCGGGTGGAATCCCTCCCCATGTCCTGTAACTTCCGCCTCAGGAACCTGAACTGTTTTCAAGACAGATCAAACATCCAATGCTTAACTGATGGAGACAATGGTCAGAGGAGCTCCAGGAGGACACGGGTCAGGAAGATGGAAGTTTCCAGGAGTCTGGTCACTGGGGCCGTCCAGATCTGAAGGCAGGATGGAAAGCAGACCTCCAGAGGTGAGGCTGGACTTCGCCCGCACAAATGGGCAGAGGAAGACAGGCATCAGCGTGCGGGCTGGGGCTGCCTCCTACGGAGAGGGGGCCAACAGGGGTTCGGCGTGTGGGTGGGGACAGGGAAAGACTTCTTTACATGGTGGGAAGACATGCTATGGAGTATGTGCTTGTGTGCATGGTGCACATACATGCACCTGTTCATACACGTGTATAAACACACACCCAGATGGGCATATAGCATACAGAGTGCCCCTGCATGAGCTTGCTGGGGCTGTCATCACAAAGCGTCACAGAGTAGGTGACCCAAACCACAGAGGTTCACTGTTCCTGGGTCCTGGAGGCTACAAGTCCCAGACCAAGGCATCCTCCAGGTTGCTTCATTTTGAGGGCTCTGAGGGGGAATCTGCTCCCAGCCTCGGTCGGTCCTGGCATCTGGGGGTTTGCTCACAGTCATCAGTGTTCCTTGGTATGTCAAGTGTCACCTTTATATGTGCCTCATTTTCACATGGCATTCTCCCTGTGTGCACATTCCTGTGCCCAAGTCTCCCCTGTTTATAAAGGTGCCAGCCATATTGGATAGGGCCACCCTTCTCCAGTGTGACCTCACCTTAACCGAACACATCTGCAACAACCCTATTTGCAAATAAGGTCACATTCTGGGGCACTGGGGGTAGCACGGCAACATGAATTTTGCAGGGCATAGTTTAAACCCTAACACCTCCCTAGCTACGAAAATATACGCAAATGCACACACGTACCCAGACACATACTCTCCATGTCCCGTCTGCTTTCCTTCTCGAAGCCAACCCTGGTTACACAAGCTTCAAGTCTAATTCTGTGCCTTGCGCATCACTGCATCAATGTTAGCACACAACACTATTTACTATTTTGTTCTTGAATTACTATTAAACAGAAATCTCCTACAGATCTTCCAAACCAAAGACAGATCCCTCCTTCAAGATGGAAGTCTTTGAAAGGTGAATGTTTCCCCGTGATTTACAATGTGCCTTCAAAGCCCCTTAAACGAGTGGCTTGTGAATAGGAAAGATTTATCACTGTCACTCCTGCTATTGAAAACAAGTCCACACCTCACATCCGAGAATTCCAGCTGCAGAGAGCAAAGTCAGACAGAATCTACCTTGCGGCCAGCTGGAAGGCGGGTGCCCAGAGCGGGGGCTGTGCCTCCCTGCTCAGATGAACGCTGATTGCCTCGCAAGACAGTCATGGGCTCTACACGGCAGGGCCACGCTAACCTCTGGCCTCTTTCTGTTGCTGAGAACAATGTATGCACATGAGGTCAACGAGAGGGGTGGCCCATCCTGTTTTGCTCAAAAGGACTGGACCGTCACGAGACTCGGAGATTGAAGTTGGATGAAATGTGTAGTTAAATGCTTGCTGGTTTTCTCACACCCAAAGAGTAAGATACCATCTTTCTTCTATGAGTCTCTCTCGACTCGCTTCACAGACCAACAATAACTGAATAAAGGTAAACACTTTCTGTCACCATTGTTCAAAGCCACGGCACAGAGGTGCCCGACACATATATCTCATAGTTCAACAGCCTGGTTGTGGCCCCGCTCCCTTCCTCCCCCAACCTTTTTAAGAGGAGCTAACAAGGAGCAAATGCTTCATCCTGCCCATCTGGTCATGCTCCTTCTGTCCCTGTCTGCCCCATCCCCTGGGCAGCCTGTCTAGTTTTGCTGCAGTTTCTGTAACACAAAGTCAGGCATCTCCCAGCCCTATGATGACAACTGCAGCGGCTGCCAGGCAGCAAAAGCACTTAGCCCCATCCTCGTGCAATGTTCAGTGAGAATTCAGCCCTGCAGAATTCATGCTAAGCATCTGAAAGACAAATCACTTTGAAAATAAAGACACTTGGAACCCTACTGAGGTTACTTCATGCTGTAGCAGTCCAACGCAAGGCTGAACAATGCCTCGACTAAAGGGAAAAATACTCTGTTGGGTGCAAGGCTTAAGTGAGTGATAGCCTTATACACTCAACTGTAAACACAGAGTAGGCCGGACACTGAGAATGTCACTATCCACGAGCTGGAGTTTATCCAGCATTCACACGCACATAGTATATTCACACAGCGATAGAAGCACACGAGCTGATGTCAGTCATCCGCAAGCACAAGGCGATAGACCAGGAGTCTGCACACTGCAGCCAGTAAACCAAATCCATTCCACCTCCCGTTTTCAGAAATAGGGTTTCACTGGAACACAACTATGCTCATTCATTTTTATATTGTTTATATAAGGCTGCTTTCTCACTACAACAGCAGCAATGAGTAGTCGTGGCAGAGACCTTATGGCCCACAAAGTCTAAACAACGTGCTCCCCGTTCCTTTAGAGAACAAGCTTCCCAGCCCTGCGATGGAGAGAGGATGGCAGTTTTGCTGGCACACCTAAAATTCAGTAGGAATGAGCTGCCTTTACTAGCTGTAAGAACCTGGGTAAATGCCTTAAACCAGCCATCAACAACCTTTTTGGCACCAGGGACCAGTTTCACGGAAGACAATTTTTCCACTGACTGGGAGTCGGGCGTAAGGTTTTGGACAAGTTCTCATAAGGAGCGTGCACCCTAGATCCCTCACAGTAGGGTTCGAGCTCCTGTGAGAATCTAATGCTGATCTCGCAGGAGGTGGAGCTCAGGTGGTGATGCCAGTGCTGGGGACCGGCTGTAAATACAGAGGAAGCTTCACTCGCTCACCTCCTGCTGTGCAGCCTGGTTCCTAACATGCCACGGACCAGTACCGGTCCATGGCCTGGGGTTTGGCGACCACAACCTTAAACCATTTGAGATTAATTTTCACAATCTCTAAGCAGGTATAATAATACCTATTTCTTTGAGATTTTTATGGACATGACATGTAATCATCAATAGAGAGTGTGTGGCCCAGACAAGGTATCCAGTCATGATTAGCTCTCCTCCTTATCCAGACGCCTCTTCTCCCCCTCAAAGAGTTCCCCAGGTTCAGAATTCTAGCAGAACTTTAGTTCATGGGTAAGTGTAAGTGTGCACGCACTAACTATTCACCTACAGATGCCTGGATTTTCAATATTGTGTTTTTTTTGTTTGTTTGTTTTTTTGTTTTTTGTGAGACAGAGTCTCACTTTGTTGCCCCGGCTAGAGTGCCGTGGCGTCAGCCTAGCTCACAGCAACCTCAAACTCCTGGGCTCAAGGGATCCTCCTGTCTCAGCCTCCCAAGTAGCTGGGACTGCAGGCATGCACCACCATGCCCGGCTAGTTTTTCATATATATTTTTAGCTGTCCATATAATTTCTTTCTATTTTTAGTAGAGATGGGGTCTCGCTCTTGCTCAGGCTGGTCTCGAACTCCTGAGCTCAAATGATCCACCCACCTTGGCCTCCCAGAGTGCTAGGATTATAGGCATGAGCCACCGTGCCCGGCCTTCAATACTGGTTTTAATGTATCAAAATTATAGTTAAACATCATGGAATAAATTGCAAATCATGCTTTTTTCTTCTTGTAAGTAAGTATTTAGGGCTGAGAGCAATTATAAAATGTTAAATGTTGTTTAACGTTGATGCAACTGATGAATCTAGAGTTATGCTGGTCTGTTCACCTAACTCCTGCTGTTCCCTCCAGCCCGTGGCAAGTCTGTGGCGTGGCCTGGCTGTGCACCTGAGAAGCCAGCGCAGCTTCCACGGCCTCCCCGGGCCCCGCTTGGGGACTCTGCAGCTCTGGACAGCGCCCAGCTCTCAGGGGACTGCCACACTCCTTGCCACAGACCACCCTGGGAAGCTCATAAACGTAAGTCCCAAGCCTTCATCAGTCCCCTGTTTCCTCAGGTATAGGTGAGAGGAATTGTACGTTTTCTCTCCACTTACAGTCTCTATGATTCCATGAGTACATATATTTCTTGTATACTGCTTCAGAAACCATTCCATTGTACAGTATACTTGCACATCATCCACACAGTGCTTTTGACTATTTAAAAATAATATTGTGTGCATTGGGATTTTGGAAAACTGTTCTAGTGGGCAATAGTGGGCAATAGAACACTGTTCCTAGATAAAAAACATGTTCTGCTCACAGAAATTTTCCCCAGAACATGAGCTGTATTAAATGTATGTCTACAAATGTTTGGGACAGCTCAATGATCTACTTACAAATAAAATACTTACTCATACATGTATGTGTATATGTGTGTGTATATATGTATGTATACATATATATACATATATATATATATAGAGAGAGAGAGAGAGAGAGAGAAGGCTTCTCCAGAGCAAAAGAATCAATAGAATATGTGTGTGTGTGTATTTAATATTATATATAACATATATGAACAGAGAGAGAAAGAGAGATTTATTTTAAGGAATTGACTCGTTCATTGCGAGGACTGGCAAGTCTGAAATCTGCAGGGCAGGCAGGCAGGCGGGAGACCCAGGAAAGAGTCGATGTTATAGCTCAAGTCCGAAGGCAGGCGGGAGGCAGAATTCCCTCTTGTTCTGGGAGGTCAGTCTTTTCCAATTAAGGGCTCCAACTGATTGGATTTGGTCACCCACATTATGGAGGGTCTTCTGCTTTCCTCAAAGTCTACTGATTTAATGTTTTTGATTAATTTATTTTAATTGATAAATCATAATTATGTACATTTATGGGGTACAATATGATGTTTTCATATGTGTCTATAATGTGGAATGATTAAATAAAGTTAAGTAACATATTCATCACCTCACTTGTCATTTTTTATGGTGAGATATTTCAAATTTACTCTCTTAGCTTTTTTGAAACATATGATACATTATTATTGATAGTAGTGACCCTGCTGGGCAATAGATCTCAAAAACTTATTCCTCTAACTGAAACTTTGTACCCTTTGACCAACATCTCCCCAATCTCTTCACCACCACCCAGCCTCTGGTAACCACCATTCTATCCTCTACTTCTGTGTGTTTGACTTTTCTAGATTCTACATATGAGTGAGATCATGTGGTATTTGTCTTTCTGTGCCTGGCTGATTTCACTTAGCATAATGTCCTCCAGGTTTATCCACGTTGTTGCAAATGACAGATTTCCTTTTTTTTTTTCTTTGTGAGGCTGAATAGTATTCCATGGTGTGTACGTGCCACATTTTCTTTATCCATCCGTCAGTGGACACTTAGGTTGTTTCCATATCTTGGCTGTTATGAATATGGCCGCAGTGAACATGGAAGTACAGATATCTCTTTAAGATCCTGCTTTCAGTTCCTTTGGATATATACCCAGAAGTGGGATTGCTGAATCACAGGGTAGTTCTATTTTTTGTTTTCTGAGAAACTTCCATACTACTTTCCATAGTGGCTATGGTAATTTACATTCTCATCAACAGTGTACACGGGGTTTCTTTTCTCTGAATCCTCCCAACACTTGTTATCTTTCCTCCATTTGATAACAGCTGTACTAATAGGTGTGAAGTGATATCTCATTGTGGTTTTAATTTGCATTTCCCCGCTGATTAGTGATATTGAGCATTTTTTCATGAACCTATTGGCCATTTGTATGTCCTCTTTTGAGAAATGTGTGTTTAGGTTCTTTGCCCACATTTTAATCAGGTTATTTGTTTTCCTGCTATTGAGTTGTTTGAGTTCCCTGTATATTTTAGATATTAATCCCTTCTCAGATGTACAGTTTGCAAATATTTTCACCCATACCCTGGGTTGTCTCTTCGTCGTTGATTGTTTCCTTTACTGTCCTAAAGCTTTTTAGTTTGTTGCAATACCGTTTGTCTATTTCTGCTTTTGATACCTGTGCTTTTGGAATCATATCCAGAAAATCATTTCCCAGACCAATGTTGTAGAGCTTTTCCCCTATGTTTTCTTCTAGTAGTTTTACAGTTTCAGGTATACTCATTAAATGTTAATCACATCTAAAAAATAGTTTCACAGCAACATCTAGACTGGTGTTTGACCAAAAACTGGGTACCATGGTCTAGCCAAATTGACACATAAAATTATCCACTACATATACAGTCATGCTTCATTTAACAACCGGGATATGTTCTAAGAAATGTGTCAGGTGATTTTGTCATCATGTGAACATCATAGAATGTACGTACACAAACCTAGATGGTATAGCCTACTATACACCTAGGCTACAATGTAGAGCCTATTGCTCTTAGGCTACAAACCTGTGCAGCAAGTTACTGTACTGAATACTGAAGGCAATCATAACACAATGGTAAGTATTTGTGTATCTAAACATAGAAAAGATACAGTAAAATTACATTATAATCTTATGAGACCACTGTCATATATGTGGTCCATCACTGACCAAAAAAAAATGTCATTATATGGTACATGACTATACATACATATATAGAGGTAAAATTTATCCAAGTAGTTTGAGGTTATTCATCTTTAGGCAAAAATAAATGACCCCCAAAAAGGAAAAAAGTACAGAAAGTCTATAAAATATACTATATGTCTACCTGCAGGTAATATTATGCTTGGGTTTTCTTAGCTAAAGTCCTATTAAATAAAATCAAAGTAGATGGTGTTGGACACTCTTCCTACATGGGGATGAATCCTTCTCTGTCCCTAAGTTGTCTTGGAGTGGTTCCCTTTGCTCAAGATGTTTTAACAAAGCAGGGTAGTGCAAAGCTCAGACGCACAGGGTTTGGAGTCAGCCCAGCTGGAGTCCACACCTGGGCTCCTTTGCAGGCTCCCTGTGTAATCTCAGACAATCAAATCAATCTCCTTGGGGCTATTTCCTAATCTATAAAGTGGGCAAAGGAACATGAAATTGCTGAACACTGTGAGGAGGAGTAATTGAGGCCCATAAGGAAAGTACTTAATGGCAGTGTCAGGCACGGCAATGGCCCAGCAAGTGATGGCTGTAAAAGTGCACCAGCAAGGTGTCACAGTGTCATCTGCCATGTGCACTGTAGCAAAGGTAGACCCGGATGAGGGCCGTGAAAGGGGTGGTGGAGGTGGCCAGGACTGCAAAGTCTCAGGGCAGGGGGTGTGGGGGGGGGAGCCAGTGGTCCAGTACAGCCTCTGGGGGCGACGGTCTCCACGCTGACCTCCACACAGTTAATACAGAAAAATAATCAAGTGGGCAGTGTGCCCACATGCCATGTGTCCACATGTTCCTTTAGAGCAAAAGGATGGCAGTGCTGACATGAGCTCTGTCTTTTTTCAGCATGATCACAGCCATGGAGGAGGGGTGGTGGGAAAGAGGCAGGGTCCTAGGAACTTAGCCACGTGGGTGGGTTCAGACACTTTCCCACGAGTCACGTGCAGAATTCTTGTGAAACAGATTTGTCTAATATGTGGTCGAGACACTGCTGTATAGCTGAGTTCCACCTCCACTAATATCAGACTAATCCTCCCCAATGTGAACAAACAAAAAATCTGAGAGAGTATTGTTCAAAAGCATTTTAAGGTGTCAGAAAACTAATACGGTGATAAAAAATTATGAAGCCAACGTTTGAGAGAAAAATAAAATACAGACAAGTGAATTTTGCTCTTGGAGCCATTTTACTCCTAAAAGCCTCTCCCTATCCTGAAAAAGCTGCAGAACAGGTAGAGAAGCACAGAGCCTTTGACAGAGGGAGACAGAGACTGGAATTCACGGCACTTCAGGTACGGAGGGTGGCTCTGGTAAACACCTAGGCTGTAGGCTGGGACATCAAATGGTTACAGCCTAGGAACTAGGGGGACCAGAAATTCACTGACCCCCAGACAAAATCAGCTTCCAAGGTGGAACCAGGCCAATCCCTGCAGAGTCACAGCAACCCCAGCTTTTAGACTCCCCTGGCCTCGCCACCTCGAGAAACTGCCTGAAACCTTTTATGTAGAAAGACAGCACCGTCCAGAGCCTCGGCTACCTCTACAGTCTCTCAAATGCACTGCCTGTGCCTCGTCTAAAATCATTATGCACCAGGAGAGTTCATGTGCAGTAAAGAGAAGCAGGAGACCATAAATGCCCCAGAAAACAGTGTTATCAGACGAGGCTTGGCACGTTTGAGAAAATATAAAATAGACTGAGAATTTCTGTGGAGACCTAGAAACTATGTTTAAAAGTCCAGTGGGTATTCAAGAACTAAACACTACAGGGACAGCATGCTAATGTATTTAACAGAAAATTATATAAAGCTGAAGATGAAACTAGTAAACTGAAAAACAGGTCAGAAAGAATTATCCAGCCAATATAAGAAGAATTACAGAAGAAGAGATAAGAGATGTGGTGAGAAGGACCACGTTGCCTGTAACTGAAGTCCCAAAGGCACACGAGAAAAGTAAAGAGGCAAACGAAATGATAATTTTCCAAAATTAATGAAAGCCTTAAAGCTACATACTCAAGAAGATCTACAAACCCCAAACAAGATAAATGCAAGGCACGGTGTAGGAAAACACATAAAAACAAAAGAGAAGCAGGCAAGGAAAAGAAAAGACAAATTACTTTCCAAATGGTCTCAATAAGACTTAAAGCTGATGATTTAATGGAAATGACACAATCAGAGGAGAATAAAAAGATATCTTCAAATACCAAAAAAACCCACAAGATTTTTAATTTATTTAACTTCTAGAAAAATGTATTTTAAAGATGAAAGTTAAATTAACACATGTTGAGACACACAAAAATTGACAGACTGTGTCAGCATCAGAGCCACACTAAAGGAAATGCTAAGGGCAATTATTGGACTGGAAGACAAATGACTACACATAAAAACTGGAGGCAGGCACAGCGGTTCACACCTGTAATCCCAGCACTTTTCGAGGCTGAGACAGAAGGATTGCTTGAGCCCAGGAGCTTGAGACCAGCCTGAGCAACATAGCAAGACACTGTCTCTACAAAAAATTATATTTTAAAAAATTGGCTGAGTGTAGTAGCATATGTCTGTAGTTCCAGCTACTCAGGAGGCTGAAGCAGGAGGATCGTGTGAGCCCAGGAGTTTGAGGCTGCAGTGAGACATGATCACACTGCTGCACTCTAGCCTGGGCAACAGAGTAAGACTCTGTCTCTTAAAAATATTATAATAAATAAATTTTAAAAAAAACTGAAGGAAGAAAGAGAAGTGAAACTTTAAATATGTGAATAAATCTAAATAGAATTATCTATTAAAACAATATTACTGTAGGATTACAATAACTGGCAATATAACATGTAAGGTGGGAGAAGGCTAAATGGAGTTCGGGCACCCTAAATTTCCTGCATTGAGCACAAAGAACTAAACATGTGTATTTACATTAGACTTTGTAAGTCAAGGACACCTGTTACAGTCTCCAGCATATTCCCTGGTTTAAAAAGAGTGTATAACTACCATGAAATGGAATGAATGTTTGTGTCCTCCCAAAATTTATATGTTGAGACCCTAATAAGACAGTATTAGGTGGGACCTTTGGGAGGTGAGTAGATCGTAAGGGCAGAGCTCTAATGATGGGATTAGTTCCCTTATAAGAAGAGACTTGAGAGCGCATGCTCTCTCTCTCCTCTGTTTCTCTCTCTCTCTCTCTGCCCGCCTCTCTCTCTGCCCTGTGAGGACACAGCAGGAAAGCAGCCATCTATAAACCAGGAAGAGCCCTCACCAAAACCTAACCACACTGGCACCCTGATCTCAGACTTCCAGCCTTTGGAGCTGGGAGAATTGAATGTTTGTTATTTAAGCCACGCAGGCTATGGTACGCTCATTACAGCAGCCTTAGCCAACTAAGACTAAGGAATACAAGAATTAAAAAATACTTCACCAGTTCAATAAAAATGACATCTTCAGGAGAAGAACAAGGAAGAGACCATCTCTTCCAGATATCAAGATATACTGTATCATAACTGAGATACTCTGGTACTGACAGAAGGATAAACAATGTTATAAAAAATGGAATAACCTCTCTGGAACACTGTTTTGGCATTAGCAACCACACACGGTCCCTTGCTGCGTGACAACGGTGGCGCTGACAAGCAGTGTGGACCTGGTGGTCCTTTCAATAGATGGTGCTGAGTCCAAGGGACACCCATCGGAAGTGAGTGCATCTATACCCCTGCCTCATACAGGACCATGGAACCCATTCCAGGTGGATTATGTAATAGATTTACTGTGAAATGCAAAACAGCAAGAGTTCCAGAGAGTGACATAGAAGAATATCTTGGTGACTTTGTGCTAGGTAGATAGTGAGGGCCCTGTGCTATCCTCTGGACAAAGATGGGCATCTCGCCTTGGTGTTGCCCCACTTCGATGATCCTGCCTGGGGCAATTGCCACACCTCGGGGGAGGAGGCAGGCCTACTAATCAGCAAAAGGACTCAGGGAATCCCCCAGCCCACAGGCCAGGCAGCCCAGGCACAACAGGATTTGGAAAATGGCCTAGAGTAACCTAAGGCTAATTATCATGTCATTGACTGTCCATGAAAGTGGTTCAGTGGTGACATCTGAACCACGAGGAGGGCCCAATCCAGACACTATGAAACAGGACTCCAGACCATAACCAGAGCCTCTTGTTACGACAGGGGGTCCATTCATCGTCTGTGACGAGTGTGTCTTGCTCTTGCTCCACAAACCTATCTTGCCCTCCCTTGATAAACTTCATTTCAGACTTGCCTTGCTTCTGGTGTGTCTGCTCATTCTTGGGCCAAGAGCACACCAGGAACCGAGAGCAGACGACTGTCGGCCCGACACTGGGAGGAGGAAAGGATATGAATGAAGAGAGTACCAAGCAGAGCTGTGTTGAGTTTAAGGCAGCATGTTCATCAAAAAAAGACACTGGTAAGGGAGTGGTGAGGCAAGCCAGAGTAAGAGAAGGTACTTGCTCACACACAGCCTCCAGCGGCCCCGCAGCCAGACGCCCCCAAGACAGACCACCCTATAGAAACAGGCAGGAGACCCCGTGGGACGCCAGAATGTGACGCTTCAGAACATGAGGGATTGCTGAGATGCAGGAAATTTCCCTGACTAGCCTTTACGTGTCAGTTATCTGCCTTCCCCCAAGTCGCTGCCTCCAGAGACTCAAAGTCCTTTTCCTTTGTCTTGTCACTTCTCTAAAAATGTATTGTTCTTTGTTGAAGATGCTACATGAGCTGGAATCCAAAGCCACCTTTCTGAAAACCACCCAATCCCCGGGCGCCTCCCAGGTACATGTGAAATACACCTGTTTGTTTCCCCCGGGTCATGCACCTTTTGTTACAGAGATCCAGTCCAGCTAACACCTGTGGGGATGATTCTTATCCTCCAACTTCAACAGGTATTTCCCCAAAAGGCGCATATAAACAAATGGCTAATAAACATATAAAATGTCTTTCATCTTAGCCATCTAGGGAAATATATATTAAGACCACAATAGGGTACCATGACACACTATTCAAAATGAATAAATTAAAAGGTCAACAGTAACAAGCATTAGCACAACTGCTTTGGAAATCGTTTGCCATGATATACTGAATTTGAATAAATGCCTACCTTATGATCCAGCAATTATACTCTTTGGTCTCTATTCCAAAGAAATCCCTGCACAAATGCACCAAGAGACATGTATGAGAATGTCTGTGGCAGCATTACTCCTAATAGCCCAAAACTGGAACAATTACAATGCAGATCGATAGTAGAATGTATAAACAAATAGTAGAAAACTAACGCGATGAAATATCATGAAGCAATAAAAACAAACAGGCTATAGCTACCTGCCACAGCACGGCTGAACGTCACGAATATAAGCTGAATGAAAAACGCCAGTGACAAGAGAATTGTACTACATGACCCCATTTGTGTAAATTCAAACACAAGCACAGCTGCTCTCAGACATCAGAAGTCACGTGGTGGGTTACGGCCTCAGGGGCCGTGTGAGCAGTGCTTTTGGGGTCTTGACAACGCTCTGGACCTTGATTTGATCTAGGTGTTGACAACACACGGGTGTTCAACTGGCAGCAATTTATTGGCTCCATATGTTATATTTCCACCCCCCAAACAGGGAAAACGTGTACTCTCAACTGTCAAACCTGAAAGCATAAGAACTGTAAAATTTGATAGTCAAAGTTGGAAATAAATTCCTTAAGAACCTCTAACTTAGACTTTAGACTGGATTTTGATATGTGTGGTTCAAAACAGATTCTGCTGTGCTCGGTGTTCTAAAACACAAAAGGCTTTGGAATAAATAAATGGAACTTTGTGCATAAAAAAGAACATTGTTCCTCTTGGGGAGTGAGGGCAGACCCACTCTGAAGACTTCAAAGAGGCCCTTCCTGTAGTCACTCGCCAAGGGCTGCCTTACATTTGTCACCGGCCAGGTGTGTCTTTTGACCCAGAAACCAGCACCTGGTAAGAGGAGCTCAGGTACTTTGGAAAGTTAGACTCTCTCTTGCCTCTGCCAGAGAAATGTCATGTTGAAGCATGTATGTAATGGCAGCTTCCATGAAGTAGATAAAATACCAGGGAATTTGAAATTAAAAAAAAAATCTATAGTTTAGACCCCGCACAACCGTTAAACTCTGTTTTTTTAGCAGTTATTTTAATCTGTAAAATAAGATATAGATTATCGGTCTAAAAAGCATAAAATATTACAGTTATAGGGCTTTATTAATAAATATTTTAAATAAAATGTAGGTGTTTGTATGTTCAGAACTCCCACCAGGGATAAGAGTGGATGAACCACAGCAAAGCAGGATCTAAGGAGAGATCAGGTGGGTCAGACTCGCCCTGAGAGGTCGTGCAGGACCAGGCATTTCTGAGCCCTTGAGTCATCCAGGGCATGTCCAGAGATACGATGCAGAGCCCCCCTGCATCTCACAGCTCTGGGCTTGAGATCAATGTGCCAGGCTGGTTCTTCTGAGTCTCCCGGAGAATTGTCACCCTGAGCTTGTGCCTCTTTCTCCCTGGCCTGTCAGGAGAAGCTCTGCCCGGTCCAGAGAAAGGAAAATTATGATCAGCCATGATATTCTTGCATCACACTCCACCTTCACCAGTAACTCTGAGCGCCTTTTACTTTGGACGGCACGAGGCAGCGTGACACTTCTGGCGAAGGCTGGGGCACCAAACTCTTTCCGCCCATTTTCACCCCCCCAAATGTTTTTGTCTTCAGTCTCAACCTCTGTACCTCATATGACAGGGACAGCGTCCTGACTCCAACACCACGCATGTGGGGATAGGCCCATGGCAGGCCCTTCCAGGAGGCCATCTGAGAGTTTTACCAACATAACTGTCCCAACAAGAGCAAGACTCCACCAAGGAGCGTTTCCAAGTCTGTCGAATCAGGCTAATGATAGTAAATATATCCCAAGACTTGAGGCTTAAATTAGATTAAATTAGAGGTAGACACTCCAGTGTAAGCTCTGTAGATGGTACTCATGACAATCACCATCATCACCATCACCACCATAATCATCGTCACCATCATCCCTGCCAATACTGTCATCATCGTCATCACCATGATCATCACCACCGCCATCATAACCGTCATTCTGGAACCAGCAGGTTGGTTCTGCCTTCTTAAAAATTTAGCTCCCACCCCGCTGAGTGCTCCACATCAGACCTTAGGACTAAACGCAGCTAGCCACGCCCATCACAGAGGCTCTGGTGAAGTAGTAAAGTGGCTTGTTCTCTGTCTCTGACCATATGAACATGGCAGGGAAGCATGTCAGCAGCCAACTGTGCACTAAGCCAGACGCGCCATGGACAAGCCTGCATTCGTGGCTATAAGCTCAATGGACACAGAGCAGGAGGCTCCCCCAGTCCCAGGAGGCAACCGACCAGATGGCTGAGAATAAAGATGTGAAGAAACTGCCTGCCTGTGATCTTGAAAGTGCAACCCACTCGGCGCCTGCAGGGAGCCTGTTTGAGGCCGGTTTGCCTTGATGTTTTGAATGCAGCTCATTCTGATGCACGCCTGTTCCGCTTATTGATGGTGATGAGTGAGATGAAACCCAGGTGAGTTATTTGGCAGCAGGGAATGCTGCTGTTTTTAATCAAAGCAAATAAAAAGACAATCTTTTTATTGAAAAGATGCATCCTCAAGGCCTTTTACAGACTGCAGATGTGTGCACCTTAATCCTACATTCCTCTGAAAAGAGAACACTCTTGAAAAACAATCTATATGTTCCTAATTTCACAATAAAAACTTGAATAGTTCTGTCTTTCTGAATCAGCAAAGAACAGAAAGGCAAGGACGAAGCCTGCTGCGGTACAGGAAGCACCACGGTAGCACGAAGTGCTGGAAGGTGACGCCGGGCACTGAATGCAAGGCCGCCAAGCGCTAAGGCTGCCAAGAGGTAAATTTGGTTTCATAACGTAAACACAGGACATGTTTACAGGAGAAATATAAACAAGACAATTACTAAAATGTGGAGACACCAAAGGATGAATAGAATAGCAAAACCCAATGTGTTCGAGTTTACACTGTAGGTTTACCTTCTTCCTGAGAGGGCTCCACACCACACCAAGGCTGAATCAGGAGAGGACCTGGGCACACCACGGTACGGAGACCAGGGAGAAGGGAGCCCTGCAGAGGAGGCCGAAGGAGAAGCTGGAAGGCAGCAGGAAAGGCAGGTGTTCTAGAAGTCAAGTAAGGAAGGTGCTTCACCAGGAGGGGAGTCAGCTGTGCGCAGTGCTGCTGGGTGAAGAGGAACACTTAGAATTAACCCCTGGGGGTGGCCACGGGGCCATCGCCCATGACCTTCACCAGAGACCACTGGAGCAGTGCAGGCAAAAGCCTGATTTGAGTTATTTCAAGAGCAAAACGAGGGCAGCTGCTAGAGGGAAAAGTAGACTAAAAGGAAGGTTATTTTTTTAACATTGAAAGAAATCATAGCGTGTTCATTTGCTGATGGAAATGATCCAATAGGGAGAGAGAAATTGATCATGAAGGAGAGCAGGGAAGAATTACCCAAGTGCTGTCCTTGAGAGATGTCCTTGGGAAGTGGGAAGGGACGGGACTCCGTGCAAACATTCATCCCTAGTAACAGGAGGGGAGAGGGAGTATGTGGGCACCGCAGGGGTAGGTGGGTGGATGATGGGGAGGAAGCTCGGGGAAATTCCTCTCTGATCACTCTTCTTTTCTCCAGGAAACTAAAGAAACCAAGAAATCAGCTGATATGAGGGATGGAAGGAGAGGTTTCAAGAAAGAGGAGATGTGCAAAATAGTGATCTGTGAGTGTCGTGTGTGGCCGGACACCCCTCAGGGCCCATTTGAGGTCAGTGGTTGTGCACTTGTGTGTTTCTGTCCAGCCCCCTCTGCTGCACAGACGAAGACAGCATGGCCAGAGGACGGGGCTTTGCCAAGGAAGTAAGGAGCAGAAAGAGCGGAGCAAGGGAGTTCAATTTGTTGGTGGTGAGGTGTTATTTTTTCTTTAAGATAATAAAATGAGTTAAGAATTTGCCCAAGACCACTGAGCTAGGGAGACACTGCCCTGGGATTTAAATCCGGGTCTAGCTGACTTGGAAGCCATAGATCTTTCCACTACCATATTCTCTCACTATTTGATAAGGAATTGGTTTTTGTATATGGCCATTATATACATCTGCTCTGGAGTCTCTATGTCATGGTACCGTTCATACCATTTTGAATTGCATTGTTTTTGTTATTCAGTATTAATTCTTTCTTTTCCCAAAGTGCTCTGCATATTTTATAAATTAATTATGGTATTTCTTACATATAGGAAAATCAGAGTTCAGAGGTACACAGCATGAATATCGCAAAGTGGTAATTACCAATGAGATTCTTGTATCTGGGAATTGATGTCTTTCATTGGTTTTGGAAAATTCTCGGCCATTATCTCTTTTAAGGTTACCATTGACTCATCCTCGGTGTTCTCCCCTTTGCAGGCACGAATTCTATGAATGTCAGGCCTTTCATTTTTCCAGTATGGCTCTTTATTCTTTGCCATATTCTTCATCATTTATTCTTTCTATAATTTATTCTGTACATTTTCTTTCACCTGTGATCTAGTTCTTTGGTGAAATTCTCCAAGGTGACCTTTAACCCTTGAACATCTTAATCACAGTTATGTTAAAACCTGTGTCTGATCATGTCAGTATCTGGATTTCCTGTGCTTCTGTTCATGTCCAGTTTTTCCTCTTTGTTTTTTGACCCATTCTTAACTGTTTTCATCCATCAATCCATTATTTTTAACTGCACTTAAGACATTATGTATGAAAAATTAGAGACCACCTGAGGTACTGGTTGATGCTATGCTATCGTTCTTCAGGGAAGACTTACTTTTGCTTTAAAAAGGCTGTCAGGATAGGGCTAGATAACCTTAATCTAAGATAGGATTGAGCTGATTTATAGCTGAGCTTCAATCTTCGTGGGGCCGGAACTGTTTCTGGTTAACCTTACCCTTAGATGTTACCCTGCAAGATCCCCAGCCGAAAGCCAGCAGCACCTCCCAGGGCCTCCTCTTCCTGCTGGTCCCTGACGTCTGAGTTTTGTCTTTCCAAGCCTGGGTGACTGCCGAGAGCTCTGCTCAGATTCTGAAGCTTTTGGCTACTACAAATGCCTTGAAGGAAGAAGTGGCACCTAATGTTAAGGTTTCTTCAGTTTGACCTTTCTTTCCAGCGTCTTGGCCCTTAAGTTTTTACTGATTTAAGAGTTCTCCAATGGCTTCAAACAGGCACTTTTCTTTTTTTTGGCTTTATATTGTGTTCAGTGTTTCTAGCTGTTCTTGGTAGAAAGATTGGTTTGCATTATCTAGTCTTCCATTAACAGAATTCAAAGTCTCTTCTTAACTGCTCAAAGCAATTTCACATAGATTCTTTTATACACCTCCATAGTCCATCAGCATGCGGCAGACACGGAGAAAGACACATTTCACTGGGCAAGTGACTTGGCTCAATGCATTAGTACGTTCTTTCAAGAATGTTAATCTGTTGTTAATGTTCTTAACAAAGCTTGTTTCCCTGCCTCTTTCTGTGTCTGGGAGGGCCCACAGAGTTAATGTTTTTATTACACTGGGAATCTCTCTCAGGATTCATCCATCACATCGTGTTCTTAGAAGATTGCCACCTCTCATTAAAGCATGCCAGGTTACTTAATTATAAGTTTCCAAGTAGTGGTTGGGGCAGGATAAGGGGTTTCAAGATGTACATCCTAACCTCAAACTTAATAATGTGTTTTCAGGGGGAAAAAAAAGAATTTTAATTAAAAAAGCAAAGTGGCAGATCAAAGAAATGTAATCAAGTAAGTCAATCTTACAGCGTCTTACTTATTATCTATTTTGTCTCGAGATCTAGCTTGGAGAATGCAAGGGAACCATGAGTTTGGATTGAAACCTTGTTCTGAATCAACTGTGCACACTCTGTCTGACCCAGGCCGTGCCTCCTCTCTGGACGCCACCGGCCAGCCTGTGTGAGGTCTGGATGTGGTGGGGGGCTCACTGCAGCGTGGAGAATGGGGTGGGGGGTCCTCCCTGTGTGTGAACAGAGATGCGCTCACAGGTGGGGGTGTGCAGGGCAGCACAAAGCTCTGTGCAATGAGTATTTTAGCTCAGTCCTATTGGACATCTCTTGTGTCACATAAAAAACATACTCCTCAAATCAAATTTATCTCCTGTGCCAAGCTTAATCCCTTGGCCCTGTGTTGAGAAAGCTTCTGAGGCTGAATCAAGGTCCATGAGCAAGGGCGACACAGCAGCACAGGGGTTGTGTATCTGTTGCTTCTCTCATTAGAGTATGAGTATAATTATTTCAACAGTTTCTGTGGCATGTCAAAGCACGTTATATTTTTGTGTTACTTTTTCCCAAACAACCTCTTGATGTAGGCAAGACAGATGCTACGCATCCCATTTTACAGGTAAGGAAATGGCAGTACAGAACGTAACGGGATTTGACCACGTGTTCCACAGCTCCTTCCTGATCACTGGTTCCATTCCCACTCGACTCTCCCACAGCCGTAAGAAAGACAAGTAGGAGGCTGTCAGGTCCGGGGTCTTGGCGGGCTGTTGTCCTGGTTCTTTGGCTCCTTGCTTGGACAATTCACAAGCAGGGCTGGTGTGACGGAGTGACCACAGACAGGAAGCAATTCCACACAAACAGCTTTTATTGCAGAAAAGAAGGGAGCTATACAAAGCGAGAGTACATTCCAGAGAGGAACGGGTGAGTCTCCACGAGAGGAGAAAGACATTAAGGACGCCCAGGTGGTTCCCTTTTATTGGCCTGGTCAGGGGAGCAATTACAGGAGGTGTGAGATGTTACCAGGTGATTGATATACCTGATTGTCAGGTCCTCTGCCTTTTCCTGCAGGCCCTTCTTCCCCTAATTGGTCCCTGACTTCTCCACCCCGAGGAACTGCCCTCCTGGCCTGTATCTGCCACCTGCAGATTTGGTCCCTGCCTAACAAGCTCAATAACTGGGGAATCATGTAAAAAAGAAATGGACTCAGCAAACATATCTATAGCATTACTCTCAAGGAACACAACAAATGCTCCCAAAAGAACAGTAAACGGTTCTGTCCACTCATGTCAAAAAATTAAACATATAGTTCTGAATCTTTCATAAAACACAAGTACAAGATAAAAATTATGAATGATTATGCATATAGACTTAATATTAGAAATGGAGTAATATAAATAGGTAATGTTGCAAACATATAAGGAAATAAAAAATGCTTTCATGATAAAAAACTCTAGCTGTTAACCACTGTGCATATCTAAAAACATGGCAGGAAAAGAAGTTCAATGTAGTTAAAGGCACATTTACTTGGGCCACATGCTAAATGCATAGAATATAATCTCTTCATAGATATATCAGCATAGAATGGGTTATATGAGTGTACACATAACTGTCATCCAAGAGAGGACAGAACATTCGGAAGACTCATGAGAGAACACTGGATCAGGAGATTTGGAAATAACCATTCAGAATGACGATTGAATGAGCATGAGTTTCATTTTTTAAATATTTATAATTGGCTCTCAAATTCAAGAAGGCAAACAAAAAGAGAGAGAGAGGAATTTCTTTCAATTTCGTGAATTGATCAATCCTGAATATTATTTTTTTTCCTGGAATCCTCAGATGTCTACAATGTATTCTCATCCATTTCCTGGAACCTTTCTAGGATTGATGTAGTGAGCACTCAACAGTAAACCAATTCATCTCGGGATTTGCAGCATGGATTTTAATTTCTGGCTATAATTCCTCAAAGATTAAGAAAAGAGAAAACAATTTCCACAAATGAATCATAGAAACCAAGAATGTGATACAATTCCATCCACCTTTAAATGCAAATATTTCCACACCATCCAAGATGGACAATGTTGTCTGTCTCATTCAGCGGCTGTCGTGGAATCAGGATCCGAGAGCCTCTGCATCAAGCATTTAGATCTCAAAGCCCCTTTGTGTTGTGGCTTTTCCTCTTATGGCTGAACATGTGGAAACCAGGCCAGAAGGAAAGACTTTAGTTCCATTACTTTCTAAAGTTTCCTGATCCTTGGGTGCTCTTACTAGTGGCATTTCCTGCACCCACTTAGGGCTTAGGGTGAAGGTCCTTGAATGTTACCCCTTTCCTAATGGGCTTCTTCAAATAAAAAGAACAAAATTTCTTTAACACTCCTCCCTTCAAGGGACTGGGTTGGTGTCCCCTCCCCTTAAATCTAATCCAAGCAGTCAAGTAGGAAAGTGGCAGTGATGATACACTGTGACTTTGGGGCAAGGTCGTAGGTGGCCATGCAGCACCCACACAGCCTTTGGCAATGCTCGTGCTTGGTCTCAGGACCCAGTGCCAGGCAGTGAGCAGCTCGGGCCATTTGGAGCGTCCACGTGTAGGCACTTGCTCAGCCATCGGAATGGAGCCCAGCCTTCAGGATGTCCCAGCCCAGGCACCAGACATCAGAGTCACTCCAGCCATTGGAGTCTTTCTGCATGAGACCTGAGACCTCCCTTCTGTGCTCTCTATGATTTCCTGGCCCACAGACTTTGTGAGCATAATAAAATGACTGCTGTTGTACACCACTAAGGTTGGTGTCATTTGGCATGCAGCACTTGATACCACAACACTCAGCGTTACTTTTGGCCATGTCACACACCTTGTCCCGAGTCCCACCTCTCAGTCCATTCCTGTCCTAATCCTTCCTTCTCTGAGTGGGTTCTTACATGATCTTTCCATTTTACCACTCACTCAATTTTACACTAATATTTTTCTCATTATAACATTTTGGTTTATTTGCTTCCACTTTTAAAAACATTTTACTATTATAGGACATTTTACTAGTAGGAAATGTTTAGATTATTTTCCATTTGGAGCAATTATGAATTGCATTCCATTATGAACATCTTTGTGTACAATTTTATGCTTGAGTTTGGGATAAGTTTTATAGGATAGATTTTCAGAAGTTCAATTGCTAGCTTAAAGAGGATTAATGACTTAAGGCTCTTGAGGCATATTGCCAAATCTATTTTCAAAGAGTTATAACAACTCATGGTGACACCAATAATATATGAGCATGCCTGTTCCACTGCACCTTCACCAGTTAAATTAAGTTTTATAATTAAGAAAAATATTAACTCGAAGCATAAAACTCATAGTTTTATTTATCTCCCAGACACACGTAGATGTGGAACGACAAGTCAGCTGGAACAATAGGCACATCATGGCGCAGGACACAAACACAGATGAATCATGAAGAGAGAAATTCACAAGAATGATGGTCAAGCCTGGGGGAGAGAGAGAAAGAGTAAGATGGGGCAAAAGAAAGATGGAGCAATGTCGCCAAAGGGCAACCAGAGCCTATGGCAGGGCCAAGACTCGTACAAAGGAGAGAAAGCTCATGCGACTGCATGGCTCTCATGGTTCCACCAAGGTACTGGATGTCAGATAAGGGGCGTTAGGAACGTGAGAACAAAAATATCTTGGCCAGCAGTGTCACTGCGATAGAATGTCCACCACGTTTATCACCCGTGGTTCCCTCAGAGGGTGGCTAGAGGGTAGAACAGGAGCTTTAGATAAATGGCATTATAAAAATCATTACAAAAAGAAAATTCTGGAACGAGAGTGAATTTGGTCAAATATTCTCACCATTATTTTCCAAAATAACTAACATTTCAGCTTCTTTTAGGTAAATGCAGCTCCTAGAATAAGAAATTTAAGGAAATATTCAAAACAGTGTTTTAAAGAGTGTTTTCCTTGAAATTCCCACTGTTTGGTGGCCCACGTGCTGCACTGTCCTGTTTTTCCCCAGATACCAAAGGCTTGGGATAAAAACATCTGGTTTATGTGGGCCGTGGTGTTGGTAGTAGCACCTCATGTAAATAAAATAGATGTCTGCTTAAAAATGCATATTATCTGCTATCCATCTTTTCCAAGAACAATATGGGATAAACCACTAATTATGTCTTCTAAACAAGAGGACATGAGAACAACAGAGGAAATAATGGGTTTTGTTCAGGCTCTCTCCAGCACGGGCATGGAAAACCCATGTCATTCAGGGTTCTTGGAGCTACTGGACTTGTAGGAAGAAGTATATTTTCCCCCAGATCACATTCAAGAACATGGTACATACATCACACATGTACAAGCAAATTAAAATTCCATTTTCTCCTTGGCCAGGAAATGGACAAATTAAATATTCCAGTCTATAGAATAAGTGATATTGACATATCAGGTGTGTGGATTGTGCATTACCCGAGATCACTTATATTTGTATACTGACCTACTATGTGCACAGTGGTTTTCTGTGTATTATCCTATTTCATTAGCACGACAATTCTGACAAAAAGCTATTAATCTGTCCACTTTTCAAAACGCTGACCCTGGATAAATCGACTGGTTGCTTACACGAGAGTAGCTGGGTGCTGAGAGGAGAAGCTACACAACCACCACATGATGCTCTTTCAACTCAATGTCCTCCTCGCACCTCCTCGCACCCCGGAACCCCAGCCCACAGGGCCAGGCCGGCCTCACCTCTGGCGTCCACGTGGGGAGAGCCGTGGGAGGTCCACCCGTGGGCCTGCTGCCCTGGTCCGTCCCTTCCTTTTCATTCCTGAGCACCCAGCATGAATTCTTCACCTTTGGTTCTCAGAGTAAACCTCACACAGGCCTGTGAAACGTACACCATTTTGTAAGGTCTTGAGGAGTCTGGGGACAATGTCCACATCATTTTCTGAATTCTCTTGTTCACACTGGCACTCTGAAGGAGCAGATAGTGGCCTCTCTCTCACATCCAGATGCTCTTTGAAGAGACTGCTGTTGTTTTCCGAGTTGCTTTTTTCCAGGTGACTGGCATGTCCCACGTGGGAAGCGCTGATTTCTACTGTGGGCCTTTGACAAGAACTGAACGCACGGTGGCGGCTGTTCACACTGCTTGGCTGGAACTGCGGCGGATGCTTGCTGGAGGGAGGGCCCGGCTGGCTCCACCAGGGACCCGGCGAGTGGAGCCGGCTCCACAGCTCAGCGGATCTTACCCTTGCAGATGGGAGGTGCCATCTGGTGTGGGAGGGGAAAGTGCGAGAGGGACAGGGCGGCAAAGTGGGGCTTAAGTCCAGGGCCCCCTGGGCAGCCTTTCCCCGGCTCTGCTCTCTGGGGAACACCGGATGGGTTTCCAGCACTCAGGTCTATCTCGTAGGCTTGTTGTGAGAATTAAATTAAACATACAGAAACTGACATTCATTGTGCACTTAGTGTATACTTGACATTGTGCTAAGAACTTCCACTGTCTCCAGTTCCCCGTCAGCCCGTGAGGGTGGTTCTGCTGTCAGCCTTGTTTCACAGACGAGGAAGGTGAGCGACTTCCCACAATCCATGAACTTCGCACAATCTGTGACGTCACAGGAACACGGCTGGCACAGGGGACTGGTTCATAAACCACGGCTTCCCTTTCTCTCCATCTGTGTTTACAGTTGTGATAGGACATTGACTGTCTTTATTTCAACATGGCTTTGTAACATGAGATAATCCCTAAATGTATGTTTCCTGCTACGAGCTGCATCTCTCCCGATGATAGGTCCTGTCAGCGCTTTGCCACATTTGGATTGAGGCTCCGGAACAACACAGTGAGAAGACACGCACCACGTGCCATTAGATTATGCCACAAGATCCTCAAACATGCATGAGACCCAGCCCGACGAACAGTTGTTCTTGGAAGCCGATGCCATTTCTGAAACTCCTTGCAGCATATTGATTTGATTATGGTACTGAAAAGTTATTCAATCTTACTGTATGTGGTTATTTTTGACTTGCCAATGTTGCAGGCAGCTTTCCGATCTCAGGGGAAGAGAGAAATCACCTTCCATGTTTACCGTGGGAAGGAGCAGCACCTCAGGCCCGGAGCACCTTGGTGGTTCTCCACGCGGTTCACCCAGGGCACAAGGGCCACACATCTGGGGCCTCTCCTCCAACCTCCCTCCCCTTCAACCACAGGGAAAAGCATTATTGCTCATAAAAAGCCAAGCAAGGCTCACTATTTTCCTATAATTTGGAATTGTTACTGGAAAAATTGACAGTGACTACTTTATGTGGTTCTTAGGCAAAAGCCTGGGGCAGGACCCCAGGGTGCGGCCACCTGGAGGGGGAGGAGGCAGCGGGGCCTCCACGCACAGCCCAGGGATGGGCACTGGCCAGGGGAGGGCAGAGGGAGGGGAGGTGACCTTCTGTGGTGGGACCAGGGGAGAGCTGGGAAGAGGGGCCTCCTGTAGGCTGTGCTGGGAAAGCGCAGCACTGGCCGGAGAGCCTGAGGACAAGGGAATTCCCCACTCAGAACACCATGCACAAAGTCCGGGATGGGACCACAGCTGTGCGACAGGGCAGGGGGTGGTGGTGCCCCCAAGGCAGGCAGAGTGGGTGTGGCAAGAGGTGTTTGGAACCCAGAGGAGTGACAGTGTCCCCCGATCCCCGTGGGCCCTGCCAGTCAACCCAGAGCAACAGGTAACAGCAGGCGGCCACTGGTTTTGCGGAGACAGTGAGAGAAACGCACTAATGACCAGCAGAGAAAATGGCCCAAGGCCAGGATGAGATGCAGCCTCCAGGGCGCCCTAGGGGTGAGCGGTGCCCTCCCGCCCCGCCCTCGCCTGTCTGTGCCCTGACCGGGAAGGAAGGAGACTAGAGGGCGGGTGGCAGGACAGCTGAAGGCCCTGCAGGGAATTGGGAGCTGCTCCTCCCGCCCTCCTTCCCCTCACCCCACCTCTCCTCCTTCTGCTCTGAACCCTGGCCTGTCCCGGTTTGGAGGAACTTTCTCGTTCAGCCATGTGCTGTTACTGGGGACAGCCCCACGCGGGCTGAGGACGGCGACGGGGACCCAGCAAGGGCCTGTGCCATCAGCCGGGCTTGGCACGTGAGAAGGAAGGACGGCGCGTCCCCAAGGGCAGTGGTGTGGCCACTGAGGCGTTTCTGGCCTGGGGACACAGAAGCAAAGGGCTTAATAAATCCAGGGGGGAGGGAGGAGAGGGGGTGGGACCCTGTGTAGGCTGGACCTGGGTGGGGTGGTCCAGGCGAGGTGCAGAAAGCCCTCAGACCCCGTTCACTCCGGGGTTCCAGTCTCAACCAAGGAATTAATCGGAAAATGGCTGTGAGAACCCAACCTTCACCCCAACGCTGAGTTCACACTGGAGTTATCAGCGACGTAATTGCCCTTGAGGAGAAAGAGGCACATTGTGATTAAGGAGCCCACAGACCCTGAGATAGAGAGATTGCAGTTTAACAGTCTTGCAGCAGACCACAATTTTTCATCGAGGAAATAATGAACAGGTACATCATGAAGAATTACGTGATGAGCAGCACAACATCCCATTTTAGGGAATCTGGGCTCAGAAATATGAATGCCCCTGTCCCCAAATATGCCAGCTGGAAGACACCCTCATCCATCACTTCAGGAGTGTTTCCTTCCACATAAACGACCTTTCACACTGGCCACCTGCTTCCTCTGAGTCAGGACGCTGTGCTGCTGCGGAGCGAACCGGAGCAGGTGTGTGCTAGTCTGGGTTCCCAGAGACACAGGCCCAGCGGGGGGCACGCTCGTCAGGGACAAGGGTTCTGTGTCTCTGGGGAGCCCTGACTAATGCCGTCTGGATGATTGATAGACCCATAGGCAGATAGATAGACAGCTGATACACAGATGGATCATAGACAGCAGACAGAGAGAGAGAGAGAGAGAGAGATTTTAAGGAGTTGTCTTACATGCTTGTGGAGCTGGCAGGTCTGAAACCCACCGGCAGAGCAGCAGAATCTGGAAATTCGGGGAAGAGTTGATGTTGCCATCGTGAGTCCAGATTCACAGGGTGCCAGTCTGGAAACTCGGCCAGGGTTTCTGTGGCAGTCTTGAGGCAGAATTGCGGCTTCTTCAGGAAACTTCAGTCTTTGCTCTTGAGGCCTTCCACTGGTTGCGTGAGGCCCACCCACGTCGCTGAAGGCCATCTCCTTTAAAGTGACATCAGTGACATCTAGAAAATACCTGCACAGCAGCATGTAGACGGGTGTTTGACCAAACCACTGAGAGCCACAGCCTAGCCGAGTCGACACACAAAGTTAACCACCCCAGCTTGTCTACATTTCCTTCTTTCTAGAACTTCCACAGGGTGAGAACAGTTATCTTTCTGCAGAGAGCGGCCAGGCTGCCAGCGGTCCGCCTGCTGTCCGGGAACCAGAAGAGCTGCCTGCAGCGGGAGACCGCAGAGGGAGGACGGTCGGGGGAGAGGCGGGCAGAGCTGCTTGTCCTAGTGCAGTTCTCAAATTCCACTCTTTTCCCCCCTAGAAATTTCCTTGTTGAAGCAACTCCAAGGACTACTGTGGTTTCAGATATCCTCCTCTCTCAGCCTCAGAGGTAACAAAATTATGCACATTCACACAAGGAAAACTTTATTTTTAATAGAGTTCATGCATAATGAAGTGCCCAGATGTCAGGTGCACCATGGGAAGGCCTCTCGAGACACGGGGCATTTTCATCATCGCGGAAAGCTGCCCCGTCTCTCCCAGTCCCACCCAAGCACTGACCATTTCTGTCACCACCACTCTCCCCTGCTTATTCCACATGTTTATATCTATTGAATCATATGGCATTGTCTTCATGAAGCCTAATTTACTATTTTATATTTTATGAGTATACCATCTGTCTAAGAAATCCTTCCTTGCCTAAGATCATGAACATAGTTTTCTATGTGTTCTTTTAGAAGTTTTGTGATTGTTTATGATGTTTGAGATCCACCTCAAATTGACGTCATATGGAGTACTAGTTACCAAGGTTCTTTTTTTAATGGATCTCACACAAGGCACAATCTATTAATTACAAGTGACCCTTGAAAAACATAGGGGTTAGAGGCACCGACACCCCCATGCAGTCAAAAATCCACATATAACTTTTTACTCTCCAAAAACTTAACTACTGGTAATAGCCTACTGTTGACTGGAAGCCTTACTGAGAGCATAAACAGTTGATTAGCACATGTTTTATATATGTATTATATACTGTATTCTTATAATAAAGTAAGCTAGAGGAAAGAAAATGTTACTGAGAGAAAACCATAAGGAAGAGAAAATGTATTTACTATTGGTTAAGTGGAAGTGGATTATCATAAAGGTCTTCATCCTCATCTTCTTCACACTGAGTAGACTGAGGAGGAGGAGGAAGAGGAGGGTCGGTTTTGCTGTTTCAGTGGTGGCAGAAGTGGAAGAAAATCCACACAGTTCTAGAGTTAACTGTGATATAGAGCAGCAATATACACTTTCTTCAGTTTGGCTATTAACACAGGTCTTGGAAACCAGCCTTAGTGCACCAGGGAGTGTTAGAGGAGCTTGTGTGATTCAACTCTTCTTGCTTTTCCAGCTCCTCTGCATGGAACCACTGTGGCTTCCTAAACACATTTATTTATCACTGTTGGTCTCCTTGCTGTCAAAATAGCACTTTCTTTTCGTCCCTCCTATGTAGCACAGACCATGTGACAGACATTCTCCAGATGGCATCACCTCCCTTGATTTTTTCCTACTTTTTTTAAATTATGAAATTTACTATTCATGGATATATATGCACAGTTTAAAGAATAAACATACATGTTCTTGTACTCTCTCACACACACATATTTGTAAGGGTTTTTAAAATATTTCTACAAATAGGTACCCTTTTTGGTGCTTTTCACTACATCCTACAGATTTAGGGTTGACTCTATTTTTTCTTTACCCAGAAAAATGATTTTAGTATTTCTTGAAGAGAATATCTGATTAAAATTTTCTTAGCTTCTATCTTTCTGAAATGTATTTATTTTACCTTCATTTTTTAAACTTATCTTTTTATTTTGAGATAATCATGCATTCACATGTAACTGTAAGAAGAGCAGAGAGATACCATATCTTTTACTGAGCTTCCTCCAATGATAATATCTTGCAAAATTATAGTACAATATCATAACCAGGATATAGACATTGATAAATTCAAGATATAGAACAGTTCCATCACTGCAGGGGTCTTCCATGTTGCCCTTTGTTAATAACATTTAGCTCTCTCCTCCCTACACCCATCCATAACCCCTAGTAACCATTTCTCTCTCTTCCTCTTCTATCTATCATTTTGTCATTCCAAGAATAACATTACAGTATGTAATATTTTGAGATTGGATTACCTTCATTTTTGAAGGCTATTTTTGTGGGATATGAAATTCTAGGATAATAGTTACTTGTATATGAGTGTGTGTGCATGCTCTCCTGTGTCCTTCCAGTACTTTGAGGGTTATCTTTCCATTGTTTTCTGACCACTATTATGTCTGGTGAGAATTCAGTGATTATACTTATCTTAGTTCTCCTGTATGTCATGTGTATCTTTTATCTGGCTCATTTTAATATCTGCTCTTTTGTTTTGGTTTTTAGCAATTAACTATGATGTGTTTAGGTACTTCTTTTTTTTCTAAGTGGTATTTTCTGGTTGTTTTCAATTTGTGGGTTTATGTCTTTCATCAACTTTAAATCATTCTCAGAAAATATCTTTTAAATATTTGTTCTTCTGCATTCTGTCTTCCCCTTCTTGGACCCCAACTATGCATATGTTGGGCCATTTAATATTGTCCCACAAACAAAGACACTATCAGCTATTCTTGTTTTTGGTCTTGTTATGTTTATCTTTTGTTTGCTATTTATTCTCTTTGTATTTTAGTTTGGATAATTTCTATTAACTTGTTCTCAAGTTCACTGATTATTTCCTCTGCCGAGTCACTCTATTATTAAGCCCAATAAAATATTTATTTCTAATACTATATTTTTCATTTATAGCATTTCTAGTCAATTCTTTTTTGTGGCTTCCATATCTCTGAATGGATGGCAGAAATTTGCCATCTCCTCATATATACTATACACTTTTCTGAAAAGGTCATTTAGCATATTTCTAGTTATTTTAAAGCCCCTGTCAAATAATTCCAACCACTAGACCATCTATGGGTATACTGCTACTAACTGTCCCCTTCTTCACCATATTTAATAATGTACCAGAACAGTAGAGACTGAAGTAAATAATATTTCCCTTCAGAAAAGCGCACTCCTCTTGTGCCAGGCCACCAGTGCAGCTGTGTCTGCACTTCTTGTCAAGTTAACTTTGCTTCAATTCAGTTCTAGCTTCAAATATTTTGAAAGTGGGCTCAGGATTTCCCATTCTTCAGTGCTTGGGGTCCGAGCACTGGCAAGATTCCCAAAACTTCTTCATGTCATCCAAATCACCAATTTTCTAAATCATGAGAGATCTCTCTCTGATTTGCAACTCCAGTGATAGCTTTGCACAGTATTTGGGAATTCTCCTTGCTCTCCAGTGCGGCTCAGGCTTTCGGACACGTGTGAAGCTCTCACTCTGTCTGAAATACCTTAGGGATTTCCTTCATCTTTCCCACCCCACCTGCATCTGTCAGTGCGAAGACTGGCGTTTGAGGAGAGGAGGATTCTCTCAGGTCTCTTCTTTACAGCTGAAAAGGGAGGTTGCCTCACACTGCTTTATCTCAGCTCTCAGGCTCTGCCTCCCCCTCCTCAGCAGGTAGCAGCCTTGAACTGGGAGGTGGTGCCCTGAACTTTAGGGGGGTCTTTTAGGTCGCTCTCTTGCCCTCCACTTCAGGCTTTGGCACACTGACCCGAGCATTTGCAGAGGGCCTGTGCGGAAGATTTACTCCATTATCAGGGTTCCTCAGAATTCTACTGTGCCAGCCCTATGTGCCACTGTGAGTTAAAATTCATCCCAATTTCCCCTTACCCCCAGCTATGATACATTCCTTTTTCTCTTGCAGCTACATCAAGAATGAGAACTTCTCTCCTCTGAAAAAAATCTTTTATTTTTTAGAGTTTAGTTCACTTACTATTTTTTATTTTCAACTCTCTGATTGGTTTTAGAAAGTCTATGATATTGTGGCTTATAAATCTTCTTTGGGTCATTAAGTTGAGAGCGAGTTTCCCGTCATTTGTTACATTCTAAACGGAAGAGACATCTTACATGCCTCTTACTTTCTATTGTCTATTGTTTTGTCTCTCTGAGCTGTTTTCTGGGTTTTTCAGAGCAATCTTGCATAAATTCTCTCATTATTTATAACTAATCTGCTTTTATCTTGTTCCTTGGCTTTATACTTTGAAATGTTTATGTGTATTTTTTGTTTTAAAAAGTTCCATTTTGTTCTTGTTTAAATCTGTCCAGTAAATTTTTGTAAAACTTATTCTTCTGTCAAACTTTCATATTCCTCTTACTTCTTTCAACATATCAATCATACGTGTTTTATGTATTCTAAACGTGATTAGTAAAATATACACAAACTCTGTAAATCTGACTGTAAGCATAGTTTGTTCCTGGGAATTCTCTCATGATGTCTTGATTTTTGTTTTATTTCTCATCTTTTCAGAACTTTTTTGGGTATGAGTATGAATTCATGATCTTTGGAACTTTATCCATGGGAATTCTTTTAGAATCGAACTTAAATAACTTTCCTTTGATGAGGATTTGCACTTGCCTCTCCAGGAACTTGGTAGAACTACCAGGCTGGCATCACTGGAAACCAGTGTGAAGGAATTAAGCCCCGCAGGTGATCTCCACTCCTGCCCCAAATTCACAAGTTCAGGCCTTTGAGTAAGAATTCTTGTGGGAGACACTGGTATTTTTGTTTTTGTTTGTTTGCTTTTTTTCTTTTTCTTTTTCTCTGCTCACCCAGAGCTAGGATGAAGATAGGTTAGGATCCTTGACTTCTTCTCTGGGGCTTTGTTTTGCTTTAGATTTTTTTTGGCTTACCTTAAAGATTTCTCGTTATGTGAGGCCTGGCTTTTTGGGGTGGGGTTATTGCTGATACGACACCCTGTATTCTGGCCCAGACCCTGTCTCCTTGGCCCTTCCACGTGGCTTGTAGCCTTCAATCTGCCACCAGAGACTGGTTTGTGCCCCTTCCCCTCTGGGGCCAGTACTGCAACGTCCCTTTCCCCGTGGGTGTAAACTTTCTTGCCTTTTCTCACTTCTAAGAGATTCCCTTATTTTCTGCCACCTCAACCGTGCATTGAAGATATTTCATTCAGTATTTTGGTTGTGTTATTAGCCTACAATTCTGCAGTAATTCCACATTAATCTTGTGTTTCTACTGGGCTCTACTGACAATTCTTGGGCTGGTTTGTGGTTTCCAGTGGCCCTCAGGGGCCATATCTTTAAGGCACACCTCAGGATTTGGATAAGTGGTACAAGGATGTTTGTCTTTCTTGGAGAAAGTAACCACACAGTCATCTGGACATGCACTTTGCGCAGCTTCGGAAGGAGGAAGCCTGCTTCTTCCATGGGCCACTGAGGCATCACAACCTTAGAAATATTATGTTCACATGATTTTTACGTCAGCCTTCCTTGTGGTCACTGTAAATGCTGAAGCAAATGAATGTAGATATGACAACATTTAAAAATAAATGTTATCGTTCCTACAAACTCATTTCCACCCAAATTAAATTTCAAACAAGTCCTTGTGATTTAAAATAAATGCTGAGACATTGTTTCTAATTTAAATGAGTCATTAGGTAGAAATATATATTTTTGCATGACCAGAAATTGTGTTAATTGTTCTTTGATATTAATATTTTTGTGAGCAAATGTTTTGGTTGACTAAATCTTGCAAGCTTCAGGATTGAGAAGGGAAGTATATGGTCAAATCTGGAATGATACAGCAAAGCTGTGAGATAATCTGGTGTAACATCTATTCAATAACGTGGACATCATCTTGAGATTCTTAATGTTTGTTCTTGACTTTCTACAAGGGAAAAGAGAAACTTCACGTGTGGATGCACACCATGGGGCAGTGAGAAGGTATGATGGGCCAGGGGGGAAAAAAGGAGATTTCACAGAACAGCAAAGAGACCAAGTTGGCATCTTCTCTCTGTCACTCACTGGCTCCCACACCAAGGCTCTCCACTGTAGGCCAGGAGTGGCGAAACCCACCTCAGGAGGCGGCTCTGAGCTTTGTGCTTGGCACATGTCTGCAGGCTGCCGGGCAGACAGTGCGCTTGCCTCCCCCGCACAAACTCGCCCCCTGTGGTCATACACCACGTCTGATCTTGCCACCATCCTTCCTGGTTTCTTTGCTGGTTTAACATGGTGACAACACGGGGTGTGGGATGCAGGAAACACATTTCGTGTTTGGCCATTGGATACTTCATGAGGCTACTCAACTCAATGGGCAGGTTTAGGGAATCGTAATCAGTGTTTTTTTTTTTTTTAACAAGTCTATATTTTCATTGATATTAAGGTCACTAAGCCTGCGTGTGCCTCAGCTTTAGAAGCAGGTGTAATGATAACAATGCCTGATTTTCAAGCATGTTCTAAGGAAGACAGAGATACAATATCCCTCAATTTAAAAGAGAAAGTAGTTTGTAATGAAAAACTCCATCAAGGAAAGATTTTCAAAGGTTAATTAATTGAAATTAGTGACACGGAATTACTTCAATAGTTAACAAGGAATATTTTGATATATATGTATCAACTTGAACATTTAATGCAAATCCCAGCCCACCCCATTCCTCCATAAAACAGAAACAACAGCAAAGATAAAGGCAAAACAAAGCAATCAAACTCATTCCATTCCAGTGGTGAAAGATTACTAGTTCTATAAACCAATAAGCACAAGGGCCCTCCCAGAATGAGCGCAACATGGTCTCGCTTCATACAAAGAAATGTCTCCCAAATTGAAACGGTCTTGTGAGGTCAAATTCTCATTATCTGAATGGCATTTCTCAGGGGCATTGTATTTTCTATGGAAAAGAGTTTTACGCCCTACCAAACATGTTTGGGTGACTCCTATAAAAATATTTTTGTGGTATACTTGTCTCGTCATTGCTACAGCAAGCCAAAAGGCAAGTCCCAGGAACGCAAGGAGCCAGCCGCATGAAGCCGTGAAAGAATAGAAAGATCCCCCTGAGGGCCGAGCAAGTACCCCAGCCCTGGCTCAACCACAGTCATTCCAGGTAAGTGGTACCGTGATTACGTTCAAAAGGAACTGTCTGATTGCTCAGTGCTACCTCTAACGTTCTGCCCTGGAAGCCCCCGCGCAAGCACGTTAGAAGTGTTGCCACCCCAGCCGAGGCAGCCTTGCTTCTGTGGAAATTTCCCCCTTTAAAGCATATACAGGAGCACGTTGAAGAAAGGATGGCATTGGGTTGATTTGAAATATGACGCACCTGGGTTTGTGTGGGGAAGGCGGCCTCGGCCCGGCTCGTGGCCACGGTGCGGAGCGCCCCCTGCTGGGGGAGGCGAGGCGGCTGCAGGCCCCCGGGTGGGCGGAGAGGATCCGAGTCAACACGTTTTCCACCCAACACACTTGTAGAGGATTAATAATGATGATAATTTAAAAAAAACTTGGAGAGCCAGGCGACGGGTTTTTAAAAAAACATTTTTAAGGTTTCTGTTTCCCTGACTCCTTTCTCTCCACTTGGCCATAGTGTGGGGTTGCAATGAAAAGAAAGGCAGGTAAAGAAGACGATAAAAGCTCAACCCAGGAATCAAACCCAACCGTTCTCAATGACGTAGCTTTCTTCCTAACAGCATTGAAAAATAGGAACGTACAACTAAAGAAAGCCAGAAAAAAAAGCAAAGTAAGCTTATAGTTTCTAGACTCGTATTCATCTAACTTGAGTTTTCCCAATGCCAGTGTTCATATTTAGAAATTAAAGTGATGCACTTCAAATTTGCATCAAAATCCAGAAAACTTACTTCCTCATCACTAAACAAATAAGCTTCACAAACAGAAAGATGCATTTAAAATATTATTCTGGATGATTGCCAATGTGATAGGGGTTGAATTTGTCTCCTTAAAAATACAAGATAGAAAAGGTCAGGAGTGAGTGCTTTAAAGATTCCATTTTCTGCTCCACTGCAGATTTAGCAAACAGAGCCTCAATATGCAAATAGAGGATGGCCCTCCGTTATAGAAATTCAGAACTGAAGTTGTTTGAACATACCGTTTAGACAGTACGTCACAATCCTCCGTCTTTCAGTGAAGGTGTAGCAACCGCAAGGAGATGGCTGTTCAGGAAAACACAGCATGTTTCTTGTCTCTCAGGCAAGAAGAATAACTATTCAAATCGTATTCTGAAAAACGACCTGCGGGAGAGGCTCTTCGTGTTTTTAAAGCACTTCTTTTGCATTTTGAGGCAGGGACAGGGTGGTGTCTCTCCCTTGGCGACCACATGTCTCCTGGAAGACAGTGACATGACTCTAAGAGGACGGGCGGCTGCCACGACATGTGAACCCAGTTTTGCTTGCACGGATGTGTCTCCACACCAACAAGAGTCTGGGTTAAGACCCCGTAGTTGGCAGCTTCTTTCCCTTGTAGACTGTTTCCTCGGGGCGATGCGGAAGCAGAAGCTTCGGATAAAATCGAGAGCAGCCTCTAAACGACTTGACCCGAACTCCCCAAGTGCTAGAATCATCCATATCACCTGGAGGCACCCCCAGAGTTTCAAATTCAGGAGGTCTGACTGAGGGCCCAGAATCTCCATTTCCAACAAGCCAGGCCCAGCTGAGCCTCCTACTGCTCTCCCCCATAGCACAGAGGCCTCAGCTGTGCCCAGCAGGGAAATCAGCTGGGCTGGGTGAGGGCAGGGCTCCCAGTGTGTGCACGGCACCCTGGATCAGGCAGGTCTCCTATGCGCTTTTTGGGAGGGGGGGGGTGGCCTGAGCCCAGCTGGTCCAAGATCCTGAGATCCTTCACAAAAGCACAAAGTGCTTCATAAAAGGAAGCAAAAGCATTCATCTTCATAGAACTGAATTGTCCCATCCCTCCTGGGCTCTTCCTAACAATTCTATCTTTGCCTGTTATTATTAGAACTTACTTAACTGGGTTAAACAAACTGCAAAACATTGACAGTTCTTTAATTCCTTAAAATTATCTTTAGAGGGGCAGGAAAAGGAACTTCCTGTTTGTTTCACAATCAGGCACACTGGATTTCTTTGAGAAAGCGTCAGGTAAATGGAAGGAAGCAAAAGACAAATATCACAAGTTTATGGATCTGTCTGCCTTTCACAACTCTTTCCCCTACATTTCTAGAACATCCCTCATGGAAACCTTGTTGCATCACATTTATGAGCTCTAACCACACTATAGATTCTTTGTAATATGTACAAATTCTTTGTGATATTATGAATTCTTATATTCTACACAAGACAATGTGTCAGGGATGCTGTTTGAAAACACTTGTGTTCGATGTGGGCAGGATGACATAATTCACTACCTTCTATGCCTGCTGGTTCATCAGGTGAGTTGTGACAGAACCTGCTGTCACCAATTGCCAATTACCCACCTGGCCACTTTTTTTTTTTTTTTTTTTTTGGTCAAAGCACTTTGCTTTAGGATGACTAAAAAATCACCAGAAAAAAATTTGACTGAACAAGCAAAGTATTTGTTTTGTTTTTTTGAAATATGCTCTCAAATAACAATTTCACGTATCCTTTTCTCACATTTTCTCCATTTACTTCTGGAGATAACAGACCTAGGCAGTAAAACTATTACCCCAAATAGGAATGAAAATCTGTTTCCCTGCTAGAAAGGCTCCAGCTGGTAAACTTCTAAGCTAAGGTGCCTTTTCCATCCTGCATGGTTTGCTCATGGGTGAGACCACAGAGCCCTCTAGTGGCCACAGTGCAATTCCCTCCAGTCCCAAGTACAAATTAGTTTCAAGTTCTTTTAAAATTAAATTTACTGAGTTACACTGCCACATCCTATCTTAAAAAACAAATTAAACAATGTAACTAACAAAGTACTCTCTCTGTGAAAAATTGCAACCTGAAGTGTGTAATCAGGGTATCACATATAGGCTGATTTTGAGCTTGAAATGAAAAGCCAGGGACACCCTAGGAATGTGCATGGGCGCCGAGGGTCGGATGTACTCAGTGCTCTGCTCACCCTCTGTTCATCTTCCCCACCCTTCACTGCACCTGACCAGCAGCTCCTGGGCTTCCCGCACCATCGTCATGTGAGGACAACTAGGAAGAATTGCTGCTGTTGCTGCGGCCAGCCTGGTCCTGGGTCCGGACTCCCGCTTAGCTCTGCACTGACTCGGCTGGAGCCAGACAGCACCTGTGCGGTCACAGGGACAAAGACTCTAGCCCAAAGCCCCATCCAACTCCAGGTTCAAGTGTTAATTTACTTTTGTATTCATACAATTTTTTTTTTTTTTTGTCAAGTGAGAAAACCTTACAGCAATGTTCTGCTTGGATATGAGAAATCACTAATATCTTAAACCTGGTTCACTCTCTGAGGGTGACATGGTACCATGGGCAACTTCAGGCCTATTTATTATCAGTCCACAACACAGAGTGGAAGCTGACAAGTAAACAAGGCACCGTCGTGGTCAGAACCATGGCAACCAGGAGATAGCACTGGTGCTAATTAATGCACATCAGAAAACGTCAGTGTGCCTGTTCTGCGGTGATCAAAACCACGTAGAACCGCTGAGGTTACATGTTTGATCCACCTGACAAATCCACTCAACGAGGCACGATTTCCACAAACTGAGTCAGCAGCCCACGCACTGCTCGGCTCTTCCCTATTTCCCATGGTCTCTGCAGCCGCCCCAAGCCTGTCACTATGTGGAAAATGCAAACCAAGGTCACTGCCACCCACCCACGCTCATTTCACCAGCTGCACAGGGAGCCACATGCCTGGCCAAGGTCACTCCCACACACCCCCTGCACTGCCTTTTGTCTCTTCCACTCTCCCACACCACTTCAGATTGCAGCCGGGACTGGTGGAAGTGATTTTTCTCTGGAGGCAAGCGTAAGTACACACACAGAGCTCTGAATAGCCTCCCTATGCCATCAACTTCCGAAGCTTTTCCCTGATGCCTTCTACAGAATTTTGCCCACAAAGGCTCCCTGCCACCTCCACTTGGATGTCTCATTGTTCCCATGTCCCAAATGAAAAGCTTGAAATTGGTGATTCCTACCACCAAACCTGCACACCTGTCCCCAACCCCAGGAGCCCACCTCAGTAACCTGGGAATCTCGATTCTTCCCTGCCCCTGACCCCCACCCGCTTCATGAACGCAGCATCGATTCTACCGCTAAGACAGATTTTAAATCCATCTACTCTTTACCCATCGCCAACCCCACATCCACCTGCTGCAGTCCTCCCGACGGGCCTGTCCTCTCAGATGCACCTCCCACCCTTTTCGCATCCCTTTGCCTCAGAACAGCACTGGTTACTGTCATCTCATGACACCTCTGCTCAAATATCCCTGGAGCCTTGACTGCCAGTCAGCATGAATGTGCCCCCAGCTGTCCTGACTGGCGTGTCCCTCTAACCCAGTCTCGCAGACGTTTGCCCTGTGTTTTGGCACTCTGTGGGTTCATTCCCAAGCAGGGCTGCCCTCACCTGTGCAGCAGGGACATTTCTCCCGTTTTCCAGGCAGGCTCTTTCTTCCCAGGTCCTTGTAGTTACCTCCTCAAAGACCCTCCTTGACCAATACACAGAAAGAGGAGTCTCCCTGCTGTTCTCTACTGCAAACCTACATGATTTCTTCACTGCAGTTACTTCAACTTATGACTGTTGCATTTATTGGGTGATTATTTAGGATTTTCCTCTACCCATACATCACAGCTCTTTGAGAATTTGGCTCCTAAATGCCTTGCTGTTCAGCTCTTCCCAGCAAGGCGCCAAGAGAGAACATGCTCAATATATATTGGTAGAAAGAATGATTATACCAACAAAAAGCTTCCAAAAGGGCAGTTATTTATAAATTTCAATTATGTTTGTTATAGGTGTTGTAGTTTACTTGGGAAAACATAAGGAAGGGGTAACAAAATAGCTGTCAAATTGTAATTAAACAAAAAATCCAATCATGAGCACTTAATTATATGGTATCTGGTATCACTAAAGAGCATCTCAGTGAACACTCAAAACTGGATAAATACTGGCAATGCAATATCTGTAAATATGTTTATGTCACCAGAAAGCAAGTGTCCTCAGGAATGGCCATTTTCTCCTATCTTTGGTTAGAGTATGTTCTTCATCTTTGGCAGAACAGAAGTGAGGCCCAGTGTCACTCTTTACTAATCAGAACAATAACATGCATGGCTTACTTTTATTTTTTATTACAAAAAACACATACAAGAGTTTTAAGAAATGATGAATATAAGACAAATCAGAACCACGGTGAGTTATTAAACCCATGTTCTATATACAAATACTAAAATTCCGAAAGTGGAATATCATCAAATGTGAGACACATCATAGCACTGTCCGTATGTACACAGCACACAGAGCTCTGCCTGCGGTCACCTCTGAATCACTCATATACATGACACTGATACACAGACCTGCAAGGGAACTTCTACTCGTCAGTTCTCCTCTTCCTGATATATAGTTAAATATTTGTAAGGAACTTTAGAGATATAAAGAAAATGCATTAAAGTGAGTTTCTGCTAAGGGCTCTCTATGTTTTACTCTGATCAATTATGTACTACCATCTTGAGAAAAACTTTTGTAGCCCATTTCCAGCTAAGAAGTGGAAAACTCTTTAGGTCTTTGTTTTGCCAGTTTACTTTTTCCTAGTCACCCATTCGAGCACAAGTCCAAAAACAGCTCAGGAACCGAATGATGTTTCTATATTGGTAAGTTCATTATAAAATGCCACTCAATTTTAAAAAGCCACTAAAAGGACACTTTCTGCAGCAAAAAAAGGGCTAAATTCAAGTTTTTGTTGTTTGACCAAGACACAATAATACAATCCATATGTCACATGATCACAATAGCCTTAAGTGAAATGTATATGATTTAGGGAAAAACAACTGTGCAACTGTTTGTTTCTCCTGTCTCCTTGCCAAACGATAAGGAGAGCCTCTTGTCAGTTTATCTATTTTGTGTCTTCTTTAAACCTTCCTTTGTATCTGAAAGCTGATTCATCTACTTATTTTCAGAATGTGTCAAGGCACTTCTCTAGCCACAGTGGCCTTCCTGGGTCAGCCGAGCCCCTCTGCACTCAGCGCGCTGACTTCTTCCAGGTAGCTGAGGATGGCAGACGGAACGCTCTTGGAGGCCTCTCTCCGCCAAGCTTCCAGAATCTTGGAAATTTCTGCTGGATTGCTGGGACTCAAGTCACAAAGAGCATATACGGCTGCTAACTGTATGCCCCATGGTATATCTGAAAAGAAATTTTAAATCAGTTATAATCCAAGAAGATGTCTATTGCTCAAAATTTTAATAATGTCATCTACTGAAATACTATCCAAATAGAGAATCGTTTCTGCTTCTGCCAGCAATGAAAATTAAATAACACAATAAAAAAATTTAAGACCTGTCTACAAATTAAAAAAAATTCATCAAATACATGACTCTATAAAATATCCACCTGAAGTATTTATAAATGGACTTTGGAAATAAAAAACACAATGAAGTCAGATAAAATAAAAAACTATCTTTGTACCACCGTTTCACATACTAGATTACAATATATGATTCTAGATTATAGCTAGGTTATAAATTACAGTATATTATTACAGCTCTCCTTTAAGATAAGTTTAATTTATTTAAATAATTTAGGTTAAATAATGTAAGAATTATTTAGTTAAAATTTATTATTAACTTTAATACAGGTTGAGTATCCCTACTCCAAAAAATCCAAAATCCAAAACTTTTTGAGCATCACCACGATGCTCAAAGGAAATGCTCACTGGAGCATTCTGAATTTTAGATTTTCAGATTACAGATATTCACAAATATTCCAAAATCCAAAAAAATCCAAAATCCTAAACACTTCCCATTTCAGATAAGGAATACTCAATCTGTATTTCAGCTTTCTCCAAATGGGTAAACTAGTACTATTTCAAACAAACAAAACCCAACACAAAGCTCACACTTCAAATGTTAATGCTGAAAATGCAGGCAGTATTGTAGCTTTTAAAATTACCTTTCTACCTAATCTATATGCAATGAGAGAAGCAATAGAGCATAGCACATAGTGAGGCCACAACTCAAAAAAGTGCTTAACAGTAAAAGCATGAGAAATTAAAAAGACAATCTGAATAAACAGGAGCATGAGGCACTGTTTAAAGACCAGGGCTCTGGCTGGAGTCCGACAGATGGGGGCTAACCGCTGGGGTGGCGCTGCCTCACCTTCTGCAAATTACTCTGCTCTCTGGGCTTTAATGTCCTCAGGTGTAAAATAAGGGAGATGCCCATTCACCTCAGAGGGTTGTCCTGGGGACCCTGCTATGCTGTGGGGCAGTGCCAAGCGCAGTGTCTAACCTACAGCAGGCCCCAACATCGGCTGCTTCTCTTTCCTCATGTTCCTCGCTTCTGTTATACCCTCCCCAGCAACAGAACAAGTCTGTATCTGTTGGCAAGACAACCCAGTAGCCATTATTCTAGCTACTATCTTTTATGTCAGTCTGCAATCCAAATGGTAAAGGAGTACACGTTCACACGGAAGAAATGTGCATCGCTTCAGCAGCTCTCCTAAAGTCAACGAAGGGACTTCAAGAAGGCCCCTTGACAAGAAAGGCTGTGCTCGTTAAGCTCAACATATCAAGTCTCCCACTGAAAACTGAAGACAAAACACCTACCATGTTAAGATTATCTTGGGTGTCATGCAGTATTTAAGATGTCACTTTGTACATTTCTGATAGAATGTTGCTTAATTACATTATTCCTTGATTACACAATATTCAAAACAGAAACTAGATTCATCACTTATAAAGGGTTACTCTGAGTTAAGGTTTTCCCACAACAGAATGAGACATAAAATCACATGCTGTACAAAATATAATTGTAACAGAAATCTAGCCATGAAGACTCGCTCACAAAGTTTCCAGCCTTCCAAGTTCTCTACTGCCAGATACTCAGTACTCAGTGATACCTGGAACCTCACTGTGCATCCCTGCTTTGCACGCGTGGTTTCATCTGACCATCAGTACACAGCAGGCCTCGCAGAGAGCCCAGGTTAGATCACTGTTTGGGGATCACACGGCACAGTTTCCGAGACAGAATGTTGGCACCAGGGGGAGAAGAGAGTTCCCTCTTCCTTAGAGAAGCACTGCCCAACACTGCCATTTAAATAAACACACACACAAAACCCAGACACACATTCAAATACTAATGCTGAAAATGCTTTTGCAAATATGCCCTAGTCTACAAGGCAGCAAGAGAAGCACAGAGCACAGCACATAGTAAGGATCCCAAAAATGGTTTAATAGGGGAACACAAGTGATTGACAAGTAATTTTAACAAATAAGAGTTTTACCTTCATCCTGAGCATGCTGTATAAACATACCGATAACTGAACTAATATTTTTCACAGCAGATGGAAATCCTTCCTTCAAACCCAATTGGCCTAAACGACCTAGGGGAAACACAATAAAACAAAATGTAAACAATCTTTGGTTAAATGTTGATTAACTTTTCATAATTTAAAGCACCACTGTCTTACAGGAGGTGATCAAAATGCCCAATCTCTACTTTGATTCACACGTATGTGATGATATACAATGTGTTGCTTTCCCAGCTAAGTTACGACGTCATCAGTGGAATCCAGAAGGAATGCAGGGCTACTGTGAAATGGCTAATAGGCTCATAGATCAAACAGAAGACAGTGGTCCAATCAAAATATGCATTTTTGGTTCTAACACTTTGGCAGCTGCTGTGATAATAAAGAGCAGCAGTTCTCAAGTGTGGTCCACAGACAACTTGGAGTCCTCAAAGTCCGAACTATTTCAGAACAATGCTGAGAAGTTACGTGCCTTCTTCCCAGCGCCAAGGTGTGGGCTGATGGTGCAAAAGCAACAGCAGATCAAATGAGTGGACCCTGAACCCGTATCAAGATAGTGGCACCTCACTGGTTGGCAGTCATTCATCTCCAAGCGCCCACAGTCAAAAAGGGGAATTTCACTTCAGAATGTCCTTGATGAGGCAGTCACAACTGTTCTCACTAAATCTAGGCCCCCAAACACAGAACTCTGCAACATTCTGTAGACAGCCAGGAAGTACACATGCAGCCCTCCCCTGTGCACCCCACACACTAGTTGTGGTGAAGAAAAGCATTTGTGGAACTGTTGTGTTGTGAGTGAAACCAGGTACTTTTCCCATGGAACAACACTTTTGATTGAAAGAACTGACAAACTATGAGTATTTGGAATGAAGCAGACATTTTTCTCAAAAATGAACAAAGTGAGCCTGTAACGTCAAAGAAATTTGTCATTATGGTCAATGATAAAATTTGAGCCTTTAAGGCAATTAGAATTATGGAGCAACTTCCACCAGTGACCCTGAGCGTCACAACTTTCCAATGCTTAAGACCCTTCTGTGATGAGATTGGTGATATTGTGTTTTGGGGGGTATTGCAGACATTTGGAAGATCTGTGTGAATCTCTTATTTTCCAAGTGAACAATGAAGGTTACAAAATCATATATGGGCAAAAGGATCCCTTCAACATGCAAGCTAGACCAATGGATTTTAGTATAACAGGGTACAAAAAGCTCACTGATAAGGTTTCAGATTTCACACTGCAACTAACCTTCGAGAAATTACTACTTGTTGAGTTTTATTGTAGTATCACAGAAGAACATCCATAATTATTTGAAAGGGCTATGAAAATACTCTTCCCTTTACCAACTACATATCTGTATGAGGATGGATTTTTTCATATATTCAACCAAAACAACATATTGCAAGACACTGAATGCAGAACAGATAATGAAAAACCAGCTGTCTTCTATCAAACCAGATAGTAAGGAGGCTTGCAACAAGGCAATGTCATTCTCATTATGTTTTTTGTTTGTTTTGGAAATAATAGTTACTTTTCATTAAAAATGTCATTTATGTTAATGAGTATTACTATTAATTTTAAATAACTAAATATTTTTAAAATTTCTTAGTTTCTTATTTAGATAAAATACAATAAATATTGATATAACCTGGAGTAACAAAAGTTCTTCGAGAGTTCTTAGTAATGATTAACAGTATATAGGGGTCCTGAGACCAAAAGGTATGAGAACCAAAGAGATCACAGGGCAGCTAAATCGCTAAGGCAAGCAGGGCAGCATTGGCATCAGTCACCCGGTCCCCTCATGTTCGGAGCCTTCCTTTGTTCCAGTGGTTCTCCCATGGACGTAAGCTCACTCCAAGGTGGAATCCTGTTCCTTCCATCAAGGCAAAGCCCTCATCTTCTTTTATATAGGAGAAAGACTCTGGAACATATCTTGGATGCACTTTCATGATAATATTATATTGTATGCTCATTGTTCTGTGTTCACTGACTGACCTCTGACCTTTTTTCTCTTGCCCAAATTCCTTTTTAAGAGGCCTAGTGAGTCATGACTACAAACAATAAAAGCTCACTAAACAGGTTTTATTAAGCCAGCATAATGTGGTTTACTTTCCAACTTCATTCCAGTATAGCAACACATAACAGACAGAAGACCCCTTTATCTTAACTCAAGCATTCCTTTCTACTGACTCCAGGTCTTTAGACAACGCTCAACTCTTTCAAACAATTGCCAACTAAAGAATACCTAAAACCCACCTATGACTTGTAAGTCCCTGGACTGAAGATGTCCTGCCTTTTCAGGTTGAACCAACTGTACACCTTCCATGTACTGATTTCCGGTTTTACCTGCAATTCCCATTTCCATGAATGTCTAAAACCGAACTGTTACCTGGTAGCTTCAGGTGCATTTTCTCAAGACCTCCTGAGGGCATGTTTCCCTGGGCCAAGGTCACACACATTCAGCTCAGAATAAATTTCATTAAATTATTTTAGAGAGTTTGGGTTTTTCTACCAACATCTTATTCTTTCTCAATACTATATCCCACGGGTTTATATGTGAACCCAGTACATAAGCCTCCTTTCTATTTTAAATATGAAGAAACTGAGGCATACAGCATTTAAGTAACTTCTATTACTTTGTATCACCTATAGGAACTAACAGTACTGGTTACACATATCCTATTACGATATTTAGCAGATATACAGTAAATACCGATCAAACAATATTAGGATTAGGAATAAGGAATATCTGTGATGACACTTTAAATACCTGAATAATTCCTAGGCATCCTAGGGAATTGAAAACTAATTTACTTCAGAGATCAGAAATTTTAGGTTACTGACCACTTTTAAATATCTCTTTGGGCCAAACCCAGTGGCTCATGCCTGTAATCCTAGCACTTTAAGAGGCCAAAGTGGGAGGATTGCCTGAGTCCAGGAATTTGAGACCAGCCTGAGCAATGCAGCGAGACCTCTGTCTCTAAAAAAAAAAAAAAAAAATTAGCAGGGGATGGTGGTACACCTATAGTTCCAGCTACTTTGGAGGATGACACAGGAGGATCTGTTGAGCCCAGAAGTTTGAGGTTGCAGTAAAAGCTGTGATGTACTCTAGCCTGGGCATCAGAATGAGACCCCGTCTCAAAAATTTACATATATGTATATATCTTTGCAATTAGATCAAACTGCTAACCGTATGCCATTGGATCTGTCCTCTGAAACAATCTACCAAGGGCATTAGATGCATAACTAATAGCAGAGAAAGGGGTGTGTGCCTAACACAGCTATGGGATCATTCAGCCACAGGATGTGCATTTATTCTCAGATAATACACGATCATGTTACAATGGCTCCCTTTCTTTCAATGAAAAGCACATAATGAAATTGGGTTTTATAAGCTATTTAAATTAATGGAGCTACCAGGAGTAAAATAAGAGGAAATTATGAGTCTGGGGTAGATGATTTGGGAAAAAAGACTCAATACATGGTGACTTGACAAAGATGACAAACTGGTTAAATGATGGGAAGAAAAGTCCCTACAGAAGGTATGTGAGGGAGTCCAGGACCGTTCAGCTGTATTAGAATACAAATAAGAAATGTGGAGCTACTTTCAGTGTCAAAGACAATGCACTCCACAGCACAGTCACAAAGCCAGAGGAGAGGACAACCTGCTAAGATGAGTCTACAGGGCAGAACTAAGCCCAAGATAAAGATCCCAGGACTTTTATTCAAGATTTTAGATGCAAATATGCTAAGGAAGGGGTAAGTTGAGGCAATTAAAAAAAAAAAAAGAGTTGAAAAACCTGGCAAGAGAATGGATAGAAATCAACAAGTAATGGCTACTTCAGTCTGACCTAAAGAAACCTGACATGTGAGACAGTTTTCCTAGCTTCTAGGTTCCAGTTAATACCCAGTAGGCCGTATCATTCAAGATTCAGGAAAAAACATGGTATTACACAGCTTTACACTCTGCTGAATCCAGTGGTGGACAAATTATCCTTGCTCTGCTACCTTCCCACTGAGTGGCCTCAAACAAGGGTTAACCTTTCTTGGCCTCAATTCTGCCAAGAAATGAGGGGTGCAAAGATTAGATCTGGTTCTATCACTCTTCCATATTTCTATGCATCTAAAGCAATTCAAGCATTCCACAAAATGGTCTTTAATATATTTTTGTTAAGGTAGGTCAGAGTAAATCTCATTTAATAATCATATATGACCATTTGCTAATAGCAATGTTCATATCTCAATCTAACATTAGATAATATTAAATTGCATTGACAGAAAGCCTGTTTATTTTCCATGGATTAAAAACCTCATTACGGGACCTTGCAAATTTTAAATCAAGAATAAAGACAATTCCCCTATTTTATGAGTGATTGGTATGTGGCTTCGGTTAAATCATGGCTTACCAATTTAATTTTTTATTTATCAATTCTTCAGTCAAGGCCAGCTTCAGAAATGGTGAGAAAGTACACTAACAGAGTTTCTTCTTAAAAACAGCCCTTCCTCCTTACCCCTCAGCCTGCACTATTGCCCTCACCGCCCAGCAACTTCTGGGCTCTGGGCTGGCATCAGCGCATGGTACTGCGGCACCAAAAGGACCAAGAGGCTGAGTGGGGTAGAGCTGAGCTGCTCTCTGGCACTGGCCACCCCACAGGTCGGCCCCACGTGTCCCAGCCTCTCCAGGCCTGTCTTGCTCATGCATGCCAGCTCCATCAGCAGACCCAAGCAGGATTTATCTTCCTGAATTTGCTTTTATTTTTCACGTTATACTTTTTCTCTAATTACCCATCCTTTGAACTGTATTTCTCTATTTCTATATTATCATCCTATTATATGGTATTGCCAATTATGCCTTATTAATTATATACTATTCTTATTCTCCATAATATATAATTCTGTTATAATATATAATTGTATTATAAATATATAACATATCACTGATATAAATATATACACATTACTCTAAATAATATGTATTCTCAAATAGTCATAAATTATTTGTCTATTTCCTAACAGCCAGAATTTTAAAGATTTAAAGTACAAACTAGCTTTAATCTGACAAAAATTACAAGTCACGTTTTCTCCCTATAATTATACATTGTTTTTGAACTATTAATACATTCTTATTAATTCACATATGGGTTAATTTTAAGGTATATATTTGAAAGTACTTCTATAATCTTGTACAGTTTTGTTTGAAAGAGTTTTATGACATCTAACCAAAATTAAGTACAGTCATGCGTTGCTTAGCAACGGGGATGCATTCTGAGAAATGCATCACTAGGTAATTTTGTCTCCTGAGAACACCACAGAGCACACTTACACAAACCTAGATGGTACAGCCTATTATATACCTAGGCTATAGGGTACAGCCTATTGCTTCTAGGCTACAAACCTATACAGCATGTTATGTACTGAATACTGTAGGTAACTGTAACACAATGGTAAGTATTTTTATATCTAAACACATCCACACATAGGAAAGGTACAGTAAAAATATGGTATTATAATCTTAAGGGACCACCATCACATATGCATACAGCATATGAGTGTATGTGCTATCTCATTTAAGGCAATCATTACCTTTTCCAAACCTACTTTATCATTGGCACTCCTACATGGCTTTGCAGGTACAACTCTAAACTAATCCTATCTGAACGTCACAGAATGGAGCCTGAGAATCTGTATTTTAAATAAAGTTTCTCAGGCAATTTGGATGACGAACCAAATTTGGTAACTCCAGATGATATAAGCTAATTGGAAGAGGCACTGGGCAAGTCACTAAGAAGAACCTCATGTACGGCTGACCCTTCTCTATAAACATTAAGGGGCCCTTTCCACTGTGGTATGCGGCCGGTGACCACAAAAAATACAATCTTCATTCTTACTTCCTCTCTAGTTACAACTAATAAATACAGAAACACAACCACTCCAAAATAAACAGCAAACATTATCATATTTTAAAGTGTGACTTTAAAAATATTATATTCCTTGGAAAATTCCATAGATACTTCATCTATGTCAACATAAATATATTTATAGACTTAAAACTTCTCTAATTTTTTAGATTCTCAAAGCGATTTCATAATTTAGAATGAGTCCAAAGTATGAATAATTTTTCTTGAATTCCTAAGAGAAGCTGCTATTAAAATTGGAATGTCCACTACTAGCCCTTCTGTGCTCCCTGCTGCTTTGCATCTATGACAGAAATTGTTCTTGAGGATATTCTGAGCTGAGGAACTCGGCAAAACTGTTTGGGGACTGTGCCCCACTAGGCATAGGTAATTTATTTCCACTTCTGTGCCTCTGTTTATCTTTTCATATATCTCTTCTGAATTCTTATATAGTCTTTAGCAATCATTTGATTCTCACACCCTTATTTAGTAACTTGACTCCAAGTGTATTTTTGGTTATTTCCAGTGAAATTAGGTGTCTACCTGGTCACCAGGTTTTTGTCTTTAACTATTTTATATATTTACTTAACACAACGTTGCTACATCTGCATGTGAAGTACACACAGAAAGGAATGCAAATTTGCTGATATAGTAACAAAAGTTTCAGGGATATTGCAATTCATATATCCTAGTGTGTATATATATGTGTGTGTATGTGTATTGATATTAGCATCTGAGATGCCCAAGTTCAATTATAAATAAAATGTACTAATGTAAAAAATCTTAATCTCTGACAAAAGTGGATAAAACACTAATTTATAAAGAAAGAGAAAAGAGGAAATTAAGCACAAAAGTCTCTGATGGTTGAAATCAGCCATTACGGTGAAGTTTTGAAGTCATCATATATTATACACTTATGTGCTGACCAGGGTATCATCAGTTACAATAAAAATGATCAATAAAACAGACAACTCACCAATGAGCCTCAGTATTGATGCTATAATAATATCAGGAATATACGCAATGTTCGCATGTCCTTTTCTGTATTTTATCCACTTATCCATTACAGGCCACAGCTCCTTACTATAAAACAACAAGAAAACATGTATACTCACCATCACTTAAATTATAAGAATTTATCTTCTAAATGGTCCATAGGCAATTAGTGAAAAAGAGTAACTGCTAAGGATCTAGCATTTTAAGTTAAAATAAGAACAGGTATTGGAAGCTTACATCTTCTCCAACTATTCAGGATATCTGTGACCACAATGACTTAAAAGAGGCTACAAAAGTACGTGTTTTCATCATTTTGTTTTGACTCTTTTTATATGGCACAAAGAAGCTGAACAGTGTCCCCAAAGTCACAGAACTAAGAAGTGGTGGAGTCTGCATTTTCGTTTGGACCCTCTAGGCACTTAAAGCAGTCCCTGAGTTTCAGAAGCCCACAGTTGCCTGGGAGGATCACAGACAAATAAAGCTCTGTGTGTAAAAACAGCTAAAGCAGAGGAAAACTATAATGTCGATAATCAAAACACACTTTACATGAACAAAAAAAATATTTCCACTGACTGAAAATAGTACCAATTCCATGTTGCTTTCTCTTTTTTTCAAAAATGTATTTACTTTTTGCAAGGCATTCACAACATATCACTAGAAAATTTAAATGCAAACAAAAGAAAAATAGAAATTAAAAGCATCCCAAATAACCCAGTCTCTGATAATTATTACTCTCCTAATTTTGGGCTTTTCTTCCAGATACTTCTTGCTCTCTCTGTGGACGTAAACAACCTGGAGAGAGCCACGAAGTGCTGAGGAAGGGAACAGGGTTTGCAGTTGCTCAGCCCGAGACCCTTGTATTTGACACTATCCTCTCCACTGGTGGGGGGATCGTGGACAAAGCAGCTCTGACGGGGATAGAAGGGCCCCTGCTTCTTGGGCGCCCATGAAGAGCCACATGGACACGAGGCCCACAGCAGGCCCTCACATACCATCACACAGACTGGCACTGGACAGACCGTTCTGTCACTGTCTTACTTAGTAACAGACTGTGAAACACTTTTCCATGTTGATACATAAAAATCCACTTATAGCTTTGTATTTTAATGCAGCTATTATCTCATTATACAGCTTTACCATGATTCAATTTCTTATTGTTTGACATTTAGATGTCTAATCTATTCTTAGTGTCAAGGGGCTGAAAGAGAGTGACAGATACCCTTGTACACAGATGGATCCTTGCACAAGGTAATTTCCATAGAATATATTCTTCAAGTATCTAAATGATATGGATTATCAACCATTTGACACGCCCTTTTCATGTCACAAACTCCCTTATATCAGCCTTTCTCAGCATCATTAACACGTACAGAAACATTATTCGAGTAACAATTTTCTCCCAGAGGTGGCACATACATAGTGCCAGGGCTACAGATGCACAGAGAAAAGTTAATTTATTACGAACAATGGATGCCTGAGAATATCAGGCTTAATTCTCTCCCAGGTAAGAACTGCTAACCTATAATTTTGAATATTTCTGTTGCTTTGGGTTTTCCTAGAGTATCTGGATGTTAAGATAATAATCATTACATTTCATTCGACACAGGTTTGCTGAGTGCCTCCCTCGTGTGGGCACTGTTCTACATGCTGGGGCTATGCCAGTGGACCAAATAAAGCCATCCCACTCCCACTTCCTGAAAGTCATTTCTACTGGGGACAGAGAGAATAGTAGAATAAAATAAAAAGTAGTGATAGATACTAAGGAAAAGTAAAGCAAGGCAATGTGGTAGTGTTACAGGTCTATAAGGGTAGTTTACTCTTTCTTATCCAAATAACGTCATTTGTAAATGTTTCAGCTGCCTTATACACTTAAACAAAAAAATGATTCGAACCACAATGCAGCATTCCAAAGAATACCTTACAATACAAATACCCAACTTTGTTTGAGTTAGCCAAATAGCAACCTTATGATGTTATCATGTGTCCAAATCCATTTCTGATGGCAGCAGAGCAGATCAATGGCAAGGATGTATTCCCACGTATTATCACTTAGGTCTTCACCAAATTTTTCACTGGCCTGAAATTCTGTTTTTGGACATAACTGTATGGTCAAAAGCAGCTTTGAAACCATGAAGCCAACATCTACAGGAGCATTCTAGCAAACAGAGAAAAAACAAAATAAAATATGGAGTCTCAAATATAATACATCTTTTGTTAGTTATCTCAAAGAATATAATAAGCATCTTATGGCTTTTTGAGATAGTTGCTGTTTGAATAAGGAACTATGTTTATCTTAGTCATAATACTTATCATGAAATGATTTTAGCATGGTAGTTGATCAGCCAGATGATAAAGCCATAGGTAGGAAGCAGAATCCAATCAGGTAGAAAAGAGCTTAGCTGTCAATCTAGATTCAAATGAACGTTTTCATCAACCCAAATAAAAGAATTCAAGTTATAAAGTTAGCTATAATAAAAATATCAAACCTTTAAAAAAGTCTTTTTTGTTTGTTTGTTTGTGAGACACAGTCTCACTCTGTTGCGCAGGCTAGAGTACAGTGGCATCATCACAGCTCACTGCAACCTCAAACTCCTGGGCTCAAGCCATCCTCCTGCCTCAGCCTCCCGCATAGCTGGGACTACAGGTGTGTGCCGCCATGCCTGGCTAATTTTTTCTATTTTTGGTAAGAGATGGGGGTCTCACTCTTGCTCAGACCAGTCTTGAACTCCAGACCTCAAGCAATCCCCCCCGCCTCAGCCTCCCAGAGTGCTAGGATTGCAGGCATGAGCCACCATGCCAGGCCTAAAAAATTCTTTAAGTTCTGTTATCTTTCTGACACTGTAGATCAGCCTGCCTTTTCCAGAAATTCATAAAATTGAATCAGACAGTACGAAATTCTTATATATAGCTTTTTTCACACTTCTGTATAATGTTTTTTGATATTTATTCACGTTATTATGTATATTAGTAGTGTGAACACTCCTTTTCATTGCATAGTACTCCATTACATGTATATAACACTGTTTATCAACTCGCCTATCAAAAGACTTCTGGGTTATTGCCAGCTTTTGGCTATTGTTATTTAATAATTAGGTTGCTATGAACATTCATGCATAAGTCTTTGTGTAAATATAAATTTCATTTCTCTTGAAGATACCTAGAAGTGGAATTGCTGGGCCCTTTGTGAGAAAAGATTTAACTTTGTAAGAAGCTGCTCAGCTGTTTTCCAGTGGCTGCATGTTAGCATTACCAGCAGCACTGTATCAGAGCTTCAGTATAAAAATAACACATATGTAATACAGGCTTAGCATACTCAGTACAAAAAAGGGCTTGGGCTTGGAAATTTGCTTTATTATATGAAGAACTCAGTATGTTAACCTGTGGCTTGGGCATAAATATTCTGAAAGATTTTGATCAAGCTTTCCATCAGACAACCCACAACCAAATCATGGTCCCAGATAATCTACCCAAGAGCTGAAACTCAGCCAAAGTGGTAAATATCCCCCTTAGGGAAGTCAGTGACTCTGCAACCTGGGAAGACGCAGAAATAACTTTAGACACAAAGAAAATCAAATCTATATATTAACTCTTTTGTGTTATATACTTAAGAATATATTTCACAATAATCGTGAACATGTGATAATCTGTATGTGTGTTATGTATCTACATAAAAGTGCTGAGAATCCGCTATGTTTAAGTTGTGGTTATAGTCTGAAGTATTTGATATTAGAATCATGATTTTAATTAGAAATATTAAAGAGAACATAATTAAGTTTGTAAACAGTGTTTGAATATTTACAACACCTCTACATCCTTTACTGACATTTAACATTCAAGAGCTGTTTAAAGTGCTTAGAAAGATTTTGCTTATTAAATTTGAAGGTCCAGTTTCAGGTATTTTTGAGGAATATATTTTATGTTTAGGAATACTTTAAAAGTTTAAGATAATTAAATTTTAATAGATTATAAATGATTATTCAGATGTTAATTTGTTAAATATATGAATTGAAGTAACATTAATCAATAGCAAAAGTAAAAACATTGTTACATTTGTTACAATTACTTGATTTATAAATGAAACAAGATTTATGAATTTAAAGGCTTTTTAAAAAAGTTTCTAAATTTACAACTTTAAAATTGAATAGTAACTTAAGCCAAGTAGTCAATTGTACATATAGAAGCCCTTAAGGATCTTATCAACTCCGTCGGAAAAACCTGGGGGACACACCACCCTGAACAGGCCAACTCAGGGAAATACTTCCTACCATGGCAATAGTAGGAATTCCTAATTCCTCATTTTAAAAACTGAAAATAATTTAGTAATTTGCACTGAAGAGATACACTTTTGATTTCTTTTTAACTAGCAGTATTATATTTAATAAGTTTCCTTCTATTTTCTATTCTAGGAATAATCCCATGGGGTTTCTTCTTTATCAATTATATTGATTTCCTGATTCTGAATTCTCCTTGTTTTATTAGGATAAACTCTAAAGTGTTATTCTTTGCTACATTATCAAATCTCCATTTTATTTGCACTGTTTATATCTAAATGCCTCATTGAAACTGGCTTTTTTTGTCTTATGCTATTTTTTATTAGGTTTAATATTACAAATGAACAAGGGACTTTGAATTTGCTCTTATGCCCGAAATAGATTGCAATTACTTGGTTCTTTAAAGATTAGACAAAAATTCAGGTGGCACCTATACATGTCTTGTTTGTGTAGTAAATTTTTAATCATCTTTTCAATCCCTTTACTATAATTAACAACTGGTCTAGTAACATGTTCAACCCCCAAAGCCATTTTTGAAAATTTTTATTTTACTGGGAAATCATCCCAGGTCTCCCAATCTGTTGCTATGGGGTTAGAGGTAGTCGTCCTCTCATTCTTTATTCTGTATCTGTAGTTGTATCTTCTTTCCCATTTCGAATTTTCAATATTTCTGCTTTTCTCTTTTTTCATTAATCAAGACTGAGTTACCTATCATTAGCATTTTTTAAAGGCAGTATTTGTACCTTCTATGTGTTTTGTTTGTCCTCTACTTCATTACTGTTACTTTTTAAACTTTATTCCTTTTTCCTAGATTCCTTCTAATATTTCTAATTTTTAAGATGAGTATCAGCCAACTTCATTTATTCTCTGCTTAACAATGAAGACATTTAAAATATCTTAATGAGTATGTTTTCCAAAAAACTAGAGATCTTTAAGAGTTTTCCTTTTCATTGACTTTTAAGACTGTGATTTTACTTTTCATATTTTGTTTCCAGAATGTCCAAGACTATGTATTCTCAATTTCAAAGTAAATGTAAGTATTTTTTATGAAAGCTTTGAATTATTTATGTTTAACTTTATTGAATTATTACCAAGAAATTTTGTTTTTTAAATTTTTTAAAAATTAACGTTTTTGTGTGGCCAAACTGATGACTGATTTTTGTTGATGTATCATGGACATAAGAAAAATATATATTCTTCACACACATTTACTTTTTATGTTATTGAATTTTTCTATGTCCTTATTTATTTTTGTTTACCAGATCTGCTTAATTTTATAAAAGAGCATTTGGAAATCTTTTATCATAATGGTATTTTTCCCCAAGTATCTCTCACCTTTCTTACACTTTCAACTTTGTATTTTTATTTGCTATGATATTTAGTAAATAAATATATTTATTAAAACAGTATTTTCTTTAAAAGTAGCGTCTTCTACCATCAGATCACCGTATCCTGGTGAACTGTGAACAGGCACAAGGAGATGGGCTCTGAGTGCAGGTGGAAGGCCCAGGCAAGAGCAGGGGTGTCCCGGGAGGCAACCCCGCAGAGGCAGGCAACTTTCCAGAGAGGACACGTGTGGGGCTGCAGGTGTCCACAGGTAGGAGGCATGAGGTCTTTTCTGATGCTAAATGACTGACTGGAATTAGTGACACTACCACATGTGAATATACTCTGGTGCATCTAGATAGACTTGCTTCTCAATATTTATCTAACTTTTAATCATCAATAGACCTTTCCTTTACTTTTTATAAAAAATAAAAACCTAATGACCATTAACATTAAAAAGTACTAAAAACAAAAAGCAAAACAGCATATAAAATTCCACTCCACACTAAGCCAGGAGAAATTTTTTAAAGAGGAAAATAAAACATGCTAATTAAAAAAAAGAATAAATTCAAAAAATCAACCTCTTATTGACATCAGTACCTCTTCTTAAAGTTTACTGTCAATTACATTGTCATTAGATAAAATCTATGAATGAAAGAACACCCACCTAGATACTACTTTAACACGTCAATAACTAAAGAAAAAATAATAAAAGGTAACATGGGAACAATGTACTTAGAGGAAAAACAAATTGGATCAACTGCAAAGAAAAATACAGAATAACAGATTCAAAAAAATTATAATAGAAAGGAATTGAGATATCAATTTTTTTTTTACCTCTCCAAGTGCCTATTGTAGAATCATAATTTTATAGCTCCTCCAAGCCCTTTATACATACATGCATATGTATGGATTTTATCATCAGTCATAAATTAGTGTATAAAACAAACTCTGTTAAATTAACACAATACATAGGTCCAAATTCTTCCCCGAATGTCTCATGCATACTTAATGAACAAAATGCATAAGCCTAGGCTAAGTTCATATGCTGAAGGATCTAGTATGAAGAATAGCATCTCTAAAATGCCTATGAACTAATACAAAACTAAATATATTACATTCACATAAGATCTACAAGTAAGGCATTATAAGACATAAAAACAAAACTCACCTTTTCCCAATTAAGAAAAGCTCTCAAGCAGTTCAGAACCTCTCCTTTAGCACGTTGCCTGGCAACTAACTGCATTGCTTTATTAATCACCGATTGAGAGAGAAATACATCATGCCACATGTTTGCAATAAACAAAGTCAATTTCTCAGACTCTGGAAAATCTATGAGAAAGAAAATTATGCAATAAACCTTTATGTCTGATCAAGTGAATAAATTACAAACTAAGAATAAATTTTATTAATTTCATTGGTGCCTTGCAAGGCATTGTGCAGCTGAAGGGATTATAAAGAGATAGCCCAGATGAGGCTCTGGTCTTGATAATTTCAAAATCTCCTGCCTTTTTTTTTTCTTTTTGGCAAATTTTCTTTACATTTTAAATATAAATGTTCAGGAAAAACTCAAAACATTTTGAGATTTTCCTAAAAAACACCACAGCAGTCAACACAGATTTCTGTGGCCACGTGTGTGGGGGTGGGGTCCCCACATCAAGCAGTGGACACCAGCTGGGTGTCCTCTAATTCAATTCCAACACTATCTACCTGGAGACAGCATCAGATCCCACAGACTGAGGCTCTGCCCTCAAGACTGCCCCTGCTTCAGGACCAGTTGTAAGTCCAGACCTCAGGAACTTCTGACTGATCAGCCATACATTAGGGATCCCATGACACCCTCTTTGGGTTTGATAAATTCACTGGAGCAGCTCATAGAACTCTGGGAAATACTTTACTTATGTTTAACAGTTTATTAGAAAGGACATTACAAAGGATACAGACAGAGAGATGCGAGGGAGGTATGGAGGAAGGGACCGGGAGCTTCCACACCCTCCCTGGGCACGCCACCCTCCAGCAACCTCCATGTGTTCAGTTATCCAGAAGCTCTCCAAACCCAGTCCTTTTGGGTTTTTCATTATATAGGCATGATGGACAACTGTGTACAAATGTGATTGTATAAAAAGGGTATGATCTCACATCCTTTTCTCTAACAGCCTGAGTGGGGAAACCCAGCAAGGTCTGTCTGTCCAGATTCTTCTTGGCCTCTTTGTGCGGCATTTCTTTCCCCAGGGTATGGGGCGGGACCCTCTCTGGAATGAGGGTCTTAGAACCCACCATCAGGTTAAAGTCCTGCCTTGGACAGGTGAAAGGAGGGCAGAAGAAGGTCAGAGAGAGAGATTCTGTTTCCTGAGGCCTAAAGCACCTCAAGATTATAACTAGGCTATGGGAGTTATGAGCCAGAAATCGTAAATGAAAACATATATATAAAATATCACAATACTACACAAATATACAGCTCTGTATGACAAAAGAAAAACTCTAAAACATAAAAAAAAGGCAAAAATTCTTTCTCTAAACTTGCTCAGTCCCAGAATTTTCCCATTTGATATGTGTCAGTTTTTATACATTTGCACAAGTTTAACTTACTCATAGAACACCTAAAGCTTTTGATTTGAAGAAATAAATATTTTTCATAAATTCTGGATAACAATCCTTTTGTTGCAAATACCTTCTCTTACTCTCTGGTGTGTCTCTCCTTTTTTAATTAACTTAATTGAAGTATAGTTTACATACAATAAAATACAATCTTTTTAAGTAAACAGTTCAAGGAATTTTGACAAATGAATAAAGTCACATAACCACCACCATTACAATCAATACTCATTGCCCCAAAAGCTCTCTCACTCTGGCACTTTGCAGTGAAATCACCTCACTCCAGACACAGAGAACCCCCGACCTGCTTATTGTTGGTATAAATTAGTTTGCCCTTTCTCAAATATTTATGAATGGATTCGTATACTGTGTGTTGTTTTCTGTCTGGCTTGCCCACTCAGCGTAATGTTCTTGAGATTCACCCATGGTGCTGCACACCGCAGCAGTCTGTTCCTTTGTACGGCTGTAGAGTATCTGGTCATTTAGTGTATCTTTTTAGTTCTCTCTGTTCTACCTTATCTATTGTCGTGCGTCTCAAAAGAGTGGGTAGAAAGGATAAACTCACTGCACTATTCTGATCTGTTAATTTTAAAGCCTATGTTTATGTGGTGACGCTTCCTCCTGTCACAGGACTTCTGCACGTGTTTTTTCCTCTGCCTAGAATTCTCTTCCTCACTCTTCACCTATGTCCTTTTTGTGCATCTTCCCATCTCAAGTTTAGAAGTCACTTTAACAAGCAAAGCTTCACTGACCCCTCAGATCGTGGCAAATCCACCTTCCTCAGTACAATTCATTCATTCAACAGATACTTCATCGCTGCCAACAACACACTTTTCTGGGGTGGGGACAGCGTAGAGACAAAACAGATAAAGCCCTGTTCTTACAGAGTATGCAACCTGGTGGTGGACAGAGACAGCAAATAAGATTTATGATGTAATAAGGGGTGGTAAGTGCCACGAGGCAAACAGAGGAGAACAAGGGACACAGAATGACTAGGGAAGTATGTGAGGTAACCGAGTGAGCCACCACGAAGTCCAGGGAAGCAGGGAAATAGAACGAGAAACCTGTAAGCACAGAAGCCTGAGCTGAGCACAAGCTTGCTGTGGTTGAGGAAGAACAAGAAATCCTATGTGGTCTCGGCTGAACCACACCCCTCTCCGTCCTACCACCCACCACTAACTCCACGGTTTGTGTGCTGTGGCTACGTACAGCCTGCTGGCCCACTGGACAATCATACCTGCATCTGATTTTGGTCACCACAGAACTCCTAACACTGAGCATGCACTCCAGAATGGTTTGCTGAATAAATGAGTGACTGAAAGAGTAAACAAAGAAATGAAATGGGCAACTAAAACACTTAGCAGCTTCATTCATAACACTAAAAGGGATGGACATACTCAATTGTCCTACTTATAAACCCTATAAACATGTTAGTAAAAGACTTTCTGATGTATTAATAATATTGAGTTGCATTGTTATATCATTTTATGATTTTAAAACACTGACGATTTAATATAATAAAGAAGGCCTCACAATCTGATCCATGAGCAGAGACTGAAGAAAGAGCAGTGAAGGGAAAGACACCACAGGACAGCCCTCATGTCCCCAACTCCTTTCCAGCTCTCTCTGATCCACTCTTCTCTCCAGCTTATGAATTCATCTTAGGGTTGCTGCCCTTTCTAGCTAGTGGCACAGAAGTTCGGCTTGTCACTTACTTTAAAAGTATTTCCACAGTTATGGAAACTATATCTGATTCTAAAGCAGCTGTACAGGGTATAAAACAAATATGCAGTGATGAGAGATATTCTATTTACTTATAAGCAGAAATGTATGTATGGACATAAGAAAGTTTAAGTAAATTCTCCTACTGAATACCAGGAACAGCTAGGTATAGCTAAAGCTATTGAATGTACAAAACATAATTTTAAAAAACACACAACAATCACATAACTGAAAATATAGATCCAAGTATAATACGGTAAAAAAAGGCAACAGTATATTTTTAATACAAAACTGTTGCAATCTAAACATACCTTCCTTGAGTAGGCTATAGCAAAACACGCGAGCTCTTTCCAAGTCTCCAAGTTGCCGACAAATACCCACATACACTCTGCAGAGGGCATGAATGTAATTGTGGTCTGTAGACATCTTCTGAGTTTTTAGTTCTGAGAGAATAGAGTGAAGCAAGCACTCCGCTAAATGCTGAATTGGAAAAAAAAATAAAAGGCTTATTTATCTTTCGCCTACCTAAGAATAGCTAAAAATTACAAAATTACGTATTTATTGGAAAAATAAAACCTGCACGATTATCAGAAGGTAGAAAACAGGTAAAAAACTTGATGAGTATGGTAAGCCACAAGAATGGAGCAGGGGACATCTAAGAAATGACCACAGCCGTCTGTTTCCTGTGGTTGGTAACACTGCAGATGCCAGAGTGCAAGTCTGAACACACCTGGTTGCCTACTATCACTACCACTACTCAAATAAGTCATAATTGCTCAGTTTTTGCTAAAATAATCTATGTGTATGTATGTGTATTAAACTCAGTATGATTCTACTCTCATTCTTATTTTCTAAACTTTAATTTACTCTATATACTGTTTAGATTTTAAAATATTGGGTAATATTTTTCTTGCTCAGAAAGAGGAACATTAAATGATAATGATACATTTGTTAATTTCCTTTCAAAATTACTTGGGGAGTTCTTTATACATTCTGCAAGTAAATCTAAAAATAAATAAATAAACATTTATAACATAACGACTCCAAATATATGCAGATAACCACTTAAGTATGATCATTGAGCACTGGAAATCATCCACACAAGGTACCAACAGATGTTTAGAAGATGCAGAACTACAAAAATCCTAAGAAACTATATATAAAAATCTGCACAATCCCCCCCCCCCATCTTTAAATCAAGCGTTTGGTCCTGTTGGAAGGTCTTTCTGTAAGATTATCAAAATACTTAAGTGTGTTTACACTACTTTTAAAGGAAAAGGGATCTATTATATGATAATCATTTGATACTCTGAAGGAAATTATTTTAAGCCTCTAAACATGCCAGGATTGCATGGAAATAGGCAATTTTAGTCCTGACAGATACTTTTTTTCTTTCAAGTTTTAAGTATTTGAGGAATACAAATTATCAAACCTCCAGTGTCTTACCATATTTCAAATTTATAAAAGATTACAGTATTTGTCATAAAGTTTATACAGATAATTCTCATCTTTGAAATAAAACTTTTACTCAAGGTCATCTACACATTTTGTAGGCAAACAGCCTCTGTGTTTGAGGACATATAATTCCTAATGCATTTAGCGAAAAGCTGCCACATACCTTTTTTGTTGTGCTAAATTCATAAACAACTTCTTTTTCTTGATCTCTCATCACGGGCTTTTTGGAGATATTTCCCACATATACATGACTACGAATGACAGGTAACAGATCAAAAGAAAGCTCTGCAATTTTCTTCAGTGCATTGGCTATGGCTTTGTCATGTGACTCCACAGTTTCTCTGGGATTTAGAGGCAGCTGTGAAACTGTACTGACGGCTGGACTAGAACAACTCCTTTCCTCTTCTGTTGTTACTTCAGCTTGAGGGAGGTTCCTCTGAAGGTTCTTAGGGATTCCTTCTGCAGTGGCCTCAATTTCTGGTTCTGGGGACCCACCATCCAGGCGCAATCGTTTAGCACTCCTCAGTGTAGGCGCTGACAATGTTCTTTTCCCACTAGAATCCTGCTGAGTCCCCAAATCTCTGGCTTTATCTTGGCTACAGTCACCACTAGAGCTGCTCCCTGTTTTGACAAAAGCAGTTGATGTTGAAGTGATTGCTTTGAATCCTATCATAGCACTGACAGGTCCTGGTAAATTTTTACAGTCAGTGGATGGACCTCGAGTGAACTGAATATTCCCTTTGAGGATGTTGAGGGTCCGGGCCCTGGCAGACAACTCAGGGTACATGGTGTCTAGGATTTTAACGGAGTTCTCCTGAGGCCCTCCCACAGCAGCATGGCCAGATGCGCAGGGCGGGAGCCTGCCAGGCACAGGAAGTGCATGCTTTGGTGTGGCTGCACAGAACTGCAGAGGAGACGACACTATCCTCTGACCTGCTGATGCAGCAGACGGAGACGGAGAAGGACCCGGAGGAGAGGTGCGCCTGGGGTCTTCTGGCCATGGAGACATCACAGGAGGAACTGGGATTTCACAGAAGGGAGAGATCTGGCCAACGGGAGAGGGTGGTGAGGGAGGACTAGAACCCGGTGCCAGAGGTGAAAGTGGCTGTGAAGTCCTTGGAGGTGTGGCTATCAGAGGAGCTAGCAGAGGAGGCAGGGGAGGCCCCACTTCTTGCCGTATTTTACTCAGCGTGTCAGCAGAACAATCTGTAGTAGATGTATCAGCATTTGCTAAAATGGTCTGAGTTTGACTTCTTTGAGTTTTTGTATTACTTTTTTCCCCTGACAATGACTGAGAAACTTCACTCTGATGAGCTTCAATTCTGCTTGATGCTGAAGTCTTTACTGGTTTGTTAGATTGATCTTTGTTTGAAATCTTTGACCGATTCTTATTTTTGCTGAATGGCTCGAGTTTTGAGTTATAATACGTGTGATCAGAGGCAACAGTCTGAGAGTCGAAGTCTTGATCATATATTTGAGAACTAATCCATATACTAGGCTTAACAGGTCTATTCCGCAAACGACTTTTATCAAAGTTGGTACTCTGAGCACTGCTTGAAACATCCTCTTGGGGACATGAAAGATTACTACTGCCACATGGAGGCTCCTGAAAGGGAGGGCCAGGGTGACTGGCCTCCGGGGTCTTCTCAACAGAAGTCACTGGGGCACAACCAGCATCCAGCCCTCCTTTGTCCTGAGAAACAGGGGTGTCTCCAGGAACCTCACACAGTGCGACCTGTTCCATGTGTGGAACAACAGCCACACCACTGATGACTGTCCAGTTGTCTCCATCCTCAATGACTAGATTCTGATCCTTATTGATAAGCACGTTTATAACTTCTGAGGTCACTGTTGATATCTGATACTGAAATGTCATTTCAACCTCACAACTAGCACTTTGCTCGGTCCCAGGCTCTGCTGCCGAGTCAGAGCACAGGGCTGGCGGCTCTGCAGGCTCTGCCTGGCACTCTTCCCCACTGTCTGGGCACCTGCTTGCGTCTGAGCGATCCTCTGGCCTGCTCTCAGTGTTCTCGGTATTAGGGCTTCCGCTAATGGGAGAGCTGCCTCGGGTGTCCACGTCGGCTGCCAGTGGGGGTGGTTCTGAAGTGTGTGCCAAGGAACCAGTCATCTCCTGAGGTGGAACTTTCTCTCTTAAATTTTCACTTGTCGTGTTGTTATGTATGTTTAAGAGCAATAAATTACCAGTATCTTTACCATCACAATCTTCACAGTTTGTTTGAAGTTCTTGCCCAGTCTTGGTGAGAACCTCAGACCGTGTTTCTACAGAACACTGAGTAAATTGGCTTGTACTTTTTAAAGAATCATTATCTTCTGATTCAATCCATTCTTTAGAGGTTCCAAGCATTTCTTCTTCACAAGGTTGCTTTTTGTATTTTTCTCCTGCTATTTCACTTTGCTTTAGTTCTTTGTTCACTTCTTTATTTAGGGTTCCTTTACCAGAACATTCTGAAACAGAGTCCCCTGAGCTATAAGCCCTTAACTGACAACTCTCAAGAAACGTAACGACATCTGAAGTAGAAAGTCTGTCTAGCTCAGAAACAGTACTTATGTTAAAATGCTGGAAAGCTGAGGTCAAATAACCTATCTCTAAGGAAGGTCTTGTCTCAGCTACGCCAGCACCTGGATCTCCTAAATCTTTCTGTTGGTCTCTGGCAGCATCTTGCTGCTCATTCCCCATCACGGCTTCAGGCTCACGCTCCCCCTCACTGCAGCTAAGCCCCTCACTCTCCTCTACCTCGGTGTCCTTTCCCTCCCGAATGCCTGCGTAACAATGCAAAGTGCCAGCAAGGCTACTTGGGGAGATACTCTGTGTCTCTCCATCTTTTCCACAAAACGCTGAAGAAAAAGAAGTGCCTGTTGTGACAAAACATTCGGGAAAAGCCCTACCAGGATTTTTAGATTTCAATTTCGAAAGTTCATTAGCATTTTGCAGTGTGCTAGAACTGTTTGCTACAGCCAAGGCCTCACAGGGGTTCTCTTCAACAGGAAAACCTCCTGATGCTATCACTTCTGTGGCCGGAAGCGGCTCACTGCCATCTGTCCCACTCGAGTCTGGATCTGTGGCCTGAGGAAGTTGCCTTTGCTTCTGCACTGCGGCTTCTCCCGGCACTGCGGCTTCTCCCGGCACTGCGGCTTCTCCCGGCACTGCGGCTTCTCCCGGCACGGCAGCTTCTCCCTGCACGGCAGCTTCCCTCACAATGTCTTGGTTTTGGACAAAGATGTTTTCAGAAGGGAAAGATAATTCAGTGTTTGTGGAACAAGCAGAATTTTCTACTGGTAAAGAACCACTTGGAGAACTGAAATCTAATTTTCTCCTAGAGGGAGAAACTTCTGGTGAAGTGCTTTTCACAGCAGCCACTTCCTTGCTGTTTTGTGTTGTATCATCTCTTTCCCCTCCACATTTTGCTGTAGATGACATACCGTCAGTTTCATTATCACTCTTTCCTGTTGCCAAGGCAGGCTCATTCCCTCGTAGTCTCAAGTGTTCCAATTTAGCACTTGGAATCTTTTCAGGTCTTGCCTGCTTTGTGATAACTGATACTTGATTAGGCAACAAAGATGTAGTGGTCTTAAATTCTACAGGATTATTATTTTCTCTAGGAAGATCAAGCTTGGGTGCTGGTCCTTTATTCTGCAGGGACGGTGCTGCCCTTTGTTCATGTTCTGATTTAGCTCTCAGACTTTCTTCCCCAACTCTCCTTAATAAATTGCTATGGTGCCATGAAGTACTTTTAAGGAAATCCAAACCACCCTTGATCAAGCCAGCCTGAGAATCTATTAATGATGTGAAATCTGGCTTACTCAGTGCGAGCTCCATTCCTATATCTTGACTTTCACATTGTCCATCTTTTGTAGCCTTCATAAATACTGACTGAGGAAATAAATGTATTTTGGTCATTCCTTTTACAACTTTTGTACATTCTATCTCACTGCTCTTCTGATCATTAAAATTAGATGCTCTCAGTTCAGGGCTCAGAGCATGCAAGCTATTCTCCAGGCTGTTTCCTACTACAGAACACTCTGGTGGCTCAGACTGCAGATGTAATGTGTTTAAAGTTTTAGTTTGTAAATTTTGTTCCGAATGATGCAGTTCAGTTGGGAATACATCAGTTGGAATATGTGTATCATTAACACACTCTAACCCAGAAGACAACTGGGGATTACTGCACAAAGACAATGTTACCGAGGAAGAGGAGGAAACACTGGCATCAACATCAAGCCCTGTTGCATCCATTGCGTCACCTGCATCGTCTTCTGATTCAGGTGATTCTCCCAAAATGAACCCTTGCATATCCTCTGTTTCCTTTTCCATTTCTCCAGATGCTCTCTGCAAATGGTCAGAACCTGTTACACAGTCTGATTCAGAAGTGATTTCCTTAGTTAGTGTCCACTTAGTAAACTCCGACGTGGGTGATCCTATCACTTTGGACAACAGGGTTTTTCCTTCAGATTCATTGGGTTCATTTAATGGCCTCTTGCTGAGAGGAGACTGCCACAGCTCTGGCTCCCCAGGGGCAGTCTCCTTCCCCTGTGCTGGGCTGCCAGACAACTTCTCAATGCACAGGCTTCGCGAGGGCTTAGGAAATGTCCTGTCAGTTTGCGCTGACTTGTCCTTTTCCCTAATCTCTGTCTGTTTTCTTGCCTCTTGTAAAATGTCTCTTTTTCTATCACTCACAAATTGAGATGACATTGTCCAGTGTTTTTCACGAGCTAAAGGTTCACTCAGTGCTGCTGCTGAAGTCTCAAATCCAAGCGTTGTCGTTTTATTTACTTCCAATGTATTTAGAGCTTGGATAGGTCCATGAGATTTTGGCTTTTCCTGCCATATACTACTTTCTTTATTTTTTCTGAATGAGCCCAAATAATTCTGTGATTCAGTTGTATCATCTTCTGAAACAGACTCAGTAGAATTTCTAAGCTGGGCTGAGTCATTATCGCTGGAATCTGTATTCTCTCCAAAGTAGGTTTCCTTAAAAAAATATGAATTATACTAGTAAAACACTAATTCAACAGACTAAACATGACTATCAATTAAATGTATTTAAAAAAAAAAAAAGTACATGCTTCCCGAAGAATCCTTAAAATCACATCTGAGAAAGGGCTGTGTAGGCTCTAGAGTCTCAGTCTCATCTCTGGTATAACACTGTCGTGCCCTCTCCCTGAAGGTGCCTGGCCCTCCCCAGGGGCCACCCCTCCAATATTAGACACCCTCTCAAGACCCACACCTTATTACTCCACACAGGGGTGAGAGCTATGTTTGTTCTTTCAACCTCCAAACATTCCTACCTCCGAACTCTTACTTCTTCACAGAGAACAAAGCCTGGTAACAAAGCCCCTGACACAGATGTATGGCCTCTGGCTACACAGCCCTCTATCTCCCTCCTCGTCCCATGCCTCAGACTCCCACCCAGTACAGCCTTGCCACTGCTCGGGGGGCATCTTGTGGATCTATCCTGCCACAGGTCTCCCCAGTGCATTCTCACATGAAAGCTGCTCCCCGGCTGTTGTCATCAACCACACCTGCACCATCCTTACATTGCTCCCTCCCTCCTAGCCCCTGTCCTCCAGCCAACCAGTACCCACCTCTGCTCCAGAAACCCTGCCTGGCCCCCAACTAGTCTCCTCCTACCTTTGTTAACTGTCTCTAGCATGTGCCCACCTGGTACATAACAGCATCAACCACCTTGCTGCTATTCAGCAAGGGTATTCAGCAAGGAAACAGTGAACTGGTGAAGATTAACAACTGCTGACATAGACTTGCTCCTACTGAAAGAATTCTTTCCTCTCCTGAACTCTAGAGCTGTGGACCCCACCCCCCGAGCAGCAGACTGGTACTAGTCCACGGCATGTTGGGAACCAGGCCACACAGCAAGCGGTGAGCGCCAGGCAAGCTTCATCTGTATTTACAGCCGCTCCCCCACCACTTGCCGTCCTTGCCAGCCCCCCAGTCCATGGAAAAATTGTCTTCCATCAAACCAGTCCCTAGAGCCAAAGAGGTTGGGGACCACTGTTCTAGAGGACTACTACTTCCTGGCTTTCCTCTGCTCTCCTGTCCTTCTTTTCAATCTCCTTTCCTCACCCCTCCTCTACTACCTGTCACTTACATAGGGACAGTTCCCCAGGATTCAGAGTGGGCCTCCATCCTCTTCTCCTTCTGCACACTTACTGGATGACATCAGAGTCACATGGCTTCTGCTGCACTCAGACGCCGACAGGCTCTAACCATCTGTGTCCCACCAGTCTCCCTCTAAGCACCACACTTGTGTACACGCAGATCTAGTATCTACCACTGTACCATGGCTGTGCACACACACACCTAATGTCTAACACTGTACACATTGTTTTCCCACCCAAACAAGGTCTCTTCTTATATTTGCTATTTTTGAACATCTTTGACTCCTCCAGCTCTCCTAACCACAACATTGAAAATGTCACCAAATGCTGCTTGTGTGCTCTCATAACACTTTCCAAACCAGTCCCCACCTCTTTGGCCCTAATGCCCTAACTTGGGTTCAGGGGTCAAGAATCAAGTAACTGCTTTTCAAACCACTGCCCGTCTACAGTCTCGCCCATTTCCTGACTGTCCCCACTTCCTGTTCATTCACACTGTGACTAACCTGAAACTTTCAAATAAAATCTATCTTCAAGCCCATTCTTTGCATTCGTCAGGACTTCCCATTGCCTTCAGGATACAGTGGAAACTTGTTAGGAGGGCACACACCTTTCATGTGGTCTGCACAAATGTTCCCCAACAGGGTGCTCACCCTCAGTCCTACATGCCGTGTGAACAGCTCCACCCCGAAAACACCCTCACTCACTCTCCACAACTCAGTAGGAGCCTACCTTCAGAAGCACCCTGCATCCCACCCCACCCTGGTCTCCGTTCAGGACTGAGCTTCTTTTCTGTGTCCTTTTCCAGCAGAGTGTTTCCCAGCACTGCAGGGCACAGCAGAGCCCTTGTCTGCCCCCTTACTGGTCCCACCGCCACACAACAGACCCAACAGAGCAGCAACTGCATCCACTGTCATCTCTGCCTAGCCCAGTGTCTGCAACATAACAGATGTGTGATGTTTCCTAAAGCAAGAAAGTGACTCCAAGGTGAACACATTTATCTGCTCATTAAGCCAAAAAGTACACAAATATGCTTCATCAAGACTAACTTCCTAAGAAACTACTACAAAGCACTCTGTAAGCACATGATATGATGATGAATTCATCAAATAAAGGTGGAGAACTCAGCTACACTAAGTTAATGGGCATGTGTGCTGTATACATGGCTTTTCCTATCACTGTAAAATTCCATGCATACAAATATTTATTTAATTTACTCATTTCCTATTTATTTTGTGCCAGGCACTAGAGATAAGAACAAACAATGAAGACACAGTCTTCCTACAGGAAACTTATAATTTGGTTGTGGATAAAGACAAATAAAAAATGCAACCATAACACAAAGTGAAAAAATTCAGGTCAGGCACAGCAACTCACACCTGTAATCCTAGCACTTTGGGAGGCTGAGGCGGGAGAATCACTTGAGGCCAGGAGTTCAAGACTAGCCTGAGCAAGAGCGAGACCTCTTCTCTATGAAAACTAGAAAAATTATCTGGGCATGGTGGTACACCCCTGTAGTCCCAGCTACTTGAGAGGCTGAGGTAGGAGGATTGCTTGAGCCCAGGAGTTTGAGGCTATAGTGAGCTATTATGATGCCACTGCACTCTAGCCCGGGAGACAGAACAATACTCAAAAAAAAAAAAAAAAAAAAAAAAATCACCCTATAAATGTTGATCCAAGGGGTACTGGGCATGCCTTCTTAAATTTTCATGTTACTCCTTAATAAAACTGGCTAAAATTAATAGTCTTTGCCAGAATACCACGAATACCCTTTGAGTATCAATGACATATTAGGATAGACAATGTGCCCACTTGCTAATTCAAATTCAGAGAACAAAACTCACAGGTGCAAGTGAAGAAGGTAAGGAAGCCAGGTGCGGTGATGACATCAGAGGGGGTGAGGGCACTGGAGACAGAAGCGGAGGGGGAAGTTTGAAGAAGTCAATTGCAGCCTGAAGATCTTCATCAAAAAAATGATCGTGGTCAGAAAAGTCAGTACTGTCACCATCATTATGACTCTGCATTCCAACCTCAGGATTCCCATCCTCATTAAAAACATGGTCAGTACTATAATTTGCTCTACCAGGCCTCTCTTTTTCCACATTTTTACATGAAGATAAGTCACCCGCTATCTCCATGGACAGTTTTGTGAGGCATGTCTGCACATCTGAGGCCCTGAGAGGACTTCCTTGTGCTGGAGGTAGTGTGCCATCTTCCCCAGACACTCTGGATCTGGTGTTTTCTTTGGCAGGTTTTTCTGTGGAAGGGTAAAAAAGTAGGTATGAAATATTTACAATATCAAGAAAACTTACAAAAAAAATCTCATTCTAAGAGCTTAAAATGCTTGCAATATTAAATCCAAGTAAGAAACATTTTTTATCTACTCAATTTTTCTTTTATTTTTTGACACACAACAATTGTACATTATTTGACGTTGGTGTGATATTTTGATACATGCATACAATGTGTAACAATCAAATCAGGGCAACTGGGGCATCTATTATCTCAAACATTTATCTTTTATTTATGTTGGGAACGTTCTAATTATTTTCTTCTAGCTATTTTGAACTATGCTTGTTAACTATATAGTCACCCTACTGTACTATCAAACATCGTATCTTATTCCTAACTATATTTTTGTACCATTAACGAACCTCTCTTCATCCCACCCCTACCCTTCCCAGAAGTAGAAATGTTTTTTAAAAAGGTTTTTTAAAAAGCTAACTGCTTCCTGAACATTATCCTAGAAGATGTATGTGAATATATTTCATATAAGTATGCTACCCTTGCAATGAGAAAAGTGAGACAGACAGATAGGTGGATGGACGAGACAACCCACCAGCCCATTACTATAACGCACGGTTGGAAAGGCACTGGCATAAGTGGTCACGGGCCTTGTTAACTCACTCATTCTCTTGGTGAATCTTACCATATAACCAGCAGAATTTGGCAGAGAAACAACTTTGTGTATACAGGTCAAAAGGGCCACTATTTTCTCTGTCCAAAAAGTGATCTGAAATCAACCACTATCAAGCCTACCCACAGCCATATCTATACAATGCTCTAACTGAGAGACCTGACAGGGTCACCTGAATACTTCATATGGTAATATAACAGAAAAGTTCCTATAAAAAGTAAAGCCAACCCTTTTGGGTCTTGATTTTGGTGAACTCCAGTGGTACTAATTATTAGCAAAGACATATGGGTCCATAATCATTTGTTATATTCAAAAGCTTAAAAAAAAGTTTTACAAAGAATCCTGGGCTCCTTGGAAAAGTGGTTGATAGCTGGGGAGGGAAAACACAAGTTGAGACTGAAATATCTTGAGATAGCAGAAAGTAAAGTACTCAAAAAAGGATGGAGTATGTCGGAAGGGCCCAGGAGACAACCTGATGAAGTTCCCACAAAGCTAGAGCAATTCAAACAATAAATAATGATAGCACTGAATTATAATGTATAGAGTAAGTACCTATGAGACTGTACTGACATAAACAAATAGGTTAATACATAAATAAATGGAGAAAGGACACAGCTCTTCTTTACAGAAAAATTCTAATTAATAAAAACAGAAGGAATGAGAGAAATACAAAAATCACTATTTGGCAAACACCAAAGCAGTAGCTGTACAGGTAAGAAAGAGCCACTGATGGATGCTAAAATCAGTGGGTGACAATTTGAGAGAAACAGAACATTCACATATTATTACAATTTCTTTCTCAAGTTAATTCATTAGGAAAAAAGAGTAACTTTACAGTAAAGAAAACTGCAGACACCATCTTAAACAAGTGCTCAAGGGTACCATCCCCAGTGATAACACTTCTCCCCAGCACCACACCCTGAGCAGAGGGAAACATCTGCGCTGTCCTTGCCATAAATACACAGCCTCAATCTATAAGAGAAAATGTCAGACAAGCCAGAACAATAGGCTTTCTACAAAATAATACTCTCCCAAAGTGTTACAGACACGAGAGACAAGGGAAAACCAAGAAACTGTCAGACTGGAGATTAAAGTATAGTGACCACTAAAGGCAACTGGGTCATAGACTGGACCCTGGAACGGTAGGAGGACATCAGTGGGAAAACTGGGGAAATGGCTTAGTGAACAGGATTGTACCAAATGTTCTGGTTTGGGTCATTGGTAATGGAAAATGTGGAAATTTGGGAAATTTGGGTAAGCGTTCCAAGGGAGTTCTCTGAATTATTTTTATAACTGTTTTCACGTGAAATAAATAAAAAGTTTTTTTTTAAAGAGTATGTTTTATAGTATAAGATTATAAAAATACCATGTTTTCCCTCTCTACCTTGAAAAAATTAACATAACAGACTTACCCCTCAAAACTGTGTTTTTAAATAAAAACATCAGATTACTTACAGAACAACAGCCCTTTTAATAACATAATATCATAAAACCAAGTGCTTAAAACAGACTACTGACCGATCCCCAGGTTGCTTCTGCCTACAGATAGAGAAATTCTGAACTGAAGTGACTCATCTAGGAGTTGCAGGCACCACCTGGTTACTATCAATGCTATTACCCAATAGATGAACTGAAGGAAAAATCTATTTAAAGGAACTCCATCAAATACGCCTTTGTAGACCTGACAAGTTCTGGATTCAGCATAAATACGAATCAGTAACTTGCCTATTAACATTTTTCTGAGGGAACTTTGTCTTCAGAAGCCTGAGAGGAAAACAAGGTGCAGTGTTTCTATAGATTCAGATCCTCAATGATCTGTGAATTCACAGCAGCTAACCATAAGAAATTAGTAAAATGACAAAAAGTTAAACAAGAAGCACTTTAATCTTATAAACAAGACAGCTATCTTCCACTCTTCCAAATAGGTATTTGGCTAATATCCATTTACAAATCCTACATCGACTCTAACTGTGAACTTGGTAGAATGCTTCTGTGACATTTTACTGCACATCAAGATGCTCAGCCAAAAAGAACTGGTAGTTACATAAAAACCCATGAAGCTAAACTGCTGATGGGTTGACTAAACTCATGAAATGATCTAGAAAAAACTGTGCATCCTTCAGGTCTGCCGCATATGCCTGTTCAACATGCCTCTATCTGTCCTTCCAGCTTCTTAGAATGTTCTCAGAGGAAAGCTGCTATTAAAAGATTAAAAGCTAAATTCATTTACTGAGGTTAGAAATCACACTGAAGGGAAAGGCATTTTGTATAATTAAAAGTACCTATTCTAGTTTATTCAATTCTTTTCATGTAGAATCAGGAGATTCTAAAAACTAAAGGCTGCAATGTCTATGGTAAACATTTCTATTTTACCAAAACAGCAGTACAGAAATGTACTTCTGTAAGCTTCTCTCTTACCTGGGACACATGTGCTGCCTTCACCAGGTAGTCTGTGTGTTGTGTTTACACAGAGCCAGAGTTCCTTCAGAAGCAGTTTTACTTTTCCTGTGAAAAAGCAAGCATTAAAGTCTTATCATTTGGCTCAGGCTACACAAGGCCAAAATATAACTCTGTGAAATCAGATTCATTAGGGACTTAGGAAACTAGGTAACTTAAACATCTTCCCCAAACTCAACTATTATGCACAATTCATTAATGCAAAGGGCTGCAACATTTTAAACAAATTAATCTTTGGCCAATATATTTTCTCCACGGAGTATTGTGAAATGGGGGAAGGAAACAGTTAATGACCAATACAGTACAAAGGATTTGGGCTCTACGGATTCTATAAAGAAGAGTAGAGAAGCATCCCTCAGTTATATGAGGTTATCAGAAAAGTCATCAGAGTTGTGCAAGCTATAATTAACCTGGTGGGGGTTCAGGGATTGTAGCAAATCCATCAATGGAAATGAGGTGGGAGACAAAATGTATGTGCATGAGCATATGGAGAGGAACAGATAATCACACACAGCAAACAGAGAGAAGCACATGCTTTCAAAAGGAAAGTAAAACCTTTGGAATTTATATAAATTTTTAAAGGGGTCTGGATTCCTAAAATGGTTAAGAACCACGAATTCAAGTTGAAAGGCCAAGAGCAGTTATAATTAAAACAGCCCTAATGAAATTAATGTAACATTAAGAATATTATACTACGGTTTTAAAGCTTTTTTAACATTAAGTACACAAATTCCAAAAAAACCTTCCAAAGCAAAAAATATTCATGAGAATAAAAATATGAATAGCTTGTGGTGAAATGTATATAAAAAGACAACACACACTGATTAAAATTCAACTAAAAGTAGCTTTGAGTATTAACTTTCAGGTCACCTCAAAGTTCTATTATAGTTTCCTTAAATTTTTAAATTAACCTTAAGCATTTATTAAAATTAGTGAAACTTGAAATCAAGAAAGGCTACAAAGACCAATCGTTTAAACCAAAGTATCTCCAGGGAATCACAGACTTTGAAATAGGTTAGCCCTATTTAAGCCGGCAAACTGCACCACTCCAAAAAATGAAGTCCATGGAAAGGGACCAGGACAAATGCAGAGGGCAGTTATAGATAATTCTGAAAGGCTGGACATTCCCCGCCTCTTCTGAGCCAATTCAACCTCCTGATTGTCACCGTGTGCCAGGCACATCCATTTTTGAATTCAAAAACTCTGGGATCGCATAGCTTATCTACATTGTGATTTAACCTACCCAAAAGCCTGCTTCCAAATATTGTAATCCCCTTTGCTTAAATGACCTGACCAGGATCCCTGCTTATTAGGTATACCCAAAGCAGCAAACAAGGAACCTTAAAAAAAAAGAAAAAAAGTTACTTATCCATTCTTACGGAGGCTATAACCAGAGCTATGTCTGAGAGTCATTACCTCTAATCGGACCACAAAAACAAAAAACTATCCATTCCCAAAAAAGCAGAAAACAAATCTTCAGTGTTCAGTGTGGCTTTGTACTTAGTTGTGAAGATAAAACCTCATTAAATCGAATCACACCTTTCCTTTAATATGCTTCCTTTTATCAAACTCTAAGGCATTTATGAGTATTTCTGCACTTACGCATTTATGAAATTTCTTTTCTACTCCATTGCCTTGTCTGTTTTTGTATAAATGCCATACTTCTTTAATCATGATGGGTTTCTCTTGTAATATCTATTAGGGCATGATCTTGGCTCAGTTTTTTTCCTTTTTAAAAATTTTACTATTCCAAACATGTATGCTTCCCGATAAACCTTCACCATCTGCTTGTCCTTTTCCATAGAAAACCTAATGGGATTTTGAGTGAGTCTGTATATTTATAAGTATATTCAGGGAAAATGTACATCTTCATAGTTTGAGTCTTTAATACTCTTCAGGAATGGTTTAGTTTTCCTCATAGAGGTACCACACACTGCTTTTAGGTATTTTCCTAGACATCTGCTGGTTCAGCTGCCATGTGAGAATAGGTTGTTCTTATTCCACTCCTTTTCCGACAGGCCAATAAGAAGTACATTATGTAAGTTCACTCTATAGGCTCACTTTACCAAGTTCCTATCACTTCTGTTTCTACCTGAGTCTTCTGGATTCTCTAGATTAGTCATATAATCTGAAATAATGACAATTTTGACCCTTTCTTATTAATATTTACAGCTCCTACTCTTTTGTGTTTATTTTGCTGCACTGGTTAGAGCCTCCAGTATGTAAGTAATGAGAGTAAAAAAAACATGCTTACCTTGTTTCTGACAGTAATCGACTATACTTTTAATATTTCAACTTTCTCAGGTTCAAATGGTTTTTTACTATTCCCTCACCACTTTTTTTTTTTTAAGGAATAGGTGTTGAATTAACATTCTCTGCACCACCTATAGTATTCCTGAGATAAACTGTTAAGGCATAATTTGCTTGTATTCTAAATTACTCATGGATTTGATTTCTTAAAACTTTATTTAGTATTTCTGCAGCTATATTACCAAGTGACAAAAGTTCTGAGTCTTGAGGATATGTGTGTATGTTAATCATAATTGGTTTTGGCACAGAGTTATGCTAGCCTAAAAGAATGAGGTGGAACCATTCCTTATTTTCTAAGTTCTGAAACATAAAGACACTAGTTTTTCACTGAAGGCTTTACAAAGCTTGTCCATAAGCCACCTGAATTTATTATGCTATTAGATCTTTAGCAACTATTCTGAGTCAATTTGAGCATGTTTTCCTAGAAAATGGTCCATTTCATCTATATTCTCACATTTAAATATGAACTTGTGAATTAAGAAATTTCTCCTCTGTAGTTTTATAGCTTTCTCAGTCCTGGTGCTATTGGGGTTCTTTTTGTTCTTCTCTAGATCAAACCTGCCATAGAGTTGATGGTTTAATCAGCATTGCAAAGATCCAGATATCAGTTTTAGTAGTCCCAAATTGCTTTATTTCCTATTTCAATTAACTTCCATTTGCATCTTCATCAATTCCCTTCTTCAGTGAAACACATCATTTTCTGTATTTCTTGATTTCTAAAATGATCACTTAAGGCCATAAAACATTCCTTTCCATATCAAAGGAATTGGCTACATCTTGAAGGTTTTAAAAAATACCACCCTATTATTTCCAAAACAGTTTAGTATTTCAGTTTTATTTGTTATCCAAGAGAGGTTTGTGTGTTTAGTTACTAGGTAAATTCTGTAGGTTTTGTTTTTGTAGAGGGAGGGGGATTTTTATTAACATCTCATATTAAATTGCTGATTTTTTGTTATGTTAGTCAACTATTATATATGTTTGCAAAATGCTTTAAAGAACTCTAGGTATGTGGTTTACAAAGAGTTGTATGTAAATTATCAATCTTGGAATTGTGATTTCAATTCCACTCATCTGCTTTCACTGTGTTTCTGAGAAACACTGAAGAAGAGATTTGGCTATTCCCCCTTTGGCCATTCCCCCTAAAATTTCCAAGAATTTTGCTTGACATAGTTTCATCCTCTCAGGTACATGATAGAGTATCTTCTTGGTGAATTATACCTTTAATCAGCCTTTTAACCATGTAAACTCGCTTCTAAGTTTGAATTATTTTTTGCCTTATGACTGCTCTGATGTTAGCATTGCTTGAAATATCTTTACCCATCCCTCTATATCCAATCTTTCCACTTCATTTGCTTTTAGGTGTATTTTCTTACAAACATGTCAGAGATGGAGACTACACGCAAAAATCACGCTCTACAGATATGAATATTACATGTGTTTCCTGCTCAGGATGTTTCCTTCCATTACTTCTTGACCTTCTTCTCTCCTTATGATTCTGTTCTCCCCTCTGAGTCCCAGTAGATGAATACTGACACATCTGGCTCTATGTATTTTCTCCAGTACCTTTCATTTGTCTGTGGCTTTGCACCACATTCTCAGAGGTACCTAGAATTTAATCTCTTGGTTAAATGAACTGATTTTCTATTTGTCTATCCAACAATTCTGCTTTTCTATTATTTATTTATGCACTTAATTTTCAAGATTCCCAGCAGGTTCAAATCCATAGCAGCAGCTTATGGATATGTTCTTTGATTTTCTCTAATAATAATAATTCAATTGTTAACATTTTCTCCTCATTCATGATTTAAAACTGTTTCCTCAGTCTTCTTGCATCTGGTGCCTTTCTTGTCACCACTTTTTCTCTAAGTTTTAGATGCGTTTAGGCAGAAGATCTTTGGTAGCCAAAGTATATTTCTGTAGCTTACATTTTCAGTCCTATTCCTTTGGCAATAAATGTAGACTCTGGTTTCATAAACCTACAGAACCCTGACTTTGAGGGAGAAGCAGCAGCGAGTGAATGCAGTTGTTGGGGTCTACATGGAGTATATACATATCTTATTTTCTGGGGACAGGAGGGACTATCCCTCAAAGCAGCCATAATGACCTAATTTTCAGACAACCACACCTACTCTGGCCACCTTCCATGTCGTAGCTAACACTTTAGAAAATTAAACTTGGACCAGTCTATGGGCAAAGGCCAGAAACAGTGTTTGAAACCAGCAGGTTGGCACACTTTTTACCCTTTAATCAATTACCTGGCAAAATACTAATGTCCTCTGGATTCTGCAAAACTTGCTTTTTCAGAGTTGCTATTTTCTCTGCAATTGTGGGTTTCATCACCAATTGATACCTCCTCCTGTACATCTTCCTCATTAATTTCCTCTATAGATGAAAAACTTTTTAACTATCCAGGAGACCTACTAAAAATATATTTTTACTTTTGGTCATTTTTATTGGAATTTGAAGGGAAGGAAAGGGAAGGTTGCACTTGCATATCCTTTTTGTAAAGTGAAGCCAACCCAATATTCTTCAGTGTCTAACTTACAAATCTCTCCAGAAGTCAAGTATTAACAAGGAAAAATGTTAACAATACACTTAAGAATTAGGTATCAAACCCATCAAGGTCCACAGCTAAATAATCAGCAGATTCCTAAAGACTTCATTTATTTATTTGGAGAAAATAAAATGTACAACAAACAACATCCCTGCCCTCACCATGATGGTAGATAAAAACAAAACATAAAATAATTTTACGTGAGGTAGGAACAAGTTCTTTGAAAAACATCACACAGAATGCAGGGATAGAGAGCAACTAGGGAAGCGGGTAGAGGGGCTCTGCTGTGAATAGCAAGGCCTGGGAGCAGCTGAATCCTGAAACACATCTGTCAGTCCAAAAGAGAAGGCGATTCAATTCAAAAGCTGACTGTTGGTTGGGAATGCAAAATGTTGTCAAGTCTTCTATTTCTCTCAGCCATCTCAAAGTCTCACTTTCCATACATAACAGCAGGAAGAACAGAGTAGAAAGCACATGGAATTATTTATTAGTGATAGTGATTAAGTGACCAATTAGTGCCCAGGCAGCTGAAAGATGTGGACTAGTAAAGCATTAGGCCAAGGGAAACATGCACTTGTGTGCTGAATTAAATTTAAAAAAATTAAAGAAGAAATAAAAAGGTAATGGTTACTTAAGAGACACTATACACTTGCATACAACAACTTAAATGTTTTTAATCATTTCCACTTAGAGAAAAACAACACCTAAGTGACATGAATTACCATTACTTACGTATTAAACATTTAAAATTTATCCCCCCCAAAACTTGTAAGATATACTGGAAATTCAAATTCATAATCTCCATTTTTAAGAGGAAGAATGAAAACACAAAAAAGGGAAGTAAATGGCCAAGGGTCTCACACAATAAATGGGAGCATTAAAGTGAAAACTCCAATTTCTCACCTTCTCAACTTAGACTTCTCATCTATAAGGCACTCAGTAATCAAATGCACATGTACACATTTGTATTTCCCTTGTTCCATTACCACCAGAGTTTACTTTTCTTTTAAACTTTGGGCCTTCCCTAAATTCTTCTATCTTCTGAAAATATATTACAAGGCTTTGACTCTACAACATTCCTACCCGACTTCAACATTTTTAAGATATTTGGCATGTAGGGAATTTAATAAATTAATTTAATAAATTATAATCTGGCAAGAAAATCAATACTTATTACAATTGAAAAGTGCAGAAATTATATCTCTAACTAGTTTTCCTTTCCCAACAATATTGCTTTTGATGCTATCATTCACTGTATTATTTTATAAGACAATAAGCTGACCATATATTTGGATCTCATGAAGACACAAAATAATATATGTTGTCTTCCAACAGGAAACATTTACTAAGCCCTGGCATTTCCACAATCACATATAAGAGCAACATGTAGCCTCCCAAACCACTAAAAGTAATTTAAAACATTAAAACAAAAGCTGTAATATACTCACTTTTATCTATGCTTCCATATGAATCACTTGAAATTTGTGTTCCAATATGTCTCAACTCTAAAAACATGGGAGAAAAACTAGTTAAAAAAAAAAAAACCCTGCATATGAAAACAATTTTTATGTAAGCTTTAACTAAATACTCACCCTTTTCATTTTTCTGTTTAGAAAATTCGTCAAGCCTTTCCTGTGAAAACAAAGCACTAATAGTGTTTATGCTGGGTAAGAAATGCAGTCATTCTAGACCAAATGTAAAAGAGGTGCAACTTAACAGGCAACTGTGACTGCCTCTGCCAGGTGCTCATACCTGACACCTACATAGTTTCAACAAAGAGACACTGCAGGAGCCCTGGAGCCAGGAATTTAAGGTCTGTGCATTGTTTTTATCTAGTACCTGTGTCTTCTTAAATTCCTTTTCAAGTATTTTCTTTTCATTTCTCAGTTGCTTGAAGTCCTGAGTTTGCTTGACGGCAGCCTCTTCATTTAAAAAGTGCAATGAATCAATAGAGAGAGAAAGACAATTTACTAACTTTACTACTATGCTTAATGAAATACTCAAAATCTAATCTATTACAAGTTTTTTTCATTTCTTAAAACTTTGAAACAAACTTTGTACAAATTTATTGTTCTTTCAGTATTTTATCACTCAGGGCTGAATGCAGGAACACTTCTTTTTTTCACTGCCATTTATAAAACCATAGACGTGGAAAAGGCCTTAAGAATCCTTTCCAAACTAGGCACAGCCATCCCAAACCCTTCCAGTAGGCAAAAGCCCAGTGCATGAGAGAGAGATGCCATGGTAACCCCTTGTTCTTCCTATCTCAGTAATCCACAACCTTAAAGCCTGAGAAATTTAAGAACTGTGATTCTACTTCAGAATAGAGTAGACACCATTGTCTATCTGGTGGGGGGATGGGAGAGCTTCTCAATGCTTATTATAGATAGTACTCTTCTTCCCTGGATCTCCTTAACAAGTTAACAAACCCTAATTCCTAAAACCTTTGTTAAACATCCTCTTTTTAGTTATTTTTATAGTTCTTCCCTAGACTTTCGGCAACTCCTTCATTCTAGTTTTTGGTTCTGAAGCACTAAATGGTCCAGACACACCAGTAAGAATCTGACCAGTATTAGCTTTACATAAATGTGCTCATACACAATTACTAAGAAAAGTAAAATCCCATAAAGCACCTTATTAATAATCACCTCCTGACTCCTCTAACAGTTTGAGTATTATTTAATAATCTTTATTATGCCACATCACTTAAAACATATACATATATATTTGTTACATGAAAAATAAAGGCTACATTTTTTGCTTCATGAAAGTATATTCTAAAAGTTGCAGATAGTCTCACAGGCATTTCAGGGCACTTTAAAAACATTTCCTGAAATACAGTAGACACATCTCCACATCTAGCGAGAGAAGCCAATACTCAAAACACAGTAATGCTGTACTAACTGCTATACTGTCACGCAACAATCAAATCAGAGGAAAAACTGAATTTAAGTCTAAAATATTTGGCTCAATCTACATAAATTAGTGACTGGAGATAATTTCAACAACTGCTATCCTATGTGTCCTGAGACATAGAATTCTATGTGTCCTAAGACTAAATTTAAAGTCTTACTTCACACTCTAGAGGAAACCAAACCACCTGTGAAACAGAGCACCGGCAGTCCCAAGGGTCGGAAACCCACAGCAGGTAGGACTGCTGCTGTCCAGGCTGGAGTGCAGGAGCTCCATGTGCACAAGGGATCTGGCAGGGCCCTGTTGTCTCTATCTGACATTATGCTGATGCCCCAACCACACAATGAAGGAAGAAAAAGCAAATGAAAAGATCCCGAGTTCAATTCCTATGGATTTCAGGAATCAGAAAGGGTTATTAGCTGAAATGCAAGGACTTGATAGATTCTCGTGTGGCCCCTTTACACTCTGCCTACTCATTGTAGATTAGACCCTAACAAGATGGTCGGGTACACGGAGGATCAGGTACAAATCAGACAATCCCCAATGTAAAGAATCTCACAGAAACCTCTCTATGGGGGTGTTATAACTATGTAAATACATTAATTTCTTAATACTATGCATGTAACCTTTTCTACTAACCATATATTTCATTAGGAAACAATGAGAAAGCCCCATGAGATTCAACTTTCAAAATTAAATCCTTTCATTAATTACTGCTTTTATATCAAAAGTATGGCCTGCTTTTACTACTTCGAGTGCAATCACATCTCAGAGATGTGCCACATTCCATCTCCATGTTATCCGGTGACTGAGAGTATAGTATGCACACATCTTTCTAACAGAACCCTTAATGAAACCATCCAAGGAAGTGCCATCAAAAACCACGACTAGACTATCTGATCAAGTAGTACAACCTCATGGTTACCAATGATTTGCATAATGACCAATGATTTCCATTAGGCAGGTAACAATAGTGCCGATTACCTTCCAGCTTCTTCACCTTAGCTTCTAGTTTCTTCTTCCTAATAATAAAATTTTGTAAGTTAAATTGCAAAAAATAATGTAACAGAAAAAATATGATATTGCAATTTGTGGTAGCTTTTTTTAATAGCTGATATTTACATAACAAAGAAATTTTCAGTTCTGATGGTATAAATCTAAGAAAGAATAACAAACTGTTTAGTGTGCAGTCTCTCTACAGTGAATTAAAGCAATCTGTCTTTTCCATTTGAAACACATGCTATGTACCTATCCAGGCTCTGCCATGAGTACATCTGGGACCTCCCCTGCACTGCAGTGGCATCATCTAGGAGCCCAGCAGATGTGTCCAGATGGTCTCCAAGAGGCAGTCCAGCACCTAATAAGTCAATGTTACTTTTCAGGAGCATGAATGGTGTTATGCTCACAGCACCACTTTACGGAAGGCAGTGGTTGGAGAACTGCACTTGTTTTAAGATGGATTTCTGAGAGTTGGAGAAGGCAGGTAACCCTGAGTCACTGCTACCTCACATCCACATTTAACCACTGGATGCCCAGCTCACAGGTATATTTGGGGAATAACATGAATGTAGTATCAAACTCCAAAATCAAGAAGATGCTCTTCAACAGCCCTTTTTATCAATGGCAACAAAGACACTCATTCCACATGACATCTGTTAAAGTACTGGTGCAAAGAAAGGAGCCAATAACTATAATTTATACAGAGACACACGTGCATGCATATATAAATACACAGAGAGAGAGAAATACAAAAACTTTTATGGAGTTCTTTGTGCAGCCCTTTAATAGATGATGATTTATTTGGTCTTCTTTGTAACCCTTCAAAGTAAGTATAATAATTTAAAGATGTGGAAACCAAGGTTGAGAGATTAAATAATTCAAGATCACACAGCTAATCATGAGCAAAATGTCCAAAGACAGATAAAAAAAAAAAGAACACTATTGATTTAAAGATTACCTATTTTCAAAGATGAAGACCTGATTTCTATAGTAATTTTAAAATCACTTACTGAGCATCACTTTTTAAGCATTCTTCTTTTACCCGAGCATATTCCTGATGAGTATCCTGATACAACTTTAGAGAACTCTAAAAAAAAAAATAAATATTGTCAACTGAAAGTCACTGACCATTGGCCATAACTCGTTTTGATCTTGATAAGCTAAATAAATTATCATCCTTTAACAGTGTGAAATTAACCAAATGAATTAGGCAGGAAATCAAAGCATAATTCACTGAACACTTTAATGGATGCAACCAGATTCTTAGTAGACGTAATGACTTTGGAGTATAAACAAAAGCTATAAAACTTAAAACAATATACTAATTTTGTAGTAAATTCTTAATCTTTCTAAAAATTGGTTTAAATACCTGATAGTTAATACTTTTCTCTCAATCAATTAAAATCAATATAACCTAAAGAAATTTTAGAACTTAATAAATATTAGCTATCTGTATAGCTCTCGAAAATATAAAACAAATCATTTTACTTAACAGTAACTGGGAAAAATATGTGAACAACACAGTGGCAGCCACTGTGAAATAGGAAAGACATTGTTATTGAGTGTGCCATTATAATATATGTATCAAATATTACTTTAATCTCAACAGCTCTGAGAGACAAGCTTTATTATCCCTTTTTTACAAATGAGGAGTCGGAGGATTTGACAGGTTGACTTATTCTTCCAGAGTCACAGTGACTGAGTGACTGACTAATTAGGGTTTACTATTAAGTATAACTCTAATTATCATTAAGGTATGACTCCGATGCTCATGTTTCCTCTCAAATATGGCTGAAGAGATTATATAATCAGGGTTTAACTTTGACAGCATAAATATCTAACAAAGAATTTCTACAAAATAGAAAAATAAATATGTACTGTCAAAGATCTCGGAAAGCTACACGTCACTACTCAAATAGTACAATTTGAGGAAGACCAAGAGGCACAAATATTCTCATGAAATGAGCCTAGAAAGAACAGGTTGAGAAGTGAGAATCATTCCAGGGTGGCTACAATTTGTCTCATTTAAACCACCTAACTTTATGGACTTGAAACATTTTTTATCTGTAAAAGCCATGAATTCTCTTCTAAGATTCCTGTAAGGAATAAACCAAAATTTATACAGAAGAGCAATTTTACAGCATTTTTAACAAACTCTTTTACTATTAGGTCATTAAGTATGAAATGCACGATTTCCTTAAGTACAAAGTTTGACAGTTAATATGTGACATTTCATTTTGACACTTCTTGTATTTTTTTCCTACCGTGAAGGTACATCCTCAGTCTTTCAAACGTGCATTTTGGCTTGTGATTATTTTTCACGTTTTTTTAGAGCAATTTTTGTGAAATCATGGATAAGATAAAAATTCTTGTTATTTTTGCATATAAGGGCCATCATGGAACCAATGCAGTGCAGACAGCTTGAAATATTATCGAGGTGTTTGGGAAGGATGTGGCTAATGAACACACAGTATGTCAATGGCTTGAGAAGTTCCATTCTGGTGATTTTAATTTTGAAAGTGAGCCATGTGGGTGACCTGAGACCAAGGTGGATAATGATGAGCTGAAAGCTGTAGTGGAAGCAAATCCACCTCAACCTACCCGTGAATTAGCAGCAAGGTCTGACGTTACTATTCCAACAATATTGGACAAGTTGAAACAAATCGGCAAGGTAAAGAAGCTGAACAGATGGGTACCGCATGAATGAAACAAGCACCAGAAGAGAAATCTTCTTGAAGCTTGCCTTTCTTCACTGTCACGACATAAAGGCAAACCATTTCTACGCCATATTGTTATGTGTGATGAAAAATAGATTGTTTTTTGACAATTACAAGCATTCAGCACAATGGCTGGATGAAGACGAAAGGCCAAAACACAGTCCAAAACCAAATATTCATCAAAAAAAAGGTAATGGTGTCTGTTTGGTGGTTCAGCACTGGTGTTATCCACTACAGCTTCATGAAATCTGGTCAATCGATTACCAACGTCTACTGCAACCAATTGGATGAAATGATGGGGATGCTTGCGATTAAGTAGCTGAGATTGGTCACTAGAGACAGGCCAATCCTCTTGCAAGACAACGCTTGACCACGTCGCACAAATAACGCTGCTCAAACTACAGAAGCTGGACTTGGAAACTCTGTCATCCACCGTATTCACCAGACCTAGCACCAACTGACTCCCACTTTTTCTAGGCTTTAGACCACTTCTTCCAAGGAAAAATATTTAATTCTCAACAAGCCGTGGGAAACGCCTTTTGTGATTTCATTGCCACTCACTCTCCAGGCTTCTTCACTGCTGGCACAATAAGCTACCCTTAAGATGGCAAAACTGTGTCGATAACTTAGGTGCATACTTTGATTAATTGTATTGCTTCTTGTTTGAGATATAATAAACTTTTGATGCAAAATCAGACATTTCATATTTAATGACCTAATAATATAATTTGACTTTGAAAAGAAGAAGAGCCTCCATTTAAAGACACATTAATCAGATTTTCATATCTGAAGTGGACATCATCTCCCAGCGCTCCATCTCAGCTTAGTAAGTATCACTCGAAAAGATCAAACACATCACCCTCCTGAGCACAGGAAATAACCTCTAACCTGAACATTTATAAGAGCATGGGATATATTATTGAAAGATTCTCATTTTGTGTATCTCCCACAGAAGGGGAGCCCAGTGGTGAATGAAGCACTCAGGGCCGCTGCCTTGGTCTGCATTAAGATGTCCTTTAAAGAACCTGCTCTCATAATTCAAACTAGTCAATGTTTCAAGCAATGTCTGCATACTTTTACCTCTATAACCCTGCCACCTTTGTTTCATCCTTTTTTTGTAAATTTCTCTTTTTTTTTTGTAATCATGTTTAGTTCCTTGTGGCTTCTCTCACCACTGGGCTCACCAGGGCTACACCAGAGCAACCGAAGAAATCAAATTCTCTCCTGCACTCTCCTCTCACACACGATTCCTCTACCTTTAAAGTTGAAATTTTTGTGTGTTATTTTACACTTAAAGCAAAAGAGATGTGAAAAAGCAATTAATGCAGAATACATAAAACCATAAAAATTCACAGCTAGAAGTTTCCTCTACTGATCCTGATCCTCCCAAAAAGCATAGGAACTGACACAGCATTGCAGAGCAAATAATCACGGTAAAGACTAAGCCAATTATCAATTAGTTCAGTGTTCTCCAAGGACAGTAATACACTTAAAGAGTTCCTGACTAGCATTTATTTCCTTTTTTAAATGCATAAAAACTCCTCCTTGTCCCAGTTATAGTGAATGAGCTGTTCCTAATTTATTGATCATAAACCTTTCCAGAAAAATAATCTTAGTTACCTTTTTCTCTTCTAACTCTGCTTTTAAAGATCCCAGTTCTTCCTGACATTTCTGCAGAGGAGAAATTTTTTGAAGCATCTGTTCCACTTGGTGATGCAGAGTGCTATTCTCTCTAGAAATGGAGAGTATATTGACATTATTATACAAAAGTATCTATAGTGAGTTATTACATATACATACTGATGATTTTAGATTTTACTTCTAACTTGGAACAAGGAAAGGAATGAAAAAAATCTCTCTTTTTAAATGCATTCCCTCTATTTATACAACATAATCGTCATATTGCTTTCCATTTCTTAGGCACAGTAGTCTATTTTTGGTAAACACATACCAAAAAGCAACTTGAGAAACAAATACAGTAGATGCTCAATCTGCTGAAGAATACATTAGAGGACAATCTGCCAAAAAATCCTGGCTTTTCCAATCTTGAACTCATCCCCATTTATTCAAAATAAATACTAGGCAATTTCCTGATTTAGTTTAAATCCATGTTTTGCCTTCTTCTAAGTGATAAATGTAATCAGAAGATGAAATATTGCCAAAACTTTAAGTAGGCCTATTTTAAATTGTTTAAATCATCTCAATGGCAATATAGTCAATAAAGTTATTGAAAAATGAAACACCAGGTGGTAATTTAAGACCTCAGTAATAAATTAATTTAAACAATTGGATAGTAGGAAAACACAAATCTTTTATTATGAGCATGAAAGCAAGATTCTATATTATGGGTCCATCCTCTTTACATTTTCTTCAAATTCATTTAAAAATCTGCTCTCACAAAGGTCTACCCCAAATCAACTACTCAAACAGGTGGTATAATCAACTATGAAAACAGGTTGGCTTACCTTCTTGCAAACTGCAGCTGTATAATTTATTAAAGAAAACTCTGAGAATTTTACCTTCTGATACTTGTCTGGAGATAAAACTCACTTTATGATTATCTTTAATAATCTGTATTCAATGTACACACAAGGAAGATCATGAATCCTAGAAAATGATGTTCAAAGTTCCATGTATAATACAGAAGTCTTTTTACTGAGTTATTCCTTTACCATAACATCTACCAAAAGTCAAAACATTTATTTTTCTAAATAAAAAGTCCTTTGAATAAATACATGATTGATTAGAATTAAAGAATAAAGACAAAACAATATGTAACTAATAGAAAATACCTCCATTTCTGAATATGTCAGAATACCCAAACAACCTGTCCTTCATTTCTCAAATAGTCCAGACAATAATTCAGCAAACAGAGTTATGTACTTACAAAAATAATATATAACTATACTTTATAAGTAATTAGAAAAGAAAGATTACAAAATCTACATAAGCCCTCAGTTTTATAATTTATACAATCTGATAAACTCATTTTCCCATCGCATAACTGCCAGTAAATTATTCTAAGACAGCAAAAGATAATTCCTTTAAGTTTCATCTCCTACAAATTCCTATGTGTATATCACAATATAGTATATGCATGTTCCTAAAAACTGTTATCTGCATCCTCCTCTATTTAGAATGTCAGCTTCTCAAGGTCAAGAACTATATTTTATTCATCCTAAATTATAGCAGTCTTTGCAGAATAGAAAAGTTCAATAAAATATTAACTATATTCCCTGCCATTTAGAGAGCAATGATTAGTAATAAAATATTCAGAATCACACACACAAAAGTAAAGTGCTGAAGTAATACTAAATTATCAGAGTGCAGTTATTGAAGAAATAACTTTCCCATTTTGGAAAAAAATGGGAAAATCTATTGGTACTTTTGTAGCAAAAGGAACCAAATTATATAAGAAAGACATATTAAAGCTGTGACACTGGCACTTCAAGTTGCAGGGCAAACTACTGCATATTTGAGGTACAACAAATACTTATTTGGGGCAAATGCCAAATGTGTTTTTAGAAAATCAAGTTTTTATCTGTAGCTGAAGCTGAAGCCTAATATCCTATTGTAGAATGAATTTCTGGAATTCAAGAATAATCAAAAGTTTTATATAGTTAAAAAAAATTCTAATAATTTTGATTTAAAATTTTTATGGCCAAAATTGAAAAGAGTAAAATAATAATTCTGTAGTATAGTATATGTATAATTACCTCAAAAAGCTTATATCTTTTCTCCAAAAGTGATATAATCAACACATACTCTCCTAATATTGGAATTAATTGCCCATCTATCTCCCTACTTAGCTATTTAAAAAATAGTTATAATAATTGTTTCCATACAGTTTTCGTAATCAAAGATATACTCTTGCAGTATGTATTTATAGTTAAATGGACTGAATGTTTCAACAAATAAAGCAAATAAGATTTTCAATGATTTCTATTTTTGAATGTAAAAGTTCAGATACTACAAAGAAATCTAAATGATATGTCTGATTTTTATCACTTTAATTACACAAATTAGGATGATAGTACCAATACATATAAATAACGATGACATGTAAGTTCAGGTATACCAGAAACAATACTGAAGCAAAATCTGGTTATTATCAAAGTTGGACAACTGAATCTGTCCCAATATTGAAGATGATGCTGAACTCCAGTGATTCCCTAAAGGTATGTGTATATTTATTTTTATGGGCAAAATTTGGTTATTTTTATGGGAGAGATTTAAATCAAGGTAAGTGTTATCATCACAAGATATGGAGGGATCCATTACACACATCTTTTTCCCACTATTAAGAAAATATTTAACCAGAGTCTAAGTGCACAACAGGTACTCACGAAATGGGTACTAATCAAACAGTGACTATAAGGCCAAGAACTGTCTTGTGAATGCCTATGAACTCTATTGTGAATATACAATTACACTATTTCTATATGATTCTGGATATACACATTAATTCTCTACAAATAGCAAAAACAATTAACGAAAGTCAATTTCCCAACATTTTGGATTTCCCATAGTATACTTTTTGCAGATTCAAAAATAACATTCAGACAGTATCACATTCAGTTTCACATTATTCCTAAACCTAAAAAACATGCCATATCCTTGGAACAAATAAGAAAAACCCACTCATTAAAAAGCTTATGAGGCCTTAAGAAAATCAAAATTAATGACAAAATAAAGACTGCTAGATCTCATTTTAAAACCTATCATTAAACATGCATTAATAGTGAAAGCTATTTACTGTGCTTGCAAGAAGTGTTCCCTACTTCAGCTGTAAATATTGCCTTCCAAAAGATAAGTATAAAAAACGACTCTCACATCTCTTTCAGGAATTAAGACATAAGTTAATTCTAAAATTCAACAGAAAAAGCCAGTAAAAGGATATCATCACATTTCTTCTGATATTCTGTTAACAAATTACTGCAACAAAGAAAAGAAGAATTAGGTTACTTTTTTATCTAGAAAATAGGCTATGTTAAAATCATGTTTCAAAACATGCAAGGCTCCTTCTCTTCCTAGATTTCCTGAAACAAATTTATGCTAAATTAATATATTCCTCAAAAGCATTACACTGATATATAAGCTTTTAATTTAAAATCCGTTTGATCTAAGTAATATCTTGGCCTATAAATACATGAGACTATTACAAAATTTTTCAAAAAATCAAATTTCCCACCATGGCTATGAAATACTGTGAGGAAATGGGAGGTCCAGCCCTAAAGCTAAGAACGTTTTGAAGATAGAAAATGGCTTTAAAAAAAGTTCCAGTTTAGCAAAAATTACTCCCTACTCACTCATGAGCCTTGTTTTAAGGGCCTGTAAACCACAAACCAAAGGTTACCCTTACTGAAGAAGCTCACAAGCAGTTTTATTATAATCAGCACCATCTAGGCCTCCACAGGAGAAACTCCAGTTCTCATGTTAGCCTGATGGGCCTAAAACCACCACCTTGCTTCTGCTTCAGCCAGTTTGTCAGGTTTACAAAGTTCTGCCAAACATATGCAAATATACTTACTCGGTGTTGATAATTTTTTGTTTCAGGGTAATTAATGCTTCAACATATTCATTCAAATTCTGAAATACAAAAAGCTACAGTCAGTTGTTTGTATCTTTATCACATGTAATTAAGGCAATTATTTTCTGTAACATTATTTATAAAATAGAAACCTATTGTTTAATATATTACATTAAAATATGTAAATTTATCACTTATATTGTATACAAGCACATACACAATCTAAGCCCATGCTCCTACTCCTCTCTAAAACTTGTTCTTGATCTGAATGATGGTAATTCCTTTCACAGAAAGGAGCTGTAAAGATTCTTTTACTGTGTGCTCAGTCACAGAGCTTAATAAATATTAACTGTTGTAGTTCACTGATTAATTATGAAGCATCAATCTTCACTCTGCATTGTTTCTGAAAGGATTTAAGACTGCCCAAAAACACATAAATCATAAAAAAACTGCAAAATAAATAAAATGGGGGCAGATGAATAAGAATATTAAAATGGGGCCAAGATTAAGTAAAAAAATTCATTTTATAAAGATCTATATTACACTTTAGGGACCAACCACAGATTTACTTCTAAATTATTACTATCAACTTGAAAGGGAAAACGTCATTAGTTACACCATTCAAATGTTCCTAAGATTTAAAAATAAGCTGGTTTCTTCTTTTCACTAACTGACTTCTTTCCTTTAATGTCTCCTTTTTTCATCAGTGAATACTTTAGAAATAAGAACTTATTTTTAAACATAACCACAATAGCCTTTTCACACCAAACACAAGTAATAATTCAGTAATACCATACAGACTATGCTCAATTTTTACTGGTTATCCCAAAAATGTCTTTTTCTAGATAATGCAAATGATTTTGATGGTTACAGTAGTATTTCCCTTTATGATAACACACTTTTTATCAGTTATACATGTAACATATCTGTTAAAACAAAAAATCTACACATTAAAATATATCAAGTAAAAAGAACAGGTTCCCTTGGAGTCTTACCACCTATTAAAAATCATTCTTAATTTTTTTTGTTACCTTTCAGAACTGCTACTGCATTTGTAAATATATTTGGATGTATTAAATTTACCAATTCTCTACTGAAGGACACTTAGGTCCTTTTTCAGTCTTTACTAAGAGCATGCATTTGCGAGACATTTCTATTTTTCCTTAGAATAAAGTCCAAATAGTGGTATTGTTAGACCAGAGAATGTACTGAGATGTTTAATGCTGACACTTAGCAGTAGGCTGCCCTCCAGAGAAGTTTAGTCACCCACACCCACATCTCCCGTGTTCCTGCTTCCAGCAACTTCACCAGCTCTCTGCATTAGTGATAGTTGTGATCTTGGATAATATTAGAGGTACTTTCCATTAATACATATTAGTGATATTGAGAAATCTTTTGCATCTCTTCTGGTCATTCATGTTCTTTTCTTTTATTAATAACCTGTTATTATCATTTGTCCATTGTACACATGTAGTTGCATTTTTCTTATGAGTCTTACCTAATATTTGAGACATAGTAACCTCTCATCAAATGTTACAAATATATACGTTTATCAACCGATCCTTAAAATACACCCACACATGCATACAAAAGTTTTAAAGATTTATACAGCTGAATATGTCTTTTTTAAAATCTTTGTTTTCTGCCATAAAATTTAGAAGGTTCTATCCCACCCCAGGATGGTAAAAGGAAAGGATTCTTCTATATGATATTCTAATACTTTTATGCTCTTAACTTCTTGTATTCATATCTTTAACTGTTTAGGAATTTAGTCTTATGTATAGTATGATACAGAGACTTTAAAAAAAATTATAAATCAAAAAGGCAACAAATGGACTATTCAATAGTATTAGTACATTTGGCTTTCAATATTTAAAACAAATCTTTCATAAAACAAAAATAAATCCTACAGCCTACGGTGATAAAACTTTAATACTATCAGGCAAAATACAGGACAATACCTTTACAATTTCAAGGTAGACAAGGACTTTTAAAACTATACACCAAAGCACAAGTGCGTTGTGGTATTTAGCTATGTCAAAATTTTAACTTTTATATAGCACTTGACACTATGAAGTTAATATGACAGTCTTCAGGGAATTATTCAACAGAAACAATCCATAATATATAAACAACTCTCACAAATTAATTTCCAAAAGTATAGGAAGTAGGGGAAAAAAGTAAAAAAATATAAACTATCAGTTCATAGATTAAGAATCTGGAGTACACTATACACATAAAAGAAGATATTCTACCTTTCTGGCATCAGAAAAATGCAAATTAAAATAACAAAGATCTATTCCTCATCCACCAGAATAAAGTAGAATGAAAGCATTGGTATGAATGTAATGAAAAGTCATACCATAGGTGGTAGTATCTGAAAAGCATTTTGGCAGCATATAATAAAATCAAAATGTACACAGTAACAATTTTCTGTTTTCCCTCTACGCTAGTTTTCTATATCCCCCATTAGATTTTCTTCCAATGTAAACATTTTTTATCACCAGCACGAATGCTATCTATATGTTGCTGTTGTTTTCTTCTATATTACGTTTCCTATTTGGTTTTTATGAGTGTACAGAAATAGCACTAATCTTTAATTTTTGATTACATTAGAATTGTTTCAAAACAGCGTCACTTACAAATATTGACGCAAAAGGGCAAATAAAATATTTGCAAAGCAACCCCAGCAGTGTTAAATAACTTATCTGCAGATTCTGTTGGATGTTCTATATGAAGAGTTATAACATTCACCGATGACAGTTTCATCCTTCCTTTATACATGCTTACATTTAATTTGTCTGCTCTCTTCCTGAATTGACTAAGAACTCAGCACAATGTTGAAGAGTAGGGGTGATAACAGGCATTACAGTCTTAAATTGGAATTAAGTTTGCTCTACTCCAGGGTTTTGATTGATATCCTTTAATCATGTTATGAAACTGCTACATATACGTTTGCTAAAAGATTTTTATCATCTATGAGTATTAAACTTTTTCAAATAAATTTCTGTACGTATTTAGTTAAAATGTGTATTTTTTTATTTACTAATTCCAGTGGATTACAATAATAGATTTTCTTTTTTTTTCTTTTATTTATTTTTTTATTTCTAATTGTTATGAACACATAATGGTTGTACATATTTATGGGGTACATGTGATATTTTGCTACAAGCATACAATGTATGATAACCAAATCAAGAGAAGTCCTCCAACATTGTTTTTTTTCCCCAAGATTTTTTTGGTTACTCTGGGTACCTTGAATTTTCATGTGAATTTTAGATTGTCTTGTTAACTTTTGCAAAAGACACAGCTGGAGTTTTGATAGGGATTGCATTAAATTTATAGTATAATTTGGGGAATATTGCCATCAGAAAAATATTTTTTCCAATCCATGACATGGAATATCTTTCCATTTATTTGTCTTATATAATTTCTTTTAATGAGGTTTGGTAGTTTTCAGTGTTCTTGTCTTGTACTTCTTTTGTTAAATTTATGACTAAGTATCTTATTTTTTGATGCTTTTTAAGTGGAATCATTTTCTTAATTTCAATTTGAGATTGTTCACTGTGAGTGGCTAGATATACAATTGATTTTTGCATATCAATCCTAAATCCTAAAACCTTGCCAATCTTGTTTATTAGCTCTAGAGTTTTCGGGGGGTGAATCTGCTATAATTTTCTATATACAAGGTCATGGTATCTGCACATAAAGATACTTTTACCTCTTCCCTTCCAATCTGGATGCCTTTTATTTATTTGTTTTTCTTTTTCATTTTTTTTTTTTAATTCAGCTTATTATGGGGGGTACAAAAGTTCAGGTTACATACGTTGCCCATGTACCGCCTATTCCCCCAAGTCAGAGCTCCAGGCGTGTCTATTCCCCAGACAGTGCGCATTGCACTCACCATGTAGGTATACACCCATCCCCTCCTCGCACCCCTCCTCCCCGAGTCAGTACCTTCAAGCGTGACCATTCCCCAGACAGTGCGCAATGCATTCATCATGTAGGCATACACCCATCCCCTCCCCCCACCCCCCACCTCAGTCTGATATCCGATTGGTACCATTCCCAGATTTTCTAATGTTAAAGCAGCTTTGCATTCTTGGAGATAAAAATAATTGAATATCATGTTAATACTAAACACACTATTGGATTTAATTCCCCAATATTCTACTTAGGTTCTTTTTTCTTTGTGTATGTTCAAAAGTGATATGTCTATACTGTTGTTGTGTATGATGTCCAGTACATGGCTCTTAAAATTAGTAAGATAGCTTTCCCTTGTTCAAAAAGTGTGAGGAGGAGGTAAACCATGAACACATCTCATGTGTGAATAAAAGTTTGCCAGGTAGAGAATTGTTGGATCACCATCTGTTATTAATAAATCATGCCCAGCCCCACAAAAAACATGCTGAAGTCCTAACCCTCAGTACTTCGAATGATCTTATTAAGACATAGGATCTTTGCAGATATGATCAGGTTAAGATTAGGTCATATTGGATTAGAGTGAGCCCTAATACAGATTCCTGGACAGAGAGGGTAGATACATGCAACTGCTTTTATCTCCTCCCTGAAACCAGCTAAAACTACAAAGTAATTTTTTTTTTTTTCAAAAGGCAACATCAACAAGGATGAAAACACAATCAAAGACAAATGGAAACTGGAAAGCAGATTCTAGAGTACTGAGTTAGCACCCAAGAAAGCCAGCAGTGGGGAAAAGTGAGAACCAACTCAATTTACACTGCAAAACTTCAACAAGCTTGACAATCAGTGACACAGTTTCTTTCAAGGGAAAGGTGAAAGGGGATGGAACTAAAACAAGTAGTAGTTGCAAATTTTCTGATAAACATTTAATCCTAATCCCCAACTATCCACTATGCCTTGGAGAAATCACTCGTCCCCAATCCCGCAGAAGGCTTGCTTTTTGAAGACTGAACATTTGGGTTATGTGTACTGTACAAAAGCAGACAGATTAAGTAAACCTAAGCAAACTGATCCGAGACTGGCTGCCTGTTTCTCCCCATCAAGCTCCCTCCAAACAGGGCAGTCCTTTTGCACTTCAGGCAGGAGAATGGAAATACCTTCTCTGAGATAAGATCTATAGGTGTTGACACTGGACATTCTTCCATCAATAACTGGCCCAACTAGACTACACTGCAATGAAACTCAAGGTCCAGAGGCCCCACACACTCAACATATTAGCCACCCACTCTTAATATGAACAATCAGAGATTTCCAAACACGAGACACAGATGTGCAGTGTGAAATAGGGAGACTAAAACAGGCAAAAGCAACTTGAAGTAAACAAAACCGAGAATAAAACTTCAAATATACACATTAAAATTATCTGAGATAAATGTTATATTCATGAAACAAGAGGCTATTTTTAAAAGGAATATTCAGAGCTCTAAGAAACTGATTTTAAAAAACTCTTAAATATTAAAAACATGAACACCCACTAGGATGGCTAAAATTAAAAAGACAGACAATAACAAGTGTTGGTAGGATGTGGAGAAACTGGAACCCTCATATATCGCTGGTGGGCATGTAAATGGTGTCGCTGCTGTGGAAAATAGTTTGGCAATTTCTCAAAATGTTACAGTTACTATAGGATCCAGCAGTTCCATTCCAAGGTGTATACTCCAGAGAACTGAAAACATACCTCCATGCCAAACGTGTACGCTGATATCTATAGCAGCATTATCCACACTAGCCAAAAAGTGGGCATCTACTAAATGACCATCGAGGAATGAATGGATTAACAAAATATCATACCCATATAATAGGATATTATTGGACAATGAAAAAGAGTGAATGATACATGCTACAACATAGACGAATCTTGAAAATATTATGCTAAGTGAAAAAAGCCAGTTACAAAAGTCCACATATATTCTATGTTTCCATTCATATAAATTTTCCATAATAGGCAAATCCATAGAAACAGAAAGTAGATATAGTGGTTGCCAGGGACTGGAGGAAGGCAGGAGAGACAGGAAAGGGCTGGCAATTAGTAAGAGGTTTGAGAATGGGGAGCAAAAGAGGATGAAAGTTTTATAACTATATAGTGGTGTGGTTGCACAACTCTGTGAATATACTTAAAACCACTGAATTGTACACATTACAATGGTGAATTTTATGATATTATTTTAATAATGCTATTATAGCCAAATCAAAAACAGGAAAGCAGAAATGAAAGGCTAAAAAGATTTGACCATAAAATTGAAAAAAAGAACTCAGAAAATAAAGCTGATACAAACATAAGAAAGAAAACTAAAAACAATGAGAGTGTCATTACAAGAGTTCCCACAAGCCCAACAATAAGAGTTCCAGAAAGAAGAAAGAAAACAAGGAGACAAAATCAAAGTACCAATATTCAAGAAAAGTTCCCAGAACTGAAACCAGAAATTTCTAAATTGAAAGTGCCCAGCATATAGATTCAAACAGGATCCAAACTAGGAAACGTCAGCACAAAATTTCAGAACATTACAAACAAAGCAAAGATCCTATAAGAATCCTAAGAGAAAATAAAATGAAACAAGACACATACAAAGAATCTGGAGTCAGAATGGCTTCAGAGTTTAAAAGCAACAATAAAAAGTAAAGACCGAGAAAGCAAACCTTCAAAACTTTGAAGGAAAATTAATTCCAACGTAAAATTCTGTACAATAAATATTTTCAAATCTGCAAAGTTTCCACACACTTATTTCCCAGACATGCTTTCTCAAGGAGGTACAGAAAGACACGTACATGCTTCTTCAGAAGAATGGAGTAAACCGAGAGGGGGGTGTGCTGGGACAGAAGATCTAGGTGGAGAGATCACCTCCGAATGCTGCTGCACACAGGTCAGGGTAGGCCCCAAGGCTCCAGAGGGAATTTTTTCCCTTTAGAAGAGGATGACAGACTACGTGGTGGGAATGCAAACATTAAAGGATATTTATATCTAACTAGCAGAAAATTGCAAGTGAATGTAGTGTTTTTTTGTGGGTGTTTTTTTTTTTTTTTTTTTGCCGTGCATTTAAATTATTACTTTTTACATAGTGATTCTTCCTCTTTTCTTCCCATTCTCTTTTGAGTTCTTGGCTACTCTGTCTCACCTCCCCACCTTGCTTCCAAATGCCACTCTGTAGTAGCAAGTACCACACCAGAAACGTCAAGGAAACCTCAGGCTCTAGAGCCACACACTCTGGATTCACACTCCTGTTCCACCACCACTTTCTGGCTGAGTGACCTTGGGCAGATTTATTGAACCTCTCTCTGCCTCACTGCTATTCCCAATTTTATAAGTGGGGAAACTAAAACACAGAGAGGTTAAATAACTGGCATGCTATCAGGATCAAATAGGATGAGCTACATGAAGCGTTCAATCCAGTTCCTGGAATAGAGTAAGCACTCATTAATATTTTCAGGATGAAAAGTTGAATTAAAGATATAATCATTAATCAACGAAAAAAGAAATCATGCAGGAAAGAAAAAATAATAATTTACACCAGAGCTTGGCTCTCAATAAACATACAGTCATAATAATGTCAACTCCAAATATCGATCTAACCAAAATGGGGAGAGGAGGTGCAGGCGCAGGCACAGAGTAGGGGGCAGCAGAGAGCACAATCCTCACCCGCCACAGTCAGCAACACAAGTCTATTACGCAACGATAAGAAAGCTCATTACACAACACACAGCGTGAGCAATTAAAAATCATAAAACATAGCATTATACAGGAAAAAACAAAAAAGAACACTTAGCTATCCTGCAGCATTCCAGTCCCTACCTAATATTATTTCCTGAGGCCCAGCTGCATGTCAGCTCAAATTTGGTCAGATACTTTAGTATCTTTGGTCAGATACTGTAATACCATAAAAAGACATTTTTTCTCCTCCAATCAGGTTCGTATGTCACTTATGTTGGTTGAAACCAAGGTCTCTAAATAATAAACCTTAGAATTGTGAAAGTTAGCAGCGTATGCCTGGGTGGAGGGCACTTAGGGTCTTCTGATGGACATACAGCCATGCATGTGCACGGGTTCTACGGAAGGAAGTGGGTTCAAGGTGTTCTTCCTCTCCAGGAAATATTAAGGGTTGTTTCCTTGATTATCACTTTTCTTCCAGCAGCCCTGCTCTCCTCTTCTGGAACTTCTAACATATTGCCTATTGGAAAGCTTAGATTTATTCTCAATTATCTCTTCTTTACTTTCGTAACTACCATCTCTTGTTCTTCTTTGCCTTCTGGGTGATTCCCTCAGGCTGTACTTACTCAATAACACAATTCCCTGAGTAGCCCATTCTCTTACTCAAGACTTTTTGTTCCCATTTACTCCTTTCCTATAGCAGACTGCTCTAATTTTATCCATACAGTATCCTTCTGAACAGTCCCTGTAACTACTGCTCCCGCGTTCCCTTCTTTCTTAGGGAAATGGAATCAACACTGGCTGGGCACACAGGGCAAGAGGAAAGTCACTAGACCTAGAGGCTGAGACGGAGTGAAGAGATGGCCAGTGCAGCTGGGAAAAATGGTTGTACTGGGCAAATAAGTAAAATATATGGATAATATAACAAATAAGTAAATATACAGATGATAATGCAGTAAGTATACTGCTTGAAAAAATAAGTAAATAAATAGGAGAGAGGAGTTTCTCAACTTCAGTACCACTGACATTCTGAGCAGAAAGAGAATTTTCTACAGCATCCCTGGCCTCTACCAGTTGGCCATCACACTTTGCCAGCCCCAACAGGTGTGTGCAGAAAAGTTAACGCAACAGGCCTGAGGACAGCAAGGCCTGCTTGCAAGGTGGGCCCTTGGCTGGCATTTGGGAACTTGGATTTCTGGGGAGTTACTTCCCACCATTCCCTGAACTGGTAAAAGTGGTTCAACATGCCTAAACTGCACCATGTGGTTTATGCTGAACACCTGCTTTCCTTCTAAGAGTATGGAATTTTGGTACACGCTAGGCAAAGGGTGTTTATGTAACCAGCCCCCAATAAACACCTTGGACAGTGAGTCTCCAATAAGCTTCCCTGGTAGACAATACTTCACAATGTTGTCATAATACACTGCAGGAGCAATCAAGCATGTCCTGTGTGACTCCACTGGGAAAGACTCTTGGAAGCTGGTGCCTGGGTTCCTGTGGACTTGGCACCATGTGATTTTTTTTTCTGATTTTGTTCTGTATTCTTTCACTATAATAAACCACGCCCATGAGTGTAACTATATTGCTAAGTCTCACTGAGTACTGAATCTGGGTGTGGTCTTGGGGACTCCCAACACTGTGACAACCAAAAATGTCTCCAGATGTTGCCAAATACTCCCTGGGGAACACAAGGCTCTACTGTTTAAACTTTCACAAACATGAAAAACAAAGACTAAATGAAGGAGGCTGAAGAGACATAACAATAAAATATAACACATCTTCCTGACAGGACCTTGAAATAAAGGAAAGGAAAAAGCTATTCCTGAATAGGTGTATGGATTGAAGTGCTGTGCCAACGTCAATATCCTGATTTGGAGGGCTGCAGACCAATTACGTCATAAAGTGTTCATATTTGGAGGAAATATACTCTGGAGCATGCAGGGGAGATAAAGTACATGTGTGCGCACACAATGATGAAACAAATGCAATGACATGTTCACAATTTATGAATGTGAGATGAGTACAGTTATTTGTATCATTCTGACAACTTTCTTATAAGTTTGAAATTATTTCAAAATAATTATTTTTAAAAATCACACTAATCACATTTATTATTTTGCTGGGGGAGATTTGGCCAACTGTTCAGCTTGAGCCTTCTTTGATAAAGCACATTTCCAACTCCTGGTTTGCTGTTTATTAACTGCTCTTTTTTAAAATCAATCAAAGCATACACTGATCTCTAAGGAATCAGCTGTTAGGACCTCTGGCATAGTGTATACTGGAACAGGGCAGCAAGGTGGGAATGCTCACCTCTCTCCAACTATGCTCTATACTCACCCACCAAAAACAAGCCTCGTGGCTTCTGGGTCCTGCAAAGGCAAAATTCCAGCCTCTGGAGGCTCGCCCTCCATCATCCCTATCTTTTACTTTGTGCTCACTTTCCGTAACTATTTTCTCCCCTCCAAGCCATCACACAGGTTATTCCCTCTGTCTACAACACTCTGCTTCCATCTGTTCCCTCTTAGTTAACTGCAAATCATCTTACAGACCTCATTTTAGAATCACTTCTTCTATGAAGCTTCACAGAGGTCACACAATGTCCTATATAGTTGTGTCTCCTGCCTGTTCCCAGAGCACCTTCTCTGTGGCCCACTGTAATACTTATTACATTATACTTAGACTGTGGTTGCTTTTTTACTCAACTGTAACCTCAACTAGAATGAGCTCCATGCCTCTTCGGTTCTTGACTGTATTCCGAAACACAGCATGGCACCACGTATACATCCATCCTCAGTAAATATCTTTAGTAAATGAATAAACTATAACTTTGTGAGCATTCCTTGTATTAGAACCACTTATAAGTCCACATAAGGATCAATATGCCTGGGGAAAATGTTTCACAAAGACGAAGTTTAAACCACCGGCAATTATGAATGGGAGTCCAGCACAAGTTTATGTAAATAATAGGTTCAAATCTGTCCCAAGGACAGCCAAACACCAAACTGACTGAATCTAATCTAGTTACATGAGTTGAACAGCATAACCATGTGTTTCAAACTCTCATCTGGATCCCCAAGAGAGTCCAGTTTTTTTGCCCTGCAATGAAGCTAGGCAAAAAGGAGCTTCTCCTTCTCTAGAATAAAATGACTTAAGTCAGCATGACTAGCTTGACTTAAAATCATGCAACTTTACCACATGTACTCATTATTAAACTGGAACTAATTGATCAACACTTATATGCACATATGGAAGAAACTCAACAGAAATCAAGCAGGTGAGGGGGGGAGGAGAGGTTAGGTAAATTCACACCTAATGGGTAAAATGCACACTATTTGTGTGATGGGCACACTTATAACATTGACTCAACTGTACAAAAGCAATACATGTAATCAAAACATTTGTACCCCCATAATAATCTGAAATTTTAAAAAATGAATCTATTAAAAAAAATTGAATAATGTAGTAAATGATGCGCAGAAGTGCCTAGCAGAAGGAAGAAATAAAGTAATATTTCCATTGAAATAAAAAAAATGCAACTTAAGATTTGCTTAATTGTATATAATATCACCAGAGTAAGACCCCACATTGGTTTATATGACTACCAAAGCTCTACAACCCACATGGACATTATAGTACAGATCAGTGATGAAACACTATCATCAGTGAGGGTGAGGAAACAGAGGTGAGGTGGTTTGTGAGATTACGGGAAAAAAGCATAAAATGCAGTCATTTTGTGCACTTCTATATCAAGTAATGATCTTAGTAAAGGTACTCTACCTCTTCTACTATTAAAGAACAAAGGGGATGGAGGAGTAAGACATGAAAGGAAGATTTTTCAGCGCAAGCAAACCACTGTTCAATTCAGGACAGAGGCTAGTCGATCAAACATTGCCTGCAGTTCAGAATAAAGTCACAGCACCTCCTACTGCTGCCTCCTATTGGAAAGACTCATACATTGCTTGTAAATTTTATACAAGATCAAGAAGTTTCACTGTGTTAAAACTACAGAGCAGGGCAGGTGTGGTGGCTCACACCTGTAGACCTAGCACCCTGGGAGGCCAAGGAAGGAGGATGGCTTGAGGTGAGGAGTTTTAGACCAGCCTGGGCAACATAGCAAGACCCCATCTCTACAAAAACTAACAAAAAAAAAAATTAGCCAGGAGTGGTGGCATGCGCCTATAGTCCCAGCTACTCGGGAGGCTGAGGCAGGAAGATTGCTTGAGCCCAGGAGTTTGAGGTTGCTGTGAGCTGATTGTGCCACTGCACTCTAGACTAGGCAAGAGATTCTGTCTCATAAAGAAACTCCCCCCCCCCAAAAAAAACCCAAAACACTACAGAGCAAGAATTTTCTCTCTGTACCTAATGTCTTTAGCTTCTCTCTCATGCAAAAATTTAATCAAAACACGGTACTTGCTGTGATTATAGTACACCCAGAAAATTCTTTCCTAGAGGTGATTATCCATCTACTAATTGACCAATGGAATGCTTTTCCTCAATTCTGATTCTCGCCAATCTTGCTTATCTTGTCTCCCTCTATAACATAGCCCTGTGTAATTCCTCTATTTCCTTGAAAGTGTATTACAGTACTTTGGAGGTACTGTGCTTCACAAACAATAAATATGAAAATGGTTGAAAATCCCCAGTTCTGGTGTCATTCTAAAACTTCAGTCCCACATTTCAAACGTCCCCTCCCTCTTGATTTCCTCCTTCTACATCTACCATAGTTCTCATGGTCATTCAAGTTTTAAATCTTTGGACCTTTCACTTCTCTGAGATTCGTCCATGCTTGGCAGTTTCTCATATTCAGAAACTTTTTCTTCTCTACTCCCATTTCCAGGAAGCCCCAATTAGTTCAGACTTTTATTATAACTAGTATGCACGTGCCCATTTGCACCCCCTCCAATTCCACCCTGCATACCACCAACTGTTCCATTTACTACAAGCACTGTTCTTCATGTGGGAACCATGCAAAGACCTTCACCACACTGTGACACTGACAGAAATAAGTATAAGACTTTGTGAACAGTTACTATTCAAGATTCTCTACAAATTGCCAGGAATGTATTTTTTCAGCCTCACTTTGTAAAATTACATAATTGCTCCAGAGACTCCATTCAGAACTGACCACTGTTTTCTCCTAAAGGTGTGCCAATTCCAAGCCACAGAAAAGCCAAATGCAATGGAGTATTCTGACCCAGAAAGGAGCTCTGCAAACTAGGCACTCCTCCAGGTTTTGTAAATAAGTTTCACTGGAACAGTCGCACTCATTCCTTTGCAGATCGTCCATGGCTGTGTTCACACTAAAGTGGCAGAGTTGAATAATTGTGAACAAGTCCCCAAAGCCTAAATGTTTATGATCTTTCCCCTTACAGCAAAAGTTTACAGATCTCTGGATCTAGAGATTTAACAGAATTACTCCTATTGCTGTTTTGAGAACCAACAGTGGGAACCAATAAATACAGGGTAGAAGGAAAAAGACTCCTTAGGAAGTTAATGCAATAATTTCTAGGCCATAGAGTAGAGTAGTTCACACCACGGTGGAAGCAGTGGAGACGGTGAAAAGCAGGTGGATGATCAAGGTAGAGCCATCAGAACCAGTTGACAGATTAAGCATAGGTTGTGAGAGAAAAAAGCAGCACCAAGGATAACATCTAGTTTCTAGCCTAAGCAACCAGAAAGCTATAGTTGCTACTTTCAACTTAGAGTAGACCAGGTTTTTGAAGGAAGATCAGGTCTATGACTCAGAAGCATAATTCACATCAGTAGTTCTCCTGCACAAAAGCCTCCAATAACTTCCCATTTGAATCACAAAAGCCCAAAACCTAACAACGGTCTGCACAGGCCACACAATCAGACCCTGCTTTTACGTTTCTGGCCTCATTCAACTCTCAGCATTCACTCTACTCCAGCCTCCCTGGACTGCTTGCTCTTCCCAAGCACCCCAAGCCAGCTCCTGCTTCAGTTCTCCACATTTGATGTTTCCACTGTATGAGATGCTTTTCTCCCAAGATATCAACAGAGCTCATTCTCTCACCTTCGCTCCAATATAACTGTTCCAGGACTCCTTATCTAAATTCCAACAGTCATTGGTCCAGTCCTCACACATTCGTTCTTTCCCCATCTCTGCTCAAATTTGTCACCAACGTATTTATTACCTTTTAACATAACTGCCTTGTTTTATTCATCCAGCTACCATCCTAGAATGGAAGCTCCAAGAGTGCAAGAATTTTTGTCTTTTTGACACCACCGCAGTTATTGCAATGCCTAAAAGGCAGCAGATGATCAATAAACATTTTTTGACTGAGTGAACTGGCTCAAAGAATAAATACAATTTTTTAAAGATTTGAGAAAATTCCACTCACGTTCCTGGATTTTTTTTTTGGGGGGGGGGGTGGCGCACATTATAAGACACCTACACAACGCAGCTCAATAAAGACAATGATTTTACTATCAGTCCTCCTCCTACCCAGAGTGGCAGTACATTTCCTCCCTCCCCTGCTTCCAGTACTTAAAATGTATGGGATCAGTTCATTGATAATGCTCTTAAAATAAAAACTTATAAGCTTCTCCACATGGCCTACCTAGCCTGCAGTCCCTTCTAGTCTCATCTTACCAACCATCTTCCCTCTGTACTACGCTCAGGCCAACCACACTGTGTTCTGCTCAAAGACAGCCTTCTTCTCACCACAGGAAACTTTCCACTTTTTAATTCTTCTTTGAATGTCACCACCTCAAAAACACTCTACCTGGCCACTCCAGCCAAGAGACAAGACCACCACTCCAACATCCACTTTATTTTCTTCGTAACACTGAAAATCTTCTAGAGTCTTATTTACGCACACGCATCTTACTTATGAAAGCAGATCTCATCTATTTTGTTCACCACAATGTCTACAGTGCCTAGAATACTACATGAGGTAGCTATGGCGATGGTGAGTTCCATGAGTTCCGTTTTATCACTGAAGACAGTGACAGTAAGGAGTTAAATGAGACTCCTGACATCAAACAGCTAAGAGAGTCACTGGAAACGAGGGGGACTATTTCCCAAATAACATCCCATAAGACCTGCAGCCAGACTCTAGCAACTCTCCTTCTGTCACGGTAAAGAACACTCCACGCTGCTGTTAGAAACTTCCAGTCTCTACCCGCCTTTAATTGATTAGTTTAATCAAACAACTGACATGTTACTTGACTTAACCAATTACCTGACTTATTATACTTAAAAAATTAGCCTCCGCAGAGCTCATCAGATACGAGCTGAAATGCTTCCCCGAAGCCTTGGAGTCTAAGGACCCAGACGTGTCACATAAGATCCTGCCTCCAAGCAACAAATACTTATGATGGGCCAGGCAATCCAAGCATTATCCTCGGAGTGGTAACTACCCTCAGCACTTCACTTACCACCTACTAACCGAAAAGTCAGCCGTAGGCTGGATAAGGAAAGAGGGGGCTCTCCAGAACTCACACCCTCCGCCCCCCACCACCATCGCATCCTAGTAAATGAATTACGGGCTCCAAGGCTACATAAAGCAAAGGAATCCGTCCCAAAAACAAGACAGGAAAAAAATAGGAGAAAAGGGAGCGAGAAAGGGGCGACGGGACGTTTGTTTTGGGAAGTGGGAGCAGCGTGCTAAGGCGCGGCCCGCGGGACCCTCAGCCCCGCACCCTCGGCCGGCCGCGCCTAGTCGCCCCTGGCGCCCTCGACCCCCGGGAGATGCCACACCTGCTGCAGGGAGGCACACCCCTGACATCGCGAGAGGTCTGCTGCCGTCCCGGGCGCCGCCGAGTGTGTCTCGCCCGGCATCATGGTGCCGCCGCCGGGCCCGGTGGGCACGCGCGTCTCAGGGACCCGCGGCTTCGGCCCTGTCCTCTCTCTGCTGATACTGCCGAGGCCGCCGCCTGCCAGGCCGCTTCCCGCCGGGTCCGGGCGGGTCCATCCGTGCACAGAGGTCCCCGTGAGGCTGGCGAAAGGCTCTCCGAACCAGAGCTGCCTCAGGCACTAAAGAGAAGGCTACCCGGCGCGGCCCCCGAGCGCGACGCAGTCCAGCTAGGACCCCGCCCCGCCCTGACTCGCCCCGCCCCTCGCCGCGGCGCGGGGCTGCCTAAGGCGCTGCCTAAACAAAATAGGCCCGGGACCAGAGGCGGAGGCGACGTCCGCGAAGGAAAAAAGCCCAGGGGAAAAGAGGCATCGGAAGTGCAGTCCTCACATTGCTGGGAGGCAACCCTTTACTGCCAGCTTGCTGTACGACAGGCTTTCCACAGCCACCAGAACGCTTCTGCTATGGGGGCAGGTGACCCGCTGATGACGTCACCTCTGGGAGCCTGCTGGAGTGCAAGGACCCCGCGTCGGGGTCGGCAAAGTGCGCGATTTATAACCAGAGGTTGAGGTGCCGTCCTGGAGCCCGGCCCCGGGTCGGGAAGCAGGAGAAGGGGGAACTACAGTTCCCGGCACGCCCCGCGGCGGGCAGAGGTCGAACGATTTTTCTGGCGGTGTCCTGTGCGTCTCAGCGCCGGTTAGCGGCCTTCCCCGCTGGTGGCCGCTCCGCTTCTGCTTTGGTCCGCTTTCTCTCTTCGGTCGTGTTTGCGCGCTCATCGCTGCGGCGGCCCCTGAAGACCGAGCGGCGGGTTCCCAGACCCCAGCTGTGGGCGCCGCCACTCACCGGGGGCCGAGCACTGAGCCTGGTGGAATCCCTGGCGATCTCGCCCACCCACTTGGTCATATATGCGGCCACTACAAGTCCTGTGTTGTTACCTCTTGGGAGTGAGGGAAAAAGGGGGGAGAAGAAAAGAATTCTTGCCCTGACTGCAGTCACTGGGTATATTCAGGCCGTGATCTCTTGCCTGAACCGCAGTTTTTCCCATCTCCAATCACCGTTACCAGAATCATCTTTTTCATAATCACAGCCAGTTGCCCTCCGTACCTTGCTTGGAAGCCTCTTGTGGCTTCCCATCGTCTGGTTTATAAAGTCCAAATTTCTTAGCGTTCAGCGCCAGCATTACATATGATAAGTAGTTAGTGTCCAGGTCTTACCAGCCTCTTCCTAACTCCTAAATATGCAAACTGCAACCGAAAACCCTTCCCAAAAAGCAATTTGTATTTTCCGCTGGGGTTTCTTCTCCAGCTTTCACACCCGTACCCTTGCTTGCACTTTTACAACTTGTGCAGTGGAGGAGCCAGATAACCGCCAACGGCTACCTTTCTGACAGATTTTCGGTCATTGACACCCAAGCGAGACACCCCTGTACCTAACTGAGGACATGCCTTGGGTAGGACACAGCCATATAGAAGTCTGGGTTCTCCTCAGAGACAAGTGAGCAAAAAACAAGAGTGGGGTAAAGAGAGAAAGGTGAAGTGAGCAGACACAGGAGGTGGCAGCCACACGTGGTCTGTCCAGAAAGTATCCAGCCATGTAATTTGAAAAAATACACACATTTATTGAAGAAGATAAAATAAATGTTGTACATAGGACAATGATGCCTCATTACTCTTCAAAGTAGGCACCTTGGGACCTCACACAGTTGTCCCAGCATCTCTTAACCTAACCCCTACACCTACAACATTCTCAGGTGTTCTGCTTGTTGCAGACCTTCCAGAACGTGGATCACTTTCAACCCATTCTCAACCATCTTTGAAGCATCTGTGCCACACCTTTATTTGCACTGCACTCGTTGTATTGTCCCCGAAAGCCTTCTGAATCATCCCGATAGTTTCTGTGGAGGAATGTTCAAGCTTAACGCAAAATTTGATGCAGATTCATTGCTCTACGCTCTCAGTCATTTTGAATGCTAAGGCCACACGGTATATATGCTCAGTCAACGGCATCTAGTGCCCCAGTGACTGGTACAGTGAAGTCATCATTGTTCCCATGTGCGTATCACAGTCCACTCTTCCCCGGCTGCCATGTTTTATCAATGTCACCCAAACCGTTTTCGTTATACTAACAATGGCTGGATAATTTATGCACAGCCTCATATACTTTGGAAGACAGACCATGTGACCTGTTAGAGAAAGGGAGAGGCCTGTATGTATCTTGATGACGTTCCAATTCTAGGTTCAGATCCCAGACAAATTTAACTTCACAATAACTTCCCTTTGATTTAAGGTTGCTTAAATGAATGTTTTTTTCGAAGTACCGTAGTGGAGGGAGGCACCAGTTTTCACTCCCTCTACATCATCCAACCACAGCCAGAAAACACAAACACCATTGGGGGAGCTTGGAATTCTCACTGCTGCCTCCCTCCCTGTCCACGCTTACCACTGTTTTCCCTTCACCTGGAACACCCTTCCTTTCAGCTTTACATCCTACCTGCCATTTTAGGTTCCCTGTTTACCTCTGCAACCCTAAGTAACACCTAGCTTCTTTTCTGCCCCTTAACATTGAGTAATTTTTAATAACACCACGTTTGGATTTGGATGATAGTGATTTTTATGTCTTAGAGATGAGTCTTCCTTTTAAACACTGCAAAATGCTGCACATAGCAGGTGCTAAGTGAATGTCAGAGTGATCAAATTTGCTGCAACTCATTGAGGGTCAGAAAGAATGAATATTTCCCTTCAAAAATGAAAGTGCATTTCTTCTACCTTTCTCAAAGTCAGTTCTCAAGACTTTAAAGGAAAACAAGTCCTGTTTGGGTAATGCAGAGGTAGGCAAACTTTCTGTAAAGGGCCACACCGTAAATATTTTAGGCTTTGCGGGCACAGGTCTCTGCCACCTATTTGTCATTTTCTGGGCTTTTCTAAAGAACATTTTAAAAATGTAAAAATCATTCTTCATATGCAGGCTGTACAAAAACACATGCAATTATGGGTCATAATGGAAATTGATGCAGGCCACTAAGTGAAGAATGCTTAAAATTACATTTTTCCTCTTTCTCACATGATAGGCCACACCTATTCTGTCTCTGTGATGGAAACAGGCAAGTGAATGTCTAGATGGCAAAAAGTGATCAACTATGGCTTTGGAACTGCACATCTGTCTTTAAATTCTCAAGCAAGTGACCTGTTTGTGCTGGCATTTCCTTACAGAGGACTAACTGTAATTGAAGTAAAAAGTGACAAGGACAGTCCCAAGTCCATAGGATTCACTATGCAGAGCGTATTTATTAAGAATTTATTGATGGCATTATCCATTTTAGAAAATAGATAAATGTATCCTCAGCCTACCCATAGGAAAAAAAGAGGGTTTTTTAAAGCACTTTTCTTGTCAAACTTCAAAAAAAAAAACCTGTTTTTCTGCTTGACTGCCCTATGACTGGGAGGAATGTCTGCATTCCAGCCTCTGGTCTTGGGATTCCCTGAGCTTTTTGAGTCTAGTCAGCTGTTTAGAGGCTCCAACCAAAAAAGTCTCAGTTCTTGCCCAAACCCTCATTACCTTCCAGATACTTGATAAGGTCTTAAAACTAAAGCTTTGAAATACAATGTACTTCAGAGGTAACTGATGATTTAATTTATTGACATATGCTTCCACTGAAATGGCTAACAGATTTGGTCTATAATCCAAGGAGAACTCAAAATGGAAAGCTATTTGTTCTTTGGAAGGTCTTGTATGTTGCTTTATGAAAAGAGCTATTCCTTCATTTGATGAATTTACTCATAAGAAAAGTGAACTATATGTTCTTTCTTTTAAAAACCTAAGAAATATTTCGTGGAGTAGTTTGTGACTCTAACAGTCCGTAATTCAGTGATGTTATCGATTAAGTTACTGTATATTCATTTCCAGTCCTGTAATGTAATGCTACCATATGTCCACAAGATGTCAGTCTTTCCCTGTCTGTTTTATACATAAGTGACCTTTCCAGCTGAATTTAGGATGTATCAAACCCTTCTCAGGGGAGGGAAAGGCCCATCCTCTTGGACAGCCGAAGGTGGAATGTGTCTTGTAGGAACCACCTTTCCTGCCGTTCGTGTCCACCATGCTAAGGTGGACTAAGCTACCTTTGCACCAGTTTTTCTTAATACTCAGGGTTGTGGTGGTTTTGTTTGGACTTGTCCCTAGGGATCAGCGGTTTGCTCGCAGCCTCAGCTCTTACCCTCAAAGTGATGTGAAGCCAGAGGGTAAACATTGCTTCTTCCTGGACCATTGATTTTACTCAGAAACCGGACAAAAAAAAACCACACTTTTGTTTTAAAGCAATCATAGTTTAGAATAGAATGCAAAACTGACGTGATTGCTAACACAAAATTTTAAAGGACTTTCACATTGCAGTAGCCTTCTGCAAAGAAGGGTAGGGCCACCCTGCCTTACAGGGTATTCTCTGAACACTTGGCAACTGGAACAGCTTGTCACATGAGACGCTCCCTGTGGCCTCCAGGACTGAAGGACAAAGAAGGCAGGTGTTCAGAGGTGACATGTGCTGAGGTGGAGGAGGGTTGAGGAGGGGACTCTTTGCAGGAGAGCCAGCAAGGGCTCGTCCCACCTACCCCAAGGAGAGGTAGGAGAGGGAAGGGAGTGTTTCCCCTTCCCTTGAGGCCAGTGAGGGGCCACAGAGTAGAGCACTCTGAGGGATCCAGGGGACGGCTACAGGAGATCAGTGGGAGGTGGCTGAGGCTGAGCCACACTCCCACCAGCCCTGGGACGAAGGGCTCTGGGGTTCTGTGTACTCAGTGAGATCTGCCCATGGACCCCAGGACAGCCAGGAGGCAGGAAGGAAGGCCAGCAGCTGTTCTACTGGACGCCCAGGCCCCAGGCAGGCTGGAAGTGAGTAGCCAGAACTAAAACTTTGCTCCTCCGTCCTCCATCCAAAGAACTGTAGCCGCCTTGACTTTCTCCTGTATCCAGAAGGCACCAGTGGCAGACAATGTCAGCTGCTCACCAAAACCTGCTTCTGTTTTTTCTAGACATACAAGAGTTTCCCAGCCTTCTTGTACCTGACGTGTGATTAGATTCTACTAGTTGAATGTCAGAAGAAGGGGCTTGGCCCATGCTCTTTGTCACTTTCTGCTGACTGGAGGAGGGATGAATCCCAGGACCCTGAGCTGGCAGCCAAGCTACAGTCTCCCAACCCCATGCCTTCCCTTTTATACTCTGCCTGCTGGTGCTGGGACTCGGTAGCCATGTGGCTGCCTCGCCTGCTGGAGCCTGCTCAGCTGTGCCAACAGGTGCCCACAAGGCGACCAGAAGACCAGAGGCCCGTGCCTCCCGTCCTGTCCTGTTTGACTCCCAGCCCTGCCACCCTGTCCTTGCCGTTGCACCCTGGCAGTGGCAGTCCATTCATGTAGCAGCATCTGAGTCCACATGTGCAGAACCAGCCTCATGGCATCTGCTTTGAGACACCAGCAAATGCTGGCTTCCCGGCTCCACTGGGCCCTACCTCCGCGAGCAGAGACCAGCACCTGCCTGGCAGGGCTCCTCTGCGGGCAACTGAGTTTGAGCACTAGATGGTGCCTCCTCTGAGATTCTGAGTTCTGCTCAGTCCTTCCTCTTTCCCTTGTTTCTCCAGCCCAAAGGGTGGCAGCTGTTTCTGACAGCAACTGCCTCTGTGGTATCTTGGTGCTCTTTTCTTTTTGCCTTAAAACATCCATGTGGCTGGGCACTGTGGCTCGTGCGTGTAACCCCAGCACTTTCGGAGCCTGAGGCAGGAGGATCATTTGAGGTCAGGAGTTCAGGACCAGCCTGGGCAACATAGCAAGACCCCCATCTCTACAAAAAATAGAAAAATTCGCCAGCCTTGGTGGGCACACCTGTAGACCAAGCTACTTGGGAGGCTGAGGCAGGGGAATCACTTAAGCCCAGGAGTTCAAGGATGCAGTGAGCCATGATCATGCCCCTGCCCTTAAGCCTGGGTGATAGAGCAAGACCCTGTCAAAAACAAAAACAAAATAACACGAGTGTTATTTTGGTCTCCTGCTGAAAATGGCGGACCCTCCCCTAGGAGGCCTCGCAGGGCTGCAGGAGGAAGCTTGCCTCCACAACCTGTTCTCTGACCTCGGACTACGATTCAAGCACTTCAGGATCCTAAGTCACAACTGAATGAGCCATGAAAGACTGGACCTTTTCCTCCGAGAGTCCCTTCCCCCAGCCCAAACCTGGAGGGATCACGAACTAGCCGATGACTCGAGGAAGCGCTGAAGCAAAGGGAAAGCCCACCATGCCCTGCTCCCCCCACCCCTCTGCTCTTGCTGGTGTCTAAGAACAGACACCGCTGGAGGCAGCAGAAGCTTAAGCTGAAGACAGGAGATAAGCAACCAGCAAACTGCGCTGGACTCTGTGCTGTCCAAGGGTGATTGCGAAGCAGGGTGCACGCTCAAGATTTCATCTAGGGTAAGAGAGAGCCCGGAGAACAAATCCCACTGTGGATGGTGACTTAAAAGTCCGTAATGGGTGAAGTGGCTTTGTGACCACCGCATGCCTGGAACTGCCCTTCCCGAGTGCGGTGCTAGGCATGTGTGTGCTCCACTCCCGCGCCTCCTCCCTGTGGCGCACAGCTGGTGGACACGTATGTGGTGGTGTGTGCCCAGACCCCAGCTCTCATCCTTCACAGCGCGCCGCTCCTGCCAGCCGCTCTGCAGGATCCAGCTTGGCACGCAGGTGACACCCTTGCCATCCCAGGCACTAAGTCTGACCAGTTCTCCAAGGTCCATTTCAAGTCCAGTCTCTCTGGGGAAGCTCCTTGGCTTTCTTGTTTTCTTTTGATGTCATTCTCAGCCCTTCTCTCTTGGTCCTCGCACCTCCCCACAGCTAAGCAGCCTTGAGTCCTGTGGGTGTGCTCCATGATGGCCTTCTCTCTCTTCCTCCATGGCCGTCACCGTCACTGTCATCCCAGGCAGTGGGCTCCCCCGGGTCATGCAAGGAGTGTCTCCGTGCAGCACACTCCGCTCCCTGCACGTGTGCCCTGCTCTCCCACTTGCTGGGCCCAAAGCCCAGGCCACCCCCCACCATCACCGGCGTACACGCAGCCCCACCATTCCTCATCACCTGTGACAGCCTCTGCCACCCTCCTGCCCCGACGTCTGTCTCATACATTAAAACTAAGGGATGCCTTCAGACACAAGTCAGATCAGAATCCTCTTTGTACCAAGAAAAAGTAAGATCTCAACCTTGGAAGACCTGTCACATCTCAGTTCTCACCTCCACTCCTGGTCCTTGGAAGGCCTCTCCTCGGGCTCTCCTTGGGCTCTTTCTTCACTCAGACTTCTTTTCTCCCCGGGATATGGTGGCCTCTCTCGCTCACGTCATTCCCATCTCTGCCTCAGTGCCACCTGGCCAGAGGGCCTGCCTGATAAGCCGATCGGAAGCAGCCGTTCTCATCAACCTCTGTCCCTGTTGCCACCTGGCGGTGTCCGTGGTCTGACTGCCCCCTCCCTGAGAATGGATGTCACAGTGGGGGTGGGGAGCACTTTCTGTTCCTGCCGTGTCTCCGGCACCCAGATCGTGCCTCACGTGTGGCAGTGACTCAAGAAATGGTTGGTGAGAGAATTGATGAGCTGAGCAAATGAATAAGTGAATATTTATCCAGCTGTTAGCCAGATAAAAGTATAACCCAGGGAGATCAAAAACCAAGTGCTCCAGTAATCATGCTCCTTGGTCTTTACCCAGATGAGTTGAAAACTTATGTCGCACAAAATCCTGCAGGTGCATGTGTAAGCAGCTTTACTCAGAGTTGCCAAAACTTGTAAGAAACAAGACGTCCTCCAGTAGGTGAAAGGATAAATCAACAGTGGTACACACAAACTGTGGAATATTATTCGATTTTAAAAAGAAAATGTTCTCTACCACTGTAGAATGACTATAGTTAGCGTTAACATATTACATAGTTTCTAACAGCTAGAAGGGGGATAGTGAATGCTCCCAGCACAAAGAAATGATAAATGTTTGAAATGATGAATGTGCTGATTACCCTGATCTGATCACTATACGTTGTATGTATAAAAACATCACTGTGTACCCCATGAATGTACAGTTATTATTTGTACACAATTTAAAAAAGAAAGAAATGAGCTATCGAGCCATGAAAAATCATGGAGGAATTTTAAATGCATATTATTAAGTGAAAAAGCCAATCTGAAAAAGATGCATACTGTGTGATTCCAACTATATCACCTTTTGGAAAAGGCAAAGCTGTGGAGATGTGAAGAGGTCAGGGGTTGCCAGGGGTTTGGGGGAGGGAGGCAGAGCAGGGGGGATCTATAGGGCAGTGCGACTGCTCTGTATGGCGGACACACGTCCTTGTACATTTGTCAAAACCTCTATAATGTGCAACACCTAGTGAACCCTGATGTAAAGCGTGGGCTTTGGTGATGATGACGTGTCAATGCAAGTTCGTCAGTTATAACAGCGTGGCACTGTGGTGGGGGGTGTGCATGCGGGGGAGGCTGAGCATGTTTGGGGGCACCAGGGCGCATGAGAACTCTCTGTACTTTCTGCATGATTTTGCTGTGAACATAAACTGCTCTAAAAAATAAAGTCTATTTGGAAAAAACAAAAACAGGAACTAAAACCAAGGGCAAACTGCTGCAGGCAGTGGAAGTAATACCAGAAAGTCTCCGAGTCAGGAGAAAATGTGCCTTGTTAAAGCATCAGAAACCAGCCTAGGGTCCCCGGACTGCAGTGAACAAGGACACTGGGCATTGACTAATTGAGGAGAACAGGTGGGCACAGGCCAGATATATAGGGTCTTGCATGCCAGGGTAGAAATGTTTTAGATCTTTGAAGAGTTTTAACAAGCAGAGTGGTGTTATCTGATTGACATTAAAAACATTTCGCACTGGTGCCGTAGGGAAACAGACGGGCGGAGGCAGTGCGGGAAGCTGAGGGACCCGTTATGCACAGTTAGGATCTGGGCACGGAGGATGGAAGAGTTCGCAGCTAGAGCTTTGCGTGTGAGTCAGAGCCTGCCAATGAGACGCACTCACAACAGTCTGGGGAGAAAGGAGAAGGGAAACTCAAGCCTCCGCTGCGTGGATTCTGTACGCGAGCTCTGCGCCCTGCGGTGTTCCCGGATACCGTTACTAGTTTTTAGGTCAAGCTCTTCAGGTCAACATGACGCTGGAATGTCTCTGTCCAGCTAGGAAAGGGGGCTGAAGACACCAGCTATGTGCACCCTGCCGACTCCCCCCTTCCCCACTTGGCAGAGGCGGCAGCTTCGATCTGCTTTGGCCTGCGGTTTTCCCGTGTTCTCTCTGGGGGCCCCATCTGGAGCCACTTTTCCAATCCGGGGTCTAGCCATTCTGTGGACACGCCACTTTAAATCCCTTTCTGCTTAAAAGGGCTATAGGAGGATTTTTTAAATTAATTAATTTAATTTTAACTGAAAAATGATAAGGGTATATATTATGCAATACAATGCCATATTTTGATTTATGTATACAATGTAGAAAGATTAAGTCAAGCTAGTTAATACATCCATCACCTTACCAACTTACTTTTTTGTGTGTTGAGAAAACAATAAAAAACCTATTCTTTTAGCAATCTTGAAATATAAACTATGTTATTATTAACTGTGCTCACCATGCAGGGCGATAGATCTCAAAGACTGACTGTTCCCGTCTAACCGAAACTTTGAGCCCTTTGATCAGCACCCCCCTCCCCCCTCTCCCCCTCCCTTCCAGCCTCTGTGTCTACGAGGTTGACTTTTTTAGATTCCACGTGTGAGACCAGTATTTGTCTTTCTGTGCCTGTTTTTATTTTCTCCAATTTAATGCTTACTAATATGGAGTTTGATAGCAGAAGTAGCTGTAGGCAATAGCCCTCAAGGATAAGCCTGTGGGACTGCTTATAGGTCCTGGCTGGAATTGGGGACATTTGGGGTGAATAGGGATGGAATTACCACCAGAAATGAGAAAGGGGGCGCATGTGGCACACAGCAGGAAGCGCCTATTCAATTATCACCCGAAGTCACTGGCTGTAAAAAGCCCACTGAAGGCAAGACAGTGGCCAGTGGCTGCTGCAAGATCACAGCAAGGGGCGCAAGGAGGGGGTGGGTGGCTGCTTGTGGCCAGACTGAGGAGGAGACAGGGAATGTCACACTCAAAGGTTTACATTCTCAACTCAAGGTGCATCGGATGACAAGCCTCTAAGTCCTGAGCTGTTGCTTGTCTCTCGGAGCTGCAGGCCTGGCCTAGCCTCAAGTCCCGGATGGAGTCGTCAGGCACGTGGCTGAATTGCAGTGGAAACTGAATTCCCGGCTTCACCAGGTTTTCTTTACCAAATGCTGGAGATTGTTTGGTTAAGAGTGAGAACAGGAGAAGAGGAACGCGGCTGCCCTTGCTAGCAGAAGCTGCTCCTCCTTTGTCTGATGAGGCCAATCCTCCCATCACCTGGCACAGTCACCCTGGAAGGAATGCCAGTCCTCCTGCCAATTTAACCTCCCATGCTGCCTCTAGACCCATAATTATAATCAGATTCCCTCATGCCTTAGAGGCACAGTATAGAATCCAACCCAGGAAGAAAAGATTTACTCATCAGAATAATTATAACTTGTTATAATTTGTTTATATTTAATTAATGTAATTAATTTGTTTGTTCATGCTTCATTACCAAAGAAGCTTGCTTCTGACCTAATAACTCATTTTATAGCAGGAGAAGTGAGGCAATGGTCTTGTAGCCATGGCGTTCTGCGGTCTTCCTAGCTCCTTGAACACTCGGGTGCAGCTGGCCTCACGACATGGTGGGATGACCTATTGCGTGAGAGGACGTCCATCAGGAGATGTCCTGTGAGGCTGGGTGACAGCCTAGAGAATGCAGTAAGTGCTTTAAAATGGTGACCAGCATTTGGTGCTATTTTCCCAATGGCCAAAACACACGGGCCTCCGACTCCCGGAAGTGGGAACAGATGGCTCCCTTCGTTATTGCGCCCAATAACCCACCCACACAGGTTTGCGTCCTGTCCCCAACTTTGCGCTTCACTTGTTCAAAGGCCTTAGTGCCCAGATCAGAGGGCTGACTCCCAGATTGCTGTCCCACACGTCTCTCAGCACTGCCAAACCAGGGGCAAAAGTTAACTGAAGACCACGACAGTCCAGTATAGAGAGGACCTCAAAGGGCTCAAGCCCATCAAGAATGAATATTTTATTTACCTGGTAAATAGCCGAAGTGGTTTCAAAGTGGAAAAAAGGAAGAAGTTTATAAATATAATTGTTATGTAAATAATAAATAATAGCCGTGGCTTTGTGAGCTCTTGTAGAAATGAGGACTGTAGTAAATATTTGTAGTGTCTTTCTTATTCTGGGAAAGCGATATGAGCCAAGTTCCTTTTTTCTTTTTTACTTTTCCCTTTTTTATGTCACACAGGATGTGTTGGTGATGGTTGATGTCTTAATGTAGCCTTTGGGTTGCAGAAGTTATGACTGAGACAGGCAATGACATCTCCAGTGATGAAGGACAAGACTTTGGATTGCTGTCGTATTGCAGGAAAATTTTCCCGGGATGGTGTAGAAAAACCACCCCCCAAACTGAGATGGTGCTGAGAGACCAAAGAAATGGCCCAGACCAACGCAGCTGGGTGAGGTAGTGAGGGGTTAGAGGTCACTTGCACAGGGCTCGCATTCCTGGTCAAGCCTGGGCCATGGCAGGAGGTCTGCGGGGAGTCAGGGGAGGTCCATGCTGCCTGCCTGTCTGTGGAGCCTAAATTTCTTTCAGCAAGTGAGGCAAACCGAGTTCTCTCTCTCTCTCTCTCTCTCTCTCTGCATCATTGCATATTTACATACAGTACAGGTTAAGCAAGCACCGGGCTCCTCATTAGGCAGGAATTTAGTACCACAATTAACTAAAGGGTATTAAGGCAACCAAGGAAGCTTAAACAGTTCAGATTGGTCTTAAGACTTATGACCGGCTAACCAAAAAGAGCTACTTCAGAATACCCTTTGTGCTTTGTATTTCTTTCAGCTTTTATTCATTTATTTTTTTGATCTATATCTCTAAATTCAAAAGCAACCAGCATGAGTTCTGTTAAACATTAAAAGCCAGTGGTGGGGAACTTGCATTTTTTCCTTCATCTCCTTTTGCAGAGAAGAGAGTTACTTCTCGTTTGTGTGAAGAGTAAATCCCGTAGGCTGGGCAGGAGCATCTGCTGTTCAGCATGGGGCAGTGTCAACGTGGGATGGTGTGTGTAGATACTGAGTTGCCAACAGGGATTGGGACTCAGCTTCCACTCTAGCCTCTTCCTAAGGTGCCTCCCAGAGGTCAGAGTTGGGGGCTGCGTTCCTCACATTCCATTCCAGCCGGGGCTGTGGCTGCAGTGACCTTCCAGGAGAGTGCCTGGCAGAAGGAGACTGTGCTTACCTTGCTGTTGCCTTGGCTTGGCCGTTTTGGCTGCCAGGCGGGAAGGACCCAAGTGTGGGGTTCCATTGTCCAGGCCCTCCCTTCCTGCTCCTCCAGAGGCAGTTTCCTGGTGCCTGGATGCAGCAAAGATGCCATCAGTCCAGTGCTGGCCTCATGAGTCCCCACCTTCCTCTTTGCAGGGGAAGAGCAGCTTTTCTGAAAGGCCTTCCAGAGTATGCCGGGAGCTTGGGCACAGACTACCCCTCCAGCCCCTCTTGGCAGCATGCAGTCCCCTGCATTTAAGCCCTTTCTGTTCAAACTAGCTGGTGAATCCTGTTTCTTGCTCATTAGCCTGAGCATGGCTTGGTTACTTTCTTGTTGCTTTGGGAGGAGATACAGAAATGCGCCTTCCCCGAGCCCCTGTGTCCATGACAGCCCGTTGTCCCCGTCCGCTCTTGCTCCACTGTCCTTTCCCGGGTTTCTCTGAACTCCTTTCTTCCTCCTCACCCACACGCCTCACTCTGGGTGCAGGCAGGCTCCACCCTGGCAGGTGGACACCCAGCGTCACCAGCTCACTCACCAGTGGCTGGCTCATCTTTTAAAGCACTGGCACATTCCTTCTCTCAAAGCAGTTTTTTAAAAAATTATTCTCTTGCCTTAAAACAAACTCTGTCACTATGATAACCTGCAAGACAAAGCCCCACCGCCACAGGATGGGTTTAACATCCTCCCCGCGCATTTCCTGCACGTCCTTGAAGCTTAATCACCGAGTAGTACCTGAAATCGGCTCTCAGCCCCTAAGACGTGCCATGGGTCCCCTTGGCTGCACCCTGGCTCCAAACACCGCCCTCACGGAGATGCCGACAGCCTCCCTTCCTCTATCCAAATCCCGCCTCCTTCAACTTCCTGCTCAGGCCCACTTGCTCCGTGATTTCTCCCTATTATGTCATATTAACTCCTACAGGATTCAGAACAACTGAGTCATGCACTAATCTCACACTGCCTTGTGCTATCTCTTGGGGTCTTTGTTTATTTTTTTGTTTTTGTTTTTTTAATCTCTTAAACTGCTCTGCACTCTGTAACGTGTAGGTTGTAAATCCCGAAAGCCTCAGATTATCACTGTGTTTCCTCAATGCGTATTAAAATCAATTCATAAAGCAGGTTTAATGCATAATCATTAAACTGCAACAAACCCTTGGGAATAATGGGTGGGGAAATACAGTTTATGCAATCAACGCTGAAGGGTGATGCTAAATACTTTGTGTCCTAATCTCAGCTAGGTTATGCATGTCTTGTGTGCATAAAATTTTTTTTCACTTGTATTTCAGATTTCCTGCCCCCGCAAATGGGGATAAGTACATTGAGTCATTTAACAGCAATCCCGCAAAGCACGGAGTTGTTTGTAAAGCCCCTTGTTTTTCATTGACAAATAGCAACGTGAAGAGAACAGTGTAATTTTCTTCATGAAGTGTGTTTAAGCCATGAATCTAAAATTTGAGAAAAACAAAAAAAATCTAATAAATTTTAAACTTGACAAAGGTGACCTATTGTCCCTGAACCAAGTGGTACTAATTTAGAAAAGAAGAAAAAAAAAAAATCCTCGTTCCTGCCAGAGTTTATGTTTCCAATTCGCTTATCCAAAAGTCTTTCTAATTTTTTTTTGAGGGGAAATTCCTATTTCCCACTAGGGTTGATGAAACTCCCATATGTTGTAGGAGTAAAATACATGATTTCCTCATCGAAACATCTCCCCGGAAAAGGGTTTGTGTTAGAAATCAACATTCTTTTTTCTCAGCGAACGAGCATGGACTAAGCGTGTGCTCCAGGCCAGGCACCGCTCTGGGGATGGAGAGACGGAGGAGATGCTCTCCCCATCTTCAAGGTGTTCACATGCCTCCAGGTAAGCCCCTCCCAGGTTACGACCCTCTCCACTGAGCACTGTGACAGAGCCACAGCTTCACCAAGGCGAGGAACCTCGAATTCCAAAGCCCCAAAGTTATTTTTGTTTGGCTTTCAAATTCACTACATGTAATATTATTGGCAGTAGAATATCTTCCTCATTAAGCCTTAGCCTTATATAATTGGTTTTTCCCTTGATAACCAGCCCAAAGATAGAAATGTTTTTTGCTTGTTTTTAAGGCTGTCATGACCGCATGCAAAGATTGCATATATAATACAGCATCTTTTGTAACTTGACAAATAATAACTGCACATATTCATGGGGTACGTGACATTTCAATACATACAATGTATGGCGATCAGTTCAGGCTAATTAGTATATCCATCATCTCAAGCATTTATCATGTCTTTGTGTTGGGAATGTTCAATATCCTCCCAGCTATTCTACAGGGTGGAAACTTGGGCAGGGTTTTTATTTTGCAGTCTTGAGGCAGAAATGCTTCCTCTTTGGAAAATGTCGGTCTTTGCTCCTACGACCCTTGACTGGTGGGCTGAGGCCCACCCACACTATGCAGGGTCACCTGCTTTATTCAAGGTCAACTGATTATCTATATTATTTTTGTTGTTTAACCTACTACTCTTTTATTTGGCAGATTGTGATTCTTTTTCTGAGGACCAGGCACTGACTGTGAAATGTCTGCTTTAAACTTTGCAATGCTTATTTGTATTTCAAGATATGTTCATCCCTAGCAGAGCGTACGTAGTCCACTTGCTGTCTCTCATTCTGCCTTCATAATCACTGGGAGACGTCCTCATTTCCTCAGTCGTGTTAGCCTCTCCAGAACCTGGCCACCTGGGGCCACAGCTCTTTTATTCACAACCTCAATGCGCAGTTTCCGGTCAACACATGTGCCACAGTCAAGAGCTGTGAACAATGATCTGGTTGGGCAGATCAGTGAGTAACTGGACATTTTAAAACAGCCTTTGCCTGTATGTAGTTGTTCTGCGTTGGTGGCGCTATTTGGTCTTTATTTCTAAATCTGTATAACAATGAGCTAAGTCATGACAAAGTTTTACCACATATGAAGGTCCCCAGATAAAATTGGAGATTGCAGACATGATGAAGGAAGCCCTCGGCTTCACAGAAATATCACCACTGGGTCTTACCATGGTACAATCTGAGTCAACCGTGACGAGAACCGTGGAAGGGGCTTGTAACCGAGACCTGCTTCTCCACCATGGGTCCCCGATGGTCCCCGAGCTGCCCTGTGGATGATCCAAGTCTCCTTCCTAAGGATTTGGAATTGGGATCTGAAGAAGCCACTTGCCTCCGTCAGCATTTGAAGCCAGAAACATACAACTCAGCCACAGTGGCACGGCCGTCCTGTGTGTCCTCAGAGCATGGCATTCTACAAGGGACACTGCCTAGTGCTCTGGTTTTGACTTAATTTCCATAAATGGTTGACCATGCTTTTTTTTAAATTATTTTTTATTTGTATATATTCATGGGGTACAAGGGCAATTTTGCTATAATGATATTTGCATTGTGGTGAAGTCAGAGCCTTCAATGATTATAAATATTAAACATATCTAGGAAGTATCTTCACAGCAACGTTTTGACCAAACAACTGGGCTCTACAGCGTAGCCAAGTGGACACACAAAGCTAAACATTGGAAGCTCCACAACGAAGCAGAGAGAGCTTACACATTTCTTATACCATTAGTCTGCTGGCTGAGACCCGCGGAAACCCACATGAAAAGACGAAAGAGATGGCTTCGGAGCACCTCACCGCAGGGCTCACTCACATACCTGATAGACCACCCCGTCTTCCTTAGAAACAATCAGATTTGTATTTTCAGGTTTTTTTCGGAAATGCAAAAGGATGTCCACGTAATGAACGTGGCTTGGCTGGGGAGGCAGCGTCCGTCTTCTGCCCCACAAATCAGTGAGACTCACAGGAAGTCAGATAGATGCGGGCTTGGTCTTCGCTGGCCACCAGCAGGTGGACAGGGTGTATTTGCAAGATTATGCGGGTCGGTCTCAGTGGTTTAGCTAGAATGTTCTGTGCTTGATGCCTGCTTCCATGTAATACCTGCTTCCTTAGCTCTGCCCCAAGTGTGTTCGTAGTTACGAATATGGCTGAGAATGCAGAAAGTTGTGGAATTTTCCTGTTATATTTTTTTCTGTCAAAGTTTGCTACTTTATTTCAGAAAGACTCTTTAACAAATGTTTCCTGTAAAATCTGATTTTGATCTCATGCCTTTTTTTTACTATTTGGATAATTCTGATAAATTTTCTGAAGATTCCAATTATGTCAGACTGGAGTGCCTTGTCCTAATCTCTCAGGATATTTAATTAAGAACAGACATTCTCCAAAGCGGGTTTCCAGAATTCTGCTCGCACCTGGTGTTGGAGCCTATTTGCTCTTTGCACAGGAGAGAGAGTCTTCCTGTCACCGTAATCACTGCGGGAACCACTGGCAGATTGTACATCTTGACGGAACACGTGGTGTGGAGCCAACTTTCAAAACGTCTTGTCACAGTACAGGTGACCCTCCCCTGGGTCAGCCCTGCACCCCCGCTGCACCTGTGTAAAGGGGCAGCTTCTACGTCACAGGTGTGGCAGGTTCCTTCCCTGCCCCCGCCCTTTACTCTCCCATGGGTGAGAGGTTCTGAGCCTTCCCCCATTGCCTGCAATATCCCAGGAACTAATGACATGGCAGGACTTGGGACAGCAGGGGGGACGGGGCCAGTGAGGAAAGGAGCAGGGACAGTTTAGCAACTGGCTCACAGGTGTGGGGATGACCATCCTCTGCAGCCTGGGAAGCACGGCCTGGGGGCAGGCTGGCCTGGGGCATTGCCGGAATGTGTGATCTCCCCAAAGCAGGGCAGAGAGCTCATTTTGCTGAAGATGCAGGATGCCCTTTGTTACCACTCCAGAGAGTTTAGACGGGAGATGACAGGTGCACTGAAGTTAAAATCCTGCCTACTGTTTCTGTTTAGTGCAGTAAGCCCAAACCTACCAAAATGTTTGGGCAGTTGATCATCGGAATGAAATCCTCTCCTCTTCTTCCTCTCTTGACCAAAAGCTTTCTAAAACGCACAATTCCAATGTCCTGCCTTGCAGTTTATAGTAATTATGGTATATATAAGTGTATATACTATGTAAAGCAGAATTTAGTTCCTTGCAGTTGTAGGACTCAAGGCCCTTTTTTATTGCTGGCTGTCAGCTGGGGACCCCTCTCAGCATCCAGAGGCTGCCACGGTCCCTGCCCCGTGGCCCTCTCAGGCCATCTTCCTTACTCAGGTCTGCCAGCCGGGGCTGTCTGTGCTCACCTGCTGAGGCGGAATCTTTTATCACATGGAGGCATCAACAACACCTAGAAATGAGACACAAGCCCCTTGTGCTCAAGGCAAGGGGGATTGTCCGAGACACATACTGCAGGGGAGGGGTCGCCTTAGGCTGTGTTTGCCACGTCACCTAAGAGCACATGAAACACCTGTATCAATTCTGCCATTCCTTAAGCTTTTAGAAGCTTGTAGGTTGTACCAATAAATACAATCAAGAAAATAAAATCAGTCTGAATTATTCTACTTCTATCACAAAGATGATCATTTATAACATTTGATGCATGTGATGGACTGGTTTTCATACTATCCCAGCTTCCTGCAGCCACGATTTACTGCTCGGTGTGATTGACGTCTCTTCAGACATTTGGTCTGGGACCAACCACATTCTTGTAGGTCGCAAAGAGGAGGTGTCGGCCTCCCCTGGAGAGAGACAAGCTTCTGTGCCCCTTCTGCAGCCTCACAGTGGAGGCCGTGGGCCAACTGGGCGGATAGATCCCATGTTGCCCTAGATGGGAGACTACTGAGGTTTTTATTTTCACACTGTGGTGGTGGGGGGAACAGTGCCATTGGCATCTAGTAGGTACGGCCTGGGGCTGTTGCTAAATATCCTACAACACACAGGACAGTCACCAACCACAAAGAACTGTGTGGCTTAAAACAGCAACAATGCCGGGGTTCAGAACGCCTGGCCTCGATCCTTGTACAAGCATGGGAAACTAACGATGCTGTGGATTTTTTTTTGGCTATTTACAAAGGTGTTTTTTCTCTCTCAATCAGACCTCACAGTTCAACCCAATAGAAATAATAGTAAAAAATCACCTGGTTTCAGAGAATCTACAGAATTCAACATTTTACAAATGACATAGCAATTTTGGGTAGATATTTACATGCACTAACAAACCCGGCAAACGTTATATGACTCCCAGGATAAATTGCTGGAGAGCATTAGAAGATTTATTGAGCCTCAAGGACTAAAGGGAGAATTACGTTATCAAGCGAAAGCCCAGCGCAGAGCGAAGATGAGAAGATGCTCCGCAGAGCCAGCAGCCCGCCGCCTCCTTCCCAAGGGAGCGGCAGCTGGCTGGCCTTCCGGGTTCCATGGTCACTCGTCCCAGACCTTGGGAATGCTTTGTGGGAAGGCATTTCTTTGGGACCTTTGGGGCCCAGCACTTGGAGAGAGGTTGACCTCACCTCTCCGCCCCAGAGCCTGTGATCATTCGAAAGCAACAGGAGAACAGAACGCTGTCGAGCCAAGGGAACGGATTCAACAGGCACGTCAGGGGTGAGAATGGAAACCACTCACCCATTGCGAAATCTCGGGGACAGATGAGGAATTCACAGGGTCTGAGCACCAGAAAAGCTCTGGAGACTGCTGGTTCACCGCCTCATGCCACAGATGAGGAAGTCAAGGGTCAGAGGCAGAGCCGCAGCCGGAGGCTGTGTTTGGCACAGTCGAGCCTGCCCTGTCCCTCTCTCTGCGCCTCTGTACTCTGGCTGCTTCCGTGGGCTGTCACGAAGGGCTGGCCTGCAGGAAAGTAGCAGGATCCCCATCTCCTCCCTGTGCCACTCTGAGGTCGACCCTTCTCCAGACAGTGACACTCACTAGGGTGTGATCCCCACCCCCAACCCCGCTCAGTCACCAAAGCTTCTGGTCTGGCCCCAGGGCAATGCTGAGTGACAGGCAGGCCAGCCAGGCCCATCCAGCAATTCATACACAGTGCTCACGGCTGATACAGAGTTAACGTGCTGTCATCTCCCAGGACACACATGTTATGACAGATTTAATGTTGTCTTCACTTGGAGACAGGACTCCTTCGTGGTGCAATCTCAGGCATCCACGTAGGATATAAGAAAGCTCATGTATACAGGAAGTGAGAAACAGATAGAAGAATAAATACCATAATATGTGTATAATTATATTTTTAAAATGTATATGTTGCTTTTTATAGAGATATATAAAAATATATTATTTCTATGGAAAACATGAAAGATATATTCTATACATAGGTGTACAGATATTTTAGTAATATATTTATTTTTTCTAGTCATAGGAACACCACAAATATAATTTTACAATTTTTCTCACTTAATATGTCCACAACATAAATATGAATATATACTGACAATATCATAGTTTTTTATGATTGTGAAACTTTCCACTTTAATTTACTCCGCCCGATCCCTAGAGTTTCACATGTGAGTCAGGGTTTCCCATCCCCAGCACTTGGGGGCATTTGGGGCCGACCACGCTTCGAGGCGGGCGCTGTCCCAGGCGTTGTCGGCTGGTGCTCAGCATCCCAGCTCTGTCCCCTGGACGCCAGAGACTCCTCCCCACGCCCTGCTGTGACAAGCAGCACTGTCTCCAGACATTGCCCAATGTCTGCTGGAGGACAAATCACCCTAGGTTGACAACCAGTGATGTAAGTTTTTCCTTTTTTTTTCCCCTGAAAATAAATAGCATCAGGCAAAGCTGCCTGAACTTCCTCATAGCTGTCTTTCCACCTCTATCCAATTATATGCAGAGTGTAAATGCCTAGAAGCTAAATTATTGCTGCAGAGAAGAGGCCTTCCTTTGAGAACTTTGATATATTAATATTTTTGCCAAATTTCTGTCCAAGTGTCGTTTTCAAAAAGTTAAAGACATGATTATCTTACAAACATTCATATGTCAAAGATTTATTCATCTCATTCAGTGGGACGCCCAGCATGATGGTGGGGATGTTTGCAGATGGGGACCGACACCACAAAAGCATCGCAAAAAGGTCATTCGCTCCTGCACACAAGGACACCTGACCTTTGGGCTGCGGTCCTTAAGTCCACAGGACGGCGTTCCTTTCCATGACGACCGGCGGGAATCTTCCATTGCGCTCGGTTTTCTAAATGTCAACATGGACACAATAGGGTTGTGATCGAGCCTAATCAATAGAAAATAACAAGTAAAACCAAAGGGTGTTACCTCTAGTGAGCAGTTGAAAAGATATAGAGCCATCCTTTTGCCTATTTCCAAGTTTTTCTTCATTGCTTTCCTGAAATTTTAGAATTTACCTCAGCTCCCATAACCAAGCCAGCAGGAAGGATTATTATTCTTTTTCATTATACACTGTAGGTTATTTTGCTATTTTGTTTTCATTTATTTCATAACCACTGAGGTCAAATATGTTTTCACACACATATATATATATTTTGCCATTTGTGTTTTAATTTACTTTGTCTATTCATATCCTTTGTCCATTTTTTTAGGGAATTCAAGTTTTTGTCATTTATTTGTAATTCATTTATATGCACAATACTAATCATTTGACTTTTATAAATCTTGGGAATAGTTTTCTCAATTTTACTTTACCTTCTCATTTACACTTTTTTTTAATGTGGAAATTTATATGTAGTCTAATTCATCAGTATTTTTCTTTATGGCTTCACTCCCCAGATTATGTAGAAAGGTTTTTTCTTGACCCCAGAATTAAGTATTTATCTATGCTTTCTTCTAGTATATTTAGAGGTTATTATTTTACACTTAAATTTAAAATTCATTTTAAAATAAGATGATAGTTGGTGATATGACTCTTTTTCTCAAAGAGTTTGCACGTTTTCTTGACTCTAAATATTGAATAATTCATCTTTTTAAGTCATATTGCTCATATGTGAAGTCCCTATACATGAGAGACTATTTTTAGCCTGTCTGTTCCCTTGGTCTGCCCATTGTCTTGGCCCAGGCCACAGAGTGTAAATTACTGTTGATTTATAATATACTTTTTTATCCTGCAGAGCAGATCTTGTTTTAAATGTCACATCTTTTATTTGCAAATGAAGTGTTTATTTTTATAGAATGTAGATAAGTAAAAATGATTTTTTCATTCTCTTATCAGGTCAAATATTTTCCCACTGAAAAGATATTTTCACTTCTTAGTGAATATTTTGAGGGTACGAACTTCCCTCTGTGTGTTGAAAGTCAGCGTCCCCCACCACCTTAAGTAGTCTTACCAGGACCCAGTTTCCTTTGCCCAGAGTGCCTGGAACATTGAGGCCCAAGGCTGGGGGCGGGGGAAAGCTGGCTGGGAGCTCCCAGGCACTGGACAGGTGCAGAGACCTGCCTGCCCGTGAGACAGCAGGATCAGACTGCTTGCTCTGGGGAGTCAGCAGAGCTTTAGTTGTCTGTTCGTTTCCATTATCCACTGGACCAGTTTTCTCAAACTGGGCACCATGGCCCCCTCCAGTCCCATGAGAGTTAGCAGAGTGGCTAGAGGAAAGTGGTTTTGGGATCAGTAGGGTTGGGAAATGCCAGGTTAAACAATATTAAGCAAGTTTCTCTTTGGTAGAACTTCTCAGGGCCTTGAATCTGCTGGTATCCTGTGACTCAATGAGAGTGTATGATCATCAGACCTTGGCATCCTTCTTCAAGAAACAACAATCAGCATCTCAAGGATCACTCCCCTTCTGAGCACTGCAGCTTGGGAAAGGCTGTTTTCCCAATACCATTATTTTTCAAGCAAAATTGTGAAAAAGACAAAGTGTCTCCAATAGTGAAAATGGAAACAACTGTAATTAATGATACTCGTTGACAACAAGAATAAGACTTACTCTATCTTTGTTGGCAGTTTCTATTTTTAGGACAGTGTCCTAAGTATTTTCTTGGCAGTGCTGGTGAGTGGAGGGTAGGAATGAGCACTCTTTTGTGAACGAGGACACCAGGCTGAGAACACTGATGTCGTGCAGTTGTGGGATCTGCTCAAGAATCTGCATCTGTTGATTCCAAAACAGATTTTGCAGTTTTTCTTTGCTGTGTAAAAGTTACCACGAACTTAATGGCTTAAATAAACCAACCGAGCATCTCCCGCACACTGAGTCCTCCTCACCTGCCAACATCCTTCTTCAGCAAGAGCTCCATCCCGTTCAGGGGTCACCCGATTAGGCCGGGCTCAGCCAGGGTAGCCTCTCTGTCTTGTAGTGACTTATCTGGGACTTTGATTCTGCGTGCAAGATGCTTTCGTAGCAGTGCCTAGATTAGTCTCTGATGGAATAACTAGGGGACTGTTTGTGCGTCCTGGGGAGAGCGAGGAGGACTCTGTGTGGTCATCTTAGAACTTTGCCTCCCACATTCACTTCATGCTCATTGGAAGCACCAGGATTGCACTTGCTTTAGGACAATTCTGTGCTACTCGATAGTCCATGTGTGGTAGGGGACATAAAAATGAGTCATAACAGATTTGAACTTAGTGTGAGTTAGCAGAATGCGTTGGAACTCCAGAGAAGCTACAAAGAGGCCAACCAATGTTGAGAAGCTGGAAACGTCTTTTCCACATCTAACAAAAACGTTTCCTCCCTGCCTGTCCTCTTCTGTAGATAACGAGAAGTTTGCCTTTCTGTGGATGCTTCAAGGGGGTCTATTTTAGGCTTCCCCATTGTCTTTGGTTTAAATACTACCCAGGACATTTGGGGTAATTAAATAATGAACAATGTGCCCTGCCGGTCTTTACAGGGTGATAATATAGTTCACCTTTTGTTTGTCTTCAATGATAAATTCAAAGAAACTACCAACTCCAAGCCCTCAAACTGAGGCATTTTGACATAAATGCACCAAACCATCATATTCCCCAGGCTACGCCTGACCTCACTTTCTGAATTCTTGACTGCAAATTTGTAAAAGTCACTCCCATTTGTAAAGTTTTTAGTGAGATCTGAGCAAGTGAAAACATCAGTGGAAACAGGCTCCCTAGGGTGGGCTGCTGGTGGGCTGGGTGCGGCTGTCCTTTCTCAGGCCACACCAGGGGACACGCAGGAAAGCTGCTATGGACTGTCCACTTGGCCTCCACCCAGACCCCTCAGTGCAGGGACCACCAGCTCTTGCTGGGGACTGGAGGAAGCTGCAATTTCCTGTTTCCACAGAAGACAAGCGAAGCCACTGGGGGCCGCGGAGAGGAGCCCGCTGCGGGGTCTCCGCTGGGGTTCAGCCGCCCTCCTGCCTCCCCCACACTCTGATGTCATAGACCAAACTGAGCCCAGAGCCCAGAGCCCAGGGGCCAAGGCTCATTTTCTCAAGCAGACCATATTAACATCATTAAGCCGCCTGGTTTTAATTTTCAACCACTTCCCAACTGTCTCTTTAGGATATTTAAAGCCAAAGCCATTCACTCTTTCCACTATTTACTGGAGATTGGAGAAGTTTAATGACTGTCCTGTGAGGAGCAAGGGTGCAGGTCAGGAACAAGCCGAGAGTGATGAGAAAGAATTGTAAGTTGGAAGAGAGAGGCAAGACAATAAAAGCGTAATTTAAAACATCGCGCTTGCACAATTACCGCGGCACGGCCCGCTTCACAGGGAGTCTAAATTTATCCCGCTGCTGACAGTGAGAAATAAAACTTGAGATCTGGGGGCGTTCCGGCGTTTCTCAACAACTTTATCCGATGGTTCAGTTCGTGGGAAACAGAGCGTGGGGGTGATTTAAGGTGCTCGGCGGCCCCGCGCCCCAGCGAGAGGCCAGCCCTGCGGCAGGCTGCTGGGATCCGGCTCGTGTGTTCCTGGTTGGCGTCAATTGCGGCGTCTTCTCGTGTTCGCAGGTTTTCAGTGTCAGAGCAAACGGCCGTGGCTGTTGAGGTCAGCTGTTCCGGACATTTCCCTGCGTGCTTTAACCTGCAATGCGCCCACATGGATGTCCCTTGGGCCTCGCCAACATTTCTTCCTTGCGTCCACCTTAGACATCGCCTCGTTCCTGAAATCGTGCGCTTCTCAGCAAGCAGCTCCACCAGCCCCTCGGACCTCACCGCAGGATGCGTCTGTGTGTCTCTTGGGTCCCAGAGCTCTAACCCGACCTCAGGAATCCTTAGCCCACGCCCTGTTGGCTCTCCCACGCTCTACCTCCGTCCCTTTGGCCAGCCATTTGTCCCCCCAGACCACTGGGGCCATGTCCCTCCCCAGCCTTCTTGCCTTCCTTCTTGCTGCCCTTTGTCCAGCATTCTCGCAGGTGCCAGAGGAGTGGGTTTAAAGCCTGGGCAACATCATGGTATGTGCCTGCTCGGACACTCCAGTGGCTTCCCATGATACTTGAAACAAAAGCCAGGCCGGGCGCGGTGGCTCACGCCTGTAATCCTAGCACTCTGGGAGGCTGAGGCGGGAGGATCCCTCGAGATCAGCAGTTTGAGACCAGCCTAAGCAAGAGTGAGACCCCCGTCTCTACTAAAAATAGAAAGAAAATTATATGGACAGCTAAAAATATATATAGAAAAATTAGCCAGGCATGGTGGCACATGCCTGTCTGTAGTCCCAGCTACTCGGAAGGCTGAGGCAGGAGGATTGCTTGAGCCCAGGAGTGTGAGGTTGCTGTGAGCTAGGCTGATGCCACGGCACTCTAGCCTGAGAAACAGAGTGAGACTCTGTCTCAAAAAAAAAAAAAAAGCCAGGTGACCCCTTGCTGGCAGGACCTTGCACTGTTCGGTACCTGCTGTTCCCGCTGCCAGCCAGGCTGTTTCATCTGGGCCCCTTTCAGGTCCCGGGCTTCTGCCTGGGGCAGGTGCCTTCCCTCCAGACCTTCCCGCAGCGCACAGGGCTCTGCTCGGATGCACCTCTGCAGAGAGGCTCGCTAGTTTCATGCAAGGGGAGCCCAGTGGGACAACACCCAGGTTGGCACAGGACAACCTGCCAAATGTTTGGAAAATGAAGGAATGAAGGAGAGAAGTAACGTCCCTGATATTTCAGAAGATTTAACCATTTAAGCCAACAACTAAAGTTGACAGGTTTTACAATAGCTCCTAAGTTTGGTTCATTTTATTCCAGGCAGTACAGAATTTTTGGGAGATGTGGTGTCCCATACGGTAGCCATTAGCTATGTGCAGCTACTGGGATGTAAATTTACATTAATTAAGATGAAATATAATTAAAATATTCAGTTTCTTACACGTGGTTAGTAGCTGTCTATTGAGAAGGGCAGGTGGACAACATTGTTGTCGTTGCCAAAAGTTCTGTTGCACAGGGCTGTTACGAGTTGTGTATTAAAGGAGTTGTCACCCTCTTTTAAGGAGTTCACAGTATCCTGGGGAAGGAAGATGGGTCACCACTGCCTAATTAGTCCCAGCAGACGTGTGCCTGGGGGCTCAGCATGCACAGCGGCCAAGGGCGCCCTGCAGCCCCTAGCTCCTGAGCTGGGCCTGCAAGGACCAGCAGGAGTCGTCAGATGAAGGCAGCGTGGGACAGGTCAGGGATGGAGCCCATCGAGTTTCCTGAAAATAAATACAAATTGTGGAAAGACCTTAGCAGGAGACAGAAAGCCCCAAAGAGTGTGTTTGCTTGCCCAGTCTTCCCCCTTCTCTTCCTTACGAATTTTGTTAAAATAAAAGAGGTGTCACTGTTGTTCCTTGGTAAGATGGACACATGCAGAGGATGCCACAGTAAAATCGTCAAGGAGAGCTGGGTTACGATACCGGGCACAGAGGAGCTTTCCTAGCATTTGTGAAATAGAGGTAGCGTAAGATTATGTAAGGTGTCTTAGTCCATTTCAGTAACTGATAAAGAACAGAAGTTTACTTTCTCCCAGTTCTCGGGGCTTGTGAGTCCAAGATCAAGCTCTGGCTTCTGGTGAGGGCACAGACTGTCTTCCAGGACGGCACCTTGTTGCTGCCTCCTCCAGAGGGGAGGAGCTCTGTGTCCTCACGTGACAGAAGGGACACAAGGGCCCAAGCTAGCTCCCTCCGGCCCTTTTATAAGGTGCTGGTCCATTCATGAGGGTGGAACTCTCTTGACTTAGTCACTTCCCCAAAGGCCCCACCTCTTGATACCACCACAGGGATTAGGTTTCAATATGAATTTTGGAGGGGACACATTCAAACCACAGCAGTGATATGTTGTCACGTGAACAAAAACTCTCAGCAGAGCGGTCGGCGTCTCCGCCTCCTATAGATGAAGCACTCTCGTGATGAGCAGTGGTTCTGGCTTTCAGGTGGGTTTTATCCACAAGCCTGGGTGCTCTGTGCGCACACAGTGTGACTGGCGCAGCCTCCTCCCCTGGTGGAAGCTGACTTAGCATTCGTTCCCACTCACCTGATGCTGGTTTCTTTCTTGCCAGGATAAATGGTTACAGCCCACCTGATATTCAAGAGTTTCCTCTACCCAAACCATCCATCTTCTCTTCCGGTGTGACTTTGCTTCCTGGTGTCCATGGTGGGCGGGCAGGAAGGCGAAGTTTACGCAACCATTTCACATCCATGTGTTGGTCCCCTGCCCCCAGCACCTGGCAGAATCCTTCCCGGTAGAGGTGTGAAACAGGTAAACGCAGCCTTCGTAAATGGCAAGTGAGCGAATGCTTTCAGGGCGGATGGCCCAGGGCTCAGCTGGGCCCTGGTGTTGTCCCTGGTCTCCTAAACCCCAAATCCCAAGACTGTGGATAGCAGAGAAATAAGACAGGGGACTTCCAGATTCTTGGAGAAGATCCAAGAGTAAGCTTACGGGTAAGTGCACTTGGATTTTCAGGGATCTGTGTGAGGAGCGGGTGGCAAAGGAGAGAAGGGAGGCGCAGTCTGACTGCGTCCATTGGAGTCAGCTGGTGGAGGAGAAAGGGGAACACGACAGATAAGACACTCTGCAACTGCCATCCGGGGAGCGAGGAGGAGGAACAACCACCTCCACATCCAGCTCCCAGACACGTCTATGCCGATCGCAAGAAAAATGGTGACAGTTGCAGCACATTTACACAGATAAGGTGGCGTTTCCCTGCCCAGTCTGCGTGGGCCGTTTTTCATAGCTCTGGGGGCTGCAGTTGCTGCCTCCATATGTTGCGCTGGAGATGATGCAGCCAGCCGAGCTCTGTGTTGAATAAATGTTGGCAGCCACAGCAACTGTAAATTGATATTAATGTCAGGGCTGCTTTTTATAGTTTTCCTGAAGGTTTTAACAACAATAGACCAAGGCAAGTTTCATGGTACCTGAATCTGAATCAAGCTCACATTTTTCTGATGCATATTCAATTTGGTTTTGGCACAGAGTCTATGTTTTTCTTGGGTTTTACATCATTTATGAGGTTGCATGGATACACTCTAACAAAACATCATCTATAATCAAATGAGACTCACAGAAGAAAGAAATGCATGCCAATTCCGACTAATCTTAGCCTTTATGGGAATAGCTATTTGCTATGAATGATTAGCCAAACATCTGTGTCAACACTTTCTGAGCTGCAGATAGAGATGTTGTTAATCGCCACATTTGCAATGATATTTCTAGCTCCATAGAGGGGAAAATGCTCAACCACAAACAAATCTCTCAACTAAGCCCTTCTGAGTAAAATCCTCTCTCCTAATGAATTACAGTAATTAAAGGCATGGAGAGTACCATGATATGTGTGTGTGTGTGTGTGTGTGTGTGTGTGTGTTGGGCTAAGAGTTTTGCCTTAATCTGCACTAAAACTTCATCATAAAATGACTCCAATCATTCCTCCATCAAACCACGGGGTCATCTTAGGCAGAAAATGATTTTCTTTTCCCCAGTAGACAGAAGCACATGGTCCTCTCTAGCTCTCTAATCCAGGCATCCCCCAGCATCTGCTGGGTTGAAAAGAGACATACATGTTCTTCAAAGATGGCTTATGTGATTAAGTATGACAAAAAATGCCAATAACTGAATCCATTGTAATACCTTTTGTACAAGAGTCAACATCTGTACCTAAATGTTCTACAAATACATGACAGTTCTGAGCTTGTCTCGGGGACACATTTCTTCTGGGGATTACAAGTACACAGCAGCCAGATAAATCTGCCGTCCTAAAGCGCACTTTCGCTACTTGGGGGGATGGCGGGGATTGTGTGGGCTGTGCCGCACCGGGAATGTCTTCTTTTCTGCGTAGAGGCTTCACCTTTTGCTGCAGGTTGCTCTCTGCTGGTGATCTATTTTGTTCATTCCTGACGTTGGTGTTTATCATCTGTCTGCCGAGTGGATGTTGTGTGAAGATGAAATGAGATCTGCACACACTGGTGGCCAGACAATTTTCTCCAATTTAGAAACGGTCACAAGACGTAGCTGATAAAAAAAACAGGACACTGTTCACAACCTGGGCGAGGCTGACGCTTCTCGTCTGTGTTCTCCTGCACTGGCGAACTCAATGCAGATGGGGCATTTCGATTCCATCTGGATCCGCTGAAAGCGCCCACTAATGTGGGGATAAGTGTTGTCTCTGTTTGGCCAGCTGCGTCCTCCGAGGCCATGCCAAGCTTCCCAAAGCCCTCCGAGGAGGCCAGCATGAAAACTTTGAGTCACCAGATCAACCAGAGACAAATACCTTGAGTTTAATAAAATGAAGTTTTAAATAAAATGAGTTTTTCTTCTTAAATGTCTGTCCCCATGGAATGTGGCCCCTACTTAGGACCCCGGACTGTGGTCTGGGACAGCCATGGCTAGAAATAGAGCAGCCCGAGATATTTCAGTCCTGGCTTCCAGTGGACTCTTGGAATTAATAACATCAATTAAACAGAATCCAGTGTCAGATTTGATTTCATTCTGGACAAGCAGTTTTATCTTTTTGTTTTCTTAAGTCTGCCTTTTTACTTTGTAAAAGTTCACCTACAAGGCAAGTCATCAGGCAGCTAAGCCAGGGGAAACAGCTCAGATGTATCTAGGTAAAATCTGCGTAATCCCAGCAAAAACTCTCTCTGAACTTCTCTTGATTGCTCAGGAGAAAGCACTGAAGTCACTGGATGTCCAGAAGGGTTTGGCGGTCTGCTCCCACCACCCGGACACCGTGTGGATTTTAGCCTGGCCCTCTTGATTTGCCCACCTGCACCAATTAAAAAGCCCTGGATTATTCTGGCTTTTGCAAATTTAACCAGGAAAACAATTTATTACCTTTATTGAGAAGCCTAAAGATCTGACAGGAGAGATGATTGGCTTTTATTTTATTACTATTTGAAGGTCGGCAGATCTGGAGGCTGAGACACCCGGGGTGTGACAGCTCAGTAAGTGCCGACCTTCTGCCTGGGCCGTCCGCAAAGTCACGGTGCGGCTTAGCTCTGCATTCCTGCCTCAGAATTCAAGTTCTAGCAGAAGCTCAACTCGATAAGTCTTCATGGAAGCAGATTAATGTATCAGCACCACATTGACAAGGAGACAAAAATGTAGCTACAGCAGATGCTCAAAGAAGTTTCACCAAAATGGGAGTATTTAATGCTTTTCCTCACTACGTTTATCCTTCATCACCCAAGTCCATCGGACTCCTTCCCTCCTGGGTTTGTGACTTTACTGTGTGGTAGTTGGGACCACTTCACAGGAGGAGCAGCCTCCGTAAGAACAGAGAGTGACTGCTGAGCTCTGCCACAGTTCGAAGCCACCTGCTGGCCCAGCCCCCTGTCCCGGGCTCCGGTGCGTGTCGGAAGACTAGCACTTCAGGCAGCTGCATTCGATGTATGTTTTGAGCACAGACTAAATGTGCTACCAAACCAAACAGACGACTACTGTACTTCCAAATTCCTTCCTTTTGAAAAGACTATTTATTGCAAACAGATTGGTGGCCATCAGAAAGCACAATACTTCTTCTTCTCAAACAGGTGGATTAGTCACAACTTGTCAGCAGAGTCTGACATCACTCACTTTTGAACGAACCACTCTGGCCCTGTAACTTTCAGACTCAGGGACAAATTTTCACTCAGGTTTATTTTGTTATGATGGAAACTCAAGGCAAAATCCGATTCACCTGAGCGTGAAATGAGAATTAACTTACTTTTTGAGATGTTTGCAAACTAACTGAAGCACTGGGAAGACGGAGCAAGGCTGGGGACGGATGAGCATGAACACTGATGTTCATTCAGGCAATGGGAGGGAGTTAAAATCAGTCTCACCAAGTTAGATTTACTTCTCTGTATCGTGGTTTGAGCACTGTCACCGTGTAGCATGTCCTGAAGAAAAATCCACCTTGGTGGTATTCATGCTTGGATGACCTTAAAATGTGTAATTGACCTAAAAGTTTTGGACAGTGAGTCACTCTTTGGTGCAGTCTCCCTGGGCTTTGCTTTTTACTCTGGGATTAGGCTGATGAGCCTCTCATCATCCCAGCCCCTTAGAACGAACGGTGCATGGATCCATTCGACACCAGCCCTCTGAAACAAATTGCTTTTGGGTGGAATCCACAATGCTGATCCCGTCTTCCTGTCTCCCAGAGCTCACACTCACCTGCTTCACCTGCAGAGGGACTCGCACAGGATGTGCGGCGGAAGGGGCAAAAACGGGCCACACGTCTAGCCAAAGTCATTGCCACTTTTGTGTGTCTCGTCAACAGCACCATGGAGAAAACACTGATGCAAAGATGCAGGGGGAAGTAGAATTCTGCAGGGGAACACACGGACCTTGTGTTATTTGTTGGATTAATCTATTTGTCTAAAGTATGCTAATTTTACAGGAGTTAGTTTTGCACTTTTGAACTAAATTTTGAACTTTCTAAACCAGTTAATTTGAGTTATTTAGAAATTATCAGAATTTGTCCCACATCCTTCTAAACTGTCCACTTTGGATTGAATTAGGTATGTTCGTATTCTTAGAATGATTGTAGCAAGTTATTGAATGTACATCTTCTATCGTTCTGGTTTTAACATCTGAGACGGAGTCAGTATCTGGCAGGCAGCTGGGGCAGGGCTCAGAAGGGGAAGACGGCCGGGATGAGAAAGCTACAAGAACGTGAATGTGCTCAGCTGAGATACATGTCGCCAACAGGGACCCTTTAGTTATTCTACTTTGACTATGACACCTTTGTCCAAAGGAGAAGAGGAAGTACTTTAATAGCACAGTTGAGGCCCTAAGTGAACTATCTTCATTAGAGTGACAAACCCCCCCCTCCCCCGCCACCTCCTGGACAGTTCTGGGAGAGAGGCTGTGAGGTCAAGGAAGGGGAGGGTTCCAGTCCTAGGAACTCTCCACCCCTTTTGCAGAAAAACCCATGACCCTGGGTGCCACTGTTCCTTCTTGGATCAGTCTGCTCTTGTGCCTTTCGTTAAGAGAGTACTCTTAAAATGCGCAATTGACCTAAAATACATTTCAGTAAGTGTATATGCTTCTGCCCATACTTTATGCCTGAATTCTGTTCTTCGCCTGTGACTCTGCATTTGAATTCTTTCTTGCATGAAGGTCAAGAACCCTCTCTGGTGGCAGAGGTGGTCTGCACCAGAGTCACATTCAGTTTAGGTTTGATATAAAGAAATATATAAAAACATGAGTGTTTGAAGTTTGTTGTCTAAAAATGTCATTTGCATCTTTCTCTTGGGACATTGCTTTTAATTTTTGGCTTACGAGGACTGGAAAAAACATGCTTTCAGTAATGCCTTATTGATTTATAAGCCATCCAGAAATAAATAGAAAGGGTTGGTAAAATGAACTAAAGAGTTGGTGAAACTTCATGACTTTCGGTTGTTGCTCATTCTGTAAATCGACTCATTGCACAATTAATGATGGAACTACGACTGGAATAGGGCGCTTGGGGACGTTAACTGAGTGACTGGGAGAAATCCCATGGGGGAAGCTGTGAGCTGGGCCACACCTCCCACCAGGAAAAATCTGGCCAAGATGAGGACTCAATATCTCTTTAATCTCTTCGTGAAAATAACCAAATATTGTAAAACTTACTGATTTTACCAACTATTTCTTTTTATTAGCCACTTTTCTGGAGACGGGACATGACTCACTTCCTTTGGACCAAAGTAGTCCATCCCCTTTGCTGCTGCTTTTTGTTTCTCCCATGGGCACAGACTTCTTTTTGATTTGTTGAGTGTTGTAGCTTCTTCTCCCCTTCCTCTCCCCTCTTCCTGAGTACGAACGCTCGCCTCCTGCTCACATCGCTTCTGTGATCACGTGTGTGAGTCTTTCCCTTTAAAGCAGTCGTCTCCCTCTCCCCTCTCAAATCTGCAGACTGGGACCTTCCCAGGCCACCGGGGCTCCTCTCACCCCCTCCAGCCACAACTGCCCAGCACAGCTGGGTGGGGCCGGCGCTTGGCCGGGAGATTAGGTCACTGTGGCTTGTCCACACAGCTGCGTTTCTGGCAGGGCCCAGGAACCACTAATCCCATCCCTCATGGTGGAACCAATAGTTTAGTCTCAATTCCACTTTCCAGGCATGTTCCTGCTCCTGGAAACATGACACATTCATAATAAAACACGAGTCACCAAGCCCTGACTGTAACCAGCACCCACTTCCAAATGTCTTTCTGCAGGTCCCATAACCCTGGTGGAGGCCCAGGCCTCATGGAGTGGTGGGAGTGGCTGCCGTTAGGGCCACCAGGGCTGGTGACTGGGAGGTCTGCAGACACAGGGTTGGCTGTGCATGGGGGCTATTCTAGAGACGGTGGGCACAGTGACTGCCACGTCCGGTAGAGGAGCTTGGCAGCCTCATGACGTGCACTTCTTGTTGTGGCAACAGACACACCTAATCTGGAATTGGATGGGTGAAACAGGACCCACAGACCGGGTCCAAACCAGAAGAATGTCTAAGGCGTGCCAGCAGGGAGTTGGGAATTAGGTAATAGGGAGGGAAGGAGGCTAGTGCACCACTGGGCTCTGTCCATCTGCGGTCACCAGCCGTCCTGGGTTGACTGAGCTCCACGTGAAGGCAAGGCCAAAGCTGTCAGAGGAATAGGTCTGATTGAACACAGACCTCACGATCACGGATGTTAGAGCAGGAAGCAGCTTCCAAGCTAGTCTGAGATCCCAGAGGCTGGGCCAGTTGGGCCAAGGTCACAGCAAGTTAGGACCAGTCTCCGAGCCCTTTCCCTCCCAGTGGCCGTCTCACACGTGATGCCACAGTGCAGACACAGACAGGTAAATGAAAACGCAGGTGGGCAAACAGGTGACTATAGTTGATCCTGATTAAATGGTGTACAATTGCTCTTGCTCTCTTTTTGTAACTTTTTCTTTAATGTTGATTGAAATTATTTCCAAATAAAATGTTAAAAATAATAACAAAGCATTGCAGTATATGCCTAAAGAACGAAATGCAGGACCGGTGAGTCCCCAGTCCTGCCTGGCTGGTTAGGTCACAGGGACGTGACTCCGTGACTCCGGGCCTGGGCACGCTCAGGTTCTGGGTTTTGCTGCTTGTATTCATCAGTGCAGCAGCAGGCGGGACCCCTTTCTGTCCCTTGCATGTGGTTACTTTCTCTACCCCAGGATGTTCATTTCAATTAACCTCCAGGTAGGGGGTGAAAACCCCCAGCTGTGTGGCAACAATAAGGCTCAGCTCTCCTGCCACCTCTGAAAAACCGTAAATAAACAAAAACAGGAGGGATTTTATTTGATCTGGAAAAGGGTTAGTTAAGTATTTCAGGATGTTGGAAACAAAAGATATTTCAAATACCACAGGGGCTTTAAAGAGTGACTTAGAGGATGTAATACTGCCCAATATTAGCTGACATCAATGGAAAGGAAGCCACAGCTAAGAACCAAGCCCCAAATTTAAGAGGAAAAATAAATAAATTCAATGTCTTAGACCCCAAGACTTCAATGATTCTCATTTTTAAGTGAACAATAGTAGGATCAACATATATTTTAAAGTCCTTAAACTCCTTGTGACTAACCGGCCACTCCTTGTGCATCCACTGTTTCATTTCATCGTGGCAACATCTAGAGCTTAGAGGGGCTGTGGAATTGCCACATGGCCAGGCTTAAAGGACAACATCAGTGGTCCTCAAAGTGGGGTCCCTGGACCAACAGCATCACCCAGGGAAATTGTTAGGTATACAAATTACTGGACCCATCTAGACCTGTCCAATCAGAATTCTGAATGTATTTTAACAAGCCCTTAGGGTGAGTCCAGTGAATGCTACACAGTTTGAGAACCATTGTAATATTACTACATCTCATTCCCCAGTTTTATTTCTGGTGGAGTGTCAATTGCTCAAAGAGAAAGGCTTTGATCCAGCTCTGTCACTCATGCGACCTTGCGTAAATCAAACCCGACTATTGGGTCTTATTCGTAAATTCAGGGAATTTGATCAAATGACTCCTCATTTTCCATTTTTTTCTTATTATTTTGTTGATTCAAAATTATATCAGACTGGATTTATCTAACTCAAAGGTGCCCTCAACCTTGCTGCAAAATGACACACTGAGTGTTCATGCCTTTATTGACTTACCAGCCAGCAGGGAATCATTGAGCATGTTGGATTTCTCGTGCGGGGCATGTGGACAGGAACTCGGGAATGTGTGAAGCTTTTAGTCCTTTGCCTCACCAGGGTCTGGTGGGGACCGGGCAGGACAAGCCGTTCAGCTGATCTCCACGGTGGGGATGGGGAGTAGGCAGGGTCTGCGTCTGGCCCGTGCTGGGCCAACAGGGGCATCCGTGAGTCGTCTTGGCAGTGAGCACAGCGCTTGTGAACCAGACTTTGGCTTCAGCCTCTCTCTTTGCTGGGCCCCTGCGCTGTGGCCCGTCAGCCTGAGGCTGTAGACACCCCTCTGAGGACAGATGGGCCTCGGGCCAAGCCTCTCCTCTGTGTCCCGTCAGCTGCCCTCTCGTCCCAGTCCCCTCACCTAGTTCTTTCTGGCCTTTTCCTAACTCTGGAGAAGCTCGCAGACCTGTGCTCAGAGACTTCTGCTGCAACAGCCCCTCCATGCAATTGTCCACCCGCCCTGCCATAGCCTTCTGTATGAACCCTCTCCCTCCTAAGCCCATGCTGATTTTTATTTGAAGTAGGGCTGAAGCAGCCTCAGTGGGTCCCGGAGGAGCTCGGGAAATGCCCGGGTCCTGGCTTCAGGAGGCCTGTCACCTCCCCACATTTCACCAGGGGAGATGCCCAGGTGTGTCCCTGCAGTTGAGACCCTCTGGCCTGGGGCCTGCTGATCCTTGAGGAAGTTCAGCTGCCATGGCTAGGGGAGAGAGGCTGCTCCCAGGAATGGGGTGGCGGTGGGTGTAGCCCCAGGGGGAGGTCCCTGGACAGCCCTGCTTCAAGATGGTGGGGCTGGAGACCCTCACTCACCAGACAGGGAGGCCAGAGCCAGGATGTGCAGCCCGGGAACCCGGCAGCTCCAGGGCGCCCACAGCTCAGGCAGATGAGGAGAAATGAAGATTTATGGAACCGCACCTTCTCCGCCCAGCCAGCTCTGTTTACCAAACTCGTCTGGTGTCCCTGGTGATGGCGTTTGTTTTCTGTACAGATTGAAAGAGCTTTTGGAATCAGAGAGACCAGAGGTCAACAGGGGTAGGGGTGACCAGGCCACTGAGGGTCACAGGCTCCCAGGCTTTGCGCCAAAGTTCACTGGGGCCAACACGTTATCGCCAACACTCACGTCTCTTCCTCTTAGAGAAAGGGTTTCCTTCTTTGTTATTCCATTCCCGAATCTGCTCACATACTTATCCCTTTATTTAGGCAAAACTACAGAGAATACTCATTTAAAGATGTTGTGCTTTAAACTTCTAAGCCTGGAGCTTCTGTTCTGTAAAGATGTCATGCAAAGATCTGGGGCTCGGGGTGGCGGTTGTCAGACAACTTGTCATTCTCTGGGGCACTTTCCACCACATGCGACAGCCAGCCCCAAGCCCGGCTCTTAGAAGTCCACAGTAGTCACACACATAGGGAGAAACCTCCCTAAGCTCATCGGTCCCGCTTTTCTTCACGGTCTTGAGCCCGGGAGGGAGCCCTGCAGCGGGCCGGCTGTCAGCGGGGCGAGCTCGAGACACAGGACCAAGTAGTCCAGATTATGTGAAATTTAGGTGGAAAATTCTCAATGCAATCCCATCTGTCAACGATAGCACAGCAAAGCAGGCTTGACTGTTTTTGTTGTTTTGAACTAAACATGTGTCCCCTACCCGTGCCAGCCCAGGCTGTCCCTGGAGTGGAGCCCTCTCTGGGTCCACCTCTTCTCAAGGCTGTGCCCAGCCCACCCTGGGTCCCCTCTCCACATGCCTCACTCTCCAGCTCCCTGCAGTCCTCTCTCCTTGACTGAGGGCCCCTTCGCCACCCTCTGCCTCCCAACGGGGGCCTTGGTCTGTGGCGCGGGTGGGCCTTTCGCATTCCTTCCTCTCTGCCGCCTTCCTCACGCTTGGCGTTCTCCATCCACCTCTTCCTGGGCACACATGTCCTCTGCGGCTGCCGCGGAATCCGGGCTCCTGCTCTGCTCAGTCACTGAGTGGCCGTGGAAAAGGTTTTCCCACCTTGGCCTTCCCAGGTGTGTGGTGAGATCAGTGAGCAGTCACTTGGTCACACCTCGCACCACACGCCCGCTAGGTACTTAATTCTTACTCATATGTTTGAGCAATTAAACATTTATCCAGGTATCTCCCAGCGCACAATTCTGGCGCTTCCAAAGTCTATCAATGGAGTCTCCCAAAGAATTGATTTGACTTAAAAATGATAAAAACAAAACAACAAAGAAACAACAACACGTCTCAGAGCAAAACCCACCAATTGTTCTTGAAAAATAGGTCAGTACTAAGTAAGCCACAGAACACCCTCCGGTGCGTAAATGTTTAACATCGCGCACCACTAACACTTCACAACTTGAAGCGTCAGGAGACGACGCTGTGCACCAGGCGGTAGGCACCTGCTGGGGGCGCTGCTGGGACGGAGCCTCCTCACCACGATCCTGCGAAGTCTCAGCCTTCTCCCAGCCGCTCGCCTCTTCCAGTGACTTCCATGACTTAGGACAAAGGATTGGAACCAATTCCAGGAGAGGCGCACGGCGTGTGGGGGCAGGACAGGGGGTGCTGCTGGCATTTGGGTTTTGTTTCAGGCTTTGATCGGGGTTTTGGTTCTGAAGGGTGACAGCAGGACTGCTGGTCACCCCCAGGTCGTGGCTGACGTCTCAGGGCGGCAGGGCACACGTGGCTTCACAAAGCAGGAGGGGTGCAGGTCGGGGACGCTTGTAGCCTCAGCAAGTCCAGGACACTGGGGTACCGAAGCCACCCCCCAACCAGGGGGCAGGAGGAGAACAGAAGTAACGTGAGACACGCGGTCTGAGCAGCCTCCGCGTGGGCTCCCGGCCTCGGCAGTCTGCACACTATGATCACAGCTCGGCCTTTGCTTTTCCCTGTCAAGAACAGAACCGTTTCCCCCAGTGAATTTTGTGTGTAGTGCGGCTGCTCTTTAAAAATAAAATAGAAATTCCCCATTTGTCATGTTTGTTTTGTGGAAATGTGAGTACTCGCAGAGGAAATACGTGTGTATAAGGAAAGAGAGGAGAGCACGTTTGGCAAAGTGTGACACGGTTTCTTTCACATTATTTCGATTTTCTTCTCTGCTTAGCGGGGCCCGGTTGCACCTGTTGGACATCTTGGTTCGAGGGTCCCGCCGCCGTTTCCTTGGACCCGTACAAGTGCTGACGAGAAAGTGAATGCAGAACAGTGTCCCTCCCCAAAGCAAAGCGCCAGAGGCCAAACGCAATACTATTCATCTTGTTGTCATCATATTGTGCTAGTGCTAAGTTATACTGCTGTCTAATGTTAGAAAAACTCAGACATGTCTGGGGGGAAGGGTTGGGTGGTGCTAAAGACTAGAACGGTTCAGTGCTCACTGCCGACTGTGTGGGTGCTTGAGAATCCCCCAGGTCTTTCAAAGGACAGGTTTGGCGTCACCATGGATCTACCTGAAGATTTGTTCCTGCAGTTTTGGCTCCCAATCAAAGCTTCCACCTGTGGTTTCAGGTCTAGGGGTCCCTTCTAAGCACCCGCAGGAAGGGCTGGGCACACTTGGCTCAAATTTATACAAAGCTTAGGCTTTACGAAATTGGTCATACATGCGTGTTGTCCCTGAGATGCCGTTTTCTGCAAAGAGAGCAAGGGGAAAGGCACATGGTGCTTGGCCTATGCTGTGACCACCAGTCAGTCTGACACCTGGTCAAGGATCCCGGATGCCACGCTGTTGGGCTCCTTTTAAGTGAGTCCTAATTATAAGGACACTAACTCAGGCTGTGTCTAAGCACACACAGTGATTTAACTGCTATCTACCAACGTGTAGCTAAATCAAAGCTTTTAAAAAGGCAGCTCAACACATTCAAATATCTGAAATCTTAATTCTATAGCATGTACTTCATTTATCTTCTCTGCGGAATGTGAGAGGATGTGGATATTTAATCTTAATGTGACTTGAGAGAAGTCATTGTATTAGTCAGGATAATCAAAATGTTTTCTACTGTCCAGACAGCGTGGTCCTCTGGGCTCTCTCTCTCTGTCCGCTGCCAGGGACACTTGCCAGGGTCCTTCAGCTGCTCCGACCTCGGATGTAGGTACAGGTGTGCTCACGTGCATTTAGTTTGTGATCTGCAGCAGGATAAGAAATCTTTTAGTGCCTCCTTGGTGGCACTGTGCTTTATGTTTGTGTATTTGGGGATGGTTTATTTTATTTTTAGGTGTGGGACTATTCCATGTCCAAAAGTGAGTCTCTGATTTATGATCACAGGCTGTTCACATTTTTAAAAAATTCAATGAGTAAAGTTCACTCCAGTTTCCTAAAATTGCCATCCTCTTTGTCCTCTATAATACTTATGGTCTCCAGCTTGAGAAAAGTCCAGACGTTTTACTTCGATAGGCATTCACCAGGGGTGACAAATTCAAGGTAGCAAAGATCACTTATTTATGAAGGTAAATGTCTCGAGTCTGCAAGCTTGATGCATGAGATGGCTAATTGTATTTTGTATTCTGTAAAGAATCAAGTAGAACATTATAATTTTAATTTATTTCTGAGAGGACTATAGAAACACACACAAATATACACAAGAATATTCATAACTACATTTTCTACTTCATTGTTGGATTTTTATTAACATCCAGAATTGGGTTTTTATTTAAAAATGCACATGTAACCCAGAGACTTATAAATAATTTACAATGTCCGAGTAAAGAGTGGCATATTTTCCATAATTTGGTAACACTGAACTTAATTTATCATTTCGGGAGTGATTGTGGAATTCGATGCAATGATCTTGAAAGAAAAGCAAAAGCTAATTTCAGCCTCAAATTTCTGCTAATTGAGTAATTTAAATCTCTACGACCTTAGCTTCCAAATATTTTGGCCACATAAAACAAATGGAAATTGATTTGTTAGCAATATCAAGTTTTGTGGGTGCAGCCACCCACCCGTGCATCCATTCCTCCATCCTTCCCTGGCCTGCTCACTCGTTCCCGTCTTTCTCGCACGTTCTCTCACACTAGTGAGTGGGTTTCCTTCCGTTGGGGACACGGTGCAGGGAATTGCATGTTGACAGCATGGGATGCACCGTGCAGCTTGCCTTCTTTCCTTCTTTCCGGCCAGTTACTTCATCTGGAGGCGGTTGAGAGAAATGCGTAATTAGAAACACGAGAGGGCTTCGGAGGACTTCCTGAAGCCTCCTCGTGCCTTTGGACAGCGCCCTTCGGACGGGCGGCCCCTATTTCAGGGGCTACTGAGCAGGTGGACTAAACTGTGCCTCTCGGCAGTTTGACCCTAGAAGTTGCAACACAGTCTGGAAAGGTGAGATTCTAGCCAGACCACTGCCAGTTTCTCATTCCCCGGGATGTGAAGTGCCATCCTGCGATCCTGGGACCTGCGGCAGGTCAGTAAGAGCAACTCATGCAACTGCCAAGGCCTGGATTAGCCACCGAGGAACGGGCTCCTGCCGGCGGCGAGGGCACGAGAAAGTCACACGTAGCCAAGCGCTGTTAGTCTCGGCCAAAGCCAGAATGAAGAACAGTATACCTGACTGATTGACAAAACCGTGTCATCAGCATTATCAACCAATTGTAGTACGCAGGTGAAGCAATTTATCTTCTTATGCGAAAATAAAAAATTCAGTCTACTGTTCATATACGCTCGTATCCCATAAGGGGTAATATTAGCGGCTAATGTTAGGTTATAGTTCTCTGCAATGAATCAAAGATCTAAAACTAAAGAGCTCACATATTTCTATGCTCCACTGGGCAAGCATTTCTCTAGAGTAATCTAAGATGAAAAATAACTTTTAAGTAGCCTCATCCATGGTTTTCTTAAATAAAGAAATACCAGAAACATGTAGAATTACAAGGCCGTTTTCAAATCAGTGGCGTTTCCCCATCCTATGATTGGTGCGAGGCTTTGGGGGCGCTGGTGTGTCACACCACAGGGGGCAGCTGTGCCAGACTGTGTTTATTTATTGAAAACTTAAAAGGAGCACAAGACCATCGGGATGGTCGTGATTTTACAAAGGATTAGATCAAATAGGAGTGGGGCTTTAGCGTGCTGTCCAAAACCAATGTTTAGAATAGGATAAAGGAAGCCCCCAAATGCAACAAAACACAAGTCCCTTGGCTTTTTCATTAAGATGTTTATCCCGGGTGGGATCCAGTTTCCTCTCTTTTGAAAGGGAGGCCTTGGCATCAGAGGGCATCCGTGTTCCGGTCTGACGCAGTCCTTTTTCCATATGAAATGTTGGCTGCCCTCGAGGGGGAGCCAGGGCTCCTGCCCCCTCCTCTCCGCTCCCCCGCAGGCTGAGTGCTCTGTCCACGCGGAGAAAAGACAGCTCTGTGCCAGTCGTGGGTAAGTGGCTAAGATGAGAGATGTGTGGGTTAATCATACATGGAAGCTTACCTTTTCTTTAACGATGAGAACATTTAAAATGTACTCTCTTACTGATTTTCAAGTATACCTCTGCCTGGCCCTGTAACCCCCCTGGGGTAGAGGAGCCCACCAGCCAGGGTGAAGGATCCGTAGGAGATGACGCATGGGGCACACTGTGGTGTGCTGAGGGCGGGGAGAATGGCCCCCTCAGCTGGCAGCTGCTCGCCACCCTCCCCTGCACCCCAGGCCTGACTCGCCAGCTGGAATCAGCAGAGCGAGGAGGGGTCAGCCTGCACACCAGCACTGTTTGTGTTACTCCGCGGGGTGAAAGAGACCCGAGACGTTTACGGCCCAGACAGGTATTTAGTGCTGATTTATAAATACTGCTTGGGCACGTAAGTCCATTTATCACTCATCTCCACGGCGGCCGCAGCTTGCTGCGAGGACCTTCTTAGAGCACAGCGCCTGGGAAAGTTTACACGGTCTGGGAATCAGAGCATGGGTGCAAATAGAAAAGAAAAAACCCCACCGTGGAGACAAGTGGGGGCTATTCGGGCACAGTGACTTGTGCTGTATTTCCCCAGGACACTTGGAAGGCAACCACGAAGTGAAACGTGGGAAGAAGTAGCTATTCCTCTGAATCTTTCCCTCATGGACGTGCTCGAGCCCAAAGGCACCAGAGCTTTCCTTCTCCGTTTCCTACCTTGCTACTCAGCTCTTGCCCTCACCCCCAAACTCTAGCATTCACCCAACTCAGGGCACCCCGTGGGCCCAGGAGGAGCTCCCAGTATCAGCCCACTCCCTGTTTCTGACTGGTGTCTTCACCTTTCCATCTCCCACTTGCCCCAGAACTGCCCTGTACATTCCTGTCCTCTGTCTCTCAGCACCTGTTCTCCAGCTGCCCCCGCACGGTGCTGAGGCTGCATGTGAACCTGCCAGGAGTGGACATTTAGTGGGCAGAATGGTCCCCCGCAGCGGGCCACTGCTCCTCGGCAGCACACGTGGGTCCCCGTGGGCAATGGGGCCACCACGCTATGGGTCAGCCCTCAGGGAGGCCACGCTCCAATGCGTCTTGGCCTCGCAAGCTTTTCTTCTCATACGAGGTTCTTGGATAGGTCTTCGGATGGCTCGTGGGATGTGGACAATAAGGAGTTTGGGCGCCCTGAGAGTCTTCCCCGAGGGTCAGGCAGAGCCCGTGGGAAGGAAGGCAGGGGCTGCTTTCTGGAACAACGGACAGAGAGGCGGTATTGTGAGCAGTCCCAGCCCTGCTTTGCCACGCCCCGTCGTGTGACCTTGGTGAGTCACTGAAACGCTGGCTCTGTTATCTGACCTATAAAATAAATGGGTTGGAGTCTACGAGCTCTCTTTTTTGAGATTCTTTCACACAATGCTGGTTCTTTCCAAACACAATAGTACAACTTCAAATCCAGTAAATTGCACTTCACAAAGTCAACTGGTTTGTACCAAGTCAGCACAATTCTCACGGCTTCATTTTCCTTGTCGTTGTTGCTGTTATTGTTATTTGTGTGCACGTATTTGTGCACATGAGGGGAGCTCATCTGCTCATCCGGTTGTCATCCCAGCAGCACTGGCGGCAACTCCTGCAGCTGCATTTTAGCCTAGACTTTTGGGTGCCTAATTGTGTGTCCATGAAATATAAACACCCCAATACAAAAAAACATTTCTACAACTAGTCAGGAGCAGTCAGAGATAATTTTTAACATACAAAATATGGCCGTAGGTTGTAGAATGCGACATGCATATAGGTGCAGGAGAGTTGCATGCAGGAAAATGCACAAAGCTATACCCAGAAGAGGCTGGTGCAGCTCCAGCAGGGGTGCTGCGGTCCAGCTCAGACCCAGAAAGCGTGGTGTGAAGAAGGCTAATGCCACAGCAGGGAGGTACAGTGACTGCACAGTGCATCCACCTGACAACGAAGTTGCACAACAGATAAAGCAAAAACTGCCAACCAACAAGGCGCATGTCCTCATAGCAGCCAGAGACATTCTGAGGTGAGGAAGGGGCCACCTCCGCCACAGTCAGCCTGCAGCCTGTGCGAGGTCGCCCAAGCATGACACGGCATGTTTGAGGGACTGTGGACGCTGAAGCACCGGGCAGAGACCACTGCTGGCGGAGGCGTTGCTTGATTAGGCTGCACCAGATACGGTGAAGGATTCGGAAAAGCAGGCGGAAAGCTCGAATGTCGTCAAGGGGCTGAGGGCCACTGCTGTGCTCTCGCAGGGGAATGGTACCAGTTTTATTTGGAAAGGTGGGTCTGCACCTGGGTGACCAGTGAACACCCCACGGCCTGCGGTGTTTCAGCAGAACACCCACTGCCCGCCAGTCAGAGTGGCTGCAGAGCGCTGCAGCCTGCAACGGGGTGGGGACGGGCATGGCAGCTCCCTGAAGGCTCATCTCACTCTCTGAGCCTGTGACTCTCAGTCCAGGTCAGTCTGGACTTTCAGTCCTCAGGCCAATGTGACCTGCCGCTATGCTGAGGCCACGCGCAGAGCTGGGTCGCTCTTCCTTTGCTCCCCATGAGCTCCCCGGTGCTGCCCTGTCCCAAGTCAGGGGTCTTCCTCCCAATCCTCCCGGAGGCCTGGGCGAGGCTGGGTGGTGGCCTCCAAAGACGTCAGGTCCTAATCCCTGGGATCCATGAATGTTACCGTTTATAAGATAAAATAGGCTTTGCAGCTGTGATTAAGGATCTGCAAATGGGAGATTATCTTGGATATCCGAGTGGCCCTAAATGAAGTCACAGGGGTCCTTAACAGAGACAGTCACAGGGAGGTTGGACCATAGAAGAACGTAAAAGGAACAGAGAGAAATTTGAAGATCCCACCATGAACACCAGAGTGATGAGGCCACAAGCCAAGGAACAATAACAGCCATCAGCAGCCAGAAGAAGAGATAAATTCTCCCCTGGAGCTCTGAGGGGTGCAGTCTTGCCAACATGTTCAGTTCGGCCCCGTGATACCGATTTCAGACTTCCGGCCTCCAGAATGGTGGGAGAACAAACGCGTGTAGTTTTAACCATGAAATCTGTGGTCACTTGTGCCAGTGATCACAGGAAACCAACAGAGAAGGACTCCACTGTGGCCGGGCACTTGGCATGGGAAGGGGGTTGGGAATTAGATGCTGTGTGCCCGGCCTGCCTGGGCAGAGTCTGGAAAACACAGATGACCAGTGGTCAGTGCTGAGTGACCCTAGCCCCAAGCACTTTGCTTGAAACCTTTAGAGGATCCACTTGGGTGCATCTTGTTATAGGCATAAACTAGGGACACAGCATCATGGGGAAGAGAAAAAAAGTTTGAAAGGATTCTTGGTAAAATGCTTAGTGTTAGAGGAAATTTGCCATGTTTTCCAAGTTCATTCTTCTCCAGGGGCTAATTTCCAAGAGGCAGCGTCTTTCCTGTGCTCCCTGGCCTTGCAGAAGAGAGATTTGACGAGCTCCTCTGGTGGTCTCCTGCAGGATGTGTCTCTAATTCATGCCTTTCTGGGCCCCATGGTGATGCGATGGGAATGCTGGGCTCCTTTGGCAGCCATGAGGCATTGTCCTCTCTCTGCCCTGGGGCTTTCTGAGATGCTTGCTTCTAATGCTGGATCCAGGAGTGGTGGTGACAATTAACCACATCTTAAAGGGCCACCCACATCCTGTCCTGGGCCACAGTGAATGATGCACAAACTGTAGAGAAATCTGCCAGAAAGGGGGAGGGGTCTGCATCTGCTGTGCTGGTGAATTTCATTTCCAAGGTAGCATCACAAGCCTTGAGCTGAAATCTTCATCTCAATTCTGTGGTCAAAACAGAGGAGAGAAAATCCTCTACTTGGTTAGCACATCTGACCTGAAAGGGTGTCATCCACATACACGCCTCTGAAAGAGTTACACTGGTTGATGTCAAATGATGTTAAATCTTAACACCATGGGTGGGTGGTCTGCCTTGGCTTCTGAGACATCACAAATTGCTGTCTCTGGGGCCATAGCTCACTTGCAGATGTCTAGTCTGTTTGGGCTGCTATAACAGAATACCACAAACTGGGTGGCTTAAGCAATGACCGTTGATCTTTCACGGTTCTAGAGGGTGGGAAGTCCAAGGTTAAGGTGCCAGCACATTCAACATCTGCTGGTGAAGACCTGTCTGCTGTGTCACAGACAGCATCTTCTCTGCAATCTCACATGGTGGAAGGGGTGATGGAGCTCTCTGGGGTCTATTATCAAGGCACTGTCCCCATTCACAAGGGCTTCTCCTCCTGACCTATCACTGATCAGAAGCCCCACCTCCAACACTTTGAAGATTAGGTTTCAACATGTGAATTTTGGAGGAATACAAACATTCCATCAGTAGCAACAGTGAATCTTTGTTTGGCCTAGGCAGTTTTCGCGTTTTAGGAGGTGTTTGAGCGCTTTTCACTAAACCACGCACGTTCTGATTTGTCACATTCTCCGCAGCTGCCGCACTCTGCCCCTTGCATGGATTAACAGTCTCACTTGCATCCTACAGGCGACTGGGTGTGAAACGCTGCTCAGTGATGCCTGCTCACATCAGAACGATAATTTTTCTGTTCAGTAAGCCAGAGAGCAGACTAAACGCAGTCATGATTTGTAAACTGTATCTGCAAAATTATCAGTGTTGGAACAAGCCATATTTGCTGATCTTTGATGATGATTAGATGATGATTGAATGTGATGTGAGATACCTAAGTTTTATTGATTGATTGATTGATTGATTGACTGAGACAGGGTCTCATGCTGTTGCCCAGGCTGCAGCACAGGGGCGAGATCATAGTTCACTGCAGCCTTGAGTTCCTGGGCTCAAGCGATCCTTAGCCTCCCAAAGTGCTGGGACTACAGGCATGAGCCACTGTGCCTGGCAGGAGATAGCTAAATTTAAAGATATACTTAGGTTTAATTTTGTTCAGTTTGGTACAAAATTTGTGTTTATCTAAAAAAAACCTCCATGGTTTTTATGGAGTAAATTGAGATACAGAATAAAATTTGATTAAATTAAGAGTTTTTGAAGCTGGAAGAGACTTTAGGAAACATCTGGAATCCCGATTTTTCTTTTGAAAGAACTGACGGCTGGAGGAGGAATTTGAATACAACTGAAATGACTGACCTCTGAGTTTTTTCTTTTGCAATCCTTCTTTTTGAACATATTATGAAAAAGGCAGCACCTTCTTTTCCAGAATGTCTAGTCCCCTTCTTCTGCCCAGCTGAGAAGGTATTCCCTGGAACACCCGGCTGTGGCCTGACTGGAGGTACCTACAGTGTGCAAGTCTGCAGGCGCAGCCCTCTGTAATGCTGGATGGCGAGGACGACTTCAGCCGGCTGCAGCGGACACTGAGATACGGCTGACACGCGATCATGCGCAACCAGACACATGTGGGAAGACACAGCAGGAGCCAGGGTGTTGCCAAGAGAATCTTGAGGTTCACGAGAGACTCGGCTGGAGCCATCAGGAAACAGGAGCTGGGAGCTGACACGACCACATTATTTCTGTGAATACAGAATGCTCAGCTGTGAAGCCCACTGTTAACTCTGCAACAGCTTTGGCTGAGGGGACTACTGGGGTAGAGAGGTTAGTCTGAAGAGAATAAATGTTGCATTAATAATAAAAGCCAAGAGTAGCATTCATTCAACGTCCCTCCTTAGTATTGCAACGTTTGAGTCCAAGTCTTTGTACATTCGGTCCACTAAGTCCTCTGAATCTCTTTCTTGCATTTGCAGTTATTGTCACATGAGTGACCAGATGCTGGTGGTGTGACCTCGTGACACCTTTGCACTCACTCCTTATACCATCAGGATTCACTGTTGCTACCAGACTGCAGTTCTGCTCCAGAAGCTGAATGTGCAGCAGTGAACAAAACAGTGAAGTTTTCATCCTGGGGGGATGCAGAGCGTTAACTGGAAGTCTACAGACAGTCACACCAGTTGTCAACATGACTTTGGACTTCAAGACCAGCTCTGGGGAGGGAGAAGTGCTTTGGAGTCACGTGAGCCAGCCTGAGTCCCTGCTCTTCCACTGAGTATCTGTGCGACCTTGGGTTGATTACTCAAAATACTTTTTGACTTAATTTTAGTGTTCTATAAATCAACATCCTCATATTACTTTATGTATTTGGATTCCTGCTGGTAAACACTTAGCGTTTTGCCTGGCTCATAGAGGTCTGTTGTTATATACATTATTGGTAACTGAATGTGCCTCTGATAACTCATATGCCCTAAATACAAAATCAAAATAAAGACTTTGATAAAGATTATTTTCCAAACTAGAGCAGGATTATATGATAAATTATCCTAGTTCTTTATTTCCCAAAGGGACCGGGGACACTTTTACTTGATATTTTGGAGACTTTAGCCATTTTGCACTCGCACCTTCTGAATAGGACTCTTGTTTCCTTTCCCTCGTATAAAGCTCACCTAGTACCTTTTGCTTTTAAATTACTTGATTGATTTTGATCATAATTTTTGTCAAAAGGTGGAGAATCTGGTCCAACACTAGCTTCTGGGAAGTGGTTTATCGTTTGTGTTATCTCAAATCTGCCCAGGAAAGCCGTGTGTTGGCCACAGAGCACCATGGATAGAGTGAGTAGCTACGGAAAGAACAGCCTGGGCGAAGAATGTCTGAATCTTTTGACATTAAATATGCAGATTGAGATATGCAACACTTGCAAATTAATATGCATTGTGATTACAATCTCTGAGCTGAGGGCTGAATGTATTGAAGATATTGTTACCACAACAGGGTGGTGGTGGGGTGTGGGTGTGTTTAAAATTGGTTTCTCTTCTTTCCCTTCAAAAGTGAGTTGGTAAAGGGATGAGGAGGATGGATGGGTAAAATGCAAAGCGTGATTGAATGCCAGGACTTGGTTTTCACTACCAGCCCCCACGGGCTCGGAAGCAGAAAACCAAACCAAACACTCCAGGAATACTGTGCAGTATTCCTCCAGCCTCTGGGGCAGATGTGATAAAATCTGGGAAAATGTGGGGCTTTAAGGATGTTGCCTAGGAAAGAACAATGGTTGGATTTTTTCGGGGCAGGAAGTGTGGGTTGAATGAGTTTCTATTTTATTTTTTTTCTTAATGTCCTGGATATGTGAGTAGCAGTTGTAAGCCCCAAAGGCCTGGGCCGGGGTAGGGCTGCAGTCCTGGAGTGACGCACTCGGAGGTCCGCAGGCTGCAGAAGAGGGAGGGACGTGGCTGCACCCACACGGAGGCTGGCAGTTCCCTTTGGGGAGCTGCATCTCCGTGTCTGGAAGGGAGAGAAGAATGGGTGGATTCCATGCTGAGGGCCTAGAACCTTCTGACACATTATGTTCTGGTGGCTGGAATATTCGTTTTATCTGCATCCAGCGCTGTCCCTAAGCTGCAAGGCCCCTTGTTCTGCAGGAATGATGAAAGCTTAGAATTTTCAAATTTGTGCAACACATTCTATAAAGGAAGGGCCATGAGAGGCTGAGACGTGGACGTGGAATGACTTAGGTAGGATCTCAGCAAGACTGATTAGTTCTTTTAAAAGATTCCAAATGCGTAGTTGTAACCGAAGCACAACAATGACCGCCTTAATCTGCTGTGATCTTGAGAGGGCACCCACTGCCTGTCCCAGCAGGGCCGCGAGTTTGAAAAGTGCCCGTCACGGCTGTCATAGGACAGTGCGCAGCAGCGGCAGGCAGAGCTGCTTGACGAGAACCGCGAGGGGAGAAGGGCAGCTGCAGGAGGGTGGCTCAGGGACACAGGCACCGAAGGCCTCAGAAGGCTTGCAGGCCCCTTACCCAGAGCCAGTAGACACACCTTTAAACCACACGCGTACAATGCAAACCGGGACATCAGTGGCATGTAAAGAAACGGCGCCGAGGAGGGAGCAGGAGTCTCCCCAAAATACACAATTAAACTATTTCCATTTAGCCTTAGGCTTTGGCCTGCTCTGCGGTGTCAGGCATTAATCTCTGAGGATTCCTGAACAGGCATGAATGGAAATGACTCACTGTCCTGTAATTCCTTTTCCTCCTGTCTTGTCTTCCTCGGACAGTGCAGATCCTCCTGGAGTCATCAGATGCAGAGGAGGATGAAACCCTTAGAAGAAAACGGGCATAAATCTTCACGACCTTGGATTAGTCAATCGTTTTTTAGAGATGACACCAAAAGCACAAACAACAACAGAAAAAAATAGATAAATTAGATTTCGTCAAAATTAACTTTTGTTCTTCAAAGAACACTATCAGGAAAGTGGAAGAAAACCACCCACAGAAAGGGAGAAAATATATGCAAATCATATATCTGATAAGGGACTTGTATCCACAATATATAAAAAACTCTCACAACTCAACAATAAAAGACAGATAACCCAATTAAAAAGTTGGCATAAGACTTGTATAGGCATTTATCCAAATAAAAACACAAATGTCTCCTTAGCATATGGAAAGATGCTTAGTATCATGAGTTATTAGAGAAATACAAACTAAAATCACAGTGAAATACCTCTTCATACCCAACTAGGATGGCTGTAATAAAAAGAGGGACAATAACAGAACGTGGGAAATGGCATTCTCACACATTGCCGGTGGACATGTAAATGGTGCAGCTCCTTTGGAGATCAGTTGGGCGGTTCCTTAAAATGTTAAACATAAAGTTGCCGAGTGACCCAGGTATTTCATCCCTAGATATAAACTCAGAAGAAATAAAAACACGCTCACAAAAACACTCACGCACAATTGTTTGCAGCAGCACTATTTGTAACAGCCAAAATGTGACAATAACCCAAAGGTCATTAACTGATAAATGAATAAGCAAAATGTGGTGCTTGCATTATTTGCAATAAAAATGTTTATCCTTTTTATTATGCTAGGTGAAAGACATCAGATACAAGGGCCACAGATTGTACAACTCCATGGATATGACACGCCCAGAGTAGGCAAGGTCTAAAGACAGACAGTAAATTAGAGGTTGCCAGAGGCTGCGACTCCGACTGCTGAGAGCCTGGAGTTCCTTTTTGGGATGATAAACACGTTCTGGAATTAGATAGTGCTGAGGATTGCACAATTTTGCGGGGAAGAGGCATGTTGCTAGAAAGCTTCATCTGCAATTGATTGCTTAGGTACTTCAGATAAATCAATCAGAATCTATAGGAAAATGAGACAGGAAAGGGTGATCTATTAGATGGCTGGGGACATGGAGGAGGCTCCTGCCACGTGAAGCTAAGCAATCCTGAGGTGAGTAACGCCAAGAGCTAGCAAACGCGTGGAGGAGTCACCACGAGGGCTGGGCCAGGCCTGAGGGACTGGATGTGGCGGGGGAGGCGGGAGGTCTGGGAGACGTGTGCTCACGGGAGGCTCGTCTTCCCGGTGTTCCCTCCCTGCTAATTAGCGTCTCCCTACAACGTCTCATCACACTAAATTTTCCCTAAGTGGCTCGGTAGATTAATTGCTTCCTCACCCTCCGGCCAAGGATGTGGCCCCCTGGAGACGCACAGTTTTCTTTTGGCTCCGAATCCTACTAGGGGAGAGGGAGGTACCAAGATGAGGCTGCCAAGCTCGATCGACTTCCTAACAAATCGTATGGACACAAATCGAAGAGGCAAAATGCAAATTGTTTCATAAATCTGGACTCAATGTGAATGATTGGAGATTAATCATAAAACACAATAATTAAAACAAAAAAAAAGGTCATGCCCCAGAAATAGTTCACTATCTTTGAGAAGAAAAGAAACACACATGGTAGTGGGTTTGCCTAATCAGGGAAGTGGCTTACAGAAATGTCCCGGGAAAAGTCAAGGGGAAATTGGAACCTGTTGCTTCCAGGGCTTGAGTTTGCCAAGTCAAGGAGGGAATGTGGGGCCTGCCCCCCCAGGGCTGTGCCAGAGCTTGTCCTGCCACTGAGCCATGGCTCTCAGAAACGCAGAGAGGTGGAGGTGGCACTTTCCAGACACGCTGGCCCCCTTATCTGGCACAGCTCTGGGCGCGTGGCCAGGAGAGGCCGTGCAATGGCACGCGGTTCCAGGCTGGCCCTAGGCCCAGGGATCTCCCTGCCTGATGGAACTGACTCTTCTTTGACTTTTTAGAGAGGTGGTGATCACTGGCCTCCTATAGATTGCTCCGCGAGGAGAGAGAACTGAGTTCACTCCCCCGAACGCCAGTGTGTGGCTGGCCCCCAGGTCTGGGCTTGGCTATTATGAATAATGCCCCTATGAATATTCATGTTGCAGTGTGTAAGGGAATATGTTTTCAATTTTCTTGGGTTTACACCTAAGAGTGGAATTGCTGTGTCATGTGGTAATTCCATGTGCAGCTTTTAAGGAACTGCCAAAGTCTTTTCCGTAACAGCTGTGACAATTTAACTTCCCAACAGCAGGGGTTGAGGGTAATAATTTCTCCATATCCTCATCAACACTTGGCATTTTACATTTTTTTAAAATTATAGCTACACTAGTGGGTGTAAAATGCTATCTCATTGTGGGTTTGATTTGCATTTCTCTAAAGAGTAATAATATTTGCACCTTTTCATGTTTTCATTGGCCATTTGTCTATATTTTTTAGAGAGATGTCTATTTAAGGTCTTTGATCATTTTTGATTTGGGATATCTACCTTTTTATTGTTGACTAATAGAAAGTTATTGCTCACAGTTCTGGGGGCTGGGAAGTCCGAGATCAAGGCGCCAGCAGACTTGGTGTCCAGCGAGGGCCTGTTCTCTGCCTTCCCGACACATTCTCACGGGGCAGGAGGGGCAGGGGCTCAGTGGAGCCTTTTTGTAGGGACACTAACTCCATCTGTGAGGGTGGCGCTCTCGTGACGTCATCGCTTCCCAGAGGCCCCACGTCCTAATACTGTCACACTGATAATAGTTTCCCACACGTGAACTTTGGGGGAACATCAGCATTCATATTGTAGCCCAGCTTTATCGGACAATGGACTTCAAAGTATTTTCTCTTATTCTGTGAGTCGTGTTTTCACTTGCTCGATAGTGTCCTTTGATGCCTGAACGTCTGTGCTTCTGATGACGTCTAATGTATATTTTTTATTTTGTTGCACGTGCTTCTGTGTCATAGCTAAGAAAATGTTGATGAATCCAAGGTCACACAGATCTGTATATCATACCAGCTTTAGAGCTTTAGCTCTCACCTTTAGACCTTTGTTCGTTGGGAGTTTCGTTTGCGTGTGGGGGTGAGGGGGGTCCAACCTCATTCCCCTGCATGTGGGCACCCAGGGGTCTCAGCATCGCTGTTTAAAAGACTCTTCTTTCCCATTGAATTGTCTTGGCTGAACTTTTACAGTAAATAAAAAAATGAAACCTATTATGTGGCTTGCTTTTCTTCTAATGTGAATTTCCTTAGAGTCATTTCTGGTGGTTGTAACTGGACAGCATCTCTTACAATTTTCGTTGGTTTTACTTGTCATGTTCAAATGATCTGAATATAGACACAAGTGCTGAGTGCTGAAAATTTCACTTGTGTCCCTCCGTACGGAAACACGTATTTTTTCCCAATGACCCTGAGCCTTCACGCACGTTGTGCCACTCTGAAAATGCCGTGGTCACCTCTTGACCTTCCAAGAGTCAGGTCCAGCCTCCCCTCTATGCTGAGGTCACCCCAAGGCCTTCTGTACACCGACTGGGCTCCGACTAGCAGATTTTTCTACAATGAAGTATAATTACTATATTTTTTAAAATTTTTTATTTTATGTTTTATTTCAGAATATTATGGGGGTACAAACGTTTTGGTTACATAATTTGCTTTTGTACAGTTTGAGCCCAAGTTACAAGTGTGCCCATCCCCCGGTCAGTGCGCATTGTACCCGTCAGGTGTGCATTCATCTTCCCTTCCTCCTCCTCCCTCCTGCTTGATTTCCGTTGAGTTTTTCTTCCATACGTGCACGTGAGTGTTGAACAGTGAGTTCCAAGTTAGTACTGAGCGCATGTGGTGCTTGTTTTTTACTATATTTTTGTCCCTTTCTCCCTTAGCCGACCAGGCGGGAAGTGGGCCCCAGGGCTCAGGCCACACTTCTGTGGGCAACGTGAGCACGGTCCGTCCCCGGCAGCCGCTCTCCCTGGGGTATCGCTGCCCGGGCAGCACTGGGCATGCACGTGGCACCTGCCACAGTGGCCAGAACCATATCCCGCCCCGCCGATGGGGTGCCTACTTTGGGAAACCTCGGCTCCTACAGGAAACTTCTTATCAGCTTTCAGAAAAATCCCCAAGGTTTCATGTAGTAATTTGTGAGAAACCACTGGTCACGTGGTCCAGGTAGGGGGACCAGGATTCCAGGAGGACAGGAGTCAGACTGGCAGCTGGCCCAGCACAGCCAGTCCTGCGGGTGGGTGAGCAGCCCCGCCCCCACCCCACCATCCCTCCCGGCGCCGTGTGTGGCACATCCTGTCCTCTTTATGGTCCCTGCCTCCAGCCATGAGGCCTGGTTTCTCTTCCTGTTGTCATTCCTACACCAGTCCGTCGTCCCTCACCGTGTCACTGAGGATGCGCGACGTGTGTCACCCACAGTCACCCACAGTCCTGTCCCCGCACCTGACCCGGCCTCCGCAGTGGTCCAGGCCTGGCTCAGCACTGGCCTCAGCATCTCCTTCACGTCCGTTCCAGCCCTGTCTTTGGGGCTCACGCGGGCAGGAAGGCGCCTTCCCACCCTGCCCCTCTCCCGCCCTCTGTCCCCACCCTGCCCCCAGCGGTGCCCACGGGTCACGCCGTCTGTCCGCCCTCGTGATGAGTTGCTTATTGTCTCACTTGGGGCATCAGCCTGGAGAGTTTCTATCCTCTTCCTCAGACCCGACTGGATAAGCGCTCCTCTTCCCACCTCACCCTGAACTCAGTGTCTACACAATAGTTTGACCTCGACACGCCCATTTCTGTGTCTGTTTACGCTGCTGTCATGGTAGATGCTCATGGCTTCGCGTTTGTGGAATGTCTGTTCACGGTGGCATCAGGAAGCAGCTCACGGGCAGGGGCTCGGCCACACACCTGCTGGTTCTCCCAGCTGCGGTCCCACACCGGGCGGCGCGCACACCAGGCACTCACACAAGGCTACCCACGGCTTGCATGGAATGAATTCATGCACACACTTATTAAGCCTCTAAAATTTTTGGTCTTTGTGATTTGGGGGACAACGTTGTCCAATCTCATAATGTTACTGGACATTGGAAAGTTTTACTGCCTCAAATGACTCGGGGTGTGTAGACCTGGGCAAAAGGGAGGAAAACAAAGAGATTCCCAGAGAGGTTTCTGGAATGAAAAGTTTCTTGGCGTTTGTGACCCTACAAACCACAAGCTCTGTGGTCCGGGCAGGAAGGACAGAACTGCTGAGCCCTGAGGAATGTGTGCACACTGGCCCCCGTGCCCTGAGCTGAGAGCATCTGCAAAGAATGTCTCCTGTGATTAAAACCCAAGCGTGACCTCCAGGCTGAAAGCAAACTCCAGGGAAAGTAGGTACTTTCTTTGCCTGTCAGCGCTCTTGCCACCGAGGGAGACGCCCGCTCAGGGGCTCCCTCCGCACTCACCGCTCATCAGCCCTGCTTGTCAGAGGCCGTGGCTGAGGAGGAGAAGAGGAAAGGTATCTTGCATGATTGGCTGTGTTTTCCTTTGTCAGAAGATAGCAACTGAGGAGTGATTTAAGGAGAGCTGAGATATGCGCTTAAGATCTCTTTTGAAAATGGTAATTAATCACGCCTGAGTCATAGGCGACTCTACCAAAACAATATCTGACTTTTTGTAGAGCTTCAACTTTTCCAAGTATTTTTATGTCTTTTATCATAAATTTACTTTGCAAGAGGAAGCCAGGTCCAGTGTACCAGCTTCCCTTGCGTGGGCCCTTGTCCTTCACCATGGTTTTCTGTGCACAAATACATAACTCGGGTTACGCACTGATTTCAAGTAATCGTTGTTAAACACTTGGTATTTGTTAATCACCTTTACATTTGCTGTTTCATTGACCAGGAAATACGGTTCACACAGACTCACGTACTTTCTCCCCAGGGATTCCTGACCCCTCCGCCAAAGCGACTTCCAGGAAAATCTGGACCTACTTGGAAGATAATTTCTGTTTCCCGCCCTGTACATTGTCACTCATTTATGGCGTTTGTGGAAGGCATGACGCGTATCTCATCCTTTCCTTCATGTGTGCAAGAGGCCTCAGCCCACGGAACATCCATCTCGCGGGCTCAGCAGTTCTGTCCTTAACGCCAGGACCGCAGAGCTTGTGGTTTCTAGGGTCACAAACCCCAAGAAAGTTTCCATTCCAGAAACCTCTCTGGGAATCTCTTTGTTTTCCTCCCTTTTGCCCAGGTCTACACACCCAAGTCATTTGAGACAGTAAAACTCTGCAGTGTCCAGTAACACCATGAGGTTGGACAATGTTTCTGGTCTCTGCCACCTCCCAGACACCCTTCTCCAGGCCCCCCCTTCCCTCCCCTGGTCTTCTGGGTGGGACCATCTGGCTTTTCTGTCCCTTCCCAGTAAGCTGAGGAGGGATCCCAAGCAGTCAGGCTTAATGTCCTAGAACAAAAATATCTCCCCACCCCGTCCCAGCCCTAAAGGAGCCTTGAGAACCGCCCGGGTCAGTGATGGTGGCCTCCTGCAGCCCCGAGAACAGGGCGCGCACCGAGGCCCATACGACACCGTGACCGGCAGAACACAAGTGGTGACAGTATCCACACACACAGCCCTTTCACCCCTGATCCCTGTCTGCATCCCAGCCCTACAGGCTTTCCAGAATCAAAACCTCCCTGAGGCTGGAGAGGAGGGGGTGCAGAGGAAAGGCTCACAAATGAAACGTCTGGGATTGGTCCCACCAGAAAGTCACTGTGCCTTGGGGGCCGCAGGTGTCGATGTGCACATAGAGACAGATGCGTGATCAGTGTGAGGAACGCCTGACACGGTCTTGGGGCCGCTGCCCTGCTGTTGAGGGTACTGAGGAAGGACGGCGTGATGCTGAGATGACCCTTCATATTTTCTTACTGTGGGTTCACGTTTCTCAGACTGAAAAGAATCCACTCGTCACAGGCAGTCTGCACGCGCTGCACCCGCAGCTGAGGGAACAGTGGAACTAAAGCTACCACGTACGGGTGGGTGTGTTTGTTTTCAAGTTATTCACACAGGTTGCTCTGTGCTGATGAAACTTCCAGTGGCGAATGGCTGCGCCTACAACCGTACAGCCTGTGTGACCACCGACCTCTAAGGACAGCAGAAGTCATTATTTCCTACCTACCTTCTCTCCTTCCTTCATTTAGATTTGCCAAGAGCTGAGGGAGGCATAGGTGAGTATACGACACTCATTTTAAAAACAAAAATGGAAAAAAGAATAAGAAAATTCCTTTGTGAGAGAGAGACACATACACCCTGAGTGTGGCCGAAACAACAGACATTTATCTTCTCACAGTTCTGGGACGAGAAGTCAGAAATCCAGGGGCCAGCAGGGTTGGCTCCCTCTTTCTGGCTTGTAAGTGACCCCGTGTCCTTACATGACCTTTTCTCCGTGTGTGCAGAGAGAAAGAGATCTCTGGAGTCTCTTCCTCTTCCTGTAGGGACACCGGCACTTTTGCAGTCGGGCCCCACGCTCATGACCTCATTTATCCTTCATCACCTCCTAAAAGGCTCTCTCTGCAAACACAGTCACATTTGGAGGGACACAATTCAGTGCACAATATGTGGTACGAGTTTTAGGGTACTTAGAGATCTGGAGATAAGCTCAGTGGGTGCAGAAGTGTGGCAGACACAGCACATTCCAGAACTACTGCACTCGCTCAAGAATGAGGGGGCGGAGTTAAAGCTGAGCAAACACGTGGTCTGTTCCCCCAGGCACTAGTCCCAAAGTGCAGCAGTGGGATATTTAGGTGTGCTCAGCCACGGAAGTCAAATAGACCTAGGAGACCTCGTCTGCGTTCGTCGGCCTCCTGCAGCGAGGGCAGCTCTGTTACCTTCACATGCCCCGTGGGAAGGCGAGGTTTTCAGCTGGACCGAGCACTGGAAGCCAGTGGCACGCCGTGGTGCAGAGTCACGTGGTCGTATCTACCAGAGGGATGTCACAGCGGGGGAACTGTGGACACAGATGTGGCGTGCCTTCCACTTACCCTGATGGCTTTGAGCTGGCTTTCCTGGGGACATCAGCACGCCTTCCTCGCCCTGGGAAGAGGATGGTGACGACCAGATGTGCAAGCAAAGCAGGCAGGACGAGGCCCACCCTCTCTGCGCTCCAGGCTGCCCACCTGGCGGGGCTTGACAGGGCCTGGACTCCCACCAGGCTCGGCACTTGCTTGCCTCTTAGCCCCAGGGCACACGGGTGTTGCTGGCTCTTTCCAGACTGCAGATTAAAGCTCTCATGATCTGTAAGTCCGCCAGAGATCCTCTGTAGTTTTCAGCCTCCAGCTGGGGACTCAGCTGCCTGGCCCAGTCACCAGGAACGCTGAGGTCAGAGCCAGAGATCCTCGCCCTGACTCACGCCCAGGTGCAGGTGCTCAGGTGGGAGCCCCGGGGGGCTGTGCTCAGGCATCTGGAGCACAGAAGGGAAGCGGGCTGCCGTCAGGGTGAGTCTGGCAGGTATGGGGCCCCAGGGAAAGCTCCTGTGAAGGCCTATTGGCAGGCGGATTTGCAGGTGGACAGGTATCCCTGGACACCCTGACCTGGACTCTACCCACCTGGCCTCTTGGAGTATTACAGGTGGTTTCTGCTCTGCTGACAGCCTGGACTGAGTGAGCGTAGCTGGGAAGGTTTCAACAGGCATCACCAAAATGATGCTTAAAAATTCCCAAGAGCCCTTCCTATTCTGTCTGGTTTCTAGTGCAGAGCAGACCTTCCTCCCTGTCTAGCTGTATTGCATGAGGTGAGATCCTATTTCCAAGGTTGGTGAGTGACTTTGAGTAAAACATTAGTTTAATAGCGTAGGAGAAATGGAAAGGCTGGCGTCTCGGAACTCTGGAGGACCCTAAGGGATCCAATTACTTCGTTGTGTAGATAATAAACCCCACAGCCGGAGAGGGGCAATGACTTGTCAGGTCCACCAGGTGGTTAACGTGACCGACCCGGCACACTGCGGAGCCTTCGGGAAGGGGCAGCGCCTTGTTTAGTTTGGAACGCGGCGCAGAGTAGGTGTGATCGATGGCATTACTGCTCTGAATCATTTGTTTTCTTTCTGTGAAAGGACATTACATGCCCCACTGTTGCCACTCAGCTCGCAGGGCTCCCTGTGGGCGTCCCCTCCCTGCTGCCTGCGCTGCACTTGCCCCTGCCCTGGCCAGGTGTGAGTGCCAGTGACAGGCTGCCCACTCTGGGCAGAAGCATTAAGAGGCAGCTGGCGTTTCTAGTAGCTTCTTATTCTTTTCTCTCAGTATATCCGTATGGGACTGTTCTAGCCTGTACTCGGGACGGAAGACAGTGCAGAGAACAGACCACAGGCAACGTGCAGCAGGCACGTAACATGATCCGGAACAAGCCGTTGTTATTGTTAGCCTCTGAGGTCTTGAGCAGTCGTTCCGCCAGCAGCTGACCGGCGCAGCTGGGGTGCAGTGACTACAGGTTGAATGAACGGCAGGAGAAATGCCCAGAGATAAGAGCCATTTGTTTCAGCGCCGTCTAGATTGTGGTGTTCATCTGCATTTTACACTGCAGCTTTTACAAGGTGATGGTGTGATAAATGAGGCTGAACTGGAGGAGTCTGGTCATGAACAAGAGATACCAAGATGAAGGAGCATTCTTGAGAATGTAGCATGAAGTGTGTGCAGAGCCAGCTCAGTGAAACTGCCCAAAATATATGCCCTGCACGGTGGTGTGGACGGCCGGCCCCAGCTGTTTGGCCACTGAGGGCCTCAGCGTCTGCGGCCGCTGCTCTGGCCGTGTTGGGCCTCTGGACAGTGTGAGGAGTGTAGCCACCGTCCCGCCTGGAGGAGACCAAAAGTAGTTCCAGCGAAGTGGCCAGAACGTGCCCTGTCCCCTCTCTAGAATACTTTTTTTTTTTTTTTTTTTTTTGAGACAGAGTCTCACTCTGTTGCCCAGGCTAGAGTGAGTGCCGTGGCGTCAGCCTAGCTCACAGCAACCTCAAACTCCCGAGCTCAAGCGATCCTCCTGTCTCAGCCTCCCGAGTAGCTGGGACTACAGGCATGTGCCACCATGCCCGGCTAATTTTTTCTATATATATTTTTAGCTGTCCATATAATTTCTTTCTATTTTTAGTAGAGGTGGGGTCTCGCTCTTGCTCAGGCTGGTCTCGAACTCCTGAGCTCAAACGATCCGCCCACCTCGGCCTCCCAGAGTGCTAGGATTACAGGCGTGAGCCACCGCGCCCGGCCTCTAGAATACTTTTGATGACTTAAACTGCAATGAGACACCAAGACGGACACCAAGACAGAAGGGCTGGTGACCATGTCTATGTGCTGTCTACTCTTTCCCAAGCAACATCCAAACGAAACCGAGAAATGACCACGTCTTCTGCCTCCCACGGCCTGAGCAGATCTGCAGGTTGGGCTGGCGTGGCCGGACTGGATGGAAGACATGGTGTGCGCCCCCCAGCCCTGTGCCCTGGTGGGGAGCAGACGGCTGTGCCCACCTGTGTAACTGCATCTGAGCCGGAGTGAGGGGCTCCCAGAGAGGCTCAGTACTGCCCCCTCCAGGGCAGAGCACACCCAGACGCCACCCAGGACAAGCCCATCATGGGAGAAGAGGGGTCGGTCTCTCCCTTACGTGTAGGAGGAACACGGGGTGAGTGGATGCTCCATACACAGGGGGCTTGCAGACTAGTGGATTCGTGGTCCGCATCTAGGGCCGGCCTTGCCTGGGATGGGCATGGTTCCATCAGGGAGACGAGTGCTATGTTGGGGGTCCCAGGAGGCCCAGCCCTGTGGGGATGTCCCAGATGACCCTGTCCTTGTGAAGGAAGTGAGAAAGCAAACACGGGGACCATGACATCACTTTTGCTAGTGAGGGAAGGGGACAAGGCCAAGTCTGGAAGGTCAGATGCAATGTTTGGCATTTGTGAAGTTGTGGGAAGGAAGCTAGGAGAAGCTCGGAACACCAGGGGGAAACACCAGAGGGGGGGACACCAGAGAGAGGGAGACACCAGAGGGCAGACACCAGAGAGAGGACACCGGAGGGGGAAACACCAGAGGGAAAGAAACACCAGAGAGAGGGGGACACCAGAGGTGGGAGGATGCAGGTTAGAGCCAGGCTGGGGCAGGCTGGGGCAGGCTGGTCTCTGCCTCAGTGTCAGACCAAGGAGGCTCCATCCGCATCCTGTGAGACACAGAAGCGGAGTGCCCCGCACCAAGGACCCCTCCGCACCAAGGACCCCTCCACTGAGACTGCGTTCTGGGCCCACAAACGCTGGGACTAGGGAGACAGCAAGGCCAGCACACTGCACTCGGGATGGGGTTGGGGTCGGTGTGGGCTAAGGTGAGTTTTTGTCCTAGGAAAGGTACAGAGGAAGTTTGGGGTGTTTAGCAGATTTCCTTCTCTTTCCAAAGTCTCTTGCTGTCTGCCCTTTGTTAGGGCTGCTGGGCTGGGGGCCCAGGGGGAAGTGGTTTTAGCTGGGGGGGGCGCATTTGGAAAGTTGGCGAGACAGACAGACAGACAGACAGACAGGGAGGTGGGGCCTGGGAGGGCTGGGGTTGGTCTGGCTGGTGCAGCTGCTCCCAGGCAGCAGCCACCTCCTCCTCCCCCTCCCCTCCCCCTCCCCCTCCCCCCTCCCCTCCCCCTCCCCCTCCCCCTCCCCTCCCCTCCCCCTCCCCCTCCCCCCCTCCTCCTCCGCTGTTTTGTCTGGACTCATTTGCTCAGCCTGGAATTTCTGGGGCTGCATTTAGCCCAGACATGTGGCAGCACCTGGAGCTCGGGGACATCCCCCTGCACCCCCACACCCCCTTCCATGAAGCAGCACCTGGTGAGATTCCTGGGGGGCAGCCAGACGAGGACGAAGGCTCTCTGGGCTCTGTCCTGGCATTTGACTGCGAATGAGAGGCAGGCAGGGAAAAAGCCCACCAAGAGCTCACCGTGCTGTGGTGTGATCTGGGTCTCTGACCACACCGCGCAGCCGAGGCCCACCTGTAACTGGCCGGGGTGTTGTCCAGATGGCACAGGTGTCTGCGTGACCCTGTCAGTGTCTCTCCCAGGCCAGTCCCCTCCAGGACACACCAGGATCAGGCAGCAAAGGCCCCCGCAGGTCCCAAGACAGACAGCGGTTCCCGTGCAGCGGTGTGGGTGGCCGGTGGCTGCGTGGACAGCCCTGAGAAAGGCGGCTGTGCAGGGCGGACACCTGTGGATCCACTGAGGCCGAGAACTCAGGACACCGAGTGCCAGGCGGGGACGCTGTGGGGGTCTTTCCCCCACCTTGGATCTGAACTCAGCCCTGCGGCGGCTGTGAGCTCCACATCTAGAACTCATTTCCAGCCCTAAGCACTGAGGCTACACTGGGAACAAAGAAGTGATGTTGAAAAAGGTCCCAGACCCAGACAGCAAGAGATTCTCCGTAGGCCTGATAAGTCCAGCGCCCGGGCAGGTGGGCAGCGGGGCACGCACCTTTGAGGTGCTCCCAGGTCCACCTCACTGTGACCCACCTGAAGACAGTGAGGAGGGAGGAGAGGAGCACTGGGGCCAGCACGGAGAAGGCTGGCTGCCCTGGGGACAGATGACAGAGGCAGCCGGGCCAGATACACAGAGGCTGGAATGGCCGGAGACTGGCCTCCATAGGGGGAGGCCATGTGGAGGGATGAACGGAGGCGAGGGGCTGAGGGCACGTGATGGACACCATCCTGGTTGAGCACTGGCTGTGCCACTACGGGGTCCATGGCCTGGAAGAGTCTGGATGAGTTCCCCCCGCCCCACCCCATGGACAGAGCAATTGATGGCACCTCCCCTAGGACAGCTGCCAGGGTCTATGGGGGCTTTGCACACCCAGTGCTTGCCTTAGCATTCAGCATACAGCAAGTGCCAAATCAAGCAGATAAAGGCTCTGGTCCGGCCTGACGTGGTTTAAGCCAGACCCCCACTAGCCCCCTGTGGGGTGTGTAAAGCACCGGAAGGATGCACCCGGACGAGGCGACGGCCCAGGTGAGAGGCTGGCCAGGCGCTGGGCTGATGAGTCCCCTAGTCCCAACAAGCCCAGCCTCAGGCAGTCCCCGCCCACCACGACCCTCTCTGCCGCCCAGCGTCTTGCTCAAGTGCCGAGCCACGCGGGGTCCCGAGCAGGTCCCAAGTGCCCCCGCCTGCCCCCTCCTCTTGCTCACACTCCCTCCTGCTGCGAGTGCCAGGTTGAAGGCTGCTCCTCTCTGGCCCACCACTTGCCTCTCTGGCAGAAGCAAATCTCTCCCCGCTGCCTGTCCCCGTCCTTCTGCGTCGTGGTCAACCTTGTACTACACACATTTGCAGCTGCGCATTATTTCTCTACTGGAACATAGAATCCTCGCAGGCAGGACCACATCTTGGCCATTTTTGCCTCCTTCATGGAACGAGGCCAGCAGCTGGCCGAGGAAAGGCCACTGCAAATAATAATAAGGGTCACCGACAGTCCTCTGTTTGAAGGACAGAGGTTTGGAGGACGGTCCCAGTGCTTGGCTGTATCAAGAAGACAGTGGTGCCTTGTGGCTTTGGGTTTGGGAATAAGATGCCACCATCCCCAGGAATCCTGCAGAATTCGGCAGAGTCCCCCTTTCTGGCTTACAACTCCAGGGAAAGCTATAAGCGTTGTCCGTCAGAATTTCCTCTCTGTAAAATGGGGTCAGGACTGCGTCCTCACATGAGTGGGCCGTGGACTCGAGGTGGCGGTGCAGAGCCCGCCGTGCTCCAGCACCCACTAGCATTACCTACTGGCCGGGCAGGCTGGGGGGAGCGGGGCCAGCCGGGCCAGGGCTGCACTCTGGCAGCTGACGCGCCATGGGGCAGGGTCCGCCCCAGTCACAGGGGCCGCAGTGAGGGCTGGTTAAATGCAACCCAAGGAGGGTGGTATGACGGCGAGTTTTACGTCAGTGTGGCTGGGCTCTGTGACGCCGGTGGTTGCATCCAACACCAGGCTAGATGTTGCTGTGAGGTATTTTTTAGAAGTGACCGACATCTGAGTCAGCAGACTTTGAGCAAAGCAGGTGACGCTCCGGGACGTGGTGGGCCTCATCTGATCAGTCGAAGGACTTAAGAGCAAAGACAGGTTTCCCCGAGAAAAGCGATTCTGCTTCAAAACGGCAACGGGAAAGCCCTGCCTGAGCCTCCAGCCCGCTGTCCCGCGGAATTCAGACCCGAGACGGCAACACCAACTCGTCCCTGCATGTCCAGCCTGCCCTACAGATTTCAGAGTCGCCAGGCTTCACGATCATGTGAGCCAATTCCTTAAAATAAATCCCAGCCCTCTGTATGTCCTATTGGTTCTGCTTTTCTAGAGAACCCTAACACCTGTAGGGACCACAGGGCGAGGGCCACCTCCTGTTGACAAGTGGGGCACAAGGCCACCATCACGGGTCCCTGCAGATCCTCTTCCCTCAGGGGCACGTTCTCCTGGACCAGTCCCCGCTCTTTCTCTGACGTCCCCGAGCCCCATTTCTCCCTCTTTGAGACGTGTTTCCTGGCATGAGAGTGTCAGCCCTTGATGTCAAAACCACACTTTGTAAAGAACCGTGAAGTAGTTCAGAAGCACGCCATACAATATAAAATTTATTATAAAACTTCAGCAAATATAAATATCCAGGTGCTCACCGGGTGGGAGCCATGCCGTGGACGGCGGGAGTGCTGGAGGCCAGGGGCAGCCGCCCGTTCGAGCAGCCCTGGCCTTCCTTCTCAGCGGCATCACAGAAACGACCAAATGCACAGAGAAGATTTCACAAACCTTACGACACACAAAAATGAAACTCGGGGCTCTGAGGCTATCACCACGCCGGCTGCACGGCTGCTGTCTGTCATAGCAGGGCCACAGCTCTTAGGAACGTGGGGTTGGATGTCAACTGTATATCTGATCTGTCATTTTGAAAAGAAAAGCATTAAGAAACGGATTTCAATAGGAACACTTGCTTGCAAATAACTGAGAAAGATAAAACATAAGGTACTGAAAGTCTCCCCTCCATCTCATGGGTCTGAAAGGGACAGGAGCACCGTAGCAGGGATTCCATTCTTCCTGTTTCCATAGGCGATGTCCCGAAGCCGAATGCAGCGCCCGGCAGGTGCCCCTAGAGATGACGCTGGTTCTCGAGGCAGCTCCAGGTCCCATGAGGAGCAACTGTGCCGCTGGGGAGGAGGAAGAGCCTGGGGCAGCCTGGCGCCCTGCTCCTGCCCTCCTCTCAGAAAGCTGGGAGTTCCTGATGGCAGTGGCCTCCCGGGCAGGAGTGGAGGCTGACGCACGCACTTAGCGGCAGATGTTCTGTACGTTTTCCTTATTTCATGGCCTTTCCTTCTTAGTACAAAGCACCAGATGTTTAGTGTTTGGCAAGTTCGCCCCTGTGTCTTTCAGACTGGATCTGGCTGCCTGCAAGCGAGGGTGAGCGTCGCTGTCCGGCGGGGCCTGCCTCTGCCTGCCACGCAGCGGCCGTGCCGGAGGGGCTCCCTGTTCAGCCCAGCAGCAGAGTCTGCACACGCGCGGACACAGGTGTGCACTCACGTTCACAGGGAGACGCGCACACACGCGCTCTTGGTCAAAGAGCCCAACAGTCTTTTCCTTCCAGCTTGGGTCTTCCTCAGACGCCTTCCACTGTGGACTGCACAGCTCAGCGTGGGAAACTCCTCTGCCGCGCAGGCACTTTCCCTGCCGTGGGAAGCGTCCCGACTCACAGGTTGGACTTGGAGCAAGCCCTGCAGCACTGCTGGCCGTAGAACTTGTGGGTGCACACCCCGTGCTGGGGCACCAGGTAGCACCAGTGGAAGTAGTCCTTGCAGAAGGCGTCTGAAAACGAGCAAACCCGCACGGTCAGTGCTCCCCAGTGCAGCATCACGCACCACCAGCTAGTGACTGTCCCGCAAATGACAGCAACTTTGTCATGCTCTGAAGCTGCTGAACGGGGCAGCTCTTCAGGCCTGACTGGGGACCTGCAGAACCTACTCTTTTCACAGGACCTTTCTTGGAAGCTTCCTGAAAAACTAAACTTTTGTTTTTGTGCCAAACCCACCCTCTCAACTACTCACCCACCCAAGGCAATGAGCCTCTGGAGACTGACTTTCAATGGTCCAGTTCTATGGCTGAGCCAAACCACTCGCCTTCCTCAGCTACGATTTTTCTCAGAAAAGCCTGGACAGGCGGCTGTCGCCTGCAATACTGGAGGTGTTTTGTGCTGTGTGCACAGGGATGGCGTTTAGAGAGTGAATAGCATGGAACTAGGAAAGAAATCATGCCTTCTTAAAGCTGGACCCATGTCACCATGTCATCATGATCTCTGTCATTCTGGGGTGGTCTGAGAGGCGGCAGGGTATGATTTATGGGCCATTTCATTGCAAAATTGGAGGAGGAGATGCAAAGAGAGAAAAGGTGGGGCAGACACAAGACCCAGACTCCAGGCCCTCCAGGGACCTCCCAGAAACTTGACAGCCTGTCCCCAAGGCCCAGGCCCCGCCCAGGGGCTCCCGTGCTCACCTTTCTTCTCCGCAATGGGGCAGAAGTGGGTGTTGCAGGCCAGGGAGGCCTCAGGCTTCTGGTGCAGGAAGCAGCCTGACGCTGGCCGGCCCCCGGCCAGGCACTGCACCGACCTGGTCTGGACGCCGCCCCCACAGCTGGCCGTGCACTGCAGGGAGACACACACAGGTCGGCTGTCGGTGCCGCCCTTCAAACAGGGCGCCGCCGCGGGCCAGCGAGGGAAGAGCATCGTTGGTGAGGAAGAGTCACGCTCGGCCTGATGCTGACAGTCCCTGCCACCTTGCCGTAGCGTGCATCAGCGTGCCCCGGGCAGGGCCCTACCGGAGCTTCTGAACCGACCTGGTGACGTAGCTACGATGACCCTTCCTGCTGTTCAGATGACACAGCCTTTGCTGGTGACAGGGCCCGCCCAGGCTGGGATTTGAACTGCTGGAGTCTGACGCTAAGGCCTTAACTGAGGGTTCCTGGGATTGGGCTATTTGGGGGCAGAGTACACTTTTTTAAAAAAGCAAGTAAACTGAGTAAAACAAATGATATTCATGGATTAGTATATTACCTCCTCAGACTACAGGTAGTGCTGAAAAAAATTGGATGCCCCCAATAAAATTACTTACAAGATATCCTTCCGATTAACTAATAAGAAGAGCCTTCCGATTCTGGTTTCTATTTAAGGTACTTCAGAGCACAAGATTGATGTTACCACCCAGGATGCAGGCCGAGGTGCTCCCTTAGCTGCGCTGGCTTCTTTCCTAACTCCAGCCTCGGGGGCCGGCCCTGTCTCCGCTGGGTGTGGCAGCCCCTCCTCCCCTCTTACCTCTCTCCTTGCTCGCATCCCCCCTCCACCCTAGACGTCTAGAATGTGCTTGAGTGAGTCATTGATGGTTTGATAGACACAAAGAAACTGGGGATATCTGGGGATACCAGGGTTGTTTCTAAGCCCCGCACAAAAGAAACAGCCCCTTAGGGAATGCCCTCACCGAGCCCCTTTCTGGCAGTTGCGACAAACCAGCTTGATGAGAGGTGAGATACAACTAAGCCTCTTTTAGACCCCAACTTCCAGGGCTCCCAGTGCCAGGTGACACCAGCTGCTGGGGCTCATTTTGTTGAGACATCGGCATCTTATGGGGCCCCCCCACACCCCGAGTAGCAACAGCAGAGAGAAGGGAGGGAGGTCGGTTAGCTCATCTTCCATTGGCTGGCCAGGCTCATGCACCACAAAATGAGTGGGATCCCTCTGGGGTCAAGTGCAGTGAAGAAGCCAGGGCATAAGAAACTGCAGAGACAGAGGAACCCGAACCCGCACGCAGAGTCTAGACTGTAAATTGTGCTCAGAGAAGGCTACCAGTTCAAAAATGTTAAGAATGTAAGCAATTAAGCACACACCTGCAGGAAGACGGGGTCAGATAACACTTTGGAAGTCCCTGTGCGTGGTGAATAAACTAAACGGCTGCTTTAAAATGCGAGGGTAACGCTGTGACAAACTGGGGCTGACGTTGCTTGGCCAGACCTACGAGACCCTGTGCAGATGGCTCAGGCCGCAGCTGCTCCCCACCGCCCGGATCAGCCTGCCTGTGAGCAGCCGCCGCCAAACCTCGCCTGCTTCTCTCCAGGACCTGCTGCAGCCAGAGCTTTACCAAGTAGCGTAAAGCCCGGGGACAGGGCCTGGGTGCCGCGGCAAGTCAGGCACCTTCCCCTGCCCCTCGGGAGGGGAGAGGGTGGAAACACCAAGAGTACTGAAAACCACAGGCTGAAGGAGCTGTTTGTTTTTGTCCTCCTTGGATAAGGGATGTCGGCCCCCGTGCATGTGTCTGGAACCCCTGGGAGACGTCCCCGCTGCGCCTCAAACCCAATTTCAGCGAAAGTCGTCAATAACTCAGTGTCAATACATGACTATGGCAACCAGAAGAAAACGTTGTGGGCGGATTCATGTCTGATTTCATTGTCAGGGTCACACACCAGAGCCAGATGCTTCCCATGGCCTCGTACATCTTTCTGGACATCCCCAAACCACAGTTCTGGCCTTTGCTCCTGCAGTCTGCACTCAGGCGCCCTCAGCCCACGCGGAGCTGAGAGCCTTAGGCCGCTGCTTGTGCGCTGAGACGGCAGCTCAGAGCTTCTCGCTGGTCATGTCCACAGCTTTGGGTGTCCAAAACCTCTCCTTTGCGTTGAATTTCTTTCTTTCTTTTTTCTTTTTTAGATTCTCCAGCAAATGCAGAAACTCAGGTTAAATTTCTTTCATGATCAGCAGCTGGGGCAAAATTTCATTCTTGCTGAGGATTTTACGCCTTAATTGAAAATTAAGAGATTGTGACATATTTTAAAATCATGTAAACAGTTCCAAAATAATTAATATGTGGTTTAATTCGTTTTTGTCACTGATTCACTTATCCAACTGATGTTGATGTTAATCGCTCCCTCCCCCGTAGCAGGCACTGTTTTAGGCACTGGATGCTGAGGGGTAGGCACGGCGACGTTCACAGGCCTCAGGGTAGCTACAGAGCCTGGCCACGCGGAGTGCCGCCCCTCACCCAGCAACGCGTAGTGTGACGCCCACGTCAGACTCGGCGCCGTCCCAGCCGGTGCCTATGCACAGGGAGTGAGAGAAGCACTGGTCTAGAGAGTTTTAAAATTCCCTGTGGAAAAAAATTATGGGATAAAAACCTTCCAATTTCTCAAAACTTGCATTTCTCTATGTAAAGTAAAAGAACTAAGATGTTCAGCTGCACATTTTGAAAACATTTTGAATTGATGGAGGGTGATACACCAAAAGATGGAAAAGAAGAAACCTGAACACGTTTATTCACTTTTCATTCCAGGAAGGAAAGAGAAGTGCAGTTGTTCATCAATGTCACCAATGTGATGGCTCCAAACTCAGCATGGCTGCTTAGAATTCACATTCCAGATTTTCAACTGGGTTTACGATTTCCAAACAGACTGATCCTAAGAATCCTCTGGAGCCCTTGACATCCACGCAGACTCCCAAGGTGGGGACCCAGGGGACAGGAGGGCTGGGGAGGGCCGGGAGGCTGCAGCCCCCATGTGTGGTGGGCAGGCCGTGTGGCACAGCACCTCTTGGAAAAGTACTGCTCAGCCAGAAGAGTCGGGAACTTGGATCTGGAAGTCACACTTCCAGCTTCTTTCTCCAGCTCCCAGGGATCCAACCTGAGCATCCCACTGATTGCACAGACAGAGGCGGCCACCACGCAGCGCCGTGATGGCGACTGCGCCTGCATCCCAGACTGACACACGACTGCAACGTTGGAGCCTCTGTCCAGGCCCCTTGATATTGGCCCCATACCCGGGGCCGTGGCTCTCCAGTTTGAACGTGAACGAGAACCACCGGGGGGACTGACTACAACAGGCGCTGGACCCCGCCTGAGAGCTCCAGCTTGAGCAGCTCTGGAAGCTGGGTGGGAGCTGAGAACCCGCAGGGCGGGCCACCCTGGGAGAACCGCGGCCCTAGGCTTTCGGAGTTACATCGGCAAATGCCGCTTTGCCTTTTTCTTTTCTTTCTTAATTTTCAGAACTGGCTTCAGTCACATCTGACTCTAACAACAGTGGTGCAGAAAGCCCATGTGTGGTATGACCCTGAACATTAACCTGGTCACCTTGCAACGAGATGGAAACCCTTTCCTGAGCGTAGCCTCTGCAGACACTGTCGTGCCTCAGTCTGGACGGACTGCTGTCTGTCACAACCTCATAAGGGACCCCAGGAGACCCCACTCTATGTGAGCTGCCCCCTTGCCCTGGATAACCCTCTCCCCCACCAGGACTGCCAAGACAGTTCTGCAACACTAGTGGGGACACATCTTTTAGGTCTGCCTCTCCTACTGCTGTGAGGATGCCCAGGGGCGGGGGCAGGCCTGTTTGACGGGTGGGTAAACCCTCTGTGGAGCCAATGACCGAGGTCAACTCAGACCCCCTTCGTGGGAGTGGGGTACAGAATGTCAAGCAGGATCACCCCCAGGCTCCAACAGGCATCCCACGGCTACCGGGATTCACAGCTACCGATCCTCCAGCAGCCTCGGGAAACCTCTCCCTTTGCCTCCCCTCCTGCTGGACCCAGCGCTGCCTGGCGCTCTGGCCGGGGCCTGCAGCATGCCCAGGGGAGCGCAGGGGCTCTCACTAAGACTCTGTCCAACTTGGGGAAATTGTACATGGAAAAGAATCAAGGCAGCATCCGGGGGGAGGTCCTGCAATGAGTGCCCTTTTCCCGTTCTTGGATTACCTCCTTCCTTTGCACCTGGGAGACCACTTGCCGACTGCCACGCCCTGAGGGAGCCCTGCAGACAGCTCAGCTCCAGCTCCCCTTCCAGTGAGTCTAACCCAAGACATTAACTCAGCACGAATTTCTAGAACGCTGACTTGCTGAAAGACCACTTCCTTCTGATTTTCTTCTGTGTGCTCCTGCTTCAGTAGTGGTTTCCACGCTTTTAGAACTCAGCAGCTCACGTAAAGAGGCACTGCATAGACAGCCCAGGTGAACGGGAAAACAATCACTCTCCGTCACTAGGAAAAAAAGATGAATTTCTAAATAATAATATTTGCCTTTTTTTTTAACTTATAAATCAGAGTGATTCTTCTTTTCTATGTCACTGGTTGTTGTGGAAATGCGCTAGTGGACCGCGAAGGCTGCCAGTCTCTAAGTCCTGGCTGATGTCCTGGTGGCCTCAGTCCGGCACACGTCACACTCAGAGGAGCCATTAACACCCCGGGGCTTCCTGCAGGCAGGGTACATATCTTGCACACAAGGAATAATAAATAAACAAATACAGGATGATTCCAGAAGGGCCAAAGCTTTCACACTTCATTTTCCTACTGCGCCGTCTCTGAGAGGCCAACAGTGAGCCCCTCCCCTGCCCTGCCACGGGCCTGTGGGCCTCTGCGCCCTCCACCTCTCCGCGTCTAGACTGCTGCCACTGAGACTCTTCCCGCTCCGCAGGGACCAAACGTCTCCTCACCTCAGGATGGGACTGCACAGACTCAGTGACCACCTCTGCTATAAACAGGGTATTAGTACGAAATGTCCGATGTCCTTAAGTGCTAAGTTTGACAGTTGATATCTCTGACATTTCACTTTGACACTTTGTTTTATTTTTACTGTGAAGGTACACTCAGTCTTTCAAATGCATGTTTTGGCTTGTAATTATCTTTCAAATTTTTTTTAGAGCAATTTTTGTGAAACCATGGATAAGTAAAAAATTTGTGTTACTTTCGAATATGAATGAGTTCCATTGTGTAACCAATGCAGCACAGACAGCCCGAAATATCAACAAAGTATCTGGGAAGGATGTGGCTTACGAATGCATGGTACCTTGATGGTTTGACAATTTCCATTCTGGTGATTTTAATCTTGAAAATGAGCCACGTGGGCGACCTGAGACCCATGTGGATAATGATGAGCTGAAAGCTGTAGTGGAAGCGAATCCATCTTGGCCTACGCGTGTATTAGCAGCGAGGTTTGATGTTCCTATTCCAACAATATTGGACCATTTGAAACAAATGGGGAAGGTAAAGAAGTTGGATAGATGGGTTCTGAATGAATTAAATGAGCATCAGAAGAGACAGGACCACTATAGGACCCAAGGACAACGACATGGTGACTGTGCTCTGAGGTCACATGACACACTTGGGCCCCCCTGAGCAGGTCTGCAGAGCAGGCTCTCTGTGCCTCAGTTTCCTCATCTGTGGAATGGGGATAATGCTACCTCCCTTAGAGGCTGGTAAGAGAGATAAAGGACTTAGTTCAGAGCAGCACTGGTACCCGGGACTCTGCTCAGGGGTTAGCTGTTGTCACTACTCTCATTCCCGTGCATTTGGGTGTGGTCCACAGCAAGAACACTCGAGGGAGTGAGCCTGCGAGGACCGTGGAGGAGCTGGGCGTGACAGTGAGGGAGCGCACGTGGCTGTCACTCCTCACACACAGCCGCTCTCCTGCCCTCCCATTTCCTTCTACCTTCCTCTCTCTGGAAAGGAGGGGCTCAGAGCTGGGGCCTGCGGCAGGCAGGGAACCGCTGTGCAAATGGGAAAGAGGCCCAATCTCCCGGCCTCTTCTGATAAGGAAACCAGGAAAGGAAAAGCGCCAGTATCCTGGGCAGACGCGAGCCAGTGCAGAAGCTCATGCTTGGCCTGTGGCGTGTGGGTTGCGTGCCAGCCCCTGGAACCCCTAGCAGCCTGGGCCCACCTGGACTGAGAGCAGAAACACCAGCAGGAGCAAGAGGAAGGAGGGCACGGACTTGGGAAAAGGAGGAAGCCAGAGACCATGAGCCAGAGACACAGAGCCGCTGCCCAGAGGGCATGTGCGGGGCTGTTAGGAGCCCAGGTGGGAAACAGGGCGAGGAAGGAGGGGGGCTACAAACAGCCCATGGGCTTACTGTCACCCACTCATTCCAGATTTCATATTCCTTCCCCATTCACACTCGTCTCTGTGGAATTCTGCCCAGATTTACCAAAAGCATTGCATTTCCTTACACTTAATTGGGTGACATTTAGAATAAGACACATGTACTCTAAAAGATTCAGAAACATTTGGAGACCATCCTCAGAAAGCCACTCCCACAACTAGGAACAGGGCTACCCACACTGTTTACTCTCTGGAAAACCACCTGACGAAGGCGCTCCGTCAGCTCTGGGGAACACACCCTCACAGAAGCCTCCCCCTTAAGCCAGCTGCCAACTCATGGGGCAGGGAGCTATGTCCACTCACTCATTGGGAATTTAGAGCTTCCCCTACCTGAGACCAGGGTGAGGCAAACCAGCTGCCCCTTGGGGGACCTGCAGCAGCATACAGGGGGTGCTTGGGGCACGGAAAGAGGGCGCAGGGCTGTTCCAGCTCCAGGTTGGGCTTCGGCAAATGCAAACACTTCTTTGAGGCCAGCTCTCGATACTTCCCAGAAACATACTTTTCGGCACATCTTAAGAATCTTTTCTGTGTTCCCCTTTCACATGTCACAGAGCACTAAAAATAAGAGAGCAAAGATGTGAGTGAAAAATACCTTTTTTTCCTTGCAATATCAGGTCAAAATGTTTCCCAAAGATATGTGCTTGAACATTTATATGTATAGACATTCAGTGAAATTTATTAGACCATAGCATTTTAAAAGGGCTTTATAGTATCTATCATTAAGAAAGAGGATCTTGAGGTCATAGTGGCACAGCACCATGGGGCGTAAGTAGGGACAGGGCAGTCAGAAACCATGAAGGGTATAATTCTAAAGCTACCATTTCACTGGAAAATCAAAATGTTGGGCTGTCACTGACATTATTAGAATGTACTGAAATTCAATACCCAAAGACATGTGGTAAACACCACAGTCCATGGAATTAACCCACCCAACTGCAGGCACCATTCTGGCCCCTGAAGCAGGGGCAGGTAGAAGAAACCCAGGGCTCACAAATCTTCCCCAGAAATCTGAGTGTAGCTTGTACAGAAGGTAAGCAAGCATGGAGAGAAAATCCACTGGGGTTCCCCTCTGAGGCGTGCTCTGAGCTTGAGCTGTCCTGGCTGCCAGACACTCTGGCATGTGCAGAGGTGCCCTGGGCAAACCAGCAGGCTGGGCAGAAGGCTGCAGGCCCCTGCCATGCAAAGAGGACACACAGAAGCAAGGCACACTGTTGAACCACAGGCCAAGGCATGGAGGCCAGGAGAGAGGTTCGGCCCCGGGGTTGCTGACTCATGCTGGGGAGAGTGGGTGATGACCTGCAGCCCATGGGCCATTGGACTGGCATTACCTAAGCAGAGAAGCCCGCCCTTCTCGGCGGGACCACTCATCTACCTGGGGCCAGCACCTTCCTGGGACCAGCACACCCACCTGGAAGAGCATACCTACCTGGAACAGAGTACCTACCTGGGACCACGCACCTACCTGGGACCAGGCGGAAACGAGCCACTGCAGCTTCTTGTGCTTGTTGCAGCGCTGCAGCAGGCAGGCCTCGTGCGTCCTGGGCTTGGGCTCCGAGGTGCAGACGGCGTTGGGCAGCAGCTGAGCTCTGGCGGCAGGGTCGGTGCTCTTACAGACCACCACGCGCTTCCTCCAGCCCTTCCCACAGGTTCGTGAGCACTGCAGGGAGAGCCCGCTCAGTGCAGGGCAGGGGCCAACTGCCGTCACCCCGCGGGGCCCCGCAGCCCCCCCCGCCCGCGCGCTTACCTCCCCCCAGGGCCCGGCGCTCCAGGCGGGCGGGCAGCGCTGGGGGTTGCAGGCCTGGCGGCTGGGGGGCGCGGGCTGCGGGCACAGGCTGGCCGGGAGCGGCTCCGTGTGGTGGCGCGCGCGCCGCGTGCAGCGCACGGGCCGGCTCTGAGCACCCCTGCCGCACGTCCGGCTGCAGGCGCTCCAGTTCCCCACCGACCAGCTGCCAGGGCACAGAAGAGGGGCGTGAGGGCCGCAGCCGGTGAGGGTCCCGCCCACAGTCGGTGTCTTTTCTGTTCCCACTCTGCAAGGCTCACCCTAGCCCGTTGCCCCCGCCGCCCTGATTAGGGATCTGTTGTTCCTTCCTGCCCCTGGCTTTTGGGTTCCAGTGGGCTTGGAAATAACCCATCTCAGCACAGGTGTCTGCTCTCTCGAGAGCTTTTTTTTTTTTTACTAGAAAATTTCAAACATATTAAACATTGTAAAAAAAACCCTTTGTGTTCCCATCCACCCAACTCCATCAGTCACTGATATATGCCCCGACCCCTATGGCATTTTGAAGGAAATCCCAGACATGTAGATATTTCAATATGCATCTCTAAAAGATATTTGAACATAACCATAATACCATTATGACATCTAAAAAGTTAGTGATAATTCCTTATCATCTCTAAATATTCAGTGTCCCAATTCCCAATTGTGTCATAAATGTCATAACTTAAGTATTTGCTTGTTTGAAGGCTCCAATTAAAGTTCACACTTTGCAACTGGCTGTCCGGTCTTCTCTTTTTGTCCATAGGCTCCCCCTTAATCTCGTTTATTTTTCTCTTCAATTTACTGGTTACAGAAGCCGGATCTTTTACCTTACTGAGCATCTCACAGCCCTTTTTGCTGATCTCTGTGCTCTTGCTCCCTGTGCTCCTCTGTCCTCTGTCTTTCCTGTCACTTAGCAGTTGGACCTAGAGTCTTTATCAGATTCTGGTTCAATTTTTTTTCATACGACAGTTTCATAAGTGACCATGCACTCTCCCAGCGGAGGCTCATAATGTCTGGCCGTCTATCTTTCAATTTGCTACCAGCTACTGATTCTCAGTAATGTTCTATCTCAAAGCCAGCTTTTTTTTTTTTTTTTTTTTCTTTTTCTGGTGATAAAAGTCCTCCCTGTCAACACATGCGTTGGCAGATGACGGGACGTGGGGTGGAGCCAGGTCCAGGCACCACCTCAACTGGCTTGGCACAAGTGCATCTGCAGGAGGGCTCGATGCGCGTGGGTGCCTGGGGACGGTGCATTGAGAGGAGGGGACTCCCAGGAGGTCAAACAGGACTCAGTAAGCTGAGGGCTCCGTGCTCCCTCCAGGAGTCAGTCAGCGATCTGGGTTCTAAGGCGACTTGATGATCTTCACTCACATTTATCTCCCTGTTCAGCCCCTGTGGGACAAGGCGGAAGGGGATGGGAGGTGTTTGCACAAAAACTGAAAATTCTGTGCAAGACGTTGGCACCATTTTGGTAGTTGTAAAAAAACAGCACTGAAGGGAAAGGAGAAGCCACGATCCTCATTCTTCAGGCAACGCAGCGTGAGGATCAGGCGAGTGAGCGTGGGCTGCCCAGCCTGCCTCCTCCAGTGCCGGCTGTCTAGCCAGCAGGTCACGATGGGGGCCCACTCCAGGACACAGAGCCCGGGGGCTGCCTGCGAGGCTTTGCTTGCGGCTCTTTCTGCAGAGGGGCCCCAGAGCAACGCGTTCCATCTTCTGCTGCTCAGCCTTTCTGAGGACCGGTTAGGATAACTTTCAGGACTTTCTCCTGAATCTTGAGGCAAGACAGGATTGGTGAGGATGCTTAGGTTTGGCCTTCGGCTTCCTGACCATCCTGTCCCCACACCCCCACAGTCACCCTCGGCTAGAAAAGCCAAAGCAGCAGCCCAGAGATCTGGGCCAAGATCTCCTGAGGTGCCTGTCACCAGCACCCACGGCAACCAGGAGAGGTGACTTCCAACCAGAATGAAGTTTGTGGACCCGAGTTACATGAGGAGCTAGCTAACACCGCCCAGAGTCCCTCCTACCAGAGATAACATCATGATTACTTCCTCACACCTGCTTCTGGGGCTTTCTGTGCATGTAAATATATTTTTAACATGGTTAAGAACAGGCAGGATATGCAACTTTTTGTTCAGGATTTTTTAAAAATGTCTAAAACAAGCATCTTTCCTACAGTGCGAAGCCTTTGCAAACATATTTTCAGGGTCTCTGATTTCACAACATGAACCAAGGTCCTTCCTAAGTAAGGAAATACAGGCAAAAAGGGTTGAATTCTCAAGCTCCCAGAGATCCAGGAACTTCCTGAAATTGAACCAGTTCCATGTGTGCTATGTCTGTAGAGATTTCTGAGCAAGATAATTGGTACCTTTCCTTATGTTCTCAGATGGAACCGTGGCCCAAGTAATTTTGGTGCCAAATTTGGGCCTATTGTGAAAGTCCTGAGGCCAAATCAGGTGGTGGACCGTGAAGGGGGGTGGAAACAGGAGTGATCCCACCAGAACTCCCAACAGCCACGCCACGTTGCTTGGTGCCTTTAGACTGGGTTGCACCATAATATTTTTACTTACCTTTGTTTATAGACGCCTTGAACTATTTTATACCAAGTGTTTTTCCTGAAAAGATTCCATTATGTTTTTATGAAAATTATAAACAGTCTGTAATCAGAATTTTTATACACGTGAAAAGAAAATACGTCAGTGTTGTAGAAATTGTCCTATATTAACTGTGGAGATGCTTCAATTTTTCAGTGTCAACAAGATCAGTGTTTTTTACTACATGCTAAACCATCCAAATTATGCATCCTTCTTGTGAAGCTCAGCTTTTGGCTTCGTGGCTGAGATAACTCTGCATTTGGAGCCTCTCGGTTGCTCTCTTGACACCTCTGTGTGCTTTCATGTTGTTTTTATGTTTCCTGCCGTTTCTTACCTTTGCTCTCTCCACCCTGCAGCCTTATAAATTACAACTGTTGTGTCCACATCAAGCTGTGAAAGACATCCTGGCTGTCTGGAGGCTTTTCACACCACCTCACTGAGCCGTCTGTCTCTGCCATCTTGAGATGTTCCCACTGGGTTGGGCTGTTCCCTGCCCTTCTCTCTCAACTGCAAGTCATTACAAAGTCCTCCTGAACAGAGATCATTCACACCACGTCTGGAAACGCCAAGTGTCTGTTTTGTTTCACAAACTGAACTCTGGGGAAAGGTCTTCATTTCAGCTCAGGAGTGAGTCAAAATCCATGTAAGCTTCTGTGCCAGTGTCTGGGGGCTCCATGAACACTCACAGCTATGTTCAGTAGCTGCCCAGGGCCCCTGCTTTGCTTTGGTTTTCCTAAGCCCACCAACTGGAACAACACAAGTGGTTGGTATTACCCAAATCAGTCAGTTGCCAAGGCAGGGCACAGGAGCACTCAGCACCCAGCACCATCAGTACTTCCCACTGCCCAGGGCTCCCTCGTGGGGCACTCCTCTGTGGCTCTCAGCACGGCCGGAAGAAGCGTTGGGATTTACAGTTCTCATGCAACAGGTTAGGTAGGATTTCCTGGTATCATTTGTTAAATATTCAATATCCTTAATGATCAGCAGTGATTGGTTGTTTCTCCATAAAATGACTTTCCCATTTTTTAAAAAAATAAAATAACATTTTTATTTGAGTCTGGAAAGTTTCCTTTGAAAATGCAAATTTTCAACAAGGGTAAAATACCTTGTCATGGAGCACCACACACGCAGTCAATGTGTCATAATGACAGTCCTGGCGCAGAGGCCAGCCCTGGCCTGGACCCGAGCCACTTGCCACTCACAGCTGAGCCCCACCCACGGCCGCCCAAGCTCTGCTCATGGATTGAACAGCAGTGAGTCTCTCAAAGACGTTCATTTTAGAATTCAGCTTCAGTTTCTTTTGCCTGTTAATTATTCTTGAATTTTCAAGATCAAGCACTCTGCTGCTCTATTTTCAAGAATAACTCTTGGCGTTCTATGTAGGAGTCTCTCCTCGCTCCGTGGAAGGTAGAAATCTTGCCACAACACAGACCTACAAGAGGCTCTGACAAATATTAGGTACTAACGACTGGACTAAGTTCCAGAGGGGTGAGAGGTGGATGTGTGGGAGACAACATAGAGCACAGCTGTCCCTAGGAGGCACCGCTCTGCGTCAGGGCCAGGCTTGGGGGCACCTGTCACAGTGTCCGGTAGGCTGTTCTTAATCACATCATCCACTTTGGTGACCTCTGAGACCCTGCACATAGACATACTCAATACCCAAATAGCCCAGGGGTTAGGACAGCTGCCAACATGGCCTGATGGGCCAGATATTATGTGACTTTTGAAGACACAACAACCTTGTATTCATATCAAACAGCAGCATCTTACATGTGTAAGTCATTTGAGACCTACTACGCTTTTCTTTCAGATGAAATGTTTTGAAGATAACAATGCACATTCAACAATAAACAGCTGCCAGTTTGAAAAAATCTGTATTTTCCATAGGAAAATAAATAGTTAACAAGTTAACTTTCAAGAGTGCAGGCTGGCTAGAAGCTGAAAGCACAGCAACCAAGGTTAGCAGGACGCGGGTAGAGTGGAAGGAGAGACACTGGCTTCCTAAGCCCACCTGGCAGACGACCTGGACCGTTAGCTCCCCTCCTCCTCTACTGACTTGGGAACTTATTATTGATCTATGCCAAAGGACATTTCATCAGTATCACCTGGTGCCCGCTATACTCCAAGCAAATTCAGAGGCAGAAGTCCAGCTCTGAAAGAGACAATGATCTTGGTAACCAAAGGTGTGAGTTGGTGCAGTAGATACAGCCAGAGAGGCTAGACAGATGGTACTGTGCCTGCATACGACACCTTCTGGAGCAACGCACTTGAAGTCTCCAAATCCCTCTAAAGTCCAGCAGCGAGTACCTCAGAAATCACACCCTCCTAAAGTCCAGCAGTAAGTACACCAAAAGTGACGGCGACGTGCCACACAGTCTCATCCTCCCTCTTCCACAGTCTGTTTGCAAAGATGTCCTGCAGGCTGTCCGGGCAGGCCAGGACCCTTGGACTGTCTCCTGGGAGGAGTCCTCCTAGGGGCTAATGCTGGGGTCTGGATGGCTTTTCACATGGCAACGGAAAGCCCATCTCTGAAACTGGCTGGCAGGGAACGGGGGCCTGGAAAGCTTGCAACTTGACAGTTACTCCGCTTTCTTCAGCTCCAAAAGTCAAACCATTTTGTTCAACTTGGGAAACCAAGGGAGAGATTTTCAATGAGCCAGACACAGACACGGAATTGTTTTCATGTCTAAATGCAGGATTTCTTTGCTGAAGCACACAATGCCAAACTGAAGGACATCAAAAGCTCTCCCCAAACGAGGTGCTATGGGTGTTAATTTTACGGACCGAGAAGCCAAAGGTATGTGGAGTTTTACCACGCAGAGGCCAACATGCTATTTTTACCAGGTTTTCCTGTCTCACTATCTTGTTATCAGATCTTATCTTAAAAAGAATCAGTAAGGTCTACAGAGCTTTTATTTACATGAAGACAGGGAAAATGGAATTATGAGACACACACAGACAAAAGAAACTGACCTCACAGTTCAAAACAGCCTTAATTCTCTGTTTCAACAAAAATCCTTCATCTGAGGTTTTCCTCTCTACAGAACACTGGAGGGTTTTGCATTCGTTCATATACATGAAAGACTTCAGCTCATGAAAGTTAAAAAGGAAATCATTGGATTCTCAATGACGACAGTGGTGGGTCCTCGGCAAGGCCGCCCCTTCATCCTCTCTGCACGGAGGACAGGGAGGGAAGGCGGAGCATTAGCTGGGGAGGACTCCAGAGCTGATCTCATTTACCGTCTCGTCTCGTGGATGGGGAAACTGAGCTCCAGGAAGCAAGGGCTCCTGAGTTAGGAGAAGACGCAAACAGGAGGGGGCTGTATCTTACCACCAGCTCCCACCCCCAAAACAGCACTGTTGCCAGAATCTGTCCCTACTTTACTGGAAAGAACAACAGTCTTTTACTATCTTCAGATTTCAATGTTGGGAAGGCAACCCCCTCTTGCCCACTTCTGTAACCCTTTAATACCCAGCCATTAAGCCAGCTGTGTATGTTACGATGCCTTCGTTATGGAAACAAGGTACAGGGGTGGACGCACATCCAGGTGGGCAAATGAGCAACCTAGACCAGACTGCGACCGAGATGGAGCATTGGCTGCGTAAGCGGTAACTCCCCCACTGCACGCGCGCAGCATCCACAGTTCTCATGCCCAGGGACGGCACAACGGGCTGAGGGGACTCTGGGCTATTGGCTTCTGACCAAGACAGTGTTTCCCAAACTATAGCTGCTGGTGGGGCTCTCAAAAATCTGCGCAGTCCTGATGCATCAGAAATCTGATGGCCCTGGTGTTCCAGGGGCTGGGGTCAGGAATCTAAAGCCTTGCAAAGCCCTGCCGTCCCCAGTCCTGGTGGCCACAGGAGCAGCGGCTTTGGGACCACGATCCTGAGAAACGCAACATAAACTCTTCAGGAGATCCCAGGCACTGGCCACTGAAGTTCTGAACTCTCCTCCTCCTCCCTTTTTGGCCTCAATTGCCTGTATTAAAGTTGTACTGATTTTATTGTTTAATCATTATGAGAATTAATTAGATGTGCCAATAAAAAACCAGGCTGGAGGGAGTCTGGTGAATGGATTCTTCTGGAGAAACACAGATGCCTTCATTCCTTGTCCTGAGCACATCAGAAAAGCCCGTCTGGGCTCCTTTACGGAGCAGCCTCACAGCCTCACAGCCCTCCTGGTTTGAAGATTGTGTTCTGCAGCAGGCTCCTGGCCCAGACCCAGAGACCTGGCCCCTGTGAGCGCAAAGTCATGGCAGCTTGAGCTCTTTCCAAAGAATGACCCTTGAGAATCAAGTGGTTTCTGAGTTGGAATGGAGCACAGCTGCTTCTTTATATACTGACTCTTCCAATGTTGAAATGAAGATATCTGAGAAATGGAGGTAATTGTCTCCCATATTTATATTCTTTCAAGCCTCTCAAACAATCCAGTTGAACAACTGGGGAGACTCTACTATCCAAGGATGTCTCCATGGTGCAAGGTCTTCTTGAACTTACAGTTTACTTGTGCATGGAAGGTAGCCATAATGGAAAAGTGGATGTATTCACAAGAGGAGGCACTGTTCAGGTTACAAAGCTTCCTCTTACAACACCCACCACCTACACATACAATTGGTTTCCCAGTGGACAGGGCCACATAGCTTCCCAGGTGAAACTCCGGTTTTCTACTTTCTGCTTTCCACCTTTTCATCAAGAGGGCAAGGCAGTGGAATATTCTCTGGATTTGCTTCTGTCCAGGGGCTCCCTACGTGTCTGCTCCACTCTTCTCTGAACACTAGAGGGATGGGCTGGATGGCTCCTCCCTGCCCACTGGTCCATTTCCAGCCTTATTGGAAGCTCTTCTTTCCCCATTCTGAACGGACACATCAGACTCTGCGCCCCCCACCCTGCTGGCAGCACACGCTGACCACCACCCACACTATGCTGAGCACCAGGGCTGAGGTGCCAGCCTTGCCCAGGGATGCCAACATCCTGCTGCCGAGACGCCAGCTCACGGGGTGATGAGCCTGCACTCCCCTCTCACATCTGCTTACCCTGGACTTGTTATTGGAATTGTGTAATATAATTAAATCTGGTGCAGCTCCATGAAACATGAGCAAAGGAAAAGCTTGTTTCTACGAAGACGAAGTTAAATCTTTGGAATGACTCAGTAGAGACCAGTCATTAAGTGAGATTGCTGTCAAATTAGGTGTGGCTGAGACAAAAGTAAAATATTGAGAAAAAATGAAAAAATTTAAAATGATTTCACACTCAGATAAACGGGACAAATTTCACCCTTCTTTAAAGACATTTCGGACTGGAAATGATTTGCAATGAATATATTTTATGCAAATAACCAATTTAGACAATTCAGTAGACAGATCCCTACTCAAAAGTTTGGGTAAAAATGAGAAGAATTAGAAAATGGATGCACATTTATGTATTTTAAGTGAAAATAAATGTTCAAGATATGTGTGTGTGCTTTTTAAAATGATTTTTTTCCCTTAATCTACTTTTTCCATCAGTGGGCTGGGTCAGGGAGCTTCTCTGCTGTCTGGAGATGACTGAGTCCTCCCTGCTGAGCTCCAGACCTGCGTATGCCCTGCTTACTGATGCCTCCCCCTGATGGGTGACAGGCACCCCGAGCCACTGGTCCCCATCTTTCCTCCCACTGCCCTTCCCGCTTCCTTCCTCCAGCCCTTCTCTCTCGCATCTCAGCAGAGCTGCTCCCTCCTGTGTATCTGACACTCACATCGGCTGAGCCCAGGTCTGTGATAGTTAATTTCACATGTCAACTTGGCCAGGCTACTGTACCCAGATATTTAGCCAAACATTCTAGATGTTTCTGTGAAAGTACATTTAGATGAGATTAACATTGAAACCTGTAGACTTTGAGTAAAGCGGATATGCCTCATCGTGTGGGTGGGCCTCACCCAACCAGTTGAAGGCCAGAACAGAGGAAGAGTGAGGACCCCGAGGAGGAGGGAATTCTGCCAGAAGACTTCGCACTTGGACGGCAAAGCTGCAGTTGTTCCCTGGCTCTCCAGCCGGCTGGCCTGCTCCGAACATTTTGAACTTGCCAGTCCCCACAGTCATGTTGAGCCAATTCCTTAAAATAAATCTCTCTCTCTCTCTGTACATGCACCCCATTAGTTTTATTTCTCTGGAGAACCCTGACTATTCTATTCATGTTCTCATATGAATTGCCTCTTAACTGCCCCCTTGCAATTGCCCCACTCTGCTGTCAAGAAGTATTGTCAGCGCTAATACGAACACACCCCATCACCATTTAAAATCCTCAGTGGCTCCCCGTTTCCGAGGGCACAGGGCTCACCCACGTGCCTGTTGTGTCTGCTGCCCTCCCTCCCTGAAGGCCCACGGGCTTGCAGCGTGCCAGGTGCTGGGGAAGGAGTTTAGCTCCCCGGAGGAGGAGTCCCTTGGCGCTTAAAGAGGGTCTGTCTCGGCAAGGGATCCCAGGGTGGAAAATCTCTCAAGTCACGTCACTTAGTTTATACCTAAGAATGTATTTGCTCACTCCAAGGACCTGATTAGCATAACCACTGTTTTCTTCCCTTATCATTTGATTGATTTGGTAGTCCTGCCCTGAGAATGGATCCTGCCTCAGCAATTTTTAAAAAGTCTTAACTTTTTAAAGGGAAGGAATATAAGCTTACTGCAAAGGCCATGGAAAGTCATGAGCAAGGAAGGAAACGAAGATGTTCCATGTTCTCAAGACCTAGAGACCCTCTGTCCGGTGGCTCCGGACATTCCAGGACAGCTGACCTTGCCTCAGCTCGCGAGGCCCAGCCCGGCATCTCTCCCTGGCTGGCTGCCTTCTGACGGGGCCAAAGGGAGAAATCCCGACGCAGGGATGGCAAGAATCAAGTCACAGTAGAAACCAGGCATTTTAAAGGAATGAGAGACACTGGCTCGTGGACAAAGAGGAAACAGCAAGAGAGAGATGTCTGAGGGCTTCATCCTCCCCGCCCCCCCACCTGGAATATTCTCTCCTCATACATAGGACTTGAGTGAAAGAAACGAGAAAGGAAAGTGAGAACAAACAGCCACAGGAGGCAGCTATTCCTAATCGTCCTTAGGTTAAATTTCACACGCAGTGAGCTAGGAATGTGTCTGCTGCCACCCTCAGAAAGTAATGGGAGGCGGGTATTGTCTGGGGTGGGCACACTTACAACCTGGACTCAAACCGTACACAAGCAATTCATGTTACCAAAACGTTTGTACCCCATAATATTCTGAAATAAAAAAAAAACAAAACACAGAACTTTCCCCACAAAAAAAAAAAAAAAAAAAAAAAAAAGAGGGGATGGGTGTATACCTACATGATGAGTGCAGTGCGCACTGTCTGGGGAATGGGCACGCTTGGAGCTCTGACTCGGGGGGATGGGCGGTACATGGGCAACATATGTAACCTGAACTTTTGTACCCCCATAATAAGCTGAAATTAAAAAAAAAAAGAAAGCAAAGAAAAATAATGGGAGGAATTACATCTCATAAATAAAAACTAGCTAGGAAACTGTGACAGGGTCAGAAGCCTTGTCCTGTGACCTGCCCACACGGCAGGTGTCCTTCCAGGCACCTTCCGTCCCTGCTCCTTCCCCCAGGGCTCCCCATGCTCTCAGGACCATGGCCTCACATTCCTTGGGGATGTGGGGAGGCGCTAACTTGTCCTTCCCTCCATTCAAGGCACTGGCGTTGCTGAAAGGAATGAGGGACACTTGTTACCCTTTCTCAGCCACGACGAGGAGCCCACGGCCCTGCTTCACAGGCGGGTGCCCAGCCAGACCCATCTCGGGCCGCCCAGACATCAGGGTGGTGTAGAGATGGACCAACAGATGCATTCCAACAGGGGCGTTAGGACAGGCTGCCCAGGAAGTCAAAGGAGAGAGGGACGGCGGCGGCGGCAAGGCGAGAGGGGCTCCAGCGTGGCAGGAGTGAGGGCTGAGAGGGCAGGGCCCTTGCAGGCATTTGGGCTCCAAGCAAATGACGATGCAGATGCATGGAAGGCCAGACCTGGTGAAGCTCTGCACTGGGTCTGCATTTCAGGAGGATCACTGCTGCTGCAGAACGGATAAGGGAGTAGAGGAGCTAGGCCAGGGGTAGGAAAGTGGACTGGAAGCTTCTGAGGCTGCAAGGGTGAAAGGCTGGTGGCCCAGCTATGGTAGTGGTGGTGGGCTCCTCCCATTAGAGCGGGTCATGCTGTCTGACCACAAAGCCTATGTTTTATAGGTTGACATTTAATCAATGCCTTTGCGAAACTCACAGGACTAAGCACAAGCACAAATACTGGATATTTGCTGACAAATTGACAATGAACATCACCATCCTCTATTCGTGGATATAGAGCTCTGTTACTTGTTAAATGTAGTAATATCACTAAAATTTCCCTTTTGGGTCCACTGTGATGAATCTATGTTTCAGAGGATTCACTCTTGCCTGTGGATATAGAAATCCACAAAATTATAACCACGCGCTAGCAGGGCAACGCAAATCAAAGTTCTCTGTGAAGCCCTGCCCTGGTCCATGCTCCTGGCTGGATGATCCTAAGGGCAGCCTTTCCTGTGTCTGAGCCCGCGAGGTGCCTGTGTTCCAATCTCAGCTCCACCCTTGCCAGCTGGGGGGCCTTCGTGAGATCTCAGAACTCCACGGTCTCCATGTCCTCATCTGCAGAGTAGAGATGGTCACAGTGCCTTCTCCACGCAGATTGGCTGTGGTCACCATCATTGCATTCCTTTGTCTCTTCTTCATCCTTCCCCTCCTCTGCTCACCCTCAACCCTCACCTGGGAAAGTGAAGTCATGCACATTCGGTCCCCAGGACTCAATTAATTCAGTCCCTCAACATACAAATGAAGAGGAAAAACCATGTTTTCCTATTGCATTAACTTTCTTTTATATGTACTTTTTGAAAATCAATAAAAAACCACCAAAGGCATGACTAGTAAATATGAATTCTTAAAAAGCAAAAAAAAAAAAAAAATCATTGGGACATGAACATTTATTTTGTTGTATTATTTCTTAGTGATTCTCTGACATGGGTGAAAATTATTAAGGTTCATGATGTTGAGACTATGTAATTTTTGAGTATTTACTGTTTTGAGAATTATTAAGAAATTTTAAAATAAAGTCCTAAAAATAGAAGGGTGGGGAGAATGAAAGAATATGGAAAACAATGCCCCCAAGAAACGGTAATGGGATGCATTTGTTTATACCTAAAGAAAGGAGAGAGGACGCCATCTCAATTACACTAAATTAGAGAGACCAGAAAAGCTCTGCACAGGTGTTCCCCATCTCACCTGAACACAGGACAAAAGCACATGGTCACTGAGGGAAAGAACAGGACAGTCCGGTCCTACACCCTGGGGGGTTACAACAAAAAAGAAAAGACAGCTGGTGCCTCTTGCAAATCGAGTCCTTCAAAGAGAAAGTGTAATTAAATGCAATACTTGAGTAACTCCCTCCAGAAGCTGCTGGAGCCCTCTGAGTCATGGAAATGAGGAGAACCTTAGAGCCCCTGGAACTGCTTTTGGGTAACACCTTATTAACAGTCCCAAGGGCCGTGACCATGAGACCACCATCTCTGCTTAGACATTTTAACTGCTGGTTAGGAAATGTCTTTCTTAGACAACTCAGGTGAAAACCAGCTGCACGAATGTAAGCTTGCATAGATTTGAGCATTACATAGATTTGATGATACTTCAAATCTAACTTGCTTCTTTACTTTGGGAAATTTTCCTATCCTGAAGATATGCTATTTTCCTAACTGAGAAAGTTATTCTCAGCGATTTAGGAATAAATTACTGAGAAGATAAATCTACTACTAAAGACATCATCTACATCACTCTAAAAGATAATCAAACACTAGTAATAGGAAGACTGTAGACTGAAACTAGGTTTAGGTTTTTTGAACCTGAAATCTGTTGCTGCCATAGCATTAATGCTGTTATTTTGCCCTGAAAAAAACATGCTATAGAGACAACACTTTGATTAAGACACACATTTGCTGGGAGATGCTTTCATCTACCTTAAGCGTTGGCAAGGCCAGATAGTAGATACGTCAGACTGGTGGGCCACGCGATCTCTGGTGCAGGACTCGCCCCTGCTGAGGCAGTGGGGAAGCAGCTAGCGACGATGTGTGAACAAGCAGGCCTGACCCTGCTCTGATGAAACTGTGCTTGCAAAGTCGAGTGCCAGGCTGCATTCAGCCCAAGGGCCATGGTTTTCCACCCCCTGGTTTAACCACTCCCACTTATGAATAATAGGATTGAACACACCTGCAGAAACCTGGAAGCAATGGTATTTTTACAGATGCTGTGACACCTTATAAGATAGACCTGTTGGAGTCTGATACCTATTTTGAGCACAGCCATAGAAGATTATTGGGGGATTAGAAAAAACTACCCTACTTTGGGAGATATTAACAATAAAACAACAACAAGCCCCACATATTAAATCCTGAGGTTCTAGCAAAATGTTTGAAAATCTTAAAAGGAAAAAACGAGGCTTGTGAAGATGGATTCGAATACTGCAGCAAAGAAGAAAACCAGCCGCATCTGATGTAGGATTAATTAATTAACAATTAACTAATTGAGATGGCGTCCACTTTCCTTTCTCTAGGTATAAATAAATGCATCTAGTTATCGATTAACTAACAGTCAAGCTGAGTTAGCATCTCTGTAGGACAAACCAAATGCCTGGTAGAGCTCTGAGCTTTTTTTTTTTTTTTTTTTGCCTTTTATCTAGTAACTAGTTTAACTCTCCCCACAAACCAATGAGGTAGATGCTACTAGATCCTAAAAGTGAAGTACAGAAAGTTTACGTAAGTGGAGGTGGGATGGGATTTGAACCCAGCGAGTCCAGCTCCAGGGCCTGGGCTCTCAGTACCAGCTCTGCTTCCTTTCTAAAGCACCCATGTGCCCACTCACCTGTCCACACACATTAACCCACTGAACAAGCCTAGGGGGAGGTGCCATTAGAATTCCCATTTTACAGGTGAGGAAACTGAAGCCCAGAGACACCGAGAACCTTGGCTGCAGCCACTCCAGTCCTTGACAGGCAACATCACACAGCCGGCGTGGCCAGACCAGGAAGGAAACCCAGTGAGCCTGTGTTCTTAGCCACTCTGCTCATTGCTGCCAAGGAAGTGAGACGTGCACAAGGCTGGCTCGTCAGATGGAGAGAAATCTGATTTGAGTTAGTAATTTAATGCAGCTTAGCTCTAAAATGTCCTAAGAAAAATGCATACATTTAGGAATTTTGTGGGCTTGCATATTTTGGTTGGATAGTTGCAAATTTTGTTTGCATCACAATTGCATACATAGATAAGTATAGAATTCACTGCTCTGAGGGAAAGTTGTGTATTTCTACTTAATTATCCCCAAGGAGCAGTGTTTTGGAAATTCCTTAATGGTTCAGAATTGAATCAGTGTCAAAATACTCAGGGTGCCACTCTTTCCAAATGGGTTTCCCTGAGTCATCATGAGCGTCCAGATTTTCTATACGGTCTGAAATATTAATATCTTCCTGCCTTTCGAGGGAGCCTGTTACGTGGTGCTCTAGGGAAAGCTTGCATGTCTAATACGAATTTAAACACTTCATGACTGACTTCGGCTCATTTTTCTTTCCTTTGAAATGAATGACCTTCCAATGTGAGACTGTTTAATTCACTTCTCAAGATGAGAAATGTTCCTTAGATCACGGAGGATTCCCTAACAGCTGTATCCAGCTTCCTTTCTTTGGATCCTCGATTTCTTGAGAAGGAATGTCAGCTTCCCATTCTATGACAGAAGTCTCTCCACCCCCACTGTGACGTCTTCCTTTTATGACAAGGATTTGAAAATGATGCCTCACTCCTCCTGCAGTTTCAGGCCTGCTGGCATTTCGGCATTAAGGTTTCCTGGTTATTCGCTCGGAGGTAAATGCTCAGAAATGATCTTCTTCCAGGCCCTGAGCCGACTGACTTTTTCTGAGAATGCTTCCCAGGTGTCCTCGTGCAGCGTGTCTGGACTATCTGAGCCTGGACTGCAGCCACGGTGCTCCCGAGGCCTGTGAATGGCACCAGCGGGGGGTGTTGGGAGGGCCTGGGCCAAGCGGGGTTCCCAGTTAGGGCCATCCACAAAAGTTTTATGTAACGTCTACAGGGACAGGGTCACCAGGAATTGCCATAAATCCAATGGATTTTAAAAAGGAAACCAAAGAAGTGGATTGAATCCATATTTTACACAGATCAAATCCATCAGCAAGCTAATAAATCCTGCATGAAATCGGCATCAATATCCTGCCCAGGTATGGGTTGCATTCCTTCCCGTCAGGCGATAAAGAGAGACAGCGCCGTGTCCACATGCTGTCCTCATCCCTTTGTCCGTGGTTAGCTTGCTTACGCTGAACAAACAGGGAATCTCATTTTCTTGCTTTTAACAAATTTATGAAAGCAGTCAATGATGACTGAGGGACGTGGTATAAGGGTACGGACCTCCGTAGGTGGGTCCGGGCAAAGAATTCAAAAGTAAAGGGCAGAAATGACAGTAGGCCCAGGAATACTGACGGTCGTTTCCACAAAACAACAGTAGGATTTAGGGTTTACAATGATTTCTAAGAATCTGTAAGTTTTATCTTTCAAGCTGAGGCCCAGGTGTGAAGGCATCCCATGCCGTAGACGTATTTTCTGGCCAATAGATGCTGTTAGGCAGGGTGCCTGCCAAGAATATATGGCTAACATTTGACGCTGGAGTCATCTTTCTTCATGAGGCTGGAACAATCCCATTCTCTGCAGGAAGGACTTCTCACTGTGGCACTTTGAGGAGATTAATCAGATCCAGGAAACGAACACTTCTAGTAGGTAGAACAATATTTATGTAACCTCGTGGCTCCCATCCCTGTGAAAGTACCTTTTCAGATGCCTTCATTCTTCTTCCAGACTCCTGTAGATTAGTTATTTCTTATTTTCTTACTAAGTCTTAGGTACCCGTTGGTTGAATTTTTCCCTTAAATTGGCTTCTATATATTAGTAGATACTGAGGGCTTATAAAAATTTTTAAAAATATTTAATTAATATAGTTAGATATTTAGTTTAATTAGTTGACCAAATGATTAAATTATAGTTACTGTTTCATTCTTTGGAATCAAACTCCTAATGTAAAGCTTCAGTCATTACATCCAAAACTTATCAAATGAACTATGTTGTAAATGTCATATTCATCTATTGTTCTTAAAACACTGGTGCAGAATATCCAGGGAACATGAGGAAGAATGTACTATGCTGGTATCTCTATTAGCTGTATTATAACTGGTATAATTTATTAGTCTACTTTGCAAAAGAGTCTAGTGATTCTTTGTTAAGTTTCAGAATATTATGAGGGTACAAATGTTTTGATTACACGAATTACCTTTGTACAGTCTGAGTCAAAGTTATAAGTGTGTCCATGACCTAGACAGTGTGCATTGTACCCATCAGGTATGAACAAGAGTCCAGTGATTCAGCGGCATTTACTTTCTATATATAGACATCAGAAGATACTGTATTTTATATTTAATGGTTTTACATATGCTCGGTATTCCCACAATGAGTTGGGGCAGACAAAGCCCATATTTAAAGACCTCATTCTCTAGTTCAGCTGGTTTAAATGACTCAGATTGGGAAGGCAGCCAACCAGTGTAGCATTTATAATAACTCATTCCCAAGTATCATGTGCAGAACAGAGAAATAACGTCTGGGTAGGTTAGGTAGTACTGTGATGTCTTTCTTTAACTGCCTGCATGATGTAAGGTCTACATGTGCTCAAGGAGCCATGAGAGAATTGCATTAGCATTCATAGACACGGGAAAGCAATCTGGGAAATTCAATGCTTTCGACTAAATAAAAGGTTCTCCTGAAAAAGAAGAAGCGAAGGTGTCTGAAATGCCGAAATCAGTGGAGGGTTGAATGCAGATGTCTAAGGTGTGGGTCATTGTGTGTTATGGTCTAATAGGCATTAAACGACAGCAAATAGGCTGTGCAAAATCTCATTGTCCTGAATAAACCGATATATACTCCAAGCCTCTGAACAATGTACAGTCCGATGATCCCTGATGATCCATCCAAGGCCAAAATCCCTCTAGTTTATCGAATTCTTATAATACTAATATTGATAGCTGGTATTGAATGAGGTGCTTTATCTGTATGAAATATATAGTTCTCACAACAGGTCCGTGTGGCAGGTATGATTATTGTGCTCATTTTCCAGATGAAGAAGCTCAGGTTCAGAAATACTAACTCACATGCCCGAGGAGACGCAGGAGCATGTGGCGGAGCCTGGGCCTGCGCCTGTGCCCTGGGCTGTTGTGAGACCTGCCATCAGAGGTGGACTGCAGGCACATCCTGAATGTGGGTCCCAATGGCCACTGGGAGAGTGTGGCCAGCTGCCAATTCTGGGAAACCTTCACAACCGTCCTTCACCCAGCAGAAAGGCAGCCTTGTCTTCAGAGAGAAATACTGCTCCCACTCTGCGGGCCAGCTCTGAGTTAACGTCTTTGGTAACTATTGGCCACACAGCTATTGGATGGGTGTGGACCATGCTTTGATAGCTTTATAAAGAAAGCACATCTCTGAAACTTTTCTTTTCTATCTTAGAAGTCATGATGGAGATTTTGGGAAAGACAGTCTAAGTGAAGTAGTATAGAGATTCCTTCCCTCCCCACCAATCAAATAAAAGGCTGAGAAACGGTGAATATATCGAGAGAACCAAAACAAAAGCACTGCTCACGTGACAAACCACCAGTACCGGTTCCTTAAGGCACCTGGACAAAGTGCACAGAGGAGCAAGCCCTGCGGCCAGGTGGAAATGCCCTGGGCAGAATGAGTTGGGAAAAAGAAACCTTACATGGAACCTATTTGAAGATGGCATAGAAGCCCCTCCCCACAGAAATGTATATGTGAAAAAGGTATACAGCATTCAAAAACATTTTTAAATATAGTCTGAAGATGCCTGACTTCGGCAAATATAATTTCACAAAACGTAACCATGCTGTCAGGAAATGTGAAAGAGTAAAAATTCTAGGAGGCAAGACATCAAGTAGGAGAAAAGAAGACAGGATTACACTAATGGAGCTGGTGTGAGGCAGCAGACAGGCACGTAAGCAGTTAGGAAATCCAGGGTGAATCACTCTTCTGAAAAACGCGCTCCAGACACACGCCCACTGGCCCGGAAAGGACTTGCACCCATGAACTCCACGGGAAGCTACAGTGTGAGGGGACTGGCCAGGCCACTGGGCCCATTTAAATAGACAATTACACCTGAACAACTGCAGTCAAGACTATAAAACAGAATTCAAAGCTCTAATTATTGAAAAAATAGAGGTACATAGTATAATAATAATAATGATAATAATAAAGCTAAACCAAAATGAGAAACCTGCAAGAAATTATTAATATAACAAAGATTGGGGCCTGAACTAAGGAATAGAGAATAAAAGAAGTAAAAGTGTGCTAATTGCTTTATTTGTCTAACAGTGACTTTATGGATTTAGTTTAATTTGTAAAGTTATAATAAATTAAGAAAGAGTGGCTTAAGCATATGATGTTAAACTGTAGAGGTAATTATAGTAGTATTGGAAATATATGTTTCCTAACTAATAAAGGGGTACAAAAGACAAGAAAGCCATACAGCAACAGCTGTAAAAGTAACAACAGAAAATCATGAAATAAGTAAAAACAGGACATAAATTTAGATGAAAGAATATAAGATTTATCTTTTGAAATATAGCACACAAATAATATCACAAACAAACCTTATGAAATGCATGCAAAATTATAAAGAAAATCCTATCAAATTAAATCCACTGGAACATTAAAGAAGGCACAGAGATCGACTGGGGTTCATTACAGAAATGCAAGGATGGTGCAACTGATCACACAGCCCAGGCCTCATTCACCCAAGACTATAGAACAAGTGCTTTTCTTTTCTTCATAAATTGAAATTCAGGATTGCTCACTGTTTTTGAATAGTGGATGTGAGTGTGTTCAAGTGTCCTCCAGTGATTTGGGGGTTGACACAGTATCATTTACACAAACACACAGAACATTAGTCAACACTCAGCACTCTCTGTGACCCAGGGCTCCCAACAGTTTTTTTGCTTATAAAGCCCAAGATCCTGTGTGACTGGACAGGCAATATTCTTGATCATAGGAACAGTCACCATGGATCTGTGGCTGCACAGGCTGAGGTGACAGTGTCCTGTGGGCTTCCGGGGCCATGGTGGAGGTTGGGGGCATGCCTCTCACTGCCCTGTGCTGTGTGTAGAACATCACAAATTTTAAAAATAGATTTGTCAACTTTTTTCCTTAAAATCTTTCCAAGTCCACTATGAAACAGTTATGTAGGATAAAAGGCATTAGCTAAAATTCAGTCATGCTTGAGAAAATAGAAACAAATAAATATTCCCATAATAAGATAAACAAATCAAAACCCAATGGGCAGCATGTATCAAACGAAGAGCCACCACTCAATTGTGAAAACGTAGAAACATTGCAACAGGGATCAGGAACAAGAAAGAATACATTTTAGTATTGTTCTAGAAATACATGCCATTCCAATTAAACTGGGGGCGGGGGTAAACAAGATGTATAAACACTAGAGCAGGAAGCCAAAATTATCATTACTGGCTTATGATATTAAAAATATAAGATTATTGACAGAAAAAAATGGAAAATATAAAATTTTAGTGTTTGGTTACAAAATTAATGTTTCACCCTATAAAAATGATAACTGAATAAAATATAAAATTTCATTCACAGTATTAATAAAATTGTGAAATACTCAGGAAAAATAGAAATACTCATATTCACTCATGTAAATAAATCTAACTGTTCCTGAAGAACCCAGTGACCAAATGAAGTAATGAAGAAAACAATGGTTTGATCGGTGGCTTCCAAGTTTTCAAGATCTCAATTTTGCCTAAATTAATCTAATAATGCAATGTTAATCAAAAATTTCAAAAAAGATTATTTTTTATTTTTTAACTTGGCAACATGAATACAAAGTTCGTCTGGAGAAAACATTCAGGAAGAGCCCAGGCAATTCTAAGAAGGACAAGCGTTAAAAGGAGAATTTTCCCTGCCAGGGAGTACAGTACCCAGTTACCATCTGGAAACTATTCCTCTTGTATCTTCAGTCCATTGTCCTGGAAGTTATGCTATTACTGTTTATGCTTAGAAAACTAGAGAGTTAAGATAAATGACCTGAAAAGCCACTCCATTTAGATAAGCTGAAAAATATAAAGGAAGTAAATATTTGTATGATTTATAATTCATGTTTCAGAAACAAGCGATAAAAATGCCTGATTCATGCTAAAAAGCAGACAGAGGTGGGAGAGGCGAGGCGGGAGAGCTGTGGGAGGGTGGGCACCCGTCTGCGGCAAGAACGGTGCCAAGGAGGCCCCTGGCGCAGGGCAGCAGGCTCGGGGTGGGCGGAGCTGGTAGCCCCAGCCCAGGGGGGCAGCTCGGAATTGCCTATTTCACCAGGATGTTCCTGCTAGTAGCTGAAGACTTGCAGACATTTTAAGACCTTCTTCCTCCAGCAAGGAGACTCCTAGACTCCCAGCACCCTGCACCCTGCAGAGAGTCATGACTTAGGGGGATTCCACCGGTCAAGCATCCCCGGGCTTGACAGGAATCCCACTGTGAGAGCCTTAGGTGCTACACAGGCCTCTGGGTGCCAGCAGGGCAGGTTCCCTTTTTCAGTTAAGTTAAAAATGAGAAAGCTGTGGATGAAGATGTTTTAAAGGTTCCACTCCCCAATCCTTTTGGGACCCTCCTTCAAGTTGAACATGACACACGTCCCCCGCTGCACCTTGACGCTTAAAGTCAGCCAGAGCACCAGCTCTGGGAAGGATGAGTGCTTTGCACTCACTCGGTGCAGTGGCTTCAGCTCTGCGAGGCCGCTCAGAACAAAGCTACAGAGCACCCATGGCTTAGCGAGGGCCACGGGAGCTTCATGGGAGACAGTCAGGTAAGAGAGAGACACACTGTCATCGTCAGAAACTTGGAACTTGAGTTTTCTGCCCACTTAATCAGGAACAAAAAATTGTTAGTATCCTGGACAAGAGAGAAATATATCTTCCATTTCGGAGGAAAAGCAAAGCAACATTTTAAATTAAATTCTATGTTCCCAACTCAATTGCTAAAATAAAATAATAATCCACAGGGATTAATCTATGTAATGTAGGTTCATTATTCTGTGTTTCATCATTGATAATTTTGTTTCACAGACTAAATAGATAGTGAATTTGTTTCTCCTTTTAAGGAGCAACAAGAGAAATAGCCAAGATTTAGTGAGTGTTTATTGCATCTGAGAGCTTTTTGCACAGAATCCTTGCCTTGCCCAACAGCAGGTGCTATGATTGCCCGGATCACAGCCAGCCGAAGTGGGGAGGGCGGGTTGCACCCCGGCGGGCAGGCAGCCAGCACCGTGACCCACACTTTTCACACTTAGACCAGGAATGGGGGGACTCACTGGTCATCCTTAAGATTCTCCCAGCCAGGGAAGGATGGCATTGGGTTCACAGTGAGGCTTCTGTATTATCTCAAATTTTTCTCTTTCAGAAGACAGTGCAAACATTATAAAATATGAGATAAATACATCAAATAGTTAGATAAGATGATGGTCTCTAGATTTTACTGAGGTGAATTTGGGGTAGTCCCAGCCTACTGCTTTCTACACAGTGTCAGGATGCATCAGTTCCACCTTCCCCTAGACTGACCCCTTTGCCACTGAATTGTGCTGTTTCCTTCAGCACACAGTGTTCTCGACAGAACTTATTAAATTGCATCTAAGTGAGTTAAGTATAGGAAACAGGACACAGAAGAATACAGAAGTGTCTTTGACTCTGGACCCCTCAATACCGGAAAGAAAAACCATAGAGAAGAAGAGGCCAAGGAGGCCCAATGAGAAAAACACCACTAGCCATTGTAGGGCTATACAGGTGACTTGTAAGGAAAAACAGTATCTCATGGAGGCTCTTCCAGAAGCGGCAGGGCCATGTGCCCATTGCAACAGGAGGGAAGGCAGAGCAGGTAGGCAGAGACGCAGGTGTGGTGTTGGTGGGAGGAAGGGGTGGTTGTTGACTGATTCCTTTCTCTGAAGTCTGAGGCCCCAGATGGCGAGGGTGGGGCAGGGAGGAGGAAGAAGGCTGGAGGAGGCTGGGGGTGATGGGAAACCACAGTCCCGTGGGGTGGGGAGCAAATGAACCAGGAATGGGCATTAGGATTGCAGCCATCCGCCATCCATGAGTGGCCACATGTTTAGCATGAGAACATGGGACTTTTTGGGCAGCATTTAGCTACTGAGCTCCGTGTGTACAGGGGCCGGGGGTGGGGTAGGCAGGCTGGGTTTTCGGGGGAGTGTAATGGAGGCAGAGCAGGGCAAGGCGGTTAGGGGCTAGTGAGGGGAGGTTTATGGCACTCCCCATGGACTCTGGCCTGGGAAGGGGACTCGGGTCTTGGACAGTGAGGGGTGAAGGAAACAGCTTCCCCTGCGAGACAAAAGACACCTGTAGAGTGTCCTGGAGCACACGTGATGCACGCCAAGGGTCACAGCCAGTGGGGGTGTTCAGCATGGGGTGTCACAGGCGAGGTGGGTATGACCTTGGAGAGTGGCTTAGCTGCCCCAACGCAGACCCAGCAGCCATAGCTTAAACAAGGGAGGTGGTAGTCTCTTTCATGTGGAGTCTGGGCTGGTAGGCAGCTAAGGGGGAGGGGGAGGACAGTTCTGCTCCAGGAGGTCACCAGGGACTTGGACCCCCTCCGTCTTGTTACTCAATCCCCGACAAGGCTGCTCCTGCCCGCAGGCCCTGCTGCAGCCCATGGAGGTGGGAAGAGGAAGAGGAGGAGCAGCTGCTTTTTCAGGACTTGCCAGTGGCACATGCTGCATCCCCTTGGCCAGACAAGCACCTGGGAGGATGGAAAGTGACGTCTAGTTGGGCATTTGTGTTCGTGTGTGTGTGTGTGTGCATGTGTGTTTGTGTGTGAGTATATGCGACAGTGTGTCAGGGGGAGGGGCTTCTATTAACAAAGACAAGAAGGAGAACTGGACATGGATGGAGTGACAGACTGAATCGGGGAGAAAGAGACCATCTGAGTGGGGACAGTGGAAGAACAGAGCGGCAGATGTGCCAGAAGGATCACTCATGCGGATGTTAGTGTTGCCACAACCAACCCTGGCAGCAGCTGCGGTGACCACACCTCTTTTGAGCGCTGAGTCTGTGACCCTAGGATGAGTCTAGAACACTGCAAACCTCTCGCTTCCGAGGTCTTCCCAAGGGCGCCCTCAAATACGGTTGGCGTAACGCAGACACTTTGCGTGAGGATGTGTGCAAAACTACAGATGTGGGGTAGGTGTACCAAGGAGCAGTCGGTTCAAGGAGATTTTGTGGTGTCTGGGTAGTGCCTGTTTCTCAGTGGTGGTGTTCCAAACAAGACCTTCACAAAACCACCCGGAGGGTCAGAGGGGTCACAGAGCTTCATAAACATGGCATGTGACTACACATATTTTCTCTTTGTCATCTTACATCTTGGAAAACTGAGGCACAAAGGGGTGAAGCCACTTTCCCAAGGCTGCGCCATGAGCCTGGAGCTTTTGCACCTGCCATAATGAGACTGTGATTCACCCATGTGTCCTACAAGTGCGACTGAGGTCCCAGGCCTGCCAGGGGCAACTCTCACCCCTTGGGACATGTCAGAGGGAAAAGCAAGGATCAGATTTCAAGGAGATTTTCCCTTATAGTAAGTATGAGAACTCTGCACCGGGAACAAAGGTTTCTCTAAATGGATCTAAGAGCTGTCGAGGACGGGCAAGCATGACGGCTGAGGGAAGGGAATTTGCCTGACTGCATAAGATAAGGTCTACTAGATCTCTGTTCCCGACGCTGAAGAACTGCATTATGGTCTCCCTTGGGAAGTGATATTCTGACATGTTTAAAATGCAGCCAGACAATCCGAAAGCAGCAAGTGACACTGAACGGGCAGCAGCACAGCCCCCTGTTGAGCACATTTTACTTAAGATTCAGTGAAAAGCAGAAGTCTGGGTGACATCAGGAGGCGGAAGCTGCAGGGGGAGAGCTCCCGTCCCCCTGGGGCGTTTCCCAGCATCCTGGGCTTCCTCGCACAGGAGCCCGGGGAGGCTGTGTCTGTGAGGCAGTGGGGAGCTGGGGAGGAAGAAAAACAACCAACCAACTGCCTACGACGACGGGAAATCAGGATTTAAATGAACTCTTCTGCTCTCCAAGAAGGAGCTGAAGAGCTGCCCGCTCTCCCACCCGCTGGGCGGAGGCCACACTGTGGAAAGCCACGCTGCTTCCAGCTGCTGCCTCTGCTGCTCCCTCTCCCTCAGGGCCACTGGCCTCTCCTGCTTCCTGGGTCTGGGTGCTGAGGGTCTCAGACTCAAATGTCCCAACTATCAGTCCATTTCTGAATTACGTGATGCTTAAAATCACACAGGTAGAAGCCCAGGCCTGGGTAACTCAGCCTGGGCTGGTGTTTTCTCCAGCATCTGCTGAGCAGACCGGGGCAGACTGGACTACCAGGTTATGCCTGACCCGCTCATGTGACGAGCTTGGGAAAAACCATTCCAGCACTCAGCATCTCCAATTACTTCGAGCTTTAACATTTTGATGGATATACTTTGACACAGCTCGTAAGCCCAGTTTCTCCTACATGTGAAAGTCTCTCTCTCTCTCTCTCACGCAAACACAGACACAGACACATACATACATTTCTTTCGGTCGAAGTGAGTGGTTTCTCCACTTTATAGCACAGGTAGCTAGGTGCCCTGAGGTACCAGAGAGGATTCTCCCTTAGCAAACGTGGACGACAGAGTGTGAAAAGAGGAACTCGCACATGGAGCGACCTTCCCACATCTGCAAGGTAATGGGGCTCCTTGGAGATCTGCCACTGAAGGTCACGGTGATGTCGATGTCACCTGCAGCACAGGTGCAGACCTGGCTGTCCACGCGGGGGACAAGATGGTGGAACAGCTGAGGAAGACTCTGTCCTCAACCAGAGCAGAGCCAGGCTCCCTGAGCCCTCTCCCCCAGCAGGCCTCAACCCTGGCCTGCAAAGTCTTGAACAAACACTAGTGTTTCCAGCAGCTCACAGTCGCATCCCTAGGGTGAACCAAGCCCCCTTGCAGTGCCTGCCTGGGAAAGCTCGAGGCTCGGTCAGAATCTCCTGTCGCTCCAGCCTTCACCTGAAGACAGCGCCCCTGTCTCCTGGTCCCGTGGGAAGGTGGGGCCTAACTCCTATAAGCACCTGCTGGCAAACCTAAAGGGGTTTCACAAGGACCACAAGGAGCCACCTTCTTGCTTTTTGTAATTTTTCACTTCCCCAACTCTCCTGAGCCCCCTCAGCCCCCCATGCAGAGCTGATAAGTGGCCTCCATCTTATCAACTTAGGCTTAGAGAGACTGCCTCACTGTTATCACAGTGAGCTATCACTCCTGCTGGCCTGCAACTGATTAAAGTACAAACAAAACAAACCGGATGCCAGGACTGCCAGACCTTCCCGCTCAAACATACCGTGTAGGTCCCTTGTCCAGGCAGCTCTTGTCCCTTTTGCATCTTTGCTGTTATGAATTACATGGCTGTGTCAGCACTTCTCATTCTGTAAACTCAGGCGCCACCCACTCACTGAGCACGACTGCAAATTGGGAAGCTGTTAGAGGAACACAGCACTTCTTACCTGGGAGGACAGGGAGCTATTTTGCAAGACACCAGCCCTGTGACAGGTCGGGTCTTGGGATTGCAGAAAGATGTGTTTACTTGAAACTTCAGGTCTCTGTAGCAGCCCTCTCTTGTGGTCATCTGCCCTGCAGGAAAGAGAGAAATGCAGAATGAAGACGCACAGATATGTCCGGCGGCAAAAGGCAGCTGAAGTGCTAATGAAATCTCTTCTTTAAAAATCTTAACAGTATCTGTACGTCTTTGGACGTCTATTTATCCACACATATAAATATAGATATTTGCATGTTGATTTAAACCTAGAAGCTGGCATTATGGAAAACATTAGAAATATTACCATGAAGATCAGGAATAAGAAAATAATTTTACTTATTACTATTAGTTAAAATTATTTGGAGACACTGGCCCATAAACAAACTAGACAAAAAAAAAAAGAATATAAGGTTATAATGGGTATAAAAAGGAAATAAAAGTCTCAGGCCCCTCCCCCCCAACTCCTTATACAAAAAAGAAGGTAAAGGCCTCGTGTCCCTGTGAAGAGCTGGCCCCCCAGTTCATTCATTAAGCATTCATTGTTTATAGTCTGTTGCAAGTATGAGTGCTCAAGAATGTGAATTGCCACATTAAAAGTGGGTTATTCACTGGCATACATAAGGAGGAACTCTTTGCGAATAGAGAATACAAATTATGTAACGACATAGAAAAAGGTGACCATTAAGGCTCTTCTACAGGAGGGCATGCACATTTAGAACCGTGCATGCAGGGAGAGGTGAGATGGGGTTCACGAAAATGCTTACATTGGGTCAAGGAGGATGTTAGGAGGACCATTTTTCTTCTCTACGTTTTATTTATTTATGAAATTTGTAATGAAAAACAATCCCGATTCTTACAAATTTGGGCCTTCTTGAAGGTGGACACCCTGTCTTACAGACACCCTGGAGTCTTGGCTTAAGGATGCAGGGCAGGAGGGGCTGACTTCTCCAGATGTTCCCAGTTGCTGGCAGTTTGTTCACTTGCTGCTCTGGCCTGTCCTTCCCCTCACTACTCATCTGTCCCCAGAGGGCTTAGCATCCGAAAGCCCAAAGGGGTCAATGAAGGGAGGGAGGAGCCAATGGCTAATGGAACAGCTGACATTCGGTTTTTCTTTTGATCCATCTTGTATATTTATGACTGACAGGGACCACAGAACATCAGCTGGAAAGGACCTTAGAGCACCCCCTTAAAAAACACATGTGTGCGCCTAAGCACATGGGCACACGCACACACTGAAGAAACAGGGTGGGGAATCTGTTTAAATTCCTGCCTCAGCGGCAGGCAGATGGGAAGTCAGTCCCAAATCATACCCCTCCACCACATCAGGGTCCTGCTCCCTGGGCCTGGGCCCCGACACTCACACCTGAACTCTCGGGGCACAAACAGGTGTCACATAGCTGTACTACCAGTGGGTAAGTTTGGGTTATGCTTTATGACAGTGTTTTTCACACTCAATCCAGGGTTTCCGGGACTCACATGAGATCAGAAGGTCTTTGTTTGGTTTAAGGACTTGAAAATCTGAGCTCATGGGCTGGCCAAGAACATTTAAATTTCTTCTTCCACATTCCTGCTTTTGTCCCTTAATTTCTGTATGGGTCTTATCAGAGTAGTCCTCCTTTAGGATTTCTCTCCAAATCTTCTCTCAAACTCCTGCTTTTCTGTTGTCTATTCAGAAAACTGTGCTAACCTATGTTTTGACCATCCAGTTACCTCACATTGTAGGAAAAATGGCAAGAACTAAAAATTAAGCAAAAGAAACTACACTTAAGTTTTTGCACAAAGTGTTTTTCTTGTGTCTTTAATCAGAGACTTTTTGCTCACAATGTGCATGTAATTTGCATGCTTAAGATCTTGGGTTCATCTACTTAGACATACAGTACTGAGTTCTTATACGCAACATCAACACTCCTTGTCCTTGGGCCTTCAGATTCCGGACTTAGACCATGCTCTGCCACCTCACACCTTCCCACTTCGATGGAATTACAATTCTTGTTTTTCTAGTTCTTTAGCTTGCAGACAGTGGATAGTGAGACTTCACAGACCCCATAATCGTGTGAGCCAATCTCTCCTAATAAATCTCTTTCTCTCTATGTATGTAGGTAAGTAAATAGATAGACAGACAGATAGATAGAAAGATATCTCCTTTTGGTTCTGTTTTTGTGGAGAACCCTAATACAGCAACCCATAAAAACAATAATAGACATAAAAGTAAATTTAAATGTTTCTTCCTTTGACTGATTTCAAATGTCTGAAAATTCTGAGAAAATAAAATATATATAGATGGCCCTATGTCCAGTGGTATTTAGGTTTTCCAAGGTCTATTTTTACACCAGTCTGTAGATAATTGTGTTTTCAGATGAGTTCGCATGATGGAATGGAGTTTCCTAAGCCATTTAGCTAAACATTTATGGAGACCTGGGTATTATTTCTCTGACTAATGGTACATCTGTGAAACAATTTTTCAACAGTGCTTATAATCACTTAATTTTTTCAGAAGGAAAAATCACACAATCCATGGGTATGCCAGAATCATGCTGGCCAATTTTTTAAAATGATCCATATTAGTAGATAAGAGAGAGGAAGAGTAAAAAATTCAAAAGATAAAGTAACAAAGTCAGAGAGAACAACCCACTAACTGCAGGAAGATGAGTCCTGACCACAGAAGCGGTGAGTTTACTGAGCAATGAGCTCAGGAACTACTTTTATCTTTTTACAGAAACCAACCCTGGCCAGTTCTTTGGAAACCACTTAAGAATCTTTATATTTTGCCAAAGTATCTGTAAGAGGAGTATTCAGTCTGAAAGACTATGATTTTTATCAAAGAATGTCTAGGTTTTCAATAATTCTAACTATAGAATGAATTCCAGTTGGTGCCAAAAGCTTTATCCTTATTTAGTAATGGAAAAGAAAAAAAAAAAATCAAACCAATCCCATAAGCAAAACTACACAGAAAACTGGAAGATATTTCACAAATGAATGAAAGCATGAGCTCTGGTGAGAAGCACGTGTTGTTTCTATGCTACATGCTAGCTGTATTATTGAGGTGTTATGCGTGAGCATTACAGAACTTGAAACAGGGAGAGGGAAGACAGCTCTAGGAAACCAGAGTGGGTGTGTTCCTGGGAGCTGTTCAAATTCTGAATGATTCCCAGGTGTACTTAAGTGACAGCTTTGCCTGGGCACAATCTCTATGAACATATGGCATTTTAATGTGCACCAGAGCTCAGAGGGTGTGGTGACATTCATTTATGGATGGCTGTGACTTGTCTTATCATAAGTGGACACTCTGCTTACCAGGGAACTGGCTCCACTATCCAGTGTGCCTGACAGTCTTGACCTGTCAAAAATGGCAGAGGGACACGCTGCCCATCTGGATGTAGGCACCCATGACCCATCTTTAAGGTTTCGGGTTTGCAGACCTGAAGCCTCACGTGCACAGTGGAGCCCACAGCGTGGGGGTGGAGAGGGGCGGGCTGTGGCCACAAGAGGGAAATGTGCGAGGGCCCCCGACATGTCTGAAGAGGGGAGGTTTGTGGAAAGGTGAGAGATTCTGCAAATGGGGAAGAATTCCTGCTCCTTGGGAAGAGGTAGCTTCCTTGTCTCGCCCTGGACCCCTGAGCACATGGCCCAGGCCCCTGAAGAATATGCTCCCTCCTGGGAGACAAACTGTCTTTTTTTTTTTTCCTCTGCTTTTTTGGGGGAAGGGGCTTGGAAGGGTAATGTATTTTGTAATTTATACGGACTTGGACAAATCACAGAAAGCATTTTTAGTAGATCAACTCAAAGATGACCCAAGGCAGGGAGAAAAGAACAAGAATCATTTCCAGTTGATCTCTGGGATCTAACCCTGTAAGTAAAGTTTCAAAGAGAGAGATGCACGCTCGCTCTGAGAGTCAGAACATTCTAGCACACAAAGGAAGGATGGGAAAGTCTCATCTGAAGCAGTTCCTGTGAAAAAGATCTAGAGATTTTAGCCAACTAGATGAGTAATAGGAACCAAAAAGCACTCCTGCTCTTCAAAAGCTCTCTCAGCGACACAGCTCGGAGGAAGACGGACATCCCAAGTGCAGCAGAACTGTGCGGCTTTCTGAGTTCTCGTCCCTCTTTCCACACACGCGCTTTACAGCCTTGCATCCATACGCACGGCACACGGGCGACTCCTCGCTCCAGATTTCCAATGCTTTTGATAACAGGACCACATCACTTCTCTTTATAAACTCAGACTCTGGTGCAGTGCCTCACACGCATTTAAGAAAGAAGTGCGAGACTGAAGAACTGAATTCCTTGACTGAGATACACAGATGTGCAGTACCTCCATTAGCTATAACACTAAGAAGTCACGGAATGGTTCTCACGTAAAGCACCAACTACTTTGTTATTTCATTGCTCAATTCAGACACAGAAGGAACCAAGCCAAGGCTCTTGTATTTCCCCAGGTGGCTTTAAGAAGTTTGAAGTTCAAATCCAAATGCACGAGCATTTGCTCGTTGAACAAATGAACAAATGAATGAATGCTTTGGCATCAACAAAATAAGGGCAAGGTTACTAATGATTTCAACCATTTCTCCAAACCTAATCCCTAAATGAATTAAAAATCAAGCCCTAGAAATATTTGTAGATGGTGAGGAGAATATAATTGGAAAAATATAAGGGAGGTTAGTTTACAAGCCAGTTGTAAGATTTGTCTGAGGAACTTTAATTGTGAATTAGACGAATATATTCATTTGAAGCAAAAAGGCATCTTCCCCAGACATTGCATGATGCATAGCAGAGAGTTTGAAACATAACCATAAGCCAAAATTTAATAAGCATTTTATTTGGAAGTAAATCAGAGGTTGAAGATTAGTCTTCTGGAATATACTAGACCAACTGAATCATAAATGCTGACTTTTAAAAAGGACAAGAACGTATGTGATTTTGAGAAAAGGCCGATGCCTTTACAAGGTACGTGAGAGTCTAGTGTGGTCCCTCTAATGTCACGGAGTCTCGTCTCAGACACAGCACAATTGGCTGCTCCCATCCTGACAGTGTCCTCGGCTTGTCTCCCTGTTCCAGTCTTCAGTCCCGTCACCAATGCCCCAGACACTCGCGAGAGTCGTGCGGGGCACAGCTAGGCAGGGGTATTGAAATAACATTGTGATCACACCATGAAAGTGAGAGGACAGGAAAAAGGAACAGAAGCAGCTGTCAGAAAGGGAGACAGAAGGCACTACCTGCCTGCAACCGCCTGTCAGGAAATGACTCCCTGTGGAGAGACGGGCCCATTAAAAGAGATAAGGAAATGGGATCTCTTTCAGTCAAAAAGATTATCTGTCCTCTACTGATGCTATGCAATGTTTCTAGAATGAAGCAAGAGGTGGAGGAAATGTGCTGTCTTCTCCCAGTTCATTGGTTCCCTAACTGTCCCTTGTAGACCCTTAAATTCACAAAACGATAGCTAATAAAAGGATGGTTTAAAAGTTTCAAATCCAGCATATTGGGAAGTCCATTAAAGAGAAATCTTAAAAATATAAAATATGCAGATAAAATGAAAATGATGTCTATACTTTTCCTTTTCCTTTGAGAATTAGGTCAAGAATTGTCAGGGGATACACTGACCTAAGCCATTAAGAAATTAGTAGTCAAATGTTACTTCTATCAGACTCTGGTGAAGTCAGTTATTCTCTTATAGAACTGAAAAAGTGAGAAAGATATTCATTTTGGATTTTCACTCTCCAGCGTTAATCATTGAAGCAGTTAAATGTGCTATTTTCAGATAATACATAATTTAAATAACCCGATTTAACCTTTAGAATTCAGAAGGCTCCAACACAACAGAACTCATGAAACATTTTATAAACTTAAAATAACCAAGGATTTAGTTCTAAAAGACTGGTATCACCAGATAACACCAAATCCCAAAGTTCAGAAAGGCAGAGATAGTAATTTGCGATAAACTGTTTAATGAAGATAATCCAGCACAATGGGAAATTAAGTCTGGGGAAATAAAAGCGCCTGCCTCAAAATAAATCACAGCAATTAACACTCAATGCATAACTATGTGATTTGAGACTATTGGGGGGAATTTGGCAAGCCCACCAAACATAGATCAAAGAGAAATTGAATACCAGAACTGAACAAGATTAGCCCTAACCCTGAGTGACTGTGAAACGTTAGCATCGTCTGCATGTGTGGTAGCTTCCTAGTTGCTGATATTTCAGTCTTACGTTCATGGGACTATGACTCCCAGTAATAAGTAATCGCTATATTACAAAAGGAAGATGGAAAGATGAAGAACATATTATACCCCTAGTAGAATCATCTTTGTTACAGAATGTGTGACAGAATGTGAACCAACCCACCAGAAACGTACTCAGTGGGAGTCTGGCTGTGGTGGGGAGACTCAGGCACAGGAGTCAGTAAACTTGTTTGAACCCAGTTTCCTGCTAGGCTATCTCAGGCATTCCCAAAACTGCTGAGCCTGTAATTTCAATAGAATGAGGGACAATACTACTGAGACTTCGAAGATAATAAAAATGATTGCTTCCAGGCATTGATATTGATAAAGTCTTTAAACTTCACAGAGAGGGGGCTGTTCCAAAAATTCTAAGGAACACACCCTGCAGAAGCCAAGGCTTGAGCCTGATCAGCTGCCTCCAAGCCTGTGGTCTGTCTACTCCTAGCTCTGTCAAGGGTTTCCACAAGATGTCGTATGGGAAAACACATAGTACATGCTCAATACATGGTAACAATGTGTTTCTTACTTTCATCTTGCTTGTATAGGAAATAAACGATCCTGGGAATACCAAGGGAGGAAGGAGAGAGAACAGGAGAATGAGGCTATGCCTTTATGTGTCTACGAAAACAGAGGAGGAGCTGGTATAATTGAAGCTCTAAAGGATGACCATTTTAACAAGCACATGCACTTCCTGATTATGCACACATGGCCAGTGAGGGGGGCTTGATTAGGTGCTGAGTCTTTGGACCTATGAAGCAGATCGGGTTTCCCAGAGGAGCTGTAGCCCACAGGAGGGGGTAAAACACAGACCTCCTGCAGTACTCCATCCAGCTGTTGAATTGAGAAACCCTAACTTTCCAGCAAATTTCTATCAAAATTGAAAACAAGCAACGCATTCACTGACTCTACACTGCAGTTCTTTAGCAAAATGATTAGGGAATGGATTTCGGGTTGATTTTCTCCAGGAACTGTCAATGTGAGAGCTATTCCTTAGGGATAATTAAGTGATTTGTAAGTACTCTGATCATCCATTCCGTGTCTTTCAGGACAATGAGACAAGTAACTTGGTAGCAGCTGAGAAAACCAAGAGTTGCTCTGAATGTTCGACTCTCAATGGGAAGGCACAGATGAAACTATTGTAATGAATATAATCATTTACTGGCTGTCCTTTTCAGACATTTCCATGTAATTCATTACACTTTTTTCACCAAATGAAAATGTATAAGAAAGAGTTCTGAAATTCATTCATGTCCTTACACAAATACAAAGCTTTAAGATTCAATTATTATTCTAATCAAATACTATTTATTAGATGATCCTAAACAGGAAGAGGCAGAACCACAGAGAAGCCCACACATTGCAGCTTTCTGACTGAAGCAAGATGGCGGCTCACATGGGCCACACGGCCAGTGGAGGATGCTGCAAACTTCTCTCGCTGCCACTGGACATGTTAGCTCACTAGCCTTCCGTGCAGAAGGGAATCATATTTTTCCTCAGCAAGTTTTTAATGTCAGAATCATTAGCTTTGCTAGAGCTCATGATTTAAATAGTTTATTCTTAGTCCGTACTGGTAAGAATAACATATGTCAAGCACACAGTGTTAATTTTTAGGACTAATTATGGTTTTTTGTTAATCTCTCTGCTTTTCTTTATTTTCTTCATCTTGCTTATTTAGAGCAACTATTAAGAACATATTAATTCATTTTTATTTTTTCTTTCCTCATTCATTACATGCTTTCTTCATGCAAGTTCTCACTTATATATGTACTAACTTCTTAATTATTAAAACCTGGAATGTACAAAGCTGAAATCCACTTGTCCAGATGGAAGCTTGTCTGTTTCATAAATATCCAGATAGAATTATCTATTTTTTTTTAAATTTGCAAACATTTACTCACTACACTTCATCAGACAGTACATATTGGCCCTAGATAAAACTTTCGTTTAGTAGAATCAGCTTTACCAATTTAAACACGAACTTAAAACTTTTATGATATAAGACAACAAAGCCTCCTATTTTCATGTGAAGTTCTTTTTACATGAACTCAAACACAGGCAGTACCTACCCCCTCCGCAGGAGACAGAGCACGCAGAGCGCAGGACGGCCCACGTGTAGCTGGGCGGGGCGGTGGGCTTCTTCTCAGCCTCCATCCGAGGTACCGAGTATTCCCAGGCAACGCCCGGGTTCCTTCCCTGAAACAGAAGCTACGAAATAGGAAAGGGGAAAAATAAAACGAATTAATGTGAGACCAGCAAATACACGCTAATTTGCTTTAAACTATTTAAAACAACAATACTGACAAAAAGTTGGTTCTGATGGTAACGTAAACACAGCCCATCCTCTAAAATTTCCATCAATTTTCTTAAATAGAAATAACACTCTCATCTAGACTCAAGAGAACCCAGAAAAATGTCTAGATATTCTCTCTTGCCTTACATTTAGTGTGTTCCTCCATACAAAACATTAAACATCTTGCAAACTAACAAAAGGTCCTCGGCATTTCTTTGGAACCCCTGCAAATCCTCTGCACCTGACAGAATCAGAAAGTGACACCTACTAAGCACTGTTGCACTTTCTAGTAGGTTCCAAATAACTCAGAACACTTAAATAGACGTCATCCATGCCCGATCAAAGTTCAGTTAATGCACTTTCTACTCTGAGAGATGAGGGGGGCTTTTGCCTACTGGTAGATGCCCTTTAAGTCCAGGGAAAAGACATTTTGTTACTAACTAAAGAAGATCACTCAGAACTGGCATCCCTGTGAGTCACAGTTTAGGGCATGAGATTGAATTTGGACTCCTGGCTTGAAACCCAGTCATACAGATCAGTTACCATTTCTCTCATAATCTATCAGATCCTTGGATCTCAGTGAGAAGGATTTTTTTTGGAAACCTCACCGTTAACCTGTTCATACAAATTCCATGCCTAAGTCTTGGAGTCTTTGCTGTCCTTGATGCCAGGCTCGTGTGCCCTTCCTTGACTCCCCTGGCACCATGCTCCACCCCTGGCTGATGACACAGCTCAAATCTTAGTTGGTGCAGAGGTGGTGGGACAGGTACAAGCCCAGGACAGGTGGCTGCACTACAAGGCCACTGAGATGCTTCACGGCCCTAATATTCGGAGCCTTTGCAACTCTTCTCCTATCAAGAACTGTTTCCTAATAAGTCTCCACTCATTTTCAGCACCGATCCACCTCTCTCTCTGATTATTAAAGCTAGAAGCCTTAGAAGGTGGGAGAGACACTATCAAAAGAATTCAGGATGAATATGTCCACACAGGGGCGGAAGGAGGAAGATGGAGGTGGGACCTGTGAAGAGGCTGCAGCTGCCCCGCACCTGAGCCACACCGATCACCCAGGGAAGCATCTCTCAGGAAGACACAAGAGGATAAGATAGGGCTGACAGTCCCAGACAGCAGGTGGGGGCGTCTGGGTGGCTACCACCTCCGGAGCAAGGTAAGTGTTTATGGGGCAACTTTAGAACCAAGTGCTTTTCCTTTACTGTGAATAGAAATATGACAAGGTCAGGAGTTAGCACACCCACTGCCTGCCACCGCCACCCTCCCAGTCCCATGGGATAGACAGTGCTGCCAGAGAAGCCTGACTGTATTTTGAGAGCTCTGCATTCATGGGTAGAAAACAGAAGGGCTTGGGTCAGGAGGGCACAGGGCCAGTGTGACTGCTGAGCTGTGGCTAGCAAAGGTTAACACTGTGACACAGGAAGGAGGCCTCCTCTGGCTGTTGTCTGCCCCTACTGTCACAGGACCGGGCAGCAGAATGCTGACCCACCCCAAGCGCGAGCAGAGATAGAGCCCCCCACTGCAAAAACAATATGTGTTTACCTCTCACAGCTTACTGGAGAGAAGACTTCTGCAAAAACTGACTGATAAATAACCCCAAATAGGAACACATGTGAGTACATAAATACAAACTTAGTCATATACCAAAAAATGAAAGATGATCTAAACAAATCTACTGCCCCGTTCAGCCTATGGATGGATTACTCTTGTTTTTGATAACTGTAAACATTCTTCTATGTACTGAAAATTATGCCAACAGCCATGGACCTATTACAACACCCGAAGACTCCCAAATCCAAGCCCTAAAATGAAGAGGCTGGCCTCACCTCCACGATCAATGTCTCATTGGTTGGTCCAGGAGCGAGTAAGTTCTCAGGTTCATTATAGGACCGTCGGTAGTCAAAGGCAGTGCCCGAAAACTTGTATTGGCCAGGCCAGTCCACGGTCCAGTGTCCGTTCAGGTAGTATCTTTTCAGGGCATTTCGCACAGAAATGTAGGAGGTAGAGACGTTCATTTCATAGATGCGAATGCTCCGGGCTCCAGGAGGGATGGTGACCATGTGATAATACTCTAGGTGAAGGAAATGAGGGAAGATACAGTATTTCATTCGATCATGCCAATGCAGAATCCCTTAGCAACTTCAGTTCTCAGTAACCAAAACCTGAGAATCCACATTTGGAACTAGGGGAATATCTGTTTTGGCAATCAGTTACATCAAACCTGTAAGTGACTTCTTTTCATTAATTGGAGCTGAGCTCTTGTGATTTTTCACTATTCCTAAGAACGATTTTAATTCAAGTAGCCACTTCCAATCAAAGCAAAAGGTTTGAGAGGCACAGCACTAGCTGAGGCAGGAAAGGAGCCAGGGGAAGGCTAGTGGGACTCTGACCACCTGCTGTCTCCAGTCACCTCAAGCTCCTCCCACTAAAGAGCTCCTGTGAAAATCTCCTTTTCCCAAGCCTTGCAGGCAGCTCTGAAGTACTCACGGTTGGTGTGGTGGAGCTTGGTGTAGAGCCCCCTGTGAGTCGTGCAGTCTGAGTTATTCCCCCTGCAGACCCCACAGGCGTCTTCAACAGCATCAGATCCGAGGACATTGTCACAGCCAACTCTCTGGAGGACCCACAAGGTCACATGTCATTCATGAAAGAAAGGACAACACAAGCACTAATGTCACCAATCTCTTGCAAGAAACATCATCCCCACTAGGGCTGAAAATTTCACCAACTCAGGGTAGTTAACAAATATTTATTGGATACCCAATATGTGCCCAGTGGGACTGCAATGCTACTCTTCATATCCAAAGTAGGAAGCTCTTAAATGGGAAACAGAACCTGTCCTGCTCAGTATTGTTACACAACTGCAGAATCTTGAGCCCTAGATTAAACCTACAGGTCATCATGTTGGGGACACGGGTGCATTTCAGACTGATATAAAGGCTGAGTGCAATGACAAGCAATGTGTCTACACAAGGTTCCATGGAAATATGCCATTGTGCTTTTGAATAGTCTGTGCAATGACAGAGAAGGAACAGAAGACATATGGAAATTCCCCTCGGTAGTAACTATGCAAAGGGCATGTTTGTCCAATGCCTTAGAACTCCAGGCACTCGTTACAACTTCTATGATGCTTGTTTGTCTTACATTTCCTAATAAAGAGAATGGATTCTCTATATAAAAAATCCATTCAGAAACAAAATATAGTCCACAATCCTTCGCTTGAAATCCTTACAGTCGGATGCATTTCAGAACTAAGAGATTTTAGAATTTAAGACAGGTAACAGGTTTCATGCATATAATGCATATGAGAGTCCCAGAGGGCCTAGGGCAGAATCCCATAAAAAACACATTAATGTTTCTATAGCAAAAAGCATGTGTTTACACTAAGCAGGATGAATAAAACTGATCAATCGTTTCACAGCAGTTCAAGGCAGGTTTTGCCACCAAACAAGTTAAGGCCCCAAAAAACTTTCACAGCTTTTTGGATTTCAATTGTTTGGATATAAGTTACAAATAAGAGATTGTGACACTGTATCATTAAGAATACCTAAATAAGATAAAAATATTTAACAAATCAATTAATAATTAGACTCAATCGAGCATGTTACAGCTGAAAGAGTTCTTCACGGAATCATCTCGTCTCCATATCATGCATTAAAACTGCTACCCTAAGGCTCTCAGTGCATTACCCAACTCTACCACGGGCACACAATGCAGAGGAAGCTGCAACTAGAACGGAGGTCTTTGGACTCCACGGAACGTGCATGTTGATTAACTTTATTAAAAACCCATTGTTTTCATGCAATGCATGCGATCTGGTAACACCTTCACTTTGTTGATAATAAAATTCTTTCCACCCCTTGTCTCTGCCAATGGTGACCAGCTCGTCATGTGGTGCTTACTGAGCCTCCAACCCTTCCTCCCGCCCTCCCCAGGGGAAGCTGTGCTACGGGAGGTTGCTGAAACACGGCAGGAGCTGCAAAGGGGCCTGGGCTCTCAGCCCTCCCTGCCTTCACTGACTGTCCACGCTACCGCCCAGAAACTGTGACCTGACCCTGTGCTCCCACGTCCCTGCACCCAATGCCTGCTCTACGTGGACCCAAGGATAAAAACCCCAACTCCTCACCCTGGTGGTGAGTGTCCCTTGGGGAGCCTCTTCTCACCTCACGCACCTCCCTGAGCAAACCCAGGCCCCTGCCTGCCTCCTGGGTGTTCTGCTGCTGGAATCAGCTCCGACCACCCCATGCCCCCGGCACCACCGCATTCCCTCTCTACCTCCCAGCGGGCCTCTTCCAGCTCACCCTTTTGCCAGACCCACATCTGAGGAGGGATCGGCTCTTCCCCTCTCCTCATTCCGTGCACACAGCTCCACGTATCAAAGGGGCGGGTCATCAACCTGCGTTCTCCTGGCTCTCAACCCCCACTGGGCTGTGCCGGGGACGGGAGGGGTTGTCTTCTAAGTCTGGCCTTTCTACCCCTACAGGGCGCCTGGCACACAGCAGACCGTCTGGAGACATTTGTTGAACGAATGAAGGATCATTATTACCTCACATATCCCATCTACACAAACATTACGGCTATCCTCCGAGCATGGAGTCCCATCTTTGACTTTATTTGACAAAGAAAAGAAGAAATCAAATCCTTCTGCGATACAGTAGAGTTTGCATAAGTCCTGATCTTAAAAAGAAATACACACACAAACACAAATAAGAAAGATACTTAAGCTCTGATCATTTTTGCTCTGAATTTTAGACAGACTTTTTTCCCCATAAAATAGCTCCCCACAATAATACATTGCAATGACATTTCTCATGGCTGCCTCATTAGGCTCCCCCCAGTCTGTTATTGTTACTTGGTATTGCTTCTCTATGAAATTTCACTCTACAGCGTCCTTCATGATCCTTGTTTATACAGTGGGTGGCACATAGTAGGCATTCAATAAATATTTGTTGACTTAGCTACAACATTAATGTTTTATGATTTTGCTAGGATCCTTAACTACTATTTTGTAGCAATGTAAAAAATCACTACCATTTTGTAGCAATACACAAAATTCTTACAAATAAAATGCAATAAAAGAATGGTCACCGAATCCTAATACATTTGATTAACTACATGAAAATTTTAAACTACTAAAAAGAATAACTTTTAAATGAACTCTCCAGAGAATAATGTTTTCTACAAATATAATGGAGTGTCAAAAATATTGATACATAAAGAAATAGGAAGTTTAACTTCTTTCCTCAATAATCCATTTCAAGGTCTTATGGTTTATATTTAATATGAACTTTTGTAGAAACCTTTCCTTTTGGTTCTCTCCTTGCTAAAGAAGGAACAGTTGACAATGAAGATTTCATCTGCCTTACAAATTTTCATAGGCCCAAGACTCATCTACATTTTTCTTATTGTTCAAGATACGAGATTCAACTGAATAATTCCAAGAATCAAATTTAGTGGGTGAGTCCATGATTAATGAATTTATTTACCAAAGATTGGCAAAGTCAGGAGTAGCACACACTTTGTTGGGCTCTGATTTCAAAGTTCATTCTCCTGCCTAATAGTCTGTTTTTCTCCTACTGGCTTCATTTTTACAGTTTAAGAGTAAAAGCACAACCAAACATGCTTTATGTGGGATTGCTTGAAATTTCCCTTCCAGAATTTGGCAACTTTATAAATCTGCCACCATGAAAACATGATACTGAGATGATGAAAGAAAATGTCAGATGGAATATCTATGTATTTCCAAAGTATCTCCGCCATTTTCTTAGACAGAATTCCCAGTTTCAAGGAATGAGATGATTAAGTGTTCTTTGAATTTCTCCTTGACTATGCCACTTGAGCTACTAGCTTCAAGTTATTATAATCATGAGAGCAACACATTTCTTTCCCACTGGAGAATAAAATCTTACATCTGCCACAAATAAACTTCTTGGTTTACAGTTATAGGTCAAGACTTCCTGAAGGTAGGATGCTTGAAAATTGAAATAATATTCAATTTTTCAAAAGGTACAAAACTTTTTGTTTCATTCTTTGGCAATTATAGGTGTCCAATAGATAACATGCATATATCAATATCACCATCAACTACCATAATTCTAAATTTAAAAAACACACATTGATCCCATATCAAAACGTTATCTGCTTGGTATTTTTTATCACTGCTTAGATACGTTTCATTGTATGTGTACACACTCTATCTGCTATGCTGATTTCTGACCGCAGAGCCGGTCAAGTTTAGATCAGATGCCATGACAGCGGGTCAGGCAAAACCACACTAACCACCAGGAAAAAGTACGTGACAGTGACCTCTCCGAAAGACGTCTGGTTTATCTGACACCACACCATCCATTACGTCCTTCTTTGAAAAGCAAATCTAATAAAGCACAGGCTACTACCAGGGAGTAATTAGAGATTTACCTTCCACGTGAGTGTAAGGCTTCCACGTGTAGTGCCGCCCTCGGAACCGCTTGCTGTCGTACTCAGCACACTGGGCGGCACGGAAGTCAACACTGTCCTGGGGACATTTCTGACTGTTGCAAAGCTTTAGGGTGCGAGGCGAGCCCACGCAAAACTTGCCTCCCTGCGACGGTCTGGAATGTATATGATGTAGTTAGAAACCTCACAGTGTAGTAGCTCCTAAGCCCTTCCTTGAAGTTAGGCTAACTAGAGACGGGGCTGGTGGTGTTCAATGCCTGGAGTGGGTGGGTAACTGAGACAGGTGGGTTTCTAAGCAGCAGGGACTTGTCCTTGCTGTCCCCAGCTCCCCTGGAGGAGGCAAGGTGGGCCTGGCTCTCCTCACACTCCCTGGGAGGACTGACTGAGAAGGGCCACGGACCCCCAGGATGTTACAGGAGAGAAACAGAACTCAGACTGCAATTCAACAATGTTCTTGCAGACCTCAACTTCTTTCTGCTACCAGCCTCCTGGTGACGAGGCCAGGACCCGAGAACCGAGTCAGAGGAACCATCCCCTTTTGGGGTTAGCACCAACAGCCAACACCCCTGCTCACCCCTGAGAATTCCGGTGTACACACCTGGGGAGGGCATCCTGAGGGGGAGGGGTGGGGCCCTTTGGGTCCTAAATGAGTAACGTGACATGTCTTAATCAAACCAGGAACAAAAGGGGAATTTAAAAGCCTCTTCCCTTCATCACGCTGGTGACTGCTTCTCACGTTCTTGTCTTCTTACAGAAGCCCACAATTAAACCCCCCATTGTGAAGGTAAAGATATTTCATGATATCTCTAAAATTTATTTTTTTTCACATGAAACAATTATTCTTATTCATTTGCGTTCTATATACTTTTCTTGTGATTTATTCATTTGTTTTAAATAGACCCTTGGTATTACAAGTAAATGCTGTTAAAATCCAATTTCTGGCTATCACTGTTGGGTCTGTTATTTTTTGCTGTGGTCAGGTAGTTATAAGCATCTTAAATTATATCGAAGAGAGAGAATTCCTTAAGAAATGCTTGAGTAAAATGCCTTTCCTACTTATCATTTCCTACAATGACATGTAAAGTGCAGAATTAATACTATGGAGCTTAGGTGCAGGCGTGCTGTTTGGAAGGTTCGTGGCATAGAAATCTCTTGTCCATGAGGAAGGAGGGCAGGACATACACACCTGGGGTTGGAGCAGAGGCGGTCCCTGTGGGACACCCCTCCCCCGCAGGTCCTGGAGCACGGGGACCAAGGAGACCAGTCTGACCAGTGGCCGTGGGTGGGCTTGGGGCCTTCGTCACCATACTTCACACACTGCCCTCCTCGGCACCACTAAAGATTTTAAAAATACATAAAAAAGTTTACTTGACTCATGGATACATAGGTGGGCTCATTTCATAGCTACTTTAAGTACCATAAGGCTGAGTAGTGGGAAATTTTGTAAAATCTGCAGACATTAATGTTCCTACCCTCAATAGCATCTAGTAAAAATACAATAAATTTAATATGACTTCCCTTTTTCTTTCCAAACCTAGCATCCTTCTATAAATCCACACACAGAGAAGATGAATAGAAAAATCATTTTCAAATGTCTGAGTTCCTGGAAACAATGTGTTTAATGAAGGGGTGCTACTCGAACAGTCTGCTCAACTCCCAAGTCAGTGAACTCTGACCTCTCCTGAAAACAAGGTGCTTTTCAATCTCAGTTCCAGAACAAGAGAGTCTCAGGTAGGAAAGTGCAGCTGGAGGCTCGGTGCGGCTCAACACTTTGTCATTCCTGGCCGGCGCTCCCAGCTTTCACCCCAAAGCACCTGGGCTGACAGCCTCAGATTATTACCTGACGGCATGTCAGAGGTCACACAGCTTCCAAGGAGATGAAACAATCCGTGTGGAATTCCGTCTGGCCCCACCAGGCTGGAGATGCTATCTGCATCCCTCTGAATGCACGCGAAATTCCACGTGGCTGCCTCCCCCACCGCACACTATTGCTGTGCACCATGTGACTGACATGGCGCTGCTTCCCCCTGTGGTCTGGTGTAGGCTTCAAGGATCCTGTAGGTCCAGGCTGTCTGTTGAGAGGAGGAAGGAAGATGCTTGCCACTTGTCACTGTCCTGGGAGGGCCAACAGAGCTTGGCCTGTGGGCTGGGTCACCCTTTTCTATCTCTAAGATTAGAGCCACCAGATTTCAACTGAGAGAAAACAATGCTGCTTTTATAAGAGGAAAATAAGGCTTCAATTATTAGTTGGCATATTAAGATAAAACACATAAAACCACTGATATTTCACTATGGTTGGCATACTGAAATGGCAATTTCAAATGGTTCCATTTCACATTACTTAAGTAAGAAAAACTGAGTTTCAAAGCATAAGTAATTCTGAGGACTAAAGCCTCATGCATTCAATTATTCGATTCTGTTCTGGAAGCAAAGCAACAGTCTCTCTTGCACCCCTAGCTGCCCCTGCCCCAGGTGGAGAACCAAGTCCACAGCCCTGCTCAGCCCAGCCAGGGGCCGTGGCTGGGAACAGGCGTCTGCTCTGGGAGGGCCTCCTGCATGAGAGACGAGAAATGGGCTGGAGACCAGAGCGAGGCCAGCTCTCCCGGGCGGAGGACGGGACCACAGAGAGCAGGGAGAAGCCAGGTGTGTGCTTGTTGTTATTGTTGTTTATTTTGTTTTGTTTTTAAAATTCATCTGGTTGTAGCTTTCTAGTGCAGGAGATAGCAGACATGAAAGCAAGAATCAACTACCTGAATGACTCACAAAGCGTCTCTAGGAAAATCTGCCTTGATTTCAACATGAAGAAAAGAATTTGAAGCTCCAGAGTGAAGGCAGGAAAGTGGCAGACGGGGGCTCTGTCTAGAAAGCAGGGTGTGTAATTGGTCAGAGGACCACTGCTTTCACCAGGAACCTAGGAGCGAACTCAGTGTGGACCACGACATCACTGTCAATGTGTTGTCACTACCCAGCAGAGTCACAGACCCAGAAAGGGTAGTGACATTGTAAGAGCTTCACTCTCCTTTTTAAAAATAAACATTTTAAACAGAAAATTTCAAAGGTATACATAAGTAGAGTAAATAGCATAGGGCCCCCTTGAAACCGGCACCCTTGCCTCAGCAGTTATCAACTCGGTCCAATTTTATTTTGCCAGTACCCTCGTCCACTTTCTGTCCCCCCAACACTGACTTCGAGACTTAATATCATTTCTTCAAAGCTGCTTCACTGTGGGTTCCCAAAATTTCTCCTTTCCTTTCCTTTTTTCTTTTCTTTTCTTTCTTCTTTCTTTTCTTTCTCTCTCTCTCTCTCTCTCTTTCTTCCTTTCTTTCAGTTTTTTGTAGACATAGGGTCTTGCTATATTTCTCAGGCTCGTCTCCAACTCCTGGGCTCAAGCAATCCTCTCCCCTCGGCCTCCCAAAGTGCTGGGATTATGTGTGTGAGTCCCTGTGCCCAAAATTAAAGACTTTAAAAAACATAGCCACAATATCATTATTATGCCTTGAAACTTACAATCTTAATATCTAGCGGGTGTTCAAAATTCCAATTTGTCTCCTTTTTGTTTCCAGACATGTTATTTAATAGAATCACAACTGAAATAAGGCCCCTCTCTTTCGTTTGTCTGTTATGTCTCTTATGCCTCAGTGTTTAAGGTCTCCCTTGATCTTCTCTTTTCCCTGCATTCACTTGGTGAGGAAACGATGTTTGTCTGGCACAGTTTCCCCAATTCCAGGTCTTGCTGGCTGTGTGTCCATGGTGCTGCTGAACATGTTCCTTTGTCCCCCGGATTTGCTGCAATCCAGCAGCTGGCTCTAGAGACTTGGTTAGATCCGGAGCTGAATTCTGAGCAAGACTGCGCCACAGGTGGCTTTCTGCATGTGCACACACAGCTCCTCCTAGCACCTGGAACTTCATGATAAGATGCTTCAGTGATGTGGGGATTGCCAGGCTGACTTGCCCTCTGTAAAGTTCCCCGTCCGTCTCCCACCTAATAATCTTAGTAGCCACTGAAAAAACTAATTTCCTAGATCCTTTATGTATTTGAGTGTTGAAAGAATGTTATAGAATATTATAATTCTACCTTTTTTCTTTTATTTGCTTTCATGACTCAATGTATTACTTCTTTTAAGAAAGTATAGTCTTCAAATGTCTATGTAACCTGACTTTGAGTTCACATAGGAAAACAGTGATGCTTTCTCCGTATGTTAAATTAAGATATGCTTCTTTTGGAAACACTGGCTTCAGAGCACTTTTGCTGGGACTCAGGAATCTCTGACAGGCTTCTGGCTTTCTGACTCAACAGGGTGTCTCAGGCTGATCTTGTGCCTTCCCTGTTACAGAGCTGGAATCATCCAATTGCACAAGAAGATCCTTCCACTGGAAAAACTGGGTTAAGAGGCTATACTCTGTTCAGGGGTTGGTCATTGCTACTGAGTCAGTCAATTGACAAAGTTTCTGTTTGTGTGTGTATTTTGTTTGTCTTAATTTTAAAGAAAATTGCTTTACTAGTTCATAGTAACTTATCCAATTCAAATTTAGGGTTATAAATTTTACTTTGCATCTTTGATTTTATATATGTATCTCTTTTCTCTCACACATTAAAAATCTTGGTTCTTAACATGAACACATTTACTATTTTCTTTGTCCCATACTACATATTTAATAGTTTTAGAAGAGCACAACCAATCCATGAGTAACAATATGATTGCTGAAAACAGTTTAAAATATTTGCAGTACCTTTTTTTGCCATTGGATATATCCCACTTGGGATGGAGGTCAAATTACAGGGTTTTAAAGTCACATGAAATAATTCCTTTGTTATGGTTATGATGAAGCGAATAACTTGGTAACAATTAGGTTAGATTGTTTCATTTTGCTTTTGATATTTAGAGCTTACTTTAATAAAATTTCAAATTACTTAAAATATTTGTTTTTTTCAACACTTAGGGTTTATTCTTTTATTTTATAATTTTACTTTTAATTTAATTAATTTTATATTAATAAGCAAATAATTATGCCAATTAGTACTTCTGTTTCTTTGATGAATAACAGCATACTACACAAAATTTTTTCCATCCTGCTTTTCCACTACCCTGTTCTGCACATCATTTCACAGAAGTGTGTAGCCATGTCCCTCATTCCATCTTCATGGCTACATAATACTTCATGGAGTACTGATCCAACCAGTCCGCCGTTGAGGAACGTTTCATCATTCCCAGTCTTTTGCATAGGTAATGATTGCTGCAATTAGTTTCCTTGACAATGCATCTTTTGCTGTTTCTGCCAGAGTATCCTTAAATGACTATCTTATTTATAAAAAATATTTTTAAAAACCTCTTTTTGAGAATCTGACAAGAAAGCACTGTATATTCTGCCAAGGGGGTTTGGGGGAATATATGGGTGCATGTAGACACACACTAACACACACAATTTTGGATACAGTGTCAGGCAGATCACAGAACTGTGTTGAATATACATATAGATTCCCACTGGAATACCAATTAGGTTTCTTAGGACTCACTTGTGTTTATCACAATTTTGTATTTTATTGATGGATATTGTGGCTTATGAAAAAAAGGCTTTATCTTAGAAAGTCAGATGCCACAACAAAATGTCTATTTCTGTTACGATTACACTTCACAAAATCAGCATATCTCATGTAAACCCAGCAGGTTCGGGGAAGCAATGTGATCAAGTGGAAAGACTGATACTCTGGAGATAAAAATGAGCATTGCATATCTGCTCTGTGAGCTGGGTGACGTTCAGCAAGCTACTCAAGCACTCTGAGCCTCTGTGTCCTCCTCTGAAAATTAGGGAGGAGAGCAACTACCAGATTGAGTTGTGAGGAGCCAGTGTAGTAACACAGGCCAAGTGCCTCGCACTGAACCTGTTATCATGACAAAGTGAGAACTGGTTTAAATTCACCTGAGGAAGCCCCAGTGACTAAGGAACTGGACTCTGCGCCGGCACGCGTCGGGCTGTGGTCCCCCCTCGTCCTGGACTTCTCATGGGTGTGCACGGAGGAAACCTGGGTCTCTCCTGGAAGAGCCCTTGGCTGTACAATGGGACTGCAGTAGGCTCCCCCATAGGGTTGTTCCGAGGGTGAACTGCACGGAACGTACCAAGGATGGAGTTCGGCATTAAGAAATGAAAGAAATACAGAACAGCTGACTGCTTCTGCCCGGGTCCGGCTGTGTGATTCGCAGGAACCTGCGCTATCCTAACATGCCCTAATTCTTTGTAACATGAAGGAAAAAGCTATATTTGAAATAAACAAGGGAAAATCATTTAAAATGCCAATAAAAATTAATTCCATAGTACTTTCAAGCTAAATACAATGTAACAAGAACGTGAGGGCTATTTTGAGGAGCATCGCGGCTACACCACCCAGGACAAAACCGCATGTGAACAAAAGAAAGTAGGATGCCAGGAGAGCCACTCACGCCGCCTGTGGGTGAGAACTCACGCCCAACAACAGAAAGGCCGCCAACCTTTCAAGGAATATCATAATTTTTGCAAATTATCACCTGAAGAATAAATTTTAATCAGTTATGAGCAGAAAAGAAATGATTATCTGCAGCACAACCCTCAGGTAAACTACCTCAAATCCTTCGACCATTAGAATTTCCACACTGCAGTGTCTCACCACACCCATCTTTTCTTTCGAGAAACTGAAAGCATTTTTATTACATTTTTTTGTGGATTCATTGAACTATTGTCTGTATCACTGGAAGAATTCAATTATCAATCACTCTCTCTGAGAGCCTGGAAAATAAAGCACATGAGCAACACACCTGGAAGGAAAGGTTGCTGGGCGCTTCTCCAGTAGGCTTCCCTTACCCTCTGCGTTCCTCGGGCAGCATTGCCACAGTTTAACCGCAAGCACGTCAGCAGTGCTTGTTAACATTTTAAATTTCTCCTGTCTGTACTCACATTTAAATATGTTTAGGAAGTGATATAGTTTATTCAGAATTTAAACCATAGAGCGATGATATATATTTAGGCATGTATTGCTCTTTCTTATTCACTAGTGTCACTAAAAAGGTCAGACACATAAAGAGCAAAAATGATTACAGTGACAATTTGGGTTCAATATTTTTCTGTCCTATCAATAGTCTTTTATATTCTGAAAGAAATATAATCATAGGTTAAATCAAAAGAATTAAAATATTCCCTTGAGTGTTCAGATAATTTATTTTTTAAGTTTTAATGACAAAATTGTCATTCCCTACCACTGAGTAATAAACTTGCTCTCTTGCCTATTTCCTCTATTCCCCATCAGATCTCTCTCCGTTTTGTCACAGGAGCAACAATAGGTCAAAATGGTCTGTTCCAGGTCTTCAAACTGATGCTCTGAGGCTTTCGCAGTACCAGCTAATGCTGGCCCTTTACACAGGTAAACGGTGGTCCATGTTTCCATGTTTTCCCTTATTAAATCGATTCAGTTGCCACCTATTGTCTGACTTCCATGTCTATGAATTCCAGATAGCTCATCAATTATATTTTCACAAAAGTGAGAAAAAGAATCCTTTTCATAGTATCAATATAAAATAAAAACAGTGTTTGATAGGCATGTAGATACCGACACATGCATATGAGAAACACAGGTATAGAAAATAGCAGTGCAAGAGGAGGAGAGATGCGTGGATGGAAAGACTGACATCTGAATGTGACGCTGCACCTAGCCTTAGCTTCTTACCATGTCATGCCCACAGACAGTGCCTTCTGCTGCCGGCATAAATTTAGTTTCACATTTCCTTCCAATCCGATGGCACCAGAGGGCTTTACAGATGTCCTAAAGAAAAAAAGAGTCATTGGTATTACATACGGTCCATAAATCTATGATAAATATCACTAAAAGTTTAAGGGAAAAACAACTGATAAAAGTGGATATTTATGTAGCCATAGAGTCACATGATAGAGTGAATAGACCCATGTTATAGACTTGGTTCAAATTAATTCCACCCCTGAAACTTTATTTGTACTTATTCATTACGCATTCAATGAAAATTATATTTTCTAATTAAAAAAGTAAAATATGCATAATCCAGCCATTTCAGACAACTACAAAAAATTAAAATTAAAAAGACCACTAAATTTGACATTTTATATTCTTCTCAACCACACCTTCCACTAACCTCTCCACCTCTGAATCTTTGTTTTTAAATTAAGGATGATTAGGACACTTGTCTTATCCACCCATCCATCCATCCATCTATCCATCCATCCATCCCTTCCTCCAGGTATCCTCTATCCCCAAACCTCTGATGAAAACTTAAGTATGTGAGGCATCTTGCTGGGCAAAAGGTTTCACAGTGAATACAGCCCAAACATACACTCTTAAGCTTGGCTTTAAAGAGCAAAGAGGGTGCACATGGTGCATGTGGAAAGTGGTGTGCTCCAGCAGAGGGAAGAGCAGAGTGCAGGGTGAGCTTCTCAGAAGGAGAACAGGCTTATCCTGGAGGGCTCAGGGATGCACTCAGAGAAGGCACCATATCTAAGCCAATGCTTGAGCAAGGGGAGTTTTTCAGGAGGAAAGGGAGCAGCCTTCAAGGGGGAAGGACGTGTGAATGAAATTCAAGAATGAAGGGTGCGTGCAAAGGAAGGAAGACCCACGTGGCTGGGCTGATCTAGCAGTAAACTAAAACAGGGTCTGAGATTTATAAACTATAGAAGGCTCTCCAAGCATAAGGAATTACTTTTACTTTCACATCCTTTGAGTCCAAAGGAATGTCTTAGTGAAGGGCAAACAGTAGGGACTTGAGAAATGATAGAATCTTCTGGAATGCTGGCTGTAGCTTCAACTGGACAAGATGAAAACATTCCTTAAATTGTCTGCACAACTTTTGGGAATATTTGAACAAGTGCTGCATTATTTCCCAAGAAATTTAATGGCTACATCTACTGGGTGATTTGTAGTACAAAGTGCAACACACTGAAGCATGTCAACCTGTTCTGCCAGAAAGATGGCATTTCCCCGCATGGCGATTTCATTCCACATTTCAGCGACATTAACAGAAGGTTTTCTGCATTCTGTGAGTCATCTCGTGAGGGGTTTATTTTTAATAATCCATCTTAATTTTACCTTCACAAAATTAGTTCTTGAATATCCTCCCTAAATTTAATTATACATTTAGAAATTAAGGTATTTATTAAAAACAGCCTCATATTTTTCCTATCTATCTCTCTCTCACTAATAAATCAGATTTTGGAAACTTAGAAGGTTAACAAGTAAACCTTCAATGTTTTAATTCAGATATCAATTGCTTTTATTTTGAGCTATCCGTAAACATCCCATATGGTTACAATGCTATTAAATTTCACTTTCTTTTGTGAGTCCCCCAGGATCAGTCAGCCTATTAGGGTAAATACGTCAGGTTGGTGGTCAGCACTTTGTCTAGCTTGCATCTTCATCAGCAGGTAGCAAGCAATGATGCTCCCATGTCTGCTTCTGTGAAGACTGTTGCTGAGACCCCAGGCTCACTCTCCTGCAGACAGGCTGTGGCTGCGTTAATAGGGTATGTGGTGTCAGGGCCTCTGTTCTTGGCCAGAACAGCGTTTAGATATCAAAGATAGAGGAAGAACCCAAGGAATCCATAAAAGCAGGGGCCAGAGTGTCTGAAACTCTTCAAAGAGACAACTCTGCTCCGTCAGCTCCATTTGCTTGCAGGAACGACAACTTTGTAAAATACCAGGATGTAAATAAAGCCTCCCTTGAAACCAGAGCCTGAGGACTCCAACTCAATGTCTGGGTGGCAAATGGTGGATCAGAGCCAGAGACCAGGGAGAGTGGCGGGGCAGGCCCCAGGTGGCGCTCAGATACCTGCTGCATGGACGGGGCATAGAGACCTTCTGATTCGGGAGGCTGCGCATGCACACCTGAATGAATGAATGAGTGAATGCACATGAAAGCAGAAGCTGCTCGTGTGGCTGGGTAGCTGGGAGATGGCCACAGTGGTCTGGTAGAGTTTGGGATCCCAAGGCAGGCAGATCTGGGGAGGAAGAACCAGAGTCCCCAGAACTGTGCATACGAGGTGATAACACCCCGTCATCAACTTGTCCTGGGGGCTAAATGACCTGGTTACAGGTACTGTGTCCAGCTGAGGGCCAGACACCTACTAGAGACCAAAGCACTGCACTTTCCCTTCTCACGTCAAGGGCTTGAGGAGATTCCAGCACAATCCCAGCTCTCAATCTGCGTTCATGGCTCTCCTCTGTGGGCACTGTAGCCTTAGGGAGCTGCGGTCCTAATTCACGGGGCTATTTCTAAGATTACCCAAGACAATACCAGGTAAAGGTGCTGTGACATGTTCAATTATTTTGCTATATCCATCATCAGTACCTAGTGCGGTGCTTTCTACCTAACTGGCTTTCATTAATGCTTGGTACGCAAGTTAAACATCTCTTGTTTGTTCCTGTGAAAACCAGCAGGAAATTGTTAGTGTATGATAAAATTAATGACAATCAGTGAATTATATCATAAAAAAGTCTAATATAATTTAAGAGCACCACTAGATTCAGACTTTCATTCAGAGTAATTTCAGAATATTCTTATGTTTTAGTTTTTAGGAGCATTTTGCAGAATAAAGAAATATAGATGGAAGATACTACTAAAGGCAAAGCTTTCAACTTTCTAAAATATAAATCTCTCAAATGTAGGATGCTGGTGATAGCTCACCACTACAATGTGTGACTCCCTAATTCATCTGTGCCTTGATTCATACCATCTGTGTATTTCAGCCTCATTTTGGAACCTGCTCAATCCCTAATTCCAGCCCCAAGGGAGGAATAAATCATGGAGTCAGAAGAACCTGGAAATATCATATAACCAATGTTACTGTTTTCAACATATAAAAGAGCATCTGAGACCTTGGTACCCTATTGATGTAATTGTCTGCCATTTAATAAACATGACACTCTGTCCCAGACTAATAAAATCTCTAGCATAGCAAAGAGTTAGATGATAAAATAAAAATTAAACCACAACTGAACAACCAAAACACCAATTGCTCTCTCACTTTTATCATACTTTGACTTAACTGCTTACTGCTGGACATGATTGTATTAAAGCATTATTATTACAGGTTGCTATATCCTTAAGGAAACTTCAGAGTCCTCTTGGAACAAAGATCCCATTAAACCATGATTTTAGAGTCCAGGCAGTTGGAAAGTAAGACTTGCAGGGTGTGGGGGGAGCTCCCAATTTAACAACAGTACCCAGGATACTGAGATGATCAAATTTCAAAGTAATTCTGGCCACTTAAATTTCAGACTGCAGGGTCGGGCCACCAAGCAATGTGGACAGAGAAGAATAGGTACTTGACAAAGACAAAATATTTGTAATAACAAAGGCTTAACTTGGGCAGAAAAGCATCGACACTTACACAAAGAGTTTACTTTTACTTTTATCTTTGCAGCTAAGAAATTCTGTTTTCAATGAAGGTTCTCACTTATTATATTAGCCCATAATTTAAGGGTAATGTTCAGAAAGACCAATTTCAGTACTAATGACTTGCTTAAGTTTAATATCACAACATTTTAAGATGACTGGGTAGGAAATTTATTGTGGCACTTCCATAGTGTGAAGAGTGTGCCGCCAGATTCATTCCTCAGGCTGTTTGCGTTATATTCCAGAATACAAACTGAGCATGCAGTTACAAGTGATGTTATAGTCAGATATACAGTGCACTGTAATTATTTATTTTTCAAGCAGTGGAATGCTTTTATCCCTAATTCTGACTAATACTATAAATCGGTAAACAGAGAAAGCCATTGTCATGTATTTGTGTGAATTTATACGCAAGTATGTAAACATACATACAGACACACCAAATACACGTCCATTTATATAAGAGAAGGATGCATATGCATTTAAATTATCTATTTACTTTTCAAACCAAATAGTATAGGATATTAAAAGAGATTTAACCCTTTCTAAAATATCATCTATCTGTTACCCAGATTAGCAAATTTTTATTGAGTGACTCTAATGTGCCCAGTGCTGGTCTAGGCACTGGGTAATTTGCTTGTTATTTATTGTTTTATATCCTCCCCTCAGAAAACTTCCTGATATTTACATTTTATTCTAACAAAATAGACCCTTTTTAATAAAAATTTAGCAGGAGTTCATTTAAAAGATTAAATTTTATAGTTTAAAATGTCCCAAGATATTTCAATCTACATGGAAAATAGAGAATATCTAATTGCCAAACCATATCTAATTTTGAGATTTGCTGTATTAGTTCTGGCCACACAAATAGAATTTAATTTTTTAAAAATAAAATATATAAAGTTTGTTTTCAAGAACAATTTTACATCATAGGAATGATCTGACGTTATGAATTATCTGATTTTAATAGATACATATTTTTTATTTCAAAAGATACTTCCTCTACTGTCTATGATGGACAAACTGGTAGCAAACTCATTTTTCTGCAAAACAAGAACAAAATTACAAAAAACAAAAACAAAAGTAAACTCCAAAACTATGTGGACCAAATACTGAGACCAGTTGTTCTAGGCCTGGACAACAGGCAGCAGAGTACTGTGATGCTGGAGAGGAGGGAGACACACAAGGTAAGCACCACTCCTGCCCAGCTCTCCATCTGGGAGTGCTTTGCTGAAACACTGCAGGGAGGTGGATCTCAGGCAGACAACAGCAGCTTCACTGATTAGAAGATGCAGAGGACAGAGTTGAGGTCTGTTCTAATAGCCAGAACCTGTGGCAGTGGACCAGAAAGCAGAAAGCTGCACTGAGTAGGGGCCTCAGGTGTCTGCCTTAAGATTTCCTCCTGGTCCTCGTCAAGGGGGTGAGCAGCTGACACACAGGATGAGATGCCAGGTAGCCTAGGAGAGGACCACAGCTGCAGCCTGAGAGTTGATAGGGGCTGGAAGACAGAGGTTACACAGAGCTGGGAGGCAATCGTGTGTGGGCCCACGTGGAGTGGAGAGACCTCAGTGATCATCCTGGGCACTCAAGTCCATGCCTCGTGAGCAAAAGCCACATGCTAGAGGACAGGCTGTGCCATGAGGCCAAGGAAAACCTGAAATAGATGAGCCCTAACGAAGAATAAAGCAAAGCTTCAGGGGATCAAAAGGATCACCTCTTATATTATAATGATATAAATATATAAAACATAATAAATTATAAATATATTGAAGAGGAAAAGGAGAAAAGGGACATACTCAGTTAACAACAGAAAATTTCAGATGGGAAATACAGAGTATAAAAAAAAGACCTGAATAGCAATTCTGGAATTGAAACTTAAAGTAACCTAAATGTATATTTCACTAAATTGTTTAATGATTAGAAATGGTAGATGGAAGATACAAATGATAATCAACTTCTTTTATTAGAAACAATTGAGTCCAGAAAAAATGAAATTATATATTTAAAGTGTCTAAAGGGAAAAAAGATTACAGAAAAAAATGTTTATAAGTCTGTATCCAGAATAAATAATCTTCAAAAATGAGGGGGAATTAATGACATTTTTGGATAAAGAAAACTTGAAATAATTTGTGGCTAGCAGATCTGTATTACAAGAAATGCTAAAGGAAATTCTTTAGGTCCTAAGGAAATGATACCAATTTTAAACTGAGATCTATAGGAAAACATAAATACTAAATAACAAATATGAGTAAATATAAAAAACAATCTTATTTCTTGTCTTATTTTGTTTAAAAGCAACTGACTATTTTAAAACAAAAATGATAACATTATATCATATGGCATATAGCATATAGGAAAATAAAATATATGACAATAATAGTACAAAGGATGGAAGAGGAACACACAGAATATATGGACTTATTTGTTGTAAGGATCTTGCACAAAGCAGCACAATATTAATTCTACATAGGATCTAAATTAAGGGTGTATGCTCTACTCTCTAGAGCAACCACTGAAAATTAATACAAGAAAGTATAAGCAAAAAGCAAGTAGAGGTAAAAAACAGAATTTTAAAGAAGTAGTTTAATCCAAAAGAAGGCAGAAAAAAGGAAACAAACAAAAAAAATGAGACTAATAGAAAACTAATAGAAAAATGGTAGATTTAAATCCACCATGTCAATAATTTCATTGAATATGAATAGAAAAACATCCTGGTGAGAGCTCAGAGATTGTTGATAAGTACAGAAAAGCAATATTAAATAAAGGGATGCTTACAACAAACACATCTTATTCAAAATCTTAAATAAATTGAAACTAAAAAGATGGAAAAAGATATCACACAAACAGCATTCCCAAATTAGCTGACATGGTTATATTAATATCAGCTAAGTAAAATTCAAGAAAAGTAATATTACCAACAATAAAGGGCATTTTATAGTAAAAAAAGTATCAGGAAGACATAACCATCCTAAACATGTATGCATCTATACCCAACCTTTGCAGAATTCATACTCACTTCAAGTGTCCATAAAATGTTTACCATGATAGACCAAGCTACGAAATATGATTAGGTAAAGTTCAAAAGTATATGTATAGTGTATTCTCTGGACAAAATTGAACTAAATTAGAAACCAAAATTAATAAGTTATCTAGAAAATCAGTTATTTGGAAATTAAAAGATATACTTCTAAATAATACATGGGTTAAAGAAGAAATCACTAGTTAAATTAGAAAATATTTCATGTTTAGCAATATTCAAAATCCAAGATGTAAAAATTTTCAGGATAATGGTGCTTGGAAGGAAACTAATAGCTCAAAGTATAGTTAACTGGTTATATCAGGAAAAGAAGAAAGGTTTAAAGTTAATGATCCAAGTTTATCCCTTAAAAAACAAGAAAAAGAAAGCTGTATTAAACCTTGGAATATAATAAAGACAAACAGAGCTTAAGGAAATAGAAAAGAATCCAACAAAAAAAATTTGAAAAAACAAAGTCAAATATTGTTTTTGAAAGAATTAATTAATCTGATAAACTCCTAGCTGAATTGACTGGGGGGAAAAGATAAACAACATACATTACCATTATTAGGAATGAAATAGGAGACATCATCATAGATCTTATAATAATTAAAAGGATGAATAAACAAATTCATTGGAAAAAATCTGTTTTCCTGTGTTAATTTTGATAACTTCTTTGTTTTTTTCAATGAATTTGATCAATCTAGCTAGGAGTTTCTTCTGAATAACCCTATACTTGTTAGCATAGTTTAAGAGTTTAATTAGTAATTACAAAAACTTTCCTACAGACAGAATTCACTGGTAGATTCTAACATTTAAGGAAGAAACAGTATCAATCTTTTACAAATGCTTAAAGAAAACAGAGGAGTAGGGTACACTCTCAACTCATTCTCTGAGGTCAGCATAACACTGGTAGGAATTCTTGAAAAGAAATTATGAGAATAAGATGTCTTAGAAATATCATTCAAAAACACAGATACAAAAATCCTGAACGAAATATTCACCATTCAAATCAGCAAATTATAATCAATATGGAAATACTATCTCTGAAATCAACAAGATGCATTTAATTTTATTTAAAGGTATATAATTCCATATTTTATACTAAGAAAAGCATTGATCACATATCAAAAAAACCCTGTTTTAAAATATGAACTCATTTTTTATATATCAGCATATCAAATTACATCACATATATGAATTTACTATAATGTGCCATTAATTTGTTTATAATTAGCTTGATGTAATCATTTCACAATGTATTCATATGTCAAGACATCACATTGTACTCAATAATTATATATAATTATTATCTGTAAATTAAAAATAAAATAATTTAAAAACAGAAAAAAAAACCAAATCAGCAAATTATAAATATGACTAACAGACTATGACCAAGTGGGGTTATCCTAGGAATATGGGATGACTTAACACTCAAAATCCAATGAAAACAATATTAAAGACCAATCAATATAATTCACCAAATTAACAGAATAAATGAGGAAACAATATAACTAGATATATCTATATATCTATGTAGATACAGAAGAAACCCACATTTGACAAAATTCAACACAATTTTGTGATAAAATCTGTCAACAAACCATAATTAGAAATGAACTTACTCAATTTGATAAAGGGCATTTGTGTAATAACAAACAGCTAATATCATACTTAATGTTGAAATAGTATGTACTTTACTTGTGACACATGGAACAACGTAATTATGAAGTTCAAGAATAGACAAAACTTACTAATGGTGACATAAATCAGAACCATGGTTGTTGCTTAATGGGAGGGTTCAGAGGCAGTGGCCCAGGGAACTTTCTGGCATAGTGGAATAAGCCACACCTTGATTGGGATGTAGGTAATATGGGTGAATCCATTTGTTAAAGTTCACATGGTACCCTGCAAATGAATGCTTTTCACGGCATGTAAATATTTCCTCAATAACTAGCAGACATCCTGCATTTAATTTATTATTGCCTATATTTTCCAGATGTCACTAGGGGACCATGAATGACATGGCCCAAAGTAGTCACAAAGCAGACTACAGTGGAAAACAAAGTATGCTCTAGAAGATCTCATCTTTGAAAGAAAACATTAGTTTTATGCCTCTTTTCCTTAACAAACAGAAGAATTAATAAAAAAAAAATTCATAGGGAATTTACATCTCTGCCCACAGGAAAAAGCAGCATGGCGATCCATGCTGATGCTGACTGGTTTATTGCTCTTGTTCCAAGCTGAGATCACCCAGCTGAGGAAAGGAGAGTCCAGTCCTGGCACAGAGCTGTATTGATCTTTGGGGGAGCTCTACTTGCATTCAGAAGAAAAAAGATTATCACGTTAGATTGAAGTTGGGAGTATTCCCAGTGCATTCTGAAATGTTTGGAAGTTTCTATAGGACCATATTTTTTTGTCTACTTTCCTCTTGATGTCATTATAAACTAGAATAAAAGAAACCTCAAAAATAGTTACATTCGTTAAATTTATGGGTAGCTTTTCTTGTGGTTCTGTAGAGAAAGTTCCTAAATCTTGATTTTCCCCGTCTTGCAAGAGCATATGTCTCTGTGTTATATGAGGAATTTACATTAGGAAACACTTTGGTGATGTCTCTAGGGTTCCTAGAGTAGATATCACCTTCTATGAGAAACTACTTTATAAAAACTTTATTTGGGGGGATTTATTAATCAGAAGCCCAAGACAGGCTGCTGCTACATAGTAAATTATGCTCATATAGGGAGGGAGGAGCAAGGCCTTGTTTTCTTAATACCATTTAAAAAATGGAGAGTATTAATTTGCCAACTTACACTGACTAAAAATTACTGCTGAACTCCCACATGATAAATCAGAAAGAAAGATCTGACCTAATAGGCCAAGTCAGTTCTCAAATGAAAACCGATACCCACAACAGTTATCTACCACCATCTTCTTTGCCAGTAAAACATGTGTTTCCTGTTATATAGGACCAGCCTTAACACACAGGATCCGACATTTGGTAGGTACCCAATAAATGCAGAATACATCAATGTCAGTTACACTAAATAAAACAGCTTTATGAATCATATTTCATTGAGCATGTGCCAATAATCACTTGCCTTTTTAAAGTCCAGCATGCAGAGCTTGGCTTTCTCTCCGAATTGCCACTTGCACTGTGTGTTTGCATCATACAGCTCTCCAGGCAGCTTCTCGGGATACTTGTATTCCTTCACAGGCTTTGGCCGGTCAGCGAGGCAGACAGCTTGAGCAGTGCTGAAACAAAGAGGGACGAGGCTGCTGGCGACTGCCGACAGACAGAGTCACCTAAGGACGCACTATCAATGATACATTTTTTTCTCAGGCACTTTTACCATACAGCCTGTATAGAAAGGGGAAATTTTTCTCCTGAGGTCCAATACAACATTTATCTTAATTATATTTAAATACAGGGACTCCATTTTCTGAAATTATTCATAATGTATTTTCCTTTTCTGGGAAGACAATTTGTTTTTCATTAGATTTCTCTTATCATGAGGAAAAGTGAAATTAAATGATTACAACCAAATGTTCAATATGAGAAGTTCCCATTACAGACACCTTCCTTGCACACTTCTTGCCAGAAACAACCAAAAGATGGAAATGGGCTTTGTAAAAGTACAACACAATCCACCTATCTCAAAGACTGGAATTTTCTTTCTTTCTTTTCCTTTCATTCATTTTTTCCCTAGGCTAGGGGACACCTGTACATTACCTTACAGCTTCCTGAGGTTCGCCATGGAACACTGGATTTTCTCTGGCAATGTTCTATGCTCAGGCTAATTTCTGAACAGACCCCAACGTCAAGAATTAGCTCTGCTAAAATTCACTAATAGATGCCTAAAGACCAACTACTGATTCCTTCCTCTGCAAATAGAGTATACTATTCTCTACCAGGATGTTCTTTGGTATAATTTATGCATTTGGGGGAGGAATATTTAAACATTTTTGTGTTTGCAAATAGCAACTAAATCCTACCCATAAATTTCAATAGGCCCTTCCTCTAAAAAATCAAAACATATAATCATAATATATTGAAAATGGAAGACCATCCCGCAGATTTTGTTTTGAGTGTTTGCCCGCTTTGAGTGGAAGATCTTTGGCTCCAGTCTCCAGGGGCCCAGCCCCAGGTTCCACTGCTGTGGAGCTCAGGAGTCTGTGCGTAAAACACAACAAACAGCTCAGATGGGTTCCCTGTGAATTCTACCAAACATTTAGGGAAGAAATTATACCCATTTTCTACAAACTCTTTCAGAAGACAGAGCAAAGGGAATACTTTCTGACTCATTCAATGAGGCCAGCATTACCCTAATACCAAAAGCAGATAAAGACACTACAAGAAAATAAATCTATATACCAGTATCTCTCATGAACATAGATACAAAAATCTTCAACAAAATATTAGCAAATTGAATCCAGCAATGCATAAAAAAATTACATATCATGACCAAGTGGGATTAATCCTAGGTGTGGAAGGCTGGTTCAACATTAAACATTACATCAACAGACTAAAGGAGAAAACCACATAAAAGCATTCGACAAAATTTAACAGCCATTCATGATAAAAACTTCTGGCAAACTACGAATAAAGAAGGCTTTCCTCAACTGTATAAAGAACATCTGCAAAAAACCTACAACTAACATCATAATTAATGGTGAGAAACTTAAAAGGTTTTCCACCAAAATCAGAAACTAATAAGAATGATTCCTTTCACCAGTCCTTTTCAACATCGTATTGAAAGTCCTAGCTAGTTCAATAAGGCAAAAAAAGGAAATAAAAGGTATACAGACTGGAAAAGAATGAATAAAATTCTCTTTAGTCACAGATGACATGACTGTCTATGTAGAAATGTGAAAGAATCAACCAAAAATCTCCTGGAACTAGTGTTTATAGCAAAATTGCCAGATAAATGGTTAACACGCAAAATCCAACTGCTTTTCTATATACTAGCAATGAACAAGTAGAATTTATTTAAATTAAAAATATATTACCATCTATATTAGCACCCCAAAAATGAAATACATAGATATAAATCTAGAAAAGTATGTACAAGATCTATATGAGAAAAACTACAAAACTCTGATGGAAGAAATTAAAGAAAGAAAGAAATGGAGAGATATCCCGTGTCCGTGGAGAGGAAAGCTCAATATTGTCAAGATGCCAGTCCTTTATGTCTTGATCTATAGCTTTAATGCAATCCCAGTCAAAATCCAAGCAACTTAATAAACTGATTCTGGTGTTTATATGGAGAGGCAAAAGACCCAGAATAATCACCACAATATTGAAGGAGAAGAACAAAGTCCAAGGACTGATCCTACCTAACTGCAAGACTTACTATAAAGTTACAGTAACCAAGAAAGTGTGGTATCATCAAAACAACAGGCAAATAGATCAATGGAACGGAAGAGAGAGACCAGTTATAGACCTACACAAATATAGTCAACTGCTCTTTGACAAAAGAGCAAAGGCAACAGAATGGAGGAATGATAGCCTTTCCAACAAATAATGCTGGAACAACTGTACACCTACATGTAAAAGAATGAATCTAAACACAGACTTTATACTCTTCACAAAAATTTACTCAAAATGGATTATATATCTAAATATAAAAAAACAAAACTATAAAACCCCTATAAAATAACAGAAGAAAATCTAGGTGATGTTCGGTATGGTGATGACTTTTTAGACACAACACTGAAGGTACAATCTATGAGAGAAATAATCGTTAAGCTGGACTTCATTAAAATTAACAACTTCTGCTCTGTGAAAGACTGTCAAGAAAATGAGAAGACAAGACAGAGACTGGGAGAAAGTATTTATAAAAGATATATCTGATAAAGGGCTGTTATACAAAATATATAAAAGACACTTAAAGTTCAACAGTAAGTAAACAAAGATGGGTAAAATATTTGAACAAACGCCTTATCAAAGAATATATATAGATGGTAAATAAGCATATAAAAAGATGCTCAGCATCACATGTCATCAGGGAATCACAGAAAACATCAATGAGATATTACTACACGCCTCTTAGAGCAGCTAAAACCCAAAGCATTGACAATGCCAAATGCTGATGAGAATGTGGAGCAACAGGAACTCTCATTCACTGCCAGTGAGAATGCAAAACGGCACAGCCGCCAAAGTGTAATACAGAAAAGAAAATCACTGCAGCTCCATTTCACAATCTACCACCATAAGCATGTGGAAAAAATGAATTTTTACTTTGTTGCACGTCATATACAAAAATTAAGTGGTCTACATGTGATAAGCAAACAATTATGCCTATAGGAGATCGTGTGGATGAGTAAATTAACAACTTTGGGGTAAGCAGAGTTCCGCCCCCTGCCAGCAGTGTACAGAAAGCACTAACCCTAGAGAAAAATGTGAGTAGTTTGGTCTCCATTAAAAAAATTAAAACTTATGTTTATCAGAAGACACCTTTATGTAAAGTGTAAATAGGAAGTCAGAACGAGAGAAGATATTTACAGTACATATATTCCAGAATAGGACAAAATGTTCACACTCCAAATTTTTAAAGTACCCCCATGAAGAGACAAGAAAAATCCAGAGAGTCTAATTTTTTAAAATGTGTAAGAGATTTGAACAGGCACTTTGCTGAAAAGGTTATTCAAGTGGCCATTAAACATATAAAAGGTATCCAGTGTCATTAATTAACACATTGATATGCTGCTACACACCCATCAGAGTGACTAAAATGAAAAATACCAACATGACTAAGTGTTGGCAAGGATTTGAAGCCATTTGAATGTTTCATAACTGCTTCTGGGAGTGTAACTTTGCATGACCACCTAGGAAAGCTGCTTGGTAGTGTCACTGAAACTGTGAATATACATTCACGCCCCTGAAATTCCGCTCATATGTGTACTCACAGATACATCATAAGCCAAAGAATATTCACAGTAACATTCCTTATAACAACCAAAGGTTGGAAACTCAAATGTCTATCTCCAACAGAATAGATTAATGAATTACTGTATATTCATACAACAAAAATAAGCAAACTAATGCTTTATTTATATGTGGCAACAAGGGTGAATCTCATAATCACAAAATAGCACATAACTCCTGATTGCATTCTCCACTGCCCCATGTCAGGCAAGTGGTTGCCCTTGGGGAAGAGGAAGGTGCGGACCGGCGTGTGGAGAAGGAGGTTTCTGGCGTCTTCACTGTGCTCTGTATCTTGATCCGATAGGAGTCACACCACTGTGTTCTCTGTGTGAAAATTCACTGAGCTGTACCCTAATAATTTTATACTTTTCTGTGTATATCTTGTACCACAACAAAAATAATGTTAATGAAAACACTAAGGCAGGTGAAAAATACCACAGTAACTTTCAAAATCCTTTTCCCACTCTCATTAGTGAAACTTAAAATGATTAAGAGCTTGGGAGGTCTTTAAGTTGTAGCCCCTCATTTTCCAGGTATGAAAACGGGGCCCTCAGGAAAAGTTATGTCACTCGCCAAGGTCAAGACCTTCCCAGACACGAGTGATGAGGACATGATCTACGTATCAGCTCCTTTTCCCACTGCAGGGCAGCACCTGTTCTCCAGTCTTGCCGTCTCACCAGCACTGCACAAACAGCAATCAGCAGTAGCTGGCTTCTTTGTTTTCCTTAGGATGGACAGGGTATAGCCGCGCAAGGTGTGACTGAAATGTATTATTTCCATTATGCAGAAAAACATGCTTAATGGGCTCTCAGGTCAAATCACATTTTCGCATCAACCAAGGCAGCATGGGTTATGGCAGGGAGATGCATGCTCCTCTCAAATCTCCAGTTCCCTGTGACGGCCACCTTTCCTGTGGATTGATGTATGTGTAGTTTCATGTTCAGAAGGCAGGCATATTCACTCATCTGCAGGACATGATTCAAATTTTTAAAAAGTAAATTGAAGATGAGCCCATGTTGTCATAAACTGTAAAATAATGAGCTAAAATTTCCCTAAGTCATAGGCCTCCTAGATGCAGACATGAGTAATTGTGATGAGGTTTGCATCTGTTAATAGGAAATGACTTTATTGACTAGGTTGATGAATTGACTTCAAACAAGTATCTGTCCTCCGTGACTCTACCAAGAATGGAGAAAAGTGGTGCTGACAACTTCAGGCCAATTGAGTTCCCTTATTATACACGTTTTTCCATCTACCAAATGTTAACGGCTACTAAGGGAGGGCAGATTCAGCTTTAAAAGTCAGCCGTCCACCTTACTCATTGTTGGGATCCTATCCAAAAAGCCACCTAATGGCGGGGAGTATAAGAGCATTTTGATTACTTGGAAATCAGGAAGTCAGCAAACTTGTTAAAGAAGACAGTCTCAGATTCATTAAGTCAGTGAAAAATCAAAACTTAACACGTGGTGGAAGTGTCCAGTTTGCAACTAGTTTTCAAGTAAAATAAAACTTAATACTGAATTTGACAGCAAGAGACTTTCTTGGAAAATTTGATCTTTCACGAAAACAAATATGTAATCATCTAAAACTTTATTTATTTATTTATAATCATATGGTCCACGAAAATTAGGAAAGTCTCTGAAAATAAAGGTTTATTACTGAAATGCTGCAGAAGTGTTTTACTGGATTAGCACAAAAACAAATCAGCACACTTCAGTATATAGTTTAGCCTTTCTAGAATCATAGGACAAAAGTGGCTTTTAATTCCAGTATCTTTATTATCATTCTTAATGCTATATTCTGATTTGAAAATTATAGTCCATTTTCAATGTCCTCAAACTGATTCTTCTCTAAGCATGTAACTATGTATTTCCATGAGTCTTCCTACATCTCTCGGCAGTTTCCAAGCTTCTCTGGGACTCTTCCATGATGCCGATTCTCACTACACACCCAAATTTGCATCTCCTGGTTTCCCAAGTTGTCAGAGCACATTTCAAAATATTGAAAAGTATTTCTATATTTACCTTATAACCATTAAGATAAAAAAAGATATTTTTAAAAAATTCTGAATCTAGAAAATTATAGAAAAGATCTGAGATATAGAAACCTTGAAATTTTCCTTGTTAATGCAAAGAAGAGCATGGTGAGTTTAAAGTGAAGGCTCTTTGCTACTGAGAACAGAATTCTTCATATACACACTGAAAAAAATGTGAACAGCTGGAAGAAACAGCTAAAAACAATGCTAACAACCCCCAACTTGACTTCATGAGAATACCACACAGGGAATGATAAATGTTAAATGTGCCCCAGGGTTCTGTCAGCTGCAGAATAATATTAATATTATCTTTTTTGGTAATAGAAATTGAAAAAAATGATCAAGTGTATATCCCTATAATACAGATTTATGTTACCAAGCTGCAGATACTGTCCACAAAATGCTCACTCATCCTGGGTGGCATAAAACATGGATTACGGTCATCATACCTTAAGGTGTTAAAATATCTTGACTGAGATCTCAGAGTATGAACACAAGGCAGGAAGACCCTAAAAGCTGATGATCCAGGCGCTGGCTCAGAAGGCGGAATATGGGGCCTTCTAGAGAGCCCAAAGAAGAAGCAGCGAGGCGGGTAGCAGTCCCCTCGCTGTGGGGAAGCAGTCCCCCAGACAGTGCACGGGGCTGAACCGACAGAAACACTGCATGGTCCTGCTCAGAGTTCTGGAAACAAGAGACCTAAATTGTGCAACAGACAAAAAAAAAAAAAAAAAAAGAGCTCTACATAAATAAATAAATAAGAAGGAAGAAAACTAAGAAAATGTAGAACCCAAAGGAAGGTCAGTGAGAGAAACCAGAGGGGCCAGTTGAATCCTGACTGGTGTCTACAGGACCTACTAGGAAAGGGACACTCCCATCCTTAATTCTCAGTTTGGAATAACCAGTTCTTAGCTTTGACTGTAGGAATACATAAGTTGCAAAGACTTGGAAGGCAGATATCTGGCTTCCTAGCTTGGGAACTTCTTGGATGCTGGTGCTGCCAGCTGATTTTTTCTTCAACCAACTCTGGTGGAAACTCCGTGGAGACCGTTTCACTGGTATCTGCATATGTCTAAACTCCCATCCAACTGTACACATTGTATGTGTGTAGTCTTTTCGTACATCAACTTTATGTCAATAAAGCTGTTATTTTTTTAAAAAGCTTTGTTTTCCCTGAAGTGTTAGTATTTGCCCTACTTTCTAATATTAGGAATATATTGTATTTCCTTTCTTGCCAAATTTCAAGCTTTGCTATCATAATTCAGTAGTTCTTTAGGATTTATGTATTTATGTCCTTTTCTCTGATTTTCATTTTTTTATTTTCATTTTCTTTTCCTCTTTATCTAACTTTCAATTTTACTAATTATTTTGTGATTTCTTGTGCAATCAGCTCCAAATTCTTAAGGTAATGTGGTTGCATTTGTTAGCTTTTTCCAAAATTATATCATTGAAATAGGAGCAATAATTTACATACTTTCTTTGATGAATTTTGGAAGTACGACTTTTAAAAAATACTATAAATAGGCCAGGTGCGGTGGCTCACGCCTGTAATCCTAGCACTCTGGGAGGCCGAGGCGGGTGGATCGCTCAAGGTCAGGAGTTCAAGATCAGCCTGAGCAAGAGCGAGACCCCGTCTCTACTAAAAATAGAAAGAAATTATCTGGCCAACTAAAAATATATATAGAAAAAATTAGCCGGGCATGGTGGCGCATGCCTGTAGTCCCAGCTACTTGGAAGGCTGAGGCAGGAGGCTCGCTTGAGCCCAGGAGTTTGAGGTTGCTGTGAGCTAGGCTGACGCCACGGCACTCACTCTAGCCCGGGCAACAGAGTGAGACTCTGTCTCAAAAAAAAAAAAAAAAAAATACTATAAATGAATTTAACTGAAAATAAACACAGCAGCCCGTTTCCCTTTGTTATTTGCTAGCATCAGTGAGTTTTGAAAATAAGGAAGCACATTTTTTATGTCTCCTCTACTAAAATCAGTAGGCTATTGTGAGTCAATGTGTTTATTAGGAGCAAGCCCAATTCTTCTGTGTGTCTGGAAAAATCCATTTCTGTCTAGTGAGTAAACATGTCCTTCATCCTGAATAAGACGGGTCTCACACTTCAGACCAAAAAACTATAATATTCCCTAAATAGCAAAGGTGGAGACTGATGTCTTCCATGAGGAATGAAAGTATCAAATCCCAGTTGGTGCCAAGTGCTGCCATTGGCCTCAGAAGACTGTGTGCAGGCGGAAGGGAAGGAGTTCCCAGTAGCACACGTGGATCTGGCACACGTGAACACCGCATGCAGCCTAGGAATGCAGGCCCAGCGTACACACCGCCTGGGCCTTTCCTCAGAGCTCAGTCACCTTCAAGAGATAAAGCACCTTCAAGAAAAGCTGCTTTCTATTATAAACCAAGACTCTGATTCACCCTTTTAGCAACTGAACTGAGAAATATTTTTAGTACTTAGAGATAAAAATAAAAATAATGGCTATGATTGCAACACAATTGCTTCTCCTCTGCTGGCTGCATCCATTGTTTTTGGGATGAAGAGAGAGGTCAGTTCCAGTGTCCAGAATGCCCAGGTTCTGTTCTCAATCTTGCAATCCCCTTGCTGGCCCTTATGGGTTTCAGTTACTTCCCTGTGATAGCATTTGGTGTTGACCCTGTGGCCCAGAGGACCCTCTTGTTCCTCTTCCCATTCTGTTCCTCCAGAGCTCCTAGGTAGACACCGTTTCAGTCCCCCTTGGACTTCAGGCCACAGTCTGAGTTCTCCTTCCAAAAACATCACCCCTCCCCTGAACACCCTCCTTGCTCTTCTGTCCCCACCCTCTGACTGTCTGTAGAACCAGGCACTGGAAGAGAAAAGAGCCACAAGATGGAAGAAACCTGGGTCTCTGAATGACTGCATGAAGCAGAGACCCCTCAGTTCACACTGGGGCGTAATGTGAGACAGAAATGAAATTTTGGCTTAAGGTTCACTACAGCTTGGCCTATGGCCCCATCAAGTCTCATACTGAAATCTGATCCCCAATGTAGGAGACGGGGCCTGGTGGGAGGTGTCTGGGTCATGGGGTCAGATCCCTCATGAGTGACCTGCTGCCATCCTCATGGTAGTGAGTGAGTTCTTACTCTATTGGTTCCCTGAGAACTGATTGTTAGAAAGAGCCTGGCACCTCCCTCCCCTCTCTCCTTTCCTCTCTTGCCATTTGAGGCCAGCTCCCCCTCACCTTCCACCATGAATAGAAGCTTCCTGAAGCCCTCATTAGAAGCAGATGCTGGTGCCATGCTTCTTGTACAGCCTGCAGAACTGTGAGCCAAATAAATCTCTTTTCTTTATAAATCACCCAGCCTCGAGTATTTCTTTATACCAACACAAACAGAGTAAGACAAGGCTTAAACCAGGGTGTAAACTGAAAGCCATTGAGATTTGGGGGATTGTCTACTCTACTAGCAGATCTAAGGATGTTTCTTAAAGTCTCTTATTTCTGTGAAACTTTAAAAATCTACTGACCACCTCTTTTTCGAGGGTCAAATTCTATCTCCCCAATGTTTTATACCCTAAATAAATTAGTGCTAAAATAAATTATCTAAAAATATTACTTAAAATTACAGGATTTTAGATTTAGGTTAAAGTTTATACACTAAAGTTTTTTTACCTAATGGGAAATGTATTTTGTAAAAACAAATAAAGAAACAAAAAAAAAACCCCAAAAAACCTTAGTTATGCATTCTCATTGTGCTTACAGATGTATACATGCTACATCTTCCTATTCACTGACTGAATATGCCTAGTTATAGAAGTGAGAATTTAAAAAACTAAATGCTAGTGACTAATGCTTTGGTAAGGTTGAATGGCTCCTCTTGAGTCTAAAGGCCAACGCTGGGTTGAGCCAGGAGGCCTCGACGCTCTAAGGAGCAAACTCCTAGGTCAACTGAGTGTCTCAAGACACCTTCAAAGGGGACACACACCCAGAAGCACAGCCTGGGGGCTGCTTGCACAGGATCAGCAGACCAGGCTGTGAGCACCAGAGCCACAGAAAGCTCACATGAGGCTCAAGGAGTTCATACCTTAAAAATTTGTGCAGATACTGGCGGCTGCAGGGTGACCAGGAGAAGACTCCATTGCGTCCGGCCAACGTTGGGGACATTATGTTGCCTTCAGACTTCTTGCACACATTCCCTTCCCCATCATGGACCATGCCAAAGCTAGGAGAAAGAGAGAGGGAAAAATAGTTCTATCAGAACAAAGAACAGTTGAAATTATTTTATATCCTTTAACAAACACAAGTCAAGACTGTGGAGACTACCCTACCTCTGTACACTGAGCAGGCAAAAATAAGTCATAACAGCCAATTTGTTGAGAATATTCCTGCATTCCTAGGGCTTCCCTGAAGAACAGACCACCCATGGAAGTGTGTGGAAGTGTACACCCACATCAAATCAGAGTAAAGGTCCAGGTGCCCACCAAGGGTGGATGATTTAATTTTTTAACAAAAGGGAAGCATTTCAAGTGTGTGGCAAGGAATTGCAATCTTGAGAAGCTCATACTGCTCTACGTCGCTTGCTTCTTTCTGTCTACACTCTTTTCTACTCACCATGATTGCCAGAATTTCCAAGGGCGTTTGTTAGAAACACAGATGCCAGGCTCCCAGCCAGGAATTGTTGATTCAGAAAAGAGAGATCCAGGCATTTGAGTTTTCCAACAAGCTCCCCAGGTGACTGTGATGCTTCCAGCGATTTGAGAACTACTAAGCAGCTACTGCAGCTCCCGGTGGGGCTGACATTCTGTCTCCACACCCGCCTGGGGCTGCTCCATCTCAGACTATCCAGTCTACACCGCTGGAGGCTGAGACAGCAGGCAGCACTTGAGCCGAATCCCTGCACCCCTTTGGAGGGAGTAGCTCCACAGAACCCCAATGGGTGGACATGGTTGGGTGTATTTGTGGGTACTGTTTGAAGCAGCACTGGTTACACTTGAGTGAAAACCAGACCTCTTTGGGATCCACACCTGGCTTGGTATATAGGAATGTCTCAAGCTCTATTGGCTATAGGAACCCTTAATAGTGTCCATTTGAGGTGTTCAAATCCTATAATGCCAATCAGAATCTGCTTAATGACTCGTGAGGAAACTCCAGCCCTGCACTTGTGAGAATCGTGTTGACCTGAGTTGCTCCCTCCCTCCCCATCGAGTCTATTTCTTCTTAACTTCCAAGAGCTTTGCCTGTAGGAGAGCCTTGCACGGCCATCTTCCCTTATCTCAGAAGAGCACAGCGTACTGCCTGGGGAGGAACGCCTGGGGGATTTGGGAGCCCTATGAGCACTGGAGACTTCCCACTGAGGTAAATATATTCTTAGAGAGTCAAGTCTCTGCTGGCTGTGAATGTTTGGTAGCCAGTCATTGTCTGCATTTCCTGAAAGCAGGGTCCCCGCAGGGAGGTGCAGAGATGCAGAGGAAAGGGGAAAGTGAGAGAGAGAGAGAAGGGAAAGAAGGACAAAATGGTTACTGGATCTGGGGACATTCTACTGCCAAGCATCCCATGATGTATGGGGGGAAGGCAGCAGGGACAGGATGACACCAAGGTGGGGGAATTGGGCTCCAAAAGCTAACAAGAGAATTTGTACTTGTTGTCAAGGCTGAAGACACATTTGTCAACTTAGCTGTTTTGCTTACGGCTATTCAATAATTTGAGTAAAAGTAGTAATTAACATGTATAAGCACTCACTATTTTATAGATATGACATTAAGCATATGACCTATATTTTCTAACTTAAAAATCACCAAAACCCTATAAGGTAGGTCCTATATTAATGACAGCAGACTGAGGACTGGAGAGAGACTTTGTTCAGGGTTGCAGAGTCAAAACTAGAACCCGGCACTCTGATGCCAGAGCCCAGGGGGGACCCAGGCAATAGTGTAACCTGAGCATGATTGAAGGGTGTATCCAAGGAAAGCTGGCATGCAAATGCTACTGAATTCCTGCAAAATTTCTGATCAGTACCAAAGATGATGTAGACGTAGTCATTTTAGCCTCCACCCATTCTCTGAAGTTCTATTAAAGGCAATTAATCAAGGCCAGGGACACCATATGGCAGAGGAAATGTGTCATGGCTGCAGAAGGATTCAGGCTGCCAAACGGGAGGCTGCCTTGGGCAGAAAACGATGAAAATGAAACAGCAAACTACCCTCCTCTGCTGGCCTTTGATCTACTCCTGAAAAAGAGACATTATTGTCCAGCAATTGCTCTCAATACATTTGCTACCACTTCTGCCTATACTTCTAAGGAATTCAAAGTCACAGTGTCCCCGCTCTGGAAACATCTTGGTCTTAAACTTTTTCATTTAAGGTATTTTCAATGATTCTTTCTAGCCTCAAGTCTCAAACTCTGCTATATGTCAGAACATCTGAGAAGTAACCACACATGTGGTGACCCAACGTCCGTACTGGAGGATTTCTGGTTCTGGGGGTTGGGATCTGGCACGTATGTGTATTCTAACACACCCCCAGGGCACTCTGACGCCCTCCCAAATGTCAGTGCCACGATTTCACAAGTTGCGTTTGCAGTCAGTAGGACGACTGGAAGACACATATTGTAATGTGGTGGACGCCAGCACATCAGCATAAAAGCACCACACAGTGATCACATTTAATCTTAACATTAATAAAGTCACGGGTGAATGAATAGAACATATTCTGAAGATAAGGTTGGTATTTGGTAATCAAGAAATATAATTACCATAGGAGTTATATAGCTCAGATCATTTATTTTTTTGCTCTGATGCACCACAACATTTTAAGTGTTTATCATTCCACATGTTAAAATAATAAATATGCTTTATCTCTTCATCCCTTACTAGTTTATATATTTCTAACGGATTAAGGCTCCTCTTATCCATGCTCAGAGTCCCACTTGATAGCCCAAAACAGGTTCTCCATTCATGCGTGTTGAATGATTTAAGGACAACATTTCCAGCTGCAACACTAATTCAAATACCCAAAGAGAAACCTAATTTCATATTGGACTTGACAATTATAATCAGTGTCAGTACTTTTAATGTCTTCTACAATATTTTCTTGAGTGATTCAATTACTATTGGCAAGTATTTATTTATTACTGATAATATACTCAGAATGACCAACAGCTGGCCAAGTGATTTTAGAGGTTCAGTCAGTTATTTCAGGCTATTCAGACTGCAGTGATTAAAGAAATGAGACATCCTTCAAAGGAGCCAGGGCCAATGCAACCTGGATGGTAAATTCCACCCTTAGTGTGATAAGGAGGACCACAGGTAAGACAAAGATGTCCAGAGCCTGGACACAGGCTTCTCGAGAAGCACGGCTTGTCCTCTGTGTGCGATGAGGCTGAGCTAGGGACAGCAGTAGGGGAGGCAGGGGGTCTGGGTCGGGCAGATACCTGGAGAGAGCAGGCCTGTGGAGGTGGGGATCCAGGCAGGGTCTGGGCTCTGTCATTCACAAGCTGCTCGATACTGGGCAAATTATTTAACCTCCAAGCCTCAGCTTCCTCATATATAAAATGGGATAATAAAATCTTCCTCATAAACTGTACAGAATATCTGGCACCATGCTTGTCACAAAGGAAAATTCAAAACTTTTATCCCTTTCTTTGATTCAAATGTGGTCTTGATCAAATCACTCAACACCTAAAAGTCATTCAAGTACATATGATGCATATCTGTTGTGCAGGGGGCAAATGTCAATGGATTTCACATCCTTTTTGGACACAGAAGCAAACAAGAAATCCTAAGAGGAATGACAATAAATAAAACTGGAGCTCCCGGAGGGCAGTCTGATGATCATCAGACCAGGTATTGGCACGGGGCTGTCTTTCTCCAATATTCCACAAGTCTTTAAAATCAGTGAGTGCCTCCCTGCCCTGGTGGAAGGAGCACAGGCCGACGACAGAGCACAGCCACAGACTGGTGGGATGTGCACAGCATCGTCAAACACTGGAAAGGGTGTCGCAGGGAAGTGTGGCTGAGCCGAATGGGACTATCAAGCTAACGGGTGGTGAGGCCCATTCTGCTTCTTCCAAGAAGACCCCCCTGATAACCCCGTGTACTCTCTTGCAATGCCCACCGTCCTCATTACCTGACTGCTTGCATGGCATGTCCATTTTATCTTTTCTCTTAGACTTTTGGAGGGAAAAACTAGTGGATAACTGGTCTTTTTATAGAATCATACATAATGCCTTGCTGGTGAATGAAAACTGTGCCCAGTGAATGAGTCTATAAACTCAGGGAAAGTAAGAGACAGAATGATGGATAGTGAATACTTCTGAGCACAATGAATGTGCTTTAATAGTGTCTCAATGGTCTAAAATGATAATCCAACTTAACTTGTTAAGCCTATTTTACATATTATTCTGCTCAAATAATACATCTTAAATTGTACTTGCACACACAAGCTAAGGAGCTCACAGTGCTCTGTTGGTTTTGCAGATGGGAAAACTGGGTAAGAGCTGACCAGGGGCCACTCCTGCACACCATCAGGCTGTGAGTGCTGCAGTCATGGGGGACCTGAGTCCCAGGGCCCCACCCATCAAGTGGCCTGACCTCCCTTAGCAGATGGGAGTTTTTCAGATGGATTTACACCAAGATGGCTATTCTCCAAAACGTGCAGTTTAGCCCTTGGTGTGTCTGTGCCAATTCCTGAATACCTGCATCTAGCAAACCACATGTCCTGTGTCTAGGGATGTAGTGTAACCAGGAAACTCTCCTGCTGCTGCCGGCTTAATAAAGATCCTGATTCAATCTCACGTCCTAGAGGAGAATACACATCTTGGTTCTAGTTCTAGCCCCTCCTCCTCTCTTAAGACACAAATCCACACACTTATTTTCAACAATTTCTATTTTTAGGTCAGATTCTTCAGTATAAGCTACAAGATGTTTTGAGATGGGAAAAACTGAACTTAGCAGAAGACATTGGATGGACAGTCACTGAAATCTTTCTCTGAGTTAAAGATCAGAAGACCCATGACCTGCAGACGTGAGCAGCACCCCTCTGTCCCACAGCGTCCTCTGAATGTAAACACAGCTGAAGAAGTAAAACTCACCTGTGAAACAGGACGTTTCACGTGTCTTTCACAGATGCAAATTACTTTCTATTTGTCAAAGTACAGAACTAAAAAAATGTGACTCTGCTTGAAGCTCACTGTCCAAGATACAGGCGCACTGTTTATGTCAGGACATTTGATCCACGCATCAACCTTATAATTCCTTCTTCAATAAAAATACTTATTAAATAAATGAACTGAACAAATGTGTTTATCTTTGCTTCAGTTCGACCAAACCTGGAGTTCCGTTACTGAGTCAGATGGTCACAGCCACCACGCACCTGAAATGCTCATCTTCACGTGTTTACCCGCTCACTCCCCAGCTCGTTCATCCCCGCGTTCCACCCACACGCCGCGAGCACTCGGCATAGTCCCCCCAGGTCAGCGAAGGCAGCAGAAGGAAGGGTCCCCGGCAGTCTCTGCGGTTTGAGCTCTCTGTGAAATTGCTCAGCGTATTTCACAACAAGCGCTCCACAAGGAGCAGGTGTTACTACTATCATGCAATTACTGTTACTGCCTTTATCACTTCTTTTGGCATCTACCACAGGCTAGAGACATATATTTCTTATTTTCTTAACATGATCAGAAACTACTTCACTGACGAGCTGCCCGTTCTGTCTTTGGCACAGTGTCTGCTAAACGGCAGGTGTTCGAGAAGGATCTGGCAATTTCTGAGGTTAATTCTACTGCCGATGTGACTCTCCTCCCTCCACAGGCAGAGCTCCTTCCTCTGCTCCCACCTGGATTCCCACTTTCAGGTAAAAACACTTTTTTTCTTGTTTGGAGGAAATTATTTTTCCATCTAGACCGAGTCTGGGTGGGGAAAGGAAATATTAATAACTGACTTCTAAAAAACAGAAGTGCAAACACTGATGCTTGTTGACAATGAAAACTAGCTGAGAGCCTAGTTTGGGATGTAGTAAGTTTAACTTTGCTTAAGTTCACCACCTGCAATGGCTAGCGCTGCCAATGCCTGTATCTCAACTGCTATCAGACGTTGACTTGCTCAGCCCTCAGTGACTTAAATATTTCTAGCCTTGATTGTTTAATTAAATTCAGGTATGGTTCAGAGGACAGCAAGAGCCTCATGTCGCTGCAATAATGAGAGTTTTTGAAGTTTTAACTCTAGCAGACTATTAAAAATACACTTATGATTTAACTAAAAGCTTTATAAAGTGTAGGTGTAATTTTCTAAGCAATGAAATAGTCAATCATTACCTGTAATGATGAAGGGATAAGTAATGGGAGACGAGGCTTCATTTTCAGGTCATTAGTTCACACACGGGTGAAGCATGCAGAGCCTCAGGATTTCATTAAACATGGCACACACGTGTATACACACATGCAAGTGCATGTACACATACACACATGTATACACAAACACATCCTGGTTGACATGAGTCTATGACCTCAGTCCATTTTCCAACAGTGGATGGAGAAGTCAGCTTTGCAAGAACACAAATCACACACACTGACTTTGTTTTCCTTTTGCCAGTAAAATCAGATTGAAAGTAAAAAATTACAGAAAAATTACGTTCCTGGTTGTACATTTCCTCAGAGAAATGTCAAGGACAGTTTCAGCACGGCAGGAAACACTTGCATCCTGGCTGCTGGCCCTCGTGTTACTCAGGATGATGGCCACAAGTTCGCAGCTGCTTTGGCAGCAAGAGGGGCTCTTAAAATTTTTTTTAATAGGTGGCTTCTCAAGGTAAAGCAGCCTCCTGAATTATTAGCCTACGAAATCTTGTCTAACAACAACAATTTCCACAAATAATTGCTAGAAATTGCTCATTCTGTGGGTATGATGTAAGCTTTTTCTGTAAGGAGATGACACAAGGACACACCCCCAGTGTCTGCGAGCTGCCAGCCCAGGCCTAGCACCTGCGCTCAGTCCCCCGCTGATGGTCCTACCTGATGCTGCTTCATTTTGAAACTGACAACACTGCGTCGGGGGGAAATAAGAGAGACAGACCAAGTCCTATCTGGCCCGCCAGATCTCCTGTCAGTACCCACACTCCCCAAACTCTGCTCAGCACACTAATCAAAAACAACACCTCTACAGACTACAAAAATATATGTGCAAGCATACACAAACTTGAGACTAACAATAGATAACGATGGGAGGGCTTGTCGCTGTCCTCAATCATTTGGGATTTCCTGATAGCAGCTAACCGTGGAATGAGATTACTCATAGGACTAAGTTCAAAACACAGGACAGAGGAATAGGGACAGATACAGTTACCCTCAATCTTAGGCACATGTGTGAACAGGAATGTCAGAGAATAGATCAAGAGAAATGTAAACATGTGCATTGCTGTGGCTTTAAAATGTGCATGACAGGGCACTAAAATAAAAACACAAGAACCTAAGTGATAGCATTTTATAGATGTCAACGCCATGCTTCTTGGGTACATGTGAATTCCCTTTACAGACTTGACTTGATGAATCTCTGTTCCTATGGTGCTCACCTAGTAAGCAAAGGACCCCGAGTTCCGCCCTCCATGCAGAAGCACTTACTTGTGTCCAGACTCATGGGCAATGGTGAAGGCCAGTCCAAGGCCTGTATCTTCATTGATTGTGCAGCTGCGGTATTTACTACACATTCCACTTATGGGTGCAAATCCTGTGGGGCATAAAGGAATATGTAACAAAGCTGTTACAATAAAGTAAAGAAAGAATTGTATATTTATTTTCTGTCCCTTAGTGAAGTATAGTTTTTATCTTCATTTGGGGAAATACAAAATGGGAAACCCTTAGACAACCACATAAAGAGCACTTCATAATGTGGGGGAAGGGAATCTACTCCCAGGAGCTCAGAGCCACTATATCTCATGGGAAAAAAATCATAGTTCTATGTCATGTTCCTGTGACTAGGCTATCCTTGGGGCAAAATAGAAGCAGAGGTTTAAAAACTGCAGATGGAGGAGAATTTTTGCCTCCTTCCATAAACACCTGTGTTCTGAAAATCCTGGTGAAAAAGTAATGCAGAGAATGGGTGTGTTGGGAGGTCCCCAAGACCACCTCCACGCTTAGTGATTTGCATGTGTCACGATGAGCATTTGTCATACTCACAGTTATGACGTAATGCAGCAAAGGGACACAGAGCAAAGTCAGCAAAGGGGAAAGACATGTGGAGACAAGTCTGGGGAAACCAGGCACAAGCTTCCCAGAGCCTCCCCTGCTGGAGTCACACAGGACATGTTTACTTCCCCCAGCAATGAGCTGTGACAATGAGGGTTAGATGTTGTTCACCAGGGAAGCTCATTAGAGACTCAGTGTCCAAGGTGTTTACTGGGAGCTGATAACATAGGCACCCTCTGCCTAACATGTACCAAAATTCTGGACCCCCAGCAGGAAAGCAGGTGTTCAGCATGAACTGCATCGTTCGTACAGACAGTCTAGGCACAGTGAGCCACTCTTACCAAGCAGGGTGGTGGGAACCATCCCAAAGTCTAAGTTCTCAGAGCCAGCCCAGGGCAACCTTACAAGCAGCCCTCTCTAAGGGCACACAGTCAGGCCACTATGCTATCTCTTTTCTGCGCAATAGGACTTACCTCTATCAAACTGGGTCCTATCTGAAAGTTTTTATAATAAAACCCTTCCCCTCTAAAAACTTGAGAAGAAATGGAGAGTTAGAAAAAATGTTCAGCAGAGCCCTGGTCAGCACACACTGTTTTACACTGGCCACTTGGAAAATAACAAAGCACTGCCTCTAAGATATACCCAGCCTTATAAATGTCTAAACAATTGCTAATGTTAAAATATTTATAGAGAAATGGAAATATAACATCGTTATAGTATCTCTATAAATATTCATATATGTACTATTTCTGACACACGAGACACCCTGAATTTGTCAAACGATAGAAAAAATGGAAGAAATTATTTATTATGTAGGAAGAAACAGGAACTCTTGAATCTGTGAGGGACTCTTCCTTGTTCAATAATCATTCCACGAATAAGAGCATACTTTTAAGTTTGGCCAAAGTTTATGCAGGGAAGTGAGTCTATTCTGTACTCAGCAGCAGATACTGCTTACGAATATGAAAAAAGGGCAAACATAATTAATAGCAGGTACCACCCAGGAAAGGTGCACACGCTATGCATGGCCCCCACAACTCCACTGGAGGGTCTTACCCAAAGTGTCGCAGGGCTCATTCTTCCAGGAGCATATATCCAGACCCGTCAGTAAGATGGCATGGTCATGGCGGGTCCCGTCTTTCCCCCGCAATCCGGACTGCCACTGGCAGAAACTACTCAAGGTGTGGTCCGCGTGGTGACTTATCACCAGCCCTGGCTATGCAAAAGAGACCAAGGACCCCATGATAACGGAGAGAAAACATGTTAGAATGCATTGTCATTACAGCAAACTATCATTAGCTTTGACTTGGATTTCAACTACACAGATGGCTCTGATTGGCATATAAGCTAATGCATCCATTTTAGGTATTAACACACAAAGGCAGGGGTATTATATAAAACCTGTACAGATTCAGTGTGGATACTTATATACAGTTCTCTAGTTCTGCACATAAACAATTGGAATGTATCTGTCTAACCCTGAATGCATGTTCAATGATCCAAGAAAGATTACTGCTATGAATGAATTTTTTGCATTCAAAATATTTGCACTTTTTAAATTTAGATGAGGCCACAGAATCATTTATACATGGCTTTGCACATGCATATACAAAAACACACCTAGAAAATGATATGTTCATTTCATAACCAAGTTGGGCAGGTGAGATTTCTAATTAATAACTCTTTTAATATTTATTTTTACAGTGTTAAATTTAGTATCTTTCCTACAGAGGCAACATATTTATGAGAAGAGGTAGGTCAATGGGTAAAGCTTTATTTCTAGAAAATAAACTGCAACAAGAATGAAACTTACATAGAAGGCATTCAGCCTTATCTACATATACCAAGTTCTGACAAAAGCAACAGTGAAATAACAGAGGGAAGAACTTAGGAACTGTTGGGAACTGAGAAGTTTGGCGGGTAGCTGGAAAATTCATCAGAGCAGGTTGTACTGAGTTAAACATTATTTATAGGTATGTCATGTTTTCCTATGGATAATCAGAGAAAACCAGGTTAATTATCTCCATTTCAGAACGCCATCTTGTTTAAAACTTTCACTTCTAGAGTGTTGTATGGAAATGTTTGTCTCTCAGTCACTGACTGTTTTCTCTTTAAGTGTTTATTTTGTTTTTCCAGAGAGTCAAATATACCTCAGCTGAATGCTATACATAAACACTGAGGCATGCCTTGCATTCTTTAGCTAGTGATTTCCAGGAAAACTGCATTAATTAAAGTTAACACAGGTGTATGATCAAACGATAACCTCGTTTATTCTTTGCAGCTTGGATGAATTCCAAGGTGAAAACGTTTTAATACAAAGAATAATTAACCTGTCACCTGAGAATCCCTTCTAGCTCAGAAAACCCCTCCCAACCACATGCACACACAAAAGACAATGAGGCTGTCTCTTCCCTGACTAGCCAGGCTAGAAACATTCCTGTCACACATCCCCACTCTGCACAGAGGCCTCGCCCTAGCACTTTAACATCTGAGGATGTCTTACATTGTATGAATAATCTCATATTGCATCTAAAAAATTCTTTGTCTTATAAATAAGAAAAGTATGGCTAACAGGAGACTCCGAAGATGCGGGCAGGGGTGAGAGTGATGCCGGGCTCCTGCCCTGGGTCTGGGGCCCACTCTCCTTGGCTGAGTCAATGATTACCTTGGGGCAAAATAAAAGTGAGAATTTCGTATGACTAAGATGCCCCCCATTACTTATGCCATGAAATGTCCATCTGCACCCTCACTGTGAGCAGAGGAACACCTCTGTGCATTCACGGGGGGCCAGGATGGAGGCAGTGTAGATTCTTCACCCACTGCCACCAGGATCCAGCGTAATTTGGGGTTTTGCATGCAGTGAGGGAAATGTGCTTGACATTCCATAGAAATCCCCATGAAAATAAAAATCTAAGACTGAAGGTGGTGAGGGATAGGAATTAATTGGGAGGTAATTGAATAAGGCAGTGTAGTGCCACACAGTACAATGGAACTTCTAGGCTATGAAACATTTTTAGTCTTCTGGCAAAAAGCAGACAGGGCTCAATTCCAACTAGCATCCTAAAAGCTTGTGGTGGCTGAAGACACATTTTGCACTTTGTATTCCTAGTGTGTTTCCCACCCATATATTAATACAGCTCTTATATTCAATTTTCTTATTAGTAAATTAAAAGAGTATTCCTTACTACCCTGGCACAAAAACACAAAAAATAAAAAAAAATTAAAAAGAACTGAAAAGAAACTCAATGTGGCAGACACAAAATATTAACAAAATATTAAATAGTTCTTGTCCCCAAGAGAAAGAAAAGTAAAGAACTCATAGAACAGTTATATTTAAGAAAAAAATTGTTTTGCATTTATTTTTCTGGCAAGAAAAAAAAAATAACCAATTTCAAAGATAGAATACCTGCTCGTCTTCTAGAAGAATCAGACCTACAATTGCAATGTTGATGTTTCCTCCTATCGTTCCATCTTTGAATAAAGCAGACACCTGAAAAAGACAGGAAATCACACCGGTCCCACAGAGGGCAACATGCCCCCCAGCCTGTCAGTGGGCCTAAGGCCCTGCCGCTGCAGGCCAATGCTCTTGCTACCCAGTGACAAAGCAACGCTAATTTTCTTATATAGCTATACAAACAGGAATAGAAACATCTACTTACCAGTTGTGGAATCCTTATCATTGGTACCTGACAGTAAAAAAGCAGTTTGGATGGTGGGGCTCACAGCTTATCATCAAACACCAGTGAAAGTATTACAAGACTCTGGGGTTGGTAAGTATCCTTGTTAGAATACCGAGCGGAATTTTTAAACTCACAGTGATGACTGCAGAAGCCAAGCATTCCCCAAGCTCTCCTGGCAAGGAATTCCGTAAGCACAAGAGAAATGCTTGGGATAAGAACGAGAGGACGCAAGAAAGAGAAGGAAACATGGTGGTAAGAAGGTGATGAAAGAAAGACGCAAACATTCAAGATGACAGGTCACAGAATGATCGAGTGGCATTTGGGGTGATGCACAGAAACTGTGTGCCGACCACGGATGCAGCAAAAGGCCTGGGCCCTGCTGTCCTGCACACAGCGACCCCTCAACCTCATGCCATGGGAGGGCGGCTCCACCTCACTGTACCCTTCAGTTCCCTGGAGACCAGAAACTTGTGAGGGGCAGTCTACCAGAAATGATGCTAGTGATGACAATCACATGACATCAAGGAAAGATACATTCAGGGACACTGTTTTTTGAGAACATAAAAACATACTTTTAAAATATTGTCATTAAAACTATTTTTAAAGACACACTTTGGTGACCCAATATTTTGTCTTCTGTCATCTAGATTTCACTGACATGAACTGAGACTTAGGACACTCCTTGTCACTCTTCAATTATTAATATGGCTGCCAATTTGAGACAGAGAGACATTTTATTCTAGGTGATATTCTAAAAGATTGTGCTGTTTTTTCTGTTTTTGCAGATAAAATAATTTATATTCAACATTTGAATATTAATATTCCACATTTGAATATTAATATTCCTAAAAAGATGGGTACCTTCTACATGGCCCTCTGAAATTACACATCAAATGCAGACATTCCCTGCGCTACAATGTCTCGGCATCCTCTTAGAGATTTTTACTAAATAAAGACATCGGTAAACCCAAAACCTCTCACAGGCTGACAGAGACTTACAGAAAGGCTCAAATTATTTTTCCTCCTTATTTAGTCTCTGGAGTTCTGAAAATGGCTCTTTTGATTGGAGCATAGTAAAACTAAAAGAGCTATCACTAACGAAATATTTCTTATATATGAGACATCAATTCACAAGTAAAATGTGAAACAAACACACACACACACACTCCCTTTTACATCCCACTGTGACCATACAGGTGGTGCCAACCAGAAGGACGACCTACCATGTTGAGTATCGTCAGCACGTAGGTGGTGATGTTTTCATGGCCATGGTTTCGCATCATCATTTTGTCGACCACCACCAGTGTCTCCACGTTCAGTTCTTCGTTTCTGTGGGACTTCAGAAGAGAGCGCTTATTCCGTAAGCAAGACTTGTACTCATCAGGCAAGGTGAAAAGGTCTTCTGGGGGAGGCTGGGGCATGTCTATGGAGGAACACATGGAGGGCAAATGAAAGCCATAGTCACCACACGAAACCAGCACTGTCTGGAGAAATCTGGTCTTTAAAATGAACACGCACGATAAAACCATACAACCTTTAAAACTTTGTGATGCAAAACCTTGTGCTAAATTAGAACACTAAATTTAAATAAGGTTTGTATAGTCTAGGTGTGGTGGAAATCATTGCTGTATTTACATTTAAGTAATGTGTTGATTTAAAACAACAAGAGGGGAGCTCTGTGGCTCTGAAGTCCTAGTGTCTGGAAGCACAGTGCTCGAAGACTGTAAAACACAGAGCTCTCCGGAGCAGGGCTCCTTCACAAAGACAAAGCAATGGAGCTAACAATTATAAAAAAAGAGCCCTGGCTCACATTATTTTCCTATTTGAAGGCTTTTGATGACATGAAAGATTTTAAAGTTGATTTCAATGTCTGTACACAAAACTGGTTTGTCTACACTGTTTCACATGGATTATAAACTACTTGAGCTGGTTCCACTTTACTGCAGAGCTTAATTTCCTAGAAAGTACCATAAATATTTACCTAATTTGATTAGAAGACAAAATACACTCTGTCCTCCTGGAGTAATCCCTTTAAAATACTTTTGGCATTTATAAACCTTAAGCTAACACTACATTAAAAACAATTAGGTTTAGTAGATGCCTCAGAAAATGTGGTCAGAATTGTTTCATGTGAAAATAGTCTTCAAAAAGCCCATAAATTTAGGCGGTGGGCATCCAATAACTATGCAAACTGGATTCATGGAACATACTGTTAGCAGATGCTGTTTTGTTTGACTAATACAACCAATACATTTTCTCTCTCTTTGCTAAAATACTTTCAAGCCTAAATGAACCTTTTAGAGAATAATAATGACACTGGCTAATGCTCACTGAGCACTCATCACTTGCCATTAAACTTTATGCAATCTACACAGGCGTGCACTCCACCCTGGGAGTTGTCTAGCGTAACTCAGTCACTTTCTACGCCAGCCTGAGGATCAGGCTACGAAGGCAGAGGGGATGAACATAACTGCTCATAGTCCTTCCCTAGCAAGTATTGGAAATGAGTTTCAGATCTAGACGGTGTGGTCCAGACCCCTTGGTCTTAATTCCCACTGGTGGAAAAATGTGTGCAGGATGAAAACAGGACGCAGCACAGGGTCCTCGGTCTCGGGCGCAAGAGGTGGAACCAGGGCGGGTGGTGATCTCACTGGCCAGGATTTTCACCACCCACCAGAGCAAATTACTGCCCCAAATGTGGCGCTTGCAGCACTGTCCCTCAAACAGGTGAGTCTCAACTAAATACCTATCGGCAGCTGATGCCTGCAGCCAAGAAGCAGAGGGTCTGTGCATCAGCCTGAGCTGCAGTCTTGCTGTGGATTTAAGCAAATCAATCTGCTTTTGTTTGCTCTTTTTCAAAGACAGCTACCTAAATGAATACACAGAAAGAGCATGCATTTTCTGAACTGCAGACCCTAACAGAGAAGTATCCTTGTAAGTGTGACCCTCATGGAGACAGAAAACCAGGTCCCCTCCCCAACCTGGCCTTCCCAGAATGGAAATAGCCATGAGCAGATAACAAGGGGTCCTGAGAATTAAATGCTTCAGCCTGGAAGCAATGTCAATTCTGCTCATGGTTCATGGGCCTGAGCTAGTCACCTGACCCCCACGCTCCTAGCCACTCAGGGCCCAAGAGTACGGTACTGCCACATGCACAGCTGGGAGTGGACAGGAATATCTCGCAAATCAAACTGCAGGATGCTAATCAGCAATATCTTCCGCCAGCGAGAGGCGTTTTATCGAGCTTTCCCTTTCCAGTTCTATTATGAAAATAATGGTGACTTTTTCCTATTTTTTGAGTTCAAAATTTATTATAGAATTCAGTAGTCTTTTTCAAATAACTTCCTTCTACCAACTCCCACTACTGAGACTCTGAAATGCTTCCCTAGGCAACAATTTGATACACACACACACACACACACATCTATGCACAAGCACACATGTGTACACCAAACTGAGGATAATCTCTGCTGCCTTGCATTCAGAGATGTGCCTTAGCTGTGCTACTGGCCTCAGTGACTCTGACACTCATTCTACTAAGCCAATATCACCTTGATACCAAAACCAGGAAAGGACACAACAAAGAAGAGAAAACTACAGACCAATATCCCTTATGAATATAGATGCAAAAATTCTCAATAAAATCCTAGCAAACCAAATTCAGCTGCACATCAAAAAAATAATCCACCATGACCAAGTGGGCTTCATTCCCAGAGATGCAAGCATGGTACAACATATGCAAATCTATAAATTTAATTCACCACATAAATAGAAGCAAAAACAAAGACCATATAATCATCTCAATAGATGCAGAAAAAGCATTTGACAAAATCCAACACTCTTTTATGATAAGAATGCTTAACAAAATAGGCATAAATGAGACACACCTCAAAATGATAAAAGCCATATATGACAAACACACAGCCAACATCATACTGAATGCGGAAAAATTGAAAGCATTTCTGCTCAAAACTGGAACCTGACAAGGTTGCACACTATCACTACTTCTATTCAACGTAGTGCTGGAAATGCTAGACAGAGGTAGCAGGCAAGAGAAGGAAATCAAGGGTATCTAAATGAAAAAAGAAGAGGTCAAACTATTTTGCTCTTTGCTGATTATATGATCTTATATCTAGAAAACCCCAAAGATCCTGCCAAGAGACTCCTGGCACTGATAAATAAATTCAGCAACGTCTCAGGTTACAAAATCAATGTACGCATCAGTAGCATCCATATATGCCAATAACAGTCAAGGGGAGAATCAAATCGAAAACTCAATATCTTTCACAATGTCAACAAAGAAAATAAAAATACCTAAGAATATATTTAACAAAGGAGGCGAAAGACCTCTACAGGGAGAACTATGAAACACTGAGGAAGGAAATAGCAGAGGATGTTAACAGATGGAAAAACATATCATGCTCATGGATAGGCAGAATCAACATTGTCAAGATGTCTATAGTACCCAAAGTGATTTACAGATTCAATGAAATCCCCATTAAAATACCAAAAACATTTTTCACAGCTCTAGAAGAAATAGTCCTATGCTTTTCATATGGAACCAGAAATGACCCCAAATAGCCAAAGTGACCTTAAGCAAAAAGCACAATTCAGGAAGCATCACCTTACCAGACTTCAAGCTATACTACAAGGTTATAGTAACCAAAACAGCATGGTACTGAGACAAAAACAGAGACATAGACTTATGGATCAGAACAGAGAACCCAGATATAAAACCATTCTCCTATTGCCATCCAATCTTTGACAAAGCAGACAAACACATACACTGGGGAAAAGAATCCCTATTTAATAAATGGTGCTGGGAAATTGGATAGCCACATGTAAGGGACTAAAACAGGATCCCCACCTCTCACCACTCACAAAAATTAACTCATGATGGATAACAGACTTAAATCTCAGACATGAAACTATAAGAATTCTAGAAGAAAATGTTGGAAAAACTCTTATAGATATTGGCCTAGGCAAAGAATTTATGAAGAAGGCCCCAAAATTAATCACAGCAACAACAAAAATTAACAAATAGGGCTTGATTAAATTAAAAAGCCAGGGGGAAACAATCAATAGAGTGAATAGACAACCTACAGAATGAGAGAAAATATTTGCATGCTATACATCTGATAAAGGGCTGATAACCAGAATCTACAAAGAACTCAAACAAATCGGCAAGAAAACATCAAACAACCCCATAAAAAAGTGGGAAAAAGACATAAAAGAAGCTTTTCAAAGGAAGATAGACGAATGGGCAATAAGCATATGAAAAAATGCTCAACGTCTCTAACCATCAGGGAAATGCAAATCAAAACCACAAAGAGATATCACCTAACTCCAGTGAGAATGGCTTTTATCAAAAAAGTCCCAAAATAACAGATGCTGACATGGATGTTGAGAGAAACAAACACTCAGTACAGTTCATAATTGCAAAGATGTGGGATCAACCCAAGTGCCCATAATACATGAGTGAATTAATGAAAGGTAGTCTGTGTATACCATGGAGTACTACTCAGCCACAAAAATTGGTGAATTAATACCTTTTGTAATAACCTGGTTGGAATTGGAGACCATTCTTCTAAATGAAGTATTGCAAGAATGTGAAAACAAACACCACATGTACCCACTATTACATTGGAACTAATTGTTCAACACTTATGTGCACATACACAAGTAAAACTCAATGGAAACCAAGCAGGTGGGAGGGGGGAGGAAGGGGCAGGTAAATTCACACCTAAGGAGTACAATGCATGCTATCAGGGTGATGAGCACACTTTAACTCAAACTGTACAAATGTAATTCATGTAACCAAAATGTTTGTACCCCTGTAATACTCTGAAAAAAAAAAGATAGCCCTGCCATTTTTCCTCCTGAGATCCACATGCTTGGGCCAATTTATTGCCCCTGATATATGACATGGAATCTGTCCTGATTGGGTGGGTGTCTGATGTAGCCACACCATGAGCCCTGCCTACAGAAATCCTGGCTCTAACCTTGGCCATGTCTTAACCCTGAATATTGGTCCCAGCCCTGCCAAACTCACCTCTGCTTTTACCTATCAAGGCAGCCTAAAGCCTCTGTTGCTGGTAGACACACCTTGTTCAAATACACATCCAACCTCCAATTTTCTCAGACTCCTGTTCACCTCTATTTGTCCTCAACTTGGCTCTTCCTGCTGCCTTCCATATGGCTAAGTTCAATTGGGTTTGAGTTTTCAAGTCCATATGAATGCTGCACATGACTTTTATGTATAGGATGCAATGGGTTCAGATGCCACATGGGCGCTAATAGTCTAAACGCTATTTATTCTTTTGTTGCAGGTGCCAAGTCATTTTCATTCATTCACTTTGTTCAAGAAAATTCACTGAGCACCTGCCCCATGCCCACCTCTATGTCAGGGTGCTGGGAACAGCAGCCATCAGACCAACTGAGCAGAGAGCATGGGGCTGGGGGAAGATGGGCCTTCCACAGGCTCGCTGGCTGGAGGCCCAATCAGGTGATGCCTGAGGGGAGAACTCAGGGACGTGATGGAAATTCCAGCAAACACTGAACTTCCATTCCTGAATCTGTGAGAGGTTTCCACATAAAATGTAAACAACAAGTCACCTCGTAAATGGTCATGACAAAAAAAGATTCTGATAAAGCCGTGGAGATAAAATGTAGGTAAATTATGTCCTGCATTGTCTGCCCTTTTGATGTGGCAAAATATATATATATATATATGAATTACCTCAGCAGGAAAACTATGTGAATGTCAATAAATCTAAACCTCAGAAATATAGAATTACTGAGCAGAGATGCCAGAGTTCTTTTGAAGACATCTGGTAGCTTCTGTACTTCTGAGCAGTGTGTCATTTCATCTGCCCAGAGAACAGTTCTAAAGAAAGGTCATCTGCCATCACCTATCCAACTACCGTGGAGAGATGCTCGACATCAAACTTACAGATGATAGATTTTCTCTGGAATCAGCACTTAAGTCTGTCTAGCAATGACAGTCAATAAATTTCCTTGTGGACAGACATACTTTAAAGAAAATTGAAAATGTCCCATTGGCTTAAATGTCCAAATCATTAAATACACAAAAATAATCGCCCTTACATACATTTCTTGCGTCTTCCACAGAAATGCTGCTTTTGTGGGAGCCCAAGGTGAAGGCCGCCACCGTGCGGGTGCTGACTTGCCGGCTCCCGCGTCCTGGCGGTCACCACGACCTCAGTGGCCCTGGGCATCTGGGCTTCCGTGGACCGCTTGTATAGGATGTGGGAGGGAGAGCCGCCCTGGGCAGAGCCGTTGAGTTTCCCTGAGAGGTGTGAAGGAAGTGGCTTTAAGAAGTAATCTGCTTCTTCTGTTCTTATCATGCCTGACTGGAAAAAATAAAGAGGAAGAAAGAAAATGCAATTATAGTTGCAAGGAGGAGACATGGCCCACTCTCCAAGCATTGCATTTTTACTCTTTCACAAGTGTGCTGTTCCCTCCAGTGGGAGGCATGACGAAAGGGCTCAGACACATGAGCAGAGAGTCGGGAATGGGAAAGAACTCCACACGCACAAACTGGCTCCTTCCATCTGAATCCTGCTGGAAAGACTGGGGAGAGCTGCTCCAGGACCTGCCTGGAGATATGGAAAGAGGGACCATAACACACCGAAGCCCATCAGGTTAAACCAAAAGTAATGAGGGTTCAGGAAAGAACACATGCACACAGTTAGGTATTAATATTGGCAGAGGTTCTCCGATAAAGAGACAAAATTAGAATCCTAATGGAGTAATTTGCAAAACTCTATTTAGGTGAATTTTAAAACTTACAAATATGTAACACTTTCTAGAGAAAGAAAACTTAACAAAATTAATACAGAAGAAAGCAAGCACGAGAAGATGTACTTAGGGAATGAGGAAGGTCTTTCCAAGCAAGACACTAAAAGAAATAGAAAAGAAGTGATGTTATACAAACACTAAAAATGTCGATAAAGCTTAATACACTAATAGCATAAACAACATTAAAAAAAAATCTTAAACCTAAGGCATGAAACTATAAGAATTCTAGATGAAAATGTTAGAAAAACTCCTATAGACATCAGCCTAGGCAAAGAATTTATGAAGACCCCAAAAGCAATCACAGCAACAATAAAAATAAGTAAATGGGACCTGATCAAATTAAAAAGCTTTTGCACAACCAAGGAAACAGTCAATAGAGTGAATATACAACCTACAGAATGAGAGAAAATATTTGCATGCTATATATCCTATAAAGAGCTGATCCAGAATCTACAAAGAACTCAAGTGAATCAGCAAGAAAACATCAAACAATCCCATTAAAAAGTGAGCAAAGGACATGAACACAAACTTTTCAAAAGAAGGTAGACTAATGGCCAATAAAAATATGAAAAAATACTCAACGTCTCTAACCATCAGGGAAATTCAAATCAAAACCATAATGATATATCAGCTAACTCCAGTGGGAATAGCTTTTATCAAAAAGTCCCAAAACAACAGATGCTGGCGGATGTCGAGAGAAAGGAACACTGATACACTGCTGGTGGGACTGCAAAGTAATACAACCTCTATGAAAAGTAGTATGGAGATACCTCAAAGAACTAAAAGTAGACCTACCATTTGATATAGCAATGTATCACTACTACTATGTATACCCACTAGTAGGTATTTACTAAAAGGAATAAAAGTCACTTTATAAAAAAATCACTTCCACTTGAATGTTTATAGCAGCATGATTCACAATTGCAAAGATGTAGAATCAACCCAGGTGCCCATAATACATGAGTGGATTAATAAAATGTGGTATATGTATACTATGGGGTACTACTCAGCCATAAAAAGAACTTTTTAACAACCTGGATGGTACTGGAGACTATCCTCCTAAGTGAAGTATTGCAAGCATGGAAAAACAAACACAATATGTACTCACTGTTAAATTGGAACTAAATGATCAACAATCATGTGTACATATGGTAGTAAAATTCGATGGAAATCAAGCAGGTGGGATGGCGAAAGAGGGGATGGATAAATTCACACCTGACGGGTACAATGCACACTGTCTGGGGGATGGGCACACTTACAACTTAGACTCAAATGGTACAAAAGCAATTTATGTAACCAAAACATTTGTACCCCCATAATTTTCTGAAATTAAAATAAATAAATAAATGAATATCTTAAGGTAACAAAATTGAGAGACTACCTTTTATAGTGACAGGGATTTTCAGAGGATTGTTGGTGAGCATTAGGACAAACAGGCAACTTCACCCTCTGGAAAAGGTCCGCTGAGGCCACACACAGGAGGCCAGCCCTGCCAGAGCCGTGTGACGTGTCTCTCAACTACAGATGTCAAGATTTGGCAGGTACAACGCAATTCTAGGAACCTACTCTTTTGGAATCTTAGCCAAATATTTCTTGTCAGCACTTCTTCAATATTGGTAAACGTGTGAACATGTATTGCAGCACTGTTTGTAATAGCAGAAATCAAAAACAGAATAAAAAACAATAACAACAAGAAACAATTTAAATGTTTACCAATGAATTCATGGTAAATTTTGGAAAATAATATTTATATAATTGGAGAGTATATAACCACTAAAAATTAGGTTATTATGTACTGATTATAATCATAACCAAATCTTTTCTTTTGAGTTCCTGAAACTGGCCAACATTTTCCACGATACCCATTTATCACTCGCAACAGTTCTGTGAGGTGTCACTAGCATCCCCTTTTCATGGGTGACGAATAGAGATGCAGAGTGATTAAGCAATGTTTTCAAGGTCAATTGGCAAGGAAATATAGCAGAGGGATTTGAACAAAATCTGCATAAGTTCAGAAACTATAAGTTTAAGGTTTCTACTACACCTGAGGTCCCCAACCTCCAGCCTTGGCCTGGTACCTGTCCGTGGCCTGTTAGGAACTGGGCTGTGCATTACTGTCTGAGCTCCCCCTCCCCCATTCCCTGCTCCCCAACCCCTGCCCTTGTCTGTGGAAAAATTATCTTCCGTGAAACTTAGGAAACCAGCCTCACAGCACGAGGTGAGCAATGGGCAAACAAAGCTTCATCTGTATTTCCAAACGCTCCCCATCACTCACGTCACTGCCTGAGCTCTGGAAAAATTGTCTTCCATGAAACAGGTCTCTGGTGCCAAAAAGGTTGGGACTGCTGTATTACAGGTTTTTCAAAAGGTATTAATTATTTTTTTAAGTATATAACAGAGCAAATAGTGTGACCTCAATGCTCTTCATTTTAAAAATGTACATCTACACTTAAAGAATTTTCCCGGAGGACTGATGAGAAACTGTGGACGGTGGTCATCTTCAGGGGGAAAAAGTTCAGTAGAAACGATGTAAGAAGGAAGTCCCACTTCATTTTTGTCTTTCTGCACTATTCAAGTTTTTAAAGTCTGTGTGTATCCATATTTAAAAAAAAAAAAAGTCAATGACATTGCTGGATCATGGGAAAACAGATGAATTTTTAAAATTCTTAATAGATGTTATTACATATTGCTATCATGTTATAATACAGTTTATTACCACAGAACATCAAGGTATCATTTACAACTCTCCAATACTGAACTATCAGTATCATTGTTGTGCTGACTTTTTTCAAAGTTATTTTGTTAATTTAGTACTACGTACTGAGTTAGACACTAAGCAGGTGCTCAAAGACACTGACACACAGGTGTCTGTTCTCGGTTTGCCTCTGACGTGGGGAGCCTGCGTCTGATTCTCAGTGGGGTGTTGGGGGAGGCTGCTCCAGCAGCAGTAGCAACCAGCAAAGTCCTGGGCCAGGCTGTCCTGACTGTGTCTGAGTATTTGTACAGTGTGGGATGACAGGCATGGAAAAGCATTTCTCAGATCTTGGGCACAGGCCAACCAAATACAACTCTAGGGGAAAGCTGGCCTGGGAATGGGAGACATAAAAGAAGGGGGAGATCAGGCTTATCAAACACTGGGAGACTAAGCATTGGCCACAGTGCTCCTGCTGGGGGAGGAGGAATAACAAGCTAAACTTGGTAAACTATCAGTGAAGCCATCAGAGCCACGGGGGGTAGACCTCCTGGGGCCCAAATGCCACCTAGCAATGGAATTTATGCCATGCGGTGCTGTACATGAGTGACTTGGTAACCTTCTTGGCCTCCTGGAACTCTGTCTACTAAATGGAGGCCCAGCACTTTAAAGTTTATAATTCTGCTAGGGAATATCCAAGTATGGAATTAAATTAAGTAGTGGCTAAAGCCAGTTAGGTTTCATCCTTTTCACATTTTAACTAATTGAGGAGTAGCAAAAGTAGTCATCAATGCGTTCAACCTTGTATAATAACACTATCCAAATCAGTTCTCCACTCTTGAAAGTAACCAGTTTAAGCATTAAACTAAAGAAAAAGGAAAAAATTCATGCGTGACGTAAACACTTTTCTGATATGCAATCAATTATTCCTTGCTTTTCAAACCATCCCTCAGAAGACCATCAGCTCCTAAAGAACCTGGAACAGATGTTACTTAGCGTCTCTCCTGCAAGCGGAGTGGACGAATGGCCAGCTGAGACAGACACCCCAGCATTGATCATCCAGTTCAAACATTTATTAGCTGTGTGAATTTGGATGATTTACTCAGCCTCTCTGTGCTGTTCTGTCTTCTAGGAAGTAGATGTAAGGATAACTACCCACCAAGAGTTTGCAAGACTTAACAGTAATATATTTAAAGCACATGACCTACAGTGAGCATTCAAAAAAGATTTGCTGAAGCCCTGAGTGTTGGTGCCCTCAAGGTCGCAACCTTCCCAAACACATCTTTGCTTCTGATCTGCTACGTTACTTTTTGTACTCTTTCTGGCTTCCTCACCCAAACACTTGTGTTCTACGACAGGTGTTCCAGCTTCAAAACCATCTCCTGTTTTCAAGGCTACAGTCTGGATGGCCAAGGCTGAGAGGACCAGATGAGGCAAGGATGTCCTGTTGGAGCTGGCAGATTTCTAAATTTTCATTAAAGAAGTAGTCAAGCATTACATTTGTTTCATTAATAATTTAGTCCGAGTTACAATATTCTACATTTAAATAACCCCCAATTTCATTAAATACATACAGAAATAAATACTTAACAGCAACTAATGAGACTAATATTTTGATATCCCTTGATAAACAAGAGAACATAAAAAATACAAAAAAAAGTTACCCCGTTCGCTTATTGCATTATTAGTTTGCAAGCTTATTTAAAAGACTAGGTAAATCACGGAAGATTAGCGTTTTCTTCTTATCTGGTTGAAAAATATTTAGAAGCTCACGAAATGTCTAGTGCAAGCTGTCCAAAGCCCACAGTGCCCACCGGAATGTCAGCGGTGGATCATTAACCAGGCGGCCGAGAAGGCCAGTGTCCTCCAGGCTTTGCACAGGACAAGCTCTGCTCTGCTGGGGCCTGCACTGCTCATGGCCAATTTCGTATGACTTTACGTTGGAAAACTCACCAAATACTCACGTTGCCTTCCTTCATAAAGAAGGAAAGAACACGTATTACTGCTGAGAAAAGCTGTTTCTGAGCAATGTAAGTAAAGAGAATACTGAAGTTTGAAATTAGAGCGGTTACTGTATTATATTTGTTATTCATAATTCAAAGTTGTTAGATTTATATCAATTCTGCACCTATGGAGAGTTATAAAAACTGTTCATAAAAGTTGCATGAATCACAAAACAAAATAGAAATTAAGAAGAAATGGATAGATGCCCAATCACTGAGGCTATTTCTCCTACGGAGTGAGATTCTCACTGAACCGGTTCCAAGCCTGTCTCCCCTGCCCTTCTCACAAGAGCTGGCTCTCCATAAACACCGTGAAGAAGTAATTTGGCTCATTGTGAGAAACAGGCATCTTAATTCCCAAAGAATTTCGCTCTTACTCTCTGAAGTGTCATTTGTTTTAGTTATAGTCTATTCATTCTAGGTCTTCTTAGTGATTTTCAGAAACACTAGACAATTTCAACTTTAATCAAAGCCAAACTTTGCTTTTTATTTCCTTATAACCTCAGAATCAAACATGAACCTATGCCCAAACCACAGTGTCTTATTTCATGATTACATGTGATGTATGAAAATCAAAATTTGACCAAAGCCTTCTAAGAAGCTAAATAAATCAAAAAGCTCCCTCTTTCTCCAGGACATTTGTATCTGGTTCTTTTTGCTGCTCAGGCACGGGGCTTTCTCAACCCTTCTGTCTTCAAGGACAACGGGGCTGATGTGCTGGTCACAGGCATCTCTCATCATCCTAAACCCAGCTAAGTCCAGGCTTCATAATTTCAGTTATTTGCTCAGCTCTAAACTTGATCCCCGGTCACTTTCAAATTGCTTATCTACTGATTCAAAAGGCAAGCATTTTGGCATGGGACACTTTGAGAAAGTTTATGGCTAGCACTGAATCTTGCTAGTTATGGCATATTCAAGTCATCATAATCCACCAAAAAAGGACTCGGCCCTAGGTTTCTCACAAACCCAGGTCCTATCGCAGTGATTCCAGGTCGCATCTGCAACACCTGCGTACCCGGCATTGGTGCATGGGAAGATGGGGAAAGCTGAGGCAGGGCTGGAGGAAGGAGAAGCAGGACTAGGCAGGAGTCAGCTGGAGGCTGGCTGGACACAGGCATAGACAGAATTGGTGAGTTCTGCCTGGAGCCTGTGGCATAGCTCCAGGTGACCCCATGTAACCACTAGTACATCAGAACAAGCGCGACTTGAGCAAGGTGCCAACCATTCGCACTCCCACCAGACACTATCACAGATGGCCAGTGTGTCTCCTGAGGCTGTCGCACACCTGTGCACACACCTGAGCCACCAGCCAATTCGGCTTTGGGTGAATTTTATGGCAGTAGGAAGGCCGGAGGAAGCAGAGGTGTAATTTCAGAGTACAATTTAAGAATGCACCGTGATTATCCCTGGCTATTCCAAATAACCATGAACTATAGATTTATTTCAGACCATTGGTGTATCTTTGTGCTTCTTGCCCAGTCTTAGAAGCAGTGGTTATTTCTGTGTTGAAACTGCATCACTGAAACTTCAAGGGTGCAGTGCTGTGAACACCCACCTTTCAGACCTTGTCCTTAGCACCTTGGAAGCTCTCATATTTATAATATTTTAAACCAATTGAATTCACTTGGACCTTAACTAAATTTACCAAGATTTCTTAATCTTGGTAATCCTTAATCTACGACATAATCTAAGCAGTGACATAATTTATGATTAGAGCTTAGATGAAAATGACATTTGTGGCTCCCAGTAGCGTTGCAGAGAAGGAACCGAGAGGCAAAGCTGGTCCTCCGTTGGGTAAACGCTGCTCAGCCCGTCCTCACGGTTTCTCAGAGTGGCAGGCCCAGGGGCACAGCACTCCACCCCCCCTTTCCCATTCCACAGCCAGCTCCGTGCTCTAAGCAGCCAGCGCTGGATCCTGGGGGAGGTGCACTGTGCCCTGGAGAATGTCACCAGTGAAGGTGGCAGAGACTCAGCGTGGCTTGGAGAAGGGCATGGCAGGGGCACTATGGGTCCACACAGACCTGAACCTGAATCTGAGCTACTCCACTCACCAGCTCTCCCGTGAAGGGCACGTTTCTGAATTCAATGTTCATGTCCTTTGAATGGGAATACTAATTTTCACTTTCTAGGTTTGTTATTAGGATAGGAATAAGAATAGATCAAAACGCCTAGCACATTTCCTGCCACATAGAAGATACCCACGACACAGTAACTGTTCGTTTTGTATGTACTAATGTGTCTAATAGTATATGCAGCAAATGTTTTGTAATTACTGAACCACCTGAGAGCAGATAAAGGAGAATGTTGGGGTTTGAGGAGGCCCAATAAATAATTTCATTTTTTCCTTATCTGTATTCTGAATGAATGGAAAAGTGTGAACTCAAAAAGAGTAACTCAAATGGCATACTCATTTATCCTATATATTACTGACAAAACTGTTGGAGAAAGTGAGATATTTGTTCTGGTGTGTGAATTTTCTAAAATTGGGCCCTAAATTTAGACCCATGCACTGAATTTCAGGAGGTGCTAGACCTCTGGCTGTCACCCACCTGGGGCAGTTGCTCATATGGGCTGCCCACCTGGTGGCTCAGCTTACCGTGTGGCCAAGACCCACTGAGGATGCAAAGTGGCTGCTCAGAGAAAGGGGCTGTAAGTACGGAGCCTAAACTCACATCACAGTCAATGACCCGACATTTACAGATGCAGGAGAAGGTCCCACATTGGTGTGGCAGAACCAGAGTAGGGGATAACACACACCTCCAGGGAGTGGACACACCACTTCTGCCACCCACGTCCAGGCAAGGCCCTACCGGCACACAAACAGATAAGAATGGAAGCCCGGCGAGCACCTCTCGAGCGACACTGGGCACAAATGACATGCTCCTCATTCAGAAAGGAGCCAAAGAAGTCAGTGTGTGATTTGTGAATATGCAGGCAGGACACTTACAGAGCAATCACAAGATTAAGTGTGCACTCGGAACGGTGATGAGGAGAGCCAACACTGCGGAAAGGCAAACCAGCCAGGTGGAGGAAAGACATGAGCAGCACTGTCTGGGTGTTACAGAGAAGGACAGAAATGGATGCCATGTGGAAGGTGACAGAGACGGAAGCCTGGTGGCAAGGCCCATCTAGGAATTCCACAGTGTATGTCCAGTCACGAAAGTTAACAAATAGCAAACTAACATGGAAACCCAAAATACACTGCTCCTTGCTAATTAGTAACTACTGGGTCAAAGAGAAAAGAAGATAATGATTACTTAACTATAAAATGGAAAAGGAGGACTTTATAAAATGGTCACATTACTCATGCTACATTTTGAAAAATTCAAAGTTCTGAATGCTTTCTTTATTAAGAATAAAGAAAATAAACAAACTAAACATTAACTCAAAGAGTTTTTAAAAATGCAATGAATGACCTTCTAGAAACCAAAATGAATCCTAAAAAAATAAATTCAGGATAATAAATCAGTAAAGAGTAAAACAATGTGAATATTAAACTGAAGAAGTCTAGTAAATTCAAGATATGGTTTTCATACCAAAATGGACGTAACTTATGAAAATATAATGAGCAAAAATATTAAAAAAGTAAAGAAAATGGAGGTTATAATGAGATATGATTGACATTTATAATGGGTGATCAAACTTCTCTTGGAGATTAAATGTCATTGCAGTATGTATTGTTATTTCCCATGAGTGAATTTGCTGTTGTATTTGTTGTGCATTTCAATTTTATGACATCTTTCAGCCAACCTGTTTCAAAGATTTAAGTTTATTAGAGGAAACTTTCCAGATTTGTGCTGTTAAATATGGTGGCCACTAGCTACATAAGGCTACACAAATTTAATTTAAATTAATGCAAATTGAATACAGTTAAGAATTCAATTATATAGTTGCTTTGTAGCCACAAATGGGTATTCAAATTCAAGTTTTAATGAAGTAATATCAAGTAAAATTTAAAATTTAGTCCTTCAATTGCTCAATTGCCACATGTGGTTAGTGGCTACCATATTGAGTAGCACAGATATTTTTATCAGTACTATTGGAGAGTGCTGTTCAAGAACAGATGTAACTTATACATCTTTGAAAGCATACTTCTTAAGACTAGTTTGATAGACAAGTGAGAAGTTGCTATAATATTTCTCTATAATAAATCATACCTTTCACATAGAGAAATCTTATAAATCACATCCACTAGCATCTTTATAAAATCATCCCACATAAAAATATTTGGCACATGCTATCCTAGACTGATAATAAGGCTGCTTTGGATGACACAAGAATATCTGAACCAAGAACAACCTAAATCTAGATTCTCAAATCCTGTGCTTGTACATTACCAACACACAAAGATAAATATTTAAGCAAATGATCATCTAGTCAAGGTATTGAATATATTGCTACTACCTGAGATAACATAAACAGAATATCATGGATCAAACATTGTAATAGATTGCTTTAAAGAGGTATGTGACATTGACATGCAAATTTAATTCTTTTTTGTGGGATAAATTCAGCCTTTCTTACTCACAGAGTGTGGTTGCTCATTCATTCAGTGACTACTCATTAAGTGCCTGTTACCACCAAGGTGCTCTACTGGGTAATTCAGATACAATGAACAAACTAAAACTAAACAACTATCTCCACCCTCGTGGAGCTTAAATTCCAGTGTGGGTAGGGGACAGATAATGAATAGACATAATAAAAGGTAAAGCATAAGAAGTTAAAAGGTAATGAGTACTACATTAAAAAAAAGAGAAAAAAAGAATTAATTTAGGATAAGAAAGTATATCATAGTACAGGAAATGGGGTTTCAATTTTAAATAGGGGTGTCAGGTAGGCTTGTTGAGAAGGTGACATTTCAGTGACTCCTTTGATGGAGGAAGGAGGCAGGAGAGAATGCCACGGGCCCAGCGGAGTGAAAAAAACACCGACGGCCCTCCAGCCTATGTGGCAGCCGCTGATGCTTGTGTTCTTTGCAAAATATCCGCATATGATACATTCATCAACCAACAATAATAATAATAATTGTTACTATTATTATTCACCAGGGCCTGTTCAAACTGGAAAAACTGTCTTGGAAATTCTCTTCCAGCCTATCTGATAGAAGGGACAGTTCAAGGTTTTGGAGTTTTCCCTATAGCCCAAGCCACCGCCACCATCTTCCCAAGGGGGCTATACTTGTCATCTGGCTACTGCCACTCTGGCCTCCTTACAATCTTTTTCTCTACTTCTTCCTGGGGTGGGGGAAGCATAAACCAGATCACTCCCTACTTACAACCTGGAAGTCCTGTCCCTGACTTGAGAATACCAGCTAGCACCTCCCTTTTAGGCTTCCTGGAAGCCCGCACCCTCTGGCCTGTGTTGATTCCTCCCCAGCTCCTGTCATCCCAACTCACCAGGGGCTCAGGACACTCCAGCCGAGCATGCCTGGGGCTTTTTCATCTTTCAGTTTGGAATGACACACAGGGATTTGCTTGTTATCCTGTTGTTCTTAAAGTTGAAGCAGATATTAAAACCCATGGGCTAGCTAGCGGTGGCTTCAAGGCCAAAGATCTGGTTCAAGTCCTGACTCTGCTTTTCTTCAGAGAGCGGGTTCTGTGTGTGTATAGTGTGTGTGTGTGTGTGTGTGTGTGTGTGTGTTTGAGAGAGAGAGAGAGAGAGTATGCACGTCCTCAGACCTAGTTTCTATGTTTGCAAATAGAGGATAAATCTACAGCTATTTCACAGGGTACAGGGTGGTTGTGAGGATTAAATATACACACTTCAAAGATGGCAAAAAAAAGACAGTTAAGAGCTACCAGTCAGGATCGCAGGACGTGTTTTTAAAGAACAAAGGCAGTGCATGGGAGATAAAGCCTGTGCCAGCCTCTGTGAGGGTGAGAAATGACCAAGAGGCCGAGGGCAGGGCCAGTGCCCGGGAGTCGCCGCAGGGCAGGGCCAGCCTTGCCTGAGTTGGCTCGCACAGGAGTTGCCAAGGCGGCAACACGCGGAGGAAGCTGGGCAAGCCCACATGTTTCTTGTTAGAGGCCCTGTGTCCCAAGGGTGTTGTCACCTGGATCCACAAGCCATTAGTGACATCACCCACGTTTTTCTGCACACACTCGACCCATCCCAGTGTCCAGCCTCTGGCTCCGTTCCCCTGGCCCAGGCACGCTGCTGGCTTGAAGTGAACACTGGTGAGCTCATGAATCGACACTTAGCTCATGAATCAGCTGTTTTCTCTATTTCATTCTGCCACCGGAGGCACTTTCCTCCCCACCAGTGTTGGTGTGGTATCTAGCCTCTCACAATGATGCCCTTTCAGCTCCAGGTTCCAGGACGGTCGCACCATTATTTCTGTCACTCAGACATTCATTTATGGATAACCTGTTATGCCCCTGCCCCTGCTCCAGGCACTATATATTATATTATTATCCATAATCCTTGGAACGGATTTGCAAAGGTGGGGATTAGCAGGTAGATTTTTGCCGATAAAGACATTGAGGCTGGAACAATCCAAATGTCCATCAACTGGTGAGCAAACAAAATGTGATTACATCCATGCAATGAAACCATTCAGCAAAGACAAGGCATGCAGTACTGACAAACACTGCAGTACTTTTTGTGGGTGAATCTAAAACACTATGCTGAGTGAAAAAAGCCAGGGCAAAAATCCCCACGTTGTATAACTCTGTTTCCACAAGATGTCCAGAAAAGTCACTGGAGTCAGGAAGCAGATGGGTGGTTGCCCAGGGTGGAGTGGGAACAGAGCCTGACTGTCCCTGGGCAAGCAGTCTCTTCCTGGGACCACGGAAACGGTCTAAAACTGAATTGCGGAGAAGGTTGCACAAATCTGTACATTTACTAAAAAAATCACTGAATTGTACTCTTAAAGTGATGAGTGTTTTTAATGTAAGTTATACATCAATAAAGCATTTAGAAAATAAAACAAAGCTACAGAATAAAACAAAGGTCCTGGAGTGTGACCAGGATGCAGTGGCCCCGGACTGCTGGGCTCCTAACACCAGCCACTCTCCCATGCCATGGTGCTTCCTTGGGACATAGGAGGGGCTGCACTGAAATCATTTCAAGAAATGCCCTTGGAAAATAATCAGCCTAACAAACAGTAGAGCACAAAGACTCAAGAACACCCCTGAAGGTCAGATTCCTGCAAAAGAACACAGGCAAACAATGAAGCCAAAATTCTGCAGCTTGCCCCAGAAGTGTGGTATGTACTCACACTCTCCACCCTCGACTCATCAGAATATTGCAGGGCTGTGTAAACAAATCTGTCTGGTCTCCTTTTCAGTAATGTCACAGTAAGGCACCTAACATTTGAGGTCAGTTGTTTACCCCCTCCTGCATGCTGCCACTGGACCGGGCAACACAAAAGGGGAGGTCAGCTATATTCTCACCTGTGGGTTCCCATCTGCAGGTGGACAATGGGAACTTAATGTACCCCTGCTGAAAATGGGACTGAGAGGTTAAGGGTGTTAATTTGTGGAGTCTGCCACCTTCTGCATATCCACCCCTGATTCTCAGAACTTTCTGTCTATGAGAATCATTTGAGAAACTCTTCTCTCCCCCAAATATTCTGATTCAGTAGGTCTGGGGTGGGGCGCAATAATGTGCATGTCTTGTATGTGTCATGAAGGCCAAGGCCCTGCACACCTTGTGCTGTCTGTCATTCCGACGGTCAGGGAACAGGACAGACACAATCTCTGCGGGTAAGTATGGTTTTGTTGGATGTCTACCATATATTGAAGGGCTTGCTAGAACACAGTTTGACTTTATGTGCAGTTTGTTATAACTGGCGTTTCCTTATTGCCAAGCAAGTTGATGTCAAACACCAATATTTTCTGATAGTAAACTGATAAATATCAAAAAGTGAAAACATGGCCTAATAATGGATTTTGTAACATAGGGCCAGAGGATGGTCATCTGTGCCAACACTGTGTATTCTATGTGACTTCTGTTAGACATTTAACATTCAAGGCAGTTATTGTAAACATCTGTTACTATGGATGCCAAATTTGACCATTCACAAATTCCAGCCTCAGTTATACATATGACTGCATATACTCTCATACACATCCTAGTCCCACGAGGATTATAAAAGTTATGACTGATCCTATTTCCAGGCTGCTAGCTCAAATTGTATAGTCGTTATATGATGTGGCAATGCATATTCAAAATAGTCTTTTCTCAAATGACCTCCTAACAAGCTGTCATCAAAAATTTATTATGCAAATATCATTTTTTATTTCTAGGAATAAAACATTCACAACACTATGGCAAATTTAGTCCATGAGAATCTCAGATGTTACTCAACAGGTATCCAAAATGGCATCATCAGGGGATAGTTCACTGCTAAAAAGCTTAAGCAGATCCCTCAGTTCTACAGGAACAAAAAGGAAAAAACAAAAAACAAATAAACAAACATAACCAAAAAATAATAAAAAGAAAGCAGGTCTGGGCTGGTCCCCTTAGTGTGATTCACTGCTGACTTCTCTAAATCACCGTGATGCAGTCCACGCGTTACCTTTCCTGCCATTGGCTCAGAGAGGGAAACTCCAGATAAGGTTGACAATGACTTCCACAGGAGAAAAACAGCCCCAGCAAAGACAGACTAAGTGCGTGGCCCTTAAAGTGATAGGACTTCTATTCTTAATCACATAATATATTTTCCACATTAGCTGAATGCCACTGCTATTTGAGCCCCTCTATGAATTATAACAATTTCTATTCTGTCAACTACCAAATATTCTCAAAGACAGATGAAAGTCACCTACATTATCTGTCCTACAGTTGTCTGTGCTCAACAAACATTCATCGACCACGATTCAAATCTCACAGAAGTTAGTACCTTCTCTAAAGTGCTCACGAGGGAAGCATTAGGCTTCACTTTAACCTTCATATTCTTGGGAGTCCTTTTTATATTTCTGCCTCAAAGAGTTTCTAAATAGATTATTTCCAACTGTTACTTAGAACAAGGAAACTGAACCGCAGGCAATGGAAGATGGGATTTAAAAGGAGACATCCAAGTACCCTAAACTATATTGTCCAGTGACCCCATGATATCTGTCTACCCATTTACCCCCTGCATTTTCACCATAATTCATGCACATGAAACAATGTCTGCTGAAGACAGAGGCCTGGCCCCTAAGTACGCTGACTCTTCTACAGGTTACTCCCGACACTCGGAAGCACGGCATTGTTCCCATGCAAATATTCACATCCACGTGTCAATTTTCCAGAGGTGTAAGCTATCTCTCTAATCTGACGATTAAATATTATTGTAAAGATTTAGTTAAGAGCTTGAAACACAGTGTTGATCAACAGACAAGAGCTCCATGTCTCTGGTCAGGTCATGGGCCTGGTGTTTATGGGACAGCTCCTGGGACAGTGAATTTATTTATGCTCAGGTCACCCAATAAAATAATTTGCATAAAAACGGTTTCTAAAAAGAGAGTGTTTTGAAATCACTATGTGTAAATGTGTGTCATTCATTGACAAGTATAATTTCTAAACTAACAAGCTATAATTTTTCTCCACAAAACAAATAAACAAAAATGCCCCAGGACAAGTTCTCTCAGCAATTTCCAGGTAAGACACTCACTTCTTCTGACCAGCCAGTGATGACTGTCATCACAAATGCTCCCTGAAGCAACCTTCCTGCCAACTCTCCACGTGCATTTTTTGGCTCAGCCACATCAAAAGGAAGTAATGCTGTTAGAAATATTGCTGTACTGTCCGGAAGAAATTCACAGTTCCAGATAGCTGTGAATCAGGCTGAATTAAGGAAACCATCCACTATTTATGATCTGAAATTTCTGTAGGATCCCTCAATTAAATGCTGTAAACATATGTGCTCTCTCCCTCTCTTCCACTCTCTCTCCCTCTCTCTCTGGTCTTTCATCACTAAATCATATAATCATGGGAGCTGATGACCAACAGAGCTACAGAAGTCACAAAGCCCCCCAAAATTCTCTCTAGGAATCATGGCTTTCCAAGCAAGGTTGTGCAGAATTGCAGAGGTGTCCTCTATGTATGAACCAAAGTGATTAAAAGTTCTTATATTTCTGACAAGATCCAATGTTGCCCAAACAGACTCCAAGAATGCTACTGATGGAAATGTCCCTGGGAGGAGATACAGGTTTGGAATCCAGGCTCTCTTTCTTGTTAGATGTCAGCTTCTGTCAAGTTAGATAATGTATCTGATCTTCAGGTTTCTCTTATACAAAATGGAATCGAAACTTTTCTCAAAATGTTAATATAATTAAATGCAATAGTAGTTCATGTAATGAATCTGCCTAGAAAAAAAAAATGCCTGGCATACAGTAGGTGCTTGTTTAATATGAATTCTTTTCTGAATTGCAGATTCAGACTTCTTCCCCAAAACTCTGGTCTAGGAGTTGCAGAAAAGGGATGGTAGGTTGAAAGAGAGGGAAAGTAAGATAAATAATGCCCTCTGCATGAAAACTTCCCAGTCCTCTCCACTGTCTGGTCACAGGGAGCAGAAGAACCACCATTTCTGAAGAACTGCTATAACTGAAGCAGGTCGAATCTTAAGAATATGTTAGCTTTTCCTATGATAGGAAAAATATTGAGTGCACCAGAGGCTACCTTCTGGGCAAGGCCATAAAACATGGGCTGCAAGAACATGAAGAGAAGAAATCGTGGAAAGTGCATATGAGTGGAAGGCTACTTAAGACATGATGGGAATTTAGCTCATCACAAAAGGAATTCTCCAACCAGCGTCTATCTACACATGATGGCAACAGCAACCAGACTCTTCTGATGCATCTATATCTGTAGATTTTGCCCAATAAAAGAATCTACATTTATTATACTTATGGGCTCTACAACTTTGCCCACATGTGCACTGTATCCATGACAGCTGTGTCACAGCCACTCTATCCCATGACAGAGCCCGGAGTTAGCCATGCCTTTGACAAAAGTGATGAAAGTCTGAAACCAGAGAAAGGAGAAGTTGGTTGGGGTTGACTTTGAAACCAAGATCAAACAAAAATGACCTCTTGGAAGTTGCCAAATCTAATCCATTTTAGAGTGAAGAAGATAAAGGTGAAATCTAAACTGTGAATAATTGCCAAATAAGAGGATTAATTGCAAACTATACAATGGAATGTGATACAATGTCAAAATGTAATTAATATGCTTGGTCTTGATAGTTGGATATGGATGTTGGATAGAATGGATGTTAACTCCTGATCTTATTACACAATGTCATATGTATACAATTATATAGGTAGTAAAAACAGTACATTTTTACATGTAAACTGCACAATCAGTGAGGTTAGCAAATTATTCTCAGAAGGACACTTTACACTTTAAGACAAAAGTGCCCAAATCTACATACAGAGGCACAGGGCTCCCAGCATACTTGGCTACCTGGTAGCATTGAAAGCTGGGTTTGCCAGTTCTCAGCCACTGGTGCACACATGTGACTCAGGCCTGAAGTAAGGTGATGCTGGGTGTTTTTTTGTTTGTTTGTCTTTAAGCTTTTAAAGTTTTAAGTCAATGTAAGGTGTATTTTCACTAGTTTAAGTAAATGTAAATATGTGCATGATCCAGTCAGTATTTTAGAACAAAAATTCAGAGGAAACTGGTATACCATAATGTCCCTGCACCTGCCACAGCCTGGAGTTGTAGTTACAGGTATTTAGAGATTTTAGATCTAAGCCAATTTCAAATATGTGGGCATACATAATTTGAAAAATTTCATAAAGCAAGTGGCTCTGGTGCTTTCTCTAGTGGAGGAAAACATGACACATATTACTCTGTCTTATAAAAGGGGCAACAGTGGAAAAGCTCAAAGTGTCAGGGGTCAGTAAGCTCAATTTTATTAGAATGCATAAACCCATAACCTATTTCTCAATAAACAACCCACTGGACCACTGGAACCTAGGGCAGGAAATCATGATTGACATCAGGTCCAAAAAAGATTTTAAGTAGTAAACATACAATTATGTTATGTGTAAAGCAATATTAGAAATTCAGAATAATGATGCTGAATGGTGAATAAAAGGCTAAATGAAATCCTTGGCCTTCTTAATAAATAGTCTTTTGCCTATGCATGTGGCTTGCTTACTCAACACAGCTCTTATATATTTAAACATTTGCTATTTACTCTCCCAAGTCTTCTACACATCCTTGTGCATCTAGGCTAGAGATAGACTGTGCTACAGCACATCCTATTAATAGCTTCTCTTTTGGCTCACTATTCTGCAATCCATCATTCTTTATTTTATCACCTAATGACGATCTGCAGAGGGAATAGTCAAAACTCCTCCAGTTTCAGTTAGATAATCTCTGCAAATAAAAACACTGTTTATAGCTCCTTTGGCTGCTGAAGGGGGAATATAAAGTCAAAATGTTAGTTATTCTGGGCACTTTCTTCACTTATGATACCTTGTTAAGCACAAAGTGATCTCCCAGGCATTGGAAATGGACAACTTTCTTCCAAATGTGTGGGCATAAGCAATTGCTCTAAAATACTGCATGAACAACACCCTTACACTTTAAAGAGGCTGCTCAAATGATATGTCTTGCTATCATCCTAATTGCTTTAGTGTAAATAAAATGTACTGTAATCCTACTCCCATCCCATCTGCGGAACTTCTCTGAAGGTCAGTCTAATGTCACCTCTCAATTCTTTAATTCTGCTTGAACTTTCTTGCATTATAAAGTGTGCACTGATTTTCTGATTAGGTTTTATTTGTATATTTATGTATATATACATATGCATATATATATTGTCTCATTTAAACCTCATGCAGCCTTTTGAGGCCAGCGTTAATCACAAATTAAGAAAATTGAAGCTCAGAGTGTTGAGCCACTTGGCTAGCAGGAGAAATTAGATTTGATCAAGACCTAACTCCAAAAGCCATATTTCTCATCATTCTTTCCATTTACTTAAGAAGCAATTTTATTCTGCTTCTTGCTTGAATATCTGTCTAAATCAGTATCTTTCCTTGCAAGTGGAGAGTTCATGTTTTTTAATCTATTTGCTTTGCAGGATAGCTCCCAGCGTCCTTAAATTGTAGATGCTCCAAAATGCTTATTGACTTACTTGGTTTGGATTTGATAAAAGCAATTGTTTAATATATAATTTATCTTAACTAAGTAAACAAAGTAAGCATGAAAATGTTTCTTATTTTATGAGAGATGCCAGCTTTTCATCCCTGACTGTCCGTACAAAAGAAAGTCGCTGCATCACTTTTTGTGAAGGCTTCAGTGTGGTAGGAATACCTGTTCACAGGAATCTTAACACACAATAAGCAATCTGTCCTTGTCATAAACCTGGTAATTAAAGATGACATATGACTAGGAGATCGAGAAATAGCGATTACAATGTCTCTATGCTCACGCTATGCCACCTAGTTGCTTGAATTATACTTCATATAAATTGTATCCTATCATCATGTTACTCAAAGTGTATTGCCAAGTTTGTTAGTTAGAATTTGTTTAGAGATTTTCTTTATCTGTCACTAGAATTGCTCACATGGTTACGACGGGAAAAGTGCTCACTTCCAAATGGCCTAACCTGAGCTCCTCCGAATGTGAACAGCGTGTGTCCTGTTTCCTTCCCTGCTTTGGAAATACGCTGCCAGGCCTCACAGGCAGGTGTGGGCCTGCCTGATGGCTGAACGGGGAATGCATGCCTCCCAAACCCAACTTAGGTCCCATTCTAGAGTAATCTTTCCACAGTGCTTGTGCCCTCTCTGTAGATAGAGGGACTGTCTCCAGCATCGATGGCACAAATATTTTTCCCCCATCTGTTTACCCATCCACCCACTCATTTATCCACCCAGCCATCCCCTCATCCATCCATCTAGCTCCTACTGTGGGCCCTGGTCATACTGTAGAAATCGTGTCAATTACGGTGCTACCCTTACGGTGCTCTTTGTCTTTTGACAGGTAGGGGGAAATACTAGACTTATAACCAAAGTAACAATTAAAGGTGAGGTATGGATGCATAAGAAGGGAACCTGCCCTGGTTTGGAGCATCAGTGAAGTATGACTTATGGGAGTGACTTTTCAATTGAGACCTGAAGAATAAAGTGACATTTAACTAGAGCAAACAGGGTGGGAACGGTGTCCCAGGCAGAGGGAACAGCATCTGCTGTTAACAGCGGTTCCCAACCTTTTTGGCACCAGGGGCCAGTTTCATGAAAGACAATTTTTCCATGGACCAGAGTTAGGGGGACGGGGATCGGGGGCCGAGCTCAGGCAGTGATGCAGGGTCAGGGGGGAGAATCACTTGAGGCCAGTTCAAGACCAATCTAAGCACGAATGAGACCCCATCTCTATAACAAAGAGAAAAATTAGCCGGGCATCATTGGCACATGCCTGTAGTCCCAGCCACTTGGGAAGCTGAGGCAGGAGGATCCTCGCTCGAGCCTAAGAGTTTGAGGTTGCAGTAAGCTATGATGATGTCACTGTGTTGTAGCCCAAGAGACAGAGAAAGACCCTGTCTTAAAAAAAAAAAAAAAAAAAAGTAGGTTTCAGGCATTCTGTCCTTCAGATGGTCTTAGACATGGGTCATCCCCCAGAGGCCATGACCACAAGGATCATGTTCTGCTCCTCCCAGGAGATCACATTAGCTGTTTTCAGGTTGATCTTGGCCAGGAAGAACATCCTGGCTACCCGGCTTGGCAGATGAGCACCGTTCCAGTGACTTTTACGGCAAGTATTCGACTAACCACAATGAAAATCCATATGACAGCTGTCCTTGGAGGTGGCAGGGGAAGCGCCTGCCCCCTGACAAAGGGACGTCAGGAGCACCAGACAATAACCACAAGGAAAGCCCGTTACTCTGTGCTCTCTCCCATGCTCCCGGGCCCAGATCTCCAGACCAAGGACACATCCGCTTTGTTTTTAAAATCTGTGCACATATTCCAACATTTAAACTCCTGCAGTGGGCTCTGCCCTATCATGAAAGAGCAATATCGTCCAGGGCTTTTCAGTGAAAATGTCACCGGGCAGAGAATCTAAGGATGTGCATCCTAGACCTAACTCCACCTGGCTCTGTCACTTTAGCCAAGCCTCTCCGTCCCAGTTTCATCACCTCAAAAATGAGGAAAGTAGGGCAAAACCATGGATTTTATGGTTAAAATTTGCTAATCATCTAATTTTTGTTTACAATTAATATTAAACTAGTAGGAAAATCTGTGGTTACTTCAAGTATAAAAGATTACCTTATAAAATGTTACTTTGATCTATTTCTAGTGATGAAATACATTCATTTCTGTCAATTTCAAAATTTTACTATATTTATTTTCAAGTAATTAGCACAAGTTTATGAAATTATTCATACTTTCAGTTAGTTCCTACAACTGCCATTTAAGTTCCCTGATCACCACGAACTTTGGGCACACTTTATCCAAAACCTAACTTCACTACAACGTCCTCCTGTGTCCCCAAGACTGACAATTTCATCTGGTTATGCCATCACTGGTCTTCTCAGATAGCGACACCTTTCTCTCAACACTTGTTTTAACTCTCCTGACCATACCCAACGTGGGCTGCCTTTTTACTCCTGTTTTATTTTCCTGGCTCAAGAACATTTTTAAAAGTCAGTTGAAAATTTGGCAGTATTTCAGACAACTTCCCAGGATTTATTGGGTGCTTTAGAAAAATCTCTCAATGACTAGGATTTCCAGGGAATCCCTAGAGTTTGTGGCTGGAAATAAAACTCAGTACAATTCAAGCCAGGACCCTGACCTGAGTAAGATTCCAACCAAGTGAGAGAATAAATAGAACTGAGAATTGCAGCATTTACAAGTTTTCCAACATTTTTGAAAACAAGAGAATAATTAGATTTTAGGAGAAATGATCGCTATCCTATGCATTAATGCCTCAATACACATCATGTTTTATGCAAGAGGAGCATGCAGATTTTATGCCAAAGACAGATGACAGACAATACTCTTTCTTTCTAAAGTGCTAATCCAAATACAAAACTGCATGAAATCCTTTAAGAAAATTCATTCTTGCCATATGCAACAGAAATCATTTCCAAAAAACTTCATTTAAAAGTACTGACTAATGGAATTTCTAAAAATAGTTTTGTCAAAACCCTAGTGATTAAGCTATTTCTTAAGAAACTATATACTTTAAAAAAAAAAAAAAGTCACTGTGTTTGGCATTAGTCATAGAAAGAAATCAGATGAAACAAATTATAAGACTAATTTTATATTGGTTCATACCCAAATATAAAGGTTGAGAAGACACAGTATTTTTGTTTGTAAATTTGAAATACAGTCATTAGTTGCCAGAACAAAAGTAAATTTTGGTTAGCATGGAACAAGAACTTGGGGATATTAAGATGAATAAAAAGTAATTCTTGAATAGTTCATAGTCTGGCATTAAAAAAAATCTGCCAATAAATAATTATAGAATAGAGTCATATGTATTTTAATAGAGGTCCCTGATATACTACAAATGAGGTCACTAAGCTCAAAGAGTTAGATGCTGAGGAGGATGGCATTGAAGTGGAAACCAAAGGAGAAAGCGATCACCCTTAGAGAGCATTCAAGGATGACATAACAGAAATTCACACAGGTGAATCTGTGTGAATCTGAAAGAGCCAAGAATGACAACAATGACAAGAAAAAAAAAAAAGGACCTATAATGTAATGCAAGAGACACACTATTTTTCTTAAAAGGTTAACAGATTAGGAAGATGAGGAATGGGTACCCATTAATCAGGAAAGAAATAACAGACTTGGCAGCTAATGGAGGATCTCATTCAATATTTTATTATCTGGTTAAAGACAGAGGGCTTTTTTATTCCTCCCTTTTCTCCTTTAAAATGCCTTTGATGTGTCCTATCTTATGGCAAACACCCCTAAACCTCACCCTCTAAATTCTAGTTGAGGTCACGAATGCAATGACCATCTACAGACAAAATACCAGCGAAGTTGCAAATTTATGTATTTGGAAGATTAATGGTGAAGACACACAAGTTTCTATTGCAATTAGCACAATAGCAGATGCCAGTGTTTATTATCCAGAGGAGCATTTTTTCCCCTGTTCTTTGTCATTTCTTTATCTTTCATGTAATTTTACAGTTAAAACTTTCACTGTGAACTCACATCAAGTTCAAAGAGAGCTAGGAATGTCAAGTAGCTGCTCGCCAGCTCAATCACAGGACAGACGGCAGGGCATGGCTCAACTGTCATGGCAGAGCCCTGGCTTGCGGGGACCCAGGGACCTCAGTGAGCTCGCATCCTGCTGGGTCAGCGGGAAGCACCTGGCTCAGCCTTCACAAGCAGATGCTGGGTTACCAAAGCCTGAAGGGCACGACACACCTCGCTACCACACAGATGGCTTCCATTTCTGGTTTAAGCCCTCGTGGAAAAAAGCCAAGGAAGAGCTATCTTCATTTTGTGCATTACATGAAGAGTTCTGGTCCATTAATTAAGGAAGACCTATTTTTCCTAGGAGAGTGTGGAAAAAATCAGCCACGTTGTTTTCATGCTTAACAAGAGTGCCAAATAACCACCACCCAACCCCTGGCAACTCAAACCAAAAGCCTCTTACAAGTGAAAGCAGAAATGAGATCAACTTATATCAAATTTCCCTAAATAGCAGAATGTTAATATTCAAAAAAACATTTTTGCAGGATTTAGCATTTGCCTGTGCTTTATGCACTTGGTTCTGAATGCCCTTTCGGCATCAACACTCTCACACACGTACACAACATCCTATGAGATGCTGGGTATGATTTTCCTGTCCTCAAAGAGGGAAGGAAACTTAAGACAGACTGAAAGCATTCTCTAGAGAAGCAATGTCCAAAAATCTGTTTGCTAAACCTTTAACAGCCTCAAGACCTTGAAGGGTTCTGATCACACGTTTTCACTCTGCCATCTAAGGCACGTTTCATTCATGTGTCTGAACGACACATCTGTGGCCAAGAATCTAAGTCTATCCTAAGCTTTTTTTCCCCTAACAATGCGAAGATGCTTTAAGAGAAAGAAAAGAAAAGCCACTGAAATTTCAGCTTGGGTAGGCCTGAGGGTTGCAGGTAAATTAAATGCTTCCCCCTCTAGGGTCCCTGTAAAGCACAGCACCTGAAGCACCTACGCAAAGTGCAGTGTCCAAATCAGATGTTCAGAACATGGGAAATGCACCATTAGAGCCGTCAGGCCAGTGAGACCAGCGATGCCCTGCCGCAGATGAATGTCCTAACTTGGAAGCACGTCATCGTCATCAGAATGATAGATGCAAAGTATTCAAGGTCTTTTAAACATCTGATCAAATAACCCACATGGCCAATCTGTTGAATACTGCCGTTCTATATACATGAAGATACTTCTCCAGTTTTTATGACAGGCCAGGTAAGTTAGAGTAAAAACAGCTTCTAAGAAGTTAACATATTCAGACCTGGCCAGAAGTTCTTCCACAATTATCTTAAAGCCACAACGGCAAAAGGGTGGGTGTGCGCACCATTTCTAAATAGGCCAAAGCGGGTGGCACAACGTATTTTGCAAAGTATTGCTTGGCAGTTTCCTCCTGCTGAATCTGCACTGCTATATCAGAAGAACAGCTACACTGTTTCGAGGGAAATCTCTGGTTATGCTTTCCCTTTTCACACACCACCGTCCGCACCTCACGACTGGCGCCATGAGCCGTACTCACCAAGCCTTGGCAGGTGGAGAGGGCCACCGAGGAATTTCTGTGGGATCGCACAGAGCCTTGGTAGAAACAGAAGTCCTCTGGCGGTAAGGTCTGCATGGACTTAGTGCCTCTCTTTCCCAAGGTCTGCACAATAAATCCAGGAGCCACAAGGCTGCTGGAAGTTTTCAAATCCATGTGGAAATCGTGCCTGGAGCCTTTCAGCCGAAGGTGAAGAGAGTCAACTCCTAACTGGGCCACTGCTCTTCTCCGTCGCTGGTGATGCATGATTTCATGGGACACGTAATCTCCCCTGTGGTCAACCTCGTAGGCAGAGACCAGGTCGTACTCTGAAATCAAAAGAGTGAGGGGCGGCTGAGCCATTCCAGGATCCTGAGAAGCATCAGGAAGTCTCAGAAAAGAAGACTATCTTAGCAGCTGACATTGTCACCCAGCAAAAAATGATGGAGGCCAACGCAACACTTACCCCATTCTCAGTTCCACGTGCGGAATTCATAACATCGGTGGTAAGAGGGAAAGTCGCAAACGTGGCCTTCACTGAAGTTGATGCCACTGTATAACGTGTCATTACCAGTCCAGAACATTCTATGCCACTTACAAGGGAAAACAGATTGCTGACCCAGTAAAACCCAAACTGGACTTTTAGGATTATATTTCATAAATTTTGGTGACAGAGTATCATATGTAATCTTTTTTATGGTTTAAAAACCTTCCTTTAATCATATTCTTTCTGTTCTTTACAAATATCCTCACTGAGCTAATAAGAAATTTTAGCTTAAGAATACCCACAATTTGTCAGAAAACAGTTAAAAAGAAACATAGGATAGGCACTCTTTATTGCTTAATTTTTTAAATATTTACTCATCTAATCATTGAACATACAGGAGAACAGACATAACGCACACACGTTCAAGGTTTCCCAGAGGCCAACATTTAGAAATGCTCATGTGTGTGTTTGTTTGTGCTCAAAACCACCGCTGACCCTCCTGGTGGCCTGGGAACTCGGACTTGATCAGATTTCAAACTCCAGGCCCTTTCAAAGACGTGCACCACATTGTTCCTCCTGCTGTTACGTATAAGGTGCTGGCCTAGCCCATATTCAAATAAATTATTTCCTTTAAAAGAGTAAGTAAAGGATACCCCAAGGAGCTATCAAATTTCAGGGGGCCCACACAGGGCTGCAGGCTGTGATCACAGGCAATGTTTCCAGCAATGCATTCCATGTGCATCTGCGTCACTGCCCTGCTCTCTGCAGAAAATACAGAGAGAAACCTTGCAGCCGTCAGGATCTGGGGTGGCCTTCTGCTACCTTCCTGTAAATATCGTAGTTGTCTTCTCCGAAGAGGTTTCTCCTCTTTTAGAAAATCATCATTTATTTTCCATGGTCATAAGCACCATTTGTTCTCTCATTGCCACCATAACAATATCAGCTCTGCTAGCCACAGTCCAGGGGAAGCTTGTTTCTGCCCTAGACGGGCCAGAACTCGGACGGCAGGAGAAGGGCCGGCCTCCTGCTACGTTCTCAACTCACACCTGGACTTTTAGACCCTGTGAAGGTAGCTTTGTTAAGGCTGGGGCTACAAGACATTTGAGTTATCGATTTGTTAGCTTGATTTATACCTTATAAATACTTAAGCATACGGGGTGTGTGCTCCCATGGTACAGGAGTGTTCTGCCTGCGTGCATCAGGAGAGGGCCTGCTTCCTAGCCTGCATTTTTCACCAGAAAGTAGCAGTTCTGACTGACACCAGGCCTTTCTCCAAACTTACTCTGAGGTGTCTTTGAGACGGATGTCAAGCCCAGGCACCAGAGTGGGCCAGAGAGACCCAGCCCTGCAATGAGGTGGACAGTCCTTGAAGACTCAAAATGCAACTTCCTCTCACTTAAGACACTGATTCTAATATTCTAAGAATATCTTCCCCTTTTATTGCCAACAAATGCTGTTAGGAGACCGTTCTGTCAGATGCCCAATAACCAGGGCCCTTCTCTGCTTTGGCCTGAGCTGGACACAATTTTGGGAATCATAAGGTAAAACAGAACAGCATCCTGCAGAAGTGGCATTTGGTCAGAAGTGAACAGTACTCAGGTAATTATTTTTTCTGGAAGAAGAAAGTTTTCTTCACAACCAAAACTCTTCCAGTGCAGACACTTGGTCACACGTTCCTGTTTCACCCTGGCAGGTGACTGATGGTTACACAGACCTGACACAGGAATAGAGGGGGCAGCAGCCAGTGCACGGTCGGGAAAGGCAGGTGTTTGTTCAGGAGAGGTGGTGAAGCCAGGGGTGGGAGGTCAGGCCCTGTCTGAAGAGTTCCCGGGGCTGATTCCCAGGACAAGGTGAGGGTCCGAGGCCAGGCAGACAGCCCTGTCAAGCAGGCAGGAGGACCAGAGCGCTTGGCAATGGCCCCTGCTCCCCAGGGCTTCCCTCATCCTCAGGGCGGAGCTTCCATGTGCAACTCTGCTGAGCCCAGAGCAAACCAGCACGGTGGGCCCCCCAGGTATGGCCCCTCCCTAGGCGTATGGATTTGCACTCTGTGGGTACCCGGCTGAGGGGGGCAGGTTCTGGCAGACAGCTAACTATTGCCATGTATATCAAAGCAGGGAACTCATATCTCATAGGATAAAATACATTGGAACTTTTAATATTTAACTTAGAAAATGAGAAAGCCAAACCCATCCGGTTGAATGGTATGCAGTGAAAGAACAAGAGGGCAAAGGCATCAGGAATGAGCATGTCTGGAATGGGATGTGGATCCCCAGGCTGCTCTAGGGCCCTCGGAAGGCAAGAGGGAGACGTGCACACCCTAAGAAAGCGCTGCATTTCCCCAGACCCTCTCCCCACAGCGAGACTCCCGCCCCTCAGGCAGGCCTGGCGTTCTGGCTTACAGGGAAAGGCCAGGGGGGTGTGGTCATGTGACACCTTCCGCCTGTCCTCCGGCCTGGCAGGGGCCTGGTACATCTCACAGTGGCTCCCACCCCTGCAGCACAGGCAGTGCAGGGAAAAGAGAAAGCAGCTCGGCTTGTTCCAAACAGTGGCTACTTAGTACACTTTGTTGAATATATAAAGGTGATTACTGTTTTAAACAAATCAAATTACACCCAGCTGATATAAGCCATATTCTTATGACCTTTATTTTGGAGGGCAGATGATATTTGTACTTTATCAGGGAGACATAGAATATTTATCTTGCAAAATAATTATGGGTGAGCCTCTTTTACATAAACACACAGAGTGCTGTGCTGATAACGGTTTGACAATCAGCTATCTGGGGAAAATGGCCTGGTGCTGAGCATTTGCCAATGTCCCTGCTGTAAATCCTTCCCCTGTGGCTGACTTCAGTGGCATTCTGTGTAACCGTCAATCACCTGCCAGGGTGGAACAGGAATGTGTGAACAAGTATCTGCACTGAAAGAGTTTTGGTTGTGAAGAAAACTTTCTTCTTCCAGAAAAAAATAATTACCTGAGTACTGTTCACTTCTGACCAAATGCCACTTCTGCAGGATGCTGTTCTGTTTTACCTTATGATTCCCAAAATTGTGTCCAGCTCAGGCCAAAGCAGAGAAGGGCCCTGGTTTTAGGCATCTAACAGAACGGTCTCCTAACAGCATTTGTTGGTAATAAAAAGGGAAGATATTCTTAGAATATTAGAATCAGTGTCTTAAGTGAGAGGAAGTTGCATTTTGAGTCTTCAAGGACTGTCCACCTCATTGCAGGGCTGGGTCTCTCTGGCCCACTCTGGTGCATGGGCTTGACATCCGTCTCAAAGACACCTCAGAGTAAGTTTGGAGAAAGGCCTGGTGTCAGTCAGAACTGCTACTTTCTGGTGATTTCTGGTGAAAAATGCAGGCTAGGAAGCAGGCTCTCTCCTGATGCACGCAGGCAGAACACTCCTGTACCTGGGGAGGCACACACCGTGTGCTTAAGTATTTACAAGGTATAAATCAAGCTAACAAATCGATAACTCAAATGTCTCGTAGCCCCAGCCTTAACAAAGCTACCTTCACAGGGCCTAAAAGTCCAGGTGTGAGTTGAGAACGTAGCAGGAGGCCGGGCCCTTCTCCTGCCGCCCGAGTTCTGGCCCGTCTAGGGCAGAAACAAGCTTCCCCTGGACTCTGGCTAGCAGCGCTGATACTGTGGCAACCCCGAGCAGGGAGTTTGAAGAGACGTGGTAGCCACCATTGGGGAGAATTTCTACCACACAGATACAATAGATGAAAATAACCTCAAAAGCACAGTTTATAGTAAAATATAGTAAAATAATTATGAAGTGAAGAGTTTTGAATATTTTAATGTTTTTTAATATAACGTATATGTCTATTCATATATTTTAATTTTTAACAACCAGCTTAAAAATTCGTGACAAGGTAACAATCGGCTCCCAGGAACTGGTACGCACTGGCCCGGCCCAGCAGCACCCCGCCTCTGCCGGGCACTCCTCGTACGGACTGACCTCGACCCAGTCCTGAGCATGACGGACAGAGACCTACCTTTCACCTTTGTCCAGTGGGTCTCACCTGGGCGAGAGTCCCCATTCTCCTCCCCCCAGGGGACACGTGGCAATGTCCAGATGTTTTTGGTTGTCACAAAGGGGGCGGGAAGAGCTATGCCCCTGGGATCTAGTGGGTAGAATCTGGGCCCCCGCGAGGCATTCTGCAATTGACAGGACACACCCCGACATCAACATGCCAACACTGCCAACAGGGCTGGGAAGTCCTGATTTAGTCAAACAGGATTCCTTAGTATCAAGTATGTACTCTCAGTTATGCGTAAATGAATGTGAATAAGGTCATAACTAAAGAATTTAATGAATGAAAGAAACACGCACAACATCTCACCATACACTTATTACTATTTGGAGAGAAGTCAAAGTACAACTGCAATAAACTGAAAATTTTAAATTAACTTTAAGCTTATGTTTGAATATCATAATCCCCCAAACTCTTGGTTTTGTGATCCCCCAAAAATTTAGTGATATTTCTGATCTTTGAGAATCCTTTAAGTAACATCTTGGTCCTATATAGATTTTGTTATTAAGGAGAAAGTAATTACAGATGTCTGCTCAAGTCAGTACCCTAAACTACTTGATTTCCAGAGGATTTTTTGACCAAAGAATCAAGTCTAGGAAAACTCTGATTTAGAAATGATGGTATGATCAAATGGTAGCTCTACTTGTAGCTTTTTGAGGTATCTCCATATTGCTTTCCACAGAGGTTGTACTAGTATGCAGTCCCACTAACAGTGTATGAGTGTTCCTATCTCTCCGCATCCATGTTGTTCTGAGACTTTTTGATAAAAGCCATTCTCACTGGAGATAAGTATATCTCATTGTGGTTTTGATTTGCATTTTCCTGGTGATGAAAGATGTTGAGCGTTTTTTCATGTTTGTTCACCATTAGTCTATTTTCTTTAGGAAAGCTTCTGTTCATGTCTTTTACCCACTTTTTAATGTCAATCCCACTACTGGGTATTTACCTAAAGGAAAAAAAAAGACACCTACACTCAAATATTTATAGCAGCACAATTCACAATTATAAAGATGTGGAAACAACCCAAGTGCCCATCAATACATGATTGGATTAATCAAGTGTGGTATGTGTACTACTCAGCCATAAAAAATGGTGAATTAATACCTCTTGCATCAACCTGGACTGAACTGGAGACCATTCTTCTAAGTATCACAACAATATAAAAACAAACACCACGTGTACTCACCGTTAAATTAGTACCAATAGCCCAACACTCATGTGCACATGTGGAAATAACATTCATGGGAAATCAAGCAGGTGGGAGGGGGGAGGAAGGGAGGGGTAAATTCACACCTAATGGGTACAATGAACACTATCTGGGGAATGGATGCACTTATAACTTTGACTCAAATGGTACAAAAGAAATTTTTATAACCAAAACTTTTGTACCCCCATAATATTCTGAAATCAAAATAAATAAATAAATAAAAATTAAAAACAAAGATATGATGGCATGAAGTGTAGACCACATGAGTGTGCTGAAGTGGGCTTATATCAGTGTCAGATTGCTGCTTTTGGACAATGCTTCTTAACTCTGTGTTCAATGACATCACATTGATAGCTTGAAATTGGACGTGGTGGGGAATTTGCACCACAGGAATCAGCAAATGCTGTGAATCAGAGCTCCAGGCCCCTCCCACTCCACCTGAAGGGCCTGTTCTCAAACATTTACAAGCACACACCTGGGACAACCTGAAAGAGACTGCCCTGTCTCATGTTATTTAAATGTTTGAATGTGAATTATTTTCAACTTCAAACACACATAAGCAAACACAACACAAGTCTATGATGTCCAGTGAAGCAGAGTTCTAAAGAACTTCTAAACCTTACCCTGGAAGCTTAACTTACTTTGGAATTTAAAAAGTTAACAAATCTGTGACATGTCTTTGGTCAAGGAGCTACTATTTTTGCTAGGAAGATAAATTTGCAGAAAAAAATCATTCAAGTCTTTTATTAAGAAATAAAAACAATGCTAAATCAGCAAAAATAAAATCTGCATGTTTCATGGCTAAAGACAGAATTTATCTCAATTTAGTGATCCGTTTTATTGCCTCAAAATATATGAAATTCTCTTTCTTATTGCATAATTACTTCAGACACCCAGCAGAATTTGCAATAATAGTTTGAATCATGTGTTATGTGTTACCTTAAACAAAACATACGGCTGCAAATAGTTATATCAAAACCCACTTGTATAATGGGTACCTAGACATGCAACAGCAAGCTGACCCCAGCATCACACAAAGCGTGTTCTAGTGCTACTATTCCAGATGGGAACAGGGAACACTGCTGGGCAAGAGTGTCTTTTCTCTGGTAGTGTGGAAGTCTGCTGTGTACGCCTACTCTCGCCAAGTTAGCCTTTATGATTAGGGCACTAAAGCTTGTACCTTTGTTGGGGATTAGGGTTTGTGCTATGTCCTTAAGCTGGAACTTCACTGGTGATGGCTTGCACCTTCCCATTTGGGTTCTGACCAAGCCAGGTGAGTTGTTGTCATGGAAACGCTGTGCTGTGAGACCAGCCAAGGTGGCAGGTGATCAGACCAGCAACAGGCCAGCAGGAGAGGGTAAGGAAGCTAACAAGGGTCTCCAGGCCAAAACACACCTAGGCAGGAAGCCTGGCTTGTGTGCCTCTCTGGTTCTCTGTCTATAGTGTTCTTACCTTAAATAAAACTTCATAAATGCTATGAAGTTCTTGGAAATCTCCTGGGTCCCTTTGGAATTTTCATGATTTTAGGGAACTAGAATTTTTTACAAAAATTTTATCAAGAAAAAGAGAATTAGAATTAACTTCTAATATGAATTATTATGTTGTAGAATGCATTGTAAGCCAAACATGAAAAGAGACAAGGACAACCACAATAAGGTGAGCTTTAAATAGGTAATTAACTTTCTTTTGTAAATACACTGTGAAAAATTATTTTAAACTTTTATAACATTTGCATCTAGCGCCCTCTGGTGGTCCTCACAAAGGTCCCACGGTTGAGCATCAGTCCGATATTTTTGATACTATTCTCATACTCATTCACTAGGGAAGAATTTCAACAGTTAATGCAAATATTAAATTCTTTATATTATTTTATCAAAGATGAAGAAACTATATTTAGGAATTTTGAATTATTAACTCTTTAATTTTCCAGATTTTCTGACAATACATTGAGATAATCAAACCTAGTTCTTCCTATAAAAGTCAATTACTATTAACAAATGAGATAGCAATTTATTTTTGGAAAAATGCGAAATAATATATAGTAACTGCCACTGTATGGGTTCAGATTAAAAACCATCTAGCAACCAATGTTGCACACCTGCTCTCTCCTTTACCTGATGCGTATCAAGACAGAGAGATCCATTCCGATAAGACATTAAATTTGTAAATGCCACTTGCAAGTAGCAGAAGCAAAACCATGCATTGCTGAAGGATCAGACTTGCCTTATGCCAAATCATGGCACAGGACAAGGGCATTGCCTATGATGTCACAATAAGCTAATTAGCCATTTCATGCACTACTATGTTTCAAGTATGCCCTGATTCTTAAAGAGCATTAACTTTGATACCAAAATGATAAGCTCTGAGGAAAACTGACCACTTTGTATCTCCTGCTCGGATTATAGCCAAGGATAGAGAAAGACTTCAATTTAAAGAGGAGGAGGAGGATCTGGAGAGAGAGGAGGGGATGGAAGAGGGGTGCTATGTTCTTCATAACGGTTTTGATGTATACATTAATACAACCTGAAGTTTCCTCCTAAGCTCCTTAATTTTTTTAAATGTTATTTCCTCCGCTTTTCCTAGTGTTAGGGCAATAACTGGCAAACCTTTGCTCTTTTCCAGGGAATACGATATAAATGTTGGTGGAAGTCCGCTCATGGTTCTAGCTCGTACAGTGAGAAAAATGTACCGCAGCATCTTAGAGTTCCACGGAGTTATGAAAATCCACAGCACTTTATAACCAGCTGCGGGGGTTCACAAGCCGCTAAATTGCAAGGATTAGGAGCCCCCGCCGCGCGGACTTACCGCCCTTTTCCGTCCAGCCCGGCCGCTCGGTGGCAAAGCGAGGGTGCTGGACGCTCAGGTTCCCGGGCGCTGCAGTTTCGGGTCCCACGGCGCACGCAGGTGCCTGCTGGAAAACAGCGGCGACACCTCAGTGAGGCGGCGGGGACCGCGGGAGAGGAGACGCGGGAGGGACCTGTCTCCCAACGTCAGGGACTTGGACTTACTGGGCTCACCGGCCCACCTACCTGCGCCAGCAGCAGCACCCAGAGCGCCGCGCAGCCCCGGGCCCCCTGCGCACGCCACGGGCGCTGCGCCCCTGAGGGGGACACGCAAGGCTTCATCCCGGGCGCTCCGAGAGGCCTGGGGGACCCCCGGATGGTCCGCAGCCGGGCAGGGTGCAAGTGTGCAGAGAGGACCCGACCCGCGGAGCGCAGGATTCCCCACAGCCACGGCACCGCCCGCGCCCGGGTTATTACTGCGGCTCCGCGCTGCGCGGGGGGCGGAGTGGCAGCCAGCCGCGGGGGTGGCGGCGGAGCACCCGCCCGAGCCCTGGGAGAGCAGGGGGAGGAGGGAGGGCATGAGGGAGGGGAGGGGACGGAGGGGGTATGGAGCTTGGGAGGATAGAGGATGGGAGAGGGAAGGGACGAAGAAGGGGAGTAGAGGAGGGAAAGGGGACTCGGGAGGAGAGGCGCAGGAGGAGGCAGGCAGGGAAGAGGGTGGAACCGGAGAAAGAGGGGACCGAGAGGGAGGAGGGCCGGGGAGCACCCAGACGACCACTGGCCGCAGGTGAGCTCCCAGGTGAAGGGTACCCGGGGCCAGGCGCGGGGCAGGGGCAGGTGGGCAGGTTGGCAGGCAGGCCGGTGAGCCCTCGTCCCTGCCTCTGGCCGGGGACTCCACTGTCGCTCAGGCCGGTGCGCCCTCGGCCCCGCCTCAGGCTGGGGGCTCCGCTGAGGCCTCCGCTGCGGCTCAGTGGGACCCCCAGCCCTGAGGACCGGACCTGCGCAGCCAAAGGCGCAGGACACCTGCAGTCCTAGCCAGCTGTCCGTGGCTGGCCCGGCCCGCGCCCTGGGCCCCATTGGGGTCCCCCCTTCTACCCTGAGCGAGGAGATCGGTCCGGGAACGGGTCGCCTGCACCATGTAGGGGACGCGCGGACCTGCATGTAAAGCCTGTGCGTCCCTCCTGGGCTGGGGAAGTGACGGGAGACCAAATGGCAGCTGCAGCCCCGGGATGTGGCGGCACCCGGTGGCCGTGGGGTCATGGCCGCCCTCGACCGGCCAGGCCAGGAGTGCCTGCCGGTGCCTGGCTGCTCAGTGCAGCGGATGGACGATGGATGGGAGGTCTCAGGGCTGCGGGTGGGCGCGGGTCCAGTCGGGCTGCTGTGTGGATCCCCTGAGAGGGTCGAGGAGGCAGCAGGTGCGCGGCCACCAGCCTGGCCCGCGTTCTGCACCACTGGGTGGGGTGGGCGTGCCTTTGAGTGTGAGAACGGGAATGTACATGCTCTTGTGTGTGCACTTGTGCATGTCAGGACCCGACTGTGTGTGCGAGGGTACACGTGTGCACCGTAGGCCTCTTGCCTTTGTAGTCCTGAAGTGCCAAAGTGTCAGACATCCTGAACAGTAACAGGAGAGCCACCAGGCTGTGCACTGGGTGACGCCTGTTCCATCTCTCTCTCTCTCTCTTTCTCTCTTATATTCACTTATTTGAAAACTCTTCACGAGTGCAAATATTTTCACATAAAGGCCTGCATTGAGAATGGCCCTAAAACACCTACCACCCTGCCTGCCCTCGCCCAATGCCTACCAAGGGTCTGCCTGCATTCGCACCTCGGGAAGCGGGAAGCTTACACTTGCCTGGGAAGGTTGAAGTCTCCACAGTGACCTGCAGGCGGAGGCAGAACTTCCCTTTGTCCTGAGTAAAGGACATTACGTGCTGGACAATCGGAGATCTCCAATTACCTCCTACTGTGTCCAGTAGAACACAAGAGGGCCTGAGATTTTCCAAGTCCATCACACGGAGATGTGCAGGGGCTCTTTTTTAGTAAGTTCCAACATATGAAAGGAAAGAGGGATGGCTTGTATAAAGGGATCCACTCTTAGAAATTTTTAAAAAGAGTGAACCAAAGCAGCCTTTAATGAGTTTCTTTCCCTTGTGAAAAAAAGAAACAAAATTATTTACTCCCTACTGAGGACTGTTTCCCAGTTCCTTTAGCCGTGTGTGGAATTGAGTGCTTGCCCTCTAGGACAACGATGTCTTCAGATAACACAATGGGAATGCCTTCAGAGAACACAGAGGGGTGGCAAACTCTAGTCTAGCCTGTGGGGCCGGGCAGGGAGCTGGGATGAGCAATACTGAACGACCAAGTTTAATAAAGGCAAGAGAACAGGTGCAGCAACTCGCAGCTGCTTCTCAGTCTCAGAGAGAGGGGAGAGGAAGACGGGGCTAGAGCAAACTGGAGCACACATGTCCTCCCTTGAAGAGACCATGGCTCTGAGTGGCCTCAGGTCGGGGGGTGTTGCTATACAGTAACAGGGGCCCAGATCTACCTAATTTTTAAGGAGAAAATGGAAATCCAAATTTGTATGTGAAGTTCTCCCATTTAAAAAATGTTCCAGCAAAGCAACCCTGTGGGCCAATATTGCAAGTATCCAAACAAACAGCCAGCCAGGAAATCCTTCAGTTCACAGCCCTTTGAGAATTAAGCACTCTAAACTTTGAGATAAAAGTTTAAGAAAGTGATTTTGTTATCATTTGTTTAGAGCCGGGGTCAGAAAATTACTGTCCGGGATCAAATCTGACCTGCTGCCCATTTTTGTAAAAAAGTTCTATTGGAACATGGCCCATTTGTTTACAGACTGTCTGTGAATCCTTTCACGACAGAGTTGAGTCCTTGCAACAGAGACTGTGTGCCCTGCAAAACCTAAACTATTTATCATTAGACCCTTTACAGAAAAACGTTGCCATACATTGTTTAGATCAATCACAAGTTAACACTTGTTTCCTTTCTGACAGAAGGTTCTTTTAATTTAAGAAGTCATTATGAAGTAGATGTTTGATAGAGAATAGAAGTCAAGTTAAAAATAAAAACACAGGGCTGAGCAAAGGATCTGGGAGACAGCATCCTCCCAACTGGGGCATTTTCTCCCATCCCCAGAGCTCTTTCAAAATCAAAAAGCAAGGGCCCTTTCTCATGTGAAAATAAATGATATTTTAGATTCAGAGGATCAAATTTTTTCATAGCCCTTGTCTAAATTGTATAAACTTTAAACCAAAGCAATGCAAATGGGTCCATGACCTTACACGTTAAACTACCATGCACACAGCCGACCTAGAGGAGGAGCAGTGTGTTTGTGAATTGTGAAGCTTCTGTTTAGTCTGTACTATGGCTCCTTGTCCATCTCACGCACAGCCAGAGCTAGTCGTTTAAGTTTCATACAAGTTATGATTGTATTGTGTCTGAAAACTTTAGGGGAAAAGAAAATCACAAAGATCATATGAAAAACTTCTATAGTTCATACACTTTTCCGAAAGTTTAGAATTACTCTTTATTACTTTATGCAAATTATAAGAGCACACTTTCATTGAAACAAAAAAACCAATAATGTCAAATAACTTTCTAGCCTGGAGGCCTAAAGATGCATCTAGTCCCTCTTTGCAGGTTACAGATGAGGAAGCAGAGCCCCAGGGAGGGTGACCCACGCAGTGTGACAGGATCAGCCTCCTGCACTCACTCCTCTACAGCCTTTCCCCTACTCTCCCCTAAACGGTGATATATAGGCCTAAAAGTGGAGAGAGTACCCCTGCAATGTGAAAAAAAAATAGCATAGTAAAAAACAAGAAAAGGACATTTTGACATGAGAAATTTTAAATTCCTAATCTGGGTGAAAAATTAGGATGGGGCAATGTACCCAGTCAATTATATGAAATTTTGAACTCACTGTGAAGACCAACTGAGCATAATTTTAGAAATCAGAAGATGCTAGAAGAACTACTTTTCTGGAATGGCTGGCCAGACTGAACACAGCCCCCGCTTCCTCCAGATGCCACATCCAGGTTCTGACTGAACGTGAGCACCGCGGCTCCTCAGCACCAATGGGGGCAGAAGGCCCCGTTCGTGGGCCAGCGATGCCGTTCGATGCCTGAGAGGTAAAAGGTAACACAAGCCGGAGGTTCATGTGCTGATTCTGTGACTGACCACACTCTGGAGTCTGAGCTCCTCCCTCACCGTGAGACTTCACTGTTCTTAGCAAAAAGAAGAAAGGAAAATTGGGAACCAATGAGGACAGACAACATTAGATTCCTGAATTCAGAACATGACATTTCTGAGTGCCTTTCCTTTTATTATTAAACACAGAGAAATTTAAACTGAATAATAATAGAAATTTATTTTATTATATAATATAATTAGTATTATATTAATTATATATTAATAAAAATTTTAGTAATAAATACTATACATTACATACTATTATCGTTATCAGTATTGGACACCCTCTTGCAGTGAGATGCCTCATCTCCCTCCCCTGGTGCTGCAGCTGCACGTAGAAGATCAGTCCCTCATTTTCCCATCTGTGCAAAGGTCGTGATGAAAATAGAACCCACCTCAGAGGGCCGTTGTGAGGATGGAATAAGTTATTATTTGTAAAAGCTTAGAACAGTGCGGGGGATGCAGAAGCTGCTATATAAGCATAGCAAAATTTAAATAAAATATAATACATTTAAATTAATATAATACAATGTTATTTTCAAAAAATAAAACAAATGGGAAAAAATAGTTGGCAGCATCAGATCAGTAAAGACTGAATTCAACATGAATAGGAACATTTCCTTTGCTCTAAATGTTGCTTCCAGATCTCATTGATTTATGTGGAAAATAGTTCCAGTGATCCTTCCAGGATAAAGATTGCATCTCTTGAACAGAGTGTAGCATTCCTGCAGCCTGAAGACCAAAAACTGCCCAGCAAATCTGTTGTAACAAATCTGATTCATTTTCCCCATATCACATCTCATTTGTAAATACCTTGAACAAATGGAAGAACTGCCCATCAAGTTTACAAAGTCATGGGAGAAGAGAACCCAGTCTTACTCTTTGCAAAAGCGTCTGGGGAAAGCCTGGATATTTTTCAGAGACGAAGAATGTCATCTGTGATGTTTGCAAACACCATTGTTCATGCTGTGCTAAATGCTCTGGGGCAGATTCAAATGGAAAACCTCGGTATGTACAGCTAATTACCATCATGACTTTATTATGGAGAAATTTTAATTCAGCTGTCTCATTCTATTTTCAAGAGATGAAAAAATTCAAGTTCCTAAGTTATGAAATTCCAAATTAGTAACCAGATGATACGATTTTACAGATTAAGACCAGAGTACTTATAATCACATTATTGTTTCTTTTATGAACAAAATTGTTTGTACAATCACTAGAACACAAAAGTTTTCATTGACTCTTGATAACTGAGGAATGATTTCTCATGAGAAATTTGAATGCCCAATTTTTATATCTTAATAATTGAAATAAAAGCTGCTAAGACTCTCTAGTTTTCTCTACCTGTTCTCTCAAAGGAACTGATGAATTTCACTAGTTTTCTGAAACATCCTTAAGCCAAATCCAGTTTGATAAGTGTACAAACCTGATAATGTCCTTTTAGGCAATTTGGAATTTGAAAATAAACTAGATATATAACAATTAAAGCAAAATAAATCAACAGAAATATAGATTATTCTTTTTCAAATGCTATCTGACTGTAATGTTTGACATATCCCTCTGGCAGGGACAGACGCTCTGATAGTGAATCACTAATTTAGGCACTGAAAAATCACTTTTTATTAAAAGAAATCACTATTTATCAGACAGTCCTGGGCAATGCCATTCTTATTTTTACCTATCCCTTCCAGTTCAAAAGGTTTGACCATAGGTATAGGCCTTTCTCAGAACAGATAATCACTTTCTATCCTCTTACCCTAATTTATTTTCTCTATGGCTTTTCTCTTACCCAGAATCATATCATATAATTGTTTGGTGCCTTGTTTATCTCTTGTGTTCTCCCCAGAATGTCTTTCTCACTGCTGAATCTCTTGTACTCAGAGTGCCAACACGTGGCAGTGTTTGATACTTATTAGCTGCCTGGATGATGGAACAGGTCTGTATTCAAGTTTCCTTTTACATTTCATGATATTTAGAAAAGCCCACAGCTCTCGCTCTCCTGGAACAGTAATCGACAAGCTAATATCCTCCAGCCTGTCCTCAAAAACTCCAAACTCGGCCTTCGTGTTAGGTGGAAAGTACGAGCTCTTACCATGTATTTTAGCGTGTAAATTGTTGGAAGAATGACCTTATTTTTCTGCCCAGAGACAGAGCGGCTGGCATGGAGGAAGTTGTCCTCCCATGGAACGCTTATTAACTGTGGACATTTAATCTCTATGCCCTTTCTCTCATCCACGCCAGCAGTTAGCACAAATAAAAGATTTTGGACCTTTGTAGTTTAGAAGATGAAGAAGGTTTAAGGCTTTCAATTCAAAATATGTCCACATATTTAAAATTATTTGGGCTACACCTTTGTCATGCTTTAAGGTGAGGTGACTGGGAGGGAAGAAGGATTGATCAGATTGCAGGAAAAGATTTAACTGGGGTTGGGGGCACCCAGGTAAAGCTTGCCCATTTCGATGGGCCCCAGGCAAGGGGTCTGGGGCTGCCAGAGATCAGAGGTGGGCTGCATGAAGAACAGAACAATGCAAAGAGGCATGGCAAAGCCAAGGGATGGGAGTGGTTTAAGGGCTGGGGTGGTGCACACAAGGATAGCGGCAGATTCTGAGAGCAAAGGCCAGTTGAAAAATCAGCAAAAAGGAGATTTGAAAAAGGGGAGCTTTCAGTGTTTGCCCATTCAGTATAATACTAGCTGTGAGTTTGTCACATATGGCTTTTATTGTGTTGAGAGGTGTTCCTTCTATATCCAGTTTATTAAGAGTTTTTTTTTTATCATGAAGGGATGTTGAATATTATTGAATTCTTTTTTGCATCTATTAAAATGATCATATAGTTTTTGTCTGTCATTCTGTTGATAAGATATATCATATTGATTGATTTGTGTATGTTGAACCATCCTTGCATTCCCTGAGATGAATCTCACTAGATCATGATGAATGGCCTTTTTAATGTGGTATGGAATTCAGTTTGCTAGTATCTTGTTGAGGATTGCATCTATATTTATCAGAGATATTGGCCTGTAATTTTCTTTTTTTGTTATGTCTTTTTCTGGCTTTGGTATCAGGATAATATTAGCCTTGTACTGTAGAATGAGTTTAGAAGTATTCCCTTCTCCTCAATTTTTGGGAATAGTTTGAGTGGGGTTTGTATTAGTTCTTCTTTAAATGATTGGTAGAATCCAGTAGGGAAGCCATCAGGTCCTGGGCTTGTCTTTGATGGGAGACATTTTATTACTGTTTCTATCTCATTACCTGTTATTTATCTATTCAGCTTTTATATTTCTTCATGGTTCAATCGTGATAGGTTACAAATGTGTAGGAACTTATTCACTTCTAGGTTTTCCAATTTATTGGCATAACATTGCTCATAGTAGTCTATAATGATCCTTTGGATATCTGTGGTATAAGTTGTAATGTCTCCTTTTTCATCTCTGATTTTATTTATTTGGGTCTTCTTTCTTTTCTTAGTCTGGCTAATGGTTTGTTGATTTTGTTTATCTCTTTTAAAAAACAGTTTTTTATCTTAATATTTGGTAATACTTTCAATTTCATTTATTTTTGCTTTGATCTTTATTATTTCTTTCTTCTATTAATTTTGGGTTTGCTTTGCTCTTGCTTTTCTAATTCATTAAGATGCACCATTAGGTTATTTATTTAAAGGTTTTCTACTTTTCTATGTAGCTGTTTATTACTATAAACTTCCTTTTCAATACTGTGTTTGCTATATTCTATAGGTTTTGGTATGTTGTGTTTATATTTTCATTTGTTTTGAGAAATTTTTAAATTTTCTTTTTAATTTCTTCATTGACCTAGTGGTTGGTCAGGAGCATATTGTCTAATTTCCATGTGTTTGTTTAGTTTCCAAAGTTTCTGTTGTTGTTGATTTCTAGTTTTATTCCACTGTAGTCAGAAAAGATATGATTTAATGTTTTTTGAATTTTCTTGACTTGTTTTGTGGCCTAACATATGGGCTGTCTTTAAGAACGTACCATGTGTTGATGAGAAGAATGTATATTCTGCAAATGTTGGATAAAAACTTCTGTAAATATCTATAGGTCCATTGGTTTATAGTGCAGATCAAGTCCAATGTTTCTTGGTTGATTTTATCTCTAGATGATATGTCCCATACTAAAAGTGGGGTGTTGAAGCCAAACCTATAGCAAGTATCATACTGAATGGGGAAAAGTTGAAAGTCTTTCTTCTAAGGTCTAGAACAAGACAAGGATGCCCACCCACTTTCACCATAGTACTGGAAGGTCTACCTAGAGCAATTAGACAACAGAAAGAAATAAAGGGCATCCAAATGGGAAAGGAAGAAGTCAAATTATCCTCGTTTGCAGACAATATGATCTTATATCTAGAAAAACCCAAAGACTTCATTCAACTATTAGAAGTGGTAAATTCAGTAACCTTGCAGGATACAAAAATCGACATACAAAAACCAGTAGCATTTCTATATGTATACAGTAAACAATCTGAAAAAAAACCAAGAAAGTAATTCCACTTATGGCCGGACGCGGTGGCTCACGCCTGTAATCCTAGCACTCTGGGAGGCCGAGCCGGGTGGATCGCTCAAGGTCAGGAGTTCGAGACCAGCCTGAGCAAGAGCGAGACCCCGTCTCTACCAAAAATAGAAAGAAATTATATGGACAACTAAAATATATATATACAAAAAATTAGCCGGGCATGGTGGCGCATGCCTGTAGTCCCAGCTACTAGGGAGGCTGAGGCAGTAGGATCGCTTAAGCCCAGGAGTTTGAGGTTGCTGTGAGCTAGACTGACGCCACGGCACTCACTCTAGCCCGGGCAACAGAGCGAGACTCTGTCTCAAAAAAAAAAAAAAAAAAAAAAAGTAATTCCACTTATAATACTTACAAATAAAATAAAATACCTGGGAAGAAACTTAACCAAGGAAGTGAAAGATATCTATAATGAAAACTATAAAACATTGATGAAAGAAATTGAAAAGAACACAAAAAAGGAAAGATATATCATGCTCATGAAGTGGAAGAATGAATATTGTTAAAATATCCATACTACCCAAAGTGGTCTACAGATTCAATGCAATCCCCATCAAAATACCAATGACATTCTTCACAGAAATATAAAAAAATTTAAAATTTATATGGAACCATAAAAGACTCAGAATAGCCAAAGTCATCCTGAGCAAAAAGAACAAAACTGGAGGAATCACATTACCTAACTTCAAATTATACTACAGAGCTGTAGTAACCAAAACAGCATGGTTCTGGCATAAAAATCAGACACATAGACCAATGGAACAGAATAGAAAACCCACAAATAAATCCATGCATGTGCAATCAACTCCTTTTGATAAAGTTGCCAAGAACATGCAGTGGGGAAAGGAAAGTCTCCTCAATAAATGGTGCTGGGAAAACTGGATATTCATATTCAGAAGAATGAAACTAGACCCTTTATCTCTTACCATATACAAAAATCAGATCAAAATCAGTTAAAGACTTATATTTAAGCCTCAAACTATGAGACTACTAGGATAAAACATGGGGAAAACACTCCAGGACATTGTATTGGTCAAAGATTTCTTGAATAAGACCTCAAAAGACAGGCAACCAGAGAAAAAAATGGACAAATGGGATCACATCCACGCAAAAGCTTCTTCACAGCAAAGGAAACAATCAACGAAATGAAAAGACAACCCACAGGATGGGAGAACATATTTGCAAACTACTCATCTGAATGGGGATTCACAACCACAGTTAAAAGGCGCTCATACAATTCAGTAGGAAAAAAAAAAAACACAAATAATTTTTAAAATGGGCAAAAGAACTGAATAGACATTTTTCAAAAGAAGACATACAAATGGCCAACGGGTATACAAAAAATGTTCAACATCATTAGCCATCAGAAAAATGCAAATTAAAACTACAATGAGATATCATCTCACCCCACTTAAAATTACTTTTATCAAAAGACAGGCAATAGCAAATGCTGGTGAGGATGTGGAGAAAGGGGAATCCTCCTGCACTGTTGGTGTGAAGGTAAATTAGTGTAGCCACTAATAAGAACAGTGTGGAGGTTCCTCAAAATCTGAGAATAGAATTTTCATATGATCCATCAATCTCACTGCTGGGCATATATTCCAAAAGAAAGGAAATCAGTATATCAAAGGGTGTCTGCACTCCCATGCGTATTGCAGCACTAGTCACAATAGCAAAGATTTGGAATCAACCCAAGTATGCACCTATGGATGGATATTTAAAGAAAATGCAATACATATACACATAAGAATATTATTCTGCCATAAAAAAGAATGAAATGTCATTTGCAACAACATGGATAGAACTGGAGGAAACTATATTAAGTGCAGTAAGCCAAGCACAGAAAGACAAATATTGCGTGTTCTCACTCATGTGTGAGATACGGGAAGAGGAGGGTGGTCACCAGAGTCTGGTAAAGGGATAAAGAGACAATGTTTAATGGGCACAAACATACTCTTAGGTAGAAGGAATAAGATCTAGTGTTAGGTAGCACAACAGGGTGACTACAGTTAACAATGATTTGTGTATTTCAAAATAAGTAAAAGAGTGAGATTGGAGTGTTCCCAACACAAATGATAAACGCTTGAGGTGACCGATGCCCCAGCTACCCTGATTTGGTTATTACACACTGTATGTCCATACCATAACGTCACATGCACCCCATAAACACGTACAATTGTGTATCCGTACAAATTAAAAATAATAAAAGATTTCATAAAAGGACAGCGTGGCTACCGTCACAGCCATGAGTGGAGGGTTTCTGCCCCTGGAGATGCTGTGGGACTTTGAAGAAGTGACATCTGCGCTGCTCCTGTACTGACTTAGTCAGCAACTTCCCCCCTTCTGCGGTCTGCGTCTGCCTCTGGGCGCGCTCTGTGGTTTTGGATACAAGCATTATTATGAGTCTGCAATTCCTGCCCCAGATTCACCCACACGTGCGGTGCCAAACCGCAGAGCACGCGGTAGCTTGAACGCGGTTAGCAATAACGCTGCCCGGCCGCCTCCGTACGCGCACGGCGCAGGCGAGCACCTCCATGCTGACCGCGGGACAGCTTCCCAGCCAGCCCAGGTTTACGTGCTTTCTCAGAAGCCCATGGAAAGTAGTTCCGTATGTCCTTCTGCACATCTTGAACTTTAATGTGAAGGAAATGTGTGTCTGAGAGGGAGGCCGTGAAAAGGGGCCAGACAGTCCTTTCCTGGGGAGAAACCTACTTTAGCTGAGCTAAATTAAGACACCTTTAGCTTGTCACCGAAGGATGTCAAAGGAACAGCACTGACGATGGCTCTGGTCTTGCCTCCATCCTCCCGTGGGCTGGCGGGTCCCTGCGCACACTGCGTTCTCCCAGCGCCAGGCTCCGGATCCTGCAGTGACGCCCGCGCTCCTCCTCAGCCATTTCCTCCTCTCGGTTCTCGCTGCGTCTCCCAGCCTGTCCCCGCTGTTGCTGGCTCTGGCCGGCGCGTGTTTCTCGGACAGAGCATCCAACTCGTCTCCTGCAGGCCCTGCCCCCCTCACCTCTCTGTTGGTGTCCCCACTGTGTCCTCTTGGATTCCCACGGCAAACACTTAGTGAGTCCAGCCAGCATGTGCAGGCCTGGGCAGTGGTTAGAACCTTTCCTAGGTCAGAGGGAGATCCTAAAGGGGAGAGGACACAGCAGGAGGCTCGGCTGTTGCTGGGAGGGAGGGGGATTTAACCCCAGGTTTGAAGCTGGTTTTACATCCTACCCTGGAGTTGAGCCTCCAGGGTTGGAGAAATGACAGTGTCCCAGAAGCTGGGGACCTCCAGAGAGGAGGGTGGTCTCTGTAGTCCCTTCAGGAATCTAGGGGAGGCCGCCTCCCAGAACCCCTCCTAAGCCCTCTGACAGATGCCACCCTGCGGGGAAGGGGGAGGGAGAGCCCCCAAAGAATGAGTTACTCTACAGAAGCCCCTTGTTTTAGCTTAAACTTAAATAGTAAATGCACTTACAATGCAGGTCTCGAGTTAATTATTATCTGGTTTCTGTTTTGTGCGTGCATGTGTTGTTAGCTACGGAGAACGAGGGCTTGTATGGAACTGGAATTCAGGTACAGAGTATAAAGAAAGTCACATTTCCTCTGCACATCTTGGGAACTGCTGTTTGTTTTTAGTCTGTCACATAGAGATTAGCTGACAGGTGGGAAGCGTGGGGTCACAGCTCACATGCACCCGTGGAGTGGCCACATCCTGGAAGGTTCCCCCAGAAGTCCCTTGGGACGTGGCTGGCATGGGTCCTCGCCGGTGGCAGGGTGAGGAAGGAGAGACCCCTTCACTGTAACTGACTTGGGCTTCCACAAGAAGATGCTGTGTGCAGTTCCTGCTCTCCATCCTGTCTGTAGGGCCCCTGTGAATTTTTGTGCTGGAATGTTCTTCCGTATCGTTGGAATATTAAAAGACACTGTGGGAATATGTTCAACGGGATGCTCACTGGCTTTGTTTTCTTTTAAATCCTATCATTTCTGACCTCTGCTGATTCCCTGCAGAATATATAATACTTGAAAAAGAAATATTCCCAAGGACACCCACTGGGACGTTCCATAATTTTTCAGTGGGCATTTCCCTAGTTTTCAGGGCAGTAAAGAAAGAGTGTGACAAGGATCCGTGGAAATGCCTTTCCTCATGGGTCCTGCCCTGCTCGCCGGCTATTTGGAGGTGGCAGGTAACTCCCTTAACGCTGCAGACACGCTGTCTGTGGCCTCTCGATAAGGACGAAATTCTCACTTGTCTGGGACTTGGCATATTTCAGCAGACTTCTAGAATTTTGTAACATGCTTTGGCTGCGATATGTCTAGCTTGGCACGTGAGCTGAATATAAAGTATGTGCGTCCTTCACACTGGACACCCTCCGTGAAGGTGTCCTTGTCTCTCGCCAGCAAGCACAGTTCTCATAGTCACCTGCCTCCCTGGTTTCAAGAGTCCTGCCTGGTAAACTCTGTGACACAAAGTCTACCTCTAAGTGGCTTTTATCATTACCATTTTCACCAGCTGTCTGAAACTTTTTACCTTTTGTTCTAGAGTAAAAGGAATAGCACATTGCTCAGTGGATACGTGTAGTAAACTAGTTTTCAAAATTGGAATATCACACGTCCACCTTGGAGTATTGTTGTGCTGTAAACTTTAAGCTTTGGTCAGGGGGCAGAGGGTGTGAGGGGAAGACATGGGCAAGAACGTTCACTGTGGTTTCTGGAGGAAGGAGCAGGCTGCAATAGTGTGGGCAAGCTTAGGATTCAGCATGCTCTGGGGGACAGGGGCTGTCTCTTTTTGTCTGCTACTGGGTACTGGTGTAATTGGACAGAGAAATAGCACCCTTAAGTGTAAGCACCAAATAAAGGGGGGAGTGGTTGGGGTTGGGGATCTGGATTGGTTGATTTGCATGTGAAAGGCACACTTAAGAGTAAGTCCCTTAACATCTCTGTGGCTTAGCCAGCTCTGGGAGGAGCAGTCTCTGCAGGTCAGCAAGCCCTGGATGTCAAAGCATCAAAAATACAGAAAATAAAGAGGCATGATTAATATCCTCTTTTGGCACTTAAATTCTACCATATATTCTTATTTATCAACTTATCAAATTTATTTAATAGCCTCCTTAATAAAGGGATGCTTTCTTGTTCAACTTTATATATATTTTGTAACTTCTACTATTCTTAAATGCTTATTGTAAATACTTAATAAATATTAGTTCACCAAGACACAGTGTGATAGATGTTTTACTTGGACTGTGGCAAAGGAATAAAAAAGCAGCAGAGATGAGGATGGTTATAAATTGTTTCAGTCACACTGGGGACCAAGAAATGAAATTAAATAGAACATGCCTATTTTGTCTATGCAATACTCACCATTTGACCTCCAAATGGATCATCTAGTAGTAAGTTTAGCCTCTTTGTTTTTCTTTCTTTGATATTTTCATCTCTTTAAAAATTGTCCAATGTTTCTATCCTGCTATCACATTTTTATCAAGGGTGCTATTGTGTTGAATCTCTAAAGTAAACTTCATAAAATGCAAAAGTGCTAGTAATTCATAAAAGAGCTAAAGTATAAATTATTCTCTGTGGACAATCCCTACCTTCCCTTGACCTGGCATTTACTTTCATGTCATCATTTTCAGCGAATCCTAGAAAGCTCACCATTAGCTCAATGGCAGTGATAGCACATGGGACATTTCTAATTATGTAGGTTGGGTATAAAGAGGCACGTGTGTTTCACACGCGTGGGAGTGAATATGTGTGGTTGCTTAGTTATTTCCTTTTGGTCATTTGAGGAATCTAGAGCAGTATTCTCCGCCACTCCCTGAGGCTGGGCGTGGTGGCACGGCTAACCCTGCTGAGGTGACTTCAGGAGACAAATGCAGGGTCAGGGACCCAGAAAACCACAAGACTCTGAGAAGTTTGCCATAGCTTTGCTTCAAAACACTCTTTCAAATCAGATTTGCAGATGCCTCTTTTGCTCAGTGGGGAATTTGGAGGATAATGGAGTGTTTGTACAGTATGTGTTAATCTAATGATCTATCTCCATTTAACAACTTCAAAGCATCATAAACACACGACACTCACTACTAAATGTGAGCATACAGCTGGCCAGATGATTTTAATGTTGAACCTTGAAAACAAAACAGCTTTTTTTGGAAACTGGTGGTCTCTGCTCTGATTTGGGAAATCATCTAGTGAGATATCTTTTAACTTTCCTTTTTGCGAAGGATTTCAGGAATAAGGACGGCACAAGCTTTCAATGGAACTGTCCCGTGTTATCCCATATATGTGCCCATATTGCCACACATACCAGGGTGGTCCTCTTGCTTTACTGACAACTCAGTGAACTCAACATAAATGTCTCTGCCCAGATAAATCTCATGGCACATTCCTCGTGGGAATGATGTTGGAGCCAGGAAGTGCTGCCTGCGATGTCCGGGATTCCAAGCTTCTTGCACGTGCTGCTGTCTTAGATGAACAAGTGCTCCTCCTCTCTGTCAATGTCATTTCTTCCCTGAATGCTCCAGACTCCGTCTCCCCAACTCCCAGCTTCCTCTGGATTCTTGCTCCATCAGAATCTCAGTTCTTTGTCTTCCTTCCATATTTTCTTCTTATGTGGCTCTGTCTCTTCTAACAAGACACTCAGGTCTCACCTCCCGTACAGTTTTCTGAGCCTACCACATGCTTAGCTACTCTCATCATGTCCTTCTCTTCATTGCCCAAAGCCGAGCATCTCCCCGTCCTCATCTTGCACAGCCCTGGTGAGCCCAGAAACTTCGCTGTAAAGGTCATTCATGTCCTCGCGATCGCCAATTACAAGAGCTGTTCTCAACTTTTCTTGCCAAGCTGCTTCTCTTCACTTTCTTTTTCTTTAAGCAGAGGCCCTAAACTCTGTATTCTCCCATTCCCAGCAGCTGTGCCTAAATCCAGAGTAGGAGAGCCGCAGCCTTTTCTGGAGCATGGAGGCAGCCTCAAGCAGAGGTCAGGAGCACAGAAGCCAGAGTCCACTGCCTGGAGGGCCTGGGCAAGTCACTCCAACTCTCTGTGCCCACCACTAAAATAAGGTCAACTATGGCACCTACTCATAGGATTGCTGTAAACTGTAGTTACAACAACATAGGAAAAGAATTTTGAACAGTTCTAGAGTGCAATAGGCTATCCATGTTTGCCATGGTTTATTATTCCTTTTATTTCATTTCTGGTCTCAGTCTCCACTTCTTTCTAGTCAAACAGTGATGTTGGGTTTTAGACATTGGGCAAAGGCTTTCTGTAGGAACTTGGTCTATGTTTGGGTTTTTTTTTTTTTTCCTGTGTCACACTGCATAGAGATGAATATCTTCGTCATCCTTTGTCACCAGCTGCCAAATATTTGGTTTCTGAAGAGATAGAGAACTGTTAGCAAGAACTTCATTTCAAATTGGGCCCAAGTGGAGGCTTTGACCAAAAATAGCCAGATGGGATTATGTCAAATTGAAAAGCTTCTGAACAGCAAAAGAAGCAATTAACACAATGAAAGGGTGTCCCATGGATAGGAGAAAATATTTGCAAACCCTATATATCTAATAAAGGGCTAATACCCCAAATAGATAAGGAACTCGTACAACTCAATAGCAAAAACCAAATAACTGAATTAAAAATTGAAGAAAGGTACTGAATAGACATTACTCCAAGGAGACATACAAATGACCAATACATATATGAAAAGGTGTTCAACATCACTAATCATCAGGAAAATGCAAATCAAAATGAAAATAAAATATCACCTCGCACCTGTTAGAATGGTTATTATCAAAAAGAAGAAAGGTAACACGTGCTGGCCAGGATGTGGAGAAAAAGGAACGCTTGCACACTATTAGAGGGAATGTAAATGATTATAGGATAGCCATTATAGGAAACAGTACGGAGATTCCTCAAAAAATAAAAAATATTAACTACATATGTTCAGGAATCCCATTTCTGGGATTTCAAAGTCATTGAAATCAGCATGTTGAAGAGATATCTGCACATCCTTGTCTATTGTGGCATCGTCCGCAATAGCCAAGATGTAGAAGAAACCTAACTGTCCACTGATGAATGACTGCATAGACAAAATGTGGCATATAAACAACGGAATATCAGTCACCCTTATGAACAAGAAGGAAGTCCTGACATTTGTGGCAACATGGATAGACCCTGAGGTATGATGTTAAAGTGAAATAAGCCAATCACAGAAATCCAAATATTTTTATTTTACTTACATGTGGAATCTGAAACAGTCAAGCTATCGAAGTAGAAAGTGGCACAGTGGTTGCTAGGAGCTGGCAAGAGGGGACTAGGGAGGTGACAGTGAAAAGGCACAAGGTATTAGTTACGTAAGACAAATAAGTTGTGCAGACCTGCTATGCAGCACAGCCCCTATGCCTTACAATATTGTATTGTAAGCTTAAAATTGTGAGAAGAGTAGTAGATCTTATGGTAAGAGTTCTTATCACAACAGCAGTCGTCATCATAATGAGCAAAAAGGGCAGGAGGAAACTCCTGGAGGTGATGGGTAATTTTATGGTCATGGTGATGGTTTCACAGGTACATACTTATCTCCAAATTCATCAATTGTTCACATCAAATATGTACAGCTTTTTGTCCATCAATTATACTTCCACAGTGGTTTTAAAAAAACTAGACTTTATATAGGACATAACTTGTTGGGGCTTTTCCCCCATGAAACAACCACCTAGGCATACGAAGAATAGTTAATTTTTTAACAACACAAGAAAAGTCAAAAGTATTTGTTTGGTTTATTAAACTCAACCGAACATATCCAGCACTATTGTCAAGATTTTCTAGTAGATCCTGTGTTCTTTCTGGTGTAATTTAACTTTTGTTCACATTTTCCAGCTTAAATAAGATCGTCTCGCCACATTTAAAACATTTGTTTCATTATTTTGTGAGCAGCTGCTGTTGACTGGGCGTCTGCCACACCTTCCCCCTGGCGTCTCGGTTCAGGTTCTGATGAAGACTTTCACCCCCAACGGTGGCTGCCTCCTTCCTTTCTGACAAATGAGAAGAGGAATGGGGGAAATGGAAGAAAATCTGGCATTGGCACTGACAGGTAGGGAAACAAACCAAACCTGCCACCCACAGGCGAGAGACTCAAGGGTCCCTGCAGGCGTTGCCAGGGCGGGCAGGTTTGAGATGAGAATCAACAGCAGACCGAGGGAGCCAAAGCCGGCTAGTGAGGCTGGCCCAGAGGGACCCCAGAAACACAAGCCACTGGGGAGAGGTCTGCATGCCAAAGCCAGGGAAGGTGGGGCAGGCATGGAGGGGAGAAACATGCTGGACTGGGATCGTTGGGAAGGGTGGTGGGGAAGATGGATGGGTGGGGATCTGAGGGCTGGCCTGGGGGGTGACCCTGCACCTAGACAGTGACAAGAAAGAGAATCAGAGCGGGCACGGCTGCAGGAGGCCCTGAGCAAGGCCAGGAGGCCAGGTGGAGGACAGGAGCAAGGCCTGCGAAACCCCCAGGTGACAGTGGCGAGCAGACCTGGGAACGCGGAGCATCGCAAGTTCATTGCATTGTTGAAACTGTTTTGAAGACAGAAGAACCTTTTCTAACTCATTTGCAAGAGCTGGCTGTGATCTGAATGTTTGTGTCCTCCCCAGTTCATAGGTCAAAGCTGTAACCTTCAAGGCAATGGGACTAGGAGGTGGGCTCTGTGGGACTGGGATTAGCGCCTTTTATGAAAGAGACCCCAGAAGACTGCCTTGCCCTTCCACCGCGTGAGGACGAGGACACTGCAAGAAGGTGGCCGTCTATGAACCAGGAAGCAGGACCTCACCAGGTACTGAATCTGCCAGCGTCGTGATCCTGGACTTCCAGTCTCTAGAACCAGGAGAAATAAACTCCTGCTGTTGACAGCTGCCCAGTTTACAGTACTGTATTATAGCAGCCCGGATGAACTGAGACAGGGCTCAGGAATATTAAAACAGAAACATTGTGCTGTCATACTCTGTTACACATATTTTCTTCCCAGCTGATAATGGACTTTTAAGTTTTCTTTTTAATCTAATTTTTTTTTTTTTTGAGACAGAGTCTCGCTTTGTTGCCCGGGCTAGAGTGAGTGCCGTGGCGTCAGCCTAGCTCACAGCAACCTCAAACTCCTGGGCTTAAGCGATCCTTCTGCCTCATCTTCCTGAGTAGCTGGGACTACAGGCATGCGCCACCATGCCCAGCCAATTTTTTCTATATATTTTTAGTTGGCCAGATAATTTCTTTCTATTTTTAGGAGAGACGGGGTCTCGCTCTTGCTCAGGCTGGTCTCAAACTCCTGACCTTGAGCGATCCACCCGCCTCGGCCTCCCAGAGTGCTGGGATTACAGGCGTGAGCCACCGCGCCCGGCCTCTTCTTAATCTTTTTAACATGTAGTTTCTCAGGTCTATCGATGTTTTCCTGTGTGGATGTTCTGTCGATGTTCCACTGAAAGGCCTTTCCCAAACTCTTCACGTCCCACTGGTGACCGGCCCCACTGAGGAGCAGGGAAAAACTCTACATTTATTCACATTTTTATGTCCTTTGGGAAGGCTTTAGGCTTTTGTTCACAAAAATGATGTATTTAAATTCTATGCCTCTTATTAATACTGTTTTTTCATAACATTTTCCAAGAAATTACTTCTGATATACAGAAAGACGAGGGGGTTTCATTTATTTATTTATTTTTTAACCAGTCTCTTTGATTTTCTTGTGTTTTTCAATGGGCCAATTTTTTCTTATAACAATGATCATTTGCTACTAGAACTTTCTATTATTTGTTGCTCATTTTTCAGATTTCTTCCTGTCTTTTAGTAATGGTTAGTGCTTACATAAAAATGTGAATTATAGAGATAATGGCAAATAACCATGCCACATTCCAGATTTTAACAAGAATGACAGTACAGTTCTGAACTGTTGATGACAACAGCCCTGCATTCCTCAATCGCTAACTGTGGGTTAGGGGTGTACAGTCCTTCCCTGGCATGTGCAGGGGATTGACTCCAAGGCCCTCATGGATACCCAAATCCAGAGATGCTCCGGTCCCTTATGTAAAATGACGTGGGACAGTCTGCCCTCTGTATCCAAGGGTTCTGTGTCTGCGGATTCAACCAACCTAGAATGGAAAATATTAAAAAACATAAAAATATAGTAACAACAATAAAGAAAATAAAAATTAAATACAATGGAGTATATCAACTATTTACTTTGGTTAGGTATTATAAGTAAAGTAGAGTTGATTAAAAGTACACAGGAGGATTGCATAGGTCATAAGCAAATACTATGCCATTTTATATGACAGGCCTGAGCAGCCCCAGATTTTGGTGTTCACATTTCATGTCCTGGAACAAGTGGCCCTCGGATACCAAGGAGACCGTGTTTGCATAGAGCCTCCACACAGCCTTCTGTGTGCTTTAAATCATCTCTAGATGACTTATAATACCCAGTGGAATGTAAATGCTACATAAATACTTGTTATACGATATTAGTTTTTATTCGTATTCTTTTTATTTCTGTACTGTTATTTTTATTTTTTCCAATATTCTCAATTCAAGTTATTTTTAAATTTTTAATTGATACATAATAATTGTACATATTCATGGAGTACATGTCATATTTTGATACAAGCATATAACATATAATGATCAAATCAGGGTAATTGGGACATGATTCACCCGAAACATTTATCATTGCTTTATGCTGGAAACATTTGAAAACTCCTAGCTATTCTGAAATATAATAAATTATTGTTAACTATAGTTGCCCTATTGCACTATTGAACTCAATTCAAGTTTTGTTGAATCCACAGATGCGTAACCTGAGGATATGGAAGGCCGACTGTATACAGCATCGAATTCTATAAAATACTTTGCATACTTATTGAAAAATATATGCTTTTTTATTGCTTGATCCAATGATGTGATGGATATTATTAATTTCCTGAAGTTGATCCATTCTTCAGTCCATATGGACTTCTGGGTTGACAGAATTTCCCCCTTGGAACATTGTTTTGGCAGATTTCGTTGCTTGTGAGAACCCTGCTCTCGATCTAATAGTGTCTCCATTGTTGGTATCTTTGTTTTCTCTCCCACAGGACCACCACATACAGTTGCTCATGTTACACATTTCACAAATTAAGAAGCGTCTTTACAAAACAGTCCATGTGCAGTTCTGTGAGCAGAAGACCTTAAGCTTTCTGAAACATGGACTTATTTAAGTTTATTCTATTCAGCATTTGGTGTCCATGTGGAATCTAAAGTTTCACGTCCTTCTTTTACTCTGGAAACCTTTTAGCCATCGTTGACTTCAGTACCGGCTTTCTGTCACTCTCCTGACAGTCCTAGTTAGGCATGTGTTTGTTTCGCTCAGTCTGTCCTCCATATGTCTGAACTACTTTTTTTACTTTATTTTATAATCTCTTTATCTCTCTGGTTAGATTCTATGTCTGTTTATTGTTTTTCCATTTTGTTTTTACCTTTTTTCACTCTAGGTTTAATCCTAAGAAAATTCTTTAGCATAACTAACAATCCATTAAAATATTTATTGCAACCAGTTTAGAGTCCTTCCCACCTATTGTTAATTTTTATTTTAATGATTATTTTTTAACTCCAAGTTTTTTAATGTATTTTACAAGGTAGTTTAATTTAAATGAATTTGTTTACTTTAGCATGGCTTTAGAGTTATAAAAAAGTTGCCAAAATAGTACCGAGAATGCTCACACACCTGCACCCAGTTTCCCTTACTGTTGGTGAATGTTGCATGTTCGTATTAGACATTTCCCACAACTAACGAAGCAATAATAATACGCTATTATTAGCTAAACTCTATGCTTCCTTCAGATTCCCGTGGTTTTACCTGATTGTTTCTGGCATAGAATCCCGTCCAAGATCCCACGTTACGTCTGGTGACCACATTCCTGTAGTCTCCTCTTGCCTGTGAGTGTTTTAACTGAATGTGCCAAAAAGCTTATTGAGACAGTTCTTTATGTTGGAACAACTGGAATCTCCAGTTTATATCTGTAGGACCCACATTCTTAATAAGTCATGTCATGTCTTCATGAGCATGTGCTTCACAGGGGACCATCAGACAAGAGCTGCTTGACGGGCTCTCTAACTTCTGAGATAAAAGATGTATCTACACCCAGAGTTGTATCAGCTTCTGGCATCACCCAGGTCTGGTACATACTGTTAACTAAGTAATTTTAATCTCATAGATTCCACTTTACTGTTATGACAAAAACAAAAGGCCTAACCCCGAAGCAATGAAAAAAAAAAAAATCATAATTTTGACAACATAGAAATGAAAACCCTCCCTCTAGTAAAGAGCCAAATTACAAACTGCTGTGGTCTGAATGTGTCCCCAAAGATTATGTGTTGGGAACAGTCCCCAGAGCAACGGTGCTGGCAGGTGGGACTTGGAAGAGGCAAGTAGGTCAGGAAGGCTGTGCCCTCCAGAGCAGGTGAGTGCTGCTATCTCGAGAGTGGGTCAGCTATCGCAGGAATGGCTTCCCCATAAAAGAGTGAGTTCAGCCCCTGTCCTCTCTCTCAGGCACGTTCTTTTGCCCTTCTGTCTTTCTGCCATGGAATGACGCAGCAAGAAGGCCTTCACCAGATGTATCCCCTTGATCTTGAACTTTCCGGTTGTCTTAATTTGATGAAGTTATTTACATATCCACAGTGAAAAAAGAAGAGTATAATAGGAAATTGGCAAAGAATATTAACAAGGACTGTATATACACAAAGGAAATTTAATTAGATAAGTGATAAAATGCTAAAATTCATTAACAGTTTAAAAAATGTACATCCACTTAGTGTCACTTGAAAATATAGGATGACTGACTCAGACCGAAGGAGCAGTAAGTGTGCTAACCCTTTTAGGGAACCGAACCATCTTTGCTGGAGCACCAGGTTGCGAGGATTCCACGGTAACACCTGGTGGAAGCAGATGCTGCTGTCGACCCACCCAAAACCCTCTGCACCGTCAGCGGGGGCACACTCGCCCGACTGCCCGCTGCCAGGCACCTGCCTCCCTGCCACTGAGGGCTCGCTCTGCCCCAGGCTGCTCCTTCAGGGCCCAGAGGACACAGGGGAAGGCTCCTCTGCTCCCTAACCAGTGACTGGGCTGAGCTAGTGGCAGGCGGTGGGCTCAGCACCCGCCCTTCTCTGGAACAGCCTCTGAGGTTTGTGCTCCATCCGCCCTCACACCCAGAGTTCCCCAAGCTCCCCAGTTGTAACGTGCTGGCCTTGCACCCACTGCAGGCCTTGGCTTTGCTTTCTCTGCCCTGTACATCCCCTCTGCTGTTCCCCATGGTCTATTCACACAGAAGCTATGTGCGCTTGCATTCTGTCTCGGGTCTGTTTTCTGGGGGACCCACACTAAAACACTGATATTTGGGGAACTGTGAGCAGATCACAAGGGGCTTTCTCGTTCGTGATGCCAGCCTCGCAGTGAGGGCATAAGAGGAATTCCCACGTGAACTTTACAGGTGCATTGGGGTTCAGCGAGGTCTAGCAATGCGGCGGTATTTAAACAGTTAAATGAGGAGCCAACACTAAGACTGGTGACCTTGAGTACTGCTTACCTTCCTCATCTCCAAATTGGCCACTCAAGTAGATACATAGGTGTAGTAAATACATAATTCTCAGCTAGAACAGATGAAAACTGAAACATTCTTTATAAATGGTCTTATACATAAAAGCTACTTGCCTCTACTTTATAAATTATTTGTTTTTAGGAGAGTAGCCAAGCACAGTTTTCCAAAGAAACTTCTAATAGGAGAGAAGATTTAAAGCATAGTTTTTCAACTCAGATTTACCCACAAGTAGATCAAAGTTATGTAATGGAGACATTTCCTTTGGAAGAAGATTCTTTTGGTGTGTGTGCACTGGAATAATTTGTCAGGAGCGATCTCTGTGAGGTACGGAGAGCTGGGCAAGATCCCACAGGGGGCCGGTGAGTGCTGGGTTGATGCTCTGCCGAGCTCCGCGCCAGGCCGGGCTGCTCCAGAAGACGGGGGCTCAGTTCACATTGGCATGTGGCTACTTGACAAAGCTGGATTCAAATTTTTTTCTCTCCTTTGATAATTAAATTCCACCATCATATTTGGCAAGTTTTTAACATGGAAAAGCATATAAAATGTATACAATATAAAGTAATGAAAGTAAAATCATAAAATTTGGCTCAAAAGTACACGTACTAAGAATTCTTCACGTATGTAAATAGATTTTATGGAGAATCTCTTGGAAAGGGGGGCAAAGTATAAAAAAAATAAAAAGCAAACAAATGAAAACCCAGAGGGTGAGTGTACACATATATCCACACATTTCAGCCCAGGATGCAGGGAGGCCAGAGCTAGATACCTATTTGCATTACCAGGTTCTTTTGGAGTTGTAGTCACCAAAGGGATTCCTCATAAGAAATGTACACTGGAAAGAGTAAATGCTGTATGCTTGCTGCCAAAAGAGTACTTCTCACCATGCACAGGTCCTGTGTGACCTGAATCCCTGAAGCCATGCAAGCCAAGGTGCCCAAGTGCCACCATTATGTTCTTGCTGATGGAATCATGATGAGGGTGCAGGTTCTCTATGTGGGGGGATGCAGAAACCTTTTAGGTGTCAGATCTAGGATGGCATGGGGGCCAAGTGTGGTCTGGGAGCCAGGGTTAGCTTGGACACTCCAAGCTGTCCTACCAGCCAGTCTTACTCAGGCCCTGGGGCAGATTATAATACTCTCAAACACAAACTTAGTGCTGGTCCCATGGCCATTTGCGATAGGCACAGAACTTAATGGATCAATCCAAATCAAGGATCATAATTTGTAATAGTGTAAACATCTCTCTCCTTTATCAGAGATACTTGGGAAACTTTCCATTTGCCAACCTGCTCCATGGGGCTTGATAGGACAGAGTGTCAGTCTGTGTAGAGTGGATGATACAACATCAGTGAGGGCTGGATGTCTGTGTGGGGGAACCACGTTTTGCATCTTGAATAATCCATTTAACTCCTTGATATTAATTCTTCATAACTGTCAACATGAAGATCTTGGACCATTCGTTTGTTATATGGAACGACTTCGGAGGCCCACCATTTTCCTCTTAAAATCCCAGTATTTTATTATTGACGTAATCTACATTCATACTTGCAGATATAGTTTATTCACTTAAGCTGCTATGCAATATCCCACCACATGGACATCAATTATTTACCTTTATATTTTTCTCAATGACTATAGTAGGGACCAATGTCTGGGGTTTGGGGAATTATCAACCCAGCATCTGAGACCACAAAACCACAATGTTTGACTCCTAATACACACTGGCCTGGCAGGAAACACTGGCAAAATCCGTCACTGACTTTGAAACATCAGTGTGAAGAAAAGTGGCAACTGAATTTGGTCTGAAACCACCATGAATTGGATTGGCTATACGTACAGGGAATTTAGCCCCAGCAAAGGCCGTGACATCTTGCTGCCATCTCATCTGAAAGTACATTTTAGTTTAACTAAAGTCTCTAGAAACGTAGTGTGAGACCCCCCGGCCCGACCTGGACTGTGTCTAGAGCTGCGGCTGTGAGCTGACCTCGCTTCTCCTCTTCTGTTTAAGCTATTTAGCATCTCTAAGCCTCAATTCCTGCACCTGTGGAAAGAGAGTGAGGAAATATTTCTATTTCTGTAGTCTCTAAGAAAGAAAAGAATAATGTATAAGACGCAAAGTCCTTCACACACATCTGTTGCCGTGGTGACTGCCCAGGGTGGTAAGTGCAGGAAGAAATCTCAGCATTCTCTGCAGAGGCACGTGGGTGGCCATCCTGTCCCCTGGGTCAGACAGCAGCACGTGGGCGGCCAGCCACCGCAGCTCACAGAGGTGAAGAATGAAGAAGACCCGTGTCCCCAGAGCCTTGGGGGTGACGGCACGGGATTGGGATTGTGATTCCGGCGTTCGCACAAGCTGGTCGAGAAGTCTGTTCCAGAAGGAGGATTCCCAGCAGGATGCTGGACAGGTTTGTCCATTCTAAAAACTTAGATGTCCACACAACATGCATTTGGACGAAAGCTTTATTTGTACCTTCAAAATGCACTTAGAGGAAATTGTAGTGGTTGAATAACAGATTTCAATCCATGCTAAAGTGTGGTATTTTTAGGAATATACCAGGTATCACAAAAACAGAAAGCAGCAACAGTTACAGGGCAAAGGGAAAGCTTCCCCTTCACTCTGTGAGGGTTCACTGAAAACCAGCTGTCAAAAGGTATGTTATTAGTAACAGGAGAAAAGGAACATAGATTTATTTTAACATGTGGAGCATGGGAGAGGCACAGGAGAATGGGCACCTCATAACTCAGTGGGGGGTACACCCTACTCACAGGGGAAGGGAGATGGGGTGCAGGAGCTAATGACCTTCAGGGGGAACAATCGGACCCTGGAGGCAGACACTGTCTTCCCGGCAATCTGGGGATTGCATGGCACCTGAGAACAGTTGGCAACTTGGGACTAAGTGTGAAGAGATTTTTCCTTAAAGCCAGGGTGACCAGCTTCAGCCTCAGGAGAAAGGTTGTTTTAATTTCTGGCGAGTCCAAGTCAGAAGGGTGGGAGAAAAGTTGAAAACATTATTCTGGAAAGTCATAGCCAGATATTACAGGGAACTAAAAATTCAAGATTCAGTCCTTTTATTGAACCTAATAAATAAAAGTGCACCATAATTTTTTTCTGAAATATGAGTTTTCTTTCTCCATCCTCCATCTTCAACCAGAGATAATCACAGTGAGACTAGTTTCTTTGCAAATCAAGTGCAGTCTTTGCTCTAGCTATCTGAGTTTACCAAGAATAGTGATTTATCGCATGGGATCTTTGTAAGTTGGATTTGTTGGAGCTTTTTCATGAGGACTCTCGGATTAGACTGTTGAAAACCCTCCCCAGGCTACGCTCCTTAATGTGTCTGTGACACCTGCATGAATTGGGTGAATTTCTCTCTTCTCAAGGTCCCCTGAATATCTTAAGGTTGCTAGGCCAGTCAGCAAGTGACATTCTTTACTTACCACGGCGTCCGAAACCTTGTAAGGGATCTGTGCAAAGAACTGGCCACTCTTTCCAAGGGGATTTTTAGTGGTTCCATAAAAGTCGACTTCAGTCCCTCAAAGCCCTCTGGTCATATCTGAAAACACGATATTCTGGTCGTAAAAGAACCAGTGTTTGGTAAAATAACCAGTGTTTCTATTTGTGTCCTGTTATAAAAGAAAACAGACTCGTATTGAACTTATGCAAATAACTGTATTGTCATAAAAGAATACTCATGAATGGTTTCTGGATTCCAGAGGGAGATCAGGTAGAGAGAAAGTAAATGTTTCAATTCTGTTTACAAAAGTGCACTTTACAAATTGCTGCAAGTAATAGATAGCTTAAAAGAAAAAAATAGTTTCCCTAACTGTGAAAAAAAATATAAAAAGAATTGGCAATTAAAAAAATATCATAAAAGTCATTCAGTCCTTCATCAGTTCAATCCCTTGTAATTAATTCTTGTTCTTCTTGATACTAGGTTAGTTTTATGAGTCCAGTTTTTTTTTTCCTCATTAGAATTCTGGAAATTTTACCTATTCCAATGATCTGATCTCAGCTGTCAGAAACCTGTATTTGTAAGAGTTCTTTCCATCCTTTCCATGAACCTCCTTGAAAATACAACACTTTAGGATTTGCAAAGAACTTTTAGAAAAAGGCATCAAAATAAAGCAATTACTGTGGACAATAAGACTTAAAATGGCCATAGCTAAAGACACAATTGACAAGTAAATGTGATTATTTTCTGTAGCTTACAATTTTACATAGTAGCCATAATTATGAATGATAATATATGCCAAGACATAACAGATTTTTAGAAATTTCATACAATTTTGGAAGACATATTAATAACATTTGTACAAATATAAGTGAAAGAAATTTAAATGTTATTTTTTTAATTTGACAATGGTGCTCATGTAATTTAACAAGTCAAATAAACCTGGTTATTGACTCTCTTTTGGACGATTTAGGGGCCCCTGGAAAATCCCAAAGCCAGTTTGAGATAAAAAAAAGACTCAATTTAGAATTTGAAATTTGATTTTGAGAATCCTGTCAACTATAACCAAGGTTTAAAACACTTGATCAAAATAGGATCACAGGTCACTGTAAAGTAAAAGTCATTCATGTAGCCAAAGTGATAATTTAAAGATTTCAAAAAGCAAAAAAAAAAATTAATCTAGTTAGAGAGGAGACTCAGTTTTCCAAATAATCAAAAGACTTGATAAAGACAGCATGAGGCACATAAAATGTTTCTCTTTCCTATCTTTTATTTGATTTTTGCAGTTTACCCTAAAGATGAACAATATTTTTCTCTTATTAATATCACATACGAATGTTGTTTAAAAGACAAAATAAAAAACATTTTTATCAATATGCTATTTATATGAAAGCTAATTTTAATAAAACATTATAAACAAGTCCATGCAGTCTTAGTCAGCTTTGACAAGATAAGATTTCCATAAATCTTTGATAACATTTTATATTTTCCTGTTTATTTGCAAATCTGGATATACTTAGTTTTGAAATAGCATCTGAAGTAATTTAAAGTATGTAAACTTAAACTTATGTTTAATAACTAATGTTTCAGTACTTTAACTTAGAAATGACTCAGACATTTCATGGTTATCTATTACTTAATTTAATATAACATGGCTAAGATTTTAAATTATCAAAAAGATTTTCAAAGCTATGACAAGCTTATTTATCCCATTCACATTTACCTAATTCACCTACTTTTAACAATTACATTTGAATCACTCAGAGAGGACAAAGCTGGTCATTTCAGTGGTTTTTTCTTTTGACAAAGCAGAACCAGGCATCAGCCAGTCTCATCTTGACTGAGGCCTTTGAGACACTGGATGCAAGTCCCCTCTTCAAGATCCCCTCCCCAAGGTCCCCTCGAGTCATCCTGGGTCCCAGGTAGCCACACGGCACTGGGATGGCTGTGAAGAGCAGTGTCCGTCCCCTGGGTCCTGGATTTATGTACCTGGTGCGAGCCTGGGACAGAGGAAGGAGCTGCACAGTCCCTGGAGCCTGGGACAGAGGAAGGAGCTGCACAGTCCCTGGAGCCTGGGACAGAGGAAGGAGCTGCACAGTCCCTGGAGCCTGGGACAGAGGAAGGAGCTGCACAGTCCCTGGAGCCTGGGACAGAGGAAGGAGCTGCACAGTCCCTGGAGCCTGGGACAGAGGAAGGAGCTGCACAGTCCCTGGAGCCTGGGACAGAGGAAGGAGCTGCACAGTCCCTGGAGCCTGGGACAGAGGAAGGAGCTGCAAAGTGGATGCCAGGAGGAGTCAATGGCACCTCTTTTGTGTGAGTTCCCCAGGGCATCCTGGGGTCACTACAAGTCCCCTCCAGACTCCTGTATGTGGCATCAAAGGTGGCGAAAGAAAGGAATACAAGGAAATGGGGCAAGAAATCTTAGAGCAGCCAACTTGGGGGGGGGGGGCTTTTAAACTTTCCTAAAGGCTAATTGTAGACACAGGATTTTGAGGATAAGGATGTAGTGACTAAGAACTTCTCAGGGGAGAAGTAGGATTTAAAAGAGAGTGGAGACTAGCAGCCTTTAATCAGGCTGACTTTTGACCATAGAGAATTCCTTTCAAATATACAAGCAGCGGACTTGTTTTGCAGGAGCTGAGGGAAGGGCCGCTGCAGGGCAGGGCCTCCCCAGCCTGGGATCCCACAGCTGGCGGAGGAGCCTCTCTGGCCCAGGGGAGGAAGAAAGATAAATGGGAAAAAAGTTGCTATCACACTCTATATATAAACCAAAGGTACACCTAAACGGATGACTGAAAAGAAAACAAATAAGCACACATGAATGAGGCTAGGAAGAGTTTTAGGGCTTTACCCAAAGTCTCTAGCGAGGGAGTGGTGCCGCTGTTCCAGGGCCCACGCGGCTCCCCAGGGCAGACTGAAGGAGGGGGCTTTTGCTGGCAGCAACTGGGTGCAATGCACATCGTTGGCCATGCTTTCTGGGACTCTCACCCTTTCAGCTGGCCTGCTGTACACAAACACCTGGCAACATTTGTACCCCTGTGGATGATATAGTCAAAGAGACAGTCACACAAACAGGAACTCAAAAGCTGTCCATGGGGAAAGAAAGAATTATAAACAAGTGGGTACCCCAAAGGGCAAGAATCATACAAATAATTTAAACTAATTCTTGTATTTCCTTTTTTCCTCCTGAGTTAAAGGACTTACATTTCCAAGATACTGGGTTCCCTGAACGGGCATCAGGGCGTTGAACCGGGTGCAGATTGCAGGTATGAAGTGCAAAGGCAGCCCTGTCTGCAGGGCACAGCGCCCCTGCTCAAGGCCCACGGGCTCCAACGCAGGCAGTTCCAGCATTCAAAGGATTTCAGCTTCTGTTTTAGGTCAGATTGTTGCTCTTTAATTTGTCAAGAGAATTTCTAAGGCTAGCCATGACACTGTTCTGTGTCTTTTTTTTAATTTGATCCTCCCATCAATACGAATAAGGCCATTTCTTAGAATGAGATATGTCAAATCATTTTTAAACATCGGAATCTTTCTGATTCAAAGAATCCATCGTCTGGCCACTGATGATGAGAATATCCAGTGCTGTACTTATTTCACTAGAGATTTGATCCAACAATGCTCTTATGGAAAGACCAGGAGGTTATTTTCCAGGCTTGGAATATATTTTTACTGTGTAAGCAAGAGGTGTTCCTGGAGAGGGCAGCCCTCGAAAATTCACTCCCAGAGACAGGCTGACACAGCAGAGGACCTTTGTCGCCATGGTGGCTAAGGATGTGTTTGTGTGGACAATGTCTCTGGCCCCTCATGAGCGTGTGGATAGGTGGACAGGCGCAGGGACCCTCAGCTGCCTGTGACACCAGGCGGGCACTGGTGGGACTGGGCTTCCCAGCACCAACCGGCCAGCAGAGGTGGAGACACTGGGAGCCCGCCTGGCTGCGACTCACTGAGACAAACTCTCTGAGAGCTTGGTGCATGGGGAACAGAGAGGTAGTGCCTACAATGTCACGTGTCTCAGGGTCCCAGCCCTTCCAGACTGGCCCCCACATGGGACCTGAAGATCATGCCCCTGCTGGCAGAGACCAAGAGAGCATGTTCTCACTTGGTCACAAAAGCCAAGTTCTCAGGCATGAAACAAGGGAAGAGGGGAACCTCGTCTGCTTTCCTATGGTAGCTCTCTAACAACACAGGAAGACGGAGACAAAGAAGAAAAGACTACTTCTGGGAGGAAAAGGATAAGACAATATACATATTCATGCCAAAAATAGAGCAGAGTTGCTACCCCTAAGACTGGTCATACAAATGCTTTTTTCCTGTTAATCTTAAATACGGAAAGGAAAGAGACACATGCAGTGATGACCAGATTTCACAGACGGAGGTCAGGAGTCTGACTAGTAAGAAATTCTTACTGGTTTTTTTGCTGGCTTGCCAGGTCCCGGGTTCCTTTGACCCTGGGCTGCAGAAGGGCAGAGCAGCTTCTGTTTACCCTGATGGATCACAGCACCAAATCTGTAGGGGGAGGGGAAGCTTCCCCTCTGCCCTCTGGAGGTTTGCAGCAAAGCAAGTGACAAAAGGCAGATTCACTGGAGAAAGGGCATTCAGTGCATTTGAATGTGCTCAGCATGGGGGATGGCGGGGGAGGGTTACCCAATGGCCCCGTGGGGTGCAGGTGCTGCATGCTGTGCTCCTCCTTCTGGGGGAGGGGGTGGGGATGCAGGAGGGATGACCTGAGGGGAAGGAGTGGACCCTCCAGGAGGCAGACGTCATCTTGTGAAGGAATCTCTTTGCAAAGTGAATGGCACCTGAGAACAGACAGCAGTTTGGGACACATTTCAAAGTGTGTCTGTGTCCAGGTGTGGAGTTTAGTTTTCAGTGTTTTTCTCTGTGACGTGAGTTTTAATCTTCTCTGGTTGATCAAATTCTGGGAAAGGCAATTGTGTTTCTCCCTGGCAGGTCTGGTTTCTAAGCCGATAGGAGAATTTCAGAGACCAGCTTGGTCCTGTGCTTTGGGAGAGAGAAGACAGAGAGATGGAAGGAGGGGGTGGAGGCAGGAGACACCTTGAGGCCGCCTTTTCAATTCACGCATATTTCAGAGTGAAATGTGCTGGATTCCTTCACAGTTCCAGCTCCGAGTAACCCAGAGAGGTAACAAGAAGTTGTATCCCTGATAAACGTCGCCTCTGAGATCACTGGGATAATCTTTTCCTGTCATAAGAAGGATGAACTCGGCTGGGCTGGCAAAGCACCTCCCAGTAAGTGCTCCCCCTCCTTCCTGACTGACGGACCCCCTCATTTTTTATTCTCCTTTGGGCCCAGGGCCACCCCGAATAAAGGCCGTGTTTCCTGGTTTCCACTGAAGCTTGTTGCAGTCAAGAGATCAGTTCTGGCTAGCAGAATTCGAGCAGACGCAGGTCCTGTCCTTGAAGGAAGAGTGTGCTTTTCTCTGCCTCTTTCTGCTGGCTGGAAAATAGATACAATGGCTGGAGCACCAGTGACAATCTTGGACAATGAGGTGGCACCTGTGTGTCCAGAGAGATGCTGAAATCAGAGCGCAGGAGCCTCCAAAAATCTCGTGGAAGCCACTCCTCAGCCTCCCACCACCTGCCGGCACTTCTCTTTCCTGAGAGAAATGTCTTGTTTAACTCACACCTACTTCTTCTAGAGACAAAGGCAATAACTGACTATTCTATATGTCACTCTCTGGCTAGGAGAGTAAAATTTAGTTCTAGAATGACTCATAGTTATAAATAAAGAGATAAGAAAGAAGAAAGGGTAAATATTTAAGGAAACAAAGGGAATAATAATATTCTGAAATGATACAAGAAATGCTCACCCTTTCAGCTCTAGTTAATGGTTGCAATAACAGCAGTATAGTTTTCCTTCATTTATTTTAGTATGTATATGTAAATTATTCCCGTTTTAATGAATTCCTGTGTTTCTTGCTGTTTGCCCCCACAATAGGGCGGCTGGTTTGAATGTCCGGTACCCGCTCAGCGCCGGTGCACTGCAGTCGTGTTTCCTGGACACAGAAGCGCAGTCCAGCGTCAGGCACTGGAGTGCGCACTCTCAGCCTGCCCCGTCAGAGTGCCCGGTTCCACCTGCACGTTCCTGTGTGTAGCACTGTTTCTTACACCAAGCCTGTAAGCACATGGAAGCCACACTGAGGACACAGGAGAGGTGAGACCTGGCTGAGCAAATCGGGGACCCCTTTTGCCTGATGTTCAGCGACGGCTCATGTGGCATAACTTCCTACCAGACCCTGAAATGACATTCTTTGCTCCAGAACTGAGAAGGTCTGGGAGAGACCTGTGTTGTCCGGATGGTCTCTCAACCTTGGTTAATAGCTCACTCTGTACATAGCTCATTTCTGACCCAGGGTGGTGGTTCTGGTGTTCCGGTGACTTCTCTCATCACTGAGTAACCAGGAGCTAGCACAGTGCTCTCCACTGCAGCCCTGCACATTCTTCGAGAGCCTCCACGCCTTGTATTATGTTGGAAATTCAATTTTCCTTCAGCCGAGAGAGAGAGATTCACGGTTTGTGCAAAGAGTGGACTCCTTACTCCCAAGGGAGGTGGCCAGGGCACGCGGATCCCGGCCAGGGCACGCGGACAGACCAGCTCACCCTGCATGCAGAGTAGCACCAGGGTGACGTGCTAAACGGAGAATTGTGACGATCTTTTCTGAATAGGTACAGCTCTCTTCACACAGACATACACAGGTACACACCTGTGTTGGGGGAGAAGGGAAGAGAGAGAGAAAGTTTTCCATTTTTCCTCTGTGCTCAGTTTTTTCAGTTTAAGCCGTTGGGAGTGCCTGTGACACTCTGGCTTGGGAGCGTAAGTTTCTAAAGCCCCCTGTTGTTTCAAAGTTGAAAATACTGAAGTAGTTTTTCCAAAGCCACCATTTTAAATAAATACTGAAGAATAACAAAAGGGATGAGCACGGTCACCTGGCGATTGGAGGTTCGTGCCCTGCGTTGCCTTCAGTGTGCCCCACTTCCCACCAGCCCCGTGGCAGAAAGGCATCCCCCCCCCCCCCCCGGCCCAGCCTGCATTTGTCTCTAAGCCAGTGTGAAATGCAATGAAGAAAAGGCGCACAGCAAAGTGTGAGCCACAGACAGCGGAAGGTAAACACAAGCGCAGCCCAGGGACAAATCAGCATCTCCATCTCGCGCCTTTCTGTGGTTGTGGTCACCTGGACTGGGTCGTGGTCACCCACTTCCCCATTTCAGGATCCAGTCTGTCACCACCTCTAGAGCACCAGCTTGTGTGGGAGTCTCCTAGCCTCCCCAGGGAAGAGAGCGGTGGGGGCAGGCCTTTTGATCTTGAGTAGGTCCTTAACAATGCATTGTTACGCTAAACACATGGCTTAAGTTTGCTTTCTTCCCTACTAAGGAATGAGGAAATACAAGGGAATCACCTCATTTGCAATCTGGTTTCTTTTCAGGACATTAAAGAATGCAGCTTAGATTGCCAATCAAAACATTAACATCCACAAATGTTTGATTCATGTTTGCACATTTCTCTTTGGCAAACACCCAATTCCTTCTCTTCCACCTCTCGTCAGTGCTCACCTCTGTCCTGGGGGTAACTTGGAAGCCAGTGACCGCGACTTAGCAAAGCTGACCACAATCACAGAATGGCATAGGACAGAAACGCTGTTTGTCCCCAGGTGCCCTTGTGTGGAGCCTTCCAGTTGTCTGTGTGATCAGACCTTGTCCGTGCCTTTTTTCATTGTATTTCATATGCCTTTTGGATTCGTTTATCTCAGATTTAAAATAGCTTTTTTTGTTTTTTAATCATCATGATCAGTAGCCAAGTTCTACTCTGTACGAGAAGCCCCCTAGCGCCACATCTGCCCACAGGTGGTCCTGGCAGGGCTACCCCTTGTTTCTTGATGGAAGGGATCTGTGCTCAGATAAGTTCCAGAAGAGCACGGTTGGACCAAGCGAGGTAGGTTTCTTGGTGGCAGAACTGTCAAAGCCTTTATTTTGCTATGGTGCCTGCAGCACCCCAGAGTGGAATCCGGCATCTGCCAGGCAGGGCTTAATGGGCAGAGAATCGCTTTCCTGAGGGTCACTGCAAGGAATCGGAATCTGTGAAGTTGTTGTTTAGGAAATGATATGCTAGATTTAGGATTGTAGAGGCAGGTTGCTGTGGCTTCTGCTTGCAAAGTTTCATGTCTTCCAGTTAGGGGTATTAGAAAGTGAAAAATTAAGTGAATAAACATTATGTGTTTACATCTGGAAAGTTCCAAACTCTTGGTGGAAGTGTTTATGAGAGAAGCGGCAGGCACACACACAGCAAGCCGTCTCACAAATGCTTTCACGTTGCTCCTTTGGATAACAATGGTATTTTCTCTTTATAACCTAAAGGTCAGTTCACAAAGATGCCAGAAAAGTTTTCTGCAATCAGTCTATCAAATCTGGTGATTCACTTTGGTGCTCACCTGTGTGTGTGTGTGTGTGTGTGTATACAAAAACACACACATATATACACACACACACACACACACACATACCTATAGCTGGAGGAAGCACATTTTTTGGTAGTGGTAAGACACAATTTATACCTTATGGAGACAAAAGAATAAAAAAATACTGTGTTTTAAAATTAGTTTTGGACTGTGAATTGTTCTCCTACATTTCCTGCCCATTTACTTCATAAAGTAAAATTTATAAGCCCATAGGCGATTTGATTTCCTACATTACCTCTTTAACTCCAGTTTTCATTCATTACAGTCCTTTCTTGTGTACCCCCTTTGCAATAAAAGGAATTGAATAGAGTCTTAATAGAAAGAACACTGTGAACTCCTACCCATACATCAGCACCCTTTCCTGAGGGCAAAGGCACAGAATAAGACTGACTTTAGGAATGATTATTGAGTGCATCTTAGAAAGGTGTTTGTGGTGTCGGTGATGGCAGAATGATTAAATAGGTTTAAAACTTATTCTGTGACAAGTATAGAAGTCAATAAATTTACTAGAAAATTTGTTAAAATGGGCACAGTTTCACTTTTGTAATGTCTTTTGCCTTTTTCCCCCTTTGACAAAAAGCATAGGGTAAGACTGCAAAGCATAATTCACTTAATCTCCACAGATGTGGTCATTTTTCCAGTGAGCACTTAGTCCCACTGGTGGTTCTCAAGCTAGAACAGGCTCAGGCGTGCATGGAAAAGTAGGAAGTGCCCACCCTTTCGCAAAACAATGTACTTGCCGAGACTGTGGTACGTGGGCCTCTACAAGGTTTTGATGATGGAGATCGAGTTGTTACCTCGCTCCTTTCCAAGTACCACCTCGCAGTGCCGGCGGAGCAATACGACTGTGTGTGTTGAATAACATTTAGGTAAGATAGCTGAGTGTCCTAGTGTAGTTCGCCAGGTCTGAGGGAGAGTGTGTTTTGTTTAACAACAGCTTTTGGTTTCTTATTTCTCTCTGGTAGCATTATTTGTTTCCCTTGGGCACTTGCTTTAAAATTAAAGGCTCACGATTGGTCCCATAACAAATCCCTCACACAGCAGACACCAAAGTGAGAAGGGGGTCTCCGGCAGGATAAATAGTTCAACTATTTTGCCTTTCCTCATGGTTTTCATAAATGCAAGCTTCATGCTAAAATTAAAATGGCAAAATCAAAGTCAGGCAAAGTGGCGATCTAAAAGCCAAATCACTACATTGCTGGAGAAGATAAAGAAGGGAATTAGAGAAGAACATCCCTTCCACCTGATGGTGGATAGAGAGGCAGAATTCACCGGAAACAAAGGGAAATTGTCCACTGCACACACACACGTGGGGTCGGGACTGGAGGGTCCCACTGTTACAGTGGCAAGCAGACTGTGAAGTTTTGTGACACTGGGAGAAGAATGCCTTCCAAGAAAAGCAAAAAATGCTGCTGGGTTTATACAGTCCTCGCCAGCAAAGTTTATGCTTTCAGAAAAACGTGTCTGGAAACGGGAGGGATTACAATGCGAGTGAGTCATTGTGTCCTCCCCCTCGCTCGCCAGGTCCGCCACAGCTTTCACAGATACACCCGGGAGATGGGGAGCCCTGGGTGTGCAGGGAACGGGGCTTTCCTTGCCTCGGGAGGAATTCCTCTCCCTCTGAAATGCCCTAATCTCTAGGACAGTTTTCTCTCTCCCCAGCTCATTGTCTGAGTAAGCTCTTACTGTAGGCAAGGAATCTTTGGCGACTTGGGCAGAGCCAAGAGCAGTCAACAAAAAAGTCGCAGTCACGCCACCCAGCCGCATGCCGGTGCTGGAATGCACCAGATAACTGTGGCGCAGGCTGGGCTGCTTCGCGTTTCTCTCCCTCCGACCGTGGACATTGCTTTGCAAGGTTTCCTTCACAGTTTGAAAATATTTGGAGCTGCTTCATAAATATTTTAATCACCTTTCCCACCTGCATATCCACTTCAACCTTGCTTTCTGACTTTGTGTAACAGAACACAAAGCTGTCCTCTCTCCCAACACTTTCTAGTTTTACTCTTAGTTCTATTATTTAAGCTGATTGCTTATTCATCAGCCAGGATTCTGGATATTTCCATATGATGTCCGTGGCATGGTCTCTCACGCCTCCTCTCCACGCCTTCCCTGCCTGGGAGCAAAGCCTGCAATTTGCTTTTGGATCCTGTGACTGAAGGTCCCTGGGTGGACTAAGGCACACAAGTGGGGGCGGAGCCTCCAGAGACATGGCTGTCTGCATGGATCAAACACAAACACAATGACATGCTGAACAGAGAAATCCCACCTTGGAGAGAGAGAGGAGAGAGAGAGAGAAAGAGAAAGTGCATGCTAGAGCACTGGGTTCCAAAGCCCCTGCTTGTGAGTCTAAGCTCTATAATCAAATGTGAAATATGGAATTTTGTAGAAATTTAAGTTCTACTTCCATTGTGTTAGGGTTAATAAAAAAAGATATGTATGAGTAGCTTTTTAAAATTCTTTCTCATAACTCCAGTTGAATAGGCCAAAAATGCACTGAGTTAATATGTCTTTCCACATTCTCTGATAGCCATTTTATTCTTTGAAGTATCATATATACAACTCTCAACCCCATATCATACCATTTGTTGAGATTTTTCATTTTATTGTCATCTATGTGGCCTACGGTAGTGTGTATGTGTGTGCATGTGTGTGTGTGTGTGTGTGTGTATGTGCTGGAGTGTTTTCAGTCGACCCTTGCACAACACGGGGGTGAGGGGTCCTGACCCCTGTGCAGGTTAAAATCCACATATCACTTTTACTCCCCCTCAAACTGAACTACTAATTGCCTACTGGTGACCGGAAGCTTTACTGATAGCTTAAACAGTGGATTAACATATTTTATGCAATCATGACAAACCTAACTTTTTCTTAATTTTTCTTGATATTTCTAGGCTGTAGAAATATCTGCAAGTTTTTTCAAATTTGTGAAAATCTCCAAAATTTTCCAACATATTTATTGAAAAAAATGCACACAAGTGGACCTACACAGTTTAAACCTGTGTTGGTCAAGGGTCAGCTCTATCATGCTTTGTGGTATCCAGGCATTTAGTGGGGCTGTTTGGCTGGGGGTCTCATACTAAACCTTTTGTTGATGTAGAACACATGGGGTATACAGTCCAAAGCAAAATTACAGGGAGGACTGTGTTTTAAGGGCGTGAAAAGAAGTTCAAAATGAAAAATAATTTTCAACACATTTGAAGAAGTCAGTAGATGAGTAGGTAAATTTTCTATAATATTTACCCAAAATAGATGATTTACTTTTTCTATCTTCTAATTAATAACCTGAATTGTTTTAGAAGTTTTAAGTTGATAGAAAGTGCGGAGTTCCCATCCCCCCTCCCACAGTCTCCCTGTTACTGTCAACCCCTCACATTGGTGTGGAACGTTTGTGGCAATCGACGAACTAACACTGATGCTTGATGGGAGCCTCTGGCCCTGAGTCCTGGGACTTCCTGCAGAACTGGTGACTGTTGCAAATGCACGGCCTGCTACTTCGCGGTCTTGTAGGTCCTATGAGCTCAGATTCCTGAGAATGCGTTTTTATTCCACTGAGCATCCCTTACCCAGAAATAGGAATTTGAAGGAGACATATCAAAATGCAGAGGACGTTAAATGTTTGCTAATGCACTTGACTTTAATTTTCTTGGATTCTATTTAGCAGCATGTATGTCACTTAAAATTTCCTCAGTTGTTTCTAAGAATGGATGCAAAGAGGATGATTCCCTTGCCAGAGATGGAGATTAGATGTGTAAGACCTGGGGTGTTTGGGGGAGGACGAGGGTGGCCGTACGGCTCTGCCTCCTTGGCTGGGCGACCTCGACTTTATCTGTCTGGGCTGCATTCATTTCAGTGCTCAGATGAGGAAGTTGGAGTCTAAATTGTCTTTAAGGGCTTTTTAGCTCTAAAAATAACCATCCTTCCTGGTTGCTGTGAGCTAGGCTGATGCTGTGGCACTCTACTCAGGGCAACAGAGTGAGGCTCTGTCGCAAAAAAAAAAAAAAACTCATTCTACCAGCAGTTAAATAATTCTTCGCACGTGATCATAAGTGTACAAGAAATAAATTTTTCTTAAAGTCAACGTCAGGCTAAATCTATTTATCTGTTCAGGAAATTGAAGAGTTGCCTTTAATATCTAATCTATTGTGATGACCACACCAGGCATCTTCCTTGCAGAATTTCCAGTGTTCCTTTGACATCTTTCCAAGAAAAGGAGGTCGAGGAGGGGTTGAGCATGGGTGTTCTGGAAGCATCATCTACTGTCCACCTCCTGGAGATGCCGAGATAGTAATTTCTTGCCACCATTGCCAACAACTCCATTGGGCCATCTGTTAACTAATGGTGTTTCTATTGCTTTTCCTGAGAAAAGAAACAAGAGTTTGGTCAGTGCCAAGAAACTCAGGTTCCTTATCTGCCTCTTTTTTATAGTTTAAATAAATTATTTTCTTTTCTCATCTTCTTAATCAGTGTTTCTCAACCCTGGATGCGTGATAGAACCACCTGAAGAGCTTTAAAAATTCCAGTGACATCATTTGAGACCAGGCCAGCGGCACCAGACTCTCAGGGAAAGCAGGCTGAGTTTGTGTCTTCCCTGAGGGTGGGGGCTGCTTTTGTTTTGGTCCTTCTCATGTCTTTCCCTGTAGTCCTTTCTCTTGTCTCATACTTTCTAAGGCAGTGATCCTGTAAGTGTGGTCCCCAGACAACAGCAGCATCAACATCTCCTGTGTAAGACGTGCCAGCCCTGCCTAGGGAGGGACGCTGGGGGTGCACCAGCCGTCTGGGTTTTAAGGCCCCTCTAGGTGCTGCTGGGCGGGCTCAGAATGCCCAGTCTGTGGTCTTCAACATGGACTCTCCTCTCTCAGAACCAGTTTAAACTTTCCATCTCCAGCTCCATTCAGCTAGTTCCAGGCGTTGGTCTAGGCGTCCCAGCAGCGCCATGTATTCATGTCAAATGCAAGACCTGAGCCTTGTCTTCTCGTCTCTTTAGCTTTCTGCATTCCTCGCCATGATTCTGAAGGCTTTTCTTCAGTTTCATCTTGTTCCTTCTCCCGGCAGCTGACCTGTTCCCAGCTGGCATGCCCCTCCACCATGGGCTCCCACAGAACCCTCCGGACAGGAGCTGGGGGGTTCCCCATGTCCCCGCCACTGTGCTCACCATCTTCGTTGCCACTCTCCAAAACAACTTCCTGTTTCCACCACTCCCTCTGCCGACACTGTGCCATGAACAAGCAGATCTAACAACCCACCAGCTAGAAGCCCCTTCCCCATTTGACGTGATGACAGTTGCCCTTTCCTGTGCCCCCAACCAACGTCAGACCCTGGCGGCTGGGAGCATGTGCAGCCTCGTAGCTTCCCACTTCTGTGGGTCGCAGCAGATCACTGTGGCTGCTGCCCTGGCAGCTCCCTCCTGAGGCTCAGCCTGGACCCGTCTTAATATCGATCATCCATCCTTCAAGACTCAGCTAAATGTGCTGCCTCCCACTGGAAGTGGCCACTCCTTCCTCTGTGCACCTGTAGCTTTTTCTCTGCAGTATTTATAACATTTGACACATCAGTATGAGTGTAATAGCATTTGCAACAAACAGAACCTAAACCCAGAAAAGCTCCCTCTGCCTCTCTCTATCCAGACTTCAGTGTTGGTTTATTTCTTCTTTCTCTCTGTGGAGTTACTGTCACTTCTGTAACCACCTGCTGCATCATCTGCTTGGGTGTCTGCGACATCAGCCAGCAAGTGTAAACACAGCCTCACCAGGGCCCCCTCCAAACACATGCCCTGTTGATTTTCTAATTTTTAAAATGATATTACTACTATCAGAGACCCCTGAACTTGCAGGATTGACACCGTTCCCTTTTTCTCATATCCATCATTTGCTCAGAATGGTTGGTTTTTCCTTTTTATTCTTTGTGTTTGAATTGTCATCTCCAGCCACCAGCCTGTGGACTTCCTGTCATTTCATGCCCGCTAATGCGCAGCAAACACAGCTGGCCAAGTCTTCTGTGTTCCCCAATATGCGTGTTGGAATCTTAATTCCATTGTCAGGTGGGACCCAGGTAGTCGGAAGCTGCACCTACAGCTCTGTATGGAAGGGACTGTTACTGTGGACCTCGGGAAGACAAACACTGGTCTGCTTATGAATAATTATGCCACGTTAGGGAATGAGCATTATTCATATTTCACTCCTATTCAAACCCAATAAATTAACTTCATTGTCTTTGGCCTCACCCCTGAACACTCTCTTGAGCAGGTTTCCCACATTTGCCATTACTGTCAGTAAGACATTTTTGTTTTTAGCAATTTAGAAAGTTGAGACCGTTTTATATAATAGCAATGCTCCAATCTCTCATAACAGTCAAAGCATCTGCCCTTCCTTGCAGGAAAGGCTAATGCAGGGCTTGAGGATCTGGGCAGGAGGACGCTAGCCTGCCTGGGCTTCCTGGCTGCTGCCCCGCCACAGGGGCCAGGACTTGGAAGCAGAGAAGTAAGTGGGGAAAGGTCTCTCTGGCCAGGTGCGGGTGATCTGCAGGTGGGGGTGATCTGCAGGTGGGGGTGATCCACAGGTGGGGGTGATGATCTGCAGGTGGAGGTGATCTGCAGGTGGGGGTGATCCGCAGGTGGGGGTGATCCGCAGGTGGGGGTGATGATCTGCAGGTGAGGGTGATCCACAGGCAGGCAGGCATCCCGCCCTCGCTCGCTCTCTCTCTGTCATGGGCCTGGCGGACACCATGCGCACCCACCGTCCACCCTGAGCTGCAGCTCCCTGGCGAGGGCTGAGCCAGGCTCTAATGCTTGGCTGTGGCACCCCTTGGCTTCCTTCCAGGACACCCCACAGCTCCTTTCTGCTTCCTCTGGCAGGCAGTGCCCTCGGCCTTCCAGCATGACGAGAGCCCAGTGATTTCTGGAAGCATCTACTTGCACTGGGGAAAAGGTCAGTGGCATGCCCCAACCATTGGCACAAGAGCTTGTCTCCTCTGTTGGCCACTGGGGGCTGCTCCCACCAGCCTCCAGGTTCACAGCTACCCAGATAAGAGTCCAGGGTCGGTGTTGGCCTCCCACACCCTTCAGTAGACCTGCGTTGGTTGCCCTCCCCAGAAAGCCTCCCAGCGAGCTTCTGCGGCTCAGAAAGCCCCCCCAGGGCTGAGGATGAAGGCAGATGACCTTTGCTCTCCATTGCTCTCCAAGACCCTTGTTTGTTCTGAGGTGGGAAGGAATGTGGAGCACTCCAATAACTTTGCTCAATAAATCCTCTGTCTTTCTCTACCTGTAAATCATTCACATTCTCTCCCAGCCTCTGCTGGGGAGTGAGTACAGACCTCAGAACCAGTTTGTGGTCGGCACATACTGCACACAGTTCTGCGTCGCTTTTCAGCGTGTGGCATAACCAATGCATGTTCTCCTCACCTTTGGGGATGCCGCTGAGAACAGAAAGGCCTTATTTAACATCTGGCTACTCAGTTAACTGTAGCAATATATGTGTTACTATAACGTGCCACACAGTAGCAAGTTCAAATAGAAGTGTCAGAGCTAAGGCTCTAGAACTGGTAGGGGCCCTGCAGCCTCGACACTGTCGGGGTCAGTCCAGCTGCCTCTTTTCCCACGCGGCCCGTGTTTGAGGGTCTCTACTGCTTTCCTGCTTTCTGTTCTCTCCTTTCTCTAGTCAAGTCTCCCGTGGCAGCCAGTTTCAGCCAGTTTCCCGTGTGCCTCTCTGTGTGTGCGCACATGTGCATGCGCACTCTGCCAAGCAAACATTCTCAGATTTTGCAAATTCACTTGATCAATATTAAAATTAAAAGAGGTTTTTTTTTGTTTTTTTTTAAAGTCAACTCTGTTCCCAGGGAAACTTTTCTTCTTCTGTTAAGTTTTCCAAAAATATTTATTATCAGTGTGTGACTTCTCTCCCAATTTGTAGCTCCCTGGAGCTTGTTTTTTTAAATTATTTTAATAACATCCTGGTGCACACTGCTCTCTGCATTTTCTGCCTGAGCACAGTGAAAGGGCTCAGGAGGGTCCCAGGGGGAAGTCAGAGACTGGAATCTTTTTACCCAAAGCCCTAATTCTTAGCATTTAGATATCAAGCAATTTCCTTTTGTCTCTAGAAGATACTAGGCAGATTGCCAGCTGCCTTGGGTCTGCAGCTCCTAACTTTGAGAAATTTTAGGACATTTACTAAGCATCTTAGATTGAAAAGGAAGAATCCCTCTTTCCAATATTTATAAATACTATGTCTCCCCTTCAGTTTCTGTAAATATAACCCAGTGGCATTATTGTTGAGTAGAACATATTCTATATTAGATTAAAATAAAATATTTTATTTTACTTATAATCCACAACCATGCTTATTTCTTCACTTCATTTTACTTCAGATTGTTAGACCAGGTTTTCAAGGTCAGCCCTATGCTAATTTGCACAAATAGTTGAAGGTACTGTGGGGAGTGTATAAAAGGCCCAACCATCTTACTGTCTATAAGGTGAAAGTTTTTGGGGTTTTATTTGTAGCCAGAGAGACCAAATTTTTCTCCTTCTAGTCACTGATGCACCCATATCAATACACAATTTTAGAAGAAACCCTTTTAATTCACAATAGCAAACATATGAAAAAAACCTTCCAAAAATGATGGGGAAATCGAGTTTCATTCTAGATGGGCAGCAGAGAGAATGATGGCAGGTGTGGGTGACAGGGGTGTTTTCTTCTTTTGCCAAAAGGCTGACCAAGAATTGCATGTAAAAAAGTCCCTGAGAGGAAAGAATTCATGAGCACGCGGATGGGCTGCAGGTGAGTTGTGTGCCATGGCCACCTTGCTCTTCCCCGCCCACCCTCCATCCTGCTTCCCTGTGAGCAGTGGAAGTGAGGCCCGAAGCCTTCCCTCCAGCTCTTTTGGGAATATTTTTTCCATTCTGCTGTTTTACACTCACATATTAAAAAGAACAGCTCGTTGAATCTCTATTTTTCAATTAATGTCAAGAATGAAGTAATACTCCCTGAATGGTTATTATTCTTTCTTTACCCACTACTCTCTTAATTTGTAATGAAATAATATAATAGTTTTTATAGAGATTTTAAGTATAATGCAAGAACGTTTTCTTAAAATTTGCACTAAGCTTCAAAAATACATAGACAGCAATTGTTCCCATTTAAATAAATGCTTTAATGTTTCCCATTGCTCGGATATCTCTCTTCGGTACCTTGTTTTCTTATTTTTTGATCTCTTTATCCTGGTTTACTTTTAGAAAGTTAATTTGTGAAAAGAAGTTTTGATTGATATACTTTCTATGATATTTTATTCATTTAATTTTTAAACTTACTTATTTTGATTGTTGCATATGTATGAGAGTTGGTCGAGTATTGAACTCAAGAGTTATAATAATTTTCTCTTAGAATTATGTAAAGCTTCCTCTACAGACATCGAAGCCAATCTGATTCTGCTTTCTTTGTAGGAAAATGGTCTACTCCAAGTAGATGCATGTTTTATTGTTTTTTCATATTACTGGTTTCTTACTAATTTTTAATTGAAATTCAGGCTTTATACCACAGAAGACGTCTCTAATTGATCAGAGCATCCTTCCTTGCTGAACTCAAGACAGAACCTCAGAATCTTCCTCAAGACAGGTGGCCACTTTCAAACAGCAATAATTGTTGCACAAGATAAAAACTCTTTTCCATCACTTTGCTAAATAATAGAAGGCTTTTAAATCAACTTTCTAAACTAATTAAATTTTCTGTGGTAGATTTTATGTTATTTACTGCTTTTATTACACTTTAAAATTTGGAAGTACACTTTTATTTCCCAGGGTGCTTTATTTCTTTAATATTGTTTCATGCTCGTGGCAGGCTTAGTATGGTGGTTTTGATGTTTTCTGCCTAAATTCATAGTCTCCTTTAGGTCATGAGGACTTCTCAAAAGTTTGCTTACATTTATCAGTGACGTCATTAGCAACTGATGTCACTCTTTTGGTTACAGAGCAAGTTCACCATCTGCTAACCCTGGGTGAACACGACCCAGAAGAACTTCTGTCTGCTCAGCTCTGCTCCGGTCCTTAGGCACTCAGAGCTGAGAGCTGCTCACAGGCCGGGCCGGGGACAATCAGGGGGTGAAGGCACCGCCCCTTTCTACAGAGGGCGCCTCAGAGTGGGTAGGTGGCACCTGCACAGGCTTCTGGGACAGCTGGTCCGTATTTCATACGTATAACTAGGACCTCTTGATAGTATATAAGTTTTACAATCTTTTCCTTATTACATTGGCTTTGACATTTCTGCAAGAAATTGGGAGAGGTAAGGATTCACACGCATGGCCCTATACCTGTTCTAGAGTATTTAAAAATTACCCTTTAAAATTTATTTTTAAAACCTAGCACTTTAGAATCACCCTTCATATAACACTGTTCATATGATTATACATGGTAAGTTGAAATGTCACTTCAACTCCTTTCTCATTCCAAATCAGAGTAATATGAAATATGAAGTCTGTATTTGCTTTGGACTTTTAAAATTCAGAACACTCTATAGTTTTTATCTGAGACCCTCAGATAGGTGTGCATCTTTTGTAGAATTATCCTTTATCAAAACTGCAGGAGATAAAGTTGGAACAACTATTGCTGCTTCTTTAGCAAAAGGTGGGATCTGTGTTGGAGCGATGCTCGCTGCCTTCCCGTGGTCACGTGGTGATGGATCTGTCCCACCAGTCAAGCTTCCGTCCACCCCACTATGCTGGCTTCCTGTTTCCACCAAATCTTCTCCTTTTCTCCATCGAATTCTAGTTTTTTGGGTCACTGTGTACATATTCACTGAATCCACAACACCCTCAAGTGACTACATTCCATTATATTTAACTACATGTGAAGGCCAAGGTAGATTTCAGATTCCTGAACATGAAATATCAATCAGCCCTCTGAAACAGCAATACCAAAAATTCAAATACCAGTTTAGAAGAAGCATAAATCCTCCAAGCACGATGGAATGTTTTTAGGCAACAATTGCTTGAATTTCATAAATAGAATCCCTCTACCCAGTTTTCAGGAAGTCAGCATTATGTCCATGTGCAAATTATGAGATATTGTCCCTTCCACTAACAGCTTCACCAAAGCTCTGTTTTATTTGAGTTCCAAACCATCTTTAGGTTACGGTTGAAGTGCACCTAAAAGTAAAGAAGGGGCCGGAGTGGCATGAGTGGCGTGAGGAAGAGAGATCTCTGTAAGTCAAGGCGGCAGATTCTGCTCTCAGAAGCTCCACGTCATTTGCTGCTCTGCAGAAATCTACCACGTACTCATTCACCCAGAGATGGCTTCTGTACCATCAAACCCATCACCAATCAAACTGAGCAGTGAGAGGGTAAAGGAATCTGAACCTTTGATTAGGAAAGAGGCATGAACTTCAATCGTAACAAGTGAGGATGGTACCGGAAACCTCAACCTAAGTCATACAGAAATTATCATAGATTCTAATATATTGTGATTTCAGTCTATTTAAATCATGCACAAAGGAAAAAATAAAACAGGTTCTAAATTATCTTATTAGTAAGACAAAATGCCAATATCATGCAGACTTCTTTAAAAATAAATAAACCTTGGCAGGGGTTGCCTGGAAAATCACTTCAAGTCTAGTTCCAGGAAATACATCTCAGTTTGTTCTAAGCAACAGACAGAAACTGTGTTACTCAGTTCAACTGCCTGGGGTTGATAAGGTGTAACAGTTGCAAATCTAACGGGCTTCTCCGAGTGGGTCCTGAACATAAAAACTCATGTTGGTTCAAAGCCTTTCCCCTGGGCCATCCAGCCGACCTCAGCCACCAGGTCTAGAAAGGACACTGGATAGTCACTCTCCACTGCATTGAAAAGACTCTTTCTCCTTAATGAAAATGAAAAGACTCAGTGTGTCTCAGCCCTTTTACACTGCTACAGCAAATGCCTTGGACTGGGTAATTTAGAAATAATAGAAATGCATTTCTCACAGTTTGGAGGCTGGGAAGTCCAAGATCAAAGTGCCTGCAGACTTGGGGTGTGGGGAAGGCTCACTGGCCTTCAGAGGTGGCACCCTCTGGCTGTGTCTTCCCCAGCTGCAGGGCAAAAAGGGATGAACTGGCTCCCTCAAGCCTTTTGTGAGAAACTAACTCCATTTATGAGGGAGGGGCCCTCACGTCCTAATCAGCTCCCAGAGGCCCCACCTCTTAATATTACTGCACTAGGGATTATGTCTCAACATGAATTTGGGAGGGACACAAACATTCAAAGCATAGCACAGTGGAAAACCGAGTTTAAACAATTATTGGAATTGAAATTACTTGGTCTATTTGAATGTAGCATCCTTTCTTCCTGCCCCCCGCCCCCAGCAAATCGCCAAGGTAAGAGTGAGGGATAATGTGTTATCGCTATGAAATAAATGTCAACAGGGCGCTAGAATCAGCTTCCATTTCTCCCAAATCCAAATTGTAACCTCGATTCTCCATTTTCTCAAAAGTCTCTCCCTCCCTCCCCTCCCCACAAGCGCACACACAGGCTATATAATTTATTTTTACAAAAGATAAGTAAACGGACACCCAGAATTGTAAAATGGATGTCTATAACAAAAGCAACAATGATTACAATGACTGAAATGAAACACACTCATACTATGTCCTAACAGTGATTGAGATTTAGCGAGTAGCCTGTCGTTGTAGTAGCTCCTTTGTTTTTAGTAAGAATTGATTTACATACTTTTTGGCTCTGAAGCCTTGTAGGATCTCGAATTTCCTCCCCTCCTCCCCTCCCATCCCCTCCCCTTTCCTTCTCTCTCTTTCATCAATTCCTTCTCTCTAAAGTATGGGCTGGCTCCTCGGTGGGAGGTGGGCTGCCGCGGGAACACACCGGGTTTTGCCCCCGGGAGTGCGCGGCAGGGAGCAGCACGACTCTGAATAAAATTACAGGAGGAGGAGAAGAGAGGGGGTTATTTTTGCCTGTGATTGGGGGACCCTGGAAAGTTTCAGTAGCTTAATACTTTTTTAAGTATGTCCTGACATCACAGCCTATGTTTCACCAATTAAAGACGGCACAGGGAACACAGCCACCAGCAGAGGGAGTGGGAACACGCAGAGCCCCTCCCTGGAAAAAAAAAAAAAAAATGTGCTTTCTGGTGGGAGAGGCGCCTGGCGCCCCCCGGGGGGGAGTTAACTCTGGGGATGTGGCTCCAGGTGAGGTGAGATTTAGAAGGTCTTTGAGGACTACAATAGAAGGGTTGAAATTAATTCTGAAGAGAGTAGGGCCATGTTCACATTACTGAGAAGGGGGCTCTTATGAACTCATCTGTGTTTTCCAAAGGCCATTCCCATAATAAGGTTGGGACTAAATCAGAGGATGTGTCTGGAAGCTTTCTTGTTTTCTCTTGCACATCTGATTCTGTGGTCCAGTTAAATTAATTTTTGTCTTTGGTATGAGGTAGAGGACAAAGTTAATGTTTAAAATACAGATGTCAGATTTACCTCGCACTACCTATGGTGATGACCAGACTTACCCCACTGAGTTTTGACGGCTCCTTCACTGCAAACCAGGTGACTCCCTGTGGTCAGTGGCTGCAGGAGGATCCTAACCATGGTCCCCTTGCGTCCACTCCTTTGTCTCTATGACTTTCACCTTCATCCAACTCTGCTTTGGAACCAGGCATGTGACTTATCTTGACCAACTGGATATAAGTACAGGACCTCAAAGTACATTTGAATCTCCATGTGCCCCTTTGCACGATTGAGCTTGCTGTGTTTGGGATCTCTGCATTTGCTGTGAACACACACACACAGGGACTGAGGGATGTGAGAGGCCCGTGGGCGAGAGCCCAGGCATATTAGCCGTTACAGCTGAAACCATCATAAACTGGCAACAGCAGCTGACCCCAAACATGTAGTACAGTCCGGCCTCCATCAACAAAGGCTCTCTCCAGACCTGTAGCTGATCACAGATGCCCAGGTGAGATTAGTAAAACTGCCCAGCTGACCACTGAAGCATGAGCAGTAATAATGTACATTGTTTTAAGGCATTGCATTTTAGGGTAGTTTGCAAAACATCATTACCATGACGATAGGTAACAAATGCAGAAATTGCTACATAGAACTGGGGTGCTGGTGCTGCCATAGCACAGATGTAAAACGCCCATCCTTGGAGTGGGGCTGGGTGGTGGGCCAAGATCTGAGAAGGGAAGAATATTTAGCAGGCTGGAGTTGTGGTGCCTGTGTTATGTGGTGGTGGAATAATTTGCAAAACAATCATGTGTGGTAACTTGGGAGATAGCAAATGTACCTAATAAACTTTGGGATTTGAACAATTAAATTTTAAGGCAGAATGTTGAATGCTCAGCTGGCTTTTACTAGCTAAGTATGATAAGGTATTACAAGAAAAAAAAATGAACTATAGGAATAATGGGTCATTTTATAATCAGAATTTAGAGGGAATACGGAAGAGCCAGAATTTCCAACATTGGGATGTAAAATTGTTTTTCATCTCCAAGATTTCCACTGGGTAAAAGAGTCTCAGGATAAAATTCTCAATTATGAGTGGAATTAAATTAACCATATGTCTGGGGGACATTTTCTGATGACCTTAGTACATCTTGTCAGCTATTGAGAAATGTAACATTGATATAATACTATCGTCTGATCCATAGTTCATATTGAAATTTTATTAATTTTCCCATTAATGTTGCTAGTGGCTACATTTCCTTTTTATGCACCAGGGTTCAATTCAGAACTCAACGTTGCCTTTAATTGCTGCGGCAAGTGAGTCTCCTTTAATTCAGAAAATGTACTCAGCCGTCATCTTTTATGATTTTGACTTTAAGAATTCAGCCCAATTACTTTGTAGAATGTCCCTCAATTTGGGTTTGTTGCATGTTTCCTCATGATTGAATTCAGGTTATAAGGTTATGTTTCTTTTCTTTTTTTCTTTGGCAGGAATACTAAAGAAGTAACGTTTCCCTCTCAGGGCATCATATGTGGAGGCATCTGATGTCAGTCTGTTCCCGAGTTAAGGACATTAACTCAGGTTACTTGGTTAAGCTCGTGTTAACCCATCATAAAGTTGTTATTCCCCTTGTAAATTAACCAATGATTTTGAATCTATGTAGCTGTTTATCATTTATCAAATGTTCTCTCATTATTTTTTGCATCCATTGATGACTCCTGCGTGAATCCATCATGACATTACTATGGTAAGGCTATTTTCTTCACCAAGCATACGCCATTCCTGGTTGTTGGTCGTACATTACAAATCAAGTCTCAGTAGTTTAAGCAGAAAATAAAATTATTAAGAGATATTAGAGACCCTCAGATTGTGTCACAGAGGCCAGAGACCCACTCTTTGAGAGGGTGCCCTCAGGAGCAGCACCCACAGGACACAGCGGGCTGCTCCAGTGGGAGGTGCACTGCACCATGGGGCTCAGCCCTGCAGATGACACTGGGGCTGCTGGGCGTGGGGGCCACGGCTGGTCTTGGTGGAGGGGGTCCCTGCCTTCTCCGTCACCACAGTGACTCTGCGAGGTAGCTATTCCTCAGATTCTCTGGTTTCTGGAGAGAAGCCTCTTTCATGCCCATACAAATATGCTAATTGGTGGAGCCAAGGTCCCTTGCTCGCACCTAAGCTGCAAGAGAAGGCTGGGCAGTGCGAGATGGCGTCTTCCTTGTGAGGGCAGAGCTGGTCAGATGAGGAACTCACTAACCACTGGAAAGGAATGTTTGGAAGACTTTAAAAAATGATAATTTTTAACAGTAGGGTTTTTCTTTTCCTCCCTCCCTTCCTTCCTTCCTTCCTTCCTTTTTTCTCTTTCTATTTTTTCTTTATTTTCTAAAATATTTTCCTTATTTTTTTCTAATATTACTTTCCATTATATTAAAACAGCTTCTTCATTCTCCTTTTAATTAATATTGTCAATGATTTAATAAATATGGTTCATTCTAAATTTTTTTCAGCAATATTTGCAATTATTTAGGCCTTTTATTCTCCTTCCACAATAGGACAAGGAGTATGGTATTCTTTAGCTCGCAACTAAACTAAAGAATCCCTCGGCCTGCTTATGTTGTCTAGAATTTTAACCTCAATCCTTTAATACACAAAAATAACATTTAGAGTTAATTACCTTAACACATATGTTACTAAGGTCTTCACTGAGCATGGTTTCTTTAATCCCCACCGTGCCTTTAGGTGTACTTTCCCTTTTTATTAATGTGCATTTCCTCCTTTAAATGTAGAATGTTGATAAACTCAAATTTTTAAGATTAAAAATGTCTTTATTGTATCATAAATTTGAATAGACGTGGATCAGCCTATATGAGGTCTGTCCAGAAAGTGTACAGCCATGTAATACGAAAAATGGAGGCATTTGTTGAAGAAGATACAAGATACAACAAACATCGTACTTAGGACAATGACGCCTCAGTCCCCTTCAAAGTAGGCACCTTGGAACCCCACACAGTTCTCCCAGCGTCTCTTCCACTGTCCAGAACACTGCAAAATCCTGTGTTGGAATCGCCATCAACTGCCTCACAGTATTTCCCTGAATTTCATGGATGGTCTGAAATCTCTTCCCTTTCAAAGGTGATTTTAGCTTTGGAAAAAGCCAGAAGTCGCAGGGTGCCAAATTTGGGCTGCAGGGGGCCGAGTCACCAGGGTGATTTGATGTTTTCCCAAAAAATCCTGCATGAGACGTGATCCATGGGCGGCTCGTTGTCCTGATGAGCTGCCAGTCAGCAGTTGCGGGAGCTGCGGCCGGCCTTGTGCTGCGTCTGCCAGCTGGCGAGGAGCACCGGGGCAGTCCTCCTCATCAACTGCTTGGCCTGGAGGAGAGTGCTCGTGATGGACAGCACCCTCCCGATCAAACAAACACGGTTAACATGGTCTTGATCTTGCTGCGACTTTGCGGGGCCTTCCTCAGACGTGGAGAGCCAGGCGACTTCCACCGGGACAACTGGGCCTCCGTTTTCAGGCCATGGCGGTAGACCCCGGATTCATCTCCGGTTATGACCTTCTTGAGGAAATCGGCTTCATTGGAAGCGATTTGAATCAAGTCAGTAGCAAATGCAGCACGATGTTCCTTCCGCGCTGGTAACAGAAGCCACGGAGCCATTTTGCCAGGACACGTTTCATGCCAAGATCCTGAGTCAAAATCTCGGACGCAGTAGTTTTTGGAATCCCCAGATTAGCTTGCAGTTCTCACGCTGTCGCGCTGATCTTTGTTGGCTGCAGCCCGTACACGTTCTGCAGGTGCTCTGCTTGCTGCAGGCCTTCCAGGACGTGGGTCACACATTCTCGACCGTCTCTGAAGCATTCGTGCCGCACTTTCACTTGCGCTGCACTCACTGCATCGTCCCCGAAAGCCTTCTGAATCATCCCGATAGTTTCCACGGCGGAACGTTCAAGCTTAACGCAAAACTTGAAGCAGATTCCTTGCTCTACTCGGTCCTTTAGAATGCGATGGCCACACAGTGCGCACGCTCGCTCCACAGCACCCAGCGCCCCGCTGATGAGCGCAGTGAGGGCGTCACTGTTCACACGTGTGCATCCCGGTCCACTCGCCCTGGCTGCGGGGTACACGGATGTCTCGCCAACCGTTCCCGTTATACTGACAATGGCTGGGTACTTTCCTGACAGCCCTTGCAATTCCATGCGGGTTTTGTTCCCCCTCAGCACTGTGAAGATGTTATTTCTATTTCTTGATTCCTTCATTAATTTTTCCAACCATAAGTCTGTTATTCTAGCAGATATTTCTTTTTAATTTTTGACAATCTTTTTTTTTCTTTGCCTTGGTGTTCTCAATTTTACTATGTTATGTCTTAGTATGGGTTTTTTAAAACTCCCTCCAAACTCAGATTGAGTTTACTAGAGAAGATGTAGACTTTTTCAGTTGGAAAATAATCATCAGCTCTCAGACCATCACTTCTCTGTCAGTGTCTTTCTCATCTTCTTCTAGAGGTGTCACCGAGAGTTCACTGGAGTCTCTCAGTCTGTCTTCGGCATCTCTTAGTTTTCCTTCTTTTTTAAAAAGTCCCTTCTTAGTGTAGTCGCCAGTGCTATCTTACTATCTGGCACTCGTTTGGGGAGCTCAACTGTGCCTTGCTCTCCACTCCCGTCTCCAGGTCGACTGCCCTGATGTTTTAGGCAACACAGATGTTAAGAGAGGCTCACTTACTCACGGGTTCGTACGTCCATGCATTTATGCCTGATTTCAGCAGGAATTCAGTGAGTACCTATTGGCACTGTGCTTTGTGCTACAGGTGACTATTCCAAATTTTTATTAGATTAGAAAATGGACCAATTTTTCTTTACATAAATATTTTTATCTTAGTTCAAGGTAAAGAAAATGTGATCATTAATAATGTAAATCTCAAGTTATTACGCTTAAAAGGTGTTCAATTCAAAATCCAGAAGTTGGCCACTGATTGAAAACAAAGCATTTTTTTTTCCCTCTGACATTTTACTCTCTGTGGATTGGTATATGATACTTTATTCCTTGTGATAATACAAGTCCTGTACATTTTCACACAACAGAAAAATTCAGGCCACATTCAGTTGTCTTTTTATTTTCCAGTGTATACACTAGAAGTCATGAATATTCTCTTTAGGTAGATGGCTGTGGTTAGGTCATACTTTTCCCCTTTCTTCTTCCTCCTTCCTCTGCTTTTCCTTTTCCTCCTTTTCCCTCCGTTCATCAAACGTGTATTTCCTGTGGTGTGCTAGGTGCTGGTGGTCCTCACGGCAAAATACACAGTCCTTATCTTTCAAGACTTCAGATCCTCTGGACTATCAGTTCAGGGACAGAGTGTAGCCATAGCAAGCTCCGTGCTGCCCCAGGCAGCTGTGGCACTGGAGAGGGTAAACCCAAGAAACTCCCGAGGAGGCGATGATGGAATTGAAGTCTTAACACATTACCTGCCACGTGAGTTGTATTTAACTCACATTAGTCTTGAGCCCAGGGCCTCATGAAGCATGTGTAACTCACATGTCTCTTCACCTTGGGAGCCCAAAGAACTGGTTTTCAAGTTGCATATAACTCATGCACAAAAAAAACAATAAAAAAAATAAATTTTTTTTAATTATAAAGGATTGTTTTGTCTTCCAAGTTTTTATCCTATTTTTGTAATAAAGCACAGTGGCTCTGAGGAAAAAAAACATTTTTCCTAGTGTGGCAGTCAATGTGTTAAGAAAGGCGAATGGGGTTACATAAGAGAAAGGGGCTGAGTCTCAGCAAAAGCAGCAGTCAGAGGAGCCGGAGTTCAAACGCCTGTTTTGCCCTTGACTGGCTATGAATTTGACAAGTCACTTAACATCAGAAGATCCAGTTTCCTCGTTTGTAACATGGGTTCATGACATCAGGCTCATGGGGAAGAGCGCACCAGACAATACGTGCACAGAACTCTTGGCATCGTGCCTGGTTAGGGAAGGCCCCCCCCCAGGCGTGGGCAGGCACGGCCCCAGGTGTTCAGGGACGGCAGGTGCAGGTGCTGGTTCCTCTTGCCTTCACTGTCAAACCACCAGCACATGACTGCCTGCAGGAACTTTGCTGAGGTCCTGGGGCTCACTGGAACAGTGGCGCCTGCTGTTTCCACACATCAAGCGCCCTGTTATGACCGCTGACCGCTTCCTCCCTGGGCAGCTGTGCACTCATTTCCCAGCAGCCGTCGTCAGCCTCCAGAGACCAAGTGCTTCTGCTCGGCTCCCTACTGGGGCCAGTGAAGCAATGGACCGAAGGTATGGGGATGACCAGTCAGATGCTCCTGCCCAGGGGGAGAAGCACAAGCCCTGGGCGCCTGATCATGTGGTGTCCAGGACCAGAGCTCCCTGTGGGGAGGGAGTGCAGAGCCCAAAGTCAACCGTCCTCTGGTGGCTTTGCCCTGCACTGTCAAGGGATTTGCAGAGACCCTGGTCAGATTAAAGCTGCTGAGGCTGAACATGTGCCCACGGACTTAAAGTGGCCTGGAAATGTCCTGGCCACTCCTCCACCTCCCACCAGTTATCCCAGTGGCAGGAAACAACTTTAAGATCTTTAAGTGATTAAAATGCAATCAATCAATCAATCAATCAAATAGAATTTGCTTTGGCACTGCATTTGGAAAGAAAACAAGATTGGCAACTTTGTTGAGTGACTTAGATCAAACATAAATCAAGTCCTTTGTTAAAATCTGAACATACTTTGTTACCATTCCAATTACTTAAATTTTGAAGTTAGAGAAGATGCACATTATTTTATTGAACTCTGATTTAGTGTGAGGTCAGAGATCCCTGCTTCATATAAGGTTCCTTAATTCCTTGTTTTGAGAATAGATCAGGATGCAAGAAATGCTTGACCTAGATAGAAAATCCCTGAAGTGCGAAGGTGACAAACTATGTACATGAAATCCCTGGGAAAGAGATCACGTTTGGGCAGGGGTGGCCCTCAGGAATCTCCCTCTACCCAGCCCCTAAAAAGCCCAGACTCCTGGCCCAGGTCTAAACTGTTAAAGTTTTAGGGTCTCTCGGTCAGCCTTTTCCTTTCCTTTAGAAAACATTAACCTGGGGACCATATTTGTTAAATGACATATTTCCATCTTTCTCCTAATAATTGTTAATAGCTGTTGAGCACATGCTTTTCCGGCCAGTGTCTGGCCCAGCAGTGGGGGTGCAGGGCCCGTTCACCATCCCGCTGTTGTATCCAAAAGGACCACTGGGAACATGTGGATGCAAAGCGCAGACAGAGGTTAGACTTGGGTGAGGAATAAAGAAAATTTGAACATAAACAGTAAAAAATTAATAATAAAAGTATATTTCTAGCCCAACTTCCCCTTTCCAAATGTGGCAAAGTTTCAGACATGCTAGGAAGTTTATGCCTTTAGCTGGAGAAGCCCAAGGTCTCCTATGTGACAGCCACTGTGTGTGGGCGCGGGCTGGATGCAGCTTTGCGCACTTGGTAGACCAGTCCAGATATACATCGGCAACTTACTGCAAATTCTCACTTTTCCCCACATCTGTCTGAATTCGGTTCAACAGGCTCTCATTAGGTGATTGTCTACTGGCAGTCCAGGGACTGGGATGCATTCTGAGTGACATAACAAAGAGAACAGGGAGAGCATTTTCATTCAGTGCCCACTTGGCCAAGTCTGAGCTGTGCATTCTATTAATGCGTATTAATTCTATGGCACCAGGTCTCACAGAGAATACACTGCAAAGGGTGCTACTAAGTTTCAGATAAATACAACACGAGGCAAAGCACCACACGTGCTCTCTTTAAGGGTTTGGGTAAAGAGTTTATTACTAAAGTGACAGTGATGGGCAAAGAAGGAGGGACATTGGGTGAGAGTCATGAAGGGCCTTGGCAGCAACAGGATGTGGACACGTTTCTTTCTGGGCACCCAGCAGAAGGTGAGGAGGTGGACGGAGGGGAGGATGTTCTCAGGTGAGTTGGGGTAAAGTTTGAGCAGAGATTAAGAAACACAGGAGGAGAAAGGGAGGAATATGTCTGCTTATATTATCAAAGGTCTTTCACATCAATCTAAGAAACATTTATTTTATTAGTTCAGCAGTAGGTGGGGGGCATTATTAAGTTTTAGAATGCTGTCGTGGTGCCCTGAATTTAGAATAGCCAGGGCAGGACGGCGACCATGTACCGGCAGGCACAGCCAGGCCTGGTGCTCTGCGCCAGGTCAGGGCTTGCCCAGGTGCTGGTCACTGGCTGAATGTGGTCACTGAGCACTTGAAATCAGGCTAGTCTGCATCAAAATGTGCCCTAAGTAAAAACACACTAGATTTCAAAGACTTAGTACAAAAAAAGAACTGAACTATGTCAGTTATTTTTTCGTATTGGTTACATTTTGAAGTGGTAATATTTTTGATAAGTTGGGTTAAACAAAATATATGATTAAAAAAAGATTCAACTGTTTCTTTTTAATTCTTAATGAGGCTACTAAAATGATTTTAAATTGTCTATGTCTCTGTTGGGCAATGCTGCACTCGGCAATGGGAGCCTGGGGGGCGGTGGGCACAGGAGGGCCTGGGTGGGTCCATCACCCGAGATGTGGGACATTAGGGGTAAGGCTCCTGGGAACAGGAGGAAGGACATCCTGTTGGAGGGACATCCTTTTGGGGTTGAAAAGCATGAAGAATGTGTTTGCTGCAGGTTGTTTCTAAAACACCAAGGAGTTTAAGCAGTTGGTCCAAAGACATATCAGTGTGGGTCAGAGTTGGGACTCACAAGCCATATCTGCCTAAGGGAGGGCACCTCCCAGGGTCACTCATCTAGCAGAACTTGGGGAACCCAAGGTAGTACAATCTACCTGAGTGGCAAGAGAAGTAAGGTGCATGAGCCAGTCATCTGTGATTTCCTTCCAGAACTGGCAATGTGTGCTCCCCGACCAAAGCTCTCTGGCTGGACAGGCAAAGGGGTCTGAACGGCACTATGCCGCCCACCAAACTTTGCCAGCAGCTCGCCCCGCACTGTGCAGCAGACGTCTAGGACCACCGCTCGCCAATCCAGGAGTGTGGCGCCCTTGACTTCCCTCTTCCACCAAACCTGTAGGTTCCTTTTTGCTCCTGCAGGAAAAATCCCTTTATTTGACACGTAGGTGGCCCCACGACTTCCCTATCCTGGTTTGTTTTAACCTAGGTTGAATGAAGAGGAAATCCGATGATCACTTTTTATATTCTACAGCCCCACCTATTTTCTAAGCCTACAGTACAGATTTGTGTAATTTTTCCACATACGTAAGCTGAATTCCTGGAAAGCATTGATCGGCTTTAGCAATATTTTCAGCCACCAGGAATGTTCAAATTGTATGTTTAAGCTTGGTCTGAGCAATATGAATGTCTCCTATTGTCTGGCATTTAAAAAGTTTTCTTGCAATTTGATAAATATAAAACTATCCCTCTGGAGACATACAGACAATTGAGGCTTGAAAACATTTCTGTAATGAATTCAGTAGAATGAGATTGTTTTGTAATTGGATTAAGATTTAATAGTCTTCGGGGAAATCACTTAACCTCATGGAACTTGGACAGTTCCTTGGCTGTTGAGGGAGGTTCACCTACAAAGGGCCTATGAGAAAGCTCAGGAAAAGTGCTTTCCCAACAAGACAGATTTGAGAGTGATGCGGATCCTCCTTCACAGAATCACCCCCAGGCGGGGCAGAAAAGGGACCGGGCCAGGGGCAAGTGCAGGCTCCCTCACGCTCCTTTCACGGAACAGTATCAGATTCGGGCACCTGACAAAGGAAACCAGTCGAATGGTAGCCTCTTTGCAATGTTTTGTAAAGTCTGTGAATCAATTCCCCTTGTGTTCTCAGGCCTCTGGGATTTTCAGACACAAACTAAGGGGATTGAAAAGGTAGCTTTTCAGAAAAAAAAAGAGTGGATTTCAAAGAAATAGATATAATTACACCAAAGATGTGTCTGTATCTCAGTTAGTAGTTCTCAGCTTTTCTCCATAACCGAAACACAAACAAATTACCTTCCATCAGTAGAGTTTTCATGCAAAAATTATAGCAAAATAACCTATGTATGCTTTAGCCAGAACTGAGAAAAAATTATTCAAGTTTGGGCAGTATTTTTGTTAATTCATGATAGTTTTTTTTAACTGAAAGGGGGAGAGGGAGCTCACAGTGACCGCAGGAGCAAGGTAGACAGTCCCACACACAAGTAGCTTGTGCCAGGTGGGCTCCGACGGGCCCTTGATACCTGACCCTTGTCTTGACCTGGTTAGGTAGATGGATAAAGAATTAATGGATAAATAATTTCATAACATAATCCCTCGCACATACCTGTGAGTGTTACCTGAAAGTCTGAAAGTTCATTTAAATTTTAGCAACACCACGGCTGTTCTGTGACCCTCGTTCTTTTCTTTATTTCATCAGAGATGCAGACTCTGAGCAGAGGATCACTGAATTATGCTCAGGAAGTGACGGCAAAGCTAACAAGGTAACAAAACTCTTCCTCTGAAGGACTCAAGTTGCTCTTCTTCCCGTTGGTGTGGAGCCAGCTACAGATGAGAACGTGACTAGACACCGAGAGAGTGACATGGAAAGATGCTGTTGGAAAATAAATATTTTTTCTTTTTTTAATTTCAAAATATTAAGAGGGTACAAGTGTTTTTGTTACATGGAGCAATTGTAATACGACACTGAAGTCAGGGCTTTTAGTGTGCCTGTCACCAGAGTAGTGTACCTTGTACCCAATAGGCAAGTTTTAATATTTTAGTAGGTTCTAGAATGGATATCAAGCACATTTTGAATTCCCAGGTAAACTTCACCAGCTATTTGAACTATCTAAAGTTTAAAATGTTTCTCTTTTTTATGTTTTTTAATTGTATGTATTTAAGATGTACAGCAATGTTTTAATACATTTATCTTGATGTACACACATGGAGTGAGGTGATTGCTACAGTCAAGCAAATTAACACGCCCATCATCTCATGCAGTTTCCCCTCCCTCCCTCCCTCCCTCCCTTCCGCCCTCCCTCCCTTTTATCCTTCCTTCCTTCCTTCCTTCTTTCCTCCTTTCTTTTCTCTCTTTCTCTTTTTGTGGTAAGAGTCCTCAAAATCTACTCTCTTGGCAAATTTACCAGTATGCATTAGAATTTTTTTTTTAAATTAACACACAGACACATAGACATCTGTCTACATCCATATCTATACCATCTGTTTATTTCCATCAAACATATACGTGTGTGTGTGTGTAAGGTAGTTGTCACTCCAAACGTGCAGCAGGATTACAAATCCAAGCTGGACTGATGAATTCAGAGCCGTTTTCTCTAGATCGATGCTATTTCTGGGACGCAGCCTGGCAGGATCCCAAGTGAGGGTGAAGGGACTTCAGTTGTCCCCTAGAGCCACCGCATGGGAGATAAGCAGGAGGCCCCTGCTGTCGCAGCTGTCTTGGATTATAGGAATCCCAGGGTGACAGACAGATTTAGCATGCATCTGCACACTGCAGTTCCATGTAGAAACCTTTCCCAGGGGCATCTCCCCACTGGAGCCTGGGAATTTCGATGACATCCTTTTTCATATTAGTCACTTTTCCCAAGAGTGTTTAAAGTTCAAGCTCAGAACCCTGCATTATCCGTTTTTCCATCCACGAGGTGGAATTCTGTAATAATTCCGTAGACATTGATTGTCTAAGCTGCTGTTTGTCGCTTGGCCACGCTCTGAGTCAGATTCCTGTGCAGACAACTCAGAGATCGGCCACACACTGGGTGTAAAGTGCCCAGAGGTTTTAAAGGAGGTGAGAAAATTAATTTCACATTTTTATTTAAAACAATTCCATGTATATATTCATTATTAATTATCAAGTGCACGACCCTTACTCTGTCACGGGTTCTGTCACCCAGAGAGCTGATGTTTACTTTAACCAGGAGCAGAGCGGACGCCTTTCTGTGACAGAACCTGGGCCACGAAGCCCACAGTGCCGCTGCCAGCTGGAATTCCCAGGGACACGCTGTGAAATGGCCTATATATTCGGCCTGACGTTGACCTCAGAAGTTCATTTATGGAACCATTTTTTATTATTTCAATCAAACCATTTTTACTTTCGATTTTTTTTATTTTTTTATTTCAGCTTATTATGGGGGTGGGAGAAGGGGGAGGGGAGGGGTGTATACCATTTTTACTTTTTTGCATGTAAATCTTGGAATCCTGAGCTCCATAGCTCTGCTGCCCACTCTGCGAAGTAATGCTTCCTCTCGTGTATTCTAAATGGGCCTGGCTCAAGTTCAAAATGTCTTTGTTATAAAATTATAATTTTTCTCTCTCTGTCCTCCTATATATTTCTTTTTGATAGCTTATCTATTTTCAAAAATAATTTGAGTAACAAATGCCTGGCTTTCCGCACAGTCACCAAATCCATTCCTAGTTTGGTCATTAGGCCAAGCTTCCCATACCGCCTCTTTGTTATAGCACAGTTCAGAGAAAAGTTCACATGTTCTTTTTTGAGACTATTAGCATATTTATCACTTAGATTTTTCTGCTAATGTAGGCATGATTGTGTGTTATCACATCCTTTACAATGTCTATTGACATCAAACTCAAACATTTTTGTGACTGTAATTTAACCAAAAATTTGGCTGAGGTTCACAGAACTATAAAAATTAATATTTTGGGTCTCACAAACAAATTCATATATGTATTCCTGTGGTAATTCAACAGATGGCTTTGACTGGGCGACGCTTCGACACCCTGGAGACGCCCACTGAGCACCCGCCCCTGTTCCCAGCATGTCCTCCCGTGGGTCCTCCTGGCTCTGAGCTCCGATTCCCCACACTGAGAAGCGGGAACGGTGAGGGAGCAATGCCCCAGCTCCTCCCCCAGCTCCACCTCCACTGTCTCTTCCTGGACCCCTGCCCCTAGGTGACCTGCCCAATGTCCCACGGAAGTGACCTTCTCCAGCAAGGCCTGTGACTTCGGCTTCCCACCTATACCAGGGCTCTTTCCCACACTGCAAGTTTCTCTTCTCCCTAAATTATCACCATCTGTGCGAAAGTATGCTGTTATTCCTCCCGTCTTTGACTCCTCTGCCTGGAATCACCCTGTCTCCCCTTTGCAATAAAACTGTCAAGAGTTACCTACACTCATGGCTCCACTTCTTCCCCTCCTTTTTCTACTAAACACGCTGCCCCCGGCTCTTGTCCCCTATGCTCCACCAAGGCAGTTTAGTTCACATCACCGAGGGTCTCCAAGGTGCTAAGCCCAGTGAGATCAGTCACATTTTTCCCAACTGACCCCTTCTTCTCTCTTAAAAAAAAAAAAAAAAAAAAAATTTTATGAGAAGGGGTCTTGCAATGTTGCCCAGGCTGGGGTCAAACCCCTGACCTCAAGCAATCCTTCCTATGTGTGTGGATTCCAGTGTGAGCTGCTGGGCCCAGCCGCTTCTCCTCTCTTGATCTGTGTCTTCTCTTAGATTCCACAAAGTCACACTCCTGTGCTTTTTCTCATAACAAATTTTTCTTTCTTTCCTCTCCGATCTCTTATTTTCTGTGGCCCAGAGTTCAGTTGCTCTGTCCTCTGCGTACATGCATTCCTCTTGTGACCTTGTACACTACTCACTCGACGCTGCTGCTCAGCCTACACTTCCACCCACAGCCTCCTGTCCTGGACGGTCTGTCCAGCTCTCTTCAGCACCTGCACTTGGACGTCTCGCTGAGGTCTGGCACTCGCTACGGCCAACACTGAGCCCACACCTGGGCCTCCCTTCTCAGCTAACAGCCACTCTGCCCTGCCAATTGCCTTGCCTCCAAAACCTGGCGTCATTCTTAGCCCTTATCTTTCTTATACGTTCCATACCGTTAGGACCAGGGAATCCTCTTGGTTTTATTTAAAAAACCTGTCCAGAAATCTAACAATTCCTTACTGTCTTCAGAACGACCACTTTGTTCTGAAGGACCAAGATCTCAGGGTCGTGCCATCATGATGGCTCCGAGTTGGTGTCCTTGTTCCTTACCCTTGACACCACCCCAACACCCTGCAGAGTCTGTCCTAAATACAGAAGCAGAGCAGCTCATTACGCATGTCAGCATCTCTGATTCCTTCACCGCTTTCCTTCCCTTTCCTTCTTCTGAAGCAGCCTCTCCATCCTGCATGGCCTGGCCCTGCGTCATTTGTCATCGTCACGTGATCTCCCAGCTCCCTCCACTGCAGTGGTTCCAGCCTCCCTGCTGCTCCCGATTCCACCAGGCGTCCTCCAGCCCCAGGGCCTTTGCACAGGATGCTCTTTCTGCTTGGAAAGCCCTTGCCTGGTATTTCCATATGGTTAATTCTCCCAACTCTTTAACAGTTTCCAAAATGTCCTTCTTAGCCAGACCTACCCTGGCCACCACATTTAACATCCTAACTGGCTGCCCCAGATGCTACTATTCTTTTTCTCTTGCTTTATTTTGTCTTATTACTTGTCATTTATTGCATTTATTATCTGTGTTCTCATGCTAGAATATCAGCTACAGGAGGACGGGGGGTTTTCTCTTTTGCTCACTGCTGGCTCCTACCTAGGAGAGGACCCCGCACATATTAGGTAACTGAATAAATGGTCATTATATTAACTTCCTTAATCCTCCCAACTCTCCTTTATGAAGGCATTGCTCTTGGCCCTATTTTATTCATAAGGAAACAGAGGCCGAGTGGGGACATTAGCTCACTTGTCCTGGTCACACAGCCAGGAAGCTGCCAAGCCGGGACCTGCGCTTGGGCAGCGAGACGCCCAGGGGCGCTGGCACGATGCCTGCGCTTCTCTGACAACCGAGCAGCCAGGAAGCCTTAGTCTGTCTGTGCCGCTACGAAGGAGTGAGTGCCTCAGGCTGGGCGATTTCAAAGGCAAAGAGGTTTATGTGGGTCGTGGTTCTGCAGGCTGTACGAGCAGCAGCCTGGCGCCGGCATCTGTGGCTTCTGGTGACGGCTTTTGTTCTGCTTCAGAACGCGGCAGAGAAGGTCAGAGGGGAAGCCGGCACTTGCAGAGAGGGCCCAGGCCCGAAGGGCCCCCTGGCTTTGTAACGGCCCAGTCTTGTGGGAACGACTGCATCCCCCAAGAACCAGTCCAGTCACTGCTAGAACAGCACCAAGCCACTCAGGAGGGATCTGTCCTGTGACCGGACGCCTCCCGCCAGACCCCACCGCCAACACTGCCGCGCCGGAAGTCAATTCACAACATGAGGTCAGATGGGGACAAACAAACCAGAGCGAAGGGGAACATGGTAGACAAACCTGTGCCCTCACTGATGGAGCAGTCCGGTGAGAGAGGAAAATCGTTAAACTCATAATCAAACAAATGTCTTATGTTGTCAGCCCTGTGATCAACTTGACTCAGACGCTCTCTCCGGTGTAAGCACCCGGCTCCCAACTGGTCCACCTCCCCACCCAGAGATATCTCCACGTGGGTTTCCATCCGTCCCTTTGAGCTGAGTCAGCTGGCGTAGCAGCCAGGGTCCATGCAGCAATTAGGAAAAAAGATCATAGCAGCAACATTTTGTGGGGAAAAAAAATTTAAAAACGGGAAAGTGAGCTACAGTGCATCGCTTTGCCAGTGCTGCCATAACAAGTTATAACAAATCCAGTCACTTAAAGCAACACGAATTTATTGCAGTGCAGGTCTGTAGGTCGGACGCGGGTCTCGCTGGGCTAAGATCAAGGTGTCAGCATTCCTTTTCCAGCATCTAGGACAGCGCCGTCCCATCCTGCTCTGGCTTCTAGAAGTGGTCCAGAGCCTACAGCTCATGGCCCTTCCTCTGTCCCCACAGGCAGCAGTGTAGCATGTCCCCGACCCGGCTTCCAGCAACACGTATGTCCTCTGACCCTACCTGGCAATGCCCCCTGCTCTCCATCATTCAAGTGATTAGATTAGTCTCACTTGAATATTTCAAGATAATGTCCTCATCTCTAAGTCCTTAACTTTAATCCCATCTTCAAAGTCTCTTTTGTAATACAAGGTAACATAATCACAAGTTCTGGGAATTAGGATGTGCACACAGTTGGGGACCACTGTCCTGCCTACAGCGTGTGACCGCAGATTGGAGTCATTGTCTGCCAAGAAATTAAAACTGTCCATGAGGCTTCAGACTAAAGAATTTGCTGCGTCGTGAGCAGTGCAGCTGATGAACTGAGATTGGGAATTTGATCAGATGTGATGGCTCATGAAGGAAAGCTTCGCTCTGATTATTTTAGGATGACGATCTCCTGCCTACTCACAGAAACCCTGAACGCAGGGGGGCTGTTTTGGCACAAATGTTACAAACAATAAGAAGCAGAGAAGTAGACGGGGATGCTATTTGCAGACTTCTGTTTTTGTGATTTTGAGAGTTTTTTTTACTTTTTAGTGTTTTTGTTTTTACTATTGTTTTCTCTGATCTGTTGAAGCTATCGTCTGATTTCCCACTCATTACCCTATACTGTTAGTTTTCCCCTAAAACCAGTAGGGAAAAAGAACACCTGTACTGCCCACACTTCCTTCAGATATCCCAAAATTCTGAAAGAATTTTTAAAACCGGTGGTGTGCTGTGCGAACTGGCTCTCTAGGCCTGGGATGGGGTAGGAATAGAAAACAGGTTTCTCGCGGCCAAAGGGACTGAGGCTAAGCGTTCACATGGGGACCCCTCACAAGATGGGTAAATTCTTCGGTTCTTGGAAGAAATACTTAGTCAAAGTTGGAAAAGCAAGAAAGCAGAGGGAAAATGTGTGATATAGACACCAGGGTGAGGGTGATGGTGGGGTGAGTGTTACTGCTCTAGATTCCAAAAAAGATCCACTTTTGTAGATTTATGACATAATCCACCAGGATTCAGTTTTAGTTTCTGAACAGAGTTTAAAGAAGGTGGACATAGTTGTTATATAGATTGGCTTATAATTTTATTTTATTTTCACAAGTGTAAAAATTCACATAAGGGAGTCACAAAAAAACCTGTTAATACAATTTATGATGACAATGGCAAAGTGTAGTAATTGTTCTTCCCAAAACATAGCTAAATAGGAGCTCTGAAAATCATTATTTGCCTCTCCAAATCTATAATTTTATAGAAAATTATTGTTTTCACTTCCCATTTGTGATTAATCCTGTATTTTATTTTCTGCGCTAGAAATAAGTTTTAGAGATCAAATTGAATTTGAATGCATGACATCACACTATGCTGTGATTCATCTATTAGCTAATTGCATTTCATTTGGTCTTAGCTAAAGCATGGATGGTATGGAGAAGAATGAGGCTAAAAATACTCATTATGGACAAATTCTGATCATTTCTTTACAAGATAATGAGAAATCAGGACTTCATCCTAAAGAAGAGACAGAAACAGCTTCTTAAGCAGGAGTCTGATATAAATTGAGTTGCACTTTTTGAAGATAATTCTGAAGGCAGAGAGCAGAATTGGGTGGAAGGTTGAGCAGCTGAAGGTGAGGTGGCTGCATCACAGGACCTGTGACAGCTCCACGGCAGTGGCAGAGAAGGAGGAGAGCTGGATAGGTTTAGAGGCAGAATCAAAAGGACTTTATTATCTTTAAAAAATGCTGTAATAAGGAATTACAGTGTCTTTTATTCTATCATAGCTATTTTTTTAAATTCAGCATATTAAAGGGGTACAAATCTTTAGGTTACATATATTGCCTTTGTCCCACCCTAGTCAGAGTTTCAAGTGTGTCCATCCCCAGACGGTGTGCACAGCACTCATTAGGTGTAAATATACCCATCCCCTCTTCCCCCCACCCATCTGCCCAACACCCAATGTATGTTCGTACTATATGTGCAAATGAGTGTTGATCAATTAATACCAATTTGATGGTGAGTACATGTGGTGCTTGTTCTTCTATTCTTGTGATACTTCACTTAGTAGAATGGGCTCCAGCTCCAACCAGGATAATACAAGGGGTGCTAGATCACCACTGTTTTTTGTGGCTCAGTAGAACTCCGTGGTATACATATACCACATTTTATTAATCGACTCATGTATTGATGGGCACTTGGGTTGTTTCCCACATCTTTGCAATTGTGAATTGTGCTGCTATAAACATTCGAGTGCAGATGTCTTTTTTATAGAATGTTTTCTTTCCTCTTGGGTAGGTGCCCAGTAATGGGATTGCTAGATCAAATGGTAGTTCTGCTTGTGGCTCTTTAAGGTATCTCCATATCACTTTCCAAAGAGGTTGCACTAGTTTGCAGTCCTACCAGCAGAGTGAGAGTGTTCTTATCTCTCTGCATCCACACCAACATGTGTTGTTTTAGGCTTTCTTACCTCCAGTGAGAATGGCTTTTATCATAGCTATTTTAGAAAATTTAATTAGCACTTACTTATTAGATACTATTGTTTATGGTTCACTAGGACTAATTTTATATCTTGCTGATAAGGAAACACAGGGTTTTATTTATTTTTTTTCTATTATTCCTATGAAATTATTGATCAGAATGACAAAAATAGATAAAGATGAAATTCCGCGTAAACTACCAGGGCTGCAGGGCAACAGCATTAACTCCCATCCTTCCTGCTGCACAAACTGAGCATCACCAGCGTCTCCTCCCGCCCAGCGCCAGCCCAGCCACCCCAGCCGCTGCACACGTGAAGGGCTGGGTAACGCAGCGTAAGCAAAGCAGAACCAGTGTCTTGGTATAAACTCTACCCTTAGTAATCTGTAAATGTAATATCTTGTTAGTTAATTTGATGACTAGTGGCTGTGTGATTACATGAGATGATTCTACAACCCAAGGTTCACTTTTTTAGTGAATATGAAGTGTGTTTTATATTTTTAATAACACTGGAATGAAGAAACTTGAGCTATAATTAATTTCAGATTAGCTGATTAAATAGTCAGGCAATCTGAATGAGTCAGCTAAAAACTGGAATGATAAATTTATTAAAGTAGCTAATTAAAGGAAAATATGAAAAAAATGGCCTCATGTTTACAGTGATTATCTTAAAACATAATAAAGTATATATTAAATAATTTCATGAACTTAAAAAGTTAACCATTTGAAATCAATATGGCAACACATGGGGAAAGCTCTAAAAATATCCAAAGACTTTTGAGTTATTAAAAAAATCTCTTGAGAATTTACAAAATAGATCTATTCTCCTAGAGGTGATGAACCAAGCATCTCCAGCGCCATACCAAGGACAGCAAACAGTCTTCAATACTCCACATAGCTAGCGTTAGAGGAAAGAGATAGATAAGTTGATGAACTTATGTACACTATTCATATCACATCTCTTTCCATAGAATATGATACTGCTGCTCTTCTATTATAACAAAATAAACATCATTGAAAATGGTAAAATATGCATACAAGTATGAAATTAAAAACACCAAAAAAGGTATGCATAATTCATCAACCACAAGAGTTAGCATAACTTCTGTGAGTGAGTTTTAAACAAGTCTGAGGTGCCTAATGACATTGTAGCTAGGGAGGAAAACAAAATTATGTCCAGAATTCTAATTAGGAGAAAGAAGGAAACATATCAAGTTCTAGGTGGTGCAGAGTTTTCTTAATCTTAACTTCTAAAACAAATTTCTTCTATAGAAGATTTACAAAGAGGACGTGAACCAGTATAATAATTGAGGTCTCAAGAAATATTTTTATAGCACAATTTCATTAAAATGCAATAATAGATTTTATAGCTACTTCCCATAGGCTATCCATCAATAAAAACTGAGGGATTGCATCCAACTTCCATTCTGAGCAATGGAAGATGTAATCTAGATATATATTGACTGACTGTCTGCCTTGGTCTATACTTAGCATGTAGAATCTCTAAATGTTGGCCGGACTTCATGTTCCTCGTGTAATCAAATCTCATAAATCTAACTTCTGTAGACCAGACTCTTCAAGCTACATTCTCTGGAATAGTCTTGATGCCACCGTTCTTTATTTCTGAATGATAACAGACCTGCACATTTTAGAAAAGATGGCTCAGTGAATACATAATTTTATGTATGGAGATAACAGAATATTTATTCAGGTATTTAAATTATGATTATGAAAGCCCATAGAAAAGGTGGTGTCTACACTAATATAACAACAGTTAAGCGTTGTGGTAGACAGACGTCTGCGACGGCACAGACGTGTGCTCCCTGCATCGTCACATCAGACAAAATGGCCCGCTATAGAGAAGGGAGGTGCCACAGGGGGCACGTCACAGGCCACGCCACCCATGTGAGGACTTACCACCGAGGCAGGGGTAATTGTTCTGGCTGTCAGAAAGAGGGTGTGCGGCCACCTCCCAATGGAGCTAGGGAGAATAAGTGTGACACCTGGTATCCACGTGGGCATATGTTAGGACTTTCCTCTCCAATTTTGGCGGTGAATGGGTACCTCCACGGTAAAGAGAGACGCAGACCCCAGGGACAGGAGGAGGGTCACAGCCCAGGCAAACCAGCGGAGGTGCTGGCCAAGGATGAGGGAGCCTGGTGTGGACAGCAGAGGAGTTGTGAGTATTGTTGGTGGATTTGAGACTAGCTATACTGGCCGAGGCTGTAGGTTATCACCCCAACTTTCCGCTGCTAAGTTTCCCCCGGAGAAGCAGCTACCGGAAGCCCAGGTGAGCTGCTCCCAGGACTCGCATGTAGTAGCCTCTCTGATTGCCAAAGCGGTGGACTCTCACAGATGCCGAGCTGCATCTTCCCGATCCCCTTTCCAGAGCAGAAGGATGGCACTTCCCCTGCTGCTGAAACGCTTGTGGCTCCTAGGAATTGCCTGGGCTGAGAGAGGCCCCCAGCCTGAGGTCCTGCTCCCTTCTCGGACAGCCCTCCAGCAATGACTGGTTAACGTGGTAGAAAAAAGGAGGTAGGAAAAACTAAACTCCGTCCATTGCATAAGCCACAACCCTGTTTACTGAATAAATCACAGGATAGAGATCACAGGGCACCAGCTGGGATGCTCTCCAGGGTCAGTTCAGTGTGGCTGACCACCGACTCTCCTCTGCAAAGATGCCCGTGGTGACTTTCTGGTTCTAGCCTGTGTCCTGTTTAGTCAGTTCATCTCCTAGGTCAAAGAAATCAGAGCAGGAAAGGCAGACGCAAGACTGCTTGTTACAGGGAAATACTTGAAAGATACATGAGAAACCGAACCTGCAGGGCCGGGGGGCTTGGTAGGAATTAGGTGGGCCGGGGGATGAGAGGGAGAGGTTTGAACCATGTGACTTTATTACATATTTAGCAGTTAGCAGAAACGACACTGGGAACAAGACGCCGTGCCGCCATGATCCTGCGTCTGCCTGCATCACGCTCACTCTGCCCCCGTCGGCTCTGTCTCTGGTGCTCACACTCACGTTAAACCGAATAATGGGGTTCAAAACTCGTTCTCATTTCTGTTGAATTGAGTGTTTTCTTTTGGGGAAACACAAAAGTGCTCTGATACTGAATGAACGATTCATGTTCTGCTGAAACTATATCGCAATTATCATTCTCATCTTACCCGTAACTCAAAGGTTATCTCAAATTGACTTCTTTCTGGGGTTTATAAAAAGCAAACTGTATTATCTTCAGTTCCCCCTCAACCTCTCCACCAGTCAGCCTTTCCAAATCTTCTTGAATCCTTTGTTAGGATGATTTTCCAGTTCCTGCAGGCTAAAGCCCTGTATGTTTAGGCAAGGATTTAGGAGTCTTCAAATTTGGTCTCAGATGATTGAGCCCAATGTGCGGGATTGCTTCACCTGAAGGTGGCACGTTTCCTGCCTGACCTCCACCACAGACGTGCTCCGCCACGGAGCTCCGCGCCCTGCCTGGGCCCACAGACCCCCCCCCCCGCACGAGCGCAGCACCCTCCCAGGTGAAGTCAGGACACCACTGACTGCAGGGGCAGCTCCAACCATAGGCCCAGTGCTGATAGCTGAGTTTCTGTCATGTTTTCGTCACCAATGAAACCAGGAGTCAGTTACAGTGTCAGCTGTCAGAGCATCCAAATGTTGCCAAGATGGTTTGGGATCTAAAACCAGTTCCTGTAAAGCAGAACGGAAGAGCCTTGCTGACAGGTCTGTGTGGGCAAGGAGGGTGTGGCCGAGTGGGACCAGAGTGGATACTCCGTGGGCTCTGGGAGCCCGAGGAGGCGTCGCTGGGGCTGGGTAGACACACCCAGAGCACCCATGGGGAAGGGAACAGGCGCCTCTCGCTGATATGCGTCTGGCCCCATCGGCGGGGGCAACATTAGTTCTGGATGCCTCATTTGGAGCCTGTTAAGCAAACAAAGCATGGTCAGAAAGCCACGGCCAGGACCGGTGGCCAGAGAGTGCCAGGGAGAGGGCAGGTGGAGGCAGTGGCAGCCCTTTCGCTGCTCAGAGGGACGGGGAAGAAGGGTCTCGGCTGCAGCTGTTGCTGCCCCTTTGGAATCTGACTTGGCTTAAAGTCCTCCCCGCTCAGAACACTCAGGCATCAGTGTTTTCCTTTCTCAGGAGCCTCAGTCAGGAAAAAATGCATCTAAGGAGACCCCCTGAGGCCTGACACAAACTCTCCTTTCAGCCAGAAGACACTGACATCCAATTCATGGCTTCTTTAGGAAGCCCCGTGATGACATTTTTTGGCAGCCCGGGGTTGTCTAAGAACTCGGTTCCAGTCCGCTAGCAGCGAGCTGTCCCCACGTCTGCCAGCCCCACGCGGTGTGAACGTCCATGAATCATCTCTGGGCTCTCTCAGCCTGCGCCACTGTCCTCGGGCCCCTTCCAGCTCCCAGTCAGGAGGCTGTGCTACGTCCAAAATGCTGTCCCAAACCTTTTCAAAATCCCATAAAACACGGACATGGCATTTATGGGAAACAGGATGCCAAGTTACATGCAGTTAAAAGGGTAGAAACAGTCACTCTTAAATCTTCAAACATCTGAGTAGCAGGATCATGTTTAATGTGAAAAGATAAGGAGGAATTTGGGTTGGGATTAGCACAGAGACTTAAACATTATGCGCAGCACAAAGGAAAAAAGCAACTGAAATTTTCCAGAAAAAAAAAATATATAAGGAGAAACCATTAGTTTTCATTTTACAGATTAAAAATCCTCATATTAAAAAAAAAACACATGCTCAGGTATGGAAAAGATTTAGCATATTAGCTAAGGATTTGCACAGATTAGTGATATTTGCTTCAGAGGCTGTCCTGAAGCTCACTGAGAAGACAACATGTGTCTGTTTTCTGTTCTGCAATTATGCCGATTAGAGCAGATTAGTGCTCAAAAATTTTATACTGAAAATGTTTCTAAGCAAACTAAGCTCTCATTTTTCATAGTCCTAAGTAAATTGGATTATGAAATTTCCAATAGTCCTATTGGAAATTGCCACACTTAAGGTAATTTATATTTTAATTGATATTTTGAATTCAAGATTCTTTAAAATTTTATTTCCTAACTGGTTGCAAACGGTAAATAAATACTGACATTTGTAAATTGATTTTGCACGGATTCACCTCACTGGAGGTTTTCATTGATTCTAATGGTTTTCAGTTATTCTGTTTATTGTTCCAAGTACACAATTACATTATCAACAATTGGTACTGCTAATTAATTTCAGTTTCACATCATGATTTTCAGTTTTATGACTTTTTATTATTTTTCTAGTGATGTTGCTTTATGCATTCTGATGCTTTGTTATTTAGCACATAAATTTCCACAAGTTTCATAAAAAAATAAATAAAACAAGAGCAGCAACTTGTAAAATCTTTGAAAAAATCTTATAAGGTATTTACTAATGAAAGAAGTAATTTTTCAGTAATACTGATTAAAGAATATCACAATAAGATTCCTGTAGACTGAATGTTTTTGTTCTCACCAAAATTCCTATGTTGAAATCCTAACCCCCGAGGTGATGGTGTGAGCAGGTGAGACCTTGGGGAGAAGATTAGTTGATTGGGTAGAGCCCTCAAGAATGGGACTAGTGTCATGAAGAAACCAGAGTTCAACCTTCTGCCATTTGGGGATGGGAAGTGACCCTCACCAGACACCAGATGTGTTGGTGCTTTGATCTTGGACTTCCCAGCCATCAGAACTGTGAAGGATAAATTTCTGTTATTTATAAGTCACTCAGGCTATGGTACTCTGTTATAGCTGCTGAACAGACTAAGACAATAATTGGAAGGAACTCTGTAGCTAAAGAAAACATTTCATCTCTCATTTCTGCTACATAGAATGCAATGGAGTTGTAGGAGGATGTTTCAGAGGTAGAAGAAATTAAAGCAATTAATTAGAAATTTTAAGTAAAAGATAAATTATAGCATCTTAACATTTTGGATGAAAATTCATATATATACACACATATGTACATGTATGTATATACATACAAACATACATATACACCTGCTATATCTGCAAGTATTGGGGTTTTTGAAATAAGGAATAGTTTTTAAAAAATCATGTACTGTTTATCATATTCACTTTGGCCCATTCCATTTCTTTCAAGTCCGTCAAAACTAAATTTATTTTATTTATTTTGTTTTTAGCGCTTGTTTCAGACAATGAAACCCATAAGTTTAGACAGTGCACCCCATGCAGCGAGAACGGGCTGTGTGTGTCACTGTCAGTTTAGCACACGGGCCCCCCAGTGGCCCTGGAAGTCCAAAGAGGATGCAGGGGACGTCTTTACCCTGAGCAAGTAAATAGGAGTCAGAGTGAGTGATTTATGTATTATTAATACTTTCCTGTTGCTGTCGTAATAAGTCGCCATAAACTTGGTGGCCTGACAAACCCAGAATTTATTCTCTCAGTCTTCTAAGGGCCAGAAGTCTGCAATAAGTCTCACTGGATGAAAATCAAGGCAACGGCAGGGCTGAGCTCCCTCCGGAGGCTCTGGGGAGGGATCCACTCCTGGCCTCTCCTGGCTTCCGGGCTGCTGCATTCCCTGGCTTGTGGCCACATCACTCCGTGGTCACATCACCTCCTCCGCTCCTGTACGTGTGTCATCTCCCTCCTGCAAGGACGCTGTGGCAGCACTTAGGGCACGTCCAGATAATCCGGGATAGCCTCCCCATCTCGAAATTCTCAACTTAATCACTTCACATCTGCAAAGATCCCCCCCTTTTTGCCATATAAGCTAATATGTCCAATCCCAGGGATCAGCAGAGCTTGCGGGCCGGGGTGCACTCTGTCTGCACTGTGCTGGGCCAGCCTGAGGAGGAATGGGCGCCCACAAGGCAGAACTACCCTGTTCACCTCTCCAACGCCTCCTTCATTGCTTTGGTGCACACGGGGGTGTTGTAACCTCTCACGAGGATTCCAAATCACTCACAAAGTTGGTTACTAAATTGGTGCGCCTGGGGGAGTACAAGATCTGGAAGCTTCTATTTCACCATCTTGATGACATCACTCACTCAGGGAAGTCTTTTCAAGGGGTGGTGCAGACACAACTGGGTACCCATGTGGCAATAAAAGGAACCTTGATCCTCAGCTCACACCACATAAAAGTTTTACTTGCAATGAATCATCACCTCAAACATGAAAACTGAAACTATGGTATTCTAGATACAGAATAAGAGAATATATTTTCAATTTTTGGTTAGGAAAAGACATTTTTTGGAGAAGAGAAAGAAGAAACCACCAAACATAAATGCAATTTAATGGATTAACTGAAATTTATCACAATTAAAATGCTCTAGTCATGAAAGGCATTAATGAGAAAAGTGTGGAAAAATAAATGCAAAGCACAATTTGGAAGGAAATTTTCACAATACATGGTATACATTTGTATCCAGAACATATATATAGATCAATGATACCAATTTGGAAAGTCAATAAAACAAAAAATTGGAACAAATTAATCAGACAAAGAATATCAAAAGGCAGAAATTGGGTGAATGAAAAACCATGGCAGAATCTCATGTTCTGTATGAGGGGCAGACTTTACACGCAAAGACACAAACAGGTTGAGAGTAAAAGGGCAGATATGTATCATGCAAACACACCAAAGCTAGCTGGGATGGTTTTATTAATATTAGGAAAAATACTTTAAGACAAATTTATTACTAGAGACAAAAATGGAAAATTTGAAATGAAGAAATAGTCAACCCATTGGGAAGTTATAACAATATAACAATTGTAAAACTACAATCTTAGGATGCAAATTACAATAGTACCTGAAGCAAAAAGTTTAGAGAATTAAAAAATAGACACTTTAACAATAGTTGAGTACTTTAATAATCTGTATCAATAATAGATGGAGAGACTAAAAAAAATCAATAAGGTAATAGAAGACTTGAACAGAACCATAAATTGATAACACCCAACAGACATTTTTAGAAAATTTTCCCAAGCACAGAATACAAATTCCTTTCAGGCACCCATGAACATTCTCCAGGATAGTCCATTTGCCAGGTCACAAAGTAGCCTCAATAAATTTAAAATGATTAAAATTATACAACATATGTTATCTGACTACAATGAAATAAAATTCAACTCACTAACAGTAATTTCAAAAATTCACAAATATGTTGAAGTTACCAACTCACTCCTAAAAAATTTATGATCTAAAGAAGCATCAGAAGATGTTTAGAAAGTACTTTGAGATGAATCAACAGATGACAAACCACAGCTTCTGGATCAAAACGTTCCCAAATCGTCAAGCTCCTTCCTGCAGGTGCGGGTAAGTGTTGCTCTCTGGGATGTCTCAACTCACTCAGGTCCTTACTTGTCCACATCTTCCCCCCAAAGGGAAAACCTCAACTTGATCAATTTCTCACTTGAAAACTGTTCATGTATAGAATTTGCAGGTGGTTTTCCAGCTAAGATTGTTGATTTTTCACTACTATTAATACTTGCACATAAGATATCTAGCACATAAGTATATGTTACTTATATATTATGGAAAATAATATTGCAGAATGATTTCCTTGTAGGAAGTTATTAGAAATATAGGTATATAACTCAAAAAAATTCCAATAGAGAGGTCACTCTCCTTGAGTGCTTGTAAGTAGACAATGCAATCCCACAAATTACCGTTCTTCCACTTGCTCAGGAAAAGTGATGATTTACTCTAGGCAAAAGTGATAGAATCAGTCAGGAGCTCTGCTAAGCACTTTTAAAATCAGAGATGATACCCCTTATTTTTTTCCAGATGAGGCCTCATTTTGATTCTTTTAAATAAATTGTAGAGAAAAGTTTAAACATGCCAAAGTATCAGAGACCAACTTAAAGGTTTTTATAACATCACTTTGTTGCCAAGTCAAACAAAATCAAACAATATTCAGGTATTGTCACACCAGTGTCATGCTTTTGGTGTGGATGTTCTTCCTTTTTTATATGTACAGTGTATGTCATGTGTGTATCTGTATCCATCCATTCATCCATCTCTCTCTCTCTCTCTTTCTCAGTCTATTTATATACACACACACTCCTCCCACAGTATGCATCTTATTAGTTCTGTTTCTCCGGTGTGTGCTAATACAATAAACAAATTTTGGTATATTGATTCAATGGAATACTACCCAGAAATAAAAAAGAATATACCACTAATAATCACAGCTACTTGAATAGAGCTTGGAAAACTGTGGTGCATGAGAGAAGCCAGACACAGAAGAGTTCACACTGTGGGATTCTATTTATATGATGTTAAAGAACAGGCCATACTAATCTCTGGTAATGGAAACCTGAACAGTGGTTGGCCATGGGGCGTGGTGAGCAGCACAAAGGAGATATTGGAAATGTCCTGGATCTTAAAACTGGGTGTTGGCTGCATGGACATATGCATTTGTAAAACTCATGAATTACTTAAGATCTGCGTGTTTCACTATGTGTACACTGTTATCTCAATTAAAAGAAAAAGATGCCTATGGCTTAGATCACAGTGACAGCCTTGGGGGTTGTGAGAAGGCTCCAGATTCTGGGTGTATTTTGATGCTAGAGCCACCAGATATTGCTGACTGTGTGCATATGTATCTTTATATGCATATATAAATGTATTTGTACTATGCAAAAGGAAATTTAACCATTTTGATATTTCTGCTTTCTCTTGAAATATTGACAGGTTAAAGACCTCAAAGATAATGCATTGGAAATGAATTATGTTTGTGTTTCAATATTTGAAGAAACCAAGGATCTTTCATCAGGTGCGTATGTTCCATAGTGTGTGGGCTTTTTCCACGTAACACCAAGAAAGGAGTCAGGAGTCCCCTCTTTTTGGCTTGGTGAAATGGGAGAATGGATCATTTTTCATTTTTCTGTGAATGTTTTATTTATAGGAATGGGGAAGAACAAGAAAGGAACAGATGTGAGGGAGTATAAAGAACTAAGCTTGGGTGTGCTTAAGTTCTGAGATGTTTAAATACATCTAATGGTGAGTAGCTACTTGCATATAGGAATCTAGAATTCAGGGAGGAGCACCAGGCTGGGGATTAAAACGTGGGGCTGATCTGTACATAAATGAGGTCTAAAGCAGGAGACTTGATGAGCTCATCCACGGAGGGATTGCAGATAGAGAAAGAAGAGGTCCCAGGCATGAGCTGTAGGGCTGGCGAGATGAGCCGAGGAAGGAGTAGAGACAGGAAGGAAATGATGCGGAAGGAAAGTCGTGTATGAGCTGGGACATTTCTCATGGTGTCAGTGAGAGTTGTATGGACTGACCCAAATTCTGAGTCATCCATAAACTTTGAGTCCTTTTAGTGAACTAGCATTGCTAAGGAACTAGTTGGTTACAGAGGTGCTATTATATATGGTGCAAACTAGTTACTGGAGTAAAGCTGGTTGATGGGTCTAGCTACAATTTGAGCATTCCAAGACTTATGCTTTGGATAAATCGTACCCTAATCTGTGATGGTTCGTGCACTAAGACTTTTTAAAGGTAAGCTATGGTTTCAGCTGTCCCAAACATCTCCTTAGGTCTACCGGGGAAATTGAGTAAGGCATTTCTTAGATCAAACCTTGTTTCACACATCACCACCAGTCCCTACCTCAATGGGCCCTGCACTATTGCAGGATATCAAACCTGCTGAAAGCCAATGTTGTGCCTTTGAGATGTTATCCAATACAGGTGTGAACTTATGGGTTTATATAATAACCCCTCTTGGATGCTGACCTCTGATTATGCATAACTATATCTCTATACATAGATACATATTCATATATACATATATTCATACTGTGCAAAAGAAAACGTAACTATTTTGATATTTATGCTTTCTTTTGAAACAGTGACAGCTAAAAAAACATCAAAAATGCATTGAAAGTAAATTATGTTTGTATTTCCATATCTGAAGTAACAAAGGATCTTTCATCAGGGGCGTATGTTCGATAGCATGTGGGGAGAGTGATGTCTGGGGTGGATGAGATAAAAGCCGCCATTTCGCTCTAGAGTATAAAGAGCAGAAATAGGAGAAGGTGTGATGTGGGCTTGTAGTCAAAAATGAATGAACTTCAAAATTAAAATTAAAGTTTACTTTCTATATAAAATATTAAAGATAGCAATATGCTGTAGGAAGTGAAGTATCTACATATTATTCATTTTGTATGTCACTCAGATAACTGATTTGATGTTAAATTATATGTTGATTATAGTCTCATGATTCCTTAGCAAAAACAGCAGCACCAGTATATTTGAAATTAAAAAAGTGGTTTATGAGCACTCAGTGAAAGCTAACATAGGTGATATCCCGACACCATGCTGTCTGGGGTATTTACGGGATGTCCCTCACTTCTCTTTTAGAATTTAAATTTGCCCTTGTAATTTGGTGTGTTTCTGGAAAGTTCTGCCATCTATAGGTAAATGGGTCTCAGATCCCTAGCACTCTGTAACTCCAGAGGCTGGCAGATGAGACTGAATGTGAGGGTTTCCGGGTTGGTTGGCAGCCTGGCATTAGATGATTTCTAAATTCCCAGTAGTCTTTTTTCTTTTTATTTCAAACTATTACAGGGGCACAAATGTTTTTGGTTACATGGATCACTTTTATAATGCTTGAGTCATGGCTGTAAGTGTGCCCATCACCCAGAAGTGTTCATTGTACCCATTAAGTAGGTTTTCACCCATCCATTGCTCCGCCTCCCCACTGCTTGATTTCCACTGAGTTTTACTTTCCTCTGTGCACATGTGTGCTCATCAGTTAGTTCCAATTTAATAGGGAGTACATGTGGTGTTTGTTTTTCCATTCTTTAGATACTTCACTTAGGATAATGGTCTCCAGTTCCATCCAGATTGTTGCAAAGACATTAATTCATCCTTTTTTATGGCTAAGTAGTGTTTCATGGTATAAATATACCACATTTTATTAATCCACTCATGAATTGATGGGCACTTGGGTTGATTCTATATCTTTGCAATTGTTAATTGTGCTGTAATAAACATTCAAATGCAGGGGTCTTTTTGATGAAATGATTTCTCCTTTGTGTAAATCTCTAGTAGTGGGATTGCTGGATGTAATGGTAGGTCTACTTTTAGTTCTTTGAGGAATCTCCATCCTATTTTCAGTCCCAATAACAGTGTATAAGCATTCCTTTCTCCTTGCATCCACATCAGCATCTATTGTTTTGGGACTTTTTAATAAAAGCCATTCTGACTGGGGTAAGATGATATCTCATTGTGGTTTTAATTCACATTTCCTTCATGAGTGATGTTGAGCATTTATTCATATGTTTATTGGCCATTAGTCTATCTTCTTTTGAAAAGCTTTCATTTATGCCTTTTGCCCATTTTTTAATGGAGTTGTTTGATGTTTTCTTGCTGATTTGCTTGAGTTCTTTGTAGATTCTGGTTATTAGCCCTTTATCAGATGTATAGCATGCAAATATTGTCTCCCATTCTGTAGGTTGTCTATTCACTCTGTTGATTGTTTCCTTGGCTATGTAGAAGCTTTTTAATTTAATCAAGTCCCATTTATTTATTTTTGTTGTTGCTGTGGTTGCCATTGAGGACTTCTTAAATTCTTTGCCTAGGCCAATATCTAGAAGAGTTTTTCTAATTTTTTCTTCTAGAATTCTTATGGATGGTTTCATGTCTTAGGGTTTAAGTCTGTAATCCATCTTTAATTAATTTTAGTGAGTGGTGACAGATATGGACCTGTTTCAATGTTTCACATGTGGCTATCCAATTTTCCCAGTGTGGTTTACTGAATAGGGCTTCTTTTCCCCAGTGTATAGTGCTATCTACTTCGTCAAAGATCAGATGGTAATATGAGGATGATTTTATATCTGGGTTTTCTGTTCTGTTCCATTGGTCTGTGTCTCTATTTTTGTGCCAGTACCATTCTGTTTTGGTTACTATAGCCTCATAGTATAGCTTAAAGTCTGGTAGAGTGATACCTCCAGGTTTGTTCCTTTTGTTTAGGGTTGCTTTGGCTATTCAAGCTCTTTTCTGGTTGCAAACTAAGCAGAGTATTATTTTTTCTAGATCTGCAAAAAATGCCATTGATATTTTGATGGGGATTGCATTGAATCTGTAGATCACTTTGGGTAGTGTGGACATTTTAAAAATGTTGATTCTGCTGACCTATGAGCATGGTGTGGTTTTCCATCTGTTTAATTCCTTTGCTATTTCCTTCCTCAGTGTTTCATAGTTCTCCCTGTACATGTCTTTTAGCTCCTTAGATAAATATATTCTTAGGTATTTTACTTTCTTTGTTGCTCTTGTGAAGGGTACTGAGTCTTTGATTTGGTTCTCAGCTTGACTGTTGTTGGCACATAGGAATGCTAATGATTTGTGTACATTGATTTTGTAACCTGAAACTTTGCTGAATTTGTTTATCAATTCCAGTAGTATCTTGGCAGATTCTTTGGGGTTTTGTAGATATAAGATCATATCATCAGCAAAGAGCTATAGTTTGACCTCTTCGGCCCCCCATTTGGATGCCCTTGATTTCCTTCTCTTGTCTGATACCTCTGGCTAAGACTTCTAGCACTATGCTGAATAGTAGTGCTCGGAGTGGACCAACTTGTCTGGTTCCAGTTCTAAGTGAGAATTATTTCAATTTTTCCTCATTCAGTGTGATGTTGGCTGTGCGTTTGTTGTATATGGTTTTTATAATCTTAATACCATCTTTCAAATTACAACTGCAGCTACACTAAAACCTCAAAACCACTGCAATGCCTGCTATAGATCACCAACATCTACAGCCAATTCTTGCTAACTTGTGTTTTACTTTTTCAGTGCAGCTCATTTTTTATATTCTGTTTATTGTAGCTGATTTCAAATTCATATGGTTGCAGTTGTTTTTTGAGAGGATGGTATTAGGACTCACTTATACACACACACAATTGTGCAGTGAGGCAAGACACTTGACACTGTAGTGAAGGTACTGCTGGTGCTGTGATGGCTCAATCGTGTAGATGTTTATTTCTTGCTTCCTTATGTAAAATCCAAAAAACGTTCCTCTGGGTGGGGTCACTTCTTCAAGCAGTGACTTGAGGTCACATGCTCCTCCCACCTTGTAATAGCTCATGACTGTCAAGGTGGCTTGCTTGTCTACGTTAAGTCAGCAGATGAAGAAAGAACTTGAGGAATCTTGGGAGGGGATTGTGTTCATATCTGCAGGCTTGAACTCAGTCAATTAAGTGGCCACGTCTAATTGCCAGGGACCTTGTAAAATGCCATGTCACTGTGTGCTCAGAAAGACAATGACAGGATCAAGTAAATAGCTCACCAGTCTGCCATATTTGGTTCTATTATAACTTGAACCTCATCCTAACAAACAGCACACTTTTGTGCAAAACCTACACTCTGCTTTTGTTCTGGATTCTTCAGTTATATATGCAGAAACATGGGTTTCTATGAGACATAGGGTCTCACTCAACCATGACGCTATTGCTAAATCAATAGAGATCAATAAATGTCTACTGTGAGAGAATGTAGAGTGATGGTCCCTGAACACAGAAATAACTACCACCAATTTACAGAACTTATTCTTGATAATTTCATTCTTGTAATTAAAGGAGAACAAAGAAAAGTGAATTTAAATTTTGCTGCAGACTTTCATAGAAAGCCCCATATTTGCTTTGGCAAAGGTGAGTAGATGTCTGAAGACCTAATGAAGTTTTGAAAGTATTCTACTGAGAAAAAAATTTAAAGGCCATCCAGCCCTTATTTCTCTTGAATGTAATCTGTAAACAATTCTCTGTTTCTGTGAGAACTGCCTTGGTTTTCTGAGGCTTTTGCAAACAACACATATTTTCCAGTAGAGAATCTGTCTTTGATCTACCACGGGCCACACTGAATCACCAGCCGCCGCCTTCTCACCTGGGCCCAGCTACGGCGGTGTGCGAAGGTGGTGTGCTCGGCTGGCAGGAAACGTTGTGTGCCGTTGGTGTGTCTAGAAAGTGGGGAGGAGACAGGTAAAGATCTGCACCATCTGCACAACTCGCGACGATCATTTCTAGACGGCATTAATGAGTCAGGCATTATGAGGCATTTCCCAACCCCAGGCCAGGTTGTAGGGAAATTTCATCCTGATGTAACAGTTTGTGCTGTGGATTCTCAGACTAAACAGTGCACTTGACAACAAAGCAAACAGACGCTTACAAAATAGATTTGTTAAATACTGTAAATACCAGCACATAGTCACCAATTTATATAAAAAACACAACAAAATAAAGCATTAGGATGGTTTCAAAGGAATGATTCATAAAGCAGAACCATATTAGCATGTACTATAAATTACTAAACGCCTCTCAAGAGCCATCGGTTGTCCTGAATCTCTGTGCAACCTGTGCTATGCACCTGTTGGTCCAAGGCTTCAGGTGTACAAAAATACTCTTACCAGGAAGAACCTTTCAAAGGCTCAGAGTTCACTTCCTAAGAGCCAATAGCAGGTCCTGAAAACAGTCATTTCCTGGGAATGTGCAGGGTTCGAGAGTTTAGGCCTGTTGCGTTAGTCTGTTGTTTCTCAGTCTCCCTCCTATATTTCTCATTCGCCTAGTTTCTCCTCTACTCCTCACACAGACCGCAAAACAGAGGCCACCTCATTGTCCTCAGCGCTCTCAGACAGTCAAGATATAAGACTTTTGTGAGTAGGAGAGCGTTGGGAGCAGCAGAAATGTCCAACATCATAGGACAATACAGGAAACTTCTGAAGAATGGGCACCAAACATCCTTTAGTTCAAAAACCTGCTGTTCCCATACCTGGTGACTTCTATGGGACATTTACTCCTGCTCGTTGACTTCTCACACCTGTTTCCCTTGTTTCACCCCCCTCATTCCAACCTCTGGAAAGCCCATGCAGTTGGCCACTTCTCCATTTTCCTGCCTGCCCCTCCTGCTCTGGCTTCCTCTCCAAATCCTTCGTGCATTGCCTCGTGTTGCCAAGCAGTTTGGCTTCGTCTTGACTTGCCTCCTTGTTCAACCATACACTGAAAGGCCTCCTCTCTTACACATAAACCCACTTGGATTATTCTGACCCTAGGCCAAGTATCATCATTAGCTTTAAAATAACAGATATTTATCATTTTTATTTTCATCATCATCATTACAGGTGCGTGTTATGGAACCTTCCTTCCCTGAGCTCTTTCGATGCCAAGCAATCCCGTGACATCCCACAGCCTAAGCTGCCACGTGCCACAGGGAAGCATGGTTCTTGGGCTAACTTGCAGGCACTGGTGTTTCCAGACTCCAGAAAGACCTGTTTTTATCTCTTTAATTTTGCTGCTGTGGTTAGATTTTACAGCCACAGAAACTTTTCCTCATTCTTTTTAGCGAAAATAATCTTTCCAGCTTCTTTCTATCAGGGAAGTAGTTAAATCACAATGGCTTGCAGTAACGAGAGACTTTATTTCTTTACACTTTCTGTTGTACACCAGTGTTCCTGTGCTTACAATTTGGCTCTATGATTCTTGTACCTCTCATTTGTGACTCATACGCCAAGTGGGGGAGCAACCCTCAGAGCACTGAGACCATGAGAGGGGGTGACCTGAGGCAGAGGTGATACGTCTCCTCCAGAGGGAAGGGGGGCTTCGCCATGGTGCGACCACTGCCAAGCACAACGTGCCTGTACATGAGCTACTTTCTGCTCCAAAGAGTTATGAAAAGACCATCTTGAGGCTCTTGGTTCTTTCAATTTGCAGCATCCCTGTTCCCAGCTTGGCTTTGACCTGCTGTGTTGCTCTCACCTTTCCATTTGGAAGAGCTTTAGCCTGGAGAGTGGATCATGTCACAGCTTCTGACCGAGAGGTGCAGGGTGGGCTTAGAGGAGAGGGATCCAGCATTGTTTTTCTGGACAGCTCATGTGTCTTTACACTTTCTCCTCCTCAACCCGCATTGTTCACACAGGAACTTCCTAAAAAATATGCCGTCTATTTCACCTCTGTGGTTACAATTCTCCTACCATCCTTACCTTCATCAACTTGGTAGGAAGACAATCAATAGGGCAAATGTTTTCCATCACTGATATGTGGCCCAGCAATCAGGCTATAGGTTACGGTAGGGTTTTTACTATTGAATACATTTTGGCCCCTGCAGGGAGATTCCCAGAGCTGGAGCTGGACACCAGGGTGGGAGGTTGTGGCCACCACGAGAGACCTTAGTGACGACGAGGTCCAGCATGTGCTGTAGTGCCGGGTATTAGCATTTCCCACAGAAACAGAGCCAGTAGGATGGAGATATATACATGGATACGTATATGAGATGTTATACATGATTATAGAGGTCGAGATGCACCAGGGTCTGTAGCCGGGAAGCTGGGGACCCACGAGATACCATAGTGTAAGTTTTGGTCCTGGTCTGAGTCCAAAGGCAGGAGGCGTCCCAGCCCAGACAGGCAGGGAGTGTGAATTCTTCCTTACGTAGCCTTTTGTTCTATTCAGTCCCTCGTGGATTAGATGAGGCCCCTCCACACGGAAGGCAACCTGCTTTTCTCAGTCTGCTGCTGTAAACATTAATCCCACCCAGAAACACCCTCAGACACACCAGTAATCAGGCTTAGCCCCATGGCACAGTGAAGTCGTCCCGTAAAGTTTACCACCACATGCTGCCTTCTCACGGCCCCGCGATCATCCGCTTTGGGGGTTTCAGAAAGACTGATCATAGTCTGGGCTGCAAAAGGAATGATGGGTGACTTAGGATAATCTCTCTGAGTTTGGGAGATTCTATTAAGAAGAGGCATTTAAAACTCTTCAGAAGAAACTGAAGCAGGATAAGTCTACACTGTAGATCTCTGTCTTTCACTGGGTGGGTTCCAGTAATGTGCTGAAAAAGGGAAATGCTATTTATAGCATATAATCAAGAAGATGGGAAGATTACTTTTTTTCATATTCTTCCTGAGCTAGTAAGATAGGACAGATATTCCAGAAGGAAAAGAACAAACAAAAGGAATAGCTTTAGTGTTGTTATCACAAAATCACATAATGCTTTTGTTTTTAAAGCTTGTTGTATTGTACCATCGTTTTTCTCATATAGCTTTATAATGTCTTAGGGAAATAAAAACAAATATAATTATGTCTATATAATGGATGAGAATGATTAACAGTCCCTGGTCAGCCGTGGAAATGAAAACAAAGGCTATCATTACTAACTCCTAGATCCCAAGAGCTAATCCTTAAAAATAAAGGTTTGATATCCCCTAAATACCAAATGTTGCACTAGACATAGGGTTGAAGAATGAATTCTATTCAGTTCAGCAAAAGATCTAGGCAGGAAAGTGGGTGTGAAAAACAATAAGGTGGTATGTGCTGTAATATCACTATATACTATTAGAGTACACTATATACTATTATTCATTCATTTCACAGAAATATATTTAGCACCTACAGTGTGCTAGATGTACTACCGAGTGTGGAAGATGAAGGAGTGGGAATATGAAATGCATGCTCCTTCCTGGAGCTCGTATTCTGCTGGAAAAGGCTTTAGAACACATGTGCATAATCACAGCTACAAACACGGTGCAGGAGAAGGCAGGACCCACTGGAGAGTTTGTAGAGGATCAAAGAGCTGCGGGAGCCCAAGAGGAGTTTTTTGGTGTTCATGGAATCACAGTGTTAGTGTTAGTGTTGCTTTATTCCAGCCGCTCCATACCTTTCTCTGACAGAGGCTGAAGGACAGGGCGGTGAACTGGCACAAGAACATGGGGACCTGGGTACGAGTTGCCATCCACTTGTAACCAGGTTATTTCTGACAACACCGTGACTATGGGCTGTGTGTGTCCTGGGGTCTGCTCCAGCATTCGACTTTCCATTTACTCTCTGCTCGTCTTTTTCTTGAACACGCAAGCATTTGGAAGGGAGCGTATGAATACATTGGAGCAATCTTTAGCATCGTATTACCGACTATGCCTAACAAACTCTTGAAGGTGGGAGGAACATTGTGTCCTGAAGCCTGTGTAGACAAACTCTCCAGCACAGAGAGCACCTGTCCCTACGAAGCAGTGTGGACCGAAAGTAGCCACATGTGCTTTGGTATATATTTTAAATGCATATTAAAATTGCTAATCTTTTCAATAGGGCATTTTTCCCTTTATTTGTGATGTTACCATAGCAAACCACTTCCTGGGTCCTCTTTCTGGTTGCAACGTGCTGCTCTGGACTTGGTCATCCCAAACATTTGAACTGTAATGTTAGCTACAGCCAGTTACTAACCCATGGTTTGTAAATGAGGGATAAATAAAAGAAATCACTTCGTTAGAAGATTGGGAGACCCTGATGACAGTGCAGATAACGAAAAAAGTCTTGAATAGCCAATGTGGAATAAATAAAAAACACTTTGTTTGATGAGCAGGTTCTTAACGATAAGGCAGAGAACCTAGAAAGACATCTGAAGCTCTCGGTGACGGAGGACCCCCAGCAAGACCACGAATGGCTGAACGGCATTGTCACCCTCCAGTGCTGTGCTCAGCCCTTTGCCAGCCAGAACTAATATGCGAGACATTATTTCCTGACCTTGAAGGAATATTGAAACTGTTGGACTTATTCTTTATTATTGTTGTATGTAAAAATCAGATGCTACCATTGCTATTTTTCGTACAGTGTTTCACACACGTGTCCTGCATTTATCTTTAATTAAGCTTTTTCCTACAAAACCATTCAATTCACTCAGTGGTATCACCTACATTGGTGGGTTTTAAACTTTAGCATCGAGTAGAATCACCTGCAGGGCACCTTAAGACAGGGCTGAAGAGCCTCATCCCCAGCGTGCCTGACCCTGCGGTCCTGGGGTGTGTTCTAGTCCCGGGTGACAAGGATGCCACTGGCCTGGACGCCACACACTGAGAACCACCGATCCAAACCACCCTCCCACGTGACGTGCACAGCAGCAGCAGTGAGGCCTGGGGGGACTGTCCACTCCTCTGCCCACCGTGCTGCCAGGGCACAGTGCCACGTGGACTACCTCCTGTCAGACTTTCCTCGTAGCCCAACCAAAACCTGGAGAATAGGTGTTGGGGAGACCAAGGCATTTAAGGGGGGAAAAAGAAAGGGAGGGGCAATTCCTTTCTCTGTAATTAAATTTTAAATTTTGGAGCAAAATAAAATAAATGCCTTGGGTTTAGTTTTATTGGGGTTCAACTAAATTACAATGATATTATAGGAGCAAAATTAATATTAATTTATAGGCACTAAGGCTTCTCTTAACCAAATTAGTCTTTCACTAGTATTGCTGACTTTAAATTGACTTATATTACTGTTTTAAATTACTGATAAATATCCCAAATTCAATATTTCTCTGAAGGAGTCTCTTTTTAAATTTTAAATAAACGAAAAACTCATATTACTTGACTTGAATGGCCTTAATAAATCAACCACACACCCTATTAAAAAATGTGTGGACTCAGGAGCTCGGAGTTTGCATTACAGTCTAGTGAAGTCATCTTAAAAACAGACCGTCTCCACCCATTTCCCTCCTCTTAGCTTCCGCCTCAGCCTACAGGTGCTTGCCAGAGGAACAGAACCAATTACCAAAAGATATTCCAAATAAGTCAGGATCTTGGACAAATAACTGGCATGGAAAACTCTCCCAGCTCAGGGCCCGCTGAGAGATGCACGTCCACACGCAAGAGGAACAGGCACATGGTATTTTTCTTGTGTATTCTGAGACTTTTACAACATTACAGGAAAACTTTCAAATAACTGATTTGAATTCAAATAACATATTTCAATTAATAATGATCATTGTAATTAATATTTAAATTACTTGGTTATTTTTACATGGTTTAATATGATCCATGAGAATGAATTGAATCTTTAACACTCACAAATTTTGCATTTGATTTCTGATAAATCTTTTCATAAATTCACATTTTAAAGATGTAAGTGATACGCTCAGCATCTCTGTGTTCCACGTTCTGTTTCTACAAACTACTGGCAGCTCTTTCCATTTAATGCTTCAGTACTTATTACTTGACTTTTTTCTTCCAGAAAATTGAAGTGAGGAAGACAACTCCCTAAACTGCATTCGACTTTCCAGTTTCTGAGAAATGCTCCACTTCATTTTCAGCCATCGGATGGAGCCGCTGGGTGTACATGGAGCCAGTGCAGAAGGAAAGGGTGGGCTCGCACTCGGGCCTCATAATGTAAAGAGAGGACAGAGAGGGTGATGGTCTTGGCGACTATTTTGTTTCCATCATCTCCCACTGGCAGAAAGGAAGAGGTCAGATGTTCCGGAAGGTTCAGCGCTTCGGGCCCACCGCAGTCACGACTCGGGCCCGAGAGTATTTGCAGACGTGGAAGAGGAGATATTTTTCCACGAGAAGGTATCGAATTGTGGGAGAGGAGCCGGATGAGTGGAAGAGGCTAATATTTTTCCAATTTCAAAGCTGGCAGAAGGATGAATTCCAGAGCTGATGGGCCGATCAGCTCAGCATTGATCACTGACAGTTCAGAAGGAATTACTACCAGGCAGACAGCAAAGGGAAGGAGCAGTGATCTCGAGCTCCAGCACAATTAGTTTCACGAAAAGCAACATGTTTTCCTTTTGTGTTCAGTAAATTCCCCGTGCCGGGCACTGGTCCCACACAGATTAGTGAGGAGGGATGCTGGGATCTAAGGACCTCGCTGCATCAGTGCGTCGGATGTCTCGGGCTTTGGGTTTCCCGCCCGCCTGGCAGGTGGCCGTCCCTTTGGCACTCCCGTGTGCTTGACGGAGCCACAGTTCAGCAGATCAGAGCTGCCCTAACTCTGCTCAGAGACTGCTCCTAATTAATTTGGGTCAATGAAGGGGAAAAAACCTAACGGCTCGCGGCTGCGTCCTGTTCCTATCATGTGTTAACTTCTACTCAGTGGTTTGGACGAAGGCACAAAAACATGCTCATGAGGTTTGCACGTGCCACAAACTGGGAGGACAGTGGATACAGGAGATGACAGAATGGAGCTTTAGTATGAATCACAAAGAAGAGAACTGCAGCCACACAAACAGGGTGGCATTGACCCGGGCAGGGTGAAGTTAGGGGATTCTAGGAGCTTATGGGTAATTGTTGACTCAGGTGCCAGCAGTCAGGGTTCCCCTGAGTGTGCATCTATGGAAGCATTAGTGTTGATCCCAAGAGGCTACGGGGACAGTGTCTGTCGGTGCCAGGCAGGGCTGGCCACGCATGGCCAGAGCAACGTGGCTTCTGTCTCCTACGCGCCAACACAGGACACGCCCAGTGGAGCACTTGAGGATGAAGTGGAGGCAACACCTAGACAGAGCCCTTGATACAGGTGACCTTAGTGGGTAGAATTTGAATGTGGGGGAGGAATGGACAAGACTATGACAAACACAAGTAGATGCACTTCAGTGGGAATCAGACCACGGCTCTGCTACGAGGACAGCGTGTCTCCAGATCACCTTCTGAGCTGTGGAGCCACTTGCCGTGAGCTGGATTCAAGCTGAGGCTGGAGGGCCCTATGTAGGACACTGCGTGGGCGAGGATTGCACCATGGTCCTCCAGGCCTTTCCAGCTTTCAGTTTTCCTCCTCCCATGACGTGCACTGGCCGAGTGCTCGAGGTTCTGGCCAGCATGTGCACACACACACACACACACACACACACACACTTCTGCTCAGAAGACAGCCTGACGCTGACTTGGAGGAGGCAGGGGGTGTCTGAGTCTAGCGCCCAGCCTGTCACCGTGGGCCTGCACTCCACGGCTGACCTTCCCAGAGACCCTCCAGCAGCACAGCTTCTTGTCTGGGCGTTTCCATTCACGTTTGCCATCAACCTGGTGGGGACAACGAGCTGGCCGTCATGCCCTAGTGAGGAGGCCTTTCCCCCTCTGCTCCCACGGCTTGCGACGGCAGTGCTGTGGGTGCTGAAGTCATCCTTGTCCCACGTCCAGCTTCTGAATTAGGATAGCACGGGCTCTGCAAACCTGATGGAAATGTCTACAGACAATTAACAACGGAACTTTATATTATAATTGGTGATTTTTTTAATTGCTTCCACAAGAAAGGAACGCCGATTTTTCTTTCTTGGATAAAATGAAAAATATAATAGAGAAAAATGTAGTAGGTGGAGGTTTGAAGACTAATTGAAGAAGACACAGAACTCATTCTCTCTTTCTTCACAAAGTGAGAGAACAGTTGTGAAACGTTTTGAAAAGAAGGAAGTGATAACATTCTGTCTTATCAAACACGGCATAATACAGTCATTGGAGGTAATCACACAGTCAGCGTCCCACGTTGACCTCTGAGGGATAAACTTGTCCCACGTTGACCTCTGAGGGATAAACTTGCACTCGCATCGGGATTCTCACCCTTTGTCAGAAGAGAAAATGGCGAGACAGGACGAAGGGCTGTGTGATTTGTCGGTGTTCTCATCTGCTTAGAATTCCGAGCCGTGGCCCGCTCCCAAACTTCTGCAGTTCCTTGGCTGCGTCACTCACTCATTCATCCCTGCCTCGACGCATTAATTAATTCATTCATTGGTCCTCACTGTGCTGGTCTGATCTTATGATGCGCGTTTCTGGTTTGCTCTTCCGGTTTCCATGCTGTGGATGACAGTCCGCACACGTGGGGACAATTGGTCTTTAAGCCTCACAGGGAAGTGTTCAAAACAGAGAGCACCTTTTTTTTCAGGTGAACAATAACAAAATGGTGACCCCCAACCACTGCGGCTGAGGGGCCAGGGTGGGCACCTGCGGCTGTGGTGAGGACAAGGAGTGCCCGTGGGAGGACTGCCAGCCTGCACACCCGACCCCCGCTTTAAACATTGCAGCCTCTGCTTCCGGAGCTGAAGGCAGAAGGAAAACTGGGCGTTGTTGTTCTGGGAGGGGAACATGCTTTGGTACGTTTGATAGCATGTTCACTATTTGCTATGAAAACCATACACTCTTAAAATATCAAGGAAACATCCTAAAGAAGGTTCCAATTAGGTGGATATTTTTACACAGGTTTATTGGTACTGGGGGAGCGTAGCTGAATCCGGAACCAACCACAGTTGCACAGAATGGGTCTAAGCCAAGGAAGTGTAAGGGGATGGAAACATTTTATCCCTAATATTAGAAATGTGCTCTGCATTCAAACCTTATTTGAGCTAATGTTTAGAATAAGAGGAAGAAATGGAGTTGAGTACATTTTAGTCGACACATTTGTTCTAATGATACAACTGGCATTACTGGGAATCTGAGCATAGAAATAAGAGATTTGGTAAAGAAAGTAATTGTTCTTGTCAATGCAATATTCATTGATTCAGGAGCACCTACGACTTACAGCACAAGACGGTTAAGTTATTAAACATTCTCTTGCACTTCTTAATCTTACAGGTTTTGTTATGTGCAGTTCTTCCTTTTCTTTTAGAATTTTTCCCTACACCTTTGCCTAATTTCAAGTGGACAACGTAAGCAATTAAAATGGGCAATTCTGAGGTTCTGCAGAATGTGATTTTGAGGCTAACCTCATGTTAGTAAACCCTAGAACATATATTAATAAAATGGAATTGAAATTCATTACCACTAAAGAAGATGCATATTTGCAAATGTGTGTCAATCCTGGGATGTGCAACCAGAGAAATCATTTTTGGGGTCAACATTTATGGAGCAAGGTGTTAGGTGTCACACACATGAAATTGCCTCTCAATCCTCAAAACAAGCTTTTGAGGTACATGCGGTTATAGGTGTAGGTACAAGTGCAGGCGTGGGCATAAGCATGGACAGACACAGGCACAGACACAGGCAAAGGCGTGCGCCTAGGCATAGGGACAGGCACAGGTCTAGGTGCGGCTGCAGGTATGGGCATAGGTGTAGGTTTAAGTATAGGTAGAAAACCCAATTGAAATATTCCAGAGAGTTGAAATACTTTTACATCCTGCCTGGATTCATGGCTCTCAAAGTAGAACATCTACAAGCATTGCACTCAAGTATGACCTATTTGCTTTATACTAGTGACGTTATCTCCAAATCAGTAGATCTATTTTGATGAAGAACCCAGGACGAATGAGAAACTGTCATTAGTACTGGCCAGAGCAAAGCACATTTGCCCGTGCAAATGGTCCAAGCTCACCGTGGAAACACAGTTTCCCTTATTAGCATAAAGGGCACACTTACACTTATTAGTTCCTGCAAGTTACCAATTTATGCTGAGTGGCGGAAAATTAATTAACAGTCTCTATGGTAGTTGCTGCTTACTGGGATATTTTCCTGATATCACCTGACTTTATTCCTGGGCATTTGTTGTTGTTTTCTTTAATTTGCTAATAATTTATGAAAACTACGGGTTAAAGAAACACTCTTGAAATTATCTTAAAGTGGAGTCATGACGTTTAGATAGCTTCTAGAATGAAAGGCTAAAGTAGAAACTATTTCTTTTTGACTTGTAACTCTTGATATAAAACCAGTGTTTGACAAACTCCTTGTAAATTATGTAGTGAAAAATAAATTGGCTAAAAGATTTTATCCAATTTTGAAGCCAATCTTGTGTGAAGACTTGTGGCTAACCTTGTGTGTAGCATGAAGAGTTACTATTTTACTAGGCTACATGGGTGGCCAAAACTAAAAATTCTAAAATATCCAGCTTAAAGCTTCTCATGAAATAGTAAATGCTGTTTTTAGTAGAATTGGGTAGAATGTCATACGTTTTGACCATTTAATTTTAATATTTTTTAATAATTCTTAATATTAATTTTTAGTAACTGAAAGCATTCTTTATAGCCATTTAGGGTACCCCTTCTGAGGATCTGAGGGATGGGGTACGTACGGATGTGTATATGCTAAGGCACATGCTAACATGGTCATGTTTCTAAAGCTAGAGAACCCAAGTTATGCTCAATCCCTACATTTCATAATTCTCATTTTTCCTGAAGAACTATTAACACTGAGTATTATGATCAAATGATCCATGGAATGCTTTTTGTCTTGTGAGTAGATTTTTTTTTTGTTTTTTAATGGGAAGGTCTTGCTCGGTAGCCAAAGAGTGCAGTGGCCCGATCACAGCTCACTGCAGTCTCGAATTCCTGGGCTCTGGTGACCCTCCCATCTCAGCCTCCTGAGCAGCTGGGACTATCGGTGTGCAGCACCACGCCTGGCTGATTTTGGGGGTCTTGTTACGTTTTCCAGGCTGGTCTCCAATTCCTGGCCTCAATCGATCCTCCCACCTTAACCTCCCAGAACTCTGGGATTACCGGTGTGAGCACCACACCTGGTTTTGTGGGTACAGTTTATCAGATCTGGCTTTAATTGGAACCATTTTAGGAAGATTTCTTTACATTTAATTAGAGTGGTAAGTATCATGAGAAAACACTGCAGTCCTGTGTCATAAAGTGTAATAATACATCAAGAGTTTTGGGTTTTCCTTTTCTTTCTCTTTTGGTATTGCTCAAAAGCTGATGTAAGATTTTTGATAGAAGCTGGTAATGAAATGAAGAAATACTGTTAGACATTTGTCCAGGGAAAATAACAAAAGAAATCCAGATCTTTTCTAAGTATTAATATTTAGCCCCAGTGTAAAATATAACATGCTCAAAACTTTCACAAAAAATTCAATAACATCAATTACCATTATTTGGAAGATAATTCCATATGAATTATGGGTATTTTTCACCAATATTTCCACAATGGCATATGGTCCGTTCCAGATTAACTGTATTAGGAGACAAGAGACGCAAAGAAATGGTTTCTGCTTTTTTGGCTAACACATTCCACTAGGCATCTGTTAAAAACTCCAAGATAAGTGTCTGAAGAACTAGCCTCGGGGTCCCTGGGGATGGCTAAGGACCCCCCTCAGAAGGGGGCTTGGGGGACAGGCAGAGGCAGAGGAGGAGCCGGGTCGCTTGTCTTCACGGGACACGCGGGCACGGTGGGGGCGGAATCTGAGTGGAAAAGTCGCTCCACTGAGTAACGGGCAATTCCCCCATTTTCACCACTATCCTAAAAGGCATTATTCAATTTTATAATCAAATTTTAATAAAGGTACTGTTAAAATTTTAAAATATTACTGAGTTAGTAGAAATTGCACATCTACTAACCTCCCTCCTTGAACTGTGCTTAAAAAGGATCAAAGGGCTTTTGCTGCAGGCTGCAGCGCGGTGACACAGCGCAGGGGGGACCACAGAATTTGGAGCTCACTTATGCTAATGACGGCCTTGTACCTGGGCGGGGCTCCTCGTTCTCCCCTGCCCCGTTGCAGCTCTGAGGCCTTGTCATATCGGTTAAGAAGAGAAAGAGGAGGAAGGAGGAGGAGGAGGAAGAAAGATAAGAAGCTTAATTTCAGATTTCATATATAATGTAATGGCTTCCAGTGTCATGGCCACAAGCTTTGATAATTTATAGCGTAAGTCAAAGAGTACATTTTGTCCAAGGTGCATTTGTCACAAAAGGTTCCACTGCAGCATTTAGCTGTCCTACCTAGTTTGACGTCCTTGATATCTTCCTAGCAATTCTTATGTCACAACAAATAATGAAGATAACGTCATAGCAGACGATGAAGAGATGCAACAATGTACCTTTACCTACTCATTTCTGTCTTGAATGCCTCACATTATTTTCTCCTTTGAGTCTTTAGCATCTGTGACATTTAGTCAACCCCCCTTCATGTTCTTTGCCATGTAACTTTGCTATACCTTCTCTCTGTAGAAGGCATGGACTTCTATGACTCTTGGGTTCTTCTACATGATTTACTTTGGACTTTAGAATGTAGTGGCAGTGGCCTTGGTTCCGTCTTGATCCTAGGCTTCAAAAGCATCTCCATGTTTCTGCCTGTTCTTTGTGCCTCGACAGTGGCCTCTGGAAATAAGTCTAGGCTGGCCCGTCACTACAGGACGAGGAATAGAGCTACACAGGGTGCTCCACGCCCAGCCAAGCCTGGTGTAGATTAGCCAATCCCCGGATCACCTCTAGACATACGAGGAAGCCATTAAATACCAGTAGAACCATCCACCCAAGCTCAGCCCAGATCAGCCAACAACCTATAAACTTGTGAGCTAAATCAGTGTTTATTGTTGTATTCTGCTCAAATTTTTGTAAATATTTGTTATGCAGCATTATTTTGGTGATTGATGACTATGTATGTAACATATTAGAATGCTTATCCCTAACCCATGCACATGGAAAAATGACCAGATCACCCACACTTTACGTAATACCTTTACCCTAGGAGTATTGTTTGGCTCTGTACCCTTAGCAAGCGTTATATAATTAGAAGAAAAACGTGTTAACTTTCTGCTGCTACATAACAAATTACCAGAAAATTAGCAGCTTAAACCAACACCCCTTTGTCAGCTCACAGTTCTCTGGGTCTGAAGTCCACACGTAATGTGGCTGGATTCTCTACACAGGATTTTATGAGGCTGAAGTCAATACATCTGCTGCACTGTGTTCCTTTTCTAGAATCTCTTGGGAAGAAGTTGCTTCCAAGCTGATTCAGATTGTTGGCAGAATTTAGTTCAATGTGGTTGTAGGACTGAAGTTTCCGTTTCCTTGTTGGCTGTCAACTGAGGGCCATTCTCAGCTCCCAGCAGCTGTCCACACTCTTCGCCATGTGGTTCCTTCACCTTCAAAATAAAGAATGAAGGACCTCCCTTTCACCAAATCCCTCTCACACTCGGAAAACTCTTCTGCACAAAGGACCCCGTTCCTTACAAGGGTTCACCGGATTATGTCATCCTGCCAAAGGTCATCTTTTCTTAAGTTGACTGATTTGGGACCTTAAATACATGTGAAAAAATCCCTTCCCAGGATGCTTAGGTTAGTGTTTTACTGAATAACTGGAAAAAAATGTGTAACAACCAGGGAGCAAAAATTGTGGGGGCATCTTAGAATTCTACCTACCATGAAAAGCAAATGACTGTATAATTTACATACCTCTCAATTCCTTCATTAGCATTCATTAACCGATTACTTTCCACAAATTGACACATACTGACCATGACCTATGAGTTCATGGTATTTCAGGAATAAGGGAAATATAAACAAATAATGAGTAGATAGTAAAATAAATGCTATACAGTATTAAGTGTACACTATACACTAAGTACTAGGTTAACAGACACAAAAATGTTTCTTAATGAAACATTGAGAAAGATAAACCAAAAGGATTAGGTAGTTACTAATAAAAACAAAAAAGTGGAAGAGATCTATGGTTTTTGGCAATTAACTAGGAGCCAGTATCTAAAATTAAGCTGGCAACTAGGAATGGGAATACAGAATAAAGGGTAGATTTAGGGGAAAATGATTAACCCACAATTTAGCTTACCGAGTTTGAAATACTAAGGGGATATTCAGAAAGAAGATTTTCTGCAGTAGTCCTAGCCCTTAAGAGGGATTTGAATGTTGGTGCCATTATGCAGAGATAGGGGCGGAAGTGTGGGAGAAGATGAACCAACCTAGCTGGAGAGAATACGTAGAAAAATGACAGAAGATAGTCAGGGATGAAATTTCAGACCATACCAGTATTTTCCTTGAAACTTTAATATTCAGGGCTGTTAGTTTTATCCATGAATTTGAAATGTCATGAAGCTCATGTTATCATGATATAGCTTTATTTTCCTTCTCCAACTTGCCACAGGTCACACCAAGCTCCCTGCAGTGGTGGGACCACAGTAGCTACTCAGCGATGCTTGTTGATGCGTTAATGGTAGACTTGTAAATTGGAGCTCCCCAGACGGTTCCTTATGCCTAACAGCAGTGCCAGATCCTTAGGCAAGATGAGATAATGCATTTGAAAGCATTGTAAACTCAAAAGAGCTCTAATCACACAAGTTATTACACATAGTGGAAGCAAATGGAACTAATTGGGACAAAAACAGTAAAAGAACGGAGGCTCTGGGGCTCCCAAGGATTTTGATGGCTGTGGCCCCAGTTGCAAATCCGTGCAATCTTGGGGAATACGTGCCAACTGAATAATGGGACAGGGGATATTACAGACAGGAGTGGCAGAAACTCGTAAGAATCTTTACCCCACAAAGCGAGACTCTCCGGATACACCTCCATTCTCTTCTCTCTGCAAGGCCTCGGGGGCATCCTGGCAGCTGGAGTTGAAAATGAATTTTTCAAACAAAATTAGAATCCTCATGGGATCCTAGAATTACTCTGTGTATTAGGAATTCCCCAGTATTGGCAATAACTAAAAACCAAATCTAAAAGAAGAATCACCTCGGAGTGATCGTCCAAGTGTCACAGACATAAAGGTTTGTCCCTCTGTGAAAAGTCCCGCTTTTCCTGAAGCAGTCATCGCGTTGCTGCTCAGCTCCGTGCAAGGAAGTGCGTGTCGCAGTTCCTGCGGGCATCGCTGCTTCCCACCAGCTGCTGTCCCGCAAGCCTGCCGTCCTCCAGGCTTTCCGCACTTCCTGGGATGCTTTTCTTACATGTTTCAGGCGAGACCACCTAGGCTCCGTGAACCTTGTACTGACTTTTAGAGACCAGAGAATTCAGTCAACTGAATACTTAATATTTTCCTTGCATATTTGTTTCCTTTTGTTTCCTTTCTAATCTTATCACAATTTTATGGAGCGCTCAAGACTTTAAAATATTTCAAAAGGCAATTCCAACTTTGAGCTAGGGGTCGTTCTGGAATCCAAAGGTTGGCTTCAAGAGGTGTTCACTGAGAGGAGCGGAGTGAACTGTAGGCAAGGATCTTACCAAGTCAGACAAGCTATGAACGACAGTCAATGTACACTGGCTTGAAGCTTGGTGGGGAATAGTTTGGATGGTCTGTACATTTGTAAATTAATTTAACACAGTGATTATTCTTATGTATTTATGTTAAGGCTTTCACGTGTGGCTGTAAGTTAGTGCATGTTTTAAGTTATCATGCATACTTTGATTTAAATGGGAAAATCTGAACACACAACTCTCACTCAATGGCTAATCACACTGTCTATCAAAATATATCTCTTCCACTCTTGTCTCTGCTTTTTCCTGTTCACAAGACAAGGAAAATGCCGTTTTCCTTTAACTTCACTGTTGAACCTCTCACCAACTATTGTTGATTCTTCCCCTCCAATTTCTTCCAGAGTTGTCTCTCCCTGTTGTTGTTGCCATAACCTGAGGCCAGGCACTTACAACCTTCTGTCCGGTTGTCCCTGAAATAAGGACAGAACTGACCCAAGGGAAGAGGAGAATATAATCATAGTAAAAAATAATGACAAAGAGTGGTTATAAGACCTAACTTACTCCCTTTCTCCCTCTTCCCCCTTCCCCCATCCTCCCTCCCCCTCAGCAGACATATGTTGAGAAGACACCATTATGTTCCAGTCACTGAGTTCACAGAGATAAACAGTGACATCCTTCTCCTCACAAGGGTTATTATAAAACACTGTCACAGATGTCATGGGAGAGATAAAGGGAACCATCCACTTGGAATAGGTGCTGGGGCTTTACCAAGGACCTCCTGGAGAAGGATTTGCATCTGGGCTGAGTATAGACAATGACCAGCTGGTGAACAATGAAGGAGGAGGACTCTACTCCAGGTCTTGGGAGGGACAAAAGCATGGACAATTTCCAAGGGGAACACAGAGGTTTAGGGGAGAGTGTGCCCTTCAGAATGACTTGAGGATTAGGTTAAAGAGGAGGAGATAAAACAGGGGCTGAAAGGGAGGCAGGAGTGAGATCTTGATGGAAATTCCGTGCCATGCCGAGGAGTTTAGACCTCTTTATAAGTAAAATGACAAATGTTTGGAAGATTTAAAACAAGGAGAGACATGAGTGGATTCCTCCCTTCTTTCTGTTCATCCCTCTAGAATGTAGATTTCTAAAGATGAAGGACTTCAGTTTGCTCCTAGGATCAAGGAGAATGCTCAGTACCTGGTAGGGACATAAGAAATACATGTTGAATGAATGGATGGATATACATCTTAAAGAGTCTCAGGTGGAAAGAACTTCTATAGTCAAGCCCTTTTACAGACCCTGAGGAGCAATGCTAGTACTGAGATGTGTAGGGCCACAATAAGACTTTCACAAGTAGGTAGGACCTAACTGAACTTGGTATTACACTTGAGCTGTGGGATATGTAACACGAATGTGATCTTCTTCAGTCACTAGTGACACCTTCCTGTGACATTTTGGATAGCTCCTAGAATAAATCCCCACCACTGAGGGACCTCGCTAGTGAGGCTGAAGTCCCCAACTCCACAGAGATAAAAGGTAAGGTATGGAAAACGGACAATGGTTGTGAAACTGGTGCAACATGGTAGCTCTTTGACTCCCTCAAGCCGTGTTATATGCAATGGAAAAAGGAGAGTTAAGCTCTCAGGCTTCCTCGGGTGTCATCACACCAGCGCACTGTAATAGTCCCCAAAGACATCTTACTGGTTCTCATCTTCGCTCCCACACTTCTGGTCCAACCGACCTGCACTCTGTCAGACTAATGCTCCCCAAGTGCCCATTTCATCATGACATTGCCTGGGTCAAACAGTTACAATCTAGACAGCATTCATCTAACAAGTATTTATGATTTGGCAGTCTTGGCTGCTGGGATGCAGCAAAGCAAATCTGAATCAGCTGTTTGCACTGTCCTCATGATGCTCAGAGCCTGGCTGAATGCAGGGTGCAGAGGAGCACCGTGGTTTGGTGCCCAGGCTCCTGCTCTGGGCGGGACTGAGTTGTTGTCCCCACTGGATGCATGAACGTGGACAGGTGGTTTCCTCTTGTGGTGCTCTAACTTTTTCATCTGCAGAGTGGAAATCACAATTGCCTCTCATGGTGGACGTGTGAGGATTTCATGCAAAAGTCATGCAAAGAACAAATTACCAGGGATTCACTAGGTATTGACTCTATGTCATATCTACATGATGACAGTCCTGATTCTGTCCTCCAGATGATATATACTTTCACGTAGGACACTCTTTGGTCTGGCTCTTGATTATGTTGCAAACTTTTTTGTGACTATTCCAACAAAATATATCCCCACTGCAGGCAGCTACTCCCACCTATCTACCTCCTTTCTTCCAAATTTCAACCAGGGGAGGGAGCTGTGCCTCTTCTTAGAGTAAGAGGAAAGGTTTCAAGAGGGACAATGAATTGTTTTATTTCTGTCTCATGACAACAGTCTTCTCTCAAGTGCTGGTTCTAAGTACTGTTGAGAGATCAACCTAGGACTGAGACTCATCTAGAATAAAACTGGATTCCACTCTACCAAGCATGTTACTGCCATGGCTGGATATTTGAGCATATGTTTAACTCTTATATCATCCTACATATTGTGAGTTATCACACCAAATTTTTGAGTAAGGCAATTGAGACTCATGGAAATGAAATGAATATTCACTTAATTAGCAAGTGCTAAAGTCACATTTTCCATCTTTAATCCAAAATACAAATTTTCTCTTTTGTACTGTCCTGACTCTTAGAAGAGCATAAGAGCTTTTTATGACTGATTCATTGGATCAGTATAGAAAACTGGTTTATTCAAAACTGGCAAAACTGGGATTTGTGTGATGAGACAAACCTTCTCTGGAGCTGCTCTTTGTCAGCCTAGGAGGATGGTCTGCTCCTGCTGCAGACCCTGACAAGCGGGGAAACAGGTAATTCCCACAAAGTCATTTCACTCAGAACCAATCTGCTAGTTATTAAGTGTCTGGAACCTATTTCCCAGTTTTTAAGTAGCCAGGATTTGCCGCTAATATAGTCAGAGTCAGCATTACACCCACTGCTCGTGAATGACTTATTTAGAAAGAGTCAAGACATGTTGTGACTTGGCTGTCTTCTATTCTTTGGAGATAAGGTAAAAGTTCCTAGTAACAAAACATGAAAACAAACATATTACAATTATTTAACACATGTTACAAGTAAATAATTGGAGAACACGCATTTGCCTTCTTTTCCCTGCCTTTTATTATTTCCTTTGAACTAACACACTTCCCAGCTGCCAAACATATGTTTTTTGGGTGATGGAGTCACCGGGAGGGCACCATGCCCAGTGCTAAGTAGAAGAGATTACGTGTAGACGCTGCCCGCGTGTATCAAAATCCCCCCAAGCTCTAGTAATTGATCCAGTTCAAAAAATTCTGGTTTGTTAACTGACACAGCTCAAAAACTAAATGTGCCTTTTCCAGACTGGCCCACATATAGTCATGTAGTGACAGATCACTTGCTTCCCTCAAGGTCAGAATATTGTCATTTTGGGGTCAGGCTGCCCAAAGAAAGCAGAACTGCATGGTGGTTGTAAACTTGATTTCTAGGACTGGACAGTTAACAACGAATCCTGGCTCCATCTCTACTGAATCCCAGTACCCAGAAAGTGACCCAGCCTCTCTGTGTCTCAGTTACCTCCTGAGATAGTCCTCACAGGCGGTTTGAAGGGTTAAATGGGATTAGTTTGGACAATCCCTGAGAACAGAGCCTGACTCACATCAACATGTAGACATCTTTGCTACAACAGTGATGAGAATGACCACAGCGAAGATTCTGATAGTGATGGCGGTGACGACTGGATTATTTAGAAAACCCTTCAGAAACAGAATCATTAGAGAGGAATTAATTACAACACTAGCTGACCTACCACAAGGGGATAAAGATGATTGTGAAGTCACTTATATTGTTTATTTATTATTTATTTTCTCTAATAAATAAATGGACTGACTGAGCATATCTAAATGGTTGGGATAAACCTAGCAAGAGATCATACAATGTCATCTTTCTACCTCTTACCTAATTTTGGAAGCAAAATGTTGTATAAATTATACTTATTTTGCCTTGATATGTTGAAAATTGTGTACTATGACTCAGTTGTGCGATGCTGTTTTCTTTCCTCTCTCTGTTTAAAGATAATCAACCCCAAATTTTCCAACTTTCTGACTATCTTTTTACTCAGAGGATTAATATTCAAAGTAGCACTGTTTTGTGTCTCATTAAAACCTCTCTTCCGTGTTAGCTCAGTCTCTTCCAGGTAAGCAGTGGTCCTTCAGCGGTGTCCTCTCCATTTAAAAAATGCATGTTTAAGATTTACAGAAAAACTAGGAAGGTAGTTCACAGAGCTCCATAGCCTGTCTTCTCTAGTATTAGCATCTTACCACAGAGTGAAACTTTTGTTAAAACTAATAAGGCAACACTGATACATTGTTAAGTCCAGTGCATACTTTATTCAGAATGCACTTTTTTTTTCTTTTTTTACTTAATTTCCTTTTTACAGTCCAGGATTTTATCCTGAATACATTACTTTAATAATCACATCTCCTTAGTCTCCTCTTGGCTGTGACAACTTCTCAGGCGTATCTTGTTTTTGATAACCTGACTAGCTTTGGAGAGTTCTGGTCAGGTATTTTGTTGAATTTCCATCACAAGTGGGATTTGTCTGATGTTTTTCTCATAACTGGAGAGAAGTCTATAGAGATACAGTGCCATTTTGTCACGTCACATGGAGGCATACTGTCAACAGGACTGGGCACTGGTGATGTTGGCTTTGATTTCCCGGCTGAGGAAATGTTTGTCAGGTTTCTCCACTGTAAAGTTATTTTCCTCCTTTCTTTATACTGCATTCTGCGGGAGGAAGTCACTGTGGAAAGCCCACACTTGCAGCGGAGAATGTTACACCTTAGCGATGGAGCATGTGCATGGATTATCTGGAATTCTTCTGCACGGGAGACTTGTCTCCTTTGCCCCATTTAATCATTTAACCATTTCTTTACATAAATATGACTTCATGGATACTTATTTTATACTTTAGATTACAATCTAGTACTACTGTATTTTGTTGCTTACATTGCTTTAGCTTTGACCATAGAGAGCTCTTTCAGTTGGCTTTGACATCTCTTTGACAGAACCCTATCATGGTGACTTTTGTTGATTTGTTTGCTTGTTCACTTGCTTTTGAGCAATTTCTTATTTTCTGGCAGTACAAGATGCTCTAAAATCATCCTGTATATCTCCAGTCCCAGGCACAGACTCAGCCATTTCTCCAAAGATCCCTGGTTCCTTTATCAGAGATTTAATTTAGAAACCAAAATTTGGGGTGGTGTTGCTTTTTGACCCTCTCTGCTGACATAGAAAAAAAACATAATGTATCTAACCCCCATAGAAAACATTGTTATGTACAGAAATATCTACAAACATTTCCATTAAATATATGCAACCATCTATTTCTGTAGTATGCTAAATAGGCATTTACACTGATCTCTTTGACTCTATCTGTCACCTGATTCTTATCTGTAATTTCTCACTGCAGTAGTGAGGGGCCTGACTCCCACCATCTGCCCTTCAGTCACCTGCTTCCTCAGGTGAGGTGTACACGTGTGGTGATTACAGATTCGTTACCACGTGACCTCAGGTGAAGTGACGTCACCACTACAGTGCACTGCTATTTCCAATTTCGTTTGCCTTTTCTTTTTACTGACTGTACTAATACACAAAGTTGTTCAGGACAGAAATTTTTTCCCTCATCCTTTCCAGTGAGATTGTTTCGCACATTTGTAATACAGTTAAACTGTCTTGACACATTATTCATTCCCTCCAAGTGTCCCTTCACCTCCTCAATTACTTTGCTTAAAGAATTTTCAAGCATTGAGCTTCCCTGCTTGTGCTGTGAAGTTCTACAGGTTTGACAGTTTCGTGCGGCCTGTACCCACCACCGCAGTCTCACACGGAGTAGATTTACACCCTAAAACGTTCCCCGTGGGTCACTGCTCACCTGTTCTCTCCTCCCTCCAAGCACCTGGCACGCATCCATCTTTGTCCTGTTTCGGAGTTTGGCTTTGACACGGTGCCAGGTGGTTGATTCAAACAGCGCGTTTCCTGGGCAGACTGGCCTCTTTCACTGAGCGACATGGACTGAAGACCCATCTACGTCTTTTTGTTCTTTATTGATGAATAAGAGTTTGCTGTGTGGAGGACGATGGTTCATTTGTCCATTCATCTACTGAAGGCTTGCTGGGATTTTGATTGTAATTATGTTGAATCTTTAGAGCAAATTGAGAAGAATTGATAACCTGATAATATTAAGTCTTCCAAATTATGAACATAGACTATTGCCTCATTTCTTTGGTTTCTTTCACTAGAGTTTTTGATTTCCAAATACAGATGCTATATTTATGTCTTTTATTTTTTTGAGAATATTATAGTTTTTTTAAAAAAATGAAATTCCAATTGTTTTCGTAGGTGTATAGGAAATCAATCGAGTTTTATATATTAACTTTGTATCATGAAATCTTGCGTTATATTCACGTATTAGCTCTAGGATTTTTTTTTTTTTTTTTGGCCAATTCTTTGAGATTTTCCACATAGAAAATTATTTAGTCTGCAAATAAAGGCAGTTTTATATTTTTCTGTCCAATGTTATGCATTCTACTTCCTTTTCTTGTTTTATTGCATTAGTTAGGACTTCCAGTGTGATGTTGAATAGAAGTAACGAGAAATCACATCTTTGCCTTGTTCACAATCTTATGGGAAAAGCAACCATTTTCTCACTAAGTATGGTGTTAGCTGTAGGTTGTTTATAGATTCTTTGTCAAGTTAATCAGGTTATGTTCTATTCCTACTTTACTGAGAGTATTTACCCTGAATGAGCATTGGATTTTGTCCAATGACATTTCTTTATAACTGATATAATTGTATGGATTTTTGTTTTAGTTTGTTGATGTGGTGGACTAACTTGATTAGTATTTTAATGGTTAACCAGCCTTGCTTGCATAACTAGAATAAATTCCACTCTGTTGTGACTATAATTTTTTTGAATGCAATGTTGAATTTGATTCGCTAGTGTTCATTGAGGATATTTATGTCTATATTCATGAGAGATATGTCTATAGTTCTCCTTTCTTGTAATGTTTGTTTGGTTTGTTATTGGGGTAATTTCTGGCCTCAGAGAAAGATGTAGAAAGCATTCTATCTGCCTCAAATTTTTAGAAGAGATTATAGAAAAGTAGTATCGTTTCTTCTTTAATGTTTTTTCATAGAATTTATTCATGAAACCCTCTGGGATTCTGTCTTTTTCTCTCTTTTTCTTTTTTTCTCTCTTTCTTTCTTTCTCACTCTCTTTTTAAATATCACTAATTATTGACTCAACTTATAAAGGATATGGTTCTATTCATATTACTTGTTTCTATTCCTATAAGTTTTGAAATTTTTGTCTTTCCAAGTTATTGGTCCATTTAATCTCAGTTATCAAATATGTGGGCATAGAATTGCTCATAGTAAGCTGTGATTACCCTGTTAATGTCCGTAAGCTCATAGAGATGATGCCTCCCTCATTACTAATGTTGGTAATGTTTGTCTTCTCTCCTTATTTCTTTTTTGGCCTCTCTAAAGTTTATAAATTTTATTGGTATTTTTAAAGAATCAAATTTTATTTTATTGACTTTTCTCTATTCTCCTAATTCATTTTTATTAATTTTTGCTTTAATTTTTATTATTTCTTTCTTTTGCTGCATTAGACTTAAAGTAATATTTCTTGCCTCTAGTTTTCCTAAGGGTGAAAGCTCATGTTGCAAATTTTATGTCTTATTTATTTTCCAGTGTATATATTTGATGCTATAAATTACTTCCCCTAAGCACTGATTTTGCTACATCTACAAATTTGATTAAGTTCCAATGTTATTTTAATGTAGTTTAAAATAGTTTTTCATTTCTCTTAGGATTTCATCTTTGACACGTGTCTTATTTAGAAATGTGTTTCTAAATTTCAAAATACTACAGAATTTTCCAGCTATCTTTCTATTATCAATTTCTAGTTCAACACCATTGTTGTCTGAGAACATGTTATACTTTGCAGGGTTTCAATTTTTTACATTGTTAAGTTTTATGGCCCTGGGTGTGCTCTATCTTGGTGAGCATGTAATGGAGCCTAAGAAGAATGTTTTCTGCTGTTGCTGGATGGAGCAGCCTCTGTCTGCTAGATCAGGGTGACTGACGGTGCTGTCCAGGCCAACTGTCTCCGTAAGCCTGCTTGAGCTTTCAGTTACTGACGGAAGGTTGTTGACATTTCAAATCATGATGTTTCTCCTGCCTCTGTCATCAGTTTTTGCCTCACATATTTTTGCTCTCTGATGCTAGGTGCATCCCTGGTTGGGACTGTCACATTAGTGTTGTATTTGAGAAGGAGAGCACTGGGCATGGTAGGGAGAAGTCTAAAGGTTTCTCTGCAGGATTCCCTGCCCTGGTTGTTTAGGCAAACACTAATCCAGGTGTACTGAGAAGGGCCTTTGCAGATGTAATTCATTCATGTTACATTCTTTAGAATAGAAAGATTATCCCGGATTTCCCAGTGTGCCCAATCTGTATGTGTGAGTCCTAAAAGGCAGAGAACTTGCATGGCGAGAGGCCGAAGGGAAATGAGGCAGACGTGGACGGCAGGGAGAATCCAAGCACCAGAAGGGACCGACATGGCCGTGCGGGCTCTGGTATAACGGCAGCTCTGCGCAGGGCTATGGGCTGCTCTAGGAGCCAAGAGCAACACTCCACGGACAGCAAGGAAATGGGGGCCCACAACCGAACAGAGCTGTCAAAGACCCTCTGACCAAAACTTGAGTCTGGATCCCGAGTCCTCACTGACCAGGTTCAACGTTGGGCTTCCCTCTTTGTCCCTGTAGAATCCAGTTTGAATAAGGATCCTTCAAGCCAGTTTAGCAAACACGTCCCATCCTTAGTATCTGACCACCACACTGCCTCCAGCAACAATCCTACCAAGGCAGTTTTGCCAAAAACCCCTTATCCTCGATGTTTTATTTTAGTAATTTTCCATCCACTAACCCCACCCTGCTCCTTGGCTATAAATCTCCACTTGTCCTTGCTCGAGTCCCTCCCCGTGGCAAGACGTCACTGCAGTGTTGTCTACACCGTCATCAGGTCTCCCCTTGAATAAAGTCTGCCTTATCCACTGTGACATGGCTCAAGAAGGTTTTTTTCTTTGACAGAGCTGAATTCCTCCGACATCCTGAGTCAGCTTGGACATGAATTCTTCTCCAGGGCGTCCAGAGAGAACACAGTTTGCCCAACACCAAGACCTCGTTCTCCTGAGACCCAGAGCAGAAGGACCAGCTCCCCACCTGCCTTGCAAACAGGGAGCTAAATCATTGCAGCTGTGGCCGTCACTGCGAAGGAAACCGTGACAGTGCACACTGGAACAGGACGGCAGGGCCTGAACATGAGTGGTCAAGAGGCCCCTCTGCATCCCGAGGGGCAAGGAGGAGCCTCTGTCCAGGAAGTGGCAGTGAGGATGTCCAGACCTGTGAGGAAGGAGGGATTCCAGCATGTTCCCAGAGCCAGAAGACAGCCAAGCATGGCTGGAACAGGAGAGCAGGACCGACAGAGCCAGGTCGGGAAGGCCAGCAGGTGTGTGGACAGACTGCCAGCAATGGAGACTTCTTGATGCCTAACTTTCCCCTCTTAGTCTGCGTCTGACCATGACTGAAGAACAAGAGGACACAGGGTCTCAAGGAGGAATGCTGCCCATGTCGACTGCACTTGCTCCTTGCTTAGGAAGTGGTTTGGTAGCAGCACAGAGCTGCTCTGCTTGCAAGGACACGGGCCTCATCCCAGGGCCTGAGCCGGAGAGTCTGGCTCCCAGGGGAAGCAGCCGGTGCCTGCGGCCTTGTTCCCGCAGCAGGCCCTGCAGGCTTGTATTTCTGCAGGGGCCCTACCTGTGTCTTTCTTTTCTTGGCTGAGCTGGCTGTCAAGTGCGTAAGAAGAACTCAGCGTCAGCATGGGCGTGGGACACGACAGCAACTACCTCTGCAGGAGGCAGCAGGCAGCCTGTTGGAATAAAGAGTGGAAAGGAAGCTGTACCCCCTTCTGCGGCACACGCTGCCGGGTGCTGGGTCGGGAGGCGCTGATAGGAGTTCGAACCCAGGATCACTTGCTCGTCACCAGTTGGTTAGGGGAGAACGTTGGATGATGCTTCCCTTTGCTTGTCTCCAGTTTGGCAGGGTGCTGGGTTCGATACTGCTGCACCTTGCTCTCATGTTCCAGGCTCAGAGGCTGCAGGGTGAGCTTGGAGACCCTGGGGGCTCCTTGCAATCATGTTCAGGAGATTGGTCTCTGGGATGTGACCTGTCACATGACGACTGCCTCCTGCTTCAGCCACTTTCATCACAAAGTGCAGACAGATTGAATGGATTGGAGCTAATATACATGAAATAATCCAAGCTCAGGCATTGGGCTGCACCCAAGACTTCAGACAGCGAGACGCATTTATGGAGACCGGAGTGGGAATGAAAATGCTAATTGCATAAATGTGGATAGCTTTAAAATGGATTTTTGAGACAAAAGTTGAAATAACATCATCTTTCCATCTTTCAGGTCTGAGTAATGCTTTATACCAACTCCCTGCCTTTTCCAGGGAGTCATTTGTTGTTTAAGAATCGAGCTGTTGCTGATGTGCAGTGGGCCCTCCTGTGGGGCTAATGGGTGGTTCCTTCTCTGGGATGCAGGCCCAGGAGGAACCCACAAAATTCCTCAAATTTCCTGCATTCTTATGTCTGAGCTGTTAGATTGAACTTGGTAACATGTGTGAGCAGGACAGACTGCTGGCCCTCTGGACTCACATTCCTCGCTGGGTCCGTGGTGCAGCAGTGCTGGCTGGCAGTGACGGCCACGTCTCCTTCAAGCTGCCTTGCCTGGACATCCTCGGGACCAGCCCGTGTGGGAAGCGCTGGCCAATCTGGAATCACCATCCTCTGTCACCCTCTTTTTCATCAGGATTGTGGGCGATGGAGTAGTATGCGAAGCCTTGATGACTCTACAGGAAGGTTAAAATATCAGCTGTTTAATCTCCCTGCCTTGGAGAAGGGAGTCTGGACCTGAGGCCAAAATGCACCTTCTTCTTCCTTCCATTCTGAGCCAACTTCACCAGCAGGTGCAGGCCCAGCCAGGGTGCCATGCTGCTCTCCCAGGAAGAGCTCCTGGTGCAGGAGAAAGCCCTGCTCTGCCCAGATGACCCCTTGGAAGAGGAGGCAGAGAGAAGAGGACTCCCTTGAGGACAGACAGAGCCAAGAGAGGGCCCAACAAAGCCAAGGGGTCCAAGTTCAGCTTCATCATGGTGACTTTCACCCCACACTCAAGAGTCAGCTGACTCTCCCTTGGGAAAGAGAAAGAGCTAGCAGGCGAGGAGGGGGTGGGGATAGAAACATTCTTCTGGGACTGGGGTGTGTAGAGGGAGGTTCTACACTAGAGGAGATGGGGGACAGGTGGCAACTGTCCCTTGGGGGGTGCCAACATCCCATTTTTCTTCTGCCTGTCCTGTCCATCTCTCGGCTCGAGCTAATGATTCAACCTTAGGATTCAACAGCTCCACAGGTCCCCTGGTGGCGGATCTTCAGCGACCTTACCTACGGTCCTCCCCACACACCTGCTGTGGAAGCAGCTTCCCTCTGACCATTTTGGCTACTGAGCCTCTTCCCACACCAGCGCCAGGGCAGGTGCGTGTTGCTGAGAGATTGCACACGACCACGCCCTTGCGCGGTGCGTCTTCCGGATCTGGTCTGGTAGGTCCTCGAAACTGATCATTGGCTTCTTCAGCATGCCTCCCTTAGCAGTGCCCTCTCCATTTGTCTAAGGTCATTCCCAATAGCTGCTCGTCCTCGAGCCCCTGCTGGCACTGGGAGGTGACCCGTCCCACTCCACGGAGAATGCAGAGGTGCTGGGGGGAGCCCTTGGGGTGCTGTTCTCTGCCTGTGACTCATGTTCCTTTGAACCTTCCCCGCTGCGCTCCCTCTCCGAGGCTGTCCTCCGGGTCCCTGCCCGTCCCACCCAACAGGCATAAGCTTCCCTCTCTCCTTCCTTCAGACGTTCCTTCTCCATCGCTTTCTTCCCAATAGGAACACGCTCGCCTCTATGTTAAAAACGTCTAGCTTAAGAGAACACCCCAAACCTTCTGTTGGGTTATAGTTCTTTTTCAGAGACCATTTGAACGTTCTCCTCCTTATTGTGGTTGCATTTCCAGAAGTCCAGGTTCGGGTTAGCTATTTGTGCTTCCTCACCTTCCGTTCAATGTGCCTGTAGCTGAGGTGGTCCGCCTCGCACCCACACCATACTCAACTCCCTCAGAAAGGTCCCCAGTGGTCACCAGTGAGCCAGCCAGCTGCACCCATCCCTCTTTTCTGGTGTCATCGTCAATTTGACACTGTTGACCTTGAAACGTTCTTCTGCCTTAGCTCCTAGGGGGGGTGTGTGTGTGTGCATGCACATGAGTGTGTGCTTCTTCCTCTCGGGTCTAGCTGATTCTCTGCTGTCTCCCTCTCAATCTTCTTCCCCTATTCCCCATGCCTACCCCTGCTCCCAAATGCTGGCGGTTGTGCCATCCCTGCCCTCGACTCTCTCCTCCTGTCCCGCCCTCTCCTGGGACAAGTTAATCCATGTGGCTTAATCCGCCACCGCTAGTCTGATCTCTCTTAACTCTGCTTTCTTTGTCTTTATCTGGACTCAGACACTCTTCTAATCTCTAAATTTATGTACCTTACTGGGCACCAGACATCTGTGCCAGGATGTCTTCAGGCTGGGCACTGTTTGATGACACTTTTCCATGCCATCGTTGGCCCTCTGTGGACAGGGCCCTACCGTCTGCAGGTCTCCTTCCTGGAGGAAAGGCTGCATGCACCAGCCGAGGGGCAGCCCTGGCCACCGCCTCACTCTGTGGCTCTTCACGGAGTCCATTCTGCCTGGGGTGGTGGGGCAATGTCCCTGGAGCTGCGCAGTAGTGAGCCACAGTTGCCCCCTTCGAAGGTATCCTCACTACAGAGTTCACAGTGCAGATTCTCCCAATCTGCACCAGGTCTTAGAGGTGCCTGGTGTGTGTGACTCCAAGACAGGTACCTCCCCTACAACAGGTAGCCTGCCTGCTGCCCGACCTTCCTGAAAACCTGACCGTATGCAGGTGACAACTCCTCCTTGCATTTCAAGCCCAGCTCTTGACATTTACCGAAGAGTTCCGCTTCCTAGTTTTGACCGTGGGAAATGGCGGAGGCAGGGCCCGCAGCGAGCTCTGGATGAGCCGGCAAGGCCGGGAGCTCGGCCTCAGTTCGTGGGAGCAGGTGCTGCTGTGTCGGGCTCTCCCACCAGGGCCGTCTGCAGTGCCCTAAGTCCTGTTCTTTGTTCGTTGTGCTTTTATTTTCTCATTTTTAATCTTTTTGACATAGCTCTTTCCTTCATGCAGTTTTGAATAATTTCCCAAGTATTAGTTGGTGGCCTCGCCCGATCCGCCCTGAGCACTGCCCTGCGTGGCTGCCCTGCAGGCTGCCTCCCCTGACTCTAGTCCCCGACCTCCCTCTCCTCTGAGCACTTTCTTCAGAAAGTCTTTCTCTACACCTTTGAGCTATATGTGCATCTTTTAAAAGTTCTCCTGGCAGTTTTACCACCCAAGAATGTCCTTCTCAAGGACCTGGGAGCCATGCCTTTGACGCACAATCGTCTAGGACGGTGGCACCCCTGTCTCCCGGTGTCTGCGCAAGGGCAGGAGCGCAACCTCGGTGGGGGATAATTCGCAGATGCAAGTGGCCCAGCCAGAGAGAAAAGCAGGCAAAGTGAGGAACAACTCAACGTGCTGGACACGCCCCAGCCGTCCACCTTTGCCCGACTTCCTCCAGGACTTTCCACTTGCTCTCAATGGCCCACCACTCTTGGCTGCAGCACAGAGAGTTCAAACTGAGTTGTCACCCCTTCCCCTTATGGTGACAGCCTTGAAAAAAGTCTTCCTTGCCTGTTTAAGCCTGTCTGGTACAATCTTTGCTTTGACAGGTATTCACACTGGGAGGAATTCCTCTCCTTTTCTAGCTGCACCAGGTCAGTAATGTCACCACAGAATGACAGGAAGGTCTGTTCCACAGAAAACGATGGAGTCCACTCACGCTCAGCCGTGGAGTACGCAGCCTCCATGGCAACGCCGATGCTAGGTGGCAGGACTCAAAACCCATTTCAGCCGTGGGGTTGTCTTCTTTTCTCAGCTGAGGAAGAGGACGTGGGCTTCACCTACTGCCGTGTGCAGACACTGTGTGTCTCAGGGCACGGCAGTGCACACGGAGTTTCTGAACCTCTCACTTCCATGGCAGCGTCTTTTCCTTGGGGAAGATGCCCCTCTGTGCCCCGGGCAATTATAAAAACCATCTTTATTCTGCCCCCAGTGAGAGATCTTTCTCTGTCTACTATGGGAACCCACGTTCTGGTGGTCACTGCTGGCACTTCTTGCTGCCCGCGTGTTTGATGGACATTGTCACTCTCCTCCTCTGCCTCCCAGAGCTCTCTCCTTCAACGTTCTCCCCAAGAGCTACTTCAGAGCTCTTCTGGGGCACCCTCTTCCAACTGCCTCCCAAAGGACTTTGTTTCTTTAATGCCTTTGCTACACAGCTAGACTCCATCTGTGTTTCGGGATCTGCTGTAGAGAAAATTATGGCCTCAAATGTCCTGTATGTTTAGTAAATATAACTGGCACCTTTGGAAATTGTAAGTTGGCTATACTAATTCCATTATTTCTACCACGAGCTTATGCTAAATCACATGTGGTGCACTTGCATGACACAGCACGGTAGGGCAGTCAGGAAGAGTTTTGAAAAGTGCTCTGAAACCTTTAAAGCATCTTTTAGCATCTGGATGTTCACTTTGGATCATCTGGCTGCACTTTATCAGATTAGGTAATGCCGAAGAAGAAAACCGTCCCCACCTCTAAAAGCATACCTCAAGGGCTTTGTTTGTGGTAAGAGAAGCATTTGTTAAATCAAATACATTTGTGATTTTTGACCAGAAACTGCATTAAAGTTTGGTAATTAGAGGAATCAGTGTGAAAAATTGTGCATCATGCAATCCAATTTCCCTGGTGAGTCCAAGCAATTGGAACCACATCAAGCAACTTGATTAATCGAATAAAATGGATCCATCAGGGCTATTAGTGTTATCAGTGATTTATGCTTAAAGTAGCAAAATGTTGCAGATGACTTTGGGGATCAGTCTGAGAGCCTGAAACCAAGAGCCGCCATGTGGCCGGGCGGCAGGTTGCTGTGGGAGCCGCGCCCCCTCTCCCGCCCGTGGTAATGCACGTGCTCATTGAGTCCCGGCCATCTCCCCTCCTTGTTTCTTCTCCTAGATTTTATTAAAACCTAATAGAAGTCCATTAGATTTTAAGAGAAAAATACATTTCCAAAATACTTTAAATTCTGGTTACTGATCCCCTTTGTTTTTCACTTGAGAGTTATCTTCTAGGGTTGTACCGGCCACACTCTCTGTGGCCCATTTGGTACCTGCTGTTCTTTAAGCCTCCATCAAAGAAGGCATTTTAATAACAATGCAATTTTTGATTGAAAATGACATCTGAAATTGAGTAGTAGTTGTACGTGTTGTGCAGATTTCTTTCCAATGCAGAACCATACGGATCTTTACTTTGCAGTCGTGTACCTGGGCACATTCCTGTTTGCACATGCAGACACTGGAGGATTCAAGATGCGTCACTGAAGAATGGACAGAGAAGACTGAGAATCCTGTTCAGAAGCACCAACCTGTGGCTAACTTCACTAACTCCATTACCCAAAACAGATGTCTGGGTAGCACACAAAAAATCATTGTATTTCCTCCCTCAACACAATATACATGCATTGGTGAAAACTTAAATTCAACTCACACACACACACACACACACACACACTAGCAACCAAACAAAAGGCTTAGAAGAGTTTCTTGTCCTTATGTTTGATCTGTCTTAAGCACCTGTGTGTTGGGAAAGGTGTTGGTCTGCATAGGTTCCGAAAACACAGGACGTAGATGGTGCCTGTGACTTAGCTGACATCAGAGAGTAAGCGCTCACAAGAATGCCTTTCCAGTCATCCTGTGCAATCAGGTAGGTAAAGCACGAGTATTAGGAATGTATTTGTTTTGTCATTCCATTAGTTGTAATGATATGGATGAACAAAACAATGTGAAAACAAAGTGTTACTTTAGTTTAATCAAAAAATTACAAACCCCCTCTAAGTAAATAATAAAAATATTTATATGAGTGCATATTCAATCCTGTGTAGAATACAACAAAATAGAAGAGTTTTCCAGAAATTCTCATGAATACTGCATTGAGTATTCTTGCTTTGGTTTTTGAACTTTGAGATGTGAAAATTAATTTGAAATAACACTATTGGTATATAAGATACTTTAACTGGAAGTTCTTTTAATTGGTTCTAACTGTCCTATCTTCAGTCACAGCAATGTGACATTTAGAGTTCTCTCTTGGCTCTGTACCTACTGAATCAGGCAATTTTCAAATTGCCAAATGTTTCCACCTAATTAAGCCCAATGGTCATTGCGTCCCATCATCTTAGGATGCTCTTCTCCCAAGATTCATATGTGGAATTCAATGTTTATGTTTTTCTTTCTTTTTTAAGCCAGTGCTTACCTTCCCAACACATTTTTTTTAACTAAACCAAAAGAGCCCTTTTTTCCATCCTCTGTTTACCACTTGAGGAAGCAGCATTTTTAAATCCTTCCTTCTAGGTGAATTTTGACATGTAGACTAATGTCCTAGACTTCTGTCATTGCTGTTGAAGTCCATGGCCAGGAATAATTCACCTCCAGCCTCTGATTGTAATTAATGTCCCAATCTATGGTCCAGAGAAAGTTTGGAAAATGCTGAATGCTATATCCCCTTGGAGATGCACAAGGGGTATTAGTATATTAATGGACTCTAGAAACTCTAACTTGAAAATAAAAGGGGAGAGACTTTTTTAACTCACTGTTTCCCAAACTTTTCTGACAAAAGAATACATGCAAAAATGCTCACTCTTTTTTTCACACTTGTTAACTTCAAGTAAAAGTATGTTACTTTTGGACAACATTTTAGAAAGTGATGCATTTTGCACTGAATTTAATAATTTTATGAATCAATTAGTGGAGGCTAAATGATCTCTCTTCACTAGGGTGGTTGTGAGTGGAAGATGATAATGTGAAGGGAAAATTTGTCAACCTAATTATAAGACTTTGAAGCCCAAAGTAATCTTTAATTGTTCTTAAACACAAAATGCAAAGTCAAATCTGCATTCTAATTAAAGCAGGGATTCAAAAAATTTTATAAATACCTATGACCATCAATTTCAGCCAGTGAGTTAGTTAGAAGGCATTCACCCTTAATGTTTTTGATTTGCATGAGACTACTAGCTATTTGAAAGAAGTGCTTTGTTTTTTAAAAGCTATTTAGATTATACCCCATATGTAGCAAAACAGCAGCGAGAATTCTGGGATCATTTCATCTCATCAGCTCAGGGTGACAAAGGTCGTTTAGAAATTCTTCAACTCTTTCTGATTTATAAATGTTTTCATTTCACTAGACACTAGAAAGCTTAGACCAATTTTTATAGTAAGAATCAAACTTGACAACTGTTCTTTCTCAGAGTGTCAATTCCTTTTTCATTTACTATTTGTAAAACACATCATCAACTGGAAAATGACGGTGATCTCATTTTCTGTCATCATTGATTTATTTCTTTAGCACTTCTGGAGGTGTTACGAATAACATTTCTTAATATCTAAATGAATAAAAACAAAGTAATTCTAGCTACAAATAGTTTATTTTTCTATTTTGTACACTCGGGAAAAATTGGGCCCTAGAAGCAATACTATGAATAAGTATCTTAGTCTACCATAGACCGTGTGGCTTAAACAACAGAAATTTGCTCTTCACCGTCCTGGAGGCTGGAAGTTCAAGGTCAGAGTGCGGCATGGTCAGGTTCCGGGGAGAGAGCTCTCTTCCTGTCTTAGACACAGCTGCTTCTTGCTGTGTCCCTGCTGGGGGTAGGGCTTCAAAATGTGAGTTTTGCAGAAACACAAACATTCAGTCCATAACCATAAACTACACAGAAAATATCTTTCGATCTAGAAAGGCCATTTCACATCATCCAACACTTTCACTTCTTCAGGCTCTGCTTCCTCAGTTGTTCCAACAATGGCTCACGGGTTCCAGACCCTTTGCGATGTCAGTCCCTATAAATACCCGCTTCTGTTCACGTCCCTGCATACACAGTGGCCCCCAGAACTGAGCAGATTCTAAGCATGTGGTTGCAAAGAAGAATATCACTGATATCTTGATTTTGACAGGAAGGCACTAGGAATGCATTAAAAATCCTTTAAAAATCATTTTTACTGATGTAAAATTGTGGTCACGTGATGGATTTACCAAATTATTAAATGGAGTGAAAGAATTGATTAAAATAAAATATATTAGGAAAATGGTGACATCACCGAAATATATTTTTAAAGCCACAAATTTAACCTTCAATGAGAAGAAACAGGCTTTATCACCCTGACAACAAGGGTCTCTGCTGTATCAGCCCAGGCTCCGGCTCTTGGGGGACAGCTTGTCACGGGCCATGCTCTGGGCTTTGGACACAGAGGCAGGGGGACGTGTCCATTTTAGCTTTAAGAAGTCGCTGAGCCTCATGTCAACTGTCAGGAATAAAAAGCATGCCAGTTATTTTCTAAGCTTAAAGCTCCAGAAAAATAAAACAAAACTACCAGCTACCAGAGGACTCACCCTTTGTTAGGGACTGCATTGTGTCCTTTCAAATTCATACTCTGTAACCTCCAATGTGAGTGTGCGTGAAGACAGGGCATTTAAGCAGGTCATTAAGGTTAAGTGAGGTGGTAAAGGTGGGATCCTAATCCAACAAAACTTGTGTCCCTATGAAAAGAAAAAGCGGCACTAGGGCTGTGGGGATGTGCAGACACAGAGGACACAGCACAGCCAGAGGCTGCCGTTCGGGAAAGCAAACCTTCATCTCAGATCTCCAGCCTCCAGAACTGTAAGGAATAAGTGTCTGTGGTGGGCTGATGCACCTCTTCTCTGTTAAACATTTGTGATGATACCTGGGTGGTGACATCTCAATCTCTTCCACCTGGGCTTGCAGCTGCATCATACTTTCTTACAGAAGATACCCCAGAAGGGTTAGTCATTCATCTGATGAAGAGCCTCGTTTCTCACTTACTCAACCACACACTAGTACTGGCCTGTTAGTCAGCTACAGGATGTTTGCAAAGATGTCCAAGACCCCAGGGACATGGATCAACCGTTGCCAGTTGCTTGCACGGTAAGCACAATACACAGAGAAAAACACAGCGGAGTTGTCTCCAAGGAGCTTTCAGTCAAATCTAACAGTAGAGACTGATGACCTGATTTGAAATAAGTTGGTCTACATTAATGTTTCAGGATCTTTGAATATCTTTCTAGACTCTAGTTTCTAGAACAGCAACATAAACAAGTATGAATTCTTAGCCTGGGGCCACTGGGAGAGCTGTCCACCCAGCTTGCAGCTTGGGCCTCTGCTCCAAGCTCAGACATTCTCTGCCCCTGTGGTCCTTGCCATGGGTCTGGCACGACTGGGTTAGAGTTGGCCTGCCTGTGCTCCTACAGCGGGAAGAGATAGTGAAGATGGATCATTCCTATTGTTAACAAAATGACCACGAGGTCTACGGAGGAAGGAAGAAGGAGAAAATGTTACTTGCAGAGTAACAATCTGCCCGCTGGGGAATGTGGGGTCTGGAGAGCATCAGCACAGTCTGCAGAAGGGAGGCAACGGCAGCATTCGGGCCTTCCGGTGTCTGCCTCACATGTATTTGCGTCAGGTTTGGAGGATGTTGATGTGTATTTACAGGGAAAGTCAAGTGGCAGGCGCAGTGATTTAACATATATAACACGCACATTCCATGCTCACTTTGGGGTGGAATTCAGCTCTTTGTTTCAAAAGCTAAACTGTAGCACACGTAGACATTTTGTCTCTGTAAGCCACATGGAACTCGCTTAGGGTTTGTAGCTGCTTATCAGAAAAGAATGTTCATAAGGCCATTGCCAGATAGCAGAGTTGCGCAGCGGAAGCATGCTGGGCTCATAAGGCCATTCCCCTGCCCACCTGGTGCTGCTGGAGGGACCCTCAAGGAGGGAGTGTCCACTGGGGTCAGTTGGGCGATGTTCTCTAGAACAGGTTTCTGTCTACTTGCAGGAAGAAAATGTCATAGCAGTTAACAAACCTTATGGTAGTTGACAGTGTAGGGATATATGACCAAACCTTTTTCCCTGCTGTGGCCACGTAATTTTCCCTCAAGGGTCTCATCTCGTCTGTCATCCAGCGGTACAATGCTGACACTGTCAAGCATCAGGAATGCATTTCCAAAGCACTGCTTCTGTGACCATGGTCTCCCGACTGCGCACTTGAGACTCCCAGCCTCCCTTCCGGGCTGGCCGCCTCAAGTCTGCCAGGCGCCAGTTCTTGCAGGTGCTGACTGATTCCATCATGCACCTTCCCTGTGGTGGGAAATCGGCCTCACAGGTGGTGCTGCCCGTCCAGGGATGCGTGAGCTTTTCGTGTTTAGCTACCACAGGGCTTCACGTTGTTCTCAGGTAAACAATACACTCAGCTTCTCCCCTAAGACGTGCACCAGGCTATGACAAGAGGGCGTGGCTCACTTTGCACTGGCCGGGCCTCATCAGAGTATGATGTCCAGTCTTCAGGAAGTCGTCATTCTCTGAAAGGCAGGTTGTGTGTTCCTGGCACGAGGACCTTGCCCTGCGAACTCTCACAACCCCTACTCCAGTGGGCTCAGATTTATTCGAAAAGCTTCCTCCTTCCCTATATTTTTCATGTTACAAAACATGATTTCACTTCGTGCCCTGTTTAATAAACTAAAATTTTCTGAGCTATGTAATCCAAACCTCTAGATTTTTAACCAAGTGTTAGTCCTTTTATTTCTAAAAGGAAGACAATGTAAATCCTGCATTATATAGTATGGCAATTGAATGAAAAAGTATGGCAAGGACCTTTGTAAATCACAAGTTCCATAAGGCGTTGCTCAAGACTTCTCTGTTGTGCATCTCAGTGATTTTCTGTCCAGAATTCTTGTTCTAGAAAGTGCTCTGGGACCGTCCCAGTTTTCACCTGATCCGCCCCACCTCACCACTGTGGCTTGGTCCAGGCACGAGGAAGTGGGCCCACCGTGATCTGTGCAACACCCTGCTCTTGCACCCCTCCCTCCACCCCTGGCTCATTTCATTCATCCAGGTTTGACTTCCAGACATGCAGGGCCAAGGAAGAGCTCTCCCCAGGATGCTGGATATCAGGGAAAAAGCACATCAGGTCACTCTATCACTAGGTGGCCAAAGGCTGGTGCACACTCTGGGCATGTAAAGCCAACAGGCAGAAAGAACTAAGAGAACTTTCTAACTTCGAGCCTCAGACTGCCCCAAAAGCTCAGTTATTTCTCCGCCCCTCTCAAAGTCTGGGAGTACAATGGGCCAGGGGCTCTGTGAACCAGGCCCCTTTTACAAAAAGCGGTTTGAGTTACACTTACATCATCTGCAACCCAACTTTACCAACACACCAACAATTAATATTAAATCCCACAGCCCACCCTGCCTGACAGACCAGTTGCCAACCATACTATTTTTACCGTTTTATAAGAACCAAGAGTTTGTAGTTGAGTTATAGACTACTGTGATATTATTGCTACTTCTTTTATACTAAGGCAATTTGATGATGACATCACCATCATTTCTGGGCACTTAGACTCTATACGTGTGGCTGAGTATATTGCAATTTGGAGCCAATGGAAGCAATAATTGCAAGTATTGTTCGGGCTCTCGATGGCACCGCCACTACACAATAACTCATGGGGACAAGCCATGCCTATGAATTCCGTGTCAAGGGAGCCTTCATTGCGTTCCTTCCTCCATCGGGGATTTTCTCTTCCTGTCCTCTAATTTGGGCCACACACCTGGGATTCTCACCCGCTAAGCAGAGTCCAGAGTGGTATGCAAACCATGGTGATGATAAGGAACCCACGGCTGATGTGTTCCAGAGAATCAGATAGCAGAGGGCTCTGAGTAATGAAGAAAAAGGCAGCTTAGCATTTTATCACAAGTCTGTGTTGAATTCGTGACGAGTGACTGTATTAAATCTTTGACTCACTCTTGGCAAATTAAAATGTTTTACAAAGCAGCACCTCTTCGTGCCAAATACATTATTCTTTGTGACCAAATGTTCTGTGTTTCCAACCACAGAAGAGCTCAGCGCCGCTGAGGGTGGATCTGAGTGCTGACCGTGCTGGAGGACTCCTGTTCATCTCAGCACGTTGGAGCCCGTGATGCTAAACGCACTTGTCATTTCTTCATGACTAGATGAAAACTAGCAAAAAATGTGTTCTGGAATCAAGCATTATTACTCCTCTTTGGGGAACTCATTGAGATGAGTCTGCAGTTCTGGACCTGGGAAGGCGATACTAAAAGCACTAGTTTGGCTCTTGGCCTTTCAGAAGTCAGAGCACAAACAGGAAAATGGAGAGGACCAAATTGTTTCTCAGAAAAGAGGGGAAAAAGTATATTTTCAATCAGATTTTGGAGAGCCAGAATAAACAAATCACGTTGAAAGGGAGAAAGCAAAGGTTATTTGTGGTGGAAGTCGTGCTCCAGAATTGTGGGGTCTCAGCTGTTGTTGAGGGAGGGGTCACTGAGATTTATGCCACTTGGGGAATAGGGGAACCAGCTTGGGTCCAGGGTCCCTTGGTCTGGTCACGAGGATGCCATGTGCTGTGACTCATGTCACGGTGAGGCAGCAGGGGTGTCCTCTCAGCATGGCAAAGCCGCGTCATTGCCTCGACATATGTGGTCATGTCTGGGATTAGAAGGAGGATTAACCTCTCCAGTCGTCTACACACACAAGAAAGGATTCCTTGAAGAGGAAGAGATGCTTTTTGTTCTAGAGATTGTATGAGATAAAGAGCTACATTCTGGAAGGGGTCTGCCCGCACCGCACCCTGTTCCCTTCTGGGCCACCCTCCCCTCTCTCCCAGGCCTTAGCTGGGTGACTCTGAGGCCAGCAGGAAGCTAGGCCCCCGCCTGCCACAGAAAGTTCTCCCCTGGCGGTGGCTGCTGGGGTGGGGCCTGGCAGTGCAGAAGAGGGCGGGTCTCCATCTCTGCGGCTGGGGAGGGACAGGCGGGACAGGGCAGGGAATCTGCAGAGAGTTTAGGAGGGAAGACAGCAAAGAGGGGAGGAACAAGACAGTGATCAAGGAGCTCGGCCACGTGCAGCAGTCCATGAAGGTCCGGGAGGCTCTGCAGGACCACCTCCGGGACAGCTGCACAGTGAAGCCTCTTCTCATAAGAGGAGAAACCCAGAAAAAGCCACCTCTGGTCCCTGCAGGCCTCCAGCCCTATGTGATATCTTGAAAAGGCGGGGAAGGGGGGTCTCCTCTGCCTCCAGGTTGGGGCTGATACCTTGGCTGCCCAGTGGGAGAAATACCAGTCTCCACGCCCAGACCCTGGCCAGGGCCAACCAGAGGCCTGCGGGGATGTGGCCCGTGAGGTCTGAGCCTAGTCGTGAAGCTCTCTAGGGGCAGCTAGACCCTGGTCAATCAGCCCTTCAAACCAACTAAAATGATTAGGAGGGGAGAGCTAATCCCCAAAAAAGCAAACCAAAATCACTCAAATAAATATGCATAAGGCTGATTTAATCTTTCTCGAGAGCATCCAAACATGTTCATGAAAAAGTGCACATGCAACACCTTCTGCATCTACAACCTCTCAGGCTATGGGACTAGAGGGAAAGAAATATGTATTTGATTTCTATTCTCTTTGCATGATGATAATAGGCTTATGACATTAGCCTGATTATGAACTCTCTGAGCCAATTTCCTTCTCCATTGATTGAGAACAATGACGATGCCTCACACAGGTATTGCGGGGATCGTGTAAACTATGCAGCTAATGATCGTGATTATGACACCACACATCGGAATCCCAAGTTCATTGCACATGCTGATGCATAGTGAACATTGACTATGCACCACGCATTTTGCTAAACTTTTAAAGGTATTTACTCACTTGATCCACACGGAAAGCTCATGGAGTAGTTTCTATCATTTTTTTTTCTGTTTTATAGAAGAGGAAACTTAGGCATGGAGAGGTTAAGTAACTTACCTGAAGTCACACAGTATGTGAAAGAGCTAAGATCTGCCATTCATTCATAAATAATGGAATCGCATCCATTTGATAAGACAACAAATTTTAGAAATATTTTCTGTAGGAGTAGAAACAGCTTGATCCCCTGTTAAGTAATTTTTATAAGACAAGTCAATTAAGAACATCCTCACACATTTTGGTTCCTCAAAATCTCCCCATTTATTGCGTGCTGCAGTGAGTCTGACCAGGAAATTGCACAGCACAGGTTAGTGAGCAGCATGTGGACTTGGGGGCAGGTGGCCCAAGGCCAAACTCAGGCTCTACCCCACCTGACCCCGTGGCCTTGGGCAAGTTTCCTGACTACTTCCTCATGTATAAAACAGAGATAATGCTAGAACCTGCCACACGGTTTGTTGGGAGTCGAAATGAGTTAACAAATGGCAACCACTTGGGCCAGTGCCCACTAGCACAGAGAGCTCAGTAAATGTTCTGTGCCAAGCAGTGCACACTCATGGGTTGAACAATCAGCATTATAAAATTAACAGGCAGATATTTCTAGGAATAGCAGTTAGTAAGTGTTGTACTGTATTGTGATAGGCAAGTGGACACTCCTTAGAGGCCCACAAGTGTCTTGAGGTTAGCGTATGACTAGTTTTGATGCAGGTTAAAGGTAGAGAGGATAAGCTAGTGACTAACCAGTGCTGGGGAGAATTCTGGAAGAAATGAATTGTTTCAGAGGCCAGCATCATGCCATAAAGAGAACAGATTCCAATGGTTTCAAGATCTAAATACAAGAAAGTAAAAGTTTAAAAATGTTGTTCATACTTGGTAATTTGGGAACAAGAATGGCCTTTTTTGGGAAGAAAGAAACAAAGAAAAATAAGAAGTCACCAAGAAGATGCCTAAAATAAAGGCTAAAATTTTTCAAGCAGTAGCCTTGACAAAACTGTTTGCCATGATATTCATCGAACAGAAAGAGACCTTACCACCAAGAGGAAATCATCAGAGCCTGGTGGGAAAGCAGGCTAAAGGCTGAAAGAGCAAGTCACAGACAAACGAAGTGGAAACTCACGATACAAGGGTGCTCCTTCCCTGATACCCAGAGAGACGCAGAAAAACCAATGAGCTGCCATTTTCCACACGTGAATTGTTGGAAGTGAGAATGTTTGAAAATGTTCAGAGACAGAGATTAGTGATGAAATTCTCATGTACGGTCGACGTGAGTGGAAATCATTACAACTTTGGGAGAGTTATTTATTATTAGCTATCAAAATGCACATATACGTTTGCTAGCAATTGACTTCAAGAAATCTTCCTCAGAGACGCTCTCAGAGCGCATCCCTGGAGTGGGCCGAAGCCCAGGCGAAAAGGTAGAGCTCTTCCTGGGAAGGGACCCGGGTGGAGGAAGCAGGTGTGTGTTGGGCGGGAGAAAGGGAGTTGAAAGAGGCCGCGCAAGAATGCCAGAAGCTAAGTGTGGAGAAGGTGAAGGAGCCGTCAGCGCAGGGGTCGGCATCCTGTGGGAGGGAGCTCAGCCAGGGCTGGGCAGGGCGACACGCCCCTCTCCGCACAGTGCAGGGCGCCGGGATCAGCTGGAGGCCCCGGGCAGAGCCATGGCTCACGCAGCTGAGCGCAGGTGAGGGCGTCTCCACCGGAGTTTCACTCCCACCTGGTCCCGTGTCCCCTGAGCTGCAGCTCCGCCGTCAAAGGGGGCAACGGTCAAGTTTGGGCTGTTTGTTCCCAAATAGCTCATGAGCTGTACTTGGTGTTCCCCTTTGACAAAACTGTTAAAAATGTCAACCCGATATTGAAACGTGAGTGCCGTGTATCTTTGGTTTAAGGACATTACAAAGCTCTGACTGATTTTTAAAGAGAAGTGAGAGAAAAGGTATCACTGCCACTGTGCGCCGACTCAATAAGGCACTGGAGCATTTATTCCATCAGTAACATAACTCGGAGAATAACACCGGTGGTTATGACTTTGGCACAGTTGTTGGCTTCGAGGGGGCTGCCCGGTCTCCCTCCAGCTGTCGTGCCCTGGAACGCACAGGACCGGCCCCGCAGCTCAGCCATAAAATGAAGTCTGTAAATGGTTCTTAAATTGAGTTCAAACTGAGTATGGAAATCAATTACTTTTCAAATACCCAGCGCAACAATTAACCCGGAACCTTATTGCGGAGCTCCACTCACTGTTCCCAGCTCTGTGTTCAGCTGGGAAGCTCAGGAAATCCTTGAAAGGATGTGGAATGAAATGGAGGCTGGAGTGAGTCTGGAGAGGACAGACTTACCTGCGCAAGAGTGGTCGTCGCACCGTGTGGAGAAACAGCAAGGCCGTCGGGCACAGAAAATGCGGGTTTTGAGTCAGCTCTTCTGTTCGTGAGGCCTGTCTCAGTTTCCCCATTTGCAGAAGGTGTATTCTGTGCAAGATACTAGAAAATTCTGCCCCAGATGGGGCTATGTCTCTCTCCTGTGATTTGCTTATACTAATATTCTTCCTTCCTCATATTACACCCTTTCCCTGACGCTGAAGGGACGCTGCACACAAAAAGGTGAGAAAATCCCGCTTAGTTCTAGGGAACCACACGCAGTACTGACGTGTCACACAGCCATGGTTCCACTCAAGGTCGGGCCTGTCAGTTGGACTAGTGTTTGAAGAGTTGCAAATGGTTGGACTCTTAAATCAATCAGTTCCCCGACTTTTTCACAAGTTCTTTGGGTCCATTGTCAGCTTTTTATTAATTGAAAGATTGTTTTATATTATAAACTCATTAATTCTATTGTGACAAAATACTTAGGCAGATTTTGTCAGTCAGTACTGTACATGTAAATTAGAGACAATGACATGAGACTTAGACTCACAAAGCAGGTTGCCACATGTTCAAGGAATCTAGTGGATGTATTGATTACAATAGTACAAAAATCTTTATAATTTGCATAATCACAGCCCACTTAGATGTGTTCTATAAACACCGTGGTTTGCCTAGATGTCCGGCCTCACCAGCATGACTGAAGTAACTAATATAAATTAATAATGCCCATCCATAAGAAACTTACAAATAAGAATTAATGTTTATGGTTAAGAGATTTTATTGCATAAAATTTTTAAGTGTCAAAGAATGTGATTCACCTGCTACCTTACACCAATGAAAGATACCATGTCTGTTATCTCGGGCAGCACGCAGCCGCCCTCTGCTCTGGAGGGAGACGATTTCTCTGCCTTCTAAGGCTGTTTGCTGCCCGACGTCCTTGGACAGAGGGTCTGGAACAAAGCGCAGCCAGTGCCCCCGCAGACAAGATGTGCAGAAACACAAGACACCGCGGGGAGTTGTCTCTTCTCCCAAGCCTCCCTACAGCCACACAAACGCCTGTCAGACTCACTGGCACTAAGGAGTCATTTACTAAATAGTTCAGAATGTGGATATAAATGGCTTAGAGGCCAGAGATGACAGAGATTCATGACAGCAGCCTGACGGGGCAACAGACGGGCTCGGAGTCTTCCCACCCCTTCTCACATTCCAGTTGCACGCTGAGAATGTATTTCAGAGGTCCATTTGTGACTCAGCTGTTTGGACATCTGGCTGCTTCCATGCACGGGGCGTTCACAAGTTTGGTGTGCAACACTGGGAGAGTTCCGGGGCACGCATGCCTGCAGTGCCTTTGGCCCCAGCTGCTGGCATCGCCTCGTGGTCCCCAGCTCCTGCCTCTGGGCAGCACCAGCTGTGGAGGGTTCTGCCACATCAGGGCCTGCCAACTTTTAGGGCCTGAATCATTTGATTTAATTTGCTTTTTCCAACAGTAAGAGATGTAGTTTAGACCCTCAAAACAAAGGAACAGTGTTGGGGTGTGTGATCTGGAAAAGGCAGAGAGAGCTTCAAGCATGTGCTGTCACAGCTGTGTTCCTTTGTCCTTGCTCTTTGTCCTTGTCGCTGTAGGTGAGAAGTAAGTGCGTCTCCATGACAATGTCTATGTTACACTCACAACAGTGTCGATGTCCCTGAATGAGGGTCCTGAGACCCGTCAGGTCTGTATTGCTGTTGCCTTGGCAACTTGCCATGACACAGAGAACACCTTTGTCTCACAGGATGCAGGTGAGGCCTCAGGGGACAGGGCCACTTTGTACATAGGTGACAGATGCTAGGCAGACTGTGCAATGTTTTAAATGACAAAGGCAACTTCTTCTCCATGCTTTTATGATTTGGGATGGTACCAATTACTTGGAACCCCTTTCTAGGAAGTGACTGGGACATCCTTGAATATTTTAAGTTGAAGATTACTCTCAAAGTGGGTTCTTGAGAAATTCTCTTCTATTTTATTCTGAAATCTCACCCTGAAATTTTTTTTTTCAGGAAGTCAGGTGCTCAGATATAAGGGATTCGTCCATTGGTCGCTACACTTGAATATATTGTTCTGAAAGCAATTGCTTTGCTGACTTCTCTAGCATGTACATGAGTGAGCAGACATGGTTGAACAAAATACAAGCAACCCAGTTAGTTGGTTCTGTTTGGAATTTCAGGAACCGAACATCACAGAAAGCTTGTAACGTGATTCACATAGAAATGGCATGTTTATGCTCATGAAGGAATCCAGTAAAGCTTTCTGCTACTTTTAAGCAGTTTTAACATATTCACCCTCTAGCATTGTAGAAAATGCCTCAGAATCATGATTCAGACAACTCTGGAAGACTGTGTGTGAGTGAATCTTGTGTTGGAAGAGTACGTGCTGCACACACGTGTGAAGGAACAGTGTGCATATGGCGTTTTCTTCAGCCCGTCTTTACTCAGCCAGCCCGGCTTACCCTGCGCCCGGGGGCAGGTGCGGGGCTAAAGTGGAGATGCTGGCAGACGGAGCTCTCATCCTTGTGTCCCAGGACAGGGATTGATAAAGCTGATAGGTGATTGCAGCGCAGGGGAGTAAGTAACACCCAGGGGGAGGAGACGCTGTCGGAGCAGACAGAACGTTCCCTACCTGGGTCTCATGGGTCAGGAAGGACTACGGTGTCCAAACTGAGAGTTGAAGAATGAGTGGTATTGACACAGGGAAAGAGGAGTTGTGGCCGGTGGCTTGGGGAGGAGAAAACCCGGCTGGAATCAGTGACCCCTGTTGCTGTGGGGCTCACGCACGGGAAGGGGGTAACAGCAGGACTCCTGTTCTCAGCCTCGGAGAACTGCACCCCGAGGATGCACGGCCTGCTTTAGACTGGGGGGCTTGAGATCCCAGGAAGCCAGCCAGCTGTCTGGATTCTGCTGAGCCTAAATCCGCTGCTGTTCAGTTACGATTTGGGGTTGGGGGACTTACACCTGGAAGTGGGATTGCTGGATCTCATGGTTGTTCTATTTGTTGAGACACAGAAAGGCAGATACTGGGTGATGGCACTTATGTGTGGGATCTAAAACAGTTGAACCCATAGAAGTGGGGAGTGGAATGGTGGTGACGAGAAGCTGGGAGAGGAGCCAAGGAGTGCAGAGACGGAGGTCAAAGGGCATAAAGGAATTGTGGTGTATAAACATGAAGGAATGCCGCTCAGCCTTACAAAAGCAGCTCCTGCTGTTTGTGACAACATGGATGAGCCTGAGGACATTAGGCTAAGTGAAATAACCCAGATACAGAAATAAAAATACTACGTTATCTCACCTGTGTGTTGAATCTAAAAGGGTTGCCTACATGGAACAGAGAGTAGAACGGTTGCTACCGGGGCAGGGAGGAGGAGGACATGGAGGGGGAGAGATTGAAAGGTACAACACTTGCAGCTGTGTAGGATGGATAAGTCTAGAAACCTAATGCACAGCATGAGGGCTATGGTTAGTAATATGTCGTATACCGGAAACTTGATAAGAAAGTAGATTTTAGGTGTTCTTACCACACACACACAAGATAACGATGGACGGTGACGTATAGGTTTACTTGCTTACCTGCAGCGAGCATTTCACTGTGTATATGTATATCAAAACAGCGTGTCTACTTAAATATGTACAATTTTAGAATGCTGACTTGTAAATGAGTTGCAAAGACTTTTCATAATCTCAACTGAAATATTTGTATAACTGTTCCTAAAATTATAAATTGTCATACAAATGTGAGATATTGCCATCACATTCATTAATTCAAAGTTTCTGTAAAAGACTTATCTAAATTTCAATCAGAAAAAGTGAAGGAAATTAAAAGTTTTCATGGAGAGGTTTTGAGGCATCTTGGTTTTGATGGCTTCTTCCTCTTTAGCACTTTGGCCCTCACATAAAATCCTTTCACATCTAGATTTTCCCACTTTCCGCTCCTAACATTGGAGCCACGGATTTGTCCTGAGAATTAAATGAGACCATGATTGATAAAACATCTGGAATTCTGCCTGGCACAGCAATGGCAATCTATACATATTTTAAAACAACAATGAAGTTTGCTCCATTCTTCAGGGATGTCCCACGGGGAGGTTGAGGCCAGGATATGTGAATGCACACGTGGCCTCACGCATGACAGAGACACACGTCTGTGACCCGGAGTGAGCAGCAGGGTGCCGACAAGATTGGTGCACAGCTGTTGGTTCCAACATATCAATCATGTCACTGTGCAATTTAGAAAGCCATTTTCACTAATATTATTTTTAATTGACAAATGGTAATTGTACACATTTATGGGGTACAATGTGATGTCTGATATGTGTAAATAATGTGGGATGATTAAATCAAGCTGATTAACATAGCCATCACCTTGCTTCCCTCTCACTTTTTGTAGTGAGACATTTGAAATTTTCTCTTGGTTATTTTGAAATATATATTATTATTTACTGTAGTTGCCTTGCTGTGCAGTGGATCTCAGAACTTATTCTTCCTGTCTAGCTGAAACTTTGAAAGATGGATTTGAAAAAAAAAAAATCATCATATAATCACATCTTAAACAAATAATTCCTTAATATTTAATAGCAATGAATATGCAGTGTTCATATTTCTAATAGTCTCATTAATGTGCTTTTTTGGTTTTTAGAGTTTATTTATATCAGAATCCAAATTAGTTCTAAAATTTTGATTAGTCGGTATGTCTTTTTAAGTCTCTATAACTTTTCCTTGCGCTCTTTTATTCCTAATTATTTCCATATTGAAGAAATTTGTTATTTGTCCTGCACAATTTGTACAGTCTCCAGTTTGCTAATCACTTTCCTGTGGTACAATCAAAATGTTCCTCTGCCCTCTGCATTTCCTGAAATTTGTTAGGTAGATCTATAGGCTTATTTATATACACGTATGTGGATATGGATATATACACACGTACAGGTATATAGAAATATGTATAAATACACACACAGGTATATAGAAATGTGTATACATAGGCATGTGCAGGTATATAAAATATGTAAAAGTTGTTAGAATCCAAATGGAGTCACTAATATTAAGAAAACCCTGACAAATAGATCCGGGGAAGGCCGTGAAGAGAAGGTTCTCAGGCTTGTATGCCTGACGATGAAAAAGACTGTGAAAAACCACAACCTTGCACAAAGGCAATCACAACCCTACACAATAAATACCTCCGCTGGGACGTCTTCCCAGACACCGGCTGTTCAACCTCAGATTGGTGTCACCCTTGCTATTAGTCTTTGTAGCCAAGGACAATTATTTCAAAACTGTTATGTAATCCTCCTCATTTTTCCTTTAAAAATCTTTGTCTTCTTTTGCCTCCCTGAATACACACATAGTTTACTCTGGCACGTGCATTCTCATTGCAAATAAACACCTTTTCTTTCTTTCCATTTGTTATTTAGGTTGACACATATATGCATATTCTATAGATACACACAATCTATACCCATCCACACACTCATACATACAAGACACACTCATGTATATACAGATTCATTCATATATACATTCATTCATATACATAGTCTTTCTTTCTGCTCAGTCTGCTTTTCCATCTTCTGTGATGTTAATAGCCGTCAACAGCCAGAGAGGCCCAGGTGCAAATCCCCTGTTTCATTAGAAATTGTAAAAGGGTCATACTCTGTCATTCTTTGTTTTGAAGGGGCTACTGTCAAGAGAGACACTTTCTTTTGGACTGTTGGTGACTCAGGAAGTGTAGTTAGTGTGGGAAGGGCAGGATAAGTGCTTAATGTTTGCCATTTGTGTAACCATTTTCAAAACAATGAATTGGTTTCTTTCTCTTCAGGAAAGACTGGTTTGGTTTTATTGCTGTTGCTGTTTGTTTGCTGCCTCATGACAAACGCATGAATTTGAATAGATGTGACGTGTTGCCAGTTTACTGTGGCTATTCTGATGGGGGCTCAAATTTCTCTGTCTTTGGCCAATGGAAACTTCCTCACGTTGGCCCCTGTGTCCTACTGATGTGCCTTGGAAAGCTACTTTCCCGCTGGTGTGACTGACAAGGTATCCAGGCTCACGCTGGCGTTTCCTGCCCCAGAGGCAATATGTTTTAAATGAACGCTATAACAGCAGAGCGACTTGCATGAAATCTTCGCTCTTCCCCAAATCCCCAGTGCTTGCAGCAGGGGTTGTGGAGCAGAACTCCGGAAGCGCGGAGAGGACACGTTTATTCCATTCTTCTCCGTGACATAGAAATATCTTCCAGGCACACAAAGAAGAGTTTTGATCCTGGGAAATGGGTAAAGTGTGTAACGAGAGCCCGAGCCTTCCATGTCCATCCACTTCTCTGCCTTCTCTCCTGGGCTTCCAATCCGCCCCCGCAGTGCCCAGGGCTCTCCCGCTCCGGGAGCACTCCCCACCTCACACTCCCCTCAGGGAGGAGTCTGATCAGGTGTGCTGACTGCGTGACCTTGGCTTAGCTGTGCTGCCCGTGCTTGATCAAACCCTGCTCTAAGTGTGGCTGTGAAGGTATTTTGTAGAAGTAATTAACATTTAAGTGGGAAGACTTTAAGTAAAGCAGGTTACCCTTCATAGTGTGGGTGGCCTCATCCAACTAATCAAAGCCTCAAGATAAAAAGTTGAGTTTCCCAAAGAAGGAATTTGGCCTCGAGCTTGCGACAGAGAAGCCCCGCCTGAGTTTCTAGCCTGCTGCCCTGAAGGTTTTGGACTCGAGAAGGCACCATGAACTCCTACCTGAATCCCAGAGTGCGGGATGGAGTCTGCCCCTGGATTTCAGGCTTGTCGGCCCCACAACTGCATCAGCTCCTTCTTTAACATAAATCTCTCTGTGTCCTTCTCTCTCTGTCTCTACCTCCATGTCCATCTATACACATGTGTACACATGTATGCACACACCACTCTGCCACACACGTATGTGCATGCTATTGGTTCTGTCTCTCTGGAGAACTCAGCTAATAAAACCAACAAGAATGACTGACTAGCTGCATGTCTGTTTCTCGGAGGGACACACAAAGCCTTGTGGCCATGAGAGGGACGGCTACTGGTGGAAGTGGGCACCGGTGGGAAGTCAGAAGTGCGCATCTCTTAGACCCTGCTGTTCTGAAGTCATCTCACCCAGGAAGAAGTGGCCCCTCCGCTCCGCGTCGCTCGCTCTCCTTTAATCCTGCTTCCCAGCGACAGCTGGAGCTGAGCATCAGAGAGGCCTGGGCTGGGAGGTGGCATCGCCTGTTCCTGGCGTGGATGCTGGGTGAGGTCAGAGCACGTTTGCACCACTCGTGCTGAAGTCGGAACGCCTCACTCTGGAGAGGGACGCTAACCTGGTCGGAGAGGCTGTAATCCCTCTGCTCGCTGGTTTCCTTTCACTGCTAGGCTGGCCCTTGATTGGACTCAATGTTTCCCAGATGTTCTTGCACTAGCACCTCTCCCTCCGCGCGCCGGCCCGCCCCTGCCCAGAGGAAAACGGACTTTCTGTCCCGGCCAGCGGGAGTGTGCTGAGGCCCTCAGAGCCTCTCGCTGAGACCCTGCCTCACATGAAAGTAAATCAATGAATTTATCCTCGGATCTGCACGAGAAATGCTCAAAGGAGTGCTGCCTGCCTTTCGGCCCTGAGGAGGCACGCAGTCCATGAGGAACTCTGTGAGCTGCTGAGCACTGGGTGGGCAGGAGACAGGACACTTGGGACTCAGAGAAGTGGTGGTTCTCCCAGTGACCCTGTCAGGCTGCTGAATTGTGGAGGTCCCCACAGGTGACAAGAAACCTCCAGCCAGGCACCACGTGCCCTTCTCCAGGGCATAGTGGGGTGGGTCCTCTCGACTCCTGCCAGCCTGTCCAGGCTTCCGGGACTGGGATTGCTGCTGGAGCCCTCCTGGAAGGCTGGCAAAGCTGTTTCAATGCCGAGAGCTTCACCTCATCAGATAACGCTGTGGGCAGGAATGTTCACAACGCAGCATCCACGGTGATCTTGAAAAGTTTGAACCTTTGACTTAAGCCAGGACTTCAGGAAGACAAAAGTGCAATGGCCCTTGGTAGCATCATTGGAAATTATTCTTCAAAAGTCATTTGAGCACTCCATCTCTTTCCTATTGCAATATACCTCAAGAAAGATTCTTGTGCTAAATACATTTAACTGTAACAACAGAAATGTCGGGGAGGAAATGCGATTTTATCACTGAATATGCCACGTACATAGTTTGCAGCACTGCACTTGACAAGTGACTCCGGGGTGGCTCACCATGGCTCTCATTTTGCAGAGGGTAATCTCATTGCCTGCATTTTGTCATTACTTTAAACCTTATGCCTAACGACATCATTGGTCTTTTCCAGTCCCTGTGTCACCTCAGGACTGTGAGGGAACAACAGACCCAGGCCAGTTAGTGCACAGGTGTGGCAGCAGTGGTCATATACTTGCCCTTGGAGCAGTGAAGTCTCCTTGCAAGCTGGCTTCACAAACACATATGCTATTGAACAATTCAGAGTTAATCTCGGTCTCTCTGTTCAGATTGTCGTAGCCTGCAGCACCAAGCAGAAACAACAGCCCCATCTTGATAAACAGAACATGCGTCATAGCATCAACCCTAAAGGAGCCTAATCACTACCTGCATCTCTGGTTCTGACCTTGTCTGAGCATATTTAATGGGAAAGAACAATCCATGAAACTCTCATCCCAGGGAGCACAGTTACGAACTAGGACTTCTTAGTCGCATACCATTCATCATGACACATGGATTTGTTGCAGCCCCAAAATTCAGGGTTTTTCTTTTCTTTGTTTGATAATTTACGTTAAAATTTAAGGTAAAACTGCCAACATAAATGTTGCCGTTACCAGGCAATCATTGTCGAGATACCCTGTTTCTTGAACTCATGGACTCTAAGTGGACCCAGAACACAATGGCAAGTGTGTTAGTAGACACACTGCCCCTGAGCTCCTGGACTCTCCTCCCCCGGCTCTTTCCAAAAAGGGTCTGGAAACTGTCATCTGTCGTGTCCAGAGCGGTGACGCTTACATCACATCCCTGCTAAGGTAGGGGTCAAGGAATAGATGGTTTCAATTATCTGTCCTGCAGAGATGATTTATGAGCTTGTACCTACAGTTGTGACTTCTCTTTGGAGCTTCAATTCTCTTTGTTTCTATCTGCTACTGTTGGTTGCCACCTGCATGTCTATAGCCACCTGGGATGCAGAGCGCTGGGCACAGCATTGAGCTCTTCATCCTTGTTCACCTGCCGCATCTGGCCTCCCTGTGTCCTAACTCATTCCTCTCCATGCAGCAGAGTCCTCGTCCAAAGGACGGTCCTCGCTGTGCTACACTTTCATGCGGTGATTTCGGAGGTCTCTGCCCTGATCACATGGTTAACTTATGGTTCCTCAGCATGAAGGTCAAGGCCATGAACTCTTGCCTCCATCTGCCATTCAGTCTCCAGCCCTGCCATCCCACCCATGGGTCTCATATTGGTCAGGGAAGGAGAACAGAACCAACTCTGTAGGTATATATGAATCTATAAATAGAGACAGAGAGAGAGAGAAAAGAAGAGAGAGAGAGAGGGAAGGGACCAGGAAAGCCAATGGTGTAAGTCCCAGTCTGAGGAAAGGAGAAAGGAGGAGACAGATGCCCCAGCTCACCTGGTCAGGGAGAGATGTTGAATTTGCCCTTCTGCCTTGTGGTTCTATTTGGGCCCTTGAGGGATTGGATGAGGCCCCCCCACATTGGGAGGGCCATTTTCTCTATGCAATTCATAGATTCAAATGCTAATCGTATCTGGAAACACTCTCACAGACACATGTTTAGCCAAATATCTGGGCACCTCCTAGCCCAGTGAAGTTGATACATAAAATTAACCCTCACAGATCCTATTAGCTGAATTGTGCTTATTCTCCCATCCTGGTGACTTTGCCCTCATCTACCCCTATTTCAGAAGTGCTCTTGTGCTCTGAGCCCTCTCTGCCTGCCCTGCAAATGCCTCCCAGGCAGGCATCTCCTCTGCCAAGCCTGTCGGGGTCTCCCCTCCTGTCCTCTTAGCCCTCATAATACTTTATTTACTCTCTTATGATACTTTTGCATTTCCACCTTGAGCTATCATGATTCATGTACGGGGTCTTTGAGGACTTAATCTTTGTGTTTTGTGCAGGATTTGGGCATGGGTGAAACTGAGCCTCTGGAGGTAGAAGGTATGTGGAGGGAAAAAGCCACATCCCTCCATCATCTTCCTCCGAAGTAATTCCCTCTTTCTCACCACCTTTAAATTCAGTGTTTTATAATTTCAAGATAAGTGTTAAGACAAGGGTCACAGGCTACTTTTTGTCCACCCCCTTGGCAATTCCTCTGCCCAGGTCTAGCATCTCAGGATCCTCTTCAAAGCTCAGAGGGTTGTTGGTAGAATTCACTTTTTTGCAGCTGCAGAAGTCCCTGCTTTCTTGATGGCTGTTGGTCCGGAGCTGCTCTGAACATCTGACAGTCCCACAATTCCCAGGATGTGGTCCTCTCTTAGGTCTGCACAACTGGCAACTTGCTTCTGCAAGGCTGGCGTGAGCATCTCTTGCTCGCGTCTGCTAAGATGGCTTCTTCTGTAGTGAAATACAATCATGGATTAGCATCACATCACCTTGACCATGCTCTGTTGGCGGGAGTTGAGTCATGGATTCCACCCAGACTCCAGGGAGGAACTTGCTTTTGCCTGTTCCCCAACAGAAAGCCCCCACATCCACCCCCGGCCTGCCTGTTGCTCCATCACTTCATGTAGTTGGCTCCACTGGCACCTCCAGACCACCCCATGGGAGGCAGCTGTCTGATTGCTCCATATGACACCCCCCCCAGAAAGTCTCTGCACAGTGTGTCCTGTCACTCCATATTTGTATTATTGTTGTATCTATGCATTTATTATCTTTCTCCCTGTAAGAATGTGGGTTCAATCATAGGAGGGACCTACTTCAGCAGTCATGTTCAAACTCTACCCCAGTGCCTGGAAATTAGTAGGGGCTGACAAAATAGTCACTGGCAGGATGAATAAATGACTACATTTTGGAGATTGGGGTCTACTGGTATAGGTGGGGGTCCTTGCTTTGCCCAGAGCTGGTGGAAAAACAGCCATGGGCACTCGAAGGGCAGCGTACCCTGTGGGTCAGAGCTGGGTTCCCGACTGTCCTGGCGTCTGTGGTAGGGACACTGATTTTTCAGGGACAAATGATGGCTATTCCAGTGTTACTATTTCAGGTATTGTGTTTTCTATGATGTATTTTGTTGTGTCATATAGGATAGTAATCCAAAGCCACTTGGCAGAAAAGAGGGTAAGTAGGGGGTTTTCTTATTTCGCAACATCTTTAGCCTGCGTATGTGTATGCAAGGAAACCCAGTTGTTTTTTCCCTTCTGTTAATCAAGTTCTTTTGTCCATAAAACATAATATCCCTGGCCATGAAGCTAGTCCTGTCCATGGGATTGAGGTGGGGGCCTTCTGGTCAGGACAGGTCAGAGGAAAGCAGGAACACAGAAAGAGAGAATGTGCTCCCCGCTTCTAACCACACAGAACTCAACAAATCTCTGGCATAAAAACATTAAAGCCATTCTTGCTTCAAGAATTCTTTTTGGTTGTATAGAAAAAATTGCAAATGCAAGTCCAGCCGTTATTATCAAAGCTTAGCTAATCTTCTTTCTGATGATGGATGCATCAGTTTATCTAATAACTTGGAGGTTTCTTGAAGATCCTGGCACTGTTTTATCAGAACAAATCATGGATAACACGGTCAATTTATCTCGGTCTCCTGCCTCCAGGAGTTTTCAATACATTACCCGACACTTAGAGGAAGGCCGAGCATCTTGGTTTCGGAGCTTAGGATGCTATTGCTCCGTGGGGAATGCTCTCCTGTCTCAGTGGAGCAGCAATTTAGATCTCCAGTGTGATAGCTAATGGGCTTTGACATTTTACCATATTTAGAGCAACCACAGATGCTATTGTGATTCCAGAGCTGCATATGTGATTCATTATTTACTGTTTCTAAGGAATTTGCATTAGTATTTCATTGTGATGTAAACAGCTGCAGCAATGATAAATTCTACACCCTATGCACCCACGGTGGTGGGGGGGTGGGGGGGGCAGGACTTTCTTTTTTGCATCCTCTGATCTCTCCCATCACAGTTTTTCACAGTTGAAGGGAGAATTGTTGGCTCTCAATGGCAGGTTCATCTCTCCGCTGACTGGCAATTTCAGAACTGCCCACAGCTTTTCAAGAGCACAGGAAACAGGGTTGTTTTCTCTCTCAGGGTGCCCTGTAGGGGCTGGCGGATCCCGAATTTAGTTCTGAGATGTAAATGCTAATTCACAGTCCGCCAACCTGTTATAGACGTCACTTTACTTGTTCATGTTAGAGTTTTATTTGGAAGTTCAAGCCACTTTTCTCCCGAAGAATATAACTTGCTCTGCTTGTTTCCTTATCAGGAACAGTTAGCACCCTTTCTCAAACTGGAGGATTTAAATCGGCACCCTGGTTCCCAAGACATTTCCAAGAATAAGTTGGGCTTTTGCACATAAAAATAAAAAATCACTCTTCTTCTCCTTTCTCCACCTAGAGGGAATGCTTTGTTTCCTCTTTGGAAGCAGGGTGTTAGCGGGAAAAGCTGACCTTTCTGAATTGCCCGTGTCTTTCTTCAGCCACCACAGGCCCCCGGGAACCACCGATCTGCTTTCTGTTAGTCCTTATAGATTAGTTTATTTTCTCTAGAATTTATAAAATGGAATAATACACTACATACTCTTTTTTCCTTGCTTTTTTCACCTAGCGTAATTATTGTGAGACCTACCAAAGTTGTTTTCCGTATCAACAGTCTGTCCCTTTTCATTGATGAGTAGTGTTCCGCAGTGTGGATGTGTGACGGTGTGCTTACCCGTTAGCCTGCTGATGGGCAGCTGAGTCGTTCCTGCTTTGTGGCTCTTGCAGATACAGTAGCCATGGACGTCTGTGGACAAGGGTTTGTATTGGACAGATACTTTCAGTTATTTTGGGTAAGCGCCTAGGAATGGAATGGCTGGATCATAAGGTAGGTGTAGGTTTAACTTTTTACCAAAAAGACAAATTATTTTCCAAATTGGTTGTACCATTTTATATTCCAGTCAGCAGTGCATGACGTCCACACCTCATTTCCAGTTCTAATGAGAAAGCTTTTAATCGTTCACATAACTACGGTGTCACCTGATCTGTAACTTCTTCACAGACGCCCATTACCACAGTGAGGACGTAGCCTTCTATTCGTAGGTTGTTAAAAGTGTATTATGAAAAAATGGATGTTGGGTTTTGTGAAATGTTTTTATACTTTCACTCTGGTGTTCATGCGGCTTTTCACTTTTAGTTTGTCTCATTGATTGATTACTGAGTGTTAAACTCACTTTGCATTCCTGAGATAAACCTCACTTGGTCATGATGCATTTCTAAATGCTGAACTTAATTGGTAAGACTTTGTTTAGAATTTTCATTTTTTCATATTTATGAAGTCTGTGGTTTTCTCTTCTTATAATAGCTTTAACTTTTAAAAAGAGAATGAGTTGAGAAGTATGGTACTGCTTCCTTTTTAGTTTTCTGGTTAAGTTTCTGTAGAATTAGAATTATTTCTTTCTTTAATGCTGGTAGAATTTACCAGCGAAGCCATCTGTTCCTGGTATGTTTTTGGAAGGGGGCTGTTTACCTGCAAATTCAGTCGCGTTCGTAGGATACAGGCCCGGCTATGGTAGTCCTGTCCTCCAGGGCACTTGTCCATCTCACATACGTTGTCAATTTACTGGCAAAAAGTTGTTCATGATATTTCTTATTATCTTTTAAAAAAAATTCTTAATTGTTTTAAAATACACATAACGTAAAATTTACCATAGTAACCATTTTAATGTATATTAAATATATTCACATTGTTGTGAAAACACTCTCCAGAACCCATTTCATCTTGTAAAATTGAAATTCTATCTGTTAAAAAGTAACTCCCTATCCCCGCCCTTGCCAGCCCTTGGAGACTGACATTCTACTTTTTGTCTCTACGACCATCATGTAAGTGGCATCATACAATATTTGTCTTATGAGACTGGCTTATTGCACTTAACATGGTACCTTCAAGGTTCATTCATGTCATAGCATGTGCCAGAATTTTCATCCTTTGATGTTCCATTCATGCCTATACTACATTTGTTTATCCACTCATTTTCTGATAGATATTTGGGTTGCTTCCACCTCTTGGCCATGGAGGATACGCTGCTATGAACATGGTGCGCAAATAACTTTTTGAGGCCATGCTTTTATTTCTTTGGATATATCCAGTGGAATTTCTGGATCATATGGCAATTCTATTTCTAATTTTTGAGGCACCATTATATTGTTTTTCATAGCAACTGTACCATTTTACATTAAGAGTGCAAAAGATTTCCAATTTCTCCACATCCTCACCAACACTTGTCATTTTTGTTTTTTTGATAGTAGCCATCCTAATGGGTGTCAGGTGAAATCTCATTATGGTTTTAATTTGTGTTTCCTTAAGATACACTGATGCCTTGCTTTTTAGTGATGTGCATTTTTCACATGCTTCTTGAGCATTGAATATAATCTTCGGAGAGATGTCTGTTCCATTTTTTCCCATTCTTTATTATCTTAAATGTCTGTGTGTTGCATAGTGACACCATCTCTCTCATGCTCCATATTGGTAATTTGTAGTTCTCTCTTTTATTTCTAGTCATTCTGGTTAGAGGCTTATCAATTTCATTGACCTGAGAAAGCAGCTTTGGTTTCATTTTCTTATTTTCACTTTGTCTATTATTTTTCTGTTTTCTCCCCCCACTGATTTCCCTTCTGATTGTTACATTTTTTCTTCTACTTAATTTGGGTTGCGTTTCCTCTTTTCTCTCTAGTTCTTGAGATGGACACCAAGGTCACTGATTTGAATTCTTTCTTCTTTTCTAATATGGGCATGTAATGGTATAAATTTCCCAGACATCTCAGTGCCATTCTAAAAAACTGGCAACCTTATCTTTATGAAATGATCTTTTTCTTTGTGGTAATATTCTTTACACTGAAATATGCTTTGTCTGAAATTAATATGGACTCCTAACATTTTTAGATTTATGTTAGAAGGATATATCTATTTTTTATCCTTTTATTTTAGCCTATTTTTATCCTTATAACTAACATATGTTTCTTGTAGTCAATATACATTTGGGTGTAGGTTTTTGATCTTACATGATAACCTTTGCTGTCTATTTGGTACATTTAGGCCATTTGTAGTTACCTTGATCATTGACATGGTTAAATATAAATCTATCCACTTATCGCCTGTATTTCATTTGTCCCGTATGTTCTTTGTCCTCCTTTCCTATTTTTCTGCCTTCTTTTCTAATGACTCGATGTCTTTATGATTCCATTTTATATCCAATCTTGTCTTATTCTCTATAACTCTTTTATTATTTTAGTGCATGCTTTGGGGTTAATAATATAAACTGTTAATTTATCCCAGTCTACCTTCAAGTGATATTTTACTGCTTCACATATAGTATAAGAAACTTACAATAACATAGTTTCTTTCCTTCCCTCTGGATTTTTGTGTTGTTTTTGCCATATATTGTGATCTTATGTTTGTTGTAAACTCCACACTTCGTTGTTGCATGTTGTTTATGCTCTAGCTAAATACTCTTTAAAAGAGGATTTAATCATCAGAATAGTCTTTTATATCTACCCAGGTAGCTGCAACTTCTGCTGCCCTTCACGCTCTCGCCAAAGATCCTCATTTCCACCTGGAAATACTCCTCCTCCCAGAAGAACTGCCTGTAATATTTCTGGTAGTGCCATTTTATTGGTAATAAATTCTTTCAACATTTTGTCTGAAAAGTCTTTATTTCACTTTTACTTTTGAAAGATCTTTTCTCTAGGTGTAAGATTGTAGGCTGGCAGTTTTTTCTTTCAGTACTTTAAAAATGTTGTCACACTGCCTTCTTATCTGTGTTATTTCTAAGGAGAAACCTGCTGTCACTATAACTGTGTTCCTCTTTATGTGATTGTTTTTCCTCTTGCTGCTTTTAAGAGTTTTTCTCTATCGTTGGTTTTGAGCAGATGCATTCTAAAGCGTCTTGGTATTGGTTCCTTTATTTTTCTTGTCCTTGTGTCATCTTGAGTTTCTTGAGTCTGTGGGTTTGTGGGTTTCACCAAATTAGGAAAAATTTTGATCATTACATCTTCTTTATACTTTCTCCCTCTACCACTTCCTCCTCCTCCTCCTCCTCCTCCTCCTTCTCCTGATCATATTCCCTTAGGGACTTTAATTATTCATGTATTCTGTTTGTATTTGTTCCAGACGTCACTGATACTTGGATAATTTTTTTAAGTTCTCTTTTCTCTGTGTTTTATTTACAGTTTCTAATAGTATGTTTTTAAGTTCCCTAGTCTTGTCTTCTGTGATGTCTTATCCGACATTGTTCCTATCCAGTGCATTTTACATATCACATATTATACTTTTCACCTCTAAGAAATTTTTATTTGGGTCTTTTTAAAAACCTTCCATCTTTTTACTTAGTACTTTGAGGGGTACAGTTATCATAACTGTTTTGAGATTACCTTCTAATTCTAAAACCTTTAGTGGTACTGGCTCAGTTTCAATTGATTTTTTTTTCTTTTGATGGGACATATTTTGCTTTTTATTTAAAAGTTTGGTGATTTTTTATTTGATGCAAGATATTGTGGTTTGATTTTGTTGTGTGCTGGGTATTTTGTTTCCTTAAAAATGTCCATGAGCTTTGCGTTGGGATGACAGTAATTTGCTTGAAAACAGTTTGACACACTCCTGTCCTGCTTTTTCAGATTTGTTGTACAGGACTGGACCAGTGATCACACTAAGACAGCGGTTTCCAGCCAGGGTAGATTTTGCACCCAGAGACATTTGGCCACAGCTGCAGTATTAGTGTGTGTTGGGCTAATCTTGGGGTGCTGCTAAACATTCTATCATGCACAGGACAAACTTCCCACAGCAAATAATCATTCGGATCAAAGTGTCAGTGGTGCTGAGATTGAAAACCAATGATCTAGGCCTCATAACTCTTAGTGACTTAGACAAGATCTCTCTACGTACTTTGCCCAATACCCAATGAATTATGAGTGTTTTTGTTTGTTTGTTTGTTTTACTTTCTGGCTGGTAGGCACTGTTCTCCAACACTATTCTCAGCCCCATGTGAGTACCTGGAACAGTTTCCTCTGACTCACTCAGGCGGTTCTGTCCTCAGCCTCTCCAGCCTCCACGTGTGTGTGGGCTCATTGGTACTCGGCTGCGTACACAGCAGGGACCCTCTAGAGATTCCTGAGGGTCTCCGTGCTTCTGTCTCTCTCCGATACCCTGCACTGTGAATTCCACCTTCTGCTCAACTCAGAGTCTGGTGGTGTCCAGCGAAGCTCCCCTCCCTCGCCCAGGCCTGGGTGCTCTGTCGAGGAGGTAGCTGGGATGAGCAGAGTTCTTATCATCTGTTTCTCGTCTCTCAGGGCCAGTAGCCGTCATTGCTGGACGCCCATTTCTTTACAATGTGTGTTTCATATATTTGCCTATTTTGTTGTTGTTGTTTCTTCAGGTAGGTGGGTAAACACAGCCCCTTTCTTGACAGAAAGGGAAGTTTTTCTCATGTATTTATGTATCCAAACAGTCTTATAAAGGAGGCTCTTCTTTTATGTTCTCTCTCTTGTGCACAGTTACCAGCCTGCTCCTATATATAACTCACAAGAAAATTTTACTTTCACCAGTGAACTATCTAGTCAGCTTCACAGAAATTAGAATTCAAAGCGTTATTAGAGTACTATAATACAGTATTTTCAAAGTTAGACTTATAATGCTCTTCTTAGATTAATAAATGCATTTTTAATCTTTAAAATCTGAGTTGATCGACTGGGTAGAATTTAATTTTTACTAAGTAAAATGCAATGAAGCTCAATGATATTTTATCTTAAAAATTTCCAGGCAAAACAATTAAGAAAATATACAATACTGTCTAATAAAGAAGTTAACTCTGTACCAGTAAGCAATATAAAATGGCAGATTTCCTTGGCATCAGGGTACCTCTCAAGTGTGCTCAATGACATGTGCTCTCCTGCCAGCACGTTGGCTTCCGGTTTCTTAGAGTGACTCAGAGGGGCCACTCTTAATCTCACGTGCGGGAAACCACACAGTGCCCCCCGCACCAGAGTACGTCAGGGGAATCCGCCTCTCTCATCCTGCCTGTGTTCCACTTCCCACACATTCGGGTGAAACGTTATCACTTGCCAACTGTCCCGTTGCTCTGTTTAATCGCCTGTTCGGGGTGTGTGCGTGTGTTAGTGAGTGTTGGTCTCAGCCTAGAAATTCCCCTGGGAAGGCCCAGGACTGCGAACTCCTCCAGCAATTTCATGGGGCTGTGGAACCAGAGAGAAGCTTAGGGCACGATACTGATGTGGTGATCAGGCACCTGATCTGAGTCTGCCCTTGAATCATACTTGTCTTTTGGGATTTAGCCTTTGTTTATATCCTTTTGCCAAGTTCTAGCCACAGCTTATTAATTGAGTCGCAATGAAAAGTCTATTAAATTAATCTTAAAAGCCCCAATAATGACAGTACAATTTTTCTCTTATATTGCGTTAGGCTTTAAAGAGACTCAAGCAAGAGCACAATTCTTAAACTTGCACATAAAATCACATACGTTAACACAGTGTTGTTAGATTTTTTTAATATCAAAAATAGGCCTATATTATCAAAAGAGTTTATAAGTCGATAATTGAGTTTAGAGGTGGAAATATTAAAAGATCCAATTTTTAGAATTTTCAAATTGAAAACATGCTGCAAGCATGCCCCATTCATGCCCCTGAAGCATTTTGCTTTCAGGGCTGCAGGGCCATCACAGGCAGGGCCGACATCTGATTTTAACTCACTCCATATTGCCCACGTGCTTTTGCAGGTTGGAAGGCCCAGACTCAGTGATTTCAGCATTATCTGTGCTTTGGCACTTTCTCCTTGTTTATTTAACTGAAGAAGAAATTAATATGACTTTAATAAAACCACAGATGTTAATTAGTTCTAATTGGGGAACTAACTACCCCTGCCTTGGTATATTGCAAAGACCTGGACAGGATGTGCGACAGAGTCATGGAGAATTTAATGGCACTTGTGTATATTTTAAAAGAAAATCTGAGCAAGGCTGGAGGCAGCAACCTTAAGGGAGAAGGCTTCACATCTAACCTTGTAAGAATTCAAATGTTCTAGAGCCAGCTCGCTCCAGATGCTTCCTGCACCCCATGTCAAGCTTCCCTTTCCTTGGACCCCAAGTAAACACTGGTGTCACCCTCCCCCCCTCCTTTGGAGGAGGAGGAGGAGAAAGGGACTAGTAACATGGATGTCCTTCCAGATCAAAAAACAAATTCCCAGCGACGCTCTTGACCAATCGGCAGACTGTCCCCTGGGCTTCTCCCGGCATCTAGACCCAAAGCTGACATGAACCTTCCCATGGCTGAGCCTGGGGCCCAGGCCCGGTGCCCAGTGGAGCCTGCATTTTTGTGTGGCGGGTTCTCAGCGATGTTTGGGCCCCCTTTCCTTCCAGCAAGCGACTGTGGCACGGAGGGGAGAAGGAGTGGCGGCTGCGCTCCCAGGGGAGGAGATGGGTCAGAGGAAGGCAGGAAGCAGACAGGCCCCTCCGCTCCATGACAGATCTCGAAAACGCCATCTCCTGTTGAGAAAAAAATGCCCGGCAATAATTCCGACTCCCCGCAGAGCCGCGTCTCGGGTCTTCGGCTACAGCCGACAGCACGAGATGGTGATTTCATGCTAAGCTGGGGACTTTATAATGTTAAGTAACAAACCAATATTGAAAGTGACAGGCACAGAGCGCCTGGTCCCCACCAAATACTAATTGCTGTGGTAGGAGCAAGTGTCAGCATCATAAAAACTGTCATCTTTTGGCCTTCGTTTCTGTTGTTGTACACAGGCCGGTTCCGTTCCTCGTCCCCACATGTTTCAAATCAAGCAAGGAATATAAATTTAATATTTAGCTGCAAATCTCCGTACATTTGGCCCAGTGTCACCGAGAGGCAGTCGAGTCCCAGCTTCCTCCTGGGGCAGATGTCCCGGAGCTCGGAAGGGGGTCGGGAGGGGTCCAGGGCTCCCTCTGTGGGGTGGCTGAGCCCACCCTGCTTGCTCGAGTCTCCCACCTGGACCTCCCTGCCGCCCAGCCCTCCCCTGGGGACCAGAACCCCTGGGGAACCACGGGGGCTCAGAACCACGGAGGCTCACCTTCCTCGCCGCTACACGGCCGCTATACCAGGGCCCAGCCACTTGTCCCGGTAAAGTCATTGTTTTCAGCTTCTGGACAACGTGGTCCCGGCTGCAGCCCTGCAGGTGCCAGAGAGGCAGCCAGAGCCACGCATGCGCGAACACGCACAGCCGTGTGCCCGTGGAGATTTACTCATGGACTCTGACATTGGAATGTCATATGATTTTCCTGTGTCACAAAATATTCTTCTTCTTTTGATTTTCAGAAACATTTAAAAGTATAATACCTATTCCTAGGTTGTGGGCCTGACAAATACAAGGTGTTTTTTTTTTTTTTGTTTTTTTTTTTTTGCCATAAACCCATGTGAGCAGAAAGGGGCGCACGTGTGGAGGTCCCTTCCCAAACGCAGCTTACCGGGTGCAGGAAAGCTCTGTTTGCGCATGCGCAGCCGAGTACAGACACGGAGACGCTCCCCGGGCTGTCTGTCATTCGTGTTAATTCAGCTGAATTCGGCTCTTATAAGCATATTTCGCCATAATAGTGGCTAGTAAATGTTTATATTGATATAAATGTTTCAATAAATGTTTTTATATTGAAAATTGACTGCAATGCCCACACAGCTCCCCAAAGCCTTGGCAAACAGCAGATGGCTTGTCAATCAAACATTATTTTACGGTTGTTGTTTTTGATGATGAAGCTGTTTTGCTCCTAAATTAGGCCAAATTACGTTGAGACACATTATTGAAGAGCACTTTAAATTTTAAAAGCCTTTAATTTATGTGGGAATGTCTGTTCATTTGGAATCCATTGTCTTATTTCCCTGTTTTTAATATACAATAAATCTCATGTATTCTAGCTTTTTTGTTGCTAATCTCATGCCTTGGCAGGTCCCTGCCTTGGCCCTTTTCCACTGCTCTTAGTGGGGAATGAGTATTCATAAAATAATTCACTATTTTGAAAATATTCCAGTATGAAGGAGGGGAGGAAGGATTTCTTCATTTCTTTTTCTCTCAAATATAACTTGAAAAATCCTTCAGCCTCTAAGTCCCTATAGTGTTTGCAGCCATCTGCTTCCCGCTCCCCTAAGTTTTGATTTCTTTAAAAATATTCAGGAAATGTCAAACTATATAATTTTTTTGACATAATTAAAAAAAGATACACTTTGTGCGGATTCTTGACTCCCATCGGTTGGCAATTTCCATGGATTTACGGTTTGGTTTCTCACCTTTATTTCAAGAAGACAGAAATTGTGTTTTATGGAAATGTTTGGAAGGGATATGTTTTAATCAAAAGTTTTAATCTTTTCCTGGTTTCCTGTGGAACTTTGGGAAAACAACAAAAGTCGAATACACTTCAGAAAATCATGTTTCAATACATTTTAATATTAGTTTCAGGGCAATGCTACAGAGAAGTCTGATTTTCTTGCCCATATCTGCCCAAATCTTCTTTTGCCGGAGAATATGCTTTGCAGCGTCTCTGTGCGGCAGCAGCTGGCCTTTGTGGGTGCGGCCGTCGCAGGCCAGAGGTCGGGGTGGCGGCTTTGCTGAGGCTGCAGGCGAGGGAGGCTATGGTGTCCTGCTTAGAACACACCGCGGAGGACAGCGGCTTGGGAGCCGCTGCTGTGCTGACCGTTTTTCTGTTTTGCTCCATTCCATCGTCACTGCTCTCACCCCGACCGCGTCCAGCTCCTTCACAAACACATGCCTTTGGTCACAAAGGAGACTGGGTGGGAAACTGTGGCCCGACCAGTTCAAATCCATCACCCCAGAGGGGAACAACTCAAACCACATGGCCCGGAGGCCCGGAGCCACCCGAGCCATCTGTGTGGACAGAGGCAAAACCCACCCTTCCGAGCAAGGCGGGGCTGCCAGAGTGTTTTATGTCTCCCTAAGTCCGGCCTAACGTGCGTCTTCCTTTCCACTGCTTTTGCGTCATTTTCTGCATCGTTTTAAGCATCATTAAGAAATGGGCAAAATCCGAGTATCATTTTAAATTGCACAATTCTGAAGCTATCAGTCAGCATTCCGGGGAAGTTAAAACACAATTATTGCAATAAGGAATAATTCCAGTCCATAATGTTTACATGCATTTTTTTTCTACCCATATCCAAGAGCTTTCGCTTGCAAATTTCTGATCTCCTTTTGGCTCCAAATAACAATTTACTTAATAGAAAAATTTGTGAAGTATAGCTTAAATAAGTCAGCGAGATTATTTAGATTAATAAACAATTTTCATAAATAAAATAAGATCTATTGCTTTGAGTCTATCTTAAAGATGTTCAACTTTCTTTGATACTATTTCCATTTCTATTTTGTTACCGTTTCTGTTTCTCTCAATTGTCTTTTCATTCCGAGTGTTTATAGTTTTTTTCAATTATCTACTTTCTATAAATTTCTACAGACATCTCCATTTGTCATCTTTGTTTTCCAGATTCCTGTGTGTTTACAATGAGAAAGGGAGTGTCCCCTCCGTGGCAGGACGCTGGTTAGGGCCATCTCCTCTTTCTCCAGGGCACAGAGCTGGACTAGATCTCCCAGCTCCAGGGGCCCTCAGGGTGCCGTGGGGACCAGGGTGTGGTCAGTGAAGGCCTATGCCGCTTCCAGGTCTGGCTCATGAAAGCTCTTCTCAAGCTCCGATGTGCTGTCCCCACCAGCTGGCTGGACACACAGCCTCCTGTGGAGGGTGCTGGTGCCCTTGGAGATGGGGCTGCCACAGGAGGAAAAGACCCTGGGTCCCTGAAACCCTGTGGGAAGGCCACCTTCCTAACTCTATCTGCCCTGATGTTTTCCAGGGACACCACCTCCTCCTTTGGCCACAGGGCAGCCTGTGTGGGGTAGGCGTCCTCTGTGGGGGGTGCTGCTGTGGAGTGAGGCCCTGGGCTGTCACCCTGCGGGGCAGCCTGCTCCCTTGCACAGTGAAGGGACGTTGCCCGCCTACCCCGGCACAGGCAGCACAGCCTGGCTGCCATGACATGCCTGCCCTCCGCACCCCCTCGGGCCAGCGCACTGCGGCCAGCGCCTGGCCATCTCGCTCCCCGCCTGGGGGGCTCTGATGCGGGTGTGCCGTTGCCATCCCCTCTGTTCTCTCCGTTGCTACAGATCATCCCTGTGCCTTGCTCACCAGCCGCCTTTCCTTTCCTTTTCTTGAAAGTCTAAGTAGCAGAGACAGGTAGCAAAGAAAGAATCATCTGAAAGCTGCCCGTTTCCTTTCTTTGCACTACCATCGGGGTGACATAATAATACTCATTCCCCCCAGGACTGACAACGGGAGAGTCAGGATAAAGGTGTTCTCACGGCTTCCAGGTAGAACTGGGAGCTGGAGCTGGGCTCGTGCCCTCTAACAATCGCACTAGAGCTACAGAGAAGGTGCTGAGCTTCCTCTTCGGGAGACGACAGTGAATTCCGTGTTGTGGAAGCCACAGTCGTTCTGCCTCTGCTGCTGCAGCCAGCCCCGGCCTGCGCTGACGCAGAGATTGTGAGGGTGGTGACTGAGGCTGGGGACGGGGCCTCAGAGCACGTGTGCAACGCAGGACCGAGGGAGCGTTCTCACGGGAGGGGCGGGAAGTAAAACCGGAGCGTCAGGCAGGCTGTGCACCGTGCCACCAGCTGGGAGTGGGGCCTCGCCCTGAACCCAGCAAGGGCCACAAAGGGATCTGATGAGACTCTCAATCCAAGCCCTGATTTCAGACTTCCATGTAGAGGTGCCACATCTGCCTTCACAGGGAGAATGCACAGCGTGTGTGTGTGTGTGTGTGTGAATGTGTGTGTGAGTGTGTGTGTGTGTGAGTGTGTGTGAGTGTGTGTGTGTGAGTGTGTGTGTGAGTGTGTGTGTGTGAATGTGAATGTGTGGTGAGTGTGTGTGTGTGAATGTGTGTGCGACTGTGTGTGTGTGTGAGTATGAGTGTGTGTGTGAGTGTGTGTGAGTGTGTGTGCGTGTGAATGTGTGTGTATGAGTGTGTATGTGAGTGTGTGAGTGTGTATGTGTGAGTGTGTGAATGTGAATGTGTGGTGAGTGTGTGTGTGTGCGTGAGTGTGTGTATGTGTGTGACTGTGTGTGTGTTTGCGAATGTGTGTGTGAGTGTGTGTGCGAGTGTGTGTGTGCACATGTGTGTGCATGTCTGGGGAGCCGTGGTGGCAGCATTTGATACGGAACGTCCAGTCAGGAAGTAACTGTGGGGGTAAAGGAGAGAAATTAAAAACAGCCGGACTAAGACAAGTGAGGACTGTCGGACCGTGGCAGGGATGTACACTGTGGAGTTACACAGTCGAAGCCTGGCTGCTGACTGGACGAGGGGACCACACACACCGTGGGCTGTTGCGCCGCCTGTTCCGTGATGGGCAGTTGGTATGCAGGTACTGAGCACAGGAAAGAGAAAAGTAATTTTAATTTATATCAGTGATTTTATTAATAATTTACACTTCCAATATTCTCACATCTGGGAGGGATAATAAAATTTATTATAATAATATGTTCATTGTCTTGTATAGCACCGTCCATTGAACCAGCAGAACAGTTTGTAAAACAAGTACGAATATAAAAATCCTTGAAATTCAGTGTACACTATTTTAAGAAAATCTGTTTGTCTTCTTTTTAATTACAACTTCACGTCTGTATGATCACACATCTGTGCCAGGCTTGAGCTCTCGGGCCGTGTCCTGTCTGTGAAAATCGCACAACACTCTTTTTTCTCTTGGCCTGTGACCTGCTGGAGAGCCCATTTGCCTCTGGGGTCCTCTGTCGCATAACTAAAAGTGAAAGGTAGTTACCCTTGGTAATCAGCTTACTAGGAGAACCGTGTTCACATCCAACAGGATGTTTCCTTTAGCACTTCCAGGATCTAAGAAATCGCTAGTATTTTCTCCACAAGCACCTGCACTGGGGCTGTACTTTGTGTTTTCCTCACTAGCTATTTCCCAACTTCTCCTGCCAGTGACATGAATTGGGGTCTGGACCAAAGTGCTCCTGGAGGGTGCTCCGAACCATGCTCTTCCTCTTCCTAGTGACATTTTGTAAAATATCTGAGCCAGGTCACCTGCACGTTCTACAGGGAAAACAGAAAACGCCTCAACCAAAAGCTATTGGGAGTGTCTCTCCTCCCTCCCCTGGAGAAGAGAACGCACCTTCCAAACGTGTTTGGACCCAGTCCAGGTCTGTGTGGACAGCAAGGCCACCCTGCTTTCCGCACGTGGAATCTCCCACAACCTGCCTCCTGTGCACTGCAGTGTCACCGTCCAATAGTGACCAACTCAGGTCCCCGTCCTCCCACGCCCAGTGTGTCTGCTGGGGTGGTGCTGGATTCCAGAACAACCTTCCTGCTTGGCGCGGGCCCAGCCGCTGCACCTTTCAGCAAGAAAGAGCAAGTCACAGATGCAGGGGGTTTGCTCAGAGGACTTGGGAGGGTAATCCCCAGATGTGAGTTAGCGGTTCACATTTGCAAATGCAAATCTGGTGACATAAACGTCCCCAAGCAAGGCCTTCGGGGTCTGGACGGGATGTGTTTATCGTGCTGATGTGAGCCGGGAATCCCGGGAAGGGGAGACGGCTTCCCGGCTGCTGTGAGGGGACTGGATGCGGGCTGTGCCCGGTGGGATGATTCAGGTCTGTGTTCTGGAATTACAAGGGCCTATAATTACAGAGACAGGAAATCGAGAAGCCTGGAGGAGCAGACCCCAAGTGGGGAGCCCAGACGGGCTGAAAGGAGACATAGGATCGGAGTAGAACTGAGTGTAGAAAAGTAACAAGCAGTTTGGGAAATGGTCCCGGAGGTGCCGGCCAAGTGCCTGACGTGGTGTGAAAACCGACCTCAGCCAGTGTGTCCTCTCAGCAATTGTCAACTCTCTGGGTAAACAAAGCCTCTCACACTCAGAATTCAGCAGGGAGAGTGTGTCTCCTGTTCTCCCCGCAGCCTTGCTACCAGATTATGATATAAGAAAACAAAGTCTCGCTGTTAAGTTTGCAGATCCTACAGTCACGTGTTGGCACACGTGCAAACCCACTCCTTCCACCTGCTCTGAGAGCCGAGGAAAGGTTCCCGTGTCTGTCTGTAGGGGTCTTCGGCCATCACCTCGTGTGCAAGCTTGGCCTGGGGATGGCCCAGCGGTGCTCCGGTGGCAGGGCCAGCTACGCTGCTCTTCAAGTCGGAAGAGAGGACAGAGTCCTGGCAGGGTGGGGGGACACAGGACCAGCCCGGCTTCAGGCCTCGGGAGCCTTGGCGGTGACATGAGGTGATGAGCTGCCAAATCCGCATATGAGAGATGTCATCAGGGTGCGGGGAGTGAACAAGGATGAAGGCAAAAGTGAGTCTTGCCAGAGACAAGGACAAGGCATCACTAAAGATCCAAGAAGAGCCAGAGCTGGTCATTTAGGGGAGCAGGTGGGTATGAGCAGCAAGGGCCAGGGAGCCAGGAAAGAGCGGGGCCACAGGAGTGAGAGTGCACAGAGTGAGGCGGGCATCAGGCTGGGGCGTCTGCAGCGTCTGCAGCCTCGCGGCTCAGGGCTCAGGGCTTAGGGCACGAGAAGCGGGGGCTGGGGACACCCTGTGCTCAGGGTTGGTGCTCAAGCAGGCGGTGCAGGCAGCCTCCTCTCACTCAGCTACGCATGGTACGAGTAAACTATTTGTTCTCAATGAGAAAACAAATCACAACAAATTGTAATTTCACTGGAAACACACACACAAACAATAAACTGCCAGCCATCTACTATTGTCTTTTTTTATGATTTGGGAGTGCATAGTCTCTCTGATTGTCTTCTTAAATGACAGTGATTTCTTGGTATATTTTCTATGGTAAAACTAGAAAGATAGTTTAGTCTTTAACTTGCTCTTTAAAAATTTTTTTATTTTTATAACTGAACATGGAAATACACAGGACATGTGGACGCTCTTGCCGATTGTGGCATTGGGATGGATTTGTGCTCTGCAAACACCGGGCTCTTGATAAATTCTATTTCCTGAGATTTCTACCACAGCGAAAAATAAAAAAAACCCTATTGATCTATTCTAAATATCAATGCTGATTTACTGGTGTAAGAGAACATCCATTTTGACGAGGAAATCTGCTTACAGTATTGCACATCTGAGCACTGGAAGACGTCCCCACAGAGCAGTCTCCAGTGCCACGTATTGTAAATCTCTTTCCTCCTCCGTTTCTCACAGGCTTTGCCACCAGCACTTACAGGACAAATTCCGGTCGCAGGACCCCTGGCCTGGCCCTTTGTGTGTGTCTTACCCATCATGGTAGGGGCAGCTCACAGTAACTTGATTGTACAAGGAGGTGACTGGGATCCACCCACTATTTCAGGTTAGATTGCGGGTTCGAGGTATCCCTAAAGCAGCTCCACTTTCTGAGAGCCCCAAATTGTCCATGAGTGGGTGGTGGGCCAGGGCAGGCAGGATGTGAGTGATCCTGACAGTTAGATTTTCACATTGGTCAATGCCATCAAAACACAGGACCACATAAGCACCTTGCAAGGCCACCACAGGGGTCCGTGGGCCAGCAGGGGTGGGGGGACCACGCTGACGCTCCATTGACTTCACCATGCACGGATCCTGATTCCCAGGAACTGACTCGGTGCCTTGCAAGTACCAGTCAGTCTCAGCAGTGATTTCTTGGGCACATTGACAGCGTAGGTGACAAGGACTTTAGAGGAAGACAATGCCCACTCCAGGCAAAAGCCTTTACTATGTTTCCTGCTAGAACATCTGTGAGTTTCCAAAGCTGGAGGTCATTCAGTGTGACTGTGTCTCATGCTGGCCACTCCTGAGGAAGCTCTGTGGCCAGGTGCTGACCTGCAGATGAGGGAGTGACAGGCGCCCAGGGGACAGATGGAGAAAACCAGACTCTCCCTTGGCCGCTGCTGGCCTGAACGGAGTGGGGTCCTGCACACCCTGTAGCACTTCCTTTAAGAAAAGTCACCCATTCTTAAAAATAGAGAGTAAAAAGATTCTTAAGTCAAAGAAATTATTTTTAACCAGCAGTGAGGCGTGGAGGTAGACTGTCAGTCTATGTATGAGCCGTGAAGACACACCAAGGGGCACCAGACAGAAGGAGCTGAACAGCCCTCAATTTAGATAAAATGCACGTGCATAACACACACTCTCACGCACACCCCAACATTTTCTTATCAACTTCTATTTTTCTTTACTTATTTTATGTGAAAGGTGAGAAACCTGCCTTTTGCTCCATTTTAACAGCCTAGGTCTAGGTTTTATGATAGGACGTTGCTCTATGCATTGGACCTGAACTGCTCTCTGATTCTGTTAGATCACAGACTCTCTCGGTTTTAATGTTGTTAATGCCTAGAGATGATATTACATATATTTCACCTTTTGTGTTGTGTGAAAAATTCCAGCCACAAAGATGTGGTTGGAAGATGAAATTTTTTCCCAACTAAAACCAGGTGCACATATATGACCCAGAACATTTCCGAAGAGACCAAATGCTTAAACTCTCACCAATAAACTTAGCAGTAGGAGGCACCAACACGAGACCCAGTTCACTAACAAAATAGAATTTATCATGTGGGACAGGCATGGTTTAACTGAAATAATCTGTGGTTGGCAATTGCATTTCCAAAATAAATTAATAACCACCTTCATAAGGCCATATATTGCAGCTCCAGTTCTGAAACAATAGACCTAGGACAGCCATACTCATTTGGGAAGAACTAATCCTTTTCTGGAAAAGAAACTAAAAGAAATTATGTATAACGGATTTATAAGTATCATGGGGACATACAGTATACTTCCAAATGCACTAAATCACGTCTTCCAACCTGCAAACCACCCCACAGACGGTGCAATATTCTATTGAAACCCTTTCTCACAGGAGAACTCGGATGGAAGAGACCAACTGTCACAGCGATAAAAGTACTATAGAGCAGACGGTATTGAGTCAGTGGAAAAATAGTTTGTTTTTATTTCCCTGGGGTGACCTAATTTAAATAAGATGATTTGAAGGGAAATAATGAAAGAAATATATACGTGTACGTACATACACACACTACTGAGCTGACAATGGCGAATGTTGCCTTTAAACACATGACCACTGATAATCATATTTTTTAGCAGGATGGAAATTTGAGACTTTCCAAATGAGAGTAGTGAAAATAATCGAAAGATAAGAAAATTGGTGTAATGAACAAAGGCAAACTGAATTACGGTGGATGAGTTAAGAGGGGGAAAGTCAGACTGAGTTGACTGTTTTAAGGAGAAAGCTGAACTCTACATTGGGAGACAAAGAGGAAATGAAGGAACAATTATAATAAAGAAGAAACAATGGGTGTCAGAACAGAAAAGACCCCAAAATCACATTAGAATCCCTGGAGTTAAGGCCCAGAAATCTTTTTCAATTCTTATTTTTTTTAAATTGTATTTGCCTAAGAATGTTCAGCCTACAGCTGTATAAGTAAAAGATCAAATATAATTCAACAAATGCGTTTACCTGGGTTAGAAATATTTTCATTTTTTTCCTAATATTTTTTTTCCAGAATGTTATGGAGGTACAAATGTTTTGGTTACATGGATTGCTTTTGTACTGCTTGAGTCAAAGTTGTAAGTGTGCCCATCACCCAGATAGTGTACACTATGCCCATTAGGTATGATTTAACCTATTCCCTCTTTTTCCTTCCTACCTGCATGATTTCTGTTGAGCTTTACTTCCACCTGTACATATATGTGCTCATCGGTTAGTTCCAATTGAATAGTGAGTACATGTGGTGTTTTTTTTTTCCATTTGTGTGATATTTCATTCAGGAGGATGGTCTCCAGTTACATCCAGGTTGTTGCAAAAGGTATTAATTCATTTTTTATGACAGAGTAGTACCCTGTGGTATACATATAGGACATTTTATTAATCCACTCATGAATTGATGGACACTCAGGTCCATTCCACATCTTTGTGACTGTGAATTGTGCTTCAATAAACATTCTAGTAGAAGAGTCTTTTTAATAAAATGACTTTATTTCCTTTGGGTAAGTACCCAGTAGAGGGATTGCTGGATCAACTGGTAGGTTTACTCTTAGTTCTTTGAGGAATCTCCACACTATTTCCATAGAGGTTGTACTAGTTTGCAGTCCCATCTACCAGCAGTGTATGAGTGTTCCTTTCTCTCTGCATCCACGCCAGAATCTATTGCTTTGGGACTTTTTGATAAAAGCCATTTTCATTGGGGTTAGGTGATATCTCATTGTGGTTTTGATTTGCATTTCCCTGATGATTAGAGATGTTGCACATTTCTTCACACGTTTATTGGCCATTAGTATATGATCTTTTGAAAAATTCTCTTCATGTCTTTTGCCCACTTTTTAATGGGGTTGTTTGATTTTTTTCTTGCTGATTTGCTTGAGTTCTTTGTAGATTCAGGTTATTAGCCCTTTATCAGATATATAGCATTCAAATATTTTCTCCCATTCTGTAGGTTGTCTATTCACTCTCCTGATTGTTCCCTTGACTGTGCAGAGCTTTTTAATTTAATCAAGTCCCATTTATTTATTTTTGTTGTTGCCATGATTGCCCTTGGGGACTTCCTCATAATTCCTTGACTAGGTGAGATCTAGTACAGTTTTTCCAACATTTTCTGTTTTTAAAAATCCCTAGTGAGTTCAGTTGATCCTCAGAATGGAAGGTCATGAGTCACTCTGTCTCTTCCTACTATAAGAAAAGAATTAAGTTAAAAGAAGGAAACAAGCATTCTGACATCATGTTTAATTCAAAATTAGGAAATTCTGCTATGTTGACTCTGTCAGCTCATTTCTGAACATCTCAAAGATTTCCTTTTCTGTCTTTCACACGGTGAGGACCAGGGCGCCACGTTAGGATTCCTGCTTAATGTAAATCAGAGGGTCTGTGCAACGCACTTGGTCAGGGAAGGGTAACCCAGGAACGGTGCTTTATTGCAACCAGGAAGACAGTGTCCTCTTTATTTCCCTGGGGACTTGGGTTTGTGCTTTTATTATTCTCTTTAGATAGCTCTCAACTCAGCAAGAAAAGCCTTCATTACATGGGACAGATTTAATTTGGCAAAATCCACCCCTGTTATCAAACAGAGCACTTGGGAAGCACCTACTTTCGCATAATGGAGTGCTTGGCACTGAGATTCCACATGCAATCGCTGGAGTGGTCAGTGTGTTTGTTATACTTCCCTGGACTCGTGTCGTGTTTTGAAATTGCATTTTGAAGAATTATACAATCATCATTCTTGTCTTAATACATATTAGTTTCAATTGCTAACATTGTAAAGATGCTATCCATTTGCCTCTGTGGGTTTAAAAAGGTGGAGAGCTATGGGAAACACTTGGAAGTCAGCCTGTTCACTCGGTCGATAAAGACTGGATGAGAAACATGCACAGAATGCTCTGTACCCCCAGGAACTACAGACAAAACAGGGGGGAGCAGGAGAATCTCGCTCCACTTTGCAAGTTGATGGTTCTATTAAAGTGAAGCGTGATTGTGTTCCGAAATTTATTAGCAAATCACTTTCTGCCTATTTGCTGTTCTTGCCTATTGGCCTAGGTTGCCATTAGTTCACCCCAAATCTGGTTTGGACTAATCTTTGTCTCTGCCAAATGTTTAGAAATCTTGAGCATGTCACCCACATCTCTGATTCCTGGTTTTCTCAACATTAAAGTGAGAATAGTAATACCTACACCAAAGAGTAGTTGCAGGAATGAAATGAGTCCAATGTACAACTCTCAATAAATGTTGGTTTCATCATTTTTCAAAGCATGGGATATTTGAACTCACTAAAGGACTTCGCCTCCGTCACAGTGATGTGACTAGAATTCTTTTATGTACTGGGGGAGTCAATGCCCATGTAGCCAACGTGAAGTATTTTTTAAAGTTATGTGAAGAATTAAGTCCAGAGCCCTCTTACATGTTGGTGCTTTGGACTTGTACCCCTGACCCTTACCCCACTCTGCCATTTGATTGTGAAATCCTGAGAAGGAGTCAAGATGGAATGTAAAATGTGTTGGAAAGAAGGTGCTAGAAACTGCTAGAGAAAATGTGTTGGAAAGAAGGTGCTAGAAACTGCTAGAGAGCAAATTCAGGCCCAGCCGTCCTTCCATCCGTAGCTCCTGCAGTGTGGCGGGAACCACTTGGGCCCTGAGCCTAGAGAGCGCCCTGGGGAGATGGGGAGTGCACCTGAGTTTCTCCTGTGGCACCCGTGCCTGGGGCCCATGGGTGCCTCAGGATGGATCCTGTCCCTCTACATCCCTTTTTCTCTGGAATCTTTTTGCTGCCCCCCTGGAACCCCCCCATGGCTTCCACCTGTTCTAGGGGATTTTTCCCCACTGCAGAAAACGCCAGCTACAAAATTTCCACAGCAGCCTCTTGGTCCCTGGGATTCATACCAGCGTGCTTCCTGGTCATTTAATGCTCACAGGTATGAGGGAAAGACATAGGGTCCAAATGGAAACAAACAACAGGAAAACACGGGGACAGTTGTGAGACCTCTCCTAAACTTTATAAACTGGGTTGTTAACTAAGGTGTTCTTTGGAACATAAGTAGACTCAGGACTCATCTCCCTGGCTCTGTGGTCAACAGAGTTGAAAAGGAAACTTCCTTCCTTGGAGAAAGGAACCCTGGCCCTGCCCCCGCATCCCATCTGCTTCTCCTCCCTGTGTCCTTGCAGCTCCTGTCCCTTCCTGGGCAGGACGCTCTTCTCTCTTCTCTCTTCCCACACTGCTCGCTCCTCTTGGGGCGGATGGCCAGATAAGACGAAGGGGAAGAGCTATTTACTCATATCCCAAGTAAAATTCCAGTAAGATATCTCTCTCGGAATCCCATCTTTCATATAAGAAAACATCTCTGTAATATCCATAAAATATGTTATAAGTCAAACAACTAAATGCACAACTAAATCTAAAATTATGCAGATACATAAATCGTAGTTGATAAAAACTGCTCTTCATGGAGAATTTGAATTATCTCTAGATAATTTCAGCTCTCTGTTTAGCAGTGATGATACAGGCCATTTGTATGGGTTTTTAAAATTGTAATCATTATCTAATCTTTTCTACAAATGCGCACAGTATGTACCTGGCCAACTCAATGTCAGATAATACTTGTATTGAGTTACTTTTGGCCCGAGTTTCTTTGGATTTCCATGTTAATCTTTCAAATATATATTTTAATTATATCAAATTAAATTAAATTTTAGATCTTAAAGCCATGAGACAAAAAATGTATAATAAATCTTCATACAGAGACTTCTCTACTAGATACCAATATATCAATCTGTAACAAAATTTCCCAAACTCTGATAAGCCATTTGGGTCCCTGTTCCAGTGGAATGTCAACCACGCGATGAAAAGGTAGAGCTGTGACCTGCAGAGGTGTTCTGGTTGGAGAGCAGAGAACCTCCCAAGCTGTGTGCTGGCCCTGGGGGACCCCTGGATCCCTGGGTTCCCGAGGGCACAGACCGAAAGCCACTGGGCAACAAAATGTGGGCTGTGCGGTGGTTAAAGGCGACGCCCTCTGAGCCGTGGCAGACCTCAGCAGGCCACGCCAGCACCGCGGGCTGCCCGGCAGGGAGCCGTTTCCTTTCGTGTCCTAACAGGAAGGACGCCGTCCAACGTGGAGGCCTGGACGTGGCCTCCTCATCTGTAGCGTGCGGTGAGTGGCGGGAGTCCCGGTCCTGCTTTCCCCCTGGACAGCACGTGGCCTCCACACGGCCACAGGCTGCGGCCATTTCTCATTGCTTATCTCGACAGACGGCTTTGCGTGTGCGATGCTTACTGCACTTTCTTATCACTCACCCGCACCGGCTCTGGGAACACTCCTCCTTCCTGGTTCTTCTGGGATGTCACTATTGGTTCTGTCTCATCAGGATTCTCCTCCTCTGGTCTCTCTCTGTGGACAGTGGTCACCCTGAGAGCTCCATGCTCGGCCGCTGCAGGCCCTGCGGCTCCCTACATAAAGTCTTACCTGGAGGAGCTGGTGTCTTCTTGAGCTTTCCTCGCCCAGGACAGCAGGTTCAGGGGGCTTCCGCAGAGCATGGGGCCTTTACAGGGTGCCTGTGGCCACAAGCAGAGAGGGGTCCTTATGGTTTTTGTGTCGGGTGCGACGTCATCTTGGTGCCTGGGAAGGGTGACCAACCTCTTCGGCGAGTGTCCCTTGCCCTGGACCGAACTGACGATGGACAGGTTGTTCCAGTAAAAGAGAACAGCCAGGACAAGGCACAGCGGCCTCTCCCACCGAATCAGACGGCAAGCCTTCGCAAGGTCTGTTAATCAGAGAAAGAAGGACGCCCCCCATAGCAATCAAGAAATCCTTAAGTGCCATGCTGAGAGGGTTCCGAGGAACTGAAAATGCACGTGTGAAACTCTCATAGGGAACAAAAAGTGAGTCAAGGACACAACGTGGGCACAGAAGAGAGGACGCGGCTCTGGAAGGCCGGACGTGCAGCCCACGCGGAGAGTCCACCCCGTCCACAGAACTGCGAGTGCCGGGACTCAGTGCGTGTGTGACGGTCGCTGAGCTGCTTGTGGCCACATTTACACGTGATAACGGACATGCAGGTCTCATGGCAGAGGGTGGGGCCAGTTAGTCTCAACAGCTTTGGCCTTTTCATATATTCCTGGTTTAAAAAAACAAAAACACAGACAAAAAACAGTCCAGAAATTATTATCTGGAAACACTCTATAGACCCTGCCAGCAGGAAACCCGGCCTGGTACTCCGGAAGCTGCCGCTGGGTCTCCGGAACGGGATGCCAACCCGCTCTCCTCTTTGTGGCTCCGCATGCGGCAGGGCCACCCAAGCCCTTGTTTCCCTCTGATTCTTTCGTATCCATCTGCTTAAGAACACAAACCTTTTGTGACATCTTGGAAAATATTGTTCCTTGTCCCGGCCGAGTGTCTGACTCTGTTCAATTAGCAATCAACAATAAGTTAATTTAAAAGCGACTCCTCCTCTTTGCTGTGTGCAATCTCCAAATAACCTTTAGACCCAACGGGAATTTATTTTCAGTACTTTTTCTTAAATTTGTTATTCTTTATCAAAAAGAACTGGTGTCTCTCTTCTCTTGCTTACTCTTGGGTAAAAGCGTTAATTTATTTTTATTTTTATTTTATTTTTTTTTTTATTTCAGCTCATTATGGGGGTACAAAAGTTCAGGTTATATATATTGCCCATGCCCCCCCATCCCCCTGAGTCTGAGCTTCAAGCGTGTCCATTCCCTAGACAGTGCATATCGCACTCTGCCCCGGGATGCCTGCCTTCACTGCAAAATTGAGCAATGTTTATGTTAAAGTGATGTATATATTTCCTTCCTCTCTTTCCCCACCCCATGCTTGTCACTTTTCCTCTCTGCGTGGACATATCCCCAAGAACACTGATGACCGTGTTCGCAGTCTTGAGGCTAACATCGGGCCATCATGGCCAGGGTGACCTGCGGAAGTGCCCAAGTTTCCCATCCAGAGGGTTCCACGCATGCAGCGGACACAGCACGGAGCATTCCCATGGACATTGGCTGGAGGAACGAGCCAGGGAACTGAACTTTCCAAGGGACAAGGGAGTGGGAGGCAGCAGCTGTGATATATCTGAAGTGGCCCTTGACACATGGGCTTATTAAATTAAAATTATTGGCACAGCAACACGGGTGAGTGTCATGCCTTGCATATGAATCAGGGATTCATACCCCGACTTGTTCATGCATCAAGCCCTGCCTTTCCGAGGTGACAGTTATATTGTCCCATTGCACTCTGGCTCCTCTGTGACATTAGCAGGATGCCCTCTAGCTTGCACCCTGGAGATTTATCCTGCTCGCTGCACCGCATGCCTCATGATGTTGCTTTTCTTTGCTGGCATCTCCATTTGTGCTAAAAAATCTGCCAGAATGCAATCGCCTCACTCCCTTCAGAGCAGTTAATATTTCATACAGACTTCTTGAAAGTTTCTTCTGCAGCTCTGTCAGAAGTGAGACACTGATGTACTAAAGAATTCCTAGTGCACATGATCAAAGGCCCTGGGAAGATATCGGGAAGTCGATGAATAACAGCATCGATTTAAAGTGCCTACAGTCAAACACTACAGATAAGTCCCTGCCCCACAGCGTTTTATGGTTACAAATCAGCTGGACGCTGCGGCCAGGCAGAGCCAGGCTCCAGGAGCCTCTTTAAACATCTTCTCGAACCTACAGTGATTGGACCGTAGCTTGTGTCTGGAAGGTTCTTCTCATGGTGTTGACGGAACAGACGCTGCTACAACCAGGACTCAGACACGTCCCAACTAAGGACCGATGAGCAGCACAGGGGCAGGGGCCCGAGCTGCCTCCTAGTTATCACATTCACGTTCACGTTGCCCTGTTGCCCTGTGACCCAAATGTCCTTCCAGCCTGGTCCTCCAGCCCAGGTCTGCCCAGGGACCACCTCTCTAAGCTCTGCTCCAAAAAACACTGTCTCTTTCTTTGTCTGCATCCAGCACTGTATCCCTGTCTCCTGTCTTCATGTCGCTTTGCAGATGTTTATCGCTGTGGCTGTCTCCCTGTGGACTGTGAGTGTCTGCAGGACCAGGCGCATGGCGTTCTAACAGCCTCCTCTTCACCCCGCTGGGGAGGGAGGGAGTCCTGGTCCAAGGTTAGGGAGATAGTCACACACACAGCACGCGGCCCTGGGCAGACACAACTGGCAGCAGTTTGCAAGTCACATAGACTCACACCCCCCAGGGTGGAAAGCGCCGTGTTCCATGCAAAGCCGCACGGAGCTGTGCTCAGGAACAGAGTGAAGAACCAGGGGCTACGGAGGGCTGGCTTTGTAGTAACAGGAGGGTGGGGTGAGCCCGGGATTCTCAGGGAAAATGCGATTGGCTTTGAATAATTTCACGGCTGGCAGGGAGCTGAAGCAGGCACTGCACCTGGGCCCTTGATGAGGGAGGGTCTGGCGAGGTGACCGTGTCCACGGGAGTAGAATGGGAGGAGAACTTGTGGCCGGGCCATTCTAGACTCTCCCGATGTCACCAGATGTTAAGGCAGCACCTAATGCTGGGCCTGGACCTTAGGTCTCACAGCACTGCAGGCTCCCTGGTAAGTGCCTGTGAACAGGTGGTGGTGAATGCAGCCGTCTTCGTCACGCTATTTGCATAATTAACATCCTCGTCAGGAAGTCTGTGAAGCCCGGAATGTGTGTGTCATGTGCTTTGCCCTCCCTTGTCATGCTGTTCCAAGTTACAGCAGAGAGGTTAGGAAGATCTCATCTCTGGCACGCCGAGGACTGGCGGATGGGGAGAACTCCCTCTGGCGCGTGACAGGCCAAGTGTTTTCCAGAGCGGGGTGGATGTCTGGATGTCAACAGCTGCTTTTGTCCTTTTCCTGCACTAGTGTTCTGGATATTTCAACACTTCCAAAGTTGTCACAAAAAAATAAAACTTCCATTAGCTCTACTCACGTGTCAGCTGTGCTAGAGCATTCCCGGGCAGAGTGGAGAGGGTGTGAGTGTCGCCCTGGATGGGGCGGGGTGCTGTGTGGGCAGGTTTATCCGGAGCAGCAGGACATTGGCTGGCTCATGTCCCTCTGGAGTCCAGCCCGGGGCCTGTCACCCTTCTCTTTCAGGCCTTGGACAAGAGACACAACCTGTCTCAGTTTTTGTACCTGTAAAATGGGAGTGACAATTTCCCCCTTATGTCCTGTTTCCTAGGTATCTCTGGGAATAAGATGTGAAAACGCAAGTGAGGCACTTAGTGCAGGGCCAGCTTGTGCCAAGTCAGTGCCCTGTGTCCGTGTGCGTAGCCGGTGAATGGTGCACTCCAGAGGTTCATGCACAACCGGAACCTCGGAACGGTACCTTATTTAGAAATAGGGTCTCTGGAGATGGAATTGAGGTAAGGGTGGAGGTAAATCATACCGGGTTAGGGTAGCCCCAAATCCAGTGAGAGTGTCCTTGTAAGAGACAGATTTGGAGACACACAGACACAGGAAAGAGGGGAAGGCCACCTAGAGACAGAGGAAGAGGTTGGTGAGATGTGGCCACAAGCCAAGGGATGCTGGACCCAGCTGAAGCTAGAAGAATCCAGAAAGGATCCTCCCCTGGAGCCTTCAGGCACAGCAAGGCCCATCAACACTTTGACCTCAGACCTCTGCCCTCCAGAACTTGGAAGGAACCCATTTCTGTTGTTTTAAGCTGTCGATTTTGTGGCAATTTCTTAGGAAACTGGCCGACTATAATATAATATACTCAGGAAACAAATCAAAGGCCAAGCCCTCCTAGGGAATGTGTTCTAAGGACAGAACAGGTCTGTGGTGATAAATGACCATCTGACAAAGAGTTGTCAGGTGCCTACCCCGTGCCAGGCATGACCGTGTTAAACCGTGAACGAAACCAGCCAAACCCCGACGTCTCCAGCGCACAGAACTGCCGCCGGCCCCTGGCCCGTTTGCGCAGCTCGCGGACGCAGGCAGCGTCGCCTGGTGGCCGCAGCTGCCCTGGCACAGCCGCAGCTGCTGGCATCAGGCCTGCGTGTGCCCCGTGAGGATGGCAGCCCCTCGCAGACCCCGGCAGGCACCGGGGACGTTCTGCTGCAGCCGCCACCGTCCAGCCCGCATCTAGGATGAGCCCCCCAACTTCTCTCCTCCCGGCCCCCTGCCCGCGGAGGGGCCCCTGCCCCAGGACAAGGGGAGGACTGTGTGTTAGGCACTCAGGACCCTCTCTTGTGGGCTCCAGCTGGAGGCTGCTGTCCCTGTCCCTGTTGTCACCTCCTGCTTAATGAGACACCCACCCCTGCTGGTGGAGGGCTGGTTAATCAGCCTCACACCTCTCCAGCGGTGGCACCGGCTGGGGAAGACGCTTCAAGGCTCACGTTATTCTCCAAAGACCCGATGGAAAGGAGTAGTGTTCCTTTTCTCTTTCTACCAAAATCACAGTTGTCATTTCTGTTAAACTGCAAGAAGCCTGCATCTTTAAAATATAATAAAAACAAATAGTTTTAATGAAGACTTTACTCCAAAAAAATATCAGGATAGGAGACCAGACGTTGCAGACCCTTCCCAGACATAGGGGTACACGGGGGGCTTACTGGGCAGATATCGGCCTGTTCTCCCTTGTACCCGCCTGCGTCCACACTCGCCCACGTCCACACTCGCATCCATAGCAGAGGCCTCAGCCTGGAAGGGGCCTCGGGCGCGGACCGGGGAGAGTCCCGCATCCGTTTTCCAGCCGCGGTCCTCTGCTGCCCTCTGGTGGCCCATCCTGGAACAGCGTGGATGAGATGCCCCGTGCACCTGGGCGGAGGCGTTTTTGCAGGGCAGATTTGACATTCCTGCCCCTCTGCCCTAGGTGTGGGGGGATCTTAGTGTTCGCCCTCAAGTTCGGGAGACCGACTGTCCTGCTCTCCCCAGGACTGAGTGGGGGTTCCTGGGACGCAGGGCTTTCAGTATTAAAACCAGGCCAGTCTTGGATAAACAAGGAGGAGTCGGTCCTCTAACGACCCCAGGAGCCCAAGTCAGAGGAGCAGGGGGACTTGGAAACGAAGCTTTCGTGTGGCGCCCCGCAGTGTTACCGCTGCTGCTGGGATTGCCCGTGCAGACTCAATTTCCCTCTTTTCCCTTAGCGTCTACTAGAACGTGCAGACATCTGCAGGTTGCTGCAGTTAATTTGAGGCACCCCCACGGGTGGTGCTGGCCTGCCCCCACGCTGCCCGTGAGTTCCACGTCGTTCTAGAAGGCCAGGCTGGTACAGTCCTCTCCATGCTGTTTGCTCCCCCCAGCTGGGGCGCCTGGCTGGCCTCCTCTGCGGGCCAACTCCAGCTCCCCCCGCCCCCCCCCCAGCCCCAGGCTCCGCCGCAGCCTCCCTGGGCCCCACATTCTCTCCTGCTGGCACCTGAGATGGCGACTTGCCCACGTGTCTGCCTCCAGCAAGGTCACCAGACCAAGTAGCCACCTCAGGGGGAAACCCAGCCTTCCAGCAGGCCTCCCGGCCGCCAGCTTAGCTGCACCAACCCCTCCTGTCGGCTCAGAAGCACGGCTGTGGTCCCGGCCGCTGCCCTTTCAGCGTGGGGGCAGCTGGATGCTCAGGGGCCGTTTCCGGTCAGTGACTCGATCCTGGGAGACCTCAGGGCCAGCTTCACCTGACTCTGCACGGGGCCTGGCAAGACGCCGTCCTGCCTCCCAGGAACCGTGCGAGGCTGCTGCGAGGGCGGCCGAGAGGGTGCCACACCTGGAGATCAGATGAGTGGCACCTGCTCAGTGCCAACCATGGGCCTGTCCCCACCAGGCCACTTACCTTCAGGGTGCAGAGCCAGCACCCCCGCAGCTGACCTGCTGTGTGCATTGGGCTACCTCCACCTGCCAGGCGTCAGGTAGAAACAGGGCTGACCCATGACCCTTTCAACCCTTGCAAAAAGAAAAGAAGTTTACTTAATGAGAATGCTGAGACATGCGACAGGACAAAGTGCTTTGGTAGCGGTTCAAATTCTCGGTCAGGAAAATGTTCGTGCACAACACTCCGTTTCCACAGCCTGCCACCTTCTGTCTGGAATCACCTGAGGGGCTGCTGGGTGACACTGAAATGTGACTCCCCACGGAGGGGAGGGGGGCAAGTTCTAGGAGAGGGGAGTGTGGCACCGTCCCCATCCAACGTGGGCGGAGACACAATTCCTGCACCAGGAGGAGGGTTAACCTTTTCATCTGCTCCCTAAGTTTGCCGTGTGCACACTTTTAAGGGTGAAAGAAAATGGAGGCCCCCAGTTTTGCTGCCCTCGGTGTTTGGGAGAGAGAGCTGGGAAGCCCCAGGGCTAGGAAGGCCTGGCCGGACGTTTCTTTGCACAGAGCGAGGTGCCAGGAATGCAGCCAACGGCTTTGTTAGCTGCTGGTCTGACCCCCCATAGAGCACAGAAACCTCGTTAGCCAAGAATTCTTCATCCTGGTGCTATAACAACCCCGAAAGAAGAGCAGATTAACGGCATCGGTAATTGGCAGAGCAGCAGAGGCCGGGTGGTTTGGGCCGTTTCTTCTAAAGTAAAACGATAATTTCAAAGCTCCTTTTCCAATAGAAACTTTTTTTATTAAAAACGAAAAAAGAGCAAGCAAATATTTACACATGTGAAGTTAAAGATAAAAAAAAAATGTGCTCTTGCCCGCATGTGAACTGCTGGCCTTTGGAAAGCAGGTCAAGGCTGCGGGCAGTTGCCGGGGAGACGCCTCCAGCATCGCCCACACTGGCTCTGGGCAGCGGGGCACTCGCCGCCCCACGCCTGGGGCCTCCACAAGCACAGATTTTGCAAAAGAAAGCAAGAGAAAAGGAGCAAAAATTTCAAGTCAGTTAATACACACAGCAGACAGCACACTTTGGCTAAGGGGAGGGGAACTAGTATCTATAAATTTTACTGACACCCAGGCAGCAGCAATTCTTAAAAGCCCTCAGTGAGTCAGTAACCCACTCCCCAGGGGAGCCCTCGTGATCGAACTCTTCCCAGAAGACCCCTCCTCTTAATCCCACCACATGGGGATCGGGTCTCAAAACAAGGATTTGGGGGGACACATTCCGATCACCCCAGCAGCATGAGAAGATTGGTTGGAGGAGGGCAGGGAAGGTTGCATCTGGCCGTTGGGTAGAGTGGGAGGAGTCCAGGAGGTGAATGGCACCTCAGACAAAGGTGTTAGGTGTGACGGTGCCACTCCGGATTCGGGGGGTAAAAGGTGGCCAGAAACAGGACAGGAATTAGGAGAAGGAAGCTTCGAGAAAGCCTAGTTCTCTCTTACCTTTGGCAACATTGGTCACGTGTGTGTGTGTGTGTGTGTGTGTGTATTAGGGACAGAGGAACAAGTGAAAGGTAATGGAAATCCGAAAAACAGAAAGGGGAAAGCAGTTATAGAAAAGCAGTAAGGACACCTGGAAAGAGTTCAGTCCCCCAAACGGTGATGTACAGTTGTGAATTGTTATAACTGACCTTTACATCGACGTAAACCACTAGCATATGAAAGCAGGAATATGGAGCTAGACAGCGTCTTCTCTCCTCACAGAGACAGACCGCTTTCCCCTTAGGAAACGTACTTTCTCTTTGCACCCTTAAACTTTCCTTACAGTAAATTCTTCACGCACATTTGCTGAGCGTCTGTCTCTCTCCAGCGCGAGGGCCACGGCTTGTGGTTCCTCCACGCCTGGAGCCAAGAACTGGGGCAGCTCTTCCAAGTCCAGCTGAGAACTGAACCCTGACGTGTGTGTGGTTGGCTGTGGGGGTGACCCCGGTCCGGGCGGCAGCAGCACCCGGGAGCTTGTCAGACGTGCAGGGTCTCAGGCCTCGCCCCAGACTGGGACGCAGAATCCGCAGGTGACTCATATGCACATGAAAGTCTGGGGAGCACGAGCCCAGAAAACCCTTCCTGGGTGACATGTGGAGGCACCTCTTCTTTTAGGGTTTCAGTTTCCCAGTTGTAAATTGGGAGTAGGAGTAGAGAATTTCAGACTCCTACGTGTACGTGGGCGTAGGGTGTGATAGCGTTTCCGTGTGCTTACGCCCCCAAAGGGGCTGAACCCGGGGTTTGTGGGGGGCTCAAGTGTTTCGGGAGGAAAGGAAGAATCCCCAGTCGTGACCGCTGGTGTGACGTCACGCTGCGCTGGTCACGCTCACAAGGCACAACGTGTGCTGGCCCCACGGCTGGGGAACACCCAGGTACATACCTACCAAAGGGCTCGCAGTCAGTTGCTGCAGGGAGATGACGGTCAAGCCCTCCCGCTCCACATTTCTGGGCTCAAATCATAAATCCCATCAGCCTCACATAGTCAAGTGACTTCTGAACACGATGAAGGATTCCTCTCCCCAACAGACGCCAGCTGAGTTCAGGCTTGTTAGGAAACGGGTTGTTCTTTGCTAAGCTGCAGGCATCTGGGACTCAGGTCCTTCTGTGTCTAGAACCACGGGGCTGGGCTGCGGGGTCGGGCTGTGGGTGCCCCTCCTAGGCGCTGCCGCCCTGGGGGCCATGGAGGGGTCACCCGCTCCCTGGTATCTTTGCCTACGTGGTCCTCTCCCCTGTTCTGACTTCCGCCTTCCCTTATCTCTGATTCCTCCAACGCCTTCTCTGAAGGGTCCTGTCACTGCTTCTTCATGACGTAGCCTCTTCCTCGGTTTCCCTTTCCTCCTGGGAGAGCGTCCCTGCCGTCTTCTCAGCTAGCAGCAAAGACTGGGAGGGACAACAAGGATACACCCGATGTTCTACAGGTTCGCCCCAGGCTGTGGGCACTCTGTTTACAATTGGCCAAATCCATGAGTTATTTTACATAAAAATCAAACAAGCTAAAACTTAAATAAATAGAAATTTATTAATGATTCTATTCCATGGGCACATTAAGATTTTAAAATTTAAACAATCTAAAAAATTTCTATTTTTTTTTCATTTTTTTTTTTTTTTAAATTCAAAATCTTCTCTCCTGCTATAGTGTGACTTTTTATTCTCCATGATCTCACATTTCTCTGCCATTTCAGGGCACTCACAATTCGGAAACTCAAATCTACTGAATTTTTCTGAAAGATTAAAACACATGGCTCACATGACATTCTTTTCAAAATTCTGTCACATTTGTTATTCCATCTCCTGTCCCCTCCTGCAAATATACAGTTATATTTATATGTAGTTGTTTTGTTGATTTGCAGAGCTATTTACTCTCAAATATAAAATCACAATTTTTCACTCATGAAAATAGAAAATCATGATTTGTCACCTAAATGCTTCAGCATGTATTTCATAAAAACAAGAGCCTTCTCTTAAAGTAGCAAAATGCCTTTATTAGTCTCAGAAAATTTAACATTAATACAAAACTAATATCTCACGTACAATTTACATTCAAGTTATTCCAGTGTACCAATGACATCTTTAGGGCAATTGCTTTTACATGTTGCATTTAATTGCTATATCTTTTAGTCTACTTTATTCTGGAACATTCTCTGGCCATGTTTTTTCATGATACTGGTGTTTTTGAAGAGTGCAGGCTTTTGTAGACTGTCCTTCAATTTGGGCTTACTTGTACCATATAATTCTTTGAAAAGCCAAGTTCCTATTAGGCTTTTCATATAGAATTAAATTTACAAAATAGATTTCCACAGTATGTGTAGCTGGCATCTCTTGGTACCAAAAAGTGCATTTGTGTTTAAATGTGGTTTCCTCCTGCCAGTCCTGTGCTCTGCTCTGCATCCTTTGGCGTCTGTCCTCCTCGAGCAGGAAGATGGGGCGATGCTACTCAAGGCCGGGACACCAGCTCTGAAGAATCCAGGTTGGGACAAGTCGTGCCGGGGTCCCCTCCCTCCCCCCACCTGACTGGAGGAGAAGCTGTTGACCTTTGGGGGAAGATGCAGCCTGGCCCACAGGGGACTGTTGGTAGAAACAACCCCAGCCACCTGGCTCTTGTGGCCTCAGGGCTCTCATGGAGGGACTGGCTTTGTGTCTGAGTTGGGGGACTCCAGTTGCCTCAATGCTCAGCCGCTAGCAGAAGCTTCAAAGGAGACCCCGCAGCACAAGGGCAGAAGTTCATGGTGCCTGACACCCACCCCGTCCCTCCCCAGCACATGCCTGGATGCCGTGGGCAGCTGTCCTTGTTGGCACTCGTTCTTGTTCTGCCACTGCAAGGAGAGAGGAGCTCAGGGGTGACGTCATCTGGCACCAGGGGAGATGGCCAGGAAGGAATGTCTGACACGGAGTTTGCGGTTCAAGAGTCTGTGGTTATGTTTCCTCCTCTGGGGTTTTCTCTGTGGACTTTTCCCTGCTCAGGAGGCTCCTCCTCTCCTCACCTGGCATCAAACCCTCCCAGTCTTTAAACTTCAACTCAAACGTGCCCTCTGCTAAGGAGTATTTGCTCCCATCCCAGCCCAAATGGACTTGTCTTTCTCTGTCATCTCTGCAGCTCTTTGCAACAGCAGGTGACACACGCCCTGACCTACCGTGCGCTTTATGCCCCACAGAGCCCGGATTCAAACACGGATTTCAAATGAGGCTGCCGGGAGCAGTGAGGTCAGAAGGGGCCAGGAGGGAAGCAGAAGATCATTCATCTGAAGTCTGTGAAAACTTGAGTAACGAGCTGTTTAACGTGAAAGTGATTTCTTTCTACTTCCAGCCGATTGCTTTAGAAAGGAAACCTGTTCACTGAAGGGCAAGTACGCCAATGTCCCCATAGAAAGGTGTGGCAGCCACAAGTGCTCAGTGGTCGGGTTTGCCCCGAGGACAGACGCCACGTATGCAGGGAGCAGGGACGATGTCAAAACACAGAGCATCCCCACAGCCCCTGCCCTGCCCCTGCAAGGCCACCCTCTTCCCTGCAGGTAACCACCTTCCTGACTTCTCACACCAGGAATCACGTTTACCTAGTTTGACTTTTACAAAATAGAGTCAAACAGTTCACTTTTGTGCCTGGCTTCCTTTGCCCAACACATTTATTTTCTTGAGAGCCACCCAGGTTGGATTGTGAAAAGTAAGTTTTCCATTTTCACTATAGAAGGGTCTGGTGTATAACCACAGAGCAATTTGTTTACCCATTCCACTGTTGATGGATGTTTGGCTCATTTCAACTTTTTGTCCACTAAGAATAGTGCTATTGTAAACATTTTTGTGCACCTTTTTTGAGTACACAGGTATGAGTTTTGGTTAGGTATATAAATCGCTTATAACTTTACTTTCATGAATATTGGCAACCTGTTCCCCAGATGTACAGCCCTGTGAACAATATTGTTTCTCCACATCCTCACTGACACTTGGCATTGTCTGACGTGTTCAAAAGTTTAGCCATCTTGTTAGCTGTGTTGTTGTATTCCATTGCAGTTTTAATTTTCGTTTCCTTAATGACTATTGAGATTTAGTGCTGCTTTCAATTTTCATTTTTCCCCACATAATACTGTCATAAAAATATCCAATAAATATTTCCTAGGTAGCTAAAAATTAAGATAGTGAATAAAACCAGACAGGTCTCAACCTTAACAGAGAGTATACTTTGGTTGGAAATGCAGATGTTAAACATGATTATACACATAGAATATTGAATAATAAATGTGTTAATTGATACAAAAAATAGTTTATGGTACAGAGATAGAACCTACTACAGACTTTTATTGAAGAGAATTGCAGAGAGGCTCCTTCAGAAAAAGTTAAACTAAACTAAGTTCTGAGAAATGAATCTGAGTTAAATTGCCATAGAAAGAATTGCCAAGACTACCAGAAAGAGGAAACAGCATATGCAAAGGCCCTGTGGCCCCAGAGCTTCGTGATTGCAAGAGACTGGAGGCAGAAAGGTCAGCACTCAACAGAGGCAAGCCAGTGAGCCATTCTTCCCTTTCCACAGACTATGTTGTTAGCGCTGGTGTGCCTGTCGGTCAGCCTTGCTGAGGGCTGTGAGAGCCTCCGCCACACAAGCTTGCTCCCAGATGGAGGGGTACTAGGAGGGCAAGTCTTGCACCCAATTCTGCCAGGCACACGCCCATTCATTGTCAGGAAGGCACAACATTTCCCTACATCGGTCCTGAGGCTCAGTGGAAGCCCCCTCCTTTGTGTGCAGGCAGTCTGACTGCTACCTCGCAGGACAGGGCTGACACCACACGTCCTGATGCGGAGTACGTGGCCCTCTACGATGCAGAGAGACACAGCGCCATCTGGTGTCAGAGCCTGAATGCAGCGCGGTGACGCAGAGTGCCCAGGTTGCTAGGTCCTCAGGCCTCATGAATGCACAGGGGGCTCAGGAAATGCAGATTGTCGTGATGATAATCAGAAATAATTTGGTGGTAAATAACAAGGAGGTAAGTTGTATAGCCTGGCAGTCGGGAGAGAGGGAGGTGAGTGAAACCCGGGGATCTGGGGAAAGCAACCTAGTCCAAAGACCTGCGTCCACGCCCTGCTGCTCCCCGCTCTGACCTTGCAGCCGGGCTCTGACCCACGCCTGCCGTGGCCCTGCAGACCACGCTCTTGCTTTCCCTGGGTCTCCCTTTCTGGGCTCATCCCCTGGTCGGGGGCTCCTGGAAGCACCTTTCTAGAACCATAGACAGCAGCACACCCTGCCCCCCAGAAATCTGAATGAGGTCCTGACAAAATTCCCTGCCTGCTGTCCACATTCATAACACAGCGGGAAAGCGGTTCTGTCTTCCTTGGTGCGTTTCAGGACCGGAGTCCTTCTCAGCTTGCAGTGCCCCCTGGTGGCAGTGGGGCGAAGGGACACCGACGACCCTGCCCTTCTGGTACTGGTGACTGAGCGTTTCCTCTGAAGCCTGCGACTTCTCCCCTGTGGTTTAGATACACCGTCAGCATCTTTTTGATGGTAATATTTATTGATATATTGTCCCAAGTCAATGCCATCAAGCATAAAAAGGCACAGTTAAAAGCAAAAGATACCCCCGACCCTTTTACACACCTTTCACTGGGGACCTAACATGTCCTACAGACTTTGCTGGACTTCCTTTCTCTATTTTTGTTATATGATCTTTTAATTTGTATGAAATGAAATAAATAAAATGCAAATTTTATCTGTATTTATTTGAAGCGCACACTTTGAATGAATAAATGAACAGCAATCGCTTCATCCGTACAGGTTTCCAAACTTCCTAGAACGGCTTCCAGCATGAAATGATGTCCTGAGTAGAAGGCGGTTATCGCATATTCCCGGGATATAGCGAATGCCCCATGCATGGTTCTTAGTATCCGCATAGAAGTGCCCTGGCTTTCCTGTCCCCAACACCTCCTCAGTGCAGGGGAAGGAGAGAAAGGGACCTCTTTCCCCGGGTGGGGGCTGAGTCATGGCCTCGCTGCCACCCAGAGCTCCAGCTCTCGGATGTCCCAGCTATTTCCCCTGGTGCCACCCACACAGGGCTCACACAGGTACCCAGGCACATCAGTTGTCCCCAGAACACACCCACAGTGCGTGGCCAGCTGAGACAGGGGCGGTGCTGTGGCAGGAACAGACCCCTCGGCCCACACCGGTGGTTAAGCCGAGGGCGTCGCTCACGCTATTCCCACTGCCTTGTCATCAGATAGCCCTGGAGCAACTGGCGAGTATTCTGGACCCAGCCTGCAGGAGGGGCCCACGTCCATTGGATGTTGACTCCACAGTGACCTAAGTAGCTAACGGAAGAGTCTCTGGCTGACGTGGGGAAGACTGGCCATGCGGGGGAGAGGCAGTGGGCACGCAGGACTGGCAGGATTTACATGGAGGCCTCGGAGTACACTCCAGCCAACCCCACTATGCTGGCTGCTGCTCAACCTCAGAGGTTCTGGGAGAGAGATGTCCATGGCTGAATTTGTCCATACACCTGCCTCTGACTGTGCCATGGATGGATTATCATCCATTGTGGGAGGAGGCAGCAGGAATTGCCTCTCCACCATGGATGGGCTGTGGGCTTGGCGGGAGGATCATTTCACTGCAGGATGAGGGAAAGCCCTTAGGCAGTTGGAACGGGTGCTTTGCAGCCTTAGATCTGTCCACAAGAACATCTTCCTGTCTCATCTCCCAGGAAACCATTTGGCTGTAGAGCTAGATTGTCCACTTGGCCCCTGAAAGCCTCAAGCTCTTCACTCTTAAGTAGATGAGGCCATGGAAGCACTTTTTTGTCTTCCCAGACAGCTGGAACCTGCTGTGGCCAAGTCCTTGCAATGCCTGGCACACCCTCGACCAAGACAGCGGGCGCTTGCTATGGTCTGAGTCTGTCCTCCCAAATCCATATGTCGAATCACCAGCCCCCAAGGTGACACACAGACATACACACAGACATATGCACAGATATCTGCACAGACATCAACACAGACATGCACATACATACATACAGATATATACATAGATATCCATGCAGACATACGCACAGACATACACACAGATATCTGCACAGACACCCACACAGACATTCACACAGGTATACACACAGATATATACACAGATATCCATGTAGACACATGCACAGATATACACACAGACACCCACACAGACATGTGCACAGATACAGACATAAGTACAAATATACACACAGATATCTACAGAGATATACAAGCTGACATACACATAGACATACACATAGATATATGCACAGACATCCACAGAGACATACATACAGACATGTGCACAGATATACACACAGACACCCACACAGACATATCAAACACATAGTAATGTCTTTCGGGAATCAAAAGTTATGTGCAGATTCTTGACTGTGCAGGGGGGTCAGTACCCCAATCCCCCTGTTGTTCAAGGGTCACCCACGTGTGCATATCACACACAGACAAGAAGGAAGTGAGGGAAGGAGGGAAGGGGGGCAGGGCTCAGGTCTGAGCCTGAGGAACTGAGGACAGGAGATAATTCCCACCGGATGCAGGAAAGCAGTGGGAGATGGAGGTTGAAATCCAGGCAGATGGTGTCACTGAGACCAGGGGAAGAAAGACACATCCCGGCTGCTGGGAGGACTGAGATAGACCCATCTCGTCAATGTCCCCTCCCACCCTCAGGGCCAATCTCACCTGGGCACAGGTGGCACAGGGTGAGAACCTAGAAAGAGGTGAGTGTAGCAGAGTCTCTCAAGGTTAAAGGGTGGGGCAGGGAGAATCCCACAAGTGTGGAATCGCAGGCCTGGCAGGGTGTGAGGCTGGGCGCCAGGCGGGCGGGCAGGGCAGGGTCCCTTGTGTCTCTCCCTGTGGGCCACCGGGAGGACGTGGGGCTGCAGAGGGAGCCCTCCGAGTGCATGTGCAGGCCGTGGGGGGACACAGGAAGGGCACGGGGTGGCTGCTGCCCCATGTGGACAAAGAGCCACACACCTGGGCCACGTGCCCACCCTCAGCAGCCTCTGCCTTCACTCCACCCCTAAATCCGTGGGAGGGTCCTCGGGAGCCAAGCCCTATAGGGAAGGGGGGTCTGGAAACATAGGCCCAGCCTGGCTCAGTTGAGATAGAACAAAACCCCCAGACCAGCACTTCTCAGCTTCCTTCCATATCCATCCCTTTGAACTTGACTTAAACTCCAGAGACAGACAAGTACATCGCATGCTCCCGTTCAACACGATGAGCCTCTCCCTCACGGGTGGAGACACAGGGGCCGGCTTCCCAGATAGGATATAAAGTTCCGAATGTCACTTTAGCCATCCTTGGTGGTGGGGCTGGGGCACACTGCCCCTTTGCTATCCCGTAACTTAAATTCTGAGGCATAAAACAGGCACTGTCAATGCATCTTTTGTTAGATGGCGGGAGAATGGTGAGGGGGGAGAAATGAACAGGTTAATGTGTCAGGGAGAATAAAACTTCCCAAAGCTGTCCAGGTGCCAGTTCCTGGAACCTGTGAACATGGCAGGGCATGTGACATAGAGCAATAAGGTATAGATGGGATTAAGGTCACTAATCAGCTGACCTTGAGGTGCATTATCCTGATGGGGCCGTTATACTTACAGTTGTAAGTGGGACAGGGAGGCAGTCGAGTGTGTTGGAGTGAGGCCGCGGGAGCAGGACCTAACCGCCCATCACTGGCTCCAAAGACGGAGGAAGCCACCGTGTCCCCAGGGCTGCAGCAGCCTCTAGAAGCTGGAGACACCCCAGAAACAGGTTCTCCCGTAGGGTCTCCAGAAAGGAACAGAGACCAGCCAACACCTCAGGGTCAGCACGTTGAGGACGGCGCCAGACTGTTCACCTGCAGAACCTCGAAATGATAAACGTGTGGTTCTAAGCTATCAGGTTTGGGATAATTTGCTACAACAGGCACGGGAAACTCACACAGCCAATATACGCACAAATATGTTCATGTCCAAATCAGGAAGCAGTCGCGTGACTATTACAGTCTTCATATCTGCAGCTTCACTGCCGTGAAGAGTCCGTGGGCAGGACTGCCATGACATACTCCGACAGGCTACAGCAGACAGAGGCAGCTGTTTTCCATGAGGAGCACGCTGAACCCCGGCTGTCCTGGTCGTCTGGCTGCCCGCAGCTGTGACCTGGGTGCCGTGAGCGAGGGGGGCCGCCCCGCAGAGCAGCGGAGTCCGAGTTCAAGCTCGGCCCCTTCCGAGCCGCCCGCCGGGATTTCCAGCGCCCGCCTGTCCTGTGCGGTAAGTGGCGACCCTGGCGCTGACTTCAGGTGCCAACTGCAGAGCTCCTGGCTCACCCCAGGCCCCAGCACGTGGCTGTTGCTACACTGGCTTCCCGTCCCCCCCACCGCAATGTGCTGCTAACTGCATTGCGGACTTTGCACCCGCGGTGCTTTCTAGGGCCGCCGCCGTTAGCAAGTACACGAACTTGGTGGATCAGGACAACGGGAATTCACTGTCTCACAGTCCCGAGGCCAGAAGTCCAAAGCCAAGGGTGTGGGCAAGGCGGGTTCCTTGTGAGGCTGTGAGGGCGAATCCGTTCCCTGCTGCTCCTCTGGCGTCTGGGGTTTGCTGGCGGCCCCTGAGGTCCCCTGGCGCGTGGGTCCCTCAAGCCCGTCCTCTGCCTTGCGGGGCACCCCCTCTGTGTGCCATGCCTGTCTCTGTGTCCAGGTTCCCAGGACGCCGGTCACATTGGATTAGGGGCCCACGCCACCCCAGTATGACCTCGTCTTAAATTACTGCACCTGCAAAATCCCCATTTCCTGATAAAGACACATTCTGAAGTACTGGGATTAGTATTTCAGTACAAGATTTTTTTAGGAGAACACAATTCAATCCACAACCACGTTATATTAGTTATAATATGCAACTTAGTATCAGGCACTGGAAAATTTATCTTTATATCAAAGACTGGAGATGTGAGCTTAGGCTTTCTGACTTTAGCACATAAATACATCTTTGCCTGTCTGTCATCGTCTGCCTACCTGTCATCCATCCGGGAAGACTTTTCATTAGATATGCTGTTCATTCAGTAAACCTTCACCTTTCAGAGCAGCCTACATAAAACATATGCTCATGATTATGTGATTACAATTATTAGCTTGTCAATAATTGGTTTGGTCTGCGTAACTTTCACAGGAAAACAAATTTAACCTGCGTCTCAGTGGCCAGGTGTTTTGCATTAGTGTTTCAAGGACCAGGACCTTCTAGGACCAGGAGAGGGCGCTCCAAGCTAAACTTTGGAATATGTTGCTGCGGGCTCCAAAGCTGTCTCCAATCAAGAGCAAGCGCTAATCAATTAGAGCTCTGCCAGCCACATCAGGTGTGCATAGAGCTTAGTCCTCAGTAAATAAATAAATAAATACAGAGCGTCTGTCTCTGTTAATACAGAGACAAATTAAAAACACAGTATGGGTTCAACATTTTTATTTTTAGTCTCCAGGGCCTTCTTTTTGAAATAATTTCCTGTTTAACAACTCTTTAAACAGAAATTGCCTAGATTTTTAGGGACAAACAGCGTAAAAGTTTTTCATGGATGTTGGCTGAACTTTTTGAAACAGGTTTACTCTCATTCAAAGAAGGGACATTTTGAGTGATTGGTATTAATTCCAAGTAATGGATTTAATTCATTTGTGATTTCATTTGAAGTCCTCATAAGTAAATGTCTGAAGAAATTAAATAATTATTTATTAGCATTATCTCCATCATGTGGACCCTCTCTGTTCTCAAATAAATGAGGTAGAAAACAGTTCCTTTAAATATTTTTGTTTGCATATAAGACAGCCACAATTTCCTAAAATACTCAAAAACAAGAATGTATCATCTTGGAGGCTGCCTATTTAGAAGATTGTATTTTATCCATGGTGTTCTTGACAAGGAGATCTCCACAGATATTACTATCTAAAAGCATTACTTGGGATCAGATAAGGGGATTTTATTTGCTAGTTATTCTCTCATTTAGATCAACTACTGAATATGAATTGACCAGTTGACAGCTATCTAGAAAACAGATAAACTTATCTAATACTGTTTTTGAATAGATTCATGAATTTAAATTACCTTCCTCCTAGAAGTGGCTAAAATGGTCCAAGAGAGAACATCCTTCTAAACTTGGTAAATCATTTATAAATTGAATTTTATTTAAAATGACTGATACCTTCATATTACTAAAATTCATTTCTTTCCCAAACTATTGAATAAAAATAGGACCGTATTTTGCAGTGGTATTTGATGTGGGGGATGGGAGGATGATAAGGCCCTTTCAGGGAGCAAAGCTATGCTGGGTATAAAATATTTCGTCGTAGCATCCAATAGCTCCCTTTTGCACGGCTGGGGGATAGAAGACTATGTTTGCTATTTCAGATTTATTAAAAAATAAATATTAGGCTTGATATTATAAATCATAAACTGATATTACTGGAGGAAGATGTGAACCAGAAAGCGGTTAAATGACGGCAACATATCGAGTGGAAAGCAGTGATCTGTTTCAGACACCTAGTTCGGACACCTGCTCTATAGCTCTCCAGATGCTGAAACTGGGTTTGTGAACTAGCTATGACCTTTCACCTATCGCTTCTCCCCTCTGGAATTACCTTCCTCATCTTTACAATAAGCCTCCCTGGGCCAGGCACGCACAGTGTCCGTTCTGCCCCTGCCCCTGTGGATGGAGACTGCACCTCCATCCTCAGTCGGGTGGGCAGACATTGACCCAGGGGCGGCCAGTGTCCGTGACCCGGGCCGGCTGCGTCCGTGATCCGGACTGGCTGTGTCCGTGACCCGGGCCGGCTGCGTCCGTGATCCGGACTGGCTGTGTCCGTGACCCGGGCCGGCTGCGTCCGTGACCCGGACTGGCAGAGCGGACGAGACGTGTCAGTGCGTACCCATGCCGAGACTGGTGTGCGGAATATTCAGAGATGCAGGGGCTAACGATGTGCACGGGATGCCTTGAGCTAACGCTGGGCCACGGGGAACTATGACAAGCATAAGTCATCACAGTGAGTGAGCAAGCAGAAGGCACAAGTCTATAAAATGAAAATACACACATGCCCACCTCAAAGGCTTGTTCTCAAGAATAACTTACCGTGTGTGACGTACACACAACAGTGCCCGGGTGGCAAGTCCGACGTGCACGCGCCACCATCCCTGTGTCCATGGCCCTCCTGCCGCCGACAGGCTGGGATCTTCTGCATCTCCCTGCGGCGCGTGTGTGGGAAGGACACAGGGCCCCTGTCCTCACTCCCCTTGTCACCATGCCCCGCCACTGCAGGTGACTGTGTGGACGTCAGGGCCACCCTGGCTGCCCCTCCCCGATCCCAGCAGGGAGTGAGGACGATTCTGTTCTGCTCCAGGAGCCTCCGCGTCTCGCGGGGTTTCCTGGCCCTCGGCTTCTCGCGAGATCCCCACGCTGGCTCTGGTGGGTCAAGGTCAGGAATGCCTGAGGGTCGCTGTCCTCGATCTGTCCGTTTCTACCCTTTCACTGTCTGCTTCCTGGGGATGACCCAGGAGTCCTCAGGGCTCTGGCCATTGCCAGGTTGGCTGAGCACCACTAGGCCTTGTTGCTCGGTGGAGAAGGCATCTCTCGGTCTTCCCAGAAGAGCCTGTCTGTGCATTTGGCTAGACATCTTTATGCTCTAGAAGATATTTGCATATTCATTTTAAGAGAATTTTTGTTTAATTTTAAATTGATGTTAAGTTTTGCTAAATGCCATATTGGCATCAGTTGTGATGATTTATATATTATTGACAGTTAACATATAATTCGTTAATATAGTACTGAATTTTATATATCCATGAACCTTATTATATTGAATATTATTTGAAGCACTGCTGAATTCTCTTTGTCAATACCATATTTAGGAATTTTATATGGATATTTGAAGTGAAGTTGTTCTGTTGGTGGTGGTTGTGGTTGCTGGGGATGCAGGCATTTTCTTCTCTTTCCTCCTCCTTCCAGTGTCTGACTTTTGGGACTTTTCTATGTTATCTGTCTTTAATGTCAGAGGTACTCAGAAAAAAAACACTTTTTAATAGAAAGAAATCCTAGATCACAGGCTTTAATCTCATATTATTCCAGATTTTCAACCTTCCAAATCTATTCTTCAGACCTGGAAGTCTTTGGTGGATATCACTGAGAGGAACAAGTGATATTTGGAATGTGTCACCTAAAATGTCATCTCTAGTAAGCAAAAAAAAAAAAAAAATCATTTTAATTTATGGTTTTATCTTACCTATAGACCATATAGAATATTGACTTTATTGCTTTCTTGGAGAAATTTAATTTAAAAACATACCCAAACTAGAAAATAAATCTTTTATTATTATAATTATCCATCTATATGATTCAAATTGCAAAAAGAGAAAAGTAGCAAAAATTCAATTTACCAATCCAAAATACCTATAATTGAATGTTACGATACAAGTATTAGCATGAATATTATCTGTTTTCTCCATATAGAATCATTTTATAAGTAGTTAATTCCGGCATCATCTCCCTAAACAGAGAAGACCTCAGGAGATTTGCAAAGGAAATGTGAAGGCTTTTGCTTTCTTATTCTTCTATATAATGAAAGATCTACCAAGAGTTTAAGCTGAGAATCAGGGAGAGAACATTCGCTTTTCTCCCCAAATCCACAGGAAGTGGAGCAACCCTGTCTGAAGCGTTTCCCTGTGCCTGGCTCGCATGTGCTGCACCCGGCTTCCTTTCACGTGCTCAGACGGAATGCGAGCTGCAGGTGCACCTTTCCTGGTGTGGATATCGAAGTATTTAGCTATTTGTGAAATCACGCAGGTTGCTCCGTACTTACTCACTCTAAGGAGACGCACATCGCTGCTCTGCCAGTCGCCAGCAAAGCTGCTTCTGAAGTTGATGAATTGTGTGGTCACACGACCTGTCAACTCAGTTTATGAAGTCACCCAGTGCAATGAGATGTGACCCACTGGAGCACATCACTTGCTGGGAAGGGTGATTGCCACAGACACCGGTAGAATGTGTGGTTTTCCCATTAGATATCTCTAATTAGTGCTGAGAGGGTCAGGTTTCACGTCCATGAGGGGGGACTAGAGCTAGTGGAATGATAAAAGAGGGACAAGAATTAAAATAAAAACTGGTGAACCATGAATCAGACTAAAATTGTATATATCTGTGTACATTTTACACACACATGTATGTAATTCTCTAGCCTGCATGTCTGTATTCTCTATCCCATGTGTCTATGGTGTCTATGTACACATACATATGTGATTCTCCATCTCATATGTGATATGGTATGTATCTCATATGTGCTTATGGTCTATGTACATACACACACATGTAATTCGCTATCCCATGTGTCTATGGTATCTATGTACACACACACGCATGTAATTCTCCATCCTGTCTGTCTATGGTATCTGTGTATACACACAGGTATAATTCTCCATCTCATATGTGATATGGTATCTATCTCATATGTGTCTATGGTATCTATGTACACACACACACACACACACAATTCTCTGAGTGTCTATGGTATCTATGTACACACACAGGTGTCTATGGTCTCTATGTACACACACAGGTATAATTCTCCATCTCATATGTGATATGGTATCTGTGTGCACACACCTGTGTAATTCTCTATCCTGTGTGTCTATGGTATCTATGTACACACACGTGTAATTCTCTATCCCGTGTGTCTATGGTATCTATGTACACACACACACACACACGTAATTCTCCATCCCGTATGTCTGTGGGAGCAGGGGTGGGCTATTAGGCAACGTGGATGACCCCACAGGGGGTGAGATCTGTGTCTTCCTCACTTGTGACACGCTGCCCCCTGCAGTGTGCTGCACCCCAACTTCCCGACACCTCAAAGCTCTTTCAGGAGGTGTGCTCTGGGCAAGCAAACTGCTGGTGGAAGTGGAAATCCCACATCCAAATGTTTGTCCAAACTGGGTGCAGGCACGTGGGGTCTTATGTCAGCCAGGTGGTCATTGGTCCTCTCTGGTTTGAGTCCCTGAATCCAAAGAGAATATTTAAGGAGACCATAAACCTGTTCCCTGTTTCCTTCAAGTTGCCTTCGTTCTGTTGTAAAACTAGCGCCTCCTTAGCCACTGGCAGAAAGTCTTAGGATAACCTGGGTGTTTGCAGAGACTGCAGTTCCTGTGTGACAATGAAGTGAAGAGGTTGTAAAAACTGGGGGAGAGCCTGCGGTAGTTCTTGAGGGGCCCCACTCAAGGCCGCCAAGTTCTGCAGACCTTCCCCCCTCAAAAATACCCCCCACACACTCTTATACACTAGGTTCCCTCTGTGCCTGGAGTTTTCCCCAAGCAGAGAGATGCTTTGGTTATTTAAAATGCTTTCCTTGCTGAGCGGCAGCCAGGCCAAGTGGGAACGGCGGGCTTTTGTGTCTGAAAGGCAGAGGTTCAGTTTGGTGTTCACTTCCGATTACCTGTGACTTGCATCAAGTCATTCCTCTGAATCTCATCTTCTTTCTTTGCAAAATAGAGATTGTGAAAAATAAACATAATGAAATCCTTAAGTATAAATCTAACAAAACATATAACAGGTCTGAATGCTGCAAATTGCAAAACATTGATGAAATCAAAGATCTGAAAAAACAGAGTCATATGGGGTCCACAAACTGGAAGACTCCACATGTTAAAGACGGTAATTGTCCGTGAATTTATCTGCAGGTTTGAAGCCATGCTTACCAAAATCTCCACAAGGATTTCTTGTAGTGGTAGACAGCTTATTCTAAACTTTTTACAGAAAAGCAAAGGGCCTAGAACAACTAAAATAGTTTTGAAAGAGAAAAACAAGTGTGAAGAATCAGTCTACACAATGTTAAGATTTCTTTTGTAGTCATGCTAATCAAGACTGTAGAGTATTGACTGAGAGATGGATACAAAATTCAATAGGATAGAATAGAAAACCTAGAAATAGACCCACAAAGATATGTCCAACTGGATTTTGACAGAGTGCAAAAGCAAATGAATGAAGGGTTGTCTTTTCAACAAGGGGTGATGGAACAATGGAAAATTTGTAAAAATTAATTTGTAGACATTTATTGGTATGAATGAATAAATAAATCTTCAACATAAACCTCATACCTTATACACAATTAATTCAATATGAATAAAATATTATATGTAGAATATAAACTATACAACTTTTAGAAGAAAAGTATTTGTGACTTGGGACTAGGTGAAGAATTCTTAGGATAGTAATGGCATGGCTGATAAGTGAAAATTTGCTAAATTGGAGTTCGTCAAAATTAAAATACTTTTGTTCCACAAAGACCATAAAAAAGGATGAAAAAACAAGTCACAGCTCGGAGAAAATATTTGCAAACCACGTATCTGTCAAAGAATTTGTGTCTGGAATATATAAAGAACTCTCCAAGCTCTAAAATATAAAACAACGATAACAAACTGCAATTAGAAGCTTGGCAACAGGTATGAACAATCATTTCACTAATGAGGAGCTCTGGATGACAAATAAGGACAAGAAAAGATGCTCAACATCATTAGCTGTTACAGAAATGCAAATCAGGGTCACCATGAAACACCACCGCATGCCGACTACAGTGGTTCCAGTCCCGAATGCTGGTGAGGCTGCAGAGACACCAGGTCACTTGTGCATGGCTGTGGGGATGGAGGTGGAGCAGCCATTCCAGAAAACAGTTTGGCAGCTTCTTATAAAAGAGGAAAATGCCCACTATTCGACCCAGCAATTGCACTTTTGGACATTTGTCCTGAAGAAGTGAAAGTTTTGTTTACACAGAAATCTGTGCGTGAATGTTCATAACAGCTTTATTGACAATAGCCCTCAACTAGAACTGCCCTGTTGTCTTTCACAGAGTGAATTATTAAACCAAATGCGGAACATCCACACCATGGAATATCACTCAGTAATACAAAGGGATCAAACACCATTGATACATGTAACAACTAAGACAAATACCCAGGGATTTATGCCGAGTGTAAAAGCCAATCCCAAATGACCATACACTGCGTGACTCCATTTATGTGATCCTGCTGAAAGGACAGGACATAGGGACGGAGAACACATGAGTGGTTGCCGGGAGCAGGATGGAACTGTCCACGGGCAGCGTGAGGGCGTCCTCTGAAGCAGTGGAACAGTCCTGTGTACTGGCGTGGTGGCTCTCACACACAGGATCAAGTTGCATAAACCACATGAACTACATAAATTGCATAAAACTACACACACACACACACACACACACACACATCTCCACACAAGTAAACGCACGTAAAAGCTGGTAACTATTGAATAAGGGCTGTAGTGCAGTTAACTATATCATATCAATGTCAATTTCCTAGTTCTGATATTGGACTACATTGACATAGGACATCACCATTGGCGGAAACGGGGGGAAGGGTTCAAGGGATGCTATGCACTATTTTTGATATGTCCTGTGAGTCTATAGTTAAACATTAAAAAATAAAATACTAAAAATATAGGAAAAAGCATTGAGAAGTAATTTTAGCATTTCTTATAGCAGATTTTTTTTTTTTTTTTTTTTTTTTGAGACAGAGTCTCACTCTGTTGCCCAGGCTAGAGTGAGTGCTGTGGCGTCAGCCTAGCTCACAGCAACCTCAAACTCCTGAGCTCAAGCGATCCTCCTGTCTCAGCCTCCCGAGTAGCTGGGACTACAGGCATGCGCCACCATGCCCGGCTAATTTTTTCTATATATATTTTTAGCTGTCCATATAATTTCTTTCTATTTTTAGTAGAGGTGGGGTCTCGCTCTTGCTCAGGCTGGTCTCGAACTCCTGAGCTCAAACGATCCGCCCACCTCGGCCTCCCAGAGTGCTAGGATTACAGGCGTGAGCCACCGCGCCCGGCCAGCAGATTTTTTTAAACATGTAGCTGCTTCTTCATGAAGACCCTGAGTTTGTAACATCTGTAACAAGGAAAGCAAGAATCAAAAGTGAGAACTCAGGCCTCTGTAGAAAGGAGATGTCTGGAATCCTATGCATAAGACCACACGGCTGCCAAGTGCAGGCAACGCTGGACCAGCATGAGGCGGGCACTGGGAAGGGTGTCCTGCTGTGGTGGCCTCGGGGGCCTCTCTGAAGTAGCAGGTACATCCTGAGGGGAAAATCCAGGGTCTGCTGGTTTGACACGACCAGGAGTGTGAGAGCCTCACTGACCAGGAGGCCTGGTGGCAAAACATGGAGGAGCACACAGCTGCACGGACTTGGCCACCCCCCCCCCCGCCCCCGAAACCATGCAGCACGGCGGGGCAGAGGCTCACAGTGGGCAGAGCCCTGCACCTGCTGATCTTGAAGGGAAGGCGAGGATAGGCCACTGACCTACAGGTGACACTCAGGGCTTTGCAGGGAGGAGAAGGGTCTTCTCTCAGGTGCTGGCAGTGACCTGTTCTTATGTGGACATTCACCTTGTCTGCAGCTGGTCTATGCAGAGTTCACGCTAAGACAAATAATACTGGAAAAAGAAAAGGAAACAGCTCTTCTAAACACTGTGAGTAGAGAAGGAGGGAATAAACAGGAAAAAAAAAGTGGAGGAAAAGAAAAATCTTTAGCAAAGAGTTTTAAAATAATCATTACCTATAAGTTTCCTAAGAAAAGATAGATCTCAATGAACATCTGGTTTCTATCAAATAAAAGATCAAAGCAGAGACACAAGAGCTCAGTAAAGAACTGATGAGGGAAATTCAGCTGCTGAAGTCCAGGAAAGAAGTGCAAGTGATAAATCAAACGATTCCAAAAACAAAGCCTTGCTCAGCGGAATCAGAGGAATCACAGGGAAAATGGACAGGGATGAAATTAAATCGGGTGTGGGAAATGGACTGAGAGAAGCCAGCAGAAAACAGTAATGAATGTCGCTTAGAAGGCAGGAGAGAAAATGATGCGTGTGGAAGAAAACATAAATGCAACACACACACACACCTGGCATTCTCGATGAAGAGAACCAAAAGAAAAATAAAAAGGAACTCGAGGGTACAATTTGGGAACAGGTTGTAAAAACAAAGTGTGTACTCATAGGTGGGAAGGACAATATGGTAATCTGCATTGAGAGAGTGCCCAGGGAAAGTGGTAGACAGGAAACATAAATAAAATTTGTCTAATTGTGCTTTTGTTGACTATGCTTTTGGTGTCATATCCAAGAAAATGTGCCAAGGTCAATATTAAGACGCTTTCCTCATTGCTTTCCTCCAGGAATTTTATGGTTTCAGGTATTATGTTTGGGTCTTTAATCCATTTTTGAGTTGATTTTGTATATGGTGTTATATAAAGGTCCAATTTCATTCTTTTGCCTATGGATATCCAGTTTTCCTGGCTCTAGTTAACGAAGAGATTACCCTTCCTTCATGGTATCCTCTTTGTGCCTTGTAAATAATCAGTAGACTATATACGCTTGGGTTTATTTCTACATTCTCTATTCTGTTCTGCTGGTCTATATGTCTGATTTTTTATGCTAGTACCATACTGTTTTGATTACTATAGCTGTGTAATATAATTGAAAATCAGTAAATGTGATGCCTCCGAATGTTCCTCTAAAGATTGCTTTGGCTTTTCAGGATCTTTTGTGATTTCATACAAATTTTAGAATTTTTTTTCTATTTCTTTGAAAAATGCCTCTAGAATTTTGATAGAGATTGCATTGAGTCTGTGTGTGGCTATGGCTGTATGAATATTTTAACAATATCAATTCTTCCAGTCCACAAACATGGGATATCTTTTCATTTACTTGTGACTTCTTCAATTTCCTTCATCAATGTTTTATAGTTTTCGGTGTACAGATCTTTCACTTCTTTGTTAAATGTATGCCTACGTATCTTATTGTTTTTTATGCTATTGTAAATGGGATTGTTTACCTTGATTTCTTTTTCAGATAGATTTTTGTTGGTATAAAGAAATGCAATTGATTTTTGTATGTTGGTTTATATCCTGCTACTTTAGTGGATTTATTTATTAGCTCTAACAGTTTTTGTGTATGTGTCTATATGTGCGTGTGTGCATGTGTGTGTGTGTGTGTGTGTGTGTGTAGCCTTGGAGTTTTCTACATGTAGGATCAGGTCAATCTCAAACAGTTATAATTTTACTTCTTCCTTTTTGGAATGCATGTCTTTTGTTTCTTTTTCTTATCTGATTCCTCTTTTTTATACTCCTTGTATTACGTTAAACAGAAGTGGCAAAAATGAGTATCTTTTCCTTGTACCAGATCATAGAGGAAAATAGTTCCATTTTTCCATTTATCATGATGTTAGCTATAAGCTTTTCATAAATGGTCTTTATTATATTGAGGAAATTTTCTTCTATACTTGTATTTTTAGAGTTTTTACCATGAAAGGATGTTAAATTTTGTCAAAACCTTTTTTCTGCATCTATTGACATGACTGTGGTTTTTATGTTTTATTCTGTGAATATGGTATATCATGTTGATTGATTTGCATATTAAAACCAACCTTGCATGCCAGGGATAAAGCCTAATTGTCATGTGCATAATCTTTTTGATATGTTGTTGATTTTAGCTATAGATTGGGAGAAAATATTTGCAAACCATATATCTAATAGGAGGTTAATATCCAAAATATATAAGGAACTCACACAACCTAATAACAAAACAACAAATAACCCAATTAATAAATGGACAAGGGACCTGAATTGACATTTTTCCAAGGAAGATATAAAAATGGCCCACAGATGTATGAAGAAGTGCTCAACGTCACTAATAATCTGAGAAATGCAAAGCATAACCACAATGAGATATCACTTCACACCTGTTAATATGGCTTTATAAAAATGGAGAGAGTGTGAAGAAAAAGAAACACTAGTACATTTTGGGGAACGTAAATTGGTACAGTTGTTACGGAAAACAGTGTGGAGTTTCTCAAAAAAATTTTAAAAATAGGGCCATTATATGATCCAGCAATCCTTTTGGTTATATACTCAAAGGATGTGATATCAGCACCTCTTGCAGATATCTGCACTGCCATGTTAATTTCAGCATTTTTCACATCGTTAAGATATAGAACCAATCTAAATGTCCACTGACAAATCAGTGGATAAAGAAAATGGGATGTACATATAAAATGAAATATTACTGAGCCTTAAAAAAAGGAGTTACTGCTATTTGTGAAAATGTGCATAAACCTGGAGGACATTAAACTAAGTGAAGTAAGCCAGACACAAAAAGACAAATACTGTATAATCTCATTTATATGTGAAATCTAACAAAAAACCCCAAAAAACCAAAAACAACAACCACTTAATACATGAAAACAGAAAGTAGGATGGTGGTTACCAGGAGTGGGGAGCGGGAGAAGTAGGTCAAAGGGAAAAAGCTTGCAGTGAATTAGGTCGAATAAGCCGAGAGGTTGAGCACACAGTGTGATGACTGTAGTTAGTGGTACTGCACTGCTAAGGTACCCACACCATACACACAATAAGGTAACGATGGAAGGTTAATCTGCTTAACTATATTAATCATTTCAGTGTGTACACATATATCAAAGCAGTATGTTGTGCACCTTAACCTTATGCAATTTAAAAAAAGGAACTGCATCTTAGGTTACTTTCTATTTGAGGTTTTTGTGCCCTCATCTACCACCTCACCAAAATTATCCTTGATGTATTTTCACCATTATGGGTAATTCTGATCAATTGGTCATATATAACTTATTTTCTGGAATAAAATTTTGGCTCAGCAAAACTTATCACATAAGTCACAGAATCTACCACTGACCCATGGGAAGGGCAAACATGCCTTTATGTTATCTATGTACCCACACTGGGCAAGTCAATTTCTCAGGCAATACTGGGGAGAGGCCTAGAGTTGCTTGGCTAAGTTAAGGTAGAGCATGAGCTAGAATACAGCCCCTTAACTTCAGGACTAATACTATGTCTCTGTTTTTGTGTCACGTAATATCCTGCTTTTCTATTAGGTGATTTCATCCCATTTAAAATCATTGTGATTGACTCTGCAATCATCATCATCACCCTCATCATCATCACACTCATCATCATCACCACCCCATCATCATCTGTCAGCACTTCCTGCAAAAAACCTTTCAATGTCTCTTCATTAAAAAAGCCTACCTTAATTTTTCCATTGACTCTCAACCATGAATGTATCATTTCCCTCCAAATTTCTCTATGCAAATATTCCTGAGGAGCACAAGAAAAGGACTAGGAAGAAAGCAGCATAAAATCAGCTGAGACGTGCACAAAAGTCTCATATAGGTACATTCGGTCTGTTGCTCTAGTTGAAACACACTCATACTGTGTTGGCAGGGAACATGCTTTGGAAGATTTTGACAAACTAGAAATGGAAAAATGGCTCAGATGGATGATAAAATGTTACTTAATTATGTGTTATATTGGGACAAAGTTGGAGGTAAAAATAATCCTGACACTTGAAATTTAAATACTGTCTCTTAAATGTTGTTGCTTCAGAAGATTACTCATATTTAAACATTTTTTTTACTACTTTCTACATGACTCTTCTATAAAGAAATTCACCTTTCATCATTTCCTATCATCTTATCTTGCTTTGTCTTCAGAGCAATTAAAACTACCTGGTATCTCATATATAAATATGTGTATATGTGTGTGTATGTGTGTGTGTATATATATGTGTGTGTGTATATATGTGTGTATATGTGTGTGTGTATATATGTGCATATATATAAAAAATACTTGTTTTTTCATTAAAGGGAATCACCATGATGACAAGGACTTTCCTATGTGAAACAATACACATATTAGGTACCATTTACAACTTCATTTTGTTTTGGTGTTGGTTTAGGTTCTTCACTAGTCATCATTAAAAAACAAACAGACAAAGCCCTGCAAATATCACTAATACCTCAATAACTGTTTTTCACATTTAACCTTTCCTCTGGGGTATGGCCAGAGATATAAGAGGAAGACACCCTCACCACCAAATATTGAACAAGTGATAGTTTCAAAAGGCATCTGTGAAGATTGATTTGTTATTTTACTTTTTAGCATGATACAAACATCTTTAAGTTTTACACTCGAAGCAAACAAAAATCCACTTGACTATAGATATGCAGTGTGATTAGTTCTATAATTAACATTCTTCAAAGCCTTTATTTTTAAGGACATTCCAAATGAAATCGAAGAAAACCCAGGATCATGTCCTGTTGAAAGGGAAATTGTGTGCAGGGAAATTAGCTACATGGAATTTTTGATGCATAGACTATGAGATCATTCCACATTCCCGTTAATAAACTGACAAGGTTTAAAATTGATATTTTATCTTGAGGTTTATGTTTTAATTGTCCTCTAGTCAAAGATGAAGTCTCAGAAATATTATTCTGTGAATAAGAATCAAATACACATTGGCACCTTTTGCAGAGCACAGCATTTGGAATGGTCCCTTTGGAATGCGTGGCCGGCTTCCACAGCAGGGAGGTGTGCAGGGGCCAAGGGCAGTGGGTGACACGTCTAGGAAGGATGGCATGCTACTGTTTTCTGTCACAGCTACTTGACCCTTTTAAAATTAGGAACAAATCACAGTAAAGGAGAAAACAAAAACAAGGCGTAAGTCACAAAGGGAGATTTCATGGACGAGCTGATGAACCCAAAGGCATGCCGGTGGTCCCTCATTTGTCACGTCTTACGTCACTTAAATTAAAGTTACGGCTAATTCATTAGGTGTCCTCTGAGTCTCCTGGTAGACTGTCATAGCAAACCCACACAAAATGTCTGCCATGCAGTCGTTAAAAAGACACATGGGCCCCTGAGTTCTCTGCTAACTTTCCACACTGAAGTCCGGTGACTTACAACTTTCATTCTTGCGTGTAGCGGGGATATTTGTCAGCTGTTATGACTGGACTTCCAGAGGTACTCGATTTACAGTATCTATAGTGGAGAGAAAATGAATAAACATCTGTACATTTGCTCAGATGCTATGTCAGGCGATACGAAATTAGCTGTCATAACAAGTCCATAAAGCCTTAACACACTATTTATCTTGCTCACTTTGTGAAGTACATAAACTATGCTAAGCTCATCTAAGCCGCTGTCTTTGGAGGACGGTGTGAGGCAGCAGCAATGAGAATCTCCTATGGGTTTGACCCTGCTGAGAAGTTTTCTTCCCCCGTATGTTCTGTGCTTTTATTTGCATGCTTAGCTGTAGGAAGTCAGTCCACTCCTTATTTTTCCTCTTGATTCTTTCATCTACTAAAATTCATTGAAAAAAAGGTTTAGAAATCTCTTTTTCTTTATAGTCCTATTACGGTTCAGATTAAGGAATGTTTTATTGGAGTGATGATATCTACTTCTGCAAGAACAGAGAGACTGACAGATCAAGAATTTAAAAGTCCCCTTTTTTGATGAAATCATTGCAATTCTCAAAACACTAGGAAAAAGCCCCAATCTGCTCATATGAACAGACTGACATATAAGAAACTTCTACACATCAGGAAAGTAAAAATCACTGTGATGCAAAAATTATCAAAAAATACAGAGAGCTTTTAGAAAAGAAAATATAATTTTTATGTGTGAAACAATAGTCAAATCATTCATTAAAATTCAAAGCAAAGTAAAATTAAAGTAAAACATCTTTTCTCACATGATCAGATTGGCAAAGATGTAGAAGGGCGATGACATTTCCTTGGGGGGAGTGGAGGTGCCGTCACTCTTCCACGTGTATCTGAAGCACCAGTTAATAGCATGTGTGGGAGGCCATTTCCAACACATCTCTGCGTATAAAGCGCACACACCCTTTCACCCAGCAATCCCGCCTCCAGGAATCCCCCTAAGGACTGCTCACTGGGGCCCTAGCAGTCCCAGGTGCCCCTGTGGGGAGCGCTGGGGGTGCTTCTGGCCTTTCCAATCACAGCTGGTTATGAACCCCCCACCCTGCTGCAGTGTGCAGGGGAAGAGGAAGTAGGAAGCAGCAGGATGCGGGGAGGAGGTGGGGCAGCAGGTGGGGGCTGGGTTAGTGTGAAGGGAGCAGCTTTCCTGTGTGAGTCCGAGAAGGGAGGTTGCCTGAGTGATTGGAAACCTCTTAAGGAACTCTAGCACCAGTGCAAGGAGAGAGTGGAGACCTGGGCCAGGCCTGCCTTAGGACTCAGAAGGCTAATTAGCTAAACCTTTGGCTAAATCTCCCTTATTTATTTTTCTGGGCAAAATCAGGTAGGGATGAGTCTATAGAGACCTGCAGAAGCAAAGTGATTTCTTTCTCCTGGTGGGTGGCAACAATAACTCAACATTCCCAGACCCCATCTCCCAGCCTGTCTGTTGTTAATGTGTCTCGCTGCCTCTTCTTCATTGGACAAATCCGTGCCTATATTTTGAGGTTTATTAAAGTAAACTCAGAACTGTGCTCATTGCACCAGGCACACATTCACAGGACTGACTTATTCCCACCTGTGCCGTGCAGCGGTGGGGTCCTCAGAAGTGGGACCCTCAGACTGTTGCTTTAACTCTGTACTGACAGCAGTCAGGTGAGGGCACAAGCTTGGCCACATCTCCTAGGATGAAACAAGGTGTGCAGCTCCCTCCCTCCTGTCAGATTCCCTAACACGGCCTTACACACAACTGCTTCTATCAGTGCATTCCACCCTCACCTCTCCTACAGATGTTTTCCTTTCTGCTACCACGAATAAACGTAGACACCACTCTGTTTAAGAATCCTTAAACAGGCCATGTGGAGAGACTTGGATGAAAGGCAGAAACATCTAGCTTTTGGTGGAAAATCCCGGATTTTTCTAAGTGTCTGATACTATTATTGGAAACCTTCTTCGCATCTCACTAGCTCACCAAAGACTTCCATGTGGCATTCTAGGTCTTTTAGGCTCACCCCAAAGCTGTCTCCTCCCTTTGCACTGGGAGACATGAGTTTTTCTCATACTCTGCTCTCACTGGGTTATGGGAGCTTTATCGTCTTATTATGACAACTGAGATCTCTCTGTAAGCACCGAATCCCATGGGATTCAGATATAGGGGAAAGGCATAGAATTGTCAGAATTATTTTAGTTGCATATCAGAAAATCCACTCGCACTAGTTAAAACATAAAAAGAAATCTATTGAATCACCTAGATAAAAGGTCTAGGGATACAATTACTTTAAGGCACAAAGAAACAAAGTCATCGGCCAAAATTCTTGCTCTTTTCTCTGAGGTCTGCTTTCCTCTGGGTTGGCTTACTCACAGCAGGTCTTCCCATCCAGCCTCGGAAGTGGGTCCCAATTGTTCCAGCCTTACCCTCTATCATCTAAGCAGCCCCTTTCCCCAACAAAATCCCTAGGTTCCAGAGCCATCAACGCGGTGCTTGCACGGGCGCCCTGCCAGACATAGCCACTGTGGCCAGGTGACTGGAATGGCCTCATGGTGAGACCCAGCCTTACCCAGCTCCTGAGACGCTGGCTGGGTTTACCACACGGAAGGAGAGGGCGTCTCCCAGAGGGTATTATGCAAAACCAAGGACACCGGCGCACACACAAATACACTGCAGGGGCCAGGCTGATGCAACACCTTTCCAGTTTGGTTCTCCATCTGACAGTCATTGAATCCATTTCTTTTTCCAACCAGGCAGGTCCTCTTTGTTCAGATACTGGGCACATGGGTGCTTTTTGTTGTTGCTGTTGTTGCCGTTGTTAGCCTAGTAAAAGACTGATGGTAACTGTGAAGTAGTTACTCCACCAATGCTTGGCATAGAGTGGGCTTCATAAAATTGTGATAAATATTACAAAAACTGTTACCCTAACAATATTGAACTACTTTTTGTAATCCTATGCCATGATAAAAATTGTCATTTAATTGGCACAATCATTAAAAGAGACTAGAATAACTAGAGTACCATCAACATTTTAAAATAATCTTTTTATCACTAAACTATGAAATATATGTGTTCACATTTGTGTGCTTTTCATTTTCTTCAGAATGATTAATGAAAAAATATCTTAAAGTATGAGAAATTAATCAGGATGGATGCACCAGTTTTAGGTGTACAGGTGGATGCTACCATTTAACCTATGTTTCAAACTTTAACATGCACAAATCACTGCATCATCTCGATTTAAACTAGAGGGAATAACAGCAGATGAAAAGTTGCCAAATGACTGCTCCGTTCAATTAAACTATGATAATAAATTGTCAACCACTGCTTTTTCTCTCCTTTCATGGTCATTTTACAATGACACTATTGCATTTCTTCAACACAAAGTGGTCAGGAATGTTATGTGGAAGAAAAAAAAAAAAACCTGATAAGTCAGGGCACTAAAGCGAAGGGGGCGGGGAGGTCTGCACAGCCCTCTTAAGCACACTCATTATTATGGCTATTGCTACCTCAGGCCACCGGAGACTTGATAATTTAGTCAGCATTATGCAGTTTGAAGTGTTTCATGTTCTGCATGGGAGCAGGCTGCAATTCAAATATCAGTGGCCATGAAAAATATGCACATACGTTTAGTAGGAAAATCTCCAAGGGGACACCAGAGGAGATGGGCATATGTCCTCGCTGTGTGACGGAGAGTTTCTGTGAATTAATCATCTGGACATAGTTTATCACCATTTTTCATTTTGCCAGAAACATTCCCCCTTCATGTGTTGGAGGAGCTTATTATACATGCACACGCTGGAAAGATAATAAGGCCACGGCCTCCGATGCTTAAATGCAACAGGGTTTGTTAGGTTGTATTTGGACGCGCATAAGGCTTCCCTTGATGCCATCCTCCTGGTAGCAAGAGTAATTGCTTATTTTATCTGGTTTAGGGAATCACGCCTCTTTCTACCTGCTACTTTATTACATCAATTACTGCAAACCATCATCTTGTATAATTTATGGGGATGAATTCAATCTCATTGAGATTATCTTTTAAATGGAAGGCATCCTTTGTTCATATGCTTCCAAATATTAAAATGTTTATCGAATTTTCTAGGAATGCTTCATTTTCTGTACGAATTTAAACATCTGCCTAGACATGTAACCTGTATGATTTGTTTGTTTAATTCACGGGTTGGAGTAAGGTGTTTTGCCTCCCAGATAAGGTATTTCTGAGTGAAATACCTAATCTTTAAAGTGCAGTGAACATAAATGGCAATTTTTAGAAATGGATTCCTAACGCCTTTAAAGCTGAGGGTGACTGGGCCTGTCGGAATCCTGGCCTGCAGTTATGCCATTTGGTTGTTGTTTTGCTTTAGAAGTCCTGAAATGCACCGCCATGGTTAACAGTCTAAGTGTAAACCAGAGCAATTGCTTTTGACACTTAAAAAGGATTTTATTGACAGTTGGAAACACATTGGGGATTTGAAAAGAGTACTTTTCCATCTGTAATACTTGGTGTGATCAAAGATCACACAGCAGCCCCAGATTAGCGGAAATGAGGCTGCAGTGAAGGTTTGCCACTCCACACGGAATGAGGGCTTGGTTTTTGATTCACACTAATCCCCCCACGATCTAAGTGGAATTTACGGTAATGGGGATATACTTCTCAGGGCTCCTGCTAACGCATTTTTTAAAGAGTCCTAAAGTAGATAATAATATAGCAAGATTTAAAATTTCCTTTCAAAGTTAAATCTTACTTTTCCACTCAAAATTCATATATTGGTTTAATGTTTCTACAATATTATATTTAACCCTCTGCATTTCCTAAATGCATTTACAAATATGTGCATCATAGGTGGTGATATTTTAAATGATTAAGGGTCACTCTGCTTTAATTATCACTGAGCAGTGGCTCGCAAGGGGCTGCAGGAAATCACTGGGCTGCAGATGCAACTGAACAATCAGAGATTTCGGTGTCAGAAGACCTGATATAATTTATGATTTCTTCCCTCTTCCCTTGCCCCTTCCTTCTCTCCCTCCCTCCCTTCCTTCCTTTCTTCCTTCCTTCTTTTTGACTAAAAATTCCATATACGTACATACATACATACACACACACAAACACACACACACACATATGATTGTAAAATACCAACTATGCATCCTCTACCTTCTCTATGACCTTGGGTTGTCTAAACATTAACTTCTACCTCTGTCAAAGGAGGCAAATAAGAACATGTCATTCCCAGCACGTAAGTAGGAATCAAAGAGTACAATATAAGCAAAAGCACTAAGTGTGTTTTGCTAGTATCATAGGTAAAGTAGAAACTGCAAAGAGAAATTTAATAATTGGACCTCTTCTATGGACATTGGGACAAAGTAGCTACTGAGAGGTCAAGGGAAAAGGGAGACTTTTCTTTGTAACAGCTAAAAGAAACACATGAGCCACCAAACTGGATCAAATGCTTGATCCAAGGGAGGTACCTGGCACAGCAGAGGGAGTTCCCAGGAAGTGAGCACTTCAGAGAGGGCTGTAGGGAAACTGTGCGGTTTAAAGGAGGCCAGACCCCCACCCACCATCGTACACCCAGGTGCACTTTCAGCCCGTCGCCCACTCAGCTTCTGACAGGTCACAGCTGCACACCGTGGCCCTGATCCCTACTGCTGACTCCAACCTGAGGCTGAACCCTTAGCACTGACTTTACCTACAAACTCTAGTCTCACACGTACCCTGCCTCCCACTCCACAGCCACCTCCATCCTAAAGCATCTCCATTACCCAAATCTGCATGTCTTTTTCTTTAAAAGAAAGGTACCCCAAATCATATATATGTATATGTGTATGTGTATATATGCATACCTTTTCTGTTTGTTTATTTTAAGAAGACTTTCGTTAAAATGGTTCTGAAAAATCTATAGGTGGAAAAGAATACAAAAAGTGATTTAAAAACAATCAAACAAACAAAACATCTTGCTTACATCTCCCTGGTCTTTGTTTTTACTGTAAATAAAGCAAACTTCATTTTACTGTAAATAAAGAAAACATTATAAAGTAACCATCCTCCAGATTGCCATTTTTCTTAAAAAGAAATTTTGCTAAAGTTTACGAAATATTTCCAACATACAACAAACATAAATAGAGCTATATGCTTTGATTTAAAGGAAAATATTAATAAATGTGTTTCTTAAAAGGTTGAAAATTCCACACTAATGTCCTTTTTCTCAAAGTCCTTAGAGAAAGGGAGTGTTACATCTAATTTTTCTCTCCCTACCAATGGCTTCAAAATGAGAGGCGGGTGCCACTGGTGGGGAGGGCTTGTTTCAGAGAATCAGAGCAGTGCTCCCAGGAGAGATTTTCCAAATGGAGCCCTGATCCTACACACCACACTCTGGAATATGGTCTCTTACTGTGCATCTTCCAAATGGAATTTTTCTGTAGAGTTGGTGATTGTAGTAGGTAGCTGCAAATTCCTGCCTTCCCTCTTGGCCATCATTCTTGAACTTGGCCAAAAATGTGCAGGAAAATCCTCCCTTTGACATTTGGAATTGTGATTACAAAACATCATGTCAAGGATGTCTCCTGGTCTAAACACACACACACATGCACAAACACATGTATACATGTACACACACATACACACACGTACACACACATACACATCAAGTTTCACATCAGTGGATTTATGTCACCAGAGATGGTCATGAAGCTGTTTGTAAGAAGGCTGGAAAAGAGATCCCTGCTTGGCCAGTTAAGGCCCCATTCTTCTGGATAATATAAGGTATTTGAGAAGTTTCTATTCCCTCAAGGGATTAAAATTATTTTATTTGAGGTTCTAAGGGCAGTATTGCAAATAATATCTTCCAACTATGATAAAATTTTGGAAGTAAGCTTTTGCTTTTTTCCCCAATATTTAAAAATACTGTTTAGCTATTTTTCTGTTTTTAGTCTTGTGATGGTCTTGTCAGAGAAAATTAAAAGTACTGTCAAAAGAAGGAAGGAAGGAAGGAAGGAAGGAAGAAGGGAAAAGGCAAGGGTGGAAAGAGGGCAGAGAGGGAGACAGGGAGAAAGGGGGGACACTTCTCCTGGAGGAGAGGTTGGCAGTCCGTGCGGTGAGTTTACACCAGTAAGAAAATTCAGTCTGAGACAGAACCTGGTATAGGTGCACTTATTATTACAATAAGTGATACCTAGTGTGCACGGAAACCTTGCCTAGAAGTGACTAACCAGGTAGCAGCAGAAAGCATCAGGGAGGTAGTACTGAGATGCGAAGCCAGAGGACTGAATTCGAATTCCACCTCGGATACTGTGTGTGTGCATATGGGCAAACGCATTCACCTTCCTGTGCTATACTTTCCTCAAAGGTGCAGTAAGGATGATGCTAACCCGTAACACAAATAAAGAATAGCACAAGGAATAACTTTAAAGACACTTGCTGCCAATTTTCTCCAACCCATTTATTTTGTCAGTATCCAGTTTTACAGCTGGTGGTCACCTCATCTTAAATCACTACACAACTCTTTGTAAAATGGATTTTCACCATCACCCAAAACGTGCAACCATAATCCCCTTTTAGTAAATTTTAACGCAGAGCCTGAGCTGCTGCTCCCCTCAGCACCCAGGGTCCCTCTGTGTCTGCTGTTGTGGTAATTCACAAGAGCTGTGCACCCATCTTCAGGCATACAATGCCTGGCATCTTTGGGTGGGATGATTTTTTTTTTTTTTTTTTTTGACAAAATGGTTTTCAGGTATTTCACAGTAGAAGATGGTAGCTTGTGACTTGTTTCAGAACTCACAGAACTGAGAGCATTCATCTTCCCATAACCCCTGCAGGATACGGACCTGCGGGCAATGCCTTCCCTTCAAAAGTTCAAGTACATGAAAGTAGCAAAGATCTTAAGCTATACAAAGTTGTGCACGGGATGTATGCTTTGTGTGCATAATAATGGTTTCAGATGGCATTTTAATTTTTGCACGTGCAGCAGTCAAAGCTGTTTAGCAAACCAAATGTGATGTGAGGAAACGGGGGGAGGAGAGAGAGGAGGACTCAGATGGGGCTCCACAGTAATTCTCTGCCAGGTTAGAGCAGAAGTCAAGGTGGGCCGCCTTAATTGTGTGCTGAACACCGCTCAGTGCTGGCTGACCAAACTTATTTTAATAACATTAAATATGCATGGAATCTGTGACCATCAGCGAGAGTTAATTAGGTGACTTGTGGGAGTGCTAAAAAAATAACTGCTTGCCAGCGGTAAAGAAAGGTCACCATTAAGAATTTGTTAACTACCGTCCGTGCCTGATTGTCTGTTGTAGAAAGACTTGGCTAAAAGAGAAGGATGCCCCATCCATGTGCGTATACACAATAATCTAATTATTTAAAAATTACAGCCCATTTTGGTACAATTAAGGATTCATTCGTTCAGTATATTTATTCTCAAAAAAGAAGACCGAATTGTTCCCAGGACATATTTTTCTAACAGAGACATGGCAGTTGTTTGAGAGTGAATACTCTATTCAAGTCAGAGCCTCTAAAAACTAAATTAAAAAGTAGAAAAAGCCTGTGTCATTGCTATGAGATGTCAAAATGCCAGGAAAGGTGATGTGGGTGTGAAGCACGTCTCAGAGTCACTAATTCTAGATTTCCTCAAAGTTCTTTCCTCCCAAGTCCTCAGTCTAGCACAGGGTCCCCTGGCTCAGCAAGTCGGATGCCCAAGAGACTTTCAGCCCAGTAGAGTCACTGAAAACCCCAATATATGTCAAGACTCACTAGATCATCTGAGAACATTGAGGGGCAAGAAATGCAGTTCCCGACGCCGCAGTCAGAGCCCTGCCATCTGGAGGCCCCGAGCCTTCTTTCCTGCAGAAGATGAGCTGTGAGAGACACACGGTGTGTTTGGGGAGTGTTCAATTGACAATTAATTCACATAGGATAAGTTCCCTTCGCTGGCCTTGGAGTCCTAATGACAGGCCATAATTGCATTGCATCATGTTTACAATGTTAGAAGTTCTGAAGATTTGGACCAGCTGAAGTTGGGGACTTGTGATTTTTACACCCACCTGGGCACATTCCAAGGTCACAGCTTGGGACTGTTATAGGCAGCAGCACTTATGGGGGAAGGCAGGACAGACAAAGAGTGAGAACCTCGGGATGAAAGGGTGTGTGGACACAGAGTGGGCTCTGATTCCTGGGTGACCACTCAGCCCGGCCACAGTCCTTGGATGCCTGTAGGAGCAGCACAGGGACAATCCTTGGACCAGGGCAAGGTGCAAAGCAGACCACGGGGCTCAGGGATTTTCTTCACAGAATAAGATTCAATTGAGCGATATCACGGTTTCGAGGCTGATTTGGAAGAGAACGCCCGGTTCTTAAGTGGTGGGAAATGGGTATACGTCATTTCCCAGGGTGGCCGTGCTCCGCAATCATTCCGTGACATGATCAGCATCGTTATGGCATTGGAAACAGAACAGCATTTGTCAGGGCTAATGCTGTGGGGCATGAAGAGAAATCAGGTATATTTTGCTATAGTTCTCTGTCACCGATTGTATTATAAAAGTTGAGGATGGTACAAGCACCTACTGTCCTTCTTCTGAGGCCATTTGTGGTGCAGACAACAGACTAGGACAGGGGCCAAGGTAGCCTGTGGGTGGAGGAGATGACAGAGAAAAGAAGCATGTGGTGACTACGATAAGAATTCTCCTTTCACAGCTCCTAATGTGGTTAAACGCATTCCACACCCATGGAGTATGTGTTTTGTTTTCTTATACATACATTTATTTTCTGGGCTCATTCAGGAATTCCAATCAACACACAAATAAAAGTACACAAGAAATCACGACATTGTCCCAAATCTATTATATATGTTCCCACTTAAACACCAATTCAAAGGGAATTTAAACATTTAGAGTATTTTAATAAATTATCCTGAATTTTGTAACTGCAAAGTTTAAAATTTTGTCCTCGATAAGCTTGTAATATTTATATTTTGAGAGGAGGACCCTACAGACACTGCCTTCACTGTGTTTCAGAGCTCGGAGACCAGGTGGTATTACGATTTTTGTAGCTGCCCGTATTTGGGTACAAGAGTAAGTTCCACCCCGTCCACTACCAGGGCACGGCTGTGGTATATTTGGACAATGTTGGCATGTTCTGTGGAGGAAAATGTGAATGCAAACTCACCCAGAGGACTGCACTTCCCGTCCTCTGAACCAGGTTGGGGTGGGGACGGGAGACAGCTGGTTCTGCAAGAACCAGACCAGTGGGCAGTGTCACCAGCAACGGTGATAACAGAGAGGATGGAGTGGGACCTGGTGCTTGGTGGGATTTTGTGCAGCTCTGGCAAAAAGCCCTCAAGACCAGTGAGGTTAAGTGTCTTAACGAAGTTCTCTGGAGCACTTTGGAGACTGAATCCATCCCCACTTTAATCACGAGTGAGAGAGACCCTGGCTTGGCACAGAGCTCCGCATCATCCAGCTCGTTTGGCTGAAGGTGAGAGGAAACGTCCACACCTCATGGAAATGCGCAGGACACTTGTTCTTTCACGATGCTGAAAGTCCAGTGGGGTCTCAAGCTTCCAGGCAAGAACTCTGGCTTCATTTTTCTGAAACTTTCCCTTCTTGTGCCCTCCCCACTGAGCTGGCTTTGGTCCGGGGCTGACTTCCTTGCGGATGCAGAACGTCTGCGGCCGTGTGTGGAGTCATCTCGGCAAAGCCATCGTCCAGAGGGAGGGAAAGCATTCGGCCGCCCTGGTGGTGTCTACCGGTAGTTGTGAGATACCCCCGTGCAAGCTCCAGTCCGGGCCTGCCCCTCACACGAGACAGTGGCCAGGAGAGTGGGATTGGTGATCGGCCTGAACCAGCAGGCTGGCGCCGCAGGTCTTTCATAGGGAAACCAAGGGGGTCATGTAGACGGCAGCACAGAATCTCCTCCCCTGACCCTGAGATGGGGACCCATGGGCTACAAACTACCTGTGTCAAGACATCATTGAGTTTGGACCCAGTCGTCTTCTTGCCGGGGCGAAGAACGTCAAGTTTGTTGTTGTCTTCCTGTGAGGAAATTTCACAGCACAGAACTCCAAAGGTACCACTGCCTAGGAACCACGAAAAGCTGTTCAAACTAATCTTGCCCACCCGTCTGAAGTTTCAGGCTACCACTTCCTAGCGAAGCATGGGGAAGGTTTGTGGTAACCTCATAAGAAACAGGAGAAGAGTCTGCCTAGAATTGTAAAGAAAAATCAATTTTCAAATGAATAGCTTGTGATTTTCTTCGTTAACATAGATGTGGGTTATGATGGTGGGTTAAAAAGCTTCGTGAACTTACACGTATTGGGAAACAGATGCAAACATTCCCACCCACCACAATCAGCTGATTACAACCAAGGGTGATGTTGCCCACAGATCTTTCCAGGAAGGCGAATGAGGGCATCTGGCTCGCTGAGAAAATGGCTCGCGCGCCTCTGTCCCAAGATTGCACACACCTCTATTTTCTCGGACATCTTCCCAATTCAGTTTTAATATGCTTAAAGGTAAACCAAGTTGATACAATTAAAAACTGTCAGGGTGTTAATGATAATGGTGTTAATTATATATTGTTAAATGTAAATTAACATATATAATTAGTAAAGGATTTTTGATAGGCATTGTTTAAATGCTTTAGATTTATTAACTCATTGAATCTCCACTTTAACCAGATGAGTAAGGAGCTTTTGTTATTTATATAGTAAAGATGAGGAAATTGAGGCAGAGAAGTAGTTAAGTAGTTTATCCAAGGGCACAGAGCTAGAAGTGGCAGTGCTGTGATTTGAACTCAGACTGGTTCTGGATCCTGTATGTGTAGAGGATCTCTCTCTCTCTCTCTCTCTCTCCACGCATATATAGAGAGAGTAGTGTTCTCGGCAGGTATTTCAGAGCTCCGCCTCTACGTGCTGTGGTGAGGTTTCTCCCAAATGCACTCTAAGACGGGGACTTAGCTGTAGGTGGTGATTGCACCTGAGAAACTCAGGGGTGGACGTTGGAAACCTGGGAAAGAGGGAAAGGTCAATGGAGTGTGTGGAGAAGGTCACAGCCGTGAGTTCCATCCCGTGGAGAATCACTCTGAGGCACGCACATCACATGCTTTAGAGCAGCCTCTGGGGCATTTTTGAGAACACAGAAGACGGAGTGTTTATCCAGTGACTGCTGTCCCTCCCTGGTTATGTGTTGGCCAAGGAGACATTAAACACCAGGCACTTCCAAGCTGTCGTGCCTGTGGTTGTACAGGCCCTAAGACGAGGAAGGGAGAGGCAGCTGCTCGAGTTGGGAGCTGTCGGTGTCCACCGACTGGCACTCGCAGCTGTGGGAAAGCTCAGCTGTGGGACCAGGTGATAAGAAACAGGATGCCACGAGCATCTGCTACCGCGGTATCCCAATACGTTCGCAAGTTCTCAAAGAGCCCATTTCCTCTCTGGTTAATTGCTTTCATGTTGTCAGAGACACCACAGTCAATCTCATCAATCACATCTGTGAGGGCTCTGGCACCTGTACTTGGTTCTGCAGGTTCCTACTATTAAAAGATGCTGATGGCCAGCACAATCAAAGTCAACAGATGGTCAAACATAGCAGCAGGGCTAATTCTGCCCACACCACTTATGGCTTATTGGGCGGCCCTCAAATGCTACCTGCAGGCTGTGCAATTCCTGCCCCATAACCAGATCTAGCCTACTGGATTAATGCTTCCTGTCCACATAGAATGACAAGAAGCTTCTATAGGATATTTGAAAATAAAGGGGCTCTTAGCAAGGTTCACATAAAAGTCATCAGGATCTATCGACTCCAGATCTAACATTTAGATGCCGGTGAGTGGGACCCGCTGCCCTTTGGGATGCTGAGCATTTCATACTCAGAGACCATGAGGTGCTGATTACTGGCCATGGGCGTGTCTCCTCTTCCCCCAGTTGCACGTAGAATGACACCAGCATCTCTTGATAAAGTGAGGGTTTAACTGATTGTTTACCTTGCCAGAGCACCCCAGCTGCTGTCAGCTAAAGACATCTTCTAAGGATTGGATAGACAGGATATTGGGCAACTTTTTATTTTTTCTCAAAGAAATCAAGTCCCTGAGTGCCAAGGCCCTAGAAGGTCAGGCTTACAGCTCTCTGCAGTCAGTGGATATCGATCACAAGCCAAAGATCTACTTTCTAGGTCCTTTGCTTCATATTGCCCAGTGTGGTCAGTGTGGGGTCCTCTAAGGAAGCCTCAGCTTGATGAAGGCCAAAATGAGCATCCCATTTTCCAGGTGTTAAGACAGACACTTTTTAGGCTCAAGCCACTTCTGAGAAAATAGACGATGCATTTGTTGGCTTTCTTCTCTCAAGGTCTGGTCATCTTTCATAAATGTTCTGCACAGTATGAGTTGCATGTGGTTTAGAAAATATTTCTCCCACATGGCAGAATGCAAGAGCAGTGGGAGTTTCTGGCCCTGTCTTAGCATAGATCCTTTCTTCAAGGCACTGACCTCTCTGTTGGCATCAAAACCAAAGCCTACTGCATGGTTCTGGGATGCAGTGTACAGCAACCATCTCCATTTTGTTTATGAAAAACATTTCCTGTAAAGTAATTAAAAATTACTTGAACCAACATGACCCATGACATAAAAGCAGCTGCATTTTTGGTTTCATCAAATCATATCAGTGATTACAATAACAAAAGTCATCTTTTCTTTTCTTCCAAGTGAATTTGAGGGGCCAGTATTAGTGATCATTTGGTATTTTCAATTTTTTGCCTAGGTCTAAACCTCTCTACTTTCTTGGTTGCTCCAGGTCTTTATCAAGTATGCCCCATTACCTCCTGTCTATGTTTCACATGGCTATTTCCCTGAGAAGTGTGGAATCTGAGGACGTCTTCTATAAAAGGGCTTCCATTTTGAAAGAGTATTTGAATGACAACTCTTACCTTTATACTTGTGACACCTTGCAATGGAGATTCAATTTAATTGGCTAAGACTATGGAACAATTTTTGTCATAGGGCATTGCAGAAAACAACCAGCAAACACTTAGCAATTAGTGTTGGCTCATAGCTAAGTGTGATGCCAGTAGGGGCAGACAACCCAGAGGCTTAATGAGGAGATCATGGGAAAGCCAGTTGAGAGAACTCAGCTAGAACCACAGCCATCCCTAGTGGTAAGGGAGACTCCATGTATGATCCAGGAGGCACGCTCTGAAAAGCAACATTGTAAGCTGCACATTATGGGGAAAATTGACTTTCCTAAACCAGTCCAGCCAGACACTGGGTAAATAAGTAAGGAGAAAGCAAGCAAGAGCAACAATGAACCCCTGTGGAAAGTAATTTGGAGATAACTCCAAGAGCAAAAAATAGAAAGACCATTTGATCCAGCAATCCCACTACTGGGCATCTATCCAAAGGAAAAAAAGACATTCTATAATGAAGACATCTGCACTTGAATGTTTATAGCAGCACAATTCACAATTGCAAAGATGTGGAAACAACCCAAGTGCCCATCAATAAATTAGTGGATTAATAAAATGTGGTATATGTATACCATAGAATACTACTCAACTACAAAAAACAATGGTGAACTAGCACCTCTTATATTATCCTGGATAGAACTTGAGCCCATCCTTCGAAGTGAGGTATCACAAGGATGGAGAAATATGCGCCACATGTACTCACCATCAAATTGGTACTAACAGATCAATACTAAGGTGTTCCCATAGTAGTAATACTCACTGGGTGCTGGTCCAGTGGCAGGGTGGGGGCGGTAAACCCACAACCAATGGAACTGGAGCACACTGCATGGGAGAAGGGCATGCTTGTAGCCCTGGCTTGGGCTAGGCCAATGCATTACATGTAAGCAAAATGTTTGTACCCCGGTGATATCCTGAATTAAATAAATAAATAAATAAATAAAAAGAATAAAACAAGAATGATATCTCTTACAAATATAAAAACAAAAATCCTAACAAGTAATAGTAACTCAAATTCACTGACATATAAAAAGGATTTGTTTTGTGGTGAGCAAGTCTATGCAAACTCACCCCCAAAGGCGGAGGAAGCTTACAGGCTAAAGAAAGAGGTTGATGTATCTGGTTTCTCAGAAGAAACATTTGATAAGAACTGGTGAACAGAAGTCCTGTCCCTGTGGCTGGGAAACAAGACAACATGGCAGATCCCTGTGCCATTGTCCCCCAGACCTGGGGCTTATATACCACAGAGAAGGAATTTAGGACTATTGAGGTTGACCCCTCAGGGAAAGGCAAGAATGCTATGTGAATCTGCCTAAGGGCGGAATTTATGGGCTAGGTTGTTCTGATCTAAGGTCAGGATTTACTCTGACAGTAGACATCTTAGAGGCACTCCCGGAACAGGAGTTAATCAGAAGTCAACATGGTGGATTAGCGTCCAAGATGGAGTTGTTTTAGCCTCCACAGGATTATACACAGTGACCAAGGAGGACTTACTCTGGAATGCAAGGGTGATTTAACATACAAAAATAAATGTAATTAATAAATTATAACACATTATCATCTCACAAGATACAGCAAAAATATTTGACAAAATCCAACACTCTTTTTTTTTTTTTGCAAATGCACTAAAAATCTAGGACTAGAAGGAAACTTGCTCCACTTAACAAAAGGCATCTACAAAAATCCCATAGCTAGCATAATCTATGTTGAAAGACTGAGTCTTTTCTCCCTAAAATACAGTTTTTCAATATTTTTATTTGTGGTAAAATACACATAAAGTAAAATTTACCATCTTAGCCATTTTAAATGTACAGTTGCATGTTATTAAATACATTTGTTATGTTGTGTAATCATCATCATCATCCATCTCCATAATTTTTTTTGTTTGGTTTGTAAAACCAAACTTTATACCCATTAAACAATAATTGCCCATTTTCCCCTCCCTCCACCCCCTGGCAACCACCATTATACTTTCTGTTTCTATGATTGTGACTATTCTAAGTATCTCATTTAAGTGGAATCATATAGTATTCATTTTTTTTTTGTGATTGGCTTATTCCACTTAGTAAAATGTCTTCAAGATTCCATGTCTAGCATATTGCAAAATGTTCTTCCTTTTTAAGGCTGAATACTATTCCATTGTATGTATATATCACATTTTGTTTATATATTCATCTATCTGTTGACACTTGGGCTGCTTCCACGTTTTAGCTATTGTGAGTAATACTGCCACGAACATGAGTGAACAAATACTTGTTTTGGACCCTGATTTTAATTCTTTTGGCTATATACCAGAGGCAAAATTGACTCATTGTATAGTAATTATATTTTTAATTATTTGAAGAACCTCTATACTGTTTTCCACAGTGACTATGTCGTTTTACATTCCCACTAACAGTACAATTTCTCCACATCCTCACCAATAATTATTTTCTGTTTTTTTTTTTTTGTATTAGCATTACTTGAGCCCAGGAGTTTGAGGTTGCTGTGAGCTAGGCTGATGCCACAGCACTCTAGCCTGGACAACAGAGTAAGACTCTGTCTCAAAAAAATATATATAATTTATATAATAATTTACACAATTATATAAGTGATTTCTATAATTATTTATTTATATAACTTAACAAATAATTCCCTTAACATAAACTCATACCTAACATCTTTCACCCAACCCGGGAACAGAGACGTCTGCTATACATAGCCTTCAGAATCTCTAAGACTTCACCATAATGACATCCTTTTAAAGAGATTTCCCTGTCACAGACAGAGCTGTAATAACCACTGATGAAATCCTGAAGAATGTTGATGTATTGAAATGTATTTTGAGAACCACATTTTAGATTTCAAATTTTATTGACGATCTTTTCAAACTCTGTGTTAACCGTAAAATTGGTGACAAGATGATGGATGCTGGACCTTTATGAAAGTTTCTTTATAAACTCACCGGAAATCTCCTCCTCCTCTAGCCCTGCCTGGAATTTTGTGGCTCTCGGTATTATGCAAACAGTGATTTAAGAGTCTCAGCAACTTCATGACCAGTAAACTTTGAATGTGAATCAACAACTATTAAAATAGAAATTTGCTCTTATTGTGTTTACGACTAGCCCAAGCACTCCAGATCTGTCTGCCTCTATAGTTCACATCCGGACGGGGATAGGGGACCTGAACTAGGTTGAGGGGACCATACGATTTTTCCACGTTCAATATTTAGTTGCTAGTCTCTGTTCACCACATCTTTTCTCCTCCAAGCTTCACTAGACAAGTGAGGCAGCCTCACAACTGCCGTGAGTCCCTGTGGAATCACAAATATCCTACAAGGAGTTCCATATGTCTCCTAAGTCTAGAAGCTAATCAGGGTTTAGAGAGATTAAACAACAATAAAATGTTGTGTCACAAGTTATAAATTCTCATTTTATCACCCACCGCCCTGGCCTCCTTGCTGGTCTTTTAACATACCCAACATAGTCCTCTCTTGCTCCCTTGGCATTTACTTTTCTTTGTATATAGAATATTCTTTCTCAGATAACCCTTCATTGACAATTCTGCTAAAATGCCACTTTATTAGAGTCCCCACTCATTCTTGTGTAAATCAATGTAAAACAATTATGGGGCTCAAAGTTGGTATCGTTCAAGCCTAGCACCCTATGTCTCCATTGCACCGTGCTGAGGTTGCGTAAGGCAGGCTGCCGTCAGAGCTGCAGGCAACACGCTTCGGTTGAGTGGCTGGTTAATAGCCGTCCGTTCTCCAGCAAGGGTGTGTGGGCCTTTCCTGAGCAGCTCCTTGGCTGGGGTGTGCTGTGCTCTGCTCTTGTTGAACGTGCTTGCAGAATGTGACTGCATTTCATACTGAAAGTCAGTGGACAGAGCTGCTCAGCATCCCAACAGTTTTTTTTTTTTTTTTTTTTTTCATTATTGTGAGATTGAGAAGATGAAGATATAAGAACAGCAAGGAAACCCGCTCCCCCCAACACACCTGGGATTTTCCCTTAAGGAGCAATTTATGAAGGCTCAGGCATGGGTTTTCTAAAGCGTTCCCCCAGGCCAAGGCATTGGCATTAGATGCCACTGACATCAGAGGACTTTATCAGGCCCTGGCTGACAGCAAAGGAGGGTCTGCACCAGGGAGGAGGCAAGTCCAAAGTCGCTTTAGTTGCTAACCAGGCACGAAGCTTCCCTTAGACGTAATCAAGCTGCTTACGTGGGAGCTTGTTATCTGGTCATTCATTTACTTACCTTTTCACTCACTCATTCATTCATTCAGCTTATATTTATATTATATTTGCTATGGGCCAAGCATTTTTTTGGGGCAAGAGGTGCAACGCTGGATAGTACACGCTGGCCCTGATTTTAAAAAGCATACAGTCCGCTGGGGAGACATTCCACAATCACACAGATGATTTCGCAATGGTAGTTACAGTGAGTGCTGCAGAGGAATATACAGCATGCCATAAAATTGCTTGATAATATTCCTAAGGGAGACGGAAGGCTTAGGATAGCCCACTTGAGAAAAGTTACTTACAAGAAGACCTAAAAGCTGTGCTCAGCCAGCCTTGATTTTTGATTATGATTAGGTCCTGGTGCCTTATTTTTAAAATCTATTTCACCTGCCATTTAGACTCTGAGCCTTCCTGGGTTGGCCACTGTCCAAGACCCAATATCAGCCAAGGCTGCTCTGAAATCCGAGAGCCAGCCAGCTTCACTGCGCTCCCTACCTACACACCTACCCCGCACCTGGGGTCCTGAGCTACCTGCCGTGGACACAGTGGTAGATGACCAGAAGTTGGTCAATGTCAAAAACACATTTGGGATTCTCAGGTTGCCTAACCATATTTGGTTAGAATCATGAGACATTGCATTTTTAGGGAAAATATGATTAATTGCAAAATTAAAGCATTTAATCTAATTGATAAGTTGAATTTATTCATCAATCAGAACATACATTCTATATAGTGAGGAAAATGGCAAACAAGATTAAACAAACAGTGGTTCAAATAAGAAGACCAGAGATTTTCAACAAATACCACTTATTTTATATGTAAATCAGCTGGCACTGGATTAGGAACAAGGCAACCTGCAGGGGGCGGTCGCACCCGCTTTGCTGTGGCTTCTGCACATTAACATGTTGTGTGTAGAATTGACGGGTGACTGTGCAGTGTGAGCTATGGCAGGATCTGCCGGGCAAAGGCTGGCAGGGAGAGGAGACAAACAAAGGCACAAAACAAACGTGAAGCCAGTGAAGACGTGGGAAACCAGGCCCTCTTCCGTGTTTTGCGTGAGAACCATAAACTGGAATCCCATTTCCAAAATCTTTTCTACGGCAGCTTGAAATTGAAATAAAAATACTATTTACAATGTCACCAAAAAACAGAATACTTAGGTCCAAATCTAACAAAACATACACAGTATAGTATGTATCTGTGGAAAACTATAAAATTCTGATGAAAGAAACAAAAGATCAAAAGTAATAGAAAGATGATCTGTGTTCACAGATTGCAAGACTCCATGTTGTTAAGATATCAGTTCTTCCCAGCTGCATGTGTAGACTCAGTGCAAGCCAAACCAAAACGCTTGCAGACGGTCTCATGGTAGTGACGGTTTATCACTGTCAGCTGATTCTAAGTTTACATGGAAAGGCAACAGGCCCAGAGCAGCCAACACACTACTGAAGAAGAACAAGTTGGGAGACTTACGATATCTGACTTCAAGATTTACTACAAAGCTGCAGTAATCATGAGCGTGAGGTACTTGTGAAAATAAGCATACAGATTAATGGAACAGAATACAGAACCACATGACTCATAAAAATATGTTCTACTGATCTTTGACAAGCAAATGAAATTCAAATGGGGACATGATAGTCTTTATAAAAAATGGTGTTGGAACATCCATATTAAAATGAGTTTAGATAGAAAACTTAACACCTTTCACAGAAATTAACTGAAAATGTGTCATAGACTTAAATATAAAAGCAATACTACAAAATTTCTAAAAGTTAACAAAAGAGAAAATTGATGTGCTCTTTGGTTTTGTGATGAGTTTTTAGATAGAACACCAAATACATGAAATATGGAAGAAAAATTTGATAATTTGGAAATTAAAAACTACTTCTGTATGACATATACTGTTAAGAGATTGAAAAGACTAAAGAATATTTATTTATTTAATAATATATGAAGAAATCTAAAAGTCAACAATGAGAAAACAACCACCAGTTAAAAATTGGGCAAAAGATCAGAATAGACCTCCCATCAAAGAAGATATACATGATGAATAAACACATGAAAACATGTTCGACATCATTGTTCATGGGGAAATTTCAAATTAACACAACAAATATTTCTCCCATTCCCATTATTACTCTGTTGATTGTTTCCTTTGCTTTGAAGAAGCATTTTAGTTTGATGCAATCCCACTTGTTTATTTTCACAATTGTTGCCTGTGCTTTTGGTGACATATCCAAGAAATCATTGCCAAGACCAATGTCACACAGCTTTCCGCCTATATTTTCTTCCATGGGTTTTTCAGTTTCAAGTTTTACAGTTAGGTCTTTGGTTCATTTTGAGTTGAACATTGTGTATGGTATGAATTCGATCTCATTCTTTTGCATATTAATATCCAGTATCCAGTTTTTTCAGCAACATTTGTTGATGAGACTACCCTTTCCCCATTGTGTATTCTTGTTATCCTTATTGAAGATCAGTTTCTAATATATGCTTGGGTTTATTTCTGTGTTTTTTACTCATTCCATTGGTCTGTGTCTGTCTTTATGCCATACTTTTTAAATTACTGTAGCTTTATTTTGAAAGCAAGAAGCATGATGACTCCAGCTTTGTTCTCCTTTCTCCAGATTGCTTTGGATATTGGAGTCTTTTGTGGTTCCATGTAATTTTAGGATTTTTCTTTGATTTCTGTAAAAATGCCATTTGGGTTTTCTTCATTTATTTTTTATTTGTATATAGTCACGAAGTACAGGTGCAATTTTTTCACATTGATATATTGCACTGGGGTAAAGTCAGGGCCTTCAGTGCATACATCACTGAAGTAATGCACTGTTGGGGATTTTGACAGCAAAAGCATTAAGTCTGTAGATTGCTTTGGGTGGTGTGGACCTTCTAACACACTTAAGCCTTCCACTATGTGAACATGGGCTGTCTTTCCATTTATTTCTGCCTTCCTTAATTTCTTTCATCAGTGTTTTATAGTTTTCAGCATAAGGCTTTTCATCTTCTTGGTTAAGTTTATACTTAAGCTTTTCCTTTTCAGACAGTTTATTGTTAATGTACAGGAATGCAACTGATTTTTTTGTATGTTGATTTTGTACCCTGCAATTTTACTGGATTTGTTATTATTAATAGTTCTATAAACTTTTTGTGTAGTTTCTAAAAACTTTAAGGTTATCTGTAAACAAAAATAATTTGAGATGTTAATAGGTACCTATTAAAATAACTATAATCCACAAAAATTGATAATATCAGTTGCTGTCAAAGATGAAAAGCAGCAGGATTTCTCATTTATTTCTGAAAGGAATTAAAATGATACAGCCCCTACTTTTGAAGATAGATGTCAGGTTTTTAAATAGCTAAACATAGTCTTACTATACTATTCAGGAATTATACTCGTGGATATTCATACAAGTGATTTGAATTATTTATGTCCACATAAAAGCCTGTAGGCAAATGCTTATAGCATTTTTATTTATAATTGTTTCAAACTGGTAGCAATCAATATGTCTTGCAATAAGTAATTGGATAATCAAACTATGGTACATCCATACAATGGAATATGATTGGACAATAAAAATAAATGAGCTATCAAGTCAGGAGAAGACATGGAAAAATCATAAATGCATATTGCTAAGTAAATGAAACATGTTTGAAGAGGGTATGTACTACATGATTCCAATTATGTGACTTTCTGGAAAAGGCAAAATCATAGATATGAAAAAGATATTAGTCATCAGCAGGGATTCAGGTGTAGAAGATAGAGTTGAATAGGTGAAACAGAGAATTGTTTCAGGCAATGAAACTACTCTTCATGACATTGTAATGATGAATGCATGACACCGTGCATTTGTTAAAACCCAGGAAACTTACTGCCCATAAAAGGGAAAATAATGTATGCCAATTTCTAAAATTTATTTAGGAAATAGGTGAAGCCCAGGCTAAAATACAAAATGTGACAAGACAAAAAAAAAAAATATCAACATCTATCTGCATTACAAATATTTAAAACAACTTCACTGAGAAAAGGCTGGTCCAAAAGGTGTTGCCTTCCCTAATTCTGGAAGTGAGTGGCGTCTCTAAGACTGAAGACAGGAGAAGCCATGCATAGCACATAGCACTGTGATTGTTCAGAGTGGATAACTCCCCCACATAGAGATAAGGGTTACTCACTCTGAGAAATATGTATACATGTTTGAGTCAGGGATCTCCAGAGAGAACCAGTAGGATGCCTGTATGATAACAAGAGATTTATTGGGGAGATTGGGGAGACCCAAGAAAGCTGGTATTATGGTTCAGTCCAAGTCTGAAGGCTTTAGAACCGAGGAAGCTGATGGTGTAATTCTCAGTCTGAGACCTGAGGAACAAGAGCTTGAGGGCACACTGGTGTTTGTCCCAAAGGCCAGAAATCATGGAATTCAGGCATCCAATGACAGGATTAAAGGGGATCCTTACTCTGGAAGAGAGAAGGCAAAATTTTGTCCTTCCTTGACCTCTTTGTTCCACCCAGGCCCACAGCTGATTGATGGAGCCCATGCACATTGAGGATAAACCTTTCCACTCAGTCTGCTGACCCACATGCCAATCTCCTTTAGAGACACCCTCACAGATCCCCTGGGGCAGCCTAGTTGTTCTAACCCAAAAAAAACCACCTGAGTTTCCCTTCCAGCAGAAGAGAGATGGGCTCAGTGCCTACTGAAGCACTGAGAATAAATTATGCTTTACTAGCTATCTGGGTATCCCTTAATCCAGTCATGATGACACCAAAGTTAGCCATAACAGTATATAAAATAAACTATGAAGTAAATGTATGATGGGTGTTGGAGCCTGGCGGTAAGTGGTTACAGAAAGCAACAAGACAAAACTAGAATGTCCCCTGTGGTAAAGTATAGAACTAGAGATATCAGTACGAACATGTTTACCCTAATGTGATTATTGATCGCAACATAGAGATATATTTACAGATAATTTTATATACAAGGTTTATTGTATACCCATGCATTTTATTCTTGTGTCATCTAAAAGGACCTAGAAACAATGGTACCCCATTATCAATAAACACATCTAGATCATGGTTTCTAGTATCATTCTTCAAGAAAAAACCATCTCCATGGAAAAATGCTTGAATTGCAGACTGGGGTAGGACATATGCAAGATGAGCCTAGAATATTTTGTAGTGTCAGAAAATGGAAAAGTGTTCAAAAAAATGGCCACAATTATGGTAGGGGTATGTGAAATGGAGCCAGCTGAATGAGTTTCTAATGACTGAATCTGGAATATTTTCACATAAAAAAGTAAGATAGAATGAAAAGGAGGAAGGGAGGAAGAAATAATTGCATTATAACACAGAATGCAAAATAAATACCCATGAGTCCATACTGGTATAAATAAACTACTTAATATGCAAATAAATTGGGGAGAAGAGACAAATCTTCTATGCAGATGAATTTTAAATAATTTACATAGACTCCCCCCATTCAAGGAGATGGAGGCTAACCCCTATATCCATAAGTCTGAAGTGCAATAGTGACTTCCTTCCCAAAAACACAGCATGGAAAAGGGGAATAAATTTATACTGGAGAAAACTCATGAAAACCACTTCATTGAAGTGATCAAAGTTAATGTCTACAATGATGTCATGTTGATAATATATACACTTGTATGATGTAATACAAAGGAAACTTTTTCTCTGAGGTCTCTCTTCCAAGAACATATAGCTCCAGTCTAAAAATAAGAAAACTATTAATTGATCTTCTTTTGAAAATCTGTTCATATTTTTTGCTCACTTTTTAATGGGGTTATTTGATGTTATCTTGCTGATTTGCTTGAGCTTTTTGTAGATTCTGGTTATAAGCTCTTTATTGGATGTATAGCATGCAAATATCTTCTCCCATTCTGTAGGTTGTCTATTTGCTCTATTGATTGTTTCCTTGGGTATGCAGAAGCCTTTTAATTCAATCAAGTCTCATTTATTTGTTTTTGTTGTTGCTGTGATTGTCTTTGGGGTCTTCATAAATTCTTTGCCTAGGCCAATATCTAGAAGAGTTTTTCCAACATATCCTTCTGGAATTCTTATGTTTTTGTGCCTTAGGTTTAAGTCTGTTATCCATCTTGAATTATTTTTTGTGAGTGGTGAGAGGTAAGGATTCTGTTTCAATCTTCTACATGTGGCTATCCAACTATCCCAGTGCCATTTATTGAATAGAGATTCTTTCCCTCACTGTATATAGTTGTCTGCTTTGTCAAAGATCAGATGGCAATATGAGGATAGTTTTATGTATGGGTTCTCTGTTCTGATCCATAGGTCTATGTCTTTGTTTTTGAACCAGTACCATGCTGTTTTGGTTACTATACACTTGTAGTATAGCTTAAAGTCTGGTGAAGTGATTCCTCTTGATTTTTTCCTTTTCCTTAAGCTTACTTTGGCTATTTGGGCTCTTTTTTGGTTCCATAGGAAGCATAGAATTATCTTTTTTAGATCTGTGAAAAATGGCCTTGGTATTTTAATGGGGATTGCATTCCATCTGTAAATCACTTTGGGTAGTACAGACATTTTAACAATGCTGATTCTGCTGATCCATGGGCATGATATGTTTTTCCATCTGTTCATATCTTCTGTGATTCCCTTCCTCAGTGATTTGTAGTTCTACTTGTAGAGGTCTTTCACCTCCTTGGTTAAATATATTCCTAGGTATTTTATTTTCTTTGTTTCTGTTATGAAAGTTATAAAGTCTGTGATTTGATTTTCAGCTTGACTGTTGTCGGTGTATAGCAATGCTACTGATTTGTGTACATTGATTTTGTAACCTGAGACTTTGCTGAATTTATTTATCACTTCCAGGAGTCTCTTGGCAGAATCTTTGGGGTTTTCTAGATATATGATCATATTGTAAGCAAAGAGCAATAGTTTGACCTCTTTTTTCCCCATTTGGATACTTTCATTTCTTTCTCTTGCCTGATTTCTCTGGCTAAGACTTCCAACACTATGTTGAATAAAAGTGGTGATAGTGGGCAATCTTGTCTAGTTTCAGTTCTAAGTGGGAATGCTTTCAACTTTTCTCCATTCAGTATGATGTTGGCTATGGGTTTATTGTATATGGCTTTTATAATTTTGAGATATTACTATATATGTCTATTTTGTTAAGTGTTCTTATCATAAATGGATGCTGAATTTTGTCAAATGCTTTTTCTGCATCTACTGAGATGATCATATGGTCTTTGCTTTTGCTTCTGTTTATGTGGTGAATCGCATTTATCGATTTATGTATGTTTAACCATCCTTGCATTCCCAGGATGAAGTCCACTTGGTCATGGTGGATTATTTTTTTGATGTGCAGCTGAAGATAGGCCAATAAACATATGAAAAAATGCTCAACATTGCTAATTATAGGAGAAATGCAGATCAAAACTGCAATGAGACTTCATCTAACTCTAGTGAAAATGACTTTTATCAAAAAGTCCCAAAACAACAGATTCTGGCATGGATGTGATGGGAAAAGAACACTTAGACATTGTTGGTGGGACTGAAAACTAGTACAGCCTCTGTGGAAAATAGTATGGATGTTCCTTAAAGAACTAAAAGTAGACTTACCATTTGATCTAGCAATTTCACTACTAGATATTTACCCAAAGGAAAAAAAGGCATTTCATCAAAAAGACACTTTCATTAAAATGTCTACTGCAGCACAATTCACATCACAAAGATGTGAAATCAACCCAGTGCCCATCAATTTATGAGTGGATTAATAAAATGTGGTATATGAATACTTTGGAATACTACTCAGCCATAAAAAATGAAGAATTAATAGCTTTTGTAATAAACAGGAAAGAACTGCACACCCTTTTCTCTCAAAATTAGGAAGAAGAGAAGAAGATAAAAGGACTTTTAGCACAAGCTGGCACAGAAAATCTCAAACAGGAGAAAATGTAGTGTCAAAGTTAATAACAATTAAATTACATTTCAAAGCAAACATTCTTGAATGAGAAAATGAAGACAGTTATACAATTATAAAATATGTAATAATAAATTAAGTATATCATCCTTTAATGCACTATTCCTACTACAGACATAAAAGAAAACTGAAATAAATGCAAATGTAATTAATAAAAATAAAATTATATTGGGAGATTTTAAGAGAGAAATCCAGTAATCAAAAATGAAAAACTTCAAAAACTATAAAATTTCATATTTCATTAATTGATAAATTGAAATCTTTTTATGATAGAAAAACATTTATAAAATTAAGTCATGTGCTAGTTTCCAGGGGGGGAAAAATTCTACAGAGATGTATATAAGAGTTTGTTCAGATATTGTAGTTAACAGAAAATGACTGATATCTTAAAACAAATAAATATAGATAAAAATGTGCAAATGTTGAGTATTCTAACAATAATTAAAATGGATAAAAATATAAGGAACCTTACTGTAGTACAAAATATGTAACCAAATTAATGATGTATCGATGGATGAAAATCACACTAGACACAGCAAAAGGTAGATTATCAAACTTGAAGACGATTAAAAGGAAGGTATTCAAATTGAAACATAGACAAAAACATTGATAAAAAGTATAGAACATCAAAAGATGTGGCATATATGCAAATTGTCTAGCTAATGTGTAGTTGTTTTACCATAAGGAGAGAAGAAAAAAGAATGAGAAACAAAGCGATTATCTGAAAATAAAAATTACCTGAAAACGTTCAAAACGTCTGAAAGCTATCAACCCACAGATTCAAGAACTTCAGTGAACCCCAAACTGAATTAATATAAATTAAATTTTACTTAGGTACATAAAAGTGAAACATAAAATCATAGACAGACGACTTTTATAGGCAGGCAGAAGTAAATACGTGTCCTTCCACAAAGCCGCGGTGAGAATGAGGGTTGACATCGGAGCAGAAGAAATGGCACTCAGGAGACAATAGAATAAGATTTTTAAAATACTGACATAAAGGAAACAGAAAACTGGCAACCTTTGCTTCCATAACTAGCAAATTTCCTTCAAAAATAGAAGTGAAAAAATGTATCAGGCAAAGAAATACTTCAGTATTACTTGCACTGTTGGCAACACTGAAAAAGTTCTTCAGGCTGAATAAAACTGATCCGGACTGAAGCGTAGAGGTAGAGGGAAATGTTGACAGAAAACATACGAGTCGTTGGAACAACTGACTTGACTGTGAAACCCGAGCACTCAGGACCCGTTGTTTTCCCACAGACCCTCCACAGCAAGGGCTCACTCCGGGAGATATAGAAACACCTCAGTCACCTTTGTAAGAACTAAGAGTGGTGGGATGGGAGACTTTTATGTGCGTCTCTATAACTGATCTCCAGTCAGACCACACGCTAACTACCGCATGAGCAAGGCTACCCCATGTACTTTGCCAAGTGAATGTGATATCTTTTTTCCTGCTTTTATTTATGTTGTTGGTAAACAACTCGTTATCAAATTATCATTTATTTCTTTACTATTAATTGTTTAAAACATTACATTAAATATACAGTACATACATAAAACTAAATTCTATGCTGTTTCAAAAAAATTTTTTTTAATAAAACAAAATGGACTCTAGTCTCTGTAATGCTAAAAGTTGTAAGAAGACTTATTAGAAAGACTTTCGTCTGTTAATACTTACTGCTTTGAGTCAGGATTCTACATTTGGTATGTGCTGAATTCCATACCTGGAACCTGCGTGGTGCTTTTGAAGCTGTGATTGCTGTTGACATGACGTATGGGAGGCATGTGGCAATGGAATGTCATGCGTGCTATTTCATTGTCTTTCAAGTGAGAGGAAACAGGGGGTGCACGGTTCCTGCAGTGACTTCAAGCCTGGTCTCTCCTCGGGTGCTTTCTGGCTAACTAGAGAGAGTGAAAGGAAAATAGAGATTTGAGGGTGTCTGTGGGCCAGTTGGTGACAGCACCTTAGACACAGTGCTAGAGAGCAGAGCACACACATCTTCGAAATGTCTAAGGAAAACAGTCTCTTCGTGAAAAGTGAATTGGCAGTTACGTTTTCTGACCTTGACTTTACATAAATGACTTAACTTGTTGGGTGTAAGAATGGTTTTTAGCAAAGTACGTTTTGTATATGACTATTAATATATTCTCCTAATCACTCCTTCTTATTGTAAGATTCTTCTGTTCAAAGACTTGGTCTTATTTATTTTGCAAACTCTTCAGCATCCGACTGGTGACATAGATAGGTAGGTAGATAAATGTAGTGGGTGCTCAAAAATATAGTGGGTATTCAGAAATGGAAGAAAAGGAGAAAAGGAAGAAAACGAAGGAAGAAAGAAAGGAAGAAGAGGTAGAAGGAGGAAAGAGGGCGAGAAAAGAAGGGAGAGACAGAGAAAAGTGTTGGTTACTCAGTAATTTCAAAGAGGGTTTTCGGTAATAATCTTAATTCATGTAAAACCTAAAGTACGATTACTTATCGTTATTACATAGTTTAATGCATTTAACCACAAGAGAGCCTTTGTACAGTAAACATTTAAAAATATATGAAGAAATACCAATTTAGTAAACTGAATGGTAAGTAAATAAAAATACAAATATGGCCAAATAATCAGCAAGTTTTTTTTTTTCTTTTTTGCTAACATGGTTGAATAAAAAGGCATTTTACGACACACCTATATCGATGTTGTCCACAACAAAATCTGAATATTCATCTTTAATCATTATTAGAATTACGTGTTTAGTTTTAGTAGTCCTTAAGGCAGTTCAGTATGGTTACTATTATTATTGACTACTTTCAAATTTTTTCTCATTTTTATTGTCAGGTCTAAACTTTGGTCTGGAACCAAAGACAATATAGGATGAAGTTTGATTTTCTCCAAGACTCCCAGAAATCCGTCATATGAAAGGGTTTTCTTATAACCAGCAGGCCTGGCGTTTGATGCCCTGGAAGCATTTAGTAAGCTTAGGGACTGTACTCAGCAGGTCTGGCAATGCGGGGTGCTTCCTGCAGGTTCGTGAGCTCAGAGTTTGGGAAGCCAGCACCCCTGAAATTGGTTAATAATGCATTAGCTGGAAAGCTGGGTAAAAAAACTTTCATGTAAGATATAATGGGGTCTTTTCTCTGTTTTTGATATATATTTGAGAATCTTTTAAAAATATTTTACAAAAAAATAGATGTTACATTCCTTACCATTTGCTCTAAAAAAGATTTTCCACTCGTTCATCTCTAGAAGGTCATCTTTGAGATGTACAAGCCAGCCCTTCACCGGGGCCTCCTCTCGTATTCATATTTCACTTTCTTTCATTCGGTGGCCTTTATTAGCTGAGCTCCTGGAGCTTGTAGCACATTTTAAACAGCAACACTGGGAGGATGTAAATGCAGAATAATGTATCAGGACTCAAATTTGCATGGTCAAATGTCAAAAAAATTAGGCCTTCCCCGGAACCATGTCAAGAGAAATAACATAAGTGGGCAAACTCAACAGCAGGCGTGCCATTATCGTTTAGCGCAAGCTGTCATCACTGCCAGCCAGTGGAAGCAGCGGTCATTAGCTGGAACTCTGCTGGGGGAGGTTGCACTTCTTCCCTTTCCTTTTCTTAAAAGATTTTTATTTTTTCCCCATCATCTGACAGTATTTCACAGAACGCCGCGATGCGATGTTGCCTCCCTGACAGGAAAGTCAAGAGGTGGGAGGCGGCGCCTTTGGGTGGCAGTGGGGAAGTGTGAAAGGCCAGTGAGCAAAATCTGTAATAGTCCACTGTCAGCTGGAGGGTGCAGGAATTGCATTACCTATCGGATAAATACTCATTAAGAGTAATCACTTTATTTCAGCTCTGTAATGACATTAACAAGCTTGGAATACAGGGAATTACATGAGTCAGAACAAATAATTGAATATTCTACTGCAGAGGGAACACAGCACAAGCCTGCCTTCGTGTCAGGTGGTTTCTGAAGCTAGCGCAAGCATGCAATTAGATAATAAGCTTAAACAGCATTAAATTGGCACTATTCGTACCACCACTGAGAAAAAAGGAGTATTAATTGTTCAGCTCGAACCTGCTTGTAATTTCATGCAATACAAATACTAGTAGGGCTGCCCTATTTTTATGTAAATGAACTTATACACGGGGTTTAAACACATCAATAAAATGGAATATAAGGAAAATCTGAGGAAGAATGTAGGAAAGATAAACAATATATACACAGAGGCTCATTATGAGCCAGTCTAAGTGGGGGAAGGTTTTCTCTTTGAAAGAAAAGGAGATGAGTAAAAACTTGTCCAAGTTTTAAAGCAATTTCAGGTTACCATATAAGGTGAATAAGTGTTCTCTCTCCATATATATTTTTTTCCTCAGTATTTTTAGAAAGCAATGTTTTCAAAGTCATTATAAAATCTTCCAAATGTATATAATGTGGAGAGATTCGTGGGTGGATGATTTAAATAGAGATACAGACAAATGCACTTCCCTATATGCGTAACGGGTATCGGGGCTTCGTTAATCATGCGACCCGTTATGAGAATGTAAACATGCCACATAGAGGAGAAGATTCCGTGTTGTGGTGAGCAAGAAAAGCAAGGCGAAAGCTGGCAAGTGCCTCGTGTCCCCTAACTTGTTTGATTCATTAGCAAGCTAGGGCCCCGAGAGAAGAGAAAGCTGCATTTCTGACACCTCGTCCCAGTGACACTGCCACACGGGAGTGTCATTTGGTGTCCTAGATCCCCCGATTGCCTTAAGCATGAGTTAACCTGATGTGATGCGTCAAATTACACAAGCTGTTGGAGAGTGCCGAGGAACGACCCGGAAACCCGCAGCCGACACTGCCCTCCACGCAGAGAGGGGGTCTTCCCCTGCGAGGGCCGCTGGCCGGATCAGAGCTGATGAGATGAGATGTGAGAGGCCGGGGACTCTGGGGAGAGCCATTTAGGAGGCGTCGATTTTCAGTTGGTTCCTACCACAACTCCAAACCGGTGCAGTTATTCAGACAAGCCAATCAGCTCTGGATATTTGATAGGCAAACTCAATAATCATTTATAATCCTGACAGGTTAAGGGTCTCCAAGGCAAACTGCAATATACACAGTGGGCTTGCAAATAAGAGAAAGCAAATAAAGAAATCTCTACATTCCTGAGAAAATGTCTTTTCTTTCTCTGGTCCTACAATCTTCCAATCAGGGGTTTTCTGTATCATTCCATCCTCGCAGGACTTACAAAACCATTTTAAATCTATTTTTCTAGGTAGATGACCAGGAAGCCTTCATCTTAGTACTTCTCTGTAACTCATGCGGCTGTTTGAAAGTTATTATTTAATAAAGGCAAGGGAAAGGGAAATTAGTTCCTACTTTAGAACCCTTTAGAATGTGTCAGTAAAAGAACTGAGCTAGAAATTTGAGTGTTTATCATATCTGTCGTATAAAATAACTTGAAATTGATGGAAGGAAGATTATCTTCTGGCCCGATGTTTTTGAGGAAATAGCACCTACCCTATTGCATTGCTCATGGTAGGTATCCAATTCATCTTTAGAAAAAAATCCAGGAAAAATGATACAGTCCCAGTAGAAAATTGGAATTAAAATTAAGCATACTAGTAGAAATATTCTCTCCTGTCTTCCTTCTCTATCTTTTTCTCTCTTGTTATAAAATGATTCTAGTTTCAGTTATGAGAGTCAGTTGTATCTGCTCTTAGCTTACATAAAATGTGTTCTGTATTACACAAATAACACTGTCAATTACCATTAATTATTCCCTATATACTTACCTATGTGCTGGGTACATTAGGAGGTATTAGAATTATAAAATCTAGCCTCTGTTTTCATTCCCATTGGGTTAACAACATTCATGAGACAATTATGAAAGAATACAAGAAAACAGGAATGACATTATAAAAAGCAATAACCCAGAATGAATTTACAGAAAAGGAGCTATTTATGTCTCCAATCAAAAATATTAATTGATCACTTACTCTGTGCCAGGTACTACACGATGTGCCAGAGGCAGATTATGACATCCTCCATGTGCTTGAGGAACTTCACTCGCCTGGAGGAGACCAGCATGGACAGTGAAGTGGAGAACTTGGTGTTCACTGTGTCTTTTCTTTGTCAAAGAAATTTCTTTGGAAGAAGCATTCTTGTCAAGATGAAATCAGGGCAGACATGACTTTTGGCAGCGCCGTCCTGTGGGAATGTGGCAACCACATGACATGAGCTAATGGGACAGGAAGGTGACTCCAGCTAGGGAGATGGAGAAAGGTCAAGTGTCCTCTAAATGACCCCTCTCCCCGACCATCCCACCTAACCTCCAGACGCCTCATCTTCAGGAGAGCTGCCGAAGTCACCACAAAGTGGGGAGGGGGAGGCTGGAGGAGTCGTGTCATTATTACCTTTCGTTGACGCAGACAGAACAATAACGTTCCACATTGATGCAGAAATCTGGAAGGAAAAAAAAGAATGAGTTACCTGGTGGGAACGTTCCAAAAGGTGGAGAACGGGGTGGCTGCCCCCTCAAAGGAATTGGAGCTCTATTCCAGATTAGTTTGATAGTGATAAAAAAAAAATTATCCAGCCTGAGCCTTAGAGAAAGATAAACTTGGATATATTATTTGAAAGTCATGAAGGCTTGAGAGAACGTGCTCTTAAGGTCAGTGTTGCTACGGCAAGAAGTTACCGGGGAAAGTACCAGAGATGAGGCCGATCTGTAACACCACGAAAACGAGATTTATATTTTTCGCCTGAAAGTGATAGAGAATGAGAATAATTTAGAATTTCATCACTGTGAATCATTAAGGGCTTATTCTGGTTTCTCACCACATTGTAAAGATGAGTCTGGAGGAGGCTGCAGGCAGCCAGAGCGGGAAGCAGAGCACCCAGCCGTCTAACCTGGCGACTTGGCATAACTCACCAGAGGAAGGACTGTATAGGGCGGAAGAACAGGTTTGGAAGTTTTTCACATTTGAAAGTTGAGACGGTGTGCAGGTAGCTTTGTTCTGTGGGCAAACGGCAGCTCAGCATGTGGGTGGCTGTTGTGGCCATGGACACGCTTTGCCCAGGAAACACGTGTGGAGTAGGAACCAGGAGATTTTTCAGGACAGATTCCGACACCATTCAATTTTACACCCAGGGAGATGAAACCTGCTGAGGAAACTGGGAAGTTGTGAGTGAAGTTGGAGGAAACAGCTGTGATGCCATCACACAACGGCCGGAGGGATTCTCAGCAGGGAGAGCTGAGTAGGGCCAAGGAGAAAGTACCTCAAACTTAGCATGACCCCAATCAGACATATGATTCCCCCATCTGACAATATCTTATAATTTTAGCAACTTTGGTGACTAGTGAAACCGGCCTCCCGGTGACGTGACTGAAGCCACCTGCCTTTGGGCGTTGTCTTAGAAACATGCCACGGGCCCTCCTTCCCTGCCTCTGCACGCTGCTCCCTGGTTCCAAGGACCACCCTGTCTTGCTTAGACCCTTCAGCAGTATTGCCTCTTCGACAAATATTTGCTTCCTCAAACCCATTCTGGTCCCTTCACACAAATCCCATCGGTTGTCCCCACAGCGGCCAGAAGTATCTACTCAGAAATCAGAACTGACCGTTTCTGTTGCTTGCAGGCCGTTCGCAGAGTCCCACTGTTCCTGAGATTGACCCAAACTCCTGCCAGGGACAGCCCAGCACGGTGGGCAACTGCCGCCCAGCCCCACCTGCCTTCACAGCTGGCGACAGTACCGGGGTTTTCTGAGTTCTGGACAATCCAGATTTCCCTCCGTCGCTGGGCATTGGGATGTGATTTACTTTAAACTCCTCGGGCTCGTCTCTTCATCTTTGCATCGGTAATCATTATTATCTCTTTTGGTTTTAATTTAGTGACCATTTCCATGAGATGGAATTCCCCTATACACTTTCTGTAGCAGCACCAATTTCAACAGTTATTTACATTTATTTGTGTGGTCGTTTGGTTGCTACCTGCCTGCTCCCTGGCACCCCAGGGGAGTTCCACAGGAGCTCCATTTCCGAGCTATATGACCATCAGAGAGCAAAGGCCTTGGTTTCTGTCTTGTGTCATCACTAGCGTGCAGCCTCACACCCTGAGGTGGCTACTTAAGCAGGTAGCATGGCATCTGCATTCCAACTCAGAGGGAAGATGAGGAATGTGCATGTTTGCTCGTTGTTGCAACCTCAGAACTGCCGGACACAGAGCAGGGGTGCAGTCTGAGCAATACACATGGGAATACATGAAACAATGAAAAGTCAAGTATAAAGAATACCGCAGAGTTTCCATGGACTTTTGTAAGGAATGGTCACTTGTGGCTTCATAGGTAACAGGTTCGGAATAATATATAGAGAGTTACTGATTCTATTAGTGTGAAGAATAAATAAGAGGTGCAAGGAAATGAAAAACTCAGTTAACTGTTCTTCTATTTTTATAGCTCACTTTTAAGAGGTAAGTGATACGCAGCGCACAAAACCACAAGGACATTTTCCCTTGTTGTATTTTTAACAGTCAGAGTCTTGGCCCTGTTTACAAGCTGAGAGGACAATATAGTGAGGAACAAAATTATGTGTTCAAAGCAGAGCCACTCCAAGGGCGTGTGAGTAGCAAGTCACACAGGCACAGGTCTCAGGTGGGCCCTGCTCTAGGTTCAAAGCTCTCTGTCACAGTCTTGAAATTATTAATAATTTTATCTTTGAACTTGTGTCTTGCAAGTGAAGTCCAACGGATAACGGAGCAGTGTGTAAACGGAAAGATGTGTGTGTGTTCACCATGCTTTGCCACACTTGTTGCATGTATCATTTGCAGTTGTTATGTGGCTCGCACAATCTGTGTAACGTATGCTCACTTGGAGTCTCACCAGACTCCCCTGCTCTGTGGGTCTCATGTTCCCTGTCAGCACGTCTGTGGCTGAGTAAGTGGGGCGCTGTCAGCAGTTCCTGTCAAACCATAACTTGCTTCAAATGCAGAAAGAAAGTAACGTCGAGCCAGAAAAATCTTACCATCCATCAAAATATCACATGAATAAAGTATCAGTATTTACTGTATTATATAGAATTATTGGCCAGCTGTGGTGGCTGACACCTGAAATCCCAGCATGAGGCGGGAGGATAACTTGAGGCCATGCGTTTAAGATCAGCCTGGGCAACATAGCAAGAATCCATCTCTACAAAACAATTTAAATATTAGCCAGGCACGGTGGCATACTCCTGTAGCCCCAGCTACCCAGGAGGGTGAGCAGAGAGGATCATTTGAGCCAGGGTGTTCCAGTCTGCAGTGACCTATGATAGTGCCACTTCACTCCAACCTGGGCAATAGAGCGTGACCCTGTCTCTTAAAAAAAATATATATGGCACCAAAATTTGATTTTTTTTCCAATTTTTAATTTATGTTTCTATACTTGTATCATTATTATTCACATTATATTTCATATATAATAAATTACAATCCATTATTTCAAGGATTTTTACCATATTCAAAGGGAATCCCTTCTACATTTTGCCATTACAAATGATGTTGGTTTGCATTATAGTAGACATCTGTAGTAGTTAGAATTAAGTTTGGCTGTGAGTGACAGAAAACACAAAGTAATAGTGACTTAAATAAGAGAGAAGTTTTCCTACATTAAAGAAGTTTGGAAGTGGAAATTCTAAAGTCCCATAATCTTTGGGGACCAAGGTATATTATCTCTCTATTCTGCTGTTATTAGAAGAAACTTCATACTTCAAGATGGCGGCTTGAGCACCAGCCTTCATATATATATTCCAGCCAAAGGTGAGGCTGAATGTTGAAAAAGATTGTACCATCAGCACAAGCTTTGAGGGAGGTTAGGAAATACCATCTTTATTCTTTGTGACCATGTGCCCAGCTACAAATTGGGATGTATACTGTGAAGAAGGAAAAGATTGGTATGGGAGAAAAAAATAAGAATCTCTGCTTCAACAGTTTTTCTCCAGCTGAGGCTATTTCCTTCCATTTCCTTATGCTAGAAGACTTTATCACTAATAATGAAAAAATAATGGAAGTATGATATTTTAAATGAAACCAAGAAATCCTCAAACATATAAATGTATAAGTTAAGCTTTTCAAAACACCCAATAGGAAAAGTAAAATAACACAGCAGCATTCACCAAATCCCCAGAGCAGTTTTGTAGAGTATCTTTATCGTCCTCTGTGCCGCCTCCTCACCCGAGGACAGAGCAAATCCTGAGTTGTGAAGTCAAGTTCTGTATAGTTGAGTCTGGTTTCCAGTCATGATAAAAGCTCTGCACAAGGATTAAAGTTATCACCCACATTTTCACATAATATATTGCATATTTTTAAAATATTCTCAATGGGAAATACTAATATTGAGCAAAGCTATTAACCAAAAATAGGTCAGGTAAAGACAACCTGTACAAGAGTGAGGCTGACAGTGGAATATTAGTGCCAGGTCAGTGTACCTGGGCTGGGGCTGGTGACTCTGGTCCGTCAATCATGGCATGGACTCATTTCCTATTCCGTGGGGTGGCAAGGGTCCTCCATTCTTATTCAAACGTTGCTGTATTTCCATGACCAGCTAGCTGTGGCTTTGGGCAAAATGCCATGCTAGTACTTGAACGCTTTGTCTGCATATTTGTCTAGATGGTAGATTTGTTTGCAGACATGAGCACTGTGTCTGAGGTCTTGTAGCCTTGAGCTGCTACATGTCAACAGCTACTGCCGAGAGTTGAAATCAAGGGAGCCTTTTTTTTCCTCTGCATATAATGAGGGATTTTTTTCTCTTTAATCTGTTAATAAAATAATTATATGAACAGTTTCTTTAATGTTTTTTAATGTTAAATGCCAGGTAAAATGATTGAAAGGTGAGATATAACACTGTCCTTTTTCTCAAATGATATTAATTTCTTTATGTGAAATGCAGGAAAATATAAACACAACTTGTAGAATTAACTGGAGAGTTTAACAAATTATTAAATAAAAATATCAATAGAGAAAAAATCAATTATGCTCTTAACCAAAAGCAGCAACTATTTATAAAATATAATTTTTAAAATCTCATTCAAAACAGCAACAAATATACATATGAATAAATGTAACTAAAATATGTAAGAGTTTTATATTAGAGACTATAAAGCCTTTTTGAAATACATAGAAGGGGACAAATGAATAAAAAGGCATCCCATATTCATGAATGAAGTAAGCACATAATTTTACCCCAATTTCTTCAATATATACCTTGAAATTTACATCGAATTTCTCATTTTTCCTATAGAACTAGATAAATTTATCCCAAAACTTAGTAAAAGTCTAACAGTAGCCATGATAACATAAGAAGTGGAGACTCTCACTTTACCAAACAGCAAGAATGACTATAAAGCTGTAGTATTTAATGTCACGTAGGAATTGAGATGTACAAATAAACTGAGGGAACGATAGAAATTACAAAAACAAACACTAACAAAACTTATATAATCCTGTATGAAATTAATGTATGAAAGACGTGGCCCTGAAAATCAATGGGGTAACTGACTATCCATCTGAAAAATTAAAATTAATAGAACTGTGATGTTTTAAAAACAAATGATCAAAACCAAACTTCAAGTTATGTAGGGAGACATACTGTAACCTCCAGGTTTGGTAGGGTTTATTGAATAAGGCATAGAAACAAGGCCGGGCTCGGTGGCTCACGCCTGTAATCCTAGCACTCTGGGAGGCCGAGGCGGGTGGATTGCTCGAGGTCAGGAGTTCGAGACCAGCCTGAGCAAGAGCGAGACCCCGTCTCTACTAAAAATAGAAAGAAATTATATGGCCAACTAAAAATATATAGAGGAAAAAATTAGCCGGGCATGGTGGTGCATGTCTGTAGTCCCAGCCACTCGGGAGGCTGAGGCAGTAGGATCGCTTAAGCCCAGGAGTTTGAGGTTGCTGTGAGCTAGGCTGACGCCACGGCACTCACTCTAGCCCGGGCGACAGAGTGAGACTCTGTCTAAAAAAAAAAAAAAAAAGGCATAGAAACAAGAGAAAGTGGGGAAAAAACTACAATTTTTATTACATTAAGTTCAAATAAAACTTTCTGCATGACTGAAGCACCCTAAACTAAGTAAACTGAGAGGTCACAGATTAGCCACGGACTAGGGAAAGACCATTTCAATGCACGAGACAGACAAAACATGAGCATTCGTAATACGTACCATTCCTGTATTGCTGTGTTTAAAAGCCCCAGTGGAAACATCAGCAGTAGCTGTGGACGGGCACAGTTACAACATGAAAGGACTGATGAAGACATGAATCTCACTTGTAATCGGTGAAATCCAGTAACAGCCAACTTTAAACCTGTACATTAGGAAAAGATCAAAAGTTCAGATACTAGTGGAAGTGTGATTTATTATGACTACTTTGGAACGAGGTCTGACAATATCTGCTAAACCTTAAAGAGGTGTATCTATCCCATGGCCCAGTGGTTCTGCAATTCCACCACTGCATGTCTATCCAACAGAAAAATCAGTGTGCAATGATTTTTATTACAGTATTATTTGTAATGGCCATTAGTCCACTGTAATATTTAATCTTCCTACCAATAAATTAATTGCTTTGTATTTTTGTAAGTCTCAGTGTCAGATAGAATAAGTCTTCCCACCCTATTTTTCAAGCATGTGTTGTCTATTCTTGGTTCTTTGCATTTTCATGTAAATTTGGCAATCAGCTTATTAAGTCCTATAATTGAATATAGATCAATAGGGGGAAATTGACATTTTTATAATATAAAGTCTTCCAATTTATGAATATGGTATATTCCTCCACGTATTTTGGTCCATTCTGTTTTCTCTCAGTAATGCTTAAAAGTTCCCTGAAAAGACTTGTCTTTAGTTTGTTACACTATTCCTAGGGACTTGATATTTCTTATGCTGTTGTAAATTGTTTCTTTGCATTTTATTTTTGAATTGCTGGTTGTGGAGATAGAATTACTTTCTAAAGAAGCATTTGTAACCATCAAAGTTATTAAATTCTGATAATTCTAACAGTTTACCTATAGATTTGTTTACTTTTCCTTTCATGTAATCATATAATCTTTAATGAATTAGTGTAGCTCTCACGGTGATAGATTCCCTTAGTTTTTATTTTTCTGAAATATTTCTATTTTACCCTCACTCTCAAAGATATATCATTGGGTACAAAATCCTACATTACCTATTATTACTGTTATTATTTAGCACTCTAAGATATCATTCCACGGTTCTCTGGCTTTTATTTTTGCCAGTGAGGCATAGAATACCAGTCTCAATATTATGCCTTTAAAGGACTTTTATCATTGACTTCTTTAAAGTTATACTCTTTTTATTGACTTTATGTTGTTTGCCTATGTTGTATCTGACCATGAATCTCCTTTAACATGCAATTTTTTAAAAATCTGTAGATTTACGAGTTTTGTTAGTTTTGGAAAAAATTTTAGACTTAAAAAAAATTATTGCTGCTCTCTACTCTCACTTTTGTATTTTTGAATGTCAAAGAAAAGTTAAGTTCAACCTGCTCACCAAATCAGCTATATCTCTTTTCTTCACATCCTTGTTTTCTATTCTTATTGATTCATAATTATTTTATATACCTTTTATGCTCTATTTTCCAATTCATTGGTTCTTGTGTTAGCTGTGTCTAATCTGCTGTTAAATGGGTTTGTGGAGACCTTGACTTTGGTTATTGTATCCTTTTTCTAAGAATTTCTCTTTTGTTCTTTTTTAAAAAATCAGCTATGATATTCTATAGTGTCCAGTTTTCTAACAAAATATTCAAACTTATCTTGAATTTAATTTAAAATAGTAAACATAGCTGTTTTACAACATGGGGCTACTAATCCCAACATTGGGAGCCCCTATGGGTATGTTTTTATTGTCTACGTTTCTGCAGATTCTCACTCATGGAGTCTTGGTTTCTTGTGTTTTTAGTTTAGTTTTGTTTTGTTTGTTGTTTTTATTTTCTTTCATTGGTTTAGAGTCTTGCCTATTCTAGCTAACATCAAAAAGGAAATTGCATATTTACTCAATGTATAAACAATTTAAAATATTTGTCAAAGTCCTTCTTTTCCAGAATTCACTTTCCAAGTGTAAGACAGGTGGATAACTAGGTTATCTTCTGTACCCAAAAAGGGCAACTGTTAAGGATGAAAAATTTGAAGGTTTCTTTTCCTTCCACTGAGAGAAATTGGAGCAATTTATTGCTGGTTGCAGGTCTTCTAGGCGTTCCTGTAGTGTGATTTTGTTTTTAATTAATGGACTTTATTTTTCAAAACAGTTTTAGATTCACAGAAAAACTCAGCAGATGGTATAGCGTTCCCTCGCACAAATACCCTCCCATAAACAGAGTTTCGCCTATTATTAATATCTTACCCTACGGTGCACTTGTTCCAACTAATGAACTAATTATTGATTAATTATTATTAACTAGTTAATACTTAAGATCCATTCTTTGTATTGTACAATTCTGAGTTTTGACAAAGACATAATGTCATATGCTTGTCATTATAGTGTCACACAGAGTAGTTTCAATGCCCTAAAGATCCTCTGTGTTTCACCATTCTAGCTGCAACCCCAAACCACTGATATTTTTACTTTTTCCATAGTTTTTCCTTTTCCAGAATTTCATGTGGTTGGAATCATCCAATGTGCAACCTTTTTAGACTGGCTTCATTCACTGAGCAATATGCACACCAAGTTCCTACATGTATTTTCCTGGCTTGATAACTCATTTCTTTTTATTGCTGAATATTACATTTTATAGATGTACTCAAGTTTGTTTATCCATTCGTGTATTGAAGGATATATTGTTTGCTTCCAGTATTGGGAGATTATAAATAAGGTTGCTACAAAAATTCTTGTGCAGATTTTATGTAAGCTACAACTTTGCCCCAGAATCTCAGGACTGTGTGTTGTGATTTTGCCACTGGGACTCACAATAAACTCCACATGAATCTCTTTCCATTGCTGCTGCCTTCTCCTCCAACCCATAGTCTCTACCAGGTTACGGAGTCCAAATGGCCTGGCTACTTGCACTGCAGCCTGGTCTTCTAAAGATACTGCTTCCCATCTTGGCACCACTCAAAGCTGTCAGGTTTCTGTGTCACCCACTGTTGATGTCCGTCACCAGTTCAACATTCCTGGTGTGGAAGGAGTGGCATTCAGAAGCCAAAGAGGCCTACCGTGCATGACTCCTCTTCTTTGTATAGGGAATGCAAAATGCATTTCTCCTACCTCGGAAATTTACTTCTACCTGCCGTGCCTCTGACCACCGGACTCTTAAATTTTATTCAAGTGGCAGTTCTCTGAGTCTCCACAGAGCTCATAATTCACCCTCTGGAATACACGTGTGTTCCCAAGGCCTTCAGTGTTACAGGCTTCTCTTATTCACTGCCCAATCTGCAGGATGTCACTATGCAATGGACCAGCATGGCTGAGCCCCATGTCTGAAGATGGCGGCCCACTCCTGTTCAGACCTCCTCTCTGCCACATCTGCTGTCTGCTCACAGGCTGTCCTTGAATGCAGCTTAGTGGATGAGGGAGCTTGTGGTTAGAAGGACAGTGTCAAACCTGCCCTGCATGGTCTGCCCACTCCAAGCCCTGTGGATGTTGTATCTGATTCTGCTGGAGGTGCAAAGACCCTGTTATGCTCAACAGTTTGAGGGCTCAAGAGGCCCTCAGGTCAGCAGACCTGTGGGTTGTGCTGGGACCCATCACGGGCTCCATCTCCATTCACTGATAACTGGGCAGCCTCCGTGCACGTTGCTGGCCCTTCCCCAGCAGTCTCTGTGCATTTTTTAAAAATCTTCTTAATAATGTTTTTTTTAATACTCCAGGGAATTCAAAGAAAGCTCACAATAGACTGTGTATGTCTCTCAGTGTCTCTGAACCTCAGTTTCTGCAGCTGCTGAATGGGAGTCATAATCACATTGTTAAAATAATTAAATGAGTTTTGGGCATAATCTGTAAGCTCTAAAATCCTCATCCTCAGCAGAAGAGGCTAACAGAGACATTTCTATTATAAAACAAGGGACACTGGTTTTGCTGGCACGCAGCCTAACACTGAGTATTGTTCCTTTAGTGTTGAAGTTTTATAGTGTGCGTGGGCGAGGGCCAGGGAGCTCACGGCTGTCTCGGTCCGTTCGCCAAGTGCTGTACACACGAGACAGGATGTAGAGTCCCAGGCACGGAGGCCCCTGCTGGCAGAGGGACAGTGTGGCTCACAGCAGTGGTGGGGCCTCTGCAGATGTGAAGGAGCTGAGGAAGAGCCAGCGCCTTTGCCCGCAGGCCAGCAGGCAGCCCAGCTAGCAAGGGGTGGCAGTCTGGCTTTAGTGCCACTGCCCTCCGCAGGGCACCTGTGGAGGCCACCGCTGGTGCTGGTGTCACCCAGCATCATCACTCAGCATCTATTCCTTCCTCCCTCTCAGGAGTCCAGGGTCGGATACTGTTCAAGGTTGTACCTGGTCTGTCTGGGTTGCTACCACCGAAGGCCGCGCCGACTGGCTTATACGCAACCGAAATTTATTCCTCACAGTGCTGGCGGCTGGAAGTCCAAGAGCAAGGCGCTGGCAGCTTCTGAGTCTGGTGAGGGCCTGTTCCTGAGGCATAGGTGGCCCCTTCCCACTGTGTCCCCATGTGGTGGAAGGGGCAAGGTGGCTTTCTTGGGCCGCTTTTATAAGGACATTGAACCCATTCAGGAGGACTCTGCCCCCCTGTCCCAGTCATCTCCCAAATGTCCCATCTCCCAGTAACATCATCTTGGGAGTTAGGATTTCAACATTTGAATGTGGAGGGGTGCAAAATGTCCAGTTGGTAGCCAAGGCCACGCCTCACCGTGTCTCCTCTCCCGCTAAGCCCCCGGCTCCTTGCTCCCACTGCACCTGCTCCGCCCTGGCCGCCTGCTTCCCAAACATCAGAAGGCAGAGCGCCTCTACTGTTCTTCTAAAGCCCACAGATTTGGATTTTCAAGGGCTATATTTAAAAGAAAAGAGAAAATACAACAGTACTGACTTGCCTAACACCTTTGCGTTTCTGCCCTAGGGGTCTAATTCTCCTGGAGGCCAGCTCTCCTGGAGAGCTTCCCGACAAACTGAGGAAGGGTCGAGCATTAGGGAACATACGGCTGAAGGACTAACGTCATACAGCTTAAGGTGTCACAAAAAGGCGGACAATAAGAAGGCGTCCATGAGAGCAATCCCCTGTGCCCAAATCAGCTTTAAACCGGGTCATTGAGTCCCCCGGGTCCTTGTTTTCTAAAACGTGTTCTCAGAGCCAGAGTTCTGTCCCCAACTCTGCGTCTGACACATGCACCGTGACCCACGGTCGATCACCCCACGGGGCTTCTATTTTCACTTTTTCTCCTTATTATTTTTCCCTTTTCATCTTGTCTTCCACTTTAACAAAGACCACAGGCTAGGAGGTCACAGGCTTTAAGAACAAATAATTATATAGAAGAGCAAAGACTCAGAAAGGCCTCTCATGTCATCCAAGTTCAACTACACGGCCAGCCCGGAATAGCGGCCCGCACTGCGCAGACTCAGCGGGGCCGGAGCGCGTGCGCAGCCGCAGTCTCGCGGTGCCTTTCCGGGCTCCAGGGCCCTCGCGTGGCGCCTCTTGGTGCCGCACTTTATTAACACAGCTTTGCTTATTAAGTCACATAGCATGCTCTTACCCGCTCCAACAATGCCTTCTGTATTTCACATGAGACGCACAACAGGCTGCTGCTTCCCTCTCTGCGCGAGTCGCACAGGCTGCTCCCTCGGAAAAGCCACATCAGGGCCTGGGCGAGGGCTGGCATTTTCCTATAAATGGCAAGTTTTATATCAATGTCAGATTAGCTGTGTGGTTGTTGAAACACTGAAACCTTCTGACCGGCTGACAAGGCAGGATTTCCAGGAAGAAGGCGACATTTCTGAGGCATCTGTATCTCCGAGGTTTTGATGCATTAGTTGATCTTTCCCCTGATGGCCAACGATAAAGACACCCTTGTCAGTATTTAAAAATAATAAAAAAAAGTATCCTTTTTCCTTGCTCTGTTCTTCTCACTTCAAATCCTGGTTCCGAATGACCTGTTCCAATATTAGCACTGGAGATTTGGGCTAATGGAAGTGGGCACCCCTGTGACAAAAGGCCAACAATCTATCGTCCACTGAAGTTAGCTGTGCAACCAGAACATTCTCCCAGGCCAAACAGTGGCTCCTCTTCTCACAGACACTCCCTACATGTTAGAAAAGGTGACCTAGGGTGTCGCATGGTTTTGTAACTTGCTCCTGAGCAGACAAATGGTGGGCTCTCTGGGGAGGGGCAATGCTTGAGTCAGAGAGAGTAACCTCCTTGCGCTTTTACAAAAGGCCATGGTATCACGATGATTTTCACCTTGAAAGAGAAACATGCTTTATCCTTAGGTAGTATGAATCACGTAGCTGTACACCGAGCCCCATATACTCACAGCCCATACATGGAAGAAACACATTTCAGGCATTGCGTGCAGAGATTTCGGTGGCCCTCGATTCACTCACTTGCAGGCAGTGGCAGCAATCCACCTCTGCTGGTTTCCTTATATCTTTGTGCTTTCTTTTCTCTACCCCATATTTTAGACATAAAATACCTGGTCAAGTGAATGAAATCGTACAATGATACTTTGCACTTGGAAGAACAGGTACAGCTTAGGTCAGTGGTGGAGCAACCAACTCTGGCCCAATACCCACCCCTACCCCGGCCTCCTATCCAGTGTTGCCCTGGTTGAGTCACTGCCTTGTGTTGTCATCTTTCCCCAACTGCTGGCAGCCCTTCCTTCCTTAATGTGAATAATAACAATGATACCAAGTTACCCAAATTCCTCCTGCACTTCTTAGAACCTAGGCAACTTTTGAGCAATGAAATTTCTAAAACCCATCCACAATTATGATTTCCTTGCTTAAAACCCTATAGGAGCATGTTACTGCCTACCAGATAATTCTAAAACCCTTATCTTGGCAATCAAGGCTCTCCGTGGTTATTCCTCAACCTAACTTTCCATAAATGTTGTCCACAGCTGCCCTTTATTAATTCCACATTTAGGTCAAGTTGTATGATCTGTGTGTCCCCAGACCTGGCCTACAGCTTCCCGTCTCTATTCTTCCCCCACTTCCGCCTGCCTAAATCTTACACACTCCACAAAGCCCAGGTCGTATGCTCTCTTCTCCACAAAGCACCTCTGTTCCTGTTAGACAGCAGAAATGCCTTTCCTTGGGTAAGTTTTCAACGTTGTGTGAATATAAACAGCTTCCGCCTAGAGGTGATGCTTTTTGATGCCTTTACACTCATGAGACTCAGCTCATAATATTTTGTGCATGTAAGAATGAATAAATTAAAACTATTGGTATAAATTAGAACTATTTTAAGAGAGTGAAGGTTAAGAGAGGAAACTCTCTCTGTCACATATCCAAAAGTTGTCCTGTTTTCAAATCTAGCCTAATTTACCTGAGGAGTCAGACGTCATCATTTCATTTGTGGATTCTGTTCTGGCTTCAGAGGGTTAACGTGGCCAGGAGTTTACAGTGAGCACCTGCGAACAGTTCCAGCGAGGGGGGCTGGAGAGCCGCTGTCTGAGGCCTCGAGGTTGGCTGGGAGCGCCAGATGGAGGAGGAATACGTTTGAAAACCTAAAGTGCTAAGTTTTTAAAAAAATATGTAAGACATAAAAATCTAGATGCACAACCAAAACAAACCTGACACAATTTTAGTTAAAATTTAGAATGAAATGCCAGAATTGAGTTAGTAATCAGGTTAGTAAAGGAAAAAAAAAAAATAGCTACCCCTATTTTAGCTTGAGTGATTATTCAGGCAAATATTCTGAGCCTGTAGTGAAAGCCTTTCTGAATAAATTGTATTCTGATAAGTATTTGCCTTGAATACCAAGTTTCTTTCCTTAAATCAACACAAAGTGAAGACCACAAACTCAAACACGGGGAGAAAACTGATTAACATTACACTCCATCTCCAACCCATCGTGTTGTTTATGATGGTTTTCCTACTCTTAGGTAGGTATAGTGTGAAAAAGAAAGTCTGCCTACCTGAAAGGAGAATAAATATATATTTAAAAAAAGTCAAATTCAGCTTGCAAAATACCCAGGGTGTGGGCACTATAATATTTCCAAAGGGATTGTTACAGAGTAGATTAAGTTTCTAATCCAAGAAAATTTAAAACATATTTCAGGGTTGATTTTACAGTGTCTGTATGGTTGCTAGGTTTTATTTTTTAATATACAAATGTATTACAGTAATGTCTGGTCAATGGTCCATACTTAGTGAGGACCGTGGAAGGTGGCAGTGGCACCTGCGAGACGACAAACTACACCTTGACTTGAGTGTGTTTGCACATCCCAGCATATTATTTCCTGCAAGACATTGTATCTCTCAGTCATAAGCTATGTCACTTTTAGGATACCAGAGGCAAAATGGGACTGATAGGAGAAGATTAAGTTGGGATCTAAAACAATTTGTGATCATAGATTGGTTCTTTAATGTCCTTCTTTTCCGTGAAATGTCAAACCACCTTCCTAGGTATTTTGACATTGACAACTGATGTCTCCATTTTATTATGGATTTTCAAATCAGAAGTGATATTTGGTTCTCTTAATCAAATTAAGAAGAGAAGCTTATCCCAGTGGGAATTTGTTTAATCTAAGAGAGCACGGTAACACAAATAGTCGCAGAATTGATTAATTATAATTGTGGTAATTTCATTCAAGTCGTGGGACATCTGAAAAATGTATGTCATTCCATAGACCCCATCGTCTGTGACATAATTGGCCAAGTTTAAATTTGAGTGACAAGTTTTAATTATTAAGCTTATGGAGACACTTATGCAAAATTCTTTCCAATCAATTGCAATTCACTTATGCTCACTTATTGATTATGTACTAGAGACTAATACATTAATCTAATACATGCTAATATTGAGCATCTATTACACTAATAGTCTTACCCCAGTGCTAGGAGCTGTAGGTGACCCAAAGGCATGATATATATGGGGCAGCTGACATGCCAGGTCTCTTACCACTAAAGTAAAATCAAGTGGAAAAATATGTAACAATAAAATCAGCAAAAAGCAGAGATGTTTGGCTAGGGAGAAAACAATTGGTAAGATTCATCAGAGTAAATTTTTAAAACTCCAAAGCTATTTCTTAAACATGCTATTTTTTATTTATTTATTTATTTATTTTTTGACTTTGTCAAAAAGCATGTTTTATTTCTTCAGATTATGGAATGGATAATAGACAGAATTTTATTATCCATTCTAAAATACATAGAGTGGTATAATTGTGGATTTTCTGAATTTCAAACTTCATAAGAAAATTATTAAATATTAGTGGATTGAGTTGGATTATCATGAAGTATTTATGAAGATAAAAATCATAATGTCTTCATGGGCTGAATGTCCTCTCTGTGCAACATCTTCTTAATGTCCCTCTTGGGGTAGAGAAGAAATCTTCTAGCATGGCTGTGTTGGATTCTCTCATATCACAGGCTAGGATGTAGTATTGAGGGGTGTGTCTGATTTTTTTTTTTTTTTGCCTCAATATACTCTCTTTTTTTTTAAATTTCAGCTTATTGTGGGGGTACAAAAGTTCAGGTTATATATATTGCCCATGTCCCTCCATCCCCCCGAGTCAGAGCTTCAAGCATGTCCATTCCCCGGCAGTTCGCATTGCACTCATCAAAACATGCTATTTTAAAAATGATACCACCTCCAAATTACCCATGGAGGCGCTTCTCTTTGGATCATCTGCTGACAGTTTGCATGGCGGGGGCACAGGGAACTCTCTACGCATCATATGCCCTAGGGCCTCTGTGCTTTCATCCAGTCAGCACTTACCACTTCAGGCTTGTGTTTGGTACTCAAATATCATTGTTTTCCAGGTTGTTGGTCCATGTGACAGAGGGACAGAGGCACCTAAATGCTCACTAGCCTCCTAGACACTCAGCTGCTTTATTTCCCTGATCACTCTGCACCAGGTTGGGGCATGGGGACGATTCTGCCACAGGGCTGGACTGGAGATGTTCTGCCACTGTGGGGCCTGGCCCTGACGTGTATGGGATTTACAGGTCACTCTCTCCTCTACTTGCCGGCTGGAAGAGACATAGTTTGAGACCACAGAGACGTGCAATGCAAGGGATCCTGGTCTTTGAGTCACTCCTCACAAGAGATAGCCCAGGGCACCTGTTCACCCGGCTGGGTTCTGCAGGAGACGCCAACCTTGACTTTGCTAGACTCACTCACTGAGCTATTGCTATCACCGGGACTCACAGAGAAATTGGCATGGCTTGTGCAGAGGTAGCGCTGTGGCCCGGGGCTGAGGAGGGAAGGCAGCAGGTGGAGTCTGGAAGCTGAGGGCTCCCCGGCTGCGGGGTCTGATGCACTGGGGCTGTGTCAGGCCAGAGTGCGCTCTGGCTTGCCTGTATGTGCTTGTTTATTCATGATTCACTGCACTAATTCAGCCATCATCGTTGGACCAGAATTTCAAAAAAGATTCCCCTCTCCCACATCTTGCTCACTTGGTTACAAAAGCCATATTGGAGCTAATAAAAAAAAAGCCACTGTTTTGAAACCTGGTTTCTTTCCCAGTTGGAGCCCCCCAGCTGACTGTGCTGGCTGGTGTGGTCGGAGGGGAAGGTTCCTCTTGCTTCCTGCCTGCGATGTGTGGTTCCCCATTTCAACACACGAGCCCCCCATGCTGAGTAGCACAACGAAAATACAACGTGAGAGTCTACAAGTGGTCAAGGCCAGAAGGAGACCCCATTTAGGGGGAAAGTGGGCTCTCTGTTTAATAAGACCATCTTCCATCGGAGTTCAAGGGCCCAAGACTGCTGAGCTTGTAATGAAATTGAAACATATGAAAGGTTTGTATTTTAGAGAAATTCTTAATTTATTTGTATGGCATGGTCCACTCATTTTAGACCCCCTACCCTGACAACATATTGTGTCGGGTTATATTTACATTCACCCAATTTAATTAATAAGTCCACTTCGGTAGATGTAGAGACACATTACTGTGATAAAATAACTCGTACTAAATAATATTTAGCTAATAATGCCAGCTGTGCTTTCATTTGTAGATTAACTTGCATTGCAAAATCTTTTTCCTAAAGTGATATTTTTAATATTTGTGTGGTTGATGATGGATAAATTCCCTCTTCAACTAAATTGTTGCATGGAGATATGAAAAATAAACCAGATAGAAACAGAGCTGTCCCAGCGAAGTTGAGTGGGGTTCCTGGGAAGATTACAGCCCGACCACTCCTGACAGAAGCTCATTAAACACCCAGTGAGCAGCTACAGGGGGTGCCGAGTGGAGGGCCCAGAGCAGGGCTGGCAGAAGGCAGACCTTCAGTGACAATTTTATTTTAATAATTTCTTGATTTCAGATTAATTTGACTGTTTCCATCCAATGCTAGGCCTGTGGAGAGAATGGATCACTTCTTGTTTTATACCAATCCTTGTAATCACCAGTGATGGTTTAATCTGTTGGGACCACATCATCCGGCCAAACAAGCTTCTACCTGCAGAAATGCACTGCTGGGTGCTCCAGTTCCAGAATTTATTTATCTTAAATTCATGTATAATTTCCTAAATGTGCTCTGCTACCGAAAGTTAAAGATATTATTCCGTCAGTGCCTGTCATAAAAACAGGCTAGAAGCAAGCATTTGTGTCGACCGTTGGGGAATACCGCAGCTTTGCACATTTCTTAACTTACCAGTGTAGGGTACACGCGGTAGCTGGCGAGCGTGGTCGCACTTGCGCATGCATATTGCCCGGTAACGCCCATCATTGTATCAGCAAAGTGACGCAGCATCCATCAGCCACAGGACTCTGCCCATCAGGGGGCGTCACACCGCCGCGCCCTGTCAATCTCCTGGTCGCCGGCCCTCAGTGCAGTGTGTCTGTATTCCATATGCAGATTCTCCAGCGAATGATTTCCCTGTTTTGTAAGCTAGACTGCACCTGTAACATGTGAGATTGAGTTAAAAATGACAAGCAGACAAGCACAAGGCACATTATCTTGACAAACTCAGCCTCCGAAAATTACCCTGGGCCTGAATTATTAAAATAACAAGGACTATTTCACTCAGCTGTGCAGAAATGATCCTAATTGTCCACTTTAGCTAAGTCCTCTCAGTCTCTGAGATCGGTCAATTTACATCGGGGCTTGCAAATTCCTCGACTCCCATTAGAGGAAAGCGCAGCAGCACCCCAGTTGCTCCCTCATTTATTTTAATAACCTGCCAAGCAGACATGAAAATGTTAAAGTTGGAAGGCTATAACATGACAGGATCCTGCCTTGTCAGAGCCACATTATAAGCTAGTTAAAATACTTTCTTTCTCCCTTTCATGTCTTTTCAGGTAAGTGGGGAACTAATTGTCAAATTACTAATTTTGTTGGCATTAATATCAATACCAAGACAAGAGGAGCATGAACTGTTGCGCGAGAGAGTTTTCTTCTACACCTTCTGCTGCTGATGGGGAAATTACCCTGGAATCAAGTGAAGAATTAAATTTGTATGATCCGCTTGCTGTTTGGTCCTAGCCCATGCTTGCAAGCACTATTTGCTAATACTGTCGGTTAAACAGGAGTGTTCCATACCGCCTGGCTTGGCTGGGGTTCCTAATGTGCAGGACATAGCGATGATAAATACATATTAAGCATTTGCTCTGTGCTAATGTAGCATGTATGTGCATATGCTTGAGGACTTCGTAGGTAAAATCCTTACATGTAAGGAACTTCCAATCTGGTCGTAGCATGGATGATCCTAAATTCAGGATTTTGCTTGTTGCCATGGAAAAATTTTTAATATCATCCCCATTCACCCTCAGAATTTTCCTGTGTTGATAAAACTATGTGATTTTCCTCATTACAGATAACAGACCTCCTATTGTGGGCTACTCCTGACATTGCCTGAAACACGCTCTTTGAAGTAGTTTGTGAAGAGTGTTCACATATGGAAAAGACAGAGTGGAAAGATGGGGTTTATGCTAAAAGTGAGGTTGTTTAGCATGAGGGTAAAATGCACCAGCCAAGAGGAAGTGGCCAGCAGCTCAGCCTTTAATCATTTTCCTTCTGGAAGCAAAAAGAAAAATGACAAATGTTTTCCAAGTCTCAGGATTTCTGGTGCTGTTCAGCTACTGGGCTTTGCTTTTGGGAAAAAGACATGGCTTGAGCTATAGAAGCCAAGTCTGTTTTCTAATTATTTTTTGTTATACTTAAAAAGAGGAAAGAGAAGAAACAGCACTATAAAATGGGACCAAATTATTGTAAGAATGATGGAACTCACAAAACACAGTTCTGCTTAAGTCGCCAATGAGAGAAAATTGTGAACTGTGTTCCTTTGATGACCATTGATTTTTCTACATAGAAACTTCTTCAGTTCATAACACAAAACCTTTGTTTTCTACCACTGGTGTCTAAATTTGGCAGTCAAACTGTGGGATGCCACAGATTCTGCAATATGAAAATGTTCAAGTATTAACTGTGCTAATTCACCACATTTGCCTATTTTCCTATAGTATATTATATTTTGATATATTTTTCTCATCAATTTAAAAGTAAATTTTTTCAGAATCATTAGATATCACAGCAACTTTGCTATTTTTCCCATATTAGCAGTTGAATTTTGTTCTGATGCACTGTTTACTCCTGCATTCTCCTCCCCAGACAGCTGAGATGTTTGCTTGTTTATTTGTTTTGTTAATATTAGGCTTTGTAGGCAAAATATTCCTCTCCAAAATTTATATACGGGCATGGAAATTTTCTCATTCAAGTAAATGAATCAATATTTAATGACATTTTTAGAAGCAGTATTTATTTATGATAATGGTGGAGAGTTGGTAACCTAGAAATGAAAACACTACAGCTGTGAGTTTTTGAAGCACATTTAACCTCACATGAGAGAGGAGTCTTAGGTAGTGACAAGGTGGAGTAGAGAAAAATACAGACATTTTTAGAACAGAGCATGTCCAGGTGGGAGAAGAGAAAGGATTTGCACGTTGGAACCAGTTGGAAGCAAGTCCAAGCTTCTGGGAAGTGGGACAGGAAAGGTCTGGTGATTTTGAGGTTGCTGCTGTCCACAGAGAGGAGGCCCACTGTGGTGCGAGGGTTCAGTCTGCTCCTGCGTGCGCGTGCACACTTCATTTCCTAGAACTGTCTGTGCTGTTGGATGTGGGATTGGAGAGTGGCCACTTCACCCAGCCTGCGGCCCTTCACCTCCCAGATTCACACTGGGCATGGTGCCAAGTATGAGAAAGTGCCTCCCTTCACACCCGCCTTTCCACCTGAACCACATGGGGGCTGTTCCCAGGGCTGTAAAATTCATCATGCCTTACACTCCTTTCATTAACGGGGACATAGGACGCATCCTCTAAAAGAATAAAAATTACTTGTGTAACAGGTTATATTATTTGACAGCAGAAGTACAATATGTAGAAGTTGTAAAAATAGAAGGTATTAATCTGCTTAGGCTGCTGTAAACCAAATACCATGACCAGGTGACTTCAACAACAGACATTTGTTTTCTCCCAGTTCTGGGGGCTGGAAGTTCGTGATCAGAGTGCCGGCATTGCCATTTTCGGCTGATGGTCCTCTTCCTGGCTTGCGGACAGCCAGCTTCTTGCTGTGTCCGCACATGGCTTTCCCTTGGCCTGTGTGGGTAGAGAGAGGGCTCTCCGGTGACTCCTATAAGGACACGAATCCCATCATGAGCACCCCACCTTAGTAAACTCATCTAACCTTCATTACTTCCCAAAGGCCCCATTTCCAAGCACTTTGACACTATGGGTCAGAACTTCAATGTCAGAATTTTGCAGGGGTACATTCAATCCATAGCACAATGATTAACTGTTAACTCCAGCACCCACTTGTGCCAGCAGGTGACTGGGACTGTAAATCACACTTACAGATAAGATTCATGAAAAAAAAAGATAACATTTGGGCATTTCTTTATATATCATTTTTATGAACAAGGTGGCAGAAGTAAAGGTTAAAGAAAAATGACATTGAGCTGCTGCTACCCTTGGAAATGTGGCTGTGACACATGACTAGTAACCCAGTTTTAGGGATGACAGGTTTCTATTCCATGGTCAAACTCTCTCTCTGTCTGTCTGTCTCTGTCTCTCAACTTAGGTGCATGTCAAGCAAAAGAAAACTTTTAAAAAATGTTTATAAGAACACAAAAAATATCCAGCATCTAAAAAAGTAAAATATACATTTATATTATCAGTATGTAAAGAAGCAGGAAAATACAACACATAATGAGATGATTCAATATATTAAAACCAGCCCAGATTTTTAAAAAGTTATCAGAACTATCAAACAAGGACATTGAAATGGTTGCTACAGATTTGTGGCTGCAGCTAGTAAATATAATATAAAGAGTTTGGAAGTTGTCACTTCAGTTCTTACACCAGCAGAAAAGTTAAGCAAACTAAAATTCTCCTACTTTTTTTTGGGCCCATCAAAAAACTGAGGTTTCAGGGCAAACCACCACGATGAAATCTGAAGAGACAGGTGAATCCACAGTCACGACTGCTATTAGTCCACCTGCAGCAGAGATGCTAGTGCTAAACCAGTAGGAAAACACACGTTAACTTTGACAACTTGCTGAAGGTTGAGTATGGACTGCAGTTTTGAGAGGACACACACTTTCATGGACTTCACCTCCAGAGACTCTACCAGGTTTTTATAGTGAAGATCAGGGAAATATTCTCTCATGACTCTGGAAGGAAGAAGAGGACAATAGTCCTTATCAAACAATGCCAGTGCTCTCACCAGAACAAAGGCCGACTTCCCAGGGGAAAGGGCTTAGCAGAGCCTATCCACCAGGGAGGAAGGATATTTCAGGGAAAGCTTGAATAGTTACATTAATTTTAAACAAAATGCCTTCAAATCAAAGAAAATTATCAGGAATAAAGAGTGGTATTGTATAATGATAAAGGGACAATGCTCCAAAAAGACGTGACAATCCTTAACACGTACAAATCTCACAACAGTGCTAAAATACTTGAGACAAAAACAGATTGTACCTACTAGATAAATACGCAAATTTACTATCATAGTTGGAGACTTCAACATCTCTCATCTAGTAATTGATAGATCAACCAGGAAAAAAAAAATCAATAAGGTTATAGTTGACCCGAACAGCACTATCAATCAACTATATAATTAACATTTATAGAACACTTCGTCCAACAAATGCAGAATACACATTCTTCTCATGCTCTCATGGGACCTTCACCAAACAAGAGGACATTCGATTCATCTACTACGTCTTAAGAAATTCAAAAAATAGAAACCACAGAAAATATGTTCTCAGAACACAATGGTATTAGGTTAGAAGTCAATAATAAAAGGATATGTGGAAAATTCTTGAATATTTGAACATTGAACAGCACACTTCTAAATAACACATGAATTATAGAAGACATGTGAAGATAAATTTTAAAATAGATGAACTAAATGAATATGGAAAACCAACTTATCAAAGTTTGCAGGATGCAGTAAAAAAGTGCTTTGGGAGAAATTTGTAACATTAAGTGCATATATTAGAAAATAATAAATTTCTGAAATCAATCATTTAAGCTTCCACCTTGACCAGCTATAGAAAAAAAAAAAAAGACCATTTTAAACCTAAAACAAGCAGAATAAAATAAACAATAAAAGTTCGAGAAGAAATCATTGAAATGGAAAATCAAAAAACATTAAAAAATATCAACAGAACTAAAATCTTCTCATTTGAAAAAATCAGTAAAATAATAAACTGCAACACAAGCCAGTGTAGCCACAAACAAGGTGGAGATGATAAAAATTGCCAAATCATAAATGAGGGAATAAAAGAAATTTACCATGTCTTATCCCATGGATATTAGAAGATTAATAAGAAATACTATAAATAACTATGTGCCCAAAATTTGATAAATGAAATAGAATAATTACTTGAAAGATATAAATTATCCAAATCCACACAAGGAGAAATAGATATCTGAATAGGTGTATATCCATTAAGAAATTAAAGCAACGGTTAGTACCATTCCAGAAAAGAAAGCACCTGGCCCCACCGTGGAGGCACAAAAATCCTCCACAGTGTATGAACGAATCAGATACAAAATAAATAAAAAAAAAAATACCACTTCCAAATGGGATTTATTCATGTGTACAAAGATGGCTCAAAATTTGAAAATCAATCACCAGTGCATTAACAAGCCGAGGAAGAATAATCAAGTAATCATATTAATTGATGCAGGAAAATCATTCAACACTAAACAACATCCATTCACGATTAAAACTCTCAGCATGCCAGGAATAGAGACTGATGCGCTTACATTGGATAAAGAACATCACAAAAATGTCTACAGATAACATCGTAATTAAAGATTTATAGTTTGAGAAACAAGATACTTTCCCCCTAAGAAATCATAAATGGAGTGAACAGACAACCTGAGAAATAGGAGAAAATATTTCTGAACTATGCACCTTACAGGGGTCTAATATTCAGAATTTAAAAGGAACTCAGGTAACTCAAGAACAACAATAACAAAATAATCCCATTAAAAAGTGGGGTGGGTAAAGGACATGAATAGACAATTTTCAAAAGAAGACACACAAATGGCCAATAGGCATGTGCAAAATTGTTCAACATTCCTAATCATCAAGAAATGCAAATTAAAACCACAGTGAGGTATCTTCTTATACCCTTCAGAATGGTTATTATTAAAATGACAAAAAAACAACAGGCTGGTTATGGTGGCTCACACCTGTAATCCCAGTGCTTGAGAGGTTGAGGTAAGAGGATGGCTTAAGACTAAATGTTTGAGACCAGCCTGGGCATCATAGCAAGACCCCATTTCCACAAAAAATTTAAAAAGTTAGCTAGGTGCGGTGGCATAGACCTGTAGTTCCAGTTTTCTGGGAGGCTGAGGCAGGAGGATAGTTGAGCCTACAAGTTGGAGGCTGCAGTGAGCTCTGATCACAACCCTGCACTCCAACCTGGGTGATGGAATGAGACTTTGTCTCTAAAATAATAATAGGTAACAAATATTGGTGAATATGCAGAGAAAAGAGGATTTTTATACACTGTTGGTGGGAATGGAAATTAGTACAACCTCTATGGAAAAGAGTATGGAGATTTCTCAAAGAATTAAAAATAAAACCACTCAATCCAGCAATCCCACTGCTGGCTATCTACCCAAAGGAAAAGAAATCATTGCATCAAAAAGATATCTGCACCTGTTTGCTTAACACACACTATTCACATTACCAAAGATGTGGAACCATCCCACGTGTCCATCAAGAGGTAACTGGATAATGAAAAGGTGGTATTTTACAAATGGAATGATATTCGGCCATAAAGCAGGTGGGAGGGGGCAGGAGGGGATGAGTCCATTCACACGTAATGGGTACAGTGCACACCAACGGGGTGATGGGCACACTTACAACTTTGACTCAAACTGCACAAGAGCAAATTATGTTAACACAACGTGTGTACCCCCATAAAACTCCAAAATTAAAAAAAAAGTTAAAAATAGAAAAGAGTGAAATAATGTATTTTTCAGCAATGTGGATGGAACTGGAGGCCATTATCTTAAGTGAAACAAGTCAGACACAGAAAGACAAATACTGCACATTTTCACTTAGAAGTGGGAGCTAAGTAGCATGCACACATGGATGTAGCGCGTGGAATGACAGACCACGGGTGAGGGTGTGGGAGGGGTGGATGATGGGAAATTACATAATTGGCACAATGTGTGTTATCGGGATGATGGGTACCCTAAAAGTCCTGAATTCACCAGTGCACAATCTATGCATGTAAAAAAATTACATTCATACCCTATAAACTTATACAAATAAAAATCTTAAATAAATATAAATTTAAAAAAGCTTTGATGAAGGAGGTCAGGAAAAATGGTGCTGACTTAACTGATTTGGAATTCAGTCTGCAAAACTAAAAGCAAAAGAAACTACAGAAGCTATTTAATTCGGTTAATAAAGTTGTTTTACACAAGGTGTGGGCTGACAACTTGAATACTGGTATATGATACAGGCACACAGACAGGAATTGAAGGTCAGCTAGGTGCTGGTGGGTGGTAAGTGCCCAGATGTTCACTGTTAGAATGGGAGGCTACAGATAACCAAGGGGGCTGTGAGAGTGAGCCCTGTGGAAATGGATTAGCGCTGGAGACGTCAGTATACACTCATGTGTAGCATACCATAGATACATCCAGCTGGTTACCTATATATTTGCATAGACGTAGGTTAGTATCTGTACATACATCCTCTCGCTCTGTTAGTTAAGAGAGTGTAGAAGCAACGGCACTCCTGGAGCACTGGACACATCTAGTGTCCAGATCTTGGTTCCAAATACCCTTCTCTAATGTATAAACAGGGCTCATTTGAGTAATCGCTGATTCTAGAACTGCAGCAGTTGAATATACAATATACGAGGTGAAGGCATTGGTTTACTGTGACTACTGTAACAAACATCCACAAACGTAGTGGCTTAAAATAGCATATATTTATTCTCTGACAGTTTAAGAGCTCAGAAGTCTGAAATGGGTCTCGCTGGGCTAAAGTCAAGACGTTGGCATGGCTGCTTCTTTCTAAATGCTTGAAGGGTGAATCTTATCCTTGCCTTTTCCGGCTTGTTGAGGTTGCTGGAATTCTTTAATTGTGGCTTCATCACCTGAATCTCTACTTCCATTGTTACATTGTATTTTTTTCTTTTATAGTCAAATCTCCCTCTGCCTCCTCCTGCAAGGAACATTTGTTATGACATTTCTGGTCTACCCAGATAATCCTGGATAATCTCCACATTATAAGATCTTTACCTTAATCACACCTGAATATTTTGACATGTGAGGAAACTTTCACATGTGCCAGGGATTAGAATGTGGTCATATTTGGGAAGCCATAATTCACCTTACCACAATGCCTTTAGAGCCTCTTGTAGTGAGAGGAAGTAAAGATGTTCTCAAGGAAATGATGATGGTATGTCAGAAGGACACAAGAGCCCATGGACAAAACTCCTAGTGGCCAAACCTGGAATCATTAGTTTCCTCCTTACCTCTTTTATTCTTTTTTGGCCTTATAAGTGTATAATTGACAAATAAAAATTGCATATTTCTTAAGAATATAAATAAAGTATTAATGCATTATACTCCAAAGTGCAAAATAAGTTCCCATGAGTACATATAGATAAATGATTTAATATATAATTAAAGGGTGGCAAAAGAGAAATATCTTATACAAAAGAATTCCAAATGATTTATGTACCTTCTGTCCTACCCTCTCTTCATTATGGACTGTGGTGGTAACTTTGCAGCAGAAAAACTGACATGCACTCACTCCACCAGGTGGTCGTTATTGTCAACAGGGATAAGTCATCTTGGTAGCACATCCCCTTGACGTCATGGGATGACAACGGCATTTGCCTGGGTAGTTTACCTCCTCGAAACACATAACCTTGGTCTAATCATGAGAAAAACATCAACAAAATTATATTTGAGGGTCTTTCTACAAAATACCTGACCATAATTCCTCAAAACTGTCAGGATCACAAAAAGCAGGGAAAATCCAACAAACTGTCACAGTCAGGAGAAGCCTATGAATTAAATGTAACAGGCCTCCTGGATGGGATCCTGGAGCAGAGGAAGGACATTAGAGAGAAGTAAGACAATCTACGTAAAGCACAGACTATCATTAAAAATAATAAATCAAAATTCATCTAAGATAAACTCAAAGGGAAAAAAGCAATAGAAATTATCAAAGCTTAAACACAGAGAAAAATGAGAATCATGAAAATGAAGAGTGAGTCAGTGAGGTGTGAGTATCAGGTGGCTTGGTATGTGTGTGATTTGTGTCCTCAAAGGGGAGGACAGAAATGCAGGACAAAATAAACAATTATAGAAATAATGGCTGATATTTTTTAAAATTCGATGTACACTCTAAACCAACAAATACAAGAATTTTGGTGAATGCCAAGCAAAAGAAACATGAGGAAAACTGCACCAAGGCACGTCATAATCAATTTGGTTCAAGCTAGTGATAAAGAGAAAATCTTAAAAGCCGCAGGTGAGGGGAGGGCAAAAACAATTTTACACACACAGGCATAGAGAAGGATGACAGCAGGTTCCTCATCAGAAACAATGACGGCAAGAAAACAGTGAAGCAACACATTTACAGTGCTCAAAGGAAAAACAATTAAAGAAATATTATATAAAAAGTGGAAATAAAGACTTTTTAAAAACATACAAGGGATGAAGGGATTTATCTCCAGTAGATGTGCACTACAAGAAATGTTCAAGGAAGTCCTTCAGACCAAAGAAAGCCTAGGTAGGATGTCTGGTGAAATATAACTTCATACAAAGAAATAAAGAGCACTGGAAATTGTAAGTACTTGGATAAATATTTTTTTTTCTTTTTATTCAATTTAATTGATTGTCTAAACACAAATAACAACAATGCTGGGTGGGGTTTATAACCTATGAAAATTGAAATGTGTGACAAAAATAATATTCAGGCCACTAGGAGAAAAAATAAAGTTTGCGTTTGTATCATTGTTATACTCAATATGGAGTCACACAGCGTCACTTGAAGACAGACTGTGATTAGTTTAAGATTTACACTACAAAACCTAAGATAACCACTAAAATAACAAAAGAACATATTTTTGCTATTAAGTGAACATAATGATAAATGGAATCATAAATCAAACTCAATAATTCAAAACAGGAGGAAAAATAGAAAAAATAACAAAGAACAGAGGAATCAGATAGAAAGCAAACAGCAGATAGAAGACTTAAACCTAACTTTATCAATAATCACATTAAATATAAATGGTCTAAACCTTCTACTAAAAGGCAAAGATTGTCATATTGGATGAAAAGGCAAAACTCAAATATATATATAATTTTATTGTCCATTATACCCCAATAAGGCTGGAAAAATAAAGAAACAAATAGTTAAAAGTAAGAAGATAAAAAATATACTTCATGTTAGCACTAACAAAAAAAATTTGATTTGACTATATTAACTTAATGTAGGTTTCAAAGTTAAACAATATTACCAGGGTAAAATAAGGACATTTCATAAAGGAAAAGGGGCCAATTCATCAAGACATAAAACAATTCTAAATAGTTACTCTCCTAATAACAGCATCATAAATACGATGTGTCAGTACAGGGTCCAAGAGCAGCCCAGCACGACCCCTGTGTTCTCAAGAAGAACCTTGTGCTCAGCGTAGAATGTGTTGGGAAGCTCACAAAGCGCATTGTGTAAAATGAACTCAGAGCACAGCCAATACATCCTTGTTCATGCTGTAGGGGGCATATGTAAACTCGTCCTGGAACTGCTCGCCTAGACATGTGTCAGTAGCCTTCAGGCATACCCCAAATTTTTGCCTTTTAGACCTCAGGGGGCAACAGTGAGGGGTCCTTCTACTTCAGCATGAAGTGGGATACATGCAGCCACGCTGGCCACATTGACTGTGGAAAAGATCCACTAGCCATGAGGGGCTTATACATTGCGAACGGCTAAATCTTATGCACCTTTCTCTTCTCTTCCTATAAGTAAACACTGTACACCTTGCACCTGATGTGCATGCTGTCTGTTCTCAGGGACCTGGCATCATGCACGGGTCTACTCCCTGGGTGGTACTTGCCTGACTCTTGACCTTGGCCACACTCGTGTTATATCTTACCCTGCAAGGTGGCCTGACAATCTAATGAACATGAAGCAACAACTTGAGAAACATTAAGAAGAAGCAGACAAATAAATAGTTATATTCAGAAGCTTCGATACCCTTTCTTCAACACTTGCTAAAACATACAGAAAACTAACAAATATATATATAAGTTGAAATACATTATGACTAAATTTAATTTTTAGAACACTCTACTCCTGTGGTCCCCAACCCCTGGGCTGTGGCCCCATACCCCGCCCACCTACCAGTGGAAAAATTGTCTTCCATGAAACTTAGGAACCCAGCCTCAGAGCAGGAGGTGAGCAGTGGGCTAGCCAGTGAAATTACATTTGTATTTACAGAAGCTCCCCATCACTCCCATCACCTCCTGAGCTCCGCCTCCCCCACGAACCCCCCTAAGTCTGTGGAAAGATTGTCTTCCATGAAACTGGACCCTGGTACCAAAAAGGTTGGGGACCGCTGCTCTACTCAACAATCATAGAACAGACATTATTTGCTAGTGGGCACAGAATATTTACCATTACACACTATATTTTGGTATATAAAATAAATCTAAATAAATTTTAAAGTATTCAAATCATATAACATGATATTATCTTACCATGAGGATATTAAATTAGAGATTAATAACAAAAAGTTCTCTGGAAAATCCTCAAATATTTGGGCACTAAATCATACATTTGGAAAAGAAAGATGCGTCAAATAGTAGATACAAAAAGAGATGGGAAAAAAACCGCTGATTGTTGAACATGAGTTTGAACTGTGCTGGTCTGTTTATATGTGAATCAAAAATACAGTATACTTGGGTTGCAAAACCCATGTACATGGAGAACCAATGTTTTGTATTCAAGGGTTCTGCAGGACCAACTGTGGGACATGAGTGTGCATGGATTTTGGTATACATTGGGGTCCTGGAACCCACCCTCTACATATAACAAAGGACAGCTGTACTTATAATTGTATCAAAATAAAGAAAAAATCAGAACCTGTAAGATGCCACTAAAACAGCATCTATGAAGAAATTTATAGCACTACATATTTATATTAAAGAAGAAAGTCTCAAAAAAGTGACTTCAGATTCTACCTTATGAAACTAGATACTAAGATCAAGTTAAGCCCAAAGTAAGCAAGAGAATGGAAATAATAAAACATCACAGGGAGAAACAATAAAAAAAGACATATAGCAAAAAAAATCAATAAAACTTAAAGCTAGTTCTTTGAGAAGATTAGCAAATTGATAAACACCTAACCAAACTTTTAAAGGAAAAAAAAAAAAAGGGAAACTATAAATGTTCATAGGATCTTCATTTTAAACAGCCAATACCTGGAAATAACCCAAATTTCCATCAACAGGTAAATGGATAAACAAATTATGTGTATCTATACAATGGAATACTACTCAGCAATAAAAATAAGTCAACTATTGACATACTCAACCATCAAAGAATCTCTAAATAACTACACTGAGTGAAATAAGTCAGTCAAAATGAGCACATACTGGATGATTCCATTTATGAAAAGTCCTAGGAAATGCAAAGTCATCCACAGTGGTGGAAAACTTATCACTGGTGGCCTGGGGAAGTGGGGTGGAAGAGAGGAGCATGTGGGAGGGAAGGTAAAAGGGTATGGGACTACTTCTGAAGGATATATATTAATATATTCTCATATTCACAGATAAGCACGCATGCCAACTTGTCACATCATACATTGTTAGTGTGTGTACTTTATGATATGTCAATTATGTTGCAATAAACTTGTTACAGAGTTTTATGTAATTTCATTTGATTATGTATGTTTATATTAATTACAGAATAATTTTGAATTTCTACATATTGACTAAAATTGATATTCCTTTTTGAAATATTTTTTGATCATGTTAAACCCTATACAGGGCAAAACTGTCCGACTTATTTCACTGGCATGGTTTTGGTGTTGTTTTGTTATGATTGTAATTCAATTTTTCCTAATGTAAGCATCCTATGTTTTAAATTTTGCAATAGACAGTACTACATTGTATTTAGCCAGATTTCAAAACCTTCATATATGATGATCTACTTATGTTATATTGAAACACTCTAAATTTAGGGAAAAAATCTGAGTAGAAAATCAACATTGTTTTAAAAAAGATTGAGTTGAAAAAAATTCCAAGTGCACAAGCATTTTGCTTGTGTAATAATGTCAAGCATTTTAGTAACATTTCAGCTAGGAGATATTATTTGTTCAATGTAATGTTGCATTTTCCAATTATTGACTAATTGGCGTTGTTTAAAAAACTTTTTCAAGGGAACAAATAATCTCACTGGAGGAGAGAAATGTGCTATAAAATTTTAATTTCTGCATAATATTTCCAATTTCAATGCTAAATGTACAAATACACACAAATTTTATGCTTATATGATGGAAAATACATAGACTTATTCAAGATATAGTATTTCAGAATTCTAAGCATGTAACAAATATTCACATGTACCCCATAAGTATGTAAAATACTTGTAACCATACAAAATTTTAAAAATCAACAAATTATCTAATAGCAAATATTGCTATACTACATTATATATAGTTAACATACATATAAACATATGTATATAAGCATGTGTATGTAGGTATATATATCACATCATATAGCAATAAGTAAGCAAGGACATTATGTTAAAGAATCTGTGGCTTTCAAATATTTATAGTCTAAATAAATAGAAATTCATCCCAACACGCACAAAGAGGATATTGTTACAACCACTTACATTTCAATTCCAATCAGCTGGACAGGTTACTTTGAATGAAAATAAACATCTCTCCAAACAGCTTGACTGTTTGTTACAGAAAATAAAATAAGTAAGCATCAAAGCCCTTAATAGATTTAAAAAATTGGATATGGCAAAATGAATGGATCTTAATCTCTCTATAACTTGAGTAAATAAGTGCTGCTTTAATTCAGGCGCGGTTTTGCCTTGGGTTACTCTTTTCTGCGAACATCACCTGTCAGCATGTAAATGAGCCGGCTCAGCCCTTTGCCTCGCATCTCTACTAATCCTCTTCCATTCTTCTAATCATGCTACACAGAAGCCAATATCTATTTTCATCAGGCAGATAGGATCTCTTAAGGAATTAAAGAGGTTTTCCACTTAGTTCTATGCTGGGCAAGGACACGGCTGTGATCTGGGGCTTTGGGGATTTCTCATTATGCACTGGTGCTTGCTGGATCGAAGACCTGAGCTCTGGCTACTGGATTTTTAATCCTCTTGTGGTTAGGGTTAGAACTTCCAGTTATTTAAGATCTTTGATTACTCAGCACTTGGCTTTTGATTGAGTGAACTTCTGAAGACAGCACAGGACTGTGATTTCAAGTTAGCAGTTTTAAAGTAACTACTGGAAAAAATAGATAGGAAAAGCCCTGTGATTAAGCTACGCTATCCCTTCTTAATTGACTTTCTGAAGTTGTCTGATGTTTAACTCTTCATGTGCCTCAGTAAAAACAAAATAAATAGAGTGAATGACTTTAATGTTTTCCCCTAAGGGGGAAAATTCCATGAAATTTACAGGACTCCTGGCAACCGTGAGACGGAGAAGCTCAGTCTTAGCCAAGGGCAGCGATCGATGCGGAGAGGCTTAAAGAGGAGAAAAGATGAAGCAGACTGCCATCAGGGCCTGCAAGCACCCTCTGTCGATGGTTTAAATATTCAGGGAGTAAACAGAAACAAAGTCACCATGATAATGTTGTCAGTACAGAGAGAGAGAAAAATTATGTATTAATACATAAACACACACATATGTGTCTACATGTATATACTAGTATATATACACTTATACACTAAATATATATATACATGTAGTGCTGGTTAAAATTATTCAGTCAAAGTAACCTTAAATGTCTCTCACTACGTGACTCGAGGAAGTACTAAGATGTGGTCTCTTTTGCCCAGTCCTAGAAGGGAATTATGCGGGCGAGATTTCCCCTCAGATTTAGATACAATGGACAACTTTATACACGTGGCATCAGTGGGCACTGAGTGTTGGAGAAGCAAACCAGAGTCCCAGCTGGTCTCGGCGCGAGTGGCTCATGTGACCGTCACAGCTGCTGACCCGTCGTAGCCAAGCCCTGGTCCATGAGGGTCCCTCAGAGCTCCTGTCACGAGTCCCCTGTACTGCATCGTAATGCCCCATGCCCACGGAGGGCTTTTCCTAGAGCTGTGAGGAGCAAAAGGGGGGCTAGAAGGTTTGGAATAATTTTATGCTTTCCTTTTTGGGCCATCATCTTAATAGTCAGACATTTTTGCCTTTTGGAAAGGCATGAGGTAAATGATGTTCAATTAAAAAAAATCTTCTAGTAGACAAGGAAAAATGGAAACAGAATGTCTTCCAATTTGTGATGTCAGCCCATTATAACCACCTATAACAAGAAAGAATTTAAGCAGGCAAATGAATCCCCAGTGTGTCAAGAAGGAAGGAGCCGAGGAGGAGGGTAGATGGGCTTGGAAACAAAATGGAGAAACTCAGGCGTGAGTGTTCCCTAAGTGGCACATTTTCTTCCCACTGGACATAAATTCGTGGCTTCCCCAATTGATGAAGTCTTTGCACTATGAAATAAATTTTGTTGTGTGAAACGTAGTGCTTGACGTTTTACTTCCAACTTGGTTCTAAGGAGACACAGAGTGAAGGACTCCCTCTGTCAGCAATGGCGGATGAGCTTACGTGGGACGTCACCTCCACCCACGACCGTGAATCTGAGAGCACGGGGACACGGGTGTGGAGGTGTGCCGTGGGGGGACATGGGTGTGGAGGGGCACCGTGGGGAGCTGGGGTGTGGGTCTGGGGCTCTGCCCAGGTGCTGGGGCTCTGCATTAGGTACCGGATCCAGCCGTCCTCTATGTTCAGTGAATCTGATGGCAGACTGCAGATGCCACAGGGTGGCCTCTGAGGATAGGTCACATAGATATTGTGGCTTTGGCCTTGCTCTCTCGATTCAGTTACTCTGGGGTAAGACAGCTGCCGTGAATGAGGCACTCAAGAGGTCTGTGTGTCAAGGACTAACGGCTTCCTGCCAAAAGCCAGTAGCGATTTGCCAGCCATGTGAGGGAGCCATGCTGGAACCCATTCTCAGCGCCCACCACGCCCCTGGGGGCTCCCGCCCCACCGGCAGCCTGACGCCCTTCTTGTTATTCGTCTTAACTATATCTGAATATAATCCTCATATCTTCAAATTAATGTCATTTCTCTCTTCTCCAAACTGTTTCTTGAGTCCGTCGTGTTTCTCATAGGCTATTTTTTTTTTTTTAAGAGACGGGGTCTCACTCTGTCTCCCAGGTTGGACTGCAGTGGAGCCCTCATAGCTCACCATAGCCTCAAACTCCTGGGCTCAAGTGATCCTCCTGCCTCAGCCTCCCAAGTCGCTGAGACTCAGATGTGCACCACCAGCCCCAGATATTTCACACACTTTAGTGCCAAATTCTTTCAACTCCAGACAGCCATTCCTGGTGTATAGCAAGTTAGCATTTCTGTAGCTACTTATATGTAGCCCTGGTGCTACTGGGAATGAAGAAAAACCAAATTTAAAAAAGGACAATGCACCAAAAAAGGAAAGTGAATATTTACCACACATGCTTCTTAATTCAAGGGCAAGTTCCTTACTGAATGTGTGAATAAGAAAGTGTGGAATTAATATCAATCCATGACCAAAATTGCAATTTTATTTTTAACTATACTTTGTAACCTTAATCTCTGCATGTTGCAAATAAAGTTACAGATCTTAATAGATATTTTATCTTTACTTTGGCATAAATTTATGCCAAAATTTACTCGCTCAGAAAATTTTTTTTTTTTTTTTTTTAGGTAAGAGAAATCATACATGAAGTCAGCTTTGATGGAGGAGTACTCACCACGATCATACTATGCTCTGATCCTGTCCAGATACTACAATAAAGACATCAAGGTTCTTACATACGTGCACTCTTTTAGTATTTCGTGAAACTCCTCTCCAGGAACATGTGCTTATTGTTGACTTCTCCTTTGGATTCTCTGCTTGAAATATCGGACCCTGCTTTCCTCACCATCACAGACAAGGGCTCACCCATCCTCATGTCACAGCAGGAACAATTAATCAATAATGACACCTACTGTGCTAGCTCCTACCTGGTACCCTGAAGCCTTTCATATATTTCACGTAAATAGCTGTGCAAAACCAAAACTGTGTCCATTTATCTGCAAAAATCGATGTTGGGTAGTGAGCTGGGAAAAGTCACATTTCTTTTTGGTTTACCAGTCACAGCAGAGTGGCCGTGGGTTCTTTCAAAACTTTGGCTCATTCATTCCAGGTAAAATGTTACTGAGGAATCCTCTTTCAAACTGTTCTGCTTCAGCTCATAGTTGATTGGATTCAGTCAACGAGCAACTGTCTTTTTGTGTCTTTTGAGGTTTACTAGGGTGCTTCTCTAAATCATTTAATCATTCCTGTCTAGGGCCAACTTAAGAAAAAAATTAACATTTTCAAACCAACCTTGAGCATCCTTTGCACAGAATGTGTGTGGAGGATGTGCTGGAGTTTGGTGGGTCTCTAGGGGGGCTGCTAGTAGGGGAGGTGGGAGGAGTCCCCTTGGTGAAACATTAGAGTGGAGAGGAGTCTTCATCGCTTCAGCTCGCTGAGGTTCCGTATTGTGATTAAAAGATAAATGACTCATGATCCTGGGAAAGTCCCCATGGTGGAGGAGAGGGACAGAGAGTTGCTCCTTCTTTATAACTGAAGGTCCTTCTCAGTGATCCAGATTCCAAGGACAGTAGATCCTGGAGCAGGATCAAACCAAACCCTGCTATTTCATCTCCTCCAGGATGGTCATGAGGGTGTCACTGTTTTGGTGATGTCACCTTTGCTCAGCTCAATAGATTTGGTTACTGATCAAAGGATTCTGGAATTTTCAGTGTTAGACCTGCTATAAATATCTTCCTCAGTAAACACCTGGTCCCAAGCACTTCTCTGTTAGCTCATTAAAGAATAACTTTCTAAATGCATCTGCACTTTTCTTTAAAAAGGATACTGAACTTTTAATTTTTATTTTGGTGCTCACTATTTTTCCCACTATAAATGAAGACTCAGTATTCCTGTCCTAGAAAAAAAATCACTAATTGGATCACCTCTGATTTACTTGCTTGTACTCTCCGTTCTTTGTGTACCGAATACATTTTTGCAAGGGCTGCTCTATTCCTACGGACAAATTGATTCACAAATAGAATTTGGTGGAAAAAATGCAAAGGGAGAGAAAGAGCCAGAAAGAAATCGGAGTAGGAGATCAGAGAATCAGCAAATTAGGAGAGAGTAAAAATAACCGTAGTAAAAATACACCTTAATTAAGGAATTGATGTCATCTAGCTAAGCATACTATGTCCTCGTGATTTTCATTATAAAACCAAAAATGTACCTGGACAAATAGGGTCCCCATAACATGTAATAAGGGGCTTAATTATGAGTTTTTCATGTAAATGTTAAGACCTTTTGTTGACCAATATGTTTTCCTCCCCATCCTCCTACCACCTTGTTAGTTATCACTTGCAGGACTTTTGGAACCAATTTATAACTTTTCTCACTCTCTTTAGTTCTAGTTATCCACCCCAACCCCAGTTTGTTTCTCTCTCTACCTCATTATCAGAGTAATTCTGTTAATAAAACATGGAATGATACCATTGCCCTGATTTTAAAAACTCAGTAAATTTAAATATCAGTGTCTCCAAGATAAAGGATAAAGTTATTAGGATAAAGTTCATATTTCCTCTCACGGCCTAGGTTTCTTGGAGAGAAAGGTACTGTTCTTCTCATTGCAGCACCACGTGCAGAGGACGAACACGTGGAACGCAGACACCCCCTGCAGGCCACCAGGACCTTTCACCCCGGCACCTAACATGCTCTAACTGCCACTTCCTGCCTCCCTTACAGGTCCATCCGTCAGCCAGCCGACTCTCCCAGGGCACCTTCTGCACGCTGTGCGTCTCTCTAGGGACAGACAGACCCCCAGGCTGTTACGAGGTCCTGTGACGAGTACCAGGTGGGAACTGTCCTGGAGAAACCCACAGACCACGTGTGGACTCTCATCCTAGAGTTCAAGGGAGGCCGTGCTGGCCTTAGCGTTGGGGGCAGAGAAGGTGACATGGGCAAGGGAGAGGGGTGGACGTGACAGCCACACACGCAGGGGAATTTCCCTGGGAAGCTTCAGTTCAGAGTTGGGGGACGAAGAGGGATGATTGGCAGGATCAGATCATCAAAGGCAGTTGCAGGGTCACGTGTAGGCTCTGGGGCTTTATGGGGAAGGCAACAGTGGGGAGAGGGAGAGCGATGTTCTGCTGGGTGAGTCAATGGATTCAACGAGTCGTCTCAGGCAAGACTGTCAATGGGGTGCGATTGTAAAGACCTTCAGGTGTTCCTGGCAGCCTACAGAACTCGCTTTTCACATAGGCCAGACTCCAGGTACTATAATTCCGAGTGGGCTACTTAGACTGAGGTAACCCGTGCTCCCATCTCCAGGAGAAGTATTTCCCTAAGGTGCGGCTCACCATCCTCCCCCGCACCAGCAAAGACACGGCCCTGCCCCTCCCTGTGCCAGGTCTGCCCAGCCCCCACCAATCTCTTTCCCCGCCCCCGCCACCATGTCCCACAACAGACGCAGAAAGAAGAAAGAGAAAGAGAGTGGAAAACCACTAAAAGCATATCATTTTCCATGAGAAATACAAGACATATTTAGGTCTAAAAAGAGGCATGCCAGCTTGGGAAAAGGCCAAGTGATGATGGTTTTTAAAAGTCAGTGAAAAATATTCAGATTAATGTGAATTCTGCAGGAATAAAATATGAAGATTAGATAAAACTATTTACTATCATTATTTAGAGACGTTATAAACTCACTATAGCATTGAAAATTGCTGGGAATAGAAATAATTTACCCGATAACAGAGAGAGTGAGCGATGGGAGTCACCCGCTTCCTAAGTCCGAGTGTGGACTGAGACCCAGGACCACAGGGCAGTGGAGGCTTCCACCAGGTACGATTTGTTCATACCAAATGATCACTGTCCTCAAAACCAATATTGTGGTTACCCTCAATTTAACAAATGAGCATCAAGGAGTCTTCATCCTAATTTCTGTGTTCCCTTTGCAGAAATCTCCTCTTGTCTCTGAACCTCTCTTCTTCAGAAGCGTTTCAAGCAAACAAAAACACTCTCTGCAAAGTAAACAAATTAATAAATGCATGAGGTTCTTGTTTTGAGTTAAATCTGATTAGTGATTAAAACCTCCTAAAAATTACTTCTCAGGTTCACTGGATTATAAATGTGTTTAGTAGGGCAAAAGAATGTATATCTACTCACCCAGTCTTATCCAGTACATGACCCAAAAATGCCAGATAGAAGGAGAGATCCCTTCTACTTTTGATGAGACATTAATGAGGCAATGTCTGGTTTTATTAAATGTTATACATTATTCATAAACCATCCATTCTGGAAACTAAAATATAGACATTTTCATATTATAAGCATCAATACTACATGAGATTAGCCTGAGGGTCACCTACAGGGACCTCGGGGACCAACACAAGTCCCAGAACAATTTGTGAACAGTTGCTCTAAATGACACCCACTGGTGGATTTAGAATAGTTTCTCTTTGGGAGGAAAAATATATCCATTTTTAAAAGTTTATTTTTACAATGTTCCTTTGTTCTTCTGCCTTATAAAATAGGCCTTTTCTTATCACGAATGTGTTAAATAAAAATGATGATTTTGAAGTCATCCAAAATAAACATGATTTAATTCAGAACCTTATAGTGAAAGAGCTGCGCAAAATTACTTTGACATCAGACTAAACCCTATTCCTTCAACTCCCAACTAAAGTGAAACATATTTTAGATGAGGCTTTATTTTTTTTGTGTACATTGACAATGTCACATCAAAAATATATTCGCCCCTCATGATTGAAAAGACCGCACAAAACAATTTCAAAATGCTTCAGGCACATTCTGAATGACAATGACAAATTTAAGTGTTGTTATTCTTTGATTAATATTTAAAAAGTTATTTCAGTGATTTTATAACAGGCGATAAGAGAAAAATACCGTTTTAAAGGATATAACTAAAATTAGAACTACTCCTCTAAGAGGTTTTTTTGCAAGTAACTTTCACATGTTTTAAATAAAGTAAGAACTAAGTTACTGTTATTATTTATAGTCTTAGCGTATGATTCTAACTCCTCTCACTGGTGTAGGTAGAATTGCATCCCCCACCAGCCCCAGATTCATATGTTCACGTCCCAGCGTGCAGCACCTCAGAGGGCGACCTTATGTGGAGGTCGTGTCTTTGAAGAGGTAATCGAGTTAAGATGAGGTCACCCAGGTGGGCTCTCATCAACATGACTGATGTACTTACAGAAAGAGGAAATTTAGAGGCAGACATGAACACAGGGAGCACCCCGCACGAATATGAAGGCGGAGATGGGGGTATTTCTACACCTCCAGGAATGCCAAGTATTGACATGGAGCCCCAGAAGCTGGGAGAGAGGCTTGGAGCAGATGTGCCCCACAGCCTCAGAAAGAACAGGCCCTGCCGCACTCAGGGTCTCGGACTTCCAGCCTCCAGAGCTGTGGGGCAAGAAATACCTGCTGCTTAAAGCACCCAGGCTGCGGTGTTCTGTTGCCACAGTTGTGGCAAACTTGCTGTTAGCATGGTCTGATGGATTCCATTTTCTGCCTCCTCATAGAGCATCCGCAGTACTCATCTGCTGAGGTCTTTGAATTTTTCTTTAGAACAAAACAAGTAGGTGATTGATGATGTGCCGACTAGCCCCTTCCCTCCTGCTCTCTCGAGACTTCCAGAGAACCGTATTTGCAGCACCCGAAGAGTTTATTTGTACCAGAAAGGTAGACATTTGATCAAATATGCACTGACTTGTTAGTGTTTGAAAACCAGCCACTGCCTGTTTCCTCCAGGTGCATCCACACTTCTCCAGAAAGAGCCTCCACGCAGCCACCCCCGCTGGAGAGCCCTGGCCACGCGGGCACCACACCTTTGCAGCAGCCACACTCTCCTCCAACTGTCCTTCCCCACCCACAAAGACAGTCGCTTCCTGTGCTTCCCAGACCTCCATTGTCACGGCTGTCACCATGAACCCGCCGGACCTGGAGCCACACCTGGCTCCCCTCTCAGCTGTGCTGACAGTGGGTGAGGGACCCTGGGGGTGGATGGCCCTCGGGCACCCTGGCTTTCACCCAGTCTGGAGAGAAGGCTTTAACTCCCTGTGTTGAGGAGCGAGAAGCCCCTGGAAGGCACGTAGACCAACTCCTGGCAGATGGAAAGTTCTGACTTGTACGATGTTTTCATTTTGCTCCCACAGAGCCCTATGGGTCCTGCTGTCTGCAATGCCCCCCATGCCTCTTCTCCATCTTCTGTTTGCTGTCCTGCTATGCCTGACCCACTGTGCACAGGTTTGTCTACACAAAAAATGCAGGTGGCTATAGCTGTATCTACTGAGTGCTCTTTTACAAACATTTTGCTACAATTAATTCTTAAGTTTTAATCCTTGCCATATATATTGAACATATATTATCCTTTATATAGATAGGAAAACTAGACTAAAGGAGATTAGGGATTGCACAGGAGGCAGTGTTGTCTAAAATGCCTCACCAAAATCCATGCACTTTCAATTTACAGACACGCTGAGAATGTAGTGAAGCAACATTTATTTCTAGACTCTTCCTACCTTCCAGGATTTGTCCTCACACCAGTCTCAAGAAATAGAAGTGGTAAAGCCCTCCTGGCCAGTTAACTAGTTGGCTAATCACGCGTCAGTTGTGGCATGGATTGTCAACCTGAGACTCCCGTGCTGGGGTGTAGCTAGTCCGTACACACCAAGACAGCATGCGAGTATTCCAGTGTCTGCTGGTAACTAGCTTCTGGCCAAAGCCCCTTGAGAGCCACCTGTTAAGTAAAATTTGTCCATTTATTTATCAATCTTTTGAAAATGGTAGAAACCATTTCTAAGACACGGGTCTGTTGCTGATTGAATTTTGTACACATAAGGCTCCGTCCGTGACTTCTGCGTGTGTACTTTTTATAAGAGAGTGAAATATTATAGGAAGTTTGTAAAGTAATTTGAATTTTGAATACTTTCAGTTTTTATACTTTCTTTGCTCCATGTGAGTTGCTTGGATATTTCATTTTAAGGGATTTTTAAAAAGTAACTTGCCTTAACCAAGTCTTTCCTTTGTGTTGTCACTAATCAGATGGCTTATAGGAGCAATGGAGGATAGGGGTTCATTTTGCTAGTTCATTAGATCAAGATTGGTTAAGAATTATTTTTGTTGTATTACATCTCACAACCTTAATTTTAAAAAATAAATAAAAGGGAGCTTATAGAGGTTAAGCAGCACACTAAAGGACAAAGCAGCAGTAGATAGAGAATTGAAAAGCAAACCTGACCCAGGAGCTATGAGCCCACGCTGCATCCAGAGCTGGGCGTTGGTCCCAGTCCCCAAAAAGGAACCAGGACTCCTCGGAGAAATGGCAGGATCCAGGGATGGAGCAGTCAATACACAAGATAAGCCTGGAGCATCAGACATTGCCAGAAACTAAGAAAATGTCCAAAAACAAAAATGCAAACCTAAACCAAAAAATTGAAATGATGAGAGTCTGTCAAAGTGACACAGGCACCCACTGACGGAACTCTCCACGGCCAAACCTAGAGCAATTTACCAACAAAATGAAGAATGTAGTATTGGATTATAGTGCAGAACAGTTATTAAATATCCAAGAGTGTATAATAATGTAAATGCATATTGAATAAGCAAATGTTCATACATGGGGAGACCAGGCAGATCTCCCATGCAGAATGCCAAACGTTTGTGTGTCTGACCTGCCCACCAGGAGGCGGTGCATGGTTCCTGTTCCCTAGCTGTGCACCGAGACTGAGCGCGGTGAGGTTAGTTACTGTGTGACACAGCAACAGTGCAATGGTCACAGAGTGACAGCAGGGAAACCTGACAGTCCCTTCCTTAGCTAGGTGATCAAGGGCCACCGCAGTGGTGATCAGTTATGTGGACAGTCGCACCTGTTCTGTTCCCAAGGGCTGCCTTAACAAATTACCACAAATCAGGTTGCGTAAAACAAGGAAATTCATCTCACATTGTTTGAAGTCCAGGAGTCTGGAACCAAGGTGTCAGAGGGGCCACACTCCATCTGATTATTATGGGTACATAATGTATTTTATAGGGTGCATGTGATAGTTTGATACAGGCCTACAATGTGTATTAGTCGCATCAGGGGAGTTGGGGCACCCATTGCTTTAGGCTTTCATCATTTCTTTGTGTCAGAAACCTTCCAATTCCACTCTTGTAGTTATTTTTAAAGTATTCCATAACTTATTGTCGATTACAGTCACTTTGTTGTTCTATCAAATGTTGTTCATTCTATCTAACTTATATTTTTGTACCCATTACAGCAAGATCAAGTGAGGATGGTCAATGGACACAAATTTTTGGCCTGCATAACCTGGGGATTCTAGCAGTTGCTCAGTAAGGTGAATTTGGCATAAGGGACACTGACACGCACATGACCTTGGGCTTCTTGCTGCGTTTTCCTGGCACCACGTCAGTGACTGCATTTCCCCACAGAGACTGTTCTGTGTCACTGAAGGGTAGTCTCTATGGTCTCTTGCAGGTTTGGCAGTTTGGGCCGTTACGAACACACACGCGGGGCCACTGCAAGCTCCCCGCCGTCCCCACAAAGGTAGGCAGCCCCTTCCACATCTACTTCTGTCACTCTGTCCTGCACTTTTCCACCGTCCTGGCATCTCGAAGCTCACGCCTGGCCTGGACGTGGCCCCGCAGAGCTGCGTGGTTCTCTCTCCTTCTCTTTGCCTCCTTCCCTCCCACCTGGAGCGGGCACGTTCCAGCTGGCCTCTTTCCTGGGGTGTCCAATAGTCTCCAAAATAGTGATTCTGTCTAAAATGTAGACACATTTTCACTGTTGCTTTCATACACACTCCCCTATATACACATAGATGCATACTGCACACACACACACACACACACACACACACACATTGTGTGCTGTTATTATTCTAAAAGAGCCAGGGGGGTTGGAACATGAAAACACAAACATTTCAACGGTTATCCCTTTCTTCTGTATTACTGAGATGGTGGTGGTGAAGGTAACATGCTTAAGGGGCAGTTGCCATTTCAGCTTTTTAAAAGAATGATTGTATTAGTACTGGGTAGGCAGCCACCACAGCTCACACCTGCAAGTACGCACCTGTAAATATTCGCATTGTTCGCATAGTGTCATTGTCCATGTGGACAAGGCCATGGGCCAGCTCTGTGGTCAGGAATGCCGAAAAATGACCGAGAAGTAGTCTGCTGTCTGAGGTCACAGTGAGCAGGTGAGAGACGTGTCAGCCTTTGAACTGTCACTTCCAGTCAGTGACATCCTGACAGGGCAGCCGAAGAATGAAGGGCGGGGCCCTTTTAAACCTGATCCAATCCAAACTCCAGAATATTTTGCTGAAATAGTGATAAAAGCAATGGTTTCCTAAACAACATGTAGGGATAAACAGTAAGACCGTATTTTTTTTTTTTAAGAACTTTGAGGAAACTTTTTGACTATTTTTCTGAGATTTATATAATAAAGGAGAAAAATCTACTGAATTTTACCACCCTAATCTACTAAACCCTCCTTCCTAGGCATGTTGTACCAGTTAGTTATACAACACAATTTAAAATAAACACTAACAGAATGGTCGAGTTTATTTGAACTCAGCATTAATTTTTAAACCAGTGTTCTCAGTGGGAAGCAGATGAGAGGTGAGAACATTTAGTTCCTCTTATGAGCTAATGTGATAATGGTGTCGCTGGATCCTGCCAGCCCATCTGCCAGAACAAAACCAAAGTGAAATCTTCCCACGTGTCTGCAAATACACAGGTTCCCAGGCTATCCCTTCTCATCCTCTTGGTATTTGGTGAGCTGGGCCCCTGGGCTTGTCACCTGTGCGTGTTCCCAGGGCAGGCACCGGGTTTGACACCCTTTCAACACTAGGACCTCAGCAGCATCTGTGGAGAGGCCGAACTGCAGAGGTTCACAGTGTGCAGCAAGATCATGTCCTTTTGTCACCCACGTACCAGGGCAATTTCCAGTTTCTGAAATAATAGAAAATAGAAAAAAGAACAGTTAAGAGGGGCTCAAGCATCAGGGTGCCCGGGTTCAGTCGTTAGCTCTCCTGATGCCGGGTGACCGGGGGAAGTCGCTTTATCGTTAAGTGGTGGAACAGTGGGACTAACCTCGTTTGGAAGATTAAAGGAAGTAATCCAGGAAAAAGTGACTCCTTACGAGAGCCCAGCAAACGCGCGGCTGTGCTCGCAGGTTGCTGCTCTGGTCCCTGCTGTGCCCTGTTCCCTGCAGTGGTGCATGTCCCCTCCGCACCGCTGGGTCTGGGCGGTGGCGCTGCCTACTAACAACCTTTTAATGACGGCCCGTTCCTCTCAAGGCAGCCCTAGTTCCTTAGCATCGAGTAACTACACCACCTTTACATTCCTTTTAAGCACGAGTCAGTAGCCACTGACACGGACACCTTACGGTACAGGGCTGATGTCCTTTGTTATTTTGTGCTGTCCCTACCTACTGGATGCTGCTACCATCCCCAGCTGGGCTATGAGGAAGCTGTGGCTCTGAGAAGCTGGGTAGCAGTCACACGATTTTCCTCCTGGGGGAGGGCTGAGGGGCTCAATGGCAGCTGGCTGGCACGAGGGGCGGTGGCTGCAGAGCAGAGCAGAGGGACAGACCCACCGTCCTTCTCCCTGCTCTGGGCAGAACTCACCTGGGTCCCTATTCCCCAAACTAAGGTTTGGTCCAGAACAAAAAACGCTCCACACTGTGACTTCTGACTCAAGTTGTGCTTCTCCCCAGAACTTGCAGCGCAGCTGAGCTTTGGTCTGAGGAAAAATGGCTCAAGATAGGGGACATTTTCCTCAAAACACCCCTCAGGGGGCATCCATGCAATAATGGCATACACTTCTACCCTTGTTTATGGAACGGGGTTATTACAAGTTTGCATGATATTAAATATTTACTGATGTGACTGTTAGATATCTATAGTCTACACTTTCCTAATAGTCCTAACCTCCCCTTTTTTCTTTGCAGTCCGTGTGGTCTTCCCTTCCACCCCCCGCCCCTTCTCCAAGGTCTCCAGAGACATCCTGATGTGACTGTTCTACTGTAACCTTGCCTTTTCCTCCAGGGCCATTTTGCCTGATGCACCCAGCAAACTTTCTTAATGAAGCAACCAGTTCTCTTTCACCCCTTGACTCCCAACTTAATCCTCAGGATAGAGCTCTTCCTGTAAGGGACTTCTGATTCAATGGATGGTGCAAAGTAGAATGCAATATCTCAGAATAGTTTTCACTCAAATCCGTGTTCCAGGTGCCTAGAAAGGCTGGGATTGCTGCTACTCGCAGCAGTCAGGGAGACAGACCTTGAGCCAAGTCTGGGGGACTTACCAGTGCTCCTAAACGGAGCAGCGACACACATGATCTGGAGCAGGTGAGACATGTCCGGGTGAGGGGAAGAGGCTGTGCAGGTGGGAAGTATCCCAGGATGCAGAGGGAGAGGTGAGTTGGGCTCGCATTAGGAGGAAGCCAGAAACACTGTTTTTAGGTAGAAATGTAGTTGCATGTGTGCATCGGTGATGCTGCACATGTGTAGCTTGCGTAACAGATGGCAGGTGAGTAGGTGACTGTTTTAGCTCAGTTGCCTTTGCAGGGACAAGTGCAGGTATGAGTACATCATTCCAGATCACGCCCTCAACCCGGAAGGCACAGGATCTAGGAACGTCTTTCCTCACATACCCAGAAAGGGAGCAAATCTGTTCTCCTGGGAACAAGGGGCCAGTCTAATGGACAAAATCAGCCTGTATCAAATCAGGATGTGTGAAAAGAAAGAAAAGAATTAGATTGCTTATTTATCCTCCTCAGGGCTGAAATAACTTTGATTCCATGTTCTCTGTGTGCCTTCACAAGTTTAATCAGTCTTAATAGTTCTCAGGCATTAGAGACACAACTATTATCCTTTGATTGGTGGTTAACACTTGAAAAGCTAAATGAAGCTGTGTATACTTTATTCTTCAGAAACCTACGTGGAGTTGAAAATGGGGACATGTGAGAGAAGTTAATTATATTCACCATGTAAGTGAGATTCACAGTTAGGAGTATAGGATGAAATGCTTTCAAACAGCAAGTAAGCTGTAGGTAACTATCAATACCACTTTCCCATTTCCGTAGCTTGAGAATATTAAACTGCCGCCAGACCCATCCCAAAGTTGTCCTCTTCAGCCACGGAGGTTTACAGAAAGGCGGCCACAGCACAGGGATTCTCATCCCGTGTCTCCAATGTAGTTGGACTACCTCGTGCTAATCCATCTGGTTGGGCTAATTAGACAGTGTTGAGTAGAACAGCTAGTTGTGCTCAGCAGATCAACATAATGAAAGTATCACTGAAATTAATAAGCAGAATTTCATTTGTGTCTTCTGTCTTTGCCCAAACCAGGTTTTTCAGGGTGGCATGGCCAAGATCCAACCAGCTATACAAAGAGAGATATATATCCATGCTGGGTCGTATGGGGACATATTTATGGCTTGACATTTAAGTCATAACACATATTTAAGTGCATAGTTCTGTTTCCTCTCATTAATTCTGTAAAGGGAAAAATGCAATATGAAAATTCAGAGAGCTGGATCTCTAAAATCCATCGGCATTAACTAATACTTGATACTCATAAGAAAGGGAGCAAATCCTAGAGATTATGCTTTTAAGTTATAGCTGAGTTGTTATTTGTCTGAAAATTTAAAATCTGGCTGTTAAAATTAATTACATTCAGGGAGAATTTATCAGAATAAAAGTCTCAGACGTGATATTTTTAGTCTCTGGAATTAAAGTGGCACCCATGAGCCAATAGATCATGGCAAAAACAGCCAGGCTTGCCGTTTCGAGTTCTTTAAACAGACTTATTCTGATTGTAACAAAAACACCCATAAATCTATGCACATATATATTGATCTTGGCTTCCTCTTAAAAATGACTCTGTCCTAGTAAGTTGGCATATTTCATAAACAAACCAACAAATTATTGATCTATCATATACTCTAAAAGTCCTATGAAGAATCTAGGTTGCTTTTAAGTTCATACTGTACCTAAGGGAATGAGAAACTCTGAAATGAAAAATAGATATTTAAAAAGAAGCACAGAAGATATATAGCTGTCCCTTTCTACTTCTTTCTAGCCTCCTATTGTGATTCGATCTGTGTGTACCACAGCCCACATTGTATCCACTGATATGACATTGAGTACACTAATGCCATTCCTTCCAAGAAGCTTTCGTAATTAAGTTACTTACACTCCTACATTTAAAAATCGTTTTGTGAAAAATCTGGTCTAGATCTTCTTTTGTTTAAACAAACTTGGTTTAAATGAATTTATTTGTACAGTGTATTCTATTAAAGCCTAACTGTGAAAATAGATAAAAATAATTGTTTCTATTAACGGTCTAAAAGAGACACTACTGTAAGGTATTTTATTAATAAAATTAAAACAGTAACTGATACATTAATCATTGCACTGAATGAAAGAAACTTCCCTATGATATTTTTTCATCCGATGTGTTTTCCATGACACGAGTGAGGCAGGCTCTGCCGCAGGCTGAGGAACTTCAGTGCACTGATTATACAGCTTGCAGTGAACATGCGGGAGTCATTTGGCTCTAGCTAAATGCTGATGTAATTGGCCTAGGCCAGTATCTCAACTTAGCAGATATATGTCTTTTTTAAAAAAATTAAATAATATTTTTCATCTTTTGAACCGGGAGAGAAAGAAAGTAAACAGTAAGCAAGATGACAAAATAAATCATAACGTACGCTAGAAAGTGATGAGTGGCATAAAGAAAAAGAAAAAGTAGAACCGAGTCAGGGGCCGAGGGGAGCCTGGGCAGGGAGAGGTGGCTGCCCTGTGGTCTGCTCTGGACAGGGTGGGAGCACCGTGTCAGCCGCGGTCCAGGACCGGCGAGGGCCCCGTGCAGGAGCTGACCCTGCCTGCAGGAGGCCGGCAGGAGGAGTCAGAGCTGGGGCCGCATAAGGTCGCTCTGGGGACCTGCCCAGGGCCATGTTCAGCACTGCGGAGTCCACAGAGTGAAAGGGGAGCCTCTGGCGGTTGAGGGTCCTGCACAGAGGCAGGGTGACCACCGGAGAGTGTTGCAGACATCCTGGTGTTGGGGGGCTGGCGGCTCAGACCTGGGGGAGGCTCTGGGGTGGCGAGAAAGGGTCAGATTCTGAAGATATGGGGAGGTTGAGCCAAGTGGATTTTCTCACCTGCAAGAGAAAGACAGAAGTTAAGGATGACTTCAAGCTCTTTGGTCTGAGCAACCTCAAAGACAACTGCCATCTGCTGAGAGAGTGGGGATAGAATAGGTCTGGACAGGGGGCGGGGGTGGGTACTCGGGGCTCAGCTTTGGACATGTCCCTTGTGAGATGTCTGCCAGACGTCCCCGCGGGAGTGAGGCAGGGCGATGAGTGAGTTGGGTTCAGGAGACAGATTTTGGTAGACAGAAGTCAGCGTTCCTTGGCGTTTGGCTACATCTAAAGCCAAAAGAAAGGGTGAGATCACAAAGGAAGTGTAGAAGAGAAGTGTATGGACATTCTACAGTATCTCTGGAATCTAAACTTAACCACATTTGCACAGAACCAGCCATGGGATGCAGCTTATTTGGAGTGACGATGGCTGTTCCTCACGGGCATAAACACAACACAACGTCCAGGCTTTGTGACTCACATCTCCCCCTGTACACACCAGCACAAACTCCGCATGACACAAAAATGACAGCAATTAGCTTATCTTGGGGGCCTGTATATATGTGCTATGATGAACTCAATATGCTCAGTTTACAGGAACTGACATTGCTAGATAATAAAGTATTTCTTAGTATCCTTGACAGCGCTAGTTATTTTATGTATAGACTTAGCATTGAAAAGAACACAGTACTCAAATCAGAGGATTTGATTTGGCGTTTACTTGGTGCATCCTTAAGCAAAGCATGACCTTAATTTCCACGTCCTTGAGTGGGAAATGGAATAATAATATCACACCCATTAAGCTCTAGTGGAAATCACATTCTTCTAAGTTGCAATATTTCATTACTATTTTATCTTTGATACACTACTCATTTAAAACTGTGATTTTTGTATACCAAAATATGGTTTTTCTTGGTTATCTGTTCATTATTGATTTACAATTATTTCAAAGATCATCCTTAGGGACTGTGGTAGCTGTAATATAGATTATTTTGATAATTGTATTGAGATATGTTCTGCGAGCTATAGTGTGTTTAATTTTTTTTAAATTTCATGTGTTTTAAAAATAAGTTTATCCTCCAAATACTGAGCACAGTACAGTCTACATTCCATTATTAAATGAGTATTAATATTATTATTCAGAATTTCCATATCCTCACTATTTTATGGTCTATTTGGTCCATCAATTTCTGAGAAGGTTATGTTAAAAATCTACACAATTATTGTGAATTTATCTATTTCTTCTTATAATTCTTTCAGTGTTCCTCCTTTCATAATTTTTGCTAGATGTGTACAGAGCCAGGAATTCTGTATCTTTTAAGTGAAATGACTCTTTCATTATGATATTCTTAATCTACCATGAAATATTTGTTGGTTAGTATACCTTCATACAGGTATACCAGCTTCCTCTTGGTTCACATTTGCCTGATACAAGACTGGGGCTTTGGGAGGGCTTTTGATTGATCTATTTTTAATTTTTTGATACTAATTAGAAAGCCCCTGTATTTTTACGGGATAGATAATGTATTAAATTTATTTCTATTCCCCGTTGTCTTAGGTTGGATCCTCAGGAGCAGACTGCGGAAGGGAAGGCCAGCAAGACTGGTGGGGTGAGTCTGGAGGGAGGTCACTTTAGCGCAAACATCTCTGTCATCTGGAGAGAGAGGAGACCACATCTCAGAGCCGTCCGATTGGGAGGCAGGGCGGCCCTTCCGTGAGAGGTGGAAGGTCGGCGCAAATTCACAAGCACTTGTGCTCACTGTGTGCATAGGCAGCTGTCAGGTGGAGAGACAGGGATGTGGGCTGTTAGGAGCGGAAATAATAAAGAGGTATGTGAGGGTGGGGACAGAGGACTGACATTCTCAGCCACACTGATTTAGTTTTCTACCATATTACCTATACCACGTTTTTGCTTCGTTTTTCCTGCTTTTTCATATTGTTAGATACATTTGCCTATGTATCTAGTCATTAAATCATTTATTTTTTCCAAATATAAGTTTTGAAACTATAAATTATATCTTAAGTATTCTTAAATCCTTAACATACTCCCATGACTGGGTCTAAAATCAATATAATAAATCTCTGTTAAGTGAAAAAAGGCACATAAAAATATATAAATCTTAATACCTTCCCCATTTTTCCTGCCATTATTATGTAGCATTTTATTTTCACCTTTTTAAAAATGAAGCAATGATTTAATATTATTGCTCTTGTCTGAATGCCTGTTCCCCAGCACCCAAATTCATATGCTGAAATCCTAACCCCTAAGGTGATGCTATTAACAGGTAGGGACTATGGGAGGTGATTAGGCCGTGAAGGTGGGACCCTTGTAAGTGGGATTAGTGCCCTTATGAAGGAGGACCCAGGGAGACAGTGCTCCTCCCACCATGTGGGGGCATGGTGAGAAGGTGCCGTCTAGGAACCAGAACGTGGCCCCTCACCTGACTCTCACTCTGCTGGCCTTCCCAGCCTCCAGAGCCCTGAGAAATAAGTTTCTGTGTTTGTAAGCTATGCAGTTTATAACATGCTGTCGTAGTAGTCTGAACAGGAAATTGGTAGTCAGAGTGGGGTTATAGTATAGTTTAAATACCTGCATTTATAGTTTATAAATTTAATATACTTGATTTTTTTCAAGTGCTTCAATTGAAATACTCCAAAATCCATTGGAATATTTTATTAACTCTTGAAAATGTGGAAAGAACAAACTTCCTGTGTGCCTTGCACGCTGCTGGGCAGTGGAGATACAGCCATAAGGAATGTGTCAGTAGACACATCGGTCCCCTGCTGTCCCCAAGTTCACAACTGTCCATCCGCCCGTAGGGTGACTGTGTTGCATTCTGTCAAAAGAAAGCATTTTCAGCTCCTCCTAACAGCAGAGATAGCGCTGCCGCGGTCGTCCATAGCGGTGAATCGCTGTGGGCTCAGGGCTGGCTCCATGACGCAGATTAGAGAATTAAAGAAAAGCAAAGTTCTACTACTGATTGTTGGAAATTGATAAGAACAAGCTTTTATGATATGATCTATAGGAAAAGATAAAGACCCTCCAAGTTACTAGTTTAAGGTAAAATTTGGGATAACTAAATAGAAAATTAAAATAATGTAAATACATGAATAATTAAAGATACACACACACAAAAAGCTAATAAACTTGGGCATGTTAGTGAAATGGTTTGTAATAAGCAATAGTTTTTTCCCCTCAGTTTAAACATAATTAAACATATTTCAAGTCATTTTAAGATGACTATGTGACCATTCCCAGATTTGTGTATAAGAATAAATATAAAAGTCATTATGAGGCATGACCTCCTAGGGCAGTAATCCGGGAAGTGGGTGTGGAAGACCAGTTATCAGGGTCTTTTCTCTGCTCACCTTTGTGTACACTGGACCCAGCCACCTAACCTTGCAAAACCCCCAGATAGAGTCCTTCTGGTGGAGGCCTATTAATATTTACTCCTATGGGATACTTATTTAAAGGTTTGAATTAAATGAAGTTCTTGGACAAGACTTTTTAGCTGTCATGACGGTTTTAATCTTACCCAGTGCAATTCATTAGTACCATCAACTTATTTACACCTCTTACCATTAATGATATGATCACTGTGGTGTGGTCTTGATTTTTTTCTCAATTTCATTGGAAAAAAAGAGAAAAACACTTCCCTTTGTTTCAAACCTACTAACTCATAAATGATAAACTTTTTGGAAGATTTCTCCTTAGAAACTAAAAATAGGGGTTCCCTATGTGATTGTTTTAGATGAAGAACATGGATTTCAAGCACAGATATTCTACTATTCACCACATTCACATTTTTTGTTAGATTTGGAGAAATATGTCAGCAATTTGACAACTATTTGAACTTTATTCAGTGTTTGAATTTTTGAATAAAAGCTCACAGCCCTGATGCATGGGAAGGCAGGAAACGTTATGTGTCAGTGGTTAAAGATTGAACTGTGCATTAATCTAAAACTTCCCCTTGGAAGTTTTCACATCACTTTGTGAGTATGTCTCAGTCTCTAACCTGCCCAAGGAGAGATTTCATCAAAATTTTCAGCAAAGTCTCTTCCTTTACTTAGAAACCTCACAGTCAGGCAGTAACGGGAAAGGGAGTCAACACATAACTGAGCGCCTAAAATGAGTCAGATACAGGGGATTTGGGGACCTAACAAACACAAGGTCGGTGGAACATTTCAATGATCTGGGTCTAATATTGACTTTTACAGGAAATCCATGGCACATAAACACAGAAAGTAACCAGTTAAGGGATTGGTACATTCACAAAAAACAAAACTTATCTTTATGAGAGTGGGAGGATGGAACAATAGAATTCACTTTCTTTCTTTTTATTAATGTTGAATGAAACAGCCAAGAGCATGTTGAGGATCCTTCTCTGCTTCCTGCTGCTGCCAACACCTGAGCATCGTGGACACATCAGATCTTATGTCACTGGACAGCCAGTGGGTGACACATGGAAGGTCAAACTTTTTAGAGAACTGGAATGCAGAGTCCGGCCACACATCCATAGGAGACATTTGCATTTCCGTTTCCCACTTTGAAAGGTAAATGCCAACCTTAGGTGTCTCCTTTAACAGAAGCACTTGCCCATAGAGGTCAAAGTTTAGAGAAAATTAAGTCATCTGGGACACTGGAGAGTTCAGATAGTGACTTCCAAACTAGACAGTGTTTGGAAGTGTCAATATTTTTGCCAACATCAATTCAAGCTTGGTGTTCTTTTCCTAGACCACACTAGCATTGAAACTAGACAGACATCACTCTTTTAGGTAAGTTCCCTTATATGAGGAAAATCGCTCCCAGTCCTGTGGATTGCCTGTGAATGCTCCTCGCAGTCACTGTAATTTAGCTTTCCTGATATCACGATACCTATTTTCCTCTGCAAGACATTGCAAGGTCTTGCTATATGAGCTTAGGTTTCAGGGCCAAAAAAGGGAAGGTTTAATCTTGCAGTGTGTGTGCCGACTCTCCAAGGGAAAAGTTCCTCACAGCAAGAAAGAATAAGACCCTTTAAAATCTCTCTCTACTTTCAGACAAGGGCAGATTAATTGAGTATAACGTCGAGTTGGAGGTAGAAATATTAAGCCCGAACCAATCTTAGAGGTCCCTCACGACTGACCTAAATGTGTAATTTTTGTTTTCCCTGCTGAGTGTAGCCTTAAAACAACTCATTTTTGTGTGATGAATACCGCTGGTGTTTGCCTCTTTCTAGTCTCCTGCCGCGCCTGCACTTTCAGTCCGGTAGCGAGGGACACACATTCTCCACTTTCTGTTCTTCAGTACATTTTTATCACCATGATTTTGACCTCCTCTCAACATCGGTGCATTAAAAACTGCTCCTTTGTATGTCTCAGAAGTAGTGCTTGCTAGTCTCCGACGAGTAGACAGGCAGAGCCCAAAGGAAAAAGACTGCTTGTGCCTTGAGTCCTCAGCATGGACGTCAGGCTGGCAACCCCCAACTAAGAAAGTGGCAGTGTGGGCGGAGGCCATCACACTGCTCTTCTGTCTGTCCTCCCCAACCCCCACGCCCATTTTCAGCCGGTGAGTGGACGGTGGTCGTCTGCTGTTTATCCTGCTGCAAACACACAGGGAAAGCCCAGCTCATGATGACAAGGTGACACAGGTTCTTAAGTACTTGTGCTGATGCTCCCAACGGCAGAGTTCGTGAGTGCATCTGATTCATTAAACAGCAGTCCCAAGCTTCACTGCATGTGGGGTAATGCAGGTAAATTAGAATAACGTTTGCCACCAAATCTTTCTCCACAGTGTCTAACATAAGCAGCTCTTGGCACGAGGATCATCGATAAATTGAACATTGGGTTTGTCTGGACCTGGTGCCTTTTCTTGACAATATTTATCGAAGAACTTTAAGCTTAATTATGGGTAGAAATAATAAAGTTCTGAAAAGACTTGAGCTCAGACTTTCCATAAACTGTGACCAATTTACTATATCTACATAGGTGTAAAAACTACGAAAACATACAGGATGTTTCTATTCTCATCTTACTCAAGCAGTGTTATCCTGAATTCTTAAGTGAGAAAAAAACGTAACTCAATCAATTGCCTCACTTTTACATGAGAAAAAAATGATGGCGTCTTTCTGAATAAAGCACAAATTGTGTAAGTAATAAATAAGATTTAATTCTGGCTACAGTTAAATCCAAACAAATAAGAATATTATTGATGTTTACATTAGATAAGAAATTGAAGTTTTGGAGAAGCTTTTAAGAGAGCTATGGGCGTTCTCTTGTCATGCTGTCCGTTTCAAATTTTCTTTTTGATGACAATAAGTAAGTCAATTTGTAAAGGCATATTTTAGCAAATCAAAAGTATTATAAGTTTCTTGCCCCCAAAAGGGTAGACTAATCCAAGAAATAGCTAGATCTTCTAAGATCCTGAAGTTAAAAACTTGACATATTGTTTGCTTTGTCCTAAACTCAATTATACTGTATCTTTGGTGGTGTCTGTGCCTTTAATGCAGACACACATTTCAATTTTAAAAGTTATCTACAAGAAAACAAATTTACAAAATAGTTCTTCAAAGTTTCAAGGACACTAAAGATTTCCACTACCAGGAAACTGCCCAGATCTTTCCTTTTTCCAACAGAGCCTTCAGCAGCACCTCCCTGAACCCTGAAGAGTTCATACTGTTGCTGCCTCCAGTCTCTCCCGTTGAGTTGTCGTCCAGGGCAAAGCTTGTGCATAAGGAGACCGCGGGGCCTTTGAATCACAGTGTTCGCCTTCTTCACACATCAAGAGCGATTTCCAGTGTATCAGCGCATGAATGGCTTCTTGTCTGTTCAACGCTTCATACAATCAGCTTCTTCCTGTTTTTCCTGTTGCTTAGAATTTCAGTCAAGCACTTGAAGATATCCTCGGGGATGTTCCATTTCCATAGTAAATTGTCTTGAAAAGATGGCAGTTTAAAGTCTCAGCTTTGATGAAGTGAGCTATTTGTACACCATTAAAAACACTTCTTTGGGGACTTTGGCACAGTTCTTGTCCACAGCTCATGCAGACACCCAAGGCAAAGGGTTGCTATGACGTAGGAGTAGATTTCTGTGCCGAAGCAGCAAAGCCAGGTGCAGGAGGGCAGACCACTAATCCTCACCCGGGTGTTGACAGGCACCACTTCTCTGCGACTTGATATTCTGCAAGGCAAAAGAGCTTTTCCTGGTTCATAAGGTATTAATGTATTTAAACTTTTCAAATTATAGGAAATTGTCTTTGATGCCATTTGAGTTTCTTTATCAAATGAAAAGCAGGCGTTGGTCCACTAAACTCAGCAGTTTCTCCTCTGGGTTGTAACTTGGGGGGAAATGATATGTTGTTATTTGTTCCATGAGCTGCTCAAAGAATTTGTGTAGATGTCAGTTGTCAATGGAAAAATCCAAACTCTAAAATAATTTAAAGAGGTTTATTCTGAGCCGAACATGTGTGGCTACGGCCCAGGAGACAAGTTCTCAAGAGGTCTTGAGAAAATGCACCCGAGGCAGCCAGATTACAGTTTGGTTTTATACCTTCCTGGGGACAGGAATTACAGGAAAAATCATACATCAATACATGGAAGATATACATTGGTTCGGCCCCAAAAGGCGGGACATCTCGAAGTGGGTGCTTACAAGTCATAGATAGGTTTTAGGGATTCTTTAATTGGCAATTGGTTGAAAGAGTTAAGCTTTGTCTAAAGACCTGAAGTTGGTGGAAAGGAATACTTGAATTAAGATAGGGGTCTGCTAGGATGCTTGGGTTAAGATACGGGGGTCTTCTATCTCTCATGTGATGCTATACCAGAATCGGGTTGGGAAATAAACCACATTACATCAGGTTAATAAAACTCACTTAGGGAGATCCTATTGTTTGTAGGTGTGACTCACCAGGCCTCTAGGAGAGGAATTTGGGCAAAAGAAAAAGGTCAGAGTCCTTCCCTCACAGTGATAGCAGAGCTCATTTTATTACTTGACCGAACCACCATTTTATTTGTTCATACATTTGTTTATTTCAGAGATATTTGCTGAGTGTCTAATAGATTCCAGATATTGGATATAATGGTGAAAATGAAAGTTTTGAGCCTCGTGGGGCATATATTCTGATAAGGGAAAAGAAAGTGAAGCCCAAAACTTACTATTAACCCAGGTGGTGAAAAGTGCAAAGAAGGAGAATTTAGTGGAGTAAAAAAAGACACAAAGTGGCAGAGGTGGGGTGTGGTTTGCTGTTTTGGTATCTTCATTTCCCTGTTCTGTCTAAGCCACAGTACATTTTAACTCTTCCAGAACATATGACTATACAGATAATTTTCTAGTTATGAGTGATTGGTTTTGTTTGGTTATGAGAGAGGTAGCTTTTTAGGATGCTTCTTGCAAAGACTGGCATGGGAAGAAGTTTAGGTTCTCATAATATAGTGTTAATTTCAGTCTGATTGTGTCCCTCACAACACTATGAACTATGCAATAGGTCTGCAGGATGCACAGATAGGAGATACTTTTACAGTTAACGTGGTTCACATTTCTGTTGGCAGGAATTTGGCCCCCAGACAGGTGCTGAGTCTCCTGTACTCTTTCATAAAGCAGGAAGAAAATAAAGTGAAAATATACATAAATATCATTATACCATCCTTGAGACTGGCAGGGTCTAACCTGAAGTAGTACACGCTGTCATGACGACAGTGAACATGCTCACACGTGGGAAAGACGACTGTGACTTTCCAGTGGTCAGCGAGGCTGGGAAATGTGTGGTTCTCGTTCCGGTGCCTTACTCAGATTCGGCCTTTTCTGCTTCTCTGTCCCAGGCAGGAGTTGGCGGCAACCTTCCCTTACTGGAAGCCACAGACACGCCAGAGGGACGTGCACACGCGGCTGTCCTGCTCCCTTGGTTTGCTCATTCATTGTCACACAGAGTTCATGTTGGGGGTTCCATAGTCTCTTTGATCCCATCCACAATAATTGCATCAAACATATTTCTATCATTCTTGTTATGGGTTTACCTTTACTATTTCAAAACTCTCTAGAATTGCAAATGTCAAAGTTGTATTTCTCTTTACAAGTACATGGGCTGTAATGATGCCTTTTGTAGCAATATTCTCTGCCTTTGTGCCATTGTAAGCACATATAATTATATACTGAAGGAAGACATGCTATGACCCAGCACTGTACTATGCAATCAAAGTACAACGGAAGACAAGGAAATAGTTATGTGTACAACAGGACCCTGTTTTAATAAGACAGACAGTGGCACCAAAACACCTTTCCTCGTGTGAGTATACATGTGTGCATATTTGCAAGTGTTATATGAGCATGGGAAAAAGTCAGGAACAACAAAATGCCCAGTGTTTAGTTACCAGATTATCAGATTGCCCCGTAGGCAGTGCCAGTCACATGATAGTATGGAGGGCACTGTGGAAATAGTGTCCCCTGGGGATTTTAAAGTTGGCATTGCATCCATGTTATAGGCCTCCAATATTTTGTTAAGGACAAAGTTAACTAAAATAAAAAATCTCTCTCTCACTTTCTCCATCTCTCTCTCTCTTAAATCACCCCCAAAATAGTGATAATAGATTAACCATTTATTACATTCACAGTTTTGCAGATTAAGGAATTTAGACTTGGCTGAGATGGATGATTTATCCTGTGCCTTGGTGACAAGGGCCTCAGCAGGACACTTTAAGGCTGGGATCCAGAATCGTCTTCAGTCTCATCTGCTGACGTGGCTGGAGGCTCCTGGTGGCTTCTGGCTCTTGGCTGTAGCTTTAGCTTTTCTCTTCGTGCTTGATGATTGGGTTCTAAAGGAAGAGAGAGAGAGAGAGAGAGAGAGCGCGTGCGCATATTGCCTAATGATATAACCTCCGCAGTCAAGTGGCATCACTTCTGCCACATTCTATTAATTGAAGCAGTCACAAATACTTGCCCAAGTTTAAGGAGAGAGTGACATAGAAGGCACGTCTTATGGGGATCAGCAAGGTTCTGGAAGAGCGAGTAGGTTCAGACGTATTGCTGTGGTCATTTGGAGAAAAATACCATCTGCTGCAAACAAATGCACCAAGGTGTTGTTTCCCTGATACCTCAAAGGGGATGAAGAAGAGAAGTAGCTTTTCCTTTATACATGCTCATGTTATCTCATGTGCACAAGAAATATACCTTACCTCTTCGATTTAAAAATGTCCAAAGAAGCACTTTGAGAATAAAAAAAGACCTAGAAACACTAAGAACTATAAAATGCATAGAAACATGGGCTCAATGATAATAAAATAGAAGGCAGAAGAGTAAGATACCCTAGCTGGAAAGAATGCAAAGATCACAGGGAACAGGATGAAAGAGAAGAGATTGAAAAGAGACTAAAATGCAAAGATGACATTAAAATTCCTTAATAGATGTAGCAAAAAACAGAGTTTATGTTGCAGGACATTGAGGAAATGTTGCATTTTAGATTGTGAAGTATTGAAAACAGTCACAGAGTAGAGTTTTGGGGGCTGGAAGACAGAAAATAGAGATCCCAGGAGGAAGAACAGATTTCTCCATGGAAGAAATCCAATAGAGTTAGAAAGACGGTTATACATGATAGTTTCTTCATTTGAAGACAGATCTAATCTGCAGATGAAAAGCCCTTATCAAATACCCTGAGAAAAAGGGAGAATTTTGAAAATTCCACCATACATGGATATGCTGTTGTTGTGTTAATAGTAGTAGACTGTTTATTTTGACATGCTATGTGTAATTTCAAGGATAAAGAAATAATTTCAGAAGTATATGTTTAGTTAAGATTATAGACCAGACAGAAAATTTGTTATGAAATGGGTAGGAGAGACTCTACCCAAATAAGTAAATTGTTTAATTCATGAGAAACTAGGATGTTCATCTGATATTGTAGAGTCAGAGAAATGAGAAAAAAGCAAGAGTGTGAAATGACTTGTGTTATTTAAACCATAAAAACACAAGTATCCAAATAGTCTAAAGACTAATTAATAAAAGTAATAGTAATATAGTGCTTTCTTTGAATTAAGCACTATTCCAAGAACTTTAACTCATTTAATCCTCGATTGTAGTTAAGGGGATGTGAGGAGAATTTTTTGTCAGCCCCTTGGGAACATGTGACACTTCTCACTCTTTCATGGTCTCACCAAACACAGAGGTCCGCTCCACCTTAAGAAACTACAAAACGAACAGGAAATGAGAGAAAAAAATCAAAAGAAAAGAAAAAATAAAGGTGAGAGCTGAATTCAAATTGAAAACAGAAAAGCAAAAGACAATCAGTGGAACAGAAACCCAGGTCTTTGATAACTATCTGGCTGGGCGGTCAGAGAGAAAAGAGAAAGTCCATAAATGGCCAATATCAGGAATACAAGAGGGAAAGTCATTACAGACTGTAAAGACATCAGAATGATAACAAATATATTTCAGACAATGTTATGCTTATGACTTTAGCAACTTAGATCAAATTATTTGAGAGACGTAAACTACCAAGCTCCTTCAAGACAAATAAATCAATTGTAGTCATGTACCCAGTAAAGAAATTCAGTTTGCAATTTAAAAACCTTGAAAGAGAGAACTCCAGGTCCAGATGGCTTCGTTGGGAAGTTCTACAGTCTGTCCAGGGCTCCCAACCTCCCTTGGTCCAGGGAAGGTCCACAGGGGGCTTGCAGAAAGCTAAAGGTGCCTAGTGCAGATGGTGGTTGCTGCAAGAACAGCCACAGCAAAAGGTTTCGTAGAGGGCATGTGAGCGGAACCTGATAATGTCCAGTGTGCTCCCCAGCCTGAGATTTATGGCTCTCTTGGCCCACAATTTATGACTGTCTTTTAATTTAATTAAGGAATCAATTGATTTAATGATGTAATGATCCTGTTGCCCCACTCACCAACCAGAACATTACCAATAATATGTAGCTACTGACACGTTCCTGATCTACCCCACTCCTCTGCCAATAGGTGGGACATAGGTGTTCTGCTCATGCAGGTGTGACACTAGCCACACAGCATCTGTGGACATTAGGAAATGCCCTCAGATGGCCCACGTGTCCCTCAATGATTATTCCAGTATAGCTCAAAAAGTCATTTGACCATATTCAATATTTCTTCCTGATTAAAGCAAGTAAATGAAAACCACTTAGGAAACCTGGAGTAGAAAGTTCCTTAATATTATAAATCACCTCTATTTGTGCAAAGAAGCAGTATGTTACTTAAGAATTCAATTAGAGTTATTTCTATTAAAGTAAAGAAAATAATATTGACTCTCTTCTTTGCCATTTATAATTTTTAAAAGTTTTTTAGATAATCATATAAAATATGAACAAACATGAAGTATGATTTTCTGTAAAGATAAAAAGTGCATGTAAGTATGTACAGGCTCTGAGATTCCAACTGAAAAACCACAGAAAAATGACTAAACATAATTTAAAATAATGTAAAATTCAATCAGATTATCCACTGTGCACAAAAGCAAGAGCACCCATTAATCCTGGATATCACTGTTTATACAACTATAATGGTGACCAACATCCCATTCTCAATAACCATAAAAGTAGAAAATATCTTTACATATATTTAAACACAAAATGTGTAGGATCCACTTGAAGAAAATGTCAAGTCTTATCTGAAGCCTGAGTATGTATTAAATAAATAGGCATGACATGGTTTAAAACATTTAAAATATTCCTTAAAATGTTATATAGATTAAACATAGATTAAAAAGTTTAATTTTTAAACTTTAAGTATTACAATCAAAATCCTTTGTTACTGATGCCTATTCAACTGTGATTACACAAAGGAAGTATAAGATCAATGGACAGAAAACATTCAAAACCAATGCCTAAGAGCTCCTGGCTCTGGAGTAGTCATCAGAGTATGTTACTGACAGAAAAAATGACAGTGGATGAAACAGAAGAAATTAGTGAAATGGAAGAAATTAGAAAATAAAAATTACAATGTTTTCTCACCAATTTAACGATTTTAAAAACATGATTTTATGTTTGTTTATTATTTTATAACAAATTATAATTGGAAAAACTGGTTAACTACTTAGAAAAAATAAATTTAGGTGGTTTACTTTTTATAGTATTCCAAAATAAATTTCAGCTAGAATATATATTTAATGAAATTATTAATGAAACACAAAGGCCATACGGATAAATGAATATGTCAGATCCCAAGGGCAAGAGAAAATTGCTGATCCTAAAAGCAAGAGAGAGAGAGAGAGAGAGAGAGAGAGAGACATAAAAACCCTTGAGAATATTGTGATAAATTTGTCTATGTAATTTTTAAATTTCAGAACCTCAAAAAGACACCATAATCAAAAAAGAAAGTATCAATATTTGCAGAATAGGAAAATCAGAAAAATCAGTATTTATATAAAAGTTTTATGCAAAGTACAAAATAGATTACAAAGAACCTATTGTTGAAGACCCCAGTCAATACTGACCACAGGGCCTGAGCCCACGCTGCCCCGCCATGCACACCTGTGTTTGGGATTATTGATTACAAGTGAATCCAGGTGATGTATGAACTTTCCCTGATCACGGCTCTTCTGCTTAGAAATTGTTTGTTCACTTTTTATGGTCCTATAGTACGACAGGAAAAAAAATCTTGAATAAGGAAGGTTTAGCAACAATCACTATGAGCTTGCCTCATTTACTATGAGAAAAGCAATATTGAGAATTCAGAGATTGAGATGAGAGAGAGAGAGACTCAGGAAAGTATTCCAAAATTGTAATTATACTTGAGATATGCTCGGTAACAGAATTATTGATTATTCTGATTATATTTTTAACACTTTTTTTTGTTTGTTTGTTTTTTTGAGACAGAGTCTTGCTCTGTTGCCCGGGCTAGAGTGAGTGCTGTGGCATCAGCCTAGCTCACAGCAACCTCAAACTCCTGGGCTCAAGCGATCCTCCTGCCTCAGCCTCCCGAGTAGCTGGGACTACAGACATGCGCCACCACGCCCGGCTAATTTTGTCGGTATATATTTTTAGTTGTCCATATAATTTCTTTCTATTTTTAGTAGAGACAGGGTCTCGCTCTTGCTCAGGCTGGTCTCGAACTCCTGACCTCAAGCGATCCACCCGCCTCGGCCTCCCAGAGTGCTAGGATTACAGGCATGAGCCACCGCGCCCGGCCTATACTTTTAAATATATTTTCTTATTGAAGAAAATTAGAAAGAACAGACATTGCTGTTACCATGAGGAGAAGAATCAATTAATGATCCATCCAAATGCACACAGTCCCGGCCAACCTGCGGTTACTTATGATCCCTTTGCAGACAACAGCATTTAACTGCTAAGCGCCAGGACCTTGAAGTCTGTCGGTCAGAGTCAAGAAGTCCATGGAATTTTCAAAGATTTTAGAAAAATATTATTTGTATAGTGATGAAAACAGAGGGACCATGCTAAATCTAGGACTATAAACCAATATATTTTATTTGCTTTTGGCTTCTAGATTATATGTCTTAAGAGGATAGGTTTTCCCCAAAATTCTTACGAAGTGTATTTTTACTTTTAGTATAAATTATAATGTGCTTATGTATATTTCCACATAAATATTAATATTTCACCGAGAGGAGTGTAGTGAAGGGGAAAAGACCACTCAACTGAGAACCAAAACCATCACTTTCTCCAGTTTCGTCGCTAACCAGCTGCATAATCTGACTGGATACCACCTTTAACTCCTCTGAGCTTCAGTTTTCTCAAATGCAAAATTTACAAACAAGGTTTAGGATTTTCCAGCTTATATTTTAGGACAAGGGACATGCAGGCTATGTTTAAGCTAGAATATTTCCCCCCAGCAGTTATATGGGGCATCTAAGTCAAGAAAAACATCTTTTGTCCCTTCATTTTAAACTTCACCTTGTGTTGGGCTTGTTTTCCTTCTGTACTGTCGGGGAATAGAAATGAAAGTCTACAGTTAAAATGTAACTTGAAAGAATTTATGTGGTTCACTGAGTAATAATTGCAACATTTTCCATGGCCTATTAAGGAGCAATTTCTATGGTTTTATTAGGTGTTTCAGAACATTCTGGAGGGTTTTCTTAGTGTCCCTTTTCTCTTTTAAGCCTCCTTTCAGTGGCATCATATTCCTATATTTCAATGGAGAAAGTGAAACTATCATAACATGAACATTTCCAATGCAGTTCTTTTATTGTTGATTTTACCCATTGTGAATGAAGAAAAACTAAACCTACAATATTCTTTTGATTTACTATTTATTTGAAACACACTGATTTACATTTACTTTTCTTGATGTATGGAGGAAAAAAAAAAATACCGGTTTGCTTCTCACTACTCAGGGTTTTAATTAAAACATATTTTCCAAAATGTATCTGACAATAATACCTACGTAAACGCAGAGAACATTTCATTCTCTTTTCTTGCCTGTTTTGCCGTGGTAAACCTAACTTGGCTTTTGGCCAAAGACTTTAAAAACCAGGCAGGCTTTTAGAAAAATCATTTGCCTTTGTAAAGAACTGACGCATTTCACAGTCAGGGCAGGAAAGGAGCGGGGAGTGGAGCTGGGGACGTGTGTCCAGAGCCGGCCAGGGGGTGGCAGTGCAAGACAACACTTGGCCTTCCAGGCCGGCAGCTGCCCAGGTGGGGCACATCTTAACAACTGCAACCCATGAAGTCAGCTTTTCCTCTTAATTACTGCTAAGTGAATACCTTCAGATGCAGCGGTCAGGTGGAGAAGCTGATTACCGGGCAAGCAAGGAGCACTCGCGGAGCGCCAGTTCCCGGGTGCTGGTCTGAATATTTTCACATGCACGGGGCGCCTCACCCATCAGGGCATCACGGCAATACTGGCGCACACATTCCTGTAATTTTGAAGACGAGGATGCTGAAACTCAAAAAGTTTAAGCAGCTTCCTCATGAACAGGCTGCCGTGATTCTCAGAGCATGTCTTGATCTGGGGCTGGGGAGGTGAAAACGTACACAGGCTAATTCCAGTTCACCTCAGTGCCTGCGCTGTCAGACAAGAATATGATACCTCGGACATCACCGTAATGTCACAAGACAATAAGGACCCAGAATACAGGAGAAGCTGGCATTTGCAACCAAGAACGTTCCGGATACTGCAACACTGTCGCTGTTCTGAGTGGAATGAGCTGGGCTGGAAAGGAGAGGCCGGCTGAGAAGGCGCAATCCTGCAGGAGAGGACCCGCCGCAGCTGAGAAAAGAGATGCACGGTTTCTTTCCAAGCTGGGAACATAGGTACAAATATGAAGTTTATTTGTTTTGATAGATTCACATGACTGAAAAAATACCTTCTGCCGAAGGAAAAAAGCCATTTCTGTTTTTTCTGCATATTTTTCAAGTAGAAATGCTTTGTAACCACATGTCCACTTTGCAAAATGCTGCTCTGGAGTGAAGACAGGTTTCTTTGGGATATTGGCGTCACTGTGATATTACTAGCATCTTTCTGTTAATCCAGCGAACAACACTCGCACATAAACTCGGTTATAAGTACATCAGCACAATACCAAGACTTGCCCATCTAAAACACACAGGCTCCCTAAATCCGAACTCTATCTTTGTGTCATGTCAGACCTGTCAGCATGTTGTCACCTGTGCATATGGGAACATTCCTCTGTGGTGGGCATCACTTGGCCAGTAGAAAAGAAAGAACACGGTCGAGTCAAAAGTACTGATTCAGCAGCCTCCTGCAGACTTGTATGCTGAAAGAAATTAAAATAAAAATAAATGTTTCAATATGGAAGACTGGAATGGATGTTAAGCTCATTGATGGGATGATCTCAATAGGACTTTGAAAAATCAGCTTTATTATATTTAACATAAAATTGACTGCACTTATTTAAAGTGCTCAGTTTGATAAATTTTGACAGAAGTTCTCACCATGAAATTATCCAAAAATTAAGGTCATGAACAGGTTGCTCACCCCCAAAAGTGTCATTGTGATCTGCCCCGCCACCAACTCTCTTGGTCAGACTATAGCTTTTCTCTATGGATGCATTTGCATTTTATAGACACTTATATCAGAGGAATCATATAATATGTGTTCTTCTCCCTGCCTCTTTTCACTCAGAATAACTTTGACATCCCTCCATGTTGTAGCATGTATCAATAGTTCATTCTGTTTTATTGCCATGTGGTAGTCCCTGGTACGTATATGCCCCAGTTGGTTTATCCATTCACTACTTGAGCTATTTCTAGACGTTGGCTGGTTCTAATAAAGTTGTTATAAACATTAATGTGTACGCACATGTGTGTGTATGTGTGTGTGTGTGCACAGATACTTGCTTTCATGTCTGTGGGTAAATTTCCAGGAACGGATGGCTAGATCATATAGACATAGAGAGAGCATGTTGAAATTTGGAAGAAGCACAAACTGTTTTCCAAAGTTATTGTAGCATTGCGCATTCTTATCAGCAGTATATCCATGTTTGCATTCCTCCACATCTCTGCTAACACTTTGCAGGGTTACTCATTTGTGCATTTATTTACATTTTAGTTATTCTAAAAGGTATGTAGCATTATCTCACTGTGGTTTCAATTTGCATTTCCCTAATGACAAATGATGCTGAGCACCTTTTAATGTGATCATTTGCAATCTGTATTCTTCCTCTGGCGATGTGTTTGTTGAAAACGTTTGTTCATTTTTAAATTGGGTGCTTGTTTTCTTGAGTTTTGGGGGTTTTTCACATTCTTGGTAAAAGTTCTTTATTAGACACATGATTTACAAGTATTTTACTCAATCTGTAGTTGTTTTTTCATTCTCTTAAAAACTGTATTGATAAACAGAAGTTTTTAATCTTGATGAAGTTTAATATTGCATCTTTTTATGTTATGACCTGGGATTTTGGTGTCATATCTAAAACATTGTTTTATCTAAGCCAAGGTGACAGGTCTCCTATGTTTTCTTCTAGAGATTTTATATTTAGTTCTAGGGTTCATTTTGAGTCAAATTTTATATATGATGTAAGGTGTAGTTCAAAGTTCATTTTATTTTACAAGTGAATGTGAAATTATTCCAACAGCATTTGTTGAAAAAACTATTACGTCGTTACCAAATTGCCTTCACCATTTTTTTTCAAAAATCATTTCTCCATATATGTGTAGATGTGTTCCTTTACTTTGTCCCCTTGATCTATCAGCCAATCTTCATGCCATGAGAACTTGATTAATGTGCTTTATAATCAGTCTGGAAGGAAGCCAGGGCATATAATATCTCTAATTTGTATTTCTCAATGTTGTTTTGGTTATTTCCTTTGGCATTTTCACATGAATTTTAGAAGCAGTTCACAAATTTCTATCAAAAATGTCTGCTGAAACTTTGATTGGGTTTAAGTTAAAACCATAGGCCAATTTGGAAAGAATTGACATCGTAACAATATCGAGTTTGCCAATGGATGAACACTGTATATCTCTCCATTTATTTTCAGGTCTTTAAGTTCTTTCAGAAATATTTTGTAGTTTTCAATTCTCTGGTTCTTGCACATCTTCTGTCAGACGTCTATTTTTGATGCTATTGTAAATGGTATTGACATTCACATTTTAATTTCTGATAATTCATTTCTAGTCATCATTGCTAATACACACATAATTAGTATGTGTTTATTGATCCTTTATCTTCAAACTTGATAATTTCGCTTCTTAGTTTCAGTAGATTTTGAGAGAATCCATCCAATTTTCTACATAAGTAATCCTGTTATTTTTGAATAAAGCAAGTTTTACTTAATTCTTTTTAACTTGAATGTTTTTTCTTGCTTTATTGCACTGACTAGAATCACTAAAAGTGGTGAGAATGGATATTCCTATCTTGTTCTGGACCTCTGCAGGGAGGCACTGTGGAGAACCATTATGTAAGATATTAGCTATAGATTCTTTGCAGATTTTTTTAAATCACGTTGAGGGTACTTCCTTATATTCCTTCATTTATGAGAGGTTTTAAAAGAAATAGATATTGGATATTGTTAAATGATTTTTGCATTGGTGTAGAAGGTCATATTGTCCTTTTTTTTTTTTTAGCCTGCTAATGTGATTAATTATATTGGTTGGTTTTTTAATGTTAAACCAATCCTGAATTTCTGGGATGAGCCCATGTGGTCATGACGTGTATCAACTCTTTTTACATAGTATTGAATTTGATTTGCTAAAATTTGTTTAGAATCTTTTCTCTATGTCCATGACAGATAGTGAATGGTTGTTGTCTTTTCTTGTAATGTTTCTCTGGTTTCAGTATGAGAATATTCCTTGCCTCAAATAATGATTTGGAAAATATTTCCTCTTTTACAATTTTATGGATGATTTTGTGTTAAATTACTGTTCCTTGTTCTTCAAACATTTGGTTAAATTATCAATGAACCATCTAGGTCTGAAGTTTTGCTTGTGGGAAGGTTTTAATGACATTCAATTTCTTTAATACAAAAAGAACTATTTGGGTTATGTACTTCTTGTTTAACCTTTAGTAGTTTCTTTCAACCAATCGATCCATTTCACTTAAGTTGCTGAATTTGTTGGCATCAATATATTTATCGTAGTCTCTTATTATCAGAAGTCCCCCCCCTTTCTCATCCTCCCATCACTCTGGTTTAGCAATTTTATTGATATTCTACCAAACTTAGCTTTGGGTTTCATTGATTTTCTCTATTGTTTTCCATTTTCTATTTCATGTATTTCCTCTATGATTTTATTATATCCTTCTTTTACGTAGTTCGTATATAGTTTGATGTTCTTTCTCTGGTTTTTTCAATGTGGAAGCTGAGGCCATTGATCTATCAACCTCCTTCTTTTCTAGTACAGGTGTGTGGTACTCGGACCACGTCTGCTTGACTAGTCATCCCCCAAACCACCAGGAACTATGATTGTGAAGCCTAAGGTCTCCTTAGAAATTAACTTTTAATACAAAGTTGCATGCGAACATTGCTATACTTTTACTGAAGGTCTCAGAAACAAACATCCCAGCCTCTTGCAAAACCCTTCCTCACTTTAATTTTCCCTCCTTAGAGTAATCACATTAAACATGTGTGAGCTTTAATATTGGAGCCTTGGTTGTGGAAGCTCCTTAGTAAGATTTCTCTTGTTCTTGACAAGTTTTTATGAGCTAACTCTCTGCTTGGAGTTTCTGCAAGATGCATGACTAATTTCTTGAGGAGAGATTTTTCCACCCACATTCATGAGTGGACATCAGCTTATTGTCACTTTTCCAGTAAGGAAAAAGAGAGCAGAGTAGTTCTAGTTTCATTCCCAGGAATGTGTCAGCTCCTACCTCTCGTTGACGTGAGTCCACGCCTCCCGCTCTGTGGTGGGTACCGCACCCCAAGCCCCCCATCTGCTTCTGCCTCTAGGGCTGCCAGAAGAGTTCTGGCATTTTTCTCTGGCTGCAAATATCCTCTGCAATTTTATCCTCTGTGAGTTTTTTTCTACATGCCCTCCCTTCTTCCTCCCTGCCACCTTCCCTCCTTCTATTTTTTTCCTTTCTTTCTTCTTTCCTTCCTTTATTTTGTATTTGGTTTTTCAAAATGAAATATTTTACATTTTTTTCACACACACATGTTTAGAAAAAAATACCAGAGACATCCATATACCCATCACCAAAATCAAACCAATACCCTATGTTTTTTTAGTGGCTCTGGATTTCCTTCTTATTTCATTTAAAAGTCATCACATTTTATATGTGCAGCTAAAATTTTGAGCCACATCCATCCCCTTTCTGTAGCTCAATCCTGAGAAGTAATCCTCCCCAGTTTAGTACCCACACTTTCGCTTGCATGTTTGTACTTTTAGAAGGTGTATTTGCATATATAAATAATACAGATATTACTGTTTTATATTTTAAACATGCAAAAAAAATCACGATACTTACATGTGCTTTCAACTTGATTTTTAAAACTCATCAGTATGCTTTTGAACTTTAACAATGTTGGTTTGTAGATATAGTTCATCCATTGATCTGTTGGGTAAGAGTCCACTGAATGAATGAACCAGAGCGTATTTACACATTCTGCTCCTGAAGGAAAGTTAAGTTGTTTTGTTTCTCATGATTACAAACAATCCTTTAGTAGACATTGTTGTACATATGGCCTTTGAGCACATTTCGCCACTCTAGAAGATATAGTTAGAATGAGCTACATATTTGAATGTATGCTAGTTACCGCTTAGTTATTTTCCAAAGTGCATGAACCAATATGTGACCCCACCAGCAATCGAGATTCCACATTTTCTCCTACTCCCCATAATCTTCTCCCACATACAGCATTATTAGACTCCTTAATTTTTGCCTAACGTTGTCTCATAGTAATTTTAATTTACATTTCTTACTTAAGACTGGATTGAGCATGTGTCGATATGTTCATTGCTGATTCAAGTTTCATCTTTTTGTAAAACGTCTGTTCCTGTCCAGGAAGGAACTTTAAACAAATCTAGAGTACGACGTGTCCTGGGGCACCACGGCAGAGAAGGGAGTCTTTAGTAAATACACATGAATACATTTTCTTCCTCAATTCCTTAAACCCATGAGCCAAGAGACATGCCCCTAACATCTCAAAAGCATCTGAGGAAAAACTGAGAAGTAGGTGAGTGTAAAAAGCCCGTTGAGAGTAGCAAAGCTGACAGTGTCCGTACCTGTGTGTCCTTGTATGGAAACCTGACTTTGGTGGACCTGACAACACCTACTGGAAGTAAGCTAACTTTCCCCCTCTACTGAACTCCAGATGGATGTTTCTATTTATTTCCTAGTGAGAAATATTACATCCTCTGTTTCTAATCCATATTTCCATCAATCACACATGATACTTGATAAGTAAATTAAAATGGAGACCAGGCCTGAGGCATCCTTGTGCACACAAAGCCAGGTAGGCCTCATGAATGACCTTAACCTTGCTTGACTGCAAACATGAGCAAACTGAACTTGCCATATTCCGTGTCCATGCATCTGTTAAAGGATAATGCAAGTTAAGGCTAACCAATCAAAAGCCACCAAATATTTCATAGTTACATGACGAAGAACTCTCCAGCAAGACAGACCCAATAGGGCCACTGTGTGACTGTGACCATGCTAGTCATTTATCGGCTTTATTTCCGTGTTCACCATGTAGCATCTGCCCTGGGGTTCACTCGGTGGTCTCCCCAGACCTCTTTCTTGTTTGCAGCTGCCCGATGCATAGATTACCGTTCGCTCAAATAAACCCTTTAAAAATTTTATTGTGCCACAGTTTACCTTTTAATACAACAAAACCAAATCTTTGCTCATTTCTCTAGTGTTTCAAATTTTTAATTTTTCTCATTAATTTTTTGCAATTTAAATTTATTATAGAGATTATTCTCTTAGTTGGCTCGTGCCATTCGTTCTTCATTTGTATGTGTATTTATTAATGAAAAAGATTCCAAGTTCTAAGTCTTTGGTTCGACTCTTAATGTTACTAGTTGTTTGATCTTGAGGAAATTACTTTATCAGCTATGCCTCAATATCCTCCTGGGATGACAATATTATCTACCTAATGGATATTTTGAAGATCAAATGGGTTAATATAGGCAAAGTGATGAGAACAAGGCCAGGTACATAATAAGCATTGTGTAAAAATTTGTTTTATTATTATTAATGGAGTCATTTGTAACAGAAAAGTTTTAATATTAATGTTGTCAAAATATATAATTGACTTTAGGAGAGTGTGTTGATCTTTTGATATTTACATATAAAATTACTTCCCTACGCAATGTTAGATTGATATTTTCTATGTTATCTTCTGAAAGTTAGTAATTATGCATTTTAATTATGTCATTAATCCATCTGGAACTTTATTATTTTGGGTGATCTAAGGATTATTTTATCTTTTTTCACATATAGATAATTATCAGTTAAGTGAGAGAGAATTATCTCTCACTTATTGTTATTTCATCTTTTTCATACACAAAATATTCCCATATACATGGTGTTTTGAGCATGTCTGCTTTGGCACAAAGTCAATATCTGTATACTTACACCAATCTATACTCCTTTTTAATTATAACCTTACTTTTGAATTCTCATTAGGTCAATATGCTTCTTCAATTCTCTTGGCTTACAGTGGAGCTTGATTTTCCATAGGACTATAATGTTCAACTTGTCAATTTTCATGTAATTTTATTGAATTGTATAAAATTTATAGGTTAAAATTTATATTGCATTTATAGACCCAATAGGGAAGAATTAATACTGTTTTTTCCCATAAATGAATACCATAAGATTCTTATTTTATTTGAGTCTTCTTTTATGATTTTCATTAACGTACTTTGTTGGCCATTTTCCTATGTATCTCAATAGTTTTTATTTCTATTATAAATGAGATCATGCTTTTTTCCTATTACATTTCATAATTACTGATTCACCACAATATTAATATACATTTATATATACATATACAATATTATATATAGCCATACATATTATATATATGTGTCATACTGTGTGTGATAATCATATATAGTATGTATATTTATTTAATATAGTCATATATAAAAACATATGCACATATATAGGCAGCTATGTTTCTTGTTTTATAATCTTTATAAATTATTTCTTGGCTTTCTGCTTGGCTAGCACCTCCAGCACAAAGTTAATAGACTCAGCTATAACTAGTGTTCTTGTCTTCTTCCTGACATCAAGAGGAATAATTTTTATTTATTTATTTTTGTTGTTGCTGTGATTGCCTTAGGGGGCTTCTTCATAAATTCTTTGCCTAGGCCAATTCTGTAAGAGTCTTTCCTATGTTTTCTTCTAGAATTCTAATAGTTTCCGACCTAAGATTTAAGTCTGTTATCCACCGTGATTTGATTTTTGTGAGAGGTGAAAGCTGTGTGTCCTGTTATAGTCTTCTACATGTGGCTATCCAGTTTTCCCAGCACCATTTATTAAATAAGGAATATTTTCCCCAGAGGATGTTTTTATCTGCTTTGTCAAAGATTAGATGGCTATATGAGGATGGTTTTATATTTGGATTTTCTGTTCTCTTCCACTGGTCTGTGTCCCTGCACTTGTGCCAATACCAAGCAGTTTCTATAATCACAGCCTTGTAGTATAGTTTGAAGTCTGGCAAATTAATACCTCCTATTTTGTTTTTGTTGCTTAAAATTGCTTTTGCTAAACAAGGTCTTCTCTGGTTCCATACAAAGCATAAAATTATTTTTTCTATATCTGTGAAAAATGATGTTGGTAATTTAATAGGGATTGCATTGAATCTGTAGATAACTTTGGGCAGTATAGACATTTTAACAATGTTGATTCTTCCGATCCACGAGCAGGTATGGTTTTCCACCTATTTACATGCTCTGCGATTTCCTTCCTCAGTGTTTCAGTTCTCCCTATAGAGGTCCTTTACCTCCTTAGTTAAATATATTCTTAAGTATTTTATTTTCTTTGTTGCTATTTTGAAGGGTATTGAGTCATTAATTTGGTTCTCCATTTGACTGTTATTGGTATATATGAATGCCTCTGATTTGTGTGTATTGATTTTGTATCCTGAGACTTTACTGAATTCATTGATCAATTCCAGGAGTCTGTTGGTTGAATCCTTGGGGTTTTCTATCATATCATCAGCAAAGAGTGAGAGTTTGATCTCTTCTGTCCCTATTTGGACTCCCTTGATTCTGCTCTCTTGCCTGATAGCTCTCGCAAGGACTTCCAATAATTAAAAAGCTTCTGCACAGCCAAAGAAACAGTCATGAGAGTAAACAGCCAACCTACAGAATGGGAAAAAATTTTCACATACTACACATCAGATGAAGGACTGATAACAAGAATCTATTTAGAACTCAGGAAAATCAGTAAGAAAAAATTGAACAACCCTATCAAAAAGTGGGCAAAGGACATGAATAGAAATTTTTGAAAAGAAGATATAAAAATGGCTAACAAACATATGAAAAAATATTCAACATCTCTAATCATCAGGGAAATGCAAATCAAAACCACAATGAGATATCACTTAACTCCAGTAAGAATGGCCTTTATCAAAAAGTCCCAAAACAATACATGTTGGCATGAATGTGGAGAGACAGGAACACTCATACACTGCTAGTGGGACTGTAAACTAGTGCAACCTTTGTGGAAAGCAATGTGGAGATACCTTAAACAGATTCAAGTAGACCTACCATTCAATCCAGCAATCCCATTATTGGGCATCTACCCAGAAGAACAAAAGTCATTCTATAAAAAAAACACCTCCACCCAAATGTTTATAGCAGCACAATTCACAATTGCAAAGATGTGGAAACAACCCAAATGCCCATCAATTCATGAATGGATTAGCAAAATGTGGTATATGTATACCATGGAATATTACTCAGCTATTAGAAATAATGGTGATATGGCATCTCTTTGGTTTTCCTGGAGAGAGCTGGAACCCATTCTATTAAGTGAAGTATCCCAAGAATGGGAAAATAAGCACCACATGTACTCACCAGCAAACTGGTTTCCCTGAGTGCACATTTGGGAATAACACCAATTGGGTATTGGACAGAGGTGGGGGCTGGGTGGAAGGGATGGGTGTATACCTACTTGATGAGTGCGATGTGCACTGCCTGGGGAATGGACATGCTTGAAGTTCTGACTGGGGGGATGGGGGGGCATGGGCAATATATATAACCTGAACTTTTGTACCCCCATAATGAGCTGAAATAAAAAAAAAAACAATAAAAAAGAGGAATAATTTTGCTAAGTATGATTTGTACTATAGTGTTATGAAAGTAATTAAAGAAAGTAGTTTCTATTCCAAATTTTAGGCCTCATATAATTTGTTATGAGGATTGAGAGTGGGTCATAATGTATCAAATAATTTTCTGAATTGATTGAGATAATATTTTTAACTTAATAAATTTCACTAAATTTTTATTAATGTTTATATTACTATTTAGTAATAACATATTTTTTTGTACATTGTGGCATTTACTCTGCTACTATCTTATTTAGTATTCTTACATCTACAGTGACAAGTGAGATTGTCTTATAATTTTCATCTTCAATATTTTTCTAAAATACTCCAGGTCATATTAGACTTACGGATGAGTTTAAGGAGCTCTCCTTATTTTGTTCTCTGAGTTTGTATAACACAACACAGGTGTTATATATTTCTTGATATTTTTGCTAAATCCAATTGGTAACATAGTCTGTATCTCTTTAATTAGGAGAGATGGGAGAAAATAGACATTTACTAATGACTTGATGTACTTAAATGATTTCAGGTCTATTCAACCTTTCTATGTTTTTGGCTTAAGTTTCATAAATAATATTTTTATAGGAATTTCATATTTTATCTAAGTTTTCAGATTTTTCAGCACAAAATAGAATAGTGTCTCATAATTTTTACATGTTATTTCTATCAGTTATGACACAATTTTCAGATCTAATATAGTTTTATTTTTTACCTTCTTATGTCATTGATATATGTTGATATAAAGTTTTTATTTTACATTTTTAAAAATTAGGTTTGAGTTTTATGGACTGTTTAGTTTTTACTTTAATTTTTATTCTTTATTTACTTATATATGTGTGCATATACATACATATATATTTTACATTTTACATACATGTATGTATTGGGTTTCTTCCCTTTTTTTTTATTATTTAACCTGGATGATATAGCTGATTTTTCTCCCCATCCTCTGGTCTCTCATCCCTATTTTCCATCTTCTTTCCTGCTTATTCTCTCCTGGTAATTTCCTCAATTCTGTCTTCTAGTTTACCAGTTCTCTCTTCCTTAAGCAAAATATTGGTTGTAAACTCATCTATTGGATTATATATTTTACTTACTGTATTTTCACTTCTAAACTATTTTTACTATGCAAAATTTTTATCATGGTATTTTTGATTATTTTTTTATTTAAGATATTCTTCTAAATTTTAAGATTTTAAATAATTTTCAATTATTTAAAGGTTTTGCCAGTAATTCATTATTTTGAATCCTTGTGATTCTAAATTGGGTGATGTGTGTGCATGTATGTGTGTGGGGGGGGGGTCCAAGGAGAACTCAGAAAGGACTAATTATAGTTATGTGGATTTTATAGTAATATATAGTGTGTTAATATTAAAACTCCACAATCTTGATTTCATTTAGGTGGTTAAATTTGATTTAAAAACCCTGCTATTCTGTTGATTAATCTAGCAACTTTTGTTGTTTTTAAAATTAATATTTAAATAATACAATGGACAATAAAAACACTTTAAAACAATCAGGACCATTAAATTACTTATTTAAATAAATTGTCTTTTAAGTATTCAAATTTTATTTTAAGTTTAATATATTGGATTATCTCTTTGAACACTTCAAATTTCTGACAGAGTAGAAAAATACAATACAGAGGATAAAATATTCTCAAACAGTAAGATTTTGCAAATCTTAAAAACTAAACTTATTAATACATCATTATCATAAATATGTTAATACTCTCAACATTTCTTAACACTTTATTTCAAAATTGTATGCTGGCAGCTCTTAAACAGGAACCTCTAAATAAAACCCACAGGGTGAAGTTGGGCTATTGGTGATTTGGTTTCACCTCCACTGGGGTCTGCATTGCACTGGGTTCTTTTGCCCATGTTGCTCTGGGTCAGTCACTCTGGGAGGCCTGTCTTTTCAATGCCGTGTGTGACAAATGGGAAGGACCCCGGACACATTTCTGGTGCATGTACATGAAGCACTTCTGCTGCATACCCATAAGGCACTTCTGCTGCATACCCATAAGGCATTTCTGCTGCATACGGAAGCATGGTGGATGTGGCAAGGAAAAGCATGTGTGTGATTGGGCTGCAAGTTGAGCTAGCCATGTTCTACATTGAACACCTTATTTAACTGAAACAACATCTGACAGACAAACTATAATTATTCCAACATGGGTAGACACTTGGTAGATATTTTCTCCAAAACAAATCAAATGAGCCTGACATTTCAAGGAAAACAACTGACAGTATTTGTTGCCAAGGATAAAATTTAAGTTTTCAAGCCTGAGCTTGACAGCTTCTCAATACTTAAAGGCTTTTCTGATGAGATTGGTGATGATATTAATAAACGCAATTTTTTGATATTTTGAAGTGAAATGTGTCAAGATTTGGAAGATCTGTAAAACTCAGTGAACCAATATTTTCCAAATGACCAATGCAGGATGTTACAATTTCATACATGGGTAAAAAATTTATCATTCAGTGTACAAAATAGACCAGTGGACTTTAATGTAACAGAGCATGAAAAATTGATTTATTTGTTTCAGATTCACATTGCAAGAAACTACTTCCTGTCTAGTTTTAGGAGTATCACAGAAAATATTCACAATTATATAAAAAGGTTATCACAATGTTTCTCTCTTTTCTGTGAGCCACATTTTCTTCATACACTTCAACCAAAACAACACATCAGAAGCAGATATGAAGATCCAGTTGTCTTCTAGGAAGCTAGACATTAAAGAGATTTGCAAAAGGGAGAAAACAAAACAAACAAAAAAACCTCTTCTCCCACTGTCTTTTCTTTTTGAAAATAAAATTATTTTCACAAAATATACATTATGTATATAAACATGCTTTAGGCTGATTATTGTTATTTTTAGATAGATAATAAAACAAATCATACAATAATTCTCAAATGTTATTTCTAATATAGTAAACATCAATAGATAGAACTTGCATAAATAAAGCTCTTATTTTTTTCTCCCAGCTTTATGAAGATATAACGGACATATAAAAATTGTATATATTTACAGTGTTCGGTGTAATGTTTGATATATGCATACATAGTGAAGTTGATTAAGTCAAAATAATGACTATATCCATCACCTCAAATACTTATCATTTTTTGTTGTGAGAACATTTAAGATCTACTTTCTCAGAAAATTTCAAGTATGCAATGCATTATTAACTTTAATCACTGTGCTGTACAATAGATGTTCAGAATTTATTCATATTTCCTAACTAAAACTTAGTACTCTTTGACCAACATGTCCCCATTCCTCTGTCTCCATCCCCCAACTCCTGACAACCAATATCCTACTCTCTGCTTCTATGAGTTCAACTTTTTTATATTCTACATATAAGTGAGAGGTGTTTGTCTTTCTGTTCCTGGTTTATTTCCCTCAGCATAATCTCTTCCAGGTTCATTGATGTTGTTGCAAATGACAGGATTTTTTCTTTTTTAGGGGTGAGTATTACTCCACTGTGTATTCTTTAATTATATGGTGTTCTATCTTAGTGTGCATATGTTTTTATTCACTGTACTGGGCTTTGAATAGGTTCTCCTTTATAACAACTCCTGCTTAAATTTTTTCTTTAATTTTAAGTATTCTTTTCTTTCTACTGATGCCTTTATAATGTCTTTCCAAATGTCCTCTCTTATTATGTCTATTATATCTTGTTATATATATTTTATATATATTATATATATTTTATACATCTTATATCTATTATAGATATATATTATATCTATTATATCATTACATTTTATAAATTATTTCCTTTTCTCAGGTTGGTACTTTACATTTCATGAATATATATGTTTTTCTTATGTTTATTGAATAGTATTATAATTATATTTTATTCTTAAGTTTTCTCAGTTTTTTTTACATTGTCTGTGTTTCTTTTCTTGATCAGTTTTTTTTTTTTTCTGTTTGTGTCATTTTGATCCCTCTCATGGTAGAGATTTTTCTCTCATGGTGGAACTGGTCTATGAATTGTGTGTTTTATTTTCTCTCCTTCCTGAAACTCAATTAAAATTTCAGAAAAAGAGCAAAAATGTAAAAGCCTTCTTAGAGCAAAGGCAATCAGAAATAACTGGACATGAACTATAACATGTCTTTGAACTCTAACACACAGAATGGTACAATGGTAACAGGACATGGGGTTGGGGCTAAGAAAATAGAGAGAATGCTTTGAAGCCTTTAATGTATTTGAATACTTACCCTGATGAACTAACCAACTGATCTCACGCTGCTCTTCCAGGTCCCAAAGGTTTATTCTAAAGAGAAATTGAACAGTTACACACAGTGGATGTTAAGTTGAAGTGCAGAAGAGAACAGGAGAATTAAGCAAAAATCTGCATCTCCACCAGGCTCCTAAAATGTGGGTATATGCCTTCCCAGGCAGGGGATTAGAGAGTATGAGTCAGGAAAATACAGATAAATAAATAGATAAACAGTCCTGGGGGACAATTCCACCACATTTTTTGTTTTTATGTATATGTCAGTGTTTATATTAACTGATTTTCCCTCATTCCATTCTACTTTATCTTATGCAAGTTAAATGATTAGCTGTCTAATTGAAAGGGGGATTGTGACTGAACAACAACAAGAATGGATATCTTTTGCAGATGGATAAATTAACACTTGAGACTTGTGCCTCTCTTCTGGAAGGAAGGTGAGTGTGTCTTCAATTGTACATGTAATAGTTGCATAAATGTAGGTGGGAGCACTATGTTTTATTGTTTTTATTTGGAAGTTAAATATGGATAAATTGGATGTATGGATTCCAACTTAACAAAATGCTGAATTATACTTGATCATCTGTTTCCAATTGAGCATCAGTCCTGACCCCTTCCAAGGGCTCCTCTGCAGTTCAAGGACAGCGTTTCTCAGCGTTCCTTTCCAGTGAGAAACACTTACATAAGGCTTGGAAGGTGAGGGAGAAGGAGATGCCATCATTCTCCTTGGCAGCGGCCGCCCGGTGTGCCGGCAGATGCAAGACTCACAGTGGTTCTCCAGAGAGTCCTTGAGCGCCGGCTTCATGGCCACAGACTGAGTAAGTCCCTGGGAGCTTCCCAAAGACTCTGGAACTGCAACAGCTTCCGTTAGCCTCCTGAGGACCTGCTTTGGTGCTTCAGGCTGAGATCCTAAATGTTGTCTTCCCTAATAGTTGAGATGGATTTCTTACGCTTTATCTACCATTTCTCCCAATGGTCGTGTGAATCTCAAATTCCTGTATTAAAGAAGATTAAAAGAGAGAGGGACTTTTCTGTTCCTGATTCTTCCCTAACTAATACGGTCCGAACTCTTTTTGTCTCATGTGCCAGTGTGTGTTCCTTCCTGTGTTAGCTCTCAGGGTTCTCTGACCTGGAGGGCCCAATCTCTGCAGCCTTCTTCTAGAATCTACTAAACTCTATGGATTTTTTTTTTTTATTTCTGCTTCATGATACCCTATGTCGTGCCATCATAGGCCAAGTTCTGGCAAGGTCGGCAGTAAGGATGCCCTAGAGGTAGAGACATAGAGACATGAAATTCAGATCAAATATGGCTCTCCATGTTCTCAATGCTGGGCTTCCCTTTCTATGCAGCTCTGGTCACATAGTCAATAGCAAAGAAGGTAACTAGCTTCATCCTCATTTGTCTGCTTTGTATTCTGCAAATATTTATAATCAGCTAAAATTTGTGCCTATTTATTAATCATTTTAACTTTCCTAGACTTGCTGTAACTCTAATGTTATAAAGAGAATATTGTTGGAGATAGTAATTTCCATCATTTAAACTGTTATTTCATTCATTGACCCTTCTCTTAGAGTCCATAATTGTCAATATTTACTTATACATTTTATCTATCTCCAGAAACATATACTCACACAGAGAACTATACATGCATGCACACATATACATATATACATACACATACACATAAACATAGCTATTTGCTGAACCAGTTGGAAAAGGTTCAAATAATTCCAAAACCTAACATGTCACCTTGAACAACTTTAGCTTGCTTCACCTAAGAACAAGTATAATGTACTGCATAACCAAAAAGGAATTATTAATATCTCATCTAAAATAATTAACATTAATTCATTAAAAACATTTAACATCTATCTAGCTATCTGTCTATTATCTCAGTCATCTTAAAATCCTCCACTTGTTCCAATAATCTTAAAATTCCCCACTTGTTCCAGTAGTGGAGTGGTTTTTGTTTGTTTTGTTTTTAACCAAGATTGTACAGTTGAAGATCTTTTTTTTTTAATATATATGGTCCCCAACTTTTTCTTTTTCTTAATGAACTTTATCTGGGTCAGTTGTCCTGATGGTGAGTATCCCACTTTTTAGATTTGTCTGATTATTTCTTCATTGAGTTGTTTTCCTTATTTTTCTATTCTTGTGTGTCATGCAGACTAGAATCTAGGTCTGGAGTTTGATCCAGTTCAGATTAAACCTGTCTTGGCAAGCGTGGTTGATGGGCAATGATGTGCAATAAGATTATAACTTTTCTATTATGGGAAATTTAGTGATAAGATTTAGCATTTTGGCCCCAATTATTTAATTAAAAGAATATGCTATTAAATGAAGAAAGATAAATTTGTTTTAGTTCTTAACTCTGAGGGAAATCTTCTCTCTGCCTAGTTGGCTCTGAATAACACAGGGATGACACAATTATTAGCAATTATGTAAACATTTTGGCTGCGCTCTGCACATGGCAGCCTTACAGAATGAGTAATGATTTATGAGAAATATGTACTTTTCAGTTATAACTCTGTAAAGGCATTTACATAAGGGAATAAAATAGTTTATTTAGCCTGGGAATCCACTGTGAATGTGACAAAATGGAAATTAATTGAAGATATTTTTGTTCTTCTGTCCTCCCATTAAGATTTTAATATATTTTTTTCTAAGTGAATGAGAAGGTAAATTCTTTTATATTCAAGACCTACTATCATTGCATTAATGAACATATGGCAGGGTGATTTTGGTAGAGACAGTGTGTGCCCTGGTCATCCTAATCACTGTTAATGCCCAAGTGATGCTGCCTGAACTGGCTGGGACATTCTAAGTGCCTTGAGTTTTAATTCAATAGTATATTGAATGCCAAGAACCAATATACACACTATTAAAAATAATACCATGTAAGACAATCTGGGTTTGTGTTCAGACATAGTTTTTCCAGTTATGGGGTTTATTTGCTGTGGGACTTGAAGGACATCGTAGAGCACATTCTGTGCCTCTTAGTAAGTCTCCTTAGGAACCACCTGACCCAGCTCCCTGGAGCTGTGGAGGATGAAACTCCAGTGGGAGCCGTCTAGTCCAGGTCCTGTAGCAGGCAAGGCATGGGCATGCCAGGACGTGGCACATGGGGTTGGGCAGTAGGTGGGACATGACCCAGCCCCTGCTTTCCTGTTAGAAGACCTCCATCCTCTGAGGGAGAGGAGGCCCAGGTCTCCGTGGCCTCTGAAGCAATGCAAGCTAGAAAGCATCGCTATGGTGATTATTTTGTTGTTAATTCTAACCTTTAAATGCCCCCCTAGTGGACTGTGAGCTTCTTGCTGCCAGCAACCTCGTTCCATCTCCAGTCCTCTTCTGGGTGTCAGATGGGTAAGACACACTAATCGTAGGCCAGTTGAGTAAATATAGAAATGGACATAGCTATATGTCTGAGCTCTGATTCTTGAACCGCAGACTCTTGTGAGTGAGAAAAATGCATTTCTACCTATCCCAGCTCACTATGCTTCCATGAACACACACCCGGGCATTTTTACACATTTGCTTATGTAAATCACACCTGCAAGCATCAGCATATTTTACACGATTACTATTTTGTCTTCACTTCTCATCCAAATGTATCTAGATATTAAGTTAGAAAGCGGGACACTTTCATCGGGAGGAAGCAGGACACTTTCATGGCGAGGAAGACCAGTAACTGTCACTGTATCCACTCACCCTGGGCAAGTGGGACTTCAGTGCTTTTTGGGTGCTCTGTCATTGCTGTGGCTGTTTCCTTAGACTTTTCTCACATCTCACAATCTTCATTAGATACTCTAAATCAATTATAGATTTCCTAAATCAACTAAACTTTCTTTTCTCACTAGTTAATACTGTTCAGTGTAACCCAGTGCGAGCTGATTTGAAATAAAAAAATAAAGGAAACCACCCTGGACTCCTTTTACATCTCCTTTATTTGGGCAAACTGAACCATCTTAATATCCCAACCAATTTCTCTAGCCTGGGTGCTTTGCAGGACAGCGACATTTTCTGCATTCTGTCTTGATGCTGCCTGTCCCATCCTTGTCCTGCTGGGTTGCTTTAGGGTCCAAATCACGTCCTTGTGTCATGTTCCAGGACACACTTGTCACAAGTAGGGGCCCACGTTAGCTGAAATTCTGGTTGAAATTGATTTAAAGAGCATGGTCTTAATCTAAGAGAAGGAGCAAAAGGAGGCTGTGGATGCAGTAGGCTTTCTGCCAGTTCTTCCGTACTCTTGCATACAGATTGGGGCTCGAGTGAATAAATCACACCTCTACCGCTCTGCACATATTGCGGCCAGACTGATGGGCAGTGCTTCTGATGGGCGAGTGAAAAATCAGCCGCGCACCTAGGGGAATGAGCAATGTAGCAGTGAGGCCCTTTACAGGAACCATAAATAGCTGTTGGTTTTGGCTTCCAACCCAGAGAAGGTCACTCTCGGTGGCAGCAAAGGTAGTATTTATTTAGTAACTGCGTTTAGCATGGAGGTAATTTAAGCGCCTGTATTTATGTGCTGCTGCTGTTGACTTGTCACAATCAGTTTTTCTTATTCTCTAAATGTCAACTCTTCTTTCATAACCCAGGAAGAGAATGGCATCATTCTTAGATTCTCATTGCATTCAGTTACTTTTAAATAACCTATGTTTTTTCTTTTCACAAATATTGAGGCACCGATAAAGCGTAGGTTTTAGAATGGAAGTTTATTACAGATCGTAACAGTAACCAACGTGAGGAATAGATCATGGCCGTTGCGCATCCTGAGCTACTTGTACCACAGTTTGAGAGGTGTTTGTCGTCACTGCTGCGTTGCTACTTTCCTTCAGCTGCACATGCTGGTCCTCTCCCTCCTCTCCCACCCCTCCTTGTCATTTATCCCGCGTGTGGGGCCTCCCGTCTTCAACCCCTGCTGACCATCTCCTTTGAAGAAACGCACTTTGTCTTAACAGCTTATACGTACTTATGCATATAGTTTTTGAACTAGATACCTTATTTTTTCCAGTTATTTTTCTTCCTAAAAATTTCAAGTAACCCTCAGCTATCTTTCTAATTTTCCCAATAATTTCTGTCTTGTGTAAAACAGGGATTCTCAGCCTCAGCACTGTGGGCATTTTGGAGCAGGCAGTCCTTGGTTGTGGGCGCTGCCCTCGCACGGTAGGAGGTCTAGCAGCAGAGCTCGCCCCACTCGCCAGACGACAGTCACACCCTCTTCCCACTGTGACAAAAAAAACTGTCTCCACGGGGCCAAAATCACCCCAATTGAGAACCACTGACATGAAATATCTAAAAGCATTATGCAGACTCTGCTTTCTACCGTCACCCAAATGCTATGGACCTTCTCACACTTACCAGCGTGGCTTTGCATTGGTCTCATAAAATAGCAATTCATACCATTTAGGGAACACTTGGCATTTCCCAATAGCTTTATGGATTTATTTTTTATTTTTTAATTTTAATTTTTTTTTAGTGGTGTAATTTTTCTCTTTTTAATTTTTTTTTTTTTTTAATTTCAGCATGTGATAGGGGTACAAATGTTTAGGTTACATATATTGCCCTTGCCCCGCCCCAGTCAGAGCTTCTAAATTTCCCTTTTATTTTATTTCCCCTGTCGTTTAGAAGTGACCTTTCACCACCCTTAAAGAATTTTTTGAAGACAATTAGCAATTGTGAATCAGCAGCCAGTGAGCCGCATGTTGAGAGGAAGACCTTGAGGGCTTCCTGGGCGCTACGTGGTGACGGACGCCTCCTCACATGTCCGGGCGGGTGTGCTGGCGTGGACACGCTGGCGCGGACGTGGGCTGGAGCAAGGCAAGGGGGGCATGAAGATCAGGGGCGCGGGTTAGGGCTGAAACCCAGGGAAGCTTCAGAAACTGAAGACGAAGAGTCAGGGCTGCTGCATGGAGGAGGCAGACAAGAAACTGGGAAGGCCGCAAGACATGCCCTTGAACACACAGCAGGTAGAGCCAAGTAGAGTCACCGCGACAACAGAATGCAACACCAGAGAGAGAGAGAGGGACCGTGAATCTCCAGAGAAGTGAAAGCAAGAAAATCCGGGTGCTTAGTGTGACCAGGGGCAAAGTGCTGCCACCACAGAGACTCTGCGTAAACACTCTCTTGTCCGTCCAGCCAACAGCTCCCTGCAGACTTTCTGCAGAGCCGGCCACATTGACGGACGGGAAGCCCAGTGTCCAGTGAGAGGCCGGGTGGGGAGGTCTGCAGCAGAGCTACGGGGCCAAGGACCTCAGCTGTCCCATGTGGCGCCTACTCATTCATCCCGAGAAATAGTAAGAGCCTGATAACAATTACTGATGAGTGAGTGAGCCTCCACTAGATCACCGTAATAAAATCAAGAGATAAAATTAATTCACTTCTGAGATTAAATTATAGTAATTACATGCCAAATATTTAAAACATATAAATAGAATGAAATTCTCAGAATGCATTTATTCTAAAGGAGGAATCTTCAGGGGTACTTACTATGATTTATCGGAATGACCTTTAAAATGCATCAACGTTGACAATTTTAACATAAATAGATGTATTCCTTTCTATAAGTCCTTATGTAGAAGTCTTAAAAGTGGTAAAGTGACACTTATCTATGATCTTATTAAAATTTATAGCAAAACGAAATGTCTTAATTTTGTGAAGTGTTATCGTTAGTATACACATTTTGTCCCATGCAGCAGAGTCCCAGGTAGGTCCTGAGCTGTGTTCGTGATGCTGTGGGGGCACAGGCAGCCGTGCCTGGAGGGCAGAGCAGGGCCCTGGTAGGAGAGGATTCTCTATGCATGAGATGTGCAAAGGGGGTGGGCTCTCTCTCCCTCCTTGACTATTGCATCCCAGCAAACTGCAGAGCATCTTCTCCTGCTGACTGAAGGGCTACGTAGCCAGGGCCTGCAGGAGTCGGTCCTGTAGGGGCTGGGAGTGGCACTGGCCCACAGCTGGCAGGAAAGGGGAAGATGAACTCTGCCGACCATCTGAAGGAGGTTGGAAGTGGCCTCTGCACCAGTCGAGCCTCCAGATGAACATGCAGCCTGGCTGACACCTTATTGCAAGCTTGGGAGACCCTGAGCAGGGGACCCAAACTGTGAGGTAGTATTAAAAAATGTGTATCCCTCAAAGCCACTAAGTATGTGGTGATTTGTTCTATAGCAGTAGACAAGAGATACACTTTCTGAGCATAATTTGCACTTGTCACTAACAAGAATATATTTCTCAGACCCAGAGCAAAGATGTTGCAAATAAACGAAAAAAATAAAAACTAAAGTGTTATTTCCCTAAAATGTCTGGGAGGTTGAAAATTCCAGGCGTCCACTGCTTGGATTCCTGCACCAACAACAGCACCAGGAGACTATCGTACAAGGAAAGGCTTGAGCATCCCGAACAGTGGGCAGGGACCTTCTAACCCCTCACTCAGCAGATTTCTCAGAAGACCTTCAGGGGGCACAGCTGTCCCCTTGGTGCATACAGAGCCCCCACACTGGGCAAGCCAGCCAGGGTGTGGCCCGTGGCGGGCAGCTGCAGTGGAAGAACTCCCTCAGCAGGCATCGTCACGGGAATATCGGTATGCTTGCACTGTTCTAGACACATGCGGCAACTGGGTACAGCGGGTGGCAGTGAGGAAGGTGAGGCCCTAGCAGGCTCCAGAGTGAGGGCAGCACAGCAGAGGTGGGCGAGTCCCCCAACAGCACAGGGGGGAACGCTGAGAAAAGTCTGGAGTCGCTGCAGAAGTGGGAAAATGACCCATCCTGGCCATCGGCACTGCATTATAAGAACCAGGTAAGCGTGGCTGGTGGAAAACAGGTTCCCTGTTAGTTCTGAAAAGGACATATGTCAGAGTCAGCGTGGCAGTTCTTTTCGGTGGACCTTATCTCATGGCAAGACACGGTCTTCCGGATAGCGGTTTCGTGAGGGCACCTTTGATCTAGTTCATCTCCCTCCCAGCTGAGCAGGTGTCATTCTAACTTACGACTCTGTGCTTGGCATAGAACCAGGTGTGTGGGCAATACAGCTGCTTTTTCAGCAAACGCCTTACACAGAGGACAAACGCACGTGCACTGGGGACAGCAAGGAAGGCTTACACCAGAGGGTCACTGATTCTAGAAACTCTAGACTTTACAGGAGAAACATACACATTATAGAGTTTACATTTCTATTTAGAAGGGAAAATACTTTCTCCTGTTGTATTCTAGCCACAGTTTTTTCTCCCTTTGTGGAAAAAAATAGACTTCTTTTGAACAAAATTATTTCTGCATGTGAATTAAACTATTCATTTGCCTTTGAAGCCGTAGAAATCCATGAAGATTATAAAATGTCTATTATTCTACATTTTCTGTTAGCATCAGCACAAAAGCCAGAAAAGATGGCATTGTTTTCGGAGAATCAGCTGGTGGTGGTGGGTGTGTATTCTAGGGTTGAGTTGGTTCCAGAATTTATTTCCTGTTTTCAGTCTTGAATGAGATTTTGAGATCAGAACAAACTGACTTTGATGGCTTGACAGCATGTGATCACAGGTGGAACACATGGGGTCTTACATCATTTTCTTTATTTCTTTCGAAAGTGGGCTTTATTTTAGTTAAAACAAAAGAGGGAAGGAGGGAGGATGAGAGGGAGAGAGAGGGAACAGACCAGGCGAGAGAGGAGAAGATGGTTGCCAATGCAAACGACTGGTATCACGGCTCACAAATGTTTGGTATAAATTTGTTTATATACAAGTTTGAGTGTAATATAAATTGTTTTATTTTGCAAACTTGTCTGCAGCCACTATGCACAACTGTGCTAATTTGGGAATACTTCTTGAACCAGGAATTGAAACACAAGGAGAAGGAAGAAATAAATATTCAGCACTCTGGGAGAAAACACTTCATTCTGCAATAATTTGTTGTGTTCAGGCTTTCTCTGAAAGGAATTGATGGGTTAATTAATTTGTCTTTTCTTTTACCTGTTTATACCACTCGAAACTTGCCTGTATTCCAAATGAGTGTCTGTCAGCTGCCGGGCTCAAGAAAATTTCCTCAAGCCTCCTGGACAGGTCGCGTCTGCCCCTGTGGAGCTCGCAGCCCTGGGGTTCCGGAGCAGCCTGAGGGACACTTGCAGTTTCCGTGTATTGGTGTGACCGCCACCTCCAGGACTCAGGACGGAGGATGTTCCACTCCCCACGCTGCCCCAGCACAGGGCACAGAGCGGTGTAGGTACCCAGGGGGTGCATGTGGAATGAGAGGTGACGACGAAGAAATCACGGTGCGCAGAGTCAAGGGCCTGGACCGGAATCCTGGAGCCAGGGGGTAGCGGCCTCCCGCCCTGCTCTTTCCCGGGCTACCAACACTGATCAGTCATAAGTTATTCTAATGCAAGAAAAAATGGAAAGACAAGAAAGCAATTGTACATTCAGTAGTTTTAATTTCAAGTAGCCCATTGAACTGTGTTAATTGCTTATAAAATTGGGACAAATTGTGCAAGTGTGTATCTGAAAAATAAATGTTATCACAAAAGAGATAAATATCCATTAGTAAGAAATGATGATTTGCTCTATCTCCTCGGTAAAGCAATATTTATCAGGAGCATTGATTTAACCAGCGGCTATTGGCAGACACAAATGGATGATGACAGGAAACAGAAAACCGCCTTCCACGGCCATAAGGGGGCTTTTCATTTCAATGTGATGCCTTTTGGAATTACTGATGCTCCAGCTATGCTTCAAAGATGAATGAGCAGGCTCCTGCCAGGTTTAATACATCACGATTCTGGAGTTCACTCAGCCTGTGTGCTGCAGTCATTCCTTCAGAGCCTAAAAACACCTGGAGGATTTACTGCAAGTTTCAGAGAAAACAAAACAAAAAACAAACAAACAAACAAACAAGCAAGCAAAAAAAAAAAAAAACAGAAACAAAATTAAAGCTGAAAAAGGAATAAAACACGATTAAACTTGGGTTAAGTTTTTAAAGAATTTCTCATTTTCAAGCTTGTAAATATAAAGGATTATTATTTCCCATTTAAGAGATAAAAGCTCAAAGCCATTGAGAGTCGTACAGCAGCCAGGACGGACAAGCTGCCTGGATGTGGAGGCAGGAGGCAGCACAGAGCTGTCCGGGCCATTTGGCCGGATTAGCAGACGTTTTAAGAGCTATAACAAGAAAATTGCTAGAACGGGACAAGAAATCAGATCACCGGATAAGGCTGACACTCAAAGGTTGGTTGGTTTGTTTGTTTTTCTTTGAAAATGGAAGTAATAGAATTGGCACTGTGCAAAGTCAGTAATCCTGGCACTCAGAGCCACGGCTATCTCTGTTTGGGGTTTGAAATAGAGTTAAGGGACATGAAATGGGAGTAATTGGAGCCCAGAATGTGAACCTCAGCACGTGACATCATGTGAACAGCCCTCTGCTTTCCCTGTGGTTTCTTTTCTGCCATCATCAGCAGTGATGCCTCAGAGCCTGCCTCCAGTAGCACATTTGGAATTCTCCGACAGAAAACAAAACAGCATCAAGATGCAACGAGGATAATCACGTGGTCCAAGTCACCTTCAAGTTACCCCAAAGGGTTTAGCCACAGAGACGCTCCAGCAGGTCTCAGGGAGCCCGTGGGCCCAAATGGGGCAGGTGTTGGACATGTACAGCTGTGCTCAGGGACAGGAAACCCAGCTCAGCTGGAAGTCTGCTCCCTTGTCCATCCTGGGCAGCTGCAGTAAAAGTTCATGGTGTTGTCTATCTATAGACCTGGCTGAAATGAACAGCAGGCCTCAACGTACAGATGGATCCTTGCTGAAGGATTTTTAATGTATTACTCCACTCTAACCAGCAGCTGACCATGTGGGTGCTATGTTCACAAGGAATAGAAGTTCAGTATGTAAATAAATGATTCTGACAACACAGGCTTGGGCAAATGGGTGGTCTGGGTTCAAAATATGGCTTCACCATCTACCAGTTGTGTTATCACGTGGAATATTTTAGAGGACTGAATGTGGTAGTTCACGCACAAAGGCTTAGTCCCAAGCCCAGCTCGAAGGATGGCCTTGGGAAGCAGTATCTGGTGAGACTGCCCTCATGATCACCATCTTTGTTCCAATAAAGGCGACTCAGGGAGAAACAGAGACGGCTTCCTCTGAACAAGGACAAGGTCCAGATTGGCAAATGATAATTTACACCTGCTCTGTCTTGAAATAACATCAAACGGTAGTTCTCATGGTGCGTTTAACCTTCCCGAAGGCCAAGGTGGCAATATTCTTAACGGCGGCCCAGCAAGGCCTGTGGATTAAAGGATCCCTGAGGGTTGACGCTGCTCCCCGAGTACAGCACAGGGCTTCTGAGCGGATTTAATACCGCGCACGAGTCCAGGACTGGGACGATACTCTTCATTCGGTCTGATGGATTTCCGTGGGGGTATTGATCAGAATGCCGTGATACCTGACAGCCTGCAGACACCACCGTATGCTGCACCAAATAAATACATAATTATACACACAAACGAGCCCAATGGGAGGAGAAAATACTCAGGAAAACACAACTTGTGAAAGTAGGTAATTTTCCTAAATACCAATCATAAAACAATCGTCAACCTCCCCAAACATAAACATGCTACATTTCAAATGGAAATAACATTTTTTTACCTTACCCGAATCTTGCCTCACTTCCTTTTTCTCCACGTTCATATTTTCATCGCTTCCATAAATGTAGTGGATTAATTTGCTCTGGGCCCCGCAAGGCCATTCCTCTGATACCCAGGCTGTGCAGCAGCCCCTGAAGGCCACGACACACACGTCCGTCTCCACTGCATCAGCTCGGGGTGTGTGTGCCCCAAATACAAGCTATTTCCCCCCACATCTCATCGATAACCTCCTGAGTGATACAGTTGACACACACACACTCTCTCTGTCACATGTGATCTCTGAGTTTTGTTCCAAACACTCTGAGGAACAAAGAGTCCAGTGGCTCTGAACATTTTTTTCTCGTATTTTCCATCCTTTATTTTTTAAAAAAAAATTGAACCTCCTGCCATAAAGGAGCGGGGTGACTGGGAGAGTGCATCACGTGACCGACCAACCAGCCAACCAGGGGCAGGTCCGCACCTGACGTTGGCGGGGGTGGGGGGTCGGGGGCTGTTCATGGTCCTGCTTAGTGAAGGCAGCCGGGCGGGGACAGCTCTTTTGCACGAGGGCGTCACAAAGACCCGCCTGCGCTGCCGGGTATTTTGTTCGCCAGGACACGGCCTCCTCGGAGCGCAGCCGGCCCGGTGACTCCCTCCCGGGACGTGCTCAGAAGTACCGTCCGCCTCTTCGCCCACCGTTGTTAATCCTCCCGGGGTGTAATTAGCACCGTGTTTCCAAAGATCAGGCCACTGCAATTTCCCATCTGTTCCTTGATGCTGAAAACCCCTTTACAGGGCACAAAGCTTTTCATTCAAGAAGCAGAGATTCTCTTTAAAATGAAAATACCCTTGGAAGAGGCAACACAATGACTTAAAGCCATTACCGAGGCATAATTTACTAACGCTGCTTTTCTCTGGTCCTCAGGTTTTGTGTTGGAAGATGAGAAAAGATGACCCCGAGGACTCAGTTTGAGCAGGGATGGAGTTAACGCGTGCAGGGGGCTGAGCGCAGGGCCCGGTGCAGAGTCCTCCCGGGAAGGGGCTTGCTCTCACCTCCACCGGCCAGTGGAGAACTGGGCCCTGCAAGTCAGTGGCTGTGCTTCAAGCTGACGCCGACGCCAGGCCTCGCCCCATCCTCCTAACCAGCTGCGACAAACGATGCCTCCAGTGCAGGAAGCCTAGCCCAGCACCTCTACCCCCAGTGACGGGAGAGGCCAGCAGGTGTGATTTATGCTCGGCCTCTTGGCCTCGTCATGCTCCGGGCAGCAAAGGTTCAGGGTGCGGGATGAGCCACGTAACGCCCCAGGGTCTGATGTTCTTTGGGATTCTTGACCCTCAGGCTGAAGCTTCAGTGACGGGTGTCCTCTCATGGTGCCCTGGAGCCACCTCGCCGGCTGGTTCTGTGGCACCAACCAGGCTCTGGGGGCCATTCGACACCCCAAACATCATGCAGTCATTCTTGCTCTTTGTTCTGTGCATTCGTGTGGGGACCAAAATCAGTAGGAAATGATGACAAATCCTGAAAGTCTGGTCACTATCCAGCTACCTTATACGGACAGGTCACGGCACCAAACTGCACCGGCCTGACGTTAGTACCTGCCTGTCAGAGCGCCTCAGGGTCTGTTTCGCCCTTTCTTTGTCTTTGAGGATGTGTCCTGGGGACCCTTTGGCCTGGGTTCCGCGCTGTCCTCTGGGTGGGTTTCTAAAGCACCCACATTCGCCCACAGAAACGGCCTCCCCGAGTCCACTCCGAGCTGTCTCCATACAAGCAGAGCGGATCGATGCGTTAAAAGAAAGAAAAAGGAGAAATTAAATCTCCCCTGAAATATAACACCACATAATTGAGTTTCTGTATACGTTGTTTGGAGACAGTAACAAAGAAATGTAAAACAGGATCCGCGAAGCTGGAACAGCTTGTAAAATCTGGTTAAGCCTTGTTGAAAAATACTTGAATGCCCCCATTAGAAAACACACACTATTTATTACTCCCTTTTCTTTCGCCCTACGAGGCATAAGCTCCCTTTTTTATATTCCTTTCTCCCCCTTTCAAAAGTGCACTCATTGAACTCCTGGCAATTAGTGTAATTGAAATTTATTGACAATGTGGCTGACGTGGAGGCCCCATTGTCCCCGAGCTGTGAGGCTGCGGCTGATCCACGGCAGCATCCGGCAGCCCCGGCCTCGCTCAATCACATCAATGGGCCACCGGCTGCCAAGGGCTCCTTTGGGGGTATGAATGTTACTTAGTGATAAGAGCCTTTCGAAACAGGATACTTGGACCCCGGCTCTGGTGGGAGATGGAAATGAAATATGTATTTGGCTGCTGTGGAAAATTAATGTAATTGGCTCCCACATAAAGCCTCGACAAGTTGACCTGTTTGAAATCCGAGGAGGGCTTCCAGCCCTGTATCGTACTATCTGCGACTCACCCCACCTGGAGGAGGGCCCCCACCCCACACCCACTGGAGGTGGAATGAAATGGAATTTGGGTACCAGTGTTTGACAACACTTCTGTTGAACACAGTTATTATGTTTGCACGTGTAGCTTCAAGATGAAGGGGTTAGGATGATGGGATTTTTGCGAGCATGTGTCTGTGTTGATAGCTCTCAGTTTGTGTTTTCTTGTCCTTGGCAAGGCAAGGGTGGAACTGCTTGGAAAGGTACACGGGCGCATCTATCTTTAGACCTGTTTTCTCTCTCAAATATTCAATATGATTCTAAAACGTAGATGTGTAACCTGATTACATTTAATTGGATTCATTTAGAGGTCAGTTCAGACTTGCAGTTTTCTCTTCTGAGAGGATAGATATATTTTTATTTTAATGCATAGGGATTTAGGCATGTAAAACTAATAGGAGATATATTTAAATCTCTGCCCACAGAAATGGGCATATAATGTTTTCCCTCAGGGGAGTTTCTTAGGAGGAGATTACTACGGTGAATTAATTTTAGCTGCTGTCCTGCCTGGTTGCTAATTCCAGATAATACACTCTTTTGATTTATTTAATAGGACCCTAAAATGCAACACCCCAGAGTTTAAGAGAATACAATGATAAATTGAGAGCATATGAGAAAGCATGTATATATGTTTCTTCCCTTAAGAAAATCTTCATGCTGTTTTTAAATCCTGAATTATTTGCATACATTAATGTACATAGACCTTTCCCTGGGTACCATTTTAAAGGTAACCTAGAAACAATGAGTTTGTAGGTTTTATCGATTCCACATTTAAAAGTGGATTGGGTAAGCACCTTTTTCTGCCTCTCTTCCTTGGCAGAACTTGTTTCTCTGAAGAAGGTTTGTTGTAGCTAAGGGAGATTTGAAGTTAGTCTTTCTCAATGACTTTTAAAACTTCAAAGCACTTTTTTGTTGAGGGTTCTATAATACAACAATTAAGCATCAGGGAATTACCCTGAAATTCTTGCACGGCCCAAGAGAACGGGGCCCAGAGACGGCCGGGTGCTGGAGGGATTATGCCCCTGTGCTCTGACGCGGCTGCTGAAGAGGACCCTGGTGAAGCCGGTGGATTCTGGGCGATACCCCGAGGGCGAGGCCCGGCTCTTTCCAGACACTCGCTGTGAAACGCAGAAATTGTGAGAAGCAGGAAGGAGATGAGCGTGGTGGTAGAGAGATTTCAAAGCTGGCAAGGGAGGATAGAACTCAGCTCCTGCGTTCTTCTGTTTTGTTCTCTTTTTCTTTTTCTTTTTTTCCCCTGCACATTAGTATTGCAATGTCCAGTTGCTAATGATCATAAATTATGTATGAAAGTGAGCTGACCTGGTAGGGATTCTACCTACAGGATTCTACCTGTAGAATCCTGGTAGGGATTCTACAGCGACGCAGTATGAAAGTGGAGCAATCGCCTACTACGAACCTGGTGTCTACCTGCCACCCCTGTCCATCGGCCTCAGCTGATGCTCTCTGAATGGGAAGCTGAGTTTTTCTCACCCCACACAGGTGTAACACAAACTTAGATACCTTTATTTTTTTATTTTTTTTATTTTTTTTTGAGACAGAGTCTCACTCTGTTGGCCAGGCTAGAGTGAGTGCCGTGGCGTCAGCCTAGCTCACAGCAACCTCAAACTCCTGGGCTCAAGCGATCCTCCTGTCTCAGCCTCCCGAGTAGCTGGGACTACAGGCATGCACCACCATGCCCGGCTAATTTTTTCTATATATATTTTTAGCTGTCCATATAATTTCTTTCTATTTTTAGTAGAGATGGGGTCTCGCTCTTGCTCAGGCTGGTCTCGAACTCCTGAGCTCAAACGATCCGCCCACCTCGGCCTCCCAGAGTGCTAGGATTACAGGCGTGAGCCACCTCGCCCGGCCTTAGATACCTTTAAACAGGGGCTCTTACCCTGTTTAGATTTTAAAATATCCAGTGACCATCTGAAAGTTTTGTTAACACCTTAAGTGCATTTTTCCCGGAGTTAGACCCCATAGCTCTCTTTTTCCCTTATATTTTCCCAGTTTCCTTAGGGTATACTTGACAAATAGGAATTACGTATGTTTACGGTGTATAACTTGATGTTTTTATATATGTATACATTGTGAAATCGTCGCCGCAATCAATCTAATCAACATAACCATCACCTCACATAGTTACTGTCTTTCTTGTTTTTCTTGTGGTGAGAACACACTTAAGACCTACCACCTATCGTGTTGGCAGATTTCAAGTATGCTACATAGGTTTTCACTGTGGTCACCGTGCTGTGCATCAGAGCTCCAGAACTCACCCTCTTGCGTAACTGAGTCTCTGTGTCCCGGAATCCGAGGCTCACACCTGAGTGTGCAGAGCCTGACCTCCCTGCCGTCTGCAGCACCCTCCTGATGCTCTCCATTCTCCTCTGGGTTCCATCCCTTCCCTTCCAGCGGTACCTAAGTTTGTATCCTCAGCAGATGCCACACTGGGGTGGCTTCTTGGTCTGCTCACCCTGAATGTTCCAGAGTGGTCTCAGACTCAATGTTATTAAACCAACTTCTGTCCTCACTCCTAAAATCTGTTCTTCTTTCTGGCCAGTGGCAGCCTCCCCACCCAGCTATCCAAAACAGGAGTCTGAGCAGCAGGCCAGCCTCCCCTCCTCGCCTGGTAACTTCTGTGACAGCCACCTGCACCTCCTGCGCGTTTGTCTCCTCAGTGCACTTGAGCCCTCTGCTCCATCCCCAGGCGTTAGCTCTAGGTCCTCCCCGTCTTCCAGATCTGATTTCCTGCTCAGTACCCTGCACCACCCCAACCCAGCCTCCAAACGACTGCCTGAGTCAGCCATCCAAAATGGAAATCTGGCCATGCCCTCCGCTGCGTGGGGCCTCTCAAGGGTCCCTTGGTGTGGATAACATTCAGCCTGCACAAGCTCCTCTCTGAGCTGGACACCACCCCCACCCCCGGCCTCATTCTTCCTCCTGTTGTGCCTTGGCCAAACTGCCCACGGTGTCCCAGGTGTGACCTCTGAGCATAGCCACATCATACCTTTGAACCGTCTGTTCACAATTCCAGAAATTTCCTTCTGATTTGAGTGTTGACTCTTCCGTAAGGACGTGGTGACTTATCCAAGCAAAACCATTAATGTCCAACGTGCCTCAACTGCAGCTGGTAGGAGCCTCCTCCCCTGACCTTTTCACCTGTGTGTATGTGCTTCCTCGAAAGAATGAAAAAAAATGAAGTCTTGAATCAAATGCATTGTGGTAGGCAGAATAAAGATCCCCCCCAAAGGTATCCTAATTACCAGAACCTGTGAATAGGAATTAAAATGACAAAAGATAGTTTGTAGGTAAGATTAAAGACCCTGAGAAAAGGAGATTATCCAGGACTCCCCAGGTGGCCCCGGTGTAACCACAGGGGTCTTTGTAAGTAGAAGTGGGAGAAAGATGGGGAGGTCTGAACTCAACACAGCATCACTGGCTTGACCCTGGTGCAGGGCTGTGAGCCAAGGCATGCAGCAGTCTCTAGAAGCAGGAAAGGCAGGAAACAATCTTCAGACAGAAACGCTGCTCTGTAGCCACCTTGATTCTGGGCCAGGGAGATGCATGCCAGGCTCCTGATCTCTGGGACTGAAAGATAATAAATTTGTGTTGTTAAGCCTCTGAAGTTTTTGGTAATTTATAAAACGAATACATATAGTGATTAATTTCTGTGTTCATGATAATGCTACCTGGCTCATTTATTTTTAGGACGAAAACTGTATATTCAAGCATTTTATAGTAGCCAACAGGTGACATATGTTTCAATAGGATTTCCCATGTATGTGAAACTATGATTTTTACTCATTAATGAAGATACCACTGTATAATAAAAATCCAAACATAATCTTAGACAAGTATTTTATATGGTAACTTGCTTTCTGGATGTAAACTAATTGGAAACAAATAGTTAACTGATTATACTTATATGTGCAGACATCAAATAAACTTGAAGGTATTTTAAATCTGCTTGGTAGCTGCTCTATTTGGTAACACAATCTATTTGGTATCACAGTCTCTAAAATGAAGCACAAAACATTAATACTCAATTAATTTCTACTATGACTGTAAAAACACAGACATCCTAAGCCAAGACAACCAAATATCTACACAGGAAAGTAGACTCTACTTCATCAAGTTGGAGCTGAGCTGCCAAGTGGGACATATTAGCTAAAACCTGAAGATACCATGAAACTCGCAGATTGGATAAAACAACTTTATTATTAAGTCTTATTTTATAAGTTGGTTATTCAGCCAGGCAGCAAACTACCCTTTATTTTAAGCAGTCATAGAACTACAGAGTCTAATTTTGGCCATTTGGAGACGCTGAGAGGAAAAGTAGCTGCCTTTGTGTGATTATCCTCTGAAACGTGCCTATGTGCATGAAGAAAGTTTTAAAAGCCCAGCATTAAGTGCCTACGCCGTTAAAACCTCAGAAAAGAGCACTTTATGATCCAGTAATGAGCATTCTCACACAACATCAAATGCACTGTCATCCTGATTCATTGATAATGCTGTTACTTGTTTTGATTAGTGTGAACTTAACAAAGCACATACATACTATTTGAAATTTTAAGTCAAAGATCAAAGTTGGAGAAAAGTTTGGACGATTAGAATGACATAAAGATTGAAAAAGAGGCTGGGCGCAGCAGCTCATGCCTGTAGTCCCAGCTACTCGGGAGGCCAAGGAAGGAGGATCACTCGAACCCAGGAGTTTGAGGTTGCAGTGATCCGTGATGATGCCGGGGTGATGGAGCGAGACTCTGCTTCCAAGAAAAATGAAAGATTGAAAAAGAGAGTATTCTGCAAGTCATCTTTTAAAGGAGTTTGGTAATCTTGAAACATAAATTTCATTAAATAATTTTCACTACAATATCTCAAAAAAAGTCACTGAGTTATCTGAAAAAAAATGTATTTCTTATAATTAAAAATATTGTATGAGAGGTTTGGGTTATTGTCAGATCACGCCCGAGATTCTTGTGTCACATAATATGGGGTAACGGGGACTCAGTAAATTTTTTCTGCCTTGTGTGTTGTGAGACAGTACGTGTAGCATCCTGTTCAGGAAGCTCAGGGATGTCCTGTGTTGGGGAGCTGGAGGGGAGAGACAGACAGATGTTGTCACTGACTGGATGTTTCTGTCCCAGCAAATTCATACACTGAATCCTTGTCCTCAGTGTGGTGGCAGGAGGAGGTGGGGAGGTGCTTTGGGAGGTGACTGAGCCATGAGGATTGGAGCCCTTGTGAATGGGAGCAGTGCCCTTATACAAAGAGACACTGGCAAAAATGATCTCTCTCTCCACCAGGTGAGGACACAGCAAGAAGCCATCCATCTGCGACCCAGGAATGGACTGTCTCCAGCATCTGAACAGACCAGCATCTTGGTCTTGGACTTCCCAGCCTCCAGAAATGTAAGAAATAAATTTCTTTTGTTTAAGTCACTCGATCTATGCAATGTTTGTTACAGCAACCCAAACTAAGACAAATGTGGACATGGCTGTTAAGCAACCACTGTTAGAGGCTTCCTTTGGGAGAATTATTTTCCTTCTGCAAACCAGAAAGGGCAGAAAGAGTCTCACTAAGGTGTATTTAAAAGCAGCACTTTCATCCTGAGGGATTGTACAGCAGCCATTATTTCATGCATATTTGTTTCTCCCTTGAAAAAAGTGAGAAATTCTCCTAACCCCTTCACTTGGCTCCTAAAAGGAGTTTACCAAAGTGCACCTTGCTTATGTTGTGGACAAACGAGGAGACACTTCATGAAACCCTCAAGAGATCTATGCCCCTTGGGCTCCCATAGTGCCCACAGAGTGGGCCCTGTGGGCATTTGTGAAAGGCAGGTGAGGGCAAGGTGGATCTGTCTTGTGGACTGTGGAAATGGAGAGTTAACAGGAGAAGGGGAATGAGACAGAAAGAAGGAGAGTCGGTTATAAGAAATTAGAAATTTATTTAACAAAATATTGCTGTATAGTTTACTGTTGTTTGTCCAACATGAAATATTTCATTTACTCGCTTACTCATCCTGTGTCACTAAGTCGGATTTGGCAGAGATCTTGGGCTGTAGAGTGAGCACGTTCTGCTGGCTTTGCTACCAGACTTACATCGGGTAGGATTCTTCCTCGGGGAGCGACGGGGGGTGCAAGTGAGACTGTGTTCGAGTCTCACTTACAGTCATGGAGGAAAGGCTAATGACTGACAGATAATCGAATTTTCGAACAGGAAACAATGTAACTAGACTGATCAGTGCCTTCATTTCACAGACGTGAAAACTGAAGCTCCAGTTTGGAGAAGCCACTAGAAGGCCAACAACACTAGCTCACAACAGGCAGCAGCAACAAATCCCAGCAGAGGAAGGATCTTATTTATGGATTTTTCACATTATATTGTTAAACATGCCTAGTTTTCAGTAAAAAATACTATAACGCATGCAAAGAAGGTATGGACCAATCATAGGAATAAAAAGAAATTAATAGAAACTGTCTATAAGGAAGCCCAGGTATTGGACTTAGTAGACATGTTAAATTGCTCATCTTAAATATGATCACAACACGAAAGGAAACCATGGACAAAGAACTAACTGAATCAACCCTGTTGTTTAATGAGAACAGCGATGGCTGCTGGAGGTCCAGAATCCTATAAGATTTTTATGTAACACAACCCTCATTAATTTAAAATTTTGTAAAAGATATTATTTTCTAAAATTTAATGTTTCTAAATACTTTATTTTAAAGGCAGCATAGTCTTGTGGCTATGCTCTCAGACCTGGGGAGATGACGTTGTGGGTTCACCTTCCTGCCGTGTCAAGTAGCAGCTGCACAACTCGGGGTGAATGAGGATTTCTCTGAGGCTCCATTTCTTCATTTATAGGACAGGAGAGATACCAGTGCCTTCCTGACTCAGGACGCTGTGGGTATCGAATGACTTGACATTTGGAGAATGCTTAGAACAATTTCTGTCTCTTGGTAAGCACGTTATAAGTGTTTGTTAAACAAAATAAATGGTTTTGGAGAAAGGATTTAACATTTTCTTGGCAGATGTGCCTGGCGTGCTTAATATTATTTCAGTGATTCTTATGAATCTTAACTAATTCTGTCATCCTCAGGAGTAACCATTTAGAATAAATAATTTGTCCTTTCTTTGTATCTCAACCAACACTAGTCTGTGGCCCCCACAGGGACAAGGGCAGCATCTTACTCATCTCCTATGGCCTGGCTTTCTTACTGTACCTTCCATATCGCATGCGGAAAGCATCCAATAAACAGTTGTTTAATTAATTCTATATTGTTTGGGGGTGGCAATTTGCAATAAAAAAAGGAAGGAGATATTGTCCTTTAAATAGAGTTTATTTTGGCCACATTTGCCTGCAGTTTAGAAAAGCTCGGTATCTCCTTGTTCCATTACATCACCCAGCCAATTAATCACCACTTGAATGAATCCCCAGACAGACCCTTCATTTTGTCTACTTATTAACTTTCATTATGTGCAATAGCTAAAGTGTAATTGTGAACAGGATGGATTATGCCGTAAACTTTTTTCCTATTACACCATTCCTTCACAACTCCCCTTATTAAAGTGTACCGAGGGTGATATATTATGTTAAGAAGGTTTAAAACATAAGGTGACAATGACCTTCCCTTTAATTAACTATGATGGAAACAAAGGTGAGAACAATGATGATGAAGCCCGGCTGAAAACCATAAATCACCCTCCACGCTGGGAGACAGGACACAGCTACAAAAATAACCTTGCAATTCGCAGGTTAAGTGAGTGTTCCAACGTGCTGCCTCCACCATTACTTATTTACACGCAACTCCGCCGCGTCCCGGCACGAGAGAACACTCGAGCAACCTGCAGAGGAAAGCCCAGCTGCTGCCCACTGAGATCAGATTTCAGAACTTACTTAGGTTGTTTTGTTTAAAAATATCAACAGTATCAAGTATTAATCTAGTAATGAAGTAGATAAAGAAAGCAGTCAGGTTTATTATTATTATTGTTAAGCCATAATTTACATACAGCCAAACACAGGGACCTTGGGTGTTCAGGTCAATGGGTTTGGCAATGGCATGCATTCGAGTAATTGCCACCCAAAATGAGACATGCGGCAGTTCCCTCACCAGAAAGTCCCCTGTCTCCCTGTCCCATCAATCTCCCTTCAGTCTTACTTTCTGACTTTTCTGTTTTGTCTATTCTTATATATAAATTGAATCATACAGTATGCATTTTTGTAAGTATATATAAATGCTTTGCTTTATGTAGGCACCGTCTATTGTAATTTGTAAATATGTTGCTCCCGCTTTTGTTTTCCTGGAGAGAGAGAGAGAGAACACACAACCCGGTGTGCACACCCGGCTCACTGCGTTCTCCAAAGCTCTGCCCCAGCTTCCCGAGGGGTTGAGAATTGTGAGCCCTCGGGAACCGTAGTGCCCGTCCCAGCCCACCCAAGCTGTGTGCCCTGTCCCTTACCCAGGGTAAACTGCCTGGGACAGCTCCTCTGCCACCCCAGCCTCTTCCCCCGCCCCTGTCAGCCCCACTGCTCCTATGTACGCACAGCGGAGGAAGCTTTACCTCGACAGAACTCGACAGAATACGTCCCTCCAGTCTCTGACTGACAAATTATTTTCATGGATGTGTTGGGGATGAGTCCTATGATGACAGGTTTGAATCTTTCCGACGTCTAGTGCGTAAGAGGAAAGCAAACTAGGGGCTCACCTCAAATGCTATCTGATGGGCCTGGTTTCATCAGATCCACTGGACCAGCCAGGAAACAGGACCCGATTCCCACATGAGACACTGGCTCCCTGGCCTGCCCCTCCAGCCACTGCAGGCCCAATGTCCAGAGCAGCTGTCCTTGGTGCATCCGCACACTGGCCGGGCGGGTGTTGAGATCAGAGCAGAACTGAAGGAAGCACAGGAGCCTGTGACGACTAAGGGTGTCGTGGTGAGTGCTTTACATTTTGTGGTCCCCTTTTATGTTCATACCAATGCATAAGTTAACACTAAGCCAGCCAGGAAATTTTATTTTTAAATCCATAAACGTATAAAGAAGTGTCCGTTTTCAGCAGCTCACCTGACAGGGTTGGAGCCTGGGCTGTGGTTTGGCAGCTCAGGGCATTCAGTCACGTGCCCTGGTTGGTGCCCACAGAGGGCATCACAGCTTCCACCAGCCCCGGGGACAGCCCTGGTGAGCAGAAGCCCACGGGTCAGCGGCCCAAGCCCACCTTGCGCACTGACAACCTGTGCCCTTCAAGTGTGGGGTAAGAGCCTCATCGTATGCAGAGACTCCACCTGCAATATATTTTCCTCAAATCTACTCCATTTTAGGGCATTTTGACATGATAAAATGAAGATAGGAGAATTTCCTCTCCACAAGACGGCAATTTGATGTGTCCTATGTCACTGTGAAACAGCCACCTGTACCCTTCCCCAGATGTCTCTAGGGAAATCCAAACAGCAGCCACCTCAGGGAGGCTTGCTCTGTGCCTACCTTCTCCCTGGGGCGAGAGCGGCAGGAAGCATTGCTCTCTGAGCAGGCCCACTTTCTTCTCCAGAACTTTCTTGGCCATGGATGTTCAGCTAGGAGCTGGGGGATGCTGCAGATTCCAGCCTCACACCCACTTCTCACTCAGCTGCAGGGTGCTGGTGAGGGGGATTCTTCTAGACTGGACTAAACATTCTGCAGAGAGCTTCTGTCCTTATTCCTGTCACCAAATTGTGTTCCCTGGGAGCATCAGCTCACGTGCAATATAACAGGAAAATGGAATCAGAGAAAAATAAAGGGACTTGTTGAAGTTTACAGAAAAATAGAGATTTGAAGTCAAACCTCCAGATAATCTGGTGTGACCATGAGGTTCCTGGAAAATGGTGCAGGGCAGTGGCTGTGCAAATGCAGGGGAGAGGTTGGGAGAGGTCCTGGGAAGCATCCTCACTGTGGGGCAGGGAGGGGTCTGGCCGAGAGATGCCGTGGCTCTCCCCTGCAAAGTGACGTGTGAGCGAGGTTTCAGCAAGCATGGCGTCTGTGAGGCCCTGGGCAGACTCTGCTGTGTGCGGTGCGCAGCGCTAGATGCGGGCGTGATTTCTATCCCAGGGAATTTGAAACTGTCCTATGGACAACTGGGAATATCAGGGTACCCTTGTAAGCTTGGTCTGTTTTGTTTTATTTTTTGTTTTATGTAGGGGTCTTTTAAAACTAAGCTGCACCATTTTGACAACATCTGTGACTCTAAAAAAAAAAAAAAAAAAATGAACTTGAGAGGCCATATTGGCCTAAAAGGATTACAGTGCCTGTCACTGGCTGAACATTTGTGTCCCTCTACAGCACACTGCTGGAGTCCTGGCCCCCAAACTGATGGTATTTGGCTGTGGGACCTTTGGGATGTCGCTGGATTTGGATGAGGTCAGGACGGCGAGGCCTTCAGAGTGGGATTAGTGCTTTTAAAAGAAGAAGAGAGATCCCTCTCTCCAAAACCATGAACAAAGGAAAGGCCACATGCAGACCTGGTGACAAGATGACTGTCTATGAACCAGGAAGCAGCCCTCTCACCAGACACCAAGTCTGCTGGCACCTTGACCCCAGACTTCCCAGCCTCTAAGACTGAGAAATAAATTTCTGCTGTATAAGCTACCCAGTCTTGGGCATTTTGTCATAACTTTCCAAGCTTAAGACAGCCCTGTTCAAGGAATTCATAGGGACCAGACAACAGTTTTTATGGCACAGTTAATGGGACTTATCTTACCTGAAATGCTAGAGGTCAAATGATTAGTGAGTGATTAGTGAGAGCCATCCACTTGTCAGCTCTTGGTTCGTTGATACGAACACAATGCATTGGCGGTTGGTGTAATGAGAATTTCTGGGTGGCATGGCAGGGAAGATGCTATTCACCATTTTTTTCTCCTCCATTTGCCAGAGTTTGGGCATGAGGATCCTTTGGAAATGAAAAACAAAAAGATTTCAGCCTCAAAGCCTATTGTCTTCCTGAGCACAAACAATGCATTGTATCAGTCTTGCAGAGCTGGCTACAATTTATGCTGAGTGAGTAGTAAAAAAATGCTGATTTAATTATATTTTCTATCAATGTATATTGGAGTATGGGGTGCTAACAAACTCATATTTTTTTACAAGGCTGTTTCTTTGTTAGTACTGCACGGAGCTTAAATAATTTGTTTTCATTTTAATTTGAAAAATGATCATATCACATTGAGTATGCATGTATGCATGAGTGTGTGTACAGTGAGGAAGAAATGAGAAAGGGCTATACTATGGAAGACAGCATTTTTTTAAACTTAGAATAATAGTTGTGTATCTTGTATGCAAAAATCAATACTCCATAAATATGCACATGAAGACATTACACTACTAAAATGTGTGTATGTATATATTTTTTTAGTTCAGGCCATCGTTGGCTTGTATAAGAGGAAAGAGGCCACAGTTCTGTGCTGAGCCTCTGCCTGGCACCTGTATTTCTTTGCCATACAGCACCAGCTCTGGCCAGCTCTCCCTGCTGTCCTCACCCATGTAGCACGGAGCAGGCACTTCTCACTCCCAGAGGTCCCAAGCATGTGCCCAGGGCCCACTCAGACCGTGGAACACCCTTGGTCATGTTCAGGAAATGAATGGGTGGGTGCATAGATGAACATTCACTTGTACCAGCACAAGGACTCCACGTGAAAGCTAACTCACAGTGAGATGGGTTTGTAGTAAGGTATATCATGGGCAAAGGATTTCAAATAATGAGGGTGGTTTTAACTCGTAATGATTGCATGTTTAATCATTTTCCCAGAGGAAATATGGTTTGAATATGTTAAATATCTAAATTAGGTAGGATGTAATTAATTAGCATAAGTAGTCTTTGTTTGGGGCAAATATAACATGGGAAATTTTAAATAGGATAAATAATTTTATCACAAATGTTTTAGATATAAATATATAAATGTAAGATTTATACATTTGTGTACTTTATATATGTGTGTGTATATATATAATATACATAATACATACATATATATATATATATATATATATAAAATCCTCCTCACAGCCCCATCTCTTTCCAACTGGAAGGAACTGGCCCAGAAGGGAACATGGGAAAGTCAAATCGATTTGGCAGAATTTTTTCTTTTTGAGGTTGGGTTTATTGCTATTTTAATATTTTTCCCATGCTTTTGCTAATAAGGCATGACAAACGGAGCCACCTTTGAATACTCTTTGCACTAATAATGCCATAAAATAACTCCCTTTAGTTATTACCTCCGGCCAGTCATCAAGTCAGCTAATGAAGAGAAACTTGTGACAGGTTCTACCTGGGTAGCATTTATGGGAGAGTTTTCACTGGTTTCTGCCTGATCTGTGCGTGCAGGGCTGTTTTAGAACTCCCGTTTGGAAGGAGGAAACATGCCTGTGTCTTTCGAAGCTGGTGCGTGCGCGAGCACCCACACCACGCTCTCAGGATTCCTGCTTCCACTTGGAATGGGTAGAGGGAGCTGTTGGACCATCCAGATGAGGGTTCCAGAAAAGGGGCCTTTTCTAAATTTCATGCCTAGGGTCAGTATTCCAAGTTACTATTTCTAGTCAAAGTTTTCCTCTTTCCTTACTCTTTTCTTGGGCATCTTTTATAAATTTCTGTCAAAAGTTTGGCACAATTCTAAATAACTCCTCAGTTCCATTTTGAGATGGAACTAAGAAATATAGTGACTGTCTTTACAAAATTAAAAGAGGGAAAAAATAGAATCAACTGAAGGTAAATAATTTGATCAAATCACCAATAATACCATTGTTTAGATGTATGAATTTCTCATTCTGCATATGCTTGAATTTTGGAACTGTATTCAAAGATGTCAGAAGCGGAGATAATTCAAATAACAATTTAAGAGTTGTCTAATGTAAAATATCAAATCTTCTTTCAGAATCAGTATCTCATGAAAAATTGCATGACGTTAGCTCACCTCTCTTTTGTTCTCACATTCTTGAAGACAACGAAATATTTGCTGAAGTAATTTTACTGGAAATTCAGCGCTAATGAGTAATCCTTTATTTATGAATGTCTAATAAAACAGTGAAGAACTGAATGGGTGTGTTAGACCTCCAAGGAGCACACGCCAGTTCTAAGGTGCACGTGGCTGTCCGTGTGTGTGTTATCGTCCTCTCTGGCAGCGGTGTTAGAAGCCGAGCTATCACCCAACCAGACATCACCCTTTCTCGTCACGAAACCTCATCAGTGCTGCATCTTCTCTGCTTGTGGAGCGTGAACCAAAGAAGCCTCAGTCAAGATGAATAGTTAGTTGGTGATTTGCATAAAGAAAACGCAAGAGTGGAAAGCAGAGAGCGAAACAGAAACAGCAGCAATAAACTATCATTGACCCGTGGTCCACGACGCGTGATTATCTCCAAAGAGGCGCAGATGCAGATACGAGAGTCTAAATTTAAACCCAAGAGTGGAAAATCCCACATCTGTCTGCTGCTGGTGCGAGTCTCTCGCGCTGGGACTCCGGCTGCAAGATTTTCCCAGCATGCTCCTGATTAACAGTGTGGGCCTTTCCGAGGCGCATTAATTATTTTAGGTCACTAGCATCCCATTAGGGACACTGTGGTAGTCATTAAAATTCACTACCAGGAAGTAACTTAAATCTGGTCTTTAAAAAAAGATTAATGGTAATAATTACAGCTTTAAGATACTTGAAAGCTGAAAACAATTACTTTATGGCACAAAGAGGAAATTTTAAAACCATGTAACTAATTTACAGATTCCTAGACTTTCATAATTTTTACCTAATATTTGAAAATTAGATGAATTAATTTGAAAAATTAGAACAAGCCTTAACTGAAAGGGACCAGTTTTCCTATTAAGCCTGCTTTCCTTTAGTAGCTCACGTGCAGAGCATTATATGCCTAAATGCATAGAGAAGCAATTTTAAGGCACTTTCAATGTAGAAACAGGAGAAAAATCACAGAATTTCCCCCAATCAGAATTATTTAGTTAATGCATTTTTGGGTTATTTATGATATGGTGCAGTCAAGTCTAAAAATCCCGATCTGGAGGGGTAGAGATTATATGCAACATGTTATAATTATTGCTTAGAAGCAATATATTAAGTATTTTTTCCCTAAATTTGGGGAAGTTAAAGGCAAAAAGTTGACTGTCTTTAAGTACTAATGTCATTTTGGTTTCCACTAAAAATGAGCTTGCTTCTACTCTCCATTCAGAGAAAACTAACCTGTGGAAATAATTTATTTTATCCATTGAGAAACAGGGAATTACCCATATGTTGAGTATGTATGGCTGCCTTTTAGGGTGAAATTAGTTCAATCTGAACGCACTTCTGGCTGCGAAAAACACTCTTCATTTATCAAAGACCGTGGCTTAGTGAGTGCTTAATGGTAAATATTACATCTTCATATTAGTTTAATCAATTTTAGTCACAAATAAGATCAGAAATAAATATAGGACTGCCTTTAAGTCCTTAGAGAAGGTTTTAATTGCACGTGTTAGTGACTGAAATAAAAATAATCAGACATAATGGCGTTGCAATAAACATGCTGAATCATAATCTCACATTAGCAGTTATTATTCCCCCTTCAGATGAAATTGAAACAATAGGTAGCCTGGTGCGCTTTGTGTATCATTTTCCCCAACATGATTAACTACTGGGAGCCCACTCAGTACAGCAGTTAGCAGATGAAGGGTTGGATGCCGCGGTGGTGGGCGCAGCAGGCGCACTTGCAAGGCTTTTCCGTCTTAAAGGAATTGCAACAAACGCAGTTCTGCTACGTGGAAACAGCAGCACTTCTAAACGCAAAGAAAAGCATGCATGAAGGGAGCGTTATAAATGAAGAGTTGATTGAATAGAATATTTCATTTTTAATTGCTGAATATATTTTCCGGTGAGAATTCAGAGAACATAATTTGCCATGGTTACATAAAATTGTCGTTTCCTTATGCCCAAGGATAAACTGCACTATAGAGAAATAAAGTTAATAGGTCATTATCTTTATTAACCTTACTGAGAGTGAAATTTGTACGATTCTATATGGGGATTGGCTAAATTACATAGCAGATTTATCATTTTCTCAGGAGGACACAGGAGGAAACCTAAAAGATGTTGAAAAATGTGGGAGAAATGGTTCTAATATCAGAGATGACATGTATTGTTCTGTTTTGTTTCTCCTTTTTCTTTCTACATAGAAGTGAGGAAGTTTGTAAAAGAAATGGTGATTGTTCTTCCAGCCGGGATGACGGAAGGAAATGATCCAAACTGTGTTGTGTGTGTGTGCGCACACTGGATCCATGAATGTGTGCGGTTTCTTCCTATAAAACTTAGAAATTTATGTGTGAGGTGTAATTCACTTGCCTTGCTAGCAGCAATGGGAAAGTATTTTATAGCGTAGTTTTCTCTTATTCTGACTTATTCATTTGAAAAGGAAAGTATGATAAAGGCTAATCAGAATTGCGTTGCTTTGTACACAATGAGATAATGAATCACTGTTATAAGGATGCATAGTTGAAAGCTGGTAAACGGTCTCTCTCCTCTGGAGTTTGCTACAAATTCAGGACATTCTAATTTCTAACAGATCATGTTGTGTGTGTACATGCCATCGACTAACTTCTTAGTTTTAGAGTAATTCCTTGACTCCTTTTTTTGCCTCCTGCTGCAAGCGGAAATTCTGTTGTAAAGTGCACGGACTGAAATAAATCTGATATGTGGGAAGACATTATAATGAGACACTAATGAGGGCCCTGAGTCCAAAGAAAGAATGTCACCTGGAAATTGTGATCCGGGAGAGCGAGTGGAGAGCGAGCTCTGCAGTCCACAGCCCGAGTCCTGTGTGCCAGCCCGTCCTGCTCGTTCCCACGGCTGCTGTGGGGCAGGGGAGGAAGAGGCACCCCAGGTGTCCCCCATTCAGGCTGGGGTGGCCCTCTCTGTGCTCAAACAGTGTCACACAAGTTGGAAAGAGAAGCACATAAACAAGGTCAGAGGAAAATGGCTTTCCTCCTCACGGGATATGGTGCAGGCCTTAAGAAAAATTAGCTTCTCAACCTTTGTGGATCTCAATTTAAACTCTGCTGTCCTTGTTCTCTGTTACTTAAAACTAATGCAGACTTTCTTTAGTTTTCAAAGTGGCACTTGCTTACTGGAAAAATTAGAATTTTTTGGCAGGTCTAAAATACCCACCGGTATTGAAAGTTTTCCTCCGTCGTACTTTGTTTCAGTGGACCGTTTGAATCTGTGTTTAATTCTTCCTGTTGGAGATAAAGAACTCTGTAAGCAACCATTAAGACAAAAGCATCTCATTCTATATCGACATATTTTTCCTCATTCCAAAGCTCCGCTGTTCATTTGAAAGTAATCATCCCTTTATTTAAAGGATTACATTGTATCAGTTGGTAACTTAAAAGATTATACCATTGAATAGGGGAAGGAAACATGGAATCCCAAGCACATGTAAAAAATACATTTATTCTCTCATTTCTTCTTTCACTGTTTTCTTCAAGTGTCACCAACATTGCGCTGTGTCAATGAACATATGCTTCTGGTAGTTAAAACAAGATTGTGTTTTGTGACACTGGTTTGCCTTGCTAGTGCTAACATTTGAATTGTCCTGAGTGGCTGCCCCTTTCCAGCGAGCACAAAAGAGGGCAGGCTTGCTTCACCCCGCATTCAATGAGCCCCCTCACAGCCATTCCCAGTCGAGAGTGCTCAGGTCTCCTTCCATTGTTCTCCTGACAAATGGTGAATGTCCTCCATTTGCAGTGTCTGACCTTGACTAATTATGTAGAATTGGTGCAGCTGTCCCTTGCTTTACCAAGTGCTGTAGCCCTAGAACATGTGAGCAACTTCTTGCCGCCACCGCAGAACTTCAGTTTGAGAACTTCATCACCATGGACAATGCCAGCTCTTTGTGCAGACTCTGAGTCCGGCAACGCCCTCTGCTACCATATGTTGACAAATAATTTATATTCATACTGGGCTTTGTTCCTGCAGTTTTAGGGCTGACTGTTTTAAAATAGGTTAAGAAAGTTTCCCGAAAGTCATCTATCAAAACAGCCTTTCTAAAATATAAAAAAAGAAAAAAAGGAAAAAAAAAAGGACACAAAACACACCTCACATTATTAGTATTTGTTTTACCGGCACATTTTATGACTCACTGTGAATATTTGTATTTAATATGAATGGCTTTTTAAAATAGTTCTCCTCAACAGTGGGCCAGATGATCCCAAATAAAGGTAGTTACTATAACATAATTAATGCCATCCACAGCCTTTGCAAACAGAGTCCCATTGTCATGTGCTTATTTATTTCTTTATGCAAAATTAAATGCAAAATGCATTCTTTTTAATGAAATAAATACTTCAGTTCTAAAAGCATATTTTCACACAATGGCCATTCCTGTTACAACATGTATTTTCTTTTTTATTCTTATTGTCTGAGTTGTTCTCTACAGGAAGCATATTATGATCAGTTTTTAAACAAGACATTTTCAGAGAAGAAAAAGAAGCTTTTAAAAATTTTCTTGGAAACAGAAGCTACTACTATAACAGGGAGAGTTAATGTTTTAAAAATGAGAAATTCAATAACAATTAAAAATAACAATTTCAAAAATCATGGAATACAAAAATTATACAATAAATTTAACCTAAATATTTTAAACTTAATGATGTATCTTATTATAAAATAAGACAATGTTTTAAGACATAAGTTGACTGAGGAGTATAACCTCTTGTCAGAGGGCTGTGAAGTATCCTATATTTTGACCCTAATCAATAGGCCATCTTCAGACCACCTTCTGTTTTGAAGGTCTGACTTAAAACCCCTATAGAAAGCACATATGGTTATTCTGTATTTGCATATTTATATATATGAAGTGGAGCTGTAGGTATTTATGATGGAAAATATACGTTCTTCACCGCCTGGCAGCACATGTACCAAAACTGAGCTTCCCCTGCAGACACCAGGCAGAAGAAATTCCAATTTTTTTGCCTTTCCCTGGAAGGACATAGGAGAGAAAATTTGGTTCTAGAAGAAATATTAATTGTGAAAGTAATAAATTTTATAAATAATTTTTAATTTTTCTTTTATTTCAAAATATTAAGGGAGTACAAATGTTTTTGTTACATGGATACCTTGTATAATGCTTAAGTCGGGGCTTCTAGTGTGTCCATCACCAGAATAGCATTCCTGGTACCCACAGGTAGGTTTTTACCCCCTCCTACCCTCCCTCCAAAAAGAAATTTTTAAAATAGAATTTTAAAAAAATATATACCCTTATTTCAAATAAGACTAAAATGCAATAAGACAAGAATTCTGGAAGGAGGTGGGAACCAAAATCTTTATTTCTTGTATTTTTATATATAATTGATAGTAATGAATTTCATACACTATAGAACCAGGGACTTAAATATGAACTCCTTTATAGTATATTTGTACTTGATATTAAGAAAAAAAAATAATTGTTACTACCAAAAAATAAGAAGAAAAAATGTACGGGGAAAAAATATTCAACTTTGCTGGAAGAATAAAGTGTTTCTACACTTTTACAGCCAAATCACACACACTATGAATAGTAATTACAAATTAGATATCTCAAAAGTTCTGTCAAAACTTCACAGAAGCAGCTTATTGTAAAATATGAAAATGCGTGTCTTTCACACTTCTCACACTGTCAGCCTTTTGCTCAAACCCACTGGAGTGCACGCTATTGTACATGCTAGACCCAGGAGATGCCTTTTGGGGGATTTGGTGTTTTGCTTTGTTTTAAAACAAGAAAAGCATTTTTCTTCTTGTTACTCAGAATTGAAATGCACCGTTTTATATTAAATCAGTGTAATAATCCAATAGCTTTTACAGCTCTTTTGGAGAGATTTTGTTTAATTTTGTTGGATATTATCTTTACATTGTGGAGACATCCTATGCGCTGATTTTGTACCTGCCAGCATTCCTGTAGAAAGAACAGCCTTGTGCTGTCTCCCTCCTTAAAACAATGTTTGGTTCAAGACCACGTCTGCCCAGATGCCATCAATGAAGTGGCTTGATGTAAGTTTCCAATTAGCTGCGTATCATGCACATGTTACTCCTCTACAGCATAGGGGATAATGTTTAGTTTGCAAACCTCTCCCATAGCCCTAATGCCTTCTAAGAAAAGCACAGCAATGTCTTCTTTTAAAGTGAGATTAAGATGAAGATAATTCTGAGGGCAGGTTGCAATAACACACACTAGTGCTTTAGTCTACCTGAATTCAAGCCTAGGGGAAAAAATATGGAGGTTTCCTTTAGGACTAGTCAGAATGTCAGTGTAGAGTTATCACAAAACAAAGTAGTCATGCTGTTCGGTTCTGCGCAAAATGTTTAGTCTTTCTGTTTTCTTAAATCATAACCTGACGTTACTTACTTTAGTTTAATATAGAGTCCCATTTGAAGTGAACTATCCCAGTAGAGAGTGATGAGCCTGTCCATGGGCCATGTGAGACTGCAATTAAACATTGATAGATTTTTCCAGCGTACTCAGCTATTTTACTACAAATAACCTGAAACCAACGTGAGAGGGAAAAATAGAGAAAAGGCCCGATTAGTGTGTCAAAGCTCCTTTTTGTTATCTGTCCACAACTTGGAGCCTTTATAAAACCTGATGTAGGAACCGTGTCCAGTTGTCCATTTAAAACATTGCCAAATGTTGCAAGAAATTTATAATCCAAAATGTTCAGCTTGAAGCTTGAAGCAAAACTTCACATGTAAAACAATGTTTGAAACCTGGAGATTATCTTTTATGATTATTGTCTGGTGTTTTTTCCAGGATAGACAAAGTGGAACTCTGTGGACGGGCACCCAGGAGTGCGCATGACTGCGGCCAATTGGCTGTGGGTGGGGTGGGGGGGACCCCACCAGCATGCGGGGACTAGGGAGCAGGGGTCGCATATCAAGAGGTTATAAAAGATTGACTGAAGAGACTGCTGTCATATATAGCAGCCTCAATAGACTTGAATGGATGCTAAGTCTTTTCCCAGTTCAACTGAAATAAAAATGCTGACATATTCAGTTGAGTGATGTCATGAACATACATTTCTAAAATCTAGACTTTTCTCAGACCGGAAGGCAATGTTAGCAAAGTAGTGTTTTGGGTAAGGACTGTGTCAGATTGCAGCAGTCTACAGAACACCTTTGCCAGGAGCTGGCGTGGGAAGAGGGACTCTATGTCTGCTGAGAAAACTAACATTCTGTGCTCATCGGCTCCACCAGAGTCTAAGACCCTTGCGGGCAGCTCACGCGTCCCTCTAACCCAGTGCGTGGCGTGGCACGCTGACAGCAGATCCATCATTCGGTGTCCAGCATATGAATGTCCACTAGGTGGATGAAGCGAATATGGATGGTTTACTTTTGTTTCTATGGAAGCCCCCAAAGCCTGCTGTACCGTAGAATGCAGCAAGAGTATCAAAGATAGTACCGAAGTCGGTCCCCACTTACAAATCACTAAGCTCATCTCCAGCAGTCAGTAAGAAACAATCCATCTGGACTGTTATCTTATTTTTTTTGTTTTAATGCAGATACATTTGAAAGTCTGGAATTTAATTAAGTGACATGTTTACTATGAAAAAAACATCACTATCAGTCTTATTATACATTGAATAAAAATATGCATGAGGAATCACATATGAAATAAGCCGGGGGGGGGGCGGGTAACAGTCTAGCTTGGTTGGCACATCTGAAAAGTTGGCACAATAATGCCTTCCCTGTAGGGTTGTTTTGAATTTTAAATACTTGATAACTGCTTAGTGTAATACATGGCACAGGGAAATTTTTTTTTTAATGATAAGAAAAAAAAAATAAATAAAACCTCTAAGTGGTTCAAGAGTAAATCTTTCTCTCAAGCCCACTGTGGATTCTGAGACCAGACTGAGTGTTGTAGAGCAGCCCCCGCCTCCCTGCATCCCTCCGCCCAAGCTTCTGCCAGCCTCGCTGGACTCCAACCCTCACCTCTGAGTCAAAGCTCCTGATGCTTTGGAAGGTGAAGGCTTGGCCAATAATGGCTTATTCTGAATCTTCTCCCCAGTGGGTCCAGGAGGCATTTCCTAACCCCCCACCTTCCTTCCCCTCACCCCCTTTCTCTTCTGCCCCCAATTCCCAAATTCCAGCCCCTCAGCCTGACTTGATTCTTGGGGAACAAAATTCCCCTTCAGCCAGAAAAATAAGTGTTAGACAAGCCCTGCCCATCACTCCAGGCACAAACAGCCGTGTGCCACCCCCAGGGGATGTGTCCTTATCTGTCAGGTAGGCTGGCTTTGTCTCTCAGCTCCGGCACTCTGCCACTGACCTGTGCTGCTGGCGTTTCTCAAAACACGTAACATTGCCGGTCCCTGTCTCCCTGCATGCTCGCTTTTGCACGCCTGCACACACGGGGACATGCACCTACACACGGCCAAGACACTGGCGAAGCCGCTGATTATTTTGTACTGATTTGGCCACATGCTGTCACAAGTAAATAGTACAATTAAAGATGTTTTCCTTGGAATTGACTGGAAAATACACTTTAGTTCCCTGTAGTTGAAACTGATAAAAAATAAGACACCAAACCCAACCGCTCAAGTAGGGTATCACTGGGGCACATTTGCTGAAACTCTGAAGCTTTCTTCTCAGGATCCTTTTCAGTCATGTGTAGCCTAGAATGAATGAAGGAATCAATAAACTGCTTTTTAAAATAAAACTAACTCTATTTATTCCTATAAAAATACACTATTTTTCCCAAACTCAACTCAAGTAGCTTTTAGATCTCTTCACAGACAATATCGCTATGAAATTGATTTGGAGGAGTAGCCAATGGTGGAACCATCACATTGAAAGATGCCGCAGGCTTTCCGGACTGACCCCAGTGTCTGCCCCACACCCACTGCCTGGGCTGTCCCACGATGTCCCTTGGACATCTCCCGCAGAGTAGAGGTGTAGCCTCAGTGGTCCCGGGTTTTCTGTGTTGTCTGATACTGCTACAGAGAGCCCAGGGGCTTTGAAAGAAGCTGTTCTCAGGCATCAAGGACATGAAGATTGAAGAAGACACAACCTCCTGGGTGGAACTCACTTTCTGCAGCAACTCCAAGAATCCAAGTATTTGGCAAGTGAACAGATCGGAAATAGAGCTTAGCTGCTGCATCAATGTCCGATGCTCTAAAATCCCCCCAGTTAGAAGTTATTCTAGATGAAAATCATCTAAGTAAATGCCTCCCTGGGATTTTCCTGGTAACGTTGGCACTGAAGGACTTTTTTTAAATTAAACTTTTTATTTTGGCATAAGTGTAGATTCATAAACAGTTGTAAGAAATAATACAGAGAAATCCCACATACCCTTCACCTAGTTTTCACCAGTGGAAACATTTTGCAATTGCTGTTGAGAAAGTGAAATGAAGCACTTTCGAGGAGGACTGGGGCTTGACCACCTAGAGGCCAGGACGGGGGGAAGGTTTCCTAAAAAGTAGGGTATAGCACCACAAAGAAAACATTGCTAAGGCCGGCATCTGGGTCAAAACGCCTGGCTCCCTGGAAGCTCTGTGTCCTTTTTATTTGATGTGCCAAAAGTCCCCAGAGCAGACCTCTTCAAGGTGGCATGAAGTCCATGTGGGGTAGGGAGAGTGATGTGCTGATACACAATTAACCACCCCTCATCCCTCAGGGGGTGGGATGAAGGCCCTCATGGGCAGCACGCACCGATTTCCATGGTGTAAATATCCCCACCACACCAGTCAGTCTCTGTCTACAAACATGACGTCACCGAGCATGGAGCTGAGACAAGGAGTGTGCAGCACCGTTATACCCTGGTCCATCACACAGGTGCAGGAGACCTCAGCAACCTCAAGACCATCAAGATAACAAAATGTCTTAAAATAATTCAGAAATTATATGCATTGAGTATTCATTACTTTTGTCTGTCATAGAATATACTTAATTTAAGTCTATATAATTAAATTTTTAACAATGGTGTGTTTAACAACCACCCCACTGATACAAGTTGGCTCTAGTATATCATTAGACATGGGCTGTTCTGACATTTTCCACCATTTATAATATCATTTTAATCTTTAAAAGTGTGGCCGGGCGCGGTGGCTCACGCCTGTAATCCTAGCACTTGGGAGGCCGAGGCGGGTGGATCCTTTGAGCTCAGGAGTTTGAGACCAGCCTGAGCGAGAGCGAGACCCCGTCTCTACTAAAAAATAGAAAGAAATTATATGGACAACTAAAAATATATAGAAAAAATTAGCCGGGCATGGTGGTGCATGCCTGTAGTCCCAGCTACTCGGGAGGCTGAGGCAGAAGGATTGCTTGAGCCCAGGAGTTTGAGGTTGCTGTGAGCTAGGCTGACGCCACGGCACTCACTCTGGCCCAGGCAACAGAGCGAGACTCTGTTTCAAAAAAAAAAAAATAAATAAAAAAAAAATAAAAGTGCTCTCTACTACAAGTTTTTAATAAACTTTTAAAATATATTTTTGTTGCTTTCTTCCCCCCCTCTAAATGGTATTCCCTATTGCCGTTATCCTGCTGCTATGCCTTATTAGTTATTTTTCCATTGTTGATGCAGCAATTTAAGCATTTATTATCTTTCTAACCTAGTGTTTCCCGTCACTAGAATCTAAGTGTCAAGAGGGCAGACATTTTTACTCTTGTGCTCCTTGAAGCATCACTGGTGAAAGAGAGTTTTGGCAATTATAGTTTGTTGACTTTTCTACACTAATGGGGTGAAGAGTGGGAGGAACACAAATGACAGCTATCCTGTCCCAAACAGTGTAGAAACAGGTCACTAACAGAGCCGAGGGGTAAAGGATGTAGACCTTGCCCTTTTGGAACAGACTTTTTAATCCTTGTGATCTTCAGATCAAAGAAAGGTGGAATCGTTTTACCCAAACCTTGACACTGGTCCTTGTTTCCACATATGTCTAAGCCTCAGATTAAACTAGATATGGACCCTACAGCTTCCTTAAAAGAAGTCTAAGTTCTTGTTGTACCTGCCCCCCGTTGGAATGAAGTGCTGCTCTCGGCAGACTGATTCAGAGTCACAGAAGAAAAAGGAAGTCGGAGCTCCTGGTTCAGTACTGGGCAAGTCCCGACCCAGAGACACCACCCCTTGCCTGAGTCGGCACAACTTGTCAGAGTCCCTGTCCCCGAGGGGGCCGGGGAGGAGAAAACAGCCCATTACTAGGGGAAATGCCAGTCTTGATTTTCCCAATTTAGGCTCATTTTTGATAAACAACACCCTTCCAATTTAAATCATTGAATCTCATTTAAGGATAATTCATTACTTCCCATATTTTAGCTCCAAACTAAATGGGCGGAACGCAAGCCTCTCAATCAGACTTTATTTTCTGGTTCTTTTTGCATAGATGGCCTCTTTTATTAAACACTTCGGTTTGCATGAAGGCAGTCGTCATTTCCTGTTCTTGTCTTTTATTTTTTGACAGAATACACCTTTCAAAAATTGTATTTGAACAGAAAAATTTTAGTGCATGTTAAGAGTCATTGCATTACTCTGGAAAGTGTGGTATCACGTTTACTGCTGAGTGACCCTTTCCCGGGCAGTAGCCGCAATTAGAAAGCCGTTCCGTCCTGTACGTGGGGGCACATTTACAAATTCAACCTGCACACAGAAGGTATGATGACATTGTATCTGGAAAATTAATCCTGCTTCATAGAAAGCTTGCCAGCAGAAAGACACACAAGGGTTAATGCAATTTCCATCCCAGCGAGTTTTGCTTGCCATTATTTTCTTTTTCTTTTCTCCCTTTTAACTGATTCGTAGCATAAAATCTTCCTGGACACCTAATTATCAAGCCAGCTCACAGTCACAGCTGTCTGCTTGGAGAACCCATTAGATGCAGCAGTTGAAGCCTCCATAATTCCCCAAACTTCCCGGTTGTGAATATTAAGAAAAGATTTTTACATGTCATATGCAATTCGGAGGTGGTGTGAATGGCCTCCGCGATGACGAGCTCTGAATGCTTGTCCATCACCCCATTCACTGGTTACAGGTGGTCTCATTTTCCACTTTCAGATATCGGCTGGCTATGACAGCAGGCACTTAATTTGCATGTTCGACAGACAACAAACGGCCCCGTGCATGTCAAAATAGGTGGTGATGCGTGACAGTTCCTACACAATACTGTCTCCTCTTTGTGTGACCTTTGACCTCCCTGCATGTCTTTTTTCCACAATCAGAAAAAAAAATATGCACTTCTCTGCTTTGGAATACATTTGATACCAAATTGATTATTTTTCTTTCTTCTTGCCTTTCCTTCCCTTTCTCGTTTTTTCCCCTCCTTTTAAAGGGTGCCATGCATCCGGATTTTCATCTTAACTGCTACAAAACTCTGCCAGAAGAACCTCATAAAATTTAAAAATAGGGAGTTTGTGCAGACAGGAAGCTGTCTTGTCGAAATCCATTGTAGTTAAATTGCTTGGAACTTTTTTTAATAAATGTCACCTCTAAGAGAGAACTCTAATCAGGTTAATTTTTATTTAAAAGACCATAAAATTAGATTCTTTAAGGCTTTTCTTTAACTTGTGTTAATTAGATTCTTGTCCTTGCAACACATTTAATATTAATATTTCACCATGGTTTAAAATTACTTTCTCTAATTGCAGGTTTGGCTTCCTCGTATTAAATATAAAACCCCGCCATTCTGGTTTTCTATTATAAGCATAATGAGTATCAGCTCCTGGCTTTACTCTCCTGCTAATGAGAACACAGCTCACGAGTGTGCTTAGGAGGTTAAGATAGTGTGAGCCTGAAAACGCCCTGGATTGCTGTTGACACTGGAGTCCCAGGACCTCTGTGTTTTGAGGGGTCCCTGGCAAACGACACAGTGTTAAGTTTTCTGCTGGAGGGCCCCTTGCTCATGCTCCGTGAGGGCCCTCGGGGCTCTGACCTGAAGCTCTCGGGGAGCCCACACACCCCTCATCTCACCAGAGAGGAGCTTAATCCTCTCCTCAATCCTGTTTTAGTGCTGGTTCTTGTTTTAATTAAGAATTAAAGCATGACAGCAGATAATCACGCCTCATGGGTGTTATAAGATTTGAGCTGCAGCTGTGAACCCAATCCCAGAGGGGTGATTACCCCATGATCGCCGCATGCCCCAGGGTCCCCTCCAGAGGGTCCATGGAGGGTGCAGGGTGAGATGCTGGGTGAGCTCTGGAGCTCTGAGCAGGCTGGCCAGGGACAGCTCCCTCACATGGGATGAATTCACACAGATACACACACCCCTCCGAGATTCCCAGACCCGGGGTAAGTAGAGCTGGAATAATGTGCCAATTAATCTCGGCAGGACCTCTATCTTACAGATGCAGGAACTGAAGGGTGTAGAGGAGCCCCCCACGTGTTCGGAAGCTGAGCCCAGCCTGGAGCTGGGCCCCCCTAGATCAATTCCCACTTCCCACATCTTTTCGGGGGGCTCTCTTATCAGGCCTGGAGATTCTAGCCAGAGACGGAGTGGGTTAAGTGAAACACAAGTTAAAAAACACATCCTTTCCAAGGAGGTGATTGCTAGTCTTGTTTGCACATTTCTCCAGCAAAATTGCCTGTTGGTTCCTATGCAGCAGGTGATGTCAAAACAAGTCAAGGACAGGTTCTGGTCACAGAACCCCTGACAACCAGGCCACCTGGACCCTACTTGGTCCCTACTGGCCCCTCTCCTGGTGGTCACGTGCATATTGCATCTATTACTTAAAAGCCAAGCACTGGATTTGGAAACTGTAGGTGGCACTGTGCAGTGCTCCCCTGTGTGTGGAGGTTTCATGTGTATGTGAGATGTTTGGGCCAGGGGACAGGAATGGGGGAAGTGCTGCGGCTGCTGGTATGTGTCTAAGTCACTTATTTGTGTCCTCCCCATCAAGGCTCTGAGGCAAGCCCACTACCACTGGCTTCCAAATTTTATCATAAAAGATTAGCTGATAATCTAATTGAGGATCCTTTGTGTGGGACAACTGACTTCTCTCTTGCTGGTTTCAAGATTCTTACTTTGTCTTTGTTTTGAAAGTTTGATTATAATGTATCTTGGCGTGTGGTTCTATTTAAGTTCATTTTTGAATTTGTTGAGCTTCCTGGATGTTTATATTCATGCCTTTCACCAAATTTAAAAACTTTTCAGCCATTATTTCTTCAAATACTATTTACTTTCCTTTCTGTCTTCTCCTTCTGGGACTTCTACAATGCATATGTTGATCTGCTTGTTGGTGTCTCAGGGATCCCTTAGGTCTGTTTACTCTTCTTCAATCTTTGTTCTTTCTGTTCCACAGACTTGATAATTTCCATTATCCTATCTTCAAGTTCACTGATTCTTTCTTCTGCCCACTCAAATTTGTCTTTGAATCTCCCTAGTGAATTTTTCATTTCAGTTATTGTACCTTTCACTCAGAATTTATTTTAATATATTTTTAGTATTTCTATCTCTTTATTGATATTGGCATTTCCTTCATCCATCATTTTCTTGACTTTTTCTGTATCTTCCTTTAGTTCTTAGAGCATCTTTAAGACAATTGTTTTAAAGACTTTGCCTAGCAGATCTGTTATCACGTATTTTTCAGGGATAGTTTCTATTGATTTATTTCCTTTGATTAAGCCATACATTTCTGCTTCTTTTGTGGGCATTATGTTTCTTTAAGAAAACTGGATATTTGAATCTAAAAATGTGGTAACTCTGGAAATCAGATTCTACCCCTTCCCCAAAGTTTGCCATTTTTGATTATTTTTGTTTATTTGTTAGTTTTATGTTTGTTTTATGTTTGTTTTTTTAATTATTGTAGGCTGTCTCTGTGTAAAGAATCAGCCTGATATGTGCATTTAAAGTCTTCTCTGGTCTTTTCCAAACATACGCCTTTCCCCAGGCATGTACAGTCACTTTATACTTTATATATGCAGTTACTTTTGAATGTCATAGTATTTTTTTTAATTTGTGAATTTTATTTAATCAAAATCAAGGCTTTTTTCCCCAATAAAAGACAGTTGTTAAGCAGTTGAAAAGTGGAGTAGTTATTAATAAATGGACAGTTAAGGGACAAATGAAGAAATGATGGAATAGGTGTAGATGTTTTGAAAACATAAAACTATCAAGGAATTAGCATCTAAAATGTACAAGAAAGTTCTGCAAAATTAGCAAATAAATAAAGGGAAAAATACACAAATAGATAATTTATAGAGAGGGAAACAGGAAAGGTCATTACTTTGTAGAGATATCAAAATCATAATCAGAGACATGCAAATTAAAATGTTGTGACATATGACACTGCTATGAAACATATATCTAGAACTTCTTCCAACCAGATGGAATATCAGGGAGTGGATTTACCCTCTTGCTTGAAACAGCTAAAAATTTGGAAAAAATAATATAAGAAAATAATTTTTAAGTCTATTTCAAGACACTTTGAACCAAAGACAATGATCCTTGAAAGATGGGAAACGAGAGGGGTGAGGCCAATGCTGACCCATCGTACCAGCCGGAGAGAGTTTCCAGGCCACAGTGCAGGGAAAGTTACCCCCGGTATAGCCTGGTGGTCTTCCTCAGTTAAGCCTTTAACGTCAGGCTCTCAGAGAGGAAAAACAGAAAAATGAAAGAGGCAACAAGGAGAAAGGCTATTGGTTCCTTAAATCCCCTGGAAGTCCCTTAAGCCAAAGGGGGAGGGACTTGTAACAATGGGGGGAAGTGCAGCAACCATGGCCACTCACCTCCTTGCCTTCACCTCCACAGTCAGAGGCAGCAATCTGAGCACAGATGCCCAGTGCTGTAGCTGGGGGACAGGGTCCTGTGTGCGCACCCCTGCAAGCCGTGTGCAGGCTGCTCTGGGAGCATGTGCGTGGCTTCCCACCACAAGGCTGGGAGTGGGATGAGTAGCTGCTACTATGTGAAGAGCTGATAGTGACTGAAATTAACCACAATTTATGGTCCAAGACCTGCCCTGGACCTTGCAAGCCTTAGTGGACTCCAGAATTCCAAAACAGTTACCACAGGTAGAGTCTTCCAGGGCAGTTGCTGCCTCAGTGGGCAGACAGATTCCTGGTGCTTCCAACTCTGCCATCTTTCCCTAAATGTCTGTAATTTTAAGCCACTCTACATGTGGTAATTTGCTGTAACAGCCCTAGAAAACTAATTCAACAATCATCTAGAATATTAAATAACATAATAAGTGCTACATAAGTATTTGTTACACACAAAAAATAATTTTTTTTCAAAAAAAGACAGTTGTGTGACCAGAGCAATTCCGCACTCTAGAGATTAATATGTATAAAGTGCTGTTATGAATTGAATACTTTTGTCCTCACAGATTCCCATGTTGAAATCTAATCCCCAATTCGATGGTGTTTGGAGGTGTGACACTGGAAGGTGATTAGGTCATGAGGGTGACACCCTTACAAATGGGCTTAGTGACCCTATAAAAGGGACCCCTGAGATCTCTTTCAATCTCTTCACCATTTGAGGATAGAAGTCAGCTGTCAGAAGACCAGGAAGACAGGACCTCACTAGAACTTGACCATGCTGGCAGCCTGCACTTGGACTTCAGTCTCCAGACCCGTGAGAAGTAAATGTTGTTTAAGTCACCCAGTCCTGGTACCTTGTTATAGCAGCCAGAACTCAGACGAGTGTTTAGAAGGTGACTGGCATATATGAAGTACATAAAAAATGCAAACATTATTCTGATATTTACTCTAGTAGTGGTCCTGTGGCTAAGATGAATCAACACATTGACAATCAGAAAACATGAACAGCACTGATGAGGACTTTCCTTTGAGGAGATGCTTCAAAACAGGACAACGCCAGGGACGTATTTCCAAAAGGAGGTGGTGCCTGAAGAGACTCTTAAAAAGTGATTTAATAGTTATTAAGGCAAAAGGGTATTGTTTAGCAACTAAAAACAGGGTCTTAGCATTTGGAGAGAACATGTCCACCAAACAGGATTCATTTAGAGATGAAATAGCACCCATGGTGTGGAAGGCCCCATGAAAGCCTTCCAACTCACGTTATCTCCCTCCATCTGCAGAGCTGACCACAATTCCACATTTAGCTTTCATTATTTCTACGTGGATTTTTTTATATTCATCATATGTGACATTCACCTTGAAACAATGTATATATTTCCTCTTTAAATTATTTACATAGCATCATAAATATCTGGTAGCAGCAAACTTTCTGTGAGATTCTCCTGTGCTGGTTTTGTTGCCCTAGTTTATTGACATCCCTACTGCATTCCAATGTGGGGATTCATTGACCTGAATTTTTTTATTGATTCTCCTGCTGAAATCATTTAAGTTGATTCAAAATTGTTCTTCATACATACTTTTCTGCTATGAACACACTTGCATATTTCTCTTTGAGAACACATGCCAATGGTTGAATATACCTAGAGGAAAGTTTTGGGGTATAAAGCGGGTGTATTTTCAGCTTTACTGGTTTCTAAGTTATTTCTCCCTAAAGCGACGGGACCTATTTACCTTTCCACCCAGGTAAGTATTCACGTTGGGCCCCATCTCGACCCATATGGATATTTCAGAGTCTGTAAAATTTTGCCCATCAGGTGCGTGTAAGGAAGCCTCTACTGATGGTTTGAATGTGTGTTCCTTGATACCAGATTGATTGAACATCCATTCCTTGTTTATCTGCAATTTTGCTTCTGGAAACTTTCAGCTTGTACCTTTTATTCATATGTCTCTTTTGTCATTTGTCTTGCTCTTATTGATTTGCAGGCTTTTTATTTTTCATTTTTTTTTAACATTCTCAATACCTCTTCTTTGTTGATTTCCTATTTTGGAAATATCTTCTCCCAGTTTCTTGATTGTCTTTTTGCTATTTTAATTGTGACTTTGGCTGAACAAAATTCAAAAATTAAGTAATGAAGTAGAAATTTTTGACTTTTTTTCCTTTTATAGTTTATTCTTTTCATTTTTATTTTTTAAAAAAATCTTCCTCACTGGGTTTTTAAAAAATTTTCTGATTTTTTAAAAATTGTTTAAAATTTTGCTTTTTATGTTTATATCTTTCGTATTTTGGAGTTAACTGCTTTGTATAAATAAATTAGCATCTTTTTCTTAAAAAAAATTAAAAGCTAGTCATGGCAATTTTTTGTTGAAATCTCCTTTCCCCACTGACCTTTATAGTATCCCCGTCATTTATAAATTTTCCAGATACGTGTGAACCTCTAGGTCCTCTGTTCTATTTTATTTGATCTTGACCACAACACCCCTGGTTTTATTACCATGGCTTTGTAGTAAGTCCTGATGCAGACAAGGCAGATCTCATCCCGTTCTTCAAAACACCCTGGGTGCTTGTGGTTATTTACATTTTTTTAAATTAGTTGGTCAATTTTAACAGGACTTTTTTTGGAATTTTAATTAGAATCATGGGAAATATATGATTTTGTAGTGACTGACATGAATATGATATTATACATTTCTATCTATTCATTTAGGTCTCCCTCAATGTCTTGAATTAAGCATTATCATTTTTTCCCTAAAATTCTTACACCATCATTCGATAGGTTTATTTTTAGCCAGCTTAAATGTTGTTGTTTTAAATCTTGCTTAAAATTAGTCTTTCTAACTGGGTATAGGTGATTAATAAAAACATTCTTCATTTTTGTATATTTATTTTATATTCATAGTTTCTTCTAAATCTCTATAAGTTGCCTCTAGATGCTCAATGTTTTGTATGTACATATAATACTGTCTCTATGAGGAGATTTCTGTTTTCCTTTTCAATTTGCATGATTTTTATTGTCTATTTGTTTCTTGTCTTCCTTAGGTGCAGGAAACCCATGTAATATTGAATTCAGACAGGAAAAGTGGGCATCACTGCCTCATTACTGATTTTAGAGAGTACTTATATCATTCTACCATCAAGCACATCAGTTGTGTGTCTTCTCTAGATATACCATATTACGTTGAGAAACTTCCCTTCAGTTTCTAGTTTGACATCAAGGTGATGAGATTGCCTAATTTTTATCTGCATCTGTTAAGACAGGAAGAAGGGCATATTGGAATGAGCAACTGGTTTACTTCCTAACATGAATTAAAAGTTTGATCTACATGGAGTTTATTATGATGTAATCTGCCAGGTAGTGACTCCAACTTTATCACATTTTTAAAAATATGGCCAATCGCCTTAACATGAGATTTTTAAACAGCAGTTTATTTTTCCTCCTTTCCCCATTTTGAATGTCATCTTTGTGAAATAGTAAATTCCTGTATATATTGGTCTATCTCTATACTTCTAGCCTATTTTTTGCAATGTTTGCCTTTTCATGCACCAATACCACAATGTTTTAATATTTTTTTAGCTTAATAACTTTTGATATCTCTAGCTCTTTCCCATTTTTTTTTCTGTAAAATTTATGGCAATTCTCATTGTTTTTGTTTTATGTGAACGTTATAGTTTCAAAAAATAAAAAAGGAATGTTGGCATTTTTATGGGAACCACAAGAAAACAATCGTTTGGCAATTATCTAATAAATACGCAATGAACATTTTCATACAATTTATTTTGTAGACATATAAAACTGTGGTTTCTAGTTGCAGTTCCTTGATGTCTAGAAAGGCTGGGCTTTTTTTTTTTTCTTGTCTATTGGGCATTTGTGTTTACTGCCCATGAACTGCTTATTTATTTTCCTTTGCTTTACTTTTTTCTTTCAGATGATGAGAAAATACTTCTTATGAATTTTACTTTTATTTCTAATTTTGGGGGGGTTTGTATTATAAATGGACTTTGAATTTTATTAAATGTAATTTAAATGTGTTTTATACATCTTTAAGATGATCAAAAGTAATTTTTCCTTAAATTGCCAACTTATTATATGAATGGATTTTCTGATGCTTAACTGTATTTGCATTTCTTAGATATATCTGACTTTGCTAGCATTTTAATTAATTTTTACATCTATATTCATAAGCCAGAATTCGTTGATAAGCCATTAGTTTATGATAATTTTTTCTTATATCATTATATGGAGTTTTGGATCAAGTTATAGTAGTTGCGTAGCTTATAGTTTTTCTTAGATTCTGAATTTTTTAAAATGAAATAAGAATTGTTGATTTGCTTGGACAGATGAAAATGTTTGACCTTAAAATTATCTATGCTTTCCCTGATACATTTTTATGCTGAGAGTGGCTGTTGAGTAGGTGGAAAAGTTTTATTATTGGTTTACCATCTTTAATGGTTTTGTTAGGCTGAAGAATAGTTCTCCAAGATGTCCACATCCTCGTCTCCAGAACCTTATGTGGCAAAGGGACCTTGCAGATGTGGTTCAGTTAAGGTCTTGAGATGGGAAGACTATTCTGGACCACCTAGGTGCACCCTAAACATAATCACAAGTGTCTTTAGAAGAAGGAGGAAGAGGGTGATTTGGCTACAGAAGAAAAGGAGATGCCACAGTAGACACAGGGGGTTGTGCTGATGAAAGGGGTATGTCATGAGCCCAGGAACACAGGCCCTTCCAGAAGGCAGCAAGGGCAAGAGAATGGTTCTCCTCTAGAGCTCCCAGAAGCCACCAGCCATGCCAGCCCCTCGGCTTTAGCACAGTGAAACTGATTCTAGACATCTGGCCTCCAGAATTGCAAGAGGTTAAACCCGTGCTCTTTTAAGCCACCAAGTTTTAGTTGATGTATTACAGTGCACGGCCTCACAAGCTCAGTGAAAAACTATAGGGACCCAACCAACTCCAAGATTCCAAGTCTTATCCAGCAACCACTGATACTTGCCCATCAAAACTCCCCAGCTCTTGTAAGATGCTGGCGGTGCCAGATGAACATTTAACAACTTGCGTAACCTCCTCTTTCCCCGTAATCTCTAACCTTTTGTTCATGGTCTGGACATAGTAGAAGCACCCTGGTCTGTATGTATGTCACGGATGTCAATGCTACTTCTTGTACATCATTCCAAATAAAACCTTTGACTTAGAGATTCATTTTCTCTCTATTTTTCTGTTGACAGGACTTTCCTAGATAATTATTTTGTGATGTTTACATCTCCCCTTTATAGGGCCTCCTCATCCCACTTAATATAACTCTCCAATTCATTCTCAGATGCTGGGACCCAGACCCTGCCGCAGGCGGTTCTGGTGTTGTTCACACGGCTGTGCCCCTCCCCCCGCCCCGTTCTTTCCACACACCTGTTCCTGTACTGAGCCTAGAGGTGCTTCTCTTTCCTTTTCAGCTTATTGGACGTGCACGTGACACAGCGGAGACACATGGAAGGCTGGTTTACCTGCCATGCCATGAGAAGCCCGGAAAACACCGCACTATTTCGTTTTCCTTTTCTTCCACTTTGCATCAACGTCTAACTTAGTGGTTAAGACTAGTAGGTGAAAGTGGAACACGAAGCTCTGCCACCAATTAATTCTGTGACTCTGTAGGTTAATTAACCACTGCATGCCTCTGTTTCCTCCCTGAGCTATGACTTACATGTCAATGTCATGGGCACATCACTCTAATCTGTCATACTTTTTAGAGTGAGATCACTTTTTCAGTTTTGTTTCATTCTTAATTATTCAATTGGACTTTTATCTGTTTTTAGCATCAAAAGTAAAATAAAAACCAGGCCAAACACCAAGGCAATCTTTCTGATGTGCTTATTCAATGTGAATTCGAACTCCAGAAATTTGCACATTTGTTTGAATTTGTTCTCCAGTTACTAACTGCTACTTTGGAATCCAAGGAGCTCCTATGAACAGCTAACTGAGGGCACCCTGCTTTGCGAACTGAATTGTTAACATGACTATTTGGGACACGAAACTTTTCAGCTCATTTTAGGATTTCAGAGTGTTTTATGACATTTTTTCAGTATGAATGCCAAAGGCAGTTACTTTTTCACTTTTTAAGAAATAAACATGTCTCCTTGACATGTTAAAATGGACCAGATGAAATAATTTTTACTCTTTAAAGAGGATTCTTTGTTAAACTAGATGCTACTGGCCGGGCGCGGTGGCTCACGCCTGTAATCCTAGCACTCTGGGAGGCCGAGGCGGGTGGATCGCTCGAGGTCAGGAGTTCGAGACCAGCCTGAGCAAGAGTGAGACCCCGTCTCTACTAAAAATAGAAAGTAATTATATGGACAACTAAAATATATATATACAAAAAATTAGCCGGGCATGGTGGCGCATGCCTGTAGTCCCAGCTACTCGGGAGGCTGAGGCAGTAGGATCGCTTAAGCCCAGGAGTTTGAGGTTGCTGTGAGCTAGACTGACGCCACGGCACTCACTCTAGCCCGGGCAACAGAGTGAGACTCTGTCTCAAAAAAAAAAAAATAAATAAACTAGATGCTACTGTTTTACTCCCTTTCATTAAGTATTGTGTTAAGGACAAAGTTTATAGAAGCTTGGAAAGAAATAGAATTTCACTGTTGAGATAAATTTACATCAATACTTCCCTCCATAATAGCTTTAGACACACATAAAATCTCTTGTGGCCACTTACATTTTGCATCAATTTTTCTTGTATTGATTTTCTGTGTCTTGCACAGAGATCTAATAAATCAATCAGCCTAAAACAAATTCATATCATTGGAAATTATAAGTAAAATAAAAGGGTATTAGAGAGTACTTTCATAGAATAAATTTGCATTTGTTCAGAAACAGACCTACTAAAATTATTTTGGGTTCACTGACAAAAATCTGAGAAAATCATAATTTGAAGCTATAGCTGAAAGTAGAATACTTAATGTTGTTGCATATATTTTCTTATTCACACATACATTCCTTGGGTTTACACCATGATTATAAATTTGACTTAGACCCTGAAACATGGTCTAATTTGATCAACATGTCTAAAAGTGCAGCTTTAGCACCAGGAGTGGAAAGAACAGTGTCTCAATTATCACAGAACCTGTAGTGTGTGAAGGAATGGATAGTCTGTGTTTGAAAATCACACAACTATTTTACTTAGTCTGAAATTTATTAAAGGCCATTTGCTGCTAAATAATGATATAAAAATTCCTAAAGGCCAATTTAGCTTTCATTTACTATGCAACTGGGACACTGAAACGTAAAACTCAATTGCCATTTATCTTAATTACGGCTCTTCCAACCCTTTTTTATTATACCCTTCCGGAATATTCAGTGACATTTTACAGGTTATGGGTTGTACATTTAAGTTTACAGTATATAATTGGTTTTACACAAAGCATCAGTTTTATCAACATATATTTTTATTTATTTTAACCATATTTAATGAATTATTTAGCACCTGGAATATTATTTTCCCCGAATATATTTTCCATCATTTATATATTACATCTTTAAATTAATATGTTATCCCTCTGGTTATTATCATAAATGCCAGCATTTCAGGAAGAGCTAGGAAGTTTGTTTAGTTTCTTGAGATATTCATCTACCTTCCAATTGAGAACTTAGTTATAAAGAAATATTACTGGTGCTACTAGTGCTACTAGAAGTGATTAATATCTGATATTTCAGTTACTTTGGGATTATGTTGGTTTTGCTCATAATCTGTCTATTGTGTTGTGTTTGTGTTATTATTGTTACTTGTTTGAATTTTACTTTTTGTTCACTTTCTCTCACAGCACCATTTCTTGAAAGGCAAAAATGTTAGGTTCTTGCAGCGTACCTCTGCCCGTTGTAATAGATCACAGTGATGCTGTCCTTACCTTTCTCCGAGTAGTTTTATAGTTATGCTTTTTACAAAAACACAGGTCAGGATATTGAAATTTTACCTACTTTTAACTACTAAATCATATTTATTCAGTTTCTTTCTCAGTTTTAAAAGTTTTCTAAGAACACTGACATGTATCTCTCATTCATTATGGTTCCTTGAAGACCATCCCTGACACTAAATTTGATGTTGCACAAAATAACTTTCTAAGTCTTTCGTTTCTATTGGAAACATCTGCATCAAATTATAGATGTTTGCAGCAGCGAGGACTTCCAATCAGGGTTCAATAACTGCAGGACATCATTAGTTATCTCAAGAAAGACCAAAATTATGATTTACTTTAACGTCATAAATAAATTGCAATAAAGAGTCAAAGCACAGTGTTCGGATGTTGGACTGTTCACAGCTTCTCCTCCCCTCTTGCCCGTATCTGTCCGCATCGATACAAAGCTCAGGTACGCTCCTTCCTTGGGCACAGGTGGAAAGTTAAAACCAGGCAGGAAAGTCCAACCGACAAGCAGAAACCCCCAGAGTGACCTCAAGCCTAACCACATGTAAAGGCTCGCCTGTTGCCCGCCTGGCCCTCGCAAGCCACGTTGGTTCCTGGCTGGGAGCCTGCCCTGCACTCCCCAGGAAACTCGTTATCTGAGTAACAATACTTGTTTATATCCTCTTGGTTGTTTGTGTGTGGATCATTTTTCTCAGTAGCTGAATCACATTTTGGCTGAGGGGTTTATCCTGCCCTCCTGAGATGACTAAGACATATACCACTTATTGTCATAAATATCCTTTATGAAGATGTCCTAAGGTATCATAGAATTATATAAACTGCTATATACACATTAAGATATATTATAAATAATCCATCTCTGTCGTCTTGCCATTAATAAAGAGAAAAAACTTTATTTAGTGTATGCACTTTCCATCACTCCTGGGTAGGCACCCTTTTCTGAAGATTAGGATCCACACTAACAAGCGTCATGACGTGTTTGCTGTCACATCTCTGGTTTCTCTTTGGCACTTGCTTCACCCCCTTCTTTTGGCTCTTTGCTCTTGAATGCACCCGCACTGATCCGCCAAACAGTCCCTGCCCTTTGTCTGCTGCCTGGGATAAATTGTTGAACCTGTAGGTGACACTAAGCATCGTTTACTGCCACGTGAGTGCAACTTCTGTGGAAAGAAAGCAAACACTGAGTCTTGTTAGAAACAAAATTTCTAGGCTTACCTGGAAACTTGCCCCTACTCTGTATTTTTATAGACTACCCAAACCCATTGCTTTTGTAACTACTAACCTAACGCTTGGTCTTTAATGATTAGATACATGTTTGCTAAAGATGCAGTTGAATGAATAAACGTAGTACCATTTCTAAAGGTCTCTCCCTAACACTCGTCTCTAACGCCAGATGGAGAAAAGTGGACCTGACAGTTTATTGGTGACATGTCTCAGGTTACATAATCCAAACCTACATAAAAACTTTTTTTTGACTTTAATCTTCTTTTTTTGAATTTTTTTTTATTTCAGTATATTACGGGGGTACAAATGTTTAGGTTACGTGTATTGCCTTTGCCCACCCAAGTCAGAGCTTCAAGCGTGTCCATTTCCCAGACGATGCGCATCACACCCATGAGGTGTGAATATGCCCATCCCCTCCTCCCCCTTCCTACCTGCCCAACACCCAATGAGTGTTATTACTATATGTGCACTTAAGTGTTGATCATTTAATATCAATTTGATGGTGAGTACATGTGGTGCTTGTTTTTCCAATCTTATGATACTTCGCTTAGTAGAATGGGCTCCAGCTCTATCCAGGATAATACAAGAGGTGCTAGATCACCATTGCTTTTTGTGGCTGAGTAGTAAAAACTTCTTAAATTAAATTATAGGTGGGTCCCAGGTGTCTTAATTTATCTCACTGGTTGTTATGAGAAAACAGTGCCTGGGCTTCCTTCCTCCATTCTTCCTTCCTTCCTTCTTTCTTTCTTTCTGTAGTTCTTCCTTTCCTTTCCTTTCCTTTCTTTTCCTTTCCTTTCCTTTCCTTTCCTCTTCCCCCCCCCCCCAATGTATTGCTTCACTTCAAAGCATAAAATAAGGAAATTAAGAAACCAATGTGTTATTCTAAAATGTCAAGTAAATTCTGGACATAATATATTATGTCTGTGTTGGTAACTGTAATTTTGAAAAGTGTACTGAATATCTTAAAAGAAAATGTCACAGCATTGTAGATAAATTTCAGAGCTGTTCTTCTTTTTAATTTAACTGGAAGGGGAATGGCCCAGTGTTGACCTCTCCTTCCTATGAATGTTTTTCTTGGTACGCTACTTAAAGATATTGCTGGAAATCAAGCCAAGGTACTTTATTATAGAGGAAGGAAGGCAAGTTCCTCAGAAGACATCATAAAATACGTGGCACATCAGGAAAGCAAATGTGAACTGACCACCAACTAAATCGTTTGAGCTCTTGCTGAAGAGTAATAGCCTATATCCTCATTTAAATCAGAAATGCTATTGTTGGGATCAGACTTATTTATCATAGGTTCTAAGTTAACATTTAGCAATCCATTAATTTTACAGTAATATGGCATAACTACTCTACTTGAAATATGTGATTACTGTAGAAATATTTAACTAATAACTATTACTTTGAATTTAGCAACATGCTTTTAAACTAAATATTCAGGAGGAATTATTGGTTCAGTCCTCGGTATGACCTCAGAAACATTCTTTCTACCCCAGAGGAAAGAGGGTCAAATCTGTTCAGAAACAGTCGGTTCTGAACTGAGAACTCATTGTTGCCCATGAGTGTCTGTAGAAGTTTTCTTGGGCTTCCATATCAAAGTACCATCAACTGGGTGGCCCCCAAAACAGAAATTTATTGTCTCACAGTTCTGGAGACTGTAAGTCAGAGACCAAAGGTGTTGGCAGTGTTGGTTTCCTCTGAAGGCTGTGAAGTAAGGGCTCAGGCCCAGGCCTTTATCCTGGGCTTGGAGATGGTCATCTTCTCCCTGGGTCTTTTCATGTCACCTTCCCTCTATGAGTGTCTGTGTCTGTGTCCAAACTTCTCCTTTTATGAAGACACCAGTTATACTGAATTAAGGTCGACCCTAATGACTTCATCTTAAATGTATTATCTCTGTGAAGACCTTATCTCTAAATAAGGTCACATCCACAGATACTGAGGGCTAGAACTTCCAAAACATGATTTTAAGGGGCACAATTCAACTCTTATCAGTGTCCACATGGTAACAACAACTTGTCGTTTTCTGAGCAGAGATGGAGGTTACTGCCTATACAAAGCCAAAGCATGGCTTTGCCTCCCTTAGTCACATCCATGGCAGGAAGAGGAGGTGGGTCATGTTAGGTAGGCTTTTTAGCTTGCAGAAATCCCATGTATTTAAAAACTGCTTCCTATTTGGAGGATTCATTCTCACTATCATGTCTATAAATGGCCTTATGTTTGGAGCTCATTGATTAAGGGGTAGACAAGCCTTCCAAACTGAAGTATCAGATTCTCTCTCCCAGGAATTTTGATTTTGAACTGAGAATGGAAAGAGGCTGAGAGTGTTGGAACCAAATTCCATTAAAAGAAGTTTTCTACCAAGAAGTCTCCTAGTACCCTTAGAATGGTCTCTTTATCACCTATCCCATATTTTGATGGTTCAATCTTCCTTTCATTCCATAAAATGTGCTAATTTTTTAGTAGATCCTCCGTTTTTTTCTCAAGTTGATCAGAGTTGGTTTTTGTTGTTTCTGTCCAAATGTCATCTGTTTATTTAATATCTAGTCACACTTAAAACTTAAAAGAAGTTTTAAGAAAAAAAAATTCTTTTTCATCCCAGGGACAAAAAAGAAAAGAATCTGATAAATTTTGCCATAAAAACCCTCATTGTTTTTTCCTACAGTAGGTGGTCTCTCAAGGTTCTATGCTGTTTCAATTGTTAGTTTATGGCTTCACTAGGTAACAGAGGTTAGGGACACAAAGGGATAATGATATATTCTAAGGCAAATACTGGGTCAAAAGGTGATGACACAGCTACCAAGATAGTAAGACAGTAAGACAGGAATTCAGGGGAGGATTAGAGAGCAAGTTCCATGTGAGGGTTTCTACAGGCCCGTTAGTGACTATGCATGGATGCATTTTCCCCGTAAACCTTTGCAAGTGATGCACAGCTGTTCCAAACTCCCAGGGCTGGTGTTATGAGATGTCGTATCTATGCAGAAAGGTCTGATGACTACACAGAGCATGTATTTGGCATCATGGAGGTTGGACTTCAGAAGGCATCCCATGCCATAAGTAAAGGGGCATAAGAAATGCAGTGCCTTCCAATTTCCTGGGCTATGTTGGGCCAGTGGCAAAACCACACTGTTCCACCTGTGAACGTCTTTAGCTCCAAGACACTCCAGGAACCAAGGCAGCTATAGCTTCCATGGAGTCTGCTAAGACGGGGAGAAGAGAGAACACTTACTGTCATATGTACCGTTGGCCTTTAATGGTTTTGCACACAGACTCTCAAAAGAAATTTGTGACCTACTCACACCACTTTACGCATCAAAAATATTTTATATGTTTCAATGATTCTAGTGTATTGTAAATTGTCATATTTAAAAACAAAATGGCACACACATTTAAATTTATCCAGTAGAACTCAAATACCATTTTGATGTCATACTAATTTAAAGAATATATGTATATATTCTTTGACATTTAGATAATTGATACCCTGGTTTTAGTCCTTGAACAAATCCATTACACATTTTCCCCACAATTTTTATGAAAATAAAATATATTTTATAACTAAAAGTCTCTGAGAAATCACCTTACCAAGCTTATCCAAAACAGAAGTATGTGAATTCAATTTTTTTATTTTTAAATTGTCTCTGATTATGCGGCTCCAATAATTAAAATATAACAGATAATATTAGTACACAATTATTTAAAACAAAAAAAAAATAGATGTAATGCTTTTCTTTATAAATTTTAAGAATAAAAAGGTAAAATTTTATTAGAAATGCATCTCTGAATGAAATACATCCTCAACCTTCTCTATGCATTTAATGAAGAGAGAAACGTATACACGGCCCTGTCCAATCAGTGTGGTAGTTTGAATAGGGTTTTATTTTTGATTTACTGGCAGCAAAACACAGTACAGATTATATAAGATGAATTGAGGACTGACTACAGCTGGAAATAATATTTTGTGGTATACCTTGATGAAATATGTTTTCGTACCTAGTAGAATAACACAGACCATATCTGAAAAAATCTGCAAGTTTTGCTCAACTTAATCCAAATGATCTTTAAAACTTCGGCATTCCTAGCAGCTTTCTGGCAATCTTTTTGCTTTGCTCTCCTGGGAGTCTTCTTTAGGAACTGCAGGTTCTTTAACAATGGTCGGGAGACTTCGGCAATGCCACAATCAAGAGACAAAAGTGACCATTACTCCCACCGTCACGTACGCCATCACCTGCAATCGGAAGTTCCCCACGAGGCAGCAGGGAAGGCCAGGGCACGCTGCAGCTATAACTGGTCGAAAACACTGGAAACCCGTGAAGGTGCTGTGCGGGGATGTTCTGATTGCAGATGCTGGGAACTTTCTCACATCCGCAGGGCAATATACAGCATTGGACGTGTGGGATGGGGCAGGCAGACGCCTTTCTTTCATAATGTAGGCAGATTGCTACTGAGGGCTCCAGCCTGTCCAACTGCAAACCAGGTTTGGAAAGGAGTGATTAAGGAAGAGGAAGATCTGGAAAGCTGACTTTGGAAATTGTCCAAGCCTTCACAGTCCTTGGAAATTCTCCATACACCTCTGTACAAAGCATAGGAGAATTTGAAGATAATGCCCTATATTAACACACATACACCAGGATAGCTTTTACCTTATAATGTCTCTCTTTTCTCCATTAATTCTTTATCTGACAGAGAGAAAATGCTCAATAAGTAGTTTGGTAATCCCTGAATCAGTATGCAAACGAAGAAGGTCCCCATGAAATGATTAAACAAGTCGGTATATCCAAATCACGGGACACTACTCAACAGTAGAGAGATGAGCTACTGATGCACTCAACACATAGGTGGATCTCTGGGTTGTTCAGTGAAAAAAAATAAGGCAAGCCAATCCCAAAATGTTACATACCATATGATTCCATTTCTATAACCTTCTTGAGGATAAGTTATTGGTGCCAAGTGTTAGGGAGGAGTCCAGGACGAGGGAGAAGGGAATGTGGCTGTATCCAGGCAGCAGGAGGGATCCTTGTGGTGTGGGAAACCTTCCACATCTTGACTGTAGCAATGCCAGTATTTCCTGCGGAATTGTACTGCAGTTTTGTCAGATATCACCTTTGGGTAACTCAGTAAAGTCTATATGGGGTTATTTCTTACAACTATATGCAAACCTACAAGATCTCAAGATTTTAAAAGCTTTAATTAAAAAAAGTGATGGCTATTTTATTACTCTACGCAGGTCAAGAGTTAGAACACCTTGGCTGTTAACTATGCCCTGAACTACTTTCAATAACTAAGGAATATTTGTAAGTCCCATTTACCTGGCTGAGATTTTTGAGTGCCCTATCAGGACTTGTGTTCTTGCCAAAATTAAGTTTACAAAATTACCTAAATACATCCAAATCTGGAAACTTTTCAGTTTGCTTTCTTGTGCTGAAATACACTAAGCAATTGTCGAGGATAAGCAGGAGATAATCCTACACTTTAAAGTCAATATTTGTGTACATCTAGAGATGGATTAAACTAATAGACATCTTGTCCTCTTTGGGGCAACCTGCGAGAAGGTCCGTGTACACCACAGCAGTCGGTAATTTGCTGTGTCTCTTGTCAGCCGGTCACAGCCTGCCGAGTCCTGCTAGGAAGATCAGCATCTCTCTTTGAATTACCTGAACCTCCCCTCGGTTTGACTTATTCTAGAATTCTGTAGCTCACCCAGATTAAAGGGGAAGGTGAGAGGCAGTTGTGTCCACATGTCAGGCTACCCGAGAATGCTATTGGCTCGGCCAACCACGGCCTCTGAGCTGTGGTGGGAGCTGGTCCCACAGGGCGGTGGACACAGCTCTGTGCTGCCAGGCTGCACTGCAGGAGCAAGTCTCCGCACGTCCAGGGGCTCGTGGACCGTGTTTGGCATTGGGCCCCCAAGGCGCACCGTCAAGCAGGGCTGAGTCCCGAGTTTTCCCAGCCAGACATCCCCCACTTGCCCCTTGTGGAAATCATGGGGAAGTAGTATCAAATGGCCCATTTCCACAACATAGATTTGTTTCAGAGACTCCGGTTCACCCTCTACCCATTGCTACTAGGATTGCCACAAGCTTTCCTGATTCATTTCTAGATTTTTCTGTTTCAATTCAGCTTTTCTGAAGTCATCCTGATTCATAAAAGGACTCCCTGAAAAAGAATCCTGGGTAGCAGGTGTTGGTGCCTGTGTTCCTTGTGCAAACTGGTCTACTTCCTTCCCCAGGCCTCTCCTTGCAGGGCAGGTACCTCGGGAAGGAGAAACATCGATTTTCCTTGGAGTATCAACTTTATAAAAGGGGCAATGACTGGATATGGGCATATTCAGGTACTTTAATAAACTTAATTGTGCCAAGTACGTAAGTCTTAATGTGGGACTCAAAATCTCAGGAAGGTAAATGGAACGTATAAATATTCTTTGACTCACTGTATTCTACTCCTGCTCCTAAAGGAAATCATTCGTGATTTTTTGCATAACTCAAGACACCAGTGTCAAAGTGACCTTTAACAACCCCACTCAAAGGGCCCATCAGTTAATTATTGCTTTAAAAGGCAGGTGTGGGACTGACTTCCAGAATGGTGGCGTGTGGGACTCAGGGGACTCTCTCCCTGCAACAAACCACCGTATAGCTGGAGAAGATTGTGAAAATAAATCATTTCAAATCTTTACAAATTGACCTAAGTGCATACTGCAAACGGAGAACCATTTATTCAGGAACATCTAGTAAATCTCAGTAAGAGGAGCAAGACTCTGTAGCATCTGAGCAGCAAGGGAGCCCTGCCCACGTCCTCCTCCACCCCACGCTGGAGCTCGCGGAGGCTGCTGTGGGAGCTGCTCTCCGGGAGGGGATGGTCCAGAGGGGACTTTACCAAAGGAGGGGAAGGCTACAGCATTTCCTCCTCTCTCCCAGGTCTGGGGGGCAGAAGCTTTCTTCCAGACACACTTCTGAGAGTTCTGGGGTGCCGTCATCCAACTAGCCCCCATCCACAGGGCATAACCTCCACCCCATGTGTGGCAGGTTGTGATTACCGGGGTCCCATCGTCTTTGCCGGGATCATTTGTACAGCGGATATTCCGTACCAGGAGAGGCAAAGGAAAAGACCAGGGCTACCTCACCTGCCCAGCGCCTCCTCAGAGAGCAGCACGGCTCTCCACGACAAGCAGACCCAGTCCCAGCGCCGGCCTAGCACTGGAGAAGTTCCACCAGTGGAAAGGAGGCCTGCAAGGACCACGAGTTCTGCTTGAGGGGACTCACCATTTGCCAAAGAGTGTGGAAAACGCCATGCCTAAGGACATGTTTTATGTCAAAAATATGTATAATCCTTTCATGAATTAGTAGGAAATTATTAATTAATAGATATGTCAGTTTTTATTTAGGTTATTGCTTTTTAACTTATTTTTTTTTTTTGTTCCTATATTTTCTTGGCAATCATTAAGGACATTGTCAAAGCCGTGGGAGATCTTGGAGGAAAGAGGGGGCTGACCCATGTTTTCAAAGAACCAAGTTCAAGTTTGATTGATTTTTTTGTGTTGCATTTCTATTCACTATTTCATTTATTTCCACTATAACTTTTACTATTTCCTTTCTTCTGCTTGCTTTGAGTTTGGTTTGCTCTTCTTTTTCCAGCTTTTTATTTTTTTAATGTGGAAGTTAGGTTACTGATTTGAGACATTTCCTCTCACGTATAAATTTTAAGCTATCAATTTCCCTTATCTGCTCACTAATGCATTCAGGGCTGTGACCTCCTTGGAAAGATGTCCTTCAGTGCTGACAGACTCTCTGTAGAATTTGTCACCCTGCAAACTTTGCCTGTCAAAGATCTGGCTTGGTCCTCCTGGAGACGAAGGCTGGGGTTTGTGTCATTCTGTGTCGTGTCTTAGTACAACATAGAACATACATTCACACGTGCCGTGAAGATGATGACTGGATTCTAAAGACGGACGTGCGGTGGGACCGCCGGGCACGTTCCTAGGGGGTGAAGCTGCCTTTCTTCAGAAACAAAGGGGCTGAGGTGCTGTCTTTCCACCAGAACAGGACGTAGAAACCGACCTTTCTTGTAATTAAGTGGACTTTCCGATTCTATCCCAGGGAGTTCCCTGCAGGGTCTCCAGAAGTATTAGAACTCTCCTGCATGCAAAGGAGCATTTTCATGGCAATGTAGCTATAATTATGTGCACATTTAATATGGACAAAATAAATATGCATGCACTCTGACACTGAGAGTTCCTTGAGAAACTGAAAAAAATAAACAATGTTTAATTGTTTAATAAACAATGTTGGTCATAATTTCTTAAATTTGAAGCTTAAAATTTTATATTGTTTTTTACATTCTTTTAAAAAATTATTTCAATAGACTTAGGGGTACAATTTTTTGTTGTTGTTACATGGATGAATTTTATAGTCGTGAAGTATAATTTTAGACAGCAAATAAATTGATGAACAGACTTTCTTATAGCATTAGATGACAGATATGTTTGCTCCTTAGTGAGAGCTAAAGAAATTTGTATTTCTTAGAATATATCTGAAACCAACAAGAAAAATTAGAAAATACTTTGAGAAGAATGAAAACAAAATCATAACATATCAAAACTTATGGCGCATAGCCACAGCAGAATGGGAGGGAAATTTGTAGCTGTAAATGCAATAGTACTTTTTTAAAAGACATCAAATAAGCAGCCTTAACTTTTCTACCTTACGAAACTAAATGAAGAAGAGCGAAACAAACTCAAAGCAAGCAGAAATAAGGAAAGATTAAATATGGGAAGAAAAACAAATAAAATAAGGAATAGAAAAGTAATAGGCAAAATCAATGAAACCAAAAATTAGTTCTTAGAAAAAATCAATAAGATGGACAACCATTTAACTAAATTGAACAAGAACAGATGAGAGGCAACTTAAATTACAAAAATCAGGAATGAAAGAGGAGACATCATTACGGACTAGAAATCTAAGGGTTATCAAGGTCCTGTGAAGAAGTGAACTAAAGAGCCCTGATGGGAAGGTGGGGAGACGGCATGAGGGGCAGCCCTGGGCGAGGGTGCTCTGGGAGGAGGGTCCTGCCTGGGCCCATCCCCCAGCCCTGCAGCAGCCTGTCCTGTGGGGAGGGGCAGGGCCAGGGGTGCAGAGTGCTGGGGTACACCACCCTCTCCTGGGTCTTGGGGAAGTTGTGATTCCAAAATTCAGAGTCCTTGACTACCATCGGCTCTCTATGAAGTTATGATCACTTCAGGTCCTCTAAAATAATTATTGCTTGTAAATTGATTTCACAAATACACTCTGAGAAGTATGCCCTCGTGTATTCAAATTATGTGGAAATTTTGCCTATACAAGGGCTGTCCGGAAAGTATCCAGCTATTGTTAGTAGAAGGAGAACAGTTTACGTGGCTGGATACTTTCTGGACAGCCCTCATGTATCACATTTTGTTTCATTTTAGTCTACATAATTCTTTTTCTCTAGGACTACGAAAATCAAAATCTGTGACTAATGTAGTCAAATTACACTGACTGACTGAATGATACATGTATGCCAATGTATGTTATGGATTAATAGATATAATAGGCTTTTAAAAATGCATTGACAGTTATAAGGAAGGAAATAGATAAAGTCCACATTGCACTGCATTTTCCAGCCTGTTTGGGTTCACATCTACCAAAACATGTTTGTTTGTCTTTAGAGTCATTGAAGTGAATGGTTTGCAAAGTAATTGCCCTTGTTATTCATGTACTACAACATTGACATTACGAAAAAATGTAAATCCAGTATAACCTTGTTTAAATATATAAAAATATTTGAAACTGGGGGAATGTTTTGAAGGCACGTATCCAAGTGTTTGTTCACTCTAAGGCTCATTCTACACAAGGAGAAAGGATGGACCTGCTGTCATAATCGGATGTCCCGAGTGAGCACAGGAGAAAGGACACCTGCCAGGAGTCTGGGGCCCTTACCGGAGGGTCCACTCTGGCCGACCGCTTGAGCTGCTGCCAACTTCAGAGTGTTGATATCTCTGGGAACTCGGTCAAGTCCAAACTTCCATGGTGACCATTCCCAACTGAGGGCCAAATAGTCCAGTGGCCCTTTTCAAGTTCAAGGTAACATTTAAGAGGACTTGCTTATCATGATTGATAATGCCAATGGCTTCATCTAACACTGCGGTCCCCAACTGGGACCAGTCCACTGTCTGTTAGGAACTGGGCCACACAGCAGGAGGTGGACGGTGGGCGAGAGAGTGAAGCTTCATCTGTATTTACAGACACTCCCCATCACTCACCATCCCCTCCACCCAGGCTGTGGAAAAATTGTCTTCCATGAAACTGGTCCCTGGTGCCAAAAAGGTTGGGGACTGCTGATAACATATATGTTTTATTCAGAGGGATTTCAGTATACACAACTTATAAATTAGAATTATATTTACTGAAAACACACAAGAATCAGAAAAATCAGAAGACATACAGCAATTCATGGTCATTTAAAGAAGACTGATGGACATAATTGCTCATTCTTCCTTTTAATTAATAATGGGACATGTTTACATGTTAAATCTAAAAATGAATTTTAAAGTATTGACTTTAATGAAACCTCTTGTTAATTATCTTAAGAGTATGCCTTTGAATAGCCTAAATAAATAAGAAAATTATAATTATCTACCCAGGCTTCATTGTATTTCCAATAGTGTAATAAAGGAGCTCAATGTTTGCAGTTGGATAGATACGAGTTTGGATTCACGATTTGCCACTTACTAGCTATGAGATGTTACACAAGTTACTAGACTCTTGAAACGTAGCACTTAATTTACAAAGTGAAGATTACAGAATTAATTCACAGCAGATTTCAGAGTAAAATAGATAAATGGTTAGAAAATTATAGATTTAGCCAGATAAGCACACAGAATTAGAACTCCTAAAAAGTAGCTGTTCTTAGCATTACCATCACTCCCAGGGCTGAGGCGTGGTACCAACCTTGGTTAAAGGTACGAACTCCAGGTGCATTTCAACAGCACAGTGCACTGAGGCTCTGAGTCGAAGCTGGGCAGTGGGCAACCAGGACTTTAACATATGGAAGACATGGACATGCAGCAGATGTCTTGCATCCTCTCTTGATGTGCAATTCCCTTAATTCAGGGGACAGCTATTTGGAAATTCACTTTACAGTGGTAACAAAATCTGGGTAAGCTATGAAGGCTTTTGCATCTCAATATCCAAGAAAAAGCCTCGTGCAACCACTGTGTGATGTTGACATAGGATACTTCATGTGTGTGAGGAGCAAACACTTTCTTTGCATCTGTTTTGCAAAGCAGATGATGTCACCTTGTACATAAAGAATCTCTTTTCAAAAAAGAAGAGACATATGCATTCCTGGGTAAATTTGTTACTTGCTTCAGCAATATGTTTAGCAAGTTTAACTAGGTCCCAGCGTGCTCAGCGGCGAGGAGGCGGTAAGTCTGAGTGCTGGGTGCCTGGCGTTCAGCCACTCCGACTTGAGCTCCCTCCCACACAGGTCCAGTTCCAGGTCTCCCTGTGTCCTTGGTGTAATGAGTGAACTGTTACGGGTGCAGATGGAGTGCCATCAAGATCTTGAAATCCCTCGGAGGTGACCATATGGCTCCCTCTCACCTTTAAATATTTAATGACGGTCCTTGGGCACACTCCAGTTACTAAAAAAACAAAGAAAACAAAAGTTTGATAAGAGACCATTTTCATATCAATTACAAAAGAATGTACCACAGAAAATCTACCCTATGATATTTAAACTCCTCTTAATTGGAATTTTTTGCCTGAGCATAATAAAATGTTTGCTAAATGTTTTGATGAAAGACCGATTATCCTTTGGTAGGTGGTAGGTGTTTTTCTCTATTGGAATAATATAATGACACTCAAAGATGCTTTCCAGCTCTTGATTATATAAATCAATGACAGGCTGCTAACGCAAAGTCATCATCAAGCAGCGATATCGGGTAAAAGCCTGATAAAATTGCTGTCTTCAAAAAACATGAAGATGTTGGGCTCTACCTTCTCTGTCAATGCGACCGTGCCAGTAGCGCTCGGTAACCAAGCTGCCAAGTCTAACTGCCCTGGAGTTCCTGCTGCCACTGGATCCTGTCCTGGAGAGAGGTGCCGGGTGCTTCTGTGAAGCACGAATGCGTCCTGGAGGCCCAGGCGGCAAGTTGTACTCTGGAAGCTTTTAGCTTGTCTTTGAAAGTCTATAACTCATTCTGAGTGGTTAACATCTCATGGATATTTAGTCAAGCTGTTGTACCAGCAGGTTATTTTTTTTTTATTATTTCTTATCTTTTTTTTCCATCAAGTAATTTGTGCTTTCATCGGTCAGTCATTTGTTCTGTCATTCGATAGGCGTGTGGAAATTTGTTACTTGGGGTCTGGTATAGTCACTGGAAGCTCAGAAATGAATAACATAATTCCTGTCCCCAAAGCTGAACACAATCTAGCAGAGTCACCGGTAAGTGACAGGAGGGTTATAAGACAGTACAAGTGCTGTAGTGTGGACTCCTGGACTGAGGCTCTGGGGCTCAGGCAGGAGTGAATGTTGGGGAGGAGGTCGGGAAATGGCAACTGGTGAGTGACGTTGGGGAAAGACTCCTGGAAACCTTGGATTAAGTTTCAAAAAAATGAGCAGGGGTTGGCCCGGTGGGCGTGGTCTCGGGGAGCTTTCCAGGCTGACGGAGAGCATGAGGACCTTGATGGAGAGCAGGACAAGCTTGCAGAGTGTTTGCCTTTTTAGTATGGCAAAAATGTGGAGTGCAGAGATGGTGAAAGCAGAAGATAAGACTTAAACTCACTTTTAAAAATTGAGTATTCTAGGACTTAGTAATAAGTCGCACACTTGCTATGATTTTTTTTTTGACTGTAATTTTTGGTTTGTAAAGAGATAAAGACACACAAGATAAAGTTATTAACTGAGAACATAAAGCCTTAGAGGTGGATAAGAGGACACGAGATGTTAACTCTGGGGGAAGAGGTGCAGTACTTTGTTCAGAGTAAAGAACCAACAGACAGGGGCAGGAGGTTTGCCATGGAGCAAGAGGACACTGAGAGCATTTTCTCTGGGTTCCTCGGCTTCCTCTGCTGTGCAGCTGCAGTTGGGCTGGGAGCGCCCCTGCATCAGTGAGTCTCCGGAACAGAAGCAAGTGAAAGCACCATCAGGGAACACTGGGGATCACTAGAGAGAAACAGAAAGTACCCGGAGTTCCAGGATGGCCATGGCGTGACTTCCTCCTTTGGTTCTCAGTTCCCCGTGGAGAGCCATAGCACGTGCGTCCTCAGCAGGAAAGGTATCGCCACCTAAGGCACAAAAATGATTTTGTGGGGAGGTAAAATAAAACCCTTACTCCTTTTTGCTTGAAACACACATAAACATACACCTCATAAACAAGCATATAGTGAGTTTATGCTAGCAAATTTCTATGGGTTGGAGCAATTAGGAAAACATGTCTAAAAAGGCTTCTTAGTGGGGGCGATAATGAAAAAGTGGTAGAAAAACACAGCTGTAGGACAAGTTGTGAGAAATCTGAAGGTTGGTACATCTCTGCCCTAAGAGGCAAGAGAGTCGGGAACTACTTGGTTTGGTAATGATGTCACTGAAGTGGTGAGACCTGGATTCCAGGCTGGGCGGAGATAGGGGTATAACCAGAGGGCAGCTGGAGGCCCTGAGCAGGAAGGTGGTGAGGGCATCCCGGCGGCATCCTTACCTGCTCAGGGGACCCAGGGGAAGGAGAGCGATAGAAAGACTGGGAGTCAGTGGAGGTGAGAACACACGGGTAGACAGCAGAGTGGTTGGACAGTTGGCATGACAAGAGGCTAGACCAGGCTACACACTGGGACCACCAGAGAGTGAAGTGCCTTCAGCTTTGCTCAGGGATGGAAGAGCTCGGCATGGGAACAGGCAGCCGGCATGGCCAGGAAACCAGGGCTGTCGCTGGTGCAGCCCTGGGACAGAGGGCGCTTGCGTCACGAAACTGACCTTGTGCAACAAGAGCTGGGGCCATCTGTGACAACATGGGGAGATGTCTTTTTGTATTTTTTTTTCAGGAAAAGTGTTCCCAGGAAGATGTCTTTCACCTAATAAATCATGTCACTGATAACTTAGCTTTGCTTCATTAACAGATTGTTCTAATAATCTTTTGAGGAGTCCAGAGTTAACGTGAGAGTTAATCCATGTGAAGAAGACATGAGTTAGGGTCTGAAGGGGACATGATTACTTAAAAAAACCAAGTAATTATTGAATGAATGCATATTTCTAGAAACCATTGGGATACACCACAAGATTAGGCATGTTTTATCCATCAGAACTTATATGAGGAGTGAAACTAGGTTCTCAGGGGGACACATTAATGGGAAATGGGACACAGTTGCAGCTGATTATGGAGAGATGTGCTCTGCTTAAGATCAAAGAAGGATGCCTGTAGACCCAGGTGCAGGACAGGGGAGAAAATGGAAAAGTCCAGTGCGAAAGGCCAGGTACTGAGAGGTGTCCCTTTTTGTAACCCAAAAAATACAGTAAATTTATGACACAGTGACACATTTGAAAACATATTTGTTTGTTTGTTTCCATAAATAAGTAGAAGTATTTATCTCCCTCTGGAACCAGCGCAGTCTGTGCAGATGTGGGGCGTGAAGAAGAATGAGAGCAGAACACAGGATCAGCGGCTCAGCCTCAGGAACTGGAAGGTTTCCCAGGAAGAACCTGACTGCCAGCTGTGCCCAGCAGAGGGACGGAAGCAGAACTTCGCGAAGGAACAGCACCCTCATGTTTGAGAATACCAGGGTTATGGCAAAGACTGTCAATGTTTCCAAAAAGTAGACACAAAAAATGGGGACCGAGGACACAGAAAATTTCTCAATAGCGGGAATTAACACAAAAAGGCGGATTAAGGGAAGGAACTGAATTCGGGGTGGTGTTGGGCCCTGCCTACGTAGTAGGGACCGCGGGATAAATCAGAGAACACCAGGAGTTTCGTCATGTGACGGGGGTATCCCATGTAGGGGCTCAGCCACATGTGTCCGTCCTGACCAGTGTCTCGGGCCCCCAGGGGAACATGGGTGTGCAGGGAGCACAGCAGGCACTCTGTCCCCTCCCTCCCTTCAAATACACCTGCTATGCCAAGGGGAGGAATGGTTCTCCCTTGTTTCCTTCCTCGTGCAACCTTCGTCTGAGTTTGTCAGTCAAGTCAGTCGTGACACTGTCCGGTTTGTTACTTAGAGAGTTTGGGCATTTCTTTCACTCCTTGTGCTGATTTTCCTCTGAGCTCTCAAATGCCTGGCCTGTCGGTAACTCTTCCCCGCCACCACCTCTGCTGGGCCCTGGGTTGAGTCCCTCCTTGAGAAGAGAAGCCCAGGCCAGTACTCCACGATTCCCTGAGCTCGGAGATTTCCAAGGCATCGTGGTGACCACACCGTGAATGTGGAAGAAAGTGAGTTCAATCACGTACTTCCCTGCAAACAGAAGACCTCAGATTGCAAGACGGTGACGCTCCTCCTGAATCATCGTGGCCCCAGTAACCATGTTGTTTTTGTTACCATCTGACTTCATGGGCACGTTTGCTGTTTCCTGCTGGTTTCACAGACTGCCTGCAACGCTCTGGTACAAACAGGATGGTGAAAAGGCAAAGTCGACAGACGTGTGGGGGTGAGGCCAGGTCAGCTCCCTACTCAGGGGCCTTTAAAGTGGGTAGCTTCAGGTGGAGGAGGCTATCACGGTGTTATCCAGACAGGGGTGGGTGCGCGAGGGGTGTCCAGTTCTGTCGTAGCACACAGGCTGTCTTCACGTTGCTGCAGCTCACAGAAATCCACAAGGGCTCTGGTGTCTCTCTCCTGGCTGGCAATGGTGATTGGCCAACATGAATGGAAATTGGGCAGAACCCTTCGTGGGCAGCGAGGTAAGAGGATGGCTTCCTTCTTCTAGAAGGGTCTGAGTTTGTCACTCCACAAAACTGCCCTTGGCAAGGCATTGCATCGTATAGGGCCAAGTATAAATGGGGTGCGCACAAAGGCTTGCAGAGAGGGGAGTTGCATGTGGGGTGTCCTCTGCTGTCACGTGAGGTCACGTGGGGCCTGACCTCTTCTTCCCACAGAGCAGAGGCCCACATGCTGGTGCCAGATTGCCACAAGACAGGACAGGAGAGAGTCCCTTTTCAAATCTACTCTCCACACACCCCTGGCCTACCCTGTAACACACATGTACCAGAATAGTCACAAAATGACATTGCATATTTGTGGACTTAGTCTTTGTCTATTAATATGATTAATATATTAAAATGAGAAATAAAAACAAAACATCGTATGTACCAGATGGTTCCTCCCACATCGATTTCTGATAACCACAACTGTGGGGCCAAACACATTCTTCAGCATATGTGGATATTCATAGCTTTGGATTACTGGGGTTAACCAGGGATAGAGGTTAACAACTCGCCCAGGACAGTGTTTCTAAGGAAGGGTCCTTGTCCAGGCTTCTTCTGAGTGTCTTAGCCCCAATCTCCACGTGGGGCCCCAGCCACGGTGTGGATCTCTGAGGTTGGAGACAAAGGCCTTGAGGTAGCCCTCCTGGTTGTCCTTGGTGTAAGCCTGGCCATAAATCATTGTCATAGTGTGGATTCCAACCCAGCCCCTACTCTGTGCTTCCTTTATTAAATGCCAACCATTGGGCACCATGTAGAACAAATGCTCCAATCATGGTAGCTTTAAGTTCATGTGATCTCATGGGTCATTTTAGGTAGAATGAACAGGGGAACTCAAGAAGACAGTTGAGTGACAGGGCATCAAATGCAGCCATTCTTGGAGAGAATGAATTGCTATGAAGATAAAATCAGGTTAGTCATGGAGAACCAGTAAGAAATAGGCACCTTTATGAAGTCGTCCATGGTTCTGAGGCTACAGAAACCAAATGCGTTCAGGTTTACATAACTTTATTACTGCCATGTTTGGGACTCTGTTGGGAAGTATTTGGCTTTATTCTTTAGTTGTCAAAGATCAGAGATGTACCCAGACACTAGCGGTTGTAGTAAGTTCAGAATGTGCTTTCTTTGGGGTATGACACCCAACATGGGTGGCCTCTTTCCTGCTAAATTCCATCACATGGGCTTTCCACAAGCAGATCAACATACTAAACGGAAAGCGTCAAGGCCGTGGGTTCTAAACTTATGCCTAGTTTGATGCTAGTTTCAGTCACAGTCTATTGTTTTCTTTCCAAGTGACCTACCTGTAGACAGTTGTGCCGTGCATCCTCCAGCCTTAACCAGCGTCGTGTGAGACCCAGACCGTAGATGGTGAGAGCTGGAAGGCGTCTTTTGAACGTCTAAACTGAGCTTAGAGTGAGGATTATGCCAGGCCTCTTCTCTCCCCTACAACGGTAACTTGTACAAAAACAGGTGGAATATTTTTAAAGGAAAATTGCTAGATGTGTATAAATTTTCCAAGTTTGGAAAATGTGATTCTATGGAAAGCAGAGTTGAGGTTAAACCAAAGAATAAAGATTGTCCTGCACCCTCTGTTCTACAGCGAACTATCAGCTGTTAGAGAAGACCCCAGCCTTCACTCACAGACACATGCTGACATCAAAGTGTTAGTGTTCTACCCAGCAAAAAACAACCAACAACACAGCAAAACACCACGCAACGCTGCGAGGTGATTACGCTTCCCCAAGTGCACCCATGGCGTCTGACTCCAACCGCAGCCCGGTTTCTGCTCCCACAGGAAAGTCACCTGGAATCTCTTCTCCTTTTATGTCCCACTCTGCTTCCTTTGTGGCTTTAGTCACAGGCACTATCTGGTGCTACTGTGCAGGGTTTGACTGACATCTGGAATGAGCTGCTAAAACGGGAGTTTATTTTAACAAAGCTGGGATTGAGAAGAGGTTAGTCCCGCGCTTTACTACCTCGTGTCAGAGAAATTGCTCTATTTTGATACCCGCCTTTGTTCCCTCCATCGGGGAATTAAGCTCTGTGATAAACAGACATCACCCCTCGTTTCAGAGCGCACGCTGATGAGTGCCCCCGGCTCGCCCTAGGCTGCCACTCAGTAATTGCTGCCACTGGGCCGCGCAGACCCACCGCCTTCAGCCCTCCTTTTGGACAACGTGTCCTCTTCAGAATGCGCCTGCTAACCCCTGAGCTGATTTAACAGCTCCCTCTCCATGTCCCCAGGCTAGCTCTCTTGGCACTAAACCCTCCACCTTGTAAGACCCAGTTGCTTAGGTAACACTTTGCTCCCTGCCCCGTGACGCTCTGGGACACGCTCACTCGTCCTTGCTCCGCGTGGCTTGAAGACGTAATCACATAATTTATCTGGAGCCACCCTCAAGGTAGTCTTCTTTTCTCCAGGAAAAGGGAAAAGAGAACATAATTTTAAATCTGTTTAGAATAAAATAATCTGGACAACGATAGGCAGATAAATCTACCTTCGCAAATTTCAATTTATAAATTTGCCCCATTCCATTTTATTTGGAAGGAAATTATCTAGCCCTCCTTCCACCATTTGGAAGAAGGCATTCCATCGGAAAGAAGGGAATTTTTCTCTGTTGGGTCTCTGGGGGAAAATACCTGCCCCAGTTGCTGAATGGAGATGTAGAAGACGTCCCTTCAACTAGTTTACAAAGTTCAACCTCTGCCCTATAGGTCAGACAAACCAAGTGCCTCTGAATGAAGTGGCCACGAATGAGCCACTATTTCCTGTGACAGCAGCCAGACTCGTGCTGGGGGTGGGGCGGGGAGTCACCAAAAATTCTCAATAACCTTTCAGCCTCATTTGTGGTGACAGGATATGTACAAGACTTGCAATTTCTCCTCTTCTTAAACTGTGGAAGTCTCAACCTGTCTCACTGGAGTGGTGAATTAGTGTTATGAGGATAAGCAGAAAACTCAAGGTAATTTCACAGTGACTCACAGATTCCATCGCACGATCACACATGGTACTCATTTGTCCCAGCTCAGAGAGGTTGTGTCTGAATGATTTAAACTCTGTAGAAGATTATAAACTATGCTTTGGCTGTAAACTAGCAATAGTCCCAGCTAGGTTTCAGTAAACTCATTTCATTAGTATCAATCTAAAATAAGTCTCCAGCACTGGGCATACATGCTTAAGAGTACAAAAAGATTGTGCTAAGATAGATATTCATACCTGTCCATGCTTTCAAGCATAGATGTCATGTACTCTACTCAATGATTTTATAATTTTATAACTGATAGAACCGTCACCTAGTTTAATTTGAAGCAGAAGGACTTCTGAATTCATGATGAACCTCAGTGTGACAGCGGGCAGACCAGCGTCTCATAACATTCAGAGGCATTCGGATGCCTCCGTGGTCAGCTGCCACCTGAGGAGCTTATTCTTGGGACGACTTCCAGCTTAATGATTTGAATAGCTTGAACTTTTAAAATTAAAACCAGGGCCATGTCAGGAGAGTAAAGAGCTCTCACGGAGACCCAAGATGTGGAGGTCAATCAAACTGCATGTCCTTTTTCTCCCTTTGGATATTCCTTAAGGTGGGGACCGCAGAGGAGAGGTGGGGAAACAGCAACTGTGACCACGCAGGCTGCTGCGCGTGTCTGTGAATGAGGAGGAAATGGGTCTCTGTTGACTCAAACTCCAGGAAAACTCCTCATTCATTCTCATCTTTAGTCCAGTTTTGTCTTCAAACATCGTCTCTGAAAATGTAGCAATTTTTCTTCTCGTTCAGAATGAAACTTTAGCTCTGTGTGCCTCATACCCTGCCTGTTCCCTTGACGTACAAATATAATATGGTCCATGTCACTGTGTTTACAAATACTCCTGAAGTGCCTAATGTAGACCAGGTTGTCACTTTCCAGGATGTGCAACGCCTCAAGTGCACCAGTCAGATTTGCCTTGTAAAATGAATTATTACCGAGTTGAATCAGGCTTAAACATCACTTTCCTATACCTTTGGAGTATTTATCGCCATTGTCCTCACATTTGTCAAAATGAATATGTTTATCATATTTTAGTAAAAAGAGAATACAGCGTCTTAACTTTAAAAGGCTTGTTCAGAATCAAAGACAGTTTTCTGAGCCTATTCACCAGACCTCTCCCTAGCATTTAACACTTCCTCACCCCTTTCTTCATCAAACTTTCTCTTGCCTGACTCCTATTCCCCCAGGACTATCCCCAATCCCTCTCGCCGCAGGCACAGGTCCTTCCGAGCACTTTGTGCCGAAGTCTTTAGGGCTCATGTCTGAGATTGAAGCCTTGGTTATACATTTGGTCATCCCGGAAAGCTAACCAGGAAGACAATCCCTTGCATGATGGAGCCTGGCACAGCGAGACCAGACAGCTCTGTCCTGAGTGAGAGCATTTTCAAATGCCTTCCAGACACACCACAAAGCATTCAAGGTTGGCACGGACTGACCTGAAAGAACATCTCTCTTGACTTGAGCTCTGCCACGTAAGGAACTTGGAAGCTGTCCCTCCAATCCTACAAGAAAAAAGTGGAACAAACTGTGGGTATTTGTTCCAAAAAATGAACAATTTAGAGATAGTGACAGCAGAGCATTGAACCAAGTGTGAGGTCCTTCTGAGCATAAGTCTCTGCGCGGCTGTGTGGGCTGCACACCCAGGAAGCCGGTTCTACCTGGCACATAAGTAAGCACTTTGGTGCCCTAGCAGTAGTACTATTACTGTCAGCAGTGGTACAATACTCCCTGCCGCTATTAGTAGTGGCGGCAGCAGTAGCAGCGTTAGTAGCACAAGTAGTATTAGTAATGCTGGTAGGACTATCAGATGTTCCTGCTACTCTTACTAGTACTACTACAATAGTAGTAAAATCAAATCACACTCCCAAGGAAGAAATCTGAAAATATACCTTATTCCTCCCTTTGTCTCTGCCTGCTGCTGGTAAATGCCTATTGATTATTTCTGACCAGTTAAATTTCTCCCAATATTTTGTTCTTCTCTCCCTACTGCTCCTATCATACCCATCCTTGATACTGCCGTGGGTTTTTAATGGGCTGCTGTTCCTCTGGGCCAACCCTTTCACCATCCTTCAAGCTCTCTTACCAAATACGTCATTGCAAATGCAATCTCGTGATCGCACCCCGTGCTGAAGACAGTCCAAGGCTCCACGTGGCTTAAAAACAGCCTGGAAACAGCCCTCCGATTTCACGCTTCCCTCCACCTTCCTTAGGATTCATCCCACCTCTCCCTAGTCCCTCTGCTCTGCGTCCCCTCCCCTCAAAATCTCTGTTCCCGAAGACTCCCAGATTGTTTGTAGGTTCTGATGATAATCTACTGAAAGTTCTTGCCTCTTTTTTACATATACAACCCCGCCCACTGCACGGTTTTGAGCATTTCTCTTTACCCTTTCTTACCGCATTCATACAACTCTTTCGTTGGGAGCTCTCATCCACTTCTCTCCAGAATCAGGCATGTTTTCCCCTTTGCTTTGACACCCTATGCCCTTGCCTCTCTGGGTCCCTAATCGCATTGCAGTGATGACGTGTTTCAGATTGTCCCCCTCACTCACCCCTGCACGCCTCAGGCTGACCAGAAAGCGTGTTCTCCTTGCTGTGTGCAAAGTGCATAGTGAATGCTTCACGGACTCTTGAGGACTGTATGCTGAACGCACGAAGGAATGATGATAGAATTAAGGGAAAAAATGACTTACTTTCGTACTAATAAAGTTAAAAAAGTGGGAGCATTTAAGAAGTCATTGAAGAAAAAAATTCTTACATAGAGGGAATTCAAATGGAAAATCTAAAATTTGAATTGAAACGTTACCATTTTTCCCTTTCCATACTCTAGGAGTTAGAATTAAGTCACTTAGTTTTGTTAATGCTCAGGGAAGACAAATTAAGCTCCACCTCCCAAAAGAAATATCAAAGAATTTGTGGCCATGTGTTAAAACTACCACCATAATTAATAAATAGATTGAAAGCGATGATTTGAGCATACACAGTATCCCTTCCTCTTTTAAGATTTCTCCCACTAATTTCATCAGTGAACTTTCTCTGCAGCAATTACTACTGTGGTGCTACAATGGTGCATTTTTATTTCCCTCATTTATTCTATATTTAGTGATTGGAATTTTTTTGTAAGAAAGATTTCTCTCTTATCCCCTGCTTATTTATTCATTATTTTACTCACTTCTGTTCAGTATGGATTTCTGGGTATTTACTTTATTCTTGGTGTTATAACACACTACGATCATTTATTTTGCCACGCAAGGTTTCCCAAGGTTTGAGGACCAGGAGATCTGTTACATAAATTTCTGAGTCCTGTGGACACACATCCTTTTTTTGTGAGCACTTACTTATTCCAGGCTCATTTTGTGTTTTTCTTGCCTCAGCCCTTAAATCAGCAAGTTTTTCAAAGAGTCTTGATTCGTTTTATTGGAGAATGGTATTTAGAAAGCAAGGTCTGGGTGTTGGGTATGCTTGCTGCTGCTGGGACATCAATGTCTCTGTGACATCTCGGTGTATACAACCCCATAGATACACACGGCTAGACTTGTTTCTGCATCTTTCCACCTGTGTATGTTTGTGTGTGTGTAAACCTGAACATGAGTTCATACCGTTGTCTTCCACTCCAAACCACCACCCAGAAATACCTTTTTAAATTGCAATAATTCAGTTTTGCCTTGGCCTCTCTCTTCTCATGTGGCTTCTGCACTAAAATAAGACATGTACACACCAGTTTATGAGTGCAAAACAAGCAAATGGAATGAAATTCCCGTTTATCCAAGAACGTGCAAGAACCTTGGCCAATGCAGTTTGGATGGACCAATTTAGATCAACCTGAAGTTCTTAGGATTCCATAGGTAACATGATCAATGTTGGCTTTCCTTTGGTTTGAAGCAAGCCACCCCAGGAGCACCTATGGTACCCAACCAACTTGCTACGGACACATCCCCAAACTTAATCAGGGATTTCCCCTTTTTGTCTTTTCTTCCTACATGCAGAGAAAATGCATACAATTTTATCCAAGTATATACCATTTGGAGAGAAATCAATTGTGTATGGTGTTGGTGGCTAATTGCTTATGAAATATATCAATAGACTTGTGAATGTTTGGTATTATACTATCCATAGTAAGTTTGTGTATGGCTTACTTTGTATAATATTATTCCAAGAAAAAAACAGCATTTCTCTGTTATAATGTTAGAAGGAAAGCAGGAATGAAACTAAGACGAGAGTGAGCAAGAGAGAGGCTTGCTCTCTCCCAAAGGACTCAAACTCTCCCTTGGCAGAGGTATTTAGCAAAGGATGCACAGGACTCAGAGACAGTGGTTTGTAGACCTAACCTTGATTTGGCATTCGACATTCACTAGCCCAGTGATCGTAGGTCAATCATCAAACCTCTCAGGACTTGCGACTCCACGCCTCCACAGTGAGGGGGCTGGGCTGCACAGATCCCACGGTTACCTGTCACCTGTACAGGGGAGCAGAAGGCCACCCACACCCGGCCTACAGCTGAGCTCATTCCGTTTTGCCCTTACCAGGACTATTTGACTTTTAATTTCTTTCGTTAAAAAGGTGGTGAAAATGATGAATGTCGCTTATTTCCGTCCTATGTTGAGGAAATAAAGATAGACACGATTCAAGTGTCCACCAGTTTCCTGATTCTGCCTTATTCACCTGCATCAAGCACTGTCGCCACCCACTTGCAGGTCCTTCTCTCCGGCGCCTCCCCTGTGGCAGTAAGTGTTTGTCGATGCAGCTGTGACCCTCCCGCTGCACAGGAGCGGAGTTCCATCGGCGTGCTGGTTCTCTCTGTGTGCGCCGTTCCTGTCCAATTGCTCCGCAACATCTGACATTTCTCTCCCTCCCTCCCTCTCCGCCTCTCTTTCATAAAGGATCGAGTTGTGTTTCATCCTCTAATCCTTTCAAATCACGGTGTACCTTTCTAAATGATGGCAACCCCTGACAAGGCAAGCGGGATGAGAAAGCTGGAAGCCACATCAGAGGGGTCTGCTCCATCTGTTGTGACAACAGGGAAGGACTGCTAGGACTTGCTTCACCGGGGTCTGAAAGCACCTCTGTTGCGTTTCCAAGGGACAAGGACAGAGGGTGGAAGAGATGCTCAGCGCCGCCCTCCGCCTGCCAGTCACACCAGCGTGGAAGAAAACAAAAGATTACGGCAAAGTGGGAGCAAAAGCCAAAGGGAAAGGCATAAATAAAAGAAGCATTTGCATAGTTCTAAATATCAGAAGTGCTCTGTATCGTACACGGAGGTGATTACAGCGAGGAAAGGTGACTAATTTTTGCCTGGAGGAATGTAGCTAAGGTCACCAGAATTGGATTCTTGACTTCCATCTTGGCTGAAGATTTTTTTTTTTTTTTTTTTTTTTTTGTTCTGAATAGTGAATGTGCTTTAAAGAAAAAATATACTCAGGATTTTTTTTTTCTTGCTTGCTTAGTAAGGTGCTCATTTGCATCAGGTTGTCAAGAGTTATGACATTTAATGTTATTAATGTCACTTCCATTATTCCACTGAATCTCAGCTGCCTTCACCTACAAAATGTAAATGTTTCTGACTACATGACCATAACTAGAGACCCCAAGGAAAGGGAAGAGAGGAACACAGGTCTCCGTGCTGCGGGGAGGCCACCTTGCCAGTCCCTGTTGTCATTCACTGCCATGAGTTTGGAAATGCATCCACTTGCATGTCAGAAGTATCACACACACACGCTCATGCCCATGAATAAACCCACACATACATGCGTGCCCGTGAACACACACACACAGTTATTTTTATTCTTGAAATCCAGTGCAACCTAACAAACACTTGGAACCATTCCTTTTAGAAGAAATCGTGTTTGGATTTAAAAAGAGAGAATATTTAGTGCTGTGAACACAAGGCTGGATCAAAGAGGATCAGAAGATAGAAAAGGCACATCTTGGAGGCAGGTGGACCCATCATTTTCTAGAGATTTCCATGCAGTGAGAATTATTCAATTACTAAATTCTAAAATGGCTTTTATATAGCTTATCTGCAGAAATTTGTTGACATATGAAATAATTTTGCAATATAATCAAATCTTCAATAATTACGATTTCCATTATTTTCACTTGGGAAAGGCAAATAACTTTTAATATAATTATATTTCATATTTGAATAATCTTAAAGTCCAAAAGAAGATTTGGGTAGTTCCATTTAATAAGACCTAAAATTTAATACTGAAATGGAAAATAGTCTTTATATATAATTTTTATTTTTATCATGAGAAATTTCAAAAGTATAGTAAAAGCAGAAGAAAATACAATTACCTCAATTCAACAATTAATATTTTGTCATATGTTTATATTTACCTTTTTAATTTTTCCTATTTTTGTACCTATTAATATATCTATTTTTAAATTTATGTCTCTCGACAGATACAGAGATAAGTAGATACAGATAGATAGATAAGTAAACAGATAGATAGAGGTACATAAATGTTTTGTCAAACACACATACCACGTGTACCCAACATGCCATTATCATACGAGATTCAATTACCAATGACTCTCTAATATTAGCTTATTACAGGCCATTTGCACATTTTCTCTATTTGTTTTCCAAACTGTGTTAGAACGGGTTTTATCAAACTCACATCCATCTCTATGCATTGCATTACTATGTCTCCTCTGTGTACTTCAAATTCAGAATAGCCCCCTCCTCCTCAAAACCTTAATTTTTTCCATGATTTGACTCTTTGAAGAGAGCAAGGCAATTACTTTTCAGTGCCCCACATTCAGGATTTGTTTGATCGTTTTCTTATACCATGCCTTACCTTGTTCCTCCAGCACTTAAATTTTCTGTGTACCAAAGGCTAGGGCGACATTCACGGTCACTATTGTTAGCAGGAACACTTCCTATGTGAAGTCACATACTTGAGATTTATTGTTATTTTTAAGGGTAAATAATAGTTGTACATACTTATGGAGTACATGTGATATTTTGATATAAGCATAAAATGTATAATGCTAAAATCAGGACAATTGGGAGAGCTATCATCTCAAATATTAATCATTTCTGGGGGTTTGGAACATTCCAAATATACTTTTCTAGTTATTTTATATATACAATGAATTATTGTTAACTATAGTCACCCCATTGTGCTACTGAACACTAGATTGCATTCCTTGTCTAACTGTACCTTTGTACCCATTGACCAACCCCTCTGTATCCCTCCTCCCCACCACCCTCCCTAGTCTCCAGCAACCATCATTCCACTCTCTACCACCATGAGATCAATTTTTTGTAGCTTCCACATATAAGTGAGAGCATGCAATATTTTTCTTTCTGTGCCTGGCTCACCTCTCTTAACCTAAAGTCCTTCAGTATCATCTGTGCTGTTGCAAGTGACAGGGTTTCATTCTTTTTAATAGCTTACTATTATTCCATGGTGTGTATGCACCACATTTTCTTTATCCATTCACCTGTTGATGGATGCTTGGGTTGGTTCTACATCTTGGCTATTGCAAATAGGGCTGCAACAAACATGGGAATGTAGATACCTCTTTAATACATTCATTTCTTTTCTTTTGGTATACCCAGCCGTGTGATTGCTGGATAACATGGTAGTTCTATTTTTATTTTTCTGAGGAGCCTCTGTACTATTTTCCATAATGGCTGTGCTAATTTACATTCCCACCAACAGTGTGCAGGGGTTCCCCTTTCTCTGCATCCTCGCCCACATTCATTATTTTTTGTCTTTTTGATAAAAGGTGTTTTAACTGGGGTGAGATGATGTATCATTGTGGTTTGAACTTGCGTTTCTTTGATGATTGATAGTTCATGATACTGAGTACTTTTTCATATACCTGTTGGCTGTTTTTATGTCTTCTTTTGGGAAATATCTATTCAGATCTTTTGTCCATTTTTAAATAGGATTATTTGGGTTTTTGTTATTGCTGTTGAATTGTTTGGATTTTTTATATAGTCTGCTTATTATTCTCCTGTCTGTTGAACAGTTTGCAAATATTTTCTCCCATTCTGTAGGTGATCCTTTTTCTCTGTTGATTGTTTCCTTTGCTGTGCAGAAGCTTTTTACCTTGATGTAATCCCATTTGTTCATTTTTGCTTTGATTGCCTGTGTGTTTTTGAGGTCTTACTCAAGCAATTTTTGTTCAGATTGATGTCTTTAAGCCTTTCCCAAATGTTTACTTCCAGTAGTTTTGTAACTTCAGGTCTTACATCTAAGTCTTTAATCCATTTTGGTTTGATTTTTGGATATAGTGAAAGATAGGGCTCTAGTGTCATTCTTCTGCACATGGATATCCAGTTTTCTCAGCATCATTTATTGAAGAGACAGTCCTTACCCCAGTGTATGTTCTTGGAGACTTTGTCAAAAATAAGTTGACTATAAATATGTACATTTTTCTCTCGGTCCTTTTTCAGTACCGTTGGCCTATGTGTTTGTCTTTATGCCAGTATCATGATGTTTTGGTTACTACAGTTTTGTAGCATAGTTTGAAGTCAGGTGATGTGATGCTCCCAGCTTTGTTCTTTTTGTTCACGATTGCTTTGGCTGTTCTGTGTCTTTTGTGGTTCCATATAAATTTTAGGATTGTTTTTCTATGTAAGTGAAGAATGGCATTGGTATTTTGGTAGGTGTTGTGCTGAATCTGTAGATTGCCAGGTAGTGTGGACATTTTAACGATATTGATTATGGCACATCTGTCCCTTTTTGTGTGTCCTCTTCAGTTTCTCTCATCAATGTATTATAGTTTCATGGTAGAGAGCTTTCACTTCTTGCATTAGGTTTATTTCTAGGTATTTTATTTGACTTTTAGCTATTGTATATTGAGTTGCTTTTTGGTTTCTTTTTTAGATTGTTTGCTGTTAGTACTTAGAAATGTTCTTAATTTTTGAATGTTGACTTTGTATCCCACAACTTTACTGAATTTATTTATCAGTTCTAACATTTTTTTTTTTTTTACTAGAGTCTTTAGATGATAAGAGCCTGTCATCTACAAATAAGGATAATTGGATTTCTTCCTTTCCAATGCGGGTGCCCTTTGCCCTTTCTTTTTTTTCTCTTGTGTGATTGGTCCAGCTAAAACTCCCAGTATTATTTTGAATAAAAGTGGTGAAAGTTGTTATCCTTGTATCGTGCCAGATTTTGGGAGGAAAGTTTTTCCATTTTCTCCCATTTGGTATGATATTAGCTTTGAGTTTGTTGTATATGGCCTTTGAGTTGTTGAGACATGTTCCTTCTATACCTAGTTTGTTGAGAGTTTTTATTGTGAAGTGATGTTGAATTTGATTGGATGCTCTTTTGGTATCTATTGAACATATGGTTTTTGTCCTTCATTTTGTTGATGTGATTTATCACATTTTCTGATTTGCATATGTTGAATAATCCTTGTATTCTGGGATAGATCTTGCTTGATCATGATGAATGATTTTTTTAGTGTGCTGTTGAATTCAATTTGCTAGAATTTCATTGAAAATTGTTGTATCTATGTTCATCAGAGATATTGGTCTTTAGTTTTCTTTCATTGTTTTTGTCTTTGTCTGGTTTTGTATCTGGGTAATGCTGGCCTCGTAGAATGAGTTTGAAATATTTTCTTCCCCTCAATATTTCAGAATAGTTTGAGTAGGATTAGGATTAGCTCTTTTTTAAACATTTAATAGAGTTTAGCAGTGAAGCCATCAGGTCCTGGCCTCTTTTATTGGAAACTTTTTATTACTGTTCCTATCTTGTTACTTGTTATTAGGTTATTCAGGTTTTCTGTTCTTTCATGGTTCAATCTTGGTAAAGTGTATGTGTCTAGGAATTTATCTATTTCTTCTAGGTTTTCCAATTTATTGGCATTTAGTTGCTCATCATAGTGTATAATGATCTTTTGAGTTTTTATGGTATTAATTATAGTATCTACTTTTTTATCTCTGATTTTATTTATTTGGGTCTCTCTCTTTTTTCCCCTCAGTCTGGGTAAAAGTTTGTAGATTTTGTTTATCCTTTCAAAAATCCAACTTTGTGTTTCATTAATTTTTTGGGTTTTTTAATATCAAGTTTATTTATTTCTGCTCTGATCTTCATTATTTATTTTCTTCTACCAATTTTGAGTTTGGTTTGTTCTTGTATTATTAGTTCTGTAAGATGCATCATTAGTTTTTTTTAAGTCTTTCCACTTTTTAGATATAGTGGTTTATTGCTGTGAACTTCCATCTTTGTGCTTTTTTAATGTACCACTAGTATTGGTATGTTGTGTTTCAACTTCCATTTGTTTCAAAAGGTTTTCAAATTTTCGACTTTATTTGTTTATTGACCCAGTTGTCATTCAGTAGCATGTGGCTTAATTAATTTTCATGTATTTGTATGCTCTTTAAAGTTCCTCTTGCTATTGATTTCTAGTTTCATTCTATTTTAGTTAGAAAAGATACTTGTTATGATACCATTTTTTAAAAAATTTTTTGAGACTGACTTGTTTTGTGGCTTAACATATGGTCTATCCTTGAGAATGTTCCAGGTGCTGATGAGAAAAATTTGTATTCTACAGCTGTTGGATTAAATGTTTTATAAATGTCTATTAGGCCCATTTAGCCTATAATGCACATTAAGTCTGATTTTTTTTATTGACTTTCTGTTTAGATAATCTGTTCAGTATTCAAAATGGGGTCTTAACATCCTCAACTATTGTACTGGAATCTCTCTCTCTCTCTCTCTGTCTCTCTATAGCTCTAATAGTATTTGCTTTATATATCTGGGTGCTCCAACATTGGGTGCACACACATTTACAATTATTATATTTTCTTGCTGAATTGATAAATTTATCATTACATAATGACCTTCTTGTTTCTTTTTATAGTTATTATTTTGAAATTTGTTTTATCTGATACAAGCATAGCTACTCTTGACCTGCTTTGGTTTCCATTTGCATGGAATATCTTTTTCCATCCTCTCATTTTCAGTCTATTTGTGTTTTGTTAATGTGAAGTGAGTTTCTTGTAGATAGCATATAGTTGGGTCTTATTTGTTTTTTGTTTTAGTATTTTTTATCCTGTTGGCCACTCTATGATTTAGTTGGAGAATTTAGTCCATTTACATGTAATGTTATTATCGATTGCTAAGGACTTATTACTATCATTTTGTTATTTGTTTTCTAGATTTTTTTAGTCCTCTCTTCCTTTTTTCTTTTCTTCTCATCTTCCATTGTGTATAAGTGATTTTCTCTAGAATTATGTTTTAATTTCTTGCTTTTTGTTTTTTATCTATTGTAAGTTTTTGCTGTATGGTTACCCATGAGACTTGCAAAAAGCATCTTTTATCCACGTATTTTAAACTGATGACAATTGAACTCTAATCACAATGAAAAGAAGAAAACAAGCAAAGAGAAAACTTTAAAAAAAACCTCTGCACTTTAATTTCATCTTTCCCACTTTTGGACTTTTTGCTGTCTCTATAAATTTTACATTGTTTATCTCTTTAAAAATTATAATAGCTTTTAGTTTTCATAGAACAGTTATTAGTGGTTTACATACTGCAATTGTAACATGAGAGTATTCTGTATTTGTCTGTACTGCTTCTACCAGTGAGTTTTATATCTACAGATGATTTTTTTGTTGCATGTTAGCATCCATTTATTTCAGATTGAAGAAGAGCTCCCTTTAGTATTTCTTGAAAGTCAGGCCTAATGTTGATGAATTCCCTCACCTTTTGTTTGTCTTGGGAAGTCTTCATTTCTCCTTCATGTTTAAAGAATAGCTTTGATAGATACAATTCTAGGTTGGAATTTTTTGTTGTTTTTCAGCACAGTAGATATGTAATTCTAATCCTTCCTGGTTTGCAAGGTTTCCGCTGAGAAGTCTGCTGCCAGATATATCACAGTTACTTTATATGTTACTTGCTTTTTTTTTTTTTTTTGCTGCTTTTAGGGCCTTTTCTTTGTCCTTAACCCCTGAGAATTTGATTGTTATGTGCCTTGTGGTAGTGTTATTTGAGTTGAATCTACTGGGTGTTCATTGGCCTTCTTGTACCTATCTTTCTCTAGATTTGGAAAGTTCTCTGTCATTACTTCTCTGAATAAACTTTCTACTCTGATCTTTTTCTCTGTGTCCTCTTTAAGGCTGATAACTCTTATATTTGCTTTTTTGAGGCTATTTCCTAGATCTTGTAGGTATGCTTCATTCTTTTAAATACTTTTTCATTTTTTCCCCTGTTATGGTGTATTTTCAAATATTCTATTTTTGGGCACACTAATTCTTTCTTTTACTTGGTTAATTCTGATGTTGAGACACTCTGATGCATTTTTTTCCAGTTTGTCAATTAAATTTTTGAGCCCCAGGATTTCAGTTTTTTATTATGCAAATTTCTTTGTTTAATTTCTGTGATACAATTCTAAATTTTTTCTTTGTGTTATTATAACGTTTGTTGTGCTTCCTCAAGATGGTTATTTTGAACTCCCTGTCTGAGAGGTCACGTATATTGGTCACTATTACCTTATTTAGTCCATTTGGTGAGGTCATGTTTTCCTGGATGTTATGGGTGCTTATTAGTGTTCATTGATGTCTGGGCATTGAAGAGTTAGGTATATATTCCAGTCCTTACAGTCTGGCCTTGTTCATACCAGTCCTTCTTGAGAGGGCTTTCCAAGGATTTGAAGGAGATTGAGTGTTGTTACCTAAGCCTATGGTCAATGCAGCTGTTCTGACACAAGGGGGCACCCTAAGCCCAAGAAAGCTTCCACTAGTTCAAGCTCCTAGATACACAGCCTTGGTAAATTTAGGGATGATAAAGGAGCATTCCCTGCATTCACAGGCAAAGTCCTTCACTCTCTTCCCAGTATTTCCCCCAATCAGAAGCAGTCTCCTTGTTGTGCTGCCTGGAGTTGGGGTAGGGGTGACAGGGCACTCTCGTGGCTATGACAGCTGGTGTCACACTGGGTTGCACCACAAGTCCACAGGCTCCAAGACCAGTGCAGCACCAGGGCTTGCCCAAGGACTGCAGTTGGTGTGTTCTGACTGCCACTCAAATTTATTTTAGGCCATTTTAATCATCCAGTAATGAAATATTCAGGAATCAGTTTCTTCCTAGTAGGGTGGAGGATTCCCCCCTGGCCCAGGGCTGCTATAAATGCTCCCTCCTGTGGGTACCAGCAGAGTTCTGCCTGGTGTTGCCTTCCACTGGACATGTCAATGGTGAGTTCTAATGCAAAGTCCCTCTCTCTCCTCTCCCCAAGCACACAGCAGATTCTCTCTCCATACTGTGCTGCCTGGGGCTCGGGAAGGGCTGGTGTAGGCAATGCAAGATCATCCTCCCCACACTTCTCAGTCAATGCATCTTTCCTTGTTAGTATGTTTGAATCAGGTACTGTGTTCATTCACCTAATTTCTTGGTTCTTGTGAAGGTGCTTTCTTGTGTGGGGAGTTGTTCAATTTTTGTTCCTTCAGGAAAGACGATCACTGTGGATTTTATTTAGCCACATTGCTCCGCCTCACCTCTTGTGTTCTTCTGACATGCCTCCCAGTGGTCTTCAAACACTTTGAACCTTTCTTGTTGACCAGTTTAAGTTGGCTTTTGTTTAATGAATACTGGCATTTGTTAGAGATGAATGGTAGTGATATCAGTTTCTGGGTACCAGAGAGAGTTTTTGCTACAGGTGTCATTACTTCTACACTGTAAGATGAGCTTGGGAAAGTACATATTTTTGAAATTAATTATGAAATCATATTTCTGAACAAAATTTAACATTAGGGGGTTTTGCTTTTAACTGTTTTGATTTTCTATTTTTATACATTTTATCTTACATTGAAAGTCTTGGTTCATAGTATCAGTAAGATATTTGCTTATTGGTCCCTCTTATGGTCTGCAGAAATTAGTATAAAAATTAAGGTGTCATCATTACAAATAGAACTTCTGAGTGAAGTTTAAGATTTATTTACAATCCTTTTGATCCTTGAAATATATCCCACTGAGGATGTACTATCAGAATCATATATAAAATATAACTTGAGTTATTCCTTTTCTGTCTTATGTTAGCCATCTATTTTTATCTTCATGAAATTTAATAATTAACATTTCTTTTAAAATTTCATTTTATCTGTTAATAGGTAAAACATTTACATGATTAAAATGTCAAATATATATTAAGTTATACTTATAAATGCATTACATCTATACATATTTACCCAACACTATCTATAGATAACTATATCTATCTGTATGAGGTTTGTTCTTCCACTGGTTTTCTTTAAAAAATAAGCAACGATCTATATTATTTTTTCACCTTTTTTCTTACATAAAATGCACCATAATAAATATACCATTCTGTAACTTTCTTCATTTTTCAACTTAAGCGTGTACTATGAATATCACTCAATAATACTACCTTTCTCACTTTTTGTTAGTGTTCACTCCATTTAGAATTCCTCATGTTTTACACTAACATAATATTACATTGGGTGAATGTACATTTTTATTTTCTTGATAAATAGTCTCCTATTGATGCTCCATCTTTTCTTGTTTATATATTTGCTGCCAAGAATTTGAGAACAAATTAATTTTTTTTCTTTGTAAATTATTTGAAATTTGTACCTGGAAGTTCACATATTGCATATTTTTATGGTTTAACTTTCTATTACAATATGTTTTAAAATTAATGTTTCTTCCGGGTCAGTATTTTCAGGCATGTAATGGGCCCCTCTCAATATGTAAATTCACATTTTCTTTTATTTCAGGAGTGTGGCTTATGTATGTGCATGTATATTACACTTTCAAAAATAATCTTGCTTAATTGTTTTGTTTTGTTCTCAAAGGAAAAGTCTTGGGGGAGAAAAATCAATTATTCCAATTATACCTATGTTGGACCCTCTTTGCAGATCTTCCACACCTACTACTTTCTCATTCTTTTGATAGCATTCTTAATATTCTTTTATTTATATCCCATATTTAAGCTCTTTTATTTATATCCTATATTTCTCATACTATATTTTCAGTCATACATGTCCTCCCTCTGACACTTTGTAATTTAATCTTAATTTCAGTAACATTTTTTCCAAATTCTTTCTGAGACTGATGACTCTCATTTTGCATATCCTTTTGCCTAGTACCATCATGAGATTTCAAATTTTCTGCTCATGATATTTATTATATATGCCTTTGCATAAATAATCACTATATTTTATATTTTAGTTGTTTCACTGTTAAGTTTCCTCTGCTTCGTGGCTGTTTTGACTGTGTGTGTGTGTGAGAGAGAGAGAGAGAGAAAGAGAAATTTCACATTTTGAAAAGTTTTGAGTCTTATTTTCTGTTGTTATTCTTTTTCCTGTTAATTATTAGTCTAGAGCACCCTTTTCTCTTGTTGGGACACAGTTAAATTTTAACACAAACGGACACATCGATTTGTGTCTGTCTGACAGCTCTTTCCTATCACCTTGCGTCAGTTGCTTCACTGTTTCTCCTCATCACCACTTAAAGGGAAGATCACAGGACACCAAAGAGGACTTTTTATGTCATGAAGAACATTGGATCAAAAGATATCAAAATCTCCAACTTAAATGTACTGAAAAGTATGACTTTGAAATTTGAAATTGAACAGACAAGACAGGGAACATTAGTAGAAAAATGAGTCTTAACTTATCTTTTAATAAACTGGTGTAGTAATATTAGGAAAAAAATAAGAAAGATTTTAAAAAGTATAAATAAAATGATCAATAAGCTCTATTTAAAATATATAAAATGTATATTCAATAAAGAATCACATTTTATTACATTTTCTAAAACTACATTATAAATTAGGCAACAAAATAAAAATCAATGCATTCTAAATAATCAGCATTGTATCGTGTTCCTTAACCTTAAAGCCAACAGCAACGACAAAAAAGTTTTTGTATATTTGGAAATCACTGAGATCGCTATTAAATAACCCTGGTGTTAAAAAGAAAACAATAGGTGAATTATGAAAACATTGTAGCAGAATTATAAATAACTCAAGTATGTAACGTTTTGATAATATATTTAAAACAGAAATTTGAGGCACATTTGTATCTTTAAATAGGTTTTTGAGGAAAATTTGGAAATCTATTAAAAGAACTAATCATCCATCTGAAAACCTGAAAAGAATGTATAAGTAAACAAAAAAGCATAATAAATTTAAGGACTATAAAAAACTTTAAGAGAAAAAAGATTAAAATGAAAAAAATTAAAATTTTTGATATAAGTAGCAATACTAAGTGAAAATATAATGCAGATTAAACACAGAATTTTAAAAAGTGGTAACTAGAGATGTTACATGGATGTTTGTTCCTAAAGTAGCGGAAAAGTAGTGGCTTACTCCTGCTCATTTGAGAAACCCCCTCAAACTATCAAGTATAAACAAAAACAACACATAAGAAGAAACAAAGAAACAAACAAAAGGCCAACAAGCACAGTAAACAAGGCCTATTCATCTCACCTTCTCCAAGCAATCTTCTGTTTTTGATTTTTCTTCACCTGCAGATGCAACTATGCAGCAAGAACACACCAGCCATGGCAATTCATGGACTAATTTTCCACATATGTATTATCTTTTCCGTCATAAAGTTTCAAAATAACAATTTATTATAATTGTCTATCATTCAGAAGTTTCAATATTAAATAAATTGCATATGAGTGTTGGATCCATTCATTCCATTCTTCAGCAAATATTTACTAAATATCCACCACCATTGTTCTGGGCACAGGATGTTCAGTGAAAAAAACTGAGATAAGGTTCTTATCTCCATAAAGTTTATGTTGAAGTATTAGAGGGTCAGGTAATAAAATGAAAAAAAAAACATTTCAGGCGAGTAGTGCTGTGGAGAAAGTTTTAAAAGGCAGCAGCATGGTGATGGATGTGTGTATTGGTGGAGCTATTAACTTAGGGGAGATTTGGAAACAAAAATGAGAAAGAATAAAGTGAATGAACAGAGTGGCAGAAAATGAAGTTTGAGAGCTAGATGGGCATCAGGAGATGCCGGTCCTCAGAAGGCAAGTGTGTCCATTGTGGTTAAGTGTAACAGAGACTTGGCTACGGTGAGTGGGTTCATTTTACCAGGTAACAGGAAGTCTGAAGGTTGAGGTAGATATTTTTATTTTAATTTAAAGGCTCAAAAGTTTCAGCAATGTCTTTTGTGGGATTCTCTTAGACTTTACTTCACAGTCCCAACATGGTTGCTGCTGCTCTGGCCAGCACAGTTATAGCCCAGACAGGAATAGAGGAAGAAGGGCAACCAGTATGAGGTAAAATTTGCATCAGGAGACTGAAAGTTCTCCCAGAACCTGCTAGCAGAATTCTGTGTCATTGGCCAGAACTATTTCATAATGCTGGCTACTCCTAGTTATAACAAAAGTTGGAAATTAGGGCTTTTTGTTTATTGTTTGTTTTGTTTTGTTTAACTAAGTTGTACAAGACAAAAGTTGTCTTGATAAGAAGACATGACAGGATAATGGATATTTGAGAGGCAGGACCACATTATTTGGGTCAGAAGTTTTGATTTCATGATACCTGTGTTAGGAAGTCGCTAGATGGCTTTAAGCAGGAAGCAGTGTAATTAGATTTAAATTTTGCATAGGTGTGTTGCCTGCTGCATGTGGAGTGACTTGTAGGCAGCTGACAGTGGAGGCCAGGACAACAGTCGAGGAAGTTACTACAGAAATCCAGGTAAGAAACAGTAGTGGCCTGGAATGTAATGAAATTAATGTAGACAGAGAGAATTGGAAAGAAGAAGAAGATATTCCAGAGAGAAACAGGACTTGTCCATGGAAGGAAATTGCAGAGTGAGGGAAAGATAGCTCCCGGGGATGAATCCACTCTAGAGAGTTGACTTGAGCAGATGGGGGACCACGGTACTTGCGATGGGAGGACTTGGGCAGGTGCGGGGTGGTGGACGTCAGGACGCTGTTCCAACCTGCCCTGGAGGAGATGCTCTTGGACATCCAGGTGGAGTTCCCAGTTGCTTCTCAGAGATTGGAGGTCTGGAATAGGGCCAGTAGGAGAACATGGCAAGAGCTCTGGGAGGAGTTGGAGATGCCCGGGTATGCCCTTGATGCAGAAAGAGCCATTGAGCCCTTTCTGATGTACCGGGTTTCACGGCGTGGCTCTCACCATACTTCTGCTGCGAAAAGCGTTGCTCCTCCAATCTGCCATTGCCCACTCCGATGTGGGTGGCAACGTGTTTTGTACCTTGAAGGGATTGCAGCCACATTTTTGTCCTTTGGGAAAGGAGATTTTCTAAAAACCTGTGATTTACTTCACTACCACCAAAGTAACAATAATAATTCTTCGGACATTTAAGCATCATCCATTAAAAATTAATAATCACCGTTTGCAGGTGAGGTAGCAAAACAGAAGTCTAGCCCTGCCATAGATCACCCATATTCATTGGTAGTATCTGTGCTACTAAATTGCTAAAGGTAAATCATGTGCCTTTGGTAAGGCCACAGACTGACCCATGACGATTAAATTCAGCTTCTCATTTTGAAAAGAAAAATTTGTGGGTTTTTTTGTTTGTTTTTTTTTTTGTTTTTTTTTGAGACAGAGTCTTGCTTTGTTGCCCGGGCTAGAGTGAGTGCCGTGGCGTCAGCCTAGCTCACAGCAACTTCAAACTCCTGGGCTCAAGCGATCCTCCTGCCTCAGCCTCCCGAGTAGCTGGGACTACAGGCATGCGCCACCATGCCTGGCTAATTTTTTCTATATATATTTTAGTTGGCCAGATAATTTCTTTCTATTTTTAGTAGAGACAGGGTCTCGCTCTTGCTCAGGCTGGTCTCAAACTCCTGACCTCGAGCGATTCACCCGCCTCGGCCTCCCAGAGTGCTAGGATTACAGGCATGAGCCACCGCGCCCGGCCTGAAAAGAAAAATTTGTTAAGATTTTTGTGAAAAAAGACATCAGTGGGACAATCAATGAAACTTAAATAGGGAATGAAAATTAGAAGGTAGCGGCTTATCAGCGTTGGCTTCCTGATTTTTATGGTTATATTTCTGTTATGTAGGACAGTGTCCTTTTTTGTAGAAAATGCTTAATAAAATATTCAAGTACGATGGAGCTTCAGATTAGTAAGTTCTCCTCAAATTCAATAAAATCATTATTTGAACCACACTTCTAACTTTTTTTAAGGTTTGTAATGTTTTAAAATTTAAAGAGAAATGAATAATTGTGGCTTTTTACTGTAGAATTTAAAGGTGCTTTCTTAAATGGGCTGCCATTTCCAAATTTCTAGCATGCTAGGGGGAGTTTTACTTGCTCACATTAAATGGATAAAGTGGCCACATGCCTTCAGTCATTAATGCACATCTTCATCACTTATACCTTTACAATTCCCCATGTTCTCAGGGAAATACTGACTAGGGTTACATGTCAACCTACTGTAAAATTAAATTTTATTTCTTCAATGCTAAATATGTTCAAAATCCACCTGCTCAGAGTGCACTGGCTTTTTACCATGACAATATGTGTGGCCTGTAGAGGATGCCATGACTATTTTAGAAGGGGTGTGAGGGTTCATAGTTCTCTTGAGAAGGTTGGGGATCAGTTAGCATACTATCTGCTAATTGTCCAGTAGGAGAAAACCCTGGAAATGTCGAGATGTAATTACTGCTTGCAGCTTACCTGCTGTGAGAGCATCCTTTGAGCAACTCTGTTTGTTGTTGATACCTGAGAGAACTCCCTCCAAAGAATGCAAAGCACATAATTACCAGCCTTTAGTGCAAACCCTTCTGGAGAAATTCACAGTTAAACCCACTCTTTAGAGGCAAATAGCAAAGGGGCTTGTAATTAGATGAACTGTTCTTCAGACATGAACCAACATAGATAATGCTAGATAATTAGTAGATAATTTTCTAGGTATTCCTGGCACTGAGAGCTAAAAGCAAATTTAAGTCAGGCAAAGCACTCTGAGAATTGCCTGTGGCCAGCATGTTGTTAGTGTTAATTGGGGAGAGAGAGGAGGAGATCTTTAAGCTGGAATCTGAATTACTTTTTCCGTCACCCAGTTAATGGCACGGCCTGATAATGGCCAATAGCGTGGACAATTTGGTAATTGAAAGGCAGTTTGTGATGGGAGTTATTTATTGGAAACAGTTCTTAATTTTAATCACCGGTTTGAATAATATGTGTATTGTGGGAGGGAAGACATTTAGTAAGCTTTTTAACAATCAAGCGTGTGTTTTATAATTTGCAATAGCACACTTCATTTAGTGAACTGCTAATTGATATATTTATGTCCACGTTCTGAGAAACAATTTGATGGGGGTGGCACCCAAATCCTTAAAGCTTGGAGATTTTCTTGCCTGTCTTTTTTCAGGAATTAATACGCTACTTCACGATTTCCTTAAAAATGTCACCAGCGAGACAACTTAATTACATATGTGTAATTTCTAAAACTGGGTTTAGAAAGAAAGTGAGCCGAGTGTAAGAAAAGTGAATAAAAGCCTATGCAGGAACATCTGAGGGACAAACTCAAGATTTTCATTTGCAGATCTTTCTTGCGACTAACTTTATGCCTTCACCCGCAATGCACTGCTCGTGCAGAATTCTCCGGGGGGCTGCCCTGCCCTGAGCCCACCCTGCACCCACAGCTCACGCGCATGGATTCGACTGGGAGCAAGGGCTTAGTTCCCAGGCCGGTGTCGGCACTTTTCTCCTACACGACCCAGGTGTAGACTTTTCTTGCTTAATCCTCAGTTATGGACAACTTTTCCCATCTTAAAAAATCATTTCTCCCCACGAAGTCAGCACTCCACCTTTTAATCACGTCCCTGTCCTCTCTGTCCTCTGTCGTGTGCAGCCTCGGAGTCGGTAAGTGCTGCCTACCGGGCAGCGTTTCCTGGTTTACCCTCTTTGTCCTTCTTAGTCTCTGGTCTCCTCTTCTGTTTGACGGGGACAAGAATTTCCTGTCTAATCGGCCTGCTGCTGCCGTGCCCTTTCAAGTGGTTCTCAGACTAGTTTAGTTACAAAATTCTACCTAATCTCTACATTAAACTGAAAATAATTAGATCTATACATTTGTGCTAAATTTAATATGTGCTTGCATTTAATTCTAGCACCGCCAACTCAGGCATGAAACAAAAGTTTTTTTTTAAAAAATCATGTATCTTTTCAAATTGAGATCGTCCTTCCCTCGTTTTGCTCTGCTCTGTGCTCCCACGTGTTGCCCATGGAGCTGCAGCGTTTGATGTGGGCATCAGAGCCCCGTGGTGCTGCAGGCGAGGGGAGCCCTGGAAGGGGCCTCACTTCTAGAACCGCCGCCCTAGAGAGCGGGCGGGTAGAATCATCTCCAGCCATATTTGCGTCCCGTCATTTGCAGAGAAGCAGAAAAGGGTCACAGCACCAGGGGGGACCGGGAGGCATGACGATGCCTGGGGGACACATCCCTTTTCACAGCCGTCACCACGCAGAGCAGGCTGGTGGGGCCTGTGACCAGGGGCTGTGACATTTGGGGAGCCCTGCAGGAGACACCGTCTGAGTGACTCCCTCGGCCTCTGCTGTGTGTCGATACAGGCAGGAAGTGGGACGCCCCCTCCTGGTGAGGACATGGACAGGGTGTCCTCCTTGGAGTAAAAGGGGCCTCAAGACTGCAGTCACAGCTCATCCGTTTGCTTCTAACGATGCACTAGAGTTGGTGTTTGGAGACAAGGTCTACTTATCATTGCAAACCCCTTCAGTCGTTCACAGTCAAGGAGACTTTTAAGATATATTGTAAAAATGCATTTCCTGTATGGAAAAGGTAATTGGTTGAGGAAGAGCCAACACTGGTGAGCAGGGGACCCATTTCCCCACATGCCTCTCACCAGATGAGTGGCACTGAGATGGCTCTGAAGGTGGCAGGGGACAGTGCCCTGCAGGGCTGACAGCTTAGGTTCTGCGAGACACTTGGAGGTCAGTGTGGGAGGCTGGGCCTGAGCTCCCGTGGGGAGCCATGTTCTTATCTGCGGCAAACTCACTGGAACGCCTCCGCCTCCTTGCCCGCTGCTGGCTTCTGCAGTGAGTCTGCCCAGAGCTGGGGAAGGCTCGTGGGAGCCTGTGAGTTGGAAACGCCACAGGGCTCGGCCGAGGGCGCTGCCCTGCCCACCCACCCCGTTGCCATGGCCGCGCACCCAAAGCCACACATGGGGCTGCCCTGCCGTTCCTGGGCCAGCCCCTGTGCCATCCCCATGTTTCATGTTGTCATTTTCTGCAGGATTTGCTTTTGCAAGGCAAAAAGGACTAGCACAGCTGTAACTGGGGACAGCGTTGGGATAAAGTGGCATTTTACATATGTCTAATAATGAAGAGAGCACTGGGATTTGCATGACAGCATGGGTGCCACCTTGCATCCGATTGATTATCTGGGAGACTCAGTGAGGCCCACTTCTGTGCAGATAGCCAGGACAGAGTCCCGCCTCCGCAGCCTGATGGCCTCCGAGATCTCTGAGATCCACTGTGGCACCTCACTCAGGTAAGGAGCGTGAGCAGGCCATGCCCCAGGCCGGGAACAATCCTGTCTCCCTCCTGCCCTCTTTCTTTTTCTCCTTCTTCCCCACCTTCCCCTCCTTTGTCTTCCCTCTTTCTTTTTGTCAACATACACAGCCTGGTGGTTGAGACAGCTCGTTGTCCTTAAGTGAAGATATTGCTAGAGACTGACACTTAGCGTGGGTTTAAGCGTTGGCTTGCTGTGTGGGTAGAGTTCCTGCAGTCATTAAATGTGTACTGAGTGCTGGCACCGAGCACTGCCCCCCAAAATGGATAGTAAACATGCTGGAGTTTCCTCTCCTGTTGGGCTGGGATTCTAGGAGCAGGGACTGACAAAAGGAGGGGGGAAGAAAGCAAATAACAAACATATAAACAGACAGAAATATGTTCTGGAGGAAAAACTGTGACCGGTCCTGGGGAGGTGGTGACAAAACTGGAGAAGGAGTAACACACCTGAGACGGATTTTGGAGACAGAATTCACCATGTCTCCTGCATGCGTTACTCCGGAGCACGTGCACCCCGCTCCCCCCACTTCTCGAAAATAACCTCCACGGCTTTGCTCAAACCAGGGGCATTTCCCTGCAGAGGAGCTGGTAGCGATACCTAATGCAGTTCTAACCCGAGTGTTTGAATACGAACAGGGCATCAATGTGCTGAGATTCATGAAATTAACCCAGAATCACTGTGCAGACACACGTAGGTGAATGCCGGGGGCTCAGGCCAAGCCCTGTGGGTGCGAACCCTAGGACCACCGTCAGGAGACAGAGCTGGGGAAGTGGGAAGAACTCAGAGGAAAACACGCTCACACTTCCTGAACTGCTGCAACGTTTTAAGTGGTTATTTTAACTCAATCACCTATTTTGTGCATGATGGGGTTGGGGGGGGGATGCTGAATAACATAGGAAGTCTTTAAAGATGTTTCCATGTGATTACAGCTTGCTGAAATGAACTTTTTCATTTCAGAAAATGGACCCAGATCTGACAATCAAATGAATTCACTGCAGTTCCTAAAACGTCTGCATTAACTACCAAAAGTTACTTGTGTCATGTGAAAAATAGCTCAATACAAAACGTGTACAAGAGCCTTTCTGAGGTACTGATTCCTGTTGGAAGCACCTCACTGGGCTGTCACTGGAACTGTACTGTGCCCTTGGAGGTACAAGCCACCACTCTGCACCCTCCAGGACCCTTTGTGAACACCTTATCCCCAGAAAGGCAGGTTGCATATAAACCTGCTGTTCTCCCAGGTTTTGTCCTCATTTTCAGACCCACCGTATGAGCCCCTCCCTGTGTCCTGTGTGATCCTGAGCAAGTGAGGGCAGGCCACCCTCCCCTGCCACCGGCCATGGGAGTCTCTGGGGTGACTGCGTTTCGCAGCAGCAGACACATGTCTAGTGCACCATCTCCTGCGGGGTGGGACAGCACGACTTTGTAAGCAGCCTCTGGACTCGGGCCCCTCAGGCTGTGCATACATTGGCTCATGCTTCTTCGGAGCTGGCTGCCTGTTGGTCGATCCCAGTCGCATGTTTCTATCCATTCAGTAACTACATACTGTGAACCTCTGACTGTTGTCCTGGAGACAGTAACCCTTTAACCCAAACCTGTGCATAGAGAAAGAACTAGAGACATTCTAAAAATTATGACAAGGTCTGAGAGACTGAGGTGGGAGGATTGCTTGAGCTCAGCACTTCGAGACCAGCCTGAGCAAGAGCTAGACCCCATTTCTACTAAAAATAGACAAATTAGCTGGGTGTCCTGGCATGTGCTTATAGTCCCAGCTACTCGGGAGGCTGAGGCAGGAGGATCGCCTGAGCCCAGGAGTTGGAGGTGAACTATGATGACACCACTGCACGCTACTTGGGGTGACAGAGCAAAATTCTGTCTCAGAAAAAAAGAAAAAAATTATGACAAGGTAACATCTCCCAAATACCTGAAAATGATGCCATTTATCTTTTCTGTCACCATCAACAAATAATTTTACCTACTACATAAGCTCAAAAGATAAATTGGAGAGACATAATAGAGATACTGAAATGAAACAGGAAAACAGATAGCATAAAAGGTGCAGCAGATACAGTTTTATGCCATTAATAAATATTTAACTCCTCCAAATATGTTAGTTAGTACTTCAATTCCTATTAAAAAGAAGGATTCAAATCAATTTAGATGCCTGGGAGAAACAGGTCAAACTCACATGTTGAATTGAATATTTTACAGTAAAATTCACAAATGCATTTGTTAATTAAATGAGTTTTAGCCAAAAAACGGTGATGGTTATTTTCCACAATGGTAGGTCATTGTTCTTTCGGAAGTATTCAAGGCTTAGGTATTTTTTAAAAAGGGAAAAGGAAGGAAGGAAGAGAGGGAGGGAGGAGGGGAGGGAGAACAAACTCCTCTTTATTGACTGATAGTAGATTAAAAATAAAATGTCTGTTTTCAACAGGTTCTTTAAAATAATGCAAGTTCGGTTTCCGCAGTACCTTTAAAGGAAGCAACAAAGGCGCAGTGTTGACTGTTCGCATTTCATACTCGCCGCCGCCCTCCCCCGCACCTCTCTGGTGCACGTCTTGGCCGGACCCCAGTAAGATGCTTCCAGATAGGTTGTGACAACCGTTGACTGATGATTTGTTTTGCCAACCTGTCAGAGTAATCCAATAGTTTGCTAATTTAAGGCAAGGTCTTTATTTGAAAACATCAAATGTGTTTTACTGTACACATCTGTGTCAGGGACGATCCTGCCAACATACAAGCTTTTGCTCATTTCAATAAATCAGCCATGTAAGTATCAAGAGGAAAATATGCTTGAGGGTTTCGGGAGCGGCAGGTTTCCAAACACGCAGAGGCAAGGGAGGGAGAGTGCTCCGGGCTCTTCCCAGCATTCCTGGGAGGTGTTAATGACTTTAAGCCTGTCAAGAATGTCTCTAGTTTATACAGAAGAGACAATTCATCGGTTTAATAAAAAGGTATAACATTTCCTACAGGTGAGCTCCACTGATCAAGGGATAAAAAAGAACTTTTGTTGCCACTTTGGAAAGATGCTCTATAGATTTTAACCTGTGCTTTGATGTAAGCTCTGAAAGCTTCCAGAGGCTTCCTGAGGGGCCTGGGCTGTTCCAGGCTGGGCCGGGCTGCAAAGTGACAAGACACATAGTCTTAAAATGCCAGAGAGGAGAGTAGCAGAGGCCTTCCTGGGGTCAATGTTGGGCCACTAGAGTTGTAGAATGTGTACACCTTTTTCTCCTTCAAAGCATACCAACAACAAATCTAAGCCTTGCACAACAGAAATTCATCAAGTCTAGGAGTGCTTTCTAAAAGGGCACATGGTATTTTGTACTAATGAGGCCTGGCAATTATTAGTGTTAACATAAAAGCTGATGAACATAGATGTTGTTAGTGGTTTACCATAAAAATCCCGCTCTGCCCCCTGTGTGGCTGGTGGCTGTGGGGTGCTGATCAGAACCCCAGGGCATGATCTCTGCCTTATGGGCCACGTGGAGGCACCCCATCCTTTGGTGTGACTGTGAAATCTCACAGTAGCTTCTTAGAAAGATCAGCTTGGCTCAAGAGTGATTACTGCAGGGCTTCTGCACAGCAGTGGTCTCTGCTGATCTGTGGCGCCCCGAGGGGTTAGAATTTAGAGGGAGGGAGGGAAGTTGGGAAACAGAAGTTCTCGTCTTCCATTTACTTGGGCTGTTTGTAATTAGCTCCTTGCTCCATACCTACTGTATCCTGGTTCCAGCCCAAACGCCCAACACGAGCCAAACCAGACCCTATTCTTGTTGGTATGAGTAGTTAATTACATATCAAGCTGATGGGGTTTGCAAAAAATGTGTAGAACAAGAGTTGTTATCAAAGAGTTAATCTCTTGCAGAATAATCAAGGGTATACTTTGCTTTCCTGATGAGCAGATCAGGACAAGCTCTCTGTAAATGGGGAGCTGACACTATGTCTGTTTCTCTGTTTTGTTGGTGCTCACCTTTGACGGTAACAAAAATCATTGCTCGGCCTTTTGAGGATGTATGAGAGCGAACAAGGCCGAGAGTGTAAAGCTGTGCTGTTAGGGTGACGGGCCTTGTTCTCTGGAATAGACACTGGTTCGCGGTGGTCCCACGGACGCCACTTGGTGGGAAAGTCAGACAGGAAACAGAGAGATCATGTGTTAAGATACGTCCTGGCATTTCCATCTTTTAAAATGCACCATTAGCGAAACGGCTGTGTAGGGTTCCTCCAAAGGCACTATATCATCAGCAATATGTAAATGTTGTCTTTGTCAGTTTATTTTTCCAGGTGAAAACTCTTCCTGTCTGTGAAAGAAGGCTTTTGTGACCACGGCTCCCTGGTTTGCAATAAAATCAGAAGGGATCAAGTTCCTTTAGAAAACATGCCGTCTAAACCTTACATCCGAAATCAACCCTTCAGAGCTCGGGCTGATGAACAGGAGCCAGTGGAAGTTCGGCCCTTGTCTAATTTTACCAAGGAAGCTCAGGGGCCTCTTCCCCCACAGGCGTGGAGAGGACACGTGGAGAATGTTCTTCTGTCTGTTAACTTTGACCTGAGTATCTCCTTCATAAATCATATATGCGGCAATAGTTTTCGAGCAAACCATCCACGATCATTCAATTCTATCCCTTTCCTTCAAAGTTAATATTTTTATTGGAGAATAGCAAAGTGAAGGACAGCCCAGTGGCATTTCACAGGCTCCCTAGGCAAAGTGCCACAGGGAAGGGCTTTGTGTTCTAGGGAACAGTGACAGAAGGGGTTCTATGGCTCGGTGGCCTCTCCCACTGTGCATGTTTCAATTATGTTGTCTTAGGTCTTGGGGAAGAGGCTCAGAAGCTGACGTCCAGTCCTGGTTATGTCGCAAAACATGTGTTTGTATTAATATTCTCTGAAGCAGGCACTGACCCTCACCCCTCCTGCTTTAGCCCGGCTGACCGCGTGTGCCCCTCGCTCAGCAGGGAGCCCGGCCTCCTCCCCACTCACCCCCAGACCTCCTCACATCCACTCAGAACAGTGGCGCCTTTCACCCGGCTTTCAGCAGAAGCAGCCTCCAGCGGGGTGGCAGGGTGTCAGGGTGGCAGGGTGGCGGGGTGGCAGGGCTCTGACCGCCTGGCTGGGGCTCTCCCAGGAGTCTGGCTTTTCCTGGTCACTTTGGAATTCCCACGCTGGCTGGGGTTGCCTGGGAAGGTTGGCCTGAGCCCTCAGTGAGAGAGAAAAGCTAAGAGGAAATGTTCACATGCAAATAGCTTTGACAGAATAGAATCAAATGGAAATAGATTGTAATTCACTGCAGCTTTTTAATTAAAGACAATCAGATGGTAAACAATGAATGTGCTTGAAGGCTTCAGTTTCCATTTGCATTGTTTTGTGTAGAAGACCAAAGTGCCTTGTTACAGGGTTGTGCGTATAGAATTTATGTACTATATTTGAAATACTGTTTTTAATAATGTACTATATTTTACATTATAATCATCGGGCATGAACGATAGGCTATGCTAAGTGTAGTATGAACAACTTCTTTTAACCTCACCAAGCCCTGTGAGATTGGAATTATTGTCAGTAATTGCCAGATGAAATGAGAATTCACATAACGTACACTGAGCGTTGGGGTGTGAATTGTAAGATGAGCTCTGCCGGAAAGCAGAGTCGGAGAACCCTCCCACTGCACCTGACACACCCGTGCGGGGCCCCGACAGGCGCCGTGTGTGAGGATGTCAGGTATGTGCCACCTCTCGGGAGCCGTGAGCGCACCAACACCAGACGGCCTGAGTGTCTTCCAAGGAGAGTGACTTCCAGGGAGTGTCTTCCCCTCTCGGTGCCTTCCTTTCCTTATCCATAAAACTGAGATCCATCACGTTTCTGCCTCAGGGTCGCACTGTCCTGCGGAGGGAAGAACTGAGAACTCGGGCCACGCCGGGACAGCACCCGGAGTCAGCAAGGACTGGGTGCAAATTTCAGAGGTGGGCGCACCAACGCACGTTGCTTTATTAATTGTGTAGAAAACACCTCCTAGTCTACCTTTTTAGCCTGTATAGTGCTTTATGTTTTTAAGAATTTTCATGCAAAATACCTAAAGGATTCATTCAGTTGCCCACATGGATTTGCCCAATGCTTGCACTTTATCCAGGGCTCTGAATGTTCCCAAGGTTATCTACCGACCTCGGGGGTGCACATGCTCCACTGAGGCTTTAAGCACGCTAGCTGCCCCCTGCTCCCCTGGCCTGGTCACCACAGTGGCATCAAGGTCACAGATCAAAGTCAGAGCAATCGAGATTCTCTGGAGTATGTTATGATAGATGGTACAGGGAAAATAGCCCAGGGCAAAAGTGTAAATGCAGATTTTTCTCAGTTCCATGTGAAAATAAACTATTTCTCATCCTATTTTTCTGACTGAGATAGAAAATAGAAAACAAAACACAGGAAGTGTTTGCCAGACCAGTGACCACATGCAGTGTGTCTGAGGCCCTGTGCACCTGCTCCAGCCCCCATCCTACATCTGCAGGACAGAGAGGGGCAGGTGACCTCATGGTCACACTTGCGTCCCTCTGCGATGCCGTCCAGACCCACCTTCCAGAGGCCAGACTGGTCAGCCAGGGCATATGTAAAGGGAAGCCCTGCCCTGTCTTTTGGATCCTTACTGTCAGCACGAATTTCCATCATCATCCTGTGTTGCAGTGTTACCTGTGATTTTCTACCTTGACCAGGGTGGATGAGGGACAGCTTTCACTTCTCCTTCGTTACTATGACAGCTTTCCCTACAGAATCCCAGGGCCTCCTTTAGGGTGGAACCAGCTGCTGGGGTTGTTGATCCCAATTATAGATTTGATCGTCAGGAAACTGAGCACCAAGTGTGTCCATCAACCCAATAGCTTCACCGTCACTCAGACCCTGACACGGCTGTGTATGAGTGAACACCCTGGGCACCCCTGTAGTGCAGGGGAAGCGTGAGGACGCTTTGGGTCTCTGGGTGTCAGTATGATTCCAGATACTGTGTCCAGCCATTGTCAGAATCACTGGGCATTTCCCTTTCCTCAAAGTACAGTGACCTGCACTTTGGTCAACAGTGCGAGCGCCCCGTGGGATTGTCCAGGTAAGTGACGCTGCAACTTAGCCCCAGGCAGAGGCTGAATACACAGGGTGCAAGGGGGTGACCGATCCTGAGGGCATGTTTGGTGCATTTGGAATACCACAAACTGGGTAGCTTATAAGAAATAGACATTTATGGCCCACAGTTCTGGAGGCTGGGACGTCCAAGATCAAGGCACTGGCACATTCAGTGTCTTGTCCAGGCTGCTTCCTGGTTCACAGAAGGTGCCTCCTCACGTGATGGAAGGGGCCAGTGTGCTCTTTGGGTCTCTTTTATAAGGGCACCAATGCCAGCATGAAAGCTCTACCCTCATGACCTGATCACCTCCCAAAGGTCCCACCTCCTAATACCATCACTTTGGGGGTCAGGCATGGGTTTGGGGGACACAGACACCAGGCCATGCAGTTGCTTGGAGGGGGAGGGGCTCCTGCATCGTCCCCCAGCACAGGCAGGAGTGCTGCTGCACACTGGGAACCGCCGGGCACTCTGCAGGTTCAAGGAGGAGTCAAACCCTGTGGGGACGTTCTACGAAATGCATCTTGCCCATGCAGCAGGGAGCCGGATTTTCCAACCAGGGCCCTGATCCTGGCAGAACAGACTGGCTCTCCTTAGACATTTATAGTTTTTTGACATTCAACCACTGAGCTATAATGTCCCCGACTTAGTCCTTAGCATTTTCTTTCTATTCTTTTTAAGAGATGAGGAATTCTTTGCATGTAACCAAAGAGTCTGTCTGTCCTTCACATGGCTCCCCCACCCAGCTGTCCCTCACCATCGGGGGAAGCACGTGCCTATACTGCGTCTCCAGTGCCCAGAATTCTGCACGGACCAGTCTGTGCCCTTCCACAGCTGCGCCCTCCAGGTCACCACGTGTCATCACATAGTTAAACCCCATGCTGACCCAGGGTCTGCCTTGCTGGCACAGGATCATCCCACATGAGAACAAACCTTTAGGAACAAGTCCCGCCATATACATTTTGCACATTCACCCAGTGTGGTATGACATCAGGTACTCCATACCACTCCACCCTAATCCTTCATCAGGGATGAATCACCGCATGAGTGAATCAAAGGGAGAACTTAATTTTTAAAATATTACTGAAAATATCTCTTTAGGTATTAAGCATGCTCTGGTAATATTAAATTAATACGCTATTACCCAAGAAGTCAGCTTCTTTTCCTAATCCCTCAAGTTCTATCTCTAGATTATCTCCTCACTCAACTAATGAAGTGCTTGTCTCACCAGCTCTGGGGGTGCTGAGCAAGAAGGAATCTGGTCTTTACCTTTGAGACTCTTAATTGAGAGATGAGTCACTCACAGGTGGCCGTCTGCCACGGAGTAAAAGTAAACCATGGGCGTCTGGAGGTCTTGGAAAGGGTTGCCGGTGATTTTAAGCGAGAGGGCAGATCCTTATCTTTTGAAAAGGATAATTACCTTCAAAGGGGAAATAAATTTTCCCCCAAGAATAAATAGCCTTTATTCTTTTCTCCTGTGAGGAGATTTGCTTGGAAATTTGGAGGTGTCAAAACTAATCCTGGACAAAGCCATCTGGGAATTCCCAGAGTGAGCTGGGAAGTGGCTGAGGGCTGCGCCCATGCCCCTGTCCTCGTGTCGTCGGGCACATCCCCGTGCAGGCAGGGGTTGATTCCGCCCCTCTGTGTTTGTAAAGAATGTCTGGTGTCCTTAGATGAATCCCAGACAATGTTCCCCTCAGTTCACATCTGAAGTCCCATAAGCGGACAGACAAGCAGAAACCGAACGCAGGAGCCGATTAAATTCGTCTCGCTGCTTTGGAGAACTTTATATAAGCACAGTGCATATGCTCCCCTTATGGTGCCATAAACGCTACCTGTGAAGTAGGAGGAGAGTCTGAATGCTGACGTCTGAGACTGGTGATCTCATCACTGCTTCAGAGCCAGGGGAAATGAGCCACGCCACTGAGTTCATCAGATCACAGCTGCGTCATTCGTCTGGTCACATCTTTCTTCACTGTTACTGTCATTACACTAAAAGGTGTGAGTCTAAGAAGGTGAGGCCAGTAGGAGGAATTTTCCCGTGCAAGGACGTTCTCTGGGCCGCTGCATCTCTGTAGGAAACCAGTGACCCTCCGTGTGTGCCGTGCGAGTGTGTGACGCTGCACCGCACATCGCTCCAGGCCACTCACACCCAGGGCCCTAGTGCGGGATGTATTCTTTTGTCCCATTCCGTAGAAGGAAGAAGAGAGTGTAGGGGTCATGCAATTTGCCCTAAATCCCACAGCCTGTGGCTGGCAGGACTCAGCGAGGCATCAGCGAAGACCTTGTGTGCGCTTCCCCTGGGCAGGGGGCCTTCAGACGCCTTTGCCCCGTGCGTGTGGGGTCAGGGAGGATGTGTCTCAGCCGACTGCCCAGGGGTCTGGCTGGACAGCCTGTGGCTTGCCTGACTGTGCCCCCTCTCGCCCAGCCGTGGCACGAGCAACTTTCCGTGTGAGGACGGCAGGTGGAAGTGTTTGCCCGGTGCGGGGAAGGGCTACCGTCCAGGAGGGGCTGAGGTGGGCATGGGAGGAGGCTGCGCTGCCTCCTGGCTCTTGCACAGGAGGTGGGAGGATTCCAGTACCCATTAGGCTTTTTGTACTTTATCGCTGTCACTCACAAGCAGCTGTCACTGAGCGTGTGCTCGTCCTTTCCAGACCAGATGTGGTGTGCAGCATGGAACTGATTCTGGAGTGTCACCCCAGCTTGCTGATGGGCGGTTAACTCTGGGGGTCGACACAGTTCCCTCCAGTAGCTCCCCCGAGGGGATCTTCAGTAAAGGGAAGGGATGTTTTTGAAGTCACTTTTCTTTCTTTTTCTTTTCTTTTTTTCTTTTCTATCTGCTAACTGCTGGGAACTTCCCAATATAGTTCCATTGGCCTTTGTCATTACAGGGAGGTGGCAGCCCAGGGCTGCAGGCTTTTGACTGTGTTCAGTGTGAGTTCAGGGCTCCCCCTGTCCTCTTCTAATTGGAGCAGAACCTGCTTGGTGCGTCTACCCTTAGTGTCTGCCTGGCGTGGCCTCCTCGTGGGCTGAAAAGGACAGCTCTTACCTCCTGTCCTTTCTCAGTAAGCAGTCACGATCACAGCGAGAATCAACACATTGTCAAGTGCTGGATTCAAAAGAGGGACATACTATTCCTGAAACAATGGAATGTTCCAGACCATGGGGGGAGAGTAGATTTCATGTAAGGTGTTGTGTTATTTTGTGAATGTTTGAGACAGGTCCAAGCTATGTGAGTTCACAGAGTCAATGATTATAGTGTGAGTCGGTAGACTTTTCTTTCTCAAAGACCACACACATACACACACACAAACTAAATCAACGCAACTGCAAATATAAGAACAAAATGGATGGCTAGCTTTATATTTAAATAAACATTACAATCGGAATGTGTTTCCAGTTTAAAAACAGAATACAAAATAATTTTGAATTTAAACAAATTTTCTTCCATTTTTCCCTTTTTGTCTTTTTCTTCTTCCTTTAACCTTGTAAAGTGGCCAATTTAGCTTCACAATAGAAATCAAATGCATCTTTGAACATCTAAATTTACTTTAAACTGACTCTGCAGACGGAAGGCCTCCACAGCCCTTACAGAAGCAATATTCCCACCTCTTTTTTTTTTTTTTTTGATTCCTTAAAAGTGCTTATCAAGATGAATGAGAACAGCGGTGTGTAATTTCAAAGATGAAATTGCTTTTCTCTCCAGCTTTCCCACAGTGTTTTCAAGGTCACCATAAGGAGGTGTCAGCCAGGAGCCCAGGCCTGCTCGGGTTCTGTCAGGGCACATCAGGCCCCACAGGGAGGAAGAGGGACTTTAGAAGTGCTCTGTTTTATTTTTCCTCTCAAAAGAGGGTGTGAAATTCCTACTCATTCACACATTGCTGGGTGAAGCCAAGTGTCCGGGAGACTAAATAGCTTCCCTGTCCTCTGGCCCGACACAGTTGTCATGGCCCAGGCTGCTCAGCCACCTCAGTCAGACGCTGCTGGTCCTCCAGGTGTCGGGGAGGGAAGCCGGGGACACATCTCAGGGATCAGGCCCTGCCAGGCAGCAAGACTGTATACTTGTGTAGTGCTAAATGGGGTGCAAAATCACGCCCAAACTGTACATTCTTTGATTTAAAATTTAACAAAATTGCAAAACAATCAGGTCTGCAGTGGTTCTACCCTATACCCAGAAGTCGGCCACTACCTAGAGCTTTACTCTCAGGAGCCACAGTTGCCAACTCGTCAACTACCTGAGTGTTCCCAAGTGTGACATGACGGTTAATAGAACTCAAAAATCAACAAGATATTCAGATCTTTGTTCCTTTATATATAAAAGGCATATCTTGGTCATCACTTTTCTGGGAGGAATCAGTGGTTCCACATATGATTTTTCTTAAAATGATTAGCATATTCTCATAGGTAATCTGGCTGTATAAATTTTTAATTACCTATAAATATTTAAATTTGTGTTGTCTGTTAACTAATAATTTATAAAAATTGGGGAAATTGTGGCTCAGAGTGACAATTGTTTTGCTTACTTCCACAAAATTCCTCTTTCTACATGACCGTAACAAAATTCATGAAAATTTAAAAGAAAATGCTCCACAGTGACTAGGCTGGAATTAAAATACTCAGAATATTTATTTGAAGTCAGCAGATGAAAGAGGTCTTTAGCAATACAATGGGAATGACAGACTGCTTGGTAGCCTAGACATCAACGGTAGGATGACATGGGCTTTAGAATTAGTTTCTCTAATTCTTGGTTCTTGTGATTTATTGAGATTATAATATCAATCTCACACAGTTTGGTGAAGAGTAAAATAAATAACGTGCTACTGTTTAGCAATGTTCTGTCAACGGTTACTGTTGTATTAACAATGTTCAAATGAAATGATCAAAGCACTTAGAGAAACTGTTTATAGAACAAGCCACTTAAAGACAGAGGAGAAGCTGTGATTGGCAGACTGGTGTCCCGCCCTGGGACCTGTTTTGCATCAGCTTTTCCCACTGGTTGAACTGGTTTGATTCTTGGATTTCCATTCCTCTTCTCCAAGCTTTCAGTACCTTTTGGAATGTTATGGGGAAGGGGTGTAGCTTCAACATGAGATCCAAGAGAGCAAAGGATATGGAAAAAGACCTAAAAGTACACCACATGTCATGGCCTATCAATTTATAGCTATATAGTCTGTAAGACGATCCAACAGCTATGCTTTTCCTCTTGCCTACAAGTCTAGACAACTGCAATCAGGAAGGTGATAATGATTGGACCAGAACCTTGGCCATGATTAGGTTTTTTGAGAGAGGTAATCAAAAAATAAGTTTTTTTTTTTTTTTTTTTTACCAATTATCTTTTCTGAAAATTTTAGTAACATTTCAAATAGAGTATTTTCACCTACAATAATAGCTGTTTATTTTACTTTTCCTATGTAAGCCAGATTCTCTCCTAAGTCTATTAAATGTATTATCTTCTCTGTCCTTCACACCAGTGGTCACCAACCTTTTTGGCACCAGGGACCTTTTTCATGGAAGACAGTTTTTCCACAGACGGGGGCGGGGAGCAGGGGGTATGGTGTCGGTTTTGGGATGATTCAGGTGCATTGCATTTATTGTGCACTTTATTTCTATGATTGTTACATAATGAAATAATTATACGACTCGCCATAGGTTGGGAACCCCTGCCTTATACCATAGTCCCATAATGTTGACACTATCATGATTATAATAATAAGAAGAATATTAATAAAATTATTATTTGTATCACTATCACTATTATTTTATTGACAAGAAGCTCAGAGAGGTTAAATAATTTGCACAGAGACTTAAGTAACCCAAACACCTGCCACGTGTAAAGCTGGTTGAAAGCGGTGACCAGAAGCCTTCAAGGCAGGAACAAGGACTCAGTAGCCCTTACGCTATTAGTGATGTCACACTGCACGGCAGAGACCACGCATACCTTCAAGGACCACAGGGACGCTGGGTCCGGTCTACAGCTCGAGGGTCTGCCTTTCCTTTCCGGAATGCTTCTTGCTAATTTCCAAGCAACGCTTTAGCACTGAAGTTTGGGATCCCTGAAACATCTATTCCACAGAGCCAATTTTTATTTTCTAAAGACTCTTATGTTACTTAAATGAACCTGAATATAACTGAACATATTTGTAACCTATTGACATATTATGGTAAAAGGAATAGCAGCTTAAAGCAGGAATTCTAATTACTTCAAAGGTAATTACGAACAATATTTGCCCTGTTACTTTCTGTGAAGTTTTGATATTGCTTCAGACTATTATAAAACTTCTAGTATCATAAGCAATTTTCTAGAATATTTTTAGTTTATAATTCTACATACTCAAACTCACATTTCAAGTTTGCCAGAGATCTAAATTAGTTCCCCTTCTAAGACACGAGTGGCATGTAGGACACTTTCCTACTTTTCCGCTAAAAAAGATTTTCTATCAAAAATCGAAAGCTGTGGGCGTTGAAGTCCCATATGCTGGGGTTGGGGTTCTCGCAGAACCCCCTCGTAGAAACCACCTTCACGCTGCTCCCCAAGGATGCCTTCAGTTCTCAGGTGGAACGCTCACGTCAGAACACTTCAGACCTATCTCGGTTCTCCTGGGGTATTTTAGAGTCAATTACGGAGAACTGAGGGTTTCCCCTGGTGGGGATATGATCTTTGGTTTTTCTCTTTTACCTCAAAACTTCTACCTCAAGACTTTATGTGACTGTGCTCTGCTTTCTGGGGTTCATGACACTTTTTCTCCCAGATTTAAAAATTTAAATTCAAAAGATTAAAGCATGGGACTGGGGTTTTGCTGGTTATTATTATTTTTAGAGACAGGATCTTGCTCTGTTGCCCTGGCTGGAGTGCAGTGGTGAGATCATAGCTCACTGTAACCTAGAACTACTGGGCTCCAGCGATCCTCCCACCTCAGCTTCCCGAGTGGCTGGTACTACAGTCCTCATACCTGGCTTATTTTTACTTTTTTTTTTGTAGAGATGAGGTCTCACTATGTCACCCAGGCTGCTCTCAAACTCATGGTCTTGAGTGATCCTCCCTCCTCGGCCTCCCATGGTGTTGGGACTACAGGTATGAGCTGGTTATGAGTTTTAAATCAGAGAAAATGTCATTCCCTTCACAGAGGTTAGAATCACACAGTCCAAAGGGGTTATTTAGGCACCACCCCAAGTCCCACAGTCACCCTCAGCAACACCATCAAATGAGTGTGTCACACACAGACATCTTGTCTTTGTGGGTTTGCAGCAACAAAGCTAAGCTACTGAAAAAGGAAAAAATATTTTTCTTTTATTCTTATTTTGTTTCTTCTGAATAAAAACATGCCTTTCCTGTTTATAAAACTTCTATTTCCCTGCTCATGGTAAAGGGCAGATCAGAAGCGTTTACAAGTAAAGAAGATAATAAAGCAAAAGTGCACCTCTCAGAAGGTGCGCCGTTTGGTGAGTGCCGCACCTGGTAGCCTATGCACACAGATGCCCGCAAAGAGGATAAGTTTACCTGTGCTCCTTTCTATTATGTATCATATATATCTTTCATATATATATATATATATATTTCAATGGTCAAAAATAAAAACAATATCATCACTTCATTTTTAATGACTGCATATAGTTTCATTTTACTGGTGTTACATAATTTAAGTCATTGAATCATTTATCCATGTATATTTATTATGATTGTGATTCTTCATATTTTAACCAACTTTACGATGAAATTCCTTGGCATACTTTGTTAGAATACATTCTCAAAAGAACAATTTTTTAGTCTGAGGTTTTTCACATTTTGTATTCCTGAAACTATGATCCATAAAGCTATACAAATGTGAACCCCCCTCGGGTACATACATGCCTATTCCGATAGGTGACTTGCTCCCGGGGCTCCCCGTACTCACACGGTGCCCAGCACACGTGGGCACTCAGTAAATACTGCTGAGTGAATACGTTTATCCTTAACATTGCTATTGTGTTTACTACCATTTTTAACCTTTGCTAACATGAGAAGCAAAACACATCTCCTTGTTTAATTTGCATGTGTATAATTACCTCTGAAGGGGAACATCTTTCCATAAACACCTTGTCTATGGGCACATTTACTTTTTCTCTTGTGAGCTGCCTCCTGGTGCTCCTTCTTCATCTCCTGCTGAGGTTGTGCACATGTAGGTTTCTTCTTGTCGATTTGTAAGAATAATGTAGAAACTAGTCAGTAAATTTTTGATGTTTTGCATGTCAAATTTTTTCAGTTATTTGCTTGCCTTTTAATTTTGGTTTAGTTGCTTTTGCCATAGGTAAATATAATGTCTTTTTCCTATTTATTTATTTTTGGAGGAGGGATAATTCTTGGTCTTTACTAGACAACCCATCTCTAAAAGCATAATCTTTTCATTGTTTTAAAAAAATACTGAGTTATAATAGGCCCCAAACATAATTTTTGTCCTTGTCATTTAGAACACAGAACATAAAATTTGAGGACACAAAACATAAAATTTGTGAGTTTTCATTTGCAATTTTGTTTCCCACATAAGGGATGAGGATGTTTCTAAATTTCTTTTTTTTCCTTCTTTTTTAAATACTAGTCAGTTGAATGAGCATAATTTGTTGAAAACTAAACTTTTTCCCCAAGTTACAAGGACGTCTCTGTCGAGTATTATAGAATATGACATTATAGAATTATATACTATATATATAGTATAGAATAGTATAGATATTATATAGAATTATATAGAATAGTATATATAGTATTATATATACTACATTAGTATATATAGTAATATAGTATATATTAGTATATATATAGTATATATATTCCATATTAGTATATATAGTATATATGTATTCTATATAACAGATACTATTCTATTATATAGAATAGTATAGATACTATACATATAGTATAGAATAGTATATATATAGTATAGAATAGTATAGTATAGTATAGAATATATAATACTATAGTATTATAGAATATGACTCCAAGCCTGGAGTGAGGAACACGTGGCCTCTTGGACACATGACCCTCCGATCCCCCAGGGTGGCCCTGACGAATCCAAATTTCACAGAACAAATCCCTTTATTAGAAGTATTCATTTTGTAAAATTTTGATTCAGTCAAAAGGCCACACTACAAGATCCAGAAGGCCACATGTGGCCTTGAGGACCCAGGTTTCCCACCCTTGCTGGGACCCTAACACACAATACCATCTTAATTGCTTACCTTTAAAATGCATTTTATTATCTGGTAAGTATTGGAGTCCTCTCTCCATTTCCTTTCATAATTCTCATTTATGTTTTATGCATTTATTTTCTGCACAAACTTTAGAATTATTTTTGTTGCATTCTGCAAATGCCAGTGGAATTTTATTAAGATGTCATTAAAGTTAGGAATGTGATTGGGAAGACTTGCTATCTTAATGACATGTAATCTTGCCATCCAAGACACAAGCATGATTTTCAATATAGTCATTGTAGAAGTTTGCATACACAGGATAACTTTTAAATTGTACTTTAGCAAAATATGGCAAGATAAAAATGAGATAGAATGAGATAGAAATATTATATTTTAAAATTATTGAAAAATAAGGTCATGCAATTCTTCAGGCATTCTGCTCAGAAAACAGTCTCTGTAACTTCTGAAACGTCACATTGCAAAGTTGAATAAAGGACTCAGAGACTCCCAAGTCCTTTCTCTCAAGAATATTCCATTTTTCATCCATCATTTATGAATTAATAAAATGTATCACTACATTTTCTGATCTTGAGGGTTGGGAGCCCTGACAACCTCTTGGGAAGCATGGAGTTTAATCTACCTATTGCCTGCTGGTTATAGCAGAGTTTCTTTTCATTTCATGGAAAACAGGCCTTTCCTACTTCACGGGCTGCCCTCTCCCTCCATGTTCCTTTATTCTTTTGTCTCTTGGCCTCATCACTGTGTCAGCTTTGATTATACCATTGCTCAGTCTTTAAATCTGACATGAAAGATTCCTGGTATATTTGGCCTGGTCTCATATACGACCTCACCGTTTTGATTCTCCAGTGGAACCACAGGCTGGATGGCCAGGGACTTTCACTGTCTGGCGTGGATGGCTGGATCCAGGAGGCAGAGTCACGGGATCGGGGGCACCACCGCTGCGTAGTGGAGCCCGGAGCCACCCAGGCAGCAGGGCCAGGGAGGGCCTCAGTCTACGGCCCCCCATGCAGTCTGTATCCCCCTGCACTGAGGAAGCTGGGAGAATTGTTCCCCCTGTCTCCGAGACACAGAGAACATAACTCTGCAGTCGAATCAGAAAAGAAAATTGAGGGTTTTGATGAAGTTCTTTGGTGGGGAAAAAATAAAATATTTCTGTGGCCCTTTTTCCTCTCTCCAGCTGGATCACCTTTCGGTGAACGGACCTTGAGAAGCAGCTGCTGACAACGCTGGGGGACGTGTCCTAGGAGGCGTTAGTGGCTTTCACCAGCCTCCTGTCTCCCATTCCTGGCCCAGGGCCGGCCTGCCGGCTTGCCTGTGGACCATGTTCCTGCTAGTGAAATGTGAGGAACAGCCACTCCTGCTGCACCCGGGCTGGGCCCCACAGCCTCTCACAGGTGACACCCCCCCCCCCTGGGGCTTTCCTTCTGGTGACAGACAGAAAAGCCCAACACGCGTAGACACCGCGGGCTGAAGGTGGAGTCTGGAATGGCTGCTCGGAGGACAGCCTCTGCCATTAGGGCCCAGGGGTTGGATATTGCGGATCTATATCAATGTATTTTGTTTTTGAACATAAAGCAAAGGACTATATGAACTAAAATACTTTTATTACTATAAAACCAATATGAACATATTGAAGACTATTTAAAAATATAGAACATTTTTAACAACAAAAAAATACTCCTAATTCTGTTACAGAGACATAACTATGGTAAATATTTTGGGGATATTTCATGCTGGCATGTTTATTTTAACTATGTTTTTATAATTGACATTTTTGCAAACTTAATGAAGATTTTTCACCAAATATAATAATTCCCAGTGTAGTAAATATCATTTTAAAATGTAATTTTGACGTTTACATACTATTCCATCACATATGGTTATTTTCATTAGCAAATTATATGCAATTTTAGAACATCAGCACTATGTGGGTTTTTACTGTTATTATATTTAATATAATTGAATATAATTTCCTCAGTGGAAATTATATTAAAATGGAAGCACCATGGCAAAGTTCCCAAATATTTTGAGTTTCTTTGTCCAAACCGATTACTTAAATGAGTGTACCAATTTATCAGAGCAGAGTTTAAGAGGACTGTTATCCCACACCTTAAATGAAAAATGATTCACAATATGTTCTAAAAATTTATTTTGGCAAAATTAAAAATAGCTTAGCCATCGCTGGGCCCCATGCCCTGGATATTGTTCTGTTGGGTTTTGTTTAATCAGCTTTAATATGGAATATTTTGTAAAGAAGTTACAATCCAATAAATTACCTTTTGACTTCATGGGGAGAAAATTGGCTTTGAAACACCCACTTCTCCTCACTTCCTCTTCAATATAAAAGAAAAACTTGTTCTTATTAACAGGATTTTGGAACACTCAAACACATTTTCTGGTTCTATGTTGGTGACGAAAACTGTCTATGGCCAGGCACCAACCAATGTTTATATGTTATCTAGTTTTGGAGATGTCCAAATTTAAGATTAAGGGTTCTAGAAATTTGCGTTAGATTCTTTCTCATTCTCTCTCTTCTCTCTCTCTCTCTCTCTCTCTCTCCCTGTTAGGATACCCAGTGTCTTTATAAGTGAAGTATTGTAATATTACCCTGCCACCTAGGGGTATTGCCAAAGAAATTTATGCATGCATATAGAGAGACGTTTAGTGCGTTGGCCAAAATATGAAAATTCTGTCACTAAAGTATACAAATAGCATCCACTATTATGTTTGTGTATTTTATCTTTTTCACAATAGTTAATGCTCTTAAAATCAGATGAGAATGGTGTGATGCAGGTTAGTAAGAATTTGCCCTTTTAGTACTACAGGAATTTGTAAGGCAAACATGATAAAAACTCAGTACTGATATGTGGTGAGCCCATTGGTGGCACATGTTTCCCAAGCCCTCGAAGCCCTTTGTGTATCATTTCTCACTTACGACAGTGTGAGACTTGGTCAATTGCCCACTGCTTTGGGGTGGGCCGTGAGTCTAGATCATAGCAAAAATGGATGAATGTACTATCTGATTGATCCAATTACTCATGCCACTGAGAGCTATGACAAACTATCACCCAAATTGTTGACTCGGGATGGCTCTCTTTATACTATGTCTAACAATCTTGTCTTGTCCCCTAAAAATAAGCTTTTCATCATGAAATTTACTAAAACAAGAAACCTCAATTTTCAATCTCAATAGTAATAGAGATTTTGCCTTGAAGGATCTGAGAATTAAGACAAATTTAGGGAGATAGTGGACATATACATAGAACAGATACCAGAATTCTTGGAGAAGCACACTTTGCTATTATTTAAAATTGCTGGAGCAAGTAAAGTAAGTTTTGTTTTGAACATGCTGACTTTCTGAGTCACTGCAATCTCTCCTTGCCCTGGAGTTTGAATGGCCGAAGAAAAAAAATGGCAGAGAGGCTCACGCTGCCATCTGTCTCTGACATGCCAGAAAACGAAACACCGTGAAACGTCACAAGGCTAATTACTTAATCCAACCCTCAACATCGTGAAAAAATTAACAAGACTAAGGGAAACCGAGCATGCTGCGTCATGATGCACTGTCCTGATCCTGTTACCACGGCATGTGGCCCCGTGAATGTTGAATTGTCTTCTGAACTCAGAAAAGGGTAATTACTTTCTGTAATAACATATACAGAAGAGGGATCTTTAAATTCCAAACATTAGGAAAATCCGGCCCATACCTGTTTTCTTATATTTCTTCTTTTCAAGGCAGTGAGGAGAAACTAAAAGGTGTAACCGCCGGGGTTTTGCTTAGTTTGGGCTTTTCTTCGCGGTGACAGCCCTTTGTTCCCCGCAGAGCCAGCTCTAATTGCACCCGCTCCCCGTCAGGGCTCCAGGTGGACGGGGCGATGCAAATGCCAGGTGCCTTTTCTCTTCTCATTATGAGCTGTCTCTTTCCAAGCACATCACTCTCAGGAAGGGTGGGAGCTCTTTCTTTTGAGTTCAAAACATCCTTTCGTCATCGCCATCTGATTCTTAGCAATTTTGCTCCAATCTCATTCCTGTTAGGAGTGCTGAGTAAAATGCTCTTTGATTGTTTGCTATATATGCTAATACTTGAAGTCATCAATAAAGGCATTGAATTGCCTAGAGAAGCCCTCACGCTGATTGCAGTTCCAAGCACAGATCCTGGGAAGGTGTCTGGGACACCACTCCCAACACGACCAAGCCACTACACTGGGCGGCACAGTGACACCACTTAAAAGGCAATCTACCCACTCCAGGGCTTCAAAACCAGTAGTAAGAAAGAGCCTCAAATTAGTTGACCCTGCCTCCATTTGGACTTGTTATAGGGTATGATTTGTGCTTTTTAATCAGGAGATTAATCTAATAACCTTTCGAATGTAAAGTTATCCAATAACCAGGCTAGCTTTTAGTACAATCCTAGTTGTTGGACTAGTGAGAAAAAAAGACAGTGAAAAGAGCTGCATAATATTTTGGTGCAACATAAATCTCCTTACACGTTCTTTTCAAGTTTGTAGTTTCTACTGTAAGTTTTGGCAGTGCCATTATTCCAAAGGATGGCTCCTCTCATTTTGAGAGAATCCAGTATTCAGTATGTGATAGAATGACACAGATGGAAATTCCTGCAGTTTTCTTTAATTTCCTGTGCAGTTTTAACATTTAACACAAAAGAGATATTGACATAAATTAAATTTTTTTGCAATAAAATCTCAATTTGTTAAATAAAATTTCTGAATAGAAAGTGATGACTAATTTTATAGAGGTGAAATATTCAAATTATATAAAATTAATGGAAATTATTAACTGTGCTATAACTTGGTATTTGCTGGTACAGAAAAAGCTTCCTGTTCTTAGCATTTTAATAGAAAATTGACTACATATTTAGTAAATAGTATATAAACTATTTTTCAAAATTAGGGACTTATATATGTTTTTTAAAAAATATAGACAGTTAAGTTTTTGAGTAAGTAATATCATGTCACAAATTGTCAAATTTTCAAGCAATGCCATCTTATTTATAAATATGTATTATTTTAATATGCTCGGTTCCTTGAATAATGCATTATATTGAAAACATTGACATTAATTAGGCTGCTCTTGACTTCACAAAATTTACTTTTTTGATTTGAGTTTTAACAGTTAAATTATTCTTTTTAATTAGGAATCACATCTACAAAATATCACCAAATGATGCAATACAGTAATCTTTATATAGCATCACTATTATAAATGATTTTTATGTGACATTGAATAAATGATCATTATTGAAATTAAGCATTCTCATTAACAGGCACCAATATTCTAACTTGAACTGTCCTAATTAATTTGTTAGCTCCTACTGGCTATACTGAGATTACATCATACTTTACAAGTAAGATGCATAGAGGGAAAAATTAGAACCCATATTCTTTAAATAACTGTTAGAGATTGTGTTTCTCATTGCTAGTCTGAGATTACCTTTACAGCTGTTAAATTCAATTGATGAAATTATGTTTTATTTAAAATAATTCACCTAAACCAAAGATTCTTAGCTAACTGGATGTCAGGATAATAGTACTTCTAATAGTAAGATTTTTGGAACATCTGTCTGCTTCATAAATCATACTCAAGTGAACATAATTTATAAACAATAGAAAATGTTCACTGTTTTCTTATTGTAGATTTAAGATTTGCTAGGAATTATTGAAACTGTCTGTGTGTGCTCCAATGCTGGGAAGAACCAGTGTTCAAGGAAGCTGCTGGAGGCCCAAGTCACTCCCACTTGAGGCTGGTTACCTCCGAGGCTGGCGGAGCCTCTCCACGCCAGGCCACGCACAGGGCGGCATGTGCACCATGGGCACCTGGGAGACACAGCCTGTGTCTGCCCAGCCCCACCTGGCACTTTGCAACTCTTATGCCCCCTAAACGGCACAGAATGATTCTGGGGGTTTTCAAAACAGATTCCTCTATTGACCTTTTTGCTTTAATCTAACATTAAATGATTCTGATTTTATTTGGGGGGGAAAAAACCTCTAAAGAAAAATAATTGGAGGAATTTGGGCCATTTTTAAAGTAACATGTGTATATCAGAAATTGTTGGCTTCTTTACTATAATCTAAATTCAGATTGACTGCCGTCTGAGGAGTTCTATTGCCATACTGAATGCATGCCTGAAAAAAGTTTTCAAAAAATATAAAATGCAGTGAAGCGCTGCATTTTGAACTTCTTCTTCCTTAAATTTTTGTAAGCCCCACCCCCGCGTCCCCCCAAGCTAAGTTCCTAATGAATTAGAGTGAGAGCTAATGAAAGTAAACAGCACACTGTCCCTTAATCCTGCTGCTGTAGGAGGTGCATACTTATTTACGCACCCTGTCAGTTCTGCAGACCAGTGAGGAAGGGGAGGAGGAGCAGTTCCACATCCGCCACCACAGCAGCAAGAGGGGGATGAGAAGGAGGGGAGGAAGGAAAGAAGGAATCCGATTAGAAGAAAAGGAGAAAGGAAACAAAGTTTCTTCTCTAAATAAATCAGTGGTTAAGCATTGTAGTAGCTTAATCATTTTTTAATCAAAAAAAAAGTAAAGATTCCAGAGGAATTTCTGGTATGTCAGATCCATCTAAGTGATCGTGACAAGGATTAATCTATTTAATTATCACAACAAACTTCTGCAGCATGAGGAAACTAAGGCAGAGAGGTTAAGCAACTTGGCTGGCATCACACAGCAATCGAGCTGTGGAGCTGGAGCTGGAAGCAGACATTCTAGCTCTCTTAGCCAAATCTTAGCCACCTGAAATATGTCCTGGCTCTTCCGGGTGCCTGTGAGCAGATCACCTCCCCATGGTTACTCGGCGATCGCATGTGTAGTAGGGGATTATAATAGCTGGGCTGTTGCAAGAATTAAATGAGGTGATTGTTTAATGTCACACTCTTCTGCTGTTTGAGGGTGGGGGCAGGGTTTGTGTGTGCGTGTACGTGTGTGTGTGTGTGTGTGTGTGTGTCACTCATGGGTCTCTAGTTCTAGAATTCCCATATTGTCTTCAGTATAGTAGAAGCTCAACAGCTATAAGGAGAATGAACACAAATATGAATGATATGTGTAAAAATAAGTGAATGTTAACATTTTGTTTAAAGTATTCTTGGAGAATAACCTTAATCATTTTTAAAAATCTCCCTATTGTCCCCACTACTATCGTTACTTATGTATTTACTGTACCCTCTTCCCCCCACAGGCTGTGAGATTATTTAGTTTAGGGATGGCAATTTACCAACTTTTATTCTCTCTAGTTCAATGTGTCTCACACGGTCGGCATGGAATAAACATTGGGCAAATGCAATTAAGTTGACTTTTATTGCAGGGCATTGTAATTCTCTGTCCATTTTGGAAGTGTTGGATTAGAGAGAAGACTTGTTCTGCTGGCTTAGTATTAATGAGATTCTTGCCTATCTACAATAATCAGTTAAATTTACATTCAGACCATCTTTTTCCCAAGTATTGTATACATAGGAGAGGAAAGAGCCAAACTCAGCTGGACGTTGTCTGAAGACTCTCTTGCCCAGAGAGGCCTTCAGCAAAGGGGCGATGTGACTGGAAGGGACCGGATTTTAGGAAGAACAGAAAACACTGAAAGGCAATTCATAACTTCAGATGCAGATGAGAAATCAGAAACAAATGCAGATGGAAAACATTTATTAACCACAGTTTCAATATCGTCAATTAACTTCCTCTTGTAATGCAGAGAGCAGGTGTGAAATTTCTTATTTTCCCTGCACATTTTTATGAGATGTATTTGTGCACAGATTAAAATCTCTAATGTTCGATTTCACCCTCGCACTTCTTAAGGACATAAACACAAGGAAATAGCATGTTGTCTTGAGATGTCAAAGGCTGCCATTAACTAGATAAAGCCAGTTCCAGACCTTATTAGTTCAGTCTTGTCTCTTGGCAGGCCCCATACCTCAGCATGAGAAAGTCTGAACTCTTCTCACCTCTCTTTGATTTCCAAGTCAAGCAGGGCTTGTGTGTAAGCCCTCCGGCATCAGGCTGAAGGGTAGGGGCCTCTGTCTGTACTGAGACTTAAAGCAAGACAGGTCTTTAAGTTGATCGGGCTGCTGCAATGGTTGTGTGTGTGTGTGTGTGTGTGCACGCGTGTGCGCGTGTGTGACCTCATGAAGCCCTGCATCGTGTTCCTGCACTGGGGGACCCTGGCATCCATCTCCAAAATAGACCCACATGGAGTTGGTGCATTTCATTATCAAAATGATGTCGATGAACTCAAAAGCACAAAGAAGAGAAGCAAAAATGACACAGGCACTAAAGGATTGATTTATGAGAAAGAATAAAAAGAACCAGAGATAATAGTGAATCGCATTTTGTCTGTTTTACGTACTGCTTTCAGGGAATTATCTAAACAGGGATGTTGGCAGAACTTGGAGGAAAAAATATCAGGAACAAGTAGAAGGGCTGAACCTTAGCAAGTGTGATACTTAAGAGAAAGCAAAAAGAAATAAATAGAAAAGGACATGATTTAGGGGAACTCTCAGCAGACCGTGTGCTGGGGTCAGAGTGAGTCTCTGTGGCCTGCAAGGGGCAACCGGCGTGTTTTCCTTTCTATACACGTGGCTCCGCACTTTATTACAGACGGTAACTATTTGACAGCCCGACCCCCGGGAATAAAGTAAATATCAACGGGGCCTTGATATTTGCTGACATCGCCAAAGGAAAACCCTATTTACCTATGGAAGTGCAGTGCCAAGCGCACACAAGTGTTTTAGCAGAGGAAATTTTACAGTGCTTTGCTTTAATTTATCACAATTTTCCTCCGAAGAGCTTTACTTGGCCGTCTTTTGCAGACCCTTTCTGGGAGCTGAGTCAGGTGCAAACTTGCTTTTGCCGGCCAAGTACCCACTCCTTCTAATGGTGACGTGGCCAGCGACCAATTTCCCAACAGCACACGGGAAAGTGCTTGTCTCCTGTGACTGCAGCAATGCTGGGGAATTGATCTGCAACTAAATGCCTTGAATTTGATGATAATTATATTAGATTTTAGATGTTTTATAAGTAGAAGTTTTGATTAGCAGTGTGCAAAAGTGTGTGTAGTGTGTGTGTGTGTGTCTGGGGGACTCCTACATTTTTTACCAGACAGGAGAGCACAGAGGATTAAAAAGGTTACATTGTATTATAACTCAGAGACTGCAGACTGTTACATAAGGCAAAGTCTGGGAGTGAGGAAAAGATGAGGGAGTGTACCTTGTTCTCCGGCTAGCATAAAATCCATCACTAAACTTCCCTCCCAGCAGGTTTTTCAGGTAATAATTAAACTTTTGATTTAGAAGAAATATAATGAATTTGAGATCCACCAATTTGTTAAAAAGTGTTCTCTTTACACTATAAACACATATTTCTCAAAAATAACCCATTGCAGAGCACTCACTTTTATCAGAAACCGAAATAAAATTTCATATGTTGCAATGTTTTTCAGAAACCGGATTTGTAGGAAATGTTTTTCTTCCCTGGCGCGGCGGGTGAGCTGGCAGAGGCCTCTGACCCGGGAAAGCCTCCCGTCCCCGCCTGTGTTGGAGGCAGGTTGCAGGAAGCTTTCCTGGCATTGACTTACTCAGGTAATGATGTGCTTTTTTAGTTTCTTTTTTCGTAGTTAATATCATAAAAGTGACCACAAATATCTACTCTGATTTTATATTTACTTTACTGTGAATTCAAAACCATTTCTTCAGAGGTCGGAGAACTCAGGAGCTCCTGGCCTGCGCTAATGTTTCCACAATGTTCTCCTCTCTCCCTCTCAGCCCCGATGCTGCTTAACTGGGCCTGCCCCTCACTACCCGGCCACTTGGCGTCCCCTCCTCCCCGCTCTGTGGCCTGATGACAGACAGATAAATCATCCCTTAGTGAGCGCGAGGCCATTTCTGAAACAGTGAATTGGGAAGATGATCCAAATGTTCTTTTTTTATTCATAATCTGCAAGAAGTATTTTTTTTTTTCTGAACCAAACCTAGGAATGGCGATGGCTGTAAATACAATGGTAAAAAATATTTACCGATTTGAGAACCACGTTTCCAAACATGATTCTAAGAAATTGCAAAATAACTGAAGATAATCATTTGCCAAGAGGATCTGACTCTGTCTGTAGCAAATCTCAGCATTTTGAAGCCAGCAGACCATAAGAGGAAGCCAGGGGATGGTGGGCCAGTAAGCTACTGGTGCTGTGGGAGAAGGAATATTTGTTCTTAAGCAAAGGTTAGTAAAGGAGCACGCTGCACTCAATCGGGATGGCGGTCTCAGCTTCTGCCCATGCTACGAGCCCATCCATCAGACACCTTTTGACAGACAGCACAATTACACAATGCCTCGTTATTCATGGTCCCCTTGCCTCATCACAAGACAGCAGAGGGAAACTCCCTCAAGTTTTTGTTCGATCTTGCTGAGAAGGAAAATGCCGGCCGCCTCCACATTTTGTTTCTATCACCTTGTTTAATTGCTCAGGGACAGAGCAGAGGCTCTAGATATGCCGCCCCAGGAGCTAAACCACAGCACGATATGCCCACGAGGCCGGAGGCGTCCGCATTGCACGTACCTTTGGAAACCACGCCATGTGTGTAATGAGCATGCACCGCGTCAGCTCCCAAAGCATGTCTGCTTTTCACCTGAACCGACACACCTGTGGTAGGCAGCGGTCCTCCGAAACCACCCTCCCTACAGAGCAAATTCCAACACCCCCGCAAGCTCCGGTACAGGCCGAAATGAGGCGGATGCTTGAAACCCCGAAGCCGCCCTGAACAAAGGCTGCTCCCTCGGCCCCAGCTCTTAGAGAAGGTGCCGAGGAACCACCTTGCCTCCCGGAGTCCTGCAGCAGCAGGTGGCAGCATTGTCACAGGCCTGCAGCCAGGCTGGGCTGACAGGGACACGTCTGTCCCACAGGAAGTTTTGCATGTGGAGGGTACTTCGACCTTTTGTGAATTTACTGTTAGCTCCTTGAGGGCTCCACTGCTGTCCGCACCTGAGTCTGGTGATCAGAGTCGTCCAGCACCTGGAATTAACTTGTCTGAATTAGTTGTTTCTCTCACTGTTTTGACTACATGACACAACCTGAGTTCTTTCACCTTGAATCTGCCAGACTAACATCTCGGGACCACAGAGAAAACACCACTGTTCCTCACAGCTTAAAAAACAAAACAGAAGAAAACATACAACACCACAAATGGCAAAGTGGGATGGAGGGAAGGAGATGGGGAGAAGAGATAGTAGGTAGTAAAATGTAACGTCCTTTGTTAGTGATCTTGATGTTGAGAATGGGGTAAACCCCACGGAGGCTGGAAATAGGATTTTCTTTGTCTTCTTCTGTCGTTCTAAGTAGTGATTGAGACGAGAGGCATTTGGTTCCTGTTTTTCATCTGACTCCAGGTAATGTTCAACCCGCAGATGCCAGCGCACAGAAGGGACAGCTGAGTTTCGCTTCGTATAATTAAGGGAAAGATAAACCAAGATCTGCCTTAGCACATCGAAGCAAAACAAGTTCCACCGATTCCGGGGGGGAAAGTAGGGAAAACAGGGCCAGTTTCCTCCCTCCAGCTCACCAGGCTGTGAGCGCAGGCAGAGGACAAAGCATTCTAGATAAAGTCTGGGCTAGAGCGCGTGCCCAGGCTGCACACTCGCACACAGGAAGGACAAAAGTGCTCTCTGCCGCGGCAGCGGACAGCACACTGGCTTCCCTGCAGCTGGGACCCACGTTGATACCACGCTGCACTTGTGACATAAAGCACTGGTTTTTCTCTCTCGTTGTTTTTGTTCCCTGTGCTAATGTGCACACAGGACATTTCCAGTCCTGATTAGACATTTTTCTATCTCGATAACTCAGTCATGCACAGATCTCTCTCTCTCTCTCTCTCTCTCTCTCTCCACACAGCCGCCTTGCCCTCTCCAATCTGAGTAAATTAGTAGTGATTGCTTATCTGTGCTTAATAGTTCGCAAGGAAAACTCCCCCCATTAGAGATACATCCAGCTGCCATAACGGAGGCCGAAAACTGACACCACCGAGCTGCAGATGCAAGTTCTGTTTAAAATGATGCCAGAGTGAAGCCCCAGGATTCATTAAACCCGGCAGAGTTTCTCATTAAACGTGTAGATTGACAGTGGGAAGTAACTGTCATGTGTGGCTTCCTTACAGTCCCCCTACCCAATAATACATTTTTTTTTTTTGCACCAGCGATATGATATTTAGACTAACGTAGTAGAATTGTGACTATCCATAGTGGTTGGTAGATGCCTGCTTTGTATAAAAGCAGCAGAGAGCTATTTCCTCCCTCCTCCTGTCTCTGGGAGGAGGAGGACTCTAAGACTAGTTAAACCCAATCAAGAGGCCAGGCACTAACACGTCTTAAGTCAAAATAATACATCAAATGGACTCGTGCTACCTGAAACATATTTAGATATTAATTATAAAGAAATTCGGAGCCAGGGCTTTCCATTCTATTAGCATTTAATTCATGCGTGTATTTCACTTTAACTACATCCAATAAATCCTTTATGGAAAATTCCTCTTAATATGACTATGGAAGAAGGGTCAAAAAATTAACATCTTTTCGTGCTCGGAAAAGTGACTTGATGAAGGAAAAGGACACACTCATTACAAAAATACCGTTTTTCCTCAAAGATCTGAGGCCCCTAGGTGACACTGTTTTGCATCTTAACATAAAATATGTAATGCAGAACCTTCTGGTATTAACAGATAGCGCCAGAGTACTCTGCCCTGGGCAGTTTGCAAAGATGCGAGATAGTCATGCCTTGAGGTGTGTGAAGAAAATATTTCTTCCATAAATACAGGATCCAGATTGTCAATGAGCAGATATTCTGGAAGGCGCTGTCAATATGAAATGTCATCTAGGGGCCAAGAAGCTTTCCTGAATTAAAAAAAAAAAAAATCATGTATATGAGTCTATGTACATGTATTTACATATTTAAAATGTATGAGAATGATGGAAAAAGCCGTAGGAAATACTCTTAAAAAAATAAAATGCATTCTTCCAGAGAACAACCTAAAGGACCTATTCATTATTGGAGATCTTTTACCAATAAAAAGCTGCCACGATCTATGTCCTGTTTTGGTTCATTTGCTATTTATCCACTTCCTTAAATGTGGCCTCTAATAAAAATAAAACAGTTATGTGAGGACAGTCCTGGCTGTGCAAAGCTTTCTTCCTTTCACACCCCTGCTTTCTAGAAGGAGCAGTTCAGTCTCCAGCAAGCTGATTTCTAGCTCACCATCTCTGCATTCTGTCGGGAGCTTGGATTTCTCTCTTAAGGTAGATTCTCTGAGGCCCCCTGAGCTATGAGGAATTTGAAAGCACTTTCTCTGGGAAGCTTTTTCTCATTCTTTTTTCTCAGTCTCTCGCAGTGAGAATTTATTTCAGAGGTTGCTTTGTAGCCTTTGTGTGTGGATAGATAGATGCGATACAGAAGAGCAGAGATACAGATGCAGATACAAATACGCAGTGGCTTCCTCTCCGATGTCACCTTCTCTCTGCTTTGCTCGCCTGCCTGCCTTCGTCTTGCTGTTCCCCCAGGGCAGGTAGAGGGATTCTTGTGCTTTTTGTGCATCACTGACTATCCTTGTCAAGCACTTTAAAAAATAAATGATTAGAAATTTTTGAAAAAAATATTCACCTTTGTCCTTGGATCTTAAAGTATTACTTGAACATTCTTTCTGAGCATAGCACAAGCCATAGTAACATGTGAAATCTTAAATCAACAGTATCTTCGTGATCCTGACATTTATAATCCTGCAAATCAAGCCGAGATCAAAAACAGTATCCTCCCTTAATTGTGTAAAAAGTTTAAAATTCATATTGCATAAAAGAACCCAGAATATCTAAAAGTATATTAACCATGTGAACTTGACAAAAAACTATATATATAGATATAGATTTAGAAGGATGTGATTAAATCCCTGAAAAACTCTGCAGCTTGATTCAAATGGATATGGAAAAATAAATTTGTTTGTAGAATTTCTCATGATTTTCTACCTATAATGGATTTTTTTTGGGCAATATAGCTCACATGCAAAAGCTAAGATGAAAATTAAATATGTTTTCTGCAACACTTGGTTTAACATTGCAATTTTTTATTTACATGGTTCAATAATATATGAGATTAATGTATGTGATAACAATGACATTTTTAATTTGTGGGAAAATAGATCATCAAATATCATTGAGAAAACTGGATAGCCATAAAAAGGTAACTACTTCAACCTCCAAAAATTTAAAATAACTGAAATTATGCATAGTATATTCTCTGACTATAATAAATTAAAGTAGAAATCAATATCAGATATCTGTGCAATGCCCAAAAATTTAGAAAATAAACAACACGCTACTAAATAACTTATGTGTCAAAGAGGTAATCCCATGGGAAATTGGAAACCTTTTCTAAGTGAATTATAATAAAAGCATTTATATAAAAATATGTAGGATGTAGATAAAGCAATGTTTTGAGGGAAATGCATAGCATTAAAGATCTAAAAACAAGAGAGATCTCAAGTCAATTGCTCAAACTTTCACATTAAGAAATTAGAAAGAAAAAATTAGTCCTAAATTAAGCAAAAAGAAGAAAATAATAAATATAACAGCAGAAGTCAATGGAATTGAAAACAGACAATAAAAAAAATCAATGGAATTAAAGCAAATTAGTCTTAAAATATCAATACAATTTATTAACTTTAGCCAGACTGATTAGGTAAAAAAAAAAAAAAAGAGAGAGCGAGAGAGAAGACATAAATTACTAATATTAGAAATAAGATAAGTGACATAACTAGACATTCTGTAGATATTAAAGGATAATAAGGAAATATTAGTGAAGATATGCAAAGAAGTAATGGCATAGATTTGTTGAAACTACCAAATCTCATTCAAGAAGATATAAATTACCTGAAGAGTATGATTCCATTTGAGAAATTAGGATTTCAGTTTAAAATATTCTTACAAACAAGACTCTGGACCCAGGTGTCTTTCCTGGTTAATTCCATCAAATATTTGATGGAATATCCATTCTATGTAACCTCTTCCAGAAAATATAACATAGTGAAAACTTCCCAACTAATTTTATGAGTCCAATATTGTATTAATATCAAAACTGCACAGAAGTATAACAAGAAAAGAAAAATATAGACTACTAACCCTCATGAACATAGTCACAAAATGTTTAAGGGAAAAAAAGCAAATTAAATAAAATAATATATACAAAAGATAAATCGTGATTGTGGGATGCAAGGCTGGTTTGACACTTGTCAGCTAATCCATGTTATTCACTGTATGGACATGCTAGAGGAGCAGGACCATAGAGTCATCACCATGGATGCAGGAAACAACATTAGCAAAATCCAACAGCCATCCTGATAAAAACTCAGCTAACCAGCTAAAAAAAGGAACTAAATGAACCCGATAAAGGTCATCTGCAAAGGACACACAGTTAATGCTGTACTGAATGGTGGGAGACTGCTTTTCCCCTAAGATTGGAATACAGCAAGGGGGTTCTCTCTCACCATTCCCATTCAATATTCCCGATGTCCATATTAGCTTTCTATTGCTGTTTTAACAAATAACCACAAACTTAGTAGGTTAAAACAACCTATATGTATTATTTTACCTGTCTGTAGGTCAGGAGTCTGACAGGGGTCTCACCGGGCTAAACTGGGAGTCATGGTTTGTTGGCAGAATTGAGATGTAGCACTGAGATCCCATTTTCCTGCCGGGTGGGCACAGAGAGCTGTTCCCACACTCCTTGGGTCCTACCTTCCTTCCTCCTGTTCAAAGCTAGCTTGGTGAGCCAAGTCTCTCTCACACATTGGGTCTCTTCTCTTTGTTCCCTCCCTCTCACCTATGGTTACCCTACCTGAAAGGACTCCTGTGATTTTTAGGGATCTGTGATTACATCAGCCCACATGGATAATCCAGGACTACCCTTTTGTCTCAGATCCATATTCCTAGTCACATCTGCAAAGTTGCTTTTACCACTCACATAGCATATTTACAATGCTGGGGATTAGGTTGCAGACATCTTTATTTTTTTAGAGGGCCATGATTTTGCTTACCACAACATCATGGTGGAGGAGTTTTCCGGTACAATAAAACAAGAAAAGGAAAAAGAAAGAGACATACAGAAGATTGAAAGAGATAAAATTGTCCCTATTCATAGGCTACATGATTACCTATTTCAAAAACCCCAGTGTCCACAAAAAACACTCCTAGATATAATTTGTGCATGTTACTGTGTAGAAAGTCAATATATAAAAATCAATTGTATTTTTATAATATATAGTAGCGATGCACAATTCGATATTGAATCTTTTAAAGAAAGCAAAATTTTTAGTAAGACCAAAAAACTTGAAATAATTTTAGATCTAAGAAAATTTGATTAAGATTTGTATGATAAAATTATAAACTTTGAAAAGAAAAATCCAAAAGCACTAAATTAAAAAAAAAATAGTGTTCATGAATTTGAAGTCTGAATTTTGTTTAGATGCCAATTTCCTCAAATTGATTTGTAGATTCAAACCAATCCTAACCAAAATCCCTGCAGACATTTTTGTCAAATCAATTCTAAAATTTATATGAGGATTCAATATATCCATATTTGAGTCTCCAAAACTATAAGATAAAACAATAAAACAAAAGAAAATTTTCTTTGCAGCAAGAAGGTGCTTTCCAGACGTCACAAAACCTAAGGGCTTCTGCCATGGAGAATTGGCTTCCTGCATACATGTCCGATTGAAGATTTTTTTTTTCTATCATGAAAAAGATTTATAATTATGTATTTAAAGGCCACATTTTGGGAGCCATGAAAAATTGGCCTAAAAATTGAAATCTATCCTAAAAAATTATTGTGTTCAGAACACAAAAATTAGAAGGTTTTTTTCCCTATAAGCTGCACATAGGGAAACTACAAGATGAAGAACTTCAGCCAATCAAGCAAGGACTATGGAATTTAAACTCTCAAAATTAGTTGTAAATCTGGAATGCATGGAAGTAAGAATATAGTGACTAATCAGGGTTACCGAACAGAATGAGATGCTTTCCTGGTATGCAAATGAGGCAACAGGCAAAGATTGCAAGAAGAAAAATAATATAATTATATGACTGTCATACCTTTTCAGGGAAGCATTAAGAAAAATAAAAGATATTTAACACAATAATGAGGATGCCAAAAATGATAGTATTATTTGACCTGAATTGGTGGCAATAGAGAATAAGGAAGACAAAACATGTAACTTTATCATTGTTTATGGGAGGTAACTGATAGAAATTCCCTATGTGATGAAAGGGTGAAAGGTACTACATGAAGTTATAATTGTAAAGGTAACTGGTAGAAAAACAACAAAATTGCAAGCCTTCATAAGTATCAGAAAAAACTTCACCAAAAAAAGCACAAAGAAAACTGAACACAAATGAAGGAGTTGTAGTAGTGAATTTTAAAAGTTTTATGAGCCTAGAACCTACATATTATTAATATAATATAGAAAACTAAGACTAAATGTATTTTTATTTCAATAAATGTAAATGAGCACATTTTAAAATTCAATCACAAAATAAACTGCAGATTTGTGCTATTCAATGAGACACTTTTAAATCAATGTAACTGTAAAGACTGAAAAACTAAAGACTAGGCAAAGGAATGCTAAGGAAAAGAGAAAACAGGCAGGGAATACAATCAATACAGGCAAAACAAGCAGTAATTTAAGTGAGACCATTAAACAAAACCAAAATTTAAAAAAATATATAAAAGTAAACTGTTGGCAAATAAGATGTATCTGTTGCAAACACCTATGCATGAAATAGCATAGTGGCTGTGTCAATGAAGCAGAAACTACAGGAGCTGGAAGGAGAAATAGAAAATTTCTCCATTTCAATTCATTCTTCTACATCCATGACAGGCCAGGTTTTCATAAGAATGTATCAAAGTCCTAGAAATATAATTAAACAAGGGAAATCTGCCTTTTGTGGAACCAATGCTCTATCCTGAAAATAGAGAAGATACCTTCTGTTCCTGTGATCGTGGACTGTTCACTAAAATCGCCCTTATAAAAGGGCACCAATAAAACATCAGACTTTGCGATGTTTCTTGTGTTTCACTGTTGAGTACAATCCTGGCTTTTGGATAGAGGTAGACACATTTTGTCAATTAGGAAATGGCCAACTGTTCTTGATTTACTAATTTTTCTAAAATAAAGAATGATTGTTGAATGTTTCCAAATGCCTGTCAACATCTGTGGAGATTAGCATAACAGTTTTTCTTCAAATGTTTTAATGTTATGGATTAGATCAATAGATTTTCTAAAAAATCAACTCTCCTTGCATCTGGAATAAGTGCCACTTGATTATTAAATGGTTATGTTTTTAAAGTGCTCTTTGATTATGCTTGCGCATTCCTCATGTAGGATTTTGCAACACCGTTTACAGTGAGATTGCTGACACATTTGTGTGTGAAATCACTGGACTATCATTATTCTCCCTGTTATTAATGTCATTTAACAATAGACCATGCAATTAGATAAGAGAAAAACAAATAGAAATGCAAAACTTGGAAGAGATAAGACAACCTTATCACTCTATGATGCATAGCTTTTTGAAAAAAAAATTAGAAAATCAGCTAAAATGCTATTGCAAACCATTTCAATTCACAAATCATGCAGTGTAGAAAATTAATTATCATGCATAAATAGCTCCAAGGAAGGTAATTTCCCCATTTAAAATAACAAACTCCAAATATAACTAGGAATAAATTTAAGAGGAAATAAGCAACATCTTACTTGAAGTGAACTTAGAAATACTGAAAAACACAGAACAAACTGATCATATGAAAAGATGCACCAAGTTCTTGAATAAGAATATGCAACAATAAAGATATTTTGTAATTTAATTTACAAATTTCATATAATTCCAATAACATATGCCAACAAAAATTTTGAGTGGAACAGGACCAGGGACCAGTTGACCCCAAGGCTCAGATGGAAGATAAGATTCAAAAATACCCTGAGAGGAAAAGTAATGGCAGGTGCATGGTCCTACCAGGTTTTAAAACACATGATAAAAGTGTCATTACTAAAATAGTGCGGTATTGACCATGAAGAGACAGACCAAAAGAAAAGCACTGAAATGCATTGGGACTTCAGAGTATAATTAATGTGGCAATTAAAATAAGAAGGATAAAGGTGGACTTTTCAGTAAATAGTGTTGGAGCAACCAGGTTGACTTATGGAAATATGAATGTTGGACTCATTCTTCAAACCACACACCAGGAAAAATCCTAATGGTTCAAAGAGTTAATTATAAAAGCTATGTCATCGAAGAACTGGAAGACATGGCCAAATTCCTTTATAACCTCAGAGAAAGGAAAGTCTAACTGACTAAAATGAGAAGCCATAAAAATAAAAGTTGCTAAATTTGACTGCAAAAGCCAAAATCTTCGGTGTTACCTAAAAGTTGGGGGGAAGCATAGTAAATGAAGTCAAGAGGTAAACGTCAAACCAGAAAGACTACTTGCAACACAGAGCACAAGCCAAGTGTTCTTCTCCAGAGTACACAGCGCTCCTCAAGTCAGCAAGAAAACAACAACCAGTACAGAAATGGACAAAAGAGATAAACAGATTTCACAGAAAAGAAAATACAAACATAAGAATACATCCTCACCTTCACTCTTACTAAGAAAAACGTACATTAAATTTACCCTGAGATGCCTATCTGCCTGTCATATTGCAAGAATCTGCAATTTCAATTGCATACTCTTTTGTCGAAGCATTTCAGAAGGAAACATTCTTATCTATGTGGCTTAGTGCAACCTCCAGGCAGAGCAATTTGGCATTATCTATCAAAATTGCAAAAGCCTGTAGAGTTTGACTCAGCAATTTCACTTTCTGAAATGTATCCTAGACACAACTTTGTGTAACCAGGAAGCCATGTATGTGGTCATTTACCATAGCATTATTTCTAATAGCAAAATGGAACCAATCCAAATTTTTCTCCATTAGGTATGGATTAATTGCATCACTGATTCCATAAATAAATATTGCATACAACAGGATACTATACAGAAAAAAAAAAAGACAGAGAACACAAATAAATAAATGAACATCTTGTGTTCATGAATTGGAAAACCTAATATTGTTAATATCCTGATATTGCCCAAAGCAATCTGGCAAGTCAATGCAATCCTTATCAAAATTGCAATGGCCATTTTTTTTCCCAGAAGTAGAAAAAAAAATTCTAAAGTTCATATGGAACCTCAAGGGACCCTGGATAGCCAAAATAATCTTGAAAAAGAAGAACAAATCTGGAGGCCACACACTTTCTGATTTTAAATATATCACAAGTCTTCAGTAATCAAAGCAGTGTGGTCCCGGCTTAAAGACAGACATGTAGAACAATGTAACAGAATAGGGAGTCCAAGAATAAATCCTCTTGTATATGGTTAAATGATCTTTGACAAGGGGGCCAAGAGCACATGATATGAAAAAACATTTTCTTCAACAAATGGCATTGAGAAAACTAGATATCCACATGCAAAAGAAAGAAGATGGACACTTAGAGCATATGCAAAAATTAACTAAAAATGAATTTAAAAACTAAGTATAAGACCTAGAACTATAAAAATCCTAGGAGAAAAAATAGGGGAAATGCTTCATGACACTAGATTTCACAATGATTTCTTGGCTGTAACACCAAAAGCATAGACAATAAAAGGAAAAATAGACAAATGGAACTATATCAAACCTAAAAACTTCTGAGTATTAAAGAAAACAAACAATAGAGTGAAAAGACAAATGTAAATATTTGCAAATTATATATATATGATAAGGGGTAACATCAGAATATATGAAAACACACCTTGAACAAAGTAACAAATAACCTGATTAAAACATGGGTAAAGGAGTTGAATAGTCATCTCTCCAAAGATATGTAATATGCCAACAACACAGAATATATTGAAAGATTCTCAACAGCAATAATCATTTAAGAAATTCAAATCAAAACCATAAAAAGTATCGCCTTACTCCAATTAGGATGGCCACTATCAGGAAAGAAACAAGCAAAAAAGCAGAAAATAACAAGTGTTGGCAAAGATTTGTAGAAATTGGAACTTTGTCCACTGTTTGTGAGCATGTCTCTATGGAAAAGAGTATGAAGATTTCTCAGTGAATGAAATGTAGAATTCCCATACGAGCCAACAATCCCACTTCTGGGTATGTAGCCAAAAGAATTGAAAGCAGGGGCTTGAAGAGATATTTGCATGTGCATGTTCATTGTAGCATTATTCACAATAGCCGAGAAGTGGAAGCCACCCAAATGTCTTCTGTTGAATGGATAAAGAAAATGTGATGTAAGTACACAATGAAATATTATTCAGCCTTCACAAAGAAAGGAGCCCTGTCATGTGTTGCAACAAGGATGAACTCTGAGGGCAGTGCTCTGAGTAAAACAAACCAGGCGCAAAAGAACAAATTCATGACTCCACTTGCACGCTGTATCTAAAACAGTCAAACTCGTTGAAACGGAAAGCGAAATGGTGTTTGCCAGGGGCCGGGGGTTGCAGGGTACTGCAGCTGTTTAATGAGTATAGAGTTCCGGTTTTGCAAGATGAGAAAAGTCCTAGAGATCTGCTGCACAGTAATGGGAATATATTTAGCACTACTGAACTGTACACTTAAAAATAGTTAATATGGTAAGAAAACAAAAAAAGACTGACAAAGCTCTTTATATATTTACATAGAAATATCTTAAGGTTTTATTGTTAAACAAAAAAAGGAAGCTGAAGAATCGTGTGCATTGTATTCTTACCTTTTGAATAAAAATGGAGATTTTTAAGAACATTTGCTTGCATTTACTGGAATATGCAGAGAGAAACTTTGGAAGTTTACTCGAGAAGCTAAACTCACTCTTGAACTGAGAGGAGCACAGGGGGTTCAGGCGAGAACATGACAGACAGCAGAAGGGGGTAAGAGGGAGGCTTTGCACAGGCTCGGTTAATTTTTATTCATTTTTAACTCATGAGAATGGAATTCATTTTTAAATTGCATTTTTAAAATGAGAACTTTTTCTTTTCCGTCAGAAGGTCAGTAGACTGGAAGTCCTAGCTGAGTGAAAGCATCTCTTAGAAAGATGGAAGGTTTTGAGCAAAAGTGGGACCCTTGTATCTGAAATTTTAGTTGAGGTTTAGTTTTCGATGGTGACCTGGTCCAGAAGTACGGCCACGGTAAGAGGTGGCTAGTTTGGCTGCAGGGTGTGGTGAGGTGCATGTCCTGAGAGCCCCAACTTCCATGTGGTTGCTTAAGTCTCAAGGTGACTGGTGGTGAGATGGGGAAACTGAGGCTGAAGCCATCCCTGGGTGAGGGGCGTGTCCAGGGGCTGCCTGTGTCCACAGTGAGGCCACAGCCTGGCAGAGTTTGCAGTCCTAGCTTCAACACAGCTCGGGTTTCAGAGGGGCTGGGAGAGAAACAGCCCCCAGGCTGCAACAGAGAACAGGGGACTCTCTCCCCTGTGTCGGGTTCCTCGCCTGCAAAATGGAGTCATTAAGGGAATAAAATGGGTTTCATACATTTGAAGTGTTAAAAATCGGGCCAGATATATGGTAAGTGTATTAGTCAGGATTCTCCAGGATCTAATCAAGAGGATAGTTTACCTGCATCTGTATCTATACTACTTTATCTATGTCCCCCACTACCTCTGTCTGTTACTATGCACCTACAGGACATCTACGTCTGCACAGAGAAAGAGAAAGAGCTATAAGGAATTGGCTCATGGGCTGATGGGGCGGAGAAGTCCGTGTTCTGCCACCTGCAAGCTGGAGGCTGGGGCAGCTGCGGGTGTAGCTGTCAGACTCTGAAGGCCTCAGAGCCAGGACAGTGGATGGTGTGAGTCCCAGTTGAAGGCAGCAGCAGGTGAGATGAGATGTTCTAGCCCAAGTAGTGAGGCAGAAAAGAAAAATGCAAGTTCTCCTTTTGCCTTTGTTCTATGCAGGTCCTCCACGGCTGGGGTGGTGGTGCTCCCCCGGGGAGGGCCCTCCGCTGAGCCCAAGTGACATTCACGCAGTTCTCATCTGGAAACACCCTCACGACACACCTAGAAACAATGCTTGTTCTGGGCACCCATGACCCAGACAAGTTGGCACATCATGGTAACCGTCCCTGGTAGAGCCAGAGGAACAGGGCAATGCAGAGAAGTTGAGCCCAGGGTCCTTGGCCCAGAGGACGCTTTGAGAGGCAGGAATGGGAGTGGCTGCCAGTGGGCGCTGGGATCCCCGTGATGATGGGAGGTGGCCTCAGGGGTGGCCACTGGTGCCATGAAGGTAGGCGGGGTGGGGGCCTGACAGGGCTGGCTCCATGGGTCTTTGGGCAATAATGACCACATCACAACAACCACTATGGCACGTAGCACATGTCCCTTGTTGGCACTTGTGATGTCTTCGGGCAGGGGGAGACTGACAGGAAGAGGCCTGGCCAATGTGGGTCGGTGGGACTGGGTGTGACATGGGTGTCACGTGCACCGTGAGTATCCCCTGCAACCCCGGTGCACCAACCTGTCTAACAGACGTTGGCCTCTACACACTGAATGCAAAGAAGGGCACCATGAAAGAGGATTTCTTGTCTTGTCACTGTGGAAACGATGTAGTTTAATACACTTTTGTTTACTCTGTGTGGAGAGGTGAAAGAGCGAGTCAGTTCTCAGAGTAAGTGATGGAGCCCCCGTCTTCCACAGGGGCTTATTTTAATGACGAAGAAGGGGAAGAAGAAAGGTAATAATCCCTAACATTACAAATAAATGATTTGTATATTAAGAAAGGATTTCTGTTGTCTTTTCTAATGCAGGCTACATCTGTATTAAAAGTTGTGTAAAATTATTTTGTACTATTGCAAACATTACAAGACACATAAATTATTTCTCAATGTTTCTTTACCTGCTGAAATACTGTGTTTCCTCTTTAAGGGAAAAACAGATTGATCTTTTCTGTGGTGGTGCGTACAGGACCCGAGAAATTGCCGTAACCGAACTTCCCAAAGATGCACCATCATCATAAATGTGACACTTTACTGGTTCTCAGTGCACACATTTTAAACCACAGTAAATTATAGATTTTATTGGAACTTATATATTTAATTTATTCATTAGTATTTGTATATATAATTACATTATAGCTATTCCATTTTCTTTTTATAGTAGGTGAAGGAGTACATGGTTCAAGCATTATTAATTAAATTTGTAAGACATTTATTTTCAAAGCACTATGAATTCCGTGTGCAAATAACGTCTTCAGAGCACAGTAGAGGGTAGTTTGGAGGAAACACAATGCCATCCATTGATTTTAAAGCATGAGTTTCAGTGGAACCTGAATGGTCTGTGTCTCTCTTTAACAATCTTTTTTAATTTTTTAAAATTCTTTCGCGAGACAAAAAGAACTGTTTTTATCTTAGGAAAATGTCCCACCAGTATGAGGTGGTAGAATTGTAAAGCTTATCTACATACTGATATTTGAAAGTACTGTATCAGCAACTCAGTATCATAAGCAATTTTCTCCATTGCTTTAGTTTCCTTTATAAGTACAGCGGCTGGTTTTTAAGAGTCTCATAAAGTTCAATGAGTGCTTGCATAACATTCCATAAATTGGATTATCTTTGCATCAGTGGATAAAGCACAGATTAGCTTGGGGCAAAAGGTTGCAAAGAATGAATCAAGTAGCCGAATGTCACATGCAACGAGCTCAGGCACCAGGGGCTAATGCTCAAAGGGTTACAAAGATACGATCTTTGACGCTGTAGTCTAACATCTGATTTCAACCTTCTCTTCATGATCTGCAATAAAGAACTTGCATTTCTGCTCTGATGATTTTGAGCAGTTTTCCAGGCCAGGTGATGAATAACTGCCTATGTATGTGCTGGTGTTGTTAGTGTAGCAAATGGGAATGTAATCCAGCATGCTCCCTCCACAACTGGCCAGTGGCCTCTGTGACTGTTCGCAGGACTGTATCTGGCCGGTAACCATCACAGATCTGCCCCTTACAGATGACTAAAGGGCATGTCACTTACAGTGGCTGCTGAATCACTTTCATTTTATTCCTCCAAGAAAGTCTGGTCCTGATAGTTCTTTGCCCAGTGGCAAAGGTGTTCCCACCTAGACGTGCAAGAAAAAAAACAAAAACAAACAAACAAACAAAAATCACCTTGGGCAGCACAAGGAAATCTTGTTAATGAGGCCACACAAAAGCGTAGAAGGCAGAGCCTGCGCCTGGCCAATTAGGTGATGCTGCAAGAACAGTTCAATTAGCACATGATACAGGTTTTCAGTAATTGAGATAATAAATCATTGATGCATCGCACATTCTAAAGTTCTCCTTAAATTCTCCTGTTCCATTTTTGGCATAGGGGTGACAAATAGAAGTAATTATGTTGGTTAGCACCAAACCATCACCTAAAAAACAAATTCTTGAGGCTGGCATTAACATTTCACTGATAATACTCTTTTCATAAATCGTGGCATTCCTGTTAAATTATTCATGCAGCGTTCTATGAGAACACATGACAATTTTTTAAAAATGTATTCTTCATAGCATCTTGCAATCAGCTAGAATGCCAATCCATGGGTTATTTTTCTGAATCTTGCCATCTGAATGTTCTGAATAAATTTTACTTTATTCAATAAGTTTCCCTGTTGTTTCCAAGCATTCCTTTTATGATTTCTGCAGCTCCCTTCTATTGTATTACCTTTCTATTTTATTTTTCCCTTCGTCTTGATTTCCCTTTATATCTGCCATGAGCTTCACTTTACTATTTTTGCAATCTATCATTTCAGCTTTGAAAAAGAATATTTCCTATTATCTGATCTTCCCTTGATGTACTTAACTTTGTGACACTCGTATTTCTCGGAGTGACCTTTCTGATATAATTCTTTGGTGCTACATCTTGAAAGTGCCTGCTGACAGATTTAGCGGGTGCCCTTTTAATTCCCATCCTGGAACCACCCTACCTGTCCGGAACGTGCCTCCTGCCAGCCCTGAGCTGTCTGCGCTTCTGAAACCCGAGGCACAGCGATAACTCTCGCACGTGCCACTCCAGAGTTCCCGCACACATTTTTCTCTTTGGAATTGTCAGATGACTTTTTCATAGTTATTTGCCTAAAGAAATCTAAAGTCAATGTAATGGAAACATATAGACATCATCACGTAGCCCTGTCTCGGGAGGAGGATTGATGTATGCCTCGCCGAGCACGGTTCCAGGGGCGCATCAGGGCATGAGCCGCCCGTTCTCCTCCGCGGGTGTTTGGTAACCCCCGTCCTCGCTCCCACAGTCCTGCCTCGTGACTGTCCAGTGCGAAGAGTCTTCTGTCGGTTTGGACCATGCCATCGTTCTACCACGGTTGTCCTGCGTCGTGATCTGTTTCTCACGGCGATGGCAGCCCCGCCCTGCCGCCTGCCTTCCCGTGCCAGACAGTACAGGAGCCTGCTGTGTCCTCGGCGGAGTCGCACACCGTGAACTGTGCATCCAGCACCAAGTCCCAGGCAATGGGCGACACCAACCAACAGCGTCCCCTCCCATCCCTTTGAGCTAACATCTCATTTTTATGCTTTCACACTCTACTCTAGGCCATGATGCTCGTTTTTTCAATAAATTAAGGTAAATTATTTAACAAGAGATTATAAAGACCCTAGTATTATTCTACAAGTAGATGTTACCGTGTACTGTGGACCGTGTATTGGGCGCACAGTAGGAAAAGGGACAGATGAGTTCTCCACCCTCATGGCAATCCCATGTCTAATGCAGCAGCGCGACAAGCTACAGAGAAATCCGCGGTAAGTGCCATGTGGGCGCCCACTGAGGATGGACGCAAAGCCCGTGTATTAGACTTCCTTCGCCTCTGGAACAGTTGGCCACAAAGTGAGCAGTGGGACTCAGCACACACATCTTCGACAGTTCTGCGGGCCGAAAGTCTGACACGGGGTCGGTCGGCCGGAGTCAAGGGGTCAGCAGGGCTGGGTTTCTTTCCCCAGGCTCTAGAAGGGAATCCGTTTCTTGGCTTTCTCAGCTTCTGCAGACCACTCATATGCCCTGGCTCGTGGCTCTTTCCTCCTTCTCTGATGCCACAAGCAATGGGTTTCTCACGTCATACCGCTCTGACACTCTGGTGGCACGAAGGACCCCTGTGGTCACATTGGCCCCACTTGGCTCAGGCGGAATCATCTCCCTATTCTAACTTCAGCTGGTAAGCAACTTTAATCCCATCTGCAACCCCAATTCCCGTTTGCCACAAAAGAGAACACAGCCACAGGGTCCAGAAGCGGGGAGGTGGACACTGGAGCCAGCATTCTACCACGAAGATGGTGCAAAACAGGACGCCTGGCAGGCCAGTGTCTAAGTGAGACACCCAAGAGGAGACACCAAGGAATCACAAAGTAAGTAGCGGAGTGGAAGAAAGAAATGCGTTTCCAGACGGTGAGATCTCCAGTTGCGATCGTCGTGCCACAAGGTGGAGAGTCTGACAGATTCCACGGGCAGAAATAAGAGCATCAGGACGGGACACAGAAGGAAGGAAGGTGTGAGGAGGTGAGCCCATGGTTTCAGTCGGACAGAAGTGGAGCCGACTAAAGGATCTGGTTCCTTATCCTTGGGATAACAGGAATGAATGTACTGATGCACTTTTAGTACAGAGGAATGCAATAAGAGTTGCATTTTTGAGATGTTTGCTCAGAATTAGCATTAAAAAGCATAAGGGGTGGGTCAGGATTTGGAAAATGACGGCAGAGAGCTGGTAGGGGACCTTTCTAAGAGGCCAGAGATGATGAGGCACCTGCTAAAAGTTTGATCTTAGATATGTTCTTTCTATTTACTAGTGCAAAGTGATTCATTGAGTCACTCCAGTGGTAACTAAGTCACACCCCATGCTAGGAAGACTGCAGTCTTCTAATATTGAGGGTTCAGTGCTAGAAGTTGGTAAAGAAAATGCCAGCACAGGTTGGGGGAAGGGAGTCAGTGAAGCAAAGGCCCTGGAGAAGCCAAAGATAAACTGCTTATTCAATTCCTCATACATGTGATGATTATCTAAAAAATATTTACTGGAAAATATAGTCTATGATCTTGAATGCACCATATTACACATATAGTTCTATATTATTGTTTTGATCAGTAATTATTTTCTTAAAAATATAGCTCCAGAAAATGTTGATAATGCTGGTACAGGACAGGCTTTAACTACAGGCTAAAGAAACCACTGCCCCCACCTAAAATTCAGGAATGCAAGCACACCTGGGGAGGGAATGGCACCTTGAGCTTTTCAAATGACATTCATCCTGATACACTGTATCATGATGTACTTAATAGTTTATCTTAAGGTATACTTTGTATATGCATTTATTAAATTATTAACAGTGCATTAACTAAAAGAAATCCTCTCCTGAAGCTTAGTTTTAGTTGTTTTTATATAATAGTATAGTAAATGGAGTAGAGTAGAAATTTCACATATTACCATACTGGTAAGCTAAGCAATAGGAGTTATACAGCTCAAATTGCATGTGATTTTGTGATATTTCACCAAAGGCATTATTTACATGAAAGTCAAAATGATGAAATACAAAGAAAATGATTCTATGTTGACCAGATGGATCTCGTTTTCGTTTCTTGTGCAGAGAGCAAGATAGCATCTCAAGGGCATGAGCCTTCTCTTGCTGCCTGCCCGGCATCAGTGGGGATGATGACATCTCCCCAATAACCACCTCCACGATCGGCGTTTTGTGAACACGGCTGTGTTTAATCCATTCTGGCCCCTGAGCATGTGCTGCCTTGTTGAGTGTTTTCTTTTTTGATCAGAACATGGAGCATTCGGGGTTAGTATCTATTATTTACCAGCAAAACAAAATCTCTAGTCCTAAGGAAGGTGTTGTGTAATCTATTATATGAGAATGGACTCTTCCATTAGTGATCTAAAGTATGTTTGGAAGGAAGAGATATTATAATTGATAAGTAGATTTGATTATGGAATTGAAAGGAACACACAAAGATTTTGCAATCATGATTGAAAAAAAGCAGTGTGCATACAAATTTATACTAAAAATCCTGAAATACCACAAATATGAAAAACTGGGCTTTGAAAGATGTAAAGATAGATAAATGAAGAAAAGTCTGTTTACGTGATGGTTAGAAAATTTATAGAATTTAGCATATTTATAGAACTTCATGAGGGTCATTAAACTACATTATGCAAGTGGACTTAAGTAAATTGTATAATAGTGTCATGGATGGAGAACTATAGTAACTGTTGAGCACCACAGATGTTTTAAATTATAACTAAATCAGGGAATGTAATTTTTAAGATAGTGGAAGGTAATTACACTAAGTGTCCAAAGGAGATGAGATTCTGTGTGTTATATATTGCAATTTGGACCCCAAAGCACATCTAATATTATTTTCACAAGGGAAGTATGTTCTTCTTTCAGATGTATTACAGAGTTATAGTTTGAAATGTAATGATAGACTTGTGCATTTGGAGGAAGATAGGTTAGACTGAGAAAACAGTGAAAAGGCATTGTTGTAAAGAGCTCTCTAAGAAATAATATTTATGAAATTGAAAAAGATATCATTTAGAAGTTTGATAGTGTTAAGCTAACATTTAGGTCTGTAATTCATTATGAATTTATTTTTGTATATGCTGCAAGGTATCGATATAGGGATTTTCTTTTTTATTTTTGTTGTGTTTTTGGTATTTTGCACATAAACACCTGTTTGTTCCAGCACCATTTGTTGAAAAGATTATAATTTCTTCATTGATTTGCTTTTGCAACTTTGTGAAAACTCAGTTGTCTGATGTGTGGATCGATTTTTGGTCTATACTTTGTTTTACTGATCTATTTTTATATCAATACCACACTATCTTGATTACTATAGCTTTATAATAAATTTTGATAGAAAATAATATTTATCTTTTAAGTTTTTCTTCTATCTCAAAATTCTTTTGAGCCGTTTTTTGAGATAAAAGAACTATTCTAGGGAAAACATAAAGTCTTTTCTCTCATGCACTACATTAGTAAATTTTTTGCCCATTATATGGATCTTCTCAAAGAAATAGCATTTAATTTCATTGATTTTCTCTATTATTTTCTGATATTTATTTTATTTTGCCTTCTCTGTTCTCTATAATTTCCTTTTTATGCTGCATATTCGTTCTTCTTTCCCTAGATTCTCAATGAGAAAGCTGAAGTTATTGATACAAATATCTTTCTAATATAGGCATTTATTGCTACAAATCTCACCCCTCCCCCTACCATGTCCTACTTTAGCTTCCTCTAGAAGGTTAAAATTGCTGGTTTTCTTTTTTATTTAGACCAAAAATATTTTTAATTTCTTAATTTTTGATTTCTTCTTTGATACATGGGTTCTTTAGAAATGCGTTATTAGTTTCCAAATATTTAGGATTTTCTAGAAATGTTTTTAGTATTGATTTCTAATTGAATTCATTGCAATTGAAGATACTTTTTATGAATTGAATTATTTTATGTTTACTGAGATGTGTGTTATGACACAGAATGTGCTCTGTTTTGGTAAATATTTCCTGTTCTAGAAATGTCACTAAAAGTTGGCTGATAATATTGTTTAAATATTCTGCATCCTTACTGATTTTCTGTCTGCTCATTCTGCCAATTATTGAGAGAGAGTATTAAAATATTTGAATAGAATTATTGATTTGAATATTTTCCCATATAGTTCTATTGGATTTTGTTTCATATATATTGACTCTGTTATTAAGTTCATAAACTTAAAAATTCTTAGGTCTTCTTGATAAAATGACTCCCCTAAATTTGTGTAATCACTTTGTCTATATGTGGTAATACTATTTCTGCTGCTATATACTTTGTCTGATATTAATATAGTCATTGCAATTTTCTTTTGATTAGTGTTATCATGACTATCCTTTTTCAACATTTTCTTTTTAGCCTATTTTGTCTCTTTATATTTAATATAGGTCATCTCTATTTTTTTAACATGACAATCTCTGCCTCTTAATTTGGGTGCTTAGACCATTTACATTTAATTCAAGTTTTGATACAGTTAGGTTTACAACTATATCTTGCAATTTCTTTTCTAATTGTCCCATCTGTTCTTTGTCTCTCTTATCCTTTCTTTTTGACTTCATTTGAAATAATTGATTATTTTTAATGATTTAAATATTTTATCTTAGACTAATTAGCTATAACTCTTTTATCACAGTCCCAGTTTAAGTGATATAATGCCACTTCATTAAAAATATTATAGTCATAAACTTTTATTTCCTCACCTCTCAAATATTATAGTATTGTTGTCAGACATTTCAGGTTTACTTTATATTACAAATACCATGGTACATTGTTATTATTTTATATAAACAATTAACCAGCTTTTTAAGGGATTGAAGTAATAAGAAGGAAAACTGCTCATGTAGTTCCTGTTCCCAGTGCCCTTCATTCCACTGTGTAAAAGTCATGGTCATCCCCATCTTTGTTCCTCTGTACATAATGTGTTTATTTATTTGCCTGCTTATAAGATTCTTTTTTTGGTAGATTTGAGTATTTTGATTACAGTGTATCATGTGTATAGGTTTTTGTTTTATGTCTCTTATGCTTGGAATTTGTTGAGTTTCTTGGATCTGTTGGTTGATGATGTTCCTCAAATTTGAGAATTTTTAGCCATTATTTCTTTCATCACCTTTTTCTGCCACCCCTTCCCATTCTCAGAGAGTCTGAGTGCACGTACATTAATCCATTTCAAGTTATCCCACAGGTCATTGATGCTCTGCTCATTTTACATTCTTTTCTTTCTTTCATTTAATTTATTTTCTTTTGCAATGCCTTTAAGTTTGCAAATATTTGCTTTTGCAGTGTCTAATCTGAAATTAATCTCATCTAAGTGATTTTTTCATAATATAGAGAGTGTTCATTTTTCCAAGTTCAACCTGGATTTTCTATATGTCTTCCAAGTCTTTACAACATTTTGAACATATTTGAGAGAACTGAGTACAATTTGAGAAAATGTTTTTCTCTGCTAATTCTAATGTCTGTGTGATATCTGGTTGCTTTTGATTGGGTAATATTTTTCTTCATTATGTCTCATGTTTTCTGCTTCTTTAAATGCCTGGTAATGTTTTATTGGTTCCTGGACATTGTAAATTTTATCTTTTGGGTTACTGGATATTTTTGTGTTTCTATAAATATTCTTGATCTTTGTTCACAAGGCACAGTTATGTTACCTGGAAACAGTTATGCCCTCTCTGGTCCTGCTTTCAAAGCGTGGCAGGTGGACAGGAGCAGTGACCAGTCCGTGGCTAGTCACTCCCTGCACTCAGATGAGACCGTCCTGACTACCCCACCCAGTGCTCGTGGCTCATAGATTTTTGTTGTCTGTTTTGGTGAAAATGGGCACTGTTCCAGTTTTGAGTGAGTGCCTGGCACTGTTACCTTGACTCCTTTCTGGGGATTCTTTCACCAGCCTCTGGTGGTCTCTCCCCTAATATATTCTGAATGCTCTGGAGGTACCTTATGCGGGTCTCTTGGAGACTATCTCCATTCGTCCCTCTCCTCTTTGGTACCCGGCTATGCACAGCTGTAGCCACCGCTGCCTCCCTGGTGCTCAGTTGCATCTTTTTAACTCCAGGAGTCCTGAGTCCCACTGGGGACCTCCCGCCCTGCACGCTGGCCTGAAAACGCTCCGGGCAGTGAGCGAGGACAGTAGCACGGCTCGCCAGCTTTGCTTCCACATCTCAGGGGTCATCCTTGCCTGATGTCCAATGTCTTGAGATTCAACGTGTCATATAGTTCATCTCCTGTGCAGCTGTTTCGCCAGAGGGATAAATCTGTTTTCTCTTACTCCATCTTGTTTGGAAGTGAATTTCCTAGAATAAATATACTTTTATAACCAAAATCCTGCCATTATATATGGCTATTTAAGTTCAATTAGAAATTGTCATAAATAAAAGATAAACATGTTTTTTATTCATGTATTCTAAGGGTGGGGCATGTAAAATTCCTAAAAGTAATTGAAAATTTCAAACAATTACTTTTCTCCTCAGTTGGGGAGCACTCGTATGGTGCCCCCGTTATAGCAAACCTATCACTACACTTGTCCTAATATGGTGACATCACATCTCCTGTTTTGCAGTATTATTTTGGTGTATGTCATGCCTCTTTATGAGATTTGACACTATGTCCTCCGAACTTTCCTTAGCCAGAGCTTGGAAGAAGAATCTCCTGCCAAGCCCTACCCGCTCCTCTGCTCCAAGCATAGACATGCCTTGTAAATATATGTAAAATATGTATTTTCATAGCTATCAGCTTTTATATTGACCTATAAGTGATTCAAAACAAGGAACTACCCTAGAGAATCAGATTATATGCAAACCAAGCACTTCCTTCCCATAACACTTAGTGTTTAGATTGTTCGGTTTGCGATCCATTTAATTAACCTCTTTAATTAAAAAAAATAAATTAAAGGTAAGTGGAGGGTCACAGTTGCCAAAACTCCCGGTGAGAGTTTCCTTCCACCGCCTGAGTCACTGGGACTCTGTTCTGCTTGGTTGCCCTGCTGGCTGCTGTGGAAATTTTAATGGTGCTATCTTATGCAAAGGGTGCACTCTACAAGTAAAACAAATAAAAATGGGGAAATGCACACTTTGTACCCTGGAAAGGTCGCATGCGCTGGCACCAAAGATGTGGGTTGCAATAACAGGAGAAAGGAGCTGGGCGGTGGGAGTCTGCAGGACTCGTTTCGGAGGAGAGCCAGTGACTGAGCGCCGGAGTGATTTACTGCGCCATCCATTATTTCCTGCTTGTCATTTAAGCAGGCTATCTGTATGCGTGGTAGGACCAAGAGGGCAAAGAGGAGGTGGACGGCATGATTTATAGGTGAGGGCAAACACCTGTGGGTTAAGCAGCTCAGAAATTAGCCACAAGTAGCATATTAGTGCAGCTAATCAGGCACGGTTCAGTATTTGGGTTTCTTGATTTGCCCATAAATAAGCTTCTATGTGGCTACCCCGAGGCCTTGTGGTGATTAACTGCCTTGACCTACAGTAACATACACAGATCCAGCAGCACAATGGGGTTTGCAGTTGCACGCTGTAATCGTGTGATTCTAAACTTGCACGTTTGTGGGCAGAAGGGCTGTGAGTTTTGAGAACCGTGTTAAGGAGTCTTATCCGAGTACTTAACAATCAATTTACTTTTCACTCCTGTACTCCCGTTATTATGTTGACAACTTGTAGGCTCAACTGCCTTGTGACCAGTCATCGACCATAAAATATTTTCTACCTTAGTGTCTGTTGCAGAAATGGAAGGAATTCTCATCCTAGGGTGTGTTCGTGTTAATGCAGCCATGTTTAGTGACATTCAAATCCTTTGTTTTATTTTTTTGTATTATTTTGTGTGCGTGTGTGTGGGAGCCTTTCTCACTGGCTGGCGTGTGTTGGTGTTTATCTGCAGGGTCCCCTCATGTCACTTCCATTTACAGCAATGAGGCCAGATCATTTTATGCTCAAAATAAAAGTCAGCATAACTGGACAACAGTGTCATGGCCCTGTTAAAAATCTGTTATGCATCCACGCACCAGATATTGCCCCGTCCTTTGATCCTAGAGAACAGAGAAGAGGAGTAATAAAAACCAGGCTGTCAGGACGCTGGGGCAGATAATCTCTGAGCGTCAGTGAAGGCCTTGATTAATTATGGGGACAAGACAATTGATCTAGGTGACCAATGTGGTGAAATTTTACAGGTAAATATAGACACTCCAAAGCAAGTAACAATTCACCAGGAGAGCCAATATCTTCCCATGTTATTAAGACAATTTCTGAATCCCTTAGTCTGTTCTATGTAGGTTATATTACCACTGAAATTCTTTCAGCCGCGTAAAAATCTGGTTACATTGGAAGAGTCATTACTTTGCCTTGTTCAGAAGTCTTTCTCCGGCTGATTCCAGGCCCCTGTACAACTTGGGAAGAAAGGGACGGAATGATCATATCGCTTGCAGAGTCTCATTCTTAGAAGTGTGTGAAACATACTATTTCAGTTAGCAGTGGATAGAGCAGTGAAGTGTAGCTACAGAGTGGTTAGAACCTGTAGTTAAAATGTGCAAATGAAGAGAAAGTAAAAATGGAAGCACTGTTGTGAAGGAGCTACCCACAGGATTTGGTAAACAGGTGGCATTTTGGGTGCCAAAGGGAAGAAAAGTCAGAAATACTCCAAGATTACAAGGCTGGGAGAGTGGAACCACTTCTGGAAACGAAAAAGTTAAAAGCAGTTACTGAAAGATAGTAAACTATTTTAAGTGTATTTCCATTTGTGAGTTAATAAATGCAAGAGAAACCCAGCTGGGATCTGAGTGCTCAACCCCCTCTGCCGTGAGAGTCACATCTTAAACCGAACAGGACTCTTTGGATGGTACCCCTAAGGCAAGTATGTGTCGAATGAATTGCAAATCCTGACCTGCTAATAGCTTTCCCAGGAGCTTGCTTCCTGTTAGAAACCCTTCAATGACTTCATCCATTTATGTGTGGAAAAATCTTGCAGTTGCTAGTTGCAGCCCTGGTTGGGAATGTTTCCACAGTATTGTCAGTATGTAAGGAGCATGGGCCGGGCCCCTCAGCTGTTTGTCACATTCCCCGTGCAGTGAGCAGTGACTTTGTGTCCCAGCAGCCCCGTTGAGGGCCCTGCCAGTGCTGGGGCCGGGAGCTCAGGGACGTGCCTTTGGCCTCTCTCAGGTCGTGTGCACTTGCTTCAGCCCAGGAGTCCAAACACTGATGCCCTATGGCAGAAGCAGGTGGCAGAGGTGGCCAACAAATATTCCCCTCCCTGAAATAATCACTGGCCTCATCACAATTACTTAATTCCCCGGACTCGAGACTGTGCCTCTGAGCGTCCAGGTGGGGCTGTGTCAGTAGTTCCTGCCCGTGGACCTGGAGTGGGCGCGGTGGGTCACTTCTAGGTGGATGCAATTAGGAGTGGATGGGCCTTATCCGTGCTTTAACCCCACGCACTCTGCACCCCCAGGCCTCCAGCGACTCCAGCATGTGAAGCTTCCATGTACTCATAGCCTGAGTCCCTGCATCGCCACTTGGTGGAGACACTTCTGTGGACCACCAGGTCCCCATTGGAACTGCGTGCCTGTTAGCAGTGGCTCTTTGCTTCATGAGCCACTGAGGTATTGGGGTTGCATGTCACTGAAGCATACCCAGTCTACCCTGACTGAGGCAACCGCTCTCTACCCAGGTAGCACTGGGCAATGTCGCTATCTTCACAGTGTGTAGAGTAGCACAGTGGGACTTACATGAATGACTGCGTGGAAAGTACTTACAAAAGTGCATGATGAGCACCCAGGAAATAGCAGTGGTTGTAATTATCGCATAGAGAATTTAGTTTCTGTATGGATTTACCCAGAACGGCGTAGATGGGAAAACAGTCCTCGTTTCTCTAGTGAACAAAGTGAGCGTTCTTCCCAGCATGACTTTTTAAAATGGAAAATATCACAGATGATTCCCCTTTGGTCTTTCTGTTCCCTTCTCATGATTATTATTCCGGGATGATCGACTAACATAAACCTGTTTCAATTGTGTAATATTTTATATCCTATGATTTGGGAGAACATTCATTTCCCATCAAAGCCATTTAAGAAATTCGTTCCATCAGGAATACTAACTGAAATTTGTTTGAAAGACGGGGGAAAAAAGCCTCAGGTCTGTTGTAAACTTCATTCATCCTGGGAGATCAACTTAGCTTACAGTAGTTTCAATTAATTCCTAATTACTTTTGTGTCATCCGTATATAAGAGGAGACACAGGAGGAGCACAGAATACTAATTTCTAACACCGTTTCTTCCTCAGAGTTGAAAGAAGGCTGTGCTTATTAGGAACACTGCAGTGGTGGGAATCGTCATTAGTGATTCTTTACATCTGTGTTTGTCTACCTCTGAGGAGCTTGAGATAATGCGTCCTTCACATATTTAAAGAAAAGAAAGATTAAAGAGAAGATCTTACTTATTTTCTCATGAACATCACATGCTTAAATATTTAGCAAGATGTGATTTCACATAACTGAGAAAACCCTCTCTGGAATTACTGACCATTCTCTCGCTTTGAAAGGAGTCGACAGGACATACGAGAACATCGGTATGTTCCAAAAACTGGTAATACTTTCAGATCTTAAGGCAGCTCTTATACCTAGAGGAGTGGAGGGGTTTCCCGCAGCTGATGCTGGGCTTCCTTGCAGCCTAAACCACTCCTCGGGAACAAGTACTTGAAAAGCAAGAGGGTATGTGAACAAAGGAAGTCTTCTTTTTAGAGTGCCTCTCCAAATCATTTTTGTAGAGGAAGCCCAAATCAAATTCTACCTTTTTATTAAGGCAGAAAGAAGGAGGTCCCTCTTGGCACTCATGTTATAAACTCCTTGAAGTGCTAGAAGCTGTGACAAGAACAGGCTTGTTTCTGCTGGGACTGTAACATAACAGGACCTTCTATCTCAGGCCCACGTGACTGGTTCTTTTGCCACGACTTGTGATGGTTTAATCCTGGAGATCTGGGCAGGGGCTCTTGCAGATACAGCCGTGGTGTCACTGTTGGTCAGAGAAAATACCAGCTGCCCTTGTACATTTAGCTTTAAGGTGAAGCCATTTCTTTGCCTTTGGTGATATTTAAAATACATTTCCTAGTAGTCACCGTATTGCACATGCCTTCTCCATATGGAGGTGTTAAGTTGCTAACAAATATTCTTCACACATATTTGATGCATATTGTCTCTCAAAAATAACCTACCATATTATTTATTTTACCTTCCCCTTTGAGAATTCCTTATCGTTAGTTGTAAAATATTTTATTTGCATTACTGAGGTGATGAATAGCTTTATCTCTGAAATCCTAAGCTCTTTTTCTCTGCCACATAGTCATTTGTAGAGTCATATATCAAGTTAAGGGTTTCCCTAAAAATTTTTATCACCAAAGATAAAGCTTTATGAATATAGAATAGGGCTTTTTCATAATAGGTAAGTGTAAAAATATTTTCAGAAACAGGATTCTCATATGTTTAATTCTGTTTAGTTTTTTTTTTTTTTTTTTTTTTGGCTAAGCCCAAATTACCCTTTCTGACCTTTCTGCTTACAACCTGCTCAGTAGAATCTAGCAGAGCAGGAACCGCATCTGTTTCGATCACCACAGTCCCTCCCTCCACCATGCAGGAGTTGCAAGATTAGCCACACGTTCAAAGTCATGGCTACTCTGAAACAAAGGGGTCCTGGACTGGAAATCCACAACTTTGCAGCTCAAGACACTGAAGCTTAGAAGACTATCTGCCTTGCCTAAGGTCACAGGGTGCTGGCAAGAAAGGTGGGCAGAGGGACCAAGGCTCCGGCCCCCAGATCGGGCAGGTGAGTGCTGTGATGCTAACGCAGGAGAGAAAGCCCAGGTTTTCCAGTGGCCACGTCTGATTCCAGTCCCCACCAGGGACTCTGTGAGCACAGACGCATTTATCCTCTAAGTCCTAATGAGTCATCTGGTAGCAGTTCCAACCTGGCGAGGCTGGTTGCAGGACACGTCAAGGCGAGACCTAAAAGACATTTCCCATAACGCTTGCTATATGCCATTGCTCAAAAATAAACTCCTTCGGCTTCCCTGTCCCTCCTCTCCTTTTACCAAACTACGCCGATGCAATAGATCCATCTGCTAGTCACAGGTGGTAATTGGAGTGGGGGGAGATCTGGCTTTTGAGAATCTTTCTAATTTTACTCTTCAATATGACTTGAACTATTGCCAAACATTTTAGATGATGAAATGTGTTTATTGAAAACAGCACGTTACTGACCCTCCCTGTGGCAGATGTCCCCTAAGATGGTCCCAGCAATCCCCACCTCTTGTCTTCCTCCTCTTGTGTCATCACCTCCCCTCAGACATGTCATGGCCCTATAGATTCAGTTATTAGGATAATAAATCATATTCCAATAAATCTTAGGATATGAGAGAAGTGATGGGATGCCATGTCCAAGACCAGGACACAAAAAGGTGCGGGGTCCCATCTGAGTCCTCCCTGGGGCTCTCTCTTGGACCCCCAGGTGCATGCCCTGAGGGCACCTTGACAACCTGCGGTGCACTTAGAGGGGGATCATTCAGTCCCAGAGGGGCCCTGAGATGACTGCAGCCCCGAAAGACAGCTTGGCTGCAACTTCATGTAAGGCTCAGAGCAGAGGACCCAAGTAAGCTATGCTAGTTTCCAGACACACCGAAACCATGCAACAATAAATATTTGTTTGTGGGGGGCCTCTACATTTTGGGGTAATTTTTTACACAGCAATGGATAACTAACAGTACACAATTCTGCAGCAAGTTAGAAACCTATAGCCTGGAGAAACATTTTTCTTTGTAGGTTGTTGTCAGTTATTTTTTTTTTTCTTCATTTTAGAATAAAGCCAAATTTCAATATATACGATGCTGAGATAACAAAATTAAAAATATCCACTCTTAAGAGATAAAGTCTCAGTAGACTAATATGATAAGAGAAACAGTTTAAGCTATGAACCTAGCTTGGTAAAATTGATACCATGTATATTGGTTTAAAAAATGCAAACAAGGTTAATAGCGTTAGGACACTCTAACGTGTCATTGCATTTAGACGTGTAATCCTTCATTCATTTACTTGACAGATACTGATCAGACACCCCACCAGGCATCAGGCTGCACAGCCATGAAGATGTTTAGGGCCAGAATGTGCCCTCAATAAAAATATAAAATAAAAATCCTTTTAAAATATAAAAAGATCATAGTTGACTCTTCTACTTTTCTGTTTTTAACCGGTTCCAACAACTTGTGAAAATCCTCCAACAAGATTGATAGGAAATTGTAGTTAAGGATTAGCACTTTGAATTATGAAACTATCCAGCTAGACTAACAAATGAGAATGGCCCAGTGACAAACATCTCATTTAAAGTAACTCTTTTATTTTAGCCAAAAGGAGGTTTTATATCTCAAGTACAGACAACTCAAAATGGCTACACGAAACCAAGGAATACTTGGAAAAAAAAAAAAGGAAAAAATAATTTATTGTGAGAACCCTGGACTGATATCTGATGATGCTTGGAACAGCCCTTGAGATGTCAAAGATGATAATACAGTAACAACATTTGGGAAGTATTTCTAGTCTTACACTTAGCCTTTTGGCAGGAATTTATTAAGACAGAATAAGCCTGTGACTTTTCAATTCCGAGTACAATTTGTTTCTCTAATGCATCTGCAGAAGTAATGTGTGATGGAATTTTTCCTTCCCCAGCCCCGCCAGTGTGGATGATGATATGCTATAATAGGTTCTCACAGGCCATATCTCAGCAATATAAAACACAACACATGTACATCTGTGGCCCAGTGTCAGTGCCCTAAATGTACATCAGAAATGCATTAAATCTTCTGATTGCTATTCTGTTTGTACAGCTTGTTGGTTCAGATTTTTTCCTGTAATGTACTCTGCTGATTACCTTGAATTATTGGGATATCCTTGGTAGAACAAGCACAACTTATTCAGAAATATGATCATAGAGACGTGGCTTGAGTCCTCTTGGTGTTAAGAAAAAAAAATATTTCTTGCAAGTTAAAACAGGTAACTATGTGCTTACTTAAAATCCCATCTCAAAAGAATTTTTGCTTTCAGGTAATCTCGTCAGCATAACCTTCCCAGAAAGCTCAACAGATTCTGCATATTTGAGGCACTGCAGGTGGGTTCACGTCTGTGCAGCCCTCCCTACTGAACGAGGAGGAGGAAGGAAAACAGTTTCTGGGTTGGCCTGTGCTCCGAGCAGGAAGAATGCCTCTTGGCCTCTTTCTGCACCACGCGGAAGGGTGCGCGAATGCACCTCAACATACGTAACATTGAGAGTGAAAGTTGGAAATGTTTTTTAAGGATCTAGCAGGGTCATATTAGCAATGGCTAACATAGAAGTTGAAATAATATAATTGCTGGCAAGGAGCCTGTGTGTGTGTGTGTGTGTGTGTGTGTGTGTATTTAATGTGTATCACACAATATCCTTTAGGTTGGTTTTTGATTAGTGAAAATTGGTTGATCTGATGAAACTACAAACCTTTGTTCCTTTTCTCTTCTGCCCAGTGGCATGATTCTGTGACGTTTAGAGATGTGCTTAATGCCCAAGGACCAATGATATGATGAAGTTAACAGACCAAGATGCTGATGTAAAATATTCATTACCGGTTTTGTTCCGGTTACGTGAACAACAACAACGAAAAGAACTAGGCTGTTACTTCCACATACCTCTGCCTTTAATCTGAGATTTTTGTACACTGCTGTCATTTATCATCGTCATCCCAACACTAGGTTTTAAAGACTAACAGCTCACAGAACAGGAGGATAATGCTCTAAACAAATTGTAGCCCCAAATTTGCACAATCTAGAGTATCTACTATACACGTTGGGATTAAGGAACAGACAGGTGGAAGAAAGTACAAAGAATGTATTTGCATGACCTTCTCCAGAAGGTGGGAAGAGGGCAAGGCAAGCAGAACTGAATGCTTGCATTGAATTTTTTGGGACTGGTGACCAGGGGACATAATTCTGTGAGCATGTGAATTTCTGAAGTGCAAGGAGCCATTTGCACTTAGTATTTTCATGCACTTTTGACCTGACTTTTTTGTGATATTGCATTTAAAAAGCAAAGCTTTCTCTTCAGTTCATTTTCAACTAAAAACCAAACTACTCCATGAAAAGCTGTGTCTACATAGAACATTTTGTAAATTACGTATGTTTTAATGACTGTTTTTTTGAAAGTAGCAAAAATATTCACCGAAAGTATATTAATTTTATAGGCAAAGGAAAGTACTTAATTCAATGATCCTATCTCATTGACCTATGTAATTCAAGGTCTCTTGGAACAGGGGCTGAGATACCGGTTCAGTAGTAAAGTGTTTGCACAGACATGGATTCCTATTTAAAAGCTGCTTTACTTAGTTTTAGCCATTAACTAGTCAACTATCTTTAACATGCGGTCAGGGAATTTTCACCTGAGTGCTCAAATTGACTTAGCTAAGACCTATTAGTAATATTTGGTCAAAACTGCAAATGAGGGCATGATTAGGATTTATTTACAGTAATAGGTTTTTATAAAATATTTCTGATTTCTATAATGTGTTGGGACATTATTGTAAACTCACCAAAATCATTGTTTCAATTAATGCCTTAATAAATGCTTAACTGATGATCCAAATATCAGGATTATGTACATCATGAAATTTTAATAAGATCTTTAAACTCTACTTTTGATAGTGATCTCTTGGCAATTTTAATGTTAATGTAAAATAAGTAATACAAAGAGGAAGGAGGAAATGGTGAGATTAATAGCACAAACTATTAGAAATTTCAAGGCATTTTCGGTCTCAAAATCTGAACCTTTAGATTTTCTGCTCTCTATATCAACTCAGACAGAACAAAGAATGTTTTATAGTGTCTGATTAATCATCTTTCAAAATGAGGGAGATAGCTTTCCTGCTGTCCTTACAATTTATTGGCAGATATCAAAGTGCTTGGAAAAGTTTAGCAGACTGTTTAGATATAAACATTTAGTAATCTCATTAATATCACCATAGTGAAGAATGACTGGAAGCAAAGACAGGGTAGCAATGTAAAGGGGGCAAGCAAATAAACAAGTGCATATTTTAGTCCTTTACCTGTTGTTTATTACTGAAATAAAAATGCAAGCAATGTGAAAAACTTTAAAAGGCATCTTTCTCGAAAAGCTGATAATGGGCTAGCCTGTTATAGCAGCTGACATCTCCTAGTACACACAAAGAAGAGTTTATGTCATGGGAAATTAGCTGTGTGCAGTATTTTAATGTTAAAAAATTTGCAAGCCACAGACCTTGGTGCTGTTAATAATGTCAAACATGGAGACAGTTAAAAGGAGTTGTGTTGAATATGAAATTGTATTTCCATAGTTTCCCTTAGACACTTCATTTCTTTCTTTTGCTGACTTTTTAAATTGTCTCTTATGAAAATTTGTATTATTTCAAGGTATAGACATTTTGAGAGCAGTATCATTACCAACACCAATATTGCTGTTTTCGTAAGTTCTTGCGATTTGTGTGTATTGATTTTTAAGGAATGAATGGGCAGGGAGCCTGTGGCCTCTGCATGTGTAAATATTCTGGCAAGTCTCCTTCTAGAATGTTTCTTTCATGTGTCTATTTGTGTAGCCACTGAGTTTTCAGAAATTAGGTACCATCTGCTTTTAAGAAAGTTGTAGGATAATGCCAAAACTCTATTGTCCAGGATCTACAGTGTTTAGTAGCATGTGGCATGTATTTGTCAGCTCTTTTGTGATGCATTCTAAATACGTAATTACAGTATTTGACCAGCCGGAATCAGTGTGGCCTCGGACTGGGTCTCTCTCTTTCCGCACAACCATTCTGTAGAGGGTCCTGCTCATGCCTTGATTCCTCTAGCTTGGACTTTAGCCATGTTGATTATACATATAAGGTCCAGCCCCATGGCATCCTCTCTTTAAGCACCTGAAGGAATTGTTTCAACTTGGGTCTGTAATACAAATGTGACTCCTCAGTACAATTCAAGGAAGGAGATTAACAGAAGCAAGAGCTTTTAAGTTTGTTCATTTTGATCCTTAAGTGTCATCCATAGGCTCCGTGGGTTTTATACTCCCACAGGAACAGAGACATTGCAGTCATCTGTTTAAGAATTGGAGATGATTCTGTACTTCTCAGTCTTACTAAGGCATTCAAGGTCCTAACATGCAGCTGTGGGAGGGTTAGGGCGATCGTCAGAGATCAGTGGGAACTGGAATTATGTTCTTACTTGCTATTTACTGAGCACTCACTTGGCACTGGCTGCTAACAGCTTTAGATGCATCATCTCACTGAATTCACACAATTAAATAACTTCATGGAATAATTCAGGAGAAAGGATGAGGCTGCCCTTCCACTATCACAACTTTTATTATTGAGAAGACAACAGGCAAAATGTGGGATGATTCGTGACTGCACATCCACAACACCCATCCCGGGGGAACAGGAGTAGTGTACGAAGATGAGGGGCTACCTTTCTATGGTGGGGCTGAGTGTAGGAGGGTAAATGCTGTGGGTTACCAACTGGGATCTTCCTGTGGGATTGACACATCTATGTGTTGACTTGTAAAATGTCAACGTTTGCCTGTGATATATAACTATGTCTATGTCCTATCTGCATCTATATAGAATCTATGTCTATATCCTTCTCTATGCTTATATGTCAATATTAATATTGATATTGGCATTGATATCAGCATCTATGTCTATATCTATCTAGCTTGGCATTGACATCTACATCTGCATTGATGTCTACATCTATTTCTATATCTAATCAATGTCTCTGTCTATATGCCTGTATTAATATGGCTAACAATATCCGTGTCTATGTATGAATCTATATCCAATGAGAGTGTATAGCGAGTCCATATCTCTACCAATCAATATTGGCCTCTACATCTCTCCCTATACCTAGTTATGTCTATAAAGATATGGATGTGGTCATGTGCATCTACATATATATGTACACAATCCTTGTGTCTGTATTTTTCTGTAGCTATAACTGCATACTGATATCAGTATTGAAACTGGCATCAATATCAACATAAACATCTACATCTAGTCAAATGCTTTGTCTATCTGCATGTCCATGTCTATGTCTATATCTATATTTAGATACTGGCATCAGAACTGATATCTGCATTACTTTCTATATCTCTATATTTTATTATATTTATTTCTGTATCTAATCTATGTTTATGACTATGCTTATTTCTATATCAATGCCAACACTGAAACCAACATCGATATCAATGTTTCTCTCAATTTCTGTATCTAGTCTATTTCTACATCTATACCTGCATCAGTATAGATACCAATTTATACGCCTACATCTGTCTGTGCCTAATCTATGTTTATTTCTTTATCAGTATCCATATATCAGCATCAACATTGACATTGACATCAATGTGAACATTTCTGCTTATGTTTATGTCTTTATCTATGTTGGTTTTGATGCTGACATTGTCTTTGTGCACATCTAATGCCCAGGTACATCTTCATCTATACCCACGTGTACATACATGCCTATTCTACATGCAATGCCTGTCTGTAGCTGATCTCTATATCTATTTTGAGATCTATATCTAATCTGTGTTTGTCTTTATATCTACACCTTCATCTATATTAACGACAACATTAACATTGGCTTCTATATCTGTATCTATTTCTATATTTAATCTGTCTATAAATACATACACACATATTTCCATGTAACTCTACATCTAACTATGGGTATATATATGCCTATGTATATCTTTATCCACACAACTTTATCTATATCTATAACCTCCATCACCATAGTTATTTAGGGAGTTCATACACATTTCCCTGTCTGCAATGAGTACATCTTCCCCTCTCACCTGCCCCTGACCTCACAAATCAACTTTTCCTAAATATGAGCTATTACAAGGAACTTATGTTCAGATATTACCATAATGAGATAAAATTTGGTCTTAGAGTTATGGAAATATAGCGGGGAGTGCCCATTTGCATTCACCTTCAGCATTTCTATACATAGCAACCGAGAATTAATGACTGTAACAGAGACAGGCATTTCATAGTGGCAAAGGAGGCTTGCTGGGTGTTACTGGACAACGGTGGACTGACTTTTGTGTAGCTGGGAAGCTCTGGCAGGACCAAGCCAATTTAGTGTGTGTCCTGGTCCACACTCGATGGACTTTTCTTAGTGTGCTGCCATTCCTGCATCTTTGTGTGATCAGTGCTGTGTGCCAGGGCCAAAGAAGGTTTTAATGCAGACTTGTTAAAGAGAAGAAGACAGGAGTAAGGAGACCTCCTTTTTTCCCCAGTAGAGGGAGTGCACATTTTTTTTCTCAATTTATCCATCTGCACTTTTTTTTATTCTAGCATTTAATGTCATCTTCAACTACGTGGGCTGTATGTTTCTTATTTAGCATAAAAAATCAGCATGGTTTTTATTGGAGAGGAGTTAGAGAACTTCCAGGCTTTAAAAGGGCAAATGCTTCATTCTAGGCCACAGGTTGCTTTATGGTGCCTGTTTCTATATAAATCTTGTCTTTCCTAGTGTTTTAATCTCTGGCTCTGGGCCAAACCTTCCAAGTATTGACTGTGAATCCTTGTGCTTGACAACAGCTTCTGAAATGCACTCTCTATGTGGGGCCTGGACAATTGACTGAACAGGTGCACTTTCCCCAAGGAGAGGATAATAGAACAGTTGGCTCATTTGGCAAGAAAGAATCTGGTATCCACAAATTTGTCTGTGTGTGGATCCTGAGTCTGCCTTTTGCTTGGTATCTGCGCTGGCTGGTTCTGACTTGTTCTCCAGGTGAACTCCAGCTCAATCTTCCAGTTTCTTTAGGAGAGATTTGGTTAAGTTTCAGGAGAACGTGACTTGCTGCTGACAGGGAATCACTCTGCACCTGTTGTGTCCTTGTATATGATGCATAAAAAGGGCAGATACTGTAGACAGATCTGCATGACCTCCCGAGGCTTTGACTTTAGCACAAAGTGGTGGCCTTATTGTCTGCACCTGCCCCAGAATAAGTTTGCAAATCTAGAGTCGGTCAGGCCTTCCAGAAATGTTTTGTTTCCATTTTTAGTCTCCCTGTGTCCCACTGTCCTTGGATTTTCAGCCATATCCCTTTAGAAGTCCCAAGTTCCATGGCAAATGGGAAATTCAGGACTGCTCTTCTAGGGTTCCTCTGCCACCCAAGTCTTTCTTCCTTTTAAATTGTCCCCATTGCAATGTCACATGGCCTTGGTTTAGCAGAAGTGAGACTGAATCACACAACTGTGCTGTGCATCTCCTGCCTGTCACTCCTCATCTGATCTCAATACCATAGTGCCCTGCATGGGTTCCAGCAAGCTGAGCCACCGTGAGTTCGCTGGCCTGTAGCTGCCAGCGCATTTGGTGGGAGGAGGACCAGCAGGGATTTGGAAGAAAAGTACACAGCAAGGTTGGAGTAGACTTCCCTGTGGTGTCTCCGTGGCTAGCGTGTCCCTGATGTGTTGACCACAGATCTGGACACTTGGCACATCACACACCACCCTATGTCTGGATTTTAGCAGCTGTCCCTTCCCGGTAGCTCTTCAGTCCTTGCAGGTGGAACCACGTCTGGTTGTTATTAGCCTTAGGCACTGCACCATCCCTGCAATTCTCTGGAGTCTACCCACATTATTATACCTAATCCTTTATTAAAATCATCTCATGTTGAATGTGCCTTCAGTTTCCTGCTCTGTGTGACACAGAGGCCACACAGCTAATCCCCACAGGCTTGATTCTAGCGTTTGGTCTCAGTTAGATATTAACTTTAACTAGACTTTGAATAAACAGCATAATTACATATAATTAATTTAATTGGAAGTTTATGTATTCTCTTGAATTTTTTTTTTTTTTTTTTTTTGAGACAACAACGGTCTCACTATTGCCCAGGCTGGTCTTGAACTTTGAACTCCTGGCCTCAAGCGATCCTCCCACCTTGGCCTCCCAAAGTGCTAGGATACAGGTGTGGATCCTCCCACCTTGGCCTCCCAAAGTGCTAGGATACAGGTGTGGATCCTCCCACCTTGGCCTCCCAAAGTGCTAGGATACAGGTGTGGATCCTCTCGCCTTGGCCTCCCAAAGTGCTAGGATACAGGTGTGATCCACAAAGGCCTGGGGAACCTAAGGCTCCTTTATTAAGAGAATGTGTTCTGTAAAATTTGGATTCAGTCAAAAGGCCACACTCAAGTGTCCATGGCCACAGGTTCCCCGCAGGATCTGTGGGAGAGTGGTTCTAGGACCCCCCACAGATATCAAAATAAATCCGCAGATGCTCAAGTCCGTTATATAGAATGGCACAGCATTTGCATATAACCCACACACATCTTCCTGTGTACTTTAAATCATCTCTAGGTAATTTATAATATGTGATACAATGCCTACGCACCACTTCATTGCATGGATTTGATGTAGTATTCAAGTTTTGCTTTTTGAAACTTTGTGAGATTTTCTTTTCTGAATATTTTTGATCTACTGTTGGTTGCACCCCTGGACACAGAGGGCCAACTGTACATATCCAGGGGTAAGTCGTGCTTTGGCAAGTGTAAAATAGCTTAAGGAACACGAGAGTGTCAATTTGGGGCAGTGCAAAGGGCAGTCCGTGCAAGCCCGTCTGCTAGGATGGCATTGAGCTGATGCCTGGAGGAAATGAGACAAACCTTGTTTGTATCTGAAAGAAGAGATGCCCAGGCCGAGGAGGCAGCAAGTGCACAGACTCAGAGATGGGAGCAGACTCAGCCACCCGTGGGGAGGCAGCGCGGCCAGCACACGTCGGGAGAGTTGAGCGAGGAGCCGGTGAGAGGCGGGGCAGTGGGTGGTGCTGGTGCTCATTTCCATGACGTGGTTTTCACGTGGAACCATGGAGGCAGCTACTGTAGCTTTACACAGGGGTGAGCCGTCACATGGGCACAATTGGCAACGATCGATCTGATCACTGTGTGGAAAACAGATTTTAGAGGGCAAAAGAGGACACAGAGAGACCCCTTGGATACCACTGGCAGCAATACTGCTGGTGACATGGGCCAGTGTAGCTGTGCCATAGGCTGGGTAGGTGCTCAGGGAACCAGTTCCTCACCATGGGCACGACTCAACCTCATTCCCCAGCTGCTTTGTGTCGGGGTGGCAGGGCCAGTGCCCACGCAAAGGAGGTGAGTGTAAATGCCGGGCCATTTGTGGTTTCAGGCAGTGAAGAGAGATCACTCCTTCTCTGGGTCTTCTATCTCTCACCTCCTCACTGCTACTTCCGTGCTGGTGCCTAGGGCAGTGCTGGGACATACTTTTTAAGCTGTCCCAAGCTCCGCAGGGTTGGCTTCTGACAAGACAAGGAGGAAGAGATTGTTCCTCACCTTCATCCCACCTATATCAGTCCTAACGAGCTGTGACATGAGAAATAAACCTCCTGTATGGTTAGCTAGTAATTCGTGAAGTTTGTTTGTTATATCATCTAGCATTACTTAGCCTGGCACTCCTACCTTGCAGTAGAATGCTAATGAAACAAAACCCTGAAATTCATGAACTTGACTTAGTAGTTGGACAGTAGACATTGAATGAGCGCATGTCGGAGGCTGGAAAGATACTGGTCCATATTATACAAAATGGAAAATCATGGGCTGAGTCAGCAGCGCTAGAGGAAGTGCTGGAAGTCAACCTGTTAGAGTGATAATTGGCCAGCCTGGAAGGATAAATAAAAGAAAATAGACCAAAAAAATGTGAGGTCGCACTGGGTTAGAAAATCCAAGTCTTTGTAGATCCCAAACATTTGGAAAATAACTGAAAAAGCCCACAGCCAGCAAGGCCCATTAAGGCCCAGCTAGGAATTGGAAACCAGAGTTAAAATGTGGTCCTCCTGCTCAACCTTGCAGTTTTAACCTATGGCCATTAAGTTGTGACAGAAGCACGGGCGTGAGGAAGCAAAACATAAAACAGATTTGGGGACATCGTCTAGGAAAGAGCCTTGGGTACAGTTACAGACACGTGGAAGTGAGTAGAAGCTAATGATTGCAAACTCTGTGATGAGTAGTCTCATACTTTGGGGGGATTTATTTCCAGTTCTATAACAGGAGATGGGTACCACTGTGCCAGTATTCCAGTCCTATTTTTTTTTCTCTGTTTATACTTCCCTCATTCTATTTTCCTTCACAAAATATAGGGAATATTTTTCTGGACAGTATAGGAGGGATTTTTAATTTTTTACATTTTCTTCATTAACTTCCAAGTCAAATTTTTCAGAATTCCGGGTTAAAAATGTGCATAAGAATGGCCAGCTTTTCACTGGAGGAAGAGTTGGTAAAATTAATTGCATATATCTTTCATCATTGGGTTATATGAATAAGTACAAATAAAGCTTCTTCCCCTATCTCTATAGCATCTCATACTTACCGTATCTAATCTTCATTTTACTTATTTGAAAAAAAGCCTGAAGAGTAACCCTTGCTTTACAATCTCGTTGTGGAGACTAGGTGAAATATTGAGCATAAAGCGCATAAAGGCACTCAAAAGACAGTAGTTTTATCTTCCTTTTTTCTTTTTATAAAAAATGCTTTATTAAAGCTACTTGACATACAATAAACTTCACATTCTTCCAGCGTACAGTTCCGTGGGCTTTGACATATGCATACCACTGTGAAATAGTGTCACAATCAGGAATCTGCACACATCTGTCATCCTCAACAGAGTCCTCGTGCCCTCTGTTAATCTCTCCTCTCTCTTCTCAACCCACACCCACCCTGGACCTCAGGAAACCGCTGATGCTTTTCTGCCACTTTATGTGAGTTTGTATTCCCTGAGATTTATCATCAGCATAGAGAGGATCATGCAGTGTGTACACTTGTTTCTCCTGCGTCTTTCACTCAGCACCTTTCCTGTGAGATTCATTCATGTGGTCACAGGTACCCGGGGACCGGTATTGTTTTAGTGTAGAGTAGTATTCCATGTGTGGGTGTATGGAATTTGTTTATCCATTCATCTGTTTTCACGCAGATTTGAGTCATTTCTAGTTCTTGGTTATTACAATGAAAGCTGCTATGAACATTCACATAGAGGTCATAGTGTAGGCATATGCTTTCTTTTTTTTTTTTTTCTCGAAGATAAAATACCTAGGAATGGAAGTGCACGTTCATATGTTAGGTGAATGTTTAACTTTACAGCAAACTGCCAAGTTGCTTTTTAAAGCCAATGTACATTTTGAATTCAAATGTTCCAGTCTTCCATATACCTGCCGAATGTTGATATGCTTAGTGTTTTTAATTCTAGTATTCTAATATGTGTGTAATGGTATCTCATTGTGGTTTTAATTTGCATTACCATAATCACTAATGATGTTGAACATTTTTATGTATTTACTTGCTAGCCATACATCTTTGTTGATGAAATGTTTAAATCATTTTCCCATTTTTAATGGGGTTGTTTAGTGCTGAGTTTTGAGAGCTATTTATCTATTGTGGATATAAATTCTTTGTCAGGTATATGATTTACAAATCTTACCTTCAAGTATGTGCCATCTCTTTTCATTATCTTAATTTTGTACGAAGAGCAGACATTTTTAATTTTTATAAAGTCCAATCTAGCAATATATTTTTCACAGATTGAGTTTTTGGTGTTGTGAATATGAAATCTTTGCCAAACTCAAGGTCACAGAGCATTTGTACAGTAGTTTCCTCTGAAAGTGTTTAAAGTTTTAGATTTTCACATTTAGTGTATAGTGAATTTAGAGTTAATTTTGTACATGGTGCAAGGTGTGGATTGCACTTGAGTTTTCTGGATTATGTGAGCATGTGGAGAGTCAGTCATGCCAGCATGTGTTAAAAAGGCTATTTTTCCTCCATTGAACTACCTTTGGCCCTGTGTTGAATATCAATTAACATATATATTTTATGGTTATTTATAGATTTTCTATTCTGTACCATTGATCTCTTTGCCTACTTTAAGCCAATTTACATTTTGAATGTTGTGCCTTTATAATAAATTTTGAAGTTAGGTAGTCTTATCCTTCATTTTTCTCTTCCTGTCACTGTGACTGTCTTTGGCATTTTCATGTGAACTTCAGAATTAGCAATTTCTACAAAAAGGAATGCAGGATTTCATTAAATATATAGATCAATTTGGGGAAAATTTATAACTTAGCACTATGACATATCTCCATTTATTTAATTTCTCTTTAATTCCTCTAAACAAGTTTTAGTATATAGATATTGCACATATATCCACAAGTAAGCCATATATGTTGCTGATACTGTATATAGTATTTGCTAATTAAATCAGTGATTATTCATTGCTATTACAAAGAAATGAAATTGATTGTTGTATATTTACATTGCATCATGTTACTCTACTCAACTCAATTATTAGTTTTATTAGCTTTTTTTGTAGATTCCATCAGATTTTTTTTTACATAAATGAGCATATTGTCTGTAAGTAAAACTCTGATATAGCTAGGTTTGAATCTCTTTGAGTTCATCTTAATGGAGTTTGATGAGCATCTTGGATATGTAGATTAATAACATCAATTTTTTCATCAAATTTACGAAGTTCTCAGACATTTTTTGTTGAAACGTGCTGTCTACCCTTCTCTCTCAACTTTCTCTGGCGTGCCCACCCTTCACACTCGGCTGTGCGCGGTGGTCTCACAGGCTGCCGGATTGTGTAGCCACTGAAGGCTCTGCTTGATTAGCTTAGTTGTCAGCTGAGGATGAGTCAGAACTTTCCCCGAGTGCCTTGGTCCAGTGCATCTTCCGTGCTCTTTTAAAGACTCCATGCGTGTGGGTTGGGGCATCCGCTTCCCTCTCAGGCACCCGACCAGTCTGACTTGGCCCGCAGGCACTGCTTTCCGGAGCCTCACGGTCAGCGGGAGGTGACAGGCCCTCGCAGGTCTGTCGTGGGCATTCACACAGCCCTACACGTGTGCGTGGCTTTCTAGGGCTCCACAAATACGTTGGAGCTTTTCAAAGGCCCTACTATGCACATCACGTTACTTACATTTTCTTTTTAGTTTTTGGATGGCCCATTGTTCCTCCTACTGATATGGCGGTCTCAGGCAGCTGCCGTGTTAAACGATTTCAGTTGGTTATTTGTCACGATGCCTTGGGAAGGGGCTCCTCTCTGGGAACTCAGAGCCGGGTTACACGATGAAGCACCCTGCAAATGGAGTTTGTTCAGGGATCTGCAGTACAGTTCAAACTGTGACAATTATGTGGATTTGGCAAATTTTGAAGAGCTCCTGTCTTCACCCACTAGGGAGTGTGAGGTTGTTGGTTTTTAAGAGTACCACCGAGTTGGGGAGTCCATGAGCTTATACTGAGTTAAAACACCGCAAATCCCACTGCTCTGAGAGTCCGTGGTTTTTCCTGAGTAAATGCTCTTCAGGTAGTTGTAAGCCTTTTGTCAGTTTCTAAAGTTCTGAAAAAGTTGATTTGATGATTTTGTCAGTATTTTCATTGTTTTATAGAATGAGTTTATGGATTTTTTAATGCATTATTTTATCCGTTCTGCTCTTCCTTGTCTCCTAAGTAGAATATGTTTCTGTGTTTGAGAAGAATTGGTACAACAAAAGGTGTCTGCCTTAGACGAGAATTATGGACATTTCTGTGTGGTCCTATTTGTCTAGAGTGGTTCTTTTTTTGTCTCCATTTTCCCTAATGAAGCATATATTGAGAAAAAAAAAACTTCAAGAAATATTTGAGATTTTGCCTGTTATCTCAGATAGTATTGGTTTCACTGTTTTCAGTGTCCCTGAAGATTAGCATAGAACTACTTGTTAAAGGTGAGATTAAGCCACTAAATTGTTTATTATACTCAATTGTAAAATCTCATAGTTAGGAGGCTTTTATGATGACACAATCATAAGTATGTCATTTTAGGCATAATCCCATGTAAATATGAATTTTTGCCTCACTGCCAAAATATATTACTCTTGGGATAAGCTAATGAGCAGACTCAAATGCACATCTGAGTTTTGTTTTTGTATTAGGAAATATCATATTGGCCTGATATAGAAAATAATTACTGATGGTTAAGTTATTAAAATTAAATCACAAAACTCTCACTGACCTTAACAATATTTATCAAGAATTTTTTTTCATAAAGAAAGCCCATATTCATTCTGCCTGCAATGCAATCCTTCCTGTGGGCCTTTTATAAGTATTTGGAAACAGTTCCTCTCACTTTCAATTATTACTTAACTTTTTAATTAAATCAAATTTAATATTTATCAAGTGTATATTCTCTAATCTTGCTAAGGAATTTCAGTTTTACTCCTATTTTTCTATTCACATTTCCAAATTCCAGGAATCTAGCCTATGCCTATGTGAACTAAAATATAGACATTAAGAGAGAGTTGGTATTTACCTACATTCGTCAGAAACCAGTGTAATTGGGTAGTATCCCCAAATGAGTATGTGGATTACTAAGAGCATCTTAGGTTTATTTCCTTAGGAGCTTAAATCTGAATTTAAAATACGCTTTATTGCTCCACCCTCTCCTGCTCTCATCCCTCCTCTCCTCCCTCCGCCCTCTTTTCCTTCTTTCTCTTTTCGGTAGAGGAATGTGCTGCACTCTGGGTGGAAGGCATCGCTTTCACGTTCTATTTAGCTGCTGATTAATTTGCATTACTGGGACTACAAAGCTGTGATTCACGCATTGCTGTCTTGCGGGTCTGAACCTCCTAGAGATAACAGAGGGAGCCTCTGCTGATACTTTATTCAATAGGGCCTGTTTATAACTTCAGCAGAGGCTGTGTTTTCATTTTAAAATGGCTGGAATCTAATTTATTTGGAAGAATTAGGATACACTTTCCCTTTAGAACTGTCAGGCCACACGTGGAATGAAATGGAGCTTGACAGCGGTTTCTAGGGTGCCACGAGGCTGCGTGAAAGCCGCTCTGGAAAGCCGGCTGTACCGCATCTGTTTTCAAAGAGTGTTTCAGAAGTTTATCAATTTGTTTCTAGTTAGGTGGTACACAGATGTCAGTTTGCGCCTTTGAAGAGTCTTTAGGGCTAGAATGCTGCTTTATTATGAATACTATGAATATGAGAAAAATAAAACTCATCTCTGAAAGAGTAGTTGGAGGCCCTTATTGGGAGGCAGATGGTGAAACTGGTTTTGAAAGGACTTTCAGGGACCGGAAAGGTACATCATTACAGCAACCGATGGAAAAGTCTGGGAATAATTAAACGAGGAGTGGTTTTCTGTGATTGGCAATGCCTTCAGTCGACTGGGGAAGGCACACGTCTTACCTGGGGATATGTCATGAAAGGAAAAGCACTTAAAAACGTGGAATGATCAGGACTTTCAAAAATACTTTCCTGAAGGACAAAAAAGCAAGAAACGTGACAAGACGTCATGGGAAAATACTTGAGTGTCACTGAAAGGAAGATTTTTGGTTTGTTTTCTTTATATTTCTTTGTTTCATTTGTGCATTTTCAACTTGGGGAGATAATATACATAACAGGCAATTGCATAGCAACTTCAGTGACTATGCACATTGCATTATGCTTTTTCATCTCACTCATAAGTCTAGCAAAAGACTAGACTTGTTGTGGAAATATGGTCAGTAGGAAAAAGAAAACAATATTCTGCAAAGAAAGGACAGACATGTAAGGAATAATGTAAACAGCCTTTTCAGGACTGAAAATGTGTGTGCAGGAAATATTTTGACAGCAGCGTCCCTTACTTCCCTAGCAAATTACACGTTTGTTTGGGTTTAATGACTTGACTACATGTTTGTTCCTCTGTTTAGAGTCTGTATTCCACAAAAATAGGGAATAGTCGTGTATTATTCCACATAGTATCCCAGGTCTTAGCTCAGAACATGACAGATAGTGGAAACCCAGGCACTGCACATCCATGTGTGCAGACATACGTACATGTGAACAATTGCTTGGAGGCAGACAAATGAGTAGGATGTTATGAAATGTATTTTTAAAAATCATGTCAACTTCCCCTTTCTGCCATGAATGAATCCTGCATGATCCCTAAAGAATTATTCCAGATTGCAGAGGCATGTCTAGCCTTGTATGCAATGTGCAGCGCTGGTCTTTAAGCCCTAGCAAAGGGATTCGCATTCTTGCCTGTCCTGCAAGGAGTGGGCTGCCTTTCCACGCCAAGGGCCCTGCGGGGAGAACTCTCAGAGAGTGCAGCAGTGTCTGGACTGTTGAACATTCTCCGCCCAGGAGCTGAGATTCCACAGGGAAATACTGGTTTGCCACTGCGTGTAGAGCATGTTGGAAGCTTCTACAAAAACAGTTCCCCTGGCATGCCGGCTTCACGTTGGGGAACAAGGGCAGAACTCAGAGATGTGGGCTGAGATAGCTGGGAGGCTGGCACCCAACAGAGGCCCTGTCATGGCAGCCAGGGAACCCATGAGCTCCAGCTTACGATTTCAATCTATTGGGGACCATTCTCAGTAGCTTCAGGTCAGTAAACTCTGATGTACAGAAAAGAACTCACTCTTTATTTCTAACTTAAAATCAAACAACAAACAATGGCTTATATCGTGGAATTTAAGAAAAACGTCAACTAATGAAGAGAAACTAAAGGTCTTTGATTAAGGGGTGGGAGAGAGAGATAAAGAGAAACAGAAAGGAAGGGGGGAAAGAGAGCGAGGCAGGCTAGAGAGAAATGTTTTCCAGATTGGATAATTCTTATGTATCTGTCTTCCTGTTCACTGACCCTTTTTTCTCTCATTTCCCTTCTATTAAGCTTATCCATTGGATATTATTATTTAACTTATTTTACCCGTTATGGTTAATTTTATATGTCAACTTGGCTGGGCTATGGGGTACTCATTACTGGGTGTGTCTGTGAAGGTGTTTCTGAATTATACTTGCACTTGAATGAGTAGACTGAGGAAAGTCCAGTGCCTTCCCCAGTGTGGGAGAGCATGTCGTCTACTCCACTGAAGGCCTGAATTGACAAAAGGCACAGGAAGGTGGAATTTCTCCTGTTGTTTTTCTGCATTACTATTTGGGCTAATAGATCTCACCTTATTTTCTCTACCTTCAGCCTGGGATTTACTCCATTAGCTGCCCTGGTTCTCTGGCCTTTGAACTCAGACTGAATTATACCACCAGCTTCCCTGAACCTCCAGCTTGCAGACAACAGATCATGGGATTTCTCAGCCTCCATAAATGTGTGAGCCAATTTCTTCTAATCTCTCTCCCCCCGCCCCACCCCCATACACACAACACACACACACACTCTGTTTATTCTGTTTCTCTGGAGAACCCTCACTAACACTGTACCTTTTAATTTTAGAATTTCCTTTCAGGTTAATATATATATTTTGTGTTCTCTGCTGAGATTCTTTATCATTATATTCATTATGAAGATGCTTCATCGACAGTTATAATCTCTGGATTAAAGTCTTATATTAAATATTTTAAATATAAAGTCTCTGCTTATATTTTGTCCTCTGGACCATCACAGGGTTTGTTTCATTTAATTTTCTCTTCTCTTTAGAATGGGACACATTTTATGTTTCTTTTTCTTATTTTTTTATTTTTTATATTTAAGAATATTATGGGGGTACAAACATTTTGGTTCCATGAATTGCTTTTATACAGTTTGAGTCAAAGTTAGAAGTGTGCCCATCACCCATATAGTGTGCATTATACCTGTGAGGAGTGAATTCGCCCACCTCCTCTTTCCCCCTCACACCTGCTTGATTTCCATTGAATTTTACCACCATTTGTAGTAACTGGCACATGAGTGCTGATCTGTAAGTTTCAATTTAGTAGTGAGTACATATTGTTTTTGTTCTTCCATTCTTGTGACACTTAACTTAAAAGGATGGTCTCCATTTCCATCCAGGTTGTTACAAAAGTTATTAGCTCATATTTTTTTTTTTTATGGCTGAGTAGAACACCATGATATACATATACCACATTTTATAACTCCAATCATGTATTGATGGGCACTTGAGTTTTCTCCACATCTTTGTGATTGTGAATTGTGCTGCTGTAAACATTTGGGTACAGGTGTCTTTTTTATAGAATGTCTTCTTTTTCCTTTGGGTGAATACCTAGAAGTGGGATTGCTGGATCAGATGGTAGTTTTACCTTTAGTTCTTTGAGGTATCCCCATACTACTTTCCATAGAGGCTGTACTAGTTTGCAGTCCCACCAGCAGTGTATGAGTGTTCCTTTCTCTCTGCATCTGTGCCAGCATCTGTTGTTTTGGAACTTTTTGATAAAAAGCCATTCTCACTGGAGGGGCCCCCCCACCACCTAGAGCATTCGAGTGCTTCTCCTAAGGGACTAGAGCTGATCACAGGACCAAAAAACACCATTGCTACTGGTTCCTCTGGCAAGCACCATCTACTGACAGGGAGGTCAATTTGCACGCACTTTACGGCATTTACTGACTCAATTTCACAGGTTGTGTGTGGGTCCAAGCAGTGGCCACTTGGGGGAGCACCTACCCCTCCCCACAGAAAAACTACACCACTGGATAAGGGTGGAAAGAACCCAGCCTGGAGCCTTACCTTATAAGAATTTAGCCCCCTCCCCTACGAACAGCCATCCAAGTTTAGAAAGCTTGTCCTGATCCTCCTAGAGCAGCTTCCCAACTGGCTAGAAAAGAAACTTCTGAGCCTGGTCGAGGCTTTGCAAAGCCTTCCAGGGTCCCACAACCAGCCACGAACTGCCGTGCTCCTGCCGTGCCTCAGTAGTCATGGATATCAAGAAACCCTCTGGGAGCTACAGAGTCCCTCCTAAAGCTTGAGGCACTCAAGTAATCCACCCTGGGGCCCAGAATCTACCATGAACACAAAAGAACGTCTCAGCAGCTGGCACTATCACACAAACATCAACCAATGACAGAGAGAACAATGATATAGCTCATCATAGCCTCTTTCAACTCAAGCAAACAGGGCGTGGCTGATTCACACTCACAAGCACCACCCACCATCATGGAGAGTAAGCTGGGGGTCCTAACTCACTACACACTGTTGGAAGAGGTGAAGACAGCAGGTCAGAGGTAACCTCAGAGGTACACGAAACCTGCTAGAATACCCCGTAGGCAACTCAGGACCAGCACTCCACTCCATGGCACACTCAGTGATTGATCCTCAAGGACCCAGAGACAGATTCATAGGCCAGGCCTAGCACCCTCAGGTCTCAACTGAGAGGCCAGATGAGAAGGCATCAGTGAAAGAACTCCAGAAACTTGAAAAATCAGAGATAAGGAACACCCCAAAAGAAAACAAAAACTCCCTACCAATGGATACCATCCAAAATGAAAATATTGAAATGACACATGAAGAATTTCAAATATGGATTATAAGGAAGTTAAATGAAATACAAGGGAAAATAGAAACCCAACACAAAGAAACCACAAAAACAATGCAGGAAATGAATGAAAAATTTACTAATTAAATAGAATTATTAGAAAAAATCCAACAGAACCTCTGGAGATGAAAAATTCATTCAAGGAAATATAAAACACAGTGGAAAGCCTTAAGAATAGACTAGATCAGGCATAAGAAATAATCTCAGAGCTTGAACACAACACGTTTGAGTTAAACAAGTCAGTCAAAGAGAAAGAACTGAAAAACAAGAGGAATGAACAAAACATACAAAAAATATGGGATTATGTAAAGAGACCCAAAATAAGAATCATAGACATCCTTGAGGGTGAAGAAGAAAATACATAAGGGTTGGAAAATCTATCTCAGGGAATAATTGAAGAAAATTTCCCTGGCCTTGCTGGAAATCCAGATACCCATGTTCAAGAAGCTCAAAGGACCCCTGGGAGACTCATTGCGAAGAGGCAGTCACCACAGCACATGCTCATCGGACTGGCCAATATGAACACAGGAGAGGCACTCCTACGAGCTGTAAAGTGAAAGCAGCAGGTAACTTACAAAGGAAAACCCATCAGACTAACTGAAGTCTTCTCAACTGAGACCTTACAAGCCAGAAGGGATTGGGTCACCATTCCCAGTCTTCTCAAAGAGAATAATGCCCTGCCTAAAATTTTGTATTCTTCAAAAATAAATTTCTTATTTGAGAGAGGAAAAAAGTCTTTCTCAGACAAGCATACACTGGGGGAATTTGTCAAGACCAGACCTGCCCTGCAGGAAGTACTCAGAACTGCATTGTACATGGATAAGCACAATAGTCACCCACCAGTGTGAAACCACCCAAAATCTAAAGATCAAAGGCCAGATACCACAATGGCTCAAGAGGTAAATCAAAGTAATAAACTTCTACTCAACTGGATGCACAAATACCCCCTCCTCCACTTCAATTCTTTCAGTAAATATCAATGGCTTAAACTTCCCACTCAAGAGACACAGGCTGGTTGAATGAATAAAAAATATAAGCCAAGTATCTTCTGTCTTCAGGAACCACATCAAATCCACAAGGACTCATTCAGACTCAAGGTGAAGGGATGGAAAACAATATTCCATGCAAATGGAAACCAAAAGAAAGCTGATGTAGCCATTCTCATATCAGATAACATAGACTTCAAATCAGGAAAACTAAAGAAAGACAAAGATGGTCATCATATAATCGTGAAGGGAACGATTCCAAAAGAAGACATAACAGTCCTAAATATTTATGCATCTAATACAGGTGCACCCAGATTCATAAAGCAAACCCTACTTGATCTAAACAAAATAATAAACAGAAGCATCCTAATAGCTAGGGAATTTAACACTCCACTGACAGAACAAGACAGTTCTTCCAAGCAGAAAATAAGCAAAGAAACAATGAACTTAAATGGAACTCTAGAACAAATGGGCCTAACAGACATTTACAGAACATTCTATCCAAAAGCCACTGTATATACCTTCTTTTCACCATCTCATGGAACATTCTATAAGATTGATCACATCCTAGGCCACAAAACATGGCCCAACAAATTTTTTTTTTCTTTATTTCAGCTTATTATGGGGGATACAAAAGTTCAGGTTACATACATTGCCCATGTACCACCTGTCCCCCCAAGTCAAAGCTCCAGGTGTGACCATTCCCTAGACAGTGCGCAACACACTCATCATGTAGGCATACACCCATCCCCTCCCCCCACCCCCCACCTCAGTCTGATATCCGATTGGTATCATTCCCAGATGTGAATTTAGGTGATGATCAGGGAAACCAATTTTCTGGTGAGTACATGTGATGCTTGTTTTTCCATTCTTGGGATACTTCACTTAATATAATGGGTTCCAACTCTCTCCAGGAGAACCAAAGAGATGCCATATCGCCATTTTTCTAATAGCTGAGTAATATTCCATGGTATACATATACCACATTTTGCTAATCCATTCATGAATTGATGGGCATTTGGGTTGTTTCCACATCTTTGCAATTGTGAATTGTGCTGCTATAAACATTCGGGTGGAGGTGTCTTTTTTATAGAATGACTTTTGTTCTTCTGGGTAGATGCCCAATAATGGGATTGCTGGATTGAATGGTAGGTCTACTTGAATCTGTTTAAGGTATCTCCACATTGCTTTCCACAGAGGTTGCACTAGTTTACCAGCAACCTCTGTTCCCACCAGCAGTGTATGAGTGTTCCTGTCTCTCCACATCCACGCCAACATGTGTTGTTTTGGGACTTTTTGATAAAGGCCATTCTCACTGGAGTTAAGTGATATCTCATTGTGGTTTTGATTTGCATTTCTCTGATGATTAGGGATGCTGAGCATTTTTTCATATGTTTGTTAGCCATTTTGAGAAATTTCTATTCATGTCATTTGCCCACTTTTTGATAGGGTTGTTTGATTTTTTCTTGCTGATTTTCCTGAGTTCTATATAGATTCTTGTTATCAGTCCTTTATCTGATGTGTAGTATGCGAAAACTTTTTCCCATTCTGTAGGTGGTCTGTTTATTCTCGTGACTGTTTCTTTGGCTGTGCAGAAGCTTTTTGATTTAATCAGGTCCCATTCATTTATTTTTGTTGTTGCTGTGATTGCCTTGGGGGTCTTCTTCATAAATTCTTGCCAACAAATTTTTTAAAAAAAGAAATTTTTGTTTCTTTATGTCTAGTACTTTTGCAATGCATCCCAGAAATTGTAAATATTCTGTGAAGGCTCCAGATTGTGGTACCTTTCTTCTAATAGTATTGCAGTTTTCTTTGCCTATTTTATTTTATTTATTTATTCTTTAGAATCTCATTATTTCCTGGCAATGTAAGATTCTTCTCTCTCCCTCTCCCTCTCTCTCTCTCTTATAAGGTGTGTAGTGTTATTTTATTGTTATATTAATTTCCAGTCCATTAGTGACAAATTATATTGAGCTTCTTTTTGAATGCTTATTTGTAATCAGTATATTTCCTCTGAGGCTCAGAGCTTTTCCTCATGTGTTAAGTGAGGTGTTTATTATCACTTATTGTGGAGTTTTAGAGGTTATTTTTATATTTTTGGGTACAAGTCTTTTACAAATATGTGTTTTGCAAATATTTTCTTACAATGTGTGGCTCATTTTTTTAAGCACTTAACATTGTCTTTAGCAAAGCAGAAGGTTTTTAATTAATTCCAGTCTGTTATCATTATTAGTAGTAGCATAATTCCCTGGAGAGTTCTTTTGGAGTTGTATCTCAACACTCAAAATGAAACCCAAGGTTACCCAGATATTTTACAAAACTTCTACATGTTGTATTTAGGTCTATGATTCATTTTGAGTTAATTTTTGTGAAAGGTGCATGATTTGTGTCTAGGTTCATTTTTTAAATATAGAAATAAAATTCTTCCAGTAGCATTTATTGAAAAGCCTATCATTTCTCTATTTTAGTTATCCATATGCTATAATCATCCAATATATTCTTAATGCTATCACTTAAACTTTTATTTTTAATATATTAAGAATAGGAAAAATAAAAGATTTTATTTTATTTTCATTTATTTCTTCTCCAATACTTTTTTCTTTTAAAATACAGATTTGAGTTTTTTGTGTGTACCATTTTCCTCCTCCCCAAAGAATTTCTTTTAACGTTTCTCCTGTTCATAAGTTATATTTCTGATACTTTTTTCAAGATTTCCTGTTTGTCTTTGTCTTTCAAGAGTTTGTGATGTATCTGGTATGGATCTCAACGAGGAGTTTGCTCAGCATCTCTGCCTGCTAGTATTGCTTCAGGTATGTTTGTTTTCTGTTCCTTCCTCTCTCTTCTTTCTTTCTAGGATTATCATTACACTTATTCAGTACAGTTGATGGTGCCACTCAGATCTTAGGGGCACTATTTATTTTTCTTCATGATTTTTCTTTATGTTCTTGACATTAGATAACTTATATTGATGTATCATGAACTGAATTGACTTTTTTCTTCTGATATGTCAAGTGAACTGTACTTTAGACTCCACAAGATGCAATCATTCTTTTTATAATATATATTCTTTACTAACATTCTCTATTTGATAAGTCATTCCCATAATAAATTTTCTTTAATTTTTAAATATGGTTTCTTTTATTTTTTAAAAAAAATATTTATAATACTGTTTTAAAGTCTTTTCTATTAATAAGTAGAACATCTATACCCTTCAGAAAAAGTTTCTATTTACTGTAATTTTTTTCCACTTTCTTTGTAAGTCTTAATTTTTTAAAAATTGGGAATGTTACATAATACTGTAGTAACTCTGAATTCTTGTTCCACCCTGGGAATCACTGTTACCGATTTTTTTTATTAGTAACTTATCTGTAAATATTCTATAAAAAGTCTATCTCTGCAGAGGTATGCAGCTATTGAAGTTTCTGCTGAGATTTTTTGTTTAATTCTTGCTTTTACTTTTAATTGCAGTTTCCTAGGGGTCATATTATATTAGCATAGCTTGGTGGTCAGCCAATGATTTGTCACATGACTTAATCAAACATCCTGAGCGAGCAAGACTTACAGCATTTGCTGATGACTCTATGTGCGGCTTGGAGAGCACATTCAAATCCAGCTGTTTAAATCTTTCCCTGGCTCTTACTTTCCTCTGGCCTCTCTCATGCCCCTCCACGTGTAAATATCAACTCAGGGTCACGTAGGATAGGTGGACAGCTAGGGCTCTCTCTGGTCTCTTCTTAGAGTGTGCACGGTTTGAATAGGTCAACTTCTAGACCACTAGGGTTATGCGTGTGTTAGGTCATTTTGCATTGCTATAAGGAAAATACCTGAGGCTGAGTAATTTATAAGGAAAACAGGTTTATTTGGCTCATGATTCTGCAGACTGTACAGGAAGCATGGCACCAGCATCTGCTTTTGGTGAGGGCTTCAGGGAGCTTCCAATCAATGGGGAAGGCAAAGGGGGAGCAGGCATGTCACATGGTGAGAAAAGGAGCAAGGGAGAGATGAGGGGGTACCAGGCTCTTTTAAACAACCAGCTCTCAATGAATTAGTAGAGTGAGAACTCACTCATAACCACAGAGATGGCACCAAGCCCTTCCAGAGGAGCGGGATCCACCTCCATGACCCAAACAGCTCCCATCAGGCCCCACCTCTGACACTGGGGATCAAATTTCAACAGAGATTTGGAGGGCCCAACATCCAAACCATATCAACGTGGAAGCCAACAAAGGCTCACTGCTGCCGTTACCATTCCTATATCTCTCTGGTAAGTATCTGGCTCATCTGGTGGTCTGTTGTTTGCCCCAGGTGGAATCACAACTCCAGACCACTGCAGCATTGGCTGTCCCCATACATTTACCACTGAGATGGCCAGAGTTTCCAGTGACCACCACGGACATGGTTTTCTCTGTTCCAAATCAAGTCCGTTTCCTCCAGAAACAAAACTCTTGGGTTTCATGGCTTACATCACTTTAGAAACCTCTGTGCTAGATCAGGGGTGGGGCAGGAGCTGCCCTAGATAAAAATGACACAAAGTCCCACTGCTCTTACCCATGTTGGATGGTCTTTCTTGCCTTAAATGCTTACCACTTTTTGTATAGCCTTAGCTAAGTTCCCGAGTTCCAAAAATGATGATTTCTGATAATGTTGTTCGATTTCATCATTGATTTTGGAGGAGAGAATTTACTGAACTCCTTTCTCCATTATTCTGGAAAACCTGACTCCATCAACAATTACATTGTATTAAAATCAGTTCTTCCCAACTTAGTGCATTAAGTATGCTCTAGGAAATAAGTTTTCACATGCACCTGGATTAATTTTCAAAGATTAAGAGAAACCTATTCTAATCACACTTGTGGCTAAAACAAAACTTCTATTCTGCCAAATCTGAAAGCCTTCTGAAGTGCCTCGTAAAGTTCCCCTCCAATGTGCACCCCCCATTTTTTAAAAAGACCAATTGAAATATAATAGAGCTGCTGAGAAGATTTGCTATAATCTTTTCTTGCCCAGTTTTGCAGTCCAAGTAAATCTACTTTAAAGTCCTTTTACGTTCCTGAATGAAGATGAACTGATTTAGAAAAGCCATGAAGAGTCACACTGCTGGCTTAAAGTGGATGAAGGAGCCCGTGTGCGGGATCTTACCGCGAGGCTCCCTTCCTCCCGCTGCCATTGGCAACGGCGTCCGCGCCTGGAAGGATGATCGCTATTAAAAGGCCCGTCCTAAGTTATGGGCCCACCATGGATCAGGGGATATTTTAAAAATTTTGAATGCTAATCTTCTGTGTTTCTATTCAAGATACTAAATACAGATTTTAACTTACTTAGATACACTTTTGAAATCAAGTTCTGAAGAAGATACTTATGCTAAAATGCATACTTTTGTTAATTCAATTGAAACGTTTGAAAAAGCGTGCATTCACTATATAGAAAAGAAGCCATATCATACAGTATGCTTGAAAGAAAAAAATAATTTCCTTATGAAGCTTATTTGGAATTTCAAAGCTTCAGACATCATCTATTTATATATAACTTCATGGCTGAATTCATCTATTAAGAGGAATAGGAAAGCATCAATAAATCCCCAGGATAGAAAGAGAATATTTTCTAATATGCAGGTCCAAATACTCGGGTAAAACAAATGTTTGTGATAGTGTCTTTCTTTGTCTCTGTCTTCAGTTCAGGCTTTAAAACTGAACATTAATTAGGTATTGCTTATGAGGCAGATCCAAAACCGAAAAAAAATTGTCAAACTGTTCACATTATATTCCTGTAAAAAGCAGAGAATATTCAAATTCACCGTCTGCATAATCACTAGATAAAATAAAATAATTCATTAAAATTGCTACAAGAATTATCCCTTTAAAATATTTTTCACCTGAAAAACTTGCTAACAGTTATTTTAGCAAACCCAGTTTTTTTTTCCTTTGTTTTCTTTGAACCACTTTATTGAGGTATGATTGACATTAAAAATCTGTATATATTTAATGTATACAGCTTCATGGGTTTGGAGATAAATATAGACTCATGAAACTATCGCTGCAATATATGCCAGGAACGTGTCCATCACCTTCAAAAGTTCTCTTCCATCATCTTTATTTATTATTATTATTATTTTGTGGTAAGAACACAATGTATCTATCCACTTAGCAAGTTTTTAAGTATACAACTAGACCTCTAGGACTGATTCGTCTTTTACAGCAGAAACTGTCTACCCTCTGACTAGTACGTCCCCACTTCCCTGCCCCATCCTCTGGCAATGACCAGTTTACTTTCCACTTCACTGACTTTGGCCCTTTTAGAGTCATCGTAAAAGAGGTATCGTGTCGTATTTGTCCATTTGTCACCGGCTTATTTCACTTAGCATAATGTCCTCCAGCTTCATCAATTTTGTTGCCAATGGCAGGATTTCCTTTTATTTAAAGACTGAATAATGTTACGTTGTACACATGTATCATTTTTTCTTTGTCCATTCACCTGCCCATGGAATGTGGGTTGTTTCCATGTCTTGGCTATAGTGAGCGATGCTGTGGTGAACACGGGATTGTGTGTGTCTCTTTTAGAGCCTGATTTCAGCACCTTTGGCCGCACACCCAGCAGTGGGATTGCTGTGTCAGATGGCAGTTCTACTTTTAATTTTTTGTGGAACCTCCACACTGCTTTCCATAGTGACTGTACTAATTTCTATTCCCACCAACAGTGTCCCCTTTTCTATACATCCTCTTCAAGATTTGCTATTATTTTTTATTAATAGCCATTCTAACAGGTGTGAGGTGGTATCTACCTGGGGACAAATCCATTTTATACGTGGAGAAAATTCCAAAAAAATTTTATTGGAATCACATCTGAGATCTGGACTAAAATCTTTTTGGATACCATTTGCCTCCCTAAAAGAGAAGGCCAGGTAAGTGTTTTGCCTAAGTTAACTAAATGCTAAACCATATGATTGTTTAAGGAGAAAGAGATGTAGACAACCAAATTGGACATTTGCATTTGCCTTAGTATGTTTGGCCAGCTAGAAAAAAGTACCATAAACCGAGTAGCTTATAAGCAATAGAAATTCATTTCTCACAGTTCTGGATGCTGAGAAGTCCAAGATAAAGGTTCCAGCATATTTGGTGTCTGGCGAGGGCTGGCTTCCTGGCTCATAGGTGGCACCTTCTCATTGTGTCCTCACATGAGGGAAGGAACTAGGCTGCTTTCTGGGGCCTGTTTTATAAGCACACTGATCCCATTCGTGACGGCTCCACCCTCACGTACTCCTCACCTCCCAAAAGGCCCCACCTCCTAATACCATCACCTTGGGGATAAGGATTTCAATATATAAACTTTGGGGAGACACAAATATTCAGACCATAGCAGTATCCATACTTAATTTCTCTGTCAATTTTTTCTTATTTCAGAATATTAATTTATTTGTACATATTTCATTTTCAATAGAATTTATCTGACAAATTTGGCAGGATCATCTTCCGCAGTGGGCACTAGAAGGCCATGGCACTTCAGAGAGAATGGGGTGAGTGGGACACGTAGGAGAAAATTCACTCACTTAAAGCCTGTTGGATGCCTATGTTTTAATAGTATCAGATGCATAAGACATGCTCAGTGTCTGGGATGGAGAAATAAATGATACATGGAGCCAGCCCCAAGGACGTCAAGACACAGCAAGTTAGATTTTATATTATGGTGTGTGAGATAGTTCCATTGGTGCCCTAAAAAACAAGCCCAGGATACCAGCTGGGCAAGGGAAGGAGCATGAGTCCTCACATCCCAGCAGGAGGCCCTGGAGATGACCCCGGGGATGCACAAGGACAGTCAGGAAAGGACAGGTGGCATAAGTGGGGATAAATGTTTGTGAGAATACAAAAGCTACAGCAAACTTTCGGAAAAGTGCAAGTGGTTCCTCTTGGCTGGAGAGGGTGTTGGGGGAAGATCAGGCCAGGAATGTAAGTCGGATGTGGGCCACAGAGGTGCTGTTAGCACATTCCAAGAATGTGGCCATCATCCTGAGCGGGGTAGTGAATGTTACCAAAGGAGGCGTAAGCGGGAGAAACGCACGATGACTCCTGCCTGTTGGAACTGCCTTGGGGATGAGGAATAATCACAGGAGCAGGGAAACTAGAGACACTTGCAAGAAAAGTGTATGACATAACCAGAGCAGTGGCCGAGGGTGTCAAGGTGGCAGATGACATTTGAAGGTGCTTTTGAGTTGGAACTTCTATGCTGCTGATTAGGTCAGGAGGTTGCAAAAGACAACACGGTCAAGGATGACGTTCACGCTTTTCCCCCAGCACCTGGGTAGAAAGTCTCACCATTACAGAGAATGGCGGATACGGTGGGACCCCGCGGGGTTCTGTGCAGTGTGTGGCTGCAGAGTGACAGGTGGGAAGGAATAAACGGATGATGCGTTTCGTCACGGAAATTCTGACTTTGGGGAGCTTCAGATGTAGGAAGAGGACCAGAATTCATGGTAATATTTAAGTGAATGATAAATTTATGATTCCACAAAGAATGCAGGTCCTAGCTAAGCATACTTAGATACAGTGGGAAAAGAGGAATATTCAAACAAGAAATTCATACAAAAAGTAATAGTTGTGGCAGGTGGTCTTGGCCACAGTCCCCAGTGATCTCCACTTCCTGCTGTCCCTGGCCTTGTATAACCCTCCTCCTGCCTCCGCCATGTGCAACTTGCTTTCAAACAACAGAAGATGGCAGCATGGAGGGGACACCCTATCTCCCATGGCACAACCAACTGTGGCTGTTTCCTTCTTGCTAGCGGACTGTCCTGGCACCTTCTTGGCTTGCATACTTTATCGAGGTGAGCCACTGTGTTGGAGAAACCCATAAGACAAAGACATGAGGGTGGCCGTCAGCCTACGGCCATCTAGAAGCTAATGTGCCCAACTCCAACAACCAGAAAGGAGCAGGTTTCTGCCAGCACCCATTCCTATTTGGAAACAGACCTTTCCCCATCTCAGCCAGCTCAGCTGCTGCTGGGATCTTGACTGCAGCCTTGAGAAAAACTCTGGGAGAACCCAGCTCAGTTCTGCTCAATTCCTGACCCACCGCAGGTAAGACAATAGATGTTTGTTGTTTTAGGCTGCTAAGATTTGGGGTGATTCATTATGCATCAGTAGATAGATAATAATGTATTTAATGAACAATTAAAAAAAATATTTCACAATATGTTTTATTTAAAGAATGACCAGAAAAAGAGCAAACAAGAAAGAAACAAGAAAGTGCATTCTCAGCAACTTGATAGATAAGAAAGTTCAAGGAGAAAGGAAGAGTATAATATCACAGAAACGTCAGGCGAATTAGAACTGTAATTCCTGATTACTTTAACACCATATAGCAGCGGTCCCCAGACATTTTGGCTACAGGGACTGTTTTCATGGAAGACAATTTTTCTATGGATGTGGGGTGGGGGATGGTGGGGGGCAGAGCTCAGGTGGTGATGTGAGCGATGGGGAGCGGCTGTAAACACAGATGAAGCTTCCCTGGCCCGTGGCTCACCCACTGCTGTGTGGGGCCCCCCTCCCCTTCCAAAGTTTCATGGAACATAGTTCACAGATGGGGGGTGGAACTGGCCAGGGGGAACAGCAGAGCTCTTTGGCCTGGTCCCTCACAGGCTGAAGGTTTGTACCAGGGGGTGGGGACCACAGCCATAGAGGATGTCATTACTTCCTGTGAATTTCCAAGTTTGGGGTGGTCTTACTGAAGGCAGAACAAGATCATGGGGAAACAAGGACTAGGTAACAACCAGGCCAGGGAAACAGAGAACTGGGAACAGGAGTGGGAGCAGCAGCGGGAAGGTTAACTGGGTTTTTGGGAGTGAATTATTTTGAGTGTTTCATGTTGGGAATGACCCAAGCATGTTTACTGGTTCAAAGAATATTGCTAGAGAGAGTATGAGCTTGAGAGCATTAATTAAAAAAAAAATAAAAAGGACTAAAAGTGTTGTAACAGGCCCACTGCATAGAATGAAGGGAAAGGTGTGCACATCCCTGTGGAAAAATGGACCGTGAGGAGTCCCAAAGTAATGACACACTGTGAGCCCATGGAGCCCAGCTCTCGGGAGGCACCTTCACCTTGAGGGTGTTTACTGTCCACCAGCCTGAACCTTCCCCAGCCCCGCACGGGTGCGGCTGGGACAGACAACAGATACAGCCAGAACTTGACACTAAAAGAACAATTTGGCCCCACCCCACAGAACCTACCCTCTTACAGACTGCTTCTTTAGCCCTTAATTCTTCCTGGCGGCTTTCAGAAATGATTGCTCAGTGTGTTCCATGTTGAAATCCCCATGCCTTTATGTTAGATAGTCCAATCACAGTTGCTAGTAAAAATATCTTTCATGAAATTGATGCAATTTAAAAATTAATGTTACCTTTATGTATTAGAATTTTAAAAATCCATATGTGATAAATCTGCATACGTGATAAAGCTGGTTTTATGCTTTCCAGTATTTTTTTCCTGGCAATGATTATAAAACTAAAAAAAAAAAAAAAAAAGGAGGAAGCTATAATTTACTGTATTTATTCTGATTTGCATGCAACACTTTTCAAGTATAGGCATATATTTATTTCTGAAATTAGCAACCCCTCTCTCTCAAAATTTTAGAAGCATCTCCCTGAAGGCATCATGCATCCGTGTGACCCACCGGGCCTGCGGTTCTTTGACATCAAGCTGATTTCTCTAAACCCACAGCGTGATATTCTAGCACTTAATTTAGAAATGCAGCTTAAATCACAGAAGCCATAATATGTCAAATGATCCCACACTCGCAGGGGGAAAACAGTAAGTAATGAAAAAACTATGATTGCTTTTCTGTCCCTCCAAATGACAGTTATCACCTCAATGACCTGCTCCGGGCGGACCGGTCTAAACCCGGCACACTAAGGGATAACGTCATCTAACAGGGCAGTTACAAAAATCAATACAAAACCCATTTCAGAGATACTCTGTGTAAGAATCCTGGTGTAATGTTCATTTATTGAATAGGCCTGGGGAAAAAAACACAACAACTTTTCTGATATATATGCCTTACCTCCCAAGCAAAGGAATTCTGTAGGTAAGCAATAATTGTATTTTTCAATCTATTACTTAGACTTGCCATGGCTCAGGCTGGAATCTAATATATGGGTGACGGCCATAACTCAATTACGGGGCCTCAGCAGAGTCCTAGTGTATTCAAAGAGCAAAGGGACAGAACAGGACAGCTCCCTGTTCTTCTCTGGTGAGTGTGCCAGCGTGAGGGCGAGAGGGAGTGTGTGAGTGCTCTTTTCTTCATAAGCTCGTCTCGTTGCCTCTTTGACTACTAAGGACTTTGAATATTTAAATCATTATATTTAACCTGGTCATATAATTTCCTTGCATTCCTTGCTGTTAACGTATCCCATGCTAGGTCCCCATGGAGAACAAATGCGTTCCTTCTGAATAAATGGGTGCATGACTGCTACAAGGGGCCGTGGCTGTTCGGAAGTGACCTCTCAAATCCCGGGAGCCAAAAGCCAAGTGGCAGCATGGGGCTGCCCAGACGCCTGTCTGCTGATAGAGACAGAACCCCGGCCTTGGAAAATCTCGGGCTCAGCCAGAGAGGCGGGGACGCCCAATACGGCAACTTGCAAGGAAATATTCCGACAGCTGGTAAAAAGATTTTAGCTGGAATTAGTGCTACTCCTGGGAAATGCTAATGAAACCTGCTAAATCAACCTACACATCAGAAGCCCAATCATCTTAACCTTCACACTTTATGACCATCACACAGTTTCATTACCTGGATGTTCTGATTCTAAATGAAGAGCCAACGTGACATTCTTCAAATCATGGAATATTAACACGAGCATTGTATGGTCAGACTAATGCATTTTCAGATCCTTTATGCTAATTTCATAGCGCTAATATTCATTGACAATACTGCTTATTATACCTAGTAATGAATTGGATTTTAATTGTTTTCTACCCCTCTATAATTTTCTAAATATGTATTTATTGAATGACCTAGAAAGTCTTATTATGACAGCTTGCACTTGCTTGTTCAACAGGTTCTGAAATTTGGAAGATATTTTGGCTGCCATCCAAAGATTTGTGTGGTTACTGGGCCAAGAGTCACATTCAAATGTCTCATCTTACTCTAATCAATCATGACCAGTATATTTGTGATGAAGTCTGCACAGGAACAATATACAACTACAGGTATTTATGTCTGTATCACAGCTGTAAGGTGAGAGCATGATCCTATTCTTGTGTAAAAGCCAATGTTTATTGTTATCTAGTTGGAAATATTAATAACATTATTTTTAAACTTCAGAGTGCTTTCTTCATTTCCTGAGGATTTACTTTTGATATCATTATTCTTTTAGTATTTTTGCTTGAGAGACAAAGTAAGCAGATTCCTTGAGCTAGATCAGCCTGGTTCAAACTGTGACCTCGGTACACACGGCATGATCTTGGGCAGATCACCTTCAGTTTTCCGTCTTGCAAAGCGGAGCCAGTGACACGTGACTCGCAGGGCTGGTGTGAGCCTGACTGAGTTCACACATTAGGGTCAGTATCTGCATCAGGTCAACTCATTGCTATTTCAGAGAAAGTGTTAGCTATTATTTCTTTAAAGGACCTCTTTTAAAAAGTGCGAGTTACCTGAACTTCACGTGGCGAATCTATCTCTTTGTATATGTGAGCGACTGCTGGGTTGGGTGCTGGACCCTCAAGGCCCTACCTGGGAGACGAGGCCACCCAGGACAAAGTGGACAGCAGGCAGCAAAGGCCATTTCCTTCCACCACACCTGCATTGTCCAATTCTAAAGGCTGCCTCAGCTGTCATCCACAGCCCCATTGCCCAAACCTCCACGTCATTCCCTTCTGGCCTCCAGAAGGTGGAAAATGAGGCCCCTGGTAGGTGAGTGTTGGCCCCTGTACTGCAGAGCTTGGACTGCTCTTGCCGTCACAACCACAGTCACTCACATAGTAAAAGGGGGAAGAATTTTTGTAGGTTTGATGGAGCAAATTAGAAGAGAATGGGTTTACCCCTCAGGATTGATGTAAAGTAGAATGTTAGCTCACCCTCTTATATTTGGAATTTTCTAATTGCTTATGTATTTTATCTTTACAGCTACATGAAATCTGTTGTTCTTATAATACAAAATTATCTTTGGAAATGGAAGGCAACAAAAGCAAGTGAGGTTGCATTTTAAAGTTGACCACATCGTATGGGATGAACAGTCACACCGAATGAACATTTTATGACACTCTGCAAAAGCTTCTGTACTAGAAGTGCATGGGTAACATATGAAAACGCTCCTAAATTGTTTGGAAACCCAGATTGCATCATTTCTGGAGCATAGTCATAACTGTAAAAAAATACTTCCATTAATTTTCATTAGCATTATGATCATTGGTGGACTATGTTAATTTAAACATTTTATTTAAAAGAGCTGCCTTTTGTTGAATTGAAAATTATCTTTCTCCTTAAGATTAATAAGTGCTCAAAATAATGTTTCTTAGCTACAATATTTATGCCTGTTGTCACTAATTGGTTCCCCTAAATAGTCGTTGGTTTTAAAGCCACAATGACCATGTTTATAACAGCCGTAGTGAAGAGGCTTAAACAAATCGGGCATGAGTGTGACGGCAGAGCCCACAGGGCCCTGCAGCCCGCCAAGTGGCAGGCGTGGGGGTGCCAGGTCGGGTCCTGCAGGAGCACAGTGAGAGAGACAAAGGATTGTCTTCCAGACAGCGGTTTGCAATGTCAGTCGCCCAACTATTCAACATGACATGCTTCAGTTTGAGACTTTTTAAAGAGATAAATACACATGTCACAGTGCGATGAAAGGACGCTCCTCTCCACCTCCTCAGCAGCCCCGTACCCACAGAACGCCAGGTTTCTGGTGCCCACGGGCGTCTGTGCAGCCGGGCCTCCCCGCCTCTTGTTGGAGGGTCATCATGATTGCTTTAGTCTCATGAAGTTACTGCCTTTGGAACAAGGGAAGTTAGGGATATTTCAAAGGAACCTGCACCTAGCTTATCTTTGGCCACTCATTGCACTCAGAGAATTGCCTGGTCAGTGAAGCATAAGAATTTAAGTCACTTGACCAACCCTACAATGTTGGAAAATCCTTACAGGGACCTGCCAAGGTTTATACGTGTGGGACTCCTTTTCTAAGTACGATAATAATATTAGGAGTTGCTTGACAATAGGAAAATAGTTGCGGTGCGGTGGCTCATGCCTGTAATCCTAGCGCTCTGGGAGGCCCAACCGGGAGGATCGCTTGAGGTTAGGAGTTCAAGACCAGCCTGAGCAAGAGCAAAACCCCATCTCTACTAAAAATAGAAAGAAAAAAAAAATCAGCCAGGTGTGGTGGTGTGCACCTGTAGTCCCAGCTACTCAGGAGGCTGAGGCAGGAGGTTCGCTTGAGCCAGGAGTTTGAGGTTCCTGTGAGCTAGGCTGATGCCATGGCACTGTAGCCTAGGTGACAGGGCAAGACTCTGTCTCAAAGAAAAAAAGAAAGAAAGAAAGAAAGAGAGAAAATAAGGAAAATAAACTTTCGTCCTTCCTTGCTGTTCATTGAGAGAATTATTGAATAAAATACACAAACATGAATGTCATTTGGCTTTAGGCACAAAAAAGCTGTAATTTAAGATATTAATATTTCCTCTGTCTTTCTATGGCCAAGGAAGGTCAGCAAGAGGAATGATTTATTTCTTCCCATGAAGCTGATGTGTGCTGTTTGGAATAATTAACACTGGTCCTCGTAAAAGATGAATGCGTGCACAGTTTTAATACTAAAACTATTAAAAGATCTTTGTTCTTAACCTTAGATGATCTACAAACAGGAAGAACATTTGCTAATCATTGCCTTTCATACTTTGGATATTGTGATATAGTTAGAAGAGCAAACGCCAGCTGGAGTCCTGTCCTCCGAGCTCACTCCGGCGTTAGGCCTCCTGAGTGACTCAGACTCTAGGAAAAGCAATGCTACGTCCCCCGCTGGCTCAGTAAATGGCACCAGCAGCAATTGGCAGCACTCAGCTGCTCCAGCCAGTAACCCAGAAATCATCTTTAATTCTGCCCTTTCCGTCTTCCCCTACTGGTGCTGCACCTACCAGTCCATCACCTAGTCAGATCAGCCTCACGGATGCAGTATGCTGCCGAACGTGTATTTATCCGGAAGCCACGCATCGATTAGTTCCCGGGGCCTTCAGTGGTGGCGCTAGAATAACAGATGACAGATTAGGCCCCTTCTCCAAGGGGACATGAGGATTTGTGCTGGGGAGACATAAAATACGCCATGGGCAAGCAGAGGCCACGCTGGGGACCAGGCATAGAAACAGTCACATTCGCAGACAGTTTGAAGTTCCAGGAACCCACTAAATCACTGCGCTTACCCCCGGGCCTTCATCAAATTCTCATCACTCATAACGCCTTATAGGTGGTGCTGTGAGGAATTAAGGGAGATGCTTAGAGACAGTGTCCCGCCAAATTCCCTCTCTTTGATGTCACCCGGAGGCAGAAGTGGGACAATAAAGGGGCTGTGCCCAAGAGTTTCTGGTGTGGACAAGAAGCTGTTTTGGGGAGAACATGCTCTGTGCAGAGCAGCTGAGTGGACAACTGAGAGCAGTGCTGAGACAGTCCCTGCACACACACGCGTGCACACACACACACGCGTGCACGCACACACACACACGCGTACACACACACACACACGCGTACACACACACACGCGTGCACACACACACACGCGTGCACACACACACGTGCACACACACACACACACGTGCACACACACACGCGTGCACACACACACACACACGTGCACACACACGCGCGCGCTCGCACACGCACACACAGGTAGCAGGCAAGGGCACTCTGTGTGCAGTAGCCTGGCAGATGCTGATGTGACCAGCACTTTAGGAGGGATCAATCAATATTCATATTTGTCAGTTGACAGCAAACTGTAGCATTTGATAAGTGGCCGAAGGATCTGGCTTTTCTGCTTTTGGTGAAAATGTGACCAAAAATATGACCACTCTGTAGCCTTTGAATCAGAAATCCCCATGTCCCTTCCCTCTAGCCCAAAGAAGGACCTAGAAAGTGAGAAGCTTCTGGTACAGCTTTGCCGAGATAACACCGGGAGCAGTGTCGTTGACTGTCCCAGTCATTCTTGTACTTTTCTGTAACTTCTTTATTTTTTTGTTGGCACAGGGTGTCACTCTGTTGCCCAGGCTGGAGTGCAGTGGCATGATCACAGTTCACTGTAACCTCAAACTCATGGTCTCAAAGGATCCTCCTGCCTCCACCTTCCAAGTAGTTGGATCAGGCTAATTTTTTATTTTTTGTAGAGACAGGGTCTCACTATGTTGCCCAGGCTGGTCTCTCCAGCCTTGGCCTCCCAAAGTACTATGATTACAGGTGTGAGCCACCATGCCCAGCCCCTTTCTATAACTTTAATGTTGATATCATTTGGAGGTTATCATTCCAGCCCTATGAAATATTTTACACGTATTCCAGGTGGGTGCTGGACTTTGGCTCTTGCTTAAACTTAATCCCCAAATTGCCATCCGAGTGTTTTTTGGTCCGCCTGAATGAAAGGTGATGAGCACGGAGGCCTGCACTGGCCTTGGTAGAAACATCCTGAAAGGAAGAGGACTCATCCCGGGGAATGAGGATCTGCCCTGAGGTGACTGTCCCCACCACTGGGTCTGGCAGTGCCCCCCGCCCCAGCCCACCTGCCCTCACCCTCCCTCACCAGGACCCAGGCATGGCACAATAATGTTGCAGGAAGCATTTTGATCTCCTGTTATTTATCTCCCTCGGAAGCAGCCTCAGATTGTCATTTAGTGTTATTTCATTGTAACTTACGGTGAGTTAAAGTAACAAAGCGAAAAGTCTCCAGAATACTATTTGTTCGAGGTTTTATTTATTTGTGAAGTTTTAATCAATGATTCTATTTGTTACTCTGAAGGGGGGAGGGGCGGAAAGAAGAACCTTCTGTGGTCTCTAGCACCATAGATTACAGGGAGAAAACGTGCTTTACTCTTGCAAGTTAGTTTACTGCTTTTTAAATCCACTTTCAGAAACTATTTAAAAGTATAGGTAGTTGATTTCCCTTCGTAGGGAGACACCCATATTGGATGATACAGGCATATATTTTTAAATTTGTCTTTGTTTTAGGATCGATATTAAGTGGGTGTGTGCTGTGAACATGTATATACAAACACACACGTGCTCAAAATTATCCACTATCAGATTAAGGAGTGGGTCTTTACTCATGCCAGAGCCACACTATCACAGCCCTTTAAGTTCATCATTAGGTTTGGGACCATGTGATTTGATCCGTATTTGAATCCATGAAATAATGATCCATGTGCTAGGAGATGCTTAAAGGGACCTCCAGTGACAACATTCATTTTTTAAGTAGGAAGAGACATATGCAAAAAATATGAAAAAGACAGACGGTTAAATGCTTTGATTCACAAACTATTACACACACACACACACACACACACGCACACACACACACACACAGAGGAGGAGAGAGCCCAGGACGGGGCCAGGAAAGTCATTTGCTAGCGTATATTTTGTTAAGACAACGAGCTCTCCATATTTCTGCCCTGATCCCCCCGGGAGTCTTCAGTCCACAGAATGATCCTAATTGAATTTTCCCTGCCTAAATGGAGTCTGCCCTGACGTGAACTTGCCTTGAACATGATGACAGGAGGGGGTGTCTCAGCGCTTCAGTTCCCCGAGACCTTGGGCTCTCCTCCCATTACCTCCATTATCTAAACAAATAACCTTGGACAAATCAATTTACATTAATCCAACCTTGTGGTACACAACTCCCTAGCTCCTTCACGATGTCTCAATCAAGATTCAAATGAATTTGCTTCAATATTTAGCTATGAAGGAACTTAATCTCCTACTTGAAACTCAAGTCCATTGAACATTATCATCAAATAAAAAAATTCAATAAAAAAGAGTTAGAAGTCAAAATGGGAAAAAGTAGAGATCACGTGGAATTATAGCTTCTTTATATTATGAACAATAGAATTCAGAATGTCTTTAAGATATGTGAAAAAATAAACCAAAGGGGAAAACTTTTACTCTAAATTTGCCATAGACATCTTTTCACTTACACAGAAAGCAGCCCTTCAGTTTACAGGCAATTTTCTTGCATTTCTGGATGTTCAAGGCAGATAAGGTTTAGTGTTTGAACAGTTCAGTGGACTCTTTAGACACGCGGTGGATTTGACTGTGGTTCAGAAACCGTCACCCTCCCCACCCCTTCCAACCTTTATGTCCCATTCTTACTGAGGTTTGCCCTGTGCATTCGCCCCATGGTGGACATGGTGTCTGCCCACACAGGCGGATGCCACTGTCGTAAGAAAAGCATCCGGGCACACTTACAACCATCAGCCTACGCCCACGATGAACATACTTCAAACAGAGCTGAGCCGATGCCCAGGGAAATGCCAGACTCAGCTGATCCACACAAGATCCAACCAGCTGAGTCCAGCCTACATCAGCCAGTGCAGGGGACGCACAAACGCAGGAGAAGGAGACAATGGTTGCTGGTTAAGCCAGCAAGTGTGGGGAGGGGGTGGGCAGAAATGGCCGATAGCGTGGGGTGTGTCCTGCACCAACGATCAGCCCCGTTTCCTTGATGCTCTGAGGTCTCCACCTCTCTCAGGTGCGTGCCCTCATCTGTCCGTGCCCGTACGCATCGCGCCTGGTGGTCTGTAGGAGGAAACCCCAAATTAGGAATTCTGAATAACAGGTCTAAAACAACCATGTACCTTCCAAGGGGGAAAAAAATTATGGGAAAGATTTGAATCCATTTAGCATTCTGAAGCCGGAGTTAATTACTTTTGTGTTAAGCATTGGCTAATGAAATAAAACTCCTGTACAGGTGTAGACAGATAATATCTGTCATTCTGGTCACGGAGCCTCCAGGCCACGTTTTGGCACATGAAGGCTCTGTGGCTGAGGGTCAGGGATGACCAGCTTACAAAGGTGGGTGGTCAGCTCTTGCCTTACCTATTTCTTCAGGGGAGGTTCTCTTATGGTCGTGTCATACCATGTTCTACACACACGGTCACTCGGAAAGCAATGAGCGCACACTCAGGCAGGCAGAAGGTGAAGCAGCCATGGGCCTTGTTTTCAAAGGGGTTTAACAGTCTAATAAAAAGGAGCTGGATAGAGAAACAACTGACTGTAATTTGAATGAGAAATATCTGTCACAACGAGACAGTAATGACATGAGATGATTACCAAGGGCTTAGTATATGTTGGGTAGTGTTTTAAATGTCATATATACCCTGCCTCATTTATTATTGTCAGAATTATACAAGTTAGACAATACTGTATTCAATTTACAGTTGGAGAAAGGAAAGCCCGTGCAATTTAGGCAACTTGTCTACGCGGACCTGGTAGGCGGACTGTGGATGCAAAATTAAGCCGAGATCTTTCTGCCTGCAAAGTGTCTGCTCTGCCCTCTGTGTTCCTCTGCAGCTGATATTGTCTTATGGGTACGATGGAGTCGAGAAGTGGACGAGCTGACGTCCCGCAGCGTGGCCTAAGCAATACTTTGTAACCAATGGCCCGTGGAGGACATCCTGGAAAAATAGCCAGCATTTGACAAAAACAGATGGGAAGAGATTACGTGAGTGCATTAGAAGCATTTAGCTGATAGCAGCTGAAAGAAAAAAACAAAGCAAGAGAATTGGACAGGGAAAGAAAAAAGATTTGGATTCCGGAGGTGGGAGGCACCCAAAGTAAGTTTGATTTTTCCCCCCCTCCCACCTCGGGCAGCCCGGGCATAACTACTCGGCAATGTGGACCACAAGCTGGGTGCTACAGCCCCACAGAAGCGGTCCTTGGTCCTTTTCAGGCTTAATATTTTAAATTTCCTTCAAATATTTGAAGTTTGTGTTTGTGTGTGTATGTATGTGGCCCAGCCTATTAATAAAAAATCATTTGGAATGTATACATTGTTTAATAACATTCTGAGTAACACTAATAAGTTCAATGGGAATAGGAAATCTTTTTCAGGTTTATAGATACGTGGTGTGTGTACTCTATTATTTGCTCCTTGGATGATTATTTTTCATGTTTTATGATTCATTGCATGGAAACTGCTATCGAATGTGGCTCCAGATGAATAACGTTTACCTTGGAAAATTCCCTAGCATTTCTTTGGAAATCTCTCTGCCATTTTTGTTACATATCGATTTTCATGACCAAAATACTCATGCAGAGTGACAAAGCATGTGTCCTGGTGCTGCAGCATAAAGGGAAGAAGAGCCTGCTTTTGTGTCAACGCTGTCCTTGTGCCCTTATCTGTATAGTAAATTTCCCAAACTACGTTTTTAGTCCAATTTGAAATGTTGATTCTTTAAAATTATTTTTATTTTTATTTTCAAAGTATTACGGGGATTACGAACGCGTTGGTTACATAAATTGCCTTTGCACCGCCCAAGAAGCTGCTCATGCCCCAGAGAGTGAGCTCCACATCCGTTAGGTGTGGATTTACCCATCCCCTCCGCACCCCCCTCACCTGCCCGACACCCTATGAACGTCACTTCCTTTGTGCAAATTAGTGTTGATCAATTAATACTAATTTAATGGCGAGTACATGTGGTGCTTGGTTTTCTATTCTTGTGATACTTCACTTAGAAGAATGGACTCCAGCTCCACCCAGGATAATACAAGAGGTAGTTCATCATTTTTATTTATTTATTTATTTATTTATTTGATGGCTGAGTAGTACAAGGAGTTGGCTGCTGCCCGGAGTGACCCTGAGGGGGAGGTTCCATAGAGGGGTGTGGCCTGGGAGTGAGGAGGTGGGTGCACCAGGACCATTGCCTGCAGTGGGCTGGGTCAGGCAGCCCAGTGTCATTTGAGTGACCCTAGGAGGTGGGCTGGGCTCAAGCCAGATCAGACAGAGCACTTGTGGAGTAGAGTGACAGGAGGCACCCTTAGCCACTCAAGAGGGAAGCTGAGTCTCTCCTGAGACACTCAGGGTGGGCGGGACTTGGGGCAACGTGCAGAAGGAGGGACACGTGCAATGGCTTTCTTGAGTGGGGTGAATGACAGAAGAGAGAGGACCAATTGTCAAGCTATGGCCATCAGGCTGGGATTGATCCAGAAGCAGCCAAAACTTAGGGCCAGGCTGAAGGCAGCTTGGAACATGTCCCAGAAGCCAAAGGGCTGGTTAGAGTGGCTGCCTCCCCCCTGGACAGAGCAAGTGTTGGGAGTGGACCCATGGCCAGTCCAATGCAAATGTCTCTACCACCCAGTGGAGGACCCCAGCAGGGCACATTACAAAAATGTAGACATTTTTGACTACCAAATTACCAAAAATGAGCATCTGCTTTTGCCTGTTTCTATTTTTAAACAGATCTCGCTGATGTTGATAGCAGTTCTATAACATCTATAGCTCAAGTCTGCCTTACCGCCTCTGTTTCAAAATGAAATGTAATACTATCAGTTACCAGGGGATTAACTTATTTGGCACAATCACAAGAAAAACCGCACATCTTAAAGAGAAGGGACTTTTCTTGGCACTTTAAAATAAGGACGGATGCACTTGATTTAACTCTCCTGCATATTAATGGGTAGGATGAGAGTCGCAGAAGGGACCGGCGGCCTTTCTTCCAGAATCTCACGACACTTCACAGGAACCCGAGTTTCCTTTATCCTCACAGCGAACCTTCTAAATAGGCAAATTAGATTACTTCCGAGCAGCTCTAAGAACTTCGCGTGCGTGATTGCTTTATCCTCTCAGCATCTCTGGCAGAGACAGGGGCAGGATGCAATGTCCACGTGGTCTTTATGGCACCTCTCTGACAGAGGCGGGGTGGGAGGCGGGGAGATGCTCGCAGATTCCACACTTTGCACATTAATCAGGGGAAAATCAGAATTAGAAAAGAGATTTCTGACTGCAAGCTCAGGCCACAAAGACTGTCATCAGTATCATCCCAATTTAGGTTAATTTGTAAAAGTAGAACTGTGGAATGCTAAGGGGTTGTGCTCCACACGGTGATAATTTAAAAGCATGATGTGATGACCACAATCCGCTTTATTCTCCAACAATACTTGACACGTTCTTCCGTTCTCACGCTTTAGTCACTGGTTTCAGATTAATTGTGCCTTCATTGTAATCGAGCTATAACAGTCATTCATGAGGTATAATTTGTAGGGAGTTTCTCCTACTGTAAAATAATAATAAAAAAATATATGAATAAGAAAATATCTGGGATTTTAGTTCATGAAAAATCCTAATTTTTCCTGCTTTTCTTTTTTGGTTGTCAGATTATAAAAATTAACATTTTATGGGAGCCATATCTGACAGATAATGTTTTAGACATATTTTTCAACTTAAAAGGAAAACTTTACTTTTCTTTTGCAAGTTTTCCCTTCATTGCTACTTCACAGGCAGCATTTTCCTACCTGTGCACATCTATGGAATACACCATTTCCCCTTTTCTCCTCCCGGCAAAAACATTGCCCCTGTCCTTCCTGGCATTCCACACTTCCGTGTAGGTCAGATCCCTCCAGCCTGGGAGAATCCTTGCCTTTGGGCCACCAGTCAATGGCGCCATCATCTCCTGGTGCCAGCACAGCTCAGGGACGTGCAAGTGGGAGCAAACTGTTCCCTAACGAGGCTGTGGGCGCCCTGCGGCTGCCGCCCCAAGTACAACAGTCAGGGGCCCTACAACAATGGGATGGATTCTCCTGCAGCTCCGTAGGCCCGATGTTCAAAATCGAGGAGTCGGCAGGGCTGGTTCCTTCTGTGGTGCCGAGGGACGAGCCCCTCATGCCTTCTCCCACCTTTCCGTGGCCGGAGCGGTCCTTGGCACCCCACGGGGTGTCTTAGAGCTGCACCACCTCACCTCTGCCTTTGTCAGCGTGTGGCGGTTCCCAATGTGTCCCTCCAGTCCTGCGTCTTCACGCATGACCTCTGGTAAGGACACCCGCCATCGGAGTTAGGGCTGGACCTAACCCAGGAGGACGTCATCTTAAGTTGACAGCCTTTGCAATGACCCTGTTTCCACGTAAGGTCACATGCGCAGGTACAAGAGGGTAGGACTTTAACATGACGTTTTGGGGTGCACCATTCAACACACAACGGTAAGAAAGAGGAAACTCAGCCCATTTCCAAAGGAAAATCAGCTGAGGACTCCAGGAGTCAAGGGTACGTGAGACTGAAAAAAGCAAAGTCCATTCTACAGTTGAGCCAGATGTTTCAAAAGCAGCTCCAAGAGGCAAGGCGGCTCTGCCGTAATGAGCACGCAAGGGGCTGATGAAGGAAACCCGGACGGGGCTTTGGGAGGACGTAGGTATGAACACAAGTGTCTCCCAAAGCGAAGCCCGGCCCCACTCATCTGCTGAGAGACTTGAGAGCTAACCTGATGTGTGATAAAATATTGCCTGTGGAATGCAAGTTAGAGTCATTGCTCTTAGCTGTCACTCCTAGTCTAGTTTTGGTTGCATATTTGTTTTAATAAATATCAAGCTTTTTAAATTACATACTACAAAAAGTTATAGATTAATTTCTTGGTTTTCTTTAAATCAATCTGTGGTGTCAGATACCAGCACAATGAAAATTGCTGTTTGGCCTTCATGACGCGGTATTTGTCTCCAGTGTTTATCCCTAACAGTGCGCCACCCTGAACAGAGCTTCAGGGCGCTGGAGAGCATGGGATGCTGCACTTTCCACAGGGGGTTGAGGATCCTGTCTCTTTCAGCCCTGATCAGAGGTCTGGGGGGACAGCTCAGAGCTGTGGTACGTCCTTACCTGACTCCCAACCCTCGGACTGCTGGCGTCCTCACTACACTGGTGACAACCTCCACAATTCTTGCCAGTCTCCTATTTTCTCTCTCTGCCCAAGCTTAAATTGTTTTAATTTTCATATGATTAACTGCAAAATTTAAAATACAAATGCAAGTCAGTAGCACTATAATAATTCTGCAGGCAAACGGATGTTTTACTATGTAGCTCTTTGTAATCCACTTCCTACTGGTGCAGTGACCTATTTGTGGAAATGTTTTGTTTACATATATCTTTTATTTCCATGACACAATAATTTTACATCTTAGTTGTTTTTATGGAATTTTTGTATGTGAAATATCCAGTAAACGTGTTATATTTTTTCACTGTCTACTCAACAGAATTTAACAATTTTTTTCCTGTTTTTTTTTTTTCCTCATTCTCATAGTATTTGAGTTTAGCTCATTGGCAAGCAACTTAACAATCAGAACTCAGCAATCAAAAAATAGGACAGGGTGTAATTTCTATTAAAAAATAATGTTAAACATGTTCCCGAATTTCCTGTTCAGTTTTTGCTGAATGCATAACCTTTCTGTATACTTACCTCATTAAACCTATGGGGAAATGTAGCCACTTCATATGTAGGGTTGAGGAAGGATTTATTAGGATCCTTCTCCATCCTAGGGTGCACATCTCTCAAACAACGGAAGCGTCAGGGAGGTACGGGACATATACCAATAGTGTGATTTCTGAACGTTACTTCCTAGAAGTTCTCCCGATTTCCTTGTGCTTTGAGGTGAAGCAGCCAATCGATAATTCAGCCCCAAACATGGCTTTAGTTTCCAGTTCTCTATCACTTCTCCTATAAGCAGTTTGGGTGTCCAACAGAGGACAAAGGGACGGTCTTTTTGCTCATAAATGAATTTGCGGTCAATGTTTGAATGTAGATTTTCAACCCCCTTTGATCATAAAGCAGACAGATACCAATTTAAATAATTTGGGTGAAAATTATATTTTAACATCTGCAAACAATTACGTATTTCCTGGGGGTTTCCTTGGGGTGCATGATCCATCAACATTTTCCCGTTTTAGTAAGCAGCGCCGTGTGATGCTCGGGAATGGTTCAGAGTGGAGCTCGCCACTATCCCGTGGAGGGAAGTGCTGTCTCATTCCAGCAGGTGTCCCAGATGCTGCGAGCGTTCCCTTCACCTGATACGAAACCCCATGCAAATTATCAATAAAAGCTTTGTTCCTCGCACTTCTCAGATTTGACAGTTCACTTGGTGCATTTCTGACTGCATTCTTTTCTCACCAGTGACGAGAGAAGCTAAGAATTTAAAGCCCAAAGCTTTGAACCTCGACAAAAATGATGCAAGAGGTGAATGAGAAAGAAGTGCATAATCTTTGCTTTTGAAATAAGCATATTCTGCTTATGATCTTATCTCGCAAGATTGTGCAGCTGTTAAGTAAATTCTCAGAATCACTACTTAGGGCTTCTTGTATTAATCAAGAAAAATATGTTCAAATTGGATAAAAATATGATTGCCGCCAAAATTGACAAGAACATCTGGGGAAGGTTTGAGTTCTCTCGTGGAGGCACATGGCTTCAATATTAGCAGGCAGATGAAGCTCGAAAGAATCAAAGGGATGTAGAAAAATTAAAGACAGTTCCACTGGATGCTTTTTCTTGAACGTGTTTGGACTGAACACAACTTTGCCAGGGCAGAGACCTGTGTCTATTTTGCAGTCCCCAGTGCCTGGCTTGGGAGCACAAAGACACTGCATAGGATGCACTATGGTTATTCCACTGGTGGAATTAGCAGGGACCTGTTTCAGAAGGCTGTGGACGGTGAGAACCACAGCCTTCATCTGTTCATTCCTTTGAAAAATATTCACTGAAAATCTACTGGATGTCTGGCCGTGAGTCCAGACACTAGAGATAAAGCAATGAAGAAAAATGGCAAAAACACCTTGCTTTCATGGAATTCGCCTTGTGGAGTAGACAGACAGAGAATAAGCATGATGAGGCAGTAAAATGTATGTCAGAAATTAGTGCTAAGAGTTTTAAGAACAATCCAGCAGGAATGGGTGCTGAGGGGTTCTGAAAAGAGAGTGCCCTGTCAAACAGGCTGGAAAGGAGACAGCTCACTGAGAAGGTGCCCTGAGCAACTTTTCAATGGTGGATCAGGGTAGATTGGGGGCAGCGGGGAGGATGCGCCCGGCAGGGGTGTCTGCCCCGAGCCGGAGCTCGGGAAGCAGTGGGTGAGATCAGGGAGGTGCGGGGCAGGTGCCCAGTCCCGGGATTTGGCATCCCAACCTCATAGTCCCAAGCCTGTGCTCTTCCTCTTCCCCCTAAAACTGGCTCCACCCACAATCGTTCCCAGGTCAGTCAACGCTGAGGTTACCTTCTGGTCTCCCACGTCAAAAATCTCGGCAGCGTCTTCCTCTCTCACACACCTGTCAATCCTTAGGTCAGACTGGACCTTACAAACACCCAGAGTCAGACAGCCCTGAGCCTCCCGGCTCCCACCCTGGCCTCAGCCACCGTCCTCCCTGGCCACAGCCTCTCAGCAGGTCTCCCACACCTGCTCTGCTGCTGTCTGGTGGCCTGGCAGCAGGCTCTTCTCGGAGCGACCCTCTGCAGATGTGAGACACTGGCAGGCCTCGGCTGCCCTTCCTCCAAGGAAAGCCAAAGTCCTGCAGTGACCTGCAAGGCCCTGTGTGATCTGTCACCTGCATCGATCAAGATCCTAGTGAGACACGGAGGCCACACGCAGATTAGAATAACTTGAGGAGCATTCGGTGGAAGGAATCTTTACAAAAGGTGTAAGCATGGGGTCAGAAGGCACAGGAGGCGTGTAAGAGCTACACACACGGAAGGGGACTGTGGGCAGCGAGGGCCCCTTGGGTGCACTTGGCCCAGCCTCAGCCTTCAGAAGGGGAGGGAGGTGGGCAAGGGGCCTGAAAGGGCACCAGCCAAGAGGACAGGAAGCCGGAGACAGATGGCAGGGAGCCAAGGCGTGGCTAGTGGATCCAGCCTGGTGGGACTGCAGGCAGGGTGGGGAGGGGCGGGCAGCAGAGCTAATGAGTGAGGGGGGCCCTTCCCCACTGTGTCTTTGAGAGTCTGTCCCCACTGTAGCAGTTGCACCAGGCTCCTCCATGCCCAGGTGCCTGCCTCAGGGCCTTTGCACTGGCGGCTTGCTGGCCCCAGCAGCCTTCCTCCTTACATCTTCAGGCCAGTTGTGCCCCTCCTTCCCGCCAGTGCCCAGCTGCCACCTTCTCTCTGTTTCCATGTGCAACGCCCATGTGTAGTAGAAAGAATGGTGGCCTCCCAAATATGTTCATGGCCTAATTCTCGAAACCTGTGAATAGGCTGCCTTCCAGGCCCAGGGGCTTGGGAGCTGCAATAACAGATTAGCCTGGAGTAGTACCCAGGGGGGTCTTTGTAAGGAAGAACTGGAGAGTCAGAGTCAGAGAAGATGCTAGAAATGGGAGTGGAGGTCCAAGCCACTGGGGGCCAGAGGCCACAGCCTGCAGAAAAGATGGGGGACAGATTCCCCCAGAGCCCAGGACGCAGGCAGCCCAGCATCCAGTGAGATCCTGCAGATTTCTGAGCTACAAAACTGTCAGGTGAGAAGTGTTCGCTGACTTGAGCCACCAATGTGTGGGATACACCACGGCAACAGCAGGAAACCTGCGCAGGAGGCCGGCGGCTGCGCTGACCTTGGGCAGCCTCTGTGAGAGGCAGAACATCTGTCGCCCCCAGGGCAGGATGCTCAGGCATCTGATTCTGCCCAAAGTTGGCCAAATCTAGCTACTGTTTGGACACCTCAAAGACGTAAAAGCAAGCATATTTAATTTTGCAATTTTTTGTCGAGATTACAGTGGTTAAATTGTTTAAAAATTTAAATGTCCTTGCTAATAATTCTGACTCTGAATTAAAATTAAGATATTTTAAAATCTGACAATTTGAGTAATATTATTCCATTTTTTAAAACTTTTATCTTACTCTTTTTAAAGGGAAAGGAGATGATGGACATAAATATATAAATATGGATGTGTAATTACCACTAATTACTTTGTTAAATTAATTCTTGTCATCTGCTCAGTGTGTATATATATGAATGACTTCACCATAGAGATTCTCTATGTGCAGTATTTATGTATACGTGTGTATATATGAGTGACATTACCATATAGAACTAGTAATCATTAGTAATTATTGCTACAAACACATAGCTATATTAATAGTTCTAATTATAGAGATAAAAGTCACTGAAAATATCTGTGAACTTTCTAAGGACCCACCCACACGTTTTAAATAATACTTCTATATGAAATTCCAAATAATCACTTTATTATCATAATTTTCTTTTGGCATTCACCTCAATTTTTAACAGGGAAAAAACTGTCTGTCAGAGTTGATTTCTTGAACAAAAATGCCCATTTTTCATTAACCTAGACTTCCAAAATGATTTGGCTACTTTGGCTTTGATTTTGGATAAACAGAATGGACGACCCGGCTGTGGAGGGAGTCGCCCAACTTCTCTTCTAACTCATCAAGGAAGGGCGTTTAAAACCAGGGTCAGAATTAGATTCAAATGGATTTTCCTATTATTTATTCTTCTCATCACAAATGTCTTTTCCCATAGTCGATGATTTTTATCAAAATAAGCTCACAATTCCATTCCTTTGTGTGTCTCTTGTAGTTTTGTTCCTTTTGTTCAGTGCGGGTTAGGAGGACCAGACAGTTGCGAGGCAACACGCCTGTCCATGAACCTTCCAGGCTGAGACAGGTGCTGTCATTTGCTGCTTAGCTGCATGCGTTTTCAGTTTCTATAATATTTTGGGGATTTGTTTATTCAGAAAATTACCAAAAACTACGAAAAAAGCCATTGAATTCAAAGGTAATATGGGTTATGCCCTTTGAGAGTCATTTCTGGTGGTTAATGAAGTATCTTTGCAGTTGATCCATCCAGATGTGGGAGGGGAAAAAGGCATTGCAAAGTACAGTAGAGTGTAATGCACCATCTTCAAGAAGAGGACACGCAACAGTCTTCAGACTCCTCTCCCTGGGGTTGGAGGGCCGGAAGGTCATAGAAGTGCGGCTCAGTTGGACGTGGTTCAGATGCACAACTGTACCAATCTGCACATCTGGTGAAAGATGCACTTCTAGTCCGTGCCCACATTTCACTGTTAAATACGAAGGGAATGAGAGTCTCTTAGTTTCCTTCCCTCTCTGTTTCTGTCCCTCTCTCTGTCTTCCTTGTTTCTGTCTCTCTCTGTCTCTTTCATCCCCCCTCAGGGACCACAGCTTCTTGTCCTCTGTGCAGCCCGTGGCCGCTTCCTTCTCTCTGCCTCCCCCACACTCACTGCTCTGGTCATCTCCCCCCGGCTCACGGCTGAAAAACCATCTGTAGGTTGACAATTCCAAAATTTATTCCCTGAACTCCAAATTCCTCTATCCAAACACCTTCACATTTACCCCTGAATGTCTGATTGGCGTCTCAAACCTGACAATTAACCTCTTACTTATTAAGCTCGCTGTCGAGAAGAGAGCAGATTCAGCCCTGGTCCGCCCTGGAGTCAGGAAGCCAGGTCTCGGGGTCGGTGGCTCCGTGAGTCTGTGCAGGGAAAGGAGAGTAGGAATTCACACTGGCTTGGGGCACTTCTACCTTTACCCATAATCCCACAAACAACCCCCCCCCCCAAAGAAAAACCCCTAAAAGCATGTGTTCTTCCTATGAAAATACATCTTTAAGAAAAACCAACTGCCCTCTATACCTGTTCTGCCGGCAAGGCTGCTACTCCCAGTCCTCGTAAAGAAACTCAGCGGCCCCATTTGGGTGTCCCCGGCTCAGCCTTACGCGAAGCGTGTGAGACACAGATGCAGAACGTGCGAGCGCCCTCCAGAGGCTGTGTTGATAAGCGGACGACGTAGCATTCAGAAAATATCAGTCTCCTGTATTCAAAACTGTTAAAACAGAATTTGACCATGGAGAGAAAGATTTTATGAATTTAAATTAGAGGTTTTACCTTTGTACAGTACAGGAAAAAATGGAAAGAGGAAAAAATGCTTAATTGGCATTTGCACTTTAAAATGTCAATCGTAAGCATCAGTATCATAGACTATGGTATCCCATGTGTATGTTTAATTCTAATGGAAATAATGTGAACTAATTTTGCCAAAAGAGCTCTTTAATTATCTCTATTGGAAAAACTTCAGCAAAAGGCAAAGTTCAAATACTAAGTTAATTTATAGTGGTTGAGAAATACTTAATGCCTAAAAACAGTGAAATAAATTTAGATTTATTACGGGCAATAATGGATAATCACAACCATTCCAATATATTCCATGATGGCATAACATTACATAAGCTACATTATATTTATTATGAACATCTGGCATACTGTGCTCCATTCAGATAACTTTAATTAAACCAGCCTCCGAGCTCCCATATAATGCAATGGCAGCTCCAAAGAGGCGGGAGAACAGCCCGGCGCATTCATGAAGGTCTCAGCCTTAGAAGTCGGTCAAGGTGGAGATTAGTAAACGGTTTCCTTTACACAAGAGGGATTTAAGGTAATAGCTTGCTGCACACCTTTAACTTTAGGCCTAGAACTGTAACCCCTAAAACACAGTTTTTAGTCTAGCCACCTAAACGTCAGTGCGCTGGGCACAGAAAACCATGGGCTTCTAATCATTTCGAGCTAGTCTCTGTGCCCCACAGTGGGCAGTGCGGTGCGTGTGAGCAGGTGAGAGGCTTGGCCCTCAGACCCGGCACCCCGACTCTGCGTGTGGAGAGGGGAGCTCCAGGCAGGCGGTGCGGACAGGAGCCCGGCAGCTCACGGACTGAGACCGGTGAGCCCCAAACACCCCCTGAATCCCACCAGTGCCTGGCACCCTCCGCATTCTAGGATTAGAGCAATGAATGGAACAGCACATTGGCACTCACGCTGCAGTGGGGAGGGAGACACAGGCACAGTCTGCAAGGGGACTTGCTGGTGACAAGCACTCAGGGAAACATGGAAGTTGGGAGGAGGGTGTGAAGTGGGGGTGACGCATGAGGTACAGGAGCCGAAAGAGGCTCACTCAGGTGATAACACCCCAGGAAGACCTTGCCTTTGTCGGGTCCACACACAGGAATGCACATATACACATGTATGCACACAACATACATACACAAAGAGAGACACATACAGACACACACAGACATAGGAATGCATATGTATACATGTATGTACACATACAGAGATACAGGGATACACACAGACACATAGACACACAGACACACATACATATGTAAGAATACACATATACACATGTATGTACACAGAGATTTCAGCCCATCTTAAAGGTGGTGTTATGAGGGAAGATGAAAAGCCTTGAGAAGCAATTCTTTGAACTTGAGCCCCTGGCTAAGTACAGACAATGAAAGGTTCTTGCTTCCCTTGGAAATAGAACTTTTTTTTCTCCAAAAGTAGCATTGCGTAAGTCCAGTAGAAAGACAGACACAAAGCAGAGGTGTCCGGTGTGGAGTGGGGGGAGCCCGGGGCTGGCCACCCTGCACTTCCTCAGCAAGCTTCCAGAATTCTTTCTATGGGTACGAAAAATACGACCTCTAGATTAACGTTTTGCTATTTAGCTGCATTATTCTCCCGCAATTTTTTTTTAAAAACTGAACAATGGGGTAAGATTAGCAATGATTTACGTTGAACCTATAAAATAATCAGTACGATTTTGAAAGGTTCAGAGGAAAATAAAATCATGATGCTCTGACTCAGTTGGGGGGCAAGGGCAATATACATAACTTAAACATTTGTACCTCCATAATATGCTGAAATAAAAAAAAATCATGAGATTTGTGGACAGAGACCATTAGTAACTCATGAGACTGCGACTTATCTCTGGAGCATTATAAAAGCGTGGCTCAAACCTTGACGAAAAGTGTCAGAGGACTAAGGCTCAAAATCGAGTGGAAAAAATTGGCTGATTTTTTCATCTAAATATATGGAAGAGGAACATTAAAAAATAGACTCTTTTAAAAATATGACTTACTATGAACCTAAGTCAGAAAAATCCTATCTGTTCTCCTGTTACTTTTTCTAGAAAGGAAAATAAAAAAATTCAAGGAAAATAATAAAATCAGCATGCTAAAGAGAGAAGAGAAAGCTGCACCCAGTGAGGAGATCACAAGAGATCTCCTAGCTGCTCAAAATTAATGCAAAGAAGTGGCTGAACTACTATGATAATGGATTTTCTCTTCAAGTGGAGAACCGCCAAAAGGCATTAAGATGGACAAGCGTATCCATTTTCAAACGTAAGTAATTCCAGGATTTATTGACTGGTATTTTTGTCATTGATTCACAGCAAATTTCTAGAACAAATTGTTAGCTAGGTTATTTGGGGGCAATTAGAGAACTTGCCAAAGTCGCCAAAGACTGGCATGGATCCCCTGGACATGCCCCTGCCCAGCAGTCTCACCTCAGTTTGGTAGGATGACCAGAGCAGAACACCTTTGAGGTCTACAGGCCAACTGTGCTGACTTCTGTAGAACATGTGACACTGTCTTTCATGGCACTATGTGGAAATATACAAAGAGTAAAAGACATAGAGTTGAGTTAGGCGAATTTGTTGCTAGTTACATTACTATTTTCAAAGAATATCAGTTAATTGATCAAAATTGATGTGGATGCATGTCTGTGAGGCTCTGTCATTTAAACAGTTGTTTTCTTTGATTCTAGCAACCACACAGTCTGACTTGCTCATCCCCAGCAGCCACCATGTGCCTGGCATTGATCCCCACTTTGCCCTTTTAAATGGCAGTCATAGCTGCAGTGATCTGGTGAAATTCTATACAGTGACCTCCCTGGACAGAAGCCAGACACTGCAAAACAAAGCACAAAGCATCTCACCCAGTGCAATCTGCATGGAACGTTGAGAGAGCTCCAGGATGTTTTCCACCTTGGAAGAAAGGAAACACCTCCAAGACCCAGAGATCTCTACCCGTCCATTAGCTGGAAGTGACGAAGCTCAGCTGGCCTTTTTAGCGTCAGCTGCTCCTAACCCACTGGTGTGCTCGAAATCTTGGAGGTGACTCCGAGAGGCATTTATCTCACGGCAAATGGGGCGAAATCCTGCTCTGTTACACAGAATCACAGCTCGAAAATCTTTATGCAAACAAATAAATTTTGAAATGGTCTGTTAGGTCAGGGATTTCTAATTTTTGCCTCTGGGAAAAATCTGGAAACCAGATTTCCCTGCATTTCTATAGTGTATGAATTTTAGTTGAAATTGATGATTATATTTGCATTCAGGAAGCAAAAATGCATTTACCTCAAGTTCAAGAAATAAGGAACATCTATGCTCCGATTGGTGGAATTTTAAAACAGACACAGAATATGGTCAAATTTATAATATTTAGTCTATTTTTTCAAGACTAATTTAGATACTTTTTGAAGGGGACAGGAAATGTGGCTATTTTGTTGGTGTTTTTGAAAGCTTCAGTTTATGTACCAATAATTTATTTATAAAAACCTGATGAATAAAGTTATGTTGCCACCGAAGGGAATATTTCCTCTATGTGCCTTTTAGGAATGTTGTGAAGACTTGATTTTATGCTTAAGTAAAGAATTCATCTTCAATTCTACCTTTCATTCTGCTTACAAAGGAAGAAGTCCGAATTTCAGTTTTATGAGAAATTTTGATGAGAGAATCTAGAACTAAATTTCTTCAAGCTCTCCAGGAGTATTGAGGTGCGGATAGACCGAAATAACTGATATTACCATCATTATCTACGATCAGCAAAACAGCAGACACCAGGCTGAACTTCACTGAGGGCGGCAGAACGCTGCCTCCGCATAGTGGTCACCCTGCCTCCCTCCTCGGGCTTCCTCTCTGCCATGGGGAGAGTTCGGACTACCACATTTGGCTGAGAAATTAAAAACATTTAAAACCATTTTTTGCTGATAAGCACTTTTTAATTTTTGAAATTAAAAGGTGGCACAAGAAAGTTTATTTGTGTGTAGTTTTCTTCTTCATGGGTGTATTGTCAGCTCAATCTCTATGTATGTTTTTCTGTAGTTCATGAAGTTTATCTTCTAAAATATCTTAAAATATAAAATATACATTGTTTTCTTTTCTACTTCTTCTAATGTCTTCTTTAATAACACCAATTATTCATTATCTATCCTACCTTAATCTATCCAATCTTGTTAAATTGATCTTTTTCTCTATATTCTGAGAAAACTTATTAAATTGTATCCTTTTTATCTTAGGTTTTTTTTTTTTTTCCTGTGCCATTATTTCTTTCATTCATGTACTCGTGCATTTTAATATAGCTGCTGAACTTTTAGTTTTCTCACAATTTAGTTTTTAATATCAATTTCCACATTCCCTTGTCAAGCTCTGTTTGTCTGTTTTTGAGACTTTCTATGCAAGTTTTCTGAAGGTCACATAGAGGTCTCCTTTATTCTATTCTACTGACAAAGTAAAACAATTTCCCTGAGTTATTCTATCTTTGGTTGGATAAGGGTTACATTTCTCAAACTGATGCATCATTTTCATAGAACAGATGTATATTATATCTCTTTATATGTATCTCTCCTGTTGAAGTTTATTAAATTCATATTAACAAAATATTCACCTGAACATGGTGAATTGTGCTGTTCTTGGCTGTGTACTTTGATTATTACTGTAATTGTTGAACCTCATTACTGAATTACACTTTGCGAATTACACACATCCCCCAGGCTGGTCTCACGTTTCTAGCTAGGGCTCACCAATGTCCACACTTAAACTATGGCTGCATAGGTACCATATTTCCCAGAAAAAAAGTTATCAAGACTAAGGGATTTATTTGCAGAATTACTGTACTAGAGTTAAATAAACCATAGGCTGTTTCAAGATTAATGTAGGGTATAATGCTATACTAGGATCTCTGCCTACAAAAATGAGATCTCCATGTTTCTTATGTGTTTCCTTTAAAAATGATGTTTCTATTAACAGTTATCTTGGTTTATTTGGATAACATACAATGTAGAAAAAAAAATGAAGAAATCATATCTTTGTCTCTGGAAGATTTGTCATTGGCTGACTTTCCTGTTTAATTATTAGTGCGTCGCAGAAGAGTTGTGTGCTGCAGGGGCTGGTGGAAACAATTGTAATGTTTGTCTATGAAGAGTTCTATTCCTTTTAAAGCACCACGCCACAGATCTTCCTCACAGAAGCCCAAACACTCTACAGATACACCGCCTCCAGAAGGTGGAGTTTAATCTTTCTCTCCTTGAGTGTAGGTTAGATGTAGTGACCCCCTTCCAAACAACAAGGTTTGGAAAGGGACACAAAATGACTTGCAGCGTTGAAGCCTGGCCAGCCCCGTCTGAACCGAGCTGTCGAGGCTGACCTAACCCGCTATGTCACATGGGTACCACGCAGCCCCGTGGGACATGGTGAGAAGGCTCCCTACCTCTGTCATCTTCTTCCCCCAGTTCACAGCTGCAACCTAGTGATAGGAAAACACCAGATGGACCCAAACTGAGGGACAGGCTACAAAACGGTATAGCAGTTACTCTTCAAAATTATGAAGGTCATGAAAAACAAGGGAGACTGAGAAACTATCACAAATCAGAGGACACAAGGACACATGATGAACGAGGCCCTGTGAGCTTGGGTTGGATCCTGGAGCAGAAGAATTACACTAGTGGAAAAACTGGTAAAACTCAAATATCATCTGTAGTTTGTTAACAGTTTTGAGTATTATTTGCTTAGTTTTGACAAATGTGACATCTTTATGTAACATAGTAACATTAAGGGAATCTGAGTAAAGAGAATACAGTAACACTTCTTTTAAAAAAATAAATATTACTATATACATGTAAAGTATACAATTTGATGTTATAAGATACATGTATAATAAAATGGTTACTATAATAGAACAATGTAACATCTCCATCATCTGACACAGGACTCCCCTTTCCCCGCTGCAGCAAGAGCAGCTATAGTCTACTCATTAACAAAAGTCCTGAATGCAATGCGTTGTTACTAACTGGAGTCCTCCTGTCGTACATTAGATTTACAGATGTGTTCATGCTACATACTTGTTATTTTGTATTCATTGACCTACATCTTCCCATTTCCTGCCACGCTTGCCTCACCATCCGGGGCCTGGTCTCCACTGCTTTTTGCTCTCTCTGTAACTGTGTTCTGATTCTAAACTTATTTCACAATAAAAAGTTTTTTCAAATATTATGTTGCATTAGTTGCTTATACTAATTGAAACAATGAGTAGAAATCCGGCTTTCCTGTTTAAGAATAAATTACAAAATTTGTTCTAACTGCCCTGTCCAATTTAAACCAGTTTTTGTTATGCATTAATTTAGTACACTTAAATGTTGTTTTTAAAAAAGCCATGTGCAACTGAAGACAAAGACTGGAACGATGGTTATTTGGTTTAGAGATTAACACAAAGAAAAACAGCGAAATTGTAATGCCTCCAGACACACCTTAGTGAAAATATTCTAGCCTTCCGGTTTCATTAAACCGAGTGGCTAAAGGACTTTATTACATGTCTGATAAAATGTCCAGGAAGCTTCAGATTTCATTTTCTTGTGTTTCTTTGAGACGATCATCACATATTGCAGAATTAAGCACAAACCCAACGATGTTAAGAATCCCGACTGCGGCTAACCACAAGTTACATAAATGAAACAATTAATCCACTGAACACAGAACCCATTCACATTTTTTTCTATTATTTTCTTTTATTGACTGTTCAAGTCCTGTATGACTCGCATTGAAGAGCTCCAATACCTGTGGCAAGTGATCATCCACTCAGGCTGCCTTCCAGATCCCATCCTTGGCCAGGGGGGACATTGGAGAAGCACCCACATAAATGCTGATTCCAATCCAAATATCTCAGCCCTTGTTTTGTTAGGAACCCAAGTCAAGTTCATTTCACTGTTTAAAGAAACTTTACTAACCAAAGTCCATCTGGCTTTGCGTTTTATGACAATCTTATAATCCAATTTTACTACCTATTGATCTAAATTTAGATTGATCATCACAGTATCTGATGGAGTTGAGGGGCTGCCGTTTGTTTTTTTCTAAATAAAACATTAAAATGTGTCATTGATTCCAGCCTCCATATTGTGAGGTATCTACAGTCAACACAAAATCATGACTCTTACAAACTGCCCGTGACCAAATAATTATTTATAACATAATTACATCAGGTAGTGCACATTAGAGAAACAATCCTATAATTACATTGGTTTAGGCACATTTAATGTAGCAAGTTTTAAAAGTAGAACATAATATTTAGCAATTTTAGAATTTTAATTGAAGTATAACTAGAGAAATTATAGTGCCCAGTAAGTAGTGCAATTGTGCTGATTATGCTTTTCATTCCTAATTAAGTTATTGAACTTAAAACTATATTTTAAGGATTTCACAGAGATTATTAGATTTATAATCATTATGTAGAATAATAATAAAGTTAAATGACCTATATAAGTCCCAGATAAAGGCCTTATTCTCTAGAATAGATGGTTTTCAAAGTCCTTAGGCACCAAATTAAATAGACCAAGGATATAGCAGTTTCAAACATATACAGTGACATAACTGATAGATCTGACAGTCTTTCACATCAATTTTTATATATTTCCTTCAAAACTCTTAGAGGCAAATTGAGTATTCTGTTTATTGTTGAGTCAGACTTTAAGATTGTACCCTATGTGCTTAGTTAAATTTTAATGGTCTGTTTCATTATAACACAATATCCAGTGCATCCAGGCAAAAATGACCACCCCATTGAGAAGTCAGATCCTGCCTTGGCTGAATCATCTGCGCAGGAACAATGATTTTCCTCAATTCTGGTGCAAAATCAAGTGCTCAGCAACGTCACACTGAAAAATAGATTCCAAGGAACGGTGTAGACCTTGACCACATATTTGAGTTTTCTAAATTATTCGTCTTACAAAACTATTATGGCCCTGGTCTACAGAAGTATACTGCTTGTACAAAACTTTTAACAAAGTTCATGCTTCTTATGTATTTTCTATGTGTTTAACAATTAGAAACCCTCGTCTATCTTAGGCAAGGACCGACTTGTTCATTCGCCTCATCCTGGCCAGGAGCATTTCCAGTTAATGCGTTCTGGGCACTGAGTCTTCCCTGTGGAAACAGTGCAAAAGAAAGTAAAGAAAAATCGTTATATTAGGATGAGGTAAGTAGCCTTATGACAGGTTACAGTTAGCTCGATTAGAAGATTCAAGCACTTTCCGGGTGGGTTTTCTCTTTGCGCTAATACAAAGATGGAAGGGCTGTTTGAAGCAGCAAACCTGTTGACTACCACAATAGCTTTGCAGGTTTCAGTAGAAATACGCAGAGTATTGGAGCAAGTGCTCTAAGAACACACACCCCCAACACACGAATGAGTCACTCCTACACCCAACCCCTGCCCCCTGTGGTTAATAATCAGAGCAATAAGTGGGACAAAGGTGACGACACCCAAGGTCTGTCCTGGAAGTAATGGATGTAATGGTTTTGAATGTGCTGAAGAGTCAGGTGCAGCCTTAAACACCTAGGAAGCCTCTACGAAGCCGCGTGGACCACACACGATGTGGGATCCGGGACGGGATCCTGGAATAAAGAAAGGGCAGCAGTTGAAAAACTAATAGTATCTGAACAAAGTCTGGCATTTAGTTAGTAGCAACATGGGAGTGTTGGTTCTTAGTTGTGACAAATGCACCGCAATAAAGTAAAATGTTAACAATAAATAAACCAAGTAAATCATACCTGGGAACTTGGTACTGCCTCTGAATTTTTTTTTTTTATAAACCTAAGATGATTCCAAAATAAAGAATTTACTAAAAATAAAACCCTAGGAAATCACAATAGCATAGAAAATGCCACACTGAACTTGTGATGTGGGTGACGGTGATACCCAGGAGCTCTTTGCCTAACAATCTTCATCTGAATGCCAAAGAAATAAAAGCTTAACTACAATTATAAAAAATACTAGAACCTCCACTGAAACACTCAGCCTCTTGAAAACAGGAGCAACAAAACTTAAGGTTGGCTAGACCACAAAGCACTGTCTATTCAACATTTTGGGAATGAAAAATGGTGATATACATATATTCAAAAATATGAGCATTCACTCAAGTTCAACCTGGCAGAGCCCACCTACTGGTTTGGTTTATAGGACCTCTTATAGGTTTGATGACACTCGAGAAGTGACTTGCAGATTTAGAACCCCCAGAGGATGGAATCTTGCATGAGGATCCATGTCTTTGCAGACAGAGTACTTTCTCTTGAAGAGGTTCCTGCTACTCCCCAGCTTTTATCTTCTCTGTGAAGAGAAATCATTTTAATAGTAGGAAATGCCATGAAGACATTCATTCCTTCATTAGCCAAGCATTTGCTGCACACCTACTATGTGAGTGGCAATGTGACCACCGGGGAGGTAAAGGTGAATAAGAGACCTCCCGTACTTAGGAAGCACTTACTCCGGCATGAAGAAGAGATGCACAAAATGACAAATCTCTGCACAACGGAGGCTAGAGACCTGGACACATTCGCTGATGGGTTACATCAGTGCAGAGAAGACACAAGGTGTCAACATATTGGGCAGAAATAAACCATTCCAATTTTAAAACAATTCAGACTGCAGACAAGGCCTATTTCTCAATTTTTCATGACGTTAGAGAAGGCTGTATTCATCTCTTTGGCGTGTTGTCAAAGCAAACAATTGAAACGCAGGACTGTGAGGCAGGCTGAGTCCCTGAATGAATGGGATTATACACGTTGAAGGCAGCTTTGCATTCTGGGTCGACAGTATTTACAAAACACACTTTGCCCTAGGAACTATATTTATAACTTCAGATTTTGAAAAATTATAAGTACTAGAGGTGACTAATTCTGTACTATTTACATGAAATACTATTACATTTTTTTGACTACCTAAAGCTTGAAATGACCATTCTGTCCTTTAAATGTTTAATGTGGGGTTTTAAAAGCTGGTGTAAGGAATCAATCCAACAAAGACATGTTCGTAATGAAGTTCCTACCCGGCCGGGACTTCTGGTGCTGACGAGTAAGCCATGGGCAGGTGGGGAGACCCTCCTGACACCCACTTTAGCGTGGCTCACCTGCTTGTTTTCTTCTCCTGGTCGAATTTGTGCTGAACCTAAACCGATAATAATGATCTACTTACACAGCCTGTTGTATATATCTGTCATATTAAAGTCTGGACTGTTTGTTTATCATGCTGTGATCTATAGCTTTCTATTAATTTAATTATACTAAAAGATCTTAAAAGCCTTGGGCTAAGTAACATGTCAATTAGAAATGAGTTTAACTTGAAATAAATATACATTTAATACTTGTAATTTATTGCTTTAAATGCAAACAAAGCCCTCACTATGACACAATCTATTATTAATTGCTCCAATGCCCAGAGTCCAATTAAGTAAATCCATTTATATTTCCTTCAGAGAAAGTCAATGTTCATTTCTCCTAGGAAGTACTAGATGCCTACATTTTCCTTTCTCATAAACCAGGAGGCCACAAAGCACGTTTGTGTGTAATGAACTCTATCACCTGCGAAGTCGGGGGAGGTGGGGAGCCAGCAGAAGGGTCCCATCTCTCGGACAAAAGTAACAACCAGACCAATGCCAGGTTTGTTTAAGTGCTTTTCAAATAAAATACAATGAGACCTGATTACAGACTAATTAACTGCCGTTTTAAGAATGCTTTTGACTTCCAGGGAATGCAGCCCAGGCATACATCTTAAACTACAATAACAGTATGTTCTCGCAATTATATGTGGCCTAAAAACAGCTCTACTGATGGCTTTTTCTTTTGGCGTGTGTATGAAAAGTTACACATAAAAACGTCAGTCTCTGTGCTGAGAATAGATAGTTAATGCCCCGGGTCACATTTTGTGGCAAAAGTCATAAATCTCTGAGAAATAACATTTATAGTGGAAACCCTGACACAGTATTTTATGCTCTCACGCTGCCCACAAAAGAAAGAATGTAAGAGTTTAGAAACTTTAATGTGTGAAACTATAAACAAATATACACAAAACCACTTTCAGTGTTTTTTTGTTATTTTAACGCCCCCTCCCCGGAAAAGCAGAAAATTTTTCATGTCTTTGTCATGTCTTCTTTGTGATCTTCCACTGAAAAGTTTCTTCCACACATATTTTTTTTTTTAAATTCAGATACCTCTCATTAACATTATTGTATTTTGTTATTAAATAATGTCAACATTATTTTGCTTTCCAAGGTGATGCATACCAGGTTTCTGTAAGATCTCTATTAGAGCTCAAAAAAAGCTTTATTCTGCGTGATCTAAATTGAGATCTTAGTTTATAAATCCAAGGTGTTGGCTGTATGTAATCTGGCTTCAAAATGTGGCTGTGTACCCCATATCTCCTCTGGGGGGTACGCTGTCATGTTTAGGAGGGCAGGCTCTGGGCTCTTGTACTCCCCAATCCAGGACCTACCTTTAAGCTGGAAGTAATGACAGCGATGTCTATCATGGCATGGCTTGAGACACAAGCAGGATAAACCATTAAGTATTCACATCTTAATGGCATTTAGGAGCCCAGAAAGTATAATATTCATCATCATGTTTTTCAGGTTAAAGTTCAGTTCTTATGTGCTCCTTTCGTAGGTGCTACTTTAAAATTTGTGCTCAATTTGCTTTCTTATAGCTAATAAAGATGAAAGCATTAATAAGTGTGTCAAAGACACATGCCATGTTTCCCAATTTAATATTCCATCTACTGGAATAGTAATTTAATGCCTGCAACTAAAACCTTGAAAAACACTGTTGAAGAAGGAAAAAAACAACATCCCCAAAGTGGGAAAACTGCTCAGAGCATGGACAAAGCCTTCATAGGTTAAACCAAGATCCACCGAAAAGACAGAAGCAACATTTTGTTTCCTAGACTGTCAGAACCTGAATGGAAATTTCTTGGCTATTCAAATTCTACTGGTGACAGAGGACTAAGATCTTCCTGTTAAAATAAAATGATACCTGGGTAAACTCATTTAATGATGTCTGGATGAACCATTAGATGATGTCTGAATTAACTCATTTAACATATCAGATTAATACACATCTTTAAAATAGTAGCTTCCACAATGTTTTATTTTACATACTTGTTATAGGATGTAAGCCCATGTTGATAACAATATTACTCCCCATAAAATACCCACATTTTAAATTTCAATGGAAAGAGACTTGTATTTATCATTGTACTGGATTTTGTTTGTTTTTGTGTTTTTTCAGTGTGCACGGAGGAGACCATAACTCTTTCCTGAGAAGGAAGAAGAGTCTACCCTTATGGATCTGAATTATGGATTGAATTGGCTCCAAAAGAGGCCAGAGAGAAGTTTTCTCAGTCCAGTTGTTCTACAGGAAATCATATCTGTGTGCCTAGAGTGAGAAATGAGTTGCTCAGCAGAACAGATAGTAGAGAAAATAGAGCAATCGCTTTGGAATCCATGCTAATGTATGCATTGGTGGAAAATACTACAGAGGGAGAAAAGAAATCCTAAAACGTATTCCTAATATTGTTATGACACAGAACAGTGGGTGGGAAAAGCTCAGCCACTTCTCCACTAGTCGTTTATTTACTGAGAGGATGAGATTTCTAAGTCTAGGAATATGGTCACGCTTGTAACAATTAGATTATATAAAGTTTAAACACAAAAATAAAATATAGACAATGTTTATACATTTAACAAATTTCAAATGTCTCATTTAAATATATAATTATTTTATTTTAAATTACTCCAACATGATTATTTTAATGAGGCTCTAACTTCTAGGTCTATAATTCAAGAAACTTTTATTATGAGAATAACATCTTGAACAGGAACAAATATTACAGGTGAGATAAAGTGGTCATAATAAACCTGTACGCATCTGTAGACATGCACCTTCTCATACATTCACACTGAGTTACATGTCTGCACACTAATCTCAGAAGTGAACTATGCAGTAGCATCATACTTAACCCTCATGGGGACATTATAAATAGCAGTACTCCCCAGGCACCTAACAGGGAGTTGGTAATTTATTCCGAGCATGCTAACCTCAGGTTGGAGCCGAGATTTGAATCTGATCTCTCTGACCACAAAGGCCGGGTGTTAAGTATTGTGCTCACTTGCCTCTAGGTCTAAAGGGACAGTGTCCTTAACCATGTATAGATATGGTTATTGGGCCAAATACCAGATACCTGCCCATGCACACACACACACACACACACACACACACGCAGATGTTTATTCATATCTGCAAATTTTTTTCTGTTTGTAACGTTTAAATTTCAGCCTAATGTTAAGAGACTATAAATGTTTACTCAACTGGTAACATCCAATCTTATCTAAATTGTGATTTCCAATTCTAGCCTTATAGTAAAAGATCATACATTTAATCCTCATTTGGATATAAAAACACATGCTGATAAAACAACCTACAGCAATTTATTAATATAAAACTGGTACATATGCACATAGACAGTCTATGTCTATTTGAATTTTTATAAATATTTTCCCGCAAAATATCCACATGACTATATCTGTGTCTGTAAATGCATATATATTTTTCTCCGCATGAATTAGGTATAGTCCTGAGCGCGTGAGGGGAATGTAAAGCTAGGCTGGTCTATATCAGAGAAATGGAATTCAGCAGTGAGAGAGGAGAGTCAGGGAGCCTGACTGAACAATAAAATATTCACAAAGTAAAGCCCACAACCACAAATAATTGCATTAAGCAAGAGCGATGCAGACGGGGCATCGCCTGGGATTAATGATCACGGGGAGAGTTGATCATCCACAGCGTTCATCAATCCCCCAGAAAATGCCCTGCACCAAGGTCACTGTGACCATAAGAGCCTTTTTTTCCAGTAGAGGCTTTAAAAATCCTTCATTTTACTTGGTTTCCTGCAGTGTCGTAATTCCATCAGGTGGCTGCGTGACGCGTGACTTGGAATGATGCTGGACCGAACTTGGCATTTCTGCATAATTGATCTCCAAGGCAGCAACCAACCAAACACAGTCTTCCAATGTGGAATATTTTATCTGGGCTGAGTAATATTTCCAAGTTTTTTTAATCATTAAAATTTAGTAAAGTCTTAAATAAAATTGGTGCTTTATCTTGGACCACAACACTCTCGGAAGAAGACCATATAAAACGTATATTCTTAGTGTTTATCAGCATTCATAATGGGAATAAGGACACAAACCACAATATTAATGAAGGCTATAGAGGAAGGTTGACCTGGAATTTATAAATTTAGCTCTGATTTGCAATGACCCCAAGATACATCATATTACTAAAATGCTGTCATTAAAACTGGCAGGCAAGCAAAGGACATAATTAAATTTGACAGTGCTACCCCATAAAATAATTACTATTTTTATTTTATTTTATTTTAAACACCTTAGGTGACTGATACCCATGCACCCTGACCTTCACCCTCCGCCCGCCAATTCCTGCACCGTATCTGCATTCCAGGAATCCGCCATCCACTGGTCTCTGGTTCTGGTCAGTGGGGGCACAGGAAAGTGCAAGACACTGGGACACAGGGACAGGGTGAGGACACAGTAGGTCACAGTGATGAGGGGTTTACCCCTCTGGCTGCTTCCTTCAGCCAAAGGCCAGAGTCCGCCCAATAGTCCTCTCCACACAGCCTCTCTGTTCCCGAGACTCATCTTTCCCTGTTTGCTAACTTTTCTCTAAGAGAAGCTGCAGACACAGACTGAAGCATGTGCCCGCTGTTTAAAAGTGTCTCTGGGTCCCTGTGAGATCTGTCCAAATCCAAGAGTGTAATTGCTTCGTACTTGAAAATCATTACTTCTCCTTATTTTATTGTTTTGTTCTCCATTAACTGCCCTTAAACAAATAACTGTGGTTGCTCACTGTCCCCCACTTTCAACCGGGAACTGAAGGCTTCTATGTGTCCTAGTGCAGTGACTCTCTGTTCGCACCCGCACGTCCTGTGGTCCATGTTCTCAGGCTTGAGAGGGAGGGTGTCTGACCTCATCTAATTTAGGCTATTGCTCTGGAGTTAACATAAGGCAAAACAAAGTTGATTTTTTTTGTTTTGTTTGTTTTGTGTTTTTAATGTGACTTTCCTTTGCTGCACCCTACCGGTTTACATAAAGACACATGCAATATCTTAATCTGTTGAAGTCACATCAGGAATATTTAAGGAGAAATGTTAGAATAATCTGCAGTTACCTTCTTCATAATGAAAGTTATTTTCTTCTGCCATTTTGAAATGGAAACTGGACCTGGATTATAACTTCCCCTTCGGAAATCTAGACACAGTTTCTCCCTCTGAAGACATTCAACTCATAATCTCTGTGACACAAGGGAAAGTCCGTAGGATTTGGATAAACTACTCAATAGCAAACATCCAACAGGTATACCTATATAGATACTTCCATGAACTTGCATTCTGGTTCAGATTGAGGGAATTCACATATATCTCACTTATATTTGAAAAGGCAGTGGCATAACAACTATGATGCAATTTGCAAGTGATTATTTTTAACACATTAAGCTAAGACTCTGCATCCACTTGAGCAATAACACATTGTTTCCAAATTCATCTATTTTCATGGGGCATATAGAGGGGGAAAAAATCTGGCTTTGTCTGCAAAGGAGCTATCTGAAAATTATGCAGTTAACATTTTTGAAAGCAATAAAAAAAGATAATTCAAGACAGACCACTACACTTTGTACCACAAAGTCATATAGACTATGCTATTTTTTGTTCATATTCATTTCTTTTTTTGTTTAATCCTTAATTATTTGCACTAGTTTCTCAACCATCCAGCCATCATGAACTTGTCCTTATGTTGATACTTCCTGCCAACTGTTTCACACATGGAGAATATTATTAGGAGCTATATTCTAAATTTAATACACAGCTACAACTGTTTTGCTTTCATTATGTGTGGTAATATCCATAAATAGATGCTTCGCTGTTGGCACTTACTGCTTCTCTCTCCCCTCTTGCATTGCCTAATTATGGCTCTCCCTTGAATAATTTGGCAAATGCTTGTATAGCCTCTTCAATTAAAAATAAATAAAGCAGAAGAATGTTCTTTCTGTACTCTTCAGCTTTAAAAAAATAAATGTTATCCTTTAGATCTATTAAAGGAATCATTCCAAATCCTCTCTTTCCAATGTAATTTTTCTTAGGGCAAATTGAAAATGTGTGGTATCTAATCCAAATAAATATTATCCTTTCAACCCCCACACTTCCTATTGCATAAACTTCCCAAACAATTGTTTCATACAATTTTACGAAGAGTGCAAACTCGGAGCATGTGTTCACTTTCTTTTCCTGCAGTCTCCGGTGCTGCGCTGGGGTGCCTACAAGTCCCCTCTCAGCTGTGACTCAGCTCTTTGGGACCAAGACCCCCTAGGAGCCCTAAGGTCTGCGAGCCCAGAGCAGACAGAGCTCAATCTCCTTCTAAGATAGTGTTAGAAAAATTGTCACTTACCCCCACCACATTTTAGTGCATTTGGTTACACACAGGATAGTGGTGAATATCGAGGTGTTATTCAACCCCAATTAAATAGTTTTGAGGTTACATTATTTTTGACAGACTGAAGTTTTACTAATGTTTGACATAAGCAGAAAGCAACACAAAGAAAATGACCATCAAACATTAAAAACGTTATTTCATACAGAACCTTTGGACATTAGCTGTAGACTAACTGACCTAACCTCTGTAGTAGGAAAAATAATGAGCAATAATACAGTTATTTACTTTGCACTGAAAGCAAAATTTTTTTTTAATAAATGTGTGAGAAAGCAGAAGAAAAAGTGGAATGCAAGAAAAGTTCTGTTTTGTTTTGTTTGTTTTTTTGAAATAAATATTCTGGGCACATATAACCTTTTGTTCAACTGTATAATCCTGGCTTGCATGTTGAGGTGAGCGGCCGGGTGTTATGCACAGAAGGATCCAAGATTCTCGGGATCTGACTCACAGGATCAGAAGACACGGTCCACACGGGGTGTTTCTCCCTAATTCCATCAGCAAAGCACATGTTCTGCTCTTCAGTGAAGCAGCTTTTTCCCTGCACCACATTCAAAAGTTCAAGTGTAATGAATTTTCTTACTAAATTGAGAATTCCTCTGGATATGGAAGGTAACCTTGCAAAGGAAGAGAGGCCCCATTGATCACAAGGGGCAGCATATGTTACGGCAGGATGAGGAATATTTACCCACCTCGTGGGCAAATTCACTGGGTCTCAGAGGATCAGAGCAGAAAATCTAGGAAGCTTAGCTAACGCTCAGGACACAGGAGGGATCTGAAGAATTTCCCGGATTATGTGCACGACCCTGGGATGGGGAGATCATGTTTCTACTGAACCACCAACTTCAAAACTAGTTGTGTGTTATCAGAATAAATGAAAATGAGTCTATGAAACTATTGTCAAAGAAATGTAGCAGGGAACGTAAGGATCAGAGAAGATAAGAAGACAAATAGAACTTTGTTATGTTATCTCTAAAATTATTATTTTTTATCTCTGTGCTATGTTCTGTCTCAACTTGCTAAGTCAAGGTAAAAGATCCACCAGATGTTAAGACTGAGATGATGTGTTGATGGCCGCTTGTTCTCAACTGCCATTTTTGCTGTGTTGTATAAAAGACACCCTTGCATGATATGATGGTGGCAAATGTCTTGAAAGTGTGCTTCTCAATGTGTTCACTGAATTTCAGTTTCTGAAACTAGAGGCAACTCAAATTTTAAGCTATTAATACATATTTCTAAGCCAAAATGCAAAGTATTATTTTTAGATCAAGGGGTTTTAGATGTATGTAAATGGTAAAGAGAAAGCTTGGTGCTTAGATCCAAGTGGAAGAGCCACGCAGTCGGGAATGCACGGAGGCTCGCCGGGAAGAAGACCTGGGTGTTGGTCCCATCTGTTCTTTGATTTCCTCTTAGGTTTAAAGACTTAGGAATAAAACATGTGGCTTGTTTTAAGGCTGGCTGCATACAGTACACACTTAGCTCTACACTAGTCACTCTTAATGGCGATACCAGTTACCTAGATGCCATGGTGGCTCTTTCCATCGTTCCTGGGCGGTGAATCCAAGAGCAACCACAGCAATAAAAGTCAGAGCTAACATGGCTTAACACCTGTGTGTCAAGCAGGGTCCCACATGCTGCACATGTCTCCATTCATTTAATTGTCCCACCAAATGCATGAGCTAGCCTGGTACCAATTTACAGGTGAGGAAAATGAGGCACGGAGAAATTGGTTATTTTCCCTGCAAAATTTGCTAGCAAACATCAGAGACAGAATTTGGATACAATCAGCTGGATTCCAGAATTTGCATTCTTTGTAACTACACTTCACCCACCACGAACTTCAGGAGTCAAGTAAAGCTGAATGAGATTTTTAAAATCAAATTTATATAGGTCATCTATTGTAATCTAAAGAAATTATTTCTGTTAGTATAGTCCTTGTTAATACAATATTATTTTTAGCATTATTTGTTAGCATGACATTTGATGAAAAAAATAATTTTATTGTTTTGCTTGTACCAGTTTTCAAAAATGGAGGCCATAATACTTTTCCTATGATAACTTACAAGACATTTGCAAAAAAAAATAAATAAATATTAACAAAAATTCATCACTGTGATAACAGTAGTGTAGATCTTAGCCTTCATCCTTACCAATAAATAAATTCAATTTTATGCTGCCTATAGAAGGTAGCCATGAAACAATCATTTTATTTCAATTTATGGATAAGAAAATAAATGACCGGCTGAGATACAAATAAAGTATCTATCTAGTGCCTGCAAGATTCAAAGAATCAGGCCTGACTCCTGGCTGGTCTCCTGTGCTCTCCTCTCTCACATGCCTCCCTCACATGCTTGCAAGAGAACCTGGGATGTGGTCCGGTTGACTGCTGCCAGCTCAGACCGCCGTGTGGTAAGGAGAGTTCGGAAACACTCTGTCCTTTTAAATGCAGTGCAGGTTTTAGATAGAAGACATGAAGAATATGTGACACACATTTGTCACTATGGAGAAAAGAGGATTGGAGAGAAGAGAAAGGGGAAGTGGAGGAAGAGAAGAAAGAGAAAATCTGATGCTGTTCTCTGCCCTGCTGGCTGAACATCTTGCTCTTGACACTGGTGTGCCGTCAGGTGCTCGGAGGCTGGTGACAATAGCCTACTGTTGTTCTCAGTCTACTCCACTGAATGCAGCATTGATGATTTAAGGAGCCAGAGGGGATATTCTTTCCCATCCCAAAAACAACATTCAGAGTTTTCCTTCTGTGAATATTTTCGTGAATGAATTTGAAATGCTTTTGTTTTAGAGAATAGAATGAACTATATTGTGTGGACAGTGAACAATTACTCATTATTTTCCTCGACTGAATCTTGAATTCTTCCTTGACTAAGCCTGACCACATTTCACTTTTACCTAGAAGTTTCATTTCTTAGTCTCTGACTTTCAACACAAACACCTTTTTTTTTTTTTTACCTTTTTTCCCCTATGGGGAAAGTGATATATTTTTTTATCCCTCTTGGACATTGATTTCTGTAGCTCTTTAGATTTACTTGCCACATTTGTGAAAGAGAACACTACTCTAAAATTTTATTGGTAGATACAATGGCTTCCAAAATAGCACTCATGTAATAATCTCATCAAGTAAAATAATAAATGGGGGTGGGGGCAGGAGGGAGTAGTAGTAGCTATTTTGCCAGCAGAAACCCAGGCTGTCATCTGAGCAGGCATGATGTGCCCCTATAACTCAAGGCATTCAGAAGATTCAGAAATTATCTTTTTAAAAAATCATGCTGGAACTTTTATTGAAAAACCTTATTTCCATTAGAGCTTCCCAGATTGCTTCTTGTTTCAGGCAAAAGTCAATATTTAAGAATAATTTTGAAGACAACATGTACTTACTATGTCCCGAATCTTAGTAGTTGTTCTATCTAGAACCTAAACATGACATAGGTATTCAATTTAGTCATTGTAGCTAAGAAATTCATAAAATGGACACCATTATTAAGATTTTCAGGCGCGTGAGCCACGGGCGCGGTGGCTCACGCCTGTAATCCTAGCACTCTGGGAGGCCAAGGCAGGTGGATTGTTTGAGCTCAGGAGTTCAAGATCAGCCTGAGCAAGAGCAAGACCCCAACTCTACTAAAAATAGAAAGAAATTAGCTGGACAACTAAAAATATATACAGAAAAAAATTAGCCAGGCATGGTGGTGCATGCCTGTAGTCCCAGCTACTCGGGAGGCTGAGGCAGGAGGATCGCTTGAGCCCAGGAGTTTGAGGTTGCTGTGAGCTAGGCTGACATCATGGCACTCTAGCCCAGGCAACAGAGTGAGACTCCGTCTCAAAAAAAGAAAAAAAATATTTTCATAGGACCAAAGTTCCCAGAGAATTCATCAGCTCATACCTTTTGAGGCTCAATGTGGGGCAATGTGCCCACCCACCCACAGGACACTTGGAAATGTTTGGGGACATTTTTGTTTGTCACAATGGAAGGGGTTCCACTGGTATTGAGTGGGTAAAGAGCAAGAATGCTTGCAAGGAGCCAGACAGGCCCCATGACAGAGAATTATTTGGCCCAAAATGCCAATAGTGCTGACATTGAGAAACTGGATTGGGGCCTTGGTTCCTCTGGACATGGCTACCCGATGCTCTGACTGTTAATCCTCTGGCATTTAACTGGCACTGTTGAGTGCTGCATTGTCTAAAAGTACCCAACCTTATATTTCTGGGAAGCAAGCCCTTTGAGATGATCTGGATTCTTCCTCTAAAGTATGTATATTGAATGAGCAACAGAGGGAGCGGCTCTCAAAGGCCTTTGATTGCTTTGATTGGTCAATGCCATGCAGCAAATCTGCCATGTCCTCTTTATGTTTGTACCCCTGAGATTTCCTCAAAAAGACCTTTAAGGAAAGATATGCTTCCCAATTCCTGGCACATACCTTCCACTTCCTGGTGCAGACCTCCCACTTCCTAGTGCAGACCTTCCACTTCCTGGTGCAGACCTCCCACTTCCTGGTGTAGACCTCCTATTTCCTGGCATAGACCTCTCACTTCTTGGTGCAGACCTCCCACTTCCTGGCACAGATCTCCCACTTCCTGGTTCAAACCTTCCACTTCCTGACACAGATCTCCCACTTCCTGGCACAGACCTCCCACCCACTTCCTGATGCAGACCACCCACTTCCTGGCACAGACCTCCCACTTCCTGGCACCGACTTCCCATTTCCTGGTTCAGACCTACCACTTCCTGACACAGATCTCCTACTTCCTGGCACCATACCACTCACTTCCTGGTGCATGCTGCCCACTTCCTGTGGTCATTCCTCTGGAAATGGCTAGTGGCAGAGGGGAACACTGTAGACATTCAGCTGAGCCCACGCTCCACATGCTGTGGCCCACAGACCTGTGGAATCCTTACTTTGCAACTCACAGTCTCTGATTCAGTTCTCACATTTGTAAGAAGTACATGCTGTTTTAGATGGCCCTGCAGTCTAAAAAAAAATAAAGATAAAAAGCAGTCTCGACCACCTAGCCTAAACTGGGTTTTTGGAAGTGTTCCGTGCACTTCAGCGTTGGGAGCACACTTTGGCCACGCACAGGCAGCTTTAATGGAATCATGTCTCCACTCTTACTCTTTCCCATTGGGTTATATTTAGAAAAACTGTTCTTCTGATATTCACTTTGAAGAAGTCTCTTCTTTGAAATTTTATCCCTCCTTGGAGAGATTTATACGTTCTTGGCCGTAATGACTGAGATTCCCCAGCGAGCCCTTCTGCGCTTTATGCTCAGAGAGAATCGTATTTGCCACATTTACTTTAAATGATGAATCTCCACGTGTGTAGCTCCCAAAGACTTAAAGCAATATATGGGCCTCACAGAAATCAAATAAAGAAAACTAACGAAGGAAAGAGCAGTCTGGATGTACTCAATAATCAATAATCTTTATTTTAGGACCTGATCAAAATCACAAATGATGGAACTACTTAGGCAAACATAAACTGTCATACGGATCTCCCAGTGGAATGTCGGTTTCTCTGGTATATAAACAAAAATTACAGGAGCCGTGCTGAAAGCACCAAATTGTTTGTCAGAAGGCAGACTCACAGGAAAAGATGAAAAGTGCTGGAGCCCATTGAACTGTGTCTAGTGTGAGCTTTTCTCTTCGCTCCTGGCTAACCTCTTTATGTTTAGTTGCTCTGAAATATTTTTAAAGGAGCAGAAACCATGTGGCCCATTCTTCTTGGGTCATTACCTAAATTACTAAATTGAGAATTTCAGGATGTGAATCACATTCAGAATATAAGCTTTTTATTTGGGTTCATAAAAGTGTAGAAAAAAGTACCAGATGCGCATGAAATTGTCTAAACCTAAAAATCTTCATGCATAGAGTAGGTCAAAGGTGTCATACTTTTCTGGTGACAGTGTGGATAGGCCCAGCTACTTTATGATCAAGTTGGAAATATATTTTAACAAGAAAAATGTAAGTATTTAGTAATTCATATTTTGATATCTGTCACAGAACCAAGCTACACAAGTTCAAGAAGAGTTTACAGGAGAATGGCTTCTGAAGCAAGAATGGTTCAGTAAACTACTTTGCAAGGTCAGAATCTAGGAACTACCTCTAATTCATAGATTTCACTTACCTTTGATGTCCAGTTCATCAGCCAATACTTTAAAAAATATAGTTAAAAAATGAAAAGAAAACTGAAAAATACTGCTTAGAGGCTTTAAAAATATAAGATGAAACTACGTTGCAAAGTGAAATAATCTTCAAGGTAACCTCTTAAATGAAAATAAAACAAAATTTTTATTGATTTTATAAAATTATAATTATCGAGTTAAAAAGAAATCTATATCTTTGCATCAGTACATATATTTGTATATAAATGCATAAAAAAGTTGGGACATCAACCTCAAAACCAGCATCAATGGCTTCTGAGAAAGATGCTGAGGAACACCAGGAGCTTGTCTGGGAGGATGCAGCTGAGCAGGGACGTGCGTGATGAGGAGGGAACAACTCTTCAGGTAAAGACAACAGACAGAATAAGGGCCACCAGCTGTGAGGTGGAAAACCAAGAAGTCAGCCAGGGGAAGGATGTGGCTAAGGGAACCAAGAGAGTGAGGGAGGACAGTCAGAGGTGGCCTGGGACCAGCACGCTGGCAGGCAGCACTGTCTGCAGAGTTTGGATTCCATGATGAACAGAAGGAAAAGCTGCTAGAGGCTTCTAAGCATATGTGATTGAGAAACATGGTTTGATTTGTATTTTGAAGAGTTAACTCTACAGGGTGGCTAAAGGTCAGGGCCTGGAGGTGGCTGGCCGGGGTCAGCTCCAGGCAGGGAATCCAGACTGTGAGCAAGGCGGTGAGCCCTGGGGAGGGAGGGCAGAGCTCAACCGCAGAGAACCGTTCTGGGGCAAAGAGGAGGGAGGAAGAGGGAAATCCAAGACTTCTGCCTGAGCATCTGGGTAAATGATGGTACATTTACGGAGGTGAAGGAGGCTGGGGAAGGGCAACACCCATACTGGGGTCCTGCTGGCACAGTGCATTCAAGCTGGTGGGTACTGAGGTAGGTCTACAAGTGGGGAACTCACGAGAGGAACTAAGTCAAGAAGAACATATTTTACCATTACTGGAATAATTAGCAATAAATTTAAAGTTTTCTTAGAACCGTAAGAGACAACGTTAAAATTATTACGTGAAGTACAAGATCTACCTGAAGGTTTTATGCATTTGTTTGTTTTTCTGGTATGGTTATTTGGATCTCAAAGCACACTAAATATCTCCTGGCGATCTGTGAAAAATGACTGTGTTTTCTTTGTGGAGGTCACTAGTAAATTATACCTATGGTCTCAACTGGAACCATTGGATTTTTAAAATAAATGAAGGGAAAAACAGCGGTGGGACATAGAAAAAAGAGTTTCTTGTTGAAAGCTCTGCAGATCTCAAACAAAAATATTATTAATGAATTACCAGGTGCTTCGGGAGTAACAAAAGTACTAGTAGACAAATTGGATACAGATAATGAGGTAAATTATGTTTTAATTATTTGCAGAGGTTACTATGGGTCTATGCCAGAACCAAACATAGAATAATACTTTTGTAAAATAAGCCCAATATTTCACTGGGGTTTAATCACAATTGCATATAGAAGGTGATTTGCCAAAGAGCAATAAAGTTATATTAAGCACAATAATTATCAATATTATTAAAGGTAAAAAACAAATGCCTACAAAAGAAAAATAATCTTGCAGTGGAGAGATATATTTCTGATATCTTTTCTACTGAAATCTTTATCTTGGAAAAATTCTCGTTTTCTGAAACTCTTCTCCACACTTTTAAGTAAGGAAAAGGCCAACATGTTGCTAGAAGAAAGATTTAAAATTAGAAAAGCAGTATAGCTTCATGCTTTTTTGTTGATTTGTGATTTTTTTTTTTAATTTGAGATGCTATTTGTGGCTTTATTTAAAGCTGGGACTGCTCATGAATACACTGAGAGATCATTATCCAGGAGTTTATATATTGAAAGCAACCAAACAGTGTAATAATTCTGAAATAGTGATCATTTATTTAGCAAAACAATGCCATTGAGATAGTTGAGGAAAAGATCTCTCCCAGTGTAAATCACTCACGATCATGAGATCCATGGGCTGTGGCTGCAGTTGGTGGCCAGCCCGTGGTGTAGACACAGAATGAGGGGTGGAGGTGGGAAAGAATGGGTCAAAACAACTCTTTGAGACCATTTCCTGCTGTAAAATTCATATAAATTTCATGGAGCAAGGGTTATTTGTTTCAGAGCAGAAGATAACCCAAATGAGAAGGAAATCAGGAAGGGGAGCTCTAGCCAGGGTGACCCGTGACTCTGATGTGTCTTGCCAAAGCCATGTCTGCCTGGACCGTCCTCTCCTCCCCGTTCTGCGGATGCAGCTTCAACAAATTCTAAGAATATGCACGTTGGACACACTCATCTTCACACAACAAGAATTTCCTCTTCAAGAAAATGAACATGGGTGGACGTTGGGATTTTAACGTTCTGTGTAGAAATGACTAAATAAGTTGCATTTGATTTACTTATATCACCAGAAAGAATCTATGTATTTCTTAGGTATTTCAAATTTACCTAGATTTTTTTTGACTGAGACAAAATAAAGTTGCATCTTTAATATGTTGATATCAAATAAGATTTTATGAGACATGAATTTTAGAAGTTTATTTATTTCTTCCAATCTATTTTATGTCTTCTGTGGCATAAAAGTTTATGAGCCAAAATATTTTCTAAATAATTTTGCTCTATCAGATTCAAAATATATGAATTCTGCAAAACTTAGTTCACATCAGCTCACATCCTAGACATCACCAGTAAACTGTTTTCTCACATACTAACCAAGTCAGGGTATTAGTTTCTGTGATCTGAAAGCTGTGAAATTCATCCATATTTCCTTGAAAGTACCAAAAAACAAACAAACAAACAAAAAAATTACCAGTTTTAGCACACAAACATACACACATCTGTTTCACCATAGAAGTACACAGTGAATTATAATAGATTATTTGCTAATTGCTATTACTTGTAGTATTACACGTAGACCAATAGTGGGGGCTCATACCCAAGTTGATCTTAACTCACCAAGAACACAGCAAAGGAGCTGAAACATGGAAGAAATAAGTCCAGAGATTTACACATCCCAGGATACACCGAGACATTTTAGTCTTTGAGGTGCCAGTAAAATTATAGAGTATCCGATAATAGCTCTACCCGGTGCTTTCTTTGACTGATGAGAACCAAGAAAGAGAAAGACAGAGAGATTAAGAAGCCCTTAAAATCCATATGACTAAATAAAACCGTCCTTATTTACTGACATCACAGACTGTCACCATCATCGCTGGCAGCTGGAGTGAATCACAGACTCGGTGACGCGTGCGTGCTGCTCTGGCACGGGAAAGTGAGTGTCTGGTAGTGACAACGAGGCAGGATTTTTAAATGAGATTAATTAACGGAGGAAATACAGCAGGTAGATGAAAGCCTTCCTGTTGCTGACGGTCGCTCCTCCAGCAAGTGCCGCAGAGGCTGGCAGGGGTTTGCCTTCCCCCGAGCTGCCTTTCGTGCCTCAGCCTCTCTCTAGTTTTATTGCAACTTCTAATCCAAAGTCACTTATAATTTTGTGCTACATGAGCGAAAAGTCTGAGGACACATAAATGCGACGCTCACGTACTTTCCTGGAAATAAACGAAGAACCTTTGCTGTGTGGGAGCACATCATATGCAAACAACATCCCTGCCTTCTCGAAGGCAGTCCTTACCTCTGCCACGGCCTTGGCATAAGGCCTGGAAACTTTTATCCAATATAATAACATGAAATAGTGTTTATTCAATTGGAAAAGCTTTAGGTTGTAGGACTGACTAATTAAGTAGAGTTAATACTGAGCCTGTATTTTGCTGTCAACGTTTGCTGTAACATCGCTGGCCTCCCCGAGGCAGAACAGCATGCAGAGCTATGGCGCTTGTCTGGGCTCCTGTTAGATGACAACGACTGAAAAGAGAAAAGAAGAGAGGGAAGGAAGGAGGGAGGGAGGGAGGGAAGACTTAGGAGCAATTTAGCTTCTATTGTTACAAAATGACCCTCAGTGCTGAGGACGCCTTTCAGTGTGAATGCGGTAATGGCGTGCTTCTTCCGAGGCTCTCTGAGAATGAGCCGGGCTCTGTGTGCTACTGAAAATGAATCAGCGTCGCACGTGAGGAAAATCTGACATCATAACCGAAAATCACATTCTATCAGACAAATTGTTGACTTTCTATAAAAATAAACTGCTAGTGAGTTCTCCCTTTGTGCTCAAAGACAGATTTAATTATTTTTTCATTCAATATATGCATAATGTTTATGAAAAGAACTTATTGACTTCCATGACCTGTCAGCGCTCTCTTTAAGGCCAGATGGCCCCGAACAGAGTGAGAGGTCACCCGCGTTCCATTCAGCTAACTCTGCATATGGCCGGGTCCTGCCTGAGACTGTCTTTTGAGAGACTTTAGGACCTATTCCCTGACCATTACCTGAAATGAATTGTGAATCAGGGACCAGCTCAGGGTTACATTTCAGATCTCAGAAGAGCAGGTTTACCTGCACTCAGGGCAGCTGCTGGAAAGAAAGGCTCAGGCTAAGGACAGGGAGAGTGGGCAGTGTTCTTGTCGGGACGGGCTTTATAACACACTATCATATCATCAATAGACAAAAATGCCCAGAGAAATATGAGTCAATTTAAAAATTTGTAAAGAAAGAAGTTAAATTTTAGTATTTTAGTGGGACAATATCTTGTTCAAAAAAAGAATAGGCTTTCTTTCCATTGGACACCTAAGAAGTTTTTGCAGAGAAAGAAATGCATTAAGATAGAAAAATATAAGCAAAGAAAAAAAAAGAACAAACTGTCTCCCCTGATGTGTATTTCAATGCCTATATCTGCTGACCATTCTGATCACAAATGAGGCATTGCCATTCCAAAATAGCTTATTAGGAGAATGTGTAAAGCTCTGGGGCTCTGCACCATTCCCTTTATTTTTTCTTTGTTGCATGTAATTCTGATTTAGGGTAATATCCACTGCTGCATCTACATCTGCGAAACCAGCTTGGTGGAGAAGCCCACAGAGATGTTTGTGGTTTGCTAGAGCTTAGAAATCAACAGAAAATTAAGACCAAGTGTTGAATGCGTGCCTGGAAATCTTTTTATAGATGAGCTCTAGGAATGTACATTCACTGAAGCATGCCCTTTGAAAACTCGGTTCACTTATATGTTTTCCAGAACCATTGATGTACAACCCTCTTATAATAAGACTAGCTCTTGAGTACATACCATTAACATATGGTCAATGTAAATGACACAACTGCACAAACATGTTAACATACCTCAGAGCAGGCATTCCCTTCATGTGGGTAGCGTTAGCTATTTGAACAGGAAAGCCCCCTAAGATGAAGGGGAGAATGCCTACAGCTTCCAAGAGAAGAAAACTTTGATCCACCCAGAGGTACAGTTTGAAGAGGGTTGTCATTGAATTCCCATCTCCTCCATCCAGGTGTTACACATGCTCCCCCCTCTCCCATGTCGGGGACAAAAGTTAGTCTTCCTGGCCTTCCCCTGCTAAAAGCAAGCATGTAAACACGGCGGCGTGCTCAAAGCCAATTAATTACAATACCACCTTTTGTGTATGTGGGACTTTAGCAATATCCAAACGCTATTCAGCACATGGTTGCTCCTAATTCTGACAACAAACATCAGCTGTGGTGTGATTGTTATTTTGTGGATGAGACCACTGAGCCTCAGAGATCCTGGGACTCACCAAAGTCAGATGCACAATTAAAGCTCAGGTTTCCCAACTTCGTAACCACCACTCTTCATCATTTACTGGAACCCTGCCCAGAGTTTCTTTTACCAGGTTATGTTGAGGCAGCTGAAAGAACACGAGAGATGGCATAGGTTGTCTCTTCATGAGGATAAGGAACCAGATGAACATTTTTAAACATGGAATTTTGAGTGTCACATATGTAAATTATTTCTGATATAACTCGTGAGACACTGTCCTTTTCAATTAGACAGTTGGTGTTTACAAATGGCAAATTCAGATATTTTCCAATAAATGAACAGCTATGCTCTTACCACATCTTCTTGTTTAAACCTCTTCAAAAGTAATGCCAAGATTAGGCTACTATTAAAACAAAACTGGTGCCACAGAAATAAAACTGTGTAAAGGACAGGCCCATGAGTGCCTCCTCCAACTTGCCTACGTTTAAATGGATTTCATTCTGAATTTAGGGTTGCATGTGTAAATATCATCATTTTGCTCTTATGCAGAAATTGTATCAATCCTTATTTTCAGTGATAAAGTATATAATTTCTCGTATAAAAATGTTGTCTTTAGAAAAAGTGTCCTATTTTTTTGTTTGGTGATATCTCATTTGCAGACTTTTTAGCTCCATTACAGGGAAAAAGCCCTACAAACCTTTATCTGGCAATTGTGAAATAATGTCAGTAAAATTATTAAAACTTACACCTAGATTATCAAGAAGCAAGACAGGGAATATAAACATAACTCATTGAATTATCTCAGTCAACCATTTCTGATCCTTCTTGATATTTCTGTAATCTGGATGACTTGATGCATTGGAATTTTTCTCCATAACAGTAGAATTGCACGTGTGTAAATTTCATTTTAAATTCTGCGTTTGAATAGATCAACTACAGTTCAAGTACAATTTTTAAATAAAGTCTGTGGAAAGTCAATTATTGTACATTTGCTTTACCAAAAGTTCTACTAGGGGTACTAAAAATTTAAGGCTCACTGCAGAACTGTAATTTCTGATGTTGGCTACCAAGATTTGATGTGGACAATCTTGGTAACCTCGCATAGGTGATATGAGAAAGTAAATTAGAATAATGTAACCCATCAAAGAAACCATGTAATGGGAAAAAATAAATTATTATGCAGAAGAACAACTAAAGGTACTAAATTGCTATTTTTCTAAAAAAGAAATAACTTGAGACAATTGAGTCCAATCCCTTATTTCATTTTTCACACGTGTCAAGCGAGCCGCGGAAGTCTGTCGCCACACAGGGGTCCGGTGGCGACTGCGGACTTGACTCTGGGCCCAGGACTTCTGATCTCATCTTCTTTCTGCTCCACAGCTTCGTGTGCACTGAAATGTGCGTTCCACATTTCGTGCACCCCAACCTAAAAGTTCCATCCAATGCTAGACAACTTTTTTATTTTACAAGAATCCCAGGAGGTTCACAAAAAAAGTTTTACTTTGTTCTCTCTTTTATGTTTACCCTTTTCTTCCCTTTTCTCTTAAAGAACTATAAAAAAATAAAGCATAAAACGAAACCAAGACAAAAAGTCAAACCAAAAGAAAAAGGAAAGGTCCTTAATAAAACATGCGGCGTGATGTGCTGAAGGAAGCGCTCGAGCTGGGAATCTGACGCCAGCCACCGTCTGTCTGCAGGGCCCATCTCACATGTGTGCCGTGGAGTCCTCAGATCGCAAGGACTGTCCCGGTGCCCTCAGTACTTTTGCAGAGAATGACTGGTCTGCCCCAAGAGCCGATGCTGACTGGCACGATAGTATCTCAAATGCCCTGGGACTCCTCTCTTCAGGGGGTGAGAATCCTCACACTACGGCGTGGGTCTAGCAATACGTCCTTGGTTTCTTTGGAGCCTGTGCTGGCCCTTCCCTTCTCCTCCGCCATCTTTGGGAGGCTCTCCCCTGCCCAGGGGTCATCTTCCTTTGCTACTCTTGTGTATTGTAGATTTCCTGAGGACGAGGTCCACCTCCCTTTGATTGCTCATTCACACCCAGAGCTTATGGGCAAGCTTGAAGTATGCAACTGTTAAATGCATGTAGAAGGAAGGAATAAAGAATGTTTCTAAGACACAATTCCCCATAATATTCTGAATTATTAAGAGTGGCGACATTACATGTAAAGGGACCTTATTTCTGGAAAGTCTCTTGATAAAAACAATATTAAAAAATGCAGGTAAGAGTACATTATCATCTGCCTTAGACAATTAGTTAAACCCTTTCAGAAAAAAAAGACCACTTTGGAACAATGGATATTTTATATTACAAAAGTGCTCTCCTTTTTGTTGTTGTTGTTGGTAGGGATGAAAAAAAAATTGGCAATGCTAAGATGATTGTTTGATTTGGCACAGAAAACTTTCTCATTGTGTCAAAATAAAGCATTATTGTCCAGAATGTTTTCTTATCTCGATGTTCAGGGATTGACTTTGAATGTTTTAAGTGGCATTATATTACCATTTCATTTCTTAACTTACTGAGTTACCTGATTTACCCACTACAAGAACAGTAAGGAGATATTCATCACCGAATGAATGGGAATGTGATTTACGTTGGCCAGGGAAAACAGAATCGCTCTCGAGGGCGAGAGAAAGGATGGGTGTGGGCACTTTCTTTATTGTGTTTCAAAGGTCTTTTTGGTAGAGATGGCAGCTGACCAGTATAAAGTGACCACAGGCTATGAAAATCATCTATGTTCCTATTAATAAGCCATCATAGGAAGTTGTCCCTTAACGTGCATGGCCAGAAGGGCACCTGACTGCCCATGTGCTCAGGTTTTGGCGGAATCACTCACCTGGCTCTTGGTGTGGTGGTTTCCCCCTCCCAGCCCACCTGCCTCCTCTTTGGCAAAGAGTCACTGCTCTCGGCCCTGCCGGCTCGCACAGGGGCTGTCAGGCTCTGGGATGGGCGCGTGGGTGCCCAGGCGTGGACACACCTACTGACTTGCCCCATAAGCAGAATGTTACTCCTATGGCCTCCTTTCCAGAAGTCTATACTTGGAAATTTACACACTTCTACAGAGTCTGTGGGTTAAGAGGACATTTTGAGAGAATAAAAATACAGCATATCGACATCTGTGAGACGCAGCTGTAGTGCTGCTGAGAGCATGGTATAAAACACGAACTGCGTATTTTAGAAAAGCAGAAAGGTCTTCTCTGAGGCTCTCGGCATCGTGCAGTACCCTGGTGTTACAGGCTGAGCTGTGGCCCTGGGAAGACATGCTGAAGTCCCAACACCTGGTACCTGTGGATGTGGCCTTATTTGGAAAAAGGGTCTCAGCACTGTAGTCAAGTTAAGAACGAGTCTCCCCAGGGTAGGGCGAGCCCTGACCCAGTGACTGGTGTCCTATAAGAAGAGAGAGTTTTGACACAGATGTACAGGAAGAAGGCCTGGCAGTGACAGAGGCAGAGATTAGAGCACTGCTGTCATCAGCCAAAGGACGCCAGGGGTGGCCGTCACGCACCAGGGCGAGGAGAGGCAATAAAGAGAGACTGTGGACCTCCAGAACCTTGATTTCAGATCTGTGGTCTCCAGACTTGTGAGAGAATAAATCTCTGTTGCCTTAGGTGCTTTTTCACGGCAGTCCTAGGAAACTAACACACGTGGACGTAACTTCTGAAGGCGTACTGGGTCATCTTTACCGCACCTGCCTGACACCTCTACAGAATCAATCCAGGTCATCATCGAGCACAAACGTCTCACTTTCCCAGGTGCTGTGATTCTGGACGTTAGGTATCCACAGCTGCCCCCTGCCGATCTGCAGTGTCACGCCCACGGAAGACAACATCAGCCACATCCAGGAAGGTGTGGAAGGACATGTCCAAACTCGGGAGCAGCTCCTTTTGTGACTGTCACTGCAGCAACCGTGTGAAGAGCTTCCTGGTCATTCTCAGCTTTCACATGAGGCTGTTTTCCTGACTCTGTTTTCTTCCACGTGCTGCGTGGCTCACGGCCTCTGGTCGCTTAGAGTGACCCAGTGGCCCGTGCAAAGTGACGAGGGCGATGAAGCTGGGCCTTGGAACTCTCATTACAGGGCACTGTCTTCTTACTCCCCAGCAGTCCTTGCAATCTCAGCTCTTCTCTGCCTGTCCCTACAGGGCGTGACTCAACTCGATGCCGTGTCAGTACTGCTCTGATCAATCAAGTCCCTCCAAAGTGGGAATCTTCAACAGTACCGCTTTGCAAGGTTATTTGCAAGGTAACAAGAGGGAAGACTCTAGCTAACGGCATAGATCAGGAGCCCCGTCACAGTGAGTGAGGCGAACGAGTGAGTTGCTTTCACCCCCACTCAGCTCTCCCTGTGCCCCTGCCCCTCCCTCACAGGCCAGTTCTTGTGCGGTGTTGCCCTAAAACTACCCTGGTCTACATTACTTCACAAGCGGTATCTGAAGAGCTATTTTACGATCAACTAGAGAACAGAACAAGTCTTTAGAAATTAGGAAAGTCATTCCTCTTTCCATTGATGCGTTCTGGTACCAGGGCTGCTGGAGGAGAGACCAGCAGGACCGGCCAGCGTCAGCTGATAGGCTGGTCTTATTGGATCAAGCCTGGCTCCCTCCAAGAATTTCCATACATAATTGACCCTTAAAGTAGTCTGTATTTTTTTTTTCCCCTCAAGGGGTCACCTTCACAAGTCAAAACATGGCACAGAGTGCATAGCTAACCCTCCTCATGCCTGAAATAAGTCTGTTAAAACTTGCAGAGCCGCGTTTCCAGGCCTGACTTTGGACATACACATTTATGAGAATTTTCATTATGTTCAAATCAAATTCACAGGCCACAGTTTTACTCCTTGGGACTAAAACTATCCCTTTGAAGTGCATTGAGATTCCTGAGCTACGCATTGAATGAACCAACAATCACTTGTTTTACAGACTGCCTGGGATGGGTTCCTTTTTGTTTTCTAACATAGAGGCAAGTTCAACCGATTGCAAACAGCTCTTACATTGATTTAGTCTACTGAGAGATGGAACGTTTATAGATAAAGCACTTTCTCACTTTTTATAAAAATGATGAGTTATCAACATTTTGCTTGAAGGCACAAGATACAGCCCCATCTTCGTTCAGATCCATTAAATATGCCAGAGCCCCAGCTGTCAATAGCATTGTGCAGGAAATTTAATTTCCAGAGTCAATATAGAGCCGGCTGCATTAAGCATAAGGTAATTCTGGCACGTTATTAATTTGAATGGCCATGTAAGGCATTGTCTAGACAAGATATAAGCCCAAGTTTTCATAGGCAATCTGTACATAAAATGAAGTGTGCCAAGGTTGTAAAGAATGCTAATAACACTGATCTGGCTTATTAACCGATATTGATTGCTTTTACTCTGACACGGTCCAGAAACCTCAGAGGTGAAATGTTGAGATGTTTGGCACTAGCACTCTTGTTCCAACAAAACAGTAAATATTCCAAAGCAGTTGCGAGGTGCAAGGTATGAAGATTTTTTGCTGTTTCGGTTTTATTTTTTAAAGATAACAACTGAATTTGCAGTTCTCAAGTATTAATAGCATGATTGTGGATTCCTGTATGCTGGAAAGATTACTGTTATTAGTATTAGCTGCAGCTGACAACACCCACCGCTCATGATGTTTTTGATTAATTATTGCACACTTCCCGTGCTGCCCGGAGACCATCCTTTCAAATGATTGTCCAAGTCCTCTCCTGCTCTGCCTTAGGCAGCATTAGTCATTGATATCAATCACAGGCCTCCCAGTTGGGTGTCATTTACCAGGTGAAGATGGAAAACTGCCCGCTGACCCATCCAACACAGGTTTGCAGGGAATGTCACAGGTAGTCCCCAAGAAACAAGGTTCAAACCATTGAATAACTTGTCTATGCTGGAGTGGGAGGACAGTCGTTTTTGCCAGTTAGTGTGCAAAGGCTGCCCGTGTTAACACCAGCAGAAACAGTATGGCCCCAGCCCATCGGTGGTGTTTTAAACCTCTCTGGTGACCAGCCACGCTGGGAGCAGCATGGACACAGGAGACACACAGACCTGGGTTAACATCCTGGCCCTACCACTTACAAAGCACGTGACTGACAAGACATTTTATTTTTGTGAGACTCAGTTTTCTCTGGTTAAATGAAGAATAGCAACTGATTTAAATTAGACAAGGTCTAACTAGAAAACAAAACCACTCTAGATATTGCAAACAGAGGGAAAAGAAAGCAGGGAATTTCTTACACAGGTGATAAAGGAACTGAAAAACCACATAGGGGATGGAGAGACAGCTCAGGAGCGGCAGAGCAGGAAGCTCCAGCAGCCCTGTTGGAGGGTGCAGGGAGGGGGTGCATCGAGGGTGGAGCTGCCGCCATGACGGGGCTGCCCAGAGCCACAGTGACCCGAAGGACAGGACCACAGTCAGAAAACACACCTTGAAGCAGACAGGGAGGAGATAAATACTCTAGCTTCTCCCCTCCTCCCTTCCTCCTGAGTCCAGGGCACGAAAGCCAGACGTACAGGAAGCTCAGGAAGGGAGCCCCTGGCTGTAGAGTTGGGGCGACGGCTGGGAATGGACCTGGGAGAAAAGAGGCAGAGCAGGGAGAATATCTGGTTTCAGTGGAATAGCTCACTTCCTTTCTCGTAATTACCAACACAAAAACTCTCTATCCTTCTTCATCTTTTGTTAAAATAATTGGGAGAGCCAGATTTTATCAGAACAGAGCTCAGCTTAGGAATGAGCAAGGTAGTCTCTGGCGGCAGTCAGATCTACCGTGCAAGGTGGGGAGATTCCACAGGTGTTCTGGAGGCCGTGGAGAATAAACGCAATGAGAGAAACAGTGGAAGATAAAGATCCGTCTTGAAACCTTCGATAACTGAATCCGTACCCCACTGCCTTGGGACAGGAGAGACGAGGGACGGGACTCCACGCCAGCTGTTTTACTATGGGAATTCCATGCCTAAGAAATTAAGATACCTTGGGCTGCAGAACATCTTTTTCACAATTACAACTCTATCAGTTTATATTTTCACACTTATAAGCAGTTTGGTATCCTGTAAGTAAGCTTTCACTGGTCATTAGAAGGTCTGAATTCTGGTTAAGGATTCGCCACCAAGTAGAAGCCTAAATTTAGACAAGTCCAGCCATTTCTAAGCCTCAGTTTCCCATTTTGTAGCACGTTGATCTTCTTATGATAAGCAAATTAACAGTATAATGTTAAAACCACACTGTCTTTTATTAATATGAAGTAATAATTCTTTACGGAAAATGCAAAGTTTTTGAATATGCATAAATTCAACCGATTTCTATCAAGTATATAATTCTACACCAAGGAACTTTCTAGGTATTTGGAAACAAAAAGAAAATAAAGGCCTGCCTTCTACCCTAGTGGAAAGAACACTTAGGCAAATAATTACTTTACAATGTAGTAGACGCTGTCCTTTTTAAATATTACTAAGAGAACTGTCCTTGTCATATAAATATTCTACATATGCAAAGGATAAATCACTCTGCCCAGAACACAGTTGTAAATATTACTTGCTTTGAATTTGCTGCTGTTGTCTGGAGCAATGTGTCTATGTGCATCTCTCTACATCTATAATAGATGGAATTCATGTTATAGATGCATACCTTCACCAGAAACTGAATATAAACCTAAGTGTTCTTTATTTTTTTTTTTATTTTTTTTATTTTTTGAGACAGAGTCTCACTCTGTTGCCCAGGCTAGAGTGAGTGCCGTGGCGTCAGCCTAGCTCACAGCAACCTCAAACTCCTGAGCTCAAGCGATCCTACTGTCTCAGCCTCCCGAGTAGCTGGGACTACAGGCATGCACCACCATGCCTGGCTAATTTTTTCTATATATATATATTTTTAGCTGTCCATATAATTTCTTTCTATTTTTAGTAGAGATGGGGTCTCGCTCTTGCTCAGGCTGGTCTCGAACTCCTGAGCTCAAACGATCCGCCCACCTCGGCCTCCCAGAGTGCTAGGATTACAGGCGTGAGCCACCGCGCCCGGCCCTAAGTGTTCTTTAAATATAACTAGCTTGTTATGACAGAAATATCACTCTGTGATTTATTTTTAAAATTTCCAAATCTGTAAGCAATTTGGTCCATATCTTCTTAATTTACAAATAATATACTTAAAAAATTATTTATGTATTTTTTACTTCTTCCAAGATGAATCCAAACACTTTACAATTTATATAATGGAATAAATAGAAGGTAAATTTGAAGCAAAGCAAAAAGAAAGAGAAAGTTGTAAAATATAGAGCCCTTAAATATTTTATGTCCAAAGCCTTTTGGTTGTACAGTGGCCCAAACACTCGTGCCTTCCAAGGGAGAACGGAAAAGATGTCAACGTGACAGTTTCCAGCATGTCCATGAGCCAAAGGAACACAGAGGCTCAGGAAGGTCACTCTCCCCAGGACGAGTCTGGAGAGAAAATCTCGGTGCTGAAGCTAATATACTATCTGGATTTTATAGAAAAAGTCTTCCCAACCAGTGCTCCAAGGGGCTGGAACATTGAAATTTGAGCGCAAAGCTTTTTGGTGGCCAAGTCTCATTGACTAAGTGATGGATGTCATCATTCAAAGATGTTTTCTGAGTTCCTACAATAGGCCAAGGACTTCTCTAAGTTCTAGGGAAAAAACAGTGAATAAAACAGACAGGGATTCCTACCTTCTGGAAGGGGAGAGAGCGTCAGTAAATACAGAAGCATCCCAGTTAGCTCTTGTTGCATAGCAAATCTACTGCAAAGTTCAGTAATACAGCAAACGATACTTATTTCTTATTTTCTACGAGTCTGTAAGTGCGCAAGGGATCGGGAGTCCGTGTTGGTCTCTCCTGAGCACATACTGTGGTTACCCGAGGCTGGCTGGTGCGCTGGGCATGCTGGCCTCTTGGAACCTGCACCCACTTGGGGGCGCTGACTTCTGCTCCACCTGCCCCTCATCCTCCCCAGGGAATTAGCGGCACACTCAGCCACACCCGTCTCAGGATGAGGGCAGAGGTTTCAGGGAGCAAATGAACCCCAGGAAGACTCTCCAAGCCCAGGCTGGACAGATGCATCCCGCCACTTCCACCTCATGCTATTGGCTAAAGCAAACCAAGGTGGACCCTGGACCTGTGGTCAGAGGTGTGCAGCGCCACCTGGCAAAGGGATTGGGCATGGGGAGGGGGCAGAGCCCAGGCCCCGTGCAGTCTACTAGGACAGCTCCTAAGGAAGTGAGCTAGCAGGCCCACACCGTGGAAACAGTAGAGTGGGATAAAGGCATGGGACCCTGGGGGTGGAGGGCAATTTTCATGAGGATTCCAAGGCAGAGGGTGCACTGTCTGGACCAATGGCTCGGAAACCTGACCCAGCGCCAGTTTCATCCCGGAAGGCCTAGCTGAGGCTGCCTGAGGGTTGTCATTTTATAAGTGCTGGCTTTTCTGAGCTTGCATCTCTTAAACTACAGCACAGCAAGGTTTTATTTCAGGAAAGAACAGTAAAGAAGTCACCTTTTAGAGCATACTCTAATTTCTTTCAAAGGAAAGAGTTTATTTATAGTAAGTGCAGGATTTAAACGCTTTGGTGATAAAAAGTTCTTTATCAGTCCTCAGTAAAGCGGACAAATTCTCCTTGGAGGATTGCTATCGCTGAATAAAAATTGTGATGGGGACACAAAGGAAGAATCAGAAAAACCGGCTTGGCGCGTGTGAAATCCTAGGAGGCTTCTCAGTAAACACAGCCATCAGTGCTGTGAGAAAACTAACTTGTCAATATTTCTAATGAAGGCTAAATCGGGGGCGCGGGAGGGTAATGAAGGGGGCGTGTCCGGCAGAGAGAGTGCAGAGGCTCGGATGAGCAGCGGGCTTGTCGAGGGAGATACGGAAGTGCCAACTGTGGACGTGAAATGAGGTTCTCCACGGGTCTCTGCGTGGTGGCTCGGGCCAGATGTGCTGGCAAAAGGCTCTTCGAACTCCTTCTCCAACACTGGGTTCCAACTTAAGCTGCTCGCCACCTGCAGAAACCAAACCAGTTCCTTTCTCGAAGGAAATCCTCACGGTCTTTTGCCTGAAATATGTTTTCCCTGGAATTTCATGACATATTCAGCCTTCTACAACATTTCCTGAACGAAGATGACTCAAGTCGGCTTCAGTGTTTCTGCCTGCACTACACTACATTATCCATTTAGGGGAAGTGAATACAGAAAACCATTCTGCTTATTTCTCTCCCCGTTTGGAAGACTTCACATGTGCACAGCCAATTGACCCTGCTATGTCGCCCCCCACCCCCCCGACCTTTTATATTTCCTTTTCTTGGTTTTTACAAAAGATTATACCAGGGGTTTTCACTATAATGACTTTAAATCATTCATGCATTTTTTATCCACCCCTTCACACAGCCTGACATCTTGTTCATTCTTTTTGACTGGTGCGCTGCACAGAGCAGATGTTTTCACTGAGCTATGATGATTTTTAGATCTTATTCTCAGGAGGCTACAGCTAATTCAGAGCTCTTTGGCATAGATGAGGCATTTAATTCATTCCTTCCAGTAAGTTTCACCTTGCGCTTGTCTACAGCGAATTCCACCAGCCGCCGTGTTGCCCAATTACGGAGTTTGCCCCCCCCATCCAGGGTGCTTTACCCTGCGCTCTGCCCTCCACAAACCTGATGATTTTGTGCCATCAGCACATTCCACCCTGTTGCCCCTCAGTCACGTTTAACATCATTAGTATGGGCACTGAATTCTATTTCCCACACTGACTGCGCCTTTGATATCGGTGGGTAGCCGAGAAGGCACGAGGAAGTGAATTTCCAGACCAGATTTTCCGCAGGTCTCTCAAACGGCCTTCCCCGTCCCGCTGTCCAGGGAGGACCTTTTGGCTGCCTCATCTCTCCCTGCTGCTGGCTCTGGATCTGACCTGCCTGTGTCCTTGAAGTCATTTCTCCTCTTGGTTCTTTGCTCCCAGGAGAAGACCAGTTTGTGTATTTCCATGTAATGCCACGGTCTGTTCAGCCACCTTCTCACAGACACCACTGTGGTGTGTTTTAGCTTAAAAGAAAAGTCAAAACATGGTCCACACATCCTTCCGTTTTGGTCCCCTTTAGCGTGTGTCCCGGGGGTTTTGTGACCCAAAGGTTGGAAGGCAAGGACGATCCCAGAGGATCCACATGTGGGCGGGAAAGGCACAGGCTGCCTGGGGTCCCTCCTGTGCCTCCACGACCATAGATTGAAATGAACTTGGAAGCCTCGCTCCTCACCCCTCCTGTGGGTAAGGCCCTGAAGTCTTTCTTCTACCCACAGAGTCTGAGCATCACACCAGAACAGGAAAAAACAAAACAAACAAACAAAAGAACAAATTCAAAAACAAGAAGCTACCCCCAAATGTTTTAAGATCTCAAATCACAATCCAGTTCATTACCTTTGTTCTGACGTACATTTCCCCATTGCTAAGTCTGTGCCAGCCTCTTTCTCCGGAAGCATCCCCACCTGCACGCCCCTACCTGCACAGGGGTGCAGTCAGCTTGCTCCCCTCTGCTGACCAAACCTCTGACCTCACCGGCTACCCACCCTGCTGTCTGGCTGCTTCACAGGCATGGCAGGGAAGCTGCCCTCCCTGGAACGGCTGCCCACAGTCCAGCATGGCGCCCCAGCTCCTCCTCGAGCCCCCACGCCACTGAGCATGCTGACAGGTGAGATCATCTGCAAAGAGAAGGGAAACGCTGCACAGATGTGTTTGCTCATTACCATGTTATTTACACACACACCATCGGCAATGCTGGAGAACAATTCTCAAAGTGCTTAAGGTAACACACCCATTGTGTTTTCCCAACACCTGTTACAACTCACCCGGATTATTGAGGGAAAAACAACAACCTTCCAGCTACTCACAATCCCAGTCTTTATCTCTTCCCAATAACTGATTCCTTGGTGGATCCGACTGACTCTGTCCTGGAGCTATTTTCCCTGCATCACTGTTTCCCAATTCAGCATCTCACCTTCAGTCCCAGCCGTGCCATTTACCACCTTGCACAGTGTGAGTCTCCCTGTCACCTAACAGAGCTGGTGGCCCCTCTCAACCATCCCCTACCCATTCCTGCAGAAGCCAGGGGCACCCTTCACACACACACACACACACACACACACACACGCGCACACACACACACACCAATTTAGAGCATGTTGCTTCTATGACCAAAATTCTCCCATGGTTTCCCACGTCCTTGGGAGAAAAAGTCAGCAGTTGTCACCTTGGCCCAGAGGTCCCACCTATGATGCCGCTGCTGCACACCCTCCAGGCTCGCACCACTCTCTCTGTATCCGCCTCCTGCCTCCGCCCAGCTCCGCACATTTCCCAGCTCTCCTTCCTGCTCCCTCTGCAGGGTTTTGGTCCCACTGCACTCTCGGGTGGGACACTCTCTGTGATAAGCCTTCCGCCTTTCTCTTTCCCCCTGAGATCTCTGCTTAAGTATGGTCTCATCAGAGAGACGTCTCCTGACCCCCTCTGCAAACCCGCCTTTCTCCCGTCATTGCTTCACTGCCTGGCGTGGCTTTTACTTGTTCAGTTCCTTAGTCGGTTCCTTGCTTCTGTGTGTGCCGGCGCGGTCCTTAGTCTGACTCCTCGCACTGAGATAAGCTCCCTGGGAGCGGGGGCTTTGCTGGGGGTTAGCTCGCATCCTTAGCTCTAAGCGCAATGCCCAGCACGTGGTGGGCACACATGAGTAAATAAATATTCTCTTTGACCAAAAAAACAAAAACAAAGTGTAAATAAAGTGTTCACACTGCAGTAGAAAGACCATCATTAATAGCTGGCATGGGAAGGCAGCTGCCTGGTGGCACATGTGCCATGTGAGCTGGTCCACACACGGGGCGGACTCTCCCAAGTGTGTCCTGGAATCCAGGAAACTGTGCTGTTGGGTCCTTTCGATCACCATCCACCTCAGCGAACCTGGGGCTCTCACTCGCCTCTTAGAGGTGCTGTTTCTTACTCACAATGGGCGAGGGGTTCACGCTGACGCTATGTCATGGAAACTTACTATTTAAACTATGTATCACTTGTTTAATAGTTGATGCACATCTTTCTAATAAATGAGTGTTTAGCAAAGAAAGATCTCTCTCTTGTGCCGCCACATTGGCCTTGGATATGGCTGCAGCCTGGACACAGAGCCCCATAGAAACAGGTGTCAGGGCAGGCAAAGGGCTGACCCTGAATTCAGAAGTTCCAGTCTGAGGAAGGCACCCAAGGAAATAACCTTCCATATGTCAGCAAAATGTGTCATCTCTATACACATGAGGTGTCTACGACACTGTTCTCTACCAAAACAAATCATGGAAACTGTAAAACACGTGTTATAAAGCAGTTTTAGAATTGTGTCCTTAGTCTTTAATAGTCTAGACCCAAGAGAACTACACAAAGAAAACTTATTCGTTATTTGGAGAAAAACTATTTAAATGTCTATGAATAGAAGAAAAGATAAATTCCAATATATTCAGTGGAAGAAATAGTAGAGCCATTTAAAATGTGTACAAACTTGCAAGCACAAGAAAAAATGCTTCTGTTAAATGAAAAATGCAGAACCGAAATGTGTGTATTCTGTGATCACAACTTAGCAACATGGTACCTGCGTCTGTGTGAACGAGACGGGAAGGGAATGTACAAAAACCAACGCGTTGTTGGGGTGAGAAAGTAGTAATTTTTCTTTGCAATTTATTTTCATGTTCTTTTATTTTTTACAATAAAATTTTGGATAACAGGAAAAAGATTGAGAATATTTTCGAAGCAGAACTCAGCCACCCTGCGAGGGGTCCAGTTGCCATTTATTTGGGGAAACTGCCCACTCTGATCTCTAGATGCTATTGGGACAAACAGGCTGTCGCTGTCACTGGTCCCGGCCTGGCCAGTGAGCACCGCGCGCCTGCCCCGCAGGAGGAGCTGGGGAGGGGGGAAGACGGAGGCACACACTGACGATGACAGGCCAGGTGCAGTCGCTGGAGGGACCCGGAGACCGATGGCCCACACTGAGGGAGAGGAGCCAGGGAGACCCAGGATGGGGAAGACACACAACCACCGAGATGCAGACCCCACCTACCTGTGGAGCCTCCAGTGACTTCGTCCTTGCCCGGAACTCGTGGGCTTCCCAGGTGCAGCCAGGAGAGCCTGAAGGACGGGGCTTTCAGAAGGGCTGGCCCACACTGGCTTTCCTCAGCTGCTGGTTCCAGAGTTATCGACGAGGTTTTCATTTCCACAACCCAGTTGAGTATACGGACCATGATATTAATCCCCCTCCCCCAAGAAATCCCAAACTAATTTATCGTTGTACGTTAAGGAGACATTTCTGATGTCCTTGCTCCTGGAAACCGCATTTATTACTTTACAAACACTTTACATTCAAACGTGCATGATAATATATTTCAAAGGTGGCAGGAATAGCTAAAATTAAATGCTTGCTAAATTACTTACATAAATCATCAAAGATGGCTTTTCATTTGATCTTGGTCTAACATGGAAATGTTTTTCATGGAGTTCGTATTATCATAGGAGCCAATATAGATATCTCTATTAATAGGGCTTTATATGTTTATTCATAGAATGTTGTACATCGACTTTTTCAATTGCCCTTTTTTACTTATGTAGAAATTGAGGTGCAAAGAGGCCGAATAGCTCACCAATGTGCCCAGGAGGGAGAGCGGCAGAGAGGCTGGGGCCAGCAGCTGTGACCGCTGGGCGAGAACTGCTTCCGCATGTCCGAGTTTGCCCACGATGAGCAGGGCAGTCTAGAGTGAGGAAACTGCCCCTGGCTGCTGTAACAAAGTACCTTAACGAGGTGGCTTAAAACGACAGAAACTTATTCTCTGGTGGTTTTGGAGTCCAGAAGTCAGAATCAAGTGCTGGCAGGGCTGTGCTCCCTTCCAGGGGGTCTCGGGGCGAACCTTCCTGCTTCTTTCAGCTTCCAACGGCTCCTGCCCATGCTGGACTGAGCGCTGTGGCTTGGCACACCCTGCACCTGTCCTCACCTGGTCTCCTTCCCTCTGTGTCTCCATGTGTCTGTGTCATCTCCTCTTTTTATAAGGACATCAATCATTGGATTTAGGGCCGCCCCAAACCCTGAAGGACCTCATCCTAACCTGATTACATCTGTAAAGACACTATTTCCAAATAAGGTCACAATCTGAGGCTTTGAGTAGACATGAATTTAGGGATGAGGGGACACTGTTCACCGCAATATGATAACAAATAACCGTATTGAAGAAGACGACGGTTGGGAAGGTGTCATTCTGACAAGGTTCAGGTTAGGATGGCCCAGCTAAGACTGTTGATTTAACTTGCATTTGCAAAGTACCGTTTTGGAAAGTAAATATACAAGCATCTACAATATTTTAAGTACTTTTTCATTACAAAGGTAACGCTTCTCTACTGTAAAGGTAAATAAACAGAACAGTAGGGAGTTATGGGAGAACAGGGAGCACTCCCCTACCTGGTGATTTCTGCACCACAGGTGAGCGTCGCACCAGGCTGCTCCTGGGGGTGGGGGCGTAGATCCAAACGTGCTATGTGCTGACCAGGGAGGGTGGTCCCGGGTGTGCTGCCAGCCTGTTCTGGGGAGCACAGACTGTGGAAAAGCATAGGCATGTATTAAAACTGTAGTTGAATAAATGAACAAATTCAACATCGATACTTTAACAAACCTGGGCTGCACTCATTCGTATTTAACTCACGTTCACTGGGTGGCTTACCACGTGCCGGGTGTTAGGTTAGGTGCTCTCACATGTGTTACTGCAGTTAGTCTTTGCAAGCGGATGTTAATATCCTAGTTTTATACATTTGATAAATGAGGAAACTGAGTCTCAGAGGTGCCGTGTAGCCAGGCTAAGGTTACAAATGTCATGTATGTATGTGTGCACGTGCATGTCAAAGCAGGCCAGCAAGTGCTCTGGTGAGAGACCGAAACCTCAGATAAAGTTGTCCCTTTCACAGTATCCGGGAAAATGAGGAGGTCAGTGCACTCTTCGTGAACTTCTTATGTCTCTGGGTTCCTGGACATTCTCTCATTGCTTCAGCATCGCATAGAAGTGTCATGTAAAAATTAGAACTAAAATAACAAGATATTTCTGTGGGGGAGTTTTCCTATTTGGATATGGATTTTTTTTTTTTTTTAGGTTACATCTCTTTTAAGAAATGTGTATGCAAGTTTTTACTAGGAAGCAGAAGTGGCCAACCAAAATCCCACAGTGATTTGTTTCAAAACAGCTTTAGTGCCTGACAGTCCTCAATTTCTCATTCTTACCTGGGTGCTAATTGAGATTGAGCTTCCATGGGAAGGGGCTGAATTCCGAAGAGCGCACGTCTTTCCCTTGATGTGTGGCCTGGCAATGAGAAGGAAGCAATATAGCTTAATCACGCAGGACCAGCCCAAACCTGGAGCACGGCAGTCGGCCTTTCACACTGATGTGCACTGATCGAAAATGGCAGCGTGGAAGATTCGTCCCGGCGTCAGAGTTCTCTTCTATTCCATTGGAAAATAGGGCAATGCTCCTGCGCAGTACAAGCTACCCCACCTCCACGATGACATTTCGGGGGGACAGCTTCTGACATATCAGATTTATACTACATCACATCCTGTTATTTCCAATTTCCTCAGGAACGCTGTCATTAGCAACACTTAATAACCAGCTTGAGGCAAAACCCAAGGTTCTCTCACCTCGAAAAGTCATAACTTGTAGTGGTGACTGGCTGGGAAGAGATTAGCGCAATTATCCAACGTAGCCCTTGCTCCGGATGGCGCTGGGGCCGGCTGTCAGCCTCCCCGGCTGACGAGGGCTCTGCATGAAGATCTGGGCTGGGTGTGCCGCCCTGAGCCTCCCTCCTCCCGCCACGTCTCTGTCCCTCCGCAAACCGTCTGGAGGGACTCCAGCACTGATATTTCATCCTCTTCTTTTACAGCAAGAAATGCATCCCCTAAATTGGTCTGATCCTAGAAGGATCATGCCAATTAGTAGTTATATAATATCAAATTACTATATGCAAAGCAGTTTCCCTGAGAAGGTTGAACAACTTTTTAAAAAAGAGGCTAAAAATATCAAATATGCAGTTACAGGTAGAAAATTCTTTTCCTGGAAGGGTTGGCAGGGGATCTATATTGCCTACCTATTAAAATAGAAGCTAGTGAGAGAGATTCCTATTTTAAAAGAAAATTGAGACTTTAAAAGAAGTAAAAATAAACCAAGAACAAATGGTATGAGGAAAAGTATCTAAAATAAACTATAACCTCTTAATTTCTTAAATTTCCCGTAAGTAAACATGAACCTAGGCATTGTAGAAAGTATTTTTAAAGAACAGTCATAACAAGTTTAGCCCCAATATTCCTCATGTAGCATTTTGCACACTTCACTCAGGTGGAAACCCAAGGACGTATGTGTAATATTGCAATTGGTGGGCATAGACCATTCCAACAACCCCCGTGTATGAAACACGGGTAAGTTGCAAGGGAGAAGACAGAGAGGAAAAGGTGCTGACACAGTCCAGGGCTGCCTGCTTCCTGTGGCCTCTGGTCCTGCCTGCAGCCTCAGGGCATCAAAATGAGCACATGCCCCTGGAGCTCACATCAGCCAGCTCTAGGGGTGTGGGGCCCTTGCAGCTCTGTGAATGGAAAGATCAGGAAAGATCCAATTCAAATGAACAGGAGGGGCCGAGGCTAGGAGTAGCACCCTGCCTGATTTCTAAGAGCTCTTTCCTTCTTTTCTTGGTTATATGTATGTACGTATTTTTATTGATACAGAATATTTTATGTATGTATGGGGTATGTATGGGGTATGTAGGGGTACATGTGAGTATTTGTTACATGCATAGAATGTGTAACGATCAGGTCAAGGTATTTGGGGTATCGATCACCTTGAATATGTATCATTTCCATGTCTTGATAACATCGCGAGTCCTCTGCTCTAGTCAAAAATGGCAAAGATATGAAATCACTAAGCATCCATCAATGAACGCTAAACTGTGTGGTACATATACACAATGGAACACTATTCAGCCATAAAAAAGAATGAAATCGTGTCATTTGCAGCAACATGGATGGAGCTGGAGGTGATTATATTAAGTGAAACGAGCCAACCACAGAAAGACAAATATCACATGTTTTCACTCCTACGTGAGAGCTAAAACACTGCTGTCGTGGAGACAGAGAGTAGAATGACATGGACAGAGGCGGGGGAGGGAGTGCTGGTGGGAAGGCGGATAGGAGAGGTTGGTTAGTGGGTGCGTACCATTAGATAGAACGAGCAAGCCCCAGTATTCGACAGCAGGTAGGGTGACTATAGTTAGCAACAAGGCACTGCACACTCCCGCAGCCCTCTGTCCTCCAGGAACCCCAGCTACCACCAACAGGCTCGGCAGCTGCAGCTTCACAGCTACAATGGGGAGGAAGCGGGTCCTGGGGCCTGGCCAGTGACTGTGCCAGACACCTGCTGGCCTCCCTCCCTGACCAGCGCCTGTGAACGCAACTCAGGGAAGACTTGCAGAGAATTCAGCTTCCACTTAGGTTTACTGTTCCCACAGTTGAGGGGAGGAGGATTTCTGCACCTGCGAGCCTCTGGCCAGGGGCTGGCAGATCCCTAATCCCACGGGCGCCCACCCCGACACTCCGATACTACCCTCTCTCACTGACAGAGAACTGGCGTGGCTGGGGACACCAGCTGGGTTTGCCCCTGGCACTCACTGCTTGCCAGGTGTGTGGCTTCTGACACGTTACCTGACCTTTCCTAGTCTTCCTCTCCCAACTTCAGAGTGGTGACGAGAGCACCTGGCCCAAAGTAACTGTCCAGGGAATGGGACTTTTGCCGAGCTTCCTCCACGGCCACTGGTCACCTGGCAGGTCTCTACCATGGCACTTGCCACCCTACATTGTGCAGCTAGTGATTCCCTCTAGGCATTGATCAACTACAGGTGGAAGCCTTGATTACTCGCAAGCATGTGGGCGCTACCAGGGTCTCGTGCACAGGAGCCAGGTCACGTTCCTACAGTGTCAGGTCCACACGCTCTGTGTCTGTCAGTCAACATGGTGCACATGCCCCTCTGTTCTCTGTGTCTTCCCAGGCATGCCCTAGTCCTGCCCTAGTCCTGCCCTAGTCCTGCAAAAGTGCTCCTGCCTACCCTGATCTCCCAGAAAACCTGCTCCGACCGCCTTTCCACACACACTGCTCTATTGTCCCATCCCGCAGAATCCCAGAAGCCAGAAGCCCCCTTCATTCTCTTACATCTTTGTTTCATTTAGTTCAATCTGACAGTGTTTCTGCTGGTATAATCCCATTTCTATTCCTGGCTTCTACTGAGATGGCTGATTAAATCCACAAGTAGCACTCAAGATCTCTTTATCAAATGGCCATTCAGCCATACCCTAAGTGACTGCTGCAGAACTGGCTTCCTCGTGTTTGCAATAGGGATAGGATAATAATTCTCAGGCACTTTGTACTTAAACACCCCATGGGTCCTTGTTCAAGCTCACCTCAGCACCTCTCTCCTGCACAGTAACGATCCATTCATCCCTCTGCTGACCTCGCCAGACTGAAACACCGTCATGGCGCACCTGTGTCTTCTTCGGGCCGACCCATGGTTAGCGTCAGAGCAAATCCTAAGACCGGGCTACCCGGAAGGTAAATGTTCTCTGCTGAACTGTTCAGTCAAGAGCTGGCCTTTCTTGGTCCACTTTCCTAAGACCAAGGAGGGCTCCCGTGGTAACAACCAGCCTTGCCCGAGCATAACACTGCCAGGCACTGTGATGGGGACGCTTGTGTATCATCTTTGTAGACACCTCTTTTTATACCCCCGTGGTCCTGCAGTCCTACACTGACATTTATAAAACCTGAAAAGTGGGCCCAAAATCTGATCACTATTTGTAGGGAATTTTTGAAAATACAGTTTACACAATGTGCACTGTCAAATTCTGTTAACAGTTGAAGCAAATGGAGCCCGTAATGTTTATAAGAGTCTTGGCATTTTCTAGACCATGTGTCCCCTGGAATTCAGAAGTGCCAGAAAGCGTGGCCCTGCTGCAGGCCAGCTTGTGCTGACCCATATCTATGTGCGGGTGGATGGAGGAGGGGTCTCAGCAACGAGCACATTCAGCATCCACTGACTCTGTCTCTCTGCAGAGCCCCGACAAATGCAGACTGTGGCGTGAACTGCAGGGCTGCCGTGACAAGCACCGGGAATGTGGAAGCACCTTGGGAACTGTATAATGGTCAGAGAGCGGAAGAGTTTTGAGGTGTATTCTAGAAAAAGCCTAGAATGCTTTGAACATAATGCTCGTAGAAAAGTGGACATTGATGGTCATTCTGGTGACACGTAGAAGTGAAGAACGGATTTTAGAAACCAGAGGGAAGACAACCCTTGTCATGAAGTGACAAAGAAGGTGGCTGAGCTGTGTTTTAGTGTATTGTGGAAGGTGTAACTTGTGAGCGATGTTATTGGATATTTAGTTGAGGGTATTTCTAAGCAAAATGTTGAAAGTGTAGTTTAGTTTCTCCTTACAGCTTGTAGTAAAATATGAGAAGGGAGAGATACATTGAAGGAATTGTTAATCAAAAAGGAGCCAGAACTTGAACACTTGAAAAATGATTATCCTATCCGTATTGCAAACACAAGGAAGCCAGTTCTGCAGAGATCACTTAGGGTATGGCTGAATAGCCGTTTGATAAAGAGATTCTGGGTGCTACTCGTGGATTTAATCAGCCCTCTCAGCATCAGCAAGGAACAGAAATGGGATTATACCAACAGAAACACTGTCAGATTGAACTAAATGGAACAAAGACATAACAAATGAAAGAAGGCTTTCTGAGTTCCAGGATTCCATGAGATATTCAGCTGCAAACTTGCTTTATCCTTCAGTGAAAAGGAGGAACATTCCAGGAGGATTCCCAGAGATCATTAGGACCCAAGGGACAAGGCTGGCTCCTCCTGGATTTCAAAGGGTGAGGCCAACTCCTTAATTTGCGTGGCCAGGATGCCCCCACCCTGCACCTCGTGGGCAGGGTGGTTCTGCAGAGCCCCAGGGATGGGGCTCCTACAGGGGCCATGGGGTGTTGCTGCTGCCTCAGTGAGCCTTTGAGCATTATTCTCAAGCCTTAGTATCTGAGATTCTGCCTTGATTGGTTTTGGGCTTGCTTGGAAACTGTCATCCATTTCTTCCTTCTGATTTCCCTTTTAGGCTGGAAATATCTCTTTAATGACTGCCCTGCCATTGTGCAATATTTTGGAAGCACATAACTTGCAAGATCCACAGCTGGAGAGGAATTTTGCCTCAAGATATATTATACCTCACATTGTACCCATATCTGAGATTTAAATGATATTTAAATGAGGCTTGATTTTAGACTGTAAAGTTGATGCGGAAATGAGTTTTGGGGTGTTGGGAATCAAATGAATGTACTTTGCATATTTGAAGGACATGACTTTTGTGGGGCCCAGGTCATGGTCTGAGTGATTGTGACCTCCCCATATCCATAGGTTGAGGTGCCAACCCCCGGTAGAGCTGTATTTGGGGAACTTTAAGGAAGTACTGAAGGTTAAATGAGGTCATCAGTGTGGGGCTGTGATCCGGTAGCATTAGTGTCCTCATGAGAAGAGACACCGAGAGCTCTCAGTCTCTTTCTCTCCCTGCACAGGCACAGGAAAAGCCACATGAGGACACAGTGAGAAGGTGGCCATCTGCAATCCAGGAAAAGAGCCCTCCCCAGAAACCCGATCACCTAGAACCTTGATATTGGGCTTCTATCCTGGAGAACCGTGAGAAAGTAAATTTCTGTTGTTTAAGCCACTGCTTCTATGGAACTTTGTCGCAGCAGCCTGAACCAGCTGTGTCAGGTGGGGCAGCTGCAGCAGCCGTCTACCCACTGTAGTCCACAGTGCGCATCCCCCCCGAGACTCCAGCCTGGAGCTCACACCTTGGGCTGCAGTGTGAGCACAGAGACTTCCAGGGCATTGGGAGCAGTTTACACTGCTGGGAACACCACTTGGAGGAAAGGGAATGACTCTGGAGATGACACTTTGGTCCCTGACATTAGATCTGAAAGTCGGGGACCAACCATAGAACACAGATTGTTGGGACAGGGAGAATACTTCATATTTATTTTTAGAAATACAAATCCATTGCAACACACCCTGGTTATTTTGCTTAGTCTCATTTAATCTATAATGAAAACAATGGGTCTCATTATTGCAGGGATTTTTATCTACTCGGGAGGCAGAGCCTTCCCCTAAGCGTGGGATGCCTGTGATCACTTGTGTAAGGAGATTTCTGAGAGCCGTTTGCTAGGCTGTATCATCCCCAACTGCAGGCAAATCACCAGACTCCAAAGTAATATATCTTTCTTCAGATTCTCTACTATACTTTTTCTGACAGGTGGGTGGTACATATTTTTACATTAAATAGGAACAGGCATTTTCTTTTTGTTTGAACTCAAGCTACATAAGGATAAATAGTAGAAATAACCAATTATTGCAATATCTTGGTTATTTCAATCATTTGTGGTGACAAGCCTGCTTCACAATCATTTGAAATGACAAAAGCTATCTTCAAAATATCATTTGATATATTTCAGTGCTCTGCTGACCCTGCATCTAACAATATCTATTTAAATTTTTAATTGTATTTATTTCCTTTTATAATTAAACAATACAGTCTTAGGAAATGGGTTTAACTTTTAATTGCATGGGATGAAATATGACAACTCCAATTACTGCACGTCAAGGTTCTGTTTATTTTTGTTTTTCTTCTTTTCATCTTTCCTTAGAAAGGGAGCCCATTTCCAATTACAGCCCACATTCTTCTTATCTCCCTCTTATTTATTGCAGCAGGAATATTTTTAATGCTTCCACTTCGTTATAATTGCCTTTTGTCACGAGAGCCTCAAACATAAATGTCAAAGTTCTGTTCTTTTTGCTGTTGATATTGATAGAAAGTAGTGCCCAGTGAAGCCCACATTGATTAATTTGTGAACTATTACTTAAAAGTCTTGATACAATTTTGTCATAAAATTGTATTTCATCTATTGAACATTGACATACAAGACATTGAGGAAGGAATCGTTTAAATCTGCTACTTTGTGCATCGTAGAAAGTTCTCTCTCACTGTTGATGACTCCCTCATCACCACTGGGCTCAGAGTAAGCCCCCGTCTTGCAGGGCTGTCGTGTTGGCACAGGAATTACTTGCCAAACAAGGACTGATTGCCCTTCTGGGTTTGTATGTCTCCTGAACTCTCTCAGTTCAGTGACATTGGATTGTCTAGGGCTCAGGTGGACTAAGGAAAAAAATCCTTCCTCCTTGCTTTGCTCAGCATAGGCTGTTGCCAAGTTGGGTTTAATGAAAAGAATAATTACCAAAGAGCAATGATGTGTCACTTACGGTCCAAGAACAGGTCAGGGAGGGTTGTCATAGTAGACTGAATATTTTAAATCCTGAGATGTGATGATGTTTAGCTATGTGATAAGGAAATCTGTGTTATGTCAGAAGAGAAAGAAAATAAAGCCAGCACTGTTCATGTGCTTGAGATGCTGTGGGCATGCACAACTGGTAGACTTCAAAGAAATGTTTACTTGCTATACATGGGTCTTCCAAGAACAACAGACCTATGTGTAAAGTGTCAGGCTGTGCACCAACGTGCAATGCAACTAAGCAGTGCAATGGAACAAAACATACTGAATGACTCCCTTCTTATGAGCTTCTGAAAAAGTTAAAACTATAGTGACAGAAAGCAGATCGGTGGTTGTCATGGGTTGGACATTGACTACAGTGTGGCACAAGGGAGCATTTTGGGGTGAGGGAAACGTTTTATATTGCAATTGTAACGGTGGCTAAATGACCATACGTATTTGTCAGAACTCATTGTATCTTTCCCTAGAGCTGGTAGCTTTTATTTTATCTACATTATACCTCCAAAAGGATGATCAAGACAAAAAATAATGACAGATCAAGAATTGACTTATTAATAATAGATTTGTATATTTTTCTACCCAAAAAGTGGGAAGAAAACTAATTATCCTTTTCTGGTACCTCTTATTAATTTATCCTACACAAATTCTTTTATACAAAACACAAAAGAAGAATTAGAAAAATGCAGAAGAGCAAGGAAATACAAAATGGTATTTCATGGAAAGGTTTTAAAATGTGTTTGTGGTATGACTGTGGGTGTACTTGCTACTTGGGAACTTGGGTTGTCCTACACAGAGACGGGCTCTGGGCAGCCCCTCCCTAGCTCTGTCCTTGCAGGGAATGGGCAGCCCCTTTGGGACACAGAGGAACCTGCTGGTGGCACTTGCTTCCCAAGCTTGTGAGAGACACCAACGCCATTATTAGGTGAGCTCTTTGTTCACGTGTGAATTATAACCTAGGTCCTACGAGTTAAGAAATAAAGGAACTAACAAAATAGAGCTATAATTATCAGTAAAGATTGGAAGGCAATTCTTACAATACAGAACCCTTGAAATACATAAATAAGGAAGACTAGTTATTGTCATTAAAGCATTTTACTTCATCACAATTTACATTTTTTTGAAGCGTACGTAGTATTTATTTAAGTTTTACACCTGGAAATTATATTGTTTCCAGCTACACTTAGGCTTAACATTCAGAAACTTTGGGATAAAATGGTGTTATCTGAAGCGAGCTTTGAGGAGTGTAACATGATTCTCATGCTAGCTTTTAATGAAGACTGAACACCTCCAAATAGAGATTCATCTTCCGTATGAGACCAATAGACAAGCATCTGCATCCAGACGGGAAGAGCTTAGCACACCTGTGCTATCGAACAGTGCCAGTGGAACATCTATGACTGGCGGTTATGCCGTGATTTGCAAACTTAGCATGAGGAAAATAGAATGTCTGTTTCACACAATACTTGCAATATGCTTTATTATTACTGTTAATATCTCCAATATTTTATGTTTGTCAGACTGACTTTTAAATTTAATGTTGCCATTATCTGCTTTGTCTAATCTGTCCACGTTCTCTGAGAAAATAAAAATGCATCTGCTAATCATGACATCATTTATCTGTACTGAGTGTTTGGTACCATGGAGATGAGTCACATCAGGCTTTAAAAACTGTGTTCTTAGTTTGATGCATAAAAACATTTATAATGAGAAAGTTTGCCAAAGACTTCAAACACAGTTTTATGTCAAATGTCTGTACATCCCTGTTCTGTGGCAGGCGTGTGATAGCGTTTCTCACCTGCAGAAGCTGAAGGCAGAACACTCAGCACTCAGCTCCAGTCATGTACAAGATGTTGCAGAAAACTCTGTTTCTGACTCAATGACAAACCTTTGGAAATGATGACTTCTTCTAACCCAAAAGGCTGGCAGAGTTTGAGTCCTCTCGAAAGAAAGAAAGAAAGAAAGAAAGAAAGAAAGAAAGAGGAAGGAAGGAAGGAAGGAAGGAAGGAAGGAAGGAAGGAAGGAAGGGAGGAAAGGAAAAGAAAAGAAACATATATTTCTCAGCACCTCTGGCTTTAGTGCTGATTGAGGGACAGACACCCAGGAAATTCTTACCACACAGTTCCCTGAATCTTCACATCTATGCTGAAGTATTAATACAACCTATAATCTTCAGCAGTTTGTTAAATTAAGTTCAGCCTGAAGCTGTCTCTCTACATATGTTAAGTTCGGTCTAAAGGTTCCTCCACACATGGTGAGCTGTAGTTACCTGCAGGTGTCGTCAGACTGGAACATACTTGTGCCAAGTCTCAGCCAATCACGGGCTGCCAACTGCTCGAACTGGGTTCAAATCAGGCAAACACTAAGCTGCAGCTAACCCAGCTGTTTCTGTACCTCACTTCTGTTTTCAGTATCTTATTTTCCTTTTTCCGTTCATAAATGTCATCCATCCATGTGGCAGCCCAGAGTCCCTCAACTTATTCTAGTGTTGGAAGCTGCCCATTCACAAATTGCTCTTTGCTCAATTAAACTCTGTTGAATTTAATTTGTCTGAAACTTTTCTCTTAGCAAGTTAATAGCATGTTTCTTTTCAAATGTTTTTGCCATAATATTGAAAAAATATTAAAAATTAGATATTTCTGTTCAAAATTACGATGGGGAAAGCAACCAACGCAAGGAGAACAGAGGCACCGTTTCAGCAGGGAGACAGCGTGAGGGAAGAGCGTGGGCGATGAGTAGAGACACCGTAGCTGCAGGTGCTCGCTCACTTTTTGGAGAAGCTGTGATTGACAGGTCTGCCCACACTGATGTCTCCTTTGAAGGTCATCAAAAACAAGAAAATATTCTAGAAAGCAATAATCTGTTGCTTCCTAATGAAACATAAAAGTGTCCTGACTGAAATGGCATGCCATCAAAAATCATTTCTAATTATTTTAAGTAATATTTAGATCAATTCATTGTAATCTCATTAGCTTTCATGTTTATGTCTGAATTAGATTACTTTCATGTTTGTTTAAGCTCTTTTGCTTTTTAAAATGTCTCTTTCAAAGACAAATTGAGCCCGCTTAAAATAATCAATGGCTTCCCCCACACAGACAGGGCCTCAGGGAGGACTTCCTGTTTCCTCCCGCTGTGACCCAGGTGGGTTCCCGGCTCAGCGGGAGCCTCCCGAATGCAGGCCGGGGACCACAGCGGTGACCGCTGAGGGTGTACGGAGGGTAGCACGGCCTAAAGACCTTCTGTTTAGGCTTCGCCTTCAAAGTCCACTCATTTTTCCCATAGATATATGCTCACATATAATTACAATATAAATGGTGAGAATTTGGGGGCTGTAACATGGAACTAGTGCTTAAAAGAATAGGGCAATTTTAGGAATATGCTGTTTTTCCAGGCCTTTTCCTGTAATTTTACATTTATTTCAAACTACCTGAAAAATTAAGTTAGAGCTTAATGTAAATTGAATTTGTCCTATACTGACACCACGTATTCACGCAAATGAAGAAATGTTTTTAGTATCTGGTTTCCCTTTTAATGAATTTTGTGAACCTAATTGGTGGATCAGTATTAGCAGTGATAAAACGATGGAACAATACTGAAAAGACTGGAGGGTGACAAACCTTACTTGCAGAGGTCGGCGATACTCCTCCTTCGGCAGGTGCAGCGAGGAGGGAGGACGGGTACCAGGAACACTACACTGTCGCAGAACATTCCGTTCTTACACTGCCCACTCAGGATCCAGATGAGTGGTTTTGCTTTTGCTATTGTTCTTGTGGATCTCTGAGAATCTGATTGGAGCTGAGACTTCTCCTCCCAGGGAAATAAGCACTCTCTGTGTTGGTCCACCTCGTGCATACCACTTCCTGGGCTGGGGCTGGGGGCAGGGCCAGGGCGCCCAGACCTCCTTCGGTGCTGAGATCCTCATTGCTGCAGCTCAGGCCTGTGAGCTACTGACTTCACGAGCTGAATTTCTTTCCCAAAGCTGCCCTTGACTGAAGGGAGCATCCCGGGGGGGGGGGGCAGCCTGAATTCCATCACCACCATGGGGGGGCAGAGGTCCAGCCCCTTGCCTCTACCAGGACAACTCTGATGTGCTTTCCAACACCAGAGCCACCGTGGGGGACAGAGTTTCAGTCAACTCCTTCCTCTGCCCCGCCGTACTCCCTGCCCACCCCGACTCAGCAAAGCTGAGATTTAGTATCGGGAGTCGCTCACCTGGCCATGGAGGCTGACAAGTCTGGGGACCCAAGAGAGCCCACGTTCTGTCCAAAGGCAGGAAAAACGAAGTCCCAGCTCAAAGGTAGTTGTGCAGGGGGACTCCCTCTCATTGGGGGTGGGGGAAGCTTTCTGTTCTAATTAGGCCAAAAACATCCTTGCAGAAACACCCAGAAGAATGTTTGACCAAATATCTGGGAGCCGTGTGTCCTGGGCAAGGGGACAGGTAAGATTAGCCCTCAGGCCATTTGCTCTAGGGAGGCCGGCTGCTGAGCTGAGCGGGACCCCAGTCCCCGGGACGGGAGAGCACTATTTTGCACCCCGTCCTGTTAACAATCTGTTGTTCCATTCTAGCCTTGGCACGCTGAGAAACAGGTCTCATACCTTCTATTTCAGCCTGTTCAAGATACTTTGTTATGTTTACCTCTCAAAGGAGTGAACTAAAGTTTAAAATTCAGACTCAAATCTAGATACCACATAGTGATAAATTGCTTATTAATGTGTTGAAGAAAAACAGTAGGTTATATATTAAGAGACTTGTTTTTATTTCTAGTATTATTTAAATAAGAATAACAAGGTACTTTTTATTTAGGGTTCTCAGAAAAACCCAGACTACCCAATAAATGTGAATTTTAGGTAAGCAACACATATATTTTTCATATGAGTATGACCTATACAATATTTGGAACATATTTATACTAAAATATGTTTGTTTATCTGAAATTCAAATTTACCTGGGTGTACTGTATTTTTGTTTGCAAAATCTGGAAAACTTATTTTATTTTTAGAATATTAGTTTAAATTATTGTTCCAAATAATATTTTATGTCAGATGGATAAGAGAGAAAGTATTGAATTTCAAAGAGACTATTCAGAATATTAGTACTCAGCTATTAATGAAAATTCAGTTTCAAAGAAATTCATTCAAACATATCAACTGCATTCAGTGAATTCAAGAGAAGAATGGATGTACCTGTTTCTAAATAGAAAACTAAAACAGTGAATAATCAAGATGCTCTGAGAGATACTTAAGTAATCTTTCACATAAACATTACAAAACAACTCAAGTATTATAAAGTATCAGACATTTTACAGCTTGAGTCAATTTAAGAGATTATATAAAACCCCTTTATGTGAATGGGGTCCTGAGACACAGACGTCAGGACAACTAAATAAAAACAGTACCCTGAAAATAATCCATATTAAAAATAGTCTTTATTAATTTCTGCCTTTGTATTGAAATTAGATTGTTGATATCAGTTATATACTTTTTTTCATCCAAACTTGTATTTATTTTAGTAAAGTCATGTGCTTAGTTTATTTTCATTCATCAAATTAACATATAAATGTAAGTTTCTGCTCTATCACTGTTCTCCGAGGATGCTTTAAATTTTTGGTCCTTGACGATGGATTCAGTTCAGAAGTTTCCACCTGCTGTCTTTCTTGGTATCATTCACTGCTCCCCAGCACGGGTGACCCTTGATCCAAATTTGGAAAGAAAATCTGTGAAATAAGCCTAGAAGGAATCATTCACCCTTAATCCATCAGTTGCTACCTAGAAAATGTGAGCATTCTTATGACGAAATTATAACGAAAGCCAACCTATGTAATGTTTCAGCTCAGTGATTTCTTAATTACATTAGGTTAAAATATAAATAATTTCTTTCAAGAAATTCAGAAACTATGGATTTTTGTGGAAAAACAAATCAGCTAAGCCCAGACAGCTCCATTGGTCCATGTACCTGTTTTGTTGTTGTTGTTTTGTTTGTTTTGTTTTGTTTTTATCAGGGCCATGCTGTTTTGGTTACTATAGCATTGTAGTATATTTTGAAGTCTGGTAGCATGGTATTTCCAGCTTTTGGTGAAGTCTGTAGGATTTTCTGTATATAAGATCATGTAACCTGCAAACAGGGACAATTTGTCGTCCTCTTTTCTAATTTGGATGCCTGTTATTTCTTTCTCCATCCTAGTTTCTCTGGCTAGGACTTTCAGTACTATGTTGAACTAAAGTGATAAAAGTGGGCATCCTTGTCTTGTTCCAGATCTTAGCAGCAAAGCTTCCAGCTTTTACCCATTCCATATGATGTTAGCTGTGGGTTTGTCATATGTGATCTTTCTTGTGTCGAGATACATACCTTCTATATCTAATTTGTCGAGAGTTTTCATCAAGAAGGGAGGTTGAATTTTGTCAAATGCTTTTGCTGTGCCTGTTTAAATGATCATATAATTTTTTGGTTTTCATTTTATTAATTACATGTATCGCATTTACTGACTTGCATATGTTAAACCATCCTTACATCCCTAGGACTAATACTGCTTGGACACAGTGAATGATCTTTTTAATGTGTGGTTGAATTAAGTTTGCTAATATCTTGTTGAGGATTTTTTGAATCTATGTTCATCAGCATTATTGGCTATAGTTTTCTTTTTTTGTTGTGCCCTTGCCTAGTTTTGGAATCAGGTTAATGTTGGCCTCATAAAGTGAGTTTAGACATATTTTCTGCTTTTCTGTTTTCTGGAATGGTTTGAGGAGAACTGGTATTATTTTTTCTTTAAATGTTTGGTAGAATTTACCAGTGATGCCATCATGTCCTGAGTTTTTTATTTCTTCATAATTTAACCTGGTTGTATTGCTTCCAGAAAGTTACCTGCTTCTTCCATATTATCAAATTTATTGGTATATAGTTATTCGTAATAGTCTTTTATGATCCTTTGTATTTCTGTGGTGTCAGTTGTAATGCCACTTTTTTATCTCTGATTTTATTTACTTGAGTCTTCTCTCTTTTTTTTTTTTAGTCTAGCTAATGGTTTGCTGACTTTGTTCATCTTTTCAAAAAACCTACTTTTCCTTTCAACGATCTTTTAAATTGATTTCTTAGCCTCTATTTCATTTATTTCTGCTCTGAATGTTACTTCTTTCCTTCTACCAATTTTGGATTTATATTGCTCTTGTTTTTCTCGTTCTTTGAGGTACATCAGTAGGTTGATTATTAGAAATATTTCTTCCTTTTTGATGTAAGCATTAATGGCTATAAACCTCCCTGTTGTTGTGTCCTATAAGTTTTTTTTTACTGTTTATTATTATTATTAGCTTTGCTTAAGACAGTCTCAAGAATTTTCAGCTAGATGACATTTGTCTTAGAAATGTGGCTTAGTGTAAGACAATCCCAGACACATCGTCATATTGTGCAAAAAAAGGAGATTTGCCTTTTGACTTAAGGCCATAAGCAGGTTTAATCACACTCTTCAGCCCATACTTGACGAGAATCCTTACGATGCCCCACGTCCCTGTCATGCTCCAGAGTCCGCCCAGCTCTGCTTCACGTGCTGTTTCACTAGAAGATGGTCAGAAAGTCACGCCACTCGGAAGTGAGGACGGGAGACATCCTTGTGCACTTCCTTTTGAGGATGAGTAACTCAGCTGCTGGTATCCAATGCAGTAACTCGTTGCTTGTGATTGTGGCGATCTCTCTCTTACATGGGAACAAAAGAAACATTATCTTGCCCACTGGTGTGCATTTCAATGTTACAAGCTGTATTAATTAAGAAAAGTATGAATTCAAATATGTGTATCCTATTTTTATATTGATCCAGGTCCCGATATTATGTCTCCTAAGCTATAGGGAAAAATTGCACTGTTCATCACGCCACATATGTGCAATTTGATTTGACAGACTGTATAATGCTATCAGGAGTATGGCGAGGTGTGTGATGGTCTGTTTTATTCCTTCAAAATAAATGAAATACAGATGGCTCTTCTCTCTCAAACCCAACTCTATGTTTGCAAAGTTTTCTATAAGCCGCAAGTTTTTCTTTTCTAAAACCTATTTTTGTTTATGGGTCTGCATATGCAATTGCACATCATGAATTAGTCTATGGAATACTTAGCTGCCTTCTATTAACAGACAAGACAACTTCCCCTTTCTCAACAAGGAAACAGAGACGATAACCACCACACATTCCCCGAGTCCAGAGGCTCTGGCGGGGCTGTGCTGTGAGTGGGGGGTGCACTCTGCCTTATTCGTGACGGCTTTTTAAGGGGTGATCCATTGGGCCCTTCATAGGCACACAGCACCCCCGAAAACTGGAACACTCTATTACAAAATATCCATTTTTGCATGGCTTGCATGCAGCAATATGATCTAATTAGTGCTATCTACTTGAGGAGACAAATTGTAGAAAGTCTTACCCCCTCAAATAGGTTCCAATGCAATTATATTCTCTCATCATGCTTCATAATTGTTTACCTAATCTAACACAGTTTATGTATATTTGTCAGAAGAATATTAATGCTTTACTTCATGATTTCTATCACTTTCCTAATGGCTGCTTTTTATTATTCCTGTTCAGTGTAACATCACCTCTGAACATACGCAGTGAAATCGAGTTAAAAATAAAAAAAGCAAACCCTGCATTATACCATCGTCTGGGGAGCATGATGGTTTCTGCTGTGTTAATTTACACTAAAATCCATGACCTGGGAGCCTGATTGATTGCCAAGGGCAGAAATCCAGCCCCTGGGCTAGTTTATTTTGTGAACTGTAGCCTCAGATATCGCTGCAAGCCACAATGATATTGATTTGATATACAGTAGATGGCTCTTTATGCTCTCTGGGAAATTTATTGTGCCGAGTCAGAACCCCAGCAGCCGGGGAGAAGCCGCTCTTTAAATTGAAGAGGGCTATCATGGTTTGACCCCTGGGCCACTCAGGTTACCGAGTGGCCTGGGCGAGGCTGGGTCGGAGCAGACCCTGGGGACCAGCGCTCATCAGTTTTGAATGTCAATTCCCTTCAGAGGACCTGAGTTATTGCTAATAGGAACTTGCTTGGGTCTATGACATTTGGATGCCCTATAAGTTAAACATCATAACACTTTCTTCATGTCATAGTCCTTTAAATTATGGCTGAGCACTGCACCTCTGCTCGGGCCGCTCAGCATCAGACTGCAGCGCACTATGAGCAACCTGCCTCCAAGGTGGGAGATCGCACAGCTATTATCAGCTGAAGAGCTACAGCTGCACAGATCTCCCCTCCACTATAAATTAGCCGGCTTGTCATGGGAACTCCAATTGCGAGAACATTGTTGCCGTCTTGTTTCTGCACAATAGAAACCCAGTGGCCTTTGGCAACCCGCACAATAAAAGTTAGGATGCAATTCTGATCTTGATAGCTTTTACTGTTTTTCTTGGGGGAAGCTATGCTTATGCTGGATAAAAGATTGGCGGGGAGAGAAATATCAGTCTTCATGGGCGTCGCATGCACGAAATAGAAAAGAAAAATCATTTTTGTTAGAACAATTTGCAATCGTCTCCCCTCTTATGGAGGGCTGTAATGCCTATAATTTCTAATTTCTGCAGAAAGATATTACTCAGTAACAGACCATTGTCACTCAGGTAACAGATGTGTTGATCTACCTCAACTGACTTATTATGACTGATTCCAACTTCGGAACTGCTGGAATAGCTACGAGCACCATTTCATTTCAGTTTGGAAGACAGGACCCTGACTCTGGCAGGTCACATCTCGAGACAGAGGTTTATCAAGGCAACCCGGACTGTCTGTTGGAAATTTCCTACTGCTGGGGACTGCAGATATTAAAATCTATAGCTGCACAGAGTTTTCCCTAAGAAATAGCTAATCATATTTTATTGGAAGCTACTGTGACCCTTTATATTGAAGGGGATACATAGAGTGGCTTAATGGCAGGGTCACAAGCCAATGACACCTCCGGTGGCCCGGGAAAACAACAGGAGCAATACGGAGGAAGCCTGAAGGTGGGTGTGCCTCTAATCTGCTGGCCTGCTTTGATTCTAAAGGTCCTGCAACACAGCCTCCACAAAGCACCTGTAATATTACACTGCCAGTCAGATTTTCTTATGCACATTGTGAGGACATGCAAATATCTTAACTAGGTGGAGGAAGAGAGAGCTCACATGCAAAACTTGAAGTCAGAAAATCATATATGCAAGTGGACGATACCATTAGCAGGGATGGGAAATCAGAAAGTGAAATCTGATGGGGAAGAGGCTGGGGAACCTCCACGCGGAAGGTGGCATACAGGGGACAGCAATGCGCTAATGCTGGCTACATAGGCACGAGGTTCCAGGGCTTTGAGCCTTGGGGGTGAAGGGAATAATCTTGTTGAGTTCGCCTATGAGGCTTCCATTTCTTTATCTGTAAAATGAAATTAGTGCTGAACTTCTAAGAGTAGATGTGAAGGTGAAACAGGACAAAATGATATATAAAGGTCTAAATCTGGTATGAACTTACTACTAACGCCCAGGAGTGTGGTTCTCTATTAGTCAGCTCAGTCTGGGTGGATTAAAAAAACAGAACTTTATCCTCTCGGGGTTCCGGAGGCTGGAAGTCCAAGGTCAAGGTGCCGGTAGGGTTGGTTTCTGCTGAGGCCTCTGCTTGGTGTATAGATGTCGCCTTCTCCCTGTGTCCTCACAGGTTGGCCCTCAGTGCGTGTCTGTGTCCTCACCTGCCCTTCTTACAAAGACAACTAACTGTTAGATTGGATTGAGACTCACCCTCATGACCTCATTTTCGCTTGATTACCCCTTTCAGACCCATCTCCAAATAGAGTCACATTCTGAGGTCCTGGACTCAGGACTTCAGCTTAGGAATTTTGTGGTGACAGATTCAGCCCATAACAAGCCCTACATGATAAAGCAGCAAGGGTTGAAATCAATGCCACATACACAGACTTTATTTATTATTTTATCTTTCTGATACTGTGATTGCTGTTTCTCATGTAACTCAATTAGCCTATGTATTTGCAGAAGAAATTGTAAATACACATGGGCAAAAAATAGCAAATGGAACAAACAGCATCTATGGTTCTGCCACTCAGAGAAAAACACTCTTTAAACTTTGATATATACCCTCCCCTTGGCATTCATACACATGTAAATAGACCTTTAGCAAAAATGGAATTATAAAATTTAGCAACCTGTTTCTGTTTTACTTAACACATCATTAACAGTGTGCAGTTCCACTGCAAACAGAGCTGCAGCACACGGCATGATAAGGACTGAGTACTCTATGGAGAAGCCGAAATTTATTTATTCAAGCTCTTAGTTTTAAACATATCGGATGTTTCAGTATTTTGCCCTCATAATCAATGCTGCTAGACACGCATTTTTTCCTTATGTCCTTGTGTATGTTTTCTGTTATTCCCTTAGGCTATTTCTCTAGGGTTTTAACTCCACAAAGACTGAAATGTCCCTATCTTATACAATGCTGTGTTGCCAGCAGCTGCACACTGCCCAGTGCCCCGTGGCAATTCAACAGATATTTACTGAATGAGTGAATTAAGGTTACTTCCTAGATGTGGAAAATCTTAATAAATATATTCATTGTCTTCAAAACATTCTTGGCGTTACATATACAAAAAGAATGGAGTATGGAAAACATTTTTAGTCTAGAAACACATGTAGTTGTTTCCACCTAAAATAATTATGGTTAAGTATTTCTTTGATAAAATAAATGGCATTCATGTCAGCGAGCACTGCCTCAGCAAGGGGCCATTTCTTATTATCAGAAATTCGGTGGCTTTGGTTTTGATCCTGACCACTTATTAGCGGGTAAGTCTGGGATGTTGACTTCAAATGATCAAAGAAATCTTTCAAAGTCAAAAAATTAATGAAAAATATCATAATTAGGAATCAATAATGAATAGTGTGTAACATTGATTCTTTACTATTTACTGAGACACCCCTAAAAATGTGAAGATCCCACAGGGTGATGACAAAGCTGTTGTGAAAAGTTTGTCTAGCGCCTCGGATGACAAACCCGCGGGCCACTCCCCGGAACACTCTGGCTGCAGCCTCTGCCTCCCTGGCAGCCACAGGTGCCATCTTCTGTAGCAGGTGTCCTTCCCCTCCTGGTCCCAGCTGAGCAGGTGAGTGTCGGAAACTGGCCTAAAGCAAGGACGTTTGCTAAGGTGGCTGGCGACGGCAAGTGTTCCCATCCCCTGGGTGTGGTCACTGATCAAAAGTCCCCCCGAGAATACAAGCGGGAGCAGCTGAGCCAATGAGGCAGGGGTTTGAGGTTCTGAAGCCAGAGGGCCTTGGAGTTGAACTAGCCTCACGAGGTGGGACGGGGCCCTGGGGAGGAAGGGCAAGCTGGGACTCAGGGGAAGCAGAAGCCAGGAGCCCAAGCACAAGGTGGTGGAGGACAGAGGGACAGAGGTTGGCAGAGCTGAGATGCCAGTGGAATGAGGTCATGATAAGGACTGGCACACACCTCGGTCACTACAGCCCTCCGTGCCCCACGGTCGGCTCAGGACCTGCGGCTCTTACACAAGATGAACCGAGTGCAGAATCAGTCCTTGTAACCAGAAGAGTAAGATCCGGCAGAGTGCGTGAGGACCATGCGAGGGTCCTACGCCGTTGGGAGATAACTGCGCGACGGAACAAGGGGAAGATAACGACAAGAACTGCCCAGCTGCATCCAGCGTCTGCTCTGCGCTGACGCCTCCCTGTGCTCATTCCAGCCCTCTACCGGTTTTCCAGTATGCAGTGAGCACCTGCTGCACACGGTCCCTCTGCCAGGCGCTAGTAAATTGAAGCACCACCACACTGCCCTGCCGGGGCTTCCTGGGTGGCTGGAGAGGAGAGACCTCAGGCACTGCAGAAGCACATAGTGTGCAGGAGCTCAAGGCCATCGAAGCACAGACTGCAGCGGGTCGACTGACCCCCAGCCCAACTCTCTGCAGCAGGATACCAGGGACCTCCCCATCGCCGGGCGTGTGCAGCAGCCAGCTCGGGGAATGGCCTGGGGGTTGAGGAATGATGCACACAGAATCGTAGGCATTGAGACCCCACAGTTTTTCATCTGAAATAACTGCATACTTGAAGATAATAACAGAAATGTTTAGAAAGGGTCAAATATTATCTATTTTCCCAGAGCTCAGAGCACTTATAAAAGAAACGCAGTTAGCCTCTTGAAACACATCAAATAGTTACCCCATCTGCGTTTTCTGACTTAACAATTCCTTTTTACTGAGTTTTAAGTGAAATGACTGTGCTAAATTTAGTGGGCACATTCAGTTGGATCAGAGCATTGGCTTCTATTTAAATCTTCGTTAGGAACCAATGGACAAGTCAGTTCCTGCAACTGAGACAAATCTAGAACTGTGCCCCCATCGTGACTAATGTGGTAGAACACAGCCCTGTGCCTGAGCCACCGTGACATTTGAACGCAAACGCACCTTACTCTTTGGTTCCCAGCAGCTCAGAAGGGACTGGTGAGGCAGTCGTCAAGGTCCCCTAAGACACGTATCTCTAAGAGCCTTCGTTTTAAAGCACTGATGCTCCTCGACTTGCAATGGGGTTAAGTCCTGATAAAGCCATTGTAAGTTGACAAGGTCTAAGTTGAAAATTCATTTAATATGCCCAACATAGTGAGCGTCACAGCTTAGCCCCGTCCACCTGATGTGCTCAGAGCACGTGCATTAGCCCAGAGCTGGGCAAAGTCACCTGGCAACACTGTACACTGCGGAGCATGGTCGTTCTCCCTCGAGATTGCAGGACTGCACTGAGGACAGGTGCAGGGGACAGGATGGGTGACTGTATCCTATCACTTGTCACTGAATGCTGTTGCTTTTGCACCCTCCTAAGGTCAAATAGTGGTAAGCTGAATCACTGTAAGTCAGAGCCCATCTACATTCTATAATACAGGTGTTATTTTTCCTCATTTTCTTAATCTAACAGAAGTAACAATTTTGAAATCTTTTTCAGTAGCTTTCACTTAAAACTTTTATAAATGAATCCATATAATTGAAGACAAAAGTTGGATTGGCAGGTATTCTCGAATGGCTCAGATGTGAGCTGCTCCCAACCGCACATTGCCTGGGTGCCCCAGGGGGGATCCGCACGTGGATCTTGCCACCTCTCCCACCCCCCGCAACAGAACAGACCTGGGCTTCAGCCCCATCTCTGCTCTGCGGGTACCAGGGCACCTGCATGGAATTCCCAGAATCTCCGTTTCTTCCTCTGTGAACCTGTCACCTACCGTCTACCCACGTAGGGTTCAATGAGTCATCGCAGGCTGGGCTCTGGCACACCACCCAGTCCGCGTCTGCCCTCCTTCCCCAAACCCCTGAGGAATGTGAGCCAAAACCAGAATTTGTATCCCTGTAAGTACTTCCGATTCTAGTAACTGTTGTTGTTTATATACATGTCTACTCAAAAACATTCAGGTAGAGACAAAATATGCTTATCAATTACATAGAATTACTCTTCCTTTATTATGGTAACCTCGATGAATCTAGAAGCCAGCACGAAGTTCTCCCGTTGACGTTGGCGGAGAAGAGACAAGTGCCGGTGGGTAGCAGGTCGCCTCAGAAAGGCTTGAGAGCGCTGGCTGGCGCTGAGTCTCTCCAGTCGAGAGTGACAAGCTGGGCACCCTTGATGCCCACAGCTGTGACGGCCTGAGCTGATCTCGAGTTAAAGTACAAGAAGAGGCATCTGCAGGCATTAAAGGATCCTGAGGTGAAGAGACTGGGATCTGAGGGGGCAGCCAGTTGACTGAGGTCACACGGCTAATTACCAGTGACAGTGAGACTGGGACTGAGGTCTGTCATTGTGGTGCAGCTCGGTGCTGTACACTGTCCTGCCAACTTTGCTTCCACGGGGAGAAAAGGAGCCACTGATGACCATGGTTCTGAATCTTTTTGCTTCTTTTTGGCATTCCCTTTGTTATTTCTAAACCGTCCTCAGTGTCACTTTTAACATTTTGCACTTCTGGGCACAACGTGGTCAGCATGTCCACAGGACCCCACCAGAGCCAGCCACGTGCAGGCCGTGAGCCATGACTGCAGTTCCGCTCACACTGCTGGACGGCGGAGTCGGCAGGCTTTGCACGGGCATCAGAAAGTTTGTGAGCAGAAAAGCTTTTGTAGAGGACTAGAATCTATTTCCAACTAAGGAAAGGGAAGCAGAGAAGAGGGGTAGGATACAGACCATGAAAACACGGGTTCCCCCTGCAGGCAGTGGCCTGTGTCAAGAGCCCTGCCAGAAGTCCTCATGCACAAATACGCACAGAGATACCGTTACACCACGCACTGCCCTGGCTGGGGAGGAGGGGGAGTCACTGAATCATGACCACGACGACCACCGCAGATGCATTGACAGAGTTGCCAAGATATTGAGTCCAGTTAGTGGGAATATCCAATCCATCTGACACGTCCATTCTCTGAGATGGGTGATTGACGTGCTCCCTGGGAATTCTGATTCATTCCAAGTGGCGAGTGGAGCCGGGAGATGCGTACGTTTAGAAAGCTCCCCAGCCCATCCAGTGCACATCCCAATAGAAAAAATCATTTCTAAATTATGATTCACCTGCAAAATTTTGAGTTTTCACACAATGCCCATAGATGTAAAGCAGAAATATATACCCTAACCATTGCTAGTGCCAGAGCCAGTGCCACCGTACAGGGCTCCGGGGACACGCTTCCGTGGGATGGGATGGTGGCTGCCCCGCCACGGCCATGACCACGCAGTGGACACAGTCGAGCCTGAGCATGAGCTGGAGGTTCAGCAAGTCCCGAGCATGAGCAGAGACTGATGCCCAGGCACCCCGTGTTCACACCCAGCTCCCCACCGGGTGCCCTGGGCAACCCGCTGCCATCCTGCCCTCAAGGAGGACAGGGTGCAAAAGATGCGAAGTTTGAGCTTGTCAGATAGATGTGGCAGTTAAGAGTCACCGGATGGAAAAGAAAGAAAGCAAAACTGGAAATGTTGGGTGCTCTTGTGAAGGTAAAACATCAAAAGGACAAACGAGACACGGGGTGGAGGAAGAAGGGGCCAGAGAGGTGATTTGGAACAGCTGCTCTGCGAAGCGGAGAAAAGCCGATGCCAGAGACTCGGAGGGCGGGAGAGAGGGCCGGGCGGGGGCTGAAGATCGGCTTCCTGCTGAAAGGTAGAATTTACTGCAGGGCCTGAGACGGACAAGGACACGATGCTGGGAGTTCGGACCTGATGTTCTGGAGAGAACTCGGGCCAAGACCTGGGTCCATGAGACTGAGCTCCGGACGAACGAGTCTCCAACCCGAAGCTGCTTCCTTGGGTGCATGTTTTACACAAAGAATGTTTTCTCCATGACTGCACCCAGCCTGTTTGTACAGCTACACGCCACCTCATTCTTATGGAAAGTATGGCTTGACCCGGCACGGTGGCTCATGCCTGAAATCCCAGCACTCTGGGAGGCCAAGGTGAGAGGATGGCTTGAGCCCAGGAGTTCAAGACCAGCCTGAACAAGAGCGAGACCCCGTTTCCACTAAATAGAAAAATTAGCTGGGCATGGTGGCACATTCCTGTAGTCCCAGCTACTCGGGAGGCTGAGGCAGGAGGATCGCTTGAGCCCAGGAGTTTGAGGTTGCTGTGAGCTAGGCTGACAGCACAGCACTCTAGCCTGGGTGACAGAGAGAGACTGTCTCAAAAAAAAAAAAAAAAAAAAGTATGGTTCAACTTTGAATTGTTTTATGATTCAGAGATTCAGCAACACAATGATTTCATCTTTGAATGCTAACAGGTAATTCTTTGGAAAGAGGTTCATTTCCCCATATTTAATTATCAGAAACTCCTGAAGGAGGAGCAGCTGTAACTCAGGCTCGTGGAGGGGCCCATGCAGGAGGAGAGCAGTACAGTTCCTGCTGGACCTGGTCCCCGTGCGGGCCCACGGATTTGTAGGCGGTGTAGCCAGATGTCAAAGCCCCTGCTTAGAAGGACCACCCGAGCCTCTGCTGCCATGGCCGCCTTGACAGCCCCTTCCCCAGAGATTTCCACTGAGAAAACTGGGGGGCTGGGGAGGTGGCTCTTATGAGGAGGGAGCAGGAACCTCGGCCTTGAGTCTCTAACTCAACAGGTCTAGGGTGCCCAAGAATGCCCAAGAATCTGCATTTCTAAAAGTGGCCCCAGATGACGCCGAAGCTGCTGCTACCAGGACCACACTTTCAGAACCACCTCCATGAAGCCCACTCTTCAGGGGAAAATGAAATCTGAATTCTTGCCAGTGAAGCAGAAGCTCCTGGTGGCCTCACCTGTGCAGGGCAGCTCTGCACCTTGTGCTGTGCGCGGGGCCTGGAGCTCCGGCCTCCTCTGCCCTCCTGTCCCCCGCGCCCAGCACTCAGGGCTCTCAAGAGCGCATCTGCTCTCTGTGAGATACAGACTCCCACAAAGTCGTGAGTATATCCATAGTCAGCACACATCTCCCACAAATACCTGCATCGCAGGAAAAGAGGGAAAACAAGGGTGCGTTTCTAGTGGTGCAGTCCCCGGCTAGGAGGGAAGAGGCTTTGGGACCAGGAAGGATCCTTTTACATCCCTAGGGAACACCGCACGCTTCCTACCGCCACATCTAACCCCACACAGCGTGCTTACTTGCTTCCTATTCAACTCATGTTTCCCTTTCCAATTTTCCAAGAACATTTGCTTAAAAGGCATAGACATCCCCCACCTTAGTTTAACCCACAATTGTTGTACAGTTCGACAGATGGTGCCAGCATCATTCATGCCTCTAGAGAATCTGATGAATTACTTCCCCCCGTTAGCGCTTATTCCTTCTCTCTTTGGAGCTGGGTGTCTGCCTCGTCCTGGGCTCTGGGTGCCAGGCACTGTCCCAGGGGCAGAGCAGGGATGGGCATTTGTCCCACGTGCTGGGCGCTGTCCGGGGCTGCGTGCACGGCCACTCACACAGTCCAGGCCCCGAGGATGAGCACCCTGACTGTCCCTGTGAGAAGACAGAGAGGTAGAGAGACTGTCCCAGGGTCACGCAGGCCAGTCCCAGCACCACGCTGCTCCTAACAGACGGAAACGTCCCCAGGCAGGGCAGGCACAGGGCGGCTCTGACCTTTGACTCAGCACTGAAATCTAGAAATGAAATGATGTTGCATTCTTTGGTAGACATACACAAGGCTTCCTTATTTGCCTATGTTAATATAATTTATATTTTGAATACAAATTCCTATTCATACATTTACTATTAATTCCTCTGTTCAATAGTTTGGATGAGATACAGGTAAAACGGGAAAAGATGTGGAATATTTTATACATTTTTTTCAAATTATACTAACGAGTTTCATAATTTTAATGGTAAGTGTACTCTTAAACCTCTCCCCCCACCCCCTGCCGCCACTGAAATACCAGTGAAACACATCTTTCAGGGAAATACATTTCTTAAATGCTAAAATTACTACACATTAAACCATAAGAAAGCATATGAAACGAAAATTTGGAGTCTGTCTGGCTTAAAACCAGAAAGCATGGAAATTAAACCTTTAGGCCTAAAATTTAACATAACTTAAAAGTTCTACATTAGAGTTAGACCAACAGTGCTTTTCCCAAGTTGGCTCTTAGAAACTCCTTTAAACTTTGAATTTTGAAGGGAGAAAATACCCCCAAAAGAAATACCGAACTTCAGGGTGATGATTATTTTTTGAGAAAGATTCACTGTCAAGCCGTACAAAATTCTACGCTTCCCTTTCAAGACTGCCTCTGTTTAAAGAGAAATGTTGTTCTTAGAAAAGTCTGCTCTTTCAAATAGTCCCTAACATTGAACCATCCAATAAAACATGACTGTGTTAGCATTTTTTAAAATTAAGATACTGATCATACTCCCAGACTTTTCTTTGTTCATGTTAGAGATTTACTCCAGAAAGCAGTGGCGTTGGAAGAAGGTATTTCAGGTGCAGATATTTTCTTCTTGCACAGATTAAAAGCAGCATACAGGCAGGTCACATGGGCACAGCATGGCAGACCCACAGTGGACTCTTCCCAACCCAGGTGTGAGTCCTGACTCCACACAACAGGACACCTGGTCAGGAAGCAAGTGTTCCTTTCTTCACTGCAGGAAAACGTGCTCTGTTTTCATAACCATGGTAACATACAAGGCTTTGACTCCATGAATTTTATTATTAGGTATGTATGTTGAAGAAAACAATAACTTTTTTGCATTCAAAAGATATCAGAAGAAATATGGTCCCACTTGAACATTCTTCTCACAACTGAGAAGACAGTTCCGTGCACAAACCTCTAATTGGGCGATTACCTCGTACCTGTACCAGGTTCCCCAGGTAGAAAAATGTCACTGTTGGAGGAAATATGGGTAGATTTTGCTGGACAAAATCTCATTTGCTTAAACCTACCCACACATCTACATGAAAATATATAAATAAAAAAGTTGATGAATTCAACAGTTTACCATGCAAGGTTAGACACTGGTTAGCAATTGAACAATTACTTTTAACCTTCTATGGGCATGCTGGTCATTGACCACAGACCTGGCTTTCAGCGGGTAGTTTTCTGGCAACAAATCACTGGAAAAATAACCGTCCTGCTTGGCCTTGACATTGAGATGCCATGTCTGGCATATGAGACCTACCTCCTGGACACGCCCATTTCATTAAATCTAACCTCAAGGGTGGGGCCCGGATGCTCACTGTGTCAAACACACTGCAAACCTGACCCAGCCCACCAGCTCTTACCTGTGTGTGTTGGCCACGTGGTCTCCGCCTTGTGTCTGGGGCTCCCCCCACACGTGTGCTGGTGACAGTGTGAGGGAGGATGGGAACCCCGAGGCCCTGTTCCTTTGACCTGGACTCCCACAGATTCCCAAAGCTCCCTCCTCCTGGCGCATCTTTTGCAGCCACGACCTGTCGTTCGCTGAAAGGGATCACACCTGTGGAAGCCGCGACATACATTGGGATTTGACAGTGGTGCTCAGTTTTATTCAGTATGTAAATCACTGCTCCAGTTTAGTATTGTATTGCCTATTACTGATTTGAGCATCTTCTGTCTCTGGCGGCAGGCTCCAGCCCATTGAACATTGCTATTCCTGGCACAGGGCGGCACTCGCCAAGAGACTGGGGGGCTCCGTAAGCCCCAGGCTCATCTGAGTTTCAGCTGCACCCGATCCCCCAGCAGGAATACTTTTCTGTTCCCCTCGCGGGTCGGGCCCCACAACCCAGGCAAACGGCAGCCACCGACGACTATTTTTTAAGACTTCACATGAGTCTATTTCCAAATACTTTTTCTCTTTGTAGTAATATGTTTCATTCATGGGTGACAAAATCTGTTTTTGATCATGAACTTTGAGCCCCTGGCTCGATAGGAAATTTAGAAAATATTAGTTTTAAGGGATGACGATTTAATCACTTTTGATGAAACTAGCCAAATCTTAGATTCAGTTAAAAGAGCAAAAGGCTACAGATGCTGCATTTGAGCATATCTTATATTTTGTCTGGTTCCTTTGAAAATGAGAATTCAGCTAAAACTAGGATGGTTAAATAAGAGCTGCTATAATAGCAAAAGACACTGTCACCTTTAAGGGAAAAAGACCACTTTCAATGCCATTGAAATTTTGCTCTGTGCTACCTACCTCACATTTTACATTTAGTGACATGATTTTTTTTTTCAATGTCACACATTGTAAATCAAAAGAATTTTTAAGGGGTGGAAAAAGCCCATGGTAGGGCACAGACTCCTTTGCGCCCACTGGTGAGTAGGGCGCTAGATAATTGTTCAAGCCTCCTCGACACTCTCGAACTGCCTGCGTGGTAATTAGGGCTCTCTATTAGAGACCCGGCAGTAAAGTCTCCCTGAAGAATGGCTGGGCTTGTACGCCAGAATATTGGGCTGTGAGGGCTACTTTTTGTTGAGTTTTTATTATAACATGTGCTACATTAACTCACTCACCTTTAAAAACGTTTTTTTCCCCCTATTTGGAGGTTGCCCAAACATTTTTAAGTTGTTTCCTCATTTTTACTGATTATAGGAAAACCTCAATCATGTCCCCAAACTCACATTTGAATGATAGTAAAAAATCATATTTTACTACTACAGTGTTGGCAGGAGGTTAAAATATCACTTTGAAAAACACTTATTCACTTATTTTTATTTTTCAAGAATCACAAGGCAGCCTGGCTGAACTGAGACATGTGGTTGGTTTTAACTTCAATTTGTTTTATTTGAAAAAATAAATAATTAAATAACACCTTAATTTGGGTCTTCGAGCATGCAACTTAAATAGGTCCATAAAAACAAACAGGAGGCAAGCTCTACGGGACTTTTAGGGTCTGGGGCAAAATCTTAAAGGTGAAGAAGAGCTCAGCGTCCCCGGATACCCAAAAGGGTGCTGAGTGCAGGAGACAGAGTCATGTACTTTAGTGGGACTGACTCGTTGTAACCAGGGAGGCTTGTACTTTTGTTTTAGAGAGCTAGATCATATTTATAGTCCATGGTGGGCGCTAGATGAGGGCATGCTGTCTGAGACGGTCAACTGAGTACTGTCTGAACTTTCCCTCCTGTCATGGCCTCTGCTGCTGGGATCTGCTTGGACGCAGCCATGGAGCCTATGTCCCCAATCTAGTGTGGCTGAGGAGGAACAGGTGTTTGTGAAGCTCTTTGGGGTCAATAAATAGAGACAGGGACATGAGAATGAGTTGTATTTGCATGCTTTCTGTGACTATGCACCCGTCTCAGAGACTGTTCCCCGCAGGCCCCGGTAGAAACGGTACACGTAGGTGGACAACACTCCGAAACGAGCAAATCAACGCAACCGGAGGACCGTCTGTCCTGTTTTCAGGATGCAGCTCCAGGTCTCTTTAGCTCTCCTGGGTCAGCCCCTCTCTTTACCCACCCCGAGCAGACATGACCGCCCACTCCTGACCGCCAGTCCCCTTATCTTTTGCACACTTAAATCATAGCGTTCGTCACAGGATATTTTAAATATTTAATTTTAGTCTGTCTCCTTGCCGCACTGTGGACCTCTGGGAAGTGGGGTCCCGCCCAGGACCCGTGTTCAGGTCTGAGCTCTCTCAGTGCAGACCAGATGCCCAACACAGGGCTTTGGGGAAAAACAAATGGAGGGAAAGGTTGAAAAGATGAGCCCATGGGCAAAGTTTATAAATTTTCTTAAGGAAATTAAGTAAAAAATACATAAACACATCATAGCCTTAAGTCCTATTTTAATAGTAATCTAAAGAGTATTAACATTCCCTTGTGGGATACATCTTCTCTTTACAATTTCTCACTGTTAACTCTTTGAGATGTTCCACTTTCAGAAATATTCTCAGTTTAGCAACTCAGCAGTTGAGACTTCTAAGAATTCATTTTTTATCACAATAGTATTAGTGGCTACTTTCATTACCCAGGAGCTGCTGTAGGTCTAATGCCATGAATACTCAAAAGCTCAATGAGAAGAGAGGCATAACACCTTTTACTGGGCATATGGTTAATAAAATAGTAACAATTATACCAAAATTTACCCACATATTTACATAATGGCCCTACATATACAAATGGCCAGTCACTGTGAGCTGCATATCATAACAAGACATAAACATTTTGGATATACACATGCAATTCATGTGACTATATACTTATTAATACAGATTCTAGGGTGATTACTTACCTTTGCATTTTATCTTCTCAGAAATTGACACGCATCGTTCTACCAAGGGTGTCATGTAATCAGGGTGGGCCGGAATAGAGGTTGGAGTCTTCTGAAGTGGATTGGCATTTGCTGCCCCTTGTGATCTGGGAGCTCCATCAGCTCTGAACCACTTTAAAATAAATTCTCTGTCTGAGGATTTTCAGACTTCACTGACAGTTGTGAATTTCAACTAAAAACCTTATGTGCCTGCCGACCGAAGATGCCAATTCTTAGAGGAGATTTTGTTCTTCCTCCAACTAGGACAAGGTGAGACATGTAGGTATTCTCCCTGTTCCTACTTGGGTTTGGGGTTTATTTTGGTTGACCATCCCCTGAAGTCATAATTCTTTGATCACCAGTTTGATGTAGTTCTCCCCTAAGATTTTCCAACAAAACGTCAGATAAGGTACATCTTGCAGATCAACATGACTTATCTTTGATGTAAAACAATACACATAGTCCCTGTGTTTGTTACAGGTTAGGTTGAATATAAGTGGAAAGTTATTAAGTACTGGGTTACACCTCATTCATTCCTCAAGGAGGTTACTTGGACTTGACTACCCCAGAGATTTTGGGGGGAATCAGATTCCCACATTATCTTACCTCATTGTATATTATAGCTCTTCCCATTCTGTCGTTGTCTGTCTTGCCTGTGTCCCCATGGTGAGTTCCCAGAAGGCCAACATAATATCTAATATGCCAATGTGGATACAGTGCTCACTGGTACATCAATAGTGATCAGCAAAGGCTTGTATGCTATCACTAGCTGGCTAGTCAGATGGCTGGATGGGTGGGTGGATAGATGGGTGATGGATGGGTGATTAATAGCTGGATGACGGATGGATGGATGGATGGATGGATGGATAAATGGTAAATAGATGGATGGATGAGGATTTTATAGAGATAAAGGACCATTATCTTCCCAAGAGATGCAAAACTAATACACAAGCTAATGCCACCTGCATTCTGCCACTCTTCCCGGAAAATCAAGGAAATTCACTTTGTGTATTGAAAACACTCTTTCCTTTTTGAAGGCTGGACAAACAAATCGTTTGGTAAATGGGTGAAGTTTCAATCATCTGTCTCTTTAACTCTGGCTTTCAAAGGGGCACTGACAAATAGTTGAAGCAACATTCGGCACAAACAACAGCATTACTCTTTTATCTTTGCTTCTGTTTCTCCCACTTACTTCTTACTTCTCCCACTTACTGAGTAGAAACAGTATTTGAGCCTCTATTCTGTCTAAGCTCTACCCTGTGTTTCACAGTTTCCAAGCTCAAGCAGTGCACTGTGTCTGGAGACACCAGGCACAGACATGAGAGCACTGGGCGCAAGCCGGCGGCTGGGGCAAGGGCGTGTGCTCCATCCTCCACAGACGCCATCGCTGGAGTCCCAACGGGGGATGGTTCCCAGAGGAGGAAGGCAGAGAAAGAGGAGGCTGAGTGACAGATGGAAGAAAAAGAGCAACTGAGATAACGTGTTGGACCTTAAACTACTTCATGCAGTTTAAACATTTTAAACTTAAATCACATTTGAAGGAAGATAGTTAGTCCTTATTATAATTTCAGACTAAAAGTCTCATTTTTAAAAATTATTCTCACACTGGGGCCTACAAAATGGAAATTAAGGTGAGCTGTACGGAGTGGGGTGCAGTGGAGAGAGCTTCAGCCCCTGGAAAATCCACATAAAACTCAAAATGTTAACATGACTTCTTTCACCTCAGGTGAATTCATAAATGAAACTTTTTTTTTTTGTTTTTTAAGGCTACAAATTCATTAGTATATTCTTGGGAATGACTGATTCAATTCAAAGGATTTTTAATAATTCTGGTAACTCTAATCTGAACCATTATTTCTAATTTCTTAATATGAACCCAGAAATATTGGTGACCTAATAAGTTTTACAGCAGCGCACACAACCTTCTTTATGGGGCTCGCGCCATTATGTAATATGTCATAAAGCGAGTTGAATGTTGTAAAACTCATTTTTTTTCCTCTTAGCTAAAGTGCATGATAGCCAAAAATTTAAGTGGAAAGCTATTAAAGTTCCAGAAATCCCAACCTTACACGGTTTTTTAAATGTTCTGTTTTGCTCTTTCGGTGCTTTGTGTCACAGTTCCTGATGCTGAGTCTATCGCACAGAATTGTCCTGATGTTTCAGACAGAGCAAGGCTCTCGTGGAATCTTTGGGTTTTATACATTTTATTTTGCATTATTTTATTCGCTTTTGTTAGACAATTATAAACCGGGTAATCAGGATAAAAAATTAAAGGCAATTGATTTTAAAAAGATGGAACATTAGAAATAATAATTCTTTGTTGATAAGAAACCCAAACAATTCATCTCTTTTTATAAGACCTCAATATGGGGCAAGGAAGAAAGCGCTTTGTTCACGGTTGAAGTTTGCTGTCTCTGTCAGAGTTATTGCTGGCACGCTCGGTTCATAGGTCCAGGGAGTAGCTGGTTTCGTAGAATTTGAGATGTGCATTAAATTGATGGGTGTCTGACACAATTCCTGGATGAACTTAGAACTGATGAATAAGATTGAGTAATAGTAAGCCTAGAGAATGATGGGAAAATATCTTTCTTTCAATAATCAGAAATTGTGTCTCCTCTGATCACCACACAGAGTTCAATGTTAGGGCCATTTCCCATCCAACAAAATTAGTGGAAGGCTTTGCCATTTGTAAAAACATCAGTTTTTTCATTCTTTCTTTTCTTTCGTTTTTGAAATTATTATGTTTTCAGTTTGGTTTTACCTCTCGCAGAGCCCCCATAAGTTGGAAATATGTTTCAAACTGCTCTTTCAGTGCAATTTTTGCAATGAAGAAAAACCTTTAGAATACAAAACGGTTCTGTTGACAGAATTCGAATCAGAGAATTAGGTGCTATAGCAACAGGTACTTACAGTGAATGTCTGAAATGTGTTGGTGTCACAGACATCGTCAACATGAGAATCCATGGTCATATAGTCTTTAATTACTTGACTTCTGTGTTCATGTGAGATTGTAAAATAATTGTATGTTGTGGCACAGACTTCTACCTGCCAATATCCATTTTTTTCTTTGTTCTTGGTAATATTGTTTTACGCCCTGGTGTTTAGCTGGTCACATGGCCCCCACGTTTCCCAGCATCCCTCACAAGTAGACTGGACCACATGAGCAAATTCTGATAACAGACTATAAGACAGTGATGTGTGCAACTCTATGGTTGGAATTCACCAGCCATCTGCGACCATGAACTATCCTCAAGGCAAAGCCCGGGTCACACACACCAAAGAGGACCTCAGTAGTCGTGAACTAACAACCCTCAGACTTTTCAAACAGGAAAGGGAAAAATTCCTTTTTATTTTAATCACCTTAATTTGTTTTTCCCCCCTACTACTTAGATCTTAATATAACTCTAACTTGTACATTGGCCAGAGAGTAATAACATCATCTCTCTTCTGTCAATCCGTTCAGTTAAACTTAATGAGAGAAAAAATATAAAAATCTCTAGCAAAACACCTGACGCAGACTCAGATCTCCAGACATGTCAGTTAAACAAGGTCTCTAATCCTGCCAAAAACATATCAATTCAATAGAAAGAATCAAAATCGTTATTTGCCTGACTCAAAAGTTAATCAATCTGAAAGGCCCTGTTAGACACAATCCAAAAAATAAGCACCTATTAGCGGCAGCTTGGCGAGTTCCAAATGTGTTAGCTCGAGTTGGTGAAGGTTAGGAACATTTACGAAAAGACAACAGTGAATGAATTTTCTGTGTGATACCCTTCTGCAGTGACAAATTATGCAGCTGAATGTCCTTACCCCTGGGCAAGTTCGCGTCCCTTCTGCGCTTTTTCCAGCCCAGGTGAGGCCACGGGAGCTGGAGCTGAGGGCTCCACTCTGAGCCCGGCAGTCCTCCACCATCTGCCCTTGCTTAAGAAAAATTCCTAATTTCAGACGAGCCAAGAGAAAAGAAAATACTTTTGGAGGTAGCTAAATCACACTAAAAAAATTACAGGCAAAAGAAATATCGCAGTAAATAGAGGAGAACAAACTGTTTTTATCACAGTCGTGACATATGCATCTTTTGCTCAACACGTAAAAATCGAGGACATTTCCATCCAGAAAAGGAAAAGAATAGTTTGACTTAGTGATTCATCCTTCCGTCTGCTCAATGGGTATTTACTGAGCGCACCCTAGGAGGCCAGTGCTGGGAGATGGTGCTGATACAGCGATAAACAGAAGAGATAACACCTCTCTTCCTCTGCAAGGAGACAACAGTGGGAGAAAGACAATAATACAAAACAAACAGACACACCCCAAACCCTGGCATGGCTGTTGCAGTGGAAGAGGACTATTTTCCTTTACTGACCATCAGCATTTCTACTTGCCTTTTCTTTCCAGTAGCTTGTGCAATGACCCTCTTTAATTTGATATTGGAAGTGACAAAAGCCTAAATGTTTTCCTCTGCTCTTCCTCATTCAGCGTCACAGGTTCCGTATATTTCGCCTTTGTAGACAGGATCATACAATTGTCTGAAGTGTGGCGGTGCCAGTTTTCACTCCCACTAGCAGTATAAAAACACGAGTTAGAGTTCTGGCCACACCACATGTTCACAAACACTTGTTTATTTATGTACTTTTAAACATTGTGTTGGTTCTGTAGTGATATGTCATCATAATTTTCATTTTCATTTTCCTAATGACTAATGAGATTGTGTCTTTTCATACGTTTAGTCTCCATTTGGAAGGCTTCTTGGTAGCCATGATCATTTAAGACTTATCCTTTTAGAATTAGGTGTTCTATCTTTGTTTTACTAAAATTAAGGAGTTTTATGTGAAACCTGTATCAAATATATGCATTTGGAATACCTTTGCCTACTCCTTGGCTTGCCTTTTTGCTCTCTTAATAGAAGCATTTGATAAACAGACGTGTTTTCATTTTTGCTTACCTGTTCCATCTACAATATGAGGAGATCAGTATGTTCTTGCCTTTTATCTCTCCAACTATAACAGCAGTTAGTATTATAATCTATACAAAGCATTTTGAGATACTTTTAAGAAAAATCCTAAGAATAAATGAACAATCTCTTAACCCGAATCCTATGTGTGGTTCTGCCTTTCTCTGGCCACGGGCTCTCCATGCCTCAGTTCTAGTTCTGCCTTCATGCATCTTGTGACACCTCTGTGGCCTTACTCAAATGCCCTCTTCATGTTGTCAATGTTTAAATAAAGAAGGCTCACATGGACAGTTTTTCTTTCCTAAAATAATGTAGAACATTTTTAACGTGCAAAGTATGGCAAGTGTTATTTTCTACAATAGCTACAGGAGTCAGAACTACCTCAATTCTTCCTCCAATACATCTTGTTGTTTGTAATTTAAGTTATTTATTTACCTACATAAATCATAGCATAGACATTATTTGTCTCTTGAGTAAGTTTCATCATAAACTCTTAAAAATGGATGTACCGCAAGGGCAATTTAATGTTTGTTTGGATTTTTTGCAGATTCTCAGCAGGTTCAAGAATCTGGAAGGATTTTTTAGAACTTCTCTGAGGTTAAAAAAGAAAGCAACTTTTATAGCTCTGCAAAATAGGATTCCCTGCTTACTAGGAAACATTCTTAAAACCCTCCTGCAGCTCCCATAAAACACTTTATTTAGCTCTCTTTGCATTTTAAATCTGCATATTCTTTGGGGGCATAACGTATTTGTGGAAAATATATTTTTGCTTTATATTGTGTTTTATAGCATTTTACAAGATGTTCGCATATAGACGTTTAATTTCATGTATTCTTATACAAATTAGTCAGTGCTTCTGCGTGTATTTTCTGCTTTTTCTTTGTCAGAAAAAAATCTGTGAAGAAAAATCAAATTTGGGTGGGGAGATGTGTGGATAATCAATTCACATATGGACCATGTATACTGCTTCTCTTTCCTAATTGCAGATACAGAAACACAGAGATTATGATGACGCTGTGCAGGAAGGACTAGAAGTGCCCTACTAGGGCCTTGCCATTGCTTTTTCCTGAAGGCTTTTGGCAGCTCGGGTAGAGAATCAACCCAGCACTGTTGACATCTGCTAAGTTAGTCCTGATGGGGCTTCTGGAAGCTTCATCAAAAGTTACAGTTCAAACAGTATAAGCAAAGCGTTACCGTTGGTGTCCTCTCAGAAACAAGAGGGGAGGTTCAAAGGACAACATTGATCCTTTGCTTTATATTTAATATAACTCCCCAGGTTTGTTTTCTTTCTCTAATAAGTCGATACTATTTTTATTTTAAAAAAGTAAAAATTACATAGTAATTCCTTGTAATTATGCAAGAAAACCATTTGCTCCTGGGCCGCTGGGAGTACTGTAAGTGCTTAGCATCCCAGATGCAGGGGTTATGCTGCGGTGCTACTTGAACCGAGTATTTAAAGTGCAGTCGAAACACAGCTGTGATAGAAATCGCACTCTGAAACGTCACTGAGCGCTGTTTCCTACGCATTGGAACTTGCCGTGAAGTAGCTCTAAGAATGCTTCAGAGAGTCAGGAAGCTGTCTCAGGGACAGCGCTGGCCAAGTGTGCCCATGAAAAAGAGGTGGTCACGTGGCTTCAGGATAATTGTAAGTATCTCCAGTTGGAAGCCGGAGTCATGCTCTTCTCATGGCTGTGGGTGGGAACCTGTCCCTGCAGGACAAGGTGCAGGCACCGTCCAAAGCCATGAACACAGGCACAGCTGACGGCTGCGTGGCTACCCGAAAGCTGCTCTCGGGATGGCGCACTGGGTCCCAGGTGGTCAGGGTAGAGACGGGCCTTGGTGCCGGCTCCACACACGGGGCTGATGGGTTTGGTGGAGCCTGCGTCCCCTCCAGCACAGACACCCTGGGCATCGCCGTGGCAGTGGCGTCACCAGCCAGTTTGCTCAGCACAGCACACGTGGCCAGTTTGTTCTGACGGGTGGAGACTGGGAGGAGGAGGCCACATAGAGCTACGTCCTTCCAGTGTCCGAAAGGAGACACAACAAACTGAACAGGGCATGTCAGATTTCCCTTTCGGTGTGGCGTTTCCCTGTGTCTCTTTGCTTGGGCCTGGCTTGGAAAGGCCTCTCTGCTCACAAGAGCCTCCTCCAGACAGAGGGTGCCCGGCCTCAGCGGGAGCCCCGGGCCCACCCTGCACCCGCCTGCCTTGCTCGGAGCTGACAAGTCAGGCTAACAGTGGAAGCTTTGGGCTTTGGCTTACAAACTAGACTATAAATGTGCGTGTGTGTGTGTGTGTGTTCATATACGAGAACAGCCTTTTCACGTTCGTCTCCTCACTCTCATCACTGAGAGGCTGGCGTCCAGCCGCCCTGACACAAAGCAAAGCTCAGCTTTGGGTAAGAACAGCCTGAATCTCAGCCCTGTCCACCTGCCAGTGACTTCTCAACTTTTGTTTCCTCGGAACTGTTGCAAAGGTGACAGCCCCAGCCTGGGGCTGAGAGGTGAAGTCCCACCCGGATGCTACAGACAGCTCCTTCAGGAGGCAGGGGGCTTCCTGGTAGGGCGGGGGTCCAGCCACCATGCAGAGCCCCCTCCAAGCCCAGGCCGGCGGCTGCACAACCGCGTGAGCACCAGAGAGAGAGAAATGTTGTCTCCCTTTCATCTGTCAGAGACTTCGGCCTCCATAAATAAAACTCTCTTAAACTCAGCAACACATCACGGCGCATAAATCACTGGCTGATGTGTCTGTGAAAGCGTCACTTAGGCAGGCGCCGCCGTGCTGAGCTTGCCCCGTGCGGACTGCAGGGGGTGCAGGAGCTCCACTGCAGCCGGCGCCTCCGCGGGTCAGACCCCACAGCCAGCCGGCCCTTATAGCACCGCAGAGCCGGCTTTCCTGCGAATCCAGCCCTGTGCCGAAGGGGGTCAGATCAGCGTGCGTTCCGGCAGTGGAAGCTGCAATCTTAAACTCCAGGCTGGGAGTGAGAGCCGGAAAAGGAGCGAGCTTGCGTGCATCCTGCGACTCGCCCGCAAGACTGCCCTCGGCCAGATCTGCGGGCTGGGTCCGGTTGGTCACAAGGAGACCTCCTTATCCTGGACGTGAATGCACAGACCGGCCGCTTCTGTGAAAGGAAAGGTCGCAGAAAGACCGGGCACAGGGGCTGTCTTTGTAAACGAGAAAGATGATAAAAGGTTCTTGGACATGGATGAGTGTCATGGTGTTAATTAGATCTGAGAGAGGGACAGAATTGTTTGAGCCCCTAGTTAAAATTTTTAAGCCAGCTTGTCTACAGTAAGAACTTTCCGGAAGGGCCATTATCAGCCTCGACCTTTGCAGGCCAACTGAGAACCCGGAGCGCCCATCCAAGGCCTTGTCCATGCTTCCCAAGGAGTCTCCAGAAAGATGCAACCCAGGCGGGGTGCGGGAGGCCTGCAGTCAGAAGGGCCTGGGCCTCCGTGGGCAGAGTTTACCCCCACGGCTGGGGAGGCGGGAGGGCGATGCACCTGTGACCCCTGGATGAAAGGTCCCCGGCTGTGAGAAGCACTTCGGCTCCGGGCGACCCTCTCTTCGGAGGTGGCCACTCAGCACATTTGCAGAGCGAGGCTCGGATAAGTGCTTGAGTCCTCGGAGCACTTAAGGAAATGAAGAAAGGCTTTATCCCCTCTTCAGTCTTAAATAATGAGTCAGAAGGGATTATGGTCAAAAAAGAGTGAACAAAAGTGGCGAATTTGTTTGTGGTGACAGAAATAAGAGCTTAAGCAAAGATACTTAACTTACGCTGCTATCGGATTCTCAAACTAACTGCATTATTAAGAAAAAATAACTGTTCAAGAGCTGTCTTTCCACATAGAATAATGGGGGCTGGTGCCGACAGCTGGGAAAATGGGTGTAAATCTCTGTGACTAATGTCCAAGGCAGAGTGTGGTGACAAGGATATTTCTCGAGCACCAGGCTGGTGGAGCAAGGATTTTTAGGTGGGGGCTCCGCTATGTGGATTGGGTAAAGAACCAGGAATTTCTGCTTTCACAGATTTTTCCAGATAATGATGATGTCAAGATGTGCTGAATCTGTGATTAATCTTGTAACCTTGTTTATAAGGAAAGAAAATAATAAGAACACCCTCACCTACTTCTTCCTGCTAGGTCCTTCCCATATACCTCTGAATATGCACCAAAAAAAGTAAAGTCAAAAATGATTGGAACAGTTTATTTTTAGGTCATCTAGTTACACTTCCCCTAAACTCTATTGTAACAGTATCAGTAACTTCTCACCTACACGTGCAGATTGAACTGAGGGAAACATGACCACTGACATGTCCTGCACATGTAAGACTTCTGGGCACATCCCAACATTTTAGGGTTCACAGCTGTAGGTTTCATGGGCTCTAATAGGCAGAGATGAGAGTGTCTGTGCGGTGGTCCAGGCCCGTGACAGAAAAGTGACCCCTTAACTGTGTCCAATCAACAAATTGACACTTAGAACGGAATACCTGCACCTGGGCAATTTCCTTTATACTTTTCATAATCTACAGAATCATTGATTCTAGGGGCACCCTCTACATCATACTGACATTCTGTTCTCAACCTCATGGTTTGTTTTATTATCTGAGCGGCGTCTAAATTGGACACTGGTATGTTAACCCCTGCACGACCACGGAGCCCATCCTGAGCCGCAGCCCGTCTGCCCAGCAGGCTGCCCTGTGGCTCTGGGTCGGGGCCTGTTTCTGCCCCGGGGAAGAGGCAGGTGTGGGACCCTGGCAGGCACTGGCCCGGGGCAGGGGTTGGGGGGGAAGCTGAGGCCAGCTCTGTCTGGGAAATGGGGGAAATCTCTTATCTTTCTGCTGCTCTAGCGTTTTAGTGGTTCTCACCACTTCTCAACCCAGGAATTAAATGCATTTCTATCCCTTTTTGAAGCCCTAAGCCAGGGTGACTTCCATGGTATTGTTTACATAGTGTTGCAATTGGTTGTATCAAAATTAATTTTATATACTTTATACACAGACAAGTCTTTAAATTCATGTTCATACCTGTAAAACTTTTAATAGCTTAGGTAACCTAAAGATCTACATGTTTCATTACTGTTTCACAATGGTGTGAGGTGGTCCTGTAAGGTGATATAAGTGTGCTTTTGTTTCCTAAATCCTCTTTCAAGACGGAATTATTATTTTAAACTTCTTTCCAATATTTTAACCAATCCGTACAGAAGAATGCTAGTTAAATTGATGAAAGAGAGTATTTTGGTAGAGAATTAATAGGAATATTAACTTACATTTATTTCTAATTATTACTCTAATAATTTTTAGTTTTTAATGAAAATTCCTATGCGGCTGGTTATCCACCACGACTTGGACAGTACAGCGAAGTGGAAGATGCCTTAGAAAACAGCGGTTTTCGCACTGCACACATTCTCCTTCAGACTGTTGTTAACCCAAACACCGGGGAATATTGAATACGTTGCTAGTATTCTTTAATGAGGAAAGAGGTGGGCATCTCATCACTTTAAGTGGAAACAAACAAATGAAAACACCTGGCCTCTGTTGGCAGGTGTTGGTCCTTGATGGAAATGAACAGAAATGAGTCAGCGTGCTACAGCGGCTGAGAACCTGCGAGAACGCCCTGGAACGGTGTGTGCACCGCAGACATGCTGGCCCGGGCGCCAGCACACACACAGGCGACTGAGGCCACACAGGGCAGGGCAGATGCCTGCACACAGCACCCGTCAGCTTTCTGATAAGGCCCCACCAGCATAGTAACCAGCACTGACCAGAAGAGGGGTCCGAATGTCTGTGCTTTGGGGTTCTGTTTCTTTCTGCGTCGCCTGGCTGTGGTGCTGTCCTCCAGAGTGCCCTGCGTGGGCTCCGAGTTAGTCCTGGGCCGGCTTAGCAACATGCCGCAACCAAGTGGCTTTATCAACTGACACTGATGCTCTCACAGTTCTAGGGGCCGAAAGGCCAAGGTCAAAGTGTCAGCAGGGCCCTGACCCCTCGGAAGCCTCTAGGAGAGAATCTGGCCCACGGCATTCTCTCAGCTTCTGGGGCTGCCAGGCTGTCTCTCACGTCCCCTGACTTGTGGACGGACCACTCCAACCTGGGTCTCACCTTCATGTGGTGTTCCCCGTGTGTCTGCATCTCTCTCCTCTTCTTGCAAGGACACCGGTCACATAGGGTTAGGGCCTTCCCTAATGACCTCCTCTCAACATGGTTACACCTGCAAAGACTCTATTTCCAAATAGGTTCACATTCACAGGAACCTGGGACACAATTCAATCCACAGCAGGTTCTTCCTGGCTTTAGAAAGAGGCACAGTGGGGGGACCGCGCCTCACTGGCCATCGTCAGGGAGTCACGTGAAGCTTTCTCCAGGACGGTGCCCACCGTCCCCCATACCACCCACCACACACTCCTGGCCTGCTCCTCCTTTCACAGCTGCGTTGTGGCAGCCCCAGAAGGGACCCCAAAGTCAGATGAAATTCTAAATTGAGGAGAAGAGAGAGAAAACTGGGTTTCCAAGTATGTAGACTCAATTTGTGGTTTTTATGTTTTGCTGTAACTTCTGGTTCAAACAAAAATAAACTAAATCCTGAGACATTTAAGATTTATGGTATCAGTTAAATCCTTCATTCTTAATATGGCACCCTACTATCCTGATTAGAGAAATAATTGTTTCTACCAAAAAGAAAGGAAGAAAGGAAAACATTCTTATAGTTGGTAACTACTCTTAAAGATGTGAAAATGTATGCCAATGAAATAATCAGAGATAAAAACAAATGTGTATTGGTAAAGATAATTGAAGCATCATTACTTATGATAAAGAAAAAGATTTTAAACAACAACCCTATCCAATATTAAAGGGATGGTTGAATTACCTCAGTACACTCTTAGAAGAAATTCTATTCATGTGCTAAGTGACACTCCCAAAGTAATTTTGTATAGGGCGAAATGCCTTAGCAGTATATGATATAAAGCTTCACAGTAAAAGTCGAGTTTTAAACAAATTTTCAAAAATGTATATCCAGGAACCAGCTATAACACCAAAAATAATTATGAGTATTTCTCTTGATGCCGTAACTACAGTTGATTTTGATTTTCTTCTGTATACTTTTTTGCATTCTCCACGTACTCCATAAAGAAAATACATTGCATTATATTGCAAACAGAAATCGTCAGAGTGACTTGCTGAAGTGTGCAGCTGGGGTAAGAAATCAATAAGTGTCGTCAAGGGACCTGGCGATGGGGGCGTTGGGGACAGAGGTGCCCGTCAGACATTGGCTAGCTTGGCTTTGCTCTAAATTTTCAGTGAGAAGTAGAGGTAATTTTCCTGCTGGAAAATTTGAAAGGAAAACTTTGGCAAGATAGAAATAAATGTTTTAACCATAACATTGAATTACAGAGAAGACTGAAACACAAGGAAAATCTTAAGTGCCGTGACTGTAATAAAAAAAAGCATAATTAACAATCAGCATGGAAGCCTCCCTCTTAGTCTCTGATGATGCAAAAAGGAACTGAAAGAATTGCTTAACCAACTGTTAAATCAACCTAAATTGTTTTTAATTATAGACCTCATCTTATGACAACTTTCTAACTTTTTATTTGCAGTGCACCATACGGAGGAGGAGAAGATGCCTTCTTTCCATCTGTTTTCACGCTATCAAACACACTTCATGGAAATTATAATACCTTAAAGGTTCCAGTTGAACATTCTTCTTTTAGACTTGCACTCTGAAGTCATCCGTGAATTTGCAAGGAACATTTGAGTTAAATTTTAAAGACATAGAGCAGCTTAACGCTGGAATAGGCTGCAGTGATATACAACAGGTATTTACCAATAACCTTAACTGTGAGACATTCTCAGTCTGCTCCCTTGGACTGAGAGGCACAGGCAGCGCTCACTTTGTGATGTGATGGTTGGTGCCTGAGCACCCAGACCTCAGCCACTCGCTCAACACGCGTCTACTGAGCACCCACTGTGTGCCCGGCACTGCTCCAGAGGCTGAAGATTCATCACAATTCATCAACAAACATTCCTGCCCTTGTGGAGATGAAGTTCTGGTCAGGTCAGAGAAGATGGAAATAAATTTATTAATTCAACAGGGATTTTTAAAATTACCTTTGTATGATCAATACATTATGTTCAGATACACCTACAGTAGAGGAGAGATGATGAGGAAGAGGATTTATCTCAGGCTGGAGGGAAGCACGGACTTGGATAGATGACGAGGAGGAAGGTTGGAGGGGGAATGAAATTCCAGCATCTTCAGTTCTGAGGGACAGGGGGCAAAAGAGAGCGTCAGACCCTCCTTCGTCCACACACCCTCTTACAGCCCTCCAGGAGTCCTCAATTCGAATTTGTGTTTCTGCACAAAAATTATTTGGGTTGTCTTAACAAGTGAAGTAGATCACATTACGAAAGAACAGGCCTGTCACAGAGGGGCATGGCCACCAACTGGAAGTGCACAGGAAACGGCCATCCGACAAACACAAAGATCCCCAAACTCCTCTCCATTCCCCATCACGTGTCCTTCCCTAGTGTCCACTGCAGCCTTCCCGCCAACCCACCGGGAAGAGCAGCCAGTTTCTGAATTTAAAGTCGTGACTGCTCTACTTAAGAGGGAATCATGGTTCCCAATGTATATTCCCAGAGTTTTTATTTTTGTTTCTTTCTTAGATTATTTCAAATGCGTCCTAGGTGGTTTCCCTAGAAGTTATGAAGTGACAGAGTCAGAATTTAAAACCAATTGGTCTAGTTTCTGAGCCTGTACTCTTGACTACTCCAGGGTTTCCCAACTTCACCGTTGTCACTGTGAGCCAGATGACTCTTTGCTGGGGCAGCTGTCCTGCGCGTTGCCTGCTTAGCAGACCCCTGGACTTACCCGCTAGATGTCAGCAGCATGTCCCTGCCCTATTCATAGCAATAAGAAAAAAGTCTCCAGATGTTACTAATGTTCCCTGGGAGGCAAAGTCACTTTTAGTTGAGTACTACGTTACACAACATTGCTCCAGCATGAATCAGTCTAAAGAATCTACATGCATTCTAAACATAGCTGTGCAAAATAGAATGGTGTGAACAAAAATATAACATATTATCCCATGACCTGGCCATAAGCACTTTTAATAATTTGTTGTCTTATCTTCCAGTCATTCTTCTATGCATATATTGCCCATAGTAGGATAACTGCACACATCATTATCTATTTTAACTCATTATTATATGATGAATAATTTTATACCATTAAATATTTTACAGATATTATAATTTTAATGATTCTTTAGCATTCTATTTTATGACTATCAATTTAATTAAAAAATCCATTACTGAAATTTAGATCACCTCTAATGTTTTATTATACATTACATTGAATCAATACTATGTTCTTATATATTTTGTATATCTTTAATTTTTCCTTTAGAAAAAATCTTAGAAAAATATTTTTTGTGTTGACAAACATTCTCATCTTTTTAAAATTTCATTATATGTTTTGACAATGATATCCTTGAAATTTTGTTTCTAATTAAAAATCTCACCAGAAATGAGTCAAGTACCAATTTCACTGAATCTATGGCAATATGACCTACATCTTGGTTTGCATTTAAAGTAGTGGACAACAAAGGGAAGCTCATTTTTGGCCTTGGGAACACAGTTCTATGATCATTTTAGACGTTACATGTCCACAGTACGGAATGTTAAGGAGGCTGCTATCACCCATGGCTCTTCTATCAAGAAGTGTTCCTAGGTAGGAATCAGCCAACATTCAATGGAAGGAGAGAAAGAAACTTTCCAGTGAGGACAAGGAAATAAATACACAGAGACAGGAAAATCCAATATCATAGTGTATGCAAAATTTAAAAAAGAAAAAAAATATATAAATATAATATATACTAATTAGGAACAGTAATAATGAAGACGACTATGCTTCATACCAGTAAGGTTCCACTCTACAGATGCGGGCAGTCCTGAGGCACTTTTCATTTAATTATTTGCATGATTTATTGATTTATTTAATGTACCCTATGTGTATACATATGTGTGTATGTGCAGAAGTTTTTTATGGCTTGCTGAACTGGATCCTAACTTTAAAAGGAAATTGATCCGTACAAAGTCACCATAATGATCTACCTTGGCTCTGTCGAGAACGTTTGAGAAAATGTGCTATAGGTAGCCACTTCCTACCCTGGGACAGTCTCACCGAGTCTGCCTCCTGCTGCAGCCCTGGCATGCGGAATGGCTATGGTGGGCAGGCAGGTAAGCAGTATATGACCCAGAGGTCCTTAAGGAGGAGGGATGGAGATGTTCTTGGTCCTGTCCAGGTGAGGGTCTCCAATAGTAGATGAGTGTGTGTATCCTGGGTTGATGTAGGCTCTCCTCTCTTTGCAGCTCAGGAGGCTGGGCCCCAAAGGCGAGCTCGCCACAGGACAGGGGAGCACACAGTAGGGATGCAGACTTGACGCTAGGACCGTGCGCTCGTGGGGCAAGTCTGGTTCCTGCTCAGTGCGGCTAAAGCTGGAAAATCCTCTGAACCCAACCACCTAGACACGGCAGTCAAGCTTTGGGAAGTCCAGGTCACACAAACTGAAGAAAAGCACCCATGCGTGTGGAGTTTAGAGGTCCTTGGGGGCTTGGGCAGGTGACAGAGCCAGTGAGCAAGTTGGCACCGTGATGGACAAAGACTGACTGCATGGACAACAGATGCAAAGATGACTCTCTGGTCTGTTATTGACACTCCGTAGCCTTTGCCTGGTCTGTGGAATCAGAAAAGATGAATCTGACACCAGTTTTCTGGGGAAAGTTGGGGGCACCATGGGGGTCTCAGGAAGGAAGTACTGAATTTCCAGGTGTTTTGGCAAGCAACATTTTGAGGAACTTTCAACTTGACTGAAGAAGTTTACATCTGTTAAAAAACAGGAGTTTGCTTTAATTCTCTGTGTGTGTGTGTGTGTGTGTGTGCACGTGCAGGGATTGTGTAGGTGAACGACTGCCACGTGGTTAAGGAGCAAGAAGAAAAGAAAAGTCAGTTGATCCATTCAGGTAAATTCCAGCCATGATTTCATCGTGCAGTGTGGACAAGGTTATCTACCAAGATGACATACGAACCTTTGGCCTCAGCACTGCTGGGGCACTGCTCCACCGTTCCCGACGGGGGAAAGTTACGGACTTATTAAACGGTTAAGCCTTTGCTTGATGGAGTGCCTGGGCACAGAGCTTATTTTCTGCTCCTCTGTGTTCACAGTCCATCAACTGTGATAGCCAAGCACCGGAACAGATTTTGTGGTTCGTTGGGTCTCGGTGATCTATGGTGGCTCAGAAGTCACTTCTGAGCTCAAAGAAATCCTGAGGTGGAGAAGAAAGCCATTAGGATTGGACTTGACCATCCTTGTCCACCTTTAAGGTGCACTGAGTGAAGATTCCATTCGTTCATCCAAGCCCTGCTCACCTGGGCAGCACAGGCTGTCCTCTCCGCTAGAGAGCCAGGTAAACACAGATAGGAACCCGTGTGTTCGCAGATACGTTTATATGGACAAAGAACACTCACTGAGACAGCTCCTGGGGACGGTGCCATCCCGCAGTCACTGCTCCCAGAAAGGTCATCGTATCATCCCATTCTGGAAGTCCCAGCTCAGTGAGAGCCTCCGGACGCCCTCAGAAGCAGGGTTTCCCCCACACCATCCGGGGGCTGAGTGAGTGGCTCTTCTTCCCGAGTGGCGGAGTCCGTGGTCCCTGAGTGTTAGGTTCACTCCTTTCTGAGCATCTTCCAGTTTGCCTTTTCAAAACTTTGCTGTTAGAAACGAACACGAGTGGCCGTCATACACCCCACTTTAGATGCCTTCATCGTGGCCTGAGGCCCACGTGGCTGACCCACCGCAGTGCTGACGCCCTTCTCTCCCCAGGAATGACCCGGGGCTGGAGACTGGCGTTCGTGTGGGGCAAACCCTTGCGGTTGTCCTTCCCCCTCGTGGATGGCCCCCTGGCCTTTCTGGCCTTGAATGCTGAACTGTGACGCCGGCTTTGCTTCGGGCTGAGTGTCCAGTGGTGCTGTTGGAGGTGCAGGCGTCGGCTCTGCCCCACTGGCCCTAACCCGTTACAGAAGGCAGCCATGGAGCAGGAGGAACTTGTATTGCACCTGCTCTAGTTAGAAGAACTCCTTAAAAGGGGAAATAAATCAAGTAAATGAACATTTTTTTATCCATTTAACACCAGACACAAAGTTATATCAATATACTTATAAAATTGATATTGAAATTATATATGTAATTGAGATGCTTTTATCCTAATGAGTAGACCTGTGATTCTCAGCCAAGGATGATTTTGCCAGCCTACGAGACTTTTGGCAACCTCTGGAAACAGTTTTGATTTTTCATGGTCATGACTGGGGTGGGATGCTACCAGCATCTAGCAGGCAGAGAGGCCAGGGACGCTGCTGAACTTCCCACAGTGAACAGCGCAGCACCCACCACAAAGAACTACCCAGCCCGAATCTCTGTGATCTCATGCGCACCTACGTCGGCACTTTTGACACTGTCAAATATCCACTCAGATTTCGTCTGACTGCCTTTCCGTAACACTCAGATTGGGATTATAGTGCAACAATGTTAACAGTTGTTATCTGTTAATTTCACATTCATCTGTGTGTTATTCCATGCCCCTTGATTAAACTTTCCCAAAAACCCACAAAACTTCAGCTGTTTGACTCTAAATGTTCGAATACAAGAACGTTCTATGTCTTATGGAAAATGCCTAAATATTTAGTTTTTCTATAATTTTTAATTCAAAACATTGGAAGCACAACATATTTGTTCCTTGATAACAACTATGGAATGTTTTATGCAGGAGAAGTTTTGTGAAGGGATCTTCCAATTCTTTAAATATAATGGTAAACAAACTGACTAAACAATAGGAGAGAGTGATTTTTCTTACTCTATTCCAGGCTAAATGTCTTTCTTCTACTAACAGGGACCACATATTTCAAAAGAAATGTACAATGCATAAATTTTAAAGGAGTTCGCATGGACCAAAAAGCTTGAAAATTGAAAAATTATAAAATTCCCTGATTTGTTTATGAATATAATAATATAGAGTAAAGGACATTTGTTCTGGTAACCAAGAAAACACACATGACAGGGAAGAGGCAAATTGGAAGTCTTTAGAAAATTTGGTCTTATAGTAAAAGTGAAAATTTTTGAAAGCACAAAGCATGTCACGGCCTTCCATGAGAACTCAGCAGACAGGTGTGTGTGAACAAAGGCACCTGACGTTTTCCTCTTCCCTCACTTTACCTGCGCATAGACGTCCAACGATGGGGCGTGAGCCGAAATACACCCCATTGGGCATAAGGTAGATAGTGTAGATGAATGAGGGTGAGGAAGAGACAGAGACAGAGATAGAAAGGGGGACAGAGAGACAGAGAGAGAGAGAAAGAGGAGGAGAAGGAAGAAGGAAAGAAATGAAAGAAGGGAAAGAGGAGAGGGGGAGGGGGAGGGAAGAGAGTTTGGGACAGAATGAAAAGCGTATGTGAATAAGCCAATTTCATAACCTTTGCAGGATGTGCATTGCGGAGGCAGACCAGGGATTCCTATCAATAATTCGGCTGCTTCCTCCGTGAATGAGAATGAGCCATATGTGAAACTGTCAATGAAACACACCAGCGACTAAGACCTTCTTATTCAGCTGTGTTTGCTGAGCTGCTGCCATGCACAGACACCATGCCAGGAGCATCCCAGGACACTTCGATGACTTCAGACCCTTCCCCTTCCTTCCAGTTATTTGTAACGTAATAGAGAAGCTCACTACTTAATTTAGTGTGGCTTCATCCATGACATTGAGTGATGGTTTCATTTCTGAAACCCAAGATTAGAAAGTAGTTCTATTATTTATTTCAACAATTGAACTGGGAAACATGGATGACTCTGTTTTCTAGAAACAAACCACATGTTTATATCTTCTGTTTGGGGGAGAGAAAAGGACAATTGTGTGTCTAACTACAACATCTACGTAAAATGTTTCAATTACAAATGGACAGAGCAGATGATACGAGGACAGTCACTGGACACAGGGTCAAAGACGTCCATCTAACTTAGATTTTCCTCCCACGTGGGCAACGTCAGGTAAATCCTGAGCCCCAAGAGACACCTCTCTGTGACTCTGAGTACACAGCTAGATGATGCTCTGAAAATCCTCACAACTCTGTCAGAGTGTGTATATATATATATATATATATATGTATATATATATTTTTTTTCTTTCTACACTGGCTGGCTGTAACTCCTGCTGAAACCCAGAGTCGGCTTACGTCCTCCAAAAGGCAGCTGCGGAGACCGCAAGCTGGGTGCAGAGAGGGCCATCCTGATAAATAAACACACCACAGAGAGCTGGAAACTCCTGGAGCCCTGGGTCAACACTCTGACCAGAGCCTTTGGGGACATATTTGTTAGCGTTTTTGCCTTATTAATAAAATAGCAACCGCATTTCCGTGTTCTGTAGCTAATGAGTATATGACACTGAGAGCCAGTCTAGGACACCCGAGCAGCGTAGGGGCAACATACAAGCTTGCCCACATTTGCCTTTTGGGGAAGTGATCTGAATCGTGCACTTAAATGGATGTGGCCTTGACTGTTGATGGTGGAAAACGATGTGATAATAACACTATTGCGTTGTGTGAGTGGGAAGGGCCAGGGGAGCCTGAAGATACAGATCATTCTGAGAGCCCAGAAACGACCAGTCAGCTCTCTGCCCCTGATTCGCCATCACAGGGAACAGGCATGGCGCTTGTCTAGCACGTGCTGTGTATGGCTCGTACCCTGCTGCTCCAGACTGAGAGAGAATTGAGGCATTTAAGGCTCCCCCCATACAATCCTGGTGTTTAAAACTTTGGGCCTTGCCACTCCACTGGCTTGGCTTGGTGCCAACAATTTAGAGAAACCAACCCCATCCCCTCTGAGAGTGAGACTTTTCAGATACGCCTGAAGGTACGGTTGGGCCAATTTGGCTGTGATTGTCTAAGAATACGTCTAAGTCATGATTTTCAGATCCAAGAGATAGCATTATATTTCACATGAGTTTCCCAACTATTTGTATAAAATAATTCTCAGTGTCCCCAAAGTTTCGCCTGTGATTAACTATTTCACTGTTATATGATATCCATTAAAGACATTTAGTAGCCATATCCTCAAGAAATGTCTTGAGAGTTTTATCATTTAGGGAATATTTAAACAGAGAACAAATGCAAGTGTTAATGCAGCAACCCAGCTTAAAGTTCTAATTAAAATAAACTTAGAGCCAGTGATTGGATTTATTAAGTTAGACATTTATAGATGGAAGCAGTTGAACCTTACACTTTGGAGAAGATTGATATAATAAAGAGCAAAACCCTATCGAGGTTTTGGGTGTCCATGTTTTTATTTATTTATTTAGTAATGCATATTCTGAAATATTTCTAAACTAAGTAAAATAGCAAAAATAAAAATATTTGGAACAAAGATAAGAAAAGCAGAATCGGCTATGAGAATGACTCCATGTACTAGTTGTGAAAGTTTTAAATGACTAAATTCAGTAGATTTTAGCCTAAATCTTAGTAAAACAGAACAGCAAATAAAAAATATAAATTGGCCATAAATTAAATTATTGTATTAATTTCCTATATTTTGATGAATGAGCAGATTTATATAACTCCTTTGTCAAAATTAATCTATCTTCATATATTCCAGAGCCCAGGTACGAAATTTCGATAAACGTCTCGTTCACGTCTTTCCTCTGCCTCACACGGAGCCAACGGAAAGCGGGAGCGTGCGCGGACCCGAGGGGTTCGGCCACATCACCAAGGTCTCTCCGCTATCATGTAGGTTTCTAAATTTCTGCTCCCACAGCCTGAGACTTTTGGTAATGTGGAGATAAAGTTTAAAAAAATAAAATTGAAGACATTCTATTGTGTTGCTGAAAATAACAACGAGCCCAATTCTAACACTTCCTGCAACACGGGACTCTCTGAAGGGCCTGGGGCTGCTCTGGAACCCTAAAGCCTCATGTAGGAAGGGCTGTTTCCTTTCAATCCCAGAGAGAGTTTTTGGACCAAAAAATATTTACCTTGATTAACTGAAGTACAGCATTAAGGAAAGAGTACTGTGTTGAGTAAAATTCTGGTTTTTACTCTTTAAAAATATCCCTAATTGAAGACAGAGCTGAGAGTCCAGAGAGAGAGAGAAACTGGCTGGAGTTTGCAGGGGGCGCCCCCAGAGGCACCAGTGTTGCACACGGGAAATCCCGGAGCTGGGCGGGCAGTCTACTCCGGGTACTGGGCAGGGTCTGCCCACAGGGGTGAGGAAACCAAGGACAGAGGGACAATCACCCACAAAGAAAGAAGAAAATAACACTTAGCTTTCATAGGAGCCAGGATAGCAATTTGTTTGCACCAGACAGAATGGGAAATCTAATAATTAATGGGGTATTGGGCAGAGCACTCTGAAATGTTCTACCTCAGCAATGAGAAATAACAAGCACACAAGAAAGTGCCAAGTAAATTCTAAAAGACCCAAAGAGATCAAACTATTTTTAGATAATTTAACTTCATCCCAAAACAAGGCTCAATAATTCTTATAGAACTACAAAATTATCCCAAATCCAACAAGGTGAAGTTCACAAAGATTGGCATCTAAAAAGTACTTATCAGGCATGCAAAGGGCAAGAAAATAAGACCCATAATGAACAGAAAATGCAATCAAACTAAACTGACCCAGACTGATGCACAGATTAGAATCAGCACATAAAAACATTAAAAAATTGCTATACTTGCATTTCATATGTTCTAAATATTAAGTACAACACAGAAGACATTGTAAAAAACATTGAAATTGAACACCTAGGGATAGCAATGGCAATGTCTCAGATGAAAGTACTCTGGATGTGATCCGTGCATGTTAGACACTGCAAAGGAAAAGACTAGTGAACTTGAACATCCAGCAACAGAAACGATTTAAAATGACATGGGTGGAGGATGAAACACATGAAAAGAACAAAATCCAGCTGTGGGACAAATAAAAATAGATCAATATGGGTATAAGGGAGGGAGCAGCAGAAAAAAAAATAAAGAATAACCATATATTTTCAAAATATGATAAAAATTCCTAACCCACAAAAATATAATTTGATAAAAACTATGAACCCCTGGAAATTGAACCCACAGAAGTTTAATAAATCCCAAGTATAAGAAACATGAAGAAAGCTATACCAAAGAACATCATATCAAATTTCTCAAGACAAATATGCATTAATTATCTATGCTGCATAACAAATTATCATGACACTCAGTAATGTACATTCATTATCACTTCAAAATTCCTAAGGGTCAGGATTCCAGGCAAGGTTTAGCTGGCTGCCTCTGGCTCACTTTCTAACAAGGCTGGATTCCTGGCTGGTTGGCCAGGACTACCGTGACCTCAAGGATGGGATGGGGAGCAGCTGCTTCCCAACTCACTTCTGGGGTGGCCCTTGGCAGCTTCAGGCCCTCAGTAGCAGATGCCTGAAAACATCATAAATGTGCCCCTTGGCTTCTCCACGGGACAGCTCATGACACATAGCATTATCGTAAGACAGAAGCCACAGTCTTACTGCAATTTAACCTCAGAAATGATATTCCATTACTTCTGCTGTTTTCTGTTCATTGGAAGTGAGTAAATAAGTCCATTCTACTCTCAGAGAAGGGAATTGTGCAGATGTGAATACCAGGTGTGGGATCGTGGAGGCCCACCTAAGAACCTGCCTACCAGAGGTGATAAAGGGAAAGTCTGAAATCAATGAGAGAGAGAAAAATACAAAAGAATGTGCTAAGTACAGAAGATCAAAGATAAGAATGGCAGGTGCTTTCCTCCCTGGAAACAATGTAAGTGACAAGACAATGGGGTGACATCTCTGAGGTACCAGGTAGGAGGGGGGGCTGTCAACTGAGTATTCTATACCCAGCAAAAGTATCTTTCAAAATCAAAGTGAAATAAAGTCATTTTTAAACATTCAAAATCTGAATGAATCTTTCACCACAGACATATACTACAAAAAATATTAAAGGAAGTACTTCAGGCAAAAGGAAAATGTACTAGTTAGAAAGCTGAATCTGCACAAAGGAATGAAAAGCATGAGAAATGTTAACTACATGGATAAATATATGATATTTTTATTGTTACTTAAATCTCTTGAAAATAACAATGTAGCATGTAGTTTACAATATGTGAAAGTAAAAGGCATGATAATAATTTCAAAAATGATGAGACGGGAAAATATAGGTATACAGTCATGTGTCACTTAAGTGGGATACGTTCTGACACATGCAATTTTGTCATTGTGCAAACACCATAGAGTGCATGCCTAGGCAACATGGTATGACCTATTGCTCCTAGGCTACACATCTGCACAGCATGTTACTGTACTGAATACTGTAGGCAACTGCAACACAGTGGTTAGTATTTGTGTATCTAAACATAGAAAAGATACGGTCAAAATATAGCATTATAATCCTATGGGACCACCATTTATATGTGGTCCATCATTGACCTAAACATCATTAGGCAGCATATGACTGCGCTATTGTAAGTTTCTTATACTTTCATAAAATGTGGCATAATATCCCTTGAAAGTAGTCTGTGATAAGTTAAAATGTATTCTATGAACCCTAAAGTGATCTCTAAAATAAAAATAACAAAGAATTAATAGAAAATAAAACAACAGAGAGGAAAAGATGAATCATAAACAACTGAACAATAAAAGGCAGAAAAAGAGGTAAAAAGAGAACAAAGTCCAGATGGGATAAATTTTTTAAAAATCGTGACAGATATAAGCCTAACCATATAAATAATCACATTAAACTTAATTTATTTTCAGGCTACCCAACTGTTTTGTGAATAAAATTTTACTGGAATGCAGCCACGCACGTTGTGTTAATACTGTCTGTGGCTGCTTTCCTATCGTGGCGGCAGAGCTGCTGGGCTGAGACAGACCGCACGGCCCACGAGCCTAAACCAGGGAGTGCCCGCTCACGCCTGATCTCAGCACCCTGAGTAAAGGCAGAGCCTGTTGGGTTCCACAAAAAGCAGGGACAGGAAATTAGGCTAGGCATCTTTGCCATTCTAGAAAAATCTAGAGCTGAGATCTTGACACTGGGAACGTGGACTCTGTCTTAGTCTGCTCAGGCTGTTATAACAAAACATCACTGGCTGTAGGGCTCGAAGGACGCAAATGCATCTTCTTACAACTCTGTAGGCTGGAAGTCTGGGATCGGGGTGCCAGCGGGGTCAGGTGCCAGTGGGGGGCTCTCCTGCTGGCTTACAGATGACACCTTCTCACCGTGTCCTCACATGGTGGGGAGAGAGGGGGGGAGAGAGAGAGAAAGAGATCTCTTTCTTTTCTTCTTCTTATAAGGCCACAGTCCAATCAAATTAGGGCCCCACCTTGATATGACCTCATTTAACCGTAATTACCTCCCTAAAGACCCTACCTCCCAGTGCAGCCACATTGCAGATCAGGGCTTCAACATATGATTTTGAGGGGTCACAATTCAGTCCATGGCAGGTGCCTTAGCACATTTGCATCCCCATCCCAGAATTCGTCAGTGCTCGCTGAAGCCAGCGATGAGTGGTCCACGTCCACAGTGTGGGAAAGGGCTCTGCCCGGTTGCTCGCCTCTGGGGTGTTCTTTCAGACCTTTCAGATAAACACAATCTCCCGTATCAATGTTTAGTTTAGAGATCTCTAACTATTTGTCTTTAAGGTCAGGATTTATTTCAAATTAGCATAGTATTGAAAATATGTGGACAAAGTCATTTTTCTTAAATATTATCTTACAGAATTTATATTAAATGCCTGTGCATCTGATGAAAACAAAGACACATCTTACAAAAAGATGTTATATATGGATATTTTTACTTTGAAAAGCAAAGGAGTAATGACTTTCTCAATTTTTGATAAATTGGCAGAGGACTTTGGTAAAATTGCATAGTATTAAATACACACAAGGGCATACAAATGAATCCCCGAGAAATGGTAAAACCTGAGTAAGACCGGAGGATCGTGTCGGTGTGCATTTCCTGGTTGTGCTGTAGTTACGCAAGATGCTGCCATCGGTGGGAAACTGGGTGATGGGTACCTGAGATCTAGCTAATATTTCCTGCAACCCCATGTGCACCTACGATGATCTCAATATGAAAAGTTAGAAATAATTTCATGCAAAATACAATGTTTCTACTTGTGCTTGCAGCTACGTGCTCACACACAGAGATGTTTCCAGTGACGTCCACCTAATGCCACCATTGCTATGGCTGAATGGCAGGATTTTCTTCATGATTAAATAATGAATTTTACTTTTTTTTTTTACTTTTCCATGTTGCTTGGCTTTCATAAAATAAGCATTTTTTTCCCAAAGGCAAACCCAGCCCTTATTCAAATAAAATCAAGTGACAGTGAATGTAAAAGGCAGAACATAACCCAGGGGAGTCGTGGCAACGTGTGCTGTTTAAGGCGGGGTGGAGGTGGGACCCCATGCGTAGCAGGTGGCACCCCACCGGGGCTCGCCCAGGGAGACCTAGGTGAAGCCTGCAATGAGGGGCCTCACAGCCCCATTGCCTGGACGGTGCCTCTCTTCCACTCCACGATTTGTCCCTTTAAGACACACCTGTGCCTGAATGGAGATAGGCGTGGTTCAGGACTGCTCAGGTGATGAAGAGAAAAAGCATAATTTGATGAAATGTGTGCTATAAAGTCAGGCTGCTTTGGGAGCTCCTAGGAAAGGCACGGAAAGCGGATGTGGGTGATGTGGGACCCTGGTGCAGACGCTGACCCCAGCAGGGAAGGGTGCAGCTAGTGAGCACCTGCGGCCGGGCGGGAAGGGACATCCAGGCACCTCCAGGTGAAGACCAGCCCCTTCCGGGTTTTGCCGGAGACGTAGCAATTCTGTGAGGAGGAACTTAGATTTGGAGATTCAGGCAACACCGCCCTGCAAATGCTTTAGAACATTCTTGCATTCGGAAGTTCACATAGCCAGAGCTTTTACAAAGCTCCTTAACTCAGCCATTGATTGAAGATACTGAAAATGCAGTTGGTTCAGGGCCCATGTTTCCAGTGAGCTGAATTTTAAGTTACAGAACCAACTGTGATGCAGGATACAATTTTTTATTGAAATGCTAAAGAGAGAGTCAGTCATTTTCAGGCAAGATCCCAGAGGGCGTCATCCCTCAGGCAAGTGCAAGCTGTGTTCCTTCACTCTCCTCCCGTGTTTCCTTCCCCGGGGGCTGACCCTGCATCTCCCTTCACCTTTGCTGTGCAGTTTGTCCTTCATGTTATTTCTCGCCAGTCTCTGCTCTGGCCGACGCCCCTGCTCCAGCCATCCAGGGGCTCTGACCTGGGCTCTGCTCGGTCTTGACCTTGGAGTCCCAAAAGGCTACAGCGCAACCCGAGACATCCTCAGGTCCAGGCTGCTCTGACGCCTGCCTCCAGGATGTGCCCCTCTCGGACACCAGGCCCTGCCAGTCACTGTCCCTGACTTCACACCGCACAGGCGCAAGTTGGGGCAGGGAGAGACCAATGCAGCTGGCGACTGGCAGGAGAATAACCAGCCTGGGTCACGGGGTAAGGAGCCAGGTTTCAGTGAAGAGTAGCTGGGCACAGGGCACCGTGCAAAGTGTTCTGCCAGGCAAGTAACCTAGCATCGCTGAGACTCAGCATTTCCATCTGTGACGTGGGTGTGACACGTACCCCACAAGGGGCTGACTGGAGGACTGGATTAAATGTCTCACTGTATATCGAATGCCAGCTCGATGCCAGCACCGCCAGCAGCCTCACGGGATGTATAACCAAGGCTCCTGCAAGACACGTGTTCCTCTTGACTAGGGACAGGAAAATTAAAGATACGTTGGTTTGTTACCTATAAAATGTCATCTCTCTAGTCAAGGTGTGAGGATTATAGAAAAAATGAAAGAAAAAAATGTCATGGGCCTATACATATCTTTTAATCATTGGGTCATTCTAGTCTTGATTCTTCTTAAGCACCTAATATAGTAAAATCAAGTAAGCTCAGGTTTCCCGTGACTGGGTGCTCTCACCAGTGAAGAAAAACAGGTAAAGATTTTTGAATGTTCTATACTCCTCATATTAAGCTGGTGACTTCTGTGACTCCCTGCCGTGATTTAGGTTTTCTCTCGCTGAGGGTATTCACGGCTTTGTCTGCACAAGCCCTCACCACCCCCGCCCAGCAGGGGCTCTGTGGTCCTCACAGGGCTTCACTCCAGGGCCCACAATAGAGTGGCCCCCGTGTCACCCCTGGCCAGAGCTGCACCGTGAGGACTTCCCAAGAAATGCTGGGAAACTGGAGTCCCTCTTAGGACTTCCAAACAGGAGTCCTGTGAGGGAGTGAGCCTCCCTCCGTGGAGCCCGCTGGTGTGAGCAGCTGATTTCAAATAGGCAGGAAGCCTCCAGGGAGTGTGCCCACAGCCGCAGAGATGCTCGGGTCCCCGGGACACCAAGTCCTCCCTGTTGGTCATACCAGCCCCCAAAGCTAGCCTGCCCTTCCTTCCCAGAGCCCGGGAACCCGCCAGTCCCCTGCAGCCTGTGCCAGCTTGTGTGGGGTGTCTCCAGCCTCCACCCACAGCCAACCATTGTCACCCACACTGCCGGCCAGGGTGTCCCACCGGGCTTCCTTCTGTTATCTGTCTGACAGATTCTTTAATGTTTTCAGATACAGTTACTTCTTTTCCTATGAGTAGAAAGCATTTGCTGATGTGGTCTTTACACCTAAAAGTATTTTAAATTACCCTTGCAGACAGGCAAACGCTTGTGTGCTGTGCTCTGCACACCACTCGCAGTAGAACTCTGCCATGCTTACCGTGTCACCGGACACAGGGACGGAGCACAGGCAGTCAGCTGGAGGTGGGGGAGCAACCGTGAGGCGGTGTCTGTCCCCATCGCTGTTGACACGGAATCCTCCGCAGACAGTTACACGTGCTGACTCAGCACCTGAGACTGAAGGGCATCGATTGTCCCGGTGTCTTTGGGAGAACTCTTTCCAAATACACTTTGCATTGATCGGAAAGGGAAGGTTAGTGCCTCTGTAACGTGCAACCACCAATTACAGGATTAAGGACAATCTTGGATGACTGGGTGTCCTAGGAGGGCTACGCCTACTCTCCTAGCCATTGTCAAAGTTAACCTAGGAGTGGGAAGGATGGGATTATTTCTACCGTTTGCAAGATACGTGATAAGAACCTTCATATTTATAAGAGAATAAAGAAGATGAAGGGAGACTTCTGCCTGGAGACTGGGGGAGTAACAAAGCGCTCTTAGTAGAGACTCTCTGGCCCCCACTGGAGAGTATCTGTTCTCCAGGGGCCGCTCATGGCTGGCTGGACCCGGCTTTGCAGGTCCGGTGTCTGACAGGTGGCTACGTGGAAACAGAGAGCGCCAGAGGGGCTTGCAGAGTGGAGGGGTCCCAGAACTGAGGTGTCCACAGCGACTCACAGACCACAGAGTGTGGCAGGAGCTTGGAGTCTGGCAGCATCAGGGTCCTGAGGACTCCCTGGGGGGCACTGGGAGCCACAAACGGGTGTCCTGTGAGGTGACACGGGCGCTGGATCCCAGGGCAGCCTCGACAAAGGCCGGTGCCTGTTGCTGCTGTTAATTCCACCTTTATTCTCATTCCAGAGCTGGGAAGTCCTATTCAGGCTTTTTATTTTACCTGCAGTTGACGTGTCTGCCTCGCTCCTGCGACAGTGCTCTCTGTCCTTCCCACGCTCTGACTGCAGCTGTCTCTTCTGGGGAGGTCGGCAGTTGCACCCCGCTCCGAGAGCACCTCAGTTCTTTGTGGTCACGATTCTCAAGTTTGGGGTAAAGTAATGTGTGTGTGTACCTCTACGGGACGCAGGTCACATGGAAGCACGAGGTCATTGCTTTAACGATGGTACTGAGTCCCTTTTAGCTCTAAATGCCAGCACTCTCAACATTGGGGTGCACAGACGTTACCTAAGGAAGCTGATTAAGAACAGAGATGCCTGTCCCCTTTCCCCCAGCTCTGTGTTAACCAGCACCCCACTGCCCCCCAAGACATGGAGCACCAGCTTTACAGAAAAAAAAAATAAAACTAAGGAAAAACCTCAAACAGTAATAATCATACCTTCAGTATAACCTACATGGAGAAGATAGCACATAAAATATGATTTTAACAATTTACTTATTTATGTCCATATTCAAATATCACGATTTTGCCATAGTTATTGGTGTGCTTATTTTTTATAGAAAAACAATTACTTCAAAATGTTTATTACAACAATAAAAGGCAATCATCTATTTAACCACCGCCCACATATCAGTATTTATGGGTGATATGAATTTCCAAACCCCTTTGAGATTCTGTAAATAAATCTACCCTGGGTGTGTAGAGTGGTTTGTATATTTGCTGGAATACGCTAAGCTTTGTGGACACGACAGATTCCTTTGGAAGGGAAAAAAAGTGGGCTTGGGCATTTGGTGAGTGGGAAGGCCTCCCCTAATACCTCGGGGCTGACAGAGAAGGCAGTAATGCGCTAAGAGAGCTGACAGGAGTCACTCATTTCCTGCACTCTACTTCCACGCTTGCTGCTCGAGTTTTGTACAAACAGGTGGACCAGTGAGGCCAGTGTCCTGGGAAACTCGCAGAGGGGCAAGTTATTGAAAATGCTCAGTGTGTGTCTCGCTCTGCTTCTGGCCTCCCCTCCACCGGTGCACACCAGCTCCTGGGCTAACCCCTCACTGCGTTCAGACCACTTCCCCAGGGGGTGTATCTGCCCCCCCTAACCAGCCTCCGGGTTCTGCCCTTGGGTCAACTCTCTCCCATGTCACAGCCTCACTGGCACCAGTCTGCTGGCCCCTCCGAAATCTCCATCTTCACCATCTGCAGCCCGGATCTTTCTCCTGAACTCTGAGCCTGGAAGCACCAAGCATCCTAAGCACAAGACCTTCGATCTTGGCTCCTTCTCCCTCCACCCCTCCTCCTCTGTTTCTGTCTTTTCTCTCTTTCCGTTCCAGTGGCTACTCCGCCTGCTGAGCTGCCCCCTGCAGACCCCCAGGCACCCTGTGAACTTCCCCTTCCAGGAATCGCACCTGCTCCTCCTGCCCATTGGCCCTGATTATTTCTTTAATCTCGGAGGCCACCTGCCTTGAGTGCACACCTTTCCAGGCCAGCTCTGTATTGCTGCAGGAGAGTGTGTGTGTGTGTGTGTGTACACACACACATATATGATATATATTAATGCAAGTCTGAGCACACACATGCATATCTGTATCTGTAGACAGGTTCGTAATGCAAGTCTGAAAGTCCGAACAGTTACACCCCTGCTGAATGTCTTTTGCTGCCCTGAACACTTAAAGGATGTGTTTAGCCAGCTGTGTGTTACGTTACAAGGCACAGCTCTCTACCACGTCTCCTTTCTAACTCTTAATTCTCACTCCATAGCAAACAGCACCTTCACCTGGCTGTTAGTTTGCTAGGGCTGCCTTAACAAGTTACCACCATCGGGGGCTGAAACAACAGAAATGTGCTGTCCTGCGGTCCCGGACGCTGCAGGTCCCAGGCCAGGTGCTGGCAGGGCTGGTGCACTGGGGGCTGTGAGGGGCCTGCGCCAGGCTGCCCTACTCCCTGTCCCCTCCCTTCCCCCAGTGTGTGTGTCCACATTTCCCCTTCACACTCACACACACCACACCACACACACAGACACACCACACACACCATACACACTCACACATACACACACACACACACCTGAGCCTGGTCACGTTGCTTCTATGTCCTCTGGGTGACTGGCCTATGGCTTAGAGCTCCTGGTGGTTCTAGGCCCCGGGCCCCACCCTTTCCCAGCTGGGCGCTCCCCTCCTCCACCCTGGGCTCTGCCCTGCCCAGTGACAACGCTGGATAAGGTGACTCTTAAGGGCTCTGAAGGCTCCAGAATTGCAGAACGTTTGAAATATTTATAGCTAAGAATCAGTTTATCTTCCTCCTAAAGCCACAATTCTGCACGCTGCATATAACATCGAATTAGTGAACTTAATGAGGGTGTGGCTATGGGTTTGGCAGAAACAAATGATGCAATCAATTATAGCGACAGATTTCAAGAAAATATTGGAAACCAATGACACTAATAAAAGTGGAATATTATTTTTGTGATATACACCATATGTGTACAGGAAGCTGTCTTTAGAGGGGATGACTTTAGAAGTTTTTGATAGGATGTTGCTTTTCTCAAATAATTTCTTTCTCTGGCTTTTGTTGGCAACTCAAATATTGAAATCTCTTTATACAATTTCTGAGGATAGGTAGGGTCCTCGAGTTTGCTTTAAAATTATTTGTAGAAGTTGTGGGATTAAAGAAAGTGATATCTAAGTTATCTGCTCTTGATAATACAGATTTCCTAATGGAAATGCATGGGGAAGTTTGATCAGCCTAGACACTTTAAAAATGAAATTTCTGTAGACTACGCTATGCAAAATCATAGGAGATCACAATGTCTGATATCATGGGATATTTTCCCTTTAATAATTGAAAACAAGGACAGTACAATAATTATTAGGCAGATTGCTTCTAGAACATTCTAGAATATACTAATTCTAGATTTACTTCTAGATTGATGGGCAGAAACAATGATGGACATCTGAACCTACTAAGTTTACTGGCAATTTGATTGTGATAACAAATCAACATTCATATGAAATCAAAATCATAAACAAAACAAAATAAAGGTGGCCTGTGGGGGCTGGTGAGCTCTTGGCAGTCTCGAGGGGCCCCAGTTTGTGGCCACCTGATGGGGGTGAGGGGCCTCTGCCCATGGCTCCACCCTCGCTGCCCTGCCGCTGGCTCCCAGGAGGGCAGGGCCATGGGAGGAAGGGAGAAGGAGGACCCTGCTATTTCAGGGTGAGAAGCTTCTATTAGGCCAAACCCTATTTTCAAAGAACAGCTCCCTGTTACAACCCAGCTAAGGTAGAGCACACTTTCCTCAGAATCGCTCAGTACTTGCTGCTGGGAAAAACATCCTTCAGGCCAGAGAGGACTGGGAGACATCACGCTGAAATGGGAGATGCATGGTTTTTAGTGTGAAATCCCCACATCCGACTCTCCCTACTGTGAACTTCCGAGGTCGGCCTCAAGGATGCCGTAGGAGGGCGGCTGGGAGCACTGACTTTTCCTCACTGGGCTGCAAAGGGACCATGTGATACGTGCAGCATCAAACTGAACCAGCTGCCCTTAGTCCAGGCCCAGTAAGCCTGAGACCAAGCTGGTCCTCGTCCATGTTGACGGGACACTGGGCTATGTGACCACATTTCAGGCATGGAGAGACCACATACACGACAGTATTATAATGCCATGTTTTACTGTATGTTTTCTATGCTCAGATATGTTTAGAGACACACATAGTCCCCACTGTGTTGCAGCTGCCGACAGTCTTGCGCACAGCAGCGCGCGGTGCAGGTGCGCAGCCTGGGAGCCACAGGCCAGGTGTGTGAGCACATCGATGATGTTCGCACAAAGACAGGATCACCTGAGGATGCATTGCGCAGAACACATCCCCTCTTGTTAAGCTACAGATGACTGTACTATAAACTTCGTGGTTTATCAAGCTGAAATTGCAAGAGGAATTAATAATAATAACTTTTTAAAACTTGTTATTGACTCCAGACAGAAAATTGATCAAAATCCTCAGGGTAGTTCTACTGAAGAAGAGCCCTGAAATCAAAAAGGGCTGCTAATCAGGAAAGTAAATAAATAGCGTGATGTTTTGCAGCCTCACTGGAGCTTCTCCGGAAGCTGACGGAAGTGTTAAATGTAGCTGAATACCCCGCACGTTTGACCGGCCACTTCTGGAAAGCATGTTCCCTGAACCGGTGACACAGCTGCCTTCAGAGGTGCTGGGGTGACCTGCCATCAGCGGCATCACACCCTGTGTGCCCCGGTCCCTGATGTTTTCAGTTCAGTTTCTGTTTATTTTTCTGTTTGTTGGATCTTTTCTGTTTTTGCTGCGATGACTCCGCCGTTGCCCATGTCAACTGTCCATAAAGAAAACCCCATCACACCGTTTCACAAGGTCCCACCTCCCAGAGCCACGTCACGTCCAGGCCCTGCTCTGGCAGATGTCTTCCGTCCTGGCAATGCGAGCACCCTGGCTTCTGGCAGCTTCTCCTTCTGCCCCACGTCCTACAGAACGCAGCAGGTCAGGGCTGCTAATGCACTGCCTTGAACTGCTTCACACGAGCAATTCGCTGTAGCCTGGCTCTCCCTAAAACAAAAGCGGGGTGGGGTTCCATGTATACATTAACCTGGGGAAACACATGTTAACACATGTAAAATATAATGCAGTGCAGCCCTTCCTTCACGGCTCTCCACAGCCCGGGACCAACCAGCACTTCCAGCCTTACCGTCTGTGAGGTTCTCATAGGAACCCTCCGCTCTGCAAGTGCTGCTGCTCATGCTTCTGTTCCTTCCTCCTGTAGTGTCTTCACTCTCCCTTTCCAATCAGCCGAGCCCTACTCATCCTTCAGAGTCCCTCCTAAATGCGCTTTCTCTGTGGAGCTGCTCTCCCCACGCAAGCTCATGGCGGAGCTGTCAACTGGCCTCAGCCAACAATTTGTTCTGCCAAGTCGTAGGCTCTCATTAGGATTCCCTCCAAACGTCTGGCTGCGGCGAGGGTTAGCTGCGCCCACATGCCTCACTAACAGGTCACGGAGGAAACCAGGCCAAACAGCGGTTCACGCAGTGTACTCTGTAAGTTTGATGGTGCTCAGCCCTTTACTCTCTGAAGTTTTCTGACCACATCTGGCATAAAATATTTACTCATGGTAGACACAACTATATTCTGGAAGCAATTTCTGTTACTTTCAGAACTGGCACCAAAGTTCCTTTGCCCGAGAGCTGAATATATAAGTCTCTTTAGGGATCAAGGTTCAGGCAGCGTCTTCAAGGATACAAACTGCAGGATTTTCACTCCCTGCTTATGCAAGAGTGGGACATGTCTCCAAAATATTTTTAATCCACTTGCCCTGAATACTCTTAGTTCCATTAATGTATGAGTTACATATACAGTCTCCCGGGCGGCTCCCTGAAGTGTGTGCACACAAGGTGCTTCAGTGACGGGTTTCAGAGCACTGACCTGGTTACGCTGCATTAGGTGGATAGAGAGGAGATAGAAGGTGACCAGGGAGAGAGATGGAGTTGCAGACAGTGATGCAGCCGTGGTTGGCAAGGTACTCAGAAGGCCACAGAAGGAAGAACCGAAATGCGAGGATAGACCGTGAGGTGGTAGGAACTAGTAACATGGTTAGCGGTGATTTTTCAGTGGAGGCAATTTTAATGAGGGCTCATTACCAACATTAATTAGGCTAATTAACGAGACGCTAACTTCACCAAAGGGGAAAAAATTGACATTTAACACTTAAATCAGCAAACTCTCTGGTGTTGAGAGAAATAATGAGAGGGAAATAAATGACATCTTCTCTTGCAGTGGCCTTTCTAGCTATAAGGCTCAGCCAGTTGTCGACCCCAGATGCAGAGTCCAGATTAGGGAACCGGCCTTCCCTAGAATGGGGCTTAAAGTAGGTAACACACGCTGGATTCACACTCTCTATGCCGGGCGTTGGAGGGTAAGCTGCTGAGAGGATAGGTGGATTCTCCCTGTGTGAGCACTATAGGGACATTCATTGAAACTCTGGGTTCAGCTGATGAATATAAATTTTGAAAAAGGCATCGAGTTGTTCGCTACCTTTCTGTGTGAGCAGGTTTTACAAGAAAGTCGCCGGTCAGGCCGCGGCACTGGCACGGCGCCCACATTCCAGCCGGGACTGTTGGGTCCAGGGCTTTGAACTGGATGGGAGGGGAATATTGTTTGTTTTTGTGAGCCCTCTTGACCTCAGGAGAAATGTCACAGCAATGATTATGACGACAGATTACTACCTACTGTGCACTTAAAAATCTCTGGCTAAAATCTGTCTCCTTCGTGTTTATTTTCATTTCCCCTGGATTTATTTTTCAAACGGGGGCCTGTGTTCACATGAGTGCATATAAATTATTCTGGTCTTGAACATGTATTCGCCAGGAGGTGGAACTAAACCAGCAAACATTGTGGAGCACCTCCTGGGTGCAGGGCAGTGTGCCGTGTGTGGGACAGGACGTGGCAGCGGGTCACTGTCCTATGCCTTGGTCCTGCAGGTCCAGGGAATGGGGCTTAAGTACTATTCCCACATACCGACCTGGCTAAAACGATAGCCTTTCCCTTAATTGGAAAGTGGAATTAACTAACATAAGTAAGAATTTATTTAGAATTACTAAGATAAAATATTTTACTAAGCATGTAGATCTTGAACACTGTTGACCAGGCACCTCCTGGGGGAAGCTGAGACCTCTCCACTGCCCACCAAGGACCCGGACCCCAGGTGGGAAACAGGACAGGCCAAACGTAGCCAAGCGCACAGCGGTTCCTAAGACAAAAGTCACAGAGGAAGATGACACGAACAAGGACACCACTGAAGCAGCCTAGAGATGGCTCACAGCATCCTCTCTCACAGACGGACGGGCCGTTTCCTCCTCTAGGAACAGACGTGGGGACACCTGCAGCAGCAAACAGGAGAGGGTCAGTGGCATCACCGTAACTTTGCTTGCCAGTCACGACGGAGACTTCCCCTTGCTGTGAGGTCGTCCCAGGCGGCAAGTACCCCCGGCCCCGGGACTCCTGGTGGGCTGTCCCAGGCGGAAACAGTGGCGGGGGAGTTTCCCTCCCTTGTTAACGGGGTTCTGTTTCCACCCTGAATGGAGGTCGTGTTGAGATATCTGTGGATGTTTAAGTACATACTAATATTCTACTGTATATTTAAATATGCAAATCCATGCTCCAAAGCATAGAAAATATGTGTTTCCAAAGTAAACCAAGGTAGGAGTTCACCCCTCCTAAGAAAACCTTTTTTTAAACTGACAGCGACATAAGGTTCCCTTAAACTTATTTTCCATTCTGAGATGTGAATGGTTCTACAATTTATTAATATATTTCATAACTTCTTGGTTTAAAGACAGAAGAGATCACTTCCCAATGTTCTCACAATTTTCTTGACCAAACTACAGTCTGTGTCCCACTGAGCACACCAAGGCCATTTGGAGCATCAGGAAAACCTTCTTTGCTGGGACTCTGTGCCCTCTCTTCCTGCTCTAGCCCTGGGATGTGGGGGTGAGACCCAGGCCTCGGTTGCAGTTTGTCTACCCCCATGGGCATAGCACCTTGCAGCCCCTCTTGCTGTGTGATGTCTTCAGTGTAGACAGGTCGATCTTTGGCTCCTCTTGAAGCAGTTGGGGTCCCCAAGGCTCTGCCATCACACACACCGCTGCTCATTTGACGGGTCCGGACCTGCCTCATGAGGAAAGGTGTCCCAGAGAGAGCGTGGGCTGAGGATCCTAGTAATGCACTATCTCTGTATCTGCCCGTGCTGTGATGTTGGTTGCGTTCCCATAGAGCAGGAGATGCCTTAGAGACTACTGTAACAGCATTTCATATGCAGTATTCGCGACACTACAACAGAAATTTTAAAAGCAGCGTTTCTAGCGCCATGTTATTTATGTAAACCCGGCTCTGACACTTACTCTGCATTTTCATTAGCCACTGCGAGGTGGGGGTGCTCACGGCACCCCTGCACTCTCCCCGTCATCCTAGGCAGGCCGAGTCCCACCTACGCACAGTCATCCTGCCGCCTGGAGATGCACGAAACGCAGCCTAACCCATCGGAATGAATTCCTGCAGGAGGGAGACCAGCAATAGTCTGAGCACCTACTGCATACAAGTGCCTGGGCGAGGTGTTCTGCTCAAGGGACTGAACCACACAGAAGAGGATTTAGAGAACTTTCCACATCACAGGTGAAGACATCCAAGTTTAAAGCAGTTTTTATAATGGGTTCAGGGCTGTGCAGCTGGTGTTCAGAAGGCCTCGCTCCTGGACACAGGCCTCGTTTCAAACTCACAGCTCTGTGCACCGTAACACTGGGCTTCCCCAACACCAGCACCCGAAGGAGGGTTTTTGCTCAGTGAATGTAAAAACTGTGTTAGGGAGGGTTGAGGTCTTCAAGAAAAGTCTTCATTCACTCTGAAATTCAAATCCTAGTATTTCTGCACACTCAGATTGTTACTGCCCATTATACTAATCCTAAATACTTTAAAAAAAATAGGTCTTTTATAGATCTGTCAGCATTTTTCCCTTAAAAATAAATCATTTTCTAATCCTTAGGATATGTAGTAAAGTAGAACTAAAAACAACATAAAAAGTTGAAGTGAATTTTTAAAAAAATAATGAACAATAAAGGGTGCTATGTGAGAAGTTATTACTTGCCTGCCTGTTTCTATAGAGTAGAATCTTAACTCCAGTCTTTAATCATTGGCCTTTTTGCTAAGTGATTGGTTTTGTGAAAATATGATCACAGCTTTCTGATCAAATGACAACATCACCTCTCCTGTCCTTTGCTCTATGCAGGCTTCTCTCAGACACTGACGAGAACTCTCTGTAACCAGCCTGCTCTCAAAGTTACTTTTCCACTAAAAAGAAATATTTTCTAAATGAGTCATACGTTTAACAGAGGAAATATTCAGAATACTTTCACGTCCGTCTGGTCTGCGAAGCACAGGGGGTGCCGTCATGATTATTTTGGGGTGGAAGGAGGTTAACTCGTCTTCGTGAGGTGAACACACAGGTCAAGAAAAGAGAATCATTTTGCCTTTACAGAGTAATTCTTTCTAGTGAGTTAAAATTTTATAAAACAGAAATAAGTCTATATTTAGTTATTATAATTATAATTTCTCATTCATTTTCATATTTTATAAAAATGATTCACTTGTGATTATGCAACTATCAGCACCGTTACTATTTTGAGTCAGAGAAGCCTTGCTTGTGGGGAGGGTGGTCCTGTGTTTTGTAGGACGTTGAGTGCACCCCTGGCTTCTTTCCCCTGGGTGCCGACAGCACTCGCCCTCCAACTGTGACGCCCAAAACATCCCCAGAGGTTGCCAACTGTCCCCTTAAGGGTAAAATCACCCTCCTCCTTCCCCAGTTGAGAACCACTGTGTTAGGATAATACTTGCTCAGAATGTTGAGTATTCACTGAATGCCAACATGGTTATAAACACTTTAAAATTTAAAATTAACTCACTAATCAAAACAACCCCATGATGTAGATATTATTATCTTCCCATTTTATAGACAGAGAAATTGAGGCACGGAGAGGTTGAGAATCTCAGCTGGTGAATGGTGACAGAGACTGAAGTCCCGGTGGTCTGACCCAGGGTCCTCACTCCCAGCTACCCCCGACGCTCCCACTCTGACATTAACAAACTGAAAACTCAGAATAGAAGCACTGAGTGTAGCAGGTGGATGGCGGACTTTTACGTAAGATAAGAAAACGTTGTATACACCCAGATTTGCAGAAAGAAGCATTGAAGTGACAATAAAGTAGAGTTTATTTCTCTAGCAGGCCACGGGGTTGGCTGGGAGGGCGTAGGTACACACCTGAGGTTCCTCTGAGTGTCCTTCTTTCTAGAGCTGATTATTTCGAGCATGAAAAAATATGATGTTCAACAAATTACAGCAAAAAGAGGGGAAAGATCAATCCCTAAAATTAAGACAAACTGAACCATAAATCCCAATAACATGCCAGTCGACAACACAACCACTCAGAGAAAAGAGTTCAAAATAGCCTCTGCATACTGTGCACCAACATTTCATCTTCGGTGGGATATATTCTAAGGAAAACAAAGGCTTCAAAATATTTTTAAACTTCACTCATTATTTTAATTGAATGTATTAGCAGTGGTATAGGGTTTATAGACTATTTCATATATTTTGGATGAAGCAGGCACTCAAATATACTAACATTAGAAACCATAACTCTAAGTTTGAAAGAGATGCTCATAGAAAGTCATAGGCATTGAAAATATAGTCAATCTTAAAAACGGATTAAAATGTTAATATACGCTCATCATTTTACATACATTTTTACCATTTCTGTACACTGAAAAATCTAGAAGTTATGAAAACTGGTAGTGATGAACGTAAGTTGCACCCTCCTCTTAGTTTATAGCTCTGTGCCTGCTACCTGGACCCAGATCTCCCTGGAGAGGAGGATGACTGTGGGTCTCAGGCACACAATGTGCAGAGGGACTGGGTGTCTCATTGGGCCAGAAAGACTAATGCCAGAGTGTCGAAAAGACCCCGAAGCAAGACTGGCGGGGCCACCAGCCAAATCACAATGCATAATAAATGCAAGTTATTATGAAAAATCATGAGACCATAGTATACCAGGAAGGAGTGATGGGGGTGAGAGAGAAAAACTTGTTTGCCCTCACTGGGGTTTATTTTTACACCAAAGCCTTGCTGTGAAAATTCATGATTAGAGGTAAAGAACTACGTATGTATCTTGTTATGTTTGCTTCTTTCTTTTTTCTAAGAATTGAAGAAGGAAAATGCTTTATAAAGGAATGCTATTTAATACATTTTTAAAAAATGTTGGTGGTAGAAAATCACCATTCTATAACCGCCTGCCTAAGAGAGGTTGGTGCAGGCAAAGCTTATCAACAGATATAAATATTAATACCAGCATTTATGGGTAGTTAATGGAAATGAAATGCACTTACAATGGAGAAGCTGGTCTGTCGTGACCTTGATTGATCGCTGAGATTGGCGTCACTGAGAATGGAGCCGCCGGGCAGGAGGTGCCTGCAGGGTGCTGCGGCGGGGGGCACACAGGTGCTGAAGGGTCCTGACGAGGACTCTGGTCTGAATCTCTCTGAGCCCCCGGCCACAGCTTCTGGCGCAGGGTGGGGACTCTGGGGGATGGAGGCACAAGTTCAGTGACATAGGACGGGAGACAGATGCGCCACAGCAGGTCTGTGGCATTAGAAAATCAGCGCCGGGGGAGGAGATCCGTAACTGCCCTCGATCAACTGAGGCTGAAAGAGCCTAATGCCGCGTGGATCCCGATTAAATAAAACTGACAGAGAATTAAGTGATTATGATTAAAGGAATCTAAGCATTGACTGAATAATAGAAAATGAGGAGTCATTGTCAAATTACGCAAGTGTAGTGGTTTTCACTGGTATAACAGGTGATAATAATAATTATAGAAAAGGTAACATTTTACTCAGGCACATGTTAACATCTTTCCTATTTTGTTTAATAATTAAGTGTAGTGTATAGTAGCTCTCAGGGAGGGGGGGTGATAGTACTATTTTTTTTTAACTTCTCTGTATGTTAGACTATTTTTATGAAATCTTACAATGTTAGAAATCACGTAGCCTACTCATCATTAGGGGGCAGTAAACAATCCCACACCAAGATCCCAGAACTAATTAGCAGGTTTCCTTACTCCCGACAGCCAAGGAAGAGTTTCTCCTGGTTCTTTAGCAAAATTAACAGACCAGGGACAACATCCTCTCAGGCCCCTGACGCTGACTCTCGGCCACCCATGCCGTTAGCCCTTGCAGGCTGGTCCGCACTCTCTGTCTCCCTAGCTGTATTTTCAGACTTCAAGTTCAAGCTGGCAGCTGTTATGCATAATCACATAGGAATTCTAGCCCAGCAGGGGGGATACAGCCGCACACTGAAGCATTTCCGCAGTCCTGTGCGCCTCGCGCCTCACCTGGACACCGTGGACTCCACCGGGGCCTACAGAGGCACAGCGCCCTGGGCAAGGTCACAGACACTGGCCTGGTGCCCAGGGGGGCAGAGGCTGCCCGGAGGGCTGCCCTGCCTACAAGTCAGGAGCCGCAACACTGATGCAGTCCCGTACTCTGCGATGTGACGGTAAGTGCCTTGCAGACAGTGATTTGCGTTTTTGGTGAGATGGCTTGAGATGCTATTTTAAGGTAGAAGTTCAACACCCAAGACCTATTTGCTGTGGAATTCAGGTTTAAGTGAAAAGAAAAGATGTTTTACGAAATGGGGGTGCTGCAGGGATTTGCCATGATGTGGGGGTAAAGTATCGTGGGAGGAAATTAGACACAAGTGTTTGGACCCTACAAGGGGGCGTTCGCGATGGGGACTATTTGGGGAAACCCAAGGAGGAGCCTAAGAGGTCAGGCTAGGATGGCACCTGGTTCTGGAAACACTGTCTGGCAACCCTGCCTCTCCCACTTCCTAGCTGAAGGGGAGGACCCGGCCTCAGCCAGGTCTGTGTCCTGCATGTAGGAGGCTCTGAACAAAGGCTTCCTGAATGAGCAGAACTCTGTCATTCATGAAGGTGACAAGTTAGGGGATAGCTCTGCAGGTGGCCAGAGGAGAGAGAGGGGAGTGAGTGTGAGCTTCAGTGGGTTCATCTGCCCTTGGGGTCTTCCCTGTGTACAATTCACATAGAAATGCCAGCTGTGTTCAGCTGTTTCTCGTATGTGTGTGGAGGAAGACAGCAGAGGAAGGAAGGAATATAAGAAAGAAAAAAGGAAAGAAGGAAGGAAAGGAGGAGGAGGGAGAGAGGGAGGAGAGGAAGGAAAGAGAGGAAAGAGAAAGGGACGAAGAGCAGAAAGGAAGAGGAAGAGGAAGAGGAAGAGGAAGAGGAAGAGGAAGGGAGAGAGGGAGGCAGAGAAGAAAAGAGAGAGAAGATAAAAGTGGAGAAAAAGAAAGAAATCCCTGGGTTTCCAGTGACCCCAGATTCTCATGTGCCTTATCTATAATTCAACATTAGCCATGAAGAGAAAAGAAAAATGGATTTAAAAATAGGTCAAACTCTTAATAAGCCATGATCATGGTTCATGATATGATGACTTTCTTTTAGACAGCAAAGCTATTGGGGGAAAACCCACTGTCTTCCTTAATATAATTAATATGGTATTTTCTTATTACAAACTCAGAACCATTATTTTTCAGTTCAAAATTAACAATAACCATAAAACAGAATTTTTTCAAAAAATGTTTGTGTTGTTTATATGAAGAAATTCTTTAACTGCTTAAATAGTAATCATGAAAACAATCTAGCCCCCTGCAAATTTGACTGGAATAAAGTTAGATGACTATGAATTAGTTTCCCATAGAAAGAATAACAACTAAACGCATTGCACAGTAGACAGGGTTTGTTTGTTTGTTTGTTTGTTTTAATCAGCCTCTCTCCATAGTTCTCCCTTTTGCCTATACATAATCTTTGGAGGAAAATCTGTGACATAGGAGACATTAAAAATGTGTCACTGCTGTAATCCTAGCACTCTGGGAGGCCGAGGCGGGTGGATCCTTTGAGCTCAGGAATTCGAGACCAGCCTGAGCAAGAGTGAGACCCCATCTCTACTAAAAACAGAAAGACATTATATGGACAACTAAAAAAAAATATGTATATATATAAAAAATTAGCGAGGCATGGTGGTGCATGCCTGTAGTCCCAGCTACTCGGGAGGCTGAGGCAGGAGGATTGCTTGAGCCCAGGAGTTTGAGGTTGCTGTGAGCTAGGCTGACGCCACGGCACTCTAGCCTGGGCAACAGAGTGAGACTCTGTCTCAAAATAAATAAATAAATAAATAAATGTGTCACTGGAAACAGCCCATTCTCCAACTACTAGACCAATTTCTAAAACCCATTCTGAGTGTGTAGGATTGCTCTGCGCAAGTCTGATTTTAAAGGGTGGTGTGTGGGTGCAAGAAGCGCCCCCAGACCAAACTAGCTGTGAACCCCTTGTCCCAGGGCAGTGGTGCCCGCCCTGCTGAGTGCCCGCCCGCTCCTCCCTGGCACGCATGGTGCCAGGAGGGTTGGAACCGGGTGGACGCGGAGCGTGAGTTCTCTGGTCACCGTGCCGGGCGACAGTCAGGCAGGCGCATGCTCTCACATGCAGATCTAGAAACCAACTGGGTTCTCAGCGAGTGAATAGGGAACCAGAGAGAAGGACAATTTCCATATATAAATTCCTCTTTTTGATGCGGCCCTGGTTGTATTTCTGTGTATTGACTTGGCCTTTGTAAACATGATAGAGCACCGTTGTGTTCTATCCAATTAGCCCAACCTGTGCCTCCGTCATAAAACTTTATGCAAACGACTGCGCCCAAGCTTTGCAGTCCGGGAAACAATGATGGGCTTATAACTCTTAGAGATGTTTTTGGCAAATAGCTAATAAGAGCTCTTTCTTTTTTTCATGAGACCTTCAGCTGATGGAAAAGTAGAAGAAAAAACCAGGGACTGTAGTCTCATATAGGAAATGATGATGACAGCCCCATTAATAACATGGATCATTAAAATTTATAAAAAGCTATTCTTAATATAGGATATAAATACATTTCTCAGGCAGAGCTATGAAATTTATAACCTTTTTATTGTCACCAGAGGACTTTCCTACTGCTCCACCCCGCCACTGTCTGCCCTCTGTCATAAATCACTGTGTGGTTAATAACCTAGATTACAACTACCAGTTGCATTTACAGAATTAAATATTGACTATGTGAAAATGTTATTACATTTTTACTGATCGGAAGACCGCAGAACAGCCCTGCAGGACATGTAGCTCCAAAGAGATATCTGTGTAATCTTTGTTGGAAATACAGTTACGGGGTGCTCAGTAACAACTGATACAGTTCGGAGCCATGAGGAAGGAAGGGAGAAAATGCCAGCTCCTTAATTTTACACCAGGCCAAACATATTAGAAGGAGGCCATTATATTGAAGCATTGTACATTATTTTCAATTTAGGAGTCTCCAGGCCAAATGTACGAGGTGATTACCAAACTCCAAATGGTGGGAAGTATATTGAAAAGCTATAGGATCCACATGGAATAAAGTTTATTAAAAATATTGGTAACATTCAAACAAGAATCAGATGCTGTACAGTATAGAAGTAGACAAACTTCAATTTCTTGCTAAATGACCAGAACTATCGATTGCCCCAATCTCTAAATATGTGAGAGGCATTTTCTGTTCACTTGAGAAACAATCAGAACAAAAACTTTATCCCTAAAGCGTAAGAGTTTCCATAATCACATATATGAGAGCTTGACGTTTCCAAATGCTCAGACCATGGTTTAATGCCACAGGAGTAGACAGCAGCCTTAGCTTGGGCATGCGACTTAAGGATGTGCTTGGTTTGAAGACTGAATACAGCTTGGTCAGGCTAACTGAAGAAAAGTATAGAACACACTCTTACACACACACAAACACACACACACAGAGCACTAAAAAGTGATAAATGGGGAATTGAATAGACTCAGGATGTGGAATGGGAATCTGACTGAGTCATATAAGAATTCCAGCTTTATCCTGGCCTCTTTCCTTAAATCTACAGAGGAAAATTCATGTATCAAAAGTGCAATGGCAGAGCCTAACTGCGTTTTCTTGAAACTGTAGGTTTCATGTAGCATTATTTTTTTCTGCTCCTTTGTAATAATTGTCATTTTATATTATTGAAAATACTAAGGTCGAGTATTTTAGAAAAACCCTTTAAATGATTGTGACTGTGAACAATATAATCTAATAAATACATAAACCCAGAAAGTTTAATAAAATTAATTTACAAAATTTTCAAATTTACAACCTTGAAAGGAAGCATCAATACATATCAGTACATTAAAAAAATCAAGTGTATCCTACCAAGAATTAAACAATGACCACCTCATAAAACATTAATATTCCAAGAAGTTTATAATTTGATACAAAATAAATAATGACTCTCACTGCTTACCAAGCTGGTGACATAACCACACAGAGAAAGGAACCATTTCAGCTGACTTAGAGCTGAAAAATAAGCTGACTTATTTCAACAGACAATATTTTGGCTGTATATGCTTAATAGAACGTTTTCTAAGGGCATTGGAACTGCAAAGAAAATATAGACTTCACTCAGTCGTCTGATTTTTGGTGGTTATATTTTTATTTTAAAGCTGTGTGTGCTGTGGGATACAGTAACTAAGTAACAATGCCAATGTTACAGAAATGCAGTTTTTAGTGAAGAGAAAAGCCAGAAGTATAAGATCAATAGTAAAGTCCTGTAACATACAATTTGAATTGGAAATATTCTTATGAACTGATTTGCTTTTTTTCCACTTCAAATACATATCTCCTGGCTCTGCCCACGGAAAGGCCTGGAAGCTATGCCGCCCAGTAACAATGAGCGGAGGTAACGCACGGCTGTGGTCTCTCACCCACCCCCGGTGGGACCAGCTGCCCCCTGGGAGAATGGCTGGTTCCAAGCATAGGGAAACAAATTGACCAGATGAAGCCGGGACATCTTTTGTGCCCAAAACACAAGGAAGCTATCGCAGACTTATGGAGTTGTTTCCAGAAGAGTCAGAGCAAAAGAAAGGGGCTCTCCTTGGTTAGAGATGGGGTGATTTAAGCATCACAGAGTGATTCTGTCTCAGTTTTCTCAAAAATTCTCTGAAAAGTTTATGCCCTGATACTTTCTAAAGATGTAAATGGACTAAAAACCTAAGTTCAACCTTCGCTTCTTCTGCTTTTATGACACATGCATGCTCTGTGTGTGTTTCCTGAGAGCAGACGCAGCCCTCTCCTTCCAGGGGCCGAGGGCTGCAAGGCAATGAGGCCCGAGATGGGGAGGCTGTCTGTGCAGCTCTGTTGGCCGCAGGTGAGAATCCACCTCAGTGTGACCAAGAGGGAGGGTGGCAATTTTCTGGCCCTGGTACTGCAGGGAGGCCCAGCCCCAGTTCCACGTGTGGCTGAGTCACCCACCTGGAGATTTTAGCTCAGGCTCCTTGACGGTGGGTCCCCCTCACCCCGAGTGTCTCAGGGGCTGTGCACGGGCTGGGTCCTGGAGTCCAGCCCTGGCCACATCTCGTGAGTGACTGTGAAGCAGGGACTGAGATGAGGCCAGAGTGACAGACAGGTGAGACTACCCACCCACATTCTGCCTCACTCCCCACCACGATGCTCAGAGCGCAGGGGCCTGGGGAAATCCAGGGGGGCAGGGGCGGGGTGAGCAGTAGAGGGCGTGGCTGGTGCTTGGCCGGCCAGAGTCCAGCAGAGGAGGCCAGCACTCCATGGGGAGGGCACAGGGAAACCTGGGGACCACACGGCCGCTGTGGAGGACTTTCCTGTCTCTCCCTTCTCTGCTGGGGACACAGGATATGTCTGCTTTTGAAATGAAATTGGGACCTTTGAAACTGCGTTCGTATTCAGTAGGAAATCCCATAATTCCTACAAATAAACAATAACAACTGCAAAAACCACCAAGATTCGGGGTCTTTTGAATAACCTGGACCTTTAGTAACTCAAACATACCTTAAGTGCTCTAAAAGCACAAGGGGAGATTTTATTTCAGCGAGTGACATTTTACTCTGATTTGCTTCTAACAATTACAATTCCTCATTTAATGATTTTAATGAATAATTGCTTTCTCTAAATTCTGTCAGAATTAAATTTAACAGAAACCTGAAAGAAAAACCCTTGATGGAGTATTAATAAAAAAACTAGCTGATAGGCCAGGTACAGTGGTTCATGCCTGTAATCCTATCACTTTGGGAGGCCCAGGCTGGAGGATAGCTTGAGGCCAGGAGTTTGAGACCAGCCTGAGCAAAAGTGAGGCTTCCTTTCTACAAATTTTAAAAAACATTAGCCAGCCATGGTGGTATGCACCTGTAGTCCCAGCTACTTGGGAGGCAGAGGCAGGAGGATCCCTAGAACCCAGAATTTGGAGGTTGTAGTGAGCTATGATGCCACTGCACTGTAGCCTGGGCACCAGAACAAGACTTTGTCCCAAAAACAAAACAAACAAACAAACAAAAAAAGCTCACAAATCAGGCTCTATATCTCTCTGTCTTACTCATATGGAACCACAAAAGACCCCAAATAGCTAAAGGAATCCTGAACAAGAAGAACATAGCTAGAGGCATCACACTACCTGATTCCCGAAATTGTGCTACAGAAGCTGTAGTAACCAAAACAGCATGGAACTGGCACAAAAACAGACACGTAGACCAACAGAACAGAACAGGTAACCTGGAGATAAATCTCTGAATTTACAGCAGCGTTTCCCTGAACACACGCTGGGGGAAAGGACAGTCTCGTTAGGCAACGGTGCTGGGAAAGCAGGGTGTCCACAGGCAGAAACAGAAACTAGGTCCCCGTCTTTTCCCCATGTACAAAATCAACTCCAAATGGATTAAAGACTTAAATGCAGGACTTGAAAATATGAAACTACTTGAAGAAAACATTGGGGAAGTGCTAGAGGACATTGGTCTCAGGAAAGAATTTTTGGATGAGACCTAAAAGCACAGGCAATAAAAGCAAAACTAGGACAAATAGGATCACATCAAACCAAAATCCTTCTTCACAGCAAAAAAAAAAAAAAAAAAAGAAAAGAAAAAAAGCAAAGAAAAAAATTCAAAATGAAGAGAAAAATCTACACAACGAGACAAAAATTTTGCAAACTAGCCATCCAACAAGAGATTAAAACCAGAATATGTAAGGAACTCAACTCAGTAGCAAAAGAACAAATAATCCAATTAAAAATGGGCAGAAGATCTGAAAAGACATTTCCCAAAATAAGACATACAAATGGCCAATAGGTATATGAAAAAACGCTCAATGTCACTAATTATCAGGAAAATGCAAATCAAAACCACAATGAGATATCACCCCACCCCAGCAAGAATAGCTTTGAGCAAAAAGAGAGGAAAGAATGTGAGCTGGTGAGGACGTGGAGACAGGGAACCCTCCCACACTGCTGGTGGGAGCATAGGGTAGAACAGCCACTGTGGAAAACCGTGTGAAGGGTCCTCACAAAACCAACATAGAACCAGCAATCCCACTGCTGGGTGTGGATCCAAAAGGAAGGAAATCACTGTGTGAAAGAGATGTCTGTACTCATCTGCACTCCATGCCTATGGCAGCACAATAGCCCAGACAGGGAACCGACCCGAGTGTCCATCAAGAGACCTATAAATAAAGAAAGTGTGGGGTGTATACCTAACAGAATATCACGCATCCATTAAAAAGAATGGGATCCTGTCACTTGTGGCAACCTGCGTGAAACTGGAGGTCCCTGGATTAAGTGACCTAATCCAGACACGGGACAAATGTCACGTGTTCCCACTCACGTGTGGGGGCGGAAGCTGCATCTCTGCAGGAGGAGAGGAGAGCGGTGCGGCGAGGCTGGGAAAGGCGGGGGAGGGGAGGGGAAGAGAAGTTGGTTAATGGCTACAAAAATACGGTTAGATGGAAGGAATAAATTCTAGTATTCAGTAGTACCGTAGGGAAATCATGCTGAATAGGTAACACTAATTTATTGCATGTTTCAAAATAGCTAGAAGAGAAAATTCTAATGTTCCTAAAACAAAGAAAAATGTTTGGGGTGATGTGTATCCCAGTTACCCTGATTGGATTATTACATATTGTATACATGGATTTAATGTCAAAATATCACATGTATCCCCAAAAATGTACAACTACGATATGTCAATACAACAATAAAAAATAAATAACTCATAAATTAGGCTCTGTGTCTCTCTCTGTGTCTGTCTCTCTGGTACTATCTCTCTATACATGTGTGCATATATATAAACATATGTATATATATGTATTTGTACATAGCCACTTTAAAGTTAATGAAATTTATCTTCTTTCTTTCACCTCCATGAACAATAATAAAAAAATAAAATAACTCCCTAGATCAGTATTATAACTTGTCTTAAAATTAAGGAAGTCTCGACTATCTGAATATACTGGAACATGACACATTGACTCTATCCTTTGACGATTTATCTGTCATCTTATCTTGACATATGTACACACCAGCTTCACTTAGGCAATTTGGAAAAGAGGGCAAATCTAGACTTTTGTCCAGCCCGACCTCACACAATTCTCAGTCTCTCTGCTTAGGAATCGTGCATGCCACCCTTCAGTTCTCTGGGCTCAGTTTGCTCATCTGTAAGCTGGGGAAGACAAGATGGAGCCTTCGAGCCAATGTGGCAGAGCCTGGGACCTTGTATGTACTAAATAAATGTGACTCCAGGAGCACTTACCTGTGGAGGTGGGAATAGAAAGCAGAGTGTGTCAACAGTCGATACAGCCGGAATTGCGGAAGGCTCAACGGACCCCCACGGAAGTCATCAGAACTGCCTGCGGGAAGCAAGAGCACATTCGTCATCTGGACTGGTTTTATTTTGTTATGGATTTAGTAAGAAAATAAGAAAATATTCTTAAATGAGGGAAAATATGTATCTATATATATATATAAATATATGCATGTATGTATGTACATATATCCAGGAATGAGTTATTTTCCCTTTGAAATCAAGTTATTTACTGTCCATGTAAGGACGTTCTTTCTTTAAAAGTGGCAATATTCTTTACACCTGTTTTAGCACAGAAATAATTTTTTTATTATAAGGAATTACAAGTAATATTTCAAATATATAGAATTAAGCTTTCAATTCAGACAGAAACTATTTCTAGAAAATTAAACTTTTTTTTTGACCTATAGGATCTAGTAAATGTTGACTTCTTTATATCTATGCTGTAAAACCTGAAAATCAACAATTAATATGGAATCAAATTTCAAATGAGATCAACTAACATAAGGCTTTAATATAATGTAAATATAGCATTTGTACAAAATGTTGGAGATTTCATTTGGGTATTTATAGTCATAAAATCACAAAGTAAAGTGATGGAGGAATACAACTGTCACCCCTACTTTAACCTCTGCTTTTCAATGCCAGGAGGGGACACATCCTGAGTCCCCGGGGAGATGAAAAACAGATGTTCCTCCTTGAAATATTCCTGGAGCCTACCTACCCTATGTGCTTCTCCCATTGGCCAAGACCTTTCCCTTCACTGTACTAAATCTTAACCATGAGTGTAACTTCCAGTGAGTTCTGTGCATCTTCCTAGTGGATTATCAAACTGACAGTGGTTGTGGGGACCCTGGAACTTGCAGATGGTGTCAAAAGTGAGGGTGGCCTTTGGCAGAATATCCCCTCAAACCTCAGAGTTGGCCTAAAATCTTGCACAGCCTAACTCAAAATTCCTCAAAGACTGAGCCTTTTATTTCTATTCTCTAACATTTATAACTTAATTTTTATAAAAGTAAATTGCACACGTTAAGTTATAAAGCCAAACAGTTTAGAAAGGCATATTACAGAGTAAAACATTGCCAGGCCCTACTTTTCCTACTTCGGATTAGAACTTTCCAACAGCAGCCATTCTTATGACTTTCATGCTTTTCCTTAGTGATATGTTGTTGCAAGTATATAATAACAAATTTCTATTACTTAGGTTTTCTAGTTTAGACCTTCTCTATTAAACTTCTACACAAAATGTTAGAATTTATTTTATTTATACCACACAGCCTTCCATTCATCACCCCCTATTCTTTCTAATATATACTTCCAATATAAGTGAATTTCAAATTTTGGTTAATACAGAGTTTGGTGCTGATCATAATATGTATTTTCTTCCCGTCTGAGGAACAAAATATATTATCATAATATTGTTTTTCTTCCACAACTTTTTCTGCTTTTACATGAATCATCAGTTACTCTTTTATTCATATGCTTTATTTTCTATGTACCAATTTGTCAGGATTTAAAAACCAGTGCTACTCTCGTCCGCTTTTTCTCTTTGGGACGTCCCTCTGGAACCCTCAGTTTCCCTGCCCCACCCAGACCCTCCTCTCCCTGGGCTGTTCCAGGGTCACTCTGGGACTTCGGGAGATGTCTCTGCGTCCTGCCCACGCTGGCTCCAGTCTCCAGGACCCTGGCCTCCACTGCACGGATCTGCATACTTGGAGTTTCAGCAGAGCGTGTGGTCCGTGCACCTTCTGTAGAAGGCACGCGTGTGGGTAACAGGCTGAGATGGCGAATGTCTGGAAAGGTGTTTACCTTTCCTTTCCAACTGATCACTAGTGGAATTCTATAGAATTCCAGACGGGGAAGCCTTACACTCTGCCCCTCCCTGCTCACGCTCCTTCTTGATCCACCAGGGTCATTCTGGGTCACCTCTGCCACTGCCGGAATGTTTTAGAATATTTTCCTTATTCTCAGTGTTCAGAAATGTTATAAAATGTACAAATGTGCTATGTCTTAAGGCGGGTTTATTTATTTATTTTTTCAGGTGGGTTTTTTGTTTGTTTGCTTGTTTGTTTTGTAATTTTTTTGTGTGCAATACTTTGAGTTGCTGTTTTATGCTTTTTTTAAAAATCATTCATTATGCTGGGTGATAAATGGAAGCTTCAAATTTGGAATATGGTATAATCTTGCAGTTTCTTTAATTTTCTTATTTTTTATCTTCCATTTTTATGTTCTGCCCTTTATTATTCAGATGGTGAAATTCATGGATGGATCCTCTGATTTTTTCATCCTTTTTTCTCTCATTTTCTATCTCTTTGTCTTTTAACTGGCCATTTGAAAGAGTTCCTCAATTCTGTTTTTCTATCCTGTATGTTTTCTAAATTTGCACATGCATACATACAAACATGCATATACATATGTGATTTGTATGTTATATATAAGCATGCACATATTTATTAACTATATATAATTTACATATAAACATAATTAAATATTATATATATTAATTTCCCAGAACATTTTCTTTTTATTCTTCCAGCACCTGGTTCTTAGTTCAGGATGCAGTGTCTCCTTTGGGTCACCTTCTACAGTCTGCTCTGTCCCTGTGGACGCTGGCCTCTGTCCTTCCTCTACTGTCTGATGCTTCTTGGCTCTCCGTTCGTATCTAAGGGACTGGAAAGGGCTTCCCAGCTCTGGGTGGAGGGTGGAGCCTGCTGACCGTGGCCTTGCTGTGGGCGACGGAGGATAGACGAGTGTTTCACTAGGAACATCTGGATGTCAGCATCTGTGTCTTCTCTCCTGTTTCAATCTGTTTTCTCAGAGAGGAATCTCCAGTATCTTTCAGGGGAGAGATTTTGGCTTTGGGGAGCCAGAGGCGGGGTATCCATGGTTAGGGACACAAACTTCCCCTTGTCCCCAGTCTGGGCACAGTGCCTCCCTTCTGACCTCCTGTTGCCTGGAGCACCATGGCCCGGCAGTCCAGCCAGAACCGCGGAGAGCCCCTCCCCTGCACCGGCCCCTCCCCCTCCCCCTCTCCCTTTACAATCTCCAGTGCTCTGTTGCCTTCGTCTTCCGTCTTCGTCAACTATCACGTCTGCCCATTCATGGACCGCTGTGTTCTCAGAGCGTGTTGTGTACTAATTCAAGTTAGTGCACATTTAATGTATTCAAAATTATTTGTTGAGAAAAGGAAGAAAGGAAAGAAGAATGGAACAGGGACGAAAAGGCCGCTATGGTCATTAAATTAAAATTCTCCAACCATAGGCTATTTTATATGAAACAATGGAAACTACATGTTGTTTGTTTATGTGTTTAGTCCATGATCAGTTTATCGAGGTTGAGTATCCCAGGATATAAGATCTCCCCTTGTTGTTAAAGACTTTGGGGAAACTTTGCGGATGTATCCGTGGCTCTGACACCAGGTGGGCTTACGCAAAATGGAGCTGTCCCTTTGGTTTGTCCCCCAATGTTCTCTTTGACCCCCGGGAGACGGCAGACGGGGCTATCTGGGCCCCTGTTCGTGGTTCCACTGTGGCCTCCCCGACTGGGGGCGAGTTCTTGACGGACATGCAGCCGTCGATATTAACTGTGAGGCCTGGCAGCAGGGGACAATGTGGCTGTGTGTGCTGTGCCATGACTCGTCGTACAGAGTGTGCACAGACATGACCTTCCACCCAGGTATTAACTCCCATGCTGGGAGAACACAGCAGCTACCAAATTATGTCAAGTGTTCGATTCCAGCAACACGTTACAAGGGATTTAAGCCCTGTCCTAAAATGTGTACCAAAGCAGCATCTTGTCTCTGCCATAAAGTTTCATTTCAATACTACTTTAAATGAAACTGACAGACAGAAACACAGGATCCCATCAATACCACACACAAATGATGACACTAAATAAACACACATGCGCACACGTCAGAATATTCACATCTGAAAAAGGAATCTATATATTTAGCATTTTAATTAAATAAGACTGGACCTACACATATAAACTCTGTATGTGGCATTTTTGAGGGAGTACAGACTGCTAGCTTTGCAGTATGCTCTTCCTGATTATCTAGATTTTATTTATAAAGACTTAGTTTAAAGTAATTTTTATACTTCTTACTTGCAAAATTAATTTGAACTGGATAATGAAAAGCACTGTTTTCCTATGTGCAAAATATGATGCATTTTCTGCATAATCCTAATGCGGTTTCCATGCTTTTTTAAAACTATATTTTTCCTGGAAAGTCTGCATTTTCTTAATTTTTTATTATTTTGGAAGAGGGGAGAGGGTTCAGGGAAGTATAGTGCATGCTCAGTGCACTTTCTAAAATCAGCCCCTCTTCCCTATCCAAATCTCACAAAGTAAAGTGTTTAAAAATTGAAACTTGAAGGAATCCTTTTTGTATATTAAAAAAGATTATAAATTTGGCTCTAAGAATTTGCCAGGGAAACTTCGAGCATACATCTGTGCTTAACAATGTTTTACTTAATACTTTTGCTTCCTCGAAGCCCTCTTTAACCTACTTGAATACACGTCAAGACATAAAATATTGGGTGATTCATAAACTGATCTCTTTCTAGTTTCAGAGACACTGCCGGTGCCACGACATCAAAGAAATAGGGCAGTGGCGGATCCAAGCAGAGACCTCACTCCGTCCACCCAGCCACCAGGGAAACTGCCCACAAATAGGGAATTATGTGAACGTTTGGAGGTCGTCTCCCCGTCTCTCCCTTCCGTCCAAATCAAGGGAGCCTCAGTTATGTTTGAAATGTCTTGACGACTTGATCATAGAGATGCAAACCTTTCTAACATTAGGAAGGAAAATATCTGCCAACCTAAAAGAAAGAACATAATACGACTTGAAATGAGGCTTTTCAGTCTGAGAATTTATGCACACTCCTAAATCTCCCCTGGCCACTTGTTCAGCCCATGGTGCGGTGTTTAAGTCAAGTCACAGCTGAACATGCAACGTGGAAACTGAGAGCCCCGCTAGAAACCCTCCCGTGTTCCTTGGCGACGTCCTGGGTCGTTTGCGAATGTGAGCGCCGGGTGCGCAGTCCGCACAGAACAGCGGAGGGGACCGTGTGAGAAGCCAGAAGCCGAGGGACACAGTAACTGAGCATCTCTCTGATCCCACGGAGGACTCGTCTCAGCAACACATAGCAACGCGTTTCCCGGAGTCCTGGCTGTGTGTACTTGGGAAATTTGGTAGTCCAAGAAATGTTTTAGTTTCATGAAAGGACAAACTGAATAAAATTCTGTTTCTCTCTCCCTTTCTGCTGGAATGGAACACTTGAGCCATCTGCCTTCCCCAGTGACAACATGCTGTTTATTCAAATGAGGCTCCTCGGCACAAAGGTGGCTTCAGCAAACGGTGCAGCTTGTTTCCCGGCAGGAGCCCCCACCTGACTGAAGCCCCTAAACTCTGCAGCAGTGGAAGGAGAGCGCTGGTGTGCAGAACACAAAAGCCATACAGTGTGGTCTAATGTATGCGGCTTTCCCGCAGAATCCTAATGGTGCTGCACTGAGGGGAATTTACACGAACCTTATAGGAATTAAAAAGAGACATTTATTTCATTCAGGGAATGCAGTGACTTCCACTGCTTGTGCAGCTCGGAGAGCTCTGCTTTGAAAGGGCCTTTTATTGTGCAGGAAGAAAGCGAAGCTGCAGCGCCCAGGGGACATTTGGGAGGCCAGCTCGCGTGCCTAGCAACTCCTGGCCGCGCAGGCTTTCCCAGTGCCCTCGGCCGGGCCTTTCCGTCCGTCCTTAATTGATTGGGTTAATATAAACCCCGGCACCGCCGGCATTTGTGTGGCCCCATAATAAGGCTGTTGTGGGCTCCTCTCTGCTCTTGTGAACCCTATTTAGGAATGTGTCACTCCGCGCAGTTCAAAAGTGTGAGCAAGTGAAAGGAGCCACAGTCACTTCATTAATGATTTGTAAACAGAAGGTCCAGGCCGCTGCCACCTGCGTGGGCTTGTGGCGGGAGGGGCGGCCGCGGCTGTGCCCAGACCCCAGCGGATCCACACTGCTGCAGGGTGAATAGCTGCCCCAGGACACGGTGACATCGTCCCAAACGGTCACATGTCCAGGAAGCAGTGTCTTTTCATTTTTGAGATGGCATTCCAAACGAGACATGAGATTAGGATTTTTAAGAAATGGCCATAAAAGCCAACCTTATAATCATTCCATCCAGCAGAGGTGGCAATGTAAAAGGCAGATGGCAGAATGCAGATAAAATGGCTGTGTGCAGAGGGGACAATGTGCCGGACAGTCCCCGTCACCGCAGACACGTTGAGGAGAGGGAGTTGCCAGGACCTCGGCCTCACGCGGGGACTTTACCTTTGTCCCCGACCTCCTCCTCCCCGCCAAGAGTTCACACACAGCCAGATACCGAGGGTGCTTCTCACCCCCTTGCTGTTTCGTAGGCCACGAGCCCCTGGGACAGGCACTGCAGACAGAGACACTGCTTAGCCAAGTCTCTCACCTGCAGGGGACACAGCTCAGCTGTGTGTCTGAGGATCAGCCCTCTACCAAGCTGGGTGTTCTGGGTTTAAGGGCTTGAATGTTAAGCTAGGAAAACGTCTTAGCTCAGTAGTCACTTCGGCAAGTGACTTACTTCCTTGGTACCGTGTCTCCGCCTGCTGTGCCGAGGGCAGCAGGTCCCCCAGCACAGGGTTCTGCGCAGGCTGCGAGGATGCCACTGCTTGGTCCCCGGCAGCCACGCTCGGCAAACGTCGAGGCAGGCGCTAGCCCTGTTGTTGCTACCACAAGGAAAGATCAGACCCAGACCCTGGGAACAGTCTAGAAACAGCTGTTCCTTCTGGATTGAGATCTGCTCTTGCCTCAGTTGGCCTGGGAACAAAGCAGAACCCACAGGGAAGGTCCCCCAATCCGCTCCTGGCCTCGCTGCACCCCTGTCCTGAAGGGCTTGTGGGTTTTCCATGAGAGACCATGACCTGAGGTCCGTGGCCCTTTCCCTTATCCCTCCAATGATTATCTTCAAACGAATCTGCAGTGAAATGTGTCTCCCAGCTTGTCCCCGCTATACAGAAGTGGGGAGGCAGTGGATGCAAAGTCGCCGTCCTTGTCCTGTGTGCTCTGAGTTCTGATTACTGCACGCAGCAAACATGCTCGTGCCTCTGTGCTGCCTTCCCGCCACCTCCCCTCTCCCGTCCTCAGCTCCCTGCACGTCACCGTGCAGCCTGACCGTCCTCAGAAATGCAACGTCCTGTTCCGTTAACCACACACTCAGAGGGAGCCGGGAAGCATAGGTGGTGTCCTCAGAAGTTTTGGGGATAAATTCAGTTCATTTTAAAGTTTCTAGAAATAGAATGTGACACTGTATGCTTTAAACAACAATTGTTACAGAGTTTTGCTTAACGAGTTTACTTGCCTGTGTCTCCGTGGTTACGTTACGCAGCGAGGCAGTCAGGCTGTGCCACACGCAATCCTCTTGCTGAGGCATCGCGCCTTACAAGTTTTTTAATGTCGTGCATGTGTGTCTGAGAGAGAGAGAGAGAAAGAGAGAGAGAGAGATGGGCTTGGGCTTAAGGGATGGCGCATTATTTTCCGAGATGGTTATGAGATCCTTGCTCTTCTAAGGGCTTCCGCCTCTAGAACACCAAAGGAGGACAGAGACTCTTCGGGCAAATGAGATAGGAACAAGAAAGACAAACACAGTCGCTGGTGAGAAGTGCGTTTAGCGTGTTCTTGAAGCTCTTGCTAGTGCTGTCAGGTTTCTGCCTAAGCTCAGAGACCCGTCTGCACACACGTCCATATAACCCAGGACCAGGGGCAGGTGGTCCTTGTGCCAAGAAAGATGATGAAATGCATTTTCTCCTCAAATTTTATAAGTGTCTGGGTTCTTAAACCCTGTAACTTGGGCGGGGGGAGGTCCTGTTGCCGCTGTTTCTCTCTCTGCCTGTGAAGGGAAAGACTCAGCTCCGGGGTCACTGAAATCCGTCTCAGAGGGGGGCAGACCCAGGTGTGGTGGCAGCATTAAATGTGTAGCCAGGTCTCCGATGCACGTGATCAGAGGTTGTTCCATGAATAGTCTGACATTTGATACGCGAATACAGCACGAATGCAAAAGCCCATTTCTGTGGGCTGTGTTCTCAAAGCCATTTTTGCTCTAAATTTCTGGTTCTTCACAATGTTCCTGGCAGAATATTAACTCTACACCGACCTTTCCACCCTCATTCCTTTGCCTGGAAGGCAAAGTGTCTCTGGAAAGAGCCACAGATGCCAACTGAGAGCTGCTGTCTCAGCCCGCCTCCTCCACGATGCCCTGTGGTGTGGGCATGGGGATTCCTTTACCTCCAGTGTCTTAGGACGATGCTCTTCCCGCTCCCCTGTGGTCCAGCCAGTCCCTCAGCCGTGCTGCCCCTTCCCCACCCCACTGCAGTGGAGCAGTGGGCCACGAGACCCAGGCTTGGTGTCACACGGCTGTGCCTCTCTGGCATAAAGATTGAGCCAAGCGTGTCCCATGAGACCAGGTAGGCGCAGTCTGAAGCTGTCACTAGCCCTGGTGGAGGCAGCTCAGAGAGGATGCACCGAGTGGTCCATTCGGGTTTATGTATGAGCAGGGCAGACGTGCATTTCTGGATACACACACACACACACACACACACAAAAACAAACAAAACCACAATGTATGATGTAAAATGAAGAGGCAAATACACATAGGTGAAAAATGGAGAAAGGTGTGAAAAGAGGAGAGGAGAGAAGCCCAGCCAGGTACCAACTCCTAGCGGCAGTCCTGACTTAGCTTCCATCCCTGGATATGAGCCAAGACTTCTTTTTTAATTTTAATGAACTAAGTTATTGACATTTATGAGACTGGAAGGCCTCGTACAGCTTACTTAATGTCTCTGAGCATGAATTGCCACTTCTGTAATTTTTTGAGAGAATGAACTAGAGGATCTCTAGATTTCTTTTCCAGTTTTATAATGTTAATTTTATAAAATAAACCCATGGAGAGGAAAATTAAAAAAGAAAAAAATGAGATTAAAAAATCATACCTTAAAACCATCATTCTAAGTGTAGCAAGGACTGAGGGAGAGTGAGATTAAGTATCACGTATTCTGCTCGGTGCACTGTTTGTGTTCGCATTTGTTAAATGCCTCTTCCTGAGCAAATAATCCGAAGCCACGATACTGTATTTGCATATTACTCTTGGCAATTACCATAGTCTGTCTTACGCTATAGCCATTTATGAAAGTATCTAAGTTTCCGTCTGGGTGATTTCTTCCAGGACAGGAACCAGATCTTACTCCCTTGGTGTCACCTGGCACTTAGCCTTGAGCAAACCTTCCCTGGACCATGCTGGTGTGTGCTGGGGACAAGGACACAACACGGGCTCCTGACTGTGGGCAGCTGCTTCTCCCGCACCCTTTGCTAATTCCAACTGCAGAACGGATCTCAGTTTGGATGCTATTACATAAGAAGGCAGCTACTAATCAAGGACTCCCAAAACATCTAACATGAGGACATTTTCTCCTAAATGATTCCTCCTTTTAAGGCAGCTCATGAATTGTTTTAACTGAGTGTGCCATTTCCTTTCTAAGTCTGTGTTTGTTATCGTGGATATTTCAGGTTTATATTAAATAGCTCGGGAATACTGAAGGTCCTCACCATATGCACAAAGAAGTTTGAAGCTCATCTCACACATGCGGCCTTGAATTCCTGTGGGTCCCCATTTAAATTTCATCACAAGAATTGTCTTCTAAGTTAGCCCTTTAATGATTTGCAAATAGTAGTGGTGGCCCCAATTTTAATTCATGTTTTAAATCAAGCCTTACGTTATACTCAATTATATCTTAAGAACTTATTTGCCAGAAGTATTTAGAGCTGGAGGGCTTTCTCTTCTTGCATATAAAGGATTTGATGTCTATAGTGCTTAATAAAGTGGGTAGCAATTATTAATATAGTAATACTTTATTAGTTTAACTGAAACTAGAGATATAAATGTTTCAGAATTTAGACTTACAACATTAAAGCCAAATTAAAATAAGTCCAAGAAAAAGTCTGTGAACTTCATTTAGTCGAATTCTACATTTTTAAAGTAGAATAAGTGATTATTGTTACTCCTGGTGGTTAAAAATAAAAGACGTGTACTTAAATCTGAATTTCTGGAATTATTAGGCTTTCATTAAATCAAAAAGCCAAAGCCAGCAAAAGTTGTTTTGAGTACAAAACGGGGCTTTGTACCCGTGCCACGGGCCTCCACTCGGGCCGTGCCCTGCCCCCGCGCCCCAGCCTGCCAACGCGCCCAGCTCCCCAGCACAGGGGGAGAAACCGTAATTGCAGAATTTCAAATTATAGTGAGAGGAAATTGCACGCTCACCCTTCCTTACGTGTAGGCAATTAGCAAACCTTATAAATTTTCACTGGAAGTGAAGGGCTCCAGGTCTTTGAGAAACAAAACAGCTCTTGGCTGCATGGAGGGTGACTGTGCAGGATGTCCCTTGTGCCGGTCGGCCCTGGTGACAACTGTCACAGGGGAGGGAAAAAGAATCACAACTCTCTTTCCATTTGCTTATTGATTTCGCCTTTGGACCTAGGCTGGCACACCTTAGACAAGAGCAGCGAGAATTCCTGAAAAGATCAACAAATATATAAATAAGCCCAATATTAAATATCTCCACTTCTTAACATCTTCCAAGAGGTGAATTAAAATTCTCTGGGGGGGGGATTATTCTCTAATATGCTATTTGAGGTAAATGGAAAATTACAGATATTTCCATCCAAAACGGGCACTGAGGGGTTGTTTCTGGTGGTTATACAAAATCCCCACCGGGTCCCCTACCCGCCAGGCCGACTTAGGGGCCCTTTAAACTCACAGACACGTTAAAAGGCATACCTGGAGAGGTGAAGAGGTGACTGCATTTTTCTCCTAGTTGTTTCTTGGTTTTCTGCAGGGTAACTTTTTTGGCAGGTAGTATTTATTCCTATTTTTTATGCTCTAACCTTGCTTGTCTGTGTGAGATGTTTCCTCTCTGTTTAAGGAAAGGGCTGCCCCGCAGGAGAGCTCAACACTATTCCTCAGAGTATCTTAAAAACGGAGCGTTATGATGCATTAAACATTGGGAGAGGGAAATATAGTTTGGGGTAACCAAAGTAAGATTTTAATAAATAAATATATTTTGACAAGTTAAAATGTCTATATTATAAATATTTCTTGAAATTTGTCAGCTTATCTTTAATAAGCATGTATTTTTTTTTTTTTTTTTTTGCATTCAAGGAAACAGCGTGAAGTTTGCATACATGTGGAGGGTGTATGTGTTTGCAGGATTCAAGTGTGTTGGTTTAGCAGAGTTAGGATGTGCTCAGGGCCAGGTCGCCTGCACCTGCCTCCTCCCAGGGTCTAACCAAGGGACAGGTGCTGCTGGTGGCAGGAGCTGGGTCACAGGAACCATAGCAGTGGCTTGGAGAGGTGAGCGGCGTCTCTGTCGGTGTGAGCCGAAGCCTTTCATCCCCTAGTGGAGCCCGTTCAGTGGGGAAAAAAGGACCCTGAGCTCTCGGGGAGCCCGTCACAGAGGGGCTCACGCCCGACAGAGTGAAGCTGCACTTGGGGGAACTTCTTGGAGTCCCCAGAAGTGCCCCTCGGGGGGTGCTGCATGGTGCCGGTCCCTTAGGTGATACTGAGAGCAGCCCCCCTGCCCAACCTGGTTGAGGGGCTTGGGGTCTACAAAATACCTGCTACCAGCCAGCCTGCCAAAGGCAGGTCTTAACCCCCACTCTGCACAGCGGCCACCTGGGCTGCGGGCGGCCAGGGCTGGAGGATGGTTTCCTGGGACACGGTGGCCTGGGCAGCCCCCATGAACCTCGGGATCCTTTAAGCCCATCCCCCTTCTCATATTTCTGTTCTTCTAGTTGTTCTCGTTTCTCATGTTTTATTCACTTGCACCTTCCTGTGGGAGGCATTGTTTCTGGGTACTGTTACTCATCTGTTATTTTGCAAATCAGCTAAACTTCTTTGGCAAAGGCAGCATGTGCGTTAGCACTGTGTCAGGTGCAACTGGGATGAACTCTGCCCAGGTGCACAGGTCGCCCAGCTGTCCAAGCCGGCACCACCCAGCAGCACCTCCTTATCCAGTGGGCTTCTCCTTCCCGAGGCGAGAAGCCCTCCCGAGCCCACGGCCCTCAGGTTCCTGTGGACCCTGCCCGGTGAAACTGATCTCCCACACGTGCTTGCTGTGGATGATACCTGGGTCACTGATCTTGCAGGAAGGTCGTGCAAGGAAGGTCATATGGATGCATTTTCCTTCCTGAACAAAACAAAACAAAGCACCAGGCCAGCCTCAGAGGCATGCGGGGAGACTCCACCTTGGGCATAGCAGAACCAGGGAATCGAGGCCTGGTGGCTACTTCCTCTTTGAAACCCAAAGTCATCTCCCATGAAAATTTATGATAAATTTCCAGCAGTGCAGATGAGCACCCTTAAAATCCCTTCCAGACAGACTAATAAAATAGAGACTCATTCAAAAAGAAAAAAAAAAAAAAAAAAAGCTTTCTGCTTTCATGAAAAACGATCCCCCATTAAAACTGTTGAGATTCTGAGAAAAAGATGAAGGAAAGAGGCTAATAAATTCTGAGGGAAGACCTAGGTGTCAGAAATGTCGAAGCTGAATAACACAGACAGCTGAACACGTGGGTAAAAAGAAAGCCCACAGGAAGGAGGGGAGGGTGTGCGCATCAGGCTGGCACGAGTTTTCTTTTCTTTCTCATCAACATTTAAAAAAAACATTGGTTTGCAGAATGACAAAAGTTAAAATGGCAAGTGTGAGGGACACGGAGCCCCCCGAACTCTCAGAGTGCTGGGAACACGTGAAGTGCAGCAGCTGCCTCGGAAACGCCGGAGCCCCGCGCAGAGGAGCAGACGGAGAGGCCGGGACCAGCAGCAAACTTCAGCGATGCCTGTTGCTTCTGAAACACGTTCGTGGATTCTCTGACACTCCTCCTTTTCAGATCTGTAGGTTAATTTCTAACCCTCGAGTGTGGACCAGACTTAATGATCCACTTCTATAATAGTGAGTGGAACACAGAAGTCACGGGGTGTGATCTGAATGTGTGTGTCCCACCCCAAATTCATACGTTGAAATCCTGACCCCGCAAGGTGGTGGTATTAAGCGGTGGGGCTTTGGGGAGGTGATTAGGTCATGAGAGTGGGGCCCTCGGGAGTGGGACTGGTGGCCTCATGAGGAAGGCCCCTGAGAGCTCTCAGCCCTTCATCAGTGTGAGGACACAGCAAGAGGGTGCCGTCTGTGAGCCGGGACATGGGCCCTCACCAGACACCCACTCTCCCGACACCTTGACCTTGGACTTTCCGGCCTCAAGAACTGTGAGAGATAAGTTTCTCTTGTTTATAAGCCACCCAGTCTGTGCTACTTTGTTATGACAGCCCAAATGGAATAAGACAGTGTGTCACTAATGAAATTAAGTATTAAAAAACTGCAGTTTCCATCTTTGCATGCTCTTTTCCTCTCCCCCACCCCTGCCCCTGTCTCTTGTCCTTCTGTCTAGAGAAGTCCGTCACCATGCCATGATGGTAGCCAGACCATGTGGTGAGGACCTGAGGTCTGTGGACAAGTGCCAGTGAGCCCTGAGGCTGCCAACACTGCGGCTGCCCTGGGGAAGGTCCCCTCAGTAGGACCTTCAGATGGGGCCGCAGCCTCAGCTGTCACCTGAGGAGCTTGACTGTGACCTCATGAGAGGCTTTGAGTCTGGAGCTTCCGGCGAGTCTCTCCCCCGTTCCTGACCCACAGTAACTGTGGAAGAGTCGATGCTTGTTCTCCTGAGCTGTGAGCTCTGGGGCATTTTGTTACGCAGCAGTAGCTAACCCACACAACGCCCTGTGGAGGTGTGTGCATGCGTACACTTAGGGACCCGCACAGGAATTCTCATGGCAGCCTCATTAGTGTCATCCCAAATGGCAGATTGTCCAGTGTTCTTGAACCATGGAATGAATAAACAAGCTGCGGTGAATCCATCCCTGTGACACCATACACCAGTAAAAATGCACACACTACAATGCACCTCATCATGAAGGAATCGCAAAATACAACACTGAGTGAGAGAAATATAGATAAAGGGGTAAACACCACTCATTTCATTTATCTAAATCTCAACAACAAGAAAAATTTCTGTGTTCCTAGAAGTTGAGAAAGAGGCAGATTAACAACTCCAGACCTATCTTGTCTAATTTGTGATATGAGTAGGTGACATTTGATTTAGCCTAACGCAGAGGTCACCACACTTCTGTGAAAGGCTAGACAGCAACTAACCTCGGCCTTTGGGGTGTGGGGTCCCTGTCACAGCCCCTCAGCTCCTGGAGCTGGTGCACAAAGAATTCCCAAATGAATGGGCCTGGGTGTGTCCCCATCAAACTTTATCCACAAACCAGGCTGCAGGTCAGATTTGGCCTGAGGGACACAGTTTGCTAGTCCCTCTCTGATTTGGGGAGAGGGGCAGGGCAAGGGCAATATACGTAACCTAAACTTTTGTACCCCCATAATATGCTGAAATAAAAATAAATAAATAAAATAAAATAAAATGGAATAATTGTAAAAATTGTGACTCTTTTAAAGAGAGGTATTATTTTAAGAATCTCAGATCTATACTGAAATAAAAATAATATTCATGGCTTTATATTTAATATTTAATAGAATGGAGATAGAGAGAGAGAGAGAAATTGAACTTCCAAAGCTCTAGTCAAGCACTCCAATTCAGATTCCTATCTGACTTCGTGGTGTCAGGGTTTCTAGAATCCTCTGCTGATTACATTGGCCAAGACAGCTCAGATGAAGGCACGGTTGAGCTACAGTGTGATATTTTTATTGCCGGATTGTAGCAACAACTTCAACATTAGTTTCTCATTCCAGAGTCACTAGATAATAGAACCACAGTAACCACAATGAAACTATAAATGTCTTCTTTTCATCTTGAAACAGAACTGAAACTTCTAAAATGGAGTCAATAGTACCTTAGAACATTCATATTTTGGAGCAACTGTGATAGACACCCACACACACACATATATATAGAGAGAGATTTTATGTATTCATAAAATATATATAATTTTTAAAAATGCAATGGAAAATAAAACACACAAAACAAATTTAAAAAGAAATAAAATATTGCGTCTTTATTTCTTAACAAAACAAAAGCTATAAGGAAAATGTACTGTTTTTAAGGGGCACAAGTCCCCCTTCAGGCACACTACTGGGGGGGCTGGGGGGAGGTTGAGCTGCCTGGAAAAGCCTCCCTGGGCTGCCGGACCTGTTGTCCTGGTGGTGGAAGAGCCTTGGGCCATAGTAGGCCTTAAGCATTCCCCAACATCAGATGAAAGGAACCCTCACTTGTCACCAATACACTCCAATGTCCTATACCTGGGGTCTAAAAGAATGGCTGTGAATGGCTGTGGCCGTATTTGGAAGAATGCGTCCAGACAAGGGCTTTCATCACCACACACCCGATGGCAGGGGAGGTACACAGACCACTTCCTTCTAAACACGACAGGTTGTTGATGTTTATCAAAGCAATCAAGTCACTCACAATTCAATAATCTAAGAGACCAACTGCTGTAAGCTAACTTTGCAATAATTTTATCATCTCAATTTGAAGACATGCTTTCCCCCTCTGCTCACAATATGACTTTTTTTTTATTTGAAATGCATTTTAAAATCCATGTCCAAAAAAATGGCCAAACTTTACAAAAAATAAAGACTTGTCTGGCATTAGGCAGTGGGCAAAGGAATAGGCTTTGGTCGCGCTACCTGCCCCGGTGTGGATTTCACTGTCCCTAGCTGTCTCCCCTGGAGAGGTATCTGTGCTGGGTAGAATGCCCAGATAGAGGGTAACTTAATTTTGATTCCATTGTCACTGAGTGACTTCAAAAAAGTCACAGTACCGTGGAAGACTGAGCCACGTGAGTTACTGCATACACAGAAGACTGCCCATGGAGCAAGAGAAGACAGAAGAAATTGCAAATCTCTTAGGTTAAACTGCAGAATGTTCCAAGCTAGAAAGTGCTGTGTCTAGTTAGTATGCTGTAACAGACTGCCAATCAGAAACCAAACATGTATCTGTCTAAAGTTCTCAGCTGACTTTGAAGAGAAACTCACTCCCTAGGTGAGTGATTCAATTATTAGAATTACTGGGGCAGGCAGAGGTGAATACAAAACACAGACAAAAGTCTGTATTCTTGGACACATCCCCACATCATACGGTCAGGTAGTCAGCCGGGCAAGTGCGGGAATAAAACCCAGCTTGATCCTGTGTTGTTTTGAATATCTGCCAGTGGTCAAAAGTAATTCAGAATCCTCATTAGGCTCTGAGAGCAAATTATCCTCTGTGCCCACTGGGCCTTTGGTATTGATGACTAATATGCATCAGTATACAGACAGACGTGTGTGCAACCCCAGGTGATCTGTAGTTACACTTTACGAGTGCACCCACCAGGCCACCAGCCTGGCCCCCCAACCCATGGCCTCTAGAGACCAGGCCCTTGCTGCCCATCTGCTCCAGATGAAAGATGATAAATTCAAGTTCAGAGACTCCCTGCATCAAGCTCGGCCAATTGTATTTTAATATCTCTCAAAAAACAGTGTCAGGCAGCAGCAGAAGGAAGGACATTGGAACTGGGGGACATTAATCGTGGTGCCCTAGAGAAGGGCAGGCAGGGCCTTCTGAAAGCCGGGTTCTCCCTTCCTCTGTGATCCTCCATTTAATTGCAGGCGGGGCAGAGCTGCGGGGACTGCGTGAGCCACTCTGTTCCCTGCGCTGCAGGGAGATTCAGCTGATCCACTCTGCCTGGCGCCTGGCCTCAGCAGCCATTGCAAGGACATGTGACTTACTGCTGTCCCCAAAAGACAGTAGTTTCTCCATGTAATCGTGTCCCCAGTGATCAAGACGGCCCTTCCCCCCAGCACCAAGAGGACAAGTGAGCAGAGCACAGCCCCTCCTTCTTGTGCCCAAGAATCACACACATGAGGTTCTACCGCAGAGTTCTAGCGACCTCAGAAAGAAATGACAATACAGGAGAAAGAAAGTTTCGCGTGTTGAATCACTCAGCCTTTCCTTGGTCTGCAGGAGCCCTGGGGTTTCCCCCGGCCTCAGGGCAGAGCAGGCTCCAGCCAGTGGGTAGGGCGCTTTTCTCCACGGAAACCTCCCGGTGGAGGAGAGACGGCCCCATCCTCAGGAGGAAGAGCCCACCCACGGGTCTCCAGTTGGAGTTCAATCTTCCCCCACGCGGGAGGTGGAGCCCCAAGCTGCGCTATCCTTAGTCTACTGAGAAAATGCATCTCTGGAAGGCAGACAGTGACTCAGTAGAGACCCAGCTAACCCTCGCCTACTTAAAATGTATATTGGAGAAAGAAAACCATCGCTGTTATCAGAACTCTGACCTTCCTCTCTGCAATGTGGGAAAGGCTGGTTCAGGCTCTGCAGTGCTACTTTAATTTAGAGTCTTCCCTTCTCTAGGGAGTGAGGCTGCCAGTCCCTGCTACATCACCAGCTGTCGTCAGTAAAATACGCGTGTGTGGACGTGCGTGTGTACATTTAGTATCTTCTCTGTTTGTCCTGACACGGGTGGTCTTAGGAGCAGGTGAGGCTGTTGCAACGTCCTTTACAGCCCTCAGCGGCTGTGACATGAGCGTCGCGCTGCTCCTGGGCGGGAACTGGCGCTCGGGCTGGTCCCAGCCCGCACTCTAGTGAGGCCGCCCACGCAGAGCAGGCCCCGCTTTCCTGAGTCCCCGCTGTGGCCTTACTGCTTAGCACCATGAGCTTGAGAACGGGGTTTCATTAGGAAAATGAGTGCCTTGCTAGAAAAGTGGGTGTTAGAAAGATGATCCGGTTAGCGATGTCGCAGGGTTGAAGACGTGTGGGCTGGCTCAGGTTGGGGCGACTCTCTGCGCCCCCGAATAAGCCGAGCATAACAGCCCAGTGGAGAGTGCCAGCCCCTTCAGCAGGCACCAAGGCTTGGTTTCCAAGGTCCTGTACTCACCATCCGGCCAAAGGGTTTCTGGTTGCCTGAAGCCTCCTGTAGGGTTAACAGAATCCAGCCCTGCGCTGCTGGAAAACTTTCCCACAGGAAGTGATCAGGCCGTTTAAAGCAACGAAAGCCCAGAAACCTACGGAGCTCACGGAGGAGGCGGGAGCAGCCCGTGTGGCATCCGCTCTCTGACACGCGTGTAAGTCAGTCTGCTGGGTACCAGCCTCGCAGACTGGGAGCGGGTGGTGGGCAACCAGCTGACCCTCCCTCACCTCAAGCTCCTTCGGAACAAACCAACGGTTGTGCATCAGCAAAGGGACCTCGGTCAGCTCAGCACCTTGGAGTCGAGGAAGAGGCATGAGCCACTTTACCTGTGGGTAGCGGGAGATCTCACTCCCTTCCGGCTGTTAGAAAAAAGAAAAAAGAGGAAAAGGAAACATCTTCCCATCGTGTCTTTGTTTGTTTGTTTTCTTTCCTCTTGATGTAATACAAAAATGGAGGGAGCTGAGGCAAATCCTGAAAGAAATCCCTAGTAAATCCCATAAGGGGAGTGAATGCGAATCTAATTCAGAGTCCGGCATCCCTTTGGACCTTTGCATCTGTGTGTATTTGGACATTGCTCTGTCACATAGTTTAAAAATGTTGTCTTTAGCTGATATTTGTCATGCATTTTACAAAGCTCACTTTTAAAGAAAGAGTCAAGTGAGAATGTGCCATGCGACTGATATTTCTTGGTTTTCAACCACTATCGTTATAATCATATAGTTCAAATGATTCTAGCTTTCAAACCAAACTTTGGTCACGATGACACATTGTGTCCCTGCTGTACCTCCTGGATCTTACCTAACTGAACAGATCCGGCCCAGGCGTGCCCTCCCCTCAGAGGCCTCCCTGACCCCCGCGCCAGCCGGCGACCTGCACCCCACGCCCACCACCGCGCCCTTCCTGGACCCTTCACGGAATGTTAGATCCTGGGGGTAGAAACGGTGCCTTTTAGCTCCAGGGCCCACTTCCTGATTGGATCATGAGTGAGTCTATCGTTGAATAGATCTCTCGGGGATTAATTAATTATTAAAGGGAATTAATTAAATCCGGCCTTTATAGGCTTAGACTACCCCATGGCAGCCAGCGCCCTGGAGGCCTGGCCCGACAGACACCGAGAGAGGAAAGGAGGAAAGGGGGGTCTGGTGAGAGATGGGGGGAAGCACACGATGGCAGAAGTGGCTAACGATGACACCGCCGTTGTGTGTGTGACGGCTCAACCCACCAAAGCGGTGCCGCAGCCACAGAGCCAAGGGTGCGGCTGACCTGACTCTGCCTGACCTGACTCTGCTTTGACTAGTTTAAGCGAAACCAGGACAGTCATGTTTAGGTGGAGACCCCAGCTGATGGGAGAAAAGAGAAATGGAGAAAACAATAAGTTAACAAAATCAAATTCATTTTAAAAAGGAGCAAAAGAAAACACAGAAGGAAAGAAGAAGGAGGGGAGGAAGGAAGGAATTGGCAATAGAACATTGAGAAAAAAACCCAATGGCCATTTGGACACCTTCTTAGCAAGTGGCCTTGGGCCACATCAGGGCAAAGCGCTGGAGGAGGGGTGCGTGGGGTGGGGAGCACGTCTCACTGGAGGTGGGGTCCACCCTTGTGTCCGGGAGCGTCTTCTGGAGCAGTGGAGCTCTTTCCTGTTGTGCAGAGTTTGTCTTTGCCTCTAAGAACTTCTCTCCATTTCATGTTTCAAAGGTGGAACTGATCCATCTACACAAGTGACGCAGCAGAGGTTAGAGCAGAGCTTAGCTACTGCCGCCGCCAGCAGCATCTAGTAAGACTGGTTCCTCCAGGAAGGTGGAAGTGAAGCCTGTAAGCTGCACAGGTGATTCATGGGGGCCCCGGGGTAAATGCTGTATGTGGGGGACCCAATCGTCTGGGTCCGAATGGAGGCTGTCAACTTGGACACAGGTGCTCAAAGGTTGCATATGTAGTGCACATATGTACATCCTGCTTGTGAAGTTTGACTTTGCATAAACCACCCAGTGTGTGGGTGAAGGCCATATGTCACACTTATTAAAAAATTGCTCAAGCGTCACCTATCAATGTTGAACATTGAATTTGACAATGGCATTTAGCCCAGGAGAGAGGCCAGCTGTTGTCTATGAACATGGGGAACATGTTTAACTGACGGTCGTCAACCTCGTAGACACGGCCTCTACACTGAGGAGATGCTTTGTTCCGAATTCATCTCTGCAGTCTGCAGGGAGAGCTTTACACAGGCATCCCTGGCCTGGTGCCCTGGGCGTCCCCTCCCCCGGCCCAAGCTTTGCTCCTGTCTGGTGTCACAAGAAGCCTTTGAACCTGATGCACCCTCAATTGCAAAGGGGCTGGACAGCGTGCGCCAGGGGGACAGGGAGTCCATCTAAACTTAGGTTGGGCTCGAGCTTCAATACCTTTTCATCTTGGCGCTGGCCTGTGTAGCAAATGCACCCGCCCTGTGTGTTTGCCACAGAAGGAGGGAAGCCAGGGGGCCTACTGCCTGGGTCTCAGGCCCCCGAAGGTCACTGAGGGCTGGGAGGCATAATTTCAGCAGTCATTTGCCTACTGTGTGACAAAAGTCACCTCACTTTCAAGGCTATTAGTGTCTTCATAAATATTGAAACGCTAGTTGTTGTGATCTCCTTAAAACATAGGAACTTTCCAACTCAGCATGATTTATTGACATCTTTAGTTTTTTCATTCTCATAATGTAACTACTTCCAAAGAAGACACCATTTTCTCCTCCTCCTCCTCCTCCTCCTCCTCCTCCTCCTCCTCCTCCTCCTCCTCCCCTTCTTCTCAGGGCAGAGGCTTTCCTTGCAATTGGCTTTGCTGCCTCACAGAGAGGAGCTGGCAGTGTCTCTGTGTGCCAGGGCTCCTGCCTGGGTAGGAGGCCCAGGGGAGTGGGGGAGAAAACAACACAAACTGCCATCTCCCCATTCAGCAAAGACAAAAAGTGTGTCCTAGAGGGGCGACATCAAAAGGCATTGGATTACAAATCAGGCTAATGATCTGATAAGAGGATCCCTAAATCCGAGGTCAGCATTGTGCACTCGCCCCTGGCCCCACCAGGGCCTCTCGCTGAAGTTATTTGACTTAAGCCAAAGGGCTGTTGAAGCCTGCTCTTCCCAAGGTTCCCCTGGGAAGGAGGCACTGGTTATTCTGCTTGTTCAAAGACTATTCCTGAAAAACTTACTACTTTAGTTTTTCCTTTTCTACAAAGAAGAAGAAGGAGGAGAAGGAGAAAGAAAGAAATAAAAAGAAAGAAAGCAAAGGAAATAAAGGAATAAAGGGACAGAGAAGAAGGCTAGGCTGAGTTAAAGGGATTAATCACCTTTTCAGTGTAAAGAGAGACTGGTGAGAAGAAAGTTGGAATTCGGTCTTTATCCCTTTGGAGTGGCTGAGCTGAAGCTTTTCAGATGCACATTTCCCTGTAATGACTTAATCACCTAATTAGCTGACTGGCAGCCCTGGCAAGAGCGCTGGGCTCTTCTAATTCCACTTACCTTTAAGTGATTAACTGAGGATTCCAGGGAGAAGAGCAGCCCCTTGGACTTTAAGATTCCAGAGATAAAAACGCAGGAGAAAGAAAAACCAAAACAAACCCATTCAGCAGGAAATGTGAAGTGACTTTTCTTTCAAATCCTCTCTTTGAAACCCGATACTGGCGAGGGCACAGGCACACCCTCGGTGGCCTGATTGTCTCCCGCCCTTTGCCTGCATTCTTATTTCTTTGATAGCTCGCTGCTATTTTGAAAGACTTTATAATTGCTTTCCCTACTCTCCCCCCAATAAAACTCTTTTCACCGGTGTTATAAAAAACAAGATTTTATAGGATAAGCGATGAGAAGTAGCAAACAGATTATTCCACCTGCGAATTCTTTAGGGCAGGCGGGTAGAGTAGGGAGATTTCCTCTGTAAAAGGCGACTTCAGAGAACATGCAGGGCGAAGGCTCAGACCGCAGCAGCAGCAGGCAGGATGTCAGCCCCCCACAATGCCGGAGGAGAAGGAGTGGCTGGGGGGCCCACGCCTTCCACCTGAGGTGTCCTGAGTCCCAGCACTTCTCCGCAGAGAGGGGCCCTCACGCTTGCTGTCCCCCAGCAAGAGCGTCCTGACTCCCTGGGCAGTCAGCACTTGGTGCAGGGCCTGTGTTGGGGCTGAGCTGTGCCAGGGAACAGAGGAAGTGAGGGCCACACGGATCTAGCGTCCTCCTCCAGCTCCCGAGGTCATGGGCATTGCCCCAGTGATGCTAAGGAGTACTCTGTCTATCAGAGAACAAGCACTTTTTTTTTTCTTGCTCACTTGAAGCAAGCAGAGAGCCTCGGACTCCCCAGACTATGTAAGAATTACCATGAGACCAACTTCTCTACTGCTGTCCCCACCTTGCATTCAAAGGAGACTTTCTATAGAAAAGTAGCCACTGCCTCTGTCACAGAGTTATTCCAAGAAAGTCCCAGTGAAGGGTGCAGAGAGGCCCCCAAAGGCCACATTGTTCCTCCGCCCAACACCTGCTTCCAGCTACAAGGGGGAGAAGCAGGTCAACTGGGGGTCCAGGCGCAGGGGCTAATACCCGGAAAGCCTGAGCTCCAAACGTCCTGACAGTAACATAGGAACGATAGTGTGGGAGGGAGGCTGGCGGTGGCCCAGAAACAGGAGGAATGACGCTGGCTGGGAAGGAATGGCGAACGTGATAGAAACGACCTCCACGCCTGAAACCAAGGTCACGCTCTTCCTATGCTCTGCAGGGTGCCCGGCAGGCACTTGAGTGACTCCAGGACCGAGACACCCAGGGCACAAGACACTGGTCAGGAGAGCCCTGCAGGAACACAGCCTTTCCTCCAGGGTCCCCAGCGGGAGGGTAAACTAAGAATGTTCCTGGGACTTTAGAAATGTCACTGACTCCTGCACCCAACTGAGCTTTGAAAAGAAAGCTGAAACCACCAAGTTCCAAGCAAAATAATTTGGATCAAACCAATCCTTTAAGAAAATGGAATAATCTTTCTCTTTTCCAAAAGGCCAATGAGCACCAATAATACAAATAGTTGAAGTGAAATGTAGGGACCCCATGAACGTATTCTTGGTGCATGTTCAAATACATTACTCGTCTATGGCCATACCACCCTCAACTCGCCCGATCTCATCAAATACGTTACTCATAAGACGGAGAACCTGAGATACTTGACCAAATTCTCTTTGGTATTTAAAATAGCAGACAAGGGAAGAACTCATCTGAGAGAAAAATTATGGCAAAAGTATCACTCTTTTTACTCATTTTTGTTGTAGAAAAGTTCTAGCCTGCAAAGTACACAGCTGTAGAAAAGTAGGTATTGTGCATTTCATCTTTCTTGAGGAAGCATGGGAAGTCACTTTTATTTTAGCACACTCACACACACACACACACATGCAAAAAGATCACAACTTTTTACATTTCTGAAATTATTTTGGTTCCAGGAGACAGAGGTAAAACCATGGCATAACTTAGCAAAGCTTGACGTCACTCACCTTGCTTCTTGACCCCTGGAAAGTCTCCCTTCAAGAACAGAAAAATCTCATGTGCAGAAGCATTGCAAATAATTCACATAGATACTCCACCCTCAGGGGGTTAGAACATAACTCCCCCTGGAGTGTGGACCACGCATAGTGGTTTCCTTCCAAAGTGTCCCTGTGAACAGGGGCTGGGTGTGAGGCCAACTCCCCTCACAGTGCGGACCCTGACCCTGTGGAACACGACCCTGCCAGGTGTTCAAGGTGATCAGCAGTGGTGACCAGTCACGCTGACGGACAGTGTGGGTTCTAATGGGATTCCATGAAAACAGACTTCACCTCTGTCCTCTTCCTCCCAGGAACCCATGACCCCAGTCAAACCACCCAAGTATATCGAAAACAAGTTTGAGAAATGTCACAGGCCAGACGGACCTAACAACCACGTGTGGGGAATACCAGAAACTCCAGTATTCTTGCAACTTTTATGTCAATCTAAAGCTATGTTTTACATTATTAACTGCTAGAAAGGTTGACTAGATGGCTCCAGTGTGCCTGTTCAGGTGCGTCCGCAGCGTCACGTGTGGGTCTGTGTGCGAGATCTTCCACTCAGCCCTCCGCAGCACGTCTCATACGCAGCTGTCCCCTCGCCAGCTCCAACTCCGTCAGTCCAACGTCCATCTTAACACACCCCAGCCAGGCCCAACACGCCAACCCTGTCAAGGTCAACGGCAAAGGTCGTCGAGTTGCCAGGACTAAGGGAGGGCGCCTCTCCCCACTCCTTCTCTCCTAGGCACTGGAGACCCTCAGCCGTTTCCTTCTGCAGGAAGCATTTGACGCATCTGACTTCTCAGCCGCCACACTCTCCTGGTTCCCCTCCTGCCTTCCTGTTCACGCAGTCTCGAGTTTCTTTGCTGGTTCTGTCTCTTCTCCATCCAATACCTACCTCAAATGCATCGTTTCTGAAATGGAGCCATCACACACGTCTGGGCTGCGCCAGCTTCAACCAGGATTTTGCCAGCCCCTAACTCGTGTCTGCTCCCTCCACCACCAAAACTGATTGTTCACTTAGCAGCCGAGAGATACTCCACTTATGAAATGAGATTGCATCGTCCCCCCTGGAAGAACCTAATGGCTTCCTGGTGCTCTTAGACAAAAATGTGGAGTCCTCAGATAAAGGCCTCAGGACCCTGTGAACTGTCTGCAAAGCCAGGACCTCTCAGTGGACCCATTCATCACTCCAGGGTCCCCAGCTGCTCTTCTTATCCACAAACGCCGAGCCCTCGACCCTGTGCAAACACCCTCCTTGCGTCTCTCCCCCCACGGTGGGGCTGTGTCACCCCGTGTGCAGTTTCACACCTCATCCCTTCTCTGATGCCTCCTGGACCCCTCCCGTGCAAGTGACTCTCCCGCTAGTCTCTGTCTCACCAGCCGTTCCCTCCTCTGCCTGCTTCTCTGACAACCTGAGTTCCAGGAAAGAAGTTGTTTGTGTCTGTCCTGTTTCCAGCTGTGTACCAGCGTCAGCAGGATTTTGGATACATAAAGCCTTTTATAAATCGTCCTGAAATGAATCAGTAAGTGAATGAATCCCTCTCTCCACTCTGATATCCCTAAGGTGCGCACACAATCTTTCCTTTTCCATCACAGTCTAGCGCCTTAGAAGAACCGTCAGTCCCCATTGGCTCTATCTGTGCCTCTTCCACTCGCTCCTTCGTTCCGGACAACGACCATTGCAGCGCTGAGACTCTTCTTGCAGGGCCGGTGGGTGCTCCCTAACTGCACAGCCGCACAGCTGTGCCTGTCCCCTCTCGCCACGGGTGCCAGCATCGCCCTGCAGACAGTTCTTCCTTCTGCCAGCCCATCTTCACTTCTGTGACCTCTACTTGTTGACCCTTTTAAACTAAATAAAAACACTCCCAGCATCTTTGTGTTCTCCTGTCCATGGCTTTCCCTTCCATCTCTGTGTGCTCTTGTAAACCTCAAAAGCTCTACAGAGATAACTCCAGCTCTCTCTCACATGCCAACCTTAAAATTTTAACCACGTGCCTGGAAGTCTATTCCCAGATAACAAGCCTGTACCTTGCACTCAAGCATATCCCAATCCCAAGCCAATGGGGCAACTTTCCCACGAGGGCTCGTCCTGACTCTGCCCCTCACCTGGCAGAGCTTGGAAGCCCGACACCACCCTTGACGGGCCTCCTCCCATGCTCGGTCACGGCCCAGCCCAGACATGCTGCCCTGTGTCTCACCTGCACCAGCTCCACGGCTCAGGCTCCTTCCTTGGGCCACTGTGATGATCTAGGTCAGCCTACTCTTGTCCACTTCCAAATGGCTTCCCTGATGCTGAGCTGGAGAAATATCTCTTTCCTGTTCCATAAACTTCCCAATCACTTTTTATCTCCTGCACTGTGAAATGCACACTCCTGGATAACCCAGAGGCTAAGTGGCCCTTGGCTGTCTCTTGCTCTCCCCAGGACCCTGTCCACTCACCTCTCCACTGGGGTACAATGGGGCCTGGCTGTCCACGCACATGCCCCCCCGTTCCAGTGCAGGATGCCTGCTCTCCTCCCAGCAGTGGGGATCCTCCGCCCCTTCCAGGCGGAGCCATGCACTTCCTCCACGAAGCCTCTCTTGTCTCCAGACCAAAGCGTCCCTCAGCCCCTACGACCCCAGTAATGTCCTGTGTGCCTCTCACAGACCTCTGTCCCCTTTCTGTGGAACATTATATTGTCCGTGTTTTGTCTGTTCTATTAGGTTGCAATGGTTTTAAAATCAGGAATCCTCTCTCTGTTGTTGTTGGCACATGAGGGCCTCGGGGCAGGAGTCCAGTTCCGCGCATTGGTGCTAACAGGTGTCAAGTAAGCACGGGAACCACCTCCTGCTGATGTCCAATATAGGACAGCAAAATGGACACACAAATCTGCGTGTGTCTGTGTGTGTGTGTGTGTGCGCACACGTGTTGCTCAGCACACCCCAATGTAGCAACAAAATGTCATCTGAGCCCACGAGTAGGTGGTAGAAGATATTGTTTTCCTGTAACTTGCTAATTTTTAGAAATTGAACACAGATTGCATTTATGAAGCAAGAGAAATTTTGAGATGAGGTAAACATCAGGGACCCCACATGCTGTTGAAGTCAGCTTAACACCAATCAAAGGCTAAAATGAGCAACCCAGGGCTTGCCACATGGTCCAAACTGGGAGATAAGTCGCCAACCATCAACCTGACTAAATCACATGGCACCAGTTGGAATTTGTCTGCAGATGTGGGAATAATGCCATCTCTTTTGTCTAAGTGTGGAGAAATCACTGTGTCCTTAGAGTTCCATTAGCATTTGTGAGGACAGTTCCATCTTGCGTTCCATGCGATATCGCAGATTGGCTTAGACTCCAGTGTGCAGCTGAGGGTGTCGCAGGATGAAAACGTATCTGAGCGGATTAAGTTAACGTATGGTGGTTCTTGGGGAAGGAGGAGAATCTCAGATTTAAATGAAATCTCCGTACTTACAGCTCAAAGGAAGAGCCTCTCAAAGTTCTTCTCATTTCCTCAAGACTGGGAGAAGGTCTGGCAAGACCAGGGAAGCTAAATGAAGTTTTTCTTTCTGTGAGGTGCTGGGGCTGACACCCCTGAAGCCCGCTCCGCTTTGTTCCCTATTGAAGATCCGTGGAGCGGGAATGCCGCACTTGTTTGGAGGGCCTGATATCCGATGTGAAACAAGGAGCCCATCTATTGTGCTTGTCACCAGTGGCTCTATTAGAAACCTCCGATGCTTTTCCAGAGCTCCATGGTGCGTGGTGTCATCCCATTTTCTCCGTGACCGCAGGGAAGGGAGAGCAGCAGGTAGTGACATGTGAGAAGTCGGGGCCGGGCTGGGGAGCCCTTTCTGCTCAGCTGGCTTTCCCGGGGCAGCCGCCCAGCCGTGGCAGCGGGAGGCCCCGGAGGGTTACACAAAGGCCGATGCACCTCGGAGCACACACGGCGTTGTCAGGATCCAGCAAGCCAGCCATGTCCCGCGCAAGGGTCACCACTTCCCCTCGGCTTGAAAAGCGCCGGTGGGTGGGGCCCTCTGGCACAGGACACGCTTTGTGCTCGGGCTCCATTGTCCGGGACAGATGTAGGGGGCCAGGGGGCGTGGCCAGGCACCCTAAGTGTGCAAGGGAGAGGGCAGGAAGGGGCCGGAGCAGACCCAGACCAGATGGAGAGCCAAGAAATGCCGCTTGAGAGTCGTTTCAGATAAGGAGTTTACTCCGAGCTTTGGATACACGTTTGTGATGACACTTCATACCACCTGCGAGCTTTGGTGTCAGCTCTACATTTTAAGGTGGAAATAGTCTGTAAACTCGGCTGACGGTGTTAAATACACCGGCTGCGGTATTTAGACCTCCAAAATGACCATGTAGAAACAAAGCACACAGCGGACTTCCGGGATTATGAAAAACTGGGGGAACTGGACCTGTCCCGTGAGGAGCCCACAGTGAGGCTGATGAGACGGGGTTTCCAGAACAGCAGAATGAGTCTTCAGGCTTTAACAAACAGTTTACGAACGGCCCATCATCTGTTTTGTTGGGTTATGTTGGGTTTTAATATAAATAACTATGTTTGACATTTCAATTTAGTTCTCACAGACTTTAATACATTTTTATACTGTACTTTTCTGCAGATAATTTACTTCCTAGTGTTTCTTTATAATAAGAACTATGATGGGAAAGAATGTTCTCATTTATGTGTAAATTTTATTAACAGTGTAATTTGCATAATCATATCTGGCCCCCCCCACCCCGCTGTCATTTTTAAATTGTATAAGTGACCAACTATATCTCCTTTAAAAAAACCATTAAATTAGAACGTGATGTGACTTAGTCATTTTTATTTTCAAATCAAATGCCTACAGAAATAGTTCAAAACCGTGAGAAAGACATGGAGTCTCAGAATAATGAAGTGATTAAGTTTGGACGTATTGATATTTAAAATATAACAGCCAAGCTTTACGTGGATGCAATTTTACCATCCTGGGCTCATGCTCTACCCTACTCTGCGTAAGGAAAGGTCTGTAACCAGATAGCATGTAAGCAGGGCTTCCCTGATACCAGATGCCATTTTCCAAGCCAAACAGTTTTAAGGAGGCTTTGTGGCCCACGTTTCTCTCTGCTCTAGATGTGCCCTCAAACCTTTGCTTAGTGGAGCCGCACTGCAAGGCCCTGGGTCCCTGGGCTCCCCGCCTTGTGCACTCCGGTGCCACTGCACTCACCTGGGCACCTGCCTGCAGCCTGCCTGTGTCTGCACGACTGTGTTCCTTCTAGGCGGTGTGGTTCTTCAGGTAGACCAGAGATCCTGTGCCCCAGGGCCCAGCTCACCAAGCCTCCCGAGTGCTTGTGGACAGACTCTATCACGGCTTTACCATTTCTCATACAACTGTAGCAACTCATTATGAACCCTGAGTAGAGCCAGGAGGAGTAAAAACAGGAGAATTATTTGAGGCTGTCAGCTTCAGAGATGGCATTGTAAGTCTAGACCATCATTGACCTGCATTATTGACCATCCCCCATGATTAACTTTTAATTTACTTCAATAGAGAAATTAGAGGTAATTCATTTAGCATAATTTTTGTTCAAAGCTGGCTTGGTTTGCTTTTGCTGCCCCTTCTTACCGGGGTGGAGGGTTCGAGGCTGTGGCTCCCCTAGGCAGGAGCCATGTGGCCCGAGCATCCGGTTTCCCTGCCCCCCTGACACCTGTCCGCAGGCACAGCTGTGAGTGGAACCCGGTGTGGAATGTCTGAATCCAGAGCTCCCAAGTAGTGACTATTTTTAAAAGACAAACAGACCTGCTTTCTGATATTGTTAATACAAGATGTCAGTTGGGAGCTCGATTTTAAGGGTTGAATACAATTACTTGTTCCTGTTTGACTTGACACATCACAGCTGGGAGCTGAATTTGGTGGAGAAAACCAAATTTCGTGTAGTCCTGCCTGACATGAAGCCAGAACAGTTTGTTTATGAAATCTGTTTGAAATGTGCAGTTCTTCTTTTCACTTGTTGTACACTGGAAGCCGGAGTTCACATGGCATAGCTCAGAAAACCAGAAAACACAGAAAGCAGAGCAGAAGGCAGATATTGTGAATTCTCCAAAGGAATTCTGAATATTTATAATCTCTCCAACTCTTTTGCAAAACTGCCAGAAAATGATGTGATTTCATGCTCTCCCATGAAAACGTGAAGCCTATAGGTTGCAAATCCATAGGTTTATATTTAGAATAGCAGCCAAAAAATGATACCTTTAGTAATGCCACAATTGTTTTTCCCATTTCCTAAAAAAATGATGTGTTTCCTAATGGAGGAACATTTCCAAGAGCTGCTTGGTGCAGCTTTGTGAGGAAAGTTCCCACCACATGCTATGTACAATGCTGCCTTTTTCTTTTCTTTTTGAGGCGGGAGTGAATTCAGTTGTTCTCAATATAAAATAATAAAATCACAACTGTGCCTACGGTGGTTAGGGATACACAAAGCTTTTATTCTGCAGCTCTTGCAGTGGAATATTTTTTAAAACAGGTTTTCTGTCTGGCTACCTATTTGAAAGGAGATTGAAGCTGAAAGTCTTATGAAACCTGCTGTAGTCTGAGGGCAGTCGCACCCACGAGGGGCGATTGTCAGGCTGGACGGGCTCCCATCACCTGCCGCGCAGTGAAAGGGCGGGTGGCCGGGGCTGCTTCAGACCCGCACGTCATTCCGATCTGAGCTCGTCTCCTAAGCAGCCGTGAGAGCAGAAACAAGAGGATCACTGGTGAGCACTGAAAGGAGTTCGGACCACCTGGGTGATGTTGAGGAACATGAAGTCCACAGTTGGAATCCAAACCAAGAAGGGGAGGGTTGTTGGAATTTTCAGCGAAGTTCAGTATTCAGTGTCTATGCCAATACGCCTGTGTTCTCTTGCTCGGAACATTGCAAAACACATGGGCAAAAGAGCAAGAGACCAGATCTCCCTCGGTCTGAAGACACGTGAGAAACATGGAAACCAGGCAGTGGCAGGCAGGTGTCTGCACCGAGAACAGAGCTGAACTTGTCCAGCATGTCCAGGGCTGTGGCTGCCCTTGGCGAGCGCCCGCTTGCTCTCCCGCACCTGCAAGTTCTCAGCGTGGTGTGCAGGGATTAGCATGGCTCCACGGGTGCCCTGAAGGCTGTGAATAGCGCACAGTAGGGAGCTCGGCCAGGCTGGCCTTGACAGGCAGCGCGTGGGACAGCTGCAGTGAAAGCCAAGGCGGGCAAGTCTGGTTTTATGGGCCCAGTTAAGGAAGACAAACACAGGAAGCTCAGATATTGACTCAACTTACCCATTCTACCGAAGGACCGATGTAGAGGAAACGGGATACTTTAAAATCAGGAATAATTTATGATTATAAAATCCAAAACCACACACTTCCTTGTTACTAATCCACATACTAACAGAGATCTTAGCAGTTAATTACAATTTAGACATCTGATATATTCACTTTTTCTTTCAATAAGTTTATTGGTTTTTAATGGAGTTAGATATGCCCTGAAAAAGCAATGCAATTTGTGAATGTAATAAATAATTAAGGGAAAACAAATGTGACCCAACAACAGAGGTTTATATATTTTTAGATGAGCTTCAAATGACATTCTCCATCCATTGTATGACAAAATTCAAACTTGCAATATGTATTGTTTAAGGTTCCACTTGACTGAGGATATTTGGAAGAAAATTTACTAAAAATGTTCATTGGTGGAATAAGAAAGAAAGAGTTGTATTTAAAGCCAGCAAAAGGAAATGCCTTATCCTCCCTCCTCCGCCATGTCCCTTCCCAAGCAGCTGAAAGGTAACCGAATTCCCTCTAGTGGATACAAACGACCTAAAAAAACCAAATGTCATTTAAAAAAGAATAAAGTAACGCCTAAATGTTGAAGAGTTCACAGTGGCAGTATTATAATACACCAAGGAGGTCACGTGCTTGAATGTCACTGTCACAGGTGAGACACAGGGAGAGACCCACCCCCGCTTCCCTCTCCTGCCCGCAGCCCTGCGCTCTGAGGAACTTCCTCAATGCAACTGGTGCTCTTGAGCCTGCTAGGCAGATCACAGCACACCCCTGAATTTGTCACCCAAATATTATTTTGAAGGAAGCGCCCTTCTTGTCTCTGTCCATACATTCTCAAAAAGGGCCACAGGTGGTTTAAAAACCCACAGCCTTTCTCTGACCCACAGGCGGGTGTCTGCTGTCGCTGGCTGGGGCAGGTTTCCAGGGCCCCTGCTTACTCCACCCCGGCCAGGCTGCTCAGGGCAGGGGCTCCCAGGCCGTGGCCCTTGGTGACTTGATAGTGTGGGGGGGAAACAGGCCAACGTTGCTTCTGCTTGCACAGTGGGGACAGCTGGGGCTGCATCCCGAGCACATCGGTGCCCAAGGCCTCCCTCCAAGGAAGACCAAGGACCCTGCAGGTACACAGGCATGGCCCACCCCATTCCCAGGGCCGGGCGGGCAAGGGCTCCTGCCTGCAGGATGAGCCGAGGCCCCCACCATCGGTCATTGCTGAGAAAGTGGAAAGCAGTGCAAGCTTCAATGGGCATTTCTTGTGTGTCTGTTTAATCCTGGAACCGACGAAGGCAGCAGCTAACTCCGGTCCAGGGCGAGCTGGTATTTACACAATTTCTTGTCTCTATTTTAATCTGCATCTTCATCTTCCTGTCTGTCATTCTGACTACCCACTATCCATCTTCTCAAAGTCATTCTTTTCCCTTTGGGATAGATACTTGCACCTCAAATTTTTCAAGGTTACTACCCATGCTGCTCAATGCTTTAAATTATTTTAGAGTCCATAATTTCTAAAATAAGGTTCAGAAACTATTGATAAGCTGGAGTCCTTTGAATTCTACATCAGTACTAAAATAATTATAATTTAAAATTATGCACATTGCCATCAGAATTCAGAAATAATGCAGGTCTCCATGGTGGGAATGTTTAGGATGCTTCAGCTGATAACCTGTGGTAGATTTACTTTCCTTAGATCCTGTGATGTAAATTTAATTAAAAGGAAAAATGGGGCCTGTCCTCCGGCCTGTTTGTTTGTTTCTATAAGTGGAGCAATGTTTGTTTGTTTCTATAAGTGGAGCAATGTTTGTTTGTTTCTATAAGTGGAGCAAGACAGGAAATCTAGAAATATTGATTCTAGCCAAATTGCTCCACTTTGCAAGAGGTATGCACTTGGTGTCTGTCCGATATGATAATTCACGTTAATGGTGATTTCCAGTGACCCATACGACTCTCCAGTGTGTGTGCATCTCTCCTGTGTCTTACCTTTTGTTATTACTGTCTTTCCTCTTCTCCCTTCTCCCATCCGGACTCATCGCTGAAATCAATCAACACAAACATCTTAAAGTGTTCATTAGTGTTATTTGTCATTACCCAGATGCATGTGGAGAAAAGTAAAATAAATATGGAATTTCTCATTTGAAGGTTGAGCTGTTGTTTTCTGGAGGAAAAGTCATTCTTCAACCCTGACCAGCCCCAGTCCGGGCCTGTCGCGCCTGTTGCTGGTGGCGACCTCGCAGCATCCCAGCAAAGCTCGCGTCCCTTCGCTCCCGGCCTGTCCTCCAGAATCTATCACCCGCAGTCGCCAGGCTACCTTGGAATCACAGTTCAGAAGTTTTGAACTGACTGCAAGGAATCTAAGGACATTCATCAAACTATTCCCTGCCCAAGTTGTCATCAACACTGGGGTGTCCAACTGGCAACGAAAGCAACCTTGGGTGTGGTTGGGTGTGGGACACACAGCACCAGGGGTACCGTCCATTTGATTCTACATCACTTTCCCTGATGTGTTTCTGGAAACTGGAGAAATGATCTTTTTTATTTTACTTTTCAAAAATTTTGAAATGAATTCTCATGACTGAATGCCTGTATCTGAACACCTAGACCATATTCACCCTCCCTCTGCTCTGGCGGGGCCCTTGCCTTTGGAGAGTGAACGTCAAGAATAAAGAAATGATGTGCGCATTTCCCTTTTTCTTTTTAACTCAACTGGAGAAGATTAGCATGAGAAATCATCTTTATAACACCAAATGCAAGCTCAGACCCATGCGACCCTGGGGCGGGGGGACCGGGTGTGAGTTCCATGGCCGGTGGCCGTCTGGCAGAGCGGGCAGAGCCGCCCCTCGGTCTGCCCTGGAAGGGCACAGAGGGCCGGCCCTCCCCACAGAGAATGGTGAAGCAATTTTAGTTTATCCCCAAACAGAAACTAATAGTAAAACTCATCATCTCTCCTTGGAAAACTTGTTCTTTTCCTATGGAAGCTTCTTAAAATAATAAAAAAAAAATCACCATCTATATTTAGAAATGCAAGTTGTCATCAGAATGCAACTTTTCTTCTGGAGGGACAAATAATCAACATATGCCTGGAGCCACATTTACCAAACCTTATTTGTTTTAACCAGATTAACTCACAGATGCCAGGAAACTCCGACCTTGAGGTGGAGACGCCCGTCGTCCATCTTCCGTTCCGGGTGTGTCCCTGTCCTGTCTGCAGAGAAGGCAGCCCTGGCCCCGCTGTCCCCGCGTCCTCAGGCCCTGCGTCTGTCCGAGCCCGTCTGAAGTGGGGCGTGTGCACAGGGCTTTCTGGGGAACCAGACCTCGGGCCGGGAGCCCACTTAATTGTTAACTCGTCGTCTACACGCAGCATCTGTTGACATTGGTAATGTAATTGCGGTGATAATCAGCTCATTGACTTAGTATCTAAGGAATAATCAGTCAGGACATCACATTTGTCTTGCTTTACGTGACAGCCCGTCTTCCGCACTGAATAGACAATGTCAGCAGGGCCATTGTCTCATGGAAAGAAGCAGTGAAACCCTCCCCACCCGCGCCCTCCCTCCCAGCCCCTACCGCCCCTTCCCTTCCAAAAAAAAGCAGGGCCCAGCTTGCTACATCTGACTGTCACTGGACAAAGGTAATTTTCAATAGGCGCCCAGACAATGAGGCCCAGGACCTGCTGTCTCTGTCTCAAGCAGGGCCCGTCTGCGCCTCCCGCCGCCCGGGTTGGAGAAGGTGGAAGATGGGGCTGGAGGTGGATCCGAGTTTTGAGCAGGGTGGGAGCGAAGCCGACAGTGGAGCAACTTGGTTGCGCCGGGTCAGCTGCCAGATGCCTTGCGTTTCCCCTCGAGAACTCGGCTGCGGAAAAAATAGAATGAAAACTCTCTTTACGAGAGAAAAGAGTCATATTTATGACAGGCAGCGTGTTTGCAGCCGTGATCTCTGGACGGTAAACAGGCCTCGATGTGAGAAAGGGGGGGTCGCTCCCACCGCGCAGAAGCTGTGGTCTGGCGCTTCCTCTTCACTCGCCCCCTCCCCCGCGTCCCCTGTGCTGGTTTCTGTTCACTGAGGGGGACGCTGGGCCTCCCAGCAGCCAGACACCCCGGCCCTTGGGGGCTGCCAGCTCCAGGACCCCGGCCCAGGGGACAGGGAGGGAGGGGTCCGCCAGCCCGCCCGCCTGCACGCGTGGGATCTGGCGTTCTCTCTAGTGTCTTTTAACTTGCTGGCTTCAAGATACATGAAATTAGATTCAGTTTCCATAAGACTAATCGGCTTGGAAATCAAATTCCTTTCGTCTAAGTCTGACCCGCACCTGAAGTTCCTCATTCTGGGTTTTCATCCCTTCTGTGTCCCCGTCTCAGGAGCACACAGACAGTCAGAGGAAGAAATAAAGATGTGACATCAGCCCCTCAGCATTGAGATCATTAGTTGGCCAAGCTGTCCACGCAGGTGCGACAGGAGGACACGGAGGGACACGCTGCTGCTTGTCTGTTTCCAGCCCAGAGGCGGGGACAGAGGCGCAGGTCACAGCCCCGGAACCCTCAGTCTTGCCAGCCCAGCGCCTGGGCCCTTTCTGCTAATTCAGAAATACGGAGAACTCTTTGCTTGGTGCTGTTTTCTATTTGTTCCTGTGAACAAGGAAACGTTTAGGCAGCAAAGAAAGGTCATCCTGAAATCACAGAAACAGATGTAGCTGTAGCTATGGGTATAGGTGTAGGGGTGTGTGTGTGCGTGTGTGTGTGTGTGTGTGCGTGTGTGTGTGTGTGTACATTATCAGGAATATTCTGTTTAAGGTCAATACAGGGGGCTTACATCCCTGTCACTGGTGTGTTATGAACAGTACCATAAACACTATTACACATCTGAAATTTTGCCATTAGTTCCTTAAAAGTAAAACTCTGAAAGCCCTCTTCGAAATAAAGAATAAAGGCAGACCGTCCGCCTGGGACCCGAGGGTCGTGCCGGAACAGATTGAAATGAGTGAGGTCCCAGCCCACACAAATCCCCCGAGACCCAGAGCAGGGTGCCCACCACCCTGTCACCAACACGTCCCAGCCCGCACGGTAGGACGTGGTCTGTGGCTGAGCACGGTGAGTCAATCCAAGTAAACTTAAATGTCTCTGAATCTCCAACCAAAGACATGTGGCATCACTTTCTCTACCAGGAGGGGTGACTGTGCTCCTCTGAGAGGGTAAAAAAGAAAGTAACAATAAAAGCGTATTATATTATCAACACATCTCACTTTCCATGTCATTATCACTATAAAATAAATTTAAAACGCATATTAAAGCTTGAACGATTTCCACAAGGTCTTAAGATTCACTGCTGAACTTCCAGATTGACTAGAATGTATTTCAAATCCCTGCAATACTTACTGGCTCTTGGTAGGTTCAGTGTGTGGTTCCTAATTCAGACCATCTTCTCCCTAATAAGGTAGGAAACCTAAATACGATATTTAATAGTTTAAATAAAGCAGAATGTCAATTCGATATTTCCTGTCTTCTTTTAACACTTTAAACAGGACGACTTAGGTTAGCTTTTCGGTGATCCACACTGGTCTTCCCAAATGCGACAACCAGTGTTGATGTAAACAAGACAAAACAAAGAGCACACGATCCTACCTACTGCCCACAGGTCTGTGCGGCTTTCAGAGGAGGTGGCACCACAGCCGTGCTTGGAGAAACTGACATACACGTCACAGTGCCGGGCAATGTCATCTGTCCTGAGTCTTTGATGGACCAATGAACCAAGTGCCAAATAAGGAGCTTATCTTAAGACCTTGAACAAATAAAGAGTTCCTTGAAATAAAACATTATACACTAGGCTTAACTAATCCACATACAAGACAAATATTAAAGCAAAGAGTGGAAACAATGGAAACAATAAGCTCGTCATTCTCTGCTCAATCACTTGCTTTTGTGTAATGTACCCTTTAGCTCAAGTGCTAAAAGCACGTGATATTATTCCAGAGGCAGCACCATGCACCAGGGGCATTGGTAACACGCATCCATTGTGAAAGTGTTTTTAACTCGTTTTACACACACACAAATATTTTAAGACTGATAAAAGATCTCTTAGCTAAAAAAGTAATTACCACACATAAAAAAATGGAGAGGCAGTTAAAGTTTAATAGAACTATTAGTAGCATCGGATCACTACTGTTGTGATTATAGTAAAAGGAATTTTCTGAAATCCTTAGTTTTCTAAACAAATATTATGGATTTAATCTGGCAACTAATGTGGCCACTTGTTCGCAGTTTTTTCCTAGTTGTTGCCACTGTGGATTCTGGAAGGGCGGGGATGGGAGGAGAAGGCATTCCTTTCTCCATTTTGCCATGAAATGATGGGATGTGTTAGATGGGCACAAGGAAGGGAATTTTCTGACTTTCAGAACCCTGGAGGAGCAGTGGCAAATGGTCCTGAAGCACCGGCCCTTCAGGGGCTCTGGTGGCAGGGGGATGACTTCAATGGGGGCCTAAATGGGGGGTTCCAGAGTGCTGGCGCTGGGTCCCCACCACCGATGTGTCAAAAGGCAAAAGTTCTGTTCCTCTTCCTCCACCTCCTCCTCCTCCTCCTTTTCCCCCTCCTCCTCCTCCTCCTTTACTAATTTGTTTTGTTATTGGATATCTTTGTATATAATATCTCAATAAAAGTTTTGTTTTGAGACCTAAAGCACATACACACACCTAAAAACACCTCTAAACCCACTGTTCCAGAGCAACTTTAGGAAAGACTAGAACCACTTCAAAGCTAGAGCTTAGTCTGGTTCTCTTTACATGCAGAGAACCAGTTGCAGCCGCCATAGTGCACGGTGAGCTGTGCCAGAGTTTAAGGCTCACCCTCTAGATTACCGGCTTCTCTCAAGCCCTGAAAGATAGCAGGAAGGAGGTGTTCTGGAGTCCCTAGGGCCCAAACTCACCGTTGCTGTTGGAAATTACAGCACTTGGGAGGGGGAAGGATGGGACGAAGTGGAAAATTTCTGGGATACCAGCTGCCAACATCTGCAGCCATTCCCCAAACGCAGTTCCTGCACCCACAGCCGCGCAGTACTGTCCACACGCAAGTCCCCCAGGCTACGCTCGCTAAATAAAGGATGCCTCAGACCCAGTTCCGAATTCCCAAAGGAAGTTTCAGCATCTTCAAAACCTACGAAGGCATCGAGAAAAGAGGAACTCCACCAGTGACTTTGGCCTGGAGCAGATGCCTCAGCCCTACCTTAGGTGGGGAGTGACTTAACTCAGGAAAGTCAAGACAATTAGGTACATGCTGTTAACTGAATTTTTATTTCCATGGGTTCTGAAAACACTGATCAAGGAGTTAAAAGACCATATGATTGGGATTTCATATAATTATGATTTCACTTATATGTCTGTTAATATAACCAAAGGTGTGGACATTGTCAATATAAATAGCCTCCAAGTACAGAGAGCATGAAAATTCAACTGGATGATCTGAGCCCAGATCCCTGCGGGGCACTTGCTAAATAGACTGTCTCAGCCAGTTTCTTCACTTCTCTGAGCCCCACTCTCACCTCTGAAATAGAAGAGGGAAGAGCCCCTACTCCCGAGGACCCCCACATCCGTTCCCTCACTCAGCAGCGCTTCACCGACGGCTCCCGACGCCCAGACACTTTGCTTGGCACTGTGTGGTTTAATGCCTACGTAAAAGTAAATCGTACAGGGCCAGGATTGGCATAAATAAGCTATGACCTGTTGATTTTATTATTTTTGAGATTTAGTTCTTGTCCATTTTTATCTGGACTTGATGATTGAGAAATGAAACAACTTTAATGAAGCATGATGTGCCCACGGCCCGCGTGTCTGAACAAAGGGGAAGGTGGGGCTGAGGTGCTGGCAGCTCGCTGTCCGAGGCGCCGGGATCTTTCCGCAGCGACTCTGGGAACTGCAGCGTGCTGGGCTCAGGGGCCGGCAAAGCCCGCGTTCCCGGCTTAGGGGGGCTGCGTTCCACAGGGGGCAGCTGAGGCCGGAGTCCAGGTCCTGCCACTCACCAGCCACGTGGCTTGTACGATTCACCCAACCCCGAGCCTTAAGTGGCTTCACAAGAAAAATGGATATCGGCTGCTACCTATCAATAGCTCTTACTACTCAGCATTCAATTAAATCACTTAAAATCCCACCACGGTGACCAGCTAGCAGTTGACCTCCCTCTTTTCCCTGTCTTCTCCAAGGCTCAGTCGTCTGTCGTTCTATTGCTTTACCTTGAATATTCTCTTACAGCAACCTAATACTATTTTCTATCATTCAATGCCTAGAATTTTACTCAAAAGGAACCCTGAGGATTACTTTGGGTGGTTAGAGAGACTAATAAAATGCTTGGCAGGTGGTTGAATGCTGTGGTGAGCTAACGTCTCAAAAGTTTTTCAAGGGGGTGAAAATAATTCCCAAGAATATTCATAGTGTTTAAAATAGGCATCGGCAATAATTGGGCCTATAGAATTTATACCTGGCCCTCTGATTGTACAATTTGATTACAAATTCTGACATCTCAATTATAAACAGGACTTGACATTATTAAAAGTATATATTTTTTCTAAATATGTACAATTTCCTCTTTTTTTCAATTCTTGACCATAAAATTTCAGTAATGAGAATGCTCTTGTAAAAAAGGACTGGCTGGAACTATTGGATAGTAAAAGTTTTTTCAGACTCATTACAAAAATGAAAGGCATTTTGCTTTAACATTTATTGAGGGTTTTTTTTTTTTTTTTTTTTTTTTTGGAAGTACAACAGTCTCTTTAGGCAAACAAAACAAACCAAAAAAAGGAACAAATTTTTCGTTTAAAAATACCTCTAAAACAATTAAGACAACAGGAGTTGCGATGAGAGGTCCCCTTGCGCTTAGTGACGTGCTGTTAAAGATCTTTCACAGACGGCATCACCCGGTCCAGAGGGGCCTTGCTCACCGTCTAACTCAGCCCCTCATTTTCCACTTGAAGAAAGGGAGCCCAGAGAGGGGAGTGACTGAACCCCGATCTCTCAGCTGGGTGGACAGCAGAAAGGGTAACCCGGGGCAGCTGGGTTTGCAACCCTGCATGTTCCTAGTGAATGTGCCCAGCACCCTCCGTCAGCCCAGCACCCTCCGTCAGCCCAGCCTCAGAGCACAGACCAGGGAACCGATCCAGTTCAACCCAGACTTAAAGGCAGAGTCTTCTGAGCAAGCTGCTCTGCAGTGGGCCAGGCACATGGAAGGACTTGCTTGCTGTCCCTTCTGCCAAATTGCCTGTCCCCAAACCTGTTTGTCTCAGCCCACAGGGTCACCCTGGACCCATGCAGGCAGCAGTGTCTGCCTCAGAGTGGCCCCCTCGCCCCTTGGTCATCCCTGGTCCCCTCCCTGACCACACACTGCGCAGCCAGGGCCCTCGCCCACAGCTCAGGCTTCCAGACACTCGCTCCATCCTCCCACTGCTGTCCCCAGCCTGGGCGTGGGGCTGGTCTGCCTTGCTCTCCCTCCCTCCTGGGCGACACCCAGGACATGGGCGTTTCTCAATTCATTAGTGAATTTGTCAAGTATTTAAGGAAATGCTGGTTCCTGGATTATGCCACAATAAAAATCTTTTTCACATAGGAAAATACTGTCTTCAAAGTGTAAAAATGACTGCAATTTCGAGTATAATTAGCTTTGAGTCACAAGCAATGCGATTATCAACACATCTCGAAGCACATTCAGAACTCAGAATTAGACACTGCAGGTTGCCAAAGACCCATCTTTTTGTTTTGTTTTGTTTTTAAACTGACTGTCTTTACTCTTTCCAGACATTTTTATTCTTGAGTTCATTCAGTGATAGATATCAAATGTCACCAAATCTAGTTATTTTTTTTTTCCTTTAAAAAATACACAATTGGCTCAACCACACCATGCAAATACTTCTCTTGTGAATTATAATGGCAAGATGCTCTTCCCCTTACAATTCTACTTCTCAGAAAGTTACACGTATTTTGGACTCTGGATTTAGAATGAGATTAAAGAAGAGTCAAATCTACTTGCAAGAACTGAAGATTCACATCTATTTACAAGAACTGCGTGTTAGACTCTTTCTTCTTCTTAGCCCCTTTTGTGACACCCTCCAGGCCAGAGCTGCCTCGGAGTTGCGTTGAGAACGGCCTTTCCCACGTTGGGACGGGTGGCGTCCTGTCCCTGGGTCTCAGAGCCAAACAGGAGGGACTCGGCTATGTTCTCCCCGACCCGTTGCAGACTCCACGTTTCTTCTGGTTCGTATGTGGAGGGCTTGGATGCATACGCTTCTACATGCTGTTGTTAAGTGGTAAGGGCCTGGGCGCCCTCTTTGGCCGGGCATTAAATCCAATAGCAATGAAACCTTTCCTAACTTAGAGGCTGGGTGTTTTGCTGTCACAAAAAAACCCGCAGGGGCTGCACAGTGCAGTGGCCATCACCCACGGAGTCTCAGTGGCAGTGAACATGGGGCCACGTGGGGTGACATGGGGTGACGTGGGAAGTACGTCCCACCCCCGCCCAGAGACCACTGCCTAGTGTTTCTCGGGGGGCCCTCCCTAGCACCCGTGGAGCTCTGCCCGATGGGACGTGGTTTGCTCATATTTTCACGGGTCTCCAAGCTCATTCGTTGCAGACACATTGTCTTGGAAGCAGGAATAAATCAAAAGTTTGAGCTTGATTGGATAGTCATAATGAAAACCAGAAACTTCCTATTTGCCAAGTGTGTCGGGATAATATTTTATTTTGTTTTATTTTTCCTGTTTTCCAGCCTCCCGCCCCCGAAACAAACACACACACCTCGTGCTGCCCCTGCCTCAACTTCGAGCAGCAAGTGGGCAAATCCTTGGGATGAGAAGACATCAAAAAGTTAAACAACACAATAAAACAGGTCTCTCCAAGCGGAGCGGGAGACGCGGGGAAGCTCTGGGCCTGTGGTTCTCCAGCTTCCGCTGCCTTCCCCACCTGGAGGCCCAGGGCAGGTCCCTCCGCGATTTCCAGTCCAGCCGCCAGGAGGTCTTTCACCGTCTTGCCCCCCCGCCTCTCTGTGCCCACACGCCCACCCCACCCACAGACCAGGGCGGGGGGCGAGAGTGTCCCAGCTCCCGCCAGATGGTGTCACCGCACTTCAGTGGCATCCCGGGTAGTGCCGGGTAGTGATTAGAATGTTGTGTCTATGTGAGGTGGTAAAAATTCACAGAATGCCAGAAAGATGTTAAAAACACGAATAGTAGTTTCCTAGACTGATAAAAATAAAATAAACTTGGAAATTACAAATGTCTTCAACCACCAGTTATCAGAACTTACAGTATTTCTCTCCCAGAATTCAACCACTTTGAAGACTGAACACTTGCAATAATTTGTTTTTAAAAATACAATAAAAACTAAGAGTAAGAATTAAATATCAATAAAGTAAATATGAAGTAAAAATAAAGATGTGAAGTCCCTTTGCAAGAGTGACAGCTTAAAAGATTTGTATCTCTGGGTAAGGTAGGCAATGCTCGTCTGTGACCCAAGCTGATTTGTTTTATAAGAGAATGACTTTCAAATTTCGAAAGGGTCAGTACAGTGGAATAGCTCTTTATTTTATTTCAAAATGAAGAGATGGATGAGTGGCATTATGAGTTACGGTTGCCATAACAGAAGCTGGATGAAGCCTAAAATGGAGTCAGTGAATCTGACGGTGCTGAGCTGGGCATCGCGGAGCAATGCTGAGTCTCTGCAGAGCTGGCCCCAGTCTGCTACACCAGGAATAGGAGGTGGACGGTGAATCCGCTGGGCCAAGAAAATGTGTGCATTTCAGAGAGTCTATTTACCATAGAACAGATCACATTCAGGTACACATACAAGTCACAGTTTTAAACATTTTATTATCACTGCTAAATGGATATAAAATTTAAAAATACGTTTGGCATAAAGGGTAAGGAAGTAACCTTTGTAAACAAAAAACTAAAGTGAATATTGAAGTTATACGAGGGTGAAGAAGACACATTCTGCCCTTTAATATGAGGGACGTTTGAGAGGATGAAAGGACATCAGAGCCTCACCCCTGCCCGTGTGGGGAGGCCCAGCGCCGAGGGCGGGGGCCAGGCACGCGGTGCGAGCTTGTAGGGTGGCCTCCGCAGGAGCACTGGCCGAGTAACTGTGAGTCGACATCATATAAGGTACCACGGGTGGAAAGATACCAGAATGCATCGCTGCCCGCAAGGCTCCTGGTGAGAAATGAATGAATGAGTCCGTCAGTCATAAATAAATAAACACATTTAGAATCCTTGTGTGGAAGGCTGGAGTTTGGGGCCAGTTTGGAATCTCATCCGCCAGCACTGGACTGTGATGGCTAATGCCCATCAGCATTTCCCACACGCAGGCACCAGCCGCCTTCCTCCGCCTTGCCCACAGTGACCCTGTGCTGTGAGGTGGGGACCGTGCCGTCCAGGTCACAGGTAACACCACCTGCTCCAGATCCCAGGGGCAGGTGGTGCCTCACGGGCGGATTCAGGCAGCCTGAGTGCAGCTCCCAGGACTCACTTTTAGCCAATATTCACAACTGTGGGGAAGTTACTGTTCATCTCCGAGACTCAGTTCTCAGATCTGCAAAAGGGGAAGAGAATATCACAGCTGACAAGTGACAATTGCGTGTAAATCCATTAAACACTAGCTCTAGGTAGCACGTATGAATGGACTCATACAGTATCTGTCCTTTTGTGAGTGGACTATTTCACTCAGCAGGACATGCTCAAGGTTCATCCAGTTGCAGCCTGTGCCAGAATTTCCTTCCTCGTTGAGGCTGATGGTATTCCATTGTACGCACCCACCGCATTTTGTCTATGTGTTCAACCTGCCGTGGACACCTGGGCTGCTTCACCGTCGGGCTTTGAGGGTGATGCTGCTGTGGGCATCCATGTACAAACATCTCTTTGGGTTCTGAGGAATTCAATTTTAAGTTTTATTTAATTTTATTCACTTTAAATGAAACTGGCCACATGTGGCTAGTGACTACCAAATTGGACGGTGATCTTGAAGTCTTGGCTGTACGTGAGCTCCTGGAATTACCGGCTTGGCAACTCTCATCTCAGATGTGGCAGTGAGGGGAGGCAGTTAGGGCCAGCCCAGCCCTAACTCTCATGCCAGGTCTCGCCTCCCATTAATTTCGCTGATTCTGTCTTGAATTGTACTGAAATACAGAGAAAGAATGGACATTATGACCATCCTGGAAGCGCACCGTGTGGCCATGCATGTGGGCAAATGCACTTTTGTTTTTAACTGTCATTGCACCTGAAGCCTCAGCGCTCGGGCCTGTCCTGATTCTGTTGGACGCAAGGCCTGCGACTGCTCTGCCATTAGGGTCAATTCCCAGCCACTGTGCCGCGAGGGAAGCAGCGAATCACGCTCACGCGGCTTGTCAGGCTCATTATTATAAGCAGATGGCAGCCCGCACACTCCAGTGCGGGCCCGAGAAGACTGACATTATTTCAAATTAAAATCTATAATGCTAATACTCATCTCTGGTCTTTGTGCAGGCTCAAGTGCATTAATCTTCCCAATGATTTGCTGATGTGATGCTGTTTGCACATGAGTGGATCTAAAAGGAGGGCTTTTAACTGAGAATGGTTAACATTTATTCACACAGATTGATAAAAGCTAACATGCAATTTTCTTTACTAGTAGCTCCCTAATAGGAATTAATGGGACATTTTAAAGAGAAATTCCAAGTTCAGAAGAACCAGAAAGAAATACTCCCACAGCAGAGAAGCAATGTCATGGTCCTCTGCCTAATACAACTTCATCAGGTCTTTGTATTTAGGTAAAACTCTGTGGCTGCTCCTCTCTTGGTCGGCTGTGAATGGAAAATGCCACCAAGTGTAACTCTTAGAAGTCGAGTCTCGCTTTAAAAAGCTTTATCATAAATGGTTCTGAAATGTGCACTTTCAAATTGAAAAAGGTGAAGAAAAGTTTTTATAAGAAGATTAGTTGCTGTCCTGTAACTCTTCTATGAAAAGCAATGTTTTATGCTTTCAAAGTCTGTATGTTTTTAACCATATACATGAAGTTTGTTTTTTTTTTTTCTTAGAAAGTGACGTGAATTCTGTTCATCAGGTGTTTGAACACAGGAAAGTTTAGTGATTGATTTTTTTGGTCATGATTTGGATTTTCCACTTGTTTTCTCAATATGTTTTAAGGTTTATAATAAATTTAAAGTATATGTAGGAAGATCAGAGTAAAGAGCATGCTCAGTAGGAAAACTGCTTTTGTCTTTCCTTTTTCAATGTGTAAGGAATTGGCTTAACTGGCATAAATCACACCCATCTCAGGTCATGTATAAGCAAAGAATAGGGATATTTTCTCAATAGACTGAAAATTATATTTTAGATTCAGTAGTTCAGAAAAGAGTCCTCAAAAATGGAAATATAAATATGCACAAGACATATTTCATTAACTGTAATAATAAGGGGACAATAGAGTCATGGGCCTGAAGTGACATTTGCTCTAAAAAGATTGCACTTTTTTTCCCTTTCCTCCCGGGACTGGGCAGAACCAAAGTTCCAATCCATGGGGAGAGTGGGTTCAGCCATGCTCAGGAGATAAACTATCTTGTCTGTATGACCATTAAAAGGGTGGATTATGCACCGATTCATTAAAAACAGACTAGGTAATGTCTTGTTTATCTAATAATGGGAACTTTGTTAAAAGGTGCCCAGCTAAGGCATATTGGTCTAGTAGTCTGAGCTAAGACAACACCTTTCATCTGTGTCATATCCTGCCCTCATTGCTAACCTTAGAATAAGAAAACCCACCTCAAAGCTTCACTTTCAGATGAGATATGCATTAAATAGCTATAAGTTTTATCCCAACTCACTACCCCAGACTTTTTATTTTAGCAAAGCACAATGTTACTTGAGTGACCCCGAATTATCAAAGAAAGGTAAACCTCATGATTTAAGAAGTCAGAGACACATAAACGTACGTGAGATCAATGCCATCAGGGGCTTAACTGAAGGAAAGATTGCTTAAAGAAATGTTCCATTTTATTGGAAAATGCAGTTATATGGAAAATTTCCATTTCAACAATGCCAACAGCCAAATGGGTTATTTAACCACTAACTTTTAGTGGCAGAGGTGATAGATATTTCACAGATCAATTTTTAAAACAATTTTTTAAAAGTCATAACAAATCTGGAAACTAAGGAGCCCTTTCTAAGACACCCTGTTCCCTGACGATGCCTCATATTTCTCTCGGTTTCATCACCACGGACAACCCGCTATCCTGCTGGCCCTCGTCAAAGCCCCTTCGTTCACCTCTTGGTTCGGGTGCTCCACTCGGCTCCCGTGGAGGTCAGCTCTTGAGACCGTCACAGTCCAGGTTCCTGGGCTCATTTCTACCTGAGAAGCGCCCTTTGCCACCCTCTCACACGGCTGGGTGCCAGCTTTGTCTCCAGCTTCCCCAGGAGGGTGCAGAGAAACAAAACGCCAGTAAGCGACTCCCCACCCCTGCCGGGCAGCGCCTGGGGAGAGTCCGCGCCCTCCGGAGCCACCGGAGCTTTGCCCGGCGGACTTGGGCCCCGTCCCTGAGCCGCGCTGATGTCAGAGGTTGCTGTGCTGTGTAAGTCATTCCTTCCAGCCTTTTAACTTAGGTAGCCACATTATTATTCCGTTTTTATTTTTGGAGCCAGAGCAGACACAATCAATTTAATTTCAGTGCTCTGATCATAAACCTCCCTGTTAATATTGCCCCTTTAAATCAGGTGTTTACGAGTTCTGTAAGCACCACCTGGACATTTTACCTTAAGGTCTAAAGTCATTTGGCTACAAATTACTGAACACTCTCTCGCACCTATTTCCTTGGTATGGATTTGATTATTTCTAATTACTGCAGGGCCCCTCTACATTCCAGACATGTGCCGTTCCAGCCACTGCGCCAGCCGAGGGGCGCAGGCTCACGTCCCCTATCAGAGGGGCGGGGCTCCAGGTCGCCCACGCGTCCCCAGCCCTGGGTGACACGCTGAGCCACCTTCCAACCTAGTATGCAGCCGGAGAGAAAGATCAGAACCATTTCATTCATTTTCCCGTTGTGAAGAGAAAGATCCTGCCAGGAGTTGCTGGCATTTCCTTCTGGAAATAGACGCTGACCTCGCATCACACTGTGTGAGTCTTCTCTGGGGCTCTCTTGCCGTGTGTGTGGCTCCTTATAGAAGTGTGTATTTGAGAATGGTGTGAACAGTGGTCCCCAGTACACGTTAGTGCTGTCCCTACCGTGGGAGCTCACGGCGTCCACGCCTGCTGGACTCGATGGCCCCAGCGGGCCGAGGAGCCTGGTGCAGCGACCGGGCTCCTGCTGCAGAAGCGCCCGGTGCTCCTGCCTCGGCCCGACGCCACCGCTGACCCTGCGCACCCTCCCCTGCCGTCCGGCCTGCACGGCAGCTCATCCCGCAGACTGCGCGGAGCCCACACGCTGCTCCGGCTGTCAGAGGCGCAGACGGGGAAGAGGGGTTGCCGCAGCAGGCGGGGCCGGCCAGGCCGCCCACGGCCCCGACCTCCCTGCCCCGAAGCCCCTGCTCCGCTGCAGAGCAGGGAGGGCAGACAGGGGTGAGGCCAGCCCAGGCCCCGAGCACCCCTTCCTCTCTGTACTTCGCGGACTACAGACATGTTCCCTCTGCTCCCAATTTCCTTCACAAACACTGGCGTATTTCCCGGTTTAATTTGACAAACACTCCTGCCTGGGCTGGTGGTTTTCGGTTCAGGAATACGAGGCCGTTAAGAGAAGCTGCGGTTCCAGACCCTTCTCATCCCGGCGCCTGTCAGTGCGGGGCGCCCGGTCACACCGAGCTCCGGGGACTTTGGTGACTGGGGAAACAGGGCTGGGATTCCAACACTGCCTTTCTCTTCTGCAACTCAAAATCTCAGGATAAATCACCTGACTCCGATTAAATGAAAATTGTCCGTAATGAGAAACCAAAGGAGCATGAAACAAAGTCCTTCCCATATCCTGGGCTTCTTGAAAGGGAGGTGGAATCGGAGAATTTGACTCGTGATGGAGATTCGGATGCTTTCACTCCTCCGTCTCTTTCACGATGAAAAGTGACAAACTGCAAGGAAGAAACACTCACTTTGCAGAAATGATCGGACACTAGGCTTTCAATACACAAGTCATGAATTAATGAAAGATCAATTTTTTAATCTGATCTTTAATCATTACTATGAGTTACTATTAATATAATTCTAATCATTAATAACTTTGGCTTGCTACACCACCGTGGACCTAGAAAACCCAATACTATATGCTGACTCCTGTCCTCCAACACCCACACTCCAGCCACCCCAGTAACTCGCAAACCTTTTTCTGCAGCAGCACAATTCTTCAAAGAACAATTTTCATGCCCTGGAAAGGCGATGTATCAAAAGGCTAGGAGCTCCTCTCCCCTCACCAACTCCTGGCCACAAACAACCAAGCACCAGGGCAGGATCCAGGCTCCTCCCAGACCCACGTCTTCCTCTGCCTCAGCCCCTGCACTCGCTGGGCAGCAGGTGTAGGTCTGTCACTTGGGGTGTCTCAGAGAGGTCTGCTTTTCTCCACCACCGGAGAGGAGGGTCACCTCCAGCCTGCCCGTCAACCTCAGCCTCTCCTCTTAACCACCGTCCTGCATTTCGTGCCGGAGCAGTCTTTCTACAGAGCAAATCTACTCAACTTCCTCACTTAAAAGCTAACTTCAAGCCAGTGCCCAAGCACCTTCACAACAAAGTGTAGCCTCTCCCCAGGGGATCCCGGCTGCATCTGCCTCCTAGAATCCCAGGGAAGTTTGTAGAATGCTTTGCTGCCCGGGCTCTAACAGAGACCAATGACACGTGAGCACCCGGGGGTGAGACCGGGCAGGAGGGCTTTCTGCTTCCCAGGTGATTCCAGAGGGCGGCGAGGTTTTGGAAGCTGGTCCTGCTTCAGTCTACCTGACAGAAGAACTGGAGAACTGAGAACTGAGGGCAGCTGTTGGCAAGGACACCTCCTCCACATGTACCTTTCACGAGTCCCCGCCCATCGCCACTCACGGGCACCACAAAGCCCATGGACCCTATGGATCAATTGATTGATTTACTTATTCACTTTTATTTTAAAGGCTCTCAGAGGCATAAGATTGGATTACATGTAACTCATGTTTTGGGCAGACTATCATCAGTCCATGCTGTCTTGCTTCCTTAAGTTATTAATTAGTTATTTTTAATAATGTGTAGTTAGCCCTCTCTATCTGCGGGTTCCACATCAGCAGATTCAAACAACCATGAATCAAAATATTTAAAAAATCATACAATAAAAATAATAAAAATACAATACAGTATAACAATGATTTGCATAGCATTTGCATTATCTTAAGTGTTATAATTAATCTAGAGATTATTTATAGTGTACTGGAAGATGTGCATAAGTTATATGCAAACACTATGTCACTTTGTATAATAAAGGACTTGAGCATCTGAGAGTTTTGATATCCACAGGGGCAGGAGTGGGGGGGATCCTGGACCTCATCCCCCTCAGGTGCCGAGGGAGGACTCTAACTAGCTCTCAGGTGTGACCTTGATAGTAACTTACCTGCAACCACAAGTTGCACTCCATCTTTTTCCTCTATCTCCTTCCACCCCTGATACAAATCATCTCTATTCTGTGTTCATTATTCTCTTTCTTTCCTTTACTTACAGTTTTATTCCAGCTATATATATTCCTAAAATTACATATACATATATGATCTTAGTAATTTTTAAGTATTTTAAATATTTTGTTGAATGGGTCTGTAGTACTGTATTAGTTGGGGGGAGAGAAGGAGAGAGAGATTTTAATGAATTGGCTCCACTTTCTTTAAGACATCTTTTAATATACAGAAGTTTTTAATTTTAATATGATTGAACTTACTTATCTTTTATAGTTAATGCTTTTTTGCGTATTGTTGGAGAAATATTTTGCAGTATTAAATTCTAAAAGATATTAACATACATTTTCTACCAAGAATTTTAATGTTTTCATTTTTATTATTTAAGTTCTTTATCTAGAGTTAATTTTTGTATTTGGTATGATGTAGGAATCCAAATATATATATATATATATATATCTTTTTTATTTTTACCAAAAATCAACTTTCCAGCTCCTTTTATTAAATAATTATTTCTTTTCCCATTCGTCTGTCAAGCCACCTCTGTCACAAACCAAAGTTCCACGCTTGCACAGTTCTGTTTCTGGGTTCTTTATTCTATCATATTAATCAATTTCTGCCTGCGTGCTTGCTACATTTATTGAGATGTTTCACTCTGCCATAGTGACAGGTGGAATAAATGAATATGCTAATAGGAAAAACTCATAAATATAGTTAGATAGTAAGTAATAACCTGTGTGATAGAGCTTCTCTTAAGTAGAATATAAATGTGTGTTCAACATAGATTTTTAAAAATGGCAGTATTAAGAGTAACGCTTATAGTAATAAAGGGATAGAAGAACCTAGCTAACATTAAGTAACCATAAAGCCTGGACCCGTTACCTACACATTGACAGCTATACTGCACATTCTTTGGTGACCTTTGTTCTGACTGCATGCATCTTTTACACAAACTATTGCTCAGCAGTAAAAAGTGAGTTGCAGCTATGGGCAATGTACTTGTCGCTGCATCTTCTGGTAGAGTAACAGTGTGACTCTAGACCCCTTCCCTCTGCTGAATCCTTGCTCACTTTACTCTGGTTCTCAGACCCACAATCTTACACTGTCACTGGGCAAGGCTAACATGGAAGGTGGACGGGGTGGGGAGTGGATCTTGTGTAACAGAATATTCAGACATTCAGATCGTGTGGTCCCTTGGTTCTGCCTCTGTTTACACACTACTTTAAGTGTTTAACTTCCCAATATCTTTCCTCTTGTGTCTTGCTGAATATTTGTAAGTTCTTCTAAAACTATGTGATTCTAGCATGCTAATTTGTTTGTGAACCTCTATGGCTCCATGGAAAAATGGAGTGCTTGCCTGTGGTGTACTCGCCCGTTGCCATTGCATCAGAGTAATTTCCTACCTTGGTATAATTTCCACCCCTGCACCAGCACCACACAGTTTTAATCACAATAGCTTTATCATGATAATGGCTTAACATCTGGTAGGCTAACCCCACTCCAGGTTCTTCTTCAGCTATTCATGGTTCTTTGCTATTTCAAGTACATTTCAAAATCATCCAGATAAATTCTTTTTATCTATAAATGTGGTATATCTTTTTCTGTATTTATGTCTTCTTTAACATCTCTTAATAAAAGCTTTATATAATTATTTTTTCCTGTAGACTTACGTAGGCACTTAAAGTCTCTGATACTACTGTAAATGGTGTGTTGCATTTAATTAAAACTTTCAATCATTTGCCACTGGGACATAGAAAGTTGATTACTTTTGTATATTAAGCTTATATCTAGCAACCTTGTAATTTCTACTGTTACACTAGTCTTTCTAGGGATTAAAAAATATTTTCAAAATATAAACAATCATTATTTTAAAATGATGAAAGTGTAAGGGTACCACATGTAGTATTTTATTCCTCTATTTTCTTTTGTTTTATTTATTTTGTTTTTATTATATTTTGTTTTATTATATATTATATTTATAATATAATATTATATTATATTTTATTATATATTATATTACATATATGGCAAGGACCTCTGATAAAAATTTGAATATAAGTGATGTTACCGGGCATCATTATTTCTAGTTTTGGAATAAATGGTTTTAATGTTCCCCACTTTTATTAGCTTTGCTCTATGTTTTTATACATATATTATTTCAGGTAAAGAAAGGTTTTTTTTTTAATTATTGAGCCTTTTTTGTTGTTGTTTTTATCATAAATGTGTATTTCCAATACTGTTTCTACTAATATAATTATTGAGATGGGCATATGGTTTCCTCTTTTATTCTGTTAATTATAATGTATCTTATAAATTACATTTATCAATTTTTCTAATATTAAGCAATACTTGCAATTCAGGATAAGTCAACCTTGTTAAAGATGTAATATCATTTCTTTACAATTATTGTGTTTCTTTGTTAAAATTATATTTAAAGTTTTTGCATTAATATTCATGACTGAAACAGACCTGTCTGTTTCTTCTTGTAGTGTATGCGTGTGTGTGTGTGTGTGTGTGTGTGCATGTATGTGTTCCTCTGTTTGTTTGTTTGATTTTTGGTTTTGGGACAGGCTTATGATAAGAGTTTCCAGATGAGCTGAGCTGTCTCCTCCTATCCTGTTGTCTAGCAGAGTTGGCTTAAAATAGAGACTCCTGGAAGTTTGGGACTTGTTTTTTTTTTTCTTTTGAGGAAGTTTTTAACCACCATTTCAATTTATTTACTAGTTATACTAGTACTTGAGAATGCTGTTTTTTCTTGAATCAGTTTTTGGAAGAATATAATAATTATCACAATTTAAAAATTTTGCAAATGTATAATTTTTCCAAAAATCCATTCATTACTCTAAACGTTCAAAGTTGTTAGCGTCTGTTTTTCCTCACGGTTCCTGGCTTCTGACTCCCGCAGCTGCTGTTACAGCGAACAGGATATCTCCCTCTCTGATCTTCCCTTGCCCTTTTTCCACCTGCCAGGGCAGAATGCTGGCCTGATTGTGGGTCATAAGATCCTCATTCCAGAGGGTTCTGACCTATACCCTGGAAGAAGAAATGTCTACAGAGAGGCCACGAAGCATCTGAACAGTGGGGCCTTGCTGGGTGTGGGTCACACCCTTTCTGTCCAGTCACGTTTGCAGGGTCGTCCGCTCTACAGTCCTGCCTGTCCAGTGAAGTCTCCAGAGAGGCCCAGGAGGACGGTTCAGGGGCTTCCCGAGAGCAGAACAAGAACTCATCCCCGTGCCAGGAGGGGAGCACACCCCAATTCACGGGAACAGAAGCTCCTGTGCTTGGAGTCCTCCCAGACGTTGCCTGTGTATCTCTTCATTGTGCTGTTTATTTGTATCCTTTAAATTATCCTTCCTAATAAATCATTAAACATAAGTTTCCTGGCCTTCTGTGAGCCACTCTAGCAAATTAATCAAGCCCAAAGAGAGGGGTCATGGGAACCTCAGCTTGCAGCTGGTCAGTCAGAAGTTTGGAGGCCCAGACTTGGGACTGGTGTCTGAAGGCAGGGGGCAGGGGACAGTCCTGGGGACCGAGCCCTCAACCTGTGGGATTTGAGGCTATTTTCAGGTAGATAGTGTCAAATATGAATTGGAGGACACCCAGCTCATGTCCACCACAGAACTGAGTGCTTTGTTCTGGTGGGGAGAAATCCCCACATATTTTGGGGTCACAGAAATCTTCTCCATTGACTGTTCTTGTTTTGATGTGAAGGCAGGGAAGAAACAGTTTGGATTTTTTTCTAACAGCATGCAACTTGTATCTTCCCCCAGATAAGCCTTTCATCACTTCTCTCTCTCTCTCTCTCCCCTCGACCTTGATTCATTGATGCCAATAAATCCATATATATATGGATATATATATATATTTGGAGACATATACATATATATTTGATTGTATTTATGACCTAATCTTCAAGAAATGCCCATAGTGTAGTGACTATATAATTAAATTTGCATTATATATTCTTCAATACATGGAAGCCTATATATTTTACACATTTGAACACTTATATATACCTCTGATATTTTCTTGATGGGATATTTGCAAATTTAAATCTAAGAGAAATTACAATTAATGTACTTTAATAAAATAAGTAAAGAAATAAAAGAAGTATCCCATGAAGAGCTAGTCCAGCTGGCATTTGTATATTAACATCTCTTATTTCTTCTGTTTTTTAAAATTTTAATCTGTATAAATAGGGAACACTTTCTTAATCACTGTAGTAAATTATTCTATTCACTACAAGCATAAAATAGGTTTTTCAATTCAAATTCTTTCACAAACAGTTCCATTTATTCTGTTCCTTTCATGACGAAGCACCTGAGATTGATTTTATAGCAGACTACGCTGTCTGGTGCCCTGGGAAAGTCCGAACTCTGCTGACCTGTAGAGCTATGATCGTTCCTCCACTCAGATTTTGTGAAGATGCTGAAATGGTGTAGACAGGCAAGTCTGACATACGGTACACGGTATATTACTACAACCCAGAGAGAAAATTACCCATTTCTTTTACTGCAGAAGTTATTTTAGCCATTTCTATTTTATACATTAATGATTACAGAGACCCTAGGTACTTTTGTGTTTCATAATAATTTAAACTTCAGTTTCTTAAGATTAAGTATAATTAATATATCAGCAACTTAACTCTTAATAGCTATTATCAAATACTTAGATATTGCAACAAACTTGTCAAAGATAGTCTCCCATTTAGAAATTCTATTTAGAATATTAGGTCTATGTTCACAGGTAGCTGAGAAATTTTGCTTTAAAACCAAGTGTATGCTGTGCCTAAAACTGTCCTTAAAACAGTTTTCCTTCAGGAATACTACTGTGACATCATCTCTTTATATTAAGCTAATTGTAGAGTCTTCCAATTATATAAATTTTACTTTTGTTTAATTACAGTATTACAGGATTTTCTACTCTTAGTCATAAACACATCAAAGTTGCTAGTGTTGTTACATGCAATGAAGAAACTTATTTCCTAAATCCCTAGTTCCCATCTTTCACATGCATTTGCCCAGTCAGTGTGACTCTGTCATCTCTGTCACTGTGACTCTGTCATCTCTGTCAATGTGACTCTGTCATCTCTGTCACTGTGACTGTGTCATCTCTGTCAAGTGAGGCATGGCCAGCGATATGCTTCGAGATGTTTCACAGTTTGCTCCTCTAGAAAGAAGAAAACAAACCCTGATGCTTAGTGTTTGCTGAGTTCTCTGGTTTACATAGTCTCAGCACAGCCAAACTCAAGCCACCCATGTGCCAACGCTGAGCACAGAGGTGAAAGGATGGATGTGAACAATAAACCTTTGGAAGTTGGCTAGAGCCAGATCCAGCAGGGTTTTGTTTTTCTCAAGAAAAAGAGAAAGAAACTATAATTTCTTCTTTATTTCAGTCAGTTGCCCATGTTCTTGAGTAAGAAAGACAGTGCTGGGACTTTTACTTCCATCTTGTAGGATGTTTCAATGCACAAAATCCTGCAATGCATCATTTCCACCCAGTGCTTGCTCGCCAGTGCCTAAGGTGACTGCAAACCGCACTTGAGCTCTCTGTGCTAAACCCGTGCAGCGCTATCCTCTCACCTGGCTTTGAGATGCAACTGCATTCATTTTTCTTCCCTCCCAAGCATAGCATCATGAGCTTTTATTGCAATAATTGAAGAAGGGCAGACTTGAGAAGTCACCTGCTAGAAAGCACAGTCACTTGGGAATCACTGCCTCAGCCACCTGAGAGGGAGAAATGGAACGGGCTGAACGGACTCTCCAGGACAGCTGCCCACACAGGCACGGGCTAGTAGCCTGCTGTCGAGGGGAAGGAGTGCCGTCTTGTATTCTGTGTTTTGAAGGTGTAAAAATTAAAGTTTCCTGAGAACCCCAAGATGGAGTCTCTATGGTGGGAAAGAAAAGGAGGCAGCCCAAGGTCCAGGAGTGCGCAGTTTCTGGACTCTGCCTTTCCTCGGGGCTCCTGCGCTGTGTGAGTGGAGCCGACAGAACAACACACTGATGCAGCCACCAGAGCCCAAGCCTGGGCCAACTGTGTGTCCTCTTTAACCAGTGGGAGAAGAATTCATCCTGCCCATCCATAACCATGACAGTGTGCGTGGGCCCTGCAGCCCAGAATCCTCAGGATAGCTGTGTGCTAGGATGCCCAGAGCCTACATTTAAAAGAAATGAAGAATTCATGAAGAGTCAAAATTGTAAATGAGCTAATGGTACCTCAATGTTCTTCCCTTTGGTAAGAACACCTGGTTCTCCCTGCTTTGCATAAACCCCAAACGTCTTAGAAATTCAGACATAACAGAGAACCAGAGAGGAGAGGTGCTGGACCCCTTGATAAAATGTAGCAAGAGCTACAGGGATTAATTAGAAACAATGTAACACTTACTGTATTTTATGAAGCAGTTTATGATAATTACATGTGACAATGCTGTACTGCTAAAATGGGCAAATACTATTAAACACGCCTTCGTTAACAAGAACTTGCTTCATGGGTTGTGATTTTCCTAGAATTGCACCTTAGAAGAATGTAGTTTTCTCTCCAATGAGAGCTGAAAAGGCCATGGTCATCCACCTGCAGCGGAGCCCCAGGAGAGGTGCGCAAGGGAGCCGCGCGGGAGGAGCACTCAGGGTAAAATTCCTTGTGTGTCTTCTTCCTCATCTTTGAGTCTAGCCAGGTGCAGAGATCAAGGCCTTCTCTTCATGAGGGCTTTTTATAACAGAGCAATTGTGCAACCTTGTCTAAGGACAGATGCAAAAGGCGACATAAAGTATGGCTGTGACCATCACTAATCAACTCATTGAAAATGATTCATAAAACCGCAAGGAAAGACTTAAACCAAGAGTGTGAATGAGAGAGAAGGAGAGCATTGATTACGCTGCCATTGATCTTTTCAGACAGCAGGAGTTTAGAATGGACTTCGCAGAGAGCATGGAGTTCTCGTGTGCAGAATGCTTACACTTCATAAAAACTAATGTTAATTTAGTTCATTTAATTTGTTGTTTCTTTACAGTCTCCTACTTTAACAAGATTAAAAGTTTACCCAAGGAATCAACCTTACCCTTTCTCCAGCGCATACTGTCTTGACCATAGAAGGCCAACTTAAGCCAGACCACGGTTCTGTCACTAACAGGGACAGGTGGAGTAGGCGCAGGAGCCCTGCGGGGTTTAACTCTCCTTGTGGCGAATCCTCACTGCCGGCAGCAGAGTCAGGCCCAGCCCACGGGACAGCGGGAGGAGAGAAACAGGCTGCTCAGGATGAAGGTGCCAGGACACCTGTGGAAACCAAGAGTCCAGAGTGTCCCTTAGTTTTCTGTCCCCCTGGGCATGTGTTCATGCCGCCATAGTTTATTTCCATGGCCTTCGTCACTGCTCTCTGCCCGCCTGCACTATCGGACAAAGAGATACATGCAGATGCCATGCTGCAGAAAATCCTCAAACTATACTGCATGCCCTATGCTCTCTGTGCGTGGGGATGTGGTTTGAGACACGCTCATTCCTTCGTCCAGAAACAGAAGTACTCCCGCAGCTGCTCGGGCGTGGCAGCGCCTTCTTGGATCGCGCAGGAGCACAGCGCCAGGAGTGTCATGTTGCTGTCCCGCAAGACAAGTTCATGAAGTGGCCAAAACCTCCCGGACATAATTGCACCAGGATGAGTATTTGTGCCAACATCACGTTACCAGTAGGGGAGACTCCCCCAGGGGAGACTAGTTCACTGTCTGCGGGACTAGCTGGGACATGCACTTGCCTTTTAGAAAACTAGTGAAGCCGTCAGTGACAAGTACCCTGGGCTGGGTGCTAATGTGAGATCACGTCGGACAGCACATGCTCTGCACATTTCGCAGGGAACGCTTGTTCCTCCTTTCACGGCAGGAGAAGCCAAGCAAGGAAAGCTGCCCATCACCACCCACAGACACGGGAGCAGCTGAGCACTGAGGCCCCCCTCGGTGGGACAGCTGTAGAAATGATGACGACCCACAAGAGAACGAGCACAGACTGTTTGCGCAGAGCCTGCTACAGTGAGGCAGTCACACACTGTCACTTGAGCTTTCTGGCAGGTATAGAGGTGGGAAGGCTTTATAGTGGAGGGAAAAAAAAAGACACGGCTCAGGTGTGCTCTGACTGGGGACCGTTGGCCTGGGGCAGCTGGGAGGCCGACCAGACGTGGGGCGTCCTATGTGGTGGGTTGGAGGAGCGTATCTGGCTTCCTCTGCCGAGTCCCGAGCTGGAAATAGGGGCAAAAAACAGAGACACTGGCCTTCTGTGATGGAGCCCTGGCCATTCCGGGTGACGGCTGCACAGGCTGGGGGCCAGAGTTCTGCCTTCACATACGGTCCGGCCATTGTCTGTTTACGTGTTGTCCATTTGCACTGAAGTCTACCCAATAATGTGATTTTCTGCTTAAACTAAGCAGGTTTTATTACTTCAATGAAGAATTTTTCCTGGTCTACATAAGTAGAGAGGAATAAACAATCATCTCTTCTTGTTTGATATTGAGTTGAAAGATCTTATGATTTTGCAAGCCGAGCAACACCTGCTGAAGACGATGTCTAGGGCTGGTTGTGTTGCTGTGTCTCCAGGAAGAGCTCTGAAGCCCAGATGTTGAAACAGAGGAATCTGTGGGTTTTCAGCATTCCTGTCGAAGTCAAATAAGACAACTGCAAAGAGAGAGAAGATGTAACAGGAGCATAAAACTAAATAATCTAGGACAGTAAGAGTTGTTTGGAGTTTGTGGAAAGTTTTTAGGACTCTTGTAACCAGTCGACCTCCTGGTATTAAGAAGGAGAATGGTGAATCAATGACCCAGGATGGAGAAATCTGGAAACCTGTTTTATCAGAGATGTGATGCTCAGAAGGGAAAGGTAAGGTCTCCACAGGAGGATGCAAAGAGGAGACGTTGTCTGCCAGGAAGCTGGCATATGTCCTGTTGTGAGGGATTAGAGCAAAATCCCTCTAACTGAGGATGAGACTGGCGTCTGGTCACCCATCCTAGGTCAGAGCTTCCTCAAGGCACCCAGCAAGCCGGTGCTTGGGGTGGACAGGACGGTTCCATATCCCAGGTGGAGACAGCCCGGCCACGCCAGCACAAAGCCAGCAGGGTCAGAGGGGATGCTGACAAGGGTTACAGGTGAGACATGAGGGTAAAAGGGACAGACCAGAGCAAGCATTTGTTTCTTATAAAGAAGTGACGGAAAGATGGAGTCGGCGTGACGAGTACGCAGATCAGCAAACTCCAGACACTCAGCTCCCGGGTCCCACCACAGGGACTTGTCACTGGTTTCCACATGGCCTCTCCCGTCCGGGGCACAGCAAACTGGAAACTGTTCTGGAATGAACTTGTCAAACAAAGGGTTGGTGAGAAACGGGACTTACAAGTGCCGCATTGCGGGGTCCCGCAGCTCCCGTGTTCTTTCTGGGCCCTGATGGACAATCACAGTGTGCCTTGACAGCTCTGTGACCCAGTCAGAACAAGGCTTTTCCAGCAGGCTTGAACCCAAGCATGTCCCCAAGCACTGATAAAGGTAACCAGGTTGCGGCCCAAAACACTGAATGAAAGCAGCCCCCACCCTGAGCCAGATTCCTTAAACTCCGCACGCTGAACCCCCTCACTGCGGACATGACTGGGAAGGACGCCCCTTTCTCTCGCTGTCTGTCGAGAGGATCCCTGCAGCCCTCTGTATGGACGTTCGCCTAACAGATTCTCTGGACCAGTCACCCTGGCGCTGAGCGCGCTCTGTTTCTGCCCGTCTCTGGGTGGCTTGGGGTACTTCTTTGTGGGAATCCCCTGCCACTGCTTTTGGGGTGACTCCAGCCTCAGTTTAACAGAGTGAAACAAAATGAAGAGCTCTTTCAAAAGAAACATCCGTTTCCCACCATATACACTTGTTTTTATTTGAATACTTGCTCAAAATTGGGTAAAAATTGACAAATCGGCACTACACGTATGATCCCTAAGGACGCTCCCAGGAGCCCTACAAAGCAGAAGTGGCCACGGCTGAGGTGCCACCGCTGGAACACGAAAAGGCTCTTTGGCAAGGATGTGGCAGCATCCGGCTTTGACCAAATGTTCTGTTTCTAAGACCGTTGCTCCCCGGACCAAAGGCTACTTCATATCCAATGCACGCATTTTCCCTGGGTGTACTACAGTGTTTATATACTTTTCAAGTGATAAAGAAGGTATCTGTGGTGAAAGTCCTTCAACTCTTTAAACAGGCAAGCATCTGAGGTCAAAGACAATGTGTTTACTGAGGAATGCAGTTTTTTCTTTGTTTTGGTGTGACCCATTGAAACATAAATATTCTTGTATTCTTCTCTCTTTAAAGTTTAACTTTTAAAAATGACAACTGAAAGTATCATACCCATTAAATATTAAGAATTTTCAATCATCGAAATGTTTTGGAGTTCTCTTTTTAAATTAAATATATTCTCTCTGGAAGTTGGTATGTAAAAGAAAATAAGAGGGAAAAGAGCGAAACGTTAATACCATGAGAGAACAACGTAATTAAATCTGAATCGCAGTGCAAATTTCACAGAAGAACGTCTATATCACACATGACATCTACATTAATACCAAGGAACTTACGTTTTGATTCATGTTGTTACAATATGTACAAAACAAATTACTAAAGCTTGGGATATTATTTTAAACTGTGAACAAAACAATGGATTTTAGTGAATGCCAGTTTTGCTGTATTGACGGTAATTGTACATGTCCTCATAGGCTTATGAAACATTTAATAATTCCATCCAGCTTGGAAGTAATTTTCTCTCTTCTGCAAGGCAACTGAAGTTCCTGCCGCCCTGTTCTCACAGCACGGGAGAGCCGTGGATTGAAATGTTTAAATGTCTTGTAAGCGCACAGCGTTTCCTGATTGGAAAATAATCAGCAGGGTCACTGCGTGCAAATCCCCGGTTGGCTACGAGGGGGCCTGGCTGGACCTCCTTCCCGCTTCCAACTCAGTGAGCAGACGTTCTCTACCTTGTTTACTATCTTCTTTATCTTTTGTAAAGAACTAAGGCTGAGAACAGGCTCGTTTGCTAAATACAAGATAAAAGTTCCAATGTGTATATCATGCTAGCATTTACTCCTACAAATAACAGAACATGTTGCATATTATATTTCTAAATAATCACGTAGAGTAGCTTAGTGACAATCTGTTTACATGATTTGTCCTCGTTTTCATTGCATCTTTTATCATTAAACAAATATTTATTGAGTGTTTGCTGTGTGCCAGGCACTGTTCTAAGTGCCAGGGATAGAGCAGTCAATTAAAATCGAAGTGCTAGACTTCTGCTTCCACTTAAGATGTAGAATGGAATTACGAGTTCTGCTTCTATCCTAATAAGGAAAAGAAGCCAGATGATCTATAAAGTCACACGTTTTTATTTAGGCCTCCAGAGAGCTCGTGTAACAAGGCAACCAAGGAAACAGACTCCCAGAGAGAAATAAATTCCTCAAAGGAAAGGCAAGACAAATAAACCTTCACAGTTTGGGTGGAGCATATGAGAAATAGGTAGTCCCATTTTGAGTAGATATCCAGAAATCAGATAAATTTTTAAAACAATTCCTACAGACCCAGTGAGAGATACTCTGTCCGTTTGGAATAGCTGGGGGCCCAGAAACAGGCAGGATTATACTCACTCACAACCGCTTTTCCCTGGGCCTTTGTCAGGCAGGGGCTCATTAAAAAAGTCAAGGGCAGGGCAGGAGAGCCGTGAGGGCAGCGGGATGTGCAGGGGTCACTGGAGGGTCCTGCAGGGTGGACACAGGACTGGGCTGGCTTCTCCAGGGTTTTTCCCCTACAAATCAGAAGACTTGTGTGTGTAGGGTGGCACCAACGCTCTTGCCCACAGGACATGGGCAAAGCTTCCCTGTTTCTGGTGGATGATAAAAGCAAAATACTTACACTGAGAGCAAAGAAAGAGCAATAGCCTATCGGGCGCAGCATCCTGCACCAATACCACGTATGGGGCTACCACTCTTGGCAAGAGAAGTGGAAAAGCCCTTTCCAAGATCAATTGGAGACACAAGAAAGACTTTAATTCCATGGCTGGGAACACTGAGAAAGCCCAGCCCTGAGCCCCAGGTGCATGGGGTCTACCTAACACAGAAGCTGGACTCAGGAGAGAGAGACCCTGCCCTGCCCATTATGAGCCTAAAACCAGGCATCAAGCCTGCTCTTTGGGAAGGGCTAACGCTTGGGTAGACTCCACTCCACCCTGTGGCAGGGAAGTGCAGGGCTGGCTGGAAGCTGAGGGGAAAATCACTAGGTAAAGCTGTTCAGCTCCTAAGCCTCCCCTGTGAGCCCAAGGTACCTGCAGCCTGCGGCAGAAGAATTCAACACCTGTGAGGAAGCCAAGGCAATGACAGCAGGAGCAAGACCCTGCTCAGCTCGACTCCTGCTGGGGCTGAGGCAGCAGCCAACACTCGGCCTGGCGGAAGAGGCGCCTTTCCCAGCCACATGCTAGTTCCGCAGTCTGCACGCTATTTGCCCACAGCACTGGGCATTCAACAGAAAATATGAGGCACGTAGAAAAGAAAGACAACCCATTGTCTGGAGATAAAGCCGTGGAGAGAAACAGAATCAAAGGTAACCAGAGTTAGAACTATCAAGCAAGGACTTTAAAATAACCGCAAATGTTGCATAATCTAGGACAAAGGTAGACAACATGTATAAACAGATGGAAATTTTCAGCAGAGACAAAAACAGTACAAATGAGTAAAAGGAGACACTAGAAATAAAAGAGATGGTGTAAGAGATAAGGAAATCCTTTAACAGCTTTTTTAGTAGACTAGGAACAGCTTAGGAAAATTAGAATAGGTCCAAAGAAGTTATCCAAAACATAAAGGAGGAAAAAATATTTTAAAAAGTTATAACATGTTATCCAATAACCATAGGGCAATTTCAACAGTCTAACGGATGTATAATTAAAAATGCAGCAGGAAAAGATAGAATGAGACAGGAAAAGATAGAATGTGACCAAGAATTTTCCAAAATTAATGAAAGACATCAAATTACAGATCCAAGAAGATCAGAGAACTCCAAGCAGGATGGAAACACATTTCACAAAGCACTTAGACATGTCACAACTGAACTACCGAAATCCAAAGATGAGGACAGTGTAAGATGAAGACAGAGTGAAAACACACATTACACAGAGTAACAGAGACATAAAAAGCAGCACGGCTTGTGTCAGAAACTGTGTAAGATAAGAGACAATGCAATGGCATCTTTAAAGTACTGAAAGATTTAAAAAGGGACACTGTAGAATTATTTACCCAGAGGAAAATTATCTTTCAAAAATTAAAGTCAATATTTCTTAACAAAATGGAAACCAAGAGAATTCATGGCTGGCAGATATGTACAACAAGAAACACTCCAGCCAGTTCTTCAGGCAGAAGAATCATGACACCAGGTGGGAATTTGGATCTCCAGGAAAAAAGAAAGATCACCAGAAATGGTAACTATGAATGTGAGTATAAAATATCTTCTTTCTTATTTTTAATTGATTTAGATATAATTGACATTCAATAGCAAAAAATAATAATCATGTATTATAGGTTTAAAACATAAATAAAAATACTACAAAATTGTACAAATGATAGAGGGAGGAATTGGAAAGATGTTATTGCAAGATTCCTACACTGTACATAAAGTGTTAAAATGTTATTTAGGGTAGACTGTTATAATAAATCAAGTGTACTTTGTAAATTATAGGGCAGACAGTAAAAAAAAAAGTGAGGTATACCGAGTAAGCTATTAATAACTTGCCAATAGTAAATGTTAAAGTAGAATAATAGAAGCACACAATGCAAAGGAATGCAGGAAAAGTAAAAGGAACAGCGAACAGATGTCAAAACAACTAGCGAGACCGGAGGTTTGAGCCCAGCCACACCTGTAACCGCATCAGATGCAAGTGTTACAGGTAGAACGTTATAAACAAAAGAAAGGAAAGGTTAGGCCACACAAACGCAGATGAAAAAATGTTTGAGTGATACTTAATTTACTCTGCTTAATTTCTATGCAATAGGGTTTTACAGCAAGTAGGTACAGAGTTGTCATATCCAAAAGATGTAGTAGATGTTCTGAACATGTTTTTTATATCCATAATCCGTCAGCTCTATTCAAACTCAACAGATTTCTTAAAATTACATGTTGATCTCTTCAAATATTTAACATAACATCGTAATAAATAAAAGATTATAGTCCGCAGTCCACAAAGGACCTATCACAGTTTTCTAGCTGGTGGTGCTTTTATTTTTGTGTCACCATCTGGCAAGTGTCTGTCTGAGTGCTTTTAGAAGCCAGAATAAGTCAAATTCCCACTGACAGAAGCCCAGCACCACCATTAAAGCTGAGATCACCTGGCTTCTGTCAGCACGAGAGGGCGGGGCAGTGTCACTTGGGAAACTGTGGATGTTGAACCTGGCAAACCTAAGCTTTAATGCCATTCTGAAACTCATTAATTGTGTTATCTTGATAGCATTTAATGACCCTTTTCATTTCCTCACTGGAATGGGGCATAACGATGATAATATGACTGGTTGTTGGGAGGTTTAAGATATTTATGAATAATCTTAAAATATCAGGTTTCGGTATTTCACAAGTTAAAATAGTTCTGATAAACCCATATTGCAGGCCTGGTTGATTTGGAGTACTCTTCTCTTTCAGGGGAATTGTTTTTCTAACTGAGCATCTAAATCCCTTGTAATTCTCCTGGATTTTACATTAATCTCAGGAACTTATTTTGCCCCTGGAAGAAGAGTTTGTTTCAAAGCACAACCAGGAAGATCACCGAGTTGGGAGTAACACCTGCTGTTCCTTGACCCCCGATGATGGGGACGTGGTGAGACCCCACCACGGGTGGGAGACACCAAACCTTCGCACCATCACAGTTTGCAAACTCCCGTCCTGGGAGCAGGGCGAGGTTCCCACCACGTTCCGGGCTGGTGGCCACTCTTCTGCAATCATGGATGACTTCTTCATCCTGCTCTTTGGTAAGAAAGGTCACATAAAGTGTTTTGTGTTGCTTTCTACTTTAATTGAAGAATAGAAATTGTGAACTATTTTTCCAAAATCACCTTATAAAGTAACAAGTTTAATGATGCCTAAAAAGGCAAAAAGCTAGTCTCACAAATGTACCATGCGTTTTTTTTTTTTTTTTCTTGGTCCACATTGTTGTCTATATTATAACCAACTCATGAAAATATGGAACAAGAGGGTCTTTCTTAATCCTGTCTTCTCTTTTTTAGATATTTAGAGGGAAGGAGATCCTCTAAAGTGTTTATTTCCTGAAATGTTCTCTTTTTCCACAAAGAACTTACAGGTGTTGATTTTAATTTCACAGTTTAGCTATGTGAAACACAAAAATGTTGTGATGTTTCCTTAATAGACAGGGAAACTGAAACAATAAATGTTAAATGTTGCATCTAAAATGTGCAATGCAGAACGTGAAAGTCGTCATTACCAAATTGGAGTCACCAATGTCAAACCTGACAAAAGGGAGTAGAGGCTGTGCAGGGAGACGCCCTCTCACACATCTGCCTGCAGACAGGAGCTAGGACAAGAGACTCTACTCAAACCAAACCTTGCACAAAGATGATTTCCGTGAGGACGCCTGCCCAACAACTGCCTGTCCCACTGATGGATTGACACTGCCCTTGTTATTATCCTGGTAGCCAAGGATAATTGTTTGGAAACAATGAATGCAACCTCCTTCATTTTGCCTTTAAAAACCTTCCTTCCTCTGCCTCCCTGCACACACCTGTGATCCCATGCCGTGCACGTGTCCCAGAGGACAATCTGCTGCTACTCCTGAGCACACTCTTTGCTCCCGAGAGTCAGTCTGTCTGCTGTTTATTTTAGGTTGACACACCTCAAACCAGGAGCATCAGGAAAAGCTCTGGTTTGAGATGCAGCGAGGATGGACACGCCCGTGGTCTTGCTCCTCTGCTCTATCCGCCCAGCTCTGCTAAACAGTGTCCCCAGGGGCTCAGACAGAACTCAGCGTTGCTCACAGATCTGGACAAAACGGACCCCTCTCCTGCACTTTGCCTTCAGGAGGACCTCACTGTGGCTTCATTTGGCCATGTCCCTCCCCACAGTGAGGCCGTGCCCCTCCTCAAGCCCTATCCTCGCATCCAAGACCCCATGGTTTCCCCCAAATGACCCAGACATACCTCTGAAACCGGCATGAGATTCTGTCCTACATCCACTGGGGGTGGACTCAGCAGGTACCATGCACCCCTGAGGGTGGGTGCCGTGATGGGGGGTCAGAGCTCGGACACGGGGGCTGCGGTGCCCACAAGTGTGTGTGTGAGTCCCTCACTGACCCTTTTGTGACCAGCTGTGGGGAGAGAAGCAAAGTAGCCTGACCAGGGCCCGGAACCTGAGGAGTCTGAGAATCCTGCCCTGAAGTCTGGCTTTCTTGGTCCTTACGAAGATTTATTTGTCAAGAGTAAAAGATGCAATATGTCTATTTTTAATACTCCGTTAGCTTGACTTATTAACTTTTAAATATTTATACAGATGGTACCTGGGCTCTCCTTTGAATTCTTGCCCAAGCCCCTGCAAATGTGAAGGCTTGGCAGAGAAAGACTCGCCCTCACTCCCCTCAGCCAACCTACAAAGCCTTTGTCCTCTGTCTCCAAACACGGCACAGATCCACCCTTTGTGCTGTGTCCCTGGCCCAAGCCCCCGCCTTTCCTTGCTTGCAAAAGCCTCCAAAATGCTCCAGCTTCCGCTGTCTCCCCCAGGCCCCAGCCAGAGCGGATCATGGTGCTTGTCTTCCTGAAAGTTCCCCACTGATTTTCCACCACTTTTTTCTTTAAATAAACTTTTTATTTTTCTAATGGCTTTAGATTTACAGAAAAGTTGTAAAGATAATAGTTTTCATGTTCCCTACACCCAGTCTCCCCTGCCATTGACATCTTACGTGAGGGTGATACATTTGCCATGAGAAATAAAACCATATTGAAATATTATTATTAAATAAACTCTGTACTTTATTCAGACTGCCTAAGTGTTCACCTGATGCCTCTTCCTCCTCCAGGACCCCCCGCAGGGCACCCCTTGCATGTCGCTCTGGTCTCTTCACACTCCCCGTGGCTGTGACAGTGTCTCAGACTGTCCATGCTCTCGTTCCCCTCGACAGCTTGGAGGAGGACTGGGCGGGCGTTTGGTAGAAAGTCCTCAGTGGGGATTTGTCTCATGTTTTGCTCACGATCAGGCTGGGGCTATGGGATTTGGGGTGGAAGACCACAGCGGTGACATGCCCTTCTCATGGCACCGCAGGGAGGGCATGCAGGGTCAGGATGACCTGTCACTGTGAATGTGCCTCAAAGACAAGCTTTGGGACAAGTGCTATATTTGAACACCTGCCATTTACAGTCAGACCTCCAGAAAACAGCATTGTCAAATTAGTAATTCACTTTTATTAAAGAATATTAATTGGTTGACAAATTCATTTCTGGTCTTGCATTTGGAAAATATTTTTGTTTGTTTGTTTGTTCTGTTTGTTTGTTTACCTATGACTAGATGTTTTTACTTTCTGCTCCTAGAGGGTGTGATGAGTTTGGGAGAGTTTACTCAAAGACTCCAGCAGCATAATGGAGGAGGGGGCCCCGGGGGAGGGGGTCACCTTCCCTGCTCTGTTCTGGGAAGAAGAAGGGTCAGATCCAGTCTCCACAGAGCATTCTCTATGTTATGCCAAATCAAATTTTCAGTTCAAATTTCACCCTATATTATGGATGTGGACAAATCTAACCTCTAACCTCTGTATGATGCCAAGAAAATTTCTCAGATTCCTATTAGAAATTTACTATTACAAATATAGTAATTGGGTTCTATTAAAATACAGTGAAAATAGATAACTTTTAGTACCTAATAAGATGATGGACAAAATAATAGATGGGTCATTGAGGTGCCCATCTACACTCCGGTTTGAAGGTGCCGAAGGGCTCCTCTCTCCCACGCTGGGGCCTCTCCTATGCGGGGGCTCTCGTCCCAGGTGCTCGGATGAGGCTCCCCCGTGAGTAGCGAATCGGGCTGTGGACAAAGCTCTCCTTGCGGAGCCGAAGTAGGCTGGTGTGGAGCGAAAAGTTCAAAGTATGATGGATGGGCTGTCCTTGCTGAAGGTCACACTGTCACCAGCAAACCTAGGAGGACCAGGGAGAATCAGCCACGTAAAATGTATTAGCCAAAGTGGTGAAAAATAATGATTTCACTTTCTGAGTCCAGTTCTCACACGTCCATGGAAGCTGGATGTGTCTAACAGGTCACGACGTCACGAGTTGTTGCCACCTGCCTGGCTGACAAGGACGCGCGTCTCTCAAGAGCGATGAGAGCTTCAGGAGCGAGGCTGCGGGACCAGCGGCCCCACACGTTTGCTGTTGTCACCGCTGCTGTCGTGTTGCTGTTCTCACATCTCAAAGAAAACGAGAAACAGTGAACAGAATCAGACTAACAAGCCAGATGAGCCAGAAATGGTAATAATAAAATAACAACAGTCTGGTGGGTGCTGATGGTTTGGGAGTCAAAACATGTCATTTAACAGCAAAAGTAGATTTGCTTTTGGATATTACTATTCCTTTTGATAGCACCCAAAACCACCGAGATTCTGACTAATTTCTAGTTTTGCATTCTTGTACTATGAGCAGGTGCAGAAGTGGGGCAGGTCTTCAAGGGCTGCCGGGACTCTTGGCGGGAGGTCCCGCCTTGGTAGTCCCCAAACCGCGGCTGCCAGGGACTCGGGGTGTCCAACCACAGAGCAGAGGGGCGAGACGGTGGAGACGGAGATCTTACAGCCACAGTTTATAACTGCGTGTGAGGAACTGGCCTTGAAACGCAAAAATAAAAATCCGAAGAGGTGCTGGAGTCGTGAAAGGATAATGTTATTTGCTAACTAATGGGAAAGTGAGTTGTCAAAGCTCAGATGCAAAAGTAATCAAAGTACATTGAAATGACACTGTCCTTATTCACTCATTTCTCAACTGTTCTGAAATGCTTTGGTTGCAGCAGCTGCCCACACACACAGAACCAAGTGAAGGGTTTTATTAATGGAATGTTTGTGCCAAAGAAACCTAACGGGGAATGTTTGCAACTGAACTGAAAATTGGTGTCACCTGTTGACTGTCGCTGTTTCCACGTCCTGCCATTCTGCCCGGTGTAGCCGCGGATCAGTGAAATGCTCTCTACTTGGAACAGTCCCGGTGAGGCTACAGGATGTCCGTGGTGTCCTGGGAAAATCGGACTTGAGGAAAAAGAAGCAGCAGAAATGAACGGGGGTGGAGTTCGGGGAGGGTGGAAAGGAAGCGGGAGTGGAGAAGGGAAACACCAGGGGCAAGAGCTGCCTGGGAGCAGGGACCACATGCCTGGTCTCTGAGTCCAGCACTTTGCATGGTACCTGGCAAAGGGCAGGAATTCAACATGTGCTTGTCACCTTGAAACACGAGGAAGGACAAACTGTCACTGACTTCTCCAGATTTCACTTGCTGCCGGGGTTGGTGCACGATGTGTGTTTTTGGAACCTGAAGAGTGAGGCTGGACGTGGACTCCGGCTTTGACTCATTCAAAGCTTCCAAGTTTTCCAGCAGGTCTAGAGTCAAGACGACAATCGTCACTAGCACCATGGGAGCTTGCGGTTAGCACTATTCGAGTCAGGCAGGCATCACATATAAAACAGATTTTAGCATTTAAATTCTCATCGGTGCCAGGGAAAACTTTTTACATGGTTCAAAAGACATTCTGGTTATAAAATGAGTATTATATTTATATAGGGAATATTATATACTGATTATAACAATATAAATAACACCACTAGCTAGTTCACCATGGTATTTAAGTTATAAATAATCATAACTTGTATCATTTTATGTATACTACATATTTTCTGAAATATTTTTATTATAGAAAATTTATTATAGAATTTTACAACTATATTAGACATGTCATCAGATGAACTCATAACACATAAGTAGCCACATTAAAATTCAGAATCAAACTTAAACAGCAAAGGAATTACTCAGTGAAGGTGATGAATGACAGGAAAGACACACTCCCAGGCAAACTACAGCACAACCATCTCACCGGCGATTGCATGGCCCTCGTGGAGAATTGTAGAAATGAGCACCAACCTTCAAGTACGGCCCGTCTGGCGTTGGCTGGTGTTGGCCAAATTCCCACTTAAAACAATAGAGATGTTTGTGCTTGCGATACATTTGTAATGTAACCGCTCCACCTATTTCCATGTATATATTGATAGTGTAATCATCAAAGTAGCCGTCCAGCAATTCCGATGCTTCTCTGTTATAGAAGGTGGGATGGAATCCTTTTAGAGAGGGAATCAGCGAGCTGTTGAAGAGTTTCACGGGCCGTAACGCAAGGCAAAGGGGAAGTCTGCCGTGTGTGCCTCTTGGCATATGGTCACAACATGGGGACCGGAGGGCCGAGGGAAGAAAGGATGAAAGACTGAGAACAATTTCAAATACCAAGAGAAATCCTTTCGGCTAAGAATAATGTACCTTCTGTGTCTTTCAGAAATTTCCATAGCAGATGGGCTGCTGGGCCTCTCTCCTCGCAGAAAGTTAAAACCAGTGGGGCCGATTCCAATTACGCACTTGGATTTTGAGGAAATGGAGGAAAACATGGGTCCCTACATTTCCAGGGTCCAGATGCAGCACAAGAGCCCGAGATCAGCTAAGATAAAAGGTCGGCATTCCACGTGCAGATGAGAGTGTGCAGCGGGCGGGGGATGCGCCCGCTCCGCCCTCCAGTGCTGCCTGCGTAGCTATCGCAGCTTTGAGAGGACGTAGGAATGTGTTTTCTCTGCACTGGCACCTTTTTCCTTTTCATTTTACGTAGTGTAATTGTGAGAAATCCAAGAAGTTGGGATGGCTGTTTACAGCCTAGAGCTGAGCTCAGAAAGCCCCGACACGCTGTGGTCTCCTTCCTGCTCTCTCAGCGGCCAAAAGTCAGCCCCGTGGGGTGACAGGAGCATGTTAACATTAGTTCAATTTCACAATCTTTCTCCTCCTTTTTCCATCAAAGACAGAGCGCCTTCCAATTAAGTCCACCTGCCCGACCAAGTCTGCAACGCATTTGCAGCAGGGGAGGCTGTCTTTTCAAGTAGGGTAGGCACTTTTCTTTTCTTTCCTCTCCTTTTGTAATCGCAGTGGAGAAAATGAGCATCACATGGTGGAGAGCAGCCCATCCCCGCCCTGCGCCGTGGAGGCTCCTGGCCCTGACACCGCCAGGTTGCTGAGTGCTCCTGCCAGCGTCAGCCCCGCCGCGCACCCGCCAGCCTCTTCCAGATGCCGTGCAGCAGGCACGGGAGCGGGGCCACCTTGTCTCTGGCACGTCCGTGGCCTGCATGCCGCTAAGGAAGCTCTGGACCGCGAGGGGAACAGTGACGGCAAGGAAGACAGTGAGGTTCATGTTTTGGGCAGTTCTCTTCTGACTATTTCCCTCATGGTCTTTCTAGGTGTTTGGCCGTGGGGACACCAAGGGTTTTCTGGGCCAGGAGGGCACAGCTGAGCTGTCTCCGACACCATCACAACACTGCATGGCTTGCAAGAACCTGGGTGCCCGTCACCTGGTGTCACAGTGCAATGAGAACCACAGCGACAGGTCGGACTCCCAGCCAAGGCAGCTTCGGAAATGCAGACGAGGTCCCCAACAGATACGTGTTCTTCCTTCTTTTATTTAGTTCCCTCCTGTCTCTCCTTCCTGTCCTCTTTTTTTTTTTTTTTTCCTGTTGTTTATTGGTTTCTATCTTTTAACATATCCTTTTTTTAAAAGACTTAGAAAAATACGTGACCGGACGTTATTAGTTCTGACTGGCGAGACGTAACTGTGTGTTACATCACTCTGAACTTTTCTGTCCTTTTAACATAGTCTCTGAATAAAGAAGAAAGTGAAACAAAGTGAAGGCGACTTGGAAACTACAAGCAGCCCACAGGGTAACACCGTTTGGTCCAGGAAGGGGCAGAAAAGGAGGGTTTATCCCAATCCGCATCTGCTAAAAGCATCTAAGTATTAATAGAAGTCTTCCAAAACCACCCCTTAAAATGAAACAGATTTTTTTTTTCACCAGGTCTCAAACCCGAAGCTTATGAAACCCCTAGGTTAAGAGGCTTGAAACAAGGAAAACATAGTTATACACAGAAAACATGTAATGAAGATTTTATAGAGTTTGGACTCCATTAAGAATCTCTAAATGGTGACATCACACACACATCACACACATGCACACACATGCACACTCACAAATACTATAGATTATGGAAACAAAATATTAACTAGGAGAAACATAGAGCACTGGCCAATGTTTTCAAAGGAGTTCAAGTGAGAGAAATACTGGCTTTAGCTAAACATGCCCAACTCAGCTACACCCACAGCATGACTCACATTTGAACATATCTTATCGTGGAAAAACTCACCTGCCCATTCCCCCTCCCTAGATGGGGTAACAAACAGACACAGTTCACGACAGATGAAGGTCAATGCCAGACCGGAGAGCAGAGGACTGGCCCTACTGTGGGCTGCCCTTGGCCTCACACAGCCCTCTCTGCCGTGTGCTCTGGCTTGCTCCCTGCCTGCACCCACTTCGGTGGGACCTGGTCTTATTATGTCTGAGAAACTTTCCTCTCTTCCAAAAATGGTCTGTTTGGGAAGCGGCCTCCGTCCACACCGTGCAGACCAGGGCCACGGTTGTTGTAATTGCTGTGGGCAGCGTTGGCCTTCATCTTCCTCTCAAAGGTATCAGCAGCATAGCAGACCGCGATTGTGTCTTTCTGTTGGTATCGATAAGCATCCAAAGCCTCGGGAAAGAAATCCCTTAACTTTTCACTGCACCCTGCCCTCCCTCACCTTCAGCCATGCACACCTGGGGTCACCTGCAGCTCCTCGCACAACCTGCGGCACCTTGACTTGACGGCTGGCACAGCCAGGGCAGACACCTGTGATTAGAGTCATTGCCAAAGTCGTCTGGGAGCAACGTGTGCACACGCCCCTGCCACGTCCTCGCCCTGTGTCCTGAGCACGTTGTTTGCCTTCTCCGCTCTCGGTCTTCTGAAAATGGGGTGTGAAAATAGTACCCGCTTTGTAGGAGAATAACGGTATTAAAAGAATGAGTCTTAATCACCAAGTGCAGTAATTTAAAGAATACTTAAGTCAAAGTTGTCTTTTGGTGGTAGTTGATAGACATATGAAACAAGCCAGCCATGCGGTTTGAAACATTGTTTCACAAAACAGCATATAAAAGACGGCGTTTACCACGGAGGAGCATTCAGCCTTCCCAAAGAAGGAAATCCTGACATTTGTGGCAACAGGGATGAACCCGGAGGAGTTATGTTGAGTGAAATAAACCAGGCACAGAAAGACAAATACCGCGTGACCCCACTGAAGTGTGGAAGGTAAAACTCCAAACCTAGAGGAGCAGAGGGTGGACGGCGGGAGGACATTGTGGAGATGCAGGTCACAGGTAGAAAGTTTGAGATAGTCGAGGGGATAGTTCTGGACATCTGTGTATGGCCCGGCAGCCAGAGGTAGCAATAATATATACTGGAACATGCTAGCAGGGTAGATCGTAAATGTTTTTTTCCATCACCAAAAATTAGCTTGGTTTAATCATCACATAACGTTTACATGTATCAAAACATCATGTTGTACATTATGAATACACACCATTTTTATATCAGTTAAATGTTAAAAAAAAAGCTGAAAAAATAAAATATACGACCTTGACAAGGTAAGGAAGAAGGACAGGCTGAGTGTGGAGACCCACACCCACACCTGTAATCCCAGCACTTTGGGAGGCCAAGGTGGTAGGATCACTTGAGGCCAAGAGTTTGAGATCAGCCTGAGCAACATAGCAAGACCCAGTCTCTACAAAAATAAAAAAATTAGCTGGACATGGTAGCATGCACCTGTAGTCCCAGGTGCTCAGGAAGATCTCTTGAGCCCAGGGGTTTGAGGTTGCAGTGAGCCATGATGACGTCACTGCACTATAGCTGGGCAACACAGGAAGACTCTGTCTCAAAAAAAAAAAAAAAAGGAAGAAGAAGAAGAAAGAGAAAAAATAAAGAGAGAAAGAAGCAGGAGGAGGAGAGCAGAAAGAGAGGCTGAACAAAACAACCCCTCTGGAGATCAATTTACAGGACCCCGTCAAAACACAGGTGTGCACAGCCCGGGGTGTAGGGGGTCTCACTCTTAGTACAGAGCCCAGGAGTCCGGGCTGCGCAGCACCGGGGCCGCGAAGGAGGAACCCCAGACCCTTCCCACGCAGGGCTAATTTTCAGGGCATGTGTTGACTCAGTGACTTCAGTAATTCATAATATTTTGTATTAACCATGGAAGGTGACTTCTCACTTATTAACACTAATAAAAGAGTTGAAGACATTTAAATGACCAGAATTCAAAATGTTTTGTTGCCTTCCAAAAACAACCGTGGAGTACTTCGATGATAAACTTGTCATGGTGCCAAGGGAAGTGTGTTTGAAACTTTCTTTGTTCATTCAAAGAGTGCTTGAGAAGGCATTCCTGCCCAGTGCATTTGGGTATGAATAATTTATAGAAAGAAACCACTGTGTGATTGTTCAGAGAAATGTTTAAATGTATTGTGATTACAAGGCATCCGCTTACTTTGGTGGAATGAGAAAATTAACGGCCAAGATTCTATAAACATATATTAACCATCATTTTTAGGGATTTTGTGAAGTTAAGTATAATATACAGCCAAATAAAACACATTCCCTGCCTTTGGGAGCCTGAGAAGCTTCTCGGGGCGGCACACAGGAGCCCAGGCTCACACTGCGGAGTGTCGGGGGCTACAGTAAAGGCAGACACAAGTTGTCATGGGGGAGAAAAAGGTGAAAATGTTCTTTTTGCTTGTAGTGACCAGGAAAGAATTCTCAAAGAATACTGAAAATCAACTAAACAGAAAATGTTGGATATAATGACTAAATAATTCCCGTGATATTTTCCCTATTCCTCTTTACCTTGGAAATTGGATGGGATTGAGATATTGATTTATGGTATAAAAAACTCAGGTCCCTGTGTGTGGAATCTGCGCATCTCCCATAGGTCCATCCTGGGGGACAAGCGCGTCTAGGGGTGCTGAGTATTCCAGCCACACGAAGCAGGTGGCCCCATCAGCACGGGGGTGCAATTATTTGGCTTACGGTACACTGGCTTTGCTATGGCTGTGCAGACTAATTTAGGCAAAAAAGAAAAAAAAAATGGTCCTGGTTCTCCTACAATAATTTTGCAGATTGTTTTCTTTCAGCTTGCTAAGGACTTGTGAAGCTGTGATAACAATAGCCATTAAACCTGTCGATCCAGGCACAGGTCAGCCTTACAAAACATATAAAGACATAGAGAGGGACGAAGAAGCCTTTCACCTGTCACTGTACCCCTGAGGGCGTCTGTGGTCCCAGGTCGCCCAACAAGGGGGCCCTGTCTGGGTGCTCTGCACAAATGCTTTGGCATAAACTATCAGGAATGTATAAAATACACTACTTCCAATTAAGTAACACCTTAGGAAGCCATCTCTAGTTTTGTTCTTTGGCTTTTTTGGTTTAATAACAGGCACAACAAAGCCTGTGAAAAGGGTAGGTGGTTATTGAAGGCTTGACCTCACCCGTCTGCAGAAACGTGGTGCGGATGAACTGGTGCTCTCCGCGGGCTCTGCGGATCTGAGGCTCCGGGAGAAACATCCTGCCTTCTCAGGCTGCTGCTGGGACTTGTTAAGCTACTGAAAGCCGTGATGTTAGCAGAAGTGCACTTCTAGTACACAGACTTCTGGCATTTTTCAAAATTAGAGGCCAGGCAGGTCGTACCTTGTAGCATTGTGCTGTGAGCTTGCTGGCAGTCAGCCCTGAGCTGTGCTCAGAATCACAGCCTGGCGTGGCGGCTTCAGACACCTTCCCCCGGCGCCGCTGCGCTCCTCAATTTGGAGTCCTCATCGACCGGATGCCGGTAACCGGCACAGACAGGTGCGTCCAGATGGACAGCATCATTTAAAGGACCACAAAGGGGCTGGCGGGCCTTGAAGTCTCGCACCATCTAGAAATTCCGTGTCCCTGTAGGGGCAGAAAGAATAACTACACAGAGCAAAAGTGTTTCAGGATGACACTTTATTTTTTTTTTTTTCTTTCTGCAGGGGAAGTGTGTTATTTAATGAAAAGATAACTTTTTCTTGACCATCTTGAAATCGTAAGGATTAAAAAAAAAAAATACTTGGTTGTAGTACAGTTTAGGATTGTTTATTTTCACACAGGCAAAAGCCAAACAAACAAAATGCAAACACAAAAGCAAACACTCACCAAATTCCCTTCTCCTAGTATTGCTCTGGCATAGCAGTCCAGAATGTTTTCATGAAACTGGACCAAAAGCATCAATAAATCGCAGAAAGAATTATGGTCGTGATTCACTGGTGTGAACAGGCTGGTATGAATATTTTTAAAGGGTGAAAATTGTTTTTTAATGCTTAAGTAAAACTTAAAAAGAAAGAGCATACACCCCTCCACCTCACTGCACAAAATGTTACCTGTCCACTTGCCTGTCATTTCACACACCTGTTCTCCTAGTCCTGGAACATTCTGGGTCCTAATTTTTGCTAAACTTATTATTACAGAACTTCTGAGTGTACAGTGTTCATTACTATAATTTCTTCTTCCTCTCCTAACACTCTCCACCCAAGAGGGCACCAAGGCCCCCTGCCAAACCCAGCCCTGTTGGGGGCTTGTAGAGAAGCCAGGCACCAGCCGCAGCCTGAGAGTACAGGGACGGAGGGGAGAGTGGAGCGGGGAGTGTGGTCAGAGACAGGGGCCACGTCCAGGTGACACTGCAGGGACCCTGACATTATTCAGTGACCACGTCAACTCTAACTCTGTGTTTCCTAGTTATTTGAGACTATAAAGACACTCTCCACATACACATCTGGAGTATGTTATTTATTTATTTGAGACAGAGTCTCACTTTGTTGCCCAGGCTAGAGTGAGTGCCATGGCGTCAGCCTAGCTCACAGCAACCTCAAACTCCTGAGCTCAAGGGATCCTCCTGTCTCAGCCTCCCGAGTATTTGGGACTACAGGCATGTACCACCATGCCCGGCTAATTTTTTTTTTTTATATATATATTTTTAGCTGTCCATATAATTTCTTTCTATTTTTAGTAGAGATGGGGTCTCGTTCTTGCTCAGGCTGGTCTCAAACTCCTGACCTTGAGCGATCCGCCCACCTCGGCCTTCTAGAGTGCTAGGATTACAGGCGTGAGCCACCGCACCCGGCCTTGGAGTATGTTATTTTAAAGTGACAAACATTTTGCGCCTCTTTGTCTACACCTGCCAGTGTGCAAGGGGAGACCACACCTTTGCCACAGACTTTTGGAAAGGGCCTGGTGAGGTGGGGGAGAATCCTCTCTTCTCTCACTATATTGAGAGACCAGCGCCTACAGTTAAATTCCTCAAATACTAATCTGATCCAATCGGAGGGAAGTGATTCCCTACTAACCAGGGAGAAATTCGAACTGCGTTAGCCAAGGGCTGTGACAATTCACACCAACCCCAGCAAAGTCCGTGACTTTATTAATATTTTATATGCGCCAACATGTGTAGCATTCCTATTCTAGTTAGAATATTAACCAAATATTAATAATATCAAACATAGGAAATTATTTTAAATGGTTAAATGGCATGAGTTTATCAATGATATCAATTTCCCTTTACCTTCTACCCTTCACCTCAAGTGAATTATTTGCACATTTCAATATTATGGATTTAAAAATTACTCATTTTTGAGTGCCTGAGGGTCTTGAGACACTATGAAGTTCTCTTCTCCACACAGACGGGATGACATTTCCTTTACTAAGACGACTTGGGGACGTTCTGTGTACTGCCCACGTATCACATTGGAAATGATTGTGGGAGACACACATTTTTGTCTCTGAGGAAGAAAAAGAATGCACTGTAGGTGGCAGAAGAAAAGAAATTTGAGCTATTTAGAAATGAGAAACGTTAAAATTTATTAGGAAAATGTAAGAAAGGATAATAAACATATAATTGCATATATGTTTGTGTCTATGTGCACATTTAACAGCTATGTTAATTCTTATAAAAGAAATTAAGTTCTCATTAAAATTAATTTGGGTTCTTAGCTTCTTAAAAATGTCTCGATCGGAAGCTTTCCTTTTAGCAGTCCAGAGGCATCAGTGTGAATGTAAACGAGCCTCTGCCCGTTTCCCAGCAGGTCCGATCACCCCGCTACAGTCCCAAGAGGTTTCCCTTTGAGGGTGTCACCGGCAGGCAGAGCCCAGATTCGGGACTCCCCGGCACACACCCCGTTTCCGCATCGTCAGTCAACACGACAGAACGCAGCAAACAAAAGCCCCACAGGCTCTGCACTCCCTCTGCTATACTCAGACTGTTCTGTACATTCACATATTTCATCTTGGTTAAGCTGAGAAGTTGATACCCTTTTAGCAAGTTATGATAATCACAATTAGATTCTGGAAGCAAACATTCTGAATAATTATATTTACATTAAATACATTCAGCAGGACGAGCACCACAGACTCGGGGCTTAACCAGCAGAAATTTGCTGTCTCACGGTTTCGGAGGCCGGAAGTCTGAGATCAGGGTCCGGCAGCGTTGGTTCCTTCTGAGGCTTCTCTCCTCGGTGTGCAGATGACATCTCCTCCCTGTGTCCCCGCAGGGTGGACCCTCTGAGGCTGTCTGTGTCCTCACCTCCTCTTCTTATAAGGACAGCAGTCAGATTGGCCTGGACCCACCCTCATGACCTCAGTTTACCTTCATTACCTCTGTGAACACCTGGTTCCAGGTATGGTCACATGCTTGGGTCCTGGGGGTTGGGCCTTCGATACAGGAGTTTGAGGATCGGGGACAGTGGCAGAGCAGTAGTGGTGTAAACAGATGGGCATGCCGCTGCCAAGGGTGCCAGAGTGAGTGACACAGAGGAGCGACAGAGTGAGCCAGTGACGTCCCTGTGTCCCAGACACTGAGGGGCACGAGAAGGAAACAGAGCAGTGACTGGCAGGGGAGTGGGCTCAGAAATGCCCCCAGGGGATGGCATTTGAGGGGATGCCTGCCATCCCAGGGAGTGCTGAGCCTGTTCCCTAGACAGCAAGTGACAGTGAAGATGTTATGCAGGAGAGTGACACGGTGGCGGGGAAGGTATCACATGTCACGTCTGGACATTTCCCACGCAGTCCCCTCCCCAGGCCAACTGCTGCTGGTGTCCTGCAGGCACTCCTGGCACTGCTGCACGGGATGTCCAGGTGACCGCCCACCTGAAGCCCCCGTCATCAAGTTTGTCCCTGCGGCAGCCAGAGTGACCGTCTGAGTACAGACCCTGCTGTGTCACGCCCCCGTCTCATGTCCCACCTCACTTCTGTGTCTGCAAAGCAAAGCTTCTTGGGGGACTTCGTGTTATTTCAAGGGACAGGCAGGCCCCACGTGACCAGCACTGTCACACAAGCAGCAGGCATATGACATGTGCCTGAGAACCACTGGCTTATTCCAAAGCCATCGGATGTGTGGTGGTCCTTGGCTGTTACCATTTGCTCTCAGGTAACAGACTAGGAAAGCAAAGCTCTCACCTTAAACCCCATGAAGTTCTTGACGGCACAAAGGTGGTCATGTCTGTCTCAACATTAGGACACAGTGGCCGTGGTGAGCAAGTCTGTGGATTCGGGTGGGGGGGTGTCCACAGGGCCCCCGCCTGCCCCTCGCCTCACCCTCCACGCCCACCCTGGCTCCCAGCAGTGGTGGAGCCCGCAGTCCTTCCCGAGGGCTGCACCATCCTTTCCACCCACCCTACGTGTGTCACTTCACCCCTGCAGCCTCTCGGGACCCAGCACGGGCCCCAAGCGTTTCAGGAGCCGCCCCTCCCTCCCACCTCCTCCTCCTCCCACATGAGGACGGTGACAAATGCCTGTGATGCTCCTGAGCGGTGCTGGGAAGCCCCACGTGTGTCCTCTCATTGGAGCCCCCAAACGCTCTCCTGTTACCCCAATCGCAGATGAGGATACTGAGGAAGAGAGACATTAGGTTCCCCAGCCAGCGCCACATGGCTGGCAGGTGGCAAAGCCTGGATGCCAGGCGACGTCATCGTGTCGAGGGCACGTACTCCCCAAGTGCCCCTGTTGGTTTCTCCACGAGCCTGTTCGCGTCACCGGGTTTACCTCTCGTGCCACAATCCCCGCAGGGCCGAGCTGGAGAGCGGACTCGGCTGTGGGCAGCAGCTCCGCGCCTGCCTCTCCGCTGGCGTTTGACCAACACCTGTCGACTCATTCATTCGGTCGTGGGGTGCGATTCCTCTCACCTCTAAGAGCCTCTGCCTCTAGTTTGCATTCCATGCTTGCAAACTTTATCTCCTGTGGAGGAAAAGACAGGGTGAATGAAAGATCAGAGCAAATGCTTATTGTGAAAACACAAGTTACTATGTGAAGCCCACGTATTAAAATTCTGTTTAAGAAAAGCACGTAGGCTGGGCGCGGTGGCTCACGCCTGTAATCCTAGCACTCTGGGAGGCCGAGGCGGGTGGATCACTCGAGGTCAGGAGTTCGAGACCAGCCTGAGCAAGAGCGAGACCCCGTCTCTACTAAAAATAGAAAGAAATTATATGGACAACTAAAATATATATATACAAAAAATTAGCCGGGCATGGTGGCGCGTGCCTGTAGTCCCAGCTACTCGGGAGGCTGAGGCAGTAGGATCGCTTAAGCCCAGGAGTTTGAGGTTGCTGTGAGCTAGACTGACGCCACGGCACTCACACTAGCCCGGGCAACAAAGCGACACTCTGTCTCAAAAAAAAAAAAAAAAAAAGAAAAGCACATAGATCAGATCAGTACATTACCTGAGTTATTTATGAACTCTTTTGTAGATGTGTTAATTATCCAATAAGCAAATGACAGTCAGATGTTCTCCCCCTCCCTTGGGCCAAGTGGACACAGTCTCCAAGGCCATGGGTAGGAGGACATGACTGTGACCCTAAATTTCTTGGCAAAATAAGCTACACTGTCCCTGGAGGTGGTGGCCTTGGCAGGACTGGTTCTTTGCTTAATCACACACGCCCACAATACCTTGGATTTTTCTTTTCATCATTTGTTTCCTGTTGCTCTTGCATGCCATCATGTGCAAATCTGAAACAACAATTATTCCTTCTTCCCATAAATTAAAAAAAAAAAAAAGAATTCTTATGTGATGTGCCCCATAGCCTGGTGTAGGGCCATTATCAAGATTTATTGGCTTAGAGGAGTCACATTTTCTTGGGCACTAAAGAGCCTAAACATTAGTATCTAGACTAAACACTTTTGGTCCTGGAAGCTTTCTTTTCTTTTCTTTTCTTTCTTTTTTTTTTTTTTTTTTCTTTCCTAATTGGTTTTTATGCCAAAGCTCTCCTTTTCTCATAGTACAAGTTTTCCTTCCTTGTGTGGCAGACAGGACCCTATAAAACGCCTATGATTTCCCCCCCAGCTTTGTTAAATAGCTACATTAACTGGTCATTTGACGAAGTTGCATTTCTAAGTTCAAGCCAGTTCTTTTTAAAAATACCATAAATCTTTTAACTTTCAACAGACTATTGACTAAGCTGTTGCAAACATTTATTATCCTTGGATATACGTTTTTATCCACAAAAGCATTGTCACAATAAATAGACTTTTATTCATCTCAAGAAATTAGATTGTATATAAAATACGAAATGTAGAAGGAATTTTTAAGTTATCTCATTTTGAAAATCAGTACAAATACCCCAAAGCGATTGTTAGAGACCTTCATGATTTCTTATGTGTTCTGCCCTCAATTTTTCAATCAATAAAATCATATATGCCAACATTTTAACACATACCTAACTCAAAGGTGTAAGATAATAGCAAACTTTCCCCTGTGCTCAAAGTCATGTCCAAATGCTGCAGGAGGGTCACGTACAGCTAAACTTCTCAACCGCTGAAAGGCCAAGTCGTAGAACATGGAAGTGACGTCCCTGTCAGGCACCTGGCCCGGCCCTCAAGTGCACGCCAGCGGCCCAGCCAGGAACCAGCCAGCCCACGGCTCTCAGGAAGGTCTCCCACACGCTCGCACAGGGAAGTCACGGGGGCCACATGAACATGGTTTCCAGCTCAGAAACTCCAATGCCAACACCTACACTACACTGTAGCATGTTAATTGCGAAAATAGAGAGGCTTGCATATTGATACAGGCAGTAATGAGACAAAGACGACAATGCTATTATTTGCAAAGTCACAATGACAAATACCGTCACAGCTCTTATGTACCAAGTTGATTGTGTCTTTGGTTATAATTGGCAAAAAATCCCCACAAGAAAACAAACAACAAAATAACTTCCTATGTTTTTAGTTCATATTGCCTTCCTAACCATGGAGTCATGGCATGGCTCTCTAAATCCCCTCCCCAGCTCATCCTTTATTTATCGTGCCGTTACGGACACTCCTCTGTGTCTCAATTTCCTCCAAGGGTTTGTGTGAATTAATCACTATCTTTCATTATGTTGCTGATTTTCTAATTGCCTCTATAAGTGCTTATTTATTAGTATAATATCACCGTATATAATAGTCTCTGTGCTTAATTCTAAAATCTTTAACTAACATTCATTCCAATTTTTGTCAGTTAGACCTCGATTCTATATAAGGTTTTATAACTGAGTAAATACATTGTGATGAGATGCAATTCTGTACAATATTGCCCCAGTCACCTGTGGATACAGGAAGATAAAAAGGGTTATATTGAAGAAGCCTCTTTAGAGTTAAAACATCGGTATAATGAACTAGAGAGAGATATACAGGCTTGTTAACCATCACCAGAATTTTTCATTAAAAATCAACTCAATTATGGTCACAAATCCAGATAGCAAATTCCTTCTTTAAATCAGTGAATAACTGAAAAATTCAGAATCATATTTACTAAGATGTTAAGTGAAAATCTTTTCTATGTGCATATATTTATGTACCAGTATGATTGCTATTAATGTATTTATGTATTTTTCTTGTTGATGCATCTAGAAATTATAGTGAAAAAAGAAGCTTAAGAAGACATGATCTGTTTTCACAGGGGTGATTTGGGGAAGGCAGTCCATAAAATAGATGTGTCTGATCAACTAAACAGTTAAACGGTGTTGCAGGAACTCAGAGACGAGAGAAATCCCCAACACAGAGCAGCTGGAACATTCTCCGCGTGTGTGACGCCATTTGTGCTGGTTTTAGAAGATTGGAAAGTGGGAGAAGAGGTGATAACAACTGAAATCTTAAGTTGCTGGAGAAGAATATCTTTTCCTTCCCGGCGGGGTGAGATGAGTTCTGTGAAAAGAGCACTAGGCTAAAAATCCATCGTTTCTGGTTTTAAAACTTCACTGTCTCTAACTAGCTGTGGGTCCCTGGGCTGGTCACTTTATTTCTCTGCATGAGAAATTTCTCACCATAAAGCCAGAGGACCGGTGTCTGTGACTCGTCCAGCTCCTAAATTCGATGCTTCTAAGGAAGATTTTCAAGTGCAGGGCCAGGCGCAGGGCAGGCAGCAACCCCCACCTCTCCGGTGGGGTGGGAGCCGGTCCGAGGAGCTCTCCAGAAGCATCCACAGGCAGCAAAGAGATCGAAGTGCACGTGGAGGCTGGGCCCGTCACTTTTCTCTTGGCTTTCTCGGTAACACATAAATTATGTTTTTTACCCTACAGAGATATTTCTTCATCTTTCTCCTGGTAGCTGGCCCCAGAGGCTCTGGAGCGTCTCATCAGACATTCCTGCCACTGATTCGAGACCCCTGAAAGCGTTTCCTGAAATGCTTTGAACTCCTGCAACACTGCTGAGCTATTTCTTCTAGTGATGCATCTATAAAATACTTGTACACACTTAGAAAGCTGGGGCCTTAAGGATGAGTGTGCACACGCGTGTGTGTGTTCCTGTGTGTGTAAGACATGCACACACATGCATGAAATTTATCTCTGCGGTTTCTGCACTCACAGAGGCTACTTGGTTAAGGGATCTGCTTTCCCATCTGCCCAAAAAGTGACATTGGTAACAGACTCGGTCCTGAACAATACACGAGGACGAATTTGAAAATAATCACAGTACTAGTAAGTGTGGGAGAAAATGCAGAGAACTTAACAAAGCAGATATTTTTGCCAAAACCCCAGATTAAAAAAAAAAATTATTTGAGTTTGTGCAAAAGGAAATGACTGAGACAGACAGCAGGGAAGGAGCCCGTCAGGGCCGGCGCTGGAGGTGGCGTCTGCACATGGCTCCCTGCACCTGGGAGCATCACACCTGCTTCCAAGCTGAACACTTGCACAGACCACGGGGACACTGCATTTTCCTTGTTGTTAAAGTTACACATCATCTAAAAGAGATGATTTAACACTTACCTACCATAATGCAAAGGAAATGGGAATTTTCACTAAATTAGTGAAAGACCATTGTCAAGAGAAAAATATTGCGCTATGAACTGGGAAGAGAAGAAGCCACTAGAGATATGCACACCTGCGCCCCGCAGGCATGACTCTCCCTGGACACCAGGTAAGACAAGCACACTCAGGAGTCAGCCTGAAGTCACCTGCCACCCTCCAGCCTGGGCCGACGGGCCTCTCTGCACAAGCACTTCTCAGCCCCGGAACGATCAACATTTGGGGTGAGAAAGGTTGAGAGCTGTCCCATGTGTGGCAGTGCCACTGGACTGTCCCCACTAGATGCCAGTAGAGCCTCTCGCCTCCCCAGTGTGACAGCCAGAACGTCTCCAGACATTGCCAGATGTCCCCTAGGGATGGGGGGTCGGCCCCCCGAGAATTGCTGCCTTAATCTCCCCCGGCTGAGGACAGGGTTCCCCACGCAGGCCCATTGTGTAGTCACAGCAACCCGAGAACATTCTCAGCGTAAAATGGTGGGACCACAATTCAAGATACTTCACTTTTAAGTACGAGGCAAAGTCTACTAACTGCAAGATACAAAGCCATTTAATAAAATAATTTGAAAAATTGCATCACTTGGATGGGGATTTCCCTCTAAGTGGACATGGCCACGATTAAATTTAATGAATTTAAATAAGTTCAATTTGATCCTTTGAACTAATGGAAGAATGACACATGTTTCTTGAGTTAATAACTTGAAAATTATTTCTGTTGTACAGAGAATAAATGCAAGGATTCTTTTTCAGAGAAAACAATTCATGGCAATGAAGAGAAATGCCCCACTCAGTCAGTGTTTGTCCTAACGTGGTTAATCCACGAGGTCTATATGGAGTCCCCTCACAGAGATTGAGTTAATCCAAAGGACTCTACCTGAGGAGCACGCGCCATCGTCCCCACCTGGTGGGGGGACCGAGGTCAGTGACTGTGGAGGCTGCTGGGGGTCGTGCGAGGAGTCAGAGCTGGGAACCAAGGAGCCACCCTCAGCATCAAGGGCGCACGTGTACGCCAACATCTGCCTTCACGACAGATGCACTGTGGTCACCGAGATAAATCTCTTCATTTCGTCTTAATCCCGAGGTCTTCACTGGCCGTTTCCATTAAGCATCTCCCAGGAGATATTTTAATAGATATTTTCATTTCTGTGAATTTCAACATCAAGAGACCAAGCTAACATCTTTATTGTTCTATTTCCAAGGTATTTAAGGTTGGTCTTCCCAGACACACCCCCTCTGCGCCCTGCTCTGGCACGGTGCCTACTCCAGCCAGGAGAGCCAAGCCTGCCAGGAAGGGTACGAGCCTATGGCCTGGGTCAGTGCCACGTGATGGCCGTGACTGCTCCTTGCCCGTGAAGACACAGTTTCCTTTTTGTTCTACACAAACCCAAATCCACAGCAATTACTGTAACAGCCAACAGTTTGATTTGCTACATTGCGTGTACTTGTTTCAGCATTGGCCTACGTCACTGCACAACCTAAGATTCTGACATTGCCTTTGTCTACATCTTTCAAAACAGAATAAATGGAGACTTGGAGAAGTTAGCAGAATTCACGTCCAGGACGCTGTGGTACCCGACTTGCCCTCTGCCACTGCACATGGCTGCTTCCCATGCAGTTGCTGATGGACGAGGACGCCACAAATGTGTAAGACTGTTGTTTTAGGATTGTCTAATCAAGCTGTTCACAACTACTTACAATGTTTTAAGAACGGAGGTTACAGAAATGTGTGTATGTATAAATTATCATGACCTGCACATGTACCAAACTTTGCACTTGAAGTTTGTTGCATGCGTACTCACCCACAGCAAAGGGGGTCTTCTGAGGCTGGTGGTAGGGCGCCCATGTGTGAAAATATAATAATAGAAAGGATCTTATACTAGAGCCTCTAAAAACAGACACTTGTTTCAGATCCTGGATGCCACATAGACCCAACAGAACACTTCCTTTGCTGATTTCCAGCTTTCACGACCCCATGTCAGCCCAAATCTGAGTTAAGTCACACCTGTGATATTGGTGGGACGCAGTATGACCTTCAGAACCTATTCAGGGGTCCGGGTGCCTAAACTCAGGACATAGACATAAGCAAATGCTTTCTCCCTGGTAACCTCTGGCTCACCCTCCGCCCTGGAGAGGTCCTTTGGGTCTCATGTTGTGCCAGCAGCTTGGCTCCTCCTTCCGCTTCCCCTCGTCACTGAGGTGGCAGGCTTGGGGTGTGTCCCCTCCTGTAAGTCGGTGCTTTCCCTCGTCACTAAGGTGGCAGGCTTGCGGTGTGTCCCCTCGGGTAAGTCGGTGCTGATGTGGACTGTCCCAGGAGCTGAGCTTGGACAGAAAAGGACGGATGAGGGATGTTACTGTCCCACCATGGGATCAAGCTGTCCGTGCGTGCTGCTGTCTGTGTTCTTGGCCCACGGCGGTATGCCGTGAGGGGCTCTGTCCAGGGCCTGCTACAGCACAGATGCACCAGGCCGGGGCATTCTCCTTCATTCTGCCTCAGTTTCCTTTGTCAACCCCTTCCTGGAAGGCAGGGACTGTATCCTTCTTGTTCTCCACTCAGTTTCCAGTACTTTCTGTGCTGCTTGACACACAGAGGGCACTGAAGGAATAATCACTGAATCAATAAATGAATGAATGAGTAAAAACGAATCCTATTACAGAAATAAAATGGGATTTATCAGGCAAAAAACACTCTAAATTAAAAATTACAGACTCCCCCAAATTAGGAAATGATTACTAGGCAAGACAATAACTAAATCATGCACAGTCTTTACTTAGGATACGTGCCAGGTTAAATAGTCTACAGCTCTGGCAAAGATTTCAGACTTCATTTCACAGTCAAACTATGCTTGAATTTCTACCATCCTTAATCTTGAGCAGCAACTTTATTTGCACATTCTCGGTTCATTGTAATACTATGTATCTAGGCTGAGGAAGACTGTGCTAGCGTAAAACACCCCGGGCTATTTTACATACTTCTATTCTGTTCCAAGCTTCAATTCCTTCATATAAGTATGTTCCCAACATTTTTATTATGAATAATTTTCAGCACACAATATATTTGAAAATATTTAACACCAATATGCGCACCACCTATATTCTACCAATGACATTTTCCTGTGCTTTTTTCACACGTATTTGTTCATCCATCCGCCCATCCCCAGTTCTTTTATTCTGATATCGTTCATATTAAATTGCAGAATTCAGCATGGAGTTTAGTTCTTGTTTATAGGGTTTTCTTTAGATATAAAATTGACATTGAATGAAATACAATAATCCTAAGTGTTCACTCACTGAATTTTGGCAAATGCATTTGCCTGTGTGAACTAAACTCCTATAAAGATTCAGAACGTTCTGCAACCCCACAACTTCAGAAACTTCTCTCGGGTCCTGAGCCAGTCAAACCCACCCCAGCTCCTCCAGGAAAGCTTTCATGCTGCTTTGGATTCTTTTGGTTGTTACTATGTGAGGGTTTTGTTTTGTTTTATTTTTGTGTTTGTTTTATTTTTGTGTTTGTTTTATTTTTGTGTTTGTTTTATTTTCACAGTGATTAGATTTGTTTGATTTTAAACTTAATGAAATTAGACTCATATACTGTGCTTTGTTATGTGTAATGTTTCTTTCACTCCGACTCATGTCTCCCTCGGCCTGTAGTGATACATCCATCGTGTTTATCAAAAGCACAGTCCTTTTGATTGCCGAGTAATATTCCATTGTTTGGGCGTCCCACTGTTTATCTGTATTCTCATTGAAGGGTTCCTTGCCTATTTCTTGAGTTTTGCTATTGTAAACAGCTCTGCCATGAGCATTCCTGTGCATATCTTTTGTGGACATGCGGTTTCATCTCTCTTGAGTAAATGCCTAAGACTAGAATCGCTGAGCTACAGGGTAATCGTGTGTTTAATTTAACAGGAAACCTCCAAACAGGTTACAAAGCCATTGTGTCCTTGCACATTCGCATCAGCAACCTTCAATGGTACCATCTTTTTAGTTTTCCTCACTCGCGTCTGCTGTGTGTCCTGAGGTTGATTTGTATTTCCCTGGTGACTCATATGGCTGAGCACTTCGCCATGTGCGTAATCACTGTTTTTATATTTTCTCACACAAAGTGTCCACCATAATCCTTTGCCCAATTTTATTGGATTACCTTTTTTATTATTGAGCTACAGGAGGTTAATTCTCTCAAATACACATTTGAAGGGTAGTGCCTTCCCACCCCCACCCCCCGCCCCGCCCCACCCCTGGTTACTACTAAGAAAGAGATTTTGAAAATTCTAATTTTAGGACATCTTTCCCTAGCAGTATGTCTTCCGTGTTCATCCTTTTATTATTTAAAGCATGAGCTAAGTAGCTTAGTTTTGCCTTTATTGGTTTGGAAAGCTCCAGGTCATTTTATGTATTTGTTTCCTGACAAAATTCTTAAAATTTTTTTATCTTAATTTCCTTATTGTTCTCTCCACTCAGACCTTTCTTTTAATCCCTTGCATGCATCCTTGTGAATCCGAGTCATGAAAGAGCCCGCTGTGCAGTGCACGTGTGCTCAGGCGCCCTCCCCCCCACTTTTAGGAGCGGCCGTATCGTGGGTCGGAATTACGCTTTTGAAACCCTTTATTCCTGCTCATCCTTTCCTGAGAACTTCGGAATCACACTCTGTGTGTCCCATCCCAGCCTGCCTGTGGTCTCCTCTGGGGTCACTGTAAACTCCACGGTGACATTGCGGCTTTTCCCCAAGATTCCCATCTCTTCCACTTCGGCCCGCAGCCAGTTACTGTTGCTCAGCATTCATTCCAGGGAAAGAGTTGCCTTTAATTCTCTCTCTACCTGCTGGAAGATAAAATTGTCAGCGGAGCAAGTCTGAAACGTATCAGATACAGTATTTTAGCTGAATGAGACTTCCAGCAGATGCCTTGAAATTGGAATCTCCCACCAGAACGCCATCGTCTCGCTGTGTCGTGCTTGTGATCTGCGCCCCACATGTTCACAGCTCATTTCTTCTATCTTGCAAGCACGGTCTGTTATATTCCACAGCCACAGTGTGGTTTCTCTCTCTGTCCTTTTATCTTTAGACAAGTCCTCTAGAGTGCAGCTTCCCCACAGGTTTTAGGGAATTTTCATGCAATTATATATCTTCTCTGACATACTGAGCTTATGCTGCCCTGCTTCTAGGAGATCTGTTCTTTTTACTTAACAAGTGCATTCGAGCTTTCCCACAAACAGTTCATCCGGGTCCCGTGATAGTTAATAAATCAGTTACCTCCATGTGCTGCTGCCTCAGGTTCCCCTGGCTTGCGGGGCAGGTTCTACGTCTCTGCCGTGGGACCCACCGGTCTTGGTCCCTCCTCATGGCCTGCACCTGCCAGAGGGGCAGCCACTTCCTTCTTTGTCCTCTGGGAAATGTGCTATTGCCTCTCATTAAGAAAGTTCAAGTTTGCCTCTAGGAGAGGCTTCCCGTACCTGTTGTGTGATCCAGAGATTCATCTCATTTCTTTTAATTTCTGAAAATCACCTCCCTAGGTATTTCTGTCTAGAAAGTTCCCTGAGCTTAAGGATGGGGGAGCCGAGTTGCTGCGGCTCTGCCCACGGGCCACGTGGTCCCTGTGCCTCCATCTCAGGACCTGAGACTGAGCACTGACATGCTTGTCTCGTCTCCCAGGGTGATGGTTGGGATGTAAGGAAGCAGCGTTTGCGGCATCTGTCCGTGAGCTATGAAAGAAATTAGACATTTGAAAGAAATTGCATATAAATTTGTTTAAATTAACACTTGTCTTGGAAATCAAAAGAATGTACATACCTTAAATGCTAACACATATGTATATGCGTGCATATATATGTATGTGCATGTAAATATTAACACAATGTGTATATGTATATGTGTGCATATACACACACGCACAACTGTGTCTTCAAGACATTTTCAGGCATTCAAACATTTCTCCTCCTTGGCTTCCTTCTGCTCTGGAGAGAGATCACAAGCACAACCCGGACAACGCCAATTGCTGGGACTCAGCCCTGGGGACTCTGCACCCAGGATGGCATTTCTGTGGCGCCATGTCGTGCCAAGCCACATGAGAGCCTCACGAGAAAGCATTATCAGCAATATTGATCCTGTCTTTATTTCCAATTTTATATTTTATTCATTATGGATATCTTGCAACCACTTTTATTTTTTATACATGGCATTAAAATATCATTTATCTCGATTACCGAATTTTTTTTACACTCCTTAAATGTTATGTTCCAGTTTAGTTCCTCTCTTGCATCTTCTTAGTCCTGACCCCATAAATATTCTGGGTCTGTTTAATGCTCAAATAATGCACAATAAATATGGAAATTGGAGTCTGGTGTTTTTCTCTCTCTCTAAATAGCTGACAATTGCAAACCATAATTATTCCAGTGTTCCCAGCCTTTACTTAGGCATTTCTTCTTAATGTTTTTTAAAGTTGTAATATTAGTGATTAAAGACAAAAACCAAAATCCTGCTGTGAAAGCAAAGTCCTGGACTACTTCAGTAACAATTCGTGAAATGCGGAGACGTATTCTGCAGTGAGCTGCACGGAGATTCCTGGGAACTGGAACGTGGGGCTGTGTGGCCCGGTGGGCATCCGGTGGCCAGACCCTCTCGGGGCACAGTACACACCCCCTGGGGACCAGCAGGGCCAGTTCTGCTGCTCGGGGCGATGCCGCCATCCATTATTTTCTGATGACACACACCTTACCAAAAGGGCTTTCCACATTGTAACATTTTAATGTTGTCACTTTGGGGGAATATTTTGTCTTTAAAGAAGAAAAGGTCAAGCCTGGAACGTTTTAGATAGCTCTGATGGAAATCGATACAGTGAAGGGCAAATTTTCTACAAAATATTTTCGAATGTTTTATTTATTGGACGTTCAGCTGTACAAATTAGACACGCGGGATCTGGTCCGACGGGGCCGGGGTACGCTGCTAGAGAACGTCTGCGACACAGGACCGCCTCCACCCAAGGATGAACTCGCCTTAAAGAGTCTGACTGCAAACGTGTAGTTAGGTGAAGTAAGTAAAGAGCGGCTTTGACTAATTTACTGGGCTTTACATCGGTCAACTGTAATATTCCACTTTTGCTGGTTCTAATCACTGTGTCAGATGTATTTTGGAAAATACAGCTTCACAAGACTACTAAGCAGAGCAATGACAAATACTAATGTGGAATTGCTCCTGGCGATTATGAATACTTTGATTTTAGGGTGCCTTTCTCTGTACAATACAATGACTGAAGATGTATTTTCCTGCATTTCTTTATGTGGTCAAGGGGTTACAGACATGATTTCACGTCAATAGGGCTGGTCCTTCTTGCCAGCAATAAGAGATGGAGGTTGGTTCCCTCAAGGTAGAAGGAGAGGGACCACCCTCACCTTTACACGGCAGGACACCGGCAGAACGAGTTCATACTTTCTCCCTCTGTCGATGGGCTTCTGTCTACACTGCTCACTGGTTGCCTGACTTTGCTCTTCTCAGCCCGAGTCCTCTCCTGTTAATTGGGTGGATAATGCCATTGTCCCAGGACTCCAGGCTGGTTCTGTGACACATTGCTGGTACAGTGCTGTCACGGAGCCATGCACAGAAGCCACTGGGAGTCACTGACCCACTGCAGATGTCCTGATAGCTGCTAGTCACAGAGGCTGGGCCTATTATCAAATAGACCTAGTTCAAAGCCAGGCAACTGCAAAGTCAGTGGAACTGACATCTCCAACAACCAGAATATCAAAGGCATTTGCTCGACTGCACTACCTCAGATTCTTTCTCCATGACAATGAGGCCATATGGCCTCTGGCACCTCACTCTTCCCAATGCACTTTCCCTCCAGGGGTCTTTAAACAGGAAGACCTTCAGTATATGTTAAACAAAGCACAAAGTTATACTGTGTGCACTTAGTCATAACCATCATCATTTATAACTCAAATTTTGTTGCTTTGTATTGATTTTTAAGAAGCACTTTTTATAGAAGGAGAAAAAATGCCCTAACAGAAACTGTTCCTGGTAAAGATACAATTTTAGCAAACATTTTACAGAAAATAAACACTCTGAGAAAAGGAATTCAGACTGGAGTTGATGTGGAAGCTGTTTGATCGGCTTTCCCTTTGGAGGATCTCGACGCCTCTGTCACCAGGACAAAACCCGGGCAAAGGAGGGGCCGAGGGGATGCAGCCCGTGGGACACGCGGAGGACCTGCAGCTTCCGTCAAAAGCATCCTCGACTGCACCTTGTCAAAGGTTGAACGAATGTTCCACGATAGAATGTTTAGAATGTTAACACCAAAAGCAGCTTGTTATGTTTAATCTCACCATTTTATCATGAAAGTGCACATAGTGTTTTCCATAGCGTAAATTCAATCCTTTTCTAAGAATGTTTGTATTGTCTTTGTGAATGCAGGAGTTAAATACTGAAATCTGGTTATGGACGAGGAAAGATATCTGGCTTTGTCCATGAGCTGACTTCATCTCACAGTTCTGGACACCATTTTGGCATCCAGAGAGGTCACAAAGGGAAAACGGCACCCAGTGCTCTCACAAGACAGCGTCCCACCCCATATGTCACAGCAGTGCGGACGTCGGGAGCTCTCTCTGCTCCCAGCGGTGTCCTGCAGCTGTGGGTGCTGGAACCCAACTGGGCTGGAGACGCCGTCCTCTTATAACTCTGGATGTGAGGCGAACTCCAGTCCCCCTTCATCTAGTGGGTGACACTGTTAGATGTAAACGCAGGGACCAGAGACAGCCATGTTCCACTCGGGGCTTGGGAGAGCCACCGCGTAAGCCCTATGTCCTTCCCCGCTTAGTCACCTGTTTCCCTCTCGAGGACACCGGACAGACCCCGTACCCACGGGCCTGTCTGCCTGCCTGGCTGTGGTGTGTCTGGGCAGAACTCTGCAGCGCCTCCTGCTGCTGCTCCTCACATCTGGGGGCAAAGGTTATCATACACCCGATTCTGCATTTTCTGTCCCTCGTCTGTAGGAGAGTGATAAAGGATACGCCTTTCCGAGTGACTGTGCGGACTGGAGAGAGAGCAGATGAAACACCTGGCAAGGAGCCGGGCGCACAGTGGGTGCTCACCATGCTGGGCTTTGATGGCTGGTCTTGACAGAAACACCTGGGAGAGCAGGGTCAACAGCCTCCCCTCAGATGAGAAAAGAAGCTTGGAGAATTTCCATGTCTTGTCCCCACAAACGTGCAGCAGACACACTTCAAGCTAGTGTTATGTGTCTCTCCCGGACACTCGGGCCGCCTCACTGTGCTCTCCAGTGTATGGAGATGAGTTCAGGACGGCACCAGGAGGCAGAACAACTGCGTTTCCACGCTGGGTTTTAAGATAGAAGTAGCATAGTATTGTTTCTGTCTGAAATGGAATCCGACATTGACATTAATGTTTGAGCACCTACTATGTGCCTGGCTCTTTCGGGCATTTTCAGTATTACTTTAGTCCCCACAAAAGTCCCTGCAGGGTGGGCGTCAACGTGGTTAAAGATGACAAACTGGGGCAGATGTCACCCGGCTGCAAAGCGGTCACTCTGGGCTGCTCACCTAGGTCCACTGGGCTCCCCAGAGGGAGATCTCTCTACTTCCCACGAGTCCTTCCTGCAGATGAGACAAATTCCCCAAGGATATTTCATCCTTCACCACCTTACTCGGGACAGAGAACCATTGTACTGTAATTAGAAAGATAAGAATCATAAATAAGAGTGATTCCTAAAGTTAAGAAGCTCACCGCGATAGGAAACTGGTTTTCCTTGTGGCACAGCTGGCGACTTTCTCTGAAGACGCCCCGCTAATCTCACAGTCACTGTGTGCCCAGCAGCACGGCAGGATCCCGTCACTCTGCGCAGAGCGAAGAACAACCCCAGCCAGACCCCGGAGGCAGCCCCTGCCACAGCCCGGTGGTCGGGGGAGAAGCAGAGGTCACGTGTTTACACCTGGCAAAACCAGACTTAGAAGAAACCCAAGCTACCTGAGAACAATGAAAATACAAGAGACAAGAAACACATAGCTTGGTAACGGTAGACTGAACCAACAATTAAATGGGTTCTAACTCTGAAACTCTCCCTAGTTGGCATATAGGGTCTTCTGGACTTAGTGGTGTTTTATATTTGAGATTGTTACAGAGAAACTCGATGTTCACTCCTGAGGATGGCGCTTGCAAGAGAGAGTCTGTGTAAGTCCCCTCTTGTCTTTTTAAAGAATCCACTTGAATGGCTTGGCCTGCGGTTGTCTACACTCGGGTAGAGGACTTTGGTGAACAGCACGTTGGGGAGTTATCACAAAGATGTGTCTGCGAGGTGATTTCAATAAAAAATGGAGCTGGGCCTCAGAGGGTTTAGAGGATTTATAATTAACACGAGGCAGAAGGTTCCAAAAATTGAATTTCATGCATAATTGCAGTGTTCATTACTGTTGATAATTACCATTACAAAACATTAAATGGAACATGCGAATAATTTGGAGACTGCAAGGGTTAACAAAATTACTCTTGGAATGTAGTAGCAGGACTATAGCTAAAAATAACAAGGATGTTATAATAAGTTGGAATGTGTGTTCTTGTCCCAAAAGATTTTTTACACACACTTACTTTTAAGCATTTGATAGTTACAAGGAAAATGTCAGGAAGACATTTTCAGAATTGCTAAAGGGCAGGGTCTTCAAAAGGACAGCTTTGTTGCATTGTTGTTGTTTTCCTTCTACAGGCGATGAGGTGTAGTTCCTGTCACCAAAAATGAGCGTGTTGCACGTGGTGGCATCCATGCACAGAATAGGTCAAATACAGAAAACACACGTATTTATCCCGTGCTATTTCCCTTCAACTTTCTTTTTTTAAAAAATGGTTAAATTTTATTTTCAGACACCTTCCCTTGCCAGTATACATATTTCTTTCTTCTAATGGTCACAGAGCGGTCATCTGGATTGGAAATGCATTCTAACTCGTGTAATCCCCTTTCGATCAAGTATTTTTCCCCCTTTTTATGCTTGGCTATATGAATAACGCAGCAATGGGCATCGTTGTAATCACACCTCTGTACCACGTCAGGATTTAACACGACAGATGCTGGGGCGGGGTGGACATGAGACTCCGGGCGCGCTCACGTTGCACTCTGACAGTCACCGCCCGGGTCTGCACAGATGTGTTTCTATCGGGTTTTCCAGCAGGCGTGCACCCGGGCTCATTTTCCCACAGCCTCCTGGCCCACAGACGTGGCGCTGTTAACCCTTGCCAAGATGGAGGACAACTGTGGTGATCTCCCTGGGGTTTCAAGTTGCCGATCTTGGGTCACTAGTGAGGTTGCATACCATTGTGAATAATTACTACCAATTTATATGTCTTATTTTGCCAGTTTTATTTCTGGCCTGTTTCACTATTTTTTCCTCACTAATTTATTAATCCTTTCATTAGGGATTGACGGCAAGACTTTCTCACTGTGCACTGAATCTCTTTCCTCTTAGAGTGCGGTTTCCTCCTTTTCCACTCTCCAGTTTCCTTGGGAATGCCAGGAAAGCTGGGGAGACACTTCCCACATCGAGACCTGCAGTCCTTAGGGGCCCACAGGAAGTTGGGCACTCAGGCGGGGGGGGGGGTGGCAGAGAGCGCTCCCTCTAGGGGTCCCCGTGCCCACGCCACTCACCCACCCCACCTGCTCTGGGTTCAGCACCCCAATTTCCCTTGCCCTGGGGAGGGCTCTGCACACCAGGCTCAAGGAAGCCTCAGGACCCCCAAGCACTGCAATCAAATCTAAGAAAGTACAACACCAAATGCAGAAATTCCTCCTTTCACTGTATTTTCTATACATTTGGAAATTTTGAAGGAATTTCAGGGCAATTTGGGGGCAATGTAGACAGGTTAGGTACATGACACATTTTACTCGATAATAGGGATAAATTTTAGTAGTTACATGGAATGTTTTTTAAACTCAATTTTAACAACAATAGATCCAGAAAAAGATCACCAGGCATAATTGCTAATGTCCAATCTGGGCTTCCGCTGGCAAAGACATGGAGTGTCTCCTCCTGACGCTGGTACCAGGCATGGCGCAGAGCCCGGGGCAACGCCCGACTCAGCAGGATTCGCCCAGCGTCTGCCCTGCAGAACGGACAGAGCTAGTTGTGAGGGGAGAAGGGGAAGGGGCCTGTCTTGAGGAGTCTATAGTCCAAACAGCAATCATTTCAATGTGCCTGCTGCTTTAAAGTTTAAAGGACTTTTCTTATACATGATCTTCATTTTATCATCAGGGCTAACTTCACTCCAGAAAAAACAATCAAAATAAAACTTAGCATGAGGATTTTGGGAACTGTAAAGCCCAGATGTTATTTAAGAATTCTGCATTTATTCTAGAAACTCAGCTATGTTAATAATTTTGTGCACAAAACCACAGCTGTGTTAACAAGCTGGCAATCTGTGGTCTCTCGGGGCCACAGTTCCAGGGCCCGGGAGGATGTTTTGGATCCTCCTCGCAGTGAAGGCCTTCGGCCCATTTTGCTGAATCTTCCACTGGAATCTGGAATGGAAGCAAATACAGCAGGTCCCGATGTGCCACAGTATCACTCACAATTTTGGACTTCATGATGGTGTAGAAGCAATGTGCTTTCAGGAGAAATAGTATTTTGAATTTTGATTCAAAATTTTTTATAATGACTTGGTCATAAAATAGACTTGTCTTCGATGATTTTGTCCAACTGTAGGCAATGTACATGTTTTGAGCACCTTTAAAGTAGGCAAGGCTAAGCTACAAGGTTTCCTAGGTTAGATGTATTAATGCATTTTTACTTATGATATTTCCAACTTACAATGGGTGTATTGGGCGGTAACCCCATCATGAGCCTAGAATCTAAATCTAAGGACAAGACCTGCAGTGGCCACGTTTGTTCAGTTACTTAAAATTCTAGTCTCTGTGATCACTTTCATGGACAACCTTAAACCTACCCAATGCAGACGACGCCCTCCGCCTCCCCATGTGACTACCTAGCTCGGGTGTGTCTGAGCGTTTCTCTGTGTGTGAGAGTGGCAGTGTGAGTCACCATGCGTGAGCATGAGTGTGTTAGTGTGTGTGTGTGTGTGTGTGTGCGCGTCTGCATGTATGAGTGCTTCACTGGGTACCTGTCATGGTGCACATGTATGACAGCACGTGTGCAGGACCTAGGTCCTGCCATCAGGCACTCACAGCACCCTGGTGACCTCACGTCTGGAGAGCTGTACACCACAACTTCACTAAACTCCTGGCCTGGACCTGCAAGCTCCGATCTCATGAAAATGTTCTTGGATTTGATCTTACAACCATAACTTGTTTTAGAGGAGCAATTATTTTTTGCCAGCAACAGTTAAGCCGCAGGACTAATTGTTACAAATGACAAAATGATCTCTGTGTATGCCAAAATACACCATTTTATAATTGAAACCTGAGTATCAACAATGTAAAAGGACAAACAATAAAAAAAGAACTTTGGAAAATAAACAGTAAAAATTCAAGAATCTTGAATTCTTGAAAAGTTGAACTGTACGATTGTTGACAAAACTCTAGTTGAACTAGGGGTGAAACGTGATTATGGATGACGTGGTGGCATCCTTGTCCTGTAACGATCGTCACAGGAAACAAATGGCTCATGAGTGGGATACAGTCTGAGACCACACACAGATTTTAATTATCACAAGTTTTTAAATTGGGGCAATATATCACTGATTTAGAGCGTATTTTCATTTTAAGGAGCTTGTGTGAAAGCTTAGGCCAAATTCTATGCATCAATAATAAAGAGGTTCTTAAAGGAATACAAATAGCCAACACACTCCTTCATTGTGTGGTTACTCTAATTCGCATTCATCAAAAAGAAAAAAACTAAAGCAAAACAAAAATTGCTTTCAGTAAGGCATTCTTAACGCCTTCGAAACAGCTGTACCTGTACGAGGCTTGCCGAGATGTCCATTTGTTGAGACTGTATCTGTCGTCTTCCAGTTCTTTCTCTCTCCTCTTTTTATCCTGGAGCCCCGGCCACTGAGCCTCCTTTGGGTCCTTCTCCTGCATCTGTCTCCTGCTGGGTCCTCCTTGGTGGCGCCCGTGTGACCCCCGGTTCTGGAGCCCCCGAGGGTGGCAGGGCTCTGCAGTCACTCTCCCGACCTTCTCGCCCCCGTGCCCCTCTGCTTTGACCAGACACTGCTGCTTCTCTTCTCTCCCAGCAGCGGGGACATCGGGTCCCTCCGTCGACCCGGGGGAAGCCGTCTCCACCCAGAGGCACTGACTGATCCCAGCAGGCGAGGAAAGAGCGAGACGCTCTTCTCAATGTCCCCTGATTGCTGAAGAGCACCGTGCAGCTGCCGACGTCCGCGGGGGCCTCGCAAACACCTCCCTTCTCCTCTGTCCGGGTGCTAAGTCTCACCTGTGAGTCTGATGGAGGCCGCCGGAGGGCAAGGTCACTTAGTGTGGACGCCACCTGGGCCTGCTCCCTGGACCCCACGTGGGGCTGCCCCCCAGACCCGGGCCCGGGCACTGCAGGACTGGGGGGCTCCTCCCTGCACAGCCCCTGGGGTGTCAGAGGAAGTCACCCACCAGACAAGGCGCCCCCTCGGGGGCAGCGGGGAGGGGCACTGCCAGGGTGGACAGCGACAGTCCAGGCTTTGTTCCCACGTAGGGAGAGCTCTCAATTACCCCAGGGCCCAGGGAAGAAATCTTCAAGTCCAGTACTAAATTGGCACTTAAAATGCTCTGAAGTATCTACATTCAGATTTATTAAGATCAAACAATTTTGTCAAAAAACAACAAACATTTTTTCCAGTTTTTGTAATTTAAGGGTTCATTCTATTAATAGAAGCAACACTCAGAAGGCAGTTTTCCTGTTAAAAAAATTACTGAGGACTCCGCCAGACCAGGGCTGTCCACCAGAAACATCAGGAGCTTCAAACGGGCACCATGGATGCCATTAAGATTTCTCCTGTAGCCACATAAGAAAGTGAAGGTCAATGCATGAAATTAAGTTTAACAATGCGTTATATGTAACCCAATCTAAGCTATCATCATTTCACGTGTAATCAATACAGAACCTCACTCATGAGTTACTGTGCACACTTCTTCCCATGACGTCTTTAAAATCCACTGTGCGTCACACTCACAGCACAGCTCAGGGCACCGGCCACGTCTCAGGTGCTCAAGAGCCGTGCGTGGCTCACGGCTGCTGCATTGGACGGGGCAGCTCTCCAAGGGTCAGCAGACTCTTTCTGGAAAACACAGACAGTCGGTATTGCAGGCTGCATTGCCATGTGATCTCTGACCTCTGCACAACTACCCAAGTCTGCAGTGAAAGAGGCCACGTGCAGTGGATGAGCACGGCTGTGTTCCGGTCAAAGAGTATTTACAAAACAGACGGCAGCTGGGTTGGGCCAACCTCGCACCCCTGGTGTAGACCAGCACAATCTAGAGTCCAGCTCAGGAGCAATAATAATCAGTGATACACAATAACATATGTTTCATTAAATTTTTCAACTTCTGTAGCAATATTATTATGGACCCAACTCTGTTCCCCCCAAATTTACATGTTAAAGCTGTAACCCTAAATGTCACTTTAACTGGAGTTGAGACCTTTGGAACCTCAGGAGGCAATCTGGCCATCTGCAGGCCAGGAAAGGGCTCTCACCAGAACCCAACCTTGTCCGCACCCTGAACTCAGACTTCCAGCTTTATTTAAACTGCCCATCTGTGTCACTTTGTCACGGCAGCCTGAGCTGGCCCATAAGAATAGGATAGCCCTAAAAAGGCAGTTTATAAATTAAATTTTAAAATACCATAGTTAAACCCAAAATATTCATATATCTTAAAAAGCTCTTTAAAATTAAGGTATTTAAAAGTTTTTCTATGAATACATTTTCTTCCCTAAATATCAAATAACTAATTTTTACCCCCAAATCAGTTATGCTGTCTAAAAGAGATATACATCAGACAGCCACGAACGGGGCCCTTGCAAATACTGACGAGTTATTGCAGGTCAGGTCATCTTCGGTTTTGTCACCCTATGCATGACACTGACAGCCCCTCCCAGTCGCTTGTTTCTGTTTTATGTCCTATAAACCTAACTTTGAAAATGTGCACTATTCCTGCCGCATGTGGGAAGTATATGGTGAACACATTGGGCAGATTGTATCAGCTCCGGGCAGAACCCTCTACACATTTTTCAACATCAGAGGGATATTTCTTCCCGCCCTGTGAACTTTTTGCCTTCCTTAATACAAAGAACATTTGTTTAACGCAGCGATTATATTTCTTTCATGTTATTTTTTGTGCCGTACAGCGGTGCTAAATTGCCTGTAGTTAATTTTGAGTGCTCAACTTGTTGCTTTTTTATTTATATTTCTTCTAATAAATACCTTGCTTTAATATTTCTCTCATGTGTTAATACTTAACACATTATAAATACAAACTAGATCAATGCTGTGTTTCAACTTGTAAGTACCAGTTTATCCTTTTTGTTAGTTTTTCCTTCCTTGATGGCGTTATCCACTCCCCCGCCGTCTCTGACTCTGCGGAAGATGGAAGTGATCGGCCCTGTTTCCCTTTCCCTTTGTGTGCGGAAAGGGCGCGTCCCCGAGAGGTCCTGCAGGCGCTGGCTGGCTACCGTGACATGTTGTGAAAGTGACCGTCTTCCCATCGGCTTGTCTGGGTCTGGTGTTGAATCTTGTCGTGACAGGACATTTTTCAACTCGCTCTCACCTTTGCAACCTCAGAGCCGTGGGCAGCGCCAGGCGCTCTTCCCTTCGCTCTGTCACGGGGCCTTTGATAAGCTGTAAAGTGATACATGTCTGCAATTTAATAACTTAAAAATTTAATAAAAACTAAGGGAAATGAATATTGTTTTTTCTTTGAATATGTCAACAGAGAACATACTTCATGGTGTTTTAAACTTTGGTAGATATTTTGATAGAAATGCTTAATTTGTCTGACACAGGTATCATTTTCAGTATTTTCATTGTGTCATGCGGTCTGAATTTCAAGCTTGTCTGCGCTTCCAGTGCACCAACGCACTCTTCCTACGGAATAGCTTCCTGATACAAGTTTAAAAGCAGACTCCTTCCAGAACTTCTCTCTTTCCCCGAGCCTTAAACCACTCAAGGTTAATTAGCTTTATTATGGCTGAACATGAAACTACATGTGATCATCATGTTCTCTTCACCAGGCCAAATATTTTCTTGAATGTGCACAGTTCTCAAAGCGATAGAAAAATCAATTAGCTCACAGATACTCCCAATTTGTTTGCGGGGACAATTCCACCAGAAAGGGTGGAAAGCTTAATCCCAGTATGTTTGACACACTCTGACCCAGGCAGGTTCTGAATCAAGGCTTGAGAGACCGCAGATGCCGAAAAAGACTGAAATAAACCTAGTTGCCTCTCTTTATTTTGCAATCAAATTGAACCCAGGAAGGTCTGACAATGACTCCAGTTCACATGTGACTCAGTCTCTTAATGGGACGCAGGGGTTCACGTTACAGGGTCGAATCGCAGTGCACTTGCTTTATGCTACACAAGCATGAGCAAGACACCGTTCCAACTGCTTGTCGTCCCTTTTCTACAAGTAATCCCTTTCTTTTTCTAAACATTTTTTTCCTTTTTATTCACCAGACATACTCTTTAAGGCCTTTGAATATTTTCAGCTCAATACCTAATAGATATTTGGAAACATGCTTTAAATTCTCCAATGAGTTGCAAATCTGTTTTCAATGAATCTTAGCTTCATGGCACTGAAGCAAAAGCAAAAGGCTGTAAAGTTTCTGCTCTTTGAAATTCACTGGTGTTTCCTTCAAGTCCTCACAGATGAGCTATTTTGTGGATGTTTCATACGCACATTAAAGGAAAGATGCATTTTCTATTTTTCAGAAACTAAATTGCTCATGCATCTACAATTCAATTTTTTTGTTTAAGTATTTCAGTAACGAATAAGTAAGCTGGCGTGTTCCGTTGCTGATTAATTCCTGTGCGAGCCTGAGGGAAACGGGCAGGTGAACAGGACAGGATCAGAATGGGACAGGATCCCTGGGACCGCAGCATCTTGGTTGACACCAACCCGGAGGCAGCCCTTACTCAGTGCTGGGTGCTGGGTGCTGGGTACTGGGCTAAGTGCTTCACAGAAATGAGCTAATTTCACCATCACAGCAACCCTAGGAAGAAGCCCCTGGAATTGGTTGAAATGTGTCCTCCCAAAATTCGTATGTTGAGGTTCTAACCCCCAATACCTCAGGATGTGACCTAATGTGGAAATTGGATCCTTGAAGATGTAACTCGTTAGGATGGGGTCACACTGGAGTAGGGTGGGCCCCAATCCTACATAAATGTGTCCGCATAAAAGCAAGAAATCTGAGCCAAGGCGCGCTCACAGGGAGAGCGTCACTGAACAGGACGGAAGAGAGAGGGCCGATGTGCTGGCAGATGGAGGCTCACCAAAGATTCTGGAGTCAGCAAAACAGCAGCAGCCAGGCAAGGGCCACCCCCCAACCAGCCTCGGAAGAAGGAGCCCCGTTGACACCATAACCCTAGACTTGTAGCTTCCAGAACTGAGACACAGTGCACTTCTGTTGTTTAAGACATCCAGATCGTGGTGCTTTGTCACAGCTGTCCTGGCAAACACACACAGCTCTCATCATTTCCCCATTTTGACAAATAAAATGAGTGTTTGTTTCATTACTTGATTTGTCCAATGTATCTCAGCTAACAGAGGCAGTGCCTGGCTGCAGGGCACAGGCTCTCAGCACACCACGCTGCTTTCTTGCCGTTGACCTGGAAGCCTCCCCAGGGCTGGGGACAGGTGAACCCAGGCTGTCCGAGAGGCTCACCTGGGCTCCAACATGCCCTGCTTGAGGGGCACATGGCCATGATCATCATCAACACCGCTGCGGAGTCGCTGGTCACCGTTTCGCTGTCCATGAGCGTCCTGCTCTATACGTGTAGATGCTGTACGGTTTGACAGATAAAAGATCAGGGCTATTCCTTACAATGAATTACACCTTTCATCAATAAAAAGTCCCATGTCTAATCTAATGATTTTGCATGTTAAATTATATTTATCATAAAGTTAAATTTGTTACCTCCTTTTTTGGTTTTCATTTGCCTGACATCTTTACTCATTTCCTATTTTTAATAATGGCTTGACATTTTTAGGTGAGTCTGATACATTTTATTTTCAGCCTCGGTTTTCCACCTCCCCATGAATCTGCCCTCTTGAGGTGGCCCCTTCATGGGTGAGGTGTCCTGCCCTGCATCTTGGTTTGGGTCTGGGCCGTGTGACTTATTTTGGCCAACAGAAACATGATTGCACTTGACGGTGCGCTGATTCCAGGCACAGGGCGGCGCTTCCTGACCCTCTGGCCTGGTGAAGACCAGCGCTGCTCTGGCCAAGACCAGCCTGGACCCACGGAGCCCGGACAGCCACAGACCTGTGAGCGACAAGACATGGAGGTTGTTTTATGTCACTGAGATTTGGGGTTGCTGGTCAACAACAGTTGCTTTCTTTCCAAAATTTTGTTTGCAGATTTTTTTTTAACCTATTACAAGTATCTCTTTTTTTTTTTTTATCAAGGAAAGCTAAAATAAATATAATATATGTAAACTCACAGTGATGTTGAAGTTTCACTTTGTCTAGTATTTTATAATTTTCACGTTTCCTTATTGTTTTCCTTATTTTTCTACCTTGCGCTGGATGAATTAAGTTTTACTAACAAAGATCTTTAGTGATTTAGAAGACACATTCTGCAAATGGTCACTTTCAGGTTTTTTAATAATTTATTTTATATTTATATAATGAATTAGCAAATTAATTAGTAATAAATAAAAAGTACATTAATATTTGACTCCTATGTAAATTTAGAGTTTACCATTTTCTAAAATTATCCTCTAATTCACTGCTTATTCACCCTCTTCTCTTTTTAAATGTCATCTCTGACAATAGAACAAAAATATTATAATACTATGCTTGTAAAATATGTCAACTGCCTCAAAAATGTGGTGATGACATTTTAAACTGTATTTATGAGAACTAGTCACATTTGAGAGTTTGATTGATTTAAGTGTATATCATGCTTTTACAAAGCATTTTCTAGATTTTTACATTCTTAGTTGAATTATTTTCTAGGCCATCTTCATTACAGCCTAGTTTTTATTCCTTTAATCTATTTATTTTTAAATTTTTTCCTCAATACTTATTGAAATTAAAGAAAAGATTCAGAGTATAACTTTAAATTAATTTTTGTGTGGTCCATTTTTTACTCTTTTAATCTGCATTCTCTGAAAAAAAATTTTTTCCAAGACTTTTCAATTATTTTGAGTTAATTCCAACTTTTATAGGTTTTTAAATGTGTTTTATATGCTTGTTTCTTCCTAGAAACTTATAAATTGCAGTTTGGATCCTGATTCTCTGCGCTTTGTAACCAGGGTCTTCTCTGTCATGATTTCCAGCTCTGTCATTTCCTCTTCCCATTTGAGTTTGTCTCCAGCGTCTGTGGCGTGATTCTCTCCTCACCCATCATCGCTGATTTCACTGCTTACGGCTTCAGCCTCTTCCTCTCCTGGGACACCCCGCACCTGCCCGCTCCTCTCCCTGTCCCGTTCTCTGTCCTCTCCGTCTCTTCCACAAAATGCCGAATGATTCTCTAACCTTTCATCATTCTCATAGAACAAGGTTCTCAGAGGTTTGTCCGTTGAATCTCAGATGAAAATGATAATGATGATGCTATATACTGTCTGTTCAGCTCACACTGTGTGCTGAGTAGTCCAGAGAGATGATGTCACATGACCCTGTAAGAGAAACACAGTGTTCTCTTGCTCTTTCAGACCGGGACACACGCTGGCTTGTTCCTCCGTGTACCCTCCTGCAGCGGTGCTACCCAGAGGGCCGGGGGCCCGGGCTCTGGTGCAGACGCACCCTCTTCCCTGGAACCTGGTGAGAACTCTGGCTGGAGCCTGAATTCTTTCCGTGTTCACTCTCTGAAGCTGCCGACCAAGGGACTTATCCACGTGAATGGCTAAGAGAGGGTTGCTGGTGACTCCTTAGAAATTTCCTGAGTTTGTGGCCTGAGACCCTGACATGGGGAACATGTCCCCGGGGCCACCACGATAGCATTTCAGACGATAAAAACGCAGTCCAGGAGGAAGAATGAAAGTGGTTAGAGTTATTTAACTTAAAGAAGAAATAATGGAAAGTTTCATCATATGTATTTAAAACATGTGAGGATGCCCTCCCAGGACGTGGCCAGCTAGTGTTCTTATGTGTGCACTCCAGGCAGAACAAAAGGACATGGAATTAGGTGACAGCATGAAGAATCCAGGTTAGATACGGGGACGCCTCTCTGACATTGAGTGATGACTCCTTAGGATGGGTTACCAGGGAAGTTAATATTCTTTGAAGATTTTTATGCATACTTATCCCTTGACACCATGAACACATTATGGCCTGGTTGATTTTAAAGTAAAATACCACGTATCACTCCCCATTTTCCCACGAGTCACTTTTACAGTGACAGCTGGGACCGAGTGGGTCCCCAGATCATTCCTCGTTTTGAAATAAGAGTCAATGGCCAAAGTCCTTTCTGGATGGTCCGTCACATCCGCCCCTCCCTGCACACTTCACTCTAGCAGCTGCCGCCTTTGTCTCCAGGACCCTGTGTCCTCCCTCCGCCCCACCTGGAAAGTGCCCGGCAGGCCTCTCTGTGACAGTCAAGGGACCGAGTGAGTCCCCGGAGGCACCAGGATGGCCCGTGGGGAGGAGCATTCCAGTGGCTGCGTAAGGCAAAGCTCGAGTCAAAAAGGAATTTGATGACAATAATTTCCACAGGAATGAAATACCATCCTGCATCTTTCCAGCCTAGAGCTGTGATGCTGTGTCACAGCACGAGCATGGGTGTGGCGGGGTGACGTCAAACCACCTCGTGGCCTTGCGGAGGGTTCACACTAGCCCTGAGGAAGCACAGCAGCGGCATCCCAAGAGCCTGTGATCACTTCTTTTAATTTCACTAAAATAAGAATTTTTGTTTATTCTGCTTTAAAATGTAGTCACTTCATTTTTTTCTTTCTCTTCACCATTGAGAAACAGAAAACGAGCCCATTTTAGCCCCTTCCAGGATGTTTGCACATTGACTCCAGACCAGGGGAGGGAACCTGCGGCCTAAGGCCACATGTGGCCTTCTAGGTCCTTCAGTGCGGCCTTTGGACTGAACCCAAATTTTACAGAACAAATCCTTTTGTTTTTATGAATGCATTTTTGTTCATATTTTACATTTTTATTTTATTTTTAAAATGAACATATTTAAAATACCCAAGAATAAACTAAGTTTCAACAAAATAATCCTCCCAGATTGGCCGGCACAATCAGAACATTGGTGAGCCGTAAGGGCTACATTGAGGGCTGCTACACTCAGGATCTAGTTCTAACTTCCCCGCCTGACTGGGGCCGCTACCGCACCAGGCTGGTTGGAGAGAGTTTATGGGGGTCGAGTGCTCCAGTCCGTCATCAGCTTTTGACAACTGTGCACTGTGTTTCTGTTTGAAGTGGAATTTGTGAATAGTTCCACAGCTCGACAGTATTTTTTAATTCTGTCTACTTATCTGCCTGTCATGTCAAAGAAGAACAAGAGAACACTGAAGGAAGAAAACAGATTTTTTAATGAGGATTAGGAATCGCAATATTATCTTGTTTCTGCTAAAGATAAGATGATTTGCTTGCTTTGTGATACTGCAATATCAACATTAAAGAAATTCAATGCTCATCAGCATATAACACTCATAAGGACCAGAAATATTTTGAATTAGGACAGGTGTGAAAGGTTGTATTGCAGAAATTAAAAGATGAAAAACTAAAGCAAAACCAATTCTTTCAAGCAGCAATAAGACCTGGAAATAATGCCACTGAAGCCACTTATAAAGTGTTTTCTATACTCAGGGAAAAAAGGGAAGCCATTCAGTGATGTAGAAATTGTAAAAGATTGTGTTGTCAAAGTTGTAGGATGCTTAGAACCTGATAACCTTTCAAAGTACAAACAACTGCCTCTCTCAAGGAGAAGCATAACTGATCAGCAGTATAAACTAGCCTTCAACTTTACAGAACAACTTCATGCAATACTTCAAAAGGAAAATACATACTATTCAATAGCTTTGGGTGAATCAATGGATACTACCAACTCCGTGCAGGTTTTATACTTCACTTGGATAATGACTGCAGATTTTCTTTTCTAGAAAGAGTTACTCACTTTGGGCACTCCTGCGAACAGAAACTCTTCAACAACTTTTCAGGTAAATGTCGTGAAGTTGGACTGAATTTGGTAAGTCTGGTGAGTGTATGCACAGACGTGCACCCTCCAGGACAGGAAAACATGAAGGGTTTGTTGCACGGATAAAAAAAGTATTAACAGATACAGGTGCTCTCATTTCTTTTCATTGTATCTTGCATCAGCTAAATCTCTGTGCTAAAGCTACTATTTTAAGTGACAGTTGACAGCAAGTTTTAAGTACTGTGAACTATATTCATGCAAATGCAAGACAGTATTCTCAGTTTTGTAATATGCTAAAGTTGAATGAGGAGGTGTTCAGTGTGGATTTGCCTTATCATTCTAAAGTGCATTGGCTTTCCCAGGGAGAGGTGTTAGCCACAATTTTATCTCTGCGATAACAGATAGTTAAGTTTTATGAAGAACAGAATCAGCAATGTGAATTATTGAAAGAAGATTTCTAAAGAAATGCAACATTTCTGTGTGATATCATGTCAAATCAAAATAACTTGAATATTTCTTTGCAAGGTAAAACTAAGTCTATATGTGATATATGGCAAAAAATTCAAGCATTTCAGAAAAAGCGATCTTTTTCAAAACACTTCTTCTTCAAAAGGAAATTTTGGATGAACATTTTCCCCAGTTAGCAAAGGTCATTGATGAGCAGGATGATATATGCAAATCATTTGAAGAATAAGCAGCTGTTATAGACTGGAAAATACAGTTCATGGTCACTGACTTCAAGAATCATGACTTCACACTCAAATTAGCACTTCAGCCTCACCTAATTGATACCATCAAGGCACCTAAAGAACTACAGATGGAATTGATTGAGCTCTCAGTAGATGACATTTTAAAGTCATTGTTTGATGCTAAGAAAGATCCTGTTGAAATATGGAAAAATGCAGTAGAATACCCACGCCTTCCTCAACATGCCTGAAAAACGCTTTTTTGCTTTTCAACCACTTACTGCTGGGAATCTATATTCTCCTACCTGACCCAAATCAAGACACCCTTAAGGGTCACAAATGACTGACACCCACCTAGAGGAACACCTGAAACTGCGGACCTCCATGCTGCAACCAGATATTTAAATACTTTCCAACAAAAAGCAGACACTGGAAAGTCATGAAAAGGTTAACTTTAAAATTAAACAGTTTTTATTCCTTGAAAGTATTAAGTGCAGAGTAGTTAGACTTTTACAAAATGATGTACGTTTTTGGGTGTATCTAATTGAAGTTCCTTGAATGAGGTCTTATTTGATTACAGCTGAATTCATGGGGCTTCCAACATGAAAACGTTCCCACCCTGCTCCCGACTATTCTGGCTGGACACATTTTACCGTGGTGACCGCGGCTGCCCCTGTGACCCCCAGGCAGGGTTTCCCCTCTGCTCCCCCTGTTGGCTTCTTATCACTGACAGGGCAGAATGACGGATCGGCCTCGGCCGCAGTTGAAACCCCCCTGTCAGCCGGCCCTTCCGAGGCAGCATCCAGCCGTGAGCAGATACTGTCGCGTGTCCTGGCGACTTCATTGAGCGGACGGAAAAGGTGCTGACGGACACGGCTGGGACCGGGAGATTCCCTTACACGTGCGTTTTCTGGCTTTTCCAGGCCTGAATCACCCCGATTGTGCAGAGTGGCTCTTCTGAATGCCAGTCTCACTGAACAAAAATAATCCCAGATACGTTGGGTGTGTTTGTTTGTTTGTCTACTTTCGTTCGCTTTACTCTGTGAGGCGTCACAAGGGAAGTAAAATAGTGGCTTAGAAATATGGGGACGTGCCAGCTGGTGGCCACGAGTAAAGAGGACGAAATGAGCTTTCTCGACAACAGATTAGAAAAGCAGGCCTAGGATTAGACCGAGAATTCCACTCTAAACCCAGCCCAAACACGAGCCACTTTTATCTAAAAATCTCCGAATTTGAAAGGTAAAATATCTTGGCGTGTTCCCCATTTACACATCTTGAAGTGAGTCCGGAAGGAAAAAGACAACATGAATGTGAATGGTCTGACTTTACTCTCCTGCCATTCAGCTTAAAAGCATTTCCCTTTTCTTGGGCAATTTACCAACTATTTTAGACTATTAAAGTTACAGACATGTGAACAATGGATCTGAAGTCTTATTATCCAAATTATTCTTGGATAAGTTTAGCAATAAAGTCTTCTGCAGAAATCAGAAAAATAAGATCATAATTAAAAGATTTATAAAGGTTTTTTTTTTTTTTTTCTTTCCACCTTAAAGAATTCCTAGGCACAGTATTATGGAATTTGACTGATTTTACAACTAAATTTTGGAGACCAAAAAATAAGCTTTCAAGTTCATGGTATCATATCTAGCCCTTCTTATTTACAAAATGAACTCTTCAGAATCTAAAAGTCTGTCTTTGTATGTCTTTGTTTTTCAGATGGTGAATCAGCTCTTGAAACCTTCTGAGCCAGCATTTGCGAGTTGTGGGTTCTGCGTTGGAACTTCACAAGCTCTGCCAGAAATGTCCACGCTACGCACGAGGCCCTTGAGAAGCCGGGAGGTGACTCTGGGGTACTGGAGGCAGCAGGTTGATTGTGGAGTCAGACAGATGTGGTTTGAGTCCACAATTAACACCTTCCAACGGTGTGGTTTTGGGAAAGCTACTTAAGTTCACTGACACAGGATTTTTTTCTGTATATTACAGATATCCATATCTGTCTTGCAAAATCGTAAGATTTGTAAAAAAAAGTACGTAAAGATTTTTAAAACACAAGATTACATTTCATCTTGAGCCAGCCTGGGCACAGGGTGTAATGGAACCACAGACCCTCTTTTGTCTAAAACAACCCAAAATTCAGATCTGAGGTTAGGACTAGCTGTCTGCGAAGCTCCGCGGTACCTGCTTCCCACCTACCCGCCTCTGCGTCCTGAGACAGCTGCCGACAGGTGTGCCGGGGCCCAGCGATGCTCTGTAGACTCACTGGAAACCACCAAACACATGAAAGCCTGTGCGGAAGTCTTCTACTACTGTTCTAATGAGCGGTCAGTATTGCTTGTGCACGTAAAAGGCACATGTGCAAATCCATGACGCATGTCTTTTGGTGTCTTAGATGACAATGGATAAGAGGGGAGCTCGTCTGGTATTTAAGATGCTTTTTCCTGAACAATAACTTATCCACACGCTGTTCTCACACTTTCGCATGTGCGCACCTGGGGCCCCAGAGAGCTTGCCGCAGTCCCCTCACCTGTCTCAGAGTGTCTAACTCAGCAGAGCTGGGCGGGGTGAGGGGCCCGCACGCGAGTCCCAGAGATGCCGGGGCTGCTGTTCTGAGCACCCCGGATCGAGAGCCACGGGTTTAGAATATTCCAGCACTGCGGAGAGATGCAGCTCCTGAAGTGGCCCACGAGGCTGGAAAGACTCGGACTCACAGCACAGAAGAGAGTCCTGAGAACGGCTCCTGCTCTGGCCTGTGCACCTGTCTCTCTAGACACGCGTCTCAGTTTAAACAAAAACCGATTTTACTTTGTTCCTAAAATGAAAACAACCACTTGACATTACAGCGGACTATCTAATAAATCCTGGAATATCACACTCGGTAATGGGCATGGAATGGCTGAAGATCAGACAGAAACATCCTCAGGAAGTGCAGACCTGAGGAAGGACAGGCCGCAGTGACAGCTGCCTTGGCTGGAATCTTGTGCCCGAACCAAGAGCTGAAAACTGGGCAGGGGAGGTGGCAGGTGGCGCTTACTAATCACCTGCGGAAGTATTGCTCATTCCCTTCATCACCTTCTCCTGGGCCCCGCCCGGCCCTGCAGCCTTTCCTTTCTGTTGCGTTTGTCCTGCTCTTGCAGAAGGACGTGCACTCGAGCTCCATGAAGGACCAGGCGGAAACCTGGGCTGGGGACCTTTCCACCCTGGCTCAGGGCAGAGTGACATTTCCAAGGTTGAAGAAATCTGATTAGAGTGGGGCAGTTTTCCCCCACAAAGTACACTGAATAAAAATGTTTGGTAATTGTCTTATTTTAAAATGGCATTTGTCCCTCATAAGAGGATAATAAAAGTCTTTTTCCGTATAATTCTTTCCTGACCACGCTTAAGCTAGGATGTTCGTTGACTCCAATCACTCAGCTACCCAAGAGTGTCTCTGAGGATACGAATGGCAATTGGAAGATGTGTGCTCCGAGAAGAAACTGTATAATGTGTAACGTATGTGCCTAACACATATATATGTATAATATATAAGAAACTGCAAGGTATAGTAGCCCCAGTACCTGGCTTGGGATGTTTCTTTAAATGTCCATGTAGGAAGTAAACGTTATCCACACATATTGAATGCTACATTCCCCTTACCCAAACTATAAAGCAAGACTTTACATTATGATATCACCAGAGGCCAGAAGTGCATCAAGCTCATTATTTAATTTGAATCACCCTAAAAATTTCAGATCCACTATACGAAACTATTCAGAGAAGACCAAACACACAAATAAACAATTTAAAAGTTTAGTCACCAACATCCGCCAAACAAACAGGGGTTGTGCAGTAAATGTATGTTGAAGGGAATACATCATCCAAAGAATAGGACCGACTCACCCTCTGCCTGCGTCCGGGAAGCTCACGGGCGCCTGCCTCGCAGGCTCTGGGAAGAGGCAGACTCATCCATTGTTGAGTCGCTAACATCTGCAAGACCGGCCGGGCAAGGAAAGCCTACAATAAGGTTAGTCTTTTCTACGATAAACAATCTGTTTTTGTGCTTTTGATTAAAATTTAATAAAAAAATATTTCAGCGAGACGAAGACTTGTTAAAAGCAGGTGAGGAAAGATCAACATTGACTCCGTCGAGAGCTAACCCTTCCTCCGCCCTTCTCAGGTTCCCTATTCATCTGGCAGAGCAGGGTCCTAGCAAACCTGGGCTCCCCCGGCCCCCAGGGAGGATTTCTTTTCATGCCCCATCCAAGCTCTGAAGGAACTCACAACCTGATCCGGGAACCCCCACCCCTACGGCTCACCCACTGAAACCAGAGTCCTCCTTCCAGCAGCCAGGAAGACACACAGATCCATGAGGGTTGGGAAGGAGGGTGTGTCAGCATCTTCCATGCAGAAATCCACCTCTGCACAATCTAAGGAAGCACAGTTGAACGAGGACAAGGCTGCACTGAAATACCCCACATGTCTAACCCAGAAAGTTCGCAGTGTGAGTGTGAGGTCAGGCCGCCCAGTGGCTCAGGCCAGAGGAACCACGCCGCGGGGCTCGTGGGCTCCCTGCCGGAGTGAGCCTGGTGTGCGTGCAGAGGGCGCAGCCGCGTGCCGGGCACACGTTCTGGCAACCATCCCAGAGCGTGTGGGATTTGTCCAGAGCAGAGATCACAGTCTTGGGGGTGTGAACGGTAGTTTGTAATTTCCAACAGCAGCGCTCTAAGAAAACGTTTTTCAAAGTAAGATTTAAGGTGTCTAACCCATCTGTTTTCCCACTACTAAAAACTAAGTTCATTAAACAACACATACAACATACATCCTTGTCTTTGTGTGTATGTGTTGTTTGTTTGATTTTGTTTCTGTTTTGGCCTCACTCTGTTGTCTGGCCTAGAGTGGGTAGAGAGCAGTGGCACCATGACAGCTCACTGCAACCTCACGCTCCTGGGCTCAAGCGATCCTCCGGCCTCAGCTTCCCCAGTAGCTGGGACTACAGGCACACGCCACCATGCCTGGCCTGTGTTTTATATATAAATGTAGACATGTAAATACACATATATATGTTGTTTCTCCTGAACTTAGAGAAATCAGCCATGATTGAATATTTATAGTAAAGGAAACATGGGAAGATATGGTATGGGGACACTAGAATCAAGAAGGAATAATCCAGACAGAGAAGAAGGGAGGGGAGGAGAGACAGCAGTCATCCTTCTTAATGAACTAAGCGCCGGCCTTTCTGAAAGACGGAGAGACGGAGAGAGAGAGAGATCATTAAAATCACAGTGGTGGCGACTAGGTCCATGGGTCTCTGAGGGCGTGTCATAGAAATCACGCCAGGGATCTCATAAACTCACAGGCCTTTCCTTCTCTGCTTATGATCCCTGGCGGCAGGTAGAGCATGCTCCTGGGGGTGTTCACACCCTCGGGCACGAGCGAGGGCTGTCCAGCCCATTGGCCCCTCTCTGGCTACTGGCCTTTACTGTGGTGTCACCCTCCCTCCTGGTTTGGGGGCAGCCTCTACCACAACTGTATCTGCATAGACAACAGGGTCTCTGCAAGATCTTGTTTGATGTTTGATGATAAGGACCACTCAGCGTGGATGGACGTCCTTGCCCAGTCCCTGCAGGAGGTGTGGGGACTTTGGTGCAAGGCTATCCTGCTGCCCAGGGTGCAGGGATCCTGAGTCTGCCAGCAGGTCCCAGCCAGGGCTCTTGGCCTCACCATTCCAGCTGGCCAGCACCAGGCTTGCAATGGACGTTCCGAAGACGTCCCCATTCCGTATGGGGAGGCCAGGAGCAGTAGCCCATGGCTGCTTCTCAGCTCTCATTTCCACCACTCTGTGCCCTGTCTTTGACCAGACAGGACACTTGCTGCTCTCTGGACAAGCACACGGAATCCTTTCCCACTCTGTGCATCTCTGTGTGGGCTCCAGGCTTCTTGGAATTCAATCAGTGATGTATTGATTCCAGCATCCCGAACCTTCACCTTTCAAGATCCTTTATTAAACATTTATTCCAAAAATCAGGTGCGTCTCAGTCCCAGACAGTGCCCACAGCTCTCCGAAGGTGGGAGGCGCCTGGGACTCACTGGGAGGAGTCGAGACGGCTCAGAAGCATGTGGAAGAGAAAACACATGGAGCTCTCTAGATGACAGACTGCTCTGGTGAGCACGGGAGTCTCTGCCCTGCAGTCCTGGGAAAGTCTAGCCTAAATCCACTCTGAGAGACGGCTCTCAATTTTCTTTCTCATTTTCTATCCACATTCCTGCCCAGCTGTTCAGTTTAGTTCGCTAGTTTCCATCACAGAGCACAAGATTAGCAGATGCACCGACATCGTTCTAAGCTGTGGTCACTCAAAGAAGATGTGAGGAAGAAAATCTCTCTCTTCCCTCCCTCCACTCTGTGTGCTGCTGCAGAAGACGTGAGGCTGCGGAGAGCAGTTTGGGGCCGATCTCTTACAGACTCCAAGTCTTACCATGTGTGCACAGAGAGAAAGGAAAGCGGTATCGATGGAGAAAAAAGGATGTGAAATTGGAAGAATTCTTCCATATTTTGATTGTGATGGCAATTACATAATTGCATGTATTTGTGAAAGCTCATAGAACCATACACCAAATGACCGAATATTAGATTTTATAAATAAAAAAGTAAAAAGCAAAGGGAGGGAAGAGGTGGGAGCAGATGGAGGGAGGAAGGGGGTAACCACCACCGAGGGTCCCACAGGTGGGACGAGCCGTGGGCCAGGTCCCGGCTGGGTTCCCAGGAACACCCCGACCTTAGAGAAGTCGGGCAGAACTTATTTTTAAAGACCTTGAGGAGAGGAGAGTTCGTCTCTTTTTCTGGTAACCCCTTCCAGGCTCAGGAAGCTCTTTATATCCCAAATTACTACCTTATGCTGCAGTCTAGCTCATTTCCCTCTTGTCTTATTCCTGCCACGGGAGACAGAGGGCGGCTGTCCCCACAGAGTGACACTCACATTTTCCTGAGTGTCTCTCTAAGGTTGGCTGTCAACCACCTCATCATTAAACTAAATGCAGGCAGTTGCTATAACCTGCCAGAATTATTGCCAACTCATTAATCATTGCTCATGTTCCGGTGCACAAAACCCAGCACGGGGCTTCAGGAAAGGCCTGAGTCCCGTCACAAAGGGAGGATGTTGTGCTTTCTGATTCTAGAGCTTTTCTGTGCAAGCTGATACCTTGTGTTTGTTACGTCACAGAAATGCCACATGGTTGATACACTCATTTTTGGATTGCTCTAATAACTGCCTCCTCTAGAATATATAATTTAATAGACCATTGGTATTTGCACAGCTGGCATCTGTAGTTCAGGGTGTGGTGTGTCCCCCAAGCTGTGGCATGCCATTTGAAAGGCAGATGATGATAACCAAGACATAAGATTGTTGCAGTCTCAAATGAGGTTACAGGGAAGGTTCCTACACTGAGCTTAAAGCACACACGGGCATTAGCCCCCAGGTGACTGTATCAACGAGGTCTGTAATTTGGAGAGGAGGAAGGGCTGGAGATGTATCCCTGTAGAATGCTGTAAGTCTACTGCATAAGGCCTTGTTTCCAGTAATGAGATGACTTTATTATTTAAGAAAATATTGTGTGTGCGTGTGTGTGTGTTTGCATGTGTCTGTGTATATGTGTGCATGAGTGTATCTTCGTGCATGCAAGTGTATATATCTGTGAGGGTGAGTGAGAGTGTGCCTGTGTGGGTATGTTCACACATATGTATGATGCATTAGGAGACGAGTCTTCATACACCTGATTGTCAGGGGTTTGTTTCAACCCATAAACTTAACTTCAGTGTCCATGAGGTGCACTTGATTGAGGTGCTTCCTCCTAGCAGGAACCACAGTGCACCTAACTGGGGACCACTTTAGACACACCCCTATGTGCGGTGTCTGTTGCTCTTGCTAATTTCGGTTTGCTTTTTCTTCTCCCTTTCCTGTCGGTGGGTGGATGTGGAGGCCGAGTGTGTTTGTCTCCCTCTCAGACAGTCCTCCCTGCAGGACCGGCTGTCTACCCCCACCCACTTCTGGACAGTGTACCAACATTTGCATTTCTCCTCACTGCTCACCCTCATATTCCCAGCTCCAACCTGTTTAAACCTGTCAGTGCTCCTGTACTCCACCTGTGCGACACATGTCCTTGGGCCAATTTCCATGGAAGACCTCAGAAGTCGAGTCATCAACAACATACGGCACCTGTCTCCCAGGATGCACTGCTGTCTGACGGGTTAGAATAAGCCGAGCCCGCACGTGGGGAGATGGCAAGAGCTAAGGTGCCTGCCAGTACAGCGTTGGGGGCAGGGGAGGGGGGGTCCTCTGGGAAGGGTCCAGCGAGTCAGAGAGAGGTCAGAATGAAGGATGAAAATGCAAGCTCAGCTGAGGTGGTAAAAAGTCCTGTCCTCTAACCCGAATAAGGCACCTAGACTCTGCTCTGACGGCGAGGGAGCTTCCCTGGGGGTTAGCATCAGGGTAGGGACATGACTGCAATGGAGATATCACTGTTGATCCTGTGGGGACAAGCCAGGTGTGTGAGGCCGGAGTGGGCAGCCCAGTCAGGAGGCTGGGACCACGGAGAGGGAAGAAGGCTGAGAGGGCCCAGGTCACAGCTTATTCAAGAAGTCCACCCCTTCCTCACAATCCGATGCTGCAGTGAGCCCAGGTGACAAGCTGAGATCCCCCAGGGAAGCCCCTGGGGCCTGGGCCCCTTTCTGCAACACAGGCCCCATTGGTGCTCACAGCCGTCCAGCATGGCTCTAGAATACTGCACCCTGCAAGCAGGGAGGGAGTGGAACATGGGTCCCTTTCTTCACAGGAAGCTCCTCCTGTGGAGCCTCCCCCCTGCCTGCAAGGAGCAGCTGAGCTCCGTCTGCTATGGGGGTGCCCGCCCCCCGCCCGGACAGCAGGGCTCCAGGCTGAGGCAGACAGGAGCCCTGGGCAGCCCTTCCCCAAACAGCATATCTGCCCCACACACCTTGCTGTTGTCAATGACAAATTCAAATGCATTCTTGTCTTAATATAATAGGTAATAAGAAGAGTTCTGCCAGGCCAGGTGCCCATGGACTTCTTGTCTGGTCAATTATATATCACCTGAGAATTTGAGCTCTGTAACAATTCAGTAGCTTCAAGGTGAGCAATCTTTGTTTTCCTAAAAGAGAAGGAAAGACACAGTGACCTTAAATATATTGTTTCTAGCAACGTCCAGCTTGTGATTTGCCAGAATGCTGAACAGTCACCCTTAGACGTTCATCTCCTATGCAAAGACATTCCTAAAAGTACTGGTTGATGATTAGAAATTCTTGTTTTAGTTTGGAGAGTGGGTTGGAGTTGGAAATAGGGGCATGCTTTTTGTTTTTGATACCAGGGAACATCGGGAGATAAAAGTGTACACATCACAGCATACAGGGTGACAGTTGTGACAGCAGCCCTGCAGTTTTCTAGTATGACCGACTTCCAGGGTCCTGCCCAGCCAGATGAGGGTCTCTGCAGCCAGCAACAGACAACAGGGCGGCACGGGCTCTACGCAACGCAATTTATAAGATCCTCTTTCTAAGCAGCTCAAAGAGCTGACAGTAGGCAGTCTACCCTCTCCATGGTCCCCCCACGCAGGAGGAAGTCAGATAAACTGTTGGAAAACGTGCAGAGCAGTGATGGTCTGTGCCTGGGAAGCCACATTCTGGGATAATTCATGTGAACCTTGGGTTGTTGGTGAGACATAGATTATTTAGAGGTCAAGCATATTGTACTTTGTGGTCCTTTATGCTCCATAATAAAAATTTATGATGAGGAAAGTATACTGTTTCCTGTGTGAATTTCTCTCTCTGGTTTTTGTTATGAAGACAGGGTCTGGGGCTTTGAAGTGAATCAAGTGATCATTTAACCAACCAAGTTTATGGTAAATAACTTAAACTGATGCACACATTTCTCACTTACTTTCAATTGCCCACTCCACACACACACACACACACACACACAATGAAAACATCACAGCAAACTGGCCTCTTAAATTTCATATTTTTTTATATTCTTTAAGAAAATCAATACTTTTATAAATCGACACTTTTTTCATTAAGTGTGTTTTGTTATTTTATTTCTTGTTTAGCTAATGGTGCCTATAAAATCAATAGGTTACTTATGTTTTGGAAGTAAAATTTTAACAGCACAAACTCTAATAATATTTCAAACGTTTAACATTCTAAATAAGCAGTTAGACTGGGGTGAGTTCCTCAAATAAGATACTAATTGGTTTTTTCAGACTTGGTTTTCTGCCCAGATTGACCAAAAGTAACTCAATTTGGCTCTGGGTAAAAATACTATCACTGCAGGTTTTTTCAACGTTATGGGAAGGTCATGATGAATCCACACAGCTAAGTTAATTTAGCTGCTTAGACGTCATCTCAACTTCTGGATACTTTAGGAGGGATAGAAAAGAAACTAAAATCCCACAAAGTTATATGGCCGAAGACTAATAGGAAAGGCCCCTGCAGCCGGGTGTGTCCCAGGCTCCTTGGGGACGTTCCCCTGAGACCCGCACGACTGGAAGGAAGGCCATATTTAGTATTTTTTAGGTGCTGACTGCCTTGGCACCAGGTGGCTCTGGGCTCTGGGACCAAGTGAACAGGTGCTTAGCTTCTCAAACACAGCATAACGTTTCCCGCCATGAAGGAAGAAAGAGAAGCCAAGGCCCTGCTGTTCAAGGTCTCCCTGACCTTGTCAACTGGCTCCAGTATCACGTGTCCCCTGACTCCTTATTGCAAAACGGGTCACAGAGCAGTCTCTCTGATGTCACCTCCTTCCTGGCAGCTACCTGGCTCGGACCACCTGATAGGACACGTGCAAGGCCCCGACACCCAGCAGTCAAGCAGCTTCTCTGGACACCTTCTGAAAGATAGGCTGCAACTTCTTGGATTTGGGAACTAAATAGCATTCGGTTCCCAGCGTTCCCCCTGGGGAAGGTAACGGGGTCTCCGAGTCAAGGGAAATGGGGAGAGATGAAATAACCATCAGGATGGCCCCGTATGGGGAAAGCGCCCACCTCAAAGGATGCTTAGGTTGGCGTGAGGAGACTGTGTGTGTACATGTGCACGTGTAAATGTGTGTGGATGTGCACGTGTGAGCGTGTGTACCTGTGCAATCGTGTGCATTGGAGAGGAGGTGCACATATGCTTCTCAGGGTACAAAAGAAATGAAACCTCAGTGAGACTGAAGTTGCCTTTCTTCAAGGTAAAACAGTTTTAATTCACCTTTAAGGTCTGATTATTATGGCTGGGTCTGGATTTATTTGCAGAATGTGTTGCCATTTATCAGATTAAACTGTGACATTTTTCAGTGACAAACTGGCCCAGGACAAAAGGGCAGGGAATTCTCCGTGTAACAACTTGGAAATGCTAATCTTCTCTAAACCTGCAATAAATATCTGTTCCCCGGGCCAGGGAGAGGAAAAGGCAGCAAGGATAAGAGAGGAAACAGAAGTCGCCTGCAAGGACGGCCCTGCACCCTTCAGATCGGTGAGCAATGCTCCACCGGGGCGGAATTGTGATGTCGCAGACTTTCAGAGACAGATTAATGACATAAAGAGTAGTTGTTTTCACTGTCAACCATTCATTCAATTGTGTGACATATATCTGTTGAGCATCTTCTGTGCATGAGGGAATATTCAGGGGTTTGGAGGGTCATGGGTGAGAACAAACGCAATTCCGCACAAACTGTTAATGCATGCAGCTCACCTTGTGGTGGGGCGGCCGGTAGAGACAATAGCTATGGAAATGGGACCACACGTTTATCCAGAGGTGAGGGTTCTGCAGCAGCAAAGCGTGGGGGCGTAGGGCTTGCGGGGCATGGCAGGTCTCTCACTTTAGCTAGATCATCTCTGAAATCCTCACTGTAAAGGCACCATTTAGCAAAGGCTTATAAGGGGTGAGTAAACACCTCGGGGAGGATTATTCTAAGCCGTGGGGATCGGGAGCACGAGGCCCTGAGGGGAGGCCGTGGAGCGTCGAGGGAGGGAGGGAGGGTGAGGGGGACGGGGAAACGAAGTCAGAGAAGTCGCCTGGGACTGAGTCGATTACACAGGGACACGGGGCCACTGGGAGGGTTTGGCTTTGCCCAGTGAGATGGAGCATCATTATTCACACACGATTTTGAGCAGAGAAATGACATGATTTGATTTGCATTTAAAATGATCATTCTGTCTTCTATATTGAAAATTGACAGTAAAGAAATGTACTGAAAAACAAAACAACAATCAAAAAAGATGTCATATGCTGGGATGGGAAGTCTCAACATCATACATATCAGTTCTCCACAAGTTAATTTAATGTAATTTCCCCTCTCATATCATAAGGGAAATAGTATTAAAGTACAGCCACGTGCTGCATAGCGACTTTTTGATCAACGACAGACCATGCATATGATGCTGGTCCCATTAGATTATAATACTGTATTTTTACTATCCCTTTTTATGCTTAGATAAGTTCAGATACACAAATACTTCCCATGCTGTTACAGCTGCCTGCGGTATTCGGCGCAGTGCCACGCGTGCCGGTCTGTCGCCTGTCGTGTGGCCGGCTGCGCCGTCCGCGTGTGCCAGCACACTCCGTGTTGCTCACACAACACCGTCTCCCGGTGACGCATTTCTCAGACCGAGCCCTGCCCCCAGGTGACACATGACTGCGTAGTTAGTATAGGACGGAAACTCCATAACTGAAGGCAGAGGGGTCATTGCCAATGGCTGGAACAGAACGGAGTGTCCAGAAGTGGACACCGTTGAAAGGGGTTACTCACTATGCGATAAAGGTGGCATTTTAAATCAGGCGGGAAAGTGGGCTTTTTAATAAGTGACATTAGAATCACAGGATAGCCAATCAGATGAAAAGGTAAAGTTGGATCGATTTTTCTCAACATATACCAGCATAATTTCTAAATTCATCATTCAGAGACTTACAGTAAAAATGAAGTCATAGGAATAGTAAAAACAAAACATGGGTCAACTCTTTAAAAAGTGAAAATAGATAATTGATATTTTTGATGACATTACAAATTTTCAAAACAAGCCATTTCTTATATGGGTTTTCTATATATATATATATGTATATATATGCAGGATAAAAAGAGAAATGGCAAACTTGGAAAAATATTTGCAACTCTGTCATGACAAAAAGTTAATATCCCTAATACTATAGCAAAAATCCCAGTGGAAAATAGGCTAGACAGGAATAGACAGATCACAGTAAAACATGCAGGTAGAGCTGAATTATATGAAAAGCATTGATTTCCCTCATAATTAGAGAAACATAAATCAAAACTGCAGTGGATATCTCCTTTCACTATCAGATTGGAAAACATCCAGAAGTCTGTCACCCAGCTCCGCTGTGCGGGCCGTGGAAACAGGCACGTCTGGTCACTGCAGTGCGAAGGCAAAGTGACACGGCTGCTGTGGGTGAGAAGCTGATGTCAGACAGTGAAGTCACGTAAACGCCGGCCCGGCAGCCGTGTGTAGGGTGTTGTACTTGGGCTGTTCAGAGCTCAGGGTCTCAGAGTCTAGTCCGTGGTTCCCGTGTTCACCTGGCGGCTTCCCACGGTTGTCCCTGGCCCGGCCTCCCTCCCAGCTGACACGCAGGTTGTAGGTCGATATTCAGCTGAACCCTAAGGGGCAATCCACGCAGACTTGGGCGGCTCCTTTGTCTCTCGCCTTCTAACCTGCAAATTTCAAATACCCCGGCTTTCCTGGAATCTAATTTTTTCTCACGTCACTTCAGTGAGACTGCTGTGTTCTGCTTGTGCTTTTATTTGACTCCACCACCTGAACAGCGCCTCCTTAAAGAGAGACCCACCTTGCTAGTTTCCATTTTCTCGGGGGTTAGGGTCCTGTACTGCTGTGGTCCAGCGTCTAACAGCAGTTGTTTCATGGGTAGATGATTGCAGATAGATACATGCAGAGATAGACGTATAGATAGATGTTAGATAGAGAATTGACAGGTAAATATAGATTGATAGCAGTTACACACACACAGATAGGCATTCATCTGCTTATATTTAAGAATCAACAACATTAGACAAATGGTAATGTTTAAACATGGTTCCTTTTCAGAGACATCAGTAAGATGGCTGTGTGAGATGTCCCAGGCTTCTCTACCCCCAACAGGAAGTGCCACTAGCAACTATCCACAGAACAGAGCACCTTGGTTAAAAGCCCCATATTTGGGAATGAGTCTCTGGACCTGCATGGTCCGTAGAATGGGAAAAAATACTGCATGCAAAGGTAAGAGAGAGGGTCTCACTGGAATGCAGTCAGCTCTCCCTCCCCAACTCAGCACAGTGTCACACGGAGAGGATTCCCGGGAAGGCGGTTTCTGCAGAGGAAGGAGCACTGGAAGAGGTCATGTAGCTTCCCCAGAATTTTAAGACACTTCCCAGGAAGCCCACCCTCCTCTCAACTTACGGGCAATGCAGGGGGAAATGGCACTGATTGGCACCTGGAGTCAGGTGGAAACAAAGCTAGGAGGCAGAGCCCACGACGACCAGCATGCAGGTCTTGGTGGTAGCTCTGCGCACCTGCCAGCAGTGGTACCTGATCAGAGGTAGGAGTTAATAGCGCAGCCCACCCGCAAAGCTAAGATAGTCAGTCCCAGCAACTGACGGACGTGCTGCCTGGCTTGAATACCTAGATGGCCAGCTTCCAGGACCAGCCTCACACCCTGCCTTGGGGCCCCACCCAGGGAGGGACACAACTGCCACAGCAAATTTTGGCAAAGAGCAGGGGCTAGTTGCCCCCCAACCTGAGCATTTAACAGCTCTCCATGCAAGGTGAAAGCCCACCCCAAGGCCCCAGGCAGGCACGGAGGCAAACCCTAACCGTGCATTTCTTATGAGCATAGCAGCTGGTACCACCCCTCCCAATCAGTGACTCCACTTAACCTCAGGGCCCTCCTGCAGGCTTCCTCGGGTGATCACAGTGGCCCAACCTGATTACGAAGCTCAGCCAGTGGTCTTGTCAGAGAGCAGAGCCTACCTGGCTGTCCTACCCAAATTCACGGCCAAAGCAGCAGCCCAACCATCTAGAGAGCCTGACCACAAGCTCTGCCTGCCCAGGGTCCCAGGGTAAACTAGGTAGTGAAGGACTATCCCCGACAGAGAATGCCTGGAAAAGGCGGCTGTCTTTCCCAGTGGGCAGACACCAGCACAAGGACACAAAGATCACCAATGCTAAGGAAATTATGTCACTTCCAAGAGAGATTAGCAAACCTCCAACAATGAGCCCCCCCCCAAATGGACTATCTATGAAATTGTAGGGAATGCAAAAATATCATCTTGAAAAAGTTTAGTGAACTACAAAGAATATATGAATAAAAAATTAGATAACCTATAATAAGTGGATAAATTCCTAGAAAAAAATAACCTACCAAGACTGAATCATGAAAAAAATATAAAATCTCACCAGACCAGTAGCTAGTAAGGAGAAAAAATCAGTAATAAGAAAGGTTCCATTAAAGAAAAACCCAGGGCCTTGTGGCTTCACTGTGGAATTCTACCCAACATTTAAAGACCTAATATCAACCTTCACAAACTCTTCCAAAAAGTGAAGTGGGGAAAATGCTTCCAAACTCTTTTCTTTTTTTTTTTTTATTCTTATTTCAGCATATTGTGGGGGTACAAAAGTTTAGGTTATGTATATTGCCCTTGCCCCCACCCCTGAGTCAGAGCTTCAAATGTGTCTATCCCCTAGACAGTGCGCATCATACTCATTATGTATGTATACACTGCACTGATACCAAAGCCAGGCAAGGACATCACAGGGGAGGAAAACTAAAGTCTAATGTCCTTAATGAACATAGATGCAAAAATCCTCAACTAAATTCTGGCTGGCTGAGTTCAACACCCCATCAAAAGGAACGTTCCTTTTGATCAAGTGGAATTTACTCCTGAGATGAAAGGATGGTTCAAATTACACAAATCTATAAGTATGATACATCACCTTAACAGAATTAAGGACAAAAACCATATGATCATCTCATTAGATGCCGAGAAAGCACGTGTTAAATTCATCATCCTTTCATTATAAAAACGCTCAATGAAGTAAGTGTAGAAAGAATGTACTTCCACACAATGAAAGCTGCATGTGATAAATCCACAGCTGACATCATGCTCAATGGTGAAAGACTGAAACCCTTTTCTGTAAGATTCAGTACAAAACGAAGATGCATTCTACTTCTATTTAACACGGTACTAGAAGTCCTTGCTGGAGCGATTAGGCAAGAGAAAGATATGAAAGCCATCCAAACAGAAAAGAAAGAAATGAAATTGTCACTTTTTGCTGATGACATGATCTTATATAGAGAAAACCTTAAAGATTCCACCAAAAACTCTTAGAACTAACACACCAATGTAATAAAGTTATAGGATGCAAAATTAACATCAGTGGCATTTTTATACATTAACAACAAGCATTCTGAAAAAGAAACCAAGAGAACAATCCAATTTATGATAGCTACAAAAAAAAAAAAAAAAAACCTGAGCAGTAAATTTATTTGAGGAGGTGAAAGACCTATACACTGAAAACTACAAAGTGTCAATGAAAGAAATTAAAGCCCAATGTTATTTTTCATGAAAAAGAAAAAAAATCCTAAAATTTATGTGGGATCACAAAAAACCCTTAATAGCCAAGACAATAATAACCAAGAAGAAAAAAGTTGGAGGCATCACACTACTTGATCTCAAATTATCCTACAAAGCTACAGTCATTAAAACAGTATGGTACTCGCATAAAAATAGACTATTGACCAATGGAAGAGAGTAGAGAGCACAAAAATGAACCCACACAAATACAATTGATTTTTGATGTGTATTTTGCCAAAAGTACACATTGGGAAAAGGAGAATCTCTCCACTAAATGGTACAGAAAAAACTGCAAATTTACATGCAGGAGAATGAAGCTGGACGCTTATCTAGTACCCTATACCAAAATCAATCCAAAATGGATTATGACTTAAACATAAGACCTGAAACTATAAAACCACTAGAATAAAACATGGGGGAAAACTATAGGACATTGGTCTGGGTGATGACTATTTAGATTTGACAGTAAAATTGCAGGCAGCAAAAGCAAATAGACAAATGGTATTACATCAAAGTCAAAGGCTTCTGCACAGCAAAGGAAACAACAGGGCGGAGAGACAAGGTACTGACTGAAGAAAGTATCTGCAAAGATACTGATGAGGGGTTATTATTCAAAATATATAAAGAACCCAAAAAACTCTATAGAAAGCAAAATAATCTGATTACAAAATGGGCAAGGAACCTGAATAGATATTCTCAAGAGAAGGTATGCACATGGACAACTGATACATGAAAAGGTGCTCATTGGTGCTAATCATTAGGAAAAGCTACTAAACCACAGGAGGGATCACCTCTCACCTGTTAGAAGGGCTATTATCAAAGACAAAATACATCACGTGTTGATAGTATGTGCAGAAAGGGGAACCTGGCACACTGTTGGTGGGAGTGTAAATCGGTACAGCCATATGGAAAATGATACGGAGTTTACTCAGCAACCTAGAAACAGAATTAGCATATGATGCAGCAATCCCACTTCTGGGCATTTACGCAGAAGATCTATGATCATAATGTCGAAGAGATGTCTGCACCCAGGTTTGTTGCATCAGTATTCACAGTAGACAAATTACGGAACCAACTAAGTGTTCATCGACAGATGAGGGGAAATGAAAATGTGGTATATGTTCACGTAAGATATCATTCAGCTTTAAAAATGAAAGAAATTTTGTCATTTGTGACAACATGGGTGGAACTGGAGAACATCACGCTAAGTGAAATAAGCCAGGCGCAGAGAGACAAACACTGCACGTTGTCACCTGCGCGTGGGAGCAGCGACTCGAGCAGGCAGCGTGGAAGGGTGGCGGCCAGAGGCAGAGACGCCTGGCAGGTGGGGAGGTGGTGATGCCAGGGACAGAGCCTCTGTTAGGAGAAATAAGGGGTTTCTTTTTCCTTTGAGATCTATTAGACAGTGTGGTAAATGTAGGAAACAAAAACATATTGTAACTTTCAAAATCTCTGAGAGAGTAAATTCCAAACATTCTCACCACAAAAATAAGTATTTGAGGCGATGGATATGTTGGCTAGATTTAATTATTCCACATTGCACTCATAAATCATAGCACCACTTTGTGCCCCATAAATACACGCAACTGTAGCTTTGCCGATTTATAAATAAGAAATAAAAATTTTTAAAAACCAGCCTCTTTTTAAATGAGTGAAGAAACAATGTGGAGAGAACCACTTGTTTTGGAGATTTAACTCTGCAACTGGGAAAATATTTTACAAAAATTTAAAGATAACTAATTTTGAAAAAGAAATTCCTAAAAGTCAAAAGCAAGACAATAGAAATAAACCTAATATAGGTAAAATTATTCACATAACAACAATGAGAGAAATAATAATACTGAAAGCTCATAAGACAATAATTTTCTGGATGTTTTGGTAACACTATGGCTGTGGTCCTGCTCCTACTGTAGTTCTGAGAGGGTTGTGAGGCTATGTTTGGAAAAGACAAAGAGGAAATGATGTTGATGCAGTAAGAACTTCCATTTTCCACATAGCAGAAATGAGACGTGACAACTTTGTCCTGTTTTTGCCTGGTTTGTAGAGAGAGGGTTGACCTGGTGTCCATGTCCTCACCGTGGTGGGGACAGAAGATGGAGACTGCACCATGGCCAGGCTGCTGGAGGAAGGCGGGGCATGAGGACCACCCGCCTCTGCATTTCAGAGCCCAACCGTGCAACGCCAGAGCCGCCAGCTGAACACCGTTGCAGCCCGTCCCTCCTCCACGGCATCCTCACAATCGACCAGGTGTTGCGGCACCGGGGAGTCACCTGGGAAGATATACTGGGTGGGAGAGATACCAGGTAGAGGCAGAGAGAGGAATTGTCACAACAGAGCCAGTGCTTCTGGCTGGCAGGGCCCGGCCCAGGAGGGGATCGGCTACCCCTCAGCCATTACCGTTTGCCATAAAGTTTCCGCCTAACAGCTGGGAGAGGAGAAATATTTCCAGTGTGGTTTCTCAGTCAACTTACGTCCTGTCGGCTCTAACTTGCTTTCACCCGCTGTTTGAGTTCATGAATGCTTTCAAAACACAAGAGAGCTGACCGTCCCCCCCACACAGAGCGTTTTAAGAAAATTGAATCTAGTAATTCTGATTAGGTAACTGCAAAAGCAATCGATGAGGCCAATTTTTCATCTGAACAGCCTTGCGAGGGTTGTCCTCACCCACTTCTACACTCGCATGATAAACGCAGTGTTTGCAGACAGGTGGAGGTGAATATTCTGCCGTCATCCGTGATTTTTACAAAGTATTTACTGTTCGTACAAAGAAAGGCCCAGAGTTTATTCACCTGAGTTCTGTCTTCCCCGTCCCGACCTCCAGACCTCATCAGAACTGAGACTCTGGTTAACGGCTCCAGATCACCAAGAAATCGTCAGGTCGCTGCCCCCCGACATTCCTGCAAGACGAAGCCTCCCGGCCAGGAGGGACGAGTGTGCACCCTGGGTGTTCAGTTTCCCACGATATTCTGCATGTTCTCCGGGGTGGGGACGGTGCCGACGCCTCCACGCCAATGTGCTTCGTGGCACCGCAGGCTGGGCTGCGCCGTGTGTAAATCTGAACACGGCCACTCTGAAAGACGACTTTACAATCCAGTTTTCCTCAATTATAAATGAGGTGAGAGCCCCCTGTTTGCCTGTCACCTGCCTTTTTGACAAACTCCTGGGACAGGAGGAATGTGTGTTTCCTGCACTTTAATAAAACACAGACAGCGTGGCCCCTGCAGTGTAATTGCTACGCTGGCCAAGAATCCCAGGTACGGACAGTCTGCCTGTCTTGACGCTTTTTAAAGAGGCGCATCTTGGAATCGTCTAAAGCAAAATGAGCTTCCATGAACGAGAAGCTGCACTTGGAAAGCTAAGGTGGCTGTGCTGTTGTCTTCCTGACTCCTGAGAGAGGAACGCACCGCCGCTGGCGAGGAGGGAAATGGGGCACAAGCATTCCATTTTTAAAAACATCGTGATAGATGATTTTTTTTTACCTTTTTTTTCAATTATAGGGTCTTGGGGAAATGTTTGGCTTTTTAAAGGGTTTTGTGCAGATGTGGTATTTTTCATAATATTTTTCAATCAATTTTCAATCTCTGCTTCCCGTTATCGCAGAGATCGCCACGTATGATGCGGGAGGAAAATAGAACTGGAAGCTGTCGCTGCCTGTTTCCATTTTTGCAGGCTCAGATGATCAGAGAAAAGATCGTAGAAAAGCAAATGTTGAAAGTCACATGAAATTATAGACCATCAATATTCTCAGTGATTACATAACACAACTCAGGAGAATAGGGTGGCTTAGATTTGGGATTTGGTGATATCCTCTAATGCATCATTCTGCTTTCAAAAATTTGAAGCATAAAAAAATAATTTCCTCCCTGTTTTCCAATGACCTTCTGCTATTATTTTATTCTGCACAATTTGCTCTCTACTGTTGCAGGCTGGCTTATTTCTTAAGTCACCTCCTCAATTGGAGCTGATCCCTCAAAGTCCTGTTTTCCCATCGAACTCACAGGTCCCCTACCCTTCAAGCCTCTAGAAAGCCAAGTCGCCCCTTTTCCCCGGGGCCTTTGCAGGGGGTAACAGGTTCCCTGATACAGACACCAGGCTCCCTCAACACCTGGCCTCCCGCCTGGGCCTGGCCATGCGGAGGAGCCAGTTGGCCTCCGAGGAAACACGTTCATTCAACAAGATGATTTGTAGATGGGAACACATCCCGCCGAAGAGAGCTTGAACAGTTAGAAAACAAGGAAAGAGTTCAGAAAATCTGTGAGTGAAGGTTTATAAATTGCCAGTTGTTCCCTTAGTGTGGAAATGACTCAGTGTATCCGGCCATCAGCAAACGATACTGAGCTCGAACGCTGCGATTAACCAAATAGACCGAAGAAATAGTTACCTATTGATGGGGATTTATGTCTGTTTCCAGCATCGACACACCAAAATGAAAATATAGTTTTGTTTGCTGAGAAAGCAGTCCAAAAGGAATTCAGTATTAAGCATCGTTAATTATTCAAAATCAGCGCCAGTTTGTTATGTGTCTACTGTACGCTGGTTAGTACACTTGGTGTTTTTAAACATTGTCGGTGGAAAGCAGAGTGAATTATGAAATATACATAGACACTAGATATTTTCACACACTCATCCCTTATTTATTTATGGATGTAGACTCCTTTCTCCCCCTGCCTTTGGTAATTAACTACAATTTCTTCTTTACTATGGAATAAAGGTCAATAATAAATATTTAAGAATGATTACATCTATAATAGCATCATCAGACTTTCGTCTTTCTCTCCTATGGGAACATGGAGGGCTTCTTTGAAGGCAGCCGGGAGTAGCACAGGGTCCCGCTAGGACGGTCTGTGCATAACAGGTTAGGTCATGGGTGTATTCTCAGGTCAAGTATTTCGAAGCTGAACTCATTTTAGGCAACATTCTGGTTGTGGACAGGTCCCAGGGTCAGGCGAAAGTACCTTAATCATATAACTAACAAGGGATTAGAAAGAGAGAGAGAAACAGCACCGTGACGAAAGGCAGTCGATGTGTCCGTGCTCCCAGCTTCTCACTGAGATTGATGGTCCGGGAAGGGAACTGTTTTATGTCGTCTTGGTTCTGTCCGTGTCAGCATCCCCTTCTCACTCCAAATGCCTCAGACCAGGGGAGGGGAGTGGATCTGAAGCATCTTGAACTTGTCAAAACAACTTTTCTCATCAGTGACTGCGCTGGCGTGTTACATGCTAGGCGTGGGCCTTGCTGCGGATGGTTGTCTGCACTTGACCCACTCACACCCTGGACAGAAACATTCCTCTGTGCCCTGCATGACTCCACGTCTCTGCCGGCAGGGCCTTGCTGTCCAGCCGTAAATCAGTGACCGTCAGAAGAACCCGCAGGCCCCCCAGGAATGCGTTCTTCAGCTCTGTGCTGGGGCCTCCCTGACGGCAGGTTTCTTGCACGTTCAGAGCTCTAGGCGAGGGGCTGGACTTCGTTCCATTCAGCATCCTCCTTCTGGGATTTACAGTGACTTTGGTTTGTTTTCTTAAGCTCGGTATAAATCCACTGAGGAAATGGACTGGTTTCACCACGCACTTCTAATCCCCCTTTTGTGGTCTGACTCCTCCCCGGCTGGTGTCGGTCTCCGTGGCCCAGTTTCCGTGGGCGGCTGTGGTTCGTGGGCTTCCCTCCGTGACGACGTTTCTCTCCCATACGTACGCGCTTCTTGCCAGGTGGGCTGTGTCACCCTCACGTGCGCTATTTCTAATGGCCAGTGAAAGCTGAAGTCTTTCCACCAAGCTTTCGCAATTCTGAGCACCATAACTAAGGAGACGTCAAGCAGTTATCAAGAACGCTTTTTGAACTTTATTTTATGTCTCCCAACACAGGTCAGAATGTCATAAAGAACCACACTGAGAGTTAAGGAGCCTCGTCCTACCTCCCGGTTAGAGCAGAGATTTCCCTCACTGGTTTCCTCTCTCTATGTTTAGACACTGTTCCATTTTCAAACAGGGCAGTGATCCACGTGGAACGGGCTGCTGTGCCCTCAGCAGGGCAGATTCAAGAGCATGGCTTGCGAGAGCCGGACACAGAAATGGAGTAGTCACCTACAGCCTCCTCCCTTCATGGCTTTGGGCTCGACATGGCCGTGTGCGGACTTTGGTCCAGGAGCTCGACGGAAGTGCACACCTTCAGCCCTCCTTGCTCTGCTGCATGAGGAAGGGGTGCGAAAAGGCTGGGTGTATATGCTCCGTCAGTTACCTGGGGGCCTTCCATTTATTTATCTGAGCAACTGGGACAATCAGAACACTTTTGCATGAGTTTGCATGAAGACAGTAAATGCAAATATGACAAAGACCAGGGAGCAGCAACTTGCCTTGTGACTACTATAATTTCTGCATGTGTGTTTAAGACTACATGCAATAAACTCCCAAACTGCGGCACCGTCAGGTGGGTATGAGATCTGTGGGGAGCCCAGCTGTGGACCCACGGACAGGGATGCAGACACAGGGGGACAGGAAGTGATGCCAGACGTCCAGTGAGGCTTCTGATAACTAGGTCCCATCCCCACCTGGCTGTCATTTATCACAGTGTGTCCCAGGCACTCTGACACGTCTCCTGAGGACTGCGGGCCATGCCACTACCTCTGCCCCCAGGCCACTGAAGCCAGTGCCACCAACAGCACTCAGTGCTACTGGCATGGGGTTTGGGAACACCCTCTCGAGTCTTCCCTAAATTTACAAACACAAGTGACTCTTTGTACCTGACCTGAATTTCTAAATCATTGCCAAATATAAAACAATAATATATGTTTATGAAATCACTCACATATATTTTGCACGTTGAACCTTTCACCTCAGTCTAGCTAGGAAATCAATAGCTACAAAAATACGGCAGCAGAAAAATCATTCTGGTAAATCCCGATTGCTCGAATAACCATATGGTGTCAATTCAAGTAATGACACTGACAAGTGCTCAAGACGGAAACTGCTCAGGGCTGGCTGAAGAAATGACCATGACCGCCGTAGTAAAGGCAGCGGTTAGAGTGGGCATCAACGCTGTCTGCCGAGGTTCTGCCAATTCACTGCAGGTGGGCGCTGTGACAGTGATTTTAGCCCCTAGCCTGGGTGTGGACAGAGCTTTGCAGAGTGCTGGGTGCTGAGAGTCGATCTCGGAATGGGTGGCAGCTCCCAGAGCCTCCTTCTCCAGGGTGACCCGGCTCGAGCCCACAGCCTGCAGAGTGCTCAGTGCTGCCCCGTTGGCATTTCTGCGGATGGCAGCGTCAGGGCAGATCTTTGCCTGTTCCTGCACCCCTACAATGGCCGCGTTCTCCCCTGTGCAGTCTGACAGCAGGTGCCCCGGCGAGCCCACCTGCCACTCTGCCTTTTGTTTGTGTCAGGAAGAGCAGTTGCTTGTCCTGTGAGCACCTGTGCCCAGGCTGCTCTTGCTGGAGCGTCTGCAGCAGCCGCTTGGCTGCCCCAGTGCACTCGGGCGTGGCCACCCCCAGGGCCCGCAGCCCACCTCCCTCCCTGCCGTGCGGCCCTCTCGGGCGGACCTCAGAGCCCAAGGACGGGTTCTCGTGGTCACCTCTTCTCGCTCATCCTTATGGGGAGGTTCCGCCCACGGCTTCCCTCACACTGAGGTCCCAAACACTTACTCTGAACACGACCAAATAAGATAACGAATAGTGAATATAAAAAATATTTCTTTTTTTTTTTTTTTGAACTTGTGTTCTGACGAGCGACCTGCTCCGCAAGCAGAACGATGTCCCTAGCGGTGCACGGGCCGGGGGAGGGTCGGAAGGAGGCTGTCCCCCCCCGCCTGCCAGGCTGCCCTGCTGCTGTCCACGCCCAGGCCCAGCGGGCATCGGGAGCTTTGGCTTTGGTTTTGCCCTAATCGTGCATCTTTGCAGCAGCGCACAGGGTCAGCCGCAAAGTAAGTGTCCACTGGGTATAAATGAGAAGTATCAGCAGTTCATCTATAGAATTTGTTAAATTTTTTTCATACATATTAATTGTTTTCTGATGATAATCATTCACTTTTAAAGACCCAGCGGCACATTCAAAGCAACAAAATGTTTTTGTTGCATTAATTTTCAATCACGTTAAACTCAAAGCACCCAACTTACTAAAGTGCAACTTAGACAATGGGGACATGTGGCTTCTTAAGAGAAGGCACAGACATGGTGGGGAGGGAGGGTGAGAATTCAAGGAGTGGTACTACAGGACTCTGACTGCCCACTGGCTGTGCGCAGCCTCAGTCTGGACGTTGGCAACACCCTTGGGCCAGGGTGTGGCCCAGGGGCACCTGCTGTCACTCTGAGAGGGGGAGAGGTGCAGGGAGAGGAAGTAACCTAACTTGTGGGGCTTATAGGAAGTGGCAGCACCAAATTCAAGAACAGGTCTACTCACTGCTGGCTTTCCAAGGGATGCATAAAGTATAGCAACTATGTGTCCAAGAGTGGATTCTCACTTATAGCTGAAATCCAGTGGCAATGACAAGGACACATTTAACAACAATAATCTAATGGAACTAAGATTGAAAAATAACCTGAGCATCAGTGCAGGGAGGGAACCTAAGGAACGGCTTCCAGTAGAAACCGAGGCAAAAATCCGGGCTGCGTGCTAGAAGACAGGGTGCCCGGCACAGGGGTAGGGGCGCAGTGAGCACATAAGGGGATGATGTGGTGGTCCCGGAACATCGTTCATCTGACAGACACCTGTGCAGTGTAACAGGTGCAAGCTGCGTGCTTGACGCTGGGGATGCGTCAGTTAGTGAAGGGGACGGAAATCTCTCTCCCTGGGATCTTATATTCTACCGGGGGAGATGGGTGAGAAACAAGGTCCACACATAATCACCTGTTCATTTGCTGTGTGAGGCTGCTCAGGCCGCCAGAACCAAATCCCTTTTGCTCAGCCTCTGGGCCGCAGGCCCCAGCCGCAGTAAGACAGGGCGGGAGGGCACAGCCACCCTTCCTGATGCATCTGCTCTCATGTTTATCTTCATGTGTGGCAAGGGGGACCTTTTCTGTGATAAAGTTGTGAATGATAACCCGTATATCACCTTAATCTTTTGGCCAATAGGTAAAGAACAAATCAAAATTTTGCAGTGATCTATCCATCATTCATCCACCCATCTCTCCCTTTGTCTATTTTTATATGCACAGAGCAGAATGGAGTTTCTCTCTCTGCCGCGGCTTCCCTGGCTGCACAGACCTCTGCAGCCCTTCCGGGCCCTCAGACACGCTGGGGGCCCACGAGAGGAGCAGCGTGCCTGCTCCCCCGTGCGTTCCCACACAGGCCCGGCCAGCTATTGCATGCGCCAGAGACACAGCCCACTCGCTCGCAGATGTTATCTGGGTCTTGTTGACACTGTGCCCCGAGGCAGAGCTGAGACGAGAGCCTTTCCTTAACTCCCTGCGCTCCTTCAGAGGACCTGAAGCCTCTCTTCAGAGGGACATTCAGAAATCCCTGTGAGGCCGAGGAACTGGCCTCCTGCTCAGAAGCAAGAAGGAGCCCGTCTTGCTCTCTGGGGTGCTGGGTGAGGCCTTAGGGAGGACAGGCTGGGCGGGGGGGCCTGCATCGTGGGAGGGGAGCAGGAGGAAGGGTTGTGGCCCTCAGACTCTGAGATGGAGGAGGGCTGGGTGCCCTCTAGGTGTCGTGTGTCCTGGATCCTCTAAGATTAAGACGTCATTTGTCCCTGATGCACAAACCTTCTCATTCCTATAACACCTAGAGCACAGGTGGGACTTCCATGACGGTGCACACATAAACAACAATGCAGAGAAGTGTGAAATCTATAAAACCATTTACAGAGTATTAGGAAGAAGTAGCTACATCTTCAATGCAACTAGCATTGTTCAAGAGTAAGACCACTGAACCTGGTACCTGGGGTCCGATGGATTCACAGAAAACAACCTGTGTCCCGTGTCTGTAAGCTCGGCTCTGCCCACCTGAGACACAGGCCTGTGGCCTTGCCCCCAGATGTCCTCTGTCCCTTCACAACAACATGAAATGAAAGAGCAGAAGGAGAAGGAAAGAAAGGGAAGGAGAAAGAGGCGTAGGAGGAGGAGGAAAAAGGGAAAGGGGAAAAAAGGTCCATGTGATCACAGTTAAACATGCACTAAAATGACACAGGTTTTAGAAGAAAGCATGTAAGAATTTATTTATTTTACACTTTCAGAGCAGGCTAGACTCTTCTGGGTAAAGCGCACAATCTAATGGCCAACTTAGCCATATCAACATGCAAAATCCTCTGTGAAAAAAATAACAAAACCAAAATTGAGTAATCAACAACTAACTTGGAAACTTGTTTGTAAGATAAATGTCAGAAAAAAAAAATTTTCCAAGACCAATTAGCACAGAGACTCTTGAACTGGGCACTCACTCTCTGCCAGGCATTGTGAGCATGTTCAATTTGCAATCGAAAGAAATTGGTATTGAGCACTGAATCCTTGTAAACACAAAATTAACTCCAAACCACTGTGGTGATTACAGTCTCACAAAACAGACAAGCCATTATAATTCTTGAAAAAAATCTACATAATGTCAAAATATTAATATTTTGCATATAATAGGCTGGGACTAAAGTCCCTGAGCATTAAAGGAGAAGCAGGAAAGTGGGGATGGAAAACATATTTGGCAAGAAGTTGCAGGGTGTCATTATCCTCATCTTGCTTAGGGGATATTAACAGAGACTCTGCTCTGAGCATAATCAATCGGGAACTGCAAACACAGTTTCTTCAAGGGCTGAATCACGATTCATGGCCTCACCATCCGCGTTTTACTGAATACAGAGCGTGAGCGGTGCCAGCAGTCCCTGCCAGGAGCCCACGCTGGGAGACCCGGCTTGTTTCTGGGGCTGCCAGGTGGGTGCATGCCTTGCCCCTCCAGGTGTGAGAAGGTCCCTTTCCCTGGTGGGTCTGCATGTGCCTGGGTGTCTGTGGCCCAGTCCCCCCACCTCCCTTGCTCCTCCTGAGGGGGCTGGGGGTCCCCGCCCTCCTCGCAGCCTCCTTCACGGACTCCCCAGGGGAGGTCCGCTGCGGCCGGCACTTGAAGTGGACGCAGCCTCTCCCCTGTTCTGGGGCCACACTTCTTTGCTGTTCTAAAAACTGACCATTTGTAGCTACAAAAGGCAAAAGAAAAAAGATAAAATTTATCACATTAATTTTTAAATGAACCCTGTGGGAAATATATTTCCTAGGTATTGAATGAACAACGTAAAATTCAGCAAGACTCCTGCAGTTCGCAAATGACACCTGGGGAGAAAACATACGGTTCTTTTTGTTTCCTGCTCAACATCTACCTTCCCTTTGCCACGCTGTGCAGAGACGCACACACCGCACACCAGCACGACTTTCCACTTGATGGGCTGCATGGGACAAGCCAGGCTCGCTCATTTCTACCCAGGTATTTTTTAAAAATTATCTGTAGAAGCTTCGTTTTCCTTTTTCTAAGGAAAAAGATAGAGTTTAGAATATGTTCTGTAATCTAGGAAATACTGATTATCCATTATCTGAAAAGACATTGATATCATCCTTCTTCTCACTAACCGAAATCATTGAAAAAACATAATGAAAATTCATTAGCTATAGATTCCCTCAGAGTTATGGTTTAAGAGCATAATTATTATTAAATAAAATTTGTGACAGTCCAATGACCTGTACCTTTTTATTTAAATTGGTACCTAAATATTAACTGTAGTTCAGCACTTAACTTTCATAATTATACTTGATGGTAGTTTACGGAAATAAAAATTTAAATATTTGTGTATCTTATTTGCTCATAGTTGAAAGTTCTGTTTGTTTTACTAAACTCTAGCACGTCCCTAGTATGATGCAGGTTGACTCACTGTCTCTACCTGTCCTTTATTCTCCAGGTGACCTGCGGGTGCTCAGCAGCCCGGTGTGTGACTTCAGCCCGGAACCCACCATCGGGCTGGGCCTGTTAGATCTTTAGGGGCCGGTACATATGGCCGGGGCACAACAGGAAAACAGGAGCCAAACCAAACGTCCCCCTCCCCAGAGAGAAATGAAGGTATCTTTATAGATATTCTTCATTCTAACATGTAATTTTCTCTCTTTTTTTTTCCAATTCAATTTTACAAGGAGGAACAGGAGGGAGAGGAAGAGGAGATGATGAAATTATAAGCGTCCCTCTTGGCCCTTTCCATCTGAGGGTTTCCTACCCGTGTGATGACCTCCAGCCCCAGCAGCTTCACCCTGTGGCGCCCACAGCGGCCCGTGGAAGGCGCTTTCCCTCCTGAGTCGCCAAGGGTGGGCGATGTTTGCGGGGAGAACTGGCAGAGCAGGTGCAGCTGATGTCCCCCGTCCTCCACCAACACACGCCTATCTCTGCCACCGCGGGAGGGGCTACATTCCCACAGGACATTTATCTGGGTTATTTGGATTCATAGGTTCTCCAGCAAACTTGGCCTTAATCCATTTGCAGGCCTACCTATCTTGTAGCCAGAGCAAAAGAAGTCGACCCTGCAGAGATCTGAGCAAGGTTGTTTTCACTGCAGGTAGCTTTGACACTCTACGCAATTTGATGCTGATGGGAGCAAAATATGGCCATGATTAGTTAGTTTTGTTTTGTTTTTTCCTTTTTGAAACAGGGTCTTGCTCTGTCACCCTGGCTAGAGTGCAGTGGCCTCATCATAGCTCACAGCAACCTCAAATTCTTGGGCTCAAAAGATTCTCCTTTCTCAGCCTCCCAAGTAGCTGGCACTACAGGCGCGCACCACCACACCTGGCTCGTTTTTCTATATTTTGTAGAGATGGGGTCTCACTGTTTCCCAGGTTGGTCTCAAACTCCTGGCCTCAAGTAACCCTCCTGCCTCAGTCTCCCAAAGTGCTGGGATTACAGGCACGAGCCACCGTGCCTGGCCCATGATTAGTTTTTACTCATTTCTGAATGACCAAAAAGAAAAGTAAAGCTATTCAACTAACAATTTTCTATTGCTTCCCACCCATTGTCTTTCCATTCTCCTTCTTCCTCCCTCTCCTCTTCTTCCTCCTTCTTTCTCTCTCTCTCATGCCAAAAGCAATGGATAAGGAACTACCCGTTATTAAATTAAAAACATTAGAAGAATAAAGAAGCCATAAAAATTCCTCTGCATCTTTAGTCAAGGTTTTGCCTGCATTGATTCATAGACACATGTACATACTTCACACAGGCATCCTCAGAAAAGAGGCCCGTCTACTTTTCAACTCTTTATTTTTTCTTTCTTTTTTTTTTTTTTATCTCTTAGGGATTTATTGAGTTATACAAATAAAAAGAAACAAAAAAGCATATTGGAAAGGGCCTCCTCATTTAATATAAACTTGGCCATGGCACTCAAATTTATCTCTACGCAAATTTCATTCACACCGCTCCTAGTAGCCCTTATAGCATCTGATTCTAAGTCATTCTGAAGGAAAAGAAAATTCATTCTGAAATAGAGCTAATTAGGATAATTCATCAGAATTCTACTCGATCTAATTAAAAGGTTAAAAAAGTTTTAAATACAAGCCAAATTACCTTCTTCTGGGATTAACAATTGAAACCCCAAATATCCCAACATCTTAACAAGAAAGGCCTTCACAGTAATTCTATGAAATTGTAAATGATGCCAATTTTTTAAAACAGAGTTGTTGATCTTCAGGATGAATGCCTGAGTTGGCTGACAGATGCCATACATACATATGAATATGTCCAAGTAGAATTCCCTAAATAGAGAAATAATTTTCTCTAATTTCAAAAAAACCAGCTTCTCCTTTAGAGTTTAAAAATTGATGGATTCAACGGCAAAACTATGCAACAATTCTGGAGTAGAAGGAAAGGGCTCTCTTTGTAGTATAACCTCTTGCCAGTATACTGCCAATACCAGGTAGGGACAACTGGAAACAAATGGCAGGAGTTGCTCAAGAAAGTATCTGGGTTGAATAAAGTTATGTCAACCTTCCAGACCCTGGCTCCTTCTAAATGGGTAATAGTTCATTCATGCAAACTGCACAGAGGTTAAACAAACCAAAACCTACTAAAGAAATTAAAAAACAAACCCCCCAACCCAGAAAACCTTTCCTGGATCTCTACTACAGGTAAAATGTGCCAAACCCAAATTTTCTGCTCTAACATGGGTCTCGTTGCCCTTTCAGTCTGCTCTAGGGTGCAGACTTACTGGTCCTGGGTAGGGCCTTTGCCTAAGTATCCTGGGCAGGGCCTTTTCCTAAGCATCGCTGTGGGTGTGAAGACAGCTATAATGTGCCCAGTTGTCAGTAGGCAGTACAATGCCACTGGACCACAGACGTCCATCTCACTGCCTCCATTTTTCACTGTAAAACCAAAGGCTGCAATCATGAACAAATGTGGACTTTCTCAAAGGACAAATGAAGAGATTGAAGGCTACAACATTTCCTCCTTTGAGAAAGACTGGAAGAGGTGTCCACAGTTATATAGATTTCTGCAGACCTTGTGGTAACTTCCAAAAGCAATAGTAGCAGCAAGAGAGGAAAGGAGGATGTTTATACTTTGGACTTTGTATCAGGCACTTAAATTGTTGGAGAGACATGCCATTCTGAACCAAAGATGTAAAAACTGGGTTGGAGTAATCATTACAAGTGATCTAATAATGGGCTTTCAGAAGCAAAGTGGAGGTGTGGGTCAAACCTCTGCCCATCCTTTAGTGCTTTCAAGTTTTCTAAATGCCCATAACCACAGCAATGGCAGCAGCGGTGGCAACAGCAGTAACGGTTCTGTCGTGTCTGTTTTCTGTGTTCTGTGGCTGACCGGAAGGTTCTGGTGTCACACTGAGCAGGCTCTGGGGTGTGGCACACCTACTGCCCGGGGTCAATTAGATCCATGCTGCAGCCAAACATCTTCACCAGTTGTTCCTCGTAGTGTGAGATGTTCCTCTTCATGATGTCCATGCAGGGCCCCAGAAGCCTCTCAAATGCTTGTACATCCATAACTAAGCATTTGACATCTCCAACTGCATAAGCTGAAGCAGCTCTGGGTTTGTTTGTGACCAGTGCAAGCTCTCCAAAGTACTGCCCCTTATGGCAGCGGGCAATCTCGACCTCCTGGTTCCCACCATCCTTGTTTGTTTTAGTCTTGCTTCTAATCAAAATGCTCACTTCACCGGACTCTATGATGTAAAAGCTATCAGCCTTTTCACCCTGAGTGATTATGCGCTCTCCATCCTTATAAATCTTCTCTCCTATTACATCGACAATCTTCATTCGTTCTGATACCTCTAGTGACTTAAGGAGAGGCACAGATTCAATAAATGATTCAAACATCTTCCTCTTTTTTGCATTGTTTTTCACTATGATTCTTCTAAAAGTCACCCGGTCCAGTCCCCAAAGAGAGCCTTCTGAGGTGGCAACAATGGTAGCAGCTCTTGGGGTGTTGTACATCAGAGCTAGTTCTCCAAAACTGCCACGGTTGTCATACTGACCAACACAGCGGGTTTGATTATCTTTTGTTACTAAAATGTCATAGGTTCCCCGTTCTATGACATAAAAGTTGTCTCCATCATCTCCTTGGTCAATGACATGCTCCTCAACTTTGACTATCCTTTCAAACATGGCATCGAGGACTTGAGAAAGCTGTTCCTGATCAAGATTTTTGAAAAGAAGAATATCTTTGCAAGATTCCTGAAGTCTGCATCTCTGTTCATCAGTTTTAGGATGAATCACCCTTGGATCAGTATCTTCCTCTTCTTCATCAGGGTTGTAGGTCTCAGCACAGACTGATAGTCGCCTATTAAATCTGCCAGGAACTGGAATTTCCAAGTCCGCGTCCTCCTCCGAGTCGCTGTCCTGGTCGGCGACATGGTCCCGGCCGTGCTCTTGCGTGTGGTAGCCCAAAGAGGCGGCGGGCAGGACTGAAGCTTGGGCGCGGGCCTCGCGCAGACGGGTGAAGTAGTCTACCGCGAAGTCGACAAGGTCATGCGGCTGCTGCCGCAGCACCTCCACCGTGTAGCCCTGCAGCAGCTCCGTGAGCCCCGGCGGGATCTGGATGTGGCTCATGCCGGCGGCGGCCGCGGGGACAGGCGGGGACAGGCGGGTCCAGGCCCCCGGCGGCCACAACCTCCGCGCTCCTTTCACCGGCCTCTCGCTCGGCGGGCGCGAGGTCTCCTCACGCGCGGCCCTGGTCCGGCCTTCCTCGCGTCGCACTGCTCTTTGGCCGGGTCCGCGTTCCAGGCCGCGCAACCCTAAGCTACTACGGCGGGCCTGACGCTGCCGCCGCTGTCACTGGGCCACCGCCACAGCCGCGGAGGCCGACGGGCAGGCGACAACTCTTTATTTTTTCCATAGCTAATAATAGTTACTATGATACAAAAAGAAATTCCCATAAGTTATCATTAGCTATAGTAAAAATAAATAAAACATTCATAAAATGATATTCAGAAACTCTAACTGGAGGATAATCTTTAGCATAGTTTTTGATCCTAAAAAATAAAATGCCTTTGAAATGCTTGGAAAATAAATGAAATTTCAACATTAAGAAACAGGATTTTGAATGATGACTATGGATTTATTAAGATGACTTGAGAAAGAAAATGACACTGAAAGACATAAAATAACTTGGATTTTAGTACTTTCCATAGTAAAAATACATTTGTGTTAAAATGTTAAAAAATGCACATGAGAACAGGGTGTTCTTAGCTATGCAGTTACTGTCAGGAATGTCCCTTGGTGTCAGTGGGTCACCGTGGTACCGAGAACGTCTGATGATCACTGCTTTCTGCAGCACGGCCTGGAGGGGACCGTGAGCTCCCGTTCGGGAGATGCATTTGCAATGGAATGCTGCAAGGAAATGGAAGAGCAGGCGAAGAAAGGCAGGCATGGGACAGGCCTGCTGGCACGGCTGTGGGCAGGCCTCTGCCTCCCCTCGGATGTGGGGACCAGTCACATCGCAGCAGAGCCTGGCAGGCCTGCTTGTCACTGTGGCTGACGGGATACCAGCAGCACTGGAAGGCCAGGTCACCCTCTCCCAGCTTCATCTCTGGCATCTCTTTACCAGTTTGAGCTGTGAACTCTCTGTCACCAACTTCAGCTGGAGAATCTGTGAGGCTGCAGAGACGTATGACACTTCACCCCAGGACGGCTGCAGGATGGACTTTCGCTATACAGACCACGCGCATGCAAATGCCCCGTGTTCTGATTGCATTCGCACGCAGTGCTTCAAGACAGCCCTCTCCCAGGGGTGGCACAGGTGGCCAGCGCGGTAGCTGTCACAAATGACCTCCAGCATGGCCGGAAAGTGTCTCCTCTCTCTCTCTGGAAGTGGCCATTTCACAGCTTGTCACTGGAGTTGTGTGATTATCAGAAGGGAAGAATCCACGTCTGAAGCTAAATAAATTCATTGTCATAAGGGCATATGTTGGACTTAAGGCCTCATATCCCAGGAGGATTATTTGACATCTCACAGTTATGTTTAAAGCTGCTTTAAGATTAATAGACATAAGTTCCAGTTTTCCTGAGAAGGTACTGAAACAATTCCGAGTCCGTCTGATTTCTGGAGAGCGTTGGTTAGCAGCTAGCCTGTTGATTGGCAGTTTTACCCACACAAAAATAGCCATTTTCGTTGCAAAGCAGTCCTGAGCAGTCTCCTGGCCAGGGTGTGTGATGCAGGGGCTATTTTTGGAAACAAAAGCAGTGGCAGAATGACTAACTCCATAGATATCATCGTGGCTCATACTAAGGGAGACCTAAGCCCAGGCGCGGTGACAGCAAGCCGGGCACATGACACGTTCGGCATATGCTAATGTCCCTGGTATGTAGGTCACAAACAAAATCAGTGTCCTAACACACCCTTCATTATTTTGCCACGATCACAGTGTTTAACAAAACTAGATGATAGAACCCACTGTAGAAGCAGATATTGGTGGTTTTCAATACATTAAGATGAGGGGAAAAAATGAAAAATGACAACGTGTTTGAAATGCCGGAGACATTTACGTTTGAAACCAACGTGTCCTGCACCTGTTTGCCACAGCAGAGATCCCAGAGGTGAATGAGGCCAGGCCGCACAGAGCTCCCGCCGGGGGCGGCGCGAAGGCTTCAGAGTCATTAGGGTGTCAGAAAAGACAGTGTCCGCCCTCCCCTCTCCTCACACGGTTTAGGGTTTTGTCAGATTTCTCATAATTAACCCTGATATTTGACGTTTAATATCTCGGCCATTTACAATCACGTTGAGTTACTGGTATTTGGCAGACAAGCATTCGGGATGTATGCAAATCTTTCAAGGATACTGCCAGAGACTTTTTAAAATTTAGACTGGATTGGAAAAAAAAAATGCTTAAATTAATCTCATTTTTTTTCCCTTTTCTGAATCATTTTCTGAGTTAAGAAGGGGCCTAACGTGTCATGTAACTAACATGGTATGACATCATTAGTTTCAATAGTTCACTTCTATCACGGTATTTTGCACAAAATTTTCAAGAAACTGAGGCTATTAGCCACAATAGAAAACAATAGAAATGTTTTCTAAAATCTCCAAAGCTTGCTCCCTAGAAAGCGCTACAGGGAAAGAGGAAATTCAGGTTGTGCCATGCCAGCTGGGGGCTACTTACAGGGCTTAGAGAGTCAGACCCACAGAGCAAAAGCATTCGTCACCGGCTCATTTCCCCTTTGGTAGGCGCTGCCTGTTTGCAAGGAGCAAACCAAGGCCCGCCCGCCAGAGCCCTGCGTGCAGGTCCAGCAAGGCTGCGGGTGCACCGTCCAGACGCCCGCACGCTGCTTTGCATGACTGGACGCCGCTGGATTTCACCCTGCCCCTTCTGCATGCCAGGGGCGAGAGCCGCGGTCAAGGTCTAACGGTAACAGCCACCGTGGACTGAGCACGTGTTACTGCGCATCCCAGGCACTGACCGGGGCTCTACGTGCATAATGTTACGCACAACACTGTTGGCGCTTGGAGTGTTTCGTGATCTAGAGGGGTCAGCTGAGACCTTGACCAGCGAGGGTGCTCGCCGAAGCCGGGCAGCAACCCCGAGGCCCACGTGTGAATCCGTGCTGCCTTCCCCGTGTCACTCACTACGGAGATGGCTCCACTTGCCTTATTGTGCAAGGAGACACAGCCGACTACGGAGACCTTATTTAAATAGCCACACATGGATTAGCCACGTTTTATGACACAGTTCTTTGTTCTATAGTCTCCTCTTTGGGGGCAGAGAAACTTCAGTTTGTAAATTCCACAACACTCATACAATAAGGAAGGCGGGAGATAAAATGGATCTGCCTTGGTCCCACAGATGTTGCAATCACTCGGTGACACCAGCGCGATTTAGCAGTGATATGGTCAGAAGTCACGATGCAGGTAGCTTCCTTTCCTATCAAGGCTCACTGGTTGGAAGTTTGAGGATGTGAAACAATAAATCAAGGCTTCCGAAGAACCAGCCCCAGGAAGGGCCCGCACACCCTGGCTGGCCCCGCCCCCGCACCTCCTGCCCCCTGCCGGGGTCAGGGCGCTCACACCCCGTGTGCAGACTTGGAAAGCTGCTTGCCAAAACTTTCTCAACTTTCCAACGGTAATAATTCTTCCTTTCACCCCAGGCAGACAGGACGACACTTTTATCTAAGATCAAATGTCTCCTGTATCTTCTCTCTCTTATCAGTCATGTAAGCTCCCTGTCTTGGGCAGATCCAAGCAAACTTCAAAATCTTTCTAGTCTCCAATGGACAACAGGGTCCATTAATCCCAGTACGCATCCACATGCCCAGAACACTTCGTTTTATTTTTTTATATGTAAGTTATTATTAGTATCGTTATTATTATTATTTTGCTTTAATCACGTAGGCAAATAATGCCAGCAAGAAAAGGGCCAGTTATCACCATTGGTGTGCTGAGGGGCTGAGGACACAAATCAACACCACCCTACAGTGTGACACGGGTCATACTGACCAGCACTGACCCTACGGTGTGTCTTGGGTAATTCTGACCAGTGATGACCCCACAGTGTGACAGAGGTCATGCTTACTTATCCTGACCCTACAGCATGACATGGTCATACTCACCAGCACTGACCCTATGGTTTGACACAAGCCATACTAACCAGTGCTGATCCTACAGTGTGACATGGGTAGAGGGTCATACTGCCCTGTCCTGACTCCATAGTGTGTCGTGGGTTATAGGGCCACCCTGACCAGTGCTGACTCTACAGTGTGTCATGAGGGATACGAATGGGACACAGGTGGGACAAAGCACCCAATTCACAAGGCTTTTCCTGCTGAGACCCCACAGTCTGGCTGGCATGGTGGCCGGGTGCCAGCAGTGTGTTTCCAGGCAGTAGGAGAACATGGAGGAGTCCTGGGCTGTGGACAGTGAGGTGGGGGAGACGAGGCGTGATCCCTCCCACACTGGGCTTCAGCGGGACCTGCAGCTGTGGGAGGGGCCTCCTGCTGCTCCCTCCCTCGGCCCTCCCTACCCTCCTGCCCCCACCTGTCAGCAGTGACTGGGCCCCTACGAGGACGGGCAGGACTCAGCGTCCAAGACCAGCTTGGAGGCTCACAGCCCACAGGGAGACATTTCCGTGGAAAATTGGATGAGGCAAATGCTTTAGGTTGCAAACATCCACCTGGGAGGTGGCAGATGAAGACACAAAGTGGTCAATTTCAGAAGGCTTAAAAATGGGCGAAGTGTTTGAGCTAGATCAGGGAGAGAGGCGACGTCTGTGAAACCCATGGGGCCCGATAGCGCTCGTGCTCGACAAGGGACGTCCACTCCGGCAGCAGTGGGCACACAGGAGGGACGGGCCCCAGAATGGTCTGTAGGCTGGGATGGAGCATCCTGACACTGAGACCCCAGGCCTGGCCCCCGGCTGCTACATGATGACCCCAGGAAGGGGAGCACGGGCAGAAGGAAAGTCCCACTCTGCGTGGTGACCAGATGGCTGGGAGGATCCTGATCTCATCAGCCGCAGTGGAGACTCCAGAGAAACGGTTTATTTTTTATTTTTTTTTTTAAGTAGAGACTCATAGATGGCAAAACACATTTTGGGCATTTCACGCTTGAACAGGAATAAGTGGAATACCCAAGGAAATCAGTTCAGTTGACAGGTGGAAATGAATGGTCGGACCATAAAGAAGACCTTCCAAGTTGCAGATGAACTTCCGGATTAGCTCCCTGATGTCTGGGAAGAGGATGGAGTCTGGGAAGAGGGATTGGGACACGCTCGTGGTGGATGCACAGGGGTCAGCTAAACACCTAGAGATGGATCGTGGTGGGGAAGGAGGGGAGAAGGGAAGAGCCCAGAAAGGAGAGGGAATCAAACCTCACCTGCTGAGCACGCTCTGTGCCCCCACTGTCTGTTCTAATCTCCATTGATTCACTTAATCCCTAAAACAATTCATACCAAGTAGGTGTTCATAGAGTACTGACAATTTTAAAAAGACCCCAGAAGTTAAGTTAGCGACCTAAGGCATGACCCACGGAGTCAGTCCACTGCACAGCCACGCTGGTCTCCCGTCCTCCAAGGGAGAGAGAGGTGGGCCACGTCGGTGTGATCAAGACGCCAGCAGGGTTGCCAAGTCCGGTCAAGCTGCGCCCAGTTGCACAACGTCACCCTGAAGGGGCTTCCATGGCAGATGCTGGTTCTCAGCGCACATAAATGATGGGCAGGGCTGTGAACAGTGGGAAGAGAGGAGGGGAAGTAAAACTGTGAATCAATTATGTGTGTGGAGCTTCTATTACAAGATGATTCAGTTGTCTCGGAAACCCGTTCTGCCAACCTCGATGCTCCATCCCACTCGGGGAGGTTGAGGCTGAGAAGGTCCAGCGCCAGCCAACTGGCAGGACCGCCACGTGCCGAGCGGGCTTCACACCTGGCGGATGTCTGCTGGACGATCAGGCGAGTCTTCTGGCTCACAGATAAGAGAGGAGCCTCTGCTCAAATCAATAAAAATAAAAATCAGTCTGTGAACCTACTGAATTCAAGATACAGCATCACCCTCATTAACTTCCAGCGTCCTGGGTCTTTAGCAAGAACACGTTCATTCTGACTCCAGAAAAAGTTGTGCAAAAAGAACTTCTCTTCTGCTTCAGTGCCCACTGAAGGCAGCTTTCATGTTGCGTATCCAAAACTTCACCCAGAAAAGGAGTCCGTTTTCACTGCGGCTGCGAGAGTTCAACAGTCCTTCCTCTCCCGCTCCCGCCAGCAGCATCCTCTGCACCTGCCCCCCTGGAGCACGGCCCCACTGAACCTCCTCGGCAACTGCTGCGGGGTCAGGGCCCTGCCAGGGTCAGCACCCCAGGGACCTCACTCCACGCATCGTTGGGCGGGAGCCCTGTGTCGGCGGCGAGGGAAAGCCTTCTGCTTGCGGCAGCGGGCTGGGCTGCTCTCGCAGTTTTGCAGGTTGCGGAGTGAAGGTGATCTCAGGGTGATCTGTTGTTCCTCGGCACGTCACGCGGGGCTGAAGTTTGGTGGGCCGTGTAGAGCAGCACCCAATCAGAAGGGCACCGCCGCACTGTCCCTGACGCCGGCACCGAGAAGCAGGTCCCTTATCAGAACATGTTTAGCAAAACATTTTCATTTTTCTGTCTCATTTCCATCTGGACTTTTATCAACTCTGCTTTGTGAAGGTTAAAAAAGTAAACATAAGGCCAGCCGTCTGCGGCAAGCGGGCCGTGATACCTGTCAGCGTCTGGCTTATTATTCATTGCAGTGTGTTTGTCATTTCCTTGGTGTGTTAGGGTTACAGCCTGCAATTTCCACCAATCATGCCCATTATTTAAATGAGACAAATGGGCTGTTGTCAAGGAACGTGATCTGAGTGACATTATTATTCTGACCTAGTGTAAATGTCGTGACCTGTCTTGGGTTTCCAGCGGCAAGAGAAAAGCGGCAGGCCATCGAGGTGACAGCCGCCTCTCCATAAATCAAGCGATCCAGACGTTATGATAACTTTTATTAAAGAGCAAATGGATTTCTTGACATTAGGCTTTTATACATTTGAGACGGTAAATGTAAATGGAACTGCTTTCCCCCAAAGAGATAAAACTGATTCAGTTCGTGTGAGTGGAGAAAGGAAATGATACTCAATTTACTGAACTTGACCAATGTCTGCTATGCATGTGCAATGATTTGAAAAATTACAAACAGCCAAGATGTACGAAACACACTTGCATTTTATTTCAGCAAAGGACTGTGTGTACAGTCATTACTGACATACTGATCGTGTCAGTAGTATGTCCAAATTCAACATTTATAATATGTCATTTTATTTTAAGCCATTATTAATGTATTGCCTATCATAAGTAGGCTAAAATAATTAGGTGACGGAGACGTGATGAATTTTGTTGCATCTACTTTACTTCAACGAAAGTCTTCTCTGCCCATGTGCTTACCAAATTTCCGTTAGCAATAAGATGTGTTATGTATTAGGTTTTCTGTTATTTTTTTCCTGATCTGTGTTGGGTTTTTTTGGTCATAATCATTTAGATGTGTGAAATGAAATATGTTTCTAAAAATAACCGGTTGCTCTAAAAAAACCTAAAAAAAATATGTTTGTGTTTTGCAACATTTAACCACAAACTCTTGATGGTTCAGAAAATACATTAGAAGAGGTTGATGCACTTCCTGAGAAATTAGTATTCATATGGAGAAGAAAAAGTCATCTTCAAAAGTTATAAAATACCGACATAGAATAAAAACAAGGAGAACTTTGTAATTGCAGAAAGAAACATTTAAAATACAACTTTCTTCTTATAATGGGGGACATTCTGGACTGGGGTGCATTTTTTTTTATATTTCTCTGGGCACTTTGAAAAATCCCAGTTTTTATTTTCATCGATACAAGATTGGGACAAAATACAAAAGACTGACCCCCAGTTATGTTTTACCACGTGTCAAGGACCAGAGAGAGAGAATTCATACAAAGGATCTCTGGTGAGGGCCAGGAGACGTGTGTCCTCATCTGGGATCGGGGCTGTCTCCCGGGCACCTGCAGTTGAAGACCTGCTTCCGCCAAGGCATCCTGAGTGAGGAGTGCAGGACAGACGTCAAGACAGCTGCCCTGCGTTATCAAGCAGGGAGAGGGTTGCGTCGTAGCAAACTGCTCCACGATCTGAGAAAACAGAAGGCCTCGGAGTTTAGTGTTAGTAAGGACCCTGTTCACACGGAGTTCTGGAAGTCCCTGTTTTTGTGGTGACAGCACCGAGGCTGGGAGAGGGGACAGGAATTGACCTGGTTCCCAGCCAGAAAGAGGCGGGGAAGGACTGACTCAGCTCTCAGGGCGCAGCCTGTGAGATTGCTGGTCCCTGTATCCCCTTTGCTTTCAACTTGTCTAACATGTACACAGAATTTACCGCTGGCCGTGGCAATCTGCCCCTAGAAGGGAGCGTCTGGAAAGTTTTTAGAGTACCAAGGAACAGCTGGGAATTTAGGACACGTGGAACTTTTGCAGGGATGGGATTCCTCTGGGGCTGAGCTTTGGGAATAAACGTCCCCCGGGGTGAATTCACGATATTCCTCTCTACCCAATGGGACTGCAATGCTGCTTTGAGCATGTTGGCCTCTTCAGACCCAAGACAACCGACGTTTCCTAGAAAATGGGTTTTTGTTGGGAAACTTTTTTCTGCACAACTAATTGGTTTCTCGTTTTTGCAGTACTTGCCTCCCGGGACACTCACAGGATATGACCGGTTTGCTGAGAATTGTTGATGCCATTTGCAGAGTCCCCTATGACGCCACGCAAGCCCTGGCGTGGGGGAGGCACAGAATCAACACGGACAAACCACAGCTGTGTTCAGTAGGCCCAGCTGGGGCTGCAATACAGATGTTTGAGACACCCACTCGTATGTCCCATAATTGTGACAGAGATCACAGTCTGCAACCAAAATACCTGCTCTCTGGTCCTTTACGGAAATATTAACAGTTTGCCAAACCCTGTCTTACTTCGAAGTCTGGGTGGTGACAACCCGTAGCAGGTATCTCGGGCTCAGGCTGGTCCACTCTCCCGGGGCCTGGCTGTGGGCTCAGCACCTTTCCAGAGGTCCTTCCTCGTCACCTGTCAAGAGGCAAGCTGGCAGCAAGAGGCAAGAGATGCAAACGACACCCACCACCTCTTTCAAAGGACATTTCCCCAAAGCTGCCATCAACATTTGCAATTGCATTACCCACCACACGAGTCACGTGCTGGTGCACAGCTGGGTGGGGGGCTGGAAATCCCCTCAGTCCAGGTGACGGCGGCCCCAGGAAAGACCAGGGCTGAGAGACGGACACACGTGGTTTTAGACAGGGACGTCAGGCAGTCAACTCTTACTGTCTTCAACAAAATTTGAGGAGCGATGCCTGGTATATCCACTGTGATCCTATAGCAATTGACTGGAGTCTATAAAAATAAGAGAAGTCTAAGCTTAGTAACATAAACCACTGAATAAATACCCTTCCATTTGCTACCCCGAGTACCCCGAGAGTAATGTTCTAGTCATGCCTTTAACGCAGTTATAACAGATTATACCTTTTCACATTCCCTTCTGATTTTTCTTGGAGAAGAATCTGTCACAGGAATACTTGAACATTAGGACACATTTCAGAGGATAATTTATAGAATGTTGCGTACCATTTAGCTAGCAGATCACAGTTATTCTGTTATAAATGTGGAAACCTTGCCTTATACACTGCAAATGTGTAGGGGGAAAATTTTAAAACATACATTATGAGCGCCCTTAAAATATAGAATACTTTACAGACAGTCACGCTTTGCCACCTGTCACGATCTTTCATGTAAATACAGACTTAATGTCTTTTTAAAGTGTTGTTTTGTCTTCCCAGATGACTGGGACATCTCTGAAGAAAGTCAATGTTTTAAAACTCTATTTAGGGAACGGTGAAAGCAACTTTGAGTGAACAGACTTTGGGGAATGGTTTTTGGCTATTCTCCTTGGAAATGGCGGTTTGTGTGAGCAAATGCATTCAAGGTCAGGTCATCCTCCTGGTCCCTAAATGCTACACGCACATGTCAGGGTGATGCTGCGGCCTGGGGGACAGGAGACACTTACAACAAAGGCTCCTCCCTGCCATCCCTTGCTCCTTTGCAGAAAAGCAGCATCTTTGGTGTCACTCGGACTTTGCTGGTTTGAACCGGCTGTCTGCACGACTAGCAGTATTTTAATTCCTCTCCCACAACATGACCCAGATCCCTGACTGGTCGTTATTTCCAGCTCCTAGGTGCTTTGCTTCAGGTATTTACTGCTGTGTCGAAATGATGACTGATCAGAAAACTCAAAAATAAATACAGATGGGAAAGTCCTTCATTTCCTCCATTTGGCAGCCTGCACCCATTGATTATGAATGAGCAATGCCCTTCTGATTATGAGAATTACTGAGAGGAGAGAGACTGTCTGAGTACAGTGACTCTGAAATTTGACCAATGCCTTCAAAGTCCAAGAGCGTTTGAATGAGCGCATGTGATGTGTGCACACCGTCTTCCCAGCCCCTCCAAGCACGCCCGCACTGCTAGGCTACGCCTGTCCTGAAGATGCAACTCAAGCTCTATTTCACTGGCTTCCCTGGCTGGGGCCACTAAGGCAGGAACCAGACGATTTGGACCTCATTCCTGAGCTCTGCTGCGGGTAAGAAATGACATTACCCTCTCGTGTCCAGCGCTGTCTTGGGAGCCTCCTAAGACCAGGCAACGGAAGCTGACGTGTAGCTGGGACAGGCTGGCCCTGGCAAGACACCTGACCTCTGCTTAACCAACAGCAGCAAGGGCGCTGCTGCCCTCAGAGGCCACACTGGAGCACCAAGGGGTCAAGTGCCAAGTGAGGATTATTTTAGACAAACTTCCTCGTTTCCCTGAGATCTTGGATTCCGCACTGGGGTTCTGTTCTCAATTAAAATAGCAAACTGTGGAATTGTGTGTGAACTTCCCCAGCGGGAGGGCGAAGGGCTTCTGAATGCCTTTATTTACCACCCTGAGAACTAAAGTCCCCGTTAACTTGGCCCCGAGAGGCTTTGGGGAGGGGCGAGGGTGCCACGTCTGTTCTTGTCTAAGCTCCTCTGTCCCGGTTCTTGCTGTCTCTGCAGCCTCTCATCAGAGACACTTGCGACCCAGCCGCCGATTCTTCTTAATGGATGATGAATTTGTTCTCACACTTCTCTTCTCGGGGTTAACACACAGGGCCCCTGCTGCTGCCTTCGTGTTTACCCTTGGCCTTGAAGGGGGCCTTGGCTTCTTACTCCGCTCCGGCATTTTAGCACGCATCCCCTTCCTCCCAGCTCCTGAAATACGCTCTTTAGCCTCATTTCAAATAATCTGGGAAGCAGTGCTTATTTTGAATTTTGTGAGACTTTACCTTAAAGTTTTGGCTCAGAAGCTTTTATTCCCGCATGGTTTGTAGTTTATTAAGCATGCTTCGCAGCATGCAAAGAGGGATCTGTGAAGAAAACAAGAATAAAATGTCACCGAGAGGAACAAAGTGAAAAAGGCAGAATATAAACCTCCTCAGCTGCCTGAGGTCCCAAATCCGAAGGCACAGCTGCAATGAGGGTGCCCTGCAGGAAGTGAGAAGTGAGTTGTGTTCTGAAGTCAAATCAGTAAACACAGCAATAAAATGAGAGTTAAGTTTTTAATAAATAACACGCCTTGCCAAACACTCCACCCCGCCACGGGAGCAAATCAAAGAGGCCTGGATGCTTCAGAATCCCAAGAAATGAGTCACAGAATCGTGCTTGGGGCCGCGGCGCAAGGCAAGGGCTGCGGTATGAGGTCCCCGCTGCGGGCTGGGGACCGGCAAGGCCAGGGGCGGCTCTGCTCCCGGAATTGTTTCTGAGTTTGCAAGCGCTTTCTCAGAGCTGGAGCCGGCGTGATAAAGTGCTGCTCTTTCACCAGAAAGAATGTTTGCTTACTATTTCATCATCCCCTAGAGGCGCGGAGAGAGAAAATAAGCACATCAGTTGTCATTATGACAGGATAGCAACGGTGCCCTCATATTTCAATAACACAATGCAGGGAGCGGCCCCATCGCGTGATGAGTTATGGAGTCTCTCTCACTCTCTACTATAAGTTAATATTATCTCCCCAGGATAATTAGAGTGAAGTTCAATTACTGACCCTGAATTGCCGTGCGGGCCACACCATGGGTTTTGACACAGCCTTTTACACATTTATCTTTTCACCTAACACGCTAAATCTGCATCACGGTGGTGATTAATCTTGCTGCACCCCTTCTAGCTTGTACTATTCTTCTTGCATGGATTGGCGGGTCCCTGGAGTCCCCTTGGGCACAGGACGAACAGGTCTATTACGCTGTGTTTTTCTGCCAATTTATGTTCCTCTCTGTGTTAGGTTATTGTGGTCACTTCTGAAGTTGGGTCAAACGAGCTGCGTCCCCCCCAGGCCACACGCTGCCCACAGTGGCCATGACCACCTGCCAAGGCCTGTGCCTTCGCCTCGCCCACAAACCCCATGGAAAGCCGGGGCCCCATTCTTTCCACAGAGAGTGGCAAGTGAGGCGGGGCCCCTCCATCTCTGGGAAGCTCCCATAGCCGCGCCAGCCTGGCACCATTTAGTTTTCCTCGTTCAGGGGCAGAGGAGAAGGCACGGTTATTGTGTTAGCAAAGTCACCAAGCAGAACAGTATTGACTCAAATAGACTCCAGTTTAAAAGCCAGACATACACAGTTGTGCACCACAAAACAGCACTTTAGTCAAGGAAGGACACAGCTAGCTCGTGGTCCCCTGGGCTGTAAGGAGGCTGTCATTGCCCCTGAAGACCTTCCTGAGGGACAGATGTGGAGGTGAGGACAGTGATGATTCTGACCCTGCACAGGCCAGGGCTAATGGGTGTGTTAAAAAGTGAAACATAAAAAGTTTTAAAAATAGAAAAAAGCTTATAGAATAAGGATACAAAGAATTTTGTACAACTCTATATTGTGTTTGTGTTTTAAGCTAAGTGTTATTATGAGAGTCAAAAAGTTAAAAAAAATTAAGAAGTCTATAAAGTAAAAATGTTACATCAAGCTAAGGTGAATTTATTATTGATAAAATAATTTTCTTTTACAAATGTAGTGTAGTCTTGTAGTCTAAGTGCACAGTGTATGCACAGTCTGCAGTGGCGGACGGTGATGTCTGAGGCCTTCACACCCCGTCACCTCTCAGAGCAACCTCCAGTCCTGCAGCCTCCATTCATGGTAAGGGCCTGTACAAACGTACCATTTTTTATCTTTTATACCATATTTTTACTGTGCCTTTTTATGTTTAGATACATAGACACCACGGCGTTACACCTGCCGACAGTGTCCAGTACAGTGGCATGCGGTACAGACGCATGGCTCAGGGACAACAGGCCACACCCCATAGCCAGGGTGCCTGGGCTGCGCCATCCAGGCACGGTGAGTGCGCTTGGTGATGTTCGCACGTGGACGGAACTGCCGAATGGTGCATTTCTCAGAACACAGCCCTGTTGTGAAGCCACAGACGACTGTCACAGCTTGGGATTTGAAGAGTCAAATACATGAAAACTTTGAGTCCCTGCATCCTACAGCATTTTATTTTATTTGTTGCAAATGCCTTTCCCCTCTCTAGGGCTGACAGCTAAAACATCAGGGCTTTGTCCTCGTGGTCTTTGGGGACGCCAGGGGGTCCCAGCCCCGTGGGATAAGGAAGGAAGGGAGATAAGAGGCATCTCAGCAGCCTGCAGACACGGCGCTGGCCCCTGACACTGGGAGGCCAGGAGGCTGGGCGAGGCTCCGGGCCTTGCAGCTTCTCCTAGTGACCTCCAGCCGAGGCCACGTGGCCCTGCAGGGATGGTTCACGCCCCGGTTTCCTCCCCACATGTAAGCCAGACGCTGTCTTTGCAGACCTGGTCGTTAGAGCAGAGTGGGTGGTGGTCTACAGGTACGAACGTAACGGAACTGAGTTCCGGAACCACACCTGCCAGCGTGCAGGTGTTGGTGGACGCCAGGACAGCCAGGCAGTTCCCACGCAGGGCCCCGCGGGTCTGGGTTTGGATCTGGGACTCTGAGCCTCACTTTCTTCATGACAGAAACATCCACGGCTGCCTCCCAGGTCACCCGTGGTCCAGCTGGAGGATTCCTGGGGAGTAGTGAGCACAGCCCGACCCACAGTCCAAGCTCCACTAACCCGTGTGTGTCATCCTCGTCATCCGTGAGGTCCCTTCTTCACTCCGGGGTCCCTGGCACCCAGAGCCACCAGTGATTCCTATCAGTCACATGATTTATCCGAGATCACCATGAGCACTCTGACCACATTAATTCCAGAATGATTTGGCAGAGTCCAAACTTTGGTAAATGTTGGACTTGCTTTCATAATCAGAAATAATTTCATAATTTAGAAATAATTATGTATCGTTGTGGTTGTTTTCTTATGTTTTTAACGTAATGAGGTGTGATGTCAAGCCCAGCGCTCTCTGAGAGCTCCCGGGGTAACGGCCTCGCCCTCGCTCTCCCCTCCGGGGTCTCCGATGCAGACCCAGGCTGCAGGGTCGGATCTGGGGGTGCAGAGCCCCACTGGTTCTGCTGTGTCGTGGGAGGAAGGTGACTGGGTCTTACCTTTGTGTGGTAACAATCGATAATGCTGTGGTGGTCGGAGGGGGCTGGGGGTCAGGGAGGAGATGGGAAAGGATCATTGTTTTCTCACGCCTGCGGGAGGAGCACCTCCGTGGCTCCCTCTTCCACATGACAGGCGAGACTGAGAGGTACGCCTGGTTCTTTCCTGTGCTGCCCACCCTGGTCTGACTCACGGAGAGCAGTTCACGACCGTACAGTCAAGACAAAAGCAGCGACTCTACCCCAGGGCCTGGCTTTGCAGCCACAGGCTGGACCTGCCCCCCCAAAACTGAACTGGCGCCCTCAGAAAAGCCCTACTTTTCCCCAGCACTGGCCTAGTGCGAATTCTGTATGCTAATGGGCAGCAAATATGCACAGGAAATTTAGTCCTCGACCAACAGACTCTGAGATTGCTGCAATCTGGTCACCACCTGGTCAGCATTGCCTGGGACTCAGGCAGCCAAGCGCCGACTCTTAAATTCATCTCTGAAGTGCTCCACGGGTTGTGTTTCAGTATCAACAGTCACTTTTTCCCTTTAGAAGCAAATGCACTGAGTGGAAGTGTTTGCATCTAATTCTTTCTGGAAGCAGGGTTAAAAACAGAGGCGTCTCCTCAAACTCTCCCCCGGGAACATTTTCTTTGCAAAATTACACTCAGTATCAAACTATTTTGACGTGGACAGGATAAAAAGCCTTAGCAAGCACATTGAAAGTTGCAGGTGAAACCCTGTAAGTACTGATGACAGCGGTGACAGATGAGTGAAGGCAAAGAATCTTTCATACCTAAAAAAAAACCCACGCCTGTTGGCTTGACATGAGCATGGGAGAGTTTAACTCTGCAAGGAGGGGAGCCGGTGTGCTCTCCAGCCCACAGGAACTCCATGCATAGAAATGAGGCGGATGTTCCAGCTGCTCCTCCAAAGGGTCTTCCACGGCCATTTGTCTTCCAGTCATCAGATGAAATGAGAGCCGCGGAGCCTTTCTTCCTCCCAGCACCGCACGGGCCTCCACGTGCATCCTGTTACTTTGCAAGACTTCAACTACCTTTTTCCTCTCGTCCACTCTCAAGAATAGACAGAATTGGACACTTTCTTTTTGAAATCCTTCGTCCAGGTGTTAGCCTGCTGCTGCTGCTTTGACCAAAAACGCCTTTTTTCTTTTTTTTTTTTGGTCCATGAAGAACAACATCTGTTTTCGTTCTAAAGCAGCGCTCATATTCCATCCCATAAGCTGTCCCCGGGGTTCACTTCAGCCGCACTTTGAGTTCTTGCTCAGCACATTTCCTTTCTGAATCAATAAAATAATATTTGTACTTTTTAACATGAACCAGAAAACTGTTCTTTTTCGCGCATGTGCTGTTGTGGTTTGCACGGGCAGCCGGCGGGGCAAGCGGCAGAGCAGAGCCAGCTTCTGAGACCAGCGTATCCTGGGCCGGAAAGGGCCCTCGCCTGTGGCCACGAGGACCAGTCTCCGTCTCAGTGGGCCATGGGGCCAGTCCCCACGTTTACACAACTGTGGCTGCGCAGGCTTGCTCTGTCCCCTGAATTTTGAGACCAAAGATGCTGTGGCTCTCAGGCCGCCTTGCTGCCGGCTCTGACAAGGCACCCTGGGAGCAGTGACAGCCATGCTGGTGACATTTCCCCGGAATGTGGCCTAACTGAGGCAAGGAAAGGCCATAGTGGCTTCCCCTGGCCCATCACCCGTGCTCCTGTCCTGTGCGTATGTCACTGTAGACCTCAGAGAGCAACAGCAACAAAAGGAGCTAAAGAAAGGAAAGGAAAAAGAAGAGCAGAAAGAAAGAAAATAAGGCCACCGGGGAAAGTCAGGCAGGGGAGGGAGCAGGGAGCGTGGCCATGCCCAGCACAGGGGCCTGTTCTGCAGAGGTTTGTGCTGGCTCGGGCATTACAGAAAACAGGACCAGAAGGCTCCCCAGTGTCACCCTCTCCCCTGTGCCCCTGTTTGGAGCTGACCTTCCTGCTGCAGGAGAGAAGTCCTGTCTCCCAGGCCTTTTTCCAGAGAGTGACAGGTGGGGTGCAAAGCAGAGGGGAGGCAGGTGAGGGGAGCATGGACAGGGCCACCTTGCTGCCCACAAATCCCCTCCCCTTCCTCCCAGCGCAGGGCTAGACTGGAGCAGCCACCTCCCACCTCCCGCCTTCCCAGGCCCCTGCAATTAGCTGTGCCCTGCGGCTGGGTCTTGGTTCTCCATGTGAACTTGGCCCCAAAGTTCTCCTCCACTCACTGGAGGGCCAGGCCCAGGGTCACCCTGGACGCCACCAGTTGGAGAGGGTGGCTGCTGCTAGGGTGGCCCCTGTGACTGCAGGGACAGCTGCATCTGACACCCAGCCCCTGTGTGTGACAGATAAAGCCCCACAGAATGCAGCCCCCGCTCTGCAATTGCAGCTAGAGTTGCGTGAGTTACAACAGGTGCCGGCAAGCCCTGCAGCCCTGTGCCCACGCCCTTGCTTCGTAAAGGACCTGCCCCCGCCGTGGAGCCCTCACTTCCAAAAGTGAAAGGTATTTTGGAGACTTCTTTAGACAATTTATTTTAAGTTCATTGTGTCTCTGGTACTGAGTAAGGTCATTGAAGGGAAATAAAATCAAAACTACAATTATTTTTGGCAGAATTAGCAGAAATCATACTCCAACTCTCAACTAGATTTTGTTAAAATCTTGGTTTTCTTTTCTTCTTCTCTGGTTTTCTTTTCTTTATAAATAAAGATAAAAATATTTATTTAATCTTTTTCAAAACTAGATAACATAAATTTTGTGCTGATTTTAAAACACAAAATATGTGTAGAGTTGAGAAACATGTATATGCAGGCAATCTGAATACCGTACTGGAGGAAGACAAGCAAGGACCCCAGGATGGTGGCGTCCTCCTTAGAGAGAGCAGGGAAACTTTTATGTCTAAAAAGAAAAACTACAGCCATGTCCATAGCAGCACTATTCACAGTAACCAAAATGTGGGCACACCCAGTGGCCATCTGTGGCTGGCTAAATGGAAAACTGCAATGTGGAAAACGCAGACAATGGGGTATCGCCCAGCTATAAAAAGGAAGGGGACTCTGACACCTGCTACAACCTACATGACCTTGGGGGCACTATACAAGGTGAAATAAGCTGGTCACAAAAGGACAAAGGCTCCAGGAGTCCACTGGTAAGAGACAGCTGGAGGAGTCAGTCACAGAGCTGTAAAGCGGAAGGGTGGTGTCCAGGGCTGGGCTGCGGCAGGGATGGGGACAGATTTTGGCCCTGCAGGGTGCAGAGAGGCTGGAGGTGACGGTGGCGATGGTTGCACAATGTCGAGGCACTCGATTCCAGTGAGCTGACTGTGTGTCAAAACAGTTGAGATGGTAAATCTTATTTTAAGTGTATTTTACTACAATCACAAAAAAGGAAGAATTAAAGCAAATATGGCAAATTATTGCCACCTAACCCTGACCCTAATAAATGTCATATGAATTTCTGTAATTTATGCTCTGCCGGAGGGGAGTAAGCAGAATTCACAAGTGAGGACTCAGCCAAAACCCTGAGTCCTTACAGACCAAGCCGGATGCCAACCCCCCTCCACTCCCAGAGCCCTCCTGGGACCCGCATGGGCTAACAAGCTCCCTGCCACACTCGCCCGTGACAACCACGTGTCTGTGCCCTGTCTGCAGCAAGAACAGAGGTCTTTATGGACCTTTAGTTCCCTTCATTTGCTTAGCCTGGTGACCGGCACATAGAACTGGCTCTCAAGAAATGTCTGTGGGCCGGGCGCGGTGGCTCACGCCTGTAATCCTAGCACTCTGGGAGGCCGAGGCGGGTGGATCGCTCGAGGTCAGGAGTTCGAGACCAGCCTGAGCAAGAGTGAGACCCCGTCTCTACTAAAAATAGAAAGAAATTATATGGACAACTAAAATATATATATACAAAAAATTAGCCGGGTATGGTGGTACATGCCTGTAGTCCCAGCTACTCGGGAGGCTGAGGCAGGAGGATCGCTTGAGCCCAGGAGTTTGAGGTTGCTGTGAGCTAGGCTGAAGCCACGGCACTCACTCTAGCCCGGACAACAGAGTGAGACTCTGTCTCAAAAAAAAAAAAAAAAAAAAAGAAAGAAATGTCTGTGGACTGACCGACTGACGAAATCAATAAGTCATTCCTTTCATATGGTCTAAAATAAAATCCCAGCTTCTCGAAACGGACAGAAACCACTTCTTAAAAACAGATGAATCACAAGCTTTTCCTAAGTCTGTGCTTTTGTTTTCATTTTTTTTTTGTAAGTCCAAAGTGACAAGGACATTTTGAAGCTACTTCCTGGATGGATTATGATCGAATGCAGAGTCGGTTGGTTCAGGCAACGCTGAAGCAAAGCCTCCTCTTCTCCCACTTGCAGGCGAGCGATCCTTTGGGTGTCTTCTCCAAAGTGGAGCTGCTTCGTCTGCACTGGGAGATCCTGCTCGCGCCCCCAGGCAGCTGTGAGAAGGAGCTGCTGCGTGAACTCTGTCCACCCTCACGCTGGGCAGAAGGATGGATCCTGGAGCCCGGGGAGCACCAGTGGTTGGGACAGCCCTGGTCGGCCCTCACCTCCGAGCCCGGGCCAGGCTCCCTGCGCTGACGCTGGGCTGATCCATCCCTGGCAGCGGTTGCCATTCTCTGACCGACCCACCGCTCTTACTCTCTTGCTGATCCCAGGACGACATAGCCCCACAGCTCCACATCAGCAGGCAGGACCCAGGCTTGCCTCAGATTCGCTTTTACGAGCAGTGACTTATCGCTGTCCTTGTGCAACACGTTGGTTTCCTTGCTACTTCCAATTACGTAAACTCGATCCTTATTTGTACTTGTACAGCTTGGCGCTTTCAACATTCTTACGTCTTTAATCACAATTCAGTCAGCAAAAAACTGGAAAACACCTCAAAATGGAGCACACATATGGCAAACGAGTGTGAACTCAGTTGTTGGGGGATGACTGGCATGCGGGGTCCATTCTTAGGGTTCCTTTTTGCATGACAGAGTGGGGGTCTGGGGACAGAGGGATAGGCTGAATTGCTCATCTCCAGAGTTAGAAACGATGGCGAAAGTTGGAGAAATGCTGTAGAGAGAGAGCAGAAGGAATGCTAAGGTTCCTACCTATCCATAATCTTCCCTATTTTGAAGCATCTGGCCATACTGGGCATACATCGTTCCTAACGCCTGGAGATCACAGCCCACAGACACAGGGAAAGAGTTGACTCAAGTGTTAAAATAGGACGTGTGATTTGGTTACAGTTAGAACATCTCTGAAACGTCATCTGAAATTGAGGCTTCGTGTCTTACAGGTTTATTCTTTTTCTTTTCCAGAATTGCCCATGCTTTTTCTTCTGGTCTGGATTAGAGGCTGAATTATTGAAGTATTCAGAGGGAGGCTGTCCCAGAAGCCGGAAGGATTAGAAATCTCACCAGAAATCTGCTTTGGTGCAATTCCCAGAAAGATTTTAAAGCCCGGAGAGGTTTACATAGTTGGCTGAGTTTGGAATAAACATCTCCAAAATGCTGGGCATGTTTCCAAACTGAAATGAAATTCGAGGTCCACCCATTTCACTAGTTATTAAGATAAAGAGAAATCTCCTGTTGCAATTGGATTACACAATCGGTGGTTCTTGCCATTGTTGAAAGAGATCTACCCACAAATTTCATGCCTGTCTTCCTTTCTAAATCCAGCTGGTGGAGAGGAGAACAAATAAAGTTCCTCCTTCCTCTGACAATTTGTTCAGTGTTGTCACTGCCGAGACTGCCAATGTTTGATAAGACCAACATGGAAAATCCGATACTCGCCGGGATCAGGCACAGGCTCAGGTGGGAGAAATGCTTTTCTCAGGAGCATCTGGGTGGCAGGACCTAGAACTCGAGCAGGGCATGACATTGTGCACGTGGGTGTCCTCGCTGGCTTTAGACACAAGTGCGTGGTAATTAGCTGTGATAACAGAAAAACATAAATAACACGAGACACCGGAATGAGCTGTGGATTCTCTTTGCCCACGAAGTTCTCTGCGTTCTATTTCCACCTGCAAAGGCCCAGGTCCACACCTGTAGGGCTTCTAACCCCCTCCAGTCTCAGGCGAAAACAGGAGCACAAACTCACCAGCCTTAGCTAAAATACAACATGGAATGAACAACATTTGAAGTTCGCATTTAAAATCATCATAAACTCTAAGGGTTGATGGGTGCTTGGTGGTCTTTCTAGCACAATCCACCGAGGTACTGGCCGATTTCTCTGCCCCCCCACCCCCTGTATGGGTGAGTGGGCGACATCCTGAGCTCCTCCCCGCAGTGGGGGGCTTGTTTCCCTATAAAGTTGTCTTGTAACTGTGCTGCTATATGGAGAATATTCACAATCGGTGGGTAATCCAATCGTTGTCATCAAGGTAAGTGTAATTAATGCTTTTGAGATAACTTGGCCTCAATATGGATAAAATAGCCCGAAGGGAGTATAGCCCCCATGTCTGGGAGGGGAGAGTTTCTGGGTCTGGGAGTTACTCTTCCTCTCCTCTCTCCGACTTTTGCCGTCTCTTTATGCCGGAGGTGTGGGGTCGACTAAATCACACCCAGACTATGGCCATGGTTAGCAGTGGGCAGAGGCAGCCTACTCTTAATTGATTTTATTATTTGGCAACAAAACATTAGTTCTGTCTGAAAGCAAACAATTAAAGGGAGTACAATTTAAGGAAACTGACACACATACATTCACAAAACCCTGAATTGGTAAAGACCATAGAGTTCCGGTACATTGACAGCGTGGGAAATTCCAAACAGAAAACACAAAACGGATACAGGCAAGAAACATATTTCTTGGTGTTTTTTGTTTACTTCTTTGTTGTACCAGAAAAATAAAATTTCTGACATAAACGTTGAAAATGAATAAAATATCCAGCTGCCAAAACACAGCCAGTTACAGGTCAATTGATTAAAACATGTAAAAATAAAGAAAAGAATAAATTATTAGCAGGACTAAGAACCAAAGCTAAATATTTGAGGCATAATTTGGCAGATCAGGTGCTGTGGTTACTATAGGACCAGTCAGGTGCAAACTTTCAAATGCTACCCGTGGCGAGGTCGTCTGCTAAGGAAACGACCATGCTCCGGATCAATCCACCCCACGCCATGCGTCCCCCCTCCTTCTCCCTCTTTATTCACTACTGCCGACTGAACTGACGCCATGCCTCCAGGACACAGTCTGGACTGCTCTGCTCTTCCCTTCTCTGGAGCCCTGCTGTCCCCAAGGCCACTGCCCAGGTCAGTGGTTGGTGTCCTATTGTCCCGTGCTCCTGAAGGCAGGGCCTCTTCTACCACATCTGGCTCAGTACTCAACTCTCAGGAGGGGCTCAGTCAGGACTGACGTGTTCTGTGGGGGCTGAGGGTACTTACGGAGAAATGACGCCCACCCGCACTTACAGGTGGCCACCCACCCCTCCATGCTCCTGGCGTGCACCCGGTCAGGTGACACTCATAGCCAGGGGACTGTTTGGCCATGGGCTGGGCCATGCCTAAGGGTAATTGTCCTCTCTCATGCATTGAGACCTTTTAAAACCCACTTTTTATGATTTTTAATTTCCGTGTGTTTATGAATTTTCCCTCTTCCCAACTGCCCAGAAAATGGGAAGGATTAAGATTCCCAAAATAGGATCCGCACCAAAGGCCACCACTCAGAGACCACCCACCACCAAGGCCATCGGGTGAATCACTGGCAGCAACGCAAACTGCAGGGCGCAGGGAACTTGGGGTGCCCCCCAGGGAGGGAGTTTGGGAAAACTGTGTATAGGGTTTTGGGGGCTGGAGTGGTTCATAGGAGAGCTTGGCAGGGAATGGTTGGAATTTCTAAGCCAGCATGTTGCTGGAACATCCACTGCTCTTATTTCTAGAAAGCGTAGTCCACAGGGAGTGTCTGCAGCCAGCCTGTCCGTGTGTCACCAGGGAGCGCTGGGCCCCGGCGGGAGGGCGGTGAGGAGTCTGGCCTGGGACCGGTGTCAGGGGTCCATTTTGCAACTCACACTGCAGCCTGTTTGGAAAAGTACCCCCCTCACTGTCAAACTTTCACCAGTAGGGCCATCTGTCACTCCATCACATCAGATTTTTGTTTCTCACTGTCAATTTGGGTTGCTAATATATCAGAATACCCTCTCGGAGAGGGCTGCCACAAAGCACTTTCCAATTCAGACTCCTCGGAGAATTCTTATCACCCTCGGGCTCCTGCCCTCTCTCTCCAAGTTGGAAATTTCACTTGTTCTTTGGGCAGAATTAGGGACCATTTCTGTGAGCATACAGCACTGTCCTTTCGTGATCTGTCCTTTGCAATGACATTAAAGGCTTCTTCTATAATAGCTACAGCTCCAAAATGCTCAGCCATCTTTCTGAGTGTCTTACACAAGAATTCTTTTTCTGCGTTCACCTCTAACCCCACCTCTCCATCACAGTGATTTGATGAGAAAAGTGGTTGGTTCTATTTGTTCTGAATGTTCAACATTCTACTCTATGTTTAGAGGTGATTAAAATGTTACCTAGAGATTGAAACTAAAATTATGATTTAGAAACAATAAGGTATTATATAGATGCTGATTCAGATTCTAACATGAAATTTTGTAAACTCCTAAGTTATATACAAATTGACCTTAGCTCTATTGATCATACTAACTAGTATGAGTTTACCTGTCAATTAAACCCATCTGATTCATAATTTATATCCAAGTTAGCAAGATATTATTATAAAATTCAGATTCTGCTGATAGGGGGATATGGCTTGACAACATATATATTGTTATTTTTCTCAAAATCTTTTTTATCTCAGCAAAACAAACAGAGAAAGCAGCGTGGGTCCAAGTGGGAACAGTTCTAGAGTTTCGGCTCTTCCCCTCTTTAGACAGCAAATAAATGCATCACCCTCTGTCGGTTCTTCCAGTGCTGTCCCTGGAAGAAAAGCAGCCCTACAGCTGTCTCCCTTTGGGAGTCAATACCCCGGTTATTCCCGGGGCATATTCTTAAGGAATGTTTATTTTAGTGATTGTCTCAACTCCCTGTAACTAAGAACCGTCCGCGGTAGCCCTGCTAGCGATGATTTGCAGAGTCTGTAACAGGAATGACTTTCAAGAGTGGTTAGGAGGTCAGTCTGCAGAAAGGATGCCAAACCGGAGGGAAATGGATAGTAAGTCAAAGGGGTCCTCTCAGCCATCCACTGGAGAAAGAGCAGTTTCGTCCACAGCTACCCAAGGCCTTCTTAGCTTTTAATGAGGGCTCGGTTCGCTCTGGGTAATTAACGCCCCCGAGGCTGCGTGTGAGAGTTGAAAGGATGCATGGAGTCCCTGTCTACCGTCTGAGTCCGGGCAGTGACATACATTCAGGAAAAAGAGACTTCCTTCCTTTGAAAATACCACGTACGCACGCCGTGAGCTGCCATCAATTACGAAGACTTTTGCAGGATTGATCTAAATAATCAAGCTATCTCTTGATTTTACACTCCACCAAGTGACTGGTATTGTCATATTTCAGAAAATTGAATTCAGCTTTATGAAACATATGTTTAAAAGCTGTACACTTTCAATAATTATGCTATAACATCCCTGTTTTTATGCAAAGCTAACTAGATATTGTCATATTAAAATAGCAAATCCAATTCATTTCTTATGAAACACATGTTTAAAAAAAATAAAAGGAACACTTTAATTATTTCAGGAGTGTTCAGGCCAGCTCACCAGCCGACTGGATATTGCATTTGTTTAAAACTCAATCATGCAAAATGAAGACTCGATTTGAAAAATTTTAATAAAGATAACCAGCCTATCATGATATCATTTGAATGCTAATCGGTGCTCCCATTCAGCGCAAGGAGAGCAGTGTCAACTTCGCTGGAGGCTCTTTATTCCGCAATAAAAACATTTACATTCTAATGATTTTATTAAAGCGCTGGAGCTGTCAGCAGCCCCAGATGACTCCCTGGCAAACTCTATCAGTTATCAACTCATATTGCCTTTATCAAAACCACCCAGTGGTGAGCCCACCGCCACAATGAGATGTCTGCTGCTCGCAGAGCTGGTATTTAATCATTTCTTCCCCAGTATTGTTCTGCTTACAGAGCATAAATAAGAGCTTCAAATAACCCCAGACTGCTCCTGACAATGAAACAAAGTATCCGCCCTATTTATCTTCGGCATTCTTCAGGAGCCGTTCTCTCCCACACCGCCCCACCTTTTATTTGGTGGTTGTTGCTGGCACTTAATTTTTTTTTTTTTTTTGATTCACTATCCCTATCATCCTTCAACAGCTCTGAATTTCTTCTTCACCCTGAACAGCAGGGCTCGGGAGAGAGCAGGCAGAGAGGTGACCCTGTTGGTGGCAGGGAAGTGATAGGACGCCCCGGGGGGCCGTGGCGCAGCCTCAGGACCTACCGGGTCTTTGCAGGAGGGGGCTGCTGTCTTTGTCTTTGTCACACAGCAGGGACTGCTGGGTGGGAGAGAGGAAGAGAAGTGAGGGAACCAGACTGCCTGTGTCCACTGCCTGCACAAGGCCACCCAAAGCACCGGCTTGCCGCGGGGCGCCGGGGCTCCTTGCTGTCCTGGTGCTGCTCTGTTGCAATTGGAAGCCTCCAATCTGGACAACGAATCAGTAGTGAAAATAAATTTGGAGTCATTTAAAAAATATCCTCCCCCCTCCTCCTTTTTCCCTTCCCAGAATAAAAGCAAGAAACCGAACAAAAGCAAGAGAACCTTCCCAGGAAAATATGAAATTGGAAATCACTGTGAGATTACATGCACATCCCCTCTCCTTGTCATCATGTGGAAACAAATTATTTCAGATTAGCAGAAGTGCATCCCTATTGTGTGGGACACTAACTTTTTTCTCTTAACTCCTAGATGTTTTGATGGAAATCTTCCTAAAATTTAGGATGTCCTTCCCTCCTGACAGTCCATTCTAGAGGGCGGCGGTCAGTGGCCGGCCCTCGCCAGCCTGTGGTGTGGCATCCAGTAGGCACCCACGTTTGCGTAAATAAAACGGCTGCTTGGACACTGAGCTTAACTTACACTCGCCTGCTGGCCTTAGGTCGTCACCTTGCAATCGCCTGCATGAGGCTGGATACGGTACAACCCGATGATGAGATTGCCGCTGAGTCATGGGATCTTTGCTCCTGGCCAGGCAGCCTGTTCTCCTGCTAATGAACGGCTCTTTATGTGCTAGGAACTGGAAAACCTTTAACACAATCCCTACGACTGTGCTAAATCCAGCCCACAGGTTTGCATGGCGTATCTCCCTGAGAACAATCTGCAGGTTGAGGCAGCTGTGCCTTGACACAGAGAGTGAACCTTTCTGACCCAAGGCTGCCTGGAGCCTTGCTTCTCCTCTCACCACCTGGTTCTCACCTGTGGCCTGGGCTGGACCCACAGTGTTGGAACACACCTGTTCTGCTTTCCAGGTGACTGACATCCCCACCAGCTGAGAGCCAGACCCAGCCAGCTGTCCACGACGCTCCTTCGTGTTCCAGTTTGCTGGGTGGCGGCCTGCTGGCACCTGGGAGCACAGCCTGGGCCAGGAGATGCCACCGACCTGCAGCATCTGGCCACCCTGAACTGAGCAGGAGCACCCTGGCCGGGGCCCGTGGCTTTCCTCCACAGTAGCGTGAGCCCAGGAGACAAAAGAACCCACTTCCCTCCATTACCGTCCCAAATATCTGTTATTAGAAATTAGAGAGCAGCGTGCAATTACTCAGAAGCATATTTGATTTTAGTTAAAGCAGGAAGTACAACTTTGCAGGGAAGTAAAAGCACCAAAAACTTTTCAGTGGACCCCACTGTCGTGGTAATTATTTTTTCCAACACGTTAGTAATATTACTGGATCTGAAAATGGTTGCAAAGGTTTTACAGGAAGTTCTGCCCAGGATCTGATCTCTCCACTAAAGGGGGGCTGCTGTATATGAAGGGAAAACAAGTAGTTCTAGCAAGGCTGAAGGCCTCCCTGTGGGTCTGTTAAAACCGTGGACGTGGGTGTGTCTCATCGTTACCAAAATGTTTAAAATGACGCATACTCCTGCGAGACTGTCAAGGAGAGAGGGGTCGTGGGTGAAAGTCCCTGTCTGTGTGTTGAGAGGCTGCAGGGAGACAGCGGCGCAGGCTGAGGACGGAGCCCACGCAGCCCCCCCAGGCAGCTCCAGCCCGCGGTCGTCCACCCTGCTTGGCCTGGCCGGGCTCCCTCACTTCCCAAATCAGGGTGACAAAACTCACACCCGCTTGGACACCCGACCAAGGTAACAGTAAGGGATGTAAATGATCTCTGACAACATGAGTCCTTATTAAAAAAAAAAAAAATTCTGTGTGCCAAAACACCCCCACGGCAGGCTGTGTCCCAAGCTCGGCTGCCGCCTGAGTGCTGTCTCTCGGTGTCCCGGGTCCGGCTCCCTTTCGCTCGAGCTTGGGCCGGAGGAGTTCACTTCAGTGTCTGCCAACAGGCCCGGGAGGTGCCTGCGTGGCCCCACGGAGAGTCTTGGGGGTGGTCCCCGTTGCTCTCTGCGTTCCCCATTTGTGGAGTTCATTGCCAAGACCAAGGGGGCCTGGCTGTCAAGGGACTGGAATCTGGTGCCAGCTGGAGGGCGCCACCCAGGACCTGCCACCCGGGCTTTCCAAGGCTGGAGCCTGGGGTCTGTCACATGCTGATGGGGGGACCCTGTGTGGTTCGGGTTCCACTTCTGAGGGCCCCGTAAAGCCCTGTGCTGTGTGGGCCAAGCCCGGCCTCGAGGCAGCACGCCCTGCCACAGGAGGGACGACTCTCTCAGCTGCGCTGAACCTTCACACCCTGCTTCCGAGTTCTCTTTCTGGCACAGGGTCCCTGGGAGACAGGGAGGTGGAGCAGGGCTGCCCACGCCTGGGGAGCCTGGCCTGACAGAGGCTGAGGGCGCTCTGAGAGCTCCCAGGGAGCAGGGACAGAATCGCCAGATGCACACCTGCCGCTAGACACCTGGCAGCAGCTCCGAGCAGCACCTACGGCCACGCCAGGAACCCGCCCGGTGTTTGGGAAACAGCTCATTGTTTCATGGCCACCCGCTATTCCAGCATCTCCTCTGAAATGTCACATCTTTCTTTGTACTTCAACTTTGAGTCTGGCCTTTTATTACTTTAAAAAAATATTGCTTTGCATATGTCAAGACAAAAGATAAATATCTATGCCTCGTCAATTTGTTATTTATATATTTCTTTCAAGAAGTCAAATATCAGATCACACTGAAAACAGATTTGCAAGCTTGTGCGGAAAGAGTATTTGAATATTATAGCATTGTGCATTTTTATATCTTTGTTCAAAGGTTTAGAAAAAACATATAGGCTGAGACTGATTCTTTCTTGACTGCCTAGAGCCGGGGAAGGAGGAGACGGGAGGGTGGATCTGGCTTCAGATGTCTCTGATACGAGGTGCTACGAAGATGCTGTAAGTAACTCAAATGTGCATCGCAACAGCAAATTATTTTTCAAAGTTTATCTTGCCATTAAAAAAGACAAAGTCAAAATGACTGTAGGTGCATGTTAGAATGGAGAACTCCACAGTGACACAAGGTCCAACAAGCACAGAACATTAATGCTGGATCTGTAGTCTTCTTTGTATGACTTTATCTATATTTACCTATCGATCTATCTATCTACCTATTGATCTATATATCTATCTACCTACCTATCTTCTCTCTACCTGTGTATCCCTGTATCCATCTCATCTATGTGTCTATCTCTACCTAACATCAATTCTTCTACCTATCATGTATCTAATTCACCATATATTCTTCAGTTGACTGGCACAAAACCTTGCACTGCTCCTACTATGCGCTGAACACAAAGCATGCATCCCTCCCGAAGACGGTGACTGATGTGGGATGGAATTGGTAATGGGAAGGCTGGAGCCAGGAGGTGCATCCTATTCGAGAATAGAGAGTTCATTCACTCGCTGAGGAGTAAAAATTGAAGAACATTTACTAGAATCTTAGTCTACTAGGATGCCTGACAAAGATAAATGTTACTCAAAAATCAAAGGGTTGTTTTGAGATTCAACAGCTCCTAAATAATCACCTATTTTTCGGTGGCCAGAGGTCAACCCACATAGGCAGGAGGGAGGGGGGGTCAGGAGACAGCAGGGGGACAGGTGTGTGTGCAAGCGAGGGGAGGGGCCTGAGCTGCAAGAAGGGCAGCGCTGGGCGCCCCATCTGCAGCCCAGGCAAGGGCTGTAGGAAGAGCCAGCACCACGGCAAGGCCCCAGTCCCAACAGTGCTCGGAGCCTCGGCCAGGCTCTAACTCCTCAAATCCCCTTCATTCCCCCCAGGTTCTCAGGCCTGATCCACGTCTAGGAAGAGGAGGCTGGGGCTGGAGAGGGGAGGTCATGCAGCCGGTACCAGACAGAGTGGGTGGATCAGGCCCTGACCACAGGGCTGGGAAGCTTGCCCACGCTGCAGAGGAGGGAGGACCCTGAGCGGGGAAACACCGCTCACCCACTGGCTCCCTGCAGACCCCGCCTGGGCAGCCCACCTTCACCCTCCACATGGTCCCGATGCTTGCTTTTGTTTTTACCAAACACTGGCAGACTGCAACTGCCAGCAATGTACCTGTTATCCGACAAGGCAGAAAGCCCCGTGCACGTATTCTTCAGGTGTTCTCAGTGTAATGTGATATACACGTGGAAGGAACCCTATGGATGAAGTTTATAAACGTCATTCTGCTTTCTGTCAGCAAACATTCACTGAGCAACTGTAAAGTGCCAACCGTGGGTTTAGGTGATGGGAACATGGCAGGAGACAGAGACGTCCCCTGCCCCACGGCTCCCACCGCCACTCTCGGTCTCGTGGGGAGACGGTCCTTAAACACACGCACAGATCTGCACCATGACTTAATGCAATATGGTATGTGACACTATAATATACAAAATATCACATTAATATATCATTATACATAATATAAAGTACTGTTCTGCCTGGTAGAAATAATTTATAAGAGGAAAAGTAGAGCAACATGAGAGAAATATCCACTCTAAGTCCAGGGAAATATAAGGTAACAGGTTTTTGATACTCTCTGTGCAAAAAGTTAGAAATATTTGGGTTAGATCATTAATAGTTCTAAGTCATACACCTGTATCATCTGGGCTTCTCCACAGAGACAAAACCACCAGGATATGCATAGATGGATAGATAGACACGTAGATAGATAAGTGGATGATACGTGGAGATAGATAGATAGATAGGGATATGGATATATAGATACAGATGTCTTTTTCTCTTTCTCAAGACAGAGTGAGAGGGAGATACTTATTTTTAAAAATTGCCAGTCTGGGCAATATAGCAAGACCCTGTATCAAAAAGAAAAAAGAAAGAAAGAAAAGAGAAGAGAAAGAGAGAGTGAGCAAGAAAGAGAAAGAGAAAGGAGGGAAGGAAGGAAGGAAGGAGGAAGGGAAGAAGGGGGAGGGCTGACATGATTTGTAGGGCACAATCTGTCATCCACGATCTTCAGTCTGGTCTGAATGGACAAGGACAAGAGCATCCTGAGGACCTGGCTTACAAGTGGCTGCAGACAGAGGGTGGTCTGGTGGGACGGCGAGTCCCTCCTTTGCCCAGGTGAATGACAAGGCTATGTCACCTGGTGGAGATGTGCACCTGTGAATCCTCTTGTCCTCATCAGTGATTTGGAGGAGTGTGTGGAAACCACATCCCTCAAACCAGATCAAGTCTGGCTGTTTGTAGCTCACACACAACTTGAAATCTAAAGGCTACTCTAGAGGCACCGGGTGGAGATGAAATAATAGCAGGAAACACAAATTTGTAAAGTGGCACTAGCTAGACTATTCTTATATTTCAGTGAATATTTGCCAATCACCAACTATGTGCAAAGCCTGTGCTTGCCCCTGGGAATGGGGTACTAGACTAGAAAACAAGGTCCCAGCTGCCTAGCAGGACATACTATAAGTGGGAGAGAGTCAAAAAACCATGGCACTAACATTGTTTCAGTACAATGTTCATATATTACCAAGAACAGACTGGACCAGTCCCTGGACAGTTTTGCATAGATAAAATACGTCAGGACAGACATGAATATCGAGTTGGACGTCACGAGAGGAAACTGGCAGTGGACACTGTGCTCAGCATGTGAGAGGAAAAGAGGTGTTTGTGCAAACACAGACAAGCCCACAAAACCCAACACCACCCCTGATGGCTGCATGAGTGTGCGTGTGCCACACCCAGGTTAAGCAATGTCACATGGCATTGTCCCTTTGTTCTCTGTGCCATCTAAAGCAAGGTGGATTTGGATTTTTATTCATTTAAGATGCCACCCTTGAAAGTAGGTGTGGGAGCCAGAGCACATTCGAGGCAGAGGGACTTGGGATATTTGTCAAGAGGACTGTTGTTAAAACACTGAGAGCGTCTTTATCCTGAAGGGTGGGAGACATCACAAAGGCAGGTGTTTCCATGGTCGCACTTCCTGGTGGAGGGTCCGGACCCTACGGACTGGGCTGCAGGGGCATCTCGTCTGGCACCAGCCACGGGGATCTCCCGGAGAGGGGACAGGCGGGAGGGGGCAGCCACGCATGACCAGCATGGGTTGGGGTCTCCCCCTGGTGACGCCATCCTAGGGGGAGAGCCCACTGAGGACAAGATCATTTCACCCTAACCACCTCTCGTTCTATGCAAACACCCCAAAAGACACAAAGCAGGGTGGTGCCATCTGACACAAGTTTAAGTTTGTGCCACCCCAAGCAAAAGAAGATTCGAGATAGATGTTGGAGTGGTTTCAAGCTTCTGGAGAAGGCTGTATTTCCCCGGTGGACTTGAGCCCGTGGATTGCAACGTGTCCCCACCCCACACCCTGACACATGCAAGTTAGTGTCAGCCTTTCGTTTGGGATTGGGTGCCTGCAGGGGAGCTTCCGAGGGGACAGAGACCCTAGGGTCTGTGATCATGTGGGGGGAGTGTGTGCTCCCCAGAAAGCATCCAAGCAGCTCTTTGAGCAGGAGCTGCCACCCACAGGCAAGGGCACCACTCTGGGTTCAAGTGCAGGCTTTGCCTCTCACCAGCCCTGGCCACTCTCCTCCCCGTGCCTCTTCCGCTCCCAGAGGGACCCTGCGTGACCTTTGTCCGGGGCAGCATTCTCTACATCCTGTACAGTTTCCCCCTCTGAATTTAGAGCTACTGTGGAAGGTTCAGGTGGGGAAACAGGAAATGTGGTCCCTTCAAGGCTTCCGTGGACTTGATACTCTCTTGCCAGCTTGTTTTTCAGTGCTCAAACCATGTATTCTTCTAATTTAATATTGAAGGCATCATATCGCCTTTGACCTTTCAAATAATCATTACTCAAGTCAAAAGAAAACGAACCCCGTTTCCAACAATCAGCCACGTGGGAAGGTGTTTGTCTGTTGCTTTCTCCCTACAAGGCTCCAAGCTTCTGTGGGAATCTGTCCTCCTCCCTCCGTGGTGAGCTGAGCACGCCCACCCGGTCCCCTGTCTGTCCGAGCTCCTGCCGCGACCTGCCCGGCCCCACACAGATGGCATCTGTCAGGCATGGAAGCGTCACTCAGGTCCACCCTCCCCACCTGCTATTCAAATGAAGACATTGGCAGGGAGGAACACATTTTATAATGCGAAGTAAATGTCAAAACGAAGGAAAAAAGTCTATGCACATGAATAATAGAGGGAAGCTTCAAACCGGCATAAATCATTATTTTGCCAGGTAATTTTTTATATCTTTCCATGGTATCTTTTTTCTATTGATAAATTTATCAGTATAAAATATAGACTATTTTATGAAATGAATACATATGAATTTAAAACAAGGTACAATTATGGAACCACAGCATCACACAAGCAATGCCAGAAGTGAGTTTGAGCTGGCATCCCTTCCTTCAATTTACAGGAGTTTATTACTTTTGCAAAAAAGAAAAAGAAAAAAATTACTTTAGGTCTTATACACTCTGAATATCATAAGCTGGATAGCAATTTCATGCGGACAAAAATGACAAAAAAGAAAGTGTTTGCAGTTGTTTGGAAGCAAAGACCTATGCCTCTTGGCTTGGAGGATCAGTGACAAACAAGGGCATTTGCCCCAAGCGTAAAGCCAATCTCAGAGCTCGGGAGAGGCCAAAGGGAGGGGCACTGCCCACTTCCTCCTCGTTTCCTTTCCTCCTTTCTTTTTAAAGATGCTTTCTCTTGGACTACTGGAAGAGAAGAGATTTTGAAACCCCTTTACTTAAAATCGCAGCAAATATGGGGTCATTCTGATCATTTTCCTCTTGCATTATTGTGACTAGCAGTGCATGTCCATGTGTGTGCTGTAGGTACACAAGAGCCCACGTGTGCATGTGCATACTGAGTGCAGGAATTTGTGCATTTACTCATGTGTACACACACGTATGTGCATGCGTGTGGCTTCTGCAACTCTGTGCATGCAGGTGTGTGCACATAAGTGTGTGCCTGCGTGTGTGTCCACAAGCATGCCTGTGTGGTGTGTACTTATGTGTGCGCTTGGGTCTTGGCTTTACTTTAGCTGCGCTCCTCTGCGGAGCTCAAGGAGCAATCTTTTTAGAAGGCAAATCTGATCATTGCAAGCCCCGCTGGAACAGCTCCAGTGACCCCGTCACCGCCAGCATGACGTCCATGCTCCTTGTCATAGTGAGACAAGGCCCATTTTGCCTCCTCTCCGCCGTCAGCTGCAGTCACCACTCCCAGCTCTGCAGCGGAGCCAGCGCCCGTTGACCTGGGGGCTAATAGCGTTTAAGCTTCAGAGCCCCCCAGCCCCCATGGCTCTTTGACTTCATAACGCTGTAAGTTTTTCTCAAAGATTGTAGAACGTTGTGCTCTGCAAACTCTGCGTCCAGAATCCAGCTGTGGTAAACTGCTTTATTTCCCCACCTCTGCCACGTCGTCGATTCTCATTCCGGCACAGCTCATGTTCTGGAATCATCCTTCCACCTGCTGCTCTGGGTGAGCTTCCTTCCGCCATGCAAGGGCATGTCTGCCCCAGGCAGGGCGCCGCCCTCCAGAGAGCACACTGTGCTGCATTAGACATAGCATATTATGGACTGGGTGGTAACCATGCAGTATGGCAACACATTCTCTCTCCTATCTGAATGTCTAGCTGACACGTAGTTTGCAGTTAACAAATGGTAATTGGGTAAGTCCATACAAAATGCAAACACATTTTGATTTCAAATACATAAATTAAAATCAAAGCATTTGGAGCCTAAATCAAGTTACAGGTAATGAAGAGATAAATAACACTGATGCACCAAGCGATCAGGCTGGGTTGGTGGCCAGAATGACCAAGCTGCTGTCTTCTCAACGTGTGGCCCGTTCTGACGTCTGTCCTGGGAGCGGGGCCACATAGCCCGTGGTGGGGTGTGGGGTGCAGCCGCTGGAACCAACTGCCCAGCGGGGCTTCCTCTCCACCCTCCCCGCACCTGCGCCTTGGACAAGCCCTTCCCTCCCAGACTTGGCTCTGTCACCTATAAGATGTGCATAACACTGTCACCTCCCTCAGAGGGCTGTCATGGGCATTAAGCACGTCATAGGACGTCCTGGAGCAGCGACCGGCACAGAAGGAGCCCTCAGAGAGGCGTTATATTTACGCTAAGATCTTTCAGCCTGTGCCGTGGGAGCAAGTGAGAAAGGCGCTGATACAAAGGCCCGAGTGGGGTGGACACAAAAACATCAGGAAGGAAAGTGACTGCGTGGAGCCCGCGGGAGGGCAGGGAAGGGACCTGACGTGGGGGGCAGCGCCCTGCGCAGGACGTCCCAGCAGCTGAACCCGGAACATCGGCGCTTTCTCTCCCTTTCTTGTTTTTCTTAGTCAACCTTTACCCACCTGACGTGTGTGCATTTAGAACAAATGTATCCCTGACTGATTTGAGATGCCATAGGCATGCACGGGTTTTTAACTTTCATTGGACATGGTCAATATTTAGAACTTCAAGCTGCTTCTTTGTCGGCAGTGGACTCAGAGAACAGGAAATGGATGGTTAGTTCAGTCAAGCCAAACGCAAGGTGAACCCCAAGCAAGCCTGCGTGGACTCTTCCCGTGGAGGCAGCCCCCACGCCCTCTGAGGGTGGCTGGGATGCGCCAGGCACACGGGAGGGATGCGGAGGGGGAGGGGCAGTGGCTCTGCCAGGGGGAGAAAGGGCAAAACGTCTCCCTGGATGATTTCCAGCCTGAGGACCCGGCTGCGCCGCGGTAATAGACCCGGCCCAGAGGTAGAAATGCCAAACCCAGATCGGGCAGGTCGCGCAGCTCCAAGTCAGAACAATAGCTGGCTAATTCATTTAACAGATTGGATACCCAGGGACCACAAGTGACAGCTTAAAAGACCGAGAAATGCCCCGTGGGTCCAGGGGGGAAACTCGAGGTTGCAGGAGAAACAGCCTGCTCTCCGCGGCTCTGGAGGGCTGATTTGCATTCACGGAGAGACAGGCGAGAGCACATTAGCTAATGGAAGAGAGGGAGGCAGAGCTCGTGGCGTTCACTAAAGTGTACAAGATCCTTGATCAACGGTCTTGCGTTGACTTCCGGTGACCGTGTCTGGCCACCACCACGCTCAGTGGCTGTCAGCACGGCTTCTGGTGATGCTCGAAATCCAGGGTGTGTGGAACTGGCCACAGGGCGGGTTCTTAGGCATTTCCCACTGCTCAGCAGAGGCCAGCTTGCATCTGGAGCCACTGTCGTGAGTAAAGCCAGCAAACTGACGGTGATCTTTATGGTGTCTGGGCATGAGCTTCTAGGATGTTTAAAATGTCTAGAAAAATGGAGTACTGGAGTATTAATTCTCTCTCATTATCTACCATCTTTATAAGTCATTATTTTGCCACCACCTACATCTTGAAAAAGATTTGACATGGCAGCTACAAAGACTATTCGTTTTAACGATATTTTCAACACCCAACAAGGCATTATCGATGCATTATTTGTCGTGCTTGGCGGTGTTATTTCATAGTGGTGACCTCTCCCATCGATTTCCCATCCTCGGCATCTAGACCACACGCTGTGTCCTTCCGCAGACCGTGGTCAGGTCGGCTGCTTGGGGATGGACACTCTTGGGGACGTGTGACTTTCCCCTGCCTCAGCCCTTCCTCACTCACTTTTCTCCTGTACAGCCTGAATGCCGAGGCATGTTAATCAAAGCTCGCTCTCGCAACTCTCTCTTTCTCCGTGGTACTCACGTGGCAGCCCCGCCCCTGGTGGGACCCGAGAACGCCCTGCTCTGTGGCCGCATCTGCCCAGCGAGAAGAGGGGCGTGCGCGCACCTGGGCGCGGTCACAGTGGCCCCTGCGCATCCCCTCCCCCTGGACAGCTGTAGCACGTTCTTCCTGCTGCTGTTCTTAGACTGTCTCCATCGACTGTCCGAGATTCTCAAGTCGCTCCTCCCTGAAAACACACAAACAAACAAGCCAAGAAGCTGCCTTGAGCCCTCGCTCCCCTGGGCCACCACTGCTGCTGCCCCTGCCGCCCCTGCCCACCCTCCTGAGACCCCCTGCCAGCTCCCGGCCCCTGCCCCGGACCCCTCAGCCCATGCCCAGCACCTGGCTGCAAGGGACCTGCCTGGTGAGAGCCTCCAAGACCATCTGTGCTCTCCGGCTCCGAGGACCAGTTTGGTTTCCTTTGGATTCAGCTTCCTAGCAGCATCCATGTGTCAAGCGGTCCTTCCACCTGGAGCCTCTATCGAGGGTTCCCAGGACGGGTGTGGCCTTCCCCTGGGTGGGGCTCTGCTCCCTCACCTGACCTACCTTCCAGTGACCTCCAAATCAATCCCTGCCCAGAACCCTAGACGAGTGGGATTTTTAATTTCACAGGACAAATCATAAGCACTGAGGTAAGAATCATACTTACTTCTTGAAAGGTTATTATGGGATGCACCTTACATAACCTCCTGCCTTACGAGTGAGTTTTTTGTTTTTCTGGAGGTAGCCTTTTCCTACATGTCTTTAAAGAGTTGCCATGTTGCCAAATCTGACTTCGCGAAAGGAAAGCCGTCTTAATTAGCAAAATGTGTGAAAATACTTAACAAACCGTGAAGCATCCTACAAGTGGGAAGCGTCATCCTTACTGTTGAATTTAGCCACTTAGTGGTGACTTTCTGCTCAGGAGAGGACGGCCCAGGTGACATAACCACCAGCAGCACTTCCAGCCCAGCGGTTGTGACATTGTTTTGTTCGTCTCAGTACCTGAACAGGATCCTTAAGAAGCTTCCCATTATTATAAAACAAATGTACAAACTAAAGGCATTTTGTGCTTTTTTACGTCTGGACCCAGAGCTTTGCCTCTGAAACCCTCTCGTTAGAGTGCGGTGGCCAGGCCTTCTACGGAGTTCTCAACCTAAGGACTGTTCTTTGTCTCCGGGGACAGGGCCAGGTGATGCTGAGCTCCCTGCAGAGCCCCTTCCCGGCCACTCTGGCCCCTGGGGAGGACGGGCTGCAGTCCCTCCTCCTCTCCGGGACCCCTCAGCCAAGACTTTACGACTTTGCCCTCGGGCATGGGGGTTCCCTGAATTTCATTCAAAATGTTAACATTATTCTTCCATTTTATTTTGTTCTTTTTTTTTTCCCATGAAACTGGATTGCTTCATTGTCCTGTGTTTTCCAGGAATTTTACATAGATCCGGCTTACCATGAAAAGCAGGTCCCTGACTGTCACGGACACATCCCGTTTCTCCCTGGCGCTGTGTGGAGACCCAGCCCCCCAGTCCCACTCCGACCATACGTGGGCTCTCACTGGCTTGGACGCCTGGTTCAGCGTCAGCACGTACTCAAATTATTTACATAATAAAAGATTCATATTGCAGTAAATGGGAGTCACTATGTGTCTTACATCCTAAAGAATGAAAGCTAAGGGAAGAGTTTTCAAAAAGTTTAGTGTTTTTAAAAGACATTTTCTCTTCAGAACTCTGTTTAGAAGCCATATTTTTGATGAAGATTAAATTCAACTTTATTTAAGTTATTATGACTAAAATTGTGTCTTATTACTTCTCTAAGTACAATTAACTTTGCCACAGAAATAGTGATAACTTCAGGCAACCCTACAATTACATCGGCTACAAGCACTAAAGGAAAAGAGCATTTTATGATCCGAGTCTCCCTTCTCCAGCCTCGCTGTGGCCCTGGCATCCTGTGGTCCCGTCTGATCGAGACTCCAGAGGAGATGGACTATGCCATCTTGCCAGGTACCGCTGGTCACCGGTAGCGAGGACCGACGCATGCCAGGGGCATTCGGGCTGAACGTGTAGACAGGACGTTGTGCTACTTAGGCCGGCACAGTCACTGATGCTTATGTGGCCCAGGAAAGTGTCCACACAGGTAAGGAAACCAAATCACCCAGGAAAGTGCGTGTTCCCACAGGAGAGCAATACGTATGGGATGCTTGGGAAATAGAAGTTAATCAGAAGAAACCAGGAAAATCCTGTCACCGTATTAAAATTGTAACTTTCAATTTTTAAATGGAAAGTCAAGAGTCAACCAGAAGACACAGCGCATTGCACTCCCAGGTGTCATTTGAGTAAAACATGGGAAAAGAATGCTGCCCGGGCACTGGCATCTTCTCCTCAGTGTGCTGCTTGGGAAGGGAATGGCTTTGGTCTATTTTGGTGATTTAAAATTATAACTTTGAAGACCTTACAACTCTCTTAATTTTGGTTAAAAATGCTAACTTGTTGAAATAGTAATCTGTGTTTAATTCCCTGAGCTACTGTTCTTTCCTGCCCATTGAACTCGACCCCACCGTCCATAGGAAGCATTATAAATTTTTAAAATTTCCTCTGAGTTGGACATTTTAATGAACCACTCACAGCAGTCTGCTGTCGGTGGCCAGTGTACGGGAGCAGGCCGGGGGAAATTTATCTCCCTGGCACAATATGTAGTATTGCTTGTCACCGGGGCCTGGACTAATTTAACTCTGCAGTTTCCCGAATTAACAAGGCTTGTCTTCAAACCTCGGGGCACGGGCGCTCTGTTCCGATATTATTTTATTGCCTGCCTCCCACCTCCCTCGGGACGCACGTGATTTAATCCACCTGGAGCCTTGGTAACCAAGCTCTGCCCTCCGACCTCCGTGATTGATGTTTCATATTTCACGCGGCGGCCGCGTTTCCCTGCTCACGCGACGCCGCTCTGCCCACTGGTCAGCCTGCCCCCACCCTCATTTTTTTAAGCAGGAAGAATAAACATTTGACAAGTGAACTGTTTGTCCAGGAAGCTCCAACACAGTGGCAGTTCCAGGGGGCAGTAATTCAATCTGTCAAGCCCTAAATGCAGACAGATCATTGGCTGCGCTTGGGCCAAGCGCCGGGTCACTCATAATGTGCCCCACAGACACAAGTGTTCTGTGGGAATATGACATACTTCTTTAGGTATTAAATCAGCCCTGGTACGAGTTGTCTGCCAATGCTGGGAACGACAGGACATAAAAAACCAAAGCAACATCATATAATTATACCCAGAATTCCAGGGAGGCTGGCACTTAGCTCTCTAGGTACAAGGTGCCTTAAGAAAAAAATAGGGAATTGAACAAAAACAAAGAAAAGAAAGAAACACAAGAAAAAAGACGAGAGAGGAAGAATTTACATACTGAGCTCTCGTCCAGAAACCGGTCTGGAGTCACGTGGCCGGCTCCTGGCTCCTCGTTCACGGGCCTCTTATCAGATCCACATTTAATTCCCCTCCCCCTCCCGACTCCGCACAAAGGTGCTGATAAAATAGAAGCAAATTTCTTCTATTAGTCACTGACAGCAATTTGAGTGAAATGAAGTTGTACCGTGATATTGTTATATATACAAGGTGCAAATAACCTAGTTTGAATAATCACAGCCTGTGTCCTTTTAAATGATTTTTCTCCCCATTTAGAGGAAAGCCTTTGATGTGATAATATTAATTCCCTCCGTGCTGGAAGGAAGAGGAAAAAAAGCTCAAGAAGCGGAAATTAAATGAGTAATGCAATGTCAGTCAATCTTTTAAGCCAGGGCCTTATTAACTGCTAATCATTTTGTCATTTTGTCGCTCAAAGTAATAAATTCGATAGGAAAGGACTGGAATGTCTTATGTTTACTTTTATTAGCTTTAAACAGAAACAGTTGTGGAGATATTACATTATCAAGACGTGTGGCATTTAAGTGCTTTCTGTTAGGCGTAGCACCATTTTTCTTCCCCGCCAATGTCTGATTGCCATAATTTTGAATAATCTGCCTGTCTAAAAAAAATTTTTTTTAAATTCTATCCAGACCTTACCCAGAGTTCTGCCCTTGGGGCTTTACCAGGATTATCCCAGGCATTTGGGGCCATCCAATTTGTCAGAAGTGGCTGCTCCGGCCCGGGTGGAGGCTGCTCTGCTTCTGGAGGGACAGGAGGACAGGGCCCCCGAGGAATCCCCATTCGTGGCCTGTTTACAACATCGGATTACAAACCAGCAGCTCAGGGAAGTCTGAAGTTTATCATCGCCCTCCCCACGTTGGAGCCCAGGAGGGCAGCTCTGTGGAGGGGACACCAGGTCACTTTATGACATGGAAGTCATCTAAGAAAGCACCGGATGCTGTTTTCTCCTGACATGAGAGTGATAGAGCATGTGGCCGTGTATATGCCCCAGCAACACGTGGTGTGCGGACAGTACGTAGGTCAGTGTCTCTGGCTGCTCCCACGCTGCACCAGCACTTGGACCTCCCTGTCACTGCACACGGACATTCTAAGTCTCAGTCTCTGCCATCGTGGTTCCAATCTAATAGGTTCATCGCACGCTGGTGGCCCCACCCCAGTGCACACGCTGTCTGCTGTCCGCTGTCTGCTGGCCCCTGCCCCAGAAGGGGACCGCACAACCTGATGGAATCACATGTGGACATCACAGGGGATGTCACCTGCCTTTGCAGGAAGTCCCCAAGGAAACAATTGGAAACACTTCCTGGAATCAGCTTGTAGGCCCTTCTAAACCACATGTGGAGGGAAGTTCTGTCATTTTCTAGCTGAGGCCACGTGCACACCCAGCCCTGGGCATCCTTGCTGGACTTTCTGGGTGGAAAAGCCATCGCTGGACACGTGCTGCCTGGGGAGACCTGATCCTCACATGTGGGTGATCAGATTCAGGGGCTTCCAGAAGAACGATGCCCAGACAGGCCTCGGGCCGTGGGGGAGAAGTCGCCACCTTGCTCCGTTCCCTCTTCCTTGGGGTCGTCCCGGACCCAGCCTGGTCCTTGTGCCCAGAGAACTGAAGACTCGCTGTCAACAGCGGTGAGGACTTTCCCATCTCTCGTTGTACAATGAGGCTTCTGTAGGAACTGTTTCCTGAGGAAGTTTCTAGTGGCTTTTGTGAACAAAGTCAGTCTGGGTTTGATATTTGAGTTGGCAAAAATGTTACCAGTTTCTGATAAGAAAACGTGGGACATATTTGGAGATTTTTTCTCTCTCCCTGTAGAGAGCTCATTCAGAAAAGCAAAAGTGTTTTGTTCTCTTTTTATCTTTATATTCACAGTCTTTTCTTGGGGAGGATAGATTTTGCATATAGTTTTAAATATCTTCAGCTTTCGGTCATCATTTGATGATCACCAGAAAAACGCCAATGGACCTTGAGTGGCGAGAAACGTTGAATGGCTCCTCACAAAAACAATACAAAGAAAATTCCTCATGCAGTGGGAAAGCCAAGTCACGGTACATCCACCTTTTCCCAAAAGACATGCTGGGGCTCTCCCTTCACTGTTCTCTGGCCTCGGTGGGTCACCCACGTCCTAACCAGGCAGGTGGCGTAGTCTCCGGCAGGTGCGAACCTCCCCCAGACCCTGGCTGCAGGGAGGTCATAGTCTCCACATGGGAAAAACACATCTCTAAACACTGGCAGAAAATCATCAATCACAAATACTTGTTCTAGAAGTTGTATTCATGGGTTAGTAATTTAAGACAGATATTTCATTTCAGTAATTTCTCATGTTCTGTTATTTGTTTAGCATCTGAGTCTACCCTAGCATGCATTACAAGATACTTAAGGTCATTCCAATCAAAATTTGTAGTCCTTTTTTTTTTCTTTTGCCTCTTGTCCGGCTTAATATTGAAATAAAAAGCATACTGCTCCCCTGTCTTGAAATTCACTTGTACAATCAATAAATGAAACTACAAAATTCACAAAAAATTGCCTAGAGGAGACATACTTTTCACTTTAACTCACAAAATGGTTTCTCCCTTTCCTTCCCTTTGCTCAATCTTTGCCCCAAACTGGTCCAATGGTCAGATGTGTGCCATAATCTAAAGATGTTTTTTCACTAGGTGACAAAGAGATTTTCATTATTAGTGATTCAAAAGACAGTTCTGAGAACCCTGCCTAGGAGTCATCTCCTTATGCAAAGAGGAATGAAGGTACAAAATACGTATCACCGCACAGAGGAACAGGTGGCCTTTGCTCTGCAGCTGCACCACTGCCCATCCGTGACTTCACAGTGGACCACGCTTCATCCAGCTGTCCTTGCAAGGAAAAGCTTCGATTATCAAGGACCAATTCTATCCCTGGTCTGCATAGGTTTTCAGATGGGCGTTCCTAAGAGTTAAGTTGCCCTGTCAGTGCAGCCATTTTGGCATGGATGCTATTTATTTATTTCTGCCATGCATGAGCAGCCGAGCCAGTTGTGCAGCTCTTTGTGAATGAATCCAATGCGGAGCCTCTCTTGTCTGCATTTCTCTGTATATTGATCGAGTGATTGGCAGCTGAGCTGCTGCAGCTATAATCTCTGCATGTGCTCCTGTCCTGCAACACTGGAGACAGATCACAGACTCACAAACTTGAATACTGTCCCTGTTGAGCACACATCACTCCAGGCAGGGTAACATCAGAGTTGGGTTTAATAAAACACACCTATTAGTCTTTCTAATAATCGGCCCCCACCTATGAGATGAACTGGGTGTGGCCTGCCCCTGTGGCTCTCCTCGGGCACATGCACCATCTCCCTCCACACCCCCGTTTCACCCAGAACCTGCCTCCAGTCTCCCTAGTAGCACGTCCATGATTCAAGTGGTCCCAAATAAATTATCATCCAATTAACCCATTACAATTGTAGTAGATATCCAAGAACAGACATCATGAGAAAAAGTATCAACCAATGTAAACACATATTATATACATACCTTAATTATTGCAAGTTACAAAATGCATAAGGGAGACATATATTTTTCCTGTAACAGCCATTATTCATTCTCAAATTATTTGTGAAACAGCAATAGCAATTTGCATTTAAATTATATGTTTCTTGTGAAGAGCTCAACGTGCTATGGTATATTTATTTACACACACACACATACATGCAGCAAATTATAGCTATTAATACTGTCCTAATATAAGAGAAAATACATTTTCTCTATGGAAATTGCTGATAGTGATTACTGCCATCATTCACATTTTAAATGCTGGGATTCTTGGGCTCTGAGGAAAGAAATGATTTTCCCAAATCCACACTCTGCCCATGGAAGAGCTGGAAGTGGGAACAGGGCTCAGGTGTCAGTCCGGGGCTTGGTCGCTGTGTCCTCTGCAGACACCCTGCGTCAAGGGACTTTGGCGGACGGAGCCACACACCAGCAGACAAGCTGCCTCCAACTGGTGTAGATCTGAGAAAAATTCTCACCTGTATCTGTCCACATTCTGCCGGAGCCTCTCAGGACCAGCAGAGCCCTCATATGTGACACCACTAGCTTCCTTCCTCAGGGACTGACACCCTCAGCAATGACTAGTTTTTAAAGATCGGTAAACATTGATTTCTCCAGCTAATTTGCTCTCTTTTGAGATGATCTTGAACACTGGATTGTGAAAGCCTCTGAAACAACACTGATGTATTGAAAGCTGCCTCTTCTAGTGGACAACATGTACCCAGGAAATGTCATCTCTAAACCTAAAATCTGGGCAGGAAGTCTCGGTGTCATTAGAAAGCAGTTGTCTAAAGCCGTCAAAGCCCCAAATGCCATCCGCTCTTTTCCGTCCTCTCCCTCTGGGTCAGGGGTGCTGCCTGGGGTCTGCAGACCAGACACTGGCTCCACAGGAGGCTCCTGTGCTAACGAGGAAGGGGACAGAGGTGTCCCTCTCCCCTCTCGGGCTGCTTCATGTCCGCATTCATGACGGGCCCTGTCCTGAGAATGTCCGAGCTGTGTCCCAGCACTCCATTACCTTCTGCCTTCATCGTGGGCTGGGCTCCGAGAAAGAGGGCCTGTGATCATGAAGAATGCTTGCGATGTTGTAACCTTCGGGCTCCATAGTTTACTGGAGTAATCTCGTACAGGAAGCTATCATGGAGCCCTAACACACCCTGCCTCACTTCTGAGCCTCACGGATCTAAATTTATATATTCACATCAGAACTTTGTTACCCGTGTATTCAGATGTCGTTTGGGGGAGAGTGTGATTTTCCCCAGTGGAAAGTGATGGTGTAATCAGGAGACTCAAGTTGACCCAACCATCCCAAACCCTCATTTTCTAGTATCCAACCAAGCCCTCCCACGGGTGCATTTCAGAGGAAAGGGCATCGGGGCATGCACATGGGAAGGTCTGCTGGCCATGGCTTTCCACAGTGGCTCTGAATTTTCACACGTTTGTTTATGTTGTTTCATAGATGGGAACAATCTGTGCATCTTTGCTGAGTTTGGGGCCAATAGCTTCACATATGACTCAGGTCTAAGTCTCAGTAGGCAGAAGCAGAGACCCCAGGAGCATGGTCGATTCTCTGGGGTATAATCATATTCTCCATGTGTGTAAGAAGTACGTGCTTTTCCTTAAGAAAACTGTCCTGCCCTTCCAGCCTGTCACAGTCTGTGCTCTGGGTCCAAGCCCGTGCCTGGTGCACGCCTAGGCTTACTAGCAGCAGTCAGCAAATGCCTGTCCTCATGTCACATTTGCCAGGGAAGCCAGTGACATAGCGCAGAACCAGAAGAATGTGGAGAATCCCCACCAGCTCTTTATTTTGCTGCAGAATAACCAAATAAGCTTTTCTGGTTGATCTTTGAAACAATAGCAAAATATAAAAGATTGCTGTACTCCTAACCTTAGAATCATTTTCTTTTAGTTTCTCAAGGAAGAAGAGAAGGTAACATACAACTTGAATGCAGCCTTGTGAGCCCATTCTGCTCTTGCCAGTGGCCCTGTGATAGGTGATAGATGTCTCATTTGTTATATTTTCACAATAAAATATTATGGGAAATATTAGGCATTTGGGAGTAACAAGTGAAAAGGTCCCTAACTGCACACATTTAATATCAGCACAGCGTCACTTGAATAAATCCTGAATTTCTAGTGCACGTCTCTCCTCCAAGGTCAATAAGAGTTAATTAATAGTAGGGACTATATTCTGAGTAACATTTTCTAAATGACGTTGACTTTGCTTCAAACTATTCTTAAAAACATTCTCTGTATCCTGGCTTTGCTTGGAGGATTTCTAGCTCCCTTGTGCACAGGCTGTGCATACTGGTGGCCCACTGTCTCTTGCGCTTGGGAAGTTTCAGCTCAGACCTGGGCACATGGCCCACAGGGCTGCACAGCTCTGGGGTCACTGGGATGTGGAAGCTGTGACTTCATTAAAAACCCGACGTGGAAGTAGACGGCGGTAGGTGACCCGCTGGGCTGTGCTGTGGAGCCGTCCCGAGCATCCCAGGGAAGAGCATCCTCTCCCACAGTTAAGGAGCCCAGAGGAAGAGAAATACTCCCACCACTGCAGCACTTGTGTTTTCCTGAGTGGTGCCTAGAAATGAGTTTATTAGTATCAGAGGCTGTTTCTGGCAAGAAGCGGCTGGAGAGGAGCAGGGCTTCAGACACGGCAATACGGATTTGAATATTGATCTCTGAGGGTCCATTAGCTGTCTGGTGAGCGTGGCTGACATCACAGATTGATGTCTCTCTAAACTGTGTCTGAGAGGGAGCCACTGGGGGAGTCTGGCATTGACCTGCAACGTTTGAGGACCTAGGGAGCAGAGGCGGCTTTCGGGCCATCTCCTCCTCCCCGCCCTTTTCTAACTTCCGGTCCAGGTTCCCTTCCTTCTCCTTCTACCCTGTAATTAGCACTTCTCAAGTTTTGTTATACTGGAAAAGTTTAAACATTCTTTTCTCTACGGTGAGGATATTCCTGTTCCTGGATAGGTGCAGCTGCAGCTCCACGCTGCATGTGGCAAACGGTTGGGAACCATCTTCTTGGTGCCATATTTGTTTGGATCATTAATAAAACCACAACCACATAATGATAAGGGGAATAAAGCTATCTTTTTTGAGTTATATTGTAAACCTGATTTATTAGTGTGCTATTTTGATCGATGATAAGGTCTAGAGGAATGTCAAAATTTGAAAAAGAAGGGAGAATTTTTGTCACAGACCGGCACATTAACAGGTGAAAAATGGGGAAAATAATCGTGGGCGAATTGGAGACTGTCGCTGCGTGAATGTGAGTCTGACTCACCCTGACTGTTCACAGATCCCTCGACTATTTGAGATAAGCACAGGGCAGTGTTTGAGGGACAGTTTCTGATAGGGGGATGGTGACACTGGTCACTGCTCAGCTCTGCCCACCCCATGCCCTGAGCTCTAGCGATACATTGAAAACATAATTTGTATCAGCAGTTGTTTCTATAATTAAGAGCTCCTCCAAATCTTCCCCATCGATTCATGCCATTAACTTATTGACTGGATGGCTTGTGCTGAGAAGGTAGTTTTGTCGAGTGGCTACATCTGACTGCGCGTGTCTGGTTACAGGAAACCGTCCTAGGAAGACCAGCGGGAGTAGTGTTTTGGAGCCAAGCTGAAATTCGTATATTTTAATTTAAGCACACTTTGGTAGTAAATGCATTGGTACCCTGAAGAAACATCCTAACATGTTGGTTTTAAAATGGTTACAGAGGTCTACAATGAATAAAAACTTATAAAATTCAATTTAGAATTAGCTAACCAGAGCATAGATCCTGACATTGAAACAGTTATAACTTTTAAAGAGCAATGATGATCCTTTCGCCTGAGTGAGACGCCATGAATATACTGGGATTTTTTTTTTTAATTAACTAGATCTTTGTTTTATATTATAACCCAAGTGAATCCTAAATTACAGAGATGTATGTAAAAATTAAATCAGACAAGAAAATGAACATAGACTCAAATAATTATGTGATCTCCTGATGAGGAAATTTATTTCAAGGAAGAAAATCAGTAACGTGTCTCAGAGAGTGGAAAGACTCCATTTGAAACACCTGTACGGCAACAATAAAATTAAAAGACACAATCTAACTGTGAAAAATCTCTGTAGCAAATATGACAATAGGAAATATTCGCAATATATAAAAGCTCTTAGGTGCCTATAGGATCATCACTAAGATCCTCAATGTAAAATGGGGGAAATAAAATGAATATAAATTTTACAGAAGAGAAAGTGAAAAATGGTTAATAACCATAAAATAGTCCAATTTCATTAGTAATAAAGTAAAACAAAAATAAAATATCTTTCAACATATCAAAGTTATAAAACATAAGTGTTATAATATTCAATACTGGAAAAAGTTTGGCAATATAGCCTCTTTTAGAAATTATGGTGTGAAAAAAAATTGATACGACATTCCATAAAATCAGTTTACCAAAAATGTACACATGTTCATGGTTTTCATCAATAATTCCACTCATATAAATACTGTTTGTCCAACAGAAATAATCAAGATATGATTTTCTTTCAAAGACTTTATTACAGCATTAGTTTAATAGCAAATTTGAAAAATTTTTATAAATATAGAAAAATAAGGGAATAGTTCTATCGACATGGTACAGTTGAAATAGCAGTCATTAAAATGATACTTCAGAGAGATGCCAATATCAAAGTGTAATTAGTGAAAACCAGTAAGGCATTACACAGTAAGAGCCAGACGAAAAATATTTCCCACGATGAAAATATATCACTTTTAAAAGTCGTAATAACTTTTTAAAAATCTCCTAAAGGGATATTTACATGAAAAAAAATAATTTTGGATAAGTTTTTTTTCTTAAAATCGCCTGGTCAAAAATATATACATATGTATTTTACAAATATGATTGTAGTTGAATCTCACATCCAGGGGCAATAATTCTATTAGTGTATTTGGAGAGGATAAAATTACAGAAGCAAGATAAAGAACACAATGAGTTAATTACTGAGCGTTCATTGTGCTAATTCTTATATTACCCGAATGCATCCTCCCAACTCCCTCCAAGGTAGGTGTTACCGCTTACCGCTCACACTCTCCAGCTCGGGGGGCCCCCGCTGCCTGGAGGGTCAGCCCCAGTTACGTGTCCGCTTGGACTCCCCTCCCCACACCTGGTGCACATCCACTCCCCCAGCAGCGATTTCTTCCCCAAGTCCACCCTGCCTTCCACCCGGAACCAGGGGTGCACCTGCTGCCGCTGTCGGAGCTGCCTGGTGCCACAGTGGTCCGGCGTCCTTGCCGTCCTCCCAGCTTCCCCGGGTTTCAAATCAGTGTTTACATCCACATCTAATATTCTTGAGTTTATTTTCCTTCTTGTCTTTCATCTTAATTAATGCTTGTGATATACATGGCATTAATTGATGCATTGTGGGCATCTGGACTTTACCCAGCATCAACTGTCATGTGTCTTTCCGACTCCTCTCTCGTTCTCTGTTCTCTGTCCTCCTCCCGCCCTCTCTCTCCCCACCTGCAGAGACACAGGCACAAACCCCTGCCCCTCACCCAGCTCAGGAGAGAGCACGTGCGGACTGTTCTTACGCCGCTGTGAGTCCGCTTAGACCACTAAATGCACTGATTTCAGAGTTATTTCGCTCACATTGGGCAGTAGGACTGTCTGTCCCTGTGGCTGCTGTACCTGGGACAGGAGGCGGTTTTGCAGTATCGTGTGTGCTGGCTTACTCCATACACTATTTAAAACATTTCCACAAAATTAAACTACTCCCACAGAAATTGTTTATTTAGCCTCCAAAACATTTTGAGCACACCTAGATAAACTGTTGGCTGGGTGAGAGAATCCCCATTCTGATGCTGTCCTGACCAGGAGGAACAACAGAACTTTGGAACGGCTATGGGGTCGCTAGATATGAGCAAAACTGAATCAAAAATGGAAAACCAAATAGAATGTTCTCAGTGCTTATTAAGTCTTTTGAAAACTATTTGCAAGGCTATTATAAAACATTAAAATAACATTAAATACCAGGAATGGCATAGTTTTATTTAGAAGATATTAGCCGTAGATTAAAACAATCATTCAATTTCATGACATTAATTCAGTATCCAATAATAGTTAACGTCAAGGAAAACAAAATCTGTTAAATATTTTAGTGTTTCATAGACAAAATCATTAGTTAGTTATAGAGTGACCAGCTCTCCTGGTTTCCCTCCCACTTGAATGGGGTGAGCATGGGAAGTTTCACATCCAAGCAAAGCGGGACGGAGGTCACCTTAGCGAGTGACTGTGCGGTGAGTATGAAAGGGAGACCAGTGAGAGGCTCTCACCATAGAGAGAGAGAGTGTGTGTCCAGAGACTCTCTGGGTGATGTGGTCCTTGATCTGGATGGTGGAGGAAAATCAGGCAAACAGAGGATTAGCAATGAGCCTGTGGAGCAACGGAGAGGAAGAACAAAGGCATAAAGAACACAAAGCGGGAACTGTGAGGTGCGAGGGCCAGGCATGCACAGAACATTCTGGGTTGCTGGGACAGCCAGGGGAGCAGAACGCAGGAGGTGGAGGGAATTCCACGCCCAGGCCTGAATTAACACAGTGGGAGTGCAGATGGGGACATGTCTTCCAAGAGGCAGGATCCAGAGGATTTAGTGCCCTTTTTGTAGAACGTAAGACAGCAGTGGAATAAGTTTTCTTCATTGGTTGGATGTCATTAGCCATGACGGGAAACCAGGAGGAGGAGTATGGCTTTTTAAGGAAGACCATACATTTTGTTTTAGGTGGATTGAGAATTGGAGGTTTCCTGTTCACCCAGGTACAGATGTTCAGCAGATAGGCAGTCAGAGAAGAAATCGAAGTAAAGAATTAGTTCAAGTGGTTCAATCAGAGAGTGCAGAAAAATACTCTAGAGAGAAGAGAAGTCCTGGGAAGTAGAGGAAGACTTTCGTGGAAGAGGAAAAAGAAACCAGCAAAGGGCTTTGAGAAAAAGCAATCAGATGTAGCAAAGCAAACAGAAGAAATGTGGCTTAGGTAGCCAGCAAAAAATAACTACAGATTTGTGCAAAGAATGGCATTCTAAATTCTGAAAATGTGGAAATTAATGCTCAGCAACATGTTTTTGAATTTAAGCATGATACTAGATGATGTGAAACACTAAAAGAGCTACAAGTTTCGTTTGACCTCAAGAAGACCACCACCTCAAGAAGAAGACCATTTATCCAATAAACGACATGAAGTTTCTGTCCTCATGATGCATAATCACATAAACATTGGGAGCACCTTTGCTTGGCACTGAAGGAACACAAATACGAGTAAGAATGAGCTTTACTGTGTAAGGGCTCATGGTCTTTAGGGGGGTGCTATTCATTAAAGAGAAAGATTTATATACAGATAATTTCAGCACAAAGCTCCGGGGCTACAATAGCAGTATGCAACACAGGCTGCCACTATGGCACGGGTGACGGATGACTCTTCCTGGGGGAGGCTGGATGGATGGGGAAGTGGAGTCTATGCCAGCGACAAGCTGGAGGTGAACATGGGGAGGCTTGCTGGGCAGAGAAGCCGTCAGAGCAGAAACGCTATGGAATGCGGTGACCAGAAGGCGGAGTGTGTGCACTCACAGATTAGGGGTAGGACGGGAGTGGGCCCGGGCAGATCTCTCCTGCCAGGTGCCTGGATGTTCTCACTTGGGAAACAGCCATGTGAATGTCTGGAAGTATCACTGGGCAAGAAGAAAGGAGACACAGACACAGAACACATAAATGCTGGGCCAGCCACCAGCAATGTGCGGACAGAGCAGCATCTTGGCCGAGGAGCTGTTTCCAGCCTTGCTAGACGAACTGCAAGAACAGACAGAAATTCAGTGTGCTGCGTGTTAAGTACAGATCATGCCAATGGCCAGCAAGACCTTTCTACACTGGGTGCTTGGACAGAACAAAAAATAACCATTCCTCAAACAAGGAGGTCAGTGAACGCTGAGCAGAAATAATGGATTTAAAAAAGTGCAATTAAAGTGCCTGAGTCTTCAATGAACTTGGGAGAATTAACAGAAGAGTGGATGACTGATGAGAATCGGACAAGTCCACACTGCGCATTTAAGACTCTTTTTAAAAAATTTTGTCATATAAAATTACATTAACTATGGGTGCTGGAGAATGATTGGATTTTCTTCTAGCTCACTGCGTGGTGCTCCTGAAGGAGAGTCCCTTAGAATGATGCTTTCCCAACAGGACTCTGCACATTTCCGCCACGTTTTTAGAGGGCGAAAAATAAAGCAAATCAAGTAAACAGTGTGAGGAATTCATGTGAAATTCTTGCTTAATGATTACTGAATATATTTTGCTCCAAGTTCAAAATTTCTAAGATGGTTTGATGATATATTGATATTTGTTTAGAATGCAAAATCAGTGACAAAATTTAACATAGTTCTTAACATTTTTATTTAATCTGTCTCTTAAATATCAACTGTTATATAAGCCCTTTGTGCCAATACATATTATTAAGCCAAAAGCACATTGGTAAAATCCAAATTTAGGCCAAATAAATTATTGTTTAGTCTTTCCAAAAAAAGGGTAATCTTGGATATGAATTCCATTTATATATAGCACAAACATGTCAAAGGCTACACTTTAACATTTCAAATCTCATTTAAGGAATCTATAAATGGATGAAACTCTGTCTTCCAAAACATGTAATTGTAAGGTTGTCCCTGTAATACCCCAGTGTCTTTAGGACAGATACCTTGGAGGACTTGTATACATTGGTAACTAGCACACTATACTAATTATGAAAACTAAAATCTAGTTTTTAAAGTTTAAGATGAGAATGACCATAAATATTTAATTTTGTAGGATGTCTCAAAACATTATGAAATTCAATATTCATGGAAAACTCAGCCATGAGAGGTTCAAGTTGTTTTGCTCTTAGCAGAGGGAGATGACCTTCCTTGAGATAAAAGCTTCAAATGGCTGGAAAATCACATTTTTAAGGCTCCCTGAACTTCTAAGAGCTCTTACAAATAAACATTTTCGTAAGCTAACTTTAAATGGATTAAAAACACATGGTCAAATTGTCCTGAAAACACAAAGGACTTATTTTCTAAAGGATAATATATTCAGCAAAATGCATTTTGAATTTGACAGATCCCTTTTAACATTAGAACATGCCGGAGATTTTGAAGTATCCAAACCATAAGTGGTTTCTCAGACTCAACACCCAAAGCTTCAGAAAACAAATCCATGCATTGGTGATGATCATGAGATAAAATCAGACATGTTTATAAAAGAACATGCCTTAGAACCTCCTGTATTAGTTGATCTACAGTGGGTGTTTGTATGTGACACATTTCTCTGGGACGCTTTTGGAAGAGAAAACATTTATGTCAATGATTTCCATCCCATATGCAATATTTTAGAACTATCCCTAAACAGATCATGGAAAATATCATTGTAAGAGGTAAAATAGCCTGTGACATTAATTGCTCCAGAATAATTTCCAAGAATTCAATATTGACCAAAATATTGTACAAGGCATTATGCGATTAGAAATAAAGTAAAAAAAAAAAAAAAAAAAAAACTCCAGAAATTTTAAACCTAGTCTTAGGTACAAGCACACTTCTAGGGAAGAGACCAAAGCTCAGGATCCAAAGAAGCCTCCTGCTAATGCACATGACCTTTTCCTCACATCTGTCCTTGTCCCGTTTGCAGCACTTTTGTCAACAACGCGTGCGTGTCCTGAGCACCCCTTACCCACGTGGTTCAACTCTCCAGCAGCACAGAAAGGGAAAGAGCAAGGCTAGAACCGTTATGAATTTTTAATGAAATTACAGCAAAGCAAATTTCAATTATCACACCCAGCACTAATGATCACTTAGCATATTCAGGGTTTATTGGCTTGCCCTCCCTTCCTCAAGCTTCGTAATTCTAATAATTTGACATAATGTGAAAGGTTCAGTATGTCTTTATTAATGATATATGCATAGTGATTTATTTTATTTATAGACAAGAATACAGTTAGTATATTAGCTCCGTTAGCAAACATGAAATTTACGCAATCCCTTTTCTAGAAAGTCTGGAACCAGCTCCTCTTCCTCATCTGTCCTATTAGAGGAAAGGGGACAAAAGGCCACGATACAGTTGGGGTTCTCTACATGAGACATACGGGAAAACAGTATCTATGCTCTGACATATCCAGCCACCATTAAGAAGCCAAAAATCACGGGTGTTGAGGAAGAACTGTAATAACTGAAATTTGTAAAGCTGATTAGTCACATTTTTAAAAGCTAGATATCACAGCTTGTTTTTTTATAACAGTATTTAAGTTCAGGTGTGTATGACGTATATGATACACACACACACACACACACACACACCATGAAATAGCCTACAATATTAGATTTAGTCCATAAATTATGGTAGATCTACACGTGCAATGCCATGAGAATTCAGGTGCTGACCTTACTATACCAGAGTATCTGTGTGTCATGGAAACAAAAAGCATCAAGATCAGCACTAAGCCATAATTATGCATTTTTGACGCCCACGAAGCTATTAGCCCATTATGAAGAGCAGATGTTCATCTCCAGCAGCTGCCTTTTAAATGCTATTACATTTCTGGGGTTTTTCTTTTGTTATTTATTTTTATTTTTAAAATTCCAGGTTTCCTCTGCCACAGGGGTTTACTATTTAACACCTTGCTCCATCCACTGACTAGATGTGGGATGCTTCTTTCAGCAAGATAGGCGTCTGTTCCAATTTCAGCAGTGTGTCTGCCCACAGGGCCACAGCGGCAGGTTTGCAGTGTGTCTGGGAGTGCACACAGCAGGAGAACAAGGTACGACCAGGTACGCAACCTCTTGCTCTTACCTTGATTTTGCTGTGTAACAGACGTATAGCCTGAATTTCTGAGTAACATTATTCTTTTGGAAATAAGTGACTTACATAAGTACAATTTTTCTTCTTAAAAAAGTAAAATAAAACCTGCATACAATTCTACATGCGATTTGAAGTGCTTTACCACTATTGAAAGGTATTGTAATACAATTTAAGAAATGGAGTCAATTCCCTAAATGTTTGCTCTACATGACTGACAATCCCTATACTATCAATTTCATCACTTTTGAAAATCTAGAGTGTGGGAGACATGGGCTTGGATTCCAAGTTCTCTCAAAGCAGAAGGGTATCCTATTCAAAATGATAATCCATAGATACCAAAGAAATGATTGAAAAGAGTAATAAAATATAAAAAATAATATATTTTTGAAAATGACTCAGTCTAATAATTGCTCTGGCTAGGACTTCCGGTACTATGTTGAACAGAAGTGGTGAAAGTGACCATCCTTGTCTTGTTTCTGATTTTAGAGAAAAAGATTTCACCTTTCACCGTAGGGTATGACGTTTACTGTGGGTTTGTCATATATGGCCTTCATTGTGTTCAGGGGCATTTTTTTTATACATAATTAGTTAAGAATTTTTATCATAAAAGGATGTTGACCTTTGTCAAATGCTTTTTCTGCATCAGTTGAGATGATCAGTGATTTTTGTTTTCTACTTTGTTCATGGAGTGAAATCACAGTTACTGATTTGCATATGTTGAACCAACCTTGCATCTCAGGATAAACCTCACTTGATCATGGAGAATGATACTTTTAATGTACTATTGAATATGATTTGATAGTACTTTGTGGAAGTTTTTGCATCTATGGGCATTAATGATTTTGGCCTGTAGTTTTATAAGTGCCTTTGTCTGGCTTTAGTATCAGAGTATGACTAGCCTCACAGAATAAATTTGGAAGTATTTCTTCCTCTTCAGTTTGTTGAAGGCTTTGGAAAGGGTTGGTATTAGTTCTTCAAATGCTTGATAGAATTTAGCCATGAAGCCATCTGTTCATGTTCTTTTCTGTCATGGGAGATTTTTAATTACTAATTCAGTCTCCTTACTGGTATTGATCTGTTCAGATTTCCAATTTCTTCATGATTCAGTGTTGGTAAGTTATATATTTCTATAATAAAAATGCATGCATTTTTTTTCCAGAGCAATTGAGAAAGAAAAGGAAACAAAAGGCATCCAAAAAAAAAGGAAGATGTTCAACTTCACTGATCATCAGGGAAATAAAAATCAAAATCACAATGAGGTATCACCTCACACGTATTAGTTTGGTTATTATCAAAAAGATAACAAGTGTTGGTAAGAATATGGAGAAAAGGGAACTCTTTTTTTAAACTTCAGAATATTTCAGGGGTACAAATGTTTTGGCTACATAGATTGTTTTTGTACTGCTTGAGTCAAAGTTATAACTGTGCTAGCTCCCATATAGTGTGCATTTTACCTGTTAGATATGATTTTATCCATCCCCCCCTCCAGGGGGATGGATGATTTCCATTGAGTTTTACTTCCATTGTGCATATGAGTGCTGATTGGTTTGCTCCAATATAATAGTGAGTACATGTGGTGTTTTTTTTTTTTCCATTTTTGTGATAATTCACTAAGGAGAATGGTCTCCAGTTCAATCCAGATTGTTGCAAAAGTTAATTCATTTTTTATGGATAAATAGTACTCCATGGTATACGTATACCACATTTTATTAATCCACTTTATTAATCCATGAATTGACTGGGTTGATTCCACATCTTTGAGTGGTATATACACAATAGGGTACTATTCAGCCTCTAAAAAGCAGGAAATTCTGTCACATCAGACAACATGGATGAACCTAGAGGACACTATGCTAAGGGAAATGAGCCTGGCACACAGAGACAAACACCATGTCATCTCACCATATGTGGAATCCAAAAAGGTCAAACTCCCAGAAGGAGTAGAATGGTGGTGACCAAGGAGTTTCAGTTAGACAAGAGGAAAGGAGGACTGGTAAATATAGTTAATAATCATGTATTGTATCGTTAAAAATAGCTAAAAGAGATTTTAAAATGTTTTCAACACAAAGACATGGTAAATATTTGAAGTTAGGGATTTGTTAATGAGCCTGATTTGATCATTCTGCAATGTATGTATGTATTGACACATCACATTGTAGCCCATAAATATATACAATTATTATTTTCATTTAAAAATAAAACAAAAAATTCAATTATCTTTAAAAAATAATAGAGTGGGGAGTAGGCGGGGTCAACAAGTGAGAGTGCCCTAGACATTCACTGTAGGTGCTAGAGTAACAGTGGATGTGACTTTACTCTTTACGGTGACAGCTAAACTAAAAAAAAAAAAAACTCTTGTGGTCATCCTTTAGGTTAATAGTTAGGAATTTACGAGGCTCTAAAACAGTAAAGAAATTTGAGTCTAAGAAACAAAAAACCGTAATGGATTGTAATAGACCAAAATATCAGTTATAAAAATAAATACAAAGAAATTATTACAACCACATTAAAAAATAAAGTTCAATCAAAAGCTGTTTACAAGAAAGAAACCTAAAACTACAAAACAGAGTGAAAAATATGATTTTTAATAATTATGTTAGCAAACACAATAGCAATGCCAAATCAATGTCAAATACGTGGAATTAAAATTAAATAAAACTAAATGGTACCAAGATAATAATTTGTATTGATAAAATGTGATATAAAATAGTGATTGACTTCTCACCAAACTTTAATGGCAAATACTATTAAAAATGCACAAAGAAAAACAATTTGAAATATAAGAAATCACTCTTCATGTATCAAGTATTTTATCCTTTCAAGCAATAGATAAAATGACATAATATATACACAGCTCTAAATAACAGAAAGAATAGAAAAGTAGTTAAATTCATATATTTGAGTTAAAATTTACATAGAGTAAAATGAAGAGATTGTAAATGTGTAAGTAAATGAAATTTATAAATACATGGGTTCATGTGACCTACATTTTGGTCAAGATTTAGAACATTTCCGTGACCTTGAAAAGTTCTCTCATGCCTTCCACAAACACTTTATTGATTCCTATCAGCTTGGATTTCCTTTGTACGTTCCTAAAGTTTATACGAGTGGAATAATTCAGTACGTAGTCCTTAATAATTGGCTTCTTTAATTCAACATAAAGTTTGCAGGAGTTGCACATAGTAAAGTATGTGTTAGAAATTCATTCTATTTATTATCATTAATATTCCACTGCATAAACACAGCAATCTGCATATCCATTCTACTTTCAATGGCCATTTCAGTCATTTCCACTATTTGACCATTACCCATAAAGCCAAAACAAGTATTCCTGAACAAATTCTTTGGGGGATGTATGTTTTTTGATTCTTTTGGGTAAATATATAGGAGTGGAATTGCTGGATCATAGAAAGGGTATAAAAGCCAGTTTATTAGCAATTGCCAAACATTGTGCCAAAGTGATTATAGCAAACTAGATTCCCATTAGCAAAGTGGGGTGTTGTGCTCAACCTTTTCACATTCATAAAAAAATACAATGCTATTACTTTTGTCATAAAATTTGTATGCAATTTTTTTAAAGAATAGCCTTTCATGTTCACCCACAAAATTATGCGTAGTGTGCCCTTTATTTCCTCCTTACAGTCTGAGATTTCATCTGTTGTCGTTCTCTTTTCGCCTAAGGAGTTTGCACTGGCAATCTTTGCAGCATGGATTGTCTGGTGACACAATCTCTTGGCTATGGCTCATGGAAAAAACATTTTTGGCTGGATATGGAATTATGGGTTTCCAGGGTTCCTTTTTATTTTTTCAGCACTTTAAAGATTTATTTTATAATTATCATGTCAATTATTTTTGGTGACAAGTCAGCCATCGTTTGTATTATCGTTCTCCTGCAGATCACATGTCTTCTCCTCGCTCTCAATGCTTTTAAGCTCTTCACTTGATCTTTGCTGTACAGCAGCTGGAATATTTAGCACCCAGGCTTAGTTCCCTTTGCACTTCTTCTCTTTGGGGTTCATAGATTTCTTAGTTGTTTAGGTCAAAACATATTTTTCATCAAATTTGGTTATTTGTAAATTTGTTTTTGTTGCAATTTTTTTCTTCTCTTCCCTTGTGTCTAAACATACACATTGTATAGAGATCGATATTTTCCATGGCTCACTAGAGAATTCATTTTTTTCATTTTTTCTCTCTGCTCGTTGTATTAAAAAGTTTCTGTTTGTCTGTCTTTAAGTTCATGACCCTCTTTCATGTAGACACCAAAGATCTGTAAAGCCTACCCAGTGAGTTATGTACATAAACCTTTTATTTTATAACAGTTTTACATTTACTACAAAATTTCAAAGATAATTCAGAGAATTCTCATAAAACTCACACTGAGCATCCCCTTTTATTAGTGCCTTACATCAATATGGAATGTTTGTCACAATCAATGGATCAATACTGATGTGGTACTAACTGAAGACTCTACATAATCAGATTTCCATAGATTTTAGCAAATGTTCCAGCCTCCCGCTCCGCACAGCACATTAGGTTTAGTTGCTCTGTCTTCTCCATTTGTGATGATTTCTTAGATGTTCCTCACTTTGATAATCTTGAGAGTTTTGAAAAGCACTGGCCAGATAGACTGTAGAATGTCACCCAATTGGTATTTGTCCAACTTCTTTTTCTCTGATCACATCCTGTCAAAGGTATAAACCATCAACATGACATGAAACTGCTAATGTTAACCTTGATCATCTTGCTGAAACAGTGTTTCTTGTTTTTTTCCACTGTAACTTTACTCCTTTTCTCTTTATATTGTAATTTTTTAAATAATATCACTATGCTCAGCTTACTCTCACTAGGTAAGGAGCTATGCTTCATCTCCTTCAGGATAAAATATCTATATTAGTTATTGGAATTTTTCTGCACAGGAAATTTTTTTTATTATATCACATTTATTAGTTTGTTCATTCATCCATTTATATTAATTTTTTAAAATTGTAGAACAGTTTAATCTGAAGGCAAAATTTAATTAAAAAACAAAACAAAACCCAAACCAACTTTCAAAACATACCTACATGGCTCATATACAGGCGTCAAAGCATAATCAGCAGGTACCAACATTTAATTTGGAAACTTGCTTAATTAAGCAAGGGCAATAAATTGTTTAAATTATTTTAGTTTTAGTTCTGGCTAAATTTCCAAGATGGTAGATGGTCCATTCCAATAGGAAATGTGAAACACATGGCCCGCCACAGAGATGAACACAAGCTTATTGCATGATGCTTACATTGCTCTTCCAAATAAGATTATCAATGACTTAGAAGTTTGGAGAGTGGAGGAGGATGCTAGGGAAGCTGTTTTGTCCTGGGAGCTCTCATGCCCTCTTCCCCAAAGGCACGGGTATATGTGTGGACTTTTTTTCAGCCCTGGGATTGCGTTTGTGCTGTCCAACAGTGCTGCCGTGAGACATGTGAGAACTGAGAGGAAGGAGAGTAGAGATATAAGCCAGATGCCCAGGGGCTGAAGAGAAAGTTGCAAGTGACCCCTGGAAGAATAGTTTCACTCTCAGGAAGGAGATGCAGGTGAGAGAGTTCCTGTGATTGGCCTCCAAAACACCCACTGAAGATGCTCAATGAGAAAATAGGTGATATCAACCGAGTAAGATCTTTTTGTCTCCGTATTTCTCCTTCAAACCACGTGCCTCCGAAGGCATGCGCTTGATTAGCGTCTGTCTGGAGAGAGGGCGAGGCCAGGCATGTCCCTTTCCCTTTCCTGGACAGTCCAAACGCAGGGAGAGTTGCAGCTTAACCTTCAGGGTTTGAAGTTTTTGACTGTTTAACTAAACTGGACATATCACTTATTAAACCAAATCTGTGTTTTTGCCTAAGTGACTGGAAACTTTTTATTACCTATAAATGACCATCAAAGTCATGAAACTTGCCCTAGTTTTTTTCAAGCTCAGGGAAATACCTCATCCCACTGAAAGACAGTGGCAAAGTGAAGGTGACTTCTGAAAAGGCACCGTGGTTCTGCTTGTTCAATTTTCGGGACACGGGTCTGTTATACTGCAGGAGAGTTGCTGATACCAAAAGGTGAACCCCACAAAAGGAAATTGTTAAGTAGGGGGGATTAGCTGCTGGAAACTCACCCAAGGGAAGTATAGCAGCATTTGAATGCCCCTGCCTGTCCATTGTCCACTGGCCCCAGAGGAAAGTAAAGCAGATGTCTACCGCCCGCTTCTCTCCAGGATGGGTCCAGTGACCTCTGAGGACCACGTGACTTGGACAAGCGTATTACATGATCATAAAGCCGGCTTTAGATAATACTTCCTGTTCTAGAAGAGGTGGTATTCCTTTCTCTTTTTATTAACATACAAGTCAGAATGTCCATTTAAAAGAATATTGTTTTTGTATTTAAAGGTAACAATGAGCAAATATAGAAAACAATCAGACATGAGGAAATGGGATTTGGCCATGTGATATTAATAAATATGGTGTCTAGTTGCTAGAGTGACACTGATGACTGCGATTTGGGGAATTTCAAGTCAGGTAGGAGTGGGCAGTCATCCCATGACAGAGCCGTGGGAAAAATAATTTTTTCCTGCTCCTGTCATATTTCATACCCTCTACTGCTAAATACATATGGTCCTGGAGGTGGGGTTAGCTGACTCTTTCAACAGAAGAGACTCGAATGTAAATTTTGGAAACTGAACCTTGGTATTATTATTGCTACTATTTTGTTTTAATTTAAGAGATTTGGTTATACTCTGGATTCTTTTAAATCTCATCTCCATGATTCATAGTTTAGCTTTGCTTCTCAATACTCTTTCTTTCTACAGGTTCATCTCTTAGAACATGTTTTGTACTTTTTGAAGACTCTGCTGATGTTCTCAGTAAGATTTTCTTTATAAATAGTTTTCAATAATCTGAGACACTCTAAAGACAAATCATTCTATAGCTAAAGTTTTGTCCATAATTTTATTATAATCATATTTTGTTTGGCAAGTAGTATCTTCATTGAAAATACCAATTAACTCAAACATAGAAAATCTAAACACACTTTTTTGATTTCTAAGAAAATCTGGCATTAATGCCAGGCATGGTTTAACCTAAAGCTTATTGAAATTCTTAATTACCATTTCAGTTTTATTATTATGAACAAACTATAAATAATCTAAATTAGTACTATAAATGTCAATCTGTTTTTGATTTGCATGTTCATTTTTAAAAGATTTTTAATTCAGAAATTTGAACTGCTTTAGGAAACTTTCATATTACAACTTCTTCCACAGTATCTCTCTTTAAAAATTATATTAAACTTTTTGGGATAGTTTGTGTTGATCTTTGACATATACAGAGTGTTAACTAGCACCATGATAAATTATGACCCAGTTGTATTTGAACCTTAACCCACATAATAACTTTGATATCAAACAGAGTTTAATAAACTTCCCCTGACTATAGTCTATATTAATACAAAAAATCTTTGCTCAGAACAGTGCCCTAGAGGGTTTCTCCAATTTTTTTTCTAGTAGTTTCATAGTTTTGAGTCTTAGATTTGTTTCTAATTCATTTTATTTTGATTTTTGTATATTCTGCTTCATTGGTCTATGTGTCTGTTTTTATGCCAGTACCATGCTTATTTGGTTACTGTAGCTTTGTAGTATATTTTAAAGTCAAGTAGTGTGAGGCCTCCAGCTTTGGTCTTTTTGCTCAGGATTGTTTTGGCTATTTCGGGTCTTTTGTGGTTCCATATAAATTTTAGAACAGTTTTTCTATTTCTGTAAAGAATGTCATTGATATTTTGATAGGGATTGCATTGAATCTGTAAATTACTTTGGGTAGTGTGGTCATTTTAACAATATTCATTGTTCCAACCCATTAGCACTTTTTCTGTGTCCTCTTCCATTTCTTTCATCTGAGTGTTATAGCTTTTCTTATATAGATATTTCACATTTTCGGTTAAATTGATTCCTAAGTATTTTATATTCTTTGTAGCTATTATAAATGAGATATTTTCTTGATTTCTTTTTCAGACCATTTGTTATTGGTATATATAAATGCTACTGATTTTTGTATGTTAGTTTTATATCCTTCCACTTTACTAAATTTGTTCATCATCTCTAACAGTTTTTTGGTGGAGTCTTTAGGTTTTTCCAAATATAAGATTATGTTATCTGCATACAAAGCTAAGTTAACTACTTCCTTTCCAATTTACAAGAAGCAGAAAATTGTATATAAAATTATACTTGTATCTAGGTGAGGGGAAGAGAGTGTGAGAAAGAGACCCCTGTATCTGGAAACCGTGTGTATATACACGTTGGTGTCGTGTTACATAAGTGCAGGGGAAACTGCAGACTGAGTCACTGGATTGATTCGTAGGGTCACTGGAGTGGTTCACACTAAGTTGCTAATACGGGCATCTGGGAGGAGCATGGAGGAGCTGCTGCAGGGAGTGCAGGGAGAGAGCTGATAGGAAAATTCAGGCCTAAGCAAAACAGAAAGAAAAATACACTGGCTTTAAAGAAATCTATGAAACGATCATATTTTATATTTATATAAAATTATATGTGTATGGGTAACTTTTTTAAGGTATACAAAGGTTTTTCATTGATATCTCATTTATAAAAAATACATTTATATTAATTTTGATTTGTGGATTTTTTTGGTGCATATTTTCAAGTTTGTATTTTTTTTTTAATTTCAGAATATTATGGGGCACAGACATTTGGTTGCACAAATTGATTTCGTACCATTTAAGTCAAAGTTATAAGTGTACCCATCCCCCAGACAGTGTGCACTATACCTGTTAGGTGTGAATTTATTTATTTTGTACTTTGGATTATGATCCAATACTACTTTATTTATTTTGTTACCCAAATTGTTCCGGTTTTGATCATTGGTACTTCTGTTGGCTTTGTGTCTCTATGACATACCTCTGTCAATATAGTCTCTTTTTTTTTCCTTTGTGTACTTATTTTCTGATACTACAAGATACACGATGATCCAAGTTCAGCTCGCATATTTCCTGCGTAGTGCTAAAATCAGCTATTTCTCTAAATATACCTCAGTTATTTTACTGAAAAATTGTATTAGAATCTAAGAACAAGAAAATAAATTAGTGTATACTAACCTAAGTCTATACATATCTATGAATTTGTCTGTATTTGAACCTAGCAGTATCTATGCCAAGTTAAATGTGCTCAAACCAATGTCTCCTTTTCTATTATTGTGTGGATAATTCTTACATTCTCCCCTTGCTTGTCTGCAACCCCAACAGTGAGAAACCTGGGACCACTATTTACTTAATTATGCAATCCTAGTGTACATGTGTATTTTTTCTCAGAATTGTTAGCATTTGTACCTGTGGGAAATAACTTTATTAGTGAGAGTAGAATGCTTATGTCCAGTACTCAGCACCTTTTTGTATTTAGCCTAACAAACCCTATTCACTTCCAAAGTTACTTAGGTCAGCACCTTTCCACCCTCCCTGTTCAGGAAGGCTGTCTCATACCTTTGAAATACAGTTAGAATTTGGTAACATTATAAATGCCAACATGGGATTTCTCAAAGTCTTAAATATTTTTTTTAATTTGAACACATTAAGGTTTACTCTACAGTGCTGAGTTCTGTGGAGTGTGGCACATGAATAATGTAAAGTATCTACCATTACAGTATCATGCAGAATAGGGTAGCTGCCCTAAAATATGCCTACATGTTGCCTATTTAATATCCCCATGTATTCTCTATTTAGCCCCAGGAAGCCCCTTCCTTTTATTCATATCTTCATGTTTTTATTTAAGTGTTTGAATAGTTTACAATTGCTTCTTCAAAATCCTTTTTTCCTAATTCCAATATATATTATGCATATAATCATATTTCATTTATTACTGTTAACTTTTCTCCTTAATTATGGATCATATTGTCCTGTTTCTTCACGTCTAGTGATTTTTAACATTTTGTTTTATGATAGATATTGTGCATAATATTTACATATTATAGGGAACATGCACTGTGTCATCTTCCTCTAATCAGAATCAGTTTTGCTCTTATGAACATAGACGTGTCATATAATCTTTTTCTTGCTTCTCCCGATGAGAAGAGCTGGCAGAACTCTATGTATTATTTCTTGCAATTGCGTGTAAATCTAAAGTCATCTCAATAAGAAGTTTAACAATTAAATAAATATTAAAATTATTTTTTGTTTATCAAATTGATAAAATTTTAAAGTATGCAGTAATAGCCAGTTTTTCATGAAATTGAAGTACTAAAATCTCTTATTTGGTACGATAACACTAAATTAAAACTTAAATTGGAGAGCAATTTGGGAATGGGTACCATGAACATTTGATTTAGGTATACTTTTCTAGAAAATGATCATATGAAAATAATCAAAGATGGACCTTAAGATTTATGTTGAATAATCTGAAAAAGTATTTAAAATAATCAGCATCTAACATTAAGTTTAAATGCACAGTATAAATCTGTTTACATTTTATGATAAGAATTTCAATAAATATGTAGAAACACACACATTACTATGATATTTTACCAAAATTATCTGTCTCATAAAATTATTGTGTATGTTAAATGAGATATTGTGTGCAAAATATTTAATACACAAAATGCTTCAATCTTTTATTAAATGTTAGCTCTTTTTGTTAAAGAAAAAAATTGAAGGGAAACGCATTAAAATATTATAAACCGAATAGGAGAATTAAAGTCTTTGACAAGTTTTGTTTTCTTACAAATAAGTGGTTTTCTAATCAATTTAAAAATTAATTTTAAAGGAAGATCATAAACAGGAGTATGCTTTTCAGTACAAACCTATTAACATAAAAGCAACAGAAGACGTTTTTATTGTATTCATTAGCAAATGCACAGAGCTTCCAGCAAGTCTCAGCCTTTAAACATTTGTTTTTTTACAGATATTACTTAGAAACAAGAATACCAAATTGTTCAAATGGAAAACATATTTCCTGCAACGTATAACACTGTGTGAAAGAATATATTTTTATCCAAAACATTTGTTTGTGTTTTTCTGTGTTCTGGGATAATTGGCAAGTAAACTCCTCCTGAAGCACTTCATTGAATTTCTCAAGGGCTTCATTATAAGTTTAATTCACTGTTGTTTTAAACATTTTGAATTGCAATTTCCTCATTTTTTATTACTCAACAAATAATACATAACAGGTTTACATTTTCATCTTTACCATGATCAGAGTTAAAATATTAGCATAAGCATTGGACTAGCTCATTGGAAAATACTATACAAATCAAGTTCAACCATTGTTTTCTTTGCCATTAGCTACCATTTTCTTTCTTTATTTAAAAGGGTACTTAGAACTTAAATAGCCTTATAGTGTAATTTTTGTTGTGCATAAAATCTGACCTCTAAAATATGTTTTGAAAGTGTCTAGGCCAGTGCAGGGACTTCTTCAGCTCTAAGACTTTACCCGTGTTACAGGTGTCAACACGGGGCCGGGTCAGGCACAAAGAATCTACGTGGTGGGGTGACATCCACCAATGAGAATAAAAGTGCTTGAAGGAAGCTTGCCTGGGAAGGTGGGTGCCAAATTAATCTAAGGTTTTTCAATCTTCCAAAGGATATGTTTTTGTTGAGGACACGGAGCTGCATGATTGTCCTCTGAGCCCACCTGCTCGCAGGCTACAGAGAGCCTGCTCCGCACCTGGGGTGGCAGCAGAGGAATACTTTGTCCTCAGCCTCCAGTTTACCTGAAGGACTGTGCCCTTGGTTCTCCACTGGGGGTTATTTTGTCCCCTTGAAGACACCTGGCAATGTCTGGAGACATTTTTGATTGTCACAACTCGAGGGAGGGTCCTACCGGCACCTAAATGGTAGAAGCCGAGGATGCTGCCAAGCACCTGCAGTCCAGAGGACAGGCCCCGCGACAAAGGAGAAGTTCGTCCGAAATTTCCACAGCGCGGAGGCTGAGAAACCTAGGTCTGTGCAAATGTAAACACACCGGGAGAACCATTTTTGGTTGTGACCAATAAATAAGCATACAAATATTTTCCACAAAACTTTCAAATGGGTGGTTCCAAGGAAATACAGCTATGGAGACAGAACCAACAGTTTCAGCTATGTATGTGCGTACCTCAAAGGTTTATTTTCCTTTATGACGTCACCACACACATACACAAGACATCGTCAAAAACGGCAGCCAATGTTCACGGAGACTTTCCTCTGCGGGTGGGATTTTTGCAGCGGTCCTGCGAGAAGCAGCGCTGCTTCTCTGCTACACACGGCGAAACAGCCCCCGGAGGCCCCTCAAACCACCCGCAGGTGCCTCCGCTGGCAAAGCCGGGCGGGGCTTCCACCCACCGCCCACCACCTAGGACCTGTACAGCTGCAGTCCATGTTACTAACCCTAATAAGAACACTTCAAATAATGTGACATTTTGATTTACCTAAATTTTTTTTTTCTTATTGCAGTTTATGTTTGCTGAGAGGACTTGGCATGTGTCGTGCTGTGGGCTGACATCGTCCACTGGCGTGGATGTTCTTTTCGTTCCCCCAGCCCTAATGATACTCCTCTAGGTTTGCAAATCTGAAAGGTGTTTTTGTTGTTGTTATTGTTTTGGCTCTAAGTCAAGATAACATTAAAAAAAAACAGTGTTTCACACCATGACAGCTTGCAAAATCTCTCTGCCGGGGTGTTCAGTGTGTTTCTTTCTATAGCTCAACCGGCTGCCATCTTGTCCAATGCACGAGTCCTGCCTTGGAGCCCCAGATTTCTAGTCCCTACACATGCTCACCTTACTCAACTCTTTTCAAAGCAACCTGTTGTGGGTGAGTCTATCTTGTCGTCTGTTGTAAAAGCCAGAGGGCCAGGGGGCAGCTCTCCCCCTCCTTGTGCATGTCCCTCCTTCCCCAAGCTTCGGGCTCAGGGTGACAGCACCTGGGCAAAGGACACAGCAGGCAGGAGGTAGCTTCTTGGCTCTCCATGAAGCCAATTGGTGGGATACTTCCATTGAGAAGACTGGTCCCAGTGGACCACCCCCTCCCAAGCCCCCCACTGCCCTAATTAAAAGGGAATGTGAAAGTTCTTATTGAAACGAATGTCACCGTTTTGGGGCCAAGCATGCTGAAACTCAGGCACCAGGCAATTTTTTACCACCCCAATAAACAAAACGAATGCTTCTCCCTCTAAACGCAAAGCAGCAAATCTTCTGAGAAACGGACGGATACTGAGCACGCAGTGGGTCTTGTCTTCTTTCAAGGGTGACAGCTGCGATTCTGGATCACGGCGGCACGAGGATGCCATGGGGAAGGACCCCACCCTGCTCTGCCCCAAGAAAATCTGTGCAAGACACGTACATTTCTGCACGTGGCAAAGAACTAAAGTCCCCACCTCCCCCTCTCTTCTTATTTTGACTATTCTAGGATGGATTTCTGACTTGAAACTCGTCCACCCGCCTGATTTCCCCAGCCCTGAGGTTCCTGAAGTGGTAGCCTCTTCACTGGAAGATTTTTCCTGGATAGACGAGGGGGGGCGGTGAGAAAAAGGAGAGCAAGCAACACTGTGATGATTGTAAAGAGTTGGGGGTTCTTTACAGACAGTGGTGTGCTGGGGTGCAGGGTGCGGGTTGGGGTGAGTCTCCGCGGGTCGGGGTGGAGCCTGCTCTGGCCACACTGAGACCGGCTCACACATCCGGGGCTGGTAATCTGATCATCCTTCTCGTCTGCACGCTGTGCTTTCTTCAGAGCCCCTTCTCCTGCTTCCAGCCTGCGACAGTGCGATAAGACACAAGACATTTAGTCATCACGGCCGCGGTGGAGGAGCCGGGGAAGGGATTACGCTGTCCCATAACCTCACATTAGCCACGCCGGGCCGCGCCGCGACCGCAGGACTGCACACCGCCGTGCTTTCCTCCCCGGCTCCTGCCTGGTGGTATTTCTGTCCTTTCTTATTTATATATTTACTCCATAAAAAGAAAGCTTTGAAAGATTAACCCAGACATAGTCAGCATCGCAATCGGCTCGCGGAACCTGGGCGCACAGCACTCAGCAGTGGCGTCCCTGGCCGCCTGCTTCTCCCCAGCGCGGCTCCGAGACTGTCCAGGCTCTTGTCACCAGCGCTCATCTGCCTTTCTGTCTTTATTAGGAAACCCAGACGGGGTGAGCCGGGCAAGTCAGCACGGACACAGGGCGCCAAGGGGACCGAGGTTCGGGAGAAACAGGGTAGGCTGCAGAGGCAGAGCAGACAGGGCTGCTTCCTGTCGCTGGCGGATGCCACAGTGCTATTTATTTGTTTATTTTTGCCAAGAGGCTTTTGCTAACAAAGGATGATGCTTTCTGGCCAGGGCTAATTCTGAGTGCAAGCTGGACAAAGTGCAGAGATGCCTCGGAAAATGCCTCTCGGTGAGAAGTCTGCTCCGCAAATCTTTCTTCGCAGAACTCCTACTCGTAATGAGAGCAGTTAAAAACGAGTTAAACAAGAAAGAAAAGCCATTAACCATAATTTTAAAGCAAATATGTTTCTTTGGGACAATCTAAAAATATGTGGAAAAGATGACAGTTTTTCTCTATAGAGAGGAAAGGTGATGTAATTTTTATGTAATGCGTGGGGAGGGCAGATAAAATATACACACATGCCTTTGCATAATGCCACAGGGATGCTGTAACTTTCAAGTTGTTGCAGATAGAACCACAAATCTAAAATAAATAAGCAAATGATGGTCTGAAAAGTCAATTTTCATCCAATAGAAAGCAGGATGACTGAAGATCTCGGTTCAGGGTCTTGTAGGGGAAGAGTCCAGATGCCAGATGTGCGCGCAGTGCTGTCTGGCCGTGGGTTCCCCCCTCATCTGTAACAGCCACAGTCATGTTTTCCTCCAAGTGTTCTGGGTTTTATTAAGTGAGATAGCACAGGTGGAGCCCTGGTAGCACAGCCTGTGCTCACCAACGCCAGGGACACCAAACGCCACCGTGGCTGCAGCAAGGGTGGGGTGAACGTGAGCAGAGCAGTGGGGTCAGGCAGGGTGGGCAGCAGGGTGGTCCCTGGACCTGCCGGACCAGTCCCGAAGTGGGCTTGAGACAGGGCTCCCTTGGGCTTTCTGTGCGTGTGTGCTCCTGCCCTCTCTCTCTCTCTCTCTCTCATTCAGACAAATCAGATGGTACCTGGCTGGCTGCCCACGGCTCTCACTCCCAGGAATGCCATAGTCCGGTCTGTTAGCATCTTTCCAGACACGCCCAGGTCATGGCACTCTGCTTGCCACCAGGCCTTGCTGTCTGCTGCGGTAACGATGCCCATCTCACCCCTGATGGTTAAGCTCTGCCGCCGTAGGATGCCATTATCCCCAGCGACACTTGGGACTCCGTGTCAGCACATCTCACCTGCAGCCGGGTCCTGCGCTGAGAGCACCACTCACTCCCTAGATAAAGGAGAGCCCTCTGGGTCTTTTCCTGGAGTCACGATCAAGTGGCCTGTTTGGTCTCATGTAATCAGCGCATTGCCCAACCCCCTCCCTGAGCCGCAGACCCCTCCTTGGAACCCTGGCCGCGCACATCGGCTTCTCCACTGGTGGCTCCTGCCCGTGTGTCAGTCCAGGCTTCCGGGAGCTGGGCAGGCAACACAGTCAGGTCCTCTTGGTGTCCCAGTTGATAATTCACACTCCAAGCAACAGGACTGCTCCCATGTCCATAAACGCTCTCCTATCCAGACCTAAATTCTGATCTCCCTGGTCTAACACCTTCAGAATCCATTGCCAGCATCTCTCCCAGGTGTTGCCCAGGCATGTTAGAAGAAATCTGCAGTTCTGTTGGTTAGTGAGTGACATCTCTCCAGAGCAGAAAACAGAATGTCCTGCTTCCCTCTGCTGTGACATGAATGTTGTCACTGGTCTGGAAGGAATGAGAGACAGTGTCAAGGTCACATCCCAAGGAAATCGACCTCTGAGGCTGAGATCTGAATCCAGGCTGTGCTCTCAGGGACAGTAAGCGGGCCGCTCTGGCGTCCAGTCTTGCTCCCCACCGGTGTGCTCCGCCTTTTATCTTTCCTCCTGGGGATCCGGCCTTTTCTTAAGCTGGTGGACTAGGGCTGGAAAGGAGCCCAGGGGTCCATACGACTTCCTGGTGGGGCTGCTGCCCGCAGCTCCCTCATCTTTCACTCTCCATTTCTTTTGGTTGTAAGGATTGAGCCTTTTCCTTGTGACAGTCCGTGTTCTTGGCTGCTGGGAACACCGTGGCCGAGCTGCTCTGAGACAGGCGCCAGATCAAGGGTCTTCACAGTGGTTGCACCCGCCTTGCCCCCGTGGATCAGGTGTTGGCGGACAGGCCTGGCTTTTGTGGTTTTAAGATCCTCTCGCCACACCGGTGGCAGGAAGCCCAGTGGCAGGACAGCGTCGCCCACTGTCAGGTCAGACAGACGCCACTGAGCATGCTAAGGACCCTGTGCCTTTCTTACAAGTCTGTCTTTTGACATTTCAGTAAACAGAATGTCCAGCGAACACTCCCACAACACACGGTTCTGGTCTGTCTCATTCCTGAGCGTTGTGGTTTCTTCCTCTACCACTCTACCGCTTTGCGGGGCGGGTCTGGCATTTCTACTTGACTGGCGTGGGCCACCGTTTTCTCCCAGGAGCCCACTGAGCACTGTCCCAGCGCCATCTCCCAGGGTCTTTGCCAGGGTTTTAATTTCTGTGTGATGAGTAATCCCATATGAAAAATCTTGAACAAACTCTAATCCAACTTTCTATTCCGTCCTCTTTTATCGAGAACCCTGAGGACACAGTAGCATACCGAGTGTCCGGGGTCCTGCTGGCACATGCTTTGGGAGCTCAGCTCCTTAGCAGGCCCAGCGGTCCTGTGGCAGGTGCTGACCTAACGCTTGGTGTCGGTCTGGCACTTGGGAGGGGAGGACAGCACGAATCTTAAAGGGGTGCATACAGTTTTATGTGGCAATAACCTCTGCACTATTCTTAAGTAGTCAGAGTGTATAAACATTTATTATTTGCATATTTAATAATAGATACTGTAAACCGAACTTTTAATTTTTTTTTGAGACAGAGCCCCCCTCTGTTGCCCAGGCTAGAGTGCCGTGGCGTCAGCCCAGCTCACAGCAACCTCAGCCTCCTGGGCTCAAGCGATCCTGCTGCCTCAGCCTCCCGAGTAGCTGAGACTACAGGCATGTGCCACTATGCCTGGCTAACTTTTTCTATATATTTTTTGTTGTCCAGCTAATTTATTTCTATTTTTTTAGTAGAGATGGGGTCTTGCTCTTGCTAAGGCTCATCCGGAGCTCCTGAGCTCAAAGGGTCCGCCCGCCTCAGCCCCCCAGAGTGCTAGGATTACGGGCATGAACCACCGCACCCGGCCTAAGCTGGACTTTTAATGGGGAGGACCCAGATACTTCTTCCGCCAGTTGAAGCCAAACCACAGCTCCACCCATCTCAGAGGCCTGGAGGGGTGTCCGATGTGTGCACTCCCATGAGTCTCCACAATGGGATTTACTTACCTCAAACATTTTGAGATTCCGAATATTTGGTGTCAAGCCTCCCTGCATTTTCATATGGGGCTCTGAAAGTTATAACCGGTCCTACGGACAGGGATGGGTGCAGAGCACTGGGGATACACAACCGACAGAATCAGCGTCTGCCCCGCTGTAGAAAGACTCTGTATCTGCAGCTCCTAAGTGCAGAGAGTGGGTGGGGCTAGACGTGCATACAGTTAACCCCGAGCCTGTGTGTGGCGGAAGGAGCCATGCCTGTGAGCCGGGCTCATCTGAGAGACAGTGCTCCAGAGGAAGGCAGAGGCCAAGGGTGGATGCTGAAAAGCCAGGAAGCCCCCGCGGGACCAGGAGCACGGTGTGGGGGACGTCTGTGGGGGACTGTGGAAGCGGGGGAAGTGGCAGGTGCACACCGCTTGGGAGTTGTGCATTTCACAACAGAAGGATAAAAAAAAACATAAAGGGGGGGGTGGTTATAAGATAAGGACTAAAATGTGATTCTTAAATTTAAGAAAAAAAATAGGTAATATCCCCAGCTAGAGCCCTTCCACTTGAGCTGTGGGCTCAGAGGAGCAGGAGCTGAAGGTGCAGGGCCAACCCCAGATGTAGCCTTTGCAGGGCTGGAGTGGGAGGAGGCAGCAGGGGAACATGGCAGGATCTGGGACAAAGGGGGGGCTTTAAGAATGGAGGCACTTGGTGAGTGCCTAGGGTGGGAGAAAGAAGCCAGTTGTATGTGTGCGTGTGTGCATGTGTGTGCGGGTGTGAGTGTGAGTGCACGCGAGCGCGAGCGTGTGTGTGTGTGTGTGTGTTTAAGATCTGGTCTCACAGGTAGTTATGATTTTTTACATAACGTAGAGAGTTCTCTAAATCGACCATCCTTTTCTGACCTGGACATTTTAATTTTGACAAATCTCCTGACAAGTCTAAGACATTTTTCCCTGCGGAGCTCCTACTTTTATAAACACTGGCAGTAATTTTTTCTTCTTCCTTAAGGCAAAAAGTCCAATGACAGAGTAAAACATAAGCCTTCCAAACCCAGGGAATGGCTAAATTTATCAATGTTCTCTCAGTTTATGTGAAGTATTAAGTTGAACCTTAATTGGTGTGTTTTGTTTATTTTCTTTGGTTTATTTGCCCCTTTCTAAGGGAAATTTATCACAGAACAGAGAATTATATCTCAAAAGTTTCATGCAGTTGACTGTATTTCTTGGTGAAAACCCTAAGCCGATCTGGCTGAGAATCCACTGTTTAGGCCCAGGCTGGAGGTCACTGTGTGGTTTTGTGTTTTGTTTTGTTTTTAAGTGACTAGATCATAAAAAATAAAAAAGCCCCCAAACTTTCAAGCTGCCACACTGGGGTTGTTAGAAAGAAGTGTAGCAGGCCATGGAATAACAGGCTTTTCCTGCTGGTATCAGAAAGAACAGTGAAGTTATCATTGCTCTGATCTGCAGATCCAAGGTCATGGTCGCGCTGGTAAGAATAATTTCAAAGATTCTGATGCAACTCCCTATTAATAAATTGCAGGCAAGGAGCAGTGCACAGACTAAATGCTTTACAAATTATAATAAACCATAAAAATATTTCTGTTATCCAAGGACACTAAATTTAAACCTGTAAATTTTAATTTCATGCAATGCAGATATGTACAAACGGTGGATTCTGAGGTCTAATTTGAATTCTTGGCGTGTAACAGTGTTGTGATGAACTTTTCTAACCTAGTGTTAAGGTTTCAGGCAAAACAACTTTCTGTTTCTGGAGGAGTAAGATGTTTAGTCTTAGTCTAGTGAAATATTGATAAGGTTCTGATTTGCAATGATTTCCTGTCTTTGCTGATTTTCTCAGTCTGTAGTCAGTTCACATTTCCCTGTGATTTGCACACATCCAAAGTCAGATGAAATTAGGCCAGAGCTATTTCACTGCTGCCCACAGTGACAGTGATGTCCCCAGATATAGGAATTTGCCATTACGTTGCTTCTGTATTTGGTCCACCATAAATATTTCATGCAGTCCCTAAACGAGGCAGCTATTCAATTCACAGTGATGATGTATATATGGTAAGAGTGTTTGTAGTTCATTTAGAACATGCTAATTTTTAAATTGTCTGTAAAATATACACTTTGGATATGTAGATTATCAAATTTTAAAAAGATATATCCAGGCTAACTTTCACAAAGTAAATTTTAGGTTAAGTCATATGAAATTACCACTATTTGAGCATTTTTGACACTCAAGAAGGCAATTTCATATGGTTCAACCTAAATAGTATTTCCCGTGATACATGTACTCATATGATTCATCATACTTATGAGTGACCAGAAATAATTTGTAACACAGCTTATAGGTTTTTTTTGGGGGGGGGGTTGGTGAAAAATTCTTAGTTTATTTTTTTATTTGTATAAATTTATGGGATAAAAAGGTAATTTTGTTCCATGTACAGATTGTGGGGAAGTCAGGGATTTTAGTGCATCTGTCACCCACATAATAGATATTAAGTAATTTCTCACCAAAATATAACAGATGTTGAGGATGTGGAAAAAGGGAACTCTTAAACACTGTCGGTGGGAATGGAAGTTAGTACAACCTCTGTGAAAAGCAGTATGGAGATTCCTCAAAGAACTAAAGCTACAACTACCACTTGATCCAGCAATCCCACTAAGTCTCTACCAAAGGAAAAAAAGATGATTACGTCAAAAAGATACCTGCCTTCCTGCCACCCCCCCCACCCTTCCGAGTCTCCAGCGTCCATTATTCCACACTCTACGCACATGTGTGCACATTATTCAGCTCCCACTCAGAAGTGAGAACGTCTGCTATTTGACTTTCTGTGTCTGACTTTTTTCACAGAAATGGCCTCCAGTCCCATCCATGTTGCTAAAAAGGACACGATTTTGTTCTTTTTTATGGCCGAGTGGTATCCCATTGTGTATGTATACCACATTTTCTTTATCCGATAACTGGTGATGAATGCTCAGGTTGATTAGGTATCTTTTCCATTGTGAATAGTGCTGCAATAAACATATGAGTGCAGGTATCTTTTTGATGTAATCATGTTTTACTTTTGGGTAGAGACTTAGTAGTGAGATTGCTGGATCAAATGGTAGTTGTATTTTCAGTTGTTTGAGGAATCTCCATACTGTTTTCCACAGAGGTTGTACTAGTTGACATTCCCACCAGCAGTGTAAAAGAGTTCCCTTTTTTCCACATCCTCAACAACATCTGTTATATTTTGTCTTGTTAATAATTGCCATTCTGACTGGTGTAAAATGATATCACATTGTGGTTTTAATTTGCATTTCTCTGATGACTCGTGATGTTGAACATTTTTTATATGCCTGTTGGCCATTTATGTGTCTTCTTTTGAAAAATGACTATTTATGTCATTTGTCCAGATTTTAATGGGATTATTTAGGTTTTTGTTGTTGTTGTTGAGTTGTTTGAGTTCCTTGTAAATTCTCAGAGAGAGTCCCCTGTCAGATGCACAGTTTGCAGATATTTTATCCCATTCGGTAGGTTGTCTGTTAACTCTGTTGATTATTTCTTTTTCTGTGCAGAAGCTTTTTAGGTTAATTAAGTCCCATTTGTCTATTTTTGTTTTTGTTGCCTGTGCTTTTGAGGTCTTAGTCATAATTTCTTTGCCTAAACCAGTGTCCAGAAGAATTTTTCCTAGGCTTTTTTTCTGGTATTTTTACAGTTTCATGTCTTAAATTTAAGTCTTTAATCCATCTTGAGTTGATTTTTGTATATGGTGAGAGATAGAGGTTCAGTTTCACTCTTTTGCATGTGGTAATCAAATTTTCCAAGCACCATTCATTGAAAAGGGTGTTCTCTCCCCAATGTGTGTTCTTGTCTACTTTGTCAAAGATCAGTTGCTGTAAATATTAATGTATGGCTTTATTTCTGAGTTCTTTATTGTGCTCCATTGATCTCTGTGTATTTTTTTATACAAGTACCATGTTGTTTTACTATAGCCTCATAGTATAATCGGAAGTCAAGTAATGTGATACCTCTGGCTCTGTTCTTTTTGCTTAGGATTGCTTTGGCTACTTGGGCTCTTTTTTGGTTCCACCTCAATGTTAGGACTTTTTTATCCTAATTCTGTGAAAAATGACATTAGTATTTTGATAAGGATTGCATTGAATCTGTAGATTTCTTTTGGCAGTGTGGTCATTTTAACGATATTAATTCTTCCTATCCATGAACCTGGGATTATTTTTTCTATTTGTTTCTATCACCTACAATTACTTTTATCAATATTTTGTGGTTTTTCTTGTAGTGCTCCTTCATTTCATTTGTGAAATATATTCCTAGGTATTCTTTATAATTACTGTAAATAAAATTGACTTCTTAGTTTGGCTCTCAGCTAGATTGTTATTGATGTATAGAAGTGCTACTGATTTTTGTACATGGATTTTGTATCCTGAAACTTTACTGAAGTCAATTATCAAATCTAAGACTTTTCTGGTGTAATCTTTACCTTTTTCTAGATATAAGATATATCATAGTAGATATAGATAATTTGATTTCCTATTTTCCAATTGGATGCTTTTTATTTGTTTCTCTTGCCTGATTTCTCTGGCTAGGACTTCCAGTACTATATTGAATAGGAGTGATAAAAGTGGACATTTTTATCTTGTTCCAGTTTTTAGAAACAGCTTATAGTTTTAATGGGACAAATAAGAATTTATTACAGGCATTTTAATTGAGATGCTTTGTCTTAAGTATTTTTATGCCTTTGATGTTATAACTGTCTTATTTAATTGAAAGATGCCACCAGAGTGTAGAGAGCCAAAGAAAAGCATTATGTTTCCAGTCTTAAAGACTGTAAAACCAGGGGATTATATTATTTCCAAATTCAAAATAGGACGACTCTCTGAATGAAATAAGTTTATTGCTTTAATGTGTCAATGTGCATGAAGTTTTTGGTTGTTTAGTGACTTGTTTTGGAAATTTCACCAAAATAGTAATGCACATATATATACTTCTAATCATTACAGCCAACGGTTTGCAACAGACACTATTCTTATCATCACTTTACAGCTGAAAAACTATGGTATGTAAAAGTTAAGAAACTTGCCAAAGTCACACTGCTGCATAGTGCTCCATCAGGGCTAATTTGGGAATATATATATATATATATTCCTAGGAATATGTATATATAGCAATATATATATATAGGAATATATATAGGATTACTTAGGAGATATATATGTGTCTCCTAAATAATATGTAAATCACATATATTTAACTAAATCATATATATTATAAATTTTAAATATTTAAATAAATTATAAATATAAAATTATAAATAAATTATAAATTATAAATCATATATTTAATCATATATATTTAACCCAAGTATTTCCAAACATTGTTCATTTTGCTATAATGTGTATAGAGGTTTCTAGCTTTTACATTTGTAAATCCCCAAGGTTATCTCAATACATGGAGATTTTAAATAGCCTAAAGAAAAACATATTGGAAGAAGGTGAAGAAAAAAGAAAGAGCTTGAAAATAATATTCTTGTCCATAATCCTATCTTGGTATGTTTGGGTTGCTATAACAGAATACCAAAGATCGAGCAACTTAAGAACAACAGAAGTTTATTTCTCATGATTCTGGAGACTGGAAGTCGAAGACCAAGGCACTTGTAGGTTGGTGTCTGGCGAAGCTGTTTCCTGGTTCGCAGATGGTGCCTTCTTGTGTCCTCACATGGTGGAAGGGGCAAGGGAGATCGCTGGGTCTCTTTTACAAGGGCACTAATCCCATTCATGAGAGTTCCACTCTCATAACCTTATTAATGCCCCATGTCCTGGTACCATCACATTGGGGATGAGGATTTCAACATATGGATTTTTATGGGACACTACATTCAGTCTATAGAAAACCCCATATTTAAAGAAGAGATAGAAGAACAAAGAGTCTGTTTGGACTTTTCTTGTGTTTCCCAAGCCATAGAATAGGGTCAGGCACAGACTAGCATCATTGAGAACATTCCTGGTCTTCAACTTCCAGATGTTATTACTCAAATCCTGCTGCTGACACTTGCTGGCTGGAAGACTAGACCGTATTTTGAATTGAATGCCTCATTTAAGTGTAATAATGTATTGAGGTGACCATACTCTATTGCAATACACAGCAGATGAGACTTGGTTGAGCAAAGAAAAGCAAGGAACATGACTTACAGCGAGAAGGAAGAACCTAGCAGAGCCAGGGACGGATTGGCCCACAGCACTGGAGGAAGGAGTGAGTGAATGGGAGACTATTCCAGCTGGTCAGCACACCAGCAGGTCCCCATTATATCTTCCCACCAGGAAAGAAAGCATCTTGATTTTTTAACAAGCACTTGCCAATTCTCTTTTTTGTTTTTGGCAAGTTGACCATAGTCTTCAGTGAAAGCCATTAGTTGCTGCATTTGCATGTTACTGTAACTGCGAATAACGTCATAGGGCAAAGGCTCTCTGCTATCCTGCCAGGTGCACAAGTGGCTCCACAGAACACAGCCAGGATGGAGATCCTGACTACCTAATTGCACATTTACTGTTTTCCTTCACTCTGACAAGAGTCTCAAGAAGTGCCTAGGAGGGCTTCAAGAAGCCGCCAAGTGCCAGTGTTGGAACCTGGAGACCTGGAAACAATCCTACTCCATACAAGGAACTTGAAGGTGGAGATCACCCTCTTCCTCTGGTTCAACTGTCATATTTGTGTCACTGCTGTTACTTGGTTGTCTATATTCCTCTTGAGGAGAATCCATTCCCTGGAACCACAGCCAGCATTACCACTGGTTTCTTTCCTCTCCTCTTTCCTGTTTTGCATTTCATCTTGAAGTGTTGTTCCCAGCATGGAGTCTCACCGCAGCCCCCTCTGTGCCAGGCGGCACCTGCACAGGTGAGAGGGAGGAGGCCACTGCTGGAGAGTGAGGGCGTGACTGCCTCCCTCCAGCACCGACAAGGACAGAGCCTCAGGGCGTGCCAGGCTGGAGGAGTTTCTCCCAGAGTTTTGGCCAATTCAACTCAATCAGAGAAACACAGGGAACTGTGTCAGCAAAGAGTAGACCAGGGCGACACCATACCTTCCAGATCAATCTTGGAAACAGAATACAGACCACAAGGGCACCCCAGCAAGGATGGCTGTAGGATTGTTCTCCATGTGTGTGGAGAAACTCCTCTAGAAAATAGGAGTTGGGCTTTTTAAAACACTCAGGAACTCCTAAGTTATTACTCCACGAAGTTTAATGTGACGATCCTTTACTTGCTCCTATTTGTCAGTTTGTGATCATTATGTAGTTTTATTTTGTCTCATTTATTTTGCTTTTTGATTTCTTTTGATGTTTATATTTGTGTTATGATATTATCTTTTTATTTATTATTTTACTTGTATTGTTTTATTTTTAAAACTGTCGTATGTGCTGCACCGTGACATATTAAAGTACAGGAAAATCCACATTCCTCCCTGGATTGCAGACCCCTGAAGACAAGGATTCTGCTGGATTCGAATCTCTGACATATTAGCAGGGTCTCACCCTAATGTTTGTTAGGCAAATTGACTTGAATTTCAACTGCAGTAAAATATAGCATCATAATAATCTTGACAAACAAAGCTATTGAAGATGTGAAGGACCAATGCTTTTCTTTATTTTTCTTTTCTCCCCCACCCCCCTTTTTTTGGAATTAAACTCACATAGTGTGTAAAAGCAAATAAAGAGCAAACACACTCAGGGCTGCACACACCTGCACAAAAGCTGCCCTCGGTCTCCAGCGGTCGTGCAGGTAAGGGGATCCGGTCTGCGCATAAGGTCCCTGCATTTCCATAATCGCTCCTCTGTGCCCGGCGCTCACTCGCCCTGTTTTCCACTGCTGATTTATAACGGCATGCCTAAGCTCCATCAGTATTCAAGTTAGCACTCTAAAATGAAACTATAAATTTCAATTTGGAGAAAATAAGCCCTCATTTGGGTTCATAAGTTTTAAATAACACATTACCATTGGCTACATCAAGTTTGCATTTCTAATGTTATTTTATGCATTTGACAATAGATGTTCCACTCTGCTCGGGAGAGGAGAGCAAGTGCATGTGAAATGTAAGTCTGCTTAAAATGTAGGAATTTATTAGAGCTGTCAGTCAGCCCTGACAAGAGAGTGAAATTATTTCTGAAGATATTTGAGACATTTGCGTCTGTGCCATTGTCTGCAGGTTCTGAAGTTTCAGAATCCTATCTCTAAAACCTCTTGAATATATTGTCTCCAGATTTTTAGGGCCTGCAAAACAAAGCAGGGCCCAGTTTTAAAATATATCATGAAAACAGTTCCATGCCAGTCTCAAAGCTGAGGGCTGGATGTCCAGAGATGCCCAGGGCAGAGCCCCAGTGACACGGACCACAGTGTCCTGGTGACAGCCACTGCCTCTGCTCTGTTACTTCCCACTTTGCCCACACAAGCTAAACCCGCATGGCTGCAATGCAGGAGAAATCGTCCTGTGCCGCCTTCTGCCTTCTTACCAGCATTTATTGTGCAGTTGTTACTGATAATTATCTGATACTTTACTAAACTATAAAATGCAAAACATTTTGTGAAAGTGTATTATATATCATCTCAAAAAAGCTATCACTCAGAACGAAGTCATGGTCAATACTGTAGTGCAAATGTTTTTCAATAATAGTCACCCTAAATTGCAGAGAAATAATAATATAATATTTTTAAGAAGTCAATCAGCAGATCTGTATGAACACGTGGTTCATGGCAGAGTGATTTTTATGGGAAGATCCCTACGTTTTGTCTCCTATGGTTTCCGATATCACAGACCTGTGCATTGAAGTCACCGTTCTACAACATCGGAGTGTAGGTTAAAATTCTATTATCGTCCGGCTACATCCAGGTCATGCGTGAGGGTAAGTAATGGCCACAATTCTGAAGCAGAGAATGAGCATCACATTCAACGTCGAGAACCACGCTTTCCACGGGCAGCAGCCAGAGGCGTTTACTTGCCACACACGCTTTCTGTCTTGACTGTCAGCAAGCGCGTGTCAGAAGAGTGCAGCATTGTCATCACTCACTGGGGTACACTGACTTCACAGTGGGTCCGCATCAGCCCTTCTGCGCCCATGGCCTTTGCCAGGAGACCCTGCTGCCCTCCCACTAGACAGCAGGATTCATTTCCTCCCTTTGAGTCAGGCTGACCTGGTGCCCAGAGCCCCATGGCACTGACAAAAGGGCAAACCCAGATAACGTGCTGGGGCTGAGAGCACAGGGAAGGCCGTCCCTTATCCCAGTCTACACGGGCCAAGCCCAGCCAAGCCATTGCTAGCTCAGTGGCATGACAGAGCCCAGCTGGCCTGTGGGCTGCTGAGCAATGACAAATGCTGACTGTCTGAAGTTCCTGAGTCGGGGGATGTTTGTTACACCACAGCTAACAGATACACTATCACCATTGCCACAATTACCATTCATTAATATCAGAGTGCACCACATGATTTTTCGTGCATATATTGTTTTAATAAATATGAAAACCCTTCAAAAAAGATAATACTATTTTCAGTTTGCAAAATGAGACTGAGGCTAAAAAATTTTGTCAAAGTTTTTGCGTATAGGTCTATATTATTCCAAATGTTTAGCAATCCAATTGCCTCTTTTACCATGAGAGCACTGCCCGGTGGTAACCAAGGCTCGTCTCACTACTTTGCACCAAAATCTTTACAGTCCTGCTTTCTCCGCCTTTCTGGACTGCGGGACCCGCTCTGCACGTTATCCTTCTGCAGTCAGCTCCGGGCCTGGGAAAGGGTCTTTAGATGCTGCCTCGCGTGGCTTCCAGGCGGCTCTTGTCTTCCTTCCTCTCCCCGTTGGAGCAGGGAGATCTGCTGCAGCTGGGAGCCGTGAGGGCGCTAAGGGTCATCTGGTTTCACTGTGTCCTTTTGTAGATAAGGACAGTGGGCATAGGAAAGGTGACAGAATCACATGGTTTCACGGAGCTAATATGTCACTGCTCTGGAACGTAAACCCACTGCTACAGTTTCCCTCTCGCATCTCCTTCCTCTCACATGGGGACTTCCTGGGAAGAACATCAGGAGCGATGCCTTTTTGTACATAATTTCTCAAAGAGCGTGTGGTCGTCCCTGTCCTAGAAACCTCTGCGGTTGTTAGACCTACCTGAGACACTAACACACAGGTACAGACACAGGGGACCGCGGCTGGGCGGAGCATCTCCTCGATTCTTGGCTAAAATTGTGCATGTGGGTCTGCGTGTGTCAAGGTGGCTACGCACTCCTTGGAAAGTCTAAGACACAACTTTTTAAGAAAAAATCTTTGGTTTAAATATACATTAATAAAATTAATTCTCTCTTCTCAAAAAGCTCTGAGGGACAGTATAATTTCATTCTGTAAAAATGACTAAGTTGAGACTTCAGTTTCCTCTCTGGCAACCAAGAAGTTGCCACTCCACCCCAGCGACAAGTACAAGACTGAACAAACTGAAAAACCAAGAACTCTTTTTAGATCCATCAGAGAAGCAAGGTCAGGGCAAACCACGGCCCCCAGTTGGAGACACAGGCAGACAGATACAGAGAATCACGACGATGCAGCGCAGAAACCTCTATGGGAACGACTGTTAGGGTAGGAAAGCATGAGCTCTGACTGATGAACTGCTGGATGCTCAGTGTGGACAGGCCTGCAATGTGGACAGGCCCGAGCACTGCAAACCCCAGAGGGACCCAGTGAAAGGCACCCCCCACTTTGTGATTTCCATGGCCAGGAGCTCCTCCAGTCCCCACGGTGAACACGGGAGAAAATAACCTCACACTTTGGGCCATTTGTAAGGAAAAGGAGCCGTTGTTAAAATACACTGAAGCATCCTGTTCCCCTGGAGAATGCCTCCCTCCAGACAAATTATGTCACCGAGCTTGACCCACTGGATTCATTGTAACCTAACCTACCTGCGGAGGGAAAATACCCAACTCCAACCCCTCTGGCCTCCCCGATCCACGCGCGGGGACAGCTGGGGAGCACTGGTGAAGCTCACGGCCCAGGGGCACAGATTCACCAAAAGACCAAGACTCAATTCTAGGACCGTAGAGCACGTGTCCACACACACGCTTTACCACTATGTTACTAAAGGCCTGTTGACCACAGTCCTTTTTGTCCAGTGAATTATGTCCACCTTTCAACAAAAAATTGTAAATCATACCAAAAGGTAAAAATCACAGTTTGGGAGTCTCAGCAGGATTAGGACCAGAGTTGGATATGGCAGGAATGTTGAGATCCTCAGAGCACAAAATTTTAAAATTATGATTAATATCTAAGAGCTCTAGTGGGTAAAGTAGACAACATGCAAGAACAGACTGATAATGTAAACAGAGAAAGGAAAATTCAAAAAATGAATCAAAAATAAATTAGGAGATCAGAAACACTGTAGCAGAAATAAAGAATGCCTCTGACGGGCCGATTAGTAGAGTGGACACACCTGAGGGAGAGTAGCTCAACAGAAACTCCCAAAACTAGAAAGCAAAGGTTAAAAAAAATTGACAAAAAACCAAAATATCCAACAACTGTGGGAAAACCACAAATGGTGCAACATACCTGTAATGGGGATGACAGAAGGAGAAGAAACACAAAAAGAAAGAAAAGCAACATTTGAAGCAATAATAACTGAGAATTTTTGCAAATTAGTGTCAGATACCAAACCACAGATCCAGGAAGCTCAGAAAACACCAAAATCAAATACACAAATAAACAAAAATACTACTCTGAGACATATTATATTCAAAGTTCACAAAACTAAAGAAATCTTAAAACAAGTCAGAAGCAAAAACACCTTACCTATAGAGGAGCAAAATAAGAGTTACATTTGATTTCCTGTCAGAAATTACACAAGCAAGAATAGAGTGAAATAAAATATTTAAAGTGTTAAGAGAAAAAAAAGTCTGTTAACCTAGAATTATGTACTTTGTAAATTATCCACCAAAGTAAAAGAGAGAGAGATTTTCTCAGGCAAATAAAAGTTTAAGAACTTTTTGCTAATAGTCCTTTCTTGCAAGAAATGTTAAAATAAGATAGTGAAGGAAAAATACACTTCAGAAACTCAGATCTACAGAGAAAAGGAAAGCATTGGAAAATAAACAAGTTAAATAAGTCGAAACTTTTATTTTTCTTATTCCTAAGTGATCTAACAAATAATTTGTTCAAAATAACACACACATGCACAAGTATAAGTGAAGTGAGTGACGGCAGTGATATCAGGGGTGGGCGTGAGGAATTAGAACATTTTTATTATAAATTACTTCACTCTGAACAATTATAGTGTTATGTGAAAATGGACTTGGATTAATAGTAACTGTGTATTGCAAACACTACAGATACCACTTAAAAAAGTGAAAAAAAAAAAGAAAGTATAATTTATGTAGTGAGAAAGGATAAAAAATTGAATCATGTAAATGCTCAATTAAAAACAGAAAAGGAAGAAAAAATGTGGAAGACAAAATTATGAACAAAAACTAAAGACACCAAAGAGAAAATAGTAACAAATATAACAGATCAATTCAACTATGTGAAGAATCACTTTGAATCTTAATGATCTAAATATATCAATTGAAAGAGATTTTCAGAGAGAGTCCAAAACAAGAGCCAACCACATGTTACTGACAAGAAACCCACTTACAATACAAAGACACATGTACATTAAAAGTGCATGGAAGGAGAACATACACCATGCTAATATCAATCAAAAGAGAATGGGAGTAGCTATAGTAACTTCAGACAGAGCAGACTTCAGAGCCAGGAAGTTTATCAGAGATAAAGAGAGGTGTTATATAATGATATGAGAATCAATACTCCAATAGCAATTCTTAAAGTATATGAACCTAATATCAGAGAGTTAAAATATGTGAGAAGAAACCTGATAGAACCACAAGGGGAAATAAATTAATCCATTATAGGAGTTGAAGAGTTGAACACTCCTCTATCAAAAATAGACAGATCCAATAGGTAGGAAGTTGGTAAAGGCCTATGGAACTCAACAGCACAATCAGCTGACCTCTGTAGATTATTTTGTACAACAACAATGGATGACACTATTCTTCTTACACTCATCTGGAACATTCATCAAGGTAAACCACATTCTGGGCCATGAAACACACCTTAAAAATTTAAAATAATAGATATCATACTATGTCTGCTCTCAAACCACAATGGAATCAAAGTAGGAACCAATGACAGAAAGATAGCTGGAAAATCCCAATATACTTAGAGATTAAAAATGAATGCTGTTTTTTAATTTCAAAGTATTAAGGGGGTACAAATGTTTTTGGTTACATGGATTGCTTTTGTAATGCTTGAGTCATGGCTATAATTGTGCCCATCACCCAGATAGTGTTCATTGCACCCATTGGGCAGGTTTTTGTCCCTCCCCTCCTCTCCCATATGTCCTGCTTGCTTTCCACTGAGTTTTACTTCCCTTTGTGTACATGTGTGCTTATAAGTTAGTTCCAATTTAATAGCAAGTGCATGTGGTGTTTGTTTTTCCATTCTTGAGATACTTCACTTAGGATAATGGTCTCCAGTTCTATCCAAATTGTTTCAGCAAAAATGAACACTTTTAAATAACATATGGGTCAAAGAAAAGAAAAGCAACCTCAAGAAAAATTTAAAATTATTTTTAACTAAATCAAAAATAAAAATATAATTTATCAAACTTTGTGGGATGTAGCAAAAGTACATAGACTGAAATTGATACCATTATATGCCAATGTTAGAAAATTAAAAAAAAATCTAAAGCCAATCATATAAGCTTCCACTTTAAGAAACTAGGAAAAAATGAGGAAATGAAGTCCAAAGTAAATAATAAATATTAGAGCAGAAATTAGTGAAATTAAAAACAAGAGAGCAATAGAAAAAAAATCAAAAAAGCTAAAAGCTAGTTCTTTGAAAAGCTCAATAAAATGAATAAGCCTTTAACTAGGTTAAGAAAAAAATAAGAGAATACACAAATTACTAATACCATAAATGAAAGACGGGACATTGGTACAGATCACATGGACATTGAAAGGATAATAAAAGAATATTCTGAACAATTCTATGCTCATAAGCTTGATGACTTTGATGAAATGGATCAGTTCTTTCAAAGACACAATCTTCTAAAGTTCACACAAGAAAAAAATATCCCAATAGGCCTATAACTATTAAAGAATTTGAACTGATAATTAATAACCTTTCAAAACAAACAGCATAAGGCTCAGATGTGTTTACTGCTAAATTCTACCAAATATTTAAGGAAGAAATTACAATTACCTACAATCTCTTCCAGAAAAATAGAAACCAAGGCAACACTTCCTAACTCATTCTGTGAGGCTAGTGTTATCCTAATACCAAAGCCAGTCAATGACATCCCAAGAAAATAAAACTGAAAAACAATATCTCTCATGAATATCATGTAAGAATTCTCAACAAAATATTAATGAATCAAATTCAAAAATTTATTAAAAGGATTATGGGACATGACCAAGTTGGATTGATCACAGAAATGCAAGGTTGGTTCAACATCTGAAAACCAATTAATTCATCAAATCAATAGGCTAAAGAAGAAGAAAAATCACCTGCTGCAAAATTAGTAGTTGCAAAAATTTGACAAAATTCAACACCTATTCATGATTTAAAAAAAAAAAAATCCTCAGCAAACCAGAAATACAGGAGAACTTCCTCAACTTGATAACATTTACAAAGAACCTACAGTGAACTAATTGTGCCTAATGGTGAGAAACCTGAAGCTTTCCTGCTAAGATCAAAAACAAAGCAAGCGTGTTACCTCTCATTACTGCTTTTAAACATTATAGTGGAAGGCCTCACTAATGCAATAAGACAAGAAAAGGAAATAAAAGTATACAGATTGAGAAAGAAGAAATAAAACTATCTTGCTTTGCAGATGAGCTGATCATCTATGTATAAAATTGAAAAAAAATTGACAGAAAATTTCCTGGAACTAGTAAGCAATTTTAGAAAGTTTGTAGGATACACACTTAATATACACAAGTCAATCACTTTCCTATATGCTTGCAATAAACAAGTGGACTTTTAAATTAAAAACACATTGCCATTTATATTACCACCCCAGAACATATTTAGGTATAAATCTAACAAAATAGGCACAAGATCTACATGAGAAAAACTACAAAACTCTGACAAAATATATCAAAGAAGAATCAAATAAATGAAGAGATATTCCATGTTCCTGGATAAGAAGAAAGACACAATATTGTCAAGATGTTAGTTCTTCTCAAATTAATCTATAACTTCATTGCAACCCTGATCAAAATACCAGAAAGTTATTTTTTAATGTTTTTAGGAAATGATTGTAAAGTTTATTTGAAATGAAAGACCCAGAATAGACAATTCAATACTGAAGGAGAAAAACAAAGTTGGAAGACTGACACTACATGGTGTCCGACTTGCTATACAGCTACAGTAATCAAGCTAGTGTGTTATTAATGAAAGAATAAGCAAATAAATCAATGGAACAGAACAAAGAGTCCCAAATAATTATAGGCAATTAATAGACCCAAATAATTATAGGCAATTAATGTTTGACAGTGGAGTAAAGACAATACAATGAAACAACGATATTCTTTTAAACAAACGGTGCTAGAATAACTGAACATCTGTGTGCAAAAAATAAAAATGAAACTTGACACAGATATCACACCCTTTAAAAAATTAACTCAAAATGTATCATGGACCTAAATGTAAAATGAAAAACTATAAAACTCCTAGAACACGGCATAAGAGAAAGCCTAGATGACCCAGGGTATAGTGATGACTTCTTAGATACAAGACAAAAGGTACCATCTAGGAAAGTAAGAAAGAATAAGTTGGAGTTCATTAAAATTAAAAACTTCTGCTCCATGAAAGAATATATCAAAAGATTTAAAAGATCAGTCACAGGCTAGGAGAAAATATTTGCAAAATACATATCTGTTAAGTGACTATTATGTAAAATATACAGAGAACCCTTAAAAGTCAACAATAAGAAAGGAAACAACCCAGTTGAACACCAAGCCGTGGACCTTAACAAACACTTCACCAAGGAAGATACACAGAAGATACACAGGTAGCTGAGCCTGTGCATGAGTATTTAACGTCGTATGTCATTTGGAACTGAAAAGCGAAACACTAATGAGAAACCCCGACATACCTAGTAGCCTGGCCAGTATCCAGCACGCTGGAAATGAGCTATTGTGCCATGAAATGACGTGAAGGGAACGGAAATGCTAATTACTAAGTAAAAGGAGCCCATCCAAAAAGGCTACATAGTGTATGACTCAACTCTATGACATTCTGGAAGAGGCAAAATTATTCTACAGAGACAGTAAAAGATTGGTGGTTGCCAGGGGCGAGGGGAGGGAAAGATGACAGGTATTGCACAGAGGATTTGGGTGTAGCGAAACTACTCCGAATGACCCTACAGTGCTGGATGCCAGGAAACCTTCATCTGAGCCCCCGGGGTGCACAACCCCAAGAGCCAACCCTCGTGTGAACCGTGGACGCTGGGTGATGATGACACGTCAACGTGGGTTCGTCAACTGTAGCAAAGGTGCCGCCCGGATGGGGGGTTCGACAGTGGGGGAAGATAAGCATGTAGCGGGCAGGGGGTCGTGGGAATTCTGTATTTGCGGCTCATTTTGCTGTGAACCTAAAACTGCTCTTAAAAGGAATATTTATTAATTTTGAAAAAAATCTACAAGTTGAGATAGTCATTTGATTCTCTTTTTTTTTTCAGTTTGCCCTTAGTGTGCCATAGTTTTTCATGCCAGGGAAAGAAAGATGTACATACAGAAGCCCTTGTTTTATCACTTCTTTAAAAAAAAAAAAAAAGCTTGCACAGAAAACATTAATATGAATCACAAAGCATCCAGAGTGAAAATAAAGGAGTGTTTTCCACAATTCATGTCTTGATATTATAGTAGGAGAGAATTTTTTTCCACTGAGCAGAAACTCCATTATCATATTCTCCCAAGAGCAGCTCTAATGATCTGAATCCAGAATTTATTTTTAAGTGAAAAGAACAAATTGGCTTAATAGGCAACCATTTGTTGCCAAACAAATTAACAAAATATTTAGACATGCAAGGATCACACATTTGTTGAGGAAAGGAATAATTTATTTTACACTTGCTGAGTTGTACCCGTTGGCTTAGAGAGCTGAGATCCACAGAGGGCAGCGTGGTGCCCCTTGTACGACTGGCAGCAGGTGCCTGGGATGGGACTGGGCTCTCCACGGTCCCTGATCCCAGCCCTCGCCGGCCTCCTTCCTCAGATGACACAACCGTTCCGCCCACGTTCCTCCTCCACCCTCACCTTCGAGCTGGTCTGCACTAAACTTAATAGATTGCTCATTTTTGCTAAGATGCCACAAACTTACCCCAGGGATATCTGCATTTTGAGAGCTGTCAGAATTTTAAGCAAAGACGTGATGTTCAGCTGACAGGCCAGACCCGAGGGTGGGGGAGGCGTTCTGATCCCCGGGAAGCCCTGGCGTCTTCAGGCACGCAGCCTCCCCGCGGCCCTGACGGGAGGGGGCCGAGCCTGCCAGGAGTGATGCGCACTTTGCCTTGTGCAGCTTTTCCATCAACATCCCGCACACTCCTCAAATAAGAGTCCTTACCTGTATTCCTTCCGCCAGCATTGAGAGTTCTGATTTTCCTTTTCTCTCTTCGCCTTTGCTCCAAGGTCTTTGAGTTAGGCATTATGTCTACGGTGGGAGGAGCTCATGGGGAAGGTTTACCCCGAACCCCTCACTTTACAGATGAGGACACAAGGAGGTCATGAGGTTAGGGGATGTGCCCAAGTTTGCTGGGGTGCTGGTGAGCATGGCACAGTGTGAGGATTAGGACTCAGGCCTCGTTGTGCAGTGCAGACCCCTCTTGTGGGCATGGCCACAGGGGACCACCCACCTCCAGAAGTTCAGATATGATGTTGAGAATGGTCTGAACCCCATGGACTTTATCAGTGCCTTTGTTCTGCAAAAACAGGGGCATAACATCACTGGGTTACTTAGAAGGAGGCTAATGAGGAGCTTGGAAAATTTAACCAGACTATATGAGAAACATACAAAATACATTTATGTTTATTAGAGGTGGGGGAAGGCGGTGGTGGGAGGGGTACTTGGTGTTTCAACTCTTTGTTAAGAAACTAAGGATTTTCTACATCCTGATACCTTTGTATACGTGAAATTACAAGCTGTAGGGTATTGGCTCATGTGATTATTGGCCAAGAAGCTCTATAATTCGCCATGCACAAGCTGGCGCCAGAGGAAAGCTGGCATTACAGTCTCAAGGCCTGAGAGCCGGGGGCTGGTGGTAGATTCCAGTCTGCGACCAGATGCACCAGGGGTGGGAGGGTATTTTTAAAATAAAATTAGTTCTCTTATTGTTCGTTTAAGATTCATTTCATGTCTTCTGTTTGGAGCTCTAGGCTGTTTGTCTCATTTTGTTTCCAGTATAAATAAGCAAATCTGGGACACAGGGAGATGATCTCCTTGTAATGACGATCTCTCAGGGACTTTAACAACTGCCAGTGTGCTCCAGTGAGCAAACCTGGTCAGGGCACCTGCCAGCAAACGAGGTCTGGACACCTCCCGCCTTCAGCCAGGAGACCTGGCCGTGTCTGTCCCAGCTGGGCTCCTTCATCAGTCATGTCATGTCTCCTATGTGATTCGGGCTTCAAGCCTCCTAGCGCTGTGTTGAAGTAGACAGTCCTTCCATGCATAGACAAATAGAACCAGGGGACTGAAAAATGAACACCCCATTCTTTCTCTTAAGATAGCTGTTCGCACAGTAAACTACCTGTAATAAACATATGAATACTAAGGAGCACAGCTCCTAAACCCAGGCATGCAACTTCCTTTGTTCTGCTATTATATCTGCTTATGCATGTCATAAAAATGGCCAAGAAAATGAAATTGAAGTGCTCAATTATGTCATTAGCATTTAATTCCAAATCAAACTTCTAGGGAAAAGAATTGGTGATTCAAAATATAAATGTCTCCAGCCAGAATTTAATAATCTGTGAATTATGCATTGAGATCACACGCACAGAAGTTATTGCCATGCTAGTCACATTATTAATGCATCATCATCTTCCGTGTTTGCAGGTTGAAGATGATCATTTCCCATCTACCCAACCTTTCAAATCAAAGGTGAATCCTGGCTTCACACTCATCACCGTTGTGTTTATCTGAGTCCTCCCCACCCCCGACTCTGAGCACTTCATCCACCCTCTCTGGAGTAGTCTTTCCGCGTAATCCAGGTGCTGTATCAAACACAGAAGAAGTCTACAGTGGACAGAATATTTCAGTTAAAAAAGTGCAAGTTTGGAAAAACTAAAAGAGGCTTTCATGTGCCTCCATGTCCCCGAGCTGGATTAGCCTAGCTGGGGGCAGGCTGGGTAGCCAGCTCATCGCCCGGGGAAAGTTAGTAGGCAACACTCATTTGCACAAGCAGCACACTTGAAAAACCCCAGCACAGCCCTGCGTTCCTGTCCACAACAAAACACCTGCTGGAAGCGGAGACAAAATGCCAAGCTGGAGAGAGTTCAAAAGAACAGGGTGAAAATCACAGCCCTGAACAACGACAACAGCAATCCAATAACTGCAGCCTTTTGTCTAAGGCTGCGTGACGGGGGGGAGACCTGGCCAGGCTCGGCCTTTAGAAATTTCTATCAGTGCTTTGACCTTTTCTGTTGAATCACGACCAACTCATAATGGGTTGAAAAGATGTGTCAGGTCCAATTCAGACATACTGAACCACACATTCAGAGCCAGAAACATAAAGGGTTCTGTTGCCTCCGGACAACCCAATTGACCTATTTTTCGTGATTTTCCTTCCTTTCTGCCTGTGCCTGGAGGCACCTAGGCAGCCCTTAGGGTACCAGGGTCCCTGGAAGAGTGGGAACCCCCCAGGCCCTGTGCAGCGTAATTCTGGTGGGGAAGTAGTTCTTTGCACAATGTTGCTTGGAGGGCCAGAATTTAAACTTGTATCCACACCCAGAATGTGGTGTGGAAGATCTGTGATGTCTATGAACAGGACATACCAGTGCTCAGAAAAGGCATAAACACATCCCCTGTGATGAAAGCAGATGCTTTATTAAATTTTTATTTAAAATGTGGGGCGAAGACACCAGGAAGCAAAGGAAAGATGGAGAGACGGGAGATGGGCCCAAGAGGCAGGAGAGAAGGGGAGAGCTCTGAGGGCAGGCCCAGTCCATTCTGCCATGCGGTCCGGGGTTGGCTCTCATGCTCTTCCTGTCGCTGCAGGGACAGTCCTCTGCTTCTCTCTGTCCACAGGAGGGAGGGGGGTGGCTGTCCGTGAGCCACGGCTCCTCGCTGCAGCCTCAGGAAAGCCTGGGTGGGTGGGTGGTGTGTGGCCCGGGGCTCTCCGGAGAACATGACCAACAGGAGACACAGTCGTCCCACGGGCTCCGTGGGGGATCAGCCCCAGGACCCCCTGCAGACACCCAAGCCCATGGGTGCTCCAGCCCCTTGTATAAAATGATGTGCTCTATGTACATAACCCACGTTCCTCCTCTCTTACGCTTTACATCACCTCTAAATTACTTATGATACCTGATAAGAGCTTTATGTAAATAGTTTTTATGCCACAGTGCTTAGGATATAATGACAAGAAGAAAAGCCTGTACATGTTTAGTACAGACAAAATTATTTTCTGAATGTTTATGGTCTGCAGTTGTTTTTTTTTTTTTTTTTGAGACAGAGTCTCACTCTGTTGCCCAGGCTAGAGTGAGTGCCGTGGCATCAGCCTAGCTCACAGCAACCTCAAACTCCTGAGCTCAAGGGATCCTCCTGTCTCAGCCTCCCGAGTAGCTGGGACTACAGGCATGCGCCACCATGCCCGGCTAATTTTTTCTATATATATTTTTAGCTGTCCATATAATTTCTTTCTATTTTTAGTAGAGATGGGGTCTCGCTCTTGCTCAGGCTGGTCTCGAACTTCTGAGCTCAAACGATCCGCCCACCTCGGCCACCCAGAGTGCTAGGATTACAGGCGTGAGCCACCGCGCCCGGCCTGGTCTGCAGTTGTTTGACTACATGGATTCGGAACCCATGGATACGGAGGTCTGGCTGTATACACACACATACAGAGGTTTACTGGGAGGAATCAGCTCACGTGGTCATGCAGGCTGGCAAGTCCCAAAGTGTGGGGGGACAGTCGGAAACCCGGAGTCCCAGGAGTGCCACGGTGTAGTTCTAGTCCAGAGCCGGCAAGCTCGGGACCCAGAAGAGAGGCTGTTTCTGTTCCCAACTAAACTCAGGAAAAAGGCAGAATTCCTCACCCAAAGGCAGATAGGCAGGAATCATTCTCTCTGTTCAGGGAAAGATTAGCCTTTTGGCTCTACTCAAGTCTTTAATTGGCTCAGACCCACCCACATTAAAAACGGCAATCTGCTGGACTCAGTCTACGACTAAATGTCAGTGTCATCCGGAAACAGCCTCACAGAAACACTCAGATATTGTGACCACACGTCTGGGCAGCCTGTGGCCCAGTCGAGTGGACACACAAAATTAGCCACCACAGGAGGCAAAGCGAGGTGCGAAAGAGGTGATCCAGGGACATCGTGCCGCCAGAGTGGTGTCTCCACTCCCATGACTGGACACGTGAGCCTGGCCGGGGAGGTCTTTGCAAGCCACCAGCAGGACCACTGCACAGCAGAGTCTCCACAGAAAGAGAGGACAGAGGACCTGTCCCTGCAGGTGAACAGGAGCCAGTAGAGGGAAAGGATAGTCACGTCTTCTGAAACCCGTGATTCCACACATTTACCATTATGTTGTTCAGTGTTCTTAATTTAAGGAATCTGGTGACCATTTATTTTTCCAAATTAAATCGTAAAATGTGTTTGGACGGACAGGCATACTGCCTTCATATGAGCTAGTGGGAAGGCTAGTAGATCATGTTTCCTTCTTTGCTATGGCGCCCGAGCGGCCTTTGCACAGACAGCACTTGGATCCAGGCGCCCTCCCGACATGAGCATGGCAGGGAGTTCCGGATGCCTCTGGCAGACACAAAGGCAGGGCCAGGACTCAGAGCCAAGTGGATGCCATATGGACGCAGGGGACGCACCTGAGCCTCTCCTAGTGGTTCCCTGTGCTGGGACTTCCCCTTCCAATGATGCCCGGCCTGTCTCCTCGCAGCCACTCGCTCCTCCGGCTCCTCCGAGGGGTCTCCTGGTTCACTGCGGGCGGCCTGATGTTCCCAGCACAGACCTCGGGGGCAGGAACGTGTTTGCAGCAGTAGGTTTTTGTGAGGAAAACTTCCCTGGAATCCAGAATCCTACAGCTAAAATAGTTTCCTTCTTGGCTAATACCCACAAAATGCATTTCTGATTACAACTGCAGGGGGTGTGGACTCCCCCGGAAGAGAAGGCCTGCAGATCTCGGAAGGGCGCAGCCTTGTTCCCGCACAGAGCTGGAGGCCCCTCGAGAGCGTGACTTGGGGCAGCGTGAGGCCAACGACAGGCCCCCAGCTCGGCGTGACACATCTGGCCTTCTGTGAGCATCCCCTGGCAGGCCAGACCTGAAATATGGCTCAGAGAAATCACAGAGGTTCAAGTGTTGGCAACACCAATAACAAAACAAATAAATAAACCAGCAACAACAAACAAGTCTTTGAGGCAAGGGGAGGGAAGGCGGTTGAGCCCGCAGGACAGCACCAGGTCCCCGCACGGAGTGGCACCAGCCAGCGGCAGTTAACACCATTATATAAACATCATGGAATGCGCCCGGCGCTCCGACGATGGTCATTAGCCACTGGGGGCTGCCCGATGCCCCCCAGCTCTCCAGCTGCGATCCAAGTGTGTTTAAATAAAACTTAGCACTCTTAACAAGGAGTTTGATAGAGTGTTAACAATCTTCAGCTTCAGGTCGAGCTGTTAACCAACAAAGTCGTCATTAACTGCTGGTAATGGCTGCGTTTCTTGGGATTATTGGTTAATTATGAACTGGACAGCCAGAGTCCTGCCTCCTGACTCGGGGAAATATTTTTTCATCGTAGTTGTGTAACTACAGCCTTCTTTTTCTCCACCGATAGTCTCTGCCTTTTGGAACTAGGTAACATGCTGTAGGCGATGGCGCCGTCGCGAGCCTTTGTTTGCACAGCGCGGGTTGCTTTTGCGTCACCAGCGAGCCTGGATTCTCAGGGACCACCCATTTCTCATAACCAAAGTAGCCACTCCAGTGGGGAGATTCCGCGTCCCAACTGGCTGAAAGAACTTAGGGGTCGGAACGCGAAGCCCCTGCACGCGCACAGCTACACGCTCACGTCTCGGCAACGTGCGAGGGAGGTCGTTTCGGAGGGTCTAAGACGCTCGTACTCACTGTCACAGTGTGGGGAGGTGGATACTGACTTTCAAGTTCAGGTCGCCAAAAACCATGAGGTCTGGACCCACGTGGATGCCCCCACAGGGAACCCACAGTAATGATTTCCCCCCAAAACGATTGCGTTAGGCTGCACATCCTCTTTTGAATTAAATCAAAAATGTCCATGGAAAAGGGCACGTGTTCCTCTATCCAGGACGGATCCTCTCCACTGACTCTACACACTCACCTACAGCTTCCTCCAGGGCCATATTTGTGAGTGGCGTCGACGTTTCCAACACTGTCCAGTTACGGTGTGTAGCAACCACGCATCTGCGTGCGATAAGGGCCGTTTGCACCCTGTTCACCATGTGAGACGGGGAGAGGTTGTGTGCGCTCCTGTGGCATTGCAATTTGATTCAGAGTCGCTCACCTGCTCCCGCCGACCTCATAGTGTGCGACACACCTGACAGGCTCACTCCATAGTAGCTACTCAAGAAACGCTTGCTGAAATGTATGTGTGCGTTTCTGCACATGTGCAAATCATATTTTAAATTATGAACATGCTTTTCTTTTTGGCCGTTGTGAGCACATGACCTTCCCCTCATTCCTCTAGACATTCCCCTGCCTGGGGGAGTTAGTGTTTGTCACAGGAGCATAGAGAAGTTCCTGGAAGTAGACAACTGTTGTTGTGACAAAAGCGGTTCTTGCAGAGAAAAATTAGCTTAGCGAGCCAAGCAATTGTCCTGCAAAGGATCCTCTGGCAGTCGCCCTCTCCCTCCCTGAGTGGGGCCGTCCCTCAGGCCCACGGAAATTGTGGGAGGCATGAACCCCCAAAGTGAAGGGCCTTCCAGACTCCTCCCTCAGGACTCCCCTCGGGGAGGGGACTGTGTGCCCCGAGTGAAGGGGACCCCAAGGGCAGAAGGAAACACTTTCCCTCCCCGTCTCCTCCCGGGACTCCGTGGGGGCTGCCGCAGGGCCCGCCTGGCCCTGCACCTCCAAGGACACTCAGGGAGGCCCCCTGAGTCTGCGTCCCCTGAGCCTCCTGGGGCTCCCGGGGTGTGCACTCCCTGGGGAGCAGGGAGAGTGGGCCGCCGTGTGAGCAGGGGCTCCAGGAGAAGGCCGGCCCCATGAGGTGACAGGCAGCCCTCGGAGGGTCCATCCCAGGGGGAGCGAGTGAGTGTGCCTGGGCTCTGCCCACACGGGTCAGGTGCCTCAGCCAGGCTGGAAACACAGGTGGCGGCAGGTGTGGTGGACTAGAGCCTCGGCCAGAGAGCCAGGGCACTGCCAGGTCCGCCGGCTGCCCTGGGGAGCACAGCCCCCCTGTACCCCAAAATCAGCTCTGTGGGAGGGTGTGGGAGGGGAGGACCGGCCCTGTGAGCAGCAGGGCTGACTTGGAGAGTCAGACCACCCTGAAAGCACTTTTGGTTGTCCAGGTAATTCTGGCTCCTGCCAGGTAGCAGGTGGGGCCAGGATGAGCAGAAGAACAGAAATATTAACTGTCGTGGCACCTTCAGTGGAACCGTGCCCTCTGCCCCCGACATGTGCGCCACGTGAGTCCGGGGTGTCACCGCTTCAGCAGCACTTTCTAGATCTACATTTAGTCCTTTTATTGTAGAATATGAAAGGCATAGCTGAGATTTTTGTCTATCTCCACCCCCTGTTTGTAAGAAGCTTCTAGCACGGACTTAGGGGAAACGATTGTGCAGACACGTTTCTCTGTGCCAGAATTAAATGAATGCAATATTAAAAATGCCTTTGAACGTGTTACACAAATTTGGAAGGATATTTATAAAATGTGCTTGGGAGCACACACTGCCCGTCCTCCCCGTGAGCAGCACGCGGGATGCATCTGTGACAGATGGAGCTGCAGGTCCTCACACCTCCTGGGGGGCCGGGCCTTGCCCCTGTGACTGCCACCAATGGCCGGTCCCTGGCCTCAGGGAAGCGGACTCCACGCAAGCGGAGTTGAGATGATTAGTGTTAACAGTATGTGCTGTGTTACTTATATTCTTATACTTAATGAAATTAAAGAAGATTTAGGTTGAATAAATATGCTATGAACTGGCTGAAGGTAAAATTAACTCTCTCTCTCTCTTTCTTTCTGAAAACACTAAGTGGGCATATTTTCACAGCAATGCAAGTGGCACTTGCAGAATATACAACCACTCAGACAACTAGCACAGTTACTTTCTGCGAACGTGTTATTTGTTATTTCAGACCACAGAGACACTAAGTTCTGGAAAAAAAAATGACATATTGTGTATCAGGCTTCCACAGCAAACAAGCTTATTAGAGCATAGTGGACATAATGCATAATATATATATCTCCAACTCCACGACACACACACACACACGCGCGCACACACACACACACACACACTCAAGCAGGGCCGGATTGTATAAAAGTTAAATGTATGTAGGAATCTCACCTCTGTTCATTAGGCCTGACACTCAGCTCTCTCCCAGTTTGCCTACGCGGGACATGAGAGCTGTACCCTATATGCCGTCTCGGTCTCATTCCTTCCTCATCTTCTGCAGCCACAGAGCTCTGGTGAGCCTCTTGCTTCCCCACAGATGAGCAGAAGACGACGTCCCTCGCATGCGCCCCAGCGGGCTTTCGGCCCCCAGGTCCCTGCGTCAGTGTGCCGAGTGCCTCTGGCAGTCGGGGAAGCCCCGAGCTCCTGAGCCATCTCTGCGTGTTTCGCCTTGATATAAACAATACAGTGAGTTTAGGTTAGGGTCGCGGCGCTGTGTATAATCTGGATGTTAAAATATTTTCATATGGTCCATGAAATGCCTCTTCTTTGCATTACAACCATGAGGTGGAAAGCTCTGCATTTTTGGAAAGGCCAAAAATTTTCTTTCAAAATAAAATATGTCACACTTGTGAATGCAGGAGAACTATTTTCAAAGAGCATCATTAGTCTTTTTCTTTCTCCTTGATTTATCTCACATTTCCTAATACCCCCCAAAATCATGTTAATAATACACCACCTGGTGGTTTTCTCATCTGCAGTATGAAGAAAGGCACCACAGGTGCAGTTATTTTGTGATAGATGTTAGCATATTAATTATTAATTGAGTGAATATGAGCTCTCGTGAATTATATAGCATTATACTGTATGAAATTATGACTGAGAATAAAATTTTATTTCTTTGGCATTTAATAAAACTGTAAACTGGTATATAATTTAAAGTCATGCAATCACAAAATTTTCAGGAAATAATAGTTTTTAATGAATAAGCAACTCAGCAAGACTAGCGATCTTGGACAACTGAAAGTTCTGTGCCTTAAGCTCTGTTATGGGAATGTTTCTTCTATACATTTTAAAGAAACACCTAGGAAGAAAAGGTACCTGTTGTCAAAAGGGACTTTGATAACCATTGTATGATTTTTTAGCCTTATAGCACATTTTGCTGTGGGTCTCAAATATGGTTTGAAAATAAATTTATGAAATATAATGTCATTATATAATGTCTCCAGAAAAACACAATAACCACCTCGACACCCCAAATTTCAAACTGAACTAAGGTGGTCATGGTGGATAGCAGGGTTAAAGGCTAAAACTGATAACTTCATGTATTAGTGTTAGATGTAAAGGAACTCAAATCTTATCAAACCAAGAGAAATAAACAGCAAGTGGCCAGCAAGAGCCATGCCTATCTCCCTGTTTCTGTGGAAACAAGACTAGGGGCAATGTGGAATTTCCACCCCAGCTGAGACCCACAGCATCAGAATCAGGACTTAGCAACAACATCACCTGGAAGATTGTGAGAAATTAGAATTTCCACCCTAGCTAAGACCCACTGCACCAGAATCTCCACTTAGCAACATCACCTGGATGACTGGGGGCTATGTGGAATTTCCACCCAGCTGAGACCCACTGCAGCAGAATCTCCACTTAGCAACATCACCTGGATGACTGGGGGCAATGTGAAAATAGCATCCCAGCTGAGACCCACTGCACCAGAATCTGAATTTTAGTGTTGTTTGAAAAACACTGGTCTAGATCATTATTGCTTGCAAATATTTGTTAAAGGAGAGAAACCTTTTGTTAATAGGAAATCTGTAAGTAGAAGATTATTGTAAAAATGAGCAATTGTGGGAATTAACTCCTTTTTGTGAATTGTGATGGGGTCTAGTCCTTTCCCTTCAGGCTGCCCACCTTACACACCTCTACCCTGGTTCCTGCTCTCTGCAGTGGGGCGTAGATTCAAAACCAGGGGTATGAATTACGTTTAGAGTTTCCAAGATATATGAAATTTACAAGTGCCCAATATTTCATAGTTCAGACTTACATTGAAGTTTATTAGAAACAGCATCACAGTGGCCTTAGCCACAGCGTGGGCGTGGTTTCAAGGTGTCAAGCCACGCACTTGTCCGGTTCAGCGGCTGTCAGACTAGGCCCATCATCACAATGGTTGGGGAATCTCACTGCTAGAATGCAGATCCCACTGGGTCAGAATTTCCAAGGGTAGTGAGTTAGCAATCTGTTTACTGAAGACATCCCCTGCTGCATTTAAAAGAGTTACAGGAAATCCAGCTACAGTCTTCAGAAGCGCAATATCATGTTTCTGAAGAGATGTTTTTTGACTCGACTTATTCCATTAAGTGCTTCAACTCTATATCTTTCAGTACAAAGCCAGGTTTTTGCTTTACATTTCTAATTCTGTATTTTCTACATTTATACAAAATGTAAGGAGTGCTAACCACTACCTGATATTACCAATTTAAGATTATTCCCACCGAAGCTAAAAGCTTCCCACACTATTATGAATTGTTTTCTCATAGAAATTAGAGCAAAAATGTTATCGCTCCAGTTTCTGTAAGAGGGTGAGGTGTTTGTGCTTTGTGCTCTGTGTGTGCTGATGCACATGCAGCCTCGACTAGGAGAAATATTTTGTGTGGTCCTAACATGTTAAAGATCATTGTTGTGTAAAATGCAAAGATGCAATAGGAAAATAAATTTTCGTATTTATTTAGTAAATTAGCCTGGCATCCTGAAGAAACTGAAAATGGGTCCTCAACATAGGAGGGGAAGAAGTAATATTCTGCATGTAACTTTCCCAGGACATTGAATCACCCATACGCCCTGTGGTGGGGACACTTATGTTTCCCCTGTGTAGAGGGAGATAATTTGTCATGCTATTTGTCACCCTGCTCTCTGATTTAGGAAAAAGGAGCAGAGAGGTACTATGAACATTTTATCTCCTTTTACGTTTTATGCTTAAAATCATACCCAGGTGCTGAAACACTGACATAGATAAGCATGACAATGGGAAGAAAAATGACTTTAAAAAGTCTCTGTCCTTGAGGTCAGATGTGTTTGGTCCCATGGGCTTGGAGATGAGGTTGCACTGATGGCAGAAAACTCTCCTACCAGCTGCAAAACTTGCAAGAGCCTTCTGTAAGGAAGGGAGAAAGCATATTATTGCTTTTAAGTATTCTGACACACATTCAAAGAGTAAGAAAGACTTTATTCAGGACTTTTGCGACAGGTGTCCAAACTCTGTTGACTGGGGAGAGAGAAGGAGCTCAGATAGATATAGGAGCAGCCAGGGCAGGTGCGGCCCGGCAGGGTGGGGCCCGTGGGTGGCGATGCCCAGGAGTGGGTGCTAGGAGCCAACCTGGAGGGCTCTCACTGCAGGCAGGGGGCATCAGGTGTCTGCCCAATGTCCAGGGTGGTCAGATACCAAAGCTAAGAGGTTCCCACCAAACAGAACAGGATTCCGGCTTGAACCGAGCTCTGCAGGCCCAGCAAGGGCAGAGGCCGAGGTCAAGGCTAGTGGACAGGAGAGGTCGGAGGAGCCTGGCTCAGGTGTGGCCCGGGGGAGAGTCTTTGCCATGTCCGCTGTGAAACCCAGCCTGACTAGACAAAGAGACCCCGACAATGTATTTTAAGGACTGGGAAACAATATTTGTGCTGACTCGGCAGTTATTTGGAGGGCCTCAGAAATGCCTGCGTGTCGGAGGAAGGTGCTACTGTGAGTAGAGCATAAATACTGACCGGAGGGGAAGTCTGGGAGCAAAGCATGTGCCCCTCTGCAAGACCAGGCTTCTCTTAGCTTTTGTGCTTTGACCACACAGATGGAAAAGGCGTCGTTCCCCGGCACTCTCCAGCCAGGACGCACAAAGCCCAGCGAACAAAGGCACCTGCCCGGCTGCCGGCTGCTCTGGGGCGGCTCGGAGGCCGGCCCTGCGCCGTCACTGCTGTCTCCGGAGGCCACAAACTGCATTAGTTTGAATTACCAAGTCAGAACTTTATGTGCACTCATCTCCCCACGGTCTTTAGCATTTTTATGTCATAATCCCGCCATGGCCCCCTCCCCACATGCCATTACATTATTGAAAAATTCTCAGCGGATGTCATCGGAAGATGGATGTGGCCGGTCCCTGGTGTTTGGGCTGGAATCTGAATACTGCTGGGCTTCACTGAACACACTGAGGGAGGAAGAGTCAGCTAGGAAAATAGGACAGGGGCCAGCAAGGGTGGTCTCCTCCTCTGCTTCCTGGGGCTCACGGGTGCACGGTCTTCACTAGTGGAAGACACACCTTTCCCTCCCGAGCGTTGGCCGGGAAGCCTGGGGCAGGGAAGTTGGTGGGAAGGACGTCAAGCCCACAGGGTGTTTGATCTCAGGGCAGCAGACCAGCACGGGCGAGCTCACCGCCCTAGCGTGTACCTGTTCACGCAGGAGGCACTGGTGTGTCCCTGCGGGAGGAGCCCGGTGCGGTGCTGGGAGGACGCAGGTGCTCTCTCTGCAGCCAGGGCTCCTGGGGACAGGTGTACAAGGGGCATGTACCAGCAGGAAGAGAGAAAAAGCCAGCCCAACAGGGCCTGGCAGGGACCCCAGTGCAGGTGCCTTTTGAAACGGAGACAAGAACATGTCCACAGCGCAAAGCCAGGTGTGGGCAGAGGAAGCTGCTATGCAGGCCGGGCCCAGGAACGAAGCCGGCAATTGCAGGGTGGAGTGAGAGGGGCAGGTCCAGACAGTGGGATTGAGGAAACGGGTCACCATCTTGTGCCCATAGGGGACCAGGCGCCCCTCTAAGGCCTCTCTCTGTGCGTCAGGAAGAGCCTATCCTAACCTGGTGCAGAGGCGCAGACTGGGCGGAAGAAAGCAGAGCCAGGCGAGCTGTGGAAGGGCTTGTCGAGCGGGCAGCCTCCAGGGAGCTGAGATGGCAGACGGAGCAGGCGCTGAGGGCCACGAGCACGTGGGAGGGAAACTCCCCAGGGCACCGGGAGACCCTCAGCACCTGGCGATGATAGGATTGGGGGAAGGAGGAAGGCTAGCTCCAGGCAAGCATCCAGCACAGTCCGTGGTCAGACACGCAGGGGACATGGGGATGGGATCATTTTGGACACAGAGAGTGTCAGGTCTGGGGATTTGCAAAGCAAAGACATAGGAGCCGGAGATCTAGAACGGGGTAATCCTCCGACCCTGCATGACCCGTGATGACAGGCGAGCCCGGGAGAGCTCAGAGCATCCAAGCACAGGCCTGGGGATGAGCAAGGACAGCGGGAGGCAGGGGAGGCGGAAAGTGGCTTCTGCAGGCAGCCTTCGGGGGAGCGGCAGGGTGGTGTCCCTGGTGACAAGGGGGCCAGGCAGAGGGCGAGAAATGAACTCAGGAGCACAGGTGCCCTGTGGAAGGCTGGCAGCAAAGGAAGCCGGGAGAGAGCAGTGGTCGGAAGAGAAGCCAAAACAAGGAACGAAACAGTGTTTGTGCTTTTAAAATGGTCCCACTGGAGCACAGTTTGAGATTGAGAGAAGGATCCATGGAGAAAAAGAAATGGAAAGTATCGAAGAGGAAGAGTCACGGCTTATAAATACGAAAGAAAATAATAGTTTCTTCTCACCTGCTTTTGTTCAGGGTTGAAAGTTGGAGATATTTCAACTTTTGCTTTGTCCTCTAGGACCTCCTCAATATGAAAAAAAAAAAAAAAAGAAAGAAAACCAGTGATTGGGTTGGCGGTCAGCCCACATGCTGTAGTTTGAGCAGGGCGACAGCCAACCCCAGGCTGGTCTAGGAGCATCTCGTGTCTGTTTGCAGGCAAGTGCAGGTCCTCGGGGAGCTCCACCGACGAGGACAACTACCCTGCCCCAAGACAGTGGACATCTGAGCCCGTTGTGTGACGCCTGTCCCCACACTGTCTTTGTGACATTGCACAAAGCCTGTCCATGCCTCAGTTTCCTCATCTGCAAAGTAGACTTTGGGGGCAAAGTACTTATGATAGTAGATTTATGCCCCAAGGCATTATTGTATGGGTTTAGGGACAAACTGATGCATCCGACATTAGGATAGTTTTTTTTGACCCCACATGTTCACTTGTTGTTGCTATTAAGCATGTCTTGCATTCATTCATTAATTCTGAGATTTGACTATACCGGGGGCTCATTTGTTTACTATCTAGTTACTTTATAGATGGTTTTCTTTTACATTTTCTTCTTTCCCTAAAAAAGCCTGGGTATGTCTTGTCAGTTATCAGATGTTATTGTGGCATATATTGCCACCAAGTGTTACAACAGAAATGTGTCGTTAATTAGTTTACAGAAATCCTATTCTGTACACATAGGTGGAGGTCGTGCTTCACTTCAAGGTAAATTTCCAGGCTGAAACCTTTCAATCATAGCAGGAGAATTTAGTTGGTGATTATACACGACATTAAAGGACTTCTTACCATGCAAAACCATCTGAGTTCCTTGGGGCTGCCAGAGTTAGAGATCATGGCCCAGGTGACATAGGACTGTCCTTTGAAGGTGGGTCAGAGTGTAAGAAAGACCACTGCTCAAATGATGCCAGACCTCTGAGAAAATGTGACTTGACACATGAAAGTTCGTGCATTTTCAGCGCCAAAGTGAAAACTTTATTTGATTCTTTTGTTTTACCTTTCTGAGTTTGCTTTGGCCAAAACCTCAAAGCAGTTTGTAAGAGAAATAATGTCGAGAGCACTAAACTCGGGGAGGCTGTGTGTGTGTGTGTAGGGGGGGTGTTACCTCTCAGGGACATGTCTGCTAGGGAAATGCATTTCCTATGACAATCTCAAACCCAGTGACATTTTATTCTGGGCAGGGATGACAGTGAGACCCTCAGCATCACATTGGACTTCAATACACTTTAAGGCCAGAAGACGTCTCTAGCTGTCTTTTCACAGTGAGTGTGTCGGGGCCTTAAGAAGTCACATCGCTTTCCCGGGGTTGAACCGATTTGAGCATCGGTCCTTATGTGACTTGTCATCAGAACGCTCCTTTGTTCCCACTGAGAGCTCCTGCGCATGGCCTCACCCAGTCAGTCATCAGATCAACTTGTGCCAGTGTCCCAGCCGTCCTCAGGCAAACCATCCCAGCCTCAGTGGGACTGGAGGGGGTTGGGGGTGCTCCTTGCTTCCCTTAGCCCTGGGGGGCTCATGTCGGGCCCCCTCTGTACCCACAGGACTCAGGGCTGCTCTCTCCAGCCATGGATTCGCCAGGACCACATGGGAACCCTCTGTGCCAGCCACAGGCTGTACCTGCTCTGCACCTGTCTGACCCTCTGCCTCCCTCGAGAGTATCTGCGTGGCCCTCCCCAGTTTGCCCCCTCCCCAGACTGCCCCCTCCCCGGACTGCCCCCTCCCCCGACTGTCCCCTCCCCGGTCTGCCCCTCCCCGGACTGCCCCCTCCCCACTCTTCCCCTCCCCGGACTGCCTCCTCCCCTGACTGTCCCCTCCCCGGACTGCCCCCTGCCCCGACTGTCCCCTCCCCAGTCTGCCCCCTCCTCGGTCTGCCCCCTCCCCAGTCTGCCTCCTCCCCAGACTGCTGACTGGGAGGCTCTCCCCTTGCCAGCCATCCTGCTCTTCCCACCACATCAGAGCCTGCCGGCCTCCGGCACCCTTCCCATTCCCACACCTGGCACGGATTTCAGCCGGGCTGGGCCCCTCTCCTGACTTGCTACCACGACACTGCACTCACGTGGACGGTGGCCTTTCAGATCAACAGTGGAGCAGGGGCCACTGGTCCCACTGCAACTGATCTTTTCTTCTCTTTTCTCTTCTCTTTTATGTTGACTTTTTGTTTCCTCCAATTATAATTATTCTTGCAATGTCCTGGAATCTTCTACAGTGCTTTTTGATGTTGTTGTTGGTTTTTTCTTTTTGCAGAAATTGCGGATATCCATTTTAAATTAACCCAAGAAAAGTGTGTCCTTCTGCGGTTTACAGAGTTTTTTTGCCTAATAAATGGATATAATTAAAAAGCCACATGAACAAGGCTTTGGACTTGTTCAAGCTTTTCATTGTAAAAGAAGCAGAAAAAAAAAAAATCAATGTACATTTTCTAAGAGTTCCTAAATATCCTCACATTATCGTGCCCTGACTTTCTGTTCATACTGTCCTGCTTCATCAGCCAAAACATTGCTAACGGCCTTCTCAAGCCACACAACCTCACCTTCCTCTGATAAACATTTATCTCATCTCAGGGAAGTTCTGATTCTTCTTTGCTCAAACTCTACCTATGTTAAATTCTAACTTGTAAAATTAATTTTAACCTAGTCCTTTGGTTATTTGTGGGCATAGAGTAACAACTGGTAATGTTACTATGAACATGACTACTGACCTCTTCTTATGGTTATTAATTTATCACCATTTAAATACGGCTGTGTGCACGTAAATTAATTAAAGTGGTAATATGTTGGCACAATGTCTAACGCCTCAAGCAAATTTTGCAGAAAGCATTAATGCATTGATCAGAGGCAGGAGTGTTTTACATAAAGTTTGAGGAGTGAAGGTTTAAGTGTGCTCATTCCACACCTTTGCTCGTCGAACAAAGCTCTGTCTGTGGGCTGGTCCTGCCCTGAGTGGCAGAAGGCACCACAACTTATAGCCCTGCACCTGGGGCCTTACACGCTGCTGGGACAGTTGACATTTGAAAATATAATTATTGTATAATGTTAAAAGGTATTGGTAGGGACGACGAACAGAGGGCTTGGGAAATCCAAGGGAGAAAAAACTAATGACTCATTTTGCACGCATGACAAACAGCTGCATGAAAAGACAATGTTTTCCCTAAAAAATACGGAAACCTGAGAAAACCGTGCCCAAGATGGCTGCTCTCGCCAGCGAAAACTGTGTTGCAGTGAGACTTTCACTGTCTGGCCCCCACATGCTCCTCCAAGCCCTTGGACATGCGGCTTGGTTTCAGCACAAGGGTCTGAGTGCGGTTAAACGTGCAGGTCTGCGGCAGGGTCTCCGGGCACCTGACAGAGCAGTGAGCAGCCTTTGTCAGGGTCGCCTGCCCCTCTATGTGCCTGTGGCTGCAGCCCAGCCCCGAGCCCTGCCCACCCTCTGTGGGCCCAGGCCACCGGCCTGCCTCTGTCACTCCCACGTGGCAGGGGGACTGGAGTCCGACAGGCCCAAAGAAGGAGAGCCACGTGCCCGACTTTCTGGGCACAGGTGGGAGAAGCTGCCACTTCCTCACGGAAGGCCGTGGGTGGTCCTACAGCCAGCGCCCCCACGTAGCTGCATCTACAGTCACTTGTATCTGGACCTACTCAGCACTGGTTTCTAATCACCGTGTCCCCACAAGGATATGACAATCTCAGCTTCTGGCAAAAATCCAGATTTAGTTCTCAAAGTCCCAAGAGACCTAAAGTAATTTAGCCTCACAGCAGCCCGCCGACGTGGCAGCGGCGAACGGCACCATCCCCCTGGCGGGAGGGACCTCCTCGGGCTCGGAAGTCCCATCCACGTCCAACGCCGCTTTCCATGGAAAGTTCCTCAGTGCCCTTCCCCAGTTTAAAGTAATGTCTCCTTCTGTTTTCACAGGGTTTGGTTCGTCTCTTCCGCACATGGCGTGTCCGGGAGCCTCGGGTTTCCCCGTACCGCGGTGTAAGTGCTGAGGGTGGGTGCTTCTGTGTCCGCAGCCTCCGTTGGCAGCACGCAGTAGGCTTTGGGAAATGCTTGCTTGACTGAAAGTCTAAGCCTTTGCAGGAGACAGAGGACCAGTGCCGGGAAAGAAGAATGTTGGACTCGTAGCAGTGGAAATATTTTAAAAAGAAGATGTGAGAGCTTAAATAAATAGACTCTGAATTTAATAATTGCTTAAGAATTTCTTAATTTTTTTCCTTCTGTATTTCTTAGAAAAGTTGAAGGTTGCTGCAAGAAATTAATTAAAAAAATTGTTTCTTGATCTCTACCCAGGGCTATTTGAACATCTGAAACTTTAGTTGAGTTGTGGGTGCTTTGTGTGTGTGTGTGTGTGTGTGTGTTTCCCACCAACAGTTATAGTGTCTTAAGGATCCGTAAGGAAGTTTCTAGCCCACCACCCAACTTTAACTTCCAGAATATTAGGAGCGAAGCCTGAGGTCACGTGAGTGATCTACCCAATCTAAAAAGCTTCGACATCTGGCCACAGTCACATGCTGGGTTAATCCAATTAGATGGAAATGGTAGTTTTTAAAGAAAACAAAGCTCATGCTGAGTTTTGGCAGAAAACTTGGTAGGGTAAATGAGAGGCTCCTTTTCAGAAACCACTGGTCCTGGTCACGTAAGTAATTGAGTTTAAACAAACTAGTGCTTCGAGGTGAACAGGTCAGTCAGCGCAAGCTGCTGTTTTACAGGGGTCCTCCATGTAATTGGGGAGGGTGCGGCCCCCGTGGGAACAGGCACGCTAGCCCATGAGACTCCACGCTCTGGCTGGGGTTGACTGTCCTTTAGTCATCTTTTCTGTCTGACTCTCCTTCAAACGCCTGAGTGCTATTATTTTGAGCCCAAGTTCTGACCTATTCTCATTTGATTGAGCTACATAGAGATAGCATTATGCACATCAGAAACTTACCTCACTGCAGGAGGGATTTTATCAGCATGGAGTAAAATTAACTCTTGCAAACTTGCCCTACTAATCCTATAAGCAAATAAGAATGAGGATCAAATTCCAGTTTCTGGGAGGAAGTTCCTTAGTTCTATCCATCATCATCATCATAGCATATTTTCATAAGGGAAGATGTTCTTACTAACCTTTATGCAAATATTGAACCAACAATTAGTTTTTAATGCACATTTTGAGACTTATTTGTAGACTTACAGAAAAATTGTGAAGATAGTACAGATATTTCCCATATGTCCAAACCTACGTTCCTGTGTGATTGACATCCCACTTTGACATGCCACAATAACACGGCCACTGCTGATCCATCGTCATTAACTGGAGTCCACGGTTTATAGGCGTAGCCTTAGTGTAACCCAAGCACCTTCTGTTCCAGGGCCCGTCCATGGTCCCACAGTCCCTTCAGTCCTCATGTCTCCTTAGCCTCCTCTTGGTTGGGACACTTTTCCAGATTTTTCTTGTTTTTGATGGCCTTGACAATTCTGAGGAGTAGGTCAAGTATTTTAAAGGTTGTCCCTCAGTTGAGATTTGCCTAATGTTCTAGTGATTAGGCTGGTGGTGTCGGTTTGTCACAAGAACACAGAGGTCACACCCACTCTCATCCCTTCATGTCAAGGGGACCACTGTTAGCCTTGACCCTGCTCACCAGGCTGAGGTTGCATTTGTCAGTTTTCTCCACTGCAAAGTCTCCCCACTCCCTTTGCTTGCAGTATTCACTGGGAAAAAATTGCTATACACAGCCCACCCCTAAGGAGCAGGGAGCTATGCTCCCATTCCTTGAAGGTGAAGTATCTGCACAAATTGTTTGGAATTATTCAGTGCTGCTACTTTCTCTCTAAGTGCTGCTTTTGCTTCACCTCAAACACTTTGATTATTCATGTTTTCGTATTCCTTTAGTTCAATGCATATTTTAAATTTCTATTAAGACTTCTTATTTGACGCACAGGTTATTTATTCATTTATCTATTTATTATTCTTTTATTTGCCAGTTTTCAGGATAATGAATTTCTTCTTTAACATGCTCCAAAGACAGCACATTAGTTTTCTTTTTAGAAAAATATCATTTTTAACTTATAGATTTAAACATATTAATGTTTGAGGAGCCAAGTTGGAGAACCAGGAAAGTAATTCAGTGTGAGTCCAAAGGCCTGAGATCCTGGAGCTCCGATGCTCTGATGTCCGGGGCAGGAGAGCCTGGGTACTGGGTGTCCCAGCTCCAGGAGAGAGAAAACTTAACTCTTCCTTCACCTTCTTCTTCTATCTCAGACCTCAGCTGGATTGGATGGTGTAGATTGGTGAGAACAGAACTTCTTCATTCATTCTGACTCAAGTTCTAATCTCCTGCAGAGATATCCTCACAGACACATTCATAGGTTATTTAGATAATGTGTTCCTTAATTTCCAAATAATTGGGATATCCAACCCTCTTTCTATTATTGATTTCTAGTTTAATCCTGTTGTGATCTGAGAACACACTTTGTATGGTACGTAGTATTTTAAATTTGTTTATATGGCCTTATGACACATAATGTAGTTGATCATGGTGAGTGGTCCATGCCAGCTGGAGAAGCAATTGTATTCTGCTGTTGTTGGAGAGACCATTCTATAAAAGTCAATTAGATTGAGCGGACTAATAGTTCTGTTTAGGTCATTTGTATTCTTTTTAGTTTTTTGTCTACTTGATCTATCAATTTCTGCCAGAGTGGTATTAAGATTCCAAAAATAAGTGTTGTTACATCTTTTTCTCTTTTCAGTTCTATCTGTTTTTGCTTCTTCACATATTTTGATGTCCTACTGTTAGCTACGTAGAGATTTAGAAATACATGCCTTCTTGGAGAATTGAACACTTTATCTTTATGCAACATACCCTTTTATACTTGTTAAATTCCCTTGTTATGAAGTCTTTATCTGAAACTAATATAATCTCTCCAACTTTCTTCTTGATTAGTGTTAGCCTGATAAATCTTTCTCTATTACTTTACTTTTAACGTCTATGTTTTTATATTTAAAGTTGCTTTCTTATAGACAAAAAAATAGAGGTTTTTATTCACTTTTGAAAGCTGTTATGACAATCTCTGCTTTTTTAATTTATCTATTTAGGCCATTCACATTTAAAGTGACAGTCGGGTTAATTTCTACCACTTTGGTAATTATTTTCACCAGTTACATTTATTATTTACTTCTTTCTTCCCTCTCTCTTTTCCTACCTTCTCTAGTTTTAATTGAAAATTTTTGTGATTCCATTTAATCTCTTTTCTTTTCTTATCATATCATTTATCTCTTATCATATCAAGTATACTATTTTTAAAAAAACCTTTTGGCGATTGACCTAGAGTTCCAACATGCGTTTTAAGTAATCTAAGCCCACCTTCGAATACCACTGGGCCACCTGCCATGTAGTGCGGGCTCCTCACAGCAGAGCACTCCTGGGTCCTCCCTCAACACCTGGGAGATGCTGTTGTCCGTTTCTCACCCATATGCCATAGTCACCTCATGCAAAGGTACTATTGTCACTTTAAATAAACAGTTATCTTTAGATCAATTAAGGATAACAAAAATAAAAGTGGTTATTTTACCTTCGTTTATTCCTTCTCTGGTGCTCTTCTTTGCCTTATACAGATCCAAGTTTCTGACCTTCATTGTTTTCCGTCTCCCCAGAGGATGGCTCTTCACGTGTCAGAAAGGACACAGCCATGGGGACACATCCCTCAGATTTCGCTTGTTTGAGAAAGACTTTCTACTTCCTTCGCTTTGAAGGTGAATTTCCCTGAGTGTGGAATTTAGGTTGGTGGTTTTGTTTTTCAGCATGAAATATTTTACCCCACTCTCTCCTTGTTTCCATGGTTCTGAGGAAATTCTCCTGTAATTCTGGCCTGAGTTTTGCTTAATCTGGCTTCTTTCAAGATTTTCCTTTGTATTTGATTTTCTGCAGTTTTCATATGTGATTAGGTCTCTGTGTTGGAGTGTGTTTATTCATCTTGCTTGGTGTTCTCTGAGCTCTAAATGTGGAGTTTTGTGTCTATTACTACTATAGAAAGTTCTTGGCCTTCGTTACTTCAAATATTCCTTTGGCTCCATTTTCTCCTACCTGTGGTATTCCATGTGTGTGAGAGCGTGTCTGTGTGTGTGTGTGTGTGTGTGCACCTTCTGAAATTGTTCCATAATTCTTGAATATCCTGTTATATTTATTTCTTCCTCTTTTTTTCTCCTACAATCATGTTCGGGAAGTTTCTATTGATTCATCTTCAAGGTCATTTATTCTTGTGACTTCTCCAAAAGTCCTGTGCTTTTGTACGGTTTTGATTTTTAGCATTGTCTTATTCTTTCCTAGAGTTTCCATCTCGTTGCTTATGTCACCCTCTGTTCTTGCATGTGGCCACTATTTCATTATGTCCCGTAGCATATTCATCATAGGCATCTTAAATTCCCTGTTTGATATTTCTAATGTTTGTATCATGTATGAATCTAGCTTTCTTTGTCTCTTCAGAATTCCTTTTTTTTTTCTTTCTTGCCTTTTGTCATGTCTTGTAATTTTTGGTTAAAAGCTAAACACGTTCTGTGTGGTACCACAAAAAGCTACTGGCACCAGAATTTTGGCTCTACCGGCCTGTATGTCAGGTAGGCAGGTCTCACCTGTCCCTTTCCATGTCTGCCTGTGTCTCCACATTTAAGGGTGACAGTTTGCCCTGTAAATTCAGTTATTTTTTAGGTCAGAGAAAGTCATTGATTTTCTTATTTGTCCATCTTTTTTCTTGTTGTAAGAACAGGAATTGTACCTTTCATGTTCTTTATATATTGAAACTGAAATCAAAAGTTCAATAACTAGATTTTTATCCTATTACATAAACAACAATAAAAAATATCTCTGTGCTTCATCTGACCAAGATACAGGTAAACGGACACTTTACTCCATGTCTACCACAGGTATGAAGCAGTGCACATTTTTGAATGAAATTAGCTATAAAGTTTTTAGTTCTAATAAAATATTGGATCCAATATGCCCACTTTTGTAACTGTAGCCCATAAAAATCAATGCACATATATAACAGTAAATATGTAAGAATGTATACTGCAGCAGAAGATTAAAATAATAACACCAACTTGTAATACTCTAGAAAGAACCAATATGGCCACTGACATGGGGGCTGGTTGAATAAATGATGGAACATCTGTGCTGTGGCAAGTTGTACAAAAGGCCTCAATTTTTTAACCCTCTTATAACCTTTACCTTTGCCATGTAAATGTGCCACTCTCCCTCTCTGTCTCTGGGGTCAGCTGTGAGACTTGCTTTGGTGACTAACAACACAGAACATCAGCATACATGACACAACGAGCCGCTTAGGAAGCATTTGCAAGACTGCACTTGCTATTGGCTCTGGAGCTTCTGCAGCCACTGCAAGAACATGCCTGGGCTAACCAACTGGAGGAGGAGGGACACACAGCTGAAGAGGCCACCCCACATCCCCAGTCTGAGCCCCCTTAGATCAGTTGGCAGCCAGATGGCCCCCTAGACACGCAAGCAAGCCCACAGGCTGCCTAGGCAACTACCCCAGCTGCATGCACAAGAAACATTCATTCTTGTATGTCCCTTAAGTTGTGTGGTTGTTTATTCCACAGAATTATTGCAGCAATGGACAGCTAACACCCCATGCCTATTTTTAAAAAGTAATCTATCTATGGACCTAGAAAGAGACATATTACATATTGTCAAAATTTTCAAAGCCAAGTTGTACAGATACATATGTTTTCTAAACATGTGCACACATGACTGGGAGAACACGGCAGTAGGCGTGTGGGATATGACCCAGACGTGAGGGGAATGCACGGCCTCCCGGCGATCCAGGAAAGGAAAGGATGAATGAGGAGAGATTATTAACGTCTCTGTATGCTTCTTTAGATTGTTCCACTATCCCTGCAAATATCACCTTTTCTTAAATTTGTAAAATTCTAATAGAAAAAAAATTAGCTTGGTTTATTTTTGGAAATTTAAAAAAAAATACATCTTGAAAATACTTTAGTTTTTTCCTCTCTTTTTTCTTATAAAGCATACTGGTTAGTATTTTTCCTGTGGATTGCCTCTTAGTTTTTAACACCCAACATCTTATCAGGTACATATTTTTCAATAAAATGTTTTTTGGCCAATGATAATACAGGAAAATTTTATAATGATATCCTCAAATTTCAACAAATATTTTTAACAAAATGAAGTGCCAGAAAACTGTTGAGCAACTTTCCAAATACAACTAGGCATTCATCAGAACCACATGGAGCCCTTTTGCCAAGCGGGCCGAGGTCACTGCGGTGCGTGTTCGCGGATGCACCGGTACCCACGGCCCGAACACTGGCTCCCGGGGTGAGAACCACCCTCTGCCCTGGTGCGTCGGTACTGGCTGCTTTCCCACGTGTTTTTGTGGTTAGACCTTACTCTTGCCTAGTTCTCATTGGAAAAAAATGGTGGTACAATTGTTGAATGAGGAGCAAAATGAGTAAGAGAACTGATTATAATAAAAAGGAAGATACTGCAAACAAGCAGCTGTCCACAACCACAGTAACTGGACACCAGGAAGCAGTGTTGTAAGCATTTTCCACCCTAACGTGATAGTTTAATTGTGTGTCTGTCATGTTTTATATTATTATTAGCTGTAAGTTTTGGACCGATGTGTCATATGCTATAATTTTTCCTATGTACAACATTTGGAAATAGGCACCCACTTAGCATCTGGCAGAGTGATTGCTAGGAATGGACTCTTGACAGTCAGTGCATGAGCTGGGTGAGCGGACGGGGGTCCCTGCATATAGTTTCCTTAAAAGCTGCACTGGGAAGTTTAGGCGAACTCAGGGCCATGACTGGCCCGTAGGCTCGTGTCTGTGGACGGGGATGAGTCACAGTGCCGTGCACGGCTTCACAGCTGGGTGAGGGGGTGGAGGTGGAACTGTCCCCCCACCCCAGACAGTGCCCCCATGAGGAGCCACCGGTGCAGAGGTTGTGAGGGGGAGGCAGAGCCAGTGGTGTGTGTCAGACACGGACTGCATGGTTTGCACACAGGATTGCTGACTTTTCAAGCCATGAGACAACGAGGTAGTCACCATTTTCCAGATGTCACAGACATTGGATTATTGTCCAGACAATAAAGCGAGACAGGTGAAGTACCCTGCCCGCCCTGCCCAAACTTACACACCTAATTAGTGTCAGGACCAGAACCCAAATTCAGGTCTGTCTACCGGAGCAACTTTCCTGACAAGGGCTGGAAGTTGCCATGAAAGACCAGCACAGCAAGTCAGGTGTGCATGGGAGCCGCTGCCACTGGCCAATTCAGTAGGATTTTGTGTCTGGGGGTTGGAGGGAGCAGAGCGGGAGAGAGCGGGGACGGGGGGCAGACAGCGAGCAAGTTCCAGAGATGAAGGTGAATATTCCGTGCTTCTCTGGAGAATGGAAAGGACATGAAGAGCTCAGTGATTCTCGATGGCCGATTTGACAGCAAGGACAGTGAGTGGCTGCAGACAGAAAGTCAGCCCTGGACGCAAGGCCACTAGTTCCTCAATGCAAAGTGAATTGGTAAAGATAATAGTAGCGTCAAGTTGGGGAAAAGAAAAGAAGTGATCGAACCGTGAAAACCCACGAGCACAAGACGACAGCAGAGGTGTGAAGACACATTCCCTGCCCCAGCCTGCCAGGGACGGGAAGCCAGCCCCAGTCACACAGTGCCACTTTATCTGCCCAGAAGGGAGCCGGCTGGGTGAGCGCGTGGTCCTCAGGGGAGAACGCAGCCAGGGGCCTGCGACGCCGGCACGGATCACGCTGGACACAGCCGTCGGAAGGCGAACATGGCCACACTTCCCAGGGCTGGGCCCTCTCCCTGCGCAAATCCAGTCTAACCAACCTGAAGAGACAAATGTATAAAGTGGAATAAATTTGTTATTATGCAAATTGTCATTGCTAACAGGACCTGGCACCCCTGCTCTGGCCAGTCCACCCTGTCCCTATGGGGAGACAACACAGGTGGGCAAATCGTAGTCCGGAGGCAGGGAGCATTCAGGGAGGGGTGCGGACACGTGGCCCGAAGGCCCCACGCATCGGCTCCACGTGGGAGCCTCGCTGCTCCCCCCGAGGCGTCCCCTCTGACCGGCCGCCCCGAGAACCCCTGAGGGACGACCCGGCCATTCACTGACTGGAGTCCTGAGCCGAGGACGGGTGCACCTGGGCTCCGTGGAAGCCGGTTCAGCAACTGGCCTGACACCTCCCTGAACCTGCGGGCCCCTCAGAGCTCTGCACCCACGGCAGACACCATATATATGTGGGATAATTCAATCAGGTAAGTTGTGAGGCCCTGATGGAACTTTCATTGTTAGTGTAGACTCAAGTATCAGTGAGAGATCACGGCCTGGGGGAGGGAGTGCAGCCCTGGCTGCAGAGCAGGCCCCGCAGGCGTGGCTGGGTTGAGTTGCTTTTGCCGGGGCAGCCAGCCTGCGAATGTGCACATCCTTCCTGAAAAGTTCTCTCTGTCCCTTAGCCTGCATCACTCACGTGCATTTTAGTGACTGACACTAGCTGGGTTCTTGTGTTCCCTCCAACTCCACGGATTGAAGCCCTAACCCTCAGTGTGGTGGCGTTTGGAGTTGGGAACTTTGGGAGGTGATCAGGGTTAGATGAGGGTGGGGCCCTCAGGGGGGAATTAGTGCCCTTATAAGAAAATACATCAAAGATCTCTCTCTCTGAGAGAGAGAGGACACGGTGAGAAGGCAACCGTCTGCAAGCCAGGATGAGGTTCTTACCAGAACCCGACCTTGCTGGCACCTTGGTCTCAGACTTCCAGCCTCCAGAACTGCGAGAGAACAGATTCTGGTGTTTGAGCCCCCAGGCTATGGTGTTCTGTGATGGCAGCCGAGGTGACCAAGACAACATTTACTTCCAATTCTGTTATTATTCACAAGTCATGAATACTTTTCCAAATTGCTATAGATGATCCTAAAATATTTTATTACTGGCACCTACAGTTCTGGGGTATAACAGTAGCTGGTAAGGGAACTAGCTCTCATTAAGTGAGTTAGTCCATGACCCGGTTGGTCCAAAATTCAGTCAGTACAGCATCTCTGCAAAAATAACAGCCACTGGAGCACTGAAATCATGGGCCAGCTCTCCTATTGCACGTAATACGGTCTATAATTTTTATTTCCTTTAGCAGTCTATTTATAAATATTGACTTCAATGGGTTCAACAAATTAAAAGTAAAAACACAATTCTCTCCCCTAAAGAGCACCTACCATCCACACCCCCGTGTTTGGCATCGTGCTGTGATGCTCACGGCCCCCACAAACCTGCAAACCAGGCATTGTCCTCCCAGGCGCTCGTTAGCCTGTGGCTCCCTCCCCCTGGGGGGCCTCTCAGGCTGCAATGGGGAGCTGAGCTCAATGCAAACCTGCATGCACAGTGATGAAAGAGGAAGCCCTACCCTGAACCCTGCAGACTGAGGATGCACAGTTTGAACTTCATGGGAAAAAGACATAATTTCGGTTTCTCCTCAAAACTTTGTATCAAGAGCACAGTGCAACTGTGCACAAGTTAACGAAGTCTCAGGCCTTATGGCTGGACGAACCATTCCTGACCTAGGGAGTCACAGGGCATGAAGATCCCGGGTGCTCAGGTCACACCAGCAAGGAAGGTGACATCCCAGGGTGGGGCAGGGGTCTGGCGTGCAGGGAGCAGCCTGCTCTGGACGTGCAGTGCCCTGCAGAGGGTGTGGAGCGTTTGTCCCCTAAGACTGAGCCGCCTGCCCTCCCGGGAGCAGCCCCTGTCTTCTTGAAGGAAAAGGGCAGAGATTTTCTGCGAATCACTCCAAAAGCCGAGGGAACGAAAGGGGTAGTTGTGAGTCTCAGTACGATGCTGGGCACTGAGCAGGGGGCTGTCTGGGCTGGATGACACCTTTTCCAGATGGCACCTGGCCCTCGTGGTGGTGGCTGGTTTAGACCAGGCACGCCCGCCATCTGCACGGACCAGCGCCCGTGGGCCTGGGCACTGCACCTGGCGCGTGGAGGCCGCCCCTCTTTAGACTCCGACCTGCCCTGGGGGCACAGGAGCCTGGGCGAGAGCTCAGGGGAGTGGCAGAAATGCTGGTGTCGTGCTGGGCACGCAGCACCTCCAGCGGAGCAGAGCAGCCAGCAGGCTTACTGCACACTTGCAGGACCGCCGCCTTCCAGGCTGAGGAAATTAGCAGAGACCACCCAAAGGTAAGTGAGCAGAGATATTTATTCAGAGCTCTTGGAGCCAGGGAGTCAGCTACCCGTGACTTGCATTTGTCAGGGACTCAGGGCAGGCAGGTGGAAGCTTTGTGGTGAGGAGAAGGGGGGTCTTGGGGTGCCCGGCCGAGGGGCCGTGTCCTAGGGAAGCCGGGGGTGGCCCGCTGGAGGCCCAGCACCCTGTGGGATTGGTCACAGGGGCATAAGGGCTTTCTCTTGCTGGCCCTGAGCTGCAAGCAGGGTAGGAATGAGGAAAGCTGGGAGCCCTTGGTTACGTCCTGACCACTCCAAGCCGGCTGCTGCAGGTGTCGTGAGTCGACTTTGGGGCAGGCTGTGGCAGAGGTCGTGGGTCAGAGCTCTGTTGTCACCTGACCACAGTCTGAGGGCACCGTTGGTGTCTCAGAGCCTTCTCGTGCTGGGATGGGGCCATCAGCTTCCCTCAGTGGACGCGGGCAGGAAGCAGGATGCCGTGACCCAGAAGGCCCCGCGGGAGCTACAGAAACGTCTGGAGGTTCCGGCAGGACTGCGGTGCCTTGGCCGGAGCGAGGTCCTCACCGTTTGGGTGAAAACTGTAGCCATGTCACCTGGGCGCCTGCCCCTGTCACCCTCCAACCCTGTGGGGGCTCATCTCAGTGAGAGAAGGATGGGCTGTTTAATTTATGACGAAGGTGACATTTTAGTTCCACTTAGTGCAGGGACAAGGAAAGCTCCCGGCCTCCCTGCGTTGAAGTTGGTATTTCACAAAGCCAGGATTGTGCCTTTTAAATACTCGCGGGGGCAGAAAAGCCCCTCGTCGCGGGAAAGTCCTCTGTCTCTATTAATTGTTCTGTGGCTAATACGCCCCAGAATGACACATCCTTAACCTAAGGGCCCCATAACGTTTTTATAAGCCATTTAATCTCCAAAGAAAAGACTACTACAGCCACTTCTGCATAAATCACACTCAAGCATGGCTTCTGTCCTTTCATGTTAATAAAATTCCGTAACCACCACACAGAAAGTACCCAAGCCCCCTACACCTCGGCAGCATGCGTCAAGTCAAAACAGGTGGATTAAAAAAATAAGTCATTTCCATTTTTGTGTTTGACTCACTATATTAAACAACTTTTAATACCTGCAGTGCCAGCAAGAGTGTAGGAAATCAGAGCCTGGGGACCAGGGTGGCCGGAGCTCCAGGTCCCTCGCCGCCAGGTCCTGGGCCACAAAGCCCTGGGCGCCAGGTGGCCAGGCCAGCGGCTGCGTCCCACCTGTGCACAGTTCAGGCAGCCATCATGGCCTCTGCAAAGCCACAGAGGAGGCTGGCTCTGCCCGCGGGCATGGAGCGGGCTCTCAAGCTGGGCCAGGTCTCCCCGCCTGGGTTCACAGAGGCCCTGCGTGCGGCATGCCAGGGGGGCCCAGGACCCCAGGTCTTCACCACGCAGAGCTTGGGGACCACATCCCAGGTCAACTGCCTGGGGCAGCTGGATGCTGCGTGCCATGGCTGCAGCCTCCGGGAGCTGTGTCCCCACACAGGGCACGCCCAGAGCACGGTTACCTCCAGAGCAGTCAAGCAGAGGCTTGTTCCATCGAGGAAGGATTCCTAGGGACGTGTGAGAGAGCAGGGAGGCTGCCGCCTGGAAAGGAGCCCCTGGACGCAGCACTTGCCCGGCCTCCACCGTGTGACAGGCTCTGCGAAATCTCTCCTGCCCTGGGGCCGGGCCAGGTCTCTCACTATCCAGTGGGGTCTTCACTTTGGGTGGCAAGAACCGGGCTGAGCTCCGGCCTCCCGGAGGGGCCGGGAGTCGCTTCCCTGCTGAGCGATGATCTCAGCTCGCGACTGCGCCGCGGGGGCCCGGGACTGGCTTTGTCAGAGGCCCTGCTCTAAGCGGACTGACGGGCGGCCCTGCAGGTGTGAGGGCTCCCCAGGCACCTTGAGGGACCCTCTCCATGTGACCCCCAGGGGGGCAGCTCCAGCTCCTCTCCTGAGGACGCTGGACGAAGGCTCAGGACTTCACCTGACACCGGCAGATTCCCACTGGGGATCAAAGACACGTCTGAGACTCATGAGCTTTGAAATAAATTATTATATTAAATATGAAATCAACAATATCACTGAGTGACAAATGCCCTTTTTGGGCATTTGCCACATTTTCATTTTATCCACACGTCTAGACGCCTTTGAACACTATAATTCCCAGAATGAAGCAATACATAATCAGAAACTAATCTGCTTTCTGTGGCAATACCGTGATATATAATGGTTGTTATAATTACGGGAATTACAGAGATTCTTTAATGCTTTCCAAATGAGATGCCTATTTTGTCAACTCTAGAGGACCTACTTTAATTTAAAATTCAAATTACCTGAAGGATTATTATAATTTATTAATTATAATAAATGTAAAATTATATTGTTAATAGTATTGTCAATAAAATATTCATAATATATAATAAATATAATAATCATGTATTACTATTTATAATAATTAAAAACAAATCAGATCAAGAGTCCAAGTATCCACAGACGTATGTTGTAAATATTGAAGATAGGTGCAGACTTATTTGTTACTTACTTTGGGGGCCTCTGGGTTCTTTGGCCAGGAAGCTGCTGAGCCCTGTTTGTGCCTTAGATCACGATGCATCAAAACTCATTTTCCGACCTTCACACTTGACTTGGATTCTGCGTCATCGTCTAAGCAGGAACCAGTAGGCCGGTAAGAGTCAAGGAAAGCACCTGGGCCGGTCTGCAGATCGGGAAGGGATGCCTGTTAGCCACGGCGTCTGGGAGGGATAAAAGCTGGAAAAAAGCCTTTTTTAAAGACAAAGTAATGAATATGGGGTGGTGGGAAGAAAAAGGGTTTTTGTGTTTTTAAGTACAAAGAAGAAATTCCTTCAAAAATAAATTCTTATTTTTTTTTTGTTCTTTTGCTGAGACAGAGCTGTCTGGCCTGGTACTTCCAGATTAATCAAGTGTTTAAGTCGAGGGGCTCCTTGACATTTTGAAGTGAGTTGAAACTGAAGTGGCTCACCTCTGACACGGAGTCCTCAGTGGTGAATTTTTATATTTAATGGGATGCAGGGGCATTTCCCATGAGCGAGTTAGGGGACCTTTGCAGCTTCTAAATGCGATTCTCCCGTCAGAAGTGCCTACAGCTGATTATTAAGCACGATTCATAAATTCTTCAGAAGGTGATCAAGTTAAGTGTACACACCCGGGCGCAGGCAGGCGGCAGCCCTCTCTGCAGCCGTAAACACCCCGAGCCGCTACTACTGCAGGGCATTTTATTTTTCTTTTCGTCTTCACCTCCTTTTATTTGTACAACACCCTATTTGAAAATAATGTGGAGCCTGCTTACATGCATTTGAGAATGGGAGGGCGAGGGTCGGCGGAAGTCAGGATGCGAAGTCAGAAATGGAAACTGGCTCCCGTACCCCGGCTCCCAAATGACAATTTCCAGGAATCGCTGATGATGGCACACACATTTGAACAGCAGAAGGGACAAAAAGCAATAACAAATGGGCACCAGGTTAGTGCACCTTCTGCACTGAATACATTCCGGCTTCCTAGCTTCATTTGTGAACTCGAGTTCGGCACGCGCGTGCGAGGGGCAGATGCCTCTCCCGCATCCCGCGTCCTGCAGAGTCCCCGCTCCCCGTGCTCCCCGCTCACCCGCTCCTCGTGCTCTCCGTGTTCTCCGTGCTCCCCAAGCCCTGCAGCCCTTCCACCTCCCAAGCGCAGCCTCTCCTTCCTGGCCAAACACACGAAAGAAGACTCAGGCCAAATGTGTTCACGTGAGAGTGTGTGTGTCATTGTGTTCCTCACGTGGAGACAATTATGAAACACGCACTTGGAGCCCAACTTCCTCTGCCACGAGCTGTGAGGGCGTGAGCAAGATGGCAGCCCTGCGGGGGGAGGCTGGGCCAGGCTGGCATCCTGTGCGTTGAGGGGACGCCATACTCCTGGCCCTGCAAAAGCACGTTCTTTTATCGTATCACAAAACTTGCAGGTTTTAATTGTGGAGAATGGCCTGTGGCCTGGTTCTTGACCAAGAAGCCAGGAAATCCAAACTCATAAGTTTAAATTTGACCACCCATCTTTCTGAGGGTGGAAATTTCCCTTTTCTTTCTGGCCTCCCCTCTGTAGGGACTTAGAAAAGAATTAAGAAACCGAAAATGAAAGTCCTAACTAATTAAGGGTGAAATTGTTAAAGAAGGGCCCCCGTGAAAGAGACTGTCACATGTCCACCCCATGGCGCCATGGTCGGTGTGATCTGCAACGTGGATGCCACGTGCGTGCAGTGGCCAATCTGGGCGTGCACGTGTTCAGGGACACATTTGCTACTTATGCTGACACTGTAACAACACACTTGGAAAGAGTGAAATACTAAGTTAATACTTACTAAGTTCTTTAATTTTGAGAACTCCTCATCTTCCAGTATTTATTTTGATCCAAACTCCATTAGAGATATTACCCAGCTGACAACTGAAACATTGGAAGAAATTTCAGAATTTTTTTTATTAAAAGGATAACACCTATTAAAAATATGGGTACAGCTGATGTTTCCCGCTTATATTGGATGTTCTATGCCAAACAGATTAGCACATTTCTTTGTAGTGTTTGGTTAAGATCCTTAGACTAGCACTGTAAAAATAGTTATACTCAGGGAATATCAAGTTGACATAACAATGTAATTTCATTCCTCTGTGCCTGGGAATTGGTTTTTAATAGAAATAAAATTCTGTCAGCATTAGGATTGCTCAGAAACAGAATCCAGTGGTTGTCCTTCAGTGATCAGAACCTTTGTGTTTACTCTTTTAGGGTAACGTGGGTTGAACTTTGTCACCTGGAATGTCTGTGTTGAAATCCCAACCCCCAGTAGCTCAGACTATGACTGTATTTGGGGGTAGGGTCTTTAGAGATGTAATTAATCTAACGCGAGGTCCTATGGGCAGACTCCAGTCAATCCGACTGGTGTCCGAATAAGGAGGGAAATGAGGACACAGACACACACAGCGGGAGACCACATGGAGACATAGGGAGAAGACGCCGTCTACACACCAAAGAGAGAGGTCTTAGGAGACCAGCCGGGCTGACACCTTAACCTCAGACTTCCAGCCTCCTGAACTGCGAGACGACAAACATCTGTTCCAGCCCGTGGACTGTGGTATTTGTCATGGCGGCCGTGGCACACCAATGCACAGCGTGAGTGACAGCACAAAGGATTTCACTTTTCTTTGAGTTACCGACAGATAACTTCAGCTACCACCATTACTACTTTACCTTAAGGTATTTTGATGGAAACCTCAAATCAACACTGTCCTGTAACAGACACTTGTCCTCTGAAGTGGCCCTGACCAAGGTCACTGACCTTGCCGCAGGTATTGGAGGAAGGTCAACAAGCGTGGCCCATCCCCCTGAGGAGGTGGGACAGGATGCTGTCACCGAGGTGGAGCGGTGCTGAAGAGCAGAGGGAGTGCCGGTCCTGGCCAGCACGACACACGGAACTGAGTGGCACGAGTTATTTTATAAGGCAATTCCCAAGTTTAAACCTGAATATTAAATGCAGGGTGAAAAGCAAATAGTACAAAATTAATCTCCTTAAAACAGAACCATAAATCTCATACTTCCAACCACGCTTGTTCATGCCTGAGCAACAGATGTTAATATTTGGCTATGAAATTGCTTCCACCAGATGTTTAGCAACCCCAGGCTCTCCCAAAACACAGTATCGGCTTCTAGGCCACACTAGTGCTGTGTCCACAAGCAGGGTTTTGTGCAGTGCGGTTCTGCGTCCTGGTGGGCCGGCGTTTTGCAGAACCATTGGGACCCAAACTAGGAATCCTAGTAACGGCCACCCGTTTGCATGACGACCCACCACACCAAGCTGCTGTAGTGGAGGGTAGGGTAGAAACACAGATGTGCCTAGTGGCAGCCACACGCTGGGCTGGTGTAAACCTATGCCCGTCCCCAGCCCACAGTTACCACCAAGACAGCCCACCAGGACTCCGCCCCCACTAGCCTGCTCTGCCCAGCTCCGGGACCACAGTGCCCGCCAGGAGAGAAGAGAGATAAAAAAGAGCCCTGGGAGGGGAAGGCAGCCCCTGAGGCAATGGCAAGCAGCCCTTCCCTGAGTTGGGCAGGGGAAAATATCCCTGCCTTGGGCCCAACAGTAACCATGGCGACGTTTCCTGGGCTACACAGAAATGGGTGCTGAGCTCCAGGAAGGCAGACTCCGCTGTAGAGTGGAACACTCCCCATCCCTGAGTTGGAGGCCAGTCCCTGAGCCCCACCCTGCGGACTTCAGATGTGCGTCCCCAGCCGGCTGCACACGTGCAGGCCCCACGTGGTGTGTCTGAGCCAAAGCCCCAGGTGGCCTGGAGCCTTCTGGGAGCCGGAGCTCAGACAGGGAGAGGACACGGTGGGGGTGGGGCCTGCACAGAATGAATGACCTTCCCCCAGACCTGGCCGTGCCCTCCGCACCGTGTCCCTGGAGGGCCAGATGGCAGGCTACGCAGCATGGCCCAGGCAAACGCACATGGCGGGCCTCTTTAGCAATTTTTACCTAAAAACAATGTGTCTTTTCAATGCTCCACCTGCTGGAACAGAGCTCCCCTTGGAAGCACAGAAAGGGGCTCAGGAGGACCTTCCCGACACCCAGGGATCAGAGGCCTGTCCCCTGAGACTCAGGCCTCCCCAAGTTGCTCAGTGCAGACTGGCACATGCAGGGCGGCTTTGCGTTGGCTCATCCATTCTCCTTAGTCTTCTTGAAGAACATCATGCTGTTATCTTGCAAAGTCAAGGGGCCAAGATGACTATCCATTTTCAATAGAGACATTTCTAAAGCTTTTTTAAATTTCACATTAGATCTCTGTCCTTTTAATATTATTTGTTGTCCTTTCTCAATAAAGTTTTAAAATTTACTGTAAGTATATGTTAAGAAACAATGTGGATTTAGTCATATATTAGCCAGTAAAAACTGCTATTGAATAAATATTTGATATTCAATTGTAATAATGTCTACCTGTGAGCCAAAAAATGTCAAATGCATACTTACTAGAAACATTTATTATATTCATTAATATAAAATTTTAATAACAGGTAATCTAAGGATTATTTTTCAATAATGCATGTCATATTCCTTATTTCATTTGATTTGCTTCATCAAATTTGCTGTTTGGTTAGGGTGATAATGAAATGACGCATAGGTACTGGCCTGATGGCTCTCGTTGGCGTTTGGCCCCTTTATATTTTAAAGAATTATTGAAGAATCCCAAAGAGCTTTTGTTTATGTGATGTATGTATTTATGGAATCCATCAATATTTATCATGTTAGAAATTAAAATTGAGAAAAATGTTAAAAACATATGCATTATTTAAAGATGAAAGCATGGCATGTAAGCATGTTAATATAACATTTTCCTGAAAATAACTACATTTTTTTAAGACAAGAAAGTGGAATGGTTGCATAGCTTTACATTTTCAGATATCTTTTTCACATCCGGCTTAGCAGAAAGCAGCAAGATGACCTGTATTCAATCCACAGGACTATCCCAGATAAAGCAGCCCCCGGAAGACCCCGCTGTGCACTTGTGAGAAGACCAGTGAGAGTGCGAAGGAGTTGGCGTCCTCTTGTGACTGTGACAGTGATTCGGAAAGCGGGGTGGTGCCGGTTGTGCGAGGAGGGGCAGCCCGGGTGAAGGCCGTGCAGGGAGCTGACACGCTCGTGCTCCATGCGGAGTGGTAAGTGCTGGAAATTGGTGGGTCCTGAGAAAAGCAAGCTCTTGAAAATGCCGCTAGGAATGTTTAAATCGATGCTCTCAACTTTCAAATGGGAAAAGTGACATGTGGGTACTATGGTGTGACGTGTCTCCCAAAATTCCTATGTTGAAAATTGCCAACGTGATAGCACGAAAAGGCGGGGCATTTAGGAGGTGATTAAGGCATGAGGACAGAACCCTCATGAGTGGGATTAGGGAGTTAATAAACGGGCTGGAGGGAGTGGGTCCACTCTCCTCACTCTTCCGCTGTGTGAGGACACCTAGACCCACCCACCTCCTGTGAGGACTTCCCCAGGCACCAGACATGCAGGTGCCTTGATTTGATGTTGAACTTGCCAGCCTCCAGGAGTGTGAGAAAAGTAACCTCCCTTCTTTACAAATCACCTAGTCTGTGGTATTCTGTTATACCAGAGTGAACTAAGACAGTGGGCAAGTCTGTGCAATAATCAAATTCACCTAATTAGCTGAAGCACTGGGCCCGGAAGCCAAAGCCTAGAAGGCTGGTTTCATGACGTGCCCCATCCACCACAGTTCTGTTTTTCATGAATGCCTTTAGTTCACGAATTGTCCCATTTAGTAGATTTTGAAAGTAATCCACACAGTCCTGGTCCAGTGTGAGTTCCAGGTTTTCATAGACTGACCTGGGGTGGAGCCCAGCTTTCTGTGGGATTGCACCCCGAACTCCCACTGACTGGCAGACGGTGCTTAGCGAGCCGGGGACTCCTGCACCGGGGTTCCAGGGCTCATGCACTGGCATCCGAATCTGTGAAAACTGCCTGCTGGCACGCAGGGCTCAGGAGCTGACTGTATCCTAGCTCAGCCCCATGGTGCGTGGCCTCCCAGAGCACCAGCATGGCAAGTGTTAACAAAAGCTGCTATTTAAGACGACTCCATTCCTCACAAAATGGAATCTAAGGGAGTCTCCTCCTCAAGACACACCATAAATCCCAGAGACGGCGTGTCTCCCGCCAGGGAATTGCAAATATGGGATCTTGTAGATGGCAGGAAATGTTAAAATTGTGCATTATGTCCAGTTGTCTGCTAAGGATTACTAGGAGAGGGACCAGTTTGTTATTCTGCAGTTTCCAATTTACAATAGTAAGCCTTTGTAATTGTTATTTGAATAATTTCCTTCAAATAATTATCTTTTGACAATACAGTTATTTCATTTTGATTGTATTTTCTGTGTTGAGTTTAGCATCTCTGTTTCTCCAAATGACTGGTTTGTTTGGACTCACCTGACCTGCATTGCACCCAGCTGTCACAGGCACTCATTGTCCCCCTACCTGGAGGCAGGTGGAGAGGCTCAGACGAGAAATGTGGTCTCCTGTTTGGAACTGAGAAAGAGATGAACTCTGTGCTGTGGACCCCCGATAATAGCCTAGGAATGTAGAATCTTCTTAGCGGGTAAGTGAACATACCATCATAGACAAGAGTCATAAACTGTAATAATTTGCCAAATTTTAAGAGCAAACTTTCAGTCTACCCTCATCCTGCACATAATGATCAGCCTGCAGCCAGTTCCTTCCCCCAAGACATCATGTCATCCACGTTCTCTGCAGTGTCTCAGTCCCGGTGGCCACCTGCTGACTCCCGCACCCAGGTGGGAGCAAGGGCTGAGCTCCTTGAAGTGGTTTCTCCGGTAATAGATGTGGCACGTGGAGACGCCGCCCCCGCCTCACTGGGGTCCGTGTACTTCACTTATCCTATAACCCCAGGAAGGTAAGATGAAAATCTCTAAGATATTAAAATAAGCTCCGAGATGTGGGATGTTCTGGCCACATCTGCTGATGCTCAGAAAAAAGAGAAACAGGCACAGACAGAAATGTAGGATTTTACATAAAGGAAAAGGGCTAAGCTGGCATAGCCAGATCAAAAGTACTTTTTCTAAGCACTGTGATAAAATATGTCCATGAGTACTATTAAGAAAAAAAAATTCACTTCTGGGACCTTGCCCAGCCATTCTGTGCTACCCAGTGAGCTTTTCCTCTTTAGGGATGAACGCCGGGTGTATACACACGAAAACCTTTTTTCCCTCCCTCACTGATTTCAATTGTCTTGCTGGAGTCTTCTGTTTAAGGACTTTAAATCTCATAATTTAACAAGTGCAAGTGGAGTGGGTCACCTCTGTGTTGATCCTGAAATTAATAAACCTGGATCTAAAGCCAGAATTCTGCAAACCATTATTGCTGAATGTGAATCGACCCTCGCACGTTTCCAGATCAAACTCAGGGCTCAATTTAGATTTGTGCACATTCGAAGTTCGAAAAGACCCAAGCTCTATTCAAATGTGAGGTTTTCCTTGCACGCAGCCTTAATCAAAAGTAGAGCTGCGTGGAATGACTTAAATTTAATCCAAATCTGGGTGAATTTCATGAATCTGTCTCCTTAAGCTTGACGCAAGTGGGCTGGTAGATGCTATTTCTGCATTTATGTGTGATATGTGCAGCCGCCACGGCTCCCGGACTCCACGACAGATGCCACAAACCGGAGTTTCCCTTGGCCTTCGTGCAGATTTTGTGGCAAAAGCAGAATACAATTCATTCTATTGATTAATGACGGGTAATAAAGTATGACTTTTCCTTGAATGGGCTTGGGCCATAGGCAGGATTAAGAATCCGATGATCCAAAAAGGCGGTATATGTGCGATCACAAAGTATGTGTTGCCAGTGTGTGTGTGTGTGTGTGTGGTTGCTGGGGTTGGTATGAGAAACAAAGAGGGCTTCAGTGGGGGGGGGGGGGTGTAGGAAATAAAATGTTTATTAAATTAAGAACGTAGGATGCTATTTCACATTGGAGTTGAATGGTTTATCTCACCGGAGAAGAAAGTATTGAAATTTATTGAGGTTTTAGAATTTACAAAAATATAACAGATGATATGTAGCAGCCTTAAAATTTTAGTAGTAAATTCAGCATGTCTCTACAGTCCTTTAAATACTGTCTTAAAGGGAAAGAAGTCAAACAAACGTGAAGAACCATTTGTCAGAAAGTATGAAAAGAAACTTGACCTGAAAATCAGTTAACCCTTATGTGTAAAAATAATTTTAAATATTTCAAGCACACTAGGAGAAAACTGATTGTCGGGAATAAATCAACTTAGAAAGGACAGCATGCACAAAGACTGTGGGAAGAACTGAGGTGGTAAAGGATAATTTCTGACTTGCACAAAAGGAAATGTTCCATGTCACAGACGACTCTGCGCTGGCCCTGGACAATGCTCTGATGGAGAAGATGCCTGGAGTCGGGGACTCACTCCCAGGAGGGGCTGAGACCCAGAGCACTCAGCGCCCCTGAGTGCTCAGCAATGAGTCGGGGCTCAGCAGCGAGCGCCGGGCAGTCCAGCTCTGAGGGACGCCCTTGCTTTGCTCTGCGTCCTTCCCCTTCCTCACCTGCCACCGGGGTAACCCAGCAACCCACCAGCAGACCTTGGCCTCACCCGCTGCCTGGGAAACGGTACCCACTCCCTGTCTGCGCTTGGAACAGCACAGAATTCTCTCCTCCCCTTGATTCTGCACAAGAAATGATATTTTGTCTTATGCCAGAGAGAGGTGGTAAAAATCAAATCTCAAGAATTTTCTGGCCGGGCGCGGTGGCTCATGCCTGTAATCCTAGCACTCTGGGAGGCCGAGGTGGGCGGATCGTTTGAGCTCAGGAGTTCGAGACCAGCCTGAGCAAGAGCGAGACCCCATCTCTACTAAAAATAGAAAGAAATTATATGGACAGCTAAAAATATATATAGAAAAAATTAGCCGGGCATGGTGGTGCATGCCTGTAGTCCCAGCTACTCGGGAGGCTGAGACAGGAGGATCACTTGAGCTCAGGAGTTTGAGGTTGCTGTGAGCTAGGCTGACGCCATGGCACTCACTCTAGCCTGGGCAACAGAGTGAGACTCTGTCTCAAAAAAAAAAAAAAAAAAAGAATTTTCTTTTAGGGCCCAGGAACGGTGGCTCACACCTGTAATCCTAGCACTATGGGAAGCTGAGACGGGAGGGTCACTTAAGGTCAGGAGTTCGAGACCAGCCTGAGCAAGAGCAAGACCCCGTCTCTACTAAAAATAGAAAGAAATTAGCCAATTAAAACTATATAGAAAAAATTAGCTGGGCATGGTGGCGCATGCCTGTAGTCCCAGCTACTCGGGAGGCTGAGGCAGGAGGATCACTTGAGCCCAGAAGTTTGAGGTTGCTGTGAGCTAGGCTGATGCCACGGCACTCTAGCCCAGGCAACAGAGCAGGACTCTGTCTCAAAAAAAAAAAAAAAAATTTCTTTTAATTCAATATATTTTTTAAATCGAATGTATTGAGCTATAATTTAATACATGGAGCAAAAATCACCCCTTTTATGTTCCTGAGTTCTGGCAAATGTTTGCAGTTGTGCAAGCTCCACCATGCTGCAGAAGTAGAACAATTCCATCCAATCAAAAGCATCCCCTGTGCCCTCCGCACCCCGCACCCACCCCCAACTCCTGGCAACCCCCGACCTGATCCCGGCCTTTCCCACCATGTCACATTGACAGAATCATACACCAGGCATCCTTCCGGGCCTGGTTTCTGTCACTTGGCAAATGCTTGTGAGGTTTGCCCGTGCTGTGGTGTCAGTGTGGATTGCTACCGCGCCCCTGTCCCATTTTGCTGCCGGGTAGGATTGCACGGAATGAATGTGCGAGAATTTGCTTCTACACTCACCAGTTGACGGGCGTTTGGGCTGTTTCCACTTTTTGCCTTTTGTGCATGATGCTGCTGTGAACATTTGTGCCCAGCGTTTGTGGGACGTATGTCTTCACCTCTCCTGGGATCGGAGCCCGATCCCAGCAGAGAGAGGGTCTACGGCCCCCCGGTCCTCAAGATGGTGCTGGAAGAATGCGGGTGTCGGGTCCCAGAATGACACAAGTGGGGTCCCTGCAAAGCAGGGTCGTGTGTAGGATGAAGGGGTTGCAGCACAGGTCAGACAGTTTTCCTCAAATACTAAATACATGACCAGAGCAATGCTGAGGAAGTGGCCAGTGATGTCAAGGTGTGGCCACTGAATTTTTGTACCACCTGTCAGAACACAAGACCCCAAGAACACAAGACCTCAAGAACACAAGACCCCAAGAACACAAGACCTCAAGAACACAAGACCCCAAGAACACAGAACCCCAAGGGTACAATACTCCAAGAACTCAGGACCCCAAGAGACGCCACCTTGGCATACTGAGTATTGCAAACAGACAAGCCAAAGAGAACTGAGAAAACTGCAGAAGCAGGAAGGTCACTCTCTGACCTTCTCCCCCTTTTACCCCTCAGGCCATACAAACAATTCTGCCTCCTTTCCCCCGAAGACCCTCATGTGCCAGGGGTCCTGCCCTAGGAAAGGAGACACGAAGTCAGAGAAGAGTCGGAACAAACAGACCTTGCCAAGTTCCCCCCGTTTATTGCCACTGGATCTCAGCCTTTTTGTCCCAGCACACACCTGGGTGACTGTCCTCTCATTCTCCACCCAACCTAAGCACAGAAACAGGTTCCCTGGCCTTGGGGTCTTCAGGTGCAGGGGCTCCCATGTCACATACGACTTACGTGTGTCCACTTTCCTCTTGCTCCTCCGTCTTCTGTCGTGGGAGTGTCAGCCACACACGTTGTGCTGGATGAGGAAAAGATCCTGATTTTTCCCCCTTACATACTCAATAAACAAACAAAAAAACCCACCTAAGATTCCATAATAAATTACAGACGTGCACACAGATGCGTGTGCGCCACACACGTGTGAATTTCCTTCTGATGAGTCACAGCGAATTAGGTGTGCAAACTCTCCTCACAGGTCTGACGTGGGCCAGTGGGGATTCGCTCGTTCCCGCCCTTGCTTTGCTCCTTTTCTGTTGCTCCCGCTCTGTCTCGGCTCATCAACCCGCAATCTCCCTGCAGTTCCGAAAACACCACCTGGAGCATGATGCCTCCGCTCACACCTCGAGCAGGCAGACTGTCTTTCTCTCAAAGCTAATGGCACGTGTCTTTCTTTTTAGTTCAATCTCTATTTTCATGTTGACACATCACCAAATTCGTATTTCCAAAGAGCACTAATCCAAGTTACAGATGTGTTTATTTTTGTTAAAATATTACTTGAAGGAGGTGTACACTTAAGGGAATAATTTTGCTTAAAGTCTTGTGTGAATTCAGCGAATCGCAAGACAACACACTCCAGCGACCATTTGTCTGTGAATATCATCTTTGATTCCATCCGCATAAAATGCAATGCAGGAAAAACATGGTGAGGGCCAAACGAGTCAGCCTCGCCGACCATCCTGTTCTCCCGTTGTTCTCGCTGTCTGGTAGGGTCCCTAGGTGGAGATGGATGTTTTCAGGGGAGCCTGGAAGGGGCCTATTGCCATCTCCTCCTCACGGTCTCAGGGTCCCGCAGGTCTGGTCCAGGGGAGAGAAGCTGCACCTGCTCCACGCTGGCCACGGCCCGGGCTTGGACCATGGTGGCGGATCACAGGAAGGAAGGAGTTCGTCAAAAGCTCAGGACGTGAAAGGGATAAAGAAAGACACACGAAGTCGACTTGGGATCTGAGATAAAGCAACATTTCCCAGCGGAAAGAGAAGACGCAGGAGGCCCGGGGGAGAGACAGCCCATTACACGGTTACGACCGTGGGACGGCGCTAACTCCCTCCCGCGGGATCGGTTAGCAGGTGCTGCCTCTCAGAGCTCCGCACAGCGCGTCGTTGGGGTTTACTCACACCATTTAACCTGCCATTTAAATAGACAACTAAATAATTCACAGCGCTATTTTCCTCCATTGGTTTTGAGGAGCTCTGTAAATCTGAAAGACATTTCCCATCACTTCACGTTATGTTATGCTTTTCCTAATCTGCATGTTTTCCCAAACTTTGGCAGTAATAATGTTTTACTGCGGTAAAATACACATAGCATCTAATTTTCCATTTTAACCACCTCGAGTGTACACTGCAGTGGCGCTAAGTGCACCCGTGTTGCTGTGCAGCCTCACCACCGCCCACCTTCAGGATGTTTCCGTCTTCCCCGGCTGAAACTCCGAACCCATCAACACGAACTCCTCGTCTCCCCTCCCTCCGGCTTTCACCAAACACTGCTCTACTTCCTGTCTTCGTGAATCTGGGTACTCTAGTTTTCTTAAATAAGCACAGACAGTATTTGTGTCTGGTTTGTTGTGTTAATAAGTAGCATAATGTCTTCAAGGCACATCCGTGTTGTAGCTTGTGTCGGGAATTCTTTCCCAGTCTGAGTAATACTCCCCTGTACGCGGGCATCACGTTTTGTTTACACCTTGGTCTCTCCCGGCTGGCTGGGTTGCTTCCCCTGTTGGCTGTTGGGGTTAGTGCTGCTATGAGCACAGATGCACAGATGACTGCTCAGGTCTCTGCTCTCGATTCTCTCGAGCGTGTGTCCCACCGCAAGCAGAATTGCTGGATCAGACAGTAATTCACTTTCAAATTTTTTGAGGACCTGCCACATCTATTTTCCACAGCAACTGTCTCATTTTGCACTCTGGACAGCAATGCGTCACTTATGTGTTCCAATTTCTCCGTGTTTTTGCCAACACTTGCTATTTTCTGTTTTTTTTTTTCTTCTTTTGATAGGAGCCCTCCTAATCAGTGTGAAGTGGCACCTCACTGTGATATTGATTTGCATTTCCCTAACAGTTAGCGATGATGAACATCTTTCCATGTACTTATTAGCCATTGACATACCGTCTTTGAAGAAATGTTAATTTAAGTCCTTTGCCCATTTTTTAAATTGGATTGTTTGTTTTTTGGTTGTTGACCTGTTAAGTAGTAATTTTTCCCCATTAGTTTTTCAAATTCACAACTCTGCACCACAATTTATGAAGGAGATACATTGTGTGTAGGACAACGTCCTTATTTGGGAGTTTGATAAATAATTGTGATTATTTATTTTTGATAGCAAAACAGCGGTTTGATAAATAATTTCCTCATTAATGAGGTATATAAAAACTAACACTGACGTGTCTGGTACATGGTAGGTACTTGATTAATTTTAGTTGCATTTTAGTCGAATGAATTATCTTTGTTGGATATTCTATGAGTGTACTATATCTCTGAGAGGAGAAAAAAAGAAAAGAAATGCAATTATCTGACACAAGATATGTTAGTAGTGCTTTTTATTCTGTAATGTAATAACAAAGTGAAAGGGCAAGATAAGTGAATTTAATAAAATACTGTACAACATTGAGTGTTTGTATATATTAATGGTGTACTTAATGCATAAAATATTGTATATGTAGCAAATAGAGATAATTAATTTTATTTCTTTCAAGAACCTGCTTTGTTTCTCTTGGCCACAGAGTATTTTCTGAGACAGCTGAAACTATCCTCCCTCAGGATGAGAAAATGCATCGCTGTTTTGCCTGAACAAATGGAGCCAATATGCTAGTTCAAATCTGAAATCTTTTTCCTTGGAAAGTTGAGAAGAAAAAACTTTCAACCAAACGCCATAATGCTTTATGAAGACTCTCTCAGAATATCATGTTCTGAAAAGATAATGATTAAAAAGAAGTGCGGATGTTTACTTTTTTTGACATCTAAGGTATTTTTCCCCTAATTAACATCCTTTGAGACTCATAATAAAACTGGATGTACAGGCACAAAAAAGGGGACTTTGTTCTGTTTTTCCTCTGCTTGCCATCGCGATGGACGGAAGGATGGTTGGGGGAGTCGTCATATCAATATTTGTATTAAAATCCACTGAGAAGCCTTCTTTTTCCCTCCCATGAGTGGTTGATATAATGAACTTTATACATTCCACGAAGGGGCACAGAGGCACCCGCTGACATAGCAGCCGGTGTCTTTGGAGCAAAGTGTCTTGCAAACCAACACCCAGTTTCTCTCCAGCCTCCCGACAGCTCCTGTTGCCTGGCAGCTGCCCAGGCCCCGCAGTCTCCCCGGCCCATGGCCTTCTCAGCCTCCTCCTCTGTGTCACTCTGTCCTTTGTCCTCATCGGCGGCTTGACACCCACGGACAGCCTGGTAGGATGGCCACCTCACACCCTGGAGGCTACTTATGCGTATTTTCCAAAGTTTTCAGCCTACAGTCACTTAGCATGATGTCAAGGTTCAAATGGTTGAACTCTTGTTGGTGGCATACTTGGAAGAGTGGAACCTCTTGAATTAAATTTATCTCTCTAGTCTCAAACCCACCCCATCCCCCAAAACACACACACACACACACACACACACACAGAAATGCACACACATGCCACCCCTTGTGAGCACAGGCAGGGCCAAGTTTCAAAGACACAAGAGAACAAACATCCTAACAAGATTTAGCCCATTAATAGCAAATGACAAAGCTGAGTCTGCATTTCACTGTTTGGATCGTCAACTGCCTTTTTCAATCTGTAGCTTAAGTCCATTGTCTCCAAGTTAAAATAATTTGTACAAATTAATTCTCATTTCCTTTCTCCGTACACACATAGGTTATTGACTTCGGGTTGCTGCAAATGTCCATATATGTGTTTTTCTACTGGAGACAGGTGAGAGATAACTGACTGCAGTATTCCTCAGCAAAGCATGCAACCATTCATTCACTCACTCAGCAAATACTGTCCAGGTGCCGGTGTGACGCCGGGCGCGTGCTGAGCACCAGCCGTCCAGAGACAAACGACACTCTGCCCTCCCTTGGAGAGCAGTCCCCAGCGCTGGACAGGGGAACTTTCTGTGATGGTGCAAATGTTCCACGTCTGCACTGCCAACTGGTGGTCACCAGCCACACGTGGCCACTGAGCCCTGGAAGTGAGCTGGTGCAATGGAGAAACTGAACTTCTGTTTTTATTACATTTTAATTAATTTAAATTTAACGGCAAGTGGCTACTGTCCTGGTGGCTACTGCCGTGGACAGTACACGATTGGTGATAAACACGGGGCCCCACCCCCACCTTCACCACTCCAAAAACAAAGCCAAAACACTGCTTTGTGAATGTGCCAGGTAGCATGGCAAAGGGAACTTAAAGTTGCAGGTGGCATTAAGGTTGCTAACCAGCTGACTTTAACACGGAGAGACTAGCCTGAATTATCGGGAAGGTCCAATATAATCGCAAGGCCTTGAACATGGACGATTACGGTGGAAGAAGAGAATCAACCAGAGGGACCGTAGCTAAGAAAGAAAGGCACAGGAAGATGCCACGTCGCTGGCTTTGAGGATGAAGACAGGGGCTGCGAGCGAAGGAACGCAGGCAGCCTCTGCAAGCTGGGAGGGAAGGGAACGCCTCTCCCCACCCCGGAGCCTGCAGGAAGGACCGCAGCCTGCTGACCCCTCGCATCCCACCCAGGGATGCCCGTCAGACTTGCCTCCAGAAATGCAAGGTGGCACGAAAGGGTGGTTTGAGCCAGTAAGTGTGTGTAGCAAAGTGACGCACATGGCAACACGGACACCTGCATCTGACGAGTCCTGCTCCGTTTGGGGTGGGGGTCGGACCACGATGCCCAAAGGCTGGGCGGAGTCAGCCCAGCCGCCACTGAGGAGGCCTGTCGGCAGCACGTGGGAGGGCGGGGCAGGAGGACCTGCCTGTCCCGGGCAGGAGAGGCAGCGGATCGGCAGTGGGTGGTTGGCGGGTCCCGCGTCAGGCAGCAGAGCCGCCCTCTCACCGCAGCTCCCCTGGTACAGCCCGCGGCGTGTGCGGCCCACAGCCACATGCGCCTGATGTGTGAGGTTCCACACCCTGTTTAGAAACAATACATGCAAAATCCCAGGGTTTGAAGTATGTGGCTGTTCAAACACATTCCAGTATGTTCATGGACATTAATGATGTCAATTAAAGAAAAGCTAATGGTTGCCTTAATGCTGCCACTGGGCACTCTGCCTTTCCTTGTCATCTGTCCTCTCGTGGTGGACGGTGCCATAGTCTGTGTCCTGGGGCCACCTAGAACACACACACTCAATCTCCTTCATTTTCTACGCTAAATAAGGAGATTGCAAAGTGAACTCAATATAGACCGAAAGTAGCCTTTTTAAATCCCCCCTTTCTCTTCACACCCAAAGGCCGTGTGGCCCTGTGCGTCATGGCTGGCGTCCCAGCCGCAGAGAAGGAGGAAGGTTAGACTGAGAGGTCAGAGGTTCTCTGTGGACTTCTCCCCCAGGGCAGGCTCCTCCTAGAGCACAGTGCTCACGTGGCCAGCCAGGTGCCCCAAACCTCCAGGAACACCAAGTCTTGTACCACTGTTTCCCTTTAGTCAATGAATCTCCGCTAGGCCCCTCCGTGTGGGTGGCTGCTGAGAATGAGCACAGCTGTGAGTGACAGGGAAACGGCCTGGAGTCAACGTCTGCAGACACAAGCCCAACAGGCCCCTCCCCGCGTGCACCCGGCCCCTCCCCTGGGGAACGGAGCAAGCCTCCCCTACTAGGGCCCCATCTTGTGATTTCTTTAGCCCAGTAGAATGCAGCTGAGGCAACCCATGGGGCTTCCACGCCGTGCCTTGAGGTGACGCCCAGGGAGAGGAACGAGCTGGTGGAGGCCCCATGGGGCGAGCAGAGGAAGACGATGGTCCGGGTCCTGCCGAGCCCTCAGCTGAAGGGGTCCCGTGAGTGACCTCTGCCAACGTCTACTGGGGCCAAAGAACTCCCCAGCAGAAAAATCTCAAATTTTTGTTATAAACTACTAAGGGTTAGGGTGGCGTGTTGCACAATAGAAACCTAAAATGATCTGTAGGCACACACACAGTTTGGTAAGAAAGATGAACTTCTGTTGCTTTCTAGGTCAATGTCAGTAAAGCTGGACAAAAAGGTATTCAAGGAAAATTCAACAAATTCACCCAGTGGTGGGAAACTTCTCTGGTCTAGAAAGTCACAGAAGACTCCAAAAGTTTTGGGAGTTGTCTCAGCCAAGAGTGGAAGACCGAGCTGGACAGAGGGCAGGGCAGAGCGACCAGGCAACCGGAGGACAGGGGTGTCACGCAGCCTGCGGGGGACCTGGGAGTGTGTCCGGCACAAGGAGCACTCGTGGGACAGCCATGCAGCTGTGAGCACGCACAGAGTCCGGTTCTCAGGTGCTTTGCTTTTTGTCAGGGACAATTAGAGGACCCAGTCCCGGAACAGCAGGACTCACCCTGTGTAGCTCTGGGGACTGTCCTCCTGCACGCCCGGCTCCTGCCCGGCTGAGCCGCAACGGGGGGCTGCCTTTCTGTGGACCCCAGCCCTGCACAGCTGTGCTCAGAGGGAGAAGCTGTTCCTCACCAGCCAGATCACCGTACTTTATTTATGGGGATAAGATTTGGCAGCGTCAGGGCTCAAAATAATACCTGGCCTGATCTCTGATCTTTTATACATTTTTAAACCAAATGTCTTCAGTTATTTAACCCAGAATATTGTTATAGCACACATGTCTCTTTTTCAAGAGAGAGAAAATAAATACTATTTCACACAGGATAAGCCTCAGTGTGTTGACTGACAAGTTGGATATTGCTTCCTTCCCACCACCAAGACTCTATGATCATAAATCAATTTTCGAGAAACATCTCCTACGGGGTGAAAAGATCTCCGTCACAACGTGGCAAACACGTTCCTCCACATAACACCATTGATGACAATAATTTAAAAAGCAAAATACTATATTTTTTATATTTTTCCTTAAAAGATGATTATTTTGTGTGTATGCTGAAAAAATAAAGTGCTAGAAATACATATTGAATGTCCACTGGAAATGAAAGCTATATTTTGTTCCAAGCATCAGTTTATTTTTTAATTAGCTTTCAAAAGCCCAAGCTGAAGCTCCACCCTCTACTTCGGTGCAGCTTCTTTCCAGTCGCTTGCTCGTGCGGTGGACTGGCCCTGTCTCCCCAGACTCACACGCGGCAGCCCTGCCCCCCACGTGCACGCACACAGGAAGGAAGTAGCCAAGGCTAAATGAGATCGTAAGGTGGGGCCCTGAGCCAGTGGGACTCGCGTCCCTGGAAGAAGAGACACGGCTCTCTGTCCACCGTGTGAGGGCACAGCGAGGAGGTCGTCATTGCGAAGCAGGACAGCCCTTATCAGAAACCAGACCCTGCTGGAACCTTGATCTTGAACTTCCCAGCCTCCAGAACTGTGAAAAAACAAATGTCTGTTGTTTAAGCCACAGATCAATGGTATGTTGCTATGGCAGCCGGAGCAGACGAAGACCGAGTTCACTAAACTCTTAGAAAGTCCCTTTGCACATGGAGTGCAACTCCAGAGGAAACACTGGCTGATGTGCTATGACACTGTAATTATGTTACTGAAAAGTCTCTCTGGTGTCCCCAGGCTGCACCCTTTTGCATCTACAATGTGTTGATATGTACCCAAAGATAATAAAACTCTCCGAATGTTAAATGAAGAAATGATCATACATAAAATATTTTAAGGCAAAGCCAACTTTACATCAGAGGTTTGTGTTCCAGACACACACTTATGGTGAGGGGTGATTTTTCTTTCCTTAAAAATAAACCTGCATTTTAATTTGAAGCAAAGTTTGGTTTAAATTGTTTTCTTTTCTTTATTTGCCCTGACTGAACGTGCTCTCTTTTGCTGCAGAACACTTTTTATAATATTGCATTTTATTCAGCAGAGTTTCTATTTTCACAAGAGCAAGGCTTGATTTAATATTTTCCATTTCTGCAGCAGACACCCAGAATAAGCAGAACATTTGGTACTGTGATTGCTTTGGAGGCAAAATGTCTCCAGTAGGTAATTAGACAAATGCCCTTAAAAAAGAAAGATTTTCCTACAAGATTTGTTTTCATTAGCTCAAATATATAAAACCCCACTGACCTCAAAGCAATGCTGTAGTGTGAAATCCATCACGGATGCACAAATGCACCACAGCAAGTTGCAGAAGGGTCCTCCCCAAGCAGGAGCCTCAGTGCCTGTAGGATCACTTGTGTATCTGTGTCTTCAGCAGAAACACACAGTGGGGTAGGCACACAGCCCTCGCCTGTTTTGAATCTCTGTCCCACCACTCTTGGCTGTGTGACCTTGGGTAACTCACTTGACATCTCTGAGTCTGTTTCCACATGTGAAACCTAAGGTCCACACTTCCTCCGTAGCATATTATGAGGACCAAGTGAGTTAAAACATGGAGCAGCCTGTGCGGCAAAGCAATTGTTCTCTGCCGTTAGCAATCACCACTCTTTGATCCGTGGGGTGAGAGGCTGATTTAAATCCATGGATTTTTGAGGGAGGAAACTTTGGCTGATCATCATGAATTAAGTTGTGTCATATGTGGTGCACCTAACCCAGAGCTTCCTGAAGCACGGTCAGTGACAGTAGGGTCACTGCAGAGGCCATTAGTTAAGGTGAGGTCGTACGGCAGCAGGGTGGGCCCCGGTCCGGTATGAGCAGTGTCCATACTGAACGAGAGTTGTGCACAGGGAGAAGGAGGCAGAGACAGGTGATGCTTCCACCGGCCACAGTATGCCAAGGTCGCCAGCAGCACCAGAAACCAGAGAGAGGCCTGGGACAGATGCTCCCGCACAGCCTCAGAAGGAACCAGCCTGTGGCTGTGCCTTGACCTTGAACTTCTAGCCTCCAGAACCGTGAGAGAATAAATTCCTGTGGTTGAGGCCCCCAAGCTGGTTGTACTTTGTCACACAGCCACGGGAACCTCATGTGCTGGCCACCCGCTGTGTCCCCAAAGGCAAAGGCTCTGTGCCTCTCCCAAAGTGAGCCCCCAAGTCTGAGAGGGGGATGTGTGTGGTGATCAATATTTCTGTTCCCACATCAGGGGACAAAGAGCTTCTCCCTGGGGAGGGTCTCCCTGGGTTCAGGTGTGGTCCGAGCTGGAGGAAACATGGCTGCAGAGCAAGGAGGCTCCCCTGTCCTGCCACCCTGGGTCCCGACCTCTCCATGGGACGCTGGAGTCTGGCTCCTTGTCCCTGGCTGCCCTCCTCCCCATCTCCCTGCCACGGTCTCCCAGCAGTCGGGCTGGCCGGTCTCTCTGGGCCCCGTTCAGCCTGCACTCGCTCCCCTCACACCTCTGCCCACGGGGCTTCATCTGTTCTCTGCTCCCAAATCCTGCCCTGCCCAGGGTCCTGGCCAGTCCCCCTCAGCCCGTGAGGCCTGCCAACCCCACGGGCTCTGGTGCCCCAAGAATCCTGTATCCGCACTGGTCCTTCCCTCTCCCTTGTCACCTTGGTTATAGCTGCTGTGATTCTCACCAAGTGTGGGGTATCTGAGCAAGCGTGCGCAGACTCAGCACCTGCCCTTGCCCTACGAGTTCCCGGGGAAAGCAGAGGGGTAGCCGGGCTCCCCCGTGTACAAAGGGCTTGGCCAAGCATGATGAAACGCCGGAGCTCAACCAACGTCAATCGTGACGGTTGCTGTTCTAGATCAATACGGGCCAGCATGACCTCGGAAAGAGATTCTCAGCACAGGGCGCAGCAGGGGCTGGGGGCTCCGTGCCCGGCCGTCCTCATGCCCGAACCTGCAGCCGCGGCAGCTCAGCTTCAGTGAGCTTAAACCTCGCCCTCCTCAGCGATGCTTCCTTTGGGGAGACGATGACCTAGTCCAAACCTCTGAAAATCACTGATTTAAAAGATGAATCCTAAATATAAGGAAGATGCCCTCCTATAGGGAAAAAATACATGAATGGAGTTCAGTTTCCTACATCTGCAAATTCGACTGAGTGAACTTACAGTGCCATTGCCCGCCTTGCAAAGAACGTGGCAAGCCTGCCTTTCCCTCTCCCACCTCCTGCACCCCGTGGGCGATCTGGCACCTGCTTTGTGGGCCAGTGGGGAAGACGCCCCAGCCCCGGACTGTCTCACTGTCGACATCTGCCTCAACATCTGCTTGGGGGTCCTGGTCACACACCAACAATTCGTACTTAAGGAACATGGCGCCGTGGGGATGAGTCTGTGAACTCCATGACCTCCCTCCCCTGCAACGCCAAGTGCGAACCCCGCACTAGCTCCGCCCACGTCAGGGGGGCTGGCTTCACCTGGCCACGCTCCCCACACGGCTCCCAGGTTTCCTCTCCTTGCAGAATCACTTCCTGCTGCACTTGCTTCATTTTTTCCCCATAAATACAAAGAATCAAACAAAATCTCTTCTCTTGGCCCATTCCCCCTGGAGCTTCCCCTCAATTCTTTGCCTTCCTTTGCAGCAAAACTCCTAGGAGGTGTGTTCTCTGCGCCTGCCCACTGCGCTGCCCACCTGCTCTAGAAGCAGCCGCCGCCGACCGTCACAGTCTAGGTCCATCGGTCACTTCTGCACTGTCCTTTAACTCAGCAGGGGGGGAGCGTGTGTGCTGGGGACGCTCCATACCCTCACTCCTGGGTCACCTCCCACCGCCAGGCGCCTCCAGCTCAGTCTCCTCCCCCGGGGGCTCTTCCTTGTCCACAGGGTCGCTCAGCGCTAGAACCAGGAAGCAGCCTGCGACCCTCTTTCCCCACCTCGATTCAGCCCTTGGTGAACTCCTCAGGCTGTGGCTTCTGGTCCCACCAGATGCCGACATCCTGCGTTCATCGCCCAGCCCAGCCTTGTCTGCGGGGCTCCTGCCCACCCAGGGGGCACCTTCATAACCAATGAGCACCTCACGCCACAGACCCAAAACTCCGCAGCCCTGAACCGGCGTCTCGTGCGGGTCTTCCCTCCTCAGCCAACAGGAAGCCCGGCCCACCGATCTCTCGGGATACAGTCTTGGCTGCTTTTGTCCCCATTCTCAACCCTCGGGGAAGCGTGGCTTTGCCATCCACGTAGGGTCTGAATCGGACCACTTCTCACCACGTCCTTCCAAGGCTTGCTCAGGCGACACCTGTCAGCAGGGCCGACCCCGACCACACCGCTGAAAACAGTGATACCCAACCCAGACCTCCAGTTTCTCCCACGCTGCTCTCATTGTGTTTATACACGGCACGTATCAACTGCCAATCCATACGCTGTTTTATTTACTTTTCAATGATATTTACAGTCAATGGCGATTGTCTTCTGCTAGCCCCACAAGCCTCCAAATCTCTGAGTCTCTCTCTGTTCATTGATGTACCCCAAAGTGCACAGCAGGCAACTGGTAATTTTCATATATCAATTGATAGAGTTAATGTTTTTATATATCAGGTGATAGTTAATGTCCCAAATACATATGTGTATGTGTGTATATAAGTACACACACATACACACACAGTTAATCATATATATATGTATATATATAAGAACATTGAGAAACTGGAGCAAGGCTCCGGACTCTGAGACCCCAGCGAGCACCCGAGGTGCCTCCCGAGGCCGCCCGTTCTCCTGCCACCCTAGCATGTGTGGGGAACACTCGGCTCCCGCCCCTGCCTCTCTCCCTCCGGCCCGGAGGAGCCGCGCTGAGCAGCCTGTCTTGCGAGTCCCTGGCTCTTTCACGTCAGAGTGACTTGTCTGGGGATGAAACTCACTATCCTCGCGCTCCATGACCCATCCTGGGGACCCGCTGGGCGCACCCAGACCCTGCACTCCGCTCCGTGTCCTGCTGCCTCCCTGCGGGGCAGAGCAGCCAGCTGTCCTCCTGCCCCCCTGACCTGCAGAGAGAGGGCGCAGAGGCCCCACGGCCGTGGGCTGGGTACGATTCCCCAAGGCAACTTTACCAGAAATGGAGCAGAGAGTTAAGCACCACCTGAGCCCCGTGAGAATCTCTCCACTGATGGAGAATCACTCAAGAGAAGGAAGAAGGGGGATATGGCCCCCCAATCTCCTGACAAAATACATGGAAATAAACTAAACGGTGGCCTTTGATGGCAAGTCTTCAACTACTACTCTTCTGTCCTTGGAGAGTCCAATCCGGTACCCCACTTGCAATTGTCCCGTGATAAATGTTGCTGGACAGAAAAAAATAGACACTAAATAAGATTTTAATCATAAACACAAAACATTATCTGATGTATCCACTAGGGAACTCTTACATAACTTTGATTATATTTTTTATTAATTGGCTAACAGTTCAACATTTATAATACAGGATGTTTTCACGGTACCTAGCAAAAGATATTAGAAACATTCTACATTTGTCAGCTGGGCATTGATACTGTGAGTTTCTCTCCCAGGAATAGTGTAGTATCAGATTCTAAGACTGAATTGCTAGATTAGGGACTCTGGGTGATGAAGATATTTTTTTAAATGATTTGATGAGGTTATCATAATGTAGAGTAAAAAAAAATCAATATTTAATCAAATTCACCTCTCAAGCTGAACACATTAAACTTGGCTGGAATAATACAACCTCGGTAAAACTCTCAATGATTGTACTAGATGTTGCCCTGATGGTCTGAGGGTGTCATAATGTCTAGTTCAAGGTCAACGTCTTAGGAATGTTAAAAAGCAGAGGTGCCCTCAAGACGGGGAGATTAGGAGGAGGAGGTGGGATTCTACAGCATGTTCACAGCTGTGAAGTTGAGCCACGTCCTGAGAACGTGGAGACTGGTTAGGAAATAGAACGCCCTCCGTGGCTTCCCGGATGTTAAAGCCACGTCTATGCAGGGAGCACGGTGGAACACTGTCCCTCTGTCCATCCTCCACGGGGGAGAGTGGGCAGCTCTCTCATGGCACCGGTGGGAAGTTACAGGTGGGCAGGCCCGGCTAGAAGCCCCCCCCAGCCCAGCTGCCTCCCACCCCAGTCAGCTCTCTGGGTCCTGACGTCTCGTTGGGCACCGACGGCCAGAGCTTGGCAAGGGCACAGCCGCTCTGACTGGGATCAGAACGCCCGGCCCGTCTGCGGCAGAGGGTGGTGCCCCCGGCCTGCGGGGACACAGTGTCAGGAAGAGGCCTCAGCTTCAAAGGAGCAGCTTTACGCGCTCTCCCGGCTCAAATTTAAACAAAGAGAAAGCCCTGGTCTGTGCTTTCCTGGCTGCAGCCACGCTGTTTATCAAGCCAGGCCAAATCCAATTAGCCTGCGGCCTTCCTCCCAACCTTATTAACCTGCCCAGCTGCGAGGAGCTCCACAGGCCCTGCCAATATCCCATTTCTCCAGCGCTGATAGGATCAGGGCAGATAGTCAATGGGTTTCCTTTCACTTCGGCTCTGGCGCGTCCTGGCCGGGGCATCTCAGCCCTCTTGGCCTGATCTCAGGAAACGCGGCAGCTCCCAGGCCCACGGCGGGTAGGACGGCGACCGGCTGGGTGGGGGGCGGCAGCGGCCTGATGCCCCTTATCAGGACTGGCCCACAAAGCCGCCGGCCGCGCGATTAGCATTCCTGGGCGAGCGCGGCAGGCCTATTTCTGTCACACAGACAGATTGAGCCTTTCACTCAGCCTCGCGAGTGAGTGACACATGGCCCGACCGGGAGGACAACATTGTTACTTGAGTTAAGAAATCAATTTGTATCAAATGTACACTGTAATTTATTTGTTGGCTTTGAAGGGAACCGAGCTGAGATAAATGGGAACGGGCTTCTTTCTTCCCCCCCTCTGCCGAGCTGATAAAGTTCTTGTGAGGCCCCGGATAGCTGCAGTCAGAGCCAAAGTGACAAACATGTTTAAAGTTGCACAGTGATCTTTAAATCTCAAAAAGAACACCTTGTCGGACATGATAGAACATTTTTTACCTTTTCCCTCTATCTGTCAGAAAGCTGCTGTGACACATTGCTTTAGTATTTTTGCTGACATTTTCTTTATCAAGCACATCTGTTTGTGGTCGAAAGATGCTTATTCCTATTTTCTTCAATCTACAGAGGAGGAGGAACTGCCAACAGGAAGGAGGAAAATGAGCCACTCCGTCCCGGCGGCAGGCTCGGGCCCCGGCAGGCTGCTGTCTGTCTGCTTTTTAAACGTTGATTATGTTTTACCCTGAATGCTTGGGTTCCACCCCCCTCCTCCTTTCTCTCTTTCACACTGGTCTGCATCTCCATCTCTGTCTTTATAAAGAATTTTTTTATTCAAATTCTTCTTGTCTTAGAGAAAACCACAGAGGGTGACATCTCCCGCCCGATGCTGTTGCAACTCGTGTTTGGCCTCTGTGCACACGTCGTTGTCTCTGAGATTGCGTGAACAGCGGTGGAGCCCAGGTGTGGCCGCGCGTGTGTTGGTGCCATCGCCGGGCGGCATGGGAGGATGTGCCCAGGCCCCCAGCCGAGGGCAGACCCACTTCTGGGCATTTCAGTGCAATAACTTCATTGTTTATCTCTTTCCTCCTTTTTAAAAACAGCGCTGTACAGGTAACGCGCCACGCTGGCCGATGGCATAGAACATCCATCATTTTTCAACCTGCCTTTCCTGTGGCTTGGGAATTCGCCTCCTCTCAGGGCTAGAAGGATTGCAGATGTCCTGTGTCCCTCGCCTTCTGTTTGGCCTTGTCTGTCCTCACTAAGCGTTAGGACAAAGCTCATGGGGATTCCATTTATTTTAAGCTAAAGCTGGAATCTTCTTGAGACAAAATGTCACATAATGCTATCGAAGCACCTGCTCAGGGTATAAGCCACTGGGCCCCATATGACTAGAGCATCCTCCCTGCACCCGGGATTGGGTTCAGTAACCAGGAACGGGGGATGAAATGTCACTTCACTGCTTAGATGGCATCACACTGGAAGTAGAAGCACGGGTAACCAGTTATTTGTTAATTATTAAAAATCAAATTTGGATATTTTCTGGGGAGTGAAGTATGATTTCACACTCCTTCATTCTGCATCCAAACATTTCCTGACTGCCGCTTCTGCTCTGGGCTCTGGGATGGGAGCGCGGCAGGCAGGGGGCTGGGGGACATGAGGCGATGGCATGATCTCACCCTGGTTAGGAGGGTCACACTCTGTCCTGGCAGTGAGCATTTCCAGGAGCTGCTGCAGGGGGTGACGTGAAAGCAGGACACCGGCAGGGTGCCAGGGTTGGTCAGGGGACTGCTGGGCTGGCCTGTCCTCTCTGCACCTCCCTCATGACTCCTCCTCCCCCCCTCCCCCGGCCACCTGCCTCAGCTGGGGTCCCCCACGGCTTGCCCTCCTCGCCCACCCAAACACACTCACCCTGGACTGGCCATCGCAACACCTCTTCATGCACTGGCCTCAAGATGTCCCATTTGTGGTTCTAAGATATGTGTCCCCGAGCCCTGGAGGCCCTCTTTGCATAAAAGGACACATCAGAACTTACTCTCCAGGAAATACACAGGAGCCAGAAAATAAAGTTTGGAAGTAAGTGGTGAGCCAGCCAGGCCACGGAGCTCTGACCCAGGACTCACGAGCCATTGTTTTGTTTTGGTAATAGCTGTATCGACATAGAGTTCACCCATTTAAAGTGTTCAAAACAATGGCTTTTGGTATATTTACAGGTTTGTGCAACCGTCCCCACAGTTTTAGAACACTTTTATCACATCCAAAACAACTCTGTAACCTTTAGCTCTCAAGCCCACCACTCCATTGACCCTCCCCCAGCGCTGGACAACTGCTACTCTACTTTTATGGACTTGCCTATTCTGGGCATTTCGTATAAATGGGATCACAGACGCTGTGGTCTTCTGTGACCTGCGTCTTTCACTCTGTATCGTGTTTTCTAGGTTCCCCGTGTTGCAGCATCAGTGCCTGGTTTCCGTCTGTAGCGGGATAATGTCCACTGTGAAGACACGCCCTGTTCATGTTGTTTATCCCTTCATCGACTGAGGGACATGTGGGTTGTTTCGCATTTGGCTGCTACACATAAGGCTGCCGTGGACACGCACGAACAGGTCTGTGTGGACGACATGTTCATTTCTCTTGAGCCTTTACATACCCAGCCGAGGGAGGAACTGCCAAACTGTTTTCCCAAGTGGCTGTTTCTACGTCCTGGTTTTATATACAGTTCAAACAAACTGGATTAACTCTCTTTCATTAAACAGAAGCAGCAAATTAAAAATAGCTCTAGAAATGTTGTCGTGGAAAAGCACAATGAAGCTGCAGAAACCACCACTTAATGCTAATGAAGAGGGCATAAAAAATAAGGGGCAGAGTCACAGCTTAGAAATATTACAAGGGCCCTGGAGTCAGGGGAGAGCTGAGCAGCCTCCGTCTGTGTCTGGAGCCCACACAGGGCCACTGTGTACTTGGTGTTTGAACAGTTACCTGTATTATAAGGAAGATACAAAACCACACCCTGTACGTTCAACTTAAGAAGTCATACCAAGGTGTGTAATTCCATTTAAATATCATACGAGCTACAAACAGGGTAAAGTATAAGTCTGTGGGTGAGAAACGCACACGCTGAGGTGAAACACTTTCTTCCCAGGTGCGGCCAATCTTGGCCTCCCTGAGCCCACGTGGGTGCGGCACGACCCTCGAGGAGACTGGCACACCCCAGTTGGTGGCTCAGGTGGTGATGATCCTGCTCAGGGGGGAGCTGCACAGGACCACCGCGCCCCCCGCCCCCCGAGAGGATGGGAAGCCTTTACAAAAGTACAGAGCGTCTTGAAAATGAGTTGGTGTTGACAAGATATTGCTCTGATTAGCTGAGTGTTAAAGAGTAAGTGCGTGAGGAAATGTCATAGGTCCAGAACATATACTGCTAGCCATACAATTACCTGTGTCTTTGTTTATGCCCTAGGAAGTTGTAGGTTGCATTTCTGTTTTATTTTTTAGTTATTTCTAACCATTAAAGTGATTCTATTTATTTTCAGCACACGTGTGTCTGCATATGGTGTCACTGGCTGGCGGAGGCTAACACGGCACTTTACGTGTCCACGTTGCAGGGCGTCCTGAGCTGCCCGCATCTAGGCTGGCCGCGGAACGTGGGAGCAGGTGCCGTGACCTGAGCAGGACTGAGATCCACGCCTCGGAGCAGCAGGCTTGACTCCATCAGTTTCACTCTGCAGGACGCAGCACTTTTTATTTCATGTGGCGAGGTAACTTTCATGATAATTTTACAATGTGATCAGTGTGAAAAACAGATGCATAGTTTGTTATAAAATATGAGAAATATTTTAGAACAGCAACGACTGGGCTGGAAGGGGAGGTTCATGCTCGTGCCAGGGGACAGTCTATGGAGAAACAAAAAATCAGCTCAGCTGTGTGCTCTGTGTCTGGCCAAGGGTGCCGTTGCTGAGCTCGATCTCACCCCAGGTCCTGTCTCCTGTTCGCCCCACGCCCGGGTCTCCTCCGGGAAGCACCGAGGCAGGCAAAACGCACACCGGAGGGCAGGGCGTCCACTGGCCCGAGGTGCAAAGCCCACATCTCCTCCTGTGCCCACCCCAGCCCACGCCTTCGGTGACCAGCCACGTCCAGTGCACCACGTTCTGCTCAGAATGAATGAATAAATGAGCAAACAAAGGAACACATTTTTCTGCATCTCCTGAGGGAAACAATGGTTATACTTTCTCAAATATAACTGGGAAATTGGCCGGTGTTGTGGGCACTGTGATTATTCTTCATTAACAAAAAAAGTGATTCTTTCAACTCGGAAAATTTGTCCAGTGTTTATTGGGCCGATGTGTGGGTCCTTCGAAACTAGACTGAAGCAGCCAGCCTACATTGTCAACCACAGGTACAACTCTGTAATCAGGAATAATGACGGGAAAACCCTGACTTACAAAATGTCTATTTAAATGCAGTTTTATTACTTTCATGTTACACAGTACCAAGCAAAACATAAATCTGTATTACTATTTGGAGGTGGGTTCATGAAAAAATACAATATCATCTAACATATCACAATTATAAAAACCTAGTGGCCCATGGAAGTTAATTGCTAGGCCCAAAGACATCTTAAACTTACTGATTCCTTGATTTGAAACAAGATTGTTTTTTTTTTTTTTTTTTTTTTTTTGAGACAGAGTCTCACTTTGTTGCCCGGGCTAGAGTGAGTGCCGTGGCGTCAGTCTAGCTCACAGCAACCTCAAACTCCTGGGCTCAAGCGATCCTCCTGTCTCAGCCTCCCGAGTAGCTGGGACTACAGGCACGCGCCACCATGCCCGGCTAATTTTTTCTATATATATTTTAGTTGTCCATATAATTTCTTTCTATTTTTAGTAGAGACGGGGTCTCGCTCTTGCTCAGGCTGGTCTCGAACTCCTGACCTTGAGCGATCCACCCGCCTCGGCCTCCCAGAGTGCTAGGATTACAGGCGTGAGCCACCGCGCCCGGCCAAGATTGTTTTTAGGTTGAATTTCCTTACGAGTATCCTGACCATTCCCACACATTTTTTGAGATATGTAAATTTCAATAAAAAGTCCCTTATGTGGGGGAAATGACAGAAATATCAGAATGGGTAGAGTTCAAATTATTGTTCAAACAATATTTCAGGAATAGAATGTGTCACCAAGGCAATTATATGTGGATAGATAGATAATATGTAACACAGTAGCAATATATGTGGAATTAAAAGAGGAAGATACATTGAAAACGTTTACTTGCTAAGATCCCAGAAGTGTTTATACTATTTGTTATTTAAAACAAAAGTTAATTAAAGGGTTTACATTTTATCACAAACTGTAAAGAATTCCTGACAGGCATTGTTATAATATGAAATGCTTCCTTCGCCAGCAGCGTTTAATTAAGAGCAACAACAAAGATGGAAGAAAAGAGGAATGAAACCGCGGAGATGTTGGGAGGCGCCGGCTCAGGCCCCAGGGAGACCTTCCGGGAAGTGCGTGGAGAGAGCTCCGCACGCCCAGGGCTGCCCTGGGAACCGTATTTTTCCTGAAATTGTTCCAGGCTGAAGTGTTTATGGGAGGTTATATACTTGTCGTTGACTACCTGGTGGAGATGGAAAGCCTCGACCAAGGCCGGCCAAGGTAACATCAGAGCCCTGCCTTCACTCAGCGAGGAGGAAATAGCCCGGAGTGGCGTCTGTCGTCACCTGCTCAGCTGCGTGGACACCAGCCACGGGCCTCACGGACAGTCTGCGGCCAAACCACAGAAACACTTCTCTACAACATCTGCCTGCCTTTATTTCCTTCCACGCCTCTGCCTGGCACGTTCAGAAGATGTTCCAGAAAAAGAATGTCCCTTCATTATGAAAACCATTCATTACAAAGAATTTTACAGAAAATGAATGGAGCAAGGCAGTGGCAGGAGGCAAACGTATCAGTAGTAACTGACAAGGCTCAATGTCCGGCCAAGGTGAGGCGCCTGGCCCGAGCGTTCTCAGGCCAGAAACCCCATGGAGCAGAGGGTGCTGGCACAGCACTGAGATGCTGCAACATGTGTTAACCCAATGTCACTCCTGCAGACAACGTCACACATACAGAGACCTCTGCTTCCAAGGACACACTTATCCTCTGCCCCATCCCATGTTTTAATAGGATTCTACTGTGTCAAGCCATATGTTAACAATGTGTCAGTCCACTGTACTGCGACAATGTTGCCTTTCCCTTCGATCAGGGAGGACGCTCCTGGGGGAGGGAGACTCTGTCTCATTCAGTCTCTTACTCCTCTGCCAGAGAAGACATCAGCACATCGGGAGGAAGGAAGGAAGGAAGGAAGGAAGGAAGGAAGGAAGGAGGGAGGAAAGGAAAGAAGGAACCAAGGGAGGGAGGGAAAGAAGGAGAGGAAGAGAGAGGGAGGCCAGGAGGGGAGAGTAACCCCAACAAAAGACCAGGAATTGGGTATTTTTGCTAAAGGAAACTGAGTGTATGACAGTTCCTATCACAGTTCTTTTAAAAATTCTGAAAATACAATAGATTCTGTTAATACTTATAGGTCTTCAATTACCTTCTCAAAAGTTAAAATGGTAGAAGTTTAAAAATATCATCTCCCATATTGTCTTTATTTAGTATTTTTTTCAAAAACTCAAATATCTATATTTTGAAAGTCTCCAGCAAAAGGAAAAAAAATGCTGCATTCATAATGATGTGCTTGTCATAAGAACACATATTTCAAATATAAATCTATGTAGAAGTCAATATTTTAGTGTGTTGGTCTGTATGAGGTTTTTGACATAAAGTTTTCCCCCAATGACCTATTTATGCCAAATTTATTTGGCTCATGCCTTAGTAACAGTGGATCGGATGGAGTGTGTGTATACCAGGTGTGGTCAACACGGATGTTTGTCTGCGGAGATATAACCAGTGTGTCCTGATTTACAAGGTTTGGGGTGTGATGAGATCCCATGCCTCTTACTAGAAAATTAAACAGTCCTGAGCTAGGGGCTCGGTTTCATGGGGAAAGTTATTTGTCTCCTGACCTGGGCCCTGGCTGCCCCACCGCGCTGGCATTGCTGAGGGCCCTGCAGGTGCGGGGCTGGGCCTGTGGCAGACACTCCAGCCTGGGCTCAGTGAGCAGAATTCACAACTGCATCTTGTTGGGCCCCTGCAAACCTCACCTTGAAACTTGATCCCAGTGTTGGAGGTGGGGCTGCTGGAGGTGACAGGGTCATGGAGGAGGATCCCTGGTGAATGGCTGGGTGCCCTCCCAGAGATAATGAGTGAGCTCTCACTTTGTTAGTTCAGGGGAAGCTGGTTGTTTACAGGAGCCTGGCACCACGTCCCCCCATTCTTGCTTCCTCTCTCGCCATGTGACACGCCTGCTCCCCCTTTGCCTTCTGCCTCAGGTGGGTTGGAAGCTCCCTGAGGGCCTCTGCAGAAGCAGGTGCTGGCACTGTGCTTCTCGGACAGCCTGCAGAACCGTCAGCCAAATAAGCCTCTTTTCTTCATAAATTACTCATCTCAGGTATTCTTTTGTAGCAACACAAAAGAACTAAGACGCCTCTCTTAGCTCGTGGCCACTTCCCACAACTTCCATGCCCTCCCCTTTCCTGCTCCCAAAGACAGGACCGTCATCTTCCTCTGAGGGACAAGGGTGTCCCACGTTACTGCTACTGATTGGCCTAATCAACAGAAAACTGAGCTTCATTCAGCAAAAGACAGTGCCAAGTGTGACAGAAGTCTGTGCTCAAGTGCTTAAGTCTGTGCTTAAGTGGGCAGAAGACTTAGCCCAAGTGTTATGGATTGGATGTTTGTGTTCCCCCAAAATTCACAGGTTGATCCCTAACCCCCAGAATGGCTGTATTTGGAATAAGAAAGTAATGAAGGCTCAGTTGGCTCTAAGGTTGGAACCCTGAACTGATAGGATTGAGTGTCCCTAGAAGAAGAGACACCAGAGAGCTTGTGCTCTCCGGGAGCAGCACAGAGGAAAGGCCACGTGAAGACAGAGTCCTCCACAAGCCAGGAAGCAGGTCCTCACTGGGAACCTCATCAGCTGGAACACTGATCTTGGACTTCCAGCCTCCGGATACATGAGACAATAAACATTTGTGGCTTAAGCTCCTCCGTCCATGATATTTTATAGCCCAAGCTGACCAGCGCACCAAGAAATGAAGAGGAGAATATCAGCAGGACACAGTGGCCCCACATAGCACTGCCAAGGATGTCTCAGCTACAAAATGTACCGCGTGTGACAGATCACTTACCTTAAAGAACCTGGCATCCTATTGGTAATAGAGAAAGATGCAGACATAGGCACATACGCTCATCTAGGATTAATGACAACGTGGGAGGAAGATCCCACCTGCCTGTACAGGTCATTTGAGACTCACCAGCAATTCACAATGTCCGTACTAGTTGACATCATGCAGGTGTCCCTGGAGGAGGTAGGGACAACATGGAATCAGAGAACAAAAAGGTGAATGTGCTTCTCTGTGAGCTGGGTCCTCCTCTCTCATCCCGTCTCAGCCTTCCTGGTCACTGGACTCACTCAGCCCTCTCATGATCCTCCCTGAACACCCCAGAAGCCCTGGTTCCAGCTCAAGATATCAGGGACTCATCCAGCCAGACATTGGGATGGGCACCAGGTCTCAGCGCCGCGATCACTGAGCTCCTCCCACTCAGTTAAGGTCTTTTGCTGTGACTTTGGAAATAGAAACAGGGCGTGTGGTAGTGGTTGGATGATGACAGCCATGACCGGGAGGGCGGGGGACGGTTCAGGCACTAATGTGATGCTTCAAACCACCTCCTTCCGTGAGCGTGATTTCCACCTGCTGCATTCCCCCCCATGTTCTCCCAAGGAGCAAGGGCAGCAGGGAGTAGCACAGCAGCGGCATCTGTCTAACTGTCTCTCTTAGCTCATGTTAAAGCTCCCAAGAGCATCTTCATTGCTGCTAAGTAATTGCTACTTTTCTCAATTGTCCACAATCAAAATTGTCAAGCATTCTAGAACTCCCACCCCAAATACCATCAATGACACCATGACCCTGAAGACCTTCCTCATCCTCCTATAATACTCTGTGCTCTGGATGCCACAGGCTTTGGTGGTGAGGGTAAGGTACCATCTGCCCAGCCAGAAGACAGGCAAGAGTGGAGTTGCTGGAACTGTGGGTGGGTGGCCAACCTGACCCAACGAGAATGCAATGGGCCTCCTGTGAAGATAACCTTGACTTTGAACTAAATACGATCAGAAACAAGATAAGGCAAGACGACTGGGCAGGAATACCTGGGAGCCCAGGTTGGGATCTGAGGACAAGTCCAGATAACCAAGCTGCTTCCCGGAAGGACAGACGTAGGGACAAGTGTCGGAGGATGAGTGGAGCACCTGCTGTCAGCATGTCACTGGTGAGGGGAGCCAGGACGCGCTTGAACTCTAACGAGCTGGACCGTACAGGCTCAGCATGCCAGCGTGACCCTGCAGGAAAGAAGTGTATGAAGTGTTCGTAAAGGGGAGAGTCCCATAAATGGAAGGAGCTGGAACGATATGACCTAAAGCCTGGAGCAAAATGTCTCTCAGGAGCTTGACCCACAAGTGCTGTGCCGTGCGGCTCTCAGCACACCCATGGAGGAGGTGTCTGGTGATGACGGTGACAGTGAGCATGGTGATCAGAAAGGCATGAAGTGAGCTAGAGACACCGTGCGTCACGGAGCCAGACCTGGGGAAGTGAGACCAGGGACCCGAGTTCTGTCTGCGCCTCGCTAGTCTTGGGTCCTCATGTGAGCCACTCTTGGAGGACTCCACCTGGCCCTCCACAAACAAGAAAAGCAAACTCTGGCTTTGCCCACTTCACCAGACAGTGATCAAACGAAATAATCAAGTGAAATAAAATAAAGCGCGAGTCAACAGTGCCAGCGTCTATTGCTGCAGCTCAGCACTCCTGCCTGGAACACCCCTTGCCCACATAAGGTGCCTGGCCTAGCAGGCTTCTCATCCCCTGTGTTCATCCCTTGGAAACACCCCTTCTTTAGCACAGAGCCCATCCAGACCACCCTTCTGGACATTGTAACATCCCTTACACACCTGCAAAATTGGTATTTGTTATGAAGAATGAAAACCATGTCTTCTAAAGTCAAATCTAAGCTTAAGCACAGGCTAAGCAGGTTCACCTAATCAAAATGATTCAAGCACTGCTATGGGGGTTAGACACCTTGACCGAGGCTGGGCCAGAATCTTTTAAGCAGCCATCTTATATGTGGGGATTTTCTCACCTTATGTGCCTACCCCGCCCCCCAGAGAAGAGACAGGAACTCACTTTCCCAAACTCTCTTGTACCTGGGGCGCCACCCTGTGACTGAGGCTTCCCAGTGAGCCCCCCCCCCAAGGAGCTGCCGCTGTGTGGGGGCGGACTCCAGGTGGGCCCACCTTCGGGGAGGAGGCCGGGCACCGTTTGGGCGCAGCAGTGGGGGAGGCTCTGGGGGCCGGTGGCCAGCATCGTTGGTGAGCGCTATGTCCAAAGCCAGCAGCAGTGGGTGGTCTGGACTTTCCAGGGGCCTGGAGGTTGTCTAATAATATTTAATATTAATAAATCCTGTTTTCTGATCAAGGTAGCAGAGGTGAGTTCTGCTGTTTATAGTAAATTGTAATTTGTGAAGTAAAAATTGGAACCAGCTGGGAGGTTCAGGGATCAGCATAGTCTCAGCCGTCTGAGTCCCCTTGGATGTCCCCATTTCAGTGCCGGGGTACCCTTCCTTCCTGACCAAAGCCCCAAATCCCTGGAGGGTGTGGATTCAACCAGCCTTGTCGTGTGTCAACCCCCAGCTTCAAACCTGGAGCCTGGCAGCGGATTCCTCGGCCCTAGTGCAGAGCGGGAACAGGGATCTTTTCAGCCTGGACCGGCACAGACAGGCCCTGGTTCTCTGACGGTGATTTGAGCCGCAGCTTTGAGAGTCTGTGCCCAGGACCACCCTTCCCTGAGCAGGTCCGGAGTAGCCAGTCCTGTGTGTGCCCCCAGCCCCAGAACCGTCCTGTGACATGGCCGCGTGGCCTCCCCATTTCTTGCCCTCAGCAGTCACCTGGCTCCAAGGACCACAGGCCATCACCGAACTAGGTCTCTCAGTCTCCCCTTCTCCCCAGGTCTCCCCTTCCTCAGTCGCCAGTCACCTGCAGAACAAGCCAGGTCAACCCGCATCAGGGTTCTCAGACACAAAATGTCAACGCCTCTACCAGTTGGGACAGAAAAGGGATTTATTAAATAAGACCGGGAGGCCCACAGGGGAGCGCGGCTGACACAGACCTGTGGGCGGTTCCGACCACTCGCACCCGCGCTGAAGGCACCTGTTGAAACACCAACGCCCCATCCAAGGGCGGCGCATGACCCCGGACGGGTTTGTGCAGAGCGGCTGCACGGTAAGACCTGCCAGCAAACGGCGTTTCCTTCCAGACAGGCTCAGCACCTGGGACGCTGGATGCGGACTCCTGTCCCCTGAAAGCAGGGGTCTGTCCCACCCTCAAAAGCCTGGGATGTAGTGAACTTTGGCTTCCTGGGTGGGAAGCGGTTCAGAAAGCCAAGCGGTCCGCTAGCATCGCATTGAGGCGCTCCACCCACGGGGCTCCGCAGGCGCCCTAACCCTTCCCCAGCGAAGGTGCCGAATGGGCATCGCCCCACGGGGCGCAGAGTCAGACTTCACACCTGTCCCTGCAGCAACTGAGGCCTGGCGCTGTGCCTGCCCGGCGTCCCTCCCAGCCCCGCTGGAGGCACAAGGCAAAGCTACTGTTTTCCTCCTCGAGTTCCCGCCGTTCCCGTCTGCTGGGGGATCCTGAGTTTCTTTCCTCTGCAAGTCCTTTCCACTCTTCTGGGCTGTCTCTTAAAAAGAAACATGTTGTCCCTATTATCATCCCACAAATAGAGTCCGGCTCTCCTTGTTATTTATTGTCTTTAATGCTCATTGGGCCCCAGGGAGACCCCAGCCCTGCCTTCCAACCTTCCACGAGGGCTTTGAAGCTCCTGGCCGAAAGTCAACACAGAAGAGACCACTTTAAAAACCCATTCACAACCGTTTAAGAGGGGGAGGATAAAAGGGCCGAGCACACCTGTTGCAGTCCGCAGTGTTTGTTACCTGTTCAAAAGCTGTGATCTGATGAGTCTGTCCGGCTTACTCGGCTGGCTTCTCCCGCAAAGACGTTGCTCTTCACACTTAAAGCAGAAACACATCTTCTCTGAGAAAACGCGGACAGTGAACATCGCTTTCTCCAGGCAGGAAAGGTGCTTGCCCGCAGGCTGCGAGCGGGAGCACAGGACACACCGCTGGGCCCAAGGCAGCCTTTGCGGCTTCCAGCCTCCCTGTGTTTGTAGCAGCCTCCTGACCGCGACCGGGGGGAGGAGGGAGCAGCCGGACTCCGCGGGGTGACACTTCTAAACAGCCTGCTAAGTCGGAGATGACATTCTTGGAGCACCCTGCAGGAGGGCTCACAGGTGTTTGTTGACACAAACCTCTCAGACACACCAGACTGGTGCCTATTTTTCTACCTGGAAACAACCTTATGTAAAAGAAAAACAAAAGGATATTATGGCATGGTGTCGCACGTTTAACTATCCTATTAATAGACACCATGGTAGATAAAATTGTGTTCTATTATAATCTGTGCCATTAATATCGTGATTACCATATTTGTGACGTGACCTCTTTACACTCCAAAGAAATAATCTGCTGCACAGTTTGTTTCCTTCAATATTAGTCTCTGATTCTAAACTGGTAATGAAATCGGTCTTTATTTTGATGTGTCTTATTTTATGCCAGGGACGCACCAGGTCGGCCAACAGATTGGATCGGAGATTTTTCCGCCTCTGATCAAGACATGATTGGAGACTTACACAAAATAAAATGAAATTATTGTCATTTAAGACATGAGATACAAATTTCCTCATGAAGGAATACGTATGGACCAGCTGCTCTTGTGACTAGCATGAATTCCTGCCCATGGGAATTGAACACACTCATCTGCAGTACATGTCGCAGGGGAATGTAAATGACATGAATATTTGCATACATATATACACACACACATATCCACGCACACATATGACAGGTATTTATTGTTGCAGGAATTTCTCTATATATACATCAACCCTGCAAGGGCAGGAATCTTTGCCTTTTGTGTGTACTGATGTATCCAAGCACCTCACTGAGCACTTCTTGGTATATGCTAGAAGCCCAACACACAGGTGTGAAATGAAAAAATGAGCCTGTCTCCCCGTCCCCTTTGCCTTCCCTGCAAGCAGAAACTCTCCTGCTTCAGAGTTCGGCCAAGGGATTTCGGTGCCTGAGAATTGCTTCCTCTCCAAGAATACACATCAAGAATACACATCGTGTGCCTTTTTTCTACTCACACCCCAACGTTTAGGACTGGAGACTACATGGCTATGTTGGGACATTGGTCCTAGATCTGGAATAGAGCGACCATAAGGTCCATAGAGATCTAAGATGTGTGGTCAGTGTTGAAACAAAGATGATGTGTAAGGTCATGGTGTGTCCCAGGGGTCTTGTGAAAAATGAAAAAGTAAATAAATGAACTGTTAAAACCTTTCAGTTTGTTTTGACAAATATTTTGAAAACCATAGTGTAGATCCAAATAAAATTTATGTAAAACCATCAAATATTATATGACAAGTATATATTATTGTCTGAGTTCCTTAAATAGGAATCTGTAGCTCTAGTGGGCCAAGGATTTACAAAGGCATCTCCCAAATGGTGTTGGAAGGGAAGGCAAAGTTGCTAGAAAATCAATGTTCACTTAAAAAGTGAGCTAAGGGCATAAACAGAAACTTCAAAAGAAGACAGACTAGTGGTCCAAAAACATGAAAAAATGCTCAACATTTCTAATCACCAGGGAAATGCAAATCAAAACTACAATGAGACATCACTTAACTCCAGTGATAATGGCTTTTATTAAAAAGTCCCCAAACAACAAATGTTGGCATGGATGTGGAGAGATAGGAACACTCATACACTGCTGGTGGGACTCCAGACTAGTACAACCTCTATGGAAAGTAGCACGTAGATAACTCAAAGAACTAAAAGTAGAACTACCATTTGATCCAGCAATCCCACTACTGGGCATTTACCCAAAGGTTAAAAAAGACATTATATAAAAATGGCATATGTACTCAAATGATTATAGTAACACAATTCACAACTGCAAAGATGTGGAAACAACCCAAGTGCCCATTAATACATGAGTGGTTTAATAAAATGTGGTATATGTATACCATGGAGTACTACTCAGCCATAAAAAAATGGTGAACTACCTCTTGTATTAACCCGGATGGAGCTGGAGCCCATTCTTCTAAGTGAAGTATCACAAGAATGGAAAAATAAACACCACAGGTACTCACCATTAAATTGGTACTAATCAATCAAAACTTATGTGAACTTATGGAAGTAACATTCATCGGGTGTCAGGCATGTGGGAGGGGGGTGGAGGGGCTGGGTAAATTCATACCTAACAGGTGTGATGTGTACTGTCTGGGGGATGGACACATTTGTAGCTAGGATTTGGAAGATGCAAAGGCAATTTATGTAACTAAAGCATTTGTACCTCCGTAATATTCTGAAATTTTAAAAAATTCACCCAATGGAAAAACGGTAAATGGGCTGATTTTCAGAAAATTGCTGTGGCTCATCAGGTAATGAAAAAATTAATTTAAATGATGTGATCTGAAATAAAAAGAACTAGCATTTATGACATCATGAAAATACATGTCTTAGAGAACTGCAGGTTATTTACCCAAAAGTAAAGGCAATATTAGAACCCCACAAATAAGCTTGCTTGTCCATCAGCTCATTCAATAAATGTGTGCTTTTGATGTCAAGCACTGAGTTGCATTTTGGTGATTCTTTCCCCAATAATCAACAGCTTCACCTTTTTGTTGAGGTTAAAGTTTTGTGTTCTTTCCAGATTTCTGGATTTTGAATCTTGCAACCAGAAATGAAATAGCAAAGAGAATATCCACTTAATATTTCTTAAGTATTTATCTTTGGATTCTGGGAGTTTGATCAATTTCTTATTATCTAAACTAAAATTAAATATTCTCTAAAAATTCCAATACAAATTATGAAACATGCAAATTATGAAGCAAATCAACATATTAAAGATCAATTATTTAGTCAAACATTTGGTCTACATTAAAAGAAACAGGCTTTGACTGTTGGTGGTCAGTTGGGTGGCAGCTTCAAGGTGACCTTCACTCTGCATGTGGGGAAGAGAACGCCCCCCAGGCAAGCCCTGGGCAGGGGCCAGCCCCTCACTTGGCTCCATCTCTCCCTGGCTTCCTCCTTATCTGCAATCAGAGGTCCTCGGAGCTCTCTGATTCTGGAGGTATCCATTGCCCATAGCTGCTGTAACTATTACCATGAACAGGTGGCTCAAAACAATAGACATTTACTCTCACATGGTTCTGGAGGCCAACAGTCCAAAATCACAGTGTCTGGGAATTTTGGAGTATGAGCAATTTCAGGTAAAATTATGACTTTCATTAGCCCGGCACTGATGGGCACAGCTCTCACAAAGGGAGTCCCCAGCCCACAGAGCAGTGCTTTAACCGCCGAGGAAGGAACCACTGCTCTGCCCGACTCCGGGAGCCTCTGTCTTGTTCAAGGACACAGTGGCCTCTGTGTGTATTATGCTTGATGTCGCTACCAAGTGACTGCTTCACCGGCCGCTGGACCAGGTCATCCTTCTGGGAAGTTGTATTAAACGGCAGCTTCCTTCAGCTTCTACAGCCGCCCTGCCCTTCCCCCTCACCGAATCCTTCTCTAAAACCAGCTCTGTAAGGTTTTTAAGACCAGAGTCATATTCCACAGTCCTTCTGTCCATGCACAACCCCTTCTGCCTTCTGGGCAGGCTGTCCCCGGAGGCATCACTGAGCCCCTGTGGCCCTGGGCCCACTCTCATGGGCACCCAGGCATCAGCACCTCCTCCCAACATGCCTCATCAGAAACGCCCTCCAGCGGAAACCTCAGTGATTCCAATGACACCCCAGCCCCCACCCCCAGGACGGTGTCACCTTTCCATCCAGGACTGGTTGGGGAGCAGAGGGTGTTTGACCACATGATTGAACTTTCCCATGGCCTCCACGGAGGCTTTCCTCGCCCTTGACTAAGTACAGGTAAAAGTTAAATTAAGTTGGTAGTTGCTATTTAATAATTCATCCCACTTAAAATTCAAAGCGCTTTGCGGAGACTTTTATGGGGCTGTGAAAGTCTTCCAGAGGCCTCATGAATATTGCAGTTTTGTTGATTCTGTGAAGGATTTATTGGTTCGTGCAGCCAGTTCACTGGTTTAGATCTCTGTCAATTACTTTTAACCCCCACACGGTACCAGAGCCCTCGTTGTGCGGAATACAATCTTCGACCATGAAAAAGCCGTTTGAGAGAATGCCCCCATTCTTAAGAGGGCTCAGCAGATACAGATGACAAATCTCTCAAGCCACAAAGTGGCATAAATCCAGAGGTAGAGAGGAAAATTACTGCACTTAATTTTACTTTGTAGGAGAAACATTTTAATAAAGTTTAATATATTAAAGATCTAGCACATGGTGGTCTGTCTGAAGGAACAATGGCATTGTACCTATATTTGTACAAAGATTTTTTTCCAAAGATAATTTGTGCTCAAGTCAAATTTCACAGAGCTTTTAGCTTCTCTTTATTAGTTGTGCACAGCCCGGTCCCTTCCTGGCCATTATATATTACTTATGTTTCTAGTTCAGTAGTTTCTGTGAGATCCCAGATATGCCCTACAGAAGGAATAATAAAGCTAAGTAAAATTTTATTACCAGGGAAAATGCCCATGGCTGTAAAAGCCTTTTTATAGTGGTAATGTTTGGTTTTAATATTTAATAAGCATAAACCACCTTAAAGAAACATAACATTATGTTCAATCCCTTGAAGGATGGTGAGGTTTGAAATTGTACAGGTAAAATGTTATCTGATGTGACTAAAAAGGGTTTGGATGTACTTCAAACTTAGATCCAGAATCCAGATGTCTAGTCTCAGCCCCAGCAAAACCCAGGGCTTGCTGGTAATGAGTTCATCAATTGCATGGTCTAAAGAAAGAAAAATGCAAGAAAGCAAGAAGTTGCAGGTATGTGGAAGTGACTCACATTTCTAACATCTGAGGAAGAAGTCGGAATGGGATTTGTTGATAAAATAAATCTAAGCCACAAGTAAATGGCTTAAGTGGCTCTAACTTGAATCAATATAAATTATTTTATTTTAAAAATTGAATAACTGCTCCTAAAATTCTTTGAAGACTGTTAAGTAAATGATGACAACATTGTTCATAAACATTAAATGACAATGCCATAATTATGCTTTGGAGCCTAAGTTTACTCACTATTATTTTGAGAATGGTTAAAAATTTAGTATTAAACTACTCAGAGAAGAGAAGTCAAAGGTTACTTATTTCGACTTTGAAGACATTTCCTATTCTTGACTTTTAGAGCTGTCAAATGACATAGCTTAATAGCAATCAATTTCAGAACCTCCAGGGTACATGTGTTGGCTTTCTTTCCCTTTCTTTTGGTCATGATATGTGTGGATACATCTCCATCCCCAGTGGAAACACTAACCAGACTTTTAAATGCTGGAGTTGAGGTGGAGGGGACAACTTGAAATTAAAAATAAATAAATATATATATATATATATATATATATGCACACACACATACAGATATATATACATTCACTGCAGAGACATTAATTTTTGAAAAGTGGAAAAATACAAAAAAGACAGCATTGTGACTACAATACAAAATAAAAAAGAAAATGTTGTTCACTGGGTTAAAAGCTGGATCACCCAGTGAAAAATAAATAAGATTTGTGTGTTTGTTTGGAATTAACTGTACAAAACATGGGTAAATGTATTGCAGTCATGGCTCACCCCATGAGGACGTCTAGGTCAGCAATAGACCACGTGTATGAGGGCTGTCCCATAAGATCATAATGGAGGTGAAAAGTCCCTATTGCACTGGTACTTCCTGTTGTGTTCCAGCTGCCAACAGCACCTGGTGCCGTGACACGCTGTGCAGGTGTGCGGCCCAGGAGCCATCGGCTGTGCCACACAGCCTCGGAGTGCGGTGAGCTACACCATCCAGGCCTCTGGAAGTACATGCTGTGATGTCCACACAAAAATACCTACTGACAAATTTCCCAGAATGTATCCCAGTCATTAAGTGACATATGACTGTAATTTATTAAATTTGGTACCCAATTGTATCAATCAATTCATCCCAAAAATTACAGCAATTGCATGGCCATGGGACTCTTCCAAACATATTTTTTCACTGTCATTCTTCACACTGGCCCATACATCCATGATGATCAATTTACCGAAAATCCTCGGACAGTGACCAGCAGATTTTGGCCCTGGTGGAGTCAGGTTAAGTTTGTACCCTAACTCTACAATTAATATAAAGCTATTGCAGTTTTACAGTCAGAACTGGTTTGACTGAGTGTAACAGCCAGTGCATATAAACTGATTATCGGGAGATAATATATACAGACCTAATAAAATAATCATATAAGTTAATCAATTCTAAACAACGAGCTATAACAAATACTCTATATAGTCTTAGTCTCAAAACTAATAACTGTAGACTTAGGTCCTTAGGAAATAGCCAAGGTCTACTAACCATCCTCTGTCTAGGTAAGAATTTGGCCCTTTGAAGGCCTCAGAAAACTAGCATCAGGAGACAGAGTCCCAGCAAAGAGGAAACCAGGGTCGGTCCAGTCTGACAGGTGGGAGAAGGTGGAGCTGCAGCTGTGGGTGGGGGGATGATGCCCACACCCAGGATGCTGACTGGTCCAGCCAAACAGAAGGAGCGTGGCGAATCTTCCTTGCAAACTGCATTATATTATATCATCATCACACCTATAATTTTGATAACACACCAAATTCTCCTTCCAAACCTGGCCCTTAAAGGTATAGTACTTAATGTTTTGGAAGTTCTACAAAATTATTTTATTCCACTCATGTTTGATTGCCATAATTTTAGTTCAACTTTACAGACGTTGAAATGTCTTGAATAGTTACAGTTAGTGTACGTCACATTAAGCTTGTTTAATTGTTTCAACTGGGGAATGACAAAGTCCACAGAAAAGAATGTGCTGCCATATAAAGTTCCATATTTCTCTGCATTTCAATCATATTTTCTTTGCAGTTCCCTGGGTTTTATTTAAGTCATAAGAGGGACCCAGGAAATCAATTAAAGCATGAGTTCCCACTCCTGAGAATCTGATTCAGCAGATGAGTTCACAAATTTTTAATTTTTAACAGGATTCCCAAATAATTTTGATGCAGGGACTCCGTGGACATGACTTTGAGGAATACTGTCATAAACAATACATTTTACCACCTGTAAATTTTAATGAGGAAAAGGCAATAACATCTATTTATCTTGACACTAGCAAAGATTGTTTCAGAATCATTTGAGATTTGCCTTTGGCATTGCTTGCCCTTGACACAGCAATGAGATGCAGTATGCTGCCTCCAGAGCCAGCCCAGGTGTGATGGAGCCAGGTTTATCCCTTACCATCCCTCACCTACTGTCCGTGTGGAAGTACAAAGTGTGTCTACAGGTACACTGGAGCATAACAAGAATGTTAAGATAAGGAGGATTGAATGAGCTCTTGTATGTCTTATGCAAGATAGTTACCCCAGTGCCTGGCACATGGTCAACAGATAGCAGTTATTGCTGTCATTGTGATTATTTGTTTTCCATTATTACACTGAACACATTTCAGAAGCTGGTCATGTGTCTTATTTGATTAAACAAATTATCTACAAAAAAAGGCATTATAGACACAATGTGAGATTATCAGTACCATTTAATAAAATTAAGAACAAATCTTACTCCAGTTAAATGGCTTTTATTAAAAACAAAGATGCTGGATGGATGCAGAGAGAGAGGAACACTCACACACTGCTGGTGGGACTGCAAACTAGTACAACCTCTATGGAAAAGTATGGAGATTCCTCAAAAAACTAAAAGTAGACCTACCATTCGATCCAGCAATCCAACTACTGGGTATTTACCCAAAGGAAAAGATGTCATTTTATCAAAAAGACACCTGTGTATGAATGTTTATAGCAGCACAATTCACAATTGCAAAGGTGTGGAATCAACTGAAGTGCGCATCAATTCATGAGGGGATTAACAAAATGTGGTACATGTACATCGTGGAGTACTACTCAGTCATGAAGAAGGATGACTTAATGCCTTTTTCAACAATCTACATCGAACTGGAGACCATTATACTGAGTCAATTATCTAAAGAATGAAAAAACAAACACCACATGTGCTCGCTATTAAACTGGAACTAAGGATGGACACACGTGCACACCGGTAGATAAAACTCAGTGGAAATCAAGCAGAGGAAAGGGTGGAAGGAGAAGGGATGGGTGAAAACCTACCTAACGGGGACAATGAATAGTATTTGGGTGATGGGCACACTTATAGCCCTGACTCAAGCATTACAAAAGCAATCCTTGTAACCAAAAACATTTGTATCTGCGTAATATTTTGAAATTGAGAAAAGAAGCAATGCCCTCATGTCTGATCTTCAATGTGCTACCAAAGCTTAGGATCTAGCACTGTATTCTACCTTGAATATTAAACATACGACTATTTGTGCAAGTCTTTCCTTTAGCATGGTCATCAGTGAAACATTTTCATCAGTAAAGTAGGTACAATGATGCATGTCTCCCAGAACAGTTGTGGCGTCACTGACGCAGTGTGTCTGGAAGCAGCTAGAAGCATAACAGGCGCATCAACTGTAAGGGGCCGCGTATTTCAGCATCAGTCTCACCACACTGAAGTCATCACGGCTGAGCTTCCCCTGTATCTCAAATCACTTAACTCTCTTTCCATGTTCACAGTTTCCTTAAGGTCATAAAACACTTGTGAAGAAGGTCTGCACACCCAGACCTATAAAGTGAGCTGGGATGCGACACATGCCGAGACACCTTGGCAAGGACAGGCGAGCCCCAAGAACAATGGAGAAGTGCCTGGCCTGGGCGGAGCTCCTGACATTCAAAGCAAAAAAAAAAAAAAAAAAAAAAAAAAGAGAGAGGGAAGGATTTGCACAAAAAAGGAAAAGTAAACATAGTTTGTGAAATATATTGTGAGTATATTATAAAATATGGAATAGAAAATTAGGCATTTGTTAAAATCATTAGTAACCCCCCCAAAAAATAAAACATGGATCCTAGAAAAAGTAAGAGGAAAAAAACCAACAGATTGAGTTTTGAAAACGAGGCTAGAACTACAGAAAAAACTATAAAATATGAAAATTGAAGTGTTTTAAAATAGTATTAAAATCAACACTGTAGCTGGAAAGAGAATCAGTGCTATGGAGAGCCAACTTCAAAAAATCAACAGAAAACAGAATAAAACCACAAAGCAATTATATCAAAGAGATATAAGAATGTGAGGAACATAAACAAAGATTCAATATATTGATAAAATGTATATTTCTAAAGAGGCTCAAAGAACAAAGGCAAAGAATCAACTTAAAACAGTAATCCAGAAGGAAATCTTTTTGAACTAAAAGAAGACATCAATTTGCAGATTGTTTTCCAGGGTGGGAAAAAGTATAGACAGGTGAAAGCATTGACTTTCACAAATGCAAATTCAAAGAATATTGATCCAACAGATATTCTTAACCCAATTCAATGTCTTGGCAGGAAACTGGGAAATTATTTCTAGTTTTCTGTTGGCTTTACCCATGAAGTCATACTGAGATGTAGAGTTTATATGAATATTCATAGCCAGCATGTAATTTTATGTATTAAATATATATGCAGTCATTTATAATTTTAAAATATATTTCTTTAGAATTTTAAAACGATCATTCTTGGAATATTTCTGCACGCAAATCTCTCACTGATGCTTAAAAATAAATTTGAAACAGAGAAAAACATAGTGCATGAAAAGCAGAGAATAAAAAGAGTGATCATTTAAAAGCTTACATACACAAATATACGTCGATATGCCCGATGTCTTAAAGAAATTCTAAGAGCACTATATGCTAGAAAAGCAATGCAACTGTAGCACTTTGAGCATGTTAGAAAATATGGTGTCTTCAGCTTGGAGCGACTAAATTTAAATCATAAATACACTAAAATGATTGCTATTAAAATAAAAGATTGCCATTCTAGTTTCAGGTAGGAAATTTGAGATTATGTTGCAAGGTTCGGGTAGATCGGGGATTTCAAACACTGATTTGAGAATTGCTGCAGGTGGCACATATTCCAAGAAATTCAAGCCATCAAATGTAATTATGCTGTAGGTTTCCATTCCTGGTAGTTTAAACCTAGGTCTCCAGGGCACCAGAGCCACATGGAAGAAGCCCAGCTGCGCTGCCGCCCCTACTGGTTCATCTCCCTCCTGAGTTGCTTAGTCACTGCCATGTGAGCATAGGAGCCATCCTGGATCTCTGGCCCCAGAAGGAACCACAGAAAGGAGAAGAGCTGCCCTGCTGTGCTCAGCCTCCTTGCTCCACCATGAGAAATAATAGTGGTACTGGTGCAATCCACCAAGGGTCTGTGTGGCTTGCTATTTGTCTGTCAGTCGACAGCTAAAAGCTGCATATGTCATACAATTCATATGCTAGAGTATTATGAGAGAGAACACAAATGAAACACAGATATCCAAATACAATAATGTAACCAGAAGCACAAAATTATAATAAGTTTGCTGATTTCCTTCAATATGATCTTTTAAAGTTTCTTAAGTTGCATTCAATTAACCCCAACTTTTATAGATCCTTCAAAGATTGCTTTAATATTTCAAAGAGAATGTGAGAAAATTTGTAGTAAATATTATACCCAATTTGCTTTTTCAATTTCTTTAGACAATGTTAACCATATCTGGAATGTGCAACAAGAAATAGTTGCAAGTAGCAGACTAAAGTCTCCCTGTATATTCTGATTAGAAATAACATGAAATTATTAAAATGTAAACCAACTAATTATACAAAGCACGAAATATAGATGCTTCAAACAGCAGGACAGAATAGCAAGATTTATACATCTTTGATATCATAACTTGTATTTAAAGTTCATCTATATCTTAACATCATTTGATATCAGTTAAACAAGATGACACTTTTTAATCAAATTATTATTAGTTAATACACACATAATTGAAAATTTAAAAAATTGTTACATGGGGAAAGTGAAAATGTCTCTTTAAATTTTAATTACTGATACAGACTATATGAAAATATAAATTAAAATAAAATTTAATGATATTCTGAATTAAAATAATTTTTAAAAATCACTCCTTCATTATGTAACAGATGAAATGCTTAAAAGAAATTCCTAAGGGAAGATATTAGCTACGTTAATGCAAAAGGAGTTTATGGATCCAAAGTGACTGAGAAGCCCTAAGCTAAAATGTTTTAGTTAAAAATTCAAGTTTTCCTTCTTGTTTCTTTCTTTCTTTTTTTTTTTTTTCATACAAATGATTAGGATAGTTTATTGTGGGAGAGGATATGGGTGGGCGCAAGGAGAGGGTATAGGGTCACCTGTGTACTTCTTGCTTAGTTTCGCTGGGAACCTGAAACTCCTCTAAAAAATAAATTCTATAATTAAAAAAAATTCAAGCTTTTTTCATAATCACTCAGTGGGCAAATGCTCCTGCCACCAAGTGTAGGCAACAGACATATTGCTAGAGGAGACATTAGCAGGGAACTAACTAGAAGCAAACAGGGACAGGGGTGTCAGATGACAGCTGTGGAGCCCGAGGTTTTCCTTCCCCCCCTTGCTCTGTGCTGCGGGGGGCCACCTGATGCAGCTGCGAGGGAGGGTGGGTCCTTCCAGGGAACGTGAGGATGCCCAGCAGACCCCACCTCCCGAGCAAAAATGTGACCGCCCCTGTGTTGATCAAGTAGGAGATTTAGTAACTCCTGAGTAAAGAGCCAGGGGGAGAGATGGCAATGCCTTATTTCTCAAAAGGGCTGTGAGTTTTAGAGAGCAAGTGGGAATTCTTTGATGCTGTCTTAGGGATCCCAAAGTCCTTTAGGCAATCACGCCTTCCTGAAGGTCCAGACTCAACGTAAAACACCATGTCTCTTCCTACTTAGATGTCAGGGGGGAAAAAAGGAAAGAAAAGGGAATGTTGTAGAGGGGGAAAAAATGTGTTGGGCATGCAAGACCTTCTGGGATAAAACTTCATAAATTCATCCCACAATCAGCAATGCTGATGTTTTAAAAGACCGTGGATAGGGGAGGGTAAACAGGTAGTGAACAGGTAAAGAAAACCCGCTGCCACTGCGAAGCCATCACCTAGCATTGCACTGGGAAAGGAAAAAAAAAAAAAAAAACAGAATGGCACAGACTTCTAAAAAGATAAAAATTCTCTGCCTTCAGGAACTGAACATTTTGGAAAGAAAAGAGAATCCATGATGTAATTGGATAAGGGTCTTTAACATCAACAAAATCAGCTAATTTCATCATGATGAAGTCAGTAACTTCATCCTAATAGGACATTGTCAGCCGAAGGAGTCTGATCCCGTGAGCTAACTGAATACCCCGTCCCCTGGTCGGAGCTGTCTCTGTCCCCTGCCCAGGGCCCACCATTCTCTCCTACTGCTCAGCTCGGCGAAGCTCAGCCCAGGTCGCATGCCCTTGTTTGGAGTCACCCTCTCTCTCAATCTGCAATGTCCCCTTCCCTTGCTATTCCATTTGTTCTCCCTGTCTGAAGGTATGTGGCCCCGGGACGCAGGCTGGGTGACATAGAAAATGAGCAACAGACTGCACTGAACTTGAATGGAAACCAACTGGCCTGTATCCTCGCTAAAAACTTGACTGGAGTACCAACTTCAGAAAAGACCCGAAAGAGTTAAGACATTTTATGAGCCCTGCCCAGGACGCTTCTTCCCTGAAAGCAATTCCTTAGAAGTTTGCACTTACATTATGTGACTATGTCTGCTTTACTTCAACCCTAACGTCAAATGCATTATTTTCCTATCCAATTTGGGTCAACAAGTTTAATGTTTTGTTCCAGGGATGACAGGAAGAAAAGAGCGCACCCCTCCTGCCTCCCTATTGTGAAATTTTTACCCCCTCTGCATTTCGAGACAAGAGCCACGCAACGCGACACACTGGCTCAGTGTTCCCCGTTCCGTTGGGAATTCCCTAAACAAATCACCCTGGTTCATAAAGGGGCAGTGATGTGCTCCTCTGTGGACCCGTTTCCCGCCAGGCCAGACGCTCACGTAGCTCACGGTGGGGCTCCAGCAGGGTGATCTATGCGCATTCCGTGCGATGCTTGTTTCCCTCAAATTCACTAAGATCTCTAGCCACGAATCATTTATTATCCTGAAGCCGTCTTTTTGGAGGCATTATGTTGTGAGCTAACTAGGAAGAGCTCTTCCATTTCTATGAGCCAGCCATGGACTGGTTCCCATTGTCAGAAGCTGCAGGGGTTGCAAATACTTGGCATCGCCTCACGCTTTGCTTGGGAAAGTGCTCACATCCCAGCGCGGGAACAATGTGCGAACAGTGAGCCGTCCTCCCGGCCACAATATCTGCTCAGGTCCCTGAAGGGCCGCGAGTCTCACAACACAGATGACAGAGTAGCCCAGGAAACGGGTTCCCAGGGAGCTTTCATTTAGTGGGATTTCAATGGGGACCAAGGTGGCTTGTTCCAGTATGTGTGATTTTCTGTGTCTGCCGTAACCCCAGTTCCCAGTCTACTGAAACCGTTCTCGTACACGTAGCACGGTCCAAAGAACAGATGTGTAAGCAATTTTTTATAAGGATGAAGCCAAACGTTTGAGAAAATGACTTACTCGGTAGGAATGCTCTTTGGGAACTCTGAATCCATCTGGATGGTAGAAACGCATACAAACATGTGACAAATGAGCGCAAGAACTTGAGACTGGTTTCTATAATCCAAGGCGATTATGATATCTGAGAAAGACTGAGGCACACACAGTTTTCAGAGAACTGAATTCAGTTATGGCTGATTTTCATCTATTAATATCACAGAATTAAATTATCTCAACATTTCCCATTTTATAATTAACCATTCCATTGCTCCTAAAGTAATTTTTCTGGAGTGCATCTGGAGAGCATCTTATCACAAATGGAATGCTTTTAATTTGGACTGTTGGAAAAAGAGAGCCACAAGGAAGCAGTCGTGTGAGACCTCGTGTTCAGGAATATCTTTCTTCTCCCTGCACGTGTAGCCGTCAGGGAGAAAGAGGGCAGAGAAAATGGTCCACAATTAGGCTCTCAGACCCCAGCCCAACCACGTGTGACAGTTCTGCTAACGTCGTCCCCCCTGTCCTTTCCCCGTCATTGGCTTATGAGTAGTGAATAGTAGAAGTTTTTACCAACCCCCAATTCTGCACAAATTCTGTGCCCTGAGCCAAAATAACAGTAACAAACGTTATACAAGCATCACCATGTAGAGTTTATCTATTTTTTTTTTTTTGGTGCACATATAACAATTGCATTTTTCTCTCCATTAAAGCCTGGAATGGACAGATGTGTGCTTTTATGTTTACCAGCGTCTCTCCTGTAAGGTGTGAATGTTCAGCAAGAAGGGTGCATGCATTGTCTCTCTTTATATCCTTAAATATATTAAGTGCCTAATATGTATCCATCAAACATATTACTACGTTTTTAAAGGCAGTCTTTCGATTTTTTCCTGTCTTCATACTTGTTGCATATTTCTCCCCTGTGTAAAAATTGAAAAAAATAAATGGAAACTAACCCTGAGTGTGCTACGATTGCTCTTTTAGCACAGATTTTTTCAGGACTTAATTTTTTTAAATATTTAAAAGATTACAGAATCATCTTTAAAGCTGAGTTCATGTATGATATTGTTAAAGTAATTAGTATTAATGTTTCATAATGTCAGGCAATGCCACTGTTCCCATTAATCCATTCAAAGGGTGGCAATTTTACAAATACTTTGTTTGAAAAGATAAGATAAAAAAATTCAATAGAAACTAAAAACCGATGGGTTAACATATAGGGAAGAAATTTCATTAGTTTTCTTCTAGCACAATGTGAAAAATAAAAATGTGCATGTATTAAATTCTATGTTGAGTGAATTTCGGAAAGAATGCACTGCTTTGGGGACCTTTGAAATAGTAAATATTATTTAAAATGACAAGCATGACCTGGGTAGCTGTCCAACATGGAGAAGGAGTGGAGAGAAAACTTGTCCCTGAAGTACGGGTTCAGCGAGGCCCTCCCAGGGGCCCTGATCTGTCGAAACTGCAACCACACTTCTGCCACGTATGGTAAAGCCTGGGGCTGCCAGGACCAACAGTGCCGCACGCAGTTCTTACGAAACGGGCACTTCCCTGCGCTTCCCTTACTGTATCTACTTTGAAAACCTGGAGTCAATGAGGTCACATCTAAAGTTCTTGCGGTTTTGGCGTGTGTCCCATTTCGGTGACTGGATGACTGTGGTCATCCTTAGAGCAGTTGCTGGGAGGCCAGGACAGGAGCAACCTGCCCCAGTCTTCCCCCCACACCCTTCTGATCTGGACCCTGGCTGCTTCTTCAGCCAGCTCCTCACAAATTCCAGAAAATTATGGTATAGACACTCCCACCCAACTGTATGCAGAATGTTCTACTTGAATCAGCATTTTTTTTGATACAAGCAAATCATAGATTAGCAATATCTCACAGGGTCGCTATTGACTTCACGTACCAGTCCGAGGACTGGTTTGTCCCTGGATTACCTTAGGCAGTCCCTCCTCATTATACGCAGATTGCCTACCCATTAAAGGTTATTTTAACCCCAAATCAGTACCGTTTGCATCGTTTGCAAACATGCTCTTGCACAGAACGGTGACAATGTGAGTCACGTATCTTGACTTCTCCCCCCGAGGTTGAACAAGGCCACACTCTGCTGCTTGTTTTACTGTGTGCCATGAACTAGTGTCCTTTTTACAGTCTATTTAGTGCCATGTTTTTCACGTTTGTGCTCATGAATCAATAGTATATGTTAAATAAGGTGCCTTTAAGTGAAACCCACATAAAACAAGGGTATGTATTAGTAGCTGACACATGAGTTATGACCAGAGACTCACAGGAACCTGACCCTGCACTTCTCCCAGGAGCAACTGCTCAGCTCTTGCTAATGCAGGGTCCACGGGGACTTTATAGAACACAAGTTCCACCCATAAGGAGTCACTGTAATTGTTCCATTTCCTTCATTTGTGTCATTTCCCCTCCACAGCTTCCTCCTTCTCCTGCCTCCTGTGTGAGCCCAGCACGTGCCCAGCCTCCCGGGTGTAAGCCAGTGTCAGGCACACAGTAGGTGCTCAACAGACCACGGACTTGCTGTGCCTTCACCAAACGCACACCGAGAAACTCCTAGAGTTGATTCCACCTTCTAAAGACCGTATGGGATGGCCAGTGAAATTCTGAAATTCACTTCTGCCCTCTTATTTCCTCCAAAACCTGGACTTGATCTTCAGCCTCTTAGGAAAGGCCTTTGTGCCATTTCAGTCTGGACCCGCCACGCCCAGCCTGTCCCTGCTGCCCCACACACCCACAGCACAGAGGCTGCCAGCCAGTCACACTGCAGCACGGACCGACTGATCCAGCCAGGAAGGGTGAAGTTCACGCTGCCTTCGCCTAAAGCTGCCGGGGTGGAATCTCCTAGAGCCTTGGGGTTAGAACCCTCCTAGAGCCAAGGGCTGTCACTGTCGCCGCAGGGGACTTGGAGCACGGAGTACCAAAGCAAAAACGATTATTAGAATCCGGTGGAATCTGTCATGCTGTGCTCTGGACTTGCTTGGGACACATCGCTCCTTCCTCGCTTCCTGTTTCTCTCGGTTCGGGTTGGGAATGTCTATCCTACAACTGTCCCACCGCTGTGTTTTGGGAGCACATGATTTGTCTGGTTTCACAGGTTCACAGCTAGAGAGGACATTTCCCTCAGAATGACTTGGACCTTGAGTCCCACCCATTTGATTTAGATAATATTGAAATGAGACTTTGAACTTTAGAATGTAGAGTTGATGCTATAACACGTTAAGGCTTTGGGGGCTGTCGGATGGAATAAATGCATTTTTCATGAGAGAGGGACATGCATTTCAGTGGACCAGGGGTTGAGTGCTATGAATAGAATTGTTTTCCCCCAAAATTTATATGTTGAAGCCCTGACTCCAAATGTGATGGTATTTGAAGATTGGGCCTTTGAGAGGTGATTAGGGTTAGGTGAGTTCGTGAAGGTGCAACCCCCTTCATGGGATTAGTATTTTTACAAGGAGAGACCAGAGAGCTTTTTTTTGATCTCTCTCTCTCCATCATGGAGGTCACAGCCAGAAGGCGACCGTCTGCAGGCCAGGAAGAGAGCCCTGCCCAGAAGCCAAACGTCCTGAGACCCTGATCGCAGACCTCCAGCACCTAAAATTGTGAGAAAATAAATTTCTCTTGTGTAACCCACCTAGGGTACAGTATTTTGTTATGGAAATCTGAGCAGACTGAGACACCTTTATACTACCAGCAATATGGAGTTTATCACGTTTATCACATGGACCATTCTGAGACATCTGGACTCTAGAAAACCAGGGAGTGCCATGGCAGTGACCATAATTTGTAGTTTTCTGGAGCAAAAGCATTGTTTGGAAGGACCTGAATTATTATTTTTTAACTTTAATTCAGATGGTCGTCATAGCCCAACCTGCCATTTACCCAAACATGCCAAAGGCTTATTTTGAATGAAGTCAATTATTCAAAGATGACTGACTGTTTTCCTGCTAACTCTATCCAATCTAGGATCAGGAGTGAAAATTCTGAAAGTGTGTTTTTCCCACTGGAAAGATAACATTTCATCCAAATAAAACATACGGTCTAATGACAGCCTGAATCTTAAAACATTTCAATTTTAATTTAAAAAAGTGTCAAAAATGTCAGTGTGCTATGATGAAATAAAAGGCAGCAGAGATCTTTTCCCATGGTCTCACCGTGATGAAACCGTATGTGAATCCTCACTTCCCGCCCGGCTCCGGGGCGAGCACATCTGCCCTTGATCGGGAGGTTTTACACATGAAAGGCTGCAGCTCTCCGTGCCCGGGACTTGCACAGATACTAATTTGGGTCCACGTGACACACTGTAGAAGCAAATCCTTCATTTTAAACTGTTGGTAACCCATTTTCTAGGGCTCCGTTATTACTAATAAATCTCCTTGAGAAAGTATCCCATGTGGCAATTGTTAAAATAAGCCCCAAGTGTGTGTGTGATAACTCCCTTCTCACTGAGGAGACTTTTTCTGCCTGAATAACAACACATTTATTCAAATGCTGATTTCAAAGCACTTGCTATGGTATCACTAGAGAGACTATCTGGCCTTATTGCTTGAGCATAGCAGGCCTGGGCATGTCGTAGCCCTCCTCAACTTTATGATAACTTAGTTCTATTCAGGTAAAGGCTACAGGAGAGAAAACAGAACTTACACGCCGTTGGACCACTCAGGGTTGAGCAGTGCACACACTGGGAAACTGCTCTTGCCTCTCCAGTGTTTTTGTATGTGATGTAGCACTAGTTTGGCCCCTGGAGTTAGAGTTCTAGCGTACGGCACGTTCTGTGGCAGCAGTCACGAGAGGGCACGGGTGTGGTCTGTGTTCAGGGACTGCATTTGCAAACCCTTTCCCACCACAGCAGAACTGGATGGAGCCCAGAACCAAGCCATTGTGTTCTTTGTCAGTGGCCGCTGGACTTCCCTGTTGGTTGAGAGCCTGTTAGTCAGCGTCAGCCTCCTCCCTGCCCCACAGTCCTGTCCCCTGGGCAGGTGGCTCCCTCACACGCCTGCCCCACCCCCGTCCATCCTCCTTGAGCCCTGTCATCCCTCTCGGCTCCCCTGCCAGCCCCCGCCAGGTGAGCCGTTCTCAGGCCATGCCAGGCCATGTGCACCTGTGCTCCCGATCACCTCTCAGCTCCTCCCTGGCTAGGCGACAGCTGGCATTTCTGGGTTTTCTCCCACACAGGCAGAAAATTCTGCACTCCAGAAAAATTGGACTCCTAGAAATAATAATGATGATAATAATAATAATATCTAACCTTGATAGAGAACCTGCTAAGGGCAAACACGTCCCATGTGTAGTCTCTGTTCATCTTGGTCACAGCCCCACAGCCGGCAGGCGAGGAGGCAGGCACACAGCGCTGGAGACTACCAATCCGTCTTCCAAAGTGGCCGTGCCATTTGCACTCTCGCCAGCAATGCATGTGGTGCTGTCCGTGTTCTGGATTTTGCTCATACGTTGGTGTGTCGTAGCATTTCATTGTTGTTTTGATTTGCATTTGTCTGATAATATATGTCGAGTGCCATTTCATAGCCTTATTTGCTGTCTGTATATATTCTTTGGCCCATTTTTTTAATCAGGCTGTTTTCTCATTGTTGAGCTTTAAGAGTTCTCTTTGTATGTTTAGGATAACAGTCCTTTATCAGTGTGTCTTTTGCAAATATCTCCTCCCAGTCTGTGTCCTTTCATCTCATTCTCCTGACAGTGTCTTTTCCAGAGCAGAAAATTTTCATTTTAATGAAGTCCGGCTCATCAGTTCTTTCTTTCAGGTGTCATGCCTTTGGTGTCATATCTAAACAGTCATTGCCAAACCCCAGGCTGTCAAGATTTTCTCTTTTGTTACCTTATAGAAGTTTCATAGTTTCCCATTTTGCATTTTGGTCTTGGATCCATTTTGAGTTAATTTTTGTGAATATTTCTAGGTCTGTGTCTAGATTCCTTTCTTAGCTCATGGATGCCCAGTTGTTCCAGCATCATTTGTTTTGAAAAAACAAGTTTTTCTCCATTGTCTTGGTTTGTTCTTTTGTCGAAGATCAGTTGGCTCTATTTCCTGACTCTTTATTCTGTTCCATTAATCTGTTTTTCTATTCTTTCACTCATGCCACAATTACTGCAGCCTTGTAGTGAGTCTTGAAGTCAGGTAGTGTCAGCCCCCAACTTCGTGCTTCAGTATTGCTTTGGCTATTCTTGGTCTTCTTCCTCTCCGTTTAAACGTTAGAATTGGTTTCTTGATATCCCCACAGTAACTTGCTGGGATTTTGAAGGGTTGCACTGAACCTACAGAAAAAATTGGGAAGGGCTGACATGCTGAGTCCTCCTACCCATGAACGTGACATGACTCTTATTTATTTAGTTTGTCCATTTTTCTCATCAGTGGTTTTCCTCAGATAGATCTTACACATATTTTGTTAGATTTATACCTAAGTATTTTATTTTGTGGGGCGTTAATGTAAATCATATTGTGTTTTTAATTTCAAATTCTATCCTTCCTTGCTGTCTGTGTATATCTTAGTTTTATTTCTTTGTCTTTATCAATAACTGTGATCTGGAAAGTGGGTACCCAGGCACCAGGCATGCAAGACACACGATATGATCGGGAGCGGCAGAGTAGAAGAAAATATGAGCACTTTAATTCTCATTTATTTTGACTTACCATTCACATAGAGAATAGATAGATAAGCACGTCTCATGCATCACATGCAGATGTCAGTACAGAAACACACACACATCCACGGGGATTTTAAATTTTTCTACTGATGCAGGTATGGGATGGAAAGTATTTAGGGAACACCGAGCCACGTCTTTGTTGTTTCCCTTGGTGAAGTTCTTATTTTCCACTAAGATTCATTGTTTTCCATTGATACATAATCTCTGAACATATTTGTGGGGTACATGTTATGTTTTGTTACGCACGTAGGATGTGTAATAATCAAGTCAGGGTATTTGAGATTTTCGTCATTTGGAGACTTTATCATCTCTATGTCTCAGGAACATTTCAAGTCCTGTGTTCTAGCTGCTGGGAATGATACAATATATTCTTGCCAACTATCATCCCCCTACTCTGCTACCAAACCTCAGAACGTATTCCTTCTACCTATTAATGCCTAGATGCTTGTCTCTGTTAAGGTGATTCTCTCCATCCTCCCTCCACCTGCACACTCTTCCCGGTCTCTGGGAGCCATCAGTATGCTCTGCGCCTCCGTGAGATCAGTGTCCACAGCTCCCACACGTGAGTGAGGACACACGCCTGTCTTTCTGCACCTGGCTCATTTCCTTTAACGTGATACCTCCAGTTCCATCCATGTTGCTGCAAATGACATGATTTCATCCTTTTTTTATGGCCAAAGAGAATTCCATTCTGTATGTAAACATTTTTTTATCCAGTCATCCATTGAAGGACACTTGAGTTGATTCTTGTAGATAGCGAGAGATGGGGAACCAGATTCACTCTTCCACAGGTGGACATCCAGGTTCCCAGCAGCATTTACTGAAAAGCATGGCCCTTCCCAGTGTATGTTCTTGCTGCTTTGGTTGAAAATCAGTTGGCTTTTATTTCTGAGATCTCTATTCTGTTCCATTAGTCTACATGTCTGTTTTTACACTGATACCATGTTGTTTTGGTTACGATAGCCTTGAAATAGAGTTTGAAGCCAGACTGTGTGATGTCTCCAGCTTCATTCTTTTTGCTCAGAATTGCTTTGGCTATTCAGACTCATTTTGGTTCCATACAAAATTTAAGATTTTTTTCCCTTTTTCTGTGAAAAAGTGGCATTGGTATTTTGACAGGGATTGCACTGAATCTGCAAATTGCTTTGGGGTATATGGTCATTTTATTAATATTAATCCCTTTGATCCATAGCATGCAGTATCTTTCCATTTGTTTGTACCTCTTTGATTTCCTTCGTAGTTCTCCTTTACAGGTGTTTTGCCTCCTTGGTTAAATTTATTCCTAGGAATTTTACTATTATTTTTGTTCCTATTGAAAATGGGATTGCCTCCCATTCTTTTTCAGCTGGTACATAATTGACATATAGAAACATTAACAGAATTGGGTATGTTGATTTTATATCCTGCAACTTTACCAATTTCGTCTATCAGTTCTAAGAGATTTTTGGTGGGGTCTTTCGTTTTTCCCAATATAAACTCATGTCATTCTCAATTTGACTTTCTCTTTTCCAATTTATATGGTTTTATTTCCTTCTCTTGCCTGGTTGCTCTGGCTAGGACTCCCAGTGCTACACTGAATAGGAGTGGTGGGAGAGGGCACCTTGTGTCGTCCCAGTTCTTAGTTCTCAGCTCCACTCATTTAGTACGATACTAGCTGTGGGTTTATGATGTATGGACTCTATTACATTGAGTTGTGTTCCTTCTAATGCTTATTTGTTCAGAGTTTTTAATCATGATTTGTATATTTGGTCATTTTATAGACTCCCATATGTCCCATAGGCATTATTCCTTTCTTTTTAATTGTTTTTTCTTCCTTTTTTGTCTGACTGGTTTATTTCAAAAGACCTGCCTTCAAGTTCTAAAATTTTTTCTTCTGTTTGATCTATTCTATTGATGAACCTCTCTAATATATTTTTTATTTCATTCAATGAATTCTTCAGTTCCAGGATTTCAATTTGGATCTTTCTTTTTTTCTTTTCTTTCTTTCTTTCTTTTTTTTTTTTTTTGTTATCTTTATCTTTGATAAATTTCTCACTCATATCCTAAATTGTTTCTCTGCTTTCCATGTGTTGTTTACCTGTGTTCTCTTTTATCTCACCGAGCCTCATGAGGATCAAAATTTTGAATTCTTTTTCTGGCATTTTATAAATTTCTTTTTTTATTGGTCTCTGTTGCTAGAGAATTATACTGTTCCTTTGAAGTTGTGGTATATCCTTGCTTTTTCATGTTTCTTGTGTCCTTATGTTGCTATATGCACATTGGATATAATAGTTACTTCTCCCAATTTTTTGGATTTGCTTTTGTGGGAGAGGACTTTTATATGAAGAGGTATCTAAGTGTTATTAGGTAGGGCACTTTGGCTTTGACTCTGGGTGCATGCAGAAGTCTCGTCTTCTTACAATTTCTTCAGCTGTAGTCAGAGTCAGTGTCCTCTGTGATTTTCTCAGTGGTTTATGATGCACTTCTTAGTGGAGATTATGGTAAAGTTTTGCTGGGGACAACAGGTGGGCCAGTTCTTGGGCCCCACTGGAGGCAGCAGGGGGCCAAGCATGCCTGTCCTTGGGCCCCTGGGCAATGTATGCTGGCACTGGTGTTAGTAGGTCCAGGTGGGAAAATTCTTAGCCCTATGGGTACCTTGCTTGGATGCTGGCAATGACACTAGTGGGCTGGGCAGGTGAACAGGTGCTTGGGACCCTGGCCAGCAGGCATAACATGGGAACAGCAGTAGCAGTGATGGGACAACCCTCTGGCTCCCAAGCAGTCCATGCTGCTGTTAGTCGTTGCTGCAATGGGCTGGGCAGGCCAATCCCTGGGCCCAAAGGTAGTGTGCACAGATAGCAGGAGGCTGGGTCGGCCCTTCCTCAGGCTCCCAGGAGGAGTGCTCAGGTGTCAATGATGTAGATGGGGTGGAGTGGTCTCCAGGCCCCCAGATGGTGTGCTTGGGTACTAGAGAGGGGGCCTAACCTCAATGACTACAGTAGGCACAGGCAAGGTGACCCCTAGGCCCTTGACTGAGTGTCCAGTGGGGAAAGTAGTGTCTATGCTGTGGCCCTGAGGCTGGGGAGGGCAGAGCTGCTCTCAGTGACAGCAGCTATTAACAGGTGGCTGGTGCTTAGGCCCTGGGTGGCAGCTATGGGAGAGGCAGGCTGTCTTCAGGGTGCTTGTAAATGTATGGTGGCCCCACTGCTGGAGCTGGGGTCACTGCCAGTGGATCAAGCTTTCCAGGCCTCAGTGCAGCAGCAGCAGTGCCTGGCTGTGGGCAGGGCATGCCAGTGGGCTCCAAGGCAGGATGCAGGATGGTGGGGCTGGGTTTCCAATGTGGCACCATGCTGTAGCTTCTTAGGACTCAGGGTGTGTGGGACTGGCGTAAGCTCCCTCTCTGGAGCAATATTATCACATGGTCTCCAGGGAGCTCCCTATGTCAGTCTCAGGGCCTGCAAGGGTGGAGGGGTTCTCCCGTGGTCAGGATTGCAGGGACTTGGTGGCAATGAGACCTGTGGGGGTTCTCTCACTTATGTCTTCCCCACAGTGGGGGGCCCCTCTGGGCTCCCAGCCACTCTCTGCTACTCAGGCTGACCATATGATTCTTGCCCTAAGGGGAGGAAGCACCTGAATTGGTGTTTGTGTTATTTTTGGTCAACACCCGTGATCCAAAATAGATTAATGACATAAACCAACAACTAATGGAAGAAGATATCCAAATGGCCAATTAGCTCATGAAAGAAAAAGGACATTTCATTTCCAGTGTTTTCCTATCAAACCTTCAGAGCTGGTACAGCTTCCAGTCCCCACTGGTGATGGGCTGAGGGGTGAGTGGGGCCCCGTCCACTGTGGTTAAACGTGGAGATTAGGGCGACCTCTGTGGAGGACAATTTAAGCCATATGTATCAAATTTCTTAACCATGAATAGTATTGTCCAAACAATTCCATTTCCAGGGATTTTCCTAAAGAGCTAGTTAAGCTCGTTTTCAAAGCCGCAGTTATAGAGATGTTCATCTCATTCCTGTTGATGTGAGAAGGAACATGGGAACCAGCTAAGTATTTGTTAGTTGATAGAGTGTACAGCATACCCTAAGGTCACTCAGAAAGAACTTCAGCATAGGAAAAGTTCTGTTTGTTAAGTGAACAACTGTAAAACATTTCTCTCTGTGATCCCATTTTTGAGCAAATATATATGTATGGGAGGATCATGCATGATTTCACCTCGCTTTTGTGTGTACCTGCATCATGTCTGTAATAAATATCCATTGCTTTTAAATTAAGAAAGATAAGATTATTTTTATTTTAAAAAACACTTTCAAACACTAAAATAAAAATATATATAAGTATAAAATTCTATGAATTTTGACAGAGAAAATAAGAAATATCTGTTTGGTTAGTAGAAATATCTTTAAAGTCATTTTCTATAAAGCATCCTGCTGGTTAATTTTTTATTTTTTTCATTTCTAAAGAAAGTAGGTGAGGATCAAAAGAATACAATGGCATCATTCATTCATTTTGGTAATTTTTGGTAAACTCTTGATATTAGTGTTTTAGGTTTGTGATATCACTTGTTATTCAGATAAGCTTTTGTTAAATTTGCAAAATACATGATTTTTAAAAATTTGAAGGAAGCGATAGCTTCACATGTTTTGCTTTACTGAAGACAAATAGCTCCCATCCAGCCTGCTTCCACCCTGTGGCATTTTTCTCACCCTACTGCACTGCTCAGGTGTAAATTTAAACAGTGGCTTAAATGCAAGCCACCCAGGGCTGGATAAATACATATTCAGCTGCATGACACATGGAAACAGCATGTGGAAATGGACTACAGAAAGTGGTGCCTACATTTAAAAAACTGATGAATTATTTGAGTTTGAGACTCACACACGGAGATTTTTCTTCTGAGACCATTTTGATTAATCCACCACAACAAATTCACAATTCAATATGAGAGGTGCAGGGGCCTGAGGATGCCCTTTCCTCTCACCTGAGGGGGAAAATGTGTCTAAGTGAGAGATGAAAACCCAGCAATCTTAAGCAGGCGATAAGGATCTGAACTGTGCCTGGCGTGATAATGCCGAGTGACAGCTCCCGGGGAGGAGGGCACCTGTGTGCTCCCTGCTCTCGCGCAGCTGGGACAGGCGGGACCGGGCTCGCCACACTCGCTGTGTCTCTCGCGGTATCAGCGAGGAAAGGCAGGTCCCGCGTGCTTAGGTTATACGCCCACATCAGCACCTGCAGAGATTTCTTTATCAAAGAGAAATTTCATTTTCTAAATAATTATGCACTTGGGTTTTCTCATGCTATTCCCGAAAGAATATTGTTAAGCTTCCTAAAAGCAATTGTTTGAATTTGCACAAAAAACAAAATAAGAGAGAGTTAAAGAAGAACATAGATTAAATCTAGATTAACTGACGACGGTGTATTATCTTTTCTCTAATTTTCCAGTTGGTTAAGTTTGATTTTCCTTGTTTGATCTAAAATATTTGTTTTCTCTGCTTGTTCTAAAGTCCCCTCAGGGTCTACCCATCCACCCACCCATGCATTCTTGCACTCACAGTCCCTCCACCCACGGAGTGCCACTGTCACCAGGCACCCACCCTGCGATGCCCTCAGCAGTGAACTCCTGGCTTTCAGGCGTGTGGAGGGGCAGACGTCACACAACAAGTCCACACTCGGGGTTGGAGCATCGCAGTGGAGAGGAGCTGATGACAGAACCAGCAGGGCACCCTGAAGCCATCTGACAAAGGACTCGCAATATTTGGAGAGGGTTGGGGATGGGGTGGAGCTAGCGATGGGGTGGACAGAAACGGGACCTTGAAGCTGAACCCAGGAATGGGGGAGGCGGAGGATCCTGGACAGGCGAGATGCATGGAGGTGGCCTTTATAAGCAGGGAAGCGTTTGGCATCTTTAAGAAACCGAAGGAGGCAGCTCTGCTGAAGTTCAAGGTGCAGCGGGAACCGGGCTGGCGGAAAAGGTGAGACGCCCAGAGAAGGGGAGTCAGGCGGGATCTGGGAGTCTGGTCAGCTGGGGACAGTCTCTTCAGGGACAGGTGATGGACAGCCAAAGAGTTCCGTGCACTGGAGCAACAGCGTCTAATTCCAATCTTCCTGACATCTAACAGCTCATTCCTGCTCCCGGGAAAAATACACCCCGGAGGGAGACAGGGTCCTCGTGGGATGCTGAGCAGCAGCGAGAGGGGATGGGGAAGGCAGGGGATGGTGGGACAGGGTGGAGTCGGCAGAGTTGGATATGGCGTCTGCTGTCCCTGCGTGGGGTGACAGTCGGGCCAGGGAAGACGGAGGTCTCAGAAACAGCTCCTGGTCCTGACCGTGCCTGGGGCTGTGGGGGCAGCCAGTAAGGAGGATGGGGAATGCTGGGGGCTAGAAGAGATTTGTTAGAGGACAGCTAAAGTTCAGTTCTGAAACGGCAGAAAAACTCCAAGTCCAGGTGAATATACAACATAGACAACCATTCCAAAGCTAAAATAAAAGCTAAAAGAAAAGAATAAAAAGTCCTTGGTTGGAGGGTACATGTGGTCTAAGTTCCATCATTTATAAAACATGCTTGAGTCTCTTAAATCAGCAAATAATAATAATGTTATTCATTCACCTCATTAGCCAAGAGGTGAGGTGAAAAAAATCTGATAGGAAATTTTATCGTTTACAGGAAAAGTCAATTAGGACAAATTCTTCCTAAACCTTAAGCTAAGATCATTCCTTAACATATGAGAAGACCTTGAGCAGGTCTTGGAGCGTCCGCAGAGCTGCTCCCCGAGCTCTGCACAGGCGCGGTCCTCGTGCTGGACGCCCAGAGCCTATTCCCACATGGTCACCTGCATCCTCGCAGGTGCAGCTCACTTCTGTTTTATCTGTGCACAGTTTATGAGTAGGAAAAATGGGAATTTCCACATTATGTGCAATGTCCCACATGGAAAGCGACAGTACTGTAAGTTATTAGTCTATGTCACCTGCCTGGCGCACGGCTTGCAGGTCTGAGCTAACATCATCAAAAACACTGACGGGACACCCTGAGCCCTCGGCTGCAGAGTAACACTGCAAATCATGGTACGGGGTTTCTACAGGAAATGATTTTGTCTTGTATTACTGACAAGACAAATGAACAGCTTTCCGTTAAGTAAAAGAGGGAACAGGAGGGATATCGTCAGTCACTGGCACTATGACAGGCCCTGGGACCAACCCTTCCCGTGCCGGGCGCTGTCACAGAACGGGGTGGGCGGTGAGGGACGGGAAAGGTCCTGCCCCAGGGGCTCCTGCTGGAGGAAGGTTCTGGGAGAACGGCAGACAGCCGCGTGGGACGTGGGAGGTGGGATGAGAGGTCAGCTGCCTGAGACGCCGCACGGGCTGGGACGCTTCTCCATGCTCTGCTCGTGCCCGGCAGGCCTGGGGGATGGTAGACTCGGGACAAGTGTTGTCCCGAGACCTCATGGTGAGCGTCTGTGCACAGAGGCCACAGGCACCTGTCTGACCTTCCTAAATGTCCTTGTTTGCTTTTTAGCCTCCGTCCCAGCCACACCCCAGCTGCACTTCCCTGGTCCCTTCCCCAGCCCTGGAAATGCCTCTTTTTCTCGTGCCCACTCTTGCCTCTGCTGGGGCACCCCTCATCTGGCTCCTCTGGGGACTCCTCCTCGTCCCGCAGGACCCCTTTTCTTCGCAGACGTCAGCAGCCCCCCATCAATACTTCCACAAACCCCCCTCTCTCCCCACGTGGCGTGAGGTTCATCAGGCAGGACCGGGGCTGGGCGAGGAGAACTCAGCAGGGGACTTAGCACGAATAAAGGATGGACAAGAACTTGTCGTCATTATTGTAACCTTTGAGGTTATCGTGACTACTGCTTTCTCTTCATTACCTCACATTGCCTGCCTTTGTTTTTTTTTCGGGGGGGGGGCGGTTATTTTTTAACTAAAAAAAAAAAAATCACTTCTATTACCATAAAGTAATAACAAAGAAAAGAAATCTAGTGCCACATTCACTATCTGGTTAAGAAAGAACACCAAATGAGTAAATTTAATTAAAAAAATCTATTTGTGACCTAATCATCCTAGAGATGTGTTAATTTCAATTTCATATATTTTATATTATTTAGGGAGAAAGAGTAAAACGTAGCATTATTAACTCTCGTTGAGAATGTAGTGAGTGGAATAGATAAAATTTCATTGCTTATGATTCAATTTTATTTTTTATGCTAAAGTCAGCTAGATGGGAAGGAGACCGTGTCTGTAGCCTCAGGACTAATGTCCCTACAATCAAATCAGCCTTGGAAGAGCTAATGGTGATGGGGATTTTTAAAGTAACATTAAAAACCCAAGTGGCCCAAGTTGAATTTGGCATCACTGGAAAAAGCTTGAGGAGAAAAAAAGTGAGCCCACTAATTGCCAGTCTCTCATCCATCGCTGTATTGTGCACATCTGCACAAAAAATTATTAAGGAATTTTACGTGATAGATCACAACTGCATTTTCCTAAATCTGTATAAGCAAAAGCAGCAGCAGAGAGAACAGCAGGTGACCCTCAGCCTGCTTTGCCCTCCTTCAATTGCCCTCCGCGTCGGTGACCAGGGGCCCGGTGCCCGTACGAAGAATCATCTCCCCTTTCTGGGCAAATTAGTTCACCGGTACCACTGTCCACGCAGGGAGAGCTCACTGTGTCTGCCTTCTGAGTGCTGTCACTGACACGAGGCATCTTGATGGCTTTGGAATCTAAATAAATGCAATTAGAAGTGGTGTTTCCATCTTAAGAGAAGAAATATCCAAAGTAGCATTTCTAAGCAGGGGAACGGCAGGAAACGGTTTCCACAGCAGGGGGAGGAGAGTCCGGGGGGATGGGCAGGGCTGGCCGCGTTGACTGTGATTTATAATCAATATTAACCACGTAACGCACAGCGAGGCTCCGTTTGCAGAAGGAAGATCTGGAGCTTCTTTTATCTGGTGAAGGTCATAATAGGATGGGTGAGATGATGGAAAACATTGATGGAAGGTAGTTGGCTCAACAATGGAGAAAAATATCTCTGTTCTGATGAATTCTCTCCAGCAATCTTGCAAAAGTACTGGTCTCTGTTGTAAATTTGCTTGAGAACTAGAATGGAAAGTTTAAATGAGATTTCTAGTGATTTCTGTCCTCACTGAGAGCTGGAAAATGACAATTATTCAATTTAAGAGATTTTCTGCCTCCACAAGGTGGGAGGACTCCCCGGTTGGGTGGCCGGCCAGGACACTGTGTGTGCAGGCCGCCACCCTGCTCCGGGAGGGCCCGTCCTAAACGCCACCAATCGTGCTCACACGTGTGTTCCCGTGTCAGGCCGTGCAGGGCACCGAGGATTGATCCTGATTTCTGCTGAGGGGAAGCGAGGAAGAGATGGCATTAGCACTCCAGGGAGCTCTCAGGGAGACAACGTGAGTGATTTCACCAAGTAAAATTCCCACAGACACTCCAGAAATGCCTCAGTGTTTCCTCGAGTTTTGCTTTTCTTCTTTAGTGCAGTCTGTGTGTTTCCTTTTGATTGCAGTGTGTAGCTCTGCAGTGTGTCTGGGATGCAGAGCTCCTGGGCCTCCGTGCACGACAGGGGCTGGGCCCGGGTGACGCGAGCAGGGACCCCCTGCCCAGGGAGGGCACCGCAGGCCCGAGACCACACTGCTCGGGACCCCACAGGCAAGATGTGAGCACACTCCACAGTTCTAACTCAAAACACATGTGCGTGGGTACAACACGCTCCTCAAACACGCCGCATCCATCTGGGGCTGTTGTTTTGTTGTCTCATATTCTGTGCACCTAGAGGGGTCTATTTTTCTAGAAATCAATATTAAGAAGGAAAGAATCTCTTGAAGGGTCAATTGTTAAAGAGAGGTTAGCAGCCCTTTCCTTGGCCGTGACTCTCATGAACATGAAGTTCGTGAAGCTGCGGCAGACGTGGTTATAGACACAGATGCAGGTGTGGCCGTGGGTGCAGGCGCTGGTGACATAGACACAGACTCCAACACAGACACTGACAGGGATGCAGATGTGGAGACAGAGACCGACGTTGACATTGGTGTAGATGCTGGTGCTGCTACGTTGCTAGAGGTAGATGCAGGTACAGATACGGTTCAGTATAGAGACAGATGCAGACATTGATCTGATATAGATACTGGTATCAATATAGATCCACGTAGGTACTGATAGATCCAGACACAGATATAAATAGATAAGATGCAGACATTGGTATAAATGCATTGATATATAGATAGCTATAAGTATAGTTAATAATTCAAGTCAACAAAGCTTTCATTGACCTTTCATTCTATTTAGTGCACGATACTAAAGACAAAACATAGATGAAGAAAAATGCAGTTTAGCTCTTAGTCTCCTGTCAATTACAATCTCACGAAGAGGACTTGGGGTGTGGGGGAAGCAGTCGCAGTTATAAAACAAAGCATAAGATTACTAGAATATTATGCACCTTGATGACAAAATTTATGCCCTAGAAAAACATATTACTAGGCAATTCTAGCCGAGGCCGAGGACACCACTGGCTGGAAGCTACGGATCTCTGCCCTGGACTCGGCCACCACTCCCCCTGGGCCAGAGCCTCAGACCTGCCACTCACCTATGCTCCGGGACCAGACGTCCAGTACCAGGACGGAGGACATCGCTTACCTGTTTCCACGTAGGAAACTTTTAAAAGTCTTTACTGATTTATAATATTTGTACATATTTATGGGAGCACATGTGATATTTTGATACCTGCATAGAATGTATAATAATAAAGTCAGGGTATTTAGGATATCCACCACCTTGACCTTTTATCATATCTTTGCACAGGAACATTTCAAATCCTCCCTCCTAGCTACTTTGAAATATACCATACGCTGTTGTCCAGTGAGTCACCCCACTGTGAGGCCAAACATTGCAACTCATTCCTTCTCCCTAACTGCATGTTTGTGCCCGTCAACCAACCTCTCCTAATCCTCCAACGCACACGCACACCCTCCCCGGTCTCCGGAACCTTCCATTCTGTTCTTGACCTCCACGAGGTCAACTGCTGCAGCTCCCTCATGAGTGACAACCTGCAACGTTCCTCTCTCTCTGCCTCCCATTTGCAGTGTTGGACGTCACGCTTCTCCACGGGAGTATGGGGTACGTGAGAGGGTGAGCCCACATGGGCTGCAGACACAGAGCTCCAGGTGTGGACCACAGGCGAGACTGAAAATGGCACAGTCCCTGACGGTGACGCCAGAGGAAACCTGCTCCAATGGTGCCGGCGCATCCCTCCATTGGTCTGCACAGGAGCACATAAACAGCGTGATGCTGTCAACATGCATGTTGACTGGAGACGTGTGGGCTTTGCTGATGGTGTTGCTTTAACCCAATACCGAGAACTTGCCACAAAAGAAATTACGTTGGTGGAAAAGTTATACGGAATAGATAGGAAATCAGAGCTGCGGTACAGAAAGGCTACTGCAGTGTTAGATATTTGCTTTGTCTGTTACACTGGGTGATTTTATACATATGTGGGTGCCTGTGTGTGCGGCAGAGACTGTGCACGGGTGCTGTTCCCAACCACTCCTTGCTGTGCTCCTGAAACGTTTTCCTGTCTAAGCCACCCAACAACCCCGTGCAGAAAGGACTGTTATTAAGTGGTGTGGATGGAAGATGAAGCTCAGAAACACCATGTGACTTGCTAAGGTCCGAGAGCTTGTGATTGTCAGAATCCAGACTTTAAGTCCCATTTTGACAGATTCCAATCCCCAGAGCTTAAGTATTGTCCTGTGGGCTCTTCAGTTCAATGAGGTCTAGACTTTCATGAAAAGGAATCATCCTCTTTTTGTCTCCCGGGATCCCCAATCTACTCATCAGCCTAGTAGCTGGTGGAGGCTGTAAGAACTGCTCTCGTGCTGAACACCGCAGCTTGGATACGGCCTCCTCCACCTCTCACAACCTTCCCAGTGAAGTTTCCACTTCCTGGATTCAAGGCATATGGTGACGGTCTCGGACATGCTGGATGAACTGAAGGTGCACAAACACATTATTTAGAAAAAAGCTTTATCCATAAGCCTTCACATGGTCTAGTCCCCAAAAGATGACAAATAAAAGGCATACCTAAGTATTTGTCATGGCTTAGTGCAATACCCTCCATAAATTTTATGCATTTTAGAAACCCAGAAAGCTACCTTTGAAAATTCTTAAAGCTATCTTTGGAGCTCTCCATCAAAAGAAATGGAGGTTGGAGCTTAGCGACGACTTTAAGTTCCATCTGTTCTATGATGCCGCAGCAGTCTCAGTTGCAATTGGCACGGAGCGGTGCAGACGTTACCCTACAATGCCCTTTATGTGGCATCCGCGTGCTCACGGTCCAAGGATGAAGTGCCACAGAGCATCTGTTGGCATTCCCGTGCAGCACCAGGGCCGCATTGCCAAGGAAGGACTCCCCAGAATCTGCTTGAAATGAACTGTGTAATTTTAGCATTTTTGAATTTTTTTATTTTGCTAAAACTAACACCCACTTCATGTCATGATATCTTATTTTTTTAACCCTGAAACTTAACTGAAATGGTCACTCCCAGTTGCAAACGTGTCTTCAGGCCTCATGCATGTTTTAGGACCCAGCCATAGGGTCCCCCGAGCCAGCCAAGCTTACAGGGAACTGTCACTCCCATTGAGCATGGACTACAAATAACCTCAACTTCCTAATGGCCATTGGAGGGAGAATTGTCTCAACCACATCAATGTTTTTTTCCCAGACTCTCTTTTCTATTATACGTATTTTTTTTTTAATCACAGAAATGCACAACTGTGCAAGTGCCTTACTGTGCACGTTCCCAGCCTGTCTAAAGGGGGTTTCTACAGCAGAAGAGAAGCTGACTGGGGGCAGAGCCACAGGTGAGCTGAGATGGGGTCCATGAGTCAGATGCTGTCCCTTTCTGCAGCAGGAAAGATGCTACCTGCCTTGACGGGGCTGTCTGTCCTCCGTCATCTTGGCCGGGATTCTACCTGCACGGAAAAAGCAGGACGACAATGCCAGGAGGACAGTACCCCATCACCTGTCACCGTGGGGTGCTCCATGTGTGCACCGTGTGACCCTCTCCAGGGGCTGCTGTTTCCGCAGAGCACAGACAAGGGTGGGACATGCAGCCGGTCTTTCCCGAGCGGCTCCGGGCTAGCTCCTGCAGAGCACAGTGGAGGGTAGTCCACGATTCCCTTCCACAACTGCTCTGTAGAGCCCACCCAGCTGCACTGTTCTGAAAGCCACCCAAAGGGGACACAGGCAGGCAGGCCGGGAGCAGGCTTACTGGCAAACCGAGGCTCAGGCACAGCCCTCGGTGCCCCTGTGAGCATCAGCCGCCGGGCTCCCCTCTCCGCCTGGGGCATTTCCGTGCCAGGGGACACTCCGGACGCTGCTGTCTGCTCCGTGGTTGTCCTTCCTACGCAGGGGCCGGCGAGTGGCTGACCATTAATCCCCACTTTGTCCTCGTTGCCCAGCTGCAATTCCCGTTCCCTGGGCCGCCACACGTGGGCTGCCCGGCGCTGTTTGCAAGGAGGCCGTGAGCTCCTCCTTCGTGGGCCACGTGGGGCGTGGGGAGGAGAAAGTGCAAAAGCAAATAGGCACGAACTTTTGTGATTCCTAAAGTTTGGGGATCCTAAGATTTAAAATTCACCACACCTTCTTAGACACATAGGTGACAACTTCTCCAAAGGGAGCAAAGATGCGTCTCACCTTTAAAAGTATTTTTAATCAGACGCTATAATTTGTGATGACCACGTCTTTATGGGTTTTTGAACTAAAGGAAACCGTGACGCTGCAGCAAAGGACTGGCAGGGGCTCCGAGGGTGTAACGGTGTCCTGTGTGCGGGGCGCGGCCCGTGTCGGCGTGTGTGAGGAGACCCCTTTTATCTCTCCAATAACGTCACAAACTGAGTAACATGACCCCACGTTTCACGGGTAACAGTGCAATTCAGCCTCGAGAAAACTAACCGCAGAGAAAGGATTCAAACTCGGGCCCATTCGGTTCTAACTTACATTATTATATTTTATACATTTAAAAAAAAAGAAAAAAATATTTCCTTCAGTGAAACTGGTTGATTTGCATTCTCCCGTCCTACACAGGCACCCAGCTGGAGATACACAACGCGGTTTCTATTCTCCTACTTTTATTGTGTTTGTGGTGAGTTTTGAAGACCCGGCTGTTCACTTTTTCTAGATTTTCTGAGTGTGTATACGTACATACCAGCACATCACAGTTTCAGTAATCCCAACTTTTTGTTTTCTGAATGATAGGCACTTAGTTTCAAAATGGTCCATCTCAGAAGTAGCAGCTTCTCTGCAGACTTGCCTTAAAGTCACTGCCGTAAATTTTGCCAGCACTTCTCATGAGTACACTGCGTTTAGGGCCCCGAGAATCGATGCCAGCTCTGAGTAGCTGGCACCCAGAGGGAGGGGCGGCCACGGCAAGGCTGAGAGGAAGTCGGGGGGTGGAGGGGGCACTGCGGGCCCCTCCACACCCAGCAGGGCTCTTCCCAGGCAAGGGTCATGCACATGACCGATCCCACACCTCTAATGAGCCCGGGCTTGTCTCTGTACAAGCAGATGAGAGACGTGTCCAAGGGCCATATTTAAAACATGTGTGTTGACTACCTTCTCGTGAATCACCACGACCACAGCAGGCTAGACACAAACGCTCTTGGTAGCGAGCGCTGGGTGAGCTAATGTTTGCAACTGGCTCTGTGAAAGCCCGGAGTGTCAGCTTTGACGACAGTGCTCGGAGAGCCTCGAGCTCATGGATGTCGCTGGGGTGAGTCACACAGCCCGAGTGCACCCAGCCTGTTTCCGACAGCCGAGGTCCTCGTCCCAGGCCAGCGCTCGTCACAGGAGGGACCCGCGGCTGAGGAATGAAATGGAAACAGCGGCTCTAGCCTGCCCACACTCCGGCCTGCCAGGTCCCACCGCTATTTGGAAACCATTGGCCAAGCCTCTTATGAAAACCTCCACGCAGGGGTAAAGGAAGCGCCAACGAAGTGGTAAGGCAGAGGCCAATTTCTCTGCATTTGAGAGCTCGGAGCCTTCATGTGGTCCCAGGAACGAGCAGCCAGCAGTCAGAAGGGCGCAGGGCGATCTGACTTTCTGTTGTTTAAATCTACCGCTGGCAGCGAAACAGCTCCCCAAAGCTGTTCCTGGTATGTGTGTAAATTCTCTCCAAATACAGGAAGATTTCTCAATTAGGAAACTTCAACGCTAAATCTTCGGTGGAAATGGAGTTGCAGGCGGCCACAGCACGACCCAGCACAGCCACCACCCGCGCGGGTGGGCGGCCCCTCGCGGTTTGCCTAGAGAGCGACTGAGCCCCAGCAAAAGGGGGAAAACCACTGATGCTCCGGAAACAAGGTCACCTGGTGATTCTACGGTACCAGGAAGGTGGTCTCACGCCAGCAGCCTGGCTTACAGGCCTTCCAGCAGCGAGAGGAATCACTTTCTCTCATTTATAGAGCATAAGAAAAAAAATTGTAGGCCACAACAATGTGGCAAAGGATAAACTTTTGCCTTTTACTTACACTTTTGTCTCAGATGAGAGCAAGGTGATGTGAACTGGAGATGCCACAATTTTCCCCAGGAAAGACAGCTTTGCTATCAGTCACCGCCCCGGCAAACGCTTCATTGGGAAGTTCGCTTATCAAGATTGCATGCAATAGACGGAGCTATTTTGAAAGTCAATGTCTCGCTCTTTTTGAAAGCTTCGCTGGCTGTGTGTTTTTAGATGCAAGCTTCAAACTGTCAGAGTTTTGTTGCCGTTGATAAAGCCAGCCTGGGATTGATGCCCAGAGGGTGGTCTGACTTGAAATTATGAGACAAAACTTGAATTAAATTAATTCTCTTGGTATCGCAGGGAAAGAAGGCAAGGAAGACACACTCTCCGAGCTGCACGAACAGATAATGCATAATTGTTATTGGTCAATGAGCGTCTTGCTTTCCCAGCTTTAATGACATTTCTTACACACTTAGTATTTGCCAAGATAATATTTCTGCCGACATTTGAGTCTAGTGGCCTCCAAGAGACTTTGCCGGCAGCATCCTTAAAGCCGTAGATGCCAGCTGGCCATTTGTGTGAATATAGATATCGGAAACGAAAACAATTGGCTTTTCTTCAACAGTGTTACATGTTTACATCATTAACCTTGGTTAGTTTTCTGTCCATTTTAAATGACAATTTACAATAGAAATTTTCCTATTACACTGTAACTGCTTCAGATCCTACATAAAATTCTGAAAACTTCTCAATAAATACTGTGGTCACATAAATGATCTCAAAGACTCTAAAATTAAATAGGTGCAGAGGTTTTTTTTTGTTGTTGTGGTTGTTTTTTTGTTTTTTTTTTTTCTGGTGTGATGAAAATGTCCTGGAATTAGATAGCAGTGATGGTTGTACAACTTTGTGAAATGCACTAAAATCCACTGAATTGTACACCTTAAAATGGTGAGTTTTCTGGTATGTGAATTACATCTCAGTAAAAACAAAATTAGCTCTCTAGCCCGGCATGGCCACCAATTCAACTTTAAGCCAGCCTGCCTTTCCAAGGTTTTGTTTCTCAAATGTCCCTGTGGCCTCACTGTAAAATGTCTGTCCGTTTGAGCAATGAGCCTGGGTTTTTTAAGTTATGGGGCATCACTTGTTAGTAAATGTCTTGGATTGGCAGATTTTTATGAAAATGAATCAGAATATAAACGATGATGTGCGTGATCAGCAGCTACCTCATACCGTGGAGTTTCCGTGTGATCTTCCATGCGGACTGGGCCACGGTGCAGGATGCATTGGCTGCCCTGGTTCACAGTGCAAATTTCTAAAAGCCATCACCATATGTTTACCTTTCAGCTATGTGCAACCAGGGAGCATGCATTCCTGGAGTTACTTTTAGCCACTTCAAGAGATAGAAGGGTCACACTATTAAGCTGATAATGTCTTAAGTGCTTGGAGTACTACATGGGGGACACTTAAAAATAAATATACCAAAGCTCTCCCCCTCCTGGACAGTCCAACGGCCACTCAGCCCCTCTGTTTCCAGTATGCCCCAGTGCAGCGCGGGCTCCGTGCACAGACAGTTACAGGCCCTCCGAGAAGGCCAGGCAGGGATGCTGTGAAAATGCTCACCTTCTACTCTGCTGTTGGTCTCCGTGAAAGAACTCGTGTCCTTGTAACAATCTTTATGTTTGTCAAAAACGTTTATTTCCTGAGAGCCAGAGGTGTGTGCCCTTTGAGTGGGGGTTTCCTACCAAGACAGATGACAATAAATGGAGGGTGGGATGGCATTTTTACGGAGCCCTGGCTGCGTGGGAAGCCGTCGAGTCCCAGGGTCCTCTGTCCGCACCGAGACACGGCCGCGGGATTCCAAAGCAAAGACAGCCCCTCGTTAGGATCATTGTCTAACATCAATCACATCAGGAACACCGGGCTCTGCATCTCATCTCAGTAATACGTACCAATATCAATGTATTCTAAACTCAATCGTCCGGTGTGAACAAAAGCTTCCTGCGTGTCTGAGGCATATCCATTCAGAAATTTTTTTCTTTTTCACAGACATCACCTCTATTCATATTTCATGTCTTCTTTCTAACCTCTTCTCTCTTTTCCTGGCTCCAAGCCAAGGTAACACCATTCACAACCTCTGACCATCGTGAATGTGTCAACCTACCCGCCCTTCGGGTTCTACCCCTGTTCATGTTAGGGTGTCCTGTTGGACTCATGGGACGTTTGTCCTACGAGGACCTGTGCACCTGCCTACCGGTGCTGCAGCTGCCCACCTGCTCACCTGCGTTCCGCACGAGCGGTCTTCCTCTTCCCTGAGCTTGCCCTCCGTCCCCCTCCCCGCATCCTTCTATGATACGAAGCATCCTGTGCCTACGCGGAACCTGGGATGGAGGGAGCGGGGAGCTACCCCAGCAGCCTGGGCACATCGCCATAGCCCCATCAGGGTGCTCACTGCAGGGGCCCGGAGAACTCTCCTAGGAGAAAAGGGAGCACCAGGTGAGACGGGGAGGGTCAGCCTGAGAGAAAGCGCTGCTGACCCCAGAGCCTGCAGAGGCCACGTCCTCCAGAGGCAGCAGAGGAGCAGCAGCCTGACTTGGCGCCTGTGCTGGTGACAAACTTTGGCGTGGAAGAGGCAGGGGGCCCTGATGCTCACCTCTGGGAGGCCACAAGGCCACAAGGCAACTTGCACTCTGGGGGCAGGCAAGACCCCCCTGTGCACAGGGGTCGGCAGAGTCCGGGTGGTGTGCAGGGATGGTGGCGGGAGGGTTCCCAGGTGGAGGGGAGGACGGGGCAGAAGAGGAGCCACGGGGAAGACAGGGCAGGGCGCGAGGACTCAGCAACACAGCTGAGCACCCTTGGGCTGGTGCCTGGCAGAGATGAGGCCTCCTGAATGTCACTAAGCAGTCAGAGTGGTCAGACGGCCCATGGCCAGAAGAGCTACAGTTCTCACCACGTTGGGACAAATTTAGGTGGAAAAAGAGCAAAGGAACAGAGGTCAGAAAAACAATAATGTGAATTCAGTTCAATCAAACGTCATAGGATTATTTTAAAAAAATGAATTCCGCTGGGTTTAGGATTTTCACGATGCCTCACATCCTCTCTCAAAACTGCTCCTTAAATATCAGAACAAAACACTCCCGGTTCCAGGGGTGAGGGGACGCTGGGTCGGCCCCTGCTTTGCGAGGTGCGACCCTCAGAACTCCGCTTTGTGAAGGCGGAAGGACACAGGTGCCGCAGTGCGCAAATGCTGATCACGGATAACGAAAGCAGCCCTCGGTTCAGTCTCAGACTGAATTGGGAAGATATTTGACTGGGTGTGAGCCACTTCAAAGAAGAACAAGTTGCGTTGTCTCAGTGTGAATAAAGGAGGTTTTGTAAAGATTAAGGAGACCTGGATTCCAGGATTAGCTTTCTGTTAGCCCTGGAACCGAAGTTCCCGGGGTGTCAGCTTCCCACCTGGCGGGGGGTCGTCTGGGCGCTCTAAACCGGGAGCTGCCCCTGGAGAAAGGGCCCCGGGACCCCAGCAGGACAGGTGTCAGGGCAGCGGGCCACCCTGCCGCAAAATTCCTGCCATCACCCACTCACCTAGCCACGGGCGTCCTGTGAGACCTCCAGGAACTCACAGTTTTAGAAACATCCTCAGGTAAAGGCCGAGGTGGAGAAGCTCACTGGACCCTTCTGGTTCTTAATTTCTGTGCAAATTTATAATCTCTATCATGTCATAAGTTTGTGCATTTTCTGATGCAACATGTAAATGATGTTTCTTTACAAGGCAAAAAAATAAGGAGTTACTGTTCTTTGAATAGGCGCTGGCTGCTGAGGGAAATCAAATTAATTATGCCAAGAAAAGCCTTTCTGGGGAATAGTTTGCATAAAAGAAGGAAGAAAAAACAATTTTAAAATACCAGAATCTGTTTCTGCTCTGGGAGACATGACCATCGAGGATGAAAACAAGTTTTAATTTTGCTAATTGTTGTCCTTTGGTGCACGGTGCGTTTGTGGTGGTGGGAGTAGCATCGGAGCAGGATTGGGCAAGGAGGGTTTCACTTCCGCTCCCGTTTCATGTCCACTCTCGTCGCCCACCCGGCAGCAGAACAGGGCTGTGAGGAGTCAGTTGGCTTAACGAGGGCCGTTTCCCAGGGGAGCATCTCTCCAAAATAAGCAGATATTTTTGGTGGAGTTAAGAAGCTAGCAGAATCGACAATCAGTGCATCAAATGCATGAGACCCTCCAGTGTAAACAGGTGGGGTTCTCTGGAACATGAGACCATTGTCTGGAATACAGTGGAGTATAATACTAACACAGCATCCGCGTCAGAAGGAAGCTTTTGAGGGGTCATTCTATTTTAATTTTTTTAACCACACCGCTGAATGTCCTAGTCTGTCAATACTGTAAATTAATTAACATTAATTAATAATTTGAAGAATTAAAAGTCTCTGCTGTGACAATACTGTTTGATATCATTGTAGCAGACATTTCTAAAACAGTTGGCACACTTTGTTCCTTCAAAACCCTTCTCAAATTCAACTGCATCTGAGAATTCCTCCCTGATCACAAGCTCTCAAATTCACCCCCCAGCTCCCTAACGCTACAGCACCTGATATCTGCAACATGTCATTAACTACCAACATGTGATTACTAATTATGAATGTTCCGTGTTTCTCAGAGTCTAAGGCACCATCCTGGTTCCAGAGCTGCAGGATAGGAGAGACAATGGATGACACACAACCGAGGAGCCACGCAAGGGCTGAGACCAACCTGCCCACAAAGTCCAGCGTCTCGGTGGGTCTCTGCGCCACGTCTCTGCTCTTTCCCATCCTCCTGTGTCCTCCGTGTCACCCAGACGCATCTTCCAAGCATGCTCTCCCTCCGCTCTGGGTGGCCCGGTGGCCACTTCTTCCAGAAACCTCTCCTGACTCCACACAGCGGCCACGGTCATGGCCACACCAGGTGGCTGCTGTGACATCCTGCACTCCCTGTGGACCCCACGTGGCACTCACTGTGCGTGAGTTTTCCAGAGTATTTGACGATCGTCCGTTTCCACTCAGGGTGGGTCACTGATGTCCCCCACGTCATCCTGGATCCACCACCAGCAGGGCTCGTGCCGCGGCAGCCAGACACCTCTTCTCTCTCGTGGGGCACGTCGGATCCTGGGAAGGTGCGTGGAGCTGTGACTACTTCACACAGCACGTGGGCAGCCGCTGGCATTCGATGCCCTTTAGCTTATTACTCCCACTGGTAGCCAGTATTTCAAGAACACCTACTTGTAATCAGTTCATCTTTCTGTTTCCCAATACCGAGGTTTAGATTGAACACACAGAGTGAAAAAATAAAAAAATAAGAGGCACAAAGAACTAAAGTTCCAATATTGTCATGAAAAGTGAAAATACAGATATTTTTGTTTGTGAAAGAAAAGTTGCAAAGCCAACACTATTTGAAAAAACAGACTTAAAAAATTGGGAAAGCGTTGAGTGCCCTTGAGTGAGTGGCTGCTCTGTGTGGTGTCAAAGCTGTCTCCTCTCCTCCTGCATCTGCGGCTGCACAACGTCGGGTCACTGAAGTCCCTAGAACTTTAGGTTCCTCTAGTCCTGTGGCTTTTAAAATGGCGTACTGGATGCCTACACCACTAACTCTTCTAAATCAGTGAAAACGAATTAATCAAAAACAGTCTTTGGAAGTCACTTCCTTGGTTGTCCAGAAAACTGCTCAGCTTCCCCACAACCACGGCTTCCCGGCTCAGGGTGCCGCAGCCCATCTCGGGGTGACCCTGCCGTGACCACAGCACAGAGACCCACACTCAGGCAGTTGTTTGCACTGGGATTTTCAGGGTGGGTTTTAAGTGACACTATTTGTGAAGAACAATCCTTAAGACTGCCGCCAGTTCTCCCCACAGATGATTCTGTGTTTGTTTACTCCGGGGCAGCAGTGATTTGTCCCTACAAGCAGAGACGGGAAAGGGCAGTTTGTTTAGCTGCGTCCATCTGACTCCCCAGCGGCCACTGTGGTTGAAGGCTGGACTCCCACCCGGCGACATCTGCCGTAGCTGTGCGGGAGCTTTCGCGTGGAGCCCTGGGGACCCAGCCCTCGCGTGGAGCCCTGGGGACCCAGCCCTCACGTGGAGCCCTGGGGACCCAGCCTTCGCGTGGAGCGGTGGGGACCCGGCGAGCTGTCCTTGCCGGCATCACAGCAGTCCGTCTGGGTGCCCGTGCCCTGCGTCTGCGAGAGCGGGAGTGAGGAGCTCGGGTTTCTGGTTGCAGCACTCAGGCGTAGGGCGGGATGCTGATATTCAATAGGCCTGACTTGGAGAGAACAGCAATTGCCCTGATATGAAAACGGCGCTAGTTCTACTTATTTCTCAAAAGTTAAGACATGTTGTCCTGTGTTTTATAGTAGCTGAGTCATGAGTCTTTCTTTACTTTCTGTAGATCTCAAAAATGTCCATTTGAGGCAGCCCAGGGCCATCTGCAGACGCACAAGAAGGCGGGACAGTCAGAGGTGGGCACAGCCCCACAGCCTCCCAAACGGGCACTGCGTCCGGGAAGTGGGGGTGCAGCCAAGTGGCCTGGTCCAATGTCTCCTGCGTGTCACTCAGCCCCGCTCTGCTTTGGTGACTTTAAACTCTGCACGACACACCTCTTTTACCTTCCGTCCCGCAAAGCTGGTGGCCGCAGTCTCTGTTACTGACGAGACTCTGGTTTTGCCACATGGATTGAGGGCTGACTAGGGCGTCCCAGCTTCCCTATCTGCACTGGTGGCCGTGGGAATTAACAAATATTTTCTTTGCAGTTAAGTATATGATGGTGTGTCTCTTTCAGAGGCATTTGTGAGGATGATGACGTTTTTAGAATTAAGGTTTCTGTTTACTCTGAGAGAGATGTGACGCCAGTGTCCCATGAGCAGAGTGTCCTGATGTCTGTCCATTTCTTAGGTGCAGAGACACAGGCCTGGGCACGCTCAGCACGGCCACAGTATCGCATGGTCCTTACTTTGCAGCTGACGTGCCCACTGCTGCTATGAGTTACTGGAAATGGATTTTCCCATCTGCGTTTTTCTGGCACATCGCATTTCCGGGGTCTGCCCCTCACTGCCATGTTCCGGGGGTCCCACCTGGAAGCACCACTCTGGCCTCCTCACAAAGAGGCTGAAACAAGAAGAGAGATGTCACCTGCTCACTCCCCCGTCCCTGCTTCTGCCGGGCCCATGGGAAGGGCGGGGACAGTGACCACAGAGCCCGCCAGCCTCTGGCTGAAAACCGAAACAGCTCAGGGAAGTCCCAGGAGTCCAGAGCCCCGAAGATGCATCAGGTTGTCCCTTGTCCCTAAAGCAAAGCAAGAGGCGTGCAGGAACACCCAGTCCTGCCTCATGGAGAGGTTCCCGGACATCCTAGGCCTTGTAACTGTGGCTCGAGCCACGTGCTGTCGTCCACGTGGCCCCTCACCTGCACACGACGGGAACCACCCTGCAGACATCCGGCGTGTCCTAAAGGTGTCACGGATGTGCTTATTCAGAGTGTGTGGGATGTGTTCATGGGAACTGGGACATACATCAAACACACTTCATCACTATCCAATAATCCCTCAGTTTATCAGTTCTCAAAAAAGAAAAAAAAAAGAAAACAACAAAGGTCAGAGTGGTAACGGTGAATAACTGGTCTACGGTGCACACCGACTGCAGTGCTGATCCCTCTCATTCTGAGTATCCAGACTGAGAAAAAGATAGTTTAGAGAATTTTCCCAGAGTCCTACCCTGCTGTCTCATGTAATTTACCTGGCTAATCACAGATCACTTTAAAAATGAATGTGGTTGCAAAACTGTTGTGCAAAAACTCCGTAAATACATATTGATACACACAGGAATAGATGCTGCTGCGTTCTCATGAGCATGTTAACGTGTTGTCAGCTGGGCTTTTTTAATTGATAAAACATTTATTAGAAGACATTAGGTGGAAGACGAGTATAATGAGTGTTATATCTTTTAAATTCTAAAACATGGTCAACTGTGCAACAGTTGCCCTGTGAACTTCAAAAATGTGATGTCTGTGAATAGAAGGCGAATTGGAGAAAACCGGTAGCTCCGGGCAGAGGCGTGCATGGAACAGCGGGTGGGACGTCTCGCTTAGAGACCCCATTTGCAGTAACTCAACAGGGATTCCCCAAGCAACTAACATTAAAAACACGCAGGAAAGCCGCGTAGCTGTTCAGAAGAGGGGCCCGTGCGGCTGTGTCCTCCTGGCAGGAAGGGTGGACGGAGGCCTTCAGCAAGGGCTTCGTCAGTTCTGTTTTCTCCACCAGAAGAGCACCCTTTAGGGTGAGCTGCATTTTTCCAGACAACCTTCCTGTGTCAAAGCACTGTTGGCTGATACACTGTTACGTCTGTGCACATTCCTTAAACCAGTTTAAAATATTAAATAGCTATCGTTTAAGCATAAATATAAACAATTATCTTTTAAGAACGAAGTATTTTAATAGCAAACCTTTGCGGTTGTTTGTGTGTTTTCTAGACCAAAAGAAATCAAAGTGGTTTTCTCCCACTCTGGGTATTTCGAAGCAGAGTTTCACTTGTGACACATGCCAGGCGCAGACGTCTATTTACGCGACCCTCAGCGCCACCGTGGTGTCTGACGGGGACCGTGGCATCCGCCGCTCTTGGCAGAGCACACGGGGCCGCGCTGTTCAGCCGCATTCCAGCAGAGTTATTAGTCAAAGTAATAGTTTATTTTTTTCAGCAGAAAAATAAACCCTGATGCACTCAACACAGCAATTCCCTGAACTACACTTAGGCTTTGTTTGACTTAGGAAGTGCTTTTATTATGAAAAATTATTCAATAATGGATGAGGAGTCTGTGAAAACTTCTCCCACACAACATTAATTTACCTGAGTTATACGGCAGTGCCACTGGAGGGGACCACCAAGGTTATCTGGGGTCTGACGGGGCCAGAGGGGGGAGCAGCCGGGGCAGCCGGGGTCCGGGCAGCTCAGCTTGCGTCCCGCCGCCCAGAATCCACAGCAAAGGAGCCTGACCTTGCCTGGGGACGTGGGGGTTGTCTGCCTCAGACGAACGGCACAGCTGATCTGACAGAGAGAGAACCTGGCAGAGGAGCCCACGTACCCTAAGTCATGGCCTTATTAGGGGTTCACAAAGGTACATTGTACCATTTGTTCCTACACATGCTCCTAAATCTGGGTTCATTCAGGACTCTCATAAATGCTGTTTTGCTTTGCTTTAAATGCAAGCCTACTTCAGGGATGGGAGGACGAAACGTCATTCTCCATGATGCAACTCGGAGAGCCAATGTGGCACATGTGTTGTGCAAGTGTGGTCCCGTCACAGCTCCCTCTCCTGGGTTCCCCATCACCCTCTCTGGTTTTCCCTGTGACATTTCACGCACCTTCCCTCTTCCACGCTGAGGTCGCAGTAGACACCCCAGCAGACCCCTGCCCTGCAAACCCTGGCTCCCCACTTGGACAAGAACCGCCTTTCCCAGTGGGCCTCCTGCACTCCCGGGAGACCTCTGCTTCTCCCAAGGCACAGACTGGGACAGACTTGTCCTGGCCACGGCTCTCAGTGTGACCAGAGCACAGGGCAGCTGCCTCTAAGAAAATGTGCATTTCCTGAGTAGCCTACACACAAATCTATACAAGAGTCAACCAACCAACTAAAACAGAACATGCCAATGTTATCTAACTTTTGTTGAAATTTCTTAATGATAGACACTGTAGTATTTCAGGTAATGTAGGCATTTATACTAAAAATTCCTCCTTAAGGTGATGCATTTTCAAATTTAAAATATACATGTTTGAATTAAATCATGGATTATTTCATTATGATTAAAATTGTGAGTGGATGTTGTGTTGGGCTGGGCTAGAGGTTTCCAGCTTTGGGGTAAAGTTAGAGCAAATGATTGCAAGTGTTAATGCAATGACATAGAGGTCAAAACTGAAGAGCCATCGACCCACGAGCTCCCTTGACTTGGGGACCAATGGTTTAGCCTCCTCATTGCCCTCACGAAGCCTCCCCGACAACATACCTCGCAGCGCCCATGTCTTCATTCACCTCTAACCCTGGGGCCTCTAGAAGAGGAAGCGGGGGCTTGGGTAACTTCATTGGCCCCACTGGGACTGATTTGAGGTTTCCTGAGCTAAAACGCTCTTCCCCTCCCAAGCCCTCTCCCCCAGAGCTGCTGCGGAGGGCCCTGAGCAGCCGGACCCGCTGAGCAGCAGGGAGAACCCAGACAGCTCCGCTGGCTTTTCGGGCTGTCATTGGCCTCGTCTGCCGACAGGGAGACAGCAGCCTCCATGTCCTGCACCCAGGCAGGGGCGTCCAGGAGGTGCCTGGGGGGACATAGGCCCAGGGCCGCAGCCTTGCTATAGTGCCCTGGGCCGCCACGGTTCCAGCGAGGGGCCCTCTCAGGGAATTCCAGCCCAGAGAGACGCAGACACGAGCGCTGTGACTCCCCCAGGGTACAGACAGACAGACATCCGGGGACTCGCCGTCTCCTCTTCCCCGTTGCCGTCAGAGAAGCTGAAGGCTTAAGTGCTTTTGTGTTTAGCCATTCATAAATAGTCTCTGCTATAACATTTCTAAACACAATGGGAAATGTTTAGCTTTTCCCAGAGTGACACAGGGCCCCAGCAGGGCCAGGTACAAGGCTGCCAGCCCAGAGGGTCTGCCGGGGCCACGGCGAGCAATTAGTCATTATTCTGAATGTTCTGTTTTCACTTAGAGCTCTTCTGCGCCCAGACTCTGATTTCAGAGCCGGGACGGCAGGCTCGTGCTCAGAGCTGGGGATAACTGTTCCAAGGGGCCGTGGCCTAAGGTGGCTGCTCGATCCTGCTCAGACGTCAAACCAGCCATCCGGGGCTCTCCCGCCCCTGCCTGGGTCCCCGCCCCTCACTCCCAACCCCTCCACTCTGCCGGAGGAAGCCCTGACGAAGGAACACTGACAACATTTAAATAGAAAATGACAGAATCACAAGAAAGATGAAGGAATAAATTTGCACTTTGTGAAGCATATTTGAAAGTAAAAGAAACACGCTTTCCTTTGGATTTATGAAAATGACTTAAAATATATCCAGGAAGCTGTTTCACTTGGGTAAATAGAGGGCTACTTGCTGTTTGCAGAAAACAGTTCTTCGTGTGGGAGAACTTTGTTGAGAGCACGTGGCAACACTTCCTCCTTAGATTAAAACTAAGCATCTTTTTTATGTTCTGATAATTGCTGTATTTACTTCATTTAAATAAAGAAAAATATCATACTGTGATTGAATTTAAACTATGGGGAGACTTTCATCTTTGAACGATTACACAATACTTTAACATATTAAGATGCAATTAGTAGGGCTGGAATATTTCCAGAGCATTGGCTTGTAATATTTTCTGAATAATTTCTTTAAAATGTTTTTTCTTTTGTTACGCTTTCCTATTGCTTCTATAATTATTTTAATTATCATTTTCAGTGGCTGCTCCGTAGCCAAGGCTGGGAGTGGGATTTTACACGTGCAGGGCCACTCGCTAAGGTAAAGCCGGTTAGTCACTGCACTCCAAGGAAAGGGACGACTCTTACAAGTCCCCGCTGAAAGGAGCGATTTGTGACAACTGGCGTCTTAATGCTCCCAATTCTAGATCATCAGTTTTGGTCATAAACAAAGAATGTCTAGTAATATACACATTATAACCCATCAGAAAAAAATTTTAATTTCAAAACAAAAATTCACAGTGCATATTTCTCTCATGAGGAGGTGGAGGACCAGCACTGACGCTGTGGGTCCATTAAGAAGATATTTCCGTGTTGAAAATCTTTTGCTTGGAGGAAAACGCTCCTGCTCTCGCCAGCGTTGGGGTGTCTGTTGTCCACAGTGAGTTTCTGTGTCTGAAATGGCAGCTGCGGAAACAATTATCTCACAGATGACCAAGTCCCCGAAAAGGAGGGGAGCACTATATGGACGTTTCTGTATTATTTATCCAGCATTTCAATCATTTCTCCATTTGTCTTAAAACTTAAACAAGGAAGCCTAATGCTGTGCACTGTGCAAGCAAAAGATGCCCTCGCCAGGCAGAGCGGGGGGGGGGCAGGGGGACGCAGCGGCGGGACGGGGGGCGCTCCCCTTCCTCCTCATGCCTGTCTCCTTGCCGGTGGGAAAGGTCTCCCGTCCAGGAGAACAGGAGACACGGTCTCCGGGGAGCTGTAACTCAGCGTGCTTGTCTACCCGTTGCAGGAAAGATTTCAAATTCGTCTGAATAAGCCACCCGGCCTCGTGTTTCCGGAGCAGGCAGCCCCTGAGCAGCCCCGAGTCTGGTTTCCAAGAAGCACCAGCTTTGGGAGCGAACACCCAGCGCACGGTACCTGTGGGTTCGTCTACAGGACGCAGACACCTTCCGCGGACAGGCCAGGCAGCTGGGACCCAGAGCTGCGGGAGAGACACTTCCGATCCCCATGCCAGGGCCTCCCCTTCCCCGCTGTTCCCCGTCTTCCCTCCTTCCCTCTCCCGAACCTCACTCTCCCACACAGCTCCTCACTGGCCTCGCACACGGCTGCATCTCTTTTCTCTTTCTCTCCCTCTTCTCTGTCTTCTCTTTTCCTTTCATTGTGGAGAAAAGACTATGATTAGAAAAAATATGGTTAGCTAACCTAAAGCCCAAATTAAGGCTGAATACTGATTATATATTCTCTTATGAAAAAATTAATCAACAGAATGTTAATAACTATAACAACATCCATGTGTAAAGCGTGTGGCTGGGGCCAGTTGTTTTCTGAGAAGCCGTTCATGAATCGGTTTTCAGTCTCACAGGCAGGATGTATAATCTGAGACTCAGAGAAGTCAATTAACTTTAACAAGATCACACAGCTACTAAGTAACGCAAAGGGAAGAACACAGGCTTTGTCAGGCTTCATGTAAACTGCAGTTCTCACCACAATGTGCTACGTGGCGGCGGAATTTCCACTAGTTTTTAAATTCTTGAAAAACAGGGCTTTTTCTCTCCTTTTTCATTTATGTTCTTGTATATGTACATAAACAGACCATGTTTTTTTGAAAATTTTACAAAGTTTTTATCTTTTCAAATAAAAAAGGAATCTTCAGTGTTTTGTAAGACTGTTTTAACCTTAGAACTGAAAAGGGAAAACTAAGAGAGAGGGCTGAGTTACAAGCCTGAGTGTGATTTCTCACCCCCGAGAGGGGCAGCAGGCAGGTCACCAGGGAGGCAGCACAGAGGCCTGGGAATTAAAGGGCTCACCCGGCGGGGTAATTTCACCAAAATTCGGGAAGGAGGCTCGCTCTGCGGTGATTCTCCGGGAATGGTTCAACCTCCCTGCAGTGCGCTGGGGTCTGAGCACCGTGAAGAGAAGCAGGAACGGCCCGGCCGTCATGGTGGCACAGGGCAGGGGGGCCCCGGCGAGCACAGAGCTGGGGTGTCCCTCCAAGAGACAACGCCCTGCGATGGGAGTCAGGGACCGGGAGGGCCCAGCCTTCTTGTCTGGGGCCCAGTCTGGAAACGGAGCTGCTGTCCCAGGTTCTCTGCAGGTCTCTGTGCTGTGAGTGGCTCGGCTGGCAGAACGTCACCAGGAAGGCAACGTTCCCAGGGAAGACTGCTTTCCAGGGGACACGCAACTAGGACAAACTGCTTTTCTTCAACCAAGAGCCACTCATTTATTTATTTATTATAAATCACAATTTCTTATGCTGGATTATGTTTAAAAGAGAATTTAGGTCTTTCTTTCTTTCCTTTCTTTTTTTCTTAAAGCAACTATAATGTTGAGAAAAATGATGATCAGTATCATCATGTTAGAGACAACCACCATGGGGTGAAATACCAAAGTCTTTTAAAATTTTAGACGTGGACGTGGTACAAGTCCCAGCTCTAAGAATTGGCCTCATTTTGTGAGAACGGGAATTAGCCGCCAGCATTTCAGTTAGAGGATGGGGACTCCCGCGATGGCCCAGAGGCGTGTCCTGTGTGGTCAGGTCTGTGAAAGTCCTAGGATGAGGATGATCGAGCAGGCAAGGAACTGGCATTGACCCCGGTGACCCCAAGAGGAGGAAGTGGCACCTTGCCCCCGTGCCCCAAATCTGCCATGTGTCATCCAACATCGGGTGAGTCACTCACTCCTGAGCCTCGGCCACCCCACAAGGCCAGTTTTCCTGGCCAGAGATGGGGTCAGAGCGTGTCCACACACACAGAGCCCACCGGGCCTCGATGCCTCCCGCGTCCTCTAAGCAGGAGCTGAGGCGGGGGAGGGAGACGAGGCTGGCCTGGCACGGGGGTCTCCCAGAAGTTGTGCCACTTTTTGTCCATCCAGGAAACAGGGGAAGGAGATGCTCCCATGTGCGGTTCTGAGCACCTGCCGGGCCTGGTCAGGGACAGCCGTCACCTGGGGCCACCGGGCAGAGTGAGCCCTGGAGCCTCCTTGTAACAGTCTCTGCCAGCAAGAGCCAAGACACTCCCCAGAGTCGGCCGACATCCCAATGGCCTTGGGAGGGTCAGGTGCTTAGGGGCTGGGTTGTCCCACCCCAACCGCAGGGGTCTGTGACCTGGAGGCTTCTGTTTCCCAGGAGCAGAGCAGCTCGCCAACCCCTTAAAACATACAGGTCCTGCATAGTTCATTTCCAGACACAAAAGTGAGTGGTGTCTAAATACAGTTACATTGTAGCACACACATTTATTAATACTTCTAAGACTTTAATTACTGTAGACAAGAGGTTAGTGACCACTTACAAACTTGTTTCTAAGACTTTAATTACTGTTGACAAGAGGTTGGTGACCATTACCAACTTCTTTAGCTGAGAAGGCTCAGGGCCCAGAATAGAATTGCCAAGGTATCATTAATATGCGAGAGATGACAGCAAGGTCACTTCCGCGGTGCTCCTGAGGGAACCCGTAAGACAGCAGAGCAGAGGACGGCCTTCGTGCTCACGGCTGTGGATGCTGGTCCCAGGTGGTCTCCGATGTCGGGGCTTGTACGTTTGTGCATCTATCTATATGTTTGCTGTTGTTAGCACGTAATATTTGGGAAATTTTAATTTACCAAATGAATACTTTGTAACAAATACTTTGTCACATTTTGGCACAGGAGTCTGACAACAAGATGCAGATGTCAGGGAAAGGTCCTCGAGTGGCTTTGAATTTTCAGTTCCTTCAGGCCACCACGGACGCCGTGCCCTGCAGTGCCCGGCCCCCGCAGCTCACCGTGTGCCGCCCCTGGGACGTGGGAACTGCCCTGAGGTTTCCAGCGTCCCCTCTCTCAGGACGCACAGCGGCCACTCTGCTCCGCACCTGGCACTGCTGAGGGATCCAGGCAGGGAGTGGGGCAGGGCCCGTCCTCCCCGCTCCTGCCCGGCCTGGAGAAGTGGCTTTCCGGTGGCTGGGGGTGCAGGAACAGGAGGTGGCCTCCCTCCCCGCGCCGGGACACCACGCCTCTCCCTCCTTCAGCTTCCTTCAGCAGCTCCTGCGTAGTCTCCAGGATGAGTCTCGGCTTTTAGAAACAAATTAGGCATCTGCAAATTTCCCCCGAGTGAGCAAGCTGTACGACAAAAGGCAAGTGGAACACACAGTAATAAAAAATATGGTAATACTGCAAAATATTGCAAAATATGCGCCACCCTTTAACTGGTGGACCTGCTCTCGTTAGGGAAATGTACAAAAGGAAACAGGGCTCGGTGTATTTGCAGAGCACCTGCTTCCGAGGCAAGGCCCTGTCTCCGAGAAGGATGCTAAGGCAGCGGACGTGTCCGGCGTGTCGGGGTGGAGGCTGCACACGGGGTACGCAGCGGTGGCCCTGTGTTGGCATTTCCCATTTCCACGTTCTGGGTCCCCTCGTATATTCAAATAATGGCTAAAAGGGCTTTCCCGGCAGACAATAGACGCTGTACAAAAAGAAAGTCATGCATTTCAAGTGGCAGTTGTTAGTACCCAGTCTTAGACGACCCCTGCTCTGAGCGTGAACAAGCACCTGCTACAAGAAGTGAATTTGCAGCCGTTGGGGAAGCGGGTGGCGGAGGCCGTGAAAGGACAGAAGCGTGACGTGGGGAAGTCCACTCACGCCTGACAGGATCAGCGTCCTTTCGCAGAGTCCACGTGAAGGACCCGGTGTGACGGGAGGGGAGGCTGTCCCCTGAGTAAGCTGCAGGAGTCTGCGATGGGGACGTAACGGTAGCCGAGTGCTGAGTCTGCAGGGCATCGTGGCTTCAGAAACGCTGCAAGGACCCGTGTCACCTTGTGTCATCAGAAACATCAAGGACAGATGACTGTGACTCTCCCGAAGACAGCTGCACAGCGCCCTGACTGGGGGTGCACGGGCACCCCTAGCCCAGGGCCTGGGCTCCTTTCCCACAGCTGACTGAGAGGCGCAGACGTGCAGCAGGTTTGCATTGCAAATGCTCTGGACTGTTTCTCCTTCTTCTTCAAACTCCCCTGCTCCGGAGGGGTTTTCCTTCTGTATTTGCTTATCCTGATGTTTCCCTTTGCATAAAAAGCAATCCCATAATCCTACGGATCAAAGAGCATCGGGTTTATTGACCGACTTCCTGGTGTCAGAGGTGAGAACGCACCGCCAGACACGGGGGATGTCAGGAAGTAAAAAGGGTTACAAATATGAAAGTCGGAATAACACGCCAGCACCGAGAGAGGCCCTCAGCCCGCAGTAACCAGCGGCAGTAGGTTTTATGCGCCACTCGGCAGTCGGGGCAATAATCTGAATAAGAAAACAGATCGTCCTCAGCTGCCCGGAGCCACTGCCGCAGCCTCCAGAGCCACAAGGGGAGGAAGGGGCTTGGCGCTCCGTGGTGCCACTGCCCGGAGGAAGATCTGAGGACACAGGGGCTAAACAACTGGCCCAAGTTCATGCCAGGATGCAGCACGAATGGAGATCGAACTCAGGAGCCCTATGAAGCCCTGTGAAAAATGACAGCGTGTCTAAGTGAGTCCTCTAATGCCGCCTGTCCGCAGTGGAATCGCAGCAGAGAACTGAACAGTGGTGGGGAATAAACATGTAGACCCATCTTTGCCTATTATGCTGATATTTTAATTAATCTGATTAGACCCAATTGGTTTGCTTTTGGAAATCGCCATCTGCTTTTACTGACGGACCACACATGCACGCCACGGTGGCTGGTGGCACCAGCACAGGGCACGTTTCCACACCCTCCGGCGAGTCTGAGGAAGGCGCAAGATTCAGCTGCAATTTTCTGTTCTGACCTCCAGCATCTTCCCAAACCTCAGTGCCTGTGTACGGAGGACTAAGTGACGTCTACAATAAGCATTGTGTGTGTGTGCGTTCGTGTTCTGTGTGTGGCTGTCTTGGCGTTTGTGTGTGTTTTTACATTGCGTGTGGATGTCTCTATGTGCCTGAGCATGTGTGTGCACGTGTGTGCGTGTGTGGTTGAAGGTGGTTGTGAGGGCACCAGCTGCAATTAGCACTTCATAACTCGTGCACACTCTCAGAGGAGCACCCGCTCCCAGTCAGCCAAGAGAAAGGTGCTTCCTCTGACGGAGGAGGTTTCCTGGGTGCTGCAGACCCCCTCGAGGTGCCACACCCCCCTCTGGGGCTGGACTCCCTACGGGCAGCCTGGAGGGCAGATGCTGCGCGACTTCCCCTGAGACGCTGCAGGAGCCCGTGCCTTTCCTTCCTAGACCTCCCAGGCTTACAATTTAAGCATCCAATAAAGTGTTTTCTGCTAAGCCACGTGTGTGCTGAACATAGAATCCCATGTGCCCTGCTGTCCCCTAGGCGCCCAAGGCCTGTCCATGCGAACACTCAGCAATGTTGGTCAATCCATTGACTGAGAAAGGCTTTAGCCCACAAAGTAATGAAGGACCAAGATTTTTCTATTCACCATCATCCAACCAGCCTGGGGTCCAAATTGGCACATCATGGTGACTCTATGCATGTTGGAGAAAGAGGTCACAAAAGAGCCCTCCCTCTCTTCCTTCTTTCCTTCCTTCCTTCCCTCCCCCCATCCTTCCTTTCTCCCTCCCTCCACCTTCCTTCCTTCCTTCTCTCCTTCCTACATCAACTCTAAGGAATTGATAAAGTAACCACTGACCCCACAGCTCATTCCAGCTTATTGACAGGTTTCACTCATCCGACCCAGTGGTTTCTTTCAAGCACATTTAAATTACTTGCCAAGATTATTTAAGTGATATAAATCAGATACGAAAACCTAAATGGCTACCTGCTTTTAACAAAAGGCATAGCCTGGCCCCGTGGGTCTGTTGCCTACAGGTCGCCGTCCACCAGATGCCGGGCGCCAGCTTCCTTCAGATGTGGCCAGTGCACCCCGTACGGCCACAGTCCTGCTGAGTAGGTTCCTGTTCACCAGCCCACGGGGGGACACCTGCTGGTGGAGGACACACAGACCACCGCTGTGCCAGCCACAGAGCGGGAGGCCAAGCTCTCCGCCCACTGCACCTGGGGCTGCAGTTTCACAAATTGCCTGAGTCCAGGAAGACAGAACCTGCAGGCAGCAAGGGTACACGAAGCAGGTTTATTTCTTACTCCTAGGCAGCAGGGGACAACGGAAGTCACAGATCCACTGTGAGCCGTGGCCCAAGGCTCAAGAAAGCTGCTCGGGGCAGATGGAGTCTGGACCACGAATGCCCCACTTGTACCGCAGCTGAGGGACCCCAAAGGCAGCCCGCCCAGCTCATGTACTGCAGGGGCACAGGAGGGCAGAGGAGTCACTTGGCAAAGCTTCGAAGGACATCTGTGTCCAGGGGAGGGAAGAACAAGGCATGAGGTGTCCTGGGCATGTCCTCCCTGACTTGAGACGTTACATTCTCCAGGAGGAACAGGGGCAAGGCCTGGGCTATGTCAGGCAGTTCTGCCTATCTCAGGGTACTGCACTCCCAGCGCTTCCTCTGGGTGTTCGGAGACCCACACAGGACTCAGGGGAGAGAACCGAGCCGCCCAAAGCCACCAGAGAACTGTCTGCAAGTCCCACCCGCCCCACTGGCCTTCCGACCTCCCCCAGCCGCTGCACCTGCCCGTGGGCACCCTCAGCTGACGACTGCGCGCGCACCCTGCATCCGCAGGACCCAGTCCAGGGTCTGCCGCAGGCAGGGAGGCTGGTTCACGCTTTCTGGACGAATGAGAGAATGAAAGAGCTGGTGCTGAATCTGCTTCTGTGCCCTAAGAATTACTAACATTAAGAGAAAAAACAGGGTAAAAATAGAAATGCTGTCCTATTCATTCACTTCAGTCATATTCTGCTGAAAATAGTAATTTTGGTCAAAATTTGCATAACATATGGAGTAAACTGATGAATTATTTACAAGGTGTTCATTATAAAGATAATTAAAAAAATGTTTGTAGTAAATAAAGATTCAAAATCAGCAACTCTTCCCTCTGCGTATCTGTTCTTTTGTCATCCTGTCTGGTTGATGTTAACATTGTAAGGCCCAGGGTGCGTCCGCGACTCACAGCAAATGCAAACGCACTTGGTTTAAGGTGCTGCTCGCCATGAACCTGCAGGTATTTGCAGGAACGTTGGGGCTCAAAGTGGCAATGCTACAAACTTAGGGCTCTGCTCCCCTTCCTGACACCTCGGTCTGTGTCTGTGGCTCCTGAAATTGTCCAAAACCAGCCCCTTTCCTTCCGTCTGTGCGTTTCCCTGCACCCCGGACCCCTGGCTTGGGCAGCGAGTGCGTCAGGGTAGTGTTTCCGTCCCAGAGTTTGTGGGGCTGAGACCAGAATGAACATCTTGGTTAACGGGGAAACCTGAGGTGCTGCAGTCAGCGAACACTTGGTGGGTCCCTGCTGCCAGCTGACAATGGGGGCTGGACGTGGGCTCCGGGGACGCAGAGACTCCAGGCCCCAGTCTCAGGAGCACACAGGGAGGACTGTGCTCCCCTTTCAGCCCCGATCTAAACCTATGATGGACTCGTGCTTGGTGCTCAGTAAATGCCGACTGGATGGATTTATAAATGGATGTTTCTTATAAGCAAAGTAACTACTGACCCTAGCCAGTGTGAAGGACAAATAAATCTGTGTCCTGAGAAAGACAGCACAGGGGACTTCCCTTCCAAGGTTGGCCAATTCTTCCGTGCCCCGTGGTCCTGCACTTCCCAGGTAACCCGGGGTCCTGGGAGGGGTTTTCTCTTTTTCTGCTGATAGAGTAGAGACACGGGTTCTCGGGCAGGATGGGCCACCCCCTCCCCCAGCTCCAGGCCTGGGAGGAGCTGGGCTCCACCTCACTCCGGGGTGGACTGTAGCCCGTGTGAGGAGGGAACGCAGCCTCAGCATGGAGACCGGGCTGCTTCCCACTCGGCGGACGGTGATGTCACCCAGACGGAGCCTCAGTGCTCTGGCCCAATAGCTGTGAAGAGCTTTGAGAGGATAAAGGTCTGAGCAAGTGGCACATCCCTGCGGGAGGACAGCTCAGAGGCAGGGATGGCATCTCACATCAGCAAGCGACATGGGCCCACCCAGAATTGATGCCTGCTAGATGCCAAGGAAGGGAAGGGTCCCATCAGCTTGTAATAGGAGGACATCTGTCCTGGTCTGGGGACAGGGTAGTGAACCCCCTCCCCCACACACACACAAAGGTCCTTGAGGCCACTGAGGGAATTTGGGTGTGGGGCAGTGGTCCCCACTGTCAGCAGTTGCTGTTTACCTGCACCAGGGAGTGGTCTCTTGATGGGAAGCCCGTCGCAGCCCTGGGCCTGGGCACTCGCGTTCCTGGGGAGGAGAGGGACCGGGTCCTTGGCACCCCTGAGCCGTCTGACCAAGGAGCTGCAGCTCAGCCCGGAGCTCTGGCCCCTCCGGTGCGGACGCGGGGTGCTCCCAGGCACGTGCACTGCCGGTAAGGGGTGCAGACGCGCGGCCCTCACGGGGGCTACATGCTTTGATCTCACCCACGGAACATGCTCGCCTGTGAGAGAACCCCCACGGGGCAGCACCCTGACCCCAGGAGCTGCCACTCGGAAGGCGTCTCCCAGGTTCTTCCCTCGTGTCACTCCCTTCTCTCACATGGAGAAAAGACCACCTTCACACACAGTGTTTGCATTCTGCACCCCTGGCACCAATGCACTGCTTCAGCTAGGAAGCACATAAGCCAGACACGTACTGCTGCAATTGGTACTCACGCGTCTCCGCCAACTAGACACAACAGGAGGCTTGGTCCCTCCGTCTTCCCTCCAGGAGGGCTTGTGGTGCCGCCCTGGGGGGACTCAGCCAGGGGCAATGCAGGTCCCTACTTCTGCTCTTGGCGTTGTTACAGGAGGGGCGAGAACGAGACTTTGGTTTCCTATGCCCCACGATTTATGCTGATTAGTTGCACACACAAGTAAAGTGATGAGTAAAAAATAAGAGTTGATATTGATCCTCTGCTCATGTCACAGGAGGGGCAGCTATGAGCGCTTGTCACACACACACACACACACACACACGCACACGCATACATACTAAAGCTTAGATCAAAATTCATAAAAGAGTTAAAATATAATCTCTTTAATAACAGGAATGAACAAAGGACATTGACTCATGTTTGCTTTGCTTTTAAATTGGGAAAAAATGTGGCAACTGAGCAACTCATTTTGAAAGAACTTGCGAATGCTGTTTTTGCTTGGTGCCCAGGAGACCAGGTCTGCCTGTCTTCGTTGGATTTTCTGAAATTGAACCTCTTGCTGTCTCGAGGGCCAGGCCTGGGTGCAGGGCAGGCTCTCGGTTCTGGTGCACATCTGGGACCATTTACGGATCAGGGGTTGCTGTGTTGCTGCTGTTTGATCTCCGGTCCTCACCTGCCAAGGGTCCAGAGGCAAGTGGCTGCGTTGCCAGATGACGGTGAATCAGTGCGAGAGCTCCGGTGGGTCCTGAAAGGAGCAGTGAGTCAGGTGTGATCACTTGTATGAAACAGAAAACAGTGCAAACCTGGGCCTCAGAGTCCCCATTTTGCTATAGAGTGCACGGTGGAAACAGGTCAGCTGGAACTTTACTGCCGGGTTGCTGCCGCACGCTGCGTCATCCAGGTGACCAGGGTCAGTGTCACCCGTGTGAGCTCTCCTCCTGGACATGATGCGATGAGAATGACATTTTCCCTCTATCGTCTTCCTCCCAAACACCATGCCCGCCTCCAACCGTAAGAAAGTCATTCTAAAAGCCCAGGTTGAGGGATGTCCTATAAAATACCTGACCGGTTCTCCCCAGAACTCTCAATGTCATTAAAACAAGGAAAGTCTAAGAAATTGTCTCAAGTCAGAGGAGTCTCAGACGTGAGGATTAAATGCGATGTGGTCTCCTGGACCGGGTCTTGGATCAGGAAAAGCGATGTCCAAATCCAGTGTGCAGTTTAGTTCTTAGCAAGGTGCCAGTGTGGATTCCTTAGTCGTGTCTGTGTGTAAGTGATATAGGTGTTAACCTTAGGGACACCGGGCGGTACAGGAACTCATTGTATCAACATCTCTGTGCATCTATACCACACTAAAAAGTCCACTACAAGTTTAGGAAACAAACAGCCTTCATTGCAATCCTCAGTCACAGCCCTCTGAGTCCCTGTCCTCCCGGCTGGGGGCTCAGAGCCAGGCGTGTGTCTGGTGCAGCCAGGCTGCCTCTGCAGAACGAGGATCGCAATCTTCAGATGCTTATAAACAACACGGGAACATTTGGGCTCCGAGTGTTGTCACAAGGAAGACAAAAGGCACCGGCCCACGTTGGCCTCTGTCAACAGAAACAGGTCTGTAAGGATATTTATCTTACGGGGAGTGCCAAAAGAATTCTTCCTTTGTGTGATCCCAGGATATTAAACAAAGAGCTATTTTATGGTGCTATTGTCATAAAAAGTGTGAGCAAATAAGAGTTTTGCAGAATCGCAGATCTGGGAGAACAACTTTCACGGGCAGGTGGCAGAAAACTTATAAAATATTTGCTTCCAATTGGGGTAATTATTGTTCATTAAAGCAGGGGTGAGTGTTACAGTCTGGAGCCATGTGTACTGTTTGTGTAAAGCCCTCCTCAGACACGCAAGCTGGCCCTGGGCACTTGCCAGAGTGAGGTGAAGGGAGCTTTTTATGAATAGACCCGAGTTTTGCACCAAAGAACATTCTTTCCAGGTGAGCTGTATGAAAATCCTTTCTCTAAACACATGAGGATTAATGAATGATTAAATACTGCCATGCTCCAGTTTTGTCTGGTCGCCCGTCGAGGTTTGGGTTTAAATTGCCCACCCTGCCCCGTCTTCCCAGGGTGGGACCGTCGCCCTGCCACGCAAGCGTGGTCCCGCTCACGCGCTTCTTACGCGCCTCCGTGCAATGAAGCAAAGTGGATCTCAGAAAGCGAGAACCGTGAACGATGTCCCCGTCACGATGGCAGTTGTCACATAGTCTTCAGAGCAACTTTCGGATAAGGAGAAGAGAATTTCCCATTGTTGTGGAGCAAAGTGTAAGCCACGGCCCAGCTGGTCCCAGCGCCTTGGCTGACCTGGCCGCACAGAGTGGCAGAGGCCTCAATGTCACCGTCGACGCGCCGCCCTCTGAAACTGCCGTGAGCCGGCTGCGCTGCTCCGGGCCGGCGTGTGTCTCCACCACGGCCTTGGCAGCCCTCGGAAAGGAGAGAGGGAAGGAGGAAGTGAGAGCCACCTTGGACCCTTGCAGACAAAAGCGCAGCATCCTCCGACGTCCATCCTACTGTCTTGCCCTCACCAAGTGTGGGGAGGGAAGCACCTTGAATGTGCCCCTGCCGGTTTGCATCTGGAAAACCTGTCCCTGACGGGCAATCCAGCCATCGTTACAGAAAACCCGTGAGAAAATCCTGCTCTGCGACCTGGAGATGGTGGATCCTGCAGCCGGTGACCCCCGGTAGAGCCAGGAGGCGCCACCCGCACTGCTCGCCGGGACTCACGGTCACAGCTTGCGTTGTCCTTAGTTTCGAGGACCCTTCCTCACTTGCAAAGTGTTTCCCTCCACGTTCATCCGCCTGCTCCACTCAGGCGCCTTCTGAGATGGGTGAGCCAAATGCCGTTTCTTTTTACAAATGAGGAAACTGAGGAACATGACCTTGGCCCACGTCCCACAGGTGGTGGTTCAAGAAATCTCAGAGGCACCTGCCTGACTTTCACGAGGAAGACTCACAGCTGCCGGTGTTTCGCTCTCCGGGTTGAGATTTGCATGAAGGGAATGACGTTGCGTTCTCTTTTTCAAAGGAGTTTCGTCAAGTAGGAATCTTGGGGGAACAGCAAGGCCGGTGTGGACGCGGGCAGGGCCGGGCTGTGCCCACTCACCCTGGTGGAAACAGCCCGGCCAATGTGCTTAGCCCGTGTGTCTGCCCGAAGTGGTAGCCAGCCAGGGTAAGATTGTAAAGCAGGTTTAGTCTTTTTCCCAAGCTCAGAAACTAAAAAGAGTAGCCATGATATTTTCACTTAAAATTTAAGAGATGTTTTAGCACTTTCTTTTTTTTTTTTTAAGAAAGCAGTGCAGGGCTCTGGCAGCCATCTTTACTGTGTCGTGTGCTACAGCCAGGGCCTCCTGCTTTAGGTTGCACAGGTCGTGTCTCAGTTAACAAGTCCTGCATTGCAGAATCCTAACTGCGAAGTCCAAACACCGAACCCACAGTTACTCGGGGGAGACCCCTACCTGGTGTACTGCCGAGACCCTCCGGGCAGTCTTCCTGCACTTTAGGTGAATGTCGGAGTAGCCTTCACCTAGCCTGCGACGCCGTCGCCGGCCTCCTGACAATATGACAGACACTTCTTTGTCATCGAGCGGCTGCCTTCACTAGTTTTCCTTTCGGAACGCTGCAGCAGGGCCCTGGGTTTAATTGGCCTGTATGTTAACATGGGCTCCTCCACTCAGCAATGTATTTCCAGGGCTCTGTCACACACAACTAAGGCAGCTTTGCTTTCAGAAACATGTAATTAGTCTAACCAGAAAAACCTTAGAAAATAATGTTCAGAGCTTCAAAGTGGATGCAGTTTTACTGGCAGAATTTTAGAAGAAACCCACTCTTTTAACAGACGACAGGAAGCCAAGAGTCTATTCTTAGGGAAAAGCGTTTCTGCAGCTCTGGAGTTGTCTCCAAACCCTGTCACGCTGCTGACAGGTGCCGGTCTGACACTGCAGCCCTGCGAGTCGGCACAAGCCAGACAGACAGTGCCCCAGCTTCTTCCTCCAGCCCAGGCTGGGGCACACCCCGCCCCTCCATGATCTCACCCCCATGGGGTGCCGTCACCTCGCCCTGGGAGATCACCCTGGGTATCGGCCCAGGTCCTTCAATACCCACGTCTGCCCACGCTGGTTGTTGGCAAAGGAGGTTGACGTGACAACACGCACTTTTCCAGGAGCCCCTTTGGACACCTAAGCAAAGCCTGGTCCAAACCCAGCCACAGCGAGGTGGTGTTTCCAGTGGCCTCAGGTGGCATCCAGTAGGGATGGGCTTCCGAGCGAGTGGGTGCTGAGGACTGGGCCACCATCCTGGCCACTTCCCCAGGAGGGCCACTCAGAATTGCAGAGACAGCGTAATAATGCATTGGATGGTCAGATTTCCAACTGGCCCCTGTGTTCTGTCTGCCTGTGTTCTGTCTGCCTGCGATTTTACCAGACGGCCTCTGCTTTCCAACAGCTAATCTTTCTTTTGAAGGAGAGGCCAAGTCTGTACAAACGGGTGGCCCTTTCTGAGGGTCCCTAGTAGGAGATATTAGTAAATGCTCACTTAGGGAACGGCCCTCACTCACATGATGTGTCACGGTGCCGGGAAGGGCACAGCGCGAGCCATGACGTTGCGCCCTGTTGTTTATGTTTGTGTTGGCTCCTTGTGGAATTTCTTTCCTTGTTTTTCTGTTTCTTTGTCTTCGCTATTTATTTTTAAGATTGGTTTAAGGCAAAAGAAAGATCTGTCCTGGATAGGCCATGTGGTTCTGAATAAACACGGCATTTTTTAAAGTCAATAAACTAGGAGTTAGGGATAGTTCTGAAAGAAACTTTTGTGAGCTCTCAGCTTGGACTCAGTTATAATTTATTCTTTTCTTCTGCATGTATACGTCTTGAGTGAATTTTGTTTGTTCTGGTTTTAAAATAGCATAGACAGTACCCTTGTGTTTCTTTCTCGACTCCACCCCAACCAGAGGTACCATCTTTCCTTCCCCAAACGGCAGGCGTGAGCACATGGCCAGGACCCCGAGAAAGACCCGGAGTGAGCAACTGGCCTGGGGCTCCTGGAACGCCCTCAGCAAGGCCCCGCCGGCTGCCTGACGTGCGGCGTCCCCGCTGGCTCTGCCCCGGCCTGCCTGCCTGCCCTGCCTCTGCGCCTCCACCGTTGGCACCCGTGGTTTGTCCCTTTCTGCCCCGGCTGTGTGCGCAGCACAGACGCAGAGACTCACTTCCCCGCAGCTCCCGGGGCCCACGCTTTGTTCCTTCGGGACACACTGATCTCTTCCAAGATCTAAGCCGGAGGCCGTGGACATCCTGGAGACCACGTCCTGGGCCCACCAAATATCACCACATTTCCAAATATCTACAAGTAAATGTCATCTTCTCAACTCCCTTGTTTGCAGAATGGAGCCTTAAAAATCAGTGGTTATAAAGCTACAAAGCGGCTAATTTGAACATGTGCTGGATACTCAGTCAATTCTTATTTGATGAAATGATATTCGCTTGAAAATTTTAAAAGAGTGTGAATTACATAACCTAGTTGTTGATTCTGAAAAACTTAGATGGTTTTAAGGGTTCAGTAACTCTAGGGGGCGAGTAAGCTGTGCCACCTTTCCAGAAGTATCTATTGTATGAGCCATAGTTCTCCAGGGAAGCTCACACAGAATCACACACAGAGTCGTGCACCACATAATGACGTTTGATTAACAATAGAACATCTACATGATGGCTATCCCATAAGATTATGATACCATTTTTTACTGTACCTTTTCTATGTTTAGATATGTCAGATATTCAAACACTTACCATGGCCTACAGTATCCAGTGCGGTAACATGCCATACAGGTGTGAGCCTGGGAGCAATAGGCCACACCGTCTAGCCAAGTGTGCAGCAGGCTAGGTGTGTGTGAGTGCAGTCTGCGACGCCCACACAGGGAGGAAACCCCCTAGTGTTGCGATTCTCAGAGAGTATCCTGGTCATCAAAACATGCACACGCGCGCGCGCACACACACACACACACACACGCACACAAAGCGCTTTAGCATAAGGAATTTGCTCCTGTGGTTTTGGAGGCTGAGAAGTCCCAAAAGCTGCAGTTGGCAAGCCATAGACCCAGGACAGCAGAGAGTGTAGGTCCCCATCCAGGTTCAAGTTCAAAGGTGAGAGAAGATGAATGTGGACAGAGGTGAGCTCTCCCCTCCTCGGCTTCCTTGCTCTCGTCGGGCTTTCGGTGCATGGGATGCAGCCGTCCCCAATGGGGAGGGAGATGTTTTGCTCAGTCTACGGATTCCAATGCTGGTCTCATCCAGAAACACCCTCACAGGCACCGAGAAAAATGTTTAACCAAATATCTGGGCACCCCAGGCCCCAGGCAATTTGACATATACAATTAACGGTCACACCTGTTAGGCACTTAGCGTCCTGAGAACTAAGTCCCAGAAACAAAGCAAGCGAGGCTCAGTTTCTGCCTTCAGAGGTGAGCAGCAGACACAGCACGCTGGGGCCGCGCTGGAGAGGGGGCGTGTGAAGCGCGGAGGACGTGGCGTGAGGCCCACTCTTCTTCTACCCAACCCTCTGCAGCACGTGTAAGACCAGAGGTATCTCGGGCCGACGTGGTCGAGGCACCCTGACACGCTTGTGTCACACACGCACGCAGACGCACGCTATCACCAGGGCACTTCTGGCCTGACGGTCCAACTCCGTCTCTTTTCAGGTTAGGAAACTGAGTCCCCGGCGCATGAGGATAGGTCAGCGGCCACACCGCCGTGCAGAGGCAGAGCAAGTGCCAGGCTGGAGTCTCCCAGTCCCCTGTCGTGTCCCATGAGTGTCTCCAGAAGCCAGCCCAGTTTGTGCCTGGAGTCTCTGCTCAGCACTTCTCTGTGCCGACACTGCGCCACCGTCCTCACAAGCAGCCTCCAGTCAGCCCCGCAGCTCATCGCAAGGCGGTGGGGCCGTTCCCAGCATGCAGGTGGCAGTCGGAGGGGCAGCCCATCCCCAGAGCCCTGGCTCCCCCCGGCTGGTCCGCGGTGGGACCCAGCTCTGTCTCGCTGCAGAGCGTCTTGGGTTCTCTCTTCGCCTGCCCTCCTGGCTCTGACTCGTGTGCACCAGCTGTGCCTGGAGATATTCTGTATTGTAGTGGACATGAACTAAACCCCTAAATGTATGTTTGACTTTAAGCTGTATCCATGAGAGCTAATGAAAATATTTAGAATAAATCGACACATTGGAATTTTAAGAATTATTGACTTTAAAATGCAGTCATCATTAAATGCAAAAGTTATATACTCCATAATATCATCACATTTTCTAACACAATATCCAAAGGTATTGTATTAAACTTGTGTTATTGGAAACGTGAACTTTCAGATGATGCCGACAGTATGGGAGAATATGTACTTGCACTGGAAATAATACCGAACATGGCGTTTATATCCACATCTCCAAATTCTGAAAAATACACTTTGTAGATTTCTATTGTTAAGCAAAAATCACTTTACCTGACATCCAGATTACGCCACGGCGGCGCTACTAAGGGTTCCTTGGAGAAACGGCTGCTGCCAGGTCTGGGGTTAGACTTGGAAAAGATGAGTCTGTGCTATCTTGTCATTCAAGGAGAAAGGATGCCATACTGGACTGTGCACAATGGACGTGAGCGCCAGCAGGGACAATTTTAGCACCTGGCGATGCTGGCGCTCAGCCTACTAAGCCCACTGGGCACCCACCAAGCTCCTTCTCCAAGAACCTACTCACCACACACATCTGGTCCCGTCCTCTGTGTTCCCAGGGCCCCTGAGTCTCCTACGATTCCTACCCGCGCCTCCCTGAACTGGGATGGTTGGTCGGGTCCTGTCCCTCCAGCCTGACACTCCAGCTGGCTCGGAGTCCAAGCTGTTTCTTGTCATTGACTCCCCAGTCCCTCGCACAGTACATTGCTCACGTGTGAGCAGCAAACATCTAAGGATCAAGCTGCTCTTCGAACATGGAGCTCTGTGCCGCGGAGGCAGAACTTTCACAGAGTCACAGCTACAGAATCACAGCTACAGAATAAATTTGCAACTCTCAACTCCCTTTTACTAGGAATGTTTTCCACGTAGTCAATGATTGCAGAGCTTGCCCCACAGACACTGGCTGCAATCTTACTGTCAATGGGGCACTTTCTGTTGACTAGGAGGGGAAAAAACTGTGCTCGTTTACATGCAGAAAATTGGTATTTCTGGGGTCCTCTTCTGTGGGACTCTCAGCAGGCTGTAGGGTGTCTGGGTGGGGCCCCTGGGCACCCAGCACACAAGCACACCCTCACTGGAAGCATTTTGGTTGCATGTCATAGTTCGGGAGGTATTTTCATGTCTATAAGTGTAGGCCATGACTGTTTGTCCATCATAGCGGTCAATAAGCCACAAGAAAGAATTAATTAAAAAGAGAAAAGCAAGCGAGCACGGGAGTTCTTTTGCTGAAAGGGAAAGAATTAAAGAAAAACAAGCTCGGGGAGCCCTAACAGCATAAAAACCCCCTCACGGGTGAGGCCCTTGGAAAAGAGTCTCGGGGCAGGCGCCGGGCTAGGAGTAGGCGGAGACTGCGGTTTGCTTTAAGCCTGAAACCAGACGTTTAGTGGTTGAAAACATCACTAAGCAGGCAATTTCATTTCTGTTGCCCCCAAACCCAACCATCTGAAGTCTGTTATGCAGACCCAGCCACAATTATTAACTCTATCCTCAGATATATATATATTTTTAAAGCAAAATGTATTTAAGCCTCTCTCAAGGGGATTTATGTTCAAATCTTGTATCACTTTGGAGCTCTCTTCTGAACCCTCCATAAGCCTCCACGTTGTGCCCATTTTTTCCTCATTCCATTTAGATCTGTCAAACTCAGCTCTGTCGTAAGTAGTTGTGACAGTCAAAAAAGGAAAGAAAAACCCTTCAAGATTCAGAGCATCAAAGCCTGAGTCTCTCAGGTTATATCTTCAAGAGCCTTGCAGCAGGGCAATCTTCATGTTAAACAACCGAAAGTGTGACATTTAAGTGGGGACAGATGCCTACATTTACCATTTACGATATAATAAATGCTCGGCAACTCGGCCCCAAATCTGCAGTGCGCACAAGTAGCATTCGAGGTCAATTTTCAAAATGATCCCTAATTCTTTCATGACAATGTATCACTTTGCCAACGACCCTAACAAAAGCAGTTAGCTGCCCTCATATCACACAAATCCCAGAGGCAAACGGAATGATTTCATGCATAATATAAACAGCCATTTAGAAAATAAAATCAAATCAAGGAAAACCACGGTGAAGAAACAGCCACAATTGGGGGCTAACAATTTCCATCCCTGGAAATATTTTTCTAATCTAGGATAAGTCACAAATGGTAACGCCACAAATCAAGGCGTGGGCTGTAACAACCAACAAAGATAATTCGCTCTCGAAGCTCGTGGTTCTCCACCCTGCACTGTGGGTTTGCAAGGAGATAGTTGTGTGAGAAAAGGACACCCGGCACCACTGAACTCGAGGTGCAAATCAAGCCCGCAGGTGATGCTGGTCTTGCTGCTGGTGGCCAAGGTGGCAAGTAGATGACCTGAAAATGGCAAATTCAGGTGTCCTTTCCTCTGCCTTGTAGCTTTGCCATGAATCAATGACTATTCTGCAAAGGCACGTGCCAAATAAATCCACGTAAGAAAGCAAAACGACAATGAAAGGGTGAAAATGCATGAATTAAAACGCAAAAAAAAAAAATTAAATGACACATAAAATGCAACATTGTTTTTATTAGCATCCTGCTTTTGTGCTTTGCTTTCAAGTACATGAAATCTGAATATCCTGCACTTGCTTTGGCCGCACATATGACAAAGTCTTCGTATCCTAGGGAGGCGGTTTTTCAGAACAATGAGCTAGCAAGAAATGCGGACATTAAGCTCAGCAGTTCTGATATTAGAAATTATTCTATGCAACAACAGTTTTCTTTAAAAAATATGATTGTTTCCAGTTGTTTTAGTCATTGAGCTTTTGCAAACAAGCACGAAGACCTACCTGGGTGATTTCTGCCATGTGGATTATACTTACTCTTCCTCCTCTTCCTCGCAGAGATTAGCTTCTGTTGTTTACACTTCTGTGAAGTCAAAATGTATCGTTCTTTACAATTTCCATCAAAGCAATTATTGCTCATTTCTAGAACCAAATGCCAGCTGGAGGGAGGGCAAGGAGCAGTGGCTGTGCAGAGGGACCCTTCGTGGACGACCACAGTTGTATCTGCACCGGGCGCGTCTGCACCTCTGCCCCAGGGTGCGGAAACTTGCTGATTTCTTTTAGCAACATTTTGGATAATGAGATGATTTTGTCTGATAATTCCTGTAACAGCTTCATGCTACTCCTTGACATATAATGCCATCTCAAACATAATCATAGCAAACACAGCCATTCTCTCTCAAAATAAAACAAAAACAAAATATAATAAAATGTTTAGGGAATTAGAAAGGTAGGTTCCCACGTTTCCAGCATACAAGGTTGTTAGCCCTTCAGAAAGTGACCTCCCTTCGAACAGCCTAACACAAAAGACCCAAGAATGACGATGACAAGGAAGCTCTCCGAGGCTTATGTGGGTTCAGAAATCCACGCTAAACTGTTAGATAAAAGGATTTGCTTCGCTTTGTTTTGACATTGTGCTATTTCCTGCTAGCAAGTGTATAAACCTTGTTGGCCTTTTTTTTTTTTTTTTTTTTTTTTAACTGGTTCCTGCCAATCCAAAGTAATGGCAGGGAAGAAACATGAGGTCTGAATGTTCTTAGAGAAGTTTTCCTTTTGAAGGAGGCACGTCTGTGCAGCGGAGATGCCAAGGGGCCTCGGTGCGCGGAGAGAGGCGTTTTCAGGCAGTGACACCGCACCGCGGTGACACGGCAGCCGGACCCTGCGGAAGGGTGAGGGGGAAGAGGGCTGCACCTGCCACTAGGGAACCTGGCCCACGTGGGACCAGGTGATGTTAGATGATTAGGACTGTTGTTGAGAATCTTCTGGGGGAGAATCGCACTCACCGTGTTCTGGCCACAGGCCTTGTTCCCGTGCTTGTAGCAGGCGTCTGTTCACCCGCGAGACAGCAGGCACAGAGGAAGGGCTACGTGACCCAGCAGTGTTCCAGCACCTGGTGCTGTGCCTGGCACCCACAGGCGATGGATGGACAGATGAATGGACGGCACAGGTGGGTTGAGCTGAGGACGCTCAGGCCCGGGACGCTGCACACAGAGCCGTCCCCCGAAGGTCGATGGGGTCCCTAACACCATCTGCCCTGCCCCCCAGAGGCCCTGCCTCCCCTGAGTCTGGGATCCTGCAGAACCCGGGGCCACCCCACGGACCCCACTCGTCACATTGGCCTGAAGGCCCCCCTCTGCTCGAACCAAGAGGGTGGGGAAGACACGCACAGGTAGAGCCGGGAGCTTCCTCACACAGCCACACTCTTCTCCTGCATGTCTGACCTTTGATGTTCTCACTCACACCTGGATTGAAATGCTGTTTTGCAAGACGCCGTGGGTACATACACGCCTCATCCCAGTGGGTTCGGGAATCAGCCTCTGTCTCTAAGGGCTTGGCCAAGCTGCTGTCTGTGCTGTTCTCCAGGGTGACCGCAACGGCGCCCCACAGACGGGTGTGGGACGTCACGGCACTTCACTTCCCACAGTTCTGCAGGCTGGAAGTTCGGGACCCAGGGGTGCAGGGCTGGCCCCTCCCCGGCTCGCAGAGGGCACCTTCCCCGGGTGTCCTCACAGGCCTTGCCTCCCTGTGGCCCGACCTCTCGTTATCACATTGGGTCCACCCTAAAGGCCCCGTTTTACCCTTAATCACCTCTTCAAAGCCTCTGTCTCCAAATGCAGCCCCGCTCTGAGGCGGCGGGAGTGAAGACCCCAACTCGGGAATTGTCAAGGAGACACAGTTCAGCCCATGGCACTGTGTCCTTCTTCTGTTTCTGAATAGTCGGGATTTTTTTCTCCCTTAGCGAGAAATTATCCCCACCCAGAAATTCCCCTAAAAGCTTTCGGAGGCGAGGAGCAAAAATCCCTTTTGTGGCCCCTTGACTGGAGCCGCAAACAAAGGTCTACTCAGAAGAACAAGGTCTTTCCTCTAAGTAATTCCTCACTGGTTCCTTTAGAAACTACCCTAATTCATATACAAATTTATTTCTTTTACTGCACTTCTGGTTACAAATATAGAGTTATTCTAAAACAGAACTTTAAAAATTAATAACATATTTAAGTAGAAGACTTTACAGGTTTTAAACATAAATTTAAAGTGTTTCCATGACATACGGTAATAACTCTCCAAAGTGAGACTAGAACTGCTAAGTCTAAATTGCACTTAATGTAATTCATCAAGACATATTAACGCAACATTTATAACATATTTCAGAAGCAATGTTAATGTTTCATCAAATCTGAAGCAAATAGCCTTTCAATCCATATATTAAAGTCCTAATAGTCGCTGTGGCACCAGAGGCTACAGGCAACAATAAACCACATGGAAATAAGACATTCATCTCCAGCCAGAACGCTAATATTTTCAGAAATTATGTTGGGCTCTGGCTTCCTGACAGCTCTTGTTCCCATTCCCTCGCTGATGTTTATTGCACATCTTTATGGAAAAGTTAAAAATATTATAAGAGTAAAATCTTAATAGAATATAAGCTGGAGCAAGAACTCTTCGGAGAATGTTGCTGCAAAGAGCACGTCCACAGCGGGGAGGCGTCTCAGGGCCACGGGCCACGGCGTGGCTGCGCGGTGCGTGCGGGTCACACTGCTCTGCCCGGAACCTGCGCGACGTCGGGATCAGGAAACCGCACCCAGGGCGGGCAGGGGAGGGAGTCATTAAGCGGTTATAAAAACAGTTCCTAGATTACTCTTCTACATTTGAAAAATAAAAGTTATTTAGAGCGTGTTTTGCATTTATTTAAATGCATTAAACGCCGTAACACTGCGCATGGGGTTTGCTAGTGTCCTATAGGGTCCTGGAAGGAAACATCTGCCATTTTTTTTTTTTTTTTTTTTAGAAATTGTAGTTTTATGCAAAATATGTCTTGATTCAATCTTAAGAATTTTGTATAGTTTTTTAATCCTCATGACAAATTCATGAGCATATGTAGGTGTTTTTCTGTGTCTATGCATCTTCACAACTAAAATATTAGCAAAATTTGACTTTACCACACGGAAATGAATAATGTTTAAGGTGAATTGAAGCAGCAGTAGGCAACACGCTTTTCCTATCTTTTGAAATTCTGAACAGCTTGCAGCAACCACTTCATTTTATGGCTGCATCTTTTTCGATTTTTAGAAAGGTGTAGTTACTTTAATTAATTTAACTAAAGTAACAGGGCTCATAATTTAATGTGGCCCTTTTAGGAATCGCACCGCGAGCGGGAATGTGTGTGGGGCAATGAATGGAAAGTTCGGTGGATCCGAAGGCCTGGGGACAGGACAGACCTGCAGTGACCGCTCACTCTCAGCTCACACGGCGTCCTCTTTCCCCAGCCCTGGCGCGGCTCCACACGTTTTTAGAATTTGGAATTTAGAATTGTCTCCAGAGTCCGCAGCATCTCAAAAGGAAAAAAAAGTAAATAAAATAAACGCTCACAGAGGACCTACCCCATGCCAGATATTGTAAGAAGCACAATCTAATCTCAATTTATTTACCTAATCCTAGAGAGCAGCCTTTTGTTTTCCACTTGTTTGTTTCGATTTGGTGGGTTAGTTCTTGTGGTGGTTGTGTTTGCACAGATGACAGCTGGGATGCCGTGAGATTAAGTGATGTAGGTGACCTCAGTGGTTTGCAGCCTCCATTACAGAAAGATGCGTTTCGATTTTTGGAAACGGCCAAAGCCCTTTAGGGCCAAGTCTGTTGATTGATGTGGTAACCACACTGGGGGATTTTGTAAACTCTGTTTTTTAAAAAGTTGCTCTTAAAGAAAATACTGCATGCTCACAGGGCAGTTTTGATGCCAGTTCCTTGGGCAGCTCCCCACATTCGAGAAGGTCTCCCAGCTCTGTGCCTCCAGGCGGCTCCAGGCCCCTCCTGCAAAGACCTGGCCCACCCCCGACGCCAGAGCTGGTGCAGGCAGCAGGCCCAGGGGTGCCCTTGCCAGCTGCCTGCTCCTTCCTGGCCCAGGGCTGTTTCTGTCTCCCTCCTGACCTCTGGCACCTGGTTGAGACTTCTATTTTTTCCTTCTGCTTGTTTTATGTCCTTTCAAGAGAGGCAATCTTGTCTTTTTCCCAGTTTTTAGGAGGCCCCCTGAGACCCATACCCGGTGCTCTCTTTGGGTAGGGACAGCATATGACCTCAGCGTTCTCCCCGAGTGTTACATGGAGGGACATACTGCTTTGAACGTGTTAGTGCTGATATTTTCAACAATGACTCAGAAATGTGCATGAACACTGACTACAATATATACACACATTACAACTGTGCTGGATTTGAACTTCAAAAGTTTGAATTAAGGTTCTTACAGTGGAAATTGTTAACAAACAGCTCACTTGGAACCAGCACAGAAGGATGAAATGAAGACTCTTTGGAGAGTGCACTTCCTTCTCCTCCCGCCACTATTTCCCCGAGAACACCGCCAGTGTGGCAGGAGAGGAGAGCAGAGGAGAGGACGCAGCTGTCTCCCTCTGGTCCTGGCTCGGTGGAGGCTTAGGACCCTCGTAAGTCTTATGCCCGTGTGGTCTGGGCAGGTGATGCCACAATGTGGTCTGTAGGGAGAAAAAATAATTTTTCCCATTGCTCTCCTAGGTTCTCCCACTGGGGCCCAGTAAACTGGAGTCACGAAAGACGGACTAACAGGAGGAAAACATACAAATGTATTTAATGTAAGCTTCACGTGACATAGGGGGCCTCATAAGGAAATGAAGACCCAAAGACACCCTTAGACCTGAGGTTTTGACAGCATGTTTGAGGAGGAGTGGACAGTCGTGGGCACGTGGTAAGACGAGGGGAGTAGGTGGGAAACTGAGCAAAGTGCTCATTCAGCTCCTCTGGGCCTCAGGGGAGCAGGAGGCGGTCAGAGAGCCCTTCCTGCATCTGCAGTTTCCCACGTTCCTTCAGCTTAAATACTCAGTGTGTCAAAGTCCCGCACGCTGGGTAGCGAGTCAGGTCGAAGCAGTCTTCAAGTCAGAAAACCCACCAGCAAGGGCTCCTCTGCAAATTCCGGGTGAAGGGGCCTCCTTTGGCGTGGCTTGGTCAAGTGTTGAATTAGTGCTATTGGATCTCTGTCTTTGCAGCCCGGGTCTTGGATGGAGGAATCCGGCCTCTCCCCAACTTCTTGCGAGATGTCCTTTTCCAACATTCTCTAGCCTGAATCCCTTTTCTCACAAGATGGTTTAAATCAGTTCCCTAATGTGTCACTTGTAAGTCTGTCTCAGCCTTCACTCTCTCAGTGCTCATCTCTCATAATGTTGGCGCATTTATGGAATGAATTTGAATTCTGGAGTGTTCTAATGCTCTGACGAAACCTTTTCCCTCTATGCTGTTTACAAAAGCAGTGTTAATTGTAAACAGTATCTCCACCATGATCTTGAATCCTCAAACACTGCGGGTGGGAAAGGAGCCGTCTGCGGCACTAAGGCTTCCCAGCAAAGGTTCTTGGCCATGAGTGCGAGGCGGTACCGCCGCACGCCGGGTGCTCCAAACAGATGCCGGGACATTCAGTTTTGGGGGAACACTCCACGGACAAGCATGGGCAGGATTTGGTGTCGCCCCCTCTAAAATCAAGGTGGAGGGGAGGAGAATGAGTCACCAGCAGGCACCTCAACGTCACTATCAAAGCACCTGGCAGCCTGGGCAAGAGAGAGCTCACAGCGGCCAGCAGCCCCCTCATCACTCACCAGAGAACCACAGACGACGAGTCCTGGACCCCTAAGGAAAACGTCTTCAGATCCAAACCAAGGGGCCAGGCCATTACCTACGCTTTGCTTCCTTTTAGTTTTGTGCTGCTTTCCACGGCAAATTTGAAGCCCTTACCAGTGTTCTAGATTCTTTCAGTTCTTAAGGTAAGAACCAAGTTCAGCCTGATATGCCCCCCACTGCCTGCTCCAGGGGGTCCGTTATGCGCCGGCCTCTCTGCACCTGGCCCACTCCATACAGAACCTTCTGGAGAACCTGGGAGGAAGCCCAGTCCCTCCTGAGCTGCACGAAAATGGTCAGCTCGGTAACTCCCAAACCCTCCCTGGTCTCAAGAACCTCCAAACTCTGTTACCAGTATCTCAGCAGGTGATGTGGGCCAAGGTGGACATCATGACCCCCTCGGGCATCACACCTGTGGGGTCTGCCATTCTGTGAAAAGCCATCTTGGGGACTTGCAATGGATTTAAAAAGCCCACTCTACTGCCTGGCTCTACAGTGTGTGGAGAGGCAAGACAAAGCGGGAGGAAGCACAGGGTGGGGCAGGGCCTCACCTGCCGCAGCTGTGGGGTGTGCGGATGGGCCCTGGGTGTCGTCTTGTCAGGGTTCTCCAGAACCGTAGGATGGATGGATGGATGGATGGGTGGATGTAGATTAGAGACGGAGATAGAGATAGGTAGGTAGATAGATGAGAGTGAGAGAGAGGAGGGGACGTATGGGGGGCGGCTCACATGCTCTGGCGGCTGGGAGTCCCACCGCGTGCTATCTGCAAGCTGGAGCCCCAGGGAAGCCCAGCGGGGCGCAGCCCGAGTGCCAAGGCGGGAGAACCCGGGCTGCCGCGCAAGGGCAGGAGAAGACGGGCACCCAGCTCCAGGGTGGAGCACGGATTCGCCTCCCGCTGCCTCCGTGTCCCTCCTGGCGCTCGGCCGACTGGCTGGCGCCCCCCACACTGGGTGAGGGCCGATCTGCCTTACTCAGCCCACTGATCCAAATGCCGTCCCTTCCAGAAACATCCTCACAGACATGCCCAAAACAGTGCTTTACCAGCCATGGGTGTCCCTTAGCAGTCCAGTGGTCACCGAATCCCACCCTCACAGGTGCGGAAGCTTTGCCGGTAGAGGCTGTGCCTCGGTCTTGAACCCACAGCACGGCGTCGTTTCCGGGGACTCTCAGGTCACCCTAAGAGGTAGATGGCACCACTGCTATCTGCGGACCATGGCTGTGACTCAAGCTCAACAGACCTCCAGGGACAAGCGTCTTATTCTTCATCGTGTTTTATTTCGTCAGATGCTCACTCAGTGCCTTCTGCTCCAGGCGCTCCTCACGGTGCTTCCTAATCACTGCAATCCTGATTCTCACACTAGCCTGTGAGGCAGCCGCCCACTCTACAGATGAGAACGCTGAGGCGCGGGGGGCACGTAGCTAGTGAGCAGAAGATCCAGAATTCACACCCAGACTGTCTCGACGTCTGTTCTCTTAACTCCGTCCCATGGTGGCCTCAACAGACGCCCTCTGTTCCAGGAACGGAGTCTCGAGAGGAGAGCGATTGTCATTGGAACTTCCTACCTGTTGGCTGGTGCAGTCACAGCCCAGGTGGTCCCTGTGTCTGCTCGTTACTGTCCGCCTGCCACAGACACCCAGAGCAGCCGGGATGGTGGGGACCTGCCCAACTGCAGAGCTCACTCCCCGTGAGCCAGGTGGGCAAGAACGTGCTGGGCGTAGAGTATTGTCTTGATGTTTAGTATTTTTTTAAATGACCAACACCATGAACTTGAGTGTGAGATTTATACCTATTGGGTTTGAAGCCTATTTCATTTTCTTGTCACTTATGGTCTCAATATATTCAAATATTATTTGTATTCTGTGATAAGAATAGATTAACCTTAATGGACAGTCTGACAAATGTGTAGAATAGTAAGTAATTTTAAAAATGTAGAATCAAGTGATTTAGACATGTGTTTGCAAATCATCAAATATTTTAATATACTGAAAAAGAATACAATTTGGGTTGTTAAAATATGCAACTCATAGCCAATGCTCACAGTGCTGCCTCCGCTCTACAGACAGAGGGGCTTTCCACTCCCCTGTTTTGATGTCCCTTATGCGAATCCCTGGATCATGCTTCTCCCCAGTGACCTGTGTCAGACTTTCAGCTACTGGAACCCAACCTTGTGACCCATGAACCTGGTGGAGGACAACGTTTTTCTGACTCTGCGGATGGAGCACAAGTACAGCAGCTCCGGCCGTGCCGTGGGGGCGTCCGTGCCGTTCCGTGCCAATGCTGTTGCCACACGTCCACGGATCTGGACGCCCCAAAGAAATGATTTCCTGATTTGGGCTCAATTCCTAGGAAACTGGTTTCCCACCAAAAAGAGCTCCATGATGCAGCCCCTGGCGCTGTCCCTGGCCCCATCTTAGCCCCTGTGGTGCCTGGGAGGAGTGAGCGGCACAAGCTTTCGGCTCCCTGGAAGCTCCCGGGCTGTGCTCCGGGGAGGGTGGCATTCAAATGTGCCAGGAGAGGTCCTCACGGGGACACTCGGAGCAAAATGGAAGACAAAAGACTTCCATTTTCATGGCACCTTTCACTAAAATTTTCTTGAACAGGAAAGAGATATTTCAATGCTTGAAAGATTACAGACCACCTCACCACCCGCTTTGGACATGCATGAAGCTTGCTAATTACCTTGCAAGGTCACAGTAGTATCAGCAGTAAAGTTCACTCAGCGCCGGCTACCTGATTTTAGAAATCTCTTTAAACCGATGAGGAAGGACGGGAGGGGGCCTGAAATGAAAGCCTCCCACCTTCTCCTAATTATATGAGGTTAGTTGCTTTTGACCCACTGCCTTGGCACGGATTTCCTCCGTTTATGTGTATTTTTCATTCCTCCCACCAGCTCTGAAAGCAAAGCAGGGGTTTACTGCATGCTATAAATATGTAACATGAAGGCTGTGCTAGCTGAGAATATTCCAGGCCTAATGTCAGTCCTCAAGACGTGAGCTGTACAGATCCTAGATATCGCAGTGGCCACAGCCACCGCACTGCAGTCATGCTTCTGCGGAATCTATTTGAATATTTCAGCATGCTAAGCTATTTGCATGCGTGCAAGGCTAACCCAAGCCTGAGATCTCTGAGTAAGTACTCCTCACCAGCCTTGTTTTGAAATCACAAAGGGAAAAAGTCAAAAGCGTTAACTGAGTGAAGAGACGGTTGCAGACAATCCACCCACGCGAAGTGCAAAAAGACATCGTCAAAAACTAAACTTGTCCTACTTTTCCAAGTCAGCTATGAAACATAAAAGGGTACGCAGCTAAACGCAGTGCTGTGAAAAAAGAGGCACAAAAACGTCGCTGGAGGAGCAGAGCCCACTCTGAGACGCGGTGCTGACTGCTCAGGGGGAGTTTTAAATTGAAGTGCAGACCCTCCCACCAGGGGCAGCTAGTTACGGTGGCACTGCCACTCGGGCTGGGCCAGCGCACGGGAGGACACTTGCCTACAGTGGTGCCTGGGCACCAATATGTTCCATGAAGTATGTTTATGGGCATTATTACAGCTTTTTCAATTTTATTTGTAATTCATTATTTAATGGATCGAAGCGTAGTCACCAGTGCCATTCGTAGGTACACTGTCTTCATCACACATGTTTCCAGGCTAATATATTATAATACAGTTTAATGTTCTTGCTCAGAGGTGCTGCTAAAAAAGAGAGAAAGAAAGAAAGAAAGAAAGAAAGAAATCCCGTATCTTAATAAGATTTTTTAAAATGTGTTCATCAGAGCTCAGCCTTAATGTTTCAGGAATTATTGGTTTTGGATTTATTTTTATTTTTTTGAGGTTAATTGTAGTTTCATTTCTGAGATCTAATCCCCTGCAGCTTCCCAAATTATGTAGCAGACACCAAAATATAATTTTAATATATATGTAAAGCTATAGATTTTTATCTTGCATAACCCTTTGTTTATTTTTAACACATATAATTGAGGTGTAACATGCATCTGAGTGTCGGAACTGATTTGCAGAGGGCTCTGTTTCCTTTGGGAGGCAGCGGAATGTGGGCTGCTCTCCGGGCCAGCACCCCTGGTCCTGCCCCGTCCGTGGCGCAGAACCACCGACTTCAGGGACTGGTCCTCTCCCGGCGCTGTCAGGGCAACAGGGTCAGCTCGTAGTCACTGCTAGATTTTCAATGCATTATGATGCTTTTCGGTGAAGGGTACTGAATTATATTTCAAATTTTAAAATTGCAAGGATCTGGTCAGACCAGATCAAAGTGGAATTGATCTGAAAGGCTGTGCTGAGATCTCTGAGAGCCGCGCAACACTGAACTCACTTAGGATGGGCGGGGCTGCTTCAGCACGTCTTAATTCAGCGAGGCTGATTCACCCCTAATTTCCCAAAGATCGCTTGTCTCCCTCCTGAGACAGTCGCACACCTATCAGGGCCATCGAGTGCCTCTCCTAACGGGCGTGCGTGCGTCTGTGATAGGCATCGTAATTCCATTCCAATCGCAATATTCCAATCAACAGACGGAGCATGTTCTGAATATGCAATCAGTGGAAAAGCCAGAAACTATCAGAATTGTAGAAATGTTTATAAACGCAACTTCAATAAACGTTTTTCTATCACAAAATAAAGATTAGATAGATTGTAAATAATGAATTCAAATGTTGTCTCTCTCTCCTTGGAATTTTATCTCTCTCATCACCTGGGCTGACGGCCGGGGGCATGCACCCCCTGTCTAGAGGTGAGTAGGTTGTGATTGCATCTCCTAAGTGCGCCCCATGGATTCGGTCTCTTCTCTTCATTTAACAGCATCAGTGTTTCTTGATTTCCTTTGCTCTTCAAACCTTCCATCTATTTTACAAAATCGTAACACAGGGGAGTGAGACGTAAACACACAGTAGTGGAAGCAGAGGAACAGAGTCGCACATGCTGTGACGGACACTTGTCCTCAGCCACAGCACGGCCACCAAGGAGCCTGCATGTGGTCAGACCTGCCCCCGAACCGCACGGAGGAACGGGAGGGTGGACGGGCCATTTCCTAATATGGTGACGTGAAACGTGGGAATGGGGGGGAGGAAGAAAAAAGAAAGGAAGAAAGGAAGATACCAGAGGGTATCAGAAAAAGAAAATAGGAAAGAAGAAAAAAAGGAAGGAAAGAAGGAAAAGAGGGAGGGAGAGAGGGGCGAGGAAGAAAAGAAGAAAATAGGAAGGAAAGGAAGAGGAAGGGAGGGAGGGGAGGGAGGAGAAGGAAGGAAGGAAGGAGGGAGAGAGGGGCGAGGAAGAAAAGAAAATAGGAAAGAAAGGAAGAGGGAGGAAGGAGGGAAGTAGGGAGGAGAGAGGACGTGGGAGAGGGAGGAGAGAGAAAAAAGATCACAACAGAAAGTGGCTTCATCTGGGCCTTTGGTCATGTCCAGGTCTACATTTCACTCCCCGAAACCGGCTGTGAGTTGACTGTAAAAGGCTGACTGAGAAAAGTAGGGGCCTGGACATGAGAAACAACATAAAACTGTGAGAAAAACCTGGAGGAGCAAAGCTGTGTTGAAGTTACAGGGCTGGGGAGAGGCCTTCAGGGGTCCTGGCCGCCTGCCCTGCACCCTGAGGCTCCTCTGCTCCTCCTGTCCTACCTTGGCCTGACCTGACGCAGAGCAGCCGTCCCCATGGTCCCCACACACCCAGCAGAGCCGCCGCTGCCCTGCGGAGCAGGTGCTCGGGGCAGAGAGGACGTGACCCGGGGGCGGAACCACCACGGTGACAGCCCACGGGCACCCAGCAATGTGCGGATGTGGAGGGGAACTATTGGGTCAGGCTGAGGATGTAAAACTTACTTGGCGAAAAGCCTTTCAAAGGTGGAAATAATAAGCACATGTGCTCCAGGGACTGTACACGAACTCCTTCAGTCCTCGATGCATTTGTGAGGCAGCGGCTATTGTTATAATGCCCATTTCCCAGACTAGAAAACAAAGGCAGAGAGAGAACAGACAGCTTGTTTAGATTACAGAACTGGAAAGGGACACAGCTGGATGTGAATTCAAGCAGTCTGCCCCGACTTAAAAATTATGAAAATATTGGAATGATGGAAAATACAGTGGTTGAAATAAAAAGCACAAGAGATGACAGAGCAGGCAGAACAGATGCAGGAAAAGCAGAAAATAAGTTTGAGAAGCTTGACCAGAGGGTATCAGAACAGGAAAAAAAAAAAAAAAAACATGAAAAGAAAATTATGAGTTAAGGGGAATGAGACATGTCCGTATTCACTTCATAGAAGTCCGAAAAGGGTGAAAAAAATCATTGAAAATTTGTTAAAAACAGAGATGAGAGATGTCATTACAAGTGCTCAGAAGGGCCACATGGGTTAGAAAAGGCAAGACCCATACTGCATATTAATACACTATAGAGAAGTTAAGGACAGCAAAGCCATAGAGAAAATTCTCTTCAAGGGGAAACGGCAGATCCCTGCAACGCGGGGCCGGGAGGAGCCTGCGTCTCACCTCCCAGCTGCAGCCCTGGTGCAGAAAGGCAGGAACGGATTTTTCCAAACTAATGAATGTGGGGAAACCTTTGAACTTAACATGCTGCACTCAGCCAAACTCTTATTTAAATGTGAAAGTCAATTAAACATATGTTCAGGCACACAAAACATTAGATTAATTATAGAAAGATTCACCTGGACAACATTCTTGAAGGAAGACCAAATAATTAAGTCCCAGAGAGCTCTGCAAGAGATGTGGAAAGTAAGACTGATCAGATAAATTAGTAAAACTTTTTACATAAAATGTAAGAACAAAAGAAAAAGAGAAGCATAAGTCCATATTCACCAGAGTTAAATTATGAAATTCTTAGTGGTATGAATATGCAAGAGGCAAAAAGAGAAGCTATCAAAAATATAATAATACACAGAAAGTCTTCTTTTGTTAGGCAGAAGATATGTATATCTTAAAAAGATTAAAGAAATAGTACAGAAATAGAGAAACATATCATTGTGGTGGGACAAAAGCCTCAAATTTGTTAAGATGTCCATTCTCAAGTTGATCTATCCATTCAGTAAAAACACGATCAAAATCCCAGAAAACTGTGTTTTTAAGAAATAGATAAGCTGGGGAATGGACAGGCTTGAAGCTCTGACTCGGGTGGGACAAAGGCAATATACGTGACCTAAACATTTGTACCCCCATAATATGCTAAAATAAATAAATAAGAAACAGATAAGCTGCTTTTAAAATCTATATGGAAATGTAAAAGATATAGAGTAGTGAGAACAGTCTTGAGAAAGAAGAATAAATTTGAGGGACCAACACTGCCTGGCTGCAAGACTTACTGCAAAGCTTGGCCTGAGCCCCCCGGTGCAAGGACAGATAAGGACAGGGATGGGTGGATCAGGAGGGGGGGACAGGAACCTGCTGCCAGAAATGCTGCCGGTTGATTTCTGTCCCAGGTGCTGGGTCAGTCCAGTGGGGCAAAGAAGGTATTGTCAACAAATATTGTTGGGACAAAGGAAGCCAGATGGGGGGAAATGAACTTGGACCTCATCTCACTGCAACGTAGAAATCAATCCAAGGCCAGTCATGGTCCTAAAGGTGAAGTCAAAAATCATAATGCTTCTAGGAGAAAGAATAATAAAGTATTTGTACAATCTTGAGGTAGGCAAAGTATTCTAGGAAATGACACAAAAAGTAGGACCCACAAAAAAAAATGAAACTGATTATTTTGACTTCATCAGATATTTTTTTTAAATGACTAATCAAAAGATATCATGAAGAAAGTAAATCAATAAATCACAAAATTTGGAAAAAACTATAGCACATATATCTGATATGCATATAAAACTTTTTTAAAGTTTGATCATAAAATGATAAACTCAATTTTTTAAAATGAGCAGAAGATTCCAACAGGCAATAAACAAAAGTAGACACGTGAATGGCCAATAAGCACATGGAAAGATGCTCAATAACATCAGTCATCAAGGGAATGAAAATCAAAATTCCCGTAAGGTGCCATTCGCGCTCACTGAGAGACAGAACACCCTGGCGGCAGGTGCGTCGTGGAGGAAGTGGACGCCCGGCAGTCGGGTCTGTCACCGGTGTAGGCGTGAAATGACACGACACCTTGGAGAGCCGTGGGTCAGTTTCCCACACGGTTACGCGTGCCTGTGCCTATGACTCAGCAAGCCTACGATGGACTTCCACTTGAAAGAAATGAAAACGTGAAGAAAAATAAACCAGGCACAAGAATGTTTACAGTAGCTTTATTCATAATAGCCCAAACTGGAAATAACCCAAATATTCACCAAAAGGAGAATGGATTATTAAAAATTATTATTTATATATTCATAAAACAGAATGCTATTTAGCAATGAGAAGCACAACACAGATAATTATAAATATGAATAAATCTCAAGACAATAATGTTAAACAAAAGAAGCTGGACACAAAAGACCTTATGCTGTAGAATTATTATTTTTTAATCAGGAGTACACAACTAGGAAAAGGCATCTATAGAAGTCAGAATATTGTCATCTCTGGGGATAGGACAGACTGACGTGGTGTGACCTTCAGGGTCTCTGGGCAATGCAAAGGTTCAGGGTCTTATTTGAGGTGGTGGCTACAGAGGTGTAAGCAATTGTCCAGACCCACCAAACTAGAGACATAAGACTTATGCACTTTATTGTAAGTTAATTTTATCTCCATTTAGAAAGAGCAATAGAAATTAATAAATATAATTATGGGCTTCTAATTTTAGGAAACCATCATGAGCATGGAAATAAAATGTGAAATTTTAACTTATAATTTAAACCTGATTTGCTCAATAAGAATGACCAAAGGGAAATAAAAAATAAATAAGTACAGTAAATTGGTCAAGTACATTTAAGAAAAATAAATTCTACTATAGCAGTAGTTATAATAAATGAATATTTGTTAATTTGAACAACAGAAAAACCAAGAATTCCAGGTTGGATTTAAAAAAAAAAAAAATCCATCATTCCAAAAGAATTAAGAAAGGTTAAATAGAAGAATAAAAATTATATACCATGAAAATATTACCCAGAAAAAGCTAAAATAACAACTTTAATATTTGACTAAATATCAAAAAAAATGTGTTATGGAAAAAAGAAGAATGTGATACTAATAAAAATAATATGTAACCACCAAGAAAATGTAGGTACTTAGCAATGTATCCTCAAAATATACAAAAACAACTGACAAACTGGGAAGAGAAATAGGTTTTAACTCACCCCTTCCTCACCTGCTGGAGACAAAAACGAGCAGTGATAGAGACTATGCAAGTAATACAGTTAATAAACTCAAACAGTTGAATTTGGAACTCGCAGCCTCATGAACAAGGGACTGTCTCTCTGGTGACCTGACGCCTGCTCACCGCTGCTTTTTACTGTCTGCAGTGAGTTGGACATAAGGATTTAGAGTATTTAATAACTTTTGTAACAAATTTGTTATTGTGAGACATACAATTACATAATTACTTTCTCTATTCTTTCATTTTATTGAATTTTGAAAAATAATGTTTGAGATGGATTGGAAATGAACACAAACCCAAAGAAAAAAAACTGATCCTTTACCACAAAAGGTTTGAGAAGTGCTATTTTTGAGCCTGCAAGGAAGAGTCACACATATTCACTGCACATTAGACCACAAATGAATCTTCATTAAAATGAAAAGAACTAGTATCATAAAAACATGTCCTCCCACTACAGTGAATAAAACTAAAAATTCATTAAATAAACTCAAAAAATTCCTCTATTTCTAGAATTTCAACAACATGCTAAAAAGGAAATGATAAAGGAAACTGTGAAATACTTAGAACTGAACAACATAAAGCATTCTATTTAAAAATGCGTGGGACACGTCTAGAATTATCTGTCAAGCAGAATTTATATGTTAAAAAAACATTTTCATGAGGCAAGAAAAATTGAAAACAAATGAGCTAATTGAAGGCAAAATATGTTGAATTTATTACATTAAAATAGAGATTGATTTTAATGAAAAACACATGGGCAAAGTTAACAACAGATTGAGAGAATATATTTGCAATATCTAAACCCAACAAGGGACCATATTATCTAGAATATGCAAGAAATGTCTATAAATCAAAAAGAAAAACCACAATAGATACGGAGACAAAAAAAAAAAAAAAAAAAAAAACAGTAAAAGGCAATTCGCACGAAGGAGGAGCCGAGAGCCGGGCAGGACATGGGAAGATGCTCCCATCTTTGGTGAGTAGAGGACTGAAAGTCAGAACAGCAGGGAGATCTCACCTTGCAGCCTGCAGCCGGGCAGGCAACAGAAAGCCGGACTGTGCGTGTCCTCAAACCTGTGGGGAAAAAGCACCTTGGCCCGCGGTGATCCCAGGCAGAATCACAACCTTCCGTAGGGTTGGATGACTGCTCGCCCCACTGAGTCAGATTCAAGGAATGTCAAAGCAGAGAGTGGAAGGGCGGTTACCAGAGGCTGGGGGTGGAGGGAAGGGGAGATGTTGGTAAAAGGTATAAACTCTCAGACAAGAGCGGAGAGTTTTTCTGAGGTCTATTGCACAGCATGGCAACTACAGGTAATAATAATAGATATTTCAAAATTGTTAACAGAATAAATGAACTTCAAATACTTTCACCACAAGAAATGCTAAGTATTTGAGATGCTGGATGTGTTAATTAACTTAATTTCAACTATCCACATTGTATATGCATATGTCAGCATTGCATTGTACCCCATATATGTATATAATTATAATTTGCCAATTTCCAATTTTAAAGTATGTTAAAATAGATAAATAGATTTTATATATATATATATATATATATGCGTGTGTATATAGTCTGACACAGTAATTTCTCTCACAGGAACAAACAACAGAAAACACAGGAATGTCTCCCGTGACGTCACGTGCAGGAACAGGGAGTCAGGAGAATTCCAGCTGTCGGTGCTCTGGGGAAAGATAAGTAAAATAGCACATCACACACTGTGGAAAATGAGCAGTCAGATGCCAAGGACTCTAAGGATATTTTACAACGTAGAGAAATATTTAAAATAGAGTACTAAGGGGGAGAAGTGAGAAACAGAAAGAGGCCTTCTTTCAATGCCCGCGTGTGCACTGAGAAGCAAGATGCTACTCCGGTGCTTGATTGTTTGCGAAGCCACCACGCTGTCGTCCACAGGGCTGCACCGTCTTGCACGCCCACCGGCAAAGCCACCCGCGCCAACTAGAGACATGCACACAAGACGGCGTGACGGTCTTCGTGAGGTCACGCAGCAGTAGGAAGGTCACTCCTCACCCACTGCAGGGCTCTAGGGTGGGAGGATGCGGGCAGGGGGAGGGGGTATACATGTGGGGACAGGCCGCGGGGGCTCGCCCAGACACCTGCAGGTGCTGAGTCGGGAACGGAGGAGTTTGAGTAACGGGCACTGCACTCTAAGAAGCCAAAATCTTAGCATTGCTTGATTTTGTCAGACGGAATCCAGCTAAGTGCAGGGGGCGTCGGAGATTCTCCACAGTGGGACGTTGCCCTCCGGGCAGTGTGGCCACAGTGTGGCCAGTGACAACAGCGCTCCCGCAAGGATGCCACGGTTCCAAGTCACCTCCAGTCGCTGAACTGTGTGGAAGGAGATTTGGAGACTCTGTTCTATGAAATGCTGTGATGAGAAGTGATTCATTATACGCACAAGAAAAAATGAAGCCTCTAAAATATCTGCTATGATCATTATCTCCCCTTGTTTAGACTTTTTCCAACCGTCTCCATACACCCTGTCGGGTGACAAAAGCATGGCAGCGGAGCAAACTTGCACCCGGAGCTGCTGTCTCCTCTCCGGGACCATGGTTAGCTCGGGGACATCTCCTGGCAGGTGAGGCAGAGGGAACACAATTCTCCACCACCAAGAGGATGTGAATTTTTCCTGGAGCCTCATGGAGGGCTCAGGTGGGAAGGCCGGCTGGGGCAGGACCATGGTGGGTGTTTCCAAGACTGTCCTGCGCTGGCTGAGGAACGGCCCCCACCCTGAGGCTGGCCACACCGCTGCCCACCTGTACAGCAGAAGGAGGAGCTGGGCTCTCACTTGGGAGGGGAGAGTGGGACGCAGGGAGTGGTGCCACACACTTCCTTCCTCGTCCCTGCGCTTTTAGGATGTGTGGGTTACAGTCAGGCCTCGCACAGAAGATCAGAGTGCAGATGTCTGCGGCCCTGGCAGTGGGGTCGGGCCAAGAACTCCTCCAGCGTGACCAGGCGCAGCGGCAGGAGAGGGAAGTGCTGCTGGCAGCGAGTCCAGCACGAGAATCGCTGCCGTCTCATACCTCGGCCGGAGGCTGGACACCTTCCCTAGGGGCTCCAGCGATGGCAGGGCCAACGAAAAGGATCGGAAGGGCTTAGGAGCCACGCAGAATGGACCTTAATGAGAAGACGCATTTTTACTAGGAGCTGTGAAATAGCTAGATAAGGAATTATTACTCAGTGTAGATGGAATCACACTTGCGATTCCTTAACTCCCTTCTTTTCGGTAAACAAAACTACCTCAGGAGACGTAGTTAATTACAGAATGTGCTGTTTTACATGTAGTAAAATTTCAATTAATAAAAAAGTTAAGGAGAGAGTGATCTTCCCAGGAACGGATTAACTGCTCAACAGAGGATTCAGCAGAAACTATTTCATGTCGATCTTAGTGCTGAAAACCTTTATAAAACACACTAATTCTGTCTCCTTGCCTCTCTGAGCAGCACGGAGTCCCTCAGAAGTGTCCGAGATGTTCCCTGCATTCACTTACTCATTGGATGGAGATCCGAATGTTTGCTCCACGGCAGGGACCCTGAGGAGCTGCTGAGACACAAAAGTAACAATTTCATTAATAGCATAAAACTAGAGTTTGATTTGTGACCTGCTAAGATGGCCCGTGCTCCTTCGTGGACACATTCGGGTCCCGCACAATTGGTGTCAAGGTCGACATCCTTGATTTTACCCTCTGCTCTTTTACTTCACAGTCGGGGTTTATTCTACCTGGTTGCTCCCTCCTTGGATTTCTTTGCTGGTTGAGAGCATTTCCCGTCCCTGCTCCCTGCTCAGGAGTTCAGTTTACCTTCATCCCTGCCTTGCTTCTCTGTTCTTCCCTCGCATTTGAAACAAAACACTGATGTATTTAAAACATGAAAATGAGACAACTATTTTCTGCAGCAAGTTGTTCTACTTTTCCCACTGCCCTGCCCTCGCCCCACGCTCCATTCAGTAAAACTCACCATTGCTAAGTTAGGATACGTTTGCTTAGCCCTGTTCACCCTGCAAACACAGGTACTCCAGCACACACAAGTGCTCCAGCACACACAGCTACTCCAGGGCACACAGCTACTCCAGCACACACAGGTACTCCAGCACACACAGCTACTATAGCACACACAGGTGCTTCAGCACACACAGGTACTCCAGCATACACAGGTAATCCAGCACACACAGGTAATCCAGGTGCAGCTGAAAGGGTTTAGCGGCTTTGTTTAGGATTGTTGTGAGAACTTCCCTAGAAGTATGTCTCTTCCGTTTCAGAAACACGACTTAGTATGTGACTGCACATTCCCGGACAGTAAGTAGAGTCATCCCTGCAGAGTGAGAGAGAGGCCCACACGGGCTCCGTGTGGAGTGGCCGGGCTGTCTCTGCCCCCCTGCACCCCCGAACAACTTTTCTGGAACATTTGTTTTGTTCCTTTAGAGTCTCCTTTTGCTCAGACTCACGGAGTGCCTGTTCTTTGAACGTGTGTACCTCCCCACCTCTTTCCCCTGGGTCGGGCCGACGTGGCCGGGCTGACGTGAACCCAGCAGGGCCATCCGACCCTGAGCCACCCGCCCTGTGTCTGACACCCCACTGGGTTTCACTGGGTTTCACTTGCACTGTTTATACTTGAGGAAACTAAGAGCCACCCAGTGCTGCTGTTTCAGTAACCTCTGGGTAGTTGAGCCTAGACACATGTCAGATGTTTTTTCTTTGGTTTTAGAGATGCCCAGGTACAGCTACCAATTAGCCATTTCAATGTGCAAATGTGAGCGTCCCTTTAGCTCAGAAATGCTCATCTGTCATCTGTTTAGTTATTTTTCCTTTTTATCCCTTTTCTGCATCTGGAATGCTGACCATTTTACTTTGCAGCTCTCAGATCTGGCACCCGTTCCTCTGTTGTCTCTCCCTGCGTCCTGGCTCTCACTGTTTTGGTTCATTTACGGGCCACGAGTTCCTGGTGTAACAGTGTCATCTTCCTCTTCAGCTGACATCACGACTGGGCTGACTTTGGCTTTGCTCCATTGGTCAGTTCAGGTCCGTTCCTGTGAGGTTCCCAGGTCACCTCAGCCCAGAAGGGACAGCCAGAGAGCAGGTGTGTGCCTGCACTGGCCCCTGCCTGCCCACCCGTCCCCGGAGCTCAGGGTGGCGGATGGGTGGGCCTGGGTGCTGAGGAGCAAGGAGAAGGCAGAGTCAGAGTTCTTTCCTCAGAATCTCCATAAAAGTCAAGGTGGGAAGTTTGAAATACAGAAGGTTAAGATGAGTCTAAAAGGAACTAGAAAAGATACAGATACACACAGACATACACATACACCAACACACACACACACACACACACACACGCACACACACACATGTATCAGAGCAGAGTGCGATCAGAGTGGCAGATCCTTGGGAAAGATGCAGAATAAGGGATTTCTTTTTGACATTTTATTCTATGCCATTGCGGAAGCTGTGGAAACAGTCTCGGGCCTCTGGCACTGAGCCAGGGGTCCCACTGTCCCCCTGTGGTGGCGGGATTCAGAGCTGGACGCAAAGAGGGCAGGGCAAGGGAAGGGCTGGCCCTTCTGGGGCCCACGGGAGAGGACCCCGGGCCTCCATCTAACTCTGCCCGTGCCCAGGCCCCAAAGGTGCAGCCATATATTCACAGTGGATGCCCACGTTCCTCCAGACTTGCCATCCTTATCAGAACATGAGCCTCCAACCCCACCCCAAGCCATGGCCACCACCATCCTCAGTCAGTATCCTCAGAGCCCAGCGGGCCTGACGCTGGCTCGTCCATACCCCACACCCGCACCCCAGCTCCGCTGCACCCAGCTCTCAGGGAGGCCAGTGATGTCACAGCCTCTACAGGCAACCCAGCCCACGTGACACGAGGGCCAGGACCCCAGGGGCAGGTGGACTCACCTTACACTGTCCTCCTGAGCCTGGTGACAGCAGAGGGGGCAACTGCCCGTTGCTGGTGGCAGCACCTGATGCCCACCTACACCAGCACAGCACTTCCAAGCCACATTGCGCCAAAACATGCCCTTTTCCTGGGGAGAAATGCCATAACCAAGAGCAAACTGGGTCTAAAGTCATACAAAAGCCATTCAAAAAGTAGAGCTATTCTGCATACCCTGGGACTAAAATGCAAGTGTACGTCGTCGAGAGTTAAAATTCCATTTAGGTTGAAGAGCCACTGGTCTCACTAACCTTTCCTTACATTATCCTGTGATCCTGACTCCTGGAAGCAGTGAAGTGAGCAGCAGACGGGAGCGCTGCGATGAGAACATCAACAGGGGCTGGGGGGCGTGTTGGGGAGTTCTGTCCCCACGAAGGCTCAGGCTGACCCAGACCTAGGCCTCGCCCTCTTGATGGGCTTATAGAGCTTTACATGCAGTGAAGTTGACATTGAATTTCTTTGTTTCTCGTTCTGAAGGCCCCTGAAGACAGGCAACTACAAAGCCGCCCTGAATAACAGGAACGTTGGAACAGATGTTATTTAGGCATTTCCACCTAATAAAGACTTCTGAGAATCCGCAACGCCCAATTATCCTAACCATTACTCCAAAGTTTTCACTCGATGCATGATAAATGCAGACAATATTGACTTGAATGAAACCACAATTATTTAGGACACAGGTGATGCCCATCAAAGGGGACGTCCGAACAACCGAGTACCACATTCTGAGGACCTGGGTGAGCCAATAGCCTAACTTCGCACTCACACAGAACCGATTAGGAAAGCAATGATTCCACGATGAAGGCTGCATTCTCTGTGGGACATCGCTAGATCAAAAACATACCATGATATTCAACAGTGGGCGTATTTGTCAGCACACCTGGCTTCCACCCCACCCAGAAGGTAGGGAGGTGCAGTCAGGGCAGAGAAACATCCTTCCTCAGGGACTGCGGTTTGTTTTTTAAAGTGTAGGCCGAGGATAATCGCAGCAGTGGTCAGAAATTGCAGTAACGCTACCCATTTTCTTTTCTGTGTTCTTTTACAGTGAAAGTGCAAACACAACCCACAAATGTACCTTCTGATGAAGCCCAGCTTAAAAAATAAATTTATGTGAAACAAAGCAGGTTTATGCACTAAGATGTTTCTTTACTTTCTCTTTAATGCATTTTCTGTTCTTACACTTACTCTGTGCCTTGGTGATAATTTGAGGTTTAGATTACTCAGAAGAGTTTGGAAGAGCAAGCCAAGCCGAGTTTGAGAATCCAATATTTTCATATTAAAAGCAGGCAAATACCTTTCTACAGTGTCCAAATAATACATATTTTAAGGAGAAGAAAAATAACCTTTGGTGTCAAAAAAAAGCAGCTCTGATGGCTGGCAGCTATCTACAGAGGAGCCATAATCTCTTCTGAAAGACACGTAAAAGAATTAAAATGAGAAGCCAGAAACTGATAACGCTTGCTCTCCACAGCCGCCCTCCCCCATACAGCTAGAGGCCGTGTGAGCCGAGGGCCTGGTGCACGAGGCTGCGCTCACGGCCCCCCGGATGCAGCCGTCATGAAGGCCGGAGACAGAGAAGGCCCAACGGCAACGTGGCCACGCTCTGGGGGGAGAGGACAGCACAGAGTGAGTCTGCCAAGGCCCCACAGGAGCGTTCTGCACTCTGGTGACAGTCACAGGCCCCAGAAGTGGCTCGGGCCACCAGCCCCTTGTGGAGTCCCAGCCCTGACCCACACGGTGCTGACGCTCCCCCCGGCCAGAAAATGCGGGTCTCCCTACAACCCCACCCCAACCACGCTCGGGGTCACTGCGGTGGTTATCGCCCACGCGGACAGAAGTGTCCCAGACTCAGTTGCCTTTGGGCCCCTCAGTGCCAAGAAGACGTGCAAGGACAGGAAGGTCCCCAGTGGACAGACACCTCTGTCAGGCCTGGAGATTCAGCTCAAGGAGAGTTCTTCTTTCAGTTTAAGAATGTTTTAATTATAGTCTATTAGAAACATACAGAAAATAATTAACATTCCCATACTCACCATCAAAGCTTAATATGTGTTAATATTTTTCCATATTACATTGAAATGGCTTTATTTTTAAAGATATAGAACCTTGCGAAACATATTCTGTGGAGCCGTGGAGACTTCCACAAACCTCTGTCAAGAACACTCTCAATTTAAGCGACCACCAGGACTCTGGGAGTGCAGGGCTGTCCGAGGACCAACTTCTCTCCCCCTCATCACTTTAGAGACATTTTGTGAAACCTGATCACATTCAGGTGGCGACTTCTGTGATTCTACCTCACACCTAAGGATGTGACACTCTCGGTGAGGGAGAGCTGACCCACAGACCCAAACGAGAGCTCCAGCGAAATAAAACACTCCAGACTGAGCTTGTGCAAATAAATGATGCGATTCTAGGACCCCAAAAGTCTACTCATGGAGAAAGAGTTTGAATCTTATAAAATCGTTATTTTATACTGAACGCCCAATGTAACTGGTCAAAAGAAATGTTGCCTCTGTGAAACAATGACAAGGTCTACCTTGCCTTGTTAAAAAACAAAATAAAATATTAGAAATTCTAAAATACTGGACAGCATGTAATTGAAGAGTGAAATGATTAAACCTAAAGAAATCTAAGTCTCTTATATTGTTTAGAAAGTCAAGATGTGTTTAATTTGGAGTTAATCAGGTTTAAAAAAATGTTGTTACAAATTCTATGAAAGCCATCCAAAGAAGTTTTAGACAGTGTATATCTTCCAAATTAGTCAAGGACAAAAATGCAATGAGAAAAAAGAAACAAACAAACTAAAAGAAGAAAAAAATTTCGAATAAAACAAACATGGTAGAAGTAAATTTAAACATATGAGAAATTACAAAAAATATAAACCTCTAGTTTAGAGACAGATTGCCATATAAGATTCAATATATTTTTTTAAAAAGGGATACAGAAAGTTTGGGAGTAAAAGATGGAAAAGAAGTAGCAGGCCAACTACTAATCCAAATAAAACCAATGACATTAACATCAGACAAAAAAGATTAAAGGGAAAAGTAGAGCTAGTGCATAATTCTCCCATTACAAGGAAAGCATTTAATTCACCAGGAATATATATAAATTCTAATCTTGCAATAACTTAATAGTAGATCTCTAAAATAAATACAGTAAAAATTATGGGTATTTTTGCAATGAAGAAATGAAAATATCTACCAAGATAGTGAGAGGTTATATCTCTTGAAAATTGATAGATCAAACTGAAACTGACATTTAAAAAAATCAGTATGGATACAAAATTTTTAATGATCAGTCTCATAGACAGGACGTTCCTGAAAAAAATCATGGTGTTGAATTTTTTTTTTCCTACCAGATATCAGCATTCAGCCATAGCAATAAAGAGGGTGCATAACTAACAATGAATTGCAGTAAATCTTTGGTGCAGAATAGTCTAAAGAGAGTCATACACATACGTGGACATGAAATACAACAGAAGTACCTTCAATCGTAAGTAGGTCGATGAACTAGTCAATAAAATCTTACCAGAGCATTTGGTTACCTATATGGGATAACTAACCATGTATGAAAATCAATGAAATCTATGAAACTTTAAAAATTTTAGAACAGAATAAGCAAAATATCTTCATAACCTTGGTATAGGTTTCTTACTAATAAGAGAAGAAAACTGTCATTTTAGAAGAAAATATAAATAAATGACAATATGTTAAAATTAAGAACTTTATAAAAAACTCCCTAAAGAAATTGAGGAAAAGGCATCCAGAGACCAACACGAGATATTTGCGACACATACAGCAACAAAAATTCCACATCAGAATTCTACCCGGAACATAAACTTCTTAATGTCAATAAGAAAATGACAACCTAAAAGAAAAATGAGCAAATGATGTGTGCAGGGAATTAGTAAAAGAAGAAATACAGGAAAAGAACCAATGAACACATGAAGCGATACTCAACATTAAGAAGATACAAATTAACACTCAAAGAGAACAATTTCTAATCACCAGATTGGAACGACCTCCGCCCCGCCGACCCAGGCCTTGGCGGGAGCTGCGGGGCAGGGAGGGCGCGCGCACCTGCTCTGGATGCGGGTCCCACGATCGGGTGTCCACCCCCACGGCGTGTGCTCTAGGGAGGCGTCCACACCTACAGCCGGGACACGTACAGGAGCATTTCTAGAAGCATGGTTGCTGCAAGAGAAATGAGAACAAGCTGACTGTCAGTGGACAAGAGCGTGGGTCAGCGGCAGCGTTTGCACCCGGAGAAACAGCGCAGGGTGCGGGGGACCCGCAGCGCACACCAGCGCAGCCAGCGCGGAAAATACAGCGCGGGGTGAGAATAGGCCCGTCCAGAAGGCAAAGTAGAATGAGATTTCATTTACACACAGTGAACACAGGCAAAAAAAAAAAAAAAATGAAGTACCAATCTGGGCATTAGGCGCTCTCCTCAGCGACAGAGCTGTGGGAGAAACACAGGCACATGAGCACAAAACTCCACACAGGAGCCAGGATGCAGCGCGACCAGCCGGGAGGGCAGGTCTGGGCTGGGCCCTGAGCGCCGGGCTGGCGAGGAGAAGGCTGTCCCACACAGCTGTTCCCCCCACAGGTGGCCCTTGTGGAGCCGGTGGACAGCGCTGGGGTCGTTCCCAGCAGGAAGGAAGGACAGACGCATTTGATGCGAAGGACTTAAACCTAAGCCAGGAAGGGGACGTTACTCCAGGACACCTTTAGGTTTGTAAACCTCATGACATTTTTGTGAGCAGAGATTTCTCCGAGCACCCCGCCTAGGGGTTGTGTGTTTTCAAAAGTCTCAAGGTTGCACAGGGCCAACTATTTAAAGGGTGGATATAACCGGTTCCAGCAAAGCCAAATGAGAGTATTGGTCTAATCTTTCCACCCTGTATTTCCTTCTGTGACCTGAGGTCTAATGGTGGAAATCTATTAAAAGTCTTGCTGATAATAAAAAAAAAGTTGACCTTTCACTTGGTCAAAATTGAAACCCAGCAGGGATAGCCTCACTTTCTGACAAGCCAGGATTGCCGCGGCGGCACTTTTGCTGCTGCACTGGCCCGACGCAGCCTGGGCCCCGTGTGACCCCCGTGCAGGGCCGGCAGGGGCAGCACCAACGCAGGTGAACGGCACAGGTGCAGGATGCCAGGGGGACCCTGCAGGAGCGGTTCCCCGAAATCGGCTTTCCCTGCTCAGCACGTGTCAGCGCTAGGAGCAAACCTGGTGCCTGGGTGTGACAGAGGGGCACGGCTGTCCCCTCCTGCTCACGTAGAGTCCAGCCTTGCTCAGGAGAACTCGTGTTGTGTGGCCTTTTGTGTATCTGAGTCTCACAACAGGTACAGAACTCAGCACTTGTGCAGCTCTTACGAAGGTTGACTTCTGTGGACAACAGACCTTGGCACGAGCAGTGGCTTGCGTGGAAGCTGTGGATTTTGCAGCCTACGTTGCACTCACACTTCATCTCATTTCTTTCTCCCCCAGCTTGGGGAAGGACCGAGGAGTCCTGCTGTCTCCCTTTCACAGGTGAGGACGTTCTGTGGAGCTCTGCCTCCTTTACCCTGCAGACCAGATGGCCGGGATGCCAGCGCAGCCACGTGACTGAGGGGTGGCCCCTGGGGCTGAGGGCTGGACCACGCATTCAGGAGGGGCCAGGCTTGCTCTCTGGGCATCTGGGGGCTGCATGAACAAGGGGCTCAGCTCTGCCCCGGATGCGAGGGGCACACGTGTATATTTAAAGCATATTGAGATAAGAGAATTTATGTTGGATTTAACACACAACATTCTGTGAAATGCAATCATTAATATTTTTTCGTAACAATGTCTTCTGCCCGAACGGGTGGTGCCTCTGCTCCAGCACCCGGAGACTTCACTGCGGGCTTCAAGTTTCTAACGAAAGCAGCTCCGGCGCTGGCACCACCACGATGCCCCACGTTCACGCCGTTTCCTTCCCCGTCTGCAGACCCCACCCGCCTCCCACCACCCGCGGGAGCTGACACAGTCGAGAGAGAGGGAGAGAGACAGCGCACGGGAAGGAAACGTTCGCTGGATCATGCAAAGGCCACCAGCGACAGGTGACATTCACTGGCTGGCACCGTGGACCAGGCCAGATGAGCACCTCATATCCCATCCCACTGGCTCCTTACGGCAGCCGGAGGATGTCACCCCGTCTCACAGCTCAGGGTATGTGCCTCACGTCACCAGCCAGTAAGCGGTGGGCCGGCATCGCGATCCTGGCCGTAGGACCCCGAACCACTGGTGCCAGTGTCCCTGATTACGTACAGCCGGCCCTCTGTATCCAGGGGTTCTGCACTGTGGATACACCAATCCCAGATAGGAAACATCTGAAGCATAATTGTGTCTGTAATAAACGTGTACAGACCTTTTTCTTGTTGTTACTGCCTACACAATACGGTATAACAACTACTTTCGAGGCATTTCTATCGTGTTTGGCAACAACTAGTGCAGAGGTGACTGACGTGCAGGTCATCTGCAGACACTACTGCTGCACCACGTTGTACAGGGACTTAGCACCCCTAGATGTTGGTACTAGAGGGGACATTGGAACCAGTCCCCCAAGGATACCAGGAGACGATTGTCTATTCCCTGTGATGTAAACCTAAATTCGAAGGTCTCACTGTCTCACACAAGAAATAATTTTGATGAAGTAAAAACAAGAATCGTATTAGGCATCATTGTTCCAAACATTACGTGTCAATTTGCATGCGTTCTCCACAACATAGTGCCATTTAGGAACCACAGTGAGACTAAAACAACTCTTGCTCTGCCAAAATTAACTTGAGGAAAAAAATCACTGTTATAAAGATCCGAAGACCATTTCTAAGCTCTCAAGTTTGCCCAAAAGGAAAGGAAAATGAAAGTATAAAGGAAAGCTAGCATGAGTTCCCTGGAAGCAGTAACATGCAAAACAATTCTCCTGCCCCCGACCCCCTCCAAACTAGATGGTTGTGGACTCTCTTATGTCAACAGACTCAGGGTCCAATTAAAAAGACATCAGTCAGCCGCCCACGGTGCCGCAGACCCTCCCTGCATCAGGCCGGACCGGCACCCAGCCTCAGCCGGCTCTCCCAGGAGTCCTGGCAGCAAAGAGAGCACTAGAGGAGGGCGACTCTGTGCCCGGAACAGCCCCCTTCCGTGGATTCGCCGATGGCATCCACAGCTGCTGAGGTTGGTGCGTGCCGCGGCTCCCTGCCCGCAGTCTAGCGGGGAGAAGGGGCCTCTTTCCTTCAGGCAGAAGTGAGGACAGAAACCCCCTCTGTCCCCTCGAGGCAACTTTGTGCCAAGCCACAGGTCTGGGCATCCTGGAGCCTCTGGAAAGCTCCACCTACAGAGGGCCTGGTGGCGTGGGTGCCTCGGCAAACTGCCCGAGTGTGGTGCAACTGCTCAGCTCACCTGGACACACTCCCACCGGCATCTGGACCCCACCACGCCAGAAGAGATTTCCAAACACCATCTCTGGGCCAAGCAACACGGTGAGACCATTCAGTGTGTGCTTGAGCATCCTCAGAACGCCGGAGCACGTGATCCTGTTTAACGTCCATCTCACAGGTGAGGAAACTGAGGCTTGGTGAGGCTCCTGACTGCCGCCACCTGCAGAGTGAGGGGCCACTCAGTCCAGTGGCTTCCACAGCCTTCCCCGTTGCCTCATCCCAGGGCTGCACGTGCACGGACACAGCTGAACCGCAGCATTTGGCTGAAATACATTTTAAGTTTCCTAAATGCAAATCACTTAACCGGCAGATCCTAAACTCAACTGGTTCTCATTTCACATCCCCGATCTTGAAGAGGATCGAGTCGCAAAGAACCAAAGCAACGGGACTGTTCTCCTATCTGGAAACACTTGAAAGTGGGAGCTGGGCCTCCCTCTGATGGATTAAGTGATCAGGAGAGAGAACAGCGGCCACCCTGGATGGGGTCCAGGGGCTGCTCCAAAGGGAGCCCCTGCTGCAAGGCTGGGAGGGGCCCCTGTGTCCCTCAAAGCCCCCCATGCATCCTCAGATAAACGGTGCTGGGATCCATAAGTAACGCGCACTGTGTCGCCCTGCAGCTGCAGAGCTGGGAAACTTGTGTCTAGTCTCGTCTCCAGGAGAAATACAGGAGGAAGTACGGAGAGCACCACGCTAAGGATGGAGCAGACGAGAGCATCATCTCTGGATGAACGGGCTCCCCGCACCCGGGACCCCACAGCCACGCTGCTCTGCCTGTGTTGGTTTTCAGGTTATTTCTAAAATAGCATTTTTCAGAAGGAACAAAATAAAGAACTTCAAATTCAAAGCAATCACCTAAGTCCATTTAAAGACACAAATGCTTTTCCTATAGTGGGCAGTTTAGAAGTGTAATATCCATTTGTGTCCCGGGTAATGTGTAGGCTGTAGGTTCAGGTCTCGGAATCAGAAATACATTTAATAGGGAGGGGCAGGCAGGGACTGAAGAATAGAAGTTTGCTGTGAACAGTCATCTTTCTAGAGGGAGACGGTCACTCGGTCAGTATTTTGAACAATTGTTCCGTTGACAGTGTCTGCCACATCAGTAAAAACGGTCATCGTAAGAAGTTTTTCCTGCCTCCTGGGGACGTGTCGGGGACTGCGCCAACCGAGACCTCTGTGGGAAATGGACTTTTGAACTGATCGATTGATTGACTGATGCAATTACAAAGAGATTGCAACTGGGGGGCTGGGGTATGGGAAAGGGGAGATGCTGGTCCAAGGGTACAAAGTCTCAGGTAGGAGGAATGAGATTTAGTGACCTGCTGCACAGCGTGGCTCCTGAGCTAACAACAGTGTACTGTGTATTTTGGAAATGCTAAGAGTAGATTTTTAATGTTCTAACCACAAAAAAAAAAAAAGGTAAGTAGATGAGGAGATGGATATGTTAATTAACTTGATCCAATCACCCCACTATATTCATGCATCATACATCACATTGTACCTCGTAAATATCTGCAATTGTTATGTATCAATTGAAAATAATTTTTAAAAATTTAAAAGGAGATTGTGAATAGGAAAAAAAAAACAAAGAAGGAAGGAAGAGAGGGAAGGAGGGAGGGAAGGAAGAAGAGAAGAAAAATAACTAGCAGGATAATCATCACATCCATTTGAAAATTAAATTTTTTGAAAGTGAGACAGAGTCGAACACCTGACGTGTCCTTGTTTGCTTGCTTGAGTAATTGTGCTTCATAAACACGTACATGATTGTAAACACTCACACCCAGAAAGACTCATATGGCAAATTTATTTTGCTTATAAAAGCATTTGTTGGGCATAAATCACTATGACAAATGTGTCAAAGGAGATTTGGTTCTAATTTTCTTCATAATAATTTATCATGAAACAATGAAAGAATGTGTCGCACGATAAATTCATTTGTTCATTGAACAAATATATGTGCGTGCCCGGCGTGAGCGTGGTGCTGGCCTGGCACTGGGTGTGGGGGGCCAGTGGAGTGCTGGGTGGCAAAGCCCAAGGGCACTGACAATCTCCATGTAAGGTGCTTTTTAGCCATAAATGCAGCTCTTATAATTCTGTAGAGAACTTTAGTTTTTCCTCAAAGTTCTATGCACATCTTTGTGTGCCCCTTGAATTTTCCTAAGAGCAAGTTGCAATTTCTCTGTTTAAAACAAGTTGAGAAAGTGAAACAAACCACCCAACTGTAACCCCGCGATACCTCACAGACAAGACAGGAAATTCCGGTTAGAAACACTTTGAGTAAGGGTGTGTGGCCCACCACACATAGCTCCGTGAGGATGCTCACTGGGGTGAAGCACACGGTTTCTGTGCTTTTTGAAGACTGTCGATAATGTTGAGTGAGATTTATTTCTTTTTGCTGAAAGTAATAGGTTCACAAGTTTTAAGCTAAGACAAGATCGACACATAAATGCTTTGCCAAGGTCATGACGAGTTATTTATAATAATGTGACTTTCCCAATAATTCTAACATTAAATCGATTACATATTCATCAGCTTAATAGAAAGCACATCTCAGCTTCACATTAGCATAAGAGGAAAAAGAACAGTTGAGGAAGAAGAGGTGAATTGATCTTGATTAAATTTCATTGAGAATTTCCTTTCACTGTGACCACAGCAAAAGCTTCGCTCTTGATCCAGAGTGAACCACACTCAGCAGGATTCATCTGTATCAAATGCTAAATTTTTTCGATTGAAATTGTGCTTCCTGAAGATATTTTGTTATTGAAAGTAAGTAGCAGCAGACCAACAGGACCGAGAAAGGAATACCCCGCTTTAATCCTGTCCTGACTGGCAGCCACCAGAAGCTCTGAATAATTTAACAAAAGGCTAAACTTCTAACAGCAGAGGAGCCGCTTGACAGAAAGAGGCTGCAGACAGCCGGGAAGCCACGAAGTGACGCAAAACCTCGCCTGCCTGCCCTGCTCCCCGGACACGCTCCCCCTTCCCCTCCCGAACCCCTCTTCCGTCAGGAAACAGCAAGTCTAGTGGCTTTACAGCATCTCCCGTTAGTCATTCGTTTAATAATTTAAAATACTAAAGTTGAAAGAAAAGTTGAGAGAAAGGATGCCTAGTAGTCCCTGGGCCCCCCCGGAATCTGTCACCAGGGAACGTGGGCTGCGTGTGCTGGCGGGAGGCCCTGCAGGCCCCTGGCTTTGCTGGGAGGCGGTGGGCTGGCCGCACGCAGGGTAGACCACGAGAGCCACCATCTACTTTCCTGAAATCCACTCGTATGTTCACGCCTTTGACAAAGATGCTTGCTCTGGGCACCTGGGGCCGGTCAGGGAACTCAAGGGACAGGCAGCTCTGACCGCCCCCCTCCTGGGACTGGCACTCCGGGGCTTGGGGAAGGGCCATGCCATAAAAATAAACATATAGACAAGGAAATGATCTACATGTACAACAAAAACATTGAAAAGAAGCAGAGAGCACGAGGGTGGGGAGAAGCAGCTGGGTGGCACCGAGAAGGGGCCGTGGAGGAAGGCGCTGAGGTGCGAGCCCTGCGGGAAGGTGGGAGGGCACCGGGCCGAGGGCACAGCCAGCGTGAGCACCGAGGCCAGCCCAGGCTGCTGAGCACATGCAAGGAGAGGGCAGGAGCCCACGACGCAGAGAGAGCAGTGGGGGCGCGAGGTGGGGTGGGGGGTCCAGGCCAGCCCACGGTGAGGACCACAGCGTCCTCTGGGGGCCCTTTGCTGGTTTGGTCCCCTGAAGGAACCACATTAAACCTGAGATTGGAGAGCTGAGACCAGCAGCACCTCCAATACCGGGAGGAGAGGGCAGGAGAGGCCGGGGCTGCAGTGGCTGGAGAGAGGCTTTGGCATTTGCGGGTGGGGGAAGTACGGCCGGGACTTGGTTTCTCCTCCTGAGAGGAGTTGCATCACCCCACACACTGGGTTGAACCACCTGGCTTGTAAGTGTCCCTGCCACAGTCCCTGGCTCCTCGGGACACAGCCCAGAAGGCGGATCTGTGCCAGGTCCTCTGGGACTCCCTGGTGCTCGCACACAGCAGGTGCCACCTAGGCAGGTGACCAGGGAGCCAGCCATCGAGCCGCAGCCCCGGGTGGAGTTTGTTCCTTCATGGAAAGTCTGCACAAGTCCTCCCGTAGACACCTGCTGGGAATGCCCAGAAGGTTCCCAGGATGTCGAGCAACAAAATTGTTAGCCTAGATAAGAATTTTTAAATTGCACTAGGACTTTACAAATATGTGATCTCCATATCAACATACATTGGGGGGTAAAGTCACATCAGCAAGTAAAAATCTGCAAAGACAAAGGTGTGGAACAATGTGTGGTCTGGTCCCACCTTGTAAAAGCATTTGTATGTGATTTACATGCACAAATATCTCTGGAGGATGCGCACAGCCTGGCAACATCCACGGACTGTTGGAAAGGAAACGGTGGCTAGGCCATGGGAGGGGAGGGAAAATGTTTTCTATGTATCCTTTTATTTATGTTTTTAAGTTTCAAACCATAACATTGTATTCAAAACTTCACTTTAATGTTTTGGAGATGGTGGATTATTCAAGGGCAAATGAAACACAGTTGTATCTGTTTGTGGACAGAAGCTCAGTAACAAGCGCTCACTTTCTCAATCACTATTTTCCAACCATTTTGCACGTCTTCTTCATATAACTTTCCAACCACAGAAGCCCCCTTCAGTGGGCAGGCCCAGGAAGCTGATCAATTGAGGAATTGTATAGCTCTTAATGGTTCATAATGTCATATTCTTAAGTTGCTTCCCTACAGATGTAATGAAGTTATGTCTCACAGTGAAAACTGAACCAATGCAAAGTTGTGTCTGCAGAACTCAAGGAAAGCTTGAGTCTTCAGATGCTGTGACGTAAAGGCCCCAGAATAAGTCTTAATTGTTCCTTGACAGGCACTTTCTTCCTCCCAGGAGAGTCCACAGATACTCCCCCAAATCCATGTCTTTTCCACGACAAGATATTTCTAATTTTTCATTCTGCCTTCAATTACAATTAAAAATATGTATGAAACTATCTTCTATCTGCTGTTTTGTGGATAAATTGGCCTTGATCATGGCCCAGTAATAAGAAAAGGACAGAACTGGACTTATTAGTAAGTGATTCTTCCCCGGCAAACGGGACATTTGGCCCCGTGCTGAGTGCAGGATGCTTCTCTGCAGTTCAGTGGGGAGGAAGGAGGGAGGGTTTTGTCATCACACAGCACTTCATGTGTCCAACACAAAAGAAATGGAGCCCTAGAAGTCAGAACAGTATTCACACGGAACAGCAACTCAGTTCCAACCAAGTGACCACATCGATGTTACTAATTTAAATATTATTGACAGTAAGGTTACATTTGCATCTAATTTTCAAATTTTATTTACATAAAGGCAAGCAGGAAGGGGTTATACTAGTTTTGTTCGTATACATCTTCAAGGAACAAAAATTAAAATCATTTATGTCAACAGTGGGGATCGTTCAGAAAATGCATCCCCTACGCAGAGAGCCCAGGTGCCAGTCACGTCTGGGAAGCCTGCTCTGCGTAAAGTCTCTATAAACCAGGGAACCCAGGGTTCCTCTGTGAAGTGCTAAGCCTCCTTCAAGCAGAAAGCAGGGAAGAGCCACCTGGAAGGAGGTGGTCTCGTTTGCACTGGGGCTGAAGCTAAGAATTTACGCGTTTCCGTGAGAATGTGAGCGCAGTCTCCGTCCTCCTCTCCCCCTGTCCAAGTCCTCATGTCCAGACTGGGATGTGGGCACAGGAGAATATTTCTGCCTGCCTGGTCTGCAGCACAGTTGATATTTTTTCATGCTATTATACAATAATAACGACCATTTTCTTCCTTCTCTAACTCATCTGTGTGGAAGAATGGTCTGAGAATATTGCGTGTGGTCTCAGGTAACAGACACTCCTACAAACAGTGGGTTCTGTACAAACACAAAGGCTTTGCTTTCCTTTGGAGCAGATCTCTGTGGGTGGGCGGCTTGAAGGCTTGAGGGTGCCGGGCTGCCCCCCTGCCAGTCCCCTGGACTGTCCTCCCTGGTGGTCACTGTGCTCCTTGCCCCAAGACGGCGGTGGAAACTCCAGGGTGCACGTCTGCGCTGTAGGCGGGAACTAGGCCAGCTTTGAGGGCTGTTCTGGTGCGACTCAGTGTGGGTTCCGTTTTGTTTCCCAGAAAAGGAGTTCTCCCCACCGAGCATCCCTCTTAACCCCAACCAAAACTTGACCCCGTGCCCACGGTCAGGCCAACGCCTGGTCTAAGGGGAGCAGGTGACCAGGACCCATGGTGTGTCCAGCCCCAGTGTGACCCTTACCTTGGCACTGCTGGCCCCACCCTCCCCGAGACCACAGGAGCTGCACCAGCGACCTCAGCGACTCCCCAAGCCCTAGCAGGACGGCCGGGGGGGGGTGCCCTCCTGTCACGGATGACGCTGCATTCCGGTTTTCAAACACACTGTCACGTGGGCTGATAACTAAGAAACCTCAGAATTGTAGGAAAGTCTAAAATTTATGAAAACAAACTAAAGGTTTATAAAAATGTGCTCAGAATATCAGCCTATTACATGCAATAACAAAAATACTCATTTGGTATATCCAATATTGTTTGGACAAGATTCAATTCTATTTTTAGGAGATTCCAATTTCCTTTCCCATAAACTCTATGAAATACAGTATGTGGCATATTTATAGTGACCCTTTTGAAGAGTGTTACACTTTTGGACCCTTTAATAAGTCTAAACGAGATGGTGTCCCCTCACCTCACTGAGCAAATAAATAGCTGGCGTGGCAGCCATCGAGCCCCTTGCCTCCCACGGTTAGCAGGTTAGCAGTCTCGGGGCTCCCAGTTCTTGCGACAAAAGCCCTCTGCAGACTGTTCTAGGCAATAAAGACAATATTTAGGGCCATCTGGTGATTCCATTCAATTTATTTCATTGACAAGACTTATAAATAAGAAGGCGTAATTTCCAGAAGCAATCATGAAATTTACTATGCAAACTGCAAGCCTCGGCCCCCTCTGCCCCTTCTGCCTTCTAGTGTCCACGTGGGGCCTCCTTGCATCACGGTGATTTCACAGCACTCTGCCTTTTCCAAGCACTCTGCAAAATTAACCAATTTATTCTCCGAGAGCGGGAGGTCATATCAGCAAGGAAATGAAAGAAACTGGTGGGGGCTGTCTCGGGCCTGAGGAAGCTCACCCTGGACTTGCCGTCTTTGCTGGGGGACACGTACTGGCCCCCCTGGCATTCCTGGGGTGTCTGTGTCATAGGTGGCAACCCCTGGAGATGCTTCCCACGCGCTCTTCAAGGAGCCGCACACTGTGGCTTCCCGATGCTGGAGCAGTGGCAAAGCTAGCACCCCGTCCCCAGGAGCCCCACTCACGGAAGCGCAGAAACCCACATGGCCAGTGGCTGCAACTGTCCCCACTCGCCCAGCCCCGTGATGCCTGTCACGGTGCCAGGTTTTCCTAAATGAACCCCCCATGTAGAGAGCCACACAGGTGACATCGCTTGCATTGTCACAGACCCATCCCCGTGACCTGCCATCACTCAAAACATGTCAGAATACCTTCTTTGGAATTTCTTTCAGCAACTGTGAAAATGAGAAATGAACTTTGGCAATGGCTTAAAGGTTTTGGAGAAGATGCTGAAGACGGGGGCTGAGATACTTTGAGCAATGGAAGTGCCATTTTGCACAGCAGCTTGCCCATCCGCACCATGGGTGCCACTCTGCAATGAAAAGGAAGAAACCATTGATACCGGCAACAGCCTGGATACATCTCAAAGGACTTATGTGGAGTGAGAAAAGCCAGACCTAGAAGGTGGCATACTGCATGATCCCATTGATGTCATATCCTTGAAGTGGCAAAATTCTAAGAATAGGGAACAGATTAGTGGTTTCCAGGGATTAAGGAGGGTGGGGGTTCGAGGGAAGCGGGCGTGGCCACAGCAGGGCAGGGCATCCTATGAAATGCTTGTGGTGCTGGAAATGTTCTGCCTCTTAGTTACGGTGGCGGATATGTGACCATGTGGGTGATAAAACTGCTTACAGATAAATGCACACACAAGTGGACATGAAGCGGGAAAATCTGAGCACGACTGGCGGACCACAGCGATGCCAAAGTCTGGTCGTGACGTTCCGCAGGAGTCTGCAAGACAGCGTCACTGATGGCGACCAGGCATTCGGGGTCTCTGCATTGTTTCATGCAAGCAGGTGTAAATCTGCAGTTATCTCGAAATAAAGTGAAAAGCTGAATTTAAATAAAGGTGTGTTGCTCAGCAGAGCGTTGCTCGCACACTGGGCAGTGTACGCTCCACTGCACGGATGTGCATCGTGCTCCTGCGTGCCGCCGCCTCACCCGCTTGCTCCGAGCCGGTCCTAGGGCGAGGCCGTGAATCAGTGTTTGCGAGGCTTCCGGCAGGCCGGCCAGGCCAAGGGGGGGGGAACGGCCTCCTGGTCCATTTTTGAAGTATTGTTGTTACGTTCTGGTTGTTCTTTGGCCAAATCTGACACTGATTTTCTGTAAAAAGACATGTGGAAGTTATTTCCACATCATTATTTTCTTCTAGATATCACTGGGGGGAAATTATTCCTCCCTGCAGCAGGTTCCAGGAAAGCTGAACCAACCTGAACACTGAGCCCGCCAGGGCTCCTCCCGGGAAAGCCCGTGGACTGACTGCCCCAGGAGCTGTTCTCAGCACAAGCAGGGGGCACCCTGGAAACCCTGCGTGGGACAGGTGGCTTCCAGGGGACCCACACGGATGCCCCTGCCGCCACTTCTAGTCACCGTCCAGCACCAGCCCTGCAGCGCCCTCACCCTTCCAGGGGACAGCCCAGGCCACTTCCACCCCAGGGCCTTGGCACCTGCTTCTGTCTGGAAAGCTTGTCCCCTCGGTATCTGCAAACTGGGGCAGATCCCAATTTGGATGTTAAAAGGTCCTAGGAGGGTGGGGCAGGGGAGGGAGGTGGAAATTCTTAAGGAAAGGAACATAAAATTACCAATGGGAAGTTAGTCATATAAGTAAATATGTATTTAGAATAAGTATATGAAATAAATTGCAAATTCTTAAAGCTTAATGAAGACACATGTACCAAAAATCCAAACTGATGACACATTTTGTGAGTCTACCAGCAGACACACTTCCATGATTCTCCACAATACTGCCCTTCTGTGGTTATTGCTGCTTCTGATGACAAAGCTTTGCTAATGTCACTTTTCTACAGAGAGAGACTGATGATGTAGTATGGGGGACTGAGATTTTCTGTTTTGATGTTTGGAATCATAACCACAGACCCTCACACACAGGTGTCCTTGCTTTTTGTAGGAATGAAACAGGTCCATTTTCTACAAACAAATAAATTTTATTTTGGTGTATTACCATTTAAAGAGAGAGAGAGAGAGAAACACAAAGAGGAGGAGGAGGAGGAGGAGAGGGAAGGAGGAGGAGGAGGCAGGAAATGAGGAGGAGGAAACTGGCATTTACAGCGGACAGCAGCCATGGGAGAGAATATTCCTGGGTGAGAGCTCCTGTTCTGACCACTTGCAATTGTGCACAAGCAAGGATTGGAAGAATGTTCCAGCACTGAGCCCTCCAGACCTGGTTTCCTCCCCTTGTCCCAGATTTCCAGACCAGGGCCTGCTGGGGTACATCCAAGGGGAGCAGGTTCCTCAAGCCCCAAATCCTCATGCCCCACCCACATGGGGTGGCCGGTGGCCGAGGGGCTATTCCCACAGGGGGCTGCGTAGCTAAGCAGAAAGCCATTATAAGCCACATGCACATGTTCACTGCACCCAACCAAAGTATCCCAGCTGGACCTTAGCCAGGTACAGCCCTCGGGGACCACTGGCCACAGGGCACAGTGACAGAGGGGGAAGCATACAGTGCTATGACCCCATCACTTGGACCCGCAGAAGTGGCCCACCAGGAATGGGCTGTGGCTTTGGGGAGACACCCTCTGGCTGTGGGGCTCTCTAACATGGTCACCTCTCCCACCCCTGGGAGCCCCCTCCCCCACTTGGTGGCCTTGCACCCCCAGATGCACTCTGCATTTCACACCAGCTAACTGACCACTGGCTTCCCACCACCAGGACGCGAGACGCTTCTTCCAGTCCCTGCTGAGGCTCCCAGCCCTGAAGAACCTGGCACCTGGATCACCCTCAGGAAGCATCTGCGGGCTCGTGGATCAGTGGCCCCCAGGCCCCTCGTCACCCCTGGCTGGGCAGGTTCCATGGACCCCATGATGGCAGCGTGGCCTCCGGATCTGTCTCCACGCCAGGGAGATGCCCTTGTCACAGCGAGCTTGGGGGGCGGAGACCTGCCCGGCAGGGACTGAGCCGGGCTCTCAGAGCCGAGGAGCAGAGACGGGGGCTGTGGGGAGGGAGAGCCGCCTCTGGTATGTTGGGGACATTTCGTTTCTGTGTCAGGATGTGCCTCCTTGGGAGACAATCAGTCTGACAGGCCACACTGACCGAATTGGGTGGGATATGGGGTTCTGTCGCAGGAAAACCGTGTGGCCTGAAAACCCAGTTGGCGTCCCTTTGGGGGCCTGACGTGTCCTCAGGGCAGCCAGAACCGGCCCTGGTGGCTCCACATGGCACCGCCGCCTCCAGCCGGGGGCCCAGGGAGAGCCGTCAGGAAAGGCAGAAGCAGCTCCAGGCTCCGCGTGGCCGACATTCCTCACTCCGTGACAACTGTGCAGCCCAGCGTCCCGGGAATGCCGTTTCATCTCGACAGATGTGGCGGAGAAGCCCGTCAGTGGCACCTGCTGAGAACGGTAATGGACTTATTTCCTGGGCTCCAAGTCCTGACACAGCTTTCGCTGTGTGGATTCAGATGAGGACCGTGGAAAACACACACACTCAGACGTCCCCGTCAGGCGGGTGGTCAGGGCACGTGCTGAATAGCTTTTCGGTATTTCCGACGTCCTTCTCCCCACTGTGGGAATGAAGTGTCACCGTCACGTGCGCTGGACGACAGGAGAGTGGGTCACTGTTACTCCTGAGTGCTGACTGGGGCCTAATGAGGAGTGAGACGCCAGGCGCTCAGCACACAAAATCTCCCGTATTCTCATAATTACAGGCAATGTTTCACCGTGGGTTGTGGTGGTCTCTTCAGAGGTTTATGCAACAGAAAATGTAATTCTCGGGCTCCCGCACACCTGGGCACAAGGTTCAGCCCCACAGTCTGCTCAGCTCTACCGGGGGATTCCGTGAGAGGTGGGAGTGCTCCCAGCCTCCCTTTCTCACCGTCTACCTGCCTCGCGGAGCTGGTAAGGCTAACCCAGGGGACAGTGAAGTGACGAGCAGGTGCCTCAGCATTTGACAACCTTGGCACCTGGCCTTCCTCTCCCCCAGCCCATCCCTCTAACAAGTCGGCTGGCCGCACCTCAGAGCACAGCAAACAGGGCAACATAGATGAAACAGAAGTGATAACAACGAAATTATAAAGCCAAAAAATAACTTGTAAGACAGTTTCTAAGTTCATAAGTGAATCTCACACACTATCTGGGTTCCCCAAGTAAATCTACTCGCTCCTTCCAACTTAGTCTTTTTACTGAATGTTTCTCCACTCTAATTTTGAATCAGTGCAATAGACTGAACTAACTGGAATGTTTCCTTACAGTGCAAACTAAGTCGCTTTTGCAAGCTGCGCTTTAGATATTTTATAAATCAGCGTGGCAGGTCTACTGATATGAAGTGAAATGTGGACACTGAAACTAAATTATTAGGAAGTGAGAAATTTTGGTTGTGACATCATCTAAACCTGGGCCAACAGTGGAAAAGCCCTTCTTGTCCCCGCCGTCCTCATCACAGCTGGCGGCGGGCACCCAGCTGCGCCGTGCTGGGGTTTCTGTAAGGGACGGGTGTTTACATCCCTTCTCACTTTCCCTGCCGTACTCTGCCCGTGCCCTCCACGTCCCGGTCATCACCACCCACCGATACGGTTACCGGGGAGGAAAATGCAGAGCCAGGGTAGAAACACTCGCTCTAAGATATACATTTCAGGAAACTTTAAATTAAGGTAGTTGAAAATCCAGGTCTGAGATTGCTTAGAATGCTCGACACTGATAAAGAAATATGGGGCTGAGAGTTACAGATGGAGACATTAAGTTGTTTTGTCACTCCAGGGAATTCTCCCGAGCACCGATCAATGAGTTCCTTCGATGCCTCCATATCGCCCTAATGGAGTCATCTCAGGGGTGAACGTTCCCCAGATGAAATAGCGGGAAAATAGCGGTGACTATTTTGTCAAGTATGATAATAAAAAGCTCGAAAGGGAACATACGGGATGATAATATTAGCAATGGAAGGTAATACTCCTGCCTTTTCAAGGACGTTTGGAATATTAAAGTGCTGAGTTCTATTGCCACAGATCCCGGCACGGGAGCTGCAGTGTGTACACAAAGCAAAATGACGCCTGTAAGGAACACTACCCTGTTAGATAGTTTGCTCACTTTTAAAAACTAATTGCAGACACAATTTAAACTCTAAGACTCTTAAGGAGCGAGGTGTGAGTCAAAGCAGGTGCACACTAGACATTGTTTTGAGATCTGTCTCTGCGCCCGATGACACAGAAATCACGCTGTGCACCCCCAAGTTACAGGCCAGTCTGGAACACGGCGCAGGGACACAGACCCGGGAGCTCAGCCGCCTTGTTAGAGGGAGCTGCAGTCGGGCTGAGACCGGACGGACGGCCCACACGCAGTCTGCTCAGCACTGTATGGCTGACGAGGGACCAGGGATCTGTGACCCTGCCACTCCCTAGCTGCCCGACTTGGGGCAGGCTTCTCGGCCCCATGCTCTCCACACCTCATCTCTGGGATGGGCTCAAACCATCCCCAGAGCTGCTTGCATAGTCCACTCCGTCTTGTGCACCACGGGCTGCAGGGAACGCCTGGAGCTTGGAGCTCACTGAAAGTTGTCCCCTGAACTGGTTAGCAAGGGACACCATGCCCTTCCCACCAAGTGTGGCCCTGGGAGCCCCCTGCCAGCTCTAGGCGCCTCTGCTGCAGCCCAGGTGCTGGGGCACCATCCTGTAGGTCACTGCTGCTCTCAAGGCTGTCCTGAGACACAGAGGACCCAGGAGAACTGGGGCGCAGAGGACCTGCTTGTGCCAGTAGCACTTTGGCAACCGGGACCTACTCTCTTCTGCTTCCCATTTCCCACACGCCGTCTGTGCACGTTGTCCTGCAAGCGGCTCCTCTTGGAGGTCTGACTACATAGAATCCAGAGGGCAAGTGAGTGTTTGCGGGGTCACGCTCACCATGAGCAGCCTGGACCCCAAGAGTGCAAACCACAGCAGGTTCCCGTGGGCTGGGCTGACGTCAACTTAGGCATGACCCCCACTGCCAGCACGCTGATCCCAGGACACGACCGTGGCTCCTCCTGAGGAAACAGGGGAGAAAACAGCGTGACGGGTTGTGTCAGCCAGACACAGAGAACAATCCCCGACCCATCGGGCCGGCACCCTGCCCTCGGCCGGGAACGGGGAGCACTGACTGTTAACAAGCCGAGCTGTAAAAAGCACAAAGTTTCCGTGTACACAGAGGGGGGAAAATCTAGTGGAAAGTTCAACCATTCCAAAAATTAAGCTCATAAAATAGTTTTGAGCAAATGACTCTGCTTTTAACAGTTATTTACTGGTTTTTATAGCCCAATGTTAACCAAAGTCATAAAAATATAATGACTTAGACTATGCAAAAGTAGCAGTGCTTTTCAAATTTCATTCCCAGAATAGCAATGCATGCTTTTAATGTTTAGTTGGGATTACTTGAATGTCCCAAAAAATGTGCTATGAATTGTTGTAGAAATTAGAATTAGTCCAACAGAAAAATAAAAGGCATTGTGTCTCCCCTCCTTCCCACTCTGAACCCCACTCCACCGTCCGTGGCCTGGGCCCCTCGGGCCGGCAGGCGGATGAGGCTGACACCAGGGAGTCCTATCGGCCAAGAGCTAGCTTTGCATTTCTCACTCCCAGAGCGGCCTGACATCCCAAGCAGCCATTTTTGAGATAGATCTTTCCAATAGGGAAGTTTTCTGTTTCTCCAGCTTCCTGGTGGAGTTGACTCCATACCGCTAAGAGTGGCAGAAGATGAGGTTGTCCATTCGCCGGGTCAGCATCAGCGTCTGAAAGGCAGAAAATGCCCCTCGAGGACCTGACGCCTGTGCCTCACCCGGTGTGGGAAGCAGGAGGTGATGTGGCTACATGGTCCCGCAGGGCCACGTGGCCAGGTAAAGGCAGGAGGCTCCCAGGAAACCTGGCCGCACGCCCCAGACCAGCAGAGCTCACAGCACCCCCGCTGCCCACCCTTGCACCCCGGACTCAACCCAGGTCCTTTCGCCGTCACTCCTTCCCCAGGTCCATCGGGACTGCCCGGAGTTCCTAAGCTCCCAGCTGCCCTGAGCTCTGGCCCTGAAAGTCTGTGGGCACCAGCTTGGCCTCGCTGTCTCCTCGTGAGGGGCCAGGGCAGGCAGTGTGCAGTGAGCCACTTGCCGATGTCTAGGTGAGCAGGAACTAAAGCTCAGATGTGGCAGCCCCCAGGCTGAGCAAGGGTGTGGGGCTGGCTTCACCTCTGCGGTACAGACCCTGACCCCCACCATGTGTGGGTCACACTGACCGATGGCCCAGAAGGCCCTCATCCCTGCAAAGACAGCCAAGAGAGGAAGAGAGATGAAAGGAACCCCACACAAGTGGCGAAAAGTTCCTCACTACCCCTGACGACAGGTTTAGCATTTAGTTAGCATCTTCCGTAGAACTCCAAATCCCAGGAAGGAGATATTAAAAGAAACCAGCCAAGGAAGATGCTGCAAAGGCCCTACAGGGGGCTAGCAGTGTCCCTACCGTGACTCGTCCAGGACCCCAGAGCAGCACATGCAGAGAGGAACGGACACGGAGCAGCTGCTCTGGGCAAGACTGTGCCAAGGGCTGCCCTGCACATCGTCCCCTTGAAGCCTCACCTCAGTGCGCAGGGCAGAGAAGAGTGTCCTGACACTCGGATATGCTGAGCAAGGCACCCAAGGTCACAGGGCTGGAGGGCAGAGCTGAATCCCACCAAGTCTCCCCATTCCCTGTCCCTTTGGTGCCAGAGCTGTTCGTGCTCCTAAGATGCCTCAGTGATTTCACCAGAGGGGACCACCCCTTGGTGACAAAGGCAGGCCAAGCCCATGGCTGTTCCTGAGATCACTGTGTATCCAGCAGGGTGAACCGAGGAGAAGCTGGACCCCAGGACCTGACGGTACCTGCCCATGCCGGGATTTTCTCCCTCACTGCTGCGATGATGCCTACTCCATTCCCACATTCTGTTCACTGCAAATGGCCAAGTCCAGACTATGAGAAACTCCTGCCAAGGCTTCGTGAACATAAGTAATCTCATTTAGATTTTTATTTTGCACATAGGGCCTTTTGTTATGATACAGCAGGTGCAGGAATTTCATTGTCTCAGTCGAGGATGCTCCCACTTATGAATAAAGCCTACGGGAAAGCATCCACCTCTCCCAGTAGAAACAGCACCTACTTGCCTTGGAGCCACCCGGACACCCCTCCGTGCTCAATGTGCAGAACAGAACCACGGCTGCTACTGGCAGAGAGGATCCTGGGGTCACGCCGGCAAGCCCTGCCCTTTGCCAGGGAGAAACCAGCCCAGAGAGTGGCCCATCCAGGGACGCCGGCCACAGCCAACCTGGGCTCCCTGGTACCCAACCATGAACTCCTCTTCCTACATTATAAAAGGAAATTATAAGCCAGGCACAGTGGTTCACACCTGCAATCCCAGCCTTCTGGGAGGCCAAGGCAGAAGGATCGCTTGAGGCCAGGAATTGGAAATCAACCTGGGCAACATAGTGAGACCCCATCTCTACAAATTTTTTTTTTTTTTTTAAATTAGCTGGGTGTGGTGGTGTGTGCCTGTAGTCCCAGCTACTCAGGAGGCTGTGGCAGGAGGATCACTTGAGCCCAGGAATTGGAGGCTGCAGTGAGCTCTGATCACCCCACTGTATTCCAACCTGGGTGACAGAGCAAGACCCATCTCTACAAAAATTTAGAAATTAAAAAAATATAATAAAAGGAAATTATAACTTGGATTTTGAAATATCTAATGCCATCACTAAGATTTCAAAAAAGCTGGATTCTAGCATCACAAAGTAATTCAGGCAAACGCTGGAAAGCGACCATTCCTGTTCATGCTGGGCCACTGACCTGTAAAAAGGAAAGGCTGTCTCAGGATTGTGCTGTCTTGATATTAATGCACGGACACCCTGGGCCTGGAGTTATCACAGCCCCTCCCTCCGGAGCCAGTGTGAAGAGCCCCCGCAGGGCCCCTCTGACCCACCACGAGCTGCAGCATCTCTCTGTGAGCGCCCAGTGTTCCCCCGAGGCCCACTGAGGAAGGCCCTGCGGCTGCAGCCGGGTCCCACGGGTGGCCCAGAGCTCCCTGAGGCCCAGCACAGACCAGCCTTCAAGGAGCGTCCGCTGAGTTGCTGACTGACAGTCCTGGCGGGTCAGTGAGTGAGCTGGTGACTTGGGAACAGCTGGAAATCACGCGTCCAGTCCAGCAGCCGTCCCGGGGTGCTTTCCTCGGTGGGGCACTGCAGACACGTGCCCTACCCTTGGGGGAAAGGGCAAAGTTCAAAACCCTCGGTCCAGCCGGGTCCACCCCAGCGACCAGAGCGTCAGTGCGGGCTTGTTGCGAGAGGTGCTGCGGGCCAGAGTTTGTCTGGAAAATGCAGAACAGTCCAGGCTCCATCCATGACAGCTCACAGGAGTCCCGGGCATCTCGGTGGAGAAGACGGAGAACATTCCGCAGCCTTGGCTGTTGGCTGGTGGGAGGCTCCCCTCAGGGTGCCCGCCGGAGCCATAAGGGCCTTCTGAGGGCGGCTCGGAAACCAGCGCCAGCCCCGGCCTGGCAACCCTTGGGCTTCCCTCGGCTCCCATGGACCAAAGCAGGTTCCCTGGTGACCCTGCAGGGCCTGGGAGGGCGTCTTGCAGCCACCCGCACCCACCACCCGCCACCAGGAGGGTTTGCCTCGCAGGCCTTCCTCCCCACCTCGCGGTGCCCTCCTCTTACTCCTCCCTGTTCCCTTGGCTGGGGAAAGCAGGGGGTGCGGCTCTCACACCCCCTGCAGGGCCGACCAACTCGGGGGCCAATGTGGGTCAAAGGCAACACAGGAAGAAGGTCTCCCCACCCCACAGCCTCTGAAACCACCATGGTGGGTTCCTGGAGACCGAGCTGGGAGGGCACTGGCTTTGGCTCGAGAAGCAGGATTTTGTGAGGATGACGCACGTGGGCGCTTCTGGCCGTGCAGCAGGTTGGGGGTGTCTGGGGCTTGGGGACGCCGCGGTGGACACAGGGCCAGAAGGATGCCAAGGAAAGCGAGCGCTGGCATTTGGTCCAGAGGACGTTGGTGCTTTTGTCTTGACTCTGGCAAGGAAGATAGGGCCCAGAGGGTCCAGCAGGCTCGGATATGGTGTGGGCTGAGGGCTGTGGTGGAGGCCCGCGTGCAGCAGTGGCACCGGCGGCCACCCTCCCCTTGAAAAAAATAAATCTAAGCGATGATTTTCAACATGGCCCAGGCCCGGGGCCTGCCAACTGCCGGCGTCCGAGGGGCTTGCAGCAGGGACAGGGACGTGGCCTGCCGGATGGGAGCTCTACTGTTTCAGCAGCAAAACGTGGTGGTCAGAGGAGAGCTGCGACCCCATGACGCTGACCCCCCCAGTCCCGCTGGCCCTGGCCGTGCACCCCTTGCCGTCCTGGCCTGGCTCCCCAGGGAAAGGAAACCCGAGGACCGCACCGCCCTGCAGTCGGGTCGCAGTCCCCGGTGGCGCAGGCCTGCCCAGCCCTGCACGTCCCTTCCTGGGGAAAGGAGGAAAACGTGAGTCCAAGGACAGCTGACAAAGGACAGCCAGGAGACCCTCCTTCCCTGGCCAGGCTTGCGTTTGCAGGGAAATCTGGTGGTTTCCTGCAAACACCCCGATGGCGGAGTCGCTCCCCCACTCCCACGTGCTCTGAGAGGGCTCTGCGGCCCCGTTAAACGCGTTTGGCAAGTAGCAGGGAGAACGGTTTCTCTCCACACGTCTGTTTCTGTAACGGTTTACGCACTGTACTCACAGCGCCCAGCAAACGCTTGTAAGGACGCCTATGTTTCAGTGCAAAGCAAATTAAGCCTTAACGAGCCCCTGTCCTCAGGGCTGCTTTTACGACCCTGATTCTGCACTGTGCTCCCCACACACTGCCCCGCCTGCCTGTCACTGCCCTCGCCCTCGCCCGAGGTGCAGCTCTGGCCTCCAAAAGGGGACCCCAAAGGCAGGGTGGAGATTTCTGCATTCCAGGCAAACTGTGTGTGCTCCACTCAGCTCTTTATTCAAGTTATTGTCACCTTTCCATGGTAATTACCTGCTGCTACCGGAGTAGGGTGAGGGGTAAGGAGAGCGACTCAGGCACCCGTTCAATGCCTGGAAGGGCCGGGGCTGGCTCGGTCCATTCTCATAAATGGGGTCAGTGGGAACGACCCTCCGGAACAATCAAGGACGCAGGGTCCATGACAGTGACGATGTACCTGTGTGTGGCGGTTTGTGATTCCAGCGTCGCCTGTCCCTCCGTGCCCTCTGCCGTACTGTGGGCAGGAACTCGGCGGAGTCTTGGGAGCCTCTCCCACCGAGGCCGGAGGGGGACCCTGATCTCCAGGCAGAGGCTCTGACCATGCCGGGACGTGTGGCCGGGTGGCTGCCTCCTGCCGGACTCAGACCTGGGGGCTGTGGGGGCCACGCTCCAGGGAGAAGGGGCCGGCGCCTCCCTCTGCCTCAGCAGGAAGGGGAGGGACTCAGCCCACTGCACCAGCTTGAGGAGTTTAAGTTACACTTACAAGCAGCACTTGAAGAGCAATTTGGCTAAATCACTTCATTATCGGTTTCAGTCCCTCTCAGGAAAGTCTCCCGTAGGCCATTGGCCACTCAGCTGGGAGGAGACGGCAGAGGCCAACTCTTCGCCCCTCAGCCTCAGTCAGGAAGGAAGCGGCAGGAACAGGGAGGAGGGAAACCCAGATGAGAGCGGGGCTCCCCTCCCATGGCCCCCCAAGAGTGATCCCTCCCCTCCCATGGCCCCTCAAGAGCTGGCCCTCCCCTCCTTCGTTTCCCCAAGAGTCCGCTGTCCCCTCCCACAGCCCCCCAAGATCAGGTCGTGCCCTCCCACTCCTCTGGGCGAGCAGGCCACGTGTTCTTTCAGTTTGTCTTTTCTCTTCCTCTGTTGGTTCCCCCAGGTCTGTGGGCAGGACCCGAGGGGGGCGGAGCCCTGTTCTGACTTGCAGGCTGTGGGGCCCCAGCAGGAGGGGCAGCCAGTGTCCGCGCATCCCACTCGTCCCAGGCTGCCCTGATCACTGCTTCTCTCCTTGCCTCCCCCTGCTCCTTCCTCTCGAGGGTCCTTGAAACTGGGTCTGGCTCAGGAGCCAGTGCCCTTTTCTGGAGAGCAGGGACAAGGCCTTGCTGGGTAACTTTCACCAGGCCAGGCCAGGCCAGGTTTCCTGAAAAGCTCCTGTCCCGGGGAGAAGAGAGACTGGGGTCCTGCCCTGTCCCCTCAGCCTCACCCTGACGCTGACTGGTGCCTGTCACCTGGAGGCTCTGCCCCTCCCCAGGAGGAGAGCAGCCCTCCCTGCTCCCCAGCTGCGTGGGCATCCCGGGCAGAGACGGCTGGAGGAATCCTCAAAGTGCAGGTTCCTGGGCCCCACCACACACCTGCAATTAAACAAGCCTCCAGGTGATTCTGCTTCAGGTCCAACTGTGAGAACCTCCACCCTTCACCGTCCGAGAGGGCACTCGGCTAAGGCTGGGGTGCGGGGCCGGGAGAGGTGGGTCTTCACAGAATAACGGACACACAGTGACCCGAGAAGCCCTGGGATCACAGCTTGGTGTCCCTGTGTATGGACCACAGCTCCTCGCAGGATGTGCCCATGCTGCTTCACACTCATCTGGCAGAAGGACACAGGCTGTTCGAGGAGCAAACCCGCAGCCTGAAGCAGAGTGGGGGTGGGGCAGCCAAAAGCTGCAGGGAAAACCTGCCCAGAGCCAGGGACGCCGTCTGCATCAGAGCACTGCGGAGGTAGCGAGGACACAGGGAGGCGGCCAGCACCAGGGTGCCGGTGGGACTTCCTTGAGAACCCCAGAGACTCAGATAACAGGGAAAGGCGCCACCACACTCTATGAGGGCTCTGGGGAGTAGCAGATTCACCCCAGGACTTAGCAAGTGTAGCTGGCTGAATATTGCACCCCAAAAGATGTGTCCACCCTAACCTCTGGAACTTGTGAACGTGACCTTATTTGGAAAAAGGTTTTTGCAGGTGTAATTAAGTTAAAGATCTTCAAATGAGATCATCTGGATTTAAGCTGAGCCCCAAAAGCAAAGACAAGTGTCCTCATAAGAATGAGTCACAGGGAGTTTTGTACAAATACCCAGTAGTGAAATTGCTGTGGTAGTTCCAGTGGTAGAACTGGAACGAGAATGTGGTTGTTCTAGTCTTCATTTATTTTGTCTAATATAAGCGTAGCCACCCTGATTGCCTTTTCATAGGATGTCTTCTCCCGTTCTTTCGGATTCAGGCTATGAGTGTCCTTAAATCTCCTGCACACAGCCTATGGTTGGATCTTGTTTTGGTTTTTTTAATTTATTCAGTCACTCTATATTTTTTGATTGGGAGTTTCCATGTTCCCTGCAGCAAGATGTGGAGTCAAACTAAATATCCAGGGAAGAACGAGTGGGAGAAGAGAACGTGGTATGTACTGTACATGCTATTCGGCCTTAAGGAGGCGGGAACTCCTGCCATTTGTGACGACACGGACGAGAGGACCTGGAGGACGTCACACTAAGTGAACCAACCCAGCCGCAGAAGGACGCACACTGCACGATTCCACCTACGTGAAGAATCGAAAATAGACCAACACGGACAAGCAGGCAGGGCAGTGGCGGCCACGGGGGGCTGGGGGAGGGGACATGGGAGCTGCTGGCCAGTGGTCATAAAATTTCGGTTGAGTAAAATGAGTACATTCTAGAAAGACGTTGGATTGACACAGCATTGTATCTGCGGCTGACAGAACTGCATTGTGCCCTGAAACCTGCGTTAACAAAGGCGCAGAGGAAGAGCTGCGTCTCGGCAGAGGAGCAGAGACGGCCGCGGGGAGAGGGAGGCAGAGGTTGCAGTGGCCCCAAGCCCAGGATCGCCTGGGACCACCAGCAGCTGGAAGAGGCCAAGAAGGACCCCCCCTCCCACCGCAGCCTTCAGAGGGAGCGCAGCACAGCCACACCCTGGTTCCAGCTGCTGGCCTCTGGACCTGGGGAGCATGAATGTCTGTTGGTTTAGTCCACCCCCTTGGGGTGATTTTGTTGCAGCAGCCAGAGGAAGCTCGTACGTCAGGAGAGAGCGAAAGGGCGTCTGACAGACATCCCCCACCCACCCGCCCACCAGGTAGGAGGAAGAGGACAGTCCATGAGCTGCCCATCAGAGGATGACACAAGTGTCCCTGGAGAGGTGAGTGTGTGGCCAGGGCACTAAGCTGTGGGCTGGGGAGGGGAACGGCCCCGGAGACCCACCGTGGGACTGAGGCGGCTCCTGCAGAGTGGGCCCCGCTCCCTGCCCGACTTGCCAGTGACGAGCTGCCGAAACGCGGCTCTAATGGGAGAAAGAGGCACCAGTGCTTGTCCCAGAGCAGCTCCTGGGCCAGAGCCTCCTCGCCACACGTGCCACTGAGTCCCACGCGGCGGGGAGAAGCTGCGTCTCTCCTGCACAGCTGTGCAAATTCCCCCCTAATCACATCACAATGTCAGCTCTTAGCAGTGGCGTCGGGACAAGGTTCCATCCGCCTCCCTTTGTGGCAGCAAACACGAGGACACTCGTGAATAATGACCAGCAAAGCCCTGAGATGGACCAGTGAGAGGAACGGTGGCATTTATGAAGTCAAAGTTTGTGAAACTAGTTCATTCGCCCGAACTAAAGGAAGGGGATTTGTGAACAAATATATTGGAGGTTCAAGTGATGACAACTGAAGCCTGTTTATGCCCACGGTGAGGCGCCGTGGATGCCACGGACCCTCCAGATCCTGCCAAAGGCGGTTTCAAATCCAAATACCCAAGGCAGCGTCTAACTGCAGGAAACCAGGAGACTGCACATTGCGAGTGTGGGTTTTCCCCGTCAGAGCTCTTTCGAGAGACTATGTGTGTGACTTCAGCGAATGTCTTTATAATGAGCTTCCATATTAATTTTAATAAATCAGTCCGATGTGCAGCTTGCCGATAGTACTGTAATTCTGTAATACAAATTAGACCAGCCTTCGAAGTCTTTGAAATGTAGTGTGTTAAAAATGGTTCGTACAGGTTAAAAGATACAGATTCGGAACACCAGGATTTACATGAAATTATCACACAGACTTTGATAGAGCCCTGGACCGATTCAAAAGAGCACGTTCCGTATGAAGCTGTCTCCTTCTCTTTGAACGCACCTTGATCTCCATGCAGTCATCTATTAATTATGGTGCAGATAAGGTAAATAAAAGGGTGGCAATATGGAGATCACAGCCTTCTTTCTTCTCGAGGAGACTAAAGGTACGGGCGCCTGTGAAGGCTCCGGGCAGTGAGGGATGATGAAGGTTTTCCGTAACCGAGAGGCTGTGTTTATCTGTTGCGTGATGGAGAGATCTGAAGTTCAGTGGCTGAGAGCAGATCCAAGAAGGGACAGCCCGATGTGGCAGAGAAGGGGCTGCCAGGACGGCAGGTTCAGGCCAGGGCTGGCCGTGGGGGAAGTTGGCCTTTTAGGAGGAGCGGTGCTGTTGCTGGTAATGTTTTGGTAGAATTTATTTTTAGAGCAGTTTTCGGTTCGGCAAAGTTGAGTGCGAGGTGCGTACGTTTCCTCTGTGCCCCGTTCCCTGCACACGCACGGCCTCCCTGCTGTCAGCAGCCCACGCCTGGTGGTGCATTTGTTACAATCCACCACTCGACAGTCATTGTCATCCACAGTCCGGAGTTGACATGAGGTCTCGCCTCGTGTCCGTAGGTTGCACCAACTACATGCCTGAGGCACCATCTGGGTCCGTTTAGGCTGCTAGAGCAACACACCACGCCGGGGCGGCTCATGGGCCACAGAAATTCATCTATTGTAGTTCCAGAGGCTGGAAATTCCAAGAGGAGGCCCTGGCTCACTGCATGTCTGGGGAGGGTCCGTTTTCTGGTTCACAGACGGCACCTTCTCACTGTGTCCTCACATGGGGGAGGGCGAGCTGGCTCTCCCGGCCTCTGCTATAAGGACACTGACCCCTTCATGAGGCTCTGCCTTCCGGACACAATCAGCTCCCGAAGGCCCCACCTCCCAACACCACCGTCTCTGAGGTGAGGATTTCAACACTGCGCTTGAGGGGACAGGAACACGCCATTGCAGGCAGTGACAGGACTCTCGGCATCCGTACGCATGTCCCAGGCAAGTGTGACGTGTATTCCAGCAGCCACGTCCCTCGCAGCCAGCGCCCGCCAGGTGCCACCCACGCTCCCCAGGGCTGGGGCGATTAGGACACCAGGTCTAAACTTTTAGGGGGGAAAAAATAAGCACATTTTCCCTGGTCTACGGGATAGAATTCTAGGGTCTCCACAACAACCCACCAATATGTTTAAGTGAAGTCTCATCTGTCTTTTGGAAAAAAACTTTGGTGGCTAAATCATGCTACAGGCTCCCGTGGATTCAAAAGTTTCCATAGCTCCTCTCGGGAGTGGGCCTTCCCACAGTCCCTGAGTGGCTCCTGGAGGTTGTGACCACCTGGTCGCGAGGACCGACCCTGGCCTCCAGAGCTGTGTGTGGCAGGAGTCAAGGTGAGGCCCCGTGTGCTGGCCGCTAGGACTGCTGGCGTGGACACCGCAGGCCGGGGCTTAACCAGCGGAAATGTACTTCCACAATTCAGAGGCTGGAAGTCCAAGACCAAGGTGCAGCAGGCTTGGGTCCTTCCAAAGCCTTTGTGGCTTGTGGGTGGCATCTCCTCTCCGTATGTCTTCTCATGGTCGTCTCTTGTGTGCCTGTGTCCTAGTCTCTCCTTATGAGGACACCAGTGATACCCCAATGACCTCATTTCGACGTATTTACCTCTGTAAAGACCCTGTCTCCAAAGGCAGTCACATGCTGAGCTTCTCGGGGTTGGGCCTTCGGCAGACGAACTTGGAGGGCACAACTTAGCCCATCACACTTGGGACGTGTGGGAGGCACCTTTTGGGTCCCTGCGGTGACTCTCCCTGTGGGCTGACCGCCAGCAGGGGCCCCCAAGGGGGAGGTGGGCTGTTCTCTCCTGCAGAGGGTCAGCTCTTAGTGAGTCTCTTGAAAACTCCGTCTGCCTTTGCCTTAAAGCCCACCGTGGGCTGCACCGTAAAGCTTCGGGAAACACTGACTGTGACGGTGCAGAACTCCCCTGCGGAACTCGGGGTGGAAGGAAACTGCAGGGCCGTCGACTGGGCGCGTGGGCCGTCAGCAAAGGGCGCCAGCCGTGACACAGACAGCATGGGGAGCGGGCCAGTGGGACGCCACAGCCAACAGTCAGGCAGACTCTGTGCCTTCCAGAAGCTTCTCCACAGAGAGAAGCAGATCATCAAAATAAAAACAAATAAATACAAAACAGTGATAAGATTCATGGAGAAAACACAGCTTGTGTGGGGCATGGGGTGCAGTTGTTGGGGGTCCGTGGCCGGGGGGGCTGGTGTGGGCCAGGGGAGTCCCCATTGGCGCAGAGCGAGGCTCACAGTCTGCGGGACACGGAGGGGGGGGGAAGTGTCCTGGGTGGAAGGCGTGCTGGGGGCTCAGGGCACAGGAGCGGGGCCCATGGCCAGGACGGGACGTGGGGACCCAGCACTCAGGGCCTCAGCCCAGCATGGCGGGAGTCACCCGAGGCTGCAGCAGAGGGTGGCAGGGTCTGAGCCGCATCTGGACGTGTCAGCCAGGCTGCTGCACTGGGGGGTGTGGGGGCCCCTCAGGGGCTGAGACCAGCCCCATTGGCTCTGACCAGCACACCCTGGGGTGGGGGGGGTGGAGAAACACTGGGATCCTGAAGGCATTTTAACGGCAAAGCCGACAGGACCCTCAGACTGATGGGACAGGAGAATGCAGCGGGGAGGAGCCTCAGGGAGGCATCCAGGGTTCGGCTTCTGTCCTCGTGTCCTCCTCACAGCCCAGCCCCTGCAGGTAATAGAGCTTGAACAAGTGTTTGTTGAATGAATATGTAATCTATTTCCTTTTAGCTCCTGATTTTGTTTTTCGTCGTTGTAACTACGTTAAACCTGGTTGTGGGTGCTTCTCTCCTACTTCTCATGTTCCTGACGCTGTATATGTAGTTTATTCACCTCTCGGTATGTGTGCTTTACTGTGGACTACCTCAGGCCACTTTTAGAGATATTCAGGGAAAAGAGAAATAAACTAGAGCAAGGGCACGCTTTGGATGTGGACGCAATCCTGCGTTCAGGCAGAAGCCAAGCTCAGAGCCTTATTATTAAATGTGACTGATTATGTCTTTGATTGCTTCAACCTGACGCACCTTACAGAGCTTTTCAGAAGACCCTGCACCTGTCTGGCTCTAAGGGGGTCTGGATGAATTACCCCATTACACAAAGTCTCCTGGGGCTCATGCACACCATCCTCCTCCGCACGGGAGCAGCGGCGCCCAGTCACCAGGATGGGGACTCAGTCTCCCCGGGAAAGGGCAGCAAGATAAAAGCTACTGACTGTGACTCTGTAAAAATGCACTAGTAGATTCAGAATGAAAATATTACCAAAAGATAATCTGTATCAGAAACAACGTGGGGCTACTTTTGGTGATGCTGATGCAACATTTCAGATAAAAAATTAAGAGTCTTCTGTCATGTTGAGAGAGAAATATAATAAGCACTTCTGCGCGAAGATATTTTTAACACTATCTTAGAAACCATCCAAGCGAAGATGCATGTTGGAACCAGGAAGAGTGAGAAGTGGCTGTAAAACCCGGCTCTGGCCGGTCTGCTCACGCCTCTGAGAAGGAAGGGGGCCCTGGCTGTCAGGTCTGCACGAGTCTGACGGAAGCTCCCTGACTTCTGAGCTACCCACGCCGCGTGTGGCGCTGCTGTGTGGAGGACAGCTCTGGAGAAGGAAGGGCGAGGCCCACTCACTGCACCTCTCTCTGTGCCAACCAGCCCACGCACGAATACGAACTCGGAAACTCGGAGATGCTCATCTGCAGGAGAGAGGGGTGGACACGGGCCTCAAATCTCCATCATCTTCCCCCAAAATATCCCAAATAAAAATAAAATCCTTGCCTTAGAGGCATGTCCTCTATTCTTCTGGCCACAGCACCACCCCTGAGCCTCAGCATGGAAATTCCAGAGACGTTATCCTGCAGCTCAGCCGAGGCTGACCATCCCAGCTGCTCCCAGGAGGCAGGGCCTTCGGACCTGGGAGAAGGAGACAAAGCCCTCTGCACCCTCCAGGGGACACAGGCGCCAGCACCACGGGGCAAGTGGGGGCTCTTGTTAACGTGCTGATTCAATAACTGTCTACCGTCCACACCTCTTCCTAGCTATAGCTTTCCATTTCATTTACGCTTTGTTTATGCCAGGGCCATAACGATAAACTGCAACAATTACCCATTTGTAGCTACAGAGAACCCAATTTCATAAAAATTTGTTTAGCTGGCTTTAATCCTGATCTTTTCATTAGCCAAAAAAAAAAAGAATAAAAGCCGAACGAATCCTGGTCCACGGCAGTGGACACAAATATACGAAGTCTTCTAATCTGAAAGCAGTCTGTTATCAATGCAACAATGACATTTCCAATTGAAAAATCAATTTTTTCCCTTCGCTCCTTTTAACCTCTGTGCCATCATCTCTCCTTCCCAGGACCCAGATAGCATAAGTCACCATGAAAGCCAGACAGAAACAGCCCTGGGCATGTCCAGGGGACACGCAGATCTGTCTCAGCAGCAGCAGGCCTCATTTTCCTCCCGCGGACGCCGCTCTGCCCAATCACACCTTTCAACTCCCCTTATTAATCCTTACAATTCCTGGGGAAAAGAAAGTCGAGTTGTTTCTGTTAATAATGCAAGAAGGCGTGAGCGCCAGCTGGGAAGTTCTGGAAAAAAGGGTTATGACTCTATTAGCCAGATGCCCAGATCGGCCTGTGCCCAGACTGACGCGAGCCGCGCGGAGTGCAGGAGGCCGCTCTGCCCCTCGGAGGGAGCCTGTGTCGGACCCCCGTGCGCTTCTGAAAGCCCCAGACCCGTTTTGCCTCTCCTGCTAGTGACCTAGACAGTCTGCATGGTCAGCAGAGGGGCTAGGACCGCAGGCCCTGCAGCCAGCTGCTGGGGCTCTGGTGGGCACAGTGACGCTGCCAGACGGCCAAGGGCCCTCTCTCTGCATGTGCTGGACGTCTGCCCCAGACAGCGTGGCCGTGGCCTCTCGGGGAGCGGCCTGGCTGAGAGGAGGCTTCACCCAGCTCATCCCTGCTCCCGGGCTCTCCACATTTGATTCCCGGTTGACATGAAGGTACCACAGCCCGGCCCCGCCTGGGAACAGGGTGGCAGTGCCTGTTCACGGGCATGAACAGGACTGCTGGTGCGTGTGCTTGGCTGGAGCAGAGGACTGTTCTGTAAAAGCGGGAGCGGGCAGACCTTCCCATGCTGCCCTGGGATTCTGGGACTTTTACCCTTTTGCTAAAGATCTTAAAAGTTCCTTTCATAGCCAAGATACTGATGTCTGTAAGTTTATTGTTATAAACAGGAATGCCATCAAGGGGCTTTTGTCTGGGACACAAGCCCGATGACTAGAGTTGACAGCGTGGGGACAGAAGGACCTGGCGGTCCTTACTATTTCCACTAGAAGTGGACAGACACACAGCAGTGCACGATGTGGCCTGTCACCCACGAGACACGCATCTGGCGGGTTCAAGCGTGTTGGCGCTCAGGACATACATCTTCAGGGACAAGTGTGCTCCAGGAGGTGGCTTTTCATCATCTCTGTTGCTGCTTCCCAGAATCTCACGCGGGTCCTTAACCGTCTAGGACGGTCTGCAAGCGTGCGTGTGCACACGGCCTGAGCGTGCTTCACACGTGCTCGCCACTGTTCCTTCTGCGTCTGCCCGCACGGGCTGGAACACTCGTGAGAATCACGTCTGACTGTAAAGAACTTTCTGGGTATGAGCCCAGATTTCAGAAAACTGGTTTAATTAAATTTAAAATTTTAAATGAAAAGTATCCCAATAACATTCGCACTGTAAATTTTTTATTACATAACTTTTCCGTGTCATTAAAAAATGTTAAACATTCATATAAGTATAAATAAGAAACATCAATTAGTAGTACCCCACCACTAGATAGAAAAAACACAGTTAATATTTTGTAAATCTCTCTCCAGGCTCATTTCAGTACTTTCATGTGTACATATAGAGAGAGAGAAATATAGCTATAGATATAAAAATACAAAATTTTTCCAAAATTGGGATCAAATCACAAACATAAATTCCATATTTTGTCACTTAACATTATGATATAAAAATATTCATATTGTTGATATTTTTTGAAATTTGCTTTTTAATAGCTGCATATTTTTCCATTGGGTGCTTGGTTCAAAATCCATTTGGTTGTTCCTCTTTTTGGGGATTTTAGGTTGATTTCCATGTTTCACTCTCATAAATAATGTGGTGAACATATATGTTTCCCTGAAACTCAAGAATTTTCTCATACTCTTTTCAGCTCTTCTTATACTTTCCTGTACTTCTTATTCTTCTTTCACTTTCTTTTTGTTTTTAATAGAAACAGGAAAAAATTCCCTGAGCTTGCTCTGGGGCTGAAAGTGAAAACGAGAGCCGTGGCTTGGGTCAAGGCCGCTGCAGGAGCCACGTGCCGAGCCGGAGGTCTGGCGGCCACAACAGGGGAAATCACCTCCACGGGTGCTTGGAGGCCTGTTTCTCCCCACGGATTTAGAAAGGCCAGTCGCGTGGAGATGATGACTGAGCTGGCTTTTCAGACCCTGCCTGCCTCCCCAGGTCTACAGGGTGGTAAGACCCAGGTTCCTGGCGCAGAACCTGTCCGGTGACACCCAGACCACAGAAGCCACGTGAGGGGTTCCAGCACCTCCCTCAGTGGAGCATTGCAGCTCGATCCTGTTTCTTCCTTGGTTTTGATGCCAATCTGTCCCATTAAAGAATCAGTAAGTTAATCAGTTTGCTTTTAAAACAGCTCCTCAAATTTCATTTTGTTTTTTACTAAAATGAAAAAGGGGAAAATAGAGCGTGTTTCCCCGGGAGTTCGCCATCTGGGCTCTCACGAGAAAGCCCACCAGGTGAGGTGTGTCCTATCTACCCAGCACGGAAGACTGACAGCTAGAGTGGCCCAGCCCCTGGCCTTAGGGCTGTGCACACGGGGACCCAGCATCTTGTGCCTTTTACGCGCCTTGGTCCTGCCCGGCTCCACCTGGGTGCGTGAGACTTTCCATTTCGGAAGTGCTGGCTGTGCTCACCGAAGTCCTGTTCCCGTGGGCTCGTTTCCCTGAACCACGTGCTTCAGGTTGTACCAGGGGGTCGCCCACCTTTCTAGACCCCCTGGAAGTTCACGTGCCATGAGCACGCGCCTACGACAGAGGAGCCCACGTCTCCCAGTGCCTGATTACACCTGGGCCGGGTCCTGGTCAGCACCTGGGTCGATCCGCTTGGGCTGCTGCTCCCGTGACCCCAACACACTGCGCCTGGTCCCAGGTAAAGCCCCGTCCTCCCCCACTTCCTTAAATGTGAGCTTTCTTGTTTTCTGGGGATGTTTTAGACTTTTTGTTCATCCTTACTCACTTCCTTTTTCAATTGGCTGTTTGTTGTAGACATCGTTCTTACCTTTCTGTCATTGCAACGTAGTAGTTTGCATTTCATGCAGCCAGGGCAGGTCCTCGGCCCATCAGCCCAGCTGTGAAATCAGGTTTGTCCCTGTATGCCACCAGGGCTTGGGGACAGAGGCCTTTCCAACGGGTTTCCTAAGAAGGGAAGGACATGGATCTGCCTGGACACCCACCTCTTACTCTGCCCATCATGAATGTCAGCTGGGCTCCGGGACTCATTCTGTCTATGCTCCCAACGCCTTGGTTTTCTTCTTCCTAAATTTTTCCTCCCAGTGTCTCGGGGCCGCCTGGGGCAGACGACTGAGGGACTGTGCTGCCGCTCCGGGGGCGCAGGCCGGTGTCTGCCCTTGTTCCCCATCTTCCTTGGAGCTCAAAATGCCACCGGGGCTGTGGAAGGTGAGGTGGTCCTCACAGCCAAGAAGGCAGCAGCCTAGGCAACGTGGCTTTGGTGTAACATGGAACATTCTTTCTCCAGTGGTGACGTTTCTAAACTGCGCAGTGCACCGTCCGGAACACAGACGGTGATGAGGCCGGCACAGAGTCACGGGCAGTGCCAGCCACCTGCAGGGACAGGCCGGTGTGGACCCTGCTTGTGGAGTTAGGGAACATGGGGAAAACAATCTCACAGAAAGGTGCATTCTCAGAAGGTCCAGTGGGAACTTTGGAGGAAATATTAGGTTTTATATTGTGGTTCACAGTTATTTGCCCCTGAAAAGAGCTGAAGCTGGTATCAGGGAGGCTTAGGGACCAGAGTTTTGGTCCTTTTGGTACCCCAGTGACAGGAGGTTTGTCACTGATGTGTTCCTCGTTGTAATAAACCACATTTTTAATCTTAAGATTACACATTCTTAGATATCAGCCTTGTGGTCAAAGAGCAATGCACTTTAAAAAGTCAAAGAAAATTGCTGTGGTAGAACCGTGTGCTTGCCCCCAAACGCAATTATTTCAGCATAATTTTATGGTTTCCATACCTCTTTCACTTTCACTTATGGGAAGGTTCAATCCGAATTAGGGAACATCTTATTTCCTATTTGCTAGGGTGCCTTATCAAAAATATGCTCACAAACCTTTAACAGTTATTTTATTTATTTATTTCATGTTCTGTTATTAGAACACACACATCTTGGACACATCACAAAAGATGAGACAGAAATAGTTTGACTTTATTTTGTGGTGACCTGAATTTAGCATCAGATGTGAAAATCGTGACATGAGATTTTGGTGGAAAGATAAAAGTCAGCCCACATGCCGAACGATATTAGTGGCAGATGTGGTTGTCAGAGGGGCGATGGCATTTCCTCCGAACGGGAGGACAGGCTGCTCCAACTTGGACGCGAACGTGATGAGCAATGAAAGTATGCTTTGTTCCCGGCCTTCACGTGGTCTCGATACGCGCAGTTCTCGCTTCCTTGTATTTTTTTAATCAAACACTGTCCCGTCCCGTGTACAAAGGCCGCTGGGCGCGAGCCGGGCCGTGCAGACGGCTGTTCGGAAGCACCCAGCTACAGGGGCTAAACATAGGAGCCGTGGGAACACGCTCGGCCTTTCACTTACTGCCACCGTGTACCTACACACACGCTTCCACACGTGTGCACACAGAACCGGTTTTCTCTGCGGGTTCCCAGGGTTCTCAGCCCCAGGACGTTTTCTCTCAGCGCCGACGCCCCTCACATAGCTCTCCGCCCCCAGACACCCATTAATTGACTGCAAATGCAGCTTTATTGGAAAATGACTGTAGCTTTATTAAGCAACTGGATTTACAGGCAATAACATAATCAATATAACATTAATATAGCACATAATTAAATAAGATTCCTACAAGGTCCTGCCTGTATCCTGAAATATAGAGAAGTTAATTGTTTTCACGGATGGCATTAACCAGCAGGATTGGAAACCAAACTTGGAAGAACACAGTCCCCAGTTGTTCTCATGGTTTAAGTATTCCACGTGACACCAAGAGGAAACGGTCACCAAACCCACAGGAATGCTGCGTCACCATCCGCTCCCCGGGGCCCCTCTCTCCCAGCCTGGGGGACAGTTTCACCCGGCCAGCTAACGCTCTCACGACGGACTAAGGAGCAAAAGGCAGAGCAGACTGTGTTTACTTTGTTTCCCCAACAGTAGAAAAAGGACGCGCTGCCATGGGCTCTCGAAGAGTTATGTGGAACGTGCCACGTCTGCTGAAAAATGGAAGAATTTGCTCCCCTTGGAATGAAACCAACCAGCACTGTCTCCGGAGTCATGTGCTCATATTAAAAATTCAGGGAAGTCCCAGTAGAATGTTCTTGCAGTGGGCCCAGAAAGCAAAACACTAGGAGAAGGAAGCCTGTTGAGTGGGGACCTTGAACATGTGCGCGGCCGATGGAATATTGGAAAGATAAACATCGTGCCCCGGGGAAGTGTCGTGAGGGAGGAGGCCGCTAACTCGTTAATTCCAGAAGGCTAAAGCTCTTAGCCACGCTCTGCCCCAGGGGGCCTCCTACCTGTGCCGTCTCTAGCTTCAGTAACTTGGAAACCGGCTGCTGGAACGTTCCATTCCCCACCATTGCCGTCTACCTAACACTACCACCAAAATTCAGTGTTTAGCACGCTGACTGCAATGTGAGTTGTATGTACCTCATGCTAGTGTTGAGCCCAGGGCCTCCTGAAGCACGTGTAACTCACACGTCTCTGCACCTTTTATTTTTCTGCCTATGTTTACCTTTGAATTACACTTGAACCTGACAAGTCAAGAATAACACGTCACCCTTAGGAACTATTTTTCAGGTTTCCACATTACTTTTTACATTACTAATTTTCAAGTTTTTATATTAGTTTTTTATTGAAAAAAACAGAAAATAAAAAATAACGCAGTTTCCATTAAATTATTTACAAAATCTTTATTCTATTTTTGTAATAAAACACTGTGGCTCCAAAGAAAAACATTTTTTTTCTAGTGCGGCAGTCAATGTGTGAATTGAAATAAATAACAAAAGTTTGTGTGGCTTTTGAACACAAGGGTGAACAAAACCGTCTGTAAGCCATTTGGCGTCACGTGCAAGTGGTCGTGCTGAGGAGGACTGAGGTGTCATCCTCAGCAAACCTTTGCCCGGGATCCACGTTGTGTGTGACACTGATGGGGGACTCTGCAGAAAGGCCTCTGCTCTCGAGAAAGACCCAGTCGCAGAAGCAAAGCCGCACGGCCACAGGCCGGGGCACAGGACCTCTTCTGCAAAGGGACCACTCTGAATGCATCTGGGCACGGAGCCCCGTGCTGATCCGGAACCAGAGCAGTTGCTCTGAGCCAAGTGAACTTCAGCAGGTCCTATAAAATCCCTCTGAGTGAGAAAGTTGTAGAGCCCTGATGATTCGGGAAAGCAGAGCTGCTCACCTGCCAAGGCACAGAAACTGTGTTGCCAGGATCCAGACCGTGGTGGCAGCAGTGTCAGCATCATGACAACAACGTGTGGCCAGCCAGGACACGCTGGAAGGAGTGGAAGGGGACACCTGTGCAGCCACCCTGGCCCAATGCCAGCTTCAGTGAGGACCATCTGCAGGGCACTGTGAGAGCCCCGGGTGATGGAGTTGGGGGAAGAAGTCTGACCCCAGGAAGAGGGAAGGGGTGGACCCCTTGAATCTGATGTGAGCACGCCAAGCCGTGTAGACCAGAGGCCCACGCTGAGTCTGACTGACCACGTCTACCTGTACTCTCCGCCTCTCCTTACTAATGCACTTGTCTCCCGTCCCCTAAAGTCCTTTGGAAGGCACCAACACAGAGTCACACACTTCCTCATGCACGTTTTCCTGACCACGAGTGTTCACAGTGGGCACGTGAGTCTCTGACTAGAAGCTTCTTCCTTCCCACCATTCACACCCAGACTTGTGGGTCCTCAGAGAGTCCACTTACCCACGTGGGGTCCACCTTGCTACCTGCAGAGTGGGGCGTCATGTGCCCGTCAGAGTCCATGAGTCTGTCACCATGAGACCCAGCAGTTTGGGGATAGGAGGTTTCTCCAAGTCAGGCATGTTCTAGCAAGTGAGGGTAAGCGGAGGGTCCACGGGCGGAGAACATCCTCCTGTACCTGAGCGCATCAGTGGGCGGCAGGCGGGCCTGAAACAGTGCGTCACTGTCATCTCCTAGCTAACAGGTCAGAAGTGAGGACAGTCTGCCCATCTGCCTGATCATTTCTCCGCTCTCCTTCCAAAATGAACACCTTCCTAACACAGGTAGGGCACCTCCACAGTCCGATGCTCCCTACAGCTTGGGAGTTAGGGACCGACAGCAGTGTGCAACGTCAGGGGACAAGAAGGCTGCGCGGCTCTGGGAAGAGAGACTCTTCTGCTGCCAAGAGGGAAAAAAGATTGCAGAATGATTTTTAAAGCCTCAGAGGGATTCTTGCACATCAAAAGCTGTCCAAAATGAACACTTGACTCGGGTAATTGTAAATATATATGAAACATGTGCATTGAATTCAGCCCCTTAAAATTATGGATGGGTGTACCCAACTGCACAGCGTTTGAACACCTCCAACTTTCTAAAAATATTTGGGGTTCAAAGTAAGCCTTTTAAGGAAAATCAAAGCCATATGTTTCCGATTCATTTATACTCAGCTTATCACAATGTTGTTTGTTTTGAACAGATATTTGATGTTCAAGAAGTTTGGGGGCTTTTCTTAATAAAGTTAAAAAAAAACTTTTTTCTTAAAAATAAGAAGGAATATGTCTCAAGAGAAAATGAGCTACCATTCACATAAACTAGGACGGTTTTCAAACTTGGTTGGGAAATTGTTTTCTGTCTTTATTTTTAAATATGGGTGATAGCGGGAGGAAAAACAGAGAGGAAAGTGGGTGCAGTGGATTTAGTGACATTTTTGATACTTCTTTTTCCCTGGAAAGGTCCCCTGAGTTTTGCGTTCCTCGCCTTTCCTTGGGGGCCCTGTGGGCACGCTCAGCTCTCATTCCCAACACTGCACCAAATGACACTTTGTTATTCTCCAATGCGTTATCATTTTATTATTTATTTCTCAAGTTATTTTATTATCCTGTAGCAAGAGGTGCCTCTTACAATGCGGATTTTCCCATGAGGCAGCCTCCGCCTGGTCGTTACCTGAGAAACTCTGGCTCATGTAATGCGTTTTCTGTCTTGGACAACTGCCATCTACTTTTGGAATTAGCAACTGCATTATTCCAAAAAATGTGTAAAATGGAAAAAGTGCACAAGGTTAACTATATGTACAGATCATCATCGACTCCAACACAGGGGAGACCTTTGGAATGGAACATCCCAGGACCGGACAGCTCAGAAGTGTCGCTGCCTCTGCCTCTGACAAACGGAACAGCCAGCATTTCCGTCGCTGCCATGCGTCGAGGGTCAGGCGACATTTTACTATCCCCCTTTTAACTGCTGGGAGTTGATAAATGGCCCTGGTGGCCATGGACGCAGCAGGACATCCGTGCAGATCTGCTGTCTGTGTGCAACTCTGCACAGCCACAGACGTGCTCACAGTGACCAGTGGGGCCCCAAGGGGCCGGCGTGCAGGGGCTTGCAGGGAGGCCCCAGAGGATCTCCTCCCTCTGGCCAGCATAAATAATTCCCACCATTAAAGATTAATTTGTTTGGTTCTGCAATGCCTTAAAACCTTCCCCTCCAGTTCAAGTGTTAATTAACCAGGCAGGGTGACACTGAAGCCTTTTAGCACCGCTTCCCTAACAGGCAGTAGTTGGATGCCGCTTAGGGCACAGGTGGCCTGTCTCCAAGTGCAGGCTGCACAGAAAGCTTCAGAATCACCCTGATGGAAATCCTCACTGCTGGGCCCGCTCCACCCCTGCCAAAACAGGACATGGGGCGGAAGTTGCTGAGGAATATGCATTTTTAACTAGCTTCTCTAAGGCTCTTATGCAGAGGGCGGGGGGTACTGGGAGAAAGGATAAAGAGAGGGTAGATTACCCAGAAGGAAAAACCCAGTTCTGGACCTCCTCCTCCCCCATGCCCCAACTCTGAGCTCCCACTCTTGTGTTCTCTCTCTCTGTCTCTGTCTCTCTCTCACACATGCACACACATACACACACACACACACACCAACTTGGGCAGCTCCTCTTGAGCCCCTGCCTGGCTTCCCTGAACCCAAGCAGGAGATCCCCATGCCCGAGGCCCCCGTCCAAATGTCCTGAGGGGGTGCACACCAAGGCTTGCTCTTGGTTCTCAGCAAGATGTGCACGTGCCTGTCCCGGGAGCCCTCGCCCACCTGTGAGCTATGGCAGCTCAGGTTTAGTGCTAATGAGAATGTGCTAATATGGCCAGTTAGGGAATTTTAAGAGGGACCTCTAAAATTCTCCATCAGTAGGTCTCCACGCATCCAGTCTGATAAGTTCTGGTGTCTGATTAGTCTCAGTGATGGTACAGAAATACCTAACACTCCTTTAGGAGCATTTGAAGTCAGAGCAGTAATTTCCTCTATATGCTACACAGATTTATTCCCTTGCACAATTTCAGAGGCTTCACTGTCATTCTTGTTACATTTCTCATTGGGTTTTTTTCCCCCCCCGAAACAAGATGTTGTCTGCTGAGTTATCTGTGCTTAGGTTTGCCAACCCCATCCCAACACTGTGCTGGCAGGGAAACCAGACTGTCCACCAGGAGTGACCTCAAAAGAGAAGAATTTGGAGAGTGAAGCCCCTGAAACTCCTGGAGGAAAAAGAACAAACAAAGGAAAATGGGAACGAAATGTGAACCATCAATCGGGCCACGATCCACCCACACAGCATGGCCAGCCGTGACCTGTTCAGTGCTGGGAGTAAAACAGTGCAGTGACGGATTCTAAGTCAGGAGCCGCTATTCAAAAACTATACTTAACACGTCCAAATGTGGAGGGGAAATTCACGACCTTGTCAGAATGTAGGTGCCAGTCAGGTGGTGGAGCAAGGGCACCCAGGGATGCTCTGGCAGGTGTTTATACTGTAGCCCGGGCAGCTCCGCAGAGGGAGTACGATAAAGGTCTGCACGGCGCAGTAGCACGTGAAACACACACACAAACACAAACCTCGGAGTGTCCACACAGCCTGACACCCAGAGTCCCCCATTCCCTTCGGGATGGCGGGGAGGGGCGAGTGTGTGAGACGGGTCCTTCTCTGCTGAGACTGGCAGGGCTTGGGGTCAGGCTCGGCAGACGGGCGGGATCCGACAGCCCCTTGGGGTATATTTATTGTAAGTAGATCTGTCAGTGAGAAACCAACTGAAATTCCAGCCCCATGCATTTCACGAGTCCATTCCACTTAGAGGCAATAAATCAATACCTGCATACATAAACAAATAAATAATAACTGTGAAAGAGGAAAAGAAGGAAAAAAGTCCTACCAGAACCTTGAACTTTCCCCGCACACCCTCCCTTTAAACCCCGTGTTTTCAATTACGCACAAGGAATCTATATGGATGCTAATATGTTTGCATTCCTGGATTTCATTTTATTTTTTTACAACTCACCACAGGATAGCAAAGTCAAAAATATACTATTCTGATCAACAGGACACATCTGTGGTGAATCCACACAGAAGCAATTAATTTCCTGGTGGTATTTTTACACTGGGGGCCTTATGCGGGTCCCCATTACACAAACAAAAACTCCAGACAGCTCCTGCTGCCTGATAAAAAATAAATCAGATTGCAGAGGGCGGTTTGGCCTAGGACTGCTACAGGCTATGACTTGTAATGAGGCGTCCCAACACTAATTATGAAGCTTATTAAAGAGAATTGTCGAACTTGTACCAAAGTGCACGCGGTAATCACGTTAAAGAAGCCGGGCCCCGGGAACCGCAGCCCGCACGCCCGGGCTCGGCAGAGTGGACGGCGCAGAGACAGCCGTGTGTGGATCAAATCACGGGAACAATATTATTGTGTTTGGCAAATTGGTCAGGATAAATTTGATCGAGGGGCAGGTGAGAATCACAACAGCTTGGTGATAATTCACACATCAGAGCCTGCCTGCTCACTAACATCTGGCAGGGAAGGGTCCAAGAAACTGTCAGGAGCAAACGTCGCCAACACAGTGTTTTATTATTAAACTTATTCCGAATCTTCTCAAAGGTTGCAAAAGCAATATTTCAATGTACTCTTTCTGGAGGGTAGGGAAAAAAGATTAATAAAGATGTTAGGAAGCTGAACTGCTGTGAGATTTGTTTAATTATTCCCCACAGGACTGCCCCAGCAATCTGCTGACATTTAGCCCCGACCTTGCAAATCCTCAGTAAATATTAATATATCAACTCAAACAGGGACCGTTGTTTCACTGGTTCACAGAGCTCGGAGAGATTCGCCACAGCAGTGAAAAATAATGTGCAGAACTGAGGAAGACGGGCCTCTTTGATTTCACCTTCTGCTGCACACATGAGCTGGGAGCACCAACAAAATGGAAATGCCGCTCCTTGGCCACAGCTGTAGGGTGACACTTCAGATGCCGCCGTTCCCTTTGTACAGCCTGCTGGAGTCGTCCCAAAACCACAGTGGCAAGAGATTAGAAAGGAGGCAGAAGGGGAGATGGAGAGAGCAGAAATCACACTCTATTATCTGGAAGAGGGGAAATTTTAATACTGCGGAAGGCCCGCCCTCCAGTCCAAGCCAGGAGGAGGCTCGGGGAGGGTCAGACCCCCACCCCCGCCCCAGCCCTGGGATCACCTCCCTTGCTGCCCTCCCTGACCCTGGTCCACACGCTTCCTGTGTAGATCTGAGACGGAAATGGTCTGTTTTGATTGAGAGTTTGCTAAGGGAAAACAAAACAAAACAAAAAAAGACAGGTGCTTTTCAATTCTGCCATACGTTTGTATGCATATGGGTTGGTGGCGGTGGCCTTTTTGGAGGTTTTTTTTTAGCCTTAAATTTAGATAACTATTACTGACTTATGCCCATATAAATGCTCGGAAATTCCTAATGGCCCAGTGCTTGCTGTGGGCCGAGGAAGCCTCCAATTCTTGGGTGCAGGAAAGGGGGCTTTGGGGCCACATTTGGCTTTCAGATGTACTGCGCGGCAGAGTTAATGCGTGATTAATTTTATTCATAAAAATGTTAATCACTTCATTGTGAGATCTTTTTAACATTCAGTGCAGCGAACACCTTTTTAATTTCTCTTGCCCACCATCTCGCAGATGTAGTTAATATTTTCACACATTGCTGCAGCTATCCGAGGAACTGGCAATTAACCATACGTTTAAAATTCAGTAACAGCGCAGCTACAGCAGCCACAAACAGCACGCAGAAGACAGAGAAAAGCGCACCAAGGCTGCAAGTGGCCAGCTCCGGTAATCCAGAGTGTTGTCACCCCCGCTGTCAGGTCTGGAGCCCAGTGTGACCTTCTAGGGAGCCGCCGAGGAGTCCCCTCCCCCCAGCGCCCGTACAGATCTTAAACCCGCAGCGCTGGAAATCGAGCGGGCTTCCCTGTCGGAAAGGGCAGCTTTAGAGTGGCATCGGCATTAAAAAGAAGGCCCTCAGTCTAGGAGATTTCGCCTGCCTTGGCGTTATTCCCACCGCCGCGTTGTGCCACCGAGCGCGGACCGCGTGGACGGTGGGAGAGTGGGACGGTGGGCGCGGCTGGGCGGCGGGGCGGGGACGGCGGCTCTAGTTGGGTGCACCGGTTTCCTCGGCCCCTGGCCCCTGGGCAGCCCAGCCATTGTGTCCCTGCATCCAGTCAGCGCGCTCAGGAGGATGGATAAATGGATTAGAGGATCAGAGACACCCGCTGTGTCTTCTGAAGCCAAACAGCAGGCACGGAGAGGACGGCCACTTGGCCCTGCCCGAGGGGAGGGGGGCGGTGACTGCAGGCCTCTGCCCCTCCTGCCCCGAAAAGACCCGAGACCCGCCTTTCCTTCAGGCGGTCACATGGTCCGGGGGAGCGGGGAAGTTAGGGACGTGGGCTGACTCCGGTGCACCCTCCGCGTGGTCATGCTTCAGGCCTGCAGCCCGGCTCCTGCGAAGTGGCCTAAGTGTCCGTGGCCTACCTGTCCTTGGGGCCTACCTGTCCGTGGGGCCCACTGTCGGGCGGTACGATGGAGACATCACCCAGGGGCGCTGCACCACTCGGGGTCAGGGACATCTTTTTTCTTTGCCTCCCCACTTAGGCCAAGGACAGAATCTCAGGAGCTCAGGGGACCTGCCGCGCCCCAGGCCACTAGGGTGACCTTCCGCGGGCTTTAGGCGCTTTGCCTTCTTGAACATTTTCCTCCATTGAAAACAAACATTAAAAATTATATTTTACGACTCCATTGGTATAAAGACGAATATGTTGATATTACATAGTAATACATTCTCTTCTACCTAAAAGTGACCTTGTTTTTCATTTGAAAATAAATTAAAGCATTTTCGTGGGCCCCTAAAAGTATCGGGCCCCAGGCCCGAGCTGGCAGGGGAGGGCCCAGCGTCGCGGGGTATGCGGCCCCCTGCGCTTGCCCCAAGGGGGACCATTCTCAGACCTCGTTATCTGCGCTGGGGAAGGGGCTCTGCTTCCAGCCGCCAGTCTCGGGGTACAAAAGGCCGCCAGCAGTCCCCACGGGATGACCTTTGGAGGCCTTTTAGCTGGGAGCCATAATTAGAGGCGCTCGCTCGGTGGGGAGCTGGAGAAGCCCCGCAAGTCTCTCTCCCCACTGAGCAGCGCAGGGATTGCTGCGGGGTTTTTCTTGGAGGCCATTTATCCGGCACCTCAGGGCGCAGCCAGAGGCTGGGAAGTTTCTGCGTGGGCGGGGCTGCAGGAAGCCCTCCACAATCTCAGGGTCCCCCAAACCCACTCACAGGGGATGAGAGACCCCTCAAGGAGTGGGCTTCGTCATCACACCCGGAAAGCGCCCCCCTCCACCACTCTGTTTCCCATGCTCCCACACTGTATTTGCCTCCCAGGGCCTCCCCAATCTCCTGCATGCCCACCCCAACTAAGGCCATATCCTCACTTGGAGGCCAGTGAGATGGCAGGACTCTCCATGGGGCCAGAGAAGTGGCAGGGCCACCAGGCATGTGCTCAGTGTCCTATACCCCAAAGCCACCTCCTCCAGTTCCGGGAGGCCCCAGAGCCCAGCTGACTCCAGACATGGTACTCAATCCTGCGATGTGGTCTAAGTTGCTGACCAGAGACCACCGGAGCCGCCGCCCCCCCCCCACCCCCCGCACAACGAAGCCCCGCCCCTCCGCGGAGCCCGCTGCCCCAGCCTTCTTACCCGCTAAGCCAGCGACTGTCCCTGCCTTGCTTCATTCCCTCCTTTTTGACCCCCATCGCGTCCCCACCAGCAAACCGGGCCCTGTCCCTTTCAAGAGCGCGTTCTTTGTTCCACTCTCCCCAAGTCCTTGTCCACAAACTGCCGCCCCCTACTCCATGTCTAGATGGGCGGATGGCAGCCAGAGGGGGACTGGCCTGGCCTTAGGTCCCCTGCTCAAGCGAGGGGTTGGAGCAGAGAGGCCAGGGCTAGCCCCACCATCCACATTGGGACCAAAAGCCAGCCCCAGAGTACCCCTTTCTCTCTCTCCCCCAGCCTTGCTGGCTCCCTCCCTCTCTCTCCAGCTTCCTTGCTCTCTGGCACAGTCCCATCTACAAGGACGACTGAAACTTTATAGGGCATGATTCATCGGGTGGCGCGCCCCTCAGAGCCAAGGCGCGTATTACATTAATCAGTGTCAGACCACTAAAACTGAGATATGAATATGAATTCTCCATATTGCAGGCGAGATAGATGTGCGGGTGAATATAATTGATCGGGGAGGGAGAGCAGGGTGGTGGGAGCAGAGAATTCAGAGGCTCCAGCAGGTCAACCACTGGGGTGCCCACTCCCAAGTCCTCAGCACGAGTGGCAGGGGTGGGGGCAGGACTGATGCAGAAGGGCTGCACCTCTGGTACCTCCTCTGTCACCTACGCTGACCTGGGCTAGAGCTGACAGGATCCCTGGACTGGATTTGTTTCCTGTCTCCATACCCATACACATCTCCAAAAAAAGCTCAATATAAAGGCAAATCCTCCTCCCTTTGGCACACAGCCTCTCTGTCCTGCTTCCCCTCCAGAGGGGGGCCCTGTGTCTGGAACATCAGTCCTGTGGACATCCTTAGCCTACCCTTTCTGGACATCAGTCTCCTCCCTCCTGGTCACAGAGCTTCTGCTACCTCCAAAACTGCCCCATGCAGCGTGAGAAAAGGAATACCTTTGCTCAGGCAGCAAGTTTCTCCAGAACTAACAGGGCTTTAGTTTTAGAGGCAAGGAAGTTTTCTGCATTTTCTAAGTCCACTCCCCAGATTATTTCAGGATGTGAAACACTGGGCACCGGGGGTGCTCTTCCTGCCCCTCCCTGCAGCACATCTAGGTTGCTGCAGTAACCTGGAAAGATGTAAACAAACAGTGCACAAAGGACAAAAATGCTCTTCAAGGGGCTCAATTAAAATTTCATTTCTAGCTATTCACTGGAGATATTCTGAGGCTGGCCATCTGATTTCTTTGCAAGGGAGCTTGGTGCTCTGGAGGGCATTCAGACCCTTCACCTCTAGGCCACTGCATTCAGTGCCAGTGCTGGCCTAGCTACCTCAGCAGACATGGGCAGGAAGGCCCAAATGTCTTGTACAGGGAAAAAAGAAGAATGGAAATAGGAGGTGTGCAGCCAGTAAATGCATGAACTGTCCTATGTGACTCAGGGAAACAAAGAGATGAGCAGGCCCAGGGCAGAGAACTCCAGGGTCCAGGCGAATTCCCCCTGCTATTTCCAGCAGTCACCTGGAAGGCTCTCCCAGCGCACCTGGGATTCCAGAGTACTGTGTATGTGACAGGAAGGGTGCAGGATGTGGCTGGGTAAGGCTCCTTAGGGGTGCAGTCTCCCTAGGGACATAAGATTCATTTAGCCCCAGTGGTCAGAGTGCAGTCTGAGGCCCCTTTCCAGGACCTTCGGAATGAGCAGCTCAGGGCCCTGATGATGCACGAAGCCCTAGCGCTCTAGCGTCGAGGACAGAAGAGGAACACCTCTCTGATGTACCAAGCCCCTTGTTGGACAATAAAACACCTGGCATAAAGCCCGGAGACCACTCCCTCCCATCAAATGCCAAAAGCCTACCCAGCAGGCTGGCACTCTCCAAAACACACATACAAGGGACATGTGGGTGCACACCTGGGACACAGAACAAGCCTCATCGCTACAAATCCAGGCTCGTGCCCAGGGAGCCCCCAGGCCCAGTACCCCAGATTTGCGCCACACCCCAAGAGCTGGATCCGCGCTGGTCACGGCCCCATTCCGCGTTCGGACCATAGAGGGCGCCGCGAGCACGTCCATTCAGAACGCTAAGCTGCTCCGGCGGTGGCGGCCCAGCCGGCCGGCCGGTCCACTCGGCTCCGCAGCCCGCTCCTCCCGGGGCTCCGACTCGCGCGCCCGCCCTCCGCTACGCCGCGCGCTTCCACACGCCGTCCGTCCACTCGCCCTCGGCGACACCTTTGGAGCCTCTTCTGCAGCTTTTCGTCCAGACTCGAGGGCCAGGAGAAAGCCTTTCCCTCTAAACGGACGGGGCACAGGGCTGGAGAAGGATGCGGGCGCTGAGAGGCGGACAGGGCGCCTCCTCGCCGTCTCCAGGAGACTTGGGCAAAGGTCCCCCACCCCGACGTCCCCTGCTGCCGGCTGCGTACCCAGTCCCCACGCGCAGCCCGGGAGCCCGCGGGTCTCCAAGAAGCTTGGGAAAGAGGCTGAGGCTCCGGGTTAGGGGTTAGTTGCGGGGAGGGGGCGGGGGGGGTCCTCTCCGACACCTAGGACTCGGCCTTGTCCCCACTAGACCGATTTCCCCCGCAGCCCACATCCTTGCTGGCAGTTTTGCAAATGTTTGCTTTCTCAGGTTTCCCGAATTCCACAGTCGTCTGCGCCCGAGGGCTCCTGCGGGGCTTCCGCAGAGCCTCTCCACAGTGCGGCGGCTGCGACATGCCCGGCTCTGAAGGACGCGGCCGGTGGCCCGGCTGTGCGCTGCTATCTCTCGGCTCCTGAAACGTTTCTCACTCGCGGGCGTCCTAGGCCAGCTCTGTCTCTCATTGTTCCCTAACTTAGCTCTAGCTGCCTTCTCCCGGCCCAGCCGCGGCCATCTGGGGCTTTATTTGCTCCTGGCTCGCTCGGCGAGCGCATCGAAGGACAGAAGACTCAGTCCTCCCAGGAAGACCCAAGCCCCCTGCCCTCCTTCTTGCCCCCCCCCCCCCCCCCGCCACCGCAGCCGCAGCCCCTCGTTCACACGCCTGGAGAATCCCCGCACCGCACCCCTGCCCGCCCAACCCGGGAGTTTAAAAACGCCTTCCAACTTTTCCACGTTAGATTTAAGCAAGTAACTAAAAAATACATCCAAAGCAATATTTCCTACTCCATTATTTCCACACTTTACCCAGAAAACGACCCGGCGCCACGATGCACTGTTTAGACAACTAGTTATAAATTGATTTCGAATCCGAAGTTTTCCTTTAGGTTTGTGAATTGAAATTCTTTCCATTTTTGCCCACCTTAAAAAAATCGTTTTATAAGCTGCCTAAAATTGAACTTATTTATATCCTGAGAAAGGCATGTACCAGATGATGGTATAAGCTTTGGAAAGAATTAAATTGGCGACGAGAAACTACCCAAGTGACAATATTAACAAATTCAGCATCAACCAATCAACCAAAAGTGCTTAAACACTGGCCTTTTGCGTGAAAACACACTCCGAAGGCTCTCTTGAGAAGCCTCTCTCCCCAAGACAAGTCCTCGGGCCCTGCCCAGGGTTCCAGGATGGGGCACACGCACCCTCCTCCACCCCACCCCCCACGCGCCTGGCCACACACACAGCAGCAGGAGGGGGGAGCTTCATTTCATTCAGTTTATTAGACAAAAATATATGATTTAGACAAGTTCGCTGACGCGCTATTTACAATCTGAGATCACTCTATATACAGAAAGGGAAAAAAGAAAAAAGAAACACGCACTGAGAGCGTTTACCGAACCGGATAATCACAGCCACCCCGAGCCGCAAAGGCCTGCGCCTGGACACGAGCTCGGCCGAAGGAGCCCCTTTCTGCGGAAAGCGATGGATGGGAGTCGTTGACGTCGTTGTCATATTTGTCCTTTACACCGGTCTGAAATATTTGTCTTAATTCCTCCCCCATTCCCTCCCTCCCCAACTCCTCCCCCCTCCCCCCGCAAAAGTAAAAGAAGACCCTCAATCAGGCTGACGGGAGGGCTGCTAGGATCCGCGGCGTTCCCTCCTGCGGGGCCAGCGAGCTGCAGGGGAAACAGCAAGACAGGAAGACAGGAGCTCTGTGAGTACGTGGACGCTGCGCCCGCGTCGCCGGTCCTACCAGCGGAGCCCGGGGCCAGGGTCGCCAGCCAGCCCGGCTCCCGGCTCAGAAGAATCTCAGGCCTCGGCAGCTCACCCAGCGTCCAGGCTGGAGGTAGCGCCCCTTCAAAGGACTGCACGATCCCCACCGCCGCCCGGCCTCGCTGCCCCAGGGCTCCGACTTCCTCCACCCCAACCCCTCCCCTATGGCAAAAGCAAACTGCACTCACTTGTCGCGTACCGGCTGGAAGGGCGACTTTAACTGCTGTGCAGGCGAATCCGGCCTGGGAACGAGGTCTCTCTCTGGGAGGGATTGGAAGAGGCAGAGGGTTAGGACAGGGAGCCGGTGGGAGGGGGCGCACAGGTGCGCAGGCCTGCTCCCCACCCACTCCTGCCTGCCTCTCTGCAGGGTAATGGGGAGAAACGCTCCCCCCTCGTCCTCCCACTCTCCAGCCCCTTGAGAGGAGCCCAGCTCTCTTGGGAGAGCCCCAGGCCTTGGCCTCGCTCTCCAAATCTCCCAATTCAGACAGAATGAAGCTCGGCCCAGGGCTCAGAGGCCCATGCTTGGCGCCAGCCCCGGCCCTTGCTACCCTTCTCCCCCACCTGGCCAGGCCTCCGTATTCCTAGCTGGGATCCAAGTGGACGCGGCTCCCTGGAGCTGTACCTGGGAGCGTGGGGCTGCTGCGGACCGAAACCTTGTCTCCGTGGAGCGCCCCCGCCGCTACAGCGACGGGTGGCTGCGGCGGTGGAGGTGCAGGAAGGTGCGGGCCGTGGGGCGCCGCATGGGGCGCGCCAACGCCCAGGAAGGAGCGCATATTGAGCAGGGAGCCCTGTGCGAGGAATGCGCCGTTGGTCCAGTTGGAAAACTTGCCGATGTGGCAGGTGTACAGTCCATGGCTGGGCAGGAAGGCGGGGTGTTGCAGCGGCGCGCCAGCGGAAGGCCCATGCGGGCCCGGGTGGCCTGCGGGCGGGGGCGGCGAAGCTTTGGGCGCGCCGTCGGGGCTGGTGGCCGTCTCAGCCAACGACCAGATCTTGGGCTTGCTGTGCGGCGCACCCTGCAGGCCGCCCGCTGCAGCGCCGGGGCTTAGCAGGCGCGTACTGCCTGGCTCTGGGACCTCCTTGGCCAGGCCCAAGGGCGAGTCTTGGGGCTTGAGCACGTCGGTGGCCGCCAGAGGCGAGCTCTGGTCCCGGGTGAGGGCGGCAGGGGCGGCGGGCGCGTGCGGCGCCTCGGCCTTGTCCTCGTCGTCCTCGTTGCTCTGGTCGCCATCATGCTCGTCGATCTTGTCGATGTCTATGCTCTCCAGGTCGATCTCCTCGTCGTCCTCGGCCTTCTCAGGGTCGCCCTCGGTGTCGCTACCAAAGAGGGCTCCGTCCTCCTGGTCCTTGCTCCGTGCGCCCCAAGTCACCTTGTTCTCTTTCTTGAGGCGCCGGCGCGCGTTGGCGAACCAGGTGGACACCTGCGTGAGGGTCATCTTAGTGATGATGGCCAGCATGATCTTCTCGCCCTTGGTGGGGTAGGGGTTCTTGCGGTGCTCGTTGAGCCAGGCCTTGAGCGTGCTGGTGCTCTCGCGCGTGGCATTCTTGGGCCGCCCGGGATCCCCGTACTGGAACTGGCCATAGGGGTAGTAAGCTGGCGCTGTGTGGGCTGCAAAGGTGGCAGGGTGCACCCCCGGGTTGTCCTTGAGTTCATACTGTGAGCCCTGCAGCCACAAGGCAAAGCCAGCAAGAAGAGAGAGGAGGGGGTGGAGAGAGAGAAAGAGAGAGGGAGTGAGAGGTGAATCCCCGAAGCTGGGAAAGACAGGGCAGCCACTCTGCAAGGCTTGAGGGGCTCTGGGCGCCCCATCCACTGGGGCACTCCCAGGCCTTCTGTCCGGCCCTGCTGAGCTCCCTAGAGCAGGAAGGGCCCCCAATCCACCGCTGGGGGAAGGGTGGAGAGAACAAGAGCAGACTCCAGGAACTGCTCTTTCACAGATCTTGGAGATTATTTTGTCACTCTAGAAAAGTTCCAGAAACCTGCCTCTCTAGAGGAGCACAACAGGAGCAGTGGTCCCCTAGCATTTCCCAGGGCCGTCCTCAGTCCTCACCACCGGCAGCTCGAGCAGCCCGGATTTCCAAGTGTATCTTACACTAGCTAGAGGGGAAAACCTTTTAACTGGACTGATAAAACAGGGTCTCCGAGCAGTAAAAAACCGAGAGCCTAAGCCTCCTCCCTTTGCCTTTGGGGCGGGGCGGGGTGGGGGGGGGGAGTGATGAAAATAATCCATCCCTGCATCCCTGGCTTTCTTGGGTAAAATCCACCAGTAGTTTAAAACGAAAGCACACTCCTTTGACCTCCCAAATTAATCTGCATCTAATGGTTCACCCGCACTTAAAGGTCTGCAGTGGTGACAGCTAATTTAAAATTTTAATCTTAGCCAACACCAACAACAATAACAAAAACACCATTTGTTTTTTTAAATACAAAAGGAGGGCTTATCCTGTAAAATATTAACGCGAGGGCCAGAAGCAGCCGCCTGCAAAGAGGGGAACCGGTTCAGTTTCCTAGGCCTCTTCTGGGTTACTTTATCTCTTAAGTTTGACTTTGATCTGCAGGGAGCAAACACAAACTGTTTGCAGGCATTTAGAGGCTCTGATTTATTTGCAATCAATATTCTTTTTATCATCAGTAGTAAAACAGCAAGTCAAATTATCCCATCAGGTTTTTTGGTAAATAACATTTTATCTTTCTAACAACCTCATTAGGCCTCATTATTACCATAAATTGCCCAGACAGATATTCACTCACAATTTTATCTTTTGACTTTCAAACACCCAATCATAGTGGCTGGGAAACCTAGGCCTAGAATCTGGGTTTGGATTTAGGCTTATTTTCCAAGAACAGGCAGGAGAGCTGGAGGAAACACACACACACACCTTTTGGGAAGGATTTTTACATATTAACCCCATAGTTAAAAAAAAAAAAAAAAATCAAGCCAGCCCTAGCTCACCTCTCCACAGCCACAATGGAGAACATCCTCACCAGCAGCCTCCCCCACCCCAAACAGAGTGGGCTTTCAAATGGCACACATCTGTATTCAAAATTTCTGTAAAAAAATATCATCCTCCATGTAAAAACAGTAGAGTTGCCATGCAACCAAGGCAACTCCGGGCTCGGAGGAAGTTGTACAGAAGATTTCTTTGACTAGTTTGGTAATTGTGGCCACAGAGACAAGGTTTCTGTGGCCAGATTTCGCTTTTGCCTAATCGTTGCGAAATGTATCATGCGCTTTTCTAATTATTATGTTTGTAATTGTAAAGACGACATTTCAGCCTCGTCTCTACTGGGAATTCTTTTTGAAAGGACACCTTGTAAATCTCTCGTCGCTGCCCGGGCGTCCCGGCTGCCAGAACAAAATGGGGGCTGATCTTTTTCCATGGCAGACGCGAAAGGCCGGGCCGCTTTCAGAGAAATAAATAGGCTTTCTTTAAAAAACTACAAGAAAAGTGACAGCAAAACACGCCTGGTTCGTTGCTCCCACAGAGTTGGCGGGTATTTAGTCCCAGTCTCTTCTTCAGGGAGTGGGGAGAATTCGGGGGTGCCTGGAGATTGCGTTACCCCTAGCGCAGTAACGCCGGCGGGGGCTGCCACCGGGCCTCCCGCGCCGCCCGCAGCGCAGTTCACGCGCAGCCCGGAGTTTACGCCCCGACCTTGCAGTCAGACCAAGGAAAATGGATCATTTGGACCCATACACAGGCCAATGCCCCTGCGGAGAATTAAATGTGCACCCCCGCCCCCCAACCCCGCGCGCGCACACACCCTCACTGGGACGGCAGACTAAGAGGACACCATTTATTTTAAGCCAAGGGACACTGTTGTCTTTAATCCTCCATTATGTAACTCGGGAAGAAAAGTGCTTTTCTTTAGGTGCAAATGAAATGAAAACTTTGGCAACTTACAAAAGTAAAAGCAAACACCATTTCAGACGCCCAGAATTATTTCAACTTAATTTTGTTTAATCTCAAATTCGCACACCCGCCATTAAGAGCTCTCTCTATCCGTCCGATCTATTGTTAGGATTATTTTGACTAACTACTAGGCTTTAAAGGGGTCCTCTCTGGCAAACTCGCACACAACTATCTCGGTTCTGCCAAAGAGGGAGAAAATCGAGTCTTCCCGACCCAGCCCAAGAGCTGAAGAGCTACGCGAGCGGCATCCACGGCCAGGAAGACGAGTCCTGCTGGACCCGGCGGAGCTGCCGGAGCCCATGGGCCTGCTGTGGCGCCCTAGCCGGTCCGGGAGAGTTTGTCCCCCACCTCCAGCGCAGGCAGCAAGTCTCAGGCCTGCTCCTGAGGTTTCCCTCAACTCTCGCCACGACCCCTTTCCTGGCTCGGGCCTTCTGCCTTCCCGGGCCTAGACGGCCCAGGCTTTTCAGGAGGGGCCTCTCCGCGCCCCTGTGTTACCAGGAGCATGGCCTTGCCGCCTGGAACTTGCCAGCAGGACCTTTCCCGCTCCTCGTGCGGAGCCAGGTCCACCCGTCATCTCTCCCGCCCGCGCGCCCGCAACCCTCGCCAGGCTCGCCCTGGACGCCTGAGACAGAGAGGAGAGGCAGTGGAAGCGAGGAGGGCGCGGGGAGGCCGGGCACACTCACCATCTGCGAGAAGAGGCTGAGATCGGCGGCGTAGGGCAGGAAGGCGCTGTAGTTGGGCGCACCCGCATAGGGTCCCGCCGCCGCGTACATGCCCAGCACTGAGGTGACGGCGGCCGCTCCCGCGCCAGCGCTCAGCTCCGCGGCCCCCGGCCGGCCCGACGAGGCAGCAGCTGCAGCAGCTGCGGCCGCAGCCAGCACCCCTGGGCGCTCGCTGCCGTAGGCGCCGGGCCCCGCGGCGCTCAGGTACTGCGGGTAGCCCAGCTGCGGGAAGGACATGTCCGCGGACTACGCGGCAGCGACAGCGGCGGGCAAGTATTAAAGGGGCAGGAGAGGGAGGCGGAGGCTGGCCGGAGGGGAGATCGGAAGGGACGCGACGTTGGGGGTGGGGGCGGCCGGGCGGCCGGGCGCGCTGGGGCCGGCCGGGAGGTGGGGGCCGGTCGCTGCTCCTCGGCCCGGTGCTTGCTGGCGCCCGGCTCCCGGCTGCGCCCGGATCCGCGATCGCGCGCCGACTGCGGCGGCCGCCCTCCGCTCGGCGGCGGGGCTTTCAGACACAATTTGAAGTTGATGCTTTGATTGGCATCCCCTTGAGCGCAGGCCCCGCCCCTGGCTCCCCTCCCGCCCCTTCCCTGCCTCCCGCCCGCCCGAGCCGGCCGCTACCGCCCCTCCCGGCGAGCACGTGGTGCCCCGCGCCGGCCGGACCAACTCCTCCCGCGGTGGGCGCGCGCGGCCGGGCGGCGGGTGCGGGCCCGGAGGCCGCGGGCTCCTTCCCGACCAGCCCCCACGGCTGTTTGACAACCTGTCGACACTGGTTTACAGCTGTCTGACACCGGGGTTGCAGTTTCGCAGCCGAGGTGTGTCCCCTTTTCTACAAAAACAACTCGGTGCCTGCTTTTCTACCGTTTGGGCAGCGAGAAGGGGCCGGCAGCCTGCGCCTGGGTGCCAATGAGAGCCCGCGCGGAGAGGCCTCTCCTCCGAGACTGGGGCTGCCTTGGCCTCCCCGGGACATCTTCGGCGGAAGTGCACCGGGACGCTCGCCATGCAGCACTAGATCAGCGTGGCGTGACACCCCGATGCGAGGCGCACGTCCCGGGGTCCCCACTAGGTATTAACCGATCGTCTGGCAATGCCTGGCCTCACTGCACTTGAAGAAGCGGAAAGCGGCTGCGCTCTGCGGGCTTTTCAGATTGTGAAAACTTTGAGAAAAGGCAAGCCCGCTGAGTTGCTTGGGGGAGCCAACGGACGCAGTCGCTGGCGGTGGGTTCTTGGGGGGAGGGGAGGGGATCTTCGGCGGGGAGGGGAGGGACTTCTTTTTTCGCTGATTAAGCACCGTTGCAGCCGGAGGGAAACATCCCCCCACGCCACCAGCGATGGGGGAAGCCGGCGTGGCTAGACGCGCTGGTTTGTCCACTAGGTGTGCAGATGCAGGAAGTAAACTTGTCTGGAGCGCGCGGACCCGAGGCGGTGCAGCGGACAGGCAGGGGGCAGGGCGGCCACTTGGCCCCGCTGCCCCGTGTCCCTCTTCTCCCTCCATCGCCCCTCTCCATCCTCATCCTCGCCGGTAGAGCTAGCCGACGCGGTCCAGCGCGGCGCGCTTGGGGCTGCCTCTGGGTCTCTGCAGGCCTGGTCGCAGCACTCCTAGGAGGGGACGCTGTGTGCACGATCCTCCCGGCCTGCCGGCACCGGGAAGGCTCTGTCAGACCACTTCTGCGTCCCGCTCACTTGGGAGGGGAGCGTGCACAGTTATCCGCCCGGGTCCCCAGGCCGCTTTGCGCGCCATCTCCTATGCAGCGGCCTGGGCTGGGAGTGCGCCCCCACCACTGCAGTCCCTGGAGCTGGACACCGCAGGAGTTTCAGCAGCAGACCGCAGTCGCCCTTAGTCTAGGCCCCATCGGGGCTATGGTATGAAAGCTACCTCTGGACCCCGGCATGCTGTGCTGCTGGAGACCCGAGCCACCGGTACCCTGGACCCTGGCTGGGCCTCCACCCCTTCTTCGCCCTGCATCAGTGCAGAACCTCCAGGCCTGGGACTCCTGCAGGCACAGGGGGGGCCCGTTTTCCAAGCCCGAGGACAGACACTGAGACATCGCCTATAATTAGCAACAATAATGCCCATAACAGTAATTACTAATTACCAGCTCCGAAATCAGGCTGGATTTCTCTGCTGTGAGTCAGATTTCCTTCCTATTCATGCTGCCCTCCCCAGCCGGCCCCCACACACTCCAGAACCCCCTTGCAACTGCCAGGGCTCCTTTCCTGCTTTGATTCGGGGGGTCCTGAGTGGACATTGCCCACTCCAACTCTGGGAGTCCCTCACTGCACCTTCTTCCTGTTCCTCAGTCCACCCCCAAACATCTCTCACCCCAAGATAGACCTCGGACTTGAAGCCCCTCTCCTCTGCCCAACGTTTGCAGGTGAGTCACTGTCTGAGAAATGGGCCAGCCCTGCCACTGTCCTGTTTAGCAAACTCCAGGGTCACATTTCAGTGTGACAGGTAAATACAGGTGAGATCAGCCCTCTTGTGTGAGCTGGAGAATGAAGTGGAATCTAAGTCCAGAGACATTTCTCAGTCTCAGGATTCAGCTGCACTGATTGATTGATTGATTGATTACTTCCTTCCCACCCACTTAGCACAACTACCCACCCCATCTTCAGGTCTCAGGGCATCCCAACTGGGGTCACTCCATATCTGTCACCTTGTGGGGAGGCAGGATGGGGAAGGAAAGGCTGTCTTGCCCCGAGGCCAGCTGGCTGTGCCTCTATTCTGGGTCCTGGCTGTATCACCTCCACTGTGGGCATGAAAAGAGGGAAGGCTCCTGAAGACGCCGGGGAGGTGACAAGGAGGATGTGACTGGGCCCTACCTGGAAACTCCCCTGTGAGCCCCGCCAGAGACCTGTGCAGTTCCCGGGAACTGGCCCTACCAAGGCCTGTGTACTCAAAGCTCGCTCCCTCTGGAGCAGCCTAGGACACCCGGGCTCTGCGTGCAAAAGGCTGCACCTGAGTCCCTTAGGCTACACGTCAGTTCTAGGAGGTCCTAGCAGAGCAGGCTCTGACTCACCTCCTCCCTTCTTTTTCCTTGGCCCTTAACCAAAAAAACTTGTACCTAGAACACTAGGAAGCAGCTGGGAGAGGGAGAGACAGGGAGAAAAAAATGTCAGCCAAGCATCTCATTGGAGAGGGGGAGGAGCGGAGAGGGACCCACTCATGGAAGAGTTGCCCAGAGTTTCATCTTGCCGGCCCTGCCCCTCTTTCTTGCATCACAGGGTTAAGCGGGGCCAGAGCTCCATGGCCTGTTGTCTGGGATCCTTGGGCCTGACTTGAATATCCTTTAAAGAGAGTCCTGACTTTCCCCTGGAGGGGCTTTCCTGGCTCACCGACTTAGCCTCTCTGGAGTCCCAGACCATCCCTCTGGTGGCTCCTGGGGTGCCAGGCAAACAGGAGGGGTCACCCGGGTCCTGCAGGGTCTCTCGGGCACCAGAGTGGGGGTGCCCTGTGGCTCCATCTACTTGGCCATTGGAAACCGAATACCGAGGGCCCCAGTTGCACTGTGCTGGATCGCCAGCCAGGAGGGATCCGCTCAGTCACACCCTCAGCCACGGTCCCTGCCCGGAAAGGGGGTGGCTCAGACAGGCCCAGCAGCGCCTCAGGAGGCTGTCCTAGGCCTGAGCGGACCCAACTCGGTCGCTGCCTGGTCGTCACTGTTTGGGAGACGGAGCCAAAGATCCGCGCGGAGCCAGACCTAGGGGTCGCTGCGCGGCAGGACGGGAGCTCCGCCTGACCTGCGTCCCCATCCGGTCTGGGAACCTTAGGACAGGAGCGCCAGTGCGCCCTGGACCCCAGGCAGTTGGCCTAGCTCACCGGTCAGCTCGGAGGCGGCGGGCGGCTGGTGGAGCCCAGGTCTGGGATGCACCGGGCTTCGCCTTGCAGCTGCGGGCGCGTGGAGCGCGGTTCCGAGGCGGCGCTGGAGGGAGGGACCCGCCGAGACAAGGGCCCCGGGTGGCGGGAGGCGGGGGACATTCGTGAACAACGCGCGCGGTGCAGCCAGGTTGATTTTTAAGCAGGTTTTAAGGTTTGACGGAAAGTTTACTTGCTCATTGTTATTTTTGTTATTAATTACTCGGGAGGTAATTAATTAGATGGGAGGGCACTGTCGTCAGTGAAAAAGACCAAGGTCTCCTTTTCTCTCCCCAACCCCGCAGCAACCCTTAGGGTGAGCGGCCTCCCCACCCATCCCTGGGGCATATTTACAGGAGGAAGAGATTAAACCCAACAGCCTCTTCATTTACAATTTTATTTCTTGGGAAATAATTCTTCACTGATGTCAAGCTCTGCCATCGGGGGTCTCAGATGGAGAGGAGGCAGCTCCAGGCGACGTCCTCACCCCCAGAGCCACCTTTGGGACCAGCCTTTGGCGCCCAGGACTGGGCGACGCAGACCCATCACGGGGAAGCAGTGGGTGGCACGTGACCTTGGTCGCCTGCCTTTCCAAGTGGCCATTCTCTGCTCCACCGATGGCAGGGCTGCTGCGCTGGGCCGCGGCCCGACTGCGGGCCTGGGAGCTTCACCTGGCCAGCACCGCGCCAACCCCAGTCGGGCCCTGGGCCCAGACGTGCGCCCTGATTTATGAGTCTTGTTAAATACTCATTAGGCTGCGCACCTTCCTCCCCCAGGACCTGGGAAGCCACCTTGCTCCACGACAGCGAGGCAAGGGTTAGACCGTCCCTAGCGGCTGAGACGCGCGGGGGAGCGCAGCTGCAACCAAGCTACCAGTAGGCACCAAGTCAGGACCCCAGATGGTTCCAGCTGTGAGGACCCCATGGCTCCCAAGCCCCGACCCCTGAGTGCCCGACAAGCCATTGCTCGCCACTCCTAGCAGGGCGCGACTGCCTCTGGTGACCCGGGGCCGAAAGTAGCACACAGAGAGCTCCCGAGGGCGCGGGGCTGCGGGGACTCAGCGGCCCGCGCAGCGCTCCTGACCGGACTCGTGGAGTCGGTGCGCGGGATCCCACGCAGTGAGCGACTCCGGGAAAAGCCCGGAAGGAAACGCCCAGAGCGAAGGACACAGGACTGTGGGAGGCTCAGGGCGCTGCCCTTCGGGGAACTGAAAACCGAGGCCTCCTTGGAAGGAGGTTTGCGCTCCCCTCCCGGACGCTGCAGGCGGGCTCTCCACAGGGGCCTGAGTTTCCCGCCAGGCAGGGCAGAGGAGTGGACCGCAGTAGTCCAGCCATTAGAGCCGCTATGACGTCGTCCCTGAGTGTCAAAGGAAGTGAATTACATGCGTGTGCACACACGTAAATATTTTATAAACCACCCCTTAATTAACCAGATCATTTCCATTATGCCTCCAATATGACCAACAGCAATGGTGGGAGGGTTTTCAGGGTGTATAATTTGATGTCACCAGACGGTTGCTCCGGGGCAGAAGCACAATCGCCATGCCAGCTGCACTTGTATTTATTTGTTTTTCTGCCTTGTTCCTGTAGGGCTCCATTATGCAGTTTTTAATTAGTTTGTGTTTGTATTTCACCCGTCCCAAATCAATGCCATCCCGAAGCAAGGCGATGTAAATTCTTGCAGTACAGGTGTAGCTGCCTGCTCTGGTACACTAGCAAGCGTGTGTCTGACAAATGAAAGCGGGGCTGCCATGCAGCCGACTGTCAGCTCTCTCTCCAAAGGCACAGATCAAAGCCAGCTGGGACTTCTGCGCCCCCAGTGAGCGCCTTGGTGGCTGTGACTCCTAATGCCATTGCAGGGGACTTGGCAGAGAGCAGCGTAGGGGACAAAGTGACTCTTCATTTTGCTCAGGTCCTTCGATCTTTGGGCCAGCGCTGGCCTCTGGACCGCCTTTCACTTGGGGCCTTGCCAGCAGGGCTGCACCGCCTGGCTGTGCGCCCCTGCACATAACCCAGCACCTGAGAGAGAGCCCTGTGACTTCCTGCCCGGTTCTGCTAACCCTGAGTTAGAGCCTTAAAGGCCCGCTTATTCTGGAACGTCTGGACATGAAACACCCTCTTCTCCCCATGTTGTGTTTGCTGTCTCTTCCTTCTTGAAATGACCTCTGTGGAGTGCTTGTAAATCTATTCTCCCAGGCACTGGAGAATTCTTTCAAAGCTTTTTTTTTTTTTTTTTTTTTTAATCGAACAAGAGATTGTTCATCTTTAACTAGGCCACATAGAAATTATGATTCAACAGCAGTTTATATTTAATTAGAGTAATCTCAACTTGAATTTAATTACCTAATGAATTATTTGTTTAAAAGGTAGAACGTCTTGTTTGCCAAGTACTGTGCAGACCTCTGATAAGAACTTATGTTATAAGGACATCACAGGCATGTTTACGGGTTATATTTTAACCCTTTGAGTCTGTAACTGTTACGGTACTCACACAAAAACTAAGATGCCTGTGGTCTGTTGCTATTTTATCTCAGAACTCATTTCATGTTGCTTTCAGTGCCATTTCCCCCCTCCTGGTGAAGCCAGGACAGTTGTCTATTAGAGAACTCATTTTATGTTTAGTCTTTGTAAGGAAGTGGTCCATCCTTCAGGGAAACTCCAGTCAATCTACTGGGCCTCAAGCCCCTGCCCCCGCTCCTCTCCCAGCCCAGCAACTCTGGGTCATTCCCACTAGTAGCAGGAAGTCTTTCCCGGAGTTTATCAAACTTACAGAAAGGGAACTACCACATCCCAGACATTTACCTTAACCCTTAGTTCCAAAACTGTGGAGTAACTTCATTTCCTCTTTCTATCCAAAAGGAAGTGCAAATAACTCCAAGGCATGCTATCCTTTGAGAGGCTCTGAGGCAAACTTGTTTCCAGGTAATGCCAATAGTTGGTGCATCTAATGCAACTTCAAGACTTTTCTATCCCTGCATGATGGAGTTTCACCAGGGAATGAATATATGGGGCTAGAGAGGGGCAGAGAGCATGTCACCCTCTCATTGTAAAGAAAACAGGAAATAAGAACACCTCAAATCAACTTGGTTGAACTTCAGTTATTTTTATTAATATTTCAATAATGTAATAATTTGTATCAATATTTCAAATAATTTAATTGCAGGCTTGGGCACTATTGTCACATAAATATTGAATGTTATTAATATAATGTGAAACAGAGTAGGAATGGGCTTATAAGAAAAATACAACAGTTTTCTAAGAATTATTAATTTTTGTTTCTTTTTTATGATTTTTATCATAGCTGTGCATTTTGAAATTGACGCTCTAACAAGCAATATTGGTTAAATTATAATGTAAACTTAATTATATTCAATTATGGTTACAGTAGCATCTTTCTTCCAAAGAACCAGATCTCTGTGAATGCATATGTAACGCTCATTTATGAATTTACTTCACATATTCTTCCCAATAACCACTGACAGTAACAACCAGAGTGGATGTGTGATACCAGTTTAGGAATGATAATACATTTCTCAGATCTGAGCAATCCAAGCATGATTTCCTAACAAAACTCTCAAAGGAAATTATATGTGTGGGATGGGAGGAGGGAAAATACTAAATGGGATATTTGTGTTTGACTCTTCCAAAAATGTTTGAAATTTAGACCAAATGCTGTTTTATCTCCCCTAACTTCATATGAGCCCTCAACCATTTATACTGTTAGAGATAAAAGCCTTCCTTTGAGATATTCCTTAAAAAAAAACTACTGCCAAATGTGTGCCCACAAAGTGCATCCTATGGAGGGGGTTTAGCGCATTCCAGGTTCCCAGCGGGTGTGCACCAGACTTCTCGGGTGGTGGGTCATAGTCACTCTCTGGAAGAAAGTGCTTTTCCACAGCCCCTGTCAATGGCTGCCCTTCCCAGATGCTGCTTTTGGTAGAAGCAAGTTCAGAGGAGCCTGCGGAACCCGGCACATCTCCTCGTCTGCGGGGGCAGCTGTAACCAAGTGCCACAGGCTGGGGGGCTTCAGTAACAGACATTTATTTTCTCACAGGTCCAGAGGCCAAAAGTCCAAGGGCAAGTCGTTGGCGGGGTGGCCCCTGCAGGCCCCTCTCCTCAGCCCGCAGGTAGCTGGGCTGTGTCCACATGGCCTTCCCTCTGTGCCGCAGATCCCCGGGGTCTTTGGGTGTACCCCAACTTCTTCTTTTTGTCAGCACACCAATCAGATTGGATGAAAGTCCCTGCTAAGGGCCTCATTTTAGCTTCATCACCACTTTAAAGGCCTTACCTTCAAATGCAGTGGCATCATGCTGTTCTCAAGGTTAGGCCTTCAACATACCAATGGGGGGCTTGATTCAGCCCCTAACTGCATCCTTGGCCATCTGCACCCCCGGCCCCGAGCAATGCCAGAGTTCAGTAGCTGGGCTGACAGCCACTTCCAGCACTGCGACGTGGCCTTTAGCTTTGGGACAAACATCTTAGAAGAAGCTCTAGAGTTTCCCCTCTTCATTATTAAATAAAAATACGTCATGTTTAAAAGGATTATATTATTCTGTATAATAAGACCGTTCCATATTGGTTATTATCAAAGGTTAAATTTGCCATCCTGATTGAATTTATTCATCTATAAATGGACTTTTGAGTTTGTCCAGTTTATAAACTCTCTATGCAAGAAGGGCTTTAGATTTGAAGACAGATCACTTGAGAAAATGCGTTTTATCCGGGGCCCCAAGAGACTTCTACTTCTTCCCTGTAGACTCCCAGGCAGTCAACAAGCCGGCAGGATCCTTTGTGCACCAAGGAAGCTGGTGTGTTGCTCCTGTTCCATGCAATAGATGTGTCAGTAGCACTATCTTGATATCATTTCTGGCATGAAATTTTAAAAGCTGTCATTAAGCCCCATTCCCTAGGTTTTGCAAAGGGGAAAGCCAACAGTAGTTAAGCCCATCACGTGAATTCCCCTGGGTCCCAGGGTCGAAGCTCAGTGCATGCACGTTGGGCTTGGCCAGGAAAGAATTGCCATGAAGACAGAAAATGTGAGTCCTCTCCTGTCTTTCACCAGCCGCCGCCTCCCGGCCACAGATGCATTACCACCACGGCAGTGATCCTGGAGACAAGGGACCAGCGATCATTTTACAAACTGAAGACCTTGTGACATTATCTCTAGGGTTGAGTTAAGTGGTTTGTCTAAGGTCGCTCAGCAAGTGTGTAATAAATCCAGGATTAGAACCTTGGCACCCCGTCCAACGTCTGCATGCTGGCCCGGGGCAGACAGACTTGCTGATCTCCTGACGTAACCCTCCCAGCAGCGTCTCCTCCTCCGCCCCTGCGCGCCTGCTCCTGGGTCAGCTCATAGGGTTACAGGCTGTTCCCAGCTCCTCACAGCTTTTCCTTCCGGGTCCTCTCGCCATCCTTCCCTTCCCGCCCTCTTTCCTCCCTCCTTTCCCCTTTATTCATTTATTCACTTAATCCTTTGTGGAGAACCACTGTGAAAAAAGACAGCATCTTCTGCTGTGGGGGGAGCTAAGGTAAATTAGACAGCTGCCTAAGCATCCACGATGAACGTCTAAGTTAGACAGGTGGAACATACAGGCCCCCAATTATTCGCCAAGGCAACACTAAGCACTAGGAGGGATACATGATTACTACATTTTTGTCTCTCAGCTTCACGTCCCGCCTCTGCGCGAGGCTAGGGCTCTGGAAGCCCATTTCTGCAGGGCCAGCTCCTCTCTCTAGACTCTGCCGAAATGGGAGGGGCATGCAGAGGGAGCCTGCAGGGCAGGTGGAGGGAGAGTCAGACCCTCAGGTCCCCTCTGCCACCTGGCAGCATGGCTGCCTCCCAAGCCTGAGTCTGGGTTCTGCGGGCCCCTCTTTGTGCCTGTCCTTTTTCCGTCACTCCCCAGCCCGGCTGGTAAATGTGCTCTGCATTTGCCTCTGCAACTTCTTCCTGCTTTGTTTTTGCATTTTCAGGTAACTAGATTCACTGCAATGTATTAGTTTGCCAGAGCTCTTGTAACAAAGCTCCCCAGGCCAGGGTCTTACATGGCGGAACTTACTGTCTGGCAGCTCTGGAGGCTGGAAATCCACGTCCAGGCGTCAGTGGGGCTGGTTCCCCTGGAGGCTGCGAGGGAGAACCTGCCCCACACCTGTCCCCTGGCTTCTGGAGGTTGCCGACGGTCTAGGTGTTCCCTGGCTCGTAGGTACCTCACCCCCGTTGCTACCTTCATCTTCATGTGGTGTTTGCCCAGCATGCTGTCTGTGCCCCAGTGTCCCCTTCTCATAGGGACATCAGTCTTATCAGATTAGGGCCCACCCTGCTCAAGTCTGACGTCATCTTAACTAATTACATCTGCACCAATTCCATTTCCAAATAAGGTCACCATCTGAGATACTGGGGATTAGGATTCAACATATGGATTTTAGGTGAACACAATTGAACCCGTAACAATGCCTAGGTTATAATTCTTCATATTAAATTTTCTCTATCCAAAAGACTGGCATCACTTCTGTCTCCTGATTGCATCCTTACCGATGCAAGGGATCTGGACTTCGGGACTCAGAGGACAGAGTGATTAATTCTGTCAAGGAGGAGCAAGTGCATTGACCTGTGACCCGGCTTTGGAAGATGACTTGGATTTGGGTAGGGAACGTGAGTAAAGGGTATTCTGTGGTCTCCGCCACGTCTCAGGAACCAGTGTGTTGGCCAAGGCTGCAAAGTGGAGTTTATTGAGGGCTTCAGTCTGGGGACATGGTGGTCTAATCAGAGTGGATTTCTGTAGCATAGAAATGAGTCCAGACTTTATTTTCTGGGCAATGAGGAGTCATCAAAGCACTGGAGCAGGACAAGATTTCACGTATAAGAGGAGTATCAAGAAGTTGATTTAGACCACAGCTGTAGGACTGAAAGAACATCTGGCAATGATGGTTCTGCATTTCAGCTCAAGTTCATGGTGTGGTCCTGTGAAGAGCCGGGACTCAGAGGCAGACCTGGGCCCAGCTGGCTCCACCAGCCACATGCGTAAGGGGTGTTTCCCCTGGCCTGGGCCCTCCCGAGTGGAAGTGGTTGGCACAGGGGCAGGAAACGTGCCCTGAGCCATGTGGATGCTTTTCTTGGAAGCACATTCAGAAGCCTCGACAGGTGGGTCCAAGGAGCCCAGATTGGGAGGACAAGGGGACCTTTTCTCCTCATCCTTAGACAGAACCACTCCAATTTCCTCATTTTACATATTGAAATTCCAGATAAGATTTTGTTTGAACAAAGGATTTTTGTGCCTAGATATGGATTTGAAAAATCCCTGGAGAACATGATTGTCAGAGTCCTGATTCTGTTATCTTCAGCTGATTTGGTGATGCTAAACCTCCAAATGTTTGTGAAACCCGAGTGTGAACACATCTCCTTAAGGGGTCAGCGCCAGTGGGTCCCCTGTACATGCATAGAGTGTCTAGTCGTATCCCTGCTATGGAATTCTTAGATATTTGGTTGATTCCTTATGATACATAAAATGTTAAATTAAACAGAAATCTGGAATGACAAAAAGGAACAAGGAAAATAATGCTGTTAAGTAATTGCCATTACTATCACTGTTAATTCTGATGAAAATAATACATGTAAGCCTTGCATTGGCATCAGAACATTGAGGCCATAAGACAAAGACAGCATTAACAGTGTCGTCAGAGGGAGGACAGAGGCAGTGGTTATAAAGTAGAGCAACCTGTGCTGCATCACAGAGCACCCAGAACACTGCCCAGGAGGAATAATTCAACAGCGCAGGAGAAAATGATGCTTCTCTCTCCACAGTTTCCTTGCTAACTCCACACACACATGTAATCTACACAGAGCATATATTGGCTACCACCAGCCATACGGCGAACTCAGTGTCAATTAAGTAGCAGTAACATTCACCGGGTGTCAGGCAGGTGGGAGCAGGGGAAGGGGCATATTCACACCTAATGGGTGCAGTGCCACTGTCTGGGGAATGGACACGCTTGAAGCTCTGACTCAGGTGGGGCAAGGACAATATATGTAACCTAATCATTTGTACCCCCGTAATATGCTGAAATTAAATAAATAAATAAAAATGCCCTGACAAAGAAATGAAAAGAAAGTCAAGAAAAGAAATGTTATCAATGACCCTGGGCATGTTCACTCAGAAATAAACTCTGTCATGCTTGCAGTAGGTCGGTTGCTTCACCTGCATGGAGGAAGAGGAAGGAAGGGAACATGCTTCTGCTGCAGTTTCCTGAGTAGCTGGGCAGTTTAAAGCCTCATCAAGTCTGTAGCCTATTTCTGGACAGCTTGCACCTAACTTAATTATGTCACTCTGCCACCAGCTTATGTAAGAAGTTAAATAAAAGAATCTCCATTAAAACCTTAACCTGTCTAGGGAATGGACACAATTGAAACTCAGACTCGGGGGGATGGGGAGGCATGGGCAATATATATAGCCTGAACTTTTGTACCCCCATAATGAGCTGAAAAACAAACAAACAAACAAACAAAAAACCTTAACCTTAATCCTCTTCCCTCCAGGAAGATTTAAGGTCTTATCAGAAGGGATATAACTTTGCAGAACAGCGTTGGTACAACTCTATCAGTCCGTATGCGGGAATATCTATTGTTACCCAAGGATGAAGCCTTTACTCCTCAACACTTGTTCTCTAATATCTTGAAACACTAAAAGCTTTTGACATATGTTTGCTTATTTCAAGAATTTGATTGTTGTTGACTTTCTTTAAATTATTCTTTGTCCATTAAATTACCTGTTTCCTTTTTATCATCAGGCCAATCCATCTAGGGAGAAACCACCTTCTTCAACCCTTACTACCTGTATTACGATTCTCCAGATAAACAGAACCAACAGTAGGTACTACTGAGATATGAGAGATTTATTATGAGGAATTGGTCCATACCATCATGGAAAAGAAGTCTCATGATACACTCTCTGCAACCTGGAGACCCAGGCAAGCCCACAGTGTAATTCCAACTCCAAGTCTGGAGATCGGAGAACCAGGAGGGTCCGTGGTGTAAGTCCCAGTCCCAGGGCGGGAGCAGACCTAAGTCCCAGCTCACACAGGCAGGTGGGAAGCAAAGGAGGTGTATTATTTTCTTCCTCTGCCTTTGTTCTATCTGGGCCCTCAGGGGTTGGACGGTGCCACCGCTGTTGGGGTGGGCAGTCTGCTTGTCTGAGCCCACTGCTTCAAATGGTGACTTCACCTGAAACACCTTCACAGAGACACCCAGAGCTAGTGTTTGACCTGGGCACCCCATGGCCCCGTCAAGTGGACACATGAAATGAACCCTCACACTGCCTGACACCAGGAAGGCAATCCGCAGAAGTCCCCAAAAGCCTGATCAAAATGTGTTGGGCTTTCCTGCCCATCCTTTAGTCTGTCCACCCCTGGACGTGTTTTCTCCTGGAGCCCTGCAGCTCATTTTAGTTTAGCTCATCCTTTACACAGCTGCCACAGTCATTTACTGTGAACTGTCAATTATATCTCAAAAAAGACTGTGAGATCTAGTCTCCCCCTCCCCAGTTTAAGTCCTTAGAATCACCCATTGGGATCATTGCCAGGACCCCTGAGTCATCTTCCTTCCGTCATCTTTTATTCTCTGGTGCACTAGTCCTTTGGCCACCACAGCCACACTCATTTTGTTACCCTGCTAAAATACCCTCGGCTTTCTCTTGGCGAGAACGAGTTCTGTCACCTGATGTGCCATATGTCAACCTCGGTGGTCGAAACGCATCAGCTGAGGCTTGAAAGAAGTGAGCACCTGCAGGTCCATTGTCTTCATCTCATAGAAAGTTTGTTTTACTGCAGTCTAGGGTTTGCTTCAGAAGCAGGGAGTGCTTTGGTGAGACATGGGGTTTGGGTGCAATATGGGATATTATTACTATTTATTCTTCCACTTCCAACCCAAAATTCTCAGCCCAGAATTGGCTTCTCCTGTCTAAGCCCATCTTTTATTCTCTCATCTTCAAAATCCAGGTGGAAAGCCCCTATATTATCCTAGAATTCTAAAACCTCAGAATCCCTTGAAAAACAGGTTAAAATTCCTGGACCTTGCCCAAAGATATTCTGATTCATTAGGGATGGGATTGGGTCCAACATCTGAATTTTAAATAAGTACATGAGATGATTGAGGTTCAGGGGGTGGAGAAAATATTTCATGAAATAGAGTCCTAGACAGGGTTTGATCCTTCAACCCAGGGGACATCAATGCATTCTGCTAAATACTCCTAAATCCAGCTTTAGTGCCTGGCCCTGGCACCCACCATCACGGATGCAATCCCTTCTAAAGGTGTCTGCTGTCTCTCTGGTGGCTCCTCCACCCACATTTCCCTTAATTTTTTTCTTTTGCTTCTTTACTGGCCTCAGTACTCTTGTGAGTTCTGGTCCACCGTTTATCTCAGTCTACACACCCACTGCAGAAAATCTCAGCACACCCTGGGCTTTAAACCTCTATCTCTAACGCAAACCTCGGCCAAGAGTTACAGACGCCCATCTTCACGCACATTTGACCCCCTCCATCTGACACCTGCAGATGCACCTGCTCCTCTTCCTTCCTCTGTTACCCCAGTGAGAGACGCCGTTGCACATGAAGTAGCCGAGATCCTGGCAGCCAGCCTGGCGCCTCCTTCAGGTGTACATCTGTCTTGCCTGACATCCACTTGTCCGAAGATTAGTTATTGAGCACTAGGTGTTCCTGGCAATGGACCAGCTCTGGGGACGGATGGTAAACAGCAAACAGGAAAGGGGGCCCTCGTGGGGATATCAGACAACACGTGACTGTGGAGGTACGTGCCTTTCCAAGGTTTCTCTTCTCCTTCAGCTCCTAGGAGTGGGGTGACTACATGTTCCGGTTTGCCAGGGACAGTCCCAATTTATGCCTTCTGTCTCCATGTCTCGCTGGCTCCCACGTTTCCCTTTCCAGAGTGTCCTGGGTTGACAATAAATCATGTGGTCACCCTGTCAACATTTTTTTTTACTTACATGGACATCCTCAACAGCCTGGGGTACTGTCATGGTTTCCTAGAAGGTCTCTCTGCCTTCAGTCTGGTTCCATCTTCCTCACCTTCCATTCTGCTTCCAGAGTTTCCACTCATAACTGACCAAATTATCCCCATCAAGGTAGTAGTGATCCAGTTTTCCCACTGCCTAGAAAATAAGTCCAAAGTGCTGAGCAAGGCAGAGAGGATTCCAAATGGCTGTTGTGGTTCCTGTCCACGTTTCCGACCCGTCCCTGGCCTATCCTAGGTGTGTCCTTTATTGTACATGGGCTTCCACCACCTCCTGCTGCTCTAGGCCTTGGGTTTCCTTTTACTTGGAAGTCGGTTTCCCTTCCCAGCCTGACCAGTGCTGGCCCCTTGCCCACCAGCGACCACAAGGACCTCCAGCCGCTCCCAGGGTTCCGGGGGGAATCGTACCCTCTGCAGGCCATGCGGGAAGTGTGGTGTGCTTGTCTGCAACTTGAGTTTTCCCAGAAACAATGGCTTGCCTATTTTTTCTCACCAGCACATGTAGATCCCCATGACGTTTTAAAAACTGTTGCTCAGGAACACAGAGCCTGAATGTGCTATAGTTTATTTGATTAACTCCCTATTAAAGGGCATTTAAATGGCTTCTAATTAGTCATTACTGCACATGGGCTACAGGGGCTGCTCTCGCATGTGTGTTTCTGTGTCTCTGTGTAAGTGTTTCTTGAGGGCACTTTGCTGGTAAGGCTTCTGGTTGGGGACAGTGTCCGTGTTCCCGACGTGACTGCCGCAGAGATGAGTCTGCCTGAGATCTGGGGGGCGGGGGGTCAGCCTCCCAGGGACGGTGACTCCTGGTGTGGGAGCCCCTGGCCCTGGTGAGATGGAAACCTCAGCATCGTGTGCTGGGGGCTGCTCCTCCCTGCCCGTGTCTGTCACACCCACGGGCAAGCCTGGCAGAAGTGCGAAGGGTGCCAGGGACCAGGAGGCACCTTCAGGGAAGCCCCTCCTGGAATGAAGGGACAAGCAGAGGGCACTTCCTGAGGGTGGCAGGACGGATGCCTGCGCTGGTGCTGGTGTCCTGGGCCAGGCCCCCCAAGGTCACAGCTGAGCACCGAGGAAACAGGATTCAACCTACAAATGGGCCACTTGCCCCGTGTCTAAGTGTGGGGGTCTGCAGGCACGTCTGCTTCTGGGCCCTGCGGGAGATGCACCCCAGGGGCCATGCACCCCAGGGCCATGCACAGGCCAGCGAGGAGGAAAGAGGGGCCGAATGAGGCCAGCCACGGCAAGAGACAGGCCCTCCAGCCCCAGCATGGCCCAGGATCCTGCCGTCCCCAGAAGTACATCTTCCTGCCCGAACACTGAAGAACCAGAAATGTTTATTGTGTCATCCAAGTTCCTCTGCTGTTGGCATATTGTGCCCTGAATCCTACTGGAGGATCCCTGGAGCACCGTATCCTGGAGTTTGTCACCCAGAACAGGCGGCTGCCTGGTGTTTGCAGAGCCTCTGCTCACACATAAAGCAAAAGGTGGAGCTTTCCGCTTGGAGCTCTCCGACCTCCCATGGGTTTGCTGTTTGGAATGAGCCCGCGACAGTGACGAGGCCCCAGGCGCGTCCCGCGGGCAGCCGCCCCCAGTGTGTGCGCAGAGTCAGGCGGCAGGGCCCCTCAGAGCCTGTCCTGCCCACGCTGGGAACCCAAGCTGCTCTGTAAACACCACAAAGAAAACGTACCGCAGGCTTTATAAAACACCTAAAATAATGTGAAGACTGATTTTTGGGAATTACCTGTATGTGTGTTGAAAACTTAAAACCTCAAGGACTTGCCGCTGAGGATTTTTGGCCCCGGTTTTGTGTGCAAGGTGCCAAGGGCACACACAGCTTTCCCTCAAGCAGGGTTACATAACAGATTGAAAGACTGTCCTTGAACAAATATTTATGGGGTGACGGCCACAAGCAAGACATGGCGCTGGGCTTTGGAGCCAGCACTCGGGACACCCTGTCCACCGACATCGAGGGCCCTTCGAATTTCCCCAGGTGAGATCCGGCAGGATCTTCATCCACAGAGGAAGGGCCGGTTCTGGGAGTGTCACCGAGGCCAGCCTTCCCTTGAGCTCCCTGGCAGGCGGTGACGTGATGGCCAGTCCCGGGTGAGGGTGGTGGGACCTGGGAGTCTAGGTGCTTCTGTCACTTCCTGGAGGAGTTCCGTGATGTTACCACCTGCCCCGTGAGTTAGCACCTCCTATTTTTCCAAATATTCTAGTCATACTGAGGACTTGGGCAAAAGTTTTCTTTTAATTCTTTACTCACCTGTCATGATCTTACGGCATGTAACCGTCTCTCTTTTCCTTTCCACACAAAACACGTTTCTTCTCTGCAGCTCATCCCCGACTTCGCTGTTCAGACGGGGGAACCGAGACAGACACCTTTGATGTGTCTTTTTAGTTCAGCACTGATTCAATGCTGTCTGAATCACAATTGATCAAATTAAAGAGGGTGAAACTGCCAGATTTTAATGTAGTTTAATTAAAGCTGCCCTCATTAAGGACACGAGAGGGAAGTGGAGCCCTTTTAAAGCTGCTTCAGTTGCTGTTGCCAACTACAGACTTCTCAAATTTTCCACAGTTAATTGCACTCCGAGTTTCTAGAGCTACTTTCATCCAGGAATTCTGAAGCACATTCAAGTTGTCTGCACTCTCCGATTAAGTCGGGTTCTCCGGGCTGTGCGAGGCCAAGGTGGGCTCAGAGCCCACTGGATGACAGAGAGCAGAATTGGAAGAACACACGCGGTGACAGATGTTGGTGGATATAACCCAGAGGTCCAGGGGTGAGGCGACCTGCCACCTCCCGCACGCCCTGGCACAGTGGCCCCAGTGCTCCTGCTGGAAACCTCTCTCCTCCTCTCCTTCCCGTCCGCTGCTCGGTGGGGTCCTGTTGTCGGGCCCGCTCTGCCCACGTGTGCCATAGAGACCACGGTCTCTGTGCTTCTAACCCACCAGTTTCCCAGCCATGGAACGAGAGCATCGTGGCGCTGCTTTCCCACAGTGGGGACAGGAAATACCCCGAACGGCTGAGTCTCCCCCGCCGGGACCCAACACAGAGACTGGTGCCGAGTCAGTGTGCCGTTACCATGGGAAAAGTTAAATGCAAGGATCATGTCCTCTGTGCTTGGGCTCTGCAGACAATCTCCATATGCCGGGCCCCTACCGATCTGTCTGTCAGCATCTTTACTCCTCAACAGAGTGTCTCCAGTTGCTCCAGTGGAATTTGTTTCCCTTCCTGGTCTCGTCACTGAATACTAGATCTCTGTTGCAGTGCTCTAATAATCTACTTGGTGGCTAGTTATTTGCAGAAGTGGATTGCATGAGTCTGGATTTATTCAGCTACCAGCAATAAAATATCTGACTAATCATGGCTTAGCAGAAAAGTAACTCCATCGTCCCACATAAGAAGCCTGCAGGTTTGCAGCTTAGAGTTCATTGCAGGGGCTCCGGTATCCTCGGTGCTCAGGCCCTTTCCATTTTCCTTCTCTGCTGCCTTCAGCATGTTTGCATTGCCTCATGGCTTCAAGGTGGCTGCCACAGCTCCAAAGGTCACATCCTCACCGAAACATATTTAAATAGTGACAAACTCAGGGAGAGGAAAAGGGATTAACTTATATCTGAAAGAACGACCCTTCCCAAGAATCCCCCAGCAGAGCGTGGCCCCAGAGCCGGGCACATTCCTGCCTGTGGTGTGTGGTGGTCCTTAGCTCTGCTCTCACATTCCTGGTCTCTTTTTCTGGGAACACGATGAGTGTCTGTCCTTCACTCACTTTGGGCTGTGTGTCGTCCTGTGACATTTGGAGCAGTGAAATGTAAGCACAGGAGCACATGCCGGTTTCTAGAGCAGTTTTCAGGGACGGTGCAGGATCACACGTACCCTGTCCTCCGCCTGGTTACCCAGATGTCTGTGCTGCCAGCAGGCGTCTATCAGCCGAGGACACTGGGATGGGAGGGGGCAGAGGGCCCCTGTGCCCCTACATGGACACAATGGGTACTTCATACATTGGGTTTGATTTTTTAATTTTTTAAAAGTTTTAATTGACAGATAATAATTATGTATGTGTACGGGGTACAAAGTAATGTTTTTATATATGTATACATTGTGGAGAGATAAAAGTTAATTAACATATTCATCACCTGATATTTTCATGGTGGGAACATTTAAAATCTACTGTGTTGGCAATTTTGAAATACAGAGTGCATTATCATGAACTCTGGTGACCACGACGTGCAACAGATCTCACAAGCTGCTCCTCCTGGCTGCCCGAGACTCACACCCTTTGACCAACATCTCTCCGACCCCGCACCCCACTCCCCAGCTTCTGGTAACCACCGCTCTGCTCTTTACTTCTATGAATTCGGCTTTTTTTGTTTTCTGCACCTGGCTTATTTAACTTAACATAATTTCACTGAACATAACCCCAGGTCTGTCCATGTTGTCCCAAATGGCAGAATTTCATTGCATTCTCTTTTTTTTTTTTTTTTTTGAAAGTTGAATAGTATCCCAGTATGTTTGTACGTCGTGTTTTCTTTATCTATCCACCTGTGGGTGGACGCCAAGGCTGATTCCGTGTCATGGCCGCTGCGCACAGTGCTGCGGAGGACACACCAGGGGCGACACCCAATCTCCCCTTGACCTTGTCCCTTGGAGGGGTACCAGCATGGGACTGCTGGGTCCTGGGATGGCAGTGCTAGTTCTAGGTGTGTGAGGAAGCTCCGTGTGGTTTTCCACAGTGGCTGCGCTAATTTTCATCCCCCCAGCAGTGTGCAGGCGTTTCCTTTTCCCCACACCCTCGCCAATGTTTATCTTTTTCTTTTTGACAGTAGCCGTCTGACAGGTATGAGGTCACATCTGATTGCGTTTCCCTTTGCATTTCCTCGGCGATTAGTGATGTTGCGCATCTTTCCATAGATCTGTTGGCCACGTGCATGTCTTCTTTTGAGAAATGCATCCATTTTTAATCAGGTTATTTGCTTTCTTGCTATTGCGTTGAGTTCCTGATGTATTTTGGATTTTAACCCCTTACCAGATGTGTGGTGTGTATATATATTTTCCCAAGCTGCAGGTTGTGCCTTGCTTCCTTGGCTGTGCAGAAGCTCTGAGGTTTGATGCTGTCCCATTCATCTAGTTTTGCTTTTATTGCCTGCGCTTTGGGGTTCATATCCAGAGCTTTTCCTCTGTATTTTCTTCTACTAGTTCTACAGTTTCAGATCTCAGGTTTCAATCAGTCATTTTGAGTTTTTCTCTGTATACGATGTGAGATAGGGGTCCAATGTCATTCCCCTGCATGCACATGTCACTCTTCTCCACTTTAATTAAGACCATTTCTTTTTCCTTACTCAACACTTTGTGTTTCAAGAAAATAAGGAGAAAAGGTGAATATACAGAAGAAAGAACAGTGGAACAGGAGCCCGGGGTCACCAACACAGGAGAGCGGTGTTGCAGCCTCCAGTGGGAGGAGGAGCTTCTCATGTCCACCTGGCACCTGCCATGGGCACGCCTCTACGAAACAGACGTTCCACTGGAAAAGCCAAGCGTGTGTGTGCGTGGGTGCGATGAAAATCAGTTAGTTTAAAATAGACTTAGAAGTTTAGTATTTAAATGAATGCACTCATGAAAATGTTTGCAGAATGGGTAACGACCTCAAACTTATCCTTAAAGCATCACCACATTTGCTTAGAGTAGGATGTGTCCAAGGTGAGGATTCATGCCGTGTAAGACACCGACAGTCCCCTGAAGACCAGCTGGGATCACTGTGCCCACACTAAATGTGTCCACACAGGAACAATCATTCACTGCAGGCAGTTTTTGTTGTCCCTTTGTTTCATTTTAGAATTATTCCCTTGATGTTAAGAAAGTGTAGTTTTGAGGGTAGAACAGGAAAAAAAAAATAGAATTCCCAAGAAACTGTTCTTTAAACCAGTTCTGCTACTTTGCACATGTGTGGCAGTTTATATTCTATTTTTCGGAGTTTTTTTTTGTTTATTTCATTTTGTTTTGTTTCAGTTTCAGATACAGAATATGCAGTGTGACCTAGTAATCATTCTTGTAGAATCTTGTAGAAATTTGGGGGTGAAATAGACGTTTTGGATGTTAGCCTTTTCAAGCTGAATTTGCATCAATGCATCTTCATGAATTCTGATGTGAACTATGTTTCCAAACATGCTCGGAGTAGAGCTGAGACCACTGTGTGACGTGAGGGGCAGGAGGGGAGAGACCCCTTCGGGGGTCGGGATGTTCACCCATCAGCGGAATGGACTGGATGATTTATCATTCATTCGTTTATTTAAAAAATCAGCACCTTCCTCCAAAAGTAGTTAAATATGGGGAAAAGGTGATCTGTAATTTTTACTTTATTTTGCTGATAATTTAGACTTTGTTGGTTTTCTAAAAATATTGGGTAATGGTTTTGGCAGAGGTCCTGTCAAAATGAGAATGTCTAAGTGAGATTTGAGGGTCACTACTTATTTTAAAAGTTCATTTTTATCAATTATTTATTTGGAGGGCTGTTTACTTTCTGTTGGAAGTAGGGGCTGGTGGAGCAGAAACGAGACGGGAATCTGACAGCAGAGGTGCCAGGGGTTTTGACAGGGTGGAGGGTCCCCTTCTGCGGGAAGCCGCACTCCTTTTTGACGTCTGTCGGGAGGAGAGGCTGTGGCACTGCTGACGCCTGGGGCAGGATGTCAATTGGACATCTTCTCCCCTTCAATTATCCAGCAGCTGATAAAAAATAAAATAAAATAAAGTTTAAAATTTGACATGATTCACCAAGTTAGTCATCACAAAGTTTGCATAGAATTCCATTTCGGAGCTATTGCCTGGGCCTCCCGGTGGGAAGGAATTAGACTGTGCACTCTGGGAAGCACCTCAATTCTCCCGGCCACCCCGGACCCTCCCCGAGGTGTGGTCACAGCGATTGCTCAGGTGGACGGGCCAGAGCGGGAGGAACCCGCCAGGAGGGGGCTCTGCCCTGCAGCTCCCAGAGCTTCCAAATGCACGTCGGGCTGCCAGGCGCGTGGTCGTTATTTCTCAAAGTCCATCAACTTCTGTCGGTGGCTTTTTGTGTCTGATTGTTTGGCAGCTATTATTATTTTAATAGATGAGTGATCCACAATGTCAGGGCCTGTGCCATTTTTTTTTCTCTAGGAATCAGAGCTTCCATGGGACAGGAATCCTCGTGGAGCTGCGCTCAGCAAGGGGAGTGTGTGGAAGGGATCCACACGTTAAGCCAGTCGCCAATTAATTAATTCAGCTGAGAACGCGTGTGAGTGAGGCCCCAATGGCCCGAGAGAGTGAGTGCCCAGAGCGTCCACTTGACTCCCCGGGGGCCATGTACGAGTCCAAACGCCCATTTCTGAATGATGCATTGCAGGACTGAACGGGCTAATGTCATTGATTTTTTTTTTTTTCTCTTGGTAAAAATACTTTAGGAACATTTAAGAAAATACAGAAAATTATCAGATAGAAATACTCCTTCTACTCAGATATGACTGTAGGCAATATCCCTCTCTGCCTTTATGTTAGGCCTGCAAATGCGAGCACCAATAAACTAAGCATCGTATTTTACATACGGATTTGTATCCAGACTTTTTTAATTAAAATGATATCGTAAATAGTTTCCTATGTCATTTAATATTCTTAGAAATATGCCATCTATTTGGATAAACTTAATCTATTCAGCTATTCCTCTATTCTTGGATGTTGAGTAGGTTTGGGATTTTTTTATAATGTGAATTAATATTGTTATTGGTAATCATGCACCTTATTCATTGTCTGAGTTTTCAATTAGTTCTTTAAGATAGATCTTTAGAAATGCAATTCCTGATACCAAGAACATACACTTTTTTAAAGCCTTTTGATAAATGTGGCCAATTGCACATCACAAAACATACATATATGTATATAGATAGATAGATATAGATATAGATGTAGTTATATAGACACATACTACATTGGTTTTGGGGGGGGTTCCATTTCACCAAGTACTCACCACCATTGAGTATCTTAATGGAAAAGAAAGCAAAACAAATATTGAGAATACATATTTGGTAGGTTAAAAAAATCACTGGTTTCATTAGCATTTCTTTAACTGCAAACAAAATGCTATTTTTATTTCTTTTGCTCCAACTTCTCGTTCAGAATTCTGAAACTGTGCTGTCCAGTGGGGCAGCCACCTGCCACATGTGCCTATTAATCTTAAAGTGCACATAAAATAAAATAGACGTTTAAATATAGCTCCTCAGTTCCACTGGGCTTGTTTCAAGTGCTCAGTCATGGAGGAGGCTGAGGGCTCATGGATTGGACAGTGTGGTAGGGAACATTTCAGGCATCCCAGAATGTTCTATTGGACAGTGTTTTTCCAGCATCCTGCCCAGGAGAGGGGCCCTTGGTTATTCTGGACTTCAGGCAAAAATCGGTGACTCTCATGTCTAACTGGCTTGTAAGTGACCTGAAATATCCACCTTGCGGTTTTCCATCCTCCAGGGAGTATGGACTAAGGGTGGGGACTGTGTGGCATCTGGAGTCTAAGGAAGCAGGTGCCACTCAGGGGACAGGACTTCCATCTGAGGCTTGATAACCTTCATAGCTTTGCCTTGCATCATGATAAGGTCAAGAAATGTCCAGATCTCTATTTTAAGTTGAAACACAGGTCATGTGTTTTAATTTAAATATGGCAGATATTTAACAGAGCACACAGTCTTGGAAGGTTTCTGCTACTTGGTTTCATAGAAAACATTTTAATGATTCTGATATTCTAGGCATTGAGGCATGACAAAAATAATGGGGAAATTTACTGTGTATTATTATGATACAACTATTATTAGTACTTTACACTTCTTCAGATTTGCAGCTCATAAGGTTTTCTGTCTCATTTAATTAGTCCCGACCACGGTGAGAGGGACTCAGCAGGTGCCAGTGTAGCAGGTGAAGAAATGGATGTCTTTTCTAGATCATTAAGTTACTCCTGCAAGGACAAGCAGTGGCCAAACTTGAGGCTCATGTCTAGGTTGTTTCGCTTTTTTTGTTTTTATTTTTTTATTACAACTTAGCTTTGAGAGCATTGATAATGTGAGGAATCTCTCAAAAAGAAACCATCAGATTGGCCTTCTAATGAGAACATGCTTCATTTCAGCTTTTGCAGATCTGACGGTTTCATATTCCAGTCAACCATGATAAAACATCCATAGGTCTTCACAGCCGGCCCTCTCCACGTTTGCCGGCGGGGTTCTCAGCCCTCGGTAGCGCCGGTGCTCACGCACCTGCTTTCTCTGCGGCACCGTGCATTTGCTCACCGCTGTCCCGAAGCCACTCTGGGAGGTGGCAGGGCAGCGAGTCTTCTCCTCTTGGGGCCAGAGGGCAGGGGCCCCTTGGAGAAGGGCAGCTGTGAGGCTCAGAGGCAACGGCATAAGGGACAATGATTGATACGTCTGCAAAAAGCAAAGGAAATTGCGTTTTTAACGGTGGATCATGAAATTATCGCTCTTACGTGGTTTTAAGCATCTGTGCCTTCAGCAGAACGTATCCCGCTCAACTCCACACGCGCAGGTGTGTCCTGGCCCCACCTGGCGGCTGGGACTGGGCTGATCCTGGGAGGCTGTGCCCTGTGCATCCTGATGTCGCGTGGCCACGGGCTTGGTTTGTCTCCTACTGCCAGTTGGAGAGTTGTCCAATGCCTCCTCAGTGACATCGGATCCTGGAGTTTATGATGAAGTGGCTAACGAGGAAAATCCTATGAATTTACTCACGAAGTGCTGTGTGGTGCAGGCCATGCATGTGTGGGCTCTCTCCCAGCACGTGACCCCACCACAGGGCCAGCATCCGACGGTGGACTGGGTTACCGAGGTCTCTGTGCAAACCACCCGGGACCTCTAGGTGCAGGAGCCACACACGCCCCGTTTGGTCCCATGTCATACCTGGTCACATGGCCAGGGGAGCCACAGCATTCCTGAGGGTGACCAGCTCACCCTGGTTTGCTGGGGGCTTTCCTGGTTTTCGACTGAAATTTGAGTTCCAAGAACTCCCTCTATCTTAGGCAAATCAGGACTGTTGGTCACCCTTTGCATTCTGGCTAGGGTGACCTAAGTTCTTAATATTTTTCTAAAGACGTGTCCCTTTTTTACTTGGTTGGTTGCAACCTAAGGCTCATGAGATAATTTAGCCACTTACCTCCCATAAACTAATGTCATTTCCATGGAACTCTGGCTTTGAGTCAGGTGGTGGGGGCTCTGCCCAGTGGGAGGTTTCACAAGTCCCAGTGCCACAAGTCCCTTCCAGGAAGCAACCCCCCCCCCCATGCTGGGCTCACTGCTGGGGAGGTGGGGGCCAGGAACAGGGGTTCACGTTGGCTGAGCCCAGGAGAGCCCCTCAGATGTCTGCCTCTGGGCTCTTGGCTTGGCACTGAAGGAGGCTGCCGGTTTGCCTCTAATCTAGGGTTTAAATGCAGATTCAGCGGCTGCCGACAGAGAGCGGGGAAGCAGGTAGGAAGGGCTGCTGTGTGGCCCAGAGTGAAACTCCTTAATCCCAGCCCCAGGTATCTGAGTCATGGCCCAGAGAGAGCCGGCTGCCGAGAAAGCCGCCCGGTGTGTTTACCAAGAGCCTGGGAACATTCTGTCTCCACGGAAATACTCTTCAGCTTCTTTACAGTTCATTAAAGGGTAGCAAAGTATTAAATAATTTTATCTGAAATCCGAAGTGCCCAATGAGTAGAATAAATGTTTGGCTTTATTTTTGTGATGTTGAGAGATGACTTTGATTTCTAGTGCTTGCTAATCTTTTAGTTTTCCTGAGTACAGGTAATTCCATTATAAATTAACAAGGGAAAGTAAACCAACAGGGGGTTTTAATTGCATATAATTACTTGGCATGCCAAAGTATTTGACAATTGAGATAATTTGCCTGAAAGTGTTGGTATTTAGTGAATAGAATTTATAGTAATTCCCTTATTTTCTCCCAACTGCCTAGTAATCTTTACAACAAGGAAGTAGAAGCACAGTAAGAATTCCAAACTGAAACAAAGTGATACATGAAAGTGCTTAAAATGTATCTATTTGTCTTTGCTTCAACAGGAATCCAAAACAAAGTTAATCTGATCAACAAGGATCAATAGAAAAGTGAGTGAAGATTCGCATTTCTTTGAAGCTGGGGAAGGCAAGGAAGTAATCCCTGCAGACAATGGAGCCTCTAATTCCAGGCTCCGGCACTGAGAGCCATTGTGAAGTGGGATTTGCTGGGTTTCAGGTTTTAATTTGAACTGTACAAGCAGGTGCAGTAACGGAGGCAGCTTCTGCGGGGCACCGCTGCCCCTCCTGGCAAACGCACCGCGCGTTAATCCAGCTCTGTGCTCCAAGAACAGAGCTTCTGCGAGCGCTGCCTTCTCCTTGCTTTACTTTGCTCTTCAGGTGCTTCTCTTACCTTGGGACTTGGTCTCCTGAGAGCGGAAAACGAAAACAAGCGAAGGCAAGTTCAGTTTGAAATCTGAAAAGCAAAAATTCACCAAAAGAAATTCTAACCTAACCCTAAAACTATGCGGACAGAAACGTTCGAGGCAAAACTGGGGTCGAAAACGGTGGTTTCCAAAGCAAAGGGCTCTGATCTCATCCCTGGCTGGGACCCAGGGCCCCCACCCCAGCAAGCTCTCCCATCACGAGGGGTAAATATTGGACACTTCTACTTCCCTTTGCATATTTTTGCATCATGGGCAGAGTTTGAGAACCACAACCTCAGGAGCAAGAGTCCGCGACTGCAGGAGAGTGCGTGGGTGTCCGTTTCTTTGGGCAATGCCTGCTCAGACACGTCACCCAACATGCTTCTGTGAGGGTATCCGGTTTCCGGTGACTAGTGTTTGGGGACGGGAGAGACTGGGGCACGGAGCGAGAGGTTTCCGTGGGCAGACTCACCCTGTGCACAGCCCTGCTGGCCTCTCCTGCGCTCCCGGGCGTTAAGTCAGGGCCTTGCTGTGAATGTCCCTTAAGCTCTCCTGGCCTCGTGGTGTGAATATTTTCATCTCAGCCTTCCACGGTACACACCCTCTCATCCTCGCACCCAGGAGAGACAGAGAACTAGGAAAGACAGCCCTGTGCTGCTACTCACAGGGATGGTGAAGTGAGACTCCCCTCCCTGCAGCCTGTTGTGGCCCGAGGGCTGACTGTGAGTTAGGACAGGTGCTCTCTGTGAGCCAGCTGGGAAAGTGTGAGTGGAGGAAGTGAAGACACGCCGGCTTCCCCCAGCTCCAAGTAGTTACTTACCTTCCCTTTTCCACAATTCCACTCCCTGGTGCCTGGCATGGGTTGGACACCGTGTTGGGCTCTGGGAGTGGGGAAGGGAGAAAGAGCCTGCTCTCAGGACTCCGGGAACAAGGGAACAGCAACGGCCACGCTGTGCAGAGGTGCAGGGAGAGGCTGCCCGCTGCGGGGGTCCCCAGGGTGCATCCGATTCAGCCCCAGTGAGGGTGGCTCTGGAGCTGAGGGCAAGGGGCTGGTCCAGTGGGACTCTGAGTGGTCAGACACGTTGCTGACCCTGAAGGACTTCTGCTTGAAGCCACGTTCAGGAGCTCGGAGGCCTTTGGAGGCGGAGGGATGTGAGGATCAGCAGCAGGTTCAGTGCTGGGAGGGGGACCCCAGTGTCACAGGAGGGTTGGCTCCAGGTTAGTGGGAAGGGCCTGACTGTGCAGGATGGGGCACTGGGCTGAGGAGTCCACCCTACATCCTCAGCCCGGAGTCAAGTGATGGCATCTCCTGGCAGTCACTAGGGCCATGCTGTGGGGGTGGGTTTGGGAGAGGGAAGGCTGCCAGTTTGGGGCTGTTCTTATGAGAGATGCTAGAGAGGATGAGGCACAAATTCTTCTTTGACATTTTGTACCTCTGTGAACTTGGGCAGGCAACCTACATCTTTAAATTTTTAATTAAAAAATTGATGCAAATTGATATCCACAGTTTTAGGGTTCATGTGATTTTTTTTTTTTTTTTTTTGAGACAGTGTCTTGCTCTGTGGCCCAGGCCGGAGTGCAGTGATGCAATCATAGCTCACTGCAGCCTTGAACTCCTAGGCTCAAGGGATCCTCCTGCCTCAGCCTCCTGAGTAGCTGGGACTACAGGCATGCACCACCACATCCAGCTCATTTTCTAAAAAAATTTATTTTATAGATGGGGCCTCACTGTTTTGCCCAGGCTGGTCTTGAACTCCTGGTCTCAAGCAATCCTCCCACCTCCCATAGTGCTGGAATTATAGGCATGAGCCTATAATCCTTGCTGTTTGATATGTACAATAAATTATTATAAACTTTAGTCACCCTACAGATCTAACACTAGGTATCATTTCTTCTATCAAACTGTATATTTATACCCTAAAATAGCTACTTTTTCTCATTCTGAGAAATGAGAAAGCTACTGTATGTCAAGTAGTTAATAGATGTGCCTTAGGATATTGAGTAAGCCATGTTTTTTCTTCTCTTATTTCTTGGTCTATGAAGTGGAAAAACATAGCTCTGAGAAAAATCAGGTAAATCATGGTTAAAGGTGAGTGAGTTACTAGCAATGACGAATGAAACAGGGTGACGTCAATCACCAACATCCTTTTCTGCTTCAACCTGGGAGAGTGCTTTCTTCCTGAGCCTGCACTAGCCAACGGGCCATGCATGGGTTTTGAGGGTGATCAGGTGCTACCTGAACAGAACTGGGAAGAGCAATGTGCTCAAAATGCCCCTGCAGGACACAGCCACATGCGTGACGTGCTTTGCAGTAGAGGCTGTTGTCTCTGTATTGGAAATGCTAAAACAGTCCTTCGATCAATCCTGCCTCCCACTGTTGCATATTTTCCCACTTTGCAGTCTCTGCATGTCCCATGTTGTCATCCTGTCCCCTGTTCTTCCTAAGCTGCACAGTCATGAGAGGAAGGAGCCATTCTGACTCCAGGAGGTGGTTAACAGAGAGGAATCCTGCATTTAGATCTAAACCCCAGTCCTGTAGTCCACCTATCACCTGGAGAGTGCACATTATACCCAATGAGTAATTTTTCACCACTACCCAGGATATAAATGTAATGATTCTGGTACCCTCTAAATATATGGAAATTTAAAAGAAATAAAATTATTAATACAATTCTTGCAGATGATATAATTTTCCAACAAGAAAATAAAACTAATCCAAAATGCTAAAAAAAAATCACCTGGTCTTTATGCTAAAATAAAGCCTTTATTGAACTCTCAGTCTCAGCTGAAATAGGACAAGTAATTTCTCTTAGTTTTATTCTTTCATTCCCCACAGCATCTTATGAGGTATTTAAATTATCCCGAGTTTAAGACAAGAACACTGAGACTCACGAAGTTGAACACTTCCCCGGGGGTTTCAGAACCAGCAAGTGGAGAAGTCAGGATTCGAACCCAGGTGGTTTCACACCAGAGTCTTTGCTTTAGCATCATGTTGATAAGAGAAAAAAGAAAAAAATAAGATTATATATTCTTATAAAAATAAGATTATTTGGTGAGCAGCTCTAAATGGTCAATAATGCCCAGTATATCTATATTTCAAATAGAATTTCAGATTACCTCCCACAGCCTTTTATAATTCAGTGTCTCATCTCCTGCCTAATGTTCATTGCAAGACCTTTCTCTCACAGGCTGCATGGGCCTTTCCGACGTCTCGTTAGAGAAGTGCTGTTGAGTCCACGTTACGACAGCTCGGAACCCTGAGTTCTTGGTCTGTGGGGGGCGGGGGAGGCTTCTGCCCTCTAGGTCTCTTAGCTCAGCGACCAATTTGGGGCCCAGTAAATATATATTGAATTAGCTCATTGATGTACTAATGGGTGACCCTTTCTTGACACAGCATGGTACGTGTGACTGCCCCTCCACAGATCACTCTCTTGTGATCCTGTTTGTATTTAGTTTGCACGTGTGAGTTTTAATCGTAGCCATCAGCAACGAGCACTTACGAACGACAAACCAAGTGCTGCACGATTGCTTTTTATTAGCGCTTTTATGAATTCTGCCCAGACTTAAGTGAGATTTGCCAGCTCCTCCACCTTCCTTTTCCCATTAGTGACTTTAAGACAACAGTTGTACATTTCCAGTTCTCACCTGTCGGGAACTTGCAAAGTGTCACACCTGTCCGGGCTCACCTGGCCACCCTTCTGATTATAGAACGACCCTAGAAACCACTTCCTTTGAGGCTTCTCTTCCTGACACGACTGTCATCAGACTCTTTCTCCAGAGTGCCTCTGCAGGGAGTGGCCGCTCCTTGTCGCGGTCCGGGCGGGCTTTGCCCCAGCAAGGGTGCGTCTGTGGCTGCGTGCCCTTCCCAGCAGCGGGTCAGCGTGGCGGGGTTCACAGCACAGCCTGGCTTTTTGTTCCACATGTAGTTACTGGATCTGTTATTAAACCTTTTCATCTTTTTCTCTTTGCAATTGTCTCTGCCATTTTACATTCTCATTTGAGGCTAATGAGACGTTGTTTATGCTGTGATCTTTCTTCAGATAGGAGATGCTGTGTGGGCTGCGTGGCCTCGCCTGCCACAGGTGCCGTCCCCCCCCAACCCCTTCTGGGTCTGGCATTTCCACCTCTCCGGCAGCCCCTGCCATGGCCCAGCGCTTCCCTGGAGCCTCCCAGCTGACTCTGTTACCTTAAGTTTCTTTTTTTATAACTTTGCTCCTCAGTTGGCTCTAAACATTTTCTTCCTAGTTTTAAGTCTGTCCTTTTGAGACTCATTGTTTCTATACTATGCCCAGGGGGTCCCCAAGTGCCTAAAATACCAAACCTGCTTGTGCAGTGGCCGCTGGTCCTAGTGGGGTGCCGTGGGCCCTGTCCAGGCATTTCCCGGACCAGAGGGACGAGCACCCTTTGAATAGTAAGTTAAGCATCGGAGTCTCTCATGAATCAGATTAAGGGGTTGTTTTCTCAGTACTCTTGTGAACACGGCGGAGTCTTTGCAGACCGGCCGATGACCAGCCAGGGAAGCGCAAGAGAAGGGCAGCGGCGCCTCCGCCTGCTTCCTCTCCAGACACCGCACTCCGGCTCCGTGGGCGGAAGCCTGCAAAGAGGGCGGGGAACCCCCAAATAGCTGCCAGTTCTCCAAGCTCGGGCCTGTGAGAAAGCCAGCCCCACAGCTGGAGCATGTTGGGCCACGGATGGGGCAGGCGCTGTCCCCACAGCAAGGGGCGTTATGAGGGCAGGAGGCCTGCTGGTCCCGTGAGCCTGCTGTGGCTCTGACCTTCGTCTCATGCTGCAGGAGTGGCTGCCCAGGAAGGGCCTGTAACCGTGTGAGCTCTGTGTTCTGAATCCTAGTTTTCAGTTGACACATTCCAAACTTTCTGCCAAGTATGAATTAAAGACCTTTATACTTTCTCATAGAAGACCTAACCTTTGTGGCAGAGTACGGTGGCTCACATCTGTAATCCCAGGGCTTTGGGAGGCCGAGGTAGGAGGATTGCTCGAGGCCAGGAGTTCAAGGTTGCAATGAGCTATGAGGACACCACTGCACTCCAACCTGGGTGACAGAGAGAGACTCTGTCTCTAAAGGAGAGACTTTGACTTCTGTCAGCAGAATTTTGTAGTCTTCGTCATATAACTCTTACATATGTTTTGTTAGATTTATAACTATTTCATGTTTTTGAGGTGCCAATGTCAATGGTAGTGTGTTTTTAATAGCAAAGTCCACTTGTACATTGATGATATCTAAGAAAGTAATTGACTTTTGTATATTAACCTTATATCCTGGTACCTTGCTATAATTGCTGATTAGTTCCAAACATTTTTCGTTGACTATTTTTGATTTTCAACATAAGCATTTATGTCATCTGCGAACAAAGATAGTTTTATTTTTTCCTTTACAGTCTGTATAATTTTATTTCCTTTTCTTGGCTTATTGCATTAACTAGGATTTCTAGTGGAATATTGAAAAGGAGTCACAAGAGGAGACATTCTTGCCTTATTCATGATCTTAGTGTACAAGCTTCCAGCTTCTTCTCACTATAAGTGTGATGTTAGCTGTGGACTTTTTGTAGGCATTCTTTATCAAGTTGAAGAAGTTATCCTCTATTTTCAGTATCCTTAGAGGATTTTTTTCCTAATCATGAATGTGAATTGGACATTTTAAAATGTTTTTTCTGTACCTGTTGATATGATCATGTGATTTCTCTTCTTTAGCCAATAGATTTGATAGCTTACATTAATTGATTTTCAAATGTTGAGCCAGCCTTGCATTCCTGAGACAAATCCCACTTAGTTACGGTGTATAATTCTCTTTCTATATTGTTGGACTTGAGTCACTAATCTTTTGTTGAGAATTTTTGCATCTATGTTTATGAGAGAGATTGTTCTGTGGCTTCTTGTCTTGTCACTTTTCTCCTGGTTTTGTTATTAGGGTAAAACTTGCCCCATAGAGTAAGTTAGGAGGTAACTCCTCTGTTGTTACTCTTCTACAAGAGATTGTGGAAAGCTGGCATAATTTATTCTTTAAATATTCAGTGGAATTCACTAGTGGACCTATCTAGGCCTAGAGTTTTCTGTTTTGCAAAGTTATTAATTATTGATTCAATTTCATATGTGTGTACACACACATACATATACATAGTGTCAGCCTTCCACAGTTTCCATATCTGCAGATTCAATCCAATGCAGATCATAAATGATCACACATATTTGGGCAAAAAACCCAAAACCACAATAAAACAATAAAAATTATACAAATTAAAAATGATAGAGTATAGCAACTATTTATATAACAGTTACATGGTATTAGGTATTATTAGTCTAGAGATGATTTAAAATATTTGGGAGGAATGTGTAGGTTGTATACAAATAACATGCTAATTTATATAAGGTAATTTAGTATTCCCAGATTTTGGTGTCTGTGGGGCATCCTGAAACCAATCCCCTGAGGGTATAGAAGGAAGACTGTACATACACACAGACGGTCTAGTCCGTCTTGTTTGAATAGCCACAGACTGTGTCTTTTTAATTTGCTTATTTCATCTAGGTTATCAAATGTGTGGGCATAGAGTTGTTTATAGTATTCCTTTCTTATCCTTTTAATGTGTATGGAATCTGTAGTGATGTGCACTCTTTTATTTCTGGTAGTAGTAAATTGTGCATTTTCTCTTTTTTTCTTAGTTACCTTGAGTAGAGGCTTATAATTCTACTGATCTTTTCAAAGAGCCAGCTTTTGTTGCTGTTGTCATTGATTTTCTCTATTGACTTCCTATTTTTAATTTCAATGATATTTGCTCTAAGTATTTCTCTTATTCTCCTTACTTTGGATATAACTTGCTGTTCGTCTTTTAATTTTCTAAGGTGGAAACTTAGATTATTGACTTTAGCTCTTTCTTTTTTCCTAATATATGCACGCAATGCTGTAACTCTCACTCTACGTACTGCTCTCCTTGTATTCAGTGAATTTCGATAAGTTGTGCTTTCATTTTCATTTAGCTCAAAATATTTTTTCAAAATTTCTGTTGAGAATTCTTCTCTGGCTCCTGTGTTATTTAGACATGTGTTGTTTAATCTCTAAGTTTTTGGGGATTTTCAAGCTACATTTCTGTTACTGACTTCTAGTTTAATTTCATTGTTTCTGAGAACAGACATATATACTTTTTCTGCTGCTGTTTGGTGAAATAGTCTATAGACTTCAATTAAATCCAGTCAATTGATGATTTTGTTGAGTTCAACTATGTTCTTATTGATTTTATGCCTGCTGGATCTGTCTATTTCCGATAAAATCATGTTGAAATCTCCAACTATGACAGTGGATCCGTGAATTTCTCCTTGCAGTTCTATCAGTTCTTATGTCGTTGTATTTTGATGCTTTGTTGTTAGACACATGCACATTGAGGATTGTTATGTCTTTTGGGATTATTCATCCCTCTATCATTATGTGATGTCCTTCTTCATTTTGGATAACTTTCATTTCTCTGAAGTTTTCTCTTTCTGAAATTAATGTAGCTACTCCCACTTTCTTTTGATTAGTGTTAGAGTAGTATACCTTTCTCCATCCATTTATTTTTAATCTATGTGTGTCTATATTGAATTTCCAGTGCATTTGTTGTAGACAACATGGAGTTGGGTCTTGTTTTTGACCCACTATGACAGTCTCTGTATTTTAGCTGGTATATTTAGATAACTGACATTTAATGTGATTGTTGATATACTTCAATTAATATCTACCATATTTGTTACCATTTTTTATTTGTTGCCCTTATTCTTTGTTTCTTATTTTTGTCTTCGACTTTTTTTCTGCCTTTTGTGGGTTTTTTTTTTTTTTTTGAGCATTTTATATGATTCTATTTTTCTCTTTCTGAGAATATTAATTATACTTTTCAAAAACGTTTTTTAGTGGTTGCCCTAAGGTTTTTGGTATCTTTTTACAACTAATCCAAGTTCAGTTCAAATAGCACTATACCACTTCATGTGCATTGCAAGAATATTTTAATAACAAAATGACCCTAAGTCATTCCTTCTTACATGTAAATGAAGTGAATGTCATTGGTGTCATTCAGTTCACTTACACATAAGCATATATACTCAAACGCACTGTTGATATTATTAATTTGAACAAGCTCTTATCTCTTAGATCAATTAAGGATAAGAAAATAAAAGTTTTATCATGCTTTCACTTATTCCTTCTCTAATGCTCTTCTTTTCTCTATGCAGATCTGAATTTCTGGCCTATTTTATTTACTTTCTCTCTAAAAAACTTCTTTGACACTTCTTGAAAAGGCAGATCTACTGGCAACAAATTTTCAAAATTTTTGTTTGTCTGAGAAAGTCCATTTCTTCTTCATTTTAAAATTTAAAAAAATTTTGGAATATAGAATTCTTTTCTTTTTTTTTTCTATCTAAACACTTAACATATTTTACTCTACTTCCTCTTGCTTACATAGTTTCTGAGAAAAAAATTGGATGTAATTGTTATCTTTGCTCCTATGTAGGTAAGGGGGTTTTCTGTCCTTTGGCTTCTTTCAGGATTTTTTCCCTTTATCTTTGGTTGTCTCTAGTTTAAATATCATATGTACTAAGTGTAGTGTTTTTTGTTTGTTTGTCCAAGTTTTGGGGGGTAGGTGGGTGGGTATTGTCCTGTTTCGTGTTCCCTGAACTTCCTGGATTTGTGGTTTGGTGCCTGACACTAATTTGAGGGAATTTCTTAGTCATTATTGTTTCAAATATTTCTTTTCTTCTTTTCACCCCTTCTCCTTTTTGTATTTCCCATACATGTGACATGTGTGCATGTGTGTTATATATCTCTTTTAGCCATTTTGGTTCTGTTTTTTGTTTGTTTCTTTGTTTTGTTTTGTTTTAAGGTCCTGTTACATTGCTCAGGCTGGTCTCAAACTCCAGTGATTCCTCTGAATGGCTGGGACTAGAGGCATGCACCACCACACCTGGTTTTTAAATCATTTTTTCTCTTTGCTTTTTAGTTTTGAGTGCTTCTATTGCTATATCCTGAAGCTCAGAGATGCTTCCCTGAATTCTCCTCAGCCAGACCCCGTCTACCAATAAGCCCTTAAAAAGCATTCCTCATTTCCGATACAGTATATTTGATTTCTGGCTTTTCTCTTTGATTCTTTCTTAGAGTTTCCATCTCTCTGCTTACATTACCTCTCTGTTCTTACATGCTGTCTACTGTATCATTTAGAGTTCTTAGCATATTTATCACAGCTGTTTCAAATTCCCAGTCGGCTAACTCCAGCATCCCTGCTGTATCTGAGTCTGGTTCTGATGCTTACTCTGTCTCTTCAAATTGTTTTTGTTTTTCTGTTTCTTTTTTTTTTTTTTTTTTTTGCCTTTTAGTATGCCTTGTAATTTTTTCTAGCTAGCTGCACATGATGTACTAGGTAAAAGAAACTGGTGTAAATAGGCCCGTAGTGATGTGGTGGTAAAGCATGGGGGAGGAGAAACAGTCTAAGGTCCTATAAGTAGTTCTTAGTCTTTTGGTGAGTCTGGGCCTCTAGGCTGTGAGCTGCACAGCATTTCACAGTGTTCCTCCCTGCTTAGGGGGACCAGGTGTCTAGAGAGGGCTGGAGTTGGGCATTTCCCTTCCCCCAGGCGAGTTAGGATCCTGCAAAACCCACAGGCTGGGCTCTGGTTGTACAGTTTCTCCTGACAGCAGGTCTCATTAGGAAGAACAGTGCACTCTACCATGCTCCAGAGTGGCTCTTTCTGTCTTACCTGCTGGAGGCATGAGGAGATTTCTCTCTGCTACTCACCCTGAGAACCTGGTGGAGCTCCTGGTCAAACTTTCCCAGGGCCTTCCTGGAACTTTTGACTCTCAGACTTTTGTGCACTGAGCCTTCGACACTGCAGCCGTTAGAGCCCAGGTTTTCCAGGGCGGGTTCCCGTGGAGGTTTCTCTTCTTGGGCTTCTGCTCCAGTGAGTTGTGATGCCTGTATGCGCCTGGCTGTCTCTTCACATCTGAGGGCAGCAGTTTTCCCAGTGACCTCAGTTCTCAGCAAGACCTAAGAAGAGTTGCTATTGTTTTGATTTGTTCAGCTTTTTACTAACTATTGGGATGCAGTCACTACTTCTAGGCCCTTTATGTGGAACCTGGAAAACTGGGAGTCATCCCCTTCTTTTACGCTCAATTTCTTTCCATATCTGAGCAAATAGGAACATGTCTAAGAGGAGGAGGATGGGCAGCAGGGAAGGCCCGGGCAGAGTAAAAGGCTGTAGCAGGGGTCTTCTGGAGGTGACCTTCTCAGAGACAGCAGGGCACGATGAAGGGATGAAGGGGCCACCCTTTTGCTTCCCCCAGGCACGTGTGCTGCATCCGGATGGGGTTGACTTTCTCTTAACAAACAAGCAAGGAGCCCAGTTTGCGGCCTTTTTGCTTTGTGTTTGGAAGTGTAACTCTATTCTGATAACCAGATAAATATAAACTGGGGAGTTTTATAGGCAGATTTTTTATAATACAACTCATGTTTCTGCTTAGCAAGTTTAACAAGCTGTCATCCAATTGAGCGTTTCTGAACTTCTTTGAGAAACTCAAAATGTATTAAATCATCTCCGTATCCTTAATATCCCTTTTTACTCAAGTTTGATCAACTCTTGGCTTTACAGCTTGGGTCCCCAACAGCTCCATAACGGAGAAGATAGACGCAGGAATCAGGACTCCGAATCATTCCACTGACCAGGAAAGGGAGGTGGGAGGCTGGTTTGAGGTTGGAATTTTAGGGGCTCCTGGGACTGGAATGTTTTGCGTCTTGGCAGTGATTGCAGAGAACAGTTGACTCTACACTTCCTGAATCCACGGAGACAGGCTCCCGGGCCGGCCTCCTCGGCAGGGCACAGATTTCCAGACGGGGTTTGCAGGGAGACAGTCTATCACCGGGCAGGCAAGAGGAAAGAGATAATCATGACGCAGGAAAATAAAAATTGTTATTTATCACTGCTCAGTGTCACCAACCTGCTATTTTTTTGTTCTTCAGAATAATGGGATTTATTAAGGCCATTTATCCTCGAGTCACATGGAAAACGCTGGGTCTGGCTGATGAAGAGCAGACCTGAATATCCAAAAAGCGCACGAACCTGAAATGAGTTACCGCCTTCCCAAGGAACGCTGCCCTTCAGAGCTCTGAAACGCTGCCCTGTGACGAGAACCTAGACTGCTCCTGGGATGCAGCAGTAACGCAGAAGTGAAAAATAAAACAGCTCAATTTAGGAAAATGTGAAAATTACATGATGTTGGTGAAATCCCAGACACAAAATAAAATGAAAACAGCTGTGGATACAAAGCCCTGTGTGGACAGTGGGGGCCCTTTATCTCGGAAAGTCAGGGCGGGAATTTCATGCTGTATTGATCAGTGGGCATGTGGGAAGGCCCAGACCAGGCAACATGCTCTGGTCACTAGATGTGCCTTAGTCACTTGAAACGCCGGGACCGCTGGAGCGTGAGCTGGTGCTGCTCCCAGGGAGTAGGAACCGGATGTGAGCGTTCGTGGGCTTTGCAGGGAGCATTCCCCCCAGCACGAGAGACGGGAGATCCAAATACCCTATGACTGAAGTTACGTAAGTTACGTGCTTCCTGGGGACGCTGGGTGCGCTGAGGTGAGCTGAGACGGGATCCGACTGCTGGCAGCTCAGGTAACTCAGTCTCTGAAATGCTCAGCTGTGACAAAAGAATTCATCAGCTCAGGCCCTTTCTTCCTCTAGAGCCACCCTGGGATAGAAGAGAAATTCCAAGCGAGGACCCCAGGGCTCCTCATCTGGATAGGCACGTCCTTCCATCTGACCCTGTCTGGAGTTCACCGTGGGGCGGACACGTGGGCAGATTCCTAGAGACAGGAGCCCCGGGAAGACCAGTGGTGTGATTCTGGGCACTTTGCAAAACTGCACACAGACACGCAGTGGGGGCTGTCTGAGAACGTCAGCATCCTTCTCAAGATAACCCCAAGCTGAAATTACCTCCAGGGCTGGGATGGAAGTGATTTAGTGGAGCCCCTTTGGGTGGACCCATGGCAGGCTGCGTCTCCCGAGGAGCCTCGCTGCCTGTCAGGTGGCCAAGGGCAGCCACTGTGCCGTAGCCCAGGGTGCCATGGGATGGGGGCTGCCCTTAAGTCCCAACAAGAAGAAAAACACTGCCCGAGAGAAAACGCAAGATAAACATGGCTGGTCTCACTTTAATTAAGTCTGATTGGAAGTTATTCGGCACCCAGGCACACCAGAGCCAATTCTCACAACGCGGCTGGCAAACCAGAGGGAAGCCTAAGACCACGGGGAACACAGGCCCCTAAAGTGGGCTTGGGGTTAACCAAGCTGTACCTTCAGGCAGTGAACACAGAAAGCAAATACTTCTTTGTTCCTAAAGGCTCAGACTCCAAACTGTACAAATTGTTGTCTTTTCAAATTCCTGATGCCTCAAATTCTCCTTCTTGCTGGGAGAATGAGCCCTGGGAACAGATCCAGTTCAGGGGAGCAGACAGGGCTGTGGCCCAGGCTCCCCCCACCCAGCCCCGCCGTCTGTCAAGGCAGACATGGTGACCTGTTAGGGCGAGAGCGTTGGCCCCAGAGCAGCCTGCAGTGCGGACTCTGGGCCAGAGAAGAGCCACGGTGATGCTTTGGAGGTCACACCTTGACAGCATCTGCTAGTAGGAAAGACAAAAGGAATCCTCCACAGAGCAGCTTCGGAGCAGGGCTTCCTTTGCAGTCACGAATCTCATATGTGTGTGTGTGTGCGCGTGTATGTGTGTGTGTGTGTGTGTGTGTATAGATTTGTTTCTCTGCTGGGAGATGGAGGGGATGGTCATACTTTGTTAAAGAGCTGATGAAAGTTAAGAATTTTACATGCACACAAAGCCTTCACCATCACACACACACGATCTTGCACACAAGTCCAGAGGGAGCCCCGTCTCTGACATCCCGCGGTTGGGGCTCAGACCTTTGTAGAACACATGTGTCTGGAGGCAGAGTGAGCGTGGCCCCGGGGCCAGGCTCGTGGGCGTGTTTCTGTGATGGGCCCCACGCAGAGTGGCCCTAGCCGGCCCCATCGGCCTCCAGTGGGACTGCCTGGCCCGGGCCGTCCTGGGCTCTGCCCCCACCTGGGAAAGCAGATGTTTGAATGCACGTTGGTGTGTGGGGGTCGCCGGTGCTGTCCATAAGTGCTGCAAGTCAGGAGAGAACTACCCTCTCCACACCTCACTGCTCTCATCAGTAGAGCGGGGACCACGGCAGTGTCTCATTACAGGACTGGGAGTATCCGTGACTCACTGTACGTGGAGAAGGTGTTAGACCAATGCTTGGCATGTGATAGCCACCATTAGAACGTTCTGGAGTGTTTCTGCTTTCATTCTTCTAGAAGTAGAGAATAAAGTTTTCACATAACATTGGGCGTTTTGTGGAGCAGACGCTGTACTCTAATTGATAGACTGGTCTGGGCGTCTTTCCAGATGCCGTCTCCTCCAGAAAACACGATGTCCCCTCATTACTCAGCTATTCCTTATCTCCTCCTATTTCTTAACATTCTCCTGTGCTTTACAGTGTTGTCACTGCTGGGACTAGGATCTTTTATCCACTGCATTTTAAACTGGTTATTGTTGCCCTACAGAAGAAAACTATATTTTTATACGTATATTTAGATATTGAGCTTTCTTATAAATTCTAATCATGTTTTCATTTGATTGTCATGATTTTTCTTGATACTCTATCAAAATCAGAAAATATATCTTTGGCCATTTGTTTACAATAGTATAACTTTATTTTATTTCTTGTCTCAGTGAGGGAGACCACATAATTTATTATTCCAATGAAGACACTTTGAAGAATTAAAGGAGGCATATTCACACAGAAACGTCAAGTGTTAACAGTGACAGCCTCAGGACAGGGGTGTGTGCCTCGCCGTGGCCATGTCAGGGCTGGGTGGGCAGTCCCAGGCCAGGGTTGGATTTTGACAGCAGCAATGGCAGATCGGAATCGCATGCGTGCTGTGGTAATCTGAATTCGTGCCTAGGGACGGGCATTCGATGAGACATATGGATTACACACACAGGTAAACATACGCACACATATGAGCATATACATGTGCACATGCGCAGGGACACAAATGTCGATACAGGTAGAGGTTATAGATGTGGAAAGTTAAAGAACTTTCTCTTAACTCACTAAAGCAATTTTTAAAAGAATACTAATTCAAGAATCCATGCAGAATTTTATCATTGTTTCATGTGGTTTTTGCCCTTCAGTCTATTAAGGTAAAGATTTTTATTAAGAGGTTTCCTAGTGTTGGACACTGTTTGTATCTCTGCAATAAACCTTACCTGGTTATGACATATTGTTATTAAACCACTGCTAGCTCCGGCTGCTAATGTTCTATTTAAAACATGTGTCACGTTCATAAACAAAAGCAGTCTACACAGGTCCCTCTGTGTGTGCCCATGTGTGCGTAGGTGCGTGTGCATGTGTGTGAGGTTTTACTTTCCATGTGCTTGTGTTGTAGAAGAAATCAGAGGTAATTTCCACTTAGAACTATTATATTTTCCCCTATTTTATGCAAAAGTGTGATTCAGGAGAGGAGAAAACACAGCCATAGTGAAGTGACCCAGGTCTTGAACACTTTGATATGAGGCTTTGACCTTTAGCCCAGGGGCATCCTTAGGAATGCATTGCCCCTGTCTATACAGAACTTTTCGAGAATGCTGATCAGAGCAACAGCTGCTTCCGTGAGCTCTGAGGGAGCCAGGCATGGCTTTTGCTAACAATGTCACTTGCTTGATGACCTCTTCTGCAGATACCTGCAATGTACATACAATGAGGTTCATGTTTTTCTTAGTGGCAATGACATGAAATGTTATCTACAAAGAGGAAAAGGCCCAAATTTTAACCTCCCTTCTCTTCTGAGACCCCTCCCCACGTCTGTGGATGCGAGGGGGACTCCCCAACCCCCAGCCTTCCCTGTAGCTTGGCTGCCTTAGCAACAGGCCAACGTCACCCAAGGGTGCCTTGTTATCATAAGCTCAGAGTTTATCCCTCTCCAGCCCAGCATCCCCTGTCATGTCTGCTAGTGACCGCCGGCATCCTTCAGGCATCTTCGAAGCTCAGCCTCCCCGCTGCGCACTGACCTTGGGGGCGCTTGCTCCATCCTGCGTCTGCCGGCACCGCGCTGGTCCTGCCCCCCTCACCCTCCACCCTCCACCCTCCCTGGGCGTGGGGCCTGAACATGCCAGTGTTCCCAGCCCCAGCACAGTGCCCCGGGCTTGGGAAGGGCAGCTCTGGGCCCACAGTTAATGAACAAGCAAAAGAAGGACCTCACAGCTCTGCCCAACGAAGCGATTCAGAGCAGAGGCAGCGCCAGGAGCCAGTGCTGGCCAGCGACCCAGCCCTCTTGGTGACCGTGCTACATTGTCCCAGGAGACCTCACATGCTCGGCTCCCAGGAGTGCAGGGTCAGCTGAGTGACAACCCAGCCCTTCCAGATCCAAAATTGCCACGTTTGTGAGCTTGGGGGTGTACCGGATTCCCAATCCTGCTCAGAGCATTATTTTTTATTAACTAGGAAGTGGTTGTATAAACTCATTTGTATCAACAATTTGTAAACTCCAAAGATGCAGCAGTGCTTTGGGGATGTCAGAAAAATGCTGCTTATAGGTCACACTTTGCTGTAATGTGCAGACGCCCGGCCCTAGGCTACTGGAGCCGGATTGGGAAGCAGGAAGAGCGTCTGCTGATCCACCCTTTACAGATTCACGGCACGTACCTGCGAGGCCAGGCTCGCCACACCCTTCCTACTCCCACTCCCTCGCTTTCCACATTTGCAGGAATGGGCACTTATTGAGCGCCCACTGTGTTCCAGGAACTGGGCAAGGCCCTGGGACACAGAGCTAAGAGGACCAAGCCTGCTGAGGGCCTGTGTTTGGGGACGAGGGTGGGGTAAAGGGGGTGCGCGTGGGCAGCGCCGGGCAGGTGTCTGTGGGTTTCTCCACCTGCCACGTGCACCTCCAGCCTCTGCCGCCATCCCCGCCCACAGACAGTGAGCCAACACAGTCCAGGTTTCTTTGGAACTGAGCTCAGCTGCGAGGTGCCGCGGAGCTTTGATCTGGGGGAGACTGCTCAGACCCGTGGGGAGGCAGCCTGTTACTGATTCCCAGCTCTAGAAGTCCCAGCCTCACCATCTGAAAACACTGGTGAGAAGGATCAAGTGCCAAGACGTGAAATACTTTTTGTGGAAAGTTGTAAGAGTCTAATGAGATGATCAGACAAGGATTTAGCCAATCTTCTACCCCTAAAAGTTTTATGAAGTGTTTTGGCTTCGTTTGGGGCAGATTGGTCAGAATTTTGTCTTGCTGTTCACGGAAACAAACAGAAGCCTCTCCAAGGCACCCATGTTGCGGCGGACACGAGGCGACTGTTTCCAGATGAAACACAAACTTGCTGTAGGGCAGATGCAACTCCAGCCCCCGTGCAAAGGCCGAACGTAGGGGGAGCGTCTGTCTGTCCCTCCTCAGCAGAGCAGAGAGGCCTGAGGCAGGGCGTGCTCCGGGGTTGGCGTGTGCAATCTCTCCTTTGGGACTGCCGTGATCATTTGTGATCCAGAGACATGAGGTCATCCGGGCCCTGATTCCTCATTTGCACAGTGAGGAAGTTGGAGTCTATGATCTAAGATCCATTCAGCTTCAAAGACCCTTGACCCAGTGGGTTCCAGGGTGAGCTAGCCGGCGCCCTCCTCACGCACAGCTCAGCAGGATGGAGGGAGCCAACAGGCACGGCCACATCAAGCCATGGAAGGGCCACGCCGAGGAGAGTGCTGCCCACAGGGAGGGGCCTCTGGCCTCTGTGGGGCCAGCCGTGCTGGGAGGGTGTGGGGTGGACCCTGTGCACATGGACAGAGCTGAGCTGGACCCCACGGGCCGGGCCTCACTGGGCATGGAGGTAAAGCCAGCCTGGAATGGGGCGAGTGAAGGCCCCGGGGTGGACAGGGCTGTTGGGGCTGAGCGTCTCTCTGGGGTGGCAGGAGGGTCACCTTGTCTCGTGGTGACACCAGCACACGGTGGAGGCCCAACTTCCAGGCCAACAGCTGTTTGATGTTAATTTGTGGACAAGAGCTTCTCAGCATCAGCGTCACTGACATTTCGGGCTGGACAGTTCGTATGGAGGGATGTCCTGTGCATTGCAGAACATGCCGGTACCAACCCCTCCGTCCTGAAGACAGAACCATCTCCAGACATGTCCCCGGGGGACCAGAGCCAACCGGGCTGGGAACCGCCGTGCTAGGCTAGTAGTGTCTCTGCAGTTCTAGATTTCTCACCCCATGAATGAAAAAAAAATGAGCAAAAATCTCCAATATATGAAAACTTTATTTTAAAATTATGTACATAAACTACTGTCGCTATGATAAGATTAGGGAGTTTAACTCCTGGATGCTCTGATTTGTAGCTTTTGTTCTGCCCCTCAGCCTATCAGCTTGCGTTCAGCCTCGCTGCGGAAATGGCTGTTCCTGGCTGTGACAAACCATTAGGGGGTTTTGAACAGAAAAACCAGGATGAAAAAGGAGCGAGGAGAAATAGAATGTCAAGAAAGGGCACCTTGGACCAAACGCTGTCAATATTGAGATTTGCTGGAGGGTGGTCAGACATGGCCCGAGTTTGTGAGACCTGGCGGAGGACGACTTTGACTGGAGACCCCGGTGGCCGTGGGCTTTGGAAACATCTGGAAGCATTTTCAGCCCCATGATGACTAGCGATAGTGGCTGGGACACAGAGGCTGGAGCCAGCGGTGCTGCTGGATGGAGAAGGGACACCTATGCACCAAGAGCTTGGGCCCCAGATTACAGGAAAGGTCCCACAGCGACAGCATTTTGATCACAGTTTCTCAGGACAAACTCTGAATTCAACACAAATGAAATGACAAAAGTAAACACGAATAAAGCAACGCTGCCCCCACTCCCTGGGTTTACTGGGGTCCTCCTACAGGGAAGCCATCACCCCAATCTACATCATTGTTCTCAACACCCTAATTCTTTTCAAGATCATTTTCTGGACTAGTGTTTTCATAATTAGCATTTTCTTTGACTCTTTGAAAGGTGCTGTCTTCTAAGAAGGTGACCTGCGGCAGGTTTGCCCTCCGTGCAGTTCCGGGTGCTTCCTTACCGTCGCATGTCACGTTCTTGTTAGAGCTAAACTCCTTCCTACCTGCAAGGGGGCGCGAGCTACCCGAAGCATGTGAATGTGTTTCGGCAACCGCACACGCCCAGTGTGGGCACCTCGGAACACAGGGCTTCGGCTTAGCATCCAAGGAGACCAAGAACAGCGCCGAGACCCCTTCCAGGGGCCCCATGGCCCTGCAGGCTGCCCTCCCCGTGGGCTGGAAGGGTCCACCAGCCCCCTTCTGATGGGGAGCCCTGCCTGTCAGGTTCTGAGCACAGGATTGGGAATTCTGAGGGAGTGTCTGGCCTCGCTTCCTTCCTGAGGGTTCCTCTCTCCAATGACAAGAGTGACACGACTCTAGTCCTCACCCTCACCAAGGCAGGGCCTCGTCTGTATACAGAGATGAGGCAGTTACTGGGCTTGGTAGGGGCTATTTAAAAGCTGACCCTGCACCCTGCCTTGTTCACACGCACCGTGCACGCTCCCCACAGCATGGACATGGCCCCTGCAGGTGCCGGCGGAGCCCTGGCTGGACCTTGGACCTGCGGCCTCATCCCAGGGATGCCACCTGTCTCCTCTGTCCTTGACCTTCCCTGTCCGGGCTGTCCTCGTTTCCAGCTCTAGCCACACTGATGCTCATGACGAGAGACAAGAGCTCCCAAGGGAAGTGCCTGCCACAACCCTAAGCACCCGGCCTCTCCAGGCACCCTGCCGGATGGAGCTGCAGGGCCAGGGGACAGCAGAAAGCAAGCTGACTTATGTAGCTGGGGCTGGGGTCCTGGTGGCCCCCTTCCCCCTTTGTCCTTCTCAAGAATCCTGACCACTCACGCTTTTCTTGGAAAAACAGGTGCATTTGGAGTCACCTTTTAGGAAAACACACCAAACAAATAAAGCCTTAAATTAAAGCTGGTTAGGAATTTTTAACTTCTATTTCAGCTGCTATGCTAAGAAGAAAAACCACAGGAAACCCCAGACCTTCTGGGGCCAGCAGTTATGCCCTTATTGAATAACCCAACACGGCACCAGCACGCTGGCCAGTGACAGAGACAACAGGAGACGTGTCCCGGGGTGAGAGCTGAGGCTGGGACAGGGGGCAGACCACACCTCCCAGGCACGGGTTGGTAGCACATCTCCCTGTCAAGAGAAGAATTTCCCTATTGTGGCAACTAAGGACAATTATTTAAAAATTCTTTGTTACATGTGCCTGTAGTCCCAGCTACTCGGGAGGCTGGGGCAGGAGGATTGCGTGAGCCCAGGATTTGGAGGCTGCAGTGAGCCATGGTGATGCCACTGCACCCTAGCCAGGGAGACAGAGCAAGGCTCTGCCTAAAAATACATAAATACACAAAAATAAAAAATTCTTTGCTAACCTAACAAAACTTGTCAGTGGGCAGGATTTAAGACTTCAAAAAAAAAAAAAAGGAAGAAGAATATAGTGGTTGGAATTTCAGTGGAGGTGGCATTCCTGAAATTCCGCCCCAGGGCTGCCACCTGTCTGTGCCCCAGGAGGGTCCCCAGGGCCACCGCAGCGGGGGATCCTTGCACTCTCAGAAGCCAGTGTCCCTTGTTGACTGAAGTAAAAACACACTTTCCCATGCTTAATGGCTGTCTTCAACATATTCTATCTTTTTTATTTTTTTGCCCATTGGAATATCTTTCATGGGAGAACAGCAGCTGCAGACAACTGCCTTTCTATAAAACTGAGCGAGGTTATTCAGTACAAATGGAATGAACCTGATTTTTTCTTTCTGATCAAAGCGAAACTCTTTTGAAGTTTAGCTATTTGATAGAAAGTGGCTTTTATAACAAGCTGATATATGAGTTAATAGGACATAAAGATATTTTATTAAACTGCAAACCATTATTAATATTGCAGTTTTAACTTGAAAGAAATATGTAGAATGACACCGGAAATTAATTAGATTATTTCATCATTCTTTTACATTACAAACTTTGATACACTTGCATAGATATATAGGTACATTGATAAAAAGACACAAAGACAAACAGAATTTTAATGAGTGGGGAGCTTTTATCTACTAACACTTTGTGACTTAATTTTTTCTGTTTATTCTGCCTATTGATTGCAGTTGAAACCTGCTGTTTTAATGTTGTTATTGATATTCTCTCTGGGTTTTCTTCTAATTCTGGCATTGATATTACCTTGATCGGATTTAGTTTATTTGAATTGCCTGTAGGTTTTGGTCTCTGGAGTTTTTCACTGCTTATAGACATGCAAAGATAAAACCTCTCTTTTTATCTAAAAATCCTTGAGAGACTCTGAAAGATACAGCCGTTTTCTGAGAACATTAAAAAGCAAGAGACAAGAATCAAAAGGAATCTACTTCTCACCCAGTTTATTCCAGACTTCATTTTTATACGCCCTGCATAGTCTGACACCCACTGACTTCTAATCTCCTCAGCTCCATTTTTCTTTGGCAAACTGTGTGTGGAGAAAGGGTTTGTCACAAAATCATAAGTGGTTCAAGCTTTGGGGTCACTGACTTCGCCTTGGAAGTGGCTAATTTTTGCAAGAGAAGATTATGTGTAAAAGCACTTATGAGGAGAGTTTTATTTCTCTACCAAAGAAGGCATGGACATGTGTACTAATGTGAACCATACCAGACTGACAATTTTTACAGTTAAACGGGGCCAAAAATAGGCCCTCTCATGTGGTTCAACCTAATGTGTGTAACTGCCTTCCAAGATGGGATATCAGTGATTTTTCAGTCACTTACACACGGGAGACCACAGGTTTGGACTGGTTACAAATAAAGGTGAGAAATTTTCCACAGAAGAAATTTGGAGGGTGATGGTGAAATGCACATGGTACAACTAAACCTCCATTTTCCTGGTTTAGTTATTTTCTATTCAAAACGTGTTATAAATCCATGTGAAAAAAGAGCGCAGTTGGCCAAGCACCTCCTTACGCCCGGTTGTCTTCATCCATGGCGCCCGGGCTTCCCTCTCCGCGGTTTATCGACGTTCTCCGCGGCTTCCACTGGGGGTGCCCTCCGCCTCCCTCTTGCCTCTCCACGGCTGGTTTGTCCCCGAAGGCTCTGTGTTCGCTCCCTCCCAATTCCGCCTCACTTTTATTTTTATAGTTTTTGCCTTAAATGATATTGAAATGGGACACTAATTAAAATGCTTGGAGCTGAGAACTCAGTTATGCTAACAGAGTGTGGGGGCATTAATGATTTCTTCCTACTTTTCCGAAGTCGTCAATCAATTGGTTTCTCTTTTCTACAGCTATCAGGGGCTTTGAAATCCAGCACCGTGGCTGCCCGGGGGTGGGGGGGAGAAGGAGGGGCTTTTCCCTGCAGGGAAAGGGGTCCCGTCAGGAGAGAGGCAGGGGGCAGCCAGGCCCATGGCCCCTCCTGTCTCCACTGGTTGCTTTCTGAGTGCTCACCAGGGACCCGTCCAGGTGACTGGGGCCACTGGACAAACTGTCCACACACAGTAGCTCCTGCTCCATGGAGGATCCTGCCTGGCGTTGGCTCCATTGTTGTCAATTCCTTGCTTTCCTGCTCCAGCAGGGAAGGAGCCCCCATGAAGTGCGTTTTTCTAGAGAAATCCTGCCTTCGCCTTAATGTCAAAGCATAAACAAAGATTAGCCCATTTGATGAAAGTCTTCCAAAATGTATTAGATACTTTCATGTTTGGCTAAAAGTAGCTACAAATGGGAAATTCTACATAATCTATGATTTCCCTGGTAAGTCACTTATGGTCACGAGTCACCATCATTGGCTAAGCTCTCTGGGCATTGGAAACATGAATCTTGCGAGACCCCGGCATTAAAAGGCCTGTGTGACCGTGCGTCTAACATGGGTTTCTTCAGTCTCTTCCTCCCCTGCCTGTGGCTCCCGTCTGCGATCGAGATTCACAACTACACTATCGATATTATCAGCCGAGAAGCCTAACATAGGTCCCTCACGTGCAATATGCCTTGAATATGAAGGCTCTCGCCTTGGACCCATGACATGTCCAGATAATTAGATAATTATGGATTAATTGTATAGTTGCATATACAGGGATACGTTGATATTACCAGATACTTTTGTTATGGGGAAAGTCAGTCTAGGTGGTACCAGCATTTACATGGGTAAAGATCTGGATAATCGCAGCTAAAACTCATCACAATGAGGTGGAATTTGCTTACCTGTCACAGAAGGTGGACACCGCACTTTAAGAATTGGGTGACATTGTAACACGGTGTGTACATTTTCTCAGACACCTCGGAAGCTGCTATTTTGCCACCGTCCTGCAGAGAATTCCTTTCTCCAAGATCAAGGGAAGACAGTGTTTTGAGTGCTGCTAATAGTGAAGTAGGAAATTTAAGACATTAAAACCCCCCCGTAGTCAATGGCATTTTACAATGGGGCAAATTAATGAATAATGCTTTGCAGGAGCTAATCTACCTCACATGAGTAAGCACTTCACAACCATCAAATTTCTCGTCCGCTGTGGAATCAGCTCCTTCTATTTGGCCCAATAAGATCAAGGTGGAAAGACAAGGAGGGCTGGAGGTAAGGGGAGAGCAGTGACAGGCTCCCCGGGCTGGCTCGCAGGCCGGGACCTGAGCAAGGTCACCCTTAGCTCACGACACGCGTGGAACGGGAAGAGCAGGGAGGCTGTGAGCACCGGGGCTTGCACTCTGTGAGCCTGTGTTATTTCGTCTTTCTCTACAATAGTGTGCGGAGCCCACGAACGCGGAATTCGTGGTGATCTGTCTCGGTGGCCCCGAAGGTGACCTCCGACCTCCATGTGATGACAGTCGGGATACACTGCTGCCAGGGCCGTGTCAGTGGCTGCGGGGCAGGAGTCCCTGGCACAGCAGGCGATGGTGGATGTCATGTGTCAGCTAGACTGGATCAGGGGGTGTCCAATACTAAGACGAACGTTATTTCTGGGTGTGCCTGTAGGGCTCCCAAGTGAGATTCCCACTGAATGGGTGGGCTGAGTAGAGCAGATCGCCCTCCTGACATGGGTGGGCTTCAGCCAACCTGCCGAGGGCCTGAAGGGAGAACAGAGGCTGGGGAAGGGGGGGGGTGCTGTCTCTGCCTGGTTGTGTGGGCTCAAACACGGGGCTGCTGTCCTCCCCACCCCCCACCCCGGCATTCCCGAGTAGGGCAGAGAGTGGACTCGGCTTCCATCAGCACGTGAGCCAACTCCTTACAATGAGTCTCTTTCTGTGTGTGTGTGTGTGTGTGTGTGTGCATATGCACATGTATGTAGACAGGACATGTACATGTATGGTGAGATGTGTACTGCCCTGGGTCTGTTTCTCTGGAGAACCGTAACCCCGATGATACAAGCAGACGTCAGAGTTCCTGCCGGACTCACCGCTCACAAGGTTGCTTCACCTCCTGCTATCCCAGGTCCTCACCTAGAGAATTTGGGTAAAATATGTAGCTCATGGAGCAGATTACAGAGCATTCATAAAATAATACACTTATAATACGTAAAGTTGTATAGAAATGAGAAGATGGATTAGAGGCTACATTCCCAAGAATGTCAACACTGCTTTGGTGCACCCTGATGCTTCTAAATACGAACGGGACATTCAAGGGCCCTTGGTGTCGCGTCCTTATGAGACGTACTTGGCTGCAGTCTCTTGCTTTTCCCCATAGTTTGCTGCTTGTTTTTGTATTTTTTTCCTACCTCTGAAAGACTTTCTTTTTGAGCTACCCGTGTCCTCTCTTTCAAATCCCCTTCTCAGCACAATCAATCCCGTGTCTGGAGCAGGATTTGAAAGCATCTATTTTTTGGCCTTTCAAATCTGCTGAAATGTGTCCCAGGTGGAGGGGGCAGGAAGCGGCAGGGTGAGGAGTGCCGGAAGCAGGAAGAATTCTGCTAAAGGGCAGGGAAGAGCCGGGATGTGCAGGGATCTCCAGTGTGCAACCCGGTTATTTGGAGAATGGTTTTTCCTTCTTGGTTTTCGTTCCTCTCTCTCCTGTGCATCCTCTAGACCCAGATCAGCCCCAGCCCTCCTGGGACCCCGCCTGGCCCAGGCCCGCCTCGCGGCATTGGCTGCTCCATGGCTGGTGTGCCAGTACCACACCGGCACCTCCCCCAGAGCCTGGTCTCCTCTCCATGGCCGCCGGGGAGCAGGGTCAGTGCTGACCGCCCAGCCACATGCGCCCCCTGGAGCCTGTGGGGTCCCTCTCTCTTGTCACCCTTTCCCAGAGTTGTTGAGATAAACTGACAAATAAAAATTGTTTTTTTAATTTAAGTGTATGATTTGGTGTGTGTGAACATCGTGACGTGAATACCACAATTGAGTTAATTACCAGGCCCGTCAACTCACGACTTTTTTGTGTGTGAGTCTGCTGTGAACACATAAGATCTACATTCTCGGCAGACTCCCTGTGTACCAACTACAGTCCTCATGCCTACATTGGATCCCCGGGGCCGACTCATCTCATCGCTGACCATCTCTGCCCTTCAGAGTCTCAGCGCGCCGTCTGGGGCGGGCCATGCTTGCAGCCTGACTCAGGCCGTACAAAGACAATGTATGTCACCAAAGCGTTTTACCCCCATAATACTCTGAAATTTAAAAAAAAGAATCTCTAGGCCCCTTTTCCTTTTTTCAACTTTGTTGAAAGCAAAATAACACCCCCCCCCATCCTCTCATTTAAAACAAGCAGAGATTTCCTGCTCCTGCCCAGGAAGAGTCAGAGAGGGTCCCTCACTCTCCCGGGCTGTGGGTGAGGCACCCCCTCAGAGGGGCTCTCCTGGGGGAAGGATCCGACCTGCGGTCCCAGGAAGGTGTCTCCCCAGGAGGGGAGGCTGCAGGCAGCACTCCATGGGGTGAGGACCCACCCTGACCCTCACGGCTCCCACGGCTTTGTCACTGGGTCAGGTGGGCAGGTCCCATGTAACTGGCAGGTGGATGCCTACAGTGACTCACTGGTCCATCCACACACGTGACGCACCTGTTCCCGGCTTGTTGGCAGGCTTGGCTGGGTAGGGAGGCTGGCGGTGACCAGACCTGGAGTCAGCTGCCGCTTCTTGGCAGGTTAGCAGTTGGGTCCCAGGCAGCCACAGGAACCAACACGCTCCTTGACATTTCTTGATTCTGAGCCAGAGTCATCACCCTGGTTTGAGAAATGGGGTAGTTATGTCCTTGCCCAGCCTGCCAACAGGAGCGGCAGATGTCATCAAATAGAACAGTCTTTGGGGCCCACGCATGACCATGCATCTGCATGGGTTCCATCCACCTTTGACAGCTGCTGCTTCTCAAGTTGACGGTGGCCCATTGTGTGGAAACCGCGTCCTGCTCGGGCATCCCCAGCCCCCAACAAAGAGCTGGAGAATTATTGGAGTTTGTGTCATTAGAGTCAACAGAATCCAACTCAGACTGAAATCATTACATGTTAACAAGGCAAAAATGCAACCCAAATAGTGCTATGTATTTGGTGATGGGACTTTGTGGTCCCCCCATTTTGGCGATGACCCAAATTCTGGTCTCAGTAGGACATAACAGGAGGAGGCTGGGGACCTGGCAGATGCCCCCTCCTGTGTGTGTGTGAGTGTGTGTGTGTGCACGTGTGTATGCATGCAGGTGTGTGCACGTGCTGTTTAGCGAATACAGATCTCTCGGCGTACTTACCTGTGATGCTTAAAGGCACACAGCTCGGAGCCAGAGCGACAGGCACAGGGGTCAAAGGCTCATCAGATCTGCCCTGTAACCCCCCCACACATTGAAAGCTGGGGGCTGAGCTTCCATTTATGAAAATTCCAATATAGAGAAGGCAACATTGTTGAATATCCTTTGACACTTGGGAAAATCAGAGCTTCCTGCCCTGAGTGCACTGCTGGTCTTCCCTGAGGCTGTCTGACAGCGTCCTGTCCATCCCGGAGGCCAGCGAACCTGGGGCAGCCCGTGTCCACCCAGACGGGAGGACCAGCACGGCCCCGTGTGGTTTCTGCGCTTCTGCTCCTCATACTCAGAGCTGACAGAAGGAGAGGCTGTGGTTATCCACCCTTTGTGAAAGAGACAGGTTTGCCTTCCATAAGCATATTGTGCATTCAAATGTTTTTCATGATGAAATTAAAATCAGTAAATCTTTTATGTGTAAATATCGGTACTCCGTGTAGAAACCACTAAAGAGCTGTCTTTGAAACCAGGTGCATATTCAAAAGCACAACTGACTTGTTCTGTGATTGTTTTCTATTTCCCAAAGTACCAGCCCTTATCAGGCACTAACTGTGACTTCCCAGGCGGTAGAAATTGGAAATAGAAGGCCTCTTCTTAAGAGCCCACTGTACGCCATGCATTATGCTGGGGATAAAACTCTAAAAACCAGTGGGATGTGGCCCCTGCCCCGGGCAAGGGGCAAAGTCCAACAGGACAGGCGGGTAAACTGGCCACGCCGTCCACCATATTGCGTGAGCTTCACCTGAGTCCAGAGAGGCTTTCCTGGTTTCCAGAACAAGTCAAGGCTGAGACTTCAGGGGCTGTGTGGCCTACACATAACTAGACTATTTCAGAGTTTGATTTGTTTAAGCAAAAATATCTGTTGATGCCGTTTAAAGGTGAAGCAAGCCTAGAGCCGCTGTGCCTTACGGGAAAGGAAAGTTGACCTGAACGAACCCCCAGCAGAAGGCCTTGCTGGCCCGGCAGAGTGCTGGGCGTCATTCAGCCACACCCTGCAGCGTTCCTGCCCCTGGGTCCCGCCCTGCTACATGGCAATGTCCTCGAGTGGGTCCCCGTGTCATTGTCTCCCTTGGGTCACCTCTGTGCCGAGCCCAGGCACCTGGGAGAGGCCAGGAAGTGTGCCCTGAGTGAGGGCGAGCAAACGAGTGTGCTGCCAAGGAACACGTGAACTTGGGGCAAATACTATAAAACCTGTCACTCATGACATACGAGGAAATTGCCACCTGGTGCTGCTGGTGTTTAGAGGTGCTGGGGGCCCACCCAGACCGGCTGAGAGCCCCCCATTCCACGGCCCGGCCACCAAGGCAGAGGAGGTGTTTGTGCACGAGGAGCAGGAGACCACAGCAGGGGAGGCCGGACGCACAGTTCCTCTCTGACGAGTGTCCTGAGCGGCAGTGACCTCCGTTCTTCCCAGCATCGTCACAAACACACCTTTTTCTCCGGGACTCAAGGGGACATGACCATTGTGCTGCAAAGGTGCTGCCGTGCGACCTGCCGCGTACTGATCTGCCTCCTTCTTTTCATTTTAGGGCATTTTGTTTTCCAAGGTGGTTCTGAGCTCCCGCGGCCGCAGGCCTGCGCTCGGCCGGCATCTCGCATTCCTGTCACCGCCGCCGAGGTCGTATCTGTTAGTGCTGGAGGTTGTTAGGCCATTATCACCCACTGATGCCTCTCCAGCTGCGCGACTAATTTGGATTCAGGGAGGAAACATGGACTGATCTCCCGTCGGTCACTCAGCAGCAGCACTGGCAGCGCCTGCGTCCTCCGTGTGTCAGGGCCACGGGGCAGAGCGTCTTGCTCACCAGCTCGGAGCCACAGCGCCAGGGTGAAGCCCAGCCGGGACCTGACGCCGGCCCCTGACGCCGGCCCCGAGGACACGGCCATCCTTTCTTCTGCCACGTGCAACTCACAGGGCCAAGTTTTAAGTTGATAGTGGACATGTGTGAACAGGACATCGTGTCACTTATAATTCGTGATGCATAGCACATTATTCCAATGACTCCCTTGCCTGTTTGTATCCACCCTCCCACACCAGGAAGGAGAAGCACGTTCATGACACAGCTTTGGGCTACTTCTGGTATCACTGGGGCGTTTTTCTTTTCCTTGTACAAACCCTGTGATAATCAGGACACAGGAATTTTGGAAGAAGAAAAGAAAAATACACGTCAGTGCCTTTCCCCCTGCCAAAGAATGTTCTGAGAATTTTTTTCTGTATTATTCCCTTATATGGCAGAAACGGAAGGGTAGGAACACAAGATTGAACACGTGGGAGAAACTGACCAAAGTGGCCTTGTGACTTCGGAGACACCCAGTCATTCAGCTGCCCAGGGCCAAGTCCTTCCTGTCCTCGCTCTGCTCCACGAGAGCCTGGATGCTCAGAGCTGGCTTTGAAATCAAAGACCCCTGGAAGCAGACTCCGAGGGGAGGGAGCGGAGTGAGGCCGAGGACACTGTAGGCTCCTGGGTCTCGGCCTCCACATGGGAACGATGGCCCTGAGCAGTGGACCAACGTGTCTGAACCCTGGGACATGCTCGAGAGCATCAGACACTTGCAACATTGCCCACGTGAAGGAAAGAACCCAGAGTGTGCACCCTGGTCTAGCCCGAGGACTGAGTTATGCAGTCTACAATAGGAGAGGTGGTCATCACGTGCAGACCTCCAGCACCAAGACAAACCAACTCTTCCGTTAGTGACTGGAACTACCTCCCTGGAAGAATTATACAGGGAACATGTTAGCATAGAATTTCCAGAACCTTAAAACGTAAGACTTGTGAGAATAGACAAAAGCCACCCTGGAAGGTCTGTGGGCATTAACAGTCTTGCTGACCTCTCGGGACGTAAGTAGAAGTCATGAAGTCCAAGGTCGAAAGCCTCCTTGGAGTTTGATCAACCAGCGTTGGCTTGGGCCCAACCAGGAACCCAGCACCCGACCCCGGACATTCCAGGGGGCAGGTTTTTCTTTTATTGTTAATTGAAAGGTGTCTCTTTTCACATCGAGCCCTGTTTATATTAACTTAGTCTCGCTTCCTGGAGACTCATTTTTCTTTTCAGCTTGTGAAGGAAATGATTCTAGCTTGGTGGGTTTTTGCCCTCACGGTAAACTTTCGACAGGACCCTGAAGGGTGAAAAAACAGATCAGTGTTTGCTGGTTGATTCATGATTGATCAATGCACCAAGAACTGATCATCCTGCATTGGTCACTCTGTTGGGACCCATGATGCTGCCCCGTGTCCAGGTCTGGCCCAGGTGAGCCGTGGCGTGTGTCAGACCCCGTCCCTGTGTACGCACTGCTCACAGCACTCGTGCCTCTCCCGTGTCTCGCAGCAAGCTCTCGGGCACACAAGCGGCCTCCATCCTTGCGCCTGCCATGAGCCTGGGCCTTAAATTGCGCTGCTCCTTTGGAAGGTGAGGGAGTGCTACTGCTCATTTTCATGAAGCCTTTTTTGGGTGTTTTGCTCTTTTTATCTTTTTTCTCTGTCCACTCCTTGCTGCTCCCCACCTCTGGTCACTCCACTGCCTCCCAGGTGACTACCAACCCGCTCACCTCGCGACTCCTCGCCTGCCCCACGCCTCAGCTCTGCATTTAGTCAGCACGGCGGGGCCCTGAGCAGGACTTACCTGTGCTTGACCCCTTTGCGAAGCGATGTTTGCCTTCCGCGCACTTCGCGCTCACCGTTTCCGCTACACTCGAGGGTCCTGAGGGGCCGCCGAAGGCCCAGCACAGGTGGGGATTTGCTGTGACCCACCCGGGCAAGCTGCCGGAGCTGTGCGCACCCTCCACCCTTGACGGCAAGCCCAAGCCCAGCTTTTGTTTCTTTTTACATGAGTGATTCCATTGCTCTTGTGTTTTTTAATAAGTACTTTTCTCTCTTCTGGTCCTTGAAAATATCATATCTAAATATAAATTATGATAGAAATGTGGATGGGGTCAAACCAAACCAAACCAAACTGAAACAAAGCATCGGCCCGAGCGGAGCGCGGGCTGTCTCCCGGCGCTAACTCTGCCCCGCGTAGGGACGTAACTGAAGGTGCGTCACCCCTGTCCCTGGGCTGCTGCTCACCCAGAAGTGATTGACACCTGCTCAGGGGCTCTCAGCAATGTTATGGGGATA